>NC_084800.1:160922396-170922396 GCF_963169125.1 Humulus lupulus | reverse complement strand
TTAGAGGATTAAATAAATAATAATATAATAAATAAGACATTAAATACTTAGAATTAACAAAATAAATTAAAGAATAAATTAAAATATTAGATAAATAATTTAATTTAATATTAACAATTTAATAATTTTAAAATAAAGTGAAAAATTATAATTTAATATTAAAAAATTTAGTAATTTAAAAATAAATTAAATAATTAGATATATAATTTAAAAATAAATTAAAAGTTAGATAAATAATTTCAAAATAAATTACAAAATTATAATTTAATTTAATATTAACAAATTTAGTAATTTAAAAATAAATTAAAAGTTAGATAAATAATTTCAAAATAAATTACGAATTTAGATAAATGAATTAAAAAATTATAATTTTATTTAATATTAACAAATTTAGTAATTAAAAAATTAGATAAATAATTTCAAAATAAATTAAAATTTTAGATAAATGAATTAAAAAATTATAATTTAATTTAATATTAACAAATTTAGTAATTTAAAAATAAATTAAAAGTTAGATAAATAATTTCAAAATAAATTACAAAATTATAATTTAATATCATAAGATTTTATAAGACATCATAAAACATCTAGTGTTAAAAAATATTTCTTTCTTTGTTGCTTTTCTTTGGTGATAAAATTTGATCACCAAAGATTGGATAGAAGTTTTATATATTATCACTTAGTGATAATGTTTTATTAATTATTTTCAATCACGAAAAGACTTCGACCCGTTCGGTGAAGCTGAGTCAGTAAGAACTCTTAAATATGCTTCTCCGAATTATCCAGGACGGTATGTGTCCGCATGGATAGTTTGGATTTGTTGTGTACCTATAATTTGATCTAGTACTCATTTTAGTGTTTCGTTAATAGAGATTTCAATATGTGTCTCCTTATTTGTTCTCGTAAGTGGGCAAACTTAATTTTAGTCTGCCCACTTATGAGAACTATAGGGAGGTGCTACCGAAATTTTTACATAAACGAAACAATTTTAAGAGTGTAGATTAAATTATATGTATACTACAAATCTGAATGGGATAGGTTCTTGACCCTTATAGAAGTGGAGTGAAAAGGTGGATTAGGGCACACACACATAGTCAATAAGTTTTAATTATTGTTTATTCTTGTATCGTAGACGCCGATCGATAAGAGTTGGACAGCATTAAGGAAGTGTAATTGTGATGCTTATTGGAACAGTCTCCAAGCCTTCTTGAGAATGGCAAAAGAACACGTAGACTGCGACGGGAGAATTTTATGCCCGTGTGTGAGGTGCCTGAATGTTAAACTACAAACTATAGATACAGTGGAGGCTCGTGTCTTTGACAAGGGTTTTCAACAGAGTTATCAAAAGTGGGATTACCACGATGAGGTGGAAGCTAGTGTCGCCAATGAGGTAGTTGAGGAGAATGAAGATGTAGACGAGATGGTTGACGTCGTTGATGATTTCCTCTTACCGACAAATGCAGAGGAAGCAGATGGTGTGTCTGGTAGTCGAATGGGACAGTATTATGACAAGTTGTTCGACGAGATTGAAGCTGAGTTGTATCCGGGTTGTGATTGGATATCATCCTTAAACTTTTTGGCGAAGTTGATGCATTTGAAAGTTAGAGGGAAGTGGCCAAATAACTCTTTCGATGAATTGTTGAAGTTACTAAAATTTGCATTTCCGAAAGATAATAAAATTCCCCCAACACACTATGAGGCGAAAAAGAAGCTGAGTAAGTTAGGGTTGGGATATCAATCAATCCATGTGTGTAAATATGATTGTTCCTTATTTTATAATGAGCATGCAAGCAAAGATTCATGTCATGTGTGTGGGAGTAGCCGATGGGTCAATGAAAAGAAGAAGGGGAAAAAGGTTCCACACAAGGTGATGCGTTACTTTCCGTTGACTCCCAGATTAAAGCGAATGTACAGTTCAAGACATACAGCTAATGACATGTTATGGCATCATACTGGGAGATCAATAGAAGATGGGGTGATGCGTCATCCGGTTGATGGGTCTGCATGGAAAGACTTTGATGCCACCCATCCTGATTTTGCAAAAGATCCTAGAAATGTTCGTCTAGGCTTGGCTGCTGATGGGTTTAATCCTTTTGGCAACATGAGCTTATCATACAGCATGTGGCCTGTGATTTTGACGAACTACAATCTCCCCACTTGGCTATGCATGAAGGAAGAGTATTTTATGCTAACTCTGCTTATTCCTGGGCCAAAATCACCGGGTAAAGACATGGATGTATTTCAAAGACCCTTGGTGGATGAGTTAAAACAATTGTGGATTAACGGGGTCGACACAAGAGATGGCACTGTTCAAGATGCGTGCAGCCCTTCTGTGGACAATTAACCATTTCCCTGCTAGTAGTAGCTTTTCTGGTTGGAGCGGGCAAGGGTATAAAGCATGTCCAACGTGCAATGAAGATACCACTTCCATTCGAGTGATTGGTAAGACATCGTATGTCGGTCATAGGCGATTCTTGAGGAGTAATCATAAGTATAGAAGGGACAAGGAATTTGATGGCAAAGTTGAGAAAAGAAATCCTCCACAACAGTTTACCTGTCAACAAGTTTTAGATCAAGTCAATGCTTTACCGCTTCAAGTGTCTAGTAAACATGACAGATTTGGGGGGGGGGGGGGTGAAGCGCAAGCGAGGTGCAAGGGAAAGTAATTGGAGGAAAAAAAGTATTTTCTATGAACTTGATTACTGGAGTTCAAATCAATTAAAACACAACCTAGATGTGATGCATGTTGAGAAGAATGTGTGCGACAGTATCCTTGGGACTTTGTTAGATAATGATAAATCTAAAGACACCACTAACGCAAGACATGATTTAAAGAATATGGGGGTTCGGAAATCGTTGTGGATTTACGAGGATGCCAATAAAAGGTTAATGAAACCGCATGCTCCATACGTGTTCACTTTTAAACAGAGGCGAGATTTTTGTCAATTTTTGAAAGGAGTGAAGTTGCCTGATGGTTTTTGTTCTAATCTAAAGAAAATATTCACAGACAATGACTCAAACATTGTTGGGTTGAAGTCCCATGATTGTCATGTGATAATGCAACGATTACTTGCAGTAGGTGTTTGCAAGTTTTTACCAGAATCTATATCCACTACCATCACTGAATTGTGTAATTTCTTCAAACAATTGTGCTCTAGGACACTGAACGTTTCTGATATGGAGAAAGCTAAGGATGACTTGATTGTTATTTTATGCAAGATGGAGTTGATTTTCCCTCCAGCATTCTTTGACATAATGATCCATCTGGTTTTGCACTTGCCTGATGAAGCAATATTGGGAGGACCTGTATTTTATGAGGTGGATGTATCCTTTTGAAAGATACATGAAAAAATTAAAAAACTATGTCAGGAATAAAGCTCGTCCTGAAGGATCTATAGCAGAAGGATATGTTGCAGATGAGGCTTTGACATTTTGTTCAATGTATTTCAAAGGTGTGGAAACAAAATTTAATCAGCCTGATCGTAACGAAGATGCACCGTATGTGAATCGACACCTCACAGTGTTTGAATCTCAATGTCGTCCTCTTAGTAAGGGAATTCCCGTGCCCCTCGATGAAAATACTCGGAATAAAACTGAGTGGTTCATATTGGATAATTCTCCAGAAACTGAAGTGTATTTAGAGTAAGTACATAATTAATATTCATTTTATTCTTTGTTCAATCTACTCTTTAATTAACAATATTGACATTGTTAATTAATTAACAGGGAACACCTAACTGAGGTGCAACAAAGAGATATGGCTGCCAATCATAAATTGATACATAAGAAAGAGTTCTGTTCATGGTTCCATAAGAAGGTAACTTGTACTTAGCAAATTGCATACTACAAATTACATTCTCATTCTAATATATTTCTTTATTATTAGATATATGACTTGCACCAGCTTGGGTCATTAGAGCATGCTGATGAATTACTAGCTTTAGCATCTGGGTCAGATCTATTGGCTTACTCCTACCAGGCATGTATAGTGAACGGAGTTCGATTTGTTTCATACAATCGAGATTAGAATCGAATTACACAAAATAGTGGAGTGTGTGTTGCTGGAACAGAAGGTTTTAACTATTACGGGCAACTTGAAGAAATACTCCAGCTGTCTTTTACTGGTTCTTATTCGGTGGTATTATTTCGATGTAAATGGTTCAGTACAGATCCGAAAAAAAAGAAAACCATCACTGTAAATAATATTACTAGTATCAATGTTAGCGGTGAATGGTATAAAGATGAACCGTTCATACTAGCTAGTCAAGCAAAACAAGTATTCTACATAGATGATCTGGTTAGAGGACGAGATTGGAAAGTTGTCCAAGAAGTGAATCATCGGCAAGTTTGGGACTTTCCAAATGCTTCAGATATGATTGCTGATGTTGATGTTGTACATGACACCAACTCATCGAATTTTATTTTGACTGTGGATCTCGGAGAGTTGGTTGTTCAGCAATCTGATGTACCAGCGACTCAAGTCAACATGGCCCATCGACCTTCTTTAGTTGTTCAAGAAGATGATGGATTTATTAATGACAATGAAGATGATATGGCAGACAGTGTAGAAGAAGCAAAATATGAGGATGAATTAATTGTCGACCTTAGTGATGATAATATTGATGATGTGTGCCCGATAGATGTTGATGTAATTAGTGAGGATAGTGACTATTCTACTTAGTTTTGTATCTAGTGTTCAATTTGTTATACATATTGAGAAATAAAAAGTTCGTTTCCAAATAGCATGTTTCAAATTACCTAATCAATTGAAATAATACTCAATAAATTAATTATAAATAATAATTCAATATTAAAATAGATAGGTTAAATTACTGTCGTGTTAGTAGATGTCAGCAGATGTGGCTAGAGCTCACGGTGGAGACGCTGGCGGTGATCCTCCACCGGATCCTACTAGGATCCTGACTACATGCGAGTCAGGTAATTTTTTTGTTATTTTATTTACTCACATATGTTTATCATGTATATACTAATATTCTATGTATTATTAATAAAAAAAAAATACAAGAATCCTAACTAAGAAAAAGGGTCGTGGCGCAGCTATTGGAAAAGATCTAGAGGAGAGGCGGCGTAAAAATGGAAAGCCACTGGAAGTAAACGTTTTGCCCACGAACATACAAGGTTGTTGGGGGCGAGCACGCTGCTTTTGTCCACCTTGTGGGAACCCAAATTAAAACGAAAGTTCCCGGACATTACGGTTCATGGGAATTAGTGCCTAAACAATACAAGGATTAGGTCCTTGGCATAATTCAGGTAAAAATAGTATTAATTATATTTTTTTAAAATTTGTCTTTAATATAGTACATATATTATTAATATGTTTAATTTTCAATTTAGTACTATTATCAAATAGCGGGCCGCGAGGATTTCTTAGAGTGTTTAGATGGTATCGATCGAGATATGAAAGACCGATACCGTAATAGGAAAACACTAAGACACGAACACTTTGAGAAACACTAAAATGGATCGGAGGATTGGGATAAGGTTCTAAACAACCCAACCAATGATGATAACAAGGAGGAGTGGAAGCAGATCTGTCAGTTATTTACAAGTCCACAATTTATTGCGCGCTCCATAAAGAATAAGGAAAATCGGAAGAAACAAAAGTATTCTGCAACGCAGGGTACAAAATCACTGGCAACCGTCCGTTTTGAAAAAGTAAGTAAAAGATAAAATATTATCAAAATTATGTTCTTTTAAATTATATGTTCTCTAACATTTGGGTTATATTTTTTAGACGAACCCGGACCTCATTGAGTCATGGAAGGATTATCATTGGAAGAATGCAACAAATGATTTCGTTGTTCTTGGGCACCCCGACCTGTGTGATCCTAGGACGAGGAAGGGTTCTGCCTGGGGGGAACGCCATGACTCTAAGGGGCAAGTCGCAGCTTGCGCCTTGAATCCCAGGCAGAGGGCTGTCTATCTGGGAGGCGTGCCGCGACCCCCAGGGCCATGTCGTAGTCCACCTAAGCATTTTTGTCCAGGTTGTGTTTTTAATCGTGGGAACTTAAACGTAAGGGCTCGGGATCAATCCTACTACCTGGTTTGGTAGGATTCGACGTCCTGGAGGCTAGGACTAGGTCCAGAAGCCTTTATTTACTCATTTTTATGATGGGATTCTGTATTATGGTTGTGACTAGGTTATCGCTAGGGGTTCAGAATCAGGATCGTGCTCGAGGGTCATTTATTGGTAGCATATGATATATGCTTGTTTGCATTATCTTATTGAGGAAGGCTTGACTTATCAATCAAGGATGACAATAGCACTAAGCACTAGTCGTAAATCATTGACTTATCACTCAAGGTCGGCAATAGCGTTGAGCATTGCTTGAAAGGTATTGACTTATTAGTCAAGAGCGGAAATAACACTGAGCGCTGGTCATTTTGGTTAGGCTAACCAGAAGCGTCCAGTACGCTTATACAGAGGATAGGGCTAAGGGACCTGGGATGACTTATTAGTCTCATATCCTATCATTGACTCATTAGTCAAGAACGACCATAACACGTTGAGTGCTGGTCAACGCATTATACGCTTATACAGAGGATAGGACTAAGGGAACCGAGGTGACTTATTAGTCCCATATCCTAGCATTGACTTATTAGTCAAGAATGGCCTTAGCACGTTGGGTGCTTAAGAAGTCATAAACTTTTGATAGGTTTAAAGACTTCAAAGCCTTAGCTGAGAAGCAATTAGGTAAATCTTTAAAGACACTCCGATCTGACCGTAGTGGTGAATATTTGGATTCTGAATTCAAAGATTTCTTGCTAGAGCATGGTATTCTATCCTAACTCACAACACCTAGAACACCACAACAAAATGGAGTTTCAGAGAGAAGAAACTGGACCTTGTTGGACATGGTCAGGTCTATGTTAAGCTACTCTTCACTTTCCTTATCGTTTTGGGGATATGCACTTCAAACAGCTAATTACATTTTGAATGTAGTTCCATCCAAAGCTGTGATAAAGACACCACTAGAATTATGGAATGAAAATAAACCTAGTTTATGACATTTTCGTATTTGGGGTGTCCTGCTCATGTGCTTAGACCTAAATCTGGAAAACTAGATTCAAGGTCTGAAGTGTGTATATTTGTGGGCTCTGCTCCAGAAACAAGAGGCAGATATTTCTATAGTCCAAGTGATCGAAAGGTATTTGTTTCGACGAATGCAACCATTTTAGAACATGACTATATGAATGATTTTAAACCTCGGAGCAAAGTAGTTTTACAGGAACTAATGACAGATAAAGTTTCATCTCCATCTTCTTCATCAATTAATGATAAAACAAACATAGAAACCACAATTCCTAAAAAGAAAAAACCAGTGCAACATGAGGCACACGTTCTTGTATCAGATACTGAAAAGGACTATCCATTGACTTTTAAAGAAGCAATGGAAGACCCTGATGTTGATAAGTGGCAAGCTACCATGAATCAAGAAATGGAATCAATGTATTCCAATTATGTCTAGGAACTTGTAGATCTACTTGACAATGTTAAAACCATTGGATGTAAATGGATCTACAAGAAGAAAATGGGTGTAGATGGAAAGGTAGAGACTTATAAAGCAAGGCTTGTGGCCAAAGGCTACACATAAAGAGAGGGTGTAGATTATGAAGAAGCATTTTCTCCTGTAGCCATGCTTAAGTCAATTCGCACACTTTTATCCATAGCTGCCATATATGATTATGAGATCTGACAAATGGACGTCAAGACAACCTTTCTAAATGGCCAACTTGATGAAACCATATATATGGAACAACCAGATGGGTTTATTAAGAAGGATCAAGATGAAAAGGTATGCAAGTTTTTGAAATCCATATATGGATTGAAACAAGAATCAAGATCTTGGAACTTAACTTTTGATGAAACTATCAAATCATATGGCTTCGAACAAAATGTTGACGAAGCATGTGTTTATAAATACATCAAAGGGAAAGTTGTAGTTTTCTTAGTTCTTTACGTTGATGATATCCTACTCATTGGGAATGATGTAGAGACATTATCAAATGTAATGAAATGGTTGGCTGACACATTCCAAATGAAAGATTTGGGAGAAGCGAGCTATGTTCTAGGCATTAAAATTCTAAGAGATAGAAAGAACAAGCTCTTGGAACTTTAACAAGAAAATTATATTGATAAAGTGCTTGAAAGATTCTCTATGGAAAATTCCAAAAAGGGTCAATTGCCGACCAGACATGGAATTACTCTTTGCAAAGATCAGTGTCCAAAGACACCACAAGAGCAAGAGGACATGAGAAAGTATCCCTATGCAACAACTGTAGTATGCAATGTTATGTACTAGACTTGACATATGTTATCTAGTAGGGATTGTCAGTCGTTATTAGTCAAATCCAGGTTTGGAACACTGGATTACGGTGAAACATATTCTCAAGTATCTCAGGAGAACATGAAACTATATGCTAGTATATTCGGGTAGTGACCTTGAACCTACTAGACACACTGACTCAGATTTTCAATCAGACAAAGATAGTAGAAAATCTACTTCTGGGTCAGTATTCACTCTTGGTGGTGGAGCAGTCGTCTGGACAAGCATTAAGCAATCTAGTATAGCTGATTCAACCATGGAAGTTGAATACAGAACAGCTTGTGAAGCAGCTAAAGAAGCAGTTTGGCTGAAAAAGTTCTACACGTATTTGGAAGTGGTTCTAGAAGTGGAGAAACCACTTGTTCTTTTCTGTGACAACAGTGGAGCAGTGGCTAATTCTAAAGAACCAAGAAGCCACAAGAGGGGAAAGCATATAGAGCACAAATACCACTTAGTTAGAGAAATCGTACATAGAGGAGATGTGTCCATTCTGAAAATCACATCAGAACACAACCTGGCAGACCCATTTACGAAGATGCTTCCTGCAAAGCAATTCGAGGGTCATGTACGTAATATGGGATTGAGAGAAATGCCTTACTTCCTTTAAGTACAAGTGGGAGATTGTTATGAGTATGTCCTAAAAGCATGTAAAAGACATTTATTATTTCAATGAATAAATAACTACAATGGTCTATTATTGTTATATTTAGATTATTAAATTATTGTTTGAATAATTTTTTTGTAAATATCAGAAAAATTCCATATTCATTATTGAGAATGTGATCTTGTATTAGTTCAAGAGAATTAAGATCACATGTGTTGATGCGGTTTTTCGCCAACAATGAATTATATGAATGACTAGGATAGATTAGTGCTTAATGGTAAACCGTAATAAGAAAATGATATTACTCAAGGATGTTGGCAATCAATTATTAAGAGAAAAAAAATGATCACTCCTTTTTACGTGGTTCGGAGGTTAAGATCCCCCTAGTCCACGAGTCAATATTATTACTGTTTCTTTCTCTTGCTATTTTTACAGAGTATTTGACTCACAAGAAGAATCCAACCCTTTGCACTACCCAGGGTTTTGGTATTTATAGGAGAATGATCTCTGAGCAGGCAATGGGGTCATCCCGTGATCTCTTCATCCTTCACGCCATCTCTGTGACACTGATGATTAATATCTAAACCTTACATTGAAGTGTGGTCTAATCAGTAAGTAAAAATGGATAATGGGCCGCATGGCCTAAATCAGGTGTGGGATGTCTGATCACGCATGTTTATATTGCGTATCTGGGAATTCAGAAATAAAACAGACACGTGATGTATATTATATGCACGTTTATATTGCGTGGTTGACTTTATAAAGATCATGTGGTATGTCAGGCCTCTGATGTACCACGAGCTTAATGTAGTGCTAGCTCGTGCCTTTTGATGCCATGCTGACAATGGTTCCAAGTGATAAGCAGCTAAACGATCCGTCAGCTCTAGCTATTTGTTTGGGGAATCGTACCAAATTTCTACAGATGAATGGTGAACACATGGCACATCGGTTATGGCTCTTTGCTAGCTCGACAAAGTACGTGTTGATATTCAGGGCGTACAACATGAATGAATAAAAATAGTCAACAACAAATTGAAGTTATGGAATTCTTTAATCAGGGTTGTAAGTACGGTATACTGAGTATCATGTTGATACAAATAATCTAGATTTTGATTATTGATGTGATAAGACATCTCGGTAAAGGTGCTTTATATAATATGATTATATATGACAAGGACCGATATGAATAAAAGTCTTTATAGATCAACCTAAATCCTGAGTGCTCACGAACTCCTGTTTATGTTTATTAAATCTATTGATTTATTCGTTAAGGTCTCTTCATAGATTGACGCTAATGACTTTTGTTTTAAAGATTTAATATCATGGATGGCTAGGAACATGTATCAACAATACAAAATCTAATCTATCCTAACGGATCGTATATTGGAATTCTGGAACTGAATGATTTTGAGCTCAAATCTATAATTAGATTATAGATTAATTATTCACTAGTGAATTAATGGTACTTAAGGAATAAGAAGTAAATTAGAAAGGTAAAATGGCAATTCTTCCATTCTAATTTATGAACTAATTAATTAGAGGGTTGAACTATTGTAAGATGGTTATATCAATGGACAACTTAAAATAAGATTTCTGTAAAAGTATATCTATAACATAAAGAGTTCAATTCTGAATTTGTAGTGGAGAAATATCAAAATTAATAAATTAACTATTATGATTCAAGAGTTTAATTATTTAGTTTTAATTAATTGGAGCTTAATGTTATAGGTCCATAGTTCTCGAAATGGCTCAAACAAACACTGATAAAGATAAATACAAAATAGGCAAAATGACTTATTTGATAAGTAAAATATTTTTCTATGCACTAAACATAATTATTGCATAATTATGTGTAATTAATTAATTATTAGATTTAACAAAAATATAATTAATTTTGAATTAATTTATTTTTGGAATTTTTGGTATTTAAATAATGATGAAAATTGGGAAAATCACATGCCCTCACTGGCATGGGTTGGGCGTGTAGCACAGTGCATAGACATTGTGCTACACGCACAAGAAGATTCCAGGGGAATCTTAGTTCAACAATTTTAGTTATTTAAATATTAAATAAATAATGAGATATTTTAATGTGATTAAAATATTATTATTTAAACAAAAATCTGATAACTGATTAGTTATTTTTAAATTGTTTAAAATAACTAATATTATTTATTTTAAAATATATTGGATATATTAAATAAAGGAGATCAGTTTTTTAGAGCGATACTTTTTAGAAATAGAAAATATATCGTGAAATCTCCCTGAGAGAAATAGAACAGTGCTAAAGCATAGGTCACTTGTAACGCCCTGGATAGCCAAGACCGCTACACTGTGTGTTTATAAAGTCCTGGACTTGCTAATCAAGTCGTTAAAAGTAAAAACGTGTTCCAAACAGTAGAGGTACTAGGGTTAAAAGCGTTTTGACCTCAAAAGTTATGTTCTCATTACTAAACATTGTTTATGTACATGGGATCCCAAAAAATGACAGTTTAAAAGCCATTTGCAAAAGTTACAAAGTTTAAGTACATTAACAGCCATACTAAGGCAAAATGAGCAGTTAGGTAATCTCTGTCCTGACACACTCCTCGACCATGGTGATCGAACGGCTGGCTATGTACATTTCACCTCGGAGCTCTCCACCTCAGGCCCGGTCCAGCTTGCCCTTGCCCTTACCTGAACCACGTAGCACCCGTGAGCCAGGGCCCAGCAAGAAAACACAACAATAATAGAGCATGCACATTTAGCTGTCAAGTCAATTACACATATAGCATTTCATAAACTCAAGCATAACAATAGTCAAGTATTTCATATACTAAGTGTTTACCGAGTTTTTCGGAAACGAATAACTAACAGAATAATAAAAAGATAAGAACTGTAGAAATACTGAAATGTAACTAAACAAACAGTGTTTTTACGTGGTTCAGGCGTTAACAAGCCCTAGTCCACGAGTCGATGTTATTATACTTGGAAAAGATTACAGTAAGATGGCTGGTGCATAAGAACTTCACACGCTCACAATGTTTCTCTCGGGTTCTCTTGAAGAAGATGAAGCTAGAGAGATTTTAGTAGAGTTTTTTGCTATCTCATTTCTCCCTCCCTCCTCTTGTAAAATGAAGGGGTCTTTATAGCTAGGGTTTTGGATTAGGGTTTTTCTCTACGTACATGAGTTTTAATTACACCAGCCATAAATAGGGATACAATTACTATAGTAGCATGGCTACAAGACTCTATGTGGGTATATTTACGTGAAAGTATGGGGAACACACAAAGTCAGCCGTCTTTTCCAAGTTGTCAGCGGAACAGTAGGCGAAAAGGTACCCTTAGGCGTGCTGGGATGTGTGCGGCTTTGACCTGACGGGCGTGTCAGGCGGGATCCTGTGTCAGGCGGATATCATTCCAAATATGCCTCCTCCAGGACTCGACCGTTTGGCTTTGTTCCGTGCGAGGCACGGAACTGCTTCCGCGGAGACCACTCGAAGAGCTTCTCCTGGAAGGAGCTTCCCCGATGGATACTCCTTCGGGAGCTCCGGGAGAGTTGACGAATTTCCGTATGGTGTTTGCTTGGAAGAGTAATCCGGACACCAAGCGGGAGAGGTGAAGCCTTTCTGTATATCCGCGAGCTCTGGTCGCCTATCGTGAAAGACATCGATAATTCTGTTTCCCCGAGGCCATCAATCTAAACGCTATCCGGAAATCTGGATAACATTTACCCCCCAAGGTCACGGAGCTTTGAGGGATCCGGGAGCTTGTACAATCGGTTTCTTAGATTAGGCGAGGGGGCAACTTCTGTGTTCCCGGAAGGGTTCCTTTTTCCCGCCTGAGTGTTAGTATGGAAAAGAAAGAGAATTTCTTCTGTTTGAGATCAAATACTCAAGTGCGGCAAGGACCACGTGTCATTCTGGGAATGGTTCTGCGACCAAGACGTGTGCGTGAGGCGACTGGTTGAGTATGCGTGCGTCAGTCATCTAACTAATGATTTGACGGTTTTTAATGGTACTCCGGGCCCGAGGTGGTGTAATGATGGGAAATAAATACTTTATTCCCATCCGAGGAGTCATAAATAGGATCGTCGCTTCCTCTCCAGCCGTTGGATCTGATGCACACGGAATGGGAAGATCGGGTCCGTCCACTTGAGGAATTCGAAACGGCCTCTTCCCTGCTATAAAAACGAGGGAAAGGACCTTTCTTCCTCTTTACGCTTTTAGATTCTCCATCTTTAGGATTTTCAGATTTCCAAACCTTCGAACTCTCAGGCTTCCCAGCTTACGTTCCCCCGAACTTGCCATTTCTTTTGGTAAGTATCTGGAAACTTTTCTTTTTGATTTGGCAGTGGGTTTATTCCCGAAGTTCCTGGTTTGAATCGCCGTTCGTCTTTGCAGCTTTTACTTCTCGCGACCGTGCTGTGCAGTGATCCAGTTACTCCCTCAACCTTCAACTACCCGAACATCAGTAAGTATTTCTACGTTGCTCTTTCCTCCCAAACCTTAGGTTGTTGGTAGTTGTTAGAGTAGAGGTTTCTGCCATTATTGCTTATGTGCATTTGTGAATAGGGCTTTGGTAGGCATGTGATTGATTGTGAGTCGATAAGTAGCCTTTTCTGCATGTTTTGGCGATTTGCGTTTGGAAAGTCGTCCCGTGTTTTGCTGTTTTAGGGCATAAGCATGAACGCCTTTAGGGTGTCTCTCTCTGGAAAAACACTTCTTTTGGTGGGCTTAGGCTCGGGGTCTGAGTCTGGTTCCTTGCTGTCCTTCGGGTGGCATGGTGCCAATCCCTCGGTAAGCTCGGTGGGAGCCTCTCCAAGCAGTTTTCGAGGAGGGTCTCCCCGACGCCTTTGATACCACTAGGGTATGACAAGGGTGCTGACTGCTTAGAGTGTTTTCTTCTTTCTTTTCTTTTGTCCAGTGACGAACATCTCGAAGGAACAACTCCTTGCTGCGGGGGAGGCTGATTCTGCCCAAGAGAAGGGCTCTCCTGTTGCTGGTGGAAAGGGGAAAGGAAAAGCGAAAGCGGTCGCGGCTAGCCCACCAACCTCCAATAGTTCCATCTGGGAGATGGACCAAAAACCGAACCTTTTCAGGAATTATGGCATGCTAGAGCTGTATTCCTCTGAGGCAGGCCTGAAGAACATCCCAGGTCTGATGTGGCACCGTCTGTCGGTGCTGGGCGAGTCAGCTAGCCAGAGCCACGAGGGCTTTGGTGCCTGGAGTTGGGCACACATAGTGTGCGGAGCGCACTTGCCCTTAAGGAGTTACTTCGCCAATTTCTGCGTGAAGGCGGGGATTGCCCCCTTCCAGTTAATTCCTCCCAGTTACAAGCTCTTAGCGGGGTGGTTCATCTTTTGCAAGTCCCGGAGACTGGAAGCTCCTACCCCGGAGGAGGTGCTGTACTTTTATGGGTTGAAGTCTCAGCCTATGAGGGGTCACTCAGACAAGGTGGGGTTTTACAGGCTAGAAAGGCACCCGGATGTGATGTGCCCCACTTGTCATACCGCGAGGGTTCCAGACCTCCGGGAATACTGGTTCCTGACGACTGGCTTCCCGCTGAAGAGGGTGCCAGCTCTATCTTTGGATTTCAAAATCCCTGGTAAGTGTTTCCTCTTTTCCTTTTCAACTTTGTTTCTTTGTGTTTGATTTGCCTTTTGGGAGGATCTCTAACGCTTGTATTTGATTTTTGCAGAAGTCGTTCCGCGGACACCTCGCTGCGCGGAGATGATAAGGAGGTCCAAGTTCTACGAAGGGCTTTCCGAGGAAGAGTTGAGAGTGGAGGGACTTGTGACCTCCGAATCGTTGAGGGAGTATGGGTTACTCGCCTCCTTCCAAAATATCGAGCCAGTAAGTGGTAGGGGGCAGACTCAGGTGTCGGCTGACATCCGGGAGCAGATTGCCCTGGAGCTGTCTAAGGTGATCACCCAAGCCGCTCGGGACGAAAATACTCTATCTCCTAGTTGGGAGGAGAGGTTCCCCGACCCCCAGCCGGAGGGAGAGGAGATCGAGGCTCGCCACGCCGCGGCTTACCCTAACGAAGGGGCTCCGGGGGCTAGTTCCTCCGGGAGAGGTAAGACTAGTTTTCGATTGATCCACACCCCCAGCCTGTCTGAAGTTTCCCAAACCTCTCAGATGGGGTTTGATCCTCGTTTCCTTAGGCTAGATCCGCGTAGGATACCTTTCGACAGGTACTGTGATAGGGTAGATGAGCTCCTCTGGTGTCTGAGTGATGGTAGTCTGCCAGAAGGTGTCATCATGGTTGACCCTTCTTCTCTCAGCATGTTCTTCCCGGACTTCAAGGAGTACGGGAGCTTCCTGGAGCAGGAAGCGATGTTTTGTTTTGCTCGGGGAAGGCCATCCACGTTTCTCGTGCATGGTCGTCCCTTTCAAACTTTTCTTTTTCTTGTTTCTTGTTCCCTGCTGGCGGGCTTGCTTGTACTTTTATGTTGCTGATTGTCTTGTCTTCCGCTTATCTTCTTTCTCATTTCTTGTTGGTTCGTTAACCTTGCTTTGTACGTTTCTTGCAGAGTATCCCGAAGCCAAGATGTTGGGAAGGGTTACTTTGCTTATTAAGAAGGCTGCCACCAGCCAGGACCCGCCCACGGGGAAAGGACGGAAGCCCAAGGCTGGTAGGGGAGGTAAGGCTGCCTCCCCCAAGAAGACAAGTGGCGAGGCGCAAGCGTCCCCGAGGGTAGAGAAGTCCCCTGCTGAAGGGCCTTCCGAGACTATGATGGTCTCGAGTAGCAGTAGCGACGGGGAAGGGCTTGTGTTCCCCGTGAGGACAACTGGGGTGAGCAAGCGTCCCGGAGGAGATGCTGAGGGTGCTAAGAACAAACGCCTTAGACACTCTTCTCCCGGTCGAAGGCAACAACAACAGCAACGACAGCAATCACAACTACAACAACAGCAGCAACAGGAACAAGAGAGACAATCACCAACGCCGCAGCAGCAGCAACAGCAACATCCAAACCAGCCGCAGCAACAAGGGCAATTACTTCTGCTACCGCAGCAGCAAAAGCAACAGACCGGGGCCTTAATATCCCGGCTGCCTCCCCCTCCAGTCCAAAGGGGGTCCCCTCTTCCGGGGTCTCCGTCTTCTCAGACAACCAATCTTCCCCTGCCTGGCCTGAAGTTCCACTTTCCACGGAAGCCGACCAGTTTTCCCGCTGCCCTCCTGGAGGGTGTAAGACGGGCCGATAGTTTTTTGAAGAGGCGGCTAGAGGCGGAGAAGGCCGTTACTCAGGGAAGGGCAGATAACTTGTCTGCCGTGAAGAGGGCTGAGCTGGCCGAGGGGGTGAGATCTCCTCACCCGGCCGGAGCGGTTCTGGATGGTCCAGCCTTGGAGAAGAGGCTGGTGCCTAGGCTTGGACGTGCATTGGCGCCGTTCGGAGCTGAGATGATGGAGGACATGGCCCTGAGCTTATGCGAGCTCAATTCTGAGAAATGGGCCATCAGTAGCAGCAAGGATCCGCTGTTGCTGACACACGCTGTGAAGCAGCAACTGTCCGGGGTAAGCCGTCAGTTGTTATTTTTTTGGGATCACCTCTCTTTTGGTCCGGCTTTAGCTCATTCAGTTGTCTTTCCTTGCAGGCCTCTATGATCGCGGAACGCTCGTTCCGGGAGGTTGGTGCAGCTCTCGTTCAGCTGGAGGAGAGCCAGCTGGCTCGCCAGGCCTTGGAGGCGGAGAAACAGAAGCTGACCCAACAGGCCTTGGGGGCTTCGGAGAAGATTGATCAGGCCCGGCGCACGGCTGAAGAAGAGGCGGAGAAGAAATATCTTGCCAAATATCAAGAGTACCGGGCCAAGGCAGAGAATGAGTTTAGACAGCGGTCGGATGGGATTAAGACCGAAAACTCCAAGCTCCGGGAAGAGCTGTCCCAAGCCAAGGTGGAGAAAGATACCCTGGAAGCCCGCTTGCAATCAAAGAACGATCTCCTCCTTAAGCGGCAAGAGGAATATTCCACTCTTCAGAGTAAGCTGCACGACGAGGAGCAACTCCATAAGAGGAGCAGGGATCTCGTGTCTATGCTTCAGTTGGGGCTCGCCGAGAAGGATAAAGAGATCGGGGCTTTGCAATTCACTGCCAGGGGGCATGTGACCGAGAAGCAATCCGTGCTGAACCAAAATAGGGAGCAGCGCAAGGCGATAGATTCTCTTAAGGGGGAGCGGGATGCCTCCAAGGCCGAAATGGAAAAATTGAGGGCCCAACTAACTGCCGCGGAAGCACAGCTGGCAACCTCCGAGGCGGAGCGGTTGAAGGAGAAGGAGGATGCTGAGGTGATACTGAACAGGACTATTAATATATCGCATGTGGTCCTCATGCATCAACTCTGGAAAGTGAACCCGGAGGTGTTAGGCTATCTGGGAGATGATGCCGAAGCCATGAAGGAGAAGCTACTCGTGTGGGATCAGGGCCCAGAGGCGTATGTCCAAACTTATAACATTGACGATCGTGCTGAAGCTCCTGAGGCGGGATATCCCGGAGAGGCGGGGACTTCTGAACCTTCTCATGACCAAATTCCTCCTTCCAATGAGCCGACTCCGCCAGCCTCAGCTGAAACAGTGGACCCCGAAGCTGCGGTCGTGGACGCTGTAGTTACCCCCAATGCTTGAAGGGGTTTTATCTTTAATTATTTTTCATTTTGAGTTTTTCATTGCGGACATTTTTACCATAATCATAGCATTCTCCTTTCTTTTCTGCCGAGTTCTTTATTTATCCTTGCGCTTAGGGTAGACATTTATACGGTAGAAACTGTTGTAGGGGCGTATGGGGTTTTGGTTCCAACGGCCAAAACCTATGCACTTCCCACTTGAAGCTTTAACGGATGATGTCTTTTTCCCATGTAGTTTCTAGGTTACGAAGGTTTCCTGGTTCCAACGGCCAGGCTCCTTTCACCGCACTTTATCTTTCCTGAGGCAAATAGCCAATCCAGGGACTTGTAGTTATACTGTTCGCTGGGATTGCTAAGGTGAGTCGTTCCATTGTTTGGAACGGGAGTTCTTTTGGTGAGCGTCGCTAGACTTAAGGTTAGATCTTTGCGAAGCAAAACTAACTGTTGTTGCGAACCTCATTGTGGCTGACTTCAGGGACCTGGCATGGAGCCCTGCGAGGCAAGGCTTATTGCTGTTGGGGAAATCGCCACGCCCACCAGGTGTGATCCTGGAGCAGGGGCTTTGCGAAGCAAAGCCGGCTGTGAGTGGGGGGATCAAGTATGTCTGCTTCTGGAGCTGAGACTTGCAATGGCCATGGAGCTTGCCATGCATTATTTTGTGAGATCCGGAGTTGGAGCCTGCGAAGCAAGGCTTACAACCGTCGCGGATATTGCCATCTTTCGCCTCGCTGGACCCGGAGCTGGAGCTTGCGAAGCAACGCTCTACAGCGCTCGCGGATCTTGCCATCTTTCGCCTTGCGGGATCCGGAGCTGGAGCTTGCGAAGCAAAGCTCTACAGCGCTCGCGGATCTTGCCATCTTTCGCCTTGCGGGACCCGGAGCTGGAGCTTGCGAAGCAAAGCTCTACAGCGATCGCGGAGAATTCTGCAAAGGACTTGTCAGGGAGTTGGGGGTGTTTTGGCGTAGCTCTATGAACGTGCCTCGACCCCCAGTCCCGTCCATCGCTGGGCTACACAGGAGATAATACTTATGATACATAATGGCAGGCATTTCCATGGCAATTTTCACATAAGCACATATGACACGTAATGCAAGCATGTTCATGGCAACAAATAAACCTAAGCTCAACAATTTAAACATTTCGAACAATTTAAAAATTTCAAACACAATGCTAGCACATAAGTGGTGTTCTGTGTACGTTTTGTTCAAGGGGCGTATGGTTATGCCTTAGCCATGTATACCCCCCAAGTGAGCGTGGGGTCCGGACGTCTCCGGACCGCGTGGTCACTTGTTAAAACGCAGCTTTGAACGCAGGGATAAAAAGTGCAGTAAAAGCGGAGTGAATCTCTCCGTGTTTCATTGAATTAGCCTGCTAGGCGTGAGTTTTACAACAGGGAGGATTATTTCCACATTTTTCACTTTTGTTATTTTCACCAAGGACTTCCGACTGGATGGTCCGGGGCCTACTGGTAGTAACGGCGGAGGTGCTCCGCGTTCCAGGCGCGCGGGACTTTAGATCCGTCGAGTCTCTTTAAGTGATACGTCCCATGGCCCACTTTTTGTTGGACTTCGTAGGGGCCTTCCCAGTTGGGTCCGAGGACTCCTACTCCCGGGTCCTGCGTAGCAGGAAATACTCTCCGTAGGACAAGATCTCCAACTTCGAATGTACGGCTCTGGACTCTCGTGTTAAAGTGTCGGGCTATCTTGCCTTGGTACATTTTTAGTTGGACCTGCGACTGCTCCCGGAGCTCCTCGATCATGTCCAAGGACTCCTGGAGGAGGGCATGGTTCCGGGTAGGATCGTAGGTGTCTTGCCTGTGAGAGGGGATCATAGCTTCTACTGGGATGACGGCCTCGCAACCGAAGGTCATGGAATAAGGCGTGTGCCCCGTCGAAGTTCTCTCTGTTGTGCGATAAGCCCAAAGTACTCGCGGAAGTTCTTCCGGCCAGTGAGCCTTGCAGGCTTGGAGTTTTTTCTTCAACGTGGTCTTTAATATTTTGTTTACAGCTTCCACTTGTCCATTAGCCTGTGGTCTGGCGACTGCGGAAAAGCTTTTGATAATTCCATGCGAAGCACAGAAGTTCGTGAAGTGTTCACTGTCAAACTGCTTTCCGTTGTCGGACACAATTTTCCGTGGAAGCCCAAAACGACACACTATATTCCTGATGACAAAATCCAGTGCTTTTTTAGATGTGACCGTGTTCATAGGTTCAGCTTCAGCCCATTTGGTGAAGTAGTCTACCGCGACTATGGCGTACTTCACTCCACCCTTTCCAGTGGGGAGGGAACCTACTAGGTCAATGCCCCAAACGGCGAACGGCCAGGGGCTGGTTATTAGGGTAATTTCCGTAGGCGGCGCTCGCGGAACCTTGGCGTACCTCTGGCACTGCTCACACTTCCTGACATAATCCACACAATCCTTCTTCATGGTGGGCCAGAAGTATCCTTGTCGAAGGATTTTTTTGGAGAGGCTCAGCCCGGAGGTATGATCGCCACAGAAGCCTCCGTGAATCTCATGGATGATGGTGCTGACTTCGGTTCCGGCAACACACCTAAGGAAGGGTATGGACAACCCCCTGCGGTAAAGCTTTCCATCCATAACCACGTATCGGGGAGCTTGATACTGGAGCTTCCTTGCGTCCGCTTTATCGGTGGGGAGTTCTCCGGTGGTGAGAAATCTGAGGATGGGTCCTATCCAGGAGTGGGAATGGTCGATGATGGCGTTTATCCTTCGCGTCTCAGTACTGGGGGCTTCTAAGTGCCCGATGGGGACTAAGCCATACTGTTCAATCTCCGGGTCCGTTGCAAGCTTGGCCAGCGTGTCCGCAAGTGAGTTCTGGTCCCGGGGGACCTGGCGGATTTTGTAGCCTTTGAAATGCTGCAGTAGGCCGCGGGAGAGAGACACGTAGGCAGCCATCCTTTCGCCTTTCGTCTGGTATTCCCCGGATATTTGGTTTACCACAAGCAGGGAGTCGCTGTACACTTCGATTTTTTGGGCTCCGACTTCTCTGGCTAGCCGTAACCCAGCTAACATGGCTTCGTGTTCTGCCTCGTTGTTGGATGCTGGGAATGCGAAACGGAGGGCGCTCTGGAGCTGATGCCCTTGGGGAGATATTAGGATAACCCCCGCTCCAGCTCCTTTTTCATTTGAGGCTCCGTCTACGTAGACCTTCCAGGTGGGAAGTTCCGGGACAGGATCTTCTGGGAGGTCATTCATTCCCGAGCACTCCACAATAAAGTCCGCGAGAGCTTGACCTTTTATGGAAACACGCGGTTGGTAGTGGACGTCGAACTGGCTTAGTTCCATGGCCCACTTAAGCAATCTGCCAGAGGACTCGGGCTTCTGCAGGACTTGTCGGAGAGGGTGGTTGGTGAGTACTTTGATGGTGTGCGCCTGGAAATATGGCCTCAGCTTCCGTGAAGCGATCAGCAAGCAGAGGGAGAGTTTCTCGATCATCGAATATCTGGACTCAGCGCCCAATAACCTCTTGCTTACGTAATACACAGGGAGCTGGATACGGCCATCTTCCCGGACGAGAGCGGCACTTACTGCGTGCTCAGTCACAGCTAGGTACAAGAACAACGCCTCTCCTTCGACCGGTTTGGACAAAATGGGGGCTCGGGTTAAATGTTCTTTGAGGTGTTGGAAGGCCGCTTCGCATTCGGGGGTCCACTCGAACTTCTTGTTCCCTCGCAGAACATTGAAGAAAGGGATACACTTGTCGGTGGCCTTGGATACGAAGCGACTGAGAGCAGCTATCCTTCCGGTAACGCTCTGGACATCCTTGTGCTTCCGGGGGGAAGGCATATCTATGAACGCCTTTATTTTTTCAGGGTTGGCTTCCACGCCGCGGGAGCTGACAATAAAACCGAGGAACTTTCCAGACGAGACCCCGAAAGTACATTTCTTTGGATTTAGCTTCATCCCGTACTTTCGGATCACGGCGAAAGCTTCCTCAAGGTCGTTACTGTGGTCCCCGGAGGTCTTGGACTTTACCAACATGTCGTCCACGTACACCTCCATGTTCCTCCCCAGTTGGTCCTTGAACATTCTGTTTACCAGACGCTGGTAAGTCGCCCCAGCATTCTTCAAACCGAAAGGCATGACCACGTAACAGTAGACACCCTTATCCGTGAGGAAGCTGGTGTGTTCCTGGTCCGCGACATGCATCTTGATCTGATTGTATCCGGAATACGCATCCATGAAGGATAAGAGTTCGTACCCGGAAGTAGCGTCCACCATCTGATCGATTCGCGGGAGAGGGAAACAATCTTTCGGGCAGGCCCTGTTTAGGTCCGTGAAGTCAATGCACATTCTCCAGGACCCATCGGGTTTCGGGACCAGAACTGGGTTGGCCAACCACACGGGATAGTGCGACTCCTGGAGAAAGCCTATGGACATCAATTTGTCCACTTCAGCTTTGACGGCTTCGGCTCTCACTGGGTCCAGCGGCCTCCTCTTTTGGCGAATTGGAGTTGCAGCTGGGTCTATGTTGAGTGCGTGGCACGCAACATTGGGATTAATCCCTGTCATATCAGCGTGGCACCATGCTAGGATATCCTGATTATCCTTCACAGTGGCCACGATCTTATCTCGAACGGCCGACGGCAGGTTTTTCCCCACCTGAATGACCTTGGTGGGTTCCTCCGGATTGAGGATCACCTCTTCGACTTCCTCCATCGGCTCTATTGCTTTCTCGATTCCCACTCTTGGGTCTAGTTCGTCAAAGTATGCCTCCTGAGCATCCCTAGTTCCTGGCAATACTTCCGCCAAAGGAATGGCAGCAAACGTCTCTCGGACCGTGTAGACGGCTCGGACGGAGACGTTATAACAGCTCCGTGCACTTCTCTGGTCTCCTCGGAGGGTGCCAATACGCCCATCGTCGCAGGGAAACTTCAAGCATAAGTGACGTATCGAGGTTATGGCCCCACAATCGATCAGGACCGGTCGGCCTAAGATGGCATTATACGCCGTGGGGCAGTCGACCACCACGAATGTGCTATGCTTGAAGGCACAAGCGTCGCTTTCTCCTCTGAGGGTGACCGGAAGTTGAATTTTGCCTAATGGCATGAGTGCGTCCCCATTGAAACCTTGAAGCTGGATGGGGCATGGGGCCAGGTCCGTCTCGGTCAATCCGATCGCGTGGAAGGCCGCTTTGAAGAGGATGTTCACGGAGCTTCCGTTATCGATCAAGATCCGTGAGACCTTCTTATTGGCAATCTGGGCTTCCACTACGAGGGGATCGTTGTGGGGGAAGTGCACATGTCGAGCATCGTCCTCCGTGAAGGTGATGGGAAGATCCATCATTCGGGGACGTTGAGCAGGTGATTGGACCAAAGCGCACATCTCCTCGGCGTGCTCTAACTCCTTCAAGTACCTCTTCTGGGAGTTGCGGGTACTTCCGGCAAGGTGTGGTCCTCCGGAAATGGTGGCGACGTGTCCGTCAACGGGTGGCGGAGCAAGGCCGGGTGGATATGGGTTGCCTGGTCCTGGAGCCAACAAGGCAATGGGCGCCGGAGCGGGTGGAGCAGGAAGTGCTGGGAACTGAGACCCGGGAGCTTGGGGGTGACCGGCTCCAGGTGCGCTAGCGGCCCCCCTCTGTCCCGGGGAATATGCAGCTCCGTGAACCACCCCCTGTCCGGGATAGATTATGGGTATTCTCACCCACTGACCGAGGTGTCCCGCTCTTGCCAGGGACTCGATCTCATCCTTCAGCTGAAGGCACTCATTCGTGGTGTGCCCCACGTCTCCGTGGAACTCACACCTCTTATTGGAGTCTCGCGGACGCCTTCCTCCGTGAGACACTTTCGGGGGCTTCCTGTAGTTGACCATATTACAGGTCGCCCGATAGACATTCTCTCGCGAGTCTATCAAACTGGTATATTCCGTGAACTTGGGCTCATAATCCTTTCGGGGTTTCTTTGAATGGTCTCCCCGGTTGGAGTTTTTTCCGCTTCGTTTGCTCCGCGATTGGCTCAAACTTCGTTCCGGGACTTCCGCTTGCGGGTGCGGCATGCTAGGAGCGATACTACATCCGGTTTGTACCGCTCCATACCCAGAGAAATGTGTTTGACCCGGCGTCTGAACAGACGCGGAAGGCCCATACACACTCGGAGTGAATCGGGCTCCTGGAAGCGTGAGGACTGGTGCGGGAGCTTGCGAAGCAAAGCTCGGCGCAGTCACGGAAGGGGTTGGAGCCGGGGGAACTCCAAAGGCTTGCTGGTAGGCATCCTCAAGGTTGATGATTCCCTGAGCTTTTGACATGAATTCGGACAGGGTTTCTGCCCGTCTCCTTTGCATTTCTCCCCATAGCAGGGAGCCGACAGTAAGGCCCGATTGAAGGGCGATCAGCTTCATGTCATCGCTGACCTTGGTTTTTGCAGCAGCTTCCATCATTCTCTGAATGAAAGCTTTGAGGTTCTCAGTGGGTTGCTGTTTGATGTTGGTTAAGGAACCAACCTCCATGTCGTGGTCGCGGGCAGCAATAAACTGCCTCCTAAATGCGGACTGTAGCTCCTTCCAACTGTGGATTGATCCGGGAGCTAATCTTTTCCACCAGTCCTCCGCAGACTTGGTAAGGGTGAGTGAGAAGCACATGCATTTGGCGTCCTCACTGACGCGCGCCACTTGCATCATTTTATTGTATTTAGCTAGGTGGGTACGCGGGTCTGTCCTCCCATCATATAATTCTATGTGAGGCATTTTGAAGTTATCCGGGAGGGACGTTTCCGCGATCCTCCTAATACATGGTTCCGGGTCTTCCTCCTCAGAATCTGACAGGGCCCCACTTTGCTTCCGGACCAGCTTGGTCAAGGCAGCAATCTGTTCCTCGAGCCTCTTCGTATCACTTTCCGGGAGGTCACGTCCCCGGAGCTTGTCATTAATATGATTTCGGAGGTCATCTCCGCGAGGCCGGGCTTTTTCCCCTTTGGCCTTCTCATACTTGGCCTCCAACCTTCTTCTTAGGTCCACCGTGGACCAGCTATCTTCGGAGTGCGAGTTCGCAGCCCGACCGTCCTGATTGACGGAATCACTGGGGCGGTTGTTCCTTCCCCTAGGCCTGGGTGCCTTAGCACCGGGCCCTTTAGGCACAGAGTGCCCCCTTGGGGCTGAAGGGCGTCTGGGCTTAGGAGCGCCAGAGACCTTCTGCGCGCGGGGGGGGCAGTCGGCCTGGTGATTCACGCCTTTAGGAGGTGCAGGGGCGTCAGCGCGCACAGGCTCTCCCACTTTTTCTTTGCCCTTGTTAGGGGCGGCTTTGGATGGTCCAGCAGCGGCTGGATCCGGCATGGGGGCATCAGCACCACCTCGAACAGAGGTATCCTCGTCCGAGTCGCCTAGATCTCCGAACCTACTTTGGAGGCGTTCCATCATGCGTTGCATTCTTTCGGAGACGCGCTCCTGCTCAGCAAGCTTGGCCTTAGTGACCACCAGTTCTTCGGCTACTTGGACCAGTTCTGGGTCCTTCTCATAGTAGCAGCCGTCCTTGTAATAACCGTCTTGGACATACTCTTCTTCGTCTTCTAAGTATGTTGTATCTTCGGTACTGACCTGATCCTGGCGGGATGTCGGGTCTTCACCTTGGTAGTCTAAGGGTTCACTTTGCACCACATCTTCCATCACGGTATCGGGGTTGACCGTAGCATTTTTGTCAACAGCGGATTTTCTCGTAGTCACCATCTCTTTAGCACGAAGTGAATACAAAAACGTACACAGAAAAAGAGCTGACTAACAACTTCCTACAGCTCTCAATGAAAGCACCAAAATGTTTACCGAGTTTTTCGGAAACGAATAACTAACAGAATAATAAAAAGATAAGAACTGTAGAAATACTGAAATGTAACTAAACAAACAGTGTTTTTACGTGGTTCAGGCGTTAACAAGCCCTAGTCCACGAGTCGATGTTATTATACTTGGAAAAGATTACAGTAAGATGGCTGGTGCATAAGAACTTCACACGCTCACAATGTTTCTCTCGGGTTCTCTTGAAGAAGATGAAGCTAGAGAGATTTTAGTAGAGTTTTTTGCTATCTCATTTCTCCCTCCCTCCTCTTGTAAAATGAAGGGGTCTTTATAGCTAGGGTTTTGGATTAGGGTTTTTCTCTACGTACATGAGTTTTAATTACACCAGCCATAAATAGGGATACAATTACTATAGTAGCATGGCTACAAGACTCTATGTGGGTATATTTACGTGAAAGTATGGGGAACACACAAAGTCAGCCGTCTTTTCCAAGTTGTCAGCGGAACAGTAGGCGAAAAGGTACCCTTAGGCGTGCTGGGATGTGTGCGGCTTTGACCTGACGGGCGTGTCAGGCGGGATCCTGTGTCAGGCGGATATCATTCCAAATATGCCTCCTCCAGGACTCGACCGTTTGGCTTTGTTCCGTGCGAGGCACGGAACTGCTTCCGCGGAGACCACTCGAAGAGCTTCTCCTGGAAGGAGCTTCCCCGATGGATACTCCTTCGGGAGCTCCGGGAGAGTTGACGAATTTCCGTATGGTGTTTGCTTGGAAGAGTAATCCGGACACCAAGCGGGAGAGGTGAAGCCTTTCTGTATATCCGCGAGCTCTGGTCGCCTATCGTGAAAGACATCGATAATTCTGTTTCCCCGAGGCCATCAATCTAAACGCTATCCGGAAATCTGGATAACACTAAGCATCTCATAAACTCATAATACACAATGCACAGACGATAACCAGGGCTAGCGCTCACAGGCTGCTCCCTCTGTTATCCTATTGTTTCTGGCTCCCAGTGGCCAATTCGCGCCCCATGCGCTAAATTCATGAACGGTACTCTTAGACCGCTTATACGTGTCCCTTGGCATAATACCAACAATGACACAATACACCTCTCGGGAGCACTTAGTTCCATTCACAATCATACATTCGGGTGCAGTGTTCTTACCTTTCAATTCACTGGTTTTCGATGCCACGTAGCCGCAAGCACGGTCCTCTACCCCGAGCCTCTCCAAAGTCCTAATCACAACACAAATATAATATTCTTTGTCATTAACCAATCCAAGACTACCTTCCCGGAACCTAACCCACACTCTCGGAACCCCCAAAACCTTAGAACGACACCCCGGAGACATCCCCCGAACCCCCGGAGCAAAGGCCTAAAATTGTCAAAAGTAACATCCTGAAATTAGCCTTGTGCCGCGGCACCCAACATCAGAGACCCCCATGCCGCGGCACGCAAAAGCTGTGCCGCGGCACACCATCGCAGACCCAGAATTCTGGGTTTTCCTTCGCGTTTTTCCCGAGCCTAACTCACTCCAAATCACCCCAACTTCATACCCAAGCCCCAAAACTTATTTGAAACCCCACATAGACCAACCAACAACTTATAAACACTATAACCCAGCTTAACTACACAATCACCCATAGAATTCACACCTAAATTCAATCTCTAACACTTAAACTGAAACTTGAGAAAAGTACAAACCAGACCCCTAAATCCTTAAACCATAACAGCTATGAAATTGCAAACATACTTAATACCCTTACCTCAATCAGAAATTCGACTTGAGCTTCCTCCAATCCAAGCTTGAGCTAAATTCCACCTTAACAAACCAGCTGAATTCCATACAAGAAAAACCATGGCTATCTCTCAATTCTTTCAAAAGAAACCAAATTCAGAACTTAACAAAACAGAGACCAATCCCTTACCTCAGTATAAACCTTGATATATGCCTGATTCCACACCCTTAAGCCCTTCACTAGCCTCAAAGAACTCAGTTCAGTTCCTCTCCCACTTTGCTTCTTAGGTTCTTGATTCTCCCTTTCCTTCTTGCCCTTTCTAGCCTTCCAAGACTTAACTTCAGTTATACTTAGCATAAATAAATCGTACATATCCTTTTCCCTCAGCCAAAGACTTCTATATCACTGCCAAAAGACCTTCTTAACCTTCCCCAAATATCCTTTTCTAACTAAACCTCAAGGGTACACTTGTCTTTTCACCAGCTTTGCAATTCTACCACTCTCCCCATAAAACTTGTTACTCTCTAAGGTTACTAATAGTTACGCAGGTTACCAAATTACCAATTACCAATATCTAGCCTTCTAGGACCGTCTCGGCACGTGCATCACATTGGTATTACGGCACCCACGTGATACGATTCACACATCATAGTTATCACATAACATAATTCACACATTCATATAACATGCTTAAAATCATAATCATGCATCTTAATCATAATAATCACACATAATTCCCATCATGCCCTCCCGGCACACTAATCAAGGCCCTTAAGCCTTATTAGTGAATTTGGGTCGTTACAACTATCCCCTCCTAATGAGAATTTCGTCCTCGAAATTTACCTGAACAACTCCGGATAATGATCTCGCATAGCTGTCTCAAGCTCCCAGGTCGCTTCCTCGACCTTACTGTTTCTCCACAGCACTTTAACCAAAGGAATCGTCTTATTTCACAACACCTTGTCTTTCCGATCTAAGATCTGAACTGGTCGCTCATCATAAGCCAAATCTGCTTGTAACTCCAGATGTTCATGCCTCAATACATGAGTCACATCTGAAACATACTTCCGTAGCATGGAGACATGGAACACATCATGAACTCCAGACAACGATGGCGGCAAGGCTAACCTATAAGCCACCTGACCAATCCTTTCCAGGATCTCGAATGGTCCAATGAATCTAGGGCTCAGCTTGCCCTTCTTACCAAACCTCCTCACCCCTCGCAGAGGTGAAACTCGAAGAAAGACGTGATCACCAACCTGAAACTCCACGTCTCTATGCTTAGGATCAGCGTAGCTTTTCTGCCTACTCTGAGATGCAAGCATCCTAGCTCGGATCTTCTCTATGGCCTCACTCGTCCTCTGGACCATATCTGGTCCCAAGTATCTCCTCTCACCCATCTCATCCCAGTGGATAGGGGATCTACACTTCCTCCCATATAGCATCTCATAGGGAGCCACTCCAATCGTTGACTGATAACTATTGTTGTACGAGAATTCAATCAATGGAAGGTACTTACTCCACGAACCCTTGAAATCAATCACACAAGCTCTGAGCATATCCTCCAGCACTTGGATCGTTCTCTCAGACTGTCCATCAGTCTGAGGGTGAAAGGCGGTACTGAACTTCAACTGAGTTCCTAAAGCTTTCTGCAAACCTCCCCAAAACTTGGAAGTGAAAATAGGATCCCGGTTTGACACAATAGACTTAGGAACCCCATGGAGACGTACGATCTCTTTCACGTACAACTCAGCGTACTGATCCACAGTATAAGTTGACCTCACTGGAAGAAAATGGGCTGACTTGGTGTATCTATCCACTATCACCCATATTGAGTCATGAAACCCAACTGTCCTGGGTAGACCTCCTACGAAATCCATAGTAATATCCTCCCATTTCCACTCAGGAATACCCAAAGGCTGAAGCAACCCTGCCGGTCGTTGATGCTCAGCTTTCACCTGTTGACAGGTTAAGCATCTAGCAACGTACTCTATCACATCTTTCTTCATCCCGGGCCACCAATACAAGGTCCGTAAATCCTGATACATCTTTGTGGTACCCGGATGAAGCGAGTACGACGTCGTATGAGACTCATCTAATATCTCCCGTCTAATCCCCTCGTCAGCTGGAACACAAATCCGCCCCTGATACCGAAGTAAACCAACCTCTGAAACAGAATAGTCCTTAGCTATTCCTGCTAAAACATCCTCTCTAACCCTCTGTAACTGAGCGTCTGTCAACTGCCCCTCTCTGATCCGCTCTAGCAGGGTCAACTGTAGAGTAATATTAGCCAACCGGCCTACAACCAATTCTATTCCCGCTCTAACCATCTCATCTGCTAACTCCCTTGAGATCTGAACAGAGCTATACAACTGACCTGGACCTCTGCGGCTCAATGCATCAGCCACCACATTGGCTTTTCCTGGATGGTAAAGAATATCACAATCATAATCTTTCACCAGCTCCAGCCAATGCCTCTGTCTCATATTCAGGTCCTTCTGCGTAAAGAAATATTTCAGGCTCTTATGGTCGGTGTACACCTCGCACTTCTCCCCATAAAGATAATGCCGCCAAATCTTCAGGGCAAAAACCACTGCTGCCAGCTCCAAATCATGAGTAGGATACCGCTGCTCATACTCCTTCAGCTGTCGTGATGCATAAGCTATCACCTTCTCGTTCTGCATCAGCAAACAGCCTAGACCCAACCTCGACGCATCACAGTATACCACAAGCTTCCCTTCCCCCGAAGGCAAACTCAACACTGGCGCTGTAATAAGTCGTCGCTTCAACTCCTGGAAACTGCCCTCACACTTGCCTGACCAAATGAACTTTAGATTCTTTCTTGTCAATTCTGTCATCGGTGCTGCTATCTTCGAGAAGCCCTCTACAAACCGCCTGTAGTAGCCTGCCAAACCAAGAAAACTCCGCACTTCTGAGGCGTTCCTTGGCCTCGGCCAATCCCTAACTGCCTCTATCTTAGACGGATCTACTTTAATCCCATCTGCACCTACAATGTGTCCAAGGAATGTCACTTCAGGTAACCAGAACTCGCACTTCTTAAACTTAGCATATAACTGATGCTCCCTCAACCTCTAAAGAACCAATCGAAGATGAAACTCGTGCTCTGCCTCTGAACTGGAGTACACCAGGATGTCATCAATGAAGACTATAACAAACTGATCTAGAAAATCTTTGAATACCCTGTTCATTAAATCCATAAAGGTTGCTGGGGCATTGGTCAAACCAAAAGACATGACCAAGAACTCATAGTGCCCATAACGCGTCCGGAAAGCTGTCTTAGGTATGTCCTCATCCTTGATCCTCAGCTGGTGATAACCAGATCGAAGATCAATCTTTGAGAACACCATCTTACCCTGCAACTGATCAAACAAGTCATCAATCCTCGGTAGGGGATACTTATTCTTAATAGTTAACTTATTCAATTCCCGATAGTCAATACACATTCTCAGAGTCCCGTCCTTCTTCTTAACAAACAAAACTGGAGCACCCCATGGTGAATAGCTAGGTCTGATGAACCCTATATCCAGAAGTTCCTGCAGTTGTATCTTTAACTCTTTCAGTTCCGCTGGTGCCATCCTGTATGGTGCCCTCGACACTGGCTCTGTCCCCGGTGCCAACTCAATAACAAACTCAATCTCCCTACGCGGTGGCAACCCAGGCAAATCCTCAGGGAACACATCCAAGAACTCACAAACCAATCTGGTCTCCTCTGGTCCAACTGGTGAAACCTTGGTGGTATCCACCACACTAGCCAAGAAACCTATACATCCACCCTGTAGCAAATCTCTGGCTCTCAACGCAGAAATCCTGGGTACACGGGGTCCACGCACCGCTCCCACAAAAATGAAGGGATCCTCACCCTCTGGCTCAAAAGTCACCATTTTCTTTCTACAGTCAATGGTAGCTCCGTATCTAACCAGCCAATCCATACCTAAAATCATGTCAAAGTCCTCCATACTCAACTCAATCAAGTCCACTGACAACTCTCTACCATCAACTAACACTGGCAGTGCCCTAACCCATCTCCTAGACACCACCAGCTCTCCCGTAGGCAATATAGTCCCAAACCCTGAAGCACTAAACTCACTAGGTCTACACAATCTATTAATCACCCTATCAGATACAAATGAATGCGTAGCACCAGAATCAATCAAAACAGTAAAAGAAGTGCCAGCACTAGAAAGCTGACCTGTCACTACCGAGGGACTAGCCTCGGCCTCTGCCTGCGTCAAAGTGAACACTCGAGCTGGAGTCAAGCTGTCCACCTTCCCTGCCTCGCCCTTCTTTACTGTTGGGCAATCTTTCCTGAGGTGTCCCACCACCCCGCATACATAACAGGCCTTAGCCTGACACTCGCCCAAATGGCGTCTCCTGCACCTCGTGCATTCTGGGTAAGTCCTCCACGAATCACCGCCTCCCCGACGGCCACCCTGAGTACCCCGGCCTCCTCTATCATACCTAGGAGCAATTGGGGCTTCAGGAGTCTTTCTCTTCAAATCAATGATACCTCCACCTCTACTAGAACCAGAATACGGAGGCACCGGTCTACGGCCCTCCCTTCTTGCTGCGTTATCTCTCCAAATCCTATTCTCTGCTTCCTCAGCAGTCAGAGCCCTTTCCACAGCCTGGGCATAGGTAGTCACTCCAGGAACTGTAGTAATCCTTACATCCCGGGCTATCATGACATTTAGCCCTCTAACAAACCTGTCTAACCTGGTCGCATCGGTAGGCACAAGATCCGGTGCAAACTTTGCAAGTCTGTCAAATTTCAAGGCATATTCCGTAATAGTCATACTGCCCTGAACCAATCCCACAAATTCATTCACCTTCGATGCCTTGACGGCAACATTATAGTACTTCTGATTGAACAAATCTTTAAACTCCTCCCACGTCATTGCAGCAACATTTCTAGTCTGTGACGCCACCTCCCACCAGATTAGGACATCCTCTCTCAGCATATAAGTGGCACAGGCCACCCTATCATGTCCTTCTACTTTCATAAAATCAAGTATGGTGGTGATCAAGGTCATACACTGCTTAGCTTTTAGGGGATCTGGTCCACCCTGAAAAATCGGGGGCTACTGTTTTCTGAACCGCTCATACAACGGTTCCACTTTATTGCCAACATCAACAGGCTGTACCACAGGTACCAGTGCCGGTGGCCCAGCAGGGGCAACACTCCCAGATGGAGCTTGCTGCAACATTCTAATCAACTCATCTTGGCTCTGAAGCCTAGCTTGCATTTCTGCCATTAACTGCTGCCAGTTCTCAGGGACTGGCGGAGGGGTTGGGCCCTGGTCATCTTCCCTAGCCCCAGACCTGCCGGCTTGTCGTGTGGATTTCCTTGAACGCATATTGGAATTCTGGAACGGAATGATTTTGAGCTCAAATCCATAATTAGATTATAGATTAATTATTCACTAGTGAATTAATGGTACTTAAGGAATAAGAAGTAAATTAGAAAGGTAAAATGGAAATTCTTCCATTCTAATTTATGAACTAATTAATTAGAGGGTTGAACTATTGTAAGATGGTTATATCAATGGACAACTTAAAATAAGATTTCTGTAAAAGTATATCTATAACATAAAGAGTTCAATTCTGAATTTGTAGTGGAGAAATATCAAAATTAATAAATTAACTATTATGATTCAAGAGTTTAATTATTTAGTTTTAATTAATTGGAGCTTAATGTTATAGGTCCATAGTTCTCGAAATGGCTCAAACAAACACTGATAAAGATAAATACAAAATAGGCAAAATGACTTATTTGATAAGTAAAATATTTTTCTATGCACTAAACATAATTATTGCATAATTATGTGTAATTAATTAATTATTAGATTTAACAAAAATATAATTAATTTTGAATTAATTTATTTTTGGAATTTTTGGTATTTAAATAATGATGAAAATTGGGAAAATCACATGCCCTCACTGGCATGGGTTGGGCGTGTAGCACAGTGCATAGACATTGTGCTACACGCACAAGAAGATTCCAGGGGAATCTTAGTTCAACAATTTTAGTTATTTAAATATTAAATAAATAATGAGATATTTTAATGTGATTAAAATATTATTATTTAAACAAAAATCTGATAACTGATTAGTTATTTTTAAATTGTTTAAAATAACTAATATTATTTATTTTAAAATATATTGGATATATTAAATAAAGGAGATCAGTTTTTTAGAGCGATACTTTTTAGAAATAGAAAATATATCGTGAAATCTCCCTGAGAGAAATAGAACAGTGCTAAAGCATAGGTCACTTGTAACGCCCTGGATAGCCAAGACCGCTACACTGTGTGTTTATAAAGTCCTGGACTTGCTAATCAAGTCGTTAAAAGTAAAAACGTGTTCCAAACAGTAGAGGTACTAGGGTTAAAAGCGTTTTGACCTCAAAAGTTATGTTCTCATTACTAAACATTGTTTATGTACATGGGATCCCAAAAAATGACAGTTTAAAAGCCATTTGCAAAAGTTACAAAGTTTAAGTACATTAACAGCCATACTAAGGCAAAATGAGCAGTTAGGTAATCTCTGTCCTGACACACTCCTCGACCATGGTGATCGAACGGCTGGCTATGTACATTTCACCTCGGAGCTCTCCACCTCAGGCCCGGTCCAGCTTGCCCTTGCCCTTACCTGAACCACGTAGCACCCGTGAGCCAGGGCCCAGCAAGAAAACACAACAATAATAGAGCATGCACATTTAGCTGTCAAGTCAATTACACATATAGCATTTCATAAACTCAAGCATAACAATAGTCAAGTATTTCATATACTAAGCATCTCATAAACTCATAATACACAATGCACAGACGATAACCAGGGCTAGCGCTCACAGGCTGCTCCCTCTGTTATCCTATTGTTTCTGGCTCCCAGTGGCCAATTCGCGCCCCATGCGCTAAATTCATGAACGGTACTCTTAGACCGCTTATACGTGTCCCTTGGCATAATACCAACAATGACACAATACACCTCTCGGGAGCACTTAGTTCCATTCACAATCATACATTCGGGTGCAGTGTTCTTACCTTTCAATTCACTGGTTTTCGATGCCACGTAGCCGCAAGCACGGTCCTCTACCCCGAGCCTCTCCAAAGTCCTAATCACAACACAAATATAATATTCTTTGTCATTAACCAATCCAAGACTACCTTCCCGGAACCTAACCCACACTCTCGGAACCCCCAAAACCTTAGAACGACACCCCGGAGACATCCCCCGAACCCCCGGAGCAAAGGCCTAAAATTGTCAAAAGTAACATCCTGAAATTAGCCTTGTGCCGCGGCACCCAACATCAGAGACCCCCATGCCGCGGCACGCAAAAGCTGTGCCGCGGCACACCATCGCAGACCCAGAATTCTGGGTTTTCCTTCGCGTTTTTCCCGAGCCTAACTCACTCCAAATCACCCCAACTTCATACCCAAGCCCCAAAACTTATTTGAAACCCCACATAGACCAACCAACAACTTATAAACACTATAACCCAGCTTAACTACACAATCACCCATATAATTCACACCTAAATTCAATCTCTAACACTTAAACTGAAACTTGAGAAAAGTACAAACCAGACCCCTAAATCCTTAAACCATAACAGCTATGAAATTGCAAACATACTTAATACCCTTACCTCAATCAGAAATTCGACTTGAGCTTCCTCCAATCCAAGCTTGAGCTAAATTCCACCTTAACAAACCAGCTGAATTCCATACAAGAAAAACCATGGCTATCTCTCAATTCTTTCAAAAGAAACCAAATTCAGAACTTAACAAAACAGAGACCAATCCCTTACCTCAGTATAAACCTTGATATATGCCTGATTCCACACCCTTAAGCCCTTCACTAGCCTCAAAGAACTCAGTTCAGTTCCTCTCCCACTTTGCTTCTTAGGTTCTTGATTCTCCCTTTCCTTCTTGCCCTTTCTAGCCTTCCAAGACTTAACTTCAGTTATACTTAGCATAAATAAATCGTACATATCCTTTTCCCTCAGCCAAAGACTTCTATATCACTGCCAAAAGACCTTCTTAACCTTCCCCAAATATCCTTTTCTAACTAAACCTCAAGGGTACACTTGTCTTTTCACCAGCTTTGCAATTCTACCACTCTCCCCATAAAACTTGTTACTCTCTAAGGTTACTAATAGTTACGCAGGTTACCAAATTACCAATTACCAATATCTAGCCTTCTAGGACCGTCTCGGCACGTGCATCACATTGGTATTACGGCACCCACGTGATACGATTCACACATCATAGTTATCACATAACATAATTCACACATTCATATAACATGCTTAAAATCATAATCATGCATCTTAATCATAATAATCACACATAATTCCCATCATGCCCTCCCGGCACACTAATCAAGGCCCTTAAGCCTTATTAGTGAATTTGGGTCGTTACATCACTGTTCTTCACAAATTTAGGTCCGAACTTTATCAAATCTCATGTGTTGAGAACATTTGATAAATAGATGTTGCCTATTGTTTTGTATAACGAGTCCACACTCGTTCTTTGTGTGTTGAGAACATTTTGAAAGATCTTGGTGTGAGATATCAAGACTTTTGACGTACAAAAAGATAGCAGCAAGGAAGGACTTGAGGTAATTTTTCTATTCTTCTCTTTGATTCAATATATGTTATATGTATGTGAAGAAGTAGATCTAGAAATCTTGTGGGATTAAATTATCAATTTTGATTGTTATTCCGCTGCGTATAATTTCTGATTTGATCTATAAATACCAACATGTGGTGCATGTAAAAGGAAAAGAAAGCTGGACCATTCTTGCACTACAAGAAAAAATGCTTTTAATAACACCGAAAATGTGTTATCAAAACATACCATAACACTTTTTGATGTGTTAAGACCGACTATGTTATTGTAGGTCAGGGTACTTTACATAAAACTTTATCATTGTTATATAGATGTGTTATTATACTGTCAACGATAACACACTTTCTGTGTTATTTTAATAAATAGATAAGTGTTTAATTATGTTATTTATAGTCGATTATATAACACATTTCAATACTTATAAATTTTTGTTATACTACACTTTAGTATAACATATTTTTTGTGTTATGCTACACTTTAGTATAACACATTATTTGTGTTATACTACACTTTAGTATAACACATTATTTGTGTTATATAATGAAGTTTGCATAACACAATTCTTTGCATAAAAAGTGTTATTGCAATAGATATTACAACAAAATTTTCGTATTATTTTAATATTTAGATAAGTTTAAATTCTCATTATACATTTCATTTTTATAACACTAATTTATTCTATTATATATTTTTTTTATTTATATAATTAAAATTAGCTTTCTAATATATACTAGCATCTTCAAATGAACTTGATTTTCAAATAACAAAAAGTAAAAACATTCAACATTGTATTAACAATCCTCAAATTAGTTTAAAACATTCAACACTGTCATCAACAACAAAATGTTCTTTAAGTATTCAAGGAGTCTTAAATATTCAACATAGTAACAAGTTACTACTTTCAACCCAAAATGTTCTACAGCTGCCCAACACAAAACCTTCAAAAGTAAGTATCATTTTCTACTTCGCTTGTCACATCTGCAAAATAAACAAAGAAATATTTTATTGTTATTATCTAGCATCACAAATTATTTCAAGAAAATTGCTATGGAAATTATATCTAAGAAAGGACACCACATACAAAATAATGAATTCCCAACTACACCAAAGCAAACAAAGAAACCAAACACTAAATTATAAGACATTGGTTATTTTTTGAGTATGAAAATGTACCTCTTGGAATTACTTTTTTAGAAGGCCATGCAACTGTGGAACCAACTGCTTCTTGTATTGTAAGCATCACGTTATTAGGACGAAATAAGTAAGATTCTGGTACAATATCAACATCAACCCATACTTGCTTAAAGTCTGGTCCATGAGGCTTTCCATGTACAGTTATCTTTGGATCACTAGAATCCTAACGACCTTCAGCAACAATTACATCTGCCCAGTCAAGCAAGTAGCAAGCATTCTTCCCTTCTGTAAAGTTATGTCTTTTTTCTAGTGCAATACTCTACCAAATTGATTTTAAAGATAATATATTAGTTTCTGTATTTGTTCTTCTAAAATGAAACTTTAAAACAATAACAACTTTGATAATTTACCTTAGGGGACTGAATATTGTTTGACTGCGGTACATTGTGAGACTGTCCTTCGCTTGGTGTCACTTTACCACCAACCTAAATATAAAACTAGGATAAGTTTCATTGGAAGAAAAGAAAACTAAGGTTTATAAGTGCAAGATAGAATTACCACCAAGTGTTCTTTAAGTAGATTCATCATTTCAATCATTTTGAGCTTCATATTCTGTTGCTCTTCTTCTAACTTGGAGATCTTTCTATTACACATATTAACAACAGTTAGCTTTGACCTTGTTACGCCTCTTCCGTGTCCGATTAAACGACCAGATTTTGGGTTACCAAACAATTTTGTCAAGGCATCCTCATCAGCGTTGTCTGTAGTTCCAGATTTTGGGTCTTCAAGGAGAATCTCATTCAATGAACCCTGCATATAAATTAGTATAACTAATGTATGCATTATGGAAAATTAGTAAAAATTCACAAAAATTAAATGACTAATACTCAGAAAAATATCAGATGCCGTTGGGTTTACAGGTTCACCATTCTTCTTGGTATGGGCTCTCCAAAAAGCATCGATTCTAGATATTTTAACATCCTCATTTTCTTTTTACTACACAATACAACAATAGATATTATAAAATAGAGACTACAATAATGGCAGCAAAAATACAAACAGTATAAAACTTAATTATTACCATATTATCGATTGTTCGAGCATATCCTCTTCGACTTAAGGTGTGTGGAACAACTTTCTTTCTTCTCTCTTGGTATTTGGCCCTTATATCCTATTTAATAAATAAGTAAAAGAGGCATAACTATATTTAATTTAACACAAATAGAGATAAAAGAGGCAGCAACATCACTTCTTACATCATATTTCTTACCAAATGTTCTTTACTAATTTTTTTGGCAACAAATGCTCTCCATTCTACATCACTTTTTATGCAATCCGGCTTTAAGGCTAGTCGTTCACTCTCATATTTTGCATTGATAATATCCTTTACAAGTTTAGATTTCCCAGCTCTCCATAGTTCTGCCATCATTTCAAAGCACATCTTTTTTTGCCAATCATCATGTAAGTCATATTGTACCTACAATAGAATATAGAATAATATGTTATATGTTTAAGTGTAGAGCTGAATATATAAAAAAAATATAGTCATAAAACGTGTAATTCTACCTGAATAGATGCCCAAAGAACATCTCTCATAATTGGTGAGACTTTCCTCCAATCTGAAATAGTGTAAGGAACAACCTCTCACACAAGAGAGCCCACAAAAGAAGAAAATTGCACCGAGTTAGTACCAACTGGTTGCCCTTTTTCATTCCCATGTATTATCCTTAAGTCATTGTTCCTCTTGGTAAGATTTTCCAATAGAGTTTTTCCCCTTGTCTTCTTGGCTAAGTTCATTACATTTGCATCTACATCTACATCTTGAGGTATTTCTTCAATCTCAGTTTGATTTTCCTCATTAGTTGTTTTTTGTAATCTAACAGATTTTCTAAGAGGTTGTTCAAGTTCTATCTCAGCTACTTCTTCACATTCTGCAGCAGCCACTTCTTCACATTTTCCAACAACCCCTTCTTCAAATTCTACACCAACCCATTCCTCATCAGCTATCTCTTCATGTTCCTCCCTTACTCCCTATTCACAAACACTATCAACTACCTTATCTACTTCATAATTAAGAGATCTTCTAGTTTTTGAACTTTCAAGTGACATCTCCATGTCTTCCACATCATCATTTGGATCTAGCTCTGTATTATAGACCATACGACGAGTTTCTGCTCTAGTACTAAGAGCAGGTGGTGAGTCAATTACAACTCTAACAGGTGCATAAAACCTACGAAGAGCACTCTTTTTCTTTAAAACAGGGCTTCCAAGCAACATATCGTCACAATCAGCTTGAGTCTTCAATGATGCTTTTCACTTTTTGGCCACAAAATTGCATAAAGCACCTGGACGAAGGTGTTTTTTTGGAGATCTTCATAATGTACTCATTTTTCAAGTTGAAATTGCTGCAATATAAAAAGAAAGATAACATAAGAATATAAATCAGAAATGCAGATCACCAAAGAGTAATAAACATACACCAAAACCATATAACCAGAATTATTTCATTCAAATTAAAATAAAATCATAAAGTACACCATAGAGAGTAATAAATCCAGATTTGTTTCATTCAACAAAAGAGTAATAATACACCAAAATTACATACAAAAAGTGTAAGCAGATTTGTTTCATTCAAAGTACATAAGAAACAACAGGAAACTCAATTTTCATCATTGGATTCAAGTCCAAAACACCCTCTATTTGAATCCTTTAAAGCTATAAACCAATTACTTTACTCATTCTCCCTTGCATAAAAAGCTTTTTTTCACTTGAGAAGCTAATACAAATGGATCCCTAAATGATTGAGATTGTCCTATATTAAAATTTACAAGCGTATAGAACTCCGACTTCTTAACACCCATTCGAATATTCGCCCAATCGCACCAAAACAATTGCACCTTAAAAGTACGATAATCAAGCATAATTATATCCTTGATAACACCAAAATACTCTTCTTTATCATTCAATTGCCCACTGTCATGTGCTTCCAAGTATACACCATTGTTTTGAGTTGTTTTTTCAGCTCCTTTTTTATGGAATCGAATTCCATTAATCATGTACCCTTTATAGGAAGTGCACCGTGACTTGGACCTTCAGCCAATTGTAAGAAATTTGTACACTAAAACAAAACGTAAACTTTTATCTTGGCAATAGAATACAACCTTTTCATAAAACCATAACGGGAACCCTTTAGAATGTCGATTCCATAACAAAGTTTGATTGTTATTCAGATTTGAGTGCCTTTCTTTCAGCTCATCCATATGGACATTGAGAAATGGTTCTACAATATCTGAGTGAAACAACACATACCGATGCGCTACAGCCAAGTTCAATCGATCAAGCTCAAAGCACTCTGCTGCTGATAGTGGATTTTCTTCTAGTAATGTACTATCTTGATTATCATTTTGCTTTAAAAATGTTTCACAAAAGCGTACACATTCAACAGCAAGATAGCGATTTGCAATACATCCTTCTGGCCGTGCATAATTTGCTACAAATCCTTTCAATACTTTCATATATCTCTCAAAATGGTACATCCATCGAAATTGCACCGGACCACAAAGTCTAACTTCTCGTGCTAAATGAACAACCAAGTGAATCATTGGATCAAAGAAAGAAGGAGGGAAATATTCTTCTAGTTGATAAAGAATTTAAAAGGCTTCTAGTTCCAATTTCATAATTTCCTCCTTATCAACCACACACTGACACAATCCATGGAAAAACTTAGAGAGCTGAAGAATTGTCTCTCTACAACCTTCTTCCATTAAACCCCTTATAGCAATAGGCAATAGTTGTTGCATAATCACATGACAATCATGAGACTTAAGTCCTGTCAGCTTTTGTTCTCCACATCTACACAGTTTCTAATGTTAGAGCTATATCCATAAGGAAATTCCAAGTCAAATAGCCTCTCACAAAGCAACTTCTTATCAGATTTTGATAGAGTGTAAGCTGCAGCATGAAGACGAGTAACACCATTTTCTTCATACAGATGGAGATGAGGCATAATGCCCATCTCTATCAAATCTAATCTCGAGTTGTAGTGATCTTTAGATTTTCCTTCGCAATCGAGCAATGTGTTAAGTATGCTTTCACAAACATTCTTTTCAACATGCATAACATCAAGGTTATGACGAGCAACTAATATTTCCCAATAAGGCAACCTAAAATAATAGACTGCTTCTTCCAGATTTTTTCTGTGTCTATACCAATACTCCTCTTTTTTTCCTTTCCAAAGTCATTAGTCACTTTGCTTAACTGCTCAGCTACTTCAACACCTGTCAATATAATTGGACATTGTGGTGCTCTTTCCCTTGCCCTAGCTGTTGTATATTTCTTCTTTCTATAACAGTGTTCTTGTGGTAGAAATCGAATATGATTGCAAAATGACATCTTTTTGCTATGCTTCAACCAAACAACATTTGAGTGCTCGCCACAAACAGGACAACCATCTTCCCTTTAGTCGCACATCCAGCTGAGTTTCCATAAGTTGGAAAATCATTTATGGTCCATAGCAACATGGCCCTTAAATTAAAAAACTTCTTTGTAGAAATATCATATGTATAAACACCATTCCATAATTCAAGTAACTCTTCTATTAAGGGCTCTAAGTAAACATCTATGTCATTCCCGGGTTGTTTAGGTCCAGGAATCAACATAGATAGAAAGGTAAATTCATCCTTCATGGACAACACAGGTGGCAGATTATATACAACGAGCATTATAGGCCAACAACTATACGTAGAACTCATATTTTTGTAAGGATTGATCCCATCAGTAGCAAGTCCTAATCGAAGGTTGTTAGGTTCAAGTTAAAAATCTGGCCATCTCTCATAAACTGCATCCCAAGCCTCTGAATCTACCGGGTGCCGCATTTTCCTGTCTGTTCTTTTATTGGTTGAATGCCATTTTAAGGTTAAAGCCGTCTCTTCTTTTCTAAACATACTTTGAAACCTTGGTATAATAGGAAAATATCTCAACAATTTTGCAGGCTGCCCTTGTAGAATCTCTTTTGTCTGTTCATTTTGCTTCCATCTTGGATATTGCCAAGTGGGACATACTTGGGCATCAACATTCTCTTTTGTATACAAACAATAATCGTTGACACAAGCATGGATATGCTTATAGCTCAGATCAAACATCTTTAGAAACTTTTTAACTGCATACATTGATGTCAGTAGGAGATTATCTTTCGGCAACATTTCTTTGATCATCTCCAACATCTCAATAAATCCAACATCCAAGATTCCATGCTTTGTTTTTAGATTATACAGCCCAACGATAGACGAAATTTTTGTATACTTTGAACAACCTTCATACAATGGAGATTCAGCATCTGCTAATAGGCTATGAAAATCAGCATCATTGTTATCATCCCCAAAATCATTGGCGTTACTTGAAAATACTCCCGCAGCCCGAAATAAATCATATTCAAAACTTGTGTTTGTCGTGCGGCTTTGAACTGGATCTTCCCCATGATGAAACCATGTCTTGTAAGATTGGTCCATGCCCCACAAAACTAAGTGTTCGACAACTTCGTCTGAAAGTTGATGTCTTAGATTGTGACATTTGTTGCATGGACAAAGAATCTTGGCTGGAAATCCAAGATTTGTCATGGCTGTCTTAACAAACTCCCTAGCTTTTTGCTCATATTCAACTCTTGCTCTACAATTTTAGAGCACACTTCAATAATCAAGCACTGAAACTTAAACTTATACCCAAAATACACTATGATTTTGTTTACTAACCTGTTAGGATGGATCCAACTTTTATCCATCTCCATTATTATAAATGTCACCCAACTACCTTCTCATTTACTACGAAATTTAGAAGTAGATTGTAGTTAGATTTCATCCATGCTATTGAACTAGTATTACTACAACACTCTACTACATTAATCCATATCTCTTTGACAAAGATATGAATTGAAAGACTTGCTATATATATGCTACATATTTACGTGAACATAGAAAAATAAACAAACAAGAACATGTATTTTCAATTATTGATTGTTCTTTGACATTAAGTGACCTACATATATAAAATTGATTGGAAATGAAAGCTACCTTAACAAGCATATAGACAAAAAACACACATGTTTTCTTCCTTATCTCGCCACAGCACACAAATTTCTCAGATCCTACTTCACTAAGACACACAAGTTCTCAACCTTCCGTTATCACCGCAGCACACAATAATAATCTCAAAACCTACTTCACTATGGATGAATATTTAAGATATTCAAACTCCTCTAATATTTCAATAATATAAAACCAAGGTAAAAGTAATACCTCTTGCAAACAAAAATAAGAGTCTCCCGTAACAAATTACTTGCACACCAAGTATCTTCCTCTTCTTTTGAAGGCAGCCAACTAGAAAAGTTTCAACTAAAGAGAGAAAAAAACTTAGCATTAAATAAAATGAATAGATAAAGAATATATCATGATGATGAGGGTGAGGGGAATTTTTTAAATTATGAATTCTAAACACTCCAAATGTCTACCACCACCATCATCATTAATTTAAAGAGTAAGAAATTTCACACAAAAGATTAATCACGTGGCTCTAAATCAAATTATGAAGGTTAGCTTTGTTTGTATTGGCCTAAATATCATGTATATACAACTATATATATACAATATATATGCATGTATCTACATGAAGAATATTGTTGTATAAATTGCATAAGATTTACTACTTGAAGAGAGGAGCAATATATATATTTATATAGAGGAGCAATATTTGATGTGTTTGTTTGCCTTATAATTAATGTGTTTTGTTTATGGAGTGATCTTGTCATATGTTTTGTGTTTGGTTTTATATACTTGAGTTTATATTTTCAATTAATATGTGCAATTAAAAAAAAAAGTTTAAGTATGTAAAATCAAACACAGAGAAAATTAATTCAGTACAAAGAACATTCCCTAAATTGACAAAATCCAAAACCAATATATAGAGGTCATTTAAAAAAAATATATATATATATATAAATAAAATAGTATTTCCTCAAGTAACATTAGAAAAAGAATTACTCACTCTATTTTGACTGTGTTTGTTATGTACTTTAATTTTATATACTTAAGTTTGGATTTAATATACTTTATTCTGACTGTGTTTGTTATGTACTTTATCTTTGTTTTGTTTTATGTACTTGAGTTTGGATTTAATATATTTTGGGTTAGTTTTCAGTCAATCCAAGTCTGAGTACGTAAAACCAAACGCAAAATACATTACATCCAAAATTAACTAGAATAGTGAAAAAAAAAATCAAAGTAAACAAGATAAAATCCAAAGCCTATATGGAGGTCATTTCAGAAAGCTTAAAAGAATATAGCTATTTTGCAACATTAAAAAAAAAACTATTTTCACCAATTAATCATCTTTTAATTTATCAGATTATAAATTGATGTAAATTTATGTGTTTGTTGATATAGTTGAGAAATAGAGGCTTCTCAACCAACTTAAGCCAGCCTTCATACCACAAAATCACCACTTTTGAGTTGAGAAACCCCACACTTTTGTTTCTTACAAAATCATCTCATAACTTTTGATTTGAGAAGTGCTTTTGTTGTTTCTCATAACTATTAACTAAACATTTTTGAGGGAGAAAGAAAGCTATTACAAAATCTAAAAACTATTAACTAAAAATCATTACAAAATATATATGATTAAGTATTATTATACTCAGGGTGATGTCCACGAAAACCAGAAGTTTACCATGATGAATCCATGTAGTATAAAGAGCATAAATTCATCCTCCAACTACCTGTCATATAACCACACAAAAAATAAGCATAATAGACAAAATAAGCCAAAAAAGCTAAAAAAGATAATTTAGATATGAGAATTAACACTAATACAGTTAGTGTTAATTCTCTTATCAAAAAAAGCCAAAAAAGATCATTTAGATAAAAGAAGATGTGCATCAAGTTGTGTAAATTCACACAAAACACCAACCGAGAGAATCAAAACACAAACCACCATCTAAAAGCTTCTTATAATAGATAATTAATGTATCATCATAGAAAGGTTTCTTTTGCTCACTGTAATTTATGTTCATTACCCCTCATTATCTTTCTTTGTCAAAGTCAGACTTGAAGGGACCAAATCTCTAAGGAGTTTCAACCAACCCCTGCCCAAAGTCAGACTTGAAGGGACCAAAGAAAAGAAAGATTGTTTGCTAAACTAAATTTTGATTCCTTTTGTTTGTATATTTCAGGACAAAACTCCACTCTAATCATATCCGTAATGTATATTAATTACATAGTGTATATTAGTTTATTTTATAAACTTAGACTATATAATTTTAAGTTTATAAATATTATTCATAAATGTATATTAATTATTAATGATATCTAACTCTAACCATTCAATACTATTACTACAAAATACAAAAAAAAAAATAGTTTATTATATATTTATACTATTACTATTACTATATAATATATATTTATATGTATACTATTACTATATAATATATTATATTTATACTATTACTTGCTTATCAACTGTAGGCAAACATATATTAGCAAAACTATCTCACAAGAATAACAGTAACACAGTAAGAAGAATCAAATTTAATAATGCACAAGAATCTGAGATTACACCATAAGTCTTTATTAAGCATCAACAATCTAAGATTACACCCTATACACAGTTGAGAAGAACTTGCACACTCAAATTATAACAGTTCACACATAATAGAAGTCCTGAAGAAACTCTCTCACAAAGCTAGTTCTCTCTTTCTTAAAGTCTAATCTCTAAAAAATATTGTATTATAGAATGAGGTATATGCCATTCTCTTTGGTTTCCCTTTGTTAATATTTTTAGAGAACTTTTCATCCTCTGAAAAACAACTATCAGTGTAATTTACTATTAACACAATTAGAAGAATAGTCTATCAAAAAACTTGATCTTGAACAAATTTCCATAAAACAAATATATATGTATTAGAATAGTGAAAATAAAATATTATCACTCAAAACTTCTTAATTACAAGTGCCAAATGTACAACCACACATATTCTTTATCAACAATATTAACCACTTGTCAATTGAAAACATGCCAACAAATAATCTCATATTCTAGTTGTTGTATTATAAACCCCTGCAAAAACAGATTACAAACACACAAAAAAATGGCTAACAATATCGAAGACAAAGTCAGCTGACAGGAATTTAATTAAACACACCAGAAATGCCCAAGTTTTCTTGGTTCGGACTTAACCAAATTAGGTTAGTCCTACAGCCAAGGCAACAGAGGTCCTTAGTCAAATTCACTATCAAACATGAGATTACACACTCAAGGCAAACAATGACAAGAAGTTTTCTCAAGTAAGTCATATTCTGTTATATTCCACACTAGGTAAGACTATAGTCAAGTAAGTCAACTAGTCATCTCAACAAGTTTAATATCACTTGTATCAACATACATAAAATAATTTCTATTTAAGAAAGCCACTGTGTGGAATAATTAGAGTAAACATATCTTTCTAGTGTTGTTAGAAAGCTGGCTTATAAAGTTAGTTATGGTAGTTATATCCTACACATTGTATAAATGTTCCAGCTATCTTATAAAGCTAGTTGGGTATTGTGAGGAAGAAAAAAAACTTAAGAGAAAAAGAGTGAAAACAGAGAAAAAAAAGCTGAGATGTGATATTCATTCTTGCAAGGTTGAGTTCTATAATGGTGTGTGTTCTTTCTTACTTTCTTTTCTGGTTTCTTGCTGTGATCATAAGGTGTTTGTGTGTGTTGTTTAATTCTTTAACTGAGCTTTTTGTTTCTTATTGAAAACATTTGGGGCCTTGGAATTGGTGAAGTAATATCTAAAAAAATTCATCAAGTTCATTTAATTTTTAAATGTAGAACATCATATTGCAGCTTAGATGTAGTAGATCTTAGAAGAGAAATAGAAGAAGCAAACTTTTAATAACCCATGCTGCTAAACAAGCTCATTATCCAAATTCATCTCTACAGAGTTTAAAGGTTCTAAAAAGCTTGTCTCTCTGATATGACAGCTTCTGCAGTTCACAAATGTCATTTTAAAGCATATCTTCATTACAATATTTTGCCATTCAGAACAGGTGTTATACATTCTCAATGTGCATAGAAGTGCCAAAAAAAAAGCTTCAAACCAACTTTTTAAATATGTTTTAGGGACAGTAAAAATAGAAAGTGGAAGTATACATTCCAAAATATAATCACCATATTCCATTACACCAGCTGATTATATATTTAGATAGGAAATAACTTGGCTTAAAATACACACTATATAATACATAATCCAAATGCAATGACAAATGATGCCAAAGCAATTACTGTAGTTTCCACTGTCTTTTTATAGATTGAAACTTAGAATCAATAAAGAGATTGTCAAGCCCTTGGGGCTGGTTTTGGCCGTGGAGTAGAGTGGTGTCTAGCCAACACTCATTCGAACCACGTACGTGTTTGTGTTTGTGTTCCTCTTTATGTTTCATTTATGTTTTGATTTGATTCCTTGATTAAACCAATTTTGTCTTTAAGATTGATTATTGATCAATTGTTTTCTGGTTTATGGTGTGTTGATTTTCACTACAATTTATCAAATATATATCATCATTAGGACTGTATTATTATTATTATTTAATTCATTTTCATTGGTGCATTTTTCAAAATTTGATCTCATTCACTAAACAAACAAAAGAAAACACTTTCTTAAATCTTAATTATAAGGAAGGTCAATGATCTGGGTTTTGGAAAGACAATCTTCAGGATTACATTGACAAATACCATTTAAATTATGAAAAGAACAGCTAGGGCGTTTAGTTTTCTTTCCGAAATTTGAGACAGCTCCCAAACTCTTTTCACACCAGAATTTTATCCATGCAAAACTCATTCTACATCAATCAGTTGTACTAATAACTCTAACAATATCATGAGAATCCTAAAATCCATAATGGAAAACAACACTGTGCTAATTATGGCAAATTAGTTTACCCATTATAGGCCATATAAATACCAAGTTTAGTATGAATAAAAAAAAATTACACCTTTCCCACAATAGGAAACAAACTTCTTATGTCCAAACCAACCGAGATAGTTTATAAATATACAATCAGAGAAAGGAGTTAAACCTGGTTAGAATTAGCATTCTCAGGTTCAAAATGATACTCATGCATGATCCATTCAGTCCCTTGGCCAGGGCAAGGGCCTTTATAAAATACAAAAATCCTCTTCCCTCCTATGACACCTTTGGTTGATTTGAGTCTCCTGAATGCGCTAAAGCCTGCCTCAACTCTGCCATTCGCTTCCTTCTAGCTCCTCAAACCAAGCCCTGATTGGAAATTGCAACAAAATGAACATAAAACAAAGGAGGCATTTTGCCAAGAATTTAACCAGATAAAACTGAGACAAAACACAAAAAACTCAACCAAAGATTTTAATTTTGAAATATGCAAAATCTGATTTTATAGATTCTATGAGACCATACCAAAACAAATGTCCAAGCAATATGAAAAATCGAAAACACATATGCAAAATCGAAAATTAATTTTGAAAACCACAGATTTTATAGATTCTATGAGATTCAAGCTGATAAATCTAACATCTACAACTAATTACTTACCTGGCTTGCCAAGATCGAAGAGAAGAACAAATTTGAGAAGCCCAACGACTGGAAATCGAAGGTTGACAGAGAGATAGATAAAGACGAGAGAGACAGAGAGAGAGTGAGGAGTTCGGAGACCGTACGACCAAGCCGAAGAAATGGGTCTCTTCTTTGTGTCGATATGTTGAAGGAAATGGGCAGAAATGTTGAAGGAAAGCTCAGAAATGGGTGTCTCGGGTCTCAAAAATGGGGAAGAGAAAGGAGATGGGTGTCTCGGAATTCTCAAGTCTCAGAAATGAAAAAAAATTCTAAGTGGCAGGATGTGAATATATTACCGCCCTTTTTAAATAAAAAGTTGCCCAATATAATACTCTACAATAATACTTTTCTATTAGTATTATATTGATGTGTTATGGAAATGGGTATTTGGTGTAGTGCTGAGTTGGAGAGCTTAGGTGACAATGTGTACATATGCGGCTGCTCGACCACCACGACCGAGGGTTTAAAGATGAACTAGGGTCAAACATTGTCCTGCTTAGGTCAGTAGGTTGTAACTCTTTTATTGTAATTAACCTTTTAAATGTATTTTGGGATCCCATGTATACAGTAAACGTTTTAGTGAAAACGTTTGTATCCTTGACCAAATTTTTTAACCCTAAACTGTTAATCACGTTTAGCTACACAAGTATGGCCAAATGACTCGTTTAGCGAGTTTACCACTATTTAAAATACATAGTGTAACGGTCCCTCAGTAGTAGAGCATTACGGGTGTGCCCCATGGCGAGAAACTGGGCCTCATAAAACCCAAGTCTAGTAACTCCTGTAATTGAACCTTTAGCTCCTTCAGCTTTGTTGGTGCCATTTTGTACAGTGCCCTTGACACTGGCTCTGTCCTGGTCCCACTGGCACGACCTGAGTGGTATCCACCACACTAGCTAAGAATCCTATGCATCCCCCTAGAATAGGTTTCTAGCTTTAAGTATAGATATCATAGGTATACAGGGTCCATGCATAGTGCCAACACATATAAAGGGATCCTCACCATCAGGCTCAAAGGTTACCATCTTTTTCTTGCAATCTGTCGTTTACCCATACTTTTCTAACAAGTCCATACCCAGAATTATATCAAAGTCAATCATAACAACCTCTATCAATTTAACTGACAACTCCCTGCCATCCACTATCATTGGCAGTGATTTGACCCATCTTTTGGAAACGACTAACTCCCAAGTAGGACACATAGTACCAAACCCCATAGGATAAAAGTCACAAGGTCTACACAGTCCATCAACAATCCTACTAGTAATAATAGAGTGTGTAGCACCCGAATCAATCAAAATATTATAAGGGGTCCCAGCCCTAGAATGTTGACCTGTAACCACCTAGGGACTAGCCTTGGCTTCTGCGTGAGTCAAGGTGAACACCCGAGCTAGCATCAGGCTATCCACCTTCTTGGGCTCTTCCTTCCTGGCTTTCGAGAAATCCTTCTTCAACTGTCCCACACTCCCACAGACGAAGCAGGCCTTTGCCCGAAATTTCCCAATATGGCATCTCCTGCACCAAGTACACTCTGGGGATGCTTCATAGGTCTCACTGCCACCCTGGCGACCTATCTGTATGCCTCATGGCCTCCTATCTCGCCCTGGAGCTAAAAATGTATCTGGAGTCTTTCTCTTTTGGTCACTAGGACCTCCGCCCCTACTAAAGCATGCAAGTGGAGGTCCCGACCTCCTCGAATCCCTTCGGACCACATTCTAGTGTCATATCTTGTTCTCTACGCTCTTAGTTGTGAGCACCTTCTCAACAAATTGTGCATAAGTAGTCACTTCTGGCACAGTAGTGATACGAACATCCCAGGCTATCATAGGCTGTTGTAATGACCCAACTACTCTAGACTTTTGGACCATTAACGAAACTATACATAAACACTAATTCTTAATAACACTTACAAGTGATAAGATCATAACTTTATTAAAACTTTAAAAAAAACAAAGGTCAAACTTACATAAAATTTAAGTTAGGATATGGGATCCCATTTTTTTAAAACAAAAACATGACATAATGATAATTAAAAAGAGATTACATAATAAAATGCGGAAAAATACATATAAAAACCATAAGAACAAAAACTACATCCTCGAATCGAAACTCTCAGCTCTTTAAATCCGTTCCGCCTCAATACACATTCCCCAAGCTGCCAAGAACATTACCCGCCACTAAAACTATTTTCCTGCACATATAAACAAAAAGGAGTGAGCCTAATGCCCAGCAAGGAAAATCTAACATATAGCCATATACATAAAAATTCATAATGCAACATAAAACATACTATAACACTTATGTCACATACATACTATCATGGCCATTATTACTTGGGGTCCCATAAACTAAACAAGTCATATGCCCATTAGATTAGTGGGGTCTTGCTAGCTAAGCAAGTCATATGCCCATAATCTATTTGGGGCTTGTTAGTCATATAGGTCATATGCCCAAGTCTACAATCATACTTAACATAACATATTACACATAAAATCATAAGATAACATATAAAAGCATATAACACATAAATCCTATCCTATTTTCCTTACCAAAATAACCGGGATATGGGAACTGATTTGAGACCTTGGAACACTCCTAAAAACCATTTATAATATGGTGAGTATATTGAAGAAAAAGGATGAAAGTGAAAAAGGGACTATGCTATCAAAATATACTTACCAAAAATCTTGTGGTTAAGAACTTGGATTTCCTAACCAAGAATAAGAATAAGGTTAGAATAAGTAGAAGACTATGAGAATTTTTAAAGAACATAATACAGAAATGGACTAGAGTTTGGAAATACCTTGAAGAGTTATATGACCAATCTAAACCTTGAACCGAAATGTGAATAAACCTTACTTCCCTAAGTGTTTACACTCTCACACTCACCTAGCAACTTGCAGCCTCTGAACTTAGAGTAATAGATGAATAAATGGCTGGGTACTAGGTCCTATTTATAGAGTTTAGGAATGAAGAGATCTTCATTTAACTTGAATAAAAATAATGGCTTTTTAAGTGAAAATAATTTGAATTATCGTTCAGCAGAGGCTGAAGACTCGTTCAAAAAGATGCTGGACTCATCAAGAGGTTGAAGGATTGAATGGAGAACATTTTTGAAAACTTTCAAAATATGCTGAGAGGGGCGATATATCGCCTGGGCCAGTATGCCCAAGGCAATCGTGCAACGTTTCGTGTTTTTCGTATCTTCGTGCTGCGATATATCGCCCCCTATAGCTGCGATATATCGGCATACACTGATTATTTAAACACGAAATTACACATTTTTAGCTTAATTTAAACAGCCTTGACTAAGCCCTCTAACGTTTTCAAAGCTGCTGACTGACCGTAGGGTATTCAAATTTTAACCTTAATAAATTTAATCCTCAAAATACTTAATCATTAATAAACCTATGCATGACATGTGCTATTGTCTTATTGGTTCTTATCTAAACCTTATAGTATATTAAATATTATCCTCAATATCAGTCATATTAATCAAACCTTAGGTTAAAATTAATATTCCTAAACTATAGGTTAAACTTAGAAAATCTACAAGTACTACTATGAGTGTCCAAATAAATCCCGGTCTAAACCAAAAATCCACAGTCATAAAGATAATGCTATTATTACTATTATACTACTATCTAACTTAGCTAAGTAAAGTTCTTGGACTCTACAGCTGTAGCCCCTGGAGAAACCTCTCTCTTCTAGTCCCATCAGTGGGCACCAGATCCCCGACAAACTTTGCCTATTTGTCAAACTTCAAGGCATAATCGGTCATTGACATGTTTCCCTGATGTAACTTACTGAACTCTTTAGCCTTCACAACTTTAATTGCGTCGATGTAGTATTTATCAATAAACAAAGTTATGAATTATTCCCATTCCATAGTATTCACAACCCTGGTCTGGGATGCCACCTCCTACCATATTTGGGCATCCTCCTGAAACATATAAGTGGCACTTGCCACTCTCTCATTACAACCTACCCTCATGAAATCTAGGATGGTGGTTATCATTGTCATCCCCTGGTCACCCTTCAATGGGTCTGAGCTGCCCTAAAAAAATAGAGGGTGTTGTTTCATGAACCTCTCATACAAGAGTTCCCGTCTATTTCCCACTACTTGGGGCTGTACTGCTGCTGGTACCACTGGCTGTGTTACTGCCAGTACTGCGGGCTATAGGTTCCCTGCTAGAGCCTGTTGCTGTCTTAAGAGGCGAATTTCATTTTCTTGCCTCTATAACCTAGCTTGCATATAAGCAAGGAGCTATTGCTAGTTCTCTGGAGCTGGCGATGGCGCTTGGCCTTGGTCATTCTCTTCCCTGGCCTATATTTCTTGGCCAACCAACTTCTCTGACCTTCGAGGAAGCATACTGATAATTTTCCCACTCTATAGAGATCAATTCGACCGTTAGGTAAGTAATAACTATACCTCTTGCCTCCTGACGTTCCAAGACTGAACAAATAAACAGATGGAATGCTAATAAGCATGCCAACACATAATATAATCAATCATGGTGCTAATAAGCACTTCTTGATATTCATCAGCAAATAGCGATGCTAATAAGCATTTCTGGCATACATAAGCAATTAACGATGCAAATAAGCATGTTTAAGCATTTATACATGTATAGAAATGCTTATAAGCATGTTCTTTAATCTCGACCAGTATTATTAGTGCTAATAAGCATTTCCTGGCCTATATGCAATTAACAGTGCTAATGAGCATGTCCTGACCTACATGTCCATATAAAAATGCTAATAAGCAGTTCCTTTGCATTCACAAGCACTATCAATGCTAATAAGAATATGTTTATCGTTCATACAGCAGTCAAGGGCCAGACCCTATCAGAATATCTCATTCTTCCTAATAAGGCATGCAGATAAGGCATATACATTTATTTCAATAGTTAAGCACTTAATCATATAGGTAGTTACCAAACCCTGAGTGGAGCTTATCTTTAGTGGTGAGTGTACATGCCCGACCAGTCTTCAGGAACCCTTAAACCTTGGCAGCTCTAATACCAAGCTGTAACGTCCTCTAATCCAGGACCGTAACACTATGTACTTTAAATAGTGCAAGACTTGCTAATCAAATATCTTGGTTATAAACGTGTAACTAAGGGTAGTGACAAGGGTTAGGGTTAAAATTTTTGGTCAAAAGGAAACACTGACTTTTCATTTAAAAGTTTAGTGCATACATGAGATTACAAAATAATATAAACATATGTTTAAAAGGGTTATTAAAGTTCAAAAGTTACAACCAACCGACCTAAGCAGCAAAATAAGGGATACAACCCTAGTTTCTCCAAGATAACCCCGATCATGGTGGTCGAGCAGTCGCATATGTACACGCCACCATCGAAGCTCTCTAACTCATAGCTGGTCCAACTTTCCTTTCCCCTTACCTGTACCATATAGCACCCATGAGCCAAGGCTCAAGAAGGAGACTTAAACATGTGCATAAACAGTAAATACAGATTCCAGATGCATATCTAGCATTCCCAGTAGTAATAACCTACACATGCATGCATATAATTACAAATAAATGATTATATGATCATTCTAGGGCTCGCTGCCCTGAATAGATGACCATAGAGTCATTCCGGGGCCCTATGCCCTAGCTCTGAGTAACTAGCCAAGCGCTTTGTTTTCCAAACAAACATAGGGTCGGCCAACCTAAAAGTACGTCCCTGATTTGGCCTAAGCCTCTCGACCAACGCACAGTGTGCTATTGCTTCCCTTGACTAATAAGTCAATGCCTTAACAAGATATTTAGATAACTAGTCAAATAGATATAGATACAGATAAGTATACTTCAGACAATACAAGTATGCATACATATTAATCATATATCTCAGACAATTAAATACAAAAATAGTAATAACCATTTTCCTTAACAGGGTCAAGCCCTAATTACACAGAGAATGGAAATAGTAATAAACAAACATTAACCAATTATCCAGATACAGAGCATTCAAGCATAATTAATCAACAGGGACAAATATAACCTTAATCATGTTCATTCTTCGGGGCCCGAGCCCTATTAATAATTACATTTAACAACCGGGTCAAGCCCTAATAGCATATATCACATATTGGATGCAATTTTCTTACCTCAGGTCCGAGTGCAACATATAATAAGAATGACCTTCGAGCGAAATCCCAGCTTTGAGCCCCTAGAGATAACCTAGTCACAACCATAGTATAGAATCCCATCAATAATGAGAAAATAAAGGTTTCCGAACTGAGTCCTAGCCTCCGGGACATCGAATTCTACTAAATCGGGTAGTAGAATCTATCCTGAGCGGTTAAGTTTGAGTTCTCGCACTCAAAACCTTCTCGGGGCTCAAAAGCCCTTCAAGCTTCGTGGCCCAAGGCAAAAGATTTGTGGCTTGCCTCAGGATAGAGATCCCAAGGGCTCTCCTCTAGACCAAATGCACCGCAACGTTCCCATACAAGCGTCGCGGCTCAAATGGAGGTTCAACACCTCCTTCTCCTTCTCGATCATGAAAGTCACGACGCCCCAAGAACAGGGTCGCAACTTGATATGAATATCCAGATTTTTCCCTCGTTGTTTCAAGCTAAATCTCACCAAAAACCTATCCAAACATAGCCAAATCCCAAAAACAAAGTTCCTAAACAACTCAGCACTTCAATACCAACTAACAAGCTTAAACTTGGCCAAAACTTCATAAAATCTCCAAATTCAGTTTGAGTTTTCAAAACTCTAAAACTTATCTTAAACCAAAGAAAACACAGAGAATTAAGGCTAGAAATCATTACCTCTGCTGCCCAAAACAATGCTAAGCTTTTCCCCAAGCAATCTCGAGCCTAAACTAGCTTGGATTCCCCTTGGATCACAAGAAATCCAAAGATATGTGACTGAGAGGGAGTATACACGAGAGAGAGAATGTTAAGAGAGTTTGTATTTCTACGTTTTTCTGTTTATGTGAGGTTACTTGGAGTTCAAGTTACTCTAAGTAAATCTTGAGGCTTCGGGTACCAAATCCATCCCTGAGGGTAATCAAAATCCCTAAAATTCCCTCTTAATCTCACTAACTCCGAATATATCCTTGAATATTTATCCTTGTTACCCAATATCCCAGTAATGCACTAAATACCATAAATATGCCTTAACTCACCCCAAGTCGAGTACTTGGTCTCGTTGTGAATTTCCCGCTAACTTGCTCCCTAGGACCACCTTGTGTCGAGCAACCTAAATATATCGACATAATAATGTGGTCTCACACATATGTCACATATATGCACATATATTCCAAGTATACCTGTAACTGGCCAAATTATGAAAATTTCCCTTCTAACAAGAAACGAGCCCACATGCATTTTTAATACACCTACACATGCATCTTTAATCAAATTATAATATAACTCGCGTAATCATATAATGATACACATATATATCACATAAACACACATTTCATAATTAAATCACATAATTTTCCATCATGGACCCCTAATCTAGGCCCTAAGCCTTATTAGGTAATTTGGGACGTTACACTCCATGAAATTCTATAGGTTTCACAATGACATTGGACACCACACCAATGATTGCAGGAAACTTTGAGAATAGATTGAGAATCTCATCAATTTGGGACATCTTCACCAGTACGCCAAGCCTGGAGCACGTCGTGCCCAAGCTCCAGCCATGGCCATACCTCATCCACAACAGGTAGCACCTTCCCAAGCCCCAGGCCAAGTCCTTGCTATCCCGCAGCAAGCAACTTGTAACGTCCCAAATTACCCAATAAGGCTTAGGGCCTTGATTAGGGGTCCAGGATGTAAAACTATGAAAAATTATGTGTTTATGTGATATATTATAATATGACTTAATATGCATGTGGGCCCATTTCGTATCAAAAAGGCAATAAACGTAATTTTTCCCGCAAATGGTATATTTTGCATGTATGTTGTGGATGCCAAACATCCACCAAGAAAAAAATCCCCAATAAATGGTTAAAATACAAGGCTAAAGGACACTTAGTCACATTATCAGGCTCAGACCTATAAGACTTGTGAAATCGGGAGATGGTCCCAAGGGAAGCAACACCTTGTGAGCCGTGAAGTATGGCCTTTGTGGATGCTCAATATTCCAGGCTGGTAAAAGATCCATGGCACATGCTAAGGTCCCATGAAGGCCTAACTACAAGTCTGAGACGCGAGACACTCGGGCCATCGTCATCTTGCAACTGCGTCGCACCACCTCTCGGCGCATGTGTGTCTCGCTAAGCTCCAGCCTCGCACCACCTCTCGGCACACCCAGCGAGGTGGCTTGTGCATCACAGCCACATGCACCCCAGCGAGGCCCCGTCTTGCACAATAGGATCAGGCGCAGGAGCGTCACGCGAGGCCGACACCACCCCAGCGCCTCATCCATGCATTAGCCGCGCCAGGGGGTCGTGAGGCCTACACCACGCCCTCGCCTCGCCCACACACCTGTCGTGCCAAGGGCTCGCGAGACCGACACCACCCCAGTGCCTCGCCCACGCATCAGCCGCGCCAGGGGGTTGCGAGGCCGACACCACGCCCTCGCCTCACCCACGCACCTGCCGCGCCAAGGTCTCGCGAGGCCCTTACCTAGGCCACGCACCTGCGGCGCCAAGGGCTCGCGAGGCCAACACCACACCAGTGTCGTGCTCACGCACCTGCCGTGCCAAGGGGGTCGCGAGGCCGACACCACGCCCTCGCCTCGCCCACGCATCAGCCGCGCCAGGGGCTCGCGAGAGACACCCCCATGTCAGCACATCATGTCCGTGCCACTAAGAGTTGCCTACATAGTGGGCCTCGTTAGAGGGGCTCAGTCGCTCCCCCTGATAGGAGCTGGTGACGGGACACCACTCTTGTTGTGGGTCTAACATGAGGTAAGGTCAAGAACCTATTCCACGTACCCTTAGGAATGAAGTGGGGATTGCCTCATAGCGATTCATGCAAATTCGAAAGGAATAAGAGTACGGACATGGTATTCGTACCAGATAGGTAGCGGTCGTACAAATGAGGTACCTGTTGTGGTCCTCACCAGTCCACCTCTGACACCCGTACGAAGCAAGTAGTGGAGGCATAACCGAGTACAAAAGCTGAAGTGCTCCCACAAACGCTGACCATGTACCAGAGCCGACACCGCTACATCTGATACCACTCTCCTGATAGCGTACTTGTGTGCAAATTGGTCCCATGGACCACAATGTATCAGGGGCCATTAGAGCCCCCTATAAAAGGAACCCCTCTTCAACATTGAGGGGGGTTGGAAAATTCATTGTATGCAAAGGCTATTGAGAAATATACAAAAGCTTGCTCCATTGTTGATCTGTGTTTACTTTTCCTTAAAGTTTATTTTAAGTTCTTATATAAACATCACCTCACTTACCTTTGAGTTTTCCGATCTAATTTCGTTGACGAGATTTCACCGTCAACATATGTGATATATGTGTGAGACAACATTATTATGTGGATATATTTGAGTTACTCTGCACGAGGCGATCCTAGGGAGCAAGCTAGCGGGAAAGTCACAACGGGACCAAACCCGACTCGGGGTGGTCAAGAGGTATTTTGGGTATTTAGTACATTACCCGGATATTGAATAATGTGAATGAATGATTGAGGTTATATTTAAAGTTAGTGAGATCAGGAGGGAATTTTAGGAATTTTGACCATTTTACCCTCAGGGACGTTTCTGGTACCCCAAGCCTTGGGATTTGAACATAAATATGTTCAAACACTCTTGTTCTCTCTCTCGTTCTCTCACTTGACACTTGTTAGCATTTTCGAAGGAAAATCGAGTTTTAGAGCTCGGATTCAAGCAAGGTTAGAGTCATAATGATTCTAGGGAAGTTTAGAAGCTTGATAGTCAAAGGATTTAGTTGGAAAGAAACTTAATCAGAGGTAATTTATGTTTTGAATTTTTGAGTTTCCGTTTCCTTATGCTTCTTGAGTTTTGATTTGAATTTTATTGTTCGGTGAGTTTTTGATCCATTTGAATGGCAGATTTTGTTGCCTGGGAAACTCTAGGGATATGGTGAGATTGAATTATTGGTTTAGTGCAGATTTGGGGTAAGTTTTGGGAGGATCTAGATCAGAGAAATCTGGGTTCGTGGGGTCGCGTCGCGATCCTCATGAACCCAAAATTCTGGGTGGCTTCGTGATGCAGGGTCGCGCCGTGGTGCTAGATGGGTTGCGCCGCGGCTCAAATGTTTGGGGCCACGAGGATTAAGGGGTTTTTGGGCCTTGGGGAGGTTTTGAGAGCCAGACCTCAAACCTAAGGGCTCAGGATTGATTCTACTACCCAGTTTAGTAGAATTTGATGTCTCAGAGGCTAGGTTTTTGTCCAGAAGCCTTTACTTACTTGTTATTGATGAGACTCTATACTTGGTTGTGACTAGGTTATCACTAGGGGCTCGGGATCTGGATCGTGCTCGAGGATCTTTCTTATAATACATTACACTTGGACTTGACGTAAGAAAACTGTACCCAATATGTAACACCTTGGATAGCCAAGACCGCTACACTGTGTACTTATAAAGGTGCAGGACTTGCTAATCAAGTCATTTAGTTAAAAACGTGTTACTGAAACCACTAATGAGCTAGGGTTAAAAGGTTTTTGGTCTCCAAAGATACATTTCATAGAAGTAAACATTTTACACCAGTGATCCCAAAAGAAATAATGTTTAAAAAGTTTGTTTAAAAAATTTCCAGAGTACAAACAACCACTAGCCACTCTAAGGGCAAAATAAACATATATTGTTCTCCTGTTCCTGTCTCTGTAATGCCCCAACTCCAGGGACCATTATGGTGCACATTGCAAAAATGCTAAACTCGCTAATCGAGTCATTTGGCCATAAACGTGTAACTAAGTATGATTAGCGGTTTAGGGATTAAAAATTTCGGTTAAGATATAACGTTTCACTAGAACGTTTACTGCATACATTGGAATCCCAAAAATATAATTTAAAGTTTATTACAGGAAAATATTTACAACTGGCCGATCTAAGCGGCAAAACAGGGTTTATCCCTAGTTCCTCTCCTTCAAACCTCGGCCATGGCGGTCGAGCAGCTGTATATGTACACACCGTCACCTAAGCTCTCCAACTCAAGGATGGTCCAGCTTTCTTTTGCCTTTACCTGCACCACATAGCACCCGTGAGCCGAAGCCCAGTAAGAAAACTCAATATGCTCATGAATAGTCATATCATGATATCAAATCATATCTGGCATGCCTAGCAAACATAACTTTATTCAAGCATGCAAATGAATTCAAACAATGCTGGGGTATCCAGGATAAGAAATCCTGCCCTTCTGATTAGATGACTATCAAGTCAATCCTAATCAGATGAGTGTTTTAACACTTGAGGTTCTGGTAAACCATAATGAGTGACCAACAAGCAAGTCACTACGGGGCTCAGCACCCAAAGCCATGCATATGATGATCAAAATGATCATACATAGCTTATAGCTATGTTCAGATGAGCGAATATCACTTTGAGGTTCTGTTAAACCATAGTGAGTGACTGTCAAACAAGTCACTATGGGGTTCAGTACCCATAGTCATGTAACGAAACTGTTACCTGGGCTTTCCTGCAATGGCTCTAACCAGATGAGTGACTGATGGGTAGTCACTAGCTTAAACATATGAGTGATTGTTGGGTAAGTCACTAGCTTAAACAGATGAGTGACTGATGGGTAAGTCACACAAGCGCTTTTAGTTTTCATTGAACTTGAGGTCGGTCCGGCATTAACGCTCTTCTGAGTCATTTAGTGCAAATGTCGATTAGATCTAATCTTTGTTGGCTTGCGTGGAACACGCTAAGCCCATCCTGGCTTATGAGTTAGCATTGTGTGACCAGTACCACTGCCGAACCTGACTAATTAGTCACAACTTCACAGTTGTTACTGACACCTTTGCCAATTCTGACTAATGAGTCAGTACCATGCACAAGTAAGAAATGCTACCAAACATATGACATATGTTGAATATTCAAACGTAGGGCATTCAGCATGCTTACTTAACAGTTGCTAGTAAAATTATAATCACGCACAAACACAGAGACTCAAGCTCTGATCAATCTCTCAGTCAATATTCATGGCATGCCCTATTCACATGTTTCTCGTGCATCACATGCATCACACTTAATCATCCAGCATGCCTCAACAATAACCATATGCAAATGAGCAGGATTGCTAAGTATTCAATATGCTATCAATGTTTACATTTAAACATCCGACATGCATCAAGAATGACCATGCATGTCACATATGGGGTGTAGTTTTCTTACCTTTGGTCCAAACACGGGTTACCAATAAATAAGCCATAAGCACGATCTTGATTCCAAGCCCCTAGTGATAACCTAGTAACAACCATAACATAAAACCTCATCAAAATGAGTAAATAAATACTTCCAAGCCTAACCCAAGCCTCCGGGACAACAAATCCCACTCAACTAGGTAGTAGGATCGATCCCAGACCCTTAGAGTTAAGTTCCCATGCTCAAAACATCAATTTGGCAAAAAATGGCACCAAGCGCCGCAGCCCTTAGGCAAAACAGAACCTCCATCTGCTTCTTCAAGCCTGGGTCGCGGCGCCCAAGAACAGGGCCGCGACCCTACCTCGAACCAGCCATTTTTCACGTTTTCAACCTTTTAAAACCTCCAAAAAACATATCCAAACATCTCTAAACTCAAAAATAAAAGTTCCCAAATATCCCCATCATCCAAAACCAACAAAACCCAAGTCTCAAATCACCCAAAAACTCATCAAAACACAAAGTCCAATCCAAGCTTAAAAACTTTTAAAACTTAGAACTTAAAACTTGAATTACCTCCGATTGAGTTGTTTCCAACAAAGTCCTCCGACTAATAAACTTCTAATCTTTCCTAGGATCGCTATGCCTTGATCCTCGCCTGATTCCGAGTCCTAGAACTCAAGTTATCTTCGAAAACACGATCGGGAGACGAAAAGGAAACTTTGAGGGAGAGAGAACGTGCATAATGTTCTTTTATTCTTTAAAAGGTTACTTCAAGCTTAAGTAGCCTTAACCAAATCCTAATGCTCGGGGTCCCAAAAACACTCCCGATGGAAAAATAGTCAAAGCCTCCAGAATTTCCCCCTGATCTTACTAACTCCCAATTTATCACCAAATATTAATTCTCATTACCCAATAACCCAGTAATGCTCTAAATACCCCTTGACTTACTCCAAGTCAAGCTTAAATCTCGTTGTGACTTTCCCACTAGCCTACCTCCTAGGATCGTCTTGTGCTGAGTAACCCTAGCATAACCAAACGATAATAATGCACCATACACATATATCACATATATGCCAAATATGCCCAAAATGGCCAAAATATGAAAATCACCAATTTACTCAAAAATGAGTTCACATGCATATTTAATACACCTAAACATGCATATTATCATTTAATAACACAATAAATCAATTATGGCCCTCCCGGCCTCCTAATCAAGGTCCTAAACCTTATTAGGAAATTTGGGGCATTACAGTCTCCCCCTCAACCATAGCGGCTAAGCAACTGATCATGTACATTCAGCACTCATAGCTCTCTGAATCAGGGCTGATCAATCTTGCCCTTGCCTTTACCTGCACCACGAAGCAGCCGTGAGCCAAGGCCGAGCAAGAAAGCATATTATTATATAACAAGCAATGATAACAATTGAATAACCCTTTAAGCCTGATCATACACTTAACATACCACATTAATCACATAGCCCGTAGATTCAACTAATCAACACTCAACTATTCAGCATTACAATTCACCAATCAATAATAACAATCAATTCACATTGTAATCAGGGTCGACACCTTAGGTCGCACCCTCTATTTACCCCACTGACTCCGACCTGCTCAAACCGAGCTTAGTATATAATAAGTTGTCCTCAGCTACCAGTGGCCGAGCCGCGCCCTGTGCGTTAATGTAAACTCCGGCACTCTTAGGTTGGTCGTTTACTATTAACATGGCATAATACCATCCTCTATAAAGCGTACAAAGCAGGGAACCCTTAGTCCCATTATAAATCAACAACTGGGTGCAGTTTCCTTTCCTTTAGTTTCCAAGTGTAATGGTTACATGAGATGCCTTTTAAGCACGATCCGTTTCCCGAGTCCCTAGCTTATAACTAGTCACAACCAGGATAAGGGATACCATTAATAATTGTAAAAGGGCTTCTAGATAAGGTTCTAGTCTCCGGAACATCGAATTCCACCAAACACGGTAGTAGATTCGATCCCGAGCACCCTAGGTTAAATTCCCATGCTTAAAATCCCAAAAACCCAAATTCCCTTAAGGGCCGCAGCTCAAGCCTCCTATGCCACGCCATGGCCCAAAACAGAACCCATCCATGCTCAGAACCAGACATGGGTCGCGGCCCTACAAGCCCCATGCTGCGGCCCGCCCTCCTTCCTCAGCATTCATCAGCTTCAGAGGGCCGTGACTCACCAAGAACCATGCCGCGGGCCGACCCCTTTGAACCCAGAAAAACCTCCATTTTTAACTCTCAAACCTCACTCAAAACCATTCAAAAACATCCCAATAATTTGCCAAAATTATCACAAACATCCCTGCATGATTTCAGAAGCACAAGCCAATAGAAACCTAAGCTAAAAACTCATCAAAATACCTTTTCAATTTCTGAAACTCACACACTCAAGAACACTAAAACCAGTCATAAAAAGTCAGAATTCAAACACTAAATCATGAATTGGAGCTTACCTTCTTTGATGAACCAACTCTCTTAAAGATTTATGAGCTAACACCCAAGCTTTCTAGCTTCAATTCAGTCCTTCAATGTCAAATTCCATAAACACCTCAAAACCCAGCCAAAAGCACATAATTAATCACCATGTACAAAGCTTATGACTTACCTTAATTCTGGTTGAACTCGTTAGCTGAACACTAGATTAATCCTCCAAGACTTTAGCTCAATCCACTGAATTCCAGCTGAATTTTCCTTAAGTTCTAGTGGTTTCCTTTGAGAGAGAAAAGGAAGAGGAGGGAAGGTCGGTTCTTTTTATTTCCACCGAGTTCTGGGTTTTTAATTAGTCTATCCTTAGGTAATTAAGTTAACCCCGAGGCTCGGGGTGCCGGAAACGTCCCCGAGGGCAAAATGGTAAAATTCCCTAGTACTTCCACCTAAGCTTCCTAACCTCGAATATATCTCCAATTATTTATTTCCATAAACCGATAACCTAAATAACCATCCAATACCTAAAATACCCCTTGACTTGCCCAAAGTCAAGTATTAAGCTCCGTTGTGACTTTCCCGTTAACTAGCTCCCTAGGATCGCCTCAAGTCGCATGCTGCATATTTACCCACATAATATTGTGGTTCTCACAATTATAGCATATAATCACATTTACATTCATATAACCATATAATCATGCTTACTATAGAATCACGCATCAAACTAATAAATTCACACATAAACCAATTATGCCCTCCCGACACACTAATCAAGGCCCTTAAGCCTTATTAGTGATTTTGGGTCGTTACACAATATGTGATGTACATGATTAGGGCTTGGCCTGAAAGTTGAATATAGATTTGATTAGAGTTTGGACCCTTGTAAATGCGCATGATTATGATTATGCCTGTGATTGTTGATTAAGCATGCTGAATGCTCTGTATCTGGATATATGGTATATGATATATGCCTATCTGCATTATCTGATTGAGAAATACATTGACCTATTAGTCAAGGACGGCAATAGCGCTAGTCGAAAAGACTTGAGTTATAAGTTAAGAACGGCAATAGTGCGTTGCGTGCTGGTTGAAATCCATTACCTTATAAGTCAAGGGCGGCAATAGTGCGCTAAGGGAGAGTCGAGATGGTTAGGCCAAATCAGGAGAGCATCATATGCTTGTCCGACCCAATGGTCGTTGAAAATTTGAGCCTCAGGTACGTTGGGTTAGCTCCAAGGTTGGTTATATAGAGGATATGGCAATGGGCCCCGAGGTGACTTACTAGTCTCATATCCTAGGACGCTTATCCCCAATATGGCTCATTAATCATGTGTTTTTGGCAAGAGACCCTTATATTATTCACTTAATCATTCAATTAGGGCATATGGTCCCCTATGACGTTGTAGTCATTTATATGAATGGTATGCATGCATGAGTAGGGTTATTACTGCTAGGCATGCTTATTATGATTTGGTAACGTGTTATTAATTGCTTATGGGCATGTTTAAGTTTTCTTATAGGGCCTTAGCTCACATGTGCAATGTGGTGTAGGTAAGGGGAAAGGGAAGCTGGACCAGCCATGAGTTGGAGAGATTTGGTGGCGACGTGTACATATGCGACCGCTTGACCTCCACGACCAAGGTTTCTCGAGAAACTAAGGTTAAACCTTATTTTTTCTGCTTAGATCGACGGGTTGTAACTTTTGAGTTGTAAATACCCTTTTGGAACTGTAAACAACTTTGTAAACATTTATTATGGGATCCCATGTACAACTTAACATTTTAATGAAATATTTATCCCTTTTGACCGAAATTTTTAACCCTACATCGTTAATCACATATAGTTGCTTGTTTATGGCCAAGTGACTCATTTAGCAAGTTTAGCACTATTTAAAATATACATTGTAATGGTCTTGGATAACCAGGGTGTTACACGACTTATGGACCTCCTTCAGTGAATTGAAGAGTAAATACAAAATCTAGAGGACACTACCTGGGGGCACATTAAGGGTCTCACAGAATCGTTATGCGTGGGCCCTAAATCATGATGATGAAGTATTGGTGCTAGCCAAACTCCCAACACAAATGCATCGAATGACGGACCAGGTAATCACCTTCTCCAAGGATGATGCTCGGAGAGTGCACTTTCCCCATTGGGTTCCTTTGGTGGCCGAGAGCCCAATTTCCAACAAGATGGTGGCTTGAATCCTGGTGGACAACATGAGTTCAGTGAGTATCCTTTTCAAGTCAGCCTTCAAGAAGAATGGGCTGACGACAAGAGACCTTTCCCTGTGCATGACTATAACACCATCTTGGGATGTACGACCATGATGGAGTTTGGGGCAGTCACTACTAATCGCCATTTGTGCATGAAGTTTCCCACAGAGGAGGAAATAGGCACTGTCCACGGGGACCAGAAGGAGGCCCGCCAGTGATACAATGTGTCATTAAAGCATCCAATGATTGTTGTTGAAGCGGTGGCCCCCGAGCAGCTTACTCAAATGGAGATGGAGGTCTAAGCTATTCTAGAAGAGAGGGAGTCCTGCGAGTTAGACCTCAGGGTTGACCTGGTCAAGAATTCATCCTTGACAACTCCAACCTCGAAAGAAAGACAAAGGTCAAGAATAACCTCAAGGCAGAGGTCCGAAAAGCTTTGGTGAACGTTTTCCACGCGAACCAAGATATCTTGGCCTGGTCTCACGAAGACATGATGGGAATTGACTGAGACATTATCTACCATGCCTTGAATGTAACGCCCTACTTCCTTAGAGCCGTTACTAAGTGATTTTTAAGACAAAATAGTGTGCAATGAACTCGCTAACCGAGGTTTTGAGACAAAAGTGTGACTAATTAAAATTTAAGGCTGTAATCTTAGAAAATGCGTCGTTTCATTTAAAACTGCTAGTATTAAGCATTTGGGATCCCAAAATAAGGTTTGAAAACTATTTACATCTTGAAATAAGTTTACAGTTGATAAATCATAAAATCATAGATTATTACAGCCATTTTCAAATAAACCCCCAACCAAAGCAGTCGGGCAGGCCAAACATGTACGCATCGCTTCACGCTCTCCGTACTCATGGTTGGTTGACTCAGCCATTGCCCTTACCTGCAACACAGAGCACCCGTGAGCCGAAGCCCAGCAAGAAAACTCATGCAGTTCATAACATATGCAATTTATACAGTTTATCATAATAGATAATTCATAGATAAACAAGTCAACCATTAGACTAAGCAAACACGGCCATGCCGCCCCCGAAGCCTTACCGAAGCCTGGGGTCTCGGTCCTCACCGTAGGGATATCACACGTATCCCCTGGGTCCTACCCTCACCATAAGCATCCCATGTGCTAGGTGTTACTTCCGGCCCCGCTGCCGTTCTCGGCCTTGCCGCCCTCGGCCATAGCCGTTCATTTCACTATAATCATATATAGCATAAATTAAACAACATTCAAACAAATATCAATTCATTTAAATCTGCACCCTAACATGTAATGCAATATAGGGCCGTGCCCGGCAATCATCTCATCATGCAACATGCAACATAGGGCCGTGCCCCGCAATCACACTATGGGCCCATGCCCCATCCTACGGGTGTTATAGTTTTCTTACCTGTCAATTCGATAGCTTAAATCACCTGACTCCTTGAGCACGATCCCACTCGAACCTTAGCGCACACCTAGGCACAAACATAGGTCAAAGTCAACACCGAACCCCAAGTCCGAAAACCTAGCCTCGGGACCAATCCCGAGCCCCCCGGGAAGTCCTAGATCCACAAAACAAGGTGGCGGAGTCGAACCCCGAACCCTAGGTCTAAATCCCTCACAAATAGCCCAAAAACCCCATTCTGGGCGCAGGGTAGCGCTACAGCGCTCAAAAGAGAGCGCTATAGCGCTACAAGCAGAATCAGCACCTCCCCAGAAAGAAGGCCTAGCGCTACAGCGCCCAAAGACTAGCGCTGTAACGCTAGTTGCAGGCAGCCAAAACCAAAAATCGCTTCTTGCGATTTTCTTCTCTCATTTCAACTCCAAACTTGTCCAAGTCTTTCCCAAGCCCAAAAACAAACTTATACACACCTCACACTCATCCCAAGCATCCCAATAACTCAATCCCAATCTCAAGAAACCCAACAACTCAAAATCTAGCATGAACAACCCTAAACCAGAAATTCATGTAAACCACAAAGATAGAGTCTTAGAAATCATACCATTAATGCAATTTCGACCTTGATTCAACCCTAGGCCTCCTTAGCTTGTTCATCATCAAAGCTTGACCTGCTTTTCCCCAAAAGTCCCATCCATTTAGCTCAAAAACACAGCTCAAAACCAGTAAAGCCCTAAAACTGAAATCCTCAAGAACTTACCTCAAGTTTCAGATGTTCTTGCTAATCCTTGCCAAGTCTTCAAGTGTGACCTTAAGATTCTTGATGCTCAGCCTATCCTAGCTCCCCACTGAGCTTGACCTCAAGAAAAATGAAGAGAAGAGGTGCTAGAACCCCCAAACCGATCCCTTAGAAAACCCATCAGTTTTCTCTCTTTTCTTTCTTTCCTTTTTCCTTTCTTTTTCAGCCCCTTTACTCTATTCTACAAAATCCACTAAGTGTATAAAGCCTTATTTATTCTATCTTAAAAAGCCAATTGACCAAAATGCCCTCCCTATTAATTCTAAACCCTTTTACCCAAGTAGGGCCATTTTAGTCATTTACCCAATTCCCGCTAATCCTCAAGTGTCTCTAATATTTTCCCGTTGCTTCCCAATACCGGATAAATCACCAAATAATTATCCCCCATCATCAAAATAAATCTCAATCTATTTCTCTGAATTCCTGTTCATACCTCCAGGCCCGCCCCGAGCCGGGTATAAATTCCCGCTAAGACTTTCCGCTAGCCTGCTCACTGGGATCGCCTCGAGTCACAAATCACTGATACACCCACATACCACTGTGGTCTCAACAATCATCACATATCAATGCAGTTATGCCCAACATGGCCAAAATTACAATTATGCCCTTCTAACACGATCCGGGCCTACATGCATACTAACATACATAGTCATGCATCTCAGATAAACAAATGGTCATATAACATGCTTTAAATCATAACCATGCATTTAAATCATTGAAATCACACATAAATCCCATCATGCCCTCCTGGCACGCTAATCAAGGCCCTCAAGCCTTATCAGCGGATTTGGGTCGTTACATTGAACATAGTCCTAAATGTTTCCCCGATGCAACAAAAGAGGAGGACAATGGGCCTGACCAAGGGGGAGGTTTTAAGGCTAAAGTTGATAAGCTTCTATCAAATGGCTTCATTTGAGAAGCACAATATCCAAAGTGGTTGTCAAACCTAGGGCTGGTGCCAAAGCCTAATGGCACCTGGAGAACGTGTATCGACTTCTCCAACCTCAACAAGGCGTCCCCACTAGATTGTTCTCCTTTTCCAAAGATTGATCAGATGGTCAATGCTACCTCTGGGTATGAGCTCCTATCATTTATGGATGTGTACTCGGGGTACAACCAGATATCCATGCATGTTGTGGATCAGGAACACACTAGCTTCTGAATAGAAAAAGACATCTATTATTACAAGGTGATGCCTTTTGGTCTCAAGAACTCTGGTGCCACATTCCAAAGGTTGGTAAATAAGATGTTTAAGAACCAACTCGGACAAAGCATGGAAGTATATGTGGATGATATGCTGGTGAAGTCTAGGAAAACCTCTGATCATGTGAAATATTTTGCAAAATCATTTTAAATCTTGCGCTGGTTTAGGATGAAGTCGAATCCCTAGAAATTCACTTTTAAGGTAGCCTCTGGGAAGTTCCTGGGAATTATTGTCAGTCTCGGAGGAATAGAGGCAAATCTCAAGAAGATTAAAGCAATGATTGAGATGCCATTACCAAGAAAGCACAAGGACATGCAAAGTCTGACCAGTCGGATACCTGCTCTCAGCCGTTTTGCCTCTAAGGCTACCGATAAGTGCATTCTCTTTTTCAATACCTTCCGAGGAGGTCAGTGATTCGAATGGATGGAGGAGTGTGAATAGAAATTCTTGCAATTTGAAGCGCACATGGCGAATCCACCGATGTTTTCAAAGCCCATAGATGGAGAACCCATCCTCCACTAGATGGCTATCTTAGAGAATGCCATCAATGCTGCTTTAGTTCACAAAGAGGGCTGCATCCAGCACCCTTTCTACTATGTAAGCAAAAGACTCCTCGGGGTGGAGTCTAGGTATCCGCTTATGGAGAAGTTGACTTTTCGCATGATGATAGCTTCTCAGAAGCTTAGGCCCTACTTCTAGGGGCATCCTATTAGGGTCCTCACCAGCCAACCTTTAAGGCAAGTCCTCTAGAAGCCAGAGTTCTCCAAGAGACTCCTCAAGTGGGCGGTAGAATTGAGATAGTTTGACATCACCTACTGTCCGAGGACTGCCATAAAAGGGCAAACACTGGTAGACTTCATTTCCAAGTGCACGGGAAGACATGAGAGACGTGAGGAAGTCAAGATTTTATGGCCCATATGGAAGCAATTTGTATATGGGTCCTCCAATAAGAATGGATCCGAAGCAGGTATTATCTTGGTGTCCCCAAAGGGGCATAGGGTTCATAGTGCCTTAAGGTTTGGCTTTGATGCCTCAGATAATGAAGCCGAATATGAGGCTTTAATTACTGGTCTCTGATTTTCCATATAGCTCGAAGATGAGGGACTCCAAATATTCAGTGATTCTCAGCTTGTCTTGAACAAAGTCCTCGGAGAGTACCAAGTTCAGGGAACCTAGATGGTTGTGTATCTTGCTAAGACCCAAGAAATGCTGCACAACTTCAAAAGGTTTACCATCTGACAAGTACCAAGGAACATAATTTTAATGATGACGCTCTGGATAAACTTGCTACCACCAAAGATGCAGAGTTGCTCAACATGGTCCCGGTTGAGTACTTGGATTCTCTGAGCATCACGAATCCCAAAGAGGTAGAAGTGGTCAAGACCCAGGACGGTTGGATAGGGCCAATTGGGAAGTATTTTGTCTCTGGAGAATTACCACAGAACAAAAAAAATGGCTCGGAAGCAACTTTACCAGGCGCCTCAGTACGTAATCATGGACAACAAGTTGTACAGGTGGATATTGATTGCAACTATTCTGATGTGTATCTGAGCTGAAAGCCAAACTCATCCTCCGAGAAATGCATCAGGGCATTTATGGTGATCATGTTGGGGGGCAGAGCCTCACCAAGAAAATTTGGAGACAAGGGTACTTCTGGCCTACGATGAATGGCGATTCGATGGATACTGTCAAGAAGTGCGATATATGCCAACGTTACACTAACATCCCCTAAGCTTCTCCAAATGAGCTCACTCAGATGACAAGTCCTTGGCCCTTCACTGTCTGGGGCATTGACTTAATTGGAGACTTACCCACGGGAAAGGCATGAGTAAAGTATGCTAAAATGGCAGTCGACCACTTCACAAAGTGGGTCAAGGCAGAACCTCTCGCTACGATCACCTCCAAGAAGGTACTAGACTTCATCATCAAAAGCATCGTTTGTCGTTATGGGCTCCCGAGGAAGACAGTCTCCGACAACCGTCTATAATTTGACAGTGAATTTTTTACTAAATTTTGTGAAAGGTACAAAGTCATGAAAAGTTTTTTTCTCCATAGCTCATCCTCACGCAAATGGAAAAGTGTAAGCGATCAACAAGAGGCTTAAAGCCACTTTGAAGAAAATATTGGAACAAACGAAAGGCGCCTGACCCGAGGAGCTGCCTAAGGAATTGTGGAGCTACCGCACCAATTCTAGGACCTCCACTGTCCATTCGCCATTCTCCATGGCCTACAGGTTTAAAGCCATGCTCCCAGTCAAGGCAGAAATCTCAACACATCGAAGAGATACTTATGACTCGACCACGAATCATGCTTTAGTTAGGGAGTCACTGGACCTTGTTGAAGAGCTCTAAGAAGTTTCACACCTACGAATAGCGTCCTACCAGTAGAAGGTGTCTAGATACTTTAATTTCAATGTACAAGACAACAAATTTGAGGTATGGGAATTTGTGTTGCAAAGAGTTTTCCTGGCAACCCAAGATCCAGGGGCTGGAGTATTTGGCTCTAAGTGGGAAGGCTCATAAAAAGTCGAGAGCATTGTGTGTCCTGGGACATACAAATTGGCCCTAGTGAACGAGGAGCTAGTGCCCCACGCCTGGAATGCTAAGCATCTTTGCCGGTATTACGAGTGTTATGAGCAATTTTATTTTCTAAATTGAGTAATCATTTGTAGCCTCTGGGCTCATTAATGGAACTAGTGTGTACAAAACATGATAAATGAAATTCTGAGAATTTTCTTGTATTTTTTATATTTATTTATGTTTCAGTATCTAAGGAGTACCTGCTCGTTGGGATGGACGAGTGATCGCATATTAGTCTCCAATCAATTGGGGGGGGGGGGGGGGGGGCATAGTTGGGTCACCTACCACTCGCAAAGCACAACCTAGGGAACTAATCTTATTATAAGTGGAGTAAAATAGAGTCGAGGATTTCAATAATTAGTGAGATGACCTAGGGAACTAAGCTTGTTAAGAGCGAGGTAAACCTTGCATCATAAAATCCTAAGTAGCCTAAGGGCGCAGAACTCGACTTATCTCTAGAGGATTATGTGCCCGCGAAGCAATAATGATTTCCCGACTTCAAAAGGGTGAAAAGTATAAAACCCGAGTTGTTTGTACCCAGGTCCCAGCTTTGGGTTGCCAAAAAATAAGCATCATAAAAACCTAAGTAGCCTAAGGTCGGATAACTCAACTTGTCTTTCAATGATTGTGTGCCCGCAGAGAAGTTCGAGTTCCAAACTTCCAAAAAGGACAAAGGTATAAAACCTGAGTCGCCTGTACTCGGGTCCAAGCATTAAGTTGCCAGAAACTTAAGCAGCCTCGAGTAGCCTATGCTCGGTGGCAAGTCTAAAGTTATCGTAACTTTAGCAGAAAGACCCAAGTCTCCTAGCCTTGGTACACAAATTAGGGAACTCAGTGTGACTTCTCAAGGAACAAGTGCTTTTAAAACAACATTAAATTCCCAACATTCTAAGTAGTCTTGGTCTTTCAAGTCTCAAGTTGCCTAGACTCAGGTACAAGAATCAAGTTGCCCAAACATGGTAATGACATAAAGTTATTTCTCGAGGACTAAGTGCTTGTGATGCAACACTATGCATTAGGAAGCCAAAAACTTATGGAATGCGCAAGACCCGAGTCGCTTAGACTCGAGCACAAGTCCCAAGTTGTAACCACTAGGGCAACGAAGACCCAAGTCTCGTGAGACTAAGGCCTACATTTGGTGGACAAAACAAGGTTAAACAAATCAATCTTTTTCGTGATATCGCGTTATGACTAAAAGTTGGAAGAAAAATATTGTAAATTTTAAGTCCAATTTGTAGTATTAATAAACACTGTTTAACAACGTGTTAAGTGAAAAAGAAAAGAAGGAAAGTGAATAGAGAAACTAAAAGCCATTATAAAAAATTATATACACATTTGTGCCCAGGGGCTCGAGCATTAAACTATTTATACCCCAAAAAAAGGGAATAGATAGCACGCAAGCCTATTTACAACTAAAAGAAAACAAAAAGTACAAAGAGGTGTCTTAGATCTCACAAGACTTGACAAGGCTTCAAGAAGGCACTAGAATAAGGAAAAGACTACTACTAATGTGTAAGGCAGCTAAGTCCCCAACACTTATCAACTTAAGTCTAATAATAGGTCAAAATGACTTATAAATCCTTTCCAAAGTAACCCAAGGGCACAATAGTCATTTTACCCTAATTCCCCATTAACCTCAAATTACACCACACATTCCCAATTAAGTCCATTAAACTCAAAATACCCACCAAATAAAATTCCCATTTACCAATAAATCCCATTAATTTACCAAATTACAAAAATACCCCTAAGCTCACCCCGAGCCGGGTATTTAACACTGTTGTGAATTTTCCGCGAAATCGCTCAAAAGGATTGACTCCTGCCGAATGGCTCAAATATATTCACTTACAATGTGGGCTCATGCACATAGCACATATAATTAAAAATATACCCTCACCGAGTTAAAATTACAAAAATGCCCTTTTTATAGAAATGGGCCTACAAACACATTTAATACACTTAAATATACATACACAATCATATCATAATATAACTCATATAATTCCACTTAATCACGTATGTATATTCATCAAAATCACAAGTACATCCAATTAAGCCCTCCCGACACACTAATCAAGGCACTAAGCCTTATTAGGAATTTTGGGACATTACAATTATCCCCCCTTATAGAAATTTCATCCTCAAAATTTGTTTGAATAGTTCTGAATACTGATTCCGTATAACTGTCTCTAATCCCTAGTTCGCTTTCTCGAACTTACTGTTCCTCCATACTATCTTAACTAAAGGAATAGTCCTATTTCCTCAAGACTTTATCTTTTCTATTCAAGATTTGAATTGACTCTTCCTCATAGGATAAATCTACTTGTAGTTCCAGATCCTTTCCAGTATCTCAAAAGGTCTCACAAACCTAGGGCTCAACTTGTCCTTCTTTCAAACCGCTTCACTTCTTCCAATGGTAAAACTCAAAGGAAAACATAGTTCCCAACTTTGAACTCTCTATCCCTACGCTTACGACCAGAGAAACTCTTCTATATACTCTAGGGAGCGAGCTGCCGAGGTCTAATATTCTCAATAACCCCATTGGTCCTCTGAACCAATTCAGTACCCATAGATTTTCTCTCACCCATTTCATCCCAATAGATGGGTAATCTATAGTTCCTACCCTACAACATCCTATATGGGCCACTCTAATCGTCAACTAATAATTGATGTTGTAGGAAAAACACAATCAAAGGTAAATACTTTCTCTAGGACCCTTCAAAGTCCAATACACACGCCATAAGCATGTCTTCTAATATCTGAATCGTCCTCTAAGATTGTCTTCCAGTCTGAGGATGATAGGCGATACTAAACTTCAATTACCCATAGCCTTCTACAAACTTCTCCAAAATTTGGAAGTAAAGGTGGGGTCTCGATTTGACACATAAACTTTGGAGCCCTCATAAGGAGGTATAATCACTTTCAGATACCGCTCAGCATCCTGATCCTCTTTAAATTTGTCCTAATAGGCACAAGTGAGCTAACTTGGTTTACCAATCGACAATCACCCAATCTAAATCATATTGGTCCAATGTCTTGGGTATTCCAACTATGAAGTCCTTAATAATGTCCTCACATTTACACTCAGGGATACCCAAAGGTTGTAATAGCCCCGCTGGTCTTTGGTGCTCCACTTTCATTTGTTGGCACGTTAGGCACTTAGCCACATAGTCAATCACATCTCTCTTTATTCCAGGACACCATTATAAAGACTTTAGAAATTGATACATCCTCGTGGTGCTTGGATGCAATGAGTATGGTGTCGTATGAGACTCACCTAGGATCTCCTATCTAATACCAGCATCCATCAGAACACAGATCCAATCCTTGTACGTCAATACACCCATCTGTGAAACAGTATAGTCCTTAGTCACTCCAGCTATGACATCCCCTCTTTACTTTAGAAAATAAATATCACTCTCCTGACCTTCCCTTATGCTCTCCAAGCGATTATACTGCAAGATAATGCTGGCTAACTGGGCCACCATCAATTCAATTCCTGCTAAAATCATATCCTCTGCTGCTAACCCCAAGTCATAAGTAGGGTGTCACTGTTCCTATTCCTCTAGTTGTCGTGATACATAGGCAATCACCTTCTCAGCTTGCATAAGTACACCACCTAAACCTTGCCTTGATGCATCACAATATACTATGAACTTCTCCCTATCAATCGCTGCTTCAACTCCTGGAACTTGTTCTCACATTTGTCTGGCCATACAACCTCAGATTCTTGCGTGTAAGCTTTGTCAATGGTGTAGTAATCCTCGAGAACCCTTCCATGAACAACTGGTAACACCCTGCATATGCAAGGAAACTTCTACCCTATGAAGCACTCTTTGGCCTTGGCCGATCTCTAACCACCTCAATCTTGGCCGGATCCACCTTAATCCCATCTTTACTGAAAATGTGACTAAGGGATGTTACTTGAGGTAACCGAAACTTGCACTTCTTGAGCTTGGCATACAATCTTTGCTCCCTCAATCTCTGCAACCTCAACCAGAGCTGATCATGCTCTATCTCTGACTAAGAATAAATATGGATGTCATCAATGAAGACTATCGCAAATCTGTCCAAATAATCATCAAACACTTTCTTCATCAAATCCATATAGTTGCTAGGCATTAGTCAATCCAAATGACATAACTAGGATCTCAAAAAGTCCTTGTCTCGTTCGAAAAGTTGTCTTCTAAATATTCCTCTCTTTGATCTTAAGCTGGTGATAACCAATTCAAAGATCAATCTTCGAGAATGCCATCTTGCCTTGGAACTGATTAAATAGATCATCAATCCTCAGAAATAGATACTTATTCTTGATAATCAACTTGTTCAGTACTCTATATTCGATATACACTCTCAGTGACCCATCCTCCTTCTTCACAAATCAAAACTGGTGCGCCCCATAGAGAGAAACTAGGCCTGTTAAATCCCAAATTGAGTAGCCCCTGTAACTACATCTTCAGTTTCTTTAATTTTGCTGGAGCTATTCTATATGGCGCTCTAACCACTGGTTCCATCCATGGTGCCAATTCAATAAGAATTTATGTCTTTCGGTGTGGCAGAAACCCTAGTAAATCTTCTTGAAATATGTCTAGAAACTCACACACCAATATGGCCTCTTCAGGTCCAACTGGTAAGACCTTAGTGGTATTTACCACATAAGCTAGGAATCCCATGGAATCACCTTGCAATAGGTCTCTAGCCCTCAATGCTGATGTCATAGGAATGTGAGGTACACTCATTGTACCCACAATTACAAATGGGTCCTCACCCTCAGGGCCAGAATCCTCTTACAATCTATGGTTGCCCCATATCTGGCTAACCAGTCTATACTCAGAATCATATCAAAGTCTTCTATAACTAGCTCAATCGGATCCACTGGTAACTCTCTACTATCAACCTCTATTGGTAATGATCTCACCCATCTCCTAGAGACTACCAGCTCCTAGTAGGCAAGTTAACAGAGGGTCTTCGCCCACTGGGGTCTTCGCCCCTTCTCGACCCAGTTAACAGAGGTACCACTATTCGATTGTCCTACCCTACAATGCCTTCCTTCCCTATCTCATCCTCTGTGACCTCAACAATAAGGGCTTTCTTTACTGCTTGATCATAAGTAGAGATCTAATGTACTGGGGCGATCCCGATGCCCTGTGCTACCCCAAAATTCAATCCTCAATAAATCTCTCCTTTCGAGCCACATCCGTCGGCATCAAATCGAAAGAGAATTTGGCCAACCCATCAAACCAATTGACGAACTCTGTCACTATCATGTTTCCCTGTAGCAGATTCCTAAATTCATTTGTCTTCGCACTTTGAAATGCGTCACTGTAATACCCCTCATTAAACAACTGTTTAAATTCTTCCCAGCCCATTGTAACAACTTTCTGATTCTAGGATACCACTTCCCACCAAGTCCAGACATTATCCCATAACATATACGTGGCACAGACCACTCTATCATTTCCTACCACCTCCATGAAGTCGAGGATGGAGCTAATCGTGCCAATCCACTGCTCAACTCTAAATGGATCTAGGCCTCCCTCAAAAGCTGGAGGCAAATGTTTCTGGAATCTCTTGTACAGTGATTCCCATCTATTCTCATTCCTAGGTGAGTCAAAACTGGTGCCACTACTGGAAAAACAAAGGGAGCATCATTCCTTGGCAAATGTTGCCGTCTCAACCACCTCATCTCTTCCTCTTGCCTTTGCAATATGACTTGCATATCAGTAAACACCTGCTGCAAATTCCTGCGGATAGGTGGAGGGTTGTGGCCCTGATTATCATTTCCGGCCTCAATATTATTGCTGCCTGGTCCAATTCACTGCCTTGGATGCACAACTTTCAAGTTCATCCACAGTTAGTGACTTGACCTATCAGGCATGATAATCGTATCTAGAAACCATCCCACGGGCAACCCCGCATAACATAACATTGTCAAACAACTATAGTTGCAATGCCCTACTACCCCAGAGTTGTTACCATGTGATTATAAAATGTGCCATTAGCTTGCAAATCGAGGTTTTAGACTGAAAAATGTTATTAAATCGGGATAAAGACTCATTTAATGAAAATTAAGTAAAGGTTTGGAAATCCATTAAAATTATAAAAGTGTTACATTGGGATCCCAAAATACTCTTTCAAAATATATTTACAACTCAAAAGTTAGAGTACAGTCGACCTAAGCGACAAAACCAAACATTCACAACGTGTCCCTCAAAACCACCCAGTCGTGGCGGCTAGGTGGGACAAACATGTACACGTCGCTCCATGCCGTCCAACTTATGCTTGGCTAGTCTTTCCTGTGCCTTTACCTGGACCATAGAGAACCCATGAACCAAGGCCCAATAAGAAAACTCCACACATAGCATAGGATAATTCCATCAGTAAATGTACAACTTTAAACAGATAACAAACTATTCACATAACGGTATACCGACCCAGGAGCTTTACACGACACTGGGTTCACGGTCTTCACCGAACGAGTGAGTACAACACCCTAGATGGCCATGCCATGACAGCCTACATTTAGGATGCTCGTTGTCATTCGATCTGCATTCATCATGCTTATCGCCGTTCCCAGCTTTCGCCGATCCTGGCCTTCACCGATCAATCATAATAATGGAAACATAGCATAACAACTGCAAATATTCACACACAACATTAAAAACAAATAATCAGGCCATGCCCTGCTCTATGGGCACAAACTGTGTCCTTACCTATGTCCCGAGCTGTCTGACTAGTGCGATCCTGACACGATCCCCTAAAACCGAGCCTTTGTTGTAAAACCTAGTCACAACGCAATAATAATAATTTTCCATCAAGCCATAAACCAATTAATAACTTAAGAATAATATTCTAGCCTTCGGGACCTCGAATCCTACTAAATCGGGTAGTAGAATCCTTCTCGAGCCCTTAAAGCCCTATTTTGGCCATTATTCCCTATTTGAGTTGTGGCCCAACCCCTAAGAGCCACGACGAGCTACAAGTCAAAGAGTCTTGGGGCTCTCTTTTGTGGATATGGGCCACGGCATGCCTCAGCCTACGTTGTGGCGCTTGGACAGTGTCAGAGGCTCCGAAGCCTCCTAGGTTCATAACGGCCGTGGCGCCTGAAGAACAGGGTCGCTGCTTGGGCTTGCGAGCCCAGCTTTTCCCTACATTTTCACGAGCTAAACCCACTCAAATCCTCTCAATTCAAAACCTAGATCTAGAATCCAGTATAGATTTCATATCAAGGCAACACAGTCAGTGTAAACACCCTAAAAACTATCCCATAACTTCACTAAAATCCCAAAATCAGTCTTAAGGTTCAACCCCATGAAAACCTTTAAACCACAGCAGAAACCTCAATAAGATCAACATAAAATCCTTACCTCAATTGTGAATCAAGTTTTAAGTTTCTTCTAACCAAGTTCTTAGCTTCAACCCACAAATTCCCAAGCTAATTCCTCAAGAGTTCCACCAAAATCCGCAAGTACTCCAAGGGAAAGAGAGAGAGTGTGTGTCGAGTAGAGAAATAGAGAGTGAGGGTGTTATGTTTCTTCTATTTTTGGTTCTTTCGACAGAGTTCCTAAGGGCTGAGTTTATCCCTTTCCAAAAGACTAAAATGACCAAATTCCCCCTGAATTAACCCTTAGCTCTTTAATTCAACCAAGGGCAAATCCATCATTTGCCACATCTCCCTAATTCCTTGAGTATTACTATAGATCCCCAATTAGTCCTGGCATACCCAAATAACTGATATATGACTACCTGTTACTCGGCAACCCCGAACACATGCTACATTTGCAAAATACCCCTAGGCTCACCCCGAGCCGAGTATTCGACCCCGTTGAGACTATTCCACTCCCTTGCACCATCTCAAATCACACATCACAGTTATATCTCCACAATATTGCAGTCTCAAGCACAACACACACACACATAATCACATTTATGCCCTCAATGGGCCAAAATTACAAATATGCCCTTATTAACGAAAACAGGCCCACATGCATATTTAATTCACCTAAACATGCATTTCTAATCATACAATCATTTAATCCAAGTAATCATAGAATGATACACCTATATTGCAATTAACCACGTAATAACATAATTAAATCAATTATTTCCCTCCCAACACGCTAATCAAGGCACTAAGCCTTATTAGCAGATTTGAGACGTTACAATAGTACTTAAACACATTCCCATATCATTCATGCATCAATAAAACGACCCTACTTATATATATATGATGCTCTCTATTCTAGCATGCAGGTAAGGCACATAGATTTCAATTAAGTAGTTAAGTGCATAACCACATCATTGATTACCGAATCATGAGTTGAGCTTATCTTTAGCAGGGAGTGTACATGCCTGACTAGTCTACAGGAGCCCTTAAACCTAGATGGCTTTGTGTAGAGTCCAAGGACTTTACTTAGCTAGTTAGATAGTAGTATTATAGTATGTATAGTATTATCTTTGTTACTGTGGATTTTTGGTTCAGACCGGGAATTATTTGGAGACTCATAGTAGTACTTATAGACCTTCTAAGTTTAACCTATAGTTTAAGAATATTAAGTATAACCTAAGGTTTGATTATATGGCTGATATTAAGAATAATATTTATTATATTATAAGGTTTAGATATCAACCAATAGGATTTTAAGCACATGTTATGAATGGGTAATTAAAGATTAAGTATTTTGGAGGATTAAATTAAATAAGGGTAAAGTTTGAATGTTATAGGGTCAGTCAGCAGCTTTGAATACGTTGAGGGCTTAGTCAAGGCTGTTTACCCCATTCAAACTTAGCTAAAAATGTGTAATTTCGTGTTTAATTAATCAGCGTGTGCCGATATATCGCAGCTATAGGGGGTGATATATCGCAGCACGTAGATACGGAAAACACGAGATGATGCACGGTCGCCTCGGGCATACTGGCCCAGGCGATATATCGCCTACAGGGGGCGATATATCGCCTCCTTCAGTGTATATTCAAATGTTTTTGAATTCTTTTCCCTCTCAGCCATTCAACTTCTTCATAAGTCCAGCATCTTTTGAACGAGTCTTCAGCCTCTGCTGAACGATTATTCAAATTATATTCACCTAAAAAGCTATTATTTTTATTCAAGTAGAATTAAGCTTTCCTTCATTTACAAACTCTATAAATAGGACCTAGTACCCAGCCATCATTCACCTTTTACTCTAAGTTCAGAAGCTGCAAGTGCTAGGAGAGTGTGAGAGTTAAACACCTGGGTTTTGGGAAAATCATAAGCTTAAACATCATAAGCTTATCAAACACTTTGGGAAGTGAGGTTCTATAGTATTTCAGTTGTGGTGTAGATTGGTCTTTCAAGTCTTTGAGCTAAACCAAAATTCTAGCTCATTGTTTTATGTTATTTTCTTTCTCATAGACTTCTATTCAGTTTCCTAACCTCATTCTTATTTTGGTTAGGAAATCTAAGTTCTTGAGCACATAAGTTTCGGTAAGCATGTTTCTCAAATGGTTTAGCCTTCCCATTCCTTTTCATCTCTTTTCCTTCTTTAGACTCACTCTTGTTCATTATGGTTATTAGGAGTGTTCCAAAGTCCCAACGCTGTCCACATATCCCGGTAACTTTGGTAAGGAAATTAGGCTAGAATCAATATGTTATATGTTTATGTTATCTTATGTTTTGTGATATGTATATGTGTATGTTTGTAGGCTTGGGCATATGACCCATATGACTAACAAGACCCCAAATGGGTTATGGGCATATGACCTACTTAGCTAGTAGGACCCCACTAACCCCATGGGCATATGACTTGTTTAGTCTATCGGACCCCAAGTAATAATGGCCATTATAATAAGTGTATGTTATATGTATTATGTTAAGTCTTTATGTTTCTTATGAAATTATGTTTATGACTATGTGTTAGATTTTCCTTGCTGGGCATTAGGCTCATTCCTTTTTGTTTTATGTGCAGGAAAATAGCTTTAAAAGGCGGTAAGATTCGTGGACGCTTAGAGGATGTGTATCGATGGTGAATGGAGTCAAGGAGCCGAGCGTTATTCGATTCGAGGATGTAGTTTCTTTTTATGTCTTTTTACATGTATTTTCTGCACTATTTATGTAATGTTTTTTTTTATTTTAAATCATGTTTTGTTTTTAAAGACAATGGGATCTCATATCCTTCTTGGTATTTATTTTGTAAGTAACTCTCATTTTCTATAAGTTACTTAATAAAATTATGGTATTTTTGCAAATGTAACTTCTATTAAGGATGGTATGTATAGTTTCGTTAATGGTCCAAAAGTCTAGATTAGTGGGTCATTACACTTTGATACCAAGTTGTAAAACCATACTAATCTAGCACCGTTACACTGTGTATTTTAAAATAGTGCTTAACTCACTTAATGAGTCATTTAGACTTAAGATGTGTAATTAAAGCTAACTCAAGGATTAGGTATTAAAATTTTTGGTCAAACAGTAATCATTTCATTAAAAAGGTTTAATTCTATACACGGGATCCCTAAATGAGTTTATAAACTCATACATATACAAAATAAATACAAAGGGTCGGCCTAGGCGGCAAAATAAGGGTTCAACCCTAGTTCTTGCAAGTAATCTCGGTAGTGTCGGTCGAGTAGGCCGATTATGTACACAACGCCCTTGAAAATCACAAACCCAAGTTTTCTACCCCAATTTTAACAAAACTTTGACCCCAAAAAAAGTTACCCAAAAACCAAAGAGCCCAAAATTAGCCTCAAGAAAAACTAAAACCCCAAAACACAAAGAATCACATTTTGAGTTTAAAAGTTTAATACTTTAAAAAAAAAATTGAAATTCAACAATGAAACACCAAAATTCAGACTTAAAACATGCCTTAAATCAATAGCTCAATAAGTTTCCTTCATTAACAACTTATACAAACACTTTAGAACCCTTTGAAATCAAAATTGAGCCCAAACCCAAGCTTTTCCTCAAGAACACAAAAGAACTCAAAAAGAGTTGAAGAAATCCTTACCCCAGTTGCTTAATCTTGAAAATTCAAGGAACAAGATGGATACACCAGTTGAAATCCTCACTTTCCCAATGCTTGAATCCTCATTCTATGTCCTTAATCCTTCACTTGGGATTCTAGAGCTTCAAGACTTGATAAGGCATCAAGAAGGCACTAGAATAAGGAGAAGACTACTATTGAATGTGTAAGGCAGATAGGTCCCCAACACTTATTAGCTTAAGTCTAATAATGGGTCAAAATGACCATCATACCCTTAACTTATAAATCCTTTCCAAAGTAACCCCAGGGCACAATAGTCATTTTACCTTAATTCTCCATTAACCTTAAATTGCACCACATATTCCCAATTAAGTCCATTAAAATCATATACCCACCAAATAAATTCCCATGTGCCAATAAATCCCGGTAATTTACCAAATTACTAAAATACCCCTAAGTTTACCCTGAGCCGGGTATTTAACCCCGTTGTGAATTTTCTGTGAAATTGCTCAAAATGATCGACTCTTGGCGAATGGCTCCCATATATCCACTTACAATTTGGACTCAAGCACATAGCACATATAATTACAGATATACCCTCAACTGCTTAAAATTACAAAAATGCCCCTTTTAAGAAAAATGGGCATGCAAGCACATTTAATACACTCAAATATGCATAAACAGTCATGTCATAATATAACTCATATAATTCTACATAATCACATATCTATATTCATTAAAATCACAAGTACATTGAATAATGCTGTCCCGACACACTAATCAAGGACTAAGCCTTATTAGGAATTTGGGGACGTTACAAATGCTCCTCATGAGAGATCCTTTGTTGATCTTTTAGCACAGCCACCTCCTCCTGAGCTTGCATCGTCTTGAAGGTCCTTGTGGTCAAGACATCCCCCATGCGCTGGCATAAAGAAACAGTTTGAACAACAAAGACAAAGTTAGTACAAAAGCATAAGTATGCTAACAAGTCATATAGGGATCAGAGGCTTACTCGGGCAGAGGCATAGCGGCAAGCCGCGAGGAAGGAAATTTTTTTGTTGCCCCCTAACTGCTCGTTGATGCGAGAAGGCTTCTCACAGAAATAGGCATCCACCCCTTGCAAAAGCTCCATTGACAACAGAGCAGTGCGGCACCCGAGATTCCCTACAAATAGGGACTCCAGCTCCACCCGACCAATGGGGAGTTTGGAGATTGGCTTTAGGGAGGTGTATCTTGGCAAAGATACTCTGCCGACACTTAGAAGTCTTCCTCCCCTTCCTCTAAGCGAGTGTTGAAGTACTTCACCACTGCCTTGTATCTTTCTAGATCTTCACCCATGCAGTACTCTAGGAAGATCACCAGAAGAGGAGTCCTTGCTGGAGGGCAGCTTGACACTTGAAGAGGCAGTTGGTTCATTTATGCTCTAGACTTCCTTACTCCTAGGGCGATAGATCCACCACTAAGGTCGATCACTAGTGGATCCACCACCATTTGGACCTTCCTTTCTGACCATGGGACCTAGAGAAAGAACCGTGGGAGCAGCTACCGGAATTGGGAGAGCTGCTGCCGGAGCTGCGAACACCACTACTGGTGTAGCAAGGACATAAATATGGGATGGTCCCTGCATCCTTTGTCTTTTGGTGAGAATGGATTTAGCCAAGCCCATTTGATCTGCAAAAGGACAACACCTAGTGTCTATAAAACCATATGAAAGACAAGCATTAACTGGAAAAAAACTAAAAAGATAAGTCAAGAGCACGTGAGCTCCTCGGGAGGCCCACCACTAAATGGCTCCTCCGGGTGAAGGATGAAGTGGGTAAATTCCCTCAGTAGCCTACCCATCTCCATGGTCGTGTTATTGTTATATTGGAAAAACTACCTCGTGTGGAAGGAAGCCACGTCGTCCAATGGCACGAAGCCTCTTAGGGGTAACCTTCTCTTTGGATGGTGGAGGTAGACATTATTCAAGTGTTGATAGTCTTGGAACTCATCCATGGTCCCATGATGGTCGGATATGAGCCCACTCTAGAGAAGTGATGGAGAAGCCAACATGTTCTTTAGAGTTACCCCATCTCCTATTTGTCTAGCATTATTGCAACATCCCAAATTTGCTAATCAGGCTTAGTGCCTTGATTAGTGTGACAGTCAGAATCCCGTGATCCATAAGGAGAAAGACCGGGTAAAAGTTGTGCAATCCCACAGTGCCTGGGGAAGGTCAAGTGTGATTATTCTAAGACTGTGTAGGTATGGGACTACACAGTTGAAGATGGCTTAAATGGATTGATGGGTACTACCTATAACTACAAGATGCATCTTCTTTTTGGTAGCCCATCACTTGAGAACTCTAAAGTTAAGCGTGCTTGACCTGGAGTAATCTCAAGATGGGTGACCTCCTGGGAAGTTTTCCCAAGATGTGTGCGAGTGAGGACAAATCACGCTGGAAAGACTCGTGTTGGTTTGTAGGGCCAGTTGTCATTCCAGGAAGCAACCGTAGTGACGTGGGGTGTTACAATTAGTGTGCCAGGATGGCATAAATGGATATTATGTGCATTTTATGATTATATGCATGATTATTTGAATTATGTGAGTTATATTATGATATGACTATTGAAGCATGTTTAGGTGTATTAAGTATGCATTTAGGCCTGTTTCTTATTAGAAGGGAATTTTCATAATTTTGACCTGTTGAGGGTATATTTATAAATATATATGTGTTTTGTGATTTAGACCACATTATCATGTGGATATATTTGAGTTATTCAACAGGAGTTGATCCTAGTGAGCAAATTAGAAGTTTAGTCACAACAGGGATTAATACCTGGCTCAGGGTTAGCCTAAGGAGATTTTGGTCATTTAGTACATTACCGAGATTCGTTGGTTAAGGGGAAGTTATTTGGTGTTCTTTTGGGGCTATTGGAATTAATTGGGAAATATCCTATTAATTGAGGGTTAGTGGGAAAATGGTGGCAAAACACCATTTTTCCCTTGAGGGCATTAAAGAGCTAATATATAAGCCATGGAATAGCTTAATCAAGGCTGGCTAGATAACTTTAGAAAATAGAACATTAAACAACTCTCTCTCTCTCTCTCTCTCTCTCTCTCTCTCTTAGAGTGGTTTGGGATTCTTTGAATTTTGAGGAGAATTGCTTGAATTGGAAGCTTGGAAGAGCAAAAATTGGATTAAGGTGCAGCTTTAGGTTGTAATTACTCAGTTGAGGTAAGGATTTAAACTCTTTTTTTGGTGAATTTCTAGTGTGGTTTTAGTGTTCTTGAGTTGTAAACTCAAGGATTGAATTTTTGGTATTTGTGATGTTTCGGTTTAGTTTTTGGGGTTTATATGCTGTTTATAATGTGTTTTTATGAGCGTAGAACTCAATTCTGGGTTTGATTGAAGTTTGAGGAATGATTTTTGGTTCGGAGAAAATAGTTCAAACTCTCGATTTGTAGGGTCATGCCACAACCTTCATGAACTCATAGAACAAGGGAGGTGCCTCGAACCGCCTTGGCACTAGGGGTGAGCATCTGTCGGTTTGGGCAGTTTTTTCACAACAAAAAATCCAGAATTCGGTTTTCGGTCCGGATTGGTGCAATCCAAAAACCAACCGAACTAAACCAGTTTAAAAAAAAACCGACCGTTTTGGACCGCGGTTTGGTCGGTTAAACCGACCAAACCGAATTGATTATTGTTTTTTTTTTTGGAAAATTTTAGTTAAAAAATTAAAAATTTTGGATTGTTGGAATTCATTTTTGTGCATTTTTAAAACATAAATATATAGAACATAATTATATTTACAAATTTTTAAGTTTGAAACATAATTAAAAGTCCATAATTAAAAGTACAAATTTTAAAAATTTTAATAATTAATAATTATATAAAATTATATTATTATTTTATTATGTTTGGTCGGTTTCGGTTTTATTGGTCGGTTCACCCAAAATTTCAAAACCGACCGAACAGTGGCGGTTTGCACCGTCGGCGGTTTTTTCGGTTTTCGGTTTAAACGGTTTTGGTTTTTTCGGTGTTCGGTAGGTCGGTCTACACGGTTTTTTCGGTTTTTCGGATTTTATGCTCAGCCCTACTTGGCACCACAACACTAGGCAGGTTGCACCGTGGTGCATAGCCTGTGGTTTTGGGCTCGTTGACTTGTTGTGTCACGACCCTTAGTGGGTAGCACTGCGACTCTAATTGGGGAAAATGGCCAAGTGAGGTTTTGAGTTGATGGGACTCAAACCTAAGGGCTCAGAATGGATTCTACTATCCGATTTTGTAGAATTCGTGGTCCCGGAGGCTAGGACTTAGTCTGAAAGCCTTTATTTGCTCATTATTGATAGTTATTCATTATTATGGTTGTGACTAGGGTTCATCGATTGGCCCAGGAGGAAAAAGGGTCTTAATACATGTCTCGTTAAGGACCTAAGGTAAGAAAACTACACCTAGTCTATGGTTAGGGCTTGAGTCCAGTTGTTGAACTTAGCTTTATCTATGATTGAGATGTTTAATTAAACATGTTTGATTGTATTGAACATATCAGTGATAAATGATCTATGCTTGTCTATATTATCTGAATGAAATACTTGACTTATGAGTCAAGGGCGGCAATAGTGTGCTGAGTGTAGGCCAAAAGGCTTGACTTATGAGTAAAGGGTGGCAATATCATGGTGAGCGCAGGGCGGTATGGTTAGGCCTATCCAAGAGCGTTACATACGCTTGAACGACCTTATGGTCGCTTGGAAAACAAAGCACCAGCTATGCTTAATTAGCCCTATGGCTAGTTATCAGTAAATAGGGCTACATGCCCTGGTGTGACTCTATAGTCACTTAACTGGATTAAATGAATGCATGAGTAGAGTTATTACTACTAGGAGTGCTAGATAAGATTATGATATCTGTTATTAACTGCTTATGAGCATGTTTATGTTTTCTTGCTGAGCCCTGGTTCACGGGTGGTATGTGGTACAGGTAAGGGAAAGGAGAAGCTAGACCAGCCATGAGTTGGAGAGCTTCGGTGGCGATGTGTACATATGCAGCCTGCTCGCCTGTCACGACCAGGGATTCAAGGAATAACTAGGATTAAACCCTAATTTTGCTGCTTAGGCCGGCATGTTTTTTATTCACCCTTTTGAGTTGTAAAAAACTTTTCAAATGTTTATTTTGGGATCCCATGTACAGACTTCAACATTTTAATGAAAGTAAATATTCCTTTGACCAAAAATTTTAACCCTAACTCATTAATTACCTATAGTTACACGTTTATGTCCAAATGACTCATTTAGCGAGTTAAGCACAAATTTTAATACACAGTGTAACAGTCTTAGGTATCCAGGGCATTACAATTATACACTATGATTGGGGATTTACCTTGATCGATGGACAAAGACCCTAACCCCACCTGGAGCTCCTCTTTAAGCTCCTGGTCTTCCTGACCTTCTTTAGCTGCTCGCACAGCTTGAGCATTTTTGAAACACCCCTCCCGCATCCGCTGATTATACTAGAAACGGGTCAGTCTATCTATGTCATTGATTATACTAGAATTGGGTAAGGTCGACGTTTTCCGATGTGTTTCCCTTCCCGAAGAAGTCCAGCAGCAAGTAGGTTCTCCTTTGTCACCACGAAGCTCAGCTCAAGCTCCACCTCCGGAAGACTCTTCATCTCTTGCAAGCGATTATCGTACTCTTGGACGTATTGTGTTCAGCGGAAAGGACCTAACAAAAGGAAATTTCTAAGTACGGGAAGAAAACTAGCATTAGAGGACAAACCAAAAGGGAAAAAAAAAGATACCTACTAACTCTCGAGAGCTTAAGGAGAACGGTTGTGTTGGTTTGCGTTGTGAAACCATTCGTGAAGAAGAAATGGTCTTTTTAGTCCCGTGCGTCGCTCTCGTTGTGGCAGGGAGACTTGTACACAAAGTTTGGTTTGGTTTACTTTGTCAGGGTATAGTACCCATGACCATGTTTCTTCCTCGGGCAGACCTAGAAACTGTACACGTACATAAATTCGGTTGAAGAAGGCACGGGCCAAGTCCTCCTCCGATACAGGATGTACAACCTTATGACTACCTGATACCTATTCATGGACAGTTGGAACGGGGCGATGCCCATGAACTTCAAGAAGTCCACGAAATATTGGTTAATGGGCAGCACCGCCCCTGCTTGAAGGTCAGACTGTCTCCAGGCCCCGAGGTAGTTCACACTCCGGTGTTCCTTCACTTTGTGATAACTCTACAAAATAGAGTTATTTTACCATATTTTATATGTTAATTGTTGCTTAGTTCTTGAGTTTTTAATTGATTTATTAAGTTTTTAAATAATTTTGGATTTATTGGGTATATTTTGATTTTATATATTTTTGTGCGTTTTTGAAGTTATTTTGTTGTAGTTTAATTATTTGAATTATTGAGTTTAGTTAGAAGTAAAAAAAAATATATCTTTAATGTTAAATTAAATTAAGTTGTAATTAATATTTTTAAAGAATTAATTTGGTCTATTTTATAATTGAAAATGTTTTATCATGACTTAATTTATATTTATTTTGTAGGATTATGTTGTATTTTTTTTTATCTTTTGAAAGCCAAGAAAAAGAAAGAAAAAATGTGGCAAATTTGAAAACAAAGAGCTGGATTTGTGCCCAGGTCCATGCCTTATTCGGCCCAGCAAGAGCAGCCTTCCCAACTGCACCGTCTACCTCAGTCCAACAGGCCCACTCGGCCCAGCTTCCCATCCAGCAGCCTCCAGCCCTGGGCTCACCTACTCCCCCAACCTTCCTCCAGCCCAGGCCCGCCTCTAGCACCCCACAGGCCCGTGCCTCCCTTCCCTTCTCCAGGCTCGCCAGAGCCTAACCAGGTTCCCCACGTAGCCTCCTTCCCAGCCAGCAGCCCAAGCCACATGGCCCAGATCAAGCCTCTGCCAGCCCAGCAAACAAAAGAAGAAATATGTCTTGAGCCCAACAATTGCATTCTTGTCCCCTTGTCCCCAATGCCCAAAATTGCCACATTTTTACCCAACTTTTCTACACATATTTCACCACAAAAATCATCATTACACCCTATAATTTACCCCTATATGCCATATTTACTTCATTAAATTAATCTAATCAATTTAATTAATTTAAAATGATTATTTTAATAATCTCATTTTGGCTATAAAGAAGGGTTTTCAAGACCATTTTGGGGTGCTTAATTTTTGGGGTTACCATCTTCTTTCTACCATTCTCTCTTCCATTTTGGTGTTTTTTCAAGAGCATTTTCAAGTATGTATTTTATTTATTTTGTAATTTCTAATCTAGTTATGTGCTTCTAATCTTTTTCATAAGATTATTAAGATCATGATGAAACAACTTGTAACTAGATAATATTTATGTTGTATGTTGATTTCCCTTCTAATGCAACAAAGTTTATGGATTTTTCTTCTTCATATATGTCTTTCCTCTTTATTACCTCATATTTTGGATAGTTAGATAATATGCTCCTTGTTCTTCATTTTGCAAAACATAATATTCTTTGTGTAAGATGTGTCATTAAATTGTACACATCCAATGTTATTTGATTTTTTGTTGTTTCATTAGGTTGATTCACATTAAATACTTTGAAATTATACTTTTCAAAAAGTGAAGAAAAATCCTATCTTTTTAGAAGTCATTTGTGCTTAAAATTATAAATCTATTTGGAAAATGATAGTATGACTTATTTTAACTATCACTAAAACTTGGGAATCAATATACTAATAAGGATTATTAAACATACATTTTGTGGATTCTAGTATCTTAATAATCTTTCCCTTCAACACTTATTTTCAAATCATTATTTGTTTATTTTCATTCTCTTAAGTAGCTTTATTTTAAATCTTTTATTTTATGTTCTTGACATTAATATCTTTGGAGCTAGGTTAGAATTTATTAATTTTGGTTTAAAATTGTTTTCTTTTTTATTTTAGACAACTTCTTTGGGTTCGATCTCGTACTTACACGAACACTATACTTCATATACGATTCATGCGCTTGCGAGTTATAAATTTTTAAAACATACCCATTTTGGGTCCTTCATTGTGTCTTGGCACAGACGCAAGAGAATATCCCTACCGATCCCGTAATGGGTTATGATCTGGTCTAGGGCCCCGTGGTGCTTCAACTTTCTAGGAAGTTAATTTCCCTCGAATCCATTAGCCTCATAATGTTGGAGGCATTAATGGGGCCCTTGTTCACGTCCTCCTCTGAGGCGCCTCAACAGGCTGGCCTCTCCGCCGATGGAGGTTCCTCTCATAATACTATTGCCCGGTCCTACCCCCACCTTCTTGAGCCATGGATATGATCCCCTCGTCGCATGCGTAGAAACCTTGTTGATGTAGTTGGTAGAGCTCCTCGGACATCTGAAACAAAACCAAGCAGTTAGCATTTTTACCGAAGGAAAATGGGCCAAAATACGAGATCCCCTAAGAACACTGCTCGGGGAGTGGAGGAGTAAAGTAATTTTAAAGGGAAATGAGTGTCCCCAGAACCTTAAATTGATTCCCGAAGAACACCACCGGAACACAAGAGCTTCGTTTGAATCTGAAATTTTTCCAGATTTCGATCGAATGTACATAATGCAAAAAAACGCTAAAGAGCCTAAATGGTCAATTTCGACAAGTTTTGACACTAGCATGGACCTATAAGGACAATAAAAGAGGTCAAAATGACCTCTAAATCTTAAAATCCATAGAGCAAAATAGAAACCCACAAAACATCAAGAGCATCAAAACAGGAAAGGAAAAGAAAGAACTTACTCGAAATGAATCGCTAATAAGTGTTGTAACGTGTTCGAACACGGAACTATTTTGTGGAATTAAACCAAAAGTAGCTTGACTCCCTCCACTCATCCAGGGTCACAAGTGGAGAAGCTCTAGTGTGATAATGGATTTCTTAGTTGGTGAAGAGGTTTTTTTGAGCTCTGGAATGGAAAAAATTTCAAATGATGGTGTAAAAGGAAATGTGAGGTAAATGTTGATATTTACACTCGAGAACTTGGAGGAGAAGCAACCTTTGTGGTCGTCGATAATCTACAGAGTAAGCACTCGAGTGTGATCCAATGGTCACGTGTATCGAGGCACGAATTATGATCGTAGCATGGAAAAGGTACTCCTTGGGTACAAGGTGAAATGACGCCTAAGGTACGGATTGGACGTCTTGGGCGCATAAAATACTCCTCATTAAATGTCACTAATTGATGGGCCCAACAATAGGGAGTGAACACGTGGCATTTCCTTTTTGTAGGTCTTATGCCTCGAGAAACCCAACCATCTCCCTTCGAACACATCCTTGTAAAGTCCCAAATTTTATTATAAGGATTAGTGCCTTAATTAGTGTGCTAGGAGGACATAATTAGATTTATATGTGAAATTAATTGAATATATATGTGTGATAATGTGGCATATATGATTTATATGATGATATGAATACTTAAGCATGTTTATGTGTATTAAATATGCATGTGGGCTCATTTTTATTAATAAGATCATATTAGTAGTTTTGACTTATTGAGGGTATAAATGTAATTATATGTGTTATGTGATTAAGGCCACATTATTGTGTGGATATATTTGCGATATTTGGCACGAGGTGATCCTAGTGAGTGAGTTAGCGGGATAGTCACAACGGGGTCGAATACCCAACTCGGGGTGAGCCTAGGGATATATTAGTTATTTGGTGATTATTTTGGTATGTCGGGATTAATCGGGTATTTCTAGTGATATTTAAGGATTAGCGGGAAATGTGGCGAATGACGATTTCGCCCTTGGGGGCATTAAAGAGTAATGTTTTATTCTAGGGGAATTTTAGTCTTTTTGGTGTCAAGGGGGTAGACTTAGCCTTGGGATGCCTTAGTACTAGACCTCTGTAGAAGCTGAGGAAAACCAAACCAAACGAAACACTTAACTCAGCTCACATTCTCTCTCTCTCTCTTGTAGTGTTGGGATTCTTGAATTTTTGAGGAGGAAGGATTGGAGACTTAAAGCTTGGTGCTAGGTAGTGATTCAAGGTGCGGCTATGAGGACGAATCCCAGCTGAGGTAATGATTTTGGTCTTGTAAACTCTAAGTTTCAATTTTCCATTTTTGGTGTTTTCGAGCTTCAAAGCTCAAGGTGGGATTTATGAGTTTCTATAGGGTTTTTTGGGTATACTGTGGTGTTATATTGTGGTTCTAAATGAATTTTCTGTGATTTTATAACTCAATTTTGGGTTTAGTTGTTATTTAGGATGAATTTTGAAGAATTGGGCTTGGGAAAAGTGTTGGAAAATATAGGTTCGCGGGGTCGCGCCGCGGTGCTGTTCTTGGAGCATCCCAACCTGCATGAACTCAGAGGCTAAGTTCTCTAAACCGCCTTAGCGTCATGGCGTTGGGTGGGTTGCACCGCGGCATGTGCCTATGGAACTTAGGCATTTTGCACTCTGATTTGTAGAGGGTCGTGACGCTAGTGGGGGGAGCCGCGACTCAAATGGAGAATTCTGGCCAAATAGGGTTCTTAAACTCGGGAACTCGAACCTAAAGGCTCGGAAAGGGTTCCACTACCCAGTTTATTAGAATTCGAGGTTCCGAAGGCTAGTGATCAATTTCAAAGCTTTTAATTAGTTTAGATCTTGATGATTATCGTTATTACGTTGTGACTAGGTTATACCACTAGGGCTCGAGAGTAGGGATCGTGCTCGGGATAGCCATACGCTATTTGCTCGGGACTCGATAAGAAAACTGCACCCTGGTCGTACTCGGGGATCGGACCATGTTAATGAACATGACTATGACTGTACTTGTGATTATTTGGTTAGGCATGCTTGTATATGCTGCATCTGATTGTGTGCGATGCAATCTATATGTTTGATTATATCTAATATGAAAGCTCGGCCTAAGGGCACCGAGGACAACAAGCATGCGGAACGCATGCCATTTGGCTAGGACAACCTGGGAGTGCGATATGCACTTGGCTAGCCCAAATGCCACCTAGATAATTAAAAGTGTTGTCTGCACTTGTCTAACTCATTGATTGTTTAAGTTAAGCTATGTGTTTGTTTGAGCAGGGTATTTACTGCTAAGTTTGTTGTTTATATTTAGTTGCTTTAATTGAACCTGCTGATTTAAGTTTTCGTGATGAGCCTTGGCTCACGGGTGCTATATGGTCCAGGTAAGGGAAAAGTGAAGCTGGACCAGCCATGAGTTGGAGAGCTTTAGGGGGGCCGTGTACATTTGCAACTGCTCCACCACCACGACCGAGAATTCAACAGGGACTAAAGCCAAAACATAATTTTGCCGCTTAGGTTGGCTTATGTTGTAATTACTCTTTGAAGTTGTAAATGCCTTGCAAACACTTATTTTGGGATTCCATTACAGACTCAAACTTTTAAATGAGAATCACTATTCCTATGATCAAAATTTTAAAACCCTAATCCGTTAATCACCCTTTGTTACACGTTTATATCCAAATGACTTGTTTAACAAGTCCAACACTATTTAAAATACACAGTGTAATGGTCTTGGCTTTCTAGGGCGTTACATCCCTCGAAGTTACTCCTTTTAGTCTAAGTCTCCAATGTTCGAGGATGAGTGAAGACTTGGGGGGAAATGTTATCCGTGTTTTCTCTAAGTGACACGTGGCTGTCACTAAGGAGTAATTAAGCTTCGCAGAAGGTAATGAAGCCCTCTGAGTTGGCCTAGAGTTCCTCAGAAGGAAGGTCTTACCCGTGTTAATCGTGCATTGCCTTCAAAGAAGTATGTCATCGAGGAGGACTACGTCCCGAGGACTATGATTAAGATGTCCTCCATATCTTTTCTATTCAAGTCGTCTAGGTCTCCGAGAAACGTCCTCGGGGCATGGAATGTAGTGTCAAGTGTCAAGTGTCAAGCACAATGACCCTAGACCACAAGCAGCTATCTGACATGTTCCTATTACCCAAGTTGTAGTGTTGAGTCCATACAAACGGCAAGCAGGATGTCTCACAACACTACATGATATGGAAAAACGTGTAGCTACCTTTGGACAATGTTAGGGACGTGTTACCCCATAAAGTTTTGGGCTGTAGCATCATAAGTGGGCATGAGGAGATACCCCCGCCCACCAGCTCCTTAACTACGAGAATATGTATTTATTAGTTGTTAAGACCCACTAAGGGAGCATGTTTGTATTAAATCCTTGTTAAGAGAAATTATTATCCTCAACCATCTATAAATAGAGATAGAACACACTTTGTAAATGATTCCTATTTGTATCCCTATTTTTGTATTCAGAGCATTGCTACGCTGCCTAAACTCCATGGAAGCATTAGATCCCCAAGCTTCCCAAATCGTAATACAAGTGACTCGTGGATTAGGGTTAATAAATATTCCGAATCACGTAAAATTTTTGTGTTCTTTATTGTATTTTCTATAAACTTGATTTAATTTATTAGTTAATAACAAAATAGTCAGTCAAACAATTGTAAATTAAGAAAGTCTGCTTGTAAAAGGTAATGATGAAGGTATATATATTATTACAGAAACAATATATGGGCCATGGTAATAATATGTAATCGCCATTTGTCATAAATTATGAACCTTTTACACGTATAGATAGCTATATATCAAGAAACAACAACAAATCAAATAGTTAAATTTTTTTTTAGAAAAATATTATCAATTATTAATTAGTTATTAGAATAAGATCAAAAAACTGGACTACCAAATAGGCAGATATATATGTGAATGTGATATTGAGAAGAAGGAAAGAAAAAGGTCGTCAAAAACATATGGGGCCTCACACTTGGGAATAGTTGAAAGGAGAATAAAATATTGAATAAAATGACAAGAGAGTCCAAAAGAAGAAGAATAAAGTAAATAGACAGCCCAACATGCGAGTGTGTATTGTATAGTACTGCGTTGATCTATAATAATTATAATGCACCATTATCTGCCGTTGGGACAGATAAGCTGTCTCTTTTGTCTCTTCCCACTTGGAAGTTTTTTTTTCTTTTCCCTAATAACCCTCACTTCTCTTCACTTCATAAACTCTCTCTCTCTCTCTCATATCTCTACTCTCTCTTTTCATTATTTGCTCAAACCTCGTGATAAGAATCATCATCATCTTCATCTCTCTGCTGGGGTAACCTTTTATTAATTGCTCCATCTCTCTTCGATCATTAATACATTAATATTTGTATCTTTAATTATTAGTCTAGTTTGTTATATATCTCATTATTCTTATTATTAATTAATACACATATATAAATTAATAATGGGCTCCAAACCACGAAAAAAGCAATTATGGGGGACACAATTAGTACCATTGACACCACTGATGGAAGGTCCTGACCCAGAAATGCAAGAAGAAGGGAGCAAGAAGGAGAGTTCTTGGGAAGTTATTCGAGAATGGTTTCGAGCTCAAAAGGGTTATAATAATAACCAAGCAACAGGAAGCAATAGCAATAGTAGTGTTCCATCATCGTACGCTTGTAATAATAACATCCCAGCCAAGAGACAAGATCTAAGGTTGTTGCTTGGCGTTTTAGGTTGTCCTCTTGCTCCAATACCCCAAGTCAATGACCCCAATATTGATCACCTCCTACATCTTAAAGGCATTCCATTTGTAAGTTTTCATTTACATTTGTTGTTTTTTGTTTGTTTTGTTTTGTTGTTAAAGGAAAATATAGAAATTCAAGTAAATATATATACATATATAATTTTGGAAATTTGATGCAGGAGACTTCGATTGCGCACTATATTATACAACAGTATTTGGCAGCAACGGGGTGTTTGAAACAACAAAAGTGTAACAAGAACATGTACGTAAGTGGTAGTGTGAAAATGATATGTTGCGAAACGGAGGTTTCGACTGGGAAAAACGTCAAGAGTTTAGGGACTCGGAGTGGTGAAACTGGGTGTTTTGTTCTTTGGCAAATGGTCCCTGGAATGTGGTCCTTGGAATTGGTCGTTGGAGGGAATAAGGTCGTGGCCGGCAGTGACGGCAAGACTGTTTGGAGGCACACACCTTGGCTTGGTGCTCATGCAGCCAAAGGCCCCCAGCGCCCTCTTCGCCGCATCATACAGGTACACCTACCTACATACTTACGTTTACGTACGGACTACTTGTGCTATATTATTTCATCATACGGAATTCTTTGTTTCAAAAATATAATTTTATTTTTTAGATTAATAAAGTGAAGTGGATACATGAATTAATTTGTGGTTTTTTTTCAGCTTTTTAATTATTAATTATTAATTATGAGAGAGAGAGAGTAAAGGAAAGTGGATATTTTTCAATATTCAAAAATTGCTTTACCAAACGATGATGATAGTGATACAAGAGCAAAATCACAAATCATATATCACAATCCCAATAAATGCTACTATATGACTGACAAGGATAGAGAAACTGTCTCATGCTTTACCCTACAGGGGCTTTCCCTTCTTTAGAACACTACTTCAATTAATAAGTTGAAAGACCCGGTTTTACTTAACTATGGTAGATATCAACCACTTGATGATCAAACCTTTTTACGTCATCTTTACGTAATGATAAACATTATGTGTACCTATAAATCATATCCACACATTCTTATTTAGGGTTGTATTTATTTATTTATTTTTGAAAGAAATACTTGTACATAATTCTGATTTTCGATGACATATATTCGTAGACCTCGGGATTATAACTCAATACTGTCCCAAAGTGTCTCGATATATTATCTCTTCGCTTTCACTTTTTCTTTTCTCCACTTTAGTGACTATAGTGTCGGATCTGCGATATATTACATTATTTTGATCTCCTTTTCTTGTCTTTTTCCTTTTCTTTCATTTTATTTAAATACCAAGCTATTTCCTTGTTTATCATACGTCTTCGACTTCATCCGTCTTTTTACCCCTTATAAATCAACACTTTAGTAGAATTTGTTGACCTTGTTTTAAGTTGCCAAGATTCCGTGATTAATTCTACCTAATTAATTGGAATTTATTCGTAAGATAAAAAAAAAAAATATCATGGGCAAGTTAATCTAAAATTAGATGATCTAATTTTGATTACAGTAGCCACTCCGACATTATTCACTAGTAGTCCCTGAGTTCTTGAGGTCATGTAAAAAATGTACACCAATTATTTGTTATTATTATTATAGTTATTAAACTATGGTTACGATACATAACTAGCTAGGCTGAATTTGGGACCAAAAATTGATGTGACAAAAAAAAAGTGCTGATAAAATTAGGCTTATTACATATAAGTAGAAAAAAATCTATAAATATATATACAACTCATATTCACGTATGTCTAAAATGTTTTTGCAGGGCCTAGACCCAAAGAGCACAGCAAGCTTATTCGCTAACGCACAATGCCTTGGGGAGAAACGAATCGGAGACAACGACTGCTTCGTCTTGAAAGTCTCGGCAGATCGTGCGGCGGTGATGGAACGAAGCGAGGGCCACGCAGAGGTGATAAGGCACGCATTGTACGGATACTTCTGCCAAAAGAGTGGGCTCCTCGTGTACTTAGAGGACTCCCACCTTACTAGGGTTGAGTCTCCTGATCAGAACGATGTATTAGCAGCAGCAGCAGAAGATGTTTATTGGGAGACCACCATTGGGAGCAGCATTGCTGACTACAGAGACGTCGACGGTGTTCTCATCGCCCACCAAGGCCGCTCCATCGCCACCATCTTCCGCTGTAAAGAACTGTCCATGCAGTACACAAGGACCAGAATGGAAGAGCTTTGGAGCATTGATGATGTTGTCTTCAACGTCCCGGGACTCTCTGTCGACTCCTTCCTTCCTCCGGCCGACATACTCGACGGAGGCTCCACCACCACCTTACATTGACAAAATGATTGACCATCATCATCATTATCATAACTAAGTTGATCTCCATCAAGACACTACATATGATGAAGATGATGATAACTCCCAAGTTTTTTTAGATATGTACGTATTTAATTAGGGGTACGTATATGGTGTTTTAGATTGTGTTTACTAATTAGCTAGTTACTTACAAAAACAAAAAAATGAAGAAAAGAAATATGTATTTAAAATTGGGTGGGATAATGTGTTAATTTGGTGTATTATTTCAATTTGGGTTGGTGGGTTAATCTTGTCTTATTTTATTTTCTTCAAAACTAAGTGTTAATATGGTGGGTTTGGTTTTAGTTAGCTAATTATTGTGCTGAAAATATGGCAATCAAATTCATATGGATGGGGATATGGAATAATAAATGTTGTTTCGTTATTATTATTATTGTTTGGAAGGGTGTTGTTTAGTTAGCTTGTTTGTTTAAATTTGTTTTTTATATTTTGCTAACAGATTTATTTTGTTACATGTTACCTAATTTACTAAATCGTTTTTTTTATTAATCCATCAAATTAAATGTAAATAATTCTATATACTCATAGATACGAAATTGATTGAGAGTGAGAGAAAATGTTTTGGTCGTAATAAAATCCAGCTCAATTAATACATGCGCATGTGTTTCCTTTAGTCAAAAGAAGGGATGAAATCTCCTATAGTGATGAAAAAATAATAACGCAAATAATATAAATATGATAAGAACACCAGCAACAATACACACACAAACACCTTCATCACAGAAAGAACAAACAAAGAATAAAAAAAGAAGAACACAGATTTTTCAAGGTTCAATCACTGTACAACAAAGTACATCAATACTGAGGACAGCAATAGAGAGGATAAAAAGTTCCTCGCTATTTCTTCTCTTTTAGCGAGAATTTTGAAATTTCCTCGCTAATAAATTATTGGTCCTTAATGTCTTTTAAAGTTCAACAATTTATTTCATTAATATTTAGAGAGGATATATAATCCTCGATAAAAGTGAAGCGCCAACATTTGGTAACTATTTGAAATTTTCATGAAATGTTAACCTAAAGTGAAACACTGTGTTTGTACTTTAGCAAGAACATTTTGTATTAGCGAGGAAAAAATCATCTCTAATGGGTATATACTATCAATTTTTTCCCCTCGGCATTTCGTTGCTCCCTTGTTGCATAATGTTTTCTCTTTGAACTCTCCCTCTCTGTTCATCTGCTTCTCTTGTAAACGGTAAATCTCTCTATTATCCCTCTTTAGCTCACTCTCACTCTCTCTCTCTATCTCTATCTCACTATCCTTGTGGTTATTTTCCCTAAAAGATTCTGGTGTATTTAAGCTCTTGGGAGGTGGTCTTTGGCGGTGCTCTTAATCGTCCTAACCAGCTGTCGATGGTCGCTTCTCTTCATTCTCCGTTTCTCTTGAAAATAAAGATGAATTTGGGAGACAACTTATTTAAGACTTTTTATTAAATGTGAGAGATAATATTATGATGGAAGAAGCTTTTTATTGTAATACTTAACTTGTATTTTTTTGGCTTGATACAAAATGATGGGGCTACATCTTTATTTATAAGACTCTATGAACATTTCTAGAAATAGAATTGAATTATTAGCTAGTACATTATTCTAGATAATTCTCATCTACTAACTAAGAAATAAGAGTTTTAAAATACTAAAGACTCAACAATCTCTAGTAAATACATGAACATTATTCTAGAAACTCTAGTAAGTACATGGAAACTCTAGAAATTTTTAATTCATGAAAATTCTAGAAACTAACCATAATAAATAAGGTGTAATATGTCAACACCCCCCTTAAACTTGATTGTGACTCCAAGAATGCTTCGTAACTTGGCGAACGTTTCTCTCTTGAGTGGCTTGGTGAAGATGTCTGCCGCTTGATCTTGAGACTTCACATACTCCAATCTCACTTCTTTTCTTCCAATGCATTCTCATATGTAATGATAACATGTCTCGATGTGCTTGCTTCTTTCGTGAAAGACAGGATTCTTTTCTAGTGCAAATGCTGATTTTCTCTCAGCATGAATCTCGATAGGCTCCTCTTGTGGGACATTCAAATCTTTCAACAAGTTTCTTAGCCAAATAGCATGGCAAACACAAGAAGTTGAAACAACATATTCAACTTCATAAGTAGATAGTGTGACGATTGGTTGCTTCTTTGACATCCAAGTAAAAGTAGTGTTTCTCATGAAAAACACAAATCTTCGGTGATGCTCTTTCTATCAACCAAGTCTCCATTCCAATCGCTATCACTATATCCAATTATCTCATAATTGTTAGAAGATGAATAAAACAAGCCATAGGTTGTTGTACCTTTGATGTACCAAAATATGCTCTTTGTAATTTGAAATGAGTTGTTGTAGGAGCTTCCATATAGCGACTAATGATTCCAACAACATAGAGAATATCCAACCTCATACATGTTAGGTAGCGCAAATTTCCAACAAGACTTTTGTAGACAGTTGGATCCACCTTTTCTCCTTTGTCATGCTTTGACAACTTGATTCCACACATTCCATGTTGGTTTTTATAGATCAAATCAGAGATTATAAGCAGCGGAACAACAATCAAAATTGTTAATTTAATCCCACAAGAGTTCTAGATCTACTTCTTCACGTGCATATATATATATATGTATATATTGAATCAAATACATGAATAGAAAATTACCTCAGGTGCTTCCTTGCTGCTATCTTTTTGTATGGCAAAATCCTTGAGATCTCACACCAAGATCTTCCAAAATGTTTTTTTTTTTTGGTAAATAAAAATCATTGTATTGCTCAAAACCAAGTCATGTACACTTACAGGTCTTCTTCTACCCCTATTTTTGACTTACAATCCATGTATCTAAATTGACAATTTTTGAATCCATTCTTTATCCCTATTTTGTTTTCCCTTGTACATTGATACAGTAAATCTCAATTTTAACTCTCTTTTAATGACCTCTATAATATGATTTACATGCCAAATCTTAGATGACCACAAAACATCATTTCAGACCCTCCATATATGGTATACTAGTGCAGTAATAGCAGCTATGAAAAATCCTTTCCTGAGTTTTGCTTTGGAAATCCATTGCAATAGTGCTTGATAATGCTCTGCTTGTGCTCGGCAGCCAATCCACTCCTTCATCTTCACAAGACAGATTTTACTGTAAGTACATTGGAAGAATAGGTAAGTAATTTCTTCCTTGTGATCACCACACAGCAAGCATACTGTGTCCACCGCAGGAAGGTATTTTCTGAGATGCTCTTTAGTTCTCAACTTCTGATGCAGTACTAACCAGAGGATATATCTGTGTTTCGGGATACTACATCTCTCCCATACAAATTTACTCCATTGTACCTTGATATGTTGGTCATATAGTATATCATAACCAGCTTGAATACTATATTGCACTGCCATAAGCGTTGATTTATCCAATTTAGCTCTAAAGAGATCCTTAATTTCAACAATCTTCTTCCAATACCAGCTGCAATTTTGTTGCACTGTGTATGCCCACCAGTCCATATTTTTCAAGTAGATGCTATGTATCCATTTGACCCACAGATTATCCTTTTTAGAAGCTATTGCCCATACATATTTCCTTATTGCAGCAACATTCCATTCTGAAAGTTTCCTGAAGCCTAAACCTCCCGCAGCTTTTGGAGTGCAAATAGAGGACCAAGCAACCAAGCCTGAACCTTGGGACTCTGCCACTCCCTTCCAAAGAAAAGCTCTGCAAATGGCTTCTATATCCTTCAATAGCTGTTTTGGCAGCACCATTATTTGAGACCAATAAGAATCGATTGACTGTAAAACAGAATTAATCAATGTGGCTCTAGCAATGTATGATAGATTCCTAGAACTCCACTGTTTAATCCTAGCTACCATTTTTTCAAGAATGATCCCACACTCAGCAGTAGATATGCGTTTGGAACATATAGGGATGCCAACACTACAACAATTTTGAGTATATATTATAGTAAAAAATAGCACTTATTAAAAAACGTTATTAATACACGTTTAATTTTTTTTCATAGCCAATTTAGGCGCCAATTAAAAAAGAAAGAAGCGCCTAATGAAAATTTTGTCTAACCCATTTGCCTCCTCTGCCCCTCTCTTTCAGACTCCACTATCTTTCCTTCTCTTACTCTCTCTCACACTATGTCTCTAATCCATTCAGCCGCTGGATCACCACGATCTGTACGATTCTTGATGCTCCTTCTCCCTCACGCAATTTTTGCTGCTCAGTCTCCCCCTTCTCCCTCATGCAAGTCTTGCTGCTCCTTCTCCTTCACGGCATTTCTCCTGCTGGAAGCAAAAACCCAGGCAAGAGCACTCTAACCTCGTTTGTCTATGTGAGGTATTTTTTTAATTTAAGATTGCAATTTAATATCAGATAATCACTGATTCGAAAGCTCGCTTGTAATGACGCTATCGAAATCGGACCTCCCAGCGATATACTCGTTCTTGACCAATTCATTGAGTGGCGACAAAATCGTCCGCAAGCCAGCAAAGGAGGCTCTCTCTCAGTGCGAGGCTAGGCCCAGCTTTTGCTCTTGTCTCATGGTGAGTACTCTCTCTCTTTTCTTTTTAATCCAAGAAGGGACTAAAACAGTTTGCTTGGCCATCACTGAACAACCTCTTTCGTCCAGTGTGGTATTGCTGCCAACGGTCAAAAACCAAAAACCCTAACTCGGTGTTGGTGATTGCGTTTTGATCCACGAACGAGGGGAGGTACTATACAGTGGATTGCGGAAACCCTATTATTTGGGGGAACCGAAGCTTTTCGAATTGAAGTTTTACGCAATGTAAGTTTCAAGCTTGATTCTTTCTATCGTTCATATTTTGGTTAAATTTTCTTCTGTAATTCAGTTACATTTATAAAGAGAGAATGCAGTTTTTTTTTATTGGAATTCATAGTTTGATTATCATCTAGGAATAGAGATACGAATTTGACACTTTTCTTTTTGACTGAAAATTATGATTTTTAAATCGTATAAGCAAATGGCTGTTGATATCATGGGTTGTTTCTGATCTGTGGGATCAATTTGGATTTGTTTAGGGGAGCTGTTAAGTTGGAACTTCGTTGTCCCCAAACTGTTGAGGGAATTGCTGCCGACCCTGAACCTGATTGGAGCTTCAATGCTCTTTTAACAGAGCTTAATGCATTGGAAACAAAACTTAGTAGCTCTTCCAAAGTCCCTTTTAACAGAGCTTAATGCATTGGAAACAAAAACAGAGAATATGTCTCTTTTCTCACATACACTATACATGTATAGATATGATATGAGATATGGTTCTTCATATCAAGGGACTAGAAATGTTGTGCATGCATTGTTACTAAAATACACTTTTTGACGGAAGTGTGTAGAATTTTATTCTGTTGAGTATATAGAAATCATGTGGGGAGTTCTTATATTGTTCACTAGTCATTTCATTAAATGGTTTATGTATAAAACTGCATCCTAAGAAGCAACTAGAATGAGGGGTAAAGTGGTAAAATAATAGAATATAGGTAATAGAGGGGTATGTGGGTAACTGTAGTATGTAGGGCAAAATAGAAATATTGTATTACACTTGTTTCAAAAAGTTCTCACCCTTTTTCTGGAGAAAGAAAAATTGCAGGTCTCACTTTTCTTGTCTCTTTCACTCTTTTCTCTCCAACCAAACTGCCCATTTTACTCTTTATGTCTCCTTTTCCCTTTACTTCCTCTTTACCAACTGTTGGATAAAAAAATATATCCCATAAACTAGTACATACGTTTTTTTAGCAATTTACATATGCAGTGTAATCCTTGGCACTTAATTTCCTATTCTTTCTGAAATGAGAAAACTTGCTTTGTTTTTACTGTGATGTTTCTACCTTGGCTAACCCCTATCTGGGACTAAGGGAAAACTATTCCTTATATATATATATATATGCCACTTGAGGCTAACTCAAGTTGTAAGTGACTGCTTGTGTGAGTGGTGTGAGGTTCAAATTCTTGTAAATGCCTCTTATATACATGTATATATACATATATATATCTTGAATTATATTGTGAGGCTTGATATTGTGCATCCAACTGACTGCTTGAGAGCATCCAAGTTTACTTTTTGTGACTTTGTCTTGTAAGTTCTTTATAAGTTCATTTCGTGGTCAGAGCCTATAGCATCACAAAATTTGTTCTACAAATAATTCAGTCTTCCTAACTTCCCATCTCAGCCATAAAGCTTGATTAACAGATTTGTAGAAGGAAGCTGGTTTGGGGCTTGGGGACTAGAAAAAATGCTATGGGATTTAATCATCTTTAAGAAAATACGCTCTGTACTTGGAGGAGATATTAGATTTATGCTCTGTGGTGGAGCTCCTTTATCTGTGGATTCTCAACGCTTCATCAATATCTGCATGGGGTAATTATTTCATATTCTTGAGATTTACAATAATTGAATTTGAGGTTTAACCTTGTTATTTAATACGATTAAAAGGTTAAATTATTGGATTGCAAACTCTACTAGATTAGTGTGTCCACATGTGAAGTTATATGTCATACTTATATGCACACAATCACTCGTCCAAATTCATTTAGATGCTAATACTTCCATATTTAGTTCCATGCTAGACTAACTATGCACTGTGAAATTCTTGCAATGGGTCGTGTTATTTTTCATTTCATGTGTATCTATTGCTTATTATTGCATACTTTTCTTTTTTGGTTGATTATGCTTAAATAGGGCTCCTATTGGCCAAGGATATGGCTTGACAGAAACTTTTGCTGGAGCTGCTTTTTCTGAGGCAGATGACACAGCAGTGGGCCGTGTAGGGCCACCCCTTCCTTGTTGCTACATTAAGGTATATTAAGAGTTGATCATTTATGCGTTAATTTCATCTAATATAAATATTCAATTGATGGCTTTTTGACATAGTGGTTATATAATATTTTGTATTGATTGCTTTTAGCCAGGTCTTAATGAGAAATTAAAATGCATGAAGCAACATGCTTTTAGATCAGTTCACTTAATATTATTGACTTCGATTTAAAAGGAATGATTACTTTTTTCTTATTATTTTTAAAATAGATTCTTATCAAAACATCCTTGTTGGAAACTCTGGCCTCAATTTCAGGCAGTGGCTGCATAACCATGTCATTATCAGACAAAGAATCTTCAACAGTACATAGCAGAGATTTCTTCATCAAAATGACTGGTTTATGGTTTTCGGTTTTCATTTCTTGTTGTTCCTCTAGTGTCTTTACTCGTTCTTTCAGATGTTTTACATAATTGATGGCATCTCCCAGAACAGAAGTCCTGTCCATCTGTTAAGAGTTTACCATCATTTACAAATTTGAGAAATATTAATGGCTTTACATATATACAATGTAGTATTGAGATCCCATAAAAAGAAACTTATAGGATTATATAGTCATATCATGCTGAATTAATTGGCATAAAACTAGCAGTAAGTACCTTCTTTAGACCTGGAACCACAGCGGAAAGAGCCACTACAAGAATTTTTCCATTTAATTACATTAAATAATAGCATGTTTTAAAAAACATAACTAACTCATATTAATATACATTTATTATTTAGTAATAACCTTGATATATTTGTCAAAAAAATATAATACTAACATTCCATTTTGTCTCTCTCTCTCTCCATCTCTGTGTCTCTCGTCCATTTCTCCTGTCACTCTCTTCGATTTCTGGCGATCACTCTCGCAATCTCAAGCTCTCATCGGCATGGGTATGTACTTCGAATCTTCACTTTTGCGATCTCCACTCATATTTTTCCCAATTATAACCCTAATTCTCACTCTACTTATCATCTTTCCTTCAATTTCTCTTTCTGTTTTGTTTATTACTGAATCATTGATTTCGTTTCATTAGTTTTATCATTGCAAATATGATAATAATAATATGTGATATGGTGTGTTTCAGAATAAAAATGAGTAGGCTATTGATATTGTGGTTTGAGTATTTATTTTTTTATTTGAGCAGTAATCTAATTTGATTTGAATCAATAATTTTTGTGCTCTGTCTTGTTACATTGCCTTGTTTAAGCTCTGTTTTCTTATAATCATAATTCAGTTTCATCAGCTTTTTTATGTGATATGGTGTGCTTAACCTATGCATAATAACTGTTTTGATTTCTTATTATTTTTCTTGACCCTGTTTTTATTTTTGTTACCTTTTGGGGAACTGAGGCATTTATAAAGGGATCTCATATTTTCATCTCAGCTAGGTTTGGTTCATTTGGCTATTTTTTCACTTTCAAGGTATTCATTATTGTAGAGAAAATGCTCAAGATAGAACAAACTTTCATGGATTTATCATTTCCCTTATTTGTATTAATAAAAAATCTGATTTTTTTCATCCTTTTAAATTGGAATACAAACTGTTTTTGGTTTTTTGTTCTTTCTATGTGTGTTGTGTCTGCTTTTCTTTTTCTTGTTGGTTTTATTTCAAACTGTTGCATTATTGTTGGATTTTGCTATTAGTTTTTCTGCTGTTTTTGCTGCCTCTTGTCGTTGTATTTAAGATTTTTGTTGTTCTTTTTATTTTGTGAGCTCTAGTTTCCAAGGACTCTATAGTGGGTTTGGATAGTTTCTTGGTTGTAAGAGTTGTAATTTTTTTTAATGATGACTCCTAATTAAAGTTCGAATGATGTTGATAGTTTATTAATTGGTATGCAATTTTGCTTTCATTTTAGTGGCTTCATTGGATTTCAAATTGGAGGGAACTTTATTTGCAGCAGTTTGCAAGAGGTATGTTATCTTTTATTTTTGTTAAAATACTTTGCAAATGTTAGAGGAGTTTGAATATCTTAGATATTCATCCATAGTGAAGTAGGTTATGAGATTATTATTATTGTGTGCTGCGGTGATAACGGAAGGTTGAGAACTTGTGTGTATTATTGAAGTAGGTTTTGAGAAATTTGTGTGCTGCGGCGAGATAAGGAAGAAAACTTGTGTGTTTGAATATTTTGAATTGATAATGATTGATGGTTGATTAATAAATATGGTTGGAATGTTTTCTGATTTTCTGTTAGTTATTTGATGTATATCTAATAAACTTCAAAAGATTAGTATCCCTTTTGTATACACCTATAAAAGATTAGAGGATCAATATTATTACCCTATATTAATTATCCATTTTCTTAAACCTCTGTAAACATGAAAGATTTAATGTAATATGCTTCATAAGATGTAATGTAATAACCAATATTCACGAGTTCATGAGTAGGTGACAAGCCAAAAACATCAAACAGTGCAAATAAATCTTCTAAAGTACCTGTATACGTAGTTTATCAACTTTAATCATTAACAGAGATCCTAAATTCCCAGTGAGAATTTCCAAAGCATCCACATACTTTGCTTGTTGCTCCAATATAGAAATGTATACCATCGTAAAAGCAATGTATGATCTCCCTCATTCTACAACTATTTCGTTGATCAATAAATGTTGTGTTTGTGTCCTAGGTAGGCATGTTCATTCCTCAAATACATATTGCTGGATACATGCATATATGGACTTTGTGTTGAAAACATATACCCACAAATACAAATACTTTACATTTATAGCACATTCCTAAAGGTGTTTGATATACAAATGTATGCCTTTTTGGGCAAAAGATAGTCCTCCTCAGTGGCCGCTTGAATCTCTGGTCCTTCATAATCAACAGCATCTTCAGCCTTCTAATCATAATCTATGTGTGAGAGAAACACAATGAACATAATCAGAAAGTTTGACAAAATGAAATGAGCTAAACCATAGACTTTAGAAAACATATTATTTATACATTATTTTATTTTGTTTAATAAGAACTAGACCCTACTATTTTCAAAGACAAAATATAAAGGAGATGAAAAGTCCACTGAAATCCAAATAACAAAAAATGCTCAATCTCTTGAAAAACCAAAAATACGATTCCTGAATTCTTTTTAAACAAATCACTGAGATGCCTACTTTAGCCCAAATAATATCAATCTCTTTTTCAATATTAAAAAATTTATCTTGTCCCTTTCTAAGCACAATGACCAACAAATAGCCATCACAGAAGAATCCCACATCTACTTTCTATTTTCGTTACCCACTCCTAAAAATTGAAACTTAACAAATTTACAGAGTACTGTAAAGTAATCCAAAAAGCCTCCAACTATAAATAGTTTTACATTTATCCACAATCTTTCAGAAAAAGGCAATGAATAAATATATGATTGACTGTCTCATTGCTGGTTTTGTGCAAAACACCAGCTCTGAGATAGAGTAGAATGATCCTTTCCAATAGACATAGTGAGTTCCATTCATGTAGAAACATTCATGTAGAAAGTAAACAGCTAAAATCTTAGAATTTAAAGTTGTCCTTTAAAAGTACTTCCTCAATTTCACAATTGTCCCAAAATCCAAGTCTTTCTTCTATTTCTATCTTAACCCTCACCTGAATATGCAAATATTGTACAGTGAAGAATCATGTTGCTTCTAGGTTCTCCAAGCAAGAGTTTTCTATGACAGCTATTGTGATGTAATACTAGTGATCTACTTATGGGTTAAAATCACACCATTACACTAAAGAAACTGAGAAATGCCAGGGTCCTCTAAAAGTATAAAGAAACTCTTCAAGAGGAGTATAGCAATTTGGCATTCTATACTTGTCAGATATACACTTATAGGAACCAAAAATTCTACAAAGAAGTACATAGGATATGTAAAGCTACCTCACATATATATATTCTCTTAGTCAACATATGTCTTTTATTTATTTATTTTTTGATGGCAGTGGCTACTAAAACAGTCGTATGTAATGTAAAAATTCTATATTTTTATGGAGTGGAAAAAGTAATTATAAAATAATATGAGGATAAAAGTGGCAAAAATGGACCATGAGATGCTTATCCGCTCTTTTACTATTAGTATGACACTTTGAATTTTTATTTCTTTGATGCCAAGAATGACTGTTTATTTCTTTCTTTCTGACTTTTATTATAAGTTTTTTTTTAAGATAATTGATAATATGTTGTTATATATGATTTTTGTAACTCATCAAAATTCGTACTAATTATAGAAACGGTTGATCAGAAACTAGTCAAAGAGTTTGCCAAGTACAAGATATGTCACCTCCATCTACAAAAGGAAAGAAGCCAAAATACATACCTACAGGAAAATTAGTTAAACTCCTCAATGAAAAGAGGAAGAGCTTTAGACTAAATTTGGAAATGGATAAGGTTGTTGAAAAGAGATATGGAGCAAGTGCACAAAGGATGATGAATTGAAGGATGGAGCAAGTTTCACGCATGGTTTACTTTTGTGTATCTTGTAATGTTTCTATTTTTTATTTTTGAAGTAAAAGTTGTTCAAGATTATAAAACTTTATTATGTTATGCATTCAAACTTAAGTTAGAACTAAGATCTCATGAAGTAGACACATTCATGGTTTGAATTAGTTATTGTTTAATGTAATACTTATGGTTTATCAATCTATTGAGAATTACATTTTATGATTAATTTTGAATTTTTTTTATCAAAATACAATAATGAAAATCTTTTAATTAAAAAAAAAAACCATATAAGTATACTTATCAAAATAAAATTTAAAATTTTATTACTATATGTTATGATTTAAAAACATATTATAAGCGTAAAAAATCGTTATGGTTTATATAATATAACAAACTAAAAATCTTATCAAAACAATCAAATGTAACAGTTGAAAAGTGTTATGAAAAAAGTACAAGATTAAACTTCAAATTTATAACCAAAAACTCTATCTAAATGTTATTATTTGAATATTATAGCACCTAAAAATGTGTTATTGAATAGTTTAAGATAACACCGAACATAACATTCAAAAATTGTTATAGAAAATACTGGACTTTTAATAACAGGGGCTATGTTAGCATTTTCAAAAGTGCTATCAATAGTCCCTGTTAGCAGTTTTTAAGTGTTATGAATACTATTTTTTCTTGTAGTGCAAGATACCTGAATGGAAATGAACAGCGAGTGAAACCAGAGATAGTCACCACTCTGTCAATCTCAGATTCAGACATACCACTACAATATATTGCAGATTTAGTCTTATTTGGAAAGAGTCTCGAGGTCTAGGAGAATAACTTGAGCCCCCTAAGCATCCAAAGGATAGAGATGAATTCTCCATGACTGAATAATAATATGTCATCAGCAAAACATAGATGATTCAGCTTCAAACTAGCACATCTATCATGGAATTTATAGCCTGGAGAAGAGCTAACTTTAAGCATAATCCTGGATAGATATTCCATACCAAGTACAAATAACAAGGGAGACATAGGATCTTCTTGTCTCAATCATCTTTTAGCCGCAAAATAGCCATGTAGTGAGCCATTGATCATCAATGAAAACCTTGGTGTTCGAACACAAATCATGATGAGCTGTATAAATTTATGAGGAAACTGAAAAGCAGTGAGCATCTCTTCAATAAAGTCCCATTCTATAGTGTCATATGCTTTCCTCAAATCCAATTTGATCATACAACTTGGTCTGCAACTTTGCCTCCCATAATGCCAAACTAAATCTTGACATATCATAATGTTATATGCTATATATCTACAAACCCCCCTTGATTTTCTGCTATTAATTCAGGTAAAACTTGCTGAAGTCTTGAACATATCATCTTGGGTGTTGTTTTATATATAACATTACAACATGCAATGAGTCTGAAATCACAAACAGTATCTGGGCAAATATGCTTAGGAATGAGTGTAATGGTCGTGTTATTTGTTGACCCAGATTTTGGTCAACTAACATGGAGTCAAAATACACTTGACGTGGAAGGATATGTTGAAATAAACGTAATGACGAAAATAATATGAACGCAAGATTTTATAGTGGTTTGGCCCCAGAATCTGGTAATAACCTACATCCACTTAGATTGTTATTGATATAAGATCAAAGGGAGTGATCAAAGAACTAGGGTTCAATGAGTTTCACCAACCTCTGAAGAACAAGACAATATCTCAAACAGAATCTCTCTAGTCTCAAATAATTCGAAAGCCAGAAGTCCCTTCCTAGAGCTATCTTTCTCTATTTATAGGCTCAAGGGGGGTTACATGAATTTGTTAAAGATATTCTCTCCTAAATAATCGGATACTCAGGAGATTGTGGGAGTCAATTTCAGGATCTACAAAGATCTTTATAGAAACATCATGTAGCATGCGGAACCCGCGACCAGACTGGTCGCAGGTAAGACTAGGCTGCCTACTGCTTATAATTTGTCTTCTGGTCGATATCCTAGCAGAGTTCCTCCAAGTGTCAGCCACGTGTCTGGGAATCTCTTGCCACGTCATCCATGCCAGTTTTTGGATAACATTTGCCCCCCAAGTTTATTTATTACGAGCAATAAATAAACTTTTGAGGAAACGACCCTTCGGTGACCCCGCCATACCTGTCAGAACCCTCCGTGTGTTCTTGGAAAAAGACACCTTCTCTTGTCTAATCACGGCTTTTCGCTTCCCCAGTAATATTTCGACGGCTATCTCGTTTCCCCATACTTCGAAAAAGGGGAAGTTGATGATTACTCCCTTTTAATGCCACAGAAAAATATATATATAGCATCTCTGAAGTTCTCCTTTTCTTTTTACGCGCGCCATTACTCTTTCAAGAAACCCTAAAACCAGAGCTTCCATTTTCTTCTGGAGACCATCCTTCTGCGTTTTCAAGACTCAGGCCGAGAATTCCCTGATCTCCGAAAACTCTTACCAACCTCCACGACCTTCTTCCTGGTAAGTCTTGGAACCTTTATGTTTTATATTTTTGTAATGCATGTTTCTGTATGTTGACTGTTGAGTTCATCTATTTCTTGGTTGAGATGCTTGTCAGTAGAATGTCTTGTGGGTGAAAAAAGTTACGAGTTAGTTTGATAGTCGAGATCATAATTTTTAGGACGTAAAACCGAAGTAAAAGTTTGATTTTTATGCCAGTTGAAAAAAATAGGTTTTTTCCCGCCCTAATAGGAGTTGAAAAAGTTTTCACAAAAACTTTTTACTTTCACCTTTTGATCCGTTTTTCAAACTGTTCGCGTGGAAAATTTTAACCTTTTGTTAGAATGTTGCTGTATAAAAGCTTAACTTTTATACTCGACCAGCGTTATTCTAAAAATTCTCTATCCTCACCTCCCCATTATTCTGTTTGCAGACTTTAATGCCAGATTTGTGGGGAGGTGAACGGCCCATCGACGACGATCTTCTTGCCCAGCTGCTCGTAGGCGAAGAACAACCAACCGACCGAGTTCACGAAATCCCATTTTCACGATCTTCTTCTAGACCTCGTCCATCACCTCCTCAAATGGCTCGTTCTAAGTCTTTAGACAAGAAAAGACCTGACTCCAAAGACAGCCCAAACTCTCCTGCCCAGCCTGATTTTCAGGCTAGGGTTCCTTCGACCAGTGGTCGAGAAAATGCCGGCCCAGACCCTAGTATCCAAGTCAGGGCCCGCCCTCGTCATCAAAACCTTCCTGATGTCGAGTGGTATCTCTCCCCGACCAGCCAAGTGACTCCTCGGATGCTTGCCAACTACCGCAGGAAGTATCCTCTCACAAGGGTTAATCTCAAAATTCCAGCTGCAGACCAAAGGGCTAACCTTCCCGGAGGTGTATATAGTGCGGGGGCTATCCTCCCTCTACATCCTTTTTATCAGGGGGTGGCCAACTATTTTGGTGTCGCCCCCTTTCAAATTACTCCGAATGGATATAGAATGCTAGCCGCACTATATATCCTGTACAAACTTAAAAAATGGCCAGAACCTACCCCCCATGAGGTCAATTTCCTTTTTGACCTCAAGTCTAACCCTCAACAGTATGGGACGGGCTTCTTCCATCTCTGTCACCAAGAGATGAGCCGGACGTTCCTGAGTGACACCACACACATATCCAATGTGGGGCAGAACAGTTTGGAGTACTTCCTCACGCCGGACATGACCACCAACAATCTGGCCTTCACTCGAGGGGGTAAGTGCTGTTTTTACTAGTAGATACTTTTCATCAGCGAATTTTTCTTAAAGTACATTTTTCCTTTTCAGGACCATGGCTACGTCCGACCCCAACACCAGACATGGTGTTGAGGTCCACCGCATTGGCCAGTATGACAGACGCAGAAAAATGCGTCGAGTCCCTAGTCACTGATGAAAATCTGAGGCTATCCGGCCTCCTGGCTCCTCGCCATGAAACAAGAGGACCTATGGTAGTAGATACCATGGCCGAGGGGGATCCCGAACAGCAACCCCCAGCGTCCCCTCCTTAAAGGAGGCCGACGGGGGTTACAATCAGGGAACCCACGGGCAATCCTTCCGCAGAAAGGCCTTCTGCACCCCAAGGCAAGGGGAAACAAAAGCCAACAGAGTCTGTTGTGGACTTGGGTGAATCCTCCGATGAAAACGGTACAGTTATTTCCCTTTTAAATAGCTTGCCAATTCCCTATCACTTGTTTGACGGGGAGGGCAACTTTACGTATACTCCAAATCTAGGGCCAGAATTCTTCGTGCCAGATAGTGAGTGTGTGACTAATAGAGTCAATAGTATAGCGACCAGTAGTTGTAGCTCGGGTATTAAACTTTGTGACCTCTTTTCTGTTTTATCAAGAGTTTCTATCCGCCTTTATCTTATCATTTGCATATGTTTATTTGTACGCAGATATGGCCGCTCCCAACGTCTTTGATTTGTACCAGACTGAGGAGGAGGTAGAAGTCCCTTTGGTTCGGCGAAAGACGTCCAGGAGGCACAACGGCGAATCAAGCCAAGGACCTCCTGCCAAGAAGGGTCGAACAGAAGATCCTGCCAAGGAAGTGCCAACTGAGCAAGCTTCTGCCCAGCCTTCGGTTCCTGTTGAGAAGGAAACCCCGTCTGCTACGACGAATCCTCCACCTGCAGCCGCTAAAGAAAAATCCCAGCCGGCCGAAGCTCCAGGGGCCAAACTTTCTAACCGCACCTTGCGAGCAGCCAAGGACCGCCTTGCACACATCGTGAGGTATGACTGCTGCAAGGACGTGATGGCTGAGGCAGAAAATATGGGGGTCGACCGAATTCTGAACAGGGCCCTAAACGAAATTGCCAGTGTAAGCATTTCTTATCTCTTTGGCTTTCATTTTTTCTTCCTTGCCACAGGCCCTAAACGAAATTGCAATAGATTTTAACTTAGTCCTTTGTCCACAGGCCTTGCTGACTGCAACTGCTGCTCGTACCCGCGCCCAAGCTACCATCGACCAGGCTCGGGCAAAAGCCATCGAGAGGTACCAGGTGAAAGCCGCTGAGGAGCTTCAGGCTGCAGAAGCCAGGCATGTGGGGGAGCTGGAGGTGGTCACCCAGCAGAAGGATGCTGCGGTGGCAAAGCTGGCAGAGGCTGAGGCTTCCAAGGCAGCCATGAAGAAGTAGAGGGATGAATACCAGGATTCCAGCCGAGTCCAATATCGCGAAGGCAAGAGACTCAAAGAGGAGCTTCTTGCAAAGGACAAGGCCATAGCTGTTCTTGAGAGCCAAATAGAGCAGCTGAAACTTACCAATGCCAAAGATCTGGAAAGGTACAAGAATGCGACGTTTCGGTGTTTTTATGATTTCTGGAAACACAACCAGGGTGCCAACTTTGACTACCTTCCAGAAAATGCCAGGAATGTTGAGCTGGCCCGCTACACTGGTCGATTGGCTGAAGAAGAGGAAAGAGCAAGGATCCCTGCTTCCCCAAGCATCGCTGACACAGAGGAAGGAGGAGCTGTTGAGGATACGACCAACAAAAATGTTGACAAAGACCCTCCTGCTCCTAATGCTTCTTGAACTTTTTATTATTTTTTTCTTTCTTTAATTACACGACCCACGGGTCGTGATGTAAAGACTATTTTTTCCTTCTTAAATTTGCTGCATGGGCGGCAAACTTTCCTTTTATTTGAACAATTACATCCAAGCGGTGATGCTTGCGGTGTAAAAGGCTGCATTATAATGTTATAATTTTTCATTTACTATAACATCTGTTCGTATGACCGAACTTAGCATAGTACTTTGGTTTGATTTAACAAAATATAAATTTTGAAAAATACTCTAAGTACCTTAGCATGCTTTCACTTATTTTTTTCATGTGTTTACATACCTTTTGGTATGCTTTGCTATTGATGTACCTTATATGCTCCCCAAGTGATCGAGGAGCTTTAGGTCCTTGGTCACTTGCCTTGACCACGACCTGTTCGAACATTTCTGCTCGGTAGGAAATGTAATACTTATAATACAGCAAAACAACACACGTAATGAACAAATACTTGTAAATATAAATTCACAAAGGTTGGCAAGAATGACTGGCTGCACACAGTCCCTTATAATCTCGTATTAAAAATGGACTAAACATGTCTTTACGAGTGATCCTAAAAAATGATCTTACATTTATAAGCGATTAGCCATACAACGTGGCTAACCCTTTTTTCAAAACTTCTAAAAAGTAAAATTTATTACAAGCCAGTCCTTTAAAAAGGACTGTTCACTGATAATACTTGCGTAGGTTTTCTCCATTCCAAGAGCGTGGAACGAGATCTCCGTTTAGGCGTGCAAGTTTGTAGGTGCCAGGGTGAAGGACTTCTTCAATCTAGTAAGGTCCTTCCCAATTGGGTCCCAGTACTCCAGCAGTGGGGTCACGGGTGTTCAAGAAAACTCGTCGTAGCACCAAGTCACCGACGTTGAATTTCCTTTCTTTTACTTTCGAGTTAAAGTACCAGGCGACCTTTTGCTGGTACGCAGCAACTCAGAGTTGGGCTTTTTCTCGTATTTCATCAATTGAGTCTAGGGACTCCATCATTAGTTGGCCGTTCCGGTCCTGGTCGTATGTAATGCGAGGGGGGATCTAACTCAACAGGTAACATGGCCTCATATCCATAGGCTAAGGAAAATGGGGTATGACCTATCGCTGTTCGGTGAGAAGTTCTATACGACCAGAGGACTTCAGGCAGTTGTTCTGGCCATGCTCCCTTGGAGTCTTCAAGCCTTTTCTTCAGGGTGTCCTTAAGCGTTTTATTTACTGCTTCGACCTTCCCGTTCGCTTATGGATGCGCAACTGAAGAAAAGCTTTTGATAATCCCGTGTTTTTCGCAGAAGTCGATGAATAAGTCACTGTCAAATTGGGTTCCGTTGTCTGAAAAAATCTTCCGAGGCAAACCATAGTGGCAAACAATGTTCTTGATGACAAATTCAAGAACTTTCTTGGTCGTTATGGTAGCGAGTGGTTCAGCTTTGGCCCATTTGGTGAAGTAGTCGACTGCCACAACTGCGTACTTTACTCCGCCCTTTCCCGTTGGCAAGGATCCAATCAAGTCTATCCCCCATACTGCAAAAGGCCATGGACTCTGCATCTGTTTCAACTCGTTTGGGGCTGCTCGTGGAATTTTGGAGAACCTTTTACATTTATCGCATTTTCGTACAAACTCCATCGAATCTTCGTTCATAGTCGGCCAGTAGTAGCCTTCCTTAGAATCTTTTTTGCCAAACTTTGCCCCCCAGTGTGATCCCCGCAGAAGCCTTCATGTACCTCTTTCATTTTCTCCTTAGCTTTTTCTGGTGTAATGCACCTGAGTAGTGGCATGGAGTATCCTCTTCGGTACATAACACCATCGACCAGTATGTATCTAGCAGCCTGCCTTTGTAGGGTTCTGGCCTTGTTTCTATCTGTTAGTAGTGCACCATTTGTCAGATACTCCAAGTAAGGCGCCATCCATGTATCTCCCATTCGAATTTCCATACTTGCTTCTATTGCTCATATGCTTGGCTCACTCAACCTTTCTACTGGCACAATGTTCAAAGTATCAGCATCTTTCGCGCTTGCAAGTTTGGCTAAGGCATCTGCATTCGAATTTTGATCCCGCGGTATTTGCTAGAGGGTATACTTCGTGAACTGGGCTAGCAGGTCTTTGGTTTTATTCAAGTAGGCCACCATCTTTAGGCCTCGTGCCTGATATTCCCCAAGAACTTGATTCACTACTAGCTGTGAATCACTGTAAATATCAAGCGTCTTTATGCTCATGTCTTTCACCATTCTCAACCTAGCGAGGAGTGATTCATATTCGGCTTCATTATTTGACACGGTGAAGTCGAACCTAATGGCGCAGTGAAATCGATGCCCTTCTGGCGTTATCAATATCACACCTGCTCTTGCGTGAGATTCGTTGGATGACCCATCCGTGAATAATTTCCACGAAGGAACTTCATCTTGAGGTTCAGGTGCACTAGGCTTTTTGCACTACTCGCTATCTGGGAGTTCCGTGAACTCTGCAATAAGATCGGCCAAGACTTGCCCTTTCATTTCTGCTCGCGGTGAATATGTAATGTCAAACTGCCCTAGTTCGGCTGCCCATTTTAATAAACGCCCAGCCGCCTCTGGTTTTTGGAGGACTTGCCGAAGGGGCTGGTCGGTTAAGACTGTGATAGGATGGGCTTGGAAGTAAGGGCGCAGCTTCCTTGAGGCCAGGATTAAGCAATATGCTAACCTTTCGATGGGTGGATATCTCAGTTCTGCCCCAATCAGCCTCTTGCTTACATAGTAAACCGCTTTTTGTACGCCTTCTTCCTCGCGTACTAGTACCGCACTAGCAGTAACTTCAGTGATCGCCAGGTAAATGGGCATAGTTTCTCCTTCGATTGGCTTTGATAAAATGGGAGGCTGTGCCATATGGGTTTTCAAGGCCTGGAAAGCTTGCTCACAGTCTCCTGTCCATTCAAATTTCTTATTGCCCCTAAGTAGATTGAAAAAAGGGATGCATTTGTCTGTTGATTTCGAAATAAATCTACTTAGGGCTGCAATCCTCCCGGTTAAACTTTGTACATCCTTGATCTTTTTTGGCGATTTCATGTCGATCAGGGCTTTTATCTTGTCGGGGTTGGCCTCGTTTCCTCTTCAATTTACAATGAACCCCAAAAACTTCCCTGATCCAACTTCGAAGGAACATTTGAGAGGATTTAGTTTCATCTGGTACTTGTTCAATACATCAAAACATTCTTGTAAATCCTTCACATGTCCTTCTGCCTTTTTAGACTTTACCAGCATGTTGTCCACGTATACCTCCATGTTTACTCCGATCAAATCTCTAAACATGTGTTTAACTAACCGCTGGTAAGTCCCACCTGCATTTTTCAGTCCGAAGAGCATTACTTTATAACAGTATAAGCCCGTATCGGTCCGAAAGCTGGTGTGATCCTCGTCAGGGGGATGCATGCTAATCTGATTGTAGCCCGAATATGCATCCATGAAGGAGAGGATCTCGTGTCCTGCAGTGGCATCGACCAACTGGTCGATTCTTGGGAGTGGGAAGCAATCCTTTGGGCAGGCTTTATTGAGGTCTGTAAAGTCCACGCAGGTTCGCCATTTTCCGTTAGGCTTAGGAACCAACACTGGATTGGAGACCCACGATGGATAAAACGCCACCCTGATGAACCCATTCTCCTTTAACCTTTCAACTTCTTCTTTTAAGGCTCTCAATCGATCCTTATCGAGCAGCCTTCTTTTTTGTTGCACGGGTGGAAAAGTCTTGTCTATGTTCAGGACATGGCTGATAACTGCAGGGTCTATCCCAGCCATGTCTTTGTGCGACCAGGCAAAGACTTCCTGGTTCTTCCACAAAAATTCCACCAGTACCTGCTTCATGGTTTGTTCTAGGTTTTTCCCGACCTTCACGACTCTGGTCGAGTCTTTTTCATCGAGTTGGACCTCTTCCAGGTCCTCGACGGGTCCAGCGTTCTCTTCAAAATCCCCAAAGCGAGGATCTAGATCTTTATCATCACTTTGGGCAACACCCTATTTGCTGACTTCATCACTGGATTGGGCATGTGGATCAATTGCCATGTGCAACCTATCTGAGAAAGTGCTCTTTGATGTTCCCTTTTTCGCCTTTGTGACTGAGGCATTGTAGCACTCTCTGGCTTCCCTCTGGTTTCCCAACACGCGTCCTACCCCCGCGTCTGTCAGGAATTTCATAGCCAAGTGCCACATAGAGGTGATGACCCGTAGATCAACCAGTATAGGTCTCCCAATGATGGCATTGTATGCCAAAGGACAATCAACTACTATAAAAGTAGCAAGTAATGTCCTGGTAGCAGGCGCTGTACCTGTCGTCATTGGTAGTCTGATTGATCCTGCGGGGGCAAGTCCCTCACCAGAGAAGTCGTATATTGTCTGGTTGCAGGGCTCTAGGTCCTTAACGGACAACTTCATGCGTTCCAGCGAAGACTTATACAGGATATTCACCGAACTTCCTATATCGACCAGCACCCTCTTCACCATCATGTTGGTCATTTGGATATCCACGACCAGCAGATCATAATGTGGGAACCGGACATGTTGGGCATCGCTATCAGAGAAGGTTATCTCGCCCTCTTCTGATCGAGCCTTTTTTGGCGCGTGGTCCTCCACAGTCATCATCCCGATGTCCTGGTCGTGGCGCAGAGTCCGAGCGTATTGTTCCCTGGCCTTTCTGCTGTTTCCCACGAGGTGCGGGCCTCCACAAATGGTTAACAATGTGCCAGTCATGGGGGTAGGCTGCAAAGGTGGCGAGCATTGGTGTGTGGGCGCTTGCTCGTTGCCACCTGGAGCTTCTCGTTCTGAATTTCCCGAGGCCCGTACATATCTTCTCAAGTATCCTTGTCTAATAAGGAACTCGATCTCATCTTTCAACTGGTTGCATTCATTTGTGTCATGTCCGTAGTCGTTATGATAACGACAGAACTTGGTAGTGTCTCTTTTCGAAATATCCTTCCGAATAGGGGCAGGCTTCTTATAAGGCACACTGGAACTCGTGGCCTTATAAACCTCTCCCCGAGACTCAACTAGGGCACTGTAGTTAGTGAACCGAGGTTCATAACGGTTACCCTTGGCTCGTTTATTGTCGGAGGTGGAAGGCTCATTGTGTGGCCGTTTTCCACCATTCTTGCCATTGCCGTTACCGTTCCCGTTGCTCTTGCCGTTTCCATTAGGTTTAGACCCATTGGCGGCTTTGGCGGGCTGGGCAGCCTTCTTATCCTTGCCTGGATGCTTTCCATCAACGGCAATGGCATCTTCGAGCTTGATGTAACGATCAGCCCGGTCCAAGAATTCCTGGGTAGTCCTGACCCCATCTTTTTGGAGGCTTTTCCAGGGAGGGGTGCGACGCCTAACCCCTGCGGTTATGGCCATCATTTTGCCTTCATCCCCCACCATTTTCGCTCCAACTGCTGCTCGCATAAAGCGCTGGATGTAGTCCTTCAGTGGTTCTCCATCCTGCTGGCGTATTTCAACTAGTTGGTTTGCCTCGGTCAGATGCACTCGACCTGCGTAGAACTGTCCGTAAAAATCCTTTACGAACATCTCCCAGGAAACTATGCTCGCAGGAGTGAACTTGAAAAACCACTCCTGTGCGGCATCAGAAAGTGTTGCAGGGAAGATCCTGCACCGAGCATCTTCGGACACTTTCTGAATGTCCATTTGTATCTCAAACTTATTGACGTGGGATACTGGGTCACCGTACCCATCAATGTTCGGAAGCGTAGGCCTTTTAAACTTGCTAGGAGTCTCTGCCATAGCTATTCTCTGGACGAAAGGAGTGCCTTTCCTCCTGTCGTGGTCGATGTAAGATGTTCTTCCCCCGACCAGCTGTTTCACCGCCTAGTTGAGGGCATCTATCTGGGCCTGCACAACGATAGGAATCGATGTGGCCTTTGTTGTTGGGGGGATGTTCTCGCCATGTCGCTCACGGCGATCATTGAGTACATCTGTCAAATCCTCATCTCTTCTCCGCTGCTCGCTAGCTCCGAGCTGGTTGAAGACGTTATTTTGCCTAGGTTGCCCCCCAGCGTCCCGTCTGCCAGGTTGGTCATCCTGAGGTGGCTGATTCCTGTTTTCACCTCTTTCTTCATTCCTTCGACCAGCATTTCCTCTGCCAGAATCGGCTTCATCATAACCATTTCCATCTCTGAATCGCGATTGGCTATGACGGGATCGACTGTTCCCTCAATTTCCCTCCTGGGCTGAAACGTCCCGAGCGTTAGAGGGTGGCCTGCGTTGGTCGTTAGGTCCCCGTGCATTATCATGCCGTGGGGGACCTCAGACCGCAGAGCCTAACTCTGAGTTCCTCCTGTTACCAGGAGGATGCTGTCCTCTGTTCGGAAGGTTTGGCTCGTCGCCCCTATGGCATCTAGGACTGCGAGGCTGATGCCCAGTCCTATTCTGCCTCTGATGCAGGGGATCGCCGCGACCATCTTGGGATGGAGGCTGTGCCTCAGGGTCCAGTGGGACATCGTCATGGGGCACCTGAGGCTGTTCGGGCCTTTGCGGACTCGAGGGTTGGATAGGTGGGCTACGATTAGGACCCCTTTGTGTCGGTCCATTCGTAGGCTGATCAGGCTGCGAGGTAGGTGCAGCCTAATTCCTAGCCAATTGTAAGGCTGCCTCGAGGGCTGCCATGGCTTCGCTCTGGTGACGGTCCATCTCCGCCTGCCTCTCGCTTAACTCCATGCGCTGCCGTTCAATTTCTTGTTGCTGCCGCGCCATGATTTCGGCAACACTTTCTTGGCTGGCTCTCAGATTGGCCAGTTCTTCGTGAAACGCCCCCAGAGTGCTTTTTAGCGTCGCATCATCCATTTCTTCCTCCTCAAAGTCCAAATGTGGCTCATCCTCAGCCACGCTTGCAGGAGGAGGAGGAGGCGGGTTTGATGGTGCAGCGGCGGCCGCCTGTCCAGTTTTCCTTGTAGTTTTCGCCATTGGTTTTCTCAACGTTGATATATCAAGCTCTCAATGAAAGCACCAGAATGTTGACCCAGATTTTGGTCAACTGACACGGAGTCAAAATACGCTTGACGTGGAAGGATATGTTGAAATAAACGTTATGACGAAAATAATATGAACGCAAGATTTTATAGTGGTTCGGCCCCAGGATCTGGTAATAACCTACGTCCACTTAGATTGTTATTGATATAAAATCAAAGGGAGTGATCAAAGAACTAGGGTTCAATGAGTTTCATCAACCTCTGAAGAACAAGACAATATCTCAAATAGAATCTCTCTAGTCTCAAATAATTCGAAAGCCAAAAGTCCCTTCCTTGAGCTATCTTTCTCTATTTATAGGCTCAAGGGGGGTTACATGAATTTGTTACAGATATTCTCTCCTAAATAATCAGATACTCAAGAGATTGTGGGAGTCAATTTCGGGATCTACAAAGATCTTTATAGAAACATCATGTAGCATGCGGAACCCGCGACCAGACTGGTCGCAGGTAAAACTAGGCTGCCTACTGCTTATAATTTGTCTTCTGGTCGATATCCTAGCAGAGTTCCTCCAAGTGTCAGCCACGTGTCCGAGAATCTCTTGCCACGTCATCCATGCCAGTTTTTGGATAACATTATTAATCTCCCTAAGAAATTTACCCGAATTGAGGAATGATAGTACAGCTGCACTAACCTCCGAACCCACCATATTCCAATTGTCTTGATAAAAGTAGCTGCTATATCCATCTGGGCCTGGGGCTTTCAATCTTGGTATTGAGAACATTACATCCTTAACCTCCTGAGTTGAAAAAGTTGTTGTGAGAGCCTGAATAAGAGCTGCATTTAGCACTGGTCCTAAATTCATGATTGACCGAGACACCTGTTTCCTGTGCATCATAACTGTCCCCAACAATCCTTGATAATAATCCAAAAAGGCTTTTTTTATATCAGATGGAGAATCTACCCAAGTTCCTGCCTCAGTCTTGATGGACATAATCCTATTCTGTATCCTCGTAGCCTTAAGAGAAGCATGAAAAATATGAGTAATTTCATCTCCATTAACCATCCAAACTGCTTTAGCATTTTGAGCTAAGAACAGCATGTAAGCTTTATGATAATGAAGATAATTTTCTCTAGCCATTTGTTCTTGATTAATCAGCCAGTCATTGAGCGGGTCCTTCTGCAATTTTTCCTGAAGCTCCTTCAATAAAAGACTTGCCTTAAATTATGTCTGTTGTATATCAGAAAAACCCTTTCTATTTATACTCACTAACACCTGTTTCAGTCTTTTCAGTTTAGACATCACTTGAAACATTGCAGTACCAGCAACTGGTATTTTCTCAGCACACAAAGAACGAGTGTGGGCTGGCTATACAAAATAATAGGCAAAATCTATTTATCATATATTCTCAACACATGAGATCTGATAAAGTTTGGACCTAAGTTTGTGAAGAACAGTGACCTATGCTTGTATCACTGTTCTCTTTCTCTCAGCAAGACTTCAAGATATTTTTCTATCCCTGAAAAGTTACGTTCTGAAAAACTGATATCCTATATTTAATATATCCAATATATTAAAATACACTACAAGAACTGAACACATTAGCGGCGGGGGACTCCGCCGTTAATAAGGGCAACATCTGCCGCTAATGCCCCGCATCAAATTATTTGTCGCTAATAATGATTATTAGCGGCAGAGCCCGCCGTTGATACATATGCCAGATTCATTATTATTAGTCGCGGGGTCCGCCGCTAATATTTTTTTTATAATATATTTTATAATTTATTTGAAATAAATTAATATTTATTAAATTTAATTATTTTTAAAAATAATTCATAATAAAATTTAACAAAATAAGCATTTAATTATTTTAAACATAACTAACATTAAAATTAATGTGAATAGTTTTAATATTTATCAACCTAGCAAATATCGCTATTGTCATTAGAAATAAATACAATATTAATTCAGTCCAAATACATAAACTAGTAACTAAATAAAATCATTAAGATTAATATTTAAATTGTCCTCATCTTCAACATTTTGATTTGGCTATGAGGACGGCGGCTGTGGCTGTGGCTGTGGCAGTGAGGGTGACGGCTGTGGCTGTGGCAGTGAAGGAATATAAGGTGGCTGTGATGACACTACAACAAAAACCCATTTCCATAACACAAAAATTTAATACTTTTAAAAAGTATTATAATAGGTAAATAAGTATATAGGTGTAGGTGGGACTTAATTTTTGGCGCCTCATTTTTCACCACCCCAAAAAAAATTCACACGGTCCCATTAAATATATCAAAATTTGTTTTATTTGATACCTTTTTTCCCCTTCTCCTTCTCGTCTCTCTCTTCCCTTCGCCCTAGCCGCACTCCCGTAACCACCATCATCCTCAGCTCCGACCACCTAACCACCATCCTCACACCCGTTTTTCTCCGAGCCAAGCTCCAAATCTCAGGCACCAGTGAACCCAACCCCCGAACCAAGTGACCCCAGGTGCTAGCCCACCTCTGCGTGCCTTCGACCCAGTGCGACTTCCATTCGCGAGCCACCACCAAGCTTACGCCGTTGAGGAGAATATGAAAGGTTCTTTTCATTTTCCTTACGACATTTTGTTTATGATTCATCGCTATCCCTCGTTTCCTTGAACTGTGTTATATGATCATAGTGAAGTAATTTAAAATTTCTTAATAATAATAATAATTTAGGGATTTGTCCAAAATTTTGCAAGTTTTTTAAGCTAAAGCCCATTGTCCATAGCCGAGAAAAAGAAGAAAAGATGCAGCAAAGAAAATCCACATATGGAAGGCCTACTGGAACGAATGGTTTCGATTTCTCCTATCGCATGGTCGTTGAATCTAGTGAGTTTCATCTCCTATTTCGATTCAATTCAATTTTCATTTCAGTTTACTGTCTGATTTAATCTCATTTATTCTACCTCATTAGACCCGACCTTGGTTCTAATGTAAGTTTTTTTTTATTTGAATTTGAATTTTAGGGTATCAAAGAGTAGCTGAAGGAAAGTCCCACTTCTCTAAGCTAATTTTTGTTCAGGTATATTTGAATTGCTTGCTTGTAATTTCTGCAAATCATTACAGAAATTTCATCAAGTAGCTGCTTCATTTTACTTAGTGTAATTTGTATTTTAGATTTCATAAACCATTCAATTTGACAGAACTATTGAAAATCATATATTATGTCTTCAATTTGTTGTCCTTGTGTTCTTTTCCATTTCTTCAAAGTCGAACCACTCTTCATGTCAGTTCATGTGGTGCTATGTATGCAGGTATTGGGAATCTTTTAGCTGTGATTTTGTTTCCCATACTTATGTATTCTTTCCAAATGGGTGCAACTGGTGCAGCAATTTGCACAGTTGTGTCTCAGTACGTGTTCTTTGACTATCATTGCAAATTTTCTTTAGTTTTTGCTGTGATAATCCCTTGACATAAGATCTTGCTCGAATGTTTATATTTCAGATATGTTGTCTCCTTCTTAATGCTATGGTTTCTAAATAAGAGAGCAATACTACTGCCTCCAAAGATGGGATCATTACAATTTGGAGGATACATAAAATCTGGTAAATTTGGTTTTGTTTTTCATTTTTTTCTTAAAATATTAAAAAATAAAAATAATCCTTATGTTATTGAACTTCCCTCTTTTGTATGAAGATGCTTTTTTGTCTTACAATTTGATTGAAGCATAACCAGTCAGTTGATATATAGTATTAACTGTTTTTTAGTTTACTTTTCTTTAGCAAAAATATTACCTGTTTCTCTGTTTTAGACATGTTGACCTTTTTCTTTGCCTGTTATAACTAAGGTGTTATATTTTTATTTAATTCTTTCATATATTTTGGGATGTTATAGGTGGTTTTCTTCTTGGAAGAACTCTTGCTGTTCTAACTACCATGACTTTCGGGACATCAATGGCTGCTCGTCAAGGCCCAGCTACAATGGCTGCTCATCAGATATGCATACAAGTATGGTTGGCTATTTTTCTTCTAGTTGATGCCCTGGGTGCATCTGCACATGTATTATCTCTTTCTTTGACTTATATTGCTTGATATAATGTTTTGATCCTACTAAAGTTGCCCTTGTTTTGGACCACTAGTTTTGGCAAAGTTCTGCTTATTATTATTATTGTTTTTTTTTTTGTTCATACTTGACAATAATAGAGGGATACTTTAGTTTTAAATCTGTTGAAATTTCTCTCTGCATAGTCAGCGTCTACACATGATTTGTTTCTGTTGATTTATGAGTTGTTTACTTGTAGGCTTTGACTGCAAGTTATATGTCTAAAGGTGACTATAAGACAGTGAAGGAAATTGCTCACTATGTGCTGAAGGTAAGGTCTTTTTTCTGTGTTAATTATTTATCGAGTTTTCTTGTACCTAAAGATTTTTTAATGTCCTACCCATTGAATTTTTATACATTTTAATTTAAATGCTTGTGGTGATTTCATGAAATGCAGAGAATGAAATTCTTGAATATATTATATGGACTACTGAAAATTTGTTGCTGGTTCACTTCATCTGTCTCTGTGTTGCCTTCTAGTTTCTTTTAAGGATCTTGATATTATATTATTTTCTTGTAGAACTTATTTTAAAGCATACTAGAGATTTTCTGGTAAACATATTAATGGTATCATATGCGTACTTACTATACATAATGACTACTGTAATGCATGTTGGTGAATTGGATTGCTTACATATTTCTAATGGTTATATTTGATAATGGTTGAAGCGTGTCTATGAGTTTAATTTGCTATTTTGTATTGGAATGAAAGATAATTAAAAAGTGGGGATATATTTTTGAACCTTGTTTGCTTCAATCTACTAATTGCTTACAAAAATAGAAGAAGCTCTATTCTATTTTTGTTTTTTTTTTCCTATAAGCTAATTTTTAGTTTTGTACCTCTATTGTTAGTGGTCTTGGAATTCAGCGATAGCGGATACTCTGTTTGGCAGTGGAATTTTCTCTTCGTTCATCTCTTAGCTTATTGTTTCTCTTCTGTGTTTTTTGATGGTTTAACACAATGCTATCTTTTGGGCTATTAGCTTTCTGATCTGAACAGCACAAAAGAACAATTTCTATAAAATATTACTTGATGTAAATACTATGCTTTAATTTATCTTTGACTTCTATCACTTTGCTTAGTTTATGATTAGTCTATTTTTCAAAATAAAATAATTTACCAAGTAAACAATAGACTTTATAGCATGTAATTCTTGAGTCTAGCATGAATAGAACTGATTTTTTATTAGAGAGCAAGCCTTATTTTTTTTAATTTGTATACATATGCATACACACTTTAAAATTTGGGTCGTTATGGACCAACGTCTGAGGAGAACATGCTTTAATTGGTAGGGATAATCTATACAGCTGATCGATATTCAGAACTCTAAGCAAGATGGATGGTAAGCCTCCATGGAATTTGGGGTTAGTGTCATTGAATGAGGACTTTCTTTTGCCCTCAGGTCTTGGGAGGATTAAGGAGGATAATGAACAGATAATTGGAATCTGATGAGTTTTATTATTTTTAGACTAATGGTAAAGCAGAGAAAAAGGGAGTTGTCCAGTTATTGGAAGAACACTTGTTAAGATGGAGCATAATAAGGGCTGCATATCATCCAATTGTTGGATTGAGGTAAGTAGGATGTTGTATTCGGAACCGGAGGTAGTTCAGGGGATCATTGGAATTATTAGAAGGTTAGAGCGTGGAAACTCACTTTTCAAAGTAAATGGAAAAGTTTTACTGAATTGGGAAACAGGAGTATGGAGTTCCAAGTGGAAGATGGTATCTTCCTTAGGATATCACTAGAGATAAAGGGGTGAAGAGCTAGTTGAACCCCAGGGTATTAAAACTGTTTGGATCCAAGAAAGGATCAGTGATATAGCTTTTAAGTTGATAACAGTTTTGGGCACTATTGGCCGTGCGCGGTGTATCTGTACTCCATGTTAAGGACATGGGTTGGAAAGAAAAAACTCATGCATTGATTGATAGAAATCTGCAGATAAGGTGGAGTTGTTCCGTGTGGAGCGACCAGTTCAGTTATGGGATAGAAAGAAAAAGGTTTTGAGGAACAGGATTGTACCTTGGGTTAAAGTAACGTTCCAGAATGGTAAGGTCAAGGAATGACCAAAGTAGCTGGAGTCAGTTATGCAGAATCTATATTCCGGGCAGCACAGATAAAATTTCGAGGACAAAATTTCTGTAAGGAGGGGATAGTTGTAACGACCCAAATTTCCTAGTAAGGTTTAGGACCTTGATTAGGAGGCCGGGAGGGCCATAATTGATTTACGGTGCTATTATATGATTATATGCATGATTATGTGGGTCATATTATTATATGATGATAAAGGCATGCATGGGGCTATATACTCTGCTGTGAGGGTATTTTGGTAATTTGGCTCATTGAAAGCGTAATTGTGTACTTGTGTGTATATTGGTAGGCTAATGTTGAGACCACATTATTATGTGGATATATCTGTGATCTGTGATTTGAGACGATCCTAGTGAGCAGATTAGCGAAAAAGTCATGGCGGGGATTTATACCCGGCTCGGGGTGAGCCTAGGGGTATAAATGGGAATTTGGAGAATGTATTGGAGATGATTTGGTATTGAGAAATATAATTGGTGACTAATTAGATGACGGGAATTAAGTGGTAAATATTTAAGACACTTGAGGAATTAGTGGGAATTGGGAGCAATGACTAAAATGCCCTTAGAATGTTTAAGGTTTAGTTATTAATGGGAGGGCAAGGTGGTCATTTGGCTTATTTAAGGTTAGGCTATATTCTGCTTTATGATGTTAGTGGAGGTTGTAGATAAACTTAGAAACTTAAGGAAAAGAAAAGAAGAAGGAAAGAAAGAAAAACAGAACACTTAGAGTTATCTCACTCTTTCTCATTCGGCTGGGTCATCTCTTCACCATTCCTTGTGGGTTTTGGAGCTGGAATTCTAGAGCAAGCTCAGGATGGAGCTTAGGGCTAGGGACTTTGGTGAAGCTTGAAGAACTAGCAGAGTTAAGACAGTCAAATGAGGTAAGTTTTAAAGTTTTTTGATGTGAATTTCTGAGTTTTAATGAGATAGTTTTTAAGTTTGAGTTTTGGATGGAACAAAGGGATATGAACCTGAGGAGTTGAAGGGCTTGAGGCTGGTTGGATGCTAGAAATGATTCTACAGCTGAGGTAAGGATTAATTTGTAGTTTGATGGTTGAATTTGAGAGTTTACATGGCTGGTTTTGAGTTCTGTGGGTTTGAAATTTCAGAAATTGGAAGTGGGATATTGGTGAGTCTTAGGCTGGATTTTTGGTTGGGTTATGCTGTTTAAATCATTCTAATGTTGTTGTTATTAATTGGTTTTGAGTTGGGGGCTTTAGGATGGCTTTAGGTGAGGTTTAGAGATTGAAAATGGTGGTTTTTTCTGGGTTCGAAGGGTCGGGCTGCGGCATGGTTCTTGGTGAGCCGCGGCCCTTCGAGGTTGTCGCATGCTGAGGAAGGAGGGCGGGCCGCGGCATGGTCCAAGCAATGCCGAGGCCCTTACCTGTTTTTGTGCCCATGGAGGGTTCTGTCAGGGGCCATGCCGCGGCATGGATGGCCCATGCCGCGACGCTTAAGGGATTTTGGGATTTTGAGATTTTAGGCTTGGGAATTTAACCTAGGATGCTCGGGGTTGAGTCTTTTACCATATTTGGTGAAGTTCAATGTTCCGAGGACCAGAACTTGGTTTAGAAGCTCATTTAAGATTGTTAATGGTATCCTTTATCTTGGTTGTGACTAGGTGCTAAGCTAGGGCTCAGGGATCACGCTCAAGGAGCATCGCTTGTAGCTAGCTCGTTTGAAAGCCAAAGGTAAGAAAGCTGCACCTGATTATGTGGCTAAGTTGGGACTAAGTGTTCCCTATGTTTGTATGCATTGTTATGTGAATGTGTTTAACCATGTGGACACGACGGGGCTAAGAGCTCCCTACACTTGTATATCATGTCATGAGATGGCATTATTATGCCATGGGACATGCAGTAACCGGCCTAAGAGTGTCGGAATCAATATTTGCGCACAGGGCGCGGCTCGGCCACTGGTAGCTGAGGCAACTTATTTATCACTGAGCTCGGTTAAGCTGGCCGGAGTCAGTGAGTATTACACTGGGGGCGGCTCAAGTGAGCTGGAGACAGTGTGTTAAATAGAGGGTGCGACTAAGGGCACCAACCCTGAATGTTATTTGATTGATATGATAATGTATTGGTTATGAACGTGAATATTGTGTTATGAATATAGTTGGTTGACTGTCTGGATGACAAACTGTTAACTTGCTGAGTGTTATCACTGATTGGATAAATGTCATGAATTGCTGAATTCCTGGTTATGCATTGTGGAATATTTAATTATTGATGTTGATCTTGCCATGATATTATTCTTTCTTGCTGGGCCTCGGCTCACGGGTGCTATGTGGTGCAGGTAAAGGCAAGGGTAGGCTGAGTCAACCATGAGTTGGAGAGCTATGGGGGCGGGGTGTACATTGTCAGCTGCTCGGCCGCCACGGTCGAAAAATTGTACAGGAACGGAAACCTAAAATGTATATTTTGCCATTAGAGTGGCTAAAATTGTTTGTAACTCTTGGAGTTTGTTGTAACTAAGTCGTCTAAACCCTGTTTTGAGTTTTCATGTATTAAACTGTCATTTTAAATGAAAATAGCCTGTTTATTACCAAAATCTTTTATTCCTAACTTGTTGATGACATTGAATTCACATTTCGTTTAAATGACTTGATTAGCAAGTCCCGCACGATTTTAAACACACAGTGTAACGGTCTTGGTTATCTAGGGCGTTACACTATGACAGTTACTATCCTAGGACTGTAATTTACTACATTACTTAAAGTACAACCCAGTTATTTAGTGAGTACCTTTATGTATTAGGCCAAAGAGCAAATCAAACTGGAAAATTATTTCTGAATTCCACTGAGCAAGGAAGTTGTCTCGTTTTACTTACAAGGTTTCGCGGAAACATCTCTGGTTGTGGGATTGAGAAGCTAGTTAGTGGGAATGGTGGTTGTTCTGACTACTCTCTTGATAATGTTACCAATAAATTGGGAGATAGAGTTAGAAGTTTAAATGAAAACTGTGAACTTACAAGTTCTAAAGGAACCTGGGAGAGTTCTTGTGATTTTTGTGTGAAGAGCTGGGAAGACATTAGGGGAATGGATTCACCATCTGCAAAACATGAGCCTGTTAACATTGAAAATGAAATGTGTAGGTTCGCGGTTTTGGTGTCAATTATTGGTAGCAGGATTGAAGATGTTGGATATATTAGACCCATTTTCACATGCCTTGGGGGACAAACACTCAACTCTGGTATGTTTCTCTTGAAATTTTACACAAAAGTATTGTTTTCAAATTGTTTTTTTTCAGCTGGTCTGTGGTTTTTGCATAATAAAAGAAAGGGAAGACATAAAGCATAGTAAGAAGAATAGCATTAGAAAAGGTGATAATTCCTCTTTGACTGGATAATTGTGCAAATACTCTGTATGGAAATGGAAATTGAAATAAAAACTTTGCTTTATGGATGTAGGTGTATGGATTCTGATTGCACTACACCTAACACCCATTACCATAACACATCATTATAATACTATTTAAAAAGAGTTATTGTATATATAAAGTTAATGAGTAAAGTCACACGCGACAAGTTAAAACAAAAAGCGGCAAGTGAAAAAAAAAGAGGCAAATTTTCCTTCTCATTTTCCCTATCTCGGACCGAAGTCTTCATCTCTTTCTCTCTCTGTCTCAGTCTTCATCTCTTTCTCATTTTCCCTATCTCAGACCGAAGTCTTCATCTCTTTCTCTCTGTCAACCATCTCTTTCTCTTTGTCTCATTTTCCCTAGCTTGGACCGAACCATCTCTTTCTAGCTCGGACCGAACCAGTCTTCATCTCTTTCTCTCTCTCTCTCTCTCTCTCATTTTCCACCATATTTTCCTTATCTCCTTTATCTTCCTGCTATACTTATCACCTCCTCCTCCTCCTCTCTCGGACCGAACCATTGCCTCTCTCGGACCGAACCTCCTACTGGAGCCTTGACGAAGAAAAAAAAATGGAGCCAAAGTAAATCTCAAGATATTGTGGTCTCATCGTTCTTGGAGATTGCCGTTGGACAAACTGCCGAGACTGTCAGGCAGTTCTTGCAGGTTTCTCTGTCTCTCTTTCTCAATTTGTACTTTCCTCCATTGGTCTTCTGGTTTATTTAATTTTGGTTGTGTTGAAATTGGGAGATTTTGATTGAGAATTGGGCTTTTGGAGATAATTTACGGAATTTTGTTGGGAGAACAGGCCACAAGTTGGAAGCTTGAGGAGGCTATTCAGCTTTTTTATATAGGCAGTGAAGGCGGAACTGTAGTGGGAGGATCGTCTTCTCAATTTCCGCCTACAGAAAATATTAAAGCTTTGGCCGAACAGACTGCTCGGTATGCCAGATGCATCGATTTCTTTATGTATTTATTTTTCTTTGTTTTATGTGTCTCGTTCTACATTATTGTTTATGCTGGTTTAGAATGATTCGACTCAGTGAAGCCGAAAGGAATTTGGCACCGATTGTTGGAGATGAAGTACGCCCTCCTTAACCTGTTATCAGGGAAGCCCTTTATGATGATGCCTTAATGTACGGGTATAATTTTTATCTATTCCCCTTTTGATTTATTATTTCATAGCAAATATCAGAAGCTCTTCTTTCAGTTGAACTAAAATAGTGTTTATTATGTTTATTCTTTGGTGTGTGTGTGTGTGTGTGTTTAATTGCTTAAGTCTATTGTTATTACTATTTTGTTTACATTTGTCATCCATTGTATAGTTGCTTGATTGGCGTTTTGGATTTTAGGAAATGCTATCTACTGGAGATGCAATTGCATATGAATTTTAGTTGTACATGAGGCTTTGTTGAAATTTTAAGGAATCTATTGTTGGCAAGAACTGTGTCTTTATTCTTTTTATCCATTAACTGAACACTGTAGCACTTTTAATTATCTCGGGCGGATGGAAATTGGTCCAGTCACTAATTTGTGGTGTTTAGATATATACTTTAACCTTTGTTCATTTACTGCCTTCTATGTTATCTCATGTTTTAGTAGGGATTTGTTTTTTTCTTTTGATTTTGTGTTTCATAATTGAGATACTACACATAAGCTTTTGTAAATGACTTGGACTGGTGTTTCATGTCAAATTATATCTGCTAATTTTTAGAGTTTGGCGAGTCTTTTAATTGGATATGCATTGTACATTAGTTATTTCTGTACCTTTGTCTGGTGCCTTCAGTAACCTCAACCACTTGTAGATGTGCCTAGTTATCGGCAATGCTCATTTTATGCACAACTTTAATTTCTAACTGCAAATCACTTTTACTTATGGAATATGTCCTTTTGATTTAGGGCATCAAGAATGAGAAATCCATCCTCTGAATCAAACTCATTAATTGCTTTTCGTAATTTTGATGAAGAAATGAAACGCCCTGGGGTTTGGGAATCAGAGCAAGGTGTTGCATCAGGAGCAGATAATGCTCGGGATAATCTGGCCTCCTTATATCGACCTCCCTTTCATATAATATTTCAGGGATCATTTGAAAAGGCAATTGGTTATTTTTGTTGGTTTTATTGCTTCATAGAGTGCAATGTGTAGAAATTGGATAGTTGGATTCAAATGTTTTTGACAGTTGACTAGTTGAATGACACTAAGGATACAGTAAGTTGTACTGGAATAGTCTCAGTACTCTTACTAACCTTAATTTGCAGAAAAGTTGTGGTACTTTGACTGTTTGTTGACAGATGATTTTGATGATTTCCTTTTTTACTATCTTTGGAAAACTGTTGTTGGTCCTAATCATAATGTGAATTTATTTGGGTGCCTGAGCCTTTAAATCTGTTACGATAGTGTTGTTCTCTGCAATCTTTAATGGTTGCAGCTGTTAACCGAGTTTTTCGGCAACTATAATTATGAAAGATAAGAGAGCTTAAAAAGAAAGGATTTCGAAAATGCAAACATAATTTTTACGTGGTTGGGGCGTTAATGAGCCTTAGTCCACGAGTCATTTGTATTAGAGCTAAGAGAGCTTTTGACAATGGAGTTTTCTCTCTATATTTTGACAGAGTTCCTGTCTTTTTCGTGAAAGGAGACCCCTTTTACAGTGTTCTGTAGCTTATATTTATAGACGTATGGGAATACCGGATCTGGGCCAAATCCGACCCAGGCCCATCGGGGAAATGGATATAAGTGGCCTTTCTAGCGGAGGCCCAATACAAAAAGATACAAAATACATGGAGTCCAAACCAGCTAAGGCCCAATAGGTTGACCTTAGAACTACGTCTCGCCCGACAAAACGACGCTTTTGGTCTGATCACCTCGAGTCACGAGTCAGATTCAGGAGACAAGACCAGTCAGAGTACTTGGCTGCGCAGTCTTGATACATCGGCGTGCAATCCCGAGGTGGCCTTTTCTGTAGGTGAAAAGTGGGGGACAATGCCCACGTGGAACGAGGCGGCGTCAGGATCCTGGACGCCTGGCCTCTTCAACCGGGGGTGAGGTGATCCAGGTCCATTTACCTTTGTCCCGCTTCGTTTACCCTTGGCCCGGACAGTGCCAGGGGTCCGGGATCGGGACGCGCAGGCCGCAGCTATTCGAACGCCCTGTACGCTGCCCGGACTATCGTCGCGGGGGATGGACCTGGAGGGACATTCCAGACCCCTCCAATGGTCCCAAACATGAATCCCCGGTCCATACCCTTCCCCTTGGGCACTCTACATACCAAGAGGCCTTGGGCCGGGCCCGCGTGCTGACCTGGCCCCTGATAGTGGGCCAGGACGAAAGCCCCGAGCCCATGCAGGAAATGGGGATAACAACAGCATATTACATAAAGATATATAAAATGAATAAGGGTCAATACAAAAATATTAATAGGGCTTTGCATGATGGTGTGTAGTAGTCAGTGAGTAGGTAGGATTTTTATGCCTTTCACTAGTGCCTGCAATTAGCTTTTTTGCCTTTTGAAATTTTTGGTATTTAAAAGAATGTGGAGACTCAACTTCATTTGTATCCCAGTCCTTGTCCTTTTTAATTCCATCTCAAACAAGTGTTTAGTTGAAAATAATACTGTACTGATATGATGATATTTATACATGCTAGAAATATCTTTTATCCAAATATAAACGGGAGAGCCTTTTTGTACAAATGAATTATCCTCTTGTTTTATTAACAAATGAAGAAAATATAGGTCTTAGATTTTCAATAAAGAAAGTATGTATTGTATTATTTAGCTTTCTTTGAAGTCCTGAACTTGAGTTACAGTTTGTTGAATGGATGGAGATAGTATATCATGGGTTATCCTTTCAATGTGCAATCCTTATCTTATTACGAGACTTGTGTTTTATACGAGTGATTGAGGCATAAATTAAGCTAGTTGTTTTGAGGAAGTGAGATCTTTGCATTTCTCTTAAGGTTCTATGGTTGAAAGGTATATGAGAATATTTAAAGACTGGTCTGACTCTTAATAATAGTTTTGTATGCTAGAGTTTAGTTTTGGGCTTCTCTTTGGGTTTATAATTGAAATTTGTTTTAACAGTATTGCCTTCATCAGCCACGAGTTACTGGGACTTTTATGCATTTGGAGAATTCCTAGTACTCTTTATCCATTTATTTTTTTTAATGGTTTTTTTAGTTTTACTGTAATTTTCTTTTTCTTATAAACGATATTATTCAAATCCGACTGGAAATGGTGCTGTTGTTAGTTTTTGAGGATAAGAATGTCAAGTGTTTATGTTATGTTTCTTCACGTAAAACTTTGTTTGTGCTACTGCAGGCAAAGGGAACTGCCTCTTCTCAGGACAAATGGCTCTTGGTAAACTTGCAGTCTACTAAGGAGTTCAGCTCACATATGGTAGGTAGCGTGTTTCATTGGACTTTTCTAAATTTACTGAAATTGGTGTTCATTTAACATAGATTTTGTTGTTCATTTCTTACTTTTATTATATTTTGAAGCTTAATCAAGATACATGGGCTAATGAAGCTGTCTCTCAAACGATCAGTACAAACTTTGTCTTTTGGCAGGTAAGTATTCCATTTTTGGGGGGTTTCACACTAAAATATAATAATATTCAAGGCGGTTTGGCAAAATAACATTTTTTAATGTCACTTTGCAAAATGACCTTCTATTAGTAATTTTCATTTTTTATTCTGCTATAAGGATTCCTTATATCTAGTAGCAAATGCCTATTTTCATATTGTTTCAAGGCCTTGTATGTACATCTGTAGATACATGGTCTTTAGTTTGTTTCTAGATTATTTTGTGCCTGATGATGAAAACTTTTATTTTTGTATTGATATGTGCATTGATTTCATTTTGAGCCTCCATCTTTTCTGCTCTCACCATCTTTGGTACTCACCATGATCCATTATTTTATTTTATTTATTTATTTATTACTATTTTCTCATGTTGGCTGTGGTGATGATGATCTGTGTTTGCTGTTGGTGGTGGTGAATGCCAAAGGTGATGGTTGAAGTGGTGGTGTTTAAACCTTGAAGATGTGATTGGTTCTTAATGAATTTTCAATGTTCATGAAATTTCTAGCATTAATCTCTGAGGGCATTTATATATTAAAATGGTCTCTTTTTACAGCTACAAAATATATATTTTATTGCCTTATGTAATAATATGAAGATATTGTCATTTTTTTTTGTTAGTTTTCACTTTCTTTACATGCTTATTTGCCCTGTGATGGAAGATCTAATTTTCAGAAGCAGTTTCATGGTTTTGCATTATAAGCCTTGTCTCTCTCTCTCTCTCTCTCTCTCTATACATACATACATACATATATATTGATCTCTCTCTCTCTCTCTCTACTTTTTCACCAGAAAAAGTCTATTTTACAAAATCTATTGTGAGTGCTCTTAAGGCTTATAATGAAAATTCTCATGTACACTATTAATGACCATATTAGCTTATGAGATGTAGAGTCCAAGAACTTTACTTAGCTAATTGTTTAGTAGTATTATAGTATGTTTAGTGTTATCATTGTTACTTTGGATTTTTGGTTCAGGCCGGGAGTTATTTGGACACTCATAGTAGTACTTATAGATTTTCTAAGTTTAACCTATAGTTTAAGAATATTAAGTATAACCTAAGGTTTGATTGATGTGACTGATATTAAGGATTATATTATTATATTATAAGGTTTAGACATCAACCAATAGGATTTTAAGCACATGTTTTGAATGGTAATTAAGGATTAAGTATTTTTGAGGATTAAATTAAATAAGGGTAAAAGTTTGAATGTATAGGGTCAGTCAGCAGCTTTGAGCACGTTGAGGGCTTAGTCAAGGCTGTTTACTCCATTCAAACTCAGCTAAAAATGTGTAAATTCGTGTTTAAATATTCAGCGTATGCCGATATATCGCAGCACGTAGATACGGAAAACACGAATCGATGCACGGTCGCCTCGGGAACAAAGGTCCAGGCGATATATCGCCTATAGGGGGCGATATATCGCCTCCACCAGCATGAATTCAAATACTTTTGAATTCTTTTCCTTTCAGCCATTCAAACTCCTTCAACAGTCCAGCATCTTCTGAACGAGTCTTCAGCCTCTGCTGAAGGATTATTCAAATGATTTTCACCTAAAAAGCCATTATTTTTATTCAAGTAAAATCAAGATATTTTCATTCCCAAACTCTATAAATAGGACCTAGTACCCAGCCATTATTCACCATTTGCTCTAAGTTCAGAGGCTGCTAGTGTTAAGTGAGTGTGAGAGTGTAAACACTTGGTTTGGGGAAAAACTATAAGCTTAAACATCATAAGCTTATCAAACACTTTGGGAAGTGAGTTCTATAGTATTTCGGTGAAGGTTAGATTGATCTTGCAATCTTTGAGGTAAACCCAAAACTCTAGTTCTTTTCTGTATTTTTATTTCCTTTCTCAAAACCTTCTACTCAGTCCCCTAACCTTATTCTTCTTTTGGTTAGGGAATCCAAGCTTTTAAGCATATAAGTCGGTAAGTATGTTTTCTATGGTTTAGTCTTTCCATCTCTTTCATTTCATCTCCTTCCTTTAGACTTACTCTTTCTTATGGTTTTAGGAGTGTTCCAACAATCCCAACTCAGTCCATAATCTCGGTAACTTTGGTAAGGAAATAGGCTAGAATCAACATGTTATGTGATTATGTTATCTATATGTTTTATGTTATTAAAAGTGTTATGATATATGTGTATGTTTGTAGGCTTGGGCATATGACCCATATGACTAACAAGACCCCAAATGGGTTATGGGCATATGACCTACTTAGTGAGTAGGACCCCACTAATCCCATGGGCATATGCTTGTTTAGTCTATGGGACCCCAAGTAATAATGGCCATTATAATAAGTGTATGTTATATGTATTATGTTAAGTCTTTATGTTTTCTTATGAAATTATGTATGTGACTTTGTGTTAGATTTTCCTTACTGGGCATTAGGCTCACTCCTTTCTGTTTATGTGCAGGAAAATAAGTTTAGAGGCGGAAAGATTCGTGACGCTTGGAGGATGTGTATCGATGATGAATGGAGTCAAGGGGCCGAGCGTTATTCGATTCGAGGATATAGTCTCCTTTTATGTTTTTATGGTTTTTATGTGTATTTTCCGCATTATTATGTAATGTCTTTTATTTTAAATCATGTTTTGTTTTAAAAACAATGGGATCCCATAATCCTTCTTAGTATTCTGTTTCTTTGTAAATAACTCTTATTTTTCAAGTTACTCAATAAATTATGGTATTTTTGTAAAAATGTAAGTTTTATGTATAGTTTCGATAATGTTCCAATTAGTCTAGAGTAGTGGGTCATTACAGTTGGTATCAAAGCAAACGGTTCCTTCGCATGAAGTTCTCCTCGATACACACGCTCAAAGCTCCGAATCGGACCGCCAAGTAAGTGTTTAAGTTACAAGTTACAAGTTACTTTGTCTATGTGTATAGCTAACAACTTTAGTGTTTATGTTTCAGTTAAAAATGAATGGAGCTTTAACCTACCAAGATATCCGAGCCATTAAGGCCTTAAAGAGAATAAGGGAGCCAAGAAACACCGTAGGAACACTAGAAAAGATCACTCGAAGATTGATCTTGTTCCACACAGAGATAGGTCACCTTCAAGAATCTAGGCAAATTATGATGAGAGCTGCAGAACAATATGTCCTAGTAATTAGGCTTTTAAAAGATTTTCCTTCAGCAATTTTAACTTTAGAAGAAATATGGGAGAATATAAATAATGATGATGACTTACAAGCAGCCCTAAGATATTATTCTCTCATACTTAAGTTCACCTATGATTTAGAGTTTCAATTCACTAATGAGCAACAACATAGGATCTTCTTGAATCTTCCCCGAGGAAATTTTGAGGCTCAAGACAATGATGATTATAAGGAGATAGATAATGATATGCTAGATGAAGGATCGGATGTAGAAGATCCCGATTTTTAGAATAGCTAGTTTTTCATTGTTTGTTTTTGTTTCTTTATTTTTTGATTGTAATAAGTGAAATTATTTTTCCAAATGAATAAACATGCTATTTGAATATCATGTGTGAGTTTGAATTTTTTTCACAATCATAATAAATACTAAATAAAATGAATAATGACTGAGTTCGGTGAGGGTGGATACGAATCAATGAACCTGGTTTCCTTGTTGAGAGTTAGGGGGCCTTAGTAGTGGGAACGATTTTACTGATCCCAGCCCTCCCTCAATATGGTTAACTTTGGAACAAAGATAAGTTTCGAGCCTGAGAATTAAGTCATATAGGATGATTAGAAACACACTTAGAAAATAAAGATGACTTGTTTTTCTAAGTTTAGAAACTCACTCTAATAATAATATAGACCTATATAATTTTTCATAAGAAGTCATAATAAATAGGTCCGAGAAATGTTTGTTTAGAATAAGCTTTTGCCTTAGAGCCTATTAGGAAAAGTTCTAACATGTTTCTTTTAACTGTTAGAACTCTGCTACGATGTCTCTCCGAAGATCTGCTCGCACCAACGGGAATGCCTCCAACGTTGTTCCAACGACCAGTTCGGAGAAGAGGAGTGCGTGCAACTACTAGCCGCAACGCGCCGACACCGACAGCTGACAACACCGCGGAAATCACTAGACGGCGACAACAAGTCGAGGAACTCTTGCAACAACAACATCAACAGGCGCAGACTCAGCCTCAGCCTCCGCCACAGCCGCAGCCGCAGCCGCAGCCACAGCCAATGGCCCCAGCACCCCAACAAGTTGGTCCGTATGCGGGATGGCCTATGACGAACTACGCTCCTTATCCTGTACAGCATATGGAGCCAGTGTACGAGAGGTTCCGCAAGCAGCACGCTCCAAACTTCGAAGGGACTACGGACCCCTTTGAAGCAGAAGAATGGCTAAGGAATGTGGAGCCGATCCTAGCCCACATGAACCTCAGTAATACGGACTGCATATCCTGCGTCTCGTCATTACTCAGGAAGGATGCCAGAATATGGTGGGACTTAGTTCAGCAGACTAACGATGTCACCACCATGATATGGACAAGATTTGTGGAGCTGTTCCACAAGAATTATTACACCTCGGCAGTCATCGCTAATGATAGAAGAATATGCTCGTCAGTTCAACAGACTAGTCAAGTTTGCACCAGAGTTGGTCCCAACCGACTTTACAAGGTTGACCAAGTTCGTCAGAGGACTTAGACCAAAGATGGAATTAGGGGTTAAGTTAGCAAACCTAGGAACCACTACCTATGCCAATGTTCTAGAAACGGCAATAGAAGTAGAAAGGATTCAGATTAATGTTAGTGAGGAGAAGAAGGATTAAACAATGGTTCCAGACCAAGGTCTTTGCCTTGACCCAAGGAGGAACCCATGCTAGTAACAAGGATTTACAGGTCAGATCCTATCCTCGATAGTATATGTTCTAGTATCGCTTGATTGGTAGCAGTATACTCGTATATCTCGTTAGGAATGATAGAAAAACTAGACAAACCTAGTGAAAGATTTAGAACTAGGTTTGTAACTGAGTTGCCTTCGGGCAAAGTAGTTCTATCATCACGAATTGTACGAGGCATACCGATCAAGATTGAGGACAAGGAACTAGAAGGAGACCTGATAGAGCTGGTGATCAAAGACTTCGACGTCATACTAGGCATGGATTGGCTAGCACGGCATGGCGCAACGATCGACTGCAGACGTAAGAAGGTGACATTCGATACTCCTGACGGCCAGAAACTGTGCTTCATGGGACAAGCTTCAGGACTACGCACACCGTTAGTATCATCTCTCAAAGCTCAAAGAATGATGGAGAAAGGATGTCAAGCATTCTTAGCCAACATCACGAATGTGGAGAAGGAGACATCACTCAAAGTTGGAGATGTTCGAGTCATACAAGAATTTCCAGAAGTATTTCCCGATGACTTGCCAGGATTGCCGCCAACTAGAGAAATAGACTTCACGATAGAATTAGTACCGGGCACCGAGCCTATCTCTAAGGCACCATACCGGATGGCACCTACGGAACTCAAGGAGTTAAAGACACAGCTACAAGAACTCCTAGACTTGGGTTTCATTAGGCCAAGCCATTCACCATGGGGAGCTCCGGTACTATTCGTGAAGAAGAAGGACGGAAGTATGCGCATGTGCATAGACTACCGTGAGCTGAATAAAGTAACAATTAAGAACAAATACCCGCTACCTCGGATCGATGATTTGTTTGATCAACTCCGAGGCGCGACTATATTTTCTAAGATCGATTTACGGTCCGGGTATCATCAGCTCAAGGTAAAGGGAGAAGATATCCCTAAGACAGCCTTTAGGACTCGTTATGGACATTACGAGTTCTTGGTTATGTCTTTTGGTCTTACTAACGCGCTAGCCGCATTTATGGACTTAATGAATAGGGTCTTCAAAGACTACTTGGATAAATTCGTCGTTGTGTTCATCGATGACATTTTAATTTACTCCAAGGATGAAGGGGAGCACGAGGAACACTTGAGGATGATTTTGACGCGATTGAAGGAGCACCAACTCTACGCGAAGTTCAAGAAATGCGAGTTTTGGCTCTCACAAGTGGCGTTCCTCGGGCACATCATATCGAAAGACGGAGTTGCAGTAGATCCATCGAAGGTAGAGGCCGTGAAGGATTGGTCTAGACCAAAGAACGCGTCGGAAGTAAGAAGCTTCTTAGGGCTAGCATGTTACTATAGAAAGTTTGTAGAGGGCTTTTCTAAAATAGCCACTCCACTCACCAACTTGACCCGGAAGCAACAAAAGTTTAAATGGAATGATAAGTGTGAGGAAAGCTTCCAGTTGCTTAAGGATAAGCTTTGCTCAACTCCAGTACTTAGTGTCCCAACACCCAACGACAAGTTCGTTGTCTACTGTGATGCATCAAAGTTAGGACTGGGATGCGTACTGATGAAAAATGACAAGGTGATAGCCTACGCCTCACGTCAGTTAAAGGAGTATGAACAACGCTATCCAACTCACGATATGGAGTTGGCAGCGGTGGTCTTTGCGTTAAAAATCTGGCGCCATTATCTTTACGGAGAACGGTGCGAGATTTATACGGACCACAAAAGTTTAAAATACTTCTTTACTCAGAAGGAGCTTAACATGAGGCAGCGCAGGTGGTTAGAGTTAGTAAAGGATTATGACTGCGAAATCCTATACCACCCGGGGAAGGCAAACGTAGTTGCCGATGCACTTAGCCGAAAAAGTTATGGGAACTTAGCAGCCTTATCCGGAATAGAAAAGCCACTACAGCAGGAGCTTATCAGTGCCGGAATAGAAGTGGTTGTAGGCAAGCTGGCTAACTTGTCTATCCAATCGAATCTGCTAGAAGACATACGGAATGGTCAGAGACATGATGATAGCACACTAGCAACACACATGGATGCAGTCAGAGAAGGCAAGACTACGGATTTCTCAATGTCCAGTCAAGGTTTATTGAGATATAAGGATCGGGTATGCGTGCCAGACGATCAAAGTATTAAGAAGACGATCCTAGAAGAAGCGCACAACACCCCATACTCGGTTCATCCAGGGTCTACCAAAATGACTCATGACATCAAGGCAGTCTATTGGTGGCCAGGGATGAAGAAGGACATAGCGGAGTATGTATCTAAGTGAAAGCGGAGCATCAACAGCCTGCAGGTTTATTGCAACCGCTTAGCGTACCAGAATGGAAGTGGGACGACATAACCATGAACTTCGTGACGGGTCTGCCAAAGACAAATAAGCAGCATGGTTCTGCTTGGATAGTCATAGATAGACTAACCAAGTCGGCTCATTTTCTGCCTGTTAAGACTTCTTATACGGCAGACCAATATGCAGACATCTACATCCAAGAGATTGTACGATTGCATGGAATCCCCAAGACGATAGTATCAGATAGAGGATCAGTGTTTACGTCAAGATTTTGGAGAAGCTTACAGCAAGCCATGGGTACTAAGTTAAGTCTTAGTACAGCTTTCCATCCTCAGACAGATGGGCAGTCAGAGCGTACGATTCAGATTTTAGAGGATATGCTACGCGCATGTGTACTTGACTTCGGAGGATCGTGGAACAAGTACTTACCGCTGATCGAGTTCTCGTACAACAACAGCTACCAGTCAACGATCGACATGGCACCTTATGAGTTGCTATATGGAAGAAGGTGCCGATCACCGTTGCACTGGGACAAGGTAGGAGAAAGGCAGCTTCTAGGGCCCGAAGCTGTTAGGCAAGCTCAAGAAGCAGTAACGCTTATTAGACAGCGTATGCTTGATGCTCAAAGCCGACAGAAAAGCTATGCAGATACCAAGCGACGCGATGTGGAGTTCCAAGTTGGAGATCAAGTCTTCCTGAAGATATCTCCTATGAAGGGTGTCAAGTGGTTCGGGAAGAAAGGAAAGCTCAGTCCCCGATTCTTAGGTCCTTTTGAGATATTGGACAAAGTGGGACCAGTTGCGTATAGACTAGCCCTACCGCCAGCACTAGCCGATAGTCACAACGTCTTCCACATCTCGATGTTACGCAAGTATGTGTCAGACCCATCTCACGTCCTCAAGTACGATAACATCGCGCTCCAGAAAGACTTAAGTTATGAGGAACGACCGATTAGCATCCTAGATAGAGGGATGAAGCAGTTGCGGTCCAAGAGCTTTCCTATAGTCAAAGTCCTATGGAGCAATAGTTCTGAACGCGAGGCAACGTGGGAGTTGGAAGAGGACATGTAGAGCCGGTATCCGGAGTTATTTGGTAAGTAAATTTCGAGGACGAAATTCTTTTTAGTAGGGGAGAATTGTAGAGTCCAAGAACTTTACTTAGCTAATTGTTTAGTAGTATTATAGTATGTTTAGTGTTATCATTGTTACTTTGGATTTTTGGTTCAGACCGGGAGTTATTTGGACACTCATAGTAGTACTTATAGATTTTCTAAGTTTAACCTATAGTTTAAGAATATTAAGTATAACCTAAGGTTTGATTGATGTGACTGATATTAAGGATTATATTATTATATTATAAGGTTTAGACATCAACCAATAGGATTTTAAGCACATGTTTTGAATGGTAATTAAGGATTAAGTATTTTTTAGGATTAAATTAAATAAGGGTAAAAGTTTGAATGTATAGGGTCAGTCAGCAGCTTTGAGCACGTTGAGGGCTTAGTCAAGGCTGTTTACTCCATTCAAACTCAGCTAAAAATGTGTAAATTCGTGTTTAAATATTCAGCGTATGCCGATATATCGCAGCACGTAGATACGGAAAACACGAATCGATGCACGGTCGCCTCGGGAACAAAGGTCCAGGCGATATATCGCCTATAGGGGGCGATATATCGCCTCCACCAGCATGAATTCAAATACTTTTGAATTCTTTTCCTTTCAGCCATTCAAACTCCTTCAACAGTCCAGCATCTTCTGAACGAGTCTTCAGCCTCTGCTGAAGGATTATTCAAATGATTTTCACCTAAAAAGCCATTATTTTTATTCAAGTAAAATCAAGATATTTTCATTCCCAAACTCTATAAATAGGACCTAGTACCCAGCCATTATTCACCATTTGCTCTAAGTTCAGAGGCTGCTAGTGTTAAGTGAGTGTGAGAGTGTAAACACTTGGTTTGGGGAAAAACTATAAGCTTAAACATCATAAGCTTATCAAACACTTTGGGAAGTGAGTTCTATAGTATTTCGGTGAAGGTTAGATTGATCTTCCAATCTTTGAGGTAAACCCAAAACTCTAGTTCTTTTCTGTATTTTTATTTCCTTTCTCAAAACCTTCTACTCAGTCCCCTAACCTTATTCTTCTTTTGGTTAGGGAATCCAAGCTTTTAAGCATATAAGTCGGTAAGTATGTTTTCTATGGTTTAGTCTTTCCATCTCTTTCATTTCATCTCCTTCCTTTAGACTTACTCTTTCTTATGGTTTTAGGAGTGTTCCAACAATCCCAACTCAGTCCATAATCTCGGTAACTTTGGTAAGGAAATAGGCTAGAATCAACATGTTATGTGATTATGTTATCTATATGTTTTATGTTATTAAAAGTGTTATGATATATGTGTATGTTTGTAGGCTTGGGCATATGACCCATATGACTAACAAGACCCCAAATGGGTTATGGGCATATGACCTACTTAGTGAGTAGGACCCCACTAATCCCATGGGCATATGCTTGTTTAGTCTATGGGACCCCAAGTAATAATGGCCATTATAATAAGTGTATGTTATATGTATTATGTTAAGTCTTTATGTTTTCTTATGAAATTATGTATGTGACTTTGTGTTAGATTTTCCTTACTGGGCATTAGGCTCACTCCTTTCTGTTTATGTGCAGGAAAATAAGTTTAGAGGCGGAAAGATTCGTGACGCTTGGAGGATGTGTATCGATGATGAATGGAGTCAAGGGGCCGAGCGTTATTCGATTCGAGGATATAGTCTCCTTTTATGTTTTTATGGTTTTTATGTGTATTTTCCGCATTATTATGTAATGTCTTTTATTTTAAATCATGTTTTGTTTTAAAAACAATGGGATCCCATAATCCTTCTTAGTATTCTGTTTCTTTGTAAATAACTCTTATTTTTCAAGTTACTCAATAAATTATGGTATTTTTGTAAAAATGTAAGTTTTATGTATAGTTTCGATAATGGTCCAATTAGTCTAGAGTAGTGGGTCATTACATGAGATCTGAGGGCTTTTGAATATCTAAGTTTGTTATTCTCTGTTTTATAATGCTTTATTTTCTTTATCACCTGTTAATAGATTAGAGGAAGAATTATTTAAAGATTACCTTTATTATTAATCTGTTTTATAATGCATGTTTTTGAACACTACTTGACAATGCCTTTGATGCTTTTGTATCAAGTAACTTGAACCTGTTTGCAGTGCATTCTTGTTTACATTGGATTTGATTTTGTCGATATATATTTTGGCCCATCTTTGCTTCTTAGATTATGAACTTTTTTTTTTGGCCTGATGATGATAGTTTTACACACGAGTCTCCGGTTTGGTTTTATCTTTCTGCTCCCACCATTATCAACATTCATTATAAGCCTCCAAAGGCCATTTGCTGCATATTTTGTGTCAACGTATCATTACTCTTATTATTATTGTTGTTCTCTAAAGGATAGAATAAATTATCTGTTGGAAGTGCATTTATGGTGGTTTAGGTGAATGTTAATGGCAGTGGTTGTAGTGGTAATGGTTTAACCTTCTGAATGATGTGATTGAATTTTTAGCAAGTTTTGCTACAAGGTGGCTTCAACATTGTTGTTTTCTTGAGGAACTTGTTGGATTGAGTACCACATTGTTGTTTAACGTCTACTCTCATTGATACTTTTCTGGGAATGGATTTCATTCTTTTCAGTACTTTTTTTTATTCAAACCTTTGTTGTAAATATTGTATTTTGTTTCTCTTTGTAAAATTGTATTATATCTTTATTCTTTTGATGTGTTCTCTGGAATTTGTATCTTAGATTGGAAAGTTTTAGTTTACAATTTATTTCTAATACTTTACAATACTATTAAAATAGATTTAGTTATGATTTCTTGTTAAAATTCTTTTATTTGTAATTTACTTTTCTAAAATGTTCTTACAGTGGCAAAATCTATTTTTATATGCTAGAGTAAATTGATTTTTTCTTCCCTATGTTGATAAATTTACTGACCTTATGGTTAAAGATGAGAAAACTGGGACTTGCTATCATGCCGATCACTTGCTCAAGGACTTCTGCAGTGAAAAGCTTCAAAAAGACATTTCCATAACTGCCAAGGAGGCTGCAGAATTGAAGCGCATACTTGCTATTTAGGATGATCTTTCAGCTGAAGAGCTGGGTGCCAAACTTAAGGAGTATGGCATTACAACTCCAGACACTAAGAATCCACTTTCTGATCCATATCCATTCAATCTTATGTTCCAAACATCAATAGGCCCATCTGGCTTGAGCCCTGGGTAAGCACGTTACATTTTGGTACTACTTATTCTTAGCAATTCTTTTTTATTAAGACTCCTGTTTGGTTAGTAATGATATGTAATTAAATCTCCTCTGCTGTAGGTTCATGCGGCCAAAAACTGCACAGGGCATATTTGTTAACTTCAAAGACTTGTACTATTACAATGGGAACAAGCTTCCTTTTGCTGCTGCTCAAATTGGCCAGGCTTTCAGAAATGAGGTTCTTAATTTTCTTATCTTTGGACTTTAGCACTTATGTTTGCATAGGATGCTCATATTATTTCTAATTGGTAAGAGGTCTTTGTAACTAGTATTTTTGTCCTCTCCTTTCTTATAAGAATAGAAAATAGCCCTGTAATGTAGCTGTTGCATTCCTTCGTGCTATGCTTCTTTTGTGCCCAAAACTGTGTCCTCTCATGAAATATCTATTTGTTGTAAATTAAGATTGTGACCCATTAGCAATTTATAGTATTGTCAAATTTATGTGGTCTTTTGAGATGTTGGACCTTACCTTTTTAGTGTGATTGATGAAGGGTATTAGCACATATCTTGGAGCAGCTCCCATTGTTGAATGTTTGGAAAAGCACCAACCTAATGTAGTAATAACTTCTCGTGTTGCAGATGCTGCCTTATTTTTGGTGCCAATGGTATGCATTTTGTTTATTTTCATACAAAATTAATTACTCTTAAGATATTTCCAAGTTTTCCAAGTAAAAGAAAAGGTTTGCTTTATAAAAATATAAAAAGCAGCAATGTTTCTTCCTTTCTTATCCATCTGTGTAAAACTGTTATTGGAAAGGTTATAATATTGGGTAGTGAGATCATTGAATAGGTGATTTTACCTAAAAGTTTCATCACATCTCTTGATTGTGAGCAACATAACTAGAATTTTGATTTACTAATTGTGTCATAGTTTGATTTAGACAGGATAATGTCTAAAGGATTCTTCTGTTGTATGAATAGATATATGAACTGGGTTGGAACTGGAACAATTTAGAACTTCTAGCACAGAGCAGAAACTTCATGTTATGATAAATGGCAGTGTAAGTAACATCTCATTCAATGGAAGTCTTAAATGCAGTGCTAATATAACAATAAAACTTTTTCTATAAGCCCTGCTAATTTAAAATTGTATTTGTCCTCTGTTTTTGCTAGTCTACTTAGTTTTGTTTCCTCAACTGAAATATATGAGTACTGCCCTGTTTTTGTTTCTCAGGCAAGTAAAAAAGCCTTGGATCCAGTTGCTCCAGTTTATAAGTACTGCCTTGTATCAGTATCTAACATATTAACTTCAACATGCCAAAATGAGGTTAGCTGTCTCCATTTTCAGCGTTCAAGTCTAGCGCTAATCCATATTGGATTTTTTTTTTCTACTTTTGGGTATAAACTTATATATGGCTCTTTCTTGCTAGAAGTTTGGGGTGAATTTTAGTTAGTCATTTTAAAGTCAACACCATACGTTCGTTGTTTTAGCGTGTTCGAGTTAATGCATTTTCTTTCCGTATCATTAAGTTTTTTATTTGAACAACTAACCCATTGTTTCTCATTTAATATATTTTAATTAATACACTGTCTAGGTTGCTTATTTGAAAGATTCTGTAAGCTTTATTCTAAGAATATACAAATTGTACTGAAAAGAACCAAATCTTGCACAAACTCTAGGTTAATTTGAGAAAACCTAGCAAAAACTCCCAGAGTAGAAATTCTAAACTTTAAACAGTAACCAAATTCTTCTATATATCCCTTCCAAGTATTCTCTTATACTATTTATAGACTAACAATAACACTTACTAGCCAACCAATAGAACTTGAGTAAATTTACAAGTCAACACACTAATCCTATATAGCTCTATTCAATATCTGATGCCTAACAAAATGTTTGCAGATCATATAGTTTTAGATGGCTTCTTTGATGTGATTATTGATTATTGGCATTTTAAGTTAATTTATATTGTAAATATATGCAGGTTTCTGCCAGTTTAGTCATGGTGCATTTGATTGAGAAATTAGCTGCTGGTGATACTGGAAGTTTATCTGTATCAATACTTCCGAAGATGAGCACCATGTCTAAAAAGGTTTGCTGCTTCCCTTTTAAAATTGGTATAGTTAGTTTAGATAAATAGTTCAGGCATGTTGTCCTAAATTAATTTGGAAGTATTGAGCTCTTTGAGGGCTCATTTTAACTAAAATCTTAACTGGAACTTGTTCACTTTCTTTTAGTTTTTCATAAATTTTAGGTAGCATAATATCTCTGTGTTTTTTAATTCCATTTGCAGCTTAAAAGTCATCCTGCTTTCTCTGAATTGTTAGCCCAATATTGACTGAGCGGTTATAGGTATTAAATTCATTTTTGCTGTAAATCAAAGCATATTGATTCATGATACCATTATTGAACTTCTGAAAAAGCTTTGGAGCTTATTTGTTTAATGGTCATTAACTACATGAGGTGTTCCTCTTATTTAGTATTTTAATTTATATTAGACTGAGCATAAACTTCTTAGTTGCATGAGTGATCTTTTTGAAAGTTTTTTAAGTTATGATAGGTTTCTTACATTTTGTGGTGTATCTCTCTGTTTAGAGATAGAGTTCATCTCTTAAATTAACAAAATTTTCCTTTAGATTAGATTGTATTAGTGTTGATAATCCAAAAGTCTGTTAGTAATAGCTTTGTCTTAATTTGTTATTGCTTTGTTTGTCTTTATTTTGTTAATAAGGTCTCATTACTTGGAAAAAGTAAACAATCACACAGTATGCTTAGAGGCTCTCCAGGTAACCTATTAGTTAGTTTGGAAATACAATGCTTTATGGTTGTCAGAAATTATTCTCTTGTAATCTAGGCATTGCTTGAAGTACTCTGTATTTGGAATCTTGGATTTACTATTTGTATGCCTGTGTGGATGTATCAGGTTTTCAATGGTGGAATTAGCTATTTTTTACAATAGATATTATATAATTCTGAATACATTTTCCTGTTAGAATTGTAGTTATTTATCTCGTGTGAAGTGAGGGCATGAGTGTGTATTAGGGTATGTGTTTTTGTTAGTTAGTTATACAGTTTATGAAAGATAAAATAGAAGCGAATAGAAGATCTGAGTAGTATCTGCTCAAGCATTTTCCATTGATTCTGCGACATGCTTCTGCAATGGTTGATTAACATTGACCTGATATCATTAAGTATAAAGTAACTAAGAAAAGACAATTCATTATCATTCTTTTTTCTTTCTCTCCAAAGTGTTAATTTGTTTAACAACCCTTGTAATATTAATTATCAAGAATTGATAGAAGTTTAGTTTTATTAATTTAGGTAGGATTTTTAAAGATTGATTATAAGCCCCTGAAGTTTCGGTTTATTAATTTAGCTTGGACTTTTAAGTGTCTGTAGTTACTTCTAAACCACCTCTATGTGTTCTGCAAGGTGAGAGCTGCATTAGTAACATGTTTTGCGGGCATAACTTCCTCTGTATTCTTCTCTCTTGTGAAGGAGAAACATGATTTCATTCTTTCTGCTGCGGTAAGCATTGATTATGTGTATTTGACTTGTTTCTCTTGGAAATTAATTATTTGCAGACAATTTTATGCATTATAACTAAGAGACTTTGCAGATTAATGCAGCCAAACAAAACAAGGTGCCTTCAGTTAGATCAGCTTCTTGTTGAGCCATTGGTGTCATTTCATGTTTTCCTAAAGTTTTCCAGTGGTGATTTTAAATTTTTTTCATGCTTTCATGTTTCTTTGAGCTCGAAATATAGACAGAAGAATTACTAGAAACTTAAATGGTATAGTGTAGAGATCCTGAACAAATTGTTTCCACGCAGTGGAGATTAATACCCGCGACCCCTCAATATTGGTATTTCTCTTTTACTTTCAGTTTTTATAATAACCCGGCTCTCTAATTTGTTCATAAGGGAGTAATATTTTCCTGTACGTTTGTTGTTTCAGGTGCGAATAACTGCTTCTTGGGTTTTGGCAAACATATGTGATTCTATCCGGCACTGTATTGATACTCTTGCTTTGGAAGGCTCCACAGGGGGGTTATATGTTACAGAAGCTGTGGATGCCAAAAATCCACCAAGAAAAAAAATCCCTAGTACATGGTGAAAATACAAGGCTAAAGGTCACTTAGTCACATTATCAGGCTCAGACCTATAAGTCTTGTGAAACTGAGAGATTGTCCAAAGGGAAGCGTCACTTAGTGAGCCATGAAGTGTGGCCTTTGTGGATGCTCAATATTCCATGCCCATAAAGGACTCAAAGTGTATGCTTAGGCCCCATAAACGCCCAAAAATATGGATGGGTTGGGATGACCCCGAGCCACTGTTGCCTCTCGTGTGGCAGCCTTGATGGCCTTGCACGCACCAGCATCAGGCGAGGCCACCCCCTCGTGCGCACCAGCACCAGGCGAGGCCACTCCCTCGCGCGCGCCAGCATCAGGCGAGGCCACCCCTTGGCGCGCGCCAGCACCAGGCGAGGCCACCCCCTCGCATGCGCCAGGACCAGGCGAGGCCCCCTGCCTCGCGCGCGCCCAGTACCAGGCGAGGCCACCCCCTCGCGCACGCCAGCACCAGGCGAGGCCCCCTGCCTCGCGCGCGCCCAGCACCAGGCGAGGCCACCCCCTCGCGCGCACCAGCACCAGGCGAGGCCACCCCCTCGCGCGCGCCAGCATCAGGCGAGGCCACCCCTTCGCGCGCGCCAGCACCAGGCGAGGCCACCCCCTCGTGCGTGCTAGCACCAGGCGAGGCCCCCTGCCTCGCGCACGCCCAGCAATAGGCGAGGCCACCCCGTCGCGCGCGCCAGCACCAGGCGAGGACCCCTGCCTCGCGCGCGCCCAGCACCAGGCGAGGCCAGCCCCTCGCGCGCGCCAGCAGCAGGCGAGGCCACCCCTTCGCGCGCGCCAGCAGCAGGCGAGACCACCCCCTCGCGCGCGCCAGCACCAGGCGAGGCCCCCTGCCTCGAGCGCACCCAGCACCAGACGAGGCCACCCCCTCGCGCGCGCCAGCATCAAGCGAGGCTACCCCTTCGCGCGCGCCAGCACCAGGCGAGGCCACCCCCTCACACGCGCCAGCACCTGGCGAGGCCACGTGTCCCGCGCGTGCCTAGCACCATGCGAGGACCCGCATCCTACGCACGCCACGCCATCAACAGGCCTTCCAAGGAGGTCTCGCGAAGGAATAGGAGCCATGCCATGGACTTCAAAGTCTGAGTGGCATGGGAGCCATGCCACCAGGTGGCCACACGAGTGGGACGACACGCCAAGGGAACCGTGTCCACAAGGGGCTCGCGAGGAAGGCGTCTCGCCTTGCACCCTCAGACATCTGCTGAGGCCACATGCCCATCACCCATGCTCATGAGTGACCTCGGGGTGCTACAGGCATTCCATGCCAAGGACCCGAGAGCCTCGCCGCACGTCACGACCACTGCATGCACCAAGTGTCCCATTCCCTATGCCTTGAAGACCTAAATGCTTAGAGATCCGGGTACGAGTCGAATGGAACATTCATGTACAATCTAGTAATGGGTACGACCCTTAAGACCCTGTATGTTGAAGTACGGACACCCGTACCAGTGGGGGCGTGGGAATGCTGGAATAAGAGTTATGGCCCGTACGTCTACGGCCAGGAGTTAGAGTCGACACCACAACCACCTGCGCCACTATGTCTGTCCCCACTCCACTGACATGGGTACGGACAGGTAGTGGAGACATCCTCCTGACGCCTGCCCCTGTACTGGATGCAAGACCTCAGCTTCTGAAACCACTCTCCTAACAGAGTACTTATGTACCATTTGGTCTCCTGGACCACCATGTATCCCAGGCCATCAGAGCCTACTATAAAAAGGACCCCTCTCCCACATGAGAGGGGGTTGGAAAATTCATTGTAAGCAGAGGCTATTGAGAAATATACCAAGACTTGCTCCATCATTTATCTGTGTTTATTTTTCCTTAAAGTTTATTCTCAGTTCTTATATAAACATCACCTGACTTACCTTTGAGTTTTCCGATCTAATTTCGTTGACGAGATTTCACCGTCAACAGAAGCTATTTATTATTTTCAACTACTTTATTTAAAAAGTTATTGATGTATTATACTTTTCCTTAGACTATACTGCAGTCTCTGAATCAGTGGCATTACTAACTGATTATACTGAAATGATAGCACATAACACCAAAATGAATCATCTGATAGTATCAACCGTGATAGTGCCCCTGTGCTTAAACTGAAATGACAGCACATAAAGTATTGCATTTTTTTGTTGATTTTCTGATGATCTTTCGAAGTTCTTCTTTCATGTTGTTTCTTCAATTTCTTCTATTACTGATTCCACAGTATTGTTCCCTTGCAATATATGTATATATGAGTTGGCATGTTGTATTGGCTTCTTCTACTGTATATACTACTGGTATGTGGCCATCATTATTTTGTCTATAAGCTTGAATCACCAAAATACATGTTTCTCTCAGCACCATTGATCTATTTCTCTTCATTTTATTTGTAAATATGATTTTGTTTTTCAGCATTTGGGTTAGCATTTATAACTTGAATTTCAAATTGGAAGGTCACTTTTGTTTTAATACTATGAAAATTTCAGGGTCATGTATAGTTTCTTATGTAAATGATTTCTAAACATGAGCTAGCTAGATTTGGCAGAGAAACCAGTTATGATAGTTATTTATATATATAATTATATATAAGAATAAAAGAATATCATTAAATATGATAGTTTATATATAGCAGTATAGTATCTACAGTCCCAACTGACTGTTTTGAGTCATCAGACTCATCACCATAGAGCAATTCTCTACTGATTCTCTCTTATTTTATTGTTCATCTGAAAATTCCCTAGCTCTTTCTTGATAGCTCTCTTATTTTATTGAACTAAAATAGATAAGTATTTATCTTAGTTTTCCATTATCTTCTTTTGAAGTTTTCAATGTATCATTTCAGAAAAGACTGTAAGTTTGTTGTTGTGGTGGCAAGAACTTTTGTTCTTAATAATAAAAGGACTTTTTTTTTTACAATGTGCAGGTATATTGAGATGATTTCTTTGGAGCAATTCTTGACAACATTTGTAGTTGAGGCCTTTAGAATGGAAGAATGTATTTCACTAATTTTTGTATACATTTCTTGTTTTTTATTTAGTGATAAAGGAATCTAAATTGGGCATAAATTATGTTGTAATATGATTTCTTAAGCCTAGACTAGTAGACTAAATATTGTAATTACATTTGAGTAATTAATACAAATCTATTTATGTTACCTTATTTGGCTTCAACTTTCATATTTGTTTTCCTAGTTTTGTGTAAGTAAAAAAAGATTATGTTTCTCTAAGCTAATATAACACATGTGTTATACTAAAGTGTAGTATAACACAAAAAATGTGTTATACCAAAGTGTAGTATAACACAAAAAAAGTGTTATTTTTAAATCAGGAAAGGTCTACAAAGGGATACTGTCCATATCACCTTATATAAGCTGTTTTTTGGACCATCCACCATAGCAATCCTAACAAGTGTTATTTTTAAATCAGGAAAGGTCTACAAAGGGATACTGTCAAATAAGCAACCTGTAGCAATTAAGCACATCATTAATGATGAAGATGTTGAAACATTTTTCAGGGAACTTACTAGCTCAGCACATATAAGACACCCGAACTTTGTAGCTTTGCTTGGTTACTGTGTAAGGAAAGATGATGGCTTTCTTATTTATGAGCTTTGTCCAAATGGGAACCTCTCTGAATGGCTTTTTGGTATTTCCTGACTCCTGTGTAAGGTTATTCTGTATTTCTAATTCATGTTATCATGTTTAACTGCATTATGATCTCCTCCAGCAGACTGACAAAATAAAATTTGGAACTTCTAGTGCATTGAAAAATGATTTTGCCATTAAAAAAACTAATTCTTCTCTTTGTCACACTGCATTCTATGTTATTTTATTTATTTATTTTCTGGAATTTGCTAGGGACACATGTTTCATACCAAAATCTTGCACCACATAATGTTGCATATATATATATATTTCCTTTTCGAAATAGAACCTGTCATTTGAAGTCATATGGCTGGTTGTGAAATTTTATTATTATTATGTAAAATGTCACCTGCATTACTCTTATTTTACACCCTTACCATTGTTATCTTCAATTGATTGTATTATTTTCAACTTGTGGCAGAACAAGTTTTTTGGTGATCAACCTGCCATTGATGTACTGACGAAGAAGCGAAATGCATTGCTTGGAGTGGCTACAAATGATGATGGAAAGCAAGTGGAGGAAGATGCTAGATATCCACCATGGGTGCAATGTTGCCTGAAATCTCATTATCTGGATAAATCTGATATTTGGGGAAGTCGACAGTATTGAATATTTGGCACTAAATTGGTGGTTATTAGGATAGATACTCATTGTCTTGTATGTTGGTTGGAAATTGTATAGCATGTTAGTTTTACCATGTGATTTAAGATTTATTGGTTTAAGATTTTGGGTCTTTGTCTCCTGAGAGCTTGCTTGAAAGGCACAATCGATCCAATAAAATTGCTTAAATCACTTTTCTAAACACATGTCATCAAGGATTTCGCCTCAAAGGCCAAATAATGCAAGTTCTATCAAATTCAAATTGTTATTCCACCAACCCTAGTCAAACTCATATAATAAAATCCAAAATGTTGCATTTTCAAAACATATTAAAAATTTCCCACAAAACTTTTAAATTAAACTCTAAAACAATTGAACCAAGCACATAGTTGAATTCAATTTCCTTTTCACGAGCAAAGACAAAGCAACAACATACACGAATGATGGTTTAACAGTTACACTAAACAACACAGAAAATAACACAACAGACTAAAACTAAACTAAACAACGCACAAAACAAAAATGAAACAAAATAACCTCCCCCCCAAACTTAAGATGCACATTGTCCTCAATGTGATAAGGAAAAGAACAAGGGAAGAGAACTTACCTGTCGCCACATCAGTATGGCGGAGGAGGTGGTGGAGGCGGGCACTGGTATGGAGAGTACTGTGGCGGGGGAGTGAAGTAATTCTCATCAGCAGAGCTCATAGTCCACCTCGTTACTAAAGCATTCAACTCCTCCGCCCATACTCATTTTGTTGCACCAGGAAGTCATTATAATGCTGATTTTGCGCATGATGCGATTGGATTAAGTATTGATTTTGCTGAATAAGGTAATCCAATCGATCATGCGTGCGCTGCGTGTGCTCATCAATAGGTCCACCAATTGCCAAATTCAAAGGTGGGTTACTGGGACCTGCTGCATCTGCTTCCTCCTCCTCAGCTGGATCAATGTCCACTGGTTCATCAGCCCGGCTACGCTTATTTTGCTGGCTAGAGGCAGGTGGCGTAAGAGAGGCCGAAGGGAATGCCGTAAACATAGTCTGATTGATTGCCCCCATTGGCCTTGGGACTAGATCGCTTGGGTAGACTGGCACCTCATAAGTGTTGCATAAGGTCGAGAGGAAAGTACCATGGGCAACACCAGCTGTAGTATTGAATCTGCTGATGTTGCGAATGCTATAGCGAATTATTCGGCCCACATCAACCTTCATTTTGGTCATCATAGAACAAACCAACAAACAGCGCTCTCTATCAACAGTAGAAAGATGAGAGGTCGACAATAAATGTGAACTCATAAAATAAATCCATGCCTTCACAATTGGATTGAGCTGCCACCTGTTCATTTCTTTGGGCTTTCCATTATGATAGTTGAAACGTGCACCTTCCACACTCAGAACTGCAGCCACAACATCATAGTTTAGCTCATCAAAATGGGCCAACTGCCAATGTTCATCCTCTTGTGCAGACAATGAAGGGAGGTCCAGTAATTGGTTAAATGTATAAGATGTTGTAGGCACCAATTTACCCCTGATAAAATTGTTATGTTCTGCATCAAGATATGGGAAGTTGGCAAAGAATTCATACATCTAAGAGCAGTTGGCTGGTCCCACATAGGTAGAGTTGCCAAAGAAACCCCAATTACGTCGCAATATTTCAGCTCTGATGATATCATAGGCAGGGTTTTGTACCACGGTTGCCTCATGAAGCTCAAATCCCCTTTCCCTTACCACAGATTTCTTATGAATCTTTTTAAACAAGTCAGCGACTTCCTTATTGACAAATAATTGCATGTCATAATCAGCCGGGAGAGGTGGTGTTGGTGGTGGTTGAGTGCGAGATGAGGAGGCTTTCTTTGAGGAGGTACCTCTCGGAGGATTTCTCTTAGGACCCATTGTGTCTTTCAAAACAAGAACAAGCTAAACCCCCAAATTGGTTTTCAAGAACTTGAGTACAACTTCCCCTTTGTTTCACTCCCCCAAAACTTTCTGATTAACAAAATCAACAGCCCAACCACTAATTCCCAGAAAAAAAATTGATAAACCCCTTAAATGTCTCACAAGAAAAGCATAGGACAATCCACATGACCACAATGTAATCTATTCTCCAATCAAAAACACTAGAATAGATATGAGACACTTACTTGAATGGCACAAAACTTCTTCTTTTTTTCTCTTTGGTTGATGGAAGTCTTAAGAATTGAGAGAGAAAAGGAGGTTTGAGTAGGAGGGAAAATTCTGAAAGTGAAAATGACTGAGAATGTGGCCAATTTAGGGCTTTTGACCCCAAATTTCTGACTCGGACCACGGCATTACTTTGACATTGCCGCAGCCCGCATCAAATTTCCAGCCTAGAATGTCGCGGCATCATGGTACCTATGCCGCGGCCCGTCTCCATTTTCTGGGGAAAACTGGGTTGCAATGCCGCGGCCCGCCCCTAGACTTCAAAATTCGCGGGCCTCTGGAACCCCCAATGCCGCGGCATCATATGGCTATGCCGCGACCCTTAAGGATTTTCTATTTTTTTTATATTTAATTTTTTTTTATTTTTCACGTTTTTCACGATTCTAAAAGTCCAAAAATAAATCAAATATCCATTGTCTACAAATACAAAAGTAAAATAAATAACAAGTAAAACATATGGTGCCTCCTACAAGCGCTGTCGTTAACGTCATTTAGCCGGACGCTGAACCCCTCTTCAGAGAGGCTTCAGAAGGAGGATAGACTTCGCTTGATCAAAAACTACCACCCAAGTAGGGCTTCAATCTCTGACCATTGACTTTAAAGGAATCACCTGAGTTGCCCCGAACTTCTACAGAACCATATGGAAAAACTTGAACAACAGTGAATGGCCCTGACCATCTTGACTTCAATTTGCCAGGAAACAGTGGCAGTCTTGAATTAAAAAGAAGTACCTGTTGCCCTGGTTGGAACTCTTTCCTGATTAAGTTCTTGTCATGCCAAGCCTTTGTTCTCTCTTTATAAATCCTGGCGTTCTCATAAGCCTCATTTCTGAACTCGTCAAGTTCATTCAGTTGCAATAGCCTTCGTTCACTAGCGGCACTCCAATCAAAATTCAACTTTTTCATAGCCCAGAATGCCCTATGTTCCAATTCTACTGGTAGATGACATGCTTTACCAAACACCAACCTGTAAGGATACATGCCTATTGGTGTTTTGAATGCAGTTCTGTAAGCCCAAATCGCATCATCTAACTTTTTCGACCAATCTTTCCTCGAACTGTCAACGGTCTTCTCAAGGATGCTTTTGATTTCTCTGTTTGAAACTTCAACTTGCCCATTTGATTGAGGATGGTAAGGCAAGGGTTTTCGGTGATATACTCCATAACGAGCCAGCAATGCATCAAGTTGCTTATTCACAAAGTGTTTCCCTTCATCACTAATAAGAGCTCGGGGAGTGCCAAATCTAGTAAAAATATGTTTATGAAGAAAATTAAGCACAGTTTTACCGTCATTGGCTCTTGTTGCTGCAGCCTCCACCCATTTAGATACATAATCGACTGCCAGTAGAATATATTCATTGTTGTAAGAAGGTGGAAAGGGCCCCATGAAATCGATGCCCCATACATCAAACAGTTCCACTTCAAGAATCCCCTGTAAAGGCATTTCATTTCTCCTCGAGATATTACCAGTTCGCTGACATCTATCACAAGCCTTGATAAAAACATTGGCATCCTTGAATAATGAAGGCCAATAGAAACCACTTTGTAATACCTTAGCCACCGTTCTTGATGCTCCAAAGTGCCCTCCGCATTGTTGAGTATGACAGTGATTAAGAATGGACTGCATCTCTTCTTCAGGAACACACCTTCTGATAATCTGATCAACACAGTGCCTATAGAGAATAGGTTCCTCCCAATAGTAGTGTTTCACTTCAGAAAAGAATTTCTTTAATTGCTGCTTTGACATTTTAGGAGGCACAATCTTGGCAACCAAGAAGTTCACTATGTCAGCAAACCAAGGGACAGCTAAAGTCTCACTCACCCCAAACAACTACTCATCAGGAAAGTGATCATTGATTTACACTGCTTTCTTATTTTCAGTCTCCTCCAACTCAAGTTTAGAGAGATGATCAGCTACCACATTCTCGCTGCCCTTCTTGTCACGAATCTCCATGTCAAATTCTTGAAGCAAAAGAATCCATCTAATCAGGCGGGGCTTGGCATCTTTCTTTGACATCAAGTATTTAATGGCAGAGTGATCAATGTAGACAATCACTTTGTTACCAATCAGATACGGTCTAAATTTGTCACAAGCAAACACAATAGCTAGCAACTCTTTTTCTGTAGTAGCATAATTCAGTTGAGCATCATTTAGAGTCTGACTAGCATAATAAATAGACCTGAATACCTTGTCAATCCGCTGTCCCAAAACTGCCCCCACTGCGTAGTCACTGGCATCACACATCAACTCAAAAGGTAATTCCCAATTTGGAGCTATCACAAATTGAGCAGAAATAAGCTTTTCTATCAAGAAATTGAAAGCCCTCAAACATTCGTCATTAAAATCAAAGACATCTCCATTCATAAGCAGATTTGAGAGGGGCTTGGACACTTTAGATAAATCTTTTATGAATCTTCGATAGAACCCAGCGTGACCAAGAAAACTTCTAACGCCTTTGACTGAAACTGGTGGAGGCAGCTTTTCAATGGTAGAAATTTTTGCTCTATCTACCTCAATTCCCTCACTCGAAATTTTATGGCCAAGAACAATCCCCTCTTTCACCATAAAATGGCATTTCTCCCAATTCAGCACCAGATTTGCCTTCTCAAAACGACGCAGCACGTTCTCCAAGTTACCCAAACAGAGGTCAAATGATGATCCAAAAACAGAAAAATCATCCATGAATATCTCAATACATCGGTCTACCATGTCTGAATAAATGGCCATCATGCATCGTTGAAATGTTGCAGGGGCATTGCATAGTCCAAATGGCATTCTCCTGAAAGCAAATGTGCCATAAGGACATGTAAAGGTTGTTTTCTCTTGATCCTCTGGTGCAATAGTGATCTGATGATACCCAGAATACCCATCCAAGAAACAGTAGTAGCTATGGCCTGCCAAACTGTCAAGCATCTGATCAAGGAAAGGCAAAGGAAAATGATCCTTCCTTGTTGCCTTATTGAGCTTGCGGTAGTCTATACAAATCCGCCACCCCGTTACAGTTCTTGTTGGAATGAGTTCATTGTTCTCATTTTTCACCACAGTCATTCCACCCTTTTTAGGTACCACTTGCACAGGATTCACCCATGCGCTATCAGAAATTGGGTAGATCACCCCAACATCCAACCATTTAAGAATTTGCTCCAGTACTACTTCCTTCATGGTTGGATTGAGTCTTCGCTGGGCCTCTATGGATGGCTTGCTATTCTCCTCCAATAAGATTTTATGCCTCACTTACGATGGGCTTATTCCTCTAATATCTACCAAGGTCCACCCAATGGTCAATTTATGCTCCCTTAGAACCCTCAACAGTTTCTCGAATTCTATCTTTGACAGGTCAGCTGACACAATGAAAAGTAAAGTTTCATTGTCTCCCAAATAAGCATATCGCAAATGATCTGGGAGGACCTTTAATTCCAACTGCGGTGGCTGCTGAATGGATGTTAGCAGTTTATCAGTCGCATCTGCTAGTTCTTGAAACATCTTCCAATATGGCAAGAAAGAGTTGATCCAGTTTACACAATCTCTGATCTCAGCATCATCATCATCATCGACCTCATCACCCAATAATACTGCCTCTAAGGCATCACTGCTCATCCTTCTCTTGGAGACTGCCTTCACTATCACATCCACACTAAAGCAACTGTCACTAGCCACCGGATACTTCATAGACTTGAAGACATTAAAGACCACCTCATCTCCTTGAACTCTAAGCTTAAGCTCTCCTTTGTGAACATCAATAAGAGCTTGGCATGTGGCTAGAAATGGCCTACTGAGAATAATTGGGACATCTGTGTCCTCCTCCATGTCCAGAATGATAAAGTCAGCTGGAAATATGAACTTATCCACCTTCACAAGAACATCCTCAATAATACCTCGTGGATGTGTCAACGATCGATCTACGAGCTGTAAAGTGACAGTTGGTTTTGCCTCTCCCAAACCAAGTCTTCTAAACACAGACAAGGGCATCAGGTTGATACTCGCCCCCAGATCACATAAAGCATGTTTGCATTCAAATTTTCCAATGGTGCACGGTATGGTGAAGCTCCCCGGATCTCTCAGCTTTTGGGGTAGCTTTCTCTGTAATATCGCACTGCACTCTTCAGTGAGTGCTACAGTCTCATAGTCCTCCATCCTCCTTTTCTTTGACAGAATCTCCTTCATGAATTTAACATAGCTGGGCATCTGCTCCAAGGCCTCAGTAAAAGGAATGTTTATGTGCAGCTTTTTAAACACCTTTAGAAACTTAGAAAACTGTTTATCAAGTGTAGTCTTTCTAAGCCTCTGAGGGTATGGAACTCGAACTGGCTGCTCAACAACAACTGGCAGACTCTGTTCTGGAAGCTGGTGGTCTTCAGTAACCCTTTCTGAATCAGAGTGTTCACCCATCTCTTTATTCTGAACCACTGCCTGTGGAGGTCTAGGCTGCTGAATCTGCTTCCCACTCCTCAGAGTAATTGCCTGAACTTGCTCCTTAGGGTTGACTTCAGTATTATTGGGCAAATTTCCCTGGGGTCTGTATTGAGCATATTGGCCAACTACCCAACTTGTGTCTCAAGGTTTCGAATAGAGGATCTGGTCTCAGTCATAAATTGAGTCTGAGTATTAGTGAGAGTCAACAAGGCAGCTTGCAGTTCATTAGGCCTCTCAGGTTGAGGCATTGATTGTTGAGGCCTAGGCTATTGTGATGACGAAGCTTGATGCATAGGTGGCTGAGGCATGTTATTATGAAATTGGCCCTGAAACTGAGGTTGTTGGCCTTGATTATTCTTCCACGAAAAATTGGGATGATTTCGCCACCCAGGATTGTAAGTATTGGAGAATGGATTATTGAGTGGCCTTTGAAAGTTTCCCACCGCTTGAACTTGAGCATGATCCATTGGGGTGCTATTATTCATACAGATAGGGCACTGATCGACAGAATGAGCACCACCACACATTTCACACCTCACTGCCATCTGAATCGCATTCGCAGATACAGTGCTCTATTGTAACTGTTTCGTCAAGGAGGCGACTTGTGCTGTTAGAGCAGTGATTGCATCCAGCTCATGCACCCCAGCCACCTTTCTGACTCCTGATGATCTTTCCTTAGACCACTGATGGTTGTTTGTAGCCATGTCCTCCAGCAGCTCATAAGCACCAGTTGCACTCTTGCTCATAAAAGTGCCACCCGCTGCAGCATCAATAATGGTTCTGGTTGTAGGACATAAACCATTGTAAAAATTTTGTACTAGCATCCACTGTTCAATGCCGTGATGAGGACATCTTCTCAAGAGTTCCTTAAACCGTTCCCAAGCTTCATACAAGGAATCTCCGTCATTCTGGCAAAAGTTATTTATCTCTCCCCTCAATTTAGCAGCTTTGGACGGAGGGAAGAATTTAGACAAAAATTTCTGAGCTAGATCTTGCCAAGTGACAATAGAATTTGGCTGCAGCGAGTTCAGCCAACTTTTAGCTCTGTCCCTCAGAAAAAATGGGAAAAGCCTAAGCTTGATTGCGTCATCACTCACCCCATTATATCTAAAGGTTCCACACAACTCCAGAAAATTGGACAAATGGGTGTGAGGATCTTTAGAAGGCAACCCATTGAATTGCACAAAGGACTGCACCATTTGTAGAATAGCGGGCTTGATTTCAAAGTTGTTAGCCTCTATAGCTGGTGGGCGTATACTATTTTGTACTCCCGTCAGAGTGGGTAGCACATAATCTCTCAGGCTCCTCTCAGCATTGTTCTGAGCCTGACCCCCTTGTACAATTCCAGGAATTAGAACATTCCTGCCATCCCCTTCATTATGTGCCATCTTCACAGATTTCTGGGCCTCCCTCTTGATCTTTCTGATTTGCTTGCAAGACTTTTCAATCTCAGGATTCAGAGGAACAAGTGTGTCTTTTCCTCTTCTGCCACGCATATACCAAAATTCACCTGAGATAGACAAATTAAGCAACTAAACAGATTAGAAACAAGAGAAATTAAAATCAAATTAGAATAAAAATTAATTAGACTGATATTGATAATTATTTTCAGTCCCCAGCAACGGCGCCAAAAACTTATTGCGATATTTTTGCTATGCAAGTGCACACAGTCGCAATTCGTAATAAAATGGTAAAACCAAGTATCATCCTCAAGGACTGTTTTATCAATTACCAGTCAATTAATTTCTTGTTCTATTTGATGAATTGAAACTCTTGATTTTTGTAAACACAGCAAAAGAAACTATAAAGTGCAGAAACAATAATTGAAAATTAAATGGAATAACAACTAATAGTAAAACTTTTAATTTAATCACTGAAGAAACAATTAGGATATTTAATCTCATCAACTATCCTCCCTATTATTCCCTAATGCAAAGTGTGAATTCTTCTTCTTTTTACCTAATTCAATTAACAAGTTGATACAGCAGCCTATAATCATACTATGAATTATAAACTCAACCTAGGTGACAATTTCCTATATTTCTATGGTAAATTGAACCACACAGGTAGCATTAATCTCGATAACTTAATAAACAGTTACACAATTAATTCAGATACTTTCGTTCTAAATTAGAATTATGTCCAATATAACCACAACAGATTTAAATCTCACTTCTCAGATTTTGACTTAAAAACATATGTATTTGACTATAGATGGCCAATCAATAATCAATCTATAAAAACAGGTTATATGGAATTGAAGAAGATTGAAGAAGAAGAAAATTGAAATTGCATTAGTTCATAACAGGGATTCAAGTGATTCAATTAAACATCCTAAACAGAAAATTAGTTCATAATCATAATGCTAATCACAACAAAAATTAAAGATAACATCAGGAAGAAGAAGAAAAACATGTAAAAATACTCAAGGTCTTCAGCCTTCAAAACCAGCATTAATCCACAATCCGTACGTCTCTCTTTTCTCTTCTCTTTTTCGCCATATTAAAACCTAGGACTCAAATTTTAAAGAGGCGGGCCGCGGCTCTACATACACTATGCCGCGGCCGTGTCCAATTTCCTGGGCAAAAGATCCTCTCCATGCCGCGGCCCGCGTCGACGAGTTCTGGGCAAAATGCCCATCTATGCCGCGACCCTCTCTAGCCATGTCCCGGCCCGAGGATTTCCTTAAAAACATTGGTTCTGTTTCCCACCTAGCCGCGGCTCTACTTTGCTCATGCCGTGGCTCTTAAGGGATTTCTCAATTTTTCAAGTTTTCATCCCAAAAATTCACCAACACTTCCAAATTATGTTGAGAACCATTCTTTCTCGAAATATGATGAAAAACTTGGTTATTTCTTCCCTTTCTTTGACATTTTCTTCCACGTGCTCAATTCTTCCTGATATTCACAAAGACAGACAAACAAAGCATAAACCCGCACTAAATGAAAGAAAAACGAAATAAAAGACTACTAAAACATCACCAAAACATGATAAAAACTAGACTCAACACATCCAGAATCTCACAATTAATCTCAGTGTCCATCGGATCCCAAGTTAGATCCCTGCACTTCAATAAATTCATACCTGACACTGTATAACCCTTAGCTAATCCAGCTAAGACTTTCTCCTCAATTTTCTTATCTGTGGTTCACTTAATTGTCTTTTCTACTTGATCCTCTCTGAGATAGTAATCTCAAGCATATAGCTGGCCACCTGGCCCACTAGAAACTCTACTCTAGTTCTAGTTAGAACCTTTAACCAACATGTTGCATAGGCAATCACTTATCCCTGCCACTGAAGTGCCATAACCATCTACTAACTGACTGATTTGTAAGAAGACTCAAAACTCTTTTCCAACGCACATATAATATTCTGCCCAACCAAGGAAACTCTTGCCTACCGAGGTGCCCCTTGACCTTGGCAAATATCCGTAAGAAATACATCACAATACCATCGTCCAAGACGATCACAAATCACATTCAAATAATCATTTGAATGCTTTGTCCATCTAATTCATCAAGACAACTCAACGTTAATTACCCTCTCAAATCATAACTCAGCCTCCCAGTGCCCTTACCTGATACAAACAATCTTTTGTTTATCCTTTTCCCTGATCTTCAGCTGGTACTAACTAGGTCAAAGATCCACTTTTGAGAATTCCATCTTACTCAATAACTGAACCTTTAATTCTTACAACTCTGTTGAACCATACAGTGCCCTAAATTTTATAACATTCCTGGCACTAATCCAATCGCCATTCTATATTTTCACATAAAGGAAACCCTGGCAAGTCCCCTGGAAGTACATCCAGAAACCCACAGACTAATCCATTCTGTCTTGATCCCACTGGCATAATCTAAGTGGTATCCACCACACTAGCTAGGAGTTCTATGCATCTCCCTGCAATAAAACCCTAGCTCTCAATACAGACGTCATAAGCATACCAAATCCATGAACAGTGCCAACTGCCACAAGGATTCCCGCTCTCAAGCCCAAGTTCTACTATCCTTTCCTTGCAGTGTAGCATTGCCCCATACTTACTTAACAAATCCATATCAGGATCATACCAAGCCAGTCATAACCAACTTTATCAAAACCACTGATGGGTCCTTTCATCGTAATCCAACTCATCTCTTAAGTCACCAATACAATATCACTTTCCCATCATAACATAACCATGCAATTTTCATAACAACTTTATGGTTCTCTAGATGCAACAAATAATGAAACAGCATGGCACAAAACCATTCACCAAAACTCAAAAATCAGAACTAGAAAGCTGACTTGCCACCCTTGAGGAACTAGTCTCAGTCTCAGTCCCTGACTGCATCGGAACGACCACTCGAGCTGGAGTTGAGCTGTCCATCCCCTTTTGCTCATCCTTTCTTAGCCTTGGGCAATCCTTCTTGAAATGCCCAACCATGTCACATAAGAAACATGTCTTTGCTCGGCATTCTCCTAGATGACGCCTTTTGCACCGAGTGCATACTGGATAAGTCTTCCAGCTTTCCTTCTTGCTTTCTCCAATAAATGGAGGCATCACTGCGTGAACTCCGTGCTCTCCCGCACTCTCCTTCTCATTTCTTATGCTCTCAACAGTAAGAGCCTACCCTACCACCTGAGCATAGGTAGAGATTTCATGCACTGGGGCAACTCTAATGCCCTGAGCTATTATGGAATTCAACCCTTGAATAAACCTGTCCTCCTGAGCTACATTTGTGAGTACCATATCAAAAGAAAAATTGGCCAACCCATCAAATTTGTTAACATACTCAGTTACTGATGCTTTTCCCTGAACGAGATTCAGAAACTCATTCATCTCAGCAGTCTTGGTTGCATCACAGTAATACTTTTCATTGATAGAGCTGCCTAAATTCTTTCCAATCCATCACAGTTGTATCTCGTGTCTGGGATACTACTTCCCACCATGTCTGGGCATCATCTCCCAATACATATGTAGCACAGATCACCCTATCGTGACCTACCAGCCCCATACTATCGAGAATGGAACTGATCATGCTCATCCATTGCTCAGCTCTGAATGGATCTAGGCCTCCCTAAAAGACTGGAGGGTAATATTCAAGGAATCTTCCAGAGAGAAATTCCCACCTACTCTCAACCCTAGGCTGAGCCAAAACGGGTGCCACTCCTGGCCCAACAAAGGAAGAGGTGCTCCCCAATAGATTGCTTAGTCTCTGCAATCTTGATTGCAAATCTGTAAACATTTGTTGAAAATTCTAAGGGGCAGATAACAAACTCAACCCTTGACTGAAACTCCCAGCCTCGGTATAACCACCACCAGGCCTCATTATCTGCCTTGGATATAAACATGATGATTGAATCTGCAGTCAATAACTTGATCCATTAATCATGATGAGCATATCAAGAGCTTTCCGAACCGGATCAAGCATACCACATTACAATCACAACCCACTGTAATGCTAAAAACATGCCTATGGAATTCATACATCAATCATAATCCCTCCTTTTCCAACATTCACAACATGCCTCCAGCTCCATCATGCAAATATCACAATTATATATGTTCATGGAGCAGGTAATCATATGATCACATTCATATATATATATATATATATTCACGGAGCATGTAATCAAACAGTCAAGAGCCAAGCTCTATCAAAATCTTATGCTCCCTAATACAATGTGCAGGTAAAGCATTTACATTCTATTTAAGCAGTTAAGCACATAACTACAAAAATAGTTACCATTCCCTGAGTGAAGCTATCTTCAGTGATCAGTGTACATCCGAGCTTGTCTTCAGGAACCCATAAACCTTGGCTCGTTCTAATACATAATTGTAATGACCTAAACTCCAGGGACCGTTACGATGCACATTTTAAATAGTGCTAAACTCGCTAACCGAGTCATTTGGCCATAATCGTGTAACTAAGTATGATTATCGGTTTAAGTTTAATTTTTTTTTTGTTAAGATATAATGTTTCACTAAAACGTTTACTGTATACATTGGGATCCCAAAATATAATTGAAAGGTTCATTACAAGAAAATATTTACAACCAGCCGATCTAAGCGACGAAACAGGGTTTAACCCTAGTTCCTCTTTCAACCCTCGGCCGTGGCGGTCGAACAGCCACATATGTACACATCGTCACCAAAGCTCTCCAAATCAAGGATGGTCGAACTTTCTTTTGCCTTTACCCTCACCACATAGAACCCGTGAGCTGAAGCCTAGCAAGAAAACTCGATATGCTCATGAACAGTCATATCATGATATCAAATTATATTTGGCATGCCTGGAAAATATAGATTTATTTAAGTATGCAAATAAATTTAGATAATGTTGGGGAATCTAGGATAAGAAATCCTGCCATCCTGATTGGATGACTATCAAGTCAATCCTAATCAGATGAGTGATTTAACATTGGTGGTTTCGTTAACCATAATGAGTGACTAACAAGCAAGTCACCATGGGTCTCAGCACCCACAGCCATGCAAATGGTGATCATTATAATCATACAGAGCTTATAGCCCTGAACAGATGAGTGAAAATCACCTTGAGGTTCTGTTAAACCATACTGAGTGAATGACAAGCAAGTCACTACGAGGCTTAATACCCATAGCCATGTGACGAAACAGTCACCTGGTCTTTCTGGCAATGGCTCTAATCAGATGAGTGACTGGTGGGTAAGTCACTAGTTTAAATGAATGAGTGACTGATGGGTAAGTCAATAGCTTAAACAGATGAGTGACTGATGGGTAAGAAACTAACTTAAACAAATGAGTGATTGATGGATAAGTCACTATCTTAAACAAATGAGTGACTGATGGGTAATCACTACGGGGCTCGACACACATAGCCATGTGACTAAACAGTCACTGGGGCTCGCTGGCCCTGGCTCTAAATGGCTAGCCTTTGGCTAGACAAGCACTTTTATTTTTCATCGAACTTGAAGCCGGTTTGGCATTAATGCTCATTTGAGTCATTCAATGCAGATGTCGATTAGATCTAATTTTTGTCGGCTTGCGTTCAACACGCTAAGACCGTTCTTGACTTATGAGTCAATACCATGTGACCAGCGCTCAGTACTACTGCCGAAATCGACTAATGAGTCACAGCTTCACAGTTAATACTGACACCATTGCGAACTCTGACTAATGAGTCAGTGCCACGCACAAGTAAGCATTGCTACCAAGCATATATCATATGTCAAATATCCAAATGTAGGGCATTCAACATGCTTACTTAACAATTACTAGGATAATTATGATCATTCACAAACACAGAGACTCATGCTCTGATCAATCTGATATTCAACATTCATGGCATGCCCTAATCACATGTTTCTCATGCATCACATGCATGACATTTATACACTCGAGATGCCTCAACAATAACCATGCATGTCACATATGGGGTGTAGTTTTCTTACCTTTGGTCCAAGCACAAGTTACCAATAAACAAGCCACAAGCACGATCCTGATTCCAAGACTCTAGTGAAAACCTAGTCACAGCCATAATACAAAACCTCATCAAAATGAGAAATAAAAGGTTCCCGAACCAAGACCTAACCTCCCGGACATCGATTGTCACTAAACCAGGCAGTAGGAACAATCTTGAAGTCTAAGGTTTGAATTCCCATAATCAAAACTTCATTTTGGCCAAAAGTGGCATCAAGCACCGCGATCCTCAGGCCAAACAGAAACCTCCACATGCTTCATCAAGCCTAGGTCGCGGTGCCCAAAAACAGGGCCGTAGGCCAACCATGAACCGGCCATTTTTTTTCTTCCAATTTTTCCATTTTACTACCTTCCAAAAACCTATCACAACATCTCCAAACTCAAAAATCAAACTTCCCAAACATGACCATTAGCGAAAACCAATAAAATCCAAGTCTCAAATCATTCAAAAACTCATCAAAACACAAAATCCAACTCAAGCTTAAAAACTTAAAACTTGGATAACCTCCGATTAAGTTGTTTTCCACTAAATCCTCCTGCTAATAAGCTTCTAATCTTCCCTAGGATCGCTATGCCTCGATCCTCGCTTAAAGTCGAGTCCTAAAACTCAAGTTTCTTTCAAAAATGTGATCGAGAGAAAAAAATGAAACTTTGAGGGAGAGAGAACTTACTTAACATTCTTTTTATTTCTTAAAAGGTTACTTCAAGCTTAAGTAGCCTCAAATAAATCCTAACGCTCGGGGTCCCAAAAATGTCCCAAGGGACAAAATAGTCAAAACCTCCAGAATTTCCCCTTGATCTTACTAACTCCCAATTTATCATCAAATACTTATTCCCATTGCCTAATAACCCGGTAATGTGCTAAATACCCCCTTGACTCTCTCCGAGTCAAGGAAAAATCCCGTTGGGACTTTCCCACTAGCTTACCTCCTAGGACCGTCTTGTGATGAGTAACCCTAGCATAACTAAATAATATTGAAGCACCACACACATATCATATTTGCCAAATATGCCCGAAATGGGCAAAATATGAAAATCACCCAATTAATCCAAAATGGGTTCACATGCATATTTAATAAACCTAAACATGCATATTATCATTTAATAACATAATAAATCTGTTATGGCCCTCCCAGCCTCCTAATCAAGGTTCTAAACCTTATTAGGAAATTTGGGGCATTACAAACTACCTGAAGCATTAAGCTGCACGACTAGCAGGGACAACAGAGCCAATAATTAGACAACCACTAGCCATAGTGTTGGTCCCTACTACAGAGAGAGAATCGAACCCGTGTTGAAAAGACTCTAGAAGAACACCCACGTGTATATGCGGGGAGTATCGATCCAGTGGAGGCAAAAGATTGGATCAGAGGCATGGAAAGGATACTGCACATGATGGGGGTTCAAGGGAATGAACAAGTTGTTTTTACCTCTGATATGTTGAGGAAAGACTCCTGTATATGGTCGGAAGTGGTGCGACAATCTCAAACCATGGACTGAAATGAGTTTAAGCAAGTTCTAACCAACAAGTATTATAACTCTGCAGTCTTAGTAGTGAAGATGGATGATTTTACAAAACTTCTTCAGGGAAATCTCACAGTCACAGAATCTGCGTAGAAGTTGACCAGTTGGTGAAATTCACTCAGTACCTAGTAATTACTAACAAGATGTAGGAAGATTTTTTTGTGAGAGGTTTGAAACTGTCGATAGCTCGGGAGATGAATATTTTTATGAGAGGTTTGAGAGGTTTACATATGTTGAGGTACTAGAATTGGCTCTTAGTACAGAAAAAAGTGAAGAGGGAAACTGGAAGGACAATGTTGCTAGAATAGATGCCAAGAAGAGTGGGGTAGCCACCTCTAATGATAATGAGAAGATGGGGCATGAACAAGTTGGACAGTCCAAACACAATAAATAACCAAAACTTGACAACGAGCACCGTCTTGGTGGAGGTGTTGGTAGAACCATTCCCGAGTGTCCAAAGTGTACCATATGCCACGTTGGTGGGTGCTTGGTCAGAGCATGTTACAGATGTGGAAAGGAAGGGCTCATAAAATGAAAATGTCCATTGTGGGAACAGGCTAGAAACAAGGAAGAATCAAAGAAAGATGACATGCATATTCTAACAAAAGTTTTTGCTATGACTCAAACAAAAGTTGAAGCAAGGCATTCTGTCGTAACAGGTCAGATTCCTATGGCTAATTCCATATGTAAAGTATTATTTGATTTGGATGCATCTCATTCATTTATTGCCAGTAAAACTGTAAATATTTCAAATGCACCTTGTGAATTTTTTAATGTGGTATTTGGAACCATTTTACCTTAGGTTGCAATTTCTAGAAGCTGGGTTATAGCGGTACCTTTATGAATAGACGGGAGGGCATTGTTTGTAGATCTAATTGTATTAGAATTATCTTATTTTGATGTAATTTTGGGAATGGTCTTTCTTTCAAAATATGGAGCGTCTAGAAATTGTAAGCGCAAGAAGGTAGTCTTTACAATGAAAGGTGGAGGAATTTTTGAGTTCAGGGGCACATGCAAGAAACCCACAACTCCTATCATCTCAGCGATGAATTAAAGAGATATATTACAGGATGGGCGTTTAGGGCACCTAGTTAGCATGGTCCATGACACTAATAGAGAGGAAGCCTGAAGAAATAGGAGTAGTCGCTGAATTCTTTGACATCTTTCCAGAAGAATTTCCAGGGTTACCACCGCACAGGGAGATTGAGTTCGTGATACACCTTATGCCAGGGACAACACAAGTATCTCGGGGACCATACAAAATGATGCCATTGGAATTGAAGGAGCTCAAGATATAGTTGGAAGAATTACTCAAGATCGGGTTTATCAGACCAAGTTATACTCCTTGGGGTACGCTGATTTTATTTTTCAAGAAGAAAGATTGCTCCTTGAGGATGTGCATTGATTACCGGGAGCTAAACAAGGTGACGATAAAAAACAAGTATTCATTGTTGACGATTGATAATTTATTTAACAAGCTTCAAAGGGCAAAGGTGTTTTCTAAAATCGATCTTTGATTGGGATACCGTCAGTTGAGAATAGAGAATGAGGACATACCAAAGACAACTTTGAGAACCAGATATAGGCATTATGATATTCTAGTGATGTCGGTTGGACTAACGAATGCCTCAGCATCGTTTATGGACCTCATGAACTAGGTTTTCAAGGAGTGTTTAGAATGGTTTTTCATCGTGTTCATAGATGATATACTGGTGTACTCTATGCCAGAGCAGCGATTGAGAATACATCAATTGTATGCTGAGTACAAGAAGTGTGAGTTCTGGTTGTTCGAGGTTGCATTTTTGGGACACATTATCACTAATGGGGGAATCAAGGTGGATCCTACTAAGGTTGCTGCAATGAAGGAGTAGCCAAGACTAAAGATAGCCTCCGAGGTCAGAAGTTTTCTAGGATTTGCAGGTTATTACAGGAGATTTGTGGAAAGATTCTTGAAGATAGCTAGACTGTTGATGGAACTAACAAGAAAGAATCTAAAGTTCGCTTGATTCATAAAAGTAGGGGTTAGGTTGAAAAATTGACTAATATCGGCACCATCAGCTTACCATTGGATGACAGAAATTTTTTGGTGTACTTTGATACATAAAAGTAGGGGTTAGGTTGTGTACTGATACAATAATCCAAAACTTCTATAGGATAGAAATTTTAGTAGGAAATATATGTTGCTACTGCTCTTTGGAAGTTGATTCTGTTAATATGACAGAGGTAATATTATGCAAGACAAGAAAGAATGTTTGCTTACCCAAAAGAGATTTTCCTGATGGTGTGGCAAAATTAATATGCACGTGGGATACACGTGACCGTTTAAGTGAGTACGATCTGTTTGACCATCGACCAGAAGAGAATTCACTCAGAAGGAGGCATATTTTACGGGCGATCAATTTTGTCGCAACATTTCAGATATTTTCTATAGATATGTAATTTCGAATTTATTTAATAATTGTGATTTCCATTATGGTTTAGATGTGCTTGTATTAAATGTAATTAAGGCCTGTCAGCCCAAAAATAACTCCTTCAGCCTATAAATAAGATTCAAAGGGCAAGGGAGGGGCTTCCTTTCTTTTTGGGATTTTTAGAGAAAAAGATAGTGTTTTTATCTACCAAAAATTGTATTCATCTCCAAGCTTGTGAAACTCGTGAACTCTAGTTCATTGATCATAGTTGTTGGGATTCTACATTAATAAGAACACTAAGTGGACGCAGATTATCACCATTACTTGGGGCCGAACCACTATAATACTTTGGTGTCATTTATCTTTTTGGCTTGAATTCATCTTGTTTTTATTGTTTTACTTGACTTCGTGTCATTGACCAAATCAAGGGTCAACATTTTGGTGCTTTCATTGAGAGCTAAACTCGAGACCTCCAAGAAGATCAAATGGCCAAAACAGCTAAGAAGATTGGGAAAACCTATGGTACTGCGCCACCTTAAAATCCTCCTCAAAATGTGGCTAAAGGTGAGCCACAAGTGGAGTTGGAAGAGGAGGAGATGGATTCTGAAACTTTGAGGATGACTCTGATTGTGTTGCAAGAGGAATCAGTCAATCTGAGGGCTAATCAAGAAAATGTGGCTGAAACAATGGCGCTGCATCTGAGGGAGATTGATAGGCAACGCCAAGAATTGAATGAGCGGCAGGCCGACATGGACCGCTGGCAAAGGGATGCCACTGTTGCTCTGGAGGCAGCCATTCAGTTGGCCTAGGGATAGCCCGCACCTGCCTGCAAACTGGATCAACCACCTAGTATGCAACCATAGAAAGGTCCACAATCAGATCATCCCTAACATCACAACACTCCACCTCCAGTGGCAAACCCTCAGAGGCCGGAGCAATCCCCTGCTGCTCAACAGGATAGGCTGTTCGAGGATCTTGAGCAGCAACCACCCTCTTGCGCTGGCCAAGATAATCCCCAGCAGCAAAGGTAGAGTAGGGCTAGGAAGTATCCCAGAGCCCTAGACGCCAGATTTCCAAGGAACTAGACCCAGCAAACAGGGGACAACGTACTTCTGTAAGCAGGAGGTAGGTTGAATCAGGCTCTGTGGTCGGGGGTCCCCCACGACATAATAATGGACGGGGGCTTATCATCCAACGCAAGCCTCCACCTGTCAGTTGGGACATACCAGTACGAGGCGGAGGAAATAGTGCGAACAGCAGGTCGCACCATGATCGATCACACTTTAGAGATGGCCATGACTATAATGAGGAGGATTCGAGCTGAGGAAATGCTGGTTGGCAGCGAGAAGAGAAAGGTGGAGAACAGAACCTTTCACCAAGAGAGAACCGACCAATGAGAAAGAATGCTGGGGGCAGCCTAGAAAACCCAACATCTTTGATCGACTGGACACGAGTGAGCAAAGGCATAGGGAGGAAGATTTGCGGGATGTTCTCAATGACAGAAGAAAAAGACACGACGAGTATGCACCTCCAGCACCAGTCCCTCCAATAGTGCCAGATTTTGTACAGGCCCAGCTTGATGCCTTAAATCTAGTCATCTAGTAACTAGTGGGGAACCGGACATCCCACATTGAATTCGACCAGAGATAGGGTACTCCGTTTGTGTAGAGAATCGCGATGGTCGAGACTCCAAGAAAATTTAAGATGCCAGTCTTACCTAACTTCACTGGATTAGAAGATCCTATATCTCACATGAACAAATTCGAGATACCAATGGACATCCAAAAGTTGTCAGACAATGCTCGGTGCAGAATTTTTCTAGCCACCTTATCTGAGACTGCTCAGGAGTAGTTTTTCAAATTCCCTACGGCCAGCATAGTGTCTTGGGAAAGGTTTGTGAAGGAGCTTTACGGATAATTTTATGCTGGTCGAGTACATCCGACCGAGGCCAATCAGGTGGTTGAGATATGCCAGAAGGAAGGGGAAACCCTGAAAGGGTATGTTCAATGATTCATGCGAGCCGCTACTGGGGCTAAGATGGTCGGCGATGAAGGAAATTTGATGGCTCTCACTGCTTGAGTATGACGCCATTCATCCCTTTGGAATAGTTTACAGAAGAATGGGGTCGAGAGCACCTAAGAATTTCTGGATTGAGCAGATAGGTATGTCAAGCTTGAGGAGGCCCTTGCCAACAAAGCCACCCACAAATGACCAGGTTCCGAAAGAAGATCCTGCCAAACCTGCCAGTGGGTATAGGAAACCCAATGGCAACGACAAAAATAATGGGAAAAACGGAGGAAAAAGGGCGAACCACGAGGCATCAACGTCTGAGAACAAACACCCTAAATGTAACAGATATGAGCTGAGGTTCACCAATTACACGACCCTAGTCGATAGCAGAGCAAAAGTGTACCAGGCCACTAACACCACTGTTCCCTTCTGGCGATCATCCCCAACGAGTGCTTTGTCATTTTTATAATGACTATGGTCACGACACCAACGAGTGCAACCAGCTTAAAGATGAGATTGAGTTCCTTATCAGACAAGGACCCTGAGGAGATATGTGCGAGCTGCTAGAGGTTCTCAGCGAGAAGCTCAAGGAGACAACGAGCAGGCACCTGCACGCCAACACTCACCCCCTTTACAGCCAACTCCAGTTGCTGGTACATTGCTGACCATCTGCGGTGGCCCACACCTAACGGTTGACAGTGGGAAGGCGAGGGAAAGGTACGCTTGAACCTTACGTCATGACCAGGACATTGAAATGTTGAACGTAAAGGAGCGAACTGCCAAAAAAGCTAGAACAGAGGAAGAATCGATAACTTTCTCTGAGCTTGATGCTCAGCATGTTTGATTCCCCCATTCAGATCCTTTGGTCGTGGATTTCTAGATCGCTAATATGATGGTCAAGCGAGTATTGGTGGATATAGGAAACTCATTCAACATTCTGTATAAATCTTCGTTGGAGAGGATGAAGTTATCAGTGCAAGATTTGGAACCATGCAACCAAACAATTTATGGATTTTTCGGCGAAGGGCTCGCACCAACTGGGTCGATCAGACTTCTAGTCACAGCAGGAGTGGCACCTGCGAATAGGACATTATCCACTACTTCCATAGTAGTTGATTATCCTTCTGCGTATAATGCTGTGATTGGAAGGCCTATTCTAGTTGACATGCGAGTTGTGACCTCGATCTGACACTTGGCCATGAAATTTCCAACCGACGCAGGAGTGGGATGCGTGTTGGGAAACCATCGTGAAGCGTGGGAATGTTATAATTCCTCGAATACCAAGGCAAAAAGAGGCGGATCTGGGGAAAAAGTTGAGAAAAGGTTAGTATTGGCAAATGAAGTATAAGCCCAATTAGGTGAACAGGTCACAAAATAGGGTGTTTCCCAAAGTGAGGATAGAGACTTAGATCCTCGCTTTGGGGATTTTGAAGAAAATGTGGGACTTGTGGAGGACCTCGAGGAGGTCCAACTAGAAGATGCAGATCCGACTAGGGTTATGAAAGTCGGTAAAAACTTAGAGACAACAACAAAGAAAAAACTGGTGTAATTTTTGGATAATCAGAGGTGTTTTCCTGGTCGCATAAAGAAATGGTTGGGATTGATCCAGCAGTTATCAGTCATGTCTTAAATATAGACAAAAATGTTCCATCAGTGCAACAAAAAAGGAGGCTACTCGACAAAGACAGATCGAAAGAGTTAAAAGATGAAGTCGAGAAGCTGAAGGAGAGCGGATTCATCAGGGTAGCATTTTATCCATCTATGGTCTCTAATCCTGTATTGGTCCCCAAGTCGAATGGCAAGTGGAGGATGTGCGTGGATTTCACAGACCTCAGTAAATTCTGCCTGAAGGATTGTTTCCCACTCCGAAGGATTGACCAGCTGGTCAATGCTACATCAGGGCATGAGATATTATCATTCATGGATGCATACTCTACGTAAAATCAAATCATTATGCATCCACCTGATGAGGACCACACTAGCTTTTAAACAGATACAAGACTCTACTTTTGTAAAATAATGCCCTTCAATTTGAAAAATGCTGGTGAGAATTACCAGCGACTGGTCTACCATCTGTTCAAAGAGTTGATCGGTGTTAACATGGAAGTATATGTCGATGACATGCTCGTTAAGTTGAAGAAGGATGAAGAGCACATCAAGGACCTGCGAGAATGCTTCAACATCCTGAACAAATATCAGATGAAGCTAAATCCCCTCAAGTGTTCCTTTCGTGTTGGATCAGGAAAATTTTTGGGATTCTAGAAAACTCGCGAGGTATCGAAGCTAGTTCCGAAAAGATCAAGGCCCTGATCGAGATGCAGTCCCCTGAAAAAATTAAAGATCTTCAAACCCTAACAGGTAGATTGTCACTTTGAGTAGATTCATTTCTAAGTCAACAGACAAGTTCGTTCCATTTTTTAATCTACTAAGGGGCAACAAAAAGTTCAAGTGGATGGAAGAGTATGAGCATGCTTTTTAGGAGCTAAAGTCCCATATGTCGCAACCACCAATCTTGTCGAAGCCAATCAAAAAAGAAACTTTTTTCATCTACTTGGCAGTCATAGAGTATGCTGCTAGCGCTGTTTTGATCAGAGAGGAGGACCATGTTCAAAAAGTTGTGTACTATGTAAGCAAGAGGCTAGTAGGAGCAAAGTTGCGGTATCCACCCATTGAGAAGTTAGCCTATTGCTTGATTCTGTCCTCCAGAAAGTTGTGACCATACTTTCAAGCTCACCTCATCATGGTACTCACGGACAAGGCATTACGGCAAGTCTTGCAAAATCCAAAAGCTGCCGGTTGATTATTAAAATGGGCAGTCGAACTTGGGCAATTCAATATTTCTTATTCTCCACGAGCAACTGTGAAAGGGCAGGCTCTAGAAAAATTTGTCGCAGAATTTACTGGAATCTAGAAGATTGAACCGATGGAGGAACTTGGACTCCAAAGTCAAACTCCTTCCTGGAAATTATTCATAGATGGCTCTTCCAACGAGCGCAATGCTGGAGCAGTACTGATCTGGATTACCCCAGAAGGACATCGGTTCCATTGTGCAATTAGATTCAACTTTACAGCGTCCAATAACAAACCCGAATATGAAGTTCTACTCGCAGGATTAAGGTTTGTCAAGGACATGGATATAAAGCCGCTTGAGATTTATAGTGACTCCCAACTAGTGGTTAATCAAATTATAGGAGAATATCAAGCTCGAGGTCTCAAAATGGTTGCTTATTTGAACAAAGCAAAGGAATTATTGGCACAATTCGAAAAGTATACTCTCCAGCAAGTACCTCGCGATCAAAACTCGAATGATGATGCCTTGGCCAAGCTAGCAAGGCCGAAGGATGCTGACACTTTTAACATAGTACCAGTTGAGCATTTGTCAAAACCAAACATTCAAGCAGAAGAGTCTTCATTAGTTATCCAAGCGACAGACACATGGATGACGCCCATCATTAAATACCTTGAGCAAGGAGTGCTGCCAGCAGAAAGAAACAAAGCAAGGACCCTCCAGAGATAGTCGGCTTAATTCATTCTAGTCGGTGGAATTTTATATAGAAGAGGGTACTTGATGCCTCTATTAAGATGTGTTTCTAAGGAAAAGGCCAAGGAATTGATGAAAGAAGTCCATGAAGGTGTTTGTGGAGATCACGCTGGGGAGCTGAGTTTGTTCAAAAAGATCTTAAGGCAAGGATATTTCTGGCCTACCATGAATGAGGACTCTATGGATTTTGTTCGAAAATATGACAAGTGTCCAAGATTGTCCAAGATACCTCGAGCAGCCCCAAATGATCTTAAACAGATACAAAGCCTGTGGCCATTCGCAGTTTGGGGGATTGATCTGATCAAGTCTTTACCCACAGGAAAAGAGAACATCCGATATACAGTAATTGTTGTTGACTATTTAACAAAGTGGGCCGAGGCTGAGCCACTTGCAGCAATAACGGCCAAGAAAGTTTTAGACTTTGTTGTCAAGAACATTGTATGTCGGTATGGGTTGCCAAGGAAAATTTTCTCTGATAATGGCACACAATTTGACAGTGATCTTTTCACTGATTTTTGCGAGAGGCACAAGATTATCAAGAGTTTTTCATCGGTAGCTCATCCACCAGCAAACAGACAGGTTATGGCTGTCAAGAAAACCCTAAAGGAAACCTTGAAGAAAAGGCTTGAAGAAGCAAATGGGGGATGGCCATAACAACTACCCGAAGTCCTTTGGTTGTATAGAACATCCCATCGAATAACAACAGGCCATACTCCATTTTCTTTGGCCTATGGGTATGAGGCCATGTTGCATGTTGAGCTAGACCCACCATCACATAGAAGGTTGGCATACGATTAGAGTACTAACGATCAGTTATTGATGGAGTCTTTGGACTTGGTCAATGAAAGGCGTGAGCAAGCTCAGCTTCGAGTGGTAGCTTATCAACAAAAGGTGGCCCGATATTTATACTCTAAAGTATGAGAAAGAAAGTTTAACGTGGGAGATTTAGTACTTAGAAGAGTTTTTCTCAACACTCGTGATCAAGCTGCCAGAGTGATCGGACCTAACTAGGAAGGTCCGTACCAAATTGAAGAAGTTCTTCAACCAGGCACATATAAACTTGCTCGCTTAAATGGAGATCTCATTCCTCGCTATTGGAATGGAGAACACCTACGAAAGTATTATCAATAAATAGTTCTTTTTAAAGAACTAGCTTGTATTAATTTCACTTTTTACAAGTTTATGAATAAGGGCTGGTCAATTATATGACGGGTCGCTTACAAGTGTAAGATCAATTTTTGATCACCCGTACATACACGATTTTGTCAATTAATTACGAGAAATAAGAGGAACTATGCGCAATCAGTTATTCTTGCAAATTATTGTATTTATTACAAGTATTTTCTCATTACGTGTGTTGTTTGGCTATATTATCATTTTAATTACTAGTGCGCGAGCAGTAAAGTTTGAACAGGTCTTGGTCATGGCAAGTGACCGAGGACCTTGAGCTCGTCAATCACTTGGGGGGCATATAAGGTACTAAGCGAGCAAAATAAGGGAAAGCATTCTACGACACTTAGAGTATTTTTCAAATTTTTTGGATTTTATAAGATCAAAACAAAGTGCTATGCTAAGTTTCATCATATGAGCAGATGTTATAATAAATAGTTAATATTATAATATCAAAATGAAATGCATTACACCGTGAGTAGTTGTTGCTCGGATGTAATTAGTAATTAAAAGGAAGCTACCCTACGCAGCAAAAAAAATTGTCTCGACATTACGAACCGTAATTTGTATGTCCTAGTTACAAAAAAAATAATAACATAAATAAAAAAACAAATAGATAAATCATTGAGCAGAAGGAGCAGCCGGAGGATCTGGCTGGGATTGTTGGTCGACTGTGGTCCCCGCCTCCTCTTCAACACCCTCGATGCCTGTTTCCAAGGAGATTTCAAGAGATTCTCGAGCTTTCTCCTCTTCTAGGCGAGCAGCGCATCTCGTCAGCTCGAGTTGCCTTGCATGCTTAGGGAGGTAGTCGAAGTTTGCCTCTGGATTATTCTTCCATAATAGATAGAAGCATTTGAAAGTTTCCCCATTGAACTTCTCCAGGTTCTGAGCATTTGTTTCCTCCAGGTCGCCCCTCCAGCTCAGTGACTTCCTGCCGAATGTCTACTAGCCCATTCTAAAGTTTGGTCCCTTCTTTGAAGTTAATCTTTGAAGCTTTCTTGAACTGGTTTTTTGCAGTAATAATTCTTACGACTAATTCTTGGCTCTTTCTCAGCTCTTCGCTTAGACAGGCGACCTGCTTCTCGCATACTTTAGCCTTCTCTTAACATGCTTTAGCCCTCTCCTCGCATGCTTTGATCTCCTCAGCATGCTTGGCATCAATCTCCTCAGAACAATGCCAACCAGTACTCATGGTCAGAACACCCTGCGATCAGAGAGAAAGTAACACTGTTAGTATAAGTGAAAAGGCGAGCTTGACAACTCTAATACAGCAAGGGTTGTAGCTTACACGGAGTATTTCATGTAACGTGGCTGATAAGTTGGTCTTCATAGAAGGGATGTTGCTGAAAGCTTCCTAGCTACGATGGTGTCTTGACAGTTTCTTCAGCTTGTCGTTAGCTGAGCTATAGGCAGCGTTCAAGATAACCTCGGCCTAAGTATTTTATGACTACTCAGGAGGAGTTGTGTCGTGAGTAGTTGGAGGAGTCGTGTTGCGAGGAGCTGGAGGAGGGGTCATGTAACAACCCAAATTCACTAATTAGGCTTAAGGGCCTTGATTAGTGTGCCTGGAGGGCATAACGGGACTTATGCGTGATTTTAATGATTAAGATGCATGACTATGATTTAAAGTATGTTATATGACTATGTGTATTATGTTATGTGATAGTTATGGTATGTGATTTGTACCGCGTGGGTGTGGTGGTATCAATGTGTTGCACGTGCCAAGACGATCCTAGAAAGTTAGATAATGGTAACTGGTGATTTGGTAACCTACATAACTGTTAGTAACCATCAAGAGTAACAGGTTTTGTTGGAAAAGTGGTAGAATTGTAATGTTAGTAAAAAGACAGGTGTGCCCTTGAGGTTTAGTTAGGAAGGGATATTAGTGGAGGGATAAAGTGGTCTTTTGGTAGTGAATAGATGAGCTTCAGCTGAGAAGAAAAGTTAGTCACGTATAACACTTAGGAAGTTGATTTATGCTGAAATTGGGAGGAAAATCTAGAAGAAAGGAGAAAAAGAGGGAAGCTGAAGTGGGGAGACCTAAGAAGAGAATTTTGATGATTCACGGCAATTAAGCTAAGCCTAGGCCAATATTTCTCAGAGGTAAGGGTCTATCTATGATTTGTTTAAGTTTCAAGTCTAGTTTTTGGAGGATAAGCATGAATTGAAGCAAGTTGGTGGCTTATTTTGCATGAAAATTCAGCTGGTTTGTCAAGGAGAGATTCAGTTCAAAGCTTGGATTGGAGGAAGCTCAAGTTGAATTTCTGATTGAGGTAAGGGTATTAAACATGTTTGCAATCTCGTAGCTGTTATGATTTAAGAATCTAGAGGTTTGGTTGAGACTTTTCTCAAGTTTTGGTTTAAGTGTTTGAGTCTGAAATTTAAGTGTGAATTCTGTGAAAGGTTGTATAACTGAGCTAGATTATGATGTTTATAGGTTGTTGTATGGTCTGTTTGGGGTTTTGAATTGGTTTTGGGGCTTAGGTAGGAGTTTGGGGTGACTTGGAATGATTTGGGTTCGGGAAAAACGCATGGAAAAACCCAGATTTCTGGGCTCGCGAAGGAGCGTCGCGGCGCTGTTCTTGCATGCCGCGGCGCAAGGCTGATTCTGGGCAGAGCAAGTTCTCTGACTTGCTGGGCGCCGCGGCTCAAACTTGCTGGGCGCCTCGGGGCTAGGCCAATTTCAGAACATAGGATTTTGCAATTTTGAGCCTTTGCTCCAGGGGTTCGGGGGATATCTTCGGTGCATTGTTTTAGGGATTTGGGGGTTTTGAGAGTGTGGGATTGGTTCCGGGAAGTAGTTTTGGATTGATTAGTGGAAAGGATGTTTCATTTGTGTTGTGACTAGGTCTTTGGAGAGGCTCGGGGTAGAGGACCGTGCTCGCGGCTTCGTGGCATCGGAAGCTAGTAAATTGAAAGGTAAGAAAACTGCACCTGGTTGTGTGATTGAAATGGGACTAAGTGCTCCCGAGAATTGTGTCGTGTCAATGTTGGTATTACGCCATGGGACATGTAAAAGCGGTCTAAGAGTACCGTCCATGATATTGGCGCACAGGGCGCGGATTGGCCACTGGTAGCCAAGGACAATGGGATAACGGAGGGAGCAGCCTGAGGACGCTAGCCCTAGTTATCATTTGTGAACTGTGTATGTTATTAACTGATATGCCTAGTATGTGGAATACTTGATTATACTGACTGATGATATATCTGAATTTATGTGATGCAATGTGAGATATCAACTTGTCTGTTAATTATTCATGCTCTGTTGTTGTTGAGTTTTCTTCCTGGGCCTTGGCTCACGGGTGCTACGTGGTGCAGGTAAAGGCAAGGGCAAGCTGGACCAAGCCTAAGGTGGAGAGCTCCGAGGTGGAATGTACATAGCCAGTGGTTCGGCCGCCACGGTTGAGGAGTGGACCAGGACAGGGATCACCTAACTGCTTGTTTTGCCTTAGTATGGCCGGTTGTTGTACATAACCTTGTGTCTTTTGTAAATGGTCTTTGAACTTGTTATTTCTGGGATCCCATGTAACAGATGATACTTTCTAATGAAAACGTGGCTTTTGAGACCAAAACTGTTTTAACCCTAGTTCCTTTATAGTTTCAATAACACGATTTTATCTAAATGAATTGATTAGCAAGTCTGGCACTTTATAAACACACAGTGTAACGGTCTTGGCCAACCAGGGCATTACAGGTCATGTCCTTGGAGGGTGGTGGTGCTGGAGGATCCTCTATTTGAGCCCTTTTCTTGGAGGGGTCGCTACTGCTCTCCCTAGGGTGTCGTCTGCTTCCTCTCTTCCTACACGTAGGAGCTTCAACATCGATATTGGTGTAGATGTCGAAGGCTTCTTTGGAAGGCATGACTACAAAACACTAACAATTAATCTAACAAAGAAATTAAAGAAGCAGTAAAATAATAGATAAGGAAATTCTAAGTAGTATACCCAAACAATTATTACTGGTAGTTATATTTTCTATAGAACTACAACTACACTCACTCTCTGTGTTGAAGAAGTCCAAATTAAAGTTTCTTGTTGTAAAATTAAAATTTCCATCCCTATCGAATAGATGATAAGGGATGGGCCAACTATCTAAAAGTGAGAGATCTGTACCGTTATTGTCTGAGGATTCAGATATAGTGCCGATGTATTTCGGAAATTTTTGTTTTCCCCTCCCATGTTGGGCAGGGGCAGCAACAACTAGAGTGTTGCTGAACGGCTCTCGGATGGTCACTCCCGTAGGTCGTTGCCTTTGAGATTGTCACACATCTTGCTGCTACTCGGGGATTTCTGGTCCGGTACCCTCACCGGTTGTACTCCCCGGGGTGGACTCCCTCACTTCCTAGCGAGGTGCCAGAAGGCCTACCAACGTAAGGTTGCTTTCAGTAACCAGCTCCTTAACGCTTTTTTCGAAGTTCGTCATGTTGGCCAGTGCTGCAACCCTGATCTCCATCTTCGGAGTGGGGTCTGGTCAGTACCATGGGCCTAGATACAACACTAATGCTGTAAGGATAGTGAAGGAAAAATCGATAAGAATACACACGACCAAAAATTTAGAAATTTACCTCTTTGCGTGAAGGCCACATTGTCAGCGACCAGGTTTATCGTGAGGAAGTACTCCTAGAAATATTTTCCCACATTGGACTTATGGGTAACATCACTCAGGAATATTCAACCAGTTTCCTGGTGGCAGAAAATGAAGAACCCTATACTATCTGGTTGGGGTTAGATTTGAGATCAAAGAGGTAATTGATCTCGTGGAGTGTTGGCACATGCCTTTTTTTGTGGTGGTAAAGGATATGGAGTGTTGATAGCACTCTATATTCGTTGGGTGTTATTTGGAAAGGGGCGACCTCTAAGTAGTTGGCTACCCCTCAGAAGTAGTCGTGCAAGGGCAGGATTGCCCATGCCTTGATATGAAACCTCGACCAGGCACTGAAGGCACCTCCAGGCAAGTTTTCCCTTTGGTCGGGTGTATGCTTAACTAATGTAATCCCATGAAGGGCGTACTTCCTGAGATATTTTTTCACCGTCCTAGCTGATATGACACTAGCGGGTGTAAGATACCACTTAACTTTGTCTTCTGCTCGAGGGTTGTCGCGAGGCCTTGCTTTGGGTTGAATGTCGGGTAGTACAATGTTTACAGGCTACGGATTAGTTGAAGGGTCCTCGGCGCAAGTTATAGGCTGGTCAGAAGGAGAGTTGGTTGTTTTCTTTTTTCTACGGGCAGTGTATTTCACGCGACCCATGTTAGGCTAACTAGTTGGAGGGCTGGTCGGAGGGTTTTGCTGTGAAGATGGGAATTTAGGGAACAAAACTGACGGTTGTTCTTGGTCCTCGATTATCAGCGCAAGAAGGTCGTCTTCTATTGGCTTCTCACCTCCCCAAGGATCGTGCATGAAGATCTAAGAAGAATAAAGAGGAGTGAGAATCTACGACCAATAAGTAGATGAAAAAATTTGAGGATAACGTAGCTCGTGTCTAAAAGTTAAGATTTTATACGACCAGCAGCTTTCTAATATAAACAATCTAAACATGCTAGTAGTTTGGAAAAACAAATTAAAAAGTGGAAGTAAAAAGTTTTTTCAGAAAAACTTTTCGACTCCAAAAACAGGTGGGAAAAACCCAGATTTTTCCGAAAGCATAAATATCGAATTTTTGCTTCGATTTTTGGGCCCTAAAATAGTATTCCTACTTCCCACACCGATTTATAAGCCTCACTTAATATTTTTATTACTTAAAACTCATATCCTATCATCTTTCTGCATATGAGCCCGATTACCCCAAAAAAATTTCTCAAGAACATTCAAAAACTCACACAAGAAAACTCGTGAAATTCATTTTTAATTGTATAACAGAAACAAGGAGTTCAAAAGCTTACTTGTATTGCAGATTGCAAAGGAGTGACAGGTGTCATTGGTCGGGGTTGGTCGAACACGTCTCAGATTACCAAAGTTTTCTGGGTTGCCCGTGAGAGTTCTTCTGAGTTCTTGAGAGAGAGGGATTTGGTAAAAGGTAAAAAGTGGGAAAGTGATTTGTTTATAGTGATCGTGGCGCAGTTAAAGAGGTAATGATGGGGGTAAGCTTTCGATGCGTGGGAATTCATGTTAGCTGTCGAAATATTTTTGGGATACTGCAACAGTCATGATTATTTACATTTTCGAAAAGGTGCTGATAGACGTGACAAGTCAGACGGAAAGTTGGTCGATTAAGTTTATTATATGCTGGCCACAGTAAAATAAACTTGGGGGGAAAATTTTTACCCATAAGATTTACCTGATGATGTGGAAAAATTAACATGCACGTGGGATACACTTGACCGTTTAAGTGAGTACAATCTGTTCGACCATCGACCAGAAGAGAATTCACTCAGAAGGCGGCATATTTTATGGGTGATCAGTCTGGTCGCAGCATTTCAGATATTTTCTAAAGATATGTAATTTCACATTTATGTAATAATTGTGATTTCCATTATTGTTTAGATGCGCTTGTATTAAATGTAATTAAGGCCCATCGGCCCAAAAAGAACTCCTTGATCCTATAAATAAGACTCAAAGGGCTCAAGAGAGGGGGCTTCCTTTCTTTTTGGAATTATTAGAGAAAAAGATAGTGTTTTTATCTGCCAAAAATTATATTCATCTCCAAGCTTATGAAACTCGTGAACCCTACTTCATTGATCAAAGTTGTTGGGATTCTACATTAATAAGAACACTAAGTGGACGTAGGTTATTACCATTACTTGGGGGCGAACCACTATAAAACTTTGGTGTCATTTATCTTTTTGGCTTGAATTCATCTTGTTTTTATCGTTTTACTTGACTTCGTGTCGTTGACCAAATCAAGGGTCAACAATGTTAAAGCTTAAGAAAATTCTTTTTCCATTCATTTCAATTTACATACTAAAAATTATATATATATTTGTAATTAATAAAAAGAGAATACAAAATATAAAGTAAATAGCTTTAAACCATTAACATCGATGGTTTATACATATTTACTCATTTATATATAATTATATTAATTAGAATCTATTAACTTTAGATGGTTTATAACCATTTAATAATTTATATATAATAAATTAAACCATTATTAACTAATGGGTTATATAGTGTAGATTGATTATATGGATTATATATATATATATATAATAAGTAACTCTATATTATACATATATAATTAAGTATATATATAAGAAGTATTAGTATATTATTTATTGTTGACCCAAATTTTGGACAACTGACACGGAGTCAAAATATGCTTGATGTGAATGAATGCGTTGAACAGAATCGAATGACAAAAATAATAAGAACACGATGTTTTATAGTGGTTCGGCCCCAGGATCTGGTAACACTACAAGAAAATGGGGTCTTTACCTACCAATTGTAAGTGTAGGTAAAACTAGCCTAATGGTGGGTAATATGGTTTACCTACCAATATTGAATTGGTAGAGATTGGTAGGTAAAAGTTAGTGGGGAAAGAGTCTTTACCTACACTTATTAACACTGATAGGTAAAAGAATCAGTGGACCCTACTAAGTTATAAATCAATTAATGAGTCATCAGATGACATGTTTGATGACATGGCATCCTACGTGTATGCTGACATGATTTTTGTAGTTTTACGTGTCTGATGACGTGGCATCCTACATGGCATCCTACGTGGCATTCTGCATGGCATCATATGCGGCATCCTACGTGGTATCATTTTATTAGCCCACATAGCATTATTTTATTGGTTTGTTACACAATTTATATTTTGTTCAAATTTAATGGTTATGTGTAGGTAAAAAATAATAACAGTTATTTGTAAATGTTCTATATTAGAAATAAACTAGAAAAAAACCATTCAATAATAAAATGTTTAATGCTAAAATTCTTTATAATTTTCAATACTAAAATAAATCATAAAGTTATCATTTTAAGGTTACCCCTACCAAAATAAAAAAAACTTCATAAAGTTCATTCCTTAGTAAATTAATGTAAATAAACTAAGAATCATCTTGTGACAACCGAACTGAAATAGATGGCGACTCTCTTAATATCGATGGATCAGCATCTGGAGTTAAATCAGTCCACCCTGCCTTTTCATTTTCTTCTGCAGCATATATCTTCAAGAATTCTCCCTTGAGCCCAACCTAGAACCATGTTAAACAATACGAAATCCACTTTAAAATCCCAACCTTAAATATATCAAATAATGATAACTTATTAAAGGGTGTCTAGAATTTTTGCCTAAAAAATTCAAATACAATTTTTTTTCGTCTTTTTTGAAACAAAACATCGACTTTTATTGAGAGATGTCTACTAGATACCATTATCTACCTGGATAAAAAGTGAATTTAGGTGCAACACCATTTAACTGACTAGCAAATCATGCAAAAGGGAGAAAACAAAAATATATTAAAGGGAGCCAACAACTTTTACTTTCACAGCCAACACAAAGGAAATGAAACCTTGAAATTGAACACACCTGGTAGGTCCATAAAGACTTTGAGAGGTCTATATCCCCATTTTGAAATCCAGTAAGTTTAACTTGCCCTCTAAACCCTGCTCCGTCTTTCTCCAAGAATGCACCATAATTCTGTATCATAGATTAGATGCACCATATAAATATAAGATAACAAGTGACAATAAAATGTCATATGTACTTGGAACTTCTATAAAGAGTACCATTAGGCAGTATATGATTAGAAAGAAATAAAATTTTCAATGAAGGAGAAGAGGACACGGGAGTTATCTGGGAAAAAGTTAAGCCTTGGTTGGCTGTATGGATTTTCAACTGTAAGCATTTTAAGGCATAATCTTTCAGAGGCTATCTACAGTAATACACAACATATCATCCATTAATGATGATGATGATGATGATGACTCATACATAATGTACCATTAAAACTGATAAGAAAACTATGAGAAAGATTCACAAAGAAATTAAAACATTGGCTTGGAACTTGTTGAATCTACCTGCAGGCCAACTGTTTGAGATAAGAACACTAGATCATTATATCCTTTGACAAAATGTACAGGCTGGAAAACCTTCACCCAACGGCCTATCACAGTGCCTTCACTTCAGAAAGTTGCAATAGCTTATATATCAGTAACCAAACAAAAAGGTCGTAATGTAAACAACATCAACCAAGTATAATCTACTTCTATATGAGATCAATGTAATACATGCTCAGAAAGACTGCAAATGCTATATATATTTGAGATAATTACAATCATGAAAATCCAAAGTAGAAAGTATGTGAACTGGTAACAAAAGAGTTCAATATAGATATATATGAGTTCCAAGAAAATAATGCAGTTATATAGTATCAGTATGTACTTGTACCAGAGATGTGTATAGATGAAGTCACATACATAAAAACCCAAACAAGCTGGCCAGAAAATCTACTAATAAGATCAGTATCATTGCTCCTCCATCAAAATGAATAAATTTATGCAGAGACATGATAACGATGAAAATAGTTTGTCAAGCAGAGCAACCTTTGAAATCAATGTATAAAAAGTTTAAAAACCCTTCTCTTCAAATGGGAATTTGCAAGTTCAAATCAAAAGAACCCTTTGAAAAAAATAATACAACTTTTGTACACAAACAGGATATTGATGCAAATAGTATCTGGACAGAAAAACCTCTGAAATCAATGCATAAGAACCCTTAACTCCATCAAAAGCTTCAAATGGTTATTCTCAAGTTCTCTGAATCATTTAGCAGCAGGACATTTATCACCTCACCAAAGAGCTAGAATGTATATTAATAAAAGGCACCATATTATCATAATATAATGCATACTATCAATTTTAACTGCTGGACCAATATTATTCTCCTCCCAAAATGATATATCCTCGTCTAAAATATATATTCTACATTTTGAAAGAGCATTGAATAGGTATTAACAAGACTCTCTTCTATATAGAATTGGTAGTATACTAGTATTACTCCATAATTTAATAAATACATAGTAATTCTACACATAATTATTTAATACAAAGATCTTTAGGCTATGCACTGAAAAATGGCAACAAAATTTGTAGAAGTAGAAATGCAGAGCCCCTTCAATATTTTCAATGTCAAATTACTTCATATTGTAAGTTATGCTGGAACCTAGGAGAATCATTAGGTTTAGTCTATCTTCACAGAAAAAAGAGGTGCATGGACCAAAACAATACAAGCTACATCAATGGACAAAGCAAACGTCCAAATTAAGTATGTCGCGAATGACATTTAGCTGCAAAATTGAAAGCAAGCAACTTGATTGAATTTGATAGCTAAATGAACAAGTAATGAAATAAATGAATAATTGGAGGAAAAAGTTGTCACTCTAATTCCCAGTCAATTACTAGTTATTGTCTACCAAACAGGAAAAGGAAAAAAATGAAAAACAAGTTGACATCTACATAACCAAGGGGAAAAGGAGAGAGAAGATAAAGAAGAAAGAAAAAAAATTCAAGATTGTTATAAGAATACTTCTCAATATAAACTAGTAAGTAGTCTTAGTCACCATGGCCTTAACAACAATAAATATTTACCTGGATATATACCATAGATAATCAGAATAGTCCTTTGTCACATTTAAATGCTCCAATATACCATGAACTGTAAAAATATCGTCACTCCATACACCAATTGGCTCTTTAACGGTCATCCAGGATTTTGTGACATAGACACTGTTATTCTTAGTCCCAAATTGTTGGCTCAAAGAGATATCTGAAGAAAGAAGCAAACTAGACTACTGATTTGACTGAAGTTTGTGTTGCAACCTACTCAAGCGTGGAAAGAAAAAGAAAAAACACTTGAGAGAAAAGCTGGGCTAAAATCACTAACATTCCCATATTGTCAAGTAAACAAAAGACATGAAGCATGCTGAGAATCAATTAATTAGTATACATCAAGAACCGAGACCATGTTTCAAAAATTTGGGATGTAGGACAGCTAAAATTTTAAAAAACTAAGACCAGACTGGGAAGAGAGATGCAATTACCTTATAATTTCATAAATGCTTGAATGAAAATAAATTTAGAAGCTCCAGCACTAATGATAAATTGATTTACCAGAGAAACTAAGATAACCCATATACCATCATCTTGTTCAGTTCTATGAGGTTTACACAATACATTAACTAAAACATATATTCAAATATGTGTCACAGTGTCAAGTCAACTTTAAAGAAAAAAACTCTGCAAATGAGTTCAGCACCTAGGTATATTCCAGGAAGAGAGCTCTTCTCATGCTTTCAATAAATTTTAGATGATAGAAAATAGTTTAAAAAGGAAAAAAAAATAAGCTGCCACCAAGACAATTACACATACTAATTGGTAGTTTGATCTCATGTTCTACTTATATATGCAAACAATTTCCCTAGTGTGTCGCTCAACCTAGTATGATATAGCTCAATGTAGTGAAACAATATCAATGATTCCAGATACTGTAGCAGCTCTATTTATTTTTAAAGAAACATAAACCTGTATTAATAAGGAAATAATAATACAAGAACAGTGTGAGTCAAAACACGCCAACATCAAACACAAAACTAAAGGAAATTACAAAAACTAATTCCAGTCCCTAACTAGGTCAGCGAACAAAATGCCCTTAAACTCGTTTACATTATATGATCAAAATGCTACCCAATATCTGATTTTATCCCATAATCTCAACTTCTTTGAAAATCCTTCTATTTCTTTCCAGCCATAAAGCCTGGAAAGGTCTTTTTTGTAATGTCCCATGTACATTAGACACCCCAAAGACAGCAACAGGACAAAGCCTCTTAAATTTTGATAGAACTGAGGACTTTTCCAAAAAAAAAAAATTGCCAAAGGGAAAAACCAAATAGAATTATCTGACTTTCAAAAATAGACTTGCAAGAAAATTCTTCAGATCTATCACCCAACCACACTCTCCTATCTTGCATATAACTACAAATGCTTCTCCTTCCCAACATGAACAGTACCTCTATAAATACAGGGACTTCTCTATCATTTAGATTTCTTATAAAATGAAAGTTCCAGTCCGAGTTGTTGCCTCTCATTTCATCAAATTTCTGAAAATGCTATATTGTAGCTGTTCTCTTTGAAGATAATCTGGCTAATTCAGGAAAAACATCCTCTCAAAATCTCACCATTCTTCCATCACCTACCTTCAATTCGACAAATCTTTCTAGGCCACTTTTCCTCCTCTTGATTATGTAGCTGCTCTATGGAAAAAAATCGTTTTCATTTTTCACTTTGTTAAGTTTCCCTATTCACATGCTAATTATGTATTTTAACCCCATGTTAAATTCTCACTAATCTTACTAAAGTAATTAGAATATAAAGTCAGTATCAACTAATTTCAATACATCATTGTATAAAGAAGAGAGACAGACAGACTAACATTAGACTAACATCTCACCTTTAATCTCACCATCCAAACATATCATCAAACGGTCGAGTGGGAAAAAGAAAAAATGAAACTACTAAAATTAGGTGATAACTGAAAAATACGTGTTGACGTGTCTGAATAAAAATTGAGAGTCAGACTTAGCAGTTCTAAAGATATAGGCCCTTTTTTATTTTCTCTTCAAGCATGGAGTTATTATTCATTACGTTGTTTTAATTCGTATAAAATATTCATATAGTAGAATTATTAACACTCGTCCTCAAATAAATAGATTAGCATCAGATAGGTTATATAGGTAATAGTGCATTGATGCGTAGGCAAACCCTGTACAAAGTATAGGGCAAGAAATGGTTAATGCCCATTCATTAATAGCCAATGCACAGGAATAGAAACACCTACCTTTGCAGAGTTGAACACTGTGTTTCTACAATCTGGTAAAATACTAACTGACCAAGGTGGTAAATTATATTTTTGACCAAGGAATGTTACAGTAACAGAGCTATGTTCGTCGATATTTGCAAGAAAAGCAGAGCATCTGCTTTTAGTTTGGTTCAAACTGAAATTTAGGTCTTCACCAAGAGCAAAACTTATACTAGTATAATCCATTTCAATCAATTACTTTAACTTAAATCAATCAAATCCAAGAATGAGTAAAAAAGATATATATTTCAATTCCCCTAAATTCAAAAACTGAAACTTGAAACACAAACAATGAACAAAACAAGACAAACAACACAAACCCAATTGCATAATAGAAATCAACTGCTATTGGTTGCCGAAAAGGAAAAAACAAATAATAGAACACCAAAAAAAAGTAGCAAGTTTCAGTGATACCACAAACCTAGAATCTCTCTCGGTCGCCCAAGGTTCGGCGTCGACAGTTGTGTTCACGGGAAGTTTTGTTGTTAAAGGGTGGCCTGAACGAGCATGGTTCGCGCAAGGAGAAGGGTGGCCTGAAGCTTTTGGGGCCTGGTTCGCATAGGGAAAAGGGTAGCCTAAATCTTTTGGGGTCTGGTTCACGTCAAGGAGAAGGCTCACCTGAAGTTTTGGGGTCTGGTTCGCGTAGAGCCCCGTCGCAGTCTCCATCGAGCCTCCCGCGCCAGCCACCTGCAAGAGAAAAGGGTGTGACAGAGAGAGGGAGAGAGAAGGAGCTGAGAGGTTAGATGTGAGGGAGATTGAGAGGTGCGGCTGAGAGGAAGAATAAGAAAGAAATGAACCCTAATCCCTAAAGCCCCAATCTGAATTTTAGGTCTGTTTTTTTTAATTAAAATTTTCTTATTTAATTAATAAATAAATATATTTTATTTATATTTTTTCTAACTATGTACACACGTGGCATGCCACATGTTATACAATGTGTACACATCATATTATTTACTCCACATAAGTTTCCAAATAAGCATTTATAATAATAAAATAATATAATGAAAATAAAAAATGGGGGGAAAATTGAGCGGGAATGGTTAAAAAAATTTCCCTCCGTAATATATGTAGGTAAAGATCATTACCTACTGATATTATTGGTAGATAAAGATCTGTTCAGAAATATAATATAATGGACTAGCATTTACCTACTAATATTATCTACCAATAAATATTGGTAGGCAAAACATTACTTTCCCTACCAATATATATTGGTAGGTAAAATATTGGTAGGTAAAGATCAGATTTCTTGTAGTGTAATGACCTACGTCCACTTAGATTGTTATTGATGTGAGAATCAAAGGAGTGATCAAAGAACAAGGGTTCAATGAGTTTCACTAACCTCTGAAGAACAATACAATATTTCGGGTAGAATTACTCTAGTATCAAATAATTCGAAAGCAAAAAGGTCCCTTCCTTGAGCTATGTTTCTCTATTTATAGGCTCAAGGGGGATTACACGAGATTGTTACAGATATTCTCTCCTGAATAATCGGATACTCAGGAGATTGTGTGAGTTAATTTCGGGATTTACAAAGATCTTTATTGTAACATTATGTTGTATGCGGAACCATCGACCAGACTGGTCGCAGGAAAGACTGGGCCGCCTCCTACTTATAATGTACCTTCTGGTTGATACACTAGCGGAGTTCCTCCAGATGTCAGCCACGTGTCCAGGGATATCTTCCCACGTCATCAATGCCAATTTTTTGGATAACATTTATATATATAATTAATTATTGATAAAGATCCTCCTAGATCACTACACCAAAAACCCATTTCTACAATAATGAAAAAGTATTATCAAATACATACCATAACACTTTTTGATGTCTTAAGAAAAGTGTTATTATGGTAAGTCAGACCATTTTGCATAACACATTTCCATTGTTATAGAGAAGTATAATTACTTATCATTCGATAACACTTTTGTTTTGTTATTTTAATAAATAGATAAGTATTTCATTATATCATTTATAATAGTTTATATAAAATATTTTGCTACTTATGGAGTAGTATTTATGGAATATCTTACAATAACACATTTTCTGCATTAAATAAAATAAATTACATAACACAATTTTAATCATAATTATATGATAATACATTTTTTTCACATTATTAGAAAATTTATAAAAGTTTCAATTAATGTCGTACGAATAAGTTTACATAATTTTTTTTCAAAAAGATGAAGACAAAAAATTATCCTTGAAGCAAAAGAAGATAATATGAATAAATTTTTATTGTTAGAATTGTAAAATCATATGACAAAACAAATTATGCTCAATGAGAATTCTACCATTAATGAATATGTAAGAAGTGTACAAAGTTAGAGAAATAAATTATTTGACTTCAAAGAGACTTTAACTACAACTGGTGTCTACTTTTGCTCCAAAGAAAGACAATCCCATCAGACCCGCACATTGCAAAAATGGTACAATTAGCTAAACAGTGATTACATTATCAAAATAAGTAATACAAGTCAAAGTTGAATGAAAAATAGTAATTTCATATCATATATATCTTGTCCACAACCCAAAGTATAAACTATTTCATCAATACATTTACTCATAATAATCTTTGACCACGTTCACATTGCTCTTATATGTGTATACACATGTAAGTTAGGTCCTAGGATAACGCGGCTAAGCTCAATTACATGTTCAAGTTTTTAGAATAGTTTTTTGTGGTCAAAGTGATCTAGTCCATAGAGCAATAAGAGCCAACAATAATATACCTCATTTATATTTATATATAGATTCAAAAGTACCTCTTTTAACAAGTGCAGTAACTAGAAAAATAAAAACTCCTAATAAGTAATAAGTAGTATGAAACAAAATTTGTTAGTGCTTCAAATTTTTTGACTGCAGTCACTTATAGATAAAGGTATGAACCTCTCTTATAGTTCATGAATCATTATCAAATATATACTTAAATAGCTATATGTACTGATATATATTGACATTTCTATTATTTTTTCTTTCTTTTCTTTCTATACAGAGCTTATCTAACGAAACAAAGGAAAATACTTGAATTCATTTATACAGTAAAATGTTTAAATCGAATGATGGAATAACAGTAGGAATAGCCACAACTCACTATCACAAGAGTCAATATCTATTTATAAATCTATATATATATATATATATATATATTTACACACATAAGCAAGGAATGAGCAGCAAGAAGCAAAATAAGAGCCAAAATATATTGGACATTTAACACTCAAGTAAAAACAAATAGACCTTTAGCTCCAAATATTAGAGTTATCAAATCAACATTACAATTAAAAAATAGAGCAACTAAAGTTTTCTTATCAGTAGCAAATCAATGAAAAAGGATATGTGGTTTTCAACCTCATCATCTTGGTAACACTATCTCTATCATCATGTCACAGAATATATACATACATACTTGTTTTATATATATATATATATATATATATATAGACAGACAGACAGAGAAAAAAAAAAAAAAAGAAATCATACCACTTAATAAGAGAAGCTTTTTTTGGTAAAACTATTTGTATCAATCATCATCAACAAGCTTCTGAATGAAATAAATCATAAATATAAAGTATATATTTTCATTGTAAAAGCTTAACTAGTTATTAATAAAAACAAACTCTTTTAGCCCAACAAACAAAGTAGAAATTATTGTTAAATATAATAAAATAGTATCATAATTCTATACAAAAAAGAACAAGTTGTCTTCCAATATGTAAAGCATGAGGCCAAATCAGTTCTTAAAAAACATCAATAATACATTTTAAATATATGTCACAAGCCTAAGCCCAACCAAAACTAGTATAAATTGGAAAATTCCTCTATATCTTTTAGAGAACTCAATCTTTTTAACATTTTTTTCACCCAAGTACACATGCTGACACATGCTGACGTATGTGCTTCTTGTGAGCTAATTAGTTATAGATATAACAAAGTTCTTCATATAACAGGGAAAGGTTTAGGCTATATATATGTGACACCTGCATTGTTTGTAGTAATGGTAGAAGAAGGCATAATTTATATATATATATATATAAACCATTCCTAAATGAGGTTGAACAAGAAACTAGTCCAAAACAAAAAGTTGTCTCATATAAACATAACAAAAGAAAATTAACATAAAAATAATATTAATTTATCAATGACATAGTAATGCATAGAAAACTATAAAGTTCATACGGATGGTGATGCTCCGTAGGCACTTAGACAAGTAGGATTCAAACCCATTACCACCTTGATTAGAATCATGTTCATTTTTTTGTTTCTTCCCTGTCACAAGAAATAAAAAAAATGAATGTAGCCATATCAGTTAATTAAAAAAGATATCAACTACAATAAATTTAGGCCTAGAAAGTAAAATGTGTCTTTCATCTTTTCACTAGTCATTGTTAAATAATAAAGAAAAACAAAGAAACTGCTTCATACAATAGTTAAAGGATATATATTTATTAATTAAATTTAGTTATTTGATGATTATTATAAAAGAGTGAGTATGTGTTTATGATACTCTCATATTGTGCGTGTTGATTTTATTCTCCTCTTTCATTCCTAAGTATTTTTTAGTTCTGAACTTTTTATTAAAACAAAACACAATAAGCAATTGAAACTGAACTCTCACACATTGATAAGGGAATTAAATGAATCTTTATGATATAAAATATTGAAACTTTCCCATGACCTGCAAGATTCAAAGAATCGATACAAGGAAGTCAAGAATAATAAGAACAACAAAGTAATAAATTAAATGCACTGCAAATCAACTGAGGTAATATCTTCAATTTACCTACATCTGTAGTAGAAGTTGTTAATAGCTTAATTCAATCTAATAAAAATGCATTTAGTGCCCCAATCTATTAGCATTCCCACTGAGGTCTCTCTCACTCTTGCATTCTCTAGATCCCTTTATTCTAGAAATAACCACATCACTCAGGTCAACTAAGCCCTATTTATAGGCTTGAGATATATTTACATAAATAAAAAGAAGACAAGCTAGAATAAATATTTTATAGGCCTAGATCTTGCCACAAAATTCAGATAAATATATATATAGATTGCAAATAGCACCTTTCAGATCAGGCGACAACAAAGAAAAACTAAAATATATATATATTAGAAATTTAAGACAAAAATAAAAACCCTATTGGATGAAGAGATGAACTCTATCTCTGAACAGAGAGATACACCACAAAATGTAAGAAACCTATGATAACTTAAAAATACTTTCAAAAAGATCACTCATGCAACTAAGTTTATTCTTAGTCTAATATAAATTAAAATACTAAATAACAGGAACACCTCATGTATTCAATGACCATTAAAAAAATAATCTCTAAAGCTTTTTCAGAAGTTCAATAATGGTATCATGAATGAATATGCTTTGATTTACAACAAAAATGAATTTAATTTTGTGAAACTATAGAGTATACAGAATAGCCTATATATGACATGAGACATAAATTTAACTTGAATTTAATTGCATATAGCCTACACCAAGACTTAATTGCTTTGATTTCATTAATAAAGATCATGTCTTACAGATAAATTTATGCAAATATATAAATAATGAAGAAAAAAACAATCTATCACACACACATAATAAACAACACAAATCTACTGAGTCCTTCGTTATTGAAGCATTCATGAAAACACCCTGATTGCATAAACTGTAATCTATATATAATGTATAAATTTTTAATTAGTTCATAGCATTGAGAAATCAAAATACGTTTCTTAGATAAAAATAAATAAAAGACATTTACATTTTTCATATCGCACACATACATATAACTTTCTTAAATCTACTATAAAATTTTATATATTTTTTTATAGTGGTCATTCCTTTTTTTTTTTAAATTCAAAACATTTAAGTACATAAATATATAACATTTATAAATCAACTATAAAACACCCTACTTTTCCGAAAGTGTCCATTCCTTTCTTCTTCTTTTTTAAGTTTAGAACAAACATAGATAGAGAAAAAAATTACCTTGTTGCTTACTTTCTGACCAAACAGATAGAAGCAAGACCTACCAAAGGATTTCTCCAAAACAAAGAGAATAGGGACAAAGAAGAAGAGAGTGAGATAGATCTAAAGAGAAGAGGAAAGAGAGAGACACACATCATAGAGACTTTGGCCATTATTTAATGAGGAATGAGAAAGAGTGGCTTGACATTCACCTCGTCCAAAAAGCATGGATACAGAGGAAAAAAAATTCCCACAAGGTTATAGAGAAAAAAGATAATACAATGATATATATATATAGAGAGAGAGAGATTGAAGAGACACTAACTTTGTAGGATAGTTCTAAGGCTGGGAAGTGCTCAGAGGCTTATGGAGCCAAAATCTACATTATGTCCCAAAGAAGACCCCGAAGGTTAATATATTGTGTTCTTATGATTTTAAATATAAAATACCTCACAATGTATCTAACTAGAGAGAAAGATAAATGGACAAAGAAAATGGCTAGGTTTGTCCCACAACTTTAGTTCATCAAAGAGCTTGAAAAGTTGGTGACTGAGAGGCTCCTTCCATTCATTGAGGCTCTTGTAGGACGTTGCGTTGGAAAAAGGTGGTGGTGTTCAAGGTTCAGTATTTACCAATTTTTTTCAACTAGGGTTTAGGAAAATTGATTAGAGAGGGCAGGAGGAAAATGTGAGAGAGAGAGAGAGAGTAAAAGAAATTGTATTGCGTATAAGAGAGAAAAAGAATATAACACATTTCATTTACCACTTTTTCCTTTTTTCAATTGCCTCATTTTTAATTTAATTTTACTTTCTTTAGCACATTTATTTTATATATATTATAGTACTTTTTCAATAGTCTTATAATGATGTGTTATTGAAACGGGTCTTTGTTGTAGTGTCACCTCCCCTTTTTAGGAACCTTGAGCTTTTGCTTAAGGGATGTTTAAATTCGGAAACTTCGTAGTTTCCTTAGCCATTATATACCACTTATATTTGTTGTGAAGTTGACCTTTTTTGCTAATACAAAAAGAAAAAATTCTTACTTTCCATGTCGAGTTTAACGAAACTTTAGCTCCAATTTACAATCCTCATATAAGGGATCTCGCTCTATCTTCAAGTCATCAATGGAAGGAAGATGAGTGTACTCATCAAAATCATTATCCAATAGAGAGGTTGAAAGAGTTTTAAATTCTTGGCATTAATGATAGAGTACATACGCATATATGGTGGTAGATAAAGCTTAAAGGCATTATCACTAATTTTCTTATAGTTTTTAATGGTCCATATCTAATAGGATTGAGCTTCTTACCTTCTCCAGTTAACTGATCTTTCCCATGGTGCAACTGTATGAAGTAACCTTCTTTAAAGTTACAAGCCTTACGATGTTTGTCATGCCGATTTTTATATCGTTGTTGGGAGCATTGTAGTTGTGTTTCAACTTCTCAGTGAATCTTTCTAACTCGTTCGAGAAATTTATGAGCTTGAACATGTTTGTCATCTTCCTTTCCAATTAGTGGTTTGTCATTAGTTTTGAATGCCATATCAAAAGGATTTTGGGGTAAGTAACCCAAACAAACCTCGAAGGGAGATTTCAGTGTGGAACCATGAATTGCTCGGTTAAAAGAGAATTGCAAGTATGGAAGAACTTCATCACAGTGTTTTGGATGCTTGGAATTATATCATCTTAATAGATGTACCATAGTCTGGTTCACAACTTTTGTTTGTCCATCAGTCTGTGGATGAAAAGCAGTACTACGCTTCAACCAAGTATCCATCATTCCCCTCAAAGACTGCCAAAAGTACCCTAAGAAACGACTATCTCTATCTCATATAATCGATGTTGGAAGGCCAAAATGTTTCAAAACATGTTGGAAGAATAACTTCGCACCTCCTAATCTAACAATCTTCTTGCATGGAACAAGGACCTCCATTTTGCTGAATTGATCTACTAGAACAAGTAAGTAGTCTAATCCAAACTTTTTCTTAGGTAATATGTAGCGCAACATTTTTTTTTTAATTTTGTGCTTTATTTTATTATTAATTGTTAAGTGTTAGGAAATTATTTTTTATTGTTTAAATTATTTGGTAGAAATTATGTGAATTCAATTTTTTTATTTGTTTTATTTAATTATTCTATTTTAAAAGCTTTCTTAGGTTTTCGTTGGGTGCACTAAGGGGCATGTTCAGTAGAGACACACTTGAGCACTTATTTGTGAATGTGCATGATTTCATGGTGAGCATGCATTAGTTTTCTGTACTTAATGTCACTCTTATTTATGTATTTATTATTAGTATAAAAGGAGGAAATAAGCGTTGATCAACTTTGAGGGTTATTTTTTATTTCTATCAAAGGAGGTAGTGGATCCCTAGCCTTATTCTTGTTATTTGTTATTTTGATTCTTGTTTATCCTATTGATTTAATGATGGTTGTTGTCTTGATTATTTTCTTCTTACATGTGTTGATAATAGTTCTCTATGCCTTTTTTTCTTAAATCCCTAGAAAAATGAAGAAAAAAAAAGGTTATGCATGCGGGCTTTGTGAGAGTAGATCCTATAAATGAGTTTCTATAGAGATGGGCATCCTTGTAAGTACATGATATATTTATTTAATGAGATCTTATGTTTATGTTTCCATGATCAATTCGAATCTAATTATTTATGTAATAGTATGCAAGGGCGTTAATAGATACATGCTAGGGCTTAATTTTTTTTAGGCCTATTTTATGTTAATGCTGTCTCTTAAATATTCATATAAAAATGCAAAAAAGAATTTGAGATTTTTGATCATGTAGATTTCAGCATAGGGTCACAATTGGTTTTGATTGTTGATGTTTATTTGAATTGATTTATTTTATCAATTGTTGTGCTTTGGAATGAAAACATGCTATAGGTTTTGGCCTAGGTGTTTCAAATTGAATAAATAAATTTTTGGTTGCTTCTTGATGTTATTTTAAAAGTCATTTACTTTGATATGTCTATTTGTAATATTTTTGAAGATAATGCTATGTGGGTTTCGTCCTCATGGGTATGGTAGGGTTTAGAGTGTTTTTTATTTTTGTGTTGATTAATCTGCATGGTAAATTATCATATTAAAATGCATAAAATGTAAAACCATGTTAAGTTAATTGGTTAAATTGTTGTAAAGGAATTTAAGTATTAGTTAGTACTCTAGGTGGATTTATGCTTGCTGAATTTTGTTGACTCGAAATTGGTAATTTGAGAATTAATTGGTGAAAAAGCAAGCTATGACTTAAAATGCATATTTTAAGAAAAACCAAGACAACAAAAAGAGTGATGTTTAATATGTTAATGAGGTTTCTTCCTAAATAAAAACATGCAGTTATTTTATATATTTTGTGAGAGAAATATGGTTTTAATTAAATTATGTGGGTTTGAATAAATAAAATACTTGCTTGAATTTTTGGTTTAATTGAGAAGAAAATGTCTTTTAAATAAAATAAGTAAATCATGTGTTTAAATAAATTAAACCTTAGTGTAGAGTCCAAGTACTTTACTTAGCTAGTTAGATAGTAGTATTATAGTATGTATAGTATTATCTTTGTAACTGTGGATTTTTGGTTCAGACCGGGAATTATTTGGACACTCATAGTAGTACTTTTAGATTTTCTAAGTTTAACCTATAGTTTAAGAATATTAATGTTAACCTAAGGTTTGATTATATGACTGATATTAAGGATAATATTTATTATACTATAAGGTTTAGATAAGGACCACTAGGATTTTAAGCACATGTTATGAATGGGTGATTAAGGATTAAGTATTTTAAGGATTTAATTTAATAAGGGTAAAAGTTTGAATGCTATAAGGTCAGTCAGCAGCTTTGAATACGTTGAGGGCTTAGTGAAGGCTGTTTACTCCATTCAAACTTAGCTAAAAACGTGTAATTTCGTGTTTAATTAATCAGCCTGTGCCGATATATCGCAGCTATAAAGGGCGATATATCGCAGCACGTAGATACGGAAAACACGAGACGATGCACGACAGCCTCGGGCATACTGGCCCAGGCGATATATCGCCTACAGGGGGCGATATATCACCTCCTTCAGTGTATTTTGAAATGTTTTGAATTCATTTTCCATTCAACCATTCAACCTCTTGATAAGTCCAGCATCTTTTTGAACGAGTCTTCAGCCTCTGCTGAACGATTATTCAAATATTTTTCACCTAAAAAGCTATTATTTTTATTCAAGTAAAATCAAGATCCTTTCATTCCTAAACTCTATAAATAGGACCTAGTACCCAGCCATTATTCATCTTTTGCTCTAAGTTCAGAGGCTGCAAGTGCTAAATGAGTGTGAGAGTATGAACACCTGGGTTTGGGAATCATAAGCTTATCAAACACCTTGGGAAGTAAGGTTTTAGAGTATTTCGGTTTGAGGTGTAGATTGGTCTTACAAGTCTTCAAGGTAACCCAAAACTCTAGTTCAATTCTGTATTTGTTCTTTTAAGTTCTCATAGTCTTCTACTCAGCCTCTAACCTTAATCTTTATTTTTGTTAGGAAATCTATGTTCTTGAGCACATAAGTTTTGGTAAGTATGTTTCTCAATGGTTTAGTCTTCCCATTCCTTTTCATCTCTTTTTCTTCATTAGACTCACTCTTTTTCATAATGATTATTAGGAGTGTTCCAAAGTCCCAGCACTGTCCACATATCCCGGTAACTTTGGTAAGGAAAATAGGATAGAAATGCATATGTTATATGTTCTATATGTTATCTTATGTTTTATGTTATTAAATGTGTTATGATATGTATGTATGTATGTAGGCTTGGGCATATGACCCATATGACTAACAAGACCCCAAATAGCTTATGGGCATATGACCTACTTAGCTAGTAGGACCCCACTAATCTCATGGGCATATGACTTGTTTAGTCTATGGGACCCCAAGTAATAATGGCCATTATAGTATGTGTATGTAATAAGTGTTATGATATGTCTTTATGTTTAGTATGAAATTTATGTTTATGAACTATATGTTAGATTTTCCTTACTGGGCATTAGGCTCATTCGTGGACGCTTGGAGATTGTGTATCGATGATGAATGGAGTCAAGGAGTCAAGAGTTCGATTTCGAGGATGTAGTCATTTATTTATGGTCTTTATATGTATTTTCCGCACTTACTATGTAATCCTTTTATTTTATAAATCATGTTATGTTTTTTTTTTTTTTAAACAATGGGATCCCATATCCTTTTTGGTATTTATGTAAGTAACTCTTATTTCTATAAGTTTTCTAATAAAATTATGGTATTTTTGCAAATGTAAGTTTTAGTAAGAATTTGTATGTATAGTTTCGTTAATGGTCCAAGAGTCTAGAATAGTTGGGTCTTTACAGTTGGTATCAGAGCAACGGTTCCTTCGCATGAAGTTCTCCTCGATACACATGCTCAAAGCTCCGAATCTGACTGCCAAGTAAGTATGTAAGTTACTAGTTATGTTGCTTATGTGTATAGCTAACAACTTTAGTGTTTATGTTTTCAGTTAAGTATGAACGGAGCTTTATCCTACCAAGATATCCGAGCCATTAAGGCTTTAAAAGAATAAGGGAGCCAAGAAATACCGTAGGAGCACTAGAAACGATCATTCGAAGATTGCTCTTGTTCCACCGAGAGATAGGTGGCCTTCAAGAGGCTAAGCAAATAATGTTAAGATCAACGGAAAAATATGTACTAATAATTAGGCTATTTAAAGATTTTCATCCTGTAATAGCAGCCTTAGAAGAAATATGGGAAAACATGAATGATGAGGATGAATTACCATTAGCGATGAGATATTACTTCCTCTTAGTTAGGTTCACCGCAAAATTCGAGTTTCAATTCACAAATGAGCAAAAACATAGGATTCTCACAAACCTTCCTAGAGGACATTTTGATGCTCATGATAATGATGATTATGAGGAGATAGATGACGATATGCTATATGAGGGATCAGATGTAGAAGATCCCGATTTTTAGATTAGTAGTTTTTAATGTTTTTTTTTTTTTTATGATTGTAATAAGTGAAAATCTTTTTCCAAATGAATAACATGCTACTTTATTACCATGTATGAGTTTGATTTTATTTTTGCAATCATAATAAATACTAAACAAAATGAATAATGACTAAGTTCGGTGAGGGTGGATACAAATCAATGAACCAAGTTTCCTTATTGAGAGTTAGGGGGCCTTAGTAGTGGGAACGATTTTACTGATCCCAGCCCTCCCTCAATATGGTTAACTTTGGAACAAAGATAAGTTTCGAGCCTGAGAATTAAGTCATATAGGATGATTAGAAACACACTGAGAAAATAAAGATGACTTGTTTTTCTAAGTATAGAAACCCACTCTAATAATAAATAAAGACCTATATAATTTTTCATAAGAAGTCATAATAAATAGGTCCGAGATATGTTTGTTTTAGAATAAGTTTTTGCCTTAGAGCTTATTAGGTAAAGTTCTAACAAGTTTCTTTCAACTGTTAGAACTCTGCTACGATGTCGCTCCGAAGATCTGCATGCACCAACGGAAATGCCTCCAACGATGTTCCAACGACCAATGAAGTCCCTCCAGTTCGCCGAAGGGGAGTGCGTGCTACTGCTCGCCGCAACGCGCCAGCACCGCCAGCTAACAACACTGCGGAGATTGTCAGACTGTGACAGCAAGTCAAGGAACTTTTGCAGCAACAACGCCAATAGGCTCAATCTCAGCCTCAGCCTCCGCCACAGCCTCAGCCGCAGCCACAGCCAATGGCCCCAGCACCCCAACAAGTTAGTCCATATGGGGGATGGCCAATGACGAATTACGCGCTGTATCCAGTACCGAACATGGAGCCGGTATACGAGAGGTTCTGCAAGCAGCACACTCCAAACTTCGAAGGGACTATAGACCCCTTTGAGGCAGAAGAGTGGCTAAGGAATGTGGAGCCGATTCTGACACACATGAACCTTAGTAATGTGGACCGCATATCCTGCGCCTCGTCCTTGCTCAAGAAGGATGCCAGGATATGGTGGGACTTGGTCCAGCAATCCCATGATGCTGCCACCATGACATGGACCCGATTTGTGGAGCTGTTCCACAAGAAGTACTACAATTCGGTTGTACTTGCTACGAGGGTTGAGGAGTTCGCCAACTTGAAGCAGGGTACTTTAACAGTGGCGGAATATGCTCGTCAGTTCGACCGCTTAGCAAAGTTTGCATCGGAGATGGTTCCAACTGATTTTCTGAGGGTAAACAAGTTTGTTAGAGGACTTCACCCAAAGATCGAGATGGGGGTTAAACTAGCAAACCCGGGAAACACTACATATGCCGACGTTCTGGAGACGGCAATCGAAGTAGAAAGGTTGCAGGCCAATGTAAGCAAGGAAGAAGCTAGTAAGCCAGAACCTAGACAGCAGAGCCAACCTCAGGCCAGTCGGAACAACAACAACCATAATGGCAACAATCAGTCCAGCAACAGTCAATCAGGCAACAATGGTAACGACCAGAAAAGACGGCAGCTGGACAACAAGCAATCTGACAGCAATAAAAGGGCACGAATGAATAATGGAGGAAATAGGTCGGGCTACGTGGAATACCCGCCATGTTCTAAGTGTCAGAAGAAGCAACCTGGAGAATGTCGCGCCAACACCAAGGAGTGTTTCAACTGTGGTCAAGAAGGGCATCGTAAAAGAGACTGTCCTCAGCAAAAGCCAGAAAGGAAGAAGGATGAAAAGATGGTTCCTGCTAGGGTTTTTGCTTTAACCCAAGGAGAGGCTGATGCTAGCAACAAGGTGGTCACAGGTCAGGTTTCTATCCTCAATAATTTATGCTATGTATTATTTGATTCGGGAGCCACTCACTCGTATGTCTCGTTAGGAATGATAGAAAAACTAGACAAACCTAGTGAAAGATTTAGAACTAGGTTTGTAACATAGAAATTACAACATTTCATAACACTTGTTTTATCATAGCATGTCAAACACAGAATTTCACCTTTCATAATGCTTGGCTTATCATGACAAATCAAAACATAGAACTTAAACTTTCATAGCACTTTATTTCTTGCATCATAACAAGTCATACCTTTCATAGCATAGAAACATATAAATTTCTATCTAACTTCATTACCTAAGGTCCGAGCAAAATAAAGTGCAAAAATGTCACAACGACCCTATAATCATAATCAAACGTTCATTTTTAAAATCATGAAAGAATACTCATGTCCAACATAGATACCCCATGTGTGCATGGGCCATGCACAAGTGGCACAAGTTACACTAAAATCTAATGACCATCAAAACATACAAGACCAAATCATGTGGAATTTTAAAACTTTTTACTTTTAACTCATTGTAGCGAAAATTCATATAAAAAAAACTTTAAAAAGATCATGTCTGCACACTTTTAGTTTGGCAAATAATCTGTAAGATATGCATGCAAGTGTACGTGGTTGTGTGAACTAATAAATTCCGGAAGAACAAATTTCGTCCCACAGACACTATTAACCAATTACCAATAATCTCTCTTTACTTTCTACTTGGCAAGTAAAATTAAGATTAATAAATCTAACTACAAAAACAATTTCAATAACTGTAAATAAAACAATTAATCACAGGACGAAAATCAATAATAAAAAGACCTAGGGTATTAACTTCATCAACTTTTTATTCTACTAATTTTATTAATCAATTCTAAATTTCTTTCTTCCTATTCTAATAGCAGGTTAACATAAATCGATTCCTATTCTTTTTCAAGATATAAGATCTCAACCTATATGCAGGTTTTCTTCATCTCTGTATCAAACTTAAACGTATAGCAAACTTTAAGCATAGAAACATAATTGCTACACAAGCCATACATATACTTTCATCCAATGTTTAACCTATGTCTATATAACAATAGCATATTCAATTCTCATATTTCGAATTTTGAATAAAAATCATAAGTCAAGCAAATATTGATCAGATATTAACTAGCATTAAACAAACATTATATAGATTAACTAGCATAATAACATTAAATAGAATCCAAATGACTACATTAACCCCTGGATAAATGTGTTTAGTTCATATTGGACTTGACTAAAACAACAAAATAATTATTCAGAAACATAAAATTCAAAGACTTGAAGAAGAAATAGAAATATGAAAGTGCAGAAAAAATTGTCTCCGACAAATTTACTCTCTAAATTCATAATTAAAATATAACCTCACCCTAATTAAAACCTAAAGTATGAATTTATACTAAAGAAAACACGATTCTTTTTTCTTTTCTTTTTTTTTTCAAATGTGGGCCACGACTTGGCCTTTCCTAGGTCATGGCCCGTGTCCTTTTTTAGCCCTTCAGCATCTGGTTAAAATCTGTAGGCGTCACGACTCTCTAGTTCCAGGTCACGGCCCACCTCTCCAAGATCCCCCTAGAATTTCCTCTGTTTCATCTAGCGTTGCAACTCTCTTCAACAAGTCACGAGTCTAATTCCTTTCAGCAAACCTTCAACCTCTGACTTTGCTAGAGTTGCGACCCTTAACCCCATGCCGCGACTTTAATTCCATTTGTTTATCAGATTTTAACCTTTTGACATTCTTCCTTCATCAAAAACTTATTATAACTAATCCTTAATACCAATTTGAGTCGAACAACCACTAAAAGCTCTATTTTTCCACCATTTCCTCTTCTTTTTGTGTTTAGCTCACGATCCAATGTACCAACCTACAACACAGACAAACACAAGCGTAATCTTGCACAAAACAAACATAAAGACTCAAGATTACCACAAAAACACATTCTAAAACGACACTAAAATGAAGTTATCAGCAAACAGAATTACAACTACTACTTTATAGAGTTAAAGCGAAATAAATGTCATAAAAGAAATAACAAGCTCCCTGCTTTTCTTTTTAAAATGGTGTTCCAACAAAACCTCCCCAGGTCGGGCCACATGTACATATCCACAATCAGACTCTAGCGCTCATTGCACCACCTTGCTTTTGCACTTACCTACAACATGAAATAACTAGGTAAGCGAAAACACTTAGTAAGAATTGCCTTGCACACGAATATACTATTATCCAGTAATGGGTTGGCCTAAGGTAGTTACCGCTACCGGTCATTAGGGTATTAGATAAATTCCAACCCTATCATACAATTCTCAATAATAGTCCTAACAGAAAATCTGGCACATTGGTTATGCCCAATAACCAATGTTCATACATATCAAAACACTTGCATTAAGAAAATCCCAGACATTCAAGATGTATAACCATATCCGAAATGAATACTTTGGTTGTTTCTAACAACCATGTTCACACATAGCACAATAACCTGCACTCAAAAAATTCCCAGAACATACAATATATCACTCATATCATAATATCATGCACTGAGAAGATTCTCAAAATACTCAAATATATTTATCACACATCAAAATTAAGTAACTATATTATCAGCAAGGGATCCGAGCCATAACCCGGTTCCAACATTTATGTCCTGACTCCAACCCGGACTATATTACCATTGTCTTGGATCAACCCCGGACTATATACTTTTACCATGTCCTGGCTTTGACCTGGACTATATTACCATTGTCCTTGCTCCAACCCAAAATATATTACCATTGTCATTGCTCCAACCCTGACTATATCACCATTGTACTGGCGCCAACCTGGAAAATATTACCATTGTCCTGGCTCCAACCCTGACTATATTACCATTGTCATGGCTCCAACCCTGACTATATTACCATTGTCCTGGGTCCAACCTGGACTATATTACAATAATCCTGGCTCCAACTTGGAATATATTACCATTGTCCTTTCTCCAACCCTGACTATATTACCATTGTCCTGGCTTCAACCCTGACTATACGCTTACCATGTTTTGGCTCCAACCAGAACTACATACTTACCATGTCCTGCCTCCAACCTAGACTATTTTACGTTCGATTTCTTTCTCCAACCCGAAACTACTTACCATTTAGCCACAGAAGGCCAAAGCATTGCAAAAGTACCCATTAAGCATAACCTAGTCTTAATGACCCAAACAAAACTGGTGTAATCTACTACTACAAGCACACACTAGTGTATTCATGTTGTAGCCAAGAAAGAGGAAGGCTAACTTACTTGGAGTCCTTAGTTCCCAGCTGGATCTTTTAACTCCACTATCTGCTTTTCCCTTCACGGTTACTATAATTAATACAATGTACTCAAATTAAACTATGGCATAATTGTATAGCTAATATTCTATGATAGTTACATTCAATAAAGTTCTCTTAGAGACTCTATACTAAAATTTCTCTTATACACTTTACAATGCATAAGACTAGATTCTGCTTTAATCAATTTTCGGTTTCTTAAGAAAAATCATCCTTACCAAAACATGCTCTCGGTGCTATGCATTTTAATATTCTATCTCTAGATGACTCTCTCAATCGTATTACACGTACTTATAAAAGGAATTTTTAACAACTCTTATTCTTAGAAAACTACCCACTTTTTACTCATGTACGGAGTTTACTGTTTTCAATTCTTTACCCAAAAATACTGCGTTTCGAAGTTTTACAATTTATTATCCGTTAACGATAATAATTTTTTATTTACAGTTTTATAAAATGAAACTCACATTTTTTACTATTTTTAATCCATAACCTAGGATCTCTATTACGTCATTTTCAAAAAGAAAGGGCAATTGGACCCTGTGTTTAGAAAATGGTAAAAATGAATTCTCATAACCATAAACTAATTTGGGGTCGGTTAGATATCAAAAACTTTAGCTATTTTTGAATACTACTTCATTTCCAATTCCGAACCTAACTTTTTCACTATTCATTTTAACGTGATAAAAATCTCGCTTTTAAGCTCATATTCTATGTTAGGTTCTCTAACCACAACCCGTTAAAATCTCGTTCACATATTATGCTTTCTAATGACGGGAACTAGGTGAAAGCTCACATAAAAATTAAATTTAGGTTAGGAGAACTAACCTCCCGAAATTCGTTTTTTGATAAGTTTCAAAATTACTATTTTTTCCTATTTTTTAGGGCAATTTAGAAAAATTACTACTCTTAAAGCATGGAATATTTTAATATAAAATCTTACCACGACCTTTATAAATATCTTAAAAAATTTATCACCGAGTTTCATAATTTTTGGGGTGGAAAAACCCAATAAACCATTTAAATAAATATGGTTAGTGCCTGCTGCCAAGGAGTTTTTCTCAGATTTTTTGGATTCTTTGAAAAATTATTTCTCCTACACTGTAGGCCCGTTCTCTCTGAAATTTTACCAGAATCTTTAATAATATCAATTTAAGTTTCTCTCAAAATTTCATAATCTTTAGGATAGAGGAACCTATTAAAAACGGTTAGACAATCTGGGCAGTGTTTCCTGCCTAGAAATTTCATTTTCAGATTATTAGGCAAAACATTGAAAAACCATTACCCATTTTAACAATTTTTCATTTTTTCCTACACATTTTCTATGATCCTTATAAATATTTAAAATATATATTTACTAAATTTCATGGTTTTTGGTACGGTAAAACGTGTTCAATATTCAAAACAATCTTGGTTGTGCATGCTGCCCAGAATTTTTCCAGATTGCATCAAGATGCCAAATAGTTCTTAACATAGGTTTGAAAACACATTTTTTTCAATTTTCCAAAGCCTAAACTCAAGTACTCATCTAGAACTATGCAACCATACAAATTATTTACACAAACAGAGGTAGTAGGGTACAACATGACCCATTGGAAGCCAGACAACGAAAAATTGGCAGCATTCTTTTTTACACATTCTAGCAAAAATAAACACAACTAGCAAAACCCTAGCCACATGCATGCATGAAAATCAACAAATCAACCAAGCTAACCCTCAAGCATAATATAAAGTTCAAAAACCAACAAAATAACCTATACAACCAGATCTAACATCAATAACCAAAAACAACTCAAAAACCAACCAAAAACACTACACTACACCAAATAATACTTTCTACAACACATTAATATAAGCTTATTTAAAAAGTATTATGATTGATAATATAAAAAAGCGGTAAAGTTAAAATGGGAAAAACAAATGGCAAGCAGGCTAAAAAATGTGTTATACTATTATCTAATTCTTAATTCAGATCTCTCTCCCTCTTTTTTTTCTTCTCCTTTTTCCTCATCATTCTGTCTCCTCTCTCTCAGATCTCTTTCTCCCACCAGACCTCTCTCCTTCCCTCTTTCTCTCTCGCCTCTGTCTTTGTGGAGACCGACCGCTACCTTCCCCTACACGCACCGGCTAGGGATCTTCAGAGGTCGTTGAAGCTTCGACCACCCGGGCCCAAGCCCTCACACAACATCAGAGGCGAACGACGACACCAGAAGCCAGCTCTTCTTCTCCTCTTCCCTGTGTGCGGCCAAGCCTTCTTCTTCCCTGCGTGAGACCAGCTAGCTCCATCCAGCCTTCATTCCGGGCATTCTTCGTGGCCCAGCCACCTTCTCCATCCTAAAGTCAGCCTAGAGCCATGCAAGACAAGAATTTCATCCTCTCCATCTCCCTCATAGTGACAGGCACGCATATTTTGGTATTTTTCTCTTTTTTTCTTGATGCGATGAGATTTTTTTCTCTCTACAAAATAACATATAGTTCAATAAATTTGATTGAGTATTACTGATTTGGTTGAAAATGTGTGTATTTGATAGTGGTGTTCCATTTTCTGTGATTCATTTAGATGGTGGGAAGTGTTTATAAAATATACATTTTAACTATATAATTAATCTAGTTAGGATGTTTGATTGAATGTTTGAATGAAAAAAAAGAAGCTATAGACATCTATTTATTTGATTGTTTTCTTATTTCTAGTGCAGAACTGCTTTTGTCTTTAACAACTTTTTCTTTGAGTTGGGGTGTTTGGCTACTGAGTTTGGTTGGAAGGTCAGAAGGTTGGCTCCAATTTGTGATGAGATAAGAGAAGCATCTCATATTCAAGCTCAAGATTTTTATGAATCTGCTTTTTTCTTTAACAACTTTTTCTTTGAGTTATTTAAGGTTAGTTTTATTCTCCATTTGTTATATTTACATATTTGTTTAATGGGTTATCTTTAAAAAAAGAGGGATTCAAAGCTGCACAATCCGGTTCTTGTCAAAGTGCAAGGCTTTAATTACTTAGTCTTTGTTTAGGATATTTGTATATTATAGACCTCTATACTCCAATAGTTAGTATGTTTGATTTTGCCTAAAGTCTTCCATAGCGCATTGGTTTGAACTCTATGGTCAGATTACTTGATAAGGGATACTGATAATTACGATGTTTCAAATCTTAGAGACTTCAACTCGCAAGAAGTCAAAGATGCATGTCCAGTTTGTCACAAAATTTGTACTTGTAAGGACTGCTTGGAAAATCCTTCTGAAGATAGTGAAAGAAAGGTCTGAGTCTGATATCATTGTTGCCTGGTTTGTGATCTGGATTACCAATATTATAAATTAAATTGTGATGGTAAACTTTGTACAAATACCTTGATTTTCAGGACTTCTTGGGGGATAAACATGAAGTTGAAGTGATACTGTGTTTCCATTATTTGATTTGTATGCTTCTTCTTGTGTTGAAACAAATAAACAAAGACCAGAATGATGAACTAGAAATAGAAGCAAGAATAAGAGGTAGTGCCAGTTATGGTAATTGCTTTGTTGATGTTCTGAGTATCAATTGTTTGAAATTAGTTCATAATGACTTTTGCTTGTTTTTTTAATGTAACAGGACAAAAACCATCTGATCTTCATATAAAACAGGCTGATACTGAATGCAGTAAGCAGCACTGCTGGTACGTATCATGGTATGTCCATTTCTTTTCTCAAGTTCTTCAGGGACTATGTGCAGACCCTAATTTGGCCAATTTCTTTGTGGTTCTTCCTACTAATATTCTCAGGGGTCTGTTTTGTTCGACAATGCTTTGGAGTTGCTGTCTCCTCGCGAGGTTATGGCATTAATCATTTATGAGTTGAATAAAGGGGTAAGTATTCTATTTCTATCAAAATAATTGTTTAGTCTATTTGTTAGTTCATAATTCATATCTGTGTTACATATATGTGTTATTTAGCTTACAGTACTAGTTAATAAATCAATGCATAATTTATATATATTTTATATTTATACATCCATAACTTATCTAATAACTTTATTTCATTAATGAAATGCTCTGTTTCTGAACACCAATGACTATTGGTGTGTTATCCTTTTTTTTTTCTTTTGCTGGAAAAATTTGATAGAATATGAAATAATAGGATGGTCCGAAACTAAAAGAGATGATTTCTTAATGAAAGAAGTAATTGTTATTATTTAATTATATGCATATGCAAAATGAGAAAAGAAAAGAGATCTATTTATAAAGCTAACTATAAAAAAAGTTATTCAAATAATCTTAGAATTCAACAAAACAAATTATCTCTCAGGTGTCCTTTTTCATTTCCCTTTATACCATATTTTTGCCATTTTTAAGGTTGATTGCTATGCTTTCGTTCGGCTCTTCATGATTTTCTTTGTTGATTTTTTTTTAACGAAATTTGTTTCAGGTTATCCACATTTGCAATGTTTATTGTCTTTTCTTTTATTGAATGTTGTCTCAGCCAAAGTAATTAAAAAAAAAAGTGAGAGATGTTGGACATAACAAACATTTTTTAAAGACCTAAGAGATTACATGAACTCAAACTTTTTTTTTTGCACTATGATAAAATAAATATATTCAGTATAGAATTTTGTGACTTCATTATTGAAACAAGATGTTTGTCTGAAAGGCTGAGGTTATATACACTCTTGTTATCTATCAAATATTGGGAAGTTCATTGACAAATATCCAATGATTATCATTGCTTTCTATCTGTTTTCCATTTTTATTCATGTTTTGATGCTTGTGCTTGATCGATTACATATGAATATAATTTCATACATAATTTTGATTGCTCAAATACTAATTTTGGTGATTTGCCATTAAAAAAAATTAGCTTGGTAGATCTGTTCTCTTATATGAAACTGTAAGAATAGCAAGAGAATTTTACTGAAGATGTTAGCTTTGGGATACTGGTTCCATGTCATATCAAAAATTACAATTCTTAACTAATAGGTTTTCATTTATTCTTTAGTGTAGCTGAAAGTTTGTGCTAAAACATCATGAATAGTTTGAGGAGATTTTGATATTTATATATGAGAAGGTCCCCAATAGGTGCTTTTCAACATGCCCTTAAGGTTTGATATATTGTTGTTGCTGTTTGGAATCTCAATAATGCTTGTTTTTTTATCTTTATTTGCAAGGATGGATGATCCTTTCATGTACTAAATCTTTATAAAAGCAAGAGATTTGTATCCTCATTTGTGCATCTGTTTCATTAGACATGACTTACAGGTTAGAGCCATGAAAAATGTTTTAATGAGAGTATGTACATTTGTGTCCATATTAGACTTGTATGCTTTTTATAAATTTTGCAATTTTTTTATTGCTTTGTAAAGATTTATTCAACTTGTATATACTGCTGTTTGTATGTACAAGATTGCAGACAAGCATTTCTTAGTGCAATAATTTATGCTAGTTTTGGTTAGAACCCTTGATTACCATGTAATCTTATTTATGTAACTTTTTATCTACACAGGTAGCATTTTGTTTTGGAAACTAAGAAATACTAGTTCCAGAAGTTTCTTCATCGCCAATGATGATTTCAAGGTCACTATCGCATCTTCCTCTTTCTCCAATTTTTATATGTCTATTATTATTATTATTTATTTTTGATACAATAATTAATCGGGATAGGAATTTAGGCTTCCAGGAGGTGAGATTATGGTTTTTAAGTAAAGAAAAAATGGATCCTTTTAATTCAAATTGAAGAATTTGACCAGAATAATGGTCTGTCAAAAAACAGGACATCTCTTGACTATCCAAGATGGGAAAATGGAATAAAGAGTTTGGCAACCACACACGTATATGTCATAAAATGTGTATGTATTTTATTCATGCATTGGTTTCATTTCAATATAATAGATGGAATCCTAGTTCCTTTTCCGTAAAATGATGTAATTTTAGCATTGCTTCTTCATTTATGTTCTTTTTTGTCCGTTAAAAATAGTGGAGAGGTAAAGAGTAGTGAACAAGGAGGGAGCAGTGTGTTTATTAAACATTTATGATTTTATAGGGTGTCCTTCATGTGATTTGTTTTATTTTTTCAATATATATATATATATATAAGTGAATATCTATGTGATTACATGGGTTTTCAGACCTGAAACAGTAGAGAACCTCTCTTTCTTGTTCTGTTGCATACATACACACCACTTCAAGATCACACACTTTCTGATTAAGCACAAAACTCAAAACACAATAAATATGGTTACTAAAACAGATATGAAAAATCAAACATGTAGAAATGAAAATGACACAGCTGGTTTCCACTATAATCAATCAAATGACATAGCTGGTTTCCACTATAATCAATTATGAAAATGTTTTCCCTCACCAAACAAAATGAAAAGTTATAAACCTCTTTTTAAGAGAGTTTGACACAAGGCATGGTTTGATAGCTGAAAACATGTAATAAATAATAGCTTGTTTGAGCTACCCAGAATACAAATTATTAGACATTTAAGAGATGTGAAATGGCCCATTTTGAGACGTTGCTGCTGCATTGGCTTAGAAACATTCCTTTTGTCCCACTTACATGTGACTGGAAAAGTTTAGATTTAGTCCTTTGGGTGTCTCAGGCATTAGTGGGGTTTTAAGGCTATTTTCTAGTTTTTGGTGATTTAATGCCACTTCAAAATTGAAATGGATATAATTCAACAATTGAATCATAACATTTTATGGTGAGAAAATAAAAATTAGCAAGGTGTACTTCTCAGATTGTAGATTGCATTCCCCAGTTTTGCTCAGTTTTAACCTGTTCCTGAATTTTGGTTTTAGTCTCTCTAGCTCTTAATTTCAATCTCTCAGAACTATAGTACTAAATTTATAATTCAGATTATTTAGGAACAAGTTGAAAGGATAGTAGAATTCTTCTATGGTGTATAATTTCATGAAACTTCTGTTCATGAAGAAGTTTAACGAAATTATACACCATATAAGTTTACTAAGCCATGAGAGTAGAATGAGCAAAAAAATTAAAATATAGTTTTATATTAAACAAATAAAGCTGATAATGATAGTTATGTAATGCTCACCTTGATATAGCATCATACTTTCATCTTAATACAGTTGATAATTATCTATTTAAGGTTAAATGGTATTTGCTATGATATTCTTTCTTCTACCAATGATTTTGAATAATACAATTTGGCTTGCTAAATGAGTACTAGAAGGCTAGAAGTCAGCATCTTTAGGTGTAGAGTTTTCAACCAATTTCATATGCTAGAGAACTATTTATAATCAGTGTCTTTGAAGGTTTATGCAAGACAATGTTAAGTACCGGGAAAGCTTTGAGTACACAATTTCAATCATTATGTCCTGTTTTCGTGTGCATTTAATTGTCTAAATACAATAGTTTATTATTCATGTAAAAAGTGCAATTAACTATAACCAAAATTATTTATAGAACCTAACTGCAAAATTTGGAAAGCTACACCAAAATCTATGATTTTCAAGATAAGGCACTCTTAATTTCATTGGTTGTCAATTGATGATATAGATATATAGGCCTGATTGCTAGGATAAAGTCAATCCCATAATTTTATCTCTCATATATGCGGTTATCTCGCTTCATTAATACAGCTATAATTGATGATTTCGTATAACATTTGTTGATTTTTTTAGATATTTACAAGGAAGAAGATTCATGAATGTAGGAATTTCTCTCTTAATTTGAAGTTGTTTGCTTTCAACCACTGCTTAAGATGAATCACTCTGCATATGGTTGACATTTGTCATATATATACCAGTGTTTACTGAGATCAATTTGTTTGAGAATTTTTTCTCTTTTTCTTTATTTAGTTCAATTAGTTGTCTTCTCAGATTTTGTTTGGTTATGAATTCTCATTTTAGCTCACAGATTCAAGAAACACCACACAAGAGACATTATAAGTTCATAGTTCAAAGCTTCAAGCATTGAAGAATATATTTTTCTTCTTATTATTCTCAGTTTTCATATCCACCACAACATCATTTTCTTTGCTCTTTTAACAGTTAACTGAAATAAATTAAATAGGACCCTATTAATAATCACTATTCTCTGCTATGATTATTTGTGTGTGTGGTGCACAATGTTTTAGTACTGTTGTAAAAACAGCCAAGAATAGATGACACTGCATTTGTTTTTGTTTTGTTTTGGAAAAGTTTTCTTAATCACTCTAAATGCATAATTGTTTTCTCTCGCCAACTAAACCCTCTCCTTCCATATGATTAGTTTTCATTTCCTTCTGACAGTTCCAGCTTTGTAAGTGCAAGTAAAGTTGAGAAAAAGGGAAAATGTCAGTGACAGGTTCGAATTCTGAGCAGCCACTGTAATGCATGTTGGTGAATTGGATTGCTTACTTATTTATAATGGTTATATTTGATAATGGTTGAAGCGTGTCTGTAACGACCCGGATTTTCAAGACTCGATAATGCGGAAATATAAATGTTTTCATTTAACAAAATGTCTCAAAAACCCGTATAGAAAAAAACTTTTTAAAAAGTCGTATGGCCATACTTAACATTTAGTTTCAACATATTTTATAAAGAGTAGAGTGAGCCTAGTTTAGGAAAATTACACAACATTTCCAAAAATAAAACGGCTTCCCAAAAGGTCGGTCCACATGTACATTTGCAAGGAAGACTCCAGCGCTCACTGCTCTGCCTTGCCCTTGCTCTTACCTACAACATGAAACAACTAGGTAAGCGAAAACGCTTAGTAAGATCAACTTTCAAACAAAGCATGTAGAGAATTAGGGTTCCGGACCCATCCGGACCCTAAACAATCAATTTCAAGAACGCTAAGGCATCCTGGCAAACTTATGGTCATGCCTGATAACCAATGATAAATTAATTCGTAACTAGATAAAAATCCTGCACTCAGAAAAATCCCAGAACAAGCAGATATATTATATCACAACTATATCTTATCAACAATTATATCCCTGCACTCAGAAAATCCAAGAGCAAGCAGATATATTATATCACAACTATATCTTATCAACAATTATATCCCTGCACTCAGAAAATCCCAGAGCAAGCAGATATATTATATCACAACTATAATTCGAGACCAACGCTCGACAATTTCCAACAATTCATGCGTAACGCGCCCTCCAACATAATTGCTAATCTGTAAAAGAGAACTGAGTCCCCACACTAAGATCTAGCCAATAAATATTCTCATCAAGGGTAACTATCGTGTTACCTAGGGCATCGCTACATATTCAAGAGTGTAATCCAATTTACACGGTTTTATGGAGACTTCTATGTTAATCAGTGGTGCTGGTGAGCAGCTGCCCCTAGGGTGTTCAACCTCACTCTATCTTGGCAACCCCTAGTATCTCTAGGCACTCTCACGGAATGGCCAATATTCACGGCTGTATCCGGGAATAACTTATCAGAGCACTTGCTCGGATTCTAACCGTCCAATGATTAAGTAAGCATGAGGGCCCCTAGGTCCCATTTATCTTGGCGCCCCTAGGTTTAACCAGCTTATCCTCATCTCATGGCCACTCGTCTCGGTAATGAACCGGACATAAATAAAATCAAGCAGTGTGACGGGGATCAACCGTATAGGATATGACGGACTTCTACCGTTCATATTTTCTAAATCAGCACTCACTAGACTAACGTCTCTAAGCAACTTTCTATGACAGCCTATGTATATGCATGTATCCCTATACTAACATACAAGACAATAGTCATTTCATGTTGCAGCCATACAATATAAGTTGACTTACTTGGAGTCCTTAGCGCTCAGCAAGTTTTCACCCTCCATCGTTCAGTCCAGTTACGCTTAGCCAATACTGTAGTTATCCATACAGTATACTCGGATTAATTATGGCACTCATAATTCATTATTATTATTTTGGGCAGTTTGGTCATTTTAATAAAAGTCATTTGTAAGGATTTACAATCCTTATTTGGTTTTAAACTTATTAAGGAAAGTTATACAAAATATTCGAGACTAAACCTTAAGTCTCGGGGAGACCTATCCTAAGGTCTCGATACCTAGGCTCGGGTATCACAATGGTATTTCCCACAATCCGCTAAAAATCTTATTCTTTCCAGGTATCGCTATTAACCCGCACTTTCGACTAGTCGGTTAAAATATGTAAGATTTTAGCCGGTATTATATCCAGAAAATACAAATAAATTCCTTAATTATTTTTAAAGAAAATAAACTCTTTAAATTTTCCTTTTATTTTTCTTAAGGTTTTAATATCTAAAAACCGTTTTAAGAAAATTGCCTAATTTGTCTTAATTAGGAAAATCGTTATAAATTTCTCATCTTGACTAATTAATTTTCCAAAAGCAATTAATCAATTTCACTTACTAGGAAAATAATTTATTTAATTATTTTTCTCAAAATATAGGGTTTTAAACCCTCTTTTAATTTATTAACTATTAATAAATTAAATCTCTTGTTTTTAAAAAGAATAAAAACTCTTTAATAAAAATAATTCATTTAAACTCAAAGGGATAATTTTAGTGAAAATATGATTTCAAGACTTACCAATTTATATCTTGAAATAAGCAAAATTTTACTTTTTACCTTATGTTCCAAAATCTCATTTTTACACTAAGTGTGAAAAACCTATTTTTCACATTTTTAACTACATACTTCGTTAGTTCATAACTTGAAATTTACTTACCCAATTTTTACCAAAATTTCCCAATTCCATTTTTGTTATGCCATTTAGCCCTTTGTAAAATCTTAGGTCAAAATGAGCATTTTTTATTGGTGAAATCATTTTCCAACAATGAGGTAAAAATGACCTTATTTTCAAGTCCTTATTTTTTCCAAACTTTGACAGTTAATAACTTTCAAACCGTTCAATATTTTCTTACCAAATTTTACAGTGGAATAATAGGTTATGCCAGTAATATGTCCACAAAATTTTAGAAAAAAATGGGTTCATTTTCCCTATACAGTGGCTGTCCAAACTTGGTTCCGAAAATAAGAATACGAAAAAACAGTTTTTTACCTAATCTTTGAAATAGCATAACTTACTCATTTCTAAACATTTTTTTGTGTTTCAAAAGCTCAATTTTATGTACTCAATCTCAAGAACATCACAGTACAATTTAATTTTACAAAAACAATATACAGTGGCTGCTTGACCCCTTGGAAGTCACAGCTCAAAACATGTTTTGTTTTAGGGTATCCTACAAAACCCTTGGGGGTTTTGGTTCCCATTTTCAAAAATCAATACTCATGCATCATAAAAATTATTAAACAACTACCATAACCTTATTACATCATCAACAAGAAACTCTAAGCATTAGATATACAAAATAATGCTTAAAACTAAAAACCCTACAACAAAATCATCAAAAGTAAACTTTTTACCTCTTTGGTGTTCTTGCTTAAGGTTTGGACCTTCCTATAAGCTTTGACTCCTTCAAAACCTTTCAAAAACCCTAACCAACTTCCTCCAACAACATAGGTAATCAGCTATTTGAAACTCTATGATTAAAACTTGACAAAAGTCTAGATTAATGAAGCTTTACCTTAGGGAAAACCCTTCCTAGACCAAGACTTAGCTTCCAAGTTTCTTTGGTGTTCTTGGGGTTGAAAATGGAGAGAACACTTGAGAGAGTCTTCAAAAATCAGATGAGAGTGAATGAGGGAGGGAGAGTGGTCGGATTTGGGGGTTAGAATGGCTCACACAACTCTTCAAAATATCACAAAACACTTGAGTGCTTTTCTACCCACTTGCCCACTTGACTTCTTACACCTTTTTCACTCTCATTAAGTTTTAATCACCAAACTTACTATTAATTAATTAAATTAAATGTCTCTCATATTTAATTTAATTAACCACAAAATAAAATTTAACCTAAGGTCCATTCATGGAATAAAATTCCCCATTTCGGCAAAATTAGGCATTTACCACAAAATGCCTTAAAATTTCCATTTTCTTTTAGGTTTATTATTTTTGACCAAACTTTAACTTTTATGAATGTATTTTATGCCCAAAATATAATTGTCATGATTTTTCATTTTATTTTCCGAGATTTTTACCCGATCAGGGTTTTTGTGTCGGTCCAGGACCGAAAGTCTTATCTTGACTTTTAAAATCACAAAATTCATATTTTGGCTAGCAATAACTCATGGAATACTTACAAACAAAATATAATATTATTTAAAATAATATTCTTAACCCGGGGGAAAAATACCAACCCGAGTCGTTTAAAGGTACCCGAAAACGTAGGACGTTACAGTGTCTATGAGTTTTATTTGCTATTTTGTATTGGAATGAAAGATAATTAAAAAGTGGTGGGATCTATTTTTGAACCTTGTTTGCTTCAATCTACTAATTGCTTACAAAAATAGAAGAAGTTCTATTCTATTTTTGTTTTTTTTCCTATAAGCTAATTTTTAGTCTTGTACCTCTATTGTTAGTGGTCTTGGAATTCAGCGATAGCGGATACTCTGTTTGGCAGTGGAATTTTCTCTTCGTTCATCTCTTAGCTTATTGTTTCTCTTTTGTGTTTTTTGATGGTTTAACTCAATGCTGTCTTTTGGGCTATTAGCTTTCTGATCTAAACAGCACAAAAGAACAATTTCTATCAAATATTACTTGATGTAAATACTTTGCTTTAATTTATCTTTGACTTCTATCACTTTGCTTAGTTTATGCTTGGTCTATTTTTCAAAATAAAATAATTTACCAATTAAACAATAGACTTTATAGCATGTAATTCTTGAGACTAGTATGAATAGAACTCATTTTTTATTAGAGAGCAAGCCTTATTTTTTTAATTTGTAAATATGCGTTTGTTTTTCAGCATTTGGGTTAGCATTTATAACTTGAATTTCAAATTGGAAGGTCACTTTTGTTTTAATACTATGAAAATTTTAGGGTCATGTATAGTTTCTCCTTGAAATTAATATGATTTTACTTCTCATTATACAGTTTCTCCTTTAATTTTCTTGATTTTACCTAACTGAAGACATTGAGACATACAGAGTTTCTTGAATCATGGGGTGACAAGGTATTCAAAGATAAATGGTGGGTGTTTAAAAAATAATCAATTGTTGTTATTGAATTTTTGGAGCTTATTTTCCTTGGTCAAAAATAAAATTTTATTTTAGCAAGAATGAAAAAGATAAAATATACTGTAGTTGTTACATCACTTTATGTATTAATCAATTGTTATTAACTTGATCTTGGGAATTGGTAGTTTAGTTTGTTGGCTGAATTTCATTGCATTAGAAAGCTTTCAGGAGTTTAGTTGATACAAGAGGAATTGTACATTCGTGTCTTGAAACTTGAAAAGCATGAAAACCTCGTTGAACCCATTATTTTCATGTTGTTGGTATGTTCTATAAATTTCTAGCTGTCTTTGTTTGTGTGATGTCTAAATAAACACGTACAAAGTACATTTGATTAAATATTTGCACTCTAGTCATGTTGACTGTGATATACGAAATGGGGAGTCTTATGCAGAATTAAATCAATACTTAGAGTTCTCAACTGTAACTTTAATGAAATTTATTTGGAAAAAAAAAAGATGAATATTTTAGCTGCTGTTTTCAATTTTTTAGCTGTTGTTTTCAATTTTGATCCATAGTAAAAATTGTAATCTACGAAGTAAGATTCTTCTTCTTGATTGAGGAGCCTTATTGTTTTGGTGTGGTAATTATGTTGTTATGCATTGCTATTTTTGAATTTTACCTTTTGTTGGTGATGATGGCTTTGTATTTGTACAGCATGGAGGTCAGATTGTCTCTAAGATTACTCTAGCAATTGTCTCTATTGTTTGGTTAGCTGCTGGAGTTTGCTTTTTCATTACTTTGCCAAACCATTCCTGGCTTTGGCTGATTAACATTTTTAAGTAACATTCATTCTTGAGTTACCCTTCCTTTTCTTTTGTTCTAAATTTTGAGTTTCAAATAATTCAGTTCGATTAAAAAACATTGGAAAGCTAGATGATAAAAGCATTTGTTTGCTTCGATTTATTGGCTTAATCGCTTTATCATAATTAGCTTTAGGTTTCTAAATTCCATTTGCTATGAAATATATTATTGATTCACTTTCTGACTTTGAACTGATTCTTTCCGTTTTTAGCTCAATCCAAGTCTTTATGACAGTCATCAAATATATTCCTCACGTTAGAAATGCCTCATTTCTTTTTTCCCCATTAGAAAAAATATCAATTGCTTTAAATATAATCTTATTTAACATCAGTGATGAAATAATTTAGCTATCCAAAAGGTTTTCTTTTTCCTTTCTTATTACTGTATGAGTAGAGAATTAGAGACAGTAATACTATGTTGTCAACAATTTTTCTATATCCTTTGCCCCTATAAGTTATTTTGATGGTTTCATTCAGGAGACTGCTCATGAGACAGTAATACTATGTTGTACTTTATGCATGCTTTATGTTTTTGAAGTAATGCGGTGCCTGCATAATAGTTTCTTATTCCCAGTTTTTTTTACTTATTATTTGAGTTGTTTAAAATATGGTTTTAGTTGCTCCTTTTTGGGCAAGTGTTTTTTCTCATTAGTTTTTGTTTTAGTGTGTTTTTATCTCATCCCATTACACTCAGTTTAGCTCTTTTTTCTGTCATGGATTGGTTACATTTGTTGAGTTCATGCAAAAAAAATTCAAATTTCACAGCTACAACTATTCTGTGAAAAAGTGATTGTTTGTTAATCAAAATATCCATATTTTGGTGCACGTATATAAGTGAACCTTGCATCATTATTTATGTACATAGATTTAGAGAGCACTAAGAGAAAAAGAAGAGAGAAAGAGAGAGTTCAGTGAGTTATAGAGGTTGGAGTTCTTGTGGGAAGCTTGTTCAAAGAAAGCTAAAACTGAGAACTTTTCTCTTTGTACTGAAGCCTTGTAATTATTCTAGATTGATCATAGTGAAAACTCACGTAGGCCAATTCCACTGAACCATGTATATTGTGGCATTCTTTTGACTACTATTTCTATCATTCATTAAAGTTTGTGATTTGTTTCTGTTTCTAGCATTATTTCTTGTTTGTGTTTGTTCTTTTTTCTGGTTCATTTTGTTGGTGTTCTTGGCAGGTTATTAAAGGGTTCAATCACTTTCAATATCATCCTCTATGTAACAAAAGGGAAGGGTCAGACTAATTCTTCTTGTTTTTCTTATTATTGTAAAACACTTGCACTATTCTTTTTACCTTGCCTTTTGTTATTGTAAAACCCTTGCACTATTCTTCAGGCAGGTTTCTTCTCATTTTTCCTTAATTGATGTCCAAGAGATGGATACAATATTGTCAACTTTTAATGCTTTTGAAACTAAGGAAGCAGGCCCACTAATTCTAACATGGACAGTGTTTCTTTGTTTGATTTCATCACTTCCGGGAAAAGAAGAGAACAATGTTCTAATGGTATGCATTTCAGTTTGGCTTTTTCTTTTCCCCCCTGCACTATACTGTTACAGTATTTAATTAACGTTGTATATGCAGAAGATTGATCATATTAGCTATGTTCGTCAAGCTTTTGAAGCTGCATCTTTGAGATTTTTTCTTGAGATCCTCGAGAGTGACTTATTAAATGAGTCAGATGTAAGTTATTTTAGTTTATCTAGGTTCCTATGTAATAAGTTGAACTATGTTAGTCACCTAATATGTGAATTCTTTTTTTCCCTCACTTTATTAGTTTAATATTAGTTTCAAGTCCGTGATCTTTTTTCAATTTGTTTGTTTCCTTAGGGTCCTATTGCTGGTTATCGAAGTGTATTGAGAACTTTTATTTTTTCATTTATTGCATCTTATGAGATTAATATCCAGGTAATTAGATTAAGTATCTTGAATGACCTCAAGTTGTTTATTTTATTTATATTAATATTTTCTGTTTTGTCTATGTTGCAGCTGGAAGATAGTACCCTTAATTTGATATTGGATATTCTTTGCAAAGTTTATTGAGGAGAGGTTTGGCTACATAATGATTGTCTTTCAGGGTCATTTATTGATTATTTTGTTGATTTTTCATTGGTGGTTCTATTAAAGTTGACATTTTTCTTTTCCTTTGTAGTTTTTTTATTGGATTTATTGCTTTAAATTTTTCAGGAATCACTTTGCAATCAATTTTGGGACAGAGAAAGTTTTGTTGATGGTCCTATTCGGTGTCTTCTTTGTAACCTAGAAGGTGAATTTCCCTTCAGGACTGTGGAACTTATTCGCCTCTTATCATCCCTATCTGAAGGAACTTGGCCAACAGAATGTGTGTAAGTTGCCTTATTTCTTTGTATTGGGTTGGGGATTCTACAGTAATTTCTGTACGTTTGTAAACACTACGCTGTACTATATCAGCGTAATTGACTGCGAATATGTATCACTGTTTTATAATTACTTGTTATTTCCCAAATAACTTAAGGTCTAGAGTTTAGTACCTATTTGAGCTGCATATTCTATTACACCTTTCCTTTAAATGATATATGAGATTCGATGGATCTACCCTATAAATAATAGTATCATTCTAAATGCTTTTGTAACTCAAATCTCCCAAACTTTTAACATGCTGTTTCAGTAATTAAGCACCTGAACCATAGATGTCTTTAGGGTGAAATTGAGGCCCCTTTAACCTGAAAATGTTAATGTTTGTTTACTGTAATATGTATCTATTCACTGTGTGATAGCAGTATTTTGAATTTTGAAGTATGTTCACCTGGTATTGCTTGCTTAGGTCTTATATTGTATACAGTTTTATTATTTGATTTATATTATTTAATTTTTTTAAGCATATACCTTACCTTTTATCTGCTATTGCAAGAGAAAAATGTCTCTTTCACCATCAATTGGAGGAGAAAAGGATACTTAATTTTGAAGGCTTTGTGTTGGGCAGCTGTATAATATTTTGTACTGAAAGTAGTAACTTTTCAATATGTTAAATATTTAAGACTACTTGAATACTTAAAGAACATTTTGTTGTTAATGATAGTGTTGAATGTTTTAAACTAATTTGTGGATTGTTAATACAATGTTGAATGATTTTACTTTTTGTTATTTGAAAATCAAGTTCATTTGATGATGCTAGTATATATTAGAAAGCTAATTTTAATTATATAAAAAAAATTAACATATAATAGAATAAATTAGTGTTATATAAATGAATATATAATGAGAATTTAAACTTATCTAAATATTAAAATAATACGAAAATTGTGTTATAATATCTATAACAATAACACTTTTATAAGTAAAGAATTTTGTTATGCAAACTTCATTATATAACACAAATAATGTGTTATATCAAAGTGTAGTATAACACAAAAAATGTGTTATAGTAAAGTGTAGTATAACACAAATTTATAAGTATTGAAATGTGTTATATAATCGACTATAAATAATATAATTAAACACTTATCTATTTATTATAATAACACATCTGTATAATAATGATAAAGTGTTATGTAAAGTACCCTGACCTACGATAACATAGTCAGTCTTAACACATCAAAAAGTGTTATGGTATGTTTTGATAACACATTTTTGGTGTTATTAAAAGCATTTTTTCTTATAGTGCTACCTTGTAGTTCTAGTTTGGAGATGAGATTCCTTAGCTTTTCAAACTTCCTCCTTGGATTCTATACACTCAAACCGAGCCCCTAAGATTCCACATGCAGATTTTAAAAGAGTGTTAGGGTAGGAAATGGAGATGAGAGGAAAAATTACCAAAATTTTAAAATCCTTACCTTTGTTCTCACTAAAACATCAAAAGCTTCAAATCTTGTGATCTTTTTAGAACAACTTCCCCTTAGACCTAGAACACAAGATCCATGTCATGCATGGCTATTAGAATCATGTGCATGCATAGTAAATGCCCTTAGGATTTTGGTTTTGAAAGAAAAGGAGAAGGAAAAAGAATGTACTAGGTTTCAAAACTTACACTCACTATTACAAAAAAGGGCATTTGCGTCAGTTTCTAACTACCACAATTGAGATTTTGCATGACTTTTATATGTGACGTGGAATCCCTTGATGCAAACTAGGCTGGCATTTGCAATAGTGGGGAGCTGTCACAAATGCCAGATTTTTGGCAGTTCACCACTGACACAAATGCGCATTTGTGTTGGTGGGGAACTGTCACAAATTTGACATTTGTGACAGTTCGACACTGACGCAAATGCTACATTAATAAAAATAAAAAAGTGCTACGCAAATACTGACCCAGCTCCAAGCCAGCCACAGTATGCGACCCCTGCCCTCATCCACCCTTTCGACCCCAGCCACTCCCATGACCCTAGCCACCCGCCACGACCCCAGCAACCATCGCGACCACCACCAAGTGCCTCCTACACAACGAAACCCAAGCAGAGAAAAAAAAGAAACAAACCCCAACCCACATCAAGAATAAAAAATCTACATAAAAAAAATATGTATAAGGTTCATAAACATATTATATTCATAAATTTAACCTTAAATATGAAAAAAAAAACTACCCAAAATGGGTCAAGAAATTTGGAGGCGCCGCTGGTGTGGAGGGTTTTCACGTAGAGAACTTTTTTAGAAGCTTTTAGGTCAAATTGAAATTGGGGATGAAGCTGTGTATTATTGGGGTGTAACAGCGTTTGTGTTAGTGCCTAACTGATGCTAACAGAAGGTTTGCATCAGTGGGGCACTGACGCAAATGTCTAAGTAAAATGCGTGTGACGTTTGCGTGAGTGCCCCACTGACGCAAACATTCCGTTAGCGTCAGTTAGGCATTTATGCTAATGTCCCCATTAACAGTGTCATATTGCCACTGACGCAAATTTTCCCCATTAATGTCGTCAGTGTTAGTACTGACGCAAATGCCCTTACATTTCTGGCAGTGCCCAACTGACACAAATGCTAATTCTCGGTCAATGGCATTAGTCAACTGCATTGATTGACGCATTTGACTGACACAAAAGAGGCATTTTGGTGTAGTGACTTGCCTAAATATCTCTTATGTTTCTTCCTTCTTCAATGGGAAGATGAGTGCTTAGATTTTAGGAGTGGGAAGAGTTGCAGCCATGGAGATTGAGGGCGAAGGGTTTTGGGTTTGAGAGAGGGAAGTGGAAGACAGAGTGTCTTTTTTTTTTTTTGAGAGAGAAAAATAAGAAAAATGATTACACCCTAAACTTGTTGATGGGGTAAGACTCTTGCACTTCTCTTAGGGATAGGTGTTTTCGCTCTTGAGAGGCATAGGACTAGCGTTGCCGCCCACCCCTTTCTCTTTCTTCCTTTGGAAATGACTAAAATGCCATTGTTCCTTTTATCTCACTTCTAATGCACTTAAGGGCCCTTTGGTAATTTACCTCTCTAAATTTAACAAAATGTTTACCTTATAGTTACTAAATATCTCCAAGCTAATTTAAATAAAATAAATGTGACCAAAAATAAAATTTTGTCTCATAACACATAATTTTGGTAATCTACTCATATTGACCATAATGCCCTTAGAGGCTTGCGCAAGAATTTCCATTCTTAAGCTCGGTAGATTGGAATTAAATCCTCAATCATTTTTTCTTAATTTTATTGGCTCGACTATACAGTCCCGTTGCCAAATATTTTTATGCCATAGTAGTCCTTATTTTCCCCTAATCCAAGATTTTTCCATTATTAGGGTTTGCCCCTCGGTGCAAGACCAATTGTCTTTGCATAGGCCTAAAACCTAGCACAACAACTATAAAATTCACGAAATAACATAATTTCACATAATATTATTTTTTGAAATAATATTTCACATAATTCATCCCCGGCTCTAACCGGCTACTAACTGGTGTTCAAAACACGAGATGTTACATAAAATTTCAAACATACAATAATTTCACATAAAATCATAAAATAATAATGCTAATTCTACCAATGAATCATTCATGGTTAAAAAGTAAAAATCACATGTTTGAATGATAGGCGTATTTTTTAACATAAAAATACACTTGCATGTAACATGCATATGTGTGAGCGTTCTTAAAATTTAACGTTTAAAGTTGATAATTTCTACATGCTTATCTCGTTGCCTTTTCTTAAAAAAATTCAGCAAGCATAATTTATTTACCACTTAATTATTTCTTCATCATTTCTTTTAACCACATATTTGTCATTCAAAAACTTTATTATACAAATTTAATTTACTAAAATAATTCATTAACATTTAATTTCTCATAAAATAATAATCCCATTTATTATTAAAATGAATAAAAAAATGTGCCAAGATGTGTAGTTACTTCTAATTGCTAAATGAGTTTCTTGATTTCTTTTAGAAAAATAATACTTATCATAAAAAAAAACTTCATAATTATAAATGTGAAAATATACATTTAATGTGTTGAAAAAACACATTTATCATATAAAAAATCTAAGAATTATGTTATTTGAGTATATGTCTTACTTATCTCATTTAAAAGACATTTTCTTTTAATATACCAAAATTTCCAGCAAGCATTTTATCTGATTAAAATCACATAATTGACATAAAAACTATATTTTCTTTCAAAAAATATAAAAATATGCATGTATTTAATTTGATAAAAAATCCATTAACATGTGAAATAAAATGTCTTTTGTTTAAATAAAATCAAAACACCACTTTGAGGCTCACTTGTGCATTTCAAAAACATTTATTTACAAATTCCATAAAAAAAAAAAAAAAAAACTGCAAGCAAAATATACTCAATTTCACAATTTAGAAATAGGCTCATCATCCACAAATTAAAATACAATCAAGAAGTCAAACACTACTCATTACCCTAAAATCAAACGCTAGGCTCAAACCTCATAAGCAAGCAAAATACGCTTCATGCTTCAAAAGAGAAACCTTAACAAAACACATCTTAGCATGCCCTATATGCAAGCTGACAAACTAAACAAAATAATAGAAAATAGGTATACCATTTGGGCTTAAAATACGCATTGGATTCAATAGCAAAGTTTATCATCATAATCTCATGACGCTTGTTTATTCTAAACATCAAGAGAATCAGAGCCCATCCTTATACACCCTAGGCCAAAACATACATAGTACCAATAACAAAATATATCACAAAAATTTCATGCTTTCTAAGAAAATAATAACATTAGATCCATAACAATAGCATACAGCAAGATCATGATTTCTAAGGCATACCCTAGCCAAAACATATATGCTCAAAGCAACAATCAACCTTCCAAGACCCATAAAGAAGAATCCTTAGCATGTTTCTATGAATAATAAATAAAATAGAATCATGAAGAACTATCAAAATTCATAGAGACAAATATTCAAACAATCACCAACATATCAAAACCATAAACAAGATTAACAATAAACCACCATAATAATATAAAAAAGACTAGGATTCTCCATTACCTCCATGATAGTGATCAAAGAACTAAAAAATAACTATGGTCACCCTCTTTGACTGCTAGCCTCCAACACCTTACCATCATCACCAAACCATTACACCAACCAAACCAAATTCTCATATCAATAAACATAAGGGACTAAAGAACAATCTTACCATTGTAGGATGAAACCCTAGACCACACCTCCCCTATGTTCTTATGAGATTAAATCCTAGCATCACCATGAATTCCACCAAACTTAGAACCAATAAGAAGAAGAAAAATGAAATCATAAACCTAAACTCATACCTTAGGGGATTCGAAGCCTTCTCTTCCCTTCTTGTTTCCTTCTTCTTCCTTCTTTCTCCTCTCCACGAGCTCCCTCTCTCTCTTCCTTTCTATCTTTTTGCACAACATCCACTAAGGCTTCTAAAACTTTCATCCTCTTCTATATAAATCCCTCCCTTTGACCGAACCCTATGGCTAGGAAAAGAAAAGGAAAATTTCCCCATTTTAATATCCCATTTATTTTGCCTATTAATTAAAAAATTTCTCTCATAAATCATATGGTGTATTTCCCCATTTTATTGATTCCACACTTATGTTTACTCCTCCCAAAAATAGAAACAAGCCCTCCATGGTTTCCCATTAGCCTCACACGCCACTCTCCTTATCTCTTCCCTTTTCATTTTCTTTTAATTTCTTAAATAAATAATATAAAAAGGAAATTGTACATAGGAAAAACTATTGCATGCTCACCATGCAACCATGAACATGCACACACACACAAGTGCTCAAGTGCCTCTCTACTAACCATGCACATTGTTGCACACATCCAAAACTCATGAACTTACAAATTAAATAATTAAATAAAACAATTTAAAAAACTAAATTCACAAAATTTCTACAAAAAAATTCAAAATAATAAAAATAATAATTTATGAACACTTAACAATTAAAAATCAAATAAATCATAAAATTAATTCAAATAAATCATAAAATTAATTCAAATAAAAAAAATTGGTGTGCTACACTTTTACGCTAAAATATATGTTATTTAATTAAATCCATGGTTCCCGACTTGAAATCATTGAGAATTCCTTAGTAGAATTCACATTATTCTTTTATTAATTTATGTGACGTGGTTGTATGAGTAGAGTTGTGGTGCAACTTGTGTCATGTGTGCATGGCCCATGCACACGTGGGGTATGTATGTTGGGCATGTGTAATCTTGCTTGATATTAAGACGAACGTTTGATTGTAATTCTAGGCTTGTTGTGAAGTAACCCGCACTTTGTTTTTTCTTGGACTTGAGGTAAGGAAGTTAGCTAGAATTTATATGAATTATGTTATGAAAAGTATACATTGATATGATTGCAAGAATTATGGTGTTAGGGAAAGTATAAGCTATTGTAAGCTAAAGTGCTATGAAAAGTAGGAATTATTATGTTATCATATGAGTTGTGTATGTCAGCTTGTATGTTGTATGAAAAGCAGTAGAATGTTCACGTGTTGAATGCGACACAATAAAAGAGATACTAAGGATATGACGTATCTCATAGGGTAGATGCACCGAGGTTGTCGAGGACCTTATAATCTGTTTACCTCATAGAGGAGGTCTTACCAATTTATGCTTTTTTTGGTTACCTAGGGGTACCATGATCACATAATATATGATTATGAATATGAATATGAATTCTTATGATTATGATATATGAGTATGAATATGATATAGTTATGATATGATTTGCCATGAGTTTACAATACAAATTTAGTCTTCATATATTTTCTTAAATATGTTTGCATTTGTTTGTACTTCCTTACCGGGCTTTTAGCTCACCCCTTTACTTTCCCCTTTTCAAGTAGGGAATAGGGTTTCTCCTTGACACGCACAGTGATGTGGGAGGTTCTGATGTCTAGGCATGTGTGACGCGGGGTATCCTATGAACGAATAACAAACAAGATGAGCACCAAGAATAATTAAGAACTTATGTTATGGTTTATGTTTCAAATTACGTTAGTGGGACTTATTATTTTTTTTTATTTCCAAATATTGCAAAAAGACACAACATTTTTTTTCAAACTTTTGGGCCCAGATTGCATGTTATATCAAGGCCCCGTTGAACTTTTCATTAAAATGGTATTTTTCTAACACATTAGTTGAGCGACGTTTTTATAAAGTAATAGATGAGGGCATTCTTACATAATCCACCATGAAAATCCATGGAACTCTTTCCAATTATCGTTTACGTATTGGTAAAGGAAGATACAACCCTAACTTCCTATTGGAAGACTTTGATGTGTTACACAAAATACAACCCCGAATGTATCTTGCAACATCAAGATGAATCTTTGGTCAGTATACATATCGACGAAGATTCAATAAAGTCTACTCTACCCCAAAATTCCCTGCTAATTTGGAAGTATGAGCTTCTCGAATCCATTGCAGTCTGTCACCACCTTCTGGTATGCATAATTGTGCACCTCTGTACATCAACCCATCCTTAAGTTTCCTTGTTGAAGCCTAGTGTGTGCTGAACTAAAACCAACATCTATGTCATACTCCTTTGCATACTCAGAATGTATTATAGGTTTGATTTGCATAGCCACCAATAATGTAGAACTTATTTGTGTTGGAGGTCGAGACAACATATATGCCAACTTATTAGTTACTCCATTTTTGTGCTTAAGTACAATATTAAAATGTTGTAGGTAAGATATCCATTTCATATGTCGAGCTTGTTGTAACTTAGACTTGTATAGATATATACTGAAGATGCTTATATTCAGAGTGAACCATAACTTCCATCCCTAACAAGTAAGCTCTCCAATGCTTCACTTCTTGATGCAAGGCATATAACTCCTTGTCATAAGTTGGATAGTTTAGTACTGGACCATGAACATCTCAAAATGGTATGCAACTAGTTTACCATCTTGCAGTAACGCGACTGCCATTGCATAGTTAGATGCATCTACTTCAACTTCAAATGCTTTTTGCAGGTTTGACAATGCTAATACTAGTGCCTCGGTTGTCACGTCCCAAAAAATCTCTTAACATAATTTGGAAAAACATAACCATTTTCTAAAATAAGATAACCGAAAATCTATATAAAAAAAACTTTTCAAAACACGCAAGAGTTCGGAAGTATGCGCATACTTAAAAGTGAATTACAGTGTCATAATTTTAAATCATTCAACGATTCAAAAATAAACTATTTGTTGTCATACGGGTTCTAATCCCCAAAACATGAATTCGCAAAAGGTTGGTCCACATGTACATCCTCGCAGATAAACTCCAACGCTCACTGATACACATTGCCTTTGAACTTACCTGCAACACGAAACAACTAGGTAAGCGAAACGCTTAGTAAGAACAACTTAACACACATAACCACATAACAGAGTAATACCTTAACTAACTGTAACTAGGCAGATAATCAACCAAGAAAAGGATTCTGATGAAACCGAACCCTAACATTCAATTTGAGAATGTGCAAATGTCTGGGCAAACTTATGGTCATGCCTCCTAACCAAAATTTATATCCTAAAAGTATACCTGCACGCAGAAAATCCCAGAGCATACATATAGTCTTAACTGGTAACATACATACTTACTTACTCAGTTCTATCATAATATGCATACTTACTTAGTCATTAGTATCATAACAGACGTACTTACTTAGGGTTCCGGAGGAACCTTCAACAAAACTTAGCATATCTTAACATAGCTTAACATATCTTAGAACATCTTAGCATATCTTACCATAGCGTCAATGGGTGTAAACTAGTTACATCGGTTACCCAGACTCCTAGAAGAATTCAGCATACTTTCTCAGCCATAGAGATTTATTCCGGAATTAACTTACTTATGTGTCTCGGAGTTTAACCGGACTCTTATATCATGGGTGTTAAGGCACTACAACAAAATTGACATTTACTGACTCTCTATAATGACTTACATCAATGGTGTAAGTCATTAAAAGTATTCAGGAATATTTAAAGTCTAGAGGTGTAAGTCATTAAAAAATTTTGTTGACGACTAACTAGGTAAGTCATCAAAAGTGGTGGGAGACGTTATACTTAGAAATATGACATAATTTTTTTATTTTTTTAAATATAAAAAATTAGGCCGAAGTTATATAAGGGACGGCCTCTAACGTCTCCCTTGGGAAGACGTGCCACATCGGACGTCTCCCAAGGGGAGACGTTAGAGGCTAGGCATGTCTTCTCAGTGGAGACGTTAAAGACCTCCCCTATTATATTACTTAGCCTTTTTTTTTCTTCTTCCCTGAGAGTATACGCACGAAATAGAGAGGCGAAGAGGAGGCGTTTTCAGGCGATTTCTGAGGTTTTCTTTAATGAGTTTGGCCAGTATTAGGCCATAAAATTCCATTTGAGGTATGTTTTTATCATTTGTAAGTGTTGTATAATAGTTAGGATAATTTTTATGCTTTTTTTTCTCTAAATATTAAGGGATTGATATTGGGATTTTAGGGTTTATGATAATTGCGGTTTTGCATGATTTTTGGCTCATCAAAGTGGATTTAAAGCATATTTGAGGTAGTATTTCAAGATTAAACAATGTATTATAGTTATAATGGTAGAAAAAATTGTTTTTGTACCTTTATTTTATAATTTTTGTGGGTTTTATTAGAACATTAGTTTAAAGTATGAAAAATAATTTTTATGTATATTTGAGATATTACATTGTTTAATTTTAACATGATACCACATTATTTGCTATTTCTATATTTTTATTTACTATTTATTCCGAAAATTATATATATGTAAATATGTTTTGCTAAAATGTATTTAACAACTTTGTCTAAAATAAGAAAAATAATTTAATTTTAATTTTACATACTAAATAGTAATTCAAGTTTATATGTTTATAAATTTTTTTAATTTATATTATTATTTAAATAGAAAATTATATATATTTATAATCTTTATTAATATTTAAGTAGGTTATTTATATATAGTTATATTTTTGTTATTGATTTACTAATCTTTTATTAATTAATTAATTTAAAGTTTTAATTAATAGTATAGTGTGCGCATTGCAAAAGTGAAGTAATTTTCTAGCAAAGACTATTAATTGTAAGAGTACATACATTATCTTATTTCTTGTTTTAATATTATTAACTTTTTATTAGAGGAGTTCGAATATCTTAAATAGTCATCCATAGTGAAGTAGGTTCTAAGATTAAAATTGTGTGTTGCAGTGATAACAGAAGGTTGAGAACTGTGTGTTTTAGTGAAGTATGTTCTCGAAAATTTGTTTGTGTGCTGCGGAGCTATAAGGAAGAAAGTTATTGTGTGTTGTTTGAATTGTTGTTCATAGATGGTTAGATCACTATTATAGGGGAAATGCTACTCGATTTTGTCTAGAATTGTGTATTATATTATTATATTTGTATTGTGTTGTGCTTATTTGATTTGATTTGATTAGATTGACAGATGGTTATGTTACTAATATAGGGGAAATGCTGCCCAATTTTTCGTATGCTTATTTAGTTTTTTTGTTTAATTTTTCATAGACATAGGAGAGGATATGGATAGACTTGGATGTTACTTGAATAAAGAGGTGTGTATATATATAAATTTATAAAAACTTTATGGTTTATTTATTATTAAAGTATATATAATCAAATGATAATAATTAAATAATATATTGTACTTTATATATTTTGTAGCTAAACACTGCGCTACACCAACACAAATTAATAAAATACGACAACAGTGGGCGAACGATATGCTACGAATAGTACAGAGTCATCATCCCAAAAAATAGGTTTTTGTTGTTTACTTTTTCTTTCTTACAATATGTCTAGCTAGCTAGTTTAATATTTGTTGATTTTGTATGCGTAACAACAAATATTACTTTTTTGTATTTTTAGCTAGCTAAAACATATTATATACACATTTCGGTTTTATTAATGAAAATTCACAATTTAAATTTGCATATAATTTAGATTTTTTAATTAATATATTTAATTGCATTTCAAAATATATATAATTAAATAATCTGAAAATAACTATTTAATTAATGATTATTTTTTAAAATACAAAAACTAATGATGACTCCTAGGGGAGACGTTGAATGTCTACAAAGTCTCCCCCTGGGAGTCATCATAGGTACCTACAAAGTCTCCCCATGGGAGTCATCATAGGGCCACTTAAGATGACTCCTTCAACAACGTCTCCCATAGGGGGGGACATTAAATGTCTGCAATGTCTTCCCCATATAGCCAATAAATGCCTATTTTGTTGTAGTGAGGGGAATTTCTTACATATTTCGGTGGCCAACCGACCTTAGTTACATAGTCACCGGTGGCAAACCAGATTCTTACTTTGTTGCCCTATGGGTTGCCAGAATTCATAGTTGTCGCGGTAGCCAGTCATAATCGGAATCAATTTACTTATGTGTCACGGAGTTTAACCAGACTCTTTTCTCAAGGGTGTTAAGCTGAACTTCTTACATATTGCGGTGGCCAACTGACCTTAGTTACCTAGTCACCGGTGGCAAACAAATTTCTTGCTTAGTTCCTCGGTGGCTAGCCGAAGTTCATAGTTGTCACGGTAGCTAGCCGGACTACTTACCTTAGCCATGAGCATGCAAACCCTCTAGGACCTCTATCTTGAGTAAACCTTCTAAGTCTAGTTCAAATTATTAGCTTATAACTTAGTTATCTAGAATAGTCATTAACGTGTTGTAGCCAAACATAGAACAAGTTGTCTTACCCATATTCCATAGTGCTCGTTTGTGGAAACCTTCTATCCAGAAGCGAGTGTTCACGCTTAGATAACACTATAGTGAAGCCACACAGTGGCTCGGTACAAGCATTTCTCTTATACACTTTACAATGTATAAAACCAGATTCCGCTTTAAATAAATTTACGGTTTCTTGAGAAAAATCTTCCTTACCACAACATGCTCTCCATGCTGTTCATTTTAATATTCCATCTCTAGAAGACTCTCTAAATCGTATTACGCGTATTTTGGTTACGTATAAAAGATGTCTTAAACGACTCTTAATTTTAGAAAACAACCCACTTTCTACTCAAATATGGAGATTACCGTTTTTCATTCTTTACCAAAAAATACTCCATTTCGACCTTTTTTTTATTTATTATTTATTAATGATAATACCTTTTGATTTACGGTTTTATTATCTATTAATGATAATACTTTTCGATTTACGGTTTTATAAAACCTAACTCTCATTTTTACCATCTTTAAATCCATAACCTAGGATCTCTATAACATCATTTTTGAAAAGAAAGGGCAATTGGACCACATGTTTAGAAAATGGTTAAAAAATGAATTCTCAATACCTTAAACTAATTTGGGATTTGTTAGATATCCACAACTTTAGCTATTTGTAAAACAACTTCATTTCCAATTCCAAACCTAACTTTTTCACTATTCATTTTAACATGATAAAAATCCTGCTTTTAAGCTCATATTCAATGTTAGGTTCTCTAACCACATCCCTTTAAAATCATGTTCATGTATTATGCGTCCTAATGATGGGAACTAGGTGAAAGCTCACATCTAAAAAGTCAATTTAGGTTAGGAGAACTAACCTCCAAAAACTTGTTTTTTATTAAGGTCTGAAATTACTATTTTCCTCCAATTTTAGGTAAATTAGAAAAATTACTACTCTTAAACAGTGAAATATTTTAATCTAAAATTTTACCAGCACCTTAATACCTATCTTAAAAATTTTCTCACCAAGTTTCAAAATTTTTGGAAAGGAAAAAACCATTAAACCATTTAAATAAATCTGGGCAGTGCCTGCTGCCTAGGAGTTTTTCTCAGATTTTTAGGGTTCTTAGAAACTTATTTCTCTTACATCGTAGACCAGGTTTTTATAAAATTTTACCAGGATCTGTAATCATATATAGTTTAGTTCATCTCAAAATTTCATAATTTTTACGATACAGGAACTCATTCAAAAATGTAAGACAATCTGGGCAGTGTTTGCTGCCCAGAAATTTCGTTTTCAGATTATTAGGGAAAACTTTGAAAATCCATTACACTTTAACCGTTTTGCATTTTCCTCTAAAATTATTCTGTGATCCTTATACATATTTAAAATAACATTTTATCAAATTTCATGGTTCTTGGCTCAGTAAAACGTGTTCAATATTCACAACAATCTTGGCAGTGCATGTTGCCCAGAAATTTTCCAGATTGCATCAAGATGCCAAAAAGTTCATAACATTGGTATGAAAACTCATTTTTTAGATTTTCAAAAGCCTAAACTCAAGTACTCACCTAGAACTATGCAAACATACAAAAAAAATTCATAAACAAAGCTATTAGGGTACGATCTGACCCGTTGGATGTCAGACCACGAAAACATTGCAGTTGCATTTTTACACATTCTAGCAAAACTATACACAACTAACAAAAATCCTAGCCACATGCATCCATGCAAATCAGCCAATCTAGCCCTCAAGCATAAAATAGACTTCAAAAACCTACAAAACAACCTATACAACCAGATCTAACATCAATAACCAAAAACAACTCAAAACCAACCAAAAATATACCTTTGATGGTTCTAGCTTGGAGATAAGGTTCCCAAGGTTCCACATGTAGATTTTTTAAAATAAAAATGTTAGGGTAGAAGATGGGGATGAGTCTAAAATTGCCAAAACTCTAAAATCTTTACTGTTGTTCTCACTAAAACATCAACAAGTTTAAAATATTTGAGATCCTCCTAGAAACCACCACTCTTGAACCCTATAATACAAGATCCATGCCATACATGGCCATTAGAATCACATGCATGCATAGTAAAACCCCTTAGGATTTTGGGTTTGAAAGAAAAAAAAGAGCAGGAAAGAATGTACTAGGTTTGAAACTTACACTTGCCTAGTGTGCTCTTGAGTTTTCTTCCTTCCTTCAATGGAGGGTGAGAGCTCTTGCTCCTTGGAGAAAAAAATGGCAGAAAATGGAGAGTAGATGGATCTACGGTTCGGTTTTCGGGGAGAGGAAATAGAAGAGGAAATATAACTTGGCATACATCCAATGGAACCACCTCGCATGTCACTTCATCAATGTAACGACTAGTGATTGCGAATTGGAAAGTACATTACTTTGTAATCTACATGTCAATGTTCTTTTGAATCCAACCTAGTGGATAAGGTTTAGGGTGAGGCACAATTTCTAACCCTACTTTTCTTACTAGAGCCTCTTAAATTAGATTCTTCTAACTTTCAGGATCAACAATAGCATGTACAACACTTTACTTCATATGGATATTCAAATGAAACAATTCTTCGCAGTTGTACGTACATGCAATAGTTGTTGGTGTTGTCATTAAGGCAAGTGTAGTGTCAGGTTGCTTCAACTCTGCAAGCTCTTCAACCTATTGCACTATAAGTGTGGCCTTCCTATCATTCCTTCCCTGGTTGTTCCTCTGGTTCTTGGGTTTCAACTCAGGATGAAATACCCAACATTAGACTTTGATATGTCCACTAATCTGACAATGATAATAGAAATTCTTTGGTTTTTGGCCATCTTTTATCTGCTTGCCTTTGTTCTTCCAATCAGATTTACTTTTACTTGATTGTTTATCAACCTTCTTGTCAAGTCTTGTATATTTGGCCTCAATGGCAATAGCCTTAACGGTAGCTTCTTCAATTGACTCCACGGTGAACAATTTTAGTTTTTTTCGTATGTCGTCAGCAAGACCTCTGATATATTTCATGAAAACATTTTAATTGTCAACATCTATATCCAACACCAAATCTTGGTTATGGAATTTAAATGTATAATATTATACTGATTGGCCAAACCTTTGGTTGAAATATTGCCACTTGTACCATATTTCTTCCTCATAACCAACATGATAGAACTGCTTTCTTAAAACCTTCTTGAACTTACTCCAAGTCAACTCCGAAACATTGTATAGTTTTTTATATGACCTCCACCATGTAACAACATGTCTTGAGAGTTTAAGGCTAGAACATTGGATCTTTTCAACATTAGAATACTTATGTATAGTGAAATAAGTTTCTAATGTTTCTATGCAATTCTCTAAATTATCATCATCTACAAAACACCTTTATAAGTAGGAATTTCGACCTAAAATTTTTTTTAAGGAAATTATTGGGTTTTTATGGTCACCTAATTCCTTGAATGTATCTTCTTGGATGGTTTCTTCCTTGTCTTCGATGACATTTTCAACATTTCCCTTTGAAGGGAAAGCATGTGAATATTTTGAGGTTTTCAAATTTTCGACAAGCTCCGAAAAAGATGTTGATAATATTTGCAGCTGTTGTTCAAGCGTTGTGATGGGATCACCATCACCATTCTTTCCAGGTACTTTTTCTTCCATAACACCTATCTTTAACCTCAAATTTCGATGAATAAGCAAAGGACCTAACAATGAACTACCTTTACCTTTTTTTTTTCAGATATGGCGCTCTAATACCACTTGATCCAAAACTTCAATAGGATAGAACTTTTAATAGGAAACAGATGTTGCTACTTCTCTTTTGAAGTGGATTCTTATAATATGAGAGAGGTAATACTATGCAAGAGAAGAAAGAATGTTAAAGCTCAGAAAATTCTATTTACATTCATTTCAATTTACATAGTAAGTTTTATATATATTTGTAATTACTAAAAACATAATAAGAAGTACAAAGTAAATAGTATTAAACCATTAACATCGATGGTTTTATACATATTTACAATTTTATATATAATTAATTATAACCCTTATTTGCTAATGGGTTATAGAATGTATATTAATTATATGGATTATATATAATTAAGAGTATATATAATAAGTACCTGTATATTATACATATATAATTAAGTATATATACAATAAGTATTCGTATATTATATCTATATAACTAATTAGGAATAAATATTCTCCTGGATCATGCAGTCTGGTAAAGTAATTGCCTACTTTGAGGCAATTGAAAGATTATGAACAGAGGTCTTTGACACATGACCTAGAGTTTGTTGCGCTTGTGTTTGCATTGAAGATTTGCCTTCGTTACCTCTACTAGGTGAAATGTTAAATCTATACTGATTACAAGAGCATCAAGTATTTCTTCACGCAGTGGGAATTGAACATGTGGCAAAGAAGGAGGTTAGAACTACTCAAAGATTATGATTGCGAGACATTGTATCACCTCGGTAAGGACATCATAGTATCCGATGCTCTTAGCCACAAAGGTCCAGGAATGGTTTCATCTTTGCAAGGAATATTTGGGAAGATTGTAGAAGATATGGAAGTAGCAGGTATAGAGCTCATCGATAGCAACTTGCTAAGGTTAGATTGGAATCTACCTTGTTGGAAAGAATCAAGAAAGGGTAGACTATAGATAAGAGGTTAAGTGAGTAGAAGTAAGAAATCCAGAATGGGAATGCCAAAGAATACATTGTATCAGACACCGAGCTAATAAAATACAAGGGACGTGTTTGTGTGTAATGAGGAACTTAAAAAGGAGATTTTGCAAGAACCCCATACTATACCATATTCACTTTATCCCGGGACCACTAAAATGTGTCATGATCTGAAGGCATTATATTGGTTGTATGGAATGAAGAAAGATGTAATTGATTATGTGACAAAATGCCTAACATGTCAATAGATCAAGGCAGAACATCAAAGACCAGCAGGATTGCTATACCAGAATGGGAATGGGAAGAGATATTTATGGATTTTGTGACAGAGTTACCTAAGACCACAAAACAACACGACGAAATTTTGGCGATAGTTGATAGATATACAAAGTTTGCCCATTTTCTACCGGTACGGATAACTTTTTCCATGGACCAATTTGTCGAACTTTATACAAATGAGATAGTATGGTTGCATGGAGCACCGTAATAAATTGTATGTGATCAAGACTCTCCATTTATGTCAATATTTTGGGAAAGTTTACAAAGAGCAATGGGAACTCGGTTGAAGTTCAGTACATCTTATCATCCAGTGACAGATGGCGAGACCGAAATAACGAATTCGATTTTGGAAGATATGGTAAGAGAATGTGTCAGGAATTTTCAAGGATCATGGAGTAGATACCTGCAACTGATAGAGTAATCATATAACAAGAGTTATTAGTCTACTAATTGGGTAGCACCTTATGAGATGTCGTATGAAAGAAAGTGCATGTCCCCACTTCAATGGGATGAGTTGGGAGAAAGCAAGCTTCTTGGGCCAAATGTTATTTAGCATACCAACTAGGCTATTCAAAAGATCAGGGCTAGAATGATCACAGCTCATACTAGACAAAAATCTTATGCAGGCCTGAAGTGAAGATAAGTTGAGTTTGAAGTAGATGATCATGTATTTCTCCGTGTGACACCACGAAAAGGAATCTATTGTTAGAAATGGGCCCTGAAAGCATATGTAGTAGACATTGTTTTTATGAAATAAATAAATGAATTGAATTTGTTATGCATATATTTTATGGACTATATTATTCGGTGATAATATTAAGTAAATATCAGGAAAATTCCTAAGTTCATATATGTGATCTCAAACACGTATTGGTACGGGAGGATTGTGTTTGAGATAAATGAACTTGAATAGTTCGCAGTAAAATAAAGTTATGGAATCTTTAGATTAATTACTGCAAGTACGGTCCACTAGTATTATGAATACATGTGATCTAGATCCGGATCACTAGTGTGGTAGGACACTTTAGTGGAGGTGCTTTATATATTAGAGAATAGATAGAACTGGACCAGATATGTTTATTAATACTTAGTTAAATACCATTTCGAAGTATTAATTAAATATATCAACTGATGATCATATACAAATAGATCTTAATCCTGAAGTTACTATGAACTCCTGTTTATGTTATATGAGTTCTTTGATTCACTTGTTAGGGTCTGTCAGAATGATCAGGCTAGAAACTTTTATTTTGCGAACTCATTAATGTAGATGGCTGGGGACATAGTATACAGATATGGAATCTATGCCTTCTCGCAAGAGATTGAATGATGGTTCTTTTAAGGGTTGACTTTTGGGACTCAAAGGTTATTGAGCTCAAATTCATAATTTAGTTATGAATTAACCTTCACTAGTAGAGTCAATGGTACTTAAGGAAACAAGAGATAATTAAAAGGGTAAAACGGTAATTTTATTCCCGATTAATTATGAACCATTATTAGAGGGTCAAGTTGTATGCAATGATTATATCAGTGGACGCTTTATGATTATAAAGTACTCAATAAATGAAATGTCTATAACTACAAGAGTGCAGTCTCATATTTATAGTGGAATAATCATGAGATTAATAAATTAAGATTATTTAATTAAAGAGTTTAATTAATAATCTCAAATTTATTGGAGCTTGGAATTATAGGTCCATAGGTCCCCATAGCGGCTCTATCAACACTGTTCAATGTAAGAGTTGATATAAAGGGAAAATAGTTTAAAGACATATTTAAGAAGAAATTTGTTCTTCATGCCAAATATGCAATTATATGATAATAGTGATAAATTAATTAATTACAAATTAGTTGTAGTTAACAAAATTAATTAATATTTAATTATTGTATAATTTTTGAAATTATATTAAATAATTAAATTAATTTTGAAATTTAATTAAATAATTAATTAATTATAATTTTCGAAATAATAATAAATTAAATATTTATTTTCGAACATTTTGGATTTAATTAATTGGCAGAATTAATTAAATATCTTTATTTGAGTGGGAGATAATAATCGGATAAGTTCAAATTGGATTTGAATTTAAAAGATTAATATTTATTCAAATAATTAATTATATTTGATAATTAATTTGAATTCAAATTTGAATTAATTATCAGGTTGTTAGATCTTATCTGACAAAGTAGTTTGAATAAATAATTAAATAAAAATTGAAAAACCAACATCCCTACAATTAGGGAAGCTACACGTGCACACACAGTACATGGACTGTGTGTGGCGTGTATGGCAATTTTCAGGGATGGGATTTTCATTTTTATTTATTTAATTAATTAATTAATGGATAATTCAAAATTTGGTTTTTGGATTTTTTCATTAATAGAATAATTAATTAATTAAAAAGTAAATTGTAAAATGGTTACAGATTTATTTTTTTAAATTTGAATATTTTCTTTTAAGTATGACTAATCAGAAAATATTAATAGATGGAGATGTGAGACAACTCTGAACATTCGCTCTGTGAAAAATAGAACGATAATTTTCTCTCCCTAAAAATAAAGAACCAATTCTCAGGCCTATTCTCTTGATCTCATGTGTTGAGTACATCAAGTAGAATCACAAATAAGTTATCCTTTATTCTCTAAGTGCCCACACATTTCTTGAGGTGTAGAGAACGCATTGGAAGATCTTGGTGTGAGTACGTGGGAGCGGCTTGGATAGGAAGATCGTTCTAAATACGAAAAGATAGCCAGGATACTTGATAGGCTTCAAGAGGTTTGAATTCTATCCTTATCTTGTTTGTGATTAATGTATGTATATTAATGGATCTGCAAATTTAAAGGTAGTTTAAATATGTTACAAAATTTTTGTTGTACACTGGGCCCACCACACCACCATTCCGCTGCGTATTAGGAAACTCGTTCCTAACATCTATGTAAAGAGGTTTGGTAAGAAAGGGAAGTTATGTCCCAAGTATGTTTGTCCTTTTGATATATTGGATAGAGTAGGAAGTGTGGCCTATAGGGTAGCCTTACCACCATCATTATCTTGGGTGCACAATGTGTTTCATGTGTCACAACTTCAAAAGAATGTGTCAAATCAATCGCGTGTTCTAAGTTATGAGACATTAGGTTTGTAGGAAGATTTATCTTTTGATGAGCATCTAGTGAAGATTCTTGATTGAAAGGATAAGATTCTAAGGAATAAGATTATTTCCTTGTTAAAATGCAAAACGCCCTAGTCTAATGCTTTGTAAAACATTCACATGTTCATAGGTTTATGAGAGAAAAGCCACTTAATATAAAATCCGAGTGGGGTCATGCTAAAAACATGCAAGTTGGCCCAAATAGTTTTAAAAGAAAATATCAGTTTTCATGCAAAGTTCTAAAACAACCAAAAGTTCAAGTCCCACTGATAAGTTTGAAAAGTCCCATTAAACATAACATTATTAAAAGATAAATGGCATTTTAATTGATCGTTTCTCGTCCATAGGATGCCCCCACACCATACACACCACGGCGATAGAACTCCCCACATCACCACACGTGCCATAGAGAAACCTATTTGCTGCCTGGAAGGGAAAGTAAGGGGGTGAGCTAAAAGCCCAGTAAGGAAGTACAAACAACAAGTAAGTAAGATACAACAAATCACAAACACCTTCATTCATCTTTATATATCATAACATTGCCCTTAATATGGCGTCAATATCATAAACATAAACATATTCACGTCATCTTTAACACCATCATCATACCATAAACATCATAACATCATCATATCATAAACATCATAGCATCATCATAACAAAACATCATAAAATCATCATAAACAAAACATCCTAACATCATCATAAATATTTCCTTGTGAACATGGCCCGCTAACTTGTCCATGTCACCCTTTGAGCTACGTCTTTATATCCTTAGTAACTCGAGTTACGTCTTCATATCCTTAGCAGCCCCTTTTTGATGTGTCACATTCATCACGCTACATCCATTCATAGCATACAACAATCATACATTCCAATCACATCATTATAATAAAGCATTTCATAATTCATAGCGCGAATGACCATTCTTTCCAAACCTCCTCACCCCTCGCAGAGGTGAAACTCGAAGGAACACGTGGTCCCCAACCTGAAACTCCACATCCCTACGCTTAGGATTAGCGTAGCTTTTCTGTTTGCTCTGAGAAACGAGCATTCTGGCCCGGACCTTCTCTAAAGCTTCACTTGTCCTCTGAACCATATCTGGACCCAAATATCTCCTCTCACCCATCTCCTCCCAATGAATGGGTGATCTACACTTCCTCCCATACAACAATTCATAGGGAGCCACTCCAATCGTTGACTGATAACTATTATTATACGAAAATTCAATCAACGGAAGATACTTACTCCATGAACCCTCAAAGTCAATCACACATGCTCTGAGCATATCCTCTAATATCTCGATCATCCTCTCAGACTGTCCGTCAGTCTGAGGATGAAAGGCCGTATTGAACTTTAACTGAGTCCCCAAAGCCTTCTACAAACCACCCTAGAACTTGGAAGTGAAAATAGAATCCCAGTTTGAAACTATAGACTTAGGAACCCCATGGAGACATACGATCTCCCTCACATACAACTTAGCATACTGATCCACAGTATGTGTCGATCTCACTGGTAGAAAATGGGCTGACTTGTTGTACCTGTCCACTATCACCCACACCGAGTCATGAAGCACCACTGTTCTGGGTAAACCTCCCACAAAATCCATAGTAATGTCCTCCCATTTCCACTCAGGAATACCCAAAGGCTGAAGCAACCCTGCTGGTCGCTGATGCTCAACTTTCACTTGCTAACAGGTTAAACATCTGGCAACGTACTCCACCACATCCTTCTTCATCCCGGGCCACCAATATAAAGTCCGTAGATCCTAATACATCTTCATGGTACCCGAATGAAGTGAGTACGGCAACGTATGAGACTCATCTAGTATCTCTCTTCTAATTCCCTCATCAGTTGGAACACAAATCTGTCCCTGATACCGAAGTAACCCAACCTCATAAACAGAATAGTCCTTAGCTACTCCCGCTAAGACATCCCCTTTAACCCTCTGTAACTGAGCATCTGCCAATTGTCCTTCTCTGATCCGCTCTAGCAGGGTCGACTATAGAGTACTATTGGCCAACCGGCCTACCACCAACTCTATCCCTGCTCTGACCATCTCATCAGCTAACTCTCTTGAGATCTGAATGGAACTATATAACTGACCTGGGCCTCTCCGGCTCAATGCATCTGCCACCACATTGGCTTTCCCCAGATGGTAAAGAATATCACAATCATAGTCTTTTACCAACTCCAGCCAACACCTCTGTCTCATGTTCAGGTCCTTCTGTGTAAAGAAATACTTCAGACTCTAATGGTCAGTGTATACCTCGCACTTTTCCCCATATAGATAATGTCGTCAAATCTTCAGTGCGAATACCATCGCTGCTAACTCCAAATCATGGGTAGAATATCGCTGCTCATACTCCTTCAGTTGTCGTGATGCATAAGCTATGACTTTCTCAATCTGCATCAACACACAGCCTAAGCCCAACCTCGATGCATCGCAGTAAACAACAAACTTCCTTCCCCCGAAGGAAGACTCAACATTGGCGCTGTAATTAGCCTTCACTTCAATTCTTGAAAATTGTCTTCACACTTGTCTGACCAGATATACTTCAGATTCTTCCATGTCAATTCTGTCATCGGTGCTGCTATCTTTGAGAAACCCTCTACAAACCGTCTGTAGTAACCTTCCAAACCAAGAAAACTCCGCATCTCCGAGGCATTCCTTGGCCTCGGCCAATCCCTGACTACCTTTACCTTAGATGGATCCACCTTAATCCCATCTGCACCCACGATATGTCCAAGGAATGTCGCTTCTGGTAACTAAAATTCACATTTCTTAAACATGGCGTACAACTGATGCTCCCTCAACCTCTGAAGAACCTGTCGAAGATGAAGCTCGTGCTCTGTCTCTGAACTGGAATACACCAAGATGTCATCGATGAAGACAATAACAAACTGATCCAAAAAATCCTTGAACACTCTATTCATTAGATCCATAAAGGTCGCTAGGGCATTGGTCAAACCAAAAGACATGACCAAGAAGTCATAGTGCCCATACCATGTTCGGAAGGCCGTCTTAGGTATGTCTTCATCCTTGATCCTCAGCTGGTGATAGCCAGATCAAAGATCAATCTTTGAGAACACTGTCTTACCCTGCAGCTGATCAAACAAGTCATCAATCCTTGGTAGAGGATACTTATTCTTGATAGTCAACTTTTTCAATTCCCAATAGTCTATACACATCCTCAATGTCCCGCCCTTCTTCTTCACAAACAAAACTGGAACACCCCATGGAGAGTAACGAGGTCTGATGAACCCCAAATCCAGAAGCTCCTGCAGCTGTATCTTTAATTCTTTCAGTTCCGTCTGTGCCATCCTATACGGTGCCCTCGACACTGGCTCTGTCCCTGGCGCCAACTCAATGACAAACTGAATCTCTCTACGCGGCGATAACCCAGGAAAATCCTTAGGAAACACATCCAGGAACTCGCAAACCAATCTGGTCGCCTCCGGCCCTACTGGTGAAACTCTGGTAGTAACCACCACACTAGCCAGAAAGCCTATACATCCACCCTGTAGCAAATCTCTGGCTCTCAACGCCGATATCCTGGGCACGCGGGGTCCATGCACCGCTCCCACAAAAACAAAGGGATCCTCGCCCTCTGGCTCAAAAGTCACCATCTTCTTCCTGCAATCAATGATAGCTCCATATCTAACCAACCAATCCATACCTAGAATCATATCAAAGTCCTCCATACTCAACTCAATTAGATCTACTGATAATTCCCTTCCATCAACTATCATTGGCAGTGCTCTAATCCACCTCCTAGATACTACCAGTTCTCCTATAGGTAAAATAGTCCCAAACCCTGAAGTACTATACTCACTAGGTCTACATAATCTATCAATCACCTTATCAGATACAAACGAATGCGTAGCACCATAATCAATCAATATAGTAAAAGGAGTGCCAGCACTAGAAAGCTGACCTGTCACTACCGATGGACTAGCCTCGGCCTCTACTTGCGTCAGGGTGAACACTCGAGCTGGAGTCAAGCTATCCACCTTCCTTATCTCTCCCTTCTTCACTGTCGAGCAATCTTTCATGAGGTGTCCCACCACCCCGCACACATAACAGGCCTTAGCCCGACACTCGCCCAAATGGCGTCTCATACACCTCGTGCACTCAGGATAAGTCCTCCATGTACCACCGCCTCCCTGACGGCCCCCCTGAGTACCCCAACCTCTCCTATCAGGACCAGGAGCGATCGAAGCATCAGGACTCTTTCTCTTCAAATCACTGGGGCCTCCTCCCCTAACAGAGCTAGAATATGGAGGCACCGCCCTGCGGCCCTCCCTCCTCACTGCACTCTCTCTCCATATCTTGTTTTCCGCTTCCTCAGCGGTAAGAGCCTTCTCCATAGCCTGGGCATAAGTTGTCCCTCCAGGAATTGTGGTAATTCTCACATCTCGGGCAATAATAGCATTCAGCCCTCTAATAAATCTGTCCTGCCTAGCTGCATCAGTAGGTACAAGATCTGGTGCAAACTTCGCAAGTCTGTCAAATTTTAAGGCATATTCTGTAACTGTCATACTGCCCTGAACCAGCCCCACAAACTCATTATCTTCGTTGCCCTGATGGAAACATTATAATACTTCTGACTGAACAAGTCTTTAAACCCTTCCCAAGTCAATGTAGTAACATCTCTAGTCTATGATGCCACCTCACACCAGATTCAGGCATCCTCCCTCAGCATATAAGTGGCACAGGCCACTCTGTCATGTCCTTCCACCCTCATAAAATCAAGACTGGTAGTAATCATAGTCATCCACTGCTCAGCCTTCAGTGGATCTGGTCCTCCCTCAAAGATCGAGGGTTGTTGCTTCCTAAACCGCTCATACAACGGTTCCTAATTATTCCCAACCTAAGCTGGCTGCACTACAGGTACCACTGCAGGTGGCACAATAGGGGCAACACTCCCAGATGGAGCCTGCTGCCGCAGAATTCGGATCTATTCATCTTGGCTCTGTAGCCGAGCCTGCATGTCTGCCATTAACTACTGCCATTTCTCAGGAACTGGCAGAGGGGTTTGACCCTGATCATCATCTCTAGCCCCAGACTTGTCGGCTAGTCGCGTGGATTTTCTTGGACGCATAATTATCCAAGTCAATCTGCAATCAACGACTCGGAAATCAGACTATGATGACAGGGTAATAATCCTTTCATGATCCATCACTGGAACTCCAATCATTCACAAGCATTCAAGATATAGCAATTTATCCAAATATTCATCCACATGCATAGCAATGCTGATAAGCACGTCTCAATAGCATCAAGCAATAGTCAAGGGCCAGGCCCTATCAGTATCTCATACTCCATATTCATCAAACAGATATCAATAGTCATATCTCACTCAAATCATTTAAACACATAATCAAGTGTACACAATTACCAAACCCTGATTTGAGCTTGTCTCTCGCGGTGAATGTACATATCCAGCCAGTCTTCAGGACCCATAAACCTAGGACGCTCTGATACCAAGTTGTAATGCCCTAGATAGCAAAGACCATTACACTGTGTGGTTATAAAAGTGATAGACTTGCTAATCAAGTCTTTTAATTAAGAACGTGCACTGAAACTACAAAGGAATTAGGGTTAAAAGATTTTGATCTTAAAAGTCACATTTCTTATAAAGAAATCTTTCCTGTTTACATGGGATCCCAAAAATGTTAAGATTAAAACCATTTACAAAATATTCAAGGACTATATACAGTATTAGCCATAATAAGGAAAAACTGACAGTTAGGCAATCTCTGTCCTGATCCACTCCTCGGCCATGGCGACCAAACAGCCGGCTATGTACATTCAGCCCCGCAGCTCTCCATCTCAGGACTGGTCTAACTTGCCTTTGCCTTTACCTGCACCACGTAGCACCCGTGAGCCAAGGCCCAGCAAGAAAACACAATAACAGAGCATAAGCAATCAACAGATAATCCAATATCTCACATTGCATAAACATGTTCTCAATCATATAAACATTTAGATTAACCAAGTATTCAACATATTAACATATCAACTCATATCATATATCAATTTACAAATGATAACTAGGGTTAGCACCCTCAGGTCGCACCCTCCGTTATCCCACTAACTCCGGCCCGTTTAAACCGAGCTCAGTGAATATTTAATACATCTTCATGGTACCCGAATGAAGTGAGTACGGCAACGTATTAGACTCATCTAGTATCTCTCTTCTAATTCCCTCATCAGTTGGAACACAAATCTGTCCCTGATACCGAAGTAACCCAACCTCATAAACAGAATAGTCCTTAGCTACTCCCGCTAAGACATCCCCTTTAACCCTCTGTAACTGAGCATCTGCCAATTGTCCTTCTCTGATCCGCTCTAGCAGGGTCGACTATAGAGTACTATTGGCCAACCGGCCTACCACCAACTCTATCCCTGCTCTGACCATCTCATCAGCTAACTCTCTTGAGATCTGAATGGAACTATATAACTGACCTGGGCCTCTCCGGCTCAATGCATCTGCCACCACATTGGCTTTCCCCAGATGGTAAAGAATATCACAATCATAGTCTTTTACCAACTCCAGCCAACACCTCTGTCTCATGTTCAGGTCCTTCTGTGTAAAGAAATACTTCAGACTCTAATGGTCAGTGTATACCTCGCACTTTTCCCCATATAGATAATGTCGTCAAATCTTCAGTGCGAATACCATCGCTGCTAACTCCAAATCATGGGTAGAATATCGCTGCTCATACTCCTTCAGTTGTCGTGATGCATAAGCTATGACTTTCTCAATCTGCATCAACACACAGCCTAAGCCCAACCTCGATGCATCGCAGTAAACAACAAACTTCCTTCCCCCGAAGGAAGACTCAACATTGGCGCTGTAATTAGCCTTCACTTCAATTCTTGAAAATTGTCTTCACACTTGTCTGACCAGATATACTTCAGATTCTTCCATGTCAATTCTGTCATCGGTGCTGCTATCTTTGAGAAACCCTCTACAAACCGTCTGTAGTAACCTTCCAAACCAAGAAAACTCCGCATCTCCGAGGCATTCCTTGGCCTCGGCCAATCCCTGACTACCTTTACCTTAGATGGATCCACCTTAATCCCATCTGCACCCACGATATGTCCAAGGAATGTCGCTTCTGGTAACTAAAATTCACATTTCTTAAACATGGCGTACAACTGATGCTCCCTCAACCTCTGAAGAACCTGTCGAAGATGAAGCTCGTGCTCTGTCTCTGAACTGGAATACACCAAGATGTCATCGATGAAGACAATAACAAACTGATCCAAAAAATCCTTGAACACTCTATTCATTAGATCCATAAAGGTCGCTAGGGCATTGGTCAAACCAAAAGACATGACCAAGAAGTCATAGTGCCCATACCATGTTCGGAAGGCCGTCTTAGGTATGTCTTCATCCTTGATCCTCAGCTGGTGATAGCCAGATCAAAGATCAATCTTTGAGAACACTGTCTTACCCTGCAGCTGATCAAACAAGTCATCAATCCTTGGTAGAGGATACTTATTCTTGATAGTCAACTTTTTCAATTCCCAATAGTCTATACACATCCTCAATGTCCCGCCCTTCTTCTTCACAAACAAAACTGGAACACCCCATGGAGAGTAACGAGGTCTGATGAACCCCAAATCCAGAAGCTCCTGCAGCTGTATCTTTAATTCTTTCAGTTCCGTCGGTGCCATCCTATACGGTGCCCTCGACACTGGCTCTGTCCCTGGCGCCAACTCAATGACAAACTGAATCTCTCTACGCGGCGATAACCCAGGAAAATCCTTAGGAAACACATCCAGGAACTCGCAAACCAATCTGGTCGCCTCCGGCCCTACTGGTGAAACTCTGGTAGTAACCACCACACTAGCCAGAAAGCCTATACATCCACCCTGTAGCAAATCTCTGGCTCTCAACGCCGATATCCTGGGCACGCGGGGTCCATGCACCGCTCCCACAAAAACAAAGGGATCCTCGCCCTCTGGCTCAAAAGTCACCATCTTCTTCCTGCAATCAATGATAGCTCCATATCTAACCAACCAATCCATACCTAGAATCATATCAAAGTCCTCCATACTCAACTCAATTAGATCTACTGATAATTCCCTTCCATCAACTATCATTGGCAGTGCTCTAATCCACCTCCTAGATACTACCAGTTCTCCTATAGGTAAAATAGTCCCAAACCCTGAAGTACTATACTCACTAGGTCTACATAATCTATCAATCACCTTATCAGATACAAACGAATGCGTAGCACCATAATCAATCAATATAGTAAAAGGAGTGCCAGCACTAGAAAGCTGACCTGTCACTACCGATGGACTAGCCTCGGCCTCTACTTGCGTCAGGGTGAACACTCGAGCTGGAGTCAAGCTATCCACCTTCCTTATCTCTCCCTTCTTCACTGTCGAGCAATCTTTCATGAGGTGTCCCACCACCCCGCACACATAACAGGCCTTAGCCCGACACTCGCCCAAATGGCGTCTCATACACCTCGTGCACTCAGGATAAGTCCTCCATGTACCACCGCCTCCCTGACGGCCCCCCTGAGTACCCCAACCTCTCCTATCAGGACCAGGAGCGATCGAAGCATCAGGACTCTTTCTCTTCAAATCACTGGGGCCTCCTCCCCTAACAGAGCTAGAATATGGAGGCACCGCCCTGCGGCCCTCCCTCCTCACTGCACTCTCTCTCCATATCTTGTTTTCCGCTTCCTCAGCGGTAAGAGCCTTCTCCATAGCCTGGGCATAAGTTGTCCCTCCAGGAATTGTGGTAATTCTCACATCTCGGGCAATAATAGCATTCAGCCCTCTAATAAATCTGTCCTGCCTAGCTGCATCAGTAGGTACAAGATCTGGTGCAAACTTCGCAAGTCTGTCAAATTTTAAGGCATATTCTGTAACTGTCATACTGCCCTGAACCAGCCCCACAAACTCATTATCTTCGTTGCCCTGATGGCAACATTATAATACTTCTGACTGAACAAGTCTTTAAACCCTTCCCAAGTCAATGTAGTAACATCTCTAGTCTATGATGCCACCTCACACCAGATTCAGGCATCCTCCCTCAGCATATAAGTGGCACAGGCCACTCTGTCATGTCCTTCCACCCTCATAAAATCAAGACTAGTAGTAATCATAGTCATCCACTGCTCAGCCTTCAGTGGATCTGGTCCTCCCTCAAAGATCGAGGGTTGTTGCTTCCTAAACCGCTCATACAACGGTTCCTAATTATTCCCAACCTAAGCTGGCTGCACTACAGGTACCACTGCAGGTGGCACAATAGGGGCAACACTCCCAGATGGAGCCTGCTGCCGCAGAATTCGGATCTATTCATCTTGGCTCTGTAGCCGAGCCTGCATGTCTGCCATTAACTGCTGCCATTTCTCAGGAACTGGCAGAGGGGTTTGACCCTGATCATCATCTCTAGCCCCAGACTTGTCGGCTAGTCGCGTGGATTTTCTTGGACGCATAATTATCCAAGTCAATCTGCAATCAACGACTCGGAAATCAGACTATGATGACAGGGTAATAATCCTTTCATGATCCATCACTGGAACTCCAATCATTCACAAGCATTCAAGATATAGCAATTTATCCAAATATTCATCCACATGCATAGCAATGCTGATAAGCACGTCTCAATAGCATCAAGCAATAGTCAAGGGCCAGGCCCTATCAGTATCTCATACTCCATATTCATCAAACAGATATCAATAGTCATATCTCACTCAAATCATTTAAACACATAATCAAGTGTACACAATTACCAAACCCTGATTTGAGCTTGTCTCTCGCGGTGAATGTACATATCCAGCCAGTCTTCAGGACCCATAAACCTAGGACGCTCTGATACCAAGTTGTAATGCCCTAGATAGCAAAGACCATTACACTGTGTGGTTATAAAAGTGATAGACTTGCTAATCAAGTCTTTTAATTAAGAACGTGCACTGAAACTACAAAGGAATTAGGGTTAAAAGATTTTGATCTTAAAAGTCACATTTCTTATAAAGAAATCTTTCCTGTTTACATGGGATCCCAAAAATGTTAAGATTAAAACCATTTACAAAATATTCAAGGACTATATACAGTATTAGCCATAATAAGGAAAAACTGACAGTTAGGCAATCTCTGTCCTGATCCACTCCTCGGCCATGGCGACCAAACAGCCGGCTATGTACATTCAGCCCCGCAGCTCTCCATCTCAGGACTGGTCTAACTTGCCTTTGCCTTTACCTGCACCACGTAGCACCCGTGAGCCAAGGCCCAGCAAGAAAACACAATAACAGAGCATAAGCAATCAACAGATAATCCAATATCTCACATTGCATAAACATGTTCTCAATCATATAAACATTTAGATTAACCAAGTATTCAACATATTAACATATCAACTCATATCATATATCAATTTACAAATGATAACTAGGGTTAGCACCCTCAGGTCGCACCCTCCGTTATCCCACTGACTCCGGCCCGTTTAAACCGAGCTCAGTGAATATTTAATCTATCCTCGGCAACCAGTGGCCAAGCCGCGCCTTGTGCGCAAATATTGTGTACGGCACCCTTAGGTTGCTATCACATGTCCCATGGAGTAATACCATCATTGACATTATACAGATATCAGGAGCACTTAGTCCCATCACAAACACATAACTAGGTGCAGTTTTCTTACCTTTAGATTCGCTAGCTTTGATCACTTGACTCCTTGAGCACGATCCCTCTCGAGCCCTAGCGCTCACCTAATCACAACCATAGGTCAAAGTCATCACCAAACCTCAAGTCCAAAACCTAGCCTCGGGACCAATCCCGAGCCCCCGGGAAGTCCTAATTCAACCAAACAGGGTGGTGGAATCGAACCCCGAACCCTTGGTCAGAAACCCTTATAACTAACCCTAAAATCCCTTTCTGGAAACAGGGCAGCACTACAGCGCTCTAAGGAGGGCACTACAGTGCTACAAGCAGAACCAAAATCCCCCAGAAAGCATGGCCTAGCACTACAGCGCCCAAAGGCTAGCGCTGTAGCGCTAGTCACAGATAGCAAACATCCCATTTTTCCTTCCTACGATTCTCTCGAGCCAAACTTGACCAAAACTTCTCCAAACCTTCACCAAACTCAAAAACAAGCTTATTAACACACTCCACTCATCCCAAACATCCCAAATACTCAAAACCCAATCACATGCATCCCTAATCTCAAAATTCACCATAATTGCTCATAAACTTCAGAAACTCAGCAAAACAATCATAACTTCAAAGTTTAAAAGCTCAGAATTTATACCTTTGATGGAAATTCGACCTCAAGTTGCCTCTAGACCTCCTTAGCTTGCTCTTCCTCAACCCTTGGCTCCAACTTCCCTAGAATTCCCCATCAACGCAGCTTAAGTACCTTAGCTAAAAACCAAAACTAGAACTGAAGGAGCTACAAAATTTTACCTCAAGTGATGGTGTGTTCTTGCTAAGCTCTTCCAACTCTTCAAGCCTAGCTCAAGATTCCTGTTGCTCAGCCTAACCTAGCTCTCCTCTGACTTTTGCTCCAAGAAAACGCCCAGAAATGGTGAAGGAGATCACCAACCGACTCCTAAGAAAACAACTCTCTTTTCTTCCCTTTCTTTTCCTTTCTTTTCTTTTCAGACTTCTATTACATTCTACAAACTCCACTGAGCATAATGCCTCAGTAATACTAATCTCTAAAAAGCCAAATGACCATTATGCTCTCCCTTTCAATTTTAAACCTTTAATCCACTTAGGGGCATTTTGGTCATTTTACCCACTTCCCGCTAATTTCCTCGAGTGTCTCTAATATTTCCCACCATGATGTTTTCGCTATTCTACTCACTAGGATCGTCTCGAGTCACAGATCACAGATATATCCACATAATAATGTGGTCTCTACAATTATCACATATATATATACAGTTATGCCCACAACGGACCAAAATTACAATTATGCCATTCTAACCTAACCAGGGCCTACATGCATACTAATACACATAGTCATGCATCTCAAATATTCAAATAGTCATATAACATGTTTTAAATCATTAATCATGCATCTTACTCATTAAAATCACACAAAATTCCCATTATGCCCTCCAGACACACTAATCAAGGTCCTTAAGCCATATTAGCGAATTTGGGTCGTTACATACGTACATTCCTCCTCTGTAGCTCTCCAACTCATGGCTGGTCCAAATTCTCCTTGCCCTTACTTGTACCACGAAGCACCCATGAGCCAAGGCTCAGCAAGAAAACATAAACATGCTAATAAACAGTTATTCAACACACTACAAATTATAAATAGCATCCTTAGCACTTATAAACAATACTTAGGCATCCATTCACTCCATTTAAGCGGCCACAGAGCAACATAGGTAGCCATCGCACTATTCCCCTTTGAAACGGCTATAGAGTGGTTAAGAATGAACTACACTCTATGTTCCAAGTGGCTATAGAGTGGTGCAAGCGTATGTCACGCTTCAAGGTTAGGATAGCCATAACGGCCTGCATTCGGCATGCTAATGCCATCTATGGCTTATAAGTCGAGCTTCTATATTGGCCAAACAACAATGGTCCGCATTCCACACACTAATGTCTTCCACATCTTATAAGACGACCTCTTATATTTTCCCAGCCACAACGACCTGCATTCTACATGCTAATGCCATCCACGGCTTATAAGCTGAGCTCCTATATTGGCCCAGCCACAATGGCCTACATTCCGCATGCTAATGGTTTCCACGGCTTATAAGCTGAGCTCCTACATTGGCCAAGCCATTACAGCTTGCTTTCCGCACACTATTGCCGACCACGACTTATAAGCCGCAATTTTCAATCAAATACAAATAGATAAGGATGTATGACCTAATACATATATTCACAATGCAATTTAATCATTTTTAATCAAATATTTCAATTTCCATATAACTTTATTTTAATATGAACTATTTAAATTTGTTCCTTACATTCTTAATCCTCTCGTACCAATACAAGATTGTAGTCACAATAACGAATTAGGGAATTTTCTGATATTCATATAATATTATTCAAATAATAATAATAAACAATAAATATATGCAAAAATTCATCTTAATTATTTATTGTATAAAACATTTTCCAACACATATGCTTTCAAGGGTACAATTCCTAACAATCTCCCAGTTGCCCTAAAGTTAATAAGGCATCTCTCTCAAACCCATATTTCTAACGTGATCTTTAAAAGACTTAGTAGCCAAAGTCTTAGTGAATGGATCTACAAGGTTATGTTCTAACGTTATCTTCATAACTGCTATATCTCCTTTCTGAACTATATCCCAGATCGAGTGGTACTTCCTCTCGATGTGCTTTTTCCTCTTGTGACTCCTTGGTTCCTTTGAGTTAGCTATCGCCCCATTGTTGTAGCAAGTCATGTTCTTGGTATTCACATCATCTGGGACAGAAAGAACTGAATTTTGGCTATAATTCAAGCAGCCTACTTAGGTGAGGAGCTTGGGCGTTACTGTGTAACAAATTCCGAGAAACAATGTGGAATTTATTTTCTAAGTAGCAGTCTCCACAAAATTTTCAAGAGAAAGAAAATATGAAATGAATTCCTTGTGCATTTACAATTAAAAGTCTAATGCATGCTATGTTGTGTGTTGTGACCGAAGATTTGCTATGCAGTAGGAGTGGTGATGCCAATCTTAGGATCTTGGAATTTAAATATAGATGCATGGTCCCTATTATTTTTTCAAAATTTTAATAGAAACATAGAATAACAAGGCATACATATGAACATCAGATTTTTAAATTATAAACAAACATAAAGACGTAGAAACATACAAATACGCAGCGAAACAATAACTCCTTCCTTTAGAATCTCTAACCTTTCATACCTGGTGGCAGCAAAGTATTGTTAAGAATCTAAACCGGTTAGATTGTGCCAAAGTCGTCCAAGCCTATCTCTAAATCAAGTCTAACAAAGAGTGACCAAGTTCTCAACACATGAGATAGAATTAAAGAGGGAAGAACAAGAGAATGAGTGGACAAGAAATGATTAGACTGTCTAGGATTTCACTTACCCAATGAATAAACTAAGACTCACTCATAAAAACCCTAGACATCACATTACTTATATAGGCAACTTAATGAGCCTTATTTAAATTTAAATTTCAATTAATTAAAATAATAAAAAAAATCAAAGCCTTGGACTCCCACAAATGGAGTAGGCCCAATCTCTTTGTTTTGAGTATAAATCCTAATTGGGCCTGAATTCAAAATCATTTTATTTATTTATCATTCAATTAATTAATTAAATAAATAATTAAATCCTTATTTAAATTAACTAATTATAATTTGAAACTTGATTTAATATTATTTATTTATATTGACACCACTTTATCAATATTAATAAATTTGCCCAAGTATTCTCTTTTATTCCCAAATTCTTATTACATGTAAATATCTAAATTGACCTAGTCAATTTGATATTTCTAATTGGTAATGAAACCAATTGTTTAAGACTATTAAACTTAATTTGATAAGAGACGACATGGGGACCATGGATCCATGAATACAAGCTTCAATAAATATCCATGAGTTTATTTATTAAATCAATTATCTCATAATTTATTAATTCCTCATAAGTCCACTATAGATTCAAAATTGAACTCTTGAATTCATAGAATGTATTTTCCAAACTATAAACACGTGTAGTCCACCAATCTTTTTTAGTTTATTAATTACTTTATTTTTTTAGTGTTAAGTGCTAGGAATATTAATTTAATTATTTGAATGTTTAGAGATTCATTCTAGGGGCTGCCGACTGCACTAGCGAGAGAGAGAGAGAGAGAGAGAGAGAATACATGAAAATAAAGAGAGAAAGAAGGATAAGAAGGAGAAGAGGATGATTTCAAAATTTCCCCTAGGTATGTGTTCGATTTTAGATTTTTGGTTTTGCTCTCCTAAGTCTAAGTCTCTTCCTCCCGATGCTAAGTTTCTCTTTTCATTTCTTTGTGGTGTTCGAAAATCCTAGGTGCCAAGGTTGTAGTTTTGATTTTGTGTTCTTTAACACAATGAAGGATGGTAATTGATGTTTCCCTAACCTATTGTTGTTTTGAAGGTTTGATAATTGAATCATGGATTTGTAATATTGTTTGATGTTTTAACATTATATATTTATGTTTGATGAATTGTTGTTTTGGTTTAGGAGTTGATTATTCAATAATGAGAATTCTTTACGAATTTTGATGATGGTATTCATTTAGAAACATGCTAAGATTATTGTCATGAGCTTCAAAGATTTAATTGGGGTTCCTGATAACTCCATTTTAGTATCGTTTTAGAATGTGTTTTTGTGGTAATCTTCAGTCTTTATGTTTGTTTTGTGCAAGATTATGCTTGTGTTTGTCTTTGTTGTAGGTCGTTACTTTGGATCATAAGATAAAATTTAAAAATATATAAAAAAAAAGGGGGGTGGGGGGGGGGGGGGGGGGGGGGCGGGGGGGAATGGAGCTTTTGGTTGTTGTTTGACTTAGATTGGTGCTAAGAATGAATTATAATATGTTTTGATGAAGTAAGAATGTCAAAAGTCAGAGGCTGAAGGTTTGCTAAAAGTAATTAGAGTTGCGACTTGGTCAATAGAGTCGCTGGGCTAGATGAAACAGAGGCAAAATCCAGGAGGTCCATGGAGATGTGGGTCGCGACGCCTAGAGGGCTGACCAGATTTTGAACTACTTTAAAAAGACATGGGTTGTGACCAAGGAAAGGCCAAGTTGCTCCCCGCCTATGAAAAAAAGAGGAACTCGTGTTTTTTAGTATAAATTCAGACTTTAGGGTTTAATTAAGGTTAGGTCATATTTTAATTAAGAATCTATAGAATTAAATTTGATTTTGAGACAATTTTTTCTACACTTTCATATTTTTATTTCTTCTTCGTGTATTTGAATTTTATGATTTTGAATAATTATTTTGTTGTTTTAGTCATGTCTGGTATGAACCAAATCCTTTGTCTAGGGGTTAATGTAAGCTTCGATTTCTATTTAATGTTATTATGATGTTCGATTAATTCTTCTTCTTTATTCTAATCTATATAATGTTTGCTTAATGCTAGTATATATCCGATCAATATTTTCTTGATTTATGATTTTGATTCAAAATTCGAAAGATGCTAATTGAATATGCTGTTGTTACATAGACATAGGTTACATATTGAAGAAAGTACCTGTATGACTTGTGCAGCAATTAGGTTTCTATGCTTAATGCCTGCTATATGTTTAAGTTATCACATAGATGTAGAAAACCTTTATATAGGTTGAGATCTTATATCTTAAAAAAGAACAGGAATCGATTTTTGTTAACTTGTTGTTAGAATAGGAAAAAAGAAATTTAGAACTTATTAATAAAATTAATATAATGAAATGTTTATGAAGTTAATACCCTAGGTCTTTCTATTATTTATTTTTATCCTTTGATTAATTGTTGTGTTTTATTTTTAGTTATTGAAATTGTGTTTGTAGTTAGATTTATTCATCTTTATTTTACTTGCCAAATAGAAAGTAAAGAGCAATTATTGATAATTGGTTAATAGTCTCTATGGGACGATATCAGTTCTTCCATAATTTATTACTTGACACGATGTAAAGAACACCCTAGACTAGTGCTTAATAAAACGTTCACATATTCATTGGTTCATAAAAGAAAAAAAACCACTTATTATAGAAGTCTCAGTGGGGACTTGCTTAAAACAATGCAAGTTGGGCCCAATAGTTTTAAAAGAAAATATGAGTTTTTATGCGAAGTTCAAAAGAAAACAAATCCAATAATTAAGTCCCACTGATAATTTAGAAAGTCTCTTAAAACATAACATAATTAAAATGGCGTTCTAAAGTGATCATTTTTCCGTCCATAGGATGCCCCACGCCATACACCCCACGACGATAGAACTCCTCACTTCACCACGCGTGCCACAGAGAAACCTATTTGCTACCTGGAAGGGAAAGTAAGGGGGTGAGCTAAAAGCCCAGTAAGGAAGTACAAACAATAAGCAAGTAAGGTACAACAAATTCACACACTATCGTTCATCTTTATGCATCATATCATCGTCGTAACAAACATCATATCATCATCATAACGTAGCATCATAACATCATCATATCATAACATCATCATAACATAAACATCATAGCATCATCATATCATAACATCATCATAACATAAACATCATAGCATCATCATATCATAACATCATCATAACATAAACATCATAGCATCATCATATCGTAACATCATTATAACATAAACATCATAGCACATTCATACAAAATTCCTTGTGAACATGGCCCGCTAACTTGTCCATGCCACCCTTTTGAGGTAAACAAGAGTCTCTGGTCCTTGAATAACCTCAGCGCGTCCGCCCTTGGAGTTACGTCTTTATATCCTTAGTAACTGAGGTTACGTCTTCATATCCTTAGCAACCCATTTGATGTGTCACATTCATCACGCTAACATCCATTCATAACATAACATATTCATACAAGCCAACATATCATCACATTATGGCATTCATAATTCATAACATTTCAATCACACAACAGTCTTACCATTCATAGCATAAACAAACATAAATTATATCTAACTTCCTTATCTCGGGTCCGAGCTAAGTAAATTCACAACCTCTCAACGAGCCTATACCATAATCAAATCAACATTTCTTAGCTTCATAAAATTACTATTTTTCCCTTTCATATAGCTCATATGTGCATGGGCCATGCACACATAATAAGAGTTACACACACAACATGCAAATATACTTAATTACACATACAGCCATAAAAGAATAATGCTTATTTTACCTACTTTGCATGCATGATCTTTCTATAAAAACCACATGGTTGAATAATAGACATAATTTTGGACGTAAAAGTGGATTTGCATGTAACATGCATACGTGGGAACATTGCGTAATTGTGATGTTTAAAAACGATAATTCTACACGTCTTACTTCTATCGTTTTAAAATTAATAGACTTGTAACATGCTTTATTTTCTTAAAATTTCTAGGTTGATTAATTCTCTCAAAACATTATTTTATAAAATAATTTTATTTAGCTTAAAAAAATATGTGATAATTTCATTTATTATTCTCAAATTACAAAGAATTAACAAAAACTTTGAATTTATATAAAATACCTATGATTACTATGTTTGCTTAGAAAAATCAATTTTAATATTGGTCAATTGTATTACATAAATGATGTGAGAAAAATATATTTTAAGTGTGGAAAAAATATATTTTATTTGAATTAGTTAAGACTTAGTTTTTATGTAGCATAAATTCATAAGTGGCAATTAAATAATCATTTTAAACTTTTTAAACTAAATTTCAGCCACTATTTAATTTCTTTGAAAATCAAAAATAAATTGAATTCAATATTTTTTTCAATCAAAATAAAGAAAAATCATAACTATCAAAATATACATTCACACCATATTAAAATATCATTTTTAATATTACCATAATTTAGGGTATTAATTTTTATTTCAAATACTCATCAAATTCATTTTATTGAAACACACTTCACATTTTTTTACAAAAATTCCAGCAACTATTTTTATCATTAAAATCACCATATTGAATTTTAAACCTCATATTTTTCTAAAAATATAATAAAAATTCTGTAGGTATTTATTTGAGTAAAATATCATTTTATTGTGACTTAAAATACCCTTTTTAATTTCATAAAATCAACATAGCATTATGGACATTAATTATGCATGCAAATCACTTTTTCATCAAACTTTTTACCCAATTATTTACAAAAATCAGCAACCATAATTACTCATGAAATTCATCTTTTATCTAAAAAATTTCACATAAAATCATACATGTCCAAAATCCTGTCATGGTCTTATTATACAAATAGTTTTAAGAATATCACTAACACATATTCATATGCAATCTTATAAAACATTTTTCTATTCCAATGAATTAATACATGAATCCAACAAAACAATAACAACAACATACATTAATACATAAACACCATTATTCACATATGCTTTTATATTAAACCTAACATGTTTCTATCATTATTTTCATGCATCTTATAATTTATTCTTCCACAATATCATATGCATCCTATCAAAATTTCATGGATCCAAATATCAAGATTGCCAATTATCATTTTACCCAAATTACATAGGTCCTAAAACATGGATCTAATATATTGAAAATCATAAAACATCAAACAAAATATAAAGATGATCCTTAGGTATTTCTAGGCCGAAATCCCCATATTTGCATTCATAAATTACCACTAATCATTATACATAGAAAATCAACATCAAAACCCTTTTATACATCAAACCAAAATACCCTCCATGCAAATCAAACAACTCATTATCAACAAGATATCAAGAACACAAAGTACCCATTTTTCCTACCCAAAACATAAATCCCCTTTAACAATAATCCCTCTAATAATCTATTCATCAAAACCAATAATCACAAAATTTAAGGAGGGATTTCAATACCTCTTCTTGATAGAAAATCAAGAATCTAATCCAATCAAGAATCCAATAACCTCCTTGCTCAAACCATAGGGTTGTATATTTTGAATAATCAAGATGGAGAAGAAGATGAACAAAGTTAGAGACAACCCAAAATACTAGATTAATCAAAAGGAAAAACAACCAAAAACCTTACCCTAGCTTGAACCATTTCTTCTTCTTCTTCTTCTTCTTCCTTTCTCTCTAGAAAATGGCAACCCTTCCCATTCTCTCTCTCTAGCTTGCCACTCTCTCTCTCTCTATTCTCTCTCTAGGTCACGGCACAAGCTTGCAAAATGGCCTCTCTTCATTCTTTTCTTTCCTTTTAATCATAATTCCCTCATAAAGCCTCACCAAAATAAATGGTAAGTTCCCTAATCCACTCATCTAATTCAGCCTACAAATCCTTTATAATAAAGAGTAGTTTAATTGAAATAAATGTCAAAATTCTCTTACCCATAATAGCTATCTTCTTCCAATTTAAATTTGTTTACCTTCGAAAAATAATGGAAAAAATATCAATCCCTTTCCCACTACACTACACGTCCACCCTTCACTTACCCTTTCCATTATTTTATTTTATTTTTATTTAAATTAATCACTTATATCTAATATATGGAAATTATAAAATGTGTTGAAAATCTACACATGTGCATCATGTTACCATGCACTTGCATACACTAAATCACTAGGGTGCATCACTATCTACCATGCACCTTAGTGTATTCAACCAAATCTCACATAATCACATTTTTAAAATAAAATAAATACAAATTATTTAACAAGTAATTTTTCATAAAAATATTCTACAACAATTCTAACAATTAAATAAAATAACAAAAAATCAAGTAAAACAAACAACAACTAAATAAAATAAACAACATTTAAATAAAAAAATTCATCACACTTAACACTTAAATAAAATAAAGCACAAAATTTTAATAATCTAAAAAAAAAAAATTGGTGCACTACACACGACCACATACACTTGTGTGCATATTTCACCGATCAAGATTTTGGCGCCGTTGGCAGGGACTAATATCCAATATCAAAATTAATTGTTTTTTGTTCTACTTTTGCTTATTCTTTTAGTATTCATTTGGATCAAGGATGTATTTTGTTTCAGGAATTATTGGTATATGCGACGATGTTGACGAAAGGAGCTCATACTTGTAGATCTTGAACTTGAAAGAACGTGCAGACAAAACTGAAAGATAAAGAAAAGGCTAGATTTTTCCATGGCTGAGAATCAAGGAAATGCAGCAAACAATGCTACTAATGTTAATAATATCCCAAATATTGTAGAGGTTCTAATGGAGCAAGGAGCAAAGACGTTTAGAGATTATGTACTTCCTACTGTCACACGAGTGCATTCATGAATCAGACACCCCACTATTGCGGCAAATAATTTCAAGATTAAGCTAGCAATATTACAAATGGTGCAGTCTATTGTTCAGTTTGGGGGATTGCCCACGGAAGAGCCTAATTTGCACATAGCCAATTTCCTGAAGCTATGTGCAACATTTAAGATGAATGGGGTGAGTGATGCTGCGATTAGATTTTGATTATTCCCATTATCTCTATGAGACCGAGCGAAGTGTTGGCTTATTTCATTGCAAGCTAATTCTATCACAACATGGGAGGAGTTAGCCCAAAATTTCTTAGCAAAGTTTTTCCTCCAGAAAAAGCTGCAAAGTTGAGAGGGAAAATTAATAATTTCTACAAGACAAAAGAGGAATCGTTGTATGATGCATGGGAAAGAGTTAAAGAGTTGTTAAGAAAGTTCCCTCATCACGGGATTGAAAAATGGATGTTCGTCCATAATTTTTACAATGGTTTTGGCGGTACTACTCGCGCTTTCATAGATGCAGCATTGGGAGGAGCGTTTTATGAGAAATAGTGCCAACGAAGCAAATGATCTACTAGAGGAGATGGCCATGAACAACTACTAATGGCCTATTGAGAGGGAAAATACAAAGAAGGTTGCTGGGATGATTGAATTAGATGCCATCTAAATGATTACAACTCTAGTGGCATCCTTGACAAAACAACTACAACAGAATAACGTCACACCTCAAGCCATGCAATAACAAAGTGTGTGTAAAATGTGTGGAATGACGCATCCACTTAACCAGTATCATGCAATGGATTTAAATAATTTTCCTATGGAACAAGTTCAAGCCATAGGAAATAGCCAAAGGCCAGCCAATAACCCATATTCCATGTTCTATAACAAAGGGTGGAAGAATCACCCTAACTTGTCTTGGAAAAATAATCAAGGAGCACAACCACCATACCCACAAAAGCATCCTCAGTATCCACCCCATCATTCCATATATGGGCTAAATACTCGACTGTATTATGATCCTCGCCAAGAAATTCCACAAGACCCACCACTGAATCCTCAAGTGTACCCACCAGAAGCAGAGTCAGAAAGGTTGAACAAATTTATTACTGAAACAAGCTCTTCGATAAGGAGTTTGGAGACACAAATTGGTCAACTGGCAATGTTAATGTCTAACCTGGCTCAAGGGAATTTACCAAGACCCACTGAGGTAAACCTAAAAGAACAATGCAATGCAATATCATTGTGGAGTGGTAAGAAGTTGGAAGAGCCAAGTAAGAAGCCTATTCAGTTACCAAAAGGGGTTTATGAGAAAAAGGGTAAAATTGAAGAAGAGGTTAAAGAAAACTTTGAGAAAAAGGAGCCAGAAATAAGTATAGAGCATCACATTAAGATCCCATATCCTTAGAGGCTTCAAAAGAAGACACTAGACAAACAGTTTTCTAAGTTTTTAGATGTCTTTCAGAAGCTTCACATCAACATTCCTTTTGCCGAAGCACTTGAACAAATGCAATGTTATGTTCAATTTAGGAAGGAAATCCTATCAAAGAGAAGGAAATTGGAGGATTATGAGATGATTGCACTTACTGAGGAGTGCAGTGTGATACTTCAAAAGAATCTACCTCCCACGATTAAAGATCCTGGTAGTTTCAATATTCAATGTTCTATAGGGGGTTCAGTAGAAACAAAGGCTTTATGTGATTTAGGGGCTAGTATAAATTTAATGCCTCTATCTATTTTTAGAAAGTTAAAATTGGGAGAGGCTCGACCAACTACCGTGTGTTTAAAAATGGAAGATTACTCAGTAAAGCATCCTAGGTGTATTATTGAGGATGTTCTAGTAAAGGTGGACAAATTCATTTCCTTGCAAATTTTATTAATCTAGATATGGAGGAAGATGAAAATATTCTCATTATTCTTCAAAGGCAATTCTTAGCAACTTGTAGAGCCTTAATAGTTGCGCAAAAAGGTGAATTGAAGTTGCGAGTGCGAAAAGAAGAGGTAACATTTAATGTTTTTGCAGCAATGGAGGTTCCAAATTGTTGTAGAGTTGATGTGGTGGAAAATGAGGGGGATAAGTTGGATGATACTAAGAAGAAAACTATAGTGAAAGGTGGAAAACGAGCAATTCATCAGAAAGTGAAAAGAATATTTAGTGAGAAAGCTCAATTGTTTCATGAGTGGTGGAATGTTAAAAAAATATGCAATATCAAGAAAAGAGTGTCTTATCATGATACTATGGCTCTCAAGGACATGAGGGGTGGTTTGGATCCGAGTTGATTTTAAAGAAAAAGTTAAGCGTCCGGCTAACAGTGCATTTGAAGGCATTCCAATCTTTTATTTGCATTTGTTTTTATTAGTTTTATTTATGTTTTGGATTATGAACATTTTACTTTTAGTATTTTGATTATTTATTTTTATTTGATTTTAATTTCTATTAAATATGAGACTAATTTGAGTTGTAGAGCTACTTCGGGCTCCGACAGAATGAACTATGGGATAACCAAAAAATTTCCTTTCCCCATTTTCGATTCACCATTTCGATCCGTATCATTTTAAGTAGTCTGAGGTGTCAGGTAAGTTTCTTTTAATTAGCTTTTATTGAAACATTGGGGACAATGTTTAGGTTAAGTTTGGGATAAGGGATTTATTGTTTTGTATATATTTTGTTAGTTGTGTTGTGTTGTGTTTATTATGTTTTGTCTAGGTTGTTTAGAGTGTTAGTTGAATCAAGTTGACAATGATTTGCCAATGATAATATGATTGAATGATGTGCTATATAAATTGAATGAGAATAAAGCTATAAAAATCTGTGTCCTTGGTTGAATATTTCTTTCCAATTTTTACATTGTCCACTTAAATAATTGAGAGCTTAATCATGATTTTTAATAAATATTATGTAATTACATATTATTTATGCTTGCTATTTTTTTAAAATAAAAATACGATTGAAAATGTTGTTGTCCTAGAACTTGTTTGCTTGCTTTTTGAGATGAAATCCTAGATGATACATGCTTAGGAAGATGATTTAGGAAATTCTTTGGAACGATTGAGCCTTTCAAGCCAACCTTGATTTATTAAATCCCTAGTTACCCAATTTTGAGCCTAATTTTTTTTTTTGTTTGACACTTATTTTGAGCTTATTTGAAACGTTGTTATTTTCCTTCCCTTTGATATAACATGAGCATATGAAAAGTGCTTCGGGGATGGTTTTTAATGGGGCTTATATTTGGAATTTTTTTCAATAGAAGAAGAAAAATTGAGAGAGAAAGAAAGAAAAAAGAGTATAATGAAAATGTTCTACACTCCAATTGAAAAATACAAAGAAATAAGTTTAGGGGAGTGTATTATATTTATAAAAAAATATAAAAAAAAACCAGTTTATGAATTTCTCTCAAAGTAAGAAAATTTGGGGAATTCGGGATTGTTTTTTTTTTTGGGTTTCCAAGTTGATACAAGATTGGTTTGTGTGCTTATGATATATTTGAGCCTAAATGACTTTGTTCATCTACCTTTACCTAAGTCATTCAATTATAAGTTGCAAAAGTCTTATTGATTTCTGAGCATGTGTTTTCTACATTAGTGGACATTAGTAAGTATAGAATGTTTATGGGAGAATGATATTAATTGATTGTAATGAAACAATTTGGTGAGCTTGAATTGATTCGAATGCATTTTATTTATTCACCATGATTTTGAGAGATTTTATTTTTGTTTGGACTTAAGTAATTTGGAAGAATGTTTTGACTGAAATTCTAGATTATAAGTTGATTTTCCTGATGATTATATTAGTGTGTTAGTCATCATAGCTTGAGGCGTGAATTATTGTTGTTAGCTTGATTCAAGTGTGTTTCTTGATTTGTTTTTAGTCAAGTCTGCTTATTTTTGTGTTCTTTACTCGAGGGCGAGTAAAGAGTAAGTTTGGGGGAGTTTGATAACTCCATTTTAGTGTCATTTTAGAATGTGTTTTTGTGGTAATCTTGAGTCTTTATGTTTTTTTTTTGTGCAAGATTACACTTGTGTTTGTCTTTGTCATAGGTGGGTACTTTGGATCATGAGCTAAAAGTCAAAAGAAGAAAAAAATTGGTTAAAAAATGGAGCTTTTGGTGGCTGTTCGACTCAAATTTGTGCTAAGGATGAATTATAATAAGTATTTGATGAAGGAAGGATGTCAAAACGTTAAAATCTGGAAAAATAGAATTAGAGTCGCGACATGGGCTTAAGGGTCACGACTCTAGCAAAGTCAGAGGCTGAAAGTTTACTGAAAGGAATTAGAGTCGCGACTTGGTCAATAGAGTCGTGGCACTAGAAGAAACAAAGGAAAAACCCAGGAGGTCCATGGAGATGCGAGCCATGACCTAGGTTTAGAGGGCCACGACCCCTCAAGGGCTAACCCGGTTTTCAAGTGCTTTAAAAAGACACAGGCCGCGACCTAGGAAAGGCGAAGTGGAATTCTTGTTCTTTTAGTATAAATTCAAACTTAATGGTTTAATTAGGGTTAGGTCATATTTTTATTACGAATTTAGAGAATCAAATTTGATTCTAAGACAATTTTTTCTACATTTCATATATTTATTTCTTATTTAAATATTTGAATTTTAAGCTTCTGAATAATTATTTTGTTGTTTTAGTCACGTTTGATATGAACTAAATCCTCTATCTATGGGCTAATGTAGTCGCTTGGATTTCTATTTAATGTTATTATTATGTTCTATTAATTCTTCTTCTTTATTCTAATCTATATAATGCTTGCTTAATGCTAGTAAATATTTGATCAATATTTGCTTGATTTATTATGATTTTGATTCAAAATTCGAAAGATTTAAATTGAATATGCTATTGTTATATTGACATAGGTTACATATTGGACGAAAGTACCTGTATGGCTTGTGTAGCAATTAGGTTACTATGTTTAATGCCTGCTATATGTTTAAGTTTATCACAGAGATGTAGAAAACCTGCATATAGGTTGAGATCTTATATCTTCAAAAAGAATAGGAATCGATTTTTGTTAACCTGCTATTAGAATAGGAAGAAAGAATTTATAACTTTTTAATAAAATTAATAGAATGAAAAGTTGATGAAGTTAATACCCTAGGTCTTTTTATATTGATTTTTATCCTTTGATTAATTGTTGTGTTTTTTTTAGTTATTGAAATTGTGTTTGTAGTTAGATTTATTCATGTTAATTTTATTTGCCAAATTCAAAGTAAAGAGTAATTATTGGTAATTGGTTAATAGTCTCTGTCGAACGATATCCGTTCTTCCGAAATTTATTACTTGACATGACCACGTACACTTGCGTGCATATTTTACCGATCAATTCCTATGCCTATATGTTTCAGCTAGGGTAAGGTTATTTATGTTATTGGTGAATTTTGATTTTATCTTGTTATTAAAAAGCATGTTAATATTGTATTGATATTGTATCTGTATTTTGGGTTCGTAGGGATTTTAAAGCATTTTCATTTGAGTTTTGGCTTAACATTGAAATATGACTTTTTCAAAATTCTATTGAAAAGGATTAATATATTTTTGAGATGAATGACTTTTACATAAGAGATCTTGGCATGGTAATAATGAAAGAATGAAAAATGACCCTGGAAAGTGTTATAGCGGTTCAGCCATACCTTGTTATAGACTTAGGGTCTCTTTTTTTATTTTGTTGTTTATTTGTTCATTCATAAGCAAGATGAATTAAGGTATTTTATAGTAAAAAAAAACATGATTAGTTATATTTTATGTTTGAAGATATATTTGACCAAAGCTTTATAATTATGTTTATGTGTTGAAAATGGTTTAAGTTATTGGTCCATGCTAATTAAATTTGTTGGAGTGCATGAAGTTATGGAAACATGATAGGATAATGGGTTAAAATTAATATGTGCATATTTAAATAAATTGTACTTGTTAATTTTATTTTATAATTCATGGATATTTATAAATGTTATCCAGATTTCCGGATAGCGTTTAGATTGATGTCCTCGGGGAAGCAGAATTACCAATGTCTTTCACGGTAGGTGACCAGAGCTCGCGGATGGACAGAAAGGCTTCGCCTCTCCCGTTTAGTGTCCGGATTACTCTTTCAAGCAAACACGACACGGAGGCTCGTCGACCCTCTCGGACTCCCGAAGGGGTATCCTTCAGGGAAGCTCCTTCCAGGAGAAGCTCTTCAAGTGGTCTTCGCGGAAACAGTTCCGTGCCTCGCACGGAAATAAACCAAGCGATCGAGTCATGGAGGAGGCATATTTGGAATGATATCCACCTGACACAGGATCCCGCCTGACACGCCCGACAGGTCAAAGCCGCACACATCCCAGCACGCCTAAGGGTACCTTTTCGCCTACTGTTCCGCTGACAACTTGGAAAAGACAGCTGACTTTGTGTGTTCCCCATACTTTCACGTAAATATACCCACATAGAGTTTTGTAGCCATGCTACTACAGTAATTGTATCCCCTATTTATGGCTGGAGTAATTAAGACTCATGTACGTAGAGAAAAACCCTAATCCAAAACCCTAGCTATAAAGACCCCTTCATTTTACAAGAAGGGGGACGGCCAACAGATCACATAGCAAAAACTCTACAAAAATCTCTCTAGCTTCATCTTCTTCAAGAGAACCCGAGAGAAACACTGTGAGTGTGTGAAGTTCTTGTACACCAGCCATCTTACTGTAGTCCTTTCCAAGTATAATAACATCGACTCGTGGACTAGGGCTTGTTAACGCCTGAACCACGTAAAAACACTGTTTGTTCAGTTACATTTCAGCACTTCTATAGTTCTTATCTTTTTATTATTCTGTTTGTATTCGTTTCCGAAAAACTCGGTAAACATTTTGGTGCTTTCATTGAGAGCTATAGGAAGTTGTTAGTCAGCTCTTTTTCTGTGTACTTTTTTTCACTTCGTGCTAAAGAGATGGTGACTACGAGAAAATCCGCGGTTGACAAAAATGATACGGTCAACCCCGATACTGTGATGGAAGATGCGGTGCAAAACGAACCCTTGGACTACCAAGGTGAAGACCCGACATCCCGCCAGGATCGGGTCAGTACCGAAGATACGACATACTTAGAAGACGAAGAAGAATATGTCCAAGACGGTTATTACAAGGACGGCTGCTACTATGAGAAAGATCCAGAACTGGTCCAAGTAGCCGAAGAACTGGAGGTCACCAAAGCCAAGCTTGCTGAGCAGGAGCGCCTCTCCGAAAAAATGCAGCGCATGATGGAGCGCCTCCAAAGCAAGTTCGGAGACCTAGGCGACTCGGACGAGGACGCCTCTGTTTTAGGTGGTGCTGATGCCGCTATGCCGGATCCAGCCGCTGCTGGACCATCCAAAGCCGCCCCTAACAAGGGCAAAGAAAAAGTTGGAGAGCCTGTACGCGCTGACGCCCCTGCACCTCCTAAAGGCGTGAATCACCAGGCAGACTGCCCCCCCCCCCCCCCCGCGCGCAGAAGGTCTCTGGCGCTCCTAAGCCCAGACGTCCTTCAGCCCCAAGGGGGCACTCCGTGCCTAAAGGGCCCGGTGCCAAGGCACCCAGGCCTAGGGGAAGGAACAACCGCCCCAGTGATTCCGTCAACCAGGACGGTCGGGCTGCGAAATCGCACTCCGAAGATAGTTGGTCCACGGTGGACCTAAGAAGAAGGTTGGAGGCCAAGTATGAAAAGGCCAAAGGAGAAAAGGCCCGGCCTCGCGGAGATGACCTCCGAAATCATATTAATGACAAGCTCCGGGGACGTGACCTCCCGGAGAGTGATACGAAGAGGCTCGAGGAACAGATTGCTGCCTTGACCAAGCTGGTCCGGAAGCAAAGTGGGGCCCTGTCAGACTCTGAGGAGGAAGACCCGGAACCATGTATTCGAAGGATCGCGGAAACGTCCCTCCCGGATAACTTCAAAATGCCTCACATAGAATTATATGATGGGAGGACAGACCCGCGTACCCACCTAGCTAAATACAACAAAATGATGCAAGTGGCGCGTGTCAGTGAGGACGCCAAATGCATGTGCTTCTCACTCACCCTTACCAAGTCCTCGGAGGACTGGTGGAAAAGATTAGCTCCCGGATCAATCCACAGTTGGAAGGAGCTACAGTCCGCATTCAGGAGGCAGTTCATTGCTGCCCGCGACCACGACATGGAGGTTGGTTCCTTAACCAACATCAAGCAGCAACCCAATGAGAACCTCAAAGCTTTCATCCAGAGAATGATGGAAGCTGCTGCAAAGACCAAGGTCAGCGATGACATGAAGCTGATCGCCCTTCAATCGGGCCTTACTGTCGGCTCCCTGCTATGGGGGGAAATGCAAAGGAGACGGGCAGAAACGCTGTCCGAATTCATGTCAAAAGCTTAGGGAATCATCAACCTTGAGGATGCCTACCAGCAGGCCTTTGGAGTTCCCCCATCTCCAACGCCTTCCGTGACTGCGCCGAGCTTTGCTTCGCAAGCTCCCGCACCAGCCCTCACGCTTCCAGGAGCCCAATTCACTCCAAGTGTGTATGGGCCTTCCGCGTCTGCTCAGACGCCGAGTCAAACCCATTTCTCTGGGTACGGAGCTGTACAAACCGGATGTAGTATCGCTCCTGGCATGCCGCAGCCGCAAGCGGAAGCCCCAGAACAAAATTTGAGCCAATCGCGGAGCAAACGAAGCAGAAAAAACTCCAACCGGGGAGACCATTCAAAGAAACCCCGGAAGGACTATGAGCCCAAGTTCACGGAGTATACCAGTTTGATAGACTCGCGAGAGAATGTCTATCGGGCGACCTGTAATATGGTCAACTACAGGAAGCCCTCGAAAGTGTCTCACGGAGGGAGGCGTCCGCGAGACTCCAATAAGAGGTGTGAGTTCCACGGAGACGTGGGGCACACCACGAACGAGTGCCTTCAGCTGAAGGATGAGATCGAGTCCCTGGCAAGAGCGGGACACCTCGGTCAGTGGGTGAGGATACCCATTATCTATCCCGGACAGGGAGTGGTTCACGGAGCTGCATATTCTCCGGGACAGAGGGGGACCGCTAGCGCTCCTGGAGCCGGTCACCCCCAAGCTCCCGGGTCTCAGTTCCCAGCGCTTCCTGCTCCAGCCGCTCCGGCACCCATTGCCTTGTTGGCTCCAGGACCTGGCAACCCATATCCGCCCGGCCTTGCTCCGCCACCCGTTGACGGACACGTAGCCACCATTTCCGGAGGACCGCACCTTGCCGGAAGCACCCGCAACTCCCAGAAGAGGTACTTGAGGGAGTTAGAACACACCGGGGAGATGTGCGCCTTGGTTCAATCACCTGCTCAACGTCCCCGAATGATGGATCTTCCCATCACCTTCACGGAGGACGATGCTCGACATGTGCACTTCCCCCACAACGATCCCCTCGTGGTGGAAGCCCAGATTGCCAATAAGAAGGTCTCACGGATCTTGGTCGATAACGGAAGCTCCGTAAACATCCTCTTCAAAGCGGCCTTCCACGCGATCGGATTAACCGAGACAGACCTGACCCCATGCCCCATCCAGCTTCAAGGGTTCAATGGGGATGCACTCATGCCATTAGGCAAAATTCAACTTCCAGTCACCCTCAGAGGAGAAAGCGACGCTTGTGCCTTCAAGCACAGCACATTCGTGGTGGTCGACTCCCCCACGGCGTATAATGCCATCCTAGGCCGACCGGTCCTAATAGATTGTGGGGCCATAACCTCGATACGCCACTTATGCTTGAAGTTTCCATGCGACGATGGGCGTATCGGCACCCTCCGAGGAGACCAACGAAGTGCACGAAGCTGTTATAACGTCTCCGTCCGATCCGTCTACACGGTCCAGGAGACGGTTGCTGCCATCCCTTTGGCGGAAGAATTACCAGAAACTGGGGGTGCTCAAGAGGCATACTTTGACGAACTCGACCCAAGATTGGGAATCGAGAAAGCAATAGAGCCGATGGAGGAAGTCGAAGAGGTGATCCTCAACCCGGGAGATCCCACCAAAGTCATTCAGGTGGGGAAAAACCTGCCGTCGGCCATTCGAGATAAGATCGTGGCCACTGTGAAGAATAATCAGGATATCCTGGCATGGTGCCATGTTGATATGACAGGGATTAATCCTAATGTTGCGTGCCACGCACTCAACATAGACCCATCTGCAACTCCAATTCGCCAAAAGAGGAGGCCGTTAGACCCAGTGAGGGCCGAAGCCGTCAAAGCTGAAGTGGACAAGCTGATGTCCATAGGCTTTCTCCAGGAGTCACACTATCACATGTGGTTGGCCAACCCAGTTCTGGTCCCGAAACCCGATGGGTCTTGGAGAATGTGCATTGACTTCACAGACCTAAACAAAGCCTGCCCGAAAGATTGTTTCCCTCTTCCGCGAATCGATCAGATGGTAGACGCTACTTCCGGGTACGAACTCTTATCCTTCATGGATGCGTACTCCGGATACAACCAAATCAAGATGCATGTCGCGGACCAAGAACACACCAGCTTCCTCACGAACAAGGGTGTCTACTGTTACGTGGTCATGCCTTTCGGTTTGAAGAATGCTGGGGCGACATACCAGCGTCTAGTAAACAGGATGTTCAAGGACCAACTGGGGAGGAACATGGAGGTGTACATGAACGACATGTTGGTAAAATCCAAGACCTCCAGGGACCACAGTGAAGACCTTGAGGATGCTTTCGCCGTGATCCGAAAGTACGGAATGAAACTGAATCCAAAGAAATGTACTTTCGGGGTCTCGTCTGGGAAGTTCCTCGGTTTCATTGTCAGCTCCCGCGGAGTGGAAGCCAACCCTGAGAAAATAAAGGCGTTCATAGATATGCCTTCCCCCCGGAAGCATAAGGATGTCCAGAGCGTTACCGGAAGGATAGCTGCTCTCAGCCGCTTCGTATCCAAGGCCACTGACAAGTGTATCCCCTTCTTCAATGTGTTGCGAGGAAACAAGAAGTTCGAGTGGACCCCCGAATGCGAAGCAGCCTTCCAACACCTCAAAGAACATTTAACCCGGGCTCCCATTCTGTCCAAACCTGTCGAAGGAGAGGCGTTGTTCTTATACTTAGCTGTGACAGAGCACGCAGTGAGTGCCGCTCTTGTCCGGGAAGATGGCCGTATCCAGCTCCCTGTGTATTACGTAAGCAAGAGGTTACTGGACGCCGAGTCCAGGTATTCAATGATCGAAAAACTCTCCCTCTGCTTGCTAATTTCTTCGCGGAAGCTAAGGCCATATTTCCAGGCGCACACCATCAAAGTACTCACCAACCACCTTCTCCGACAAGTCTTGCAGAAGCCCAAGTCTTCTGGCAGATTGCTTAAGTGGGCCATGGAACTGAGCCAGTTCGACGTCCACTACCAACCACATGTTTCCATAAAAGGTCAAGCTATCGCGGACTTTATTGTGGAATGCTCGGGAATGAATGACCTCCCGGAAGATCCTGTCCCGGAACTTCCCACATGGAAGGTCTATGTAGACGGAGCCTCAAATGAAAAAGGAGCTGGAGCAGGGGTCATCCTAATATCTCCCCAAGGGCATCAGCTCCAGAGCGCCATCCGTTTCGCGTTCCCAGCATCCAACAACGAGGCAGAACACGAAGCCATGTTAGCTGGATTACGACTGGCCAGAGAAGTCGGAGCCCAAAAAATCGAAGTATACAGCGACTCCCTACTTGTGGTAAACCAAATATCCGGGGAATACCAGACGAAAGGCGAAAGAATGGCTGCCTACATGTCTCTCTCCCGCGACCTACTGCAGCATTTCAAAGGCTACCAAATCCGCCAGGTCCCCCGGGACCAGAACTCACTCGCGGACACGCTGGCCAAGCTTGCAACGGACCCGGAGATTGAACAGTATGGCCTAGTCCCCATCGGGCACTTAGAAGCCCCCAGTACTGAGACACGAAGGATAAACGCCATCATCGACCATTCCCACTCCTGGATAGGACCCATCCTCAGATTTCTCACCACCGGAGAGCTCCCCACTGATAAAGCTGACGCAAGGAAGCTCCAATATCAAGCTCCCCGATACGTGGTTATGGATGGAAAGCTTTACCGCAGGGGGTTGTCCATACCCTTCCTTAGGTGTGTTGCCAGAACCGAAGTCAGCGCCATCATCCATGAGGTTCACGGAGGCTTCTGTGGCGATCATACCTCCGGGCTGAGCCTCTCCAAAAAGATCCTTCGACAAGGATACTTCTGGCCCACCATGAAGAAGGATTGTGTGGATTATGTCAGGAAATGTGAGCAGTGCCAGAGGTACGCCAAGGTTCCGCGAGCGCCGCCTACAGAAATTACCTTAATGACCAGCCCCTGGCCGTTCGCCGTTTGGGGCATTGACCTAGTAGGTTCCCTCCCAACTGGAAAGGGTGGAGTGAAGTATGCCATAGTCGCGGTAGACTACTTCACCAAATGGGCTGAAGCTGAACCTATGAACACGGTCACATCTAAAAAAGCACTGGACTTTGTCATCAGGAATATAGTGTGTCGTTTTGGGCTTCCACGAAAAATTGTGTCCGACAACGGAAAGCAATTTGACAGTGAACACTTCACGAACTTCTGTGCTTCGCATGGAATTATCAAAAGCTTTTCCGCAGTCGCCAGACCCCAGGCTAATGGGCAAGTGGAGGCTGTAAACAAAATATTAAAGACCACGTTGAAGAAAAAACTCCAAGCCTGCAAGGCTCACTGGCCGGAAGAACTTCCGCGAGTACTTTGGGCCTATCGCACAACAGCGAGAACTTCGACGGGGCACACGCCTTATTCCATGACCTTCGGTTGCGAGGCCGTCATCCCAGTAGAAACTATGATCCCCTCTCACAGGCAGGATACCTACGACCCTACCCGGAACCACGCCCTTCTCCAGGAGTCCCTGGACATGATCGAAGAGCTCCGGGAGCGGTCGCAGGTCCAACTAAAAATGTATCAAGGCAAGATAGCCCGACACTTTAACACGAGAGTCAAGAGCCGTACATTCGAAGTTGGGGATCTTGTCCTACGGAGAGTATTTCCTGCTACGCAGGATCCAGGAGTGGGAGTCCTCGGACCCAACTGGGAAGGCCCCTATGAAGTCCAAGAAAAAGTGGGCCATGGGACGTATCACTTAAAGAGACTCGACGGATCCAAAGTCCCACGCGCCTGGAACGCGGAGCACCTCCGCCGTTACTACCAGTAGGCCTCGGACGATTTAGTCGGAAGTCCTTGGTGAAATTAGCAAAAGTGAAGAATGTGGAAATAATCCTCCCTGTTGTAAAACACGTGCCTAGCAGGCTAATGTAATAAAACACGGAGAGATTCACTCCACTTTTACTGCACTTTTTATCCCTGTGTTCAAAGCTGCGTTTTAACAAGTGACCATGCGGTCCGGAGACGTCCGGACCCCACGCTCACTTGGGGGGGTATACATGGCTAAGGCATAGCCATACGCCCCTTGAACAAAACATACCAAGAACACCACTTATGTGCTAATATTGTGTTTGAAATTTTTAAAATTGTTAAGCTTAGGTTAATTTGTTGCCATGAACATGCTTGCATTACGTGTTATATGTGCATTATGTGCTTATGTGAAAATTGCCATTGAAATGCCTGCCATTATGTATCATGAAAATTATCTCCTGTGTAGCCCAGCGATGACAGGACTGGGGGTTGGGGCACGTTCAGAGAGCTACGCCGAAACACCCCCAACTCCCTGACAAGTCCTTTGCAGAATACTCCGCGATCGCTGTAGAGCTTTGCTTCGCGAGCTCCAGCTCCGGGTCCCGCAAGGCGAAAGATGGCAAGATCCACGACCGTTGTAAGCCTTGCTTCGCAGGCTTCAGCTCCGGATCTCACAAAATAATGCATGGCGAACTCCTCGACCATTGCAAGTTTCAGCTCTAGGAGCAGACATGGTCGATCCCCCACTCACAGCAGGCCTTGCTTCGCAAAGCCCCTGCTCCGGGATCACACCTGGTGGGCGTGGCAATTTCCCCGACAGCTACGAGCCTTGCCTCGCAGGGCTCCATGCTAGGTCCCTGAAGTCAGCCACCATGAGGTTCGCAACAACAGTTAGTTTTGCTTTGCAAAGATCTAACCTTAAGTCTAGCAACGCTCACCAAAAGAACTCCCGTTCCGAGCCATGGAACGGCTCACCTTAGCAATCCCAACGAACAGTATAACTACAAGTCCCGGGATTGGCTATTTTCCTTAGGAAAGCTAAAATACGGTGAAAGGAGTCTGGCCGTTGGAACCAGGAAACCTTCGTAACCTAGAAACTACGTGGGAAAAGACATCAGCCGTTAGAGCCTCAAGTGGGATGTGCATAGGTTCTGGCCGTTGGAACCAAAACCTCATGCGCCCCTACAACAGTTTCTACCGTATAAAAGTCTACCCTAAACGTAAAGTTAAATAAAGAACTTGGCAGAAAAGAAAGGAAAATGCTATAAGTATGGCAAATATGTCTGCAATGGAAAACTCAAATGAAAAATAATTAAAGATAAAACCCCTTCAAGCATTGGGGGTAGCTGCAGCTTCCACGACCGCAGCCTCGGGGGCATCGGCTTCAACTGAGGCTGGCGGAGTCGGCTCATTGGAAGGCGGAACTTTGTCACGGGAAGGTTCAGAGGTCCCCGCCTCTCCGGGATCTCCCGCCTCAGGGGCTCCAGCACGTTCGTCAATGTTGTAAGTTTGGACGTACGCCTCTGGGCCTTGATCCTACACGAGTAGCTTCTCCCTCATGGCATCGGCATCCTCTCCCAGATAGCCTAGTACCTCCGGGTTCACTTTCCAGAGTTGATGCATGAGGACCACATGCGATATATTAATCGTCCTGTTCAGTATCACCTCAGCATCCTCCTTCTCCTTCAAGCGCTCCGCCTCGGAGGTTGCTAGCTGTGCCTCCGCGACAGCTAATTGAGCCCTTACTTTGTCCATCTCGGCCTTGGAGGCATCCCGCTCCCCCTTAAGAGAATCAATCTCCTTGCGCTGCTCCCTATTTTGGTTCAGCACGGATTGCTTCTCGGTCACATGCCCCCTGGCAGTGAATTGCAAGGCCCCGATCTCTTTATCCTTCTCGGCGAGCCCCAACTGCAGCATAGACACGAGATCCCTGCTCGTCTTATGGAGTTGCTCCTCCTCGTGCAGCTTACTCTGAAGAGTGGAATATTCCTCTTGCTGCTTAAGGAGGAGATCATTTTTTGATTGCAAGCGGGCTTCCAAGGTATCCTTCTCCACCCTGGCTTGGGACAGCTCTTCCCGGAGCTTGAAGTTTTCGGCCTTCATCCCATCCGACCGCTGTCTAAACTCATTCTCTGCCTTGGCCCGGTACTCTTGATATTTGGCAAGATATTTCTGGTCCGCCTCTTCCTCAGCCGTGCGCCGGGCCTGATCAATCTTCTCTGAAGCCTCCAAGGCATGTTGGGTCAGTTTCTGCTTCTCCGCCTCCAAGGCCTGGTGAGCCAGCTGGCTCTCCTCCAGCTGAACCAGAACTGCACCAACCTCCCGGAACGAGCGTTCCGCGATCATAGAGGCCTGCAAGGAAAGACAACAGAATGAGTTAAGCCGGACCAAAAGACAGATGATCCCAAAACACAACAACTGACGGCTTACCCCGGACAATTGCTGCTTCACGGCATGTGTCAGCAACAGCGGATCCTTACTGCTACTGATGGCCCATTTCTCAGAATTGAGCTCGCACAAGCTCAGGGCCATGTCCTCCATCATCTCCGCTCCGAACGGCGCCAATGCACGTCCAAGCCTAGGCACCAGCCTCTTCTCCAAGGCTGGGCCATCCAAAACCGCTCCAGCCGGGTGAAGAGACCGCACCCCCTTGGCCAACTCAGCTCTCTTCACAGCAGACAAGTTGTCTGCCCTTCCCTGGGTAATGGCCTTCTCAGCCTCCAACCGTCTCTTCAAAAAATTATCGGCCCGTCTTACACCCTCCAGGAGGGCAGCGGGGAAACGGGTTGGTTTCTGCGGGAAGTGGAACTTCAGGCCAGGCAGAGGAAGGTTTGTTGGCTGAGAAGAAGGAGACCCCGAAAGGGTGGACTCCCTTTGGACTGGAGGAGGAGGCAGACAGGGTATTAAGGCCCCGGTCTGTTGCTTTTGCTGCTGCGACAGCGGAAGTAATTGCCCTTGTTGCTGCTGCTGGTTTGGATGTTGTAGTTGCTGCCGCTATGGCGTTGGTGATTGTCTCTGTTGTTCTTGTTGCTGCTGTTGTTGTGGTTGTGGTTGCTGTCGTTGCTGTTGTTGTTGCCTTCGACCAGGAGAAGAGTGTCTAAGGCGTTTCTTCTTAGCGCCCTCAGCATCTTCTCCGGGACGCTTGCTCACCCCAGTTGTCTTCACGGGGAACACAAGCCCTTCCCCGTCGCTGCTGCTACTCGAGACCATCATAGTCTCGGAAGGCCCGTCAGCAGGAGACTTCTCTACCCCCGGAGACGCTTGTGCCTCGCCACTTGTCTTCTTGGGGGTGGTAGCTTTACCTCCCCTACCAGCCTTGGTCTTCCGTCCTTTCCCCGTGGACGGGTCTTGGCTGGTGGCAGCCTTCTTAATGAGCAAAGTAACCCTCCCCAACATCTTGGCTTCTGGATACTCTGCAAGAAACATACAAAGCAAGGTTAACGAACCAACAAGCAATGAGAAAGAAGATAAGCGGAAGACAAGACAATCAATAACATAAAAGCACAAGCAAGCCCGCCAGCAGGGAACAAGAAACAAGAAAAAGAAAAGTTTGAAAGGGACGACCATGCACGAGAAACGTGGATGGCCTTCCCCGAGCAAAACAAAACACCGCTTCCTGCTCCAGGAAGCTCCCGTACTCCTTGAAGTCCGGGAATGACATGTTGAGGGAAGAAAGGTAAACCATGATGACACCTTCTGGCAGACTACCGTCACTCAGACACCCGAGGAGCTCATCTACCCTATCGCAATATCTGTCAAAGGGTATCCTACGCGGATCTAGCCTAAGGAAGCGGGGATCGAACCCCATCTGAGAGGTCCGGGAAACCTCAGACAGGCTGGGGGTGTGGATCAATCGAAAACTAGTCTTACCTCTCCCGGAGGTACTAGCCCCCGGAGCCCCTTCGTTAGGGTAAGCCGCGGCGTGGCGGGCCTCTATCTCCTCTTCCTCCGGCTGGGGGTCGGGGAACCTCTCCGCCCAACTAGGAGATAAAGTATTCTCGTCCCGGGCTGCTTGGTTGATCACCTTGGACAGCTCCAGGGCAATCTGCTCCCGGATGTCGGCTGACACCTGACTTTGCCCCCTGCCACTAACTGGCTCGATGTTTTGGAAAGAGGCGAGTAGCCCATACTCCCTCAAAGATTCGGAGGTCACAAGTCCCTCCACTTTCAACTCTTCCTCAGAAAGCCCTTCGTAGAACTTGGACCTCCTTATCATCTCCGCACAGCGAGGTGTCCGCGGAACGACTTCTGCAAAATTCAAATACAAGCATTAGAGATCCTCCCAAAAGGCAAATCAAACGCAAGGAAAAAAAATTGAAAAGGAGAGGAAGGAGCACTTACCAGGGATTTTGAAGTCCAAAGATAGGGCTGGCACCCTCTTCAGCGGGAAGCCAGTCGTCAAGAACCAGTACTCCCGGAGGTCTGGAACCCTCGCGGTATGACAGGTGGGGCACATCACGTCCGGGTGCCTTTCCAGCCTGTAAAACCCCACCTTGTCTGAATGACCCCTCATATGCTGAGACTTCAACCCGTAGAAGTACAGCACCTCCTCCGGGGTAGGAGCTTCCAGTTTCCGGGACTTGCAAAAGATGAACCACCCCGCTAGGAGCTTGTAGCTGGGAGGAATCAACTGGAAGGGGGCAATCCCCGCCTTCACACAGAAATTGGCAAAGTAACTTCTTAGGGGCAAGTACGCCCCACACACTATGTGTGCCCAGCTCCAAGCACCAAAGCCTTCGTGACTCTGGCTAGCCGACTCGCCCAGCACCGACAGACGGTGCCACATCAGACCTGGGATGTTCTTCAGGCCTGCCTCGGAGGAATACAGCTCCAGCATGCCATAATTCCTGAAAAGGTTCGGCTTCTGGTCCATCTCCCAGATTGAACTATTGGAAGTCGGTGGGCTAGCCGCGACCACTTTCGCCTTTCCTTTCCCCTTTGCACCAGCGACAGGGGAACCCTTCTCCTGGGCAGAATCAGCCTCCCCCACAGCAAGGAGTTGTTCCTTTGAGATGTTCGTCACTGGACAAAAGAAAGAAAGAAGAAAACACTCTAAGCAATCAACACCCTTGTCATACCCTAGTGGTATCAAAGGCATCGGGGAGACCCTCCCCGAAAACTGCTTGGAGAGGCTCCCACCGAGCTTGCCGAGGGGTTGGCACCATGCCACCCGAAGGGCAGCAAGGAACCAGACTCAGACTCCGAGCCTAAGCCCACCAAAAGAAGTATTTTTCCAGAGAAAGACACCCTAAAGGCGTTCATGCTTATTCCCTAAAACAGCAAACCAGAACAACGCAAGCAAAACAAGGAACGACTTTCCAAACGTAAATCGTCAAAGCATGCAAAAGAGACTACTTATCGACTCACATCAATCACATGCCTACCAAAGCCCTATTCACGCATGCACATAGGCGATAATGGCAGAAACCCCAACTCTAACAACTACCAACAACCTAAGGTTTGGGAGGAAAGAGCAAAGTAGAAATACTTACTGGTATTCGGGTAGTTGGAGGTTGAAGGAGTAACCGGATCACTGCACCGCACGATCGCGAGAAGTAAAAGCTGCAAAGATGAACGGCGATTCAAACCCTGAACTTCGGCGAATAAACCCACTGCCAAACCAAAAGAAAAGTTTCTAGATCCCTTACCAAAAGAAGTGGCAAGTTCGAAGGAATGAAAGCTTGGAAGCCTGAGAGTTCGAAGGTTTGGAAATCTGAGAATCCGAAAGATAGAGAATTTGAAAGCGTAAAGAGGAAGAAAGGTCTGTTCCCTCGTTTTTATAGCAGGGAAGAAGTCGTTTCGAATTCCTCAAATAGACGGTCCCGATCTTCCCATTCCGTGTGCATCAGATCCAACGGCTGGAGATGAAGCGACGATCCTATTTATGACTCCTCGGATGGGAATAAAGTATTTATTTCCCATCATTATACCACCTCGGGCCCGGAGTACCATTAAAAGCCGTCAAATCATTACTCAGATGACTGACGCACACATACTCAACCAGTCGCCTCACGCACACGTCTTGGTCGCAGAACCATTCCCAGCATGACGCGTGGTCCTTGCCGCACTTGAGTACTTGAGTTCAAACAGAAAAAATTCCCTTTCTTTTTCATACTAACACTCAGGCGGGAAAAAGGAACCCTTCCGGGAACACAGAAGGTGGCCCCTTGCTTAATCTAAGAAACCGAAATACCCGGAGGACTGTACAAGCTCCCGGATCTCTCAAAGCTCCGTGACCTTGGGGGGTAAATGTTATCCAGATTTCTGGATAGCGTTTAGATTGATGTCCTCGGGGAAGCAGAATTACCAATGTCTTTCACGGTAGGTGACCAGAGCTCGCGGATGGACAGAAAGGCTTCGCCTCTCCCGTTTAGTGTCCGGATTACTCTTTCAAGCAAACACGACACGGAGGCTCGTCGACCCTCTCGGACTCCCGAAGGGGTATCCTTCATGGAAGCTCCTTCCAAGAGAAGCTCTTCAAGTGGTCTTCGTGGAAACAGTTCCGTGCCTCGCACGGAAATAAACCAAGCGGTCGAGTCATGGAGGAGGCATATTTGGAATGATATCCACCTGACACAGGATCCCGCCTGACACGCCCGACAGGTCAAAGCCGCACACATCCCAGCACGCCTAAGGGTACCTTTTCGCCTACTGTTCCGCCGACAACTTGGAAAAGACGGCTGACTTTGTGTGTTCCCCATACTTTCACGTAAATATACCCACATAGAGTTTTGTAGCCATGCTACTACAGTAATTGTATCCCCTATTTATGGCTGGAGTAATTAAGACTCATGTACGTAGAGAAAAACCCTAATCCAAAACCCTAGCTATAAAGACCCCTTCATTTTACAAGAAGGGGGACGGCCAACAGATCACATAGCAAAAACTCTACAAAAATCTCTCTAGCTTCATCTTCTTCAAGAGAACCCGAGAGAAACACTGTGAGTGTGTGAAGTTCTTGTACACCAGCCATCTTACTGTAGTCATTTCCAAGTATAATAACATCGACTCGTGGACTAGGGCTTGTTAACGCCTGAACCACGTAAAAACACTGTTTGTTCAGTTACATTTCAGCACTTCTACAGTTCTTATCTTTTTATTATTCTGTTTGTATTCGTTTCCGAAAAACTCGGTAACAATAAATAATTTAACAAGAGAATAAATTATATCTTAAAGGTCATATTTTAAAACTAAGACAAGAAAAAAAAATTGGTGATTTTCACATGTTGACTATATATTTTTCTTTAATAAATACATGCAGATTTTTTTGTTTAGGATTAAGAAAAAACTATTTGAAAAGGTGTTTAGAATTTTTTTTTATTAGTAATATGAATATTATTAGTTCTTTTATCAACTTTTATATAAATATAAAATAATGCAAATTTCATGATCTAGAAATCTTATTTATTTATATAATATTTTTTCTGGTTCTATTTATTCAATTTTTCCTAATTAAAAAGAATACTTTTGTGAAAATGATTCATTTTGCCAAGTTATTATTTTATGAGAAAAAATAATATTTTCACATTTTATGGATATTAAATAATGAACCAAGATTATTATTTGGTACTATTATAGCTAAAAGTAAATAACTACTTTTTTTGTAATAAAATTTCAATTTAAAGAAGTAATACAGTATTGATCAAGTTGGTAAAACATATATGCTTGCTGAATTTTCATAAAATTAACAAGGAATATAGGGATAATATTTATAAACTTCAAAGCACATTTTAAGAATCCTCCCATGTATGCATGTTAAATGTAAGCTTAGTTTTACGTCCAATTATACACCATTTGATTAAATGCATGATTTTTGTTTTGAAAACATTGAGGATTTACTAATAGAATTGGGATTATTCTTTTAATATTTTATATGAATTTGTTGTATGGTTAATTTGTGGTACAACTTGTGCCATGTGTGCTTTGTCCATGCACACGTGGTCCATGGCCCATGCACACGTGGGGTATATTGTTAATGTGTTTTTAGATTTATTTGATATTAAGACAAGTGTTTGATTGACTATTCTAGGTGTTGTCAAATCCATCTCACATACTATAAGCTTGGACTAAGATAACGGATTTAGATAGAACTTATTCTTGGATTGCAATAATGTTAATAATGTTTCATGATAAGGTATATGTTGTGTGACTGATGCTAAGGATACAACAAAAAGGGTGTCACAAAAGTTGACCAAATGAGTGTTAGGAATGTTGTATGAATGTAAGAAAGATAGCTAGATTTTCTGTTATGTTTCTGAATAAACTCAAGTTATGAGATATGTATGGATGATTTTGTGTTTGCTTAACCTAGTGTTGCAGCATTATAAAGGCAGATGTGCCTAAGATTCTGGACAATAAGGATACTAGGTAAATCATGGACAATAGGGGTGTCGTGGATGTGGCAAAAAAGGAGTCACATGTGATCATTGGAAAATAGGGTAGCCATGATCTTATGTTGTATGCTTATGTTGTGATCATTGGAGAATAGGGGAGCCATTATCTTATTTTGTATGCTTATGTGCTGGTCATTGGACAATAGGGGAGCCATGATCTTATGTTGTATGCTTATGTGCTGATCATTAGACAATAGGGGAGCCATGATCTTATGTTGTATGCTTATGTGATGATCATTGGACAATATGATAGCCGTGATCTTATGTTGTATGCTTATGTTGCTTATGATTTTATGATGTATGCTTATGCTCAAGTTACTTATGAATTATGCTGAGTAATTATCATGTGATCTTGGACAATAAGGGTGCCATGACCTTATGTTGTATGATTATGCTTAGGTTGTATATCTATGAATATGATCTTGAGATGTATGATATGATTATGTTGCCTATAATCTTATGTTTATGATTATGATCTAATGAGGTGCGGTTATGTTTATATTGTGAATAAATCATAGGTATATGACTTACGTTGAAAATGAATACTATAAGAGTAGCATGTGAAGAATTTCGTTTAAGATTTTATAATTGTATTATCTTTCTTTGTTTGTACTTCCTTACATGAGTTTTAGCTCACCCCCTTACTTTCGCCCTTTCAGGTAGATGTTAATTTCACTTTGGCACACATGGTGATGTGGGGCAATCTGTGTCTAAGTAAGTATGTCGTCGGGTGCGGATGAATGAAAAACGATCAACAAAACGCCAATGAACGTTTTAAGAGTTTATTATGCTAATTATACATCTTAGTTGGACCGTACTATTTTATTTTAAAGTGTCACAAAATACTTTGTATTTTATTTTTAAGAAATGCGCCCATAATTCATGTTTTATTTATAAGGCCCCATTGAACCTTTTTTTTAAATGTGGTATTTTTATAAACAAGTAATGATTTGTGGTAGTTTGAAAAAGACAGTAAAAATGGTGTTTTGCAAAACATTATCCGTTGTTATAACCATTACAGTAGTCAATCCTCTATCGATGACTCACTAACGAGCCGGGTGCAAATTACCGTTTTACCCCTCATTTGTATTTTATTCTAAACTCCCACTAAGTACCTTGTAAATGATAAATCTATGAACTTAATCAAATATATGTGAACGCTATATCATTCACCCTTTCAGACTAAGCTATTAAGAAAGTCATCTTTTCACCTCTCATACAGAATCTATATATTTTATATCTATGAATAATAATTCCTCTCAATTACACTACTAAATCTCCAAGATGTAGGGTAAGCTGGTAACGAACAAGTCAAAAGATTTCAATAATATAATTAGAAGAATATTGTCACTCAGAATTAAGATCAACTTGACTTACAGTCAATGTTGTGACATTGATGAGATTCGATAGCAACGATACTTATTTATCCATCAATAATCAATATCAGTCCTAGTCCAATGTACCCATATACATCTGATCTTATCTACTTGGTCAATGCCATCAATAAGACATCACACCCCAAATGTTGTAGAGTCCAAGAACTTTACTTAGCTAATTGTTTAGTAGTATTATAGTATGTTTAGTGTTATCTTTGTTACTATGGATTTTTGGTTCAGACCGGGAATTTTTTTGACACTCATAGTAGTACTTATAGATTTTCTAAGTTTAACCTATAGTTTAAGAATATTAAGTATAACCTAAGATTTGATTAATGTGACTGATATTAAGGGTTATATATATTATATTATAAGGTTTAGACATCAACCAATAGGATTTTAAGCACATGTTATGAATGGTAATTAAGGATTAAGTATTTTTGAGGATTAAATTAAATAAGGGTAAAGTTTGAATGTTATAAGGTCAGTCAGCAGCTTTGAGTACGTTAAAGGCTTAGTCAAGGCTGTTTACTCCATTCAAACTTAGCTAAAAATGTGTAAATTCGTGTTTAAATATTCAGCATGTGCCGATATATCACAGCTATAGGGGGCGATATATCACAGCACGTAGATACGGAAAACATGAATCGATGCACGGTCGCCTCGGGAACAATGGTCCAGGCGATATATCGCCTATAGGGGGCGATATATCGCCTCCTCCAACATGTTTTCAAATACTTTTGAATTCTTTTCCTTTTAGCCATTCAAACTCCTCCATAAGTCCAGCATCTTCTGAACGAGTCTTCAGCCTCTGCTGAACGATTATTCAAATGATTTTCACCTAAAAAGCCATTATTTTTATTCAAGTAAAATCAAGATACTTTCATTCCCAAACTCTATAAATAGGACCTAGTACCCAGCCATTATTCACCATTTGCTCTAAGTTCAGAAGCTGCTAGTGTTAAGTGAGTGTGAGAGTGTAAACACCTGGTTTGGGGAAAAACTATAAGCTTAAACATCATAAGCTTATCAAACACTTTGGGAAATGAGTTCTATAGTATTTCGGTGGAGGTTAGATTGATCTTGCAAATCTTTGAGGTAACCAAAACTCTAGTTTCTTTCTATATTATGTTTCCTTTCTCTTAGTCTTCTACTCAATTTCCTAACCTCATTCTTATTTTGGTTAGGGAATCCAAGTTCTTAAGCACTTAAGTTGTGGTAAGCATATTTTCTTTTAATGGTTTAGTCTTCCTATTCTCTTTCATTTCATCTCCTTTCTTTAGACTCACTCTTGTTCATTATGGTTTTAGGAGTGTTCCAAAAAGTCCCAACTCAGTCCATTTTATCCCGGTAACTTTGGTAAGGAAAATAGGCTAGAATCTATATGTTTATGTTTATGCTATTTTATGTGTTATGTTTTCATATGTTATGAATATGTTATTGATGTGTATGTTGTAGGCTTGGGCATATGCCCTATTTGACTAACAAGACCCCAAAAAGATTGTGGGCATAAGCCTATTTAGCTGGTAGGACCCCACTAATCTCATGGGCATAAGCTTGTTTAGTCTATGGGACCCCAAGTAATAATGGCCATTATAATAAGTGAATTATGTGTTATGATATGTCTTTACGTTATTATGAAATTATGTTTATGTTTATGTTTATGACTATGTGTTAGATTTTTCCTTGCTGGGCATTAGGCTCATTCCTTTCTGTTTATGTGCAGGAAATAAGCTTTAGTGGTGGAAAGATTCGTGACGCTTGGAGGATGTGTATCGATGATGGATGGAGTCAAGGGGCCGAGCGTTATTCGATTCGAGGATGTAGTCTCCTTTTAATTTTTATGATTTTATGTGTATTTTCCGCACCAAATATGTAATGTCTTTTATTTTTAAATCATCTTTTGTTTTAAAAACAATGGGATCCCATAATCCTCCTTAGTATTCTGTTTATTTGTAAATAACTCTTATTTTGCAAGTTACTCAATAAATTATGGTATTTTCGTAAAAATGTAAGATTTATGTATAGTTTCGTTAATGGTCCAAATAGTCTAGATTAGTGGGTCATTACAAATGTGTAAGAAGATCATATCATAGATTACCAGATCAGTGAAAAACAAATGCGCTAACTTAATCTTAGGACTTGTTCTCAATAATCCACTGTGACCTAGTCACTTTAATTGTAACTATTTATATGTTTAGGATTCGAAAAATGTTTGAATTATTCCAATAATCATGTAATAAAACAAGCAAGCAACACAATTGTCAAACTAATTAATTTCTACTTCTTTTATTGACAATGTAGAATCGCGTTACATGTCTATCATGGTTTTATAAGGGCACAAATCCCAACAAATACCCACTTTCCCTTTTAAAACAAATGGGTTATATTTCTCAAAACAATTCATTCTACATGCTTCACCATTATGCTCTAGGCTTATATCTTTGTAAAGATATATGAAAGATTTCCTTACAATGCTATCTTCATCACCATCACAGTACACCTTTTCCACACATCCCCAATAATGTGATAGTTTCTTTCTATATTCTTTGCTCTTTTGTGGCTTCAATGTTCTTTCGAATTCACTAATGCCTCCTTATTGTCACTAGAAAAAATGTGTGGTTTTTCCATTTTTTGAATGACACCAAGATCTATATAGAACTTCCTTAACTTGACTATTTCCTTAGCCTTCATAGATGCAACTATGTACTCAGCCTCCAAGGTGGAATATGAAATGGAAGACAACCTAACGCTTCTCCAAATCACAGCCACTGAGACAATAAACAACCTAAAGGTTCTCCAAATCATAGCTCCAACCCCAAGAGTAAACACCTTTTTCAGAAGTAAACTTACTGTCATTGACATTTGTAACATCCCAAATTTTCTAATAATGCTTAGTGCCTTGATTAGTGTGTCGAGAGGGCATAAATGGATATTATATGAATATTTATATGAATGATTACATGAGTTATATTATCATATGATTGTTTATGCACGTTTAAGTGTTCATTACATGCATGTGGGCCCATTTCTTATTACAAGGGTATTTTGATAATTTTGACCTGTTGAGGGTCTATTTGTAAAACTATGTGATTTGTGATTAAGACCATAGTATTATATGAATATATTTGGGTTACTCGGGACAAGACGATCCTAGTGAGCAAGTTAGCGAAAAAGTTACAATAGGATTAAATACCAAGATTTATTGGGTAATGGGAATTATTTGGTTATCAATTGGGAATATTGGAATTAATTGGGAAATTATAATTATATTTGAGATTAGTGGAAATCACAGGAAAAGACCAAAATACCGTTGGTTTAGACAAAGGAGCATTGCCTTGGGTGAGGGTAAAGTGGTCATTCTAACCTTTGGGATGAATCATGTTAGCCAAACTCTAAGCCCTCTAGCTCATTCATGTGTCTCTTTCTCTCATTGCCTCTCTTGATTACCTCTTTGGAGGGGTTTCGGGAGTTAAAGCAACATGTCAAGAGTAGGAGCTAGCAAGGAAAATCAGTGTGAAATTTGGGCTCTCTTGGGAAGATTAGGAGCTAGCAAGGATCAACAAAGGTGGAGGAAATTTTCAAATTTCACACACAATTCTACCGCTAGGGCTTAGGATAGGATCGTGCTCGAGGGTCATTTTTATTTATCCAATGCTTGAACTATAGGTAAGAAAATTGCATTCTATATATTATTATGGCTTGGCCAAATTATAAACATGGTTATGACCATGCTTGGACTATTTTATTAGACATGTTAACTAAGTTGTGCATACTTATAATATATAATGTATGCCTATCTGTTTTACTTGATTGAAAGGCTTGACTTCTAAGTCAAGGGCGGCAATAGCGCAGCGCAGGGCGAAAGGCTTGATTTATAAGTCAAGAGAGACAATAACGAGCTGAGCACAGGCCGAAAGGCTTGACTTGTAAGTCAAGGGCTACAATAGCACGCTGAGCGCAGATTGAAAAGTTTGAATCATATATCAAGGGCGACAATAGCATGCAGAGCACATGCAAATATGGTTAGGCTTATCCAGGAGCGTGATATACGCTTGACCAACCCTGTGGTCATGTAGAAAATAAAGCATCAGGTATGCTTGGCTAGCTGTAAGGCTGGTTATATAGATGATAGGGCAATGAGCCCCAGGGTGACTCTACAGTCACTTATCCTAGGGCAATGGGCCCCTGTATGACTCTATAGTCACTTATCTGGATTGAATGCATGCATGAGTAAGGTTATTACTGCTAGGCATGCTAATTATGATTCTGTAATATGTTATTAATTGCATATGAGCATGTTTAAGTTTTCTTGCGGAACCTTGGCTCATGGGTGTTATGCGGTGCATGTAAGGGGAAAGAGAAGTTGGACCAACCATGAGTTAGAGAGCTTTGATGGCGGCGTGTACGTATGCAGCTTGCTCGACCACCACGATCGCTAATTTAAAGAGGAACTAAGGTTATGATGGAAATAACTTATACAGGATCTTTATTTATTTTCATGTATATCTAATATTAAACAAATTAATACGAGATAGCCTAAAACATGTTTCTAAAATCGAATTCAAAGAGAAACAAATAATATAATACTTACAGTATACGCAGCGGAATTAAGAGTCCTTCCTTCAGTTTCTCTAACTCTTGTATCCTTTCTGTCGCAGAGTATTATCAAGAAACTGAACCGATCTTCTATTGTCTTCACGATCTTCCAATGTATCATTAGAACCACCTAGACTAGTGTGGGCAATTCTCAACACATGAGATAGATATAGAGAGAAGAAAAGAAAATAACAAAGAGGCTTAGAAAAGGACTTGTGTTTAGAGAGAATATAAAACTATCAGAAAATCTGACTTATCAAAAACCCCTTTTTTTTTTTTTGACTTCTCTATAAGCACTCCTTTTATAGACTCAATTAGGCCATTTAATTTAATTAAAAAATCAATAAAATAACAGCCATTTTGAAGCCCTAGGTCGAAATTATCATGGGCTATAGGCCCGTGAAATTTCCTATTTGATTATAAGCCCATTGGACTTAAAATCAAGGCCTGTATTATTTTCTATTGATTTAATTAATTAAATAATTATTTAAATCCTTTATCAAATTAATTATTTATAATTTGAACCTTGATTTAAATTTATTTATTAATTTAGATACCAATTTATCTTAATTAATAAATCTGCCATAATTTCTCTTTTCTTCTCAAAATTACACAACTCTGTGAAACTATCCAAAATTGACCTGGTCAACTTTGATAATTCTAATTGATGATTAAATCAATTAATTGAGACTATCTAGATGATTTTATCCAAGGTACAATGGGGACCATGGGCCTATGAAATCAAGCTCCAATAAGTTATCATAAATCTAACAAATAAATTTACTAACTTATTAATTCCTCGTGACTCCACTATAGACTTGGAATTGCACTCTTGAATTCATAGAACGCTCTATAACAAATATAGATACGCTATTAATTATCCATTGTTACAACCATAATTTTCACTCAATCCTCTATAGACGGTCTACAATGAGATAGGACTAAAATACCGTTTTACCCCTCATTGTATTTTATCCTTAAAACACTTAGTTCCTTGTAAATGATATTTCAGTAAACTAATTTAATTACTGAAATGAGATCTCTATCATTTAACACCTTGAACCAAACTAAAAGGAAACCATCGTTTCACTTCTTCATCAGAAGCTATAGATGTTCATATCTATGATTAACACTCCCACTCAATTATACTACCGAGTTCCCAAGATGTAAGTATGGGCTAGTCCGTAGGGTAAGCTGGTAACGAACAAGTCAAAGAACTCAAATAATACAATCAGTTAGAATACTAACCACTCAGAATTGAGATTGAATTGACCTATGGTCAACTATATGATATGCCTAGAATAGATAATAACGGTATGTTTACTTATCTTATCAACTGTCAATATCGGTCCTGTCCGATGTAACAAATACATCCGATCTTATCTACTTTGCTAATGTTCTGGAAAGAACATAACACTGTAATGTGTAAGTAGATCATATCGTAGATTGGCAAGTCAGTGTAAATCCGGTGCACTGACTAATCTTAGGACTAACTTATTTTTGAACATATAATCATATTTATATTCCACTGTGATTACGTCACTATAAATAAGATTAGCTATATGCTCGGGATTTAATAGAAGTTTATATTAAATAAATAATCATGAAAATAAAACATGTGAGCAAAGTGATTGATCAAGTCAAAAAATGATTTCTATTCTTTTATTGATAATAAAATGAGATTACAAAGAATTTGGGTTTTAATTAGGGCATAAAACCCCAATAGGTTAAACCCTAATTTTGCCGCTTAGACCGACTTGTGTTGTAATCACCCTTTTTTATTGTAAATGACTTTTTAAATGTTTATTTTGGGATCCCATGTATGAACTTAAACTTTTAATGAAAGCAGATATTCCTTTGACAATTTTTTTTAACATTAATCCTTTAATTACATTTAGTTACATGTTTATGTCCAAATGACTTGATTAACAAGTTTAGCACCGTTTAAAATACATAGCGTAATGGTCTTGGCTATCTAGGGCGTTACAACTTTAATCTAAAATCTGAATCTATGTAGTCTAACTGGTCATATATCAACCCGAATAGACTAACATATAGTCTCTAGTCCGTCTAAGATACAGACCACACTCTAATGTTCATTTCCAATAGACAACATAACATGCATTAAACTTCTAATTGCAAATGCATAAGGAATTTCTTTCATCTTTTCTTTCTCTTTAAGAGTCTGTGGAGACTGGGTGCTGTAACGCCCTACTTCCTTAGAGTCATTACTAAGTGAGTTTGAAACATGCTAATCACTCTCTAATCGAGGTTTTAGGTTAAAATGTGTAGCTAATTAAAGTGCAACTTGCTTAAATAAGGTTTTGGTATAAAAATTCGGTCGTTCCTTTAGAACATGAAAAGGGTTACATTAGGATCCCATATATATTATCTGAAAACGTATTCACAACTTAAAAGGTTTTTTAACAGTCGACCTAAGCGACAAAATCAACGTTCATTACCAGTTCCTCAAAATACCCCAGCCGTGGCGGCCGGATAGGCCAAACATGTACGCACCACTCCATCCCCTCTAACTCATGGTTGATTAATCTTTTCCTTGCCTTTACCTGTACTATAGAGCACCCGTGAGCCGAGGCCCAGCAAGAGAACCTTAAAGCACAACATACTATAATTTATCCCAGCAAATAAACACTTATTTAAACCGTTATTTGAATACAAAAGGCACAGTAGCACAGCAACATCATACCATAGCAGAACAACAACACATAGGAACATCAAACATATAAGCATTGTAGCACAACATCTTAGCAGTTCAGAAATACAACAACATATAACGAAGCAGCCAATAAGCTAAGCACCAAGCGGCCATGCCGTCCCAGGCACTTTACCAAGCCCTAAGTTCGCGGTCCACACCGTGAGGATATCCCAGGTATCCTTTAGGGTCTCGCCTTGGAAACTCGCACTCCACGTGCTAACGCTGCTCCCGGCCCCTTGCCGTTCTCGACTCTTGCCTCTCCCGGCTTCTGCCGCTCCCGGCTCTTGCCGATTAGTCACATTCCCATTAATAACATGGAAAACCACAAGCAATACACACAGTACAACATAGTACAGCACACCACATAGCTCTACGGGTACAAACAGTTCTCTTACCTGTTTCCCAAGCTACTCGAGCACCACGATCATAAGCACAGTCCTCTAACCCGAGTCTTGAAGAGAAATCCTAGTCACAACATATGAATAAAACCAACTATCAAGTTCTAACTCATTAAATAGTTTCGAGACTTAACTCTAACCTCCAAGATCTTGGTTTCTACCAAACTGGGTAGTAGAAACCTTCCCAAGCCTTAACGTTCAAGTTCCCGAGCTAAAAACCCTCATTTTGCCAAAAATCCACTTTTGGGCCGCGACCCAGCCTCCCTTAAGCACCGCGGCACGCCCCAAAGCAGAGGCAAAATTGCCTCACATCTGACAGGCTAGGGTCACGGTGCCCAAACTTGCGCCGCGGCACCTGGGCAATTTTCCCGAAGTCCCTTCTGGCCTAAAAGCTCAAGTGGGCCGCGGCGCTGATGAACAAGGTCGCGACTCAACCCCGAAACCCAGAAATTCCATGCAAACTTTACGAGCTAACTTCCCTGGAAATCATCAATTCAGAGCCCTAATCCTAGAATTCTTCCTAGGATTCATATCCAACCAACATAACCAATTTAACAACCACAAAGCCTATCCCAAAACCCATCATAGCTCAAAAATCAAACTAAAGCTTAACTTTTAAAAACTAACTTCTGTCTACAGCCAAACTTAACATAATTCAATATAGACTCTTACCTTGATGGCGAATTCAATTCCTCAGCTGCTGCTAACTACTTCTAGACCTCACTTCCTTCAATCATCAAGCTCCTCCCTTGGTTTTCAGCAAGAAAATCCTCCTTAGCTTAGAAAGAGAGAAAACTGACTTGAGAGAGAGAGAGAGAGAGAGAGCTTCCCTCTGAATGTTTTCCCCTTCTAACCTCTTCTAGTTCTTTATCAGTCAAATAAATCCCAATATATCCCCTACCAAAAGACACAATTGCCCCTAAAGCTTATCCTAACCCCTTAGGTAACCCAAGGGCAATTTAGTCATTTTTCATATCCCGTTAAGTCCCTGATTATTCCTACAAGTCCCCATTAATCCCGACATGTCCAAATCATTATTAAACTACTACCCGTTACTCCATAAATCCCGAACTCATTTTACGTTCCCAAAATACCCCTAGGCTCCTCCCGAGCCGGATATTTGACCCCGTTGTGACTTCCTAGCTAGACTGCCCCCTAGGACTGTCTCGGATCGTGCATCACAAATGTATCACCACTCACACGTGGTAAATATCACAATAATCACAAATATTACATTTATGCCCTCAACGGGCTAAAATTTCAAACATGCCCCTAATAACCAAACGGCGCCCACATGCATATTTAACACACAGAATCATGCATGTCTAATCACATAATCACCAAATTCATATATAATCACAATTAAATCAATTATTGCCCTCCCGACATGCTAATCAAGGCCTTAAGCCTTATTAGCAAATTTGGGACGCTACAGGTGCTTAGGAATATAAATTTCATGTCAAGATTCTAAACATCATTTCTCAGGATTTTTTTAGTGAGTAACGCCCAAGCACCTCACCTAAGTAGGTCGCTTGAGTTAGAGCCAAAATTCAATTCTTTCTATTAGTGATGATCTGGATACCAAGAACACAACTTGCTACAAAAAACTCTGAAATTTTGTTTCTAGCAAGTTCTTCATGTCTGATAATTTCTTGACATTATTTCAAATGAGTTAGATATCATCTACATAAAGCATTAAGAACACCACAATGTCTTTTGTCAATAATTGGTAAAACACAAGGCTCAACTACATTTTTTTCAAAACCACGGGTCTTAATGTTTCCTTTAAACTTTAAGTTCCACGAGCATGAAGCTTGTTTAACTCCATAGATTAACCTACTCAGCTTGTCGAAATTCTTATCCAGCTACTTTAAATCCATATGATTGATCCATATTAATGGTCTCATCAATATAGCCATCAAATGCTTTTCTGATGTTTGTTTACCTTATCTATAAATCAAGAGTTGTGGCTATGGATAAGAGTAAGGTAAATGAATTTTAACATGTCTATAGGAGAAAAAGATTTATCTAAGTCAACTCTCTCTCTCTCTCTCTCTCTGCCACGAGTCGAGCCTTTAATTGTCTCCACATTTCTGGAAGTTCCTTTATTCTTCTTATAGATCCACTTCCACCCCATGGACCTAAATTCCAATGACGATTCTACAAGATCTCTGACAAAGAGCCAAAGAACGCTTTCAGACATACCCTTTGCTTGTTTAAAGGCCAATGGATCATTCTTACTTGTATCTTAAACCAACTTGTGGGTTTCACTATCCATCTCTTAGGTACTGGGTTCCGAGAAACTCTCCCACTACGAAGAGCCACTGTAACTTCATGACTTGGATTAGTGGTTTCTAAATCTACCTTGTTTTCATCAAATTTTGTCGGTGAGGATGGAAAAATAGCTTATCATTTTTCTTCAAATACTATTTGTCTATGAGGCTTGAAATTCATTATGTAGTCGTTATCCATAAAAGCAACATTTGTTGAGTCAAACACATTCTTGTCTACTAGACTATAAAATAGACCACCTTTAGTACCTTTGGGATATCTAACAAACAAGCTAACCTCAATTTGTTATTCTAGCATTCCTACCTTTTTCCTTAGGACATGAGCAGGAAACCCCCAAATTCCATAATAACGTAAAAAAGGTTCACCACCATTCCATGATTCTAGTGGTGTCTTGGAGACAGCTTTGAGACCTCAACATTAAAAAATGTCACATGCAGTCTAGGTAGTTTGTCTCCAGAAAAGGTCTGGGTAAGAAGTCGGTAGAGTTGAATATCTTATCAAAGAACACACATTTTCATAAACGCATGATTCACGCCGCTAGGCAACGTTTGGTTGCAGAGTCCCTGAGGAAGTTGCTTTAGACAATTCTCCAAGTTCAATTTAAATTATCTTGGTTTTGATTATTCAAATATCCTCCACCCTAATTTGACTGCAAGATCTTTAACGTTTTACCTAATTTGGTTTTAAAGCCATAGAAATGAACTCTTTGAACTTTTACCAAATTCTCAGAATTCATATGCTTTAATTACTTACATGAGTCTCTAGTGAAATCTTCAATGAAGGTGATGAAATACTCATAGTCACCCTTCGCTTGAACATTCATTTATCCCCAGACATCTGAATATGCTAACCATAGTGGTTGTTTGGCCTTTTCTCCTATAACAAAGAATTGACGCTTTATCATTTTGCTCTCGAGGCTCAATTCACAAATAGGTAGGTCACCCTAGGTGAGTTCCCATAAATTCCTAGCCTTTGATAATCTTTGAATACTTTTTTAGAAAATATGACCAAAGCGAAGATGCCAATGGTACATCATTTCTAACGTTATTGACCTTTTTTCGTTTAACGTTCCTAGGTCTAGCTATCTTAAACAACTCATTATTTAGTACATATGGTTCTTTTGATTGCAATAGGTATAACCCATTTTCCATACATCCACCCCATAATTCAAATCCATTTAAAGAAATAGGAATTTATTACTTGTGAAAGTAACTACAAATTGTTGTTGATGTAATAAGGAAAAAAGAAATTAAAATTTCCATTGAAAATCATAATAAAATAAACATTGTATTAAAATAATTTAGTTAATTCCAAAATTCATTCATGTTTATCCTTTTTCCATGTCTTATACGAACAACCCTTGTCGTTTTCCCAACTTTAGCATTTCATCTTTCATGGCTTTCCCAATGCTAAAACGTTTTAGAAAAGTACATGCATGTTTAGTAGATCCTAATTCAATGATCTAAAATCAAAGAATCATCCTCTAAGAGATCTTGCTTCCAAGACAAATATTTTAATATCTTGTGTTCCATATGTCTTGACTATCGGGCGATCTTGTCCCAAATCTTAGTCTCCATGCAATTGGAAACACTCCCCTTTAGTGTACTTATAATCAATCCTTGCTCCAAGATTTGCATCATTTGGTTCCTTGCCAGTGGGATTCTTTTTCTTTTTGTATGAATTTCTTCCTCATTCGCTTCTCGAAGAAGAACCTTAAGGTAGCTTCTCCTTGAGCAAGTTTGGTAGTATTAACCTTCTTTCATTTTCTCGGCCCACCATCAACAATCCTCTTTAAAGGATTTGGTGAACATTGCATAGGAAGAATAGGAATATTTTTATTTTCATGAACTCGACGCTGTCCATAATCAACACCATGCTGTTGTTGGACAAACATTTCATGAGGTTCTTACCATAGAGTAACTTTTTAGATATTAGAGAGAGTATGGGGTGGGAAACCTAGAGCTACGAATATCTACTAAGTAGAAATTAACGTATGGCATGACAAACATTTATTCATCAAATTTTTAGAAATACAATAACATAAAAAATGTTTAGAGATAAGCAAAATACTAAAATACATATCTTCTATTTCTTAGGTACTTTAACTAGCCATGAATCCATGTGTCCCGGTAGACAAGAGTTACAAATATTCACTTAGTTAAACAGAGAAACATCTTAATTAATAAAATGTCCTAGACTTTTACTAACTACTTATCCCTTCGATCAAAGTAATGAAAACCCACTTGTCCTGGTAGGCAAAAGTCACAAATATTTCTTACTTTATGAGTTTGACCCACAGTTTAGATTATTAAAGACTTAATTCCAATAGTCACCAGAGGAATGAGTCTATAAAAGGTCCATCTATAACCATATATCCTAACAAATTTATCATGTTCAGAAGTCCAGTGAACACCTTCCATAGGGAGACGAACTGAAGGTGCCATGAGACCCCCCTGAACTCTAACCATATTAAATGAATGATGGAGATCAAATTCAAATTTTAAAACTCATCATTTAATTTTTCTCGATTTAGTATTTTATTCTTTTTGAAAAATTATCAACTTAAATTTGCTAAATTATTAAAATAATTAATAAACCAAGTTAGGTTTTGCCAAATTATTAAAATAATAAATAAACCAACTTAGGTAAATGGGCATTAACAATTCTAGATTGCACATGGAGAAGAGTTGGGTTTAGTATATTGTTGTACCCACTACTAAAGCTTCATAACATCCATACAAAGCCCAATAAGACAGAAATTTTAACCTTCATATTATTAATTGTTATTCAATTGATTAGACATATTCTAGTAATGCAAAACAAATGAGCCTTCACTAGTGGAACCACCCACAAGAGAGAAATTTAACAATTTTCCAAAAAAATAAAACTAGCTAACCAACAATAATTAGACCTTTATCAATTTAAAAATAATTAATTAAGTACAAGGATTTATCATAAACAATTAATTTAATTAATTAAATTTATACTTGATTGTTATGTTTAAAAAATACCCCACAAAATAAGGAAACTAGAAAAATAATAATGAATTTATTAACCATAAATAATTATAAATTTTAAAATTAAAAAAAATATTATTTTCAAAAAAATATCAATTTTTCGAAATTTATGGTTTCCAAAAAAAATTAATTTTTTAATTTTTTTCTCACGCACACGTGCATTGCTGCGTGCCCAAAACGCTCAAAACATAAATTTTTGACTTTTTTGATTCAAAAATCATTCCAAAATAAAACAAACAATTTTTTTTAAAAAAAATACCAAATAAATCAATTTTTAAACTCCACTTAATGGAGTTTATTTAAATTTCAATTAATTAAAATAATAAACAAAAAATCATAGCCTTGGGCTCCCACAATTGTACTTGGGCACAATCTTTTTGTTTTGAATTTAAATCCCAATTGGGACTAAATTTAAAAAATATATATTTATTTATCTTTCAATTAATTAATTAAATAAATAATAAAATCCTAATTGAAATGAACCAATTATAATTTGAAGCTTGATTTAATAATATTTTTTTATATTTACACAATTTATCAATATTCATAAATTTTCACAAAGATTATCTTTTATTCTCAAATTCTTATTACATGTAAATATGACTAAATTAACCTAGTCAAATTGATATTTCTAATTGATAATTAAATCAATTGTTTGAGTCTATTAAACTTTATTTGATAAGAGACGACTTGGGACCATGGATCCATGAATACAAGCTTCAATAAATTATCATGAGTTTATTTATTAAATAAATTATCGAACAATTTATTAATTACTCATGACTCCACTATATACCCGGAATTGAACTCTTGAATTCATATAACGTATTTTCCAAACCACAAATATGTTATCCGTTGTTATAACCATTTTAATTCTGTCATTCCTGTATCGATGACTTTCTAATCACTACTAGAAATATAGGCTTTTACTTCATTTTTTACACATAGAATATAAAAAAACTGAAGTAAAAGCCTTTCAATGGGTTTTTAGTTTGCTTTTGGGAATGGTAGTACATAAAAAAAAGGCTATTACTTCGGTTTTTTAAAAAAATGAAGTTAAAATAGAAAATAGACAAGGGCATGTTTGGTTTGCACACTATATTGTGGCTTTTTACTTCGGTTTTATGAAAAAACCAAGGGAAAAGTGGAGCAAACCAAACATGGCCCTGAAGGCTTTTACTTCGGTTCTTATATAAAAACGGAAGTAGAAATGGTACTTTCTACTTCGGTTCTTATATAAAAACAGAAGTAGAAAGGGTACTTTTTACTTCGGTTCTTATACAAAAACCAAAGTAGAAAGTACCCTTTATCCTTCGGTTTTTATATAAGAACCGAAGTAAAAGAGTTTTAATACCCTTAATATATAGCTCCCTCGCCTCATTCGTCTCTCTGAAGCACAAATCTCAAACGCAAAACCCAGAAAACCTTCATTGATGTCGTACTCCCACGATTGTTTCACTAAATATACAATTTTTTATGTTTTTTTTACCATTTGAAACCATTTTTCTTACTTAAAAACAGAAATATTAGTTCCAATTTTATTTTTGAGGGAGAAAATAAAGACTTTGGGAGTGCGTATTATTAGGGTTCGAAAATGGGTATTGTTATTGGACTTTGACTGGTTTTCTTACATTAAAATTTGTTCTTGGGCTTCAGAAAAGGTATGAATCACTAAATAATTATTTGTATGATTTTTTTTATTTTCTATATTATTCTTAGATTTTTTTCTTATAGATATAATGTGCTTATTATATATAAGGTTTTAGAGTTGCTAATATTGATTTAGAGGTTATTTTGAGAATCAAAGAAGGTTTATTACCTTAAAACTTTGTTTGTGTTAATGTTTTTTATATTATTCCAAATTTAATACTTATTTTTTAGTATATTTGTGTTATATTTTTTTATTTATTTTGTTATTTTATATAATGTTATTAATTATATATATTAGTAAAATTTAAAAATTGTTGTGACTTGCTATTTAAATTTCTTAACATAGCTTCAATAGGTAATGTTGTTGCCAATGTTAGAGCTTGAAATGTTTGGATTATTAGTGACATTTTTTTTTCTATAACTAGCTAGCTTGAGATATGTTGTTTGATGATTATGTAACTAGTTTAATTAATTATGTAATTGATTTTTATTTATTTTTGTTTAAGCTTTTTAGTAGGGTTGTTGATTTAGTTGCCAATTTGGTATTGATTTTTGGTGACTTCAAGAGCAATATTGGAGGTGAGTCATCATTAAATTTTATTTATTACTATTGCAATATTTATTTATAAAATTAGAGTTAAATCATGCATGTTTTACTTTAGTGAAGCAGGTTCTGGGAAATTTGTTGTTGACGGTGATATAAGGATGGAATTATGTATGTTGATTTTGTGTTTGTTTGTGTTGAATTTATATATAATTATAAATTTGGGATATGCTACAAAAGCAAAGGAAAACTCTGCCAATTTTTTTATAGATTTTATTAATTGTTTTCCTTTTTCAATTTGCATACTATGTCGAGATATTTTGTGTGTTATTTACAGGTTTTTAAATTTTTGGAGATGTTAAAATGCAGTTGTTATGCTGCCAAAATTTTGTTAGACTAAGGAAAATTTAATAATTAAACTTCAATTATGTTTGATGTCCTAGAAAAAAGAACTAGGAGTGGAAGATGTAGATGGATATGAAATTTGGATAAGAGCGCGAGAAACGAAGAAGACTCTTGTCGAAGATAATTTGGACAAAAAAATTGAAGAAAGAGTTGTAAGTGTTTTAAAGAAAAGTAGGAAATTTTTTTAAGTGTTGTTACAAGTTACTAATTTAATCTATCATTGGTTTGTTTCGTAGAATGAACTAAATGACAAAGTTACTAGTAGTCAAATTATCGCCAACGGTCGGGAGGACATCTTGCCAATCCAACAAGAATAGTTAAGCCGATTAATGACTTAAATTTATTAGTAAGGCTATTTTGTTTATACATACCTTTAGTTTTATGTGAATGTATATATAAATGTTTAGGCTATTTTACTTAATTACAATTATGTGAATGTATATATGAATGATTAGGCTATTCTACTTAACAATTATGTGAATGTATAAATATTTAATTTTATAAGAATTTTAATTATAAGTGTATAAATTTTGTGATTTTTAAATCTGTTATAAATTAAATGAAAATAAACCAATTCCACTTGTAAAAATATATATAACTATAAATTCATATAATTAGACTATTTAAAAATATATATATAAAAATAGAATTTGGCCATTTAAAAAATAATTAGAAATAATTATTAAAAAAAATGGGGGAGGGTAAAACCGAAGTAGAAAGTGGAGATTCTACTTCGGTTATTATGTAAAAACCGAAGTAGAATCCCCACTTTCTACTTCGGTTTTTACATAATAACCGAAGTAGAAAACCTATTTTTCCCTTCAGTTTTTAACAACTTTTTACTTTGCTCCGAACTACTGCGGTTGCGAATTTTAGCGAAAACCGAAGTAAATCCAGCTTAAACACCAAAGTAAAAGCCCTTTTTTCTTGTTGTGAATGAGTCGGGTGCAAATTACATTTTTACCCCTCATTTGTATTTTATCCTTAACTCCCACTAAGTCCATTATAAATGATAAATATGTGAACTTAATCACATATATTTGAGCACTCAATCATTTACCATTTCGGACTAAGCTATTGTGGAAGTCATCTTTTCACCTCTCATATAGAAGCTATAGATTTCATATCTATGAATAATACTCTCACTCAATTACACCAATAAATCTCCAAGATGTAGGTATGGGCTAGACTGTAGGGTAAGCTGGTAACGAGCAAGTAAAAAGATATAAAAAAATATAATTACCAGAATATTATCACTCAGAATTAAGATCAACTTGACCTATGGTCAACTTTGTGACATTGATTAGATTCTATAACAATATCGTTCCTAGTCCAATGTACCCATATACATTTGATCTTATGTACTCTGTTAATGTCTTGGATAAGACATCACACTTCGAATGTGTAAGGAGATCATATTGAAGATTACAAAATCAGTGAAAATCCAATGCACTGACTTATTCTTAGGAGTTATTCTTTTGAACATATAATTACAATTAAAATCCACTATGATCTAGTCATTATAATTGTAACTATTTATATTGTATTATTCCAATAATCATGTAATAAAGAAAATAACCAACACGATTGTCAAACTAAATAATTTCTACTTCTTTTATTGACAATATAAAATTGCGTTACATCTCCGTCGTGGTTTTATAAGAGCATAAAACTTGACAGTCACAATGTAGGATCAGTGGGTTATCCATGTTTGGAACTACTTCCAAATCAGTATATAACTTTTTGAGCCACAAAACCTCTTTAGCTACTTCACAAGTCGCTATGTATTTGACTTCCATGGTAGAATCAACAATACTAGTTTGTTTGATACTATGCAAGATTACTGATCCTCCACCAATTGTGAACACTAATCAAGAGGTTGATTTCCAACTAACTTTGTCTGATTGACAATCAGAATTAGTGTAAACAGTGGGGTTCAGGTCACCACCTAAATATAAAAGAACATATTCTCTAGTTTGACTATCCCTACTGCATAACAGATGTCAGGTATGGTACACAACATGGCGTACATTAGACTGCCTATGTAATGACCCACTACTCTAGACTTTTGGACCATTAATGAAACTATACATACAAACCTTAATAAGACTTACATTTGCGAAATTACCATAAATTTATTAGAAACTTGTAGAAACAAAAGTTACTTTCATAAAATAAGTAGGATATGGGTACCCATTGTCTTTAAAACAAAACATAACTTAAAGTGAAAAGGAGTTACATAGAAAGTGCGGAAAAATACATGTAAAACCATAAAAAGGTAAAACAAGACTACATCCTCGAAAGATCGAACTCTCGACTCCTTGAATCCATTCACCATCGATACACATTCTCTAAGCGTCCACGAATCTTACTGCCTCTAAAGCTATTTTCTTGCACATAAAACAAAAAGGAATGAGCCTAATGCCCAGCAAGGAAAAATCTAACACATAGTCATAAACATGAATTTCATAATAATCATAATGACATATCATAACACTTATTACATACACTTATTATAATGGCCATTATTACTTGGGGTCCCATAGACTAGACAAGTCATATGCCCATGAGATTAGTGGGGTCCTACTAGCTAAGTAGGTCATATGCCCATAATCTATTGGGGTCTTGCTAGTCATATGGGTCATATGCCCAAGCCTACAACATACATATCATAACATATATTTTATAACATATTTCATAACATAAAACATAAGATAACACAAGCATATAACATATAGATTCTATCCTATTTTCTTTACCAAAGTTACCGGGATATGTGGACAGTGTTGGGACTTTGGAACACTCCTAATAATCATTATGAAAAAGAGTGAGTCTAATGAAGAAAAAGAGATGAAAAGGAATGGGAAGACTAAACCATTGAAAAACATACTTACCAAAACTTATGTGCTCAAGAACTTAGATTTCCTAACCAAAATAAAGATTAAGGTTAGAGGCTGAGTAGAAGATTATGAGAACTTAAAAGAACAAATACAGAATTGAACTAGAGTTTTGGGTTACCTTGAAGACTTGTAAGACCAATCTACACCTCAAACCGAAATACTCTAAAACCTTACTTCCCAAAGTGTTTGATAAGCTTATGATTCCCAAACCCAGGTGTTTATACTCTCATACTCACTTAGCACTTGCAGCCTCTGAACTTAGAGCAAAAGATGAATAATGGCTGGGTACTAGGTCCTATTTATAGAGTTTAGGAATGAAAGGATCTTGATTTTACTTGAATAAAAATAATAGCTTTTTAAGTGAAAATAATTTGAATAATCGTTCAGCAGAGGCTGAAGACTCGTTCCAAAAGATGCTGGACTTATCAAGAGGTTGAATGGCTGAATGGAAAAAGAATTCAAAAACATTCAAAACATACTGAAGGAGGCGATATATCGCCCCCTGTAGGCGATATATCGCCTGGGCCAGTATGCCCGAGGCAGTCGTGCATCGTCTCGTGTTTTCCGTATCTACGTGCTGCGATATATCGGCACACGCTGATTAATTAAACACGAAATTACACATTTTTAGCTAAGTTTGAATGGAGTAAACAGCCTTGACTAAGCCCTCAACGTATTCAAAGCTGCTGACTAACCCTATAGCATTCAAACTTTCCTCCTTATTAAATTTAATCCTCAAAATACTTAATCCTTAATAAACCATTCATAACATGAGCTTAAAATCCTATTGGTCCTCATCTAAACCTTATAGTATAATAAATATTATCCTTAATATCAGTCATATAATCAAACCTTAGGTTAACATTAATATTCTTAAACTATAGGTTAAACTTAGAAAATCTATAAGTACTACTATGAGTGTCCAAATAATTCCCGGTTTGAACCAAAAATCAACAGTTACAAAGATAATACTATACATACTATAATACTACTAAATAATTAGCTAAGTAAAGTTCTTGGACTCTACAGCCTACTACAGAGGCGTAGGGATATTGTCTCATATCCTCTTCTTTTTGAGGTGTCTTAGGACACTGTTCTTTAGAAAGGATAATTCCATGACAAGTTGACTCATCACCCTTCTTGGAATTTTGCATACCGAAACATTCTAGTACCTTATCAATATAAGTCATTTGACACAGTGAGAAAACTTTATTCTGTCGATCCTGAAGGATCCTAATGCCCAAAACATAGTTTGCATCTCCCAAATATTTCATTTTGAATTTCTTAGCTAGCCATTTCTATACTTTTAATAATGCTTCTATGTCATTTACAATCAATAGAATATCATCAACTTACAATACTAAGAAGACCACAATGCCATCTTTTGTTCAAAACCATACTTTTAATTGTGTCATCAAATCTCAGATTAAAAGATCTTGGAGCTTGTTTGAGTCCATAAGTTGACATAAGAAGCTTGCAAACCTTTTGCTCTTGACCTTTGACTTCGAACCCTTATAGTTTAGACGTATAAATGGTCTCGTCAAGAGAGTCATTCATAAATATTATCTTAACGTCTATTTTCCATATCTCGTAATCCATGCAAGCAACTATGGACAAGAATATTCGAATTGATTTTAGCAAGGCTACAGGTGAAAAGTTTTCTTCATAATCAACCCCTTCTCTCTGGGTATGGCCTTTGGGTACAAGCCTAGCTTTCAAAGTCTCCAGTTTCCCATCCGCTCCTTTTTTATTCTTGAATATCCATTTGCAACCGAACGATTTAACATTTTCTTTTAGACCATCAAGAATCCAGACGGAATGGGAATACATCGATTTTATTTCCATGTTCATGCTGTGTTGCCATTTTCTTTGTCAAAATCTATCACTGCATCCCTATATGTCAGTGGATCATCTTTGTTTGTGTCAGACACAAGCATTTGAACTTCGTGTTCATAGCGAATAGGTTGATTGAAAACCCTCCACTACGACGAGGCTCTCTATTATTCTGACTATAGAAGTCGTGGCTTATTCTTGTCATTGTTAATTGTGAACAATTGGTGATTTATTTGCTTGATCTGAGACCATTTCCTCTAGTACAACTTTACTGTGATGCTTGTGGTTATTAATATAGTCATATTTAATAAAAGTAGCATTTGTCAATACAAGTGTTTGTTTCCTTTTGGACTATAGAATATAACACCTCTAGTATCTTTGGAATACCCTACAAACATGCATAATTCAGCACGTGTGATGGACACCCCCAAATACAAAAATGGTGTAAACTAGGTTTAGTGCCATTCCATAGTTCTAATGGTGTTTTCTGGATAGACATGGATGGAACAACATTCAATATGTACATTTCACATTGAATTTCATAGCCCTAGAGCAACAATGGTAATAGGGAATAGCTCATCATTGATCTAAGCATATCAAATACGTCTTGTTCTTTCTATCTACCACACCATTTTCATGTAGTGTTCCAAGTGCAGTGAGTTGGGATTGAATTCCATGCTTACGCAAATTTTCCTCGAATTCATAATCCAAATACTCTCCTCCTCGATCAAATTGAAGAACTTTGAGTGATTTACGTAATTGCTTTTCAGCTTCTCCTAGGAATTCTTTAAACTTTCCAAAAGTTTTAAATTTCTTATGCATTAAATATAAGTAACCATATCTTGAATAATCATCAGTAAAAGTGATGAAGTATTCAATGCCTCCTCTTTCTTGTACATTAAGTGGATCACACATGTCAGTATGTACAAATTGGAGCAGTTCTTTGGCTCTTGAACCTTTTACAAAGAATGGTCTTTTTTGGTCATCTTGCCTTCTAGACAAGATTCAAAAACTAGAAGAGAGACAACAGTTAATTCTCTTAAAGGACCTTCCTTTACTAACCTGTTTGTCCTATCCAAACCAATATTTTCCAATCTCAAGTTCCATAGATATGTTTCACTATCAAAATCAGTCTTTTGACGTTTAATAGATCTTGGGATAGCAACTTTAAAAATTTCAGAGTTGTAGATTGATCATTGTTTGGCCTTTAGTTTATACAGCCCATTATTGGATTTTGCATGGCATATTTCAATACCAGAACTTAAGATAACAATTGAATCATTAGTGAAAGAAATACCAAAACCTTGTTCATGCAACATATAAACAAAAATCATGTTTCTAGTGAATCCAGGAATAAAATAGACATTGTCCAAAAAAAGAAACTTATTTTTGTCAAATTACAAACAGGTTGTTCCAACGGCGTTGGCAGAAACAACCTGACCACTGCCAACCCTCATGGTCACCTCCTCATCAGAAATCTCCCTTGAAGAACTAAGAATCTGTAAAGAAAAGCAAACATGGTTAGAGGGACCCGAATAAACAATTCAATATGATGTATCATCTTCCACTAAACAAGCTTCTAAAAAAACTAATTTATATTTACCTTTCTCCTTCTCTTTTAGGTGTGAGAGTTACTTGGGATAGTTTCTCTTCCAATGACCCTCAACTCCACAATAAAAGCATGTACCCCTGGGCTACCTTCACTTGGAAGTTTTGTTATCCTTATTCTCTTTGTTCTCCTTGCCTTTAGATGAATTTTTAGGCTTCTATTTATCATTGTCCTTTTCATTTGATTTCTTTCTCTTCTTGTTATTTCCTTTTTAAGAGGAAGTGTTAGAATCAACAACATTTGCTTATTCTAGTTTTGTATTACTCTTATTGAGTGATTCTAACGTTAGCAACTCATTTAATAACTAATTTATATTTAACTACTACTTGTTCGTAACATAGTTGGTAGTATATGTAGAAAAAGATGGTCTGAGTGATTCAAGTATCGAGCTAACTTGAGTCCTCTCATCAATGGTTGCTCCATGAAATTTGGCATCATGCACGGTATTGTTCATGCTTAGAACATGTTTTTTTGACCGAAACTCATTTCTTTATTTTCATGCTGATATAGGCTATTGTAGTCTCATGTCTGCATTGATTGAATTGTTGTCCAAACATGGCTTTAAGAGACTCTGATATCTCATATGAAGTTCTCATATCTTCATGTTTCTTTCTGAGTACATCACTCACACTATCAAGCATGTAGCATTTAGCCTTGTTGTAGGATAAAATCCATGCATAATACATCACCCTAGCAGTTTTGGGAGCAGTCGTAGCAGGGACCTCAGGACATTCCTCAGTAAAGATAAACGTATAATTCTCACAAATCAACATAGTGTTCATGTTTGATTTCCATTTCATAAAATTAGCACAAGTTTCTCATTTGCAAGTAAATCAGTAACTGAGTTTGAGCTAGACATTATACCTAAAATAAATAAATAAAACCAAATGAATTTATCACATATAATGAATATCAATAATTTTAGATAGTAAATATGATGCTTGAATGTAACAAATTTAAAGAACACATAAAACAATTATTACTTGTTACTGTCTTTTTTGCTATCAGCCTAATCCAACAGTTTAATGAAAATAATGGAAAAGAAGACAAGGATTGTACGTGGTTCAGGCTATAAGAGAAACCTAGTCTACGAGACTCTTGTATTTAGTGAGCTTGAAGCTTGTTTTAGCAAGCTTCAATGGTGGTTCTCAGGAAGCGTTTATATTGCCCTGAGTTATAGAGTTTCTCTTTCTAAAATCCAGACCCCTTACAAGGAGATATCCCAACCCAATTTATAGAGGCTGGGGTTATTAATGTCAATGATGTATTATTAATAAAAACCTCATTCTCGAGGTATTAATGTTGAATTAATACAAAAAGGGCTGAACTAAATAGAGACTACGACCCTGGCGAATTGCACGGGGACCATTGCAGAAAGTTGTTTACCAGCTTTATGGGGAACATGCCTCTGACAGAGCCAGGGTGTGGCTACATGTTTCTCCATGTCAGACGGCGTAGTGGGAAATGTTGATTGTTGAGCATACAACACGACACCACTACTGAAGGCTCCCAAAAGGTTGTTAGACGATCTTCTGGTGGCTTATATTCGCAGTGACTAACACCTGGCAGCTCTTCTAGATCCCATGGACAAAATCCTAGACCTAGAGGATAGTTGACTGAAGAAGGGGCGAGGACCTCTATAATGGTCCTCTGGGCGTTGCCTCAACTAGAGACATCCACAACTCGAGGACGAAAATCAGAGGGTGGCCTCCCTTGGAGATGTTCACATCTGGCTGGTTTGGTGTACTTGGAGGAGGTTAAACTATGAGCAAATCATGTCTTCTAAGTTCTGGCTCGTTACAACACTTATCGACACTATATCTCGACTAAGTTTTTATTGGTTTTGTGTTCGGCTTCGCAATTGCATTGAGTTTCATTTTAGAGTTTGGGTGTATACTTAGGAACATGCTTTATGTGGCACTTGAGGTGCTATTTTGACCCTTTATAGATCTTTTTAGGCATTTTTGACGTTAGAAGTGGTCAAAATGACCTAATGGACACCTTATCCAACTTTTTTCGTCCTGAGTATTCTACTGGAATTTGGCAAACTCCCAGATTCTGGCGATGTTTATAATCTTCGGTGCCGACATTCTATCCTCTCCTCTACCCGAGTAGTAATCTTAGGGGTTCTTGTTTTTACCCATCTTTCTTCAAGCCAAGGTGCTAACTTCATGGTTTTTTGTTTCTGATGTTCGAGGAGCTCCACCAATAACACAATCAAGGGTTCTATGCCTTCGATGTTAAGTTTTAATAGATGGCTCGAGAAGCTGGGCAACACCCTGAGAAGGGGAAATGAGTGGCTAGTAGCAGTCAAGCCCTCGTAGTATGATAGACTGTGTCCCCAGCGATGACAAGACCTCTTCAAGTTGGCATCTTTGAGAAAGAAGCTAATGAAGGTTTGATGCCAATGGACAAACCCTACACCGCTGCGTGATTCGAGGTAGAGGAAATGTTGGGGTTTTATGCCCTAATTAAAACCCAAATTCTTTGTAATCTCATTTTATTATCAATAAAAGAATAGAAATCATTTTTTGACTTGGTCAATCACTTTGCTCACATGTTTTATTTTCATGATTATTTGTTTAATATAAACTTCTATTAAATCCCGAGCATATAGCTAATCTTATTTATAGTGACGTAATCATAGTGGAATATAAATATGATTATATGTTCAAAATAAGTTAGTCCTAAGATTAATCAGTGCACCAGATTTACACTGACTTGCCAATCTACGATATGATCTACTTACACATTACAGTGTTATGTTCTTTCCAGAACATTAGCAAAGTAGATAAGATCGGATGTATTTGTTACATCGGACAGGACCGATATTGACAGTTGATAAGATAAGTAAGCATACCGTTATTATCTATTCTAGTCATATCATATAGTTGACCATAGGTCAATTCAATCTCAATTCTGAGTGGTTAGTATTCTAACTGATTGTATTATTTGAGTTCTTTGACTTGTTCGTTACCAGCTTACCCTACGGACTAGCCCATACTTACATCTTGGGAACTCGGTAGTATAATTGAGTGGGAGTGTTACTCATAGATATGAACATCTATAGCTTCTGATGAAGAAGTGAAACGATGGTTTCCTTTTAGTTTGGTTCAAGGTGTTAAATGATAGAGATCTCATTTCAGTAATTAAATTAGTTTACTGAAATATCATTTACAAGGAACTAAGTGTTTTAAGGATAAAATACAATGAGGGGTAAAACGGTATTTTAGTCCTATCTCATTGTAGACCGTCTATAGAGGATTGAGTGACAATTATGGTTGTAACAATGGATAATTAATAGCATATCTATATTTGTTATAGAGCGTTCTATGAATTCAAGAGTGCAATTCCAAGTCTATAGTGGAGTCACGAGGAATTAATAAGTTAGTAAATTTATTTGTTAGATTTATGATAACTTATTGGAGCTTGATTTCATAGGCCCATGGTCCCCATTGTACCTTGGATAAAATCATCTAGATAGTCTCAATTAATTGATTTAATCATCAATTAGAATTATCAAAGTTGACCAGGTCAATTTTGGATAGTTTCACAGAGTTGTGTAATTTTGAGAAGAAAAGATAAATTATGGCAGATTTATTAATTAAGATAAATTGGTATCTAAATTAATAAATAAGTTTAAATCAAGGTTCAAATTATAAATAATTAATTTGATAAAGGATTTAAATAATTATTTAATTAATTAAATCAATAGAAAATAATACAGGCCTTGATTTTAAGTCCAATGGGCTTATAATCAAATGGGAAATTTCACGGGCCTATACCCCATGATAATTTCGACCTAGGGCTTCAAAATGGCTGTTATTTTATTGATTTTTTTAATTAAATTAAATGGCCTAATTGAGTCTATAAAAGGAGTGCTTAGAGAGAAGATTTGAGAGACGACAGATAAGTCATAAGTCAGATTTTCTGATAGTTTTATATTCTCTCTAAACACAAGTCCTTTTCTAAGCCACTTTGTTATTTTATCTTCTTCTCTCTATATCTATCTTATGTGTTGAGAATTTCCCACACTAGTCTAGGTGGTTCTAAGGATACATTGGAAGATCGTGAATAAAATAGAAGATCGGTTTAGTTTCTTGATAATACTCTGCGATAGAGAGGATACAAGAGTTAGAGAAACTGAAGGAAGGACTCTTAATTCCGCTGCGTATACTGTAAGTATTATATTATTTGTTTCTCTTTGAATTCAATTTTAGAAACATGTTTTAGGCTATCTTGTATTAATTTGTTTAATATTAGATATACATGAAAATAAATAAAGATCCTGTATAAGCTTTTTCCAACAAGAAATCCCTAGCAAGCTCCGATACTGAGGGGCCTTGGAGAAGATTCTTACCCACTTAGGGGTGGATACCATGAGATGGTTGTGTGCTTGTCTCGGGAGGATGAGAATGTGTATGAGAGTATACATGGGCTCAGGCCCTTGAGTGCCTCTCATTTCCAGGTTGGTGCAACCTTGCCATTGCACCAGTACTATGTTGATTTTCTCAATTTCGTCAGCATAGCCCCTTTCCAACTATCCCCGAATGGATATCGACTGTTGGCTAGGCTTTACCTTCTATATAGGAGACAGAACTGGCTCGCACCTTCCCAGGGAAAGGAGACCAGGACATGTATTACACCCTAATGAAGCACACGTTCCCACATATGAGATTCAGGGCTCTGAGCGACAATCAGAACCATGCTTGGGAAAGGACCACTTCTTTCTGGCAAGTGGTTTTCTGACGAGGACCAATCCCACTCTGCTCCTAGAATTTGCCAGGACATGTAAGTGCTTTTGTCCTCGAGTCGTTTCATCTAATAGTGCCCTGTTTGTAATTGATCCTTAGTCTTGATACGTCTCATTTTAGGTCCCTTCCATCATACACCTTTCGTTGATTCTTTCGAAGAATGTTTTGAGACGATGAACACCCTCTGCGATGAGGAGTTGGATCTTGCCTTCCTCGTCCATGATGCCCACCTCCAGTAGTATGGCTACACCGGGAGGGTCAGAATATAAGCCTAGAGGTCCTCGCCTGCTTTTGGAACTCGAAGCAATCACACCACGAGGCGAGGATCCACATGGAATATGTGGCGGCTAAGGCACAATTTAAATATAAGCAATGCCATTGCGAGGAGCATTTGGAAAGCGTCCTCGCCATCAAGGCTGCAACAGAGGCGGAGAAAGATAAAGAGCTCGAGGTAGGGATCGAGTCATGCTCCATGCCTCAAGATAAATCCCCAACCGTTCTTCATTATAGCAAGCACGTAGGGGAGGGAACTATTGCGGACCATTCTATATTTTCGCCCTCACTTTTCGATGCTGGGCAATTCTCGGGACGTCATTGGTCTGAGGAGGAGTACCAAGACTACTAGAAACTCATTGATGATTTCCTTCACAATCCGAGGAGGAGGTAACATCCCCAAAGTCTCATGCCTCTGGAAAAGGTGACTTCTATGCATGCCATCTGGTTTTGGCAGTACTAGACCAATCTGATGCAAGAGATTGTTCGTCACATCCATGAATTCACTCATTCCATCCTACACCTTGAGGAACCTGATCGTGGTGGGCTCCGGAGGATATTATTTTAGTCTTTCATGCAATTTTTGCTTGTTTTTACTACTTTCCTTTCCTTCTGAGGTATTAACTTTTTTGTTTTCTTTGTGTAGAAAGCATGGGCTTGTCCGAATTGGTCAGGTCAAAGTATCAGAGGGTGTCAGGATCCTCTCAGACAGACCTCCCAGTAGCGTCAACCACTGAGTCGACGCCCCTGGCTACTGCGCCTCCACCCTCGGTGGCCCTAGTAGCTTCTGCAGCTGCACCACTGCTCCTCACCTTGAGGACAATGGCTCTCGGTGAGGTCATTGACCTTGAAGTTCCCCCCCCCCCCTGTCTCGAGATGAGGCATCCTCTAGGAACGCACCTCAATTGATAATCTTCCTGGAGCACTATGATGGGGAAGACTTTGAGAAGCTTAAACAGGTTATTGAGTACTTCAATCCTATTGATCCTCCTATCTACGAGGAACTAGAGCCTCTCCTCGCAGGGAGAGTAGGAGAGATGACTATTCCGCTCGCCACAGAGCTCCTCTAATGGATAGTGGGGTCCCTATATGAGTTGCCTTCTCACAGCTTCGCTCATTGTGGCAGCGACAACGAGATTTTGCTGATAGCTATTAGCCGCCACTCCTTCGTAAGGGTAAGTCTTCAAGTGTGTATCTCAGTCCATTATTTATTTCATCAACTTCTTTTTACTGATCTGATACTCTAACTTGGCACAAAATGCGACTTTAAACCAACGGCTCAAGGACATCGTACTAATGCAGTCCTTTGAGCGTAAGGAGGCTTGGGAAGAGCTGGCACGATTCCAGGAAACTGTGGTCCCACTGAAGAAGTACTCGAGACTCCAGAAGGAGGTGCAGGACATGAGTGCCTGTTTCCACTAGATGGAGACTCTGCTGGCCACCAAGCAAACAATGTTGTCTACTCTGGAGGACTCTTCCTCTAAGTTGTTAGAGGATGCCACAGGTTTCTCCCAAGCAGTGGATGAGGAGCTGGCTAAGGCTCATGAAGAACTCTAGTTAAGGCGGGAGGAGTCTTTGGCCCGCGCCAAGAAACTGAGCAAGGCCAGGGAGGACACTGTACGGGTGGCCACTCATGCTGAAGTTGTCTCACGTTCGCTCGAGACTCGAGGAAAGAAAAATACACCCAAGTTGTGTATGGGGCCGAGATCCTTTGTAAATGAACATATGTGAGATTACAAATGAATTGTGATTGGAAATATCTAATTAGGCATGTTAGCTTGTGCTACTACCGATTCCATGATTCGCAACCTATATATCTGCTATGTTTGAAGTGAAAATGTTGCCTAAGATAGCTGGGATTGATATTAAGCTTACTGAACGCAGCTCGGCCTAAGTGAGTCGCGATCAGCTAAATAATTAAAAGGCTCAACCTAAGGGCATCGACACCTAATTAATTGTATAAAGATTAAACTATATGTTTGGATTAAACTGCTTAATGCTGCCTAACTTCATGCTTATATTCCGTTATTGATTGAATTGGTTGATCTGAGTTTCCTATGCACACTCTGTTATTATCTATCCTTGTTGAATTTAGTTTTCTTGTTGAGCCATGGCTCACGGGTGCTACGTGGTGCAGGTAAAGGAAACAGAATGTTGGACCAGCCATGAGTTGGAGAGCTTTGGGGGCAGTGTGTACATCGACAACTACTCGACTACCACGGTCGAGGGATTTATAGGGACTAGAGCCAGAATTGTATTTTTCCATGTAGGCTGGTTGCGATTATATTTACTTTTGAGGGTTTGTAACCACCTTGTAAACATTATTTTTGGGATCCCATGCATCAAACTCTTATTTTAATGAAAGTCAACCATTTCATGATCACAACCTTTCAACCCTAAATTGTCAGTTGACTTTAGAAACATGTTTATGTTCAAACGCCTTGATTAGCAAGTCTTGCACTATCTTAAATACACAGTGTAATGATCTTGGTTACCCAGGGCGTTGCATCATTTTATTATTAAATTCAATTTCAATTTGTTGGATAGTAATTTAATTTAATTAATATAATAAAAACATTAAAGAATTAATTATTGATTTTTTCTTTTTTTTTTTAAATATAATTATACATTCAACATGAGACATCATAAGTTTTCGAATGGGATACGTTGAAAGTCCCCATTATTGGACACCCTTCAATGTCTCCCTGTGAGAGAGTGGGATGTCTCCTACGTCTCCAAATGGGTGACGTTGAAACCTCCTATGATGACACCAATAATGGGGACTTTCAACGTATCCCATTCGAAAACTTATGATGTCTCATGTTGAATGTATAATTATATTTAATGTCTCCAAATGGTATACTTTTAATGTCTCCTAAATGAAGTCATAAAACCGTAATTTTGTAGTAGTAATTTTGGCATTCCACAGAAGAACGACCACATACAACAATGAACGGAATGATTTCAACCTTGAGCCTTAGACTTTTTCTGCTTTTCACACCAAGGACTCTTATCAACATCCACCACATCAACTCTACAACAAGTAGGAGCCACAATTACTGTGAACACATTAAAGATCACTTCCTACTCTTGAATTCACAATTTCAATTCTTCCTTCTGTACATTAATCAATTCTCTACTAGTGGCTAAAAATTTTCGTCCCAAAATTATTGGAATATTTTTTTCTTCCTCCATAACAAGAATAATGAAATCAATAGGGAAGATAATTTATCTACTTTTACCAACAAATTCTCAATCACTTTGTGTGGATGTTTGATTGAAAAATCTTCCATCTGTAGTATTATAGTAGTTGGCCTAACTTCTCTCAAATTTACCTTTTAAAAATAACAAGGGGATTAAAATAAAAGTTTCCCCTAAATCACATAATGTCTAAAAAAAAGAACATCTCTTATCGAACAAGGAATGTTGAAACTACCAATATCTTAGAACCTGGGAGAAAACTTCCATCGAATAATAGAATTGTACTCCTCAGTAAAAGCTAAAATTTTGCACTCCTCCAATTTTCTCTTTTTCGACAAGATCTCCTTTATAAACTTTGCATAGATCGACATCTGTTCTAGAAAATCGATGAATGGAGTATTAATGTGTTCTTGGATAATTCCATTAAAGATGATTAGACATTAAACTAGTAAGCTGCCAATTTGAGTCTCTAGACTCTGAATGGATGCTTTAGTTTCAGTCATAAACTTATTCAGAGTATCTAATTGTGATGTTTGGGGTTACTACACTTGTGGATGTAATGGTGCTTGAGGTGTTTGATTACATTGCTCATTCTTCCAAGAAAAATTTGGATGGTTGCACCAACCTTGGTTATAAATGTTAGAATGGGGATTGTTGACATGGTCATTAAAATTCCTTATTGCTTGCACTTGTTCCATAGGCACAAAATAATTAAAACCGATGACTATTAATGAGTGCGCATTTTATGCACTCACTTACCATTCTTTGAGTTTTTAGTCAGATTTGATGTGTTTCCATTGAGTGTGTAGGAATTGCTTTAATTGATATTTTTGTGATCATTTGGGATTTTAATGCAAAATTTTGACTATGTTATCATCTTTTTCTTAGAGATCTTGCGAAACACAAATTTGTGGATATCTTTCTCAATTTTTGAAAACATTTTGAATCAGTGTATTTGTAGATCGAATGAAAATGTTATGCATATTTTACTGAGCAAGAGCGAGTTAAGAGGATTAAACGAGAATCAGGTAGCGCGTCGCTTGTTGTGCCACCAATTAGGGGAAATTTGTATTTTTCACAAATATTTCTCCCAAATTGAACCATAGATCAGCCAAGGGTGTTTCTAAAGGCTAGGGCACATCCAAAAGACTTATAAAAAGAAGAAAAAACATAATTTACATTATTCTTCATGTTTTATCTTAACTTTTTGTTTTTGATAGATATTGAAAAAATTGTGGGATTATAAACCACATCATGAATGGCTAGTTTTCATAATATTAGGGTATAGACAGATATCTTGTTATAATTCTACTTTTATGATTTAATACAAAGTTTAATTTAGTCCATTATTACTATTGTAAACTACTTTGGTTAATTTGTGTTATAATCATGATTTATAAATTGTTATGCATTATATGATTATAATTAGGTCTTTATGCAGATAATGAGAATAATTATTCAAGAGGGGACCATTTAAACAAACTAACAACAAGTAGAATAAAATAGGCTATGTGAGATCGAGAGATAAGCATATATCTTGGTAGCCGAAATAATTCTAGAATGTGAAATCGTGAGGTGGAACATTTACACTTGTTTCTATTGTTGAACTTAATGAAGGTATGGATAAATTCTCGTATAGTGATGTAACGCCCTACTAAACTAGGACAGTTACATTGTGTGTTTAAAATTGTGCTGGACTCGTTAAGCGCGTTGTTTGGATTAAAACGTGTAATTAGGGTTAATTAAAATTTTGGTTTAAAAGTTTTCGTTCAAACGATTGCTACTGTTCATTAAAATATTAGGTATATACATAGGATCCCAGGTACATAATAGTCAACCTAAGACGCAAAACACTAAACCCTAGATCTCCCAAACATGTCTCAACCATAGCGGTCAAGCAGGCTGCCTATGTACTCGCCGCCCCCAAAGCTCTCCAATTCATTGCTGGTCCAATTTCCCTTTCCCCTTACCTGCACCACGTAGCACCCGTGAGCCAAGGCCCAGCAAGAAAACTTAATTAAGCATACAGACAATCAATAGATTACAATTATAAAAAAACATGGTTAATAATTATAAACAACGCTAAACAATATTCAATCCATATATGTGGCCATAGAGCCACCCAAGTGTGCACCGCACTTGCCTCGTTCAGATTGATATAGAGTCGGACAGGCATAACTCACACTCCAATCTCCTTTCAAGTGGCCATAGGGTCGTACCAGTGCGTACCGTACTTCCATGTATAAACAGATATACATTGCATACATAACTCAACTATGTAAAGCATAGTTATTCATACTTAAACAAACATTTCAAAACAGAGTTGTACTCAGTTCAATCACAGGGGCTCAAGCCCTAGTTTCAATAAGGATGCATTTTTCTTACCAAGAGTTCTGTGCGAACGATGATACAACCTCAAGTAAAATTATGATCCCGAGCCTTGCGAAAATCTAGTCACAACATAAACATACTCATATTAGGGATTGAATAAAAATCTTGATATTCACTCTGAACCCCAGCTCATAGAGTTATTATTCTCAGTTGTCGGGATGTTAGAAATGTCCCCTCAGTACCCAAAGTGAGCCCCCAAATTCGTTCCCAAACATCCCGAGCTCTAGTCCTAAAATCAGCAAAAACCTAGATTTCGAGCCACCTGGCGCGGTCGCACCTGACCTTGGCGCGGTCAAGCCCAAATAAACCTTGGGGTTTATGGGGTACTAGTGCGGTCACACCCTACCCTAGCGCGGTCGCACCAAAGACCACGAAACAAAAAAGTGAAACCTAATATCTAAGGTTCTGGGCCCCTAGAACAGTCGCCCCAGGTCGCCATAAACCTAAAAATGCCCAAAAATTGTAGTGTTCCTCCCTAATTGCACCCCTTTGAATTCCCTTCAAACCCATACCTAAAACTCGACTAAAATAAGTATCTCCAGCAGGCTAAAGACCATAGAACACTTCAAACAACATATGCAAATAACAATCAACCACAAAATTCCACCAAACGCACCAAAACTCCTTGAAATTACACTTAGCCATGGTTAAGTTTCAAACTAAACTTAAGCTCCAAAGATCCAATTATCCAAGAAAATCAATCTACCAGCTAAAATTCCAAGCCTTAGAACTATTTTAAATTGGTTTCTAGTCTTAATCTAACATCCAAAACCACCCAAAACCAACAAGAACTTGAAATTGTCATAAACCCTCAAACTTTCTACAAAGGACACCAAAGAGAAGGAATAGGAATTTTACCTCTGAATTCCAAAATCCTAGCTTGATTTTGAGGTCTCCAACAACTTCTAATCTTCTTGCTTGCCACTAAATTCCCCAAAGAATCTCCCCAAAGCTTCACCAACCCTTTTTCTTCAAATCAAGTGATCAACACTTAGGCATTTTGAGAGAAACCAAGAGAAAGAAGAACAAGGGAGTAATGTGAAGACAAGGCTGCCAAAATCACTATCTGAAATTGCCTACCCTCTTTGCCAAATGACCAAATTACCCTTTTTCTTATAATCTATTCAAAACCTTCCCTAAGGGCAAATTGGTCATTTTACCACTAATCCCACTAAAAGTCAATTAACACCCTAAATTCCCAATTAATTCCACTATTCTTCCAAATACTAATATCTTCCAATAATGTTCCACTAATTACACCACATATGCAAAATTACCAAAGTACCCCTTGGCTCACCCCAAGCCGAGTATAAATCCCCATTGTGACTTTTTCGCCACATTGCTCATAAGGATGGACTCATGTTGAATATCGTAAGCATATCCACATAATAATGTGGTCGCAATCACATAACACATACAATTACAATTATACCTCAACAGGTCAAAATTACAAAAACTCCCTTTTCCATAAAAAACAGGCCCACAATCACAGTTCATACACATAAGCATGCATAAGTAGTCATATTATAACACAACTCATATATTACACATAATCACACCTATATTAAATTAAATTCACATATAAATCAAATTATGCCTTCTGAGCATGCTAATCAAGGCATTAACCCTTATTAGCAAGTTTGGAGCGTTAGAAGAGATATAGGCTAGTTAGCACTACATTCTTTATCTGGTAATCGAGAGAGGTATAGAGATTTTTGACCCTCGATTTGGTCAACGACACAAAGTCAATCAAAATGATAGAAATAAGATCAATTGAATTGAAGAAGATAAACGACACCAAATTTTATAGTGGTTCGGCCCCAGATATTGGTAATAACCTACTTCCACTTAGTGTTTATATTGACGTATTATGAAAATTGCGATCAACAAACAAGGGTTTCCATAGTTTCACAAGCTCCAAGAAAGTACAAAAGTTTGTATATCAATAACACTGATTCTCTCCAAAATCGATCCCCTCTTTCTTCTTAACTCCTCGAGTCCTATTTATAGGCTGCAGGATATACATATGGGCCAATGGGCTTTACATACATGTTTATTTAAGCATATCTAAAAATAACAGAAAACATCATCTTTACATAAAAATAGGATCAAATATCTTTCGAAATATCTGATATGTAACTGTATTTGAAATATGGCTTTTTTACCACAACCAGACCCGGTCGTACATGTCAGCACAGCCTCTACCGTACGGTCGAGTATCCTGGTAGTTGGTCGACCTGAATGTAGTCACTAAGTAGTCACGTGCAACACACGTGTACACAAATCTTGCCACATCAGCGATGGGTAGTTTTTAGGATAAACCTTTTCCCCCTAAGTTTATTTTACTGCGATCAACATTTAATAAACTTACTCGACCAGCAACCCGTCTGAATTGTCATGTTTGTCAACACCTTTTAGAAAAGCAAGCAATAATGATTTTTAAAGTTTCCCAAAAATATAATGACGGTTATTGCAATTCCCCAAACATCAAAATCCCATCCCCATCATTAGTCTTCAATAACGCCCCGAGTAGTATAAATATATTATTCTTCAGCGTTTTCATTTTTTACCTAAACTTTCTCTTTCCTTAAGAACTCAGAAAAAACCTCCAAGAAAATCCAGAAAACCTTTGTGATCCGAGACGTCTTCGACAAACTCCGAGCAAAAATCTTCATGATTTCTCCTACAACTCATATTCCAAGAAAGTTTCGAACCCACTTTCTCTTTTATGTAATCCCATCTTGCTTTCATGAATTTTTGTGATTGTGTCTCCACTGTTCTTGAGAAAAATTTTATGGGTAATCTCATTTAGACAATGATACATAGAAAAAGTATGCTAGAATAGGGAGTTTAGGTAGTATTAAATACAGGGCCATGCTTAGAAAGAAATGTGGGATATAGGAGTACTAAATTCGGGTCCAAAATCGAAGTGAAAATTTGATTTTATGCTTTTTCGGAAAAACTGGGTTTTCCCACCTGCTTTCGGAGTTGAAAAGTTTTTCTAAAAAAGCTTTTCTTTCGCTTTTTAATCTATTTTTTCAAATAGCTCGCATGTTTATGATGTTTTTATCAGGATGCTACTGGTCGTATAAAAGCTTAACTATTATAGACGAGCAAAATTATCCTTACTTTTCTCTTCCTTCTATCTAATTGTCGTAGATTCTCACTTCCCCTTTGCTCTTCTAAGATATTCATGCATGATCCCTAGGGAGGAGAGAGACCAATAGACGAAGATCTTCTTGCATTGCTGTTCGAGGATCAAGAACAGCTTTCTTTGCTCTTTCCTGAGCCTTCATCTTCACAACAAAACCTTACGACCAGTCCTTTAGCCAGTCAACCAAACATGGGTCATCTCAAATACATTGCTCGCATAAAAAGAAAAATGATAGATTCGCCCTCTAACCAATCCGCAACCAACATCGAGGGCCCTTCAAATGACCCTCAACCTCTAATTTTTTCACCACCAGACATTCAGCCAAAAGCATGTCCTCTTGATGGCCCTTGAGCAGAAGTAGACTGGTACATCGTCCCTCCTAGTGCCATATATGCCAGGATGGTGGAAAAATATCCCAAGAAGTATGGGCTTCCTTGGATTACCCTATACAAACCTACACCCGACCAGAGGGAAAACATGCATGGAGGCACCTATAGCACCTGGTCAAGGTATCATATATAGGCAAGGGCAATCATGCCCTTACATGACTTTTTCCAAGGGATGGCCAATTATTTCGAGGTCGCCCCTTTCCAAATAACCCCCAACAGATATAGAGTACTATCAACACTCTATATCCTATATAACCACAAAAAATGGCATGTGCCTACCCCACACAAGATTCACTATTTGTTCGATCTTAAATCCAATCCCAACCAAAACAACACAGGGTTTTCCCACTTCTGCCACCAGGAATCTGCTCGCATATTCCGTAGTGATGTAACCCACAAGTCCAACGTAGGAAAATACTTCCAAGAGTACTTCCTCACTACAGACTTGGTTCCTAACAACTTGGCCTTCACACGAGGAGGTAAATGTTTCAGTCTCTAGTCGGAACTTCTATTCGTTCATTTTTTGTTTGTTATTTCTTTTCTTGTCCTTAGTAATTTGGTGTTGTGCTTAGGTAAATTGCACCGACAAAACCCCACTCCAAAGATGGATATAAGAGCCACAACCCTAGCCAACATAACGAACATAGAAAAGAGCGTCAAGGAGCTGGTCACGGAGAGTAATTTAAGGCTTGTCAGCCTTTTGGAACGTCATCAAGAAATGAGGGAATCCACTGCAACGAGTGCCATTGGAGAGGGCACCGAAGGACAGGAAATCCCTGAGCTGCAGTAAGATGTGTAACAACCCTAGAGGCAACGACCAATGAGAGTGACCATCCGAGAGCCATCCAGCAACCCTCGAGCTGCTGCTGCCCCTGCCCATCATGGGAGGAGAAAACAAAAACTACTAGAATATATCGGTCCTATAATTGAGTCCTAAGATGAGAATGATATAGACTTCTAACTTTTAGATAACTTGCCCATCCCTTGTTATTTATTTGATAGGGATGGAAACTTTAAATTTACGACCAATAATTTTAGGTTGGACTTCTTCGAGGCAGATAGTGCATGTGGTTGTAGTTCTTTAAATAATATAATGACCAGTAATAATAGTTTGGGTATACTACTCATAATTTATCTTTACATTATTCCCTTATCGCTCTAAACTACTTCTTAACATATCTGCTCGTTTGTTTTTGTTTTATAGTCATGCCATCTAAAGACGCTTTTAACATGTATGCCTTTGTTAAAGCTCCTTCCAGCAAGAAGAAACCGAGCATAAAGCATCCTGGGGAGAGCAGTAGTGAGCCTTTAAAAAAAAAGGCTCAACTAGATGACCCACATTCTCCTACTCCATCCAGAACTACAACGCCTCCTCCTCCTTGCGATGCCCTTTCCTCTGAGCAGGCAGGGAGATCCTCAGCCACTAACCTGCTGAACAATGCTTTTAATTCTACCTACGAAAAGCTGCGAAAATTCTCCAAGCACCATCGCAGCCAGGAATCCTTTGCCCATCTTACCCCACTGAAGCACAACCAGGTCCTTAGTCGTAGGATTACTGAAGTCCTCAGTGTAAGTTTTTTTTTTGTATTTTATTTTAGTCGAACAACATTTTCTTCAATTGCCTCTAACAGTTTCAATTTTTCTCTGTTCACAGGGTATCCTAACTATGAGCAATGGCTGGTATCGTGCTGAGGAGATTGAGGCCATACACGCTGAGGAGATCAAGGCAGCTGAAGGAAAAATTTCCAGTTTAACTAAGAAGCTAAAGAGGACCTAGGAAGAACTGGCCAAGACCGTTGCTGCCAAGGAGAAATTCAAGGAAGCTTCAGAGAACAACTTAAAAGAAGCAACCAAACTTTAGAAGGATTTGGTGGCCAGCATGAAGGAGTCTACTGGGCTAGAGGAGCGGGTCAAGCAGCTCGAAGAAACAAATTCCCAAAACCTGGAGAGGTTGAGAAGAGCGACTTTCAACTGCTTTTACTTGTTTTGGAAGATCAACTCGGGGACGAATTTCAACTTCCTCCCTGAGCAAATGAGGCAAGTTGAACTCGCAAAGTGCGCTGCTCGCCAAAAAGGAGAAAGGAATGCCCAGAACGCCTCAGACTCTCCTGAAATCTCCCTTACGACATGCATCGATGGTGCTGAAGAAGATGCTGGAAAAACAGTCAACCAGCTGTCTTAGCAAGACCCTCCTCCAGCTGCACAATAATTTTTAATTTTTTAATTTTGTAATTAAAACACACGAACAACTATTCGTGATGTTGGGACAATTTTTCTGCATAGGGAAGCTTTTCCTTTTTAATGATTTAACTACATCCGAGTAGCAATTGCTCGCGGTGTAAAGATATTTTGTTATGATATTATAATATATTTACTGCTATAATGACATATGTTCATATGATCGAACCTAGCATAACACTTTATTTATATTTCAAAAAATTAACTAAAATTCTGCAAAATATTCTAAGTGTCATAATATGCTTTCCCTTATTTTGCTCGTGTGTTTACATATGCCTGTTGATATGCTTTGTTCACTTAGTATCTTATACACCCCCCAAGTGATCGAGGAGTTTAAGGTTCTCAGTCACTTGCCATGACCGAGTCCTGTTCGAACATTACGACTCGCGTACTTATAAACAATTAATGATGATATAGAAAAACAACACACGTAATGAGAAAATACTTGTAATAAATACAATAATTGGAAAGAATAACTAGCTACGCACAGTCCCTTTTATTTCTCGTAATGAAATGGAAAAAATCATGTCTGTACGAGTGATCAAGAATTGATCTTACACTTATAAGCAACCAGTCATTTAACTGACTAGCCCTTGTTCATAAACTTGTAAAAAGTAAAATTAATACAAGCCAATTCTTTAAAAAGAATTGGTCATTGATAATACTTGCGCAGGTCTTCTCCATTCCAATAGCGAGGAACGAGATCTCCATTTAAGTGAGCAAGTTTATATGTGCCTGGGTGAAGGATTTCTTCGATTTGACAGGGACGTTCCCAGTTTGGGCCGAGTAGTCCAATAATCTGGTCACGAGTGTGGAGAAAAACTCTTCTAACCACCAAATCTCCCACATCAATCTTTCTTTCATGTACTTTAGAGTTAAAATATTGAGCGACTTTTTATAGGTAAGCTGCTACTCGAAGTTGAGCCTGCTCGCACCTTTCATTGACTAAGTCCAAAGACTCCATCAATAATTGGTTATTTGTATTTTGGTCATATGTTAGCCTTCTATGCAACGGTAGATTTAGGTCAACAGGCAACATGGCTTCATACCCGTAGGCTAAAGAAAATGGTGTATGGCGTGTTGCTGTTCTGTGAATTGTTCTATACGACCAGAGTACTTCTGGGAATTTCTCTGCCACACACCATTTGATTCTTCTGGCCTTTTCTTCAGCGTTTCCTTTAGAGTCTCGTTAACGGCTTCAACTTGTCCGTTGGCCTATGGATAAGAAATTGATGAAAACTTTTTATAATACCATGCCTTCTGAAGAAATCAGTGAAAAGATCGCTGTCAAATTGTGTGCCATTATCTGAGACAATTTTTCTTGGTAACCCATACTGCCATATAATATTTTTGACGATGAAATCTAATACTTTCTTCGTCGTGATTGTTGCATGTGGCTCAGCTTCAACCCACTTAGTAAAGTACTGCATACTTGACACTCCCTTTACTAGTAGGTTAAGATCCAATCAGATCAATTCCCCAAACTACAAATGGATACGGGCTTTGCATCTGTTTTAGCTCATTAGGGGTTAGTCGTGGTATCTTGGAGAATCTTTAACACTTTTCACACTTTTTCACAAATTCCATAGAGTCCTCGATCATGGTAGGCCAGAAATATCCTTGCTAGAGAATCTTTTTGGACAAACTTTGTCCCCCAGCGTGATCTCCACAGAAACCTTCATGTACTTCTTTCATTAATTCCTTAGCCTTCTCCTTAGAAACATAGTGTAATAGAGGAATTAAGTATCCTCATCTTTACAAGATTCCGTCGACCAAAATAAATGGGGTTGATTGTCTTTGAAGTGTCCTCCTCTTGTTTCATTCTATTGGTAATACTCATTGTTCGAGATATTTGATGATGGGTGCCATCCACGTGTCTAATGCTTGTATAACTAGCGAGGATTCTTCCACTTGAATGCTCGATGCCAACAAATGTTCCACTAGTACTATGCTTAAGGCGTCAGCATCTTTATCCTTGCCAACATGGCTAAGGCATCAACATTTGAATTCTTGTCGCGAGGTACTTGTTGGAGAGTATATTTCTCAAACTATGTCAGCAAGTCATTTTCTTTGTTCAAATATGCCACCATATTGATACCACTGGCCTGATATTCTCCCATAATTTGATTATCTTTTAGCTGTGAATCACTCTTATATCCATATCATTGGCTAGTTTTAATCCTGCGAGCAGAGCCTTGCACTCAACTTCATTGTTGGAAGCTGTAAAGTCAAATATGATCGCACAGTGAAACTAATGTCCCTCGAGTGTGATTAAAATCAATTCTTCCCATGCTTTGTGCTCATTTTATGAGCCATCTACAAACAACTTCCAGGTAGGGGATTAATTTTGACCATCAGTCTCTACCATCGGTTCGCTGGCAGGGAGTCCGGTGAATTTCGCAACAAAATCTGCTAGGGCTTGTCCCTTTATAGCAACTCATGGTGAATAAGAATTTTAGAACTGCCCTAGTTCGACTACCCATTTTAATAATCGACCAGAGGCTTCTAGTTTTTGTAAGATTTTTTGTAGTGGCTGGTCAGTGAGTACTATGATGGAGTGAGCCTGAAAGTAGGGTTGCAGCTTCCTAGAGACCAGAATCAAGCAATAAGCCAATTTCTCTATGGTCGTATATCGTAATTCTGCTCCCACTAGCCTATTGCTTACATAGTATACTTCCTTTTGGATGTTGTCTTCTTCTCTAATTGAAACAACACTAGCAGCGTACTCTGTGATTGCTAGGTAGATGAATAAAGTTTCTCCTTCGACTAGTTTGGACAAGATTTGGTGGTAGCGACATGTGGGATCTTAATGCTTAAAACGACTGTTCACACTCCTTTGTCCATTCAAACTTTTTGTTGCCTCTGAGTAGATTAAAAAATGGAACACATTTGTCTACTGATTTAGATATGAATCTACTCAGGGCCGCAATTCTTCCGATTAGGCTTTCGACATCTTTAATTTTGGCAGGAGACTATGTCTCGATCAGCTTTGGACATTTTTTGGGACTAGCTTCGATTCCTCGTGAGTTTACTATGAATCCCAAAAATTTCCCTGATCCAACACCAAAGCAACACTTAAGAGAGTTCAACTTCATTTTCTATTTGTTCAAGATGTTGAAGCATTCTTGTAGGTCCTTGATGTGTTCATCGACTTTTCTCAAATTGACCAGCATATCGTCGACATAGACTTCCATGTTATTGCCAATCAGCTCTTTGAACATATGGTTGACTAGTCGTTGATAGGTCCCACCAGCATTTGTCAAACCGAAGGGCATTACTTTATAGCAGTAAAGTCCCGTATCTATTCGAAAGCTAGTGTGATCTTCATCAGGAGGATGCATACTAATTTGATTATAACCAGAGTACGCATCCATGAATGATAAAATTTCATGTCCTGACGTAGCATCGACCAGCTGATCGATTCTTGGAAGTGGGAAACAATCTTTTGGACAAGCTTTATTAAGGTTTGTGAAATCTACGCACGTCCTCCATTTACCATTTGGCTTAGGAACTAGTACGAGATTAAAGACCCAAGATGGATAAAATGCTACCTTGATGAATCCATTTTCCTTCAACTTCTCGACTTCTTCTTTCAAGGCTTTAGGTCTATCCTTGTCGAGCAACCTTCTTTTTTGTTGTAAAGGTGGAAATTTTTTGTATATATTCAAGACATGGATGATCACCGTTGGGTCTATCCCAACCATATCTTTATGCGACCAGGCAAAGACCTCCTGGTGTTATTTTAAAAACTCTACCAACTTGTTTTTCGCTGTTGTCTCTAAATTTTTACCGACTCTCACAACCCTAGTCGGATCTATCTCTTCTAACTGGACCTCATCGAGGTCCTCCATAGGTCCAACGTTTTCTTTCAAATCCCCAAAGCGAGGATCTAAACCCCTATCATCACTTTGGGCAACACCCTATTTGTTGACTTGCTCACCTGATTGGGCTTGTGTTTCATTTACTATCAACAACCTTTTTCAACTCTATCCCCCAATCAACCTCTTCTTGCTTTTGTGATCGAGTAATTGTAGCATTCTCTGGCTTCTTGCTGGTTTCCCAACACGCATGCAACTCCTGCGTCAGTGGAAAAATAAATGGCCTAATGTCAGAGTGACGTTATGGCTCGCAGATCGACAAGTATAGGTCTTCCAATCATGACATTATATTCAGAAGGACAATCAACTACTATAAAAGTAGTGAGTAATGTCCTGTTTGCAGGTGCAGTTGCTGCAGTGACTAGGAGTCTCATCGACTCTGTTCGCAAAAGCCCTTGGCCAGAAAAACCATAGATGTTTTGGTTTCTAAATCTTACACTGATAATTTCATTCTTTCTAGTGAAGATTTATACAAAATATTGACCGAGCTTCCTGTATCCACCAACACATATTTTACCATCATGTTGGTGATTTGAACATCCACGACCAGAGGATCTGAGTGGGGATATCGATCATGCTGAGCGTCTAGCTCAGAGAAAATTATTAACTCTTCCTCTGTTCGAGCTTTTTTGGGAGTTCACTCCTCGACATTTAGCATTTCAATATCCTAATCATGACGTAGGATTCTGGCATATCTTTCCCTTGCCTTACCACTGTCACCTGCTATGTGTGCTCCTCCACAGATGGTCAATAAAGTAAAAGCGATCGGAGTTGGCTATAAAGGAGGCGAGCATTGGCATACAGGTGCCTGCTCGTTGCCTCCGTGAGCCTCCTGTTGAGAACCTTTACCAGCTCGTACATACCTCCTTAAATGTCCTTGTCGGATAAGGAACTCGATCTCGTCTTTGAGCTGGTTACACTCGTTGGTGTCATGGCCATAGTCGTTGTGAAAACGACAAAACTTGGTTGTGTCCCTTTCGGAGATATCTTTTCTAATCGGTGTTGGCCGCCTAAAGTGAATAGTTGTATGACTGGCTTGATATACTTCAGCTCGGCTATCAATCAAGGTAGTGTAATTGGTGAACCTTGGCTCGTATCTATTTTTCTTTGGGCGCTTGCTGTCAAATGTTTCCGGCTCACTGTTTACCCTTTTTCCCCAATTTTTTCCATTATTTTTGTCATTACTGTTGGGTTTTCTAGAACCATTGACGACTTTAGTGGGGTCTTCATTCTTTCCCTGGTCATCCACATGAGACTTTTCTTCATTAGCAATAGCTTCCTTAAGCTTGATATACTTGTCTGCTCGACCCACAAATTCTTGAATGCTCTTAACTCCATTCTTTTGTTAACTACTCCTAAGGGGAGAATGGCGTCGTACCCCAGCTGTGAGCGCCATCATTTTTCCATCATCTCCAATAGATTTGGCCCGAGCAACTGTAATGACCCGATTATTTCTAAGGCTTCAAACCATTAAAATTACTAAGAGATAGCTATTAATTTGTGTTAGCTATATATATTAGTTGTTCATATTAATTGTAAATTAGCTATAAATTAGGACTAATTAGTTTCCTATTCTCTCATTGTTTCCTAGAATAGCTAACCTAGTTTGTATATAAATATATGTTTATTTCTCATTGAAATACAAGTGAATACAATTCTCTTCACCTCTTATTACATGGTATCAGAGCCAGGTTCCGATCCTGGGACCTGTGGTAAATTTAGAGTCTTCTTTTTTAATGAAATTGTATTCAATGAAGCCATTATTGAAGAAAGAAGAAATAGGATAAGTGCACTAACGCTTACCTTTGCGTAGCACAATGGGAAGATCATCGATTGACACCGGATCTGATAATGAAGAAGTAGGTGCAGGACATGAAACAGGAGGCAGACGCCTGGTGTACACTTTAATAGGAGGCGGAGGCATGCCTGGAGCTGTGGCTGAGACAGGGTGAGTAGTAGGAGACTCACCGTGAGTAGTGTCTGAGATAGGTTTAGAAATAGGAGATTCCTCAGGAAGTGGGTCAGGGGCAGAAGAAGTGATAGAATATACCAACAAATTAGCATCATCCTCCCCCTGACGAGTGGGAATAGAGGAAGATGAAAAATAGGGTGTGGTTTCCATGAAGGTAACATCAATGGAGACAAGATACTTGTTGAGATTTGAACAATAACACCTATACCCTTTCTGAAGATGAGAATAACCAAGGAATACACACTTCAATGACTTAGGATCTAATTTGGTGACATTTGGACAAACATCTCAAGCAAAAAAAGTACTACCAAATATCCTAGGATTAACAGGAAATAATGACTTGCCGGGAAAAAGAATTTTATACGGGATCTCACCATTAAGAACAGAAGATGGCATGCGATTGATAAGAAAACATGTTGTAGAAACGGCATCGGCCCAAAAATTTTTAGGAACATGCATTTGAAACAACATCGGCCCAAAACAGTTTCAAGAAGATGTCTGTTTTTACATTCTACTACACCATTTCGGGATGCAGTATCAACGCAAGAGGTTTCATGAAGCATGCCATTAGAGACCATATAAGAATGAAATAAAGCATATGTATATTCTTTGGCATTATCACTACACAAAGTACGAATAGAAACATTAAATTGATTCTTAATCTCAGCACAAAATGCACAAAATATAGAAAATAACTTAGAATGATTTTTCATTAAATATAACCAAGTTACACGAGAATAATCATCAACAAAAGTAACAAAATACTTGAATCCAGGTTTAGACAAAATAGGAGAAAGACCCCAAACATCAGAATAAACTAATTCAAAAGGAACACTAGCATGTTTATTCACTCGTGAACTCGAACTAAGATGATGGTGTTTGGAAAATTGACACGACTCACAATCTAATGAAGACACCTTTTTATATTGCGGACAAAGTTTCTTGAGCAAAGAAAGAGATGGATGACCCAATCGACAATGAGCCTCAAAAGTGGAAGTGGCACTCGAATAAGCAAAAGAAGTTGGTGGCAGTATGTCAAGAACATAGAGGCCTCCAGATTCATGTCCTTTACCAATAATCTTCTTCGTCATAAGATCTTGAAATAAACAATGATCAGGAAAGAATGAGATGGAACAATTAAGATTACGAGTGAGTTGACTAACAGAGAGCAAATTGAAGGATAAACTAGGTAAATGTAAGACAGATGACAAAGTAAGCAAGGGTGTAGGAGTAATAGTGCCAGACCCACGAACACAAGATGGTGACCCATCAGCTAAGGTAACAGTAGAAGTTGAAGTGTGAGAATGAAAAGTGAATGAGAGAAGAAAATTGGGAGCAAAGCCTTGTAGTACTCCAATGAGTCCTAATGTGCACCTTACAAAAGATGGGGAACCATTTGAAGATCCTAAGAGATATCGCAGGTTGGTTGGAAAGTTGAATTATCTTACCGTGACTCGTCCAAACATTGCATTTTCAATCAGTTCTGAAAGAATTTTAGAATACTCAGAGACTTGCAGCTGAAAGGGAAACAACCTATGCTCCTTCTCTTCCCAAACAACCATTTGTATCAACAAGTTATTCGGTTAATGAACCAGAGATTTCTTATAACACAAATCATGGTATCAGAGCATTACTCTATAAAATTTCAATTTTGCTACAAAATTAAGGTTTTTTCTTTTGGGGTTTTCCATAAACAAAAATTAGGGTTTAGTCTATCTTTGTTGTGATTCTACATTGGTTTTTCATGTTTTCTGTTGTGTTTCTTTAAAGAGTTATGGCTGAGAGTAAATCAAAGACGAAATCTGTGGTTTCATCTGATGTGGTTTCTGTGATGTCAAAAATCACGAACCATAAACTGATTGGTTCGAATTATTTGGAGTGGTGTAAGACTGTTTGACTTTTTCTACGAAGTATTGACAAAGATGACCACTTGACTGATGATCCTCCTAAAGAAAAAGATGATTCAAGACAGACATGGCTCAGGGAGGATGCTCACTTATTCCTTCAAATCTGAAATACTATTGACAATGAGGTAATTGGTTTGATCAATCATTGTGAGTTTGTTAAAGAACTAATGGATTATTTGGAATTTTTGTATTCTGGAAATGATATTGAGTGCAGTTATCCTATTTCTTCTTTTGTTTCTTATAATCACTTGTTATCTTCTTCTTGTTCTTTTATTGCTTCCCTTGATTCTATTTCGATTCCTAATACTGTTCATGAAGCCATATCACATCGTGGTTTGCATGATGCAATGATAGAAGAGATGAGTGCTTTAGATGACAATGGTACATGGGACTTGGTCGATTTTCCTTCAGGAAAATGGGCCATAGGGTGCAAATGGGTATTCACTGTTAAGGTCAATCTAGATGGATCAATTGCTCGATTAAAGGCCCGTCTTGTTGCTAAGGATTATGCTCAGACCTATGGCATGGACTATTATGATAATTTTTCTGCTATTGCTAAGTTGACATCTATTCGATTGTTTATTTCAATGGAAACTACTCATCATTGGCCTCTACATCAGCTAGATATCAAGAATGCTTTTCTTCATGGAGATCTTTAGGTGGAGGTGTATATGGAGCAACCTCCTGGTTTTGTTGCTCAAGGGTAGTTAGGGCGAGTATGTCGTCTTCAAAAATCTTTATATGGTTTGAAGCAAAGTCCTCGTGCTTGGTTTTGTAAATTTAGTCAGGCTGTTGAGAAATTCGGTATGCTGAAAATTAAGTCCAATCATTCTGTGTTTTATAAACGATCAACTGCAGGTATCATTTTATTGGTTGTGTATGTGGATGATATTGTTATTACTGGAAATGATACTAGAGGAATCTCATCTCTTAAGTCCTTCATTCATACTCAGTTTCACACGAAGGATTTGGGGGTGCTCAAGTATTTCATGGGAGTTGAGGTAACTCAGAGTAAACAAGGTATTTTTCTATCTCAAAGAAAGTATGTCATTGATATGTTAACTGAGACAGGAAAATTGGGAGAAAAGCCTTGTAGTACTCCAATGAGTCCTAATGTGCACCTTACAAAAGATGGGGAACCATTTGAAGATCCTGAGAGATATTGCAGGTTGGTTGGAAAGTTGAATTATCTTACCGTGACTCGTCCAGACATTGCATTCTCAGTTAGTGTTGTCAGTCAGTTCATGTCATCTCCAACAATTCATCATTGGGCAGCATTAGAGAAAATTTTGTGTTACTTGAAAGGAGCAACAGGACGATGTATCGTGTATGCAGATCATGGGCACACTCATATTGAGTGTTTCTCAGATGCAGATTGGGCAGGTTCTAAAGTGGATAGAAGATCCACTTTAGGTTATTGTATTTTTGTTGGAGGGAATTTAGTCTCTTGGAAGAGTAAGAAGCAAAATGTTGTGTCATGATCAAGCGCAGAATCATAATATAGGGCTATGGCACAGTTTGTGTGTGAGGTGATGTGGATCTATCAACTATTGACTGAAGTAGGACTTAAGACTTTAGTACCAACAAAATTAGGGTGTGATAACCAAGTTGCTCTTCATATTGCATCTAATCCTGTGTTCCATGAGCGAACTAAGCACATCGAAATTGATTGTTATTTTGTTCGTGAGAAAATTCAGCAAGGCTTGATCTCCACAGGATATGTGAAGACCGTCGAAGAACTAGGGGATATCTTTACAAAAGCATTATATGGGGTGCGGGTTGATTATTTTTGTAACAAGCTGGCATGATTAACTTATGCTCCAGTTTGAGGGGGAGTGTTATCTATATATATTAGTTGTTCATATTAACTATAAATTAGCTATAAATTAGGACTAATTAGTTTCCTATTCTCTCATAGTTTCCTAGAATAGCTTCCCTAGTTTGTATATAAATATACGTTTATTTCTCATTGAAATACAAGTGAATACAATTCTCTTCACCTCTTATTATAATTTTAATACATACATAAGAAATAATATATCTTTATTTAAAACCCAAATTATTATGCAAAATACAAAGTAAAGTATGGGTACCCGTTGTTATAAAACATAAAATATAAACTTTAAATTAATTGTTTAAATATTGAGTGCGGAAATACGTAAGAACATAATTTAAAAGACTTTAAACAACATCATCCTCAATCATCTAGCTGTCCATTCAGTCCATTCATGCTCAACACACATGCCAAGCTGCCACGAATCCTCCCCGCCTTCCATGTTCATTTTCCTTCATCATTCTAAAAAGAAAGGAATGAGCCTAATGCCCTACAAGGAAAATCTACTAACATCATATATCATAAATCATAAACATATACTATAAAAACGTATTTCATATAGGACTACAATATTAATGGCTATTAACTCATTAATGTAGTACGTGATAAAACAATCTAGGTCCTCAGTCTACTAATCGAGGGAGGTTAGATCACAACTATAGTATATGATAACCCATCTAGGTCCTCTGTCTACTAATCAAGGTAGGGTAAATCATAACTCTAAACCATGAAAATGATAAAAATTCTTGGGGCTTGCTATCTAAGCAAGTCATATGCCCAAGCGACTACAACATAAATTCTTGGGGCTTACTATCTAAGAAAGTCATATGCCCAAGGACTACAACATATTTCATATCAAAAATCATATCATAACATTTGCCTAAAGCCTCTCTACCTCTATAGTCGTTTCTAGAGCATCGACATATGAAGTGGTTCCAGGGTTTGCTAGTTTGACTCCTAGCTTAATTTTGGGCCATAGTCCCCTAAAGAGCTTGGTAACCCTCAGGAAATCGGTTGGGACAACCTTCGGTGCGAACTTGGCTAGTCGGTCGAACTGCCGAGCATACTCTACTATCGTTAAGTTTCCCTGCTTAAGACTAGAGAATTCTTCCACCCTTGTGGCGATGACTGCTGAGTTGTAGTGCTTCTTATGAAATAGTTCCACAAATCTAGTCCATGTCATGGTGGCGACATCGTAAGTTTGCTGTACTAAATCCCACCATATTCTAGCATCATTCTTCTGAAGAGGTGAAATGCAGGATATGCGATCCGCGTTGTCGAGGTTCATATGTGCTAAGATCGGCTTTACACTCCTGAGCCATTCTTCCGCCTCGAAGGGGTCGGTTGTCCCTTCAATGTGTTGGAGCATGTTGCTTACGAAACCGCTCATAGACTAACTCTATGTACTGAGCTGGGTATGGCGCATAGTTTGCCATTCACCATCCCCCATATGAACCTACTTCCTGGGGCGCCTAAACTGCTGGCTGAAGCTGCAGTTGCGGCTGAGGCTGGTGCTGAGTCTGAGGCTGCGGCTGAGTTTGTTGTTGTTGTTGCTGCAGGAGCTCTTCCACTTGTTGACGTAGTTGGACAATTTCAGCGATGTTGTCAACCGGAGGCGGTGCACTTCTATTAGCAACAACATTGGTAGCACGTGTTCCCCTTCTTCGAAATGGAGGAGCTTCATTAGTCTCGTTGCCGGCGCTAGAGTCATTGCCAGCTGTGCGTGTAGACCTTCTGAGTGAAATCTTTAGCAAAGTTCTAATAGTAAAAAAAAAAAGTGTTAGAACTTACCCTAATAGGCTCTAAGGCAAGACTTAGTCTAAGCAAACATAACTCAGACATATTAGTTATAATTTCTTATTGTTATCCAGATTTCCGGATAGCGTTTAGATTGATGTCCTCGGGGAAGCAGAATTATCGATGTCTTTCACGGTAGGTGACCAGAGCTCGCGGATGGACAGAAAGGCTTCGCCTCTCCTGTTTAGTGTCCGGATTACTCTTCCAAGCAAACACGACACGGAAACTCGTCAACCCTCTCGGACTCCCGAAGGGGTATCCTTCGGGGAAGCTCCTTCCAGGAGAAGCTCTTCGAGTGTTCTTCGCGGAAACGGTTCCGTGCCTCGCACGGAACAATACCAAGCGGTCGAGTCATGGAGGAGGCATATTTGGAATGATATCCACCTGACACAGGATCCCGCCTGACACGCCCGACAGGTCAAAGCCGCACACATCCCAGCACGCCTAAGGGTACCTTTTCGCCTACTGTTCCGCTGACAACTTGGAAAAGACGGCTGACTTTGTGTGTTCCCCATACTTTCATGTAAATATACCCACATAGAGTTTTGTAGCCATGCTACTACAGTAATTGTATTCCCTATTTATGGCTGGAGTAATTAAGACTCATGTACGTAGAGAAAAACCCTAATCCAAAACCCTAGCTATAAAGACCCCTTCATTTTACAAGAAGAGGGACGGCCAACAGATCACATAGCAAAAACTCTACTAAAATCTCTCTAGCTTCATCTTCTTCAAGAGAACCCGAGAGAAACACTGTGAGTGTGTGAAGTTCTTGTACACCAGCCATCTTACTGTAACCTTTTCCAAGCATAATAACATCGACTTGTGGACTAGGGCTTGTTAACGCCTGAACCACGTAAAAACACTGTTTGTTTAGTTACATTTCAGCACTTCTACAGTTCTTATCTTTTTATTATTCTGTTTGTATTCGTTTCCGAAAAACTCGGTAAACATTTTGGTGCTTTCATTGAGAGCTGTAGGAAGTTGTTAGTCAGCTATTTTTCTGTGTACGTTTTTTGTATTCACTTCGTGCTAAAGAGATGGTGACTACGAGAAAATCCGCTGTTGACAAAAATGCTACGGTCAACCCCGATACTGTGATGGAAGATGCGGTACAAAACGAACCCTTGGACTACCAAGGTGAAGGCCCGACGTCCCGCCAGGATCGGGTCAGTACTTAAGATACGACATACTTAGAAGACGAAGAAGAGTATGTCCAAGACGGTTATTACAAGGACGGCTGCTACTATGAGAAGGACCCAGAACAGGTCCAAGAAGCCGAAGAACTGGAGGTCACCAAAGCCAAGCTTGCTGAGCAGGAGCGCCTCTCCGAAAAAATGCAGCGAATGATGGAGCGCCTCCAAAGCAAGTTCGGAGACCTAGGCGACTCGGACGAGGACGCCTCTATTTTAGGTGGTGCTGATGCCGCTATGCCGGATCCAGCCGCTGCTGGACCATCCAAAGCCGCCCCTAACAAGGGCAAAGAAAAAGTTGGAGAGCCTGTACGCGCTGACGCCCCTGCACCTCCTAAAGGCGTGAATCACCAGGCCGACTGCCCCCCCCCCCCCCCGCGCGCAGAAGGTCTCTGGCGCTCCTAAGCCCAGACGTCCTTCAGCCCCAAGGGGGCACTCTGTGCCTAAAGGGCCCAGTGCTAAGGCACCCAGGCCTAGGGGAAGGAACAACCGCCCCAGTGATTCTGTCAACCAGGACGGTCGGGCTGCAAACTCGCACTCCGAAGATAGCTGGTCCATGGTGGACCTAAGAAGAAATTTGGAGGCCAAGTATGAAAAGGCCAAAGGAGAAAAGGCCCGGCCTCGCGGAGCTGACCTCCGAAATCATATCAACGACAAGCTCCGGGGACGTGACCTCCCGGAGAGTGATACGAAGAGGCTCGAGGAACAGATTGCTGCCTTGACCAAGCTGGTCCGGAAGCAAAGTGGGGCCCTGTCAGACTCTGAGGAGGAAGACCCGGAACCATGTATTCGGAGGATCGCGAAAACGTCCCTCCCGGATAACTTCAAAATGCCTCACATAGAATTATATGATGGGAGGACAGACCCGCGTACCCACCTAGCTAAATACAACAAAATGATGCAAGTGGGGCGTGTCAGTGAGGACGCCAAATGCATGTGCTTCTCACTCACCCTTACCAAGTCCGCGGAGGACTGGTGGAAAATATTAGCTCCCGGATCAATCCACAGTTGGAAGGAGCTACAGTCCGCGTTTAGGAGGCAGTTCATTGCTGCCCGCGACCACGACATGGAGGTTGGTTCCTTAACCAACATCAAGCAGCAGCCCAATGAGAACCTCAAAGCTTTCATTCAGAGAATGATGGAAGCTGCTGCAAAGACCAAGGTCAGCGATGACATGAAGCTGATCGCCCTTCAATCGGGCCTTACTGTCGGCTCCCTGCTATGGGGGGAAATGCAAAGGAGACGGGCAGAAACGCTGTCCGAATTCATGTCAAAAGCTCAGGGAATCATCAACCTTGAGGATGCCTACCAGCAGGCCTTTGGAGTTCCCCCGGCTCCAACGCCTTCCGTGACTGCGCCGAGCTTTGCTTCGCAAGCTCCCGCACCAGCCCTCACGCTTCCAGGAGCCCAATTCACTCCAAGTGTGTATGGGCCTTCCGCGTCTGCTCGGACACCGAGTCAAACCCATTTCTCTGGGTACGGAGCTGTACAAACCGGATGTAGTATCGCTCCTGGCATGCCGCAGCCGCAAGTGGAAGGCCCAGAACGAAATTTGAGCCAATCGCGGAGCAAACGAAGCGGAAGAAACTCCAACCGGGGAGACCATTCAAAGAAGCCCCGGAAGGACTATGAGCCCAAGTTCACGGAATATACCAGTTTGATAGACTCGCGAGAGAATGTCTATCGGGCGACCTGTAATATGGTCAACTATAGGAAGCCCCCGAAAGTGTCTCACGGAGGAAGGCGTCCGCGAGACTCCAATAAGAGGTGTGAGTTCCACGGAGACGTGGGGCACACCACAAACGAGTGCCTTCAGCTGAAGGATGAGATCGAGTCCCTGGCAAGAGCGGGACACCTCGGTCAGTGGGTGAGGATACCCATTATCTATCCCGGACAGGGGGTAGTTCACGAAGCTGCATATTTCCCGGGACAGAGGGGGACCGCTAGCGCTCCTGGAGCCGGTCACCCCCAAGCTCCCGGGTCTCAGTTCCCAGCGCTTCCCGCTCCAGCCGCTCCGGCACCCATTGCCTTGTTGGCTCCAGGGCCTGGCAACCCATATCCGCCTGGCCTTGCTCCACCACCCGTTGACGGACACGTAGCCACCATTTCCGGAGGACCGCACCTTGCCAGAAGCACCCGCAACTCCCAAAAGAGGTACTTGAGGGAGTTAGAACACACCGGGGAGATGTGCGCCTTGGTTCAATCACCTGCTCAACGTCCCCGAATGATGGACCTTCCCATCACCTTCACGGAGGACGATGCTCGACATGTGCACTTCCCCCACAACGATCCCCTCGTGGTGGAAGCCCAGATTGCCAATAAGAAGGTCTCACGGTTCTTGGTCGATAACGGAAGCTCCGTAAACATCCTCTTCAAAGCGGCCTTCCACGCGATCGGATTAACCGAGACAGACCTGGCCCCATGCCCCATCCAGCTTCAAGGGTTCAATGGGGATGCACTCATGCCATTAGGCAAAATTCAACTTCCAGTCACCCTCAGAGGAGAAAGCGACGCTTGTGCCTTCAAGCACAGCACATTCGTGGTGGTCGACTGCCCCACGGCGTACAATGCCATCTTAGGCCGACCGGTCCTAATCGATTGTGGGGCCATAACCTCGATACGCCACTTATGCTTGAAGTTTCCACGCGACGATGGGCGTATTGGCACCCTCCGAGGAGACCAACGAAGTGCACGGAGCTGTTATAACGTCTCCGTCCGATCCGTCTACACGGTCCAGGAGACGTTTGCTGCCATTCCTTTGGCGGAAGAATTACCAGAAACTGGGGGTGCTCAGGAGGCATACTTTGACGAACTCGACCCAAGAGTGGGAATCGAGAAAGCAATAGAGCCGATGGAGGAAGTCGAAGAGGTGATCCTCAACCCGGGAGATCCCACCTAAGTCATTCAGGTGGGGAAAAACCTGCCGTCGGCCATTCGAGATAAGATCGTGGCCACTGTGAAGAATAATCAGGACATCCTGACATGGTGCCACGCTGATATGACGGGGATTAATCCTAATGTTGCGTGCCACGCACTCAACATAGACCCATCTGCAACTCCAATTCGCCAAAAGAGGAGGCCGTTAGACCCAGTGAGGGCCGAAGCCGTCAAAGCTGAAGTGGACAAGTTGATGTCCATAGGCTTTCTCCAGGAGTCACACTATCCCGTGTGGCTGGCCAACCCAGTTCTGGTCCCGAAACCCGATGGGTCCTGGAGAATGTGCATTGACTTCACGGACCTAAACAAAGCCTGCCCGAAAGATTGTTTCCCTCTTCCGCGAATCGATCAGATGGTAGACGCTACTTCCGGGTACGAACTCTTATCCTTCATGGATGCGTACTCCGGATACAACCAGATCAAGATGCATGTCGCGGACCAGGAACACTCCAGCTTCCTCACGGACAAAGGTGTCTACTGTTACGTGGTCATGCCTTTCGGTTTGAAGAATGCTGGGGCGACGTACCAGCGTCTAGTAAACAGGATGTTCAAGGACCAACTGGGGAGGAACATGGAGGTGTACGTGGACGAAATGTTGGTAAAGTCCAAGACCTCCGGGGACCACAGTGACGACCTTGAGGAAGCTTTCGCCGTGATCCGAAAGTACAGAATGAAACTGAATCCAAAGAAATGTACTTTCGGGGTCTCGTCTGGGAAGTTCCTCGGTTTCATTGTCAGCGCCCGCAGAGTGGAAGCCAACCCTGAGAAAATTAAGGCGTTCATAGATATGCCTTCCCCTCGGAAGCATAAGGATGTCCAGAGTGTTACCAGAAGGATAGCTGCTCTCAGCCGCTTCGTATCCAAGGCCACTGACAAGTGTATCCCCTTCTTCAACGTGTTGCGAGGAAACAAGAAGTTCGAGTGGACCCCCGAATGCGAAGCAGCCTTCCAACACCTCAAGGAACATTTAACCCGAGCTCCCATTCTGTCCAAACCTGTCGAAGGAGAGGCGTTGTTCTTATACTTAGCCGTGACTGAACACGCAGTGAGTGCCGCTCTCGTCCGGGAAGATGGCCGTATCCAGCTCCCTGTGTATTACGTAAGCAAGAGGTTATTGGACGCCGAGTCCAGATATTCAATGATCGAAAAACTCTCCCTCTGCTTGCTAATTGCTTCGCGGAAGCTGAGGCCATATTTCCAGGCGCACACCATCAAAGTACTCACCAATCATCCTCTCCGACAAGTCTTGCAAAAATTCGAATCTTCTGGCAGATTGCGTAAGTGGGCCATGGAACTGAGCCAGTTCGACATCCACTACCAACCACGTGTTTCCATAAAAGGTCAAGCTCTTGCGGACTTTATTGTGGAATGCTCGGGAATGAATGACCTCCCGGAAGATCCTGTCCCGGAACTTCCCACCTGGAAGGTCTATGTAGACGGAGCCTCAAATGAAAAAGGAGCTGGAGCAGGGGTCATCCTAATATCTCCCCAAGAGCACCAGCTCCAGAGCGCCATCCGTTTCGCGTTCCCAGCATCCAACAACAAGGCAGAACACGAAGCCATGATAGCTGGATTACGACTGGCCAGAGAAGTCGGAGCCCAAAAAATCGAAGTATACAGTGACTCCCTACTTGTGGTAAACCAAATATCCGGGGAATACCAGACGAAGGGCGAAAAAATGGCTGCTGCAGCATTTCAAAGGCTACCAAATCCGCCAGGTCCCCCGGGACCAGAACTCACTCGCGGACACGCTGGCCAAGCTTGCAACGGACCCGGAGATTGAACAGTATGGCCTAGTCCCCATCGGGCACTTAGAAGTCCCCAGTACTGAGACACGAAGGATAAACGCCATCATCGACCATTCCCACTCCTGGATAGGACCCATCCTCAGATTTCTCACCACCGGAGAGCTCCCCACTGATAAAGCTGACGCAAGGAAGCTCCAATATCAAGCTCCCCGATACGTGGTTATGGATGGAAAGCTTTACCGCAGGGGGTTGTCCATACCCTTCCTTAGGTGTGTTGCCGGAACCGAAGTCAGCACCATCATCCATGAGGTTCACGGAGGCTTCTGTGGCGATCATACCTCCGGGCTGAGCCTCTCCAAAAAGATCCTTCGACAAGGATACTTCTGGCCCACCATGAAGAAGGATTGTGTGGATTATGTCAGGAAATGTGAGCAGTGCCAGAGGTACGCCAAGGTTCCGCGAGCGCCGCCTACAGAAATTACCCTAATGACCAGCCCCTGGCCGTTCGCCGTTTGGGGCATTGACCTAGTAGGTTCCCTCCCAACTGGAAAGGGTGGAGTGAAGTATGCCATAGTCGCGGTAGACTACTTCACCAAATGGGCTGAAGCTGAACCTATGAACACGGTCACATCTAAAAAAGCACTGGACTTTGTCATCAGGAATATAGTGTGTCGTTTTGGGCTTCCACGAAAAATTGTGTCCGACAACGGAAAGCAATTTGACAGTGAACACTTCACGAACTTCTGTGCTTCGCATGGAATTATCAAAAGCTTTTCCGCAGTCGCCAGACCCCAGGCTAATGGGCAAGTGGAGGCTGTAAACAAAATATTAAAGACCACGTTGAAGAAAAAACTCCAAGCCTGCAAGGCTCACTGGCCAGAAGAACTTCCGCGAGTACTTTGGGCCTATCGCACAACAGAGAGAACTTCGACGGGGCACACGCCTTATTCCATGACCTTCGGTTGCGAGGCCGTCATCCCAGTAGAAACTATGATCCCCTCTCACAGGCAAGATACCTACGACCCTACCCGGAACCATGCCCTTCTCCAGGAGTCCTTGGACATGATCGAAGAGCTCCGGGAGCAGTCGCAGGTCCAACTAAAAATGTACCAAGGCAAGATAGCCCGACACTTTAACACGAGAGTTAAGAGCCGTACATTCGAAGTTGGGGATCTTGTCTTATGGAGAGTATTTCCTGCTACGCAGGATCCGGGAGTGGGAGTCCTCGGACCCAACTGGGAAGGCCCCTGCGAAGTCCAAGAAAAAGTGGGCCATGGGACGTATCACTTAAAGAGACTCGACGGATCTAAAGTCCCGCGCGCCTGGAACGCGGAGCACCTCCGCCGTTACTACCAGTAGGCCCCGGACCATCTAGTCGGAAGTCCTTGGTGAAATTAGCAAAAGTGAAAAATGTGGAAATAATCCTCCCTGTTGTAAAACTCACGCCTAGCAGGCTAATTTAATGAAACACGGAGAGATTCACTCCGCTTTTACTGCACTTTTTATCCCTGTGTTCAAAGCTGCGTTTTAACAAGTGACCACGCGGTCCGGAGACGTCCGGACCCCACGCTCACCTGGGGGGGTATACATGGCTAAGGCATAGCCATACGCCCCTTGAACAAAACGTACACAGAACACCACTTATGTGCTAGCATTGTGTTTAATATTTTTAAATTGTTTGAAATGTTTAAATTGTTAAGCTTAGGTTTATTAATTGCCATGGAAATGCCTGCCATTATGTATCATGAAAATTATCTCCTGTGTAGCCCAGCGATGGACAGGACTGGGGGTTGAGGCACGTTCATAGAGCTACGCCAAAACACCCCCAACTCCCTGACAAGTCCTTTGCAGAATACTCCGCGATCGCTGTAGAGCTCTGCTTCGCAAGCTCCTGCTCCGGGTCCCGCAAGGCGAAAGATGGCAAGATCCGCGACCGTTGTAAGCCTTGCTTCGCAGGCTCCAGCTCCGGATCTCACAAAATAATGCATGGCGAGCTCCTCGGCCATTGCAAGTTTCAGCTCCAGGAGCAGACATGGTCGATCCCCCACTCACAGCAAGCTTCGCTTCGCAAAGCCCCTGCTCCGGGATCACACCTGGTGGGCGTGGCGATTTCCCCGACAGCAACGAGCCTTGCCTCGCAGGGCTCCATGCCAGGTCCCTGAAGTCAGCCACCATGAGGTTCGCAACAACAGTTAGTTTTGCTTCGCAAATATCTAACCTTAAGTCTAGCGACGCTCACCAAAAGAACTCCCGTTCCAAACCATGGAACGGCTCACCGTAGCAATCCCAGCGAACAGTATAACTACAAGTCCCGGGATTGGCTATTTGCCTTAGGAAAGCTAAAATACGGTGAAAAGAGCCTGGCCGTTGGAACCAGGAAACCTTCGTAACCTAGAAACTACGTGGGAAAAGACATCATCCGTTAGAGCTTCAAGTGGGAAGTGCATAGGTTTTGGCCATTGGAACCAAAACCTCATGCGCACCTACAACAGTTTCTACCGTATAAAAGTCTACCCTAAGCGCAAAGATAAATAAAGAACTCGGCACAAAAGAAAGGAGAATGCTATAATTATGGCAAATATGTCCGCAATGAAAAACTCAAAATGAAAAATAATTAAAGATAAAACCCCTTCAAGCATTGGGGGTAGCTGCAGCTTCCACGACCGCGGCTTCGGGGGCATCGGCTTCAACTGAGGCTGGCGGAGTCGGCTCATTGGAAGGCGGAACTTTGTCACGGGAAGGTTCAGAGGTCCCCGCCTCTCCGGGATCTCCCGCCTCAGGGGCTCCAGCACGTTCGTCAATGTTGTAAGTTTGGACGTACGCCTCTGGGCCTTGATCCCACACGAGTAGCTTCTCCCTCATGGCTTCGGCATCATCTCCCAGATAGCCTAATACCTCCGGGTTCACTTTCCAGAGTTGATGCATGATGACCACATGCGATATATTAATCGTCCTGTTCAGTATCACCTCAGCATCCTCCTTCTCCTTCAAGCGCTCCGCCTCGGAGGTTGCCAGCTGTGCCTCCGCGACAGTTAGTTGAGCCCTCAATTTTTCCATTTCGGCCTTGGAGGCATCCCGCTCTCCCTTAAGAGAATCAATCTCCTTGCGCTGCTCCCTATTTTGGTTCAGCACGGATTGTTTCTCGGTCACATGCCCCCTGGCAGTGAATTGCAAGGCCCCGATCTCTTTATCCTTCTCGGCGAGCCCCAACTGCAGCATAGACACGAGATCCCTGCTCCTCTTATGGAGTTGCTCCTCCTCGTGCAGCTTACTCTGAAGAGTGGAATATTCCTCTTGCTGCTTAAGGAGGAGATCATTTTTTGATTGCAAGCGAGCTTCCAAGGTGTCCTTCTCCACCCTGGCTTGGGACAGCTCTTCCCGGAGCTTGGAGTTTTCGGCCTTCATCCCATCCGACCGCTGTCTAAACTCATTCTCTGCCTTGGCCCGGTACTCTTGATATTTGGCAAGATATTTCTTGTCCGCCTCTTCCTCAGCCGTGCACCGGGCCTGATCAATCTTCTCCGAAGCCCCCAAGGCCTGTTGGGCCAGTTTCTGCTTCTCCGCCTCCAAGGCCTGGCGAGCCAGCTGGCTCTCCTCCAACTGAACCAGAACTGCACCAACCTCCCGGAACGAGCGTTCCGCGATCATAGAGGCCTGCAAGGAAAGACAACAGAATGAGTTAAGCCGGACCAAAAGACAGATGATCCCAAAACACAACAACTGACGGCTTACCCCGGACAGTTGCTGCTTCACAGCGTGTGTCAGCAACAGCGGATCCTTACTGCTACTGATGGCCCATTTCTCAGAATTGAGCTCGCACAAGCTCAGGGCCATGTCCTCCATCATCTCAGCTCCGAACGGCGCCAATGCGCATCCGAGCCTAGGCACCAGCCTCTTCTCCAAGGCTGGGCCATCCAAAACCGCTCCGGCCGGGTGAAGGGATCTCGCCCCCTCGGCCAGCTCAGCTCTCTTCACGGCAGACAAGTTATCTGCCCTTCCCTGAGTAACAGCCTTCTCCGCCTCTAACCGCCTCTTCAAAAAACTATCGGCCCGTCTTACACCCTCCAGGAGGGCAGCGGGGAAACTGGTTGGCTTCCGAGGGAAGTGGAATTTCAGGCCAGGCAGAGGAAGGTTTGTTGGCTGAGAAGAAGGAGACCCCGAAAGGGTGGACTCCCTTTGGGCTGGAGGAGGAGGCAGACGGGGTATTAAGGCCCCGGTCTGTTGCTTTTGCTGCTGCGGCAGCAGAAGTAATTGCCCTTGTTGCTGCTGCTGGTTTGGATGTTGTGGTTGCTGCAGCTGTGACGTTGGTGATTGTCTCTGTTGTTCTTGTTGCTGCTGTTGTTGTAGTTGTGGTTGTTGTCGTTGCTGTTGTTGTTGCCTTCGACCAGGAGAAGAGTGTCTAAGGAGAAGAGTGTCTAAGGCGTTGCTGTTGTTGTTGCCCTCAGCATCTTCTCCGGGACGCTTGCTCACCCCAGTTGTCTTCACGGGGAACACAAGCCCTTCCCCGTCGCTGCTGCTACTCGAGACCATCATAGTCTCGGAAGGCCCGTCGGCAGGAGACTTCTCTACCCTCGGAGACGCTTGCGCCTCGCCACTTGTCTTCTTGGGGGAGGCAGCTTTACCTCCCCTACCAGCCTTGGTCTTCCGTCCTTTCCCCGTGGACGGGTCTTGGCTAGTGGCAGCCTTCTTAATGAGCAAAGTAACCCTCCCCAACATCTTGGCTTCTGGATACTCTGTAAGAAACGTACAAAGCAAGGTTAACGAACCAACAAGCAATGAGAAAGAAGATAAGCGGAAGACAAGACAATCAACAACATAAAAGCACAAGCAAGCCCGCCAGCAGGGAACAAGAAACAAGAAAAAGAAAACTTTGAAAGGGACGACCATGCACGAGAAACGTGGATGGCCTTCCCCGAGCAAAACAAAACACCGCTTCCTGCTCCAGGAAGCTCCCGTACTCCTTGAAGTCAGGGAATGACATGCTAAGGGAAGAAGGGTCAACCATGATGACACCTTCTGGCAGACTACCGTCACTCAGACACCCGAGAAGCTCATCTACCCTATCGCAATATCTGTCAAAAGGTATCCTACGCGGATCTAGCCTAAGGAAGCGGGGATCGAACCCCATCTGAGAGGTTCGGGAAACCTCAGACAGGCTGGGGGTGTGGATCAATCGAAAACTAGTCTTACCTCTCCCGGAGGTACTAGCCCCCGGAGCCCCTTCGTTAGGGTAAGCCGCGGCGTGGCGGGCCTCGATCTCCTCTTCCTCCGGCTGGGGGTCGGGGAACCTCTCCGCCCAACTAGGAGATAAAGTATTCTCGTCCCGGGCTGCTTGGTTGATCACCTTGGACAGCTCCAAGGCAATCTGCTCCCGGATGTCGGCAGACACCTGACTTTGCCCCCTGCCACTCACTGGCTCGATGTTTTGGAAAGAGGCGAGTAGCCCATACTCCCTCAAAGATTCGGAGGTCACAAGTCCCTCCACTTTAAACTCTTCCTCAGAAAGCCCTTCGTAGAACTTGGACCTCCTTATCATCTCCGCACAGCGAGGTGTCTGCGGAATGACTTCTGCAAAATTCAAATACAAGCATTAGAGATCCTCCCAAAAGGCAAATCAAACGCAAAGAAACAAAGTTGAAAAGGAGAGAAAGGAGCACTTACCAGGGATTTTGAAGTCCAAAGATAGGGCTGGCACCCTCTTCAGCGGAAAGCCAGTCATCAGGAACCAGTACTCCCGGAGGTCTGGAACCCTCGCGGTATGACAGGTGGGGCACATCACGTCCGGGTGCCTTTCCAGCCTGTAAAACCCCACCTTGTCTGAATGACCCCTCATAGGCTGAGACTTCAGCCCGTAGAAGTACAGCACCTCCTCCGGAGTAGGAGCTTCCAGTTTCCGGGACTTGCAAAAGATGAACCACCCCGCTAGGAGCTTGTAGCTGGGAGGAATCAGCTGGAAGGGGGCAATCCCCACCTTCACACAGAAATTGGCAAAGTAACTCCTTAGGGGCAAGTGCGCCCCACACACTATGTGTGCCCAGCTCCAGGCACCAAAGCCCTCGTGACTCTGGCTAGCCGACTCGCCCAGCACCGACAGACGGTGCCACATCAGACCTGGGATGTTCTTCAGGCCTGCCTCGGAGGAATACAGCTCCAGCATGCCATAATTCCTGAAAAGGTTCGGCTTTTGGTCCATCTCCCATATTGAACTATTGGAAGTCGGTGGGCTAGCCGCAACCACTTTCGCCTTTCCTTTCCCCTTTGCACCAGCGACAGGGGAACCCTTCTCCTGGGCAGAATCAGCCTCCCTCACAGCAAGGAGTTGTTCCTTTGAGATGTTCGTCACTGGACAAAAGAAAGAAAGAAGAAAACACTCTAAGCAGTCAGCACCCTTGCCATACCCTAGTGGTATCAAAGGCGTCGGGGAGACCCTCCCCGAAAACTGCTTGGAGAGGCTCCCACCGAGCTTACCGAGGGATTGGCACCATGCCACCCGAAGGGCAGCAAGGAACCAGACTCAGACTCCGAGCCTAAGCCCACCAAAAGAAGTGTTCTTCCAGAGAAAGACACCCTAAAGGTGTTCATGCTTATGCCCTAAAACAGCAAAACAAGGAACGACTTTCCAAACGCAAATCGTCAAAGCATGCAAAAAAGGCTACTTATCGACTCACATCAATCACATGCCTACCAAAGCCCTATTCACGCATGCACATAAGCGATAATGGCAGAAACCTCTACTCTAACAACTACCAACAACCTAAGGTTTGGGAGGAAAGAGCAAAGTAGAAATACTTACTGATATTCGGGTAGTTGGAGGTTGAAGGAGTAACTGGATCACTGCACAGCACGATCGCGAGAAGTAAAAGCTGCAAAGACGAACGGCGATTCAAACCAGGAACTTCGGCGAATAAACCCACTGCCAAATCAAAAGAAAAGTTTCCAGATCCTTACCAAAAGAAGTGGCAAGTTCGGAGGAACGGAAGCTGGGAAGCCTGAGAGTTCGAAGGTTTGGAAATCTGAAAATCCAAAAGATAGAGAATTTGAAAGCGTAAAGAGGAAGAAAGGTCCTTTCCCTCGTTTTTATAGCAGGGAAGAAGTCGTTTCGAATTCCTCAAATGGACGGTCCCGATCTTCCCATTCCGTGTGCATCAGATCCAACGGCTGGAGATGAAGCGACGATCCTATTTATGACTCCTCGGATGGGAATAAAGTATTTATTTCCCATCATTACACCACCTCGGGCCCGGAGTACCATTAAAAACCGTCAAATCATTACTCAGATGACTGATGCACGCATACTCAACCAGTCGCCTCACGCACACGTCTTGGTCGCAGAACCATTCCCAGCATGACACGTGGTCCTTGCCGCACTTGAGTACTTGAGTTCAAACAGAAGAAATTCCCTTTCTTTTTCATACTAACACTCAGGCGGGAAAAAGGAACCCTTCCAGGAACACAGAAGGTGGCCCCTCGCCTAATCTAAGAGACCGAAATACCCGGAGGACTGTACAAGCTCCCGGATCTCTCAAAGCTCCGTGACCTTGGGGGGTAAATGTTATCCAGATTTCTGGATAGAGTTTAGATTGATGTCCTCGGGGAAGCAGAATTATCGTTGTCTTTCACGGTAGGTGACCAGAGCTCGTGGATGGACAGAAAGGCTTCGCCTCTCCTGTTTAGTGTCCGGATTACTCTTCCAAGCAAACACGACACGGAAACTCGTCAACCCTCTCGGACTCCCGAAGGGGTATCCTTCGGGGAAGCTCCTTCTAGGAGAAGCTCTTCGAGTGTTCTTCGCGGAAACGGTTCCGTGCCTCGCACGGAACAATACCAAGCGGTCGAGTCATGGAGGAGGCATATTTGGAATGATATCCACCTGACACAGGATCCCGCCTAACACGCCCGACAGGTCAAAGCCGCACACATCCCAGCACGCCTAAGGGTACCTTTTCGCCTACTGTTCCGCTGACAACTTGGAAAAGACGGCTGACTTTGTGTGTTCCCCATACTTTCATGTAAATATACCCACATAGAGTTTTGTAGCCATGCTACTACAGTAATTGTATTCCCTATTTATGGTTGGAGTAATTAAGACTCATGTACGTAGAGAAAAACCCTAATCCAAAACCCTAGCTATAAAGACCCCTTCATTTTACAAGAAGAGGGACGGCCAACAGATCACATAGCAAAAACTCTACTAAAATCTCTCTAGCTTCATCTTCTTCAAGAGAACCCGAGAGAAACACTGTGAGTGTGTGAAGTTCTTGTACACCAGCCATCTTACTGTAACTTTTTCCAAGCATAATAACATCGACTCGTGGACTAGGGCTTGTTAACGCTTGAACCACGTAAAAACACTGTTTGTTTAGTTACATTTCAGCACTTCTACAGTTCTTATCTTTTTATTATTCTGTTTGTATTCATTTCCGAAAAACTCGGTAAACACTTATGAAGAACTATGTAAGCCTTCTTTATAATTAGGGTGTGTTTCTATACATAGAAAATTAGCCATCTTTATTATTTTCTTAGGATGTTTCTAATCATCCTATATGACTTAATCCTCAGGCTCGAAACTCGTCACTGTTCCAAAGTTAACCATATTGAGGGAGGGATGGGATCAGTAAAATTGTTCCCACTACTATGGCTCCCTAAACTCCCGATCCATTGATTTGTATCCACCCTCACTAAACTCACTCATTATGTATTTATTCCAAATTTATTATAAGTGTAAAAAAAAAATCAAACTCACACATGTCATTCAAAAATAACAATAATATTCATTTGGAAAAAAAAAAGGTTTTCACTAAGTACAATCATAAATGCAAATAAATAAATAAACTAACATAACAAGGGTAAATCTAAAAATCAGGATCTTCTAGATCTCACCATTCATCTAACATATCATCATCTATTTCTTCATAATCATCATTATCTTGAGCCTCAAAATTACCTCGGGAAAGATTCATGAAGATTATGTGTTTTTGTTCATTAGTGAATTAAAAGTCCATCTTAGAGTTTGAACCTAAGTATGAGAAAATAATATCTCGTGGCTACCGGTAAATCATCATCATCATCTATAGTGTCCCATATTTCTTCTAATGTTGAAATTACAGAAGGTACATTCTTTAAAAAGCCTGATTACTAGGACATATTGTTCTGTAGCTCTCATCATAATTTTCTTAGTAGTCTAAAGGTTAACTATCTCCTTGTGAAATAAGATCAATCTCTGAGTGATTCTTTCTAGCACTCCTAATGTATTCCTTGGCTCTCTAATCCTTTTTAATGCCTTAAGTGCTCGAATATCCTGATAGGTCAAGGATCCATCCATTATAACTGAAAACATAATGGCTAAAACGTTAGCTAATAACATAAACATAAACACTTACATTGGCGGTTAGATTCGGAGCTTGTGTGTGTGTATCAAGGAGAACTTCATGGATATGAACTCTGGCTCTGATACTAAATGTAATGACCCGACTATTTCTAAGACTTCCGACCATCAAAATTATTAAGACATAGCTATTAATTTGAATACATACATAAGAAATAACATATCTTTATTTAAAACCCAAATTATTGTGCAAAATAAAAAGTATGGGTACCCATTGTTATAAAACATAAAACATAAACTTTAAATTAATTGTTTAAATACTGAGTGTGGAAATACATAAGAACATAATTTAAAAGACTTTAAACAACTTCATCCTCGATCTTCCAGTAGTCCATTCAGTTCATTCATCCTCAACACACATGCCAAGCTGCGACGAATCCTCCACGCCTTCCATGTTCATTTTCCTTCATCATTCTAAAAAGAAAAGAATGAGCCTAATGGCCAACAAGGAAAATCTACTAAGAACATATATCATAAATCATAAACATAAGAATATATCATAAACATATACTATAAAGCATATGACTATAAAAACATATATCATATAAGACTACAATATTAATGGCCATTAACTCATTAACATGGTATGTGATAAAACCATCTAGGTCCTCAGTCTACTAATCGAGGTAGGTTAGATCACAACTATAGTATATGATAACCCATCTAGGTCCTCTGTCTACTAATCAAGGTACGGTAAATCATAACTCTAAACCATGAAAATGATAAAAATTCTTGGGGCTTGCTATATAAGCAAGTCATATGCCCAAGGACTACAACATATATCATATCACATATCATATCATAACATAACATAAAGAATATCATACATATACATATAAACACATATAATGTAACATATTTTCCTTACCAAAAACCGGGATATGAGACAAGGACAGGATTTGGAACACTCTTAAAACCAATAGTAAAACCATGAGTTTCTAAAGAAAAGGAGATGAAAAAGAGAACTAAACCATCAAAGTGGAAACTTACCAAAAACCTTAAGTTTTAAAGAACTTAAACACCTAACCAAGAATCATAATAAAGAGTTAGAGTCTGAAAGAAAACTAAAGAACTATGAAGAACTGAACTTAAGGATAAGAATACCTTGGATGAACTTATGACTTTGATCTACTCCTCTATACTGAAATAACAATATATCTTACTTCCCAAGTGTTTAGAAAAGCTTAGATTGAAAAAGCTTTTATTCTAAAACCCATGTTTTTCTCTCTATAGTAATCTTTGCTGCTTGGAGGCTCTGAACAATGCTTGAATGATGAGTGAAATAGCTAATACTAGGTCCTATTTATAGACTTGAGACTGCCAAGTTATAGTACTTCTTGTGAAACAGCTCCATAAATCTAGTCCATATCATGGGGGCGACGTTGTGAGTTTGTTGTACAATATCCCACCATATTCTAGCATTCTTCTTCCGAAGAGATGAAACACAGGATATGCGATCCAGGTTTCCGAGGTTCATCTGAACTAGGATTGGCTCTACATTCCTGAGCCATTCTTCCTCCTCGAAGGGGTCGGTTGTCCCTTCAATGTTTGCAGCGTGCTGGTTACGAAACTGCTCATAAATTGGCTCTATGTACTGAGCTGGGTAAGGCGCATTGTTTGCCATTGGCCATCCTCCATACGGACCTACTTGTTGGGGTGCCTGAACTGCTCTCTGAGGCTGCAGTTGAGGCTGAGGTTGGGGCTGAGTCTGAGGCTGTGGCTGAGTCTGTTTTCGTTGTTGCTACAGCAGCTCTTCAACTTGTTGTCGTAGCCAGACAATTTCAGCGATGTTATCAACCGGGAGGCGGTGTACTTCTATTAGCAGCAGCATTGGTAGCACACGTTCCCCTTCTTCAAATTTCAGGGGTTTCATTAGTCTCGATGGCAGCGCTGGAGGCATTACCGACTGTGCGTGCAGACCTTTTGAGCGACATCTTCAGCAAAGTTCAAACAATTGAGAAAAAGCATGTTAAAACTCACCCAAATAGGCTCTAAGGCAAGACTTAGTCTAAGCAAACATAACTCTAACCTATTAGTTATGATTTCTTATGAAGAATTATGTAAGCCTTCTTTATAATTAGGGTGTGTTTCTATAATTAGAAAATCAGCCATCTTTATTATTTTCTAAGTCTGTTTCTAATAATCCTATTTGACTTAATCCTCAGGCTCGAAACTCGTCGTTGTTCCAAAGTTAACCATATTGAGGGAGGGCTGGGATCAGTAAAATCATTCCCACTACTATGGCCCCTTAAACTCTCAATATAGAACCCGGTCCATTGATTTGTATCAACCCTCACTAAACTCACTCATTATTTATTTATTCCAAATTTATTATCATTGTAAAAAAAAAAATCAAACTCACACATGTCATTCAAAAATAACAATAATATTCTTTTGGAAAAAAAAGGTTTCACTAAGTACAATCATAAATGTAAATAAATAAATAAACTAACATAACTAGGGCAATTCTAAAAATCAGGATCTTCTACATTTGACCCTTCATCTAACATATCATCATCTATTTCTTCATAATCATCATTATCTTGAGCCTCAAAATTACATCGGGGAAGATACATGAAGATTATGTGCTTTTGTTCATTAGTGAATTAAAAGTCCATCTTAGAGTTTGAACCTAAGTATGAGAAAATAATATCTCGTGGCCACCAGTAAATCATCATCATCATCTAGAGTTTCCCATATTTCTTCTAATGTTGAAATTACAGAAGGAACATTCTTTAAAAAGCCTGATTACTAGGACATATTTTTCTGTAGCTCTCATCATAATTTGCGTAGTAGTCTAAAGGTTAACTATCTCCTTGTGAACTAAGATCAATCTCTTAGTGATTCTTTCTAGCACTCACAATGTATTCCTTGGCTCTCTAATCCTTTTTAATGCCTTAATGGCTCGAATATCTTGATAGGTCAAGGCTCCATCCATTATAACTGAAAACATAATGGCTAAAACGTTAGCTAATAACATAAACATAAACATAATAAAAATAAACACTTACATTGGCAGTTAGATTCAAAGCTTGTGTGTGTGTATGCATATGAACTCTGGCTCTGATACTAAATGTAATGACTCGACTATTTCTAAGACTTCCGACCATCAAAATTACTAAGACATAACTATTAATTTGAATACATACATAAGAAATAAATATCTTTATTTAAAACCCAAATTATTGTGCAAAATACAAAGTAAAGTTTGGGTACCCATTGTTATAAAACATAAAACGTAAACTTTAGATTAATTGTTTAAATACTGGGTGCGGAAATACATAAGAACATAATTTAAAAGTCCTTAAACAACGTCATCCTCGATCTTCCTGCAGTCCATCCATCCTCAACACACATGCCAAGCAGCCATGAATCCTCCCCGCCTTCCATGTTCATTTTCCTACATCATTCTAAAAGAAAGGAATGAGCCTAGTGCCCAGCAAGGAAAATCGACTAACAACATATATCATAAATCATAAACATAAGACTATATCATAAACATATAATATAAAATATATGACTATAAAAACGCATATCATATAGGACTACAATATTAATGGTCATTAACTCATTAATGTTTTTTGTGATAAATGTTGGGGTTTTAGGCCCTAATGAAAACCCAATTTATTTGTAATCTTATTTTAATATCAATAAGAGAAAAGAAATCATTTTTTTTACTTGTTCAATCACTTTGCTCACATGTTTTATTTTCATGATTATTTGTTTAATTTAAACTTCTACTAAATCCCGAGCATATAGCTAATTGTATTTATAGTGACGTAATCACAGTGGAATATAAACATGATTATATGTTCAATATAAGTTAGTCCTAAGATTAGTTAGTGCACAAGATTTACACTAACTTTCAAATCTATGATATGATCTACTTACACAATGTAGTGTTATGTTCTATCTAGAACATTAGCAAAGTAGATAAGATCGGATGCATTTGTTAGATCGAACAGTACCGATATTGACAGTTGATAAGATAAGTAAACATAATGTTATTATCTATTCTTGTCATATCATATAGTTGACCATAGGTCAATTCAATCTCAATTATGAGTGGTTAGTATTGTAACTAATTGTATTATTTAAGTTCTTTGACTTGTTTGTTACCAGCTTACCCTACGGACTAGCCCATACTTACATCTTGGGAACTCAGTAGTATAATTGAGTGGGAGTGTTAATCATAGATATGAACATCTATATCTTCTGATGAAGAAGTGTAATGATGGTTTCCTTTTTGTTTGGTTCAAGGTGTTAAATGATAGAGATCTCATTTCAGTAATTAAATTAGTTTACTAAAATATCATTTACAAATAACTAAGTGTTCTAAGGATAAAATACAATGAGGGGTAAAACTGTATTTTAGTCCCAACTCATTGTAGACCATCTATAGAGGATCGAGTAATAATTATGATTGTAACAATGGATAATTAATAGCGTATCTATATTTGTTATAGAGCGTTCTATGAATTCAAGAGTGCAATTCCGAGTCTATAGTGGAGCCACGAGGAATTAAGAAGTTAGTAAATTTAGTTGTTAGATTTATGATAACTTATTGAAGCTTGATTTCATAGGTCCATGGTCCCCATTGTAACTTGGATAAAATCATCTAGATAGTCTCAATTAATTGATTTAACTATCAATTAGAATTATCAAAGTTGACCAAGTCAATTTTGGATAGTTTCACAGAGTTATGTAATTTTGAGAAGAAAAGATAAATTATGGCATATTTGTTAATTAAGATAAATTTGTATCTAAATTAATAAATAAGTTTAAATCAAGGTTAAAATTATAAATAATTAATTTGATAAAGGATTTAAATAATTATTTAATTAATTAAATCAATAAAAAATAATACATGCCTTGATTTTAAGTCTAATGGGCTTATAATCGAATGAGAAATTTCACGGGCCAAAAGCCCATGATAATTTTGACCTAGGGCTTCAAACTAGCTATTATTTTATTGATTTTTTTAATTAAATTAAATGGCCTAATTGAGTCTATAAAAGGAGTGCTTAGAGAGAAGTCAAAACAGACGATAGATAAGTTTAATCACTGGTTTTCTGATTGTTTTAGATTCTCTCTAAACACAAGTCATTTTCTAAGTCTCTTTGTTATTTTCTCTTCTTCACTCTGTATCTATCTCATGTGTTGAGAATTTCCCACTCTAGTCTAGGTGATTCTAATGATACTTTGGAAGACTGTGAAGATAATAGAAGATCAGTTCAATTTCTTACTAACACTCTACGACAGAAAGGATACAAGGGGTAGAGAAACTAAAGGAAGGACTCATTCATTCCGCTGCGTATACTGTAAGTATTCTTATGATTGTTTCTCTATGAATTAAAATTTAGAAACATGTTTTAAGTTATCTCATATTAAATTGTTTAATATTAGATCTACATGAAAATAAATAAAGACCCTATATAAGTTTCCCAACAATAAAACCATCTAGGTCCTCAATCTACTAATTGAGTTAGGTTAGATCAAAACTATAGTATATGATAACCCATCTAGGTCCTCTGTCTACTAATCAAGGTAAGGTAAATCATAACTCTAAACCATGAAAATGATAAAAATACTTGGGGCTTGCTATCTAAGCAAGTCATATGCCCAAGCGACTACAACTTAAATTCTTGGGGCTTGCTATCAAAGCAAATCATATGCCCAAGGACTACAACATATATCATATCACATATCATATAATAACATAAAACATATCATACATAAACATATAAACACATATAGTCTAACCTATCTTCCTCACCAAATACAAGGATATGAGACAAGAACGGGATTTGGAACACTCCTAAAACCAACAGTAAAACCATGAGTTTCTAAAGAAAAATGAGATGAAAATGAGAACTAAACCATCAAAGTGGAAACTTACCGAAAGCCATATGTTTCAAAGAACTTAAACACCTAACCAAGAATCATAACAAAGAGTTAGAATCTGAAAGAAAACTAAAGAACTATGAGGAACTAAACTTAAGGATAAGAATACCTTGGATGAACTTATGACTTTGATCTCCTCCTATATACCGAAATAACACTGTATCTTACTTCCCAAGTGTGTAGAAAAGCTTAGATTTCAAAACTTTTATCCCAAAACCTAAGTGTTTCTCTCTATAGTAATCCTAGCAGCTTGGAGGCTCTGAACAATGCTTGAATGATGAGTAAAATGGCTGAGTACTAGGTTCTATTTATAGAGTTCAAGGAGTGAAACCAACCCCTTTTAGAATGAATAAATAATTGAATATAAAATGAAAAAGATTTGAATTTTCATTCAACAGATGCCCAGAACTCGGTCAAAATCGTTCAAGAGCAAGTCCAAGTGGTTAAGGTTGTTTTTAAAATTAAATCCTCAAGATTCAAAAATTGACTCCTAGGGGCGATATATCGCCTACCCTGGGCGATATATCGCCTGGACCTATATCCCGAGCCCTTGTGCTTTCGTTCGTGCAAAGTCAATGTGTTTTCCGTTTCTCCCGTAGGCGAGATATCGGCCCCTATAGCTGCGATATATCGGCATACGTTGATATATCAAACTCGTATTTGCACTCTTTTAGCATATTTTTAATTGATTAAAACAACTTTGATGGAGTAAAACGTGATCCTAACAGCTGCTGGAAGGTTCTAGAGCCTCTAGATATTTCTTTTAATTAAAATATTCATAAAAAAATACTTAACTTCTTAATAAACATGCTTGTGACAAGTTTCACATTCTTAATAATTCTATATAAACCTTAGGTTATAATAAATAATATTTCTAGGACCAACAATATTAATCAAACCTTATGTTCTAAACTATTACTCTATAGGACCTTGACTATCAAAATACTCTTAGACCGTAATTCCTTCATCCCTCTATCTAGGATGCTAACCGGTCGTTCCTCGTAACTCAAGTCTTTCTGGAGTTCTATCATATCGTACTTGAGATGGGTCTGACACATATCTACGCAGCATCGAGATGTGAAACACATTGTGGCTATTTCCTAGAGCTGGCAGTAAGGCTAATCTATATTCAACTGTTCCCACCTTGTCCAGTATCTCAAAAGTACCTATAAGCCGGGGACTAAGTTCGCCTTTCTTCCCAAACCACTTTACTCCTTTCATTGGAGATATCTTTAAGAAGACTTGATCTCTGACTTTGAATTCCACATCTCACCGCTTGTCATCCACATATCTTTACAGTCGGCACATATCTTTACAGTCGGCTCTGAGCTGCGAGCATACGCTTTCTAATCAGCGCTACTGCATCTTGAGCCTCTCTAACAACTTCAGATCCAAGAAGTTTCCTTTCTCCTACCTCATCCCAATGTAACGGCGATCGACACTTCCTTCCATTAAGAAACTCATAGGGTGCCATCCCGATCGTTCACTGGTAGCTATTGTTGTAAGAGAACTCTATAGGTGGCAAATACTTATTCCACGATCCTCCAAAGTCTAGTATACAAGCACACAACATATCTTCTAAAATCTGTATGGTACGCTCGGACTGACCATCGGTCTGAGGATGAAATATCCTGCTAAGACTTAACTTGGTACCCATGGCTTGCTGCAAGCTTCCCCTAAATCTTGATGTAAACATGGATCCTCTATCGAATACTATGGTCTTAGGGATTCCATGCAGTCGTACTATTTCTTGAACATAGATGTCTGCATACTCGTCTGTTATGTACATAGTCTTGACAAGAAGGAAGTGTGCTGACTTGGTTAGTCTATCTACTACTACCAAAGCTGAATCATGCTGCTTATTTGTCCATGGTAATCCTGTCACGAAGTCCATGGCTCTGCCTTCCCACTTCCATTCTAGAATACTAAGCGGTTGCAATAAACCTGCAGGTCGCTGATGTTTTGCTTTCACTTGCGGACATACTAAGCATTTGGACACATATTCTGCTACGTCTATCTTCATTCCTGGCCACCAATATAGTACCTTAAGGTCATGAGTCATCTTGGTCGACCTTGGGTGGATTGAGTATGGGGTAGTGTGTGCCTCTTCTAAAATCTTCATCTTAATCACATGGTCATTTGGCACATATACCTGACCCTTATATCTCAAGAACCCTTGTCCTGATATAGAGAAATATGTGGCCTTGCCTTCTTTGAATGCTATCGTATGTGCCACTAATGTGTCATCATGCCCATGCCCGATTTGTATATCTTCTAATAGATTTGATTCGATGGACAAGTTAGCCAGTTTACCAATGACTACTTCTATTCCGACATAGATCAGCTCTTGTTGAAGCGGCTTTTCTATTCTAGATAACCCTGCTAGATTTCTGTAACTCTTCCTGCTTAGTGCATCAAAAACTACGTTTTCTTTTCTTGGGTGGTATAGGATTTCACAGTCATATTCCTTTACTAGTTCTAACCACCTGCGCTGCCTCATGTTGAGCTCATTCTGTGTGAAGAAATACTTTAAGCTCTTGTGGTCTGTATAAATCTCACACCGTTCTCCATAAAGATAGTGGCGCCAGATTGTCAATGCAAAGACCACCGCTGCCAACTCCATACCGTGCGTTGTATAGCGTTGCTCGTATTCCTTCAGATGCCTTGAGGCGTAGGCTATCACTTTGTCATTTTGCATCAGCACACAACCCAAACCATGTGATGCATCACAATATACTACAAACTTGTCGTTGGGTGTCTGTACACAAAGTACTGGTGTTGAGCATATCCTTGAAAGATTTGAAGCTCTCTTCACATCTATCCATCCAGTTGAAATTTTTTTGTTTCCGGGTCAGGTTAATAAGCGAAGTGGCTATCTTAGAAAGGCCTTCTACAACCTTCGGTAATAGCCTGCTTGCCCGAGAAAACTTCTAACTTCTAACTTCTGATGCATTCTTAGGTCTTGGCCAATCCTTCACAGCCTCTACCCTAGCTAGGTATACACCAACTCCATATTTTGATACTATATGGCCGAGGAACGCTACTTGCGAAAGCCAAAATGAGAACTTCTTGAACTTGGCGTAAAGTTGATGCTCCTTCAATCACAACATGGTCATTCTTAAATGTTCCTCGTGCTCGACTTCATCCTTGGACTACACCAAAATATCTTCAATTAACACTACAACGAATTTGTCCAAATAATCCTTGAATACCCGATTCCTTAAATCCATAAATGCGGCTGCAGTGTTGGTAGGACCAAAAGACATAACTAAAACTCGTATTGTCCACATCGGCTTCTAAAAGTTGTCTTGGGAATATCCTCTTCCCGTACCTTGAGTTGGTGATACCCAGACCGTAGATCAATCTTAGAAAATACGGTCGCTCTTCAGAGTTGATCAAACAAGTCGTCAATTCGGGGTAGCGGGTATTTGTTCTTAATCATCACTTTATTCAGGTCGCGATAATCTATACACATCTGCATGCTTCCGTCCTTCTTCTTTCCAAATAGAACTGGTACTCCCCATGGTGAATGGCTTGGTCTAATGAAACCCAAGTCTAAGAGTTCTTGTAGCTGCGTCTTTAACTCCTTGAATTTGGTTGGTGCCATCCGGTATGGTGCTTTTGAGATAGGCTCGGTTCTCGGTACTAGTTCGATTGTGAAGTCAATTTCCTGAGTAGGGGGCAACCCTGGTAAGTTGTCAGTAAATATTTCATGAAATTCCTTTATAATGCGGACGTCTCCAAGCTTTAGTGGTGTTTCTTGTACCATATCTGTGACGCTTGGTAAGAATGTGTGGCATCCTTTCTCTATCATCCTTTGAGCTTTGAGAGATGAAATAAGTGGTGTTCGTAGTCCTGAAACCTTTCCCATAAATCATAGTCTCTGATCATCAGGAGTTTCAAACGTCACTTGATTGCATCTACCGTTGATGGTTGCGCCATGCCTTGCTAGCCAATCCATGCCTAGTATCACGTTGAAGTCTTTGATCTCTAGCTCTATTAGGTCTCCTTCTAGTTCTATGTCCTCGATTTTGATCGGTACAGCTCGTTCTATCCGTGATGATAGGAATACTTTGCCCGAAGGCAATTCTATCAGAAACCTAGTTTTAAATCTTTCATCAGGTTTGTCTAATTTCTCTATCATTCATAACGAGATATAAGAGTGTGTTGCTCCCGAACAAAATAATACTGAACATATATTATCGAGGATAGGAATTTGACATGTGACCACTTTGTTACTAACTTCAGCTTCTCCCTGGGTCTAGGCAGAGACTCTGGCTGGAACAATCATGTTGTCCCTTTTCTCTTCTTGCTTGAGTTATGGAAATTCCTTCTTCTGATGACCTTTCTGGCCACAATTGTAACATCATTTGGTGTTTGCATGACACTCCCCAGGATGTTTCTTTTGGCATTCGGAGCACTGCGAGTATTCTACATAACCTAACCTACTGTTTCCATTGCTATTTCGTGCTATTTTGTTATTGTCGAATTGGGTACTATTAGGATGCCTTCTCTTCAGGCCATTATTGTTGCTATGCTGATGGTTGTTGTTGTGGTTCCCACCATTCTGTAGTTGCTTCTATTGTTTAGGTGCTGGCCTCTTCTTGACTAACATTTGCCTGAAGCCTCTCTACCTTTATAGCCGTTTCTAGAGCATTGGCATAAGAAGTGGTTCCAGGGTTTACTTGTTTGACTCCTAGCTCAATTTTGGGTCTGTGTCCCCTAGAGAAAATGGTGAACCACAGGAAATCGGTTGGGACAAACTCTGGAGCGAACTTGGCTAGTCGGTCGAACTGTCGAGCATACTCTACTAACGTTAAGTTTCCCTGCTTGAGACTGGAGAATTCTTCAACCCTTGTGGCAATGACTGTCGAGTTATAGTACTTCTTGTCACTACAAGAAAAAATACTTTCAATTAGACTGAAAAAGTATTATCAAATATATGCCATAACACTTTTTGATGTGTTAAGGGAAGCGGTGTTATAGTAGGTCAAAGCACTTTGCATAACACTTTTCCATAATTATAGACATGTATTATGGTATAGCCTACGATAGATTATATAACACTTTTTTGTACTTATAGAGTAGTGTTATGATACAGTTTATAATAACACATTTTGCATTATAGAAAATAGTTTGCATAACATAGTTTTATGCTTCTAAACCAGTGTTATTGTAAATGATACAATAACACATTTTTTGTATTATTCTAATATTTGGATAAGCTTCAATTATTATTATATAAACCTGTACATTATAATTATTTTTTATTGCTTTAATTCAAACCCGCTTTATTTAATATACTTAAGACACCCTTAACATTGTACAAATATATTTTTGAGTACCAATTATATGGTTCATAACACATATAACCAAATAATTGTGTCAAAATACATTCAAGATTATCTAAAAAACAATCCAAAAGTCTTAACACATTCAACACTACCTAATTAACATAAAAAAAAAATCTTACAATAGTTAACAAAATAGTCTTAAACAGTTGCATATACAAAAGTAAAGGTAGGAATTCATGATCTTCCAAATGTCAGCACACCAAAGCCTTCCAAATCAGATTTTCTTTTGCATTTCACTTGTTGAATCTGGTAAAGAAAACAAAAAAGAAAAACTAATGAGGTCATGAAATACCATATCATTCATCTAAAATAGTCAATAATATCATGACGCATAACCAAATTTACAATAATTGAGTTTGAATAATAAACAAGTTATTATATTACACACATTACTACAACTATCTTTACTCAAGTGACCTTAGAACATTAATTAAATGGTGCATATTTTTAATTCAAGTGACCATGGACGCAGGCACCAACACTTCCAAAAAACAACAAGGCATAGTCTACTCTATCAGCACCACTAAACAAGACAAATAGTGAAATAATGTTGCTGCCGTTGCTAGTTTTATTTCTTTCTCTTAGAGCCATATTAATAAAGATTCTTTAGAAAACTGAACTAATGATTTATTTATATATATAAACTGAAACTCTAAGCGTAGAAGACTTACCATCCAAAGATCTAAAGCCTAAACGGTTCGGGGACTGATGAGGAGAAGTCGAGAGGTGTGAATGCTTGATTGTGTGTCTCAGGAAAATAACTTCAGTGAGCCATCTATAGAGTGGCGAGGAGAAACATCAATTTCAGAACAGAGGGACGATAAGGCTTTGGGGTGCTGAAGAGGGAAAGGGGAAAATCATAAATAAGGTGTCACTAGAAATCTCAGCTTATGAGATATATATTACAAGTGATGCATAAATTGTTGATCACTCTCTTTAAGTAAACAGCAGCATTGACAGGGTTTAAAAGCACACAATTTTGTCATTATTAGTATAATAATTATTATTTTAAACAATTTAAATGATGGATTTTTCCGCGGAAATAGAAGTCTAATATTTTATAGGGCATTCATTAATTGATTGTGCAGCATATCTAAATACAAGTTGGCACCAGACACAGATCCTTCTATAAGAAAATAAAAAGAAAGGAGAGCTCAGGCATGCACTTTGAAGGAGCAAATGATAGCAATAAAGTACCTGGGGAATATTGTTAAACCGCAGAACATGATCAGAAAGAGTGGAGCCTGGAAACACATCACCTCCAATAGCAATGCCTACAATTTTCCAACATTTCAAATTTTATTTCATCCTCCATTTGCAAGCATAGATAACAATGTAGGGGAAGAAAAACTTTACAGAAAAGCAAGCTCATATGTCTACCTTCATAGATTCCATCTGTTACACGAGCTATGGTATTGTACATCTCATTAGACATTCCACCCAGTAATGGAAAAGAGAGTTAGTTTCTAGGACAATGTATACAAAACTTGTCACTTGCACTACATGGATTTCGAAACTTTCTTTGAAAAGCATATCTATAGAGAAAATCACATGTAAACTTTATGGAAAAATTTGAGATGCTTTTTCAAACAATTAGTTATCAGTTTGAAAATCAAAACATTGGGGTCAACAAAATCATAATGAAACAAAAATGATAAAGAAGAGTCGGAGTGTATACACACAGATTTGGAGACAAAACCAACCGATCCAGGTCTGTACAGCTTGCACTGAATTATGTTGTTAATTGTTTCAGTTGTGTCACCAATCCGAAAGGCTCCAGCTTGAATACCTCCAACAGTAATTTGACCAATAACAACCTGCAAAACCATAAACAGCTAATTAGTTCAACTTCAACGTCTTCAGAATCAGCAAATTGCAGATGGCATTGCAATAGTTCTCTCACCTTATTTTTAGACCGTGCATAAGCAATCAATTTCTTAACATCTAAATCAGGTACACCTTCAGCAATGATAGCCACAACTCGAATGGTTGGCTGCTTCAGTGCAGACATTGAAGAGGCAACAACACTGAAGATGAGAAATAAATAATTCATGTTCATTAAAAAGTACTTGTGTAGGAGTTCAAAATACCAATTGTTAATGAGCATAACAAGTACCCACCTTCTAAATGAAGCAAAGTTGATAAAGACATTAGCAGTAGGGTGTGCGGCACAAGCTACTTCAATGCTACAAAAGTAATCAATAGTAAATATGAAGGCAAGTCAATCTTAAACTCAGAAAAAAAGAAGAAGAAAAAAGGCCAAATAATAGTATAGTCCATTTTAGATGTTGTTTACTAGCCCTAATGTTCCATCTTCGAAGTCCACAAGTAATGGTATTAAAATCTTGTGCATTGAAAAGGATGAAAAACGTGTTTCGTCTATTTCTGTGCATAGTAAATTATAAAGATATTTACAACAGACTCTAGTGAGTCTCCTAAAAATTAGTATACATTAAAAATAAAAATTAAATATATAGATTTGCATGTGCTAGTGCGCACATGTGCTCGTGTGCACATGTGCATGTTTGTGCATCTGTGTTCATGGGAAGCTAATTGAAATGGTTAATCAGTGTAATATGTCCGTTATAAACAAATTTTGATAATGGCATCAAACAAAATCATAAAAATACGTGTACATGGACTTCGAGGAGCATAACACAACAATACACTTTCATTTTGCAATTGAATTTCATGAACATTTATTCAATTTATGATTGTCTAAGAATCAAATCAAAGCAAATAAAGATGTATGAAACATAAAACAGAACATGAGAAAGGCATACGATGAATGGACTGGGATGGCTATTTTTTCTTGACCAAAAAAGAGTTTCTGAAATCCCTCAGTACTTGGTTTAATGATTCCAACAACTGATGGTGTCTCCCTCCCTACATACACAAGAATATAAAAAATTTATATTACTACTGAACTATAATTCAATAAAGACAACAGAATAAATAGTTAATTGTATTATATATCCCTATACATACCACGAAGGAAAATTAATCACCAGATAAATACACAAGATGAGGAAAATTAATAATGTTCATTTTAAACAAACTAGCATCGTCTTTTTCTTTCAAGGTTGTAAAATTTGAGAGAACTAAAAAACAAGGTTCATGCATGAATTAATTTAGAGTTGTTCAACTTATTCTTCAATATGAAATTAACTATCGAATGAGATAACTAACTAGGCATAACATAATTTTTCTTTTCCATTTAGGAATTTTCTACTTAATGAAAACAAACCAAACTTGAATAATGGCTATGGTGTAGTGTTTGGTGGCTTTTGGGGTCGATTTATTAGCTATGGTTTTCTTTTTGGTTGGTGATGGGGTTGATTGAGTTGTGGGTTTTCACTTTTGATCTCTTGTTTTTGTGGCTGCCATAATAAGGGTGTAAAATGATAGCCAAAAATGGCTATGGATCTTCACACATAAAATATTATCAAGCAATAAGGCAATCTAACAATATATCCACGTGCATATCAACTACCAAAGCTTCCCAATAACAACGAGGCACAATTTAATATCCAAAATGACCAGCGGTTAAGCATCACAAACAACTCAAGAACACAATCCAAAGCCACTGATTCAACTCAAGCAATATTTTTCATCGATAGTTCAGGAGAAATGACTGTCCAAAAAGCAACATGCCAACCTCACAGATCAAAGCAAACAACAATAGACCCTTGTGTAATTTCCCCAAAATCACAACGCTACACTCAAAGATCAAGACAGGAGCAATATTTCCACAATACATAATAGAATTAACCAAAGATGGCAACTCAAGAGGAACAATTCACAAACACAGCTAAACTAATCCAAGGTACATAAAAATATTACCCAGAAAGATCTACAACGGAGCAGCTCGATAGTGGTGGAACGACATTGGGGCTTGGGTTATGGTGTTTCTTAACCAGGAGCTCACGAAGTTGGGGTCGGGGCCGATTTTTTTCTGGGTGCAATGGAGCTCTCGATGTAGAAGTTTTCTTGGAGACACACATGGCCTGGCATTAAGAGGATGCGCGCCTGGGCTTGTGGAATCTAGGCCCTCACTTGGTGCACAGCCGTGGCTCTATAGCAGAACAGGTGCAGAATCACACCTGGGGGTGGCTCGCGAATGGAAGTCGCACTAGGTCAAAGGCACGCAGAGGTGGACTCGCACTTGGGGTCACTTGGTTTGGGGGTTGGGTTCACGAGTGCTTGAGATTTGGAGCTTGGCTCAGAGAAAAAGGGTTGTGAGGATGGTGGTAAGGTGGTCGGAGCTGAGGATGATGGTGGTTACGGGAGTGGCGACTAGAGCATAGGGAAGAGAACGAGACGAGAAGGAGAATGGGAAAAAGGGTATCAGGGTAGGCTGGTTCTTCTTTTATATTTTATTTCTATTACTTTACCACTTTTTACATAGTATATATTACAATACATTTTCAAAAGACTTATAATTATGTGCTGTGGAAAGTAGTTTTTGGTGTAGTGTGTGAAACAACTCCACAAATCTAGTCCATGTCATGGTGGCGACGTCGTGAGTTTGTTGTACTAAATCCCACCATATTCTAGCATCCTTCTTCAGAAGAGATGAAACCCAGGATATGAGATCCGCGTTGCCGAGGTTCATGTGTGCTAGGATCGGCTCTATATTCCAAAGCCATTCTTCTGCCTCGAAGAGGTCGGTTGTCCCTACAATGTTTAGAGCATGTTGCTTACGAAACCACTCATAAACTGGCTCTATGTACTGAGCTGGGTAAGGCGCATAGTTCACCATTGGCCATCCCCCGTACGGACCTACTTGCTAAGATGCCTAAATCGTTGGCTAAGGTTGGGGCTGAATCTGAGGTTGTGGCTGAGTCTGTTGTCATTGTTGCTGCAATAGCTTTTCCACTTGTTGCAGTAGCCAAACAATTTCAACGGTGTTGTCAACCAGAGGCGGTGCACTTCTATTAGCAACAACATTGGTAGCACACGTTCCCTTCTTCAGACTGGAGGGGCTTCATTAGTCTCGTTGGCGGTGCTGGAGGCATTGCCGGCTGTCCATGCAGAACTTCTAAGTGACATCTTCAGCAAAGTTCTACCAGTCGAGAAAAAGCGTGTTAGAACTCACCCTATTAGGCTCTAAGGCAAGACTTACTCTAAGCAAACATAACTTGGACCTATTAGTTATGATTTCTTATGAAGAATTAGGTAAGCCTTCTTTATAATTAGGGCATGTTTCTATACGTAGAAAATCATCCATATTTATTATTTTCTAAGTTTGTTTCTAATCATCCTATATGACTTAATCCTCACGCTCGAAACTCGTCGTTTTTCTAAAGTTAACCATATTGAGGGAGGGTTGGGATCAGTAAAAATCGTTCCAACTACTATGGCCCCCTAAACTCTCAATATAGAACCCATTCCATTGATTTCTATCCACCCTCACTAAACTCACTCATTATTTATTTATTCCAAATCTATTATGATTGTAAAAAAAAATCAAACTCACACATGTCATTCAAAAATAACAATAATATTCAATTGGAAAAAAAAGGTTTTCACTAAATACAATCATAAATGAAAATAAATAAATTAATTAACATAACTAGGGTAAATCTAAAAATCAGGATCTTCTACATCTGACCCTTCTGCTAACATATCATCATCTATTTCTTCATAATCATCATTATCTTGAGCCTCTAGATCTTCTAGATCTTTCTTTTAATTATACTATTCATCAAAAATACTTAACTCCTTAATAAACATGCTTGTGACAAGTGTCACATTCTTAATAATTCTATCTAAACCTTAGGTTATAATAAATAATATTTCAAGGACTAGCAATATTAATCAAACCTTATGTTATAATTAATATTCTTAAACTATAGGCTAAACTTATAAAATCCATAACTATTGATATGAGTTTCCAACTAAGTCCCAGCTTGAACAAAAATCCACGAAAACTAACATACTAAAGGCTACTACTGCTATCTAGCTAAGTAAAATTCTGAGACACTACTGCAGCGGTTCACATCAATCATTGTATATACCATTTTAGGGTTTCTCCCTTCTTTTGTTGAATCTCGACCAGTTGATTGGCCTCTGTTGGGTGTATTCGACTCACATGGAACTGTCCGTAAAACTCCTTTACGAACATTTCCCTGGAAACTATGTTGGTCGGAGGAAACTTGAAATACCACTCTTGAGCCGATTCGGATAACGTTGCAGGAAAAATTCTGTGCCGAGCATCATCTGACACATTTTGGATGTCTATCTGTATCTCAAACTTGTTAACATGGGATACAAGATCTTCTCCTCCTAAAAAGTTGGGTAAAATTGGCATCTTAAATTTTCTTCTGCCATAGCCATTCTATGATTGAATGGGGTGCCCTTCCTCCAATCAAATTCTATATGGGACGCCTTGTTCCCAACTAATTGTTGCACGAACTGATTTAAGGCTTCTATTTGAGCTTGTACAACATCTGGTATTGCTAGAGCGCCCAGGGCTAGGGGGAAGTACTCATCGTCCCTTCCCCTTTGATTATTGAGTACATCCCTCAGGTCTTCATCCCTTCGCCTTTGCTCGCTTGCACCTAGTCGGTCGAAGACATTGGGTTGTTTGGTCTGCCCCCCAGCGTTTTGGCTTATAGGTCGGTTCTCCATTGGCGAAGGATTTTTTTGTTCGCCTTCCTCTTCCTTCTGTCGACCAGCGTTCCTCCTGCTAGAACACTACAAGAAAATTCAGATTTATAACACTTGAAAACTGCTAACCGGAAGTATTTATAACACTTTTCAAAACGCTAACGTAGCCCCTGTTATTAAAAGTGTAGACTTTTCGATAACAGTTTTCAAATGATATGTTTAATGCTATATTAAACTATTCAATAACACATATTAGTTGCTATAATATTAAATAATAACATTCTTTTATAGTAGTTTATTCTTAAAAATTTGGATAACACTTTCCAACTATTATAATTGATTATTTTATAGCATTTTTAGTTAATTATATTTTGTAAAGTATAACATTTTTTCACACTTATAATATAAATGCAAAACAAGCATAAATATTATAAAGGCTCTACATATTTTAATTTTGTTGTCTACACATATAATAGATTTGTAATTGTCTTGTAAAATGTTATTTATGAGTTTTTTTCTTTTGCAATTAAAAAACTTTTATTGTATTTTGATAAAATAAATATCTTAATTGATCAAAAAATCTAATTTTAAATTGACATGATAATATATGAGAATTATATCATTAACCAATTCAAATACCTTTCAATATTCAATTCAAACCATAGTTATCACCACTTCATAAAATTCTTAGTTGAAGTTTTGAAGTATACTCAAGACATAACAAACTACTAGTCCTTCACATGTTTACCTAAAAAGTGAACAAAACATAATCAAATATTTGAAGATAGTTCCGCCATCCAATCATTGATTCATTATGCTCTTGTTTTAGTTGGGAGTCTGTGACGCCGGTTCGCTCAACTACATAAGAAATTAAATGATTAATACTCAAACTCATACTTAATAGTAAACTAAAAGAATACAAATAAAAGTACTAAAAAAATGCAAGACAAGAGGAAACTTATAAAATAAAACTCATTTAGTCAAAGAAAATATTCAGACATACTAAGAAAATGAAAACACTAATATTTAATACAATCTCAGGTAGTAACACAAACTCAATCACTCTCACTATCTTCTACTAATACTCCACAATATGTGACATCTCATTCCATGGCAAGAAAGCTTAATGATTTAAGGGCATAGAGAAAGAAGCAAGCATAGGGTGAAAAGAAACAAAGATGTAGATTCAAATTAGTGGTACAGTAAGTTTTCTCTTCTTCTTTTATAGTAACACATAAAAACTAAAATGCACTTTAGAACAAATAATAGAAAAGTTCTAAATAATAAATAAACAAATAAAGAGGGAAAATTACTGAACAACAACGCAAGCTTCAAAGAGAAACTAATTATCCTATTAGCACTTGAAATCTTCCCTTCTTTTTCTTTTGATTAAATTTTACTTACTGCAACAAAATTCCTAAAAAGAAGTCATTTATATATATAATTTATACAAACCATTATAAAGCTACAGAGACAACAAAATCCCTAGGAAAAACTAGAAACCATAGAGACAGAGGGATAACTTCAAGACAAACAAAACCAGGGGAAACATAAAACAAGGAAACATGGTGAAAACTACAAAAAAAAATGATAAGTAGCAGACCATAAACTTCCCATAACAACACCCCTATAAAACATAAGAGAGAATAAAGCTGACAACAAATAGAACAACATTAGAGCAGAAACATAACTAAGAAAACTTACGAAAAAATAGGCTCCACAGAGAAGACAGGACAGAAATGGCAAAATAGACCAATGATAGTCACTAAGGAGGGACAAGTGACTAGCATGACAACCAAAGAATAATATCACTACACTTAATTCACAGTAGCTACTCTTTAAAAGTTCTATGCATCTACCTTTATATAATATGCAATGTCCTAATGGGAATTTATATTTGGAAAGACAACCAAAGAAAAAAAGTTACTTTTTGATGCATAGTTGAGTTATCTAGACATGATTAAGGAATTTATAACAAGGCAAACAATAGTATGAACTTCATTTTTTGTCACTTATATGTATTGACACTTACACATGAAACACAAGAAACCAAATCCCACAACACAAAAAACAAAAGAGAAGTTCCAAGGTGTAAAAAAATTTAGGGAAACTAATTGATGCCCAAAAATAGTTAGGAGAGGATAAACAAAATAGTAAATATGTAGTAAGCAACAAAGTCAACAAGATACTCAAAAGAAAAGTGAATGTATATATATAACAATTACTTCTCAAAATTTCAGATATCTATTTTTCATCCTCTAAACAATGTCAAACTTTATCATGTGCTACTGTCTAAATTTTGTTCTTGCTCTCTCATCCTATATCAAACAATTTGACCAACTTGTAAAAAAACTAAGTTAAATACGTACCATGTTGAGAAATTTGAGATAAATAGTTGGGCCAAAAGGCAATGATTAATTGAGTATTTCAGGCAAAAAGAGAAGTAATAAAATAGAATAACAAATTTAAGAAACATGAAAATTTTAAATTCTCATTTCATTTATTTCACTATTGTGATAACATGGCTTAAAAAGAATTTATCCTTAATCAATAATTGAAGTTTTAGTCGCTCGCTTCTATTTAATAAGAAAGAAAATACTATATTTAAAATATCATTTGAAAAAAACTTATAGAAAAGGATAAGGGGGGAGGATTTCACAACTTAATCACCATGATGTCTTTGTAGCGCATTAAGGAATCAAATACTAACTTTATTTTATGGAAAAACAAAGCCATATTCATCAAATTCAAATATCAGATAGAACATTGCATAATAGAATAGTACCAATGCAAATGCACAAAGCATAGACAAAGCATTCAGATATATAATTAGATGCCAATTGTCTTAGGCTCCTAGTCTTTTGGAGGTATCCCCTTTGTAAATACCATTTTAGCTTTAGAGTTAAAAGACTTAAATAAAAAATAAATTTAGTAGTGCCATTTTTCAAAGGTTAAAAGCATCAACACATATGATCAATAATTCCATTTACACAAAGTAATATTTTGAAAGAATAAAAAAGAATCCATTTTAATTATTCTATAGTCAATTGAGTATATAAAAAAGCAAAAATACTAATAATGTAGAAGAATACAAAACAGAAAACAAAACTAGTTGCGAAGCATAAAAGATACCAGTAACAGTGGCATGAAACAAGATCAAAATGCAGCTGCAGCACAAGCTGTAAACAAAAGTAGACCCTACAAGCAAACAAAATTAACAGAAAACATATGAAAATACTAAATACACCATAACATATAGAAATACTCATCATTTAAATAGCGCAAGCTAAAAAATCGGGGACCGCCATTGATTAAGAATAGCTTAAGAATATAATAAGGTGATTGACATGAAAAATGTTTTAAAAGAAGGGTAACAAAACAAAGATCAAAGGCAATAATCAAAAGACAAAAAAGATTGGTGAAAAAATCAATATTTTCATCTATTAACAAGAGCAGTTCTTATCTGGATATTAGCTTTCTCAATAGCAGCAACATCATATGGAATGGCTTCACATATGGCACTTGCAACCATAAGCAGGAGCAACAACTATATCAAGATTAATTTACTAATACCATTAATATATATTTAAGAGGATAGGTTTATGTAGGAAAGAAAGGAGAATGATAATTACACTCACATTCTCACTAACTAAACAGTAATAAGAAACAAGGATCATATTGTCAAATTCTTGGTCATCTTCAGTGTATTCCTACATTGTGTTGTAACAAATCTGTAAAAACATGTGATCAAAAAAAGAGTATGGAAACTTATAAAAGTAATTAGACAAAATCTCAGAGGAAATCAGCAATATAAATACTTAGTTAGAACTATAAAAAAAGCTATGTTTTTATAAAAAAAAACAATTTATGCAATATCAATATATATATAGACATAGACAGTGATCATCAAGAAACTTCATAATTAATTTGGTATAACGGATCGATCATTAAATGGATACGTAGAAGAAAGACCTGGAAATAAAGAACATAAGGCACAACACAACAATGAATGATAATAAAGATTATTAACTCTCACATTCTCATAACTAACAAGATAGTAAGAAAGTACTTAATGATTTACAACACATCAGCCATCTCACTCTCTAACTGACTCACAAAGTCTAAGCAACAATTTATTATAGAAAAGAAAAATAAGATTGAAACAATTGAAGCTATGAGTTATTAGTCAATAAGCTCTAGAAACCATCAAAATGAAAAAACAGAAGTATAGATCAAACAAGTATATATGATACAATATAATCAGGAAAAACAATAAAGTGAAAACAGAGCATATACAATACAATAAGAAAATATAGCATAAATAAATTGAAGATGAGTAAAATCTTAAAGCCTTCGGCCAATCCAAAATCCTAAAGCCTTCTTTCTTTTTTATCAAAAATATATGAGAGAAAACTTTATTTTTCTTTCTTCTTTTAGTGCCCCCTTCTCCCAAAATTTGATGCATATTGTAATCTCAATCAAGCAATCAGCCAGAAATGACCTTCACTTCAAATTATTTTAAGAAATGAAGATACCTGAAATCAATTCCAAGGTCTTATTTGTCAAGTTACAGTTTTGTGACAAATTAAGGCGTCTCAGGCAGACAAGATCTTGGATATTTTTAACACCTGCATCAGTTATTCCTCCACCACATATTTCAAGTGATTGTAGCTTCTTGAAGCCTGTTTAGTATGGAAATATATTGGAACAACAGAATTCAGCAGATCATAATAATATGGCCAAGCTAAAAAACATCCAATTGAAGTCGTTTGCATAAAGGGTGAAATTCTAATTTATTAGTGGATCACCATCATCAAATTTGGAGAGCACCTACGAACCTACTTAATGGAACCAGAGTTGCACTTAAACATGAATCACTAGCAGAGACGATAAATATGAGTGTTTTTCCTATCTACTCATTAGACCTATGAAAAACAATATGATAAGCTAAGCTAGAGTTATTCTTCGCTAGCTACTCCTTATAGACCTTAAACCAATAGACTGTTGTTGCTAGAAACATAGTGAGATCCTAGCATAGGACTTTTAAATTAAGAAATGAACAATGTACTCCTTGCAGTTGGATTACAGTCAAGTTTGAAATTCACAATCTACAAGGAACATGAATTGAAAAGCTTCAAATATGCGGGGAGTAACTAACGTGCATAAAAAATTCAAGTACGAACATATAATATGTAAAAATGAATGTAAAGTACTTAATTTCTCATGCATGTTATGGCAATCGAAAGTAATTGACACAAAACCAGAGCCGTGATTATAATGCACTGATTAAATAAAAAGGGGTCATGACTGCAATTCATTAACATACATCATAAATAATTCATTCCAGAATCTGTGATATGAGCTCCAAAAGGATCCAGGTGTGTCAATTCAGTAAGGCCTACATTCACAATTGACTGACATTATTATTAACATCAGAGGCCCTGCTTACATGAGCACAGGGAATAAGTTCAGTATTTGAAATTAAAGGATAAGAATGAAGAAAAGAGTAAATTAGGAGAATCAAAGTTTGGCCTAATTTTAATAAGTACATAGAAACACTAGTCAGAAATTGAGTGTAGAGACACTAAACTTGCATTGAAATACTTACTCGTAAGATTTTCAAGTCCTTCGTCAATAATTTGGCATGCATCCAAGTTAAGTGATTAAAGTGATGTTAATTTAGACAACTTTTTCAAACCACCATTAGTTACTAATGTGAATGACAGATTCATATTCTCCAGATTAGTCAAACCTAAAGAGTAAGCAAGAAATATAAAAATCAACAAATGCCTTTGAACCATATATTCCCGAAACACGGGGCCCAATTATCATAGCAACAAAATAAACATCAACTAAAGTAACAAACTCTCTCATATAATTTCAATTACAAATAGAGCTTTTGTTCAACACGGGGTCCAATTATCATAGCAACATAATAAACATCAACTAAAGTGACAAACTCTCATACAAAATCTAAAATGGAATACAAAGCACGTAGATTATACACAAGACAAAAAATATTATATTTCTCAAACCAAAATACCAATAGAGATGTGTTAACTTACAGAGAAGAAAAATCAGAAGCAACACCCACGAATGGCGGCAGCTTGAACAATGGATGGTGGTGGCTTGGAAATCAAACAGTGGTAGTCTGGGTATGAGGCGTTTGGGTTCATGAACGGTGATGAAGGTTTTTGGATTCAAGCTCAGAGATGAGATGTTTAATTTCACGAACAGAGATGGAGCCATCTGGGTTGAAGCTCGCAGAACAGGCTTCGGGTTTCAAGAATAGAGATGAATGACATTTGGGCTCAGCTATTCAGACAGAACAAGATGAAGGGGAATGGGTTGGAAGCTCAAATATGAAGGGTCTCAGCCTAAGGGAGAAAGGGAAGAGATTGAGATAGATTAGGGATTCAAACTGTGAGAATGAGAGAATAGATAGAATAGAGAAAACCCTTCTTCATTTTTTATTTTGCTTTTTTATTTGTTAAGTGAAATTTTATTTCCCGCCTATTAATTTTCATTTGGCGCCTATATCTTTTGTGTTTATTTCTTAGTGTATTTTTATTTGCATATATTAATAGCACTTCTTAAATGATGTAAAATTTTGCCGTATTATTTGGTCAAAAATGTTGTAGTGAATCTAAGCATAAATAAACCTTAACAACCCATTTGTCTTCTAGGTTTTTCAATACCAATCATATATATTCAATAGCTCGAATGAAAATAGAGAATTGATGCTCATATACATAAACATGTACAAATATCTTTATATATACACATATACTATATCGATTACAAAACTAGATCAATTCAAGCTTAAACTCAAGTATAATCAATTCAAACAAGGATCTAACATAAATGTAGAAGATAGTTAGGCTAAGAACATGTCTAGTATTTCTTAAGCCAATGTATACTACTATCTATATTGTCACTATCCAACAAAAATTAATGATCATAGATTATACAAGTAAATACATATCAAAACCAGAATCAATATTAAGAAGCACATCATCTAGGTCATGCATTGAGAATCACCTTGAATATTTCCTGACCAAATACATTTGTGCAATTAATACAATACAACTTCCAAATGTATAATAAATTTACAATAATAAACTTAGGCAATAAAATATAAAACAACAAAAATACTATCAAAAGTACAAAAGCTACAAGAGAAGGGTGTATTATCACAATAGCTTCAAATATATACAATCTCACATAAAACCTTAAGCACATCAAAAAACCAAATTGGGCATAACATAAATCAAGAACGAATAATAGAGCTCCATAATATATACAAGAATGTAAAAAATTGCTTATACCTATAAGCAAAGGGGAAACAACATTTGCCAAGTCCATCTTCAGACCGTTTAGAGCCCCAAGCATATGTATCCTAGCAATTATTCTCATTAGTCCTACAAAAGTAAAGTAGTAAAAGCTCTGTTAATATTTAAATGAATCAATGGCAAACAAATAAAAAGGTACACAAATATTACTATAAAGAAGACACTGAGTTGTGGCACAGAACATTAAATGGAAAAAAATATTTAAATGAACTCAATCTAATTTCAAATGGAGAACTATTATACCGTAACTACATAATGAGAGGGGTTAAAATCTTTTTATCTTATTTTCATCGACTAGCCCTATATCCCTAGATCCTCTCAAACATCAAATCAATGAAAAATTATAGATACAAAATCCTACAACTCCCAATCTCAAAATTGAAAACCTCGTAACAATAGTAAAATAAATAAAAGAATAAAAAATTTCCAATAATAACCCTAAGATCAACATTTCTCAAATTTAATATTTCAACATTCAAACCATGGATATAGAACCCATATAATCAACAATAAAAGCAGTCAAATTCACTAAAAAGGCCTGATCTTAAGATAATCAATATAAAACAGACCATAACTTTCACCAATTTCACAAAAATGATTCTAGCCCTAAGATATTTCATCTTCTACAAGATAAAAATATAAAGGGATATTTGCGGCATAAGTACCCAATGTTTGGGTTTTGTACGCGGCTGTAGAGTCCAAGAACTTTACTTAGCTAAGTTAGATAGTAGTATTATAGTAATTATAGTATTATCTTCATAACTGTGGATTTTTGGTTCAGACCGGGATTTATTTGGACACTCGTAGTAGTACTTGTAGATTTTCTAAGTTTAACCTATAGTTTAAGAATATTAATTTTAACCTAAGGTTTGATTAATATGACTGATATTGAGGATAATATTTATTATACTATAAGGTTTAGATAAGAACCAATAGGATTTTAAGCACATGTTATGTATGGGTGATTAATGATTAAGTATTTTGAGGATTAAATTTATTAAAGGTAAAGCTTGAATGCTCTAAGGTCAGTCAGCAGCTTTGAAAACTTTTAAGGGCTTAGTCAAGGCTGTTTACTCAATTCAAATTAAGCTAAAAATGTGTAATTTCATGCTTAAATAATCAGTGTATGCCGATATATCGCAGCTACAGGGGGCAATATATCACAGCACGAAGATACGAAAAACCTGAAACGATGCACGATTGCCTCGGGCATACTGACCCAAGCGATATATCGCCTACAGGGGGCGATATATCGCCCCTCTCAGCATATTTTGAAACTTTTCGAAATTATTTTCCATTCAACCCTTCAACCTCTTGATAAGTCCAGCATCTTTTTGAACGAGTCTTCAGCCTCTGCTGAACGATAGTTCAAATTATTTTCACTTAAAAAGCCATTATTTTTATTCAAGTTAAATTAAGATCCTTTCATTCCTAAACTCTATAAATAGGACCTAGTACCCAGCTATTATTCATCTTTTACTCTAAGTTCAGAGGCTGCAAGTTGCTAGGTGAGTGTGAGAGTGTAAACACTTGGGTTGGGAATCATAAGCTTGATCATTATAAGCTTATCAAACACTTGGGAAGTAAGATTTTATAGCATTTCGGTTCAAGGTTTAGATTGGTCTTACAAGTCTTCAAGGTATTTCCACACTCTAGTTCATTGGTATTATTTTCTTTAAGTTCTCATAATCTTCTACCAGCCTTCTAACCTTATTCTTATTTTGGTTAGGAAATCTAAGTTCTTGAGCACAAGGTTTTGGTAAGTATATTTTAATAGTATAGTTCCTTCATCTCTTTCATCTATTTTCTTCAATAGACTCACCCTTTCATAAATGGTTTTTAGGAGTGTTCCAAAGTCCCAACTCTGTCCTCATATCCCGGTAATTTTGGTAAGGAAAATAGGATATAATTTATATGTTATATGCTTTTTATATGTTATCTTATGTTTTTATGTTATGTATGTTTGTAGGCTTGGGCATATGACCCATATGACTAACAAGCCCCAAATGGATTATGGGCATATGACCTGCTTAGCTAGTAGGACCCCACTAATCTAATGGGCATATGACTTGTTTAGTCTATGGGACCCCAAGTAATAATGGCCATTGTAGTATGTGTATGATATAAGTGTTATGTTATGTTTTTATGTTTCTTATGAAATTTATGTATATGAACTATGTGTTAGATTTTCCTTGCTGGGCATTAGGCTCATTCCTTTTTTGTTTATATGTGCAGGAAAATAGTCTTAGTGGCGGGAATGGTTCTTGGAAGCTTGGAGAATGTGTATTGAGGTCGAATGGATTCAAGAGCCGAGCGTTACGATTCGAGGATGTAGTTTTGTTTTTATGGTTTTTACATGTATTTTTCCGCACTTGTTATGTAATCCCTTTTTACTTTAAATTATGTTTTGTTTTGTTTTTAAAACAATGGGATCCCATATCCTAACCTAAATTTTATGTAAGTTTAACTCTTATTTTTTTACAAGTTTCTTAATAAAGTTATGTTATTTTCACTTGTAAGTTTTATTAAGGATTAGTATGTATAGTTTTCATTAATGGTCCAAAAGTCTAGAGTAGTTGGGTCATTACAGCGGCATAGACCCAATGTTTATTTTTAGTGGCAAAAGTACCCAAAGTCAGTAAAACTGTAATTTCGTCAGCCTCCTCCGTGAGGTCCCGTTTTGTGATGGCTGGACCAACATGTGTCACTTCGTTATTGGTCCAACTCAATAATATTTTAAAAATAATTATGATTTGGACCAATAAAAATGTGATATGTGTCTGCCTAACGGAGGAGACTGACGGAATTACAGTTTTACTGACTTTGGGTACTTTTGCCACTAAAAATAAACATTGGGTATATGCCGCGTACAAAACCCAAACATTGGGTACTTATGCCGCAATTATCCCAAATATAAACAAGAAAAATGAAGAAAAAAATGGAAATAACACAGTTTATGCAAATCTAGCATTGAATCCAGAAATACTAGTCATAGATCTTAAGCTTTAGAAATAAGTACCTGCAACTACATTAATGTTAAGCCAGTTGTCTCCACCATCTCTACAATTTACAGAATATAAAAACAAGAAGTGAGATAGATTTTTTAAGATGAAAATACATTTCCACAAACAAATGAGGCTATTAATTGGGGATTTCAAAGCCTGCTAGGGTTTTGCTATTTTCTAACCCAAAAAAATTATAAATCAAATATAGAACATATATATCTTACACATATCCGTGGGAAGGGCTTTGCCGAGAAGAGAGAAGGACTGAGGAAAGAAAGTGACAACTGAGAGAGGGGTCGAGGAAAGAGATTGGCGAGACAGAGTCATGGCAGAGACAAAGGGAACTGAAGAGGATGAAGGGTGGAGAGGGGAAAGTATTTTTAATCAGAGTATCATACCTTAAAAAGATGTAAGCAGAGGAGAATACAAGTCGTGGTAAGTTGAAGAACTTGAGATAGTCAGCATGACGTACAGCCTACGATACCGTCGTTGTGTGCTCTGGAGCTCGTACCGACGACATGAAGCAAAGATAGATAAGACGAGACGAAAGTGAGAAAGGATAAGTGTGTGAGAGAGAGTAAATGGAGGAGAATAAGCTTTGCAATAGAGTGTAAGAAAGAGAGGCAGAGAGGCGGCAATGGGGGCTGATAGAAATTGTTTGGGTATCTTAGGTTTAGGGATTAAATTTTGGCTGAGAGAAATTAGACCCAAATTTTTTTCATTTGGCACCTAGGTATAGTTCATATGGCACCAAAAAACTTCTTCCGTGTTTTTTTTAATCATCTGTTAATAACACTTTTAAATATGTGTCATTTTTTACTGTAATATATACTCACTACACCAAATACCCATTTCCATAACACATGAATATAATACTAATAAAAAAGTATTATGGTAGTGTATTATATTGGGCAACACGTGAATGGGATATAAAATGAGTTATAGTGTTGGCGGGTGAGTGAATTTATTTAGAGGGAAACTAAAAATATATCTTTATTTTTTTTCTACTTCTCTCTCATGTTCTCCTCTATCTTGCCCAAATCACTCTCCTCTATCTTTGCCCAAATCACTCTCCTCTATCTTGCCCAAATCACTCTCCTCTATCTTGCCCAAATCACTCTCCTCTATCTTTGCCCAAATCACTCTCAGTGTAGAGCTCAACAAACGTGCAGTGGCGATGGTGAATCGGAGAATGGCGTGATCGATTTGATGAGTCAGGTACACTTGATAGAGAAGGAAGATGCGGAGAGGTCCGAGAGGGAGAGGAAGGAGTTCGAGGAGAGGGAGAAGGCCTGGCTAGAGGCCATGGAGATGAAAAGGAAGAAGATGGAAGAAGAAGAAGAAGAATATGAGGAAAAACGAAAGAAAGCACTGGACGAAGAGTCTCGGAAACAGCAGGCACTTTCTATTATATTTTAATATAATGTTTGATTGATTAAATAAGTGTTACAAAAAGTGATTATTTAATCTAGTGGGGGAATGTTATATTATTTCATATAATATAATATTAGATTAAATAATGTGACAAAATGTGATTTGTCACACCTTGTAACATATTATTGAGAGTCACAAAATTAGACACATGTGTGTGCCCAAATGTGACATATTTTGGAGTTACAAAATGAGTTACAAATTTGTAACTCCCAAATATTACCCAATAATGTGTATATTATATGTTACACATTTGAGATTGGATTTCATAAAGTCATGATGATATATGACTGTTGGAGACATGTTTTTAACTCCCAATAGGTGTTTGGAGGTTACAAAATCATGTGGGAAAGGATTTGGGACGTTTTGGAACGTTTTGGAAAAATGACTTTTTTGTGCTGAAAATGGCCTGTGGCCGCGGCCAGTGAGGCTGACAGCCTATGTGAATTTTCAGTTTTTTCTAAATTGAACGGTTCTAACATCCCAAATAACTCCCAAATCTCCATTTTAATTCCATAAACATCCAATTTAACATTGGTAACAGCCATGGGGTTGGTGGAATTTGAAATTCAAAGGGGTATCTCAAACTCTATAAATAGGAGCCTAATGCTCACTTGTATGACATACCATTTTTCATCCACAAAGCACTTTGCTGAAAAATACACCAAAAGGCTTGATAATTCCAGAGAGCTATTTCCTTGAGAGATCCCTTAATGCTTATAGAATAGGGGGAAATAAGCTTTTGGACAAAGGTCTTGAACCTTGTTCAAGTTGGTGATCCCCACTACTCTACACTTTGGTTGAGTGTGAGAGTTTGTTTGTATTTTCATTCTTTTGTTCTTCTTATTTACTTGTATTATTATAGTATTGAGTTTGTAATCTTCTTCTTCTACATCTTTCTATTTAAGTGTATTTTGAGCAATTGAGTTGTAATATTTATTTAATCAATTATCTTGTCCATTGTATCTTTGCATAGAGTTGTATTTTGGTTTTTCCATATTTCCATTGAGAAATTATAATATATATTCTCTAACACTTTCTTCTTTTCTTTACTTTCTCGGAGTATTTTGGTTTTAACAGCTGTTTGGTTCCTGGAAAAGAATGAAAAACTAACCAAATTATCACTTCTTTTTTAAATTTTCTGGTTGGAAATTGTTGGATGCTCAACATACATGGGTGGACAAGAGTATGAATCTACGGGAATGTTGGGCTAAATGTCTAAGCAATTGTTCCTGTACGGCTTATACAAACTCAGATATCAGAGGTGAAGGCAGTGGCTGCGTCATCTGGTTTGGAGATCTTTATGATATTCAACAATTTCCTTCCAGCGGACAAGATCTATATGTTCGACTGTCAAAGAGTGAAAGAACTTAATTATCTTGTACTCGAATGCCTAGCAGAATGCACCCTTGCTGATCGGTATTAGGTTATGGTGTCAGGAGGTGATGGCTACGATTCAAGGAGTAAGTCTCTGTTGCTTTTAGCGGTTATGATGTGTTTTGTTGTATAAGTTTTATCTGTTCTTGAAACTTGATTGTTACATCTCATAGGAAACATCTAAATGAAGACTACAGTCTTTTTTAATGTTTACTCTGGTTTCCTCTATTATACATGGTCATTTAAAGCTTATATCTCTTTGCAATGCTATGAACACCCATTATTTGGTCATTATTTTGGAGTTTTGAGATTTTGGAATAATCAATGAATCTTAATGACTGACAACAATAAATTGTGAAAGTGAGAGAAATTAGGAACTGCTGCAGGAGAACTTGTTTATTAGTAAACTCCTTTCTTTTGGACCTTTTATGTTTCCACAGTTGTATTGTATTTGTATTAACATTTATTTACTTGTATGATAATCCTAGATGTCTCCTGGTGGTTTCTTGCAATGATTGTGTAGTTTCAGATTGGATGCGTATGATTTTACCTATAGTTATGGAAAGGGGAGTTTGCGTAATCACAAACATGGGTGCAAGTAAGAGTACAAAATGAAATTTATGCAATAAGCAAACTTGGTTTTTTTAATTAGTCTTATAGATAAATGTTCTTACTATTGTTTCCTTTTCTGGGCAGTGGATCCATCTGGTGCATAGGAAAAAGTTCTAGAAATAGCCAGCAACCTGGGACTGAATGTATCTGTTGGTGTTGCTTATGAGGTTTCTGTTGGCAAAGCAGGTATTTCAAGTCACTTTTAGGAGGTACTTGGTGAATTGCAGATAATACGTTGAAGACTTTATGAACACTAAGTGCTACACAACATTCAATTAAATCTAGGAATGTTTTATGATTTAATTATGTCTTTATTTTAATTGGATGACAATAAGTACTATATATCTTAACAAAATTTACATTTTGTTGTCTATGTAGGTTCGAGATCACCTCATGAGAAATCACATAGCATGGAAGGTGTAAGGTTCTACTACCTCTAATTGTAACTTTGATTGGTAAATAATATTTGCATCTCTAAAGTTTGATATAATTGTGCCTGTTTCTTTCACTGTAAAATGTTAGTTGTACCAGTCTGTGGTACCCTTTTGCAAATTGGTCATGAAATATCTATTTGCTGTAAATTAAGATTGTGACCCATTAGCAATTTATAGTATTGTCAACTTTATGTGGTCTTTTGAGATGTTGGACCTTACCTTTTTAGTATGATTGATGAAGGGTATTAGCACATATCTTGGAGCAGCTCCCATTGTTGAATGTTTGGAAAAGCACCAACCTAATGTAGTAATAACTTCTCGTGTTGCAGATGCTGCCTTATTTTTGGCGCCAATGGTATGCATTTTGTTTATTGTCATACAAAATTAATTACTCTTAAGATATTTCCAAGTTTGCCAAGTAAAAAAAAAGGTTTGCTTTATAAAAATATAAAAAGCAGCAATGTTTCTTCCATTCTTATCCATCTGTGTAAAAATGTTATTGGAAAGGTTGTAATATTGGGTATTGAGATCATTGAATGGGTAATTTTACCTAAAAGTTTCATCACATCTCTTGATTGTGAGCAACATAACTAGAATATTTCTTTACTAATTGTGTCATGGTTTGATTTAGACAGGATAATTTCTAAAGGATTCTTCTGTTGTATGAATAGATATATGAACTGGGTTGGAACTGGGACAATTTAGAACTTCTAGCACAGGGGTCTCTGGCTGGCCATCTTCTAGAGTGTGGTTGTCAACTTACTAGGGGATACTTCATGCATCCAGGTGACTTGTAAATTTAGTTTAATCAACGTTAAAAAAGGGGGCTTTGAAGGCAAAAGTGTAGCTTCTTATTTTTTGTTATTGTTTATACAACAACGCTTCTTATATAAATATATATATATATGGTCATAGTGCTATGTATTTGTTTCTTTTAGGTGACAAATATCGGGACATGTCTATGTCTCAGCTCCTTGATTTGTCACATCCTTATGCTGAAATAAGCTCTTATGGAAGAGTATGCGTAGCAAAGGCAGAACATAGTGGTGTGGGGTCTTAAATTTCAGTATTTGTGCTCAACAACTTCTATACAAAATTGGGGACCCCAGTAGCTATGTCACCCCTGATGTGGTAAGTTTGTGTTCGTATAGTTCTATTCCAAATGAAATGAGAGAACAATAATTGACTGAGATCGTTATCTATTTGTCCTTAAATGCAGATTATTGATCTTCAGAATGTTTCATTCTCTCCCTTGTCAAGTTGCAAGGTTCTTTGTGTTGGAGCAAAATCCTCTGCAGGTTTGGTCCCTGAAAATCTCCTACAATTGATTCCAAAGGTGATGCTTTTAATGTTTCTCGCAGATTCATTATGTAATACTTAAGCAGCAAATGGAGGTTTATTCTCTCCGTGTACCATGCTTGTGCTTGAAAGTTTTATTTGGAGCTCTGGTGCATATTTAATCACTAAAGAGAGCTCATCTTTTATCGCTTTCTTTGGTCAAAGACTGCTCATAAGTTCCAAGATCGTTATCCTTTGGTGGTACTAATAGCCTATGTTCTTATAAAATAAGGATTGTTGGTGTCAGTCAATGCAATCGATTCTTGGTTAATTTAGCACTAATACCATATCCAGTGTAATTGGTTACATTTATTTCATCATTGGCCTACATGTTTGGAATGTCTCTATGCTTGTTTAAATTTAAGTCATTTGAAGTGCTCAAGCTATTGTTTTTTTTTTTACCATCTTAGCCAGCGTCATATTCCCTAAGATTATGCTATCAGGAAGGAGTTAACCTTTTATCATAGTGTTTTCCTTCACTATTTAAGAATATATTTCTCCTGTGACATGTGATCTTCCCCTCTCCTTTCTTTCCGTCAACAGTTAACATTAACCATATTTTTGCTCTGTATTGAAACCCTTTTTTGTTCCTTGGTATGTGGTTATACTAATGTGTTGTTGTCAAAATTTTCAGGACTGTGGTTGGAAAGGATGGGGTGAGATATCTTATGGAGGATATGAATGTGTTAAACGTGCAAAGGCTGCAGAATTCCTGGTGGATAAGTTTTAAGATTTTGCCACGACTATTTATTTATTATATAATAAGACTATTCAAATGAGGGAAAAAAATGAATTTTTGAGTGTTTGCATTGTATTAATCTATTTTTGACGTTTTATTAGGTCAGATCATGGTTGGAAGAAATATTTCCTGGCATCAACAGTTCTGTATTTTCTTATATAATTGGCGTCGATAGTCTGAAAGCAACTAGCATTTTGTGATGCCGCTTCATCTTCACCCGCTAGTAATGATGTAAGGTTGCATATGGATGGATTATTTTTGCTGAAAGAACATGCAGTCCAATTTACTATAGACGTTACAGCATTATATACCAATGGACCAACTGGTGATGGTGGTATTAGGTCAAGTTCTTATCAGCTTCTGAACCTATTTTCTAATTTACTAGAGTTTTAATGAGCTTACACATTCCTTGGTGGTTACAGATTCATCTCTAGATGCAATAAATCTTTGGTTCTTTATTTTCATAATAATTGGTTTCCTTTGCTCAAAACCGAATGAGAAGTTGTAGATTGAATTGCTGTTAGAGCTCATGAAGTTAGTTATTTACTGATTAGTGGTGCCTTCCTAAATATACAATCGAAGATAAATTTAATAGATATTGACCTTGCTGTATTCACCTTTATATTATGCATTTTCTATTCCCCGATTGTTGTGATTGATCTATTTCCACTGATTATTATTTTTTCTTTACTGACTGCAGTGTTGGACACAAGAGATAGGTCATTCTTTAAAAAAAACGGGTACTCTCTATGCTATATCATCTATCTCACCATCGATTTCAAAAATTAGTGTTTAATCTCTCCTCTTTATTCGGCTGTCAACTTCATAAATAGGTACAAATTACAGGTTGAAAATTTTAGTTCCTTATCAAGTTCAAATTCCTTTCCTTCTATTTTAATTCATTAATATTTTCTTTTCTTGCTCCAAAAATTTATTTAGGAAAAGCAAGAGCTGATCTTAAGGTGAAGAGTGCAGTGATAATTATAGCTATTCTGATTTGATTAACTTGTGGGATGATTTTAATTGGCTTTTACATTTTCAAGTGGATAGCATTTTATGGTAAGAGTCTCTACCCTTACTTCATTCAAGTGGATTGTTTTATTGGTATTCTATAAATATGAAAGAGATCAATGCTCTAAACCTGAGTTTGAATGTTTGCTATTTGTGTACTGTATAAGTTTATTCATTTTTTTTTCTTTCACTTTTGTCTGCTACCTTGTTTATAATATATGGTCAAATTTGTTAAAATTCCATTTAGATAGATAGCCATGTAGAGTATTTCTGGAATACAGAAGTAATATTCACTCACTAATAACTCTACATGATACCTTTGAATATAACTAATAAAGGTAATATATATATATATAAAAATGGTTATTAACTCTCATGCATGTTTTGCTCAAGCAAAAAGAAAAAGAAACAAGAGAAAATTGAGTTTGATGAAGCAAAACAAAAGAGCTGAAAAATGAGTAGCAGATCCCTCCATTAATCATAGACCAATAAGGACTCTACTCCTAGAAAAACCTCAAGGATTGGCACTGTTTTTGTAGCCTGATCTGATCTTTATTACAAACTTTGTATTTAACAATAAAAAATTTTGAGCTTTTATTTTAGGAGAAGATAAGAAATGAATTTTCCCATGAGAATGATCATTTGGGGTCATTGGGATTAAAGAGTGTTGATCAATCTAATCTGTAAAGGAAATAATCATTAAATAATGACACATTCCATACAAATAAATAAGTATATAAATTAACAAGGTTTTTATTTTTATTTTTATCATTTTTCTAGTAAATCGGTCTTTAGTGTTTTTGATTCCCATCTTTTCAGTATAATGAAAAAAATAAGTTGGGGCAGCACCCACTTGTGTTGGTTGGTCAATCTATGAGAAGAAATTTGGTATTTGTAACTTGGTCTAAAAATGAAGTGCCAGATTAGTATATTATCTTTTTCTTTTTAATGAATATGCATCATATTGGTACTCATAGGAATAACAACAAGATTTCTGCTCACAATTTGTAATGACCCACTAATCTAGACTATTTGGACCATTAATGAAACTATACATAAACTTACATTTTTACGAAAATACCATAATTTTTATTGAGTAACTTGTAAAATAAGAGTTACTTTCAAATAAATAAAATACTAAGAAGGATATGGGATCCCATTGTCTTTAAAAACAAAACATGATTTAAAATAAAAAGACATTACATAAGAACTGCGGAAAATACATATAAAACCATAAAAAGGTAAAATGAGACTACATCCTCTAATCGAATAACGCTCGGCCCCTTGACTCCATTCACCATCGATACACATCCTCTAAGCGTCACGAATCTTACCGCCTCTAAAGCTATATTCCTGCACATAAAACAGAAAGGAATGAGCCTAATGCCCAGCAAGGAAAATCTAACACATAGTCATAAACATAAATTTCATAATGAATGTAAAGACATATCATAACACTTAATACATACATTTATTATAATGGCCATTATTACTTGGGGTCCCATAGACTAAACAAGCTTATGCCCATGAGATTAGTGGGGTCCTACTAGCTAAGTAGGCATATGCCCAAAATCTTTTTGGGGTCTTGTTAGTCAAATAGGGCATAAGCCCAAGCCTACAAACATACACATTCATACATATTCATAACATATCATATTTCATAACATAATACATAAGATAACATAAGCAATACACATATAGATTCTATCCTATTTTCCTTACCAAAGTTACCAGAATATGTGGACAGCGTTGGGACTTTGGAACACTCCTAATAACCATTATGAAAAAGAGTGAGCCTAATGAAGAAAAAGAGATGAAAAGGAATGGGAATACTAAACCATTGAAAATCAGACTTACCAAAACTTATGTGCTCAAGAGCTTAGATTTCCTAACCAAAATAAAATGGGGTTAGGAGACTGAGTAGAAGATTAAGAGAAGGGAAAATAACTTAAATAAATGAACTAGAGTTTTGGTTACCTCAAAGACTTGTAAGATCAAAATACACCATAACCGAAATATTATAGAACCTCACTTCCCAAAGTGTTTGATAAGCTTATGATGTTTAAGCTTATGATTTCCCAAACCAGGTGTTTACACTCTCACACTCACTTAGCACTAGCAGCTTCTGAACTTAGAGCAAAAGGTGAATAATGGCTGGGTACTAGGTCCTATTTATAGAGTTTGGGAATGAAAGTATCTTGATTTTACTTGAATAAAAATAATGGCTTTTTAGGTGAAAATCATTTGAATAATCGTTCAGCAGAGGCTGAAGACTCGCTCAAAAGATTCTGGACTTTTGAAGAAGTTTGAATGGCTGAAAGGAAAAGAATTCAAAAGAGTTTGAATTTATGCTGGAGGAGGCGATATATCGCCCCCTGTAGGCGATATATCGCCTGGGCCAGTACGCCCGAGGCGACCGTGCATCGTCTCGTGTTTTCCGTATCTACGTACTGCGATATATCGCCTCCTATAGCTACGATATATCGGCATATGCTGAATATTTAAACACGAAATTACACATTTTTAGCTAAGTTTGAATGGAGTAAACAGCCTTGACTAAGCCTTCAACGTATTCAAAGCTGCTGACTGACCCTATAACATTCAAACTTTACCCTTATTAAATTAAATCCTCAAAAATACTTAATCCTTAATCACCATTCATAACATGTGCTTAAAATCCTATTGGTTGATATCTAAACCTTATGGTATAATAAATATAATCCTTAATTATCAGTCATATAATCAAACCTTAGGTTATACTTAATATTCTTAAACTATAGGTTAAACTTATAAAATCTATAAGTACTACTATGAGTGTCCAAATAATTCCCGGTCTGAACCAAAAATCCACAGTAACAAAGATAATACTAAACATACTATAATACTACTAAACAATTAGCTAAGTAAAGTTCTTGGACTCTACACAATTCTCTTTTCTTTATTCACTGTTCTGAAATTATAATGTAAACTAGTTAATACACCTTGCAAGGTACTTAGGAATAACAATATCTCTGATTCAATTCCACCAAATATTGGAGAATACCAAAACTTGACTCAGTTGTAAGTTTTGATTATACCAATGGAGCTAACTTTTTAAGCTGTTCTTTTTTACTCCAATAGTTGATATATTGTAATTTCACTTTAGAGCATTTTTGTTGAACTATATATATATAAAGTGAGAGAAAGTTTTGCATTTAGGAAAAACAGAGAACAGAGCATAATGTATTGTATATGGTGTTGCACAGGAGGCATTGAAGTGTTTCTAGGTTCAAAATGTGGTTAATTATTTGGATTTTTTTGTCTTTCTGTTTTGAACTAACACTACCAATTTTAATTCTAGAACTTCTATTTTTTTTCTCTTGCATAATTTCCCAAGCAAATGATTAGATTATATTGAGGGGTTTTTATTGGTTCTGTGGCACCCACTATTTTAATTTATTGAGTCATACCAAATACCTGATAGTACTTCATGTTTATGATTTTCTCCATTTGATTTCTATACCAAATACCACTGGACTTGCTTACCTCAACCAGGTGAAAGGAGGGTGTGAATTCATATATCTCAGCTTGAATTAAAATTTGTCCATTTCTGCCTTTGATCCCTCCATTTTCAGGGACCCCCTATCCTTTTCTATTTGATGATATTTGAAAGAAAATGGTGATTTGGTGGCTGTTAAAGTGAAAATGATAATTTCCATAGCATTTTTCTTGAAGTAATTTGTGATGCTAGATAATAACAATAAAATATTTCTTTGTTTATTTTTGTAGATGAGACAAGCGAAATAGAAAAGGATACTTAATTTTGAAGGCTTTGTGTTGGGCAGCTGTAGAATATTTTGTGCTGAAAGTAGTAGAATATGTTGAATATTTAAGACTACTTGAATACTTAAAGAACATTTTGTTGTTGATGACAGTGTTGAATGTTTTAAACTAATTTCTGGATTTTTTAATACAATGTTGAATGTTTTAAATTAATTTGTTGATTGTTAATACAATGTTGAATGTTTTTACTTTTTGTTATTTGAAAATCAAGTTCATTTGATGATGCTAGTATATATTAGAAAGCTAATTCTAATTATATAAATAAAAAATAAAAATATAATAGAATAAATTAGTGTTATATAAATGAATATATAATGAGAATTTAAATTTATCTAAATATTAAAATAATACGAAAAATGTGTTATAATATCTATTACAATAACACTTTTTATAAGTAAAGAATTTTGTTATGCAAACTTCATTATATAACACAAAAAATGTGTTATATAATCGACTATAAATAATATAATTAAACACTTATCTCTTTATTAAAATAACATAGAAAGTGTGTTATCGTTGACAGTATAATAACACATCTGTATAACAATGATAAAGTGTTATGTAAAGTACCTTGACCTACGATAACATAGTCGGTCTTAACACATCAAAAAGTGTTATGGTATGTTTTGATAACACATTTTTGGTGTTATTAAAAGCATTTTTTCTTGTAGTGACTAACAATTGTTGTAGTGGAATCTACCTCATTATAATCATGGCCATCTCTAAATTGATATATATTGGGGGCGTGACCTACTGTTTGCACTGTTCCCTCTCTCCCTGCTGGTATGTCTCAATAAACAGGGGGAGGACTGTGTTGGTCGATAGGTCCTCTGACATTATTATGTCATGGGGGACCTCTGACCACAGAGCCTGAATCCATCTATCTTTTGCTTCCTGAGGGACGTTGTCCCCTGCTAGGAGGGTTTCGCTCCTCAGCTATCTGGCGTCTAGGGCTTCTGGGATGCTGCTCGACCCTATTCTGCCTTTATTGTTGGGTGTTATCTCGACCAGCGCGAGAGTGTGTTTGCTACTCAGGAACTTGGACTGGCCTCTCCTGTTGAGCAGCAGGAGGTCGCTCTGGTCTTTGAGGATTCCTTGGTTGGGGTGGATTATGGTGATACTGGGGATGCTCTGAATGTGGATTTTGCTGAGGGTGAGTGTTGGGTGGCTGATCCGGTTAGGAGGCAGGTACAGGTTGTCCTCGTGCCAATTGAATGGCTGCTTCTAAGGCTATCGTGGCATCCCTCTGTCGGCGGTCCATGTCTGCCTGCCGCTCATTCAGTTCTTGGCACACTGTCGGTCAATCTTCCTTTGCTGCCGATCAGTTCTGGGCTTTCCATACATGTTGATTTAAGCATGTCTAAAATAATAGAAAACGTCATCTTTACATAAAAATATGATTGAATATCTTTAGAAATATATGATATGTAACTGTATTTGAAATATGTCTTTTTTACCACGACCAGACATGGGAATACATGTCAGCAATGCCTCTGCCGTACAGTCGAGTATCCTGGTCGTTTGTCGACCTGAATGTAGTCACTAAGTTGTCACGTGCAACCCACGTGTACACAAATCTTGCCATGTCAGTGAGTAGTATTTTTTAGGATAAACAGAGATAAAATAACGCTCCAGGTTCCAAAGAATATATGATTGAATTACGCACATTAATAAATAAAATTAGAATTATTAACGAGTGAAGTTGAAACCTTAACAATTGTCTTTATCTTGAGTTTTTCCATTTATTTTTTATTTTCTTTCGAAATTGATCTTTTCTTTTAATCTTTCATGAAACTATTTCGAAATTAATTTCTTAGATAAAATTAGGATTTAGTACTTGTTGTACATAATTAATTTAATTTATTTGAATTCTTGTTTACGATATCAGTCCCTTGACCACTTTATTACTTCTTTAATTTGTGCACTTGCAAGCCTATATTGTTTATTTTTCTTGACAACAACACATCTATCTGAAAAATAAGGACCTCCATAAATACAACAAGTTATATGTACAACCTTTGCAGTAGCTATATCCTGCTGCAGTTTTCTTGTTAAATTAGTAACCTGAGCTGTCAACATTGTAATGGCATCTAACTCATGAACTCCTGCCCATTTCTTGTGTCCTGATATTTCAATAGGCCATTAATAATTATTCATAGCCATCTCCTCATATAACTGAAAACCTTTATCTGCAGTCTTACTCATCCCAGCCCTTCATGTTGCAGCATCAATAATAGTGTGAATAGTACTGCACAAGCCAGTGTGAAAATTATAAACTAGCATCCACATCTCAATACGATGATCGGGTCATCTTCATGATAATTCTTTGAATCTCTCCCATTAAACATATAATGATTCACCTTTATGCTGAAAAAGTTATTAATTTCATATCACAACATTGTACCTTTATGTTTTGGAAAGATTTTGGATATAAACTTTCGAGTGAGTTCCTCCCATGTATAAGTAGAGTTGGCAAACATGTAGTTATTACTTTTTAAATTTCGTAGATAGAGGAATATTAAAAAGAAATATAATTATGATAGCTTTTCAAGATGGAACAGATTAAGAAAGTCTTGATCGAGCCATTTCACTTCAAAAAGTTCATCTAATGTTGATCACACGATGATGAACTTGGGGGCATATGTTATCCCCAAAATTAAACATATTGACGTTACATTAGTACTAGATATATTGTAAGAATAAGTTCAAATAACCTCAACATTGGTCGATGTATGTCGACTGGGGAATCCAACCATAGTAGTAAGATTTTCTCAGCAATAATTTATCTGATCAGTGTATGACTACTTTAAGGTGATAGGTATACTACTAGTCAAAACATAGTTGTTGAGTGAAAAGTCCAAAACATGGTACTCAAACAGCTTATTCTGAAAATAATAGTTTTAAATGTATTTTTAGTCATTAATTTGTATTTTTGGTGATATAAATGCTTTTTAAGGCCTAAGGACCATTTTTTTTTACGTTCAGTAAAGCTATCAATACAGAACTTGTTGTATCATTTAGATTTAATGCATAATGTTTGTTAACGCAGTTTTTTCGCAACAGTGAATTAAGAAATTTGGAGATTGAAATTTGGCTAAATCTGAAACCGTATAATAATAATAATAGAAAACACCAAGAACTTTACATGGTTCAGTTGTTAAAACCCACCTAGTACACGAGTCTATGTTATAGCGTTTTATCTCTTAGGAAATTGCTTATGATAATTTCTGCTGAGTTTTGGCAAACAAATTTCAATCTATTGATCTGTCGAATCTCCTCCATTTATAAGGTTTCACTGGACATATTTGAGAGTCATTTGATATATTTGTAACGTATAGGTCCGAGTTATTTCCCAAACGTACAATTGAATACACTTAAAGACATAAACTACTTGGCGCTATATGTTCACCTGGCAGGAGTTACAAGACAGTAATTAAACAATGTTAGGTTGGAAGACTCAAAGCTTAGCAAGAAAATTAGAAAAAAAATTAGAATGGACTTGAATAAAAATAAATGCAGAGCAACAATAGAGTAAAAACTTGTATATTGCTTAATAGCTTGAGTATACAATGAATTTTTCCAACCCCTTTATTTGAGGGGTATGGATTTATTTATAGTGGAGCTCTAATGGCTCCTAATACATTATGGTCCCAGTGGACCATATAGTACATGGGTACACTGTTACTGTGGTGGCACAGATAGCATAGGTGCTAAAGGTCGTGGTGTCGGCTCTGGTACATGGTCAGAGGCCGCCGACCATAAGGCAGTTGGAACAAAGCTGCCTTATGCTCCACCATCGATTCAGAGAAGGTGGGACAGTGGTAATTGGCTGTAGAAACAGCTACTTATCAATATTCCAAGATTTATTATTTAGTGAAAAGGAAAATGGGATAAGTGTGGAGGTACTTACGGATGCGCTGGAAGGAGTAAAATCTGGAAGGAGCAAGGCCATCCGTCCGGAAGAAGGCGAGCTTAATGTTTGAAGGATGATTCGGCATGTCCTCAAAAAGCTTCTTCTCCTGTGGGTAGCTCGGTAGGTAATGAAATCCATCCCCTCCCCGAGCTCGAGAGGGGTTTCTTTTGAGGCAAAAGAGATATAAAATCTCTTGAGGTGAGGGTCCTTCCCACTTCAGCTCATGATATAATGACCTGAGGGCAAAGAGAACCTGTAGGAATTAGTCTAGAGTTGGAAGGGAGCGAGTCCAGCAAAATCTAGAAAGTCCTTGAAGTAGGATTTCAGGGGTAGCAGAGCCTCTGCTCTCATGTGTTTGCGACTCCAAGCAGCGAGCTTAATTTTACTATTGGGATTGACATCTCCCGGGACAAAGCAGCTCTGCTCGCTCAGAGTTGCAGGCCGACACATCAGAGTGCCAGAAAGCCTCAGGCCATGATAAGCTAGCAGCTCGGATATCTGGCCTGTGGATGTGACTGAGCTCCAACAATGCTCGGCCTTAAAGAAACCCTCTTTCCAAGGTAGGAATGGAAATAGCTCGTGAGGTGGACGGGCGGTTTGAAGGATCCTCCATCAATGAGAATGAAAGGATACCAGGCTTGAAGGCAATGGTGACTTTGAGTTTAGGATCAAGTGGGACAGGTCTGATCTCGAGGTCTGGATCTGGGTAAATTGCGACCCAGAGTATTTTCCTCTTTCTCTCCTCGACGTCGTCAATCTGGCATCAAAAATGTTTTCAGATGTCTTCTTGTTCACACCTTTCTCGATGCTCGCTTATCAGGCACTAGTTCTGTGTGAAGGGTGATTTTGGACTGGGAGTTGATGGGGAATAAGAGATAGGAAGCTCTAACCCCCATCGATTCTCAGAGTTCTGCGACATCTAACAAGAAAGAAAAGGGTGAGGCCCAGGCATGTAGGAAATCACAAAAAATGTAGTTTTGGTAATTCGAGCTCGAAAGTCCGAGATCACGAATTTACCTCAATCGAGATTGAAGTCTCAAAAGGGTAAGATGAATTCAAGTTGAACCCCAAACTATTGTAAAGGTCGGGCTTCAAGCGTGTACTCACACGAGAGAGTGGGAAGTGGATATCAGTTTTAAGGATCTTGGATTTTAAGGGATAAAGATGACGGTTTCCCAAAAAGGTGATATTTTTGGGATTTGTGCGGTTAAAACCCTAAATCAAAACCCATATTTCTTGGCTTACACGAAACACTTCCCTTAATCTGAAAAACCCTATTTTTGAATTTTTTTGAACTAAATCTGGGTTTGAGAACCGTGATTTCCAAAATTTTGAATTAAAAGTTTGTGTAACATCATATAAACTACTTTGCGGAAGCTAGAAATAGAAACTAGTAAGCGTATTCATATAATAGACAAGCACATAAAAACACATAAATAACAGAGCAAGGGTGAAGAACGGGAACTTACACACAAACGTCTGCGGGTACAGAGAAATCTCCGACTGAAATGTTGGTAGCAGGAAGGACTTCACATAATCGAATATGTTGGAGGTAGATTGTTTCTATGGTTTGGAGAACATGCAATGAAAATTTGATATAAAGAAATGAGGCTCTGTTTCTCTGGTGTGAGCATTTCTATGAAGAGTGTAAAAGTAAAATGAGGAAGACAAAGTGGGCATATTTATAGACCCCAGGGGATGTCAAGGGTTAGACTAATCTGGGTTGTTGGTTTGATTTGGAGTCTAATCCAATGGATGGGGTGTAAACATGGTAACGGCAGCCAAAAGGAGATATGAAAAGACGTGGGCAGATGTAAAAAGTACTCAAGTACTCTAACTGCGCAATCCTTGGCTGACACGTGTCCACACTCAAGTGTGGTAGGTGGCCCAATTTTCGAAAGTAGCAATTCAAAAGTTTCCTTCTCATAGGATTCGAACTACTACTTTTGAGGGGGCAAAGTGTTACACCCAAATTTCGAGAATAGAAATTTTGATCTTGAAAGTCAGGCTTGTGAAGTGTAAGCTCAAAATAAGAAAATTAGTCATGAGATCAGCATTAATGAGAATCGAGTTTGATAATCTCATTCAATATTAAAATGACGACCTCATGGGTGGTAAGCTCGGAACCACATGATCTCGAAATTTTGAGCCAAGCTTGAAGTTCCAGTGACATGGGTTCAACACTTGTTTAATTTTCCTGGTCTTTTTGTATTAGCATCAGTCAAGAAGGTTCAAGCCTGAATATTGCAAGCTTGGAGGAGACGACCTCGATAAAGATACTTAATCAGACCAAGGGAAGTCGAGATGGCAAGTTCGTGATGATTTGTTGATCTCGAAGATATGTAAATCGAACGTTTGAGGTCAATGGCCAAGTGTGGATGCGATTACTATTTAAAAATCCCTATATCTAAGGGATTTGTTGTAATCTGTTAATGAATCCCGAATATCATGGGATTTATACGCGTATTATATATTTATATGCATTTAATTGTATTTATTTTGAGATTTGAATCATAACTTCCCGAAATGTAAGGGGAGATATTCTATAAACCAGTCTATAAATAGATTGGAGAAATTCATTTGTATACACACTGAAATGGGCACTGGGAATACTCTGCCAAATCACTCCCTAAAAAAAGCTTTGAGAGAATTTCCTAGTTGAATAACATCAACTCGTGGACTAGGAAGATTTTAACTGCTGAACCACATAAAAAATCTTGTGTTTCCTCTTTATTTTTCTGATTTTGTGTTTAGTGCTCTTCATTTCTAAGTTGACAAAAAATGACATCAATAATAACATTCCAAATATATGGACACTACAAATTTTTAGTGATGTCTTTTGGCCTAACAAACGCGCCACCAGCATTTATGAATCTTATGAACCGAGACTTTAAGGATTACTTGGATAACTTTGTGGTAGTGTTCATAGACGACATATTGATCTACTCAAAAATGAAATTCGAGCATGAGGAGAACCTGTGACTGATGTTGGAATGGCTTAAGAATCACCAACTGTATGCCAAATTCCAGAAGCGTGAATTTTGGTTAGAAAAGGTGGCATTTCTAGGTCACACTGATTCTAAGAATGGAGTGGAAGTAGACTCGCTAAGACAGAAGCATTTAATGACTGGCCTAAGCCCAAGAGCGCCATTGAAGTGAGGATTTTTCTAAGCCTAGCAGGGTATTACAAATGATTTTTTGAAGGGATCTCTAAAATAGCTACACCCTTAACAAATTTAACAAGGAAACAGCATGAATTCACATGGACAGAAGCATGTGAAGAAAGCTTGCAGACGTTAAAAGATAAGCTTATATCAGCACCAGCCCTATGCTTCCCAAATGATAAGGATAGGTTTGTAGTGTATTGCAAAGCATCAAAACAAGGACAAGGATGCATGTTGATGCAATATAGAAGAGTTGTTGCCTGTGCCTCAAGACAGCTAAAAGAGTATGAACAAAGATATCCAACACATGACTTAGAACTGGTAGCTGTGGTTTCACGGAGAGAAGTGTGAAACTTGCATGGACCACAAGAACTTAAAGTACTTCTTTACACAGAATGGGCTCAATATGAGGCAAAAAAGGTGGTTGGAGCTACCTAAGTACCTTACGTGTCAAGTTAAAGCCAAACATCATAGACCTGCTTGAACGTTACAACCATTAGAGATTCCCGAATGGAAATGGGAAGATATTTCCATGGACTTTGTAACGTGGTTACCAAGGACCACTGAGCAACACAACTTTGTTTGGGTGATTATAGACAGACTTACAAATTCAACTCACTTCTTGCCAGTACGAACAATTTTCAATGGCAATATGCTGATATTTATGTGGCAGAGATAGTGAGATGGCATGGAGTTCTGAAGACGATAGTCTCTGATAGAGGATCGGTATTTACTTCAAAATTATGGGAAAGTCTACAACGTGCTATGGGCACTAAGTTAAAGTGAAGTACGCCATTTCACCCTCAAATAGATGGTTAGTCAGAACGCACCATCCAAATATTAGAAGATATGTCGAGGGCATGTGCATTAGACTTCTTAGGATCAAGGAGCAAGTATCTACTATTGATTGAGTCTTCTTACAATAATAGTTATCAGGCTATGATAGGCATGGAACCTTATGAAATTTTGTATGGACGGAAGTGTTGATCACCACTGCATTGGGACGAGGTTGGTGAAAGACGTTACTTAGGACCTGAAGTTGTAAGAGAAGCAACATTAGCAGTCGAAAAGATACAACAAAGGATGACAGCTGCTCAAAGTCGCCAGAAAAGTTATGCTGACTCCAAGATGCGAGATGTTGAGTTTTCAGCAAGTGATCAAATCTTTCTATAAATTTCACCAATTAACGGGATTATGCGTTTCGGAAAGAAAGGGAAGACAAGCCCAAGATATATAGGCCCTTTTGAGATATTGGGAAAAGTGGGACAAGTAACATATCGGTTGGTCTTATCACCATCGTTAGCTAAGACGTGTAATGTATTCCAGATATATATGATGAGGAAGTATGTATATGATTCATCCCATGTGCTAAATTACGAGGCTCTAGAACAAAAGGAGGATTTCAGTTATGACGGTTGGCACATGTTCTGGAATGGGGAAATAAGGAGCTGAGATCCAAAAGTATCCCTATAGTCAAGATCTTGTGGATCCATAGCACTGAAAGAGAAGCAACATGGAAATTGGAGGAAGATATAAGGGGACAGTATCCTGAGATTTTTGCTAAGTAAAAATTTTGAGGATGAAATTTCTTTAAGGGGGGAAGATTGTAATAACCAAGATTATTCTTTTCTTATAAGCTCATTAATTATGACCTTTGGGTAACTTTTATGATTTTATTTTATACTTGAGTGGTGGAAATTAGAAAGATTTCTTTAGAATATTTTATTATAAGATATGATTTTATAACTTAGTAAATATTTATGATTATTATGATTTATGGGGATATTTATTTTATGGAAATTAGAAAGCATATGATTAAGTTGGTATATAGTTTCTTTAAGGAAATTAGAAATTATAAAATATGTACATATATTATTTGATGATTGAAGTTGTGTGCATGTGGCATTAAAATAAGTCCCAATTATGTGAATTAACTAGGCTTAGCTGAAATTTATATAGTTTAAGCTATTTGGATTTTTTTTTCAAATTGATTAAAAAGTGGCATAAAAAGCTTGAAGTGAGGATTCAAGTTTACTTGGTTGGAGACCAAGATTAGCCATAGGCATGTAGAGAATGGAAATAGGCAAAGGTTGGACTTTTTTTTAACTTAAAGAACTAGGTGTCAATTTAATCTTACTAAGAGGAGACTAAAAGACTACGTTGTGAGAGTCAACAACTATATAGAGAAGATAGGTGATAGAAAAAAAAGCTTGTTGGAGAATTTTGAATTTGAAAACACATAGGTGTAGGCGTGGGAGACCTTGTAGAGAGACTAGTGAGGACTTTGACTGCATGTTGATGCATATGAGTGTGTTTGGCATCAAATGAGAATTTGTAGCATTTTGAATTGGTACCCCATGGGCTGGCTAAAACCTCCTTTGGGAGGGATGTTCAAAATTTAAAATTTGTTGTTAAAGAAGAGTGGAGAGGTTTAAGAAGGTTGGGGTTTAGAGCCTATAAATAGAGTCATTCACCTCTTCATTTTTCACAAACAAACAAAACTTCAAGTGCTCTAATTTTTTAAAACTACTATCTCCCAAAGTTTCATCTATTGCTTAATATTATTTCCTTATAGCTGAAATCACTATAGCATTAGTGGTGATCAAAATTCTACTTCTTATATTCTCTTACAAATCTTCAAAACACCATTGCCACTATAATTTCCCTACATAGCCAAAACACTCCAAGCCACCCAACCTTTGATATAGCCGAAATACCATAAGTTTGTCAAGATCAAACTCTATTTGTGTTGAGGATAAACATTGTTGTGAAGGCTTGGGATTTTCAGAAGTCTTGATATTTTGCTCTAGGGTGAATGTATGACTTTTCTAAGGTTTATATTTGAAAATTTAGTTATTATTGTAGGCTTCAATTTTAATCTTTATTGTTATGTCTATGGTTTGGGCGAGATCCACTAGCACTTTCAAGCAATCTCTTTTCTTCTCTTTCTTCACACTCAAGGTAAGGAAAATTAAATAGATATAAATTTTGATCTTAAGTGAATGTATGACCCTATAATTTAAGGTACAAGAAGACAAGTGTGGCTGGACCAAAGTGATGTCCAAAACTATATGATGGACCTAAGAAATGTCTAGTAGGCTCGGATGCCAAAAATTGTATGATAGACCTAAGCGATGTTCGGGGCTTGAATGTCAACCCTTTTTATAAGCACTTTATCTTCTCTTGCTTGATTTGTTATTAGATATTATGATTATGAACTATATGAATATGACCAATAATGAATGATTAAGACTTAGAATATTTATGGTTTTATATGAAATAGTTATCTTTAATAGAATAATGTCATGATGTAATTCTATAGACTTAGAATTTATGAATTGTTTATGCTATATATGATTGTATGATTGTTTTGTATGCATTGTGTTTACTGGGCTTAGAGGCTCACTGCTTATAGTATACTTGTCCAGATCAAGATAATTGAAGGATAGAATGGTCGGTGGCAAGTTGGACCTGAATAGTTGTTGGTGTATTCCTGATGGCCATGTAGCTGTAGGAAAAGATCTAGGGTTTATGTTTTTGGTTTCTTTATTAGAATTTTATTTATTTAAATTAAATGTTGTTGTAAAAAAATTTGTTAAAGATGATCTTTTTATTGTAAAAAATCTAGGATCCCTCTACTTTATGTTATTTTTCTATAAAAGAGCAACATTTATGTTTTATGATCCAATACTGGTCTCGGTGCTATGATTATGAGAAGTTAGGGCGTTACAAGTTGTATCAGAGCCACGACTATATTGGTCTCAAAAGTTCTCACGAAATACACACAACAGCTAAAAAGGGGATAGACTCCTTACCAAGTAAGTATACTCACTTTGCGTTATGTTTTGTATATGTGAAATAATGATTTTTAAGGGTTTATTTTTATAACATAGCACCATGAACCCAAATGTCATTAGGGATGTTAAGGCAATAAGAAGAATACCAGACATAGATGGCAAGATATAATTCGAAAGAGTATTTCTTATGATAAACCGAATCCATAAAAAGTTAGAGAGGATCATCGCCATCACACTGCACTACTTAAATCCCATGAGAAATTTATAGTTCTCATGCACTCTACAAAACTACCACTAGCTGAACCAAATTTGAAGATAGCATATTATAAAGTTTTGTATGACCAAAACATACAAATCGAGGATAAGTATGATAAATTTATGGATAGATATTCCAACAATTTTAGAATTATTGAAGATATTGATTTACCGAATGGGGAATAGGTGAAAGGATACACCTCTTTCACCTCATGCTTTATCTACACCCAAGATGACTATGAGGACCTTACTCGAGACATGTTAGAAGAAGGGTCCGACGTAGAGAATTAAAATAAGTGCATGATAATTAGTTTCATTTTTGAAAGTACTAGTAGAACTTTTTCTAGTTTGTAAATAAATTTATTTTTCAATAAAGATTCTTATTTTATCTCATATTAATGTTTAGTAATATTATTAAGATAGTTTGGGATCGATTGAAAGTGTAAAGTTTAAATTTCTCTCTTATGGGTTAGCCCATTTTTGAAGGCCAATTTGTTTTGCATTATTAAATTGGACCTGATAAAAATGAATAACAACTAATAAACCAAGGGTTTAAATTCTTGTCTTTTAGGTTCAAGTGGAAGTTAGGCGGCCTAAGTAGTGGATACGACATACTGAACTCAACCCTTCTCCATGGAAAATTTAATTATTAAGGCCCATTTACCCAAGTTGAAGTTAATTGTATTAGGGTAGTTTTAGTTTATAGATCGACCTAATAGATATTAGTATCGATAGGCTAAGTTAACATTTGTGTGTTTATTTTTTCTAGGTTTTATAATTTTTTTGCTCTTGGGGAAAAAGAATAAACTATGGACTAGGCACCCAGGAGATCAGTAAGCCTAATGGTCAAGGTTGAGGTCATGGACGAAGACGATGTAGGGGAGAAGCTTCCACTCCATTACAAGAATAATATTTGGACATACCAGAAGCCCTAGAGCACTAGAAGCACCATAAATCACAGAAGTAGTCGAGGAACCAACGGTTGTTGCTGCCAGAGTAAATCTAGAAAGAGAAAAGGCCCATCTTAGGGCATAATTATGGAGAAGGGAGGAGGAGGAGTTCCGGCAATAACATGGCCAACAACAGCAGGTGGTACAACCTTATATATATATATATACCATCTAAAAGGTCTTCACCTTCACTTTTACTTTTCAATCTCATCATTTTCCTTTCAGAGTTTTAACCTTCAAAAACTCCTTAAAATAAAGCCATCTCTCATTCTTCGATCACTATGCATGCCATCTCTCAGCTTTTTCCAATCGTGTCAGCAGTCAGAAGACTACTATAATCAAAATACCTTATTTTTCCGATCATTTGCATAAGATTTTTAATAAACCATATTTTGTTCTTCATTGTTCTTATTTTTTTTCCTTGACTGGAACTAATGAAATATGGCTTTTAATCTATTTTCTCACATTAACATGGGTAAAAAAAAAAAATTGGTCATTTTTATGGGATTAAAATAGGAAAAACAGGGTATTTTTCTGAAGAAAACAAATCCTTGTTTTTTAGCGTGGTTTTGGGAATCCTAAGGGACATGCAGTTGGGGAGTTTTAGCAAGAGAAAACTTCCACTGATTATGGTGATGACATCAGAAATCCCGAGAATGCTTTTGGCATTCCACGTAGCATAGCGTAGCTCACCCATATCTATTTACTTTTCTGTAGATGTTATGTAGGTCTTGTTTGCTAACAGTAGTTTAGGAGCTAACTCAACCTTGAACTAAAATGTCTATTTAGACCTTAATTTACTGGTAGATTTATCAATCCAGTATCTCGAAGTACGAGGGTGATCAAGTCCTTCAAGCTGAGCGATACATTCTTCCTTTACTGTAACCAGCGTCGTGTACGCGAGCACACTTCCTGATCAAAGCATAAGCTGGAAAAAGATTTTCGAAGAAGGCATTTACAAGATGTTATTCAAGGTCAATGGGGGGTACTCCATCGTGCGGTCCAACTAGAACCTTAGTTGTAACTAGGATTCGTAGACCTATTCCCTTAGACTGTCACCTCAAAGCCACCATTGCATTTCGTCCAAGCAAATTAAAATTTGAACACCACTCATTTAAAAACACAAAGTCCAAAAAGTTGGAGCAAGTTCATTTGGCAAGGAGCCTAATTCCCCAATCCTTCACTTCATTGCAAAGGAAGAGAATGCGGTAGTGGCCACATCGAAGAGCTTCTTCAAGGCAAAGCAGATCATCTCGAAGATCATGACTTGAGATGTAACTGGAGTTTGGTGATGAAATTTTAGACCTAGGCTAATAATATAATATTATTGGAAATAATAATTTTCTAAGTCTGGCTTAGGTTTCAAAGAAGGGTTTTTTGGAAATTTTACCCCAAGGTCTCGAGTTTGGGCCTAAAGTCAAGAATGGAAATTCAGGATAAGTTTTATTAAATTCTAAATCTAGAAACTTAGCAAGGTTATAAACTAAGTTATATGTTATGATTTTTTTTTTATAGGACTTAGAAGCGATTTTAGTTAGGGTTAGACTTAAAACTTGAAATTGTTAAATTTTGGTTAATTATTGAACTAAAGTAAAAATAGGGTCCAAAAGCCTAAATTTTTATAAAAAAAGGAATTTAATTAAATATTTTAAAAATAATAATAATTTTATAATGGGAGTTCTATTAAAATATAGTTGCCTAAAAAACAATTATTACAGTTAAAATATTTTCCAAAGTTTTCTTGAATTAAAATAATATTTTTAATTAAATAATTAACAATCGTCTATTTTTCTTAAAAAAAAACCAAGATTTAAGAAAGTACCTCGAGAATTTTATTTAGAGTATTTTAAAAGGGTTTCTAATCAATTATTAGTTAAGGTTTAAATCTAATTTTCAATTAGAGCTAAGTTTCTATGAATTTATATGCTAGTGATGTTGTTGAGCCTTAGGACCGATACTATAGAGTATGTAGTTTCAAAACCTAAGAGATTTATAAAGAAGTTGATCTAAACTGATTAAGGTTTATAATTAGTAGATAATTAGTTAATGATTATCTTTTGGCCAAAGATAAATTTTGTGGGTATTATTGCAATAATTAATCCGAGTATACATAATAATCACAGTATTTGTTAAGAAGACAGGGTTCACTAATGAAAAGGGTGGGGTAGGGAGTTGGAAAAGTGTTAAGTATCCAAGTAAGTCAACATTTAAAATCAAGCCTAGCTACAACATGAAATGGCTTGTGTTATGTATGTTAGAAATGGGAAACAAGCACATGTATACACATGGATGTAGTAGGTTTATGTAATAGATCGTTGTCCAAGTGGATGCTCATATTCAATATGATTAATATTGCGGTTAAATTTATGCTTAATATTGCAATTAAAGTTCCGCTTAATATAGCGAATAGAGTTCCACTTTTTGTAATGGTTCAAGTCCGTGTAAATTTCTTGTTTATGTCCTGAAGAACTGAATTAAGTTGAGCATATCCGAGAACCTAGGAGTCTCTATAAACTAGCGTAATATCACTTATACCCATAACAACATTTTTTCTTGGGTGAGCTATGTGAATGCTCATGATAGGATATCTAGAGTTGAACCATGTTGGTTAATGATCCTATCTCTTATTATTGGTTTAGTTGGTGTATGAACTGGTGGCATATTTTTATGCCCAAATATTATTGGGATCGACTCCCAAATTACTGGTATGATTATATTCTAGGGGAACTACTATTGGATTTTCTGCAGGTGGTTATTGTTTGATTAAAAATTTCTGGAATTGGACTTGTCACACAGGGACGCTTAGGCATTCCTTAATTAATAACTTAGGGCATGGATATTTCTGGAGCCCTAATTTTGGTATGTTTGTTTCTTACTTGTATCTTAGTGACTCGGTCATTGACATCTATCCTTGGCTTGTTGTTTCCTCGATTGTGTCTAAGGTTGATCTTTTCAAGCCTTATCGCTTACATAGTTTTTAAGGTTGTAGTTAAGTGCAAAGGCAAGGTGGAGCAGTGCGCCCTGGAATCTCCTTTGCTTAGTGTACATGTAGCCCTACTGTGGCATGTTGGGTGCTTTTGAATGTTTTAAGTACGTACTGTTAAATTTTAAAACTCACACTGGATGTGTTAAACCTATTGTTGGATGTATTTACTTTTAATGCACATATTTCCCACATTTTTTTATATGGATTTTTAAGACCACTTTTTAAATGAAAACGCTTTATTTCTGCATTATTTCGGTTTAGTATTTTCGAGTCTTTACATAACTACCAGACCCAAAATCCTGATCATTATAGCGCTGAAAGGTGAGGGGGTTTCTACAAAATCGATGTATAGGATTTTTGGAAAAACGTATTTTAAACTACTAAGGTTGTGGCACAAGTACAAGAAGAGACGAGAATAGTACGGGATTTCTTGGATGTGTTCCTAGCGGATTTACCACCTTATTGAGAGATCGAGTTCACCATTGAGTAAGCAACGAAGATTGTACTGATTTTGAGAGCACCATATCGGATGGCACCGAAAGAATTAAAGGAGTTGAAGAACTAACTACAAACACTACTAGATATAAGGTTCATAAGGCCGAGCCATTCTCTATGGGGATCATCGATGCTATTTGTGAAGAGGAAGGATGGGTCAATGAGGATGTGTATAGACTACAGAGAACTCAATAAGGTGACAATCAAGAATAATTACCCTTTGGTGAGAATAGATGACTTGTTCGATCAACTTCAAGGGAAGTCGGTCTTCTCAAAGATAGATATTTGATCGGCATACCATCAGTTAAGGATTAAGGAAGATTATATTCTTTAAACAACTTTTTGTACCATATATGGGCATTGTGAATTTTTGGTAATGTCTTTTTGACTTATCAATGCCTTAGCTGCATTTATGGATTTAATGAATCAAGTGTTTGAGGACTACCTCGATAAGTTCATCATAATATTCATTGACCACATTCATATCCACTTAAGGTCAGAATAAGAACATGAGGATTACCTTTGGTTAATGCTTCAACAACTAAGAAAGCACAAGTTGTTTGCCAAGTACGACAAGTATGAATTTTGGATACATCAAGTGTTATTCTTGGAGCATATCGCAAGGATGGAATCATGGTAGGTCTGGAAAAAATTTAAGTAGCAAAAGATTGACCAAGACAAAAGAACTCCTCGGAGGCTAGGAGTTTTCTTGGGTTAGCTGGATATTATCGATAGTTTTTTAAAGGATTTTCAAAAATTGTTACCCATTTGCAGAGTTAACAAAGAAGAATTTAAAGTTTGTATGGACAGATAAGTGCAAAAGTAGCTTTTTGGAGTTGAAAGAGAAGATAATTACCGAACCTATGCTAAGTCTTCATTTAGATAAGTAAAATTTCGTGGTATATTGGAACGCATCAAAAAAAGGGCTTGGTTTTGTGTTGAAGCTAGCCTAAAAGGTAATAGCACGTGTCAAGGCAGCTGAAGGAATATGAGCAACGTTATCACACCCATGATCTGGAATTGGCAACGGTAGTGTTTGCTCTGCAGATATGGAGATACTATATGTATGGTGAGTGGTGTGCGATTTATAATGACCACAAGAGTCTAAAGTATTTATTCACTTAGAAGGAATTGAACGTGAGACAGAGATAGTTGTTGGAACTTGAGAAATACTATATCATCCAAGAAAGGCAAGTGTGGTTGAAGATTACTTAAGTCTTTGAGGACCTGGTCAAGTGATAATATGGAGGAAAGTTATAGCAAGATTGGTTGAAGAAATGGATTAGACCGGAATTAAGTTTATCATGGGCAGATTGTCCAACATCACTTTGTAGTCAAAACTTTTAGAAAGGATCAGAAAAGAACAAAAATATGTTAAGATACCTGAAAAGAATTTGAGATACCTACTAAGGAGAAATTAAAGAAAGTGAATTTGGAGGAAACCCACATTACTCCTTGCTCACTGCATCCAAGTACGACCAAAATGTATCATGATTTAAAATTGTTATATTGGTGGTTTGGGATGAAGAAGGGTGTGGTGGAATTTGTGGCAAGATGCCTTACATGTTAACAAGTGAAGGTAGAGCACCAAAGGATAGTTGGGTTGTTGCAATCATTAAGTATCCCTGAATGGAAATGAGAGAATATATCGATGGATTTCCGGGTGAGACTACCAAAGGCAACGAAACAACGTGACTCAATTTGGGTGATAGTAGACATATACACAAATTCGGTACATTTTCTACCAATGAAAACAGTGTATTCAACAGATTAGTAAACCAAGTTGTATGTGTAAGAGACAGTGCAACTACATGGGGCGCCATAGTCGGTAGTATCAGACAGATATCTAACTTTTACTTCCAAGTTTTGGGAAAGTTTGCATAAAGTGATGGGTAAAAAGTTGAAGTTTAGTATCGTGTTTCATCCTCAGAGGTATGGGCAAACTGAAAGGACGATTCAGATAATGGAAGACATCTTGCGAGCATGTGTCCTTGATTTTAGTGGATCATGGATTAAGTATCTTTCATTGATCGAATTCTCCTATAACAACAATTATCAGGTGACTATTGGAATAGCATCGTATGAAATGTTGCATAGATGAAAGTGTAGCTCGCTAATACATTGGGATGAGATGGGGGAAGGAAATTTCCTTGGCCCAGAGTCAGTATAGGAAGAAAATGAAGCCATTAGAAAGATTAGAGCTCGGATGATTGCTTCTCAAGACTAACAAAAATGTTATGGAGACCCTAAGCGTACAGATGTGGAATTTATGGTTGGTGATTATGTGTTTTTGAGGGTATCAGCAATGAAGGGGAAAAAAGATTAAGTAAGAAAGGAAATCTATGTCTCAGATATGTAGGATGTAGCGCACCAAATTTTTTTTTAAAATTTATTAGTTTTGTGCTTTGTTTTATTTTAATTGTTTAAGTGTTATGAATTTTTTTATTTGTTTGAATTTTTTTGTAGAAATTGTGTGTATTTAATTGTTAATTGTTTTATTTATTTATTAATTTAATTTTTGAATAAAATGAGTTTTGATTGAATGTACCAAGGTGCATGGTAAGTAAAGATGCACCTTAGTAATTGAGTGTGTGCATGTGCATGGTTCCATGGTGTGCATGCAATAGATTTTCTACACATTTTTTTATTTCTTTTTATTAGATTTATTTTATTTAATTAGAAAAAAAATAAAGGAAGAGGAAATAGAGGGGTGAACGGCAATGGAGTGGGAAAGGGAAGGATTTTATTCCCATTTATTTTTTCAATCAAAGAGCTTAAATTGGAAGACTATAGCTATTTTGGGTAAGGGAACTGTTGACATTTCTCCAATTATCTATTCTTTTTATTATAAATGATTTTAGGCTTAATTACGAGAAATGGTTTGGGAAACTTACCCATTTCCCATTAGGACTAGTTATTGCTAGGTTAAATTAAACGGAGGAAAGAAAGAAAAGAAGAGCACTTTGTGCTCTTGTGACCGTCGACCTAGAGAGAGAAGGAGAGAGAGTGAGTGTGAACTGGAGAGAGAAGGAGAAGGAGAAAGAAAGAAGAAGAAAGAAGAGGAAAAGGAGAGGTCAATTCTATAGGTATGGCCTTGTATACTTGGTTTGATTCTTAAGTTTACTCATCCCCTCAATTCTAAGTACTGGTTCTTCTTTTCTCTCCTTGTGATGTTCAAATCCCTACAGGTGTCAAGGTCCCTTTTTGCTAGTGTGTTCTTGATTACACATTCAAGAGAGGTAATGGATTCTTCCCTATGTGTTGGTTTGTTAATGATCATGGTTATGTCTTCTTTCTATTTTTTCTTTTGGGATAATGGTTGATGAAGTTGTGAAAGAGATGTGATTTTGAGATATGAAAACATGTTGATCATGATGAGTGATGTTATTGTGGTTTCGGCCAACAAGAGTATAACCTTAGATTTATTATTTTTTTTAAGCAAGCATGATGGATTTGAATATTGAGATTTTGCTAAAGGGTTCTATGTGTTTTCGGCATGATACATGATTTGGACTCTTGTTGTTGAATCGATGAATTTGATGAACATGTTTATGAGATTGGTATGTGGTTATGATGTATTAATAGGTTAAGGCATGCTAGGTTTATTTATGTGTTGCGCTTATATTTTGGGGACTGAGGATTCTTATGCATGGTACCAATATGGTTATACATATGTTTATTGTTTTAAAAATAGGAACATGTTAGGATCTCTTATCTCTTTGCATGTTAGTTTTAATCCTCCTCCTATCTTGTGATCAGTTGTGATATTAGGAGCATGCTGGGAATTTCTTGGATTTTGGAAACAATAAGGAATGAAAATATGTTATAGGTTTCGGCCTATGGGGTGTGATGCATGTTGTGTTGTTTTTTTTTTTCACTTATACATATTAAGAACATGCTAGGTTAATTGGTTAAGTGAAGGGTGTGTCTTGATTCTTTTAAAAAGGATAATTTAGTGAATTTTATGATGATTATACTTGCTGATTTTGTGTATATTTGGTGAGGAATTTTGGTGAAACAATGAGTTGCATGCATAAGTAATGTCTCAAATGATGAGTAGATTTTATGTAAATAAAAGGGTATTTTATTTCACATTTGAAATGGTGTTTTTACTCAATTAATACCTACAGTGTTTTATCTTATGAAGAAAATATAGCTTTTATCCAAACTTATGATTTCTGAGAGATTAAATAGTTGCTGGAAGTTTTGATTAAAAATAAGAAATGCCTTTTAAATGAAACAAATAATGTGAGTATATTGAATTATTCTCCTAAGTTATGTATATGTTAAATTGATATTTTTTTTTAAATGTAGCCATGAATTTTCACATTATTATTAAGTGCAGTTTTTCTTTATTCTAATGAGAAAATGTTTGAGTTCAAATTCACTTATGATTTTTAAACAAAATAAATAGTTGCTAAAAGTTTAAGTTACTAAGTTAAAAATAATTACTTTGTTTAAAAGTAATGGGTTTACACTACATAATTTAAGTCTTAAATAATACAAGTGAAAATATAATTTTCCCACACTTAAAATTATATTTTCTCATATTTAATCTTGTAATTTTGTTAATTTAGAAGAAAATGTTATTTTCTAAAGGAAACATGAAACTTTATAAGTATTTCTATGTAATTAAAAAATTTATTGTTTCTAAGCAATTTAAAATAATAAATGTAGATATTATTTTATGAGAAATTTAAAGAAGTTAAATGAATTTGTTTAATCAACTTTGAGACTTAAATAAATAATGGTAAAATGAAAATGTTGCTGAATTTTTACTTCAAGAGGTTAGAATTGAGAATGTAGAAATTATCGTTTTAGGCATCACTTTTTAACAATGCTCCCCATGTATTCATGTCGTATGCAAATGCACTTTTACATTCAAATATATGTCTATCATTCAAACATATAACTTTTACTTTGTAACCATGCATGGATAATAGGTAGAATTGACATTATTATTTTGTCATTTTATGCGAAAAATGTGAATGTTTAGAATTTATGAACAATTTGCACCATGTGTGCATGACCCATGCACACATGGGGTATATGTGTTGGGCACGAGAAATCTCATTGATTCTAAAGAGAACTATTTGATTATGATTATAGGCTCGTTGTGAAGTTTTTCTCATTATTGCTTTACTCGGACCTGAGGTAAGGAAGTTAGATAAAATTTATATGTTTATGCTATGAAATGGTAAGAACAATATGTTATGAGAATAATGATATGCTATGTATGATGAAGGACTGTGAAATATGAAGTATTGAAATCTTTCATGAAATGCTACGATGAATGTGTGTGTAACATGTGTTTTCCTTTATGTTGTTTGAAATGGATTTCATGTGATTTTATGCTGTATGAAAAAGCAAATGGTTGTTAGCATGTTGAACGCGACACAACCAAAGGGGTTACTAAGGATATAAGACGTAACCCAAGTTACTAAGGTATGACATAACTTTTAGGGTGGACGCGCCGAGGTTATTCAAGGATCAGAGCCTCTTGTTTACCTCAAGATGTGACATGCACAATTGAGGCGCCATGTTCACAAAGAATATGATGATGATGATGTTTTTATTTCTGATGATGATGATGTGTGAATATGATGATGATGTTTTTTTTTTTTCTGATGATGATATGTGAATATGATGATGATGTTTGATTATAATGATGATGTCTATTTACGATGTATGATGATGACGTCTATTTACGATGTATGATGATGACGTTGAATTACGATGTATGATGATGTATGAATGAGCTTTATGGTATGATTATATTCTTATTGTGTTTTTCTTTGTATGGTGTTTGTTCTTCTTTATTGGGCTTTTAGCTCACCCCCTTACTTTCCCCCTTTTAGGTAATAAATAGGGTTTCTCTTTGGCACGCGCTATGATGTGAGGAGTTCCGACGTCATAGTGTGTATGGCGTGGGGTATCCTATAGATGAATAAAAAATTAGCTTAAACGCTGAATTTTAGAGTATAATGTTATGGACTTAAATTTTAAAACTATCAGTGGGACTCAAACTTTATTTATTTTAAACATTGCATAAGTACTCGAATTTTTATTTTAAACTATTGGGCTTAACTTGCATGTTTTATCAAAGCCCCACTAGATTTTCATATGTTAAGTGGTTTTCTTCTATAATTTTATGAGTATGGAGACGTTTGGCAAAGTAGTAGTTTGGGGTGTTTTACATGGACCATTTTAGATACTGGAAAAAATTATGAAGTGTCTTATTAGTTAGCTTTGCCTCAAGCATTATTAGGATTTCACAATGTCTTTCGCGTATCGATAATGAGGAAATACGTGTCGGACCCATCTCATATTCATAGTTACGAGACATTAAGTTTACAAGAAAAACTATCTTATGAAGAGAAGTCAGTGCATATTTTGGATAGGAAAGAAAAGGTGTTATAGAATAAGACAAATTAAGGTTCTTTGGAAGAACAGTGCGGTAGTGGAAGCTACTTGGAATTATTCAGGTAAATTTCAGAGATTAAATTCATTTTTAAGGGGGGTAGTTATAATATTTGCTTTCCTTATATAGGGTTATTTTGCTAATTTGGCCATGGTTCAAGAGTAATTTGGTCATTTTTGTGATATGTATGTTTTGCATAATATTGATTTTGTGAAAGAATACAAAAATTTATGAAAAGATGATCACATGGATGTTCCTTCAAGTATTAGTGGCTTAATTGTCATAGATATTGGAAATTGGGGGTTAAAATAAAATTATGAGTTTTATGGTAGATAGTGTAATGTCTAATTTTTAAAACTAGTAGTTTAAGAAAGAATTACCAAAAAAGATGATTAAGTCAATTAACAGAAAAGCTTATATCAAGGATAGGATAGGATGGTAATGTTTTGATAGTTAGTCATTATAAGTAGAAAGAGAGAGACTAGGGTTAGGGTTAGATCTCATAATTTTCTGTCTCTCACATTCAATCTAGCCTAGGGTTCAAAACACTAAGCAAGAAGAAAATTGTAATGACTCGACTAACTTAAAGACATTAGACTATTAAAACTACTAAGCATAACTACTATTTTGGAATACATACATAAAATAATAGAACTTTATTATAAAAATCCAAATTACGAAATCCCATGGTTATTACATAAAATCATAAGGAAAACAAAACCTTTAATTAATTGTTCAAATACTAAATGCGGAAAAACATAAATACATAATTAAAAAGACTTCAAACAAAACTTCATCTGCAATCTTTCCCATCAGTCCATTCATTTAGTTCTCGCCCAATACACATGCCAAAGCTGCCATGAATCTGTCCCGCCTTCAAAGCTCATTTTCCTGCACCATCTAAAATAACAAGGAATGAGCCTAATGCCTAGTAAGGAAAAACTACTAAAATATATCATAAATCATAAGACTAAAAACATAAATCATAAAACGTATGACGTATGACGTAAAATCATAAATCATAAAACATAAGACTACAATATTAATGGTCCTTAACTCATTATCGTAGTATGTGATGGAAACTATCTAGGTCCTCTTGCTACTATTTAGAGGTTTGTTTAGACACAAATACAGTATATGATAAACCATCTAGGTCCTCTTGCTACTATTTAGAGGTAGGTTTAGTCATAACTATAGTCTACCATAATGATAAAAATCTTGGGATTTGCTTATTTGCTATCTAAGCAACCATATTTCCCAAGCGACTACAACATAAAATACATACATACATGCATGCATGCATACATACATACATACATACATACATACATACATACATACATACATACATACACATAAAATCTAACCTATTTTCAAAAACCAAAATATTGGAGACAAGAACAGGATTGGGAACTCCGAAAACCTTTAGTTTCAAAGGAATCAAATACCTTAGATATAATTAGAAATTCGATCTACACCTCAATACCAAAATATCACTCTATCTTACTTCCCAAGTGTTTTGAAAAGCTTGGATTTGAAAGCTTTTAACCCCAAAACCCTAGTGGTTCTCTCTAGAACAAACTTAGCAGGTTGGAGGTTTTCAAAAATGCTTGAATGATGATGCAAAAGGCTGAGTGAAGGGCATTATTTATAGAGTTCGAGGAGTGAAACTAACTCCTTTTAAAATTAATAAATAATTGAATAAAAATATAATCTTTTACTCAACAGATGCCCAGAACACGGTCAAAAATGTTCAATAGCAAATCCAAGTTGTTGAAGGCTATTTCTAGCTTGGATTCCACGAATTTTCAAAAATATGCATGAGGGAGCCAATATATCGCCCCTATAGGCGATATATCACCTGCCCCATCATCCCAAGCCTCCTTGGTTTCGTTTGTGTGAAGTCGACGTGTTTTCTGTATCAATCATAGGAGATATTTCAGCCCCTATAGCTGTGATATATCAGCATACGTTGATATATCAAACACGCATTTGCACGCTTTCAGCACACTTGAAGTTTGTTTAAACAACTTTGACTGAGTAAAATGTAATTCTAACAGCTGAGGGAAGGTTCTATTGTAACGACTCGGATTTTCAAGACTCGATAATGCGGAAATATAAATGTTTTCATTTAACAAAATGTCTCAAAAACCCATAAAAAAAAACTTTTTAAAAAGTCGTATGGCCATACTTAACCTTTAGTTACAAACATGTTTTATAAAGATTAGAGTGAGCCTAGTTTAGGAAAATTACACAACATTTCCAAAAATAAAACGGCTTCCCAAAAGGTCGGTCCACATGTACATTTGCAAGGAAGACTCCAGCGCTCACTACTCTGCCTTGCCCTTGCTCTTACCTACAACATGAAACAACTAGGTAAGCGAAAACGCTTAGTAAGATCAACTTTCAAACAAAGCATGTAGAGAATTAGGGTTCCGGACCCTACACAATCAATTTTAAGAACGCTAAAGCGTCCTGGCAAACTTATGGTCATGCCTGATAACCAATGATAAATTAATTCATAACTAGATAAAATCCTGCACTCAGAAAATTCCAAAATAAGCAGATATATTATATCACAACTATATCTTATCAACAATTATATCCCTGCATTCAGAAAATCCCAGAGCAAGAAGATATATTATATCACAATATAATTCGAGACTAACGCTCTACAATTTCCATCAATTCAGGTGTAACGCGCCCTCCAACATAATTGCTAATCTGTAAAAGAGAATCGAGTCTCCACACTAAGATCTAGCCAATAAATATCCTCGTCAATGGTAACTATCGTGTTACCTAGGGCATCACTACTTATCCAAGAGTGTAATCCAATTTATACGATTTTACGGAGACTTCTATGTTAATCAGTGGTGCTGGTGAGCAGTTGCCCCTAGGGTGTTCAGCCTCACTCAATCTTGGCAACCCCTAGTATCTCTAGGCACTCTCACTAAATGGCCAATATTCACGGCAGCTATCCGAGAATAACTTATTAGAGCACTTGCTCGGATTCTAACCGTCCAATGATTAAGTAGGCATGAGGGCCCCTAGGTCCCATTTATTTTGGCACCCCTAGGTTTAACCAGCTTATCCTCATCTCATGGCCACTCGTCGCGGTAATGAACCGGACATAAATAAAATCAAGCAGTGTGATGGGCATCAGCCGTCTAGGGTATGATGGACATCTACCGTTCATATTTTCTAATTCAGCACCCACTAGACTAACGTCTCTAAGAAACTTTCTACGACAAGGTATATATGTGCATGTATCCCTATACTAACATACAATACAATAATTGTTTCAAGTTGCAACCACACAATATAAGTTGACTTACTTGGAGTCCTTAGTGCTCACCAGGTTTTCACCCTCCAACGTTCAGTCCAGTTACGCTTAGCCAATACTGTAGTTATCCATACAGTATACTCGGATTAATTATGGCACTCATAATACATTATTATTATTTTGGGCAATTTGGTCATTTTAATAAAAGTCATTTGTAAGGATTTATAATCCTTATTTGGTCTTAAACCTATTAAGAAAAGTCATACAAAATATTCAAGACTAAACCCTAAGTCTCGGGGAGACCTATCCTAAGGTCTCGATACCTAGGCTCGGGTATCACAATGGTATTTTCCCACAATCCGCTAAAAATCTTATTCTTTCAAGATATCGCTATTAACCCGCACTTTCGACTAGTCGGTTAAACTATGTAAGATTTTAGCCAGTATTATATCCAGAAAATACTAATAAATTCCTTAATTATTTTTACAGAAAATAAACTCTTAAATTTTCCTTTTATTTTTCTAAAGGTTTTAATATCTAAAAACCGTTTTAAGAAAATTGCCTAATTTGTCTTAATTAGGAAAACCGTTAAAAATTTCTCATCTTGACTAATTAATTTTCCAAAATCAAGTAATCAATTTTACTTACTAGAAAAATAATTCTTTTAATTATTTTCTCAAAATATAGGGTTTTAAACCCTCTTTTAATTTATTAACTATTAATAAATTAAATCTCTTATTTTTAAAAAGAATAAAAAATCTTTAATAAAAATAATTCATTTAAACTCAAAGGAGTAATTTTAGTGAAAATATGTTTTCAAGACTTACCAATTTATATCTTGAAATAAGCAAAATTTTACTTTTTACTTTATGTTCCAAAATCTCATTTTTACACTAAGTGTGAAAAGCCTATTTTTCACATTTTTAACTACATACTTCGTTAGTTCATAACTTGAAATTTACTTACCCAATTGTTACCAAAATTTTCCAATTCCATTTTTGTTATGCCATTTAGGTCTTTGTAAAATCTTAGGTCAAAATGAGCATTTTTTATTGGTGAAATCATTTTCCAACAATGAGGTAAAAATGACCTTATTTTCAAGTCCTTATTTTTTTCCAAACTTTGACAGTTAATAACTTTCAAACCGTTCAATATTTTCTTACCAAATTTTACAGTGGAATACTAGGTTACACCAGAAATATGCCCACAAAATTTTAGAAAAAACTGGGTACATTTTCCCTATACAGTGGCTGTCCAAACTTGGTTCCGAAAATAAGAATACGAGAAAACAGTTTTTTACCTAAACTTTGAAATAGCATAACTTACTCATTTCTAAATATTTTTTAGTGTTTCAAAAGCTCAATTTTATGTACTCTATCTCAACAACATCACAGTCCAATTTAATTTTACAAAACCAATATACTGTGGCTGCTTGACCCCTTGGATGCCACAGCTCAAAACATGTTTTGTTTTAGGATATCCTACAAAACCCTTGAGTGTTTTGGTTCCCATTTTCAAAAATCAATACACAAGCATCATAAAAATTATTAAAAAACTACCATAACCTTATTACATCACCAACAATAAACTTTAAGCATTCAATATACAAAATAATGCTTAAAACTAAAAACCCTACAACAAAATAATCAAAAGTAAACTTTTTACGTTTTGGTGTTCTTGCATAAGGTTTGGGCCTTCCTATTAGCTTTGACTCCTTCAAATCCTTTCAAAAACCCTAAAAAACTTCCCCCAACAATATAGTTAATTAGCTATTTGAAACTCTATGCTTAAAACTTTACAAAAGTCTAGATTAATGAAACTTTACCTTAGGGAAAACCCTTCCTAGACCAAGACTTAGCTTCCAAGTTTCCTTGGTGTTCTTGGGGTTCAAAATGGAGAGAAAACTTGAGAGGGTCTTCAAAAATCAGATGAGAGTGATTGAGAGAGTGTGGGGGTCTGTTTTGGGGGTTAGAATAGCTCACAAAACTCTTCAAAATATCACAAAACACTTGAGTGTTTTTCTAGCCACTTGCCCACTTGACTTCTTAATTAAATGGGATTTAAACTTTATAAAATTGGGTTCACACAACTCTAAAAATACCACATGGCCGGCCACCCATTGTTATATATGTGATCATATCATTTTTTTTTATATAAAGGTTAATAATTATTTCCTAAGAAGAAAAGTCCAAATTGACTTTCTATACCTTTTTCACTCTTGTTAAGTTTTAAAAACAAAACTTAACACTAAATAATTAAATTAAATGTCTCTTACATTTAATTTAATTAATCACACAATAAAATTTAACCTAAGGTCTATTCATGGAATAAAATTCCCCATTTCAGCAAAATTAGGCATTTAACACAAAATGCCCTAAAATTTCCATTTTCTTTTAGGTTTATTATTTTTGACCAAACTTTAAGTTTTATGAATGTATTTTATGCCCAAAATATAATTGCCATAATTTTTCATTTTATTTTCCGAGATTTTTACCCAATCATGGTTTTTGTGTCGGTCCAGGACTGAAAGTCTTATCTTGACTTTTATAATCACAAAATTCATATTTTGGCTAGCAATAACTCATGGAATACTTACAAACAAAATATAATATTATTTAAAATAATATTCTTAACCCGGGGGAAAAATCCCGACCCAAATCGTTTAAAGGTACCCAAAAATGCAAGACGTTACAATACCTACAATTTATAAAGGTTTCGTCCTCGAAACTTAAAACAAATGAGGATACAGCTCCCTCATCTTGTCTTCTGTTTCCCAGGTTGCCTCTTCAATGCCATGGTTACACCACTGCACCTTTACCAATGGCACTGTCTTGTTCCTCAACACTTTTTCCTTTCGGTCTAGTATCATAACCGATTTTTCCTCACAGACGAGTTGAGGATCCACGCTCAGCTGCTCATAGCTAATTACATGCAAGGGATCGTGCATGTATTTTCTCAACAAGGATACATGAAACACGTCATGCACCTTAGACAGGGTGGGCGGAAGAGCTAAACGATAAGCTACTTCCCCGATCCTCTCTATGATTTCGAAAGGTCCAACGAACCTTGGGCTAAGCTTTCCTTTCTTCCTGAATCGCATAGCCCCTCGTAGCGGAGCTACCTTCAGCAGCACATTATCGCTAACCTCAAACACCAGGGGTCTACTGCGTCGATCAGCATATTTGCATTGTCGATCAACCGAAGTTTGCAAGCGTTGCCTTATCTGTCGGATGTCCTCGGTAATCTGATCAACCTCATCCGATCCGAGAAACTTTCTTTCACCGATCTCATGCCAATGAATCGGTGATCGGCATTTCCTTCCGTACAAAGTCTCATATGGAGCCATCTTGATGGAATCATGATAGCTATTATTGTAAGCGAACTCTATCAGTGGAAGCTTCTCATTCCATGACCCTTGAAAGTCGAGCACGCAGGCTCTTAGCCTATCTTCCCGGGTCTCAATTGTTCGTTCACTTTGACCGTCTGTTTGCAGGTGGAAAGAAGTGCTAAACTTCAGTTTAGTACCCAACCTCGTTTGGATTCTATTCCAAAATGTCGAGGTAAAACGTTCGTCGCGATCTGATACGATGGAGTTGGGTACACCATGCAGTCTCATTATTTCTGCAATGTAAATATCTGCTAACTTATGTGCGCCATAAGTTACCTTGATCGGCAAGAAATGAGCAGACTTAGTCAGCCTATCCACGATAACCCAAATGGCATCGTGCCCCTTAGGAGTGGTTGGTAGACCTGTGACAAAGTCCATAGTGACCATCTCCCACTTCCATTATGGAATTTCTAAGGGTTGTAACAATCCGGCTGGCCGTTTATGCTCGGCCTTTGTCTACTGACAAGTCAAGCAGTGTGCCACATATTCTGCCGTCTCCTTTTTCATCCCAGGCCACCAAAAGTACTTCTTCAAGTCTTGGTACATTTTTGTGGTACCCGGATGCATGGCATAAGGAGAATTATGTCCTTTGAAAAAGATCTTCTTATTGATCTCTCCATCTTCAGGAACACATATTCTTCCCTTGAACCCCAATACTCCATCTTCGGAGATATGGAATCCTGGTCGCCCCTCGTTCCTCACTTCGTGCATCAATCCTTGAACCCAAGGATCGACTAACTGCCTGCCTCTTATAGCTTCCATAATGGTAGGCTCGATAGAGAGGTTAGCCAATTGACCAACTATTATCTCTAAATCCAAGGTAGCAAGGTCGGCTTGTAACTGCGGCGAAAATTCTTTCACTGTCATCACATAAGCATCTGGTTGTCGACTCAATGCATCTGCCACCTTGTTTTCTTTTCCCGGGTGGTACAGAATGTCGCACTCATAGTCGTTAAATAGTTCCAACCATCGACGTTGTCTCATATTCAATTCCTTCTCAGTGAATAAATACTTCAGGCTTTTGTGATCAGTGTAGATGTCGCAATGTATCCTGTATAGGTAGTGCCTCCATATTTTTATAGCAAAAACCATTGTTGCAAGCTCCAGGTCATGAGTAGGATAGTTCCTCTCGTAATTCTTTAGCTGTCGAGAAGCATAAGAAATTACTTTTCCGTGCTACATCAGCACTGCTCCCAACCCTCGGTCTGAGGCGTCGCTATAAATAGTATATCCCTCTGTGCCATTGGGGATTGTCAGCACTGGGGCAGTCGTCAATCTTGTTTTCAGCTCTTGAAAACTCTTCTCACACTTGTCAGTCCATTCATATTTGATGTTTTTTACGGGTAAGGGCAGTCATTGGTGCGGCTATTTTGGAAAATCCTTCCACAAATCGCCGGTAGTATCCTGCTAACCCAAGAAAACTTCTAACCTCATGCGCATTTTTCGGAGGTTTCCACTGCTTAATAGCTTCTATTTTGGCAGGATCTACTGAAATTTCGTCTCCCGACACTATGTGCCCCAGAAAACTTACTTTCTCTAGCCAGAATTTGCACTTCGAAAACTTAGCGTAAAGCTTTTCGTCTCGCAGACACTGGAGGACCAATTACAGATGTGTTGCATGCTCTTCCTAGATTTTTGAGTATATCAGAATATCATCAATGAACACGATGACAAACTTATCCAAATACTCACGAAATACTCGATTCATGAGATCCATGAATGTTGCAGGCGCATTGGTTAGTCCAAAGGACATCACTAAGAACTCGTAGTGACCGTAGCGCGTTCTGAAGGCCATCTTTGGTATATTCGTCTCCTTAACCTTGAGCTGATGATAGCCTGATCACAGGTCTATTTTGGAAAATACTGATGCTCCTTGTAGTTGATCTAAAAGATCGTCGATCCTCGGTAATGGATATCGGTTCTTGATCGTCACTTTGTTCAACTCGCGATAGTCAATGCACATTCTCATCATACCGTCTTTCTTCTTAATGAATAAGATCGGGGCTCCCCACGGAGAATGGCTTGGCCTTATGAACTTCTTGTCCAGTAACTCTTGCAGTTGTGACTGCAACATCTTGAGTTCAACTGGTGCCATTCTGTAAGGATTCTTTGAGATCGGGGCAGTTCCCGAAATCAACTCTATCTCAAACACAATCTCTCGGTCTGGTGGAATCCCTGGGAGATCTTCAGGAAATACATCGGAAAACTTGCACACAACCGGTACATCCGATGGTTGCTGACTCGTTTCTTTATCCTTATCCACTATGTTTGCCAGAAAACTGATGCACCCGACACTCAACATTTTTCTCGCCTTTATCGCATAAATCATGGGACACTTCTTTTCTCTTGACGTACCCTCGAACTCGAATGGTTCTTCTCTTGCTGGGGTGAAGACCACTTTTCTGCGCTTGCAATTGATAACGGCTCCATATTTGGTTAACCAATCCATCCCAAATATGACATCGTATTCATGTAGGTCCAAAACTAACAGATCCACCATCAGCTCATGATTTTCAACCCAAAATGGTACGGCTCTAACCCATGTCCGGACCAGCATATCCTCTCCCGAAGGCAAGGATACCCCACAAATAATAGGCATAGGCTCGAGACTTCTATTTAATTTTTCCACAAAGGATGCAGATACAAAAGCATGTGATGCACCAGTATCCATTAATGCATATGTTGAGGTTTGGGCGATAGAAATCTGACCTGACACCATATCAGATGGGCCAGCTCCTTTGTCGCTTTGTGTAAGTGCATAAACTCGAGGCGGAGCTCCAATTTGTTTATGTTGGTCGTTTCCATTGCCCTTGGCTGGCATTCGACAATCCTTAGCAAAGTGCCCTGGCTTTCCACAGTTAAAACAGACCCCACACTCGCCCCGATGGTGTCGATTACACTTGTTGCACAATGGCCATTGTTCAAACTCATTTCTCGACTGTTTGTTGTGACTAGCCATTGCCTGATTGGGAGGTCCCCCTTTTCTTTTGTTATTTCCCCCAAAAATCGGTCTTGTGCCTTTTGGATTGTTTGTTCGCCCCGAGTTCTGGCCGAACCTCGGGTTGAACCTTCCCCTTGGGTCATTCTGATTGGCCTGAAACTATCCGGGGTTATTGGGAGTGTACCTCCTGTCTTCGTTCTTCTGTGGATCTGGCTTGTCTGACACGACCCAAGACTCTTGGGGAAGAGCCTATTCAGCATACGTCTCTGGGCCAGTTCTACCAGTGTCTACACACCTAGCAATGTCTCTGCGTAGGCCCTTCATAAAACTCCAGGTCTTATTCTCTTTAGTGCTCACCTGGTTCTTCGCAAACCTAGACAGTTGGTCAAATTTTTTAACGTAGTCCTGCACGCTCGATGTTCCCTGCTTCAGATTAGTGAACTCATTCACTTTGTGCTCAATCACTGCCTTACTAAAGTACTTGCCATTAAACAAGGTCAAGAACTCTAGCCATTCCATCTCGACAACGTTATGCCCTTTCTTGGCTGCGTCCCACCAGATGCGGGCATCTTTTCTCAACATATAGGTCGCACAAACTACCTTCTCTCTCTCAGTAGTTCCAATGAAGTTGAAGATTCTTTCCAAAATACTAATCCATTCCTCTGCCATTGAAGGGTCACTGCTCCCCTAGAATATAGGTGGATTTTGGTTGTCGAACCTTTCTGATATAGGTTTTTCTCGGGCAGCTCTTGGCGCTTCTACTGGCTGTACAGGTTGCTCAATGATAACCTGCGGGCCAAGGTCTTGCTCTTCATTGTTTGCAGGTGGTACTTCGCAGTTCTGAGAATTGTTGGGTGGCATGGGGAGTCGTCCCAGAAGGGTGTTAAATCTTTCAGCTTGGAGGGCATCAGTGTCCTCCTGTCTCTTTTTCCCTCTTTCTATTTGGGCTCCCTGCGTCTCCACTAGCCTTTGCAGATTGTTCATCTACTCGGCTATCTCGCGAACTCTAGCAGCTTGGTTTGGAGTTCTAGCGGCAGGCGCGTTCTGAACTCTATCAGCAGGTACGGCCTGGCCTCGGCCAACAACACCCCTTCCTCTTTGAGCTCTTGTCCTTTCCAATTGTTTGATTTCAATCAAAAGCTCTTAAGCGCATAAGGACGAGAAGTTAATATTGACACAGATAGTTAATCAACCTAATTAAGCACACCAAACATATCAAGCATAACAAGCAATCAACACTTTTTAACAAAAGTTAGCAACTTCATTTCATAACATATACCATATACAACAACGTTTGAAGTTTGGGTCGGCCAGTTTAAAGGATTTACAATATTAGCCCTAAAAAAATGGACTTATATCCCTGCTAGACTAATTACTAATTTCCTTAATCATATACAAGGTAGGTACATATTTCAAAAGTAGGTGGGTTTCTAACACCTATGCAGCTCCTAAAACCTAGTCGATGTCGCTGTCTGCTGCCGTATCAGAACCATCCTCAGGATCCTCCTCAAGATCTTCCTTGGGATCTTCCTCAGGATCTTCCTTGCAATCTTCTTCGGGATCTTCCTCAGGGTCCTCCTCGGGATCTTCCTCATCTTGGTCCATCGGCTCCTCATAAGAAATTTCCCCGTTGCTGAGTTCTTCATTAGCCACTTCCTCCACTGGCAGGTTCCCAGCTACAACTACACCAAAGTCCTACAACCTAGTAGGTTTGCAAGGTCTTTACAAAAAGTATCAACAAGACCCCAGCATAACCTAATCTAAGTTGTCCATCAACAAATCCAACTCTATGTCGGTATCCTCGTCAGACTGCTTGAGATCCTCATCTGGCTCTACAGAAGACTTCCGTCATGTAATGCGTACATTGCCAAATGGCACGCCAATGTCATCATTCGTACTCGAAGTGGCAAGGAATTCTCATCATTAAAGAGTCTATAGAAAATTGATTCTAGGCGAAGGGATCATGGGTAGTTTTCCTATCACAGGGTCACCTATCTCAAGTATATCGACCATAACCTACAATTTATAGAATGGAGGAAAATAAAAAGAAAACAACACACTAAAGGAAGAAACAGTACTTACAGTGAGTGACGGTCTATCTTTGCGAAATGTACATGTGGGTTGTCTAAAGAACCGGCTCAACTCAAGCTCTGATACCAACTGTAATGACCCGGATTTTAAAGACTCGATAATGCAAAAATATAAATGTTTTCATTTAACAAAATGTCTCAAAAACCCATAAAAAAAACTTTTTAAAAAGTCGTATGGCCATACTTAACCTTTAGTTACAAACATGTTTTATAAAGAGTAGAGTGAGCCTAGATTAGGAAAATTACACAACATTTCCAAAAATAAAACAGCTTCCCAAAAGGTCGGTCCACATGTACATTTGCAAGGAAGACTCCAGCGCTCACTACTCTGCCTTGCCCTTGCTCTCACCTACAACATGAAACAACTAGGTAAGCGAAAACGCTTAGTAAGATCAACTTTCAAACAAAGCATGTAAAGAATTAGGGTTTCGGACCCTACACAATCAATTTTAAGAACGCTAAAGCGTCCTGGCAAACTTATGGTCATGCCTGATAACCAATGATAAATTAATTCATAACTAGATAAAATCCTGCACTCAGAAAATCCCCGAACAAGCAGATATATTATATCACAACTATATCTTATCAACAATTATATCCCTGCACTCAGAAAATCCCAGAGCAAGCAGATATATTATATCACAATATAATTCAAGACCAACGCTCTACAATTTCCATCAATTCAGGTGTAACGCGCCCTCCAACATAATTGTTAATCTGTAAAAGAGAATCAAGTCTCCACACTATGATCTAGCCAATAAATATCCTCATCAATGGTAACTAACATGTTACCTAGGGCATCGCTACTTATCCAAGAGTGTAATCCAATTTACACGGTTTTACGGAGACTTCTATGTTAATCAGTGGTGCTGGTGAGCAGTTGCCCCTAGGGTGTTCAGCCTCACTCAATCTTGGCAACCCCTAGTATCTCTAGGCACTCTCACTAAATGGCCAATATTCACGGCTGCTATCCGAGAATAACTTATTAGAGCACTTGCTCGGATTCTAACCGTCCAATGATTAAGTAGGCATGAGGGCCCCTAGGTCCCATTTATTTTGGCGACCCTAGGTTTAACCAGCTTATCCTCATCACATGGCCACTCGTCGCGGTAATGAACCGGACATAAATAAAATCAAGCAGTGTGACGGGGATCAGTTGTCTAGGGTATGACGGACATCTACCGTTCATATTTTCTAACTCAGCACCCACTAGACTAATGTCTCTAAGCAACTTTCTACGACAAGGTATATATGTGCATGTATCCCTATACTAACATACAATATAATAATTGTTTCATGTTGCAGCCATACAATATAAGTTGACTTACTTGGAGTCCTTAGCGCTCACCAGGTTTTCACCCTCCAACGTTCAGTCCAGTTACGCTTAGCCAATACGGTAGTTATCCATACAGTATACTCAGATTAATTATGGCACTCATAATTCATTATTATTATTTTGGGCAGTTTGGTCATTTTAATAAAAGTCATTTGTAAGGATTTATAATCCTTATTTGGTCTTAAACCTATTAAGGAAAGTCATACAAAATATTCGAGACTAAACCCTAAGTCTCGGGGAGACCTATCCTAAGGTCTCGATACCTAGGCTCGGGTATCACAATGGTATTTTCCCACAATCCGCTAAAAATCTTATTCTTTCAAGATATCGCTATTAACCCGCACTTTCGACTAGTCGGTTAAACTATGTAAGGTTTTTGCCAGTATTATATCCAGAAAATACTAATAAATTCCTTAATTATTTTTACAGAAAATAAACTCTTAAATTTTCCTTTTATTTTTCTTAAGGTTTTAATATCTAAAAACCATTTTAAGAAAATTGCCTAATTTGTCTTAATTAGGAAAACCGTTAAAAATTTCTCACCTTGACTAATTAATTTTCCAAAATCAAGTAATCAATTTTACTTACTAGAAAAATAATTCATTTAATTATTTTCTCAAAATATAGGGTTGTAAACCCTCTTTTAATTTATTAACTATTAATAAATTAAATCTCTTATTTTTAAAAAGAATAAAAACTCTTTAATAAAAATAATTCATTTAAACTCAAAGGAGTAATTTTAGTGAAAATATGTTTTCAAGACTTACCAATTTATATCTTGAAATGAGCAAAATTTTACTTTTTACCTTATGTTCCAAAATCTCATTTTTACACTGTGTGAAAAGCCTATTTTTCACATTTTTAACTACATACTTCGTTAGTTCATAACTTGAAATTTACTTACCCAATTGTAACCAAAATTTCCCAATTCCATTTTTGTTATGCCATTTAGGTCTTTGTAAGAACTTAGGTCAAAATGAGCATTTTTTATTGGTGAAATCATTTTCCAACAATGAGGTAAAAATGACCTTATTTTCAAGTCCTTATTTTTTTCCAAACTTTGATAGTTAATAACTTTTAAACCGTTCAATATTTTCTTACCAAATTTTACAGTGGAATACTAGGTTACGCCAGAAATATGTCCACAAAATTTTAGAAAAAACTGGGATCATTTTCCCTATACAGTGGCTGTCCAAACTTGGTTCCGAAAATAAGAATACGAGAAAACAGTTTTTTACCTAAACTTTGAAATAGCATAACTTACTCATTTCTAAATATTTTTTAGTGTTTCAAAAGCTCAATTTTATGTACTCAATATCAACAACATCACAGTACAATTTAATTTTACAAAACCAATATACAGTGGCTGCTTGACCCCTTGGACGCCACAGCTCAAAACATGTTTTGTTTTAGGGTATCCTACAAAACCCTTGGGGGTGTCGGTTCCCATTTTCAAAAATCAATACACAAGCATCATAAAAATTATTAAACAACTACCATAACCTTATTACATCACCAACAAGAAACTTAAAGCATTAAATATACAAAATAATGCTTAAAACTAAAAACCCTACAACAAAATCATCAAAAGTAAACTTTTTACCTTTTTGGTGTTCTTGCTTAAGGTTTGGGCCTTCCTATTAGCTTTGACTCCTTCAAATCCTTTCAAAAACCCTAATAAACTTCCCCCAACAACATAGTTAATTAGCTATTTGAAACTCTATGCTTAAAACTTTACAAAATCTAGATTAATGAAACTTTACCTTAGGGAAAACCCTTCCTAGACCAAGACTTAGCTTCCAAGTTTCCTTGGTGTTCTTGGGGTTCAAAATGGAGAGAAAACTTGAGAGGGTCTTCAAAAATCAGATGATAGTGATTGAGAGAGTGTGGGGGTCTGTTTTGGGGGTTAGAATAGCTCACAAAACTCTTCAAAATATCACAAAACACTTGAGTGTTTTTCTAGCCACTTGCCCACTTGACTTCTTAATTAAATGGGATTTAAACTTTATAAAATTGGGTTCACACAACTCTAAAAATACCACATGGCCGGCCACCCATTGATTTATATGTGATCATTTCATTTTTTTTTTTTTTGATGAAAAGAAAAGTATATTGAACCACAAACCAAATACAAAAACAAGCTCAAATAAGAGCCCCTCAAACCGAGGATTACAAAGGATTAACTTTCTCTAGGAAAGCAACATCTTTACTAGTCAACTTAAATCTATGCGAATTCTCAAGTCTAGCTTTCAAGCAATTTTGCAATAAAGCAAACAATGTATTTACTGAAAAAGAGCAAAGATTAAAAATGCACTGGTTAATAATTATTTGCTAAGAAGAAAAGTCCAAATTGACTTTCTATACCTTTTTCACTCTTGTTAAGTGTTAAAAACAAAACTTAATGCTAAATAATTAAATTAAATGTCTCTTATATTTAATTTAATTAATCACACAATAAAATTTAACCTAAGGTCTATTCATGGAATAAAATTCCTCATTTCGGCAAAATTAGGCATTTAACACAAAATTCCTTAAAATTTCCATTTTCTTTTAGGTTTATTATTTTTTACCAAACTTTAACTTTCATGAATGTATTTTATGCCCAAAATATAATTGCCATAATTTTTCATTTTATTTTCCGAGATTTTTACCCCATCAGGGTTTTTGTGTTGGTCCAGAACCGAAAGTCTTATCTTAACTTTTAAAATCACAAATTTCATATTTTGGCTAGGAATAACTCATGGAATACTTACAAACAAAATATAATATTATTTAATATAATATTCTTAACCCGGGGGAAAAATCCCGACCCGAGTCGTTTAAAGGTACCCGAAAATGCAGGACGTTACATATATACTTCCTATATTTATCCTTTATTAAATTATTCATCTAAAATCCTTAAATCCATAATAAACATACATGTGACAAGTTTCATGTTCTTAATTATTCTATCTAAACCTTAGGTTATAATAAATATCATTTCTAGGACCAGCTATATTAATCAAACCTTATGTTAAAATTAATATTTCTAGACTATAGGCTAAACTTATAAAACCCATAACTATCTCTATGAGTTTCCAACTAAGTCACGACTTGAACCAATAACCACGAAAACTAAAATACTACAGCACAACCTACTACTATCTAGCTAAGTAAAATTCTGAGACGCTACAAAAATTGAACTCTTCTATCAAGCATGGATCTTTGGGAACTTTTTTGGGACATGATAGAAAGAAGGATTTTGCGGATCTTGATTAGGGATCTTGAAGCTTGAATGCATGTTAATGGTGAAAACGGTTAGAAAGCAAGATAGGTTATTATTATTTGGTAGATATGCATGCTAGGATCCATAATACTGTTATATAATGATTAGAAACATGATAAGAGTAGATTTAAGATTGATTAAAGGTTTGGTATGTCTATTTATTGAACAGTTTGGTGAGGAAGACAAAGTTAGCTAGGGTTCTGGAACCCTAACAATGCATCAACCATGATGATAGCACATTTTTGTTTTTTATTGTATTTTCGTGATTAGATCATATTAGGAATGTTATGTGGATGATTTAGGGTTGAAACTATGATTAAATGTGGATTTAAGGAGGTTTGGTTCGATGGAAGAAGAAGAACACGAAGAAGAAATTGCACCTACGATTCTGTGCACAGCATTGGGCGCAACCGTGCTACTCGCCCGAAAACGGGAAAACGCCCTGTTTTGTAGTTTTGGTTAGGGCTTGGAGGTTTTAGTTTGGGGGGTTTCTATTTGGTGGTTTTATGACTTTCTTAAGGACTATTTGAATCAAATTGGGTTTTAGAAAGAGTAAAAGTGATTGCATGACACTTGCTTTTAGCTATAAGTCTCTAAAAGAATATGTTTGTATGTTGTTGGCTTATGGCTCACTGAAAAAACCTAAAAGGGCATGTGTGTGGATCGCTGCTGTGGTTGAGAACAAATAAAAAATATATAATTTTCTAATTAAGTTTTCTTTTAAAATAAATATAAAAGATATTAAAAAAAGTCTCTGATTAATGCCAATTTATAAGTGAGATATAAAAAATAATAATTGATAGTAGAAATATAAATAAAAATTGGATTATTTATTGATGTGTCAAATTTGGCACAACTTTTAACACACCATTAGAGAAATTTTTTTTTTAAAAAAAAAGTACTAAGAAATAGCATCACCAATTCAGCACTCATTGGATATGCTCTTACTACATAAGAGCATCTACAATGGAGTGCCAAAAATATAGTGCATTGCAACATTGACAAGAATCATATAGGGCTCCATCTAAAAACCAATTGGTAATTAGTGGAGATGTTCTTATTAATGGCTCAATATTCTTACACTTATTCCATGCGAGACACCATACTCCAATGTCCCCCATCAAGATGGTGGCGATTTTTCGCTCACCAACCTGCCTCTTTTCTGCTCACTTATTTTTTTGGATCTCAAGTGTCTTTTTTCCCTTTGCAGATCTCATGTGGCTTATGTAATGCCCTGGAATCCCTAATGTTGTTTAATGGCTGGATTAGTAGGCCGGGAGGACCATAATTATTTAATTATGCCATTAATTGATAATATGCATGTTTATGTGAATTATATTATAATATGATGTTAAATGCATGCATGTGGGTCCACATTTCAATTACAGGGGTGTTTTGGTAATTTCGCCCATTGAGGGTGTAATTGTATATTTGTATGCATGTCAGTGACATATTGTTGAGACCACATTATAATGTGGGTTTGTTCGAGTTATTCGGCATGAGACGATCTTGGAATATTGATTAGCGGTCTAGTCATAACAGGCATAAGTTTGGGGCTCGGGGTGAGTCTCGGGGTGATTTTAATGATTAGAGTGTTGGCGGGAATTAAAGGGTAACGGGATGTGAATTATTGGTGTTTGAGAATATCGAGAATAGCGGGAATTGGAGAGCGTTAATTATGATTAACGAGATAAGTGGAAAATACCAATTGTTCCCTTGGGAGCCTTTAGAAACCCTTAATTGACCTAGAGGTATTTTGGTCTTTTCACCCCTAGGATAGATATAAGCCATTAAGGCTATAGAAAGAAGAGGAAAATAGAGTATAAACTGAAGCTTCTCCCGTACCTTTTCTCCTTCTGTTTTCTTTGTGATTTTTGAGCCATTCTTGAGGATTCAAGCTTGGGAAGTAAGTCTTGGGAGTTTGGGAGTGTGTTCCACCATTGAAGAGCATCATAATCTGAGCTTAAGGTAAGTTTCTAGCCATTAAAATCCCTGCTTTGCTCTGTTTTAGTTCTGGTTTTCAGTTGGGATTTCTAGGTTGGATGATTGGTTTTGTTGGGAGTTTTGGCTAGGATTCTTGTGGTTGTGATGCTTGGGGTATGTGAGGATGGTTTTTGGGTTCATTTGGCACCAAAAATGAGGTTTGGTAGCATTGGAATCGAGTTGGAATTGAAAGAGTCGAAGAAGGAGGTTTCAGGGGAGAACTGTTCTGGGGGTAGTGCTACAACGCCCTCGCTATAGCGCTACACATGACTTTTGTTGGGCGGTTGGGGGTTCTAAGTATAGCGCTGGGGCGCTATTGAGCAGCACTATAGCGCTACTCTGTTCCTCCAGAATCCCGTTTTGAGTGTTTTTTAAGGGTTTTTGGCTCGGGGTTTCAATCCTTAAGGCCCGGGATCGAATCTACTCACCGTGTGGGCATGTTTCGAGGTTCCGAGAGTGGGTTTTAGGTTAAGACCCTTTCATTATTGATTTTCATTAAAGGAGGTTATAATTGGTTATGATTAGGTAACCGCTAAGGAACCAAAAGGGCGATCATTGTCAGGAGTCGTTCTTATTATATTTCTCGCTCGAACCGAAAGTAAGAAAACTGCACCCTGTGTATATGACATGCATGATTTTTGCTGAGGCATGTTGGTTGATAAATGTGGACATTGATTTCATATTAAATCCTAGCGGATGTTGTTTACTTGTGTATGGCACTGATTAGTCAGGGATGGCACTGGTCGCATATCACTGACGTAAGAGTCAGAAATGGCATAAGCGTCCTGAAGGCAGGGCCGAATGAAGATTAGATCTAATCGATATCAGCGTTGAATGACTCTAAGGCATTAATGCTGGACCGACCCTAAGGTTGATGAAACTTATAAGCACTTAGCTAGTCTAGGACTAGTTACTCAGAGCCAGGGCCTAAGGCCTAGGTGACTGCTTGTCACATGGCTAGGGAACAGTGTTCCATGGCTATGACTCTATGGTCATGAGGTAGGTTATGTTGGTGACTAGTCATCATGCACCTAACCTATTTAAGCTAGTGAAAGGATCACTTATCTCTAAAGCCCCGATGACCCTATCATCACATGGCTATTGGGAACTGAACCTACCTTAGTGATATTTCGAATTGTCACTCCTCTATTTTGGACTGAAAGTCCTGAATGATTATTATGATCATTGTTAATATTATATTCATGTTATATTGTGTTTTCTTGCTGGGCCTTGGCTCATGGGTGCTATGTGGTGCAGGTAAATGGAAAGAAAGCTCACCCAGCCTTGAGTGGAGAGCTTAGGTGGTTATGTGTACATATGCGGCCGCTTGACCACCACGGCCAAGGAGTTCTCAGAGGAACTAGGGGGTTTACCCTATTTTTTCCTCTTAGGTCGGCGGGTTTGTAAATTTGAAAAAGTAATGACCCTTTTGAGTTGTAAATAACTTGCAAATGTTTTTTATGGGCCCATGAACAGTTTTATGTATTAAATAAAATATATCCTTTCCTTTTTTATTGGTTTTCAACCTTAGCCTGTTAATAACACTTAGAAGCACGTTTTTAACCAAAGGACTCGGGTAGCGAGTCAAATTTCTGGTTCACCGTTCACCATAATTGTTCTGGGGTAACTAGGGCATTACAGCTTAACTCACTATTTGGATCTCAAGTGTCTTATTGAACTATACAGATCACAAGTAAGTTGGCTCACTCTTTGGATCCGTGTGGCTCTAATGCGCGCTTGAGAATTGGCTCATGATATCATGACAAGAATCATGGGGCTCCATCTTAAAATCAATTGGTAATTAGTGAAGTTAGTCATGTTCTTATTAATGGCTAAATATTCTTACACTTATTCCATGTGGAACACCATACTCCAATATATATTTAGCATATTTTAGCAAAAATATCACCCCAATAGTGTTCTAAAAAGTGTTCCTAATTTGGCACGTACTAGAAGTTATGCCAAATTTGGCACAAGATATAGAATGGACTAAATTTGCACACTTTTTTTATTCACATTTTTTACAAAAAAAGGGAAAAAAATATTAATTTTTTTATGTGCTATCAATAAATATTAAATGGATTGTTGGCATTTTTTAGTTAATTTGCATCTTGTACATTGGAGCACAATTGCAAGCTAAATATAACATTAACTCGTTTTCTTTGTCAAATTTACCACAAAATTTACATATTGCATTGGAGATCCAAATCTATGATGCATTTATAAAATATAATACACTTCATAGAAAAGCTTCTCCAATGGTGTGCTAAAAGTTGTGCCGAATTTGACACATGCGAAAAGTTAATCAAACTTTAGATTAGAATATATCATGATCAAAATTCAGAATAGCAATAAATAATTCATTTTTTATTTACAATTTTTTCATTAAACATCAATGAGAGACTTTAATACACACTTTTTTATTGCAATATTCCCATTAATTATTTTTTTTAAATATTTAATTTGTTAACAATAATTAATGATAGTTACTTTATATATCAATTTGCTTTTGGGAATTGTGTCCAGAAAGCATTTGTAGAGACATTTGTTTTATGAAATAAATAAAATGTTGAATATTTTTTAGTTTATATATGTTATTGATCTATGTTATTACAATAATAATATATAAATATCATAAAATTCTCAAATTCGTTAATGTGAATACAATCTTATATGTGTACGAGAGGATTACGATTGTATGGAACGAATTTAATAAGTTCGCAGTAAAATAAAGTTCTTGAATATTTAGATTAAATAATGCTAGTACAATTGACTAGTACTAATGAATACATACGATCTAGATCCGGATTGCTGGTGTCGTAGGATATCTTAGTGAATGTACTTTGTATAATGAGATTATACAAAATTGGACTAGATATGTGAATTATACTTAAGATGTCACATATCAACCGATGGTCATATATGAATTGATCTTAATCCTGAGGTTATTATGAACTCCTATTTATGCTACATAAGTTTTGTGATTCAATCGTTAATGTTTGTCAGAATGATCAAGCTAAGAAATTTTATCTTTGAGACTTATTGGTGTAGATGGTTGGAGACATAATATACAAATATCGAATCGATGCCTTTCTGTATAGATTGAATATTGGTTCCCTTAAGGGTTGATTTTTGGAGCTGAATAGTTTTGAGATCAAATTCATAAATTGTTTATGAGTTAACAGTTCACTAGTAAAATCAATGGTACTTAAGAAGAAATATATAATTAAAGGGGTAAAATGATAAATTATTCCAGCTTTAATTATGAACAAATAATAGAGGATTAAATCATTGTAATTATCATATTAATGGACGCTTATAATAAATGTAAGTACTTAGTAAATAAGTGTTTGTAATTGTAAGAGTCCAATCACATATTTTTAGTGGAATAATATTGGGATTAATAAATATGATTATTGCATCAAAAGAGTTTTAGTGGATAATTTAATTTTATTGGAGTTTGGAATTACTGGTCCATAAGTCCCCCTTACTCCTCATTAATCACCGTTCAAGGAAAGAGTTGATATGGGATACATTTTTTCTGTAAGAACTCCTATGAAAATTATTTTTTGGATCAAACATGTAATTATAAGATAATAGAGAGAAATTAGTTAGTTATTAATTATTGTAATTAAAATAAATAGAAAATTTTGAAATTGTTATATGCAATTTTTGAAATTTCTATTATAAATTAAATGGTTTAATTGTGTGTTAAATTAAAATTTTGAATTAGTCATCACAAAATATACAATGTTTTAATAATTAGTTAAAATTGGTTTTGCATATGAAAGAGTAATAAAATAATTAACTTATTATTTTAATATCTAATATTTTGGTTGTCAGTTTAAAATTCGGTTTTACTCATAAGAACTAAATGAAGTAATAATTTTTCATTCGACCTGAAAAACACACAGAGAGAAAATACACATTTTTTTATTTTCTCTACAAGCTTTCTCCAGCCTATTCAATTGATCTCATGAGTTGATTACATCATTTAAATCACAAAATACATTCACATAACTTTGCATGCCCACACATGGCTTGAGGTGTTGAGAACATTCAAGAAGACTTTGGTGTGAGTGCTAGTATTGGATGTTCGTTGGAGATATAAAAAAATAGTGAGGAAACTTGTGTGAATAAATTGTTTTTTCCTTATTTCATTCAAGGAAAGGTGATACAATTTATAGGATTTAGAAACGTAAAGATAGAATATTAATTGATTACAAATCAACCCTAATCAATTAGAAATGATTTAAGGAAATCATTAATAGATTTATAGAAACCACTAATTGATTCCGAGAATATTTCAACACTCCCCCTCAAGTTGGTGCATAGATGTCTATAATGCCCAAGTTGTCCACAATTTTTGAAAATATGTGAATTGAAATTGCTTTGGTGAGAATATTTGCTAGTTGATCTTTTGATCGGATTTCTGGTAGTTCTAGACTTTCTCCTCCAATTTTGTCTTTGATGAAAAAAAGATCAATCTCAACATGTTTTGTTTGATCATGATGAACTGAGTTATGTGCCATATCACGAGCTTATCATAGAACAATCGAATAGGTATATTTGATGAATAACCTAAATTCTGAAGGATTAATTTCAACCATAGTCCTTCACAAACACCAAGAGCCATTCCTCGTAGTTTTCCTTCACCTCTCGAACGGGGGACCACACTTTGTTTCTTGCTCCTCCAAGATACAAGATTCCCCCTACAAAGGTAAGATACCCTGAAGTAGATCGCATGTTATTCTTATCCCCAGCCTAGTCTGCATCAATGTATACATCAATGGTTTGTTCCTCTATTTTTCTTTAAAACAGAATTCAATTTCCAGGGGCTAACTTCAAGTATCTCAAAATTCGTATGACTGTGTTCATATGCTGCTTACCTAGATTATGCATAAATTGGCTGACAATGCTCAAAGCATATGCAAGATCTGGTCTTGTATGGGCTAAGTACATCAATCTGCCAATAAGTCTTTGGTATCTCTCTTGATCAACGGGTGCTTGATCAACTTCCATTCGTAATTTTAATACTTCCTTGATTGGTGCATCAACTAGTTGACATGCATACATCCCCGTCTCCTTCAAGAGATCTAAAGCATATTTTCTATGGGACAAGAAAATACCTTTTTTAGATCGGGATACTTCTATTCCCAGGAAGTACTAATTTCAAATTCTCTAGACAAGTATTCTTGTAGAGCCTTCCTTTCCACTGGATCATGTCCTGTTACCACCATGTCATCAACATAAAAAATCAGTGCAGTAACTTTACCGTTTTGCTTCTTCAAGAACAAAGTGTGATCTGCATTGGATTGATGACAACCAAATGCTACCATAGACTTTGTGAATCTTCCAAACCAAGCCCTGGGAGACTCTTTAAAACCATACAATGATTTCTTCAGTCTATACACTTTCTGGCTTTGCTTTTTTGGCACTATCCATCCCAGGGGAAGGTCCATGTACACTTCCTCAGTTAGTTCTCCATGTAAAATTGTGTTCTTTATATCACACAGTTGTAGAGGCCATCCAAAATTTGTAGCCAAGGATAACAAGACCTGAATTGTGTTCACTTTTCCTACAGGTGCAAAGGTTTCTGTGTAGTCAATTCCATAAGTTTGAGTATACCCCTTGAGATGTTAATCCCTAAGATCTTGGTAGCTCTTCTAAGATCTTTCATTTCAAACTCAGATTTGAGTAGACTCTTCACAAAGTCTATCTTTGATCTTTCTTTGCTAATGATTAACATGTCATCAACATATAGCAATAGGTAGATAATTTCTTGAATCTGAGTGCCTTTAAAGTATAGACAAGTGTCAAAATAACTTCTAGTAAATCCTTGTTTAGTCATAAAATAATCAAACCTTTTGTTCCATTGTCGAAGAGACTATTTTAGCCCATATAGGGATTTGATCAACTTGCAAACTAGGCCCCCTTTTCAGTAACTTTAAAACCTTTAGACTATCCCATGTAGATATCCTCATCAAGTTCCCCATGTAGAAAAGCAGTAGTAACATCCATTTGGTCCACTTCCATGTTGTATTTAGTTGTTATAGATAGAACTATCCTTATGGTCTCGTATTTAAAAACAGGGGAGAAAATTTCAATGTAATCTATACCCTCCTTCTGTGTGAAACCCTTAGCTACTAATCTATCTTTAAATCGTATAGGTTCTTCTTTGTTTCTGCCTTCTTTAACCTTGTACGGCCATTTACAAGCCACAACACTTTTCCCTTTAGGTCTATTTGTGAGTTTTCAAGTGTTGTTCTTAAGCAGTGACTTGATTTCCTCTTCCATAGCATTAACCTACTGTTTAGATTCCTTACTTGCTATAACTTCCTCATAAGTCTCAGGTTCACTCTTTTCTCCTTTTTGATTACTTAAGAAATCATATGTAATATCCTCATCCCATATGTTGTAACGGTATTTCTGTGTTGGTTTAGGCACCCTTCTAACTCTATCTCTAGTCAATTGACAATCTTCTAAACCTGTGCTAGTTCCTTCATTTTGACCCTCTGTGTTAGCTTCATCTTGTTGACCTTGAATTTTTCTTTCCTGTGTTGGTTCCACCTGATTTATATCAGGTTCTTCATTGTGTTGTTCCACCTGAAAGTCTTCGGGTTGCATTATATTTTGTTCCACCTGATTGTTACTTGGTTGTAAGCTCATTATGGTACCTGCAGGGTTAGTTTCTTAATTAGTACCTGAAGGGTTAGTTGTAGATAAACAAGGAAATTCATTTTCCTTAAAGATTACATCACGGCTTATAATAGTTTGGAAAATTCCTTTTTCTCTTACCCACAACCTATAGCCTTTTGCACCTTTAGGATAGCCTAGAAAACACACTTGATAGGTCTAGGTTCTAGTTTCCAACACTTTGGTGTGCATAGGTTGCACAACCAAAAACTTTCAAATTTGACAATTCTGGAAGTTTACCTGACCATTTCTCCTCAGGGGTCTTACAATCTATAGCACTAGAAGGGCATCTATTAATCAAGTAGGTGGCTGTCATAACAGCCTCTCCCCAAAATCTTTTAGACGGTCCCAAGTTAAATAACATTCATCTAGCCTTGTTTAGGATAGTTATATTTATTCATTCTACTACCCTATTTTGTTGTGGTGTTAACCTTACAGTCCTATGCCTTTGTATGACATTTTCCTTGCAAAAAATGTCAAATTAAATGTTACAAAATTCTAGCCCATTGTCTATTCTAAGTGTCTTTATTTTTCTGTTTGTGAGGTTCTCTATTAGAGCTGCCCCCGTGAGTTTTAGTTTGTTTAGGACTCCACAAATCAGAATGTAAATACTCTAGAATAGCATTAGTTTTGTGTGTACCTGTTTTGAATTTGAGCCTATGATGTTTCCCAAGAATGCAATATTCACAAAAGTCTACTTTACTTACTTTATCCTTCCCTAATAGTTGTCGATTGCTCATAATTTGTAGTTTTCTTTCACTTATATGTCCAAGTCTTCAATGCCATAGGATAGCTTTAGTGTCTTCAAGTGACTTGACAATTGTATGGTGGCTTTGTGCAATCGATTCTCCCATTAGATAGTACAGTCCATCTTTCTTTAGACCCTTCATAATGACCATCGACCCATTGCAAAGTTTCATATGTCCTTCCTTGATTTTGCTCTCTATTTTTAAGTCATCAAGCACACTTAGTGAAATTAAATTTCTAGAGAGTTTAGGAACATACCTCACATTAGTTAGAGATCTTGTGATGCCATCAAACATTTTAAAATGGACTGTGTCCGATCCCCCAATAATGCAAGATTGGTCATTCCCCAGTATTACTTTGCCACCTCTTGAGTCCCTGAAATCAATCAACAAGGATTTGTTATTAGTTATATGAAATGTACATCTTGAGTCTAATATCCAATCATCCTTAAAAGTGAATGCAGCAACATAAACTTCCCCACTATCATAACCATCATTCAAATTTGCATTTTAAAAATATTCTCTTTGTTTTGATGATTGATAGTCTGATTTCTAGAGATAACAATCCCTTTTGAAGTGCCCAGGTTTCCCACAATGGTAGCATCCCTTTTGGTCAGAATTTCCTCTTAAGTGTGATATGCATTTGTCATTGTTATGGTTCCCTTTGTTGTGTCCTTGGCTATGACTCCTGCCACGACTTAGGTTCAATTCCCTATTAGAACTCCCAAGCTTCTCATTTTTCATTTACAAATCCATAGACTTTAGGGCCGAAATGACTTCCTCCAAAGTAATAGAGGTTATGCCATATTTGATGGTTGTTTTTACTTCTCTATAGGATTTTGGTAGAGAGTTCAATATTATTATTTCTTGGTTCTCATTACTTAAAGCCTCATCTTCTCCTGAGTTAGCAAATTCAATGTGCATCCTTAGGAACTCATCAAGATTCTGGTCAAGAGTATTTGAATGGTTCATCTTGTACCCAAAGATCCTTTCTTTCAAGAAAATTTTGTTTATAAGAGATTTTTGTTGTAATTGTTCCTCCAACTTCTTCCAAATCTTGGCTAGTGTTTCTTCCTTGTCAACCAGCCTAATAATAGCATCTAATAGGTTTAAGATGATAATACCAGTAGTAGTTTCCAAGAACTCTTCTTGTTGTATTTTAGATGTATTCTCAGGCCATTCGATTGGGTCTTCTAGTACTCTCAATAGCCTCTGTTGAGCCAACAATGACCTAATCTTTCTTCTCCAAATCCTGTAATGACCAGAACCATCGAATTTATCAATGTCAACCTTAATGTTACTCATGTTATTATAATCTAAATCTGACAAAAATTGATTTATAGGTTACTCAAGTGGATCATCTAAAGGAATATCCACAAAGTTTCCGTCTGATCTGAATATAGCCCCCTGAGGATTAAATTCATCTAGTCTTGATTATCTTCTTGATAAACCGTGAACTAAATCTTCCTACCAGAAAACCCAGCTCTGATACCACTGAAGGGAAATCACGATTCTGACCCTACATCAGCTCACAAAAATTATTAGAAACACAAGGCCATAGATGACCTTTCACACATATATTCAGAGTACCTCTTCCACACACGTATCACATATGCATAGTACCACTCAAAATCAATTTTAACCCTAACTCTTCTTTACTCATTCAGATTTAAACAAAAACCAATCATAAGCTTTAGAGAAACATAAACCCAAAAGACTAAGGCAATAAGTCAGAATAAAAAAAGGGAGAAAAGAAAACGAAGAGGGACACATATCTTATCGAGGTTCACCCCAAGAAACTAGGGCAACGTCCTTATCGAGCTTGCCTCAGAGACTGCTCAGATGTGCACTATTCTGAAGCTCTTTTACAACAACAATGGAGATTTCAAGTCACAGGTCCGACTGGTAATCCCAAATCTCAACCTCTCTAATTTTCTATCTTGATTTCTTTCTTACAATGTCTCTCTGGTAACTCTTTGTTTCTCTCTTTTACATATACATGAAAAATGGTTCTCTAAGTACCCTCAACTGAGAAGCATCAGAATATATATATATATATACACAAAAGGAGTACACGAAAAAAAGAAAGGGGAAAAATAATCCCAGTAAAAATCTAAACCTAATTAGTTATCTTTATTTGAGTAGTAGTTGAGATTATTGTTACAGATATGTTGATTTGATGTAAATGATTGGTGTGCAGCTCATATGGGGATTTAAACAACAACCCTTTTATTGTACTGTTGTTATCTGTTTATGTTAGCTGGCCTCGTTCACATATTATGTCTGGATACAAAAGATATATTGTTTCATAGTTACCCTTTTCATTGTTATTGAAATATCTTGCTGATGTTGTGGAAAGTTGAAATTATAATGATCCATATGGAAAATTATTATATATTATTCATGATCTTTTCCAAGCAACTAATCACAAACTATTCACATAAAAATCTAAAATGTATATGTTGAATTACTATATATTATTCACTTTGTGGTTTTCTCTTTCATGAATATTTTTTAAATAAAAGTATGAAACTTGTTCTATTCTAGGAATTTGTTTAATTTATTTTTGGATCTTCTATTGTGATTTATGTGTACTTTGTTGAAATTTAGTCAGACAAGAATAAAGTGACTGCATTGAGCGCATTTATGTTAAAAAAATTTATAAGTTATGGGGTGTCTTTTAGGTCCAACTTTTCTTCAAGTGAACTTGAGTAGTTGGATAGAAAATAGGCTATATATATCTTCTGTTTTTTTTTTTATGATTGGGATAATAATTTTGACTCAATTAGTAGAGATTCTATTCGGTCATGATGTTCAATTGGAACTATCATTAATGCATAAACCTATTCAAGTATAGATAATTAAGCATGCATGACAGTAGATTAACTTAATTAATCTTCAAAGCTTGATTCTTCTAGTGGTAGCAAGGGTCTGGTTTATGGTGTTAAGAAAGTACTTGCCATATAAGTATATATATGGGAATTATCATTTATATATGGATTAGATCTTGATGAGTACACATATGTATACTTCATTGATGTTGTTTTTCAAGTGATAAACAAAGAGACACTTATTGAGAAAAACAGCCTTAAGATATGTCTTTCCAAGAATTTCAAATTTCAAACACTTTTATGTGGTTGTATATATATATGCATAATTCATTTTTGTTTTCAAGTTCAAATGTATTACAATTTTATATAGACCACTACCACTAGAGTGGGATGTTCGAGGGAAGACTTACAAAGAAATTTGTGACTATTCCCAACATTTGTCTCGGGAGATCGGCATTCTCATTCGAATATATGTCAATCCGAACGACGATCGATGGGATAAAGTACCAAGCGAAGTTAGGGATCAGATACTTCCTCGTCTAGAGGTAATTTATTTCTAAAACTTTTTTTATTGGGTTCGCTTTAATATTAAATCTAACTAATTTATTTTGTATTTTTTTATTCAGGATGACTTATTCGACATCGGTCGAAGTCGATATTCTCCAGAACACCTCCTCAACATCCTTTTGGGCATTCAACGGTCGTGTACTCACTACAAGAAAAAATGCTTTTAATAACACCGAAAATGTGTTATCAAAACATACCATAACACTTTTTGATGTGTTAAGACCGACTATGTTATCGTAGGTTAGGGTACTTTACATAACACTTTATCATTGTTATACAGATGTGTTATTATACTGTCAACGATAACACACTTTCTGTGTTATTTTAATAACTAGATAAGTGTTTAATTATGTTATTTATAGTTGATTATATAACACATTTCAATACTTATAAATTTGTGTTATACTATACTTTAGTATAACACATTTTTTGTGTTATACTACACTTTAGTATAACACATTATTTGTGTTATATAATGAAGTTTGCATAACACAATTCTTTGCATAAAAAGTGTTATTGTAATAGACATTATAACACAATTTTCGTATTATTTTAATATTTAGATAAGTTTAAATTCTCATTATATATTTCATTTATATAACACTAATTTATTCTATTATATTTTAATTTTTTATATATAATTAAAATTAGCTTTCTAATATATACTAGCATCATCAAATGAACTTGATTTTCAAATAACAAAAAGTAAAAACATTCAACATTGTATTAACAATCCACAAATTAGTTTAAAACATTCAACACTGTCATCAACAACAAAATGTTCTTTAAGTATTCAAGGAGTCTTAAATATTCAACATAGTGAAAAGTTACTACTTTCAACACAAAATATTCTACAGCTGCCCAACACAAAACCTTCAAAATTAAGTATCCTTTTCTACTTCGCTTGTCACATCTGCAAAATAAACAAAGAAATATTTTATTGTTATTATCTAGCATCACAAATTACTTCAAGAAAAATTCTATGGAAATTATATCCAAGAAAGGACACCACATACAAAATAATGAATTCACAACTACACCAAAGCAAACAAAGAAACCAAACACTAAATTATAAGCTTATGCTTTGGATGCAATTTATTTTGCTTAGTACTTAGTGGGCATCACCCCACCGTAGTTTTAGGATTGGACAGATCTTTTGGTTATCTATATGCATATTATGCTTTTCAAGCTGAAACTCGATTTAGAAAAACTGTTATTATGAAAGAAAAACTATTAGCATTGGTTTATGTTCTATTCACTTATCCCATACATTAAGCTATAGTGTGTATAATACTAGTTATGGAGTTGGGATTTTTTGTTTTTTCTTTTAAGTGAATCTTTACTAATCATGGGAGTGACTAAATGCTTGGGGTACTCTTAGGCACTGGTAGTGATCGAGATTGGTGAGAATTTTGGGAGACCATTATATATTTTGTCTAGCCTTCCTTTTTATTTTTTAGTTGCAATTTTATGAACTTCTCCAAAAATTTACGTTGCCTAAAATGAAAGCATGATGGTCCTAAAAGTGTTGGCAAAAGCGAGTTTGAAATAAAGAAATGAGATTGGAGCTGTCCCAAGTAAGTACCCGATGCCCATAATGGTTCAGTGAAATTAGATACTCATGGATTATATTTCATAGGATTCGTCCCAGAACTTTTTACATTGAGAATATTATATTAATTATAATTAAGTTGAAGGATATTACACTTTCATTAAAATTTTAAAGTAATTTTTATTTTTATTACTACAAATTTTCCCTAAAAGTGCCCATTAGTATAGTTTTCTATCTACTCTTCTGACCACACCTATCTCTCTTTCTTGTTGCTTCTTTCCATGCGTCCTCTCCACTTCTTCTTTCCATGTGTCCTCTCAATTTTCTTTGGGTTGACATTTTTTTAGCATGCCTATTCCCAATTTCCCACAATCTATCGCCAAATGAATCTTAGAAGATATCTGAAATATATGCAAACCCATAGTGCACCCATCCAAATTTCAAACAGTGCAAAGCCTCTTCACATTAATACTTTTGTGTGTTGCAAAATGATTTAATTAAATATCTAAAGTGGTTTAAATATAATTTTATATTAGGTTAATTTCTTATTGTGACTGCTACAAGGCATAGGCCAAAGCACAATTTTAGATGATAGTTGAAACCAAATGAGATGATTGCAAGTTTCCCTAAGCAAAACAATCCTGCATTTTTTCTTCTATTAATTTAATGTTTTGGTTTCAGGATGATTATGTTCATATATATGATCTAAAAACTGGGCAATGGGTATCAAGCTTTCAAGCTGCATTAGGTATACTCTAGTCCACTAGAATGTGGAAAAATTCGTATTAGAGATGACTTGCGCTTTCCTTTATAACTTATTTTTTGTATGTGTGACACCTCAAATACTTTCAATGGCTTATCCTTTCATCCATTTTTGTCAATGGCTGCCTCTTCATCAGGGCAGCATAGGTTTGTTGTTCCTAGTAATGGCGAAGAGAATTTGCATTTGGGTGGTAAAATTTTTATTCTTACCAGTTTTTGTTCCCTCTAGTCTTGGAAGTTTTCCCTCTACGAGCTAATTACTCTCTTGAATAAATAAAAGCATTTCATTTCTTGGTTTTCTTTTAAATTATGTCTTTCTATTTTTTGTAATTTAATGATTTGCTTATTTGGCTCAATCTGAATTGTTCCCCAGGATTCCATTACAACTAGCTACAAATTGAAGTTGTAACAGAGATCTTTCACCAGTTGAATAGAGGTATAATAACTGCATTTTTTTTTCTTCTGTTTTTGCTGGGTAAGCACTGACTTGATTTCCATTTCAACATCTTTTATATTTTCCCTTTGATGAGCATGATATTTGGTCTGGTTAGATTTTCTATTGATTGTGATGCCTCCTGATACGGGTTTTGATGCACATGCATATTGTAATAATCACATATGGTAGTTCTAAAGGCAGTAGTTCTTTCATGTGGTCACTGTGTGTTTCATATTGAGTTTATTCGATTCTTCCTTTTTATTTGTTGATTTTTCTTAAGGAAAAGGGTGTGTATATATATATGTGTATCCCTTTCAGTATTGTTTAAGAATTAAGATACAGGAAATGAGAAATTGTATGTTTGTTTTTCATTTGTAACCATTTAGAAGCTTAAAAAGATCATTTTCTTCAGTTAAATTTGATTGATTGATTTTTTAACTCAAAGTTGCGTGTGTATGGCTTAATTTTTGTTGAACTTGTGTTTGGCTGTTTGGTTTCTGTTGAATAGAATAATCGCGTGGAATGACTATTACTTTGTTCTAAGTGTTCACAGTGTAGTATATTCTTTGAACACTGAAACTAGAAACTAGAAACTAGAAACTAATGGTACAAGGAGTTGAGTGTGAAAATAGAAGATAATAAAAAATAGGAAATGATGGTTTACACAACGCTACTATGTTAGGGAGGAATAATATTTTCTTATGGTGTTTTATAATACCATTAATATTTTCTGAAAATTAGGCTTGTTTTCCTTTCTGTTTTAAAAAAGATGTATAAAGCTTATGGTTATTAGATTTTTTTATTTTGGGATAAAGTGAAGTTTAGAGAAATGGGTCATTGGTACTAGTAAGAGTCAAAACGACCTTTAGATTAAGTAAGGTGCTTAAACCTAACTTTTCACTCAATATGGTTATATAGTTGTCATTTGTAGCCACGAAGAAGGCCCTCTAAGTTTTTTGCATTATATATTTGTGTCAATAAAGTTAAGATTATCACATTCCACCTCCAAAAGCTCTAATTATGGTCATAGATAAAAGCAGAATGTAAGTTTTGGCATTTTTATATACTTTAGTTTGATCTTGCTCTTAATTTACACTACAACAATTTTTAGTATATATTACATTAAAAAATAACATATATTTAGAAGTGCTATTAATGGTGGGGATTAAAAACACACAGAATATATTATTTTGGCGCCATATGAATAAACCTCAGGCGCCAAATGAATTTTTTTTTTTGAGGCTCATCTGCCAAATTTTAATCCCTAAATCTAACTTACCCGAAAAATTTCTCTCAGCCTCCATCTCTCACTCTCGTCTCGTCTCTCCGCCTCACGAAGTCTCCATCTCTCACTCTCGTCTTTGAGCTTCATCTTTGAGCTACCAACCCATTCCCCTTCATCACCGTTCATCACCGCCTCACTCTCCATCTCATCTCTGAGCTTGAATCCAAACACCTTCATCACCGTTCACGAACCCAAACGCCTCATACCCAGAATACCCAGATGGCTTCTCCTTCTCCGTAATGGCTACTTTTTTCTTCTCATACGGTCAGAGCAGGAGGAGACCTCAAGATTGACCTGACTCTCTCTGGTTTTGTGGTGAAGAAGGACTTGTTCATCGCTTTGTTGCTTCAGCGAATGGACTGCAACAACGACAAGTAAATCCCTCTTTCTTTTTTTATTTTTATTTTTTGATATCTATGATCGGTTTTCGTATCTGGGTTTTTCTTCGAATTGCATTTTTTTTTAGTTTGTTCTTGGTTGTGGTTACTATACTTGATTCTTGGTTTCTTGATATCTATGGTTCGGTTTGTATTTAAGATTTTTTTATTTAAGTTAAATGTGTGGAGATGAATATGACTTAATCTGCAGATTTAAGGAGAATGAGTGGAAATGAATGAATGGACTATGTGATTTGGTTGTCGGGTCATTTTGCTTTTGCCTTTTATTTTGCCCTTTTATCACGTAAATCTAATGGTCTATGTTTGGATTATGATACCCTTTTAGTAAGCATTTTTTGTAGCATTGTCCTTTTATTTTTACTGATTTTTTATTTTCCTTCTTCATTTTGGAATGCTAGTACTGGATCCAATTTCCACTGCTACTTTTTGTATTTTTTTTTTGTGTGCTTGTGTGTAATATATATATATAATCTCTTCAAATGATATATTGCTGTGCTTCAGTTACCTAAATGGAAGATATTGAATGAGTTGATTGGTCCTTCACCACTGAATGGTTATCTATTTTGGTGAAGGTCATGGTTTTGCTGATTGGTTTGATGTTGAATTCAACCCTTTTCATTTCTGTAATATTCTCCAGCTAAAGGTATATAGAGTAGAATAGAAATGCAGTAGCTCAATTCAATGAGCTATATTTGTAATTTAGGTTCTGAGCTTTGTTTTATGCACTTGCCTTGTCCTTTTACTTGACCATGGCTTTTATTTACTTTGTTCATCTATGTTTTTTTAATTGAACTTGTTGTTTTCTCATGTTATGATATAAAATGGGCAGAAGTGCGCAATGGGGTTGGCAAAAGGATAGTTATTTCCAAAAGGATCCAAATTACGGTATGTTCCACAATGTGGCTTAAAAAATTAATAACTGTTGACATATTTGAAAGATACCTGATTTGATATTTAACTATTTCATGGTATGACTGATGAGCAGTCATGTCTGAAGGTCTTTGGAATGGAGTGGCTCAGAATGAAGAAGATATTTCTTATATGTTTGATGAGGAAACAACCCCAGTTAAGGCCTGCATGGATTTGGAATACCATGTTGACCATAAAGGTTAATATATGTTCTTTTTTTCCTACTTCTCTTCCACAATGTACATTGACATTTTTTTAAACTTTCTAGAATTGCAACTTAATGCCCTATATATGCTCTTTTAATGTTGTTAAGTGGGTTTCAGATACTATGAACAAGGAAGTTGAAGAATGTAGGGAGTCCTTTTCACAAATGAAGAGGCGCCGGATGCTACAGTTTACCAATGATGACTTTGATAACTCCCTTCTCTATGATGAGATTTCTTCCGTCTTCCTTAAATTAAATGTTCATTTGCAATATCCCTCTACATTGGATTGTCATACTAAAAGCATTTTATAATGTTTTAGTAGAATGAACTTTATAAACCATGAGTTACTACACATTGGACCCATTTGATCTTGAACATATAAATTGAATTAAATTCGTTGTTTTCTTCTTTTGTATTGAAAAAGTTTCAGAATCTGTAACTCTAGTCTTCATGGATTCTTTAATTTTTATGTGAAGCTGATGTAGGTGTTATCACTGGTGATTTACAGTTTTCCTACGGGTTTATCTGTGGGTATATAATGCCCTGCGTTTCTATTATGTCGAACAAGTCAAGTTTCAAGATTTTCGTGAAAATTATGCATTTTATTTGTTAGATGAGATTTTAGTACCCAAACTGCAGGTCTCATATTTTTCTGCTCTATAGGAGGTTGATTCACTTGAGGAGGCTTTACCTTCTGCATCTGATTGGATCTCTAGATTTACATGTCTTTTTTCTTTTCTTTTTGAAAGCATTCCAATATAATACGTACAAAATGTTTGGATTTTCAACATATCTAGTGTAACTTGTTTCAGAAGATACATCTCCGTCTGCCTCTGGTTATGAGACCCTGGATCATTCGGACGAATGGATTACTGATTGCCTTAATGATAATGAGATGCATTTCAGCTCTGATACTATGTATGCATATTTAATTTGAGTCTTGTTTGGATGTTTATTTTTTCCTTGGCTGAAATCTTGTTTGGATGGTTCTCAACTACTTCTAAGTGTAAGGATTGCTGTGTTATGTGAAATTCAGGAATACTTCTGGCACATCTGATTTTCAAATTGATATCGCAGGTACACGAAACTTTGTCGTCTCTTGCAACGTGTACCTTTTTTCTTTTACTATTGTTTTCTGGTCTACATTTATCTCCTCGATCGCTCTCATCTCATGTATACTTTGTTTGGTGGTGTAGAGTTTTGCGAGATTGCACCCGAGTATGAAAATAATTTTCCACAACAACGTGTTTCTACTCCACAGAAGATAGTTTTCAAAGGTACTTCCTTCTTTGTTTTCTTTTTCTGTCATTAAAATCTGTTTGCGCTACTTGTTATTAATGCACAATCATCTGGAAAGTTTTCACTAAGTATCAAATAGGTCATGACAGAATTTAAGATGGTTAGAACAGCAAGATTTCTTACGTGTTGCAAATAGAAGGAACTATTTTTAGATGGTTTGTTTTCATGTGTCATAGGTAGGTAGTAAACTCGAAGCCAGTCGAGCTCCGTGTGAGGTCGAGTTTGGAAAATGAGAGCAATGGCACTGAGGATTCTGGTCACTCATCATCAAAACCTCTGAAGGTAAGGGCTTCATGCATTTTGGTATCTAGCTAATTATCTCTGATTATATTGTTTATTATCTTTTACTTGCAAATCACTTATGTTTTCTTAAGAACATGGTTTTAGTAGCTAGCATTGGGACATGTTATTGTGCTATTTTGGGCAATTTTCAGGCTGTTTAAACTTCATGATAAAATTTACTTTTGATGTTCTGTCTTCTTTGTAAGATGGTGTAGATTTTCTTTCTCATGGTCATGATTTAGTCTTTTGGGGAATTTTAGTTGGCACTTCAGATTTGATTGGCTTACAATATTCTTGTACAGTTAAAGAGTCCACAAAATTTGCTGCATGAGCCAGTATGTCCACAAAATTGATTCTTTCTATTTGTGCAACAAAGTTTTGATGCCTGATTAAAACTTACTGTACTGATCTTTGAAATAAGAACAGTATAAACTCTTTACTGTACTGATCTTTGATTTAGGATTAAAATATTTTTTTTGATTTGATTTCCATCTTTTCTTGATGCTTTTCTGAACATCAAAAGCTTCTTTTAATTTTGGTTTATGGGTGGATTTTTTATTTTTATTTTGTTTTGGTATTCAGAGAGATGAATGTGATCTTCACAAGGTTTGCGAAATTAAAGCCTTGAAGAAGTCAGGGGTGGAAAAAGCTTGGAAGATTCTTGAAAATGTGGCCAAACAGATCCAACCCATTATGTGTAACCACAAATGGCGTGTCAAGCTTCTTTTTGAGGTCTGGTATATTGTTGTCTTTTTCTCTAGTAAGTTTTTTTGGAGCTTATTTTGGTAAAAGTTGCATTTTTGTTATACCAATTTGCTTTTACTGTGTTTTATATACAAGTATGAACAACAGCCCAAAAAATCTGTCTCTTCTGGGTCTGAATGTAGGAGGTGTTCTCTGCATTTTCTTTTCTACTTGGCTATTATTAGTATTCATTGAAAGGCTTAGATGGGGATAAAATTGGTCTCAAGAGTCAAGACAGTCCATGGTGGTAAAGCAACTGTATATGAACCTATCATTTTTAATATCTATCATTTTTAATATCTATGTTAGTTCTCTGTTTCTCCCTTTTATGGAATTATTGTTTGTTTGGGATTGATCAAGCAAAGATTACAACTTGATGATGTAAAATATATTTTGTATTGGGTTTATGAAAGCTGATAGTTTCATAGCTTTTGATAATGTAGCTTTGGTTAGTTTCATAGCCTTTTATTTTGTATTTGATTACCCTCTAATAAAAGATAAGTTTATTTATTTAAATTACAGTTTTGGTTTCGTTTGGTGCTTGTAGTTAATTCTTAAAATAAATTAGCTATTAATGGTTCTGTTTTGAGTCTGAATTATGTGAGAGATAATAATATTGATGTTGTTTTCTCTGTTCTTTTGACATTTTTTTATTATCAATTTTATTATGTAAATTGGTGAACAAATATAATTGATTCTCTTGAACAATCAAAAATGTATTTATAATCTATTTGTGTGTATTTATGTTATTAGTTATGTTCTGTTAGGGTTCATCTATGTTTTGCTATATTTTTATGTCAAATTTTTCTCTGTTTTTGACAGAATTTTACAAGATGGTCAGTGAGGCAGATGAAACTGATCTAAATATACACGTATTGGCTGTCATGCTACCACATTATGATGGCTTGAGCTTGTAAAGAATGCTACTTAACAGTTCATCAGGTTATACTTTTGTTATTATTAGAGATTGTAAAGAAATAAGAGTTTGTTTATAGCATTGGATTTGACATGTATCTTAGGATTTTAGTTGTTTTAGTTAGTAAACCTCGCACGTATTCTTTCAGTGTGTAAATATATGTAGGGAGGGATTCATTTGGTGCGGTTTGCATACATATTCAATTATATTTAATTTGATCAGCCAGATCTTACATTAACCTTACTGAAAGTTTTATAATTGGTGGCCTTGAGTAGTGTTGGTTTCTTTAACTTTTATTGTGCTTGAATGCATTTTTAATTGAAATCAGAAGTAATTAACTAGCCATTGATTCTCATGGTATACTAAAGTAGCATCTTTCTGGTTATAATGTAATGTTATGATCTGAGTCTTTTCTAGTTTCATGGAGAATACTATCATTTATTATTCATTTATAGAATGCTTTTCACAATAAATTTATTGATGTGGAAGAAATTGCTTGCTTTTGGGTGCATAATATAAATTACAAATGACTTAGACACTTAGCTATGCTTATTTCTTTCTGTTTTGCAGGTGCACCAGCGTCTGTGAGGTTTGATGGTGGCAGGGCTTGGAAAGGCGAGGTGTAGGCTCGATGGTACGTATTTCTTCTAATCTCTCTCTCTCTCTCTTGTCTTCTGATTTTGTTTTCCCTCATAGGAGCGACTGACTTTTCTAGTTTAATCAATGGCGGTCCCCTATTTGTTAGATTGCGACATTTAAATGATTAGTATTTCCTTCTGTTATGGTGTATTCAGTATTTCCATCTGTTTTCTGTTAATTTTGTTTGCTTGTAGGGTTTGCTTTTGTTTACAGCTTGTCTGCAGCTACATTTTGATCTCTGTTTCAGGCTCCTGTTAGTGGTATTTTTTATGCTCTGCAACTAGTTTTGTTTTATGTTTTTATGCTCTACATTTTTTATGCTTTTTATGCTCTGCAACTAGTGTACTGCATTTGGAGGAATTGAAATGGCTGTGTTTTTTATCATTGCTCTCGGTCTGCTTCTAGTTTAGCTGCTGAAGTTAAACTTTTATTGCATCATAGGCTTATCAGTATTAGCAAAAAGAAACTTTCTGCCCAGGATAATCGTTTACTAGCTCAGTTCACTATGTAATTGTTTAGTAGTAAGAGTTTATTTGTTTTGTCTTCTTGTTTAGTTAAAATAACTTACAAAATGATCTAGCAGTCTGAGTTTATCTGATTTATTGGTTTTTACATGCACATACACAACTTTCCTAGGCTCAATGCTGAAGTTATTATATTCCATGTATGTGCTGAATGTTTATGTAGCTTCTCTTAAGAGGGCCCATAGTTTTGATTGTGTTTTCTAAAGTGCTAAAGTACCATTAACTTGATTTAAAATGTATGTTAAAGTGATCTTTGATTTATTTGACTGAAAGTCCATTTTTCCATATCTGTTTGTTTTTGTATTTCTCTCTTCCCTTCTCTATGTTGGTATTTTTCCCATTTTTTTTCTTTCTTTTTAATAAAATGGCCAAATAAGTTATATGTATTTCTGATTGTTTGTTTTGGATTTAGACAGAGTTAGAAGTTTTACAATAAGTTTTCTTTCATTTGTAAATCCGGTGTTCTTGATTTTCTTAGTTGTTCGAAGCTTTTTTTTCTGGTTTTGTTGCTTGTTAATTAGGAATATATATTTTGATTTGTTTTTTGAAATTGATTTGATAATCTGATATGGGAAATTTGTCATTGTGGCTGTTAAGTTGTCAGTTGCAATTTGGTACAAAAGAATAATGCAATTTGGTACTCGTTGGCTTGCTATAGTAGTATAAACCATGCACGAATATAATATTTATGTCCTTTAATATTAATAGTGCTTTAATATTGTATCAAACAAGATTGTAATGTTGAACTTTCAATATCAGTAGAACATCATTAGTGAATTCTTCTGAACCTTGCTCAAAACATATTGAAAGCCTCTTCACTGTCACTTCCTTTCCATCTCTTAGTGCCCCCTGCAAATAACCATTTTGTTTTTGTGTAATCCTATATATGTTGACTTCTTTTTCAGATTGAAAAAAGATAATAAAGAAATACTTTATTAATTACCTTGTAAACAGGGCCAAAACCACCCTCTCCTAACTTGTTTGAATCAGAAGAGTTGTTAGTAGAAATTTTTGTGGAAGCCAAATCAATGTATGGAAACTCCTGATCTGTTGAATCATCTCCATTGATGTTCTTATGAGAAATTTTCCAGAGATTTTCATTATTCCCTGAATAAGGAATCAAGCTGTCGATTAAGTAGAGAACAAAAATAAAAAATAAAAAGGACAAGCAAGTAACTCTTAGATAAGCTTGAACAAAATCTTTATTACTCTTTTTGTGTCTTCTGTTAAGTGCATAATAGCAAGCATATGAACCAAGAACTACTATCACAAGACATGATATAACAACAGCTACCAATGCAAATTTCCATCTTTTTCACTAATCATTTTGTTTCACTAGTCATGTTTCAGCTATATTAGGATTGATATTTAGTTAAATATAATACTAATATGTTTCAGTCACTACACATTGTATGTATGTATGTACCTGTGTATATAGTTTTCCTCTGTTTTCTTTTGATTAATTTTTAGTCATTTTATTCAGCTCTCATTTTGCTCATTTTTTGTGGAAAAGTTTGTAATTATTATGCAACTTATATGAGCATAAAAGAGGTCTCGTTGACTCACTGGATTAGAGAGTGATAGATGCCAAGCTTTTGAACTATTACCATACTGTTTATTTGACTAAATTTTGCAGTGTTTTAAAAAATTTCAGAGCAACATCATGAGGAGGTTTGCCTTGGAAACCTGAGGAGATTTCAATTTAGAGAGCTTCAGATGGCAACAAACAACTTCAGCAGCAAGTATACTTGGTTGGATGATGAATTGAAGGATGGAGCAAGTTTCATGCATGGTTTATTTGTGTATTTTGTAATGTTTCTGTTTTTCATTTTTAAAGTAAAAAATGTTCAAGATTATATTACTTTATTATGTTATGCTTTTAAATTTAAGTTAGAACTAAGATCTCATGAATTAGACATATTCATGGTTTGAATTAGTTATTGATTAATGTAATACTTGTGGTTTATCAATCTATTGAGAATTACATTTTATGATTAATTTTGATTTTTTTTTTATCAAAATACAATAATGAAAATATTTTAATTAAAAAAAAACCTTAAAATTTTATTACTAGACTTTTAATATGTTATGATTTAGAAACATATTATAAGCGTAAAAAATCGTTATGGTTTATATAATATAACAAATTAAAAATGTTATCAAAATAATCAAATGTAACAGTTGAAAAGTGTTATGAAAAAAGTACGATTAAATTTCAAATTTATAACCAAAAACTCTATCTAAATGTTATTATTTCAATATTATAGCACCTAAAAATGTGTTATTGAATAGTTTAAGATAACATCGAACATAACATTCAAAAACTGTTATAGAAAAGACTGGACTTTTAATAACAGGGGCTATGTTAGCATTTTCAGAAGTGCTATCAATAGTCCCGGATAGCAGTTTTTAAGTGTTATGAATACTGTTTTTTCTTGTAGTGTTATTTAAATGATTGGTTTGTTGTTAGATGAATAATATTTCATTCTAGTTCAGTTATAATTTAGCAAATTTGAAAAATGATCTCGCTATGTACTATGTTATGAAGAGTTGAACCAAGATCATTAAACAACACTAAGCATGACTATCAAAGATAAACATTATTTAAGTAAGCACGTTAATATTTTGGATGGCTTTTGTATTTCTTTAATACTATTCATGGTTCTCTGATATTGTTCCAATTTCATATCATGTAGAACTATTGCTAGAACTTGTTCTGTTTGCGTCTATAACATTAGGTATCCATTTTTTCGCATATAGTAGTTATGATTCATTAATTTTTCATACTTTAATGATTCCCTTATTTTTTAGTCTCCTATGCATATAAGTCTTTTTTAGCTTTAATTTATATATGTACAAGGAAAAGAAGAAACAAAAACATTATAAATATTTTCAAATGTGTGACTTGGTACTTTTCTTAGCTGTTTTTTTTTTCTACTTAAGTGGTGCTTGTTCTTATTTCAATACTTTTTTGTTGTGTTGTTTGGTCTCCTTAGGCTCGTTAAAAAGAAGACTATAAACTCATTAAATTATGTACTAAGGAGTGTTGGGAGCAATGATTTGTAATCATTGTTATTCTCTATATATGTGTAAATAGAATTTTGTTACTGTAAATAAAATTCTGCTTGATTAATTTATTCTATTTTCTAATAAATATTTTATTTAACAAATTCTACAATTGGAAATCAAGAGAAGGTTTGATTATACTAGTCTAGTGCCTTCATTAATCACTTATTTTCACCAAATTTAATATTTTCCAATTATACATGCTTCTGTTTCACCATATTTAATATGTTCTAATTAACAATTATACATGCTGGATTCTTAACATTTCCTTGGCCAGGTAGTCTCTTGGTCATTTCCTTTATGTATATCCTATCTTGATAGAAATATTTTCATATATAATCAACTAACATCATGAAACATTCATATTAGTTGCTCCTCTGTTTTTGTATAATTGTTGAATGTACAAAAGTAGAGAGAATATTTTGCTCTCTCTCTCTCTCTCTCTCTCTCTCTCTCTCTCTCTCTCTCTCTCTCACACACACACACAGTCTATCAACTCTCTCCATCACAAATGCTCTGAAATCAACTATCTCTCTCTTAGCTAAAACAAGACCCAGATAACTCATAGAGTAGTTAGTATCGTGTAGTTTTTTTTTTCCTTTCAGATTTCAAATTAATATCGAGAAAGTATTTTGAATTTAATCAATATATATTTATATACATATATTTGTTTCTGATTGAGATAATACCGAGAGAAAATGAGATTTGAGAGAGATAATTCATATATTTATATCGAAGGGGTTGTGCATATTCTTGAATTGTGGAGCTCAATTGTACAGATATATCTGCAAGTTTTTTTAGTTTTACTCTTATGATGGTTTTGCTTACTGTTTTGAAGTATATAGTACTAAGCTTTAAGTAATGCATTGAAGGTGGTTGACAGAATGCTTCAATGAGATATATGTATAATTGTTTATAAATGAGTAAATGATTTTGGCCTAAATCCTTTCTTAACTTGGCTATGTATGCTTCTTAATTTGGCCCTGAATTGTGAGATATATGACACTTGTTTTGTTAAAAATGATGTTTAAAATGTGCGACCAATATTCTTCCTCACAATCTTGGGGAGTTGGTTGATGTGCTTTGTGTGTTGATTCAAAACCCAGAAGCTACAGTAAGTATCAGTGTATATGAGTTCTTACATAATTCACTAACGGTTAAATTAGTTTTCATTTGCATTGTTAAAATTTTAAATGGGTGTGGCTCACAAAGTTGTTGCAACAAGATATTTTTACAAAAACACCTTTGTGAAATAGCTTTATAAGGGTAGTCTTTTGAAATATAGCAAAGCAGAGGAAATTTATTTTTGTTTTATTAGTATCAATATCTACAGTGGCATTTAAGCCTTGATTCTCTTAAAATATAATTTAAAAATTTATGGTAGCATCCCACTTGGTTTTGCACTAAGGAATAATTTTGGCTAGTTATATATTAGTATAACTTGTTTTTATCTTTGATTATACATATAATTGTTATTTGAGTTAGTTTTCATCAATATATATGGATGAAAAATCTAATCTATACATATGGAAATAATGAAAACAATATGACTAAATGAAAAATCTAATCTATACATATAATGAAAAATCTAATCTATACATATAAAAGCTTACCTAACCATCTATCAATACCAAGTCAAAAAATTCAAACAACACACAATAAGTTTTCTTCCTTATATCACCGCAGCACACAAACAAATTTTCCAGAACCTACTTCTCTAATACACACAAGTTTTCAACCTTCCGTTATCATCGCAACACGCAATTTTAATCTCAGAACCTACTTCTCTATGGATGAATATTTAAGATATTCAAACTCCTCTAACATTTTTAAGATATTATTAATAAGAGTTAAAAGAACATAATTCCGTACCTCTTGCAAATTAACTTTGCAATGCTCCTTGCCAATTCGATCACTAAGGTGATTCCAAGTAGTAAGTTTTTCCACTGCTTGGATCTGATTCAGCTGAAAGGAAACTAATCCATTCGGGGCCTTAAGTGCAGCCACTTATCTAAGATTGTTACTGCACCAAGGTGGAGAATTTGTTAGTTATTTTGGTCCAGTCAGCAATCTTTTATGTTTATAATTGGATTCTTGTAAAGCAGTTAGTTATGTTTCGTTATGTTTACTACTGCTATATATACTGTTGAGTTGTATACTTTTACATATAGTTTTTTAGAAACTTTTCCTTGTAATTCAGTAAAAAAATCTATAACTGAGAGAAGAGAGATTTGTACTGAAAAAGAAGAAGGAAGTTCTAATAAAAGTGGCTGCCTGTGGATGTAGCTTAGAGTTCTAAGTTTTGACTATAATTCAAACCACGTAATTCTTGGTGTTGTGTTTTAACTGGTTTGATTTCTTGTGTGTTTCTTCTAACTGGTTTGTTCTTGTGACTTTTTCTTTGGATCAAATTGTGTTTGTGCAAGTTGTTGTGATCTCTGGTCTTGGCTCTACATGTTTTAATAAATTACTCTATGAACTATATATCAAAAAGATATTTGATCAATATCTTGATTGAGATTTGACTCATTCTCCTTGCATATTATTCCATGTACTGCTTCTTCAGGGTGGGCTATCTAATGGACAATATATAGCATTAAAAAGACTCTCCAAGACTGCAGGACAGTTTTTTCATTACAGGAAGGAATTAAGAGAAAGTAGAAAGATAAGCAAAACAACAAGTGTGGTGATCCTCATAGTCATAGCATGGGTTATATCAATAAGATTGTCCATAATTTTTCAATCTATATCAAATACATTTTATCATATAGATTATATACATTGGAACAAGCAACAAGCATCTTTCATTTTTATTATTTTCCTTTCCAACTAGGGCTGCTAGCAATTCTTGGCTCAATTCAAAACATGCCAAAAAAACAACATGGAAATAATTTGATTCCATTCTAATCCCAAGTAAGCTAAGTTGTCTAAACATGTTTTCTGTGGTGATAGGAGACCAAAATATCAGAGTATGCAAAACAAAAGATGATCAGTGATTGTTTAGGTGACAATGGACTCCATAAAATCGACTAAAGATATGATCTTGAAATCAATCTGAGAACAATTAGAGAATATTATATTGCAACTACTAAAGCCTCTCTGATCTAATCCAACTTTCCCAACATTTATACCAGTATATTTCAGAGCCAAAAAGCAATCAAAGTATCTTGTCTCAAGAACAGTTCAAAATAGCAATCAAAATATGATCATATTAATTAACTATCGACTAAACCTGTTCTTCTTCACTGTTGATGGCACTTATTCATGTTTTCATGGAAAAGTATTAAATTTTTACTTCTCTTGAATTAAAGTACCATGTCACAAATAGTACTAGTTTGGGCTGTTGGAAAAGCTTATACAGGATCTTTATTTATTTTCATGTATATCTAATATTAAACAAATTAATACGAGATAGCCTAAAACATGTTTCTAAAATTGAATTCAAAGAGAAACAAATAATATAATACTTACAGTATACGCAGCGGAATTAAGAAGCCCTTCCTTCAGTTTCTCTAACTCTTGTATCCTTTCTGTCGCAGAGTATTATCAAGAAACTGAACCGATCTTCTATTTTCTTCACAATCTTCCAATGTATCCTTAGAACCACCTAGACTAGTGTGGGCAATTCTCAACACATGAGATAGATATAGAGAGAAGAAGAGAAAATAACAAAGTGGCTTAGAAAAGGACTTATGTTTAGAGAGAATATAAAACTATCAGAAAATCTGACTTGTGACTTATCTGTCATCTCTAAAATCTTCTCTCTAAGCACTCCTTTTATAGACTCAATTAGGCCATTTAATTTAATTAAAAAATCAATAAAATAACAGCCATTTTGAAGCCCTAGGTCGAAATTATCATGGGATATAGGCCCGTGAAATTTCCCATTTGATTATAAGCCCATTGGACTTAAAATCAAGGCCTGTATTATTTTCTATTGATTTAATTATTTAAATCCTTTATCAAATTAATTATTTATAATTTGAACATTGATTTAAATTTATTTATTAATTTAGATACCAATTTATCTTAATTAATAAATCTGCCATAATTTCTCTTTTCTTGTCAAAATTACACAACTCTGTGAAACTATCTAAAATTGACCTGGTCAACTTTGATAATTCTAATTGATAATTAAATCAATTAATTGAGACTATCTAGATGATTTTATCCAAGGTACAATGGGGATCATGGGCCTATGAAATCAAGCTCCAATAAGTTATCATAAATCTAACAAATAAATTTACTAACTTATTAATTCCTCGTGACTCCACTATAGACTTGGAATTGCACTCTTGAATTCATAGAACGCTCTATAACAAATATAGATACGCTATTAATTATCCATTGTTACAACCATAATTGTCACTCAATCCTCTATAGACGATCTACAATGAGATACGACTAAAATACCGTTTTACCCCTCATTGTATTTTATCCTTAAAACACTTAGTTCCTTGTAAATGATATTTCAGTAAACTAATTTAATTACTGAAATGAGATCTCTATCATTTAACACCTTGAACCAAACTAAAAGGAAACCATCGTTTCACTTCTTCATCAGAAGCTATAGATGTTCATATCTATGATTAACACTCCCACTCAATTATACTACCGAGTTCCCAAGATGTAAGTATGGGCTAGTCCGTAGGGTAAGCTGGTAACGAACAAGTCAAAGAACTCAAATAATACAATCAGTTAGAATACTAACCACTCAGAATTGAGATTGAATTGACCTATGGTCAACTATATGATATGACTAGAATAGATAATAACGGTATGTTTACTTATCTTATCAACTGTCAATATCGGTCCTGTCCGATGTAACAAATACATCCGATCTTATCTACTTTGCTAATGTTCTGGAAAGAACATAACACTGTAATGTGTAAGTAGATCATATCGTAGATTGGCAAGTCAGTGTAAATCTGGTGCATTGACTAATCTTAGGACTAACTTATTTTGAACATATAATCATATTTATATTCCACTATGATTACGTCACTATAAATAAGATTAGCTATATGCTCGGGATTTAATAGAAGTTTATATTAAACAAATAATCATGAAAATAAAATATGTGAGCAAAGTGATTGACCAAGTCAAAAAATGATTTCTATTCTTTTATTGATAATAAAATGAGATTACAAAGAATTTGGGTTTTAATTAGGGCATAAAACCCCAACATGGGCCATGATAGATCAAGTTATTTTTACTACGATGTGCCTATAACCTTTATTACTTTACTTTAAAATAAATCAAGTCTCCTCAAAATTTCATTCTAGATAGTAAATTAGAAAAATATCATTAATTACAAGATTATATAATCCCCAAGATATCTTTCTCTTTCTCTTCAAAATTTTATTTCTGCCTCATAGAAACCTTCCACACACTTTACAGATTAGATTGATCAACACTCTTTAATCCCAATGACCCCAAATGACCATTCTCAACATGGGAAAATTCATTTCTTATCTTCTCCTAAAAAAAAAAAGCTCAAAAATTGTTATTGTTACATACAAAGTTTGTAATAAAGATCAGATCAGGCTACAAATACTCTACATGGCTATCTATCTAAATGGAATTTTAACAAATTTGACCATATATTATAAACAAGGTAGCAGACAAAAGTGAAAGAAAAAAAAAACTAATAAACTTATACAGTACACAAATAGCAAACATTCAAACTCAGATTTAGAGCATTGATCTCTTTCATATTTATAGAATACCAATAAAGCAACAACAAATGACATGATAACACCAGTTATATACACATATCAAGAAAAATGCTCTGTATGTGCATGTTAAAAAATTCCCATCCAATTCCGCTCATTCTATCTTAAATTCAGCTACTAAAATACTAAAATAAACAATATTTCAGCAACTTAAAAATAATATGATCATACTATGTACTCATAAAACAAATTGGTTATGAAAAAAGAAATAAATAAGTCTGATGCATCCCATTGAGTCCCTAACCCTATGTGTAGCCAATAATCCCATTTTATCCAACTAGTACTAGATTTCCAATATAAGCAAATCCAAATCCAATATACCACTTGATCTAGACGTACAAACTTGAAATCCAAAAATGTAGTGCAAAAAATCAAGAACATCAGCTTTTCTTGTAGCAGGGATGGGAAAATCCTCGGGCAATTTTGGCAGTCCCCTATACTTTAACACTGAGATTGCTGCTTGAACCTGTTCATAAATTTCTTATTCTATTCAAAAAAAAATTATTCCAAAAGGAGGTACAAACAACAAAATTTTGGACTTGAAACATAAACTGTTAAACTAATTACCTCGGGGAAAAACCCAATACGATTTGTTGGGCTAGGAGCATCAAGTGGAATAATATTATAAGCAATTAAGTCGTCCGTCATAGCTGCATCAGTTTCCATCACACGTCTCAGCTGCATAAAGCAAACCAATTGAGAGATGCAAGATTAAATAGAATGTGTCCCATTTATGTTAGTTTCAACTTTCAATGAAGAAGCTCAAGCAGAAACATATTCCTCCTTTGTAGATACATATCATGCAATTTTTTTTCCATATATTTAGTCACTAATTCTTCACATTAATTCTTTTTAGGGGCTCAACATAAATGCTTCACAGGATTTTGGATGTTCAAAAATAGTGATAGTAAATCATTACGACTGATGACAAAGTCATACAACCAACCTCATCAGGAATTTCCTCAGTCAGCTGCTGAAGGACTGTGCCTAGAACTTTTAAAGTATCAAAAACTCTTTTCCTCTTAACTGTCTTTCTCTCCAGCCTGGAAAAAGTTATCAATAAATAGATCAATATGATGGCCATGAAAGAAAAATTGAGAAAATACCTTTAACACCAAAGATAAAGGGCTGGCCAAAAAAACAAAGGAATATACAAATCAAACTTTTCCTAATAGTTAAAGGAAGGTTTTCAAATTAATAATAAACCAGGGGACAAAAATAAACAAAAGGAGAAAATTGAAAGTCACATTCACATAATTATGTTTTTCCCCTTATAGGTAGATTAGAAAATAAAACTACAGTATTAGCATAAACAGAACAAAAGCAAATAAATAAAAGTGCCATCTATTTGAGTTCAAATGGGTGAAATACTTACTCGCCCAAGTCTCCACTGAAAGCCCCAATCTCCCTTAAATTCAACTCTTCTTCTCGTAACTTTTCCACGTCATTCTGCTCTCGATAGAGTTTTGTAGAAATCTTGCAAAACAGCAATGTCTTGGCTTCTATCTATAACTCCTCCCTCCTTTTTTGCAAGTTTTTGCTAAAATTTTGGAAACAATAACAAGTAAATATATGGCAAATATAATATTATTGTCTAAGTGTATAGAATGCAAAACAAACAGACTAAAAATCTGGAAGTGAAGTTTATCCATTTCAAACTAAGCACACACCTTAATGACAGACATCAATCCAGTTTTAAATTGTAGAACTCCTCTTCCTTCACTGTCAGGATCCAGATTTTGAGCCAAAGAATAAGCATGTTCACACACTGTAGGTATACAAAAAAAAAAAACCAAGATATTCACAATGTTGTTAACTAACAAAATTTAGCTTAATAAGTACTCAGTTCAGTTTCTTAACAACTCAAAATATGATAGAAAACCATGACAGCATATAAATGAGTTCCAAATTGTACAGCCAAGAAAAAAGAAAGGGGGAAACATACAGATCCTGGAGACATTTGGATTCTTATTTTGGATCTCATCTACAGCACGTAGAATTTCATCAATATCCCCATTGTTTGCAAGGGGAGATGGAACATTTCCTGCAATCCCATCAACAAGCTGCCCATACGCATCCTTCCCAATCCGTTCTCTTTTCAATGCTGCACGAACTAGACGCTCCCATAGCTTGTCAACTTGAGACATTTTCTATAATAGAAGCATAGAAAATATGACAAAGTGTCAAACTGAGAGAGAGAGAGATGATGCCAATCTAAATTAATTCTAATGCCTATTCACCTATAAAAAGAAAGCTTATATATGAATTCTACAACCAGAACAACTTCAACATTAACATATACAGGTTCAATTGGCAACAACTATTTCGCCAAATCAGCTCACAAGAGAGAAATAAAAACTTATAGTAGTGTACCCTAAACTCGTAGCCATGCAGCAATTACACACTTTTTCTTGTAATTTTTAAAAATAAAAAGTGATTGTTGAAACTTCTAAGGAAAAACATTTAATTTATGTTACAACCATATATAAAATTAAAAATGATTTACTTAACCCACTGGCATATGAATGAAAATACATATAGCATATTAGCTTTTATGTTTAGACATTTGGTTGACGCACTGGCATGAGAAACTGAGGTTCAATTCAAGAAAAAAGCAATGATGGGGCACAATGATGTGACCTACTCATCAAGATACCACATAGATGGGTCACTGATGTGATCTACACCAAGCTTAACACTCTCAAGGTCCTATTTTAATAGTACCAGGTAAGCCTATACCATTTGAAATATAGAACCATTGTGTCTAAAAGAGTGATTGCTTAATCTAACAATGATAAGATACGATTCAGTATACACAACTGTCAACAACACTTAAAACATTTGTCCAAATACCAAATAGCCCAAAAAGAATATAGTGAGATATAAGATTAACCTTTTCGGCTAGAGACTTAGTAAGTGCATTATGTCCAACTGTATCGGGCACATTTACACCAGCCCAACCGATCCACCTTGCCTCAAACTCCTTCACGCCTTTAACATAACCATACAGTACAAGTGAATAACAAGTTTACAAAGAAAAAAACCAAATCATCAGGTAAAAAAAGTAACAAAAAAACTATTAATACGGGGAACTATTTTGTTAGACACGCAATAATATCATCAAGTAAACAATCTTAATATAAATATAAATAAACCAAACAATCTTAAAAAATGAAGAGTAGGAATTGCATACCCAGAAGAGCACTGACTAAACCCTCAGCACTAATCTCTAAATGTCATACATCTTCACCTTTCCTTACAGCAGAGACTGGTAATCTGTTAGCAACTACCAATAACCGTTGCCTAGCAAGCTTTTTATCTAGCTTTTCACATCGCTCATAATTGTTAGTCGTTGCAGTATCACCTTCAGGGCACTGTCCAACAGTGGCAACTTTCGAATTATCATCTTCTGTTAAGCAGACATCATTCTCAATATACTGAGCCCCCCTATTATTATTGTTATTATTCTCAGTAGTTACATCGTTTGATTGAGAAGTCCTGCTATTTTTCCTTATCTTCCTATCATTCACTAGTCGTCCAACTCGACCGTTCGACAAGGTTTGGTTACTCTCGTACTTGTTCCCTAGCATGCTCTCTCTATGCAACTGAACCTTGTGTGCACAAATTTATAAGCACAAATGCTTCTCAAGACAACTACCTCTCCTACATTATATTTTTGGAATAGTGAGTCTTCAAGGGCCAGTAAACAAGACAAAGCTTTGAAAATTAATTAAAAAAAAACATAAATACTGCTGTAGAATTACTCTAATAAAAGTGTTAAGCAATGAGATAGGCAAAAGGGTAAGTGAAAAACACGGTTACGTCATTGAATCAATTATTTGAGTCCATAAATTTGAAGGAAAAAAACCCAATTAATAAGAGAAAAAAAGTAGGTTATTAACTAGTGAAGAAAAGGACCCACTACTACCCAGAAAGAAAGAAAAAAATGAACAAAAGGTACATCGTGCAAGTCCCCACCATAGGTACATATATAACATCATTTAGACGAAACAGCAAACACATTGCATGGGTGAAAAACATGTTTGAACTGCAATTCAATGATATTGAGAAAGCAATTATCGTGGTATATCTTAAGATGTCGAAGCCAACTTCAGAAACTTGAGAAACAAAATAAGAAGAAAATCTTCAAAAACCCAATTCCAGAAGCACTCAAAAGAGCAATTACCAATTTCTCGATACAAGAGCCAGAGTTCAATTGTCAAGCTTCTTTTGCAGATGAGATTCAACTATAATCTATATCTCAGCCACTACTACTACTACTAGGTATGAACTAGATAGAAAAAGAGATAGGAAGGGATGATGAGAAAGAGAGAAAAGAGAAATCTCCATAATCTGAATGGCTGAGAGTTAACGAAGTGAGAGAAAAAGAAAGCGAACAATCGAATCCTCGTGTAAGCTTTATAGGGTATAGACAGCTTTAAATCCATGTAGGTAACACCAAACACTGGGTTGAAAACAGAAAGAAAAATAAAATGTTTTACCGAATAAGAAAACAAAATGAAAACTTGTTATTGCCCAAAATCAGTATAAGGTTAGACAAGGTGATGAAAAAAAAAAAAAAAACAGGTGAGAAAAAATCTTACCCATTCGTCACCCTTCAGTCCCCGTCTGTCCCCGACCTTGCACAAGACACAGTCGACCACCACCTGCACCGATCTAGCCCTCACCACCAAAGCACCGTCTGCATCCCATCATCGTCAACCTTTAGTCCCTGCCTATGTCTCATAGTCGTCGAGCCTTAGTCCACGCCTGAGGGACAATCAGAGTAGCTCTTACGGCGGAGCAGAAGAGGAATTAGAGAAAATTGGTGCGGAGGAGCTTTCGGAGCCTTTGCCTTTTACATTTGCTAAAAAAAAATGCTTTTCCATATGTCATTTTTTTTTGTTTCCCTCCCTTTTAATTTTACCCAGCCATTTTTTTCCCTCCATAGCCACGATTGGTGTAGTGGCTAATCGTTACTCGAAGTGGAAGAATAACTTGTTCATCTATTTAAAAAATAATGGTCGAGCACATCCTCCTGCTAGTTTGGTGGTGGAGAAATGGCAGAAGGTGCTCCAATATTTTTATCGTCCTGAAGTGAAGGTATTCACAAAAAATAATTTTTTTTCTTATTTATTTTTGTTAATTTAACATATGATTAACAAAAATTATTTGTAGAGGGGTTCTAAGATTAACTCTGCCAACCGTGCAAAATAAAAACAGGGAAGCGTGCAGGGATCACAGTCTACGCCATCCCTTCGTTACAAGAAGATACTTTTTTGTACATAATTTTTATTTATGTTTTTTCTTTGTAATGATTTTTTCTTAACTTTTTCAAACTTATTGTATTGTAGTGTGATTTACAAATTGGGCGTCTTGCTGGGGTTCCAAAGATGTGGGTGGTGACAAAGTTCATAGGCGGGAAGGTTGGGTGAGCAAGGTTGGAAAGGATAACTATGTAAGTAAATTTATATTTTATGATTTTCTTGCTTTATTTTATTGTAAATTCTAAGAATCTTGAAAATTGTGTGATACAGGAAAAGATGATGGAGGTATGTGACACTTTGCAGTCACAATCATCTATGATCTCCTCTGCTCTGAGTACTATCCCGACATAATAGGATGACCTTACCCTTGTTGAGACGGTCTTTGGACGTCGTCGAGGCTATCATCCAGGGCTTGGTCGTAGGATTCACACGAGGGAAAATCGTGAAGCAGCTTATGTACTTCAACCAGCCCAACCACCTCCTACTACACAGGAGATGCAAGAGGTGAGGGAGCGACTCCAAGCCATAGAGGAGCACTTGGCTAGGATTGGTGGAGTCTCGGGATTAGAATCTTCTCAGCAAGCTGATTGTGGTGATCCTACAACACTTAGTTAACAACTTTCATATTTATGTATTTTAATTTTACTATGATAGTTACTTTTACATATAAATATTTAGTCATTAATATAATTTTGTGCATGGTTCAAATTCTCTTCTATTTCAAATCCTTTTTTGGAAAAAAAAATTGTGTGCATATATATATATTAAATGTGTGTATGTGTGTACATATATAATAACTTTAACCATTAAAAAAATGTTAGCTTAAACGATTAAGAAAAAATTGTTACATTGAACGATCACACCAAAAAAAAATGTATGTTTTCGCTAAAAGGGTCCTAGTCGTCGCTAAAACTACCAGCGACGACTAATTCAACTTTTCAGCGACCATTTTTGTCGTTGCTGAAAGAAATAGCGACGACATACTTAGTTTCGTTGCTAATAATAACCAATTAGCGACTGGTCTTCAACGATGACATTTAGTGACGATTAGGTCGTCGCTAATTCCTCCATCAACCATAACTTGGGTTCTAGTGATGAAAATTGTCATCACTAAAACCCCTCTTTTTGTAGTATCGATAAAAGAGAGGGTATCGAATGAGCATTTCCATATAACAAATGGTGTAACATTTGAAAGATATATAGGTTAGGTTGTACGCTAGAAAGGTGCCCTCTCTTTGTCCTTTTTTCTTTTCCACTTTGCCAAAATTAATCCTAAATATTATTTTCACTCATACGATTGCCACTGAGAACATCTACATCACAATTTACTATAATTTTGATGGGAAGAATATATACGTATATATTTATGTAGTACGTACTTTTTTATATATATATCTTTGTTGATCTTTTTGTACTAGGGATATTAGAAAAGGTCATATATACGATGAGCTTAGTTGAGTGATGCATATAAATGACACTATTTAGTATGCTACTATATATATGTTTTATGAAGGAGAGAGAGAGTAGGGACAAAAGAAGCTTCTGGAGTAAAGTTTATTAAGAGATGTATTCTTATTAATTAGGGGTTCTTTTACAAGAGAGGTGATTTCTCTTAAATAAAAAAGTTTGTTATTTCAAATGAATATAAGAAAGCAAAACACAGAATCCAAAGTTCAGGGTAGAAGTAATGGAGTAGTCTAGCACTTCAAATGATTTGCAATTGCATCGAAGGATGTGCCTCTGCTTTGAAAATATATATATAACTTGTTAATTAAATTAATTAGATGTGATCATATTATATGATGATGGAGTGTAAAAATAGTCTCAATTGCATGCAAAAGTGAAGAGACAAAAAAGAAAAGATATATATAAATATATCCATTTCCATGCATTATATATATAAGTATATAGATATAAATATATCATCATTATCAGATTTTAATGCAAGAGAGTAGAAGCCCTTTAGCTTTGGGCACATAAAGGTAGAAGCTTCCTCGATATCTGCAGGCGTGGGAGTGCGTTGTATTCTTCCTTCTCTTTAGGCTTTACTAGCTTTTCTTTCTTTCTTGCCAACTTGCAGTGACTAAATTTTCTCTGCAACCAATAAAGGTACCTAAGTGGCACCACCATCCTTTTTCATCACCATCAAATAACAAACAAACAAAACTTGTCCAAAAAAACTCCACATTCTATTACAAAATCAGTTACTTTAATATATATATATATAAGCAATCTTAATTATATGTTTTTTTTTCCTTTCAAACTCTCAATCAGTTTCAGTTATTATTAAAGTGGTTTTGCTATAGTTCACAAACCTTACTTTATTAACATATTCAACAACCAATTTTTGACGTATGCTTCCAAATTAGCTTCTAATGTTTCAAATGTCTAAATTATAGTTCATCAATTAGATACATTTATAACTGAGCTTTGAAAGCAATATCTGGATATACAATGCAATTTATCTTTCTTCTTTCTTTCAATTTTACATGATAAAATTACAGCTAGAATGTTTATTCTACACTCTAATAAAAAAAAATTCTATTTTTTTATGTGACAATGCATATTATAGTCATTTAAAACATCCTGTAAATTTTCAATAAATTTTGAATAATTGACAAATGTTCAAACGGTTTGCTGCATGTATGCTTATTTTTTTTTGTATATATATGTATAAAAGTCAACTACTTGTACACTTTAAATTATTTGAAATTCTTGAAAATTTGCAAGTGTCGTAAATGATTACAATATACACTGTCATATAAAAAAATTATCAAAGTGTAGAAAACACAAACTAGCTGAACCAATGCAACCTAAATATATATATATATGCAATAATAGTAGAGAATTTATACATATGAAAATTGAGTATAATATGTACAAGAAAAAAGTGCATGGCAGTAAATTAATATAATTAGAACACCACAAGCTATATAGTACTCTTCTTGTAAAGTGATTTGCTATGTTTAATGATTGCAAGGTCTTCACTAGAATTTTATGGTATTATTATTTCACCTTAAAAATAGAACTACTGTGTTATCATTATGAAACTTATATATCTTTCATGAAAAGGTTAATCTTCTTCTGACACTCCAAGTATACCCAAAAGGAAAAATAAAATAAAGCAAAATTAAAACTTGAATGGCACACTTGTCCTCCTCCTTAATTTGACACTAGAGAATATTTGTACCAAAGTACTAAAGAAGAGAAAACCGAAATAATAAAAAATAAAAAAGCCAAGACAGATACTTTTGGTCGGGTTCTCTGATATGATAATTAAGTAGAAAATCATATGCAGTGCAAGAAAACTTCACATACCAAATATTATACAAGCAGCGTATAAGCAACGAATAATGAATATTGTTTGCTTAGTTTATTTATATAATTTCTTAATTATATTTATTAAATTTGTATCATATGATATAAATTTCAAATAAATAAACAATATTATATATAAAAGAATATTTGGTAAGAGAGAGCACGTGCTTTGAGATAGCTAATCCCTCCAGCAAAAAACTTCTTCTTCTGATTTCTGGCCAATCCAGCTCCGACCATGACATTTGTTTTCAGATGTGTATTGAGTATTTTGTTGATGACATAAACATATTAAATTAAAAATTAAACCAAAACACTCTTTATGATTTTTTTAAATATATATTTATATAATATGTTAACATTTTTAAACATAAATGATCATTTTTTTAATAAAAATTAAAAGTATGTATTATATATTATTATAATAATATTTTATAATATTTAAATTTATATTGATATAAATATTAAATATCTAATTTTGTATTAAATATTATAATAATAATAATACTTTATAAAATTATATCAATATAATTAGTAAAAAGTTTTGATTATATATTCATAATAATATTTTATAACATTTAAATTTATATTAATATAGTTATTAAATATCTAGTCTTTTATTATATATTATTATAATAATGATATTTTATAATATTTGAATTTGAATTTGAATTTATATTTATATTAATATAATTGATAAATATTTAATTTTAAGTTAGTTTTAAAAGTATATCCCCTTAAATATCTAGAATATTCTATTAAAGTTAACAAAAAAATTGTTAAAACCAAGAATTTATGTTATCTCTTCTATATAAAAAGTGTGTAGATAACAGAAATTCTTGGTTTTGACTGTTTTTTTTTTCGTTAACTTTAACAAAATATTATTATATTTAATAGAATATTCTTATATTTAACAGTAAATTGTAAACATAACTTAGACTTAAATAAATAATTAATAAAATAAATTAAAATAAGATTTTTTTGAGATATTTTACAATGATAATTATTTCAAAATAATAAAACCAGATATTTTATAACTTAAACTTAATATTATATTAAACATATAATATATATAATTTTTTGTTGTCACTGTCAAATTCAAAAACTAGAACAAACATAAACTTAAACAAAAATAAATTAACTAATTAATTAATTAAAATATGATACTTTTATGATAATTTAAATAATTAAATTATATTTATTTAAAAATAATAAAGGCATACATATTATTTTTTTATCTTATAAATATGTGGTATAGTTTATTTTTTATCAAGTGATTGGATCTCTTTTTCTTTATCAAATTCATCAAAGAACATTGTGAGATACATTAGAAACTAAAAATAATTGATGCATGTATATTACTGTCTACATTATAATTTTTTCTATTATTATTTTATTTCTATTATTAATTTCTTTTTAAATATTATTGTATTTTATATATATGTCATGTAGCCAATTAAATATATATTTATACCTAGTGTGATTATTGATATAAATATTTATATATACTATAGAGCTATAATTCATTTTATATATATATTAAATAACTGAATCGACAATGTTTATAATTTTAAAACTAAGCATTCGGGTTCACATTATTTATAGTATATATATATATATATACTACACAATGAAGCTGGATTTTTTTTTAAAAAAAAAACGCAAAACCAAGTGATCGATCATGATCTGATTCACATTTAATTAACAAATATGTTTTGCTTTCTTTAATTATAACCTCTCGTTATGTGGATACTCTGGCCCTTTATATTCATCTTTTGCTTTATTAATAGGAATTATATATGTATGTCTACGGGTATATTTTTTTATATAATATTTTAACTATCCCAATTAATATAGGTTATGTCTTCAATGATATATATAATTAATTATTGTGTGCTAACGAACTTGAAGCCAGCAACTAACTTATAAAGCAGCAGTTTCAAAAGCAACTATACATTGGTAAGAATTAGCTCCATAAGAAGACAACTCACATTGACCACTTAATACATATAAAAGAGAGAGAGAGAGACCTAGATTTCATATAGTAAAACTCAAAATTATATGCATGTTATCCCCCTCATCCTTTCTTTTCTTTCTTTTTTCTTTTCCTTTTCTTTTCCACCTTTTCCCCCCTGAGCTTGCTAGTAGTATTCTTTTCCGTAGTAGATCTAAATGGTGTTCAAACTCTTGAAAAAGTACTGAACATGAGCTAAATGTACACACCAAAGTATTATATACCCTTATCATCATTCCAGTGGCAGAACTTTTATATCTTTTTTTTTTCATTCTTTTATATATATAAAGAAATCCATGTTAAGAAAAAATTGTAACAGGGCCTTGGGGGGGACAATTTTTCCAAATCTAGCTCTTAGGTAGGCTTGACACTTTGACAACATAAAAGTTAAAAAATAATAACAACTAATAAAATCCACAAGATATTGGGGTTCAGATTTTCTCTCAAGATTTTTTTTTCATTTATTTTCGCAATATTATTCATAAGAATATTTTGAATCCCATCTCATAAATAATTAGCTCTTATTTGCCTCCTTGTTAATTGTTTTAAATTTAACTTTTTCTAATTAATAAATTTTCTTCAAAATGATGTACGCAATCATTTACTAGCCATTAAAAATAATATGGAGCAAAAAAAGGTGTTATAGAAGATCGTTTGTGTCCAACAAAACAATAGGTTTAATCAATTAGAAAGAAAAATATAAATGTATATATATATAGTTATATAATATTGCCTTGTTTTGAAAAGTAAAATGCATGTGAACAAAAGGACTCAAAGCTTCTCATTAAAAACTAAGATTGTATAAAAATTAAAGATCATCAAAGTAATGCCACATGCAATTATATTAATATTATTATTAATGTTACATTTGGCCATGTCTAATATTTATTACTCAAACCTAGATCAAGTACTGTGATAGACATATGCATACCAAGAAGTAGTGTCAATAAGAAATAAATGACAACGATAACAATAAAATTAATACAATGTTCATGTTAACTTGAAAATGTAATTTGATGGGTTTGCCATGCATGGCATTTATCATACACTCGGTATATAGAAACCCTAATCGTGAATATATATATAAGACTAACATTTAACCTTGATGGTCAAAACCCTAATAAGACCTCATCGACCATATGCTTGAGAGAGTTTAATATAATATATATGTGGATCAACTTACGTATCTAAACCATGATTAGTACGATCAATGCTAATTCAACCATAAGGTGAATTTCTTCCTTGAATCATAGGGCTCATCCTATCACTGAGAGGAGCTCTTCTTGGTGAGGGCCTTTCAAGTTTTGTTCCAGCTCCGTCGAACTTCTTCTCCCCCATATGATCACCTGATGATGAGATTACTGGCTTTGTCTCATAAATGTCAGACAAGGAATCAATCTCGCTTCCTCTCTCGGTGGACGACGGCAGCGCCATCTGAATCTGATCGCCTTTGAAAGGATCATCCGGTTGTCCAAGACAGGATGCGGCTGTTCCCAAGTCCTGGAGCCGAAGATCATCGGACCAAATCAAAGGGCTCTTTCCACTGCCACTATAAGGACTAGCCCTCTTCTTTCCCAGACAAAGAGTATCATTACTATTATTATTTGGTAAGAAGCCATCCATGGATGATGACCTTTCCATGTTCTGTTGAAGATCAAGTTGGTCACCACCTCCATAGATGTTAAGGTCTTGAAAAGATGGAAAGCCAAGAGGAGAGCTGAAATCTTTCATGGTTGATCCCATGTCATGATGATGATGATGAGGATGAGGATGAGGATGAACACCTTGATTTACAATACTACCCTTGTAGCTTCCAGATGCCATGTTTTCACCAGCAAGAGTTTGACAAGCTTTTTCCAATATGCTTTGCATGTACTTTCCTTGAGCCTCAATTCGCAATTGGAGATGTTTCTGGACCTATATAAAAAAATATATGTTAAATCATTTTCTTTAAAAAAAAAAATCCATGAAAATCATTTACATGCACTAATTCATACATATTTTTAAATTACCTACCTCCAATTGTTCATGAAGTCTTCTTTGCACCTCCATTTGCATCCTGGTATTGCATCAACAAAAAGTGTGAGCTATTACTACATATCCACGCACATACATTTTTCACAAGAAAAATCCCACCCCAAAATCCCATGATGATAACAAGAAAGCTAAAACTTAGGCTGTTATTTTTTTTTTGTTCGTATAAATTATGAGAACAAAAAGAAAAGAGAGAAAGAAACCCACCGAAAACCATGCATTGAAATTGAGTTATATTTGATTTGTGGTGTTGAAAAAGAAAAAGAAAAAAAAATAGGAAAAAGAAAAGTAAACAAATCAAAGGCGATATTTATATATACACGTACTCATTCATACTGCGGCTTATCATGGCAGAAGAAGATGCCGTATTTCGTTGAAGTTCAAGAGCTGAAGCTGTGTAAAGAAAGAGACGAAGATCATATTTAAAATTATGAAATTAATAGTACACCATATTGCAATATTTTCATTGATTTGAAGAACCCTAGAAAAGAAGAGTCACCTCTCATACCATCCTTAATCGAATGATCATTGAATTCCTTGTGAGGCTGCTTTCCAAGCCTGAATTTCTATATATCCAGGTTGAACAATATAATACAATAAATCAATTACAAAGTAAATTAAAAATATATATATATTAAAAATAAGAGAGAAACATAATCTCACGGCTGAACCAATTTTTGTTTTTGCATATGAGTGCAACTATATAGGAAAGAGAAACCATATACATATATATATATATATATAGGTTGAAGTATATATTCAAACCTGAAGGTGGCTCTTGAGGTGGTAAAGTGTAAGGCCCTTCACGCCCATAACTCTCATGATCGTCTTTGGTGTTGCCTCTGAAAATATTGTTATATGTATCATCAATAAGAAGGAAGAACAAGATAAAGAAGAGGAGAGAAGAAGTCTATGTGCATGTATGTATATATATATAATAAAAAAGAAGTTTGAATTGTAATAATGGAAAGTTGAAGTAGTACTATCTGGTCCTCCAAGCTGAGTGACGGCATCGACAAAGCGTTCATGGAGCTCAACTGTCCAGCGGAGACGAGGTTTGGGGTCTGTTGTGAGGACAAGGCCAGAGTCACCTTGAACACACATAGGTCTGTCATGGGCATTCATAGTTGAGGGCTTCTTGTGTTGGAACATATTATTCTCTTCTTAATTCTCTTTCTTTTCTCTCTCTCTCTTTCTCTCTCTCTCTGAGAGACTCTCTTTGGGAGAGAGGAATACCAAGAGATTCAAGAACAAATGCGATGCAAATAGGGAAGAATAGGGTGCGTTTTTTAAGAAGAGCGGTGTGAGCTTAGCTGCTTTGCGGGGTAGAAAGCAATATTTTGAGGGGGGACAGGACAATTTAACCCCTTACATATTAAAGATAATTATTTCTTTAATTAATGTTTTTTTAATTACTAAACATTTATTTATTATTTTTTTTAAAAAAAGTAGAAAAGAAAAGATATTTAAAGAACATCACCCTATATATATTCTAATGTGTGCAGGCCTTCCTTTGCATAAAGATACTCTCTCTCTCTCTCAATATAATATACTACAATACATATTACATGTATATATATATATATATCTGTGAGAGAGGATCTTATAAGGTTACACATAATAAAGAGTATTATACGGTTCGTATGAGATCGGAGAGAGAGAGAGTAGTGTATGCTTTGTTATAACGAAAAGAAGAGTACATATCTTTATAGAAGCAGTAGTTTTATTCTTCTAGCATGTGAAGCTTTTGGCATTACAAGGATATGAGTGAGACCCCTTATGCAATGATGATGGGCAATACTTTATCCTTCTTTTCTGAACCACATATAAATTTGCATATGCTGGCCCTATACTATACATAGTCATTACAAAAATATTACACGTATATATATACATATACATATACATATACATTATATATATATGCATAACTCGATGCATTATATAAATATACATATTTGGTCCCTCCTTATTTTCGTAGTACGACCCCCTTTTTAGTGTAATTATTATGAGCCTTAACCAATCAGCCATCATGTTTTAGAACACAAAGACACCCTTTATGTCATTACCAACAAAAAGGTTCAAATGATTTATATTTAAGGGACTGCTCTGCCTAGGCATATATGGGACACTTTTTTTCGAGCATATGCATACATATTTTTATAACGGTTTCTTCTCTATTTCTTTTTCTTCCTAAGATAATCAGTTGATAATTGATTACTAACTTTGGAATATATAATGTTGATTTTTAAATATCAATATTGCTCAATTTGACAATATTATACATCTTATGCCGACGCCTTAGTTATTTAAAGATATGTATGTATGTATGTATGTATGTATATATGTATGTATATGTATTAGAAGTGTTATGGCACATGATTTGGATACAAAATGTTAATGATATCTTTTTTCTTGTAGTACTGATTCATACACCACAACAGTAACTTCTTTTCCACTGTACCTGGGTGCCTTCTTTGTGGAAAGGCTATCAAGTCAATCACAAAATCAAGAGGTGGTACGTCACAAGTTTGTCACATTGTTATGCTTATTAAATTGGCTATAACGTAATAAGCTTATCATATATGTCGACTTATAATACGGTAGTTCTTTTTTACTTCGGCTATGAATGTAGCAATACCTTCATTAGAGATCTCAACAACCACATGATAAATTTGTACTTCACTAAAAAAACCTTTAGGGTAACCCTAACGCGTCACATTGGTGATTGACATCTTATTAATAAAGCGTCAATCAACACGGTTAACTAAAAACACTTAGAATGTTACTTCAATTACATACTCTATGCTACTTAGGCAATGATACTTTCAAAATAAACAAATACAAAACATATCATGCAATAAAACACACATTATCTTTAGGTAGCTCACAAATTTTTAAAAACCTCTTCATACAATTCTTTTATAATTTACTAATAGATAAAATTTATATTAACATACCTCAATTATATTTCTTCAAACTCTCAAGAGAATTTTAACAAAAAAAAATACAAAATTTTAAATTTTAAAGTCTTAAATAAAAAAAAAAAAGTAAAAGATCTGAAATCAATCGACAAAAAAATATATAGAAAATGACTATTTTAACTCAATAATTAAAAAAAAAACAATAATATAGGTTTCAGGGTTCTCAAAATTTAATCTCGAAAAAAAATGAAAAATACACTATTGTAAACACTTAATTATCAATATGAGGATTAATTTATGATGATTAAAACCAATAAAAATAAGGAAATATCCTCAAATCATCATCATCACGAAAAGAAATATGACTTTATTATTTTTGGAAAGATATCTCACAGAGTACAAAATAGAGAGCCATTTGTTTATATAGGCTGAGAGTTTAACAAAGAATCAAATAACAAATAAAAAATTCAGCTAACTAATCAACAAGAAATAATAAAATTAGTAGAGAATATGAAAATACAGTTCTAAGACTCCCCCTCAAGGTGAGTGGTACATATTTATGACACTAATCTTGGATAATAAGTTGTTGAAATGAGAAGGATATAGTGTCTTGGAGAAGATATCAGCCTAATTGTTCTTGGAAGGAACATGTATGAGTTTTAATTGACCACTTTGAACTCATTTTCGGATAATGTGACAATCAATATCAACATGTTTGGTGTGTTCATGGAAGACTGGGTTCTTTGAAATACGAATGGCAGCATTGTTGTGAGAGTATAACACGGTTGGTTGTGGATGTGAGATGCTGAAATCTTTCAAGAGAGCAAGGATCCATAAGAGCTCACAAGTAGTTTTTGCCATTTCCCAATATTCAGCTTCTCTAGAGGAGCGAGAGACTATATTTTTCTTCTTTGATTTTCATGATACTAAGGATTGGCCCAAAAAAATGCAAAAGCCAGAAATGGATCTTCTTGTGTCTGGACAAATACTCCAATCAGCATCCGAGAAGACTTTGAGTTGTATATCTGCTGCTGACAGAATTGTTTCAGCAAAGGTTGTAAGTTGTGTAGAGGATTTTGAGTGAAAAAAAGAGTTCTTGACTAGGTGTACCCTTTAAATATTGAAGTATCCTTTGGGCTGCTAACATATGGGGTTGTCGTGGTGTACTTAGATATTGGCTTAATTTGTTGACAGCATGCTAGCATATGCGCATAAGAAATATCGGGTCTTGTAATTGTTAAATAAATAAGTTTACCAATAAGGCTTCTATAAGTAGTAGGATCGGATAGAAGCTCTCATTCATCATTGATGAGCTTCACATTTTGTTCCATTGAAGTGGATGATGGTTTTGTACCAAAGTATCATGTATCACTTAAAATTTGAAGAGTAAATGGACGTTGTGAAACAGAAATAACATTCTTAGATCTACCAATCTCAACTCCTAGAAAAAAAAATGTAAAGGATCAAGATCTTTAAATTTTAATTGTGATTCTATTTTTTTTTAAAAAAAATTTGCATCTATGTCATTGTTATTAGCAATGACTACATCATCAACATAGACTAAAACAGCTAGGAAAGCATTAGATGTAGACCTTATAAAGAGAGAATGGTTAGAAGGAGATTGTTGAAAATTATTATTTAATAGAGTGACGCTAAGTTTAGCATTCCATTGACGTGAAGCTTGTTTAAGGCCAGAAAGGCTCTTATTTAATTTACAAACAACATTTAAAGGAAGCTCCCCTCGAGTTGTATAACCTTGAGGGGTTTTCATGTAGACTTGCTCCTGTAATCACCATGTAAAAAGACATTATTAACATCCATTTTGTGCTATTTCCATTTGTTAATAGCAGCTAGAGCAAGTAAAATTTTAAGGGTATTAAACTTTACTACTGGAGCAAAAGTTTCAAAAGAATCAATACCTTGTTGTTGATTGTAAACCTTTGCTACTAGATGTGACTTGTATCTGTCAATATCACCATTAGATTTATGTTTTATTTTATACACCCATTTATTTCCAATAGCATGTTGGTCTGGGGGGAGAAAGATAATTGTCCAAGTATTGTTTAGTGTAAGAGCATTAAGCTCTTCGATCATGGCTATTTACCATTGAGGTATTTTGGAGGCCTGAGTATAGCTACTCGATTCAGTAAAAGTGTGTGCGTTGAGTATGTCAGATCAAAATGTTGAACTAAATTTGTCATAAGAAACAAAATTAGACAAAGGATGGGAGGTGGAACACTCACAAAAATCTTGGAGGTATGATGGTCGATTGAGAGGTCGATCGAATTCAGTGGAAACAATTGCATGTTATTTTGGATGCTGAGATGTTGAAGTATTTGTTAGAGTCGTGTCATTGATGGAGGCATTTTTTTGTAATTGATGATCAATCTTTGTAGTAGTTTCTGTAGCAATGGCATTATGATACATAGAGGAATGTGAGTGATCAAAGGAGAAAAAAGAATAATAATGATCAATAGATCATGGTTGCTTTAAAGGAAAAATATTCTCATAAAATTAAACATCTCTAGAGTAAAAAAATTTGATGGCTCTCAATATCAAGTAGAGTATAAGCCTTCATACCATTAGGATAACCAATAAAGACAAAAGCTCGAACTCTTGGTAAAATTTTGTGCCTTTTATTGTAAAGAGTGGAATCATAGGCAAAGCATCAAAAATTTCTAAGGTGATCATAAGAAGATGGTTTGTTGTGCAACAATTCAAAAGAGGTGTTGTATTTTAATAGGGCTGAAGGTGTTCAATTCATGAGGTACACAATCGTATTTATCATATAAGACAAAAAAAGGTAGAGTAAGATGTGATTGAAATGCAAGAGCTCTTCCAATATTTAAGATATGTTTGGTGTTTTCCCTCAACAATCGAATTTTGTTGTTGTCTCTCAACACGTGAATGAAATAGTCGGATTCCTTTCATAGCATAAAAGGATGTTAAATTCAATTCCTTGGCATTGTCAGATCGTATGACTTTTATGTAAGTTGAGAATTGATTAGAAATTAATAGAAAAAAAAATTGTGGAATTATCACTTGACCATCTATGAGAAAAATAATGTTAGTTGAGAATATGGACACCCATGTATATCTTGTGTTATCATCAACAATAGTAAGAAAAAACATATACCCTTTTACACTAATAGTGTGAAATGGACCCCAAATATCCATATGAAGTAAATCAAAATGATAAGATGATATGTGGTTATTAGAAATAAAGGGTAATTTCTTTTGTTTAGCTAATTGACAGATATGACATGGAGAAGAAAAAACAGAAGTAGAAAAATGCAAACTTCTATTGAGATTATTAGTAATATGTAAAGAAGGATGTCATAGGCGTGTATGCCATTTTCGAACATCATTACATGTAGATTTAGAATGTACAGACGAACAAGTAGAAATAAAAGATTTATCTTGTTGTAGAAGATTGAGGTGACCAACTCTTTTAGCAATCTCAATCCTCTTGTTCAGATGTGTTTCCTAAATAATATAGTAAGAATTATAAAAGGAAACAATATGAGTTTGAGTTTCAGAAAAGCAGGAACTGAAAATAAGTTGAATTTGAAATCAGGAATGTATAAAACATCAAGCAAAAAGATAGCATTATTTATTCGAACATTACCAGATTTATGCATCCTAATTTTTAAATCATTAGGCAGTGTGACAGATGTAGCAATATGATTCTTATGAAAAGAAGAAAACATGTAATGTCAATACAAATATGGTGAGTAGCTCCACTATCAATTATCCATAAAGAATGAAGGAGAGATACAGAGTTACCAGAAAAATGTGATGCAATAGGTTTGGTAGTGTCTTGAGCAAAGTTTGCTTGTTGCGGTTGTTGGCTAAGAAGAGATATTAAGCCTTGAATTGAAGCTGGGTCAACATTAGTCAGACCAGTGGGTTGAGATATAATAGCTTGATGGGAAAATGGTTGAGAATGAGGTTTTGTTTTCCTTTTATCACCATACCCAAGGGAAAAACCATGAAGAAATAAGCATTTTTCTCGAAGGTGGCTTGGTTTTTGGCAATGTGAACATGTTGGGCACGTCTTTTTGGTTCAGGATGGTGGATTGAATCAGATTTTGATTATGGGAAGGACCAAGCTTCCTTTGTCTCTCTTCTTGAATGATCATTCAAAACACTTTGGAAAGTGAAGGGAAAAGGTCAATCTGTAAAACTTGAGCCCTAACAGCGTGAAAAGAGTCATTTATACCAGTAAGAAACTGAAAAACCTGTTCTTGATTGTGAAAATCAAGATTATTAGCCGATGCAGCACAAGTACAGGGAGTTCTTAGACAGTTCTCATTGATTTCATCCCACGTAGCCTTCAGTTTGGTGAAGAAATGACTAAGTCATCACCTTGGTGTAGACTGATTAGAGTTTCACGGAGCTCAAAGATTCAAGGACCTTTGCTTGGTCGAAGCGGTTGTTCAATTTTGTCCACATTGTAGCTATTGTCTCTAGGAAGATTATGTTGCTCTTGATCTCATGAGAGATAGAGTAGAGAATCCAAGACATTAGCATCTGGTTGCATCGTTGCCATGAGTTGAACAGGGGATCATGTGGAGGAGGTTGGGGAAGACTGCCATTGAGAAAGGCAGACTTGTTCTTGGCCCCTATAGAGATTTTGAAATCCCTTCTCCATTGTTGAAATTTTTTGTCTGAGTGTTGGAAAAGCAAGAATCAGACCTAGATGATCTCAACTGCCCAAGAAGTATGGATTGTTGATGTCTTCATGGGCAGGTCGTTCATGATTGTCTAGGGAGAAGAATCGATTGGAGGTAGAAGCCTAACCACCATTTTTAGTCAAATTGGGCAGAGGTTGAGTAGCAGGGATGGGGGTTTTGGATTGGTGGATCTGGAAGCGGAAGATCTTGTGAAGTAGATGAAGATCTTGTTCTTGCTCTGGCCATCGATCGATCGGAATAAAATGGGTATTTGGAGTTTTGTTTCTCTGATACCATAACACGAAAAGAAATATGACTTTATTAATTCTTGAAAGATATATTAGAGAGTACAAAATAGAGAGCCCTTTTGTTTATATAAGCTGAGTGTTTAACCAAGAATCAAATAACAACTAAATAACAAACTTGGCTAACTAATCAATAAGACATAACAAAATTAGTTAAGAATATGAAAATACAGTTCTAAGAATCATCAGTAAAGGGGCTTGGGAGAGAACAATCTTATCTTCTGCAATGGTAAAAAGAAAGAAGTAATTTTAGGACTCGATCCAAACCTAGCTACATTAACCATATTGCATCAATCTAAAATTGAAAAAATAGATCTACTGCGGTTAGTAACAGATCACAGATGTAATAGGATTAAAATAATGATTTGCTTATTATTACTAGGCCGGTTTCTAACAAATGTAATATTTGGTCGATCGATATTATAATAAGTCCAAGAATGTAAACATTTTCATGTCAACACAATCATATTGTGACAGCATTCTATAGTTATGTCACATTCGTACTCAACTTTAATTAGCATATAACACCTAAATACACAATAATTGTTGTTGAGTTTTCAATGCACATATGTTGGGCTTTTTGATATACGTCCAAATGTTCATGAGGGACCAAGAGATGGGATGTGTATTATTTTTTATATTTCATAATGCTAATTTGTACAAAAATGATAGTAAGATAATAGAAAACTCAAACTTGTAAGTAGCCTTTATAGTAGATTCCAAGCGAGTTGAAATGTGTGTCGGTAATTAAGTTGCTAATTTTAATATTATTTTTTTAATTTCAAAAGGAAAAGAACTGTTTTTTTTAGTTCTCTGTAAAATGGGTCCCCTAAGCTACTGTACTAACCATTTTCTTAAAAAAAAAATATTAAAAGAAAAGATAGCATCAAGTCATCTGATCGAATGAGCTTAATTATGGATCTATTAATACGAAAATAGTTTTAATTTTAATGATTAGTTCGTTTTATTAAATGGGAAACTACTAATGGTCAAACTTTACCTATATCTCTAAAAGTGGTGTGCCCACAATGATCGAAACTCATATAAAGAAATGCTATAAATCATATACACATAATAATTGTCTATATAAATTTATAATATCTGCATTATTAGACCTTATATAGTAAAATATAAATGAAACTACGTAGGGTTTCCTCAATCTAAATAGTGAAGCTTCTTCAAATATTAGTGTACTATACACTAGTAATTGAGTAAACTTTTCTTGATATAATTGAGGATGTGAGAGCAATCGAAAACAGTATTATATAAGTACAGTATAATGACCAGTAGTACTACTAGTAGTAGTCAAAGTTGATTTTCAAGTATGGATATATATTAAAAAATAAAAGCACCGAAAGGAAACAAAAAATGGAACCAATTAAAGGTTTAGGGTGTGTGGTTGGAAATATGTGATGAAGTGAACATCATGCATAAAGCTGATATTATATTGTGAAGCTTTTGATGACAGGAGTAGGGGACCTTATACTTGTAAAACCTTTCCAAACCTCAAGTCCCCTTAATTACCAAGACTGTCCCTCCATGCAAAATCTACTCTACACAAAAAATAAAACTAAAATTTGTTCATTCTAATTATGTAACACTATAATTTAATTGGATTGTCGCAGGCATTGATCTCAGATTATGAGCGCTGACCACATATAGTGCATGGAGACAAAAAATAAAATGAGAAGCGTCAAAGAGAGCAATTCGACCACTATATAGAGATTCTCATTTAATTATTGACATTGATTGGTTAAATTTCTTGCAATTCAACAAACATGCCGTACGTATATGTGATTGCGCTATACAAATGAATTTAATTTTAAAACGATTACTGTTAGTATATATATGATGGGTATTCTTTATTATACTAATATGACGAAAAATACTAGAAATAATTTGAATTTTAATAAATAAATAAATCCGAGTTCCGTAACACACGTGTCAAATCCAATGAGAAATTAAAATTGTCAAGAAGTTTTTTATTGTTTTAATTAAAAAAAATGGCTGCTATTCACCCAAATTCAACTAGAGAATAAATGCTTTCTTCTTTGACAATCAAGGGTAGATTCTTCTCCCAAAGATCTAGAACTCTAGGAGTCACACTAAAGCTGATTTTAATAAGTTTACAGTTCCATAATAATTTTCCTTTATAACTATAATATTTTAAATACTTAAATAATACACACCCATATGTTTACACGTTTGGACCCACTTATAACGAAATGTTTGACCGGGTCCCACTGATCTGTTCAATCAAAACTATGTATGCATGCCACGAGGACAAAAGAAGGTGATTTATTGGAATCAAGATCGAAATCTATGGATTAATCTGGACTATAAAATTGTCTGTCCCCCACCACCTTTGCACATTAATGTTTAGTTTCTATTACTTTGGCACCTCACTATCCAAATGGTTGTTAATAGAGATAAATAAATAAAAGCATATTTTTAATTTAAATTAGAGATATTCCTCTTTAATTACACTACCATTTATCTCTTAATGGTTGTGCCTTTATAATATATTCAAGCAAAGTTGAGGCTTAACTTTTAGTTCATTATATATTGTTTTCAATGCAATAAACAAGTGGAAAAGTGGGTTGGCTTAGTGTTAAGGCCATGTTTGCTTGAATTTCAAGCATCTTTATTTGTTCTGGGGATTTATTCGCTAAAATGAATATATTCCTTTGAAGGTGAATTTGTGGGACCAGGCTTTATGGAATTTGAACACTTTACAAAACTTCTTCTTTTCTATCTAACTCATCATCCCTAGCTAGGGTTTCTCATATGCAGTGCAGCACCATATATATATACACACACACATAACCCAGCACATTAGTCAATGCATCATGTGGGAAATAAATCGGTCTTCGAGATTTTGGGACCAAAATCTGACCCTCTATTTTTTTAGGGTTATTACAAAATTTATGATCGAAAGTCATAATATATTGAACACAGTCACAAAAATTGTAACAATATTATACATATAAATATATATTTATGTATGACAATAATCCTAAACATAAAAACATTTTTGGTCCATATCTAAAAATCGCGTTTGAAAAAGATTTGAGATAAGAGTAAATGGTATTTATCATCTGAGCAAAAAGAAAAAAAAAAGTATTTGCCATGGTTTCATGGTTTTTATTTTCTTCTTCTTGACAATGATATGATGGTGACCGTAGATATATGTGTGATATTAAAAGTGCATAAAACAAACTTGGGAATATATGGAATTCCACTGTCAAATTCCAATTTGTGTGTTTAGAAAGAATATAGCAAATTAAAATTTGAAAAAACGGGCTGAGGAGAAAGTGTGATAATTATTAGTAGATTATTTTTGTGCCCTTTTTCTTTCTTTTTTCTTTCTCTTTTTTATTTTGTTTTTAGTCGATCTATCATTAATATATTTGTCCTTGGGATCAAAGTCGGGGTGTTCCTTCCTCAAAGTGGGCTAGCCCAGCCTGATGTTATTTTGATGTTTTTCCCACTTCTTGAGTAATATCGGAACTTTGACAAAATTTCACTTAGTAATAACTATAAATGGGCTCAAAACAAATATTAATAGTGTGCTAAAAATTGAAGTCCGTAACACTTTATGTACATCATATGTCATGTATACACATACGCACATAACAACATGTGAAAACTCAGTGTAGTATTTTTTACCCAATTTTATTTCAATTTGATAGAACATACCACTAGAATATCCGCATAAATATCTTTTTTTTTTTTTTTTTGAGAGAAAATACTACAAACACCACAAATAACGTACACTTAATTAAGGAAAGGGTCAATCTGATCAAAGAACAAAATAGATCATTCAGATAAAACCCTCCTTCCAACAAGCTAAAGTATTACTTTAGAATCGTAATTAGAGAAGAAATGGGCTGAAGAGTTGGTTGATCTAGGGGTAAAATGGAAGCCAAGAGAATTGCAAAAGAAAGAATCATCAATCATCTCCTTGATGAGAAAATCCAAGTCATCCCTATAAATAATAAGACTTCCCATATTCAGCAAATTGGTTGCTAAAAGACAATAAGATGAAATAGATTATCTCTCAAAATGCATCTACTTACCCAACTTTAAATCATATCAAATACAACTCCTACCGAAAGATTGAGAAGTAGATTGAGAAGCTCTAACATTACACTAGGAACAACTCCCCCCTTCTCCCCACCCAAAAAAATGAAGAAAATAAATTACATAATATTTTTTAATTATTATCCCTAAACTCTTCAAATATTACATGTTTTTCCCCCTCAATATTTTTTATCTTTTGGGACTACTGAAAAAGTTAAAATAATTCTACATGTCTTGGAGCTTTACATGATACTATTGGGTTTATGCCCTGGTAAAACCATATTTATTATGTAACACATTTTATTATTAATAATAAATATAAATCATTTTGTTTATCAATGCATACTCACATGTTTTATTACATGATTATTTATTTAATACAAATGTCTATATAAACATAAACATGTGTAACTAGTTACAATTACAGAGGCTAGGTTACAGTGGATTATAATTGTAATTATATGTTAAAAAAGAACTAGTCCTAACATAAAATCAGTGCACAGAATTTTCACTTATTTAATAATCTACGATATAATCTACTTACACAATGGTGTGGTGTCTTGTCTAAGACATTGACCAAATAAATAAGATCGGATGTGACCCACATTGATTATTGTACTCTAAAGACATTTCATCAATTCGTCTGTTAAAACAAGTAGAGGTTGCGTCACTAATTCTAGATAGCGTGAGATCTTGTAGATCATCCCAAAGGCATGTGACACGACTTCTAGATCGCTTTAGTCAGGCTTCGAGCATCACTTGATTCAGATTTCCTTTCGTGTATAACCTCCAGTCCGAGGATCACGTTCAACTCGCGGTAGTACTGTGACACACATAAGGAGATTCTCTATACGCATTTAATACTTGTAATCATTATCTAATAAATGCTCGATATCAAGGTAATTAATATATTTAAGGAATTATGAATTTGGGAAGTTACCAATTCTTTTAAATTACCAAATATTGTATGGTTACCCAAAATTGTCCATCAACCCCCTATAAATACAAAGGGAATTGACAGTAAAAGGGACACCGAATTTCGTATGCAAAAACTCTGCAGAAATTGTCTTAAAAAATTTCTCCAAGAGTTCACAAACAGAATAATATAGACTCGTGGACTAGGTAGATTTTAACTACTGAACCACGTAAAATTTCCTGTGTTCTCATTTTACGGTTTGCAAAAGTCTAATTATCTTTTTTTTTATTTCTTAATCTACTATTGGCAAAAAACCGTGTCACAATTATTGATAGATAATTAAGTATCATTATTACCAAATATGATCAGCATCACAACGTTGACCATAGGTCAAGTCATTCTTCTAAGTGATCATATTTTTATTAATTATATTATCTTAATCCTTTGACTTGTTCGCTAAAGCTTACCCTACGACATAGCCCATACTTACATTTTGAAGATTCAATAGTGTAATTGAATGAGAGTATTTATCTTAGATATGAAATCTATAGCTTCCATAATAGAAGTGAAAAGAGGATTTCCTTAATAGCTTTGTTCAAATGGTTATATAATTGAGTACTCATTTCTGTAATTAAGTTTATAGAATTATCATTTACAAGGAACTTAGTGGGAGTTAAGGATAAAATACAAATGAGGGGTAAAACAGTAAAATTCACTTAACTCTTTAGTAGGTCATTGATAGAGGGTTGACTAACGGTAATGGTTATAACAATGGATAACGTATTTACATTGGTAGAAATACGTTCTATGAATTCAAGAGTCCAATTCCAAGTCTATAGTGGAGTCATGAGGAATTAATAAGTTGTGAGATAATTTATTTTATAAATAAACTCATGAGAACTTATTATAACTTGTATTCATTGATCCATGGTTCTCGCATCGTCTTTGATTAAATCAAGTCTAAATGTCTCAAACAAATGATTTAATTATCAGTTTAGAGTATCGAATTGACTAGGTCAGTTTAGTGATATTTGCGTGAATTATGAATTAGAGAAAAGAATATAGTTATTGTAAAATATTGTGCATATTTATTAATAATGACAAATTGGTGTTGATATTATTAAATAATATTAAATCAAGTTTCAAATTATAAATAGTTAATTTGAATAAGGATTTAATTAATTAAAATATGGATAAATAAAAGGGTCTTCAATTTGAGTCCATTGGGCCTTAAATTTAAGACACACACCATGAGCCAAATCCACATGGTGTGCCCGACCATGATGGTTGCTATTTACCTTTTATTTTATAATTAATTTAATTAAGAAAATAAGGCCAAGGTTGTGTCTATAAATAGAATGTTATAGCTAGGGTTTTAAGAGGCATTTTTGGGTAAGTGTTCAGTTATAGAAATCCCTAGAGATTACACTCTTCTAGCCACCTCTCTTCTCCTCCTCAAGCCTGTAATGCCCCAAATTTCCTAATAAGGTTTAGGACCTTGATTAGGAGGCCGGGAGGGCCATAATTGCTTTATTATGCTATTTAATGATAATATGCATGTTTAGGTGTATTAAATATGCATGTGAACCCATTTGTGATTAATTGGGTGATTTTCATATTTTGGTCATTTCGGGCATTTTTGGCATATATGTGAAATGGGCGTGGTGCTTTGTTATTATTTGGTTATGCCAGGGTTACCCAGCACAAGACGATCCTAGGAGGTAAGCTAGTGGGAAAGTCACAACGGAATTTAAGCTTGACTTGGAGTAAGTCAAGGGGTATTTAGAGCATTACTGGGTTATTGGGTAATGGGAATTAATATTTGGTGATAAATTGGGAGTTAATAAGATCAAAGGAAAATTCTGGAAGTTTTGACTATAATATCCCCAGGGGTGTTTTCGGGACCCCGAGCATTAGGTTTTATTGGAAGTTACTTAAGCTTGAAGTAACCTTTTAAGAAATAAAAAGAACGTTATGTACGTTCTCTCTCCTTAAATGTTTCCTTTTCGTCTCCCGGTCACGTTTTCAAAGATAACTTGAGTTCTAAGACTCGGATTCAAGCGAGGATCGAGGCATAGCAATCCTAAGGAAAATTAGAAGCTTATTAGCTAGAGGATTTAGTTGGAAACAACTCAATCAGAGGTAATTCAAGTTTTAAGTTCTAGTTTTTAAAGTTTTTAAGCTTGAATTAGACTTTGTGTTTTGATGAGTTCTTCGGTGATTTGAGACTTGGGTTTTGGTTGTTTTGGATGATGGGGATGTTTGGGAACTTTGATTTTTGAGTTTGGAGATGTTTGGATATGCTTTTGGGAGGTTTTAAAAGGTTGAAAATGAGGAAAAATGGTTGGTTCGAGGTAGGGTCGCGGCCCTATTCTTGGGCGCCGCGGCCCAGGCTTGAAGAAACAGGTGGAGGTTCTGTTTTGCCTAAGGGTCGCAGCGCTTGCCGGGAGGGCCGCGGCGCTTGTTGTCATTTTTGGGCAAATTAATGTTTTGAGCATGGGAACTTAACTCTAAGGGCCTGAGATGGATCCCACTACCTAGTTGAGTGGGATTTGTTGTCCCGGAGGCTTAGGTTGGGCTTGGAAGTATTTATTTACCCATTTTGATGAGGTTTTATATTATGGTTGTGACTAGGTTATCACTAGGGGCTTGGAATTGGGATCGTGCTTGTGGCTCATTTTTTGGTAACCTATGCTTGGACCGAAGGTAAGAAAACTGCACCCCATATGTGACATGCATGGTTATGCTTGATGCATGTTGGATGTTTAAATGTAAACATTGATAGCATAATGAATGCTTGGCAATTTTTCCCATTTGCATATGATTATTATTGAGGCATGCTGGATGATTAAGTGTGATGCATGTGAAGCACGAGAAACATGAGATTAGGGCATGCCATGAATGATGAATATGAGATTGGTCAGAGCTTGAGTCTCTGTGTTTGTGCATGATCATTATTATGCTCGCAATTGTTAAGTAAGCATGTTGAATGCCTCATCTTTGGATGTGTGACATATGATATATGTTTGGTAGCAACGCTTACTTGTGCATGGTACTGACTCATTAGTCAGAATTGGCAAAGGTGTTAGTATCAACTGTGAAGCTGTGACTCATTAGTCAGGTTCGGCAGTGGTACTGGACAATGGTCACATAGCACTGACTCATTAGTCAGGACGGCCTTAGCGTGTTTCATGCAAGCCACAAAGATTAGATCTAATTGACTTTCTGCATTGAATGACTCAAATGAGCATTAATGCCGGACCGACCTCAAGTTCGATGAATATTGAAAAGCGCTTGTCTAGCCAAAGGCTAGTCATTTAGAACCAGGGCTAGCGAGCCTCGTGACTGTTATGTCACATGGCTATGGGCACCGGCCCCACAGTGACGTGCTTGTCAGTCACTCAGTATGGTTTAACAGGACCTCAAAGTGATATTCACTCATCTGATCAGAGCTATGAGCTCTGTATGATCATTTTGATCATCATATGCATGGCTTTGGGTGCTGAGCCCCATAGTGACTTGCTTATTGGTCACTCAGTATGGTTTACCAGAACCTCAAGTGTTGAAACACTCATCTGATTAGGACTGACTTGATAGTCCTCCAATCAGAAGGGCAGGATTTCTTATCCTGGATACCCCAGCATTGTGTGAATTCATTTGCATGCTTGAATAAAGCTATGTTTGCTAGGCATGCCAGATATGACTTGATATCATGATATGACTGTTCATGAGCATATGAGTTTTCTTGCTGGGCTTCGGCTCACGGGTGCTATGTGGTGCAGGTAAAGGCAAAAGGAAGCTGGACCATCCTTGAGTTGGAGAGCTTAGGTGATGACGTGTACATATGCAGCTGCTCGACCAATACTTGGGCGAGGTTTGAAAGAGGAACTAGGGTTAAACCCTGTTTTGCCGCTTAGAATGGCCTGTTGTAAATATTTTCTTGTAATAGACTCTGAAATTATATTTTCGAGATCCCAGTGTAAATAGTAGACGTTCTAATGAAACGTTATATCTTAACCAAAAATTTTAATCCCTAAACCGCTAATCATACTTAGTTACACGTTTATGGCCAAATGACTCGATTAGCGAGTTTAGCACTGTTTGCAACGTGCACTATAGCGGTCCCTGGAGTTGAGGCGTTACAAAGCCAATAAGAACAAGAATGACCATAACTCCCAAAAGAAGGAACCAAAGGGAAAGTGTTTCCACTATGGATTTGAAGGTCACTGGAAGAAAAACTGTAAAATGTATCTCACTGAACTGAAAAAGAAACATAAGTCTGATTTACTTGTACTTGAAGCTTGTATAGTGGAAGACGATATTTCAAGTGTACAGGTTTAGTAATTGCAAGTGTACTGAGAATGAAATAGGCGAGTATTTTCTGGCCATTTTTTGGGTTTTTTGGATTCGAATCAGGAACGGATTAGGCTACGTTTTAGGGTCATTTCTGGGTTTGTAATCCCAAATCCGGATAGCTTAGAGGCCACGTTTCCTAGCAGTTTTTCACAAAAACTGCTTTCCCAAAACCTGATCTCTGACACGAGATTCTTGAGGAGAAAGTACTTCCCGATATCAAGGGGCGTGAATTAGGGGCACATATGAATTTACGTACACGGGTTCCATACCTGCACTAGCTCGTAAGATTTCCCGCTCATAGAATTTATCCCATCTCGTAAGATTTCAAGCTCATAAAATTTGATTTCCATTCTATACGAGCTATATCGTTAGGTCGCCCATGAATAGTTATTAACTTAATATATTTGAACCTTATCCCAGAGCTATATCCTTAGGTCGCCCATAAATAGTTAGTATTGTTCTATGACCAGGAGAGCTAAATTATATTATCATCAAAATGAGACAACCCAAGAATGTAGCTGGCTCTTCCTCTCAAGGCCAGGAAGTTGCGGAGACCCCTATTCCCCACTTTGGGCTAGTGGTGGAAAAGGAGTTCAAGGTAACTGCAGATAGCTTTTATGAGGCCGAGAGGCTCGTGTCCTAGATAACCTCCATGCCTCTAATTAATGTCATAATCAAGGGCAGCATTGGAAAAAGAGCAAAGTTGCAGCCCCCTAGAGGATAATTTTGGGGCTTGGAGCAACAAGCACTTGAAGGTGAGGGCCTTTCTTTCTCTGAGCACGTATTTTTCAGATTTTATGAATTACGTAATGTTAGCTCCATTTTAGCGACCCCCAAACTCGTATCGCCTCCTTGTGGGGCTAAAATATGTGTTTCTTAAACATGAATGGGAAGACCCAACCCCAAGGATATCCTCTATTTTTTTGCCTCAATGTCAATCCCAACACCAAAATCGGAGGTGATGGGCTCTATTACCTCACCTGATTTCCTAAGACCACCAACATCATCGATCTCCCCAGTCATCCAAGAAATTTTAAGGACTTGTTCTTCATGTCGAATGGGTTTACAACCTGCGACTACAGATACTTCAACCAACCTCGTATGCATCTTCACCTTAATGATTTGTAAATTTCTGTCTGCTTCACAATATTCTCTATTCTGATCATGTTACATGTTTGCACAGCTTTCTACAAGAGGTCTAAAGCTTCTTTCTTCAGGAGGGACCAATACCAAGCGCTCACCTCCGTTCCAACTAAGGAAAAAGATTGGGGAGTGATAATAATAGATGCCAACATGTTGGCTTGTTAGCTGATCGGGGATGGCCAATCTCTAGAATGTCATGGTGGTGCTGGTTAAGCTTAGAAGGATCCGAGGTTGCCAAATTAAACCCATGCACTCTCAAATTTTCATGGATTCTAGTAAACATCGACTTTCAATTTTGACAACCTTTGAGTATGATCCTTTAATGGGTTTTGAAGTCCAAGACACAAGTAATGCAGTGGTGGTGGTGGTTCCACTCGACCTTGCTTGTTGTGGTCAGAATCTACTGGGAATCACCATGAAGGTCAAACTTGAACCGACCTATTAGGGATGCTAAGCGGCGCGTGGGGTGGTATGTTCGCAAGGTAAAGGTTTCAACACCCTTTGAAGCCCATGGTGGGGCACGTGTCATCGTTGGAGTCTGGGACGACGGTCATCAGATGTCCGCCAGTGGATACACATGAGAGAGTCGAGTGAGAGGAGAGAGAAAGACAGAGAGTTTCTTTTTTTTTAATAAAAACTGATTATATCTCTTTTTATTTTATTTTGTTATTCATTTAATTTACTTATTCATCTGATTAATAATTTATCTAAATAAAAAACTTATTATATAATCAATTTTCTTTAAATTGCAATTTGGCCCCGATTATTATATAAAAACTAACTTTATCATAAATAGATAATAATTTTATTTTAAATCTCATAATTTCAACATAAATCTTTAAGTTTTGATAAATTTCATTTATCAATGTAAAAATTTCTTATTATTTATTTCCAATAAATAATAATAATATAAATTAAGAGATAAAACCCTTTTAAATTCTAATTATTCACCATTTATAAACTTCGATATATTTTATTATTTATTTCAAAGAGTAATACATAATTTAGGATATTAAAATCTATTTATTATCCTAGTGTTGACCCTCGAATTAGCCAACGACACGGAGTCAAATATACGACAGGAAATAGCACGACGCTTGAAAAGATAATCTAATGGAAAGGAAAAAACACCAAGAATTATAGTGGTTCGGCCCCAGTGATTGGTAATGACCTACGTCCACTTTGTGATATTGTTATTATAGAATCCTTAAGTTGTGATCAAAGAACTAGGGTTCTTGAGTTTCACTGACCTTAGGCGTAACACAATCAGATGGTAACAACTCACCTTAGCTTGTTCTCTCTCAATCTTAAGCAAAAAAGCTAAAAATGAATTCAAAAGTCCTTTCCTTGAGCTATTTCATGTGTATTTATAGGCTTAAGGAATGTTACATATGATAACGTGTCTTATCTTATCCTCAATAACTGCGTATCAAGGATAATTATGAAGAAATATTCAAATGCAGTTAATATTGGATTACAACTTAAGAAGGAAATAAATCGGGCTTCACGACCAGACTGGTCATGACAAAAATTAACACCGTTGAGGGGGTGCACTTCTGGTCGATGGCCGAACAGCACCTCTGCCTTTTAATTCCGCCACGTGTCAATTCATGTGTAAGTAATCTTTGCCACGTCATCAGTGACCTTTTTTGGGTAAACACCTAGTACTTAATTAAATCATTAATAATTCAAATCTCATAGTTTCATAATTAAATCCTATTTTAGATTAAATATTATTTTCCTTTAAATTTCCAAGCGTCGAAAATGTAAGATCTTAATGTCTACTATTGTTTCAGGAATTGTGTGCACGAAATTAAAATTCAACGTGAGCGTACGAAAGTTATCATTGGATACTTATTTTAATAAATAAGCTAATTTCACGCAACATAACTATTGACCCAAATTCTTGTCAACTATAAAAATAGAGAAAAGCTTGTAGAAACACAATAAAGAAAACAAACGATCTTTTACGTGGTTCGGCCATTAACGAGGCCTAGTCCACGAGTCACTTGTAATATAGGAAATCTTGCCGGAATCACAAGCTTCTTAGGGTTTCACAACATGGGCAGAGGATTGTAACGCCCTACTACCCAGGGACCGTTACGTTGTGCATTTTAAACAGTGCTAAACTCACTAACCAAGCCATTTGGCCATAATCGTGTAACCAAATGTGATTAACGGTTTAGGGTTAAAAAATTTGGTCAAAGAAACAACTATTCACATAAACGTTTACTGCATACATTGGGATCCCAAAAATATATTTTTAAAGGTTAATTACAACAAAATATTTACAACTAGCAGACCTACGCAGCAAAATAGGATTTAACCCTAGTTCCTCTTTAAACCCGTGGTCGTGGCGGTCGAGTAGTCATATATGTACACATCGTCACCTAAGCTCTCCAACTCAAGGATGGTCCAACCTTCGTTTGTCTTTACCTGCACCACATAGCACCCGTGAGCCGAAGCTCAGCAAGAAAACTCAATATGCTCATGAACAGGTAATAACATATCACTGAATCATAATAGGCATGCCTAGCAATAATAGCCCTATTCATGCATGCAGAAAAGTCCAAATAAGTGATTATGGGCCTTGCCCCCTGTATAGATGACTATCAAGTCAATCTGGGAATAGATGGCTAATATGTCCATCTTTGAATAGGTGACTAATGAGTCACACACTTAAACTCTGCACCCTAATCAGACAAGTGACTAATGAGTCACGCACCCTAATTAGATAAGTGACAAATGAGTCAGCACCTGGGCTCCGCACCCTAATCAGATAAGTGACAAATGAGTCTCGCACTTGGGCTCCACACCCTAATCAGATAAGTGACTAGTGAGTCACGAACTTGGGTTCCATACCCTAACTAAATAAGTGACTAATGAGTCTTGAACTTGAACCAGATAAGTGATTAATGAGTCACGAACTTAATAGGTGACTAATGAGTCTTACACTTGGGCTATGCACCCTAATCAAATAAGTGACTAATGAGTCACAAACTTGGGCTCCACACCCTAAGCCATTTGACATTACAGTCACCTGAGCCTTTTGGCCTTGGCTCTATGTAACTAGCCTTTAGACTAGACAAGCGCTTTTATTTTCATCGAACTTGAGGTCGGTCAAGCATTTAATGCTCATGTTAATTCATTTAATGCTCATGTTGATTAGATCTAATCAGTTCGACTCTACTTTCAATACGCTTATGTCGCTCTTGATTCATAGGCCAATTCCATACGACTCGTGTCGTTTCTAACTAATGAGTCAGTACCACTCACAAATAAGCAATGCACCCAGGCATATATCATATGTCAAATATCCAAATATAAGGCATTCAGCATGCTTACTCAACATTTGCTAGAATAATTATGATCATGCACATTTACAAAGACTCAAGCTCTGATCAATCTCATACTCAACATTCATGACATGCCCTAATCACATGTATCTTATGCTTCACATGCAGCACATACCTTTGGTCCAAGGGCAGGTTACCAATAAACGAGTCACAAGCACGATCCTATTTCCAAGCCCCTAGCGATAACCTAGTCACAACCATAATATAGCATCCTGTAAAAAATGAGTAAATAAATACTTCCGGACCAAGTCCTAGCCTCCGGGACGTCGAATCCTACCAACCTGGGTAGTAAGATCGATCCCCAGCCCTTAGGTTTAAGTTCCCATCAATAAAAACCCATTTTGGTCATTTATGCCCTTTTGGGCCGCGACCCCAAAAACCCAAGCCACGGCTTGATCAACAACAGGGGCTAAACCCCTCTCTGTTTGGGTCGTGGGCCCAAGCCTGACAAAAAGGGGCAGCAGCCCAAAGTGCCCCCAACAGCCAAAAACCTAATTTTTTTTCTTCTCAAGCTTGGGCTGCGACACACAATAAAAGGGCCGCAGCCTAACTACGAACACAGCCATGCAACTTTGTTTTTCCCATTTTAAATCCTTCCAAAAACCTATTCAAACATATTCAAATCTCATAAACAAATTTCCCAATCATCTCAATGGTCCAAAACCATCAAAACCCAAGTTTCAATTTATCCAAAAACTCCTCAAAATGAAAAATCCAATTTCAAAACTTAAGAAATTCCAGGAAACGGAAACTCAGAAGTTCAAAGCTTAAATTACCTCTGATTATATTGTTTCTCACCAAATCCTCAAGCTAATAAGCTTCTAATATTTCCTAGAATCACTATGCCTCAATCCTTGCTTTAATCTGAGTCATAAAACTCGAGTTTCCTTTGAAAATGCGAATGGGTGTCGAAAAGGGAACGGGAGGGAGAGAGAACGTTCTTTTATTATTCTGACAGGTTACTTCAAGCTTAAGTAACCTCAAGCAAATCCTAATGCTCGGGGTCCCAAAAATGCCCCCGGGGTAAAATAGTCAAAATTCCCAGAATTTCCCCCTGATCTCACTAACTCCCAATTTATCATCAAATATTTATTCCCATTACCCAATATCCCGGTAATGTGCTAAATACTCCTTGACTCTCTCTGAGTCAAGTATGAATCCCGTTGTGACTTTCCCACTAGCTTGCTTCCTAAGATCACCTCGTGCTGAGTAACCCAAGCATAACCAAATAATAATGAAATACCATACCCATACCACATATATGCCAAATATACCCAAAATGGCCAAAATATGAAAATTGCCCAATTAAACAGAAATGGGCCTACATGCATATTTAATACACCTAAACATGCATATCTAGTTATATTATAATATTATTCATATATTCACATAATGATACACATAATATCATATAATCATATAATTCCCAAATTTGTCATCCTAGCCCCCTAATCAAGGCACTAAGCCTTATTAGGAAATTTGGGTTGTTACAACTATCCCCTCCTTACAGAAATTTCGTCCTCGAAATTTTATCTAAGTAACCCAGAATATCAATCACACATAACTGATTCCAGTTTCCAAGTCGCTCCCTCGACCCTACTGGTTCTTTATCATACCTTAACCCAAGGTATAGCTTTGTTCCTCCGAACTCTGATCTTTCTGTTCATATCTGGACTGGCTGTTCCTCACAGGATAACTCAACCTCTAATTCCATATTCTCATAACTTAACACATGAGTCTTATCAAACACATGTTTCCTCAACATGGAAATATAAACTACACTGTATACAACAGACAGTGCCAAAGATAAGGCCAATCCAAAGGCAATCTGACTGATCCTACTAAGGATTTCAAACGATCCTACTAATCTAGGGCTCAACATGCCCTTACCTCCTCACCCTTTTTCCTTGGTGAGACTCTAAGGAAGATACAGTCTTCAACTTGGAATTCCATGTTCCTTCACTTCAAATTCACATAGCTTTTTTGTTTACTCTGAGAAGTGAGCATCCGAGCTCTAACTTTTTCAATAACCTCAATGGTCCTCTAAATCACCTCAGGATCCAGATATAACATCTCATCCCAATGAACGAGCGATATACATTTCCTACCATGCAGCTTCTCATAAGGTGCCATTCCAATACCTGGATAACTCTCTCTCTTATTTACCATCAGTCTGAGGATAATAAATTGTACTAAACTCCATCTGTATACTCATCACCTTCTGCAATCTTCCTCAAGACTTGGAAGTAATAACAGGTTCCTCATCTGATAAGATAGACCTTGAATTCCATGAAGGCGTACTACATCTCTCACATAGAGGTCTGTATACTGATCAACTGTATTACTTGTCCTTACTGATGGAAGTGAGCATACTTAAATACTAGTCCATAATGACCTAATCCAAATCACGCTGGCCCACTGTACTGGGTAGCCCCACCGCGAAACCCATCGCGATGTCCTTCCACTATGGAATACACAAAGGCTGTAATGGCCCTACTGGTTCCTAATACTCTTTCTTGACCTACTAACAAGTTAAGAACTTCGCCACATATTCTGTTACGTCCCCATCCATCCCAGGCCACCAATATAAAGCTTTCAAATCCTGGTACATCATCATGATGTTTGGATGAAGAGAATAAGAGGGTAATATGAGATTCATCCAAAATCTCCCATTTAATCTCAGTTTCCATCATATCCCAAATCTGATCCCTATACCACAATAAACTCATACTTGACATTGCATAGTTCTTAGCTAATCCTGCTAAGACATTTCCCTCAACTCTTTCCATCTGTGGGTCCCTTAACTATTTTTCCTTTGATCCTCTCTGTAATAGTAAACTCAAACATAATATTGGCCACCTGGCCCACCAGTAACTCTACTCTAGTTATGGTCATATCCTTCAAATAACATGATGCATAGGCAATCATCTTTTCCTAACAATGAGGTGTCATAATAACCTACAAGTTGGTTTTGATCTGTAAGAAGACTCAGAACTCTTCCACAAAGCACATGTAATATCCTGCCCATCCAAGGAAACTCCTGCCCTCTGAGGCGTTCCTTGACCTTGGCCAATATCCAATTGAGAGTATACCACAATACCGTCGATCAAGACGATCGCAAACCAATTCAAATATTCTTTGAACACCCTGTCATTTGATCCATCAAAACAACTGGGGCATTAGTCAAACCCTTGAAACATAACTTAGCACTCCCAGTGCCTATATTTGATATAAAAAGCAGTCTTCTGCATATCCTTCTCCCTGATCTTCAGCTGGTAATAACCAGATCAAAGATCCACCTTAAAGAATATTGCCTTACTTAATAACTTAGTCTTTACTTCTTACAGCTATGCTGAAACCATTCAATACAGTGCCCTAAATCTAGTTCTGTCCCTAGAACCAATCCAATTACCATTCTATCTCTTTGATTAAAGACAATCCTGACAAATCCCTTGGAAACACATCCAGAAACTCACAAACTAATCCAGTCTGTCCTGGTCCCACTGGAACGACCTAAGTGGTTTCCACCACACTAACTAGGAGTCATATGCATCCCCCTGCAATAGGTCTCCAGCTCTAAATACAGATGTCATCAACATACAGAATCCATGCACAGTGCCAACTACCACAAGGGTGTCCCACTCTCAAACCCAAGAGTTACTATCCTTTCCTTACAATCTAACATTGCCTCGTACTTGGTTAACCAATCCATATCCAGGACCATATCGAAGTCAGCCATAACCAATCCTATCAAATCAACTAATGAGTCCCTTCTCACCATAATAATCCAACTCATCTCTTAAGATCACCAATAAAGTACCACATTCTCATCACAACATAACCATGCAATCTGCATATCAAATCTATGCCTCTTTAGGTGTAATAAACAAAGAACAACATGGCAGCAAAACCAATTAGTGCAATACAAAAATCAGTACTAGAAAGCTGACCTGCCACCACTAAGGAACCAGCCTCAGTCTCAGTCTCAGACTGCATCGATGCGAACACTCAAGATGGAGTCAAGCTGTCCACCCCCTTTTGCTCATCCAATAAACGGAGGTGTTGTTGTCTGAGCTCCACACTCTTTGGCACTGTCCTTGTCAATTTGATTTCCTGTGCTCTCAATAGCAAGAGCCTTCCCTACCACCTGAGCGTAGGTAGAGATTTCATGCACTAGGGCGACTCTAATGCCTTGAGCTATTCTGGGATTCAATCTCTGGATTAACCTTTCCTTCCGAGCCACATCCGTGGGTACCATATCAAAGGAAAACTTGGCCAACCCATCAAATCTGTTAACATACTTGGTTGTTGTTACATTTCACTGAACGAGGTCCAGAAACTCATTCTTCTTAGCAGTCTTGACTGCATCATAGTAATATCTTTCATTAAACAGCTACCTAAATTCTTTTCGTTCCATCATAGATGTATCTCGAGTTTGGCATACCACTTCCCACCATGCTTGGGCATCATCCCGCAATACATATGTAGCACAGATCACCCTATCGTGACCTACCACCCCCATACTGTCGAGGATGGAACCGATCATGCCCATCCATTGCTCAGCTCTGAATGGATCTAGGCCTCCCTCAAAAACTGGAGAGTAATACTCCTGGAATCTTCCACAAAGAAATTCCCACCTAATCTTAACCCTAGGCTGAGCCAATACTGGTGCCACTCCTGGCATAGCAAAGGAAGAGGTGTTCCCTGACAGATTCTGCTGTTGTTTTAAACACCTAATCTCTTCCTCTTGCCTCTGCAATCTTAATTGCACATCTGTAAACACCTGCTAGAAATTCTAAGGGGTAGGTAAAGAACTCAAACCCTGGCTGTAATTCCCAGCCTTAGTAAAACCACCACCAGGTCTCATTAACTTCCTTGGATACATACATGCTGATTGAATTTGCATTCAATAAATTGACCCATTAAACATGATGAGCATATTCAAAAACCTTCCCCTCAAGAGCAATCATACCACACTACATTCACAGACCACTACAGTGCTAAAAACATGCCCATAACATTCACATATCAATTCATAACCCCTGCTCTTTCAACATACATACCATGCCTCCAACTCGAGCATGCAAATAACACATTTATATATTCACTGAGCAGGCAAACATATAATCATATCAATAATCAAGAGCCAGGCTCTATCAGAATCTCATGCTCCCTAATCAATATGCACTTAAAGCATTTACATTCTATTTAAGCAGTTAAACACATTACCACATAAATAGTTACCATACCCTGAGTGAAGCTTGTCTTTAGTGACGAGTGTACATGCCCAGCTTGTCTACATGAACCCTTAACCTTGGCTCGCTCTGATACCAAGTTGTAATGCCCTACTACCCAGGGACTATTACATTGTGCATTTTAAACAGTGCTAAACTCGCTAACTAAGTCATTTAGCTATAATCGTATAACTAAATGTGATTAACAGTTTAGGGTTAAAAATTTTGGTAAAGATATAACGTTTCACTAAAACGTTTACTGTATACATTGGGATCCCAAAAATATATTTTTAAAGGTTAATTACAACAAAATATTTACAACCAGCCGACCTAAGCGGCAAAATAGGGTTTAACCCTAGTTCCTCTTTAAACCCTCGGTCATGGTGGTCGAGCAGCCACATATGTACACATCGACACCTAAGCTCTCCAACTCAAGGATGGTCCAGCCTTCTTTTGCCTTTACCTGCACCACATAGCACCCGTGAGCCGAAGCTCAGCAAGAAAACTCAATATGCTCATGAATAGGTAATAATATGTCACTAAATCATAATAGGCATGCCTAGCAACAATATCCCTATCATTGCATGAAGACAAGTCTAAATAAGTGATTATGGGCCCTGCCCCCTATATAGATGACTATCAAGTCAATCTGGGAATAGATGGCTAATATGTCCATCTTTGAATAGGTGACTAATGAGTCACACACTTGGGCTCTGCACCATAATCAGATAAGTGACTAATGAGTCACGCACTTGGGCTTCGCACCCTAATCAGATAAGTGACAAATGAGTCATGCATCTGGGCTCTGCACCCTAATCAGATAAGTGACAAATGAGTCACGCACTTGGGCTTCGTACCCTAATCAGATAAGTGACTAGTGAGTCATGGACTTAGGTTCCATACCTTAACTAGATAAGTGACTAATGAGTCACGAACTTAATAGGTGACTAATAAGTCTTATACTTGGGCTCTGCACCCTAATCAGATAAGTGACTAATGAATCATGAACTTGGGCTCCGCACCCTAAGCCATGTGACATTACAGTCACCTAAGCCTTTTGGCCCTGGCTTTATGTAACTAGCCTTTAGACTAGACAAGCGCTTTTATTTTCATTGAACTTGAGGTCGGTCAAGCATTTAATGCTCATGTTGATTCATTTAATGCTCATGTTGATTAAATCTAATCATTTTGGCTCTGCGTTCAATACGCTTATGCCGATCTTGACTCATAGGTCAATTCCATACGACTCGTGTCGTTTCTGACTAAGGAGTTAGTACCACTCACAAATAAGCAATGCACCCAGGCATATATCATATGTCAAATATCCAAATATAAGGCATTCAGCATGCTTACTCAACATTCACTAGCATAATTATGATCATGCACATTTATAGTGACTCAAGCGCTGATCAATCCCATATTCAACATTTATGTCATGCCCTAATCACATGTATATTATGCATCACATGCATCACATACTGGGTGCAGTTTTCTTACCTATGGTCCAAGCACAGGTTACCTGTAACGCCCTGGTTACTCCAAGACCGTTACTGTGAACTTTAAACAGTGCTTAACTCGCTAAATGAGTCATTAGGTTATAAATGTGCTTCTAGGTGTTATTAATAGGCTTAGGTGAAAAATCTCTATCAAAAGGAAATGATATATTTTATTTAATACATAAAAATGTACATGAGCCCATAAAAGCATTTACAAGTTATTTACAATCCAAAATGATCATTACAGTGTAAAAATTACAACCTGCCGACCTAAGCAGCAAAAATAGGGTTAATCCCTAGTTCCTCTAAGAAACACCTTGGCCGTGGTGGTCAAGCAGCCGCATATGTACACATTTCCACCTAAGCTCTCCACTCAAGGTAGGGTGAGCTTTTCTTTCCCTTTTCTTGCACCACATAGCACCCATGAGCCAAGGCTCAGCAAGAAAACTCATTACTGCATGTATATAATATCAAATGATGATTATGATAATCATACTAGGCTTGTAGCCCTAATCAGATAATATCAAGATTCAAATGTTGGGACGTGTAGCCCTAATCAGATGGTATCGAGATTCTAATAATCATGTTGGGGAGTGTAGCCCTAATTAGGTAAGTGATTGATGAGTAAGTCACGAACTTAAACTAGATGAGTGACTATGGAGTCACAAACTTGAATCAGATAAGTGACTAATGAGTGAGTCACAAACTTGGGCTCTGCATGTTACAATGCAGTCACCCGGGCCTTTTGACCCTGGCTCTAAGTAACTAGCCTTTAGACTAGACAAGTGCTTTTGTTTTCATCAAACTTAAATTTGGTCAAGCATTTCATGCTTATGACGATAATGCTTATGTCTATTAGATCTAATCTTTTGGGCTTGCGTTAAACACACTAATTTCGTTCTTGACTCATAAGCCAATACCATACGACCAGTGCTTAGTACTACTGCCGAACTTGACTAATGAGTCACAGCTTCACAGTCAATACTAACACCATTGCCAATTCTGACTAATAAGTCAGTACCATTCACAGATAAGCAAGATTGCTAATCATTTAATATGCAATCAATGTCCACATATTGAGCACTCAACATGCCTCATTAATAGCCATGCATGTCACATACTTGGTGCAGTTTTCTTACCTCTAGTTCGAGCGTGAAATAATAAAAGAACGACCCTTGAGAACGATCAATCCTTTGATCCTTTAGTGGTCACCTAGTCATAACCAAATATAACCACCATCAATGAAAATGAGCAATAAAAGGTTCTTGATCTAAAACTCGCTCCTGGGACCTCGAATCGTACTCAAACGATTAGTAGATTTGATCTCGAGCCTTAGGAATTGAAACCCCAAGCTAAAAACCCTCAAAAGTACCCTGGAAAAATTGTAGCGCTGCCCCTTTGGCGCCATGGCGCTACAAGCAGGGCTGACTTTCCCTGGACAGCGCTGTAGCGCCCACCCTTGGGCGTTGTAGCGCTAGAACCAAGGTGATTCAGCCCTGGTTTTTCCCCTTCGACTTCTCCAATTTCCAATCTTCAAGAACTGATTCCAAACCTCAACTAAACTCACAAATGAACCCAAAAACCCATTCTACAAGTCCTTGGCATCAAAACCCAATCAAACTTTGCCAAAAACATCAATGAATTCTCAACTATCAAATCCAAAAATCCCAACTGAAAATCAATGAAAAACAGAGTAAAAACCAGAGTTTCCATGGCTAGAATCTTACCTCAAGCTCAAGATTAAACCCCCTTCAATAGTATAACACAATCCTAGACCCTCAAGGCTTGATTCCCTAGCTTGAATCTTCAATTGGGGCATCAAAAATTTAAAGAAAGAAGAAGGAGAAATGATGATCGTGAGGAGGAAGAAAGAGGCTCTATTTTTGGTTCAGTTTTCTATAGCCTTCTAGTTTTAAGTCTATCCCATGGTCAAAAGACCAAAATGCCCCTAGGTCATTAAAGTCCCTCTTAAGGCTAACAAGGGTAAAACTGTCCTTTCTCGCCTATCTCGTTAACTATAATTAACGTCCTCCAATTCCCGTTGTTCCCAATATTATCAAATGTTAATAAATCATATCTCATTACACGTTAATTCCCGATAATGTACTAATCACCAAATTACCCCGAGACTCACCCCGAGCCCCGAAATTAACCTCGTTATGACCAAACACTAACTTGCATTCAAAGATCGTCTCATGCCGAATAGCTCGAACAAATCCATATTATAATGTGGCCTCATCAATAATTCACCAACATGCATGAAAATATACATATATGCCATCAATGGGCCAAATTACCAAAATACCCTTATAATGAAAAGTGGACCCACATGCATGCATTTATCATCATATAATAATATAATTCACATAAACATGCATATAATCATTTAATGGCATAATAAATCAATTATGGCCCTCCCGGTCTACTAATCCGACCATAAACCTCATTAGGGATTTTGGGGCATTACATTACCAATAAACGAGCCATAAGCATGATCCTGTTTCCAAGCCCCTAGCGATAACCTAGTCACAACCATAATATAGCATCCCGTCAAAAATGAGTAAATAAATACTTCCGAACCAATTCCTAGCCTCCGAGACATCGAATCCTACCAACCTGAGTAGTAAGATCGATCTCGAGCCCTTAGGTTTAAGTTCCCATCAATAAAATCCCATTTTGGTCATTTCTGCCCTTTTGGGTTGCGACCCCAAAAACCCAGACCGCAGCCTGATCAAGAACAGGGGCTAAACCCCTCTCTATTTGCATCGTGGGCCGCGACCTGACAAAAAAGGGCAACAGCCCAAAGTGCCCCCAACAGCCAAAAACCTCATTTTTTCTCAAGCTTGGGCCACGGCACACAATAAAAGGGTTGCAACCCAACCACGAACACAGCCATGAAACTCCATTTTTCCCATTTTAAATCCTTCCAAGAACTTATTCAAACATACTCAAATCTCATAAACAAAGTTCTCAATCATCTCACTGGCCCAAAACCATCAAAACCCAAGTTTCAATTTATCCAAAAACTCCTCAAAACGAAAAATCCAATTTCAAAACTTAAGAAATTCCTTGAAACGAAAACTCAAAAATTCAAAGCCTAAATTACCTCTGATTATGTTGTTTCTCACCAAATCCTTCGGCTAATAAGCTTCTAATCTTTCCTAGAATCTCTATGCCTCGATCCTTGCTTTAATCCCAGTCCTAAAACTCGAGTTTCCTTCGAAAATGTGAACGGGTGTCGAAAAGGGAACGAAAGGGAGAGAGAACGTTCTGAACATTCTTTTATTATTCTGATAGGTTACTTCAAGCTTAAGTAACCTCAAGCAAATCCTAATGCTCGAGGTCCCAAAAACGCCCCCCGGGGTAAAATAGTCAAAATTCCCATAATTTCCCCCTGATCTCACTAACTCCCAATTTATTATCAAATATTTATTCCCATTACCCAATATCTCGGTAATGTGCTAAATACCCCTTAACTCACTCTAAGTCAAGTATGAATCCCATTGTAACTTTCCCACTAGCTTGCTTCCTAAGATCGCCTCGTGCTAAGTAACCCAAGCATAACCAAATAATAATGAAATACCATATCCATACCACATATATGCCAAATATACCCAAAATTGCCAAAATATAAAAATTTCCCAATTAAACAGAAATGGGCCTACATGCATATTTAATACACCTAAACATGCATATCTAGTTATATTATAATATTATTCACATAATGATACACATAAATATCACAAAATCATATAATTCCAAAATTTGCCATCCTGCTCCCCTAATCAAGGCCCTAAGCCTTATTGAAATTTGGGTCGTTACAAGGATTGTCTTGCTCCAAGGTAAAAAGAGAGTCCAAAAGTTAGGGTTTTCGGATCCTTACAAATGACCCCTCATGCCTTATTTATAGGTGGCATGAGGGAATTAGGTAATGAATAATTAATATAAAAATGTTTGCATTGATTTATCCCAATAAATGGGAATTATCCGTTATGCAATAAACACTGACACGTATTGTTGGAAAATCGAACTGATTGGGCGGCCTTCAAGTTCTAGAAATTTTATTCTGTAAGGTGTGATCCCCAAAACCTAATAGAAAGGTGTTAGGGACCACTCCCAAAATGATGTCAGCGATAATCGTATCCTTTGTGGTACCTAGATCTCTGAGAAATTCGTTAAACTGTTACTCGGTGAGACTCCTTATGCTTTCCAAGATATTTTCATAAAGGCTTCTTTCCCGAGCATGGATTCGGGGATCTCCAAATAAGTTCTACCATAAAGACTCATGGAGGGTTCCAAGCTTCCTTCTCGTGTAAGTAGTTATTTGGGTTTAGATTACTACCTGGAAATGGTCGATGTGGCAGTATCCTCTCGAGGATTCCTCGAAAGATGCGCTATTTATGGCCACGTGTCAGGAAATGCTCACATGGAACGTTCCTGAAAAAAACCCTATAACATTTGCCTCAAAGTCTCCGGCATATTTCATATGGTGGAGACTTCTCTCTAGTAGAAACGTGGTGATAAGTTACTCGAGCTTCAGGTCGGCAACCGTGTGATCGGAAGGACACATGTCGGCCAATAAAACTGCTTTGGGATCCGTTCCGGAGCTTAAGGCAAGACACGTGCCAAATTACCAGTGGTTGGACCACTGCAATTACATTCAATGTCAAGACACGTGTCGCAATATAAGCATTCGGACCTCTGCGAAAACATTAAATGCAAAGGCACGTGTCGTATGCTGAGTGGTCTGGACTCTGCGACTTCCCCTACTATCCTAACCCGAGGAGTAGGTTGTTAACTCGATGGGCGTCTCGAGACAGTCCTTTCGCAGGTGGGTCGTCGAATGGTACTCGAGTACTTGTGCCTTTAATCCAGTTGTTGATTCAAACTTGACTTGATCTATTTAAATATCGTGGTTACCTTCTGCATCTCTTTAAGAGAAAAGTTTCACCATTTTTTCTCTCCAAGTTGCAAACTTTCTTTCCAAGTTGCATACTTGTTCTCTTGTTTACACTTGCCACCATCTCGCTTACAGACCGCTCTAGAGTTAATCGGTCATCCCAATAGCTCTACGAGGGTGTTTAAAGTAGATGGACGCCATTATATCTGTGTGCGAACAACTTATCAAACTTACCGACAGTTTTCAGCACGTAAGTTTCTTCCTTTCTTTGATTTATTTATTTAGAGTTTTGAATATTCCGCATGGATTCATGATTTACACTAGGTTTTGCTCACACCCCGATGCTTGTGATTTATGGGGTTAGTGAGTTTTAGGGTTCCATTCTCCCCTTTCTGGGTTCCCATTTTCTTTCTCTGATCTTCTGCGAGCAATATCTTCTACTTTTTTCTCAATCGAAGTACCTTGGTGTTTTTCTTTGGCGAAGTGCTTAAATGCTCTTTTTTTCTTTTGTTTTAGATGTCCCGTGACCCTAAAATCAAGGAGTTACACATAGATTTTTATCTTCACTCCGCGACAAGCTAGAAGAGCACACCGTCGAGGAGTTTCCTTTATCGCGGAATCTGCGTTTGCAAAGGGAGAGTCGAGAAGACAAGGACCTAGCTTTGTTTTGAGCAACTATTGCACATGAATTTTGAGAACTATTATAAGGTAGACGACGAGGGTCTTATTGAACGAAGCCTAAAATTGAACATCTTCTTCGGCAGGCAAAACATTCGCACTTCCCGGTCCGATGGCTCAACCCCAAAAAAACTCGAGCGGTGCTTGTTGCTGCTCAAAGACCACTGGGCCAAATCTTGGACCCCTGAGCACCCCTTCCTAGGGATACTCGCTTTGATTCGGAGGGTATCATCTCTGACATAACTTCTTTGGAGGTGTTTGGTGCCATAGAGGAGCACTGCTAGATCTCCTCCAATCACTTCATCAGCAGGCTCCCTAACAAGATGGAGAGAGCATGTTATGCCTACAATGGGTACTTAGCCTGGAGCCAGGCCAACTTAGAAGTCGGTGTGACATTTCCACTCCACCAATACTTCATTGATTTTGTGGTGTGTATGTAGATCTCACCTTTCAAGCTCATTCCCAATGTCGACCGACTATTGGCGGCGTTCTACGTGCTCTACAAGGAGAAAGATTGGATTCTCTCGAACCTTGAGGAACTTCATTACCACTTCCAAATGAAAGTTGCTCCCAAGAAAGGTGGTCGAGAGAAGGATGGATTCTACCAATTGATGAAAAGGGTGTCGCCTTATCAGACACTCCACCATAACGAGAACAAGCCCTCGAGACTCCAAAAACACGTTTTTCTTCTCGATGGGTTTTGATACCTGCAATAACCACCGACTTCGCTTGGCATTCAACCGAGTCGGTAAGCTATCTCAGTGGTGCCTTACTTGTGTCGATCGTTATCCATTCTTTTCTTTGTCTCATGTTTCCTTGACTTCTATCTCGTAGGTCAATATGCAATACCCAAAAAAACCGATGATGACCTTGTGCAGGCCCAAGCCATCATACCATCTCTCACGAAGAGAGGGACATACTACTCTTGAGCACCACCACTTGATTGCAAAGGGTGGGGCTTATCGATCCCAAGCAAAGAGTTGATCGCCTCAACATGACAAGGATTTTCCAGCCTCGTCAGAGGGAGAGACGTATCTTTCCAGTGGTGGTGGTCAAGAACCCCGTCGACTTGGACGCTCTAGACCTTGCACATCTAGTCGAGGATTGATGAGGCTATTGAGAACTATCAATAGTTTCCGTTGATGAGCGTCAAGGAGGAGGCGTTGAATTTGGGTCGAGCTGTCCTGGACACTCAGGAACCTAAGACGAATTCCCCTAAGCTTCAAATAGAGCTAGAAGATGAGGTCGATGAGGCCTTCCAAGTTGTGCCCGTTCAACACACCAATCTTTGACTCCGCACCCTGAAGCAGCTGAAGGCCAAGAACAAAGGTGAGGAGATCTCACTTTTTTCTCATCGGACTGGTGACGAGGGTCACAATTTGGGACATTTTTCTTTTCCTCCTTCCTTGCGTCAGTATGGGTATGTCGACCAATGTTGGTCGAGGCGACAGTATGCTGATTACCTCGACTATGTCGATAAGGTGGTTCATCACCACCATCCTAGGGATCTCGCAGGGATAGTGTAATGTCGCAAATTCCCTAATGTGGCTTAGTGCCTAGATTAGGGGGCTGGGAGAGCCATAATTGATTTAATGTGTTATTATGTGATTATATGCATGATTATGTGCATTGTATTATTATATAGCTATATTTGTATATTTATGTGCATGTATGTGATATATGGGTGAGATCACATTATTATGTGCTTATGTTTGAGCTATTCAGCATGAGACAATCTTAGAAAGCAAGTTAGCGCTCTAGTCATAACGGGATCGAATAAAGAGATATTGGGTAATGAGAATGATTATTTGATGATATATTTGGAGTATGTGAGATCAAGAGGAAATTCTGGGGATTTTGACTATTTTACCCTTGGAGACGTTTTTGGGACCTCGAGCATTGGGATTTACTTAAGATTACTTAAGCTCAAAGTAACCTGACAGAAGGAAAATATGTTCAAAACATTTTCTCTCTTTCTCCCATTATCCCTTTTTATCGTTCGTCGCATTTTCGAAGGAAACTCGAGATTTAGGACTCGAATTCAAGCAAGGATCGAGTTATAGTGATTCTAGGGAAGATTGGAAGCTTTTAGCCAGAGGATTTAGCTGGGAAACAACTCAATAAGAGACAATCCAAGCTTTAAGTTTTGAGTTTTTGAGTTTCTAAGCTTTGATTGAATTTTATGTGTTGATGATTTTTTGAGTTGTTTGAGGCTCGGGTTTTGATGGTTTTGGGCCACTGGGATGTTCGGGAACTTTCTTTTTGGGATTTGGATATGTTTGGGTAGGTTTTTGGAAGATTTTCAAATGGGAAAAATGAAGGTTTTAGCTGGGTTCCAGGTCGGGCCGCGACCCAAGCTTAACGAAGAAAAGAGTGGCCGATGGGCATTAGGGTCGCGGTGCCTGGTAGGCGGGCCGCAATGTGAGGTGCAAGCAGATTGAGGCAGGGGCCTCTGTCTGGAGGCAGGTCATGGCTCAAGGGTGTGGGACCACAACGCTTAATGGCAGTTTTGGCCAAAGTTGTGTTTTAATCGTGGGAAATCAAACCTAAGGGCTCGGGGTCGATTCTACTACTCGGTTTAGTAGGATTCGAGGTCTCGGAGCTAGGACTTGGTTCGGGAATCTTTTATTACTCATTTTATTGATGGGATTTCTTATTTGCTTATGAATAGGTAACTGCTAAGGGACAAAGGTTAGGATCTTTCTCAAGGGTCGTTCTTTATTTATTTTACGTTCAAGCTTGAGACCCTAGAATGACTTAGTAGTCATTAATCCATGGCACATGTCCCTAGAATGATTTAGTAGTCATTAATCTAGGGCACATGACCCTAGAATGACATAGTATTCATTAATCTAGGGCACAAGACCCTAGAATGACTTAACAATCATCATCTAATTAGGGCTACAAGCCCCAGAATGATCATTTATTAAGACTTGTATATATGTAGTAATAAGTTTTCTTGCTGAGCCTTGGCTCACGGGTGCTATGTGGTGCAGGAAAATGGAAAGAAAAGCTTACCCAGCCTTGAGTGGAGAGCTTAGGTGGTGACGTGTACATATGCGGCCGGTTGACCACCACGGCCAAGGTGTTTCTCAAGGGAACTAGGGTTTAATCCTATTTTTTCCCTTAGGTCGGTAGATTGTAACTTTTGAACTGTAATGACCATTTTGGATTGTAAACAACTTTGTAAACACTTTTATGGGATCCCATGCACAGTTTAACGTTTTAAATAAAAATATATCCATTCCTTTTGATCGAAATTTTAACCTTAGCCCATTAATAACACTTAGATGCATGTTTATGGCCTAATGACTTGTTTAGCGAGTTAAACACTATTTAAAGTAGACAGTGTGATGGTCTTGGCTAACCATGGTGTTGGAACTTGGTATCAGAGCGTGCCAAGGTTTAGGGTTTCTATAGACTGGCTGGGCATGTACACTCGCCACTGAAGACAAGCTCGACTCATGGTTCGGTAACTATTTATGTGGTTATGTGTTTAACTGCTTAAATAAAATATAAATGCTTTACCTGCATGCATGAGATACACTAATAGGGTTGGCCCTTGACTGCTGCATGATAAGCAAGAACGTGCTTATTAGCACTGATATTGCCAGAACATGCTTCTTAGCATCGCTAATTGTTAAATTGCTAAGTGTTAATTTTTAATTGTTATGTTTATGAATCGACATGCTTATTAGCATGAATATTGAATGTGGGTGAGTTTCTCCTTGATCTTGGACCATGAGGCGGCAAGAGGTTTAGTTATCATAACCTAACTGACCACATTGACTATTGCAGCAAGGTATAAGTTGAAAGTATGCTTCCAAGACAGGTAGATTCATCAGTTGGCCAAGAAGATCAGGGCCAAAATGATAGACAAGGTCAAGATAATGATCAGGGTCATACCCCTCAGCCAATTCCTAAAAATTGGCAGCAATTTCTTATTGATTTACAAGCCAGGGTAATGAGGCAGGAAGAAGAAATACGCCTCCTGAGACAACAACAGGTTCCTACAGGGAACATTTTTCCAGAGGCACCACCTATAACGGTGCCAACAATTGAGCAGTTGCCAGAGGCTGGGAACAAATGGGAACCTCTTTATGAAAGGTTCAGGAAATAGCACCCTCTAGTTTTTTAGGATAGTGCAGATCCAGCTAAGGCAGAGTAGTGGATGAGTATGGTTACCACCATCTTAGACTTTATAAGGGTGTCTGGTAATGAAAGGGTGGCTTGTACCACATATATGTTTCGGCAGGATGCCCGAATTTGGTGAGAAGTGATATCCCAGACCAGAAATGTTAATGCCTTGAGTTGGGAAGAGTTTCAGACTCTGTTCAATGAAAAGTACTACAATGATGCCATCAGGGCTGCAAAAGCTGAAGAGTTCAGCAAGTTGTTTCAAGGAAGCTTGTCAATAGTTGAATGAATTAAAGTTTGACAGACTGGCAATGTTTGTAATGGAACCGGTGCCTACTGATGGGACCAGAAGGGAGAGGTTTCTCCAAAGGCTACAGCCTAGGATAGTCCGTGATGTTCGTATTACCACTGTGTCAGGAGTGACTACTTATGCACAGGTGTTTGAGAAGGCGCTTACCGCTGAGAGCGCAAAAAATAAAATCTGGCAGAATAACGCAGCCAGGAGAGACTTGAGGAGGGTGGGACCTCCATTTATGGGTTCAGGTAGGGGCGGAGGCCCCAATGATCAGAAAAGAAAAGCTCCTGATACCTTCTCAGCTCTAGGCATTGACAAGAGACCACGTGGTATTACTATGGGCTGCCAGGGCAGAAATGAGATCTAGAGGACTTTTCTTGAGTGCCCTAAATGCAAGAGGTGTCATCTAGGGGAGTGTCAAGCAAGAGCCTGCTTTTTATGCGGGGTAGTGGGACATTTGAGGAAAGATTGCCCGAGAGCAAGGAAGCAAGAGCCGAGAAAGGTGGACAGCTTGGCCCCAGCTCGAGTGTTCGCATTGACACAGGTAGAAGTTGAGGCTTGCTCCTCAGTAGTTACAGGTCAGCTTTTTAGTGTTGGAACCCCTTATACTATTTTGATTGATTCTGGTGCTACACATTTTTTTATTGCTAGTAGAATTATTGATAGACTGTGTAGTCCATGTGATTATTATGTTGTGGGGTTTAGGACATTGTTACCCACTAGGGAGTTAGTAGTATCCAGGAGATGGATTAGATCACTGCCAATGATAGTGGAGGGCAGAGAGTTATCAGTTGATTTGATAGAGTTGGTTATGAGCGACTTTGACATGTTCTTGGGTATGGACTGGTTGGTAAAGTATGGGGCATAGATTGCAGAAGGAAGATGGTAACCTTTGAGCCTGAAGATGAGGATCCTTTTGTGTTTGTTGGCACTGTGCATGGACCCCGTATACCCATGATATCTGTTTTGAGGACTAGAGATCTATTGCAAGGAGGTTGCATAGGATTCTTAGCCAGTGTGGTTAGTACCACTCAGGTCATGCTAGTAAGACCAGAGGAGACTAGACTAGTTTGTGAGTTTCTGGATGTGTTTCCAGAAGATTTACCAGGGTTGCCACCACATAGAGAGATTGAATTTGTGATTGAACTGGCACCAGGGACGGAGCCAGTGTCTACAGCACCTTATAGAATGGCCCCAGCAGAATTAAAAGAATTGAAAGTACAACTGCAGGAGTTGTTAGATTTGGGTTTTATCAAACCTAGTTTATCACCGTGGGGTGCACCAGTTCTGTTTATGAAGAAGAAGAATGGTTCTCTGAGGATGTGTATTGATCACAGAGAACTAAACAAGTTAACAATTAAGAACAAGTATCCTCTGCCAAGGTAGAGGATCTGTTAGACTAGTTGTAGGGAAAAAGGGTATTCTCAAAGATAGACCTTAGATCTGGTTATCATCAGCTGAGGGTCAAGGAGGGAGATATACCAAAGACTGCCTTTCACACTAGATATGGGCATTATGAGTTCTTAGTCATGTCCTTTGGGTTGACTAATGCCCCAGCTGCTTTTATGGATTTGATGAATAAAGTGTTCAAGGATTATTTGGATAGTTTGTGATTGTTTTCATTGATGATATTTTGGTTTATTTCAGTCAGAACATGTGCAGCATCTGAGGTTGGTTCTACATAAGGGAACACATATTATTTGCAAATTTTAAGAAGTGTTGATTTTGGTTATCTCATGTAACCTTCCTTGGTCATATTGTAAGTAAGGAGGGGATCAAGGTGGACCCAGCCAAGACAGAGGCGGTCAGAGATTGGCCAAGGCCAAAGAATGCTTCAAAGGTTAGGAGTTTCCTTGAGTTGGCAGGTTATTACAGACGTTGTGTGGAAGGATTCTCAAAGATTGCCACTTCATAGACTGAACTAACACGATAGAATCAGAAGTTTGTGTGGTCAGACAAGTGTGAGAACATCTTCCAGGAACTGAAGCAGAGGTTGATCACAGCTCCAATTCTAAGTCTCCCAACAGATCATGAGAAGTTTGTGATATATTGTGATGCCTAGCATCAAGGTTTGGGTTGTGTTCTTATGCACTCAGGGAAGGTGATTGCTTATGCCTCACACCAGTTGAAAGAGTATAAACATAGATATCCCACTCATGATTTAGAGTTGGCAGCGTGTAATGACCCAAATTCACTAATAAGGCTTAAGGGCCTTTATTAGTGTGCCGGGAAGGCATAACTGGATTATATGTGAATTAAATTATTAAAAGCATGTTATATGATTATTTGAATATCTATGATGCATGACTATGTGTATTAATATGCATGTAGGCCCTGACTAGGTTAGAAGGGCATACTCATAATTTTAGCCCATTGAGGGCATAAATGTAAATAATTGTGATAAATTGTTGAGACCACATTATTATGTGGATATATTTGGAATCTGTGACTCGAGGCGATCCTAGTGAGCAGTTCAACGAAAAATTCACGGCGGGGATTTATACCCGGCTCGGGGTGAGCCTGGGGGGTAATTATGGGGATTTAGGGAATATATTGGAGTCTATTTTGATATTGAGGAATATAATTGGTGGTTAGTTAGGTGTCTAGAAGTAAACGGTAAATATTAGAGACATTCGAGGAATTAGTGGGAATTGGGTGTAATGACTAAAATGCCCTTAGGAGGTTTAAAGGCCTAGTTTTAAATGGGAGGGAAAATTGGTCATTTGAGTTAAGTAGGGATAAGTATTATTAAGCTTTATACCTTAGTGGAATGTGTAGAAGGCAGTAGAGGTCTGAAGGAAAGAGAAAGAAAAGAAGGAAAAGGAAATAAGGGAAAAGCAGGGCAATTCTCATGAACGGTTTGGGTTTTCTTCATCAATTTCTTCTGGAAATTTGGAGTTAAAATTCAGAGGAGCTTTGGGCTAAGGCTGTGTACTTGGGATCTTGATTAGGTTGGGGAATTAGCTGAGGTTGTTCATCATTTGAGGTAAGGTTTTGAGGTTAATATTCAGTTCCTGGTTTGGTATTGAATTGGTTTTTCTAAGCAGAGTTTCTGTGGGAATTCTAGGGAATTAAACCTAAGGCTTTGAGGAGATGAAGGCTAAGCAAGTGTGGAAGACAACCTAGACTGAGCTCATCCATCAAAGGTACGAAACTCTAGCTTTAGGCTTTGTGATTTCTATTGTTTTGCTGAGTTTTTGAGCTCTAGGTTCAGCCATGGTGGATATTGTGTTTTGGGGTGCATGTGATTGAATTACTTGTGGTTAGGTTGTTTGGGATGAGTTGATGATGTTGGGAGGCTTGTTTTGAAGTTTGGTTGAGGTTTGGTTGAGTTTTAGAAAGGTTTGGCTCGAGGAAATTCGAAGAAGAGAAAATTGGGTAGTGCCTGGCTGTGACTAGCGTTGTAGTGCTAGCCTTAGGGCACTACAGCGCTAGGCTTGGGCGTCTGGGAGCTTTGATGGCTTTGCTTGTAGCATTGTAGCACCCACTTTAGGGCATTGTAGCGCTACCCTGTTCCCAGAAAAGGGATTTTGGGTTATTTCTTAGGGTTTTTTCCCGGGGGCTCGAGGTTTGGTTCCACCACCCCATTTGGTGGAATTAGGGCTTCCCGAGGGCTCGGGATTGGTCTCGAGGCTAGGTTTTGGAATTGAGGTTTGGAGTTGGTTCTAACTTGTGACCGTGACTAGGTGTACACTAGGGCTCAGACGGGATCGTGCTTGAGGATTGAATTGAACAAAGCTATCGAAATCCAAAGGTAAGAAAACTGCACTCGGTTATGTGTTTGTGGTGGGACTAAGAGCTCCCTATATCTGTATGATGTCACAGATGGTATTATGCCATGGGACATGTGTTTAACGACCTAAGAGTGCCATAAATAATACTTGCGCACAGGGCGCAGCTCAGCCACTGGTAGCTGAGGACAGCTTAATATTCATTGAGCTCGGTTTAAGCGGGCCGGAGTCAGTGGGATAAATAGAGGGTGCTTCCTAAGGGCGTTAACCCTGGTTATCATATGTGAATTGATTATTGATATGAAGTGATGTATGTGGTATGCTGAATACTTGAATGTCATGAATGTTTGGATTGTTGAGTACATGTTTATACTGTATGAGTTATCTAGTTGTTTTCTTGATGATTATGCTCTGTTATTGTGTTTTCTTGCCGGGCCTTGGCTCACGGGTGCTACATGGTGCAGGTAAAGGCAAGGGCAAGTTGGACCATTCCTGAGATGGAGAGCTTCAGGGCTAAATGTACATAGTCAGCTGATTGGCCGCCACGACCGAGGAGTGGTACAAGACGAGAAAAGCCTAATTTTCTGTTTTGTCTTAGAGTGGCTAGCAACTGTATTTTAAATCTTGAAATTTTGTAAACGGTCTTTTAACTTTACTGCTTCTAGGATCCCATGTAAATAAAATGTTTAATTATAAGAAATGAAACTTTTGAGATCAAAATCTTTTAACCCTAGTTCAACTGTAGTTTCAGTAACACGTTTCTAATTAAATGACTTGATTAGCAAGTCTTGCACCTTTATAAGCACACAGTGTAACGGTCTTGGCTATCTAAGGCGTTACAATGACATGGGGCGTTACAAACCAACACGAGTCTTTCCAGCGTGCTTTGTCCTCACTCGCACGCCTCCTGGGAAAACTTCCCAGGAGGTCACCCATCTTGAGATTACTCCAGGTCAAGCACGCTTAACTTTGGAGTTCTCAAGTGATGGGCTACCGAAAAGAAGATGCATCTTGTTGGCATAGGTAGTACCCATCAATCCATTTAAGCCATCTTCAATTGTGCAGTCCTATGCCTACACAGTCTTAGAATCATCACACTTGACCTTCCCCAGGCGGTGTGGGATTGCACAGCTTACTCGGTCTTTCCCCTTACGGATCACGGGATTCAGACTGTCACACAGTGGTAGTCTTTGCATTAAAGGTATGGCAACATTTTCTTTATGGGAGAAGTGTGAGATCTACACTGACTACAAGAGCATGAAGTACTTTTTCACACAGAAAGACTTGAATATGAGACAAAGGTATTGGCTAGAGTCAGTAAAGGATTATGATTGTGAGATCATGTATCACCCAGGAACGGCCAACGTGGTAGCAGATGCTTTAAGCCGAAAGGGTCCGAGGTAGATTTTCAGTGCGAGGCTGATATCGAGAGAGTTAGTAGAGGATATGACTAGAGCTGGCATAGAGTTGCTACTAGGCCAGATGGCCAACATTACACTGGAGTCTAAGCTGTTGGAAAGAATAAAGGAAGGTCAGTTGGGTGATCCACAACTGACCAATATTAGAGAGGACGTTCTAGTTGGAGTGTCGAGAGACTATACAGTATCAAATATGGACTTTTTGAGATACAAAGGTCGGATATGTCTTACGATGGACATTTCTATGAGACAGGAGATTCTAGATGAATCTCATACTACTCCTTACTCTTTGCATCCAGGCACCACGAAAATGTATCAGGATGTGATATCGTTGTATTGGTGGCCTGGGATGAAGACGGATATGGTAGAATATGTAGCTAAGTGCTTGACATGTCATCAGGTCAAGGCTGAGCATCAGAGACCAGCAGGGCTATTACAGCCTCTGGACATCCCAGAGTCAAAATGGGAGGACATCACGATGGATTTCGTGGTAAGGTTACCCAAGACTGTGGGTCAACATGATTCAGTATGGGTTATCGTGGATCGATATACCAAGTTAGCTCACTTCTTACCAGTGAGGACCACTTATACAGTTGACCAGTACATAGATCTCTATGTGAGAGAGATTGTGCGCCTTCATGGGGCACCAAGGTCGATCATGTCAGATCAGGACCCCACATTCACTTCTAAGTTATGGGGAAGTTTGCCGAGGGCCATGGGTACACAGTTGAAGTTTAGTACTGCTTATCATCCTCAGACAAATGGACAATTTGAGAGGATGATCCAGATATTAGAAGACATGTTGCGAGCATGTGTGCTGGACTTTGGTGAGTTCTGGAGTAAGTATTTGCCTTTGATCGAGTTTTCCTACAATAACAGCTATCAGTCAACCATTTGGGTGGCTCCTTATGAGATGCTATATGGTAGGAAATGCAAATCTCCCATTCATTGGGATGAGACAGGAGAAAGGAGATACTTGGGTCCTGAAGCAGTTCAGAGGACAAATGAGGACATTGAGAAGATTAGAGCTCGGATGATCGCTTCTCAAAGAAGACTGAAAAGTTATGCTGATCCCAAACGCATGAACGTGGAGTTCCAAGTGTGAGACTATGTCTTCCTTAGAGTCTCGCCATGGAAAGGGGTGAGAAGACTTGGGAAGAATGGCAAGTTAAGCCCTAGATTCGTAGGTCCATTTGAGATCCTAGAAAGGATTGGTCAAGTGGCCTATAGGTTAGCCATACCACCGACATTGTCGGCCGTGCATAATGTGTTTCATATTTCAGCTATTCGAAGGTATGTATCAGATGTGACTCATGTGTTGAGTTATGCAGATCTGGAGCTTGAGGCAGATCTCTCCTATGAGGAATAGCCAATATAGATACTAGATAGAAAGGACAAGGTCATGAGGAATAAAACTATACCTTTGGTTAAGGTATTATGGAGGAATAACAAGGTCGAGGAAGTGACCTGGGAGCTGGAGTCAGATATTCAAAGTTAGTATCCCAAGCTATTTAGGTAAATTTTAAGGATGAAATTTCTGTAAGGAAGGGATAGTTGTAATGTACAAAATTCCCTAATGTGGCTTAGTGTCTGGATTACGAGGCCAGGAAGGCCAAAAATTATTTAATGCGTTATTATGTGATTATATGCATGATTATGTGCATTGTATTTTTATATGGCTATATTTGTATATTTATGTGCATGTATGTGATATATGGGTGATAATTATTATGTAATTATGTTTGAGTTATTCGGCATGAGATGATCTTAGAAAGCAAGTTAGCAGTTTAGTCATAACGGGGTCAAATACCGGGACATTGGGTAATGAGAATGGTTATTTGATGATATATTGGGAGTTAGTGAGATCATGAGGAAATTCTAGGAATTTTGACTATTTTAACCTTGGGGGCATTTTTGGGACCCCGAGCATTGGGATTTACTTGAGATTACTTATGCTCGAAGTAAACTGACAGAAGGAAAATACGTTCAAAACATTTTCTCTCTTTCTCTCGTTATCCCTTTTTACCGTTCGTCGCATTTTCGAAGGAAACTTGAGATTTAGGACTCAAATTCAAGCAAGGATCGAGTTATAGTGATTCTATTGAAGATTAGAAGCTTTTATCCGGAGGATTTAGCTGGGAAACAACTCAATCAGAGGTAATTCGAGCTTTAAGTTTTGAGTTTTTGAGTTTCTAAGCTTTGATTGGATTTTATGTGTTGATGAGTTTTTGAGTTGTTTGAGGCTCGAGTTTTTATGGTTTTGGGCCATTGGGATGTTTGGGAACTTTGTTTTTGGGATTTGGATATGTTTGGGTAGGTTTTTGGAAGATTTTTAAATGGGAAAAACGAAGGTTTTAGCTGGGTTCCAGGTTGGGTCGCAGCCCTGTTCTTGGGCGCCGCCGCCCAAGCTTAACGAAGAGGAGAAGAGTTGCTGATGGGCATTAGGGTCGCAGCGCCTGGTAGGCGGACCGCAGCGCAAGGTGCAGGCAGATTGGGGCAGGGGCCTCTGTCTGGAGGCGGGCCACGGTTCAGGGGTGTGGGGCCGCGATGCTTAAGGGCATTTTTGGGCAAAGTTGTGTTTTAATCGTGGGAACTCAAACCTAAGGGCTCGGGATCGATTCTACTACCCGTTTTAGTAGGATTCGAGGTCTCGAGGCTAGGACTTGGTCCGGGAACCTTTTATTACTCATTTTATTGATGGGATTTCATATTTGGTTATGAATAGGTAATTACTAAGGGCCAAAGGTCACGATCATTCTCAAGGGTCATTCCTTATCTATTTTACGCTCAAGCTTGAGGTAAGAAAACTGCACCCATTATGTGACATACATGATTATTGTTGAAGCATGTTGATTGCTCTATATTTGGATTTGTTGCATTATGAATGCCTAAATTCATTGTTTATCTAAGTAATGCACTGACTTATTAGTCAGAAACGACAATGGTGTTAAGTGCTGGTCGTGAAGCTCTGATTTATTAGTCAGGATTAGCAATAGTACTGAGCGTTGGTTGTATGGAATTGACTTATGAGTCCAGAGCGGCAATAGCATATGGAACATTGTTCGATATGATTAGATCTAATGAACAAGAGCATTATATGCTCGTCCGACCGATTGGTCGAAGAAAACTAAAGAACTTGGCTAGTTTATGTCTAGTTACTTAGAACCAGGGCTAAAAGCCCAGGTGACTTGTTAGTCACATGGCTTTGGGCGCACGACCCCAGGATGTCTTATTAGTCATCTATTCAGGGCGCAGGACCCTAGAATGACTTAGTAGCCATTAATCTAGGGCACAAGACCTTAGAATGACTTAGTAGTCAATAATCCAGGGCACATGACCCTAGAATGACTTAACAGTCATCATTTGATTAGGGTTACAAGCCCCAGAATGATCATTTATTAATACTTGTATCCATGCAGTAATAAGTTTTATTGTTAAGCCTTGTCTCACGGGTGCTATGTGGTGCAGGTAAAGGGAAAGAAAAGCTTACCCAGCCTTGAGTAGGGAGCTTAGGTGGCGACGTGTACATATGCGGCCGCTTGACCACCATGACCAAGGTGTTTCTCAGGGGAACTAGGGTTCAACCCTATTTTTGCCGCTTAGGTTGGCAGATTGTAACTTTGAACTGTAATGACCAATTTGGATTGTAAGCAAATTTGTAAACACTTTTATGGGATCCCATGCACAATTTAACGTTTTAAATAAAAATATATCCATTCCTTTTGATCGAAATTTTAACCTTGGCCCATCAATAACACTTAGATGAATGTTTATGGCCTAATGAATCATTTAACGAGTTAAGCACTATTTAAAGTACACAGTGTGACGATCTTGGCTAACCAAGGCATTGCAGATAGCTATTGTCAATGAGATCATGGCGATGAGGGCTCATGGATTCGACGAATTTAGCAGCAATGCTTATTTGGACCTGAGTCTCCTGCTTGATGCCATGGAGAGGATCGTTGAGGAGTCGGTCTTAGTGTCACAGACTCGAGTGCTGTGATAGTCAGAATGTCGTGATCCGTAAGGGGATAGACTGGGTAAAGCTGTGCAATCCCACACCGCCTGGGGAAGGTCAAGTGTGATGATTCTAAGACTGTGTAGGTATGGGACTACACAGTTGAAGAGGACTTAAATGGATTGATGGGTACTACCTATGCCAACAAGATGCATCTTATTTTCTGTAGCCCATCACTTGAGAACTCCAAAGTTAAGCATGCTTGACCTGGAGTAATCTCAAGATGGTTGATCTCCTGGGAAGTTTTCCCAGGAAGCGTGCAAGTGAGGACAAAGCACGCTGGAAAGACTCGTGTTGGTTTGTAGGGCCAATCGTCATTCCAGAAAGCAGCCATAGTGACGTGGGGCGTTATAGGTGCCTTACGAGAAGGCTTTCCATTCGAGAGGTCCAACGTTGTTGAGGAGGTCCTCGATGGTGGGATGAAGTTTCGAGTGCTGTAGTGTATTCCTTTCCAACTAATCTTGATTCCTAGTCACTTTTTAAGTCAAATGGATTTCATCCAGTTGCTTTCCAAGAAGAAGAAGGCGGCCTTGGATGCCTAAAAAGGAAAGAAACAAACTGTCAAGCCCTCGAGGGCAGAGAAAAGATCGAGAATTAGCACCACTAACTCTCCCCCAGCTACTCGGCGGTCGGTTTAATTGTCTTGGTCAGCGCGGCCCCACCTGCGACTACAGGAGTGGCCCTCCTTGGGGCATCTCAAGAGGATATGACTGGTCTTCTTCCTCTACGACTGGCAGACATTGGTAGGCTTGCAGTGGCATAAGAGGCCTTCGACTGAGTAGCCTAGTGTTGTAAATTTGTTGTCGAGAAATCAGCTCCCTCTTTGGCGACTTCATTAAGTCGCGACCCATCTTCAGGGCCCTCAAGCGACCCTTCAATGGGTCTGGGCCACGAATCTCTGAAGGTGTTGGCCCATGCTAGGTTCATGGATTACCTCCGAGGACTCAGGGAGAAGGTCAGCCCACTCACTGCGAGATTACTAGTGATGGTGGACGTTATTATGGGGAGCATACCTCATCGTCAGAGGGCCTGGTTGTAAGAACAGAATATTTCCCACCTTTCTCAAAGTTAGTCGGTGAGTTCCATTGTAACACCCTGGGTAGCCAAGACTATTACACTGTGTATTTATAAAGGTGTAAGACTTGCTAATCAAGTCATTTAGTTAAAAATGTGTCACTAAAACCATTACATAACTAGGGTTAAAAGATTTTGGTCATAAAAGATACCATTAATTTAAATAAACATTTCATACATGGGATCCCAAAAGAAAATAGAGTTTAAAGGTCAGTTTACAAAATTCCAAGGTATATACAACTACTAGTCACTCTAAGGAAAAACAGACATTTAAGGTTTTCCCGTTCCTATCCAACCCACGACCATGGTGGCCGAGTAGCTGACTATGTACATTCCACCTCTAGAGCTCTCCAAATCATTACCTGCACCACGTAGCTGTAGGATAAACTCATTTCAGGATCTTTATTTATTTTCATGCAATTTACATATTATCAAACAAACATACAAATTCCTAGAACATGCTCCTATGAAATTGATACAAATACAAAGTAAAGTAAAAACTTACATTACGCAGCGGAACTGGAACAACTCCATCCTTCAATCTCTCTAACCCTTGATTCTTTTCTGTAGCAGAGTATTATCAAGAGATTGAACAAGATCAGCAACACAGTCTTCCTCACCAATCCTTTGTTCAACCTAGAACTAGTGTGGGCTGGTTCTCAACACATGAGATAGAGATCTAGAAAAGAAGAAGAGAATGTGGCTAAGAAAGGATTAGAGTGTCTAGGTTTTCACTTACCCAAATCAACTTAGACTGACTTCCTTTCTTAAAACCCTAGATATCATATTCCTTATATATGCAACTTAATGGGATTTATTTAAATTTAAATTAATTAAAAATAATAAACAAAAATAAAAGCCTTGGGCTGCCATAAATGGACTTGGGCACAATCTCTTTGTTTTGAATTTAAATCTCAACTGGGCCTAAATTCAAAACTTTTTATGTATTTATTTATTTTTAATTAATTAATTAAATCCTTATTCAAATTAACTAATTATGATTTGAAACTTGATTTAATATTATTTATTTATATTGATACCAATTTATCAATATTAATAAATTTACCCAAAGATTCTCTTTTATTCTCTAAATCTCATATCTCTGTAAATTTTCCAAAATTGACCTAGTCAACTTTAAAAATCCTAATTGATAATTAAATCAATTAATTGAGACATTCTAGATGATTTACTCAAAGGTGATGCGGGGACCATGGATCCATGAAATCAAGCTCCAACAAGTTACCGTGAATTTATTTACGAATAATTTCACTACCTTATTAATTCCTCGTGACTCCACTATAGACTTGGAATTGAACTCTTAAATTCATAGAACGTATTTTCAAAACCATAAATACGTTATCCATTGTTATAACCATTACAATCAGTCAATCCTCTATCGATGACTTACTAACGAGCTGGGTGCAAATTACCGTTTTACCCATCATCAGTATTTTATCCTTAACTCCCACTAAGTTCCTTATAAATGATATTTCCGTGAACTTAATCACAGAAATGAGATCTCAATCATTTAACATTTTGAACAAAGCAATGAGATCTCTTACAGAAGTTATAGATTTCATATCTATGAATAATACTCCCACTCAATTACATTACTAAATCTCCAAGATGTAAGTATGGGCTAGACCGTAGGGTAAGCTGGTAACGAACAAGTCAAAAGATTTAAATAATATAATTAGCAGAATATTATCACTCAGAATTAAGATCGACTTAACCTATGGTCAACATTGTGACATTGATTAGATTTGATAACAACGATACTTATTTATCAATCAATAATCAATATCGGTCCTAGTCCGATGTAACTAAATACATCCGATCTTATCTACTTGGTCGATGCCTTGGACAAGACATCACACCCTGAATGTGTAAGTAGATCATATCGTAGATTGCCTAATCAGTGAAATTCCAATGTACTGATCTAATCTTAGGACTCGTTCTTTTGAACATATAATTACAACTATAATCCACTGTGACCTAGTCACTATAATTGTAACTATCCATATGTTCGGGATTTTATAAATGTTTGTATTATTTCAATAATCATGTAATAAAACAAGCAAGCAACACAGTTGTCAAACTAAATTATTTCTACTACTTTTATTGATAATATGAAATCGTGCTACATGTCCGACATGATTTTATAAGGGCATAAAACCCAACAGTAGCACCCGTGAGCCAAGGCCCAGCAAGAAAACCATAACATCATAGCACAAACAATGACAATAACCAAATAATTCTTTAAGCATGATCATAAATTCAGCAATCCATAAAATTCACATAATCAGAAACATAACCAGCAAATCCACAAACCAATACTAAGATATTTAGCATATCATGTTCGTCAATTAACAACAACAACCAAATCATACAATAACCAGGGTCGACGCCCTTAGGTCACACCCTCTGTTTACTCCCCTGACTCCGGTCCGCTTAAATCGAGCTCAGTGAATATTAAGCTATCCTCAGCTACCAGTGGCTGAGTCGTGCCCTATGCGCCAATATAAACTCTGGCACTCTTAGGTCGTTTGTTTTACATTCACATGGCATAATACCACCTTTCATAATACATACAGGAATAGGGAACCCTTAGTCCTGTCATAAACTCACGACCAGGTGCAATTTTCTTACCTTTGATTCTGAGCGTTCTGGTTACGAGGAATGACCCTTGAGCACGATCCTTTTCTTGAGCCCTAGCGTACACCTAGTCACAACCAAGATAAGGGATTCCATCGATCACAATTGAATAAAGGCTTCCGGTTCAAGTTCTAACCTTCAGAAGATTGAATTCCACCAAACACGGTAGTGGAATCGATCCCGAGCACCCTAGGTTAAGTTCCCACACCTAAAACCTCCTTAAAGCCAAAAATACCCTTAAGAGCCGCGACCCTAAGCCCTCCATGCCACAGCCTGCCTCCAACTAGAGGCCCAGCCTCCCAAGACAGTAGACACGGGCCGCGGCCTGCTCTTCTCTTCAACTCTCACCTGTTCTAGAGGGTCGCGTCACACCAAGAACAGAGCCGCAGCCCGACCCCTTCGAACCCAAAAAACCCACCATTTCTAACAATCGAACCTCACTCAAATCAACCCAAATCCATCCTGATGACAAAAATTAATTATCATAAACACTCTAACAAATTCCCAGCAGCAAAACCCAACAAAACCTAACTTAGAAACTCATCAAACCACATTTTAAGCTTTGAAACTTAACAACTCAAGAACACTAAAACCCAGCCAAGAAAACACAGAATTTAATGACCAAGAGTGTAATTTGAAACTTACCTCAATTCCTGATTGGATCCTCTAGCTAACACTAAGCTAATCCCCACAGTTCCAGCTCAAATCCTTGAGTCTCTAGCTAAATCCTCCTTTGGTTTCCAATGGCTTCCTTGAGAGAGAGAGAGAGAGAGAGAGAGTTTAGGAAAAGGTGAGTGAGCTAAGAGAAAAAGGGAAATATCTGGTTTAGCTAAATTCTACTGTTTTCTTAGTTTTGTTTTATCTACCCTTAGTTAATTAAGTTAATCCCAAAGCAAGGGGTACCGAAAATGTCCCCGAGGGAAAAATGGTAAATTTCCCCAGTATTCCCTCCTATGCTTCCTAACCTCAATTATATCTCCAATTATTTATCTCCATAACCCGATAACCCTAATAACTATCTAATACCCAAAATACCCCTTGACTCGCCCCGAGTCAAGTATTGGGTCACGTTGTGACTTTCCCGCTAACTGGCTCCCTAGGATCGCCTCAAGCCGCATGCTGCAAATATATCCACATAATAATGTGCTCTTCACAATTATGACATATAATCACATTTATTCCATCAACGAGCTAAAATTACAAATATGCTCCTTTAAGCTAAACAGTGCCTACATGCATACTAATACTCTTAGACATGCATTTCATATATCAATATAATCATATAAGCATGCTTATCATGGAATCATGCATTAAATCATTTAATTCGCACATAAACCAATTATGCCCTCCCGCCATACTAATCAAGGCCTTTAAGCCTTATTAGTGATTTTTGGGTCGTTACATCCATACGAGTGAGCCCCCTCATTTTAGTGCAAGTTTCAACTATTGGTTTTATTCATGTTTAACTGATCTTTAATGTTTGTCTTTCTTTTAGATGGCCCTCCTCACTATCCAACAAAGTGAGGTCATGAAGGGGTTGGTGTGGGACACCCAACGCCTTCACAAGGAGCTCTAGAATTATACTGCAATGTTGATCAAGTATGAGGAAAGGCTGACCAAGCTAAAAGTTGACGATGTTCTCCCTCCCTAAGAGGCAAATAAACTGGCCCAATCTCTTAGAGGCTGAGTGTGCTCAGGATAAGGAGAAGACTCGATGAGAAGTTGTCGAGAGAAAGCTTACTGAGGCAAGGTAGAAGATTGTCGAACTAGAGAAGAACAAAGCGGACATGATCCACTAGGAGGCAACTCTAAAAATAAGAATCATTGCCCAAGTGGCTCGGGTGGCTAAGGTAATAAAGGAGAGTCAGTGTAACACCCTAGTTACCCCAGAAAAGTTACGGTGAACCAGAAATTTGACCAGCTACCCGAGTCATTTGGTTAAAAACGTGTTCTAAGTGTTATTAACAGGCTAAGGTGGAAAATCAATAAAAGGGATAAGATATATTTAATTAAATACATAAAACTATTCATGGGCCCACTAAATCTTTTACAAGTTATTTATAACTCAAAGAGGTCATTGCTGTTTCAAAATTACAAACCCGCCGACCTAAGCGGCAAAAATAGGGTAAACCTTCTAGTTCCTCTGAGAAGTCCTTGGCCGTGGTGGTCAAGCGGTCGCACATGTACACATCACCACCTAAGCTCTCCACTCAAGGTTGGGTGAGCTTTTCTTTCCCTTTACCTGCACCACATAGCACCCATGAGCCAAGGCCCATCAAGAAAACACAATAAAGCATGATATAATATCATCAATGATCATTATAATCATTCAGGACTATCAGTCCAAACAAATAGGTGACAGTCGCAAAAGTCACTAAGTTGGGTCTAGCTCCCTTTAGCCTTGTGACGCTAGGGTCACCGGGGCTTAATAAATAAGTGAACTTTTTTTAGTTCGAACAGGATAGGTGCATGACTAGTCACCAACATAACCTTCCTCATGACCATAGAGTCATAACCCTGGAACAGCATTCCCTAGCCATGTGACAAGCAGTCACCGGGGCCTTAGGCCCTGGCTCTAGTAACTAGTAGATAAGCGCTTATAAGTTCATCGACCTTAGGGTCAGTCCAGCATTAATGCCTTACAGCCATTCAACGCTGGTATCGATTAGATCTAATCTTCATTTGGCCCTGCATTCATGACGCTATGCCATTTCTGACTCTTAGGTCAGTATCCCTGACTAGTCAGTACATATACAAGTATACAACATTCGCTAGCATTTAATAGGCAATCCATGTCCACATTTATCAATCAACATGCCTCAATAACAATCACGCATGTCATATATACACATGGTGCAGTTTTATTACCTCCTGTTCGAGCGAGAGATAATAATAAGAACGACCCCTGAGAACGATCAACATTTTGGTTCCTTAGCGGTTACCTGGTCATAACCAATTATGGGATTCCATCAATAAAATGAATAACAAAGGGTTCCTAAACCAAAACCTAGCCTCCGAGACATCGAATACTACTAAATCGGGTAGTAGGATCGATCCCGAGGCCTAAGGATAGAATCCCCAAGCCAAAAACTTATTTCTGTCCAAATTGCCACTAAGGGTCGCGACCCTCCCTAGCCATGCCGCGGCCCGCCCCTCAAACAGAGGCGGCCTCCTTCAGCATCCCTCAAGAGCCGCGGCCCTCCTTGGCCATGCCGCGGCCCAACCCCCAGTTCAGCCAACACCCTGGTTTTTCTTCCCTTACGATTTCCCTTGGAACCAACCTTTCAAACCAAGCTCAAACACCTCTCAAACATCCAATACAACCCCTAAACTTGATCTATATCACACCCTTATCAAAACCCAAGTTAAACCCCAACCAAAACTTCCATTAATTCCAACTATCCACAACAAAATCACAAGCTGAAAACTATAACCAAAACAGAGCATACTAGAAAACTAATGGCTAGAAACTTACCTCAAACTCAGGTTGTGATTCTCTTCAATGGTAGAACACTCTCCCAAACTCCCAAGGTCTACTTCCCAAGCTAGAATCCTCAACAAGTGCTCAAAAATCACAAAGGAAATGAAGAAGAAAGAAGGTACGGGTAAGCTCAAGAACTTGCTCTGTTTTCCCTCTGTTTCACAGCCTAACATAGTTTATATCTATCCTAGGGGTAAAAAGACCATTATACCCCTAGGTCAATTAAGGGTTTCTAAAAGCTCCCAAGGGCAAAATTGTCCTTTCCAACCTATCTCGTTAATCATAATTAATGCTCTCCAATTCTTGCTATTCTCAATAAACCCGAACACCAATAATTTATATCCCGTTACCCTTTAATTCCCGGTAACGCTCTAATCATTAAAATCACCCCGAGACTCATCCCGAGCCCCGAACTTAAACCTGTTATGACTAGACCATTAATCAATATTCTAAGATCGTCTCATGCCGAATAGCTCGAACAAACCCACATTATAATGTGGTCTCAACAACATATCACCGACATGCATACAATTATACCCTCAACGGGCCAAATTACCATCACACCCCTGTAATTAAAATGTGGACCCACATGCATGCATTTAACATCATATTATACCATAATTCACATATACATGCATTCTATCAATTAATGGCATAATTAAACAAGTATGGCCCTCCCGACCTACTAATCCCGCCATTAAACCATATCGGAGAATTCAAGGCATTACAAGTATCCCCTCCTTACAGAAATTTTGTCCTCAAAATTTACCTGAACAGCTCGGGATACTGACTCTGCATATCTAACTCCAGCTCCCAGGTCGCTTCCTCGACCTTGCTGTTCCTCCACAATACCTTAACCAAAGGTATCGTTTTATACTTGAGGACTTTTTCCTTTCTGTGAAGTATCTGAACTGGCTGTTCCTCAAAGGAGAGATCTAGCTCAAGCTCCAGATCTTCATAGCTCAAATTATGGCTCACATCTGATACATACCTCTGAAGAGCTGAAACATGAAATACATTATGCACAGCTAACAACGCCGGAGGCAAAGCCAATCTGTAAGCCACTTGACCAACCCTCTCCAAGATCTCAAATGGACCTACAAATCTAGGACTCAGCTTGCTTTCTTCCCAAACCTTCTCACCCCTTTCCATGGCGAGACTCTAAGGAAAACATTATTGGTTTTTATTGATCAAATCAGAGATTATACGCAGCGGAACAACAATCAAATTGTCAGTTTAATCCCAAAATATTTCTAGATCTACTTTTTCACATGCATATATATATATATATTGAATCAAAGACAAGAATAGAGAAATTACCTCAGGTCCTTCCTTGCTGCTATCTTTTTGTATGGCTAAATCCTTGAGGTCTCACACCAAGATCTTCCAAAATGTAACGAGTGTGGGCTCGCTATACAAACAATAGGCAAAAAACTATTTATCAGATGTTCTCAACACATGAGATCTGATAAAGTTTGGACCTAGGTTTTGTGAAGAATAGTGACTTTTGTTTATGTCACTGTTCTCTTTCTCTGAGAGAGATTTCTAGATATTTTTCTATCCCTGAAAAGTTACGTTCTGTAAAACTGATATCCTATATTTAATATATCCAATATATTAAAATATTTGTTATTTTAAACAATTTAAAATAACTGATCAGTTATTAGATTTTTGTTTAAATAATTATATTTTAATCATATTAAAATATCTCATTATTTATTGAATATTTAAATAACTAAAATTGTGGAACCAAGAAACTGAACACAGTCTCTTATGCGTGTAGCACAGTGACTGTGCACTATGCCACACGTGTACCACATGCCAGTGATGGCATGTGATTTTTCCCAATTTTTATTATTATTTAAATACCAAAAATCCCAAAAAATAAATTAATTCAAAATTAATTATATTTTTGTTAAATCAAATAATTAATTAATTACACATAATTAAACAATAATTATGTTTGATACATAGAAAAATATTTTACTTATCACATAAGTCCTTTTTGCCCATTCTTGCGTTTACCTTTGTCAGTGTTTGTTTGAGCCATTTTGGGGACCATGGACCTATAACATTAAGCTCCAATAAATAAACTTAAAAATTAAACTCTTTAATTATAATAGTTAATTTATTAATTCTGATATTACTCCACTATAAATTCAGAATTGCACTCTTTATGTTATAGATATACTTTTACAGAAATCTTATCTTAAGTCGTCCATTGATATAACCACCTTTCAATAGTTCAACCCTCTAATTAATTAGTTCATAAATTAAAATGGAAGAATTACCATTTTACCTTTCTAATTTACTTCTTATTCCTTAAGTACCATTAATTCACTAGTGAATAATTAATCTATAATCTAATTATAGATTTGAGCTCAAAATCATCCAGTTCCAGAATTAACCCTTAAGGGAACTACTATACGATCTGTTAGGAAAGATTAGATTTTGTATTGTTGATACATGTTTCCAGCCATCCATGATATTAAATCTCCAAAACAAAAGTCATTAGCCTCATTCTTTGAAGAGACCTTAACGAATGAATCAAAAGATTTAATAAACATGAACAGGAGTTCATGAACACTCGGGATTTAGGTTGATCTATAAATGATCATTAGTTATGATATGAATTACAAGTCTTTATTGTTAAATGGTTTTTGGATAAAGACTTTAATTCATATCGGTCCATGTCATATATAATCATATTATATAAAGCACATTTACCGAGATGTCTTTCCACATCAATTATCCGAATCTAGATTATTTGTATCATTATGATACTCAGTAAACCGTACTTACAACTCCAATTAAAGAATTCCATAACTTTAATTTGTTGTTGTTGACTATTTTTATTCATTCATGTGATCTTAATTCTCTCGTACTAATACAAGATTACATCCTCAATAATGAATATGGAATTTTTCTGATATTTACAAAATTATTCAAACAATAATTTAACAATCTAAATATAACAATAATGATGAACCATTGTATTTATTTATTCACAGAAAAACACAAATGTCTTTACATGCTTTTAGGACACACTCCTAACAAACATAGTCTCCCACTTGGAACTCCACGTTCTTGCGCTTGGGATCTGCATAGCTCTTCTATCTACTCTGAGAAGTAAGCATCCGAGCTCTAATCTTTTCAATGGCTTCACTGGTCCTCTGAACTACTTCAGGACCTAAGTATCTCCTTTCACCTATCTCATCACAATGAATGGGAGATCTGCACTTCCTACCATACAGCATCTCATAAGGTGCAACTCCAATGGTAGATTGATAACTGTTGTTGTAGGAGAATTATATCAAAGGCAGATACTTACTCCAAGATCCACCAAAGTCCAGCACACATGCTCTCAGCATGTCCTCCAAAATATGGATCGTCCTCTCAGATTGCCCATCTATCTGAGGATGATAAGCAGTACTGAACTTCAACTGTGTCCCCATGGCTTTCTGCAAACTTCCCCAGAACTTGGAAGTAAAAGTAGGGTCCCGATATGACACGATCGACCTAGGTGCTCCATGGAGACGCACGATCTCTCTCACATAGAGATCTGCATACTGGTCAACTGTATAAGTAGTCCTCACTGGCAAGAAGTGAGTTGCTTGATGTAGCGATCTACTATCACCCAAATAGAATCATGCTGACCAACAGTCCTGGGTAAGCCCACCACAAAATCCATTGTGTTGTCTTCCCATTTCCATTCTGGGATATCTAGAGGCTGCAATAACCTTGTCGGCCTCTGATGCTCAGCCTTGACCTGTTGACAAGCCAAGCACTTAGCCACATACTCCACTACATCTCTCTTCATCCCCGTCCACCAATACAATGATCTCACATCCTGGAGTTAAGATATTGAGTGACCTTTTGTTTATATGAGGTGACTCAGAGCTGTGACAGCTCACGGTATTCGTCAACTAGGTCCAACGACTCTTGGAGTAACTCATGGTTGGTCGTTCGATCATAGGTGGTGCATCGATGTGTGGGGATTGCTGCCTCTACTAGGAGCATAGCCTCACATCCATAGGCCATGGAGAAAGGTGGGTGGCCAGCAGATGTCCAAGCAATAGTTCGATAGGCCCAAAGTACTCAGGGCATCTCTTCGGGCCAAGCACATTTGCTTGTTCTAACCTCTTTTTCAAGGATGTTTTGAGTGTTTTGTTCAGGCTTCTTCCTGGTCGTTTGCGTGGGGATGGGCTGCAACCGAGAAGCTATTGTGAATTCCATGCTTCCTGCTATTCTTGGGTAGTATGCAATATTGTATTGACTAATTTCTATGGCCCATTTAACAACCTACTTGAAGCATATGGATTTTGCAACACTTTTTGTAGGGGATGGTTGGTCAGTACTTTTATGACGTGTGCCTGGATATACAAACGGAGGTTTTGTGAGGCCACTACTAAGCAAAAAGTTAATTTTTCCATCAACGGGTACCAAGATTCTTCCCCTAGCAATCTTTTACTGATGTAGTAGACGAGATATAGTGTTTTTCCTTCCTCGCGCACCAAGGTAGAGTTGATTGCGTGATTGGTAATGGCAAGGTATAGAAATAATACTTCACCATCTACTGGTTTTGAAAGGACTGGCGGTTGAGACATCTGGGCTTTGAGGGCTCGAAAGGCTTTCTCGCACTATTGGGCTCATCATTGGAGGACGCTAAAGAATGATATACATTTGTTTGTTGCTTTAGACATAAAACGACTTAAGAGAGCTATCCTTCTTGTTAAGCTTTTGATATCTTTGCACTTTCGAGGAGATGACATGTCAATGAGGGCCTTAATTTTCTTGGGGTTTGACTCTATACCTCGCAAACACAATGAAGCCTAAAAAATTCCATGAGGCTACTCCAAAGGTGCACTTCTGGGGGTTGAGCTTCATGTTGAACTTGCACAGGACAGTGAAAGCCTCTTCAAGATCCACGATATGCCTTCCTGAGAACTTTAATTTTACTAACTTGTCATCAACATACACTTCCATGTTTTTCCCAATTTGGTCTTTAAACATTCTATTGACAAATATTTGATAGGTTGTGCCTACATTCTTCAACCCGAAGGGCATTACTTTATAATAGTATATTCCTTTATTTGTAAAAAAAAAATAGCATTCTCCTTGTCAGGGATATGCATGATGATCTGGTTGTAGTCCGAATTGGCATCCATGAAGGATAATAGCTCATGCCCTAATGTAGAATCTACCAACTGGTCAATGAGTGGTAGAGGAAAACAGTCCTTTGGACACGCCTTGTTGACATGTGTAAAGTCTATACAAGTCATCCAAGTTCTATTGGGTTTTCTCACGAGGAATGGATTAGCTACCCAAACAGGGTATAAGGCTTCTCAGATGAAATTGTTGGCCAAAATTTTATGTACCTCAGCTTTCAAAGCCTCCTACCAATCAATATTGATTAGCCTCCTCTTCTGCTGTATGGGGGAAGCACTTTCATCGGTGTTGAGTGCATGGCTAATTACATGAGGACTAATATCGACCATGTCAACGTGAGACCATGCGAAGACATCCTGATTCTCATGGAGGAATGCGATAAGGTTCTACCAAACCCCTCATTCGAAGCCTCTTCTGATTTTGATTGCTCTTAAGGGTTCATCCTCATCTAACCTTATCTCATCAAGCTCTTCCCCTAGTTCCACAGCCGAATGCTCTTCCCCCATCCAAGGGCCAAGATCCTCCTCGTCTTGATGGATCTTGAGGACCTGTTCATCAAGTACTGGTGCCTCCATTTCAAGTATTTCTTTGATTATTACCATGACTGTGGGGTTAGGCTGATTTGGCAGTCGTACTGACACATTGTAGCATTGCCTAGCTTCCTTCTGATCTCCTCGAACCACTCCGCTCCTAAATCAGTCAGGAACCTCATACAAAAATGCCTGATGTAAGTAATCTCTCATAACTCTACCAGGGTTGGTCGACCTAGGATCACATTGTATACTGAAGGGCAGTCAACTACTATGAAGGTACAATACTTGAAGGCTTGCCTTGGGGCCTCGCCCAAGGTGATCGATAACTTTATCTAACTAGCAGGAGCCATTCCTTCTCCCAAGAAACTACACAACATGGAAGTGCATGGCTGCAAATCTCAGACCTTTAGCCCTGTCTTGTCAAAAGCCCACTTAAAAAGTATATTTACTGAGCTTCTGTTGTCGACGAGGATGCGGGTCACTATCTTGTTTGGTATTTGGGTCTCGATCATAAATGGGTCATGATTCGGAAAGTGAACTTTTCCCGCATCTTCTTCAGTGAAGGTGATGGCGTGGTCAGTCATTCTTGGCATTTGCATGGGAGCCTATCTGAAAGCATAAACTTCCTCATCATGGTTGAGGGCTTGGGCATACCTTTTCTGGGCGGATCTCGACTAGCCTCCCAGGTATGGCCCTCCTAATATGGTGTTCACTTGGCCATTAGGTCTCAGAGGGATTGGTAGGGGTTGCCCCTAGTCTCCAGCCGGCAGAGGAATATTGGCCACATGTGGGCCTGATACCATCGGAGGGGGTGGTGCCAGCTGCTCGCCTTCACCGATCCTTAAACCCTGTAGGGACTACCTTGAACCCCATGTTAAGGTCCCATAGGACAGTTTTGGAGATGTCCGAGCTTCAAGAGGTTTTCGATCTCATCCCTGAGTTATCGGCACTCATTAGTATTATGGCCGATATCATTATGATACTTACAAAACTTGGAGGGGTCTCTCTTTTCCCGTTCCCTACTAATTGGTTGAGGTTTTTGATACAGAATTTGATTCTCGGTTGCTACGAATATGTTTTCACGAGATTCCACCAGATCCGTGTATTCGGCATATTGAGGGGTGTATCAGTCCTCCTAACTTTTCTTCCCCCTTTTGTTCCCTCATCGGGACTGATTGTTATTGCCTATTTTTCCACCTCCCTGGTTATTGCTTTGTATTGTTGGCTGGGTTTGGGCCATCGGGATGGCGCTGAAGCTGGCCTGAGGGATGGAGTAATTGTGCTGGGAGTTTTCGACCTGACCGATGTTAGATGTCAGCACCATACTGTACTGGGGGCCTGCGAAATAGCCCAGGTTGGCTGCCGAGGACCCTGACATGTTGGTCGGTCCTCCTGACAGTCCTAGTAGGGCATCTTTTCGGTTAATGAATTCCTGAGCTCGCTTGGCGAAGTCATCCAATCTGTGACAACACCTTCTTTGAAAATCGTCCCATAGAGGGCACATAGAAAGGATTCATGTTTGTACGCCCATTAGTTGTAGGTCTTTGTCTATCCGTTTCATACGGGAAACTTCTTGATTGAAGTGGTTAATGTATTGCTTCAAGGTTTCACTAGATGTAGCGCACAAAAATTATTATTTTTTATTTAATTTTGTGCTTTATATTTTTAATTAATTGTTAAGTGTTAGGAAATTATTTTTAATTGTTTGGTAGAAATTATGTGAATTTAATTTTGTTATTTGTTTTATTTAATTATTCTATTTTAAGAGCCTTCTTGAGATTTGATTGTGTGCACCAAGGTGATTGGTTGGTTGAGGAGCACTTGTGTGTGTGCATGGTATGCATGGTGAGCATGCATTGGTTTTCCTATGCATTAAGTGATTTCCTTTTTAAATTAATTATTTTATTATTTGGAGGAAATTAAAATATTAAAGGGAAAATCAATTATAGAATACTTGTGTTCACACAAGTATAGAGTGTATGAGAAAGAAAGTGTGGGCGTGTGGTGTGTGAATGCATGCTAGGGAGTTGTTTCCATATTTTTTAAGATTCTCACATTAGTATGAAATTAGATAGGAAGAGTAAAGTCCACCGCCCTTTATTAGAAATATAGGAAATCAAGGAATAAAATAAAGGAGAAATTGAAGTTACCTTTTCTTGCTAGGGCACTAAGGTACTCGGCCACTAGGGTAATAAAAGGAAAAGAAAATTTATCTTGGTCTCATTTGCATGGTGGTTGGCCAAGACATCTAGAGAGAGAGAGAGAGAGAGAAGGAGAAGAGAAAGAAAAGGAGGCTAAGGCTTGAGGTCCTAAGGTATGAGTTTAAGGTTCATGGTTTTATTCTTTTCTTCCTCTTCTTGGTTCTAAGCTTGGTGAAATTCATGGTGTTATTAGGTTAGAATTTCACAAGAGCATAGTGAAGGTATTGGGCTAGGGTTTCTGCCTACAAGGGTAAGGCTGTTCTTTTAGTCTCTTATGTTGATTGATATGAGAATATGGTTTTGGTTGGTCTAATGGTTTGGTGATCATGATAAGGTGTTGAAGGTTAGCAATGAAAAGAGGAGGACATAGATTTCGGCATTGGGTATACTCAAGGTGAGGAAGGACCTTGTATGGGTGTTGTTTTGATCTTGGGGTTTCACCTATGCAAAGTGTTGTATTAGACTTGTTAGGATTCTTGTATGATGGGAATGGATTATTGTTTTGTATTTTCTCTATGTCTAGACAATGCATGTGAGGTTCTATTTTTATTTCAATTGATTTTCTTTCAACTTGTTCATGTTATTGGAAAATAGGAACAAGCTAGGGTTCATGTGGATTGTTGAGTTTTTGATTGAATAATTTTTAGAATTTTCATATTTTTTTATGATCAAGGATTAATATTTTAATTATTATTGCTCCAACAAATCTTAAAGTTTTGATAATAAAAGAATGCAAGTTGGATATTAGAAACATGCTATGTAATTTCCAGCATAGGCATTTTTAAAAAAAATGGATGATGAGTTTATGTTGTCCCTTGTTGTTATTTTTGAAACCATTGATTTTGAATAATATTATTTGTATTATTTTCATAACTTGTTGGTCATTTAGGTTTCAGCCTAGGTATTCTTTTTGCATGTTGGTTTATATTTTTGTTTGTATATCACGTTGTCATTTGTAATCTGAGGAATATTCTAGGATTTGCTTTGGGTTATGGAAAAAAATAGAAACATTCTATAGGTTTCGACCTAGGGTTCCGTGTAACGTGTTTTATTTATGTTTGATCTTAAAAACATGCCAAGGATTTAATTGCCTAGAATATGTTAGAATTTATTTTCTTGGGATGTATGACTTCTAGAAACGAGATAGGTGATGTTTTAACTAGGGGTGCACACGGGTTGGGTTTTTGGGTTGCAGGTGCATCAGGTTCGGGTTTTGGGGGTTTCGGGTTGGGAAATGGGATACCGTACCTGCTTTGAATTTTTCAATTTTTTTGGTAATTTCGGGTTTGGTCGGGTCGGGTTTCGGGTGGAATTAGGTCGAAGATGGGTTTTGGGCCGAAAATGGGCCTTGGTAAAAAAAATTCAAAAATACCAATTTTTTGACACTTTTTTAATTTTTCTTTTACTTTTCACATGTTTTATTTTTTATTTTGTTATTAGTTTGGTTCAATTGATTTTTTTACAAATTGGGCCTTGGTACACAATTTTGAAAGGGTAGGGGTTAGGGTTTTTTTGTCATCAAATTTGAATTAAAATAAAAATATATTTTTCTATTTGTTCGGGTTCGGGTGTATAGGTTACACCTGAACCCATGTATGTGTATTTATCACACTCGAAGCCGACCCGAACATACTCGGGTTTGGGTCTAATCCGAACTAAAATTAACTGGTTTTGTCAAAACCTAGGTTTTCAGGTTGCAGGTTGGGCGGGCTTTCGGGTTTTGCGGGTCAAATGTTCACCCCTAGTTTTAACATGATTAAAGGTGTAATTAGATAAATATATGCTTGCTGTTTTTTTTCATTGTTTGATGGTGATGATAAATCAATGATTTTAAAATGTACAAGTTATGCCTCAAAGTGATATTTTGAACTTATATAAACAAAAAGAAAATTATTTCACATATTAATGGGGTTTTTTTTATCTAATTAAACATATGTAGTTTTTTTTTATTATTTTGTGAAAGAAAAATATTGTTTTAGTTCAATTATGTGGTTTTAAACAAATAAAGTGTTTGCTGGAATTTTTGGTTTATTAGGAGAAAATGTCTTTTAAAAAAAAAAGTAAGTAAAACATGTGCTCAAATAAATTAAACCTTAGACTATGTATATGATAAATGCAATTTTTTTCTACACTTTAAATATGTATTTTTCTCAATTATATTTATGCAGTTTAAAAAAATAATTAAGTAAAATTATTTTCTAAAGGAGATCAAGGAATTTCTTTAATAATCATAAGTAACTACAAAATTTTGTCACATTCTTTTAATTGTTTTTAAATAATGAGATTATTATTTATGCACATTAAAGCTAAGGAATTATTTTGTAAACTAAATTTTTGCAATAAAATTTATGAATGCCAAATGTGTGATTTAAAAGAAATAAAGTTGTAATAATCAAAGGGCTATTATTTTATGTTGCTGAATTTTGAGAAATTGACAAGAAAATAAAGGAACAAATAATTCCAACATCAACGCTAGTTTTAAGAGTTGTCTCACATATGCATATTACATGCAAGTTCACTTTTACGCTCAACTATATGTTAGTTAATTAAATACATGGTTCATGACTTGAAATCATTGAGAATTTCTTAGTAGAATTGACATTATTCTTTTATGAATTTATGTGATGTTGTTGTGTGAATAGAGTTGTTGTGCAACTTGTGCCCCGTGTGCATGACCCATGCACACGTGGGGTATGTATGTAGGAAATGTGTAATCTTATATGATTTTAAGACGAATGTTTGATTGTGATTATAGGCTCGTTGTGAAGTATCCCCACGTTATAATTTGCTTGGACTCAAGGTAAGGAAGTTAGCTAGAATTTCTATGAATTATGTTATGAGATGAATGAGCTATTATGTTATGAGATAACTGAGCTATTATGTTATGAGATAAGGTGCTTGTATATGTGCTTGCATGTTGTATGAAAAGTAGTAGGTTGTTAGCATGTTGAACGCGACACAATAAGGGAGTTACTAAGGATATGACATAACTCATAGGGTGGACGCACCAAGGATATTCGAAGACCTGAGATCCTGAATTCTTATGATTATGATATATGAGTATGAATAAGATATAGTTACGATATGTTTTGCCATGAGTTTACGATACGAATTTAGCCTTCTTGTGGTTTTCTTAAATATTGTTGCATTTGTTTGTACTTCCTTACAAGGATTTTAGCTCACCCCCTTACTTTCCACCTTTCAGGTAGGTAATCGGGTTTCTCCTTGGCACGCACAGTGATGTGAGAGGTTCCGACGTCTAGGCATGTGTGACGCGGGGTGTCCTGTGAACGAATAATGAACAAGATGAGCGCCAAGAATAATTAATAACTTATGTCATGGTTTATGTTTCAAACTACGTCAGTGGGACTTATTATTTTTATTTTATTTCCAAATACTACATAAAGACACAACATTTTTTTATTTCAAACTATTGGGCCCAAATTGCATGATTTATCAAGGCCCCACTGAAATTTTCCTTAAAATGGTATTTTTCTAATACATGTGAGTTGAGCGAAGTTTTTATAAAGTAATAGATTAGGGCGTTCTTACACCAGGCCTTTGCTTTATATTGGCCAACACATTAAGTTCAAAGCTGACCATTGTCGCGGCCTCGAATTCTCTTATGAATTTTGAAGACAGCTAGGACCAAGAGTGTATGTTTCCCGACTTGTATTTTTTTTAAACCACTAACTTTCTGTCAATAGGAAACTTGTACATCGTGCGTCCTCAGACTCCTTGTGTACTGTCATTTGCCTATTGAACTTGGCCAAATGGTTAGTAGGATTCGTAGTCCCATCGTAGGAATCCATTGCAGGCATCCTAAATCTGAAAGGCATGGGCTCCTCGACTAGGTGCACAGGGCTCTCCTCCTTCCTCATCAAAGTCTGAGTCCCATCCTTTGAGTTTCAAAAACCAATCCATTTGTTGTCACATTCTCGTAAGCTCACTGACAACCGAGTCATTCGCCAAATGGTTGGGCCACTCGGGTTGGTGTGCATACCTTCAGGCATTTAAATTGTCCAGAAGATTGGAAATGACAACTTTGTAGGTGGTACCATTCTCCTTGTAATATATACACATACAAACAAATCATATCATCTTATTCTCTGACCCTCGCTGCCTATTCACTCATCACACAATTCTCCCTCGCCCGACCCTCACGGTGCTCTTAGTGCACGGTGGTCGACCTCCATCTCGTCCAAGTGGGTTCAGACTATAATTATGCATTTTCACTCCATTAATATACCAAAATAGAACTGTAGAAGGTATAATCCTTGGTATGGAATTTGGTCATGGAACAGACCAAAGCTCTATCACTAAACCTGCATGCGAGGGAGTGGAATTCCAGTCCAGGGACATTCTTTATTTCTGTACACAACTCATTTATATTGACGTCATTTCATGGGCTATTTCTATTAATATGTTGTTCACCTTTAGGCATTTATCCTTTTTGATATGTATGTTTTTGCAGGTTTATCATCTTGGATTATGGTGTCTCTCGGCTAAGGCTTTTCTTGTGATATTTTGGTTAGTTTTTTTCTTAACTCTTTTTACTTAATATTGTAAAATTTAAACATTGAAATTATATGTATGTTCTGTTATGCTCTGTTTGATGAATCTGAATATATTGTAGTGTTTCTCGATTCTATAATTGTTATCCCCAAAATTTCAGTTCGATGACGTGGCAATCAGAAGTGACAAGTGGTAATGCATGATCAGTAGATGACACATTAATAGTCAATAAATATGTTGGCTCTTCGGAGTTGTGATAAAGTGATCTGACCGACCTGATAAAATTTCTGTCTAACCGGTAAAAATTTCTGACTGACTAGTTAGGAGTTTGGCCGACCAGTCAGTCGTTTTGACTGACCAGTCATCTGTTTTGGCCGACCAGTCAGTCATTTTGGTCGACCAGTAAAGTGTTTTGCTAGACCAGAGATGTGTCATGCTAGACCAGAGGTGTGCTAGAGGTGTGCTTTACTGACGAGAGGTGCTTGCCTATGTCCTCAGTAACAGCTTCAACCCGAATCATTCTCAACTGTCGCGGGAATCTCTCAGATATCCCGGAATAATAGCTATATTATTGTAATTTAAATTCATTAATATTTGATTAATTAAAGTCTGTTGGAAGAACCAAGGACCTGGTCAAAGGGAGATACCTGATGTATGATCCATGAGCCTATAAATAAATGGCTCATGGCATCATTTTAGGGGATCTGATCTTTTTAGACTGAGGAAAAACTCTCTAGTTTGGAGACTTTGGGACTGTGACTTGGGGCATTCTTGGGGCATTTTCTGAGAGAGTTTAGAGAGAGAAACTATGTATTTTTCTACTTATACTTAAGAAACTCAGTTGGCTCAAGTTCATTTAATCTTAAGTATAGGATATATATCACAACTCCAAGTGGATTAGGCTATTACCAATAAATTGGGGCTGAACCACTATAAAATTATCAGTGTTGTTTTTTCTCTTGAATGTTTATTGCAGTTTTGACGTCTACTCGTCATTGGCCAAAATCGTGGTCAACATTTTGGTGCTTTTATTGAGAGCCTGAAGAGAAGAAACACACGACTAACATATCAAGATGGCGCCCAAGAATACCAATGTGGCATCCAAAAAGCCAGGCACGTCAAAAGAGCCTGTTAGATCAGAAGGTTCTGGACCGCAGAACCCAGAGATTGAGCCCAGGGTCTTTCTCGAGGAGACCACTCCAGAAGTTGAACAACTCCAGGAAGCAATCGGCACTTTCCAAGGGGAGATGATGCAATTCAATGCTCGGCAAGAGTCTTTCGCTGAAGAGATGGCCAAGCAGAGAGCTGCGTTAAAGAAGTAAAGGTGCGATATGGAGGCCAGAAGCGAAGAGATCAGACAACGACAAGAGGAGGTCGACCGAAGACATCACGAAGCAGCACTTGCTTTAGAGGCGGCTACCCAATTGGGCTAAGCCAATGATTAAGTCGCGACACGAGCAGCCGCCCAAGGAGCACGAAAGGATAACGCTAGTCGGAAGTCCCCTGCTGGAAGGACGGACTCTCAGGGACCTGACCAGAGATGAAGCAATCAAACTGGTCGAGCAGATGATGGAGTCCGCTCCAGAATTGCCTCAACGCAAAGGGAGAACTCTAGAACCCCCTCCAGGAGCCACCGATCAGAAACTTCTAGATCCGGGAGACACCGATCGGGCAGTAAAAAGACTCCACCCAAGCAGGATCAGACCAGGACTCCTCGAGACAAGAGGACTTCACAATTTAAAGATGGGCATGGTCGTGATGAGGTTGATAGTCATCACACCGACTAGTCAAAGGAAAAGGGGGGCAATGACCAACAAGGAGGAAAAGACTGCCCGGGATGTACCAAAAGGCCTCCACTGCACCTCGGGCAGCAGCGTAGTGGGAGAGAGCAAGTCCCGCGTAGTAAGCCCTCTGAAAAATTAAAAAGTACGGTGTTCGATCAGGCAGGAGAGCATGCTTCCCGGAAGGATCTGAGGGACGTTATCACCAACAAGAGGAGGACCATCCCGGTCAAAGGGCAAAATCTGAACCACCCTGCCAGTCAAGTAAAAATACTTGACGACAGTGCACCAGATGGTAATGCCCGACCAGGCGGTCAAGACCTTGGAACTTCATCAGTTGCACCAGCCATCCAATCCTAGCATGACGTGCTAACAGCTGCAATGCAAGGTTTGTCAAAATGACCATCTGGGATGGATGCGATAGACCACCGGTGTAACGCCCTAGAGCCATTACTAAGTGAGTTTTACGAAAAATTGTGCAATTAACCCGCTAACCGAGGTTTTTAAAACAAAAGTGTGACTAAGCAAAAGTTAAGGCTGTAATCTTTTGAAAATGCTTTACTTCGTTGAAAACTTCAAGTATCTATCATTTGGGATCCCAAAATAAGGTTTGCAAAATATTTACAAGTTAAAATAAGTTTACAGCTGATTGACTATCAAAATTACAGGTTAATACAACCATTTTTAAAAAATGCCCCCAACCAAAGCAGTCGAGCAGGCCAAACATGTACGCGTCGCTTCATGCTCTCCGTACTCATGGCTGGTTGACTTTATCTTTTCCCTTACCTGCAACACAGAGCACCCGTGAGCCGAAGCCCAGCAAGAAAACTCAAACAGCACATAGCGTATGCATAATATATAATCAACCTATCAGATAATCCACAGATAACCAAGTAGTCCATCAGACTAAACAAACACGGCCATGCCGTTCCAGAAGCATTACCCAGGTCTGGTATCTCAGTCCTCACCATAAGGATATCCCATGTATCCATTGGGGTCCCACCCTGACTATAAGTATTCCACGTGCTAAGTGTTACTTCCGGCCCCGCTGCCATTCTCAGCTCCGTTGCCGTTCTCGGCACCTTTGCCGTTCTCGGCTCCTTTGTCGTTCATTCTACTATAATCACATATAGTATAATTCAAATAACATTCAAACATATAACAATTCAATCAAGACTACACCCTAACATGTAATATAATTTAGGGTCGTTCCTTGCATTAACACTATGGGCCCATGCCCTGTCCTACGGGTGCTACAGTTTTCTTACCTGTATCCCGAGCTTCACAGTGCACAAAAGTCACGAGCACGGTCCTCTAACTTGAGCCTCACCAAAACCCTAGTCACAACACATATAAAACACTCTTTAATACTAACCAATTCCAAAACCACTTTCCAGGACCAATCCCGTACTCTCGGGACCTCCAAATTCCTAAAATAATGCATCGGAAACATCCCCTGAGCCCCCGAAACAAATGCCCAAAAATGCAAAATTTCCCATCCTGAAAATAGCCTAGCGCCGCGGCGCTACCCGTGAGGGCCGTGACGCCCATAAAAGTCAGAAAGTTTCCTCCCCCCTGACATAGCCTCGCACCGCGGCGCCGAAGAGCAGGGCCGCGGCGCCCCTATGCGAACCCAGAAATTCTGGGTTTTTCTCCTGCAATTCCCTCATCCAAAACACCTCTAAACCAACCCAAACACATATCTAAACCCCAAAACCAATTTGAAACCTCAAATGAACCATCTAACAACCTATACACACTAGCATCAAGATCATACACAAAATCATACTCAAAATCCACCCCTTTGATTTCAAACTTCAGAAATCTAAACCCATAAACCAAAAACATAAACCAAAGGTTGAAAAACTTAAACCATGCTTCAAATTTCCTAAACCACAACAGAAACAAATCTTAAAATTGCATAGAATCCTTACCTCAAGTGGAGAATTCACCCTTAAGCTTCCTTGATTCTTCTCCTAAGTCTCAAAATTTCAGCTCCCTTCTTCCTTTCCTTTTCTTCTAGCTTTTTCTTCAAATTTTAGCATAAACCAATATGTGACTAAATGCTAAACGTGTGCCCCTTTTTCCCCAGCTGAAACTTATCTAAACCCTTGCCAAATGACCATTTTACCCCTCCATCAAAACCCTTTCCTAACTAAACCTCAAGGGCACTCTAGTCATTTCATCTCTATTACTATTCTACCATTTTCCATAACAACTTGTTACTCTCAGCAGTTACTAAAGGTTACTCAATCACCAATAATCAATAACCACTAATTCACAACTCAAACATGAAATTACCAAAGTACCCCCTAGGCTCCTCCCGAGCTGGGTATAAAAAAATCCCGTTGTGACTTCTAAGTTAACTAGCTCTCTAGGACCGTCTCGGCACGTGCATCACAATAATATCACCACACTCACGTGGTTCAAATGACATAATACAATTATCACATTTATGCCATCAGCGGGCTAAAATTACCAATTTACCCCTATCATACAAACGGGGTTCGCATGCATATTTATTTCACCTAAACATGCATTCTAACCACATATTCATTAAATTCACATAAATTAATGCAATATAACAATTATTTCCCTCCAGGCACACTAATCAAGGCTCCAAGCCTTAATAGCAAATTTAGGTCGTTACAACCGGAGTGGCAGCCCATTTTGTGCCCGGATTAGAGCAGCCCAACTGCCGGCAAAATATAAAGCACCGGTACTGCCAGTGTATATAGAAAAGGCAGATCCCACTATGCACGTTGGGAAATTTGAGGACCAAATGGAGCTACTTGGTGTAAGTGATGATTACCGGTGTAGAGTCTTTCCAACCACATTATCCGATACTGCCCAAGAATAGTATTGGAAGTTTAAACCGAATTCCATTACCTCTTGGGAAGCATTCGGGAAGGATTTTTGTAGACAGTTCAACGCTGCCCGGACTCCACCAGTTTATGCCAACCACTTGGCAGATATCAAACAAGGAAATGATGAGTCTTTACAGAATTATATATAGAGATTCCTGAGAGAATCCAATAGAGCAACTGCTGTAGGAGACGAGGGGAAGATGGTTGCCATATTCGCTGGGATAACTTATCGGAGCCCTTTGTGGGATAGTATACATAGAAATCCAATTTCAACACTTCAACAATTTCTTGACCGAGCAAACAAGTATATGAAATTGGATGATGCAATCGAGAAAGAGGAGAATGGCATAAACAATCCAGGCGGATTAGCTGACCCCCCTAAGAATGGTGGAAAGAAACGTGGGAATAATGGGTCTGACCACCATGAAGAAAAGAAGGCTAAGTCGAGTTCAAACGAAAAGCTAACCAAGTATAAGCCTCAGTTCACTAATTACACCACTCTCTCAGCTAGCCGAGAGGAAATATATCTTGCTAGTCATGAAGAGGTTCTCTACAAGAAACCTCCACCCATCAGGAAAGAGATGAGGAAGAGAGATATGAATAAGTTTTGTCGTTTCCATGGAGATTATGGTCACGACACAAATGAATGCAATCACCTCAAGGACGAAATAGAATTTCTTTTCCGGTCGGGCAAGTTGAAAAAGTACCGGGCAGAGACACCCCAAGGAGAAGGAGGCAGCAACAATCATGGCTTCAAACGACAGAGATCTCCACCCTTGCAACCTGGGCCTGTGGACTTTACCTTAGACACTGTATGTGGAGGTCCACATTTGGCTGAAGATAGTAACAAAACAAGAGAGAGGTATGCCCAGACACTTTGACAAGAGTGAGAGTGCTAGGATCAGATTTGGTGAACGGAGCCTGATCAGGAACCATTGGAATGGCGAACGTCTGTGGATATATTATTTCTAAATACCGCTTTAAGAGTGGTAGTTTAATTTCAAGTTGTTTAACATTTTATTTAAATTTGGTTTATGAGCTGGTTATTTGCTGACCAGTCATCTATTTTTGAATTTTTTGTTGTTGTTTAAGACTCGTTATTAGACACGTTTTGTCCTTTTTTTTACGAGTAATAAAAGAGACTACGCGCAGCGTGGTCGATTCTTGCTACAAATGTGCATGTGTGTTAATTATTTGAACAGTGTTCAACTGGTCGGTAAAATCAAACAGTGTTCAACTGGTCGATACGTTTAAGCAGTGTTCAACTGCTCGAATATTTTCCATATATTCTATGTGTTTCACGAGTAATTAACTGCTCGAACAGACGCGGTCAAGTAGCAAGTGACTAAGGATCTTTCAACCCTCGACACTTGGGGGGCACATGGGGTATATTGGTATATAATTTAACATAGGCAATAAGAGCACGAGTTAAGATATCTGTTTTTAGGCTGACTTGTAAATTTTCGAAGTCCAAAAAGGCCATTAAGCTAACTTGTTTGACAAAGCTTAAGTAACTTGGAATTTTTTTAAAAATTTCAAGTTAGAAGCATATATTCGTGTAACAATAAACATTATGCTCATAAAATGTTAGAGCAATAAGAGTGTGAGAAAGTATACTTAGTATGGACTTATGAAATGTCTAGAATTTCTAAGTTAGAAAACTAAGTACTCATGCGAAAATATAAGGCATACATCAGGGTGATTTTACTATTCACAAAAAACCTATAATGTTTTAAGTCTAAAAAGACTTAGAATGTTTCAAGTTAGCAAAGAAAAGAAAAGTATAAATGCCAACAGCTCGACTGTACGAGAAAAATACCAAAGCTGCTAAGCAACAATTGTCTTCACAAGAAAAAAGAGTAAACTACTGGCCAGGTACAAAGTTTAGCTGATCAGGTGCAAAGTTTTCCTGGTCGGGAAAGCAGATACAACTTCCCTAGTCGGCTGAGCATATATCACTGGTCGAGTAGGAAACTCTGTTGTTGAGCATGACTAACAGCGATGAGTCCCTGGAGTGAATCAAACAAACACGAACAAATGAATACAAAGTAAATACTACATAGTGAAAAAATGTCTTTGAGAAGAGAAGTCAATTTTCCCCAAGATTGATTGAGAGAAATCAATCTCTCAAAATACTTTTGAGAGATTCGAACAAGGTGTTTTGATGGTGTTTGGAGGGATAAGTTTTAGGCATATGCTTAAGTAGCTACACCGTACGCCCGATCGGTTAGGTGATGGCCGAGCGGATGCCTAGTGTGCCCGAGCAGGCTCGCGCGCGCATCCGAAGGCTAGCGTCAGAGTGGATGTTGGATGCGTGTTTGAGCAGCTGGGGCTGCGTCTGAGCAGATGGTGGCATGCGTCCGAGCGGATGGTGGCTGCATGTCCGAGCTACTGGGGTTGTGTCCGAGCGGATGTTGGCTGCATGTCTAAGTATCTGGGGCTGCGTCTGAGCGGATGTTGGCTGCGTGTCTGAGCGGATGTTGGCTGCGTGTCCGAGTAGCTGGGGCTGCATCCGAGCGGATGGTGGCATGTGTCCGAGTGGATGGTGGCAAGTGTCCGAGTAGTTAGGGGCATCCGAGGAGCAGCCTGTCCGAAGGCATGGGTGTCCGAGCGGTTGGGGTGCGTCCGAGGATAAGCATGTCCGAGGAGTAGCATTGCCAAGAAGCTGTTTGGGTTCTGAGGCACAAGGCTTCCAAGGGACAAAAGAAATTTGATCGGTTAGGAATGGTAAAAGAAACAAGTTTGAATGGCTAAAGGAAACGTTTGATCGTGGGTTTAATTCAAAAGTTAAAGTTACTGACCGGATGAAAACTTTTGGATGACCTCAAAAATATTTTGCTAGAAAAAAAAAGTTTATCATAGAGTAAATCATATAATAAACTTGGGGGGAAAATGTTATCCCCAAAATTTCAGTTTGATGACGTGGCAATCAGAAGTGACAAGTGGCAATACATGGTCAGTAAATGACACATTAATAGTCAATAAATGTGTTGGCTCTTCAGAGTTGTGATAAAGTGATCTGACCGGCCTAATAGAATTTCTGTCTGACCGGTAAAGATTTTTGACTGACTAGTTAGGAGTTTGGCCGACTAGTCAGTCGTTTTGACTGACCAGTCATTTGTTTTGGCCGACCAGTCAGTCGTTTTGACCGATCAGTCATCTGTTTTAGCCGACTAGTCAGTCGTTTTGACCGACCAGTCATTTGGTTTAGGCGACCAGTCAGTCGTTTTGGCCGACCAGTTATTTATTTTGCCCGACCAGTAAAGTGTTTTGCTAGACCAGAGATGTGTCATGCTAGACCAGAGGTGTGCTAGAGGAGTGCTTTGCCTATACCGACCAGAGGTGTGCTAGAGGTGTGCTTTGCTGACGATAGGTGCTCGCCTATGTCCTCAGTAACAACTTCAACCCGAATCATTCTCAACTGCCGCAGGAATCTCTCAGATATCTCGGAATAATAGCTATATTATTGTAATTTAAATTCATTTATATTTGATTAATTAAAGTCTGTTGGAAGAACCAAGGACCCGGTCAAAGGGAGATACCTGATGTACGATCCATGAGCCTATAAATAAATGGCTCATGACATCATTTTAGGGGATCTGATCTTTTTAGACTGAGGAAAATCTCTCTAGTTTGGAGACTTTGGGCATTTTCTGAGAGAGTGTAGAGAGAGAAATTATGTATTTTTCTACTTACACTTAAGAAACTCCAAGTGAATTAGGCTATTACCAATAAATTAAGGCTGAACCACTATAAAATTATCAGTGTCGTTTTTTCTCTTGAAGGTTTATTGTAGTTTTGACGTTTACTCGTCGTTGACCAAAATCTTGGTCAACAATAATGTTGATAGAATTAAGGAGCTAATCACCATCATACATAAGATATATTGAAAATAATGTATCCCCTGTATTTTTTTTTTTTTTTAAATTTTATAGATTACAAATTAAAAAATAAAATAAAATAAGAATAATAACAAAGCAATAAATCGTGTTTGAATACTTTTACAAAAAAAAGCTAAAATCTTAAAAACAAAATTGGAGAAACAAAACCAACTATGGTATCTTTTTGTTAAAAGAGAAGGACCTCCAATCCAAGCCTATTAGTATTGTTATGTGATAAGATGTTAGAAATGGACCGTCCAAGACAGAAGACAAGGAACTCCAATCCAATCCAAGCCATGAAGTGACACGAGAATATTTAATAGGAGTTGAAGAATAATTGATTAAATTTCTTATTGAACTTAACAATTTCAAATTCTCATATTTAGTGTAATGTTATTTTTTTCTTATATTTATATAAAAAAAGTTCCTAATTCTTTTGATAATAAAACACTTTTTTCTTCATTTATAAGAAATCCCATTTTACTCATTTTAGTGTTGCTAAGGATCTATTGACACTAATTCAGATCCTATTTTATCATTTTAAAAAAGTTTAAAAATAGTTGTGCCTGTAATAATACATGATTGGTTCTTTATTTTACAAAATGATAAACAAGATTTTAGCTATCCGCTAACTATTATCACTACTACTACATAGTAACTCTAAAATCTTTTGGGTTGTTAAATTTTTTTATCTAACTATTATTATTACTAAATTGTACTTTGTACAAAAGAACTAACATGGCGTATAGAATAATTATCATGTTATAATATTTTTGAATAATGATATATACACTAATATTATGTAAAAAAAATTAAACTAATTGACGTGATACAATTTTTATAAAATAATAAATTTGTCTCAAATTAATTTGATTATTTAAAAAAAATATATTAACTGAAGTAATATTTAGTGCATATATCATTATTAAAAAACATTATCACATTATCACATTATCACGTGTTAATAGAGTGTGCGGTGAAATTTAGAGGATACAATTTAATAACATTAATAATTGGGGAATTTTTTTTAACAAATACCATATGATTGTGGTTAATATTCACAGTACAAAAATCTTTTTTATTCTTTCAAAAACTAGATAATTCCAAATACATATCCTCTTCTCGTTTTGCCCAGTTCTTTCTCTTTCACTTCATCAGCAGACGATAGAAAGAAGCTCCTTGGACGCCAATCCGCCACCGCACTCCAAACCCACAACCACGGTGGCGCCACTGTAGGTAAACCCACCTCACCTCTCTCTCTCTCTCTCATACTCACTTCGGCACCTCTCTCACCTTAATTGATGTCACAGCTCACTCACGACAACCTCCCTCCCTTTCTCTCACTCTCATGGAGTCGTGGTGCCTCTTTTCTTCTCCATCTCTCTCAGTGCTATAAATGTTCATATATGGAATCATTTGAGAATCTGTAGATTATAAGATTTTATATTATATATAATGGGATTTTTGGATTGTGTTGTCTTGGTATTGAAATGATACATGATCATTTTCAATTTCAACATAGAAATTATAATGATCCATGGTGTGTGAAATTGTGAAATTAAATAGGCCTTTGATGTTTTTTTTTATATGGGAAAGTAGGTTTCGGGTGCAATATGTTATTGTGTAGTTGGCATATGTATTGTTTGATGAAATGATCGTGTGAATAATTTGTTTATATAGTTGAATAGTCATCAAAGTACTTTATGAACATTCATGGATATGCATTATGGGTCATTAGAGAATTATGTTTTATATTGTTTTTTTTTTTGAAGAAATGTTTTATATTGTTAATGCTTTCTATTTTAGTTGTTTTTATTTATCTGATTATTTATGTATTTTGCTCATAATTCATGTTTGTGAATTGATCAATTCAGCTATTGTTAGTTGTTGATTTTGATCACATCCTTTTATGCTTCTCGCCCATTGAAGCATGTTCCACTTTGGATATTAAGAGTTAAAATGCCTTCGCATACTGTGTTTTTCCTCCTTGTAATGTTTGTGTCATAAGCATCCTACATATAACATATTTGACTTATAGGATATGATTACTTTCTTACGATTTTCTTATAAAAGAGATTCAAATTGCTGCTTACTTTGTGAGAAATAAGTGGTTCTAAGTAGTTTCGTTATTCTGGGAGAATGTTCTCAAGAGAAATGTTGTATTAAAATTATGTATGTGTTGATGAAGAAAACAACTTGGGTAATTTAAAATTCAAAAGGAATACAGCTTCTCAATGGCGAACCAATCAAACCCTTAAGTACCAAAACATTCTTCTTGAATTATGAAATTATTACATTTTTTATTGTTATTATTTTTAGAATCTGAAGAAACTATTATCCCTCTAGAATAAGAAAAGCAAACACCTATTGGTACTAACTAAGAATTAAGGATTTTTTTTTAATTGTGCACATTGGCAAAGCAGAGTGAAGCACATATCCAAAAATGGAGGTATCGATACTTGGTGCTAGAATGCAACATATCATGCCTTGCTCCTTCCCATTACCATATTCCTTCTCTCCTTCCACCTCAACTACACCAAAGAATTCTTATCTCATTTATGCTAAAGCTTCACCAACAACGACAACAACTTTTGTTAAAGGAGCAAACATAGAACAACCCAACAATGGCGAAGTGAAACGTAACAGGACTCCTTCAAAATCTTACTCGGCCAGAAAGTCTGCTATTCTTGAAATTCAACTATCCCCTGATTTGGATTCTGCTCTTACAAGGTAACCCTCTTCATTTTTTGTTTTGGAACTATATTTCTTTGTTAATTTGTTGTTTTTTTTTGTATTAGTGTCAGTTTATTTATTCTTGTTAAATTTTGTTGGTGACCCATGAAATAAAGTTTGTGGGTTCGATTGGCATGTTGGGTTGTGAAATTTATTGTAAAATTTGAATGTTATGTTATTTTTTTTAGATTTGAGAAATGAAACCCTATCTGGGATTAGTAATATCTCTGTTCTGAAATGGTTTGTATTCTTAGTTATCAAGAAAGTTTGCTGGGTAAAAGTCATCTTTAAGAGTTGAAGTTCAGTTGCATTTTTATCATGGACCATGATTTTACACTTGTATATTGTATGGATCATGAACTAATATCAATTTGAAACGCAGACATTAAATTTTTTAATCTTGTTTTGTATCAAATAAGAAGAAAACACCTATATCTGTAAAGTTCGAAAGGGGTCTCTTTTTTAGTGGAACATGATACAATAAAACATCTAAATTTGAACCTAACTCAACTAACTGAGAGAGGTTTCTCTTAAAATTGTAGTTCATTGATTATATGGTCTTTCCTGTATCAAGCCAATGCTCAGTAATCTATTTACTTATAAATATGAAGAATTTTCAATGTGGAATTTTGCCTTCTAGTATATAGATAGTTTTTCTTCTCTTTTGATACTCTTATTATAAGAATCATGTGCATCCCTTGATTTTTTACATATGTGATTGCTTAGTCTTAATGTAGTTCTCTCAAATTGACAAGATAAAACAGTAACCTAACCAATAAGTTGTAACTTAAACGAGACCTTATTTTGCAGCTATGGAGATATTTTAAAAGTTCAGGACTTGAATGCAATATTACGTCATTTCGGAATGCGAAAGAGATGGCACAAGCTTTCCCAGGTGCTACATCTTGCAAATTATTTAACTGAACACTCCATTGTTATATCTGTTGAACATACAAAGTTGGCTATGTATGCATTACTAAGTGTCGCATATATATGTATATATATTATTCCTAACGGTGTCTCTCATATAGCCCATTTAATTTGCCTCAAGTCATATGTAGTTTCTGTGTGTGTCTTGTCCACATAAATGTTAGTGAACATGCATGCTTCTCTTTTTTTTAAAAAAAAATTATTTAAAATAATGATTCAAGTGCGACTTTTACGAATTAAAACTTTGAGATTATATGTTATGTTTGGCAACTTAATGACCCACTTTTCCTTTGTTTTAGTGGAGAAGTAGAAAATGTGTTTGTGGTTACTATATTATCGTACATTTGTTAGATGAATTTTATATGAGAGTTGTTGTACCTAATTTAGTTTTCTTGGAAACATATTGAACTTAATTAGGTTCTTTTATCTCATCAATAAGAAAGCATTAGAAGAGTAATCGTCCCTTTTAACTATTCTTCTGCTCGGATTATATATTATCCTGCTACTTCATGGCTTGTCTGCCTTATGTCGGATTTTTTTTTCTAGTAATCTTTGATAGGGAGGTACACTCACAACAGACACAAACTGATATAGAAGAGAGAATGACAGGAGAAAATCTGCTATTGTTTTATTGAATTTGACAGAAAATCAGTACAAGAACCTTTAAAGTGTTCGAGAGCCTGGTCTCTCCACAATCAATTTCCATTTATCCAAATCATCCTTACTAAGCTCAGCACCTTCCTATTTAAATTCCTGCCACATGGACAGCTGGCTTACAATAGAAACAGGAACCAATCTCCTATTCTAACTGGACTATTTGTTCGTCCGTGCCATCTCCTCTTTTCCTACGTGTAACGTAGGTATTTTTAATAGGAGGCCTATCTTTTATTCTTTTTTTTTTAAATTAAATCATCGTATATATATTTATAGTATATATAAATATATATAGATGTATAGATATACATACACATTATAATGGGAAAAGGAATTTAACTTGAGACCTCCTCTATTAAGAGGAGATGTGTGGTTCCACGCATTCTAATCCTATGATTACTAATAGGAGGCCTATCAATCTTTAAGTAGGAACCACCTCATTTTTGTTCAGTTAAAGAGAAGTATTTGAGTGGCCTCTCTCTTACCCTATACATGTATTAATTTGACGGATGTATACCTGTTTTTATACATATTTCTTCCTGCATATAAGTAAATAAAATAGTGTGTTTTTGTCATTTTTATTTTCATCTTTAAGCATTCTCATTTAAATGAATTGAAGATGGTGTAATAATGTTGATTTAATTTCATTAATTTTTGAATAAGAGCTTCAGTTATTGTTGTTAAAATTTGTATAGGATTCTTTTTGCTTTTATTGCAGTGCTTCAATTGGATGCAACAAAATATGAAGATTTGTCCTGCATCATATAGCAACTATATAAAGTTCACGGGAGAGACTCACAATCCTGTGGGTGCACTAGAAGTTTATAATAGCATTCAGGATGAATCAACCAAAAAGAATATCATCATCTGCAATTCTGTTCTTGGGAGTTTGGTTAGGAATGGAAAGTTTGATCACAGCATTAAGTTTTTTGGTCAGATGAAGCAGGATGGTTTAACACCAGATGTTGTTACATATAGTACAGTATGCCTTTTACTCATGTCTATAATTTGTTTCTTTTGCATTCATATTCAGAATCCAGGTTTTTGCTAATTAGTGTATTAAGTAGTAGTGGTAAAGTGTGCCATGTAAGATGAATGAATTTTATCTAGAACATTGGTAAGGAATTAATTGATGCCCTCTCATACATTTCATCCTTTTATGGTTTTGTGAGGCAGGAATAAAAGGGGAAAAATGATTAGATGGAGTGAGAAATTGGTTTTGATAACTTCATATTGAATTGATCTTATAACCCACTGATTCGATTTGAACATCCTCAAAAAATTTCTTGTCTTTGTGGGTTTTACTATTCAATTTATGATTGTGTTTTTCTTATTTTCTAAAACACTTTCTTAGTTGTCAGATATTATTAGTGCAGTTGTCTTATCTGTAATTTGCGTGATGTTGTGGAGCCTTAAATATATGTTGATAAGTAAAATACTTGGCATTGTAACTGCAGTTCTCTTGAATTATACCTTACATAATAATTTTTGGTTTTCTTTAGTTACTTTCAGGTTGTATCAAAGCTAAACAAGGCTATCCAATAGCAATGGAACTTGTTCAGGAGTTGCAGCAAAATGATGTGCAGATGGACAATGTAATTTATGGGACTCTTCTGGCCATATGTGCTTCACATAATAAATTGAGTGAAGCAGAAAGCTATTTTAACCGGATGAAAGAAGAAGGCCATTCGCCAAACGTTTTTCATTATAGCTCTTTGCTCAATGCATACTCTATATGTGGAGACTATAAAAAGGCCGACATTTTGATTCAAGATATGGAGTCGACTGGGCTACCTCCAAACAAGGTTTTGCTTACAATGAAAATAGTGTTTTTTTTTCAATTTATATTTGTTTCCATGATTCTGTTTAGTTTGTGTCTAGTTTTCTGTACTTTCACTATCAATAAGTGGCTTGTTTAACTTTGCATACATACTTGAGCATATTTGAAGTATGAAGCCTGAAGGAAATTATCTACTATAAAGGGCACATTGCTGTCTAAATAAGAAGGGCAAGTAATTTCAAATGCAAAAATAAGGAGACATTGTTTATGTATTTAATTTATTTACGTATATTTGTAACTATGTTGCGATTTCTGGTTGGCTTGGTGTAATAATCTTTCCTACATTGCTTTTCATTTTCTTCACAGATTGATGTTTACTTTTTCATAGTTTAAATACACTGTTTCTTCATTTCAGTAATCTACATTGCTTTCAGGTGATATTAACAACTTTACTCAAGGTATATGTCAGAGGAGGTTTGTTTGAAAAGTCTAGAGAACTGTTAGCTGAACTGCAAGCTAAGGGCTACGCCGAAGATGAGGTAAACTTGTACAGTTGTACTGTTACAACTATCATTTAGTTTCATAGTCCTAGGTTTTCTAGTTTGTAATTACTATGGCATTTTCTCTTTGAGAGCATTTGTTTAACCTCAAATGTGCTGGATTTAAGTTGCATCATCATTAAAGTTCAGTGTGGAACTAGTTTGGTCAATACATTCAGTTGACTGAGCCAAAATTGTCTGATTTATTTCTTTTTGTTACAACTACTGGTAATGTTTGTCTTTGTGTTGTGAAACTTTCAACTTGCTTTTTACTTATTTGTTCTTCTTTTGAGATGATATGACTAATTATCGTAATTCCAAAACAACAAAATTTCCTTTGGTCATTCAATTTAATATCAAATCTGTCAAGTAAGTATAGCCATTATGTTGATTGATTGATTAATTTTTTTTAAATGTTTTGGAACTAACAATATATGCTCGTCTCTTGTCAAACATTTGGTTATGATTCATGGCAACTTAGAGTTCTTTGTAATTTTACTAAAAATCTATATTCATTTCCTTTTGGCCCCTGGGGGAATGCTACCTACACTTTTTATTAGCTCCAGTTTTTTTTTTCCTTTTGTGATTGTATGTTTGTCACTCATCATCAATCTATTTTCAGATGCCATACTGTTTATTGATGAATGCACTTGCTAAGACTGGACAGATCAATGAAGCTAAATCAGTTTTTGATGAAATGCTTGAGAAATGCGTTAGCTCAGGTATGCAGTGAATAAAGTTGTTAAGTAGGCTTCTTTTAGACATCAAACTGTGCATTGTCTTCTTACTAATGCACGATGCACTAAAAAGCATAAGCATCTAGTTCTTTAGGTTATCAAACTAAACATATCATTTGTCATGCCCCCAAAGTCCTGTTCATAACTTAATTTGATTTTTACTAGGGTTTCTAATTAAGGTCTTAAGATTTGGACAAGAAGTGTTCAACACGAATGTTAAAATGCTATGCATGCTACACTAAAATTAGTTTTCACTCAATGCAATTAAGAAGGGACTTTGTAACCTACATATATAAGGAACCCTCAACGCGTTTATTTGGTATTTTGACCCTAGTCATGAGATGTCCTGTGGCAGATCCTTGAATCCAAGTATTAGAAAGTTTGCCCTGGAATAACATTGTTTTAGATCTTGTATCAAAAAGTTTATAATACTGATAAGCACCTTCAATAATATGTGCCTTTCAACAGTAGTAAAGTTATAAAGGAATCTCTGTTGCAACTTTACTCTCAAATTTGATAGATTCAGTTTAATCAACATGAGCTTTGATGGGCATTGCTGTCGTTTTGCATGCTTTCCATAGGTCATCTAGTATAATTATACAGACTACCATTGTGCTGAAATGATGTGTTTTTCCTCTGGCAGATGGTTATTCCTACAGTATTATGATTTCAGCATTCTGCAGAGGTGGGCTTTTGGAAGAAGCAAAGCAGTTGGCCAAGGATTTTGAAGCAAGATATGACACATATGACTTGGTGATGTTTAACACTATGCTCTGTGCTTACTGCAGAGCAGGCGATATGGAGAGCGTAATGGAAATGTTAAAGAAAATGGATGAATTAGCTATCAGTCCTGATTATAATACCTTTCATATCCTAATAAAATATTTCTGTAAGGAGAAGTTGTATTTGCTTGCTTACCGAATGACAGTGGACATGCACAATAAAGGCCATCAATTAGATGAGGTATGCTCCTTCCTATTGATTAAAACTGGCTACACATTTTTTTCTTTGTTTTTCTGTCCAGAGATGAATAGAAAGTTAAACTATAATATATTTTTCAATAAACAAGTTATGTAGAAGCAGGAGCAAAATAGAAAACATGGCAAATTTCATGGAAAAAAGTGCGGGAATGAAGAAGATTTTGGAAGATAGACACAGAATGAGAAGGATTCCAAATATGAATGAAGTCAATTAAAAAAGTAATGAGCTTATGAAGAAAAAAGATAATATCTTCCACATCCAAATTCCCAAATAATCTTTCAGACAAGGTTTAGGAACTCACCCAATAATTGTTTTTTTATTTTTTTATTTTATAAAAATACTCATTGTGGCCTTGTTGCCTGACAACTTTTAGGACAGAAAACATGCGGGAATAATGAGTGTTGAGTTGGGAAGATAAAATGTGATGAGATATTATGGAGATTAGGTAGCTGTAGGATGTTCCGTATTTGGTTTAGAATATAATGGGTTTCAAGTATGCATGACTAAAGTCTAATCTGGATTTGCTCTTTCTTTTCTTTATAAAGGTTTGCCTTGAACTATTTGAACTCTGACCTGAAACGAGCTAATTTATGAAATGGGAACCTATTCCAATAGTTTTTTCTTTTTGGCTGTGTAGGAACTCTGTTCCTCCCTAATATTTCATCTTGGTAAGATGAAGGCACACGCAGATGCTTTTTCTGTCTACAATATGTTGAGATATGGAAAAAACACCATGTGCAAGGCTATCCATGAAAAGATTCTCCACATTTTAATTGCTGGCCGGCTTTTGAAAGATGCCTATGTTGTAGTAAAGGTTTGCTATGCTGTTTACAAGTTTCCTGGTTCTCCATTCTATGTAATGAATTTAGTTGAGGATCTTGTGATATATTTTCATGATCAGGACAATGGAGAGTTGATTTCCGCGCCTGCTATGAAAAAGTTTGCAACTATATTTATTAAGTCAGGAAACATCAATTCAATAAATGATGTTTTGAAAGTGATCCATGGTTTCGGCTGCAAGATTGATGAGGTAACAAATTACTGGTGTCATTGAATTACCTTACATTGACTCCAATTCTCCTATCATTTTCTAGATCCATGCCGATGATCTTGGAATATGTTTGGTGCTGGGGCTAGCCTGAATGTTATCAAGCCTGTCCATACTTTGAAGTTTGAACCTTTTCTTTACCTTTTTCTTCTATTTATACCGTAGGCTGGACCTCCCATAAGGGCATCCAGGTTAAACCAGATATATTAAGAAGATTATGCTCGTCTAAAACCTCCGCTTCTATCTTTTTGTTTATACAATTCTGTTTAAATTATTTGTCAGAATTTTTATTCTGTTTTGTACTGTGTTTTAGGTAATGAGTAATGATTCGGATACACAAAATTTACTCACTATAATGTGTTATTAATCTTAATCATGCAATTAAAGATGATTTGGCCCCTAGTTAAAAATGTCTATGGTTAAAATTAAATACACTTGATGTGTGTAATTTCTATGCGTAAATTGAGAGTGTGTCTAGCATTACTAATAGGAATTGTCCTCTTCTTTTATGAAATACATACAGACTAATGTATAGAAAAACAAACTATTCAATATTAGGAATAGGAAGTAAAATTCCTGATTTTAGGGAGTAAATGCATACAAATAAACGAGGAAAATATCTCCACTAAACTAGGAAAGTCGACATAGATTTTGTGTAACAAATAAATTAAGCATATCATTCGAAATGTGAACTATGTTCACATGTATTGCTGATTTGGTTTGTCGGTTCTTGTGGAACTTTTCATTCCCTTCTTTTTTGTAATTTTTATTTTTCTTAATAGAAATTATTGTTTGCTATAGGAATGGTATTGAAAAATTAAAACATCCTCTCTTTTCTTTAAACTCTCCTCTTATTGTTAGATTCCTGTGGATGAAACAAAAATAAGCCTTTATACCCTTCTCTGCTTTGAATTTCAAGTTTAATTGGCCATTAACCTTGCTTTGTTCCACAGGAAATATTTCGGATGGCCATATCACGTTATATTATGAAGCCTGAAAAGAAGGATTTACTTATTCAACTTCTGCAATGGATGTCCCCACATGGTTATACTGTTGATTCATCTACAAGAAACCTAATCCTGAAGAACTCTCACTTATTTGGTCGCCAACTTATTGCTGAAATACTGTCCAAGCAGCATACGATGTTAAAAGCTCCAAAATCTGATAAAAAACGATGGATTGCTCAATGAACAGTTTGTTGCAGATCAACCCCTCTTTTGTAGAGAGCTTTCCATTTGACTGATACAACAAATCTCTCTCCAAAATTTGCACTTGTAAGTGTATCAAACCTATGTTTTTTTAAATTCTCATGCTTCTGTTGTTGTGTCGTGCAAGGAATGAATAGTGCCTGATTATGTAACAAGAAATTAGAAGTTCAGCTTACACTGTTTTTCTAAATAGAGTTTCTTGGCAGTTCCTCATACAGTTAACCGCATGACAAGTTGGATATAACTAGTGAAAGGTAGTTTGTTTTAGATAGTGACTGTTCTAAAATAAAAATATAGAAGTGCCATGGCATGACTAACATTTGTTGAAAAACCTGCGAATACAAATTGACCCCATAGCTCATTGAGTAGTCTTCTTAACCACACTCCTTCACAAATGCCAAGAGCAAAAGCTCTAAATTCATATTCAGCTATACTTCTTGAAACGAATTACTGTTTCCTGCTCTTCCATGACACAAGGTTTCCCCACACATGAACAATATCCTGAAGTTGACCTCCTGATGTCACCTGCCGAAATTGTATCTGTATAGACTTCAACTTCACTGCCATCATTTTTCTTGTACAGTAAACCTGTTCTAGGAGTCTTGAGATACATTAAGAATCTATGACCGGCTTTTATCTGTTCTTCAGCTAAACTACTTATATACTGGCTTAGCTTACTACACTGAATGCAAAGCCAATATTGAGTTGAGTGTTTGATATATAGTTAAGTCATCGAACCAATCTTTGGTATCTCCCCTTATGTGATGGAACACTATCTTTTTCTGAACCAATCTTCCTTGTTGAGTCCATTGGTGTTGCTGCAGGGTTTTATCTGAGAATGCCTATCACTTTGAGTAAATCTAGAATGTATTTTTGTTGAGAGACAAATATATCATTCCTTGAACATGCTATCTCCATGCCAAGAAAATATCTGAGATTTATTTTAAATTTCCTTGCCAGTAGCTTCTTTCCCATTAAAACAATATCATCCATGTACACAATTAGAATTGTTACCTGAGCTTCAGAGGAAAATTTCACAGAGTGTGGTCTGCCAGACATCGAGTGTACCCCTTTCTAATCACTGACTTAGCAAATTTATTAAACCATGCTATTGGAGACTATTTAAACCCATATAAAGACTTTCTTAGCTTGCACTTTTTATTTTGATTGAGAATTCTCTAGTCCTGGCAGAATTTTCATGTAAACTTCTTCCTCTAAATCACCATTTAAGACACATTTTTAACAGCCAGTTGATACAGTGGCTAGTCTTTTTTGTTTTTGAAAAAGAAACTTTGTATTAACCAGAAAACAATACAAAGAAGAGAGATCCAAAAAGATCTCCTAGAGCCAACAAAAACTGTAAACAAAGGCAAAACAAATAAAAATAAAGTTAACACAAACTAAGACATAATTACTACAGAAAACTTCCCCACTCTTTACTATGATCTAGGAATGAAATACCCTCAAATCTTTTGCTTAATAAATCCAAGTTGCAACCCAGAATTTTGACCTTCTCCCATAGATCCTCTGCTGAAGCCTCTTTGCCCTCAAAGATTCTGCAATTTCTTTCAAGCCACCGTAAGATGGTTAGAATGGTTGCTGTCCACAACTTTGACATCCTCTTGCCCCCTCCCCATAAGATATAGTGGATAGTCTTGATTTGCATGAGGAGAAAACAAAACTCTTAAGGTTACATTTAGAGAGTGGGATAAGATTGGATAAGAAGATTGTATAATTTTTATAGAATGATTTGCTTTCAAATTAGAGAAGATATTGAAAAAATTAATCAAACCTACCTAGTTTGGAATAACTTAATCCCATTGAAAAATCTGGGATAATTTATCCCATCCAATCTACATGTCCATGTATTTCTATGATAAGAGAAAAAACTTGTTATTTTGCATCCAAGACTGTTTTCTTCTAATTTATTGTTGGCAAATGTTCAACTCATTCATTCTTCTATATTTATCCTCTTATATTTGTTAATCCTATCCAATCGTAGCTTGATGGTATTAAGCATTGCAACTGGGGCAAAAGTTTCCTAGTAGTCAATCCCATAAGATTGAAAAAACTTATTTTTTGTAATTTTTATTTTTCTTAATAAAAATCTTTGTTTGCTATACAAACAATATTGAAAAATAAAAATAATTTCTCTTCTCTTTAACTTTCTCCTCTTATTTTGAGATTCTTGTGGTTGAAACGGAAACCTCTTCTCTGCTTTGAATTTCGAGTTTAATTGGCCAGTAAGCTTGCTTCGTTTCACAGAAAATATTTTGGATTGCCACATCATGTTGTGTTATGAAAGCCTAAAGAGAAGGATTTACTTATTCAACTGCTGCAGTGGATGTCCCCAATGGTTATAGTGTTGATTCATCTACAAGAAACCTAATCCTGAAGAACTCTCACTTATTTGGTCGCCAACTTATTGCTGAGATATTGTCCAAGCAGCGTACTATGTTAAAAGAACGAATATCTGATAAAAAACAATGGATTGCTCGACGAATATTAGCTGCAAATCAACCCCTCTTTAGTAGAGAGCTTTCAATTTGACTGATACAAAAGATATTTCTTTGAATTTTGCACTGGTAAGTGTATCAAAACTTGTCCTTTTAAATTCTCCAGCTTTCATTGTACTGTGCAAAGATTTCATAATGTTGGTTATGTAACAGGAAATTAAAAGTTCAGCTTACCCTGTTTTGCTAAATCGAGTTTCTTAGCGGTTGCTCATACAGTTAACCTCATGACAAGTTGGCTTCTATAGATATAATAGAAGAGAAGAGTTGAAAAAAAAAGAATTAAACCTCTTAGTTAGTTATCAGGCGGGAGGAATACGTGCACCGAAGGTTGACTGAAAAGTTAAACTAGCCTCCACTGCTCCATCGCCCCTCCCACAGTCAAAGAAAAGGGGTTTCGGATCCAGCCATTTTGTGTAATGACTATTTTTTATTTTAATTTCTGATTTCTATTTTTTCCATGGGTTTTGATTTATCATTTTAATTTCTGCTATGATTATGAGATTGGTTTTTGCTTTGTTTCGTGTTTTTTGACTAGGTTATGGGATTTGTTTTGGTTCCATGTTAATATTGATTAGTATTTTTTCTTCGTGGTTACTTCATTTTGACTTGCGTTCCCAACCGTGTTGATCACTACTAAAAAATGAAAGACCTTATTTGCTGCAGATAGATTGTGAAAGAAATGATATGGCTAGGGAAAATATTTATGGTTTATAAGTTTTACGCAGTTTGAATATTTAAATGAGTTTGAGTTTTAGGTTTTATATATATTTTTTTCTTTTCTTTGCCAATGAAATTTATTCTTTGAAAAAATTCATAATGTTGTACAATCTATAAAGGTAAACAACTTGAACAAAAGAAAGAAAATCTTCTAGCCAGAAAGTTCACCATCCATTTACGAGCATGCATACTCAATCCGTGACCAACTTTATTGGCGGTATGATAAACATGGATCAAGAGTTATTTTTAGAAAATTAGACAATAAATTTGTTATATCTTCTAATAAATACCATAAATCATTGACAAAAGAAGATCTACCATAAGTCATTGACAAAAGAAGATCTATTAGAGAAAGTAGTCACAACTTTTAAACAATCCAAGTCAATGTGTAAAGAAAGTCCAAGCGAAAGACTCTAATCCAACGTCACCATTAAAACCACACATTCAACATGTATAATTAAAAAAGCATCCTACAAAACAAAACACCATTAAAATACAACATTTTAAACTATATATATAATGTACTATAAGAAGTAAAAATAAACAAAAACTAGGGAATAGTTACTTAAAAAATAAGGCACAAAAAAGATCCACTAAATAAATTCAATTGTGAAATCAAGATCTCAATATATCAATTGGAATAAAAAAATAAACTTATCTGTTGTGAATGGCGCTGTAGCATAAATTATTTTTCAGCGTCACCAAAATTCCAATAATTCAATAAAACAAGATGTAAAATAACAAAACAAAACAAATAGTGTTATCCCTAAAAAATCAACCCAATGACGTGACATTTTAAAGCGACACATGGAAATAAATTTATATCAGGTGGCATATTAATGGTCAAATATGTGCCGACCAGAAAGAATATGAGGAATCAAGAAATAAGCTATTGGCTAGAAGCTTGATTGATTACCTCTGATCGGAAAGGTGCTACCCAGGAGTTACAATAGACTTGGACTTTGATGATGTTTGCCTCTGGTTGGATATGTGCCGACTAGGAAGTTCAGAGGTGTTTGGAAGGGATTGACCGACCAGAGAGATCCCTAACAACGTTTCAAGAATGTGCTAGTCACGAACATTCTCGACCAAAAGGATCCATAACGGCCTGAGGGAAACTTCCCTAGAAAAAATAGCCTATTCTATTGTATTTTGATTTTGATTAATATCTTGTATTATTTTATTAATTAAATATGGTTGAAACGGGTGGTGACTAGGTCAAGGCCCATGACCCATATTGTACATTCCATGAGCCTATAAATAGAAGGCTCGTGACTTCATTTGAGGGACTTTTTGGGGACTGAGACTTTACTTTCTTGAAAAACTTTGTCAAAATATTCTCTGACTTGCACTTGACAAACTTAGTTGGCTATGATTAATCTGATCTTAAGTGTAGGTTAGCATATATAAAAACACTAAGTGGATTAGGCTATTACCAATTTTTGGGGGCTAAACCACTATAAAAATCCTTGTGTCGTCTATATTTTATTCAGTATTCTTTATTTTATGTCGTTTTTGCGTCTACTCGTCGTTGGACGAAATAGTGGTCAACATTTTGGTGCTTTCTTTAAGAGGCTGAATAAATAAGCACGTTAAAGTTCTCATCCAACCAGTTATGGCACCTATAAAGTCCACCACAAGCGCTACAAAAGAGATTGTTACACCAGAATGTCCTGGAGCTTCTGAGAATCCTGAGAATGAGCCCAGAGTCATTCTTGTCTTATAACCCCCGAGATGGAACAAATCCAGAAGGCCATGGGAGTTTTCCAGAAGGAGTTGGAATTCAACGCTCGACAAGAGTGTTTTGATGAAGAGATTGCCAGGCAGAAAGCTGAGTTCGAGCAGTATAAACGTGACATCGAGGCTCGAAACGAAGAAATCAGACTAAGGCAGGAAGAGGACAACTAGCTACATTGCGAGGATGCTACCCAATTGGCCCAAGCCAATGCACAAGCCATATCACATAAAACTGTCCCGGCTGCTCAAAAAAGCAATGCTGACCGGGAGCCATCGGTTGGGAAAACTAACTTTCGAGGACCTGATCGAAGTCAGAGTCACCGATCAAACCGGACGAATGATGAACTCTGCTCTAGAACCACTTCCACATAGAGAGGAAATTCTCAAACTCCCTGGAGGAGTCACCGATCGAGAAGTAGACAGGCCTTGGTCGGGAACAATCAGCCCAAAGCTCCTAGGGTTCCCCGAGATAAAAAAGTGACTCGGTGCAAGGATGGGCACGGTTGAGATGAGGTTGATAGTAATCAGAATGACCAGTCAAATGATTAGGAAGGAAATAATCAAAGGGAAGGTGAGGACTGCCCGACTAGCTCTGAGAAGCCACCTCGACACCCCAACCAGCAACACAATGGGAAAGACCAAGTCTTACACCACAAACCTTCTCATAGGGAATGATCCAAGAGTTCACAAACCGCCCAAAGATCTAAAAGTATAGTGTTCGACCGACTAGGTGGACATGTTTCCCAAAAGGATTTGCGAGATGTTATCAACAAGATAAAGAAGACCACCCTGGTCGAAGGGCAAGTTCCTGCTGCTCTGACGATCAAGTAGAAATACTTGATGGAAGTACGCTGGCCGCAAATGCCCAACCAGGAGGTCGAGATGCTAGAAGTCATCTGGTCTATTACATTAGCAAGCAGTTGATAGGAGCATAGTCGAGGCACCCACAGATCGAGAAGTTAGCATACTGCCTGTTGCTTGTTTCTCAAAAACTACGCCCATATTTTCAAGCTCAGCCCATTAAAGTGCTTACCGACCAACCATTGTGTCATGTTTTACAAAAACAAGAAAATTCTGGTCGGATACTTAAATGGCCTGTAGAGTTAGGCTAGTTTGAAATTACATATCAACCACGATCGACCATTAAGGGACAAGCTTTGGTAGAATTTATTGCTGAGTGCACCAGAATTCCTAATATTCCCGACCAGCAAGAAATATTGGATACATCCAGTCATAAAGAAGATATTCCTGTTTGACAATTGTTTGTAGATGGATCTTCGAATGAACATCACTTGGGAGTAGGGCTTATACTGATCATACATGAGCAACATAAAATATATTGCATGTTGAGGTTTGGATTCAATACCTCCAACAATGAGGCAGAGTATGGAGCTTTACTAGCAGGGTGCGACTTGCCAAGGATGTTCATGCCCGGTCAATAGAGATAAATAGTGATTCCCAGCTAGTTTTCTAATAGATTTTGGGAGAGTATCAGGCTAGAGGTTTGCACATGGTGGCCTATCTAAATAAAGCTAAGGATCTGCTAGCACAGTTTGAAAAGTACTCCATCAAACAAGTACCGCGAGAGCAGAATTCCAACGCAGATGCCTTAGCTAAACTGACTAGCGCAAAAGATGTTGACACTTTAAACATCATACCACTCAAATACTTGTCCAATCCAAGTATCACCGAGTAGGAAACATTGCCCATTACAATTGCTAACACGTGAATGACACCCATCATTGCATATCTCGAACATGGCACTTTACTAGACAACCAGAATGATGCAAATAAGTTGTTGAGACAAGGCGCCTGATATATCATAATGAATGGAGTATTATATAGGAGAGGGTACTCTTTACCACTATTGAGATGTGTAGCGTTCGACTAGGCAAAACGCTTGCTAGCCGAAGTGCATGAAGGATTTTGTCGAGACCACGCTAGGGGGAAAAGTCTTTCTAAAAATATTTTGCGACATGGTTATTCCTGGCCTACAATGAACGAGGATGCCATGGAGTATGTGAAAAAATGTGATAAGCGTCAAAGATTTTCTAAGACACCTCGAGCGCCACCAAATGAACTAAAATAGATGCAAAGTCCTTGATCTTTTTTCAATATGAGAGATTGATTTGATTGGGAGGTTACCCAAAGGGAAAATGAGTACAATTCATGGTAGTTGCAATGGAATATTTCACTAAGTGGACCGAAGTTGAACCACTAGCAACAATCACCTCCAAGAAAGTGTTAAACTTTGTAGTGAAGAATATTATCTGTCGTTTGGGCCTACCACAGAAGATAGTGTCAGACAACGATACTCAATTTGACAGTGACTTGTTTACTAATTTTTGCACTAGACATGGCATAATGAAAAGTTTCTCCTCGGTAGCTCACCCACAAGAAAATGGGATAGTTGAAGCATTCAACAAAACATTGAAGGACACTCTAAAGAAGTGCCTTGAACAGGCTAAAGGTTCTAGGGAAGAAGAATGACTAGAAGTCCTCTAGTCGTACAGAACTACTGCTCGGACAACAATTGGCCATACCTCTTTTTCCCATGCATATGGGTGTGAGGCCGTGTTGCCGGTCGAGATTGATCCACATGCCATCGAAGAAGCACATATGACCAGGCGGAAAACCACCAATTGCTAGTTGAGTCTTTAGACATGATCATAGAGAAACGAGAAAAAACAAGTTTAAGGGTTGCTGCTCATCAACAAAAAGTGGCTCACTACTTCAATTCTAGGTCGGCAATTTGGTCCTCAAAAAGGTGTTCATTAAAGACCCAGCAACTAGAGTGCTAGGACCATATTGGGAGGGACCATACTAGATCAAGCAAGTTTTTCCTCCTAACACTTACAAACTATCCCGGCTGAATGGAGAGTTGATTAGGAACTATTGGAATGACGAGCATCTGAATAGATATTATCAATGAATACCACTTACAGAGTGGTAGCTTAGTTTCAAGTACTCAACTTGTTATTTAAGTTTGTTAAGAGGCTGGTCATTAGCTGACCAACCACCTGTTTTCTTTGTAATTAATTTTTTCTTGGTTAAGACTCGTTTTAAGACACATTTTGTCATTTCTTATTACGAGTAATAAATGAGATCACGCGAGCGTGGTCGATTCTTGCTACAAATATGCATGTGTGTTAATTATTTTTATACTCGAACAATGTTTAGTTGGTTAGTTAAAATGGGTAGTGTTCAAATGGTTGGTATATATGGGCAATATTCAACTGGTTAGTCATATTGGGCAGTGCTCAACTGGTCGGTATGTTTAAACAATATTCAGCTGCTTGGATATTTTCCATATATTCTATGTGTTTCACGAGTAATTAACTGCTAGAACAGATTTGGTCAAATAGCAAGTGACCAAGGATCTTTCAACCCTCAATCACTTGGGGGGGGGGGGGGGGGGGGGTGGGGGCCCATAGGGTATACTAGCATATAATCTAACACATGCAATAAGAGCACAAGTTAAGACATTTATTTTTCGGCTGACTTGTAAATTTTTGAAGTCGAAAATAGCCATTAAATTAACTTGTATAACAAAGCTTAAGTAACTTTGAATTTTTTTGTTTGTAGAAAATTTGAAGTTAGAAACAAATATTTGTGTGGATATAATACATTTCTCAAGTTTTTACTAAGTATACTTCCTCACACTCTTATTCTTAAGTAATTTGAGAAATTTCTAAATTAATAAAACAAGTACTCATTCGAAAATATATAAGGCATAAGTCAGAGTGACTTTACTATTCACACAAAATACTTATAATGTTTTAAGTCTAAAAGGACTTAGAATGTTCCAAGTTTAAAAAGAAAAGTAAAGTATAAATGCAAACAGCTCGACTGTACGAGCAAAATATAGAAGCTTCCGAGCAGCAATTGTCTTTACAAAATGCCCCGAAGGGCCAGATATAAAGGTTACTGGTCTGGTACAAAAGAAAAGGTTACTGGTCGAGTACGTTAGTGGTTGGCTGGTCAACTCCGTCTTTGGCCCCTAGAACTTCTTTTGGTCGGAATGATAGGGCATGAAAAGAAGGTACGGCACCAGCAGGAAGAGCCGCCTCCTCGGTAGCCTTGGCCTCGCACTTGGTGAGCTCCTCAGCCATTTCTTCTTGAAAAGAAAGTCAAGATTGAGTGGCTTGTTCAACTTTCATATCTGATAGATGCAGTTGAAGTAGATTTCTTCATAATGCGCCAGATCGACATCTTTGTTTTGCTTCAACTCCTCAATCTCTTGATTCTTCTTCTCCCACTGATCGGTTAAAGTTTTAATGACTTGGGTTTTCTTGTTGTTCTCATCGACCAAGTCCTTCAAAGATTTTTCCCAGTCGGCTACTGTCTTCTCCACCTACACAACTTTTTGTTGGAGATATTTTTCCAGACTTGGTTAAGCCTTCAATTTCTGCCCGGATCTACCCCAAATGTATGTTCAAAACCCTGACCAACTCTTTATAATCCACCGCTTGGCATTAAGCATGGATGATTGTGACAAGTCCCTGAAAATAAATAAAGGCAGTTAGGACAAGTTGAGCAATAGATAAATACATATGATTATAGTAGAGTACTTACACTCATCACTTCTGCTAAGCCTCTGCTAAGGACATCCTCAACACTCTGCCGAGGAAGACTATCAAAAGCATGAGCCATCCTCTCATGGTTAATTTTTTGGTCGAGCAGCTCTCGACTATACTTGCAGAGAAGTCGTAGAGGTTCACTTAGGCCCCCAGTACCTGTTGCTAGTTGGACCGTTCTCTTTGGGGCAGGAGGTGGAACAACCTATTTTGAAAGGGCTAGGTGCCTTCCTGATCAGACAGTTTTGTCTGGTCAGTTGAGACAGTTTTCGCAACCTTTCTCGGAGGGTTTACATTGCTCCTCTCACCAGCTTTCCTCTTCTGGGTAGATGGAATGTTAAATTGCTTGAACATATCTGAATATGCAAAAAAGTTGAACAACTTTCCAATCAGTAAGAAAGGAAAATAAAAAAATATAATTACAAGTATGGAGAAGATTCTACCATGACCATGTACCTCTGCAAAATCTACTATATCATAGTTATTCTCAGACTTATCTAAAAGTTTGATTGCCCAAGAGTTCTATTCTTGTTGTTTGACAAATTGAACTATCCATCCTCATTAAACAAGTTAATGGGATGGGTAGGCAAGTCATAAGAAAAACAAGTTTAGAGTTAGCATCAGAAGAAGATGATGAGCTATAATTACTACTGGTGGGAGAACTTGGATTGAGGATTTCATTGAGGAAGTGATTATCATCTTCCAAGGAAGAGCTGACTTCTCTTGGGAGTTCAATACTCTTAACTTTTCATGCTGAGCAGGAAGGACTAGATGACGAGACTCCTTGGGAAGGGGTTCCCTAATAACCAGATCACCCAGTTAGCGTGGTTGGGAAGATGGTGTTGGGAGAGAGTGAGATAACACCACCTCAATATTTAGAATCTACACAAAAATTAGATTGACAGAGACTAAATAAAGATTGTGAAAGATTATGCAAACCCAAGATGGTGAATAATCTTCTTCAACCTTGATGAACCTTCAAAACCCTTGTAGAACCACCACTTTGAGCAAATCCTTAGAACAATGCAAAACAACAAGACCAAGCTTATACACATTTCTTAACACTGTCCTAATACTCTATTTCCTAGCCACCATGGATGCTTGAGGTCTTTTCTAGGAGGAAATGATGGATATTGAAAAATCCTTAAACTCACAAAGTCAAGCACTTTCTTTATGAGTTCTTGGAGAAAACATGAGATTCTTGGAGCTAGAGAGAGAGAAAGAGATATGGTAGAGAGAGATTGGAGAGAGTGATCAAGTGTTCCAAAACTCTATATTGACCCTTATATAGAGTATGCACCATCATTAGGTTTAACCAATAGGATTAGACTTGTAAAACACATTATTTAGAGTAATTTACGTAACTTGTACGAACTCCAGTAGGCGACGCGTCGCCTGCCAGATGATACGTCCCCTACATGCAGGAAATGCATCGCCTGCTAGAGTTTTTTGAAACCCTAAGCATCGGGTGATGCTATGCCACCTGGGTGGTGACACATCGTCACCCTCTCTGTTTTTGGACACTTATAAAGGTCCTAAAAATGCTCCAAATGCTACAAAATTTTTTAGGAACCCTTAGATACCTTCATGCATCACTTTGGACCCAAAAATGCATTTTTAAAGTGTCTACAATTGAAGCTCAAATTTCACATCTTCGCTATGTAAAATTCACTAAGTGTTTATACCTAGCTTGTATTTTAACACTTATCTTTTTGTATTTAACTAATCATAACGATCCCTCACTTGGTTAAATACAAGCCTCATTCTCTAGCTTAAAACGATTTTGGTGCATAAATAAAGTACCTTCCAGTTTGAACTTTTCCTTAGTGAAAAAACCACAAAGTCCTATCGAAATCATTAGTTTCTTAAAAGCTTGAATCAAGTATTCCATATGATAAAACCAATGATACCTCACACACCTCCACCACATCTTTTGTTTTCCCACTTTCTCGCTTAGCACTATCCTGGCTATGTGCTCTTCTCTTCATGAACTTTTCGGGGAAAAACTCCAACTCCCATGAGAGGCGGCACCACCTCTAAGTCCACATAGGTGAAGTTCTCACAACATCTTTGCTACATTTATAGATGCTTGTTACACTCAACTGAACTTCATTAAAAGCCCTAGGCTTAACCCTAACTCAGTAGCAACCAACACTAACCATCTCGGATAGAACTCACCATAAGTTTTAATGCTAAAACTATTCACTTTATCAATGACTTGTTCTTACCCATTGAACTATTTCCCTTGATTTATACAAGTTGAGAGTTGGGTTGCCATCATTGGTGAATCTATTATTCTAGGAGTTTCAATCCCATCCATTTTGAAGTGGAACTTACTAACCTTCTCACAAGAGGTTTTGTAAATGGATCTGCTAAGTTCTTACTTGTCTTAACATATGAGATTGATATGATTCCACCTTGAATCAATTGTCTCACATATTCATGTCTTAGACTAATATGTCTAGACTTTCCATTATACAAACTATTATATGCTTTAGCAAGTGCAGACTGACTATCACAATGTATTGAAATTGTTAATACCATATCCACAGTTAAAGGAATACCCATCATGGGATTCCTAGGCTATTAAGCCACTTTTCCAGTTGCCGCTAAATCTATAAACTTCGCTTCTATGGTTGAGTGTGATATACAAGTTTGCTTCTTGGAGATCCACGAGATTGCACCTCCTCCAAGAGTAAGCACCCAACCGGTGATGGAGAGATTATCTCTAACTCCCGATATCCAATTAGCATCGGAATATCCTTCACGTATCTTTGGAAAATTTGTATAGTGAAGACTATACTCTTTGGTACCCTTAAGATGACCAAGAAATCTCTCAACAACTTTCCAATGCTTGATACTTGGATTGCTAGTAAACATACTAAGTTTACTAACCACATATGCAATATCCGCTCTTGTGAAATGAGCGGCGTACATTAGGCTTCCTATTGCACTTTCATATTCCAATTGAGCCACTGCTCTTCCTTCATTCTTTTCAAACCTCATGTTTGAATCAAATGGTGTATGTGCCTCTTTGATTTTGAGATGACTAAATTTATCAAGCACTTTCTCAACATAGTGAGTTTGACTCAACACAAAATCCCCACTATTCCTTCTAACTTTGATACCTAGAATGATATCCACCCCTCCAAAGTCTTTCATTTTAAAGTTAGAAGATAGAAACCTCTTCATTTCTATCATTCATTTCATGTCATTACTCATAATCAACATATCATCTACATATAGACACACTAGTATGACATAGTCACCATAAGTCTTAGAGTATAAGCACTTGTCTGCATTGTTGTGTCTAAATCCATTAGAAACAATGACTTTATCAAACTTCTCATGCCATTGTTTTTGAGCTTGTTTCAAACTATATGATGATTTGACAAGTCTACACATTTTATGATCATTTCTTTGAAGAACAAAGCCCTCCAGTTGTTCCATATAGACCTCCTCCTCGAGATCTCCATTTAGGAATGCCGTTTTGACATCCATTTGGTGAACATAAATGTTATATATAGATGATAAGGAAAACGACAATCTTATAGAAGTAGTTCTTGCTACTGATGCATATGTATCAAAGTAATCTATTCCCTCCCTTTGTTTGAATCCTTTGGCTACTAACCTAGCCTTGAAGGTTTGTATGGTGCCATCGGTATGATATTTCTTTCTAAATACCCATTTTCATCCAATTGGTTTGGAACCCTTTGGAAGTTCAACCAATTCCCATGTGTGGTTAGACATAATTGAATCCATTTCATCTTTAATTGCCTCCTTCCCAAAAGTGGAGTCTCTTGAAGACATTGATTCTTTGAAAGTTTTGGGATCATCTTCTATTTGAAGTACTATTGGATGTTTCCAAGTAAATTCCTCATTATCACATTCAACAAGGTATATTGTCTCTATTTGAGAACACTTCTCACTTGATCCCAAATCTTTGAGCCTTTGGCTCATTCTAGGCAATTGAGGTTGCTCATCAACTATTTTAGGAGTCTCCTCTCGAGGCTCTCTATTTTGAGTTTGTTCTAACTTGTTGTCATCGCATGACATGTTCTCAAAGAACTTAACCTCTCTTGATTCAATTATTACATTAGACTCCAAGTCTAATGATCTATAAGCTTTGCTATTTTGGGCATAACCCACAAATGCACATCTTATAGCTCTTGGACCCAACTTGGCCCTTTTAGGATTGGTGCTCTTGCAATAAGCAAGACATCCTCACACTTTAAGATAACCAATGTTTGGTTTATTTCCTTTTCATAACTCATATGGAGAGATATTTTTTTTGTTAATGAGAATATGATTCAAAATATAACAAGCGGATAGCAAAACTTCACCCCACAAACTAAAATTCAATTTAGAATGTAATAGCATAACATTAATCATATCAATAAATGTTCTATTTTTCCTTTCCGCTATACTATTTTGTTGTGGAGTATAAGGGGCTGTACATTCATGAATTATTCCATGCTCTTCACAAAACAAGTTAAATTCATTTGAAAAGTACTCACCACTTCTATCACTTTTAAGCACTTTAATTTTCATTTCAAGTTGATTTTCAACTTCTGCTTTATAAACTTTAAACACATCAAAGGCTTCATATTTATTCTTAAGAAAATATAGATATGTGAACCTAGAGCAATCATCAATGAAAGTAACAAAATATCTACTTTCTCCTCTAGCCAACATTCCATTGAGTTCACATAAGTCACTATGTATTAAGTCTAACAACTTAGAGTTTCTTTCAACACTTGGAAAATATTTCTTTACCATGTTAGATTTAACACAGTTCACATTTAACATGCTCAGAATTATCACAATCAATTAATCCATATTTGATAGCCCTTTTAATTGTGCTAAATCCTATTTGTGCAAGTCTAACATGCCACAAATTAATATAATTTGAGTCAACATATAACAACAACAAGAAGAAAATTTATTGTTCACATTGTCAATAGATGTACAAAGTTTGAACATGACATCACAAGCATATCCCTTCCCACAAAAATATTATCTTTAGACAAAATAAGCTTGCCAAAATCTATCACAACCTTGATTCCTGGTTTGCCCAGCAAATTGCCACTCACAAGGTTTCTACTCATTTCTGCTACACACAAAACATTGGTGAGTGGAACCTTCTTGCTGAATGTGAAGAACAAATCAATAGTTCCCTTGCCTTCAACCTTGGACCTTTTCTCATTGCTCATTTGTATTTCATTCCCTTCTTTTGAAGATTCAAAGGTCTTGAAAATAGTTCTATCATAGGTAACATGAATGGTGACACAAGTATCATACCACCTCCCACTTACCTTTCTGTGAATGACATTAACATCGCTTAGTATTGCCACTAGCTCATCTTGGGTAGAATTAACTTTTGTCTCATTGTTTTGGTTCGTCTTGAACCTACAATCTCTAGCAAAGTAACCATTCTTGCCACACACAAAGCAAGGTCCTGATAAGTATCGAATTTGTCTATTTTTAATTCATTATTCTTCTATAATTATGCACTTGATTATTTTTTATATATGTTTAATTAGTTTATTTTGTGTTTTTAGGATTTTCAAGACATTTGGATGGAAAATAATGAATTTGGGATGCTTTACAAGAAAATGTTAAGCTCGAAATTACAAGTCTGAAACTTCATACTTGATTTTGATGATTTTCTAATACTCTTTTGAAAATATTTCAAGAAATATAAGTTTATATAGTTTCCCTATCTTTCCCTATCTTTTTGAATCGTCCAATTCTGAGCTATATCGAGGAAGTTGTGGTTAAAATATTGTTAGTGGTTGCAGCTGAAGAAACACGAAAAAATGAAGAAAAATGCACGAGTGCTGAAAATGGTCACTGGCCACAGCTTGGGGGAAAAAACGTATTAGTCACAGCCAGAAATGTCCTAGGCCGCAGCTGGAGCCCGATTTTCTGGAAAATACATGTTCTAGTGGTCGTGGCCGCCAAGAAACACTGGCCACGGCCGGCGATCGATTTTTGCTTAATTTTTGAATTTTAAATGTATTTTTTAAAGAGATATTAAAGGGGTTAGGGTTAACTTTTATAATAACTTTGGATTGCGAATTTTAGAGGCTAGAGCAGCAGAGGAGGAGAAATGACATCATCATCTACATTTTTCAATCTAGTTTTTCTTTGTTCTCAAAACTCCTTTATTTTCATTGAATATTTATGTTTTTGAATATGAGTGTGATTATGGAGTAGTTTTCTTTTTGGTTAAGGGTTATTTCAAAACCTTAGACATGAGATGTTAAATGCATTAATGAATTTTATTCCTTATATTAAGTTGCTTCTATTTTTTTTTCCATTTGAATGCTATGATTCTTGTAAAATCTTGTTTAGATGGCCACTAATTAGGGTTTTGCATTGTTCTACTATCATCTTTGGATTTCTATTCACCTAATAATTTAGGATTTTAGGTAGTGATGAATTGCAATTAGGTTTTGTGATAAGTATTTTAATTGTGATGAAGAATAAAACTGTAACGTCCAAAAGTTACCTAGTAAGGCTTAGGGCCTTGATTAGGGGGCCAAGATGGCAATATATGGAATTATGTGTTTAATTTGATATATTTAATTGCGGTTATGTGAATTATGAGATAATATAACTAGTGTGCATGTTTAGGGGTATTAAATATGCATGTGGGCCTGTTTCTTATTAGAATGACAACTTTCGTAATTTGGCCCGTTATGGGCATAACTGTATGTATATGTGATATATGTGTGAGACCACACTATTATATGGGTTTATTTGAGTTACTCGGTACGAGACGATCTTTGGGAACAAGTTAGCGGGAAAGTCACAATGGGACCCAATACTCGACTCGGGGTGAGTCAAGGGGTATTTGGCACTTAAATGGGTTATTGGGTAATGGGAATGAGTAATTGGGGATATATTTGGAGTTAATGAGTTTAGGAGGGAAAATTGGGGAATTTGACCATTTTGCCTTCGGGGACGTTTTTGGTACCCCGAGCGTCGGGATTAGCTTAAGTCACTTAAGCCTTAGGAAACAAAACCAGAACACAAACACTTCAAGCAACTCACCTCTTAGAAACCTACTCTCTCTTTTCTCTCTCCCTTTATCTATTTTTCTCTCAACTCTTCTAAGGAATTCCTTGTGAATTAAAGGAGAATTTCTAGCTGAAGCTTGAAGATTGAAGGTCTAAACTTGGGGGATTAGTTTTGTTACAGCTTGAGAGATTAACTTCCAGTTGAGGTAAGCTCTAGATCATGTTTTCCATTGAAATTCTGTGTTGGTTTGGATGTTTTATAGTGTTTTGAACCTTTTAGCTCAAGAATTGGAATTGGTGCTTTGATGAATTTTAAGACTAGAATTTTGTTGGGTTTTGCTGCTGGGAAGACGTTAAAAATGTTGTGGTAATTGAATTATGGTTTTGCGGTGAAATTGGGTTAGTTTAGTTTGAATTTGACTGTTGGAAAGTGAGAAAAATCTGGGTTCGTAGGGCCAAGTCGCGACTCTGTTCTTGAGGGGCCGCGACTAAGCTGAACCCAGAGCCCAGGGAGGTCTCTGTCTAGGGGGCGTGCCGCGACCCTCAAGGGCAAGTCGCGGCCCTCGTCCCTTTGACAGAGGGGGGGGCTCTTGGATAGAAGGGGGCACGCCGCGACCCTCAGGGTCAGGTCGTAGCCCGCCTGGGCAGTTTTGTCCTTGGTGGGTTTTAATGTGACGGGAACCTTTTCCTTAGGTTTCAGGATCGATTCCACTTCCCAGTTTAGTGGAATTCGAGGTCTCGGAGGCTAGGACTCCGCCCGTAAGCCTTTATTTGATGGTTGTGACTAGGTTATCGCTAGGGGCTCGGAATCGAAATCTTGCTCGAGGGTCATTCTTATTTACGCTATACTCGGACTTGAGGTAAGAAAACTGCACACAATACGTGTTATATGTGCTCAGGGCTTGGCCCGACTATTGTCAATTAGTATGATTAGGGTTTGGGCCCCTGAGTACGTTTATGTTTAAGCTATTGTTTCACATGTTGATTGATCCTACTTGAATATTCTATATCTGCTTAAGTGTTTCATGTTTGTTGCATGGATTCTGTGGTTAGGGCCTGAGGCCCCCGTTAAATAAGTATGATTAGTATTATGAGTATGTTTGTTCGATGGTGTTATGTGATTAACATGATTGCGTACTCGTTTTTGTTGGGATATGCCTATTCATATATGTTTATATTTTGAAGTTTGTATACCTGGATCATGGCTTGACATATTAGTCAAGGACGGAAAAAGCGCGCTGTGCGCTAGTCGAAAGGCTTAGGCCTAAATTAGCAACGTACTACTACATTGGCCGACCCTATGGTCGTTGAAAAAAAAAACCAAAACCAAAGTTGTTGGGCTAGCTTTATGGCTAGTTACTTAGAGCTAAGGGCGAAGGCCCCAGATGACTCTATGGTCACGTAGCTAGGGCATAGGCCCCAGAGTTGGCTCTATGGTCAACTGTTCAGGGCATCGGTCCCAAATTGGTCCAATGAACATTTATTTGTCACTGAATGAATGTATATGTATGTTATTATTGCTGGATATGTTAGAGATAAGTATCTAGAAATCTGTATTTTCTATTTATGCACATGTTGAGTTTTCTTGCTGAGCCTTGACTCACGGGTGCTTTGTGGTGCAGGTAAGGGGAAGGGAAAGCTTGACTAGCCATGAGTTGGAAAACTTTGGTGGCGGCGTGTAGCTATGCGGCTGCTCGACCACCACGACCGAGGATATCTAAGAGGAACTAGGGTTGTAGCCTTGTTTTTGCCGCTTAGGTCAGTTGGATGTAATTTTTTGATATACCTACACTTCTTTAAGAATTTGGTTGTAATATTTTGGGATACCACAAATTTATGAAACTTTGTAAATAAAAGTCAACGACTCCTTTGACCAAAATTTTTAACCCTAACCCTTGACATTAACCATAGTTACACGTTTGAAGCCAAATGCCTTGATTAGCAAGTCTGACACAGTTTAAAGTTCACAGTGTAGCAATCCTAGATTAGGAGGACGCTACAACTTGGTATCAGAGTTGCAAATGTTTAAGGGTTCCTGAAGACTGGCTGGGCATGTACACTCGCCACTAAAGACAAGTTCGACTCAGGGTTCAATAATTATTATGTTGTTATGTGTTTAAATGCTTAATCGTGATATGAATGCCTTATCTGCGTGCCTGCTTAGGAAGCATGAGATAATCTGATAGGGCCTGGCCCTTAACTGTTGCATGAATGATAAAGGACATGCTTATTAGCATTGTTACTACTTGTGAATGCAAGGGAACCTCTTATTAGAGTTATTATTTGTTTATATGCCAGGAGATGCCTATTAGCACTGTTAACACTGGCAGGGATTAAAAAAACATGCTTATTAGCAATGTTATACTTGTGTTAATGCTTGGATATGTATATGTGCATTGTTATTTGCTGATAGATATCAAGAAGTGCTTATTAGCACCATGAATGAATATGTTGTAACGCCCTAGATAGCCAAGACCGTTACACTGTGTACTTATAAAGGTGCAAGACTCGCTAATCAAGTCAACATTTTAAAAACGTGTCACTAAACATGTAAGAGCTAGGGTTAAAAAGGTTTTGGTCTCAAAAGACTCATTTCATATATTTAAACTATGGTAAACATGGGATCCCATAAGAAAACAAAGTTAGAATAAATGTACAGACTCCCAAAAATACATGAGAATTCATTAGCCACACTAGGGCAAAACAAACAGTCTTCAGGTTTCACGTCCTTGCTTAGACCTCAACCGTGGCGGCCGAGCACCTGGCTATGTACATTCCGCTTGTTGAGCTCTCCAGTCAAGGCAGGAATAATTTTCCTTTGCCTTTACCTACACCACGTAGCACCCGTGAGCCAAGGCCCAGCAAGAAAACATCTTAAACAACTCAGTCAATGATAACAGGCAATTAACTCATTAAGCATGTATTCCTATAAGATAATTCCCAATAGATATTCAGCGCATAAAATTAGATTCAAGATACATTCTATCACATATAACATTCATAACACATAATATTCAGGGCCGACAACTTAGGCCACACCCTCTGTCTAACCCACTGACTCCGGCCCGCTTAAACCGAGCTCAGTGCATAATAAGCTGTCCTCGGCTACCAGTGGCCGAGTCGCGCCCTATGCGCTAGTGAAACCCTTGGCACCCTTATGCCGTTGGTTCACTAAATGGCTTGCATGGCATAATACCAACCTTTCAAGAATTTACAATAGGGAGCCCTTAGTCCCGTCACATATATTCAACCAGGTGCAGTTTTCTTACCTTTAGTCTGCGCAGTGATTGAATTACGAGCGACGCCTCTCAAGCACGATCTGTTCCCGAGCCTAAGCCTTTATCACCTAATCACCACCAAAGTATAGGGTTCCATTAATACTCCAATATAGGTTTCCAGTTACAAAACTAACTCCCGGGAATCCAAATTCCACCAAGCACGGTGGTGAAACCAATCCCGAGCACACTAGACCACTTCCCCGTGCCTAAAACCCTCAAAGATTCATGTGTGCAACCAAGGGCTGCGGCCCCTAAAGCCTAGCCGCGGCCCTTCCCCAAAATAGAACCAACACCACCCCTGAAGGAGGATACGTGCCGCGACCCTTACCTTGGGCGCCGCGGCGCTTGCCTTTGGCCGAGCCTCCTTGGCTCCTTTGCATGCTAGGGCCGCAGCGCTCTAGAATAGAGCCGCGGCCCTCCCCTTCGAACCCAGAATTTACACCATTTCTAAGCCTAAAACCTCACCTTAAACCATCCCAAAGCTCCCCAACTCTTAACCAATTAATCCCAACTCCTTTAGCATGATCTAAACAACATAATTCCACAGAAAACACAGGCTAGCACACACTAATCTTCTCTTTTAATTTCTGAAACTCAAGAGCTATAAACGCTCAAACCAGCCATTAAAACCCAATTTAAGACCTCTAAACCATGAGTTGAAACTTACCACTTCTGTTGAATCACCTCACCAAGCCAAAGCCAAGCTAAATCTCCAAGTTTCCTTCTTAATTCTGCCTTAAGACATCAAAACTATGTTTGCTTCAACACTTAACCAAAACCCAGCTAGAACTCAGAATTCAACCACAGAAAAGAAGATTAGATGCTTACCTTAATCCCTGTTTTAGTTCTTGATTTACTCCTGAGCTAAACCTCCAAATCCTCACCACAAATCCCAGAAATTCCAGTTTGTTCCCCTTAGTTTTCTGTGTTCCCTTCCTTCCCTTTGTTTTCCTTGAGCGTGAGAGAGAGCTGAGGTAAAAGTGTTTGGTCGGTTTGTAATTTCTAAAGGCTTCCTTATGTCTATCTTACTCTTTAAGTTAATCCCGAGGCTCGGGGTGTCGGAACCATCCCCGAGGCCAAAATGGTAAAATCCCCTAGTATTCTCGCCTAAACATCCTAACCTCAAATATATCTCCATATATTTATTTTCATGACCCAATAGTCCAAATCGCTACTCGCTATCTAAAAATACACCCAACTCATCCAAAGTCATATCTTAAGTCCCGTTGTGACTTTTCCCGCTATCTGACCCTAGAATCGTCTTGAGTCGTGCTCTGCGAACCTGTCCACATGATAATGCGGTTCTCACATATACCACATGTTTATTTCATATCACATTAACACATAACATCATCAATTATTATATAAACATTATTAAACATATAATTACTCATTTAAATCACAATTATTCCATTAATGCCCTCCTGGCACACTAATCAAGGCCCTTAAGCCTTATTAGCGATTTTGGGTCGTTACATATGTTGAGGGATGGCATGCTTAATAGCATTGCACTTGTTTGTTTATTTGTTTAATCTTGGACCGTCAGGCGGCAAGAGGTATATTTATTACTTACCTAACAGCCGATTTGATCACTGTAGGGTGAATTGAGTAACAATATGAATCCTTGAAGGTCAGAGAGGTTGGCTGGCCAAGAGTTATAGGCTAGTGAAGGGAATGACCAGGGTCAGGCCTTACCGCCAGCTCCAGAGAATTGGCAACAAATGCTTGCTGAAATACAAGCCAGGTTAGGGAGGCAGGAAGAAGAGGTACACCTCATGAGACAGCAATAAGTTCTAGCAGGGAACCCACAATCTGCGATACCAATAGTGATACAGCCAGAGGCACCAGTTGTAGTGTAGCCCCAGGCAAGGGGAGATAGGTGGGAACCCCTGTATAAGAGGTGAGAGGTTCAAGAAGCAACACCCTCAAGTCTTTGAGGGCAGCTCAGATCCACTGAAGGCTGGGCAGTGGATGACCATGATAACCACCATCCTGGATTTTATGAGGGTAGGTGGTAACGTGAGAGTGGCCTGTGCCACTTATATGTTTCGGGAGGACACCCGAATATGGTGGGAGGAGGTATCCCAGACCAGAGAGTAACCACCAAGGAATGGGAAGAGTTCAGAACCTTGTTTAATGAGAAATACTACAACGACGCAGTTAAAGTTGCGAAGGCTGAGGAATTCAGCAAGTTATTTAAGGGAAACATGACAGTGACTGATTACGCCCTGAAGTTCGACAGATTGGCAAAGTTTGTTGGGGATCTGGTGCCCACTGATGGAACCAAAAGAGAGAGGCTCCTTCAGGGGCTACAACCTATGATAGCCTAGGATGTTCGTATTTCCTCTGTGCCAGGATTGATTACTTATGCACAGGCTGTTGAGAAGGCGCTTACAGCTGAGAGCGCAGAGAACAAGATCTGGCATGACAACACAGCCAGAAGGGATTCTAGGAGGCCGTGACCTCCATTTATAGGTTTTGGTAGGGGCGGAGGCCCCAGTGATCAGAAGAGGAAGACTCCGGATACAGTTTCATCTTCAAGGCCAGATAGGAGGCCACAGGGGATACAGATGGGGCACCAGAGTGGTGGTGAGACCTGGAGAGCATTTCCTGAGTGTGCTAGGTGCAAGAGGCGCCATATTGGGGAATATCGGCCAAAGGCTTTCTTTGTTTGCGATAGTGTGGGGCATTTGAAGAAAGATTTCCCGAGAGCCAAAAAGGAAGAGTTGAAGAAGGTGGACAACCTGACGCCATCTCGGGTGTTCACCTTTACCTAGGTAGAGGCCGAGGCTAGTCCCTCGGTAGTTACAGGTTATCTTTCTAGTGTTGGAACCTTCTATACTGTTTCGATTGATTTGGGTGCTACACACTCTTTTGTTGCTAGTAGGATTATAGATGGATTGTGTAGACCATGTGACTTCTATCTTGTGGGGTTTGGTACTATGTTGCCTACTGGGGAGTTAGTGGTTTCCAAGAGAAGGGTTAGATCACTACCAGTTACAATGGATGGCAGGGAATTATCAGTTGATTTGGTAGAATTGGTGATGACAGATTATGATATAATTCTGGGCATGGATTGGCTAGAGAAGTATGGGGCAACGATAGATTGCAAGAAGAAGATGGTAACCTTTGAGCTCGAGGGTGAGGACCCTTTTGTATTCGTTGGCACTGTGCATGGACCCCATATACCTATGATATCAGTACTTAGAGCTAGAGACCTATTGCAGGGGGGATGCATAGGGTTCTTAACTAGCATGGTGGATACCACTCAGGTCGTGCCAGTGGGACCAGAGCAGACCTGATTAGTCTGTGAGTTTCTGGACGTGTTTCCAGAGGATCTGCCAGTGTTACCTCCACATAGGGAGATTGAGTTTGTGATTGAATTAGCACCAGGGACAGAGCCTGTGTCTAGGGCACCTTATAGGATGGCTCCAGCTGAGCTGAAGGAACTAAAAGTTCAACTACACGAATTACTAGATTTGGGTTTTATCAGGCTCAGTTTCTCGCCATGGGGCGCACCAGTTCTCTTTGTGAAGAAAAATGATGGTTCTCTGAGGATGTGTATCGACTATAGAGAACTGAACAAGTTGACTATCAAGAACAGATACCCACTGCCAAGAATTGATGATTTGTTTGTTCAGTTGCAGGGTAGAACGGTATTCTCTAAGATAGATCTTCGTTTGGTTATCACCAACTGAGGATCAGGGAGGGGATATACCGAAGACAAATTTTCACACCAGGTACGGGCATTATGAGTTTTTGGTGATGTCGTTTGGATTGACTATTGCCCTGACAACGTTTATGGATTTAATGAACAGGGTGTTCAAAGATTACCAGGACCAGTTTCTAATCATATTTATTGACGATATATTGATATATACTCTCGGATAGAGACAAGACACGAGCAACACCTCAGATTGGTATTACAAAGGTTAAGAGAACACATGCTGTATGTGAAGTTCAAGAAATGCGAGTTTTGGTTGCCACAGGTGACTTTCTTAGGTCACATAGTCAGTAAGGATGGGATTAAGGTGGATCCAGCAAAGATCGAGGTGGTCAGAGATCGGCCAAGACCAAAGAACGCTTCAGAGATAAGGAGTTTCTTGGGATTGGCAAGTTCAGACGCTTTGTGGAGGGGTTCTCCAAGATTGCATCATCACTGACACAGTTAACACACAAGAGTCAGAAGTTTGTTTGGTCAGACGAGTGTGAAGACAGCTTCTAGAAGCTCAAGAAGAGTTTGATCACCGCTCCAATTTTGAGCCTTCCTACAGATCGGGACAAGTTTTTAGTTTATTGTGACGCCTCGAGGCAGGGAAGGTGATTGCCTATGCATCACGTCTGTTGAAGGAATATGAGCAGAGATACCCCACACATGATTTAGAACTCACAGCAGTAGTTTTTGCACTGAAGGTGTGGTGGCATTACTTGTATGGTGAGAAGTGTGAGAAATACATTGACCGTAAGAGTTTAAAATACTTCTTCACCTAGAAGGATCTGAACATGAGGCAAAGACGTTGGTTAGAACTGGTAAAGGATTATGATTGTGAGGTCCTCTATCACCTTGGGAAGGTCAATGTGGTAGTAGATGCCTTAATCCAGAAGGGTTAGACATAAAATTATGTATCAATATTACTTTTACTAATTAGAAGCACATAAAAAGAGCATGACTAATCCTATATACTATTAGCATAAGTAAATAAAGATAACAAAATAAAGATAGAGATGAAAGAACATAAATAACTCAAATATATTACATTAAGAACATAGTAAATCAAAGTAGCAAAATAACATCACTTGCATATGGAATCATCCATAACCTTCCTAGGAAGATTAGGCCATTATGCTCATGATTCTCACAAAATTCTAAGAAGAAAATATGAGAAGAAAGTGAGTGGAAATTTTGCTATAGTTTCTCTACTCTAAAAATTACCTATATAATGTGAAGGAGTCCCTATTTATAGAAGGAAAAAAGGACCAAAAAGAAATTAAACAACAAAATGAGGTTTACAAAATAAATCTGAAATATTAATAATAAAATATGATTTTGAAAAATCAAATCTTATTATTAATATTAAGCTAGCTATTTTGGTGTATGGTCATTTTCCCATTTTCTAAAATACCACAAAAACATGAGCTTTAAAGCTCAAAATAGCAATTTATAAAGCCAAATACCCAAAAAACATGGCTGGTGACACAAGAGGGTTTTGACCCATTTTCAGCCAATGGGAAACTGCCACTTAGGCGGCTGCCTAGGGAGGTTTTGGATTGGGCTGGACTGCTTTGGGCTGGCTGGAATGAAAGCTGAAGGGTGCCTTGGGCTGAACTGGGCCTGCGTGGAAATTGGAAGAGGCTGACTTTGGGCTGGCTGCTGCTGTTGAAGCAAATTGGAAGACAGGTGTCCTTAAGCTGGGGTCACGTTAGAAGCTTGGGAGAAGCTGGCTGGAAGTGCTGAAGAAGTCACGTTGGGCTGAGGGAGGCAAGGGCCTTCGTGGGCAGCTGGAGGCCTTGGTGATGCTGAAGCAGGCGGACAGGTGGTGCGAGGAGAAAAGAGGCAGGTGGCAGGCGTCAGCGCTGGGACTTGTGGCACGCTGGGGCGCGGACACCTGGCGGGGCTAGACTTGTGGTGGGCTCCAGGCGGCCGGGCCTCTTCTTCAATTGGGCCAGCTGCAAAACAACTAAATTCTCTTTAAAATGCCATTTTCAGCTTAATTCTTTTCTCTTTTCCTTTTTCTTTTCTTTTTCTTTTATTAATGTCATAATGCACCATACTTTATACAAATTAAATTAAAATTAATATTTTCCCTTAAAGAAATATATCAAAATAATTTTAAGGAAATATTAATTAAAACTTAATTTAATTTATGCTTTAGGCTTAGTAAAATGTCATTTTTAAGTACTAATCAGCTGGTAACGAACAAGTCAAAGAACTGAAATAATACAATCAGTTAGAATACTAACCACTTAGAATTGAGATTGAATTGACCTATGGTCAACTATATGATATGACTAGAATAGATAATAATGGTATGTTTACTTATCTTATCAACTGTCAATATCGGTCCAGTCCGACGTAACAAATACATCCGATCTTATCTACTTTGCTAATGTTTTGGAAACAACATAACACCATAATGTGTAAGTAGATCATATCGTAGATTGGCAAGCCAATGTAAATGCTGCGTACTGACTAATCTTAGGACTAACTTATTTTGAACATATAATCATATTTATATTCCACTGTGATTACGTCACTATAAATAAGATTAGCTATATGCTTGGGATTTAATAGAAATTTACATTAAACAAATAATCATGAAAATAAAACATGTGAGCAAAGTGATTGACCAAGTCAAAAAATGATTTCTATTCTTTTATTGATAATAAAATGAGATTACAAAGAATTTGGGTTTTAATTAGGGCATAAAACCCCAACAAACTCCCACTTGCACTAATTGAAACTAATGCCTTAATTCTACTAATCCCATTTTCTTGATATGTTTATCAAATGTAGCTTCTGGTAGTGTCTTTGTAAACGGATATGAAAGATTGTCTTCAGTTGCAATCTTCATAACCTTTACATCTCCCCTGGCCACATATTCTCGAATAATGTGATACTTCCTTTCTATATGCTTACTCCTCTTGTGACTTCGAGGTTCTTTCGAGTTGGCTATTGCTCCTGTATTGTCACAAAACAACACACGCGGTTTATCCATTTCTGGAATAACACCAAGATCCGAATAGAACTTCTTTAGCCAGACTATTTCCTTAGCTGCTTCTGAAACGGCTATGTACTCAGCCTCCATGGTGGAATATGATATTGTAGACTGCTTTACGCTTCTCCAAATCACATCTCCACCCCCAAGAGTAAACACCATTCCAGAAGTAGACTTCCTGTCATCGACATTAGTCTAAAAATCTGAATTGGTGTAGCCTACAGGGTTCAGAACACCACCCTTGTAGACTAACATATAATCCCTAGTCTGTCTCAAATACTTCAGGATATGCTTAACTGCTACCAATGTTCCTGTCCTGGGTTTGACTGATACATGCTCACTACTCCCACTGCATAATAGATATCTGGTCTAGTACACAACATGGCATACATCAGACTTCCAACTGCAGATGCGTAAGGAACTTTTCTCATTGCATCTTCCTCTTCAAGAGTCTGGGGAGACTGCTTCTTTGAGAGATGAATTCCATGGAGGGACGGTCAACGCCCTTTCTTGGAATTTGTCATTGAGAAACGTTCAAGCACTTTATCTATGTAAGCTACTTGAGATAGAGCTAAGAGTCTATTCTTTCTATCCCTGATGATCTGGATACCTAGAACATAACTTGCTTCACCCAAATCCTTCATCTGGAATTGAGTGCTCAGCCAATTCTTCACATATGATAATTTCTTAACATTGTTTCCAATGAGTAAAATATCATCTACATAAAGAATCAAGAATACCACTATTTGATTTGCCTTCAGTTGGTAAACACATAGCTCATCAATATTTTGTTCAAAGCCATAGGTTTTGATTATTTCATCAAACCTAAGATTCCAGGAACGAGAAGCTTGCTTAAGTCCATAGATGGACCTATTCAACTTGCAAAATTTTCCTTCTTGTCCAGCTACTTTAAATCCTTCTGGATGATCCATATAAATGACTTCATCAAGCTTTCCATTAAGAAAAGCTGTCTTGACGTCCATTTTCCATATCTCATAGTCGAGAGTGGATGCTATGGATAGGAGGATGCGAATGGATTTGAGCATGGCTACCAGACTAAAAGTTTCCTCATAGTCCATGCCTTCTCTTTGGGTATAATCCTTTGCCACTAATCGAGCTTTATAAGTCTCGATATTTCCATCAACACCTCATTTCTTGTTGTAGATCCACTTGCACCCAATGACCTTAAAGTCACTAGGTGCTTCCACAAGATCTCAGAAGGAATTTGAGTACATGGACTCCATTTCCTGTTTCATGGCTTCGAGCCATAGTTCCTTTTCAGGGCTAGCCATTTCCTGTTTGAAAGACAACAGATCATCATCACTAGTGTCACCAACAACCATATTGGTTTCACCATCCAAACCATAGCTAACTGGGTTCCTAGAAACCCTCCCACTACGATGAGGCTTCGTGACTGTTTGCTCAGGAACAGTGGTAATTTCTTCATTTAAATCGACTTGCGTCGGTTGGACATGAAGAGTGAGAATTTCATCATCAACTTGCGTTGATGACGATGGATCATTGGTTGGAGTCAATTCTTTAACCATCTCCTCTAAAACTACTTTGCTACGAGGTTTAAAGTTCTGGACATAGTCATTTTCCAGAAAAGTAGCATTTGTAGAAGTAAACACTTTCTTTTCTGAATGACTATAGAAAAGTCCACCCCGAGTACCTTTAGGATAGCCAACAAACATGCAAACTTCAGTTCGCGGTTCCAGCTTTCCCTCCTTTTTCCTCAGGATGTGGGTGGGACACCCCCAGATTCTATAATGGCGTAAACTAGGTTCACGACCATTCCAGCGTTCTAAAGGTATTTTGGGGATTGATTTAGACGGCACGACATTGAGAATTTCGTTCACAATTTCAATTGCATGTCCCCAGAACGAAGTTGGTAGAGTTGAGTAACTAAGCATGCATCTAACCATTTCCAATAAAGTTCTGTTCCGGCGTTCCGCTACACCATTTTGTTGCGGAGTACCTGGGGTAGTAAGTTGTGATAAAATCCCAAGTTCAGTTAAATGATCTTGGAACTGCATATCCAAATATTCTCCACCCCTATCAGATCGCAAGATCTTTAACGTTTTGCCAAATTGGTTCTGAGCCATTGCTAGGAATTCCTGAAACTTTGAAAATGTTTCTGATTTCCTATGCATTAGGTAAAGACATGAGTATCTAGAGTAATCGTCAATACAAGTGACGAAATACTCAAAAACACCCCTGGCTTGTACATTCAAAGTTCCACAAACATTTGAATGCACAAGACCAAGTGGTTCTTTGGCCCTATCACCCTTTACAGAGAATGGACGCTTGGTCAGTTTGCCTTCTAGACATGATTCACAGATAGGTAATTCACCTAAGGTGAGTTCCCTCAAAGGCTTGTCCTTTGTAAGTCTTTGAATCCTATCATAGCCAATGTGACCTAGTCTCAAGTGCCATAAATATGTCATATTATCGTTATCGGTCTTTTGACGTTTATTGGTCCTAGGTTTAGCTACTTTGAATAACTCATTATTAAGAGCGAGGGGTTCGTTAGGTCGCAGAATATAAAGCCCATTTTCCAAACATGCAATACACAACTGTGATCCATTGAAAGAAATAGATATATTAAAACTTGTGAAAGTCATAACACATTGTTCTAATTGCAACATGGAAACTGAAATTAAATTTCTACTAAAATCCGGAATAAAAAAATACATCATTTAAAATTAAAAATTTATTTCCGAACTTCAGAAGAGCTCTTCCTCTAGCTTGGACCGCAACGAATGTTCCGTTCCCAACTCTAAGCTTTAAGTCACCTTCGTCCACTTCCTCCCACGATTCAAGAAATTGTAAAGAGTTACAAACATGGTTAGTAGATCCAAAATCAATAATCCAAATGGATTTATCATTCTCTAAAACACATGTTTCCAAGATAAATGAATTATAATCATTACCTTTATTTTTCGCTGCTAGAAACTTGGGGCAATCTCGTTTCCAATGCCCTTTCTCTTTGCAGTGAAAACACTTACCTTTCTTGTTTTTCTTGTTCTTCCCATTAGGCGTTTGTGCACTTGGTTGTGCACTCATCTTTGCAGCCTTTGTAGGCTTGGGGTTGTTTATTTGTCCACCTTTCCTCTTGTTTCCAACATTTGAAGACAAAGCTGGGTTAGCTTCAGCCTTAGCTAGATTAGCAGCAACATCTATAGTATTATTTTCTCCTCCCTTACTAGGTCCACCCATGATAGGCTCAATAATCTGAAGCTCGTTCATGAGCTGCGTCAGACCATAGTTGAGTTGATCACGAACGTGTAGACACGGTGCTATTCGAGCATTCACGATGTCATCATGTATGTGTGGAGATGGTGCTATCCAAGCATTTATGGTGCCATCACGAGCATTGACGGTGCCATCACGAACGTGCAGACACGATGCTCGTTTTGGGGATTCCTCAATCATGACGAACTCAGAGTTGTCACCAATCAACTCTATGTTGATATTCTGCTTCCAATTAAGGAAGTTTTCTCCATTGAAAGTTGAGAAAGGATGGGAGTAGACACTACTCAACTTAAAACTAAAAATTACCAATAAAATAGAAATCAATCACATTTGCTCAATAAAACTTCTATTCACACAAATTTCAAGAAATAGCACAACATATACCAAAATATGTAAGATATGAGAAAAAATACAAAAAACAAAGCACAACATATACCAAAATATGTAAGATATGAGAAAAAAATACCAAAAACAATCATATCTCTATTTCTTTAGGTTTTTAACTAATCTATGATATCCTTGTTCCGGTTGGCGAGAGTAAAAAATACCACTAGTTAAATAGAGTTGTAAACTCATTTAATAATGGACACCACTATTAACAACCTACTATTCGATCAAAATAAGAAAACAAAATCTCTTTATTTTATGAGCTAGACCCACGGTTTCAATAATCATAGATTTAGTCCTAGTAGTTACCGTAGGGGTGAGTCTAGTAGAATGTGACCTATAATTATGTATCTTTCAAAATCTAACCTTGTCAAAATAACTAATGAACACCTTCCGTAGGGGGACGAATCAAAGCGCCTCGAGGCCCCATTAAGCTATTGACTATGTTAAACCAACGACCGAGATTGAATAAAATTATTAAAATAAGCTCATTATTAAATTAAAAATAGTATTTTTATAAGTTATTTTTTTTTAGAAAATTAATGACTATGGTTTTTCCAAAAAAAAAATTAAACAGATTAAACTTTTAAAACCAAACTCCTATAGTTTCTTATTAATTCTAAAGTGTCACATTGAAACAAATCCAATTAATTTAGAATTAATTTGTTGCTAATCAATATTTAGGTTTAACTAATATAATAAACCTATACAATTAAGTCTAACTCATGTAAATGAGCCTTAACAATTGAGCTTGTATGGAGAAGGGCTGGGTCCAGTATGTCGTTCCCACTACAAATGCCCCATATCTTCCATACAAGGTCCAAAAGACAGGAATTTAAACATTCATTTTATTAATTGTTATTAATTGATTAGACCCACTATAGTCATGCAAAGCAAATAGGCATTCACAAGTGGAATCATCCACAAGAGAGGAATTTAAACTTTACATTTTCTAATGGGCCCAAATAAAACCTATCATTCTATAAATATTTTATTTGGCAAAATACCACATATCTAACAAACATGTGGGCCACTATATGCATCTAAGCCCAATTGAAAAAATGTCACATATATTGCAAACAGACATGTTATAATTGGATGGGCCTAATCATGTTACTATATGAGCAATTCTATGAATTTATGCAAAAAATACCACAATTAATTATCTAGAATTTTTCAAAAAATTCAAAATAATTAAATTTTTACAAAAAAATAAGTCAATTTAAATGAAATTTATCAACAATTAACAATAGTTAATTTAAATTTCATTTATCAACAATCAACTTGGTTTTAGGTTAATTTGGAAAAAAAATATTAATTTAATTTAAATAGGATTTATAAAAAATTAACCAAAGTTAATTTAAATCTCATTTATTAAAAAAATATTTTATTAGTTGGTTGAAAAAAATGATATTTTTTAAAATTTAACCAATTTTAAATTTTAAAATCAATATCTAAAGTGTTTGTTTTTTTTAAAATATCTTGTGTTGTTACAACTATTAGCTAATATTTTAACCATTTAAAAAAATATATAAATATGTATAACAATCCTAAAATATCTCAAAACAGTTAATCAAATTCAAATATCCATAAAAATATCTAACTAACAATATTCAAATTTCAAATAATTTAAATATTAAAAACTATAGAATAAAAAGATATTTATATTTTCAAATAAAGATTTAATTAAAAAAATCAAGAATTTAAATGAAAATATCTTAAATATATGATATCATAATTGTTATACCCAAAAAATAGGAAGATGTATCCTAGGAAGCTAAGGGGAATGCATTCTAGGAGAGTTAAGGGGAATGGTCCTAGGAGACCCCAAGGAGGATGTGGTCCTAGGAGACCCCAAGAGAGTGATCCTAGGAGAACCAAGGGTGTGTAGGAGGTAAGCCTCCCAAGGTTTTCTAAGTGTTGGCTCGAACGTGTCCAAGGTAAGTAGCTAAGGAGGAGGAGTCTCATGCAAGAGAATGGAGACTTAGATTTTGATAAGGAGATCCTATACAATGTTCGATCGGACATGTTTGGGAGATGCTAAAGGAGGTTGCCTCAATGTTGTCCAAGGTGAGGTTGCCTCAATGTTGTTCAAGGTGAGGTTGCCTCAATGTTGTCCAAGGTGAGGTTGCCTCAATGTTGTTCAAGGTGAGGTTGCCTCAATGTTGTCCAAGGTGAGGTGCCAAGGAGGTTGCCTCGGACCACCTTGGTCCGAGGAGAAGCCAAGGAGATTGGTTCAAGGAGGAACATGGCATGCTAGAGGAGAGTGCATGTTAGAGGAGAGAAGTGCATCTCCTACCACCATGCACGTTCAACCCACCAAAAACATGTCCTACCACCATGCATATCCTACCACCATGCATGTTCAACCAGCACTTGCATGGGTAGTGAGTAGGAGGTGGACCAGCTAGCTAGAGGAGACTAAGTCAGACACAACTTCAACAACATACGCGGGAATCTCTCATTCTTCCCACAAATGGGGAGTTTGTTACATTTCGAATTTTGAATGTTTATTTGTAATATAAATGTAATAAATATAATAAAATATCCCGATCATAAGGGGATATCAGTTGAGGATCCCAGGCCTATAAATAGAGAGCTTATGGGATGAGAGAGGGGGCTTCTTCTGCTTCTTCTTTCTAGAGAGAGAAAATTGGGTCTGTCTATTCTAGAGAGAGAAAATGCTGAAATTAGAGAGAATTTTTGTATTTTCACAATCTATACTGAAGAAACTCAGTTGGCTCAGTCCATCTGATCTTGAGTATAGGTCTATAAATTACAACTCTAAGTGGATTAGGCTATTACCGACAATCGGGGCTGAACCACTATAAAAATCTCTTGTGTGTTCTTTATTTTCTTTATTATACCGTCTGTGTCGTTTACATTCTCTTGAAGGCTTGTCGTAATTGACGTTCTCACGTCGTTGGCTAAAAACGCAGTCAACAATAATTATAATATTTTAATATATTAAAAGATTTAGAATTAAGTTGTTAGTCTAATTTTAAATTTGAATTTGACTCTTTCTAGAAAATATCTAATTATTTAAATCTCAACTAACAAAAATATCTTATTTAAAAAAAAAAATTTAAATGATAAAACAAAAAATATATTTTTGGTTTTGATTATAAATAATTTATTTTAACAAAATTTTAATTTTCTTTAATTTAAAAAAAAAATCGATGAACAGTACCTTGGGTACTGTTCATTGTGCGCAGGTGGCAGGTGCGTGGCTGGGCATGCGCGTGCGCACATGGCGGCCAGTGCAAATTTTTTCAAAAATTTTTTTTGAGCAATTTTTCAAACAAAAACAATTTTCTAATTAATTGTTAACATGTTTTACACAAAATAAAGCATATATAAAATTAATATCATAGAAAACACAACAAAATAGCCTAAAAAATTGCTAATATTCACATAAAATCAATATGTTTCATAAAAACATGAAAACCATCCAATTATTCAAACATATCAAATAATCCAATTTTAAACATGTTCATGCACGAAAATAAAGATTACCAAAGGCTCTGAGGCCAGTTGTTGGGAAATCTTATACATGATCTTTATTTATTTTCATGTATATCTAATATTAAATAAATTAATACGAGATAGCCTAAAACATATTTCTAAATTTTAATTCAAAGAGAAACAATGAATATAATACTTACAGTATACGCAGCAGAATTAAAGAGTCTTTCGTTCAGTTTCTCTAACTCTTGAATCCTTTCTGTCGCAGAGTATTATCAAGAAACTGAACCGTTCTTCTATTATCTTCACATCTTCCGATGTATCCTTAGAATCACCTAGACTAGTGTGGAAAATTCTCAACATATGAGATAGATACAGAGAAAAGAAGAGAAAATAACAAATAGGCTTAGAAAAGGACTTGTGTTTAGAGAGAATCTAAAACTATCAGAAAACCAGTGATTAAACTTATGTTTTGATTTCTCTCTAAGCACTCCTTTTATAGACTCAATTAGGCCATTTAATTTAATTAAAAAATCAATAAAATAATATTCATTTTAAAGCCTCAGGTCGAAATTATCATGGGCTTTAGACCCGTGAAATTTCCCATTTGATTATAAGCCCATTGGACTTAAAATCAATGTCTGTATTATTTTCTATTGATTTAATTAATTAAATAATTATTTAAATCCTTTATCAAATTAATTATTTATAATTTGAACCTTGATTTAAAATTATTTATAAATTTAGATACCAATTTATCTTAATTAATAATTCTGCCATAATTTCTCTTTTCTTCTCTAAATTACATAACTCTGTGAAACTATCCAAATTTGACCTGGTCAACTTTGATAATTCTAATTGATAGTTAAATAAATTAATTGAGACTATCTAGATGATTTTATCCAAAGTACAATGGGGACCATGGGCCTATGAAATCAAGCTCCAATAAGTTATCATAAATCTAACAAATAAATTTACTAACTTATTAATTCCTTATGACTCCATTATAGACTCAGAATTGCACTCTTGAATTCATAGAACACTCTATAACAAATATAGATACGCTATTAATTATTTATTGTTACAACCATAATTGTCACTCAATCCTCTATAGACGGTCTACAATGAAATAGGACTAAAATACAGTTTTACCCCTCATTGTATTTTATCCTTAAAACACTTAGTTCCTTGTAAATGAGATTTCAATAAACTAATTTAATTACTGAAATGAGATCTCTATCATTTAATTCCTTGAACAAAACTAAAAGGAAACCATCATTTCACTTCTTCATCAGAAGCTATAGATGTTCATATCTATGATTAACACTCCCACTCAATTATACTACCGAGTTCCCAAGATGTAAGTATAGGCTAGTCTGTAGGGTAAGCTGGTAATGAACAAGTCAAAGAACTTAAATAATACAATCAGTTAGAATACTAACCACTCAGAATTGAGATTGAATTGACCTATGGTCAACTATATGATATGACTAGAATAGATAATAACGGTATGTTTACTTATCTTATCAACTTTCAATATTGGTCCAGTCCGACGTTACAAATACATCCAATCTTATCTACTTTGCTAATGTTCTCGAAAGAACATAACACCATAATGTGTAAGTAGATCATATCGTAGATTGGCAAGTCAATGTAAATGCTGCGCACTGACTAATCTTAGGACTAACTTATTTTGAACATATAATCATATTTATATTCCACTGTGATTACGTCACTATAAATAAGATTAGCTATATGCTCGGAATTTAATAGAAGTTTATATTAACAAATAATCATGAAAATAAAACATGTGAGGAAAGTGATTGACCAAGTCAAAAAATGATTTCTATTCTTTTATTGATAATAAAATGAGATTACAAAGAATTTGAGTTTTAATTAGGGCATAAAACCCCAACAATGTAATCTCACAATTACGCATTAAATGTAATTTCCATTATTATTTAGATACGTCTGTATTAGATATAATTAAGGCCCGTTGGCCCATGTAGAACTCCTTGAGCCTATAAATAAGAATCAAATGGCTTAAGAAGGGGGACTTTTTTTTGGACTCTTAACTTTGGATCTTCAGAATTCTCAGAGAAAAATAGAGTGTTTTTATCCACCATAATTGTATTCATCCGAAAGCTTGTGAAACTCGTGAACCCTAATTCACTAATTACAGTTTTAGGAATTCTACATCAATAAGAACACTAAGTGCACGTAGGTCATTACCATTTTATTGGGGTCGAACCACTATAAATCTTTGGTGTTGTTTATCTTGTTGTCTTGATCTCATCTCATTTTCTATCATTTTACTTGACTCCGTGTCGTTAACCAATTCGAGGGTCAACAACTACCTACCATGCACCTTGGTGCACACAATCAAAACTCATTTTCTTACTTAATTAAATAAATAAATAAATAAATAAAACAACTAACAATTAAATTCACACAATTCCTACCAAACAATTAAAAATAATTTCTAACAATGAACAATTAAAAATAAAACAATGCCCAAAATTAATAAATCATAATTTTTTTGGTGCGCTGCATTATACCCTCCTTCAAAGGAATTTCGTCCCGAAATTCTTTCTTACCAAATAACTCAAGGTATCTTTCTCTCATGTCTTCCTCCAACTCCTATGTTGCTTCTCATTCTGTACTATTCTTCCACATGACCTTAACTAATGGAATCCTTTTGGATATTAGTTCCTTGATTCCCTTTAGGATAACACGCTCGGGCTATTCATCGTAACTCAGGTCCTGCTTCAGCTGTAACAACTCATAACTCAGAACATCAGAAGGATCTAACACGTACTTATGTAACATCGAGATGTGAAAGACATTATGCGTTTCGGCTAGTGTTGGGGGCAGTGCTAAATGGTATGCAACTTGCCCTACTTTGTCCAAAATCTCAAATGGGCCTATATATCTTGGGCTCAACTTCCCTTTCTTCCCAAAACACATAACACCTTTCATCGGAGAGACTCTCAAGAACACAAACTTTCCCACTGAAAACTCGATGTCCCTTCTCTTAAGGTCCGCGTAACTCTTTTTCCTACTTTGAGCAGTAAGCATCCTTTGGCGTATTTTCTCGGTTGCCTTGCTGGCTTCCCTTACTGCCTCAGGGCCTAATATCCGCTTCTCCCCAACCTCATCCCAATGCAAAGGATATCTACACTTGCGCCCATAAAGCATCTCATAGGGAGCCATTACAATAGTGGATTGATAGCTATTGTTACAGGAGAACTCCATCGCGGGTAGGTATCGACTCCAAGATTCTGAAAAGTCCAATGCACAACATCTCAACATGTCCTCTAGAATCTGTATAGTCCTCTTGGACTGCCCATCGGTCATAGGATGGAATGCGATACTGAACTTTAACCTCATACCCATGGCTTTCTGTAATCCCTCCCAAAAGTTCGATGTGAATACTGACTCTCAATCAGAAATAATCGACTTTGGAACCCCATGAAACCTCACTATGTCGCTGACATACAACTCTGCATACTAGCCTGCCGAGTAGGTGGTCTTGACTGGTAGAAAATGGGTGGACTTAGTGATCCTATCCACTATTAACCAAGCAGAATCATGTTGTTTTGTGGTACTAGGTAGCCCTACCACAAAGTCCATTGCTATATCTTGCCATTTCCATTCTAGAATGTAAAGCGGTTGAAGTAGCCTTGCTGGCCTTTGGTGTTCTGCCTTGACTTACTGACATGTCAAACATACGGCAACAAACTCAACAACATCACCTCTATTGTGCTCAGAGCTGAGACACTCCTATGTCCCCGCCTACTCAATGCATCCACAACCACATTGGCCTTTCCTGGGTGGTATAGAATTTCACAATTGTAGTCTTTTGCTAGTTATAACCACCTCCGTTGTCTCATATACAGTTCTTTCAGAGTGAAGAAGTATTTCAGACTTTTGTGATTGGTGTAAATTTCACACTTATCCCCATAAATGTGATGTATCCATATCTTTAGTGCGAACACTACTGCTGCTAGCTCAAGATCATGGGTGGGATACCATTGCTCATAGTTCTTGAGTTGTTTAGAAGCATAAGCTACCACCTTCCCATCCTGAATCAACACACACCCTAAGTCGTTCTTTGATGCGTCGCAATACCCTACGAATTTCCCACCCTCTGTGGGAATACAAAGGATAGGTGAAGAGATTAACTTATCCTTCATAGTCTGAAAGCTTTCTTCACATTTCTCAGTCCATGTGAACTTCTGGTGTTTGCGGGTCAAGTTGGTCAAGGGTGTGGCAATCTTTGAAAAGCCCTCGACAAACTTCCAGTAATAACCCACTAACCCTAAGAAACTTCAAACCTCTGAGGCATTCTTCGGCTGAGGCTCGTCTCTAATGGCCTTGAACTTTGAAGGATCCACTGCTATTCCATTCTTGGACACTATATGCCCTAGGAAAGTCACTTGTTCCAACCAAAACTCACACTTAGAGAGCTTAGCGTATAAATGATGTTCTCGTAGTCTTTTTAGGGTCAATCTCAAGTGCTCCTCATGCTCCTCCTTGGTCTTTGAGTAGATAAGGATATCGTATATAAACACTACTACAAACTTATTCAAGTAATCCTTAAATACCCTGTTCATCATGTCCATGAATGTTGCTGGGGCATTAGTGAGTCCGAAAGACATCACTAGGAACTCATAGTGCCCGTAGCGAGTTATGAAAGCCGTCTTAGGAATGTCTCCCTCCTTTACTTTCAACTGATGGTACCCGGATCACAGATCAATCTTTGAGAATATGCTGTCCTTTGTAGTTGATCAAAAAGGTCATCTATCATAGGAAAATGATATTTGTTCTTAGTGGTGACCTTATTGAGTTCTCAATAATCGATGCACATTCTCATGCTTCCATCCTTCTTTTTCACAAATAGGACTGGTGCCCCCTATGACGAATGACTAGGTCTTATGAACCCCTTATCCAACAATTCTTGTAGCTGGGTCTTGAGTTCCTTCAACTCTGCTGGTGCCATTCGATAGGGTGCTTTAGATATTGGTGCTGTTTCTGGTGCAAGTTCGATCATGAATTCGATTTCTCTGTCTAGGGGTAAACCAGGTAGTTCCTCGGGAAACACTTCCGCAAACTCACAAACGATATGAACATTCTTTGGTTTCAACTCTATCTACTTGGATTTATCCACCACACTAGCCTGATATGCCAAACACCAATGCTGCATCATATTCCATGCTTCTGGTGTCGATATTATGGGTATACGAAAACCCGCTACTTCTCCCTTAAAAGAAAAGAGTTCTCCTTCTTCTGGTCTGAACTCCACGGTCTTTTTCCAACAGTCAATCATCGCTCCATGTTTGGATAACCAATCCATGCCAAGTATGGCATCATAGTCTGGTATGTCTAATTCTATAAGATCTGTTGGGCACTCCCTGCCCTCTATTGCTACAGGTGCTGACTGTAACCACCTAGTTGACAACATTATGTCTCCTGACGGTAACATTGTACTAAAACTATGCTCAAATAGTTTACTAGGCATACCTAATTTATCAATCATATTCATAGCGACATAAGATTGAGCCTCTCCATAATCAATAAGGACTCTACACATCATACCAGAAATAGGGAGTTGATCTATGACCACGGTGTTACTGTTGGCTGCTTCCTTTTGGGTTAAAGCAAAATCCTTTGCTGGCACTAGGTTGCTGTTACTATTCTATCCTACTTTCCACTGTGGGCAATCTTTCCTCAGATGGCTTGCCTGACCGCACTTGTAACATTTGTTGGTATCGGCCTGACATTCTCCCACATGTCATCGCGAGCATTTAGGACAGCTGGGGTGCTTAACTCTATTGTTCTGGTGATTTCTACAGTTACGATCATTATTGTGACTGTTGCGATTGTTGTGATGGCGTGGCTTGCTTTTTGAAACACTCATAGACTGGCTTGAATCCATAAGCCATGGGTAGTGGTGCAGGTGGTGGTACTGGAGGCTCTGGCTGTGCCACTGGTACTTGGGGCACTTGGGGTACTCGCCTGGCGTGAGCCAACTCCTCATCTCTCTGCCTTAGTTGTTCCCTCAACCTTGCTATCTTTGCGGCCACATCCACAGTTGGTGTAGCTGGGGCTGCTGGTTGGGTTGGTGGCATTCCTAAATCAGGAATTGCTGTGGCGCTAGATCTTGTGGAGACACCCTTTCCTCAGCCTCTCCCTTTTCCCTTGCCTCCTCTTCCTCTTATTTACATTATGAGATTCTAAGGCACAAAAAGAAAATCATAAGAGAGGATAAATCGCATAATTGTTTGGTTCTTATAGATATTTGCCAAAATTATCATACATTCCATATCCACACCACTTAGAGTTTGCAAGAGGAAAATTATTAAACCATAGCATTCAAAGTTTGTTAAAAAATTATTTCAAAATTCAAACAACCCATAAAGTGTTTAATAACCATAAATGAAAAGCCATAAGTTCTTAAGGGTTACTAAGAAAAGTCCCATCTTACTCATTAACATTTTATTAAAGGAAAAATACGCGACAAACTCTAGTCGTCAACCGTGGACTCGTCACCTGAGCTATAGTCGAAGACGTCCTCCAAAATGTGGAAGTAATCGGGAGCGTTCACCAACGTCCTCATCCTAGTGCTTACTTTTGGTATGGCGTGCACTACTTCTTGACACGCCATCTCTCCTTCCAAATCATGCACCATCTCGTACTCCTCCATTTCTCCGTCATCCTTCTTTACCATGATCGACACCAAACGACTAAAATCGTAATTATCTATGAGGTCATAGATCGTGTACTCGATGGTGCTAAAGTGTAGCTAGTCCTGAATGACATCGTGCCATGCTATGGTCAAGTGGAGAAGGGCCTCAGGATATATCGACAACACTTCCCTTAATACCCAGTATTGTTCTATGGGCTAGAGCAACGCCCCTCTTTTGTTCTTCATTCCTTGAATACGATCGCAAACCACCATCGTCGTTTTTAGTAAAACAATCCTCCAATCATTGTGATCCTCGTCGAGTTTAACCTTAGGTATCGCGCGAATCTCCTTAAGTAACTATTTCTTAGTGGTTCTAATAATAGGAGGCATCTTTCTATACTACAATTACAAAACTACAAAATTTAAAAGCAGAAAGAATAAAGATAACATGTAGAACAAATACTTACGACACGGTGAGGTGAGATTTTCTTGTCTTTAACGTGTATGGGGATGGTTCTTGGAAACATGAACAACTTACTCTGATACCATTTGTAAAGCGCCCTATTCTATTACTTTGTAAAATGTCTCACAACTCATAAATAAATAGAAAATACCACTTAACATATAAAATTCAGTGGGGCCTTGATAAAACATGAAAGTTGGGCCTAGTAGTTTAAAATAAAAATAAAGTGTTCTTATGCAACGTTTAAAGAATGATGTTATGGACTTTAATTCTAAAACTATCAGTGGGACTCAAACTTTATTTTTTCTTTAAATGTTACATAAGAACACTTTATTTTTATTTTAAACTATTGGGCCCAACTTGCATGTTTTATCAAGGCCCTAATGAAATTTATATGTTAAGTGGTATTTTCTATTTATTTATGAGCTGTGAGACGTTTTACAAAGTAATAGAATAAGGTGCTTTACAATTGGTATCATAGCCTTGACCCAGCCAGAAGTATGGCCAACAGGGACGTCGGACCCCTAAGGGGGAGGGGGTGATTGTGACAGTCAGAATCTAGTGGTCTGCATGGGGAAAGACTAGGTAAAAGCTGTGTAATCCCACATCGCCTGGGGAAGTCAAGTGTGCATGATTCTAAGACTGTGTAGGTATGAGACTACACAGTTGAAGATGACTTAAATGGATTGATGGGTACTCCTATGCCAACAAGATGCATATTCTTTTCGGTAACCCATCACTTGAGAACTTTAAAGTTAAGTGCGCTTGACCTGGAGTAATCTCATGATGGGTGACCTTCTAGGAAGTTTTCCCAGGAAGCGTGTGAGTGAGGACAAAGCACGCTAGAAAGACTCATGTTGGTTTGCAGGGCCAGTCGTCATTCTAAGAAGTAACCATAGTGACGCTGGAAAAACTCCATGCTCATCGCACGATTTGTAACGCTCCACGTCCTTTTTTGATTGCTAGGAATTGCCAAGAACTGAAACGCGAACCCAACCACAATCTTTCTCGCCAATATTTGATCAAGCCTAACTAGTGTGAGTAATTTTCTCAACTCATGAGATAGATATCTAGAAGAGAAGAAGAAAGAGGATAGAATAGTGTAATATAGGGTTTTCTTTATCTGAGTGCTTACCAAAATCTTGTCTTCTGAAATCCCTAGCTATAACATTATATTTTTAGATACATTCATGGGTGTATTTTCTTAATTAAATTAATTATAATATAAAATATAAATAAATCCCTATCATGGCTGACCCAGACCATGTGGGTTGGGCTCATGATGTGCGTCTTAAATTTAAGGCCCAATGGACTCAAATTCAAGACCCTTTTATTTATACATTTTATCATTACTTAATTAAATAATGAAATCCTTATTCAAAATAACTATTTATAATTTGAAACTTGATTTAATATTATCTATTAATATTAACACCAATTTGTAATTATTAATAAATATGTCCAATATTTTACAATTACTCTCTTCTTTTCTCTAATTCATAATTCATGTAAATATCACAAAATTGACCTAGTCAATTCGATATTCTAAATTGATAATTAAATCAATGGTTTAAGACATTTAGACTTGATTTAATCAAAGACGATGTGGGGACCATGGATCCGTGAATACAAGTTACAATAAATTCTTGTGAGTTTATTTATAGAATAAATTATCTCACACTATAGACTTGGAATTGGACTTTTGAATTCATAGAATGTATTGCCACTAATGTAAATACGTTATCCATTGTTATAACCATTACCGTTAGTCAATCCTCTATCGATGACCTACTAATGAGTCGGGTGAATTTTACTGTTTTACCCCTATTGGTATTTTATCCTTAACTCTCACTAAGTTCCTTATAAATGATAATTCCATAAACTTAATTACATAACTGAGTACTCAATCGTTTAGCCATTTGAACTAAGCTATTATGGAAATCATCTTTTCACTTATGTTATGGAAGCTATAGATTTCATATCTATGATAAATACTCTCATTCAATTACACCATTGAATCTCCAAGATGTAAGTATAAGATATGTCGTAGGGTAACGTTTTGACACTAATTAGATTTGATAATAACGATACTTATGTATCTATCAATAATCAATGTCAGTGTTAGTCCGATATAACAAGATACATCCGATCTTATCTACTTGGTCAATGTCTTGGATAAGACACCACACTATTGTGTAAGTAGATCATATCATAGATTACTAAATCAGTGAAAATCCAGTGCACTGATTTAATCATAGGACTAATTCTTTTGTGCATGTAATTACAAGTATAATCCACTGTGACCTAGTCACTATAATTGTAACTAGTTACACATGTTCAGGATTTTATAGACGTTTGTATTAATTAAATAATCATGTATTAAAACACGTGAGCAATGCAATTGATAAAAAAATAATTTATATTCTTTATTGACAATAAAATGTGTTACAAAAGAAATATGATTTACAAGGGCATAAAACCCAATCGAAATAGCCTATTCTATTGTATTTTGAATATGAGTGATACATTGTAGTATTTTATTAATTAAATATGGTTGATGTAACGACCCAAATTCACTAATAAGGCTTAAGGGCCTTGATTAGCGTGCCTGGAGGGCATAATGGGAAGTATGCGTGAATTCAATGATTAAGATGCATGACTATGTGTATTATGATATGTGATAATTTTAGCCCGTTGAGGGCATAAGTGTGATAATTATGTGATGTAATTTGTACCACGTGGGTGTGGTGATATCAATGCGATGCACGTGCCGAGACGGTCCTAGAGAGCTAGATAACTCAAAAGTCACAACGGGATTTTATACCCGGCTCGGGAGGAGCCTAGGGGTATTTTGGGGATTTTGTAATTTAGTTCTTGTGAGATATTGGTAACTGGAGGTTTGGTAACTTGTGTAACTGTTAGTAACCATAGAGGGTAACAAGTTTGGTTAAAAGAGGTGGTAGAATTGTAAGGAAGTAGGAATGACAAAAAGGGCCTTGAGGTTTAGTTGGAATGGGAAATAGATGGAAGGGTAAAGTGGTCATTAGGCAAGGATTTGGATTACTTCAGCTGAAGGAAAGGGGGGTCACGTATAACACTTGGTTGGGAGTTGATTTATGCTGAAATGTGAGGAAAACCTAGAAGAAAAGAGAAGAAGAGGAAAGCTGAAGTTGGGAGACCTAGGAGGGGAGCTTTGATGGTTCAAGGCAACTAAATTGAGCATAAGTCAAGATTACTCAGAGGTAAGGGTTTGTCTATGATTTATGTAAGTTTTAAGTCTGGATTTTAGAAAATAATCATGAATTGAAAGAAGAGAGTGGCTGGTTTTGGCATGAATTCAGAATTGGGATAATCAAGAGGAAGGTGACTTGAAGCTAGAGTTGAGGAGAATTCAAGCTGGGTTCTTGACTGAGGTAAGAGTTTATTATGTTTAATTTTCGTAATTGGTGTGGTTTAAGATTCTAGAGGCTTGATTTATAGTTTTGGAATCCATGGTTTGAGTTTTAGGAATTTGAAACTCAAGATAGGATCTTGGGTGTGTTTGTGTGATTGGGGTTGTTTGTGGTGTTTATAGGTTGTTAGAGGGTTCATTTGGGGTTTTGAATTGATTTCTGGGCTTAGGTACTTGTTTGGGATGATTTGGAATGGTTTAGGCTCGGGAAAAACGCAAGGAAAAGCCCAGATTTCTGGGTTCGCGAAGGAGCGCCGCGGCGCAAGGCTGTTTCAGGGCAAGGGCGAGCTCTCTGACTTGCTGGGCGCCGCGGCCCTATAGGGCAGCGCCGCGGCGCTAGGCCATTTTCAGAACATGATATTTTGCAATTTTGAGCCTTTGCTCCGGGGATTCGGGGGATGTCTTCGGTGCATTGTTTTAGGGATTTGGGGCATTCCGAGAGTGTGGGATTGGTTCCGGGAAGTAGTTTTGGATTGGTTAGTGATAAAGGATGTTTCGTTTGTGTTGTGACTAGGTCTTTGGTGAGGCTCTGGTTAGAGGACCGTGCTCGTGGCTTTGGGGCATCGGAAGCTCGGGATACAGGTAAGAAAGCTGCACCTGAGTATGTGGTTAGGTTGGGACTAAGTGCTCCCTATATATGTATGCACTGTTATGTGAATATGAATAGTCATGTGGACACGATGGGACTAAAAGCTCCCTATATTTGTATATCATGTCGTGTGATGGTATTATTATGCCATAGGACATGCAATTACCGGCCTAAGGGTGTCGGAATCAATATTTGCGCACTGAGGCGCAGCTCGGCCACTGGGAGCTGAGGCAGCTTATTTATCACTGAGCTCGGTTAAGCTGGCCGGAGTTAGTGAGTATTACACTGGGGGCGGCCCTAATGAGCCGAAGACAGTGTGTTAAATAGAGGGTGCGACTAAGGGCGCCAACCCTGAATGTTATTTGATGGATATGACAATCTATTGGTTATGAACGTGAATATTGTGTTATGAATATAGTTGAATGACTGTCTGGATGACAAACTGTTATTACTGATTGGATAAATGTTATGAAATGTTGAATTCTTGGTTGAGCATTGTGAAGTATTTGATAAGTCTTGCTGATCTTGCTATGTTATTATGCTTTCTTGCTGGGCCTCGGCTCACGGGTGCTACGTGGTGCAGGTAAAGGCAAGAGTAGGCTGAATCGACCATGAGTTGGAGAGCTCTGGGGGCGAGGTGTACATTGTCAGCTGCTCGGCCGCCACGGTCGAGAGATTGTACAGGGACAGAAACCTAAAATGTATATTTTGCCATTAGAGTGACTTGAAATATTTGTAACTCTTGGAATTTGTTGTAACTAAGACATCTAAATCCTGTTTTGAGTTTCTATGTATCAAACCGTCATTTTTAATGAAAATAGCCTCTTTGTGACCAAAATCTTTTATTCCTACTCTGATGGTGGTATAGAGTTCACACTTTGTCTGAATGACTTGATTAGCAAGTCTTGCACTATTTTAAACACACAGTGTAGCGGTCTTGGTTATCCAGGGCGTTACAGTTGAAATGGGTGGTGACTAGGTCAAGGCCCATGGCCCATATTGTACATTCCATGAGCCTATAAATACAAGAATCATGACTTCATTTGATGGACTTTTTGGGGACTGAGACTTTACTTTATGAAGAATCTCTGTCAAAACACTCTCTGACTTATACTTGAGAAACTCAGTTGGCTAAGATTCATCTGATCTCAAGTGTATGTTAGTATATATAAAAATACTAAGTTGATTAGGCTATTACCAACTTTTGGGGTTGAACCACTATAAAAATTCTTGTGTCGTTTACATTTTATTCCGTTCTCCTTTACTTTGTGTCGTTTTTGCGTTTACTCGTTATTGGCCAAAACGGTGGTCAACAAATAGCATCATAACAAATAGATGTATATGTTTTATTCTTGGTAACCAATTTGGATGTTTCATGCAATCTGAAAAAAATTGAAGGAATAAAAATAATGAAGAAAAAAAAATGATAATAAAAAATTGAGTAGGAGTGAATGAAAGAGGGAGAGAATTTCATCAACAAAAAAGTTTTGTAGCAATATAAAGCAAGTTGACTAGTGATTACGGAAGAAGAAAAGCAAAAAAAAAATAAAAAATGTCGTATAGTCATACAAGAAAACAACGGAAGAAGAGAGAAATATCTTAAGAATAATGTATATTGATTTATTCACTCTTTAAATGAACAAGAACGAGAGAGAAGCCATAAATATAAGAAGCGAATATGCATATTTTATTATATATTATGTTTATAATTTACTTCAAAAACTGAAAATGTCAAAAAAGGAACTAATTAAAAAGTTGAATCATTTTTCCAGCAAACTAATATAAACACAAAAGTTTTGTTCATCTTGTTCCCAAGATTTATAATATCAATATTCCTTTCAAAAAACTTAGAAATAATAGCATGGAATAAAATCAGGAAAAGTAGAAGATACCTACGATATAGTACTAAGGTAAAAAAGTACAAAAAAATCTCTTTTGAGAAAGACTTTGGATGACTATACGAATCTGGAATGTGAGATAATTTTTCTATGTTCATTGAGAATTCTTATCACTGTCAAATCATGATCCATGTATTTAAAGTAAAATTTGGCGTTTAATGACAAAACGAATCAAATCTTTTCCGAGAATTTCTCATTCAGATAAAATTACTGCAGTAAACTTCCCATGTAATGAAATTGGCTTCCACCAACTTGAAAAAGATCAAAGAACAGATGGGTGGAAGAAGGATTGTAGGCTATGCACGTTGAAGAAGATGAGCACAACCACTTTAGATTAAATAGATTAAAAAAAAACTGAAAAAAAAAAGAATTTTAACTGCCACAGATCATTAGGGGCGTTTGGTACGAGGAGTTCAAAATAATTTAATTAGTGAGAACATTAAGGAGGATGATAGGATTGTAAGGAAACTTGTAAACCGTGTTTAGTTGTACACGAGAGAATATTCGGTCAAATTCCAATTAATTGAAATAGATTTGTTCATCGCGAGAATCTTATACATTATTAAAAAAAAATAATAATATAAAACAAAATAATTATTTAATATTTGTATTTTAATTTATTTATACATAATTATCAAAATAAAATTATTTATAAAAAAATATTTATTAGTTGGTAAACATAAATTTTCTTATATTTGTGGATTAATTAAAATAAGAAATCTAACCTGAAATTGCAGAGAAGGTAATATCTCAATGACAAACAAAATGAGACGACGACAAATGTCTTACGTATTGTATATATTAGGTTAGATATTTATATTTAATAAATTTTTAATTTAATTAAAAATGAGACCCACTCTGTTATTTATAAGTGATAGGAATATTTAAAAACCACTATAGATTACTCTCTCCAAGAGTAGTTAGATTATTACTAAAATAACTTTTCAAGACTTAAAAAATGAAAACCCTCGTAACAAACATGGTAATCTTCAAGATTACATTTCCCACCCCAAGATTAACACATACCAAATAGCCCCTTAGACTAATCTAACTTAGTACTAGTTATATGTTAAAATAAATTTATATAATTTAAATATATAAATTTCATTAATTGAATATCTAAGTTTATGATTTTTAAATTTGTTCTTGAGTTTTTTATTAATAATTTTTTTTTCTGCATTCCATTTTTATGGCACGTTGGATAAATTATAACCTGAATAAGAATAAATCAATGAAAAATTGAATGGAAATAAAACACAACATAATTAGAATAATTATTTGCATTATGTTGTTTACTTAAGCTAACTAGAAAGATAACCAAAATCATCTCAATTCCGTAGTAACGAGGAAATATAATCGAAATGATTAAATTGTCTTTTTATTAAAAAAAAATAATAATTAAAGTACTATTTTAGTGAGATGACTTTTAAAGGATAATAAAAATGTATATCCATTTTAACTTTAAAAACATAGGGTGGAGGGGGCTTAAATTTACAATCAAACAATTTATAAGTACTACTTTTTCTTAAAATAAGTTTATTGCCTATTTATCCATATGTAAAATGATTAAAATATACATTTCTAAATCTTAATTCTCTTTCTACAGTTTTATTTTTCACCCCCACTTACTTTCAATCTTTAATATATTTATGAATTAAAAAAAAGGTTCTTTAAAATTGACCTTATTTAAAACTTAGAAATTATTCATCAATGGAGCAACAATTTGAAATTTCATCAATGGAAAAATTATCAAATGCTTAAAATATTTAAAAAACTTGGGGTGTCTTGTTTTTAAAATAAGACCTTATTTGGTAAATAGAGATATGTGTTCTTATAAAAAACAAATATTTTTAATAAATAAAATAGGGTAAACTTAATAATGGAGTGAGCTTATAAATTTTTGGGGTATAAATATAATGCCCGAGAGGGCGAAAGAGACCATTCATGGACTCGGGCCTTGGAGTGCCTCTCTTCTTCAGACTGGTGCAACACTGCCATTGTACCAATATGTCGACTTCCTCTAGTTCGTCGGCATAGCCCCTTTCCAGCTGTCCCCGAATGGATATCTGGTGCTGGCCGGGCTTTACGTTCTGTATAGGAGACAGAACTAGCCCACACCTTCCCCAGTTGAGATACTATATATCTATAACTTTTGGCAGTTCCCAAAGAAGGGAGGCCAGGATGGGTACTACACCCTGATGAAGCATACGATCCTAGGGAAAGGTTACAAGGCTCCGAGCGGCAATGAGAACCATGCTTGGGACTACAAGGATCACTTCTTCTTGGTGAGTGGCTTCCCAAAGAGGACCGATCCCATCCTACTCCTAGACTTTGCTAGAGTTGGTAAGCACTTTTCTCCTCGCATAGTTTCCTCTAATAGTGTCCCACTCGTAATTGATCCTTAATCTTAAAACGTCTCATTTCGGTTCCCTATCGCCGTACACCTTTCGTTGAATCCTTCGATGAAAGTTGTAAGGCGATGAACACTATCCGCGATGAGGAGTTGGATTTCACCTTCCTCGTTACTGATGTCCACCTTCAACAATATGGGCTACTGCGGGAGGGGCAAAGTATAAGCATGGTGGTCCTCACCAGAATTTGGGACTTGAAGCAATCATGCCACAAGGCGAGGCTCCACAAGGACTATATGGCGGCTAAGACATAATTTATACACATGCAACACCTTCTTAAGGAGCATGCATAGAGTGTCCTTGCCATCAAGGCCTCCATGGAGGAAAAGGAAGACGACGAGCTCGAGGCAGGGATCGGGTCATCTTCCATGCCCCAAGGTAAATCCCCAATTGTTCTCCATTATGCTAAGCACATAGGGGAGGGAACTACTCCTGACCATTCTTTATTTTTGCCATCACTCAAGTGTGGGAAAATCTCGGGACGTCATCTAGAATATCAGGAACTCATCAACATATTCCTCCGCCATCTGAGGAGGAAGAGACACCCCCAAGGTTCCGTGCCTCTTGGTGAGATGATGACTATCTATGCCACTTGGCTATGTCAGTACGAGCCCAATCTGACGTAGAAAAGATGGGTTGACTAATCCACGAATTCTCCCATTTGGTCCTCCACTCTAAGGAGCCTGATCGCGGTGGAGTCCCGAGGATATTTATACTTAGTCTAGCATGCCTTTTTACTTATTTTTGTTGTTTTCCTTCCCTTCCGAGGGTCTAACCAATTTTTTTCCTTTGTGCAGAAAGCATGGGCCTATGTGAATTGTTCAGGTTGAAGCGTTAGAGGGTGTCAAGACCCTCTCAGATAGATCTCCTGGAGGTGTCAACCACGACGTCCACACCCCCGGTTGCTGCAGCTCCAACCCCGGTGGCCCTAGTAGCCCTACAACTGCTTCACCGGTCCTCACTGTGAGGAAGGTAGCTCCAGGTGAGGTCATTGACCTTGAGGTTTCATTTTCTCAAGATGGAGAATCCTCCAGGAAGGGTATGGAAATCCATTCCAAGGTGCCCGACTCCCTTTCGGTCAAGGTACCTCTATTGATAGTCTGCTCGGAACACTGTGATGGGGAAGACTTCGAGAAGCATAAGCGGGTTGTTGAGTACTAGAACGCCCGTATCGACGAGGGTGGTGGGGACTTCAAACTTCTTGCTGAGTTCTTGCGCAAGGACTGACTGGACGGTCCTGTTGCTCCTCCTAGCCGCGAGGAGTTGGAGCCTCTCCTTGCGGGGAGAGTAGGAGAGAAGGCTGCTCCGCTCGCCGTAGAGCTTCTGCAAGGGATAGTGAGGTCCCTATGCGAGTTACCTTCTCGCAATCTCGCCTGTTGTGGCAGCGACAATGAGGATTCCCAGGGAGCCACCAGCTGCCATTCCTTTGTAAGGGTAAGTCTTCAGATGTTTATCTCAAATAATTATCTATTTCTTCATCTTTTTACTGATATGATATTTTGATTTGGCATAGTCTGGGACTCTCAATCAATGACTCGGAGACATCATACTGATGCGGTCCTTTAAGCTGAAGGAGGCTCAGGCAGAGCTGGTGTAGGCTCGAGAAGAGCTGGCGCAATTCTGGGAAAACGCGGTCTCTTTCCAGGAGCACTCGCGACTCCAAAAGGAAATGGAGGACATGAGGGACCGTGTCCGTGAGGTGGAGATTCTATTGTCCATCGAGCGGTCAAAGTTGTCCATTCTAGAGGACACTTCCTCTAAGTTGTTCGAGGATGTTGCGGGTCGCACCGAGGCCATGGAGGAGGAGCTGACTAAGGCTCGTGAGGAGCTCCGGTTAAGCCATGCAGAGTCCTTGGCTCGCGCCAAGGAGCAGATCAAAGCCAGGGATGACGCTGCACTGGCCACTCCTCGTGCGGAGCTTGCCGCCAAAGAGGCCAAAGAACTCCGTCACCGAGCAGACGAACTAGAAAAGGACCTCGACATGATAGCTCATGATGCACTCTTTAATGCGTGGCAGAGCAATAATGATATGGATCTCTCATTCACCGAGGAGCCCAGCAGGAGGACAATGCTCGAGGCGCGCCTTGAGGCGGAGGAGGCCAAGGCGGCCCAGGAGAGGTAAGTTGCGGCGGCAGGTCACATCCCCGAGGCTGATCGTGTGATTGAGCTGGTGGCAGAGGTTCCTCCAGGCCAAGGGCCCCGGTAATTTTTTCCTGTATGATACATTTTAAACTATGTAGGCCTTCGTGCCATAGTTTATTAGGGTATAGAAAATCAACTCTCGAACCCCCGAGCATTATCGTAAATATTTTTCCATTTACATATATGCAACTTGCACTACTTTATTCCCATGATTATACTATTATTACCGTATTGACACGAAGTAAATAGGCAACTTGGACTTTGTTAATTCAACTAAACGTAAGATAACTCACGAAAATCCCAAGTTGTTGACTTAGGCCTTGTGCTCGAGTCTTGAAGACTCGAGTCTTTATCGACTTCTCTTAGTACTTAGACAATTTTTAGGCATTTAGTGTTGCTTTGTAGGATCATGGTCCTTGAAAGTAACTTTAATGCAAAGTCAAGTGATACTTGAAGCGGCCCTACCTACCCGAGTTCCAACTACTCAGGACGAGGTTAGCCTGCAATACTTAGAGCTTGAGGATCTTCCTGCCAATGTATAAACACTTATGCATTTAGTGTTTCTTCTTAGGCTCGTGATCCTATGAGTAACTTTGATGCGGGGTCAAGTGAGAGCACTTGTGTGACGCCCCACATCACTATGGCTGCTTTCTGGAATGACGACTGGCCCTACAAACCAAGACAAGTCTTTCCAATGTGCTTTGTCCTCACTCGCACACTTCCTGGGAAAACTTCCCAGGAGGTCACCCATCCCTAGATTACTCCAGGCCAAGCACGCTTAACCATGGAGTTCTCAAGTGATGGGCTACCGAAAAGAAGATGCATCTTCCTGATATAGGTAGTACCCATCAATCCATTTAAGCCCTCTTCAACTGTGTAGTCCCATACCTACACAGTCTTAGAATCATTACACTTGACCTTCCCCAGGCGGTGTGGGATTGCACAGCTTACCCGGTCTTTCCCCTTACGGATCACAGGATTCTGACTGCCACAACTTGACCCTCCTACGCCTTCGAGTTTCAATGACTCGAGCTTTAAGGAGGTCTTTGCACTATAGGATTTTTCCTTAGTGCTCGACGCTTGGACATTTAGTGTTTTCTTCCAGGCTCGATGTCCTTGAAAGTAAGTTAAATGTCTTCATGTGTTGCCGAGTCCCAATGACTCAGGTTCCTAGGAGGTCATTCGCACTACGCCACCTGCCCCCGGGTACGTAGCCACCGGTGGGTCAGCTAGGGCGACATGATTTGCTCCTTGAGCACACAACTCAGGATCTGATCACGTGGAAGTTTTGAACTCATCATCTTATGTCCAGGAAATCGAGTTCCCCACCCTTAGACTAGGTTTTCTGAAACACTCAAGTTTTAGCACTCGAGGTCTAGCTCCAAGTTCCAATGACTCAGGCTTCCGTTCGCATCTCGAGATCATAGGACTAGGTTATTGCTCCCTGGGCAAAATGTCCACGGGAAATGAACAAAGTCCGTTCTCACGCTACTTGGGTTTTTTACTCTTGGTCGATTCCTGACTCCGAGTGCTAGTGACTCGGACCCCCACTTGCATCTCGAGATCGAGGGACTTGGTTATTGCTTCTCAGGAAAATAGTCCACAGAAGGTAACCCTAAGTCCACTCTCGCACTATTTTGGGGCTAATAGTGCAAGGTTCTATAGAGTATTTTGCTTAAGTCTTAGGCGACTTAGGCTCGTGCCCGAGTACCTACAACTCGGGCTTTCGCTCAAATCTCGAGGATTGGGATTGGTTATTACTCCTTGGGCGTGCGCTGCCCTCATGGGTATATGCGAAATCCAATATCGCGTTACTTGGATCTCTCTGGAACTCGGTATTTCTCAGGCCAATTAGCTATGGGGTCTTATGACATTAGGGATGCTTCACTCGTCGACTAGAGTAGCTTCCCAAGTCACCGACTTCCCGATGCCAATTTTTCTTGCGACTGACCGGGGACTTGTTTAGTGCTCCTCGAACCCAGTGTCCACGGGAGGTAACCTAAGTCCATGCCTCAGGACCAAGGACAGATGACTCGGTCTTTCGTTCGCATCTCAAGATCAAGGGACTTAGTCAGTGCTCCTCGGGCGCAATGTCCACTAGGGGTGACCTAAGTCCATTCTTGCGCTACTAGGATCCTTAGTATACAGTCCTTAGATGCTAAGCATACTCTGCTCAGGACAAGCTTGGTTTCTTAGGTCGCAGACTCAAGACTTTAGTTTCCTAGGTTTTTTTATTCTCGGGATACTGATCTTAGGCGTACTTTTCTTTTGACAAGCTTAGCTTCCTAGGTCTAACTCTGTGAGGCTGCCCTAACTTAATGCCCCCAAAGTGATCAGAGACTAGTCTGCATTCACTTGTCTAGTCCAACAAGCGGGTGCTGTACGAGTAGTACATAAAGAATAAAGGAAACTAAAGAATATAAGCACATTCTCTTGAAATTTTTTACCGTGTTTTGTCTACACTGTTTCCAATAATTATGCCTAGAGGCTACAAGGAGATTACAAAATTTAATAAATTTACTGCTCATATCACTGGTAATACCGACGTAAATTGCAACGACCCAAAAATCACTAATAAGGCTTAAGGGTCTTGATTAGTATGTCGGGGGGCATAATTGGTTTGTGTGTGATTTATATGGTTTAATGCATGTTTACGAGTATTAATATGCATGTGAGCCCTGTTTAGCTTATAAGGGTATATTTGTAAATTTTGACCCGTTGAGGGTATGTAAATTATAAGAGTCATGACTATGGTAAGTAATGTTTAGCTGAGGTGGTAACTATTTGTAACCTTAGTGTTAGTGGTATTGGTGAAATAAGAAAGAAAATATGGTATTTTTGCAAAGGGTGGAATGACTAGGTTACCCTTGAGGTTTAGGAAGGAAGTGTTTAGAAGGAGGGGTAGAAAGGTAATTTAGGTTTTAAATGAGATAAACACAGCTGAAATTAGCTTTTACGTTTTAGGCTTTTCTAGAGGAGTTTGGTCATTTGGTTCAAGGGTTCAAAGGGGAAAGGAGGAACTGAAGTTGAGCACCTGAATTTCTTGAGGAATTTGGGAGTAAAATCAAACTTTGGAGGAGGATTTACAACTAGCAATCCTTAGGAATTTTGAAATCAAGAAGAGGTAAGAACTTCAATTTATGGTTTTGAATACTGCTTAATATTCTTGAGAGTTTTGGATTTTGATTTATGAAATCTAGGTTTGGGATGAAGTTGTGAGGAACCTAAGCTTGAGAATTTGAGAATTAAAGCTTGGAAGGACATTGAAGCAACCTAGGGTCAGATTCTTTCATCAGAGGTAATAATTTTTTACCTTAATTGTCTTGATTTTCTGGTTTTAGATGGTGTTCTTGAGCTTTAGAGCTCAAGTTTGGGTTTCTGTGTTTGATGATGCTTTTAGCTAAGTTTTTTATGTTGTTAGGTTTTATTGGGTGAGTTATAGTGGTTTAAGGACTTGATGTTGAGTTTGGTGGAAAATTAGGAAGGATTTTTGGAGCTTTGGCTTGGGGAAGTTCGAAGGAAAACCCAGAAAATCTTTCATGTGTTGGTTGTAGCGCTAGGTAGGGAGTGCTACAGCGATAGGCCATATCTTCTGGGGGGCTTGAATCTCTGACTCTAGCGCTGTAGCGCCCACCATGTAGCACTATAGCGCTGCCCTGCCTCCAGAAATGGGTTTTGGGTATTTTTCTTAGGGTTTTTGCTTGGGGCCGCGGGGGTCGATTCCACTACCCCGTTTGGTGGAATTAAGCTTCCTGAGAGCTTGGGATTGATTCCAAAGTTGGGTTACGGAATTGAATGTTAATCAGGATTCTATTTTACGGTTGTGACTAGGTGTACGCTAGGGCTCGGACGGGATCGTGCTCGAGGGTCATCTCAATTAGCCAAAGCGCTCGGAATCAAATGTAAGAAAACTGCACCCGGTTATGTGGTTATGTTGGGACTAACAGTTCCCTATACTTGTATGTATTGTTGTACGATGGTATTATGCCTTGTGAACATGAAATAAACGGCCTAAGAGTGCCGAAATTAATATTGGCACACAAGGACGCGGCTCGGCCACTGGTAGTTGAGGTTAAGTAAATAATCACTGAGCTCGGTCTAAGCGAGCCGAAGTCAGTGGGATAAACAGAGGGTGCGGCCTAAGGGTGTCGACCCTGGATATTGTGTGATATGTTTACTGTTATTAATCTGATGATTATGGCATGTTTATTACCTGGATAATTGATTATTGGTTTGCAGATTGATAGCGTTGATTATGTGAACAATGTGGTTTGCTGAGAATTTGATTGATGATTTGTGATTTATGTGACTATTGATTATCGTTATGATTCGCATTATGGTTTTCTTGCTGGGCCTTGGCTCACGGGTGCTACGTGGTGCAAGCAAAGGCAAGGGCAAGGTGGACCAGTCCTGAGTTGGAGAGCTCTGGGGCAGAATGTACATAGTCAGATGATCGGCCGCCACGGCCGAGGGATGTTATAGGGACAAGAGAACCTAAAGTGCCTATTTTGCCATTAGAGTGGCTTGTGGTTGTACATAAACTTTGAAATTTTGTAAACTGTCCTTTAAAACCTATTTTGGGATCCCATGTATTAAACGTTTATTTTAATGAGAAATTTCCTATTTATGACCAAAATATTTTAACCATAACCTAATTACGACTTTAGGGTCACATTTTCAACTATATGACTTGATTAGCAAGTCTTGCACCTTTATAATCACATAGTGTAACGACCTTGGTTATCCAGGGTGTTACAATTTGGTATCAGAGCATCCTAGGTTTAAGGGTTCCTGAAGACTGGCTGGATATGTACATTCGCTGCTTAAGACAAGCTCGACTCAGGGTTTGGTAATTCTGTATACATGTTTATATGCTTAAATGATTGGAAAGAGCCATGATTGGTGTTATCTGTTTGATTAATAGGGAGCATGAGATACTGATACGGCCTGACCCTTGACTGTTGTGTGATGATATTGAGGCATGCTTATTAGCATTGCTGTTGCATGTAAATGGATATTTGGATGAACTGTTATATTTTGATTGCTTGTGATTGGTTGTGTTCCAATGGTGATGCATGGAAATATTGTTACCCTGTCATCATAGTCTGATCGTCGAGTCGTTGATTGCAGATTAACTTGGATAGCTATGCATCCAAGATGATCTACATGACTAGTCGGAACTAGTTCTGAGACTAGAGATGATGACCAGGGCCAGAACCCTCCGTCATCCCTGGGAACTGGCAGCAGATTATGGCAGATATGCAAGCTCGAATTTAGAGCCAAGATGAGCAGATCTGACTTCTGAGACAACAGTCTTCGTCAGGCAGTGCTGCATCCATTGTGCCACCTGCAGTGGCACCGGTTATACAGCCAATGGAGGTTGGGAATAGATGGGAGCCATTGTATGAGCAGTTCAGGAGACAGCATCCTCCAAATTTTGAGGGGGGGCCAGATCTACTAAAGGCCGAGCAGTGGATGGGTATGATTACCACTATCTTGGATTTCATGAGGGCAGAGGGTCATGACAGGGTGGCCTGTGCTGCATATATGTTAAGAGAGGATGCCCGCATTTGGTGGGAAGTGGCATCACAGACCAGGGATGTTACTACTTTGGGTTGGGATAGATTCAAGGATTTGTTCAGCCAGAAGTATTACAATGTTTCCATTAGGGCAGGAAAGGTGAATGAATTTGTGGGGTTGGTTCAGGGCAACATGACAGTTACAGAGTATGCCTTGAAGTTCGATAGATTCATGAAGTTTGCACCAGAACTTGTGCCTACAGATGCAGCTAGGCAGGATAGATTTATCAGAGGACTTAATGCTATGATAGCCTGAGATGTGAGGATTACAACAGTACCTAGGGGGATGACTTATGCCCAGGCTGTTGAGAAGGCTTTTACCGCTGAGGAAGCGGAGAACAAGATCTAGAGGGAGAATGTTGCAAGGCGGGAGGGTCGCAGAGCAGTGCCTCCATATTCTGGGTTTGGTCGGGGCGGAGGCCCCAGTGATCTGAAGAGAAAGACCCCTAACACTTCGACCGCTGCTGGCCTTGATAGGAGAGGTTGGGGTACTCAGGGTGGCCATCAGGGAGGTGGTGATGAATGAAGGAACTATCCAGAGTGCACAAGGTGCAAAAGATGCCATCCAGGCGAATGTCAGGCTAAGGCCTGTTATGTGTGTGGGGTGGTGGAACACCTCAAGAAGGACTGTCCAACAATGAAGAAAAGGGAAGCAGGGAAGGGGGACAGCTTGACTCCCGCTCAAGTATTCACCATGATGCAGGCAGAGGCTGAGGCTAAGGCTAGTCCCTCGATGGTGACAGGTCAGCTTTCTAGCACTGACTATCCTTTTATTGTATTGATTGACTCTGGTGCTACACATTCATTTGTTTCTAGTAAGGTGATTGATAGAGTGTGTAGACCTAGTGAGTATTGTACTGTGGGGTTTGGGACTATATTGCCTATATGGGGAACTGGTAGTTTCTAGGAGGTGGATTAGAGCACTGCCAGTGTAACGACCCAAATTCGCTAATAAGGCTTAAGGGCCTTGATTAGTGTGCCTGGAGGGCATAATGGGATTTTGTGTGTGACTTTAATGAGTTAAATGCATGTTATATGACTATTTGATTATTTGAGATGCATGACTATGTGAATTAGTATGCATGTAGACCTGATTATCTTAGAAAGAGCATATTTGTAATTTGGCCATTTTGGGCATGACTGTGTTAGTATCTGTGATCTGTGACTCGAGACGATCCTAGATGAGCGGGTTAGCGGAAAAGTCAAAGCGGGAATTTATACCCGGCTTGGGTTAAGCCTGGGTTGTTTAAATGGGAATTTGGAAAATATATTGAGGTTAATCTTGATGATGAGGGATATATTTGGTGGTTAATCAGGTATTGGGTAGCAAGCGGGAAATTATTAGAGACACTCGAGGAATTAGTGGGAATTGGGTAAAATGACTAAAATGACCCTGCATGGACAAAAAGGTTTAGAATTTATAGGGAGGGCATTTTGGTCTTTAAGCTTTTAGAGATAAGTTAAAGGGAGCTTTATACTTAGTGGAATTGGTAGAAAAAGAGTTAAGGCTGAAAAAGAAAGAAAGAAGGAAGAAAAAAGAAAAGAGAGAAAAATAGAAGGGTTTTGTTCCAAAAGAATCGGTTTGTGGCTCTCCCACCATTTCCCTTCATTTTTCTTGGAGCTAAGCTCACTGGTGAGCTAGGGTAAGATGAGCATCAAGGGTCCTAGGCTAGACTTGAAGATTGGCAAGGGATTGGCAAGAACACATCAAACATTGAGGTAAGTTTTAGAAATTTCAGTTTTAGGGTTTGACTGGTTTGAGCTGTGTATTTAAGCTAAATAGATGGGGATTTTTGGGGAAATCAGGCCAAGGTTGTGAAGGAGCAAGCTAAGGAGGTCTAGGGTTCAACTCAAGGTCGAATTTCCATCCACGGTATGATTTCTAAGTCCTTAACTTTGATGATTGACTGAATTTCTGGGTTTAAGGTTCATTATGGTAGATCTTGAGTTTTGGGTTGTTTGAACTTGGGTTATGAGTTCTTGGGATGCTTGGGATGAGTGTGAGGTGTTGATAAGTGTGTTTTTGGGTTTGGGAAAGATTTGGACAAGTTTGGGGTTGAAATGGTGGAAAGAAATCGCAGAAAACGATTTTTGGGGTTGCCAGTCTGCAACTAGCGCTACAGCGCTAGTCTTTGGGCGCTGTAGCGCTAGGCCCTGTTTCTGGGGGTGTGTTGTTCTGCTTGTAGCGCTACAGCGCCCTCTTAAGAGCGCTGTAGCGCTGTACTGTTCACAGAAAGGGATTTTTGGGCTTTTGTTGAGGGATTTTGACCTAGGGTTCGGGGCTCGATTCCACCACTTTGTTTTGGGGATCTAGGACTTCCCGGGGGCTCGGGATTGGTCCCGAGGCTAGGTTTTGGACTTGAGGTTTGGTAATGACTTTGACTTATGGATTTTTTTTAGGTGAGCGCTAGGGCTCGAGTAGGATCATGCTCGAGGAGTCAGGTGATCAAAACTATCGAATTGAAAGGTAAGAAAACCGTAACACCCGAGAACAGGGCATGGGCCCACAGTGTTATTGCAGGGCAAGGCCCAAGATTGTATTGTGTGCAAATGTATAACCTTAAATGAATTATTATATGTTTGAATGATTAATTCGAAACGTACTATATGTGTGATTATAATGAAATGAACGGCTAAGGCCGAGAACGGCCTTGGGGCCGGAAGTAACACTTAGCACATGGAGTGCTTATAGCCAGGGTGGGACCCAATGGATACATGAGTTATCCTTACGGTAAGGACCAAGACCCCAGGCTTTGGTAAGGCCTCTGGGGCGGCATGGTCGTGCTTGTTCAGTCTGATGGTTTTCCTATTTATCATTGGATTATATGTCAGCTATATTCTATGCATATGTTATATACTGTATGAGTTTTCTTGCTGGGCTTTGGCTCACGGGTGCTCTGTGTGGCAGGTAAAAGCAAGGAGTCAGTCAACCGGCCATGAGTATGGAGAGCATGGGGGCGGCGCGTACATGTTCGGCCTGCCCGACTGCTTTGGTTGGGGGTGTTTTGATTATGGTTGTATTAACCTATTCTTTTGATAGTTAATCAAGTGTAAATCTATTTTTGAGTTGTAAATATTTTGTAAACCTTATTTTGGGATCCCGGATGTTTGATACTTAATGTTTTCAACGAAACTAAACATTTTCAAAGATTACAGCCTTAACCTCTGGTTTAGTCACACTTTTGGTTTTAGAAACCTCGTAGTAGTCAGTCAAATGCACAATTTCCTTTTTAAACTCACTTAGTAACGGCTCTAAGGTAGTAGGGCGTTACAGCCAGTAATGGTTGATTGTAGGGAGTTATCAATAGATCTGATTGATTTGGGTATGGAGGACTTTGACATGATTTTGGACATGGATTGGTTGGTTAGATACGGAGCTACTATTGATTGTAGGAAGAAGATGGTGATCGTTGAGCCGGAGGGCCTTGGATCCCTTTGTTTTCGTGGGTACGGTATGTGGACCCCGCGTACCCATGATATCAACATTGAGAGCTAGGGACCTATTACAGGAGGGATGTATAGGTTTCCTGGCTAGTGTTGTGGATACTACTAGAGTGTTGCCAGCAGGGCCGGAGGAGACTAGATTAGTTTGTGAGTTCTTGGATGTGTTCCCTGAGGATTTACCAGGGCTGCCGCCACACCAAGAGATTCAGTTTTTGATTGAGTTAGCCCCAGGGACAGAGCAAGTGTTGAGGGCACCATATAGAATGGCACCGGCAGAACTAAAGGAATTGAAGATACAGTTACAGGAGCTTCTGGATTTGGTGTTCATCAGGCATAGTTTTTCGCCACAGGGTGCTCCAGTTCTGTTTGTGAAGAAGAAGGATGGGACTCTAAGGATGTGTATAGATTACAGAGAGTTAACAAGTTGACTATCAAGAATAAGTACCCTCTACCAAGGATCGATGTGACGCCCCACGTCACTATGGCTGCTTTCTGGAATGACGATTGGCCCTACAAACCAACACGAGTCTTTTCAGCATGCTTTGTCCTCACTCACATGCTTCCTAGGAAAACTTCCCAGCCTCTGTATAACCACCACCAGGCCTCATTATCTGCCTTGGCTATAAACCTGCTCTGCAGTCAATAACTTGACCCATTAGACAAAATGAGCATATCATGAGTTTTCCCCCACGGGATCAATCTTACCACACCACATTCACAAATCATTGCAGTGCTATAAACATTCCCATGACATTCATACATCAATTAAAGTCCCTGCTCTTCCAACATTCACACCATGCCTCAACTCCAGCATGCATTATCACAATTATGTATTCATGGAGTAGGTAATCAAATGATCATATTCATAGATATATTCACGGAGCATATAATCAAATAGTCAAGAGCTAGGCTCTATCATAATCTCATGCTCCCTAATGCAATGTGTAGGTAAAGCATTCACAATCTATTTAAGCAGCTAAGCACATAACTACAGAAATAGTTACCATTCCTTGAGTGAAGCTATCTTCAGGGATGAGTGTACATGCCCAGCTTATCTTCAGGAACACATAAACCTTGGCATTCTCTGATACCAAAATTGTAACACCCCAACTCCAGGGACCGCTACAGTGCACGTTGCAAACAGTGCTAAACTCGCTAATCGAGTCGTTTGGCCATAAACGTGTAACTAAGTATGATTAGTAGTTTAGGGATTAAACATTTTGGTTAAGGTATAACGTTTCACTAGAATGTTTACTGTATACGTTGGGATCCCAAAAATATAATTTCAGAGTCTATTACAAAAAAATATTTACAACAGGCCGTTCTAAGCGGCAAAACAGGGTTTATCCCTAGTTCCCTTTTCGTCTCCCAATCGCGTTTTCAAAGATAACTTGAGTTCTAGGACTCGGATTCAAGTGAGGATCGAGGCATAGCAATCCTAAGGAGAATTAGAAGCTTATTAGCCGGAGGATTTAGTTGGAAACAACTCAATTGGAGGTAATTCAAGTTTAAGTTTTAAGTTTTTAAAAGTTTTTAAGCTTGAATTGGATTTTCTGAATCGTTGAGTTTTTAGTTCATTTGAGCCTCAGGTTTTGGACCATTGGGGAGTTTGGGAACTTTGATTTGATGATTGGGAATGTTTAGACATGTTTTTGGGAGGTTTTAAAAGGTTAAAAACGAAGAAAAATGGCTGCACCGAAGTTGGGCCGCGGCCCTGTTCTTGGGCGCTGCGGCCCTTGCTCGATGAAGCAGGTGTCTGTTCTGTTCTTGCTAGGCGTCGCGGCCCTTGGTGTGGGCGCCACGGTTCTTGCCTCTGGTTGTGATGGGGGCCGCGGCTCAAGGTTCTAGGGCCGCGGCTCAGGCAGGCTTTTGAGCCCGTTTGGGTGTTTTGACCCCGGGAACATGGTTTTAGGCCTCGGGATCATTCCTACTACCTGGATTAGTGAGGATTGATGTCTTGGAGGCTAAGTTTTAGTTCAAGGATTGGTTTTAGAACTTGAACTCATTGGATCACCATTTGTGGTTGTGACTAGGTTATCACTAAAGGCTTGGAGTCAGGATCGTGCTTGTGGCTCATTTGTTGGTAACCGGTGCTTGAACCGAAGGTAAGAAAACTGCACCCCATGTGTGACATGCATGGCTATTTATGATGCATGTTGGATGTTTAAATGTAAAAAATGATAGCAAAATGAATGCTTGGCAGTTTTGCCCATTTGCATATGATTATTGAGGCATGCTGGATGATTAAGTGTGATGCATGTGATGCATGAGAAACATGTGACTAGGGCATGCCATGGATATCAAATATGAGATTGGTTAGAGCTTGAGTCTCTGTGTTTGTGCAGGATCATTATTATGCTAGCAATTGTTAAGTAAGCATGCTAAATGCCTCATCTTTGGATGTGTGACTTATGATACATATTGGTACATATTGATAGCATTGCTTACTTGTGCATGGCTTTGACTAACTAGTCAGAATTGGCAAAGGTGTTAGTATTAACTGTGAAGCTGTGACTTATTAGTCAGGTTCGGCAGTGGTACTGGGCACTGGTCACATTGCGCTGACTCACTAGTCAGGACGGCCTTAGCGTGTTCCACGCAAGCCATGTCGATTAGATCAAATCGACCTTCTGCGTTGAATGACTCAAAGAGCATTAATGCAGGACCGACCTCAAGTTCGATGAATATAAACAAGTGCTTATCTAGCCAAAGGCTAGTCATTTAGAGCCAGGGCTAGCGAGCCCCGTGACTGTTAGGTCACATGGCTATGGGCACCGACCCTCAGTGACATGCTTGTCAGTCACTCATTTGATAAGAGCCATTACAGGAGAGTCTAGGTAACGGTGCCGTTACACGACTATGGGCACTGGGCCCCTAGTGACCTGTTTTTCGGTCACTCAGTATGGTTTAACAGGACCTCAAGTGATATTCACTCATCTAATCAGAGCTATGAGCTCTGTATGATCATTTTGATCATCATATGCATGGCTTTGGGCACTGAGGCCCTAGTGACTTGCTTGTTGGTCACTCAGCATGGTTTATCGGAACCTCAAGTGTTGAGACACTCATCTGATTAGGATTGACTTGATGGTCATCCAATCAGAAGGGCAGGATTTCTTATCTGAGCCCCTAGTGACTTGTCTGGCAGTCACTCAGCATGGTTTACCAAAACCTCAAGTGTTGCGACACTCATCTGATTAGGATGGACTTGATGGTCCTCCAATCAGAAGAGCAGGATCTCTTATCCTGGATACCCCAGCCTTGTTTGAATTCATTTGCATGCTCGAATAAAGCTATGATTACTAGGCATGCCAGATATGATTTGATATCATGATATGACTGTTCATGAGCATATGAGTTTTCTTGCTGGGCTTCAGCTCACGGGTGCTTTGTGGTGCAGGTAAAGGCAAAAGAAAGCTGGACCATCCTTGAGTTGGAGAGCTTAGGTGATGACGTGTACATATGTAGCTTCTCGACCAATACTTGGGCGAGGTTTGAAAGAGGAAATAGGGATAAACCCTGTTTTGCCGCTTAGAACGACATGTTGTAAATATTTTCTTGTAATAGACTCTGAAATTATATTTTTGGGATCCCAACATATACAGTAAACGTTCTAGTGAAACGTTATGCCTTAACCAAAATGTTTAATCCCTACACCGCTAATCGTACTTAGTTACACGTTTATGGCCAAACGACTCGATTAGCGAGTTTAGCACTATTTGCAACGTGCACTGTAGCGGTCCCTAGAGTTGGGGCGTTACAATCGATGACTTGTTCGATCACCTGCAGGGAAAGACAGTATTCTCGAAGATTGATCTTCAATCTGGTTATCACCAGCTGAGGATCAAGGACGAGGATATACTGAAGACGACCTTCCAAATGAGGTATGGGCATTATGAGTTTTTGGTCATGTCGTTTGGTTTGACCAACACCCCAGCAGCCTTCATGGATCTAATGAACATGGTGTTCAAGGACTTCTTGGATCAGTTCGTCATTGTCTTCATCGACGAAATTTTAGTGTACTCCAGTTCAGAGGCAAAGCACGAGCTGCATCTTCGACAGGCTTGCAGAGGTTAAGAGAGCACCAATTGTACGCCAAGTTTAAGAAGTGTGAGTTCTGGCTACCAGAAGTAACATTCCTTGGACATATTGTGGGTGAAGACAGGATCAAGGTGGATCCATCTAAGGTGGAGGCAGTGAGAGATTAGCCAAGGCCAAGGAACACCTCAGAGGTTCAGAGTTTCCTCGGGTTAGCAGGTTACTATAGACGATTTGTGGAAGGGTTCTTGAAGATTGCTGCACCGATGACATAATTGACACGGAAGAATTTAAAGTTCGTCTGGTTAGACAAGTGTGAGAACAGTTTTCAAGAGTTGAAGTGGCGACTTATTACTGCACCTGTACTGAGTCTTCCTTCAGAGGAAGGAAAGTTTGTGGTTTATTGCGACGCGTCGAGGTTGGGTTTAGGCTGTGTGTTGATGTAGAACAAGAAGGATATAGCTTATGCGTCACGACAATTGAAGGAGTATGAGCAGCGGTATCCTACCCATGATTTGGAATTGGCAGCGGTGGTATTCACACTGAAGGTGTGGCGACATTATCTATATGGGGAGAAGTGCGAGATATACACTGATCATAAGAGTTTGAAGTACTTCTTCACGCAGAAGGACCTGGCCATGAGACAAAGGTGTTAGATGGAGTTGGTAAAGGACTATGATTGTGAATTCTTTACCACTCTGGGAAAGTCAACGTAGTGGAAGATGCATTGAGCCGGAGAGGCCTGGGTCAGTTATTTAGTTCCACTCAGATTTCAAGGGAGTTGGCTGATGAGATGTCTAGAGCAAGGATAGAGGTAGTAGTGGGCTGGTTGTCCAATATTACTCTACAGTCGACCCTACTAGAGTAGATTAAGGAAGGTTAGTTGGTGGATGCTCAGTTACAGGAGGTTAGAGAGAATGTCTTAGCAGGAGTAGCTAAGGACTATTCTATTTCTGAGGTTGGTCTGCTATGGTATCAGGGTCGGATTTTTGTTTTGAATGATGTGGGTATTAGACGAGAGATATTGGATGAATCTCATACTACGTCGCACTCACTTCATCCGGGTGCCACAAAGATGTATCAGATCTACGGACGTTAACTTGGTGGCCTGGGATGAAGAAAGATGTGGTGGAGTACGTGGCCAGATGTTTAACCTGTCAACAGGTGAAAGTTGAGCATCAGCGACCAGGAGGGTTGCTTCAGCCTTTGGGTATTCCCGAGTGGAAATTGGAGAATATTACGATGGACTTTGTGGGAGGTTTACCCAGGATAGTGGGGCTTCATGATTCAGTGTGGGTGATAGTGGACAGATACACCAAGTCAGCTCATTTTCTTCCAGTGAAGATGACTTATACGGTGGATCAGTACGCAGAGTTGTATGTAAGGGAGATCGTACGTCTTCACAGGGTTCCTAAGTCTATAGTGTTAGACCGGGATCCTATCTTTACCTCCAAGTTTTGGGTAGTTTACAGAAGGCTATGGGGACTCAGTTGAAGTTTAGCATAGCCTTTCACCCTCAGACTGATGGATAGTCTGAGAGGACGATTCGGGTGTTGGAGGATATGCTTAGGGAATGCGTGATCGACTTTGAGGGATCTTGGAGTAAGTACCTCCCATTGATTGAATTTTCGTACAACAATAGTTATCAATCAATGATTGAAGTGGCTCCATATAAGATGTTATATGGTAGGAGATGTAGATCGTCCATTCATTCGGATGATATGGGTGAGAGGAAGTATTTGGGGCCGAAAATGGTTCAGAAGACCAATGAAACTATTGAGAAGATCCGAGCTAGAATGCTTGCTTCGCAGAGCAGACAGAAAAGCTACGCTGATCCTAAGCGTAGGGATGTGGAGTTCCAATTTGGGGACCACATGTTTCTGCGAGTTTCACCACTGCGAGGGGTGAGGATGTTTGGGAAGAAGGGCAAGCTGAACCCTAGATTCATCGGACCTTTTGAGATCTTGGAAAGGATCGGACAGGTGGCTTGCAGGTTAGCTTTGCCACCGTCGTTGTCGGGAGTTCATGACGTATTCCATGTTTCTATGCTCCGAAAGTACGTTTCAGATACGACACATGTGTTGAAGTATGAAGACTTAGAATTGCAGACAGATTTGTCCTATGAGGAGCGACTGATTCAGATTTTAGATCAGAAGGATAAGGTTCTACGGAACAAGACAATCCCTCTGGTTAAAGTGTGATGGAGGAATAGTAGGGTCGAAGAGGCGACCTGGGAGCTTGAGTCAGTGATGTGATGGACCCAAAACGGGTATGTTTAAAAATTTATAACTCGCAAGCGCACGAATCGTATATGTAGAATAGTTTTCGTGTAAGCACGAGATCGAACCCAAAGGAGTTGTCTAAAATTGAAAAGAGAAACTTATTTTAAACCAAAATTAATAAATTCTAACCTAGTTCCAAAGATTGATGAGAATTTGTAACAATAAAAATAAAATAAAAGATAATAATAAAGAAATTAAAGACAATATATATAACATAAATTAATAATAGAGATGAAGGCGGTAAAATAAGATTATTAAGGATTAGAATCCACAAAATATAAGTTTAATAATATTTATAAGTACATTGATTCCCAAGTTTTAGTGATAGTTAAAATAAATCAAACTATCATTTTCTAAATAGATTTATAATTTTAAGCACAAATTATTTCTAAAAAGATAGGGTTTTTCTTCACTTTTCAAAATTATAATTTCAAAGCATTTAGTGTAAATCAATCTAATGAAATAACAATTAAATCAATGAACATTATTTATAAGGCAAAACATAATATTTTTGTTCTAAGCATGGATGTGTACAATTTAATGACACATCTTACACAAAGAATATTATGTTTTGCACTAATGAAGAACAAAGTGTAAATATGTGCTAACAATCCAAAATACATGATATTTAAGATGAAAGAAGATATTTGAAGAAGAAAATTCCATAAACTTTGTTGCACAAAATGGGAAACCAACATACAAAATAAACACTATCTAGTTACATATTGTGTCATCATCACCTTAATAATCTTAAAAAGATTAGAAACACATAACTAGAATAGCAAATACAAACTAAAAATTACAAACATAAATAGGAAAATTTGGAGGATGAACCCCCAAATTTTTCCTCTAAAAATACATAGAAAAAAATAAAAAGAAGAAGAAGATGAAGAGAATTGAGAGGTTTTGAATGTGTAGAAACTTTGTGTAGAGTAACCTCCCCCTCTTGGACACCCTAAATGGTCTTCAAAACTCCCTATTTATAGCCAAAAATGAGGTATTAAAATAATCAATTTAAATTAATTAAATTGATTAAATTAATTTAATTAATTATAATACGGTAAATAGGGGTAAAATATAAGGTGTAATAATGATGTTTTGGGGTAAAATGTGTAGAAAGTGGGGTAAAATTGTGGTATTTTTGGACAAGGGGACAAAGGGTACACTTAAGTTATTTATGGGCTCAAGAAAAAGAAAAAAGAAAATGGTTGTGGGCTGTGGCAGGTGCTGGGAATTGCTACTGGCGTGGGCCTTGTCATGGCAGCTTGCTGAAGGAATTTCATTGATGCTGCTTTGCTGTGCTCGGTTGGAGAAACAGGCGTGGGATGCTTGGTCTTTGGCTGGAGTGTGAGTGCATTGGCTAAAGGAATTGCTTTGCTTGGTGTAGGGATCCTTCGTGGGCCTTGGGCCATAAGCTTGGGCTTTAAGCTTTTGAAGAGATGCTTTCAAAAATGCCAAAGTTTCTTTGCTTTTTCCACAAAATTATCATCTTTCCTTTGATTTCCTTGCTTTTTAAGAGCATAAATTTCCTACAAAATAAATATAAAATAAATCATAATACAATATTTTCAACTATAAAATAAATCAATTTAATTTTTTGAAAATATTAATTATAACTTAATTTATATTTTACATTTAAGTTCAATAATACAACATTTTTTTACTTCTAACTAAACACAATAATTCGAATAACATTTTACAACAAAAATAACTATAAAAACACACAAAAATCTATAAAATTAAAATAAACTTAATAAATTCAAAATTACATAAAAACTTAATAAATCAATTAAAAACTCAAGAATTAAGCAACAATTAGCACATAAAAAGTGGTAAAATAACTCTATTTTGTAGAGTTATCATGATGCAGGATCAATATCCTGAGTTATTCAGGTAAAATTTCGAGGACAAAATTCTCAGAAGGAGAGGATAGTTGTTACGACCCAAAAATCACTAATAAGGCTTAAGGGTCTTGATTAGTATGTCGGGAGGGTATGATTGGTTTGTGTGTAGGAACAACAAGGTTGAGGAAGCGACCTGGGAGCTGGAGTCAGATATGCAGAATCAGTATCCCGAGCTGTTCAGGTAAATTTCGATGACGAAATTTCTGTAAGGAGGGGATAGTTGTAATGCCCCGAAATCCCTAATGAGGTTTAAGGGTCAGATTAGTAGGGCGAGAGGGCCATAAATGATTTATTATGTCATTAAATGATTATATGCATGTTTATGTGAATTATATTATAATATGATGTTAAATACATGCATGTGGGTCCACATTTCATCATAAGGGCATTTTGGTAATTTGGCCCGCTTAGGACGTAATTGTGTATTTTCATGCATGTTGGAGAGTTATTGTTGAGGCCAGATAATAATGTGGATTTGTTCGAGTTATTCGACATGAGGCGATCTTTGAATTCAATTATCGGTTTGGTCATAACTGGGTTGAGTTCGGGGCTCGGGGTGAGTCTCGGGGTGGTTTGATGATTAGAGCATTACTGGAAATTAAAGGGTAATGGGATATGATTTTATTGGTATTTGAGAATAGCGGGAATTGGAGAATGTTAGTTATGATTGACGAGATAGGTGGAAAATGACGGTTTTGCCCTTGGGGTTGTTAAGAAGTGATTTAAGCATGGAGGGTATTTTGGTCATTTGACCTAGGCTATATAAAGGTTGAAGGTTGTAGAAACAGAAAAAAAAAAAAAAAAAACAGAGCCTTGTTTCCTTCCTCACGATCATCATCTTTCTCTTCTCCTTCCCTTTGAATTTTGAAGCAAGTTTGGGGATTCAAGCTTGGAGATTGAAGCTTAAGGTTTTAGGCTAGTGTTCAGCCATTGAAGAGGATTCAACCTAAGCTTAAGGTAAGGTTTTAGTTCCATTTTTATAGTTCCTTACCCTATTTTTGTGCTGGTTTTAAGGTTTGGAGTTTTGATCATTGAAAGGGGAAATTTGATGAAGTTTTGATTAGTGTAAGGCTTGGGGTTTGATGCTTATATGGTAGATTAGTTGTGGTAACAGTTGGTGGATTTTCTTGGTGATATTGGGAGAGTTTTAATGAGGTTTTGAAATGAGTTCGAAGGGGAAAAACATGGGTTTTTGACTGGGTTTCGGGTGGGGCCGCGATTCTGTTCTAGAGCGTCGTGGCCCAAGCTCATTGAAGAGGAAGGGAGAAGCTGCTGAGCCGTTGGGCCGCGGCATGGAGAAGGAGGGCTGCGACTTGGGGATTCAAACCTTAGGCCTCGGAATCAATCCTACTACCCGGGGATTCGATGTCTCGGAGGCTAGGTTTTGGTCTGGGAACCTTTGTTATTCATTTTATTGATGGAATCCCGTAATTAGTTATGACCCGGTGACCGTCAAGGAACTAAAAGGTTGATCATTCTCAAGGGTCGTTCTTTTACTAATTCTCGCTCGAACCAGAGGTAAGAAAACTGCACCCCGTATATGACATGCATGGTTATTATTGAGGCATGTTGAGTGTTTAAATGTGGACATTGATTGCATATTAAATGCTTAGCAAATCTTGCTTATTTGTGAAGACAAGGACTTACTAGTCAGAATCGGTAATGGTGTCAGACTGTATGTGAAGCTGTGACTTACTAGTCAAGTTCGACAACGGTACTGAGCACTGGTCGTATGTTACTGACCTAAGAGTCAGGAACGACATAAGCATCATGAATGCAGAGCCGATAAAAGATTAGATCTAATCGACATCTGCATTGAATGACTCATTATGAGCATTAATGCCGGACCAACCCTAAGTTCGATGAAAACTAAAAGCGGTTGCCTAGTTCTATGACTAGTTACTCAGAGCCAGGGCCAAAGGCCCACGTGACCGTATCATCACATGGCTAAGGGTACGGAACCCACATTAGTGACTCCATGGTCACTCGGTTGGTTTACATTAGTGACTTGCTCATCAGTCACTTATCCTGTTTAAGCTAGTGACTTGATCACTTATTTGTTAAGGGTACGTAACCCACCTTAGTGACTTTTATAATTGTCACTCCCCTATTTAGGGCTAAAAGTCCTGCATGATTATTATGATCATCGTTTGATGTTATATTCGTGCAGTATTGAGTTTTCTTGCTGGGCTTTGGCTCATGGGTGCTATGTGGTGCAGGTAAAGGAAAAGAAAAGCTCACCCAGCCTTGAGTGGAGAGCTTAGGTGGTGATGTGTACATATGCGGTCGCTTGACCACCACGACCAAGAAGTTTCTTAGAGGGAATAGGGGTTAACCCTATTTTTGCCGCTTAGGTCGGCAAGTTGTAACTTTTGCAATGTAATGACCATTTTGGATTATAAATAACTTGTAAACGTTTTTATGGGCCCATGAACAGTTTTATGTTTTAAATAAAATATATCTTTTCCTTTTTGATTGGTTTTCAACCTTAATCTATTAATAACACCTAGAAACACATTTATAACTAAAGAACTCGATTAACGAGTTAAGCACAGTTCAAAGTTCACAGTAACGGTCTTAGAGTAACCAGGACGTTACATAAAATGTCTAAAAAAAGCTCAAATAACGCTATATAATGGTTCATATCGTCATTATTGTATCCTAATTAACAATTTTCAAATAAATTTATCAACAACCTGTCTGAGAATTCGACTACTTGTCTGAAATTTTCAACTATCTATCTATATATTTCGATAGGCAGCCTAAAATTTGTACAACCTGTCTAAATCAAGTATAACCAGTCTAAATTTTTCCTTACAAAATCATATCTAAAGCATAAAATTTAAAATTACAAAAAATTATCAAAATATTACATATCCATTCAAGCCCAAAATAAATAAATCATGTAAGGTAATTATATATCGAAAATGTTGTGTTTGATTTCTGTAACTTCATATATATGTTCAACTAACTTCTCAAAAGTTAGGTTTGTTTGTACCAAATTTGATCTTAATTGTGAGCCATTTCAAATCAATTTCCAGAAGTCTTTATTCTTTTTCCACAATTTGTCACATAATATTATAATATTTTTCAATGATATCTGAAAAAATACAATAAAAAAATATAAATTATTGGTATTATTTATATTAAAAAGTTATATAAAAAAATAAAAATCAAGTTTAAAATCTGGAAATTCGACAACTTGTCTGACAATTAGACAACTTGTCTGATAATTCGACAGCTCGTCTGAAAATTCGACACGTGGTTGAAAATATACGATGACTTGTCTAAAAATTAGACTACCTGTCTAAATTCTAAAGGTGGTCTAAAATTTAGACAGGTGGTCGAAAATATATGACAACTGATCTGAAATTTAGACAACTAGTCTGAAATATCAAACTCCTTGTCGAAAAATTAGACAAGCTGTCAAACAAATATTAGTTTCTCTATCTCGAAAATGGCCAAAACCACCATTAATATTTTTTAGATTTTCAAGCTTTAACATCCATAACTCAATAAATAAACCTAATTCCTGATTTATACTTTCAATAAAACAATCATTTTTGCATTTTTAATCTACAACAACAATATCAAATCTCAATTTTGATAAACAAAAACTTTATAAACTAACCTTTTTGGGGAGAGAAGGTGGTGGCCGATGATGGGTAGTGGTCGGTGGCAGTGGTGGTGTTAATGGACAGTGGTCGCCAGTGGTGGTGGTAGTGGTGGTGGCGGTAGGGTGAGGGTCGGTGGTTGTGGATGGGTATAGCTGGATGAGTGAGAGGAGTGAAGAAGAAGATGATAGTTTTAGGAGTTTTGTTTTAATTTATTATTATTTTATTTTAAGAGTAAAATGAGTAATACAAAAATTTTATTAATAAAAGAGGCGTTTAGCTCAAAACTATTGAATGCAGGCCAAAGTGTTTGCACTATAAAAATAGGTCATTTTTCCAAGAAAAACCAATTTGTCAATGCATGCCAAGTTTACTTGATTCTTTTTGGTTGTAAGCTTTTTTAATGGTGTTAGGCCTAGTGATTTATTTGCCTTAAAACAGTATGCTTGGGGATCTATTTTTTCAAGAAAAAAAGTATTAGGATCAATTTGCAAAACACATAATTTAGAGCTAATATATTTTTTTGGTGTACAACTTGTTTTTTCTATGCAATTGAATTTTAGATTAAGTAGTAAATCTAACAAAAGGATTTTTGTTTTCTTTAGGTGTACTGGAATGCCCAGATAACTAATTAATACAACCACAAAAAATATACATACTATTGATTAATAAAGAACTTACAAATCATGAAGAAGAAAACGCTTGACACTCAAAACAAAACAAAGTTAAAAGAATAAAACCTATCAGTTAATGAATCACAACGGTACATATAATAATAAGATCATATGTAATCAAAGTCTAGTAATTAATAATTCCATGCAAGATCATATTCCATGGAGCTAAGATCATGACACATTACCCCTGAGAGATTAAAAGTAGAGTCCATAAACCCAAGATCAAAGCTGGAGTGGTCGTCGTAGTTTCTAGCTTTATCGATTTCCATATCCCAAATCTTAACATCTTTCTCGTGATCTTGCTGTTGATTCGGATCACGTTCATGATCATCTTGTACTCCATTCAGTGTCGGCTGTTGTAGATGATCATATTCCGGGACCATTGTCGGCTCCTCAACCGGGTCGAAACTCGAACCGCATATCCCAAGATTATCCAATAATCCAGGTCTTGATAGACTTTGAACATTCACAGAAGAAGATGAAGAAGAAGAAATAGTTGGTGTGAGAACAATATCATATTGGGAGGGGTTTTGGGTTTTGCTAAAGTTCCAATTAGGAGTAGCTGGAGAAGTATTACAAGTAAGAATAGTAGTACTAGTAGTAATGTTGTTTGGGTTTTGGCATTGAAAATTGAAGGTGGATATGGGTGTGGATTTAGTATTACTAGGTAGGGTTAGCATATTGTTATTACTAGAGTTGCAATTCTTTGTTATGATATCATCATGTGAATTGTTCACAGAGAAAATTGATGATGAAATAACATGATTATTATTGGGTACTTGTTTGCCGTAGTGATGATTATTCTGTGAAATGACGAATGACGAACAGAAATTCTTATTGTTCTGATGATGCGACGACGACGACGTCATCAAATTATGGGTTTGTGGGTCTAAACCTTGAGACATAAGCTTTTTCTTAATGCATGAGTTCCAGAAATTCTTCACCTCATTGTCTGTTCTTCCAGGAAGATGCTTAGCTATTTGAGCCCATCTGTAACAATATTATTGATATATTTTATATTTACAAAAAGGTTTTCTTAATTTTTCTATGAAATTGAACATAATGATTAACATTTGTAGAAAATAAATTATTGTAGTAAATAAGTTGAAAGTGGTAGTACATTAGGAGAGGGAAATAAATAAGAAGAAAGATATGAATTCCTTATTATTGTCGTGTACCTGTTTCCTAGAATTCTGTGGACATCGATAATGATTTGTTCTTCTTCTTGTGTGAAGGAGCCTTTCTTCAGGTCTGGTCTCAAATAGTTTATCCATCTTAATCTACAGCTCTTCCCACACCTTTGTAATCCTGCACTCTAGTACTCATTCTATTCATTTATATTTACAAATTATTGAAATATATATATATATACATATATAAAATATTATACATCTCACAATATAAGAAAAGATGATATAAACTTTAAAATCACTAATTTTTACAGATAGAGCAAAAGAAACAGAACCTGCAAGCTTTGGGACAGAGCTCCAACTGCCATGGCCATGAGTGGTGATATGTGTAAGGAGCTTGTCATCTTCTTCAGGTGACCAAAGGCCTCTCTTGACTTTCTGTTTGTTGCAGCAACGATGGCCCATATCCACAACTATCTATTATTTACTTTCCCAAATAGTTAGAAAGCTTATTAATAATGATGATCAATACTAGCTAATCACTTGAACATTTTTCACAAGGAAAATTCATTCCAACTAACCTCTCACAACTCTCTCTCTCTCAATAATTTTTACATTCAATCATCCTATTGATATCCATATATACACTAGTCCTTTTATACCTATATATTATTAAATTATATATATATATATTCATAGATTTATCTATACTATATAGTTTGTGGGGGTCCTACTCTAAAATATATAGATAGTTGCTACTGCAACGAAATGGGGTGTCACGAGAAAGATTCTACCATATGACGAAGCATTAGAGGGCACACGAAATATTCCGTGGGGGCCATAGCAGCAACCATGCACATCACAATGTTTTCTTTTCTTTATTTTTAATTTATATGTTTAAATGCCTTCCCCTATCTATATATATCTTTTCAAGTACTACTCATGCAGTATATAGAGTCATATTTTCTGTGTTTGTGTGTGGACCTTACTAAAACAAACAACAAATATTGACGTGGCCCATATTTGTATTGAATTTCCATTAAATATTTCAACGAAAATATATAAGAAAAACAACTAAGGGAGAGTCACGTTTTTAAATGGTTAATAACGACCAAAATTAGATTTCCCAATGATTCATTGACCAACAAATAATAGTTCTTCCATTTGTATTGAGTAAAGTTTAAGAAACTATAACGTTTAGGAACTCTAATTAAACATGAGAACACATTACGTCTAATAATCTCTCTCTCTCTCTCTCTCTCGCGTTTAGCTAGTTTAGTTTTTATCCATTGAAATTAAGAATCCAGACGATCTGTCAAATTTGGTAGTCCAACTTATGTCTAACCAATATACATACATTCTACATTAATTAAAATATTTAAATAAAAATATAAAGAAATTATAAAACTAACTTAATGATTAATAATTTTATATAAGTGTTTTGTATACACTAGTTAGATATGAATTTGAACACAAAAATTAAACAGAGAATTGTAATCTTGAAATCAAATGCTAAATAAAGGCATAAATAAAATATAATATGGATTTGGATACTCTATTATCATTATATGGTCATCATATGGATTCTTCTTCTTCCTTATTTTTTTAAAAAAAAATTATATGGTCAAAATGTGACTTGATTGGATCATTGGACAAAAAATAGAGTATCCAAATCTATATTTTATGTTTTTGTTTTTAAATTATGATTTTATTATCAGTGTTTGTTCTTGTAAAACTCTATTTGAACTACTTTTCTTCACAATTTTTTTGTCATTTAATTTACATGTCAGGTTTTAACGCTAGACATTATTTGGAAGTATACACTCTTTTAGATTTGCCTACTTAAGATTATATTGGGGTTTTAGACTTGCTTTGATAATTTTCCTTCTATAATTTTTTTAATAAAATTCTCTTCAATAGTAAGTAGTGCTACTGCAAGAACAAGTTTATCATCTGGATATTGATGCGAAAATTCTAAGTTAAATTTTTTTTGTCTATCATTAAAAATAAAATAAATAATTATAGTTGTAATAACATCTCTTATTTAGTTGGGCATGTGTCCCATCAAAGTTATTAAAGACGTGTTGGTGAATCTGGACCTAGTGAACAATTTGAGAGAAGACAAGCTCTCTGATATTGATATATTAATCCATCTTCAGGGAAAACAGTTCAAGGAAAGGTCACCATTAATTTTAACGTGTGAATTATTATTATCATTAAAATAAGCATAACTGTTTTATCCACTAATTAAAGTAACAAATTAATAATCATCATGATTCATGTTGTCGTGTTAGCAGTACAATTTCAAAAACCTTCTTCTGGAGTGTAGTGGGAGTGAATATAATTAGAGGGCTGCTTTTGTTTAGTGGAAAAACAAATTAAATTGATCAGTACGAAATCATCAAAACCTAATAACACACTAAACTTAATTTTCAATGCATAATAAATGGAGCAACTTAGTTCATTTATATTGCATTTGTTTTCCAAACTTGTAGGAAAGCCTAATTATAGTGTCAATATGTATACATATATATATATATATATATTTATACATACGTGAGCACACAAGTCATAACCTTTGTATACAATATATATTTATATATATAGCTAAGAAAACTAATTAACCAGGAGGAAGCTCTTTTTTTTTTTTAACACTAAACCAAGTCAAATTAGGGTTAATTTAATTTTCTCTCTTAGACATTTGATGAAAGAAGAATGTTTCAACAGAGACTTTCAATTCATTGGATGATATGAACATGCTTTAGAAATGTGCTGTACTATTAAATAACTTGGGGTACACTCAAATATAATATTATAAAATGTAAATAATTACTTGGGAGTACTTATTTTCGAGGATGACCACATTAATGTCTAATTTAGTGCTTTATCGACTCTATTTACCAAACCCATATCATCAATTTTAAATCGAAAGTTAATTTTACACTTTATTAATTCACTTTGGTCTAGAAAGAATCATGCACATAATTATAAGTAACTTACATATATGACTCGAAGAAACACAATTTCCTTCTTGATCATTATTGCCTTGCAAACGTAGTTGAAATATTATTATTATTAACAATTTTTAAATTCTAATATTGATTCAAAGGTCAAATCAGGAAAATAATCGGTTAGCTAAATTAAGAAACTAGTATTACAGAAAAATAAGTTTAGAAAGATGACTAGAAATATTGTAAAGGTTGGTGTCCTAATAGTGGTGGAGCCAGCAAGAAATTTTTTTTGTAAAGGGGACAAAATAAAAAAAGATGAAGCTTTTTGTAAAGAAAAGATAGAGAATAATACATATAAATGTATATATTTATATAGATATTAACAAGAGCATACTTCATTTATGAAATTTACAAATAGAGATTAAAAGAAAACAAGAGCCTACTCCAAGTTGAAATTTTTGAGAAATTTAAAGTTTGCCTAAAAAATTCCATGATAGTATTTTCAGAGTTTTAGTTTTCTCAAATTTTTGGAGGTTTTCTTGTAATTTCGTACAAGCTTAGAAAGTATGTTTATCAAATTTTTTATTTATGATATTATGTAAATTATATAAAAAAATATGGATATATTGATTTTAGATTAAAGATTAAAGATGAAAAACATTTTTTTATGAACCAATAAGATTATTCTACTCAACTGATTTTAATACAATTGATTCATTCTATTCAACTATAATTCTACACCATTAATTATAGTTGGAAAATATATATAATAAAGCCCACCTTAAAATATATTCTTAATTAAATTATACTAACTTCTAATTTTAAAAAGATACCATATTATATAGCTTAGAGTGACAAAATACCAATGACAGAATGCAGTAAAAAACATATAATATACAAATATTCTAAATTAAATCAAGAGCTTAAATTACATAAGAAGAGCATAACTAGACTTATGTAAAAGACACCAATAAACTTAGAATAAAAATTAGAAGAAAATAAATTTAATTGTAACAAATATATAGAAATGAAGAACAAAAAAATTCAATATTAAAAAATATAATGTGAAACATGAACTCTACTCTACTCTTTCCACAAGAGAATTTAGCTTAAAATAGGCGTTGTTTTCACTCAAAAAGTATAAAAGAAATAAAAGGAAAATAAGAAATAAGTGTATTTCTTTCTAACTCTACTCTCTACTCTTAATTCCACCATCAAATCTCATTTTCTCTTTATTTGGCTCTCTATTTCTAGTGAAAATAGGACCCAAAATGTGTTAAAATTGTCTATAGGAAAGTGGGAAAATGGTTGCAAAATTGGAGCAAAGTGGGATAAGTGGGAGACAAGTTGCAACAGTAAAGGTGATACGTTACCCACATGTCACGCACTGGTTGGCTCGACCAAAATAGTTGCAGCAGTGCCAGGTGAGTGGGGAGACAACTGGACATGTGTCAGCTGTAGGGCGTCTCGGTCAGGCGAAGTAGCAGCGTATGTCAGGTGCTGGTGGGACCCCGCGTGGCAGGCGCGTCAAGCGGAGTGGCAAGCGGCGTGGTAGGGAGGTGTGTGGCTTGGCTTGGCTCATCTCAATGGGATGCATGGCAGCTGCTGGAGAAGAAGTCCTTATGCCACGTGTCACTTGCTTAAGGCTTGGACCTGGGCTATTTGGGCTCAGTTTTGGGCCTAAGTTGCGCAACAAATGTCTTTAAAAATGTTATTTGTTTCTATTCTTTCTACTTTCTTTTTCATTATGTCAAAATATATTTTATTTTCTAAAAATTGAACACAAATTAAATTAAGATTAATATTTTCAAATATAATATATTACAATAAATCCATGAAAATATTAATTAAAACTTAATTTATTTTAAACTTTAAACCTAATAAAATTATATTTTTTTAGCACTAATCACAACCCCCAACTAGTTTATTGCTAGTCTCTTAGCAAGTCAAGCAAAATGATAAATGTCAACATGATATATTTCAGGTAAAAAATTATAAAAGAACTTGAGTATTAACACAAAATGTTAGTAACAAGTCAATAAGAGTTATCAAAATTACATCGAATAAATATAGAGTTGTGAATGTGTGCACCAAACTTGTACCTTCTTACAGCCATAAAGAGTACCACAAAATCATATTTTTGGGAATTCTAAGTTAAATAGACAATTTTTACATTTATTCTAAGAGCCATGAAATAAATCATGAAATTAAAAAAAACACATTTTTTTCTTGGACACAAGAGACAACATAATTGAAAATGTTAGAACTATTGCTCATGTCTTTGTTTTATTTTATTTTATTTTTTTTTCTATTTCTTTTTTTTTTTCTCATGAAGAACATAATAAAAAGGCTCTCTAATTAGATTTTTCTATAGAAAACATTATCCCTAAAACATCATCCATTCATACCACAATATACCTTGTCCAAATAATTATAACTATTTCTAAGAATCAATGAAAATTAAAAAGTTGTTATCTCAAGTCTCACCCCTCATAGAAAAGAATGAATTCTTGAACATGGAAAATTTCTAAACAAATATGTGCTAACAACCATCTTAACTCAATGTTTGGCATGTGCATTGTATAACTATAACGTCCCAAATTACCTAATAAGACTTAGAGCCTTGATTAGAGGGCCAAGATGACAAATTATGGATATTATGTGTTTATGTGATATATGTGTATCATTATATGATTATGTGCATTATATTATAATATGACTTGATATCCATGTTTAGGTGCATTAAATACGCATGTGGGCCCGTTTTTTATTAAAAGGGCAATTTTCGTAATTTGGCCTGTTATGGGTATATTTGGCATATATATGTTATATGTGTGAGACCACATCATTATGAGGATATATTTGGGTTACTTGGCATGAGACGATCATAGGGAGCAAGTTAGTGAGAAAGTCACAATGGGACCAATACTTGACTCGGAGTAAGTCAAGGGGTATTTTAGGTATTTAGAACATTACCAGGATATTGGGTAATGAGAATGAATATTTGAGGATATATTTGGAGTTAGTGAGACCAGGAGAAAATTCTGCGAATTTTGACTATTTTAGCCTCGAGACGTTTTTGGGGTACCCCGAGCCTTGGGATTTGCTTAAGGTTACTTAAACTCGAAATAACCTCTCATAACTATAAAACTCAGAAAACTCTCTTGTTTTCTCTCCGGTTCTCTCATTTCAGCTCGTTAGCATTTTCAAAGGAAACTCAAGTTTTAGGGCTTGGATTCAAGCAAGGTTAGAGTCATAACAATTCTAGGGAAGATTAGAGGCTTGAGAGGCGATGGATTTAGCTAGAAAATAACATAATTAGATGTAATTCAAGCTTTAAGTTATGAGCTTTTGAGTTCTTAAGCTTTGATTGGATTTCATGGTGTTGATGAGTTTTTGATTGGTTTGAAACTTGGGTTTTGATTGTTTTGGGTTGCTGAGTTGATTGGGAACTTTATTTTTGGATTTTGTTATGTTTGGATAGGTTTGTGGAGGGATTTGGCTTGAGAAAAACAGAAAAAAATAGAGTTTTCATGTCAAGCCGTGACCTTGTTCTTGGGGCGCCGTAGCTTAAACTGGACAAGGAAGAAGCAGGTGCCTCTGAGCTATTTGAGTCGTGGCGGGGGTGCAGTCAGGCATGAGCCTTGGGCTCTCTGACTTGGGGCAGGCTGCGGCTCAAATGTTTGGGCCTTGACTCTTAAGGGATTTTTAAGCCTTGGAAGGGTTTTGAGTGCATGAACTCAAACCTCAGGCCTCGAGATCGATCCTACTACCCGGTTTAGTAGGATTCGACGTCCCAGAGGCTAGGAATCAGTCTGGAAGCCTTTATTTACTCATTTTTTATGGGATTCTTTACTTGGATATGACTAAGTTATCGCTAGGGGCTCAGAATCAAGATCGTGCTCGAGGGACGTTCATTCGTAACTTGTGCTTGGACCAAAGGTAAGAAAACTGCATCCAATACGTGATGTACGTGATTAGGGCTTGGCTTGGATGTTGAATATAGATTTGATTAGAGTTTGGGCCTCTAAGAAGGTGCATGATTATTATTATTATGCTTATGATCGTTGATTAAGCATGGTGAATGCTCTATATCTGAATATTTGATATATGATATATGCTTATCTGCATTATTTGATTGAGAAAGGCTTGACTTATGAGTCAAGGATGGCAATAGCGATGAGTGCTGGTCGAAAAGCATTGAATTATAAGTCAAGGGCGGCAATAGTGTGCTGAGTTCTGATAATTTTGGTTAGGCTAACCAGGAGCACATCATACGCTTGTCCGACCCAATGGTTGTGGAAAAACTCAGTGCCAGGTACGCTGGGCCAGCTCCAAGGCTGGTCATATAGATAATAAGGCAATGGACTTCGGGGTGACTTATTAGTCCCATGTCTTAGGGCTTGGCACCGGACTCGACTTATAAGTCAAGGGTGGAAATAGCACGATGAGCATTGGTTGATATGGTTATGCCTAATTAGGAGTGTGACATGCGCTTGACCGACCTATTGTTCATTGAAAATTAAAGTGCTAGGTACGCTGGGCCAGCTTCAAGGCTGGTTATACAGAGGATAGGTCAAAAGGCCCCGGGGTCACTCATTAGTTCCATATCCTAGGGTGTTGAGCCCCAATATGATTCATTAATCATGTAATTTGGGCAATGGGCCTCAGTATGATTCATTAATCATGTATTTTCGGCAACGGACCCCGGTATGATTCATTGATCATATATCTAGGGCAATTGGCCCCATATGACGCCGTTGTCATTTATATGAATGGTATGCATGTATGAGTAAGGTTATTACTGCTAGGCATGCTAATTATGATTTGGTCACATGTTATTAACTACTTATAAGAATGTTAAAGTTTTTTGGCTGAGCCTTGGCTCATGGGTGCCATATGGTGCAGGTAAGTGGAAAAGAAAGTTGGACTATCCTAGAGTTAGAGAGCTTTGGGGACGATGTGTACATATGCAGCTGCTCGACCACCACGGCCAAGGTTTTTCAGAGGAACTAGGGTCAAACCCTATTTTGCAACTTAGGTCGGCTGGTTGTATCTTTTCAATTGTAATTAACCTTTTAAATGTTATTTTGGGATCCCAATATGGAAGTAAATGTTTTTAGTAAAATGATACCTCTTGACGAAATTTGTAACCCCTAAACTATTAATCACGTTTAGTTACACGATTATGGCCAAATGATTCGTTTAGCGAGTCTAGCATTGTTTAAAATACACAATGTAATGGTCCTTAATTAGAAGGGTGTTACAACTTGGTATCAGAGCGTGCCAAGGTTAAGGGTTCTTGAAGACAAGCTGGGCATGACACTTGTCACTAAAGACAAGCTCCACTTAGGTTTTGGTAACTATTTATGTGGTTATGTGTTTAATTCCTTAAACAAGATATAAATTTTTTACCTACATGCTAAAGTTAAGAGCATGATATTTTGTTTGTAAGAGCAGAGCTTATTGATTGATGCATGAATTTTTGTGTGTATGTTTATTAGTACCATAGTGGTATGTGAATGTGGTGTTGTTGGTTTTCCCGTGGGAAGGCTTTTGGGTGTGTCTATCATGCCTAATGGGTTAAGTTATTGCTTGCAAATGAACTCAGAGGTTATGTATCCAAGGTAGTTAATGGGACCCGGTGGCATTTATGTTGAGGCTTGAAATTATAGCATGGGTCAGAGCCCTCTGCCTGCAACTCAGAATTGGAAGCGAAGTGTTTACTGATATGCATGCAAGATTGCAGAGGCAATAGGAAAAGATCAGGTTTTTAAAACAGCAGGTTCTGTCAGGGAACACCTCTTCCTTTGTTATGCCAGGAGTGACATTAGTTTTGGCTCAACCTAGGGTTGAGAACATGTGGGAATTACTATATGAGAGATTTTAGGAATATTACCCTCCAATTTTTGAGGGAGGCTAGATCCATTCAGAGCTGAGAAATGGATGGGCATGGTTAGCTTTATCCTCAATTTTATGGGGGTGGTAGGTCACGATAGTGTGATCTGTGCTACGGAAGGATGTCCGGACTTGGTGGGAAGTGGTATCCTATACGCAAAATATAGATGCGATGAATTGGGAAGAATTTAGGCAGTTGTTTAATGAGAGATATTATTGTGATGCAGTTAAGACTATAAGGACAAATGAATTTCTGAACCTGGTTAAGAGAAACACGATAGCAACAGAGAATGTTAACAAATACGATGGGTTGGCCAAGTTTGCTTTTGATATGATACCCACGGATGTGGCTCGAAAAGAAATATTTATCCAAGGATTGAATTTTGGGATAGCTCAGGGCGTTAGAATTTCCCCAATACATGAGATCTCTACCTATGCTCAGGTGGTAGGGAGGGCCCTTATTGTTGAGGGCACAGGAAATGAGATATGGAGGGAGAGTGTCAGAGAGCGCGGAGCTTAGGCAATGATACCTCCGTTTATTGGATTAGGTGGGGGTGGAGGCCCTAGTGATCAAAAAAGAAAATTTATCAATATATTCAGTACCCCTGGACTAGAAAAGGGGTTTCGAAATACTCAGATAGGCCATCAGGGCGAGGACGAGGATTAGAAACTCTACCCGGAATGCACTCGGTCTAAGAGCCACCATCTAGGAGAATTCCGAGCAAATGCATGTTTCTTATGTGGGATGGTTGGGCACCTCAGGAGGGATTGCCTGGGCTGAGGAATGATGAACCAAAGAGGGCAGACAACTTGACTCCAGCTCGAGTGTTCTCTCTGACACAGTCAAAGGATGAGGCTAGTCCCTCAATAGTGGCATGTTAGCTTTTTAGTTCTGATTCTTATATGTTGATTGTTTATGGTGTCATGTTTTCTTGTTTTGTTGCATCTAGTAGAAGCACCAAATTTGTATGCGGATTACGTTGTTATGTTGTGATGAGAATTTGGAACCCTACTGGTAACTTTTAAGAGATGGGTGAGATTATTGTGGGAAAATATTCATCAGTTTACTTGGTAGAGTTGGTTATGACTGACTTTTATATGATCTTGGATATGGATTACTTACCCAAGTATGGGGCAACAAGAGATTGTGAGAAAAGATGGTAACCCTTGAGCCTGAGGGTGAGAAATCCTTTGTAATTGTTGGAACTGTGAATAGACTCCATATACCTATGATATTTGTACTTAGAGCTAGAGACCTATTGTAGGAAGGATGCATATGATTCTTAGCTAGTGTGGTGGATACCACTTAGGTCATGCTAATGGGACTAGGACAGATTAGATTAGTCTGTGAGTTTCTGGATGTGTTTCCAAAGGATCTGCCAGGGTTACCTTTATACAGGGAGATAGAGTTGTGATTAAGTTGGTGACAGGGACGAAAACAATGTCTAGGGCACCGTATTCAACGGCTCCAGTAGAGCTGAAGGAACTAAAGTTTCAGTTACCCGGTAAGACGATATTCCCCAAGATAGATCTTTGTTCTGATTATTACCAGCTGGGGATTAGGAAGGAGGTTATGTAGAAGTCTGCTTTTCATATTAGATATGAGCATTAGGAGTTCTTAGTCATGTCTTTTGGTTTGACTAATGCCCCAGCTACTTTTGTGGAACAGATTAACAGAGTGTTCAAAGATTATCTAAATCAGTTTGTGATCGTCTTCATCGATGATATATTGATATACTTTCAGTCAAAGATTGGCCAAGGCCAAGGAACGCCTAAGAGATCAGGAGTTTCCTTGGATTGGCAGGGTATTACATGCGTTTTGTGGAGGAGTTCTCAAGGATTGCTACTTCATTGACAGAGTTGACACGCAAAAATTAGAGGTTTGCATAGTCAAATAAGTGTGAGAACAACTTTTAGGAACGAAAGCGGTGATTGATTACATCTCCATTTCTGAGTCTTTCTACAGATCAGAACAAGTTTATGGTTTATTGTGATGCCTCGAGACAGGGTTTAGGTTGTGTCCTTATGCAGACAGGAAAGGTGATTGCCTATGCATCACGTCAGTTGAAGGATATGACCAGAGCAAGAGTAGAGTTACTGGTGGGCTATTTGGCCGACATTACACTTCAGTTTACTCTTTTAGAGAGGATAAAAAAAAAAGCAGTTGAGTGACCTAGAGTTGGGAAAGAGTAGAGGGGATGTCCTATCTTGAATAGCTAAGGACTATACTGTGTTAGGTATGAGCTTATTGAGGTATAGGGGTCGAATTTGTATTCCGATGGACACTAAGATCAGATGGGAGATTCGGGATGAATCTCAAACTACCCTTTATTCTCTACATCCAGGCACCATGAAGATGTAACAGGATCTGAAAGCTTTCTATTGGTGGCCTAGGATGAAGAGGAACATGACTGAGTACATGGCAAAGTACCTGACCTATTAGGCGGTCAACGTAGAGTATCAAAAACCAATATGGCTACTATAACCTTTGGGTATTCCATAGTGGAAGTAGAGGGACATCACGATGGATTTTGTGGTGGGGTTGCCCAGGATAATGGGCCAGCATGATTCAATTTGGGTAATTATGGACCGGTATACGAAGTCAGCTCACTTTGTACAAGTGATGACAAACAATACAGTTGACTAGTATGTAGATCTCGATGTGAGAGAGATACTACATCGTTATGGGACTTCGAGGTCTATCCTGATAAATATGGACACTACATTTACTTCCAAGTTTTGGGGAAGTTGATAGAAGGTGATGAGTACATAGATGAAGTTTAGTAAAGCTCACCATCCTTGGGATACTGTAGGACATGCTGAGAGCATGTGTATTAGACTTTGAAGGGTCCTGGAATGAATATTTGCCTCTAATAGAATTTTCCTATAATGATAGCTACGAGTTGAATATTGGAGTGGCACCTTATGAGATGTTGTATGGTAGGAAGTGTAGATCGCCCATTCATTTGGATGAGATGGGTGAGAGGAAATATTTGGGTCCTGAGGTAGTTCAGATGACCAATGAGGGCATTGAAAAGATTAGAGCTCAGATGCTCGTTTCTCAGAGTCGATTGAAAAGTTATGATAGTGTGAAACGTAGGAACGTGGAGTTCCAAGTGGGAGATTATGTTTTACTTAGAGTCTCACCATGGAAAAAGGGTGAGGAGATTTGGGAAAAAAGGCAGGTTGAGCCCTAGATTTGTAAGAACCTTTGAGAACTAGAGAGGATCAGTCAGGTGGCCTATAGATTGGCCTTACCTTCGGCACTGGTTTCCGTACACAATGTATTTCATATTTCAGCACTTTAGAAATATGTATCAGATGAGTCTCATGTGTTGAGTTATGAGGATCTAGAACTGGAGGCAGAATTATCCTTTGAGGAGTAGCCAATTCAGATTTCAGACAAGAAGGACAAGGTCCTGAAGAGCGAAACCATACCTTGGGTTAAGGTATTATAGAGGAACAACAAGGTCGAGGAAGCAACCTAAGAGCAAGAGTCATATATGCAGGACCAGTATCCCGAGTTGTTCAGGTAAAATTTTGAGGATGAAATTCGTAAAAGGAGGGGATAATTGTAACGTCCCAAATTACCTAATAAGGCTTAGGGCCTTGATTAGGGGGCGAAGATGGAAAATTGTGGAAATTATGTGTTTACGTTATATATATATGTGTATCATTATATGATTACGTGAGTTATATTATAATATGACTTGATTTGCATGGTTAGGTGTATTAAATATGCATGTGGGCTCGATTTCAATTAAAAGGGAAATTTTCATAATTTGGCTCGTTATGGGTATATTTGGCATATATGTGATATATGTGTGAGACCACATCATTATGTGAATATATTTGGGTTACTCGACACGAAGCGATCCTAGGGAGCAAGTTAGCGGGAAAGTCACAACGGGACCAATACTTGACTCGGAGTGAGTCAAGGGGTATTTTGGGTATTTAGTACATTACCAGCATATTGGGTAATGGGAATGAATATTTGAGGATAGGTTTTGAATTAGTGAGATCAGGAGGGAATTCTAGGTATTTTGACTATTTTACCCTCGGGGACGTTTTCGGGGTACCCCGAGCCTTGGGATTTGCCTAAGGTTACTTCAACTCGAAGTAACCTCTCATAACTACAACACTCAGAAAACTCTCTCATTCTCTCTCCAGTTCTCTCATTTCATCTCGTTATCATTTTAAAATGAAACTCGAGTTTTAGGGCTTGCTTTCAAGCAAGGTTAGAGTCATAACGACTCTAGGGAAGATTAGAAGCTTGATAGTCAAAGGATTTAGCTAGAAAACAACTTAATCAGAGGTAATCCATGCTTTAAGTTATGAGATTTTGAGTTCTTTAGCTTTGATTGGATTTCATGGTGTTGATGAGTTTTTGATTGGTTTGAAACTTGGGTTTTGATGGTTTTTGGTTGCAGAGTTGATTGGGAACTTTGTGTTTTGGATTTTGTTATGTTTGGATAGGTTTATGGATGGATTTGGCTTGAGAAAATGGAGAAAAAACAAAGTTTTCATGTCGAGTTGCGACCTTGTTCTTGGGGCATCGCGACTCAAATGGGGCAAGGGAGAAGCAGGTGTCTCTAGGCTATTTGAGCCATGATGCCTGTTAAGGCGTGCCGCGATGCGGGTGCAGTCAGAGATGAGCCTTGGGGCTCTTTGACTTGGGGTGCACCACAGCTTAATTGTTTGGGCTGTGATGCTTAAGGGGTTTTTGAGCCTTGGAAGGGTTTTGAGTGCGTGAATTCAAACCTAAGGACTCATGATTGATCCTACTGCCCGGTTTACTAGGATTCGACATCCCAAAGGCTAGGACTCAGTCCGAAAGCCTATATTTACTCGTTTTTGACGGAATTCTATACTTAGTTATGACTAGGTTATCGCTAGGGGTTCAAAATCAGGATCGTGCTCGAGGGTCGTTCATTCGTAACCTGTGCTTGGACCAAAGGTAAGAAAAATTCACCCAATACGTGATGTACGTGATTAGGGCTTGGCCTAAATGTTGAATATATATTTGATCACAGATTGGGCCTCTGAGAATGCTCTGTATCTGGATATTTGATATATGATATATTCCTGTCTACATTATCTGATTGAGAAAGGCTTGACTTATGAGTCAAGGACGGCAATAGCACTGGTCAAAAAGCATTGACTTATAAGTCAAGGGTGGCAATAACGCACTTAGCACTGGTCATTTTGGTTATGCCTAATTAGGAGTGTGACATGCACTTGACCGACCTATTGGTCGTGGAAAACTAAAGCGCCGGGTACGTTGGGCCAGCTCCATGGCTGGTTATACAGAGGATAGGGCAAAGGGCCTCGAGGTGATGCATTAGTCCTATATCCTAGGGCGCTGAGCCCCAATATGATTCATTAATCATGTATTAGGGTGCTGAGCCCCAATATGATTCATTAATCATGTAATTTTGGCAACGAACCCCAGTATGATTAATTAATCATGTATTTTGGGCAACGGGCCCCGGTATGATTCATTGATCATTTATCTAGGGAAATCGGTCCCATATGACACTGTAGTCATTTATATGAATGATATGCATGCATGAGTAGGGTTATTACTCCTAGGCATGCTTATTATGATTTGGTAACATGTTATTAACGGCTTATAAGCGTGTTAAATTTTTCTTGTTGAGCCTTGGCTCACGGGTGTCATATGGTACAGGTAAGGGGAAAAGAAAGCTGGACCATCCTTGAGTTGAAGAGCTTTAGTGACGATGTGTACATATGCATTTGCTCGACCACCATGATCGGGGTTTTCAATAGGAACTAGGGTCAAACCCTATTTTGCCGCTTAGGTCGGCCGCTTGTAACTTTTCTATTGTAATTACCTTTTTAAATGTTAATTTGGGATCCCAATATGCAAGTAAACATTTTTAGTAAAACTGTTATACCTTTTGACAAAAAATTTAACCCTAAATCATTAATCACGTTTAGTTACACGATTATGGCCAAATGACTCGTTTAGTAAGTCTAGCACTATATAAAATACACTGTGAAATGGTCCTTGATTAGAAGGGCATCACAATAACTCTAGAGAAACTCTTAGTAATAAAAGATAACAAAAATTGACTCAAAAGTAACATTTTGCAATAAATAAGTAATTCTTTTTAAAAAATTTACCATGGAAATATTAATATGAAAAAAACTATTATACCTTTTGACCAAATTTTTAACCTTAAACCATTAGTCACATTTAGTTACACGATTATGGCCAAATTACTCATTTTGCGAGTCTAGCACTATTTAAAATACACTGTGAAATGGTCCTTGATTAGGAGGGCGTTACAATAACTCTAAAGAAACTCTTAGTAATAAAGATAACAAAAATTGACTCAAAAGTAACATTTTGTAAGAATAAATAAGTAATTTTTTAAAAATTTTTTACCATGAAAGTATTAATATGACAAAAATCATTATGAACATGAATAAATATGCTCACCACCCCGAACCAAAATCAGACAGTGTCCTCAATGTCTAAAAATATAACAAATGTAAAAGAGCAGGGAAAGAGAACACCTAGATAGTGAGCGTCGAGTGATAGAGCGAATATTGCTAAAACATGAAAAAACTGAAAACACAAAATGATAAAAAATAAAATAAAATGAGAAAAGGGAAATAAATAGAAAAACAATTAGGACAATTATATTTGAGCTAATATTCTTAGTTGGGCTAACTAAGTGACCTAATTAAATGAGCCCAATTGAACATCTTATACGATATGAGTCTTGTAATGTGTAATACCCAATAGTAAACCTAATTAGGGTTAATAGGGTTCTAATTAGATTATTATATAAAGAATGCTACAGGGTTTGGTTCCCAAGGCTAATGTCTCATCACCTCTCCTCCTCTATTCTCATCAATTGAGTGAGACCCATAGAGAGAAACGATTAGTCTGTGGAAGACCATAAACTCATAATCTTTCTCATATCCACCATCATGGAATTAGGTATGTCTTGTGAATTTGCTATGTAATCTTGATAATTAGACATAAGTTTAGATTTGCGTATATTTAGATTTAGTTCCAACAAGTGGTATCATAAGCCTTGCTTTAGGTTAAATTATTAGGATTGATCATATTCCTTGTGATTATTGAATTTTATGTTTATACACATGATTTAAATTTATTTCATAAATCCATATGGTTTTAGGATTTTGATTCATATTATGTGTATTTTATTAATCATGATTATATGACTGTTGTTGGTTTGAATTATGATATATATTATATGCTCAAATTTCGTTAATATACATATATACATACATATATATCGACTAGTACGGGAGGCAATATATATGTTTATATTTTTTGGATGGGCATTTTTTTTTGGCACTGCTGTATTCTTTAGTTCTCCATTGAATTTCTCATTTGATCGACAATACTCATTACATTATAATTGGTTGTTTACATTATAATTGATTCATCTATTCAGATTTTATTTTAGTCTTTCCAATTAATGTGTTGTTGACTTATGTGGATATATTATATATGTTGATTCAGTTATCTATTCATATATACATATTTGAAGTTTCTATTACTACAATGGTTATTGTTATCCCCAAAAATTGGAGATCAATGACGTGGCAATAAAGGTGACAAGTGGCAGTGTATGGTCAGTAAAAGACATATTAATAGTCAATAAATACATTGACTCCTCAGAGTTGTGATAAAGTGACCCGGTAGACTGACGAAGAATTTGGACTGCTTGAGAGGCCCCAAGAGGTCCGATCGGACCTTAGTCCGAGGGGTCTAAGAGATGGGTTCGGACCTTGGTTCGAGGAGAAGCCAAGGGACATGTGTTCGGACCTTGATCCGAGGAGAGCTAAGGAGAGGGCATTCTAGGAGAGCTAAGGAGAGTGCATCCTAGGAGATCCCAAGGGTGTGATCCGAGGAAAGCTAAGGAGAGTGCATCCTAGGAGAGCTAAGGAGAGTGCATCCTAGGAGATCCCAAGGGTGTGGTCCAAGGAGAGCCCAAGAATTTGGTCTTTATGCATATATCCAACCAGTGCATGGTTGTCCAAATAAAGAAATGGCATGCTAGAGGAGAGTGTCATGTTAGAGGAGAGAAGTGCATGTCCAGCACTTGCGTGTCCTACCAGCAAGTGTATGTCCGACCAGCATGTGTATGATCAACCAGAGTAGAGGTGAGGTGGATCAACTAGCTAGAGGAGGACTAAGTCAAGATTCCCAGAAACAGCTTCAACAAGATACGTGGGAATCTCTCATTCTTCCCACAAATGGGGGGTTTTGTTACATTTTGAATGTTTTTTGTAATTTAAATGTAATAAAAATAACAATAAAATATCCCGATTCTAGGGGATACCATATGTATGACCCTAAGCCTATAAATAGAGGGCTTATGGGATTAGAGGGGGGCTTCTGCTTCTTCTTTCTAGACTTTTGGGTCTGAGTATTCTAGAGAGAGAAAATTTGGGTCTGAGTATTCTAGAGAGAGAAAGTGCTGGTATTTGAAAGGATTCTTGTATTTTTGCAATCTGTACTGAAGAAACTCAGTTGGCTCAGTCCATCTGATCTTGAGTACAGATCTATAATCACAACTCTAAGTGGATTAGGCTATTACCGACTGATCGGGGCTGAACCACTATAAAAATCTTGTGTGTTATTTACTTTTCTTAATAAAACTGTCTGTGTCGTTTAAATTCTCTTGAAGGTTTATCGTTTTTGATGTTCTCACGTCGTTGGCTAAAAACACAGTCAACAGTTATCAATTCATTACCATAGTTTATACATATACTCCATTCAATTCATTTTAGGATTAATATGTATATTTATATATTTGTGTAATATGAGATACATCACTGCTTATATGTACATGTGTCTCTCAGCAATAAATCATTTTTTTATTGATTCTTTTTTTTTTTTTGTATTAATCGGTGCTTCAGGGGTTATATCAGTAAGCTTTTGGGAATCAAATAAGTTAATTTTTTTTATGATTATATAAAAGCTTTATTATTTTTACATTCATGTTATACTATTTTGGGAATCAATAAAGTCATTTATTTAGATAAAATATGAATGTAATATTGATATACATATATATCTTTATTTGCCTTTCACACCCTATATATTTGAGATTAATATTTTATGAATATATGGTTTTACTAAATTCATAAAATTTGTGTAAACATATAATGTTGTACACATAAATTATGATTTTATCATGATTATATTTATTTATGGTAAAATTTTAAATTTGGACAGTCACTTCATTTTTATGTCCTCTCTTTTAAAATAAATTAATTGACGCAAAACGTTCCCAAAGTAACCCATTTTGCGTAGATTTATTTATTTTGAAATAATTTGATGTGTGTGTTTCTTGTTTATGCGATCAATGATTTGCCCAAAGGAAGATTATTGATTGGCCAAACAACAATACACATGCAGAAATAAATGCATGATAATTATAAAGTTTCCATGTGAACAACACACCGACCCAAAGGAAGGTTGTTGTTTGACCGAATTTATTATCAGCATTTGATTTCTACATTGGAGAGTACCACTAACAAATTGTTTTTTCTGTCCAAAGAATAAACATCAATGTTGTGCTAGGTATCTTGTTTAAATGGGTCCACCACTACAGTTGATTGAAATTTGTGTCTTTCAATATTATTTTATTTTATTTTAATATTTTGTATGTTATGACATGAATTTCTATTATGTGAGCTTAATTATTTGTTTGTTCTAAATTTGTTAGTTACTGCTTCTGCTGCTAATATTGCTGCCAACATGAACTCGATTCCTGTGCTTAACGACACAAACTTTAAGAGCTGGAAAGAGAACATACTGTTGGTTCTCAGTTGCATGGATTTAGACTATGCATTAAGGAAAGAACCTGCTTCTCCTACGGAGAAAAGTTCTGTTGATGAAAATGCGAACTTTGAGAACTGGGAACGTTCTAATCACTTAAGTCTAATGATGCTAAAGCACAGCGTTTCAGAAGCATTCAGAGGCGGTATGTCCAATGAGGTATCTATAAAGGATTTCCTTAAAGAAATTGAAAAACGTTTTGCAAAGAATGAAAAGGATGAGACAAGCAAGCTTTTAGCTGACCTTGTCCTGATGAAGTATAAAGGAAAAGGAAATATTAGGGAGTACATTATGGAGATGTCTAACATCGCTTCCAAAACTTAAGGCACTAAAGCTTGACTTGTCTGATGACTTGCTTGTGCATTTGGCACTCATATCCCTTCTTGCACACTATGGTTAGCTTATAGTGAGCTATAAGACACAAAAGGACAAATGGACTCTTAATGTGCTCATTTCACAGTGGTGCAAGAAGAGGATAGACTAAAGTGTGAAAAGACTGAAAGTACTCATGTTGCAACCACCTCAAAGAGCAAAAACTGAACGAGAACTCAGGATAAGGAAACTACAGTGGGAACTTCACAACCCAAGAAACAAAAGACTCAGGATGAGGGACTTGCCTACTTCTTTTGCAAGAAACATGGGCATGTGAAGAAGGAATGTTCCAAATACTTCGCATGGCATATAAAGAAAGGTAGACTTTTCACGTTTGTTTGTTCTGAAGTTAATTTGACTTATGTACCTAGCAATACTTGGTCGGTAGATTCTAGTGCTACTACTCACACAAGTGCTTCTATACAGGGTTGCATTTAAAGTCAGCTGCCAAGTGTTGCTGAAAGGCTCATTTATGTGGGTGATGGCAAAGTAGTTCCAGTTGAAGCCATCGGCACTTTAGATTATCTTTTGAGACTAGTCATTTTATTGAATTAAGAGAGACTTATGTAGTACCGTCATTTAGACAAAATTTGGTTTCTATTTCTGTTTTTGACAACTTTTGTTATTCTTGTTCATTTGGGAATAATAAATTTAATCTTTTTCTTAATTCTAATCTTGTTGTGGCTGGTTCTTTAATTGATAAAATATATATGCTAAATACAAATGCTTCATCTAATGAAACTTTGCAATCAACATCAAGAGGTATAAAACGCAAATTATCAAATGAGAATTCTGCTACCTTATGGCATAAGAACTTAGGACACATCTCCAAAAGGAGAATATAGAGACTTGTGTCAAACAGAATACTTGAACCCCTTGATTACACGAACCTTGATGTATGTGTTAAATGTATCAAAGGGAAGCAAACAAACATTAGAAAGTTAAGTGCCAAAAGGAATTCTGGCATCTTACAATTGATACATACTGATATATGTGGTCCATTCCCTATAGTATCTTGGAATGGCCAACAATATGTTATCACTTTTATAGACGAATATTCTCATTATGGGGACTTATACTTAATCCATGAAAAGTCACAATCCTTGGATGTTTTTAAGGCCTTCAAAGCTGAAGTTGAGAATCAACTAGGTGAGAAGATTAAAGCTGTCAAATCAGACCGTGGTGGTGAATACTATGGTAGATATGATAGATTAGGTGAACAACGTCCAGAAGCTTTTGCCAAATTCTTAGAGGAATGCGGAATTGTCCCACAATACAAAATTCCAGGGCAACCTCGAATGAATGGTCTTGCTGAGAGCTGAAATAGAATGCTTAAGGACATGGTATGAAGTATGATTAGTCATTCTTCTTTACTTGAATCATTCTGGGGAGACACACTAAAGACTGTAGCCTACATACTGAACAAAGTACCTAGCAAAGCGATGGCTAAAACCCCTTATGAACTATGGACAGGAAAAAAGCCTAGCATTAAACACTGACATATATTGGGTTGTCCAGCTGAGTCAAGGCCTTATAGGCTGCATGAAAACAAACTGGACTCAAGAACAGTTAGTTGTTATTTTGTTGTGTATCCTGAGCAGTCGAGGGGTTTTAAGTTTTATGATCCCTCAACTAAGTCCTTTTTCGAGACGAGAAATGTGAGAATTCTTGAGGATGTTGTGTTTGAGGGGAAAGACAATGTTAGGAATGTTTTCTTTGAAGATGAATCTATTCCTTTACCGAATGTTGTTATTGACAATGATCAACTTGTTGACATTGTTCAAGACACAATTCAAGACATCAATGAGGAATTACCTATGGAACTCCCTACTCAAAATCAAGAGATTACTCCAAAAGAGCAAACCCAACAACCTCAAGAGGAAGTGCCACTTAGGCGATCCACTAGAGAGAAAAAAAGGTGCAATTTCAAGTGATTACATTGTATTTCTTCAAAAGCATGAGTTTGACATAGGGATAATGGAAGATGATCCAATCAACTCCCATCATGTCAAACAAAGTTCTAATTGTCAAAAGTGGATTAATGCCATGAATGATGAGATGAAATCCATGAAAGACAATGACGTTTGGGATCTTGTCAAGTTGCCTAAAGGTGCGAAGTTCATTGGCTGAAAATGGATATTTAAAACCAAAAGGAATTCTAAAGGAAACATTGAGAGGTATAAAGCACGTCTAGTAGCCAAGGGTTTTACTCAGAAGGAAGGTATTGACTACAAAGAAACATTCTCTTCAGTATCATCGAAAGATTCTTTCAGGACAATAATGGCACTTGTAGCTCATTTTGACTTAGAGTTGCATCAGATGAATGTTAAGACAACTTTTCTCAATGGTGACATTGAGGAAACCATATATATGTCGCAACCAGACAACGTTGTATTAGGTGATCCAAAGTCTATGGTTTGCAAACTCAAAAGATCCATCTATGGTCTCAAGCAAGCTTCCCGTCAATGGTATCACAACTTTCATCAAATCATTGTCTCATGCAGTTTTGAGGTCAATGTAGTTGAGGATTGTGTATATCACAAGTTCAATGGGAGTAAATTTATCTTCCTAGTGCTCTATGTTGATGGAATATTTTTGGCTAGTAGCGATATAGGCCTATTGCAAGAAACCAAGAGATTTCAAACAAACCATTTTGAAATGAAAGATCTTGGTGATGCCTCTTTTGTATTAGGAATTAAGATACATCGAGATCGCTCTCGAGGTGTCCTTGGGTTATCACAAAAGAGCTATATTGAGAAGGTACTTGCTAGATTTGAAATGAAACATCGTGCACAAGGAGATACTCCTGTTGCCAAAGGAGACAAGTTTAGTCTCAGCCAATGCCCCAAGAATGAAATTGAAAGAAAAGAGATGCAAAAGATTCCTTATTTTTCGGTTGTTTGGAGTCTTATGTAAGCTCAAGTATGTACACGTCCAGATTTAGCGTACATAGTGGGTATGTTGGGCAAATATTTAAGTGACCCTCATTGGAAAGCAGCCAAACGGGTTATGAGGTACTTACAAAGAACAAAGGATTACATGCTCACCTATTGTAAGTCAGAAAATTTGGTGATCATTGGGTATTCTGACTCTGATCTTGTGGGTTGCCAATATACTAAAAGATCCACTTCTGGCTATGTATAATGTTGTTAGGAGGAGCTATATCTTAGAGAAGTGCTAAGCAGTCACTCATAGCTCTTTCCACCATGGCAGCAAAGTTCATAGCTTGTTATGAGGCAACAAATCATGCGATATGGCTGCAAAATTTTGTCACTGGGCTGTGAGTTGTGGATGGAATTGAAAGACCACTAAAGATTTATTGTGACAATCTATCATCAGTTCTATATTTGATTAACAATAGAAGCTCTTCAAAGTCTTAATACATAGACATTATGTTTCTAGTTGTTAAAGAGAGAGTTCATAGTAAGATAGTGTCTATTGAACATATAGGAACAAAGTTAATGCTTGTGGACGCACTAACCAAAGGTTTGACACCCAAGGTATTTCATGGGCATACTGCTCACATGGGTGTTGTCTTATTTGATGATATGCAATTTTAGTGGGAGTTTGTGTTCTGCATTTAGTCATTATTGATTGACACTATTATAATACTTTATGTATGTTCAGTTTTCTGCAGAATAAAGTTGATGGTTTTATTACCTTTATTTCTCTGACTGTGTTATCTTTCAATTGTGGTTTGACATATAGTTTGAAAGACTGTGGATTGATCTCACTAAAGAATAAAGGTCCAATTGGAAATAGGAATGACTAAGATCACATTGCATGTAATTTCCACTTACGATTCCATACTTGATATGGTGATCATTGATGGATCGAGTTACGATTAATGTAACAAAGGTCGGTTTGGTCTCATATTGGTATAGGAGATGGACCAGATTGATTAAAGAAGATGTTTTTTTAAGAATAATTAGCAAATGTGTGCGCACCTAAGGTTATCAAATGTAATTGTCATTGGAATTAATTTGTAGCTTGTTAGGGTCATTTTAGGTTTGTTTTAGGGATCATTTTAGGTTGTGTTTTTAGTTATTTAGGATTGTTTAGTGCAGATTTACGCTTGTTTTCTTTTTGTTTCAGGTTTTAATGGTCAAGTGCATACTATGGCATGAGATGAGAAGAAACATGTTAAAAAGGATGAATAAGATGGATTTAGTGTTGATTGTGGAGTTTCAAGACATCATGTGTGGAAGATACAACATTAAAGAGGCTCAACACATGTCGTTTATGTTCTATAACACAAGTCTGAGACTTTATGCCACATTTTGACAAGGATTTAATCACTTTCTGGAAACATGTCTAGAAAAATAAGTTGTAGATATTTCTCTTAGCTTTCTACATATTTTTGAATCATTCAATTAGGAGTTATATTGAAGGAGTTATGATCAAAATACGATGAGCTGACGCTGCAAGCTGTTCAAAACGAGTCAGTTTTATTCTGTGCAAAGTAGCGCCCCAGCGGTACAAACCAGCGCCCCAGTGCTGTCGAGAAAACAGAGAGCATATTTTGATGCGGGTTATAGTGCCTAGGCGCTACGTTTCAGCGCCCCAGCGCCATCAATTTTCCAGAAACGTGTTTTGAGACTTATTTACAGCGCCTCAGCGCTATCTCGTAGCGCCCCAGCGCTAGGGTCTGTACGGAAACATAATTTAGGGGAATTTTCAGGGGTAGTCTTGTCTTTTGATGAAAAAATGAATTAGGGTCTCTAAAAACTTCTTTATTGACGTTTTTAGGGGGAGAGATGAGCTTAAGCAAGGAGGCTAGAGAAGAAACAACAAGAAAACTCAGAGTTCTTTTTCTTTTTCTTTATCTTTTGATTCCATGTTTATGTTTGATTTAGTCATGTTCATGAACTAAATTTCTGTTTAGGTTTTCTAATTGACTCTCTTGAAACTATATTATGATTTAATGCATTTATCTATTTCCTCTTCATCTGAAATCTATTCAATTTGTGTTTATTGTGTATGTATTTGACTACGCATCTTTTACATATGATTTACGAATTTGAATCAAAATCTGAAAAGTGAGATTTGAATGTGCTAAAATTGAATAGACATAGATTTCAATTTAGAACAAGAGTATCAAATTGGTTTATGTGATTGAGGGTTGTATTCACTGCTTCCTATTGTTTGAATTTACCATAGAAATATAGGGAATTCACACTAGGTCGAGTTTTCTATTTCGTAACTCGAATAGTTAACACTTTTGCAAACCTATCATTTCAATGAGAAGAGTTTCAGTAGTAATTGCATTAAAGATTAATAGAGTGGATAGTAGAGAAGATTAGGTTTTGTTATTATTTGTTATTTTATTTTTAATTATTGTTTCTGAATATTACAGTTTCTTCTGCTGTGTCTAAAAATCAAGAATTCTAATTGATCAAATAGAAAGAGAAATTAATTGACTGGTAATTGAGAATTCAGTCCTTGAGGACGATACCATATTATTACAAAATTGCGACTGTGTGTACTTGCATAGCTTAAAAATTCACAACAAGTTTTTGGTGCCGTTGCCGGGGACTGAAAATAATTGTCAATATCAGTCTGATTAATTTCTATTCTAATTTGATTTTAATTTCTCTTGTTTCTAATCTGTTTAGTTGCTTAATTTGTCTATCTCAGGTGAATTGTGTTATATGCGTAGCAGAAGAGGAGCAGACAATCTTGTTCCTTTGAATCCTGAGATTGAAAAGTCTTGCAAGCAAAACAGAAAGAACAAGAGGGAGGCCCAGAAATCTGTGAAGATGGCACAGAATGATGGGGATAGCAGGAATGTTTTAATTCCTGGAATTGTACAAGGGGGTCAAGCTCAGAACAATGCTGAGAGGAGCCTGATAGACTATGTACTGCCCACTCTGACGGGAGTAAAAAACAGTATACACCCACCAACTGTAGAGGCTAACAACTTTGAGATCAAGCCAGCTATTCTACAAATGGTGCAGTCCTCTGTTCAATTTAATGGGTTGCCTTCTGAAGATCCTCACACCCATTTGTCTAATTTTCTGGAGCTTTGTGGAACTTTTAGATACAATGGGGTGAGTGATGATGCTATTAAACTTAGGCTTTTCCCATTTTCTCTGAGGGATAGAGCTAAAAGTTGGCTGAACTCTTTGCAACCGAACTCTATATTTACCTGGCAAGATTTGGCTTAGAAGTTTTTATCAAAATTCTTCCCTCCTTCCAAAGCTGCTAAATTGAGAGGAGAGATCAATAATTTTTGCCAGAATGATGGAGAATCATTGTATGAAGCTTGGGAACAGTTCAAGGAACTTTTGAGAAGATGTCCTCATCATGGCATTGAACAGTGGATGTTAGTGCATAATTTTTATAATGGTTTATGTCCTACTACCAGAACCATTATTGATGCTGCAGCGGGTGGTACTTTTATGAGCAAGAGTGCAACTGGTGCTTATGAGCTATTGGAGGACATGGCCACAAATAATCATCAGTGGTCTGAAGAAAGATCATCGGGAGTCAGAAAGGTAGCTGGGGTGCATGAGCTGGATGCCATCACTACTCTAACAGCACAAGTAGCCTCTTTGACAAAGCAGTTACAACAGAGCACTATATCTGCTAATGCGGTTCAAATGGCAGCTAGGTGTGAAATTTGTGGTGGTTCTCACTCTATTGATCAGTGCCCTACCAATATTAACAATAACACTCCGATGGATCAAGCTTAGGTTCAAGCGGTGGGAAACTTTCAGAGCCCATTCAATAATCCATTCTCCAATACTTACAATCCTAGGTGGCGAAATCACCCTAATTTTTCTTGGAAGAATAATCAAGGCCAGCAACCTCAGTTTCAAGGTCAATTTCAGAATAATATGCCTCAGCCACCAATGCATCAAGCCTCTTCATCACAACAGCCTAGGCCTCAACAATCAATGAATCAAGCTCCACCTGAAAGGCCTAATGAATTGCAAGCTGCATTATTGACTCTCCCCAACACTCAAACTCATTTTATGACAGAGACTAGATCTTCTATCAGAAACCTAGAAACACAAGTTGGGCAGTTGGCTAATATGCTCAATAACAGACCGCAGGTAAATTTGCCCAGTAATACTGAAGTCAACCCTAAGGAGCAAGTTAAGGAAATTACTCTGAGGAGTGGGAAGCAAACTGAGCAGCCTATATCTCCACAGGCAGTGGTTCAGAATGGAGAAATGGGTGAACAGTCTGATCCAGCAGAGGTTACTGAAGACCACCAGCTTTTAGAAAAGAGCCTACCAGTTGTTAATGAGCAGCCAGTTTGAGTTCCCTATCCTCAGAGGCTTAGAAATACTACATTGGATAAACAGTTTTCTAAGTTTTTAGAGGTGTTTAAAAAGCTGCATATAAATATTCCTTTCGCTGAGGCCTTGGAGAAAATGCCTAGCTATGTGAAATTCGTGAAGGAGATTCTGTCCAAGAAAAGGAAGATGGAAGACTATGAGACTGTAGCACTCACTGAAGAGTGCAGCGCGATATTACAAAGGAAGTTACCCCAAAAGCTGAGAGATCCGGGGAGCTTCACCATACCTTGCACCATTGGAAAATTTGAATGCAAACACGCTTTATGTGATCTGGGGGCGAGTATTAATCTGATGCCCTTATCTGTGTTTAGAAGACTAGGTTTGGGGGAGGCAAAACCAACAACCATCACTCTACAACTAGCAGACCGATCAGTGACACATCCACGGGGTATTATTGAGGATGTTCTTGTGAAAGTGGATAAGTTTATATTTCCAGCTGACTTTATCGTTCTCGACATGGAGGAGGATACAGATGTACCTATTATTCTTGGCAGACCATTTCTAGCCACAAGTCAAGCTCTTATTGATGTTCAAAAGGGAGAGCTTAAGCTTAGAGTTCAAGGAGATGAGGTGGTCTTTAATGTCTTCAAGGCTATGAAGTATCCGGTGGCTAGTGACAGTTGCTATAGTGTGGATGTGATAGAGAAGGCAGTCTCGAAGAGAAGGATGAATAGTGATGCCTTAGAGGCAGTATTATTGGGTGATGAGGTCGATGATGATGATGCTGAGATAAGAGATTGTGTAAACTTGATCAATTCCTTCCTGCCATACTGGAAGAAGTTTCAAGAATTAGCAGATGCGCCTGATAAACCACTAACATCCATTCAGCAGCCACCACAGCTGGACTTGAAGGTTCTTCCAGATCATTTGCGATATGCATATTTGGGGGAGAACGAAACTTTACCTGTCATTGTGTCAGCTGACTTGTCAAAGATAGAATTGGAGAAATTGTTGAGGGTTTTAAGGGATCATAAATTGACCATTGGGTGGACATTGGCGGATATTAGAGGAATAAGCCCATCAACAGTGATGCATAAAATATTATTGGAGGAGAATAGCAAGCCATCCATAGAGGCCCAGAGAAGACTCAATCCAGCCATGAAGGAAGTCGTACTTGAGCAGATTCTTAAATGGTTGGACGTTGGGGTGATCTACCCAATTTCTGATAGCGCATGGGTGAGCCCTGTGTAAGTGGTACCTAAAAAGGGTGGTATGATAGTGGTAAAAAATGAAAACAATGAACTCATTCCAACAAGAACTGTAACGGGGTGGCGGATTTGTATAGATTACCGCAAGCTCAACAAGGCAACAAGGAAGGATCATTTTCCTTTGCCTTTCCTTGATCAAATTCTTGACAGACTGGCAGGCCATAACTACTACTGTTTCTTGGATGGGTATTCAGGGTATCTTCAGATTGCTATTGCATCAGAGGATCAAGAGAAAACAACTTTTACATGTCCTTATGGCACATTTTCTTTCAGGAGAATGCCATTTGGACTATGTAATGCCCCTGCAACATTTCAACGGTTCATGATGGCCATATTTTCAGATATGGTAGAAAGGTGTATTGAGATATTCATGGATGATTTCTCTGTTTTTGGCTCATCATTTGACCTCTGTTTGGGTAACTTGGAGAACGTGTTGAATTGTTGTGAGAAGGCAAATCTGGTGTTGAATTGGGAGAAATGCCATTTTATGGTAAAAGAGGGGATTGTTCTTGGCCATAAAATTTCAAGTGAGGAAATTGAGGTAGATAGAGCAAAAATTTCTACCATTGAAAAGCTTCCTCCACCAGTTTCAGTCAAGGGTGTAAGAAGTTTTCTTGGTCATGCTGGGTTCTATCAAAGATTCATAAAAGATTTCTCTAAAGTGTCCAAGCCTCTCTCGAATCTGCTTATGAATGGAGTTATCTTTGATTTTAATGATGAATGCTTGAAGGCTTTCAATGTCTTGAAAGAAAAGCTTATTTCTGCTCCAATTGTGATAGCTCCAAATTGGGAATTGCCTTTTGAGTTGATGTGTGATGCTAGTGACTATGCAGTGGGGGCAGTTTTGGGACAGCGAATTGACAAGGTATTCAGGTCTATTTATTATGCTAGTCGGACTCTAAATGATGCTCAACTGAATTATGCTACTACAGAAAAAGAGTTGCTAGCTATTGTGTTTGCCTGTGATAAATTTAGACTGTATCTGATTGGTAATAAAGTGATTATCTACACTGATCACTCTACCATTAAATACTTGATGTCAAAGAAAGATGCCAAGCCCCGCCTGATTAGATGGATTCTTTTACTTCAAGAATTTGACATGGAAATTCGTGACAAGAAAGGTAGCGAGAATGTGGTAGCTGATCACCTCTCTAGACTTGAAGTGGAGGAGAATGAAAATAAGAAAGCAGTGCAAATCAATGATTACTTTCCTGATGAGCAGTTGTTTGGGGTAAGTGAGAATTTAGCTGTCCTTTGGTTTGCTGACATAGTGAACTTCTTGGTTGCCAAGATTGTGCCTCCTGAAATGTCGAAGCAGCAATTAAAGAAGTTCTTTTCTGAGGTGAAACATTACTATTGGGAGGAGCCTATTCTCTATAGGCATTGTGTGGATCAAATTATCAGATGGTGTGTTCCTGAAGAAGAGATGCAGTCAATTCTCAACCATTGTCACACTCAACAATGTGGTGGGCACTTTGGTGCATCCAGAACGGCAGCCAAGGTATTACAAAGTGGTTTTTATTGGCCTGCATTATTCAAAGATGCTAATGCTTTTGTCAAGGCTTGTGATAGATGTCAGCGAACTGGTGATATCTCGAGGAGAAATGAGATGCCTTTACATGGAATTCTTAAAGTGGAACTTTTTGATGTATGGGGCATTGATTTCATGGGGCCTTTTCCACCATCTTACAACAATGAATATATTCTATTGGCAGTAGATTATGTATCTAAATGGGTGGAGGCTGCAGCAACTAGAGCCAATGACAGTAAAACTGTGCTTAATTTTCTTCATAAACATATTTTTACTAGATTTGGCACTCCCTGAGCTCTCATTAGTGATGAAGGAAAACACTTTGTGAGTAAACAACTTGATGCATTACTGGCTCGTTATGGAGTATATCATCGAAAAGCTTTGCCTTACCATCCTCAATCGAATGGGCAAGCTGAAATTTCAAACAGAGAAATCAAAAGTATCCTTGAGAAGACTGTTGACAGTTCGAGGAAAAATTGGTCGAAGAAGTTAGATGATGCGATTTGGGCCTACAGAACTGCATTCAAAACACCAATAGGTATGTCTCCTTACAGGTTGGTGTTTGGTAAAGCGTGTCATTTACCAGTTGAGTTGGAGCATAGGGCATTTTGGGCTATGAAAAAGTTGAATTTTGATTGGAGTGTAGCCAGTGAATGAAGGTTGTTGCAAGTGAATGAACTTGATGAGTTCAGAAATGAGGCTTATGAAAACGCCAAGATTTATAAAGAGAGAACAAAGGCTTGGCATGACAAGAACTTAGTCAGGAAAGAGTTCCAACCAGGGCAGAAGGTACTTCTTTTTAATTCAAGATTGAGACTTTTTCCTGGCAAATTGAAGTCAAGATGGTCAGGACCATTCACTATTGTTCGGGTCTTTCCATATGGTTCTGTGGAAGTTTAGGGAAACTCAGGTGATTCTTTTAAGGTCAATGGTCAGAGATTGAAGCCTTACTTGGATGGTCAAATTGGTCATGCCAAGTCAGTGATTTATTTGAAGAATCCTTGAGAAACAGTTCAGCGTCTGGCTACAAGACGTTAAAGATAGCGCTTTTGGGAGGCATGCCATGCTTTTAGTTGTTTTGTTTTAGTTTTGAACAATTTTAAGTGTTGATTTGGTTTTTATTATTTTGGACAATAATTTTTTATTATTATTATTTTTGTAAGTTAAACCGTGAAAAGCGTGAAAAAAAAGGGGGATTTGTTTCAGGAGGCAGCGCCTAGACGCTACAAACCAGCACCCCAGTGCTGCTCAAGTCAGAGAGGACCCCCAGAAAAATTCCCAGATAGCGCCTAGGCGCCATAAGGTAGCGCCCCAGCGCTGCTCAACTCAGAAAGTGCCCAGAAAAAAAAATTCACAGCGCCTAGGCGCCCAAAGGCAGCGCCCCAGCGCTGAGTCGAACCTGAGAGCCCCAGCAAATTTTTCGAGGCAGCGCCTAGGTGCCATATCCAGCGCCCCAACGCCCTCTCGGCCCCAGATTTAAAAAAGCCCCATTTTTTTGAATTTTACCCCAAATTCCTTTCTTCTTCTTCTTCCCTTCCGACTCTTTCTCTTTCTCTACCTCCATAACCACCCATTCTACCTTAGATCTCACTCAAATCTTCCCTAAACATCTCTTTTTTCCACAAATTCAACATACCCAACCACTCAATCATCCTCTTTTTCTCTAAAAATCTACACCATCTATTCTACATTCATGCCCTAATTTCAAATCTGAAATTTACTGCTATTCTCATGGGGTTTTTGTTTGTGGACTCATCATCACAACTTTTTGCTTATGGATTATCATCAAGTAAGGTCCCTTCCTTTATTTTTCAACTTTAATCTCTATTAAGCAAAGTTTGGGGTGAATTTGAAAATTGTGGATGAGAACTTTAGGATTTTGGTGTATCATTGTGATTATATTTGCTGGTGGAGTATATTCTGCATTACTATTGTTTTGGGAAAGGAAGTAAAATAAGGGGAGTTGCTGCTGAAATTTGGGTAGAATTGTTGTGAAATTTTTTTGTGGGTTGGTGGTGTATTGGCTGGTTGTTGTTTGACAGAAAAGGTTGTGATTAGTGTGCAATGGGACCTAAGACAAGGAATACTGGAGCTTCATCATCTAGGCGTCGTAGGGACCCCTCGCCTCCACAGGAATATGATAATGATCGTTTTGTTAGTAAAGATGCGGCAGACAGATATGAAAAATTGTGTCGTAAGATAGTGATTCCTGAAAGAGGTATGGAGTTTCAACGTGGGCCATATGAGGATCCGACTTATGAGCCTATATGGGCTAACATAGGACGTAGAGGGTGGGCTACTTTTGTGAAGGGAAATTTGACTGATGTTAACAAGTCCCTGGTCTATGAGTTTTATGCTAATTTTCCGCAAGATTCGCTGTTATCCCCATTTCCTACATGGGCTCGGGGCCTTCGTCCAGGCCCATTGTCAGGGGCCATGTAAGCATGCGGGCCAGGCCCAAGGCCTCTTGGTATGGAAAATATCCGAGGGGAGGGGTATGGACCGAGGGTGCATGTCTGGGCCCATTTGAGGGGTTCGGCATGGCCCTCCAGGTTCAGTCCTCCAGGACGGTCGTCCGGGTGATGTACAGATCATTCGGATCCCCCACGACCTATGCGTCCAGGTCCCGGACCCTGGTATGGTCCGGGCCTATGGTAAATAAAGAGGGACAAAGGTAAACGGACCCGAATCACCTCATCCCCGATTGGAAGGGTCAAGCGTCCTGGACCCTGAAGCCGCCCCACTCCGCGTGGGCATTGTCCCCACTTTTCACCTGCAGAAAAGGCCACCTCGGGATTGCACGCCGTTGTTTCAGGTCTGTGCTGCCAAGTACTCTGACTGGTCTTGTCTCCTGAATCTGCCTCATTACTCGAAATATCCAGACCAAAAGCACCGTTTTGTCGGGCAAGATATAGCTCTTGAGTCAACTTATTGGGCCTTAGCTGGTCTGGAATTCATGTATTTTGTATCTTTTGTATTGGGCTTCCACTAGAAAGGCCAAGAGTATCCATATCTCCGATGGGCCCGGGTCGTACCCGGCCCAGACCCAGTGTTCCCATAAGCCTATAAATGTAAGCTACAGAACACTGTAAAAAGGATCTCTCATCATCTGAGATACAGTAACCCTGTCAAAATACAGAGGGAAACTCCATTGTAAAAGGTTTTTCAAGCTCTAATACTACAGACTCGTGGACTAAGGCTAGTTAACGCCGCAACCACGTAAAAACCCCGTGTTAATCTTCAGCTTTCATTACAATTATCCTTAAGTAATATTTATTAATATAGTTACCGAAAATCTCGGTTAACAGTTTGGTGCTTTCATTGAGAGCTGAAGGAAGCTAGTGCTACCTGTCTACCGGGGAAGTTCCAAGCGACCAGGCCACAGCCAGGAAACTCCAGTACCAAGTCCACCGATACGTCATGATGGACGGAAAACTATACCGTCGGGGTCTATCCATGCCTTACCTCAGGTGTGTGCCCGAGACTGAGCTGAGTGCCATCATGCATGAGGTGCATGAAGGGTTTTACGGAGATCACACTGCCGGGCCCAGCCTATCCAAGAAGATCCTGCGCCAAGGATACTTCTGGGCAACCATGAAAAAAGACTGTATTGACTATGTCCGCAAGTGCGAACAGTGCCAGAGGTACGCAAAGGTCCCACGGGCCCCCCCGACAGAGATAACCTTGATGAATAGCCCCTGGCCCTTCGCAGTGTGGGGGATCGATCTCGTCGGATCTCTCCCGACCGAAAAAGGAGGGGTAAAGTATGCCATCGTGGCTGTGGACTATTACACGAAGTGGGTTGAGGCGGAGCCCATGAACACAATCACTTCCAAAAAGGCCTTAGATTTCTTCATCAATACCATAGTGTGTCGGTATGGCCTCCCCTACAAAATCATGTCCAACAACGGGAAGCAGTACGACAGCTCCTACTTCCCGGATTTTTGCGAAAGGCACGGTATAGTGAAGAGCTTCTCCGCGGTTGCCAGACCCCAGGCAAACGGGCAGGCTGAAGCTGTGAACAAAATCCTAAAGGGGACACTGAAGAAAAAGCTCCAGGCCTGTAAGAGCAAATGGCCCAAGGAACTGCCCCACATACTATGGGCTTACCGGACGACCGAGCGGACGTCAATCGGACACACCCCCTACTCTATGGTCTATGGGTGCGAAGCCGTCATCCCAATCGAGACGACTGTCCCGTCCCATCGACGTGACACGTATGATCCCACCCAGAACCACGCCTTACTCCAAGAATCACTAGATCTCATCGAAGAGATCCGGGAAGAGTTGCAGGTGCAGCTGAAGATGTACCAAGGCAAGATCGCGCGGCACTTCAACTCCAAAGTCAAGAGCCTTAAGTTTGAAACCGGCGACTTGTTCTTGCGGACAGTCTTCCCTGCTACTCAAGATCCGGGAGTGGGGGTTCTGGGCCCAAATTAGGAGGGGCCGTATGAGATCCAGCACGAGGTGTGCCCCGGAACGTACCGCTTAAAGCGGCTCGATGGCTCGGAAGTCCCGCGAGCTTGGAATGCGAAGCATCTCCGTAAACACTATCAATAGTCGGGAAGCCTTTCCCAGTTTAACGTTTTCGTTGTAAACAATGTACGCCTCAGGACGAACCTTTTTCAAACAATAAAAATGACGTGTGCAAAACGTCATAAAGAAATATTGTGAAAATCCATGCTAATCTTTCTCAAGTGACCCCAGACCCGTCTCCGCTCACTTGTGGGGGGTATCCCGGGTGTAAGCAAACACCTGGCGGGGCGCAAGCTTAGGCTAGTCCCGACTCGGACAACCAAGGTCCGGGCGACTCAAACCCCACGGTCCCACCCCGGACGAACGATGTCCGGGGATATAAAATAAAGTGGACCGAGCCGGAGGGCGGTCCCACCCCGGACGAACGATGTCCGGAGGTATGAAACAAAGAAGACCGAGCCCAAGGCAGGTCCCACCCCAGACGAATGATGTCCGGGGGTATAAAATAAAGAGGACCGAGCCCAAGGCCGGTCCTACCCCCGACGAATGATGTCCGGGGGTATAAAATAAAGAGGACCGAGCCCAAGACCGGTCCCACCGCGGACAAACGATGTCCGGGGGTATAAAATAAAGAGGACCGAGCCCAAGGCCAGTCCCACCCCAGATGAACGATGTCCGGGGGTATAAAATAAAGAGGACCGAGCCCTAGGCAAGTCCCACCCCGGACGAACGATGTCCGGGGGTATAAAATAAAGAGGATCGAGCCCAAGGCCGGTCCCACCCCGGACGAACGACGTTCAAGGGTACAAGACGAAGGACCGAGCCAAAGGCCGGTCCCACCCCGGACGAACGATGTCCGGGGGTATAAAATAAAGAGGACCAATCCCAAGCCCGGTCCTACCCTGGACGAACGATGTCTGAGGGTATAAAATAAAGAGGACCGAGCCCAAGGCCGGTCCCACCCCGGACAAACGATGTTCGGGGATATAAAATAAAGAGGACCGAGCCCAAGGCCGGTCCCACCCCTGACGAACGATGTCCGGAGGTATAAAATAAAGAGGACCAAGCCCAAGGCCGGTCCCACCCCTGACGAACGATGTCCGGGGGTATAAAATAAAGAGGACCGAGCCCAAGGCCGGTCCCACCCCGGATGAGCGATGTCCGGGGGTATAAAATAAAGAGGACCGAGACCAAGGCCGGTCCACCCCGGACGAACGATGTCCGGGGGTATAAAATAAAGAGGACCGAGCCCAAGGCCAGTCCCACCCCGGACGAACGATGTCCGGGGGTATAAAATAAAGAGGACCGAGCCCTAGGCCGGTCCCACCCCGGACGAACGACGTCTAGGGGTATAAGACGAAGGACCGAGCTGGAGGCCGGTCCCACCCCGGACGAACGATGTCCAGGGGTATAAAATAAATAGGACCAAGCCCAAGGCCGGTCCACCCCGAATGAACGATGTCCGGGGGTATAAAATAAAGAGGACCGAGCCCAAGGCCGGTCCCACCCCGGACGAACGATGTTCGGGGGTATAAAATGAAGAGGACCGAGCCCAAGGCCGGTCCCACCCCTGACGAACGATGTCCGGGGGTATAAAATAAAGAGGACCGAGCCCAAGGCCGGTCCCACCCCGGACGAACGATGTCCGGGGGTATAAAATAAAGAGGACCGAGCCCAAGGCCGGTCCATCCCGGACGAATGATGTCCGGGGTTATAAAATAAAGAGGACCGAGCCCAAGGTCGGTCCCACCCCGGACGAACAATGTCCGGGGGTATAAAATAAAGAGGACCGAGCCCAAGGCCGGTCCCACCCCAGATGAACGATGTCTGGGGGTATAAAATAAAGAGGACTGAGCCCAAGGCCGGTCCCACCCCGGACGAACGACGTCCGGGGTTATAAGACGAAGGACCGAGCCGGAGGCCGATCCCACCCCGGACGAACGATGTCCGGGGGTATAAAATAAAGAGGACCAAGCCCAAGGCCGGTCCACCCCAGACGAACGATGTCCGGGGGTATAAAATAAAGAGTACCGAGCCCAAGGCCGGTCCCACCCCGGACGAACGATGTCCAGGGGTATAAAATAAAGAGGACCGAGCCCAAGGCTGGTCCACCCCGGACGAACGATGTCCGGGGGTATAAAATAAAGAGGACCGAGCCCAAGGCCGGTCCCACCCTGGACGAACGATGTCCGGGGGTATAAAATAAAGAGGACCGAGCCCAAGGACGGTCCCACCCCGGACGAACGATGTCCATGGATATAAAATAAAGAGGACCGAGCCCAAGGCCAGTCCCACCCCGGACGAACAATAACCGCGGGTATAGAATAAAGAGGATCGAGCCCAAGGCCGGTCCCACCTCGGACGAACGATGTCCGGGGGTATAAAATAAAGAGGACCGAGCCCAAGGCCGGTCCCACCCCGGACGAACGATGTCTGGGGGTACAAAATAAAGAGGATCAGGCCCAAAGCCGGTCCAGTTCGGACAATTGATGTCCGGGAGAAAGAAGCATCCGGTTTTCCCCAGGGCAAAGCCATGGCCTAAAACTGGTAAAAGGAGAACAAAGCTCCAAGTTAGACTAAGCCCCGATGGCCCTGGACTTGGTGCCAGGATTAAAAACTCGGTAAGTCGTTGGGTCTAGTCCAGGCCGTTGGAACCAGAACTAAAACCTCACAATCAATTAATCGCGGCAACAGAATAAAATTTCTACTTAGAACAACGGAAGGAAGCCTACATAAAAACCAGAGAAGGCAACAGTGTTCTAAATTTTATTACAAGACAAAAACACTAATAAAATTACAAGGCCGGGGTTCGGGCCTACAGCTCATCCGCCCGGATGTCCGCATCCTCCCTCTCCTTGGCCTCGAACTCGGCCAGCTTCGACTCTGGATCAGGGAAGACAAGGAGATTCATACTCTTGTCCTTTCATCAGGCCATGTAGATGGCCTCGTCAAAGGTGACATCCAGCAGGCCCTCGGCCTCCTCCTTTTCGCGACGGGTGGTTTCGTGCGCCCCGTTCGCAGACTCGGACCTTCAAGGCCTGGATCTCCTCCTTATCCAAGACGGACTGAGCCACGGCCGCCTCCAAAAGCATCGGACGTTCATCGGTCTCCTTCGATTTTCGGGACAACTCCTCTTCCAACCCGACCTTGGCACGATCAAGCTCCTCGCGCTCTGTCTTTGCCCGGGCCACCTCTATCTGGGCACGGGCCACCTCCTGTCCAAGAGCCTCCTTGGCAGCCTCTCTCTGATTCACGGCCGCCTCCAACTCCAGCTTGGCCGTCTCCATCTTTATGGCCAGCTCGGCCACCAGATCGTCACTCCTTTGGGACAATAGGTCAACCTGGAGCAAAGAAAAGTTAGAAAATAAAACCCTCGTCAACAAGCAAGGGAAGGAATGTAAGAGAAGTGAAAGGTACCGCGGTGGCCTGGTGGCGGAGCACCTGGGAGATGAACAGTACGTCCGGGTTGGCTATTGTGGCGTACCTCTTGAGCTGGAGGTTGGACATGGTGTTCCCAACCTGGTCTAGCAGGTCGGCCGCCAGGGGGGCCGTGTCCTGGCCGAGTTTAGGGTGGAAGCCCTCTTCGGCGGCTGGCCGATCCATGATCGGCTGAGGAGCGCTGAACTCGGCAGGACGCTCCGCAAATTCAACCTAAGGACGGATCATCAGGGCCTTGTAAATTTCATCCCTCCAGCACCGACCATTTTCCCAGGTCCGATTGATCAGCCGGGACTGCTCGTCCCGCAGGGCTGACTCCCCCTCCTCGGGAAGAGTCGGGCGTAGGGGGAGAATAGGCAGTGCAGGGATTTCCTTCGCGGCCAGCCGACTCTCGCCATGTGACTCTTCAGCCGAGCCAGCTCGCCTCGTCCAGGGCCTCTTCCCGGTGTTGCCCTTTACGGTGCCAGCATCCGAGCCCCTCTTCCCCGAGCTCCGGCTGACCGCCGCGCCCGCCTCCAAGTCAATCACGTGGGGCTGGGCGGAGGTGAAGACTACTTCAGGCTCCACAGCCTGGACTGGGACCGCGGCCAGAACTCCTCCGCCGGGGCGGAGCTCCGTCCCAGACAGTTCCTTGGTAAGGTGGGGCTCCGGGCTCGTCACCTCACTGTTCTTCTTGGCCGCCTTCTTGGCCTCCCTGTCCTTGATGAGCCGCCTCATTTCGCTGGCAGGGGTTGACATATCGGAGTCCCCTACAAAAGTACAGAAAAATGAGTTAAGGCGATAAACCAAACAGATGAAAACATGCAAATCAAAGTTAGAAATGACTCGGGACGAAGCCTCATCTATGCCCCGGGCGTGACTCAATTCCTCTAAAGCAAATGAATGGACCCGATCCCCTATGTCGTCCGGGTTCAGGAAACCCCTGTACTGGAGGAACCCGGATAAGAACATGAGGACCTCCGAGCCTACGGGGACAGGACTTGAAGAACTCATCTCCCCATCGGCCCCAAACGCGGGGCGCGGGGGTACTAGTCTATCCCTAGCTAAGTCCCCGACTCAAGGAGCATAAGTTAAGATTAACGGGGAGTTACCTCACCTCGATACGCTAGCCCCGGGAGTCCCAATGTTTGGTAGGGCATCTTCGAAGAGCTCTTCCAGCTCCTCTGAGCTGCCCGCCTCTGTAGGGGCCTGGTCCTTCTTGTGCTGGGCCGCGTCAGCTCGCGCCACTCGTTCCACAGTGGCGATGTGGTCCAGGACCCACTGCTCCCAGACGTCGACGTTCTTCTCACAAGGGATGCCCCGAAGGTTCGGGATAACAATGGTCTGGGTGGCCGCGAGCATCCCAACCAGTTGGAGATTGTCGTCCGTGATGTAGCCCCCTACGTCCAGATCCTCCGCGCTCAACTTGGAATAAAACCTCCTCCTTTCCAGAATGAACTCGGTAAGGGGAGTTTGAGCGAAAGGCCCTGCCACCCGGAAGATATGATAAGAGACGACTAAAAAGGATAAGGAATAAAAGAGAGGGTCAGGGAAATACTTACCCACTCGCTGGAAGTCCAGCAGCAATGTGGGGTTCTTGTCCACGAGGAACCCGGACGTCAGGAACCAGTAATGCCTGACGTCCGGGGGATGCCTCCAAGAGCTGGTAGGAGCGGGATAACCACTCTGCAGCTTCAGTCTATAAAAGCCATCCAGGGTCTTGTCCTTGACGTTGACCTGTGGCTCCAGCTTGTAGAAGTACAGGATCTTCGCAGGGGTGGGCTCCGCGACGTCCTTCGCGATGCAAAACACCCGCCATTCGGCAAGTAGCCGGTACGCTTGAGGTAGAAGCTGGAACAGTACGACTCCCACGTACGTCAAGAACCGCACAAAATAGTCATGAAGCGAGAGCGTTGCTCCCGCACTAATGTGGTCGGCGCTCCAGGCCCCGAATCCTTCCACGGACGTATGCGCTCGCTCCTCGATCCTGGCCATGCGGTTGTGAAAGAGTCCAGGAGTTGATTCAATACCCAGACGCTGCTCTCGGAGCAGCATCATCTGGTAGTTCCGGAACAGGTTGGGCGTCACGTCCATTTCCCATCTATTGCCCTTGGGCGTCTGGGTTCCAGAAACGACGACAGGGGCCCTATTGACCTCTTCTTCAGAATGGAGCGTAACGCCCGTTGCCATAGCTGATGATCTGGGAACAAAGAAAGAAAGCCAAGCAGTCAGTACCTGAACCCAAAAAGTCGATCAAGGTACGGGGGGTCTCCTAAGGACTGCTTGGAGCCCCATCGGATCAGGTCCGGGACTCCAAAGAGCCACGGGACCCTGATCGGGAAAGAAGGAGACTACTAAGACCCGCCCTCTGTTCGGGAAGCATCTGGATACAGAGCAACCCGAACTAGGCGGCCTTCCTAACAACTCCTAAACATAAAGCCTAAACGCACGCATTAAAAGAACATAGGTTCATAAAGTTGTCAAGAGAATCAGGACTTACTATGAGTTATCGGCCGTAGAAGATGATGACTGTCCGACTGTAAGAACGGCAGAACCTCATTCTTGAAGTGGTGTAGCCGGTGTAGCAGTTCGTCGACAGGACAGACCCAAGATGCGTCTTCAGGAAGAAGGGCAGAAGTTGGGGTTCTGGGGAACAAGCGGCGGCGCAGAGTTAACAGATGGCGATATATGCCGTCGGCGATGTCGGACATGCCAGGCTCGAGTAGTGTTTGTCGGTTCTTAAGCTGGTTCGAAGGTGTAAAAGTGCCAAATTTGGTTTTCGTGGGGTATTTATAATGGCCCTAAGTCCTGGCCCCCGATCCAACGGACAGGTGTCTCTTCATCGGACGGTCAGGAATCGCGCAGGGACATTTATGAGTCCTTTCAGGTTGGATCCTCGCCATCTCAGATCTAACGCCTCAGAAGTGGCGGATGCCAAAGGTCGCCCCATCCTACGGTCAACCTCGTCCCAGGGACATTAATGATGTACCCCCGTGCGGATGGGACACTTCGTGACATGCGCTGACACACTAGCCTAGGCCTAGCGACCCTTGGGAAGGTTAGGCGACCTTTCAAGACCTGTGCAGCAATCGCCTGGTGACACGTGTATCCTTTCCATAAAGCGGGACAAAGGTAAACGTCCCCGGATCGTGGTAATCGATCCGGGCCAAATGTCCAGCCAGTGCCACGGCCCGCTATCACGGACCCGCGATCTCGAACAGGAACTGGAGAGGCAACCATGCGAGCGTCTTAGGAACGATGCAACCCTCCTCCTGGCAGACCTAGGCGAAGGCTTGGGGGGTAAATGTTATCCCATTTCCTGCATGGGCTCGGGGCCTTCGTCCAGGCCCATTGTCAGGGGCCATGTAAGCATGCGGGCCCGACCCAAGGCCTCTTGGTACGAAAAATATTCGAGGGGAGGGGTATGGACCGGGGGTGCATGTCTGGGCCCATTTGAGGGGTCCGGCATGGCCCTCCGGGTTCAGTCCTCTGGGACGGTCGTCCGGGTGATGTACAGATCCTTCAGATCCCCCACGTCCTACGCGTCCAGTTCCTGGACCCTGGTACGATCCGGGCCTGTGGTAAATGAAGAAGGACAAAGGTAAACGGACCCGGATCACCTCATCCCCAGTTGGAAGGATCAAGCGTCCTAGACCCTAAAGCCGCCCCACTCCGCGTGGGCGTTTTCCCCACTTTTCACCTGCAGAAAAGGCCACCTCGAGATTGCACGCCGTTGTTTCAGGTCTGCACTGCCAAGTACTCTGACTGATCTTGTCTCCTGAATCTGCCTCGTTACTCGAAATCTCCAGACCAAAAGCACCGTTTTCTCGGGTGAGATGTAGCTCTTGAGTCAACTTATTGGGCCTTAGCTGGTCTGGAATTCATGTATTTTGTATCTTTTGTATTGGGCTTCCACTAGAAAGGCCAAGAGTATCCATATCTCCGATGGGCCCGGGTCGTACCCGGCCCAGACCCAATGTTCCCATAAGCCTATAAATATAAGCTACAGAACATTGTAAAAAGGATCTCTCATCATCTGAGGTACAGTAACCCTGTCAAAATACAGAGGGAAACTCCATTGTAAAAGGTTTTTCAAGCTCTAATACTACAGACTCGTGGACTAAGGCTAGTTAACGCCCCAACCACGTAAAAACCCCGTGTTAATCTTCAGCTTTCATTACAATTATCCTTAAGTAATATTTATTAATATAGTTACCGAAAATCTCGGTTAACATTCACAAAATGAAGTCTTTGTTAGAGGAGTTACAGTAAAAGTCAATCATCGTTCGGTTAATGCTATTTTTGGGACTACTCCCTTACAAGATGTGGACGACCAATATTATAATTTTATGAAAAATGACATTGATTATGATGAGGTGGCTGCTACAGTGTGTTTTCCAGGGGCTCAATGGACTATGAAGAATGGGGTGCCTCAAACTATGCCATTGTGTCAAATGAATCAGGAGGCTCGTTGTAATGCCCCAAATTTCCTAATAAGGTTTAGGACCTTGATTAGGAGGCCGGGAGGGCCATAATTGATTTATTATGGTATTTAAGGATTATATGCTTATTTATGTGCATTATATGATTATATGATGGTGAATGCATGCATCTGGGCTCATATTTTGAATGCAAGGGCATTTTGGTAATTTGGCCGTTGGGGGGCGTAATTGTGTAATTTTATGCATATGGGTGAATTATAATTTTACCACATTATATGTGGATTGGTTCGAGCCATTCGACATGAGACAATCACGAGATGCAAGTTTTTGGTCTAGTCATAACGGGATTTAGTTCGAGGCTCGGGGTGAGTCTCGGAGTCACTTTGATGATTAGAACATTACCGGGAATCAAAGGGTAATGGGATATGATTTATTGGTATTTGAGAATAATGAGAATAGCGGGAATTGGAGAGCGTTAATTATAATTAACGGTATAGGTTGGAAATGACGATTTTACCCTTGGGAGTGTTTAGAAGATTTTAAATTGGCCTAGGGGCATTATGGTCTTTTGACCTTAAGAATTTATATCAACCTTTGGGGTTAGAAGGCTGTGGAATTGTTAGAAAACAGAGCAAGAACTTCTCCTTCCCGTACATCCATCTCTCTCATTTCCTCTTTGGAGTTTTTGAGCTAAAAGTGTGGTTTCAAGCTAGGAAATCAAGGGGCTGAGTTTGTAGACTTGGTTCAGCCATTGGAGGAGGTCTAAGCTCGGATTTGAGGTGAGTTTTAGCGATTGGTTTCTGGTTATACTCTGTTTTGGGCTTTAGTTTTCAGCTTGTGAATTTCTTGTGGAAAGTTTGGAATTAATGGAAGTTTGATTGATGTTTAGCTTGGGTTTTGATGTGGGTGAGTTGTTGATAATGTTTAGTGGTTAAATTGGGTGTTAGGTTGAGGTTTGGAACTGGTTTGAAGGGTTCGTTCCGAGGGAAAACGCAGGAGAAAGCAAGCTGTTGCTTCCTGGTTTTGGTAATGGGCCACGGCACGGCTATGGTGAGCCGCGGCCTACGTGCGTTTTTGTGAAGGGTTTGGCTCTGTCAGGAAGGTGAGCCGCGGCGTGCCTATGGTGAGCCGCGGCCCATCAGGGCAGATTTGGTCAAAAATGAATTTTTGACTTAGGGATGCTAGCTTAAGGCCTCGGGGTTGATCCTACTACTTGGTTAAGTAGGGATTGATGTCCCGGAGGCTAGATATTGGTTTGGAAACATTTGCTTTCATTTTCATTGATGGTATCCTATATTTTTGGTTATGACTAGGTGACCGTTAAAGGACCAAAGGACCTGATCGATCTCAAAGGTTGTTTCTTTTATTAATTCTCGCTCGAACCCAAGGTAAGAAAACTGCACCCCATATGTGACATGCATGGCTGTGATTGATGCATGTTGGATGTTGAATGTGAACATTGATAGCATAATGAATGCTTGGCAATCTTGCCCATTTGCATATGGTTGATATTGAGGCATGCTGGATGATTAAGTGTGATGCATGTGATGCACGAGAAACATGTGATTAGGGCATGCCATGAATGATGAATATGAGATTGGTCAGGGCTTGAGTCTCTGAGTTTGTGCATGATCATAATTATGCTAGCAACTGTTTAGTAAGCATGCTGAATGCCCTGTTCTTGGATAATTGGCATATGATACACATTGATAGCATTGCTTACTTGTGTATGGTGCTAACTAATTAGTCAGGTTTGGCAAAGGTGCTAGTATCAACTGTGAAGCTGTGACTTATTAGTCAGGTTCAGCAGTGGTACTGGGCACTGGTCACACAGGACTGACTCATTAGTCATATTTGGCAAAGGTGTTAGTATCAACTGTGAAGCTGTGACTCACTAGTCAAGTTCGGCAGTGGTATTGGGCACTGGTCACATCGTGCTAACTCACTAGTCTTGACAACCCTAGTGTGGTTAGTGCAAGCTATGTCGATTGGACCTAATCGACCCTCTGCATTGAATGACTCAAAGAGCATTAGTGCAGGACCGACCTCAAGTTCAATGGATATAAACAAGTGCTTATCTAGCCAAAGGCTAGTCATTTAGAGCCAGGGCCAGAGGTCACATGGCTATGGGTACCGGCCCCTTAGTGACATGCTTGTCAGTCACTCATTTGATAACAGCCATTGCGGGAAAGCCTGGGTAACGGTGTTGTTACAAGGCTATGGGCACTGGGCCCCTAGTGACTTGGTTGTCAGTCACTCAGTATGGTTTACCAGGACCTCAAAGTGATATTCACTCATCTTATCAGAGTTATGAGCTCTGTATGATCATTTTGATCATCATATGCATGGCTTTGGGCACTGAGGCCCCAGTGACTTGCTTGTTAGTCACTCAGTATGGTTTACCAGAACCTGTTGAAGGATAAAGGCTTACCCAACAGCCACCCTTCCACTTGAATTAGTGACTCGCTTGTCGGTCACTCAGCATGGTTTATCAGAACCTCAAGTGTTGCGACACTCATCTGATTAGGACTGACTTGATAGTCCTTTAATCAGAAGGCCAGGATTTCTTATCCTAGATACCCCAGCGTCTGTTTGAATTCATTTGCATGATGAATAGAGCTATGAATGCTAAGCATGCCAGATATGATTTGGTGTCATGATATGACTGTTTATGAGCATATGAGTTTTCTTGCTGGGCTTCGGCTCACGGGTGCTTTGTGGTGCAGGTAAAGGAAAAAGGAAGTTGGACCATCCTTGAGTTGGAGAGCTTAGGTGATGACGTGTACATATGCAGCTGCTCGACCAATACTTGGGCGAGGTTTGAAAGTGGAACTAGGGCTGAACCCTGTTTTGCCGCTTAGAACGGCCTGTTGTAAACACTTTCTTGTAATAAATTCTAAAATTATATTTTTGGGATCCCAATGTATACAGTAAACGTTCTAGTGAAACGTTATATCTTAACCAAAGTTTTTAACCCCTAAACCGCTAATCATGCTTAGTTACATGTTTATGGCCAAACGACTCGATTAGCGAGTTTAGCACTATTTGCAATGTGCACTGTAGCGGTCCCTGGAGTTGGAGCGTTACACTCGTGCTTCGACATATTTTGTTTGTTGTCGTCTCCTTCCCGTGAGTCATTTTTCCACCATTCCTGTGCAGCGTGCTCTTATGGTGTATGCGATAATGAAAGGGTTTTCTTTGGATCTTGGGCGTGCTATTCCTACAAGTTTAAAACATATATCTCGGGGCACTACAACGGGAGGTCTTGGGCATGGCTCATTTATTACTGATTTATGTCGAGCTCATAATGTGCTTGAGTATACCACTGATATTCCAGAGGAGCCTTCTGCTCCTATTACTCGTGCTATTGTGGCAGAATATCCTCTTCCCACTGTTGCACCAACCCCACGACCTAGGGCAGTGAGGCAACGTCGACCAAACATCCCAGCCCGAGACGAGCAAATGGAGCCTCCACCAGCTGACCCTATGCATGTTGATCCATTATTGGTTGCTATCGGGGATCCTATCGACTCAGGACCACAAGGAACTTCTCATCGGTTGGACTACATTATGCAACAAAATCAATATCTCATCCAGTCTCACCAGAATATGCACATGTACATGAATTAGCGACATGCATATGAGCTTACTCATGTGGATCGTTTGAATAGCTTAGTGCAGTGTTGGTCGATGAATGAGGCAGACACCCATTATTTTTCTTATCCTCCTTATCCTCCATCTCCGGGTCCTCCACCGCCTCCTCCCTTTTGACGCTCGTGTTGTCGTCTTGGTAAGTTTCTTCTCTTTTCTTATATTTGTACATTGGGGACAATGTATTCTATATGTTTGGGGGAAGAGCTTTGTTGCGTTTATATTGCGTATGTTTTCTATAATAGTCTTTGTTTTTATTTTTTTTTATTATGTAGTTTTTCTTATAGGATGTGTTGTGTCTAGGGTGTTTAGAATGTTTGATCAGTCGAGTTGATAATGATTAGCTGATGATAATGAATGAATGAATTGCTCATATAGTCGATGAAATAAAAGCCATAAAAATTGAACCAAATCTGTGTGCTTGGTTGAATATTTCTTTGAGTTGCTTGGGTCCATGTAAATATGTGAGAGCTTGATCATGAATTTTAGATAAATTTTGTGCATTTGATGATATTTATGCTTGCTAAATTTTGGTTCAAGGAAAGATGGATGATTATGCTTAGAACTTGCTTGCTTGCTACTTGAGACGAAATCCTAGATAATGCATGTTTAGGAAGGTGATTTAGGCCATTTTTGGAACGATTGAGCCTTTCAAGCCAACCTTGATTAATTTAATCCCTAGTTTCTTTCTTTTTGAGCCTTACGTTAAATTCTTTGTTGTGACACCTATTTTGAGCCTACTTGAAAGACGTTATAATGTTTCTTTCCCATGAATAATTACCATGAGCATATAAGTGAATGATGATTGGGGAGTGGTTTTGTAATGGTATGTATTGTGGATTGGGTGTTATCAATAGAAAAAAAAAAGAGAAGAATTTGAAGAAAAATAGATTGAGAAAATATTCTTAAAAAAACAAAAAAAATCTTGAAAGTAGATTACACTCTTTTTGAACATGCACTGAAAAAAATTTGGGGGAGTGTAATTTTGAAAAAAAAAATTGAAATGTAAGTGTGAATTCTCTCAATCTAAGAAAAAAAATATATATTGGGATTGTCTTTGGGCTGTAATGTGGATATCAAGTTTGGTTTGTATGGTTTGTATGCTTATGGTAATTTTGAGCTTAAATGACATTTCATCTACCTATGCCTAAGCCTATTGTTATAAGCTATAAAAGTCCTATTGATTCTTAGGCATGTGTTGTCTATATTAGTGGAGAGTAGTTGGTGAAGCAAGCATATGAGATAATAAGATTTGATGGTTTGTGGTGAGAAATTTGGTAAGTTTAAATGGATTCAAATGCATGTTATTTATCTATCATGATTAGGAGAGCATATATTTGTTGTGATTTGAGTGAGTTGAAGAAATATTTTGATCAAAATTCTAGATTATCATTATGGTTGTATTCTTTTTCTGAAAACTATACGAGCAAGACATACATAATTTGGAAGCTTAATTTGTTGTTGTTAACTTGATTTGTTTTTGTTTGGTTGTTTAGGGTTTTTAGGATTGTTTGGAGTTCTTTACTCAAGGGCGAGTAAAGGTTAGGTTTGGGGGAATTTGTTAGGGTCATTTTAGATTTGTTTTAGGGATCGTTTTAGGTTGTATTTTTAGTTATTTAGGATTGTTTAGTGCAGATTTACGCTTGTTTTCTTTTTGTTTAAGGTTTTAATGGTCAAGTGCATACTATGGCATGAGATGAGAAGAAACATGTTAAAAAGGATGAATAAGATGGATTTAGTGTTGATTGTGGAGTTTCAAGACATCATGTGTGGAAGATACAACATTAAAGAGGCTCAACACATGTCGTTTATGTTCTATAACGCAAGTCTGAGACTTTATGCCACATTTTGACAAGGATTTAATCACTTTCTGGAAACATGTCTAGAAAACGAAGTTGTAGATATTTCTCTTAGATTTCCACAGCTTTTTGAATCATTCAATTCGGAGTTATATTTAAGGAGTTATGATCAAAATATGATGAACTGACGCTGCAAGCTGTTCAAAACGAGTCAGTTTTATTTTGTGCAAAGTAGCGCCCTAGCGCTGCTGAGAAACAGAGAGCATATTTTGATGCGGGTTATAGCGCCTAGGCGCTACGTTTCAGTGCCCCAGTGCCATCAATTTTCCATAAACGTGTTTTGAGACTTATTTATAGTGCCTCAGCGCTATCCCGTAGCGCCCTAGCGCTAGGGTCCGTACGGAAACACAATTTAGGGGAATTTTCAGGGGTAGTCTTGTCTTTTCATGCAAAAATGAATTAGGGTCTCTAAAAACTTCTTTATTGACGTTTTTAGGGGGAGAGATGAGATTAAGCAAGGAGGCTAGAGAAGAAACAACAAGAAAACTCAGAGTTCTTTATCTTTTGATTCCATGTTTATGTTTGATTTAGTCATGTTCATGAACTAAATTTCTGTTTAGGTTTTCTAATTGACTCTCTTGAAACTCTATTATGATTTAATGCATTTATCTATTTCCTCTTCATCTGAAATCTATTCAATTTGTGTTTATTGTGTATGTATTTGACTGCGCATCTTTTACATATGATTTACGAATTTGAATCAAAATCTGAAAAGTGAGATTTGAATGTGCTAAAATTGAATAGACATAGATTTCAATTTAGAACGAGAGTATCAAATTGGTTTATGTGATTGAGGGTTGTATTCACTGCTTCCTATTGTTTGAATTTACCATAGAAATATAGGGAATTCACACTAGGTCGAGTTTTCTATTTCGTAACTCGAATAGTTAACACTTTTGCAAACCTATCATTTCAATGAGAAGAGTTTCAGTAGTAATTGCATTAAAGATTAATAGAGTGGATAGTAGAGAAGATTAGGATTCCTAATTGTTTACAGTGAATTCAATCCAAGGTTTTGTTATTATTTGTTATTTTATTTTTAATTATTGTTTCTGAATATTACAGTTTCTTTTGCTGTGTCTAAAAATCAAGAATTCTAATTGATCAAATAGAAAGAGAAATTAATTGACTGGTAATTGAGAATTCAGTCATTGAGGACGATACTTGGTTTTTACCATATTATTACAAAATTGCGACTGTGTGCACTTGCATAGCTTAAAAATTCGCAACATAGCCCAAGTGGGAGATTGGTGGGTTATTGTGTGGGCTAACAAATTAAGATAATTATATTTGAACTAATATTCTAAGTTAGGCTAACTAAGTGATTTAATTAAAGGAGCCCAATTAAACAGTTTATATCGTATGGGCTTTGTAATGTGTAATAGCCAATAGTAAACCTAGTTAGAGTTAATGGGGTTCTAATTAGAATACTATATAAAGAATGCTACAGGGTTTGGTCCCCGAGGGTAATCTCCCATTGCCTCTCCTCCTTTATTCCCATCAATTGAGTGAGACCCATAGAGTGAAAAGATTAATCTGTGGAAGATGATAAACTCATAATCTGTAACGACCCAAAATCACTATCAAGGTTTAGGGCCCTGATTAGTGTGCTTGGAGGGCATAATTGGTTCATATGTATGTTTAATTGGTTAAATGCATGCTTATGTGACATGCATGATTAATATGATTATATGGATATATTATATGCATGTTTATGAGTATTTTAAATATGCATGTGGGCCTTTTATAGCTTATAAGAACATATTTATAATTTTGGTCCGTTGAGGGCATGAATGTGATTATCTGTGATAAATTGTTGAAACCACATTATTGTGTGGATATATTTGAAATATATGGTTCGAGATGGTCCTAGTGAGCCGATTAGCGAAAATGTCACAGCGGGGTTTAATACCCGGCTAGGGGGAGCCTAGGGGTATTTTTGGGAATTTAGAGAATATTCTGGGAATTAATAGATATTCATTGAATAATTGGTAATAATTTGGAATGAAGGGATTACTGGGTAAATATTAGGAATGTTTGAGGAATTAGCAGAAACTGGGAGCGGAATGACTATTTTACCCCTATAGCAATTAACTGGCTAGTAATACAAAGAAAGGCACTTTGGTCATTGTGTGGACTAAGGGTAAGGTCGGCTAAGCACTGGGGGCATTCAGAATACACTAGACGTATGAGGAAAGACCCCAAACTCACTTACTCTTTATCACTCTCTCACTCTTGAAGAAACTTGAAGGAATTGAAGCTTTGAAACCAGAGGATTCAGTTGGGAAATTTGGGAGTGTAAGATCAAGGGTGGAAGGCGGGACTTGTGAGGATTTAACCATAATTGAGGTAAGTTCTAGTCACTGAATTTGTTGAAGAACATAGATTATTAGGGTGGAATTTAAGTTGAGTCTTGGGTGATGATTTCTTCTGAGATGGGGTATTAGGTTTAGTAAAATTGTTAGGAATTTTATGTTTAAATATGTGATTAAAGGTCCTAAACTCGTAGCTAAGCTTGGTTTTGGTTGGGAGGTTTGATAAGAACAAAATTCTGGGAAATTTGGCTGGGAAGAATGTGGGAAAAACCCAAAGATTCTGGGTACGTGGGGGCCCGCCGCGACCCAGCTCAGCGGCGCTGCGATCCGTATGCCCAGATGGCTCTCTGACTTAGGGGCGCGCCGCGACCCTAGGGGGCAAGTCGCGGCCCGCCTGCCCCTGGTGCTTGAAGATGGAGCCTCTGACTTGGGGGTGCGCCGTGACCCATACAGTCAAGTTGCGGCCCGCCTGGGTTTTTTTGCCTTAGGTCAGTTTCTAGAATCGGTGAGGCTCCTGGGCTCGAACCTAGGCGCTCAGGATAATTTCTTCCACCCGGTTTAGTAGAAATTGAGGTCCCGGAGGCTAGTTTTTGTCTCCTAAGTATTTATAAGGATTAGGAGATTGATGATTACCCATTGGCCACTGTGACGAGGTTTATTGCCAAGGCTCAGAACTAAGGATCGTGCTTGGGACCATTCGGCATCCTCTGCTCGGAATTCATGGTAAGAAAACTGCACCCTTGTGTGGTTGTGAATGGGACTGAGATTACAAATTATTTATTGGTGCACCCAATAAATGATTGTACTATGTGTTTGTAAAATTGATATGATTCACAAGAATGACCGGCCCAAGGGAGCTAGGGTTAACGGTAAACATACTGAACGCGACCTGGCCTAAGCGACTCGGGGCCAGCTAAATCAGCAGGGGCTCGGCCTAAGTGTGCCAACCCTGATTATTTGAGAAGTTGGGATTATGTGCTTATCATTGATTAATTGAATATTCATAACCTGTTTTATGTTTAAATGAGATAAGCTTGATTGAATATTCTTATTGCTACATGTGTCTGCTGTTCTTGGTTTTCTTGCTGGGCCTTGGCTCACGGGTGCTATGTGGTGCAGGTAAAGGCAAAGGGAAACTGGATCAACCATGAGTTGGGGAGCTCTGGGGGCGGAGTGTACGTAGTTAGCCACTCGACCTCCACAACCATGAGTTGGGGAGCTCTGGGGGTGGAGTGTACGTAGTAAGCCGCTCAGCCTCCACGACCGAGGAGAAGTACATGGATAAAAGCCAGATACTTGTATTTTGCCATTAGAGTGGCCACTGGTTGTATATAACTTTTGAAAATTGTAAATTTATCTTTTAAACCCTGTTTTTGGGATCCCATGTACCATACATCTATTTTAATGAAAATTAACCGTTTACGATCAAAATCTTTTATCCCTTACCTGAATATTGACTTTAGGATCACATTTTTACTCAAATGACTTGATTAGCAAGTCCTGCACTATTTCGAATACACAGTGTAATGGCCTTGTTTACCCAGGACATTACATAATCCTTCTCATATCAAACATTATGGAATCAAGTATGTCATGTGAATTCGCTATGTAATATTGATAATCTGGCATAAGTTTAGATCTATGTATATTTAGATTTAGTTCCAACACTTGTAACGTTAGACAAATAACTTGGGAACTAAAATTTAATATTTTGTATAAATTAAGTTCTTTTGATGCAAATATGCTTTTATTCTTTATATATTATATGGAACAATAATTATATTGGTGAAAAATGAGATAAGAATAAGCACATACTATTCTTTTATCGAATCTTTTAATTCAACCATTTCATTACCCATTACATGAATATATATATATATTAAAATTTGTATATAAAAAACTTGTGTTATTATAAGATTGATTATTTAATTAAGTAAATTAAAATGCTTTAAGCCTTTATTTCATCTTTAAATAACATATCCCATGCTCTCATTGGCTGTTTAGAATGTTATTAAACAGTAACAATATATACTGCATGACTTAAATACGCAACATTATTTATAGATAAATCATTTAATTTTGAAAATGGATTTTAACGTTGTACAAATTGTGGGTTATGATAAGAAATGAATAGTTGACGCAATTAGGCAATGAGCAAAATCAATGGAGGCTTAATGATTACGACAATAACCACAAGTCACCCTCATTTCTCACTCATACATTATTTATTATTCTTATTTGCGCATTGCTGAGACATAAGACATTATTTTATAGAAATAATACATACATGGATAGGAAAAAAGAAAATCTCTGTTCCAAAAAAAAATATAATAATAATAACGTAGGGACAAATATAATATTCTTCCAGTTTCATACTCAAATTATTTTTCGGCTTCCTGAAAACAGACCCATCAAAGTGCTTCCGACCTTTTGTTTTAGAGAAATTATAGTAAATAAACTAAAATAACGATATCAAGAATTTAATGTCATCATTTTTAAAATTACAGAGAAATTATCATTTTACATCGTTAATTACTTAAATTATTATTTTTTATAATTTTATTTATTTATTTAAGAGTGTATAATTTTAATATAGTAATATATGTACATTAGTTTTGTTTAATTATTTTTTATTTTAAAGTTATATTGATTTTTTAAGTTTTTATGGGTTGTTGATATATTATTTCTAATTAATGTATATGTTTTTTGTGGTATGTTATATCATTTTTTATGATATTTAGTTTCTATCTTATTATACATAATGGTAGTACATAATTTTGTATCATGGTGTATACATTTTAATAGTAGTATATAGTTTTTTTTGCATATTATATACATTTTTTAGTAATAATTTTGTATGTTTTGTTGGTATATTATTTTTCAACTCAGTTAGTAGTATAGTATATCATTCAACATCTTATAAAAAACAAAAAATAAATAAAAATAATTTTAAAATAAAAACTAATTAAACAACACTAATATACATATACTATAATATTAAAATATTTAGAATAAAATAGTAATTTGCTAAATGACATATTTAATAATATATAATATTAAAAATGTTGTTTGACTATTTTACTACAAAATAAAAAATATAGACATTTATTTAATTTCTCACACCATTAAATATCATTTTCCACCAATCCCAATTGTAAAGCTAAAATTACACCCCAATAATTCAGATTAATTCCGGTTATTATTATAACCAATTTATTTTTTTGCCATCATTAACTTTTGTTCATTATAACATGGTTGAAAAAAGAGTTGTCAATAATGTTTTGATTGGAATTTAGATTTTAAGTTTAATTTATTTTAAGAGAAAGACAAAGGAAAAGATTGAAGAAATATTTTCTTGATTTTTTACTAATAATTTATAGGAGAATTCGATAGTAAGGGAAAAATGTATTTTTGTTTTCGACACGTAGAAAAGTTATAATCTAATTTTTTTATATGATGGTATACATTGTAGTTATTGTAGATATCCCATCCGTTTTTAAGAAATTTTGAATAATTTACGGTGCAAAAACATAGTTCAAATTGTCAGGAGCACACATGCCTGTTTTTTTCTATTCACGTGCAACTTATTATTTTTAACTCTATTTTTTGGCAATGTAAATTATTTAAAATTTCTCGAAAATTGGTGGGATGTCTACTATAATAACAAAGTACATCATCGTATAAAAAAAATTGAGTTATAATTTCTCCACGCATCGTAAACAGAGTCGCTCCTACCAGTAAGGGCAAAAGTGGGGCCAATATAAAATTTCCCATAATTTTTATAACCTTTATGCTTGGAAAAACTCGAATAGAACTCAGTATCTTTCAAGTCTAATATTAGCTAATTGAATCACTTTTATTAAGTTCATTCCAAGTTTCCAATTATGTTTTTTTTTTTTTAGCTATTATTGATTAATTTAATATTTTTTTATAAATTTAAACTTTTATTATAGAGATTATTTCAATACTTGATTATTTTATTTCTAGCTGCTATATTTTTATATCAATAAATTTATTGCATATCTCATATTTATTTATCTAAACTCTATATATCAACAAAATATCTCATAAATATTTATGGCTTGTAATAGACTAGTCAATATGCTTTTCAATGAGCAATGGTGTTCATTGACGAAGAAGAAGTAATGGCGAATGAGAGTTTAGAGATATATGGTCGTTATTTTATCCCAGGTCATGTAATTATTCAATGTGATAGATTCAAGGTAATGATATACTTTATTATGTCTATTTTCGTGAAATACCAACATTTGTTCCACCTTAATTTTGGCAGCGGTTTCCAATGAATTGATAACCTTTTGTTCACATTCAACATGTTGCGGATGCTTATAATTCATAATTCGTCCAGAGAATGGATGCTTGTTGTAACGCCTTAATAATCTAGGATCGTTATACTGTGTATTTAAAATTATTCTTAAATTGTTAAGCGAGTCATTTGGACTTTAAACGTATAATTAAAGTTAAGCAACAGTTTAGATATTAAATTTTTTTGTCAAAAGAGTTAAACTTTTCATTAAAGAGTGTAAACATATAAAAAGAATCCCAAAAAGAGTTTATAAATAAAATATAACATGTTTGGGGTTACAACAATAGCCGACCTACGCGGCAAAAACTTGACCCTAGTCCCTCATAACGGTCCTGTCCTTAGCGGTCGAGTCGGCTGAGTATGTATACACCGCCCCAGATCTCTCAACTCATGGTTGGGCTCTCATTTCCCTTACCTGCACAACATAGCACCGGTAAGCCAAGGCCCAGCAAGAAATAAACTGAAATAGATTACCAGTAGAATATAAATCATAAATAGCATGCTTATAGCATTTAAAAGTCTATTTACAAAATTTCTAGTGTATAGACAACCACCAGCCTTTCTAAAGGCAAAACAAAAGTTTATGGTATTCCTGTCCCTGCCTCCCCTCAACCGTGGCGGCTGAGCAGCTGGTCATGTACATTCTTCTCTCAGAGCTCTCCAAGTAAGGGCTGATCAAGTTTGCCCTTGCCTTTACCTGCACCACGAAGCACCCGTGAGCCAAGGCCCAGCAAGAAAACATATCATATTACATAATAAGCAATAATAATATTTGGATAACCCTTTAAGCACGTTCATACACTTAACATACCACAATATTCACAAAGCATGGAGATTCAACTAAGGAATCAGCTAATCATCACCCAACTATTCAACATAACAAACCACCAAACAATAATAGCAAACAAATCATATAATAGTCAGGGTCGACATTTAAGGTCACACACTCTGTTTACCCCACTGACTCCGGCCCGCTTAAACCGAGGTCAGTGCATAACAAGTTGTCGTCAGCTACTACTGGCCGAGTCGCGCCCTATGCGCTAGTGTAAACTTTGGCACTCTTAGGCCGTTGGTTTACTGTTTACATGGCATAATACCATCCTTTACAAAGCATACAAAATAGGGAACCCTTATTCCAATTATAATTATACAACTGGGTGCAGTTTTCTTACCTTTAATTCCCAAGTTCACTGATTACGAGCGACGCCTCTCGAACACGATCCACTTCCCGAGCTCTAGCTTAACACCTAGTCACAACCAAGATAGGGAGTACCATTAATAATCGCGTTAATATTTCCGGGTGGAGTTCTAGCTTCCGGGACATCAAATTCCACCAAACACGGTGGTGGAATCGATCCCAAGCACCCTAGGTTAGGCTCCCGCTCTTAAAACCTCCAAAAGATCAAAGATGCCCTTAAGGGCTGCGGCCCTTGAAACCTAGCTGCGGCCCGCCCCTGAAATAGAGGCTAAGCCTCTCTAAAGACAGACACGCGCCGCGGCCCTGCCCTGTGGTGTCGTGGCGCTTCCCCACTGCAGAGCCTCCTTGGCTCTTCCTTGCTTCGCAGGGCCGCAGCGCTCTAGAACAGAGCTGCAGCCCAACCCTTCGTGCCCAGAAAAACCACCATTCCTAACATCCAAATCTTATTCAAAACCACCCCAAAGCATCCTAATTCAAAAACCCATGGATCACAAGACTTTTAATATAAGTCTAACAACATAATCCAACAGAAATCCATCTTAAAAACTCATTAAAACTCCACTTTGATCTCTGAAACCCAGCAACTAAAGAATTCAAAAACCAGTCATGCAAACTTAGAATTTAAGCTCTAAACTACGAATTGAAGCTTACCTTATTTGATGAACCACTTCCTTAACAACTTCTGAGCTAAAACCCAAGCTTCTCAACTTCAATTCAACCCTTAAACATCAAAACCATAAACACCTTTAATTCTCAGCCAAAATTTAAAACTCTAGTGCTCAAGAATGAAATTCAATTCTGTTGACCCAGATTTTGGCCAACTGACACGAAGTCAAAATATGCTTGATGTGGATGAATGTGTTGACAAGAATCGAATGGAAAAAAGTAAAAAGAACACGATATTTTATAGTGGTTCGGCCCCAGCATCTGGTAATGACCTACGTCCACTTAGACTGTTATTGATATAAGAATCAATGGAGTGATCAAAGAACAAGGGTTCAATGAGTTTCACTAACCTCTGAAAAACAATACAATATTCCAAGGAGAATTATTCTAGTCTCAAATCATTCTAAAGCCAAAAGTCCTTTTCTTGAGCTATCTTTCTCTATTTATAGGCTCAAGGGGGATTACACGATTTAGTTGCCGATTTTCTCTCCTGAATAACCGGATATTCAGGAGATTTTGTGAGTTAAATTCAGGATCTACAAAGATCTTTACAGTAATATTACATTGCATGCGGAACTATCGACCAGACTGGTCGCAGGTATGACTGGGCTGCTTACTGCTTCTAAAACGTCTTCTGGTCGATACACTAGCAGAGTTCCTCCAGGTGTTAGCCACGTGTCCAGGAATCACTCGCCACATCATCAATGTTACTTTTTTGGATAACAAATTCTTACCTTGATCCTAGTTGAGTGTTCCTTGGTTAGAACTTAGCTAATCCCTCACAAATTCAGCACAAAACACAGAATTCCAGCTGATTCACCTTAGGTTTCTATAGCCTTCTTGAGAGAGAAAAGAGAAGAGAGGAGAAGAGAAAACATGGGTCGGTTTGGGTCTTTTGTTCTACTACTTTCTGATTACTTAGTCTAATCTTAGCTAATTAGATCAATCTCGAGGCTTGGGGTACCGAAAACGTCCCTGAGGGCAAAATGGTAAAATTCCCCAATATTCCCGCCTAGGCTTCCTAACCTCAAATATATCTCCATATATTTATTTCCATAACCCGATAACCCAGATAATCATCTAATACCCAAATTACCCCTTGACTTGCCCCAAGTCAAACATTAAGCCCCGTTGTGACTTTCCTGCTAACTAGCTCCCTAGGATCACCTCGAGTCGCACGCTGCAGGCTTACCCACATAATAATGTGGTTCTCACAAATATAACATACAACCACGTTTACATTCATATAGCCATACAAACTTGTTTATCATATAATCACACGTTAATTTAATAATTTTCACACATAAACTAATTATGCCCTCCCGGCACACTAACCAAGGCCCTTAAGCCATATTAGTGATTTTGGGTCGTTACAACAACTCTCTAGCTGATCATTCAAACAAACACAAACAGTTACAAACCACATATACATCATAGGCAGATATAGTCCAAAGACATTCAAATCTAAATAGTTATTCAAGGTGTGGTTATAACTACGTTCGATAACCCGAACCAATGCCCTAATCCTGGTGCATGTGCCAGTCTTCTTACCATGATTCCCTTGTAGAAGATGGAATGACCATGAATGCAATCCCTGTCCCGAGCTCGCAGAACCCTAGTCACAACATAAGTATACACTTATCTAGAATTAAATCTAGATCTCGAATTCCAATCCAAACACTAACTCTTGGAACCACTATTCCCAGTTAACGGGGTACTAGAAACGTCCTCCGAGCCCCCTAGTGCGCCCCAAAAATAAACCCGCGAAACCCTTGCCTTATTCCCAAAATTTAGAAAACCAATATTTTGGGGCACTTGGCATGGTCGTGTCTACCCTAGCGCGGTTGCGCCCTACCCCAGAGCGCTCGTGCTACAAGCTTCGAAACCCCAAATCGAATTCAAAATTCCTTTCTTTCTAGGACACTAGCACGGTCGCGTCTCAACCTAGTGCGGTCGTGCTAGGTCGCCATAAACCCAAAACGAGCCCAAATTTTTGTGTTCTTCCGCAAATGAAAAGTTGTGATTTCTTTTGCAAAACCAAACCCAAAAATTGATCGCAAAAATTATATATGCAAGTATACGTAATCGATTCAAGTAATATAGATAGTAAAAAAAGTATCGTTCCCACAAGGACTATCAACCAATTACCAATAAATGCTTTGAAATTTCTATTTAGTTGTCGAAAATAGAGTGATTTCTAAACTAAAACTTAAAATAAAAATAAAGATTGTTCAATAATTAAAAACCTAGGGTGTGAACTTCATCTTTTTTTCATTCTATTAATTTTATTAATCAGTTCTAAATTTCTTTCTTCCTATTCTAATAGTAGGTTAACATAAATCGATTCCTATTCTTTGTCAAGATATAAGATCTCAACCTATATACAGGTTTTCTACATCTCTATGATAAACTTAAACATATAGTAGGCATTAAGCATAGAAACCTAATTACTACACAAGTCATACATGTACTTTCGTCCAATATGTAACCTATGTCTATATAATGATAGCATATTCAATTCTCATCTTCCAAATTTTGAATCAAAATCATAAATCAAGCAAATATTGATTAGGTATTTACTAGCATTAAGCAAACATTATATAAATTAGAATAAAGAAGAAGAATCAATGTTATATCATGATAAGATTAAATAGAAATCCAAGTGACTACATTAAACCCTAGATAGAGATGTTTAGTTTATATCAGACATTATAACAATAACATTCAGATAATTGTTCATAGAAAATAACCTAAAGAATTAAGAAGAAGAAGAAATCTAGAAAATAATAAACCAGAAAAAAAATCTAGAAACAATAAAACCAAGAGTCTTTTCTTAAGCTAGGGTTTTTAAAAACTAATCAGCCACCCAAATTCGCAGAATAATGTCACTTAAATAGTTTTTCAATGCTCCCAAGTGAAAAGAACATTTTGTTCTTCTAAAAGTGGCTTCAATTTTCAAAATTGTGTCAATAGCGTTGTAGCGCAAAGTTTTGGGCATTGTAGCACTAATGACAGAGCCAAATTCCATAAAAAATTCACGAACTAGCGATGTAGCGCTACTTACAGAAACAAAAGCCTTCAAAACAACAAATGAGTGCTATAGCAGTACTATGCTAGTGCTGGGGTGCTAATCACAGTGGCGTAACTCGGACTCCTTGCTTCCAAAAGGACTCGATTTTCTCCAAATGTTTCCCGTTGTATTTTTTTTATATAAATGCCATATTTAATTAAGATATAATATTATTAATAAAATATTCAATTAAGTATATGCATGTCGATGTATATAGAAGAACATATAATTCAAGACAAAAATATAAAATTATCTCTACTGGCTAAAGAAAGTTGAAGTTTGATTTAATAAAAATTATGAACACAGTCTATCTTTTGTTTTAGACAAAACACCTATATCCTGAATTGTTAAGTACAGTGACACACAAAGATATGGGTGTCATATAAAATATAGATTTTATAGGATTACAAATTTCTAATAATCTCTATTAGAATACAATAGTTTTAAATTCATTACTCATTAGTTGTTTGAGATTTTACCTTAACCTTGAAGTAAGTACTAGACTTTGTAGTCAAAGTAATGTCTATACAAGCTCATAGACCAAATTCTTGATATCTTTGAGTTGTAGGGATGCAGTTGGCTGGAAACAAAATACCTTACAAATATGGAATCCACTTATTCCTTGAATGAGAGTAGACTAGTTTTTTCTCTCAGTATTGACGCGGGAATGTAGGACATAGAATGCTTAAATTTTGTTGAGGATAGAAATCATATCAAAATGTAAATTATAGAAATGTTCACTAAAGTATCAATGACACTCATTGATAAAACTATAATTATAGAGGTAAATAGACTTTAGGCCTAGCTCTAATTATGAACAACTAGTAAAATGTCATAACTCATGCAATGACTATATCAATGAACGACTTAATGAGTTCCTGACTTCTAAAAGAATAAGACTATAGTTTTGAATATAACAAAGGTTTTCTAGGTATAATTCATAGCTTATAAATTAATTTGTTGATCTTAGAGTTAGTGAAATAATTAATTTAGTAGTGCTTAGAACTATAGATCTCTATTGTCCCAAACTAGCTTGATAAGACAAGCATTTGGTAATTTAAAGGATTATTAGAAATAATTGATAAGAGATATATTGGCGACTAATCTTCCTAATTTTTTTTATTATTACAGTTAAATCCTCAATTTCTTTTTAAAGACAAAACTACCCGAATTCTCGAAAACAGTACTTTTGTTACTACCCACCCTAACTGTGTCACGTTTTTTCTGAAGTGGTACTAAAATGGGACACGTGTCACTTTGTTGGCACCTTTATTAAATAAATGTGTCATTTTTTTGTCCACCTCAAAAAATTTATTAAAAAATTCTAAACTAAAATAAAAAAATAATTAAAAATATATTTTAATATATCGAAAACAAGAATATATTATAAACTTAAATCAAAACAAAACACTAAGCCCTAATTTCAATTTCTTCCTCCCCTCACTTTCTTCATCGTAATCCAAAGATCAAACCAAATCCAGCTGCTAGAGGCAGGTGTTGGTCATGATTGGATGGTGATAGCTTGACAACGAGGCTCGACGGAAGGTGCTACAGATTCAATGAGTAGAGGTGTGACTTAGGCACACAGGTGTCACGACAAGAGAGAGTAGGGATGGTTGTTTCGATGGCGACAGACAATAAGGGTTAAAATTACTTTTATTAATTATTTTGGACTATTTGTGTTTAATTTTGTTTTTTTATTTATATCTCAAAATTTTAATTTTGTTTTACTATTGATTAATAAAAATTTGTTTGTTTTTAAATTTTTTTTAGAGTGAAATATAGTTGTTAATAAAAAAAGAAATCAATGACCCCAACTTAAGTTTTAATTTAAAAATAATTAAGTTTTTTAATAGGTTTTTAGAAAAATTATTAACAAAAAGTGAAATATTAGTTTTATTTAAAAAAAAAAAAGATGTTTATGTTTTGTTTAAATAAATTTTTTTCGAATTTGTTATTAAACTTTAGGAAATATATATATTTATATATAGAATAAATGTATAGAGAGTATTATCGTCCAATTAAATTTAATTTTGAATGAAAATATGATGAATAGATATTTTGTATAAGTGTGTAAAATAGCATATACTCTTTTATTATTATAATATTTTTTTTTTGTTCTTGCATTATTATTTTATGTTGTACGTTTATTCGGAGAAAAGACTAATTTTTTTTAAGGAGAGGCTATAGCTTTATATCAATTCTTATTCATTCTTAAAAAAAAAAATAGAAACATATGAAATAATATATTTTTTTGATCAAATTCAAACTGCATATTTGGAAGCAATGTGCTGAAATTTGCTTTTCGTGTGTTGATTGTCGCTATTGGGGAATTAGGGAACTATGACAACAGTTGTGAGTTGTCATCGTTAGTCCTGAATCTGATAGCTCACAACTTTTGTTTTTAGTAATCTTTTTTATACAAAGAAGGCCGAGTAGATAAAGTGTAACTCACCGATATATGAAAACTAAAGTATTTAGTAACTTCTTTAAAATTCAACATAAATGACATTCCTTTATAAAAAAATGCAAAGTCTCGGATCCCAACGTTAAAACCAAAAATATTTCATTATGCAATATCAACCAAGTTTAAAATAATGAAAATACATACCCGAAGACCCCAAGGATGCTCGAAAATTGTTGTACTAGGTCTCGAGATATGTTCTACTCCAGAGAATGCTTTATAGACGAGGTCATTCTATGTCTCTTTTAAGGTGTGTGTTGCCCGAGAAAGCACAGACTATCCTCAAAGCAATCTATGAAGGATTCTGTGGGGACCACGTTGGGGGAAAATCTTGGCCTTGAAGGTGTTGAGGTAGGGTTACTTTTGGCCTACGCTGAAGGACTCGACGTCATATGTCCAAAAATGCAACAAGTGCCAGCGCTTTGCCATAATTGCACGAGTTGCACCGATGGAGTTGGCTATGATCTCCTCGCCTTGGTTGTTTGCCATTTGCAGGATTGACCTAATCGGCTCATGGTCTATTGGAGAAGGAGGAGTTCGCTATGCGGTTGTCGCGATCGACTACTTTACAAAGTGAGTTGAGATCGAACCACTGGCGACTATAACCTCGAAGAGAGTACTGGACTTTGTGGTAAAAAGCATAATATGCAGTTTTGGATTTCCAAAAAAGATCGTTTCTGATAACGGAACTCAAATCGGTAGCGATCTATTCGCAAATTTTTGTGAGAAGTACGACGTCATCAAAAGTTTCTCCTCAGTGGCATACCTTCAGGCTAATGGGCAGGCCGAGGGAGTAAACAAAACTCTTAAGGCGAGTCTAAAATAGCGAATAGAGGATGCTAAAGGGTGATGGCCTGAACAACTTATGCAAGTGCTTTGGGCCTATAGAACCTCACATCGTACCTCCACTAGGCATACTCCTTTCTCACTAGCCTATGGAAGTGAAGCTATGCTCCCAGTTGAGACCTTGGTAACATCACTTAGGAAAAAAACCTATGACCAGCAGTGAAATCACAATCTTCTTAATGCCCCTGGATCTAATTGAAGAACAGGGAGAAGAATCATAGATACAACTCGCTCGTTATCAACAAAGGGTGACACGTTAGTTCAACTCAAAGGTCAAGGAGCGAAGACTCGAACTTGGAGTTCTTCGAAGGTTATTATTCTCAGCTAACAAAGACCTCAAGGATGGTGTCTTAGGACCGAACTAGGAATGACCATATCAAATCGTTGAGATTTTGCTAGAGGGTACCTTCAGACAAGCTCGGTTAGATTGAGAGGCAGTTCCGCGAACTTGGAATGTCTTACATCTAAAAATGTACTATTAGTAATAGGGTTTATTTGTTAGGGTCAATTAGTGTTATTATTTTTGTAAGACTTGATTATAAAGGCCATATGTTTTAATTTATCTTTGAATTAATAAAATGTTGTTGTGTAGTTTAAATGTCGTACCAAAATGTTTTTTCATTAAATCTTGTTTGGTGCATTGTGTAAAAGCGAACTAGAATATTTATAAATTTTGATCGCCTGGGGGCATATAGCCCTTATTACAGTCTTTGAAACATTCTGCAAATTAAAAAAAAAAAAATCGCAACTTAGAAATTGGAAATTGGGAAATCATGTGGCTTTTTAAGGTTGGAGTTTTCAACATAATTCAGAATACGAGTTAAGTTAAGAAAATTCAAAACAAAAAAGAAAAATACTAGAATTTAACTAAGTACAAAGAATCCTGGAACTAAACCAGGTCCGAGGCCTGAATACTAACTGGTATATGCGAACATGCGATTAAACTCCTGGATACAACCAGGTCCACAACCTGAAATTAACTGGTCAAGCAATCAGGCATATGCCTCGATAAAAAAAAGTGCTCCATACAACTATGCAAGTGTATAAAATATTTGAAAGTTTAAAAACACGATGATAATTCATAGACGGGAGATAGCATAAAGATTGTGCATTATATAAACATGTAAAATTTATATATGTAAATTGAAAACGAGGATAACTAACCTCGGACTGCGCCCTAAGGCAATTGTCTCGGCATAGATTGCCCAATTATAAGGGATGGAAGCATCCCCAAAAGAAAAACAACAAGTATAAAAATAAATAAAGAAGAACCTCTCAACCCTGAGGTCCGGAAACATGCCCTTGGGATGAGACCTCATCTTCCTCACCAACTCCGCCAGCTCCGGATGTCGTGTCAACCGTTTCCGTGGGGTCCTTCGCCAACTGCTCCTAGAATTTGGCCAGGTAATGCCCTAGAGCTCGATGTCAAGGAAAGAGAAGTCACCGTCTTGGATGAAACACTAGACCCAATAAAACATATTTTCCAATGTATCCTCCAGATCGATGTCGCCCGCTTCACCTTAAGGTTTAGTTCATCGACCTGGGCAGTGTTCTTCTTAGCCTCTAGTTGGAGTTTCTTGATCTCATTCTGAAGCTGGTTGCGGCTTGGGATCACTTCCAGAGCCTGCGCTTTGGCAACCTTTTCACTATTCCAAGGTGTCTCCAGGTTCGCCTTAACCTCTTCAAGATCCTTGGTGGCTCGTTCCCCCTCGACGAGGGTAGAGCGAATCTGTTCTCCATCCCGAATCTAGGCAAAGTAGGACTACATTGAAATTCAAAAAAAAAAAAGATTATAAAAAAGATGAATATATATGGGGAATTTAAAAGATAATGAGAGAACTCACAATCAAAGACAAATATAATTATTAAAAATCTAATTTTGTATTATATATTATTTTAAAAATAATATTTTATAACCTTTGAATTTATATTAATATATTTATTAAATATCTAGTTTTGTATAAATATTATAATAATGATATTTATAATATTTGAATTCATATTAATTAATTTTAAAAATATATTTTGTTAAATATTTAAAATATTCCATTAAAGTTAACAAAAAAAAACCGGTTAAATACACACTATTTAATAGAAAAGATATTTTAAAAAAAGTAGAGCCATATAAAAATAATAATCTAATGTGATTCCATATCGAATTAAACAATGTACACCAACGCATCTTTTAAATAATTTTGTTTAAACATTAATGAGGATGCTATATAGATTTTATTGATAATAAATTTTTATTAAATAATAGACATGAATTCAAATGTTCGAGTTTAATCACTCTATTTGAATGTCTTTATCCCTTAAGCATTTTTTAATGGGAAATTTGAGTTCTTATACTTAATGGAGGGTACAAATTAAAAATATTTCAAAATAATGTTATTTTTTGGTACTCGACCCAAAATACCCTTGCCACCCCCCCCCCCCCCCCCTCCTCTCTCTCTCTCGATTCACTCTCACTCATGCTCACGACACCGACCTAGTAGCCTCACCTCACCGCACCGACCTCCTCGTCGATTAACCGAGACCCTGATGGATCCCTACTTCAAGTCGAATGGTGCCGCCACCCATGCCAAGCTACCCACCCACACACCTCCATGTTTTAAGATTTTTGGAGGAAAAATCCATGAATAAAGTAAAATATAGGAGAACTCAATGTAATAGCAAGTATTCATTACTTAAGACACTAAATACTATATTTCGAATAGATGTGAGCATGGTTTTTTTTTTTTTGTAATTTTTTTTTTTAGATCTGAAACTCTAAAATTTGTAGAAAATCAACCTTACTCGATGGTGCTCGATGCGAACTTGACGGGACCTTCAAAATCAAGATTTTAATGAAAAAATCGACTTTGCTCGATAGTTGTTGGATGATGCTCGTTGCGATTCTAGCTAGAGACGTAATTTTTCACTCGGAGGTCAGTATGAGATGATTGTTTTTTTTTTTTTTGAATTTGGATATTTTTTCAAGATCTACACATTTGCAATGTATATATACACATTTGGGAAGTATAAAGCTTGAAAAAAATGCAAAACGGAAAACATACATCTTGTTAAAGACTTGTTTTGGTATGTTTTCAAGTTTTAAACTATGAAAATGTGCATATGCACATCTTAAATGTGTAAATCTCTAAAAAATACCTAAAATAAAAAAAAGGCTTATTAGGATTTTTTCCCCCTGAACTACCACCAATCCAAATCGTGCCCTTCGAATTTTTCAACTTGTTAAAAATTACCCATGAATTATTCACGCTACTAAAATGTGGGACTTCCGTCCAATTTCGCTAATGGAATGGCGATGTGGCAGTTTGGTGGTCGATGTGGTATTGCCATGTCAATGCCTCGTTTATAATATAAAGAATAAATAAGATTTTTGCCCCCGAACTATTACCATTACCAAATTGTGCCCCTTGAATTTTAAAAATTTAAAATTAAACAATCTTTTGAATATTTAAAAAAAAAAAGAAAAAAAACCATTAAATGAATTTGTAGTTTAATACTTTTTACATTTTCTTTTTAATATTCAAAATATTGTTTAAATTTTGAATTTTAGAATTCGAGGGGCATAATTTGGAAACGGTAAAAGTTTGGGGGGTAAAATCCTATCTATTTTTTAAATTATACATGTGGCAATCCACATTAGCACTCCATTGTCACCATACCACCATTCTGTTAGCAAAATTGGACGGAAGTCATATATTTCAGTAACGTGAATAGTTCAGGGGGAATTTTTAACAAACCAAAAAATTCAGGGGGCACAATCTGGCAGTGGTAATAGTTCGGGGGGAAAAAATCCTAATAAGCCATAAAAAAATTACCCCAAACAGAAACTCGCGTGAAAAATTACGTCTCTTGTAAGAATCACATCAAGCAACATCCAACCACCATCGTGCAAAGTCATTTTTTTTCTTCATAAAAATCTTGATTTTGATGGCTCCATGGAGCTTGCATTGAGCACTATCGAGCAACTATCGACCTAGGCATGATTTTTGAGTTTTTTTTTTTATGATTTGAAACTCTAAAATATGAAAAAAAATTGACATTGCTCGGTGGGTTCTAGATGATGCTTGATGTCAGCTCGATGGACCTTCAAAATCAACATTTTCATGAAAAATTTGATTTTGCTCGATGGTGGTTTGATGGTTCTCGATGCAATTCTTGTAAAAGATGTAATTTTTCACTTGAGTGTTCGTTAGGGGTATTTTTTTTTGGTATTTTTTTCGAGTTCTAGACATTTGAGATGTGGATATACACATTTTCAAAGTTTAAAAGTTGAAAACAGACCAAACACGTCTTTAACATGAGGTATATTTTGCATTTTTTTTCAAGCATTGCACTTCCCAAATGTGTATATACACATTTTAAACGAGTAGATCTTGAAAAAATACTTGAATTAAAAAAATCACCCCGAACGAACACCCAAGTAAAAAATTATCTCTTGGAAGAATCGCATCGAGCCACCATCTAGCAACCGTCGAGCCAACATCGATTAAAGTCGATTTTTTCATGAAAATCTTCATTTTGAAGGTCCCATCGAGTTGGCATTGAACACCATTGAGCAACTAACGAGCATATCGATTTTCTGCAGATTTTAGAGTTTCAGTTCTAAAAAAAATCGAAAAATAAAACCCGAAAATCATGCCCAGATCTGTTCGAAATGCATTATTGAGTGTCTTAAGTGAAAGAAACATCACTATATTTGAGAAAAAATCACTTACCCATATATTTATATTCCAAAAATCCTCAAAATGTATGTTGTTTTGGGTATTGTGTTAATTTCTACAAGATGACCGAAGTTATGGATGCTTTTTTTTTTTTAAGAAATTTGGTGTTGGTGGTGCCATGGTTGTTGCGGGTAGTGGTGTCGTGAGGTGAGAGAAACTGAACCGAGAGAGAAATAGAGAGAGATAGGGAAAAGAGGAGAGAAATTTTGTATAAAGTTTATACAATGAAATTTTGTTTAATTAGTTAAGTCGTTTAAATAATTAATACAATAAAAAAACTAATAATTTTTTTTGGATTTTATATTATTATGAGGTCACGACATTGACATCATCAAGAAAAGGATGAAGGGAGACTAGCATAAAGGAAATCGTTGATCCTTGCTTGTATTACTTCTCACCAAAATCTTAATGTAATTATGGGACTATTTTACGTCAATATATTGTCAACTTAATGTGGTTATAGCTTATAACTACTCCAAATCTAAAGCCCAATTCAAATTCTTTGTTTGCCATATCAGTTATATATGACTTTCTGACTTGAAGTGTATAAATTAATCAAGTTTCAATATTTTAATAAATTGATGATTGTTAATTCAAGTTATTTATTTTAGTCTTATGATATCCAACAAGCAATATGCATGCATTTGAAAATTTGTTATTGTCCATTATTCTCAACTTTTTTTAAAATATTAGTTTAAAGATTAATGTTTTTCTTGTGCCAATGATTAGCAAAGTCTCCAAGCTAACTAAAGGAGAAGAAAGATAAACGCGTAATCGCTAGGAATGATAAATTTATTAATTAAGCAAATTGTTTATATATATAAATATATATAAAGTTATACACACACACCGATTATACACAATTTTCGACAACTAATTCAATTCCTTACTCAATGGAATGTAGTAGTTACTTAGATTTCTCCTCAAGATTGTGTGATAAATATATATATATATATTTATATAGATAATAGTTTGGTAGCTTCTTACCAAAGAAAAAGGATAACAATAAACAACAGTTATATAATATATATATATACACACAAATATATTATTTAGGCTGCTTCTTCATTATGTTTCTTTGACTGATCTTTTGATCTAAAGAAAACAGTCAATGAAGTGGCATGGTGGATAATCATGCATCCAAGGTTTTCACTTTGATTTGAACCGGTCAATAATTTTCATCAAAAGTAAAAATAGTCAATAATAATAAGGCGAAAATGCGGTAAAAGTACTGATATCGCCTAATAATCGCAGTAGTACTCGGGCTATGTCGTATCCACATAGAGACAAACACAACTAAAGATTAGATTAGTAAATAAAAGATAAAAATAAAGTAGAACTGAAGAGATGAATTTTGTGAAATTAAAATGATAGTTTAGAGAAAGTGATCAGATAAAGAGCATAGTAAGGTATAGATGCAATGTTGTAAAACTTTTTCTAATATTGATATTAATTCAAAACACAGTTGCAATTCTACACCATTAATTGCAACGGGAAGATATATATGTTAAAAGCACAGATTAATTAATCTAGATTAAATTGAATCTAACTCTTAATTTCATAGCATATCATATTATATCTCAAAGAACGACAAAATACCACTGGCAGAATGCAGTAAAAGACATACAATATAACAAATATACTTAAACAAATTAACAATCTAAGTTACATAAGAAAATGATGACTGAACTTATGTAAAAGATGCTAAATGATTTTAGAAAAGAAATTAGAAGATGAGAAACAAAATAATCAATGAGATATGAAAATAAAGCATAAGAAGAATCAATATCACTATTGAGAATAAGAAGTACAACAACTACACTCTAACCTCACCAATATTTCTAAAATAGTTCACTCATTTTTGTCACCTAAAACAAGCAAAACTAAGCTAGAAATAAGAAAAGAAACAAAATAATAAAGATTCTTTTTCCCACTCTAAAATCTGATGATGTTACACTGGTTTTAATTCCCTATTTATAGAGAAAATTTGCTCTAAAGTTGGTATTTTCATGCATTAGAAAGTGGAGAAAGTAGCTTCAAAATCTGATGCAAAATGGGGCAAGTGGGACATGTGGCATGCGTTAATTGGCTATCAGAAAAATGTTGCTGGTGGAGTGGGAGACAGCAAGGCGACGTGACGCCTTTTGGTTGGCTCGACAGGAGGCGTGGCAGGCGTGTAGGCACGTTAGGTAGAGTGGCAGGCGACGTCAGGCGCGGCTGGCTGCGTGGCTCGGCTCGACTCCATATGGTGTTGGCAGCTGAAGGCTTTGGGCCTAGGCTTGGCTTGGGCTTATTTGGGCCATTTCAAAAATGCTATTTTTTTCATGATTTCTTCAATTCGAATTCTTTCTTTCTTCTTTCTTTTTCTTTGTGTCAAAATACATTTTATTTCCTGAAAATTAAATAAAAATTAAATTAAAATTAATATTTTCGAATATAAAATATATTACAATAAATCCATGAAAATATTAATTAAAACTTAATGAATTTCAAACTTTAAGACTAATAAAATAATATTTTTTAGCACTAATCAAGTACCAAATGTTTAATGTTTCTTGTGATTTAGTACCCAATCTTTTTTATTTTTGTCATAAAAGTACCGAATATCAAGTTCTGTGTGTTTTCGTTGGTACCCTACAGTTATATGCTGTATGGGTATACATGTAGCATCACATAATTGATCAACTTTATGAACTTTTTAAAATTAATTTAAATGAAATTTATAATCACTACTACAAAAAAGACTTTTCTTTGCGGTTTTTGGGAGTACCAAGAACCACAGTGTTTACGACCATAGAGAAAAGTAATAAAAAAACTGCAGAGAAAATTGTTCTTTTTCTTTGCGGTTATGTTAACTAAACCACGGAGAAAGAATATCTTTCTCTGCAGTTTTGTTAACATAACCGCGAAGAAAGAATATCTTTAATTGCGGGGAAATTATTTAAATTTTTTTTTTGGACGTGGTTCTATATATTTTCAATTTCGAATATATTACCTAATTTTATTAATTATTAGTGTATACCTAAATTTTATATAATAATATAAAATACATAATTTGATAAATTATTATCTAATTAAAAGATAACATATTATTATATACATTCACATATCATACAAGTAGTTTGTATATAAATAATAAGAACATACAAATATCATTTAACATACAAGTCAAGCTAGCAAGTTACACATATGAAAAATTAGACTTCATAAATAAATGACATTAATCTTGCTAACCAATCACTTTGTAGTGGGAGTAGATCGTCTTTGACATTGTATTTATTTTTGTCAAACCACTAGAAAATTGAAAAGTTAATAAAGATTAGATGATTAAATACTATATGTAGTTTTTCTTAAGCAAAAAAGAGTATAAAATATAACATACTTTCTTCTTGATAACTTCTGTCGAATTCAGTGCATTTACAAGATCATAAATGTATCTTAGTACATAATAATCGCATTTATGACTTTCGGGTTGTTTTGGACAAGAACCTCTCAACAATTTTGTAAATGTGCCAATTTATTCATTTTCCGAACATTGTGCGTATTCTCTACAAAAATTAAAATTAATTAATTACATATTATACTCTTAACTCTTAAAAATTAATAATGCATACATTAAAATTGAAAAACTTACTTTTCCATAATCTCCTTCATTATTGGTGGAGATTTATGATTTTTCAAAGGGTCCAAAATTATGGTTATCCCCCATATCATCATAAGCACCAACATCGAATGTCGACTAAAACAATAATAAATTATAATTATTATAAGATTAAAATCCAAACATAGTAGTGATAATATTAAGTAGTCCATTCTTACTCAATAATCCAAGGAATGAAATATATTTGGCTTCGTCTATCTATAGTCATCATCCATTTGGCTATAAGATCCACCAACTTATTTTTACTTTCATCATTGCCAATAGAAAAAGATGTTCGGTGTCAAAAAATTTGTATAGCTGTCGTGAATTTGGGTGCATGCTTTCCCAAATGCATATGTAGAATCAATCATGCATATTCCATTTTCAATTAATAAATTAATATCATTTTAAAAAAATATCATAAAAAAATTGGGCAGAGTTTCCTCTGTTTCTATAACATATCCAAAATTATTAGTACCTAAAAATTCAATTAAAAAAAATATATAACAAACAACATGCATGTTCTCAACCATAAGCCATCACATCACACAGAGTTCGTAGAACCTACTTCACTAAGACACACGTGTTCTCAACCTTCTGTTATCTCCACCGCACACAATTTCATATCAGAACATACTTCACTATGGATGAATATCTAATATATCCAAACTCCTCTAACAGTTTGTTATGACATGACAGATTGAGTTCAATTTGAATTGATACATACCTCATACCAAACAACATAGCTGATGATCCAATATTATCCATGGAGGCTGCTTGATAAACGTCTTCCGATGTGATGAAGATAGCCTCGCAATCTCCTATAAACTCCGGGTCAACGAGAACTTGCAAAACCCCATCTATTCCTTTAATGGAATAATACTCCTTCACTATAAAATTTAGACTAACATCAATTATGCCCCATTGGTCATCAGTTAACCAATTTGAAGGTTTTGATAGAGCTCTTTCAGCGGGGGCAACTACTTGAGATCCAACTCATGATAAATGTGGGCTTTGTGATATGGATTTGCGTTTAGATGTCAGTGGCCCCTACATTATATCATTTAAATTATCAATACAATGTACCCTTGTAAAAAGAAAATTTAAACATCTGAGCAAATAATATTATACCTAACAAGTCACGATTAAATTTCTTGGCCATGGCAGGAATGTGTCTCGTGCATCCCCAACATATCGTATGTTACCAAAGGGAGTAGGGATCTCAACTTCTTCTTGTAAGACATCTATAAGACAAACCCTCGCAACTGAATCATCAAGTATAACACCATGGATGGTAATTTGACTACCCATGTTTGGTACAATGATAACACCCTTAGCCACTACATTGTCAATATTGTCGTAACACAATTGCACTTCATAGCTCGGCAGTGGCGGGGACTCATAAATTGATTGATCATCTTCATCAAAAGGATTCAATGTGGTTTGGTGGACAGGTTGATAGAATTCACCAATAGGATATTCTTCGGTTTGTGGGACATGCGAATATACTTGATGAAAATATTCATCTGTGTAGGAGGCAGGTCGATAGACTTCATCATTTGGATTCTCATAGTATTGTACTTCATCATAGTATTCCCACTCATTTTTTTCCTCATTGTATTCCACATTTTGAGCTAATTCCTCTTCTGTTGTAGATTTATGTCTTTTTAGCTCTTCAATCTCAACTTTTAGTCGAGCAATCTCCTATTTTGCAGTCATTTTCTTCAGTTTTTTTCCAAACATTTTGGACACGGTCGTAGTGAAGCTACAAAATAATTAACCAAGTCAATCAATAAATCAAGCTTAATAATTCTTAAAAGAAAACAACTATTATAAAGTATCATACTCGCTAGCGCAAACATGACCAGGGTGTTCCAGTGTCCCTAATGCTTGAGTCAAGCTGTAATTTCACCATGACTCAATTTTTCTTTGACCTCCTCCTACTCAAGATATTGTTTGGTCAAATTATTTTATATAAATAAAACCAATTTGCTAATTATAAAATCGTAGAAAAATTACTATCTTATTGGTGATCTGTTGGTCCAACTTTGTCACGAGAACTTTATTTTTTTCACGCGATCTAAGCCGAACTTGATACTGCTCCAGATTTTGAATATTTCATTTTTTTTTCTACAACGTACAAGATAATTATAGTTATATGTTGCAATAATATCAACCCTTATTTAAACTTTAATATCAATTATACTTACCAAATATTCTCTTATATTAGCCATTCATCTACGAGATGTTCGATGCCTTGACTTCATTTGTAATGCACGTGCATTTTGTTCTTGATGCATTTTTTGAAACTCTAGACTTAGACGGCTAACTACAAATTTTAACCATTCTCTTTTGTCAAGTATATTGCTATACTTCTTCAGGGGAAATTTAATTTGTTCCATCATACCCATTTCAGCAAAATGTTTGATGTACTCGGTAGTGAGTTCACTTTTAAAATCTCTCATATATGACCAGCTTTTTTCAAAATCTCACGTTTGAAGGTTTGAGGAATGTTGTGACCACCCTGTGAATATAAACAAGAAAATTAATTATTAAATTTGGATATCACACAGAAATAAATAAATAAATATCATAATGATAATTTATTACAATGATATCCTCCCATAGACTGTCTTTCAGATCTTGTGGAACCTTCCTCCAATCACCTGAGTTGATAGAAATCATGGCTCATACTCTAGATCTAAGTTATGATATCATATTTGTATACACATCACCTATTGGTTGTCCCAAATCATTCCATTCAAGATCTTTCTTTATTCCTTTGGCTTTTTGTTGGGTCATGTAACTCATTCTTGTTTTACCATGACCCTGTTGTTGCTGATTGTCATCTCTTTTATCTATCATCTGCAACAAATAAATCAATGAGTATTATTTTAAATTAATGCATTACACAAATAAATAATCAACAATTTTAATGAATTACACAAATAAATAAACACAAGTATTATAGAACTTACTAAACATATCCCTTCTTCGATGTCATTTCTAATATAATTATGATCATCGGTATTGCTATCGCTATCATTATCCTGAATATTCTCAACTTATTCATGTATCGATTGTCAAACAATGAAACAGTCATGATATAAATAATCATTTTCATCTTCATCTTCTTTTTCTGAGAACTTCCTTTTGGGAACTGATAAAACAATTGACCATTTATCATTAACTGGATCAGTTATATAAAACACTTGATTTGCTTGGGCAGCCATGATAAAAGGATTGTTCTTGCTTCCATTCTTACTTAAGTCAACCAGAGTGAATCCAAGTTCATCATTTTTTAACTCCAGTATTGTTGTCTACCCAAGAAAATTTAAGAAGAGGAATATGAAATAATGAATAATCTAGCTCCCATATTTCTTCAACAATCCCGTAGTATGTCATTGTGCCTGAAATTGGGTTATTATCTTTTGCACTAGCAAAATGTATAGCTTCTGCAACTATACTTACTCCACTATTTTAAACCAATCGAGCATCATCTCTTGACTTAGTATGAAATCATTTCCCCCCGACAATGTATGCTTGATGCTTTATTACATCAATGCTTGCTCCAAGAGATATGCGATTCAACTCATTCGAAACTCCATCATTTTGTTCTCCCAACTTCATCAAAATTGTATTCTTTAGCCACCGATAAAACATTTTATTATGCTCATCTATAACCCATTTGTGTTTATTGTTAACCTTGTTTGGAATCATCGACTATAATAACTCCACGTGATCACTAAAACATAAAAAATAGTACAAACAAGTTTAAACAACAAAACTAAAATCACTACTCTAATATATATGATTAAAATATATTCTCTACTTTCATTATATATGATTGAATCTCAGGATTATTTTGCATCACAACTAATTGAGCTTGATCTAATTCTGCCCTAGATACGGTGATCACTATTCTGTTCCCTCATAGTCCTTTATTAACCCCATCTGAGTTATTCCGTGGTTTGCTGATTTCGATTGCCTCAACCCCACTCATGTATCCTGAGCAAAATTCTACTGCCTCTTCCAATATATAACATTCAACCATACTAGCTTTAGGACGATAATGATTACGCACATAACTTTACAACACCTTCATACTCCTTTCAAATGGATACATCCATCTCACCCAAACTGGTCCACACAACTTGGCTTCCCTTACTAGTTGAACCATTAAATGTATCACAATATCAAAGAAGGATGGAAGAAAAAACATTTAAAGGTTGCATAAAGTTTCCACTATCCTACAATCCAATTGTAACGTCCCAAATTTGCTAATAAGGCTTATTGTATTGATTAGCATTTCACGAGGGTAATAATTGATTTAATTATGTTATTGCGTGGATCAAATGTTATTATGATTTAATTATGTGATTAGAAATGCATGTTTAGGTGAATTAAATATGCATGTGGGCCCATTTTGGTTAACATGGGCATATTTGTAATTTTTGTCCGTTGAAGGCATAAATGTAAATTATATTTGTGTTGTGCTTGAGACCACAATATTATGGAGATTTATTTGTGATTTGCGATGTGAGACAGTCCTACAGAGTGGAATAGCGAATTAGTCACAACGGGGTCGATTACCCAGCTTGGGGTGAGCCTAGGGATATTTTGGGAATGTAGCACGTGTTTGGGGTTACTGAGTAACGAGTAGCTACTTATCGATTATTTGGGTATGTCAAGATTAAATGAGGATTTATAGGAACACTCGAGGAGTTAGTGGGATGAGGCAAATGATGGGATTACCCTCAGAGGCATTTAAGTGACTAAGGTTAGCATAGGGGTAAATTGGTCCTTTTGATACTAAGGGATAGGCTTAGGTGGCTCTAAGAAACAACCAGAAACTAAGTAAACCTTAGCTCTTTCTCTCTCCCAGTTTCATTCTCTCTCTCTTGGTCTTTGGAGGAGTTTTGAAAACTTTGAAGAAATTTGCCCAAAAGTTGAGGATTTGAGGCGGGGGACTTGGGGAAATCAAGCTAGGGGGAAGACTGAGGAAGTTTAGGGTCACAATTCATAGCAGGGGTAAGCTCTAACCTTGATTTAATTAACTTTTGGGGCTGTTTTCTTAGTATTTTGGAAGTTTTGAACACAAGAGATTTAAGTTAGGGTGTGATGGGGTTTTAGTTAAGTTTTCGGGTTTATGTACTACCCTAGGTATAGTGGTAGTATTTTGGGACTCAATTATGGAGTTAGGACATGTTTGGATTGATTTGCAGGAGGCCCTGCTCTTCAGGTTCTGCGACCCGCATGAACCCAAAAGGCCTTAGGGCCTTTGAAATCGTTCAGGCGACGCAGTGCAGGTTGAGGCGCGCCGCGACCCGTGTCCCTTAGAAGAGAGCCTCAAGGCTCTCTGACTTGTAGCGCGCTGTGGCCCAGCCTTAATGGACTAGGCCACGACTCAAATAGGGGTTTTTGGCCAAAACAGGGTTTCAAGCTCGGGAACCCAAATTTAAGGGCTCGGGAAGGATTCTACTAGCCGGTGTAGTAGAATTCGAGGTCGCGAAGGCTAGAATATTAATATAAAGTTCTTAATTGGTTAGGGCTTGATGGATGTCTATTTATTGATGCATTGTGACTAGGTTTTATGTTAAGGCTTGGGTTTAGGGGATCGTGCTCGGGATCGTATTAAGCAATAAGCTCTAGACACAGGTAAGAAAACTGCTTGTACCCGTAGAGCAGGGCATGGCCCTATTATTTGTGTTTTATGTGTGTGTGTGTGAATACCTGTAAATGCTATGCTATGTTGTGCATGATTATAAGATAACGACGAAGGCTGAGGACGACGCTGAGGACGGCGAAGGCCGAGGACGGCAAAGGCCGGGATCGACATTAAGCATGCTGAATGCATGTCGCTAGGGAAAGACCCTCTAAGGGTGTTGTACTCACCTGCTTGATGAATACCCTGAACCCAGTGCCTGGTAAAGGGATTGGGTCGGCATAGGATGTTATATGTTTAATTTGTTATTTGTTTAAGCTGTTTATTACTAGATTTAATTGTTATATGCTATGTGTTGAGCTTTCGTGCTAGGCCTCGGCTCACGGGTGCTCTATGGTGCAGGTAAGGGCAAGGGAAAGGTTGACTAGCCATAAGTTGAAGAGCGTGGAGTGACGTGTACATGTTCGGCCTACCTTGCTGCCACGACTGGTGTTGTTTTGAGGAATTTACTGTAAATGATTGGTTTTGTCACTTAGGTCGACTGTATCATAACTTTTGAATTGTAATACATTTTTGAAATAGTATTTTGGGATCCCAATGTATATTTTTTTTATGGATTTAATGAATGTACAAATCTTTTATAATTAACGTTTGTCAAATGAGTCTTTATTTTGATTTAATCACACTTTTTAACCTAAAACCTTTATTAGAGAGTTAATGGAAAATTTATAAATCACATGGTAACAACTATAAGGTATTAGGGTGTTACAACTTGGTATCAGAGCGTGCCAAGGTTTATGGTTCCCGGAGATCGACCGAACATGTATGCTTGCTACGAGAGACAAGCTCGACGCAGGGTTGGTCGTTATTAAGTGAATTATGCGTTTAATTACTTGACTGAGTTGCCCTGTTTGCCTAAATATTATAGATTGAGCATGATGAATATGTCTGTGTATATATGATACCAGGGCACGGCCCCTTTGATTGCTATATGTTTATGTTATGCGTATGTGGTGTTGAATTGATGTTTGCGGTTGATTATTTGGAGTGGGAGGTGGTGATTGGATGTTGTTATCATGCCTGATGTGCGTTGTCATTGATTGCTGGCATATTGAAGTTATGCCTTGGCGATCAATCAGACGCCGCGATAATATGGCCGAAGATGACAACCAGGGTCAGGACCCTCCACCTGCCCCACAGAATTGGCAACAAGTGTACGCTGAAATGGAAGATGAGACCCCAGCGAACGGAAGATGAGCTCCAAAAACTGAGGCAGTAGGCCCCTCCTTGGGGTATTGGGTTATAGATTCCATAGGTTGTGGCACCAGTGCTAGCCCAGCCAGTGATGGAGAACAGGTGGGAGCCTTAATATGAGAGGTTCAGGAAGCAACACCCTCCCACCTTTGAGGGCGGTCCAGACCCACTATGTGGAGAGCAGTGGATGAATATGACATTTTCCATCCTAGAATTCATGAGGCTAGAAGGGAACAAGAGGGTGGCATGTGCCAGTTATATGTTGAGAGATCACACCCACATCTGGTGGGAAGTTGTGTCCTAGAGGAAGGGTGTGAAAGTTATGACCTGGGAAGAATTTAGAGATGTCTTCAATGAGAAATACTATAGCGTCGCAGTCTGAGAGGCAAAGATGGATGAGTTTATTAACCTGACTTAGAACAGAATGACTGTTACAGAATAAGTCCTAAAGTTTGACCGGTTGGCAAAGTTCGCGCTGGACTTGGTGCCTACTGATATGACACGGAGGGATCAATTTGTACAGGGGTTGAACGTCATGATAACCTTTGATGTTAAGATAACATTAGATCCGAGGACTACCACTAATGCTTAGGTAGTGGAGAAGGCCCTTACAGCTGAGAGGGTTGAAGATTAGATATGGAGAGAGGGCACTGCAAGGCGCGATGCTCGGAGGACTGTGCCTTCTTTAACTGGTTCTAGCCGGGGTAGTGGCCCCAGTGAGCAGAAGAGAAAGGCCCCAGATTCTTTTGTTCCTCCTAGGCTAGATAGGAGGGCATAAGGTGCTTTTAGTGGCCGTCAAGGCAGGGGAGAGAACTGGAGGAGCTTCCCAGAGTGTCCATGGTGTAGGCAGCGACATCTGGGGGAGTGCAGAGTTAGAGCATGCTTCACTTGTGGGAGTGCCAGTCACCTAAGGAAGGACTGAACACAAGCAAGAAAGGAAGAACTGAAGACGAGTGACAACCTCTCTCCAGCTAGAGTGTTCACCTTGACCCACACCGAGTCTGAGGCTAGTCCCTCAGTCGTGACAGGTCATATTTCTAGTGCCAGTTTTTCATTTATTGCATTGATTAATTTAGGAGACACTCATTCGTTTGTATATGTTAGAGTGATAGATCATGTAGATCTTGTTATATGTATGATAGGGGATTCAGGACTTTCTTGCGAACTAGGAAACTAGTGGTCTCTAGGAGATGGGTTAGCACATTACCAGTAGAGATAAAAAGTAGGGAGTTGTCGGTGCATCTGATTGAGCTAGGCATGGATGACTTTGATATTATTCTGGGGATGGACTGGTCATCAAATTACAGGGCGATGATAGACTGCAAGCAAAGAATTATGGCCTTTGAACCGAAAGGGGAGGTACCCTTTGTATTTGTGGCGACAGTGAGTGGGCCACGAGTACATATGATCTCTACACTCAAGGTTAGAGACCTAATGCAAGAAGGTTGCATAGGATTCCTAGCAAACAAAGTGGATACCTCTAGGATTGCTTCAGTTAGACGTGATGAGACTAGATTGGTGTGTGCCTTTCTGGATGAATTCCCAACAGACCTATCAGGGTTGCCACTACATCGAGAGATCGAGTTCATCATAGAGTTTGCGCTAGGGACGGAGCCTATAACGTAGTCCTAATCGAGAACCGTTACACTTTGTACTTTAAATTGTGTCAGACTTGCTAATGAATTCATTTGGTTATAAACGTGTGACTAAAGTTAAAGTCAAGGGTTAGGGTTAAATTTTTGGTTAAAGGAACTGTTGACTTTTTATTTAAAAAGTTTCATACATACATGCGATCATAAAATATTACAAACAAATTTTTAAAAGGTTGTATATACATAAAAGTTACAATCGGCCGACCTAGGTGGCCAAATTAGGACTACAACCCTAGTTCCCCTAAGATATCCTCGGCCATGGTGGATGCAGTTGTATATGTACACGCCACCCCCGAAGCACTCCAACTCATGGATGGTCAAACTTACCTTTTCCCTTACCTACACCACATAGCACTCGTGAGCCAAGGCTTAGCAAGACAACTTAAACATGTGCATGAATAGAAAATATAGATTTCTAGATACTTATCTAGCATGCCCAACAGTAATAACCTACTCATGCATGCATACAATTACAAATAGATGGTCATTGGACCTTTCTGGGGTCACTACCCTAAATAATTGACCATAGAGTCAACCCTGGGGCCTTATGCCCTTGCTATGTGACCATAGATCACCTGGGGCCCTTGCCCTTAGCTCTGGGAAACTAGCCATAGAGCTAGTAAAAAAAATTTGTTTTCCAACGACCATTGGGTTTACCAATGAAATAGTATGTTCCTGATTTGGGCCTAAGCCTTTTGACCAGCTTGTAATGCGCTATTACCATCCTTGACTTAAAAGTCAAGCCCTGAACAAGGTATTCAAATACAGATACAAAAATAGTTATAGATAAGCATACTTTGGACAACACAAGTATGCATACATATTAATCATATAACATCATCAAGTAATTGCAAACATAGTAATAACCATGCTCCTCAACGGGGCCAAGCCCTAGCTACGCAAACTATGCGAACAATCATATAACACTTAATCAGGTACAAAGTATTCAAGTATGTTTAATCAACAAGGGAAACGATAACTTAAGCATGTTCATTCTCAAGGGTCGGAGCCCTATTCACAATTATAATTAACAGTCAGGCCAAGCCCTAATCACATATATCACGTACTGGGTGCAATTTTCTTACCTTAAGTAGTGTTAAATAAGAACGATCCTCGAGCATGATCCCTGTTCCAAGGCCCTTGTGTTAACCTAGTCATAACAATAATATAGGATTCCGTCAATAACGAGCAAATAAAGGCTTTCGGACTGAGTCCTAGCTTCCAGAACCTTGAATTCTACTAAACCAGGTAGTAGAATTGATCTTGAGCCCTTAGGAATAAATTCTCGTCATCAAAAACCAACGGTGGTCAAAACTGCCTTGGTGGGATGCGACCTACGGCCGCGACCCTCAAGTTAGAGGCCCCCTTCTTCTTGGAAATAGGGCAGGGGCCGCGACCTGCCCTAGAGGATCGCGGTGCCCCAAGAACAGGGCCATGACCTAACCCTGCGAACCCATAATTTCTCCATTTTTCTCCAGCAAAAAACTTACCAAAACCTACCCAAATCAATCCTAAAAAGACAATTAAATCCTTAGAACAATATCATCATCAAAACCCCAACTCAACACACTCAAAACTTCATCCAAAACTTAAATTCACAACCTTCAGCCTCAAAGCTCAAGAACAGCCAAACTTAAACAGAAAAAATCAGTGGAAATCAAGGTCCAAAGCTTACCTCAATTGGCAACAATTTCCCCTAGCTATAGCTAATCCAATCCCAAGCTTAGCCCTTCAATCTCTCAAGCTTTAGCCAACAATTTCTCCTTAATTCTCAAAGAACTCCCTTAGAAAAATTGAGAGAAAATAAGAGAGAGGGTGAGTCAATTGGGAGCTATTGCTAAGAAAGTGTTTGAGTGTTTGTTTTGTTTCCCTTAAGGCTTAAGTTACTTAAGCTAATCCCGAGGCTCAGGGTACAAAAACGTCCACGAGGGTAAAATTGTCAAAATCCCCAGTATTCCCTCCTTATCTCACTTACTCCAAATATATCCTAAATTATTCATTCTCGTTTCCCGATAACCCGATACTGAGCTAAATACCTTGAATACCCCTTGACTGGCCCCGAGTCGGGTTTTAGGTCCTATTGTGATTTTCCTGCTAACTTGCTCCCTAGGATCGTCTCGTGGCGATTAATCCAAATAAACCCACATAATAATGTGGTCTCTCACATATATCACATATATACAATTATGCCCATAACGGGCCAAATTACGAAAATCACCCTTCTAATAAGAAACATGCTCACATGCATATTTAATATTCCAAAACTGTAGCGACCAAAATTTGCTTATAAGGCTTGGGGCCTTGATTAGTGTGCCTGGAGGGCAATAACTGTTATATTATATTAATATATGTGAATTTAATGAATACGTGATTAGAGTGCATGTTTAGGCGATTAAATATGCATGTGGGCCCCATTTGATTATCAGGGGCATATTTGCAATTTTAGCTCGTTGAGGGCATAAATGTTATATATCTGATATTTTTGATGTAATGGTGATATATTTGCGATGCACGTTCCGAGACGATCGTAGAGAGCTATTTCGCTTAAAGTCACAACGGGATTTAATACCCGGCTCGGGAGGAGCCTAGGGGTATTTCGGGAATATTATAAATGTAGTTGGGGACTTTTAATTAATGGTTAATGGTATTTTAGTAGCTTGGGTAACCATTGGTAACCATTGAGGATAGTTACTCTAAGTGAGAAAATGGTATATTCGTAAGAGGTTAGGAAAGGTCTAAGTTTCCCTTGAGGATTAGTTAGAGTATGGGTTAGATGGAAGGGTAATTGGGTCTTTTGGCAGCTGGTTGTGTTGGGATATTGGTTGAGGAAACTCAGATACGTTATTTTACTTAGGCTATTTAGGAACTTTCTGCTGAAAGTATAGAGAGAACCCAAGAATCAAAAGGAAAGGGGAGGAAGGGCTAGTTTCTTGAGATCAAGGAAGGAGTTTAGAGCTGAGTTTGGGGCAGCTAGAGTCAAGCTTAGGCCAAGATTGGTCCAGAGGTAAGGCATCATCTCTGAATCTAAGTTTCTTGCAAGTTTGATTTTGGAGATTAGGTTGAATACTGAAAGTTGGGTTTTGGCTTAGTAATTGTGGAATTCAGCTAGAGAATCAAAGGGAGTCAAGTTTGGAAGTGGATTTGGTGGTGGCTCAAGGTTGAATTCTATCTTGAGGTATGAATTCCATGCATATTTGAAAGTTATTTCTGGTTTAGTTTAAGAATTCTGAAGGCTGGTTTAAACTTTGCAAGGGATGGTTTATCTTTTGAGAATTTTGAACTAATTTATGAATCATGGGTTTGATTGTGTGTTTAGGCTTGTTGTTGATGTTTCTGAGTTGTTAGATGGTTTGTATGGGGTTTTAGATTGAATTTGGGACTTAGGTATGCATTGGTATTGGTTTGGGAGTATTTTGGCTTGGGAAAATGTTTGGGAAAAACCCAGATTTCTGGGATCACGAAAGGGCACCGCGGCCCTCATAGGGAGGTGTTGCGGCACTAGGCCATTTCTGGGCAGGGGAAATTTTAGTTTTTAGGCTTTTGCCCAGGGGGCTCGGGGGATGCTTCCGCCACCTTGTGTGGGGATCCGAAAGGTCCCGACAGCTTGGGTTTGGTTCCGGGAGGTGTTTTTGAATTGGTTAGTAATGGGAGTGTTATGTATGTGTTGTGACTAGGTTCTCGACGAGGCTCGGACTTGAGGACCGTGCTCGAGGGTTCAGTGCTCAAAAAGCTCGGGACACAGGTAAGAAAGCTATTGTACCCATAGAGTAGGGTGAGGCCCCATAGTTGTGTTGCAGGGTACGACCCTATGTGATTATGTGTTGGGTGTAGCCCATTGATTATGTTAGTATATGCTTAAGTTATGTTTTAATTATGCTGTGTATGCATATATGTGAATGATCGGCAAGGGCCGGGAATGGCAAAGGCCGGAAACAACGAAGGTCGAGAACGGCAAGGGGCCGGGAGCAACGTTTAGCACGTGGAGTGCGAGTTGCCAGGGTAAGACCCTAAGGGATACCTGGGATATCCTTATGGTGTAGACCACAACTCAAGGCCTGGTAAAGCGCGTGAGACGGCGTGGCCGTATGTGTTTAGCTTGTTGGCGAATTTGTTATATGCTGAGTGGTTTATATGCATATGTTGTATATCTATGTGGAGTTTTCTTGCTGGGATTCGGCTTACGGGTGCTTTGTGGTGTAGGTAAGGGCAAGGAGAAGGTCAACCGACCATGAGTATGGAGAGCGTGATGCGACGCGTACATGTTTGGTCTTCCTGACTGCCATGGCCAGGGGTATTTTTGGAGGTTGTTTATAAAGAACCCTATTTTGTCGTTTAGCCGACTTAGAGTATATTTTAAGTTGTAAATATTTATAAACAGTATTTTGGGATCCCAAATGTTAAATGTTTTAAGATTTATAGGTAACGGAATTATTTTCAAAGTTTATGACTCTGTTTATGATTTAATTACACGTTTACCTTAAAACCTCGATTAGCAAGTTAAAAGTACATTTTAAACTCACTTAGTAACGGCTCTAAGGAGGTAGGACGTTACAACTTGGTATCAAAGCAAGCCAAGGTTTATTGGTTCTGGAGATTGACCGAACATGTATGCTCGCTGTCAGTGACAAGCTCGACTCAGGGTTGGTTAGTATGGTTGATTAATATGCTTGAATGCCTTGTTTTCCTACTTGTTTCATATAGAGCATGATGAATGAGTTAACATATGCATGATGTCAGGGCATGGCCCATTGTGTGTAATATGCTATCTGTATGTTATCTGGATTACTGTTCATGGTTGGCTGTTGTGATTGGGAGGTGGTATTGGATTTTGTTATCATGCCTGATGAGCGGCGTCGTTGGTTGCAGGCATATAGTTGTAATGCCTTGACAATCATCTAGACTCCGCGGCAGTCGGACCGAGGATGACTGTAACGACCCAAATTCGCTAATAAGGCTTAAGGGCCTTGATTAGTGTGCCAGGAGGGCATTACCGAAATAATTGTGATTTAATGAGTAATTATATGTTTAATAATGTTTATATGATGATAGATTATATTATGTGGTAATATGATATGAGATAAATATGTGATATATGTGAGAACCACATTATTATGTGGATGGGTTTGCTGAGCACGACTCAAGACGATTCTAGGGTCAGATAGCGGGAAAAGTCACAATGGGATTTAAGTTATGACTTTGGAGAAGTCAGGGATATTTTTAGATAGCGGGTAGTGATTTGGGTTATCGGGACATGAAAATAAATATATGGAGATATATTTGAGGTTAGAATGTCTAGGCGGGAATATTGGGGGATTTTACCATTTTGGCCTCGGGGACGGTTCCGGCACCCCGAGCCTCGGGATTGATTTAATATGTGAGATAGACCTTAGGAAGCTTTTAGAAGAAAACATGAACCGACTTTAACTTAGCTTCAGCTCTCTCTCTCACGCTCAAGGGAAACAAAGGGGAAAGAAAACACAGAGAACTTAAAGGGGGAAACAAGCTGGAATTCTGAGATTTGAGGTGTGGATTTGGGGGTCTAGCTCAGGGATTTATCAAGCATCAAAACAGGGTTAAGGTAAGCTCTTAATTTTCTTCTCTGTGGTTAGAATTATGGACTTTGATTAAGTGTTGAAACAAGTATAGTTTTGGTGTTTTAAGGCAGAATTAAAGAAGGGAACTTGGGGACCTAGCTTGGTTATAGCTTGGTGAAGTGATTCTACAGCAAGGGTGAGTTTTAACTTCTGGTTTAGAGGTTTAAATTGAGTTTAGGTGGCTGGTTTGAGTATTTATAGCACTTGGGTTTCAGAAGTTGAAAGGAGGTGATTAGAGTGTACTAGGCTGTGTTTTCTTGGGAATTATGTTGTTTAGATCATGATAAAGAAGTTGGGAATTAATTAGTTAAGAGTTGGGGAGTTGTGGGATGGTATAAGGTGAGGTTTCAGACTTGGAAATGGTGTAAAATCTGGGTTCGAAGAGGTGGGTTGCGGCTCTGTTCTAGAGCGCTGCGGCCCTAGCATGCAAAGAAGCCAAGGGGGCTCGGCCAAGGGGGCGCGCCGCGGCGCCCAAGGCAAGGGCCGCGGCGCGTCTGTGGTTCAGTGAGGGAATAGGTTCTATTTTGGGGAAGGGCCGCGACTAGGCTTTGGGGGCCGCAGCCCTTGGTTGCACACTTGGAATTTTGGGGTTTTAAGCACGGGGGAGTGGTCTAGTGTGCTCGGGTTTGGTTTCACCACCGTGCTTGGTGGAATTAGGAGTTCCGAGAGTTAGTTTTGTTACTGGAAACCTATATTTGAGTATTTATGAAACCCTATACTTTGGTTGTGGCTAGGTGATAAAAGCTTAGGCTCGGGGACGGATCGTGCTTGAGGGGCGTTGCTCGTAATCCGATAACCGTACAGACTAAAGGTAAGAAAACTGCACCTGGTTGGATATATGTGACGGGACTAAGGGCTCCCTATTGTAGAAGCTTGAAAAGATGGTATTATGCCATGCAAGCCATTTAGTGAACCAATGGCCTAAGGGTGCCAAGAGTCTCACTAGCACACAGGGCGTGGCTCGGCCACTGGTAGCCGAGGACAGCTTATTATGCACTGAGCTTGGTTTAAGCAGGCTAGAGTCAATGGGTTAAACAGAGGGTGCGGCCTAAGTTGTCGGCCCTAAATATTATGTGATATGAATGTTATATGTGATAGAATGTATCTTGGATTGGATTGTATATGGTGATTATCTGTTGTGGATTATCTGATGAGTATACATGCTTACTAAGCTATTTGTCTGTTGTTATTGTTTGAGTTATCTATGATGTTTTCTTGCTGGGCCTTGGCTCACGGGTGCTACGTGGTGCAGGTAAAGGCAAGGGCAAGTTAGATCAGCCCTGACTGGAGAGCTCAGCGAGCGGAATGTACATAGCCAGGTGCTCGGCCACCACGGTTGAGGTCTAGGCAAGGACTTGGAACCTGGAGACTATCTGTTTTGCCTTAGTATGGCTAGTGGTTACTCATGTACTTTTGGGAGTCTGTAAACTTTCTTTAACTTCGTTTTTTGTAAGGGATCCCATGTTTACTACAGTTTGAATATATGAAATGAGTCTTTTGAGACCAAAACCTTTTATCCTTAGATCTTACATGTTTAGTGACATGTTTTTTGCAAACTAATGACTTGATTAGCAAGTCCTGCACCTTTATACGTACACAGTGTAGCGGTCTTGGCTATCTAGGGCGTTACAACTTGGTATCAGAGCGTCCTAGGTTTAAGGGTTCCTGAAGACAGCTTGGATATGTACATTCGCTGCTGGAGACAAGCTCAAGTCAGGGTTTGGTAATGTGTATATGTGTGCTTATGTGCTTATGTGCCTGAGATGAGCTATGCATGTTGTTATTCATTGAATTGCTAGGAAGCATGAGATACTGATGGGGCCTGGCCCTTGACTGCTGTGTGAAGATATTGAGGCATGTTTATCAACATTGCCGCGCATGTAAATGAGTATATGGATGGTTGACTGCTTATGGTGCATGGATGCATATATGTGTTGGTTATCTGTGATTGATTGTGTCTATTGATGAGTTTTGAAGAAGCTTTTACCCTGTCATTGTGGTCTGACTGCCGAGTCGATATTTGCAGATTGACTTGGATAACTATGCGTCCAAGGAAATCTTCACGACTAGCCGACACTGGGTCCGGGACCAGGGGCAATGACCAGGGCCAAACACCTCTGCCAGTCCCTGAGAACTGGCAGCAGGTAATGGCTGAGATGCAGGCTCGATTATAGAGCCAAGACGAGCTGATTCGCATTCTGCAACAGCAGGCTCCATCAGGGATCACCAACTGAGGATCAAAGATGAGGATATACCAAAGACAGCTTTCCGAAAGCATTATGGGCATTATGAGTTCTTGGTCATGTCTTTTGGTCTGACCAATGCCCCAGCAGCTTTTATGGATTTGATGAACAGGGTGTTCAAGGAATTTTTGGACCAGTTCATTATTGTCTTCATCGACGACATCCTGGTGTACTCCAGTTCAGAGGTAGAGCATGAACAGCATCTTCGACAGGTTTTACAGAGGTTAAGGGAGCATCAGTTGTACGCCAAGTTTAAGAAATGTGAGTTCTGGCTACCAGAGGGGACCTTTCTTGGACATATAGTTGGGGCGGAAGGGATTAAGGTGGATCCGTCCAAGGTAGAAGCAGTTAGAGATTGGCCGAGGCCAAGGAATGCCTCGGAGGTGCAGAGTTTCCTTGGGTTGGTTGGCTATTACAGGCGGTTTGCAGAGGGGTTCTCGAAGATTTCTTCGCCGATGACAGAGTTGACAAGAAAATCAGAAGTTCGTCTGGTCAGAGAAGTGTGAGAACAGCTTTCAAGAATTGAAGCGACGAATTATCTCTGCACCTGTGTTGAGTCTTCCTTTGGAGGAAGGGAAGTTTGTGGTCTACTGTGACGCATCGAGGTTGGGCTTAGGCTGTGTGCTGATGCAAAATGAGAAAGTTATAGCCTATGTATCTCGACAGCTGAAGGAGTATGAGCAGAGGTATCCGACTCATGATTTGGAGTTAGTGGCAGTTGTGTTTGCACTGAAGGTGTGGCGTCATTATCTGTATGGAGAGAAGTGCGAGATCTGCACTGATCATAAGAGTCTAAAGTATTTCTTCACGCAGAAGGAACTGAATATGAGACAGAGACGTTGGTTGGAGTTGGTTAAGGATTATGATTGTGATATCCTTTACCACCCTGGGAAAGCCAACGTAGTGGCAGATGCATTGAGTCGGAGGGGCCCAGGACAGTTGTATAGTTCCACTCAGATCTCGAGAGAATTGGCTGATGAGATGGTAAGGGCAAGGATAGAACTGGTGGTAGGCCAGTTAGCCAATGCCACTTTACAGTCGACCTTGTTGGAACGGATCAAGGAGGGTCAGTTGGTAGATGTGCAGTTGCAAGATAGTAGGCAGCAGGCCTTAGTGGGGACAGCTAAGGATTATTCAATTTCAGAGACAGGTTTGCTCCGGTATCAGGGACGGATATGTGTTCCGGCAGATGAGGGGATTAGGCATGAGATATTGGATGAGTCCCACACTACGCCATACTCACTTCATCCGGGTACCACGAAGATGTATCAGGATCTACGGATATTATACTGGTGGCCCGGGATGAAGAGGGATGTAGTTGAGCATGTATCTAGATGTTTAACCTGTCAGCAGGTTAAGGCTGAGCATCAGCGACCAGCGGGGTTGCTTCAGCCCTTGGGTATCCTAGAATGGAAGTGGGAGGATATTACGATGGATTTTGTGGGAGGATTACCCAGGATAGTTGGACTTCATGACTCAGTGTGGGTGGTAGTGGATAGATACACCAAGTCAGCTCATTTCCTACCAGTTAGATCAACTTATACTGTGGAACAGTATGCAGAATTGTATGTGAGGGAGATAGTTCGACTCCATGGGGTTCCAAAGTCTATTGTGTCTGATCAAGACCCTATCTTTACCTCTAAGTTCCTGGGAGCTCTGCAGAGAGCCATGGGGACTCAGTTGAAGTTTAGCACTGCTTTTCATCCTCAGACTGATGGACAGTCTGAGAGGACGATTCAGGTATTGGAGGACATGCTTAGGGCATGTGTGGTTGACTTCGAGGGTTCATGGAGTAAGTACCTTCTGTTGATTGAGATTTCATATAACAACAGTTATCAGTCCACGATTGGAGTGGCTTCTTATGAGATATTATATGGAAGGAAGTGCAGAGCAATGGATGAATATGGTTTCCTCCATACTGGATTTCATGAGGGTTGAGGGAAACGAGAGAGTTGCCTGTGCCAGTTATATGTTTAGAGAGGATGCCCGCATCTGGTGGGATGTTGTGGTTCAGAGAAGGAATGTGGCAGTCATGACCTGGGAAGAATTCATGAATATCTTCAACGAGAAATATTACAGTGTAGAAGTCCGAGCTGCAAAGGTTGACGAGTTCATTAACCTGACTCAGAATCGGTTGACCGTGACAGAGTATGCAATGAAATTTGATTGATTGGCGAAGTTTGCGCCAGATTTAGTGTCGACGGATGCGGCAAGGAGAGACAGATTTGTAAGGGGGCTGAATGTTATGATCGCCCGTGATGTGAAGATCACCTTGGATCCAGGGACTACTACCTATGCTCAGGTTATGGACAAGGCCCTTACAGCTGAGGGGGTCGAGGACAAGATCTGGAGAGAGAGCGCTGTTAGGCGCGATGCTAGGAGGACAATGCCTCCTTTTATTGGATCCAGTCGGGGTAGTGGCCCCAGTGAGCAGGAAAGGAAGGCCCCAGATTCCTTTGTTTCTCCCAGTTCTGATAGGAGGGCACGGGGTGCTTTTATTGGCCGTCAGGGTGGAAGTGACAACTGGAGGAGTTTCCCAGTGTGTCCTCCGTGCAGACGACGACATCAGGTTGAGTGCAGGATCAAGGCCTGCTTTGTCTGTGGGAGTGCTAACCATTTGAAGAAGGACTGCCCAAAAGTCAGAAAGGAGGAGTCAAAGCAGGGAGACAGTCTCACTCCTGCCAGGGTATTTACTTTGACCCAGACTGAGGTGGAGGCTAGTCCCTCAGTTGTGACAGGTCAGATCTCTAGTGCTGGTTCTTTGTATACTGCATTGTTTGATTCAGTAGCTACCCACTCGTTTGTGTCTGCTAGGGTGATAGATCAGCTGTGTAGACCTAGTGTTGTGTATGCTAGGGGTTTCCATAATTTGTTGCCAACTGGGGAACTGGTAGTCTGTAGGAGATGGATTAGGGCTTTACCAATAGAGGTAGATGGTAGAGAATTGTCTGTTGATTTGATTGAGCTTGCGAAGGATGACTTCGATATGATCTTAGGAATGGATTGGTTAGCAAAATATTGGGCAACGATTGACTGTAAGCGCAAGATGGTGACTTTTGAACCAGAAAGGGGGGTACCCTTCGTATTCCTAGGGATGTCTAATGGACCACGAATACCTATGATTTCAGCATTGAAGGCTAGAGACTTGATACAGGAAGGTTGCATGGGATTTCTAGCGAGTGTTGTGGATACCTCTAGGGTGGTTTCAGTTGGACCGGGTGAAGCTAGATTGGTGTGTGAGTTTCCGGACTTATTTCCAGCAGACCTACCAGGATTGCCACCGCAGCGTGAGATTGAATTCGTTATAGAGTTGGCGCCAGGAGTGGAACCAGTATCTAGGACACCTTATAGAATGGCTCCACAGAGTTAAATGAGTTGAAGATTCAGTTGCAAGAGTTACTTGATTTAGGGTTCATCAGACCAAGTTTCTCTCCATGGGGTGCTCCAGTGTTGTTTGTCAAGAAAAAAGATGGATCCCTTAGGGTGTGTATTGATTATAGGGAGCTGAATAAGTTAACCATTAAGAACAAGTATCCACTGCCTAGGATCGACGATTTATTTGATCAGTTGCAAGGAAGAACAGTGTTTTCCAAAATTGATCTCCGATCAGGTTACCATCAGTTAAGGATTAAAGAGGAGGACATACCAAAGACCGCTTTCCGAACGAGGTATGGACATTATGAATTCTTGGTTATGTCCTTTGGATTAACCAATGCCCCAGCAGCTTTTATGGATATGATGAATAGGATTTTCAAGGATTATTTGGATAAGTTTGGATGAGTAGGTGTACTCTCAGTCAGAGACAGAGCACGAGCAGCATCTGTAGTTGGTTTTACAGCGGTTAAGGGAGCATATGTTATATGCTAAGTTTAGCAAGTGTGAGTTTTGGCTACTGCAAGTCACGTTTCTGGGTCACATCGTCAGTAAGGAAGGGATTCTGGTTTATCCAAGTAAGATTGAGGCAGTTACAGACTGGCCAAGACCGAGCAATGTTCCTAAAGTGATGAGTTTTCTGGGTTTAGCAGGATATTATCGGCGGTTTGTTGAGGGGTTCTCCAGAATAGCTACGCCTTTGACAGAACTGACAAAGAAGAAGACAAGGTATGCCTGGAGGGACCGATGTGAGAACAGTTTTAAAGAGTTGAAGCGACGACTGAACACCGCGCCAGTGTTGAGTCTGCCAACAGATAATGAGAAGTTTGTGGTTTACTGTGATGCTTCCAGACAGGGTTTGGGGTGTGTGCTGATGCAAGCTGGTAAAGTGATAGCCTATGCGTCGAGACAGTTAAAGGAATATGAGCAGAGGTATCCCACACATGATCTGGAGCTGGCAGCAGTGGTATTCGCACTTAAGGTTTGGAGACATTATTTGTATGGTGAGAAGTGCGAGATATACACCGACCATAAAAGTTTGAAATATTTCTTTACTCAGAAGGATTTGAATATGCGCCAGAGACAATGGCTAGAGCTGGTTAAGGATTATGATTGTGACATCTGATACCATCTTGGGAAGGCTAATGTTGTGGCTGATGCATTGAGTCGGAGAGGCCCTAGACAGCTGTTCAGTTCGAGGCAGATATCTGATAAGCTGGCTGAGGAGATGACTAGAGCGGGAATAGAATTAGTGGTTGGGCGGTTAGCCAACATCACTCTTCAGTCTACACTCCTTGAGAGGATCAAGGAGGCGCAGGGGCAAGATTCCCAGCTGAGAGGTGACAGAGAGAACGTCTTAGTCGGAGTAGTTAAGGACTTTTCTCTTTCAGAGATGGGATTACTGAAGTACAAAGGTCAGATTTGTGTTCCGATGGATTCTGTTATCCTACGAGAGATTTTAGATGAATCGCATACCACTCCCTACTCTTTGCACCCAGGTACGACGAAGATGTACCAAGATTTGAGAGCTTTATATTGGTGGTCAGGAATGAAAAGGGATGTGGTGGATTATGTGGCCAAGTGTTTAACGTGTCAGCAGGTCAAGGCTGAGCATCAGAGGCCAGCGGGATTGCTGCAGCCTCTAGGGATTCCGGAGTGGAAATGGGAGGACATTACCATGGACTTTGTGGTTGGTTTGCTGAGAAATGTGGGTCAGGATGACTCGGTGTGGGTGATTGTGGATAGGTATACCAAGTCAGCCCACTTTTTGCCAGTCAGGACGACTTATACTGCGGAGCAGTATGCTGAATTATATGTTAAGGAAATTTTTCGACTTCATGGAGCTCCAAGGTCAATAGTGTCTGACAGAGATCCCACCTTCACCTCCAAGTTCTAGGAGAGCTTGCAGAAGGCTATGGGCACGTAGTTACGGTTTAGTACGGCTTATCATCCTCAGATCGACGGACAGTTTGAGAGGACGATTCAGATATTGGAAGACATGTTGCGAGCCTGTGTATTAGACTTTGGGGGATCTTGGAGTAAATATCTCCCTCTGATTGAGTTCTCGTATAATAACAGCTATCAAGCAACTATCGGAGTTGCTCCGTACGAGATGCTATATGGGAGGAAGTGTAGATCACCTATCCACTAGGATGAGATGGGTGAGAGAAGTTATTTGGGTCGTGAGATGGTTCAGAGGACTAATGAGGCAATTGAGAAGATTAGAGCGAGAATGCTCGCCTCCAAAAGTCGCCAGAAGATTTATTCAGACCTGAAGCACAGGAGTGTGGAATTTCAGGTCGGTGACCATGTGTTCCTTAGGGTTTCACCTCTGAGAGGAGTGAAATGGTTTGGTGTTCGGAGGGGATAGTTGTAGCGACCCAAATTTGCTAATAAGGCTTGGGGCCTTGATTAGTGTGCCTGGAGGGAAATAACTGTTATATTATATTAATATATATGAATTTAATGAATACGTGATTAGAGTGCATGTTTAGGCGATTAAATATGCATGTGGGCCCCATTTGGTTGTCAGGGGCATATTTGTAATTTTAGCCCGTTGAGGGCATAAATGTTATTTATGTGATATTTTCGATATAATGGTGATATATTTGCGATGCACGTTCCGAGACGGTCCTAGAGAGCTATTCCGCTTAATGTCACAACGAGATTTAATACCCGGCTCGAGAGGAGCCTAGGGGTATTTCGGGAATATTATAAATTTAGTTGGGGACTTTTAATTAATGGTTAATGGTATTTTAGTAGCTTGGGTAACCATTGGTAACCATTGAGGATAGTTACTCTAAGTGAGAAAATGGTATATTTGTAAGAGGTTTGGAAAGGTCTAAGTTTCCCTTGACGATTAGTTAGAGTATGGGTTAGATGGAAGGGTAATTGGGTCTTTTGGCAGCTGGTTGTGTTGGGATATTGGCTGAGGAAACTCAGATACGTTATTTTACTTAGGCTATTCAGGAACTTTCTGCTGAAAGTATAGAGAGAACCCAAGAATCAAAAGGAAAGGGGAGGAAGGGCTAGTTTCTTGAGATCAAGGAAGGAGTTCAGAGCTGAGTTTGGGGTAACTAGAGTCAAGCTTAGGCCAAGATTGGTCCAGAGGTAAGGCATCATCTCTTAATCTAAGTTTCTTGCAAGTTTGATTTTGGAGATAAGGTTGAATACTGAAAGTTGGGTTTTGGCTTAGTAATTGTGGAATTCAGCTAGAGAATCAAAGGGAGTCAAGCTTGGAAGTGGATTTGGTGGTGGCTCAAGGTCGAATTCTATCTTGAGGTATGAATTCCATGCATATTTGAAAGTTATTTCTAGTTTAGTTTAAGAATTCAAAAGGCTGGATTAAGTTTTAGTTTTTAGGCTTTGCCCAGGGGGCTCGGGGGATGCTTCTGCCACCTTGTGTGGGTATTCGGAAGGTCCCGAGAGCTTGGGTTTGGTTCTGGGAGGTGTTTTGAATGGGTTAGTAATGGGAGTGTTATGTATGTGTTGTGACTAGGTTCTCAGTGAGGCTCGGACTTGAGGACCGTGCTCGAGGGTTCAGTGCTCAAAAAGCTCGGGACACAGGTAAGAAAGTTGCTGTACCCATAGAGTAGTGCGAGGCCCCATAGTTGTGTTGCAAGGCACGACCCTATGTGATTATGTGTTGGGTGTAGCCCATTGATTATGTTAGTATATGCTTAAGTTATGTTTTAATTATGCTGTGTATGCATATATGTGAATGATCGGCAAGGGCCGGGAACGGCGAAGGCTGGAAACGGCGAAGGCCGAGAATGGCAAGGGGCCGGGAGCACGTTTAGCACGTGGATTGCGAGTTTCCAGGGTAAGACCCTAAGGGATACCTGGGATATCCTTATGGTGTAGACTGCAACTCAGGGCATGGTAAAGCGCTTGAGACGGCGTGGCCGTATGTGTTTAGCTTGTTGGCGAATTTGTTATATGCTGAGTGGTTTATATGCATATGTTGTATATCTATGTGGAGTTTTCTTGCCGAGCTTCGGCTCACGGGTGCTCTGTGGTGCAGGTAAGGGCAAGGAGAAGGTCAACCGACCTTGAGTATGGAGAGCGTGACGCGACGCATACTTGTCTGGTCTTCCTGGTTGCCATGGCCAGGGGTATTTTTGGAGGTTGTTTGTAAAGAGCCCTATTTTGTCGTTTAGCCGACTTAGAGTATATTTTGAGTTGTAAATATTTATAAATAGTATTTTGGGATCCCAAATGTTAAATGTTTTACGATTTACAGTAAACGGAATTATTTTCAAAGTTTATGACTCTGTTTATGATTTAATTACACGTTTACCTTAAAACCTCGATTAGCGAGTTAAAAGCACGTTTTAAACTCACTTAGTAACGGCTCTAAGGAGGTAGGGAGTTACAAAAACATGCATAATTAGTTACATTGTCATATTACTCACATAATCAGATAATCATACACAAATATATCATATAAGTATATAATTCCAAATATTGCCATCATGGCCTCCTAATCAAGGCCCTAATGCTTATTAGGTAATTTAGGACGTTACAAATATCCCCTCCTTACAGAAATTTTGCCATCGAAATTTTACCTAAATAGCTCGGGATACTGAGTCTGCATATCCGCTTCTAGCTCCCAGATCGCTTCCTTGACGTTGCTATTCCTCAAGAATACCTTAACTAAATGTATAGTCTTGTTTCTTAGGACCTTGTCATTCCTGTCTAAAATCTAAACTGGTTGCTCCTAACAGGACAAGTTTGTCTCCAGTTCTAGATCCCCATAACTCAATACATGAGTCCCATCTGACACATACTTCCTCGGCATGGAAATATGGAATACATTGTGCAAACTAGATAGTGCAGTGGGCAAAGCCAACTCGTAAGTAACTTGACCAATCCTATCCACGTTCATAAATGGTCCAACAAACCTAGGGCTTAGCTTGCCCTTCTTCCCGAATATTTTCACCCATGTCAGAGGTGAAACCCTAAGGAAGACATAGTCTCCCACCTGGAACTCCACGTTCCTTCACTTGGGAGCTGAATATCTCCCCTGTCTACTCTGAGACACGAGCATCCGAGCGCTAATCTTCTCAATAGCCTCAGTGGTCCTCTACACTGCCTCAAGACCCAAATATTTCCTTTCACCACCTCTCATCCCAGTTAATGGGTGATCAGCACTTCCTACCATAGAACATCTCATAAGGTGCCACTCCAATAGTAGACTGGTACCTGTTGTTATAGGAAAACTCTATCAGAGGCAAATATTTACTCCAGGACCCTTCAAAGTCAAATACACATGCTCTCAGCATGTCCTCCTATATCTGGATACTCCTCTCAGACTGACCATCGGTATGAGGATGATAAACTGTACTGAACTTCAGCTGTGTACCCATCGCCCTCTGTAAACTTCCCCAAAACTTGAAAGTAATATCAGACACAATAGACCTCAGAGTCTCATGAAGGAAAACTATCTTTCTCACATAGAGATCTGCATACTGGTCAACTGTGTAATTCGTTCTTACTAGTAGAAAGTGAGCTGATTTCGTATAGCAATCCACGATGACCCAAATTGAATCATGCTGGCCCACTGTCCTCGGCAATCCTACCATGAAATCCATCGTGATTTCCTCCCACTTAAACTATGGGATATCCAGAGGCTGCAACAACCCTGATGGCCTCTGATGCTCTGCCTTGACCCGCTGACAGGTCAGGCACCTGCAATGTACTCAGTCACGTCCCACTTCATCTCAGGCCACCAATATAACACTTTCAGATCCTGGTACATCTTTGTGGTGCCCGAATGTAGAGAATAAGGGGTAGTATGAGATTCATCTAGAATCTCCCGTCATATTCCAGTGTCCATCGGAATGCAATTCTCATAATTATATCTCAACAGGCCCATGCTTGACACTATAAAGTCCTTAGTTATTCCAGCTAGGACGTCCCCTCTAATCTACCCCAACTATGGGTCATATAATTGCTTCTCCTTAATCCTCTCCAAAAGAGTAGACTGTAGGGTGATGTTAGCTAGTTGGCCTACCACTACCTCAATTCCTGCTCTAATCATATCGTCAGCAAACTTCCTAGATATCTGCCTAGCACTATACTACTGTCCTGGGCCCTTCTAGCTTAAGGCATCTGCTACCACGTTGGCTTTCCCAGGGTGATAGAGGATCTCACAATCATAATCCTTTACTAGCTCTAAACAATGTCTTTGCCTCATGTGTCAGATCCTTCTGGGTGAAAAAGTATTTTAAACTCTTGTGGTCAGTGTATATCTAACACTTCTCACCATATAAGTAGTGCTGCCACACCTTCAGTGCAAAAACCATTGCTGCAAGTTCTAAATCATGTGTGGGGTATCTCTTCCCATATTCCGTCAACTGACGTGATGCATAGGCAATCACCTTCCCTGTTTGCATAAGAGCACAGCCTAGGCTCTGCCTCGAGGCATCATAATAAACTACTAACTTCTCCTGATTTGTAGGAAGACTTAGAACCAGATCGGTGATCAAACTCTTCTTGAGCTTCTTGGAAGCTATCTTCACACTTCTCTGACCATATGAACTTTTGATTCTTGCGTGTTAACTCTGTCAATGGTGACATAATCTTGGAAAACCTCTATACAAAGCGTCTGTAATAACTTGAAAATTGCAAGAAACTTCTGATCTCTGAAGCGTTCTTCGGTCTTGGCCAATCTCTGACCGCCTTAATATTCGTTATCCACACTACTACAAAAACACCCTTTTAGGACACTCACCTAGATGTGAGTCCTAAAATCAGCCCCTAGACTTTTTAGGACTCACGTTGTGAGTCCTTAAAGAATTTCTTTTAGGGCTCGCGGAGTGAGTCCTAAAAATTGATGTGTGTCCTAAAAGTTTGAATTTTTTTAACAAAAGTTCCTAGACTTTTTAGGACTCTCATTGTGACTTTAAGTGTAATATGAATAGAGTATTAAGGACTCACTTTAAGTGTGTCCTAAAAAATTTTAACTAAAAAATGACAAAAATTTCTTGCCTTCGTGTAATATGAGTGGTGACTTTTAAGGACTCACTTTGGGTGTCCTAAAAGAGTATTAAGGATTCCCAAAGTGTGTCCTAAAAACTTTTAACTAAAAAATGACAAAAGCTTCTATCATTTTTTAATTGGGATATATTAGGGCATCATTTTTCATCAGCACACACAAATGAAGAAGAAAAAAAATCAGCTGCCTCTTTCCCTCTACAACTCTCTCTTGCCTTTGTCAGTATGAAGCCCCAACTGCCACCCTGCCGCCGTCCCCCATTGACATGTGTCGGCGCAATGGACGCAGAAGGTCGGCGACCTTCGATCCCCATGAGCCCAGCCCCTCACGCACTGCCCTCCGCTGTGTAGAGTCGTTCGAAGTTGCGGTGGTGCTATATTTCCCAAACTCTTCCGAGTGTTTTCCGACCGCCTCGAGTCACCCTGACCCAAACGAACACCACCAGTGCATTCCTTGTGCTTTGGACATCGAAACCCACTAAAGGATTGAACTCAACGTTCATCAGAATTGGAAGTCGACATTCTCCTGAATCCATGGAGGTCCGAGAAATCATAGTTCAAATTCGGCCACTCTAGGCATTTCCAAGAAGAACCACCACCACGACGACGCTCCACGAGTCTTGGGCTTCGATGCCCATTGATCATTTTCTCGAACTACCACCATGGGGTGGTGGCACCACCGTTAACGTCGGAGCTCTGGCGGGAGCTTTGGCTATCAATTAATTTTTTAAAAATTAAAAATAAGACTTTTTAGGACTGGCATTGTGAGTCCTAAAAACCCTTAGTTTTTAAGGCTCTCAAATAGAGGCGCGTGTCCTAAAAAGTCTTATTTATTGTAGTAGTGGCACCATAATTCCATCCTTACTATGTGTCCCAAGAAAGTCACATGTGGCAACTAGAACTCGCGTTTCTTGAATTTCACATACAACCTGTGTTCTCTTAACCTTTGTAGTACCATCTGAGGTGCTGCTCGTGTTCTGTCCCTGTCCAATAGTATATCAGTATATCGTCAATAAAGATGATCAAAAACTAATCCAGGTAATCTTTAAACACCTTGTTCATCAGATCCATAAATGCTGCTGGGGCATTAGTCAATCAAAATGACATCACCAAAAACTCATAATGCCCGTACCTGGTGAGAAAAGTTGTCTTCGGTATATTCTCCTCCCTAATCCTCAGCTGGTGATAACCAGATCGAAGATCTATCTTGGAGAATACCGTCCTACCCTGCAACTGATCAAACAGATTATCAATCCTTGGCAGAGGATATCTATTCTTGATAGTCAACTTGTTTAGTTCTCTATAATCGATACACATCCTCAGAGAACCATCTTTCTGTTAGGAAAATATTGTTTTGCCTCAATGGAAATGATTATAATATTACAACTCTATGCAATAATATTACAAGTAAATATAGATTGATTAAATAAGGTTACAACTCTATAACTAAAGAAGATGATGATGAAGAAGAGAATGGTGGAAATACAACTCAAAGCAAAATGTTACAAGTAAACTAAAATGTTTGAAATAAAGAAAAGAAGATTACAACCTTTGAACAAGAAATACAAGTAATAGGAACAAGAGAATAAGTAGAAAACAATGCAATAGAAAGAAGAACAGAAACAAAAGCAAACTCTCACTTACACAACCTAAGTGAAGAGGATTGGGGATCACCAACTTGAACAAGGTATAAAACCTTTGTCCAAAAGCTTATTTCCCCCTAACTCAAGCACTAAGGGATCTCTCTCAGATATTGGAAAAGCTTTCTAGAATTATCAAGCCTCAACGTGTTTCTAGCCAAGTGCTCTAGTGGATAGAAAAGTTGTGTCTTACAAGTGAGCTATAGGCTCCTATTTATAGAGTTTAGAAACACCCTTTGAATTTCAAATTCCACCAACCCCCATGGCTGTTACCAATGTTTAATTGGATTAATATGGAATTAAAAAAGAGATTTGGGAGTTATTTGGGTTTTTTGAGCCGTTCAACAAATATTGAAAAAACTGAAAATTTGATCAGTTTTTGGCCTATGGCCGCGGCCAAGGACATCAGTGGCCGCGGCCACTGGTCTCTGACCCACAGGCCGCGGCCATTGACCAAATTCAGCACAAAAATTGTGCTGTTTTCCCAAACGGTTCCAAACCCTCCCAAAACACATTATTGGGGTTAAAATCATATCTCTAACAGCCATATCACATATGGCTTTTATGAAATTCATCTCAGTATTGTGTAACAACAATTTACACAATAAAGGGTAATATTTGGAGGTTACTAATTTGTAATACAAAATATGTTACATTATTTGGATATATCTCATATATCTAAATATTGTAACTCTCTATTATATGTTACAATATGTGACACACTTTGTCACATTTATTTAATCTAAAACATTATATTATAATATAATATAATTTTACATTATATTATAAAATAATATAACACTTTCTTCTTCGCGAAGAGAACTGGTGCGACCCATGGTGAGAAACTAGGCCTAATAAAACCCATGTCCAGTAACTCCTGTAGTTGAACCTTTAGTTCCTTCAACTTAGGTGGAGCCATCCTATAAGGTGCCATAGACACTGACTCTGTCTCTGGAGCCAATTTAATCACAAACTTAATCTCTCTGAATGAAGGTAACCCGGGCAGATCCTCTGGAAACATATCCAGAAACTTACAGATTAACCGAGTCTGTCCTGGTCGCACTGGCACGACTTGAGTGGTATCCACCACACTAGCTAAAAACCCTATGCATCCCCCCTGCAATAGGTCTCTAGATCTAAGTACAAATATCATAGGTATATGGGGTCCATGCACAGTGCCAACGAATAGAAAGGGGTCCGCACCCTTAGGCTCAAATTTTACCATCTTCTTCTTGCAATATATCGTTGCCACGTACTTCTCTAGCAAATCCTTACCCAGAATTATATCAAAATTAGTCATCACCAATTCCACCAAGTCAACTGACAATTCCCTGCCATCCACTGTAACTGGTAGTGATCTAACCCATCTCCTAGAAAACACTATCTCCCCAGTAGGCAGCATAATACCTAACCCCAAAGGATAAAACTCACATGGTCTACATAATCCATCTATAATCCTACTAGCAACAAAAGAGTGTGTAGCACCCGAATCAATCAAAATAGTATAGAAGGTTCCAGCATTAGAAAGCTGACCTATAATCACCAAGGGACTAACCTCGGCCTCTGCCTGGATCAAGGTGAACTCTCGAGCTGGCGTCAGGCTGTCAACCTTCTTGGGCACTTCCTTTCTTGCTCTCGGGTAGTCCTTCTTCAAATGCCCCAAATTGTTGCAAACAAAATAAGCCTTCGCCAGACATTCCCCAATATGGCTCCTCTTGCACTAGGAGCACTCTGGGAATGCTCTCCTAGTCTCACTGCCACCCTGGCGGCCCATCTGTATTCCCCGTGGCCTCCTATCTAGCCCTGGAGCTAAAACAGTATCTGTAGTCTTTCCCTTTTGATCACTGGGGCCTCTGCCCCTACCAAATCCTATAAATGGAGGTCCTGACATACTAGAATCTCTTCTGGCCGCATTTTCATGCCAGATCTTGTCTGCGCTCTCAATTGTAAGCGCCTTCTCCACACCTTGTGCATAGGTTGTCAATCCTGGTACAGTAGTAATACGAACATCCTGGGCTATCATAGGTTGTAGCCCTTGGAGAAACCTCTCTCTTCTGGTCCCATTTGTGGGAACCAGATCCTCGGTAAACTTTGCCAGTTTGTAGAACTTTAGGGCGTAGTCAGTCACTGTCATGTTACCCTGAAGTAACTTGCTGAACTCTTCAGCCTTCACAACTTTCACTGCATCGTTGTAGTACTTCTCATTAAACAAAGTTCTAAATTCTTCCCATTCCATGATGTTTACTTCTCTCGTTTGGGATACCACCTCCCACCATATTTGGGCATCCTCCCAAAACATGAAGTGGCGCAAGCCACTCTCTCTTTACCACCTACCCTCATAAAATCCAGGATGGTTGTTATCATGGTCATCCACTACTCAGCCTTTAGTGGATCTGAGTTGCCCTAAAAATATGGAGGGTGTTGTTTCCTGAACCTCTCATACAAGGGTTCCCATCTATCTCCCCCTGCCTGGGGTTGCACTACCGCTGGTACCTCTGGCTGTATCATTTCCAGTACTATGGGCTGTGGGTTCCCTGTTGGAACCTGTTGCTGTCTCAAGAGGCGAATCTCTTATCCCTTCCTCTCTAATCTGGCATGCATATCAGCGAGCACATGTTTCTAGTTTTATGGAGCTGGCGGTGGGGCCTGGCCCTGGTCATTTCCTTCCCTGGCTTGTTTCTCTTGGCTAGCCAACCTCTCTAACATTCAAGGATTAATACTGATATCTAACTTACTCTCAGTGATCAAATTGGCTGTTAGGTAAGTAATAAATATACCTCTTGCCCCTGGACGCTCCAAGATCAAACAGATAAACGAACAAGTGCGATGCTAATAAGAAAGCCAACAAACAATATACTCATCATGGTGCTAATAAGCACTTCCTGATATTCATCAGCAAATAACAATGCTAATAAGCATTTCTGGCATTTATAAGAAATTAACGATGCACATAAATATATTCAGACATTTACACATGTATAACCATGTTATAAAGCATGTTCTTTAATCCATGCAAGTGTTAACAGTGCCAATAAGCATTTCCAGACCTATATGCAAATAACAACGCTAATAAGTGTATCTTGACCAACATGTCCACATAATAATGCTAATAAGCGGTTCCTTCGCATTCACAGGCAGTAACAATGCTAATAAGCATGTTCTTTATCATTCATGCAACAGTCAAGGGCCATGCCCTATCATATTACCTCATGCTTCCTAAACAGGCACGCAAATAAAGCATTTATATCATATTTAAGCAGTTAAACACATAACCACATAAATAGTTATCGAACCCTGAGTCGAGATTGTCTTTAGTGGCGAGTGTACATGCCTGGCCAGTCTTTAGGAACCCTTACCTTGGTAGCTCTGATACCAAGTTGTAACATCCTCCTAATCACGGACCATTACATTGTGTACTTTGAATTGTGTCAAACTTGCTAATCAAATATTTTGGTTATAAACGTGTGACTAAGGTTAACGTTAAGGGTTACGGATAAAATTATTGGTCAAAGGAATTGTTGATTTTTAATTTAAGATGTTTTATACATACATGGGATCCCAAAATATTACAAACAAATGTAAAAAAGGGTGTATATACATAAAAGTTACACTCGGCCGAGCTAGGCAGCAAAATTAGGGCTACAACCCTAGTTCCTCTAAGATATCCTCGGTCGTGGTGGACGAGCAGCCGCATATGTACATGCCACCACCGAAGCTCTCCAACTCATGGCTGGTAAAACTTTCCTTTTCCCTTACCTACACCACATAGCACCTGTGACCCAAGGCTTAGAAAGAAAACTTAAACACATGCGTGAACATAAAATACAGATTTCCAGATACTTATCTAGCATGCCCAACAGTAATAACCTACTCATGCATACATAAATTACAAATAGATGGTCATTGGACCATTATAGGGCTGCTGCCCTAAATAGTTGACCATAGAACCAACCCCAAGGCCTTATGCCCTAGCTATGTGACCATAGAGTCACTTGGGGCCCTCGTCCATAGCTCTGGGTAACTATCCATAGAGCTAGCTAAACACTTTTGTTTTCCAATGACCGTTGGGTTGAACAATGTAATAGTATCACTACAACAAACAAGCTTTTTAGGACTCGTGGTGCGCGAGTCCTCTATTTGAGAGCCTTAAAAACTCATGTGTTATTAGGACTCGTGTTGCGAGTCCTAAAAAATCCCGTTGAGTGCCTTTAAGTAAGTTTTTAGGACTCGCTATAAGAATTTTTTTAGGACTTGCAATGCAAGTCCTAAAAAGTCTTATTTTTAATTTTAAAAAAATTAATTGATAGCCAAAGCTCCCGCCGGAGCTCCGACATTAACAGCGGCGCCACCACCCCATGGCGGTGGTTCGGGAAAATGATCAATCCTTTAGTGGGTTTTGATGCCTAAAGCACAAGGAATAAATTGGTGGTGTTCGTTTGGTTCGGGATGGCTCGAGGCGGTCGAAAAACACTCAAAAGAGTTTGGGAAAAATAGCACCACCGCGACTTCGAACGACTTTAGGCGGTGGAGGGCGACGCGTGAGGGGCTGAGCTCGTGGGGGTCGAAGGTCGCCGACCTTCTGCGTCCATCGCGTCAGTGCGTGTAGGAGGGGGGTGGTCGGAGAACCGTCATCCGTGGCTTGGTTGTGGAGTTCGTGAGAGAGAGAGACAGAGAGAGAAATGGGGGAAGAGAGCAAGGAGAGAAAGAGAGAGAATGGGTTGTTGTTTATATTTTTCTTTGTGAAGTAATAAATAGTAAAATTTTAGTTTAAAAAAATAGGAGGGAATTTGAAATATTTTAAAATTCAAACTTTTAGGACACACATAAGTTTTTAGGACTCGCAATGCGAGCCCTAAAAACATTCTCGTAATTTTAGTTAAAAAAATTGGAGGGAATTTGAAATTTTTTAAAATTCAAATTTTTAGGACACACATAAGTTTTTATGACTTGCAATTTTAGCTTAAAAAATTGGAGGGAATTTGAAATTTTTTAAAATTCAAACTTTTAAGACACACATAAGTTTGGGAGTCCTAAAAACATTCTCATAATTTTAGTTAAAAAATTGGAGGGAGTTTGAAATATTTTAAAATTCAAATTTTTAGGACACACATAAGTTTTTAGGACTCGCAATTTTAGCTTAAAAAATTGGAGGGAATTTGAAATTTTTTAAAATTCAAACTTTTAAGACACACATAAGTTTGCGAGTCCTAAAAACATTCTCATAATTTTAGTTAAAAAAAAGTGGAGGGAGTTTGAAATATTTTCAAATTCAAATTTTTAGGACACACATAAGTTTTTAGGACTCGCAATTTTAGTTAAAAAAATTGGAGGGAATTTGAAATTTTTTAAAATTCAAACTTTTAGGACACACATAAGTTTTTAGGACTCGCGTTAGGAGTTGTTTTTAGGACTCGCTTCTAGGTGAGTGACCTAAAAAAGTGTCCTAAAATGGGGTTTTTGTAGTAGTGTACGTTGCTGATTTGGGCCTAAGCCTTTCGACCAGCACGCAGCGCGCTATTGCCGTCCTTGACTAATAAGTTAAGCCCTGAACCAGGTATTCAGATACAGATACAAAAACAGATATAGATAAGCATACTTCAGACAACAAAAGCATGCATACATATTAATCATATAACATCATAAAGTAATTGCAAACATAGTAATAACCCTGATCCTTAACGGGGCCAAGCCTTAGCTACGGAAACTATGCGAACAGTCATATATCACTTAATCAGGTACATAATATTCAAGAACGTTTAATCAACAAGCAAAATGATAACTTAAGCATGTTCATTCTCAGGGGCCCGAGCCCTATTCACAATTATAATTAAGAGTCGAACGAAGCCCTAATCACATATATCACATATTGGGTGCAATTTTCTTACCTCAGGTAGCATTAAATAAGAAAGATCCTCGAGCACGATCCCAGTTCCAAGGCCCTAGCATTAACCTAGTCACAACAATAATATAGGATTCTGTCAATAACGAGCAAATAAAGGCTTCTGAACTGAGTCCTAGCCTCTGGGACCTCGAATTCTACTAAACCGGGTGGTAGAATTGATCCTAAGCCATTAGGAATAAATTCCCGTCATCAAAAACCCACGGTGGCCAAAACAGCCAAGGCGAGCCGCGACCTACCCTTGACGGTCGCAGCGTAACCCTTAAGTTAGAGGCCCCCTTCTTCTTGGAAATAGGACATGGGTCGTGACCTGGCCTAGAGGGTCGTAGCGTGCCTCCTAGACAAAAGCCCCCCAAGGGCCCTGGGTTTGGTTGGGTTGCGACGCCCTAAGAACAGGGCCGTGACCTAACCCTGCGAACCCATAATTTCTCCATTTTTCTCTAGCCAAAAACTTACCAAAACCTACCCAAATCAATCCTAAAACAACAATTAAATCCCCAGAACAATATCAGCATAATACCAGCATCAAAACCCCAGCTCAACACACTCAAAACTCCACTCGAAACTTAAATTCACAACCTTGAGCCTCAAAGCTCAAGAACAGCCAAACTTAAATAGAAAAAAATTGTGGAGATCAAGGTCCAAAGCTTACCTCAATTGGCAAAAATTTCCCCCTAGCTGTAGCAAATCCAATCCCAAGCTTAGGTCTTCAATCTCTCAAGCTTTAGCCAACAATTTCTCCTTAATTCTCAAATAACTCCCTTAGAAAAGTTGAGAGAAAATACGAAAGAGGGTGAGTCGGTTGGGAGCTGTTGCTAACAAAGTGTTTGAGTGTTTGTTTTGTTTCCCTCAAGGCTTAAGTTACTTAAGCTAATCTCAATCTCAAAGCTTGGGGTACCGAAAACGTCCCTGAGGAAAAAATGGTCAAAATACCCACCATTCCCTCCTAATCTCACTAACTCAATATATATCCTCAATTATTCATTCCCTTTTCACGATAACCCGATACTGAGCTAAATACTCTGAATACCCCTTGACTCGCCCCGAGTCGGGTATTGGGTCCTGTTGTGACTTTCTCGCTAACTTTCTCCCTAGGATCGTCTCGTATCGATAACCCAAATAAACCCACATAATAATGTGGTCTCTCACATATATCACATATACACAATTATGTCTACAACGAGCAAAATTATGAAAATTTTCCTTCTAATTAGAAACGGGCCCACATGCATATTTAATATTCCTAAACATGCATAACTAGTTATATTATAATATAACTCACATAATCACATAATCATACTCAAATATATCATATAAGCATATAATTCCATATATTGCCATCCTGGCCCCCTAATCAAGGCCATAAGCCATATTAGGTAATTTGGGACGTTACAGAGGCATTGTCTAGGAAACCTTATAGAATGGCTCCATCGGAGCAGGAGGAACTAAAGATTCAGTTGCAGAAGTTGTTGGATCTGGGATTCATTAGACCCAGTTTCGCCATGGGGTGCTCCAGTGTTGTTCGTCAAGAAGAAGGATGGGTCCTTAAGGATGTGTATTGACACTACAGAGATCTGAATAAGTTAACCATTAAGAATAAGTATCCCCTGCCCAGGATCGACGATTTATTTGACCAGCTACAGGGGAAGACACTTTGCTCTAAGATCGACCTTCGGTCTGGCTATCATCAGTTGAGGATTAAGGATGAGGACATACCGAAGACCGCATTCTGTATGAGGTATATACATTATGAATTCTTGATCATGTCCTTTGGATTAACCAATGCCCCAAAAGCCTTTATGGACTTGATGAATAAGGTCTTAAGGGATTATTCAGATAAGTTTGTGATCATATTCATCGATGATATACATGTGTACTCCCAGTCATAGGCAGAGCATGAGCGACATCTTTGTTTGGTACTGCAACGGTTGAGAGAGCATAGGCTATATGCTAAGTTAAGAAAATGTGAGTTTTGGTTGCCCCAAGTAACATTTATGGGCCACATTGTGAGTAAGGAGGGGATTCTGGTTGACCCAACCAAGTTCGAGGCAGTGAGAGATTGGCCCAGGCTGAACAATGTACTAGAGGTTAGGAGCTTCTTAGGATTAGCAGGGACTATCAGCGGTTCATTGAGAGATTCTCCGGAATAGCTACACCGTTGACTGAGCTGATGCGTAAGAAGACCAAGGATGTTTGGATAAATAGATGTGAGAACAGTTTCAAGGAGTCAAAACTACGACTGATCACTGCTCCAGTACTGAGTCTTCCATAGGACAATGAGAAGTTTATAGTCTACTGTGATGCTTTTAGGCAAGGTTTGGGGTGTGTATTGATGCAAGCTGGAAAGGTGATAGCCTACGCGTCTAGATAGCTAAAGGAGTATGAGCAGAGATATCCCACTCATGATCTGGAACTGGTAGCGGTAATGTTCACATTGAAGGTATGGAGGCACTATCTGTAGGGAGAGAAGTGCGAAATATACACCGACCATAAAAGTTTAAATTATTTTTTTACTTAGAAGGATCTGAATATGCACCAAAGGTGTTGGCTGGAGTTAGTGAAGGATCATGACTATGATATTTTGAACCATCCAGGAAAGGCCAATGTGGTGGCCGATGCATTGAGTTGGAAGGGCCCAGGGTAGTTATTTAGTGCAAGACAGATATCAGGAGAGTTAGCTGAAGAGATGACCAGAGCGGGAATAGAATTGGTAGTTGGTCAACTAGCCAATATCGCTATTCAGTCCACGCTCCTCGAGAGGATTAAGGAAGCATAGAAGGAGGATCAACAGTTGAGGAAACACAGGGAATATGTCTTAACTAGAGTGGCTGAAGGCTTTTCTATTTCAGAGGTGGGTTTACTAGAGCTATAAAGGTCAAATTTGCTTTCCGATGGATTCTGGTATCAGGTGAGAGATTCTAGATGACTCTCATACCACTCCCTACTCCTTACATCTGGGTACAATGAAGATGTACCAGGACTTGAGATCTTTGTATTTGTGGTCGAGGATGAAGAGGGACGTAGTAGATTATGTGGCCAAGTGTTTATCCTGTCAGCAGATGAAGACTGAACATCAAAGGCTAGCATGGTTGCTGTAGACTTTATAGATTCCGGAGTTGAAATGGGAGGATAACACGATGGACTTTGTGGTTGGATTACCGAAGACAGTAGGATAGTATGATTCTGTGTGGGTGATTATGGATAGGTACACCAAATTATCCCACTTTTTGCTTGTTAGGACAAGTCATACGGTGGAGCAGTATGCTGAGTTGTATGTGAAGGAAATTGTGCGACTTCATGGGGCTCCAAGGTTGATATTATCTGATAGGGACCCCACCTTCACCTCTAAGTTTTGAGAGAGCTTGGAGAAGGCTATGTGCACGCAGTTGTGGTTTAGTAGTGCCTATCATCCTCAGACGGATGGACAGTCTGAGAGGACGATTTAGATACTGGATGATATGTTACGGGCCTGTGCTCTGGATTTTCGAGGATCTTGAAGTAAGTTTCTCCCTTTGATCAAGTTTTCGTATAATAATAGCTATCAAGCGACTATCAGAGTAGCTCCGTATGAAATGTTATATGGGAGGAAGTTGTAAAGCGCCCTATTCTATTACTTTGTAAAATGTCTCACAACTCATAAATAAATAGAAAAAAAACACCACTTAATATATGAAATTCAATGGGGCCTTGATAAAACATGCAAGTTGAGCCCAATAGTCTGAAATAATAATAAAATGTACTTATGAAATGTTTAAAGGAAAATAAAGTTTAAGTCACACTGATAGTTTTAAAATTAAAGTCCATAATATCATTCTTTGAAACTCGACGCTTATGTTGATAGTTTATTCGTTCATAGGATACCCCCACTATAGACACCCAGTCGTTGGAACACATACAACACATGAAATCCATTTCATATCAACACAAAGGAAACACATATTGCATCATATTCACCATAGCATTTCAAGATAGAATTCCATCCTTCATATCATATGATCCATCATCATACATAACATGTCATTATTCTCATAACATACCAATCTTATCATTTCATAGCATAAACATAGAAACTCTATCTAACTTTCTCACCTTAGGTTTGAGCAAAGCAAAATAAGAAAAACTTCACAATGATCCTATAATCATAATCAAACATTGCATCTTAGAATCACATGTCAATTACTCCTGCCCAACACATATACCCCATGTGTGCATGGGCCATGCACACATGGTGTCAGTTGCCCAAAAATTCCAAACATACACATTTTTACATAAAATCATAAAAGAATAATGAAAATTCTACCTATTATCCCTTCATAGTTACAAAGTAAAATATATATGTTTGATTAATAAGCATATATTTGAACGTAAAAATATATTTGCATGCGACATGCATATGTGAGAGCATTGTTATAAAGTGACGTTTTAAAACGATAATTCCTACATGTTTATTTCTACCACTTTTCAAATAAAATTCAGCAACATGATCTCTTCACCATTATTTATTTCTTTAAATCCCAAAGTTTGATTAAACCACTTAATACATTATTTTTACTTCATAAAAATAATTCATTTAACCTTTATAAATTAATAAAATTATATGATTGAATGTGATCATTTATAATTTAAAGTGTGGGGAAAATATATCTTCACCTATATTATTTAAGACTTGAATTATGTAGGTGTAGGACCCATTAATTTAAAACAAAATAATTATTTAACTTAATAACACAAACTTTCAGCAACTTTTATTTTGTTTAAATTCAAGTGAAAATTAATGGTTACATTAAAAAAATATATATTGTTTTTACATATACATAACTTACGGCATGATTATTTAAATTAGTATCATTACATATCTTATTTATAAGACATTTCTTAATTTTAATAAAAAATTCTAGCAACTAATAATTCATTCAAAATCACAAACATAGATTAAAATCACATTTTCTTCATAAAAATCAGCAAGTGTTAATTTGATAAAAACTCAATTTAAATGTGAAATAAAACACCCTTTTATTTACATTAAATCAAACTATCATTAGAGACATCTCATGAGCATTTAAAACATTGTTTCACCAATTATATACAAAAATCAGCAAGCATAATTAACATGAAATTCATCTTAAATTCACGCTTCTCAAAACTCAAACCATAACCTTCATGCTCAATCAACAACAAATCTAAAAACAAACCCTAGCATGCACCTAATTACATACTTTCATTCATACAATTAGATTACTAAGATTAAAATAGTAACAATAAAACAAACATAGGACTCCCACAAGGATTTTAGAAAACCCTAGATGATGCAACATTAATACCAATAGGATCATGTTTCTAAAGTCAAGGTAGAATCACCAAACAAAGAATCAACAACAAGATCAACCATACTCACCATTCCTTTTTAGATGCCTTAGGCCGAAACCCAATACCCATACAAATAATAATAAAAAAAACTTCTAACTGTTTATGTTGCATCAAATCTTATCTTATGCAAATAAAAACAAAACCTTTTCATAGTTTAACCATAACAAGATTCGCCTATGAATAATAATAGAATGATGCCTATTGACTGGTTTTTTGGTCAACTAACACAGAGTTAAAATAATTAATTAGAGAGCTTTCATTCAAACAATCAATGAACCTTAAATAAGCCAAGAACCTAATAACTATGAGCAATGAGTGATAAAAGACACCCAAAATTATAGAGGTTAGGCCCAAAGAAACGGCAATGACCTACTTCCTCTTTAATTTGTATTGATCTTTAAGGTTTACACAAGATGACCAGTGAAAACAGGTACGATTATAAGTGTAAAAACAATATAGACTGGCAGAAATCACTGCTAACTGTTCCTAACAGGTTGATCAATATATTTCTGGTGATGGTCGGTAGGCTAAAAATCTCCCCCCTTGCACAGTGGTGAAGGACTTGTATTTATACTATCCCCAATGCCCAGGATGTTGCGCCTGCACCGCAACTGCTGCAGAATATCCCTTCCTTTTCGCGGGTAGTTGTAGTCCTATTCTTCAGGAGTTTGACCAAGTTTCCAGGAGAGATGTTAGGCGTGAGGAGGATGTAACTAACTTCATCTGACCAGGTATATCGGGTTTCCTGGAGAGCATACCGACCAGTCTCTTTTCTGGTAAGCATACCACGCAGCTGCTTTCTTGGTGAACATAACGCGCAGTAATTGTTATTCATTTGGCAAGTGTGCTCTCCAGCTTGTTTTCCTGTTCGATGCCTATGCCACATGTCAATAATATGATGACACGTGCCCAAAATATGATGCCACGTGTCCAACCTTCATGCCATGTCAGTTGTGTATATTTTTGGGATAACATTTGGCCCCAAGTTTGCAATGGTGCTGAGTAGTATGTAAACTTTCCTTCCGGATACCACCCTATCCAGCCTGGTCGGGGGTGTGTTCTCTTTGCTACGTGGCATCTTCATTTAATAGAGTTAAAGAACTTTGCACTTCTTCAAGTCTCTATGAAATGACTTTTTACTCTTTCCCGCCACTTTTTGATACCATAAAGTATCATAATGGCATCTCTTAATAACTGTACCATTGGTTTATGCAGTTACCGAAGATTGGCTGATGTGTTGGGTGGTTGAGGGGAAGTGACTGGAAGGATGTTCTGGGTGGTGTGCTGACATGTCTGGGGAAACATGCTTGTAGCAGTTGAAGGGATGTCTCATCAATGCTCACAGGAGGAGGTAGAGCGTTGTACCTGGACTATAAATAGCATCCTTCTCTTTTGACTTCATTTTTTACCGTCTCTTCTCCTTTCAAACTTCCCAAACGCTCAGAACTTCCCTCTTTGTGAACTTCGAGTTTTTACACCAAACAGTGTCCAGCCCATGATCACCGAAACTTTTTGGCTCGTATTACCATCACAGACCTACTACCAGTGAGTTCTTCTTTTTCCTCCTTGGTATATTTGTGATTTATGTGAAAATACTTCTGTTTTTCTCTGTGGCCGCGGGTTTTGTTTTTGCCAAACCCTTGGGTTTCTTGCATGAATGTTGTTTGAATCAGTAAATAAAAAACTGCTTTGAGTAGCTCTTGTAACCGGTAATCTGTTTTATTTTATGATTTTACAAAATACCACTTTTTTACGGCCCATTTTGGTAGATTTATGTTCAGTGTTCTTGAAAAACACCAAGAACAACTCTTTGATAAATTTTTCGGAAATCCCTTCATTTTCTCGGTTTCCTTTACTTTTGATCTTGTCTTCTTGCTACGCGATACATTGTGCCGTGTTTACTCCTGAGCTGGTCGGTATAGCCTACGACAATTATACCGATCGGTGTTGTTCGGTGCTCTCACCTCATTTTCCCCTTTTTCTTGTGTGCGCAGACTACTCGGGGGAGGTGATCACCGAACTCCATCACCGTGTCTTCCATTACAATGGCTCATACATGAAAGACAACTTGAGGCTCAAAAGAAGAAGATCCTCACGTGGCATGACGCGCTACTAGAGGGGATCCTAGGGAGGCATCACCCCCCGAGGAGGAGCCTAGTGGCTCGGGACAGGAAGAAGATTCTGAAATCGAGTATGCTACGGAGATTTATACTGAGGCATCCCTAAACCCATTGGATGAGAAGGAAGAGGGTCCTCTCTATGTGGCTCCTACTAGTACTATTTCCATTAAACAAATATAGAATGTGAAGGAGCATTTTAAGCTGCAGGGTGTATCTATCATCAAGCCTCTTTCCTGTTAGACTACCAATGACCCCGAGACCCAATTATATGCCTGGAGCCAATTCCATATGACTATTGGAGCTACTCTCCCTCTTCAGCCATACTTTCAGAGTGTGGTTGATTATTTTTGGATTTTCCCAACCCAAAGTAGTCCCAAGGGCACTATGTTTATTTCTTCCCTTTATGTATTGTACAAATCCTTAAATTGGCCAGTACCTTCTGCCCATGAAATTAATTACCTCTTTCACATCAGATCTAGTCTCCAGCAAGGCTGCTCGGGGTATTTCTATTTCATCCAAAGGGATTCCAATATTTACCTGGCCAATACAGACAACATCTCCAAAGTTGGGGAGTATGCAAGCCAGTACTTTCTCACTAAAAACATTGCTGCCATGAACGTAATGGTCCCTTTAGCTATCCAGTATGCCAGCCAATACTATTTTTTCAACGCAATGGTCCATTTAGCTCTCCAGCCCCTACTCGGGAGATGGCTAAAAGGGCTCGTAGGTTGGCTTCCATGAACCCCGACCTTAAAGATATGGCGGCTCTGACCACCGTAGAGAAATTAACCAATGATGGGCTTTACCGCAATCCAGAGGTGCAAGCTCGACAGATTGAAGTGGAGCATTTAACTCAAGCTCCTCAGACAATGATGAGGATGTACTGCCTGGAGTAGTCGGCTGCTCAAGGGGAACGAAGAGGGTGATTTCACCCTCTTTATATAACTTTCTTTGTGAAGAGGGTGATTTCACTCTCTTTATATAACTTTCTTTGCATTCTTTCATAATTATAATATTCTGCTTGTTCCAATGCTGCTTGGTGCCTTACTAACCTTTTATTTTGATTTGCAGATATGTTGTGTGTGCTCTTTAAGAAATTTGCCCAGAATCATGTCACCATTCCAAGCAGTGAGGCTCCTCCAACCAAACGCCATAGGGTGTTGCTGAGGACCCTGCCGAGGAGTTTCACGGGCCTTTAAATAAGGCCTTAGCCATTCATCAAGGCCATGCAAAAAGGGTGTCCTCTACCCAATCTGACTTCATGACTAATTTAAGTACCAAATCCTTGGAGTATATCACCAGTACTGGCCTCCATGATGTTGTTAGGGTAAGTATTTGGCATTCTTGGAGCTAATATATTTCCTTATTTCATGCTGCAGGGTATGCTGGTCATTAGCTATGCTCATTATCATGCCAAAGGGGCAAGCAAGCAGGTGATTGGCTTGGTGAAGGAGTTTGAAGACAAAACCTCCCAAGTCAATGAGTTGTCTAGACAAGTTCAGAATCTTCAACGGACCTCCGAACAGGTTACTAAGGAAAATGAGAGTCTTAAAAATGCTGCCGAGTAGAGGAACCTTGATGTTAACAGGTTGGAGAGGAGGATTGAAGAGCTAAAGGAAAAGATTGCTGCTGTTGAGAAGGCCACCCAGGAAAAGGAGGACAGACTGACAAAGGCTCTTGAGCAAGAAAATTCTGATCGGGCAATCGATGCTAAGGCTTTGGAAGATTTTGGCTTGAGCACTTTCTTTGATTTTTGGGTTCGTAACAAAACAGTGAACTTCAATTATTTGGCAGAGGCTTACGATGAGCTCATGCAGTACTACACTGAGAGGGAGAAGAACGAGGCTCCGACCGTACCTACAGAGTGGCTGCCAGTCTCCGAGCCAGAGACTGTCGAGCCACTGACCGAGCCAGTCATCATAGCTCTTGAAGAGGATGTCTTTCCATCCGACCCAAGCTCTTAAACTGAGGCTCCAACTCCTGTGGACCAGTCCAGAAATCTCCCAGTCGAAACTCCTATTGTTGAGCTCGAGCAACACATCCCTGACTCTTGAAAACTCTATCTGTCTTTTTTTTTTGTATAGTCTATGTCTGAACAAAAGTGACTGAGCTGAGAAGTCTTTATTCTCACGCACTTATTTTCCTTTTATTGAAATATCAGTTGAGCCGAGCAGCTTTTAATCTCAAGCGCCTTTTGACACGTTTCTATATGATTTTTTATTTGGGTATGTATCTTCTTGTACTTTATTTTTCATTACTTCTCGGTGTATACTGTTTTTTTGGAGCTATGCAACTTTGATTGGAGCTGTGCGACTTTGTCTGTTGATTGGAGCTAATCAATTTTTTCAAACGAGTTGTAAACAATACTGTTCAACCCTATCTACAGAAATTTTTTTATGGATCTTTTCATGGTTTGTTGCCTGGTATACCGAGCAACGCGCAAGCACTTTCACATTAATAAAAATTAACGCTTCTATATCCTTTTAATTTTGCGCTTTTATTTTCTCTTCTTGTCCATGTATGACTATGGTGCCCCCCAAGTGACCGAGCAAGATTCATAACTCTTGGGTTATCCTCTTAATCACTTGCTAATTGACCATAGTTGTTCGTAATAACCTGTTCGGGCCCACTTGGGTTTGCCAAAACCTGCAAAGGTTTCATACACTGTCGACAATCCATGATGTAATTCACTAGTTAGTAGGATAATCATTGTAAAAATAAAGGCTTGTAAAAATGGACAAAAAATGTCTTATTGACTAAAGATTAACCATACAAGCTGCATCGCTACAGAGTAGCTTACATTCATAAACATTAATTATTAAAATAAATGGGCAAATTGTGCCTGTGCATAATTAATAAAACTAACTTTGCTGGTTGGTGGTAAGAGCAATCATGCCTGTACCGGCTAGTCAACGATCACTTAAAAGCAATCTTGTTGATAGTACTTCCTTAGGTGTTCCCCATTCCAATAACGGGGGACATGTACTAATTGGAGATCTTGGTTATATCGCACTAGCCTGTATGTGTCGGGTGGTACTATCTCCGTAACCTGGTAAGGGCCTTCTTAGTTGGGGCCTAGTACTCCTGCTGAAGCATCTCGAGTTTCTGGGAATATTCTTCATAAGACTAGGTCTCCTACGTCAAATTTTCGTTCCTTAATTCTAGAACATAAGTACCGGGCAACTTTTTGCTGATGGGCGGTCAGGCGCATGTTGGACTCTTCGCGTCTTTCTTCAATTAGGTCCAAGGATTCAACTAATAGGTGGTGATTACCATACTGGTCGTATGTCGTGCGCTTGTGAGACGATGGAGTCACCTCTACAGGCAGCATCACTTCATACCCATATGTAAGTGCATAGGGGGTATCTTCAGTAGCTGTTTGCTCGGTAGTCCTATAGGACCATAATACTTCAGGTAGTTTCTCAGGCCAGTTTCACTTAGCCTCTTCTAAATGCTTCTTCGGAGTGTCTTTGAGAGTCTTGTTAACTACTACTACTTGTTCATTCTCTTGTGGGTGTGAGACTGCTAAGATGCTTTTTGTGATGTCGTGTCTAGTGCAGAAATTAGTAAATAACTGGCTATCGAATTGCGTGCCATTGTCAGACACTATTTTGTGAGGTAGACCAAACCTACAAATTATATTCTTTACCACAAAGTCCAATACTTGGAAGTGATTGTTGCTAGCAGCTCGACCTCCATCCATTTGGTAAAGTAATCCACTGCTACTACCGCATACTGTACTCCCCTCTTTCCTTTTGGCAACCGACCAATAAGGTCGATCCCCCAAATGGCAAAGGGCCATGGACTTTACATCTGTGTTAGTTCGTTTGGGGCCGCTCAGGGGATTTTTCCATATCTCTAACACTTGTCACATTTTTGAACATGCGATATGGAGTCCTCATTCATAGTTGGCTAGAAGTAGCCTTGCCTTAGAATTTTCTTAGATAGACTGTGCCCCCCAGCATGATTCCTACAGAAACCCTCATGTACCTCTTCAAGAGCCGCCCTGATTCTATTTGGTTGATGCACCTGAGCAATGGCATGGAAAATCCTCTTCTGTACATGACCCCATCCAAGATGAGGTACCGAGCAGCTTTCCTTATCAATTTTCTAGACTCATTACAACTGTTGGGCAAGATTCCATGCTCTAGATAAGCTGCAATCGGGGTCATCCAGGATGGAGTGTTTTCTATTAGAAGGATTGGATATGGAAGGTTGATACTGGGTCGGTCCAGATACTCAATGGGACCAAATTAGCTTTGTCCGCCACGACAATGCTGGCTAGACTAGTCAGTGCATCTGCCGTGGCATTTTGTTCTCTAGGTATCTGCTGCGAGTCGCTGTATATCTCCAAGGATTTAGCTTTCACTTCTTTAGCTAATCTTAGGCCCGCAACTAGTGCTTCATATTCTGCTTTGTTATTAATTGCCTTAAATCCAAAAGGAAATGCACAATGGATGTGCTACCTTTTCGATGGTGATTAGAGTGAGATCAGCTCCAAACAACTGGTCGGTTGATGAGCCATCTATGTGTAGTTTCAAGGCCTGTTGTTCTTTTTCAGAATCAATAGTGCTAGATTCTGGGTGTCCGGCATTCTGCGCAGCATTCGTGCTGCGCTGTAGCTCAGACTCGGATGACTGTTCGGCTATGACTTCGTCTGGTTCTGGTAGTTCGGTACACTCATCTACAAACTCTGCAATAGGCTAGCCTTTAATTGTTGTTCGGGGCTGGTAGGTAATCTAGTACTGCCCGAGCTCTATAGACCATTTGAGTAACCGACTAGAGGTATCTGGCTATTGCAAGACTTGGTGCAGTGGTTGGTCAGTAAGAACCTTGATGGGATACGCTTGGAAGTATGGGCAAAGTTTTTTGGTCAACAGGAGCAGGCAGTAAGTTAATTTTTCAATTAGAGGATACCTACTCTTGGCTTCAACCAGCCTCTTATTGACATAGTAAACTGCATGGTGGATCTTGTTTTCTTATCTGACCAGGACTACACTAACAACGTGTTGTGTTACTACCAGGTATATGCATATTTCTTCACCCTCCAGAGGTTTTGAAAAGATTGGGGGTTGCGCCAGCTGTTGGTTTAGAACTTGGAAGGCTTGTTATCATCCACGTAAACTTCCATGTTATTCCCTATTTGGTCCTTGAACATACGATTTACCAGCCACTGATATGTTGCTTCAGTGTTTTTCAGACTAAACGACATTACTCTATAGCAGTACAACCCCACATTCGTGTGGAAACTTGTATGCTCCTGGTCGGGTGGATGCATGCTTATTTGTTATACCTCGAGTAGGCATCCATGAAGGTTAAAATTTCATGGATGGCTGTAGCGTTCACCAGTTGGTCAATTCTTGGAAGTGGGAAGCAGTCATTGGGGCATGCTTTATTCAAATCTGTAAAATCTATGCGTACCCTCCACTTGTTGTTAGGCTTTGGTACCAATACGGGATTGGAAACCCATACAGGATAAAAGGCTTCCCTGAGAAAGTTATTATTTAAGAGCTTATCCACGTCCTCCTTTAATGATTTTGCCCTCGTTTGATCTAGTAACCTCCTTTTTTATTGTATGGTCTTGAAGTGTTCTGAGTCAATGTTGAGGGCATGGCTTATAATGGTTGGGCAGATCCCCACCATGTCATCATGTGACCGAGCGAATACATCCTAGTTGTCCCATAGGAATTGGATCAAAGCAGATCTTATGTTCCTGGATAACCCTTTCCGTACCTTGACAACCCTGGTCGGGTAATTTGGGTCAAGTGGGACCTCTTCTAATTCTTTGATTGGACCCACCCCTATATCAGTATCCCCAATACGAGGGTCTATGTCATCTCCCCCGCTTTGGGCTGCATCCTATTTTTGGTGACTGGGCCCTGTAGGCTGGGTAGTATAGAATGCCTTGCCAACCTTTTTGACTGATGAATTATAACATTCTCTGGCCACTAGTTGGTTCCCCTTAACACATCCTACACCTGCTCAGGTCGAGAATTTGAGTAATAAGTGGAAAGCCGAGGTGACTGCTCAGAGGTCATACAGGGCCGGTCGGCCTATCATGGCATTGTATGGAGAGGGAATGTCAATTACCACGAACAAAGCCATTGCCGTGTTACTTTTAGGTGTCGTCCCTACTGTTAAGGGCAACCTTATGCTTCCTGCGGGGACCATACCGTTCCTAGTAAACCCATACAGTAGATGCTTGCATGGTTCTAAGTCTCTAATGCTTAAATTCATCCTCTCTAGGGTATTCTTGAATAGAATGTTGACAGACGAGCCATGATCAATCATCGTCCGAGCCACGATCATGTTGGCGATTTGATCCTCTACCACCAAAGGGTCATTATGGATGATGTACATGACTTGTGTCTTCCTCACTGAATGTGATGGGTTCACATTCATATTGAGGTTGTTTGGGACTACGGTCCTGGACAGCCAATACATCTTCCTCTCACTCGTGTCTAAGGGAACATGCGTATCTTTCTCGGGCCTTGCAACTTTTACCAGCCAAATGTGGTCCTCCACAGATCATATCTAGCCAGCCAGCAACTGGTGGTGGTAGGAGTGGTTGATTGCTTTGATACAATTGGGGAGCCTGTTGCTGAGGAGGTTGTTGAAATTATGGGTCAATGGTCGGTCGTACATACCTTTTAGATTAGCATTATTCTGCCGAATGAGGAATTCTATTTCCTCTTTTAGGTGAGTGCACTTATTGGTTTCATGACCGTAGTCATTGTGAAATCGACAAAATTTATTCATATCTCATCTACTAGCATCTTTCCTTAATGGTGGTGGTCTCCTATAAGGTACTACTACTTGGGTGGCATTGAAAACATCTGCTCGGGACTCCATTAGGATAGTGTAAGTAGGAAATTTTGGCACTTATTCTCGCGGTTGCCTGCTCGGTTGTCTTAGGCTTCTTATTTTCATTCTGGTTACTGTTACCCCTAGCTCCATTACTGCGTTTGACGTTCTTGCCCCCATTTTTACTTCCTTCTGCAGGGTTGGTGGTGTTCCCAGCACTTCTTTTCTCCTGATTGGCAGTTGCCTATGTAGGATTATCCACCTTCCATTCAGCTTCCTCTAGCTTGATAAATTCTTTTGCCTAGGTAAGATTATCAAGGAATTCTTGAGTGGTGCGCACTGAGTTCCTCTTTAAGTTACTCCAGAATAGACATTTTACCTTGACTCTCGAATTGATGGCTATCAACTTACTATCATCACTAAGAGACTTCAATCTGGTGGCCTCTTGCATGAAACACTGAATGTAGTCTTTTAAAGGCTCGTTGTCCCTTTGTTTTATGTCCACCAAATCATTTGGCTCGGTTGGAAGGGGCATTCCCGAGGAGAAATAAGAATAGAATATGCGGATAAAACCATCCCATGATGTGATTGATCTTGGCTGTAGCTTGAAAAATCATTGCTAGGCGGTTTCTGACAGGGTGGCCAGGAAGATCCTGCACCTAGCATCATCTCGAACCCCTTGGAGGTCAGTTTGCAACTCAAAGTTGTGTATGTGGGATACTAGGTCTTCCCACCCATTATACATTTTCCATGTTGGCATCTTGAATTTAATGGGTATGTACAACAGATTAATGCATTCCAAAAATGGGGGATCTCTCAGCCTTTTTATTTCAATATCTGTTAATTTGGGGGCTGTCAAGTCCCTTACTAATTGGGTTAACAGGTCCAGTTGGGCATGGATGTTAGGGTCTGCAGTTGCCCAGGGCTATGCTACATTGTGGACCTCATCCATTCTCAAGTCCCAACACAGGCTCAGGCGAAGCTATATTGTTTGACTCCCAATTTTTCTGGCTACGATTAAGAGCATCTCGAAGGTCTTCACCTTCCATGGGACCTATTCGATTGAAAACAGAGTTTGGCTGAGGCCTACCCCAGCATTTTGACTGTCTGCTTTTCCTGGTACTGAAGGTACTCCCTGGAACCCTCCACCTCGGGGTGGTTGGTTGTTAGGGATTTCCTGCCCTAGTGGGACAAACGGTCCTTCGGGCTGGTTACCCCCTGACCATGGTTATTATGCTGGCGAACTTGTCTAGCTGCCTCATCTTGATCATACCCATCATCATAATGGGGTTTGAATGCACTACTAACTTTTGGCTCCCCCCTTTTGGATCTTGGTCGGTACTTTAGTTGTTGTCTATACCGACCAGGTTGTTGCTGGTAGTTCTGGGATTGACCACTCCTATTCTGTGCTGGAATTCAGTGGTGGCCATCTTGAACCGCAACATCTGGACTTCTTTCTCGGACACTTCCTTGAGATCTTGGCCCAAAATTCCCTGCTCGGTCTTGCCCCATATAGTGCCTAGGTTGGACCCGTTCATCAATTGGCAGGGGATGCCTATTATTGTTGGCTTTGCCCCCCGAACAGATCGATGACTCCTAGTCGGACCATGCTTTCCTTGCTAGGGCTGAGTTTCTGGTCTGTGCATGACACCTTCACCTAAACCAAAGACATGAGGACATTGTTGGTTATGGGCAGTAGTTCCAGTTGCAGTCCCCACACCTTGGGTTTGCTGTTGTTGTAAGTAATTGTGAATAGATTCATCCGCCTCCCTTGTCCAACGTTCCATATCCTCTTGTTGGGCCTGTATCTCCCATGAATGTTGGTCCATTCACTCTTGAAAATTCCTGTGCTGCTTCTCGAACGCCTCGTTAATTTCCTGCTGGGTGGTGGCCCGTCCCTGGTTCATAGTAGCATGTTGATCCTGCATTTGTCTCATGGCCTCTCTCATTTGTTCGATCTCGGGATCAAACCCTTAAATATCTACATGGAGCTCATGTCGTCTGGGACCCCCAAACCTTGGTCCTTGCTGGTCGGTACCCCTTGCAACACCTCCACCTGTAGTTCCTACATGGGTGATGCTAGTAGAAGCGACAGTACCACGCCCTGGTGCAGTGGGCCCGGCGATTTGTCCCCCAACACCAGATGGGTTCCTGGGCGGTAAGTTTCCTTGTTTCCCATTCAAATTGCTCATTGAAGGTACTTGACGAGAAGTTTCAACCTCGGGTTCTGGAGGTTCTTGGCTTGACCTTCGGGTTGAGACCACCATCCTTGCGATAACAAAAATCTAATGTGATTGTCTTCAGTTCAGCTCTCAATGAAAGCACCAAAATGTTGGTTGGTTTTTTGGTCAACTAACGCGGAGTTAAAATAATTAGTTATAGAGCTTTCATTCAAACAATCAATGAACCATAAAAAATCCAAGAACCTAATAACTATGAGCAATGAATGATAAAAGACACCAGAAATTGTAGAGGTTCGGCTCCAAGAAACGTCAATGACCTACTTCCTCTTTAATTTGTATTGATCTTTAAGGTTCACACAAGATCACCAATGAAAACAGGTACGATTCTAAGTGTAAAAATAATACAGAATGACAGAAATCACTGCTAAGTGTTCCTAACAGGCTGGTCGGTATATTTCTGGTGCTGTTTGGTAGGCTAAAAATCTCCCCCTTCCACAATGGTGGAAGACTTGTATTTATACTATCCCCAACGCCCAGGATGTTGCGCCTGCACCGCAACTGCTGCAAAATATCCCTTCCTTTTTGCAGGTAGTTGCAGTCCTATTCTTCAGGAGTTTGACCAAGTTTTCAGGTGAACTATTAGGTGAGAGGAGGATGTAACTGACTTCATTCGACCAGGTATACCGAGTTTCCTGGAGACTATACCGAGCAGCCTCTTTTCTGGTAAGTGTAACGCACAACTGCTTTTCTGGTGAGCATATCGCGCCGTAATTGTTATTCATCTGGCAAGTGTGCTCTCTCTAGCTTGTTTGATTGTTGGATGCCTATGCCACGTGTAAAAAATATGATGACACGTGTCCAACCTTCATGCCATGTCAGCTGTGTATATTTTTGGGATAACAATGCCAAAAACCAAAAGCCACATAAAATCATAGAGCCACACGCCTAGGTCAAAACCCTTCATGCATCAAATAATACAACCTTTCATCCCAAAATAAAACAAAATAACAATAAACCAATATAACCCAAGAAATCATAACAACAATAGGGCTAGAGATTTCATTACCTCTCTTGATTGTAGAATCAAGAACACAAAAGTGACCAAACCCCAAAATTATAGCCACCACTTGTTTAAGCCTAGGGTTTCGAAACCCACCTTAAGAAAAGAAGAAAACAAAGAATCAACAACCAAGAACAATTATCAAAATACAAGAAACAAAAGAAGATAGGATCTAGAAACCACAAATAGAAGACGAAATACCCTAGGATTGAATCTTTTTCTCTCCTTCTTCTCCTCCTTCTTCTCTTCTCTTTTCTTTTCTTTTCTTTCTCTCTCTATCTCACGCTCACTCTCTCTCCTTCTCTCTCTAGGCCGACGGTCACAAGAGCACAAATCCTCTCTTTTCTTTTCTTTCCTTCCTTTTAATCTAACCTAGGAAATAACTAGTCCTAATGGGAAATACGTAAGCTTCCTATTTTTTAATTATTTTCATTCATTTGTTTTCTATTTCATTTTTCTTAATTATAGGAAAATAAAGAGTGCATAAAAGATGACAACTGTTTTCCTATTTTAGCTAATAGTCATCCAATCAAGTTGTTTTAAGACCAAACCAAATAGGAAAGGAAATCACCCATTCCAACTATAGTCCACACGCCACCCTTTATTTCCTCATCCTTTATTTAATTTTTTTTAATTCTTTTAATTAAATAAAAAATATCAAAGAAAATAAAATAATAATGCGTAGGAAATTCTATTGCGTGCTCACCATGCAACCATGCACATGAACACGTCCAATTGCCAAGTTGTATCACTACTATGCACCTTGGTGCATTCAATCAAAACTCATTTTCTCACTTAATTAAATTAATAAATAAATAAAACAATTAATAATTAAATTCACACAATTTCTACCAAACAATTCAAACATTAAAAAAATAATTTCTAACACTTAGCAATTAAAAATAAAATAAAGCACAAAATAAATAAATAAAAAAGTTGGTGCGCTACAGAAGTGCAGATCATCGTCCATTGGGATTAGACATGTGAGAGAAAGTACTTAGGTCCTGAGGATGTTCAGAGGACCAACGAGGTGATTGAAAAGATTAGAGCTTCTCTCAAAGTTGACAGTAGAGTTACTCAGACTTGAGACGCAGGAGTCGAGAGTTTCAAGTCGATGATCATGTGTTCCTTAGATTTGCTCCTTTGAGAGGTATCTTATAGATTGGCTATGCCTCCAACCTTATCAGGGTTTCACAATGTATTTCACGTATCCGTGCTCTAGAAGAGCGTATCAGATTCTACGCGTGTGCTGAGTTATGAAAACCTAGAGCTGGATCGAGAATAGTCTTATGAGAAGAAGTCGTTTCAGATTCTAGACCAAAAAGATAAAGTCTTGCGGAATAGAACCATTACCTTAGTAAAAGTACTATGGAGGAACAACAAAGTGGAAGAGGAAACTTGGGAGCTTGAGACTGATATGCGGGATTGATATCACAAGTTATTCAGGTAAATTTTGAGGACAAAATTTCTGTAAGGAGGGAATAGTTGTAACATCCCAAATTTGCTAATAAGGCTTAGTTCCTTGATTAGTGTGTCGGGAGGGCAATAATTGATTTAATTATGTTATTATGTGGATTAAATGATAGGTGATTTGAAATGCATGTTTAGGTGAATTAAATATGCATGTGGGCCCATTTTGGTTAATAAGGGCATATTTGTAATGTTGGCCCGTTGAGGGCATAAATGTAAATTATATGTGTGTTGTGCTTGAGACCACAAGATTGTGGAGATTTATTTGTGATGTGTGATTCGAGACAGTCTAAGGGAGCGAAATAGCGAAATAGTCACAATAGGGTCGAATACCTGACTCGGGGTGAGCCTAAGGGTATTTTGGGAATGTAGCACATGTTCGGGGTTACGAGGTAACGAGTAGCTACTTAACGATTATTTGGGTAAGTAGGGATTAAATGGAGGAACACTCAAGGAATTAGCGGGATGAGGCAAATGATGGGATTACCCTCAGAGGCATTTAAGTGATAGGCTTAGGTAGCTCTAAGAAACAACCAGAAACTAAGTAAACCTCAACTCTTTCTCTCTCCCACGTTCATTCTCTCTCTCTCTCTCTTGGTCTTTGGAGAATTTTTGAGAACTTTGAAGAAATTTCCCCAGAAATTGATGATTTGAGGCTGGGGACTTGGGGAAATCAAGCTAGGGGAAGCCTGAGGAAGTTCAGGGTCACAATTCGTAGCTAGGGTAAGCTCTAACATTGATTTATTTATCTTTTGGGCCGGTTTTCTTAGTATTTTGGACGTTTTGAACACAAGAGATTTAAGCTAGGTTGTGGTGAGGTTTTTTTTAAGTTTTCGGGTTTATGTACTACCCTAGGTGTAGTGGTAGTATTTTTGGGACATAATTCTAGTGTTGGACATGTTTGGATCGATTTGCAGGAGGTTTAGAATTTTAAAAACGATGGAATTTCTGGGTTTTGGGGCTCGAGCCACGACCCTATTCTTCAGGAGTCGCGGCTCGCATGAACCCAGTAGGCCTCAGGGCCTCTGAAATCATACAGGCCCTGTGGCACAACCCTTGTCCCTTAGAAGAGAGCCCGAAGGCTCTCTGACTTGTAGCGCCCCCCGAACTTAATGGCATGGGTCGTGGCTCACGGTGGTCTGTGGTGCAAGTAAGGGCAAGGGAAAGGTCGACCAATGATGAGTTGGAGAATATGGAGTGGCGTGTACATGTTCGGCCTACATGGCTGCCATGGCCGGGGTTGTTTTGAGGAATTTACTGTAAATGATTGGTTTTAGGTTGATTGTATCATAACTTTTGAATTGCAATACATTTTTAATACAGTATTTTGTGATCCCAATTTATAACTTTTATGACTTTAATGAATGTCCAAATCTTTTATAATTAATGTTTGTCAAATGAGTCTTTATTTTGATTTAATCACACTTTTTAACCTAAAATCTCAATTAGCGAGTTAATGGCACATTTATAAATCACATGGTAACGACTCTAAGGTAGTAGGGTGTGATAGCAATGCATCTAATTTTTTTATTTCTAATTATTTTCCGCAAAAATGATTGAAGAATATGCAAACATTTGTCAAAAATTCTCGAATTTTTTTCGGTAAGACTGGCCGGTGAGCAATCAAAAGTAATGGTTGCATTAACATATGACAACCATGCGATTTCATACCCATCAGCTTCAAACCCCCCATGGATACCAAGTTTCGAATGTTGGATGAATAGCCATTAGGCACATTCATTTCCGAAAATGATTTACAATCAACTTTTTTCTTTTCTCTGGACAACATGAAACAAGAAGGAGATAAATATGTGTGTTTACCTTTCTCTTCATGTGCTAAATTAGTTCGCATACCCATTTTAACAAGAACTAAATGACTAGCTAAACCATCCTTAGTTTTACTGGGAATATCAAGTAATGTACCTATAATACTTTCGCACACATTTTTTTCTATATGCATGACATCCAAACAATGTCGAACAAGTAAATATTTCCAGTAAGAGAGACGAAAAAAAATTGATTTCCTTTGAAAACATCCATTTACTTTCTTATTTTTCATCATTTTTCCATAGTTGAAATCAATTTAATCTACTTCTTTAAGAATTTGTTGCCTCGAAAGTGGCAAAGGAGCAACACCTTGTTCTTTATCATCATCAAATGCTTTTTTTTCCTATAACGATGATTTAAGGACAAGTATCGTCTATAACACATTTTGTGCCCATTCCATAGACGAAGAGCCCTTGTGTTAGTGTAACATATTGGACATCCTTGGTAACCTTTTGTCCTTAACTCTGATAGATTACCATAAGCCGGGAAATCATTAATATTCCACAACAAAAAAAAATTAAGTTAAAGATTTCTTTCTTAAAACCGTCATATGCCACAACACCATTTTCATACAAATCTTTCAAATAATCAAGTAATGGTGCCAAATAAACATCTATATCGTGTCCCGGTTGTTTTGGGCCTAAAATCATTAACGTGAGCATCAACAACTTTCTTCTCATCACTAACCACGGAGGAAGATTGTACATAACAAGGAAGACAGGCCACGAACTATGCCTACTACATAGATATTTATGTGGATTTACACCATCGACAGCTAGACCTAGATGAAGATGTATTGCTTCGGTTTTAAATTCTGGATTTAAGTTATTAACTTTTTTCCAGGCTTGCGAATCAGTACGATGTCGGAATTTACCATCTTCCATTCGCCTAGTCTCATGCCATATTAAATTTTCAGAGTGTCCTACACTTCGATATAACCGCTTAAGCTATGGAATCAAATGCATGTACCACATCACTTTCTAAGGAATAAATTTCCTAGTCACCTTACTATTGTTAGGTTTGTAGCGGGGTAAATCACATTCTGGGCAACTGTCTATTTCTGCATACTCTTTACGATATAAGACATAATCATTCTGATATGCATGGATCTTCTCATACTTCAACCCTATGCAATTTAAGGTTTTCTTCACTTCATACGTAGACTCAGGTAAGAGATTATGTAACGACAAAATCTCCTTAAAAGCACCTAAAAATTGACTAAAACATTTATCGCTAACTCCATTGTCTGCTTTTATGTTGTAAAATTTCACCATGATTGGTAAAAAAAATTTAAGACAACCATTGAATAAAGGTTTATCTCCATCTCTAACAAATTTATCGAATTTTGAAGGATCATTAACAAACTCTTCTTATGCTTGATCGAACAATTCCATAGGATGATCGTCAAAATCACTATAACCCAAATCATCAACCCCACGCCTCCTGAATGGATATGGATTATTATTTTTCAATGTTTCCCCATGTCAATACCATGTATGATAACTTGTATCGAATCCTCGACAAAATACATGATTCTTTATGATGGTAATATTTCCTTTTAATCCATTACCACAATCTATACACGGACAATGAATTCTTTTCGGATCACTACAATTTGTTTGGAAAAATTATAAAAATTGGTTGAATCCATCTTTAAATTGTTGTGTTTCTCTATTCTATAGAATCCATGATTTATCCATAATGATAATATCTACCTAATTCCTAAGTCAATAATGAAAAGAAAATTAATGTAATTGAACAAAAATATGTTCAATTAATAAATTCTAAAATGAAATTGGCAGAGTTTCATCTATTTCTATAACATATAAAAAATTCATATGTATTTACAATTTCAACAAAAAAATATATAATTATTACATATATTAATCTATAAAACATGTTCAATTAATATATTAATCTTAAAAAAATTGGGCAGAATATCCTCTGTTTCTATAGCATATCCAAAATTATTAGTACTTATAAATTCAATTCAAACAAAACATACAACAAACAACATGCATATTTTCAACCATAAGCCACCGCAACACACATAATTCTCAGAATCTACTTTACTAAGACACGCATGCTCTCAACCTTCTGTTATCTCCACAGTACATAATTTTATCTCATAACCTTCTTCTCTACAGATGAATATCTAATATATTCAAACTCCTCTAACAATAGCTTGTAAAAATAAAAAAAAATTAAGTAGTAATTATAACTTGCCTTCAAAATTAATCTTCAACAATTTCAACATACCTCAAATTCAAACAAATATTTCCTACAATAAAAGTTTAAACATTGGTTAGTAAATATATGGTAATTGAATTGATCCTAATAATACAATTAAATAAAAAAAACTTAAAAAAAATTCATTATGTAAATAATTTAAAAAGTTATGTAAGAAATAATATTATAATATAAAAAATTAAGTAAATAACAATATTATAATATAAAAAATTATGTAAAATACAATACATTTTAAAGATTTAACATAATTAATATTAACTTTATTAAAAAACCAATAAATTAGGTAAATAATATAAAAAATACCCAAAATCCAAAATATATATTAAAAAATCAAGTTTTAGTGATCAAAACCTATTTTGAACAATCAAAATGTCTTTTAATCCTATATAAAATTTCAAAAACATTAGTAAAAAGCTTAAAAACAACCCTACCATAAAACTCACTCAATATTTATTTATTTATTCCCTAAAACTTCAAAATAAATCAATATTAGATATATTTACATAATTTAAAGCATTAATATGCAAGAAATTGAAAGAAAAGAAAAAGTAAAATGGTGAAAATGGAACTTACCCATGGCTGGGGATGAAGGCGGAGCCGCGCGTTCTCTCTTCTTTCTCGTGTGCAAATGAAAAAAGAGAAAAATAGGATCTCGGGTTAGCTTTGAAGGGAAAATGGACTTTTCTCCGCAGTTCTGTAGTAAAAACTGCGGAGAAAAGTCGTACACTTTTCTCTGCAGTTTTTTTTAAGAAACCGTGGAGAAAAGTGCCCGCCTCCTCACACTTCATTCTTTAGACTGTGTTTTTTTTAAAACCGCAAGAAAATTGTATGCGGGTTTTAAAAGTTATATTTTGGACTCATTCAAATATTTTTTCTGCGCTTTTTCTTTAATGTTGAAAAAAATGTGCAGAGAAAGCCTATATTTGTAGTAGTGAATAGAAAAAAATGAATTAAAAATATGAAATCATATAATTAATTTTAAAAATTAAAATTATTTAAAAAAACTAATTTAAACTAAAAAACAAATCTAAATAGATTATTAAAAATAAATCAAAACAAATTATTTACAAAAACCAAAACAAAAATTAAAACAAAAATACCCTAATCAAATCTAGATAAATACACGTACTTGTTCCTCCTCATCTTCCATTTCTTCTTCATCACATCCAGCGTCTGGATATGGGCTTGGGCATCCTTCAATGCTTCAGATTTGGGCCTGGTTAAAGGCGGATCTTGGCAACAACCGGTTGCGACGGGGAGGGGTGGCCTTTACCTTCGTCTTCTTCGGAAAAGAAGTATTGGAATTCACTGTGAAGAACATGGCCTCTACCGTCGGCATCCGGAATGGGTCTCCAGATTTGGGTGGGCTACAATAGAGGAGTGATGATGATGGCTAGACTATGCTATCCCACAGGTATAGGTCTCTACATTTGCTACACGGTGGCATTAAGAAAGACCCTAATTGGGCTTACGTCACTCATCTCACATGTATTAGAAAAATACAATTTTAAGGAAAAGTTCAGTGGGGCCATGATGAAACATGCAATTTGGGAAAATTAGTGTGAAATAAAAATATTATGTCTTTACGAATTATTTGGAAATAAAATAAACAAAATAAGTCTCACTAACGACATTTGAAACATAATCCATAACATAAGTTTCTTAATTGTTCTTGGCGCTCATTTTGATCTCTATTCGTTCATAGGACACCTCGCGTGTAATGCCGAAATTTCCAAATAAGGATTAGGACCTTGATTAGGAGGCCGGGAGGGCCATAATTAAATTATTATGTTCTTAAATTATTATGTGCCTGTTTATGTGGATTATATTGTAATATGATGGTAAATGCATGCATATGGGTGTATTTTTAATTATAAGGGCATTTTGGCAATTTGGCCCGTTGAGGGCATAATTGTGTACTTTCGTGCATGTGGGTGAGTTGTGAATGGTACCACATTATATGTGGATTTTTTCAAGCCTTTCGGCATGAGACGATCATGAAATGCAAGTGTTTGGTCGGGTCATAACGGAATTAAGTTTGGGGTTCGGGGTGAGTCTCGGGGTGATTTTAATGATTAGAGCATTACCGGGAATTAAAGGGTAATGGGATATGGTTTATTGGTGTTTGAAGAATTTTGAAGATAGCAGGAATTGGAGGGTGTTGATTATGATTAACAAAATAGGTGCGAAAGGACGATTTTGCCCTTGGTGGCTATTAAGGCTTTATTTTAGACTTGAGGGCATTTATAACAGCCATTAAGGCTGTAGAACCTTGTAAAAAATAGAGTATCTTTCCTCCTTCTCTCCCGATGTTTTTTCTCCTTCATTTCTCCTTGAATTTTCAAACTCTTTTTGGGAACCAAGCCAAGGAACCAAGCTGGGATAAGCTAGGGTTGTGCTCCACCTTTGAAGAGGGTGTGTGGGTGAGATTGAGGTGAGTTTTTAGCCATTAGAACTCTTGCTTTTTCTCTATTTTCTAAGTTAAGTTTCAGCTGATTTTTGAGTTGGAAAGTTGGGAATTGATTGGAGTTTTGGCTAGGGTTCTTGGGGTTGTGATGCTTGGGGCATGTGAGGATGGTTTTTGGGTTCATTTGGGACTTAATTTGATGTTTGGAAGCTTTTGGTTTGGGTTAGAAATGGTGGAATCGAAGGAAGAGTTTTTTGGGCAGTTGCTGGCTGAAGGTAGCTCTACAGCGCCCAGTATGGGGCGCTACAGCGCTACCTGTAAGGGGTGCTGAGGCAGTCTGGCTCTGTGAAGAGCGCTGGGGTGCTAGGGGGGGTAGCGCTACCCTGTTTCTTCATAACCCCGTTTTGAGTGTTTTTAAGGGTATTTGGCTCAGGGTCTCAATCCTTAAGGCCCGGGATCGAATCTACTCACCATGTGCGTACATTTCGGGGTCTCGAGAGTGGGGATTAGGTCAAGACCCTTTCTTTGTTGATTTTCATTAATCAGAGATTGTATTTGGTTATGAATAGGTGAAAGCTAAAGGATAAATGATCGATCGTTTTGAAGGGTCGTTCTTGTTCCAATTCTCGCTCGACCCAGAGGTAAGAAAACTGCACCCTGTGTATATGTGACATGCATGGTTATTCTTGATGCATGTTGGATGTTTAAGTGTAGTGCGTGTGATGCATGTGAAACATGTGATTAGGGCATGCGATGTATATTGAGTATGAGATTTTTCAAAGCTTGAGCCTCTGTGTTTATGCATGATCCTAATTGTGCTAGTAATTATTGAGTAAGCATGTTGAATGCCCAGTATTTGAGTATTTGACATATGAAATATTTTTGGTAGCATTGCTTATTTATGTATGGCACGGCATTGGTCGAGTATCAAAGAACTAAGAGCTGAGAACGACATAGCGTCATGAATGCAGGGCCGATTAAAGATTGGATATAATCGATATCAGCGTTGAATGACCCTAAGGCATTAATGCTGGACCAACCCTAAGCTCGATGAATCTTATAAGTGCTTGTCTAGTCTAAGACTAGTTACTTAAAGCCAGGGCCAAAGGCCTAGGTGATAGCTTGTCACATGGCTATGGATCAGTACTCCATGGTTATGACTCTATGGTCATGAGGAAAGTTATGTTGGTGACTAGTCATCATGCACCTATCCTGTTTAAGCTAGTGAAAGGTTCACTTATCAGTAAAGCCCCGGTGACCCTATCGTCTCATGGCTATTGGGAATAAGCCCACCTCAGTGACTATTACAACTTTCACTCTTCTATTTGGGGATAAAAGCCCTAGATGATTATTATGATCATTGGTTGATGTGTTATACTCAACATTACGTGAACTCATTTGCCTGCTTGATTAGGACTATATTTTTTAGGCGTGTGCCTTACGATTGATGACATGTTATTACTATTCATGACCATATTTAGTTTTCTTGTTGGGCTTCGGCTCACGGATGCTATGTGGTGTAGGTAAAGGCAAAATAAATATGAACCATCCTTGAGTTGGAGAGCTTAGGTGACGATGTGTACATATGCGGTTGCTCGACCGCCACGACCGAGGGTTGAAAGAGGAACTAGGCTTAAACCCTGTTTTGTCGCTTAGATCGGCTGGTTGTAAATATTTTCTTGTAATAGACCTCTAAATTATATTTTTGGGATCGCAATGTATACAGTAAACATTCTAATGAAACGTTACATCTTAACCAAGATTTTTAATCCCTAAACCGCTAATCATACTATTTTACACGATTTTTGCCAATTGACTCGATTAGCATATTTAGAATTGTTTTTAAGGCACACCATAACGGTCCCTGGAGTTTGGGGCTTAACTGCTTATATAGAATGTAAATGCTTTACCTGCACATTGTATTAGGGAGCATGAGATTCTGATAGAGCCTAGCTCTTGACTAAATGATTATATGCTCCATGAATATGTATATGAATGCGATCATATGATTACCCTCTCCATGAATATATAACTGTAATATTTGCATGCTGGAGTTGGAGGCATGGTGTGAATGTTGGAAGAGCAGGGAATATGATTGATGTATGAATGCCATGGGCATGTTTTTAGCACTGCAAGTGGTTAATGAATGTGGTGTGGTAAGATTTACCCCGTGGGGGAAAGCTCCTGATATGCTCATCATGAATATTGGGTCAAGTTATTGACTGCAGATTAAACCAGCAGTTTTATACCCAAGGCAGATAATGAGGCCTGGTGGTGGTTATACAGAGGCTGGAAGTTACAGCCAGGGTGTTAGTTCTTCATCTGCTCCTTTGAATTTTTAGCAGATAGTCATAGATTTGCAATCAAGATTGCAGAGGAATGAGGAAGAGATTAGGTGTCTGAAACAACAGCGGAAATTGTTGGGGAGCACCTCTTCCTTTGTTGTGCCAGGAGTGGCATCAGTTTTGGCTCAGCCTAGGGTTGAGAACAGATGGGAATTTCTCTGTGGAAGAATCCAGGAGTATTACCCTCCAGTCTTCGAGGGAGGCCTAGATCCATCCGGAGCTAAGCAATGGAATGGCACGATCAGTTCAATTCTTGACAGTATGGGGCTGGTAGGTCATGATAGGGTGGCTTGTGTGACATATGTATTACGGGATGATGCCCAGACGTGGTGGGAAGTAGTATCCCAGACACGAGACACAACTGTGATGGATTGGAAAGAATTTAGGCAGCTGTTCAACGAAAGATACTATTGTGATGCAGCTAAGACTACTAAGATGAATGAGTTTCTGAATCTTGTTCAGGGAAAGAAATAGTAGCCGAGTATGTTAGCAGATTTGATGGGTTGGCCAAGTTTGCTTTCAACATGGTACCCACAGATATGGCTCGAAAGGAAAAGTTTGTTCAGGGATTGAATCCTGGTAGCTCAGGGCATTAGAGCTGCCCCAGTGCATGAAGTCTCTACCTATGCTCAGGTGGTGGAGAAGGCTCTTGCAGTGGAGAGTATTAAAGATGAAAAAAAGAGTGCTAGGGAGCACGAAGCTCAAATAACAGTATCTCCACTTGTTGGAGTATGTATGAAGGAAAGCTGGAAGACTCGTCCAATATGCAGTCGGTGCACGAGGCGTCATCTAGGAGAATGCCAATCAAGGGCATGTGTTTGCATGTGATATGGTTGGGCATATCATGAAGAATTTCCCAAGGTTAAGAGAGCATGAGCAAAAGGGGATAGACAGCTTGATTCCAATTCGGGTGTTTATTCCGGGCAGTAAGAGTCTGAGACCGAGACTAGTTCCTCGAGGGTGGCAGGTTAGTTTTTGGTCCTGATCTTTATTTTGTGCTGACTGGTTTGGTGCCATGTTGTTATTTATTTGTTGCATATGGAGAAGCATAAAGTTGGTACACAGATCACATAGCTATGTTGTGATGGGAGTGTGATACTTTACTGGTAACCTAAGAGATGGGTTGGAGATCAGGTGAATTATTGTGGAAAGGACCCATCAATGGTCTTAATGAGTTGGTTATGACTGACTGATTTTAGTGCGATCTAGGGTATGGATTAGTTAGCCAAGTGTGGGGCAATTTTAAATGGCAATGAAAGTATAGTAACTCTTGGGCTTGAGAGTGGAAGGCCTTGTGACAATTGGCACGGTATGTGGATCTGATATGTTTATGACATCTGTATTGAGAGCTAAAGTTCTAGTGCAGGGAGATGAATGGAACTCTTAGCTAGTGTGGTGGATACCACTTAGATTGTGCCAGCGGGATCAGAACAGACTAGATTAGTCTGTGAGTTATGGATGTGTTCCAGGGGATTTTCCATGGTTCCTTTGTATGAAGAGAGAGTATGGTGATTGGATTGGTGCCAGGGATGGATTCAGGTTTTAGGGCACTGTTTTGAATGGCTCAACATAGTTGTAAGAGTTAAAGGTTCAGTTACCGAGTAAGATGGTATTCTTTAGGGTGGATCTTGGATCTAGTTAGTATTAGTTAGAGATCAGGGAAAAGATTATGCAGAAATTTGCTGCTATAACAGATAAAGGCACTGGGAGTGCTGACTTATGATTTGAGAAATTGTTTAATGCCAAGTGTTTGTGAATCAGATGTATAGAGCATTCAAAGGTTTATTTGAATGGGGTTTGTGATCGTCTTGGACAATAGTATTGTGATGTTTTCTCTACGAAGATTTGCCAAGGTCAAGGAACGCCTTAGAAGCAGGAGTGTCCTTGGGTGATAAGGATATTTCAGGTGCCTTAGGAATTAATTACGAGTCTTCTTGCAGATCAGAATCAGTTTGGAGGTTGTTATATCACCTCACTAGTAGAGAAAAGTGATTGCCTATGCAACATGTTGGTTAAAGGATTTGACCAGAACTAGAGTAGAGTTTCTGATGGGCCAGGTGGCCAGATTTATGCTTGAGATGACTAACTTAGAAAGGATCAAAAGGAAAACAATTAAGTGAACCACAGATAGGAAGATTGAGGAGAATGTCTTAGCTGGATTAGCTAAGGATTATACAGTGTCAGGTATGAATTTATTGAGTCATAAGGATTGGATTCGAGATCTGATGGACACTGGGATTAACTGGGAGATTCTAGATGAATCTCAGGTTATTCTCCTATTCTTTTCTTCCAGGCATTCTGCAATGTATCAAATTTTGAAAGCTTTTACGGGATGGCTTGAGATGGAGAGGGGCATAATGGAATGTATGATAAATTTCTTAACTTGTTAATAGGTCAAGACAGAGTATCGGGAATCAACAAAGCCATTACAGGCTTTGAGTAGTTGCAATGGAAACAAGGAAACATCGCGATGGGTTTCACGGTGGGGTTGCCCAGGTTAATGGGTCAGCGTGATTTGGATTGGGTCATTGTGGACCAGTATTTTAAGTAAGTTTATTTTGTCAGCAGGGATGAATAACACAGCTGATCAGAATTCAGATCTCTAAGTGAGAGAGATAGTGAGCCTTCATGGGATTCAAGGTCTATCTTATCAGATGAAGACTCTATTGTTACTTCCAGGTCCTGGAAGGGTTAAGTGGGCGACGAATATATAGATGGGATTCAGTACAGTTTATTACTCTCAGAGTGATGGTAAATTAGAGAGAGAGAGGGTTATCCAATTATTATTGGAAGAACATCTTATAAGATGAATGAGTTAATATATATCTAGATCTTGAGGTGGTTCAGGAGACCATTGAGATTACTAGAGATTGGAGCTTGGATGCTCACTTATCAGAATAAATGGAAAAGTTTTTCTGAATTGGAAAGCAGGAACATAGAGTTCCAGGTAGAAGATCATATCTTCCTTAAAAAGTATCACCATGGAAAGGGGTGATGAGTTGAGAGCAAGTTGAGCCCTAGAGTAGCAGAACAGTTTGAGTCCTAGATAGGACTGGTTAGGTTGATTTTGGTTCATCCTTATCTTTGGCATTGTCACACTACTACAAAAAAGGCTTTTCTTTGCAGTTTTTTTACTCAATACACTGCGATTTTCGAGAGTATTGAAAAGCGCAGTGTATTCGACCGCAGAGAAAAGTGGTATGCCAACCGCGGACAAAAGCGTGACTTTTCTCTGCGGTTGTAGTAAGCCAACCGCAGAGAAAGATGTACTTTTCTTCGCGGTTTTTTTAAAACAACCGCTAAGAAAGAAAGACTTTTCTCCGCGGTTTTATTGAAAAAACCGCAGAGAAAAGTAGTGTAATTTTTCAAAACTTTGACGAAGCATAACTTTGTGCTCAGTTCTCCGTTTTTGGTGTTTTTTTTTTTAACTTTGGTATTTTTTCGAGATCTATCTAGCTGCATACAAAAGAAACCTGAAAACCTGAAAAAAAAAAACAAAATTTTCAGGTTTTGTCACCGAAAAATCTGAAGAAAAAAAATCCAGCAACCAAATTAATGATTTATGAAAAACCTCTCAAAATTTTGATTTCTATTTGTCTATTTCACACAAAATAAACTCTAAAAATAATGTTGAAAAAAAAAACAAAAAACTATACAAACAAAGATATATAGATCATTACCTATTTTGAAGCTCAAGAACACAATGTATGCCCAAAAATACAGTGAAAATGGACAATTTTTCGACCAAATCCTAACCATTTTTACTACCAAAATCCTGAAAATAGACAAATATTAAGCATCAAATTCAGTTTTTAACTAAGATTTAGCTAAAAAAGATGAAAAAAAATAGTAAGATTAAGGTTGAAAGACATACCGCCGCTGTTGAAGAAGTTTTTCGCGAAATGAAGTAGGTTTACGAACCTTGTGGGGAAGAATGAGTTCATATATAGGTCTGGAACCTTTTCTCTGCGGTTTTCTTAAGAAAACCATAGAGAAATAAAGACTTTTCTCCGCGGTTTTATTGAAAAAACCGCAGAGAAAAGTAGTGTAATTTTTCAAAACTTTTACCAAGCATAACTTTGTGCTCGGTTGTCCGTTTTGATTGTTTTTTTTTTTTTTAACTTTGATATTTTTTCGAGATCTATCCAAAGAATCTTTGATTGCTTTTATAGAAATCAAAGAACTAAAAAATAACTATGTTCACCCTCTTTGATTGCTAACCTCCAACACCTTATCATAATCACCAACCATTAGACAAACCAAACCAAATTCTCATACAATCAACATAAGAGACTAAAGAACAATCTTACCCTTGTGTGTGTAGGCCGAAACCTAGCCTCAACTCCTCTAAGTTCTTGCAACACAAACCAAACCTATCATCACCACGAATTCCACAAAACTTAGAACCAAGAAGAAGACGAAACCATAAACCTAAACCCATACCTTAGGGGATTCAAAGTCCTTCTCTTCCCTTCTTCTTTCCTTCTTCTCCCTCCTTCTCCTCTCCACGAGCTCCCCCCCTCTCTTCATTTCTCTCTCTTTGCACGACAACCACTAGGAGCTCCTCAAACCCTACCTTTTTCTTTTTATAAGCCTAATAATTGAATCCAAAGTGTAGGTAGGAAAAGAGAACTTTCCCAAATTTACCTCCATTGATTTTTTCCTATCTAAATAAGGTAAACCCTGATTCCCATTGCTCTTCCTTTCCCACATGCCTACACCATCACTCTCATTTTCCCATTTATTTCCCAATTTTCTAATAAACACCAGCCTTTTAAAAAAAATATCCATACATAATTCTTCCCATTATTTTCCTTTTGTTTTATCAATTAACTAAGCAAAAATAAATAAATGATTAATTGATAGTAAATACACTATTCTTGGAAACTATTGCATGCATACCATGCACATGAACACACCCAAGTACTCAAGTGCACCTCTACTAACCATGCACCTTGGTGCACACAACAAAATCTCATGAACTTACAAATTAAAATAATTGAATAAAACAACTAACAATTTTTAATTTGCATAATTTCTACCAAACAATTCAAACAAATAAAAATAAATTCCTAAGACTTTACAATTAATTAAAAAAATAAAGTGCATAAATTAATAAAAAAATTTGGTGCGCTACAATATACACTTCTTAAAAGGAATTTCGTCCTAAAATTCTTTCTCACCAAATAACTCGGGGTATCTTTCTCTCATGTCTTCCTCCAACTCCCATGTTGCTTTTTTTTCCATGCTATTCTTCCTAGGTAACCCCACCACAAAATCCATCGCTATGTCTTCCCATTTCCATTCCGGAACATAAAGTGGCTGAAGTAGCCATGCTGGCCTTTGTTGCTTTGCTTTGACTTGCTGACATGTCAAACACCTGGCAACAAACTTAGCAACATCTTTCTTCATTTCAGGCCCCCAATACAACACTTTAAGGTCTTGGTACATCTTTGTCATCCCTGGATGTAAGGAATAAGGTGTTGTATGCTCCTCTGTAATAATACTTGCCTTACTCTCATCATTGTTAGGCACACATATCCTATCCTTATATAGCAACAATCCATCGTAGGACATAGTGAAGTCACTGCTACGACATTCCTGTACCAAAGCCTCTTGCTTCATTAGAGCTTTATCCACCTTCTGCCTTTTTCTAATTTCTTCCAACAGGGAGGACTAACTAAATACCAGTGTTAATAATCTCTTTCTGCAGAGGTGTCTCCATGTCCTCGCCTACTCAATGCATCAGCCACCACATTGACCTTGCCTGGGTGGTATAAAATCTTGCAATCGTAGTCCTTCACTGACTCTAACCACCACCACTGTCTCATATTCAACTCTTTCTGAGTGAAGTAGTACTTCAGACTCTTGTGATCGGTGTATATTTCACACTTATCCCCATAAAGGAGATGTCTCCATATTTTCAGTGTGAATACTACTGCTGCTAACTCAAGATCATGAGTGGGATATCTCTACTCATCGTCCTCGAGCTTCCTTGAGGGATAGGCTACCACTTTCCCATCCTGCGTCAACATGCAACCTAAACCGTTCTTAGATTGTAAAAACACCCTAATCTAATACTTTGTAAAATATTTGCATACTCATAAGTTTATAGAAGAAAAGCCACTTGTTATAGAAATTCCAGCGGGGCCTTGCTAAAACATGAAAGTTGGGCCCAATAGTTTAAAAGGAAAAATGGTGGTTTTCATGCAATGTTTTAAAAATAATTAATGTTCAAGTCCCCATGATAAGTTCTGAAAGTTGAAAATAAACATAACATTATTCTGTAGAAAATGGTGTTTTAAACTGATCATTTCTCTTCCATAGGGTGCCCCCACGCTATACACACCCTGATGATAGAACTCCCCATATCACCATGCGTGCCAAAAAGAAATCCTATTTGCTACCTGGAAGGGAAAGTAAGGGGGTGAGCTAAAAGCCCAGTAAGGAAGTACAAATAACACACAAGTAAAACACAACAAAACATACTCATATTCATATTCTTACATTGTTATACAATCATAAACATAGTTATTATAGCCATCATCATCATTAACATAATCATTGTAACATAACCATCGTAAACATCATCATCATATCTTCGTGAACATGGCTCGCTAACTTGTCCATGTCACATCTTGAGGTAAACATGATCTCTGGTCCTTGAATAACCTCGGCGCGTCCGCCCTATGAGTTACGTCTTTATATCCTTAGTAACTTGGGTTACGTCTTCACATCCTTAGTAACCCATTTGTTGTGTCGCGTTCATCACGCTAACAACCATTACATTTCATACAACATACTGAAATACATTCAGTTCATTCATATCAAAGTTAAGGAAAGTTACATGATTCCTTACATTCATCATCAGATCATCACAACATTTCACACATTATATCACATGGTACATTTTCATATATATATTTTTATCCTTAAACAAGCCAATCTTGCCATTCATAGCATAAACAAATAGAATACTATCTAACTTCCTTACCTCAGGTCCAAGCAAAGTGTTCTTTAGCATCACATAAGACTTTCTTATGACAACTTCACAGCGAGCCTATAACCATAATCAAATAGCGTTCTTTAGCATCACATAATACTTTCTTATGCCCAACTCATATACCCCATGTGTGCATGGGCCAGGCAAACATGGTGAAAACTACTCAAAATTTCCAAATAGGCATAATTACACATAAAATCACCAAAAGAATAATGTAAATTATACCTATGTTACATGCATGGTTTTTAAATAGAAATCACATAGTTGAATATTAGACACATATTTTAGCGTAAAAGTGAAATTGCATGCAACATGCATAAGTGAACGTCGTTAAAATGATAATTCCTATGCGCTTATTTCTATCGTTTTAAAAATAATGAATTAGTACATACTTTTATTACCATTATTTGTCTCTTTAAAATTACTAAGTTGATTAAACCTCTAAAACATTATTTTTATTTCGTAAAATAATTCATTTAGCCATTTAAAAATATAATAATTTAATTATTTATTTTAAAATTACATAGAAATAATAAAGGCTAGAAATTATGTAAAATACTTATAGTTAGCATGTTTTCTTAGAAAATAACAATTTAATTCAAATTAATGAAATTAAAAACTTGGTGTGAGAAAAATATATATTTTTTATTTATATTATTTTAAGTCTTAATTTAAAGTAAAATAAATTCATAAGTGATAATAAAATAATTATTTTTGAATTATTTAACCATACTTTCAGCCACTATTTAATTTATTTAAAAATCACAAGTGAATTAATCTCCATATTTTTCTTAATTAAAAAGAAGAAAAATCATATCTATTAAAATGAATACTCATGGTTATATTCAAAAATACCATTTTTAATATTTACATAACTTAGGGTTATATGATTTCACAACCACACAAATTTTCCTTTCTTTTAAAAAAACTTTCCAATATTTTACCAAAAATTCCAACAACCATATACACTCTCAAAAATCACCATATTGAATTTAAAACTTCATATTTTCTCTAAAAATATATAAAAAATCTGTAGGTATTTATTTGAGCAAAAATATATTTTCAAGTCATATTAAAGTCCCATTTAATTTATTGAAAACATTATAACACTTACAAAATTATTTAAGCATGCAAAAACATTATTTTTATCATATTCTAAATCATTTAAACACCAAAATCAGCAAGCATAATAAAATAAAAATCCATCTTTTACATCATTACAATACATGTTTAAATCAACACAAATCTAACACAAACCTTAGCATATTTCTGCACCTCTTTTAATTATTTTAAATGTTTCCATTAGCATACAATAATTCATCAAACCACCTTAAAACATACTCACAAATCACAAAAAAAATAATCATCTTTAACCTTGTATTGAATATAACTCTTAACATGTTTCTATCATGCAAGAATTCCAATGGAGAACAAAACTAACATATACCCAGTTAAAATCTTACAAACAACCTATCATGTTTCTAAGTTTTTTAATTGACATAAAAAAATTAAAAAAAAAAACAATCAAGCTTTGAACATCACCCCTAGGCCGAAATTCCAAAAGCCCAAATTAATCAAATCCTTTCATGTTTTTTTAAAAAAAAATATTCATCATCATTTTTTTTGTAGATCACAATTTAAAACCCTAGCTAGCCCTTTTATACATGAACTTTATTTAACAAATAATAATAATCATACAAACAATATAACATAAAACATTTAGCCACCAAACAAACCTACATGATCAACAAGGATACAATAACATTATCAAAACCATCTACCAATCAAGACAACAACCCCCATCATCAACCTATATTGACCACAAACCAAAACACCATGAATACCCAAGGCCACGCCTAGGTTACTTTTCTCATGCATCAACATAAAAAATATCCATCATTCCAAGTAACCCAAGAAAACATAAAAAAAAAAAAATTAGAGCTAAAGATCTATTACCTTTCTTGATTGTAAAATCAAGAACACAAATTGATCAACACCCAAATGACAATCACTCTTGAATACCCTAGGGTTTTTTTTTTGAAACCCATGAAGAAGAAGAACACAAAAACTTAGGATGGTGGGGAAGAGAAACCTTAGACTTAAAATTAATAAAAGAATCATCAATATAAAAACCATACCTATGACCTCCCAAGACCTTCTTCTTCTTCCTCCTTTCTTTTCTTCCTTTCTCTCCTTCTCTCTCTAGAACACTCCTCTCTCTCTCTCCCTCCTTCTCTCTAGGCCGACGACACCAATGGAGCATAATGCTCTTCTTTCTTTTTCATTCCCTCTTTATTCTAATCTACCCATAATAGGCTAAGAAAAATAATTGGTAAGTTTCCTCTTTTTGATTATTTTCTTTTAATTTTTATTTTATTTTAATTGGTAGGAGATAAAGATCACAACACCTCTTCCAATTTTAACTAAAAATCACCCAAATAAAATAGGAATGTAATCCCCATTTCCCACTATGCACACACATCCAAGCCAATCCCTTTCCCTTTTTATTTTTTATTTTTTTTCAATTTAAATAATTCAATAAATCTAAATAAAAGGAAACTATAAAGTGTGTAGAAAATTCTACACAAGTGCACCATGCAACCATGCACATGCACACACTCAATAATTAGGGTGCATCACTACCTAACATGCACCTTAGTGCATTCAACCAAAACTCAATTATTTACATTCTAAAAAAAATAAAAAAATAACAATCGACAATTAATTTCACAAAATTCTACCAAACAATTCTAACAATTAATTTAAACAAATAAATAAAATAATTCACAACACTTACCAATTAAATAAAAAAAAGCACAAAATTTAATAATAATTTTTTTTTTGGTGGGCTACATAGATGCGTCACAATACACCACAAACTTCTCGCCCTTTGTGGGAACACAAAGGATAGGTGCAGAGGTCAACTTATCCTTCATAGTATGAAAGCATTCTTCACATTTCTCAGTCCATGTGAACTTTTGGTGTTTGCAGGTTAAGTTGGTCAAGGGTGTGGCAATCTTAGAAAAACCCTTGACACACTTTCGGTAGTAACCTGCTAACCATAAGAAGCTTCGAACCACTGAGGCATTCTTGGGTTAGGGCCAGTCTCTAATGGCCTCGATCTTTGCTGGATCCATTCCTATTCCATTCCTTGAAACTATATGCCCTAGGAAAGTTACTTGTTCCAACCAAAATTCACACGTAGAGAAATTAGCATAGAGTTGGTGCTCTCGTAGTCTATTGAGCGTCAACCTCATGTGCTCCTCATGCTCCTCATTAGTCTTTGAGTAGATAAAGATATCTTCTATAAACACCAGTACGAATTTATCGAAGTATTCCTTAAACACTATGTTCATCATGTCCGTGAACACCGGTAGGGCATTAGTGAGTTGAAAAGACATCACTAGGAACTCATAATGTATGTAGCAAATTCTGAAGGTTGTTTTAGGGATATCTCCTTCCTTCACTTTTAACTGATGGTACCAAGATCATAGATCATTCTTTGAGAACAATGCTGCCTCTTGCAGTTGATCAAAGAGGTCATCTATCCTAGGCAAAGGATATTTTTTCTTAGACGTGACCTTATTGAGCTCTCGGTAATCGATGCACATTCTCATACTTCCATCTTTTTTCATCACAAACAGAACTATTGCCCCCATGGCGAATGAATAGGTCGTATGAACCCATTGTCCAACAATTCCTATAGTTGGGTCTTGAGTTCCTTCAACTCTACAGGTGCCATTCAGTAGGGTGCTTTGGATATTGGTGTTGTTTCAGGTGCAAGTTCGATCACGAATTCGATTTCTCTCTCTAGGGATAAACATGGTAAGTCCTTGGGAAACACTTCCAAAAACTCACAAAAAATGTGAACATTTTCTAGTTTTGACTCCATCTCATTAGATTTATCAACAACATTTGCCAAATATGATGAACATCCATGCTACATCATGTTCTGAGCTTCTAATGCCTATATAATGGGTGTACGAAATCCCGTCACTTCTCCCTGAAAAGAAAAGAGTTCTCCTTCCTCTAGTTTTAACTCTATTGTCTTTCACCGACAGTCTATCGTTGCTCCATATTTAGCTAACCAATCCATGCCAAGTATAGCATCATAATCTGGTATGTCTAACTCTATGAGGTCTGTTGGGCACTCTCTGCCCTCAACTATAATGGAAGCTCACTGTAACCACCTAGTTTACGACATAATGTCTCCTGATGGTAACATGGTAAGAAACTATGCTCAAACAGTTTACAAAGCAATCCAAGTTCTTCAATTACATTCATTGCAACATAAGAGTGAGTTGCTCCAGAATTAATGAGGACTCTACATATCATACCAGAAATAGGGAGTTGACCTGTGACAACGGTATTACTGTTGGCAACTTCCTTTTAAGTCAATGCAAAGACTCTTGTTGACACTAGAATGTTATTACTGCCTTGCCCTGCTCCTGCTCTCAATTGTGGGCAGTCTTTCTTTAGATAGTCTGTCTGATCGCACTTGTAACACATGTTGGTGCTGGCCTAACAATCCCCCAAATGTTGACGCGAGCATTTAGGGCAGCTGGGGTACTCAACATTATTGTTCTGGTGGTTTCCGCTGTTACAATCATTGTTGTGACTGTTGTAACGTCCTGCGTTTCAGGTACCTTGAAACGACTCGGGTTGGGATTTTTTCCTCGAGTTAAGAATATTATTTTAAATAATATTATATTTGTTAGGAATTTATTTCCTTGAGTTTTTTCTAGCCAATATATGAATTTTGTGATTTAAAAGTCAAGATAAGACTTTCTGTCTTGGACCGACACAAAAACCCTATTCGGGTAAAAATCTCAGAAAATAAAATGAAAAACTATGAATAATATATTTTGGGCATAAAATACATTCATAAAAATTAAAGTTTGGTAAAAAATAATAAACCTAAGAGAAAATGGAAATTTTAGGGCATTTGGTGTTAAATGCTTAATTTTACCGAATTGGGGAATTTTATTCCATGAATGGGCCTTAGGTTAAATTTTATTTTGTGATTAATTAAATTTAATGTGAGAGACATTTAAAAAAATATATGTGTTACGTTTTATTTTTTTCTTCTTTAAAAAAAATAATAATACCTTTATTATGAGTGAAAAAGGTTATAGAATGTCAATTTGGATTTTTCTTCTTAGGAAATGTTTATTAATGTTTATATATATATATAAAAGAATAATATAAATTCATAAATAGAAAAAAGTGGCTGGCCATGTGAGGTTTTAAATGGTGTGAACAAAATTAATTAAGTTTTAAATCCCATTTGAAAAATTAGGGTTAATGGCAAGTGGATAGTAAAACACTCAAGTGTTTTAGGATATTTTAGAGTAGTCTAAACCCTTCTGACCCCCCAAAATCTGACCCCCTCTCTCTCACAATCACTCTCATCATTTTTGTAAACTCTCTCTCAATTTTTCTCTCCATCTTCAACCTCAAGAACACTAAGAAGGCTTGGAAGCCTAAGCTTTGGTCTAGGAAGGGTTACCCTAAGGTAAAGTTTCAAAATAGTAGACTCTTATAAAGTTTTAACCATATATTTTTCAATACCTAAATATATATGTTGTTGGGGGAGTTGGTTAAGGTTTTGAAAGGGTTTTGAAGGATCCAAAGCTAGTAGTAAAGATCCAAACCTAAAGCAAGAACAACAAGAGGTAAAAAGTTTAGTTTTTATGGTTGTTATTTTATGGTTTTATTTTTTTAAGCATTATTTTGTATATTTAATGCTTAAAGTTTCTTATTGGAGATGTAATAAGGCTATGGTATTTACTTTATAATTTTTATGATGCTTTTGTGTTGATTTTTGAAAATAGGAACCAAAATCCCCAAGGGTTTTGTTGAAAACCCTAAAACAAAAATACAAGTTTTGAGCTGTGACTTCCAAGGGGTCAAGCATCCACTGTATATTAATATTGTAAAATTTAATTATTCTGTGATGTTTTTGAGATTTAGTACATAAAATTGAGCTTTGAAACACTCAAAAATGTTTAAAAATGAGTGAGTTACGCTATTTCAAAGTTTAGGTAAAAAATTATTTTTTCATATTCTTAATTTCGGGACCAAGTTTAAATAGCCACTGTATAGATCAAATGAACCCAGTGTTTTCTAAACATTTGTGGACATATTCATGGAATAACCTAGTATTCCACTGTAAAATTTGGTAATAAAATATTGAGCGGTTTGAAAGTTATTAAGTGCCAAAGTTTGGAAAAAAATAAAGACTTGAAAATAAGGTCATTTTCACGTCATTGTTGGAAGATAATTTCACCAATAAAATATGCTCCTTTTGACCTAAGATTTTACAAAGATCTAAATGACATACCAAAAATGGAATTGGAAAATTTTTGTAACAAATGGGTAAGTAAATTTCAAGTTATGACCTAACAAAGTATATAGTTAAAAATGTGAAAAATAAGATTTTCACAATTAGTGTAAAAATGAGAATTTGCAACTTAAGGTAAAAAATAAAATTTTGCTTATTGCAAGATAAAAACTTGATAAGTCTTGAAAACATATTTTGACCTAAAATACGACTTTGAGTTAGTGAGAATTATTAAATAATTTTTATTCTTTCTAAAAGTAAAAGAATTAATTTATTAATAAGTTAATAAATTAAAAGAGGGTTTAAAACCCTATATTTTGAGAAAATAATAAACTGAATTATTTTTCTTGTAAGTAAACTTGATTAATTGACTTTAGAAAAATTAACTAGTCAAGATGGGAAATTTTTAACGGTTTTCCTAATTAAGTTAAAAGTTGGCTAGTTTCTTAAAACGATTTTTAGAGATTATAACCTTCAGAATAATAAAAGAAAAATTAAGAGTTTGTTTTCTTAAAAAATAATTAAGGAATTTAATTAGTATTTTATGGATATAATACCGGCTAAAATCTTCCATATATTTAACCGACTTGTTGAAAGTACGGGTTAATAGTGATACTTTTAAAGAATAAGATTTTTAGGAGATTGTGGGGAAATACTATTATGATGCCCGAGCCTAGGTATCGAGACCATAGGATAGGTCTCCCCAAGACTTAGGGTTTAGTCTCAAATATTTTTTTATGAATTTCCTTAATGGGTATAAAACCAAATAAGGATCATTAATCCTTACAAATTATTTTTATTAAAATGACCAAACTGCCCAAAATAATAATAATGAATTATGAAGTGCCATAATTAATCTGAGTATATGTTCTTCTGTTCATCTCTCAGATCATCTGATTTCAACTCTCACTTATCATTCCTTTTATAGGCTCAATTAGGAAATTTATTTAATTAAAAAATCAATAAAATAATAGGTAATATCAACCATTAGGTCGAAGTTATCATGGACTTTAGGCCCGTGAAATTTTCTATTTAATTATAAGCTCGTTTCACATAAAATCAAGGCCCGTATTATTTTCTATTGATTAATTACTTAAATAATTATTTAAATTTTTTATCAAATTAATTATTTATAATTTGAACCTTGATTTAAACTTATTTATAAATTTAGACATCAATTTGTCTTAATTAATAAATCAGCCCTAAAATCTCTTTTCCTTTATAATTTGTATAACTCTGTGAAACTATCAAATATTGACCTGGTAAACTTTGATAATTAAATCCTTTAATTGAGACTATCAACAATATTTTATCCAAGGTACAGAGGGGACCATGAGACTATGAAATCAAGCTCCAATAAGTTATCATAAATTTAACAAATAAATTAATTCCTCCTGACTCCACTAAAGACTCATAGTTGCACTCTAGAATTCATAGAATGTTCTATAACCAATATAGATACGTTATTAATTATCCATTTTTACAACCATAATTGTCACTCAATCCTCTATAGACGGTCTATAATGAGATGGGACTAAAATATTGTTTTACCCCTCATCGTATTTTATCCTTAGAAAACTTAGTTCCTTGTAAATGATATTTCAGTAAACTAATATTAATTACTGAAATGAGATCTCTATCATTTAGCACCATGAACCAAACTAAAAGGACACCATCATTTTACTTATTCATCAGAAGCTATCGATGTTTAAATTATGATTAACACTCCCACTTAATTATACTACTGAGTTCCCAAGATGTAAGTATGGGCTAGTCCGTAGGGTAAGCTGGTAACAAAGAAGTAAAAAAACTCAAATAATACAACCAATTAGAATACTAACCACTCGGAATTGAGATTGAATTGACCTATGGTCAACTATATGAATTTTCTAGAATAGATAATAATAGGATGTTTACTTATCCTATCTACTATCAATATCGGTCCAGTCCAATGTAACAAATACATCTAATCTTATGTACTTTGCTAATGTTCTGGAAAGAACATAACACTACAATGTGTAAGTAGATCATATCATAATTTGCAAGTCAGTGTAAATCCTGGGCATTGAATAATCTTAGGACTAACTTATGTTTGAACATATAATCATATTTATATTCCACTGTGATTATGTCACTATAAATACGATTAGCTATATGCTCAGGATTTAATAGAAGTTTATATTAAACAAATAATAATGAAAATAAAACTTGTGAGCAAAGTGATTGACCAAGTAAAAAATGATTTATATTCTTTTATTGATAATAAAATGAGATTACAGAGAAATTGAGTTTTAATTAGGGCATAAAACCCCAAAAAACTCCCACTTGCACTAATTGAAAGTAATGCCTTAATTATACTAATTTCATTTCATTGATATGCTTATCAAATTTTGCTTTTGGTAGTGCCTTTGTAAACGGATATGCAAGATTGTCTTCAGATGCAATCTTCCTAACCTTCACATCTCCCCTGGCCACATATTCTCAAATTATGTGATACTTCCTTTCTATATGCTTACTCCTCTTGTGACTTCCTTTCCCCTGGCTATCGCTCCCGTGTTGTCTCAAAATAGCACAAGTGGTTTATCCATATCTGAAATAACACCAATATCTGAATAAAACTTCTTTAGCCAGACTATTTCCTTTACTTCTTCAGACGCTGCTATGTACTCAGCCTCCAAGATGGAATCTGAGAATGCAGACTTCTTTACGCTTCTCCATATCATAGCTCCTCCCCCATGAGCAAACATCATTCCAGAAGTAGACTTCATGTCATCGACATCAGTCTTAAAATTTGAATCGGTGTAGCCTACAAGGTTCAGAACATCACCCTTGTAGATTAACATATAATCCTTAGTTCGACTTAAAAACTTCAGAATATGCTTAACTACTATCCGATGCTCTGGTCCTGTGTTTGACTGATACCTGCTCACTACTCCTACTTCATAGCAAATATCTAGTCTAGTACACAACATAGCATACATCACACTTCCAACTACAGATGCGTAATGAACTTTTCTCGTTGTTTCTTCCTCTTCAGGAGTCTATGGAGATTGCTTCTTTGAAAGATGATTTCCATGGCGGGATTGTAATGCCCTGGATAGCTAGGACCGCTACACTGTGTACTCTTAAAGGTGCAAGACTTGCTAACCAAGTCATTATTTTAAAAATGTGTCACTAAACATGTATGAGCTAAGGTTAAAAAGGTTTTGGTCTCAAAAGACTCATTTCATATATTTTAACTATTATAAACACGAGATCCCATAAGAAAACAGAGTTAGAATAAGTTTACAGACTCCCAAAAGTACATGAGTATTCACTAGCCATACTAAGGAAAAACAGACAGTCTTCAGGTTTCATGTCCTTGCCTAGACCTCAACCGTGGCGGCCGAGCACCTGGCTATGTACATTCCGCTCGCTGAGCTCTCCAGTCAAGGCTGGTCTAATTTGCCCTTGCCTTTACCTGCACCACGTAGCACCCGTGAGCCAAGGCCCAGCAAGAAAACATCTTATACAACTCAATCAATGATTACAGACAATTAATTCATTATGCATGTATTTCCATCAGATAATCCACAATAGATATTCAGCACATACCATCAGATTCAAGATACAATCTGTCACATATAACACTCATATCACATAATATTTAAGGCCGACGACTTAGGCCGCACCCTCTATTTAACCCACTGACTTCGGCCCGCTTAAACCGAGCTCAATGCATAATAAGTTATCCTCGGCTACCAGTGGCCAAGCCGCGCCCTGTGCGCTAGTGAAACCCTTGGCACCCTTAGGTCGTTGGTTCACTAAATGGCTTGCATGGCATAATACCATCTTTTCAAGCATTTACAATAGGGATCCCTTAGTCCCATCACATATATTCAACAAGGTGCGGTTTTCTTACCTTTAGTCTGTACGGTTATTGAATTACGAGCAACGCCCCTCAAGCACGATCTGTTCCCGAGCCTAAGCCTTTATCACCTAGTCACAACCAATGTATAGGGTTTCATTAATTCTTAGATATAGGTTTCTAGTTACAAAACTAACTCCCGGGAACCCAAATTCCACTAGACCACTTTCCCGTGCCTAAAACCCTCAAAAACTCATGTGTGCAACCAAGGGCTGCGGCCCTTGAAGCTTAGACGCAGCCCTAGCCTCAAAACAGAACCAAGCCCATGCTGAAGAACACATGCGCCGTGGCCCTTGCCTTGGGCGCCGCGGTGCCCTCCCATGGCCGAGCCTCCTTGGCCCTTTTTCATCCTAGGGCCGCAGCGCTCTAGAACAGAGCCGCGGCCCCCCCTTCGTGCCCATAAAACCTACCATTTCTAAGCTTGAAACCTCACCCCAAACCATCCCAAAGCTCCCCAACGCATAACCAATTAATCCCTACTCCTTTAACATGACTTAAACAACATAATTTCACAGGAAACACAACCTAGAACACATTAATCTTCTCTTTTAAATTTCTGAAACCCAAGAACTATAGACCCTCAAACCAGCCATTCAAATCACATTTAAAACCTCTAAACCATGAGTTGAAACTTACCTCTTCTGTTGAACCACTTCACCAAGCCAAAGCCAAGCTAAGTCTCCACGTTTCCTCCTCAATTCTGCCTTAAGACATCAAAACCATGTTTGCTTCAACACTTAACCAAAACCCAGAATTCTAACCTCATAGAAGAAGATTATATTGCTTACCTTAACCCTAACTCAGTTCTTGATTAATCTCTGAGCTAAGCCTCCAAATCCCGACCTCAATCCTCATAAATTCCAGCTTGATTCCCATAAGTTTTTTATGTTTTCCTTCCCTTTGTTTTCCCTTGAGAGTGAGAGAGAGCTGAGATGAAATTTTTAGTCGGTTTGTATTTTCTAAAGGCTTCCTTCTGTCTATCTTACTTGTTAAGTAAATCCCGAGGCTCGGGGTGCCGGAACCGTCCCCGAGGCCAAAATGGTAAAATCCCCCAATATTCCCGCCTAGACATCCTAACCTGGAATATATCTCGATATATTTATTTTCATGTCCCGATAGTCCAAATCGCTACCCGCTATCTAAAAGTACCCCCGACTTGTCCAAAGTAATATCTTAAGTCCCGTTGTGACTTTTCCCTCTATCTGACCCTAGCATCGTCTCGAGTCGTGCTCTGCGAACCTGCCCACATAATAATGTGGTTCTCACATATATCACATATTTATTTCATATTATCACATAATATCATCAACTATCATATAAGCATTACTAAACATATAATTACTCATTTAAATCACAATTATTCCATTAATGCCCTCCTGGCACACTAATCAAGGCCCTTAAGCCTTATTAGCGATTTTGGGTCGTTACAGGGATGGTAGACTTCCTTTCATGGAATTTGTCATTGAGAAACGCTCAAGCACTTTATCAATGTAAGCTGCATGAGATAGTGCTAACATTTTGTTCTTTCTATCGCTAATGATCTGGATACCTAGAACATAACTTGCTTCCCCAAAATCCTTCATCTAGAATAGAGTGCTCAACCAATTCTTCACATCTGAAAATTTCTTAACATTGTTTCCAATGAGTAATATATCATCTGCATAAAGAACTAGGAATACAACTATTTAATTTTCCTTTAGTTGGTAAACACAAGGCTCATCAATATTTTGTTCAAAGCCATGGGTTTTGATTATTTCATTAAACCTAAGGTTCCAGAAATGAAAAGCTTGCTTAAGTCCCAAAATGGACCTATCCAACTTGTAAACTTTTCCTTCTTGTCCAGCTACTTTAATTCCTTCAGGCTTATCCATATAAATGACTTCGTCAAGCTTCTTGTTAAGAAAAGCTGTCTTGACATCCATTTGCCAGATCTCATAGTCGAGAGAGGATGCAATGGATAGGAGCCTTCTCTTTGGGTATAACAGGCTGCATGGCTATCGAACTAAAAGTTTCCTCATAATCCACGCCTTCTCTTTGGGTATAACCCTTTGCCACTAATTGAAATTAATATGTTTCGATATTTCCATCAACAACTCCTTTCTTCTTGTAGATCCACTCGCACCAAATGGCCCTAAAGTGACTAGGTGCTTCCACAAGATCCCAGACGAAATTTGAGTACACGGACTCCATTTCCTGTTTCATGGCTTCGAGCCATAGTTCCTTTTCAGGTTTGGCTATTTCCTGTTTGAAAGACAATGGATCATCCTCACTAGTGTCACCAACAACCATATTGGTTTCACCATCCAAACCATAGCGAACTGGGTTCCTAGAAACCCTCCCACTACGACGAGGCTCTGTGACTGTTTGCATAGGAACAATGGTACTTTCTTCATTTAAATCGACTCGCATTGGTTGGACATGAAGAGTTGGAATTTCATCATCAACTTGTGTTGATGACGATGGAACATTGGTTGCAGTCAATTCTTCAACCATCTCCTCTAAAACTACTTGGATGTGCGGTTTGAAGTTTTGGACATAGTCATTTTCCAGAAAAGTAGCATACGTAGAAGTAAACACTTTCTTTTCTGAATGACTATAGAAAAGTCCACTCTGAGTTCCTTTAGGATAGCCAACAAACATGCAAACTTCGGTTCGCGGTTCTAGCTTTCTTACTTTTTTCCTCAGGACGTGGGCAGGAGACCCCCAGATTCTAATATGATGTAAGCTAGGTTCGCGACCATTCTAGTGTTCTAAAGGTGTTTTGGTGATTGAGTTGGATGGTATGACATTTAGAATGTCATTCGCAGTTTCAATTGCATGTCCCCAGAATGAAGTTGGCAGAGTTGAGTAACTAAGCATGCATCTAACTATTTCAAATAAAGTTCTGTTTCGGCGTTCCGCTACACCATTTTATTGCAAAGTACACAGGGCAGTAAGTTTTGATAAAATCCCAAGTTCAGTTAATTGATCTTGGTACTACATATCAAAATATTCTCCACCCCTATTAGATCCAAGATCTTTAATGTTTTAGCTAATTGGTTTTAAGCCATAGCTAGGAATTCCTTAAACTTTGAAAATGTTTCCGATTTCCTATGCATTAGGTAATGACATGAGTACCTAGAGTAGTCATCAATGAAAGTGACAAAATACTTAAAACCACCCCTGGCTTGTACATTCAAAGGACCACAAACATCTGAATTGTAACACCCTACTTCCTTAGAGCCGTTACTAAGTGAGTTTAAAAGGTGCAATTAACTCGCTCATCGAGGTTTTAAGGCAAAAGTGTAATTTAACCATAAACAGAGTCATATACTTTGAAAATAATTTCATTCATTGAAAATCATAAAGTGTTTAACATCTAGGATCCCAAAATACTGTTTAGGAATATTTACAACTCAAAAATATTTCTAAAGTCGACTAAACGACAAAATCTAGGTTTAGTACAATCATCTCCCAAAAATACCCTTGGCCGTGGCAGCGAGGCAGGCCAAACATGTAAGCGTTGCTTTATGCTCTCCGTACTCATGGTTGGTCGACTTTCCCCTTGCCCTTACCTGCACCATAGAGCACCCATGAGATGAAGCCCAGCAAGAAAACTTTCACAAGCAGATAACATATGCATTTCTATCATTCAGCATACAAATAAACCGCTAATGGGCTAAACACATACGACCATGCTGTCACAAGCACTTTACTAGGCCCTGGGTTTGTGGTCTACACCATGAGGACATCTCAGGTATCCTATAGGGTCTCGCCCTGGCAACTCGCACTCCGCGTGCTAAACGCTCCTCCCTGTCCCTGCCGTACTCGGCCTTGCTGTTCTCGACCTTTGTCGTTCCTAGCCTTCGCCGTTCTCAGCCCTCGCTGTTCCCAGCTCTTGCCATTCATTCACATATATGCCCACATAGCATAATTAAACAAATACTTAAACATGCATAAGAACAATCAATGGGGATACGCCCCGCAACACAATCATATAGGGTCGTGCCCTACAACACAAACTATAGGGCCTCGCCTTGCTCTATGGGTACAACAGTTTTCTTACCTGTGTCCTGACCTTTTCAAGAACCGATTCCCCGAGCACAGTCCCCTAATCCGAGCCTCGCTGAAAACCCTAGTCACAACGCATCAACAAAATCAAACCATCAAGGTCTAATCCATAAAATAACTTTGAGTTACCATTCTAATCCCCGGAACCTTGAATTCTACCAATCCGGGTGATAAAGTCCATCCTGAGCCTTTATCGTTAGATTCCCAAGCCAAAAACCCACAAAAAACCCAGCATTTTGAACTAAGGTCGCGACCCAACCCCTTAAAGGCCACGGCTTGCCTCAAAACAGAGGCAAAACACCTCCCTGGAAAGAGACACGGGTTGTAGCATGCTTAACCAAGCGCCTCCCTAGGCCTCACGTGCACACGGGCCGTGGCATGCCCCTCCTATGGCCACGGCTCGACCTGCAAACCCAGAAAACCATCCTTTCCTTCAAGTTTTCCCCGAGCTTAACCCCATATCTCACACCCCAAACTTCACTCAACCTCAGAATTAAGCCTAGAATTCATACTCATACAGCCTAAACATTCGAACAAACTCATGAGCCAATTCTTACACCCATCAAACATTCAATACCAATCCTAGAAACCAATCCATGCATGCCTAAGTTCTAACACCCAACACCAGAAGAATTTCAGCTTGTTCATCAAGTTTAAAACTTACCTTTGAGCTTGATTAAATCCCTGAATTAGTCCTCTAAGTTCCAGCTTCTAGCCCCCAAAGTCTAGCTTTGAATTCCTCCTTTGCTTCCAAGAAAATCAACTTTCTTCCCCCTCTTCTTCTCTTTGCTTTTCCTTTCCTCTAGAGCTTCCAAAGGTGATTCCAGCATATGTCTAAGTAAGGAAAACATGGATGACTTCTCCTCAGCAAAGTTTATCCATCATTAAAGCCAATTTACCCTTTTGCCCCTTAAGCCTATCCTTAACCCCTAAGTAACCCCAAGGGCAATTAGTCATTTACCAAATCCCGTTAAGTCCCCGAGGGAAAAATGATAAATTTCCCCGATATTCCTTCCTAAACATTCTATCTTCAAATATATCTCCAAATATTTATTTCCATAACCTGATAACCCAATAAAACGTCCAATGCTCGAAATACCCCTCGACTCGCCCCGAGTTGGGTATTCGACCCCGTTGTGACTTTCTAGCTAAAACTGCTCCCTAGGACTGTCTCGGATCATGCATCACAAGTATATCACAATTATTACATTTATCAAATTTATGCCCTCAACGGGCTAAAATTACAAACATGCCCCTAATAACCAAACGGGGCCCACATGCATATTTAATTCACCTAAACATGCATCTCTAATCACATACTCATAAAAATTCACATATTATAATAATAAACCACTTATTGCCCTCTAGGCATGCTAATCAAGGTCTTAAGCCTTATTAGCAAATTTGGGTCGCTACATGAATGAACAATCCAAGTGGTTCTTTGGCCCATCATCCTTTGCACATGATGTACGCTTGGTCAGTTTGCCTTCTAGACAAGATTCACATACAGGTAATTCACCTAAGGTGAGTTCCCTCAAAGGCCCGTCCTTTGTAAGTCTTTGAATTTTATCTTAGCCAATGTGACCTAGTCTCAAATTCCATAAATACGTCATGTTATCGATATCAGTATTTTGACGTTTATTGGTCCTAGGGTTAGCTACTTTCAATAAATCATTATTAACAGTAAGGGGTTCGTTAGGTCACAAAATATAAAGCCGATTTTCCAAACATGCAATACACAATAGTGATCCATTGAAAGAAATAAATATATTAGAACTTGTGAAAGTCATAAAAAATTGTTCTAATTGCAACATGGAAACAACAATTAAATTTCTACTAAAATACAAAATAAAAAATACATCTTTTAAAATTAAATATTTATTTCCGAACTTCAGGCGAGCTCTTCCTCAAGCTTGGACCGTAATGAACGCTCCATTCCCAACTCTAAGCTTTAAGCCTCCTTCATCCACTTACTCCAACGATTCAAGAAGTTGTAATGAGTTACAAACATGGTTAGTAGATCGAGAATCAACAATCCAAATGGATTTATCATTCTCTAAAACACATGTTTCTATGATAAATGAAATACTACCTTTATCTTTCGTTGCTAGAAACTTGGGGCAATCCTGTTTCCAATCCCCTTCTCTTTGCAGTGAAAGCATTTACCTTTACCTTTCTTGTTTTTCTTTTTCTTCTCCTTAAGCGTCTATGCACTTGGTTGTACACTCATCTTGGCAGCCTTTACAAGCCCGAGGTTGGTGTTTTGTCAACCTTTCCTTTTGTTTCCATCTTTTGAAGATGAAGCTAGGTTAGCTTAAGCCTTAGTTGGATCAACAAAAACAACAGTAGTCTTCTTTTCTCCTCCCTTACTAGGTCCAGCCATGATTGACTCAAAAGTCTGAAGATTATTCATGACATGTGTCAGGCCATAGTTGAGTTTATTCATCACATAGTTGGTGGTGAACGGCAAGAAAGCTGGAGAGAGATCGTTGAGGATTAAGCTGACTTGAGTCTCCTCATCTATTATGGCTTCGTGCAATTCAACTTCTCGAAATTAATTGGTCATCTTGATCAGGTGATCATGAACATGCTGAGACGGTGCCATTCGACCATTGGCATATTTCTTGGTGGCCTCAAAACGAGTCTGCACAGACTTTGTCCCGAACATGTCTTGGAGTTGATCCATGATTTCGTAGGTCGTCTCGACATTCTCCATCTTTGTCTTGAGAGTGTCGACCATACTAGTCAACATGTAGTATCATGCCTTGTTATTGGCCGCTTACCAACGCTCATATTTGTCTCTTACAGACTTGGTAGCTCCTTCAGATGGAACTTATGGGGATTCCTCAGTCATGACGAACATTGAGTTGTCACAATTCAACACTATGTTGATGTTCTGGTTCCACTTAAGGAAGTTTTCTCCAGTGAGTTTCTCCCTGGAAAGTTGAGAAACGATGGGAGTAGACACACCCATAATAATACTACATATTATCAATAAAGTAGAAATCAATCACATTTGCTCAATAAAACTTCTATTCACTCTAATTTCAAGAAATAGCATAACATATACCATAAATATGTAAGATATGGAAAAAATACAAAAAATAATTATATCTCTATTTGTTTAGGTTCTTAACTATTCTATGATATTGTTATCTCGGTTGGCGAGAGTAAAAAAATATCATTAGTTAAATAGAGTTCTAAACTCATTTAATAATGGACACCATTATTAACAACCTAGTATTCACATTCGATAACCATAGATTTAGTCCTAGTAGTCATCGTAGGGGTGAGTCTTGTAGAATTTGACCTATAATTATCTGTCTTTCGAAATCTAACCTTGTCAAAATAACTAATGAACGTCTTTCGTAGGGGGCAGAATCAAAGCGTCTCGAGGCCCCATTAAGCTATTGACCTTGTTAAACTAATGGTGGAGAATGAATATAATTTTTAAAATGAGATCATTATTAAAATAGTATTTTTATTATTAATTTGCGAAAATTAATGACTATGGTTCTTCAAAAAATTGTAAAATTAAAATTTTAAAACCAAAGTCCTATAATTTTTTGTTAATTCTAAAGTGTCATATTGAAACAAATTCAATCAAATTAGAATTAATTTGTTGCTAATCAATATTTAGGTTTAACTATTATAATGAACATATACAATTAAGTCCAACTCAGGCAAATGAGCCTTAACAATTGGGCTTGTATGGAGGAGGGTTGGGTCCAGTATGTCGTTCCCACTACTAAAGACCAACATACTTCCATACAAGGTCCTAAAGACAGGAATTTAAACCTTTGATTTATTAATTGTTATTAATTGATTAGGTCCACTATAGTCATGTAAAGCAAACGAGCCTTCACAGATGGAACCACCCACGAAAGAGGAATTTAAACTTTACATTTTCTAATGGGCCAAAATAAAACATATCATTTTATGAACATTTTATTTAGCAAGATCCATATATTCATATGGGCCACTATATGCATCTATGCCCAATTGCAAAAATACCACATATAGTGCAAACAAATGTGTTATAACTAGATGAGCCTAATCATGTTACTATATGAGGAAGTCTATGAATTTATGCAAAAATACCACAATTTATTTCATTTACAAAAATACCACAATTAATTTTCTAGAATTTATCCAAAATTTTGAATTAATTAAATTTTTGCAAAAATTAAGTCAATTTAAATGAAATTTATCAACAATTAACAGAAGTTCATTTAAATTTCATTTATCAACAATGAACTTAGTTTAGGTAATTTTGAAAAATATTAATTTAATATAAGTAAGATTTATCAACAATTAATCAAAGTTAATTTAAATCTCATTTATTAAATGGTTTGAAAAACATGATATTTTAAAAAATTTAACCAATTATAAATTTTTAAAACAAATATCATCTGTTGTTTTTGAAAAAAAATATGTTAAACAGTTAAACAAATTCAAATATCCATAAAAATATCTAGTAAAAAAAGTTTCAAATTTAAAATATTTAAATATTAAAATCCATAGATAATAATAAGATATTATTCTTTTCAAATAAAAGATTTCAAAAATATTAAGTATTTAAAAAATATCTTTAATATTTGATAAATTAACTCTAATATTTTAATATATTAAAATACTTAAAATTACTTAGTTAACCTATTTTTAAATTTGAATTTGAACCTTTGTAGAAAATATCTATTTTTTAAAAGATCAAACAACAAAATTATCGTATTTCAAAAATGTTATTTTTAAATAATAGAAAAGATATGATATTTTTGTATTAATCCATTAACAAATACATTCAAAATTCAAATTTTAAGAAAAATTTATCGCAAATCGCAACCAGTGAAATTTGGTGGTCGCGGCGACAAGACTTTTTTGGTCATTTTTTGCGTTCTGGCCGCGGCCAGAGGTTAATGGTGGCTGCGGCCACTAGCCACTGATACCCAGGCCGTGACGACTGAAAACGGGTGGCCACGGCCACAACCCGAAAAAAAAAAATTAATATTTTTTGTGTAATTTTTCAACCCAAAAAAGTTTTCTAAATATTTTTTATGATGTTTAACATCAAATAAAGCATTTATAAAAATTATTTGCAAAGAAAATACAACAAAATAACCCAAATTTGCTAATAATCACATAAAAAATAATATGCTTCATAAAAAACATGAAATCCATCTAATTACTCAACACATCAAATAATTCAATTTTTACCATGTTCATGCATGAAAATAAAGATTACCAAAGACTTTAAGGCCAGTTGTTGGGAAAACTTATACATGATCTTGTTTATTTTCATGTAAATTTTATATTAAACAAACTAATATAAGACAACCTAGAACATGTTTCAAAAATTGAATTTAAACAGAGATAATGATAAGAAAAGTTACATTATACGCAGCGAAATGTGTTAGTCATTCTTTCACTTTCTCTAACCCTTGAATCCTTTCTATCGCATGGTATCACTAAGAAACTGAGCCGATCTTCAAATTTCTTCACAGTCTTCCAAAGTATCATTACAATCACCTAGACTAGAGTGGGCAATTCTCAACACATGATATAGATACAAAGAGAAGAAGAGAAGAGAATCTAGAGGCTTTGAAAAGGACTTTTTGCTGTAGAGAGAATCTAAAATCCTAGAGCATCAAAACTAGATGTTCTGTTCTTCCATTTATCAGTCAGATCATCTGATTTTAACTCTCACTTAGCATTCCTTTCATAGCCTCAATTAGATCATTTATTTAATTAAAAAATAAATAAAATAATAGGTAGTATTAGCCATTAGGTCGAAATTATCATGAGCTTAGGGACGTGAAATATCCAAATAATTATAAGTCTGTTGGACTTAAAATCAAGGCCCGTATTATTTTCTATTGATTAATTAATTATTTAAATATTTTATCAAATTAATTATTTATAATTTGAACCTTGATTTAAACTTCTTTGTTAATTTAGACACCAATTTGTCTTAATTAATAAATCTGCCCTAAAATCTCTTTTCTTCTCTAAATTATATAACTTTGTGAAACTATCCAAAATTGACCTGGTCAACTTTGATAATTCTAATTGATAATTAAATCAATTACTTGAGACTATCTAGATTATTTTATCCAAGCTACAATGGGAACCATGGGCCTATGAAATCAAGCTCCAATAAGTTATCATAAATTTACTAACTTGTTATTTCGTCATGACTCCAATAAAGACTCGGAATTGCACTCTTGAATTCATAGAACACTCTATAACCAATATATATACGTTATTAATTATCCATTGTTACAACAATAATTGTCACTCAATCCACTATAGATGGTCTACAATGAGATGAGACTTAAATACTGTTTTACTCCTAATTGTATTTTATCCTTAAAACACTTAGTTCCTTGTAAATGATATTTCAGTAAACTAATATTAATTACTGAAATGAGATCTCTATCATTTAGCACCTTGAACCAAAATAAAAGGAAACCATCGTTTTACTTCTTCATCAGAAGCTATAGATGTTCTTACTATGATTAACACTCCCACTCAATTACACTATCGAGTTCCCAAGATGTAAGTATGGGCTAGTCCATAGGGTAAGCTAGTAGTGAACAAGTCAAAGAACTCAAATAATACAATCAGTTAGAATACTAACCACTCAGAATTGAGATTGAATTGACCTATGGTCAACTATATTATATGACTAGAATAGATAATAACAATATGTTTACTTATCCTATCTTCTGTTCATATTTGTCTAATCTGATGTAACAAATACATCCGATCTTATCTACTTTGTTAATGTTCTGGAAAGAACATAACACTATAATGTGTAAGTACTAACTTATGTTTACTTATCCTAATCATAGGATTTGTTGGGGTTTTATGCCCTAATTAAAACCCAAATTCTTTGTAATATCATTTTATAATCAATAAAAGAATAGAAATCATTTTTTGACTTGGTCAATCACTTTGCTCACATGTTTTATTTTCATGATTATTTGTTTTATATAAAATTCTATTAAATCCCGAGCATATAGCTAATCTTATTTATAGTGACGTAATCACAGTGGAATATAAATATGATTATATGTTCAAAATAAGTTAGTCCTAAGATTAGTCAGTGCACCGGATTTACACTGACTTGCCAATTTACGATATGATCTACTTACACATTACAGTGTTATGTTCTTTCCAGAACATTAGCAAAGTAGATAAGATTGGATGTATTTGTTACATCGGACAGGACCGATATTGACAGTTGAAAAGATAAATAAACATACCGTTATTATCTATTCTAGTCATATCATATAGTTGACCATAGGTCAATTCAATCTCAATTCTGAGTGGTTAGTATTCTAACTGATTGTATTATTTGAGTTCTTTGACTTGTTCGTTACCAGCTTACCCTACGGACTAGCCCATACTTACATCTTGGGAACTCGGTAGTATAATTGAGTGGGAGTGTTAATCATAGATATGAACATCTATAGCTTCTGATGAAAAAGTGAAACGATGGTTTCCTTTTAGTTTGGTTCGAGGTGTTAAATGATAGAGATCTCATTTCAGTAATTAAATTAGTTTACTGAAATATCATTTAAAGGAACTAAGTGTTTTAAGGATAAAATACAATGAGGGGTAAAACGGTATTTTAGTCCTATCTCATTGTAGACCGTCTATAGAGGATTGAGTGACAATTATGGTTGTAACAATGGATAATTAATAGCGTATCTATATTTGTTATAGAGCGTTCTATGAATTCAAGAGTGCAATTCCAAGTCTATAGTGGAGTCATGAGGAATTAATAAGTTAGTAAATTTATTTGTTAGATTTATGATAACTTATTGGAGCTTGATTTCATAGGCCCATGGTCCCCATTGTACCTTGGATAAAATCATCTAGATAGTCTCAATTAATTGATTTAATCATCAATTAGAATTATCAAAGTTGACCAGGTCAATTTTGGATAGTTTCACAGAGTTGTGTAATTTTGAGAAGAAAAGAGAAATTATGGCAGATTTATTAATTAAGATAAATTGGTATCTAAATTAATAAATAAATTTAAATCAATGTTCAAATTATAAATAATTAATTTGATAAAGGATTTAAATAATTATTTAATTAATTAAATCAATAGAAAATAATACAAGCCTTGATTTTAAGTCCAATGGACTTATAATCAAATGGGAAATTTCACGGGCCTATAGCCCATGATAATTTCGACCTAGGGCTTCAAAATAGCTGTTATTTTATTGATTTTTTAATTAAATTAAATGGCCTAATTGAGTCTATAAAAGGAGTGCTTAGAGAGAAGATTTTAGAGACGACAGATAAGTCACAAGTCAGCTTTTCAGATAGTTTTATATTCTCTCTAAACACAAGTCATTTTCTAAGCCTCTTTGTTATTTTCTCTTCTTCTCTCTATATCTATCTCATGTGTTGAGAATTTCCCACACTAGTCTAGGTGGTTCTAAGGATACATTGGAAGATTGTGAAGAAAATAGAAGATCGGCTCAGTTTCTTGATAATACTCTGCGACAGAGAGGATACAAGAGTTAGAGAAACTGAATGAAGGACTCTTAATTCCACTGCGTATACTGTAAGTATTATATTATTTGTTTCTCTTTGAATTCAATTTTAGAAACATGTTTTAGGCTGTCTCGTATTAATTTGTTTAATATTAGATATACATGAAAATAAATAAAGATCCTGTATAAACTAATCCAACAGGACTAACTTATGTTTGAACATATAATCATATTTATATTTCACTGTGATTATCTCTATATAAATACAATTAGCTATATGCTTAGGATTTAATAGAAGTTCATATTAAACAAATAATCATGAAAATAAAATATGTGAGCAAAGTGACTGACCAAGTAAAAAAATAATTTCTATTCTTTTGTTGATAATAAAATGAGATTACAAAGAAATTGGGTTTTAATTAAGGCATAAAACCCCAAAAAGCCAATCATTTCTATGTTCGGATCCAAAGGAGATCAATTGTGCAGTCATGTTTTTGAGCTCCACCATTCATTCCAAAGTGGATCCAAGGGCTAGGAAGCCTTGGATGTCTCTATAAATATTCCAAGTTTAAACCCATTTTTTACACCAAAATTTACTTTGGCTAGTGGTAGTTTTCTCAAGGAATTTACAAGAGGTCAATAGTCTTACCCTTGGAGGGATTCTTGAGGTAATTTTCATACCTTTCATTTTTTTTTTTTTACTTTTTTTTTTCTTTAGCTCTATGTAGGTATTGTAGGAAGCACAAGACATTTTTTTTAATGTTACACGCGATTGCTTCGTCTTTGCTCAGGGGTCGTCCTTGCACATATAAGGACTTGTCCTCACATATCTAGGGAGTCATCCTCACATCCAAGCATGCCCTTATTTATCGACTATCTATAGTATACTTCACTTTGCTTTTACACGAGGGTAGAGGTCTTAGGTTAGAATTTATCCCTTCCTTAAGAATTCATTATGCCTGAGGTGTAATAGGCATGCATGAGCAAGGCTCTAATCCATCTTAATTGTACCATTTCTATTTTGTAGATATAGGATTTTCCCCACGCACACATGCCTGTCACCTCTTAGTCTTCTTATGGCATTTGGTGTCCCTACTAGTGTTTAACCTATCGAGTTGTCATCTTTTGACTTTGAACTTGACACCCACGAAACCTCCGTATGTGTAGGTGGTATGCAAATGCGCTACCTACAGTGGTTGTCCCACAGTAGTTAGATTGTGTGGGGCCTTGAAAGTGAGGCTGAGTGCACTGCTAAAGTAGAGAGGTCAAACTTTTCTCCCTGGCATGCATGAGTCATATGTCATTCAGTTTAAGAGGATTGTACTGAATTACTTAGATGAGATTGCCCACTTGGAGGAAAAATTGCCTCCCAAGCCTTCGTCCCCTAGTGATGACTATGGTGCTGGGGCCCCCGACGTCAAGGGTCTTGCCCATGGGGATGTAGCGAACAATCCACATGAACTTATGTTTCTCTCCATCATCCTTCCTTTGTTCCTTCCCCAATCATCTAGAGTGAAACAATATAAAATCAAACAACATGCGGGTAGATACAGAACGAGTGAGGGCCTACTGATAAGTTAAAAAAGTCTATCGCTAAAAAATTGCGACTTGTTTCTATTACGGTACCAATCATGCATAGAAGAACACTTGACAACCTTGCTTCCATTAACATCGAGTAAACCATGACAAGGACAAAAAATTTCAACATGTTGAAGGCCCATGAGTTGTCACCTACCATTAGCTATGTTATTCCTACTCCTTATTGCCATTCTCATAGCATGCACGAAGGGGTTTGTGGCTTTTAGCAACGCTATTTTTAGATCTGTGGGGGCATTTCCCCTCCACTCCTTTTTTTTGTAGGTGCTCTAATACTTTGAATTGGAACTTCTTCAGTTATCACCTAACTCTTGGTTAGTGTTATGTTGCCTTTACATCCTATATTAGAAAGTGCACTAGTAAGGGCCTTCGATGAATGAGGTCCATCATTTGTTTACGCTAAGGATGAACTCAGTGGCTTGAGACTTTTATGAGTTTTAGAAGGCTATTCCCCTTCTTCCCCTCGTGGAGGGCTCTATCTCAATAAGGTTGCATGGAATAGTGAATTCTTCTTCATGAATTACATCTCCACACAACAATCCCACTTCAATCTGTCAAGTAAGCTCATTTTTTAATCTTTTCCTCCTTTTACCTTTCTTTTTAATATTTTTTTTTAGGTTTTTGCTTGCTAATGTTTTGTCAGGTCTTAAGGGAGTAAGCGAACCTGATCCGGGCCTTATAGTGCTCAGTGTGTGACAATGATTCTGTCTGAATCATTAACAAACAATCATGTCAGTAATGTCTTCACAGAGAATCTTCATTTGTATGGGTTATTGTCCCTCGACCAATCGATTACTTTGTGTTTCGTCTTGTCCATGCCTTTAGATCCTGAACTAGAGTGCAAGGAAGACCACGATGACTTGATGGCTACTAAGGATGATGTTGAGGTGGAAATAGATGATTATTCGTATTTGAGGTTCTCGATCAATGTGGGTGGGGAACCAGCGGATGATGGAGATGTGGAGGTCATGGATGATGTTACCTCACAGGTCCCATTGCTGGCTCTAGACAAAGAGTTTGGCTTTATAGCTCCTATATCTTCTTCATCTGTCTAGAAGAGGAACTTTGTCATGCCATGCTTTGTTGATATTCTCCCACCTCTAGGGTCACACTTAAGACGTGCATCCTCGAGCGCTTCCAATCATGAAGAGGTGAACCCTCACACTTCCGTCCCTCGTGCTTCTGCTAATGGATCCGGGACCTCCCACTCTTTCTCTCAATTAAGGCATGCATCTATAGGGATATGTACTTCAGCTGACCACGTCCCCACCTGCGCTCAATGGGAGCACCCTTTTGCAGCCTAGTATGGAAAGGTCACGACTCACCAAATGGGGATGATTTATGAAACTGAATGGAGGTCTATACATGAGACACTAGGCACTAACCTTGGTGAGGCATTTTTACGGGCTTCTAGTTAGGTATATGTTGAGACATTATCATATGTTTTTTGTTTGTAACAATGGTTAACTATTGACCTCTTCCTCGACACAATGCTTGCGGTCTGAGCTCGAGGTGGCTATGAGGGATCTTTCACTAGTGAAGACGGAAAATGAGCAACTGATCGCGTGGGTCAGCAACTTAAAAGGTCAAGTTGTCTAAGCCGTCCACAAGAAGAGTGCCACAAAAGCCAAGGCCACGTCATCCTCTCAAGCGAAAAATAGACTTGAGGCCACCAATAGGTCCTTGAATGAGAGAATAGGTGTGCTTGAAGCTGAGATGGTAGACGGCGAGAATAGTATAATCGAATGCATGTTGAATGCCATTTGGGGGCTCAATCCCAGGGGAAACGTGTCTCCCATTGCCAAGTATGCCGCTGAGAAAGTTGTTGAATGGAGTGGTCGAGGTGGGAAGCCGTAAGATCGCCTTCGGGGTTTGTTCCCCAATTTTGTGGGAAAAGTGTCATGTGACCCTTTTCACCTTCTATTGTAGGCCATTTCTTATGCCTTTTGAAATCCGCTATTTGTTTATGGAACTTTTATCTCTGGAACCTTTTCTTTTTTGCAAGTCCATTATTTATGGATGGAGCTTTTATGTCTAGAACGTATTCTATAGATTCTATCTGGCTTTAAGAATTATAATTTAATTTGTGTTTAATTTTCAAGAACTTTTATCCACTCAGGTAAATTCTTTAGATTATATCTGGGTGGCAATTTCAATTGACATTAAATGCACATTGGTTAAACAAGCACATTAAATATGACACTATGTATGGTGAATACGTAATGCTAGAATAATGACTAGTGGCCTACATGCGATGATAATTGTTGAGGGTAAGAAATCGTCAACGAATTAAGGTCAGAAAACTGAAAGACTTAGTAAGAAACTTATGAACTTAGAAAAATTTATAGAAACTTATAGAGGGCCTAATTTATAGGGGAACTCTAGTGGCTCTAAGTACAAAAATTGTCTCAAGGGGACAAAGAAGTGGTGGTACTATGGGGCACTTCAGAGGATCATGGCGCAAGCATTAGTGGTGTAGGGTTTCAGTCCTGTCGGGTCTGATTGTGGTCGGAGGCATGGGAGGATGTAGTCCTCCTCTAAGTACTTTGTACGACCACTACTCCTTTGACATAGTATGACCACCACTCCTCTGATGGTTTTATATTGATTGTACTCCTTACTACTCAGACCTTTTCGTACCTCTACTTTGTCTATATTATGATAAGCCCTTGCGAGCTTGAGAGTAAGGTGCTTATAGCTTGAACTTGAGGAGAGACTATGCCTTCAGGCTTTATGGACCTATTGGGCTTATCTACTCTCAAACTTAATGGTGGTCCTAAGTCGCTACTCTAAGGTTGTTGAGGTCCTTTAAATAATCTTCCTAGCCTCTAGGAAGTCTCACATGCATTCCATGGTCTTGAGTAAGATCAAACTGACAATTGGGCGTCAGGGGGGCCTTGAGCTCGCCCTCTCATGTTGAGGTCACCCCGCTAGGTTGACCCCTGAGCTTGCCCCTAGGGGTCCTGGTGGGCGTGGGCTTGGTCTTTAGGTTTTTCCTTTCTTCTCGAGGCACCTCTTGGACGCCTGCCTCTTGTTTGGCTTCTCTTGCCATTTTTCAAGGCTCGTAATAATTCTCTGGCTATTGGCAGAGAGTGATATTAAATCACCACATTAACAAGAATCTACACAAATAATACTAGACAGAGTCTAAGAAAAGATTAATATAGAGATATGCAAACCATAGTTCTATAACAAAATTATTGTTCTTCTTGGAAGAGTCAAAACGCTTTATTTGAACACCACTTGAACGTCTGATTGAGAGAATCAAAACCGAGGTTTATACATGAGATTTATCATTGTCCAAATTCTCTATTTCCTAGCCCTTGGTGGATGCTTGAGGCTTTCTCTAGTAGGAAAGGGATTTGGATTGAACAAGCCTTGAAATTCACAAAGACAAGCACTTTCTGTATGAATTTCTTAAAGAAAACTTATGATCTTGAGAGCTGGAGATAGATTAAAATATCTGTCTATAAGGACACGCCAGGTCATGCGTGGGCTATCTTTAGGCAATGCAATGCCACTTAGGCAGGTCCTACTTCACAAAATTGTCCTTAAATACCTCTGTGCGTTCAAACATTTTGGGGATCCTTAGATACCTTAATGTATCTCTTTGGGCCCAAAAATACAATATTTAAATGCCTACAAAAAGTCAATTTTCACATCTTCACTATGTAAAATAATTAATCCTTGTAAACCTAGCTTGTGTAAGACCACTTGGACATTGTATTTTAACCAATCCCAACATTGGCTCATCGTAAGGTCAACTAAGGTGCCCTATTTGCTTCATACGTAATACACTAATCATTGATACTCTATTACTATTCTATGAGGATGACAATAGAGACAGCCTCTTCCATTTCTTATACTAAGTGCAAAAGTCTTACTGTTAATACTTCTTGAAATGATTTGCATTCCATGAGCAAGGCACAATAGTGTCATCCAGACGTGCTAACTTGTAGGTGTTAGGAGTTATCACTTGGGCGACCTGGTAGGGTCCTTCTCAGTTCGCACCTAGTACACCCGCCCTTGGGTCTCGGGTGTTAAGGAGGACTTTCCTCAGCACTAGGTCTTTGATTAATGCTTGAATATGACATTTATTAGTCTAAAAGTTAAAAAAAAAAAAAGTTCTAATTAATATTTAATTTCCTAGATTTATTGTATTATATGTTATAATTGAAAATATTAATTTTAATTTAATTTGTGTTTAATTTTCAAGAGCTTGGCATAAATAAAAAGAATGAAGAAAGAAATAATTAAAATTGAAGAAATGAAGAAAAAGTGGCCTTTTTAAAGGCCTAAAACCCATTTGAGCAGCTCAGGCTTTTTTCTCTCCTCGCCCACCTCACACACCAACTTTTTCTTCACTTTGCAAAGATACCAAAATTTGCAAAAACACCAATTTCTGCAAAATGGCAGTTTTTTTTCAGCAACATGCCAAGTGGGGTTTTCTCATTGGCTCATTTCACTCAACACCATCAACAACAACTCTCCATTTCCTCCATCACACTCCACCTTCATGGACAATAAAAACCAATATAAAAATTATGCCAACAAGTAAATTATGCTATTTTCTTTTACTTTTATAGTTTTCTCATTTTTTTAAGATCCAAACTTTATCTGTTTTTTTTTCAATTTTCGTCATTTTTGAGTTTCTATCAATAAGAGCTCATTTTCAATAGTTGGTATGTACTTTTTGTGTAACAAAACTATAGCAAAATTTCCTCATTTTGCTTATATTTCTCTATAGAATATTTATGTGAATTGATGTGCCTAATGGCCTAATCTTCCTTGAAAGTTTAGGGATGATCCCATATGCAAAGTGATATTTTCCTCTGGTAGGTTCCTTTCTTTCACATACATTACAATGGGTTACATCCATGATCGTACCTGGACATTGACCGTGTGAACCCCTTCTTCATCAGCTCTCAACTTAGACAAGTAATCAACAAGGATGGATTCAAGCAAGTCTCCATCTTGGGTGAAGGCAAGCTTAGTGAGGGCATCGCTATTTGTATTCTTCTCTTGTAGGATTTGTTCTATGGAATAGTTCTTCAAATGTTCTAAGTGACCTTTCATCTCTGCTAAGTAAGCCACCATTTTGGGTCCCATCGCTTAGTACTCTCCCTTAACTTGAAACACTACTAGTTTGAAATCGCTAAAGATGTGCAAATGGGTTATCTTTAATCTTTGGCTAGATGAAAACCAACAGGAAGTGCCTCATACCCAGCCTCGTCGTTTGAGGCTTCAAATCAAAATCTTATCACACAATACATCTTGTGCTCCCCAGGTCCTGTCATGACTATACCAGCATCTACCTCTCTCTTCTTGGAGACTTTGTATACGTGTATGATCCACTCTTCAAGCTTATAGTCTTCTCCTTGATTTTGTTCAGCTTCTTCCATTTTTTCTTCCTCCTCCGAGCGGTAAGTAAACTTGATTATGATGTCTGTGAGTGCCTGCCCATTGATGGAGACTCTTGGAGTGTAGGTGAAGTCATACTGACTTAACTCAATCGAAAACTTAAACAATCTTCTTTTGGTCTCAAGCTTACAAAGGATTTGTTGTAGGGGTAGTTCATGAGTACCTGATTGGATAAGGCTTGGAAGTAAGGTCTTAACATCCGTGAGGCCACCAAAAATGCATAGGTCAACTTCTCAATCTCGGGGTAGCGGGTCTTAGTGTTTGTCAGGTGCTTGATAATGTAGTAGACTGGTTGTTGGTGTTTTTCCCCCTTTGACTAGTGCAACAATTATGGCATGCTTAAACACAGCTAGGTAGAGGTATAGATTTTTTGCCTTTCTCTGGCTTGGCTAATAGAGGTGGTTGCCCGAGCTGTTCTTTTAACTTGGTGAAGTCCTCTTCACATTCTTCATCCCAACTGAACTTCTTGTTCCCTTTAAGGATGTTGAAGAAAGGAACGCACTTGTCAGTGAACCTCGAGATGAACCTATTAAAAGTAGCCACCCTTTCACTTAAGTATTTCACTTCCTTCTTGCTCTTGGGAGGACTCATTTCTACAAGCTACTTGATTTTATTGGGATTTTCTTCGATCCCTCTGTAATTGACCTTGAAACCAAGGAATTTTTCTGAAGAGACCCCAAAGGTACACTTGAGCAGGTTCAACTACATTCTGTATTATCGAAGTGTCTCAAAAAACTAGCCGAGATCACAAGTGAGTTCTTCCGCCCTCTTGGTTTTCATCAAAATATCTTCTACATATAAACCTCTATATTTATTCCTATTTGATTAGCAAACATCTTATTCACAAACCTTTTGTCAATAGCCCCACGTTCTTCAGCCTAAAGGGCATTGCTTTGTAATAGTTTAGTCATTTGTTCATTATGAAGGATGTGTGTTCTTCATTAGCTGGGTTAATTGGTATTTTATTATAACCTGAGTATGTGTCTATAAATCTTAGGAGCTTATGACCGACTGTCGTGTCAACTAGATGGTCGATCCTTCGGAGTGGAAAGTCATCCACTTTCCATTAGGCTTCAATACCAACATAGGGATTGTCCACCTCCTCTTTTAAGGAAACATACCTTTATGCATCAAGAGCTCACCTATTCTGCCTCATATGCCTCGTGAATTATTATTGTATTGTCCCAAAACTCCTTATAAGGTTTAGTACTGTGGTAAGTGTGTAGGAAGGTCATAATTGGAATTATGTGATTTTAATTGAGTATAAATGTGATGAAGTGAATTATATGAGTTATATTATGATATGACTACCTATGCATGTTTATGTGTATTAAATATGATTAAATACCCGCTTTTGTTGAAAATGGGCATTTTCGTAATTTTGAGTCGTTAAGGGTATAATTGTAATTTTTCATGCTATGTGCTTGAGATCACAAAATTATGTGGATATATTTGTGATATTAGACACGAGTGGATCCTTTGAGAAATTTAGTAGAAAAGTCATCACAAGGATTTATATCCGGCTCGGGGTGAGCCAAGGGGTATTTTGGTAATTTCACACATTTTGGGAATTATTGGTAAATGAGATATTTTTGAGGAAAATAACTGTATTTTTAAGATTAGTGAATTTATTTGGGAATTTTGTGAGTAATTGAGGTTTAGTGGGAATTGGTGCTAAATGACCATTTTGCTCTTATGGGGCTTTAAGGAATATGTTATAGGGAAATGGTATAATGGTCTTTTGACCATAAAGTTAATGAAATGGCTAAGTGCTAATGGATTTTCCCCTTACACGTTCAAGACATAATTTGGCTTCCACTTGACCATTTTGAAAGAGCATTCTCAAAGATACCAAGTTTAAGGGCAAGATCTAAAAAATCTAAGAGCTGTTTTTAGGACTCGCATCTAAATGAGTGCCTTAAAAAAGTGTCCTTAAAGGGTGTTTTTGTAGTAGTGTCATCATATATATATATCATTTATCCTTATACAAGCCAAGCTTACCGTTCATAGTATAAACAAATAGAATTCTATCTAACTTCCTTACATCAGGTCCAAGCAAAGCAAAATTTGACAAACTTCACAACGAGACTATAACCATAATCAAATAGCATTCTTTAGCATCACAATTTTCTTTAGCATCACATAAGACTTTCTTGTACCCAACTCATATATCCCATGTGTGCATGGGCATGCACACATGGTGAAAACTACACATATTTTCCAAACATGCATATTTACACATAAAATCACCAAAAGAATAATGCAAATTATACATGCATACGTGGGAAGGTTGTTAAAAAGTGATGTTAAAAACGATAATTCCTACGCACTCATTTCTATCATTTTCAAAATAAAGATTTAGTAACATACTTTCTTACCATTATTTATCTCTTTCAAATCACTAAGTTGAATAAACCTCTTAAAACATTAATTTTATTTCATAAAAATAATTTATTTAGCCATTGAAAAATATAATAAAACTATTTGTTTAAAAATTACATAGAAATAATAAAGGCTTGAAATTGTTTAACATACTTATAATTATCATGTTTCCTTAGAAAATAACAATTTTATTTAAATTAATTAAATTACAAATTGATGTGAGAAAAATATAAATTTTAGGTGTGAGAAATATATATTTTGCTCGTATTATATTAAGAATAAATTTTAAGTAGTATAAATTCATATGTGATAATCAAATAATTAATTTTAACTTATTAACTAAACTTTCAACCACCATTTAATTTATTTAAAAATCACAAGTGAATTAATCTCAATATTTTTTCTTAATTAAAATAAAGAAAATCATATCTATTAAAATGAACACTCATGGTAACTTTTAAAATACCATTTTTAATATTTACATAGTTTAGGTGTTATATTATTTCACAAACACACAAATTTCCTTTTAATTAAAAGACTTTCCAATGTTTTTACCAAAAATTCCAGCAACAAAATAAACTCTAAAAAATCACCATCTTGAAAGTAAAATCTCATATTTTCTCTAAAAACATAAAAAAAAAAATATGTAGGTATTCATTTGAGTAAAAAAACACCATTTTAATGTATGTTGAAATGTCCTTTAATTTCTTAAAAACATCATTGCACTTGCAAAATTGTACGCCCTAAATATCCGCGCATATTGACGAGCTAGAAAATGGCCTAATTTGATTTGCCATGTGTAAATCGTCCACTCGGAGTTGTTTGTTATGGACCTCCATCTGTCCAGCCCGAGCTGATTAGAGAGTTAATTGCTACTCGGAGGCATCGTGTCAGCAGTATGAGTGTCACAAGCTAGAGCCACATTAAGCTCGTGATGCGGCAGAGATCTGACACTCGAATCCTTGTAAAGTCAACCACGCAATATAAACGTGCATATATCAGACATCACGTGTCTATTCTATCCTGAATTCTCGGACACGCAGTATAAACGTGCGTGTTCAGACATCCCATGCCTGATTTGGGCCATGCGGTCCATTATCCCTTCTTACCTATTGATTAGACCACACTTCACTGCAAAGTTTAGGAATTAATCATCAATGTCACAGAGATGGCGTGAAGGGTAAAGAGATCACGGGATGACCCCATTGCCAACCCCAATATCTTCTTCCTATAAATACCAAGACCCTGGGTAGTGCAAGGGGTTGGCATACTTTTGTAAAGAAACACTCTGTAAGAAATAGTCAAGAGATATTAATAATATCGACTGGTGGACTAGAGGGATTTTAACCTTCGAACCACCTAAAAAGAAAAGGGTGACCATCTTCCCATGCTATTAGTTTCTCAAATCTAGAATATAATTATTTTCATATTACGGTTCACCAATTTGTACTAATCCATCCTATTTATTCGTATAATTACCTGTTGGCGAAGAACCGCGTCAACAGTTTGGTGGTTTCATTGAGAGGATTTAGATTGGTGCTATGACAAAAACCTAATCATGGTGGTTACTCGTTCGAGGCATGGTAACGAGGTGGATCAACATGATGGGCAGGAGGCCCACCATGCTGCCATATCTGACGAACCAAACCCCGAGGTCTAGCAGCGATTGGGAAAGCAGCCGATGGGCCAGGACGACACCGGGAGTTCGGCGCCCCGACAGCCAAATCCGAACCTGGGTTCCTGACGGCGATAGAGATGGAGAATACACAATTGAGGAGTCAGCTATCCAGAGAAAGTAAGCACATCGAAGAAGTCTTCGCCCGGCTACCCCCTCTTACAAACGACGTTAACATCGGAATGAGGAAATGTGGGACTCGCAAGTCCCGCGGGGATAATTAGCCCAGACCAAGTCGATCGGTCAGAACCTCAACCCTGAGTTCTGCACCCATATCACACCATAACCAGGAAACTATGTTTGAGGAGTTTCCTAGGACCAATCAACAATTCAGTCGATCAGTCCGAACCTCGACTCCTAGCTGGATTCCACCATCGAACGCGCCTAGAAGGGCTTGTGGCAGTTCGCGGAGGAGATCCAAGGAAGGCTCGTGCCAGACTACAAGGTGCAGGATGCTAGAGATGGTAGAGTAGAGCGGCCGCGAGCTAATTCAATCCGCCCGGATGGGACTAGGATCGCTTCACCAGTTAGGCATCCCCCGTTGCCGATAAGATACCTATCTCCTCCCTGTCCAGTTCGAGACATTCCGACACACGGGAGCAGCAGAAGAAATCCTCCTCCCCCCAATCCTTCCCATCGCAACCGAACATGCAGGGAGGTCCTGGATCCTCACCCCTAGCAGCGGGCTCCAAGCTTTTCCAATGAGAGCTACTAGACCGGGAGCCACCGAAATGGCAGATCCGGTGGAGACTTGCGTAATCGCTTGAGTTCGGCGCAAAGCCCTCGGGCCACCTTGAGGGCCGAACAGAAATGGAAGTCATGCTCGCTGAGAGGATGGTCTTTCTGATGTACGTGATAGTGGGAATGTCCCACCTAACCAAGCCCAAGCTTGGAGGGGAAATAACCTGCCTAACACGTACAATGGAACTGGAGTTGTTGAATAGTCCCAGACCAACCAAGGGATTAAGGACCAGACCCTAGAACGTTTAGCTCAGATGGAGGAGCTAATGAAGAAGCTCTTGTCAGAAAAGGAGAAGGACGAGTATGACTTAGGGGATGAACTCGAGCTTTTTGCCTCCAACATAGCAGCCACAACGTACCCGCCGGGTTTCCGGATGCCCCACCTATCTAAATTCAATGGAGACAGAGACCCATCGAATCATTTGGGTATGTTCAATACCCTGATGAAGGCCCATAATATCGGCCCCGAGCTGAGGTTTTTGATGTTCCTTTCCACCCTGACCGGGCAAGCTAGGCAGTGGTTCAAGCAGTGTAAAAAGCATTCCATCAGCTCGTGGAAGAATTTTTCTGTTGACTTCAAGAGGGCGTTCCGAGCTTCTCAAGCTGCCCGCGTCAAAGCTAACACCCTGGCGAACGTGAAGCAACAGCCCGGGGAGCCTTTGAAAACTTACCTAAGCAGGTTCGCACACGTCACGGCTCAAGCCAGGGACGCAGACGATAGTTCCAAGCTTATGCATTGAGGACTGTAATCCTCGTTGGAGGCGGGCTATGGAAAGAGATACAGAGAAGAGGTGTCAGCACCGTGGATGAATTCCTGAACAAGGCCTAGGAATGGATAAACCTGGAAGAGGCGCGAGCGTCGCTCGCAGGAACCATCCAAACCCTTGATAAGCCTGTTGGAGTGGTAACCAATGTCGTAAAAATGACTCAAATTGTTACACTGAATAATCAAGGGGGTGGAGGTAAGAGAAAAGGGAGCGATGAGGGCCGCTAGCATGGTCCGAAGAAGAACAAGCCCGTGGAAAAGTTTAAGCCAGTCTACGCGGCTTATACAGAGCTCACAAACACTAGGGAACACATTTTCCTAGCAAATTCGGCCCGCCTCCCCTGGAAAAAGCCAGAGCCTTTGAAGCACCAGAAGGCTAAGAGGGACATTTCCAAGTTCTACCGATTCCACAACGACATTGGCCACAACACTGACGATTGTAGGCATTTGAAGGATGAGATCGAGACACTCATCAGAGCCGGACCTTTGGCTCAGTATGCGCGAAACCGGGTTCCTACTAGTCAGCCAGCCCTGGAAGCTCCGGTAAATCATCCCGAGCCCCGGATAAGTTAGGATACCCCTCCTCCTGTAATAGGAGGAGAGATATCCTTAATCTCTGGAGGCCCCCATTTGGGCGGCACGAGCAGAGGTGTCCAGAAGAGATATGTCAATGAGTTGAAGGCTCATAACGGAGTGGAATTCGTCCTGGAGCAGCATCTACCCAAGCAGCAACGATTGGAGAGGCAACCAATCATTTTTACTGAGGAGGACGCTAGTCATGTCCAGTTCCCCCACAACGATCCTCTAGTCATAACCGCCCAGCTCACCAACCGGAGAGTTAGGAGGATACTAGTCGATAATGGGAGTTCGGTGAATCTACTGTTCCGGTCTACGTTGGAGAAAATGAGATTGTCTATCATCGAGTTGAAGGCCACCTCCATGATGTTGTATGGATTTTCCGGAGAAGGGTCGGCAGCGATAAGAATAATCGACCTAGTAATAACCTTGGGAGAGGGGCCCCAAACTGTGTCTAAGCTCCTCGAGTTCGTGGTTATCGATTGTCCCATCGCATACAACGTTATTCTGGGCCAACCTACATTGATGGCATCTGAGGCCATAACTTTTATCCGCCATCTCGCAGTCAAATTCCCCTCCTCTACGGGGATATGTACGGTCCGAGGTGATCAACTCACTGCCAAGGAATGCTATAGCATTTCCATGAAGGGAAAATCATGACCAGGGCAGCAAACGATGACCATTCAAAACGGACATGAGGAATCTCAAGAAGTAGGACTTATTCCTGAGATTGAAAAACCTCAGGAAGCCAATGGGGAAGGTATCCCCTTGAATGATGATATCGACCCCAAAATGGGCGAAGATAGATCTGAACTCCAGGCCATCGAAGAACTCAAAGAGGTGAACATCGACCCGAAAGACCCCTCAAAGGTGGTGAAGCTCGGGAAAAACCTGTGTAATAAGAGGAAGGTGGAGCTGCTGAGATTTCTACAAGAGAATCTAGATGTGTTCGCATGGTCTCATGAAGACATGATAGGGATCAGCTCGAGCGTCATCATGCACACCCTCAACTTGGACAAGAACGTGCCTGCGAAGTCCCAGAAACAAAGGCACCTGGGTGCAACTCGAGCTGAGGCCCTAGAAGAGGAAGTAGCTCGACTTATAAAATGCGACTTTATTCGCAAGGCAAAATACCCGATTTGGGTCGCCAATCCTGTTTTGGTCCCAAAGCCCAACGGGAAGTGGTGGACCTACATCGACTTTTCCGATCTGAATAAAGCCTACCCCAAAGATTGTTTCCCATTGCCAATGATTGATCTATTGGTAGATGCCAATGCGGGGCACAAGCTCATGTTCTTTATGGATGCATACTTGGGTTATAACCAGATTGCCATGAATCCTGCAGACTAGGAACACACTAGCTTCATGACCCCAACTAACGTTTATTGTTATAAGGGCATGCCCTTCAGGCTGAAGAATGCGAAGCTACATATCAAAGATTGGTCAACAGGATGTTTGCTAATCAGATCAGAAAAAACATGGAAGTGTATGTTGACGACATGTTGGTCAAGTCGAAAATTGTCAATAACCATGTCCCCGATCTGAAGGAATGTTTTAAGATTTTAAGACAATACGGTATGAGGCTGAATCCCCAAAAGTGTACCTTCGAGGTTGCGTCAGGAAAATTTCTGGGTTTCATAGTCAACACCAGAGGAATAAAGGCGAACCCCGATAAAATCAGGTCGCTACTCAAAATGCCATCACCCCGGTCGCGAAAAGACATCCAAAGTCTAACAGGAAGGGTGGCATCCCTTAATCGTTTCATTTCCAAATCAACCGACAAGTGTTTGCCATTCTATAACCTGCTCCGGGGAAATAAAAAATTCGAGTGGACCGAGGAGTGTGAGCGGGCTTTCCTCGACCTAAAAGCAAATTTAGCTGAGCCGCCCGTGTTATCTAAACCAACAGCAGGAGAGCCTCTTTTTCTTTACCTAGCTGTAACGGAGGATGCACCCAGCGCCGTGCTGGTTCGTGATGAGGACCGGTCTCAGAAACCGGTCTACTACATTTGCAAGAGGCTTCTCGAAGCCGAGTTTAGATATCCAATGATGGAGAAGATGGCGTTCTACCTTATCACGACCTCCAGAAAGCTCAGGTCGTATTTCCAGTCCCATTCAATCCACGTCATAACGATCAACCTTTAAGGTAGGTTTTGCAAACAACTGAGGCATTTTGGCATCTTTTGAAGTGGGCTATCGAGCTCAGCCAATTCGAGATACTGTACGTGCTGCGAACTGCGATCAAAAGCCAAACCCTGGCTGATTTTGTAGTAGAGTACACGGGATTCCAAGAAGAACCAGAGGAAGAACCGGTACGGGCCTCGTGGAAAGTCTTTGTGGACAGTTTGTCTAACGAGAATGGATCCGGAGCTGGAGTCATTTTGATATCCCCGGAGGGACATCGTTTCCACTCCGCATTGCGGTTCAGATTCAAAGCATCCAACAACGAGGCCGAGTACGAAGCTCTATTGGCTGGGCTAGGGTGGCCCAGGAGCTGAAGGCTAGCTCCATCCTATGCTATAGCGATTCCTAGCTCGTGGTAAACCAGTTTTTAGGAGAATACCAAGCGCGAGGAACCAAGATGGTGGCCTACCTGGCCAAGGTAAAGAAGGAGTTGTCCGCATTTGAGCACAGCCTAGTTGAACTGATACCTCGGGAGCAGAATGCCAATGCTGATGCCTTAGCAAAGCTCGCCACCTCCGGGGAGGCTGAAACCTTGGGCCTGGTACTGGTGGAATTCTTGGAAAGGCCTAAATATCCGCGCATATTGGCGAGCTAGAAAAGGGCCTAATTCGATCTGCCACGTGTAAATCGTCCACCTGGAGATGTTTGTTACAGACCTCCATCTATCCAGCCCGAGCTGATTAGAGAGTTAACTACTACTCGGAGGCATCATGTCAGCAATATGAGTGTCACGAGCTGGAGCCACATTAAGCTTGTGATGTGGCAGAGATCTGACACCCGAATCCTTGTAAATTCAACCATGCAATATAAACGTGCATATATCAGACATCATGCGTCTATTCTATTCCTGAATTCTCGGACACGCAGTATAAACGTGCGTGTTCAGACATCCCACGCCTGATTTGGGCCATGCGGTCCATTATCCCTCCTTACCTATTGATTAGACCACACTTCACTGCAAAGTTTAGGAAATAATCATCAGTGTCACAGAGATGGTGTGAAGGGTAAAGAGATCACGGGATGACCCCATTGCCAACCCAGATATCTTCTTCCTATAAATACCAAGACCCTGGGTAGTGCAAGGGATTGGCATATTTTTGTAAAGAAACACTCTGTAAGAGATAGTCAAGAGATATCAATAATATCGAATGGTGGACTAGAGGGATTTTAACCTTCGAACCACCTAAAAAGAAAGGTGTGACCATCTTCCCATGCTATTAGTTTCTCAAATCTAGAATATAATTATTTTCATATTACGGTTCACCAATTTGCAGTAATCCATCCTATTTATTCGTATAATTACTTGTTGGCGAAGAACTGTGTCAACAAAAATCATTTAAGCATGAAAAATCATTATTTTCATCATATTCTAAACCATTTAAACACCAAAATCAGCAAGCTTAACATATCCAGAATCCATCTTCTGCATCATGCTTTACAAAATTTACACAATAACCATACATGTTTAAATCTAAACAAATAAATCACAAACGCTAGCATGTTCCTAATATGCATGGGTGACACAAAAATCAAACAACTCATCAAGCATTACACCCTTTTAGCCAAATCCCTCATCATCATCTCATGTTTTCTGTTTGCATCTTAGAAGATCATGAAAAAATATATATATCACAACTCTAAACATACCCCTAGGCCAAAACACACCTAGGATTCAATCAACAAAATATATCACAAAATTCTCAGGCTTTAACCAAATCATTAGGTCTACATCAAGAACATACAACAAGATTCATTATTTAAACTCATCATGATTTAAAAAAAAAAAAATCATCTCTCAAAACCAAAAGTGTGATTTTTCAAAGTTCATGAGAAAACAAGAACCCTAGAGCATGAATCCAACATAGCACATGAAAAAAATATGATAGAATCCCCTACAAATGCTTGGCTGAAACCCCTATAGGCAATCATACAAAAAATCAAAACTAATAAACAACCATCAATCAAAGGAGAACAAAACAATATATCATCATTCTCAAACAATATTCTCAAATCACAAGAAACAAAAGATAAGGACAACAAAACCATAAGACCAAAAAAGGGCATAATGCTCTTCCCTTCTTTCCTTCCCTCTTTATTCTAACCTAGCCCATAATAGCCTAAGGGAAAAATTTGTAAGTTTCCTCATTATGTTTATTTTCTTTTATTTGTTTATTTAATTTGATTTTCTCTTAATTGATAAGAAATAAAGATGACAACCTCCCATACCCTTTATAGCTATTGTCTTCAATTTAATTGCCAATTAAAATAGGAATAGAATCACTCTCTTTTCCACTATGCTCCACACGGCCAAGCTATTTCCTCTGCTTATTTTATTTATTTATTTTTTCCTTCATTTTAATTAACTAAAAATATTTCTAATAAAAGAAAAATAAGAGTGTGTAGAAAATTCCATTCAAGTGCACCCTGAAACCATGCACATGCATACACTCAATCACTAGGGTGCATAACTACCTACCATGCACCTTGGGGCATTAAATCAAATCTCATTTTATTCACAAAATTATAATAAATAAAGTAAACAATTAACAATTAAATTCACAAATTTCTACCAAACAATTTTAACAGTTAATTTAAACAAATAAATAAAATAATTCACAACACTTAACAATTAAATTAAATAATGCACAAAAATTAATAAATAAATAATAAAAAAAAATTTGTGCGCTACACCATCATGGAGGCAACATCCCAACTTTTCATGGAGTAATCAAGGGGCTGGCCCTAGCAACTCTTCATTGTCTCCATGACCAAATTTCCCATTAGATTATTCTCTACAAGCACCACAATAGTGGCCACTACAACAAGCAATGCAATCTAGCTCTCTTGAGAACATGTTGATGGAGTATATAGTGAAGAATGAAGCCATGATTCAAAGCCAAGCGGCATAATTGAGGAACATAGAAAACCAAGTTGGGCACCTTGCTAATGAGCTTAGAAATAGACCCCATGGTACATCACCAAGTGATACCAAGAATCCAAGAAATGTGGGCAAGGAACATTGTAAAGTCGTCCCTTTCAGAAGTGGGAAAGAGTTGGAGAATACCAAGACAAATTCTAGGCATGAGGGCGAGCCCTCTTCAATCCAAATAAATGAGGAAATCCAAAAAGATGCTGAAATTCCTAGTGTACAAAAATCTGCCTCTGCCCAGAATGCTGCAGGAATGCCTCAATTCCCCAAACAACTCAATTTCAAAGCAGACACCTCTATTTCCTCAATTCAAGAAATTTTTAGATAAGTTAAAGCAGTTGCATATCAACATCCCACTGGTAGAGGCACTTGAGCAAATGACTAACTATGTAAAATTTATGAAAGATGTTCTTACAAGGAAGAGAGTGTTAGGAGAGTTTGAAACTGTGGCTCTAACCAAGGAGTGTAGTTCATTTCTCCAAGACAAGTTGCCACAAAAGTTACTATTCCATGTACAATTGGAAACACTTATTGTGGGATGGTTGTATGTGATTTGGGTGCTATCATTAATTTGATGTCAATGTCTATTTTCAAGCAATTGGGACTGGAGAAGTCAGGGCTACTACAGTAACTCTTCAACTTGCAGATAGATCTCATGTTCATACAGATGGGAAGATTGAAGATGTATTGGTTATGGTAGACAAATTCATATTCCCTGATGATTTTATTGTGTTAGACTATGAGGCGGATAGAGAGGTGCCCATTATCTTGGGGAGGCCGTTTCTTGCAACAAGAAGAACTTTGATAGATGTGAAGAAGGGTGAGATTACTATGAGGGTCCAAGATGAAAAGGTGACTTTTAATGTTTTTATTGCTATGAAATTTCCTGATGAGGTTGAGGAATGCTCAATGGTTTCAGTGGTAGATTCTTTGGCATCAAAGTAGTTTGAGACTAGTAATGTTAATGATCCATTAGAGAGGTTATTTTTGTTTGACTCTCACAATGACGAAGATGACACTACAACAATTTTCACTTTTAATGACTCTCTATAATGACTTACACCAATGGTGTAAGACATTAAAATTAATTAGGGATATTTCAAGTCTAAGGGTGTAAGTCATCAAAAGTTCTTGTTTATGACTAAGTGTGTAAGTCATTAATAGTACTGGGAGACATTATTTAGAATAAATTAAAAAATTGAAATAAAATAATTAAATATATATAAGTCTGACAATGGGAGGCTTCTAACGTCTCCCCAGGGAAGACGTGGACACTTCCAACGTCTCCCTTGTATATAACCCTATTGCACCTCCTTCTTCCCCAAGCCACACGAACCAGAGGCGGAAGAGAGCGATTTCTGGCGATTTTGGGCGAACTCAACCTCTGATTTTGCATTATTTTCATCTCCAAAAATTAATTTTAGGTATTTTTTAAGATTTAATTAATGTATAATAGTCATAATAATGTTTTTTATTTATTTTCTTTGATTATAGTTGGTTAATGATGGGATTTTAGGGTATTTGTATATTTTGCGGTTTTGGGTAATTTTAGGATATTAGAAATATTTGTTTAAAGTTTAAAAAATAATTTTAATGAATATTTGACATATATAATTGGGATATTAATATTATACCACATTATTTACTGTTTTTTAATTTTTTTTACTATTTAATCTGAAAATTGTAGATCTTTTTAATTAATTTTTTAGGTTGATTAAGTATTAATATATATATCTAAAATAAGGAAAATAATTTAATTTTAATTTACATACTAAATTGCATGTATAGATATAAGTAATTCAAGTATTTATGTTTATGATTTTTTTAATTTATATTATTATTTAATTCAAAATTTATATATATTTGTATAAATATATTTTAAATATTTTATTAACATTTAAGTAGGTTGATTATATATATTATGTTTTATTTATTTAGTTAGTAATCTTTTATTTATTAATTAATTTAATTTTGTAGGTTGTGGCTTTAACTAGATAGATTTTTGCCTCAAACTTTCTATTTCAAGCACACATTTGAGGTTTTTAAGTTTCTAAAATTGCAATAATAAGTTATTGTTAATCCAATTATTTAGTGATATTTGCTTAGTAATATTTTATTTATTAATTACTTTAATTTTGTAGGTTGTGACTTGAATAGGAAAGTGCATTGCAAAGTGAAGTAAATTTGCTATCTAAGACTATTAATAGCAAGAGGTACGTACATTATCTTATTTCTTGTTTTAGTATTATTAAATTTTTTTTAGAGGAGTTTGAATATCTTAAATATTCATCCATAGTGAAGTTGGTTATGAGATTAAAATTGTGTGTTGCAGTGATAACAAAAGGTTGGGAACTATGTTTTAGTGAAGTAGGTTCTGGAAATTTTGTTTGTGTGTTGCGGAGCTATAAGGAAGAAACTTATTGTGTAATGTTTGAATTGTTGTTAACAGATGGTTAGATCACTATTATAGGGGAAATGCTGTCCGATTTTGTATAGAATAATGTATTCTATTATTATATTTGAATTGTATTTTGCTTATTTGATTGGATTTGATAAGATTGACGGATGGCTAGGTTACTAATATAAAAGAAATGCTACCCAATTTTTCATGCGCTCGGTCTTATGCTTATTTAGTTTTTATTGTTTAATTTTTCATAGACAGCTGAGAAGATATTGATAGAAAATGGATGTCAGCAAATAGGTTATCCGTGGAATATAAAAACGGAGTCGATTTATTCTTAAGATTTTGTTCGGAAAATGTGAAAGACCTAAAATTTACTCGTTGCCCATGTATTAAGTGTGGAAATGTAAGGAAAATGGATCTTAGTAAGATCAAACAACACTTAAATTTCAATGGAATCGACAAAAGTTACACGGTTTTGTATATGCATGGGGAGAGAATGCATGTCGCTCCAACTCCGCCAAGTAGACCCAATGAAGTAAGGAGGAATATAGTAGAGGAGAATTGTGATGCATTAGATGATTTGATTGATGATGCACACTATGGATCCGGAGTAGACCCAGATAAGTTTGAGACACTACTTAGTGATGCTAAGAAACCGATTTACCCCGGTTGTAAAAAATTTACAAATTTATCCGCACTTCTTAGGTTGTACAATTTGAAAGCTAAACATGGTTGGAGTGATAAAGCGATGACTAATCTACTTTTGTAGAGTCCAAGAACTTTACTTAGCTAGTTAGATAGTAGTATTATAGTATTTATAGTATTATCTTTATAACTGTGGATTTTTGGTTCAGACCGGGATTTATTTGGACACTCATAGTAGTACTTATAGATTTTCTAAGTTTAACCTATAGTTTAAGAATATTAATTTTAACCTAAGGTTTGATTAATATGACTGATATTGAGGATAATATTTATTATACTATAAGGTTTAGATAAGAACCAATAGGATTTTAAGCACATGTTATGTATGGGTGATTAAGGATTAATTATTTTGAGGATTAAATTTAATAAGGGTAAAGTTTGAATGCTCTAAGGTCAGTCAGCAGCTTTGAATACGTTTGAAGGCTTAGTCAAGGCTGTTTACTAAATTTGAATTAAGCTAAAAATGTGTAATTTCGTGTTTAAATAATCAGCGAATGCCGATATATCGCAGCTATAGGGGGCGATATATCGCAGCACGTAGATACGGAAAACACGAAACGATGCACGTTTGCCTCGGGCATAATGGTCCAGGTGATATATCGCCTATAGGGGGCGTTATATCACCTCCTTCAGCTTATTTTGAAAAGTTTTGAAATCATTTTCCATTCAGCCCTTCAACCTCTTGATAAGTCCAGCACCTTTTGAACGAGTCTTCAGCCTCTGCTGAACGATTATTCAAATTATTTTCACCTAAAAAGCCATTATTTTTATTCAAGTTAAATTAAGATCCTTTCATTCCTAAACTCTATAAATAGGACCTAGTACCCATCCATTATTCATCTTTTGCTCTAAGTTCAGAGGCTGCAAGTTGCTAGGTGAGTGTGAGAGTGTAAACACTTGGGTGGCGAAATCATAAGCTTGATCATCATAAGCTTATCAAACACTTGGGAAAGTAAGGATTTATAGTATTTCGGTTCGAGGTTTAGATTGGTCTACAAGTCTTCAAGGTATTTCTACACCTTAGTTCATTGGTATTATTTTATTTTTAGTTCTCATAGTCTTCTACTTAGCCTCTAACCTTAATCTTTATTTTGGTTAGGAAATCTAAGTTCTTGAGCAAAAAGGTTTTGGTAAGTATTTTTCTCAATGGTTTAGTCCTTCCATTCCTTTCAATTCTCTTCTTTTCTATACTCACTCTTTTTCAAATGGTTCTTAGGAGTGTTCCAAAGTCCCACCTCTGTCCTCTTATCCCGGTATTTTGGTAAAGAAAATAGGATAGAAATTCATATGTTATATGTTTTATATGTTATCTTATGTTTCTTATGTTATGATAAGTGTTATGATATGTATGTTTGTAGGCTTGGGCATATGACCCATATGACTAACAATACCCCAAATAGATTATGGGCATATGACCTGCTCAGCTAGTAGGACCCCACTAATCTCATGGGCATATGACTTGTTTAGTCTATGGGACCCCAAGTAATAATGGCCATTATAGTATGTGTATGATAAAAGTGTAATGTATGTTATGTTATGTTTTTATGTTTCCTATGAAATTGATGTATATGAACTATGTGGTAGATTTTCCTTGCTGGGCATTAGGCTCATTCCTTTTTGTTTATATGTGCAAGAAAATAGCTATAGTGACGGTAAGATTCGTGGATGCTTGGGGAATGTGTATCGGTGATGAATGGATTCAAGGAGTTGAGAGTTCGATTTTCGAGGATGTAGTCTTGTTTTATGGTTTTACATGTATTTTCCGCACTTGTTATGTAACTCCTTTTTATTTTAAATTATGTTTTGTTTTTAAAGAAAATGAGATCCCATATCCTACTTGACAATTTATGTAAGTAACTCTTTTTTTTTTTTTACAAGTTTCCTAATAAAGTTATGGTATTTTCACAATGTAAGTTTTATTAAGGATTAGTATGTTTAGTTTTTGTTAATGGTCCAAAAGTCTAGAGTAGTTGGGTCATTACAACTTTGTTTTTTGAATGATTTGTTGCCGGAGTGTAATGAAATGCCAACTTCATTTTATGATGCAAAGAATACATTATGCTCATTGGGCATGCAATATGAAAAAATTCATGCATGTCCTAATGATTTCATATTATATCGAAGTGACTTTGCAGATGCAAAAATGTGTCCTACTTGTGGGAGTCACGATGGCAAAAGAAAAGAAATTGTGAGGATGTCAAGGAAGGAGTACCTACCGAGGTCTTGTGGTACCTTCCTCCTATTCCTCGTTTTATTCAATTTTTTCGAAATGATGAACATGCTAAAAAATTATCGTGGCATGCTAATGAGAGAATAAATGATGGTAAATTAAGGCATCCAGCTGACACCCTAGCATGGAAGAGGGTTGATTTGACGTGGCCTTGTTTTGGAAATGAATCTCGTAATATTCGTCTAGGTCTTTCGAGTGAAGGGATTAATCCACACACTTCTCTTAGTAGTAAGTATAGTTGTTGGCCTATTATGCTTGTCATTTACAATCTACCCCCATGGTTGTGCATGAAGAGAAAATTTACTTGGTTGACATTGTTGATATCGGGACCTAAACAACCTGGTAATGACATCGACGTATATTTTTCGCCACTTATCGATGATTTGAAAACTTTGTGGGCTGAAGGGGTTAAGGTTTATGATGCGTACAAGCAAGAAGAATTTAATCTTAGAGTTGTATTGTTGTGGACTATCAATGACTTTCTTGCTTATGGAAATTTATCCGGGTTTAGTGTGAAAGGATATAAGGCTTGTCCCGTTTGTGAAGAAAAAACATGTTCTGAATACTTAAAACACTCCCGAAAAATATGTTATATGGGTCATAGGAAGTTCTTGATTAGTACGTGTAAATATCGAACTTGGAAAAAGGAATTCAACGGGGAACAAGAGTTTGAGGAGGTTCCTCAACCTTTAAATGGGAGTGAAGTACTTGAGAAGATGTCTAAAATCATGTTTAAGTTAGGCAAGCCTAAAGTTCGTACACCTACAAAGCGGAAGGGTTGTGGGAAGGCTAAGGTTGTGGAAGAGCCCAAAAGTTGTTATAAAAAGAAATCCATTTTTTTCGAGCTTGAATATTGGCTATTCTTACTTGTACGCCATAATTTAGACGTTATGCACATAGAGAAAAATGTATGTGATAGTTTGATTGAAACTTTGTTGAATATTCCTGGGAAAACTAAGGACGGGAGTAAGGCTGGACAAGACTTGGCTGCAATGGGTATACGTGAAGGATTAACTCCAAAAATAGATAAGAGACGAACATACTTGCCTCCTACTGCTTACACCCTCAATAAAGATGAAAGGAAGGAAGTTTGTTCCTGTCTATTTAATGTAAAAGTTCCAGATGGCTCTTCATCAAATATAAGGTCATTGGTAGACATGAAAAGTTGTACTCTGAGTGGTATGAAACCTCATGATTGTCATATTCTAATGCAACACTTGCTACCAATGGCAATTTGTTCTGTCTTACCTCAAAAAGTTCGAGAGATTATCAGCAGGTTATGTTTGTTTTTCAAGTCATTATGTTGTAAGGTGATTGATCCTATTAAGTTACCCAAGTTACATGATGAAATTGTTGAGGTCTTGTGTGAGCTGGAGAAATACTTCCCACCTTCCTTTTTTGATATAATGATTCATCTTATAGTTCACTTGGTTAGAGAATTGAGATTTTGTGGTCCCGTTTATTTAAGATGGATGTATCCATTTGAACGATACATGAAGATTCTTAAGGGGCATGTCAGAAATAGAAGTCACCCAGAAGGGTGCATTGTGGAATGTTATATTGCTGAAGAGGCAGTTGAATTTTGTTCTGAATACATGGCCGGTGTACAGAGGGTTGGGGTAAATGAAGTTAATAATGCTGAGATTCAGAGTCGTCGTGGTAGTGTTGTTTGTGCAGTGAGTCAGGATGAACTAGATGAAGCACATCATCTAGTATTGCAAAATATTAATGAAATTCAGGCTTATATCGAGTAAGTTTATCTTCATAGATATAATACATATGCAATGTAAATATGTGATAACTTTCACAATTAGTTCACTAACAACATATGTAATTTTGAAGGGAACATTTTAACTGGATCAAGACAAAATTTCCATCAAAGTCAAGGAACTCCAAATGGTTACAAGACGAACATTATCGTACATTTAGTAGTTGGATAGAAAATAAGGTATATTATGTTAATTTTTTGATTTTATTTTTATTATATAGTAATGTATGTTGTTTGACTAGTTAAATTTTTAATAGGTTGTCAATAAATTGAAAAACACATCAAATAATGTGTCAGACATTGTTAAGTGGATCTCTCGAGACCCTTCTCATAAAGTCATCAAGTTTTCATCATATATAATCAATGGTACACAATTCAATACAAGGGAGCGTGATACCAACAGAACCACACAAAATAGTGGTGTTAGCCTTGTCGCTAGAACTATGCAAATATCCAATGTGAAAGACAAAAATCCTGTTCAAAGTGGTATGACTTTCTATGGAGTAATTAAAGAAATTTGGGAGTTAGATTATATCACAACTCGAGTAACTGTTTTCTTTGGTGATTGGGTGAAGAGTGACAGCGACATAATATATGAAGATTTTGGTTTCACATTAGTAAACCTAAATCGACTAGGATACAAATCAGACAGATTTATAATGGCTGCACAAGCAAAACAAGTATTTTATGTGAATGATCCTTTAGACAACCAATGGTCAATTGTGCTTACAACGCCAACAAAAGAATGGAATACCAAAGATGGTGATTTTCATGATATACCTATTCAAGAAGAATCAATCACATTCACCTCACCAATATGTAATGATGAAATTGATGATGATGATGATGTTTGTTTACGTGATAATGGTGAAGGTTTATGGATTGATAACCTGATGTGAGGTATAATATAATTATGTGTGTTATACTTGCAAAAATGATTTTGGTTTGTTTATTATATGTTTTTGTTTGTTATATTTTTTTTCTATATATATATAACTTATCATATTGAGTTTTATGTTTCACAGATGTCAGATCCTTTTGGTGATAGTGATAAGGAGGAAAATCCTCAACAAAATGATAGTATTGAACCAGAGATTACAGATGAAAAAAATGTGCGAGGATGCATATGGATGAACAAATTGATTAAGAATAGAAGTGAAGGAAATCTTATACCTGTAACGTTCAATGAGTATGGTCAAGTAACATGTACTGCAAGAAGTAATCTATCTTCAGCGTTGGGTTGTATAGTGAGGACCGTTGTGCCCATCACTTGTAACTCCTGGAACGAGGTTCCAGCGGAGACCAAAACTCATATATGGGATTTAATGAAGGTATAATTTAATTACTTCTATTTTACTTATAGATTTTAAAATATATGATTTAATATGATTATTATCTCAAACTTGCAGAAAACTTTTCAGTTGGAATATAGCTCCAAAAAGCAGACAATGAAAGACGTAGCAAAGATATTCAAACAGTGGAAGACTGACATGATAAGGAAACACATCTTTAATGCTTTGGAGAAAAGACCAGATGAGTTTCCCCCTAGGAAACCATATGGATTTGAGGAGATCATAAATGATGACCAATGGTTAGAATTTGTCAACTCAACATTAACACCAGAGTGGAAAGATAAGAGATTACAGATGCAAGAGTATCGAGCAATGAACAAATACAACCACAACCTATCTAGAGGAGGTTACGTGTGTGTGGAAGAGATGCTTCAACAACAGACTTGGCAACAATTATCTGATATTGATAGAGCTGACTTATGGACGATGGGTCGACCGAAGAATAAAGAAGGAGAACTTATTGGAGAGGCAGCTGAGGTTCAAAAAGACATTGTAAGTTTTTATATATATTGTTACTTGCTATATTCATTATTGTTTTTTATTTTGAACTTATATAATCTATTTATTTTTATAAAACTAAATCAAATTAATTACTTTTATTTTACAGGCTCATTATCGAAAACTCATTAAGGAGGGTCAATGGGAACCCCAAGGCCCTGATGATGTGTTGGCGAGGGCATTGGGCACCCCCGAGCCATGAGGGTGTGTTCGGGCTAAAGGTCATGGTGTGTCCCCCGCATTGTTTTGGGATACTCTGAAACCTACCAAAATGAAAGAGAAGTAGAAGGATAGTGTTTCAGCTAGCACTATGAGAAATGAGTTTGCTGAAAGACTTCATCAACAAGAAGAACGACATCGTCAACAAGAAGTGCGTCTAGAAGAACATTTTCGTAAACAAGAGGAAATGTTGAGATCTTTCATGGCCCAATAGAGTGTTTCAGGATCCAATATTGGAGTCCCACCAGTAGTTCCAAACCCACCGGGACAATCTTACTATGTGCCCGACCCACCAGCACCATCTTACTATGTGCCCGACCCTCCAGGGCCATCTTGCTATGTGCCTGACCCACCAGAACCATCTTACTATCAGCCTGACCCACCAGCACCATTTGTGTCTGAGGTAATTTCAATTTGATAGTTGAAAATGACTATGTATGTACATGCATACACACATATATACATAATGCTACTTATTATAATGTTCAGGTACCTAGTTTTCAATTAGCCATTGGTTCGCTATCCAATATTGTTGCATCAGGCAAGCTCATTGACAAAGAGTCGGGTAACAACTACCAAGTGGTGATTACTGACACTATTAAGCCGGCGACGCCTCTTCCTTATGCAAAACCTGATCAGAATATGTACATAATCATTCAGGCTATTGGGCATCCTATATCATGGCCTAAGGAATTGGTCATCGTATCTGATGATATACATGAACAGGTGATGTATCATGCTTATATAATCATATTTGTTATTATGTATTTCAATTTGTTTGTAAATTTTCTAATTATTTATATTATTTTACAGACTTGTTCTAGAAGTAATAACATATCAGAACGACCAATTGCTCCCTCAACACAACGACCCCGAGAAAGAATACAACGTTTGAGTGATCCTCTGACACAATACAACAGTCCTTTGGTACAGATATACAATATTATATCTCGTTGGAATGACGATGACTGTGTCAATCCAGGCATAGATGAGGATGTATTCGGTCAGGATATTTCAAGTCTTTACATATGCAAAGAGGACATACTTCAATTTATTCGAATGGAAAATATTGGACAAGGAGTTATCGTTTGCTACATGAGGTATCTCACATGTTTTTTAATTAACCTTTCTTATTTGATTTATTTTAACAACAAATTTCCTAAATTTTATTTTTGACTACTACTTTTTTTTAATAGTTTGTTATACAATTTTTTGGTAGAACAAGGGCGCCAAAATAAGTTTTTTATTTGTCAATCCTAATGTTGTAGCCACTAAAGGAAGTTCATTTGAAGAGCGTGTTCAAGGTCTGTTCAAGCGCTGTCGTCAATTAAGATCAAGTGAGCAACTTATGATTGTCCCTTGGAACCATGGGTAAGTTAAAAAATTTGTTATTATCATATACTTAGTCCTTATAACATTTGCATTGGAGACTTATACCAAGTATTGTTTTTCTTGTGCAGTGATCATTGGATGTTTATTATATTGGCCCCATATGCATATTACGTTTGTTGTTGTGATCCGGTGAACTCAGAACTAGAAAACCATGAAGAAATTGTGGCAGTAATAGTCAATGCTTTCAACCTTTTTCTGACTAGTCTACCAAAACCTCCCGAGATTCCAAATAATATAGAAATTATGCAATCGAAATTAAGTAACTACGACTTTAATTATTTTAAAAATTTATACTTGAATTTTACTAATATTTTTTATATTAATTGTTGACATTCTATTTAAATATTAGTGTCCGTACCAACCAAACAATGTGGCATATGGATATTATGTGATGAGAATGTTGAAGGATTACATTGAACATTCACGACCTGGACGTTACTTGAAGAAAGAGGTATGTATATAAATTTATACAAAGTTAACAATTTATTTATTATTAAAGTATATATAATCAAATAATAATTAACTAATATATTTTACTTTGTATTTTTTGTAGCTAAACACTACGCCATATACACCAGCACAAATTAATGAAATGCGACAACACTGGGCGAACCATATGCTACCGATAATTCAAAGTCATCGTCCCACATATTAGGTTTTTTTTTTACTTTTTCTTTCTTACTATATGTCTAGCTAGCTAGTGTAATATTTGTTAATTTTGTATGTTTAACAACAAATATTACAATTTTGTATATTTAGCTAGCAAAAACATATTATATACACATTTCAGTTTTAATTAATATATTTAATTATATTTCAAAAAATTTTAATATATTTAATTCTATTAATTAATATACTGAAAATAATTATTTAATTATTTAAAAAAAATACAAAAACCAATGATGACTCGTTATATGAGTCATTAAATGTCTACAAAGTCTCCCCATGGGAGACGTCATAGGTACCTACAACGTCTCCCATGGGGAGAATTTGTAGACATCCAACATCTCCCCCTGGGAGACGTCATATGGTGTATGTTTACAACCTATGACGTCTCCCAGGGGGAGAGGTTGAATGTCTACGAAGTCTCCCCATGGGAGACGTCATAGGGCCACTTAAGATGGCTCCTGCAACAACGTCTCCCCTAGGGAGAAACATTAAAAATCTACAATGTCTCCCCAATGTAGTCATTAAATGCCTATTTTGTTGTAGTGTGAGGAGGAGTACTTAGCTTAGTTGGAGGCTAATTCTCAAGGGTTAAGAACAAGGGGCCGATTTGATTCATTGGAGTTGTCATCTAGGGAGTTGAAGAGACACCTCAGTTGGAGTTGAAAGTCTTGCCATCACATTTTCGATATGAAATAGAATCATGAACAAGAATAAATGTTGCTTGAGGTGTTGAGAAAGTTCAAGAAGGCCATTGGGTGGACTATTGTAGATATTCGAGGTATTAGTCCTTCTTTGTGTATGCATAAGATCTTGCTTGAAGACAGTGAAAAATGTTATATTGAGGGGAAAAGGAGACTAAATCTTATCATGAATTAAGTAGTGAAAAAAGAAATCAACAAATGGTTAGATGTTGGCATTGTTTATCCTATCTCTAACAGTTCATGGGTGAGCCCTGTTCAGTGTGTGCCTAAGAAGGGTGGGATCATAGTGGTGAAGAATGAAGACAATGAGTTGATTCCTACTAGAACTATGACTGGATGGAGGATTTGCATGGGCTACCAAAAGCTAAACAAGGCCACTAGGAATGATCATTTCCCTCTTCCTTTCATTGATCAGATGTTAGACATACTTGCTGGGAGAGAGTGCTATTGTTTCCTTGATGGGTACTCTAATTACAATCAGATAGCGATGGCCCTAGAAGATCAACACAAGACTACATTCACTTGTCTTTACATTTAGAAGGATGCCCTTTGGTTTGTGCAATGCTCCTGCTACGTTTTACCGATGTATGATGGCTATCTTTACTAATATGGTTGAGTAATTTCTAGAAGTGTTAAGGGATGATTTCTTAGTCATTGGGGATTCTGGTGATGATTTTTTGAGCAACTTTTCCAAGGTATTGAAGAGATGTGAAGAGACAAACCTTGTCCTTAACTGGGAAAAATGTCACTTTATGGTTACGAAACGTATTGTTTTTGGGCGTAAGGTATCAAAGCAAAGGATTGAAGTTTATAAAGCAAAAATTCAAGTTATTTAAAATTTACCACCTCGTAATTCAGTGAAGAACATTAGAAGCTTTCTAGGCCATGCAGGGTTCTATAGAAGGTTCATCAAAGACTTCTTTAAGATTTCTAAGCCACTTTACAATATGTTAAAGAAAGATACACCATTTCATTTCGATGGAGCATGTTTGAAGGCTTTTCAAGAGTTGAAAGAGAGATTAATTTAAGCCCCTGTCATTATTGCATCGGATTGGGGTTTGCCCTTTGAGTTGATGTGTGATGCTAGCGATTATGCCGTTGGAGCAGTGATGGGGTATCGAAGAAACAAGGTGTTTCATTCTATTTATTATGTCAGTCGCACTTTGACAGTACCTTAAATGAATTACACTGTGACTAAGAAGGAACCCCTAGCTATTGTCTTTTCTTTTGACAAGTTTTGCTCCTATCTTGTGGGTACTAAAGTGATTGTCTACACCGATCACTTAGGCATAAAGTATTTGATTGCCAAGAAGGATGCAACGTCAAGATTGATTCGGTGGGAGATTTTGCTTCAAGAGTTTGATGTTGAGATTCAAGATAAAAATGGGGTAGAAAATCAAGTGGAGGACCATTTATCAAGAATGGATCATGAAGAAGATTCCAAATCTCTTGTCCCCATCAATGAGACATTCCCTGATGAACTAGTTTTTAAGGTCAAACATTCTCATGAGCTTCCTTGTTTGCTAATTTTGCTAATTATTTGGCTAGTGGGTTGATGCCACCAGAGATGACAAGCCAACAAAGGAAGAAATTCTTGCATGATGTGAAATCTTATTTTTGGGAAGAGCCCATTCTATTTAAGCAATGTGCGGATCAAATGATTAGAAGATGTGTTGCTGGTCATGAGATAGAGGGTATCTTGTTTCATTGTAATTCATCGCCTTATGGTGGTCATTTTGGGGGAGCACATACCGGTGCCAAGGTTTTACAACCAGGTTTCTTTTGGCCTTCTCTATTTTAGGATGCTCATGCTTATGCTGCTAGTTGTGATTGTTGCCAAAGAGTTGGAAGCATCTCAAGAAGACATGAAATGCCTCTAACTAATATACTTGAAGTTGAATGTTTGATGTTTGGGGGATTTATTTCATGGGCCCCTTTCCACCCTCATATGTTAATTTGTATATCTTGGTGGATGTTGATTATGTTTCTAAGTGAGTTGAAGCCACTGCCTATCCTACTAATAATTCCAAGGTGGTCATGAGGTTCTTGCACAAGCATGTTTTCACTAGGTTTGACACTCCAAGAGCAATTATAAGTGATGAAGGAACCCATTTTGTGAACAAAGTATTGGCTAGTTTGTTGGCTAAGTATAGTGTGAATCATAAGGTGCCGACCGCATACCACCCTCAAACCAATGGCCATGCTAAATTTTCTAATAGATAAATCAAGGGTGTTCTTGAGAAGGTGGTGAATCCAAATCGCAAGGGTTGGTGCATGAGGTTGGATGATGGTTTATGGGCCTATCGAACAACATTTAAAACTCCTTTGGGGATGTCCTTATCACTTAGTGTTTGGAAAAGCATGTCACTTGCTAGTGGAACTTGACCATAGAGCTTATTGGGCATTCCAACAACTCAATCTAGATGTGCAACTAATGGGGGAGAAAAGAATGCTACATCTTGATGAATTGGAAGAAATGCATTTGTTTTCATATGAGAATGCAAAGCTTCATAAGGAAAAGTCAAAGAGGTGGCTTGACAAGCATATCCAACCCATTTGAAGAAGGGCAACAAGTTTTATTGTTTAATTCTATATTCAAAATTTTCCCTGGGAAGCTCAAGTCCAAGTGGTATGGCCCATTCACTATTACTAATGTTTATCCTTATGGGGTTGTGGAGTCAAGAGAAAAAGAAGAAGGTAAATTCAAGGTTAGTGGGAAAAGGTTGAAACACTATTGGGGTGGTGAGGTTGAGCGAAACAAGACCTCACTCACCTTAATTAATCCATGAAGAGTCATGTGATTGAGCTAATGTGCTTAAAGTTTCATTTGGAGAGTAGCTAATTACTTGTGTACATATTATTATCCATATTTTCCACCTTGGACACGTGACATGGCCAAACGAGTTCCATGAGCTCTCAAGAGAGGCCCGGGCCCAACCTGGGCCCAGAGCTTAATGGGCAAGGAACCCTGTCGGCCAAGACCATGCTGAGCTTAACAACTAGTGAGTAGCATGAGTATAGCAAAGGGACTGAAACTAAGATGCAGGCCCGAATCACCTTCCTGATCACACTTAATCTATATCCTCCGAGTTATAAATTATGTTTACTTAAGATCCACTCTAGTAGACGGATCCCATCGACTGGATCCAGGTGATGTCTCAGCAATAAAGATTTCCGCCATTGTAAATGAACCCAAGGTTTGGTAAACAAAACCAGACATCGGTAAATGAATCTGAACCACCTAGCTAGATGGAACAGGCCCAGTCCTTCCAATAGCTGACGCATCCCTGAGAAATCTGGCAGTTGGTCTACATAACTAACCTGCAGAATGGGGTACACACGAAACATACGCTGTTCCTAGGATACGGTTCTACCACTACTCTGACAGATCCTGCCCCCAGGATCCCCTTAGTAGCCCATGCAGATCAGTACGTGCCAATGTACAAAGGGTAGTTGTAAGGCTCTATCACACCGAATTCCGCCCAATGGACCAAAATTAACATCCTTAAATCATGTTACATTTCTTGTATTATGGCTCCGTTAGCGAGCATTTGTAATTATATCCTTATTGGTCCCGGACTAGTCCGACCCAAGTCACATGACTGCCTATAAATAGACTCATTCGTGCACTGTAGTGAGGATCCAAGAATTTCTCTTGTAAGCAAAACGTTGTTGAACATGCAAAAAACCTCCATTGTCAAAACTCTCTAAAGCCTAGTACTAGTGACTCGTGGACTAAAGCTCTTTAACGCCCCAACCAAGTAAAAACTATGATCTTATTTATTCCTTAACCTTTCTTTCTAGCTCTTACTTTTCAATATATTTGTAGTTTCCGAAAAACTCGGTAAATATTTTGGTGCTTTCATTGAGAGCTAAAGAAAGCTTGAGTCAATCTTTGCCATCTACAAAAATGGTGAACACCCGACATATCGTGTTTAATCTCACTCACCAACAAGAACAAGACAATAGAGAACCATTACAAAACCAACCACTTCCTCAACACCAACTAGAGGATGTGCCTTACCATGGGCCTATGCCTAATGACTCCCAAAACTTCGGAGAAGAGGGAGAATATGATGAAGACTATTACGAGGAAGATGGAGAGGGGTATGAAGACAACGAGGCTGAGAATCCCGTTGATCCTGGCGAGAAAGATGTGGAACCTGAGCAAGAGGACCCATAAGTAGTCCGTCTCAGGCAACAGGTTCTGGACCAAGAAGCAAGGATGGTAGAACAGTAGGAGACCATCCAACAAATGCAAGAGTACTTCTTGGCTCTTTAAGCCTTTATTACTCTGCATGGATTTACAGTGAATCCCTCAGTCGTTCCTCCCCCAGGAACACAGCCGCTTGTCCCACCTATAGGGACTGGCATACCCAACAATGCTACAACCACTATTCCTCCTGTGGGACGATGCTCGCATCCCGGAGCCGGTCCATCAAACACAATTCACGAAAAAGGGAAAGCCAAAGTGGTCGATCCTATCAAAAAAGAAAACTCCCACAAGAAGGCTTCTTCTGCTCCAAAATCCAGGGTTGATCTAGGACAATACCCTATGAAAGAATGAGTGAATATGGTCCCAGGACAGAATCATTCAAACAATTTGCAAGGGAAACGCCCACAGGGTATTAAGCCCTAGAACGTCCCCAGACAGAATGATTTGGGAAGATGCTTTCATCCCAATGCTTTTGTTAACAAGGATCACGAAGGGTGTAAACACGGAGAAGAGCCAGAAACGGTCAGTTCCAGAGATGACACTTCTCGCGTGGATTTGTGAGACGGCCTCAACGCTCGAAAGGAGTAGGCCTGAATATAAAAGATTTTCCCTCGACGAGGTGACTTGAAGAATAACCTCAATGACAACAGGAAAAAAAGAGTTCCCCTTGACGATGGAATGGCCAGACAGTTCATTGAATAGTTGGCTACTCTAAAAAAGGTCACGGACCTCTTGGTCCGGAAGCAAGAAGGCAGAGGTTCTGATTCTAAGGACGAAAAAATGGAACCGTGCACCAAGTACATCCTGGATGTCGTGTTACCCAAAGGGTTCAAGATGCCAGATATACCCTCCTATACTGGAAACACTGACCCGAGAGATCATCTATCCCACTACAATCACTTGATGATTGTAGCTCATGTCTGCGACAACGACAAATGACTGTGCTTCTTGATCACTTTAGCCAGACTCGCCGAAGAGTGGTGGAAAAGGCTCAAGACGGGATTGATCCAGTCTTGGTCTGAATTGCAGTCAACTTTCCGTAAACAATTTGTGGCAACCCAAAAACTGGACATGGAAGTCAGTGCACTGGCCAACATTAAGCAACATCCCATCGAAACCTGTAGGGCTTACATCCGCTGCTTCACGGAGGAAGCATCAAAGACTAAGGTGGATAATGGGCAGTGCCTAGTAGCCCTCTAGTCTGGAATCAGAGCAGGATCCCCTCTATGGGGTGACATGCAACGCAGCAAGGCGGCCACTCTTGAAAAATTTATAACGAGGGAACAAGGCTTCATCAACTGGGATGAGGCTCAAATCTATGCCTTTGGATGGCAGCCAACACTCTAATCGACATCACAAACTCTTCCCGGGTACAGAACACAGTACCCGACAAATCTCTATCTGGTGCCTCAAGCGGTATCCAAACCCGCCAGAATCCTCGGGATGTCGTTTATGACCCCGACTGTCTATGGGACCACTTCATCGGGGTATGCTCTAGCTCCTTCAACCCCTTTCTCCGAGTACGGAATGGCACTAATCGAATATAGTGTTGCTTCTGGAGGTGCCCAGCCATCCCAGACATAAATGGCTGAGGTGAGCATAAACCCCTCCTGGGGAAAAAGATCTAGAAAAAATCAGAGATGATCCGAGCCATGGGTCAGGATGCCAGTGGGAGTTCCGGGACTGCCAGCAGCTCCTGGACAATCTTTGGCCCAGGGCGCACATGTACCATACCGAACTCCTTAGGGAGGGTATGCTCCGAGATCGGGAGCAATCGCCTGGAGGCCCTATGGCTCTCGAGCACAGGATGCCATATTCCCCCCAAAACGGCACCTCCACGAGTAGATGACCACGTAGCCACCACATTGGGAGGCCCGAACTTAGGAGGAACATCCCAAAATGATAAGAAGAGATACCTCAGTGATCACGATCATGACCATGAGGTGTGTGTGGTGGTCCAGACTCCGGCCCAATGCTCAAAGTTGATGAACCTGTCCATAACGTTCATGGTGGAAGATGCCCGAAAGGTTCATTTCCCGCATTATCACCCCTTGGTCATTGACGCCCAAATTTCCAACAAAAGAGTATCCTGAATGTTGGTGGACAACAGGAGTTCCATCAATGTCCTATTTAAGCCAGTCGTCATGACTATTGGCCTAACAAAGGCGGACCTATCCTCATGCCCAATTTAGATCTACGACTTCAACGATGATTCATTGCTCTCAATGGTCAAGATTCAACTCCTCGTGATCATGGGGAATGAGTTTCAGGGCTCATTCAACTATTGCACCTTCATAGTGGTGGATTTTCTCACCGCGTACAACGTGATTTTTGGGCGCCCCGATCTAGTCAACTTTGGTGCCATCACCTCCATCGACCATCTATGCATGAAGTTCCCATGTGATAATGACAAAGTGGGGACAGTACGGGGAGATCAGAACAGCACCCAAAAATGTCATCTTGTCTCCACTGGACCAATCTTCATGGTTCGCGAAGAACCTCTCCAAGAGGAAAACGCTGATCCAATCCCACCACCACAGCCAACATGGAGGGTGGTCCGAGAGGACAACGAATTGGATCTAGGAATAGGCAGATAGGGCATTAGAGCACATGGAGGAAGTTGAGGAGGTGTGCATTAGTAACACCAACCAGCCCAAAGTGATCCGGATAGGGAGGTACTTGAACCCAGAGGTCAGGGCTGCAATAATTGCCCGGGTAAAAGAAAACCAAGACGTCTTGGCCTTATCCCACTCAAATTGACTGCAACGTCATATGCCATGCCCTGAACATCGACGTGAACGCAACTCTCGTCCTATAAAAGTGAAGGCCAATGGGCACGAAAAGGGAAGAGGCCCTCAAGTTGTAAATCAAGAAGTTTTCCTCTATAAACTTCATCCAGGATGCCTTGTAGCCTGTTTGGCTGGAAAATCCGGTGTTGGTGCCAAAGCCAAATGAAATGTGGAGGACTTGCATCGACTTCACGGACCTCAACAAGGTATGCCCAAAGGATTGCTTCCCTCTGCCCTGAATTGATCAGATGGTGGATACCACATTTGGGTACAATTTCCTAAGGTTCATAGATGCTTAATCCGGCTACAACCAGATCTCGATGCATGTAGAAGACCAAGAACACACCAGATTCCAGATGGACAAGGGTGTATACTTCTACATCATCATGCCCTTCGGGCTCAGAATGTTGGAGCCACTTATCAAAGACTGGTCAACAGAATGTTCTAGAACCTACTCAGGAAGAACATGGAGGACTACATAGATGATATGTTGGTCAAGTCCAAGACATCGGCCCAACACACAGACGAATCATTATCCAGAAGTATGGGATGAAGTTGAATCCTAAGAAGTGCACTTTTGGTGTGGCATCTGGGTTATTTCTGGGCTTCATAGTAAGCTCAATAGGGATAGAAGAGAACCCAGACAAGATCAAAGCACTGATCGACATGTCGTCGCCATGAAAACACAAAGATGTTCAAAGCCTAACAAAAAGAATAGCAGCTTTGAGCCACTTTGTGTTGAAGTCCACAGACAAGTGCATCCCATTCTTCAACATACTTCGCAGAAACCAGAGGTTTGAGTGGACAGCCGAATTTGAAGAGGCCTTCCAAAAATTGAAGGAGCATCTAGGCCATACACTAATCTTGTCGAAATCGATGGATGGGAACAACTGCACCTATATTTGGTAGTGTCAGAACATGCGATCAGTGCCTCATTAGTGCGAGAAGGAGGAAAGGTCCAACTCACGGTCTATTACGTAAGTTAAAAGATGTTGGGCATGGAGTCCAGATACCTTTTGATCGAGAAATTGACATTTTGCTTATTGACCGCTTATAGGAAGTTAAGACCTTACATTCATGGCCATAGCATCAAGGTACTAACGAACCATCCCCTATAAAAAGTATTACAAAAATCCGAATCATCAGGAAGAGTTTTGACGTGGGCCATGGAGTTAAGTCAGTTTGTTATCGCTTATGCTCCCAGAGTCTCCATCAAGGGACAGGCCTAGGCCAACTTTGTACTAGAATGCACCGGGATAATCGAGGACGAAGAATTTGTTGACCCCATAGTGCCCTTTTGGAAGATCTTTGTGGATGGAGCCTCCAAGGAGAATGGGGCCAGGGTCGAGATCATCCTTATATCCTCTCAAGGTCACCAACTGCAAAGCACCCTATGTTTCCAGTTCAAAGGGAGGATCAACGAGGCTGAGCACAAGGCAATGCCGGTTGTATTACGCTTGGACCGGGAGGTAGGGACAAAGAACTTCAAAGTCCACAATGACTCCTAGCTGGTGGCCAGGCAGATTTTGGGAGAATACCAAACGAAGGGGGTAAAGATGGCTGCCTATGTGGTGCGAAGCTGGGAGTTACTCCAATCTTTCAAAAGATACCTCATCCGTCAGATCCCTAGGGAATAGAACGTGTTTGCAGACACTCTTGGAAAATTGGCGACGGATGTTGAAGCATATTTCTTCGAGGTAGTCCCAATCGACCATCTCTCGTGCCCAGTATTCAAGCTCCTGCAATCATCAACACCATCGATTACACTTCATCCTGGATGGGCCCTATCATCCAGTATCTAACCACCAGGGAATTACCCACGGAATTGGCCGCCACCAGGAATCTTCAGCGCCAGGCTCCCAGATACATCATGATTAAAGGAAAACTCTATCACAGGCACGAAGTACATGAAGGATTTTGCGGAGATCACATAGCCGTACTCAGTTTGTCCAAGAAGATCCTAAGGCAAGGATATTTCTTACCAATGATGAAGAAGGAATGTGTAGATTACATCCGCATGTACGAACAATGCCAAAGGTACGTGAAGATCCCACGAGCCCCGCCAATGGAGATAACCTTGATGACTAGTCCCTAGCCTTTTGCAGTTCAGGGAATTGATTTGGTAGGATCCATCCCAACATCGGTCAGAGCAAAGTAAAATATGTCATTGTAGTCATAGACTATTACACCAAGTGGGTCGAGGAGGAAGCAATGAGCACCATCACCTCCAAAAAGGCCCTGGACTTCATCATCAACAACAATGTGTGTCGATATGGCCGCCCTAACAAAATCGTGTCAGAAAACGAGAAGAAATTCGATAGCGTCCACTTCACTGACTTCTTTGAAAGTCATGGCATCATCAAAAGCTTTTCCTTAGTCGCATGGCCTCAAGAAAACGGGCAAATAGAGGTCGTGAACAAGATTTTGAAGGGGACATTAAAGAAAAAGCTACAAGCTTGCAAGAGCAAGTGGCCAAAAGAGTTTTCCCGTGTCCTATGGGGCTACCAGACCACAGAAAGAACATCAACTGGACATACTCCCTATTCAATGGTGTACGGATGCGAAGTAGTCATCCCAGTAGAAACTGCAGTACTGTCTCATAGACGAGAGCTCGTACGATCCCTTCTGAAACCACGCCTTACTCCAAGAATCACTGGACCTCATCGAAGAGATTTGGGAAGAATCACAAGTGCAGCTGAAGATGTATCAGGGAAAGATCGCAAGGCACTTTAACTCAAAAGTTAAGAGCCGATGGTTTGGAACCAACAATCTACTCCTGAGGAGAGTCTTCCCTACATCTCAAGATCTAGGAGTGGGGGTTCTAGGACCAAATTGGGAAGGACTCTATGAGATCCAAAACGAAGTATTTCTGGGAACATATCGCCTAAAGCAACTAGACGGAACAGAGGTCCCAAAGGCTTGGAACGCAGAACACCTCTGCTGGTACTATCAGTAATCGGGAGGATTTAATTTTTCTCTTTCTAACATTTTTATTAAAGTAATGTATGCCCCATGGCCACTTCTTATTTAATTAAAATGGTGTGGACAAAACACCATAAGAAATATTGTAAGAAAAGAAAAAAGTTTACGTCCATCTTTATTTTTTACAAGAACAAGTGACCTAAGACTACACTGTTTGGTCACTTGTGGGGTAGGAGGACCATCTATGCAAATCCAGGATTAAAAAAAAACATGCAAAGCTCAGAGCTTAGTCTTGATCCAGATTCGTATAGACTAGGGGTCCAAAACCCAAGTTTCAAACAAAAAATGACGCAAGGCTCAAAGCCCAGTCCTAATCTGAATCCATATGATCTGAAAGGTTCAAAACCCAACTCCCAAAAAAAAGGATGCAAGGCTTAAAGCCTAGTCCTAATCCATATGGTCTAGATCTATCATGGTCTAGGATAGCCTGATCCATATTCATGGTTCCCCTAGAACAGTCCATGACCATAGGAAATTAATTATTAGGTTTAAATTGATTATATTTGGTCTTGTAAATGGTCCAGGCCGTTAGAACCTAAACCTCGGGTTTGAGATAAGTTAATCAACTAATTTCTACCTAAGTCATATTTTTAATGGTCCAGGCCATTAAAATTAAGTCTTGTGTGAACATCAAAGTCAGTACATATTAAGCAGATGACAGTTGATAAATCCATAATGGTCCAGGCCGTTGGAACTTGAACGGTAGAGTCAGGTTAAACCAGTGAAGTTATATTTTGTAAGTCCAAGATGGTCCAGGCTGTCGAGACCTAAACTTTGGTCTCAGAACAAGTTAATTATCATCTACAATTTTCACTGATGGTCCTGGCCATTGGAACCAGGACTCCACATTTAACCCTAATTCATGCATAGTTGTAAAACACTCAGTGAATTTTTGAGGAAAAATAAATGAATATAAAGCGGGAATAATTGTGTAAAGCCAAAAACAAATATAATAACATTACGGAAATATAAGAAATTTTCCTAGACGCATTTGCACCCATAAAAAAATAATATGTTTACAAAAATTGAGAAAAGCAGAGAGGGAGCCCCAAATTAAAGTACAAAGGCTCAGGCCTGGGCTTCTCACTGATCTGGGACGTCTGGAGCGTTCTCATCTTGCAAATCCCCAGAAAGAAACGTTGGATCCTATTTTTCAAGAGCTTCAAACTCGACCATCTTTGCAATTGGATCTGGATAAAGGAGGAGATTCATATCGTTATCTTGGAGCTAGGCCATGTAAACGACCTCGTCAAAAGTGGACGCCAATAATTCGCGAGCCTGCTCCTTCTCCTTGCGAGCCTCCTCGCTCTGCTTCATCTCCAGCTGGGCCATGACCTCCAAAGCCTAGTTTTGTGCCCCAAGAGATACAACCTTTTCCCACTCCTGGAAAATTTGGGCCTCAACCACCTCCAAGAATGCCTTGGTAAAAGCCACAGAGCCGCAAGCACGGGATAGCTCTGCCTCTAGGTTTTCCACCAAATTATTGTGTTCGGCTTCTCTTTGGGACCGAGCCTCCTCATACAAAGCCTGGAGGCAGCCTCCTTGGCGAGGGCCTCCTTGGAAGCTTCTCGCTAATTGACAGCCCACTCCAGCTCCATTTGGGTCGTCTCCAACTTCATTGCCATCTCGACCACCAGCTCTGTATTCCTGTGAGCTTGCAAGGCATCCTATAGCAAAGCAGAGTTAAAAACAACACAAAATTAATGATAATAGAGAAAAAAGACGGGCATGTGGTTTACCGTAGTGGACTGATGACGGATGGCCTGGGAGACAAAGAACATGTCTTTGCTAGCAAAGGTGGCATAACACTTAAGCTAAAGGATAAACATGAACATCCCACCTGGGTCAGCAAGTCCGCAACTAGCGAGGTCGTGTTCTATCCTATCTTAGGCCGAAACCCAGTCTCGGCTCACAGCCGATCCACGATCTGCTGAGGGGCACTAAAGACCTCTGAACGATCGAAAAACTCCACCTTCCAGTGAATGATCAAGGCCCTGGCTACCTCATCCCGTTTATCGCATCCCTCGTCCCAAGCCCAGGACACAATCTTCATCCTCTCTTCCAGGATGATTAAGTCCTCCTCCCCAAGAAGGGTCGTGTTGATTGGAAGCTCAACAGCCTTTGGGAGCTCTAGCGTAACGATAAGGCTTTCACTAGAGAAATTCTCCTCAGCCAGAGTGAAATCCTTTGTCTTGGCCTTCTTGGCCCGCTTCGCAGACTCTACGGCGACAGAGTCCATCTTCCTTTTACTTGTCCCACCTCCTTCTAAAGGCTCATGCTCCAAGTTAATACCTTGGAGAGGAAAAGACTGAGACAGATGCTGCTCAATCAGCGCCACCAGGACCGAGGCTGTAGTTTGAACTCCCTCGGAAGTTCCCAAGTCTGGTTCTAAATCCTCGATTATTAGTTCAATGATTTTCTTCTTGGTTGGGCCCTTGGTGGTTTTCTTTGCTGAGGCCTTGGCCGCGGCAGCCCTGGCCTCACTCATTTCCTTCATTTTGGCCATGGAATTAGACTTGTCCGGGTCACCTGAGATAGGAATAAAAATGGATTAATAGAATAAAGGAATGGGGGTGACAGACAAATATAAAGGAAACATGTAAGTCTAAATTCCTCCGGGACAAACCCTCATCCTTGGAATGGGCATGACTTAACTCTCCTAGTGCAAAAGCATGAATTTGGTCCCCCCATATCATCTGGGTCCAAAAAGCTACCGTAATGAGGGAACCAGGACAAATACACGAGGGTCACCATGTCTACGGCAATAGGGCACGGAAGCCCTACGTTGCTACATCCCAGTCAAATAATCTCAGCCATTGCCTATTCCTAACTAAGCCCTCAATATGAGGGGCGTAAGCTTGCCCCGAAATGCTGGCCCCTAAAGCTCTATTGTTGGGTTGCCTCCCCTCGAGAAGGGCATCTATCTCTTCAAACTCGTCCTGCTCCACATGACGTGCCTGTTCCATTTTCATTTTCTCATCGTCTACCTTGACCGCGTCCTCCACCAGCTCGATATGAATAAGGGCCAACTCTTCTCTTAGAGAGGGATCCCTCTCACATTGCAATCCCCAGAAGCTAGGGGCGTCTATTGATTGGTAGCCAGCAATCAACTTGACCAGCCAAAGGTTCTCTGTGGTCACGAAACCTCCCACATCCAGCTCCTCGACACTAAGGCTAGCGTAATACTTTTTTTGATCCAGGATCGACTTAGAGAGATAGGTTTGAGCATATGGACCTGTTCAAAGGAACATGAGTTTAAAATAAACAAAACCAAGGGCTAGACAAAGAATGAAGAAGGTTGACTTATCCACACACTAAAAGTCCAACACCAGGAGTTGTGTGGAGCTGGACCGACGTGTCTTGTCTTTGGAATTCAGCTACGGCTCCAACCGATAAAAGTACAACACCTCAGCAGGGGGTGGGTGCCGCGATCTTCTTCAAGGCACAAAATATATGCCATCTCGCAAGTAACTTATACGCATGGGGCAGAAGCTGGAAAGGCACAATCCCCACAAAATTGATGAACCGCACGAAATAGTCATGAAGCAAGAGAGTGGCTCCCGCAATGATATGGCCTACGCTCTAGGCCCCGAATGCACCCACTCCAGTGTGAGACTTCTCTTCTCTTGGGGCCAACCTATTGTAGAAAAGCCCTAGAGTCGACTCTACTCTGAGGGCCTATTCCAGTGCGTTCAGCATCCAATAGTTCCAAAACTAATTCCCTTCCCCGTCAATTTCCCACATGTTGCCAATGGGAAGCTTATGCACCTCCAGGAACATGGGGCCCCCATTGACAACATTTACCGGATGCAAAGTGAAGCCACGACCCATGATCAGAGACTTGGAAACAAAAAGAAATGCAAGAACCAAGTAGGTAGCATTGAAAACTGAAGACAACTTGCTAAGGTACAAGGATTGTCCTAAAACTTCTTAGAGAGATCCCCTCCAGACCCAGGTCCTGGACCAATAAAGATCCCAGGAACATAAGTGGGGAACTAAAGGCCTTGGGTATTAACTAATAAACTAATTCACCCGAATGGTTTTGAGGCGTCCGAGTTCAATGATTCAGGACAATCAAGCCCGCTCCACCAATAAAATTATCTATGGTATGGGGTCTCACCTAGCAAGTTCCCTACTGTTCATCTCAACCACTACCACTACCTAGACCCATCCTACACGGTGGTCGCGAACTTAATGGCTCTACGGTCGCAGAAACAACATTGCAATAAAAATGGCCAAAACAAATAAAGAAATGACCAGAAAATGAACTGTGAGGTAGTGGATCTGGAATTCATTGAAATTCGGTCGACAACGCTGACAGAAATTTGGTCTTGAATCTGAGGAAGGGGAGCGGCAACTCTTCAAAACTTGATGAGTGAAGGAAGGCTTCGTCAGAAAGAGATGAACATGAAGATGCACTAACCGTCGAAAGATTTTTTCAGCAATTTAGGACATTCAGGGCTCAAGCTCTCTGCTCTCTAGTCTGAAAATTTGGGATCAGTTAAAGTGTGGAAGGGAGCCTACTGAGGTATTTATAGGAAGAAAAGTTCATATTAAATCCAACGGTCCACAATGAGAATCACAAGACAATCCTCATCTGACAATCCCGGATGACGTAGAGACATTAACTAGCCCAATCAAGTTTTAAATCAAGGATTCGTCAATCCACGATCAGTGCCTCCCTCATCCAACAATACATATTGAAAATCCAAAAAAAAATCCCATGTGACGGCTTTGTATGATGAAGAAGCATTAAATAGCCCACTAAAGTGCTCAAAGCACCTTTTTGTATAGACGGGATGCTTCGTAAGAAGCGTCACACCCATTAGTCACCTAGATCATCAAAATATTTTCCCCAGATTTTTGGGGCGCGTGTGGCAGAGACATACCATCAACCTGGAAACACATGTCCAGGACAGTGGGAATTTGAAAGGATGAGCATCGACTAGTTGGTCCCCAAGTAACCAAACCTGGATCTTGGTAAATGAACCAAGACGTAAGTAAACAAACCCGGATATATGTTATTGATTCGGGAGGAAGAAGATAGGTCTCCACTACGCAAACACATATGAAGACTTGGGGGTAAATGTTATCCATATTTTACACCATGGACACTTGGCATGGCCAAACAGGTTCCATGAGCTCTCAAGAGAGGCCCGGGCCCAACCTGGGCCCAGGGGCCAATGAGCAAGGAAACTTGGCCAGATAGACCATACCGAGCCCAACAACTGGCGAGTAGCACGAGTGTCCTAAAAGAAATTATTTAAGGACTCTCAATGAGTGTCCTGAAAATTCGTGGAACTTTTGTTAAAAAAAATCAAACTTTTAGGACACACATAAGTTTTTAGGGTTTGTTGTGTGTTTCCTAAAAGAAATTCTTTAAGGACTCTCAATGAGTGTCCTAAAAAGTCCAGGAACTTCTGTTAAAAAAAATTCAAACTTTTAGGACACGCATCAGTTTTGGGCTCGTGTTGAATGTCCTAAAAGAAATTATTTAAGGACTCTCAAGAGTGTCCTAAAAAGTGCAGGAGATGTGTTTAGGGCTCACATCTAGGTGAGTTCCCTAAAAATGTGTCCTAAAAGCATGTTTTTGTAGCAGTGACACCATAACCCCGCCCTTGCTGTTAGAAAAAGCTTATACATGATCTTTATTTATTTTCATGTATATCTAATATTAAACAAATTAATACGAGATAGCCTAAAACATGTTTCTAAAATTGAATTCAAAGAGAAACAAATAATATAATACTTACAGTATATGCAGCGGAATTAAGAATCCTTCCTTCAGTTTCTCTAACTCTTGTATCATTTCTGTCGCAGAGTATTATCAAGAAACTGAACCGATCTTCTATTTTCTTCACGATCTTACAATGTATCCTTAGAACCACCTAGACTAGTGTGGGAAATTCTCAACACATGAGATAGATATAGAGAGAAGCAGAGAAAATAACAAAGTGGCTTAGAAAAAGACTTGTGTTTAGAGAGAATATAAAACTATCAGAAAATCTGACTTGTGACTTATCTGTCGTCTCTGAAATCTTCTCTCTAAGCACTCCTTTTATAGACTCAATTAGGCCATTTAATTTAATTAAAAAATCAATAAAATAACAGCCATTTTGAAGCCCTAGGTCGAAATTATCATGGGCTATAGACCCGTGAAATTTCCCATTTGATTATAAGCCCATTGGACTTAAAATCAAGGCCTGTACTATTTTCTATTGATTTAATTAATTAAATAATTATTTAAATCCTTTATCAAATTAATTATTTATAATTTGAACCTTAATTTAAATTTATTTATTAATTTAGATACCAATTTATCTTAATTAATAAATCTGCCATAATTTCTCTTTTCTTCTCAAAATTACACAACTCTGTGAAACTATCCAAAATTGACCTGGTCAACTTTGATAATTCTAATTGATGATTAAATAAATTAATTGAGACTATCTAGATGATTTTATTCAAGGTCCAATGGGGACCATGGGCCTATGAAATAAAGCTCCAATAAGTTATCATAAATCTAACAAATAAATTTACTAACTTATTAATTCCTCGTGACTCCACTATAGACTTGGAATTGCACTCTTGAATTCATAGAACGCTCTATAACAAATATAGATACGCTATTAATTATCCATTGTTACAACAATAATTGTCACTCAATCCTCTATAGACGGTCTACAATGAGATAGGACTAAAATACCGTTTTACCCCTCATTGTATTTTATCCTTAAAACACTTAGTTCCTTGTAAATGATATTTCAATAAACTAATTTAATTACTGAAATGAGATCTCTATCATTTAACACCTTGAACCAAACTAAAAGGAAACCATCGTTTCACTTCTTCATCAGAAGCTATAGATGTTCATATCTGTGATTAACACTCCCACTCAATTATACTACCGAGTTCCCAAGATGTAAGTATGGGCTAGTCCGTAGGGTAAGCTGGTAACGAACAAGTCAAAGAACTCAAATAATACAATCAGTTAGAATACTAACCACTCAGAATTGAGATTGAATTGGCCTATGGTGATATGACTAGAATAGATAATAACGGTATGTTTACTTATCTTATCAACTGTCAATATCGGTCCTGTCCGATGTAACAAATACATTCGATCTTATCTACTTTGCTAATGTTCTGGAAAGAACATAACACTGTAATGTATAAGTAGATCATATCGTAGATTGGCAAGTCAGTGTAAATCCAGTGCACTGACTAATCTTAGGACTAACTTATTTTGAACATATAATCATATTTATATTCCACTGTGATTACGTCACTATAAATAAGATTAGCTATATGCTCGGGATTTAATAGAAGTTTATATTAAACAAATAATCATGAAAATAAAACATGTGAGCAAAGTGATTGACCAAGTCAAAAAATGATTTCTATACTTTTATTGATAATAAAATGAGATTACAAAGAATTTGGGTTTTAATTAGGGCATAAAACCCCAACAAACTCCCACTTGCACTAATTGAAACTAATGCCTTAATTCTACTAATCCCATCTCCTTGATATGCTTATCAAATGTAGCTTCTGGTAGTGTCTTTGTAAACGGATCTGCAAGATTGACTTCAGTTGCAATCTTCATAACCTTCACATCTCCCCGGGCCACATATTCTCGAATAATGTGATACTTCCTTTCTATATGATTTATCCTCTTGTGACTTCGAGGTTCTTTCGAGTTGGCTATCGCTCCTGTATTGTCACAAAACAACACAAGCAGTTTATCCATTTCTGGAATAACACCAAGATCTGAATAGAACTTCTTTAGCCAGACTAATTCCTTAGCTGCTTCTGACGTGGCTATGTATTCACCCTCCATGGTGGAATCTGAGATTGCAGACTGCTTTACGCTTCTCCAAATCACAGCTCCACCCCCAAGAGTAAACACCATTCCAGAGGTAGACTTTTTGTCATCGACATCAGTTTGAAAATCTGAATCAGTGTAGCCTACAGGGTTCAGAACACCATCCTTGTAGACTAACATATAATCCCTTGTCCGTCTCAAATACTTCAGGATATGCTTAACTGCTATCCAATGTTCCGGTCCTGGGTTTGACTGATACCTGCTCACTACTCCCACTGCATAGCAGATATCTGGTCTAGTACACAACATGGCATACATCAGACTTCCAACTGCAGATGCGTAAGGAACTTTTCTCATTGCATCTTCCTCTTCAGGAGTCTGGGGAGACTGCTTCTTTGAAAGATGAATTCCATGGCGGGATGGTAGACGCCCTTTCTTGGAATTTGTCATTGAGAAACGTTCAAGCACTTTATCAATGTAAGCTGCTTGAGAAAGAGCTAAAAGTTTGTTCTTTCTATCCCTGATGATCTGGATACCTAGAACATAACTTGCTTCACCTAAATCCTTCATCTGGAATTGAGTGCTCAGCCAATTCTTCACATCTGATAATTTCTTAACATTGTTTCCAATGAGTAAGATATCATCTACATAAAGAACCTGGAATACCACTATTTGATTTGCCTTCAGTTGGTAAACACAGGGATCATCAAAATTTTGTTCAAAGCCATAGGTTTTGATTATTTTATCAAACCTAAGATTCCAGGAACGAGAAGCTTGCTTAAGTCCATAGATGGACCTATTTAACTTACAAACTTTTCCTTCTTGTCCAGATACTTTAAATCCTTCTGGCTGATCCATATAAATGACCTCGTCAAGCTTTCCATTAAGAAAAGATGTCTTGACGTCCATTTGCCAAATCTCATAGTCGAGAGCGGCTGCTATGGATAGGAGGATGCAAATGGATTTGAGCATGGCTACCGGACTAAAAGTTTCCTCATAGTCCATGCCTTCTCTTTGGGTATAACCCTTTGCCACTAATCGATCTTTATAAGTCTCGATATTTCCATCAACACCTCGTTTCTTCTTGTAGATCCACTTGCACCCAATGGCCCTAAAGTCACTAAGTGCTTCCACAAGATCCCAGACGGAATTTGAGTACATAGACTCCATTTCCTGTTTCATGGCTTTAAGCCATAGTTCCTTTTCAGGGCTAGCCATTGCCTGTTTGAAAGACAATGGATCATCATCACTAGTGTCACCAACAACCATATTGGTTTCACCATCCAAACCATAGCGAACTGGGTTTCTAGAAACCCTCCCACTACGACGAGGCTCCGTGACTGTTTGCTCAGGAACAATGGTACTTTCTTCATATAAATCGACTTGCGTCGGTTGTACATGAAGAGTGGGAATTTCATCATCAAATCGCGTTGATGATGATGGAACATTGGTTGGAGTCAATTCTTTAACCATCTCCTCTAAAACTACTTTGCTGCGAGGTTTAAAGTTCTGGACATAGTCATTTTCCAGAAAAGTAGCATTTGTAGAAGTAAACACTTTCTTTTCTGAATGACTATAGAAAAGTCCACCCCGAGTACCTTTGGGATAGCCAACAAACATGCAAACTTCAATTCGTGGTTCTAGCTTTCCCTCCTTTTTCCTCAGGACGTGAGCGGGACACCCCCAGATTCTATAATGGCGTAATCTAGGTTCACGACCATTCCAGCGTTCTAAAGGTGTTTTGGGGATTGATTTTGACGACACGACATTGAGAATGTCATTTGCGGTTTCAATTGCATGTCCCCAGAACGAAGTTGGTAGAGTTGAGTAACTAAGCATGCATCTAACCATTTCCAATAAAGTTCTGTTTCGGCGTTCCACTACACCATTTTGTTGCGGAGTACCTGGGGCAGTAAGTTGTGATAAAATCCCAAGTTCAGTTAAATGATCTTGGAACTGCATATCCAAATATTCTCCACCCCTATCAGATCGGAAGATCTTTAACCTTTTCCCTAATTGGTTATGAGCCATTGCTAGGAATTCCTGAAACTTTGAAAATGTTTCTGATTTCTTATGCATTAGGTAAAGACATGAGTATCTAGAGTAATCATCAATGAATGTGACGAAATACTCAAAACCACCCCTAGCTTGTATATTCAAAGGTCCACAAACATCTGAATGCACAAGAGCAAGTGGTTCTTTAGCCCTATCACCCTTTGCAGAGAATGGACGTTTGGTCAGTTTGCCTTCTAGACAAGATTCACAGACAGGTAATTCACCTAAGGTGAGTTCCCTCAAAGGTCCGTCCTTTGTAAGTCTTTGAATCCTATCATAGCCAATGTGACCTAGTCTCAAGTGCCATAAATACGTCATATTATTGTTATCGGTCTTTTGACGTTTATTGGTCCTAGGTTTAGCTACTTTGAATAAATCATTGTTAAGAGCGAGGGGTTCGTTAGGTCGCAGAATATAAAGCCCGTTTTCCAAACATGCAATACACAATTGTGATCCATTGAAAGAAATAGATATATTAAAACTTGTGAAAGTCATAACAAATCGTTCTAATTGCAAAATGGAAACTGAAATTAAATTTCTACTAAAATCCGGAATAAAAAATACATCTTTTAAAATTAAAAATTTATTTCCGAACTTCAGACGAGCTCTTCCTCTAGCTTGGACCGCAACGAACGCTCCATTCCCAACTCTAAGCTTTAAGCCGCCTTCGTTCACTTCCTCCCATGATTCAAGAAGCTGTAAAGAGTTACAAACATGGTTAGTAGATCCAGAATCAATAATCCAAACAGAGTTATCATTCTCTAAACACACATGTTTCTAAGATAAATGAACTATAATCATTACCTTTGTTTTTATCTGCTAGAAACTTGGGGCAATCTTGTTTCCAATGCCCCTTTTCTTTGCAGTGAAAACATTTACCTTTACCTTTCTTGTTTTTCCCCTTAGGCGTTTGTGCACTTGGTTGTGCGCTCGCCTTTGCAGCTTTTGTAGGCTTGGGGTTATTGTTTTGCCCACCATTCCTCTTGTCTCCAGCTTTTGAAGATGAAGCTTGGTTAGCTTCAGCCTTAGCTGGATCAGCAGCAGTAGTAGTAGTTGTCTTCTTTTCTCCTCCCTTACTAGGTCCACCCATGATAGACTCAAAAGTCTGAAGCTCATTCATGAGCTGCGTCAGACCATAGTTGAGTTTATTCAACACATAGTTGGTGGTGAATGGAAGGAAAGCTGGAGAAAGACTGTTGAGGATTAAGCCAACTTGAGTTTCCTCATCTATTATGGCTCCGTGCAGTTCAGCTTCTTGAAAGTAGTTTGTCATCTTGATCAGGTGATCACGAACATGTTGAGAAGGTGACATTCGAGCATTGTCATATTTCTTGGTGGCCTCAAAACGAGTCTGCACTGACTTGGCATCAAACATGTCTTGGAGTTGATCCATGATTTCGTAGGCTATCTCGACATTCTCCATCTTTGTCTTGAGAGTGTCGACCATACTAGTCAACATGTAGTACCGCGCCTTGTTGTTAGCCGCCTGCCAACGCTCATACTTGTCCCTCACAGACTTGGTAGCTCCTTCAGCTGGAACTTCCGGGGATTCCTCAGTCATGACGAACTTGGAGTTGTCACCTATCAACACAATGTTGATGTTTTGCTTCCATTTAAGGAAGTTTTCTCCAGTGAGTTTCTCCATCGAAAGTTGAGAAAGGATGGGAGTAGACACAGCCATAACTCAAAACTACAAAGTACCAATAAAATAGAAATCAATCACATTTGCTCAATAAAACTTCTATTCACACAAATTTCAAGAAATAGCACAACATATACCAAAAATATGTAAGATATGAGAAAAAATACCAAAAACAATCATATCTCTATTTCTTTAGGTTTTTAACTAATCTATGATATCCTTGTCCCGGTTGGCGAGAGTCAAAAATACCACTAGTTAAATAGAGTTGTAAACTCATTTAATAATGGACACCATTATTAACAACCTACTATTCGATCAAAATAAGAAAACAAAATCTCTTATTTTATGAGCTAGACTCACGGTTTCAATAATCATAGATTTAGTCATAGTAGTCACCGTAGGGTTGAGTCTAGTAGAATTTGACCTATATTTATCTATCTTTCGAAATCTAACCTTGTCAAAATAACTAATGAACACCTTCCGTAGGGGGACGAATCAAAGCGCCTCGAGGCCCCATTAAGCTATTGACTATGTTAAACCAACGGTGGAGATCGAATAAAATTCTTAAAAAAGAACTCATTATAAAATTAAAATTAGTATTTTTATTATTTATTTTTAGAAAATTAATGACTATGGTTTTCCAAAAAAAAATTAAACAGATTAAATTTTTTAAAACCAAAGTCCTATAATTTCTTATTAATTCTAAAGTGTCACATTGAAACAAATTCAATTAATTTAGAATTAATTTGTTGCTAATCAATATTTAGGTTTAACTAATATAATGAACCTATACAATTAAGTCCAACTCAGGTAAATGGGCCTTAACAATTGGGCTTGTGTGGAGGAGGGCTGGATCTAGTATGTCGTTCCCACTACAAAGGCCCCCTATCTTCCATACAAGGTCCAAAAGACAGGAATTTAAACCTTCATTTTATTAATTGTTATTAATTTATTAGGCCCACCATAGTCATGCAAAGCAAATGGGCCTTCACAAGTGGAATCACCCACAAGAGAGAAATTTAAACTTTATATTTTCTAATGGGCCCAAATAAAACCTATCATTTTATGAATATTTTATTTGGCAAAATATCATATATCTAACAAACATATGGGCCACTATATGCATCTAAGCCCAATTGCAAAAATACCACATATAGTGCAACACAGACATGTTATAATTGAATGGGCCTAATCATGTTACTATATGAGCAATTCTACGAATTTATGCAAAAATACCACAATTTATTTTTTATGTAAAAATGCCACAATTAATTATCTAGAATTTATCAAAAAAAATTCAAATTAATTAAATTTTTACAAAAAATAAGTTAATTTAAATTAAATTTATCAACAATTAACAATAGTTAATTTAAATTTCATTTATCAACAATCAACTTGGTTTTAGATTAATTTGAAAAAAACATATATTAATTTAATTTAAATAGGATTTATCAACAATTAACCAAAGTTAATTTAAATCCCATTTATTAAAAAAAATATTTTATTAATTGGCTGAAGAAAAAAAATTGATATTTTTCAAAATTTAACCAATTTTAAATTTTAAAATCAATATCTAAACTATTTTCCAAAAATATCTTGTGTTGTTACAACTATTATCTAATATTTTAACCATTTAAAAAAAATAAAATACAAATAGTTATAACAACCCTAAAATATCTCAAATAGTTAAACAAATTCAAATATCCATAAAAATATCTAACTAATAATGTCCAAATTTCAAATAATTTAAATATTAAAAAAACTATAGAATAAAAAGATATTTATATTTTCAAATAAAGATTTAATAAAAATATCAAGAATTTAAATGAAAATATCTTAAATATCTGATATCATAATTCTAATATTTTAATATATTAAAAGATTTAAAATTAAGTTGTTAGTCTATTTTTAAATTTGAATTTGAATGTTTGTAGAAAATATATAATTATTTAAATCTCAACTAACAAGATATCTTTTTTTTTTTTTTTTTAAATTAAATGATGAAACAAAAAAGATATTTTTAGTTTTGATTATAAATAATTTATTTCCACAAAATTAAAATTATTTTTTTAATTTTCAAAAAAAAAAAAGGATGAATAGTACCCGCGGTACTGTTCACGCGTGCATGCGCGCAGGCGTGCGCGTGGTGGCGCGCACAGGTGGTGCGAGTGCGCGCGCGGGTGGCGCGCAGGCATGCGCGCGGGCATGGGCAGCCAGGCCAAAAAATTTCCAAAATTTTTTTTGAGCAATTTTTCAAACCAAAAACATTTTCTAATTAATTTTTACCATGTTTTACACAAAATAAAACATATATAAAAATTAATAGCATAGAAAATACAACAAAATAACCTAAAAATTGCTAAAATTCACATAAAATCAATATGTTCATAAAAACATGAAAAAACATCCAATTATTCAAACATATCATATTATCCAATTTTAAACATGTTCATGCATAAAAATAAAGATTACCAAAGTCTCTGAGGCCAGTTGTTAGAAAAAGCTTATACAGGATCTTTATTTATTTTCATGTATATCTAATATTAAACAAATTCATACGAGATAGCCTAAAACATGTTTCTAAAATTGAATTCAAAGAGAAACAAATAATATAAGACTTACAGTATACGCAGCGGAATTAAGAATCATTTCTTCAGTTTCTCTAACTCTTGTATCCTTTCTATCGCAGAGTATTATCAAGAAACTGAACCGATCTTCTATTTTCTTCACGGTCTTCCAATGTATCCTTAGAACCACCTAGACTAGTGTGGGCAATTCTCAACACATGAGATAGATATAGAGAGAAGAAGAGAAAATAACAAAGTGGCTTAGAAAAGGACTTGTGTTTAGAGAGGATATAAAACTATCAGAAAATCTGACTTGTGACTTATCTGTCGTCTCTGAAATCTTCTCTCTAAGCACTCCTTTTATAGACCCAATTAGGCCATTTAATTTAATTAAAAAATCAATAAAATAACAGCCATTTTGAAGCCCTAGGTCGAAATTATCATGGGCTATAGGCCCGTGAAATTTCCCATTTGATTATAAGCCCATTGGACTTTAAAATCAAGGCCTGTATTATTTTCTATTGATTTAATTAATTAAATAATTATTTAAATCCTTTATCAAATTAATTATTTATAATTTGAACCTTGATTTAAATTTATTTATTAATTTAGATACCAATTTATCTTAATTAATAAATCTGCCATAATTTCTCTTTTCTTCTCAAAATTACACAACTCTATGAAACTATCCAAAATTGACTTGGTCAACTTTGATAATTCTAATTGATGATTAAATAAATTAATTGAGACTATCTAGATGATTTTATCCAAGGTACAATGGGGACCATGGGCCTATGAAATCAAGCTCCAATAAGTTATCATAAATCTAAAAAATAAATTTACTAACTTATTAATTCCTCGTGACTCCACTATAGACTTGTAATTGCACTCTTGAATTCATAGAACGCTCTATAAAAAATATAGATACGCTATTAATTATCCATTGTTACAACCATAATTGTCACTCAATCCTCTATAGACGGTCTACAATGAGATAGGACTAAAATACCGTTTTACCCCTCATTGTATTTTATCCTTAAAACACTTAGTTCCTTGTAAATGATATTTCAGTAAACTAATTTAATTACTGAAATGAGATCTCTATCATTTAACACCTTGAACCAAACTAAAAGGAAACCATCGTTTCACTTCTTCATCAGAAGCTATAGATGTTCATATCTGTGATTAACACTCCCACTCAATTATACTACCGAGTTCCCAAGATGTAAGTATGGGCTAGTCCGTAGGGTAAGCTGGTAACGAACAAGTCAAAGAACTCAAATAATACAATCAGTTAGAATACTAACCACTCAGAATTGAGATTGAATTGGCCTATGGTCAACTATATGATATGACTAGAATAGATAATAACGGTATGTTTACTTATCTTATCAACTGTCAATATCGGTCCTGTCCGATGTAACAAATACATTCGATCTTATCTACTTTGCTAATGTTCTGGAAAGAACATAACACTGTAATGTGTAAGTAGATCATATCGTAGATTGGCAAGTCAGTGTAAATCCCGTGCACTGACTAATCTTAGGACTAACTTATTTTGAACATATAATCATATTTATATTCCACTGTGATTACGTCACTATAAATAAGATTAGCTATATGCTCGGGATTTAATAGAAGTTTATATTAAACAAATAATCATGAAAATAAAACATGTGAGCAAAGTGATTGACCAAGTCAAAAAATGATTTCTATTCTTTTATTGATAGTAAAATGAGATTACAAAGAATTTGGGTTTTAATTAGGGCATAAAACCCCAACACTTGCCACCACCACCACAAACCACGATCACCTACAAATACCAAACAACAACACAGGCAAAAAAAAAAGAGAGAGAAATACTCCAAAAAAGAATACTAAACCATTTTATCCTACACCATACTAAATAATTTAATCAATAATGATTACATAAATACAAATTTTCATATATTTACATAAAACATTTCAAACAAGGTTTCACTAACTCATTAATGTTCATACACAAAACTAAATCTCAGAGCCATGAATACACAAAATAGGGGGCAATATACATAAAACAGACTAACAATAATTTTCACAATTAAAACTTATTAAAGAATCCCAAACCCCAAACACCCCGACATCACCATCCCCAACCTCGTGACCCCTAACCAAAATGAAAAAAATAATAATGTGAGAGATAGAGAGATACATGCGTATGTTAGAGAAAATATCCCACATTGAAAGTATGTGAGTATATTCAACAATTTATAAGAGCATGGGTTACTTCACTCATCACCAATTGGTTTTGAGATAGAACCTCATGCTTCTTACCATTAACTTCATTCTACTTCTAGAACACTTTCCACATTATAACAGAGTGCACCACCGTGATGCGTGAGAGAGACGCAAGCACTATCGTTCACCCAAGATGTCGAGCACACTGCTATTCATTTAAATTCATAGCACCCACACGTTCATCCTGGAGTGAAAGACAGAGGCAGTAGGCGAGTGAGAGAGAGGTCATGCGAGAAAGAGCATAGAGGGAGAGGGAGGGAGAGGCCTCAGAGTAAGAGATTGAGAGAAGGAAGAGAGAATGAAAATAAGAGAGAGAGAGAGAGAGAGAGAGAGAGAGAGAAAGAGAGAGAGATAGTGAGAATGAGAAAAGGAGTACCGGCTGAGAGTAAACGAGAAAGAGATAGGGTTTTAGGGTTACTAACTTGGTTGGGAATGTATTTTTTTATTTTATAAAAGAAACAAAGACTAATTTTGTGGCACAAAATATCTTCATTTCACTTATATATGCCAATAGACCGCTTTCACGTTTAGTGGAATTTTTTGTGCCACTAGTACTCTTGCGTAAAAAGTGAGTTATTATTCCACGAAAAAAGTGAGTTATTACTTCATGAAAATCGTGGAGTAATAACTACCCAATAAGGTTTTTACTTCATGAATCGTGTTATAAAAAGTTGACACATTAGGATATTTTGTAGTAGTGTGAAAGAAAAATTATGCATATACTTTTATATGTCTAATTATACTTTATTAATATATTTCACATATCATTCAATACTAACACATAACAAGAAAAGTAATGGAAGTGGTTGGAGGCTCGGGGCAGTGTTCACCTGCCCATTCCTCCAAGTTCATGAAAGCTCAGAAGGAGTGGTAACCATTTCTTTCAATTCTGTCATTAGCCGCCTATTGGACTGCTGACGTGAACCAATCACAATAAGTCTCCCAACACTTTAACCGCCTAATGTTTTAGTAAATAGCATCTAATAGGGCTTGCAAAAGGAACCTAGAATTCATTATTTATATTATGCATATTTCCTAGTGAGATATTTAAGAGGATCCTATCTGACTTAAGCATCAGAATGTCTTCGCAGGTACCCCCAAGTGTTTCTTTAATCTTCTAGCAATACTTGGTGGATATTTCCAGAGAGAATTCAATTGACATTTGCAAGTGATCTTGATCTATAATCAGCCCTTATCTGAAATATAGATCGAGATCACTTGCGATTTTTTAAATTTATGACCAAACAATTTTAAGGAGTTGTGAAGCATCCTCTTTGTATACATATATTTCGTGAGAAAGTACGTGTCATTCATTGATAAAGAGTTTAGTCTTCAAAAAATACTTGTTCAAATCGTTTCTTCAGGTGGAATAAAGCTCATATATTTTGTAGAAGATCGATAATCAAACTTTGAAAGGAGTTCAAGAGTGTTGGTAGTATTCAAAAGGCTATTTAGGATGTTTGCCCCCGGAACTATGACATATATATTATTGTGCGCCCTGGTTTTTTCTATTTGTTAAAAATTACTCCCATAACTCCCGTAGTATTCACAGTATTCTAAAGTTGGACTTTTGTTAAATTTTATCATATGTGGCTAACAGATTGCTGACGTGGCTATTGGGTTACTGACTTGTGTCAGCGCCATGTGTATAATTCAAAATTAAAATTTTTTTTTTTATAAAAAAATTAAAAATTATTTTAAATTCATTTTTTATTTTAATTTTTTTATAAGAAATGTATAATTTTTAATTTTAAATTATACATGACATTGATGTGGCAATGACAACTCTGTGACCAAATAGTCATGTTAGCAATCCATTAGCTACATAGAATAAAATTTAAAAGATGTCCCACTTTACAACACTGTGAATAGTTCGGGAATAATTTTTAATGGCTCGAAAAATTCAAGAAGCACAATAATGTATAAGTTATATTTCAGGGGGCAAAAATCCAAAATAACATATTCAAAAATTAGATTTTTGAAGGTTGTACAAGAAATTGCACCATAAGCTAGCATAAAAGCATGATCTTATGGAGTTTATATAAAAGAAATTAGATTTTTGAAGGTTGTACAAGAAATTGCACCAAGTAAATGTGTTTGTATACTTTGTGATATCTTACTAAATAGTTTCATCTAGCCATGGTTTTATGGGCCTAGTCTTTTAAACAACATAAAATACCTTTGTCGTTCATTTATTCACTCATTATTTTCTTTTGGGTAAATAGCATTTTGGACCCTGTGTTTTGTTATTCGGACACTGTGTTTTGCAAAATGGAACAAAAAAAGTACCTTATACCTATTTTTGGAAAAAAAAAATTCAATTATAAAATCAATTCCCGGGTCATTAGTGATACGATGAGTTCAAAGAAGCAAGAAAAGTGATCGATGAGCTGATAATGAAATATTATATTTGAATTTTTTTTTTGCCAAAATTAGGTATAAAGTACTATTTTGTTTTATTTTATAAAACACATAGTCTGAATTGTCATTTAAGAAAATAAATGGTTATCGAAAACATTTGCAAAAAACACATAATCTAAAATAGTATTTAACCTTATCTTTTTACAATACATATTGTTATAATATTTGGTTAATTTGTCTTATGAAAGGTAAAAGATGCTATAACAAATTGTACTTCTGTCTATTTGCATTTTAAACCAGTTTTACATAATCACGTGGTAAACTACAAAAAATTGAACTTTTAATATATATGCGGACTGGTAAAAGAAATAAAAATAAAATATTTTATAATATTTAGTTTCCATTAATTTATTATTATTTAGTCTCCTATTCTCGAATATTATGAGTCGTTGCCATGACTTGTCCAACTCATACCACATGCCCCAACTGTAAATATAAAACAAAAACTAGTTTAATTAACGAAAAATAGCATTCTCAGATAAGCATCTCAACGTGGATCAGGGTCATCGTTTGACTTTTGAGTAGTTAGTCAAAATATAAAATGATTTAATTAATATATACGCAAATTATTTAGTCCAATATTTACACCGTTTTGTTACGACAGAAAGATAAAGAACGTAAAATAGTACTTATATCCTCTTAGTCTCTTACAAATGCACAAAACTGTAAAGGATAACAGGGTCAAATAAGATGAAAATACTTTCATAAATTAATAAAAGCCACAATATATCTTTATTTTCGCTTAGCACACTTAAGTTTTCATATTCTGAGACAAGAATTATAAAATTCAGCTCATAGGCAGCTGAAGAATATTCTTCTATTTATTATGTAGAGTAAGGTTACAACAGTTAGAGTGAACCACTCACGATACACCAAGTATCCCAATAACCTTTTTTGTACAGAAAAATATAATGAATTAAAGTACATCACTAAAAGAAATAAAGGGAATAGGAAGCTTCGGTACTGGTAGCTATGTAGAGGCAGGGGAGTCAACTTTCTTAACACCGCCCCTCAAACGGGATGGATAGATAGTCAACCCGAGTTTGTCAACTAAGAACTTGAATCTTGAGTGAGATAGCCCTTTGGTGAGACAATTAGCTATTTGGTCATGTGAGAGAATGTAACAAATGTCAAGTTCTTTATTTAGCACTTTGTTTGGCACAAAATGGACATCCAACTCGATGTGCTTTGTCCTTGCATGGTAGGTATGGTTTGAGTCTAGTGCACTTGCACTCATATTGTCACACCAAATAATTGGAGGAGTAGGAAGAGGATACTTTAGCTCCCATACGAATGATTGAAGCAAAGTAATTTCTCGTGCAACTTGGGCTAGTGCTCTATATTTTGATTCTGTGCTCGATTTTGCAACCATTGTTTGCGTCTTAGACAACCTGGAAAAAAATTGTATCACTTAAATATACATAATATCCAGCAACTGATTTTCTGTCATCTGGACAAGAGGCCCAATCTACATCTAAAAACCCTGTTAGAGATAGTCTCTCACTATGTTTGATGTGAAGACCATTATGAATTGTTCTCTTGAGATATCTGAGTACTTGTTTTGCTGCACTCCAGTGTACAATTGTTGACGCTTTTAGGAACTGACTTAGCTTGTTTACTATGAAGGATATGTCTTAGCGAGTATGAGCAAGGTACTGCATTCCCCCAATCAGGCTCATGTACAAAGTTGAGTTCACCGTTGGTACACCATCTTCAATTGACAAATGCTTTCCAACAGTCATGGGAGTAGGACATGGTTTCAAGTTCAGCATGTCAAACTTCTTAAGCATTTCGACAATGTATTTTTCCTGAGATAAAGATATCTCGATGTCATCTCGGACAACTTCTGTTCCAAGAAAATAATGAATGGAGAGCAGTATACAACTCTAACTTATCTGGGTTGTTGCTGGTGACTATGATGTCGTCAACGTAGATGAGAACCATGATAACATACTTCTGAATTTTAAGAAGAAACAAAGAGGAATTCACCTTTGAATTTTCGAACTTCCATTGTAGAAGTGTTGTTTTCAACTGATTGAACTAGGCCCTTAGGCCTTGTTTTAGTCCATGCAAAGACTTGTGGAGTTTGAAAACATAATTGAGGTCTTGTTTTATCTTCAAAACCTTAGGGTTGATTCATGTACATGGCTTCTTCCAAGTACCCATTTAAGAATGCATTGTTAATGTTGAGTTGTTTCACATCCTAATTGTTTGCTATTGCAATGGTCAGCACTATCCAAATTGTTGATGCTTTAACAACTGGACTAAAAGTCTCTCCGAAATCAAGGCCCAGTCTTTGGTGAAAGCATTTAGCAACCAATCTCGCTTTAACCCTTTAAAATGAACCATCTTCATTATACTTTTTCTTAACACCCATTTATTTCCCACTATGTTGTATTCTGGAAAATTAGGAACCAGTACCCATGTCTTGTTTGTTTGCAAAGCATCAATTTCTTCAGCCATGGTTTTCTTCCAGCCATCATGTGAGAGGGCTTCTTCAATTGAGGTTGGTTCTATTGGGATTTTATGGCTTTACACTTTCTAAATCAATAATGAATATTGAGAATAATTAAATATTACAAACCCTAGATGCTGATCAAGATTCTAATTCAAAGTATAAATGCAAATCTTGATGAAGAAGCATATTCAATGTATGAATGGAAATCTTGATATTTAAATATTATATGATTAAATTATATAATATAGATCGAGAATCATTTAATCATCAAAAATAACAATAATGAACACAATTAAAAAAGTAAAACACAATGGAAGAACCCAATTACAAAGTTAAGTGTTAGAGAGATACAACCTTGCTTTGAGCACTTGAATCTTAAATTTAGGGAACATCTAAGGCTTATACATGAATTAGAATCGATGTCCAAAATCTCTATTCTAAACCTTCCTTTTGTTGCTTGAAGCTTCACCAATAGAGAATGATATTTGGGATTGAGCAAGCCTTTAAAACTCACCAATTCAAGCAATAATTGGTGAGTTTTTTTTAGAAAACTTATGATCTTTGAGAGATATAGAGAGAGAGGTTAGAGAGAGATTTGAAAAGTGTGATCAAAGAATTTCAATTCTACTAATCCTTTTTAGTGTAGCACCGTCGTTAAGTCCAACCAACATGATTAGTGCTTTTAAACACATCATTTGCAACTAAGTCATGCAATTGTACGGTCCCGTACGGAATGCCCAGGCAATGCATCTCTTGCTAGGGGTTTTGCCTTCTAGGCACTTTTAGGCGATGTGTCGCCTCCCACAGGCGATGCAATGCAAATGCCTCTATATAATACCCCGAGCATGACCCCAAAATGTGTCCAAACTTTTTGATAATATTTAGATACCACATTGTATCACTTTAGACCTATAAAAGTCAATTATTGATGCCTACTACACAATCTTATGTTTTCACTTCAACTTAAGTGAAAATTGTGAAGTGTTTTACACGTCGTTGTGTAAACAACTTAACCATTATATTCAAGCAATCTCAACATTCCCCCACTTGTTAAATATAATCCTTTCTTTTAGCTCATACAATGTTGGTGTATAAAATAAAGCATCTTTCGATTTGAACTTTATCTTAGAGAAAGTATTACAAAGCCTCATTGATGTCATTAGTCTCTTGAAGATTTAACCAAGTACTCCTTAATGAGAAGACTGATAACACCTCACACACCTCCACTTGACCATTCGTTTTCCCAATATGTGTGCTTATCACTTTTCATGGCCTTGTGCTCATCCATTTCATAAACTTTTCAGGGAGAAACTCTAACTCCCATGAGAGGTGGCACCACCTCTAGTTCACATAGGTGAAATTCTTACAACATCTTTTCTACCTTTATAGATGCTTGTTGCACACAACTGAACATCATTAAATACACTAGGATTAACCTTCACTTGGTAGCTACCAACACTATGACTATGTTAATGTAAAAAATATTCACCCAATGACTTGTTCTTACCCATTGAACTCTTGCATTGATGTTCACAAGTTTGGAGTTTGGTTTCTATCATTGGTGAATATATTATTTTAGGAGTGTCATCCTGTAACGACCCAAATTCGCTAATAAGGCTTAAGGACCTTGATTAGTGTGCCGGGAGGGCATAATTGAGTTAAATGTGATTTGAGTGAGTTATTGATTTAAATGCATAATTATATGATTAAAATGATTGCATGATTATATTAATATTAATGTGATATATATATATATGGTATTTGTGAGAACCACATTATTATGTGGGTAGGTTTGCAGGGCACGACTAGAGGCGATCCTAGGGCTTGATAGCGGGAAAAGTCACAACAGGGCTTAGCAGTTGACTTTGGATAAGTCAGGGGTGTTTTAGACTATCGGGTTATGAAAATAAATATATGGAGATATATTTGAGATTAGGAAGTCTAGGCGGGAATATTGGGGAATTTTACCGTTTTGCCCTCGGGGGCATTTCCGGCACCCCGAGCCTCGGGTTTGACCTAAGTGATAAAGGATAGACTTACAAAAAAATAGAAAACAATAGAAAAAAACTAAACCGACTTCTCTTTCTTAGCCTGTTCTCTCTCTTCTCTCTCAAGGAAAAACACAAGCTAAACACAGAGAAATTTGGAGGATTTGAGCTAGGACTTCAGCTGGAATTTAGTGAACTAAAGAGAGGATTTTGAAGTTTAACTCAAGGATTATCCAAGCAATTTAATTATTACTAAGGTAAGCAGTGATTCCTTTCCTTTTTGGTTAGAAAATTCTGAGTTCTAGCTGGGTGTTGAGATAGTTGCAAATTTTGATGTTTAAGGTTGAATTTAAGCTGGAAGCTTGGGAATTAGCTGGGAATTTGCTTGGATTCTGCTTAGAGAAGGGGTTCAGCCGAAGAGGTAAGTTATAATTCATGATTTAGAAGCTTAAATTTGAGTTTTGACTGGCTGGTTTTAGTGTTTGAAGTTCTTGAGTTTCAGAAATTGAAAAGAGATTTTAATGTGTGTTAGCCTAGGTTGTTCTAATGAATTATGTTTCTAAAGTCATCTTAAAAGTGTGGGAATGATTGTTATTGAAATAGGGAGCTTTGGGATGATTTTGGGTAAGGTTAAAGGGTTAGAAATGGTGGTATTTCTGGGCTCGAAGGGAAGGGTCGCGGCTCTGTTCTAGAGTGCAACAGCCCTAGGATGAAGATGAGCCAGGAGGTCTCGGCCAGGGGTGAGCGCCGTGGCGCCCAAAGCAAGGGTCGCGGTGCGTGTCTTCTTCCAGGGAGGCCTTAGGTTATGTTTTAGGGTAGGGTCGCAGCTAGGCTTCAAGGGCCGCTGCCCTTAGATGCATACTTGATCGTTTAGGGTTTTTAAGCACGGGAATCGATCCTAGTGTGCTCGGGATCAATTTCACCACCATGCTTGGTGGGATTTGATTTCCCGGAAGCTAGTTTTGTACCCGAAAATCTATATTTGGATATTAATGGAACCCAATACCTTGGTTGTAATTAGGTGCTAAAGCTAGGGCTTGGGAAAGGATCGTGCTCGAGGGACGTCGCTTGTAATTAATAAACAGAGAAGTTAAAGGTAAGAAAACTACACCCGGTTGTATATTTGAAATGGGACTAAGGGCTCCCTGATATGTATGTTTGAAAGAATGGTATTATGCCATGTAAATAGTAAACCAATGGCCTAAGTGGGCCAAGGTTAAACTAGCGCACAGGGCACAGCTCGACCACTGGTAGCCGAGGACATCTTATTATGCACTGAGCTCGGTTTAAGCGGTCCAGAGTCAGTGGGTTAAACAGAGGGTGCGGCCTAAGTCGTCAGCCCTGATTATTGTGTATTTTGGCTATTAAAGATGATTATTGTGACTATTGAGTAATCTGATTATTAATGGTGTTTACTTGTATCTTGGATTATGATTACATGCTATAGAGTTTATATGAATATTGAGTGATTGAACATGCTTAAAAGGTTACTTGTTTGCTAATATTGTATATGATGTGTATTGTGTTTTCTTGCTGGGCCTTGGCTCACGGGTGCTACATGGTGCAGGTAAAGGCAAGGGTAAACTCGATCAGCCCTGATTTGGAGAGCTCTGCGAGCTGAATGTACATGACCGGCTGCTCAGCCGCCACGGTGGAGAGGGAAGGCAGGGACGAGAGGACCGAAAATGCTTACTTTGCCTTAGTATGGCTGATGAATGTCTTTAACATTTGAGATTTTGTAAACCAACTTTTAAACACTATATTCTTTTTGGGATCCCATATGAGAAACTGTTTAATTTTATAAAGTGTATCTTTTGAGGCTAAAACTTATTTTTAACCCTAGCACACTTATGAATAGTGACACGTTTTAATTAAATGACTTGATTAGCAAGTCTTACACCTTTACAAGCACACAGTGTAGCGGTCTTGGCTATCCAGGACGTTACACATCCTATCCCTTTTGAAGTGAAACTTACTAACCTATTCGCAAGAGGTATTGTAAATGGATCCACTAACTTCTCACTTGTCTTAACATATGAGATCGATATGATTTCTCCTCGAATCAATTATCTCACATACTTGTGTCTTAGAGTTATATGTCTAGACTTCTCTTTGTATATGTCATTATAAGCCCTAGTAAGTGTTGCTTGACTTTCACAATATATCAAGATCATTAATACCTCATCCACATAAATTGAGATATCCAATAGGAGATCTCTAAGCCATTTGACCTCTTGTCGGTTGCTGCTAAAGCTACAAACTCGGCCTCCATGGTTGATTGTGAAATACATGTTTGTTTCTTGGATCCCCAAGAAACCGCTCCTCCTCCGAGCATAAACACCCAACCAATTATGGAGAGATTTTCTCCTACACTTGATATCCAAGTTACATCGGAATATCCTTCAAGTATATGCAGGAACTTTGAATATTGGAGCCTATCTTCTTGGTCCTCTTAAGGTACCCTAGAACTCTCTCAATTGCTTTCCAATGTTCCATACTTGGATTGATAGTAATCCTACTTAGTTTACTAACTGCATATGCAATGTCCACTCCTGTACATTGAGTAGTGTACTTTAGACTCCCTAATGCACGTGCATATTCAAGTTGAGCCACCGCTCTACCATTATTCTTTTCATGATTTATGCTTGAATCAAATGGTGTATTTTCCTCTTTATTGATATGACTAAACTTTTCTAACACTTTCTCAACATAGTGTTCTTGACTTGAGCATAACCACCACTATTTCTTCGCACTTTTATACCCAAGATGGTATCAATTTCTCCAAGGTCCTTCATCTTGAAAGTGGAAGATAGAAACCCTTTTCATTTCTATTAGGCATTTCATCTCATTACTCAAAATGAACAAATCATCAACATATAGACACACCAAGCTGGCATAGCCATCACAAGTCTTAGAGCATAAGCATTTGTTTGCATTATTGTGTCTAAACTCATCAAAAATTACGAATTTATCAAACTTCTCATGCCATTTTTTCAATGTTTATTTTAAACCATAAAATGATTTAACAAGCCTACACACTTTATGTTCATTTCTCCATACAACAAAATCTTCCGATTGTTCCATATAGATATCCTTATTGAGATCTCCATTTATGAATGTCATTTTGATATCCATTTGAGGTTATATATTTATGATAAGGCAAATAAAACTCTTACTGTGGTTGTCCTAGCAACTAGTGAATATGTGTCAAAATAATCAATTCATTTCTTTTGTTGAAACCATTTGGCTACTAATCTAGCCTTGAATTTTGTAATGTGCCTTCAGTGTGATATTCCCTCTGCAATATCCACTTGCACCCAATTGGTTTTGAACCTTTTGGAATGTCTACCAATTCCGATGTGTAATTTGACATAATTGAATCGATCACATCATTTATTGCCTCCTTCCAAAAAGCGGAGTCTCTCGAAGACATTATTTCTTGGTATGTTTTGGGATCATCCTCAACTTGAAAAATCATAGGAAATTTCTATGTGACTTCTTCAAACTTTCCCTCTACTAGGTAAAGTGTTTCCACTTGAGAATATTTTTCATTTGATCCCAACTCTTTATGCCTTTGGCTTCTCCGAATCAATATAGATTGCTCATCTACCTTTGGATCTTTCTCTTTACGAGATTCTCCAACACATTTGGGTTCTTGATAGTTGCTGTCACAATATAACATAATCTTAAAGAACTCCACATCACTTGTTTCAATTATTACATTAGACTCCAAGTCCAATAGCCTATAGACCTTGCTATTTGAGGCATAGCTTAGAAATTTACACTTAACAACTTTTGGACCCAACTTAGTCCTTTTAAGCTTTGTGCTCTTACAATAAGCAATGCACCCCCACACTTTAAGATAACCTAGGTGAGGCTTCTTTCCTCTCAATAACTCATATGGAGACACATTGTTCTTTTTCATAAGAATTCAATTCAATAAATGACACGCAATAAGAAAAACTTCACCCTAAAAATTATAACACAATTTGGCATGTAAAAGCATAGAGTTAATCATCTATTTTTTTTTTTCAACTATTCCATTTTGTTGTGGAGTGTATGGTGTAGTGCATTCATGTATGATACCATGTTTTTTCACAAAACACATTAAAATCATTCGAAAAGTATTCACCACCTCTATCACTTCTAAGAGTCTTAATTTTCCTTTCCAGTTGATTTTCTACTTCAGTTTTATAGATTTTAAATGAATTAAATGCCTCATCCTTACTCTTAACTAAATACACATAAGTATACCTAGAGCAATCATCTATAAAGGTTATGAAGTATCTATTTCCTCCTCTAGTCAACATGTCATTTAATTCACATAAATCATTATGTATTAAATCTAGCAAGTTTGAATATCCATCAACACATGGAAAATATTTCTTTACCATTTTAAATTTAACACATAATTCGCATTTTTCATGCTCATTAACATCACAATTAATCAATCCACATTTAATAACTCTTTTAATTGTGCTATAAAATATATGATCATGTCTATTATGCCATTATTGACCCTTGTTTTAGTCAACGACACTGAGTCACAGAAAACGATATCAATTAAAGAACTGAATGCAATAATATAAATGACATATGAATTTAATAGTGGCTTAGCCCCAAGGATTGATAATGACCTATGTCCACTTAGTGTTTTATTAATGTAAAATAATTACAAAACCTGCAATCAGCGAACAAGGGTTCACTGAGTTTCACAAGTCTCAAAACTTTGATGCAATTACTATGTATAAAATCATTATTTCTCTCAGGATACCAAATATTGTGCGTGAAATAAATGAATCCTATGAGTCCTATTTATAAGCTCAAGGATGTACATATGGGCCATCCTTAACTTGTGTTACTAGCATAACCAAATAGTAATAGAAATAATTATATTACATAAAAAAATAATCAAATATCTTGGGAATATCTAACTCATAACCGTTTTTGAGAATTTGGCTCAGTTTAATGAGCAGCTCTGGTCATATGCATATGCACCTCTTCTTTTCCTGCTGCTCAGCATATTCATTAAGCCTATCGAGCACCTTTAATTTCCTTTTGATACTTTGGTCATTTGTCGACCATGCTTTCATTAATAACCAGTCACGTGTTGTTCAGGTGCCTCTTAAACATTCTACATTATCATGCAAATATTTTGTGAAACATTCGCCCCCCAGGTTTATTTTAATGCGATCAATATTTAATAAACTTGTTCAATCAACATTCCCACTAACCTTTTACATCCTCGAAAAGGTAAGTAATCATGACCTTTTCGGTTTCCCAGAAACAATTCGACGGTTATTGTTATTTCCCATGGAAAAACCCTCAAATCGAATCATTACTTGTCAGATACCCCTGATCGATATAAATATCCCTCTCCTTCCTTTATTTCATTTTTACATGATTATTCTCTTTCTTCAAGAACATTTAGAAAACACCTCCAAGAACTTCAGACATTTCAGTGCGATTCGAGGCATCTTCAAGCAACTTTGAGCAAACCCTTTGTGATTTCTTCTACAATTCGTACTCCAAGTATGTTTTTGAGCCCATCCTTTTATTTTTGCAACAATTTTTATGCATTTTTTCCATGATTTTTCTATTTTTACAACTAGATTTTGAATGTTCTTAATGAGTTTTCGGGTAAATCGGGTTTAGGAAAAAAACAACTAGCAACACTATGATAAAATAGGTATTGTAGGCAATGTAGTGCATAAAACAATGTTTAGAAGGAGTATTGAATTTATTTACACTGATTTCGGGTCCAAAATCGAAGTGAAAATTCAATTTTGGGTTTTCGAAAAAACTGGGTTTTTCCAGCCCGTTTTCGTAGTTGAAACATTTTTCCGAGAAAACTTTTCACATTCACTTTTTGATCTGTTTTTCCAACCTGCTCGCATATTTGTTGTGTTTTTATCAGGACACTGCTAGTCGTATAAAAGCTTAACTTTTATCCATGAACAACGTTATCATTATTTTTTTTCTTCTTTCTCTATTGCTCGTAGATTCTCACTTCCCATTTTCTCTTTGCAAATATTCATGCATGTTCCCTGGGGAGGTGAGAGACCAATTGACAGTGATTTTCTTGCTCTATTGTTCGAGGATCAGGAACAACCTTCTCTACCCTTTCCAGAACCTTCGGCACCACCCCCAATTCCTACGACCAGCCTTCCTCAAAATTCTCCAAAGAAACAACCAAACATGGGTCGTGTCAAACATACTGCTCATAGGAAAAGAAAAACTACAGACTCACCTACTAACCAGCCATCTGCTAACATTGAGGGTTCTTCAAACGACCCTCAACCCTTACTTACACCACCAGAGATCCAACCTAAGACCAGTCCACATGAAGGCCCACGAGCAGAGGTACCCTAGTACATCGCCCCTCCAAGCGTCATATCGACCAGGATGGTGGCAAAATATCCCAAGAAATATGGATTTTCTAGGATTACTCTACACAATCCTACACCCGATCAGAGGGTGAATGTGCCAGGAGGCGCATTTAGCGCTTGGTCGAGGTATCACATAGAAGCGGGGGTAATTCTGCCCTTGCACGACTTCTTCCAAGCGTAGCCAATTCTTTCAAGGTCACCGCATTTCAAATAACTCCCAATGGATATAGAGTAATTTCAGCACTCTATATCTTGTACAACCATAAAAAGTGGCCTGTGCCCACCCCTCACGAGATCAATTACCTATTTGATCTCAAATCCAACCCTAACCAAAGTAACACGGGGTTCTTCCACTTCTATCACCAGGAATCCGGTCGCACATTCCTGAGTGATATAACCTACACTACAAGAAAAAATGCTTTTAATAACACCGAAAATGTGTTATCAAAACATACCATAACACTTTTTGATGTGTTAAGACCGACTATGTTATCGTAGGTCAGGGTACTTTACATAACACTTTATCATTGTTATACAGATGTGTTATTATACTGTCAACGATAACACAATTTCTGTGTTATTTTAATAAATAGATAAGTGTTTAATTATGTTATTTATAGTCGATTATATAACACATTTCAATACTTATAAATTTGTGTTATACTACACTTTAGTATAACACATTATTTGCGTTATATAATGAAGTTTGCATAACACAATTCTTTGCATAAAAAATATGATTGTAATAGATATTATAACACAATTTTCGTATTATAACACTAATTTATTCTATTATATTATAATTTTTTTATATAATTAAAATTAGCTTTCTAATATATACTAACTTTATCAATGAACTTGATTTTCAAATAACAAAAATTAAAAACATTCAACATTGTATTAACAATCCACAAATTAGTTTAAAACATTCAACACTGTCATCAACAACAAAATGTTCTTTAAGTATTCAAGGAGTCTTAAATATTCAACATAGTGAAAAGTTACTACTTTCAACACGTGATCTAGATCCTATTATAGAAACACTCTTCTCAAGTCGACAAGTTAGGTCCACCACCAAGACATTAGGAGTTGGAACACGGAAGGCCATTCTAGTAAGTTTTCCATTCAGTTCTGGGAGAACCTTTCCAACAGCCTATAGTTCCAAAAAATAAAATAATAAACATAAGAATAAGAATAAGAATCAAACAACATTAAAACTAGCATTGTTTTTATATTTCCCTATGAATTTAGATTTCACTACCTTTGCAGCACCAGTAGAACTACAACCAAGGCAACAGAGGCCTTAGTCAAATTCACTATCAAACATGAGATTACACACTCAAGGCACACAATGACAAGAAGTTTTCTCAAGTAAGTCATATTCTGTTATATTCCACACTAGTAGGTAAGATTATAGTCAAGTAAGTCAACTAGTCATCTCAACAAGTTTAATATCACTTGTATCAGCATACATAAAATAATTTCTATTTAAGAAAGCCACTATGTGGAATAATTAGAGTATACATATCTTTCTAGTGTTGTTAGAAAGCTGGCTTATCAAGTTAGTTATGGTAGTTATATCCTACACATTGTATAAATGTTTCAGCTGTCTTATAAAGCTAGTTGGGTATTGTGAGGAAGAAAAAAAACTCAAGAAAACTAGAGTGAAAACAGAGAAAAAAAGCTGAGATGTGATATTCATTCTTGCAAGGTTGAGTTCTATAATGGTGTGTGTTCTTTCTTACTTTCTTTTCTGGTTTCTTGCTGTGATCATAAGGTGTTTGTGTGTGTTATTTAATTCTTTAACTTAGCTTTTTGTTTCTTATTGAAAACATTTGGGGGCTTGGAATTGGTAAAGTAATATCTAAACAAATGCATCAAGTTCATTTAATTTTTAAATGTAGAACATCATATTGCAGCTTAGATGTAGTAAATCTTAGAAGAGAAATAGAAGAAGCAACACTTTTAAAATTTAGACATGAAGACTAGTAGCAAACACATAAGGACTCTGAAGCAATATACAGAAAATAGATAACAAAATTAGATGCAAAATGAACAATAAAAGGCAACAACTAAGAGTAAAATGGGCCCAAAAAAAGAGAAGTGATCTTCAATGAGAATATATTTTTTCATTTTCATTTTCACTATCACTGGTAGTATATATATATATATATTTCTCTATACTATATAATGAGAATATATTAATAAAGATCCTTTATGTGTTTGTTTGTCTATTTCTTTTGATCATTATTTTTACTAGTAGATACTATACTGCTATATATAAACTATCATATTTAATGATATTCTTTTATTCTTATATATAAATATATATGTATATATATACCCCTGCAGTAGCAACAACACCCCACCACACAGCAGAGACACTTGTAGGTCTACTGATCTACTGGATAAATTTTCAGTATGTCTTCAAGTATTAAATTGTTGAATATTAATTTCAATTGGGTCAGTTTCTGTGTTGAAAAAAATTCTAATACAGGGAGCTATGTCCCTTGACATGGGAAGACTATTCACATGATATGGCATTGGAATTTTCTCTTATGTGGTAACTTTTTTGACTACCACTTAATTGTTTATATTTCTAATGATAATATATTCATATTATTTATACTAGTAAGATTACTGATGAATGAAAACATGAATAGGTCCCAATATAAATAGCAGAGAGCATCTCCATGGAGGTCTTACAACACTAAATCAGGTACACAGATGATTAATTTCATCTTAATTCTGAATACTAGATGAGATTCTCGTAGAAAGTTAAATTCTTATATATGTTTGCTTGTTTGTTCTTCAACTCATGATTGTTCTTGAAGGATCACTTGCCTTTATCATAGGGACAACTATAAGTTGGAGATCATTAGCTCTAACTGGTAACTAGTGATTACAATTACATATTTTATGATCTATTAACTACTTGAAAGTTATCATTATTAGTTTTCTTTATTTAATATAAAACTGCTTTTTTAATTTTTTTTGCGCATTCTACTCTCATGGCTTGCTTCACTATGCATCTCCCTAATATTTAAAAAGCAATTCTTAGCATCTTTCTAAGAGTGCTTATTAAGCATCTCAAGCAAATTAAACTTTCAATTAGTAAAGATTTATTATGTAAAATTTCATTCAACTTCTGTGATATAACTTTGTAAGTCTCTACAATTAACCATGGATTAGCGTGATAATGGTTTGTAACCAAGTTAACTTAATGTGTCTTAGTCAACTCTGCACCTATTCTTGCACTCACATTCTTTTAATTACTCTATCAGAAAGTAACTATTAATAATAATGATAAGATACCTCTCTTTAATATAGTTAGAGTTGGAGAAGTAAATAGCAGAGTCAACTCTAATGATCAAAACTCCAGGAATCTGCCTTGCCTCTGGGTATTGCAGGGTGTTCCTGTACACACTAGTCCTTGGTAGCTTTCCAAGTACTGCAGTTCGTGGCTTCGTCACTTGCAAAAGAATTTTAGCAAGCGATAGAGAAACCTATAATATATATGCGCATATGGCACAAATAATTAATATTAATCATATATATACTTACTGTTAGCGCTACAATACCAGCCACAACACCTATCCTAATATCTAGCATTTACTTACTATCAGAGGAATAGTTCATTAGCTGAGGGTGGATTTATGCCCTTATCAATATGGCTCACCTAAATAACACAGATCAGATGCATATTAAACTATTATTAGGCTTATTATTAAGACACTAAACAGTAAACAGATCAGATGCATACCTCTATGCTAACCCTTTGTAGACCTTTCCTAATTTAAAAATAACACCTGTTAGGATTGCTATGGTGGATGGTCCAAAAAACAGCTTAGATAAGGTGATATGGACATAGGGATATCTTTCCTGTTACACTTTTTTATGTAAACAGACTTGTGTTGTTTTAGCAAAGTTCTAACCTGCAGTTCCTTCACCAATTACATTTGATTCACAGAGATTGTTTGTTGCAGCATACACTTCCTTGACAGGTACTTTTCGGCAAGCAAACTCTTTTGTGAGGACATCCCTGAACATTGTCATGTGAATTAGACAAAACTAAGTACAAGTATGGCACATGGCATACATCTAGGAAAAAATGGCTTCTTGTTTAGTGGTGAAACATTTTAGAGCATACCATGGTTTTTGGATGGGAGATTTGATTTAAAGTATCTTCTATACAGGAAGCATGCAGCAACAAATACCATCATTACAACTCCTATTAGGAAATCAATCAGAATCCATACACCTACATCCATAAAAGCAAAGTTTTTATTTCAATTTCCATTTCCATACAGATTATTTGCACAATTATCCAGTCAAAGAGGAATTATCACCTTTTCTAATTCTATTCTTACTATGCTTTATGTCTTCCCTTTCTTTTATTATGCAAAAATCACAGACCAGCTGAAAAAAAACAATTTGAAAACAATACTTTTGTGTAAAGTTTGAAGAGAAACATGCACATAAAGGTAAGCAAAACGAGAAAACTTCCTTGCTCAGTGGAATTCAGAAATAATTTTCCAGTTTGATTTGCTCTTTGGCCTAATACATAAAGGTACTCACTAAATGCTGCTCCACAACAGCTTTTCTCTAGAAACCCTCCCCAATCTCCTTCACAACTTGAAATAAATAAAGGTGTTGATTGTTTAAAATCAAGGTTGCAACTGCTTAAATAAGGTGAAGAGGCGACATAGTCAACTGTATTCTGGACAGCCAAGCGTATATATATAGATATTGTATATACACAACAAAAGTAACGTGGAAAAAATTGAAAAATAATTCATGCCAGTAAAAACAAAGATTAAAATGAGGTTCTCATTCAGGGAAAAGACATGGACAAGTCTTGATAGAACTAGCTACATGCCACTTCCCCACTGAAACTGAAAACAAAAGACATTCTTCTTGTATATGTATAGAAAGAGAAAATAATAGACCATAATAAAAAAAAAAACAGAGGAAGTGGGTCAAACCAAAGTTGTCATAGTATTATTATTAAACAAAAAAAAAAATGAAAAAGGTTGAATCTTTCTTCACCTTCACGCAGGGAAGAAGAAGGCTGGATGGAGCTAGCTGGTCTCACACAGGGAAGCGCAGGCAGAGATTTTGGTATGAACTCATCCTTATTGAAGGTAGGAGCATGTAATGCATGCACTGCCCGACAAAATGAAAACCTGTAGAGAAGAAAATACACAACTCAGTAACTGCTCTATAATTTTTTCAATGCACAACTCAACAATGCTGAGTTATATATGTCAATGTTCTGGATTTAACTTTTACCAAAACAAAACAAAGACAGACATTATATTTTACCAGCAAGTAGGACACTGATGAACAAAAACATATTTCATTGTTTCCATATATTTCAATTATTCCATGAGCAAAAACACTGATGAACACTGCAAGGAGTATCTTGCAAGTTTCAGTTCAATCAAATAAATATATGAGATGATGGCCAAATTGCATAATGTGTACCAGTAGGCTTGCAAGTTTTGAAAGTGTGTATGCATATGTATAGATAAGTTTTATAAGATATGAAAGTTCCTTAAGTAAATTGACAGGGAAATTTACACATAATCACACCAAGCCAACACATTTTTATCTTAACTATTTTAACAGACTTCAAATGTAACATTAAAAAAAACAGCAAATGCATCAGATGAGGCCTGGACTTAACAGAGCAGCAAAGTGTACTACTAGGAAGGATGAATCAATGTGTTAAAGAAAATACAAGTCATTCAGGAATTTAATCAAACAGATTCTATGCACACATTATCACATCAAGAGAATCAGAAAAAACTTCATAGATTATTATGCAAACATGTGTTTATGAAAAAACACACATACATTTGTATAAATATATGTAGTAAATTCAAAATAAAATATTTAACATACTCAACCATAGATAAATCTTTAAAAATAATTAGTAAACTCAAAACAGAAAGAAATATGAAACACACAAGTTATTCTCAAAAGTAAAATAATCAAATTTACAAACCCATTTTTAAATGAAAATAAAATCTTATCTCGGCATCACTCAACAACCCAGACATTGATATGAAGAAGACACCACCCTTTTCCCTTTGAGCCATTACCACGAACCCTCACCACCACCATCATCACACCTACAAACCTGCATAACGCAAACCCAAACAGAAGAAAAATAATTAGAATAGCTCATCCACAACCAAGAACCATTGTCAACCTAGAGGAGGAAAAAGAGAAAAGAAGATAAAATCAAACTTAGTGACTGAATTAATAGAATCAATTCTCATTAAAGAAGTAATGATACAAAAGAGTATATATACAGAAAAGACCAAAACTAATAAAGTAACTAATCTACAAAATAACAATAATTAGTTACAATGAACAACTAACTAACCAAAATAGTTAGTGTTGTTGGGAAAGCATTATATGGGCATAATTGTTGTAATGTGATATTTTAGTGTAATATATGGGCATAATTGTTGTAGTGTTGGCATAATGCAGAACAAAATTTCTAATAAATGGTCCGAATACAAGCGGATTTACAGAAACATAGATAACAAAATTTAAAGCATTAAAGAGATCTGCCTTTGACCAAACACCTTAATTACAGCCACTATATAGCCAGAATAAATGCCTATCCAACTTTGTTTAGCAAAAATAATATCCTTAACAATTCGGACAACTTAAATATGTGGAGAATGAGAATTGCTGATGAACTATACAAAACCAGTATGATAAGGATGTACATTGTAACTGTATATATAATTATATATATATTTGGGAGTGAGACTGCTAGCAACACTCTTCTTCCTAATCTCTCTCTCTCTCTCGTTTCTTGGCATGTAGAAAAAAAAAAGTTAGTATCCTAATACAAGATTGCTGGATGCGGTCTAATCAGAATCCTGTATGAATTTATGTCAGAAAACAACATACAGGATTCAACTGAATACCCCTTGAAACTCTAGCATAAACCAGACATAAAATAGTTCACATGTTTTATGCTAATTATTTTACAAAGAACCAAGCAAAAACCACTCAAGCTCTCTTCTATTCATTCTTTTTACATGTACAGTCATCCTAGAGATCCAATCCATCTAGACCATTTTATCCCAATGCCCTTCCCTGAAAATAAGAAAAATCCTAGTGAACTATGAAACTCATATTTTATATAACAATCATTATTAAAGATCCATAAAATATTATCGTTATTCTGTACAACGTAACTAGTTACACGGAAAGGTGACTAAATTAAAGACTTCCCAATAAAGGACTTTTTTTAAACTACTGCTACCAGTCACTCTTCTCTTCATGATTAATATTATTAAGCATGCCAATCAAACATTTATCAATAGATTACAAATGGCATCTATCAAAGGGAGACAAAATAAACGTTGAAGGAAGATAACTTAGTCTGACAAATACCAAAATTCTATCTTGAAATCAAGGTAGCTGAGTACAATGATATGCTAGAAGAACAGAATAACAGAACCAATTAAGCAATTGTACAAAGCAAAAAGTTTGTTCAGAACAAATTATATCAAAGGACTTACGATGATGGGGCTTGCAGCAAGCAATAAGCAAGAAAAACTGCTATCATTGCCCATATGCCCCTATATGAAAGAGTAGACATAGAGTTTTAAAACAAATTACACCAACTATTAAAGTAGAAACTACATAAATAGGTAAAATAAAAAAACAAATAAGAGCCTACCTTTTAACTGATGTAACAACATCTCCAGATGCACTGCCTTCTGGATCCAAGACCCCGCTTACCCAACTGGTAAATGCATCAAGAAAAAAAAAAGCAAAAACAATCTCTTAGTACTTGATGAGAATGATCAAGAAACAAAAATACTGTATCCTTATTTTGCAACTTCAGAAGTTCAATCTTCCAACTTCTAGATAGCCATAAGTTATCCACCACCCAGTAAAATCCCCATCCTAAGAGAAACCAGTAAAATCCAGTAATAAAAAAGATAGAAGCAACTAGCATGAGTAACACATAAACAACCAAGTAAAGTGAACAGCAAACTAAACCAAACCAAAGACAGCAATAAGCAAGGGCATTTGACATATAAAAGTACTGAAATTAAAAAGCTCCATTCAGAAAGCATCGATTTTTAAAGCTACTTACTGGGTTAGGAAGATGTTCTGTTTTGTTTTTGGTCTCACACGACCAGCTACCATCCGCTTTGATCAGCACAAATCCAACAAGATTCTTGACAGATACAACCACTGCCCCTCTGCACCAAAAACAGAAAAGTAACAAGTTAGTAAGCATATTTCACAATCAGAATACTAATCTGTGATTGTATATAGCTAAAATATCTTGAAGGGATCTTAACTATATACCTCCAAAACTATATCTACATATTTCACAATCAGAATACTAAAATCTAAAATTTCTGGTAAGGAGCGGTAAACTATTCACTCAAGCATCATTCAAGACAAAAAATCCAAATATACCCCTCAACGGTGTAAGCCTTAAACCCAGCCACAATTTTCTTCCTTTGCAACTCAGGATCGTTCAAGCTCCAGCTTGGTGCACACTCGGGGCTCTACAGCAGAATGGGTGTAGAATCGTGCCTGGTGGTGGCTCACGAATGGAAGTCGCATTGGGTCAAAGGCACGCAGAGAGGGGCTCGCACTTGGGGTCACTTGGTTTGGGGGTTGGGTTCACGGGTGCGTGAGATTTAGAGCTTGGCTCGGAGAAAAATGGTTGTGAGGATGGTGGTTAGGTGGTCGGAGCTGAAGCATGGAATTGACTTCAGAGATGGAAGAAAACGAGGGAGTTTTTCTGAAAAAGAAGAAGGAATTAGTAAAAAAAAATATAACTTTTACAAGTTATAGGCAGGCAGGTTCACAAAATACCGCCCTTTTTTTCCCACACATATATATATAAATAAATAAGTATATCATAATACTTTTTCAATAGTATTATATTCATGTGTTATGGAAAAGGATATTTGGTGTAGTGCTATAAATCCAATGTGGGAAAGTAATTCCTCACGACCGATCTGGTTGCAGATAACATGGCCTTGTTGTATTTGTTATGATGATATATATATATATATTCAGATAAAGTGCATGGTTATGATATGAGTATGATCTGATAAGATATGTTATGAGCTTATGTTATGAAGTAGACTTTAATATGTTTCTTTGTAATTGTTGTATATTATTTGTACTTTCTTACTGGGCTTTTAGCTCACCTCCCGTTACTTTCCTCCTTTCAGGTAGGCAATAGGGTTCCTTCTTGGCACACACTGTGATGTGGGGAATTCCAACATCTAAGTATGTATGTCGTGGGGCGTCTAGGAGCGATTAAAAAATCTAGACAAATGCCAAGAAAATTTATGGCCTTTTATTTTATGGTTTATGTTTTTTCTATTATGCTATAGTGGGACTTCATCCTTATTTTTAATAACTTCATAAAGGCACTACATTTTATTTTAAACAATTTAGCCCAAATTGCATGTTTTGACAATGCCCCATTGAACTTTTCTAATTAATGGTATTTTTCTAATAAATATAAACTAAGTAACGTTCTTACAAAGAGAATAGAATAGGGCGTTGTTACATTCTTGGAAGCTTCAAACCCTAATTAGAACACCACTTAAGTCATTTTGATGGAGAGAATCAAACACAAGACTTATACATGATATGTATTGTTGACCCAGATTTTGGCCAACTAACATGGAGTCAAAATACGCCTGACGTGAAAGGTTATGTTGAAAAGAATGTGATGACGAAAATAATAAGGACACAAGATTTTATAGTGGTTCAGCCCTAAGATCTGGTAATAACCTACTTCCACTTAGATTGTTATTGATATAAGATCCAAAGGAGTGATCAAAGAACTAGGGTTTAATGAGTTTCACCAACCTCTGAAGAACAAGACAATATCTCCAATAGAATTATTCTAGTCTTAAATAATTCGAAAGCCAAAAGTCCCCTCCTTGAGCTATCTTTCTCTATTTATAGGCTCAAGGGGGATTACATGAATTCGTTACAAATATTCTTTCCTAAATAATCGGATACTCAGGAAATTGTGGGAGTTAATTTTGGGATTTACAAAGATCATTACAAAAATATCATGAAGCATGCGGAACCTGCGACCATACTGGACGCAGGTAAATTTCGTCTGCCTACTGCTTGTAATTTGTCTTCTGGTCGATACCCTAGCAGAGTTCCGCCATGTGTCAGCCACGTGTTCGAGAATCATTTTCCATGTCATTCGTACCAGTTTTTTGGATAACATTTTCTCCCCAAGTTTATTTATTACGAGCAATAAATAAACTTTTGAGGAAATGACTCTTCGGTGACCCCGCCATTCCTGTCAGAACCCTTCGTGTGTTCTTGGAAAAAGAAACCTACTCTTGTCTAATCACGACTTTTCGCTTCCCCAGTAATATTTTGACGGCTATCACTCTTCCCCATACTTTGAAAAAATGGGAAGCTGATGATTACTCCCTTTTAATGCCTCAGACAAAAATATATATAGCATCTCCGAAGTCTTCCTTTTATTTTTACGCACGCCATTACTCTTTCAAGAAACCCTAAAACCAGAGCTTCCATTTTCTTCTGAAGACCGTCCTTCTGCGTTTTCAAGGCTTAGTCCGTGAGTTCCCTGATCTCCGAAAATACTTACCAACCTTCACAATCTTCTTTCTGGTAAGTCTTGGAACTTTTATGCTTCATATTTTTGTAGTGCATGTTTCTGTATATTTGACTGTTGAGTTCATCTATTTCTGGATTGAGATGTTTGTCAGTAGAGGGTTTTGTGGGTGAAAAAAGTTACGAGTTAGTTTGATAGTCGAGATCATATTTTTTAGGATGTAAAACCGAAGTAAAGGTTCGATTTTTATGCCAGCCGAAAAAATAGGTTTTTCCCGCCCTAAAAGGAGTTGAAAAATCTTAAAAAAACTTTTTACTTTCACTTCTGATCTATTTCTCAAACTGTTCGCGTGAAATTTTTTAGCTTTTTGTTAGAATGATGCTGTATAAAGGTTTAACTTTTATACTAGACCAGCGTTATTCTAAAAGCTTTCAAAATTCTCTATCCTCACCTCCCCATTCTTCTGTTTGCAGACTTTAATGCCAGATTTATGGGGAGGTGAACGGCCCATCGACGACGATCTTCTTGCCTAGCTGCTCGAAGGCGAAGAACAACTGACCGACCGAGTTCACGAGATTCCCTTTTTGCGATCTTCTCCCAGACCTCGTCCATCACCTCCTCAAATGGCTTGTCTTAAGTCTTTAGGCAAGAAAAGACCTAACTCCGAAAATAGCCCCAACTCTCCTGCCCAACCTGATCCACAGGCTAGGGTTCCCTCGACCAGTGGTCGAGAAAATGCCTCCCCAGATCCTCATATCCAAGCCAAGGCCCGCCCTCGACATCAAAAGCTTCCTGATGTCGAGTGGTATCTCTCCCCGACGACGATCTTCTTGCCCAGCTGCTCGACGACCCATCGACGATGATCTTCTTGCCCAGCTGCTCAAAGGCGAAGAACAACCGACCGACCGAGTTCACAAGATTCCCTTTTCGTGATCTTCTCCCAGACCTCGTCCATCACCACCTCAAATGGCTCATCTTAAGTCTTTAGGAAAGAAAAGACCTGACTCCGAAAATAGCCCAAACTCTCCTGCCCAACCTGATCCACAGGCTAGGGTTCCCTCGACCAGTGGTCGAGAAAATGCCGCCCCAGATCCTCATATCCAAGCCAGGGCCCACCCTCGGCATCAAAACCTTCCTGATGTCGAGTGGTATCTCTCCCCGACCAGCCAAGTGACTCCTCGGATGCTTGCCAACTACCGTAGGAAGTATCCTCTTACAGGGGTTAATCTCAAAATTCCAGCCGCAGACCAAAGGGCTAACCTTCCCGGAGGTGTATATAGTGCTTGGTCCAGATATCATATAGAGGCGGGGGCTATCCTCCCTCTACATCCTTTTTATTAGGGGGTGGCCAACTATTTTGGTGTTGCCCCCTTTCAAATTACCCCGAATGGATATAGAATGCTGGCCACACTCTATACCCTGTACAAACTTAAAAAATGGCCAGAACCTACCCCTCATGAGGTCAACTTCCTTTTCGACCTCAAGTCCAACCCTCAACAGTATGGGACAGGCTTCTTCCACCTTTGTCACTAGAAGACGAGCTAGACGTTCCTGAGTGACACCACTCATATTTCCAACGTGGGGCAGTACAGTAGGGAGTACTTCCTCACACCGGACATGACCGCCAATAATCTGGCCTTCGCTCGAGGAGGTAAGTGCTTCTTTTACTGGTCGTTACCCTTCCTCAGTGAATTTTCCTGCATTTTTCTTAAGGTACACTTTGCCTTTCAGGACCATGGCTACATTCGACCCCAACACCAAACATGGTGTTGAGGTCCATCGCACTGGCCAGGATGACAGACGCAGAAAAAAGCGTCAAGTCCCTGGTTACCGATGAAAATCTGAGGCTATCTGGTCTCCTGGATCCTCGCCATGAAACAAGAGGACCTGTGGTAGCAGAAGCCACGGCCGAGGGGGATCCCGAGCAGCAACCCCCAGCGTCTCCTCCCCGAAGGAGGCCGACGGGGGTTACAATCAGGGAACCCACTGGCGATCCTATCGCAGAGAGGCCTTCTGCGCTCCAAGGCAAGGGGAAACAAAAGGCAACAGAGTCTGTTGTGGACCTGGATGAATCCTCCGGAGAAAATGGTACTGTTATTTCGCTTTTAAATAACTTGCCAATTCCCTGTCACTTGTTTGATGGGGAGGGCAATTTTACTTATACTCCAAATCTAGGGCCAGACTTCTTCGTGCCAGATAATGAGTGTGTGACTAATAGAGTCAGTAGTATAGTGACCAGTAGTTGTAGCTCGGGTACTAAACTTTGTGACCTCCTTTCTATTTCATCAAGAGTTTTTATATGCCTTTATCTTACCTTTTGCATATTTTTCTTTGTACGCAGATATGGCCACTCCCAACGTCTTCGTTTTGTACCAGACTGAGGAGGAGGTAGAAGTCCCCCTGGTTAGGCGAAAGACGTCCAGGAGGCACAATGGTGAATCGAGCCAAGGACCTCCTGCCAAGAAGGTTCGAACAGAAGATCCTTCCAAGGATGTGCCAACTGGGCAAGCTTCTGCCCAGCCTTCGGTTCCTGTTGAAAAGGAAACCCCGCCTGCTATTACGAATCCCATACCTGCAGCCACGAAAGAACAGTCCCAGCTGGCTGAAGCTCCTGGGGCCAAACTTTCACACCGCACCTTGCGAGCAGCCAAAGACCGTCTTGCACACATCGTGAAATATGACCGCTGCAAGGATGCGATGGCTGAGGTGGAGAACATGGGGGTCGATCAAATCCTGAACACGGCCCTAAACGAAATTGCCAGCGTAAGCATTTTCCATCTCTTTGGCCTTCATTTTTTCTTCCTTGTAACAGACTCTAACTTTATCCTTTGACCATAGGCCTTGCTGACTGCAACTGCTGCTCGTACCCGTGCCCAGGCTACCATCGACCAGGCTCGGGCAAAGGCCATTGAGAGGTATCAGGTGAAAGCCAACGAGGAGCTTCAGGCTGTAGAGGTCAGGCACGCTTGGGAGTTAGAGGTGGTCACCCAACAGAAGGATGTTGCGGTGGCAAAGCTGGCAGAGGCTGAGTCTTCTAAGGCAGCCATGAAGAAGTAGAGGGATGAATACCAGGATTCTAGCCGAACCCAATATCGTGAATGCAAGAGGCTCAAGGAGGAGCTCCTAGATAAGGACAAGGCCATAGCTATTCTTGAGAGCCAGGTGGAGCAGCTGAAGCTTACCAATGCTAATAATCTGGAGAGGTACAAGAATGCAACACTTCGGTGTTTCTACGATTTTTGGAAACACAACCGGGGTGCCAACTTTAACTACCTTCCAGAAGATGCCAGGAATGCTGAGTTGGCCCGCTGCACTGCTCGATTGGCTGAAGAAGAAGAAAGAGCAAGGGTTTCTGCTTCCCCAAGCATCCAGCCGGCTGCTGACACAAAGGAGGGAGAAGCTGCTGATGATGTAACCAACCAAAATGTTAAGCAAGACCCTCTTGCTCCTTAAACTTATTTTTCTCCTTTTTATTTTTATTTATTTACACGACCCACGGGTCATATTGTAAAGACAATTTTTATTTTTAAATTTGCTGCACGGGCAGCAAACTTTCCTTTTATTTTGAACAATTACATCCAAGCAGTGATGCTCGCGGTGTAAAAGACTGCACCTTGATATTATAATATTTTCATTTACTATAACATCTGTCCGTATGACCGAACTTAGCATAGTACTTTGGTTTGATTTAACAAAATATAGATTTTGAAAAATACTCTAAGTACCGTAGCATGCTTTCACTTATTTTGTTCATGTGTTTACATACCTTTCGATATGCTTTGTTATCGATGTACCTTATATGCCCCCCAAGTGATCGAGGAGCTTTAGGTCCTGGGTCACTTGCCTTGACCACGTCCTGTGCGAACATTTCTGCTTGGTAGAAAACGTAACACTTATAATACAGCAAAACAACACACGTAATGAACAAATACTTGTAAAAATAAATTCACAAAGGTTGGCAAGAATGACTGGCTGCGCACAGTCCCTTATAATCTCGTATTAAAAATGGACTAAACATGTCTTTACGAGTGATCTTGAAAAAGATCTTACACTTATAAGCGATTAGCCATACAACGTGGCTAACCCTTTTTTCGAAACTTGTAAAAAGTACAAATTAATACAAGTCAGTCCTTTAAAAAGGACTGTTTATTGGTAGTACTTGCGCAGGTGTTCTCCATTCCAATAGCGTGGAACGAGATCTCCATTTAGGCGTGCAAGTTTGTAGGTGCCCGGGTGTAGGACTTCTTTCAATCTGGTAAGGTCCTTCCCAATTAGGTCCGAGTACTCCAGCAGTGGGGCCGCGGGTGTTCAAGAAAACTCATCGTAGCACCAGGTCACCGACGTTGAATTTCCTTTCTTTTAATTTCGAGTTAAAGTACCGGGCGACCCTTTGCTGGTATGTAGCAACTCGGAGTTGGGCTTTTTCTCGTATTTCGTCAATTAAGTCTAGGGACCCCATTATCAGTTGGCTGTTCTAGCCCTGGTCATATGTAATGCGTCAATGTGAGGGGGGATCTAATTCGACAGGTAACATGGCCTCATATCCGTAGGCTAAGGAGAATGGGGTATGACCCGTCGCTATTCGGTGAGAAGTTCTATATGACCAGAGGACTTCAGGCAGCTGTTCTAGCCGTGCTCCCTTAGCATCTTTGATCCTTTTCTTCAGGGTGTCTTTAAGCGTCTTATTCACTGCCTCGACCTGCCCGTTCGCTTGAGGATGCGCAACTAAAGAAAAGCTTTTAATGATCCCATGTCTTTCCCAAAAGTCGGTAAATAAGTCACTGTCAAATTGGGTTCCATTGTCTGAGACAATCTTTTGGGGCAAACCATACCAGCAAACAATGTTCTTGATGACAAAGTCAAGAACTTTCTTGGTCGTTATGGTAGCGAGTGGTTTAGCTTCGGCCCATTTGGTGAAGTAATCAACTGCCACAACTGCATACTTCACTCCGCCTTTTCCCGTTGGCAGGGATCCAATCAGGTCTATACCCCATACTGCGAAAGGCCAAGGAATCTGCATCTGTTTTAACTCGTTTGGAGCTGCTCGTGGAATTTTGGAAAACCTTTGACATTTATCGCATTTTCGTACAAATTCCATCGAATCTTCGTTCATAGTCGGCCAGAAGTAGCCTTGCCTTAGAATCTTTTTTGCCAAACTTTGCCCCCCATCGTGATCCCCACAGAAGCCTTCATGTACCTCCTTCATCAGCTCCTTAGCTTTTTCTGGCATAATGCACCTGAGTAGTGGCATGGAATATCCTCTTCGGTACATAACACCATTGACCAGTATATACCTAGCAGCCTGTCTTTGTAGAGTTCTGGCCTTGTTCCTATCTATTGGTAGCACACCATTTGTCAGATACTCCAAGTAAGGCGCCATCCATGTATCTTCCATTCGGATTTCCATACTGGCTTTAATTGCTCGTATGCTTGGCTCACTCAATCTTTCTACCAGCACAATGTTCAAAGTGTCAGTATCTTTCGCGCTCGCAAATTTGGCTAAGGCATCTGCATTCGAATTCTGATCCCGCAGTATTTGCTGGAGGGTATACTTCGTGAACTGGGCTAACAGGTCTTTAGTTTTATTCAAGTAGGTCACCATTTTTAGGCCTCGTGCTTGATATTTCCCTAGAACTGGATTCACTACCAGCTGGGAATCACTGTAAATATCAAGTGTCTTTATGCTCATGTCTTTTTCCATTCTCAATCCAGCGAGGAATGCTTCGTATTCGGCTTCATTATTTGACGCGGTGAAGTCGAACCTGATGGCACAGTGAAATCGATCCCCTTCTGGCATTATCAAGATCACTCCTGCTCCTGTGTGAGACTCGTTTGATGACCAGTCTGTGAATAACTTCCACGAAGGAGCTTCATCATGAGGCTCAGGCGCACTAGGCTTTTCACACTGCTCACTATCCGGGAGTTCGGTGAACTCTGCGATGAGATCAGCCAAGACTTGTCCCTTTACTGCTACTCGCGGTGAATATGTGATATCGAACTGCCCTAGTTCGACTGCCCATTTTAATAGACGCCCAGCCACTTCTGGTTTTTGGAGGACTTGCCGAAGAGGCTGGTCAGTTAAAACTGTGATAGGGTGGGCTTGAAAGTAAGGGCGTAGCTTCCTTGAGGCCAAGATTAAATAGTATGCTAAACTCTCGATGGGAGGATACCTTAGCTCTGCTCCGATCAGCCTTTTGCTTATATAGTAAACCGCTTTTTGTACGCCTTCTTCCTCTCATACTAGTACCGCACTAGCAGCAATTTCAGTGATCGCCAGGTAAATGAACAAAGTTTCTCCTTCGATTGGCTTTGATAAAATGGGAGGCTGTGCCATATGAGCTTTCAAGGCCTGAAAAGCTTGCTCGCAGTCTTCTGTCCATTCAAATTTCTTATTTCCCCTAACTAGATTGAAAAAAGGGATGCATTTGTCTGTTGATTTTGAAATAAATCTACTTAGGGCTGCAATCCTCCCGGTTAAACTTTGTACATCTTTGATCTTTTCTGGCGATTTCATGTCGATCAGGGCTTTTATCTTGTCGGGGTTGGCCTCGATTCCTCTTGAATTTACAATGAACCCCAAAAACTTCCCTGATCTAACTCCGAAGGAACATTTGAGAGGATTTAGTTTCATCTGGTACTTGTTCAATACATCAAAACATTCTTGTAAATCCTTCACATGTCCTTCTGCCTTTTTAGACTTTACCAGCATGTCGTCCCCGTATACCTCCATGTTTACTCCGATCAATTCTTTAAACATGTGGTTAACTAACCGCTGGTAAGTCGCACCTGTGTTTTTCAGTCCGAAGGGCATTACTTTATAACAGTATAAGCCCGTATCGGTCTGAAAGCTGGTGTGATCCTCGTCAGGGGGATGCATGCTAATCTGATTGTAGCCTGAATATGCGTCCATGAAGGAGAGGATCTCGTGTCCTGCAGTAGCATCGACCAACTGGTCGATTCTTTGGAGTGGGAAGCAATCCTTTGGGTAGGCTTTATTGAGGTCTGTAAAGTCCACACAGGTTCGCCATTTGCCATTAGGCTTGGGAACCAGCACTGGATTGGAGACCCACGATGGATAAAACGCCACCCTGATGAACCCATTCTCCTTTAACCTCTCAACTTCTTCTTTTAAGGCTCTCGATCGATCCTTATCGAGCAGCCTTCTTTTTTGTTGCACGGGTGGAAAAGTCTTGTCTATGTTCAGGACATGGCTGATAATTGCAGGGTCTATCCCAGCCATGTCTTTGTGCGACCAGGCAAAGACTTCCTGGTTCTTCCGCTAAAATTCCACCAGTGCGTGCTTCGTGGTTGGTTCTAGGTTTTTCTCGACCTTCACGACTCTGGTCGGGTCTCTTTCGTCAAGTTGGACCTCTTCCAGGTCCTCAACGGGTCCAACATTTTCTTCAAAATCCCCATAGCGAGGATCTAAATCTCTGTCCTCACTTTGGGCAACACCCTATTTGGTGACTTCATCACCGGATTGGGCTTGCGTATCAATGGCCATCTGCAACTTATCTGAGGAAGTGCTTTTTGACGTTCCCTTTTGCGCCTTCGTGACTAAGGCGTTGTAGCACTCTCTGGCCTTCCTCTGGTTTCCCAACACGCGTCCTACCCCTGCGTCTGTCGGGAATTTCATGGCTAAGTGCCACATAGAGGTGACGGCCCGTAGATCAACCAGTATAGGCCTCCCAATAACGGCATTGTACGCCTAAGGACAATCGACTACTATAAAAGTAGCAAGTAATGTCTTGGTAGCAGGCGCTGTACCTGCTGTCACTGGTAGTCTGATTGACCCTGCGGGGGCGAGTCCCTCACCAGAGAAGCCGTATATCGTTTGGTTGTAGGGCTCCAAGTCCTTAACGGACAACTTCATACAGGATATTCACCGAACTTCCTGTATCGACCAGCACTCTCTTCACCATCATGTTTGCCATTTGGATATCCACGACCAGCGGATCGGAATGTGGGAACCGGACATGTTGGGCATCGCTATCAGAGAAGGTTATCTCGCCTTCATCTGGCCGAGCCTTCTTCGGCGCACGGTCATCCACGGTCATCATCTCGATGTCCTGGTCGTTGTGTAGAGTTCAAGAGTATCGTTCTCTGGCTTTTCCGCTGTTTCCCGCGAGGTGCGGGCCTCCGCAAATGGTTAACAATGTGTCAGTCACGGGAGCAGGCTGCAAAGGTGGCGAGCGTTGGCGCATGGGCGCCTGCTCGTTGCCACCTAGAGCTTCTCGTTGGGAATTTCCCGAGGCCCGTACATATCTTCTCAAGTGTCCTTGTCTAATAAGGAACTCGATTTCATCCTTCAGCTGGTTGCATTCGTTGGTATCGTGTCCGTAGTCGTTATGATAACGACAGAACTTGGTGGTGTCTCTTTTCGAAATATCCTTTCGAATGGGGGCAGGTCTCTTATAAGGCACGCTGGAACTCGTGGCCTGATAAACCTCTCCCCGAGACTCAACTAGGGCAGTATAGTTAGTGAACCGAGGTTCATAACGCTTACCCTTGGCTCGTTTATTGTCAGAGGTGGATGGCTCATTGTGTGGTCGTTTCCCCCCATTCTTGCCATTGCCGTTGCCGTTTCCGTTGCCTTTGCCGTTGCTATTGGGATTGGACCCATTAGCGGATTTGGCGGTCTCGGCAATCCCTTTTCCTTTGCCTGGGGGCTTCTCTTCGTCGGCGATGGCATCTTCGAGCTTGATGTAGCGATCAGCTCGGTCTAAGAATTCCTAGGTAGTTCTAACCCCATGTTTTCGGAGGCTTTCCCAGAGAGGCGTGCGGCTCTTAACCCCTGCGGTTATGGCCATCATTTTGCCTTCGTCTCCCACTGTCTTTGCTCCAGCAGCTGCTCGCATGAAGCGCTGGACGTAGTCTTTCAGTGGTTCTCCATCCTGCTGGCGTATTTCCACCAGCTGGTTTGCCTCAGTCGGGTGAACACGACCCGCGTAGAACTGTCCGTAGAACTCCTTTACGAACATTTCCCAGGAAACTATACTTGTAGGAGGGTATTTAAAAAACCACTCCTGTGCGGTATCAGAAAGTGTTGCAGGGAAGATCCTACACCGAGCGTCTTCGGACACTTTCTGAATGTCCATTTGTATCTCAAACTTGTTGACATGAGATACTGGGTCACCATACCCATCGAAGTTTGGAAGCGTAGGCATTTTAAACTTGCTGGGAGTTTCTGCCATTGCTATCCTTTGGACGAAAGGAGTGCCTTTCCTCCTATCATGATCGATGTAAGATGTTCTTCCCCTGACCAACTGTTGCACTGCCTGGTTGAGGGCATCTATCTGGGCCTGCACAGCGCTAGGAATCACCGTGGGCACTGCTGTTGGGGGGATGTACTCGCCGTGCCGTTCACGGCGATCGTTGAGTACATCTCTCAAGTCCTCGTCTCTCCTTCGCTGCTCGCTAGCTCCGAGCTGGTCAAAGACGTTATTTTGTCTGGGCTGCCCCCCAGCATCCCGTCTGTCGGGTTGGTCATCTTGAGGTGGCTGGCTCCTGCCCCCACCTCTTTCTTCATTCCTCCGACTGGCATTCCCTTTGCCTGAGTCGGCCTCATTATAACCATGGCCATCTCTGAATCTTGATTGGCTATGGTGGGATCGACTGTTCCCTCGATTGCCCTCCCGGGACGGAAACTCCCGAGCGTTAGAGGGTGGTCTGCGTTGGTCTTTAGGTCCCCGGGCATTACCATGCCGTGGGGGGCCTCAGACCGTAGAACCTAACTCTGAATTCCTCCTGTTGCCAGGATGATGTTGTCCTCTGCTCGGAGGGTTTGGCTCGTCCCCCTTATGGCGTCTAGGACTGCGAGTTTGCTGCCCGGTCCTATTCTGCCTCTGCTGCGGGGGATTGCCGCGACCAGCATGGGATGGAGGCTGTGCCTCAGGGTCTCCTAGCGGGACATCATCCTGAGGCGCCGGTGGCTGCTCGGGCCTTTGTGGGCTCGAGGGTTGGATAGGCGGGCTAGGATTGGGACCCCTGTGGGGTGGCCCATTCGTAGGTTGATCAGGCTGCGAGGCAGGTGCAGCCTGATTCCTAGCCAGTTGCAAGGCTGCCTCGAGGGCTGCTATAGCCTCGCTCTGGAAACAGTCCATCTCCGCCTGCCTTTCACTCAGCTCCACGCGCTGCCGTTCAATTTCTTGTTGCTGCCGCGCCATGATTTCGGCAGCACTTTCCTGGCTGGCCCTCAGATTGGGCAGCTCTTCATGCAATGCCCCTAGGGTACTCTTCAGCGTCGCGTCGTCCATTTCTTCCTCATTAAATTCCAAATGTGGCTCATCCTCAGCCATGCTTGCAGGAGGAGGAGGAGGCGGGTTAGATGGTGCAGCGCCGGCCGCCTGTCCAGTTTTCCTGGTAGTTTTCGCCAATGGTTTTTTCAACGATGCTATATCAAGCTCTCAACGAAAGCACCAGAATGTTGACCCAGATTTTGGCCAACTGACACGGAGTCAAAATACGCCTGACATGAAAGGTTATGTTGAAAAGAATGTGATGACGAAAAATAATAAGGACACCAGATTTTACAGTGGTTCGACCCCAGGATCTGGTAATAACCTACTTCCACTTAGATTGTTATTGATATAAGATCCAAAGGAGTGATCAAAGAACTAGGGTTTAATGAGTTTCACCAACCTCTGAAGAACAAGACAATATCTCCAATAGAATTATTCTAGTCTTAAATAATTTGAAAGCCAAAAGTCCCCTCCTTGAGCTATCTTTCTCTATTTATAGGCTCAAGGGGGATTACATGAATTCGTTACAAATATTCTTTCCTAAATAATCGGATACTCAGGAAATTGTGGGAGTTAATTTCGGGATTTACAAAGATCTTTACAAAAATATCATGAAGCATGCGGAACCTACGACCATACTGGTCGCAGGTAAATTTTGGCTGCCTACTGCTTGTAATTTGTCTTCTGGTCGATACCCTAGCAGAGTTCCGCCAAGTGTTAGCCACGTGTCCGAAAATAATTTGCCACGTCATTCGTACCAGTTTTTTTGGATAACATGTATCATTGTCTAAAATCTCTATTTCCTAGCCCTTGGTGGATGCATGAGGCCTTCTCTAGTAGGAAAGTGAATTGGGATTGAACTAAGCATTCAAATTCACAAAGATAAGTACTTTTTTTTTTTTATGAATTTCTTGGAGAAAACTTTTGATCTTGAGAGCTAGAAAGAAAGAGAGGAACTATGTAGGTACTGTCATTAAGTCCAACCAATAGAATTATAGCTTTTGAAAATATCATTTGGAGGTTAAAACACGTTTCTAAACAGACATGTCAGGCGACACATCACCTATCTATAGTAGGCGATGCATCGCCTACTGCGATCAGCCAAACTCTAAGGTTTTAGGTGATGCATCACCTCCATAGGCAGGTCCAACTTCTCAAAAGCGACATTAAACACTTCTAAATGCTCTCAAACTTTTTTTTGCTTCCTTAGATAACTCAATGTATCACTTTGGACCCAAAAACACAATTTTAAAATGCCTATAACAAAATGTCCAATTTCACATCTTCACTATGTGAAACCATTTTATGTTTTACACCTAGCTTATGTAAGAACACTTGGACTTTGTATTTTAACCAATCCTAATATCCACTTGGGTCTCGCATAGTGATGGGACTTAGCGTAAGCGACCTTGAGGGCCTCACACATTAAGGTATGCTCTGCCACAAGGCCTCTCGATGAGGCATTCTTTGTAAGGGCCTCGCATAGCGAGGACCCCTCTTGACATACCACAAATTTAGCTTCCGACTCTCCGAGGTGGAGTTTAGATTGCGATACTGATGGGGATAATCTCCTATGTTCACACTTAGCCTTACAATACGCAAGGCTTGTGCCTCACGAGGCGAGGGTGCAAGATGTCTCGAGGGCAAGCGGCATGTTGGCGCATAAGACGAAGGGTGGCATGTGAGAAAGAAGCCTCGCGAGATGCCTCATGGCTGAGACGCCTTATTCTATAAGGGATTGTTTTACGGGACTTGTAGTCCCTTGGTTAGATATGGAGCTTGGATTTTACCTTGTTGGATTTTTTGGTACCCACAAAAGGTAAGTGGTACCAAAGAGTGGTTTCGATCCGCTACCAAATAATTAGCTAGTTAAAAATTCCCTTATTTACCTTCTTCACTTTTTCTTTCATTAAGACAACCAAAGTAAATCATAATTAAGTACGTGTGGTCCCATCCAAAACCGGATGAGCGGACTTTTAAATCTGTGTCCAAAATAAGTATAAGTGTACCGATGTTTTTCAAGCTAGTAGGAGTTGATCTTGATCTTACTATAAAATAATAAATAAGGAAATTCATGCACTATTAATTGTCTCTTCTAGTTCTCTCTCGAACAACAGCATACACTCAACACAATCTTATCTCCTACGTACCCACATGGCCAATTCAACTCGTACTCCTCTTCTATCCCAATCCAACTCAGACGATTCATCCCAATCTCACCACCTAGAAGGCCACCTTCCATCACTTGATTCAACCATTGAAAACTGCATCGGAAAATTTGGTTGGGCCCAATTTCTCCAAGCCATCGTTGTCTCATTTGCGTGGTTCTTTGATGCTCAACAGACGTTTATTTCCGTCTTCGCGGACGCTGAGCCCATGTGGCACTGCAATAGTAGAATTAGACTCAGTAACAACTCATGCAATCCCATCTCCGATCATTGCCACCTTCCGCGGGATTCATGGGCTTGGGATTTGCCTGAACACACCTCCACCATATCTGAATGGGGCTTACAGTGCGCTGGATCCATAATGACAGGCATGCCTGCGTCAGCCTTCTTCATGGGCTGCCTTATCGGAGGACTCGTCCTCGCCACGCTTGCCGATTCCTTGCTTGGCCGGAAGAAAATGCTTTCCCTTACTTGCCTTGCCATGGCCATGTCCACATTTCTCACTGCCTTCGCCACTAATCTGTGGACTTACTCGGTGTTGCGACTCATCAGTGGCTTCGGCCGTGCCACTATCGGCACGTGCGCTCTCGTTCTGTCAACCGAGTTGGTCGGCAAGCAGTGGCGGGGTCAGGTGGGTGTCATAGGTTTCTTCTGTTTCACGTTAGGATTTCTCTCTTTACCCGCCCTTGCTTATTTAAATATTGGTTCTTCATGGAGAAATCTCTACGTATGGACATCTATTCCTACAATCTTATACTCCTTAGTTGTTCATTTCTTTGTTCTTGAGTCTCCCAGATGGCTGTTCATCAATGGCCGAAAAGAAGAAGCTGTTGGAACTCTGAAAACAATGGCTGAAGCAAACCATGAAAGCTTGACCATGAGCTTTTCAAACTTGCCTTTCGAGAAAGAAACATGGAACGTAGATCTTTACTCGGCAATCAAGATCTTGTTAGAGAAAAAATGGGCCCTTAGGCGATTATTGGCGGTTATGGCGATAGGATTCGGCGTAGGTTTGGTTTATTACGGCATGCCTTTAGCCCTCGGAAACCTGACTTTTAATCTCTACTTAAGTGTAACTTTCAACGCCTTGTCTGAGCTACCAGCTTCACTTATAACTTTCCTCTTCGTCGGAAAGCTAAACCGCCGAACCTCAATTATGGTCTACACTATGCTTAGCGGGATTTGTAGTATAATGTCTGTGGTGAAAGGCGTAAGGATCTATAAGACATTACAGATGGGACTAGAGTTGGTGTCGTTTTTCAGCGCGTGCTCGGCTTTTAATATTTTGCTGATTTTCACAATCGAGCTGTTCCCCACTTGTGTCCGTAACTCGGCGGTTTCGATGGTTAGACAGGCGCTCGTTCTCGGTGGAGTGTTCAGTCCGGTGCTGGCTGCCGCGGGTAGGGGAGATGGGTTTGTGTCGTATGGAGTGTTTGGAGTAGTGATAATGTGCTTTGGATTGTTTGTCGTTTGTCTTCCGGAGACGAGAGGGGGAGCAATTTGTGATACAATGGATGAAGAAGAGTATAAAGACAAAACTACTGTTGGTTGTGGATCAACGTATGACGTATAAGATTCTCACCACTTGATGTGCCAAGCCAAGTTGAATGAATCACGAAGTTAAGACAACCAAGTTTATAATGCCAGCTTTAAATAATATTATCACAAAATTTTAGACTCAATGAATATATATGTAAGTTCCTTCCAACTTGTCTTTAATTAATATATGTATATTTAAATTTGTATTGATCAGTGCATGGGATCGAGTATTCGATCTAGTTCACTGATTCTTTTATTTTTTATTTTTTTTTTAATTTATTTTGGTTTTCTGAAATAGCTGATTAAATATTACATACATGAAAATATATTTACAATAATTATATAATGTTATGTAAATTTATAAACACGCATATGTAAAATTACATCCCATAAGAACCAAATCAAAAACCTTATTACCTATAATATATATGGCAAATTATTTAATTCCTCACTTTTTTTTTAGGTTTGTCTTCCATCAGCATCACCATAGTCATTGGATTGAATTGTATGTTTGTTTGTTTTTATCAAACAGTAATCACTTGACCACTAAAAATAGGAGTAAATAATAAAGGGAAACTTATAATGGGCTGGCTTTTATTGTTTCTTCTACTTATTTCAATTAAAATAATGTGTGAATTTAGTAAAGTGACTAGTGTTTTTGCATATTGATAAATGAAAAAAAAAACAATGCTTTGCATGTTAATTTTGGAATTACGTTTACAATAACTTGTATAATTATTTTAATATATATATGATTATCATTTATAAATTAATTATTTTAACATATATTTTATTATCATTTATAAATTAGTACTTCATTTTTAACTAAATAATTAAGGATATTGGCGACATAAATACCTAAGTCTATACTTCCGTTTTACTTAAATATCTAACTTATATTTTTTTATGGCATAAATACCTAACATTTATTTTTTGTTGCAACTGTTGCTCTTTTCTGTTGGGAGGCAAATACCAAAGTTTTTAATTAAGAATATTGGCGGCGTAAATACATAAGTTTATGTAATTGTTACACTTAAATATCGACATTTTAATATTTGTAGCATAAATAATAAAATAATAAAAATCTAATTTTAAAGTAGTAAATATATAAATATGAAATTTTATAAATACAAAACTAACACCTAAAACATTAAATTAAAAATTAAAAAATTATTTAAGAATTTGAAATAATCAAATTTAATTAAAAAATTTATTTATAATTTCTAAGATCTTTAAAAAATTCTTCTTTAAAAATAATTTTTATGTTTAGATATTTTGAAATTTTAAAATTCAATTAATAACAATTATTTCTAATTTCTAAGATTTTTCAACAAATCTTTTTTATATATATTACGTTCTTCTAAAAAAATGTTAGACATTAGAAATAATTTTTTTAATTAAATTTGAATTTTTTAAAATATATAATTATAAAATTAATTTTTAATTTAATATTTTAGGTGTTGATTTTGTATTAATTAAATTTATTGGGATTTAAATATTTTATTTTTTGAAATTACTTGTTCTACTATTTATGCTACAAAAATTGAAAGTTACGTATTTAAGTTCAACAGTTACATAAACTTATGCATTTATGCCGCCAATATCCCTATTTAAAAAGTTTAGTATTTTCTACTTAACGAGAAAAAATAAAGGTAGTTGTAACAAAAAATAAATATTAAGTATTTATGCAATAAAAAAAAATAAGCTAGGTAATTAAGTGCAACAGAAGCATGGACTTAGATATTTATGCATCTAATATCCCTAATTATTTACTTACAAATGAAGTACTAATTTATAAATGATAATAAAATATATGTTAAAATAATTAAATTATAAATGATAATTGTGGACGAGATTTTTCGCCAACTGTGAATTATGAAAGTAGCTGGGATGAATTAGTGCTAAATGATAAACCGTAATTAGAAAATGATATTAAAAAAATCAGTAAAGAACTCTCAAGAACACTTGTCTTTTTTACGTGGTTGGGTGGTCAAAATCCACTTAGTCAAAGAGTCTATATTATTATTGTTTCTCTCTCTAAATTTTGACAGAGTTTTGTATTACAGAAAACCATCAACCTCTTCGTCTATCCAAGATCCTAGTATTTATAGAGAAAATCCTGGATAGGCCCTGAGGTCATCGCGTTACTTAAACCCCAGTGTGACCTGTACCACATTAATTATAAATATTACAATTTACCCTAAGGTATTGTCATATCATTAGGTAGAACTAATCATGGATCCTCAGAGATAATCGGACATGCTATGATTATATTACGTGTCCGAGATTTCAGGGATTTGCGAACATGCTATTGTTGGGGTTTTATGCCCTAATTAAAACCCAAATGATTTGTAATCTCATTTTATTATCAATAAAATAATAGAAATCATTTATTTTTTACTTGGTTAATCACTTTGCTCACATGTTTTATTTTCATGATTATTTGTTTAATATAAACTTCTATTAAATCCAAAGCATATAACTAATCTTATTTATAGTGACGTAATCATAGTAGAATATAAATATGATTATATGTTCAAAATAAGTTAGTCCTAAGATTAGTCAGTGCACCGGATTTACACTGACTTGCCAATCTACGATATGATCTACTTACACATTACAGTGTTATGTTCTTTCTAGAACATAAGCAAAGTAGATAAGATCGGATGTATTTGTTACATCGGTCTGGACCGATATTGACAGTTGATAAGATAAGTAAACATACCATTATTATCTATTCTAGTCATATCATATAGTTGACCATAGGTCAATTCAATCTCAATTCCAAGTGGTTAGTATTCTAACTGATTGTATTATTTGAGTTCTTTGACTTGTTCATTACCAGCTTACCCTACAGACTAGCTCATACTTACATCTTGGGAACTCGGTAGTATAATTGAGTGGGAGTGTTAATCATAGATATGAACATCTATAGCTTCTAATGAAGAAGTGAAACGATGGTTTCCTTTTAGTTTGGTTCAAGGTGTTAAATGATAGAGATCTCATTTCAGTAATTAAATTAGTTTACTGAAATATCATTTACAACGAACTAAGAGTTTTAAGGATAAAATACAATGAGGGGTAAAATTGTATTTTAGTCAAATCTCATTGTAGACTGTCTATAGAGGATTGAGTGTAAATTATGGTTGTAACAATGGATAATTAATAGCGTATCTATATTTGTTATAGAGCGTTCTATGAATTCAATAGTGGAATTCCGAGTCTATAGTGGAGTCACGAGGAATTAATAAGTTAGTAAATTTATTTGTTAGATTTATGATAACTTATTGGAGCTTGATTTCATAGGCCCATGGTCCCCATTGTATCTTGGAGAAAATCATCTAGATAGTCTCAATTAATTGATTTAATTATCAATTAGAATTATCAAAGTTGACTAGGTCAATTTTGGATAGTTTCAAAGAGTTGTGTAATTTTGAGAAGAAAAGAGAAATTATGGCAGATTTATTAATTAAGATAAATTGGTATCTAAATTAATAAATAAGTTTAAATCAAGGTTCAAATTATAAATAATTAATTTGATAAAGGATTTAAATAATTATTTAATTAATTAAATCGATAAAAAATAACACAGGCCTTGATTTTAAGTCCAATAGGCTTATAATCAAATGAGAAATTTCACGGGCCTATAGCCCATGATAATTTCGACATAGGGCTTCAATATGGCTATTATTTTATTGATTTTTTATTTAAATTAAATGGCCTAATTGAGTCTATAAAATAAGTGCTTAGAGAGAAGTCAAAACATAAGTCACAAGTCATATTTTCTGATAGTTTTAAATTCTTTCTAAACACAAGTCCTTTTCTAAGTCTTATTGTTATTTTCTCTTCTTCTTTCTATATCTATCTCATGTGTTGAGAATTTCCCACACTAATCTAGGTGGTTCTAAAGATACATTGGAAGATTGTGATGAAAATAGAAGATCGGTTCAGTTTCTTGATAATACTCTGCGACAGAGAGGATAAAAGAGTTAGAGAAACTAAAGGAAAGACTCTTTAATTCTGCTGCGTATACTGTAAGAATTCTGTTATTTGTTTATCTTTGAATTCAATTTTAGAAACATGTTTTAGGCTATCTCGTATTAATTTGTTTAATATTAGATATACATGAAAATAAATAAAGATCATGTATAAGCTAATCCAACAACTGGCCTCAGAGCCTTTGGTAATCCTTATATTCATGCATGAACATGTTTAAAATTGGATTATTTGATATATTTGAATAATTGGATGATTTTCATGTTTTTATGAAGCATATTGATTTTATGTAAATTTTAGCAATTTTTAGGTTATTTTTGTTGTATTTTCTATGCTATTAATTTTTTATATATGCTTTATTTTGTGTAAAACATGTTAAAAATTAATTAGAAAATTGTTTTGGTTTGAAAAATTGCTCAAAAAAAATTTTGGAAAAAATTTGGCCTGGTTGCCCATGCACGCCCGCGCGCCCATGCACTCCAGCCACCAGTGAACAGTACCCCCGGGTACTATTCATCCAAATTTTTTTTTAATTAAAGAAAAATTAAAATTGTGGATATTTATTATTTATAATCAATGTCAAAAATATTAGATTTGTTATGTATTTAAAATTATTTTTTAAAAATAAGATATTTTTGTTAGTTGAAATTTAAATAATTAGATATTTTCTATAAACATTCAAATTCAAATTTAAAAATAGGGTAACAACTTAATTTTATATCTTTTAATATATTAAAATGTTAGAATTATGATATCAGATATTTAAGATATTTTTATTTAAATTCTTGATTTTTTATTAAATCTTTATTTGAAAATATAAATATCTTTTTATTCTATAGTTTTTAATATTTAAATTATTTGAAATTTGAACATTGTTAGTTAGATGTTTTTATGGATATTTGAATTTGTTTAACTATTTGAGATATTTTAGGGTTGTTATAACTATTTATATATTTTTTTAAATAGTTAAAATATTAGCTGATAGTTGTAACAACACAAGATATTTTTGGAAAATAGTTTAGATATTGATTTTAAAATTTAAAATTGGTTAAATTTTGAAAAATATCATTTTTTTCAGCCAATTAATAAAATATTTTTTTTAATAAATGGGATTTAAATTAACTTTGGTTAATTGTTGATAAATCCTATTTAAATTAAATTAATATTTTTTTTCAAATTAACATATAACTAAGTTGATTGTTGATAAATGAAATTTAAATTAACTATTGTTAATTGTTGATAAATTTCATTTAAATTGACTTATTTTTTGTACAAATTTAATTAATTTGAATTTTTTGATAAATTCTAGATAATTAATTGTGGTATTTTTACAAATGAAATAAATTGTGGTATTTTTGCATAAATTTATAGAATTGTTCATATAGTAACATGATTAGGCCCATTCAATTATAACATGTCTATTTGCACTATATATGGTACTTTTGCAATTGGGCTTAGATGCATATAGTCTCTCATATGTTTGTTAGATATATGGTATTTTGCCAAATAAAATATTCATAAAATGATAGGTTTTATTTGGGCCCATTAGAAAATGTAAAGTTTAAATTCCTCTCTTGTGGGTGATTCCACTTGTGAAGGTCCATTTGCTTTGCATGATTATAGTGGGCCTAATCAATTAATAACAATTAATCAAACGAAGGTTTAAATTCCTGTCTTTTGGACCTTATATGGAAATAGGGGCCTTTGTAGTGGGAACGACATACTGGACCCAGCCCTCCTCCATACAAGCCCAATTGTTAAGGCCCATTTACCTGAGTTGGACTTAATTATATAGGTTCATTATATTAGTTAAACCTAAATATTGATTAGCAACAAATTAATTCTAAATTAATTGAATTTGTTTCAATGTGACACTTTAGAATTAATAAGAAATTATAGGACTTTGGTTTTAAAGTTTTTAATCTGTTTAATTTTCTTTTGGGGAAAACCATAGTCATTAATTTTCTAAAAATAAATAATAAAAATACTATTTTTAATTTTATAATGAGCTTATTTTAAGAATTTTATTCGATCTCCACCGTTGGTTTAACATAGTTAATAGCTTAATGGGGCCTCAAGGCGCTTTGATTCGTCCCCCTACGGAAGGTGTTCATTAGTTATTTTGACAAGGTTAGATTTCGAAAGATAGATAATTATAGGTCAAATTCTACTAGACTCACCCCTATGGTGACTACTAGGACTAAATCTATGATTATTGAAACCGTGGGTCTAGTTCATAAAATAAGAGATTTTGTTTTCTTATTTTGATCGAATAGTAGGTTGTTAATAGTGGTGTCCATTATTAAATGAGTTTACAACTCTATTTAACTAGTGGTATTTTTTACTCTCGCCAATCGGGACAAGGATATCATAGATTAGTTAAAAACCTAAAAAAATAGAGATATGATTGTTTTTGGTATTTTTTCTCATATCTTACATATTTTTGGTATATGTTGTGCTATTTCTTGAAATTTGTGTGAATAGATGTTTTATTGAGCAAATGTGATTGATTTCTATTTTATTGTAATTTGTAGTTTTGAGTTATGGCTGTGTCTACTCCCATCCTTTCTCAACTTTCGATGGAGAAACTCATTGGAGAAAACTTCCTTAAATGGAAGCAAAACATCAACATTGTGTTGATAAGTGACAACTCCAAGTTCGTCATGATTGAGGAATCCTCGGAAGTTCCAGCTGAAGGAGCAACCAAATCTGTGAGGGACAAGTATGAGTGTTGGCAGACGGCTAACAACAAGGCACGGTACTACATGTTGACTAGTATGGTCAACACTCTCAAGACAAAGATGGAGAATGTCGAGACAGCCTACGAAATCATGGATCAGCTCCAAGACATGTTTAGTGCCAAGTCAGCGCAGACTCGTTTTGAGGCCACCAAGAAATATGCCAATGCTCGAATGGCACCTTCTCAACATGTTCGTGATCACCTGATCAAGATGACAAACTACTTTCACGAAGCTGGACTGCACGGAGCCATAATAGATGAGGAAACTCAAGTTGGCTTAATCCTCAACAGTCTTTCTCTAGCTTTCCTTCCATTCACCACCAACTATGTGTTGAATAAACTCAACTATGGTCTGACGCAGCTCATGAATGAGCTTCAGACTTTTGAGTCTATCATGGGTGGACCTAGTAAGGGAGGAGAAAAGAAGAGAACTACTGCTGCTGCTGATCCCGCTAAGGCTGAAGCTAACCAAGCTTCGTCTTCAAAAGCTGGAAACAAGAGGAAAGGTGGGCAAAACAACAACCCTAAGCCTGCAAAGGCTGCAAAGGTGAGTGCACAACCAAGTGCACAGACGCCTAAGGGGAAAAACAAGAAAAACAAGAAAGGTAAAGGTAAATGTTTTCACTGCAAAGAGAAGGGGCATTGGAAACAAGATTGCCCCAAGTTTATAGCAGATAAAAACAAAGGTAATGATTATAGTTAATTTATCTTGGAAACATGTGTTTTGGAGAATGATAACTCTGTTTGGATTATTGATTCTGGATCTACTAACCATGTTTATAACTATTTACAGCTTCTTGAATCATGGGAGGAAGTGAACGAAGGCGGCTTAAAGCTTAGAGTTGGGAACGGAGCGTTCGTTGTGGTCCAAGCTAGAGGAAAAGCTTATCTGAAGTTCATAAATCAATTTTTAATTTTAAAAGATGTATATTTTATTCCGGATTTTAGTAGAAATTTAATTTCAGTTTCCATGTTGCAATTAGAACGATTTGTTATGACTTTCACAAGTTTTAATATATCTATTTCTTTCAATGGATCACAAATGTGTATTGCATGTTTGGAAAACAGGCTTTATATTCTTCGATCTAACGAACCCCTCGCTCTTAATAATGATTTATTCAACATAGCTAAACCTAGGACCAATAAACGTCAAAAGACCGATAACAATAATATGACGTATTTATGGCACTTGAGACTAGGTCACATTGGCTATGATAGGATTCTAAGACTTACAAAGGACGGAACTTTGAGGGAACTCACCTTAGGTAAATTACCTGTCTGTGAATCTTGTCTAGAAGGCAAACTGACCAAGCGTCCATTCTCTGCAAAGGGTGATAGGGCCAAAGAACCACTTGGTCTTGTGCATTCAGATGTTTGTGGACCTTTGAATGTACAAGCCAGGGGTGGTTTTGAGTATTTCTTCACTTTCATTAACGATTACTCTAGATACTCATGTCTTTACCTAATTCATAGGAAATCAGAAACATTTTCAAAGTTTCAGGAATTCCTAGCAATGGCTCAGAACCAATTAGGTAAAATGTTAAAGATCTTGCGATCTGATAGGGGTGGAGAATATTTGGATATGCAGTTCTAAGATCATTTAACTGAACTTGGGATTTTATCACAACTTACTACCCTAGGTACTCTGCAACAAAATGGTGTAGCGGAACGCCGAAACAAAAATTTATTGGAAATGGTTAGATGCATGCTTAGTTACTCAACTCTACCAACTTCATTCTGGGGACATGCAATTAAAACCGCGAATGACATTCTCCATGTCGTGCCATCAAAATCAACCCCCAAAACACCTTTAGAATGCTGGAATGGTTGTGAACCTAGTTTACGCCATTATAGAATCTGGGGGTGTCCCGCTCACGTCCTGAGGAAAAAGGAGGGAAAACTAGAACTGGGAACTGAAGTTTGCATGTTCGTTGGCTATCCTAAAGGTACTTGGGGTGGATTTTTCTATAGTCATTCAGAAAAGAAAATGTTTACTTCTACAAATGTTACTTTTCTGGAAAATGACTATGTCCAGAACTTTAAACCTCGCAGCAAAGTAATTTTAGAGGAGATGGTTAAAGAATTGACTCCAACCAATGTTCCATCATTAGCGTGAGTTGATGATGAAATTCCCACTCTTCACGTCCAACGGACGCAAGTTGATTTAAATGAAGAAAGTACCACTATTCTTGAGCAAACAGTCATGGAGCCTCGTCGTAGTGGGAGGGTTTCTAGGAACCCAGTTCGCTATGGTTTGGATGGTGAAACCAATATGGTTGTTGGTGACACTAGTGATGATGATCCGTTGTCTTTCAAATAGGCAATGGCTAGCCCTGAAAAGGAACTATGGCTCGAAGCCATGAAACAGGAAATGGAGTCCATGTACTCAAATTCCATCTGGGATCTTGTGGAAGCACCTAGTGACTTTAGGGCCATTGGGTGCAAGTGGATCTACAAGAAGAAATGAGGTGTTGATGGAAATATCGAGACTTATAAAACTCGATTAGTGGCAAAGGGTTATACCCAAAGAGAAGGCATGGACTATGAGGAAAATTTTAGTCCGGTAGCCATGCTCAAATCCATTCGCATCCTCCTATCCATAGCAGCCGCTCTCGACTATGAGATCTGGCAAATGGATGTCAAGACAACTTTTCTTAATGGAAAGCTTGACGATGTCATTTATATGGATCAGCCAGAAGGATTTAAAGTATCTAGACAAGAAGGAAAAGTTTGCAAGTTGAATAGGTCCATCTATGGACTTAAGCAAGCTTCTCGTTCCTGGAATCTTAGGTTTGATGAAATAATCAAGACCTATGGCTTTGAACAAAATATTGATGAGCCCTGTGTTTACTAACTGAAGGAAAATCAAATAGTGGTATTACAGGTTCTTTATGTAGATGATATCTTACTCATTGGAAACAATGTTAAGAAATTATCAGATGTGAAGAATTGGTTGAGCACTCAATTCCAGATGAAGGATTTGGGTGAAGCAAGTTATGTTCTAGGTATCCAGATCATCAAGGATAGAAAGCACAAACTTTTAGCTCTATTTCAAGCAACTTACATAGATAAAGTGCTTGAACATTTCTCAATGACAAATTCCAAAAAAGGGCGTCTACCGTCCCGCCGTCCCGCCATGGAATTCATCTTTCAAAGAAGCAGTCTCCCTAAACTCCTGAAGAGGAAGATGCAATGAGAAAAGTTCCTTATGCATCTGCAGTTGGAAGTCTGATGTATGCCATGTTGTGTACTAGACCAGATATGCAATGGGAGTAGTGAGCAGGTATCAGTCATACCCAGGACCGGAACATTGGATAGTAGTTAAGCATATCCTGAAGTATTTGAGACGAACTAGGGATTATATGTTAGTCTACAAGGGTGGTGTATTGAACCCAGTAGGCTACACCGATTCATATTTTCAAACTAATGTTGATGACAGGAAGTCTACTTCTGGAATGGTGTTTACTCTTGGGGGTGGAGCTGTGATTTGGAGAAGCGTAAAGCAGTTTGCAATCTCAGATTCCACCATGGAGGCTGAGTACATAGCTGCATCAGAAGCAGCTAAGGAAATAGTCTGGCTAAAGAAGTTCTATTCGGATCTTGGTGTTATTCTAGAAATGGATAAATTGCTTGTGTTGTTTTGTGACAATACAGGAGCGATAGCCAACTCGAAAGAACCTCGAAGTCACAAGAGGAGTAAGCATATAGAAAGGAAGTATCACATTATTCGAGAATATGTGGCCAGGGAAGATGTGAAGGTTATGAAGATTGCAACTGAAGAAATCATGCGGATCCATTTACAAAGACACTACCATATGCTACATTTGATAAGCATATCAAAGAAATGGGATTAGTAGAATTAAGGCATTAGTTTCAATTAGTGCAAGTGGGAGTTTGTTGGGGTTTTATGCCCTAATTAAAACCCAAATTCTTTGTAATCTCATTTTATTATCAATAAAATAATAGAAATCATTTTTTTTACTTGGTTAATCACTTTGCTCACATGTTTTATTTTCATGATTATTTGTTTAATATAAACTTCTATTAAATCCCGAGCATATAGCTAATCTTATTTATAGTGACGTAATCACAGTGGAATATAAATATGATTATATGTTCAAAATAAGTTAGTCCTAAGATTAGTCAGTGCACCGGATTTACACTGACTTACCAATCTACGATATGATCTACTTACACATTACAGTGTTATGTTCTTTCTAGAACATTAGCAAAGTAGATAAGATCGGATGTATTTGTTACATCGGATTGGATCGATATTGACAGTTGATAAGATAAGTAAACATACCGTTATTATCTATTCTATTCATATCATATAGTTGACCATAGGTCAATTCAATCTCAATTCCAAGTGGTTAGTATTCTAACTGATTGTATTATTTGAGCTCTTTGACTTGTTCATTACCAGATTACCCTACAGACTAGCCCATACTTACATCTTGGGAACTCGGTAGTATAATTGAGAGGGAGTGTTAATCATAGATATGAACATCTATAGCTTCTGATGAAGAAGTGAAACGATGGTTTCCTTTTATTTTGGTTCAAGGTGTTAAATAATAGAGATCTCATTTCAGTAATTAAATTAGTTTACTGAAATATCATTTACAAGGAACTAAGTGTTTTAAGGATAAAATACAATGAGGGGTAAAACGGTATTTTAGTCCTATCTCATTGTAGACCGTCTATAGAGGATTGAGTGAAAATTATGGTTGTAACAATGGATAATTAATAACGTATCTATATTTTTTATAGAGCGTTCTATTAATTCAAGAGTGCAATTCCGAGTCTATAGTGTTGTCACGAGGAATTAATAAGTTAGTAAATTTATTTGTTAGATTTATGATAACTTATTGGAGCTTGATTTCATAGGCCCATGGTCCCCATTGTACCTTGGATAAAATCATCTAGATAGTCTCAATTAATTGATTTAATTATCAATTAAAATTATCAAAGTTGACCAGGTCAATTTTGGATAGTTTCAAAGAGTTGTGTAATTTTGAGAAGAAAAGAGAAATTATGGCAGATTTATTAATTAAGATAAATTAGTATCTAAATTATTAAATAAGTTTAAATCAAGGTTAAAATTATAAATAATTAATTTGATAAAGGATTTAACAAATTATTTAATTAATTAAATCAATAGAAAATAATACAGACCTTGATTTTAAGTCCAATGGGCTTATAATCAAATGGGAAATTTCACGGGCCTATAACCCATGATAATGTCGACCTAGGACTTCAAAATGGCTATTATTTTATAGATTTTTTAATTAAATTAAATGACCTAATTGAGTCTATAAAAGGAGTGCTTAGAGAGAAGTTAAAACATAAGTCACAAGTCAGATTTTCTGATAGTTTTAGATTCTCTCTAAACACATGTCCTTTTCTAAGCCTCTTTGTTATTTTCTCTTCTTCTCTCTATATCTATCTCATGTGTTGAGAATTTTCCACACTAGTCTAGGTGGTTCTAAGGATACATTGGAAGATTGTGAAGAAAATAGAAGATCGGTTCAGTTTCTTGATAATACTCTGCGACAGAGAGGATAAAAGAGTTAGAGAAACTGAGGGAAGGACTCTTTACTTCCGCTGTGTATACTGTAAGTATTCTATTATTTGTTTATCTTTGAATTCAATTTTAAAAACATGTTTGAGGCTATCTCGTATTAATTTGTTTAATATTAGATATACATGAAAATAAATAAAGATCCTGTATAAGCTAATCCAACAGCTATGTCTGACCATGCACATTTATATAACGTATCCAGGTTTATAACGATCCTAGGATACGTCAAGTCTCTAGCGCACCTCGAACTGAGTGCATCGTCAGCTCGTGTCGCGCAGGCTATGCCTTATAAAAGTTACAATCTCGTGCTTATTACTTTGCATTCCCCAACTCGTGCTATTGACCTGGGGTACCACGCTGCCTTTGTGGAGGAAATACAGACTTATGAGTCAACTACTACAGTTCTTTACTTGCCATCTGTAAACGAGCTAAATAAAAGACTTGTGCTGAATCTTATGATACACATTTGCCCCCCAAGTCCCTGCTCGTGTTTTTATGACGTCAATTTCTGACTTATATGGTAGGGACTTTTAAAATTCTGTAGCGGTTGCCCAGGCTTGCCCACTATTCTATACTGGACACGTGGAACACTATGATTGGTGTCTTTTCGGGTTTCGAGGACTTCAATAATGGTCTGGCCAACTTTTTGCCGCCGTTTCACCTTTCGAAACACTACCCTTAGATTTTGGACAGGTTTGATCGGACGGTCCACGTTGTTTTATCCCTATACGTATAAAAAGGGACAGTCAATTCCACAGTTTACCACCTTTCATTCGAAAAATTTCCTCATCTTCTATCTTTTGTGTTCTCAAACCTTCTTCCTTTTTCAGAGAAAAGAAAAACCTTCAGAAAGCCTCTGTGCCCAAAATCTTTTGAAGAACCAACCATTTAGCTGCCAAGGAGTGAGTTTTCCAACCCTTACGAAGCATCCTTCTTCTATTGACGATCATACTGTAAGTCCTATCACGTATTATGGGCTCTTTATTTATAGAGTTTTGTATTTTATTTAGCATGTTCTTTCATGTTTCACCGTAGTAAATATTAGAGGGTTTTCTTGATTTTTTTTTTTTGGAACATAGGTTTCAGCCTTAGGTTTACATCAGTGGATTTGAACTTTTCCTAGGAATATGATATACGTGAAATAGGATATTTTCTGGGTAGATTTGGGCAACCTTTGACAACTTTGGAAGATACCCATCCGGTGTAAAGGAGACGAAAGGTTAGGGTTCAACGAAAAATCAGATTGCTTAGGGAACACGTTTTTTTTTGGGTGGTTTTTCTCTAAACCGCCCCCAAGGACAGTAGTGGCTGGATTTTCTGACACACGGATCCCTAAACGCCAGGGGTCTGTTGGGAAACCTAGGCGCGTAGCATAGGTAGCGCGTGGTACCACGCCGCAGGCTGAGATTAACTCAGCTCGAGCATTAAAAGCACCAATCTTCCTTCGTGCTTTCTTGCCTTTGTAAAAATGTTAGGTCGCCTACAAAGTGCTTCGTCATTGTTGTTCGCTAGGCGATCTAATGGCACCCAAGAAAAGCGTACCCAAGAAGAGTGCAGCCAGTTTCTCGTCTCAAGAAACAAGCAAGGGATAGGAGATCGCCCCCGAATCTCCTATTCCTCAATTCGGCCCCGTGGTGGAGAAGGAGGTCGTGGTCGGACCTAACGCGTTCTTTGAGGCAGAGACAATTGTTTCCAAGATCACAACCCAAGGAAGGATCAATAAGATAATGTTGTCCCATAATATTGAGGTTGGGACCGGCGTCCTTATAGCCCGACCTCCGTATGAAGGGGAAAGGAGATGCGCACCTCTCCAAGATGAATTTACGGCCTGGAGCGACGAGCACCTGAAGGCATGGGCCTTCCTTCCTCTGGACCAGTACTTCGCCGACTATCTCAACTACTTTAAGTTGGCGCCGTTTCAGCTTCCCCTGAACACATATCGACTGCTGGAGGGGTTGAAGTATCTTTTCTTGAAGCATGAGTGGGAGGTCCCCACTCCAGCAAACATTCTTTACTTTTTCTGCCTCAAGGCCAGCCCAGAAGAACGAGGGCGAGGTGATGGGTTTTGTTACTTGACCCGATTCCTGAACTCTCCCTCGGTCATCAAGCTCCCCAGCCATCCCAATGACTACAAGGATCAATTTTTTATGTCGAATGGGTTTCGCAATTGCGAGCATCGGTACTTCAATCTTCCTCGAAAGTTCTCCTTTCCTTTCTTAGCTCGTGAAATCATTCTCTTTGGTCCTAGACCTATTTCTCGTGTACATACTAATTGAGTAGTATTTTTGTGCATTCATATTTGCTAGGACGAACAAATCTGTGACCCTCGGGGGTAAGTATGACACGCTATCTGGGCTTCCGCCTAGTTTGATGGACTACCGCCAGCTCATGACCGACGAAACAATGCTAGCGTGTAAGTTAATTGCTGAAGGACACACTCTGGCCTTGTGAAGGACACGAGCTAATCCCCCGGTGGTTCGCAAACTCCTGCCTATCCCCGAATGGGATGCTGAGGCCACTGAAGCCGAGGAGCAAGAAAAAGTGGAAGTACCTCTTGTGCGTAAGAGGCAGGATCCCGAGGCTGCTCGGGACCCTATACTAGAGCGAGCTTCTTCAGGGGCAGCAGCTGGCCCCTCCAGCCAAGGTAACCCATACCCCTTTAGGGATTTAGACAGGGTTGTCACAGACCTTAGGTTAGTTAGGTTTAATCCAAATCAGCTCTTCCATCGCCACCCTAACGACCCAGACCATAATATAACCCTACTCCAATGCGTAGACCACTTAGTGTTACGCCATGACATGGGCTATCCTAAAGGCACCGTAGTTGTAGATAACACCCTATCCGTTAGGTTAGTCTTTTTTGAAGAGTATGGGACCAATCTCAGGTCGTGGGCCTCTCTGCTCCAGGGTATCCTTGCCCCTGGACTTAGGCAATATGTAGATGAGTCCAGCCCCGAGATAGAACCTGAGCCTGAACCTCCCCTAATTCAAGAAGTTGTAGACTTAGGCTCCCCCTCTCCTCCAGCAGTTCCAAGGCCGGAGGTCGTGGAAATAGACCCCTCCTCTAGCCCAGAGGGTAGGACTTTTTATTATACTGTATACGCATACATCACTACAAGAAAAAATACTTTTAATAAGACCAAAAATGTGTTATCAAAACATACCATAACACATTTTGACGTGTTAAGACCGACTATGTTCTCGTAGGTCAGGGTACATTACATAACACTTTATCATTGTTATACATATGTGTTATTACACTGTCAACGATAACACACTTTCTTTGTTATTTTAATAAATAGATAAGTGTTTAATTATATTATTTGTAGTCAATTATATAACACATTTCAATACTTATAAATTTGTGTTATACTACACTTTAGTATAACAAATTTTTTGTGTTATACTACACTTTAGTATAACACATTTTTTGTGTTATATAATGAAGTTTGCATAACAAAATTCTTTACTTATAAAAAGTGTTATTGTACTAGATATTATAACACATTTTTTGTATTATTTTAATATTTAGATAAGTTTAAATTCTCATTATATATTCATTTATATAACACTAATTTATTCTATTATATTTTTATTTATATAATTAACATTAGCTTTCTAATATATACTAGCATCAACAAATGAACTTGATTTTCAAATAACAAAAAGTAAAAACATTCAACATTGTATTAACAATCCACAAATTAGTTTAAAACATTCAACATTGTCATCAACAACAAAATGTTCTTTAAGTATTCAAGTAGTCTTAAATATTCAACATATTGAAAAGTTACTACTTTCATCACAAAATATTGAAGAGTTTAATTTTTTACATAATAACACGTCAAAATTTGAGTAGTTGCACACTCCTACAGTACTATTTGATAGGAAAAAAACATGAAATTGAAGAGGTAACAAACAATAGTTGTAACGACCCTAATTCGCTATTAAGGCTTAAGGACCTTGATTAGTGTGCCGGGAGGGCATAAATGGGATTAGAGTGAATATTATTGACTTAAATGTGTGAATATGTGATTGATGATGATTATATGATAATTAATGATATTATGCGATAATATGAAATATTTATGTGATATATGTGAGAACCACATTATTACGTGGGCAGGTTCATAAAGCGCAACTCGAGACGATCCTAGGGTCAGATAGCGGGAAAAGTCACAACGGGACTTAACATATGACTATGGACAAGTCAGGGGTTCTTTAGGTATCGGGTAGCTATTTGGACTATCGGGTTATGAACATAAATATATGGAGATATATTTGAGATTAGGATGTCTAGGTGGGAATATTGGGGGATTTTACCGTTTTGGCCTCGAGGACGGTTCCAGCACCCCGAGCCTTGGGATTAACTTAATGAGTGGGACAAAAGCTAGGAAGCCTTTAGGAAAAAGATAAACCGACCTTATTTTTCTTCCTTCAATTTAGTCTTCTCTCTCAAGGAACATTCAAGAGATACTCAAGGGGAAAAACAGGGTAAAATTCTTGAGAAGTTGGAGCTGTAGATTGCTGGGAACTCAGAGGAATTCAGGGGTAAACTTGAGGCTTAGCTCAGTGAACAATCCAGGACTAAATCAAGACTAAGGTAAGGGTAATCCATGTGTTTTTCTGAAGTTTAACCTTGTGTATCAACTGGTTATTGAGGTGCTGTCCAATTATTGATTAGGGTGGACTTGAGCTGGGAAATTTGGGAATCAGCTGGACTTTGGCTAGAGGAAAGGTTTTGTTATTAAGGTAAGCTTTGCTCCATGAATTAGAGGTTTGAATTTGAGTTCTTGGCTGGTTAGTGTTGGGTGTTTGAGTTCTTAGGTTTCAGAGATTAAAAAGAGAATTCTAGTGTGTGTTGGGCTGGATTTTCTATTGAATTGTGTGGCTTAAGTTGGGTTGTAGACTTTGGTAATGTTGAATGTTGAAGAAGGGAGCTTAGTGGTGGTTTTGGCTGAGTTTTTGAGCCTTAGAATGGTGGGTTTTCTGGGTACGAAGGGAAGGGCCACGGCTCTGTTCTAGAGCGCTGCGACCCTTGGATGAAGAAAAGCCAAGGAGACTTGGCCAAGGGTGGGCGCCGCGGCGCCCAAAGCAAGGGCTGCGGCGCATGCCCTTGCCCAGGTTGGTCCTTGGCTCTATTTTGGGGCTTGGGCCACGGCTAAGCTCTAAGGGCCGCAGCCCTTGATTGTGCAATTGAACTTTTGAGGATTTTAGGCTTGGGGATGTGGTCTAGTTTGCTCGGGATTGGTTCCACCACCGTGCTTGGTGGAATTTGAATTCCCGGGAGTTAGTTTTGTGACCGGAAACCCTAATTTGAGTTTTAATGAGACCCTATACTTTGGTTGTGACTAGGTGATAAAGGCTTAGACTTGGGATAGGATCGTGCTTGAGGGGCGTTGCTCATAATCCAAAACCGAAAAGATTAAAGGTAAGAAAACTACACCCAGTTGAATATTTGAGCGGGACTAAGGGCTCCCCTGATACATATATGACTGAAAGAATGGTATTATGCCATGTAAATTGTAAACCAGTGGCCTAAGCGTGCCACGGTTAACTTGTGCAATTGGCACGACTCGGACACTGGTATCCGAGGACAACTTATTATGCACTAGGCTCGGTTTAAGTGGGCTGGAGTCAGTGGGTTAAACAAGGGGTGCGGCCTAAGGTGTCGGCCCTAGTATTTGTGTATATTTGATGTTGTACTTAGCTATAGATGAGATTGTTGTATGATCTAAGTGTGGAGGAGGTTGTTTGTACCCTGGAGTATGCTTATTTGCTCTGGATTAAATAATTGAACATGCTTACTAGAATACTTGTTTGAGATTGCTATATATGTTGTGTATGTTTTTTTCTTGCTGGGCCTCGGCTCACGGGTGCTGCGTGGTGTAGGTAAAGGCAAAGGCAAGATCGATCAACCTTGATTGGAGAGCTCTGCCGGGTAAATGTACATGGCAAGCCGCTCAGCTACCATGGCTGAGGAGGTTACAGGGACAAGAGGACCAGAACCTTGTATTTTGCCTTAGTATGGCTAATGTATACCTTTAACTGTTGAATTTTGCAAACCAGCCTTTAAACGCTGATCTTTTGGGGATCCCTTCTGTAAACTATTTATAACATATAAAGTGTATCTTTTGAGGCCAAAATGTCTTTTAACCCTAGAACACTTAAACTAATGACATGTTTTTAAATTAATGACTTGATTAGCAAGTCCTACTTTACAAGTACACAGTGTAGCGGTCTTGGTTATCCAGGGCGTTACAATAGCCCTTTCTTAGTGTTAACAACAGAGCGAATGCTAAAGAAAATATTCAAAAACACATGCGATGCCAATGCTGATTTAAGTAGTGTTGGACACCTTAATGTACTTTAGCAAAACTTAAATAATATTAGATGAATTCTGAATACAACCTTACTTAAACGTGTGCGTTCATTATGATGTCCTGCCATCTACTTGCTCCAGATTCTCTTTTCCCACTCTGTAGAAATCCAGCATTTCTTCTTCCCCTGGATTGGTATTGCCTGTTATGACAAGACAGTGAGGAGGAGCTCCAAAATCTATCAATTAAAGTTCCTTCATTGTACCAGCCACAACGATCTGATCTGATCTTCCAATTCTAGCAAAACCAACACACTCCGTGTCTTCATTGTAGACTGCAATGCAACATAATACAACAACATTCAATGTTAAATTGATAAACTAAGTCTAATTTAGTTCTTTGAAATTCAAAGTTAAGACATGAGTGAGTCATAGAGTAATAGTAGTAGTTATCATTACCAGATTCTACTTTTGCTTGCACAACTTCCAGGAGCTGCTCAATGGCAGTCTTTATTGTCATGTACCTAGGTGGTTCATACTGCTTTTTCCCTCTAAAATTAAACAAGAAATATAGAGAGAAGGCATTAGTTGGTCTTGCAATCCAAACAAAAAAAATTGGTGAAAATTGAATTCTTTTGATAATTCTTTGCAAAATGTCATTCCAAACAAGATGTCGAGCATTTTTCGACGGCTGTGTTTGAAAAGGGTTTTTGTACAATAAAAAAATGGTCAATCACTTGAAAACATACCTGCATAAAGATTCCAGGGAGGGTTCCTTCACACGAATATATGTGATAACAAAAGTAAAAAGAAATGTTTATGTTAATAAGAATCTCAGATTTTGTAATTCTTATCAGACTTTCAGAGAACCTTGTCTCACCTCACCTAATAACCAGAGAGTATGTAGACCAAGATTCCGGTTGCTTTGAATTTTCTCATAGAAGCTGTCTGGTCTCCAAGTTTCAAAAAAGAATGGTATTGACACTGTCTCTCCATAACGGTAGAGCTGCAACCCACAAATTCCAATGGCATTCATCACCGAAGCATTGTGTATTACTTTGACAACAATACCCAATTTCTTTGCCCAAACAACAAGATCAGTGTGAGTTGTTGCTCTGAGTAGGAAATCCATATGTAAACATGAGGAAGAATAGAGGGAAATTTAAGTAAATTGAACAAAGAATCGCATGTATATTGTAACGCCCTGGTTACCCCAGGACAGTTACGGTGAACGGTGGACCGGAAATTTGACTCGCTACCCGAGTCCTTTGGTCAAAAACGTGCTCTAAGTGTAACTAACAGGTTAAGGTATAAAACCAATAAAAAGGAAATGGATATTTTCATTACAAACTGCTCTGCAGAGCTAATCAAAACATTTACAAGTTGTTCTTAGTACAAAATGGTCATTACTGTTTTAAATTTACAATCCCGCCGACCTAAGCGGCAAAAATAGGGTAAACCCCCTAGTTGCTCTGAGAACTCCTTGGCCGTGGTGGTCAAGCGGCCGCATATGTACACATCACCACCTAAGCTCTCCACTCAAGGCTAGGTGAGCTTTTCTTTCCTTTACCTGCACCACATAGCACCCATGAGCCAAAGCCCAGCAAGAAAACATAACATTATATGTAAACATTATCAAATGATTAACATTATAATCACACTGAGCACAAGCCTTCAAACAAATGAGTGAACGTCACATGAGGTCCTGATAAACCATACTGAGTGACTGACAAGCAAGTCACTAATTCAAATGGAAGAGTGGCTACTAGGTAAGCCACTAGCCTTCAACAGGTTCTGATAAACCATACTGAGTGACTAACAAGCATGTCACTGTTTCAAGTGGGAGAGTGGCTGCTAGGTAAGCCACTAGCCTCCAAGCGCTTATTTCATTCATCGACCCTTGAGGTCGGTCTGGAATTAATGCTCTTCGAGTCATTCAATGCTGATAGTCGATTAGATCTAATCTTTGTTGGCTCGCGTTAACACACTAAGGCCGTCCTGACTAATGAGTCAGCGCAATGTGACCAGTGCCCAGTACCACTGCCGAACCTAACTAATAAGTCACAGCTTCATAGTTGATACTAGCACCTTTGCCAAATCTGACTAACGAGTCAGTACCATGCACAAGTGAGCAACATATGCTAAACATTCCATATTCAATCCATGTCCATATTTATACAACCAACATGCCTAATGAATATCCATGCATGTCACACTTGGGGTGCAGTTTTCTTACCTCTGGTTCGAGCTAGAAATAATATAAGAACGACCCCTGAGAACGATCAACCTTTTGGTCCTTTAGCGGTTACCTGGTCATAACCAATTATGGGATTCCATCAATATAATGAGTAATAAAAGGTTCCCAAACCAAAACCTAACCTCCGAGACCTCAAACACTACTCAACCGGGTAGTAGGTTCAACCCCGAGGCCTTAGGCTTGAATCCCCATGCTAAAAACACTTTTTTGGCCAAAAAACCACTAAGGGCCGCGGCCCGCCCTAGCTGCGTCGCGGTGCGCCCCCAAGCAGAGGCGGCCTAACCCTGACAGGCACCTTGGGCCGCGGCTCACCTATGCCATGCCCCGGCTCAATACCCACTTCAGCCAAAAACCAGCAACGCACCAGCAAACCTCCCCTGCGTTTTCCCTTGGAACTAGCCCCTCAAACCAATCCAAAACACCAACCTAACACTCAATTTAGCCCCTAAACTTTATCTACAACTCACCCTCATCAAAACACAAGTAAAACATCAACCTAACTCCCTTTAATTCCAACTATCCACCAAATGATTACAAGCTGAAAACTCAAAGCTAAAACATAGTCTAACCAGAAATCAATGGCTAAAACTCACCTCAAATCCGAGCTTAGACCCCCTTCAATGGTTGAACCAAGTCCACAAACTCAGCCTTTGGATTTCCAAGCTTGAAACCCCACCTAGAGCTCAAAACTCCAATGAAAGAATGGTAGGGATCGATGTACGGGAAGGAAGAAGAAAGTCCCTGTTTTGCTCTGTTTATTCCACATGCTTCTACAGCCAACTAAAGGGTTATGTAAATCCATCCAAATGACCAAAATACCCTTAAGTCACTTAAAGCCTCTAAAACCATTTCAAGGGTAAAATTGGTACTTTCCACTTATCCCGTTAATCATAATTAACGCTTCCCAATTCCCGCTAATCTCAATATTCTTAAACACCAATAATTCACATCCCGTTACCCTTTAATGCCCGGTAACATTCTAATCATTAAAACACCCCGAGACTCACCCCGGGCCCCGAGCTTAAGCCTGTTATGACCAAACTGATAATTAACATACCATGATCGTCTCATGCCGAATGGCTCGAACAAATCCACATCATAATGTGGTCTCAAAATATATCACCAACATGCGTACAAATAAACAATTTACCCTCAACGAGCCAAATTATCATCATACCCCTGTGATTAAAAATATGGACTCACATGCATGCATTTCACATCATATTATAATATAATCAACATATACATGCATTTTATCAATTAATAACATAATTATGCAAGTATGGCCCTCTCGGCCTACTATTCACGCCGTTAAACACAACGGAGAATTCGGGGCATTACATATATAAATGTCATATTTGGAAAGTAAGATTGAATAAAGATTGGAGAAAAGTTTGAATATGAAAACCTGATTAATCCAACTACAAAAGGATAATTTAATCTCATTGAGAAACTTGAGAAAAAAAATTATAGCTTTGTCTCAAACTAGTTTTTATCCAATCCAAAACTACTTGCCAAACATGACCAAAATGAATAAAAACGAACAGTTACAATCTAAGGACTTTCAAAGGTCCTTGTGCATCTAAGTAAGAATATTTATGATCACAATTATCTTCTTCTACATATCCATGGAATTTGAGATGGCCTAAATCAGCAATGCATATATGAATACATGTAACATTCATCTAATGAGGAAGAAATGATATAATTTCTAATATAAACAAGAAAAAAAAATCACAAAGAAAAGAAAAATAGAAAATTGAACGAACATACCCAAAAGGGTCGCCAACTACAAGGAAAGCCACATCGGAAACACGAGCAGCTAAGAGTATGTCATCGGCTTTTTCTTCAACCATTTCTCTATCGGCAAGAATCACTGGCCTTCCATAAAGTTTTTCCTGACCAACGAAAAAAGAAATTAATCAATAAAGTTGTTAGTTTTGGAAATTGGTGCAAAATAAAGTAACCAAATTGAAGAGAAAGAGAAAGAAGTGTACCAAGGTAGAAAGGCAATCTGAAGAGATACCGAAAGAGAGAAGAGAAGTATAAGCTTCGATGTAGACCTTGTCGCATTGCTTCACTGCCTCTAAGCCTCTAAGAGTTATGTCTCTCTCGTCACCCAATCCCAATCCCACTATGTACAACATCTCTCTCTCTCTTTCTCTCTCTCTCTCTCATCTGCTATTACCCTAGCTCGATTGCTCTGCTTTGAAGCTAAGAGCTGAACTGCAATGAAATGCCACTAAAACCCTGCCGGTGCAAAAGAATTCTTTATTCATGAGAATCTACAATTTGTTGTTTAAAAAATGGCTAAACAAAAACAATATTCATAAAATATAACTATGAGAATCTTATTCTGTCCTAGCCTGTTTCCTTTTCCATAAACACACAGACATATATATAAGGCCTGCATGCATTTAATCATGTCTTCTTGATTGAGTATATTTTTATAAATTCATAGCACTACACCAGTTCCTAATAGTCCAAACTAAAGAATTCAAAGTATGTCACAAGTATCTATTATCGACAAAAAAAATCCAATTTAAAATTCAGTAGTTATCAAATGTTTTCACTGCCATAATCATAGCTGCCACTAAAGCTATGGAAGAGGCTCTTTGGTAAAGGTGTATATTATGACGCATAACCAAATTTAATATAAGTATTTAATATAAGTGGGCATATTAATATGAAAATACCAACAATAAAACATTATTGGACTTTGTTAATAATGATCTATGATCATTCTATCTCACTCTCAGAATTTTCTTTTTGATTTAGTGCACGATTTAACAGATAAAGTGGGGCTTGGGTTGGGATCATAACATTATAATTGAGATCTTGAATATTGTATTCACTGTTGGACTATATACAAAATCATTAAAAAGCTATGAATATTTTATATAAAACATGTATGTAGTTTGCAGCAATATAATATCATTGAGTTATAATAAACAAAAAAATTAATACAACTTTATTGTTTGCTTCTCAACACTACTGAATTTACACTATGGAGATTAATAAAAAAAAAGGTCCGATCTCCACCACTTTCTGATTTATTTTAACTATCAATTGAATTTAAATGACCATAAAAAATAGAGTAACAGAAGAGAACAAAAGAGAGAAGAAACAAATTTGTTAATTTCAGTAATGGGGTTGAAGCTATATAACTCTTTATGGCTGTTATGGTGTCCATAGAGGCAAATATTGAAGAAAAAGAAATTAGTTTTTCAAGAAAACTTTAATATTCTTATGGTTGTGGCCCTTTGGAGTGGCAAATCAGTGGCCTTAAGTTCAGCATTTTTTCTTTCAAACATATCCTTGCTGCTCCCCACCCTAACTCACTCTTTCCTATTTATTTTATTCAAAATAATTCAAAATCGAATCAGAATCAGAAAAGAGCCAGAATCAGAATTCAAAAGAGCAAAGTCAGAAAAACTAATCCAAGAACTTAACCATCTTGAAGTTCAGATTACAAAAACACTAGACATACAAGTGAGCACTTTAAACTGCCAATCCTATTTGCTTATAATGTCTATATAGCTAGTACTTTTGGTCTAATTTTCTTTTCTTCGTCTTCTTTTTATTTTTATGTAGAGTCAAAACAAATAAGGGAACTTGATCTTGCTAATATACATCTGCAACTTGAGGACAGAGAACCATATTCAATCCATACTGCTTTAGAGGTGAGAGAATTTGAATTAAAAAGTCTACAAGAAGTCCTAGATAGGCTTTGCATTAGAAATAAATCATATGAGACAGGAGCTATGGAGTGGGGCTTGTTAAATAGAGTAAAAACTCACATGTCAATTATAGCAAAGTGTAATGAGATATGGAAGAGTGAGTAAAGAGCATCAAAATTCTACTCTGCTAATACCATTAAAACCAAACACATAAAACACTGTCTCTAAGAGAAACACATCAAACACTGTCTCTAAGAATCATTATTAATGATTCATTTATTTTTATTTCTGATTAAAAAAATACAAAACATACAGAATTTATAGATAATTATTTATATATATATGATGAATTTTCTAAGAATATAGTCACTGGTCTGGTCTTATAGCAATGATATATAAAGTAATCCATGGTCAAAATTTAATGAACAAGTTAAATCTGATTATTATTTTGCTGATAAATTGAACCAGTGACTAATATAATTTAAAGAAGTACACATATATACTAAAATGATATAGTCCCATCATTTTTTATGACTTTGCAGTCAAAAATAAGAAGTTGAATTCAACTGGGGGGTCAGAAACTCTAAACTTGGTAGATTAACTAGAGACCAAAATAAAACAAAACTCATCAACTATTATATTATTGACCAGTTATAATAATATGAGTTTGAACGATTCAAGGACTCCCCTGTTTGGTCCATATTCATTTATCAATATTTCATGTGGAAAAGAAGAAATAGATGATGTTCAATATGGCTGTAAAAACATGGTTGAGGTGGCTTTAGTGACGAGAATTGTTCAGAATATGTACAAAGGTATCTCACTGCATGCATCACTCTATTATACTTGGATTTTCTACATGCATAGCAATCTTTCATTCGTGAATACATGCATGATGGATGGTTCTTATTTTCTATACAAGCTTCAAATAATGTATGACATATATATTGATATGTATATTCAACATGACAGTGCTTCTATGCAAGACATAAACTAGTCATAAGTGTACTTACTTCTCATGGAATATGAGAATTGCTTACAAGACTTCCATGATCAAGGATTCGTGGAAATTGAACCTACAAAAACCAAACACATCAAAGTTAAGTCAAGAGATAAAATAAACCTAATATCCCAAAACTCAAAGGTAATGTGAAATAATAGATAAAAGTGGAAGAACCAAAACAACAAACATTATGAAGACAAAATATATACACAAATCTTAGATTTACAGTTTTTTTATATTTGAAATAGAGGGGGATCCATAACAAGAGCAAAAAATACATCTAAGTAAAATATTTGTGAATGTAATGAACTAGCACGTGCTTTTTTTTGTACCTTCAATACAAGACCAGAGTAAGAGAACAGTATAACCAGCCTAAAAAAATTGAAAGCTCCACAAATATACAATATATAAAGTCACTTTAAATAAATTCCATAATCTTTAATATTGTCTTAGTTTAGAGAAAGTTCAAGCAAGTTTATTTATTCTCCAGAGCCACAAACAGAGAAAAACTAGGTGTTTTATATAGGAGCATTAATTTAAAGATCCAATCCTAGTAATACATCAAATTATAACATAGACAGAGTATCCTTAGAACACTTGAAAATATTTTCCAACTAACTTATGGTTTGGTTTTACAATTCTCGACCTAACTTGCTTATTCCCACCATCATAATTAGGATGCAAGTTAATGATATAGCAACTAAAAAAACAATAACCTTTTCAAGCAAAAGTTTGTGCAACCTGTTTGACTTTGCTATCAAGGTACTCAGTGCATTCAGTACTTCAAACTACGGTTACATATTGAAAGATTAAAAATTTAAATATAAATGTAACATAAATCTAAAAGGGATTAAATAGACATTGTTAAACTAATATTCTAGAGGCAAACACAAGTGCAAAACAAAGAAACAAACCTAAGCAAAAGAAAAGACACAATAATAATTATTAGATATCAATTTATAATCCAGCTATTCGATAGTCAATTACAAACTAAAATGACATTTTGTTCCTAAAATAATCAAGAAAAACTATGTGCAATATTAAAGTAAAAAAATATGTATGTAACTTGAAAACATAAATATCAACACACTTAAAAGGTAAAATATTAATTGTTTCCCTCACCAATAAAAACTCAGGAGCCATGCAGGTGGTGGGACTGAGGTACACGCAACACACACAAGAGACTGGGAATCACTAGTAAAAAAAAATATTATACTTTTTTGAACAAAAGTGTTGACTGTCTTTTTAGCCAATGACGTGAGAACGTTAAATACGACAAACCTTCAAGAGAATTTAAAACACACAGACGGTTTAAACAGGAAAAGTAAATAACACAGGAGAATTTTATAGTGGTTCAGCCCCGATTGTCGGTAAAAGCCTAATCCACTTAGAGTTGTGATTTATAGATCTATACTCAAGATCAGATGGACTGAGCCAACTGAGTTTCTTCAGTACAGATTGTGAAAATACAAGAGTTCTCTCAAATATCATCACTTTCTCTCTCTAGAATACACAGACCCAATTTTCTCTCTCTAGAAAGAAGAAGCAGAAGAAGCCCCTCTCTCATCCCATAAGCTCTCTATTTATAGGCCTGGGATCCTCAACTGATATCCCCTTACGATAGGGATATTTTATTATTCATCTTATATTTATATTACAAAGAAACATTCAAAATTCGAAATGTAACAAACCCCCCATTTGTGGGAAGAATGAGAGATTCCCGCGTATGTTGTTGAAGCTGTCTCTGGGAATCTTGACTTAGTCTCCTCTAGCTAGTTGATCCACCTCCTACTGACCACCCATGCATGTGCTGGTCGAACGTGCATGGTGGTAGGACTTGTGCATGGTGGACATGCACTTCTCTCCTCTAACATGGCACTCTCCTCTAGCATGCCATGTTTCTCCTCGGACCAAATCCTTGGGGTCTCCTCGGACCAAGGTGGTAGGACATGCACTTCTCTCCTCTAACATGGCACTCTCCTCTAGTATGCCATGTTTCTCCTCGAACCAATCTCCTTGGCTTCTCCTCGGACCAAGGTGGTCCGAGGCAATCTCCTTGGCTTCTCACCAAGGATAGGTCCGAGGCAACCTCCTTAGCATCTCACCCCGGATAGGTCCGAGGCAACCTCCTTGGCATCTCACCCCGGATAGGTCCGAGGCAACCTCCTTGGCATCTCACCCTTGGGGTCTCCTAGGATCACTCTCTTGGGGTCTCCTAGGACCACATCCTCCTTGGGGTCTCCTAGGACTACTTTCTTGAGTTCTCCTCGATGCAACCTCCTTAGCTCTCCTAGGATCACTCTCTTAGCTCTCCTAGGATGCACTCCCCTTAGCTCTCCTAGGATGCATTCTCCTTAGCCTCCTAGGATGCACTCTCCTTAGCTCTCCTAGGATGCATTCTCCTTAGCCTCCTAGGACCAAGGTGCACTTGGCTTGGTTATGACATCTTTGAAGCAGTCCAAATTCTCCGTCAGTCTACCGGGTCACTTTATCACAACTCTGAGGAGTCAATGTATTTATTGACTATTAACGTGTCTTTTACTGACCATGCACTGCTACTTGTCACATTTATTGCCACGTCCTTGATTTCCAACTTTTGGGTATAACAAAAAGCAAAGCCTATAAATGATGCAAAAATATACCATACTAAAACTAAGATATGGACAAATGAATATTGATGTTAAAATTTGTTTACAAGACTATACGATGCAAAAATAGAAATACCAGAGTGATAAATACACAAAGTGAGGAAACTTAAACAACTAAAATAATGTTCATTCTAAACATGCTAGCTTCTTCCATTCTTTTAAGGATGTAAAATTTGAGAGACCTAAAAAGCAAGGTTAATGCATGCGTTAATTTAGATATATGTGGTCAAAAGGTTAAAAAAAAAGTTCAATATGTCATATAATTAGACAAACAAAAATACGTTAAATTATAAAATGCATTCAACATGTTATTTCATAAAGAGTCATTGTACACATAGTCAAAATATTTTGTATAGCATGATCAGGTGCCAAGTCTTGCACATTATTTTGTCTAAAAGCAAGAAAGTCATAATAAGGTATGAGCATTGAAAAAAGAGAAGAATTTGTTCTAAAATTACGTGGTTCATCTTTATAATGCATGAAATATAATCAAGAATAATGCATCAATGACACAAGTATAAATCAATAAATAGATGCAATTTGTGGTTCATTCATGAAATGAAAGATTAATTCATAAGAAAGTTCCATTAGAATATTTGTATTAAAAGTAGTCATATTTAGTAGCTATACTAGAAATGGTAACTTATTAGGACAATAATAAAAGATAATGGTGGTGTTAAAGCAAGATTACACAGTGCGCAACTCCCATGCTTACACATATATATGTTATATATTATGTGTTTCAAAATGGCTAATTGTACAACTACAAATAAGAATGAAGAATGAAAACAAAAGAATACTGATTTTAACTCAGACTTTTCCTCAAACAGATGGTATGCATCAAAACTTTGAGTATACTTTAATGACTTAATAATAAGAAATATGGGTTCATGTATATATGTGTGAGAGAGAAACAGGGGGAAAATGATAGAGAAGTTAAACAAAATTTACTTGCAATACTAATCCAACCACAATAGTAATAAAATTATTGAGATTAGCTTATGGGACATAGTAACAATAAAAATGAGATAGTAATTATCATAATATTGTACAAATTAAAGGCACCAAAATCACATTTTCATGAGTCAAATTTTGTGATCAATATATGCAAGGGATAGTGAAATAAAGAATTTGATCACTTGATTGTAGAGTGCAGAAAAATAAAATAACAGATCTCATAAAGTACTATAAAGTAAAAAATAGTTTAGAATCACAAAAGAATACAAGATTTTGATCCCTAGTAGAAAATTTTTTGGTCACAACAAACCAAGTATTAATGACAATAAGAAATATTACTAACTATCCCTAATGAAAACAGATAATAGAAATTTCAAGGTAAAACCAAATCAATTAACAGCAAAACCCACATACAAATATCCAAAATAAAACAGAAGCTACAACAAAAAAGCTCCATACCGTTTCCTTCAAGGTCTCTAGGGGTTCACTCTGTTTGGAGCCAAAACATGGGGAAAAGTGGCGTAAGAGGGAAGTCGAGTGGACTTCACTCCTTCAATTTGACTGCATAGAGCAAGATATGAGAACCATTTAAACAAAAAGAAATAAATAAATTGCTTTACAATAATTAAAAAAATACACAAACTAGGAATTGAACACCCATGGCACCCCGTCGCACCACCATCTCCAGCCCACGCAACCCAGTCGACGTCAACTATAAAACAAAATGAGAGAGAGAGAGAGAGAGAGAGAGAGAGAGAGAGAGAGATCTTTACATGAACCAATGAGTCTGTAAGTCCACGTCGTCGAGCCCCAGGCAGTCCTGCTGAGCCTCTGTCATCCCCGTTGACCTCCACCGTGGTTGAAGCCTCGTATATCCCCTCGCCATCGTAGTTGAAGCCCCCAGAGCTGCTGGTGTTTCGAGTAAGAGAGAGAGAGAGAAGGAGAGGGATCGGGGAAGAGTGAGAGGGGAGAGTGGCTTGGAAAGGAAAGAGATAGGGTTTTCATTTGAGATATTTTGTTTTGGGAAACAATAATTCATTTGCCACTTTTTTTTTTTTTAGATATTTTAGGTATTTTTATCTATTTTAATACTTTTGCAATACTGTTATACTTATGTGTTTCAAAAAAGGATTTTTGGTGTAGTGCATATTTTATTTAAACTGATGACTTTATATGTATATTAACGCCATTCTCATTCTTTTCAGGCGAGGAGATGGCATAACCAGGGGTTCCCGATATTCGCACGATTTTCCAGGAGGGAAAATCCAGCTCGGGGCCAGTCATGAAGAAGCCCCGATTCATAGCAAAGAAGACGCCTCCTGCAATGGGGACTACCTCCAAATCCTCAACTAAGGGGAAAGGCCAGAGCTCGGCAGCTGCTGCTCAGGAGAAAAGGGGTCCTCCTCCGCCTCCTCCTCAATTTCCATCTGCCTCTGCTCTGGATTAGACAGCACAAACTGATCCCACAACTTCTATTGTCCCCGCAACCACCGTACGCATCCCAGTCAATGCTCAGGACTTAGAGAAGATCTATGATATCTTTCGGGGGACTCTCTATGAGACAGCGAACCACGTGGTGGAACATATATACAAGGCCAACCCGAAGTACGTGAGGGTAATCAAGGAGAGGAGCCCAGAGAACGTCCTAGAATCCGCGCTGGGGATAAATCTCACAGTAAGCCAACTTTCCTCAGTTGAACATACACTCTTTTGATTTTACTCCAGTATGCGTCTAACTTGTTTCCTCATTTTTGCAGACGGTATTGGCTCAGCATAGCAGCATAGCTTGGGTCAGGGCTAGGAATGAAGAGCTTCGGGCCGAGCTCCAGGCTGCTCAGACCGCCCTGACTGCTGCCTAAGCTGTCCTCGCAGATGCTCAATAAGGCGAGCTCGATGCCAAGGCTGACCTTGCATCGTATCAAGAGAGCGAGCAGGCCACAAAGGTTGCCTTGGCCGCTCTTCAGGTCGAGGTTGCAGAGGCCAAAGCCAAGTAGCTAGAGGCTGAGGTTGCTCTTAAGGAGGAGAGGGCGACCTCGCTATCCTCCATGGAAAGCATGTTGTATCACCGCTGGGCTTTTAACCAGGATGGCAACTTCTCCTTCCTGGCGTCCGAAGCATGGGATCCATATCTCGAGAAGTTCAAGGCTCGGATCCAACAAGAGCAGTCTGAGATCGGGGATGCTTCTACTGCAGGCGAGCAGGGGGCCGAAGAGGTTACATCCTCATAGCGCCCTGGAGGGGCTTGATTTTTTTTCCTTATCTCTTTTTTTTGTAAACATTTTCCATTTGACCCGGTGCGATGTTATTTTTCCTCGAGAAAATTTATTTATAATTCAAATATCTACTTTTTTTTTTATCTATTTGTCTTTTCCCTGATTGTTTCTTATGTTTATGACTTGCACATTCAAAATCTTAGGAATCGACTTTTAGATCGGGATAGATATTTTGATTTTGGTTACAACCCAAATTAATGTTGATTTATATCCTACCCGTTAAGTATCAGGGCTTGGACCTGGTTATATCCGGGATTTTGAATATTTCAAACTTAGTCCTTGTTAGGTTTTATTGCTATCTCGAGCTTCTAAGGAAGCCATCAAATTTTCAATTTTGCTAACTTCTAAGTCGTGGACCTAGTCATATCCAATATTTTTAAATGGTTTAAAACTCAGTTCTTCCTAGGTTTATTGACACCTCGTGTTTTTAGAAAATACATTGGTTAAGCAATTTTACTAACTTCCAACTTTTGGACTTGGTTGTATCCAGGATAGTTTTATACCTGGTTATGTCTAGGATTTTTAATGATTTAGAACTTAGTTCGTGCTGGATATATTGACACCTCATATTTTCTTAAAAGAAAATATCGGTTAATCAATTTTACTAGCTTCTAAGTTCTAATCCTTCTCGGGTTGTATTCCCCCCAAGTAACCAGAAAGTGAACTTTCTTGGTTGCTTGGACAAATGCTATCACACGAACTAATACATAAATGAACTATATGAAAGACAAGGAATACACAATGATTCCTTCATTTCTAAATCAAATCATCTTTTTTAACTAAGCCTTACATAGATGGGTGGTATCATTATTGATAATACTTCTTTAGGTGCATGGCATTCCAAGTTCGTAGGACTATTTCGCCATTAATTCGAGCTAATTTGAAGGTTCCCTCACGTACAAACTCCACTATTTGATAGGTCCCTTCCCATTTCAGACCTAAAGCACCGTCTTTGGGGTCCTTGTTTGCCAAAAAGACCCTTCAGATTATTAGGTTGCCCAAACCAAAGAAACGCCTCCTGACCTTGGAATTAAAATAACGAGTTATCTTTTGTTGGTAATGCATGAGCTGAAGTTGCGAATCCTCTCATTTTTCATCAATTAGGTCGAGAGACGCACTGAGCAACTCATCATTCCGCTCTTGGTTGAATGTCTGGAGCCTGTGCATGGTAACCTTTGTTTGGACGGGAAGGACGACCTCGCTTCCGAAAGTTAGGGAGAAAGGGGTGTGCCCCGTACAAGTTCGGTGGGAGGTCTAGTATGCCCATAATACCTGCGGGAGCTGCTCAGGTCAGACTCCCTTGGCCTCATCTAACCATTTCTTAAGACTTGCCTTGAGGGTCTTATTCACGGCCTCGACTTGCCCATTAGTGTGCGGGTACGTGACCGAGGACAAACTTTTAATTATATCGTGCCTTTCACAAAACTCACTGAAGAGATCACTGTTGAACTGAGTTCCATTATCTGACACGATCTTCTTCGAAAGCCCAAACCAGCACACAATGCTCTTAACCACAAAGTCGAGGACTCTTTTTGAGGTGATGGTTGCCAACAGCTCAGCCTCTACCCACTTGGTGAAGTAATCAATGGACACCACCGCATAACGAAACCTCCCTTTCCCGCAGGCAAAGCTCCTATTAAATCAATTCCCCATACTGCAAATGGCCACAGGGAGGAGATCATTGTTAGCTCGACCGAAGGAGCTCGCGCAACTGTGGCGAATTGATGGCATTTGCCACACTTTTGGACATGAGAGATGGAATCTTTTGTCATGGTGGGCCAAAAATAACCCCGCCTTAATATTTTAAAGGCCAAGTTTTTCCCCCCAGCATAATCCCCACAAAAGCCTTCATGCACTTCCTGCAAGACAGTTTTAGCCTCGTCTGGCAGAACACACCGTAGCAGAGGCAAGGAAAGGCCTCGCCGGTACAATGTTCCATCCACTATCACATACCTTGGAGCTTGATAGAGTATCCTTCTCGCGTCATTTCTTTCTTTAGGAAGTTTTCCTGTTGTAAGATATTCTATCATGGGGGTCATCCAGGTCAGTCTAGTTTCAATCATCTCGACCTCCGCCGTGCTTTCTACCACGCATGGACTTTCCAAAGATTCCACAGGTATTATGCTCAAAGTCTTAACTTCCTTGGAAGTGGCGAGCTTGGCCAAAGCGTCTGCATTAGCATTCTGTTCATGAGGGATTTGCTCGACGGCGCCAAACTCGAATTCTGATAGTTCTTTCTTTACCTTGGCTAGATAAGTTGCCATCTTGGTACCCCACGCTTAGTATTCCCCTAACACTTGATTGACCATGAGCTGGGAATCGCTATAACACTGGACGACCTTGGCCTTCAATTCCTTTGCCACTCTAAGCCCGACTAACAAAGCCTCGTACTCGGCTTTGTTGTTCGATACCTCAAACCCGAATCATAATGTGGTATGGAATCGATGTCCTTCCGGAGAAATAAATATGATCCCATGTCCAGACTCGTTCTCATTAGAGGAGTTGTCCACGAATATTCTCCATAACATCTGCACTGGTTCTTTCATAAGTTTCTCTTAAAATCCGGTGCATTCAACCACGAAGTCTGCAAGGGCCTGGCTTTTAACCGATGTTCATGGTACGTACAATATTTTGAACTAGCTAAGTTTGATTACCCATTTTAGGAGACATCCTGGTGCTTCAGGTTTTTGTAAGACCTGCCTTAATGGTTGGTCGGTCATGACGTGGACTGAGTGGGATTGGAAGTATGGTCTGAGCTTCCTGGAGACTAATATCAGGAAGAACGCCATCTTTTCCATTAGTAGATATCGCAATTCAGCTCCGAGAAGTCTTTTGCTGATGTAATATACTGGTTTTTGAGCCCGGTCTTCTTCTTGGATCAATACGACACTGGCCGCGTTTTCGGTCACAACCAAATAAAGAAATAGGGGCTCTCCCACCATGGGTTTAGACAATACTGAGGGTTCGGCCAAATGCGTTTTTAGACCGAGAAATAACTTGGCTAGATAAGTTGCCATCTTGGTACCCCACGCTTGGTATTCCCCTAACACTTGATTAACCATGAGATGGGAATTCCTATAACACTGGATGGCCCTGGCCTTCAATTCCTTTGCCACTCTAAGCCCGCCTAACAAAGCCTCGTACTCAGCTTCGTTGTTCGATGCCTCAAACCTGAATCGTAGTGCGGTATGGAATCGATATACTTCTGGAGAAATCAATATGATCCCAACTCCGGACCCGTTCTCATTAGAGGAGCCATCCACGAATATTCTCCATAACATCAGCACCGGTTCTTTCATAAGTTCCTCTTGAAATCTGGTGCATTCAGCCACGAAGTCTGCAAGGGCCTGGCTTTTAACCGATGTTCGTGGTACGTACAATATTTTGAACTAGCTAAGTTTGATTACCCATTTTAGGAGACATCCTGGTGCTTCAGGTTTTTGTAAGACCTGCCTTAATGGTTGGTCGGTCATGACATGGACTGAGTGGGATTGGAAGTATGGTCTGAGATTCCTAGAGGCTAATATTAGGTAGAACGCCATCTTTTCCATTAGGGGATACTGCAATTTAGCTCCGAGAAGTCTTTTGCTGATGTAATATACTGGTTTTTGAACCCGGTCTTCTTCTCGGACAAATACGACACTGGTCGTGTTTTCTGTCACAACCAAATAAAGAAATAGGGGCTCTCCCACCATGGGTTTAGACAATACTGGGGGTTCGGCCAAATGCGTTTTTAGACCGAGAAATGCATGTTCGCACTCCTCAGTCCATTCGAATTTCTTCTTCCCCCAGAGCAAGTTATAGAATGGCAAGCATTTGTCAGTGGATTTTGAAATGAATCGATTAAGGGCTGCCACTCTTCCAGTTAAACTCTAAACTTCTTTGCGCGAGCTAGGCAAAGGCATTTCTACTAATGACCTAATTTTATCTGGATTTGCCTCTATCCCCCTTGTATTGACTATGAATCCCAGGAACTTTCCCGACACCACTCTAAAAGTGCACTTCTAGGGATTTAACCTTATGTTATATTTCCTCAGGATCCCAAAACATTCATTAGGGTCGAATACATGGTTATTGGCAGTCTTGGATTTGACTAGCATATCGTCGAAATATACTTCCATGTTTTTTCCGATCGAACCAATGAACATTTTGTTAACTAACTGTTGGTAGGTAGCCCCGGCATTCTTTAATCCGAAGGGCATGACTTTATAACAGTATACATTTGGGGGAGTCATGAAGCTAGTATGTTCTTGGTCTGTAGGATTCATCGAGATCTAGTTATATCCAGAATATGCATCCATGAAGGACATAAGCTCGTGCCCGCAATGGCATCTACCAACTGGTCAATTCATGGCAATGGAAAGCAATCCTTGGGACATGCTTTGTTCAGGTCGGAGAAATCGATAAAGATCCGCCATTTTCCATTTCTCTTTGGGACCAGAACAGGATTCGCAACCCAGATCAGATATTTTTCTTCACGAATGAATCTGCATTTTAGCAATCGAGCTACTTCTTCCTCCAACGCCTCAACTCGAGTTTTACCTAAACATCTCGGTTTTTGGGATTTTGCAGGTACGCTTTTATCCACGTTTAGGGTGTGCATGATCACACTCAGTCTTATTCCCACCATGTCTTCATGAGACCAAGCGAAAACATCTAGATTCCCTTGCAAAATCTTTATCAGCTTCATTTTTCTCTCCTCGTCAAGATTTTTCCCAATCTTAACGATTCTCAAAGTGTCCTTGGGGTCTATATTTACCTCCTCGTGCTCTTCGATAGCTTGGAGCTCTGATCTATCCTTGCCCATTCGTGGGCCAACATCATCACTTTGGGTGATGCCTCTATCCTTTGTTTCATGAGGTTCTTCTGTCCCAGAAGCAACTTCCACTTCCTGGGACTCCTCGCCTCCATCATTTATGGCCATCGCTTGTTGCCCGGGTTGTGATTTTCCCTTCATGGAAATGCTATAGCATTCCCTGGCAGCGAGCTGATCGCCCTTGACAATGCATATTCCCGCATAGGAAGGGAATTTGATTGCTAGGTGGCAGATAGAGGTTATGGCCTCAAACGTCATCAAAGCAGGTCAGCCCAAAATCGCGTTATAGGCCGCTGGACAATCAACGACCACAAACTCAAGGAGTTTGGAGACAGTTCGAGGACCTTCTCCCAATGTCACCACCAGCTCGATTGTTTTGATGGCCATCGATCCTTCACCAGGAAATCCATAAAGAATCATGGAGGTTGTCTTTAGGTCGGTTACAGATAACCCCATTTTTTCTAAGGTGGACCTAAACAGTAGATTCATAGAAATTCCATTATCTACTAGTATCCTCTTAACTCTTCATTTTGCGAGCTGAACCATTACGACTAAAGGGTTGTTGTGCAAGAATTGGACATGGCTAGTGTCTTCCTCCGTAAAAATGATCGGTTGTTTGTCTAGCCGCTGGTGCTTTGATAGTCATTTCTCCGGGACGAACTCCACTTCATTGTGGGATTTCAGCTCGTTGATATACCTCTTTTGGGCACCTCTGCTCGTGCCTGCCAGGTGAGGACCTCCAGAAATGGTTGCTATATCTCCTCTCATGATCGGAGAAGGGTTGTCCTGACTCACTTGACCTCCATTTTGATTAATTGGAGTCTCCAGAGTTTATGGAATGTTTTGTCCAGCAGGCTGTCTGGGACTTCCTCGATTCCAAGCATACTGAGCCAACGGTCCTGCCTTGATCAAAGTTTCTATCTCATCCTTTAATTTCCTACAGTCATCAGTATTATGACCAATATCATTGTGGAATCGACAAAATTTTGAGGGATCTCTATTCGCCCTTTGATACTTTAACAATTCTGGATTCTTCCACGGGAGGCGAGCAAAATTCGCTAAGAAGATGTGCTCTCTAGTATCCATGATGTCAGATATAGTCGCATAGATTGGTTTAAACTTCTCCATGAACTTGGTTTTCTTTAACCCACTCTGTCTGCCTTCGCCATTTCCCTTTATTTTTCCACCCCTTGCTTATTCTTGGCAATGGTCTGAGTTGTAGCGCCAGCCACAGTTGTTGCCGCTCCAACGGGTTGAACAGGGGTCTGGCCGGTTCTTGCAACAGAAGCTCGCACTTCTTCTAGATTAATCAACCTTTGAGCTTGGTTTATGAACTCATCCACAGTGTTGACTCCCTTTCTCTATAATTCTTGCCATAGGTCGCCTCCCACAAGGATCCCTATCCTCATTGCCATGAGTTTGGAACTTTCGTCGGCGTCTCTAGCTCGTACGGCAACGTTGGCAAACCTACTCTGGTATGCTTTCAAAGGCTCTCCAGGATTTTGTTTTACATTTTCCAGGGAGTCGGCCTTAATCTGAGTTGCCTGAGAAGCCCTAAAAGCTTTCTTGAAATTAGTAGAGAAATTCTTCCACGAGCTGATAGAGTGCCTTTTGTACTATTTGAACCATTGCCTAACCAGCCCGATCAGAGTCGAGGGGAATATCAGGCATCTTAGCTCGGGTCCAATGTTGTGGACCATAATCAGGGTGTTGAACATTCCCAAGTGGTCGGACGGGTCTCCATCTCCATCAAATTTTGATAAATGAGGCATCCTAAAACCCAGCGGGTACGTGGTTGCCGCAATGTTTGGGGCGAAGAGTTCGAGCTCATCCCCTGAATCATATTTATCCTTTTCCTTTTCTGATAGGAGTATTTTCATTATCTCCTCCATTTGGGCTAACCTTTCGACGGTTTGGTCTTTGATTCCTTGGTTATTCTGGGGCTATTCCACAGCTCCCGTCCCATCATACACGTTCGGTGGGTTGTTGTCCCTCCAAGTTCGAGCTTGGTTTGGTGGGACATTCCCGTTACCACGTACTTCGAAAGGACCTCCCTCTTGACGAGTGTAACTGACTCCATTTTGGGCCAAATTTCTCCTCTGTGAGTTTAGGCGATCTCAAAGATTGGCCTAGGGATCGATTTGAGGGCTTTGAGCTGAACTCAGGTGATTTCTCAAATCTGTATCGGACCTGCCACATCGATGGCCCTTAGTCCAATAACTCCATTGGAGAAACTTAGGGCCTGTGGTTGAGGATGAGGATCTGGGATATTGTCGCGTGTCCGTGGGGCATAGGTGGGGCAGTAGGAGGATGATTTCTCCTGATGCCCCATAAGTAGGAACATTTCGCGCAGAACGAGGCGGTGTTGGATGTCTTATGGGCGATGGGGGATGCCTCACTGGCGAGGCGATTCTTGTCCCGTCCGGGCGAACCAAATTATCCCGCGGTCATTCTGCTCCACCGTTTCCAGCTCTTTGCGTCTGGCAATCTGATCGTGACGAAGGAGAGTTGGCTGGAACATGTTGTCTTTGTGAGTTTTCCAGAGGCCTTCCCCGTGGACTGCCATGGGCGTTTTCAGGTGCATACAACGGTGGTACTGAACTTGGGGTCAAGTTCCTAACTGACCGGCTGACTTGCCGATGACCCTTGGGGGGGCCATCAGGCTGAACATTTTGGTGATCTTGAGCCATGGGCGCAGAACATAGGGTCGAGGTCCTAACCGATCAACATGGTCTAGATCGGCTATTCCGGCGGGACTTATGAGACCCACCTTACCTCTTTCTGACATTAAAGTCGGTTGTAAGAGGGGGTACCCGAGCCAAAACCTTCTCGATTTTCTTGTTTGCTCTGGCCAAATGGCTTCTTAACTGCCTATTTTCCAGTTCTACCACAGTCAAGTTCGGATTCAGCGGAAACGACACTGAACTCCCAGTGTCTCCGTGGCCTCTAGGTTGCTTTCCCGATCGTTGCTGGATTTCAGGGCTATGCTCATCGGAAACAGCGGTATGGTGAGGCTCCTGCCCACAAGGCTGATCCATTTCATTGTCATGCCTCGATCGGGTGACCACAATATTGAACTCTGACTGGGATTTTGATGAAAGCACTAATCTGTAGTTCTCAATGAAAGCACCAAACTATTGATGCGGTTTTTCGCCAACAGTGAATTATGAAAGTAGCTAGGATGAATTAGTGCTAAATGATAAACCGTAATTAGAAAATGATATTAAAAAAACTCAGTGAAGAATTCTCAAAAACACTTGTCTTTTTTACGTTGTTCGGTGGTTAAAATCCACTTAGTCCACGAGTCTATATTATTATTGTTTCTCTCTCTAAATTTTGACAGAGTTTTTATATTACAGAAAACCATCTTCCTCTTCTTCTATCCAAGATCCTAGTATTTATAGAGAAAACCCTGGATAGGCCCTGAGGTCATCACGTGACTTAAACCCTAGTGTGACCTATACCACATTAATTATAAATATTACAATTTACCCTAAGGTATGGTCATATCATTAGGTAGAACTAATCATGGATCCTCAGAGATAATCGGACATGCGATGCTTGATTATGCATGATTATATTACGTGTCCGAGATTTCAGGGATTTGCGGACATGATATGTTTGACCTTACACATCTATATAACGTATCCGGGTTTATAACGATCCAAGGATACGTCAAGTCTCTAGCGCACCTCAAACTGAGTGCATTGTCAGCTCGTGTCGCAGAGGCTATGCCTTATAAATGTTACAATCTCGTGCTTATTACTTTGCATTCCCCAACTCGTGCTATTGACCTGGGGTACCACGCTGCCTTTGTGGAGGAAATACGGACTTATGAGTCATCTACTACAGTTCTTTACCTACCATCTATACACGAGCTAATTAAAATATTCGTGTTGAATCTTAGGATACACAATATTTATACAAATTATAAACGTAACTCCAAAATTAACATGCAAAAGCTTTTTTTTTTTCTTTTATGAATATGCAAAAACACTAGTTACTTTACTAAATTCACAAATTATTTTAATTGAAAAAAGTAAAAGAAAAAAATAAAAGCGAGTCCATTATAAGTTTCCCTTTATTATTTACCCATACTTTTTAGTGGTCAAATGACTATAAGTTTCCATTATAAGCTACCCTTTATTATTTACCCCTAGTTTTTAGTGGTCAAATGATTACCATTCAATACGAAAGACAAACATACAATTCAATCCAGTCACTATGGTGATTCTCATGAATGACAAACCTCAAAAAGAGGTGAGAGATTAAATAATTGGCCATATATATTATAGGTAATAATTGGCCATATATATATATATATGATAAATTTAGATATTTATGCCGCTATAATTAATTTTGGGAGATATATGATACTATATTTGTAACTATTAATGACCTTCATTATTAAAAATTAATTGTATTATATATTAGCCAATTTATTAAATGAATGACATTAATTTGTTTTGCCATTGGCCGATATTGATCAATACCAACAAATAGAAGAATGAACATTTTAATTCAAATTGTATGTATTTATTATTAGTAGTGACAGAAGTACACATAAGGTATGTGCTGCAATTATAATTTAATTTATATATAGATAAAAAAATATAATAAAAAATGTGATTAATAAAATTTAAATATTAAAATAGTTATATATATTATTTTATTGTTAGTGATACATTTTTTACCATATAATTAAATCATTTACAATTAAAATTGAATACATTATGAACAAGCCACAAAATAGTTTTATTATCTCAATTATATTACTTTATCAATTTTATTTAATTACATAATTAAACTACAGTTGCATAATTTATTTAATATTTTTAAGTTATAAATTTTGTTATACACTCATTTTGAGAAAAAATATTTTGCTCAAATAGTAAGCCTGGGAAACATCATGGTAAGCTCAGGTTCAGTTATTATCAATAGTAATGATATCGCCATTATATAACATTAGATCACCTCAATTCGGAAAGTGGAAGATAGGTTTGAAGACTGAATCGCTATGCTATATGCTTGAACAAATGGTATCTTAAATCAAAGAATATACATATTAGCTCTAATGCGTGTTTAAAAAGCGTCAGAAAACAATACTCAAAAGAACCGTTCCTAGGGACTGGTTTAGATATTTAAGTGTTGACAGATTTATTTGTATTTCAAATTCAAATAATGATATTTGTATAACTTCTCCTAAAATTGTGATGGAAGAGTATATGAAACCAGGTCTATAAATAGCCTGGACTGTAGTCATTTATTTTCACTTACAAATTTGTACTGAAACTCTGTAAAATTGATTTAAGCTTTACACAGATTATATAAATAAAAGTGACTCGTGGACTAGGTAGATTTAACTACTGAACCACTTTAAATCTTCTAGTATTCATCCTTATTTTTCTTGAACAATCTTTTCTACTTAATCACTTGATAATGGCATTTTGGATATTATATTTGTTATCCTTTCACATTTAGATAATGTTAATTTCAAGTATTTTTAGGTGTTCCTAGCTTTGTTTTACGAGTCTTTTATTTTTAAGCCATAAAATATTTTACAAAGGTATTATTAATGAATTCCATATATTTTTGTGGTTAGGAATGGATGTAAAATGATAGGACTCGAGAAAATGAAGTTTGAGACAATTTTGAAGTGTTTTAGAAGTCCCTAAACGCGAGGTCCGAGCGTAAAGTTGAAGACTACAAAGAAAAAACACACGAGCAGATTTTAGGCTGTGGCTGCGGCCACCAACATTCATTGGTCGCGGTCTGGGAGTCAGAGAGTAGCGGTCGCGGCGACCATAATCTCTTGGCCGTGGCCGCCGTGCGTAGACTGCCCAAAAATGTCTTGTGGTCGTGACCACCGGGATTCACTGGCTGCGACCTGCGATAATATTTTTCTTAAAATTTTAATTTTTAAATGTACTTTTTAATGGGCTATAAAAGGGATTAGGGTTAACTTTGAATACAACTTTGGATTGCAAATTTTAGAGGCTAGAGCACCAGAGGAGGAGAAAAGACATTGTCATAAACATTCTTTAATCTAGTTTTTCTTTCTTCTCAAAACTCTTTTATTTTCATTAAATATTTATGTTTATGAACATGAATGTGATTATGGAGTAGTTTTCTTTATAGTTGAGGGTTATTTCAAAACTCTAAGAATGAGAACTTGAATGCATTGATGAATTTTTTTCCTTTTATTCCCTTATATTAAATTGCTTCTATTTTTCTACTTAAATTGCATGGATCTTGTAAAATCTTATTTAAACGGTCGCTAATTAGGGTTTTGCATTGTTCTACTATCATTTTAGGATTTCTATTCACCTAATAATTTAGGATAAATAGGGTATTGTGACATATTTTGATAGATATCTTGATTGTGATGACAAATAGAACCTAGGTTAAATGAATTGCATACTTAATGAATTTGTTGCCTAGATTAACTTGTTTCCATAAGCTGTAATGCTTTTACTAGGTTAAATAGATCGCATGCTTAATGAGTTTATTACTGGGTGAAAATGAATAATTAAGAGCGCATAGTGTGGATGCCAAAAATCCACCGAATAAAAAATAATAACAAGTAAACACACGATCCCGCGTTGAGATGAGTAAGGGTTTGCAAAGATGAAAGAAGTGACCCAACGCACAGCGCAAGCTGAATTTTAGAGATCGGGCTAGCCTAGAGGCCTAGAATGAGGATAGATCGTGTGGATGCTAAAAATCTGGTACTTGTAGGAGACCCAAAACAAGTGCCAAGAGCCCCTCGCGTGCCACCAAAGACCCGCGCGCGCTAACCGCGCGACGCCCCTGCTCCGCGTGCGCTGACCGCGCGACGCCCCTGCTTTGTGCGCGCTGACCAAGCAACGCCCCTACTCCGTGCGCGATGGCCGCGCGACGCCCCTGCTCCGCGCGCGCTGACCGCACGACACCACCAGGATCTGCGCGTAGGGTGGCCTCGCCCAAGGATCATGCATGCATAGGGTGGACTCGCCCCCAAGGGCCACGCATGCTTAGTGGCCTCACCCCCAAGGGCCTCGCCCAAGGGCCACGTGTGCCTAGTGGCCTCGCACCAAAGGGCCTCGCCCAAGGGCCACACGTGCCTAGTGGCCTCGCACCAAAGGGCCTCGCCCAAGGACTACGCATGCCTAGTGGCCTCGCCCAAGGACTAAGCACGCCTAGTGGCCTCGCCCCAAAGGGCCTCACCCCAGTGGGTCTCGTCCGAAGGCCTCACGCGCATGATGCCAGTGTCCAAGGTGGCCCACAAGAGACAAAAATAATACGAACAAGGTACCTCTAAAGGGGTACGTACATGCCTGCAAGGATCAAGGGACAGGCCTGACACCTGTACCCGACAAATAGTGGCGGTTGGGAACAATATGAGGAATAACAACACCACCACCACATCTCTGACACCCGTACAAGGCAAGTAGTGGAGTCATGACCGGGTACAAAAGATAAGGTGCACCCACGAACTCTGACCTTGTACCAGAGCTGACACCACTACCCCTGGAACCACTCTCCTGCTAGTGTACTCACGTACCATCTGGTCCCCTAGAGCACCATGTACCCAGGGCCATTAGAGCCCCCTATAAAAGGAACCCCTCTTCAACATTGAAGGGGGTTGGAAAATTTATTGTATGCTAAGGTTGTTAAGTAATATACAATTTCGACTCCATTCCAGTTCTACATTTTTGCTCATTTAAGTTTTCTCCATCTTCTTCTGAGATACCTTTGGAAATATAGTCTTAGTTTTCTAACCTTATATCGCCGACGAGATTTCACTGTCAACACTTAGCTTTAATTAATTATAATAGAGAAACTAGGATAATTGACTGATTAAGTGTATCTGCGGGGTTAATAGTATAATTGGGAATAGGGAATAGGGAATACTATTTGTCATTGTTGATAGATTGATTGTCGAAGGTGGAGAGTAATTATTGACTATTTCTTTAATATCAATTTATGCTTAGTAATATAATCTTTAATCATTATTTTATTTTATGTTTTCAGTTTTTAAAATTAAAACCCCTATTTCTATTTAGTTATTATTTTGAATAATAGTTTGATCATAGTCCTCGTGTGTTCGACCCTTATTTACTGCTATACTGAAGTAGTTGGTATAAGTGATTGATAAAATATATTTAAATTTTGATTTGACATACGACACCCATCATCGCTCTATTTATTTTAGTTGATAAAAAACTGCAGCAAATTTTTTTATACTAATTAAATAAAATGTTATGTGTATTTAGTTAGCAATTTTAAATTCTAAGACAACTAAACAAAATCTAAAATAAATATAAAAAAAATCTTTTTTATAACATTAATATTTATAAACTCATTTGTGTTTATGATTTTTATTTTTTAAATTATATATTTTTTTAGGTTATTTGTGTGTGGTTAAAAAGTAAATTATTTGATGTTGTTTATTAGTTTAAAATTTAGTGTTCGTAACAATTTAAATTTTGGTATTTTTAATGTTTTGATTTATATAGCTAGTGTTAGACACGATTTTTCGCCAACAGTGGATCAAGAAATTCGACAATAGAGATATTAGACTTTCTTACTAAATTGTGATTAGACAAATGAAAAATATCACAAACACTCACACTTTTAACGTGGTTCGGTGGTTAAAATCTACCTAGTCCATGAGACAATCTTATTAATCTCTTTAAGGCTCTGGGTGAAATTGTTTCTTACAATTTCAGCAGAGTTTCTGTATATCAAGAAGCAGCCCCTTTTTCTATCCATTCCCCTGATATGTATAGAGGGTTTTCCTAGACAGCTTTGGATAACCGCGTGCATAAATATGGTAAATAATAGATCAAAATAATCTCTCATTTTACATAGGGATATGATTGTATATGGAATTTACATATGCTATCTCGGGAATAAATGTGTAGTAAAATTTGGTCATTAATTAGTGTATAAGGAATCTCTGAGTGTTTTGGGATTCTTCACTATGTTTCATGATCTGGCTTCCATGAGCTGAACACTTCCTTCGAGATGGATGTCTAAGAGACAACCTATCCTGACATGGGCCAAGTTCAGTCTAGAAGGAGATCTAGCCATCATGCATCTTGAACTAGGTTGTTGACGCAATAGGTGATCTAGAGATTATCTAGTTGTCATACTATCAAGTTTGACTCGAACTGCTCACACCAGAGTTAGCTAAATGTTCTACCATTAGACTTTCTCCATGCGCTTGTTTGCCAACTGTACCCTAGGCTGAGTGATTCAGTTCGTATTCATTTTGGGGTACAACATTTGCCCCCTCAAGCTCTTGCTCGTGCATGACATCACCACTGACACGCACAGTAGGGGATTTTAGGCTTATGTTATGTGAAAACGTTCCCACCCACTACTCGAGTGCTAAACACGTGTTAGTTTGTAATAGGTGCATGTTCAGGTTTCGAGTACCGTGACAACTGTCTTGTCAACATTTTGCCGCCACAGGGAGTTATTTAATCTAGGTCCTTGTATCCCAAATTGACCTAATCGAGTAGCCCAGATCGGTTGTGGAAGTTTATTTATAACTAGGAGAAACATAACTGAACCTCACCACCTTTGCATTCAAAAAATTTCCCTTTCCTTCTTAGAGTACCTTCAAAATCCTTTAGAATTTTCTCATTCTCCAAAATATTTCAAGCTACTATCTTTCGAGCTGTCATCACTTCCCTTGATCGAACATGTAATATGTAAGTATTTCTATACTTGGTTTAAATTTGACTCTCTTATTTTCAATAATTTTTTTGAAATTTTCTAGTATAGTTTCTTACTTCGGCAATGTTCAACTTTAATATGGGTTTTGGATAGGCAAAAACAATAGTACTAGGTCTGATTAGAAATAATGTGCATAAAATATGGGTAATTTTATAGGTTTTGAAAGAACATCACCTGCGTATGCGTAGAAATTTGAGGGTTTTTAGGTTCCGTTATGCGTAGCTTTAGGGTTACGATTCCCCGAGTAGTTTTGTATTAAACCGCCTTAAAAAAGGTATTGGGTCTAACACATGAATCCCGAAGTATCAGGGGATTTCTTGACTTTACTGTGCATGGTTACTTAACATGCATGGACAAACACATTGTTGCTAGGATATATGTAACGACCCAAAATTACTAATAAGGCTTAAGGGCCTTGATTAGTGTGTCGGGAGGGCATAATTGGTTTATGTGTGGTTTAAATGGTTAAATGCATGATTATGAGTATTAGTATGAATGTAGGCCTTGTTAGGATTATAAGGGCATATTCGTAATTTTGGCTCGTTAAGGGGATAAATGTAATTATTTGCGATAAATTTTTAAGACCACATTATTATGTGGATATATTTCAGCTTGTGACTCAAGGCGATTCTAGTGAGCAGTTCAGCAAAATAGTCACAACGGGGGTTTATACCCGGCTCAGGGAAGCCTGGGGATATTTCTGGGAATTTGGGAAATATATTGGAGACTACTTGACATTGAGGAAAACAATTGGTGATTAATTAAGTGACGAGGTTTAAGTGGTAATTATTAGGGACACTGGAGGAATTAGCGGGAATTGGGAACAAATGACCAAAATGCCCTTAGAATGTTTAAAGGCTTAGGTTTTAAATGGTAAGGCAAAATGGTCATTTTATGGTTAAAAGGGGATAAGGGTCAGTTATGTTTTTAGACTTAGTGGAAAGTGTAGAATGTATTAGAAGCTAAAGGAAAGAAGAAAAAATAGAACACTTGGGTTACCTCTCTCTTTCTCCCTCACGGTTTGCCTATCCCTCACCATTTCTTGAGGATTACTGAAGCTGTAACTCAGAGGAGGCTTAGGCTATAGCTGGGACCTTGGTTCTTGAGGTAATCAAGAGGGTTAGCTGGAGTTAATTCCCAAATTAAGGTAAGGTTTAAAGCTATTTTGAGATTTCTAAGTTTTGGTGAGTTTGAATTCTGAATTTGGATTTTTAAATGGAAGTTAAAGGGTTTGAGCTTGAGGAATTGAGGAGCTATAGGATGGAAGGTCACTAAGGGCAACCTAGGGTCAGATTCTCCATTATAGATAAGGATTTCTGAGCTTGATCATTTGCGTTTCTGGGTAGTTTCTAGTTTTTCTGATGAAGTTCTTAAGCTTCAAGCTCAATTCTTGTTTTCTATGTTTGATGGTGCATGTGGCCAAATTTGATGTTGTTTGGCCATGTGGGATGAGATGTAGTGGATGGTAGGCTCCATTTGAAGTATGGTTGAGGTTTGGAGGGGTTTTAGGGAGATTTGGCTCGGGGAAATTCGAAGGAGAAAACTCAGGGTGTTCTGGTGCTGTTAGTAGTGCTGTAGCACTAGCTTTAAGGTGCTACAGTGCTAGGCCTGGCTTTTCTGGGCATTTTTACTTCTGTTTGTAGCGCCCACCTTGTGGTGTTGTAGCGCTACCCTGCCTCTAGAATAGGGTTTTGGGTATTTTTCTTAGGGTTTTCGCTTGGGGGCTCGGGGGTCGATTCCACCACCCTGTTTGGTGGAATTGGGCTTCCTGAGGGCTCGGGAATTGTCCTGAGGTTAGGTTACAGAATTGAATGTTAATGAGGGTTCCATGTTACGTTTGTGACTAGGTGTACACTAAGGCTCGGACGGGATCGTACTCGAGGAACATTTCAATTAACTAGAGTGCTCGGAATCAAAGGTAATAAACTACACCCGGTTATGTGATTATGTTGGGACTAAGAGTTCCCTATATTTGTATGTGATGTCATGAGATGGTATTATGCCATAGGGACATGTAATAAACGGCCTAAGAGTGCCGGAATCAATATTTGCGCAGAGGGCACGACTCGACCACTGGTAGCTGAGGTTAAGTACATAATCACTAAGCTCGGCCTAAGCAAGCCGAAGTCAGTGGGATAATCAGAGGGTGCGGCCTAAGGGCGTCGACCCTGGATTTGGGTGTGATATGTTTATTATTGTTTAAACTGATGATTATGACAAGTTTGTTATCTGAATAACTGATTAATGACCTGTTTTATATCTGAATGATGATTTGTGAATTATCTATCTGTTGGTTGTCACTTATGCTATGCATTATAGTTTTCTTGCTGGGCCTTGGCTCACGGGTGCTACGTGGTGTAGGTAAAGGCAAGGGCAAGGTGGACCAGTCCTGAGTTGGAGAACTTTGAGGCTGATTGTATATAGTCAGCTGATCGCCCGCCACGGTCGAGGAGTGGTACAGGATAGGAGAACCTTAAATGTCTATTTTGCCCTTTAAAGAGGCCAGTAGCTGTATATAACCTGGAATTTTTGTAAACTGTCTTTTAAACTCTATTTCTTTTGGGATCCCATGTACGAGATGTATATTTAAATGAAATGTATCTTTTATGACTAAAATCTTTTAACCCTAGTCCAATTATAGTTTCAGTAATACGTTTCTAATTAAATGACTTGATTAGCAGGTCTTGCACCTTTATAAAAACACAGTGTAATGGTCTTTGTTACCCAGGGCGTTACAATATATCTTAGCTTGTGTGTTTCTTAGGTCGAATAAATCAAATTCAAACCCTCGGGTCGTCGTACCTTTATCGCTATAGCAAGGTTTTATCTTAGGTCACGTCTTATAGACCGCTTTGTAGTTAGGCGAGCTAGATAATGGCCCATCAGAAGAAATCAGTCGTGAGCTCCTCTTCCTAAAGCTAGAGTAAGGGCAAGCAGATTGCATATGAGACCCTTATTCCCCACTTCAGCCTAGTACTGGATAGGGAGATCGTAGTTGAGCCAAAGCCTTTTTTGAGGGTGTGTGCATTGAATCCCGAATAAAGACTCAAGGCTAGGTGAATAAAATTTTGCTGAGCCACGAGATCGAATTAGGGTCCGAGGGCCTTGTTGCCCGACCTCGGTTGGAAGGAGAGTGGAGCTGCACTCCACTTCAGGATGACTTCGGGGCCTGAAGTGACGAGCATTTGAAGTTAGGTGCCTTTCTCCCTTTGGACCAGTACTTCGTGGATTTTCTGAACTACATCAAAATGGAGACATTCTAGCTTCACCCCAATTCAAATCGGCTTTCGGCGGGGCTGAAATATTTATTTTTGAAACATGAGTGGGAGGTCCCCACCTCTGCTGACATTATGTTCTTTTTCTGTCTCAAAGCCAACCCCGAACAGAAGGGAAGAGGTGACGACCTCAAACCCAACACCAAATTCCCACTACGGCCTCCATCTTCTGTAATGCTCTGGTTAGCAAAGACTGTTACACTGTGTGTTTAAAATAGTGCTTAATTCGCTAAATGAGTCATTTGGACTTAAATGTGTAATTAAAGACTAAGTCAAGGTTAGGCTTTAAAAAGCTTGGTCAACAAAGTGATTATTTGTCATTAAAAATACTAAGTTTATACACGGGATCCCAAAAATCGGTTACAGACTGATAACAGACAAGTGGAATACAAATTAGTCGTCCTAAGCGGCAAAACAGGTTTCAACCCTGGTTCCTCCCAGGCTACCCTAGACGTGGCGGTCGAGTAGGCTTCATATGTACACACTACCCCTGAAGCTCTTCAACTCATGGCTGGTCCGACTTTCCCTTTCCTTAACCTGCACCACACAACACTCGTGAGTCAAGGCTCAGCAAGAAAACTTAAATAAACATGCACAACTGAGCAGAAGTATATAAACAGTAAACTTAAATCAATAAATTCAATCAACAACAGGAAATAAGCAACAATATTAACAGTAACATTTAGCTTAATAAAATGCATAAACCAAGATCATCAGTCAATACAATTAGTTAAGTGCAAACAACACTCTTGTTTATTGCATAATGTTCAGACCCGACACCCTTAGGCCGAGTCCTTTGGTCTTATAGCCAACCCCGACACGCTTAGGCCGGGGTGTGTTCTGCACACTTGCTATCGGCCTCTAGGGCCCTTAGGCCAGCCTTCAAAATAAATATAATCACTAATATACATTGCACAACAAGGAATCGGGGGCAGCATATACAAGCATGCGTATCCAGATTTTCTCAAGTACAGATATATTCACAATCATAATATATTCGTTAATAGGGGTCTAAGCCCCAGTCAAAACCTAGGTGCAGTTTTCTTCCCTCGAGTCCCGAGCAGTTAGCATCTGGCAGTCTCGAGCACGATCCCTATCCCTGAGCCCTAGTGGTATAACCTAGTCACAAGCAATAACGCTAATCATCAATCACTAAGACTATTCTAAAATTTCAACTTGTAATTCTAACCTCCAGGACCTCGAATTCTACTAAACTAGGTAGTAGAATCCTTCTCGAGCCTGTAGATTTTAGTTCCCGAGCATAAACTCCCAATTTGGCTATTTTCTTTAGTTTGAGCCACGACCCAACCACCTAGGGTCACGATGCGCTACAAGTCAGAGAGCCCCTAGGCTCTATCCTAGGGGACATGGGCCGCAGCACGCCTTAACCTACGTATCAACGCCTAGGCAGTTTCAAAGAACTGCCAAGTCTTTCTACGCACAAGAGTCGTGATGCTTGAAGAACAAGGTCGCAGCTCGATCCTCCAAACCTAGAATTCCCAGCGTTTTCCCTTCATTTCTTCCGAGCTAAACCCATCCATATTCAACCAAACAGTAAACTAAAGCCAAAATTGAACCTCCCTTACATTTCGATACATCATAAACAACATATGAACCTTCAAAAGTCAAGCCAAAACATTTTCAAATCCTAAAATCCAACCCTTGAGTTCAAAACTCAAGAAAGACTAAAACCAAGCTTTAAATTAAAAAAGAAGAGAGGAAATTACTTACCACCACAGCAAATTACGACCTTCGGCTGGCCCTTGATTCAATCCCCAGCTCTATATCCCTTTCAAGCTCACCAAATCCAAGCTTTTGCTTCCAAACTTCAAAGGTCTCCAAGGCACACCAAGGGATGAAGAGGGGAATGTGAGAGAGGGAGAGAGTGAGTGTGTTTGCTAAATTAATTGTTCTCTCTTGTTCTGGTTTCTAAAGGCTTCCAAGGTATTAAGTCTATCGCCTTGCCAAATGACCACTATACCCCTGCCTTACAACTCTCCCATCAAAGCCCCTCAAGGGCAAAACCGTCTTTGTGTCCCATTTCCCTCTAATCCTCAGATAACACTGTAAATTCCCATGTAATCCTGACATACCAAAGTAATCCCCGAATAATTACCCGTTACTCGATAGATCTCGAATACTCACTAGGTCTCCCTATATACCCCCTATATACCCCCTAGGCTCACACCGAGTCAGGTATTTAACCTCGTTGTGACTATTGTTGCTAATCCACTCACTAGGATCGCCTAGAGTAGAATACTACAAATATACCCACATAATAATGTGGTTTCAATCCTTTAACACATATAAGCACATTTACACCCTCAATGGGTCAAAATTACAAATATGCCATTATTAACAAGAATGGGCCCAGGTGCATATTTAATACACATAAACATGCACATATATTCATATTACCATATAAATCATGTATGCCACATAGTCACACATTTATTCAATTTATTCCACATATAAATCCAATTATGCCCTCCACACATAGTAATCAAGGCTCTTAACTTTAATAACAAATTTGGGAAGTTACATCATCGACCTCCCCAGCCACCCGAATGACTACAAGAATCAATTCTTCCTATCAAACGGGTTCAAGAACTGCACCCATCGGTATTTCAAGCATCCTCGTAAATTTCTTAGCTCTTCAAATTTTTTACATGAATTCATTTTTTATCAAGTTTAAACATATTCTGATTAAGTTGTTCCTTTATGCAGCAATATACAAGAGAACGGGGTGATCAGAGACCCTTAGAGGTCAATATGAGACGATGTCTCAATTTCCTGCCAAGGAGAAGGAGTTTCGGATGGTAGTTTATGGCACTATCTTGGTGGCTTGCAAAATGGCCATTAGAACTCGAGGTCCTCCCCCCGAGATCCCTCCTCCTTAAGAAGTCATCCAAGTCATTGAAGACACTGAAGAGGAAGAAGAGGTCGTGCAAGCTGGTGCGCAAAAGAAAGGTCCCTTATGATGGACAACATCCTGGCCCTAAATACCGCCTAGGCTCACACCAAGCCTGGTATTTAACCCCGTTGTGACTATTCCGCTAATTTCCTCACTAGGATCGCCTCGGGCAGAATACTACAAATATATCCACATAATAATGTGGTGTCAATCATTTAACACATATAAGCACATTTATACCCTCAATGGGTCAAAATTACCAATATGCCTTATTAATATGAACGGGCCCACATGCATATATTCATATTACCATATAAATCATGTATGCCACGTAGTCACACATTTTATTCGATTAATTCCACACATAAATCCAATTATTCCCTCTAGGCATAGTAATCAAAGCTATTAGCTTTAATAACGAATTCGGGACGTTACACCTATCCCCTGCTTATGGAAATTTCGTCCTCAAAATTTATTCAACGTCTCGGGATACTAGTCCTGCGAATCTGACTATAATTTTAAAGTCTAGCCCTTTACCTTACTATTCCTTGTAACACCCTCACTAGAGTGACAATCTTATTTTGTAAGACTTTATCTCTTCTATCCAAGATTTCCACTGACCTTTCTTTACATAGTAAATCCCACAGACATTCCAGGGTTTCTTTATCCAATCAGGGGTAGTACTGGACACCTCTTTCCTTAACATTGGCACTGGTAATATCTTATGAGCCTTTACCCATGCTAGGGTAAGGCTAATCTGTAGGCCCCTGGCCTAATCCTGGTTAGGATCTCACAAGTCCATCAAATCGAGAGTATAAACTCCTCTTTCTTTCCCAAACTATCTTACCCATTCTAATCCAATATACTCGAAAAACTACGACGTCTCCAGTCTTCGAACTCCATGTTCCTATATTTAAGTTCGGAAACTCGTATGTCCTTTCAATAAAGTGGACTCTCCTATCCTAACAATCCTTAATCACTTCATTGGACCTCCGGGCCAATTTTGAATCAAAATACTTCTTGTCCCTAACCTCCTTTTCTAGAACAAATACTTGTCATTCCTTATCTCACTATATCTTATTAAAAGTCATTCTAGCCGTTGACCAACACTCATCACCGTGACAATCCAATCAAGGGATCATACTTACCTAAATGCCTCAAAAACTTACACATCCGAGGTAAAATTCTCAAGGTCTGAGTCGTTCCTTCAGGTTGTCCATCTGTCCAAAGGTAACCAATAATTCTAAATCCCAATCTTATACTCATCGCCCTCTATGACCCTTATCAAAACTTGGGAAATAAAGAGTCTCAATCTGACACTATCGACTTCAATGTCCCACAAAGACATACAATCTCCTTTGATACATGCATATTCTTGCAATACCCATTCACACGAACCAAAGTGTGCTAACCCAATCTGTCGAGTCACAACATTTCGTTTCCACTCATCTTACTTGCAATCTAAGGTAATCCACCCTTACAATCCATAACTATATCCCTCCATACTAACTCTAGGATACCCTAGAGTCACAATAGCCTTTCTAGCATCCGATTATCATCTCTTACTTACTCAAAGATTAGGCAGAGTGCCTCCTCGTATACAAATTTTAGGTTTTAACATCCATTCAAAATTTCTGGATACAACAATCATAAGGGGTGGTATGAGACTCTTCCAGATTCTCTACCTTAAGGCCAGCATCCATCAGATCACCCATACGTTCCTCACATCTTATCCTATCCATGCTAAAATAGTAGAATTCTTAACAATTCCTACAAGATCTTCTTTCTTGTATTTCATTGCTCATAGAGGTATATCTACCAACTATCAGTCACAAATCCTATTCTAGTCTCAGTAGTTACCTCACCTGACTTTATTGTATTCCAAGGAGAATCATACAAGTGGCACAGACATTTCCCACTCAAGGTGTCAACCTCCACATAAATTTTCATCAAGTAATAAAGATTCCAATCTGGGTTCTTCACTAGTTTCCTCTAGCTACCTTATGGTCAACCCCATATGAGTGACAAAATGCTTTAACATTCATATGAGTGTATGCACTTCTTTTCCATAAGTGTTCTCACCTTAACCGTGGCTATCTGACATTACTGTCAACTCAACGCCTCGTATAGAAAATTAATGTTCCTATCCCATCATCTATCATGGAGCACGAACAATAACCTTTTTAGTCTACACACGGGCGCCCCCTAGCCCTTGACGCACTGCACCATAATTTTATGATTTAAGCAAGGATGGTGTCCATCATGCCGTCCACCTGTATCAGTCCCTCACATACATATTCTAATACCATGGCGTGTTAACAAACCATTTTTCTAACTTCTAAAAATCTGGTACATAACTACCCATTTAGAAAACTTTAGGTCCTTACGTTAGTTCACTCAAGATATGGTTGTCTTCGAAGAAGCTTCAGGTACAAGTCGATGTGTCTTACCAGTTCCACCTTGCTTCTAACCTCTAAATTTTCCTTTATTCAATTCATTATCATTTCTATCTTAATTAAATCATACATAATCCCATCATTTCCCATAATGTGACCTTGAATATCATCTGGAGAAATCAGAACCTATCTCTTCCAAAACCTTACTTGTAAAATCCGCTTCCTTAACCTCGGTAGTATCAGTGGAAGTGTCACTCGTGCTCTATTCCTAATCGGATGTAGTCCAAAACATTCTTGATCGATCTAGATACGACTTGTCCAAATTATCCCCATACTCTCTACTTGTTGACTTTACGTGGGCCGTTGGAGCATTGGTCAGTTCGAGAGCCTTCACTAAAAACCCATCATATCATACTTGGTGGGAGAGGTAATTCCTGAAATGCTTATATCCTTGATCCTTAGCTGGTAATAACAAGATTAAGGGTCAGTTCTTAAGAACGTTGTCCTACCCTCGCAACGGGCCAATGAATCCTTCATTCTTTGCAACGGTGCTAACGTGCCCCATGATGCGGCAACAATATCAACGAACTCACATGAACCCATCTGAAACTTTACCGGCCGATCCAGTTTTCAAATGATCTAATTGATATAACCCTAATGGTACCCTCCTCAATAGCTAGGCATCCCATAACTGCAACTGGGTCCTTTCCTTTTATACCCAAAAGTCACCATCTTCTATTACAGTCCATGGTTGTCTCTTATTTGGAAAACTAATCCACACTCGGGATCACATCAAAATCCTCATAGAACCAACTCAATCAATTATTGATGCTAACTTTCCACCAACAATACTATGACCTGTCTCCTAGGAATTACAAATTTTCTCAAGGTAGACACTAAAATCTCTAGCCTCATGGCATGACAACCATATAGCATGTGCCACATATCTATGCCTCTACTAAGAAATATGATGCACCAACCTCAATCAGTTCAATATAAAAGATTGGGAACTAGAAGGCTGACCTGCTACCTCTGAGGAACCAACCTCAGGGTCTGACTTCGTCGAAACGGACACTCGAACTAGAGTTGAGCCATCCACACTCCTTGGTCCTCCAACCTTTAATCTCAAGAAATCCTTCTTAAGGTACCTAACCATTCCATATAGAAAACATGCCTTCGCTCAACATTCTCCATGATGGTGTCCCCTACACCAGGCACATACTGGATAACTTCTCCAGGCCTCATTGCCGCCCTGAATTCTATGACCCCTCCTGTTAGGACTAGGAGTAGTAGTACTATCAAGAGACTTTCTTTTCTGGTTATTGGGCCTCTGCCCCTTCCTGATCCATCAAATCAGGATACCATTGCCTGAGCTTCCAGCCCTACGATACTCTCACTCCATGTCTCATCTCCTACGTCCTCTATAACAAGGGCCCTCCCTACTACCCGAGTGTAGGTAACAATACCATGTATTTGAGCTATCATAACGCTCTGGGCCATCCCAGAGTTCAATCCTTGAATGAATCGCTCCTTCCAGGCCACATCGCTTGGTACCAAATTAAAAGCGAATCTAGCCAACCCATCAAATTCATTAACATACTCTGTCACTATCTTACTATCTTGAACCAAGTTCATAAACTCATTGGTCTTCGCAATTCGAACTGCATGACAATAGGCTCTTTCGTTGAACAAATGTCTGAATTCCTCCCAGCTCATCATGACAACATTCCGAGTCTGGGGCACCACGTCCCACCACGTTCAAGCATCCTCCCACAACATATACGTGGCAGAAGCCACTCTATCTTTGCTTACCACTCCCATATAGTGAAGGATGGAGCTAATCATGCCCATCCACTGTTCAACTCTGAATGAATGGAGGATAATACTTATGGAATCTTTCATACAATAATTCCCATCTATTTCCACCCTTTGGCTGAACCGAAACTAGTGCCATTGTTGTCAAAACATACAGTGTAGCTTTCCTTGATGGAACCCGCTGTCTCAACCACCTAATCTCCTCCTCCTAATATTGTGGTATTGCCAACATGTTAGTAAACATCTGCTACAAATTCTAGGGGCAAATGAAGGGTTCTAACCCCCAACTATCATCTGCAACCCCATACTAACCAGGCTAGGTTCAGATGACTGCCTTGAATACATAATTTTTTAATATGTTCACAGTCAATATCTTAGCCTATCAGTCCTGATATTCCTATCCTTAACCATTCTATAAGCATGCCAAGAAACACGGTAGCCACACATGCAATATGCTTATCAAAACACACGTCTATAATGTTCATACATATATTATAAAGTCTTATTCACACAAAATACATTCGTATACATCATGCCCTCTATTCTAGCATGCAGATAACACACATAGGTCCAATTTAAACAATTAAACACATGGTCATGTTATTAGAAACCAAATCGTGAGTCGAGCTTATCTTTAGCGATGAGTGTACACGCCCAACCAGTCTTCAGGAACCCTTAAACATAGACCGCTCTAATACCAAGTTGTAACGCCTTAGTTAGTCAAGACCATTACACTCCGTGTGTTAAAAAAGTGCTTAATTCACTAAACGAGCCGTTTGGTCTTAAATGTTAATTAAAGACTAAGTCAAGGTTAGGTATTAAAAATTTTGGTCAACAAAGTGATTACTTTTCATTTAAAATATTAAATTTATACATGAGATCAAAAAACCAGTTACAAACTGATAATAAACAAGTGGAATACAATTTAGTCATCCTAAGCGGAAAAATAAGGTTCAACCCTAATTCCTCCCAGGCAACCCCGACCGTGATGGTTGAGTAGGCTGCATATGTACACTCTGCCCTGAAGCTCTCCAACTCATGGCTGGTCTGGCTTTCGCATTCCCTTACCTGAATCACATAGCACCCATGAGCCAAGGCTCAACAAGAAAACTTAAATCAACACGCACAACTGAGTAGCAGTATATAAACAGGAAGCTTAAATCAATAAATTCAACCAACAACAAGACATAAGACACATGCTTAATAGTAACATTCAGCTTAATCAATAAATTTGACTCCTTTTCCAGATAGGAGTCTCTTTATCTGTTCTTCAATCAAGGCCAGTCACTCGAGGGTTGAATTCTTGGCCTCCAGGTTATTTGGGAGTAGATCATCAACCCCCATCCTATTTCATGCGTTAGATGGGTTGTTTTCCCTCCAAGCTTTTGCTCGGTTAGGTGGGACATTACCATTGTCGCGTACGATAGACAGATCTCCCCTGTGCTGTGTATAACTCAAATCATCATGGAAAACTGGATATCTTCTTTGTGAATTCATATGATCATGCATGTCAGAATGTGGGTCAGAACGAAGACTTTGTGCAGAGCTCAAATGATTCTTCAGGTCATTGTCTGACCTGCCTCCACGCTGGCTCTCCATCCAGTAACTTCCATTTGCAAAACTTACAGGTCGTGGCTGGGATCGAGGACCTGGATTATGTAACGCCCTGGTTAGCCAAGACCATTACACTGTTTGTTTAACATGGTGATTAACTCGCAAAGCGAGTCATTTGGACTTAAATATGTAATTAAATACTAAACCAAGGTTAGGTATTAAAATTTTTGATCAACAAGGTAATCATTTTTCCGTTAAAAGTGTTTTGTTTATAAATGGGATCCCAAAAAATGGTTATAGACTAATAAAAGGAAAATAAAATACACACTAGCCATTCTAAGTGGCAAAATAGGGTTCAACCCTAGTTCTTCTCAAGCTATCTCGGTCGTGGTGGTCGAGTAGGCTGCATATGTACAAACTGCCTCTGAAGCTCTCCAACTCATGGTTGGCCCAGCTTATCCTTGCTTTTATCTGCACCACAAAGCACCCGTGAACCAAGGCTCAGCAAGAAAACTTAAATCAATATATTCAAATAAGCAACAAAATATAAATAACAAGCTTAGTGATAATAACCCCACTCAATCAACACATAGTCCAATTTAAACATCCAATGATTTTGACAAGTGCACACTGCACTTCTAATTATTTAGGTGACATTTGGGCGCCACTCTCTTAGGCTGAGCTTTCAGATCTTATCGCTGGCCCCGACTCTCTTAGGCCGAGCTGCATTCCACACGCTTGTTGCCACCCTGACTTTCTTAGGTCGAGCTTTCAGATTAGATATAATAAAACATATAGATTGCATAACACACAATCAGATGCAGCATATACATGCATGCTAACCAGATAATCACAAGTACAGTCATAGTCACATTCATTAACAGGGATCTGAGCCCTAATTACAACCAGGTGGAGTTTTCTTACCTTGAGTTCTGAGCAGATAAAGTATAGTGACCCCAATCACAATTCTTAGCCCTGAGCCTAACAATATAACCTAGTCATGACATAATAATGTATAACCATCATGAACTAAACTATTCAAAAGCTTCAAGATAAATTCCTAGCCTCTAGGACCTCAAATTCTACTAAATCAGGTGGTAGAATCCTTCCCAAGCGTTTAGGTTTGAGTTCCCGTGCATAAAAACCCTAATTGGCCAAAGTCCCCAATTTGAGTCGCAACCACCTCACAAATGGCGCAACCCTCAAAGCCTATGCCTGTCTTTCCCTAGATGGACGCCACGGCGCGGCCCACCCAGCTCCGTGGCGCTAAGGTGATTGAGAGAACCACCCTGGCCCCTGAGTTCATGTGGGCCACGACGCTCCCAGAACAACGCAGCGGCGCGACCCTGCGAACCAAGATTTTCCTAACATTTTCCAACTATTTCCTTCAAACCAAAATTCGAAAAATCAGTGCCAAAGTTGAACCTGTAATAACCCGAATTTTTTTTTTTTTTGTTTTATGTAAATATTATTTGGTGGATTAATTTTTGTTTTAATTAAGAGTATGAATAATAATTAAAATAATATTTGGTGAATACTATTTTAATTAAAGAAGTGTGAGTTAATCACTTTAGACCATAGTGTGGGGACTTAGATGTGAAATAAATTTAAGATGGACATCTTGTTCAAAGAGTTTTAGTATATGATTTTATGTGTTTGGAATCCACATAAAATCATAGAATCATTTTAGACTATGATTTTGTGACTTATTCACTAAGAGTCTATAAATAATTCAAGAGGAATGTTATGGGATTAAAATTATGATTTTATGTTGAAAGAACTCACATAAAATCATAGTCAAAAGTTGATACCAAAGTTGCATTATTTAGTGCTTAGACCATAGTTTATTTTAAGCCACGATTTAATGCATTATTTTGGATAAAATGCATGTAACATTTCAGCACATATATTATTGTGCTTCTCACGTGTGTGTCTCGGCCAACCGCACAATTCAAGTTTGGGTGGGAAGTTTTTGAAAGGATCATGGGAAGTTATTAGAGGTTAGATGAGAGGGAATTATAGTGTTTTCTTCCATTTACTTCAGACCATATCATAGTTTTAGGGAGAGGCCTAGAGAGAAGAAGAAAGAGAACACATTGTGTTCTTGTGGTGTACGTCCACTTCGGGTCCAAGAAAAGAAAGGCAAAAAGGAAGCAAAGAAAGAGGAGAGAGTTTCACCCAAGTTTCGCAAACTTTGGTCAGAAATCCGAACTAGTGTAAGTGTCATTCTTGTCTTCGTTCTTCTCTTATTTTCGTGCATGAAACTTATGTTGAACGGTTTGTATGTGTTCGTAGTGTTGAGGACTATAGGAAAGGGAAGAAGAAACTACTAAGAACCAGCCATAGAAAGAAGTACAAGCCCGTAGTTTTCCTTCGAAGTTTTTACGGTATCGTTTTTTATTTCGTTTCTTAAAAGATGGGATTAATTTCTGAGTTGTTTTACTTGGTTTAAATCAGTACTTTCGGTCTAGAAACACTCACTAAGGTGTTGGGGATGATTTAATAGGAAAATATCTTGAGTTTTTGGGATAATTTGGTGGTGGTTAATGCTTGGTAGGTGGCTGTCATGAAAAAGGACAACACCATTTGTTGTCGGCGTTAATGGTGGAGGCCGGTGGTGGTGATGGTAGTGGCTTAAGTGATGATCATGGTGGGGATGAGAGTGATGTCGTGGCTGCCATGGTGGGGAATATTGGGTCCAAGCAAGGCTCGGGTTGGCCTTGGAAGTTGGTTGTGCGTGAAGGTGATAGTCTTTTGATGGTCACGTGCATGTTGATGCATTCAGCAACTTGTTACTAGTGGTTACAAGTTGGTAACCACATGGACTAAAATGGTAATTGGTCCCAAAACTTTAGGATTTTATATCAAGGCTTGGGATTAAATACTTCTAAGTTTTAGGTCTGATTTTAATGAGTCGGGGTTAGAAAATTTATCTAAGTAATATCTAAGATTAATAATTACAAGCTAGGCTTGGGAATTATTATTTAAGTTTCATGAAAGGTTCTAGGTTCGGGAATTAGTTTCAAAGTTTAGATTTGATGACTTAGAACCTACAAAATATTTTCAAGGACTTAGAAAATATTTTAGGAAGTACAATATTACCAATTTTAAGTCTCAAGATCAAGAGGTGGGCTTAGGGCTCGAGAATTGGACTCGAGCATCAGAAAATGGAGTTTTGAGAAATAATTGGGGTTTTGACTTGAAATTTCGGACGTAGTTCAGGATAAAATTATTATTGGAAATAATAATTTTCTAAGTTGACTTTAGAGTTCTGAGAGGGGTATTATGGTCATTTTACCCCAAGGGCTCGGGTTTGGGCCAGGGTCAGGAATTTCATTTCCTTTTTTTTTATTAAATTCCCTTATATACAGTTAAAATCTTAGTAAGCATAAACTAAGACATATTGTCCCAATATGATTATAAGGTCTAAGCGCGATTGGAAATACTCACAAAGACATAATTCACGAACGCTAAGGATAAGAGGTAAGGAAATATACACCAAGAGTAACTTAGCTTGTTGTGATCTTAGTGAATTGTTTGCATGTTTGTATGCTGCCAGTTAAATTCTAGTTGCTTTATATATGTGTGATTATATGGCTGGATGCACATGATAGTACCCATCTATTGGGTTTGAATGTGCTTAGTGCAGTAAAGTTATCATGAATGCATGTGCAATGTTTGTGACTGTCAAGGGAAACCTTGCGAGGGTGGACCCCATGCAGCCGTGTAGTGGGGTTAGCCGCCAAGTCAGTAAATTCATCAGGTTTTAGCAGAGTATACCCCTTTGGCACGGGAGGTGAGTATTCTCTGGGCCGCGGAGGCCACCCGGGGATCATGACCCCACAGATAACTCGATGGCTCAGTACAAGGGAAACCTTGTGAGGGTGGATCCCCATGCAGCCGTACACTAGGGTTAGCCGCCAAGTCAGTAAAGTCATCGTGTTTTAGCGGAGTGTACCCTTTTTGTACGAGAGGTGAGTATTCAGCATGTTACGCAATACTTTGACTTATGTGAATATGCTAGACGTGTTGCTCAGTTTACAGTTTCTAGATATGCATTTCTATTATGCAAAGTTTGTTTTGGATAGTAGAATCATGAGTTGTAGCTAGCTTCCTTACTAAGCGTTATAGCTCATCAGTTACTCTGTGTGTGTAGGTAAGGGCAAAGCTTAAGGAGCAATGCAATGAGCTGGAGGGGATTCTGTTTGAAATATGCATACTGTTAAACAACCGACCTGCAGGGTTGTCAGGGTTCTCTTAAGTTTTCCGCTGAGACCACTAACAGTTTTATCAATTTCATGTTTACTAGTTTTATTTATAGAAAGCCCTATGGCTATAGACTATTTCTTAAGTTACGTTTGACTACATTTTGTTTTTAAAATCTATGGGATCCCATCCAAATACTATTTTATTTCAAAGTACTCCAATGTAAAATTTACTAAAGTTTACTTTAAAGTTTATTTACTTTTTAACGTCTTATTTTTACCAAAGTTGACCGTAAGGGTCCAGTTGACCCCGGATAGTCATAGTCGTGTTTCGGTGGGTCTAGTTAAGAAAAGTCGGCTAATTACAGAACCTAAGTCCCAATTTAGTCCAGGACTCTCAATAACAGAACATAAGCATAAACACTGCCCCAAAAACTAATCCAAATCCTTACAAAAACTCAAAGTTAGAAACTAAAGTTTAACCTCAAAAAAACTTAAACCATAACAGAATTTCATCATGAAAACAGAGTACAATTCTTACCTCAACTAACATTTACGACCCCCAAGCTACCTTCTAATCCAAGTCCTTGCCCAAGCCCTCAAATCCCTAGCAATCCCCCTCCAAGAAATTATAAAAACCCTAAGTGCCTCAAAGGAGAGAGATAACTGAAATAGAGAGAGAGAGAGGAGGTGACTGAATGTTTTTCTGTTGTTATGATTTTCCAAAGGCTTCTATAGCCTAAGCTCAACCTTAGTCCTTTGATGCCTCTGAGGGAAAAATCGTCATTTGACACTAATTCCGACTAAACCTCAAATTATACCTAGAATCCCGACATGCCCAAATAATTACCAAATAAATGCCAAATCCCTGGTAAACCCCAGTAATGTACTAAATTACTAAAATACCCCTAGGCTCACCCAGAGCTGGGTATTTATCCCCAATGTGACTTTTCTGTCAAATTGCTTGCTAGGATCGCCTCGGGTTCACATCTCAAATATATCCACATATTAATGTGGTCTCACTCATAAAGCATGCACAATACAAATATACCCTCAACAATTCATAAATTTACAAAAATGCCATTTTTAACTGAATCGGGCTTATAACCATATTTAATGCACCTAAACATGCATAAGCGATCATATCATAATATAACTCATATAATTCATGTAATCGCACACGTATAATCACAATTAGCACATAAAAATCCAATTATGCCATCCCGGCATAGTAATTAAGGCACTAAGCCTTATTAGTGAATTTGGGATATTACAACTATCCCCTCCTTATAGAAATTTCGTCCTCAAAATTTATTCAAACACCTCGGGATATTGATCCCGCATATCTGACTCCAACTTCGAAGTCACGTTCTTTACCTTGTTGTTTCTTTGTAACACCCTCAATAAAGTGACAGTCTTATGCCTTAAGACTTTATCCTTCCTATCCAGAGTTTCCACCGGTTTCCCCTTTACGTAATAAGTCTCACTATAATTTTGGAGTCTCTTACTCCAAACAGAGGTAGTATTCAACCCCTGTCTCCTTTAGCATTGGCACCTGTAGCACCTTATGAACCTCTGTCCATATTGGGGTGAGGCAAACCTGTAGGCCTCTGGTCTAATCCTTGTTAGGATGTCAAAAGTCTAACAAACCTAAAGTAAAATCTTCTCTGTCTTTCCAAAATATCGTATATTTTAATCAACAATACTCGGAGAGGCACAAGGTCTCCTATCCTGCAACTCCACATTTCCATATTTAAATTTGCGAACTTTTATGTCCCTTCAGTAAACCAGATACTCATGCTCTAAAAATTATCCTTAATACCTTCATTGGTCCTCTAGACCGTTTCAGATCCGGAATACTTCCCATCTCACATTTCTTTCCCCAGAATGGGTAATTCTCATTTCCTATCTCAAAATATCTTATCCATAGTCACTCTGGTTGTCGAACGGTATTCATCACCATGACAATACTCAGAGAGGGACTGTACTTACCTCAATGTCCCTACAACTTACATATTCGAAGTATAATACTGAAAGTATGCGTTGTTCTCTCAAGTTGTCAATCTGTCTAAAGGTAACCAATAATTCAAAAATCCCACTATTATACTCATCACCCTCTATGACCCTTTCCAGAACTTGGGAAAATAAATAAAGGATCTCAATCTGACACTATCAACTCCAGTACCCCACAGAGACGTACGATCTCCTTTCTCATATAGTTATTCTTATGACAATTCGCTCACAAAAACAAAAGTGTGTTAACTTAGTATGTTGAGTCACAACCTCTCATTCAAAATCATTTTACCCATAATCTAAGGCGATCCATTCATACCAACTCCGGGGTGCCCTAGAGTCATAATAGCCTTTTTGGCTTCTGATATTCATCTCTCACTTATCCAGAATCTCCACCTTGATGCCAGCATCCATGGGAACATGTATTTGATCCTCATATCTTAACCTATCCATGTTAAAATAGTTGGGTTCTTAGCCATTCCTACAAAAGTTCCTTTCTATACTCCATTGTTTGTAGAGGTATATCGATCGATTATTAATCACGGGTTCTATACCAATCTTGGTTGTTTCCTCATATGATTTCGCTGTAATCCATTGTGAATCATACAACTAGCACAGACCTTACCAACTCAAGGCGTCAACCTACACGTTAGTTTTCTCTGAATAATAAAGGATTTCACTGTGAGTCCTTCACTAGTTCCCACCAATGCCTTTATCTCATGTTCAACCCCTGTCGGTGAGAAAATGCTTTAACTTTTATGCTAGAGTATGCACTTCTAACCCATAAGTGTCGTCACCTCACCCTAACCGCGGCTATCTGGAATTACCTTCAACTTAAAGTCTCGTGTAAAATATCTATGTTCTTATTCTTTTAACCAATGTGAGGCACGAGCATGAGCCTTTCAAGCCTACACACGAGCACACCCTAGCCCCTGACGCACCGCTATATGAACTCTTCGTTTTTAAACAACAAAGACAGTATCCACCATACCTTTCTTATATATCAGTTCACCACATGCTTATACTAATACCATGGCATGATAATCAACCCTTGTTTCAACCTTTTAAAATCCAGTATGCAACTATCCATTCAAACAAACTCTAGATCCTTATGTTGCTTCAATCGAGGGTATGGCTGTAACATCCCAAAAATGTTAATAAGGTTTAGAACCTTGATTAGCGTGTCGGGAGGGCATAATTGGATATATTTGTGATTAATTGATTAAATTCATGACTATGTATCATGCATGATTTATATGATAACATGAATATATTTATCTACATGTTTATGAGTATTAAATATACATGTGGGCCCGTTCTAATTTATAAGGGCATATCTATAATTTTCGCTCGTTAAGGGCATAAATGTGATTATATGGGTCATATGATTGAGACCACATTATTATGTGGATATATTTGTAGTATTCGAATCGAGGCAATCCTAGTGAGCGGATTAGCGGAATAGTCACAGCGGGGTGTAATACCTGGCTTAGGGTGAGCCTAGGGGTATTTGTGGAACTTAGAGAATATTTGGGGATTTATCAAGTAACAGGTAATTATTTGGTAATTATTTGGGTATGTTGGGAATTGGTAGGACGACTCGAGCAAAGAGCGGGAAACGGGGCAAAAGACTGTTTTACCCTTAAGAGCAATTAGAGGGTTGAGTTGTCTTGAGGGGTATTTTGGTTAAAAGGTATACTCAGTTGAGACTCTAGGAAACAATCATCACCAACCAGAAATTTCTCAAGCTCTCAGCACTCTCTTTCCCTCTCACTCACGTTCTCTCTCCCCCTCTCTTGTGCCTAAGGGAGGTTTCAAGCTTTTGAAAAGAAAACTTAAGGAATTAAGCTTGAGGGCTGGAGAACTATTGCTAGGACTTTGAGGTGCAGCTCAAGAACATCATCAGCATCATCAAGGTAAGGGTTTTAAGTTGATTAATCTCCTGAATTCCATTAGAATTTTAGGCTTGCATGGAAGTAGATTTGTAAGTCTGATTTTGAGTGTTGGGTGAAGGTATGTAATTGTTAATGAATTTCTGTGATGTTTGAGTTGTATGAATGAGGATTTTAGGCTGTAGTTTAGGGTGTAAAATATTGGGTTAGGCTTGGGGAAAAATGCAGAAAGCCTAGGGATTTATGGGTTCACTAGGGCGCGCTGCGACCTAATTCATGGGTGCCGCGACCCGTGTGCCCCAAAAGGCCATGTGGGGCTTGGTAACTCGTGGGCACGCCACGACCCTAGGGGCAAGTTGCGACCCACCTCCCCTTTGGGACAAGAGGCTGGCACCTCTGACTTGAGGCACCCCGCGACCCTTAGGGCCAGGTCCCAGCTCGCCTAGGCAGCCATAACCAAGATTGGTTTTTAGGCTCGGGGACTTAAACCTAAGCGTTCGGGATAAATTCTACTACCCAGTTTAGTAGAATTTGAGATATTGTAGGTTAATATTTGATTCCAATGCATTTAATTGGATTAGATTTTGATAGTCATCCATTGTCGCTTGTGACTGGGGTTACTGTTAAGGCTCGGTGATCGTGCTCGGGTCCCCTTTACATCCTTCGCTCGAGACTCAAGGTAAGAAAACTACACCTAATTTGTGAATGGGTCTGAGATTCCCTGTAAGTTAACATATGTATTCTGTAACCTGTATATTTGTTATGTGTGATGTAGAAATACAGCCTAAGGGAGCCAGAGCTGATGTTGAGCGTACTGAATACAGCTCGGCCGAAGCAAGCCGAGATCAGCTAAATAACCAGAGGTCTCGGCCTAAGGATGTCGACAACTATTTAACTATATTAAGGTTGATTTATATGTTTGGATTGAACTATTATCGTTGCCTAGTTTAACACTTGTATTTTGTTGTTAATTTGATCTAACGTTTACTATGTGCAATCTATTATTATCTATGCTTGTTGAATTTGGTTTTCTTGCTGAGCCTTGGCTCACGGGTGCTACGTGGTGTAGGTAAAGGCAAGGGGTAGTTGGACCAGCCATGAGTTGGAGAGCTGCTGGGGCGGAGTGTACATCGGCAGCTGCTCAACCGCCACGGCCGAGGAAATTACAGGTACTAAAGCTCAAAATTATATTTTGCCATTTAGACTTGCTACTATTGTATTAACTTTTAAGGGTTGTATCTGCCATGTAAACACTATTTTTGGGATCCCATGTGGCAAACTATTGTTTTAATGAAAGTCAACCATTTTTACGATCAAAATATTTTAACCCTAACCTATCAGTTGTCTTTACACACACATTTATGTTCAAATGACTTGATTAGCAAGTCTTGCACTACTTAAAAAAAATAGTGTAACAGTCTTGGTTATCCAGGGTGTTACAATGGCAGTCCTCAAAGATGTTCAAGTAAAGGCCGATTCATTTCGCCAGTCCCATAGTACTCCTAACCTATAAAACGTTCCTTTAGTGAATTCGTTACTCCTTCTATCTTAACAAAATCATGCATGATCTAATCGATTCCTATAATGTGATAGTTGATGCAGTTTTTCATCAACAGTAGATTAAGAAATCAAATAACAAAGATATTAGTGCTCTTCTCTAAACCCTAATGAATTATATGAGCAACTTTCCACACTCACAATTTTATGTGGTTCAGTGGTTAAAATCCACCTAGTCCACAAGACAATATTATTAATATCTCACAATTTATGTAGAGTTTATGTATTAACAGAAGACATCCATTTTCCTGTCCATTTGTAACGACCCCAAATTCGCTAATGAGGCTTAAGGGCTTTGAGAAGTGTGCCGGGAGGGCATTATTGGGTTAAATGTGATTTGAATGACTTTACTGATTTAAATGCATAATTGTATAATTAAATGCTTGTATGATTATATCAGTATTAATGTGATATATAAATATGGAATTGTGAGAACCACATTATTATGTGGGTAGGTCTGCAGAGCACGACTCGAGGCGATCCTAGGGCTAGTTAGCGGGGAAAAGTCACAACAGGGCTTAGCAGTTGACTTTGGATAAGTCAGGGGTATTTTAGGTATCAGGTAGTTATTTAGACTATCGAGTTATGAAAATAAATATATGGAGATATATTTGAGGTTAGAAAGTCTAGGCCGGAATATTGGGGAATTTTATCGTTTTGCCCTCGGGGACGTTTCCGGCACCCCAAGCCTCGGGATTGACTTAATGGGATAAGATTAGATTGAAGCTTCAGGAAAATAGTAGACAGAAAATTAAACCGACCTTTATTTTCATCCTTTCCGCTCTATTCGCTCTCAAGGAAAACACAAGGAAAAACACTGAAATCTTAGGGGAATTCAGCTGGAACTCAGAGGAATTCAGGAGTGATTTAGAGGCTTAGCTTAAGAATCAGTCAAGATCATAATCAGGACTAAGGTAAGCACTGAATTTCCTTTTCTGTGGTTAGAAATTCTGGGTTTTGGCTGGGTATTGAGGTAATTGTGGTTTTGATGTTTAAGGGCAAAATTAAGGAGGAAAGCTTGGGAATTAGCTTGGATTTAGCTTGGTGAAGTGGTTCAGCAGAAGAGGTAAGTTTGAACTCGTGATTTGGAGGTTTTGATCTAATTTTGTATGGTTGGTTTTAGTTTTTTGAAGTTCTTGAGTTTCAGAAATTGAAAAGAGATTTTAGTGTGTGTTGGACTGGTTTTTCTGTTGAATTATGTTGTTTAAGTCATTCTAAAGGTGTTGGGATTAATTGGTTTAGAATTGGGGAGCATTGGGATGGCTTTGGATGAGGTTTAGATGTTGGAAATGGTGGGTTTTATGGGCACGAAAGGAAGGGTCGCGGCTCTGTTCTAGAGCGCTGCGGCCTTAGGATGAAGATGAGCTAGGAGGGCTCAGCCAAGGGTGAGCGCTGCGGCGCCCAAGGCAAGGGTCGCGGCGCATGTCTCCTTTCAGGCTTGCCCTTGGTTCTGTTTTGAGGGCAGGGCCGTGGCTAAGCTTCAAGGGCCGCAACCCTTGGGTGCACACTTGAACATTTGGGGATCTTAGGAATGGGAATGTGGTCTAGATTGCTCGGGATTGATTTCATCACCGTGCTTGGTGGAATTTGGATTCCCGGAAGTTAGTATTGTATCCGGAAACCCTTATCTGAATATTAATGGAACCATATACCTTGATTGTGACTAGGTGATAAAAGCTTAGGCTCGGGAACAGATCGTGCTTGAGGAGCGTTGCTCGTAATCCGAAACCGCAAAGATCAAAGGTAAGAAAACTACACCTGGTTGAATATCTGTAATGGGACTAAGGGTTCCCTATTGAGTATGCTTGAAAAGATGGTATTATGCCATGCAAGCTATTTAGTGAACCAACGGCCTAAGGGTGCCAAAGGTTACACTAGCGCACAGGGCGCGGCTTGGCCACTGGTAGCCGAGGACAGCTTAATATGCACTGAGCTCGGTTTAAGCAGGCCGGAGTCAGTGGGACAAACAGAGGGTGTGGCCTAAGTTGTCGGCCCTGATTATTATGTGATGTGAATGTTATAAGTGTTTAATTGCATCCATGATTCTGAATATATGCTGAATGATTAATGTGGATTATTTGATGAGAGTTCATGCTTAGTAAATTTACTATCTGTTACTACTGTTTGTGTTGCACATGTTTTCTTGCTGGGCCTTGGCTCACGGGTGCTACGTGGTGCAGGTAAAGGCAAGGGCAAACTTGATCAGCCTTGATTAGGAGAACTCTGCGAGCGGAATGTACATGGCCAGCTGCTCAGCCGCCACGGTTGAGGTTTAGGTAGGGACGTGAGACCCAGAGATTGTCCATCTTGCCTTAGTATTGCTAACAGTTGTTTGTATTATTTTGGAAGTCTGTAATTCAACTTTTAAACTCTGTTTTTTTTGGGATCCCGTATATATAACTGCTTCATTATATAAAATGAAACTTTTGAGACCAAAACCTTTTTAACCCTAGCTCATACATGTTTAGAGACACGTTTTTAAATTAATGACTTGATTAGCAAGTCTTGCACTTTTATAAGTACACAGTGTAGCGGTCTTTGCTATCTAGGGCGTTACAACTTGGTATCAGAGCGTCCTAGGTTTAAGGATTCCTGAAGATAGGCTAGATATGTACATTCGCTGCTAGAGACAAGCTCAAATTAGGGTTCAGTAATGTGTATATGTGTTTATGTGCTTATGTGCCTGAAATGAGTTATGAATGCTGTTGTTTATTGGATTAATAGGAAGCATGAGATACTGAAAGGGCCTGGCCCTTGACTGTTGTGTGAGAATATTGGGGCATGTTTATTAGCATCCTCGTGTATGTAAATGAATATATGGATGATTAATTGTATGTTGTGCATGGATGAATGCCTGTTTTATAGCTATTGAGTAGTGAGATTAGAGGCGTGCTTCTTAGCAGCCAATGCATGAGGATGGATGCTTATATGTTGATTGTTTGTGATTGGTTATGTTCTATTGGTGGATCTTGGTGAATTTTTTACCCTGTCATCTTGGTCTGACTGTCGAGTCGTTATTTGCAGATTGACTTGGATAGCTATAAGTCCAAGAAAATCTACACGACTAGCCGGCACTAGGACTGGGACTGGGGGTGATGACCAGGGCCAGATTCCTTCGCCAGACCCTGAGAACTGGCAGCAGTTAATGGTAGATATGCAGGCTCGATTACAGAGTCGGGATGAGCAGATCCGTATTCTACGACTGCAGGCTCCATCGGGGAGTGCTGCCCCTATTGTACCACCTGTGGTGGTACCAGTTGTGCAGTCAGGGGAGGTTGGAAACAGATGGGAGCCGTTATATGAGCGGTTCAGGAAGCAGCATCCCCCAATCTTTTAGGGTGGACCGGATCCATTGAAAGCTGAGCAATGGCTAACTATGATTACTACAATTTTGGATTTCATGAGGATAGAGGGGCATGATAGAGTGGCTTGTGCCACTTCTATGTTGAGAGAGGATGCCCGTATCTGGTGGGATGTGGCATCGCAGACCAGTGATGTTACTACTTTGAGTTGGGAAGGTTTCAAAGATTTGTTCAATCAGAAGTACTACAATGTTGCTGTCAGAGTAGCAAAGGTCAATGAGTTCATGTGTCATGTGCAGGGCAATATGACTGTTACTGAGTTTGCCCTAAAATTTGATAGGCTTGCGAAGTTTGCACCAGATCTTGTGCCTACTGATGCTGCTAGGCAAGATCGATTTATCAGAGGGCTTAATGCTATGATAGCCCGGGATATCAGGATCACAACAGTACCTGGAGGAATAATTTATGCCCAGGCCGTTGAGAAGGATCTTACAGCTGAGGAAGTGGAGAACAAGATATGGAGGGAAAGTGTAGTGAGGCATGAGGGCCACAGAGCGGTGCCTCCTTATTCAGGGATAGGTAGGGGCGGAGGCCCCAGGGACTTCCAGAGAACGGCTCCTGACACTTCGACCGCTGCTGGTCTTGATAGGAGGGGTCGGGGTAGTCAGGGTGGCCGTCAGGGTGGCAGCGATGCATGACAGACCTATCCGGAGTGCCCGAGGTGTAGAAGACCCCATCTGGGTGAGTGTCGGGCCAAGGCATGCTTTATGTGTGGAGCAGTAGGGAATCTCAAGAAAGACTACCCAACGGCCCCCTATCTTCCATACAAGGTCCAAAAGACAGGAATTTAAACCTTCGTTTTATTAATTGTTATTAATTGATTAGGCCCACTATAGTCATGCAAAGCAAATGGGCCTTCACAAGTGGAATCACCCACAAGAGAGGAATTTAAACTTTACAATTTCTAATGGGCCCAAATAAAACCTATCATTTTATGAATATTTTATTTGGCAAAATACCATATATCTAACAAACATATGGGCACCTATATGCATCTAAGCCCAATTGCAAAAATACCACATATAGTGCAAACAGACATGTTATAATTGGATGGGCCTAATCATGTTACTATATGACCAATTCTATGAATTTATGCAAAAATACCACAATTTATTTCATTTGCAAAAATACCACAATTAATTATCTAGAATTTATAAAAAAATTCAAATTAATTAAATTTTTACAAAAAATAAGTCAATTTAAATGAAATTTATCAACAATTAACAATAGTTAATTTAAATTTCATTTATCAACAATCAACTTGGTTTTAGGTTAATTTGAAAAAAAAATATTAATTTAATTTAAATAGGATTTATCAACAATTAACCAAAGTTAATTTAAATCCCATTAAAAAAATATTTTATTAATTGGCTGAAAAAAATGATATTTTTTAAAAATTAACCAATCTTAAATTTTAAAATCAATATCAAAACTATTTTCCAAAAATATCTTGTGTTGTTACAACTATTATCTAATATTTTAACCATTTAAAAAAAAATACAAATAGTTATAACAACCCTAAAATATCTCAAATAGTTAAACAAATTTAAATATCTATAAAAATATCTAACTAACAATATTCAAATTTCAAATAATTTAAATATTAAAAACTATAGAATAAAAAGATATTTATATTTTCAAATAAAGATTCAATTAGAATATGAAGAATTTAAATGAAAATATCTTAAATATCTGATATCATAATTCTAATATTTTAATATATTAAAAGATTTAAAATTAAGTTGTTAGTATATTTTTAAATTTGAATTTGTAGAAAATATCTAATTATTTAAATCTCAACTAACAAAAATATCTTATTTTTTTAAAAAACAATTAATTGATAAAACAAAAAAGATATTTTTGGTTTTGATTATAAATAATAAATTTCAACAAATTTTATTTTCTTTAAAAAAAAAAAAGATGAACAGTACCACGGGGTACTGTTCATCGCGTGCGCGCGCGCGCGGGGCATGCGTGTGCGGCTGCAGGGGCGTGCGCGCGGGGCACGCGGGTGGTGCGCGCGGTGTGTGCGCGCGCATGGCAGCCAGTGCAAATTTTTCCAAAAAAATTTTTGAGCAATTTTTCAAACCAAAACCATTTTCTAATTAATTTTTAACATGTTTTACACAAAATAAAGCATATATAAAAATTAATAGCATAGAAAACACAACAAAATAACCTAAAAATTACTAAAATTCACATAAAATCAATACGTTCATAAAAACATGAAAACCATCCAATTATTCAAACATATCAAATAATCCAATTTTAAACATGTTCATGCATGAAAATAAATATTACCAAAGGCTCTGATGCCAGTTGTTGGAAAAAGCTTATACAGGATCTTTATTTATTTTCATGTATATCTAATATTAAACAAATTAATACGAGATAGCCTAAAACATATTTCTAATATTGAATTCAAAGAGAAAAAAATAATATAATACTTACAGTATACGCAGCGGAATTAAGAGTCCTTCCTTCAGTTTCTCTAACTCTTGTATCCTTTCTGTCGTAGAGTATTATCAAGAAACTGAACCGATCTTCTATTTTCTTCACGATCTTCCAATGTATCCTTAGAACCACCTAGACTAGTGTGGGCAATTCTCAACACATGAGATAGATATAGAGAGAAGAAGAGAAAATAACAAAGAGGCTTAGAAAAAGACTTGTGTTTAGAGAGAATCTAAAACTATCAGAAAATCTGACGTGTGACTTATCTGTCGTCTCCTTTTGACTTCTCTCTAAGCACTCCTTTTATAGACTCAATTAGGCCATTTAATTTAATTAAAAAATCAATAAAATAATAGCCATTTTGAAGCCCTAGGTCGAAATTATCATGGGGTATAGGCCCATGATATTTCCCATTTGATTATAAGTCCATTGGACTTAAAATCAAGGTCTGTATTATTTTCTATTGATTTAATTAATTAAATAATTATTTAAATCCTTTATCAAATTAATTATTTATAATTTGAACCTCGATTTAAATTTATTTATTAATTTAGATACCAATTTATCTTAATTAATAAATCTGCCATAATTTCTCTTTTCTTCTCAAAATTACACAACTCTGTGAAACTATCCAAAATTGACCTGGTCAACTTTGATAATTCTAATTGATAATTAAATCAATTAATTGAGACTATCTAGATGATTTTATCCAAGGTACAATGGGGACCACGGGCCTATGAAATCAAGCTCCAATAAGTTATCATAAATCTAACAAATAAATTTACTAACTTATTAATTCCTCGTGACTCCACTATAGACTTGGAATTGCACTCTTGAATTCATAGAACGCTCTATAACAAATATAGATACGCTATTAATTATCCATTGTTACAACCATAATTGTCACTCAATCCTCTATAGGCGGTCTACAAAGAGATAGGATTAAAATACCATTTTACCCCTCATTGTATTTTATCCTTAAAACACTTAGTTCCTTGTAAATGATATTTCAGTAAACCAATTTAATTACTGAAATGAGATCTCTATCATTTAACACCTTGAACCAAACTAAAAGGAAACCATCATTTCACTTCTTCATCAGAAGCTATAGATGTTCATATCTATGATTAACACTCCCACTCAATTATACTACCGAGTTCCCAAGATGTAAGTATGGGCTAGTCCGTAGGGTAAGCTGGTAACGAACAAGTCAAGGAACTCAAATTATACAATCAGTTAGAATACTAACCACTCAGAATTGAGATTGAATTGACCTATGGTCAACTATATGATATGACTAGAATAGATAATAACGGTATGTTTACTTATCTTATCAACTGTCAATATCGGTCCTGTCCGATGTAACAAATACATCCGATCTTATCTACTTTGCTAATGTTCTGGAAAGAACATAATACTGTAATGTGCAAGTAGATCATATCGTAGATTGGCAAGTCAGTGTAAATCCGGTGCACTGACTAATCTTAGGACTAACTTATTTTGAACATATAACCATATTTATATTCCACTGTGATTACGTCACTATAAATAAGATTAGCTATACGCTCGGGATTTAATAGAAGTTTATATTAAACAAATAATCATGAAAATAAAACATGTGAGCCACATATTCTCGAATAATGTGATACTTCCTTTCTATATGCTTACTCCTCTTGTGACTTCGAGGTTCTTTCGAGTTGGCTATCGCTCTTGTATTGTCACAAAACAACACAAGCGGTTTATCCATTTCTGGAATAACACCAAGATCCGAATAGAACTTCTTTACCCAGACTATTTCCTTAGCTGCTTCTGATGCGGCTATGTACTCAGCCTCCATGGTGGAATATGAGATTGCAGACTGCTTTACGCTTCTCCAAATCACAACTCCACCCCCAAGAGTAAACACCATTCCAGAAGTAGACTTTCTGTCATCGACATCAGTCTGAAAATCTGAATCGGTGTAGCCTACATGGTTCAGAACACCACCCTTGTAGACTAACATATAATCCCTAGTCCGTCTCAAATACTTCAGGATATGCTTAACTGCTATCCAATGTTCTAGTCCTGGGTTTGACTGATACTTGCTCACTACTCCCACTGCATAGCAGATATCTGGTCTAGTACACAACATGGCATACATCAGACTTCCAACTGCAGATGCGTAAGGAACTTTTCTCATTGCATCTTCCTCTTCAGGAGTCTGGGGAGACTGCTTCTTTGAAAGATGAATTCCATGGCGGGACGATAGACGCCCTTTCGTGGAATTTGTCATTGAGAAACGTTCAAGCACTTTATCAATGTAAGTTGCTCGAGATAGAGCTAAAAGTTTGTTCTTTCTATCCTTGATGATCTGGATACCTAGAACATAACTTGCTTCACCCAAATCCTTTATCTGGAATTGAGTGCTCAGCCAATTCTTCACATCTGATAATTTCTTAACATTGTTTCCAATGAGTAAGATATCATTTACATAAAGAACCAGGAATACCACTATTTGATTTGCCTTCAGTTGGTAAACACAGGGCTCATCAATATTTTGTTCAAAGCCATAGGTTTTGATTATTTCATCAAACCTAAGATTCCAGGAACGAGAAGCTTGCTTAAGTCCATAGATGGACCTATTTAACTTACAAACTTTTCCTTCTTGTCCAGATACTTTAAATCCTTCTGGTTGATCCATATAAATGACCTCGTCAAGCTTTCCATTAAGAAAAGCTGTCTTGACGTCCATTTTCCAAATCTCATAGTCGAGAGCGGCTGCTATGGATAGGAGGATGCGAATGGATTTGAGCATGGCTACTGGACTAAAAGTTTCCTCATAGTCCACGCCTTCTCTTTGGGTATAACCCTTTGCCACTAATCGAGCTTTATAAGTCTCGATATTTCCATCAACACCTCGTTTCTTCTTGTAGATCCACTTGCACCCAATGGCCCTAAAGTCACTAGGTGCTTCCACAAGATCCCAGACGAAATTTGAGTACATAGACTCCATTTCCTGTTTCATGGCTTCGAGCCATAGTTCCTTTTCAGGGCTAGCCATTGCCTGTTTGAAAGACAATGGATCATCATCACTAGTGTCACCAACAACCATATTGGTTTCACCATCCAAACCATAGCGAACTGGGTTTCTAGAAACCCTCCCACTACGATGAGGCTCCATGACTGTTTGCTCAGGAACAGTGATACTTTCTTCATTTAAATTGACTTGCGTCGGTTGTACATGAAGAGCGGGAATTTCATCATCAACACGCGTTGATGACGATGGAACATTGGTTGGAGTCAATTCTTTAACCATCTCCTCTAAAACTACTTTGCTGCGAGGTTTAAAGTTCTGGACATAGTCATTTTCCAGAAAAGTAGCATTTGTAGAAGTAAACACTTTATTTTCTGAATGACTGTAGAAAATTCCACCCCGAGTACCTTTAGGATAGCCAACAAACATGCAAACTTCAATTCGCGGTTCTAGCTTTCCCTCCTTTTTCCTTAGGACGTGAGCGGGACACCCCCAGATTCTATAGTGGTGTAAACTTGGTTCACGACCATTCCAGCGTTCTAAAGGTGTTTTGGGGATTGATTTTGACGGCACGACATTGAGAATGTCATTTGCGGTTTCAATTGCATGTCCCCAGAAGGAAGTTGGTAGAGTTGAGTAACTAAGCATGCATCTAACCATTTCCAATAAAGTTCTGTTTCGGCGTTCCGCTACACCATTTTGTTGCGGAGTACCTGGGGCAGTAAGTTGTGATAAAATCCCAAGTTCAGTTAAATGATCTTGGAACTGCATATCCAAATATTCTCCACCCTTATCAGATCGCAAGATCTTTAACCTTTTACCTAATTGGTTCTGAGCCATTGCTAGGAATTCCTGAAACTTTGAAAATGTTTCTGATTTCCTATGCATTAGGTAAAGACATGAGTATTTAGATTAATCATCAATGAAAGTGATGAAATACTCAAAACCACCCCTGGCTTGTATATTCAAAGGTCTACAAACATCTGAATGCACAAGACCAAGTGGTTCTTTGGGCCTATCACCCTTTGCAGAGAATGGACGCTTGGTCAGGTTGCCTTCTAGACAAGATTCACAGACAGGTAATTCACCTAAGGTGAGTTCCCTCAAAGGTCCGTCCTTTGTTAGTCTTTGAATCCTATCATAGCCAATGTGACCTAGTCTCAAGTGCCATAAATACGTCATATTTTTGTTATCGGTCTTTTGATGTTTATTGGTCCTAGGTTTAGCTACTTTGAATAAATCATTGTTAAGAGCGAGGGGTTCGTTAGGTCGCAGAATATAAAGCCCGTTTTCCAAATATGCAATACACAATCGTGATCCATTGAAAGAAATAGATATATTAAAACTTGTGAAAGTCATAACAAATCGTTCTAATTGCAACATGGAAACTGAAATTAAATTTCTACTAAAATCCGGAATAAAAAATACATCTTTTAAAATTAAGTATTTATTTCCGAACTTCAGACGAGCTATTCCTCTAGCTTGGACCTTAACGAACGCTCCATTCCCAACTCTAAGCTTTAAGCCGCCTTCGTTCACTTCCTCCCACTATTCAAGAAGCTTTGTTTTTCGCTGCTAGAAACTTAGGGCAATCTTGTTTCCAATGCCCCTTCTCTTTGCAGTGAAAGCACTTATCTTTACTCTTGGGGTGTTTATTTTGTCCACATTTCCTCTTGTTTCCAGCTTTCGAAGACGAAGCTTGGTTAGCTTCAGCCTTAGTTAGATGTGCAGCAACATCAGTAGTCTTATTTTCACCTCCTTCACTAGGTCCACCCATGACAGGTTCAATAATCTGAAGCTCGTTCATGAGCTGCGTCAGACCATAGTTGAGTTGAGCACGAACGTGCTGACACTGTGCCATTCGAGAATTTACGGTGCCATCACGAACGTGCAGAGATGGTGCTATCCAAGCATTTACGGTACCATCACGAGCATTGACGGTGCCATCACTAATGTGCAGACACGGTGCTTGTTCTTGGGATTCCTCAATCATGACGAATTCAAAGTTGTCACCAATCAACTCTATGTTGATATTCTGCTTCCAATTAAGGAAGTTTTCTCCAGTGAGTTTCTCCATCGAAAGTTGAGAAAGGATGGGAGTAGACACAGACACTACTTAGCTTAAAACTTCAAATTATCAATAAAATAGAAATCAATCACATTTGCTCAATAAAACTTCTATTCACACAAATTTCAAGAAATAGTACAACATATACCAAAAATATGTAAGATATGAGAAAAAATACCAAAAACAATCATATCTCTATTTCTTTAGGTTTTTAACTAATCTATGATACCCTTGTCCCGGTTGGCGAGAGTCAAAAATACCACTAGTTAAATAGAGTTGTAAACTCATTTAATAATGGACTTCACTATTAACAACCTACTATTCGATCAAAATAAGAAAACAAAATCTCTTATTTTATGAGCTAGACCCACGGTTTCAATAATCATAGATTTAGTTCTAGTAGTCACCGTAGGGGTGAGTCTAGTAGAATTTGACCTATAATTATCTATCTTTCGAAATCTAACCTTGTCAAAATAACTAATAAACAACTTCCGTAGGGGGACGAATCAAAGCGCCTCGAGGCCCCATCTTTCGAGTGGAGGGCCTTGGATCCCACATCAGGGTAATCCAATGGCCATCTTCACGTGACCCTTCGCCCATATAAAAAGGGGTGGCCACCTTACGCATGGGCCACCCGTTCATTCGAAATTTTCCAAAATTTTCTCTTCTTCTTGCTCTCAAAAATCCCCCCTTTTCCTCTTTCCAGTTACCATCTTCGGCGTTCCAGAAACTCGGGTGCAAGGACTCCTTCAAAGCCTTGAAACCAACTACTCCGATGAAGTCCCAACCCAGGCGATTCCTTCATCCACTTCCCAGCCAAACATTCTGTAAGTCTCCTGACTATGCATGTTTTGAAATTATTTTCACTGTAGCTTAAGTAAATATTTATTGTAGCCGCATGCAAGGGTTTGCTGGGTTTTGTGGGAATGAAGGGTTAAAGCCTTTTAGGTTAGGGTATTGTTTGCAGTAGGAAGCCGTTTAGGATCATGGTTTACAGGATGCATCTTCTGGGGAAAATTTATGGGTAGGATTTTTGGGACATTAGTTCAAAATATCCATTATTTTGGGTGCAAAACCGGGTAGCTTAGGGGACACGCTTCACAGGCGGTTTTTCCTTTCTTGCCTATTGGAACTTTCCCTCCAAGGCAAAATTTTAACCTGACCCTCCTGACACACGAATTTCGAGTAATCAGGGATCTGTTGGGAGCACAGGTGCGTGTTCATAGAAACGTGTGGTCTCACTCTCCACGAGCTGGGCTTACCTCAGCTCGTGCAAAGAACGTTTGATTCTTCCTCATGCTTAGGTCGCCTTTTCTGAAATCTTTTCTTTTGTTCGCTAGGCGACCAAATGGCACCGAAGAAGAATGCCCCAAAAAGGACCGCCGGCAGCTCGGCCTCCCAGCAAGACAAAGGAAAGGCGGTGATGGCTGAATCCCCAATCCCCCACTTCGGGCCAGCGGTAGAACAGGAGCTCGAGGTGGCTCCTGACGCGTTCATTGAGGCGGAGAGGATTGTCTCAAAGATTACCGACCAGATGAAGGTCAACAAAATATTCCTCTCCCACACAATCGGGCTGGGGAGAGCATCAGTGATTGCCCGACCTCCCGCAGAGGGCGAGCGGAGTTGCGGGCCGCTTGACGAGGCATTCGCGGCCTGGAGCGATGAGCATTTCAAGGCGGGGGCCTTCCTCCCGTTGAATGAGTATTTTGCAGACTTCCTAAATTACGTGAAGTTGGCCCCATTCCAGCTCCCCCCTAACTCTTATCGGCTGTTGGTGGGGTTAAGATATTTATTCTTGAAACAGGAGGGGGAGGTCCCCACTCCTGCAGATGTTTTGTACTTTTTCTGCCTCAAGGCTAGCCCGGAGCAGTGGGGGCGAGGCAATGGGTTTTATTACTTAACCCGATTCCCTAACACGGCTGCGGTCATTGAGCTGCCCAGCCACCCCAACGACTTCAAAGATCAATTCTTTATGTCGACGGGGTTCAGAATCTGCGAGCTCCACTACTTCAATCGTCCTCGTAAGTGCTTTTCAACCTTAGCTTATAAGTTAAGTATCATATAGCTCCTCCGGTATCCCTTTCTGATTTAGATTAATCATGCAGCTATCTTCGCGAGGACAGAGAAATCTGTGACCCTCGGGGCCCAATACGAGACACTGGCGGGCTTGCCCCCCAGTGAGAAGGATTACCGCGTGCTCATGACATACGAGACGATGGTGGCCTGCAAGCTGATCTTCCCGAATCAGACTCTGTACTTGAGGAGGACCCGGGCGCTTCCCCCAGCTCGCGATACAAGGCCTATCATCGTGGAGGAGGTTGCGGGGGGCGAAGATGAGGAGGACGAGGTTCCCCTCGTGAGGAACAGGAAGCGGGCGTTGGAGGTCGCCCAGAGGACGAACGAGGAGAGGATCTGGTCTGGAGCGGCTGCAGGTCCTTCTGGCTAAGGTAACCCTTATATGTTTAGGAATTTAGATAGGGCCATTGTCGACCCCTGGCTAGCTAGGTTCAATCCCAGACAGATCGTCCAACGTCACCGAAGAGATCTGGACCTGGATACAACCTTGCTTCACTGTGTCGACCAGCTCGTGCTGGATTACCAAGATAGCCGACCTAGGGGTACCGTAGTCGTAGAAAACACCCTAGCCTTTAGGTCGATCCTATTCGAGGAGTATGGGACCAACCTTCGGTCATGGCCATCACTCCGGAGAGGTGCCGTAGCTCCGGGACTTAGGCAGTATGTAGAAGAATCTAGCCCGGAACCAGAGTCGGATCCAGAACTTGCACCAGCTCGGGAAATAATCGACTTAGGTTCTTCTTCTAGCTCGGGGGGTAGGATCCCTTTTTGTATATATACATACTTGAATTTCTCATTTTCCCCCTTTGTTTTTGTTTTTGCATGACTGCTAACTTTTGTACTAACCATGTCTTTGCTTTGACAGAAGAGATGTCTCAGCCGGACGGGAGTCTGCAAGCAGCGTTTGCCGGGGGAAACCCCTCAGCCGGGGCCCCTGGGCCAAAAATGAAGAAGCTCCGGACATCGAAAAAAGCCACCGGAACCCCAACGAAGTCCCCTGCAAAGGAGAAAGAGCAGCCCCCAACCGCCCAGGTCGCGGGAACTGTTCCTCCTGCTGCAGGGGGGAGCAGCATGCCCCCACCCCCTCCACGAGCTCCGACCTTCGTCCGGGACGCAGGGGCAGAGCTTGGGGCTTTGGCGATTGTACCCTCTGAGGTGCGCATCCCAGTCGATCCCTACGACCTGGAGAAGATCCCAGAGGCCTTCCGGGGGACGGTATATGAGTCGGCGAACTACGCCGTCAGCCACATATACAAGTTCAACGAGAAGGAGCTCAGGGCCATCGAAACTAGGAGCCCAGTGGGCATGATGGAATCTTCACTAGGCATGGCCCTAACAGTAAGCAGACTTTTCCCTTTTATGGCTTTTTATCATCATGCCTTGCCCTGTGTTTCCTTTCTCCTTCCTCTATTTTTTTTCTAAGGAAATTGCGCCTCTGCTTTCGCAAGGCGCCGTTGCCCTTCATCGGAGCATAGCCAGGGCCAAGGCTCAGCTCGAGGAAATGAGGAGTGAGCACCAGGCGGTTGTGGCCACCCACCAGACTTCTCTGCAGACGGTTAAGGATGCCTTGGTGGCCTCGTAGGCTGAACTGGAAGAGACTCGCCCCAAGCTAAAAGAGCTCGAGACCACCCTCTCCACCGCGCGGGCAGACCTAGACACCGCGAAGGCTGAGGCCAAGGCCGCCCTGGTGGTTGAGCGGGCAACTTCAGACGCTGCCAAGGAAGACATGTTCTACCATTGCTGGGCTTATAACGAGGACGCCAACTTCTCCTTCCTGGCAGCGGCCGTCTAGGAGCCATTGCTGGAGAAGTTCAAAGCTCGCCTCGATAAAGAAGCGCCCTCCGAGGCCGGGGAAGGCTCTGGCACAGCCGAGCAGGGCGAGACGGCGACCTCCAAGGGGCCACCTGGCGGAGCTTAGGGCCTTCCTCTCTCGTGCCCTTTCCTTGAATATTTTTAAATTTTTCTGTGTAAATTTTGCATGAGGTTCTTACACCTCGAGATAATTTAGCTATCAATTTTATTTTTAATTGATTTACTGCCCTTTGCCTCTACGCATTTTAGTTACTATTTTGAAAATCTTAGTTCGCGTTAATCTTTATCAATATCTCGAGCTCTTTAGGAAGAACAACAATCAATAGATTTAAATCAACTTCTAAGTTTTATGACCTGGTTATAACTAGGAACTTAATTTGAAAACTTAGTTCGTGTCAATTTTTATCAATATCTCGAGCTCTTTAGGAAGAACAACGATCAATAGATTTAAATCAACTTCTAAGTTTTATGACCTGGTTATATCCAGGAACTTAATTTGAAAACTTAGTTCGTGTCAATTTTTATCAATATCTTGAGCTCTTTAGGAAGAACAACGATCAATAGATTTAAATCAACTTCTAAATTTTATGACCTGGTTATATCCAGGAACTTAATTTGACAACTTAGTTCGTGTCAGTTTTTATCAATATCTCGAGCTCTTTAGGAAGAACAACGATCAATAGATTTAGATCAACTTCTATGTTTTTTGACCTGGTTATATCCAGGATAGGACTTAGTTCGCGTTAATCCATACCAATATCTCGTGTTTTTTAAGAAAAACAACAATCAATCGATATGAATCAACTTCTAAGTCATTAAGGCGACCTGGTTATATCCAGGTACCATATGCCCCCCAAGTAACTGGGAAAGGGTCTTTCGTGGTTACTTTAGATTACATTTGAAAACATGTACAAATATAAACAAAATGTTAATTCTCATTGCTTAATACATAAAAGGTGGCCTTTTAGGCCTTACAAGTGCATTACTGATAGTATCTCTTCAAATGGATGGCGTTCCAGGTCCGTGGGACCGTCCCTCCATCAAGACGAGCTAACATATAAGTTCCCTCCTTAATGACCTCGATGACTTGATATGGTCCTTCCCAGTTCGGTCCCAATACTCCATCTTTGGGATCCTTTCCGGTCAAGAAAACTCTTCTGAGGACCAGGTCGCCAACGCTAAAGGCGCGATATTTGACTTTTGATTTGAAATAGCAAGTGATCTTCTGCTGATAATGGGCGAGCTGGAGTTGCGAATCTTCTCTTCTTTCATCAATCAAGTCCAAAGAGGTGCAAAGAAGCTCGTGGTTGCGGTCCTGGTCGTATGACTGCACCCTATGCAAAAGTACCTTAATTTCCAAAGGGATAACTGCCTCACCCCCCAAGGTCAAGCAAAAAGGAGTATGATTCGTAGGAGTCCGATGCGAGGTCCGGTATGCCCATAGGACCTGGGGGAGCTATTCTGGCCAGACTCCCTTCGCTTCATCTAGTCTTTTCTTGAGGCTCGCCTTTAACGTCTTGTTGACAGCCTTGACCTGGCCGTTTGCCTGAGGATAGGCCACGGAGGAGAAACTTTTCACAATTCCGTACCTCTCACAAAACTCGGTAAACAGGTCGCTGTCGAACTGAGTCCCATTGTCGGAGACAATCTTCTTGGGCAGACCGAATCGGCAGATAATGTTCTTAACCACGAAGTCAAGGACTTTTTTCGAAGTTATCGTTGCCGGAGGTTCTGCCTCAGCCCACTTCATAAAGTAGTCGATGGCCACCATGGTGTAATGGACCCCGCCCTTTCCAGTAGGGAGGGCGCCAACCAAGTCGATCCCCCAAACTGCAAACGGCCATGGGGAAGAGATCATCTTCAGCTCCATTGGGGGAGCTCGGGCAACTGTGGCGAACCGCTGGCACTTGTCACACTTCTTCACATATGAGATCGAGTCTTTGGACAGAGTTGGCCAGTAATAACCTTGCCTCAGGACCTTTAAGGCCAAGCTTTGCGCCCCAGTGTGATCTCCGCAAAAACCCTCATGCACTTCCTGCAGGATGGCCTTTGCTTCGTTTGGAAGAACACATCGTAGGAGAGGTAGGGAGTGCCCACATCTGTATAACATCCCGTCTACTATCGTATACCTGGGAGCTTGATACAGAACTTGTCGCGCATCATTACGCCCTTCAGGTAGCTTTCCCTCGACGAGATACTCAAGGATGGGGGTCATCAAGGTCAGCCTGGCGTCGATCATCTTGACCTCCGTCCTAGCTTCTTCTATACTTGGTCTCTCCAAGAATTCTACTGGTACTAACCCCAAGGTCTCCGTGTCCCCGGAGGTGGCGAGCTTGGCAAGAGCATCTGCGTTGGCGTTCTGCTCTCGAGGTATCTCCTCGATCGAGCCTCGCCCGAATGTGGATAGCTCAACCTTTACCTTTGCTATATAGGCAGCCATCTTGGGCCCTCGTGCTTGATATTCGCCCAGAACCTGGTTTACCACGAGCTGGGAGTCACTGAAGCACTGGACGGAGCTCGCCTTCAGCTCCTGGGCTATCCTCAGCCCGGCCAACAAAGCTTCGTATTCGGCCTCGTTGTTGGAGGCCTTGAATCCAAACCTCAGCGCCGGGTGGAATCTATGTCCTTCAGGGGATATCAAAATGATTCCAGCTCTGGAGCCATTCTCGTTGGACGAACCATCCACGAATATCCTCCACGATGCCTGGGCCGAGGCGACCTGGGGTGAGTCTTCTACAGATTCTTCCCGGAATCCTGTGCACTCTGCTACAAAATCGACCAGGGCCTGACTTTTTATAGCAGTTCACGGAGTGTACAAAATTTTGAACTGATTGAGTTTGATTGCCCACTTTAACAAGCGTCCCGATGCTTCAGGTTTTTGCAAAACCTGCCTTAAAGGCTGATTGGTCATGACGTGTATTGAGTGGGACTGGAAGTATGGCCTGAGCTTTTGCGAGGCCGTGATAAGGCAGAACGCCAATTTCTCCATCAACGGGTACCGGGATTCAGCTCCGAGAAGTCTCTTGCTGATGTAATAGACTGGCTTCTGAATCCGGTCTTCTTCCCGTACCAAAACGGCACTGGCTGCATCCTTTGTGACAGCCAGGTAGAGAAAAAGAGGCTCTCCTACTTTTGGTTTTGATAGTACGTGTGTCTCGACCAGATGTGCCTTCAGGTCGAGGAAAGTGCTTTCGCACTCTTTTGTCCATTCGAACTTCTTATTTCCTCGGAGCAGGTTGTAGAATGGCAAACACTTATCGGTGGACTTGTAAATAAACCGATTGAGAGCTGCCACTCTTCCTGTTAGGCCTTGGACATCTTTGTGCGACCTGGGTGAGGGAAGCTCGAGCAACGTTCTGATCTTATCGGGGTTTGCCTCGATTCCTCGGGTATTGACGATGAAACCCAGGAATTTTCCCGATGCGACTCCAAAAGTGCACTTCTGTGGATTAAGCCTCATGCCATACTCCCATAGGATCTTGAAGCATTCTTCCAGGTCGGAAACATGGTTATCAGCAGTCTTTGACTTGACTAGCATGTCGTCGACGTACACTTCCATGTTTTTTCCGATCTGGTCTGCGAACATTCTATTCACCAACCTCTGATAGGTAGCACCGGTGACCTTGTAACAATAAACGTTAGTCGGGGTCATGAAGCTGGTATGCTCCTGGTCCGCCGGATTCATGGCGATCTGATTATAGCCTGAGTACGTGTCCATAAAGGACTTGAGCTCGTGCCCCACCGTGGCATCCACCAATTGGTCAATCCTTGGCAATGGGAAACAATCCTTGGGGCAGGCTTTATTCAGGTCGGAGAAGTCGATGCAGGTCCGCCATTTCCCGTTGGGCTTCGGGACTAGCACGGGGTTGGCGACCCAAATTGGAAACCTGGCTTCACGGATAAAGCCGCATTTTTTGAGCCTGGCTACTTCTTCCTCCAAGGCTTCAACCTGGGTTGTTCCTAGGCGTCTCTGCCTCTGGGACTTTGCAGAAACGCTTTTATCTAGATGAAGCGTGTGCATGATGACACTCGGGCTGATTCCCACCATGTCCTCGTGTGACCACGGAAACACATCCAGGCTATCTCGCAGAAATCTGATCAGCTCCGCCTTCTTCTCGCTGCAGAGGTTTTTTCCGAGCTTGACCATCCGTGATGGGTTCTGCGGATCAATGTTTACTTCCTCGAACTCCTCAATAGCTTGGAGCTCAGATCTATCCTCACCTATTCGGGGGTCAATATCCTCACTTAAGACGATATTTCCCCCTTCGGCGCTTTGAGGTTTTTCAATCTCAGGATCAGCCAAGGGTTCCTGAGATTCCACTTCACCACCTTGGATGGCCATTGCCAGCTGCCTGGGTTTAGATTTTCCCTTCATGGAAATGCTGTAGCATTCCCTGGCAGCGAGCTGATCGCCATGGACAGTGCATATTCCCGTGGAAGTAGGGAATTTCATCGCGAGGTGGCGAATGGAAGTGACGGCCTCAAAAGCTATGAGCGTAGGTCGTCCCAAAATTGCGTTGTATGCAGCGGAGCAGTCGATGACCACAAACTCAAGGAGTTTGGAGACTGTCCGAGATCCTTTTCCCAGGGTCATCACCAGCTCGATTGTCCCTATGGCCGCCGATCCTTCTCCCGAAAAACCATACAGCATCATGGAGGTCGCCTTCAGCTCGACGACAGTCAAACCCATCTTCTCTAGTGTGGACCGGAATAGGAGGTTCACCGAGCTCCCATTATCGATCAGCACCCTCCTAACCCTCCGATTAGCGAGCTGAACTGCTATGACCAGAGGGTCATTACGAGGGAACTGGACATGGCCCGCATCATCTTCTGTAAAAATGATCGGTTGCTTCTCCAATCGCTGCTGCTTTGGCAAGCGCTGCTCCGGGATGAACTCCACTCCGTTATGCGCCTTGAGTTCGTTCACGTACCTCTTCTGGGCACCCCTGCTCGTGCCAGCCATATGCGGACCTCCAGAGATGGTGGATATCTCCTATCCTATCACGGGAGGAGAGACATCTGGATCTACCCGAGACCCGGGCTGACTGGCCGGGACTTCTGGAGCAGATCGACTTGCTGGAACCCTGTTCCGCGCATACTGGGCCAAGGGGCCGGCTCGGATGAGAGTCTCGATCTCATCTTTTAAATGCCTGCAATCGTCGGTATTGTGGCCAATATCGTTGTGAAAACGGCAAAACTTGGAGGTGTCTCTCTTCCCCTTTAGGTGCTTCAATGGCTCGGGCCTCTTCCAGGGGAGGCGAGTAAAATTAGCTCGGAAAATATTCTCCCTAGACTAGGTGAGCTCTGTATAAGTCGCATAGTCGGGCTTGAACTTGTCCACGGACTTATTCTTCTTTTGGCCGTGCTGGCTGCCCTCGCCATTCCCCTTTCTTTTGACTCCACCGAGCTGGTTATTCTGTGTGACGTTTTGGGTCGCTGATTAAGGACCTGGCTGGTTCCTGCAGTTGAGGCTTCGGCTTCCTCTAAGTTAATCAATTCCTGGGCCCTGTTGAGGAATTCGTTAACCGAGCTAACTCCCTTCCTTTGTATATCTTTCCAGAGATCTCCTCCCACGAGGATTCCAGTCCTCATGGCCATGAGCTTGGAGCTGTCATCCGCGTCTCTGGCCCAAGCAACGATGTTCGCAAATCTGCTCAGGTAGGCTTTCAGGGTTTCGCCGGGCTGCTACCTCACGTTAGCCAGAGAGTCGGCCTGAACGTGGGCAGCCTGGGAGGCTCGGAATGCCCTCTTGAAATCCTCCGAGAAAGTTTTCCAGGAGTTGATTGACTGTCTTTTGCCTTGCTTGAACCACTGCCTGGCTGGTCCAGTCAGTGTGGAAGGAAAGATTAAACACCTCAGCTCGGGGCCAATGTTGTGGTCCATCATCAGGGTGTTGAACATCCCTAGATGATCCGAAGGATCTCCATCTCCATTGAACTTAGACAGGTGCGGCATACGGAAACCAGGTGGGTAAGCCGTCGCTGCTATGCTGGGGGCGAAGAGCTCCATCTCGTCCCCCGAATCGTACTCATCTTTTTCTTTTTCCGACAGGAGCATCCTCATCAGCTCCTCCATCTGGACCAGGCGCTCGAGGGTTTGGTCCTGATGTCCTTGGTTATTCCGGGGCTGTTCAACAGCTCCGGATCCACTGTACATATTTGGTGGGTTATTACCCCTCCTATATTGAGATAGGTTATTTGGGCATTCCCTCCGTTACATACTTCGGACAGGGCCCCCCCTGAGCGAGCATGGCTGTCTCCTCCTGCCGGCTCCCCTCCATGAGAGTTAAGGCGATCTCGCAGGTCGTCCCCTAGGTGGCTCGTGGACTTTGTGCCGAGCTCAAACGCTGACGCAGGTCTCCACCAGAAAGGTCACTCCGGTGACTGCCGGTCCAATAGCTCCTGCTAGCGAGGCTCGGAGCTCGCATTTGGTGCTGAGGATCTGGGCTTTCCCTTGGTGCCCTGCTACGTCGGGAAGGTCCGGCTGATGGCGGGTTTCTCCTGCTACTCCCATAGGCTGGAATATCTCGGGCGGGCTGAGGAGGAGATGGATATCTGATTGGAGACGGAGGATGCCTGACTGGAGAGGCGATCCTAGTTCTGTCAGGACTGATCAAATTAGGTGGGGGCTTTTCGGCCCTACCAACCTGCGGGTCCCGCGCCTGGCGGTCTGGATGAGGCGCAGGATGGCTATTGGGGACAGGCTGACGCTGCGAGCCCTCCCCGGACCTCCTTCTAGAATTTCCTCGAGCTCCCCTGGTTGGGAGCTAGGAGTTGAAGTCCTGACCGAACAACTGTACTGCTGTTGTTCGACTCTAGGCATTCCTCTGAAGTTTGCCTCTCGTCGGCGCGACGAGGGAGTGGAGTTGGCTGTCGGATGTCTGTCCGAGCGACTATGCCTGGACCGGTTACCCCGGCGATACCTTGGAGCCTCGCCTTGCCTCTCTCCGACGTTAACGTCTGTTGTGAGAGGGGGTAATCGGGCCAGCACATCCTTGATCTGTTGATTAGCTATTGCTAGCTGGCTCCTCAGCTGAGCATTCTCCATCTCCACCGCAGTGTAATAACATGGGTTCAGATTAGGTGGCCAGGGCGCTGAACTTCCAGTGTCTTCTTGGCCTGCTGGCTGTTTTCCGGGCCGCTGTTGGACTTCAGGATTTTGTTCACCAGGGATGGCAGTATGATGAGCCTCCTGCCCATCATGTTGTTCTGTCTCGTTACGTGCCTGGATCGAGTAGTCACCATAGTTGGATGTTTGCGACAGCACTAATCGAACTTGCTCTCAATGAAACTGTTGATGTGGTTCTTCGCCAACAGGTAATTAAGAAAGGAAGAGAAAGGGATTAGTGCTTAGGCTGAACCGAAAAAGATAAGTGATCTTAGAGAATGAAATGGTGACTCAAAAATACATTTTTTAAGTGTTTCAAAGGTTAAAATCCTTCTACTCCACTAGTCAGTATTCTTGCTATATACTGGGTATTTGATTACAGGGTATTTCTTACAATCAAGAATCCAACCTCTATTAACTCCCAAGGTCTCCATATTTATAGGAGAAGGCACCTGCGAGTGTGTAAGAAGGTCATCCCGTGACCTTCTCACCTATCATGTCACTCTTTGACATTCATGATTAATTCCTAAACCTGACACATTAGTGTGGTCAAATCAATAGGTAAGGGGATAATGGGCCGCACGGCCCAACCCAGTCGTGGGTGTCTGAATACGCACGTTCTTGCTGCGTGTCTGAGAAGTCAGGGGTATATCAGACACGCGATGTCTGATATATGCACGTTTACCTTGCGTGGTTGACTTTATAAAAGGTCATAGCCTCCAACTCTAGCTCGTACCACGAGCTGGATGATTGCCTCGACCTGCGGCCTTCAGAGTCCTTAAGCAATCTTGGCAAACCCTTGGGTTACCTCGAGCTAAGGAGGTAGGATCTTATGACGGCAGCTCCGGTCTTGGGGAGGTCCACGTGGTAGTCATGATTAGACCGTATCTTAGCTCGCTAATCAGCCCGTGGGAAAATCAAGGCGTACAATGTGGATTTATTGCTTGCTTGACTAGGGCTATATTTTCTAGGCGTGTGCCATATGATCTGATGACATGTTATAACTGTTCATGAGCATGTTAAGTTTTCTTGCTGGGCTTCGGCTCACGGGTGCTATGTGGTGTAGGCAAAGGAAGAAAAGTAGGACCATCCTTGAGTTGAAGAGCATAGGTGACGATGTGTACATACCCAGCTGATCGACCACCACGGCCGAGGTTTGAAGGGGAACTAGGGTTTAACCATGGTTTGCCGCTTAGATCGGCCTGTTGTAAATTTTTTCTTGTAATAGACCTTTAAATTATATTTGGGATCCCAATGTTTATAATAAACGTTCTAATGAAACGTTATATCTTAACCAAAATTTTTAATCCCTAAACCGCTTATCATACTTAGATACACGATTTTGGCTAAACGACTCGATTAGCGAGTTTAGCACTGTTTACAAGGCACACCGTAACGGTCCCTGGAGTTGGGGCATTACAACTTGGTATGAGAGCGAGCCAAGGTTTATGGTTCCTGAAGACAAGCTGGGCATGTACACTCGTCATTGAAGATAGCTTCACTCAGGGAATGGTAACTATTTCTGTAGTTATGTGTTTAACTGCTTAAATAGAATGTAAATGCTTTACCTGCACATTGTATTAGGGAGCATGAGATTCTGATAGAGCTTGGCTCTTGACTATATGATTATATGCTCCATGAATATATATATATGGATGCGATTATATGATTACCTGTTCCATGAATATATAACTGTAATATTTGCATGCTGGAGTTGGAGGCATGGTGTGAATGTTGGAAGAGCAGGGATTATGATTGATGTATGAATGCCATGGGCATGTTTTTAGCACTACAAGTGGTTAATGAATGTGGTGTGGTAAGATTTATCCTATGGGGGAAAGTTCTCGATATGCTTATCATATTTAATGGGTCAAGTTATTGACTGCAGATTCAATTAGCAGGCATATAGTCAAGGCAGATAATGAGGCCTGGTGGTGGTTATAATGAGGTTGGGAGTTATAGCCAGGGTATCAGATCTTCATCTGCTCCTATGAATTTTTAGAAGATGCTTACAGATTTGCAATCAAGATTGCAGAGGCATGAGGAAGAGATTAGGTGTTTGAAGCAACAACAGAATTTATTGGGGAGCACCTCTTCCTTTGCTATGCCAGGAGTGGCACCAGTTTTGGCTCAGCCAAGGGTTGAGAATATATGGGAATTTCTTTGTGGAAGATTCCAGGAATATTACCCTCCAGTCTTCGAGGGAGGCTTAGATCCATTCAGAGCTGAGCAATGGATAGGCATGATCAGTTCCATTCTTGACAGCATGGGGATGGTAGGTCACGATGGGGTGATCTGTGCGACATATGTATTGGGGGATGATGCCCGGACGTGGTAGGAGGTAATATCCCAGACCCGAGACACAGCTGTGATGGATTGGAAAGAATTTAGGCAGCTGTTTAACGAGAAGTATTATTGTGATGCAGCTAAGACTGCTAAGATGAATGAGTTTCTGAATCTCGTTCAAGGAAAGGCATCAGTGGCGGTGTATGTTAATAAATTTGTTGGATTGGCCAAGTTTGCTTTTGACATGGTACCCACAGATATAGTTCGGAAGGAAAATTTTGTTCAGGGATTGAATCCTGGAATAGCTCAGGGCATTAACGTTGCCCCATTGCATGAAGTCTTTACCTATGCTCAGGTGGTAGGGAAGGCTCTTGCTGTTGCGAGCGCAGGACATCCCATTGGGCAGCAGAGTGCTGGAGAGAATGGAGCTCAGATAGTGGTACCTCCACTTATTGGAGCAAGTAAAAAGGAAAGTCGGAAGACATATCCAATATGCGCTCGGTGCAAAAGGCATCATCTTGGAGAATGTCGAGCAAGGGAATGTTTCTCATGTAATATGTTTGGACATCGTAAGAAGGATTGCCCAATGTGGAGAAAGGATGAGCAACAGGGGATAGACAGCTCGATTCCAACTCGAGTGTTTATTCTGAGGTTGTCAGAGCCTGAAACTGAGACTAGTTCCTCAGGGGTGGCAGGTCAGTTTTCTAGTTCTGATTACTTTGTTATGCTGATTGGTTTTGGTGCCATGCTGTTCCTTTATTTGTTGCATATAGAGAGGTATAGAGTTGCTATGCAGATCACATGGTTATGTTGTGATGAGAAGATGGTACTGTATCGGTAATCCAATGGATCAGTTGAATTGCGATAAAAAAGGACTTATCAGTGATTTTGATAAAGCTGGTTATGACTGGCTTTGGTTTGATCTAGGGTATGGATTGGCTATGTAGTTATGGAGCAATTTTAAATGGCAAGGAAAGTATAGTAACTCTTGAGATTGAGAGTGGGAAGCCTTGTGGCAGTTGGCAATGATCGCAGATTCTGTATGCTTATGATATCTGTAGTGAGAGCTGGAATTTTATTGCAGGGAGATGCGTGAAACTCTTAGCTAGTGAGGTGGATACCACTAGGTTGTGCCAGTGAGATCAAGACAGACTGGACTAGTCTGTGAGTTCCTGGATGTGTTTCCAGGGGATTTTCCAGGGTTCTTTTATATGGAAGGAGACTAGAAAGGTGATTGGATCAGTGCCAGGGATGGAATTAGATGTAAGCACTGTTTTGAATGGCTCAGCGGAGTCGTAAGAATTAAAGGTTCAGTTATTGAGTAAGATGGAATTCTCTAAGGTGGATCTTGGATCTGGTTAGGACCAGTTAGAGATCAGAGGGGAAAATTATATAAAAGATTTTGTTGTGTTGGATAAGAGCACTGAGAGTGCTGAATATGTCTTGAGGATTGGTTTAATGCCAAGTGTTTATGAGTAAGATGAATAGAGCATTCAAAGGTTTATTTGAATGGGAATTTGTGATCGTCTTGGACGATGGTATTGTGGTATTTTTCTCGGCGAAAATTTGCCAAGGTTAAGGAACGCCTTAGGGGCAGGAGTGTCTTTGGGTGGTAAGGATATTACAGGTGCCTTGGTAAAGAGTTTTTAGTCTTCTTACAGATCAAAACCTGTTAGTGGGTTGTTATGACATCTCAGTGACAGAGAAAAGTAATTGCCTAAGCAATATGTTGGTTAAAGGATCTGACCAGAACAAGAGTAGAGTTTCTAGTGGGCCAGGTGGCCAGTGTTATGTTTGAGATTATTATTTTGGAAAGGATAAAAAGGAAAGATGACTAAGTGAACCATAGATAAGAAAGATTGAATGGAAAGTCTTAGTTGGATTAGCTAAGAGTTGTGCAGTGTCAGATATGAATTTATTGTGGTATAAGGGTCGGATTTGGAATCCGATGGACATTGAGATTAATTGGGAGATTCTGGATGAATCTTGTGTTATTCTTCTATTCTTTTCATTCAGGTATCATGCGAATGTAACAAGATATGAAAGCTTTATATTGATGGCCTGAGATGGAGAGGGATGTAATGGAATGCGTGTTAAAGTCTTAGCCTGATAGCAGGTCAGACCAAAGTATCAAGAATCGGTGAGGCCATTATATCCATTGAGTATTTTATAATGGAAATAGGATGGCATCGCGATGGGTTCCGCGGTGGGGTTTCCAGGTTTGTGGATCAGCGTGAGTTGGCATTGAGTCATTGTGGACTAGTAGTCCAAGTGAGTTCATTTTTATCAGTAAGGATAAGTAAATAGTACAGCTGATCAGTATTCAAATCTCTTTGTGAGAGAGATAGAGCGCCTTCATGGAACTCAAGGTCTATCTTATCAGATGAAGACTCTATTGCTACTTCCAGGTTTTGGAAGGGTTAAGAAGGCGATGAGTATATAGATGAAATTCAGTACAGTTTATTACTCTCAAACTGATGGTAAATCAGAGAGAGAGGGTTATCCAATTACTATTGGAGGAACATCTTATAAGATGAATGAGTTAATATATATATCTGGATCCTGAGGTGGTTCAGGGGACTATTGAGATTACCAGAGATTGAAGCTTTGATGCTCACTTCTCAGAATAAAGGAGAAAAAGTTTGTTGAATTGAAAAGTAGGAACATAGAGTTCCATGTAGAAGATTATATCTTCCTTAGAGGTATCACCATGGAAAGGGGTGAGGAGTTAAAGGCAAGCTAAGCCCTAGACTATCTCGGCAGTTGAGTCCAAGATAGGACTGGTCAGGTTGGCTTGATTCGATCTTGTTTTTGGCACTGTTAGTTGTGACCAGTGTATTTTGTATTTACATGCTGTGGGCATGGGTTAAAATAACTCATGAGTTGAGTTATGAGAATCTGGGAACTAAAGCTAAGTTATCCTATAAGGAATAGCCAGTTCAGATATGAAACTAAAAGAATAAGGTTCTGAGGAACAAAGTGTACCTTGAGTTAAGGTATGTTATAGAAACAGTGAGGTCGAAGGAATGACCTGGGAAACTAGAATCAATTGTGTGGAATTCTTATTCTGGGCTGTTCAGATAAATTTCGAGGACGAAATTTCTGTAAGAAGGGGATAGTTGTAATGCCCCAAATTTCCTAATAAGGTTTAGGACTTTGATTAGGCGGCCGAGAGGGCCATAATTGATTTATTTTATTATTAAATGATAATATGCATGTTTAGGTGTATTAAATATGCATGTGAACCCATTTATGAGTAATTGGGTGATTTTCATATTTTGGCCATTTCGAGCATATTTGGCATATATGTGATATGTGTCTGGTGCTTTATTATTATTTGGTTATGCTAGGGTTACCCAGCACAAGACGATCCTAGGAGGTAAGCTAGTGGGAAAGTCACACCGGGGTATATGCTTGATTTGGAGTAAGTCAAGGGGTATTTAGAGCATTACCGGGTTATTGGGTAATGGGAATAAATATTTGGTGATAAATTGGGAGTTAGTAAGTTCAGGGGGAAATTCTGGAGGTTTTGACTATTTTGTCCCCGGGGGTGTTTTCGGGACCCCGGGTGTTAGGATATGGTTGAGGCTACTTAAGCTTGAAGTAACCTTTTAAGAGAATAAAAAGAACGTTCTGTACGTTCTCTCTCCCTCTAAGTTTCCTTTGCGTCTCCCGATCGCATTTTCGAAGGTAACTTGAGTTCTAGGACTCGGAATCAAGCGAGGATCGAGGCATAGCAATCCCAGGAAAGATTAGAAGCTTATTAGCCGGAGGATTTAGTTGGAAACAACTCAATTGGAGGTAATTCAAGTTTTAAGTTTTATGTTTTTAAGCTTGAATTGGATTTTGTGTTTTGATGTGTTTTTGGGTGATTTGAGACTTGGGTTTTATGGGTTTTGGATCATGGGGATGTTTGGGAACTTTGATTTTGGGATTTGGAGATGTTTGGATAGGTTTATGGAAGGTTTTAAAAGTGGGAAAACGAGGAAAAGTGGCTGGTGCGAGGTTGGGCCGCGACCCTAGCTTGATGAAGGTGGAGGAGGCTCTGCCAGGGGGGCGGGCCGTAGCATGGTCCTTGTAGGGCGGCGGCCCTTAAGGAAAAAAATGGAAAATGTGAGTTTTTGTGATGGGAACTTAACTCTGAGGGCCTGGGATCGATCCTACTACCTAGTTGAGTGGGATTCGATGTTCCGGAGGCTTGGGTTGGGTTTGGAATTATTTATCTACCCATTATGATGAGGTTTTATATCATGGTTGTGGCTAGGATTTCACTAGGGGCTTGGAATCAGGATCGTGCTTGTGACTCCTATATTGGTAACCTGTGCTTGGACCAAAGGTAAGAAAATTGCACCCTGTGTATATGTGACATGCATGGCTATTTTTGATGTATGTTGGATGCTTAAATGTAATTCACGAGAAACATGTGATTAGGACATGCTTTGTATACTGAGTATGATATTGTTCAGAGCTTGAGCCTCTGTGTTTATGCATGATCCTAGTTGTGCTAGTAATTATCGAGTAAGCATGCTAAATGCCCTGTATTCGGTTATTTGACATACGATATATGTTTGGTGGCATTGCTTACTTGTGTATGGCACTGACTTATTAGTTAGAATCGGCAATGGTGTCAGATCCATCTGTGAAGCTGTGATTTACTAGTCAAGTTCACAACGGGGTGAACACTGGTCATGTTTTACTGACCTAAGAGTCAGAAACGGCATAAGCGTCAAGGACGCAGGCCGAATGAAGATTAGATCTAATCGATATAGCATTGAATGACTCATATGGGGTATTAATGCTGGACCGACCTAAAGGTCGATGAAAATTATAAGCGCTTGGCTAGTCTAGGACTAGTTACTCTGAGCCAGAGCCTAAGGCCTAGGTGACTGCTTGTTACATGGCTAGGGAACAGTGTTCCATAGTTATGACTCTAGGGTCATGAGGAAGGTTATGTTGGTGACTAATCATCATGCACCTATCCTGTTTAAGTTAGTGAAAGGATCACTTATTTGTAAAGGGAGAGGAACCCACCTTAGTGATTTGTGCCACTATCACTCTTTTATTTAGGGCTATTAGCCGGTATGGTTACTGGAACCGCCAGTGTTAACTCACTTATCTGATTGATATTGATTTGATAGTCATCCACTCAGGAGGGCAGGATTTCTTATCCTGGATACCCATCATTATGTGGATTATTGCTTGCTTGACTAGGACTATATTTGCTAGGCGTGTGCCTTATGATCTTATGACATGTTATAACTGTTCATGAGCATATTAAGTTTTCTTGCTGGGATTCGACTCACGGGTGCTATGTGGTGCAGGTAAAGGCAAAAGAAAGCTGGACCATCCTTGAGTTGAAGAGCGTAGGTGACGATGTGTACATATGCAGCTGATCGACCACCACGTCCGAGGTTTGAAGGGGAACTAGGGTTTAACCCTGTTTTTCCGCTTAGATGGGTCTGTTGTAAATATTTTCTTGTAATAGACCTTTAAATTATAGTTTTGGGATCCCAATGTATATAATAAACGTTCTAATGACACGTTATATCTTAACCAAAATTTTTAATCCCTAAACCGCTAATCATACTTAGATACACGATTTTGGCCAAATGACTCAATTAGCGAGTTTAGCATTGTTTACAAGGCACACCGTAACGGTCCCTGGAGTTGGAGCGTTACAACTTGGTATGAGAGCGAGCCAAGGTTTATGGCTCCTGAAGACAAGCTGGGCATGTTGATAACTCTAGGAATTAGAGTTATTTTTATGCACTTAAACTTGTAATTTTATCAAGAAATAGTGGGTTAGAGTGTTTGGTAGAGTCTTTATCTTTGTTTTGTCAAATATTAAAATATAATGAAATAATATTATATAGTAGTATTTTTCTGGAAAAATATATCCTAAAGTGTGAAATTCTTATTGTGGCAGGTGGTGGTGGAATTTTGGTCATTTGGAAAGAGATTGAGGTGTTAAACTGTTTCAGTAGGAGGGAATGCTGCAGCATTTCAGCAGCATGACGTACTGCCAGCCAGCCTAGTTGGATGACCCACGTGGACACTACTTCCCAGCTCACTTTGGGGATTATTTAAATTGGGCTGCTTGGTAAAGAGATAAGTGCTTATTGGTCTTCATTTGGCCTTGGACCCATTTATGGTCAAGAGGACAAAAAGATAAAGAAAGGAATGAAAGGAAAGGAGGCCTACGTGACCATAGGGGAGGAAGTGACCTAGACCAAAGGGTATCATATTTTCCAATTAGGGATACACGGCAAGAAAGAAGAAGAGAAGCCCAGCCGCTTGTGCAAGAAATACTCCCATTTTGGGCAGCCATTAAAAGAGAAAAGAAGGGAAGAGAGAGGATTGGAAGGAAGAAGACAAAAAGAGAAGGGTTATTAGGGGGACACTCCTTACTATTCTTGGCTTGTTTTTCTTTCCCTTCTATCTTGGAACTTAATTATTTCTTGCATTTTTTTTTTATTATGGATGATTACCAGCTGGGTTATTTTGTGGTTAAAGTTATGAACTAATTCTCTTAAAGTTAGGATAATTAAGGAACCTTGTTATGCAATTGTGGAACTTTGCTATTGATGCTTAATGCTAATTAAGGTTTATTCATTCAAGTAATTTTCATGCTTAACATTTACTATTGCTTGATCACCTTTAGTAAATGATTGAAACAATTAAGATTGCTGAAAAGGATTTTAATTATTAGACAAAAGACTTGAATGGTGCATGATTAAGTTCTTTGATTTTAATATTGTGAGGGTATAGACATATATCTTTGCCTTGCATAATCTAATACAATTTGGTGTTTGATAGGAATTCACGAAATTAAATTAACTTAGACATAAGTAATTTAATTAGAGAGTTAAATCCATTTGATTTCGACAGAAACTTATGGACTTGATTAGAATTCTTGATTAGTAAACTGTCAGGAATGCCGCAGAATTTTCATAGCATTACTTCCAGGAATTGCAAAACAGGGGGAATTAATTATCCTAGCTTACCATTTCATTATCAACTGATTTTCCTATTGCATCCCTTTAATTTAGACTTTAAATTCAGCTGTTAGTTATTTTTAATTGCATATAAAAAAAATCAACTTCCAATTTAATTTGAGTTTGGTTCTTTTATTTTTAATCATTTTGCTAAACTTTAATTTCACAATTTTAAGCTTAAAATCAATCCTTGTGGATACGATATTGGGTTCTTATCACCTTATTACTTGTTGACAGTGTACACTTGCACTTAGTATCTATTTTGCACAACAAGTTTTTGACGTCGTTGCCGAGGATTGTATAAAGTCATTTATTGTGAAATTAAGTATATTGCAATTTGGTTTCAACTGTTTTTGTACTGACTTGGGTGATTCTCGTGCAATTTCAGGTTTATACAATGTATGAACGAGAATCAAGACCCTGAACTACTTCCCATTGATCTTGAAATTGAGTGTACCTTTAGAAGAAGGCGAAGAATACAAAAATAAAAAAAGGAAGTAGTAGTTATGGATGCTGAGCAAGGGGCTCAACAGGGAGCTTCCCAGAGGGCAGCAAATCTATCAGGAGTCGCTCATGATCCACCAGTGAATATAGCAGGAGTTGTTCAAGATCGAGTAGCTTAAGGGGGAGTGGCTGCCAATAATGGGCAAAATGCAGTTATTATGACTGATGACAGAGATCGTGCTATCAGGCAATATGCTCTCCCCCTCTTTAATGAGCTCAATCCAGGCAGTGTCAAACCAGAAATTCAGGCAGCCCAGTTTGAATTGAAGCCAGTCATGTTCGAGATGCTTCAAACTGTGGGTCAGTTTAGTAGGATGCCAACAGAGGATCCTCACCTTCACCTTCGCTTGTTCATTGAAGTAAGTGACTCTTTCAAGCTGCCCAGAGTGACGGAGGATGCATTGAGACTAAAGTTGTTCCCATACTCCTTGAGAGACAGAGTCAGAGCTTGGTTGAACTCCTTGCCTTCTGATTCTGTGAGTACTTGGCAAGAGTTGGCAGAACGGTTTTTGATGAAGTATTTTCCCCCCACTAAGAATGCCAAGCTCCGCAACCAGATTACTTCATTTCAGCAACTTGATGAAGAATCTTTATATGAGGCATGGGAGCGGTTTAAGGAGTTGTTGGGCAAATTCCCTCATCGTGGCATTCCTCATTGCATCCAAATGGAGACATTTTATAATGGTCTAAATGCCCACACTAGAATGGTGGTTGATGCTTCAGCGAACGGGGCTCTTCTTGCTAAGTCCTATAATGAGGCATATGAAATACTTGAGAGGATATCCAACAACAACTATCAGTGGCCTACTTCTAGATTGTCTACAGACAGAAAGGTGGCTGGTATTCATGATGTAGATGCCCTCACTTCTTTGGCAGCCCAAGTATCCTCTATTTCTAATATGCTCAAGACAATAAATATGAGGATGAATCAATCAGTGGGGCAACCTATGGGGACACAATTTGGGCAAATGGAGAACATTTCTTGTGTGTATTGTGGTGAGGGTCATACTTTTGACAACTGTCCTTCCAATCCAGCAGCTGTTTGTTACATGGGGAACCAAAATAGGAATAGCCCTTATTCTAATTCCTACAACCCATCATGGAGGCAACATCCCAACTTGTCGTGGAGTAATCAAGGGGCTGGCCCTAGCAACTCTTCTATACCTCCAAGACCAAGTTTCCCACCGGGTTATCCCCCACAAGCACCACAACAACAAGCAATGCAATCTAGCTCTCTTGAGAACATGTTGAAGGAGTATATAGTGAAGAACGGAGCCATGATCCTAACCCAAGCTGCATCATTGAGAAACTTAGAAAACCAAGTTGGGCAACTAGCTAATGAGCTTAGAAATAGACCCCATGGTACATTACCAAGTGACACCGAGAATCCAAGAAATGGAAGAAAAGAACATTGTAAAGCCGTCGCTTTGAGAAATGGGAAGGGGTTGGAGAATTCCAAGGCCAACTCTGGGCATGAGGGTGAGCCCTCTTCAATCCAAATAAATGAGGAAATTCAAAAAGACACTAAAATTCCTAGTGTAGAAAAATCTGCCTCTGCCCAGAATGCTACAGGAATGCCACAGCATCAGCTCCCAGACAGCTCGAGTACAAGGCAGCCACCTCCATTTCCCCAGCGTTTTCAAAAGAAAAAGTTGGACTCTCAATTTAAAAAGTTCCTAGACATCTTGAGGCAGCTACATATTAGCATTCCCCTTGTTGAAGCCCTTGAGCAAATGCCCAACTATGTGAAGTTCATGAAAGACATCCTTACAAAGAAGAGACAATTGGGGGAATTTGAGACAGTGGCTCTTACCAAAGAGTGTAGCTCATTCTTGCAAAACAAGCTGCCATCAAAGATGAGAGATCCTGGGAGTTTCACCATTCCATGCACCATTGGTAATTCTTATTGTGGCATGGCCTTATGCGATTTGGGTGTAAGCATTAACATGATGCCAATGTCTATTTTCAAGCAATTGGGAATTGGAGAAGTTAAGCCTACTACAGTTACTCTTCAGTTAGCAGATAGATCTCTTGCTCATCAAGATGGGAAGATTGAGGATGTATTGGTAAGGGTAGACAAATTCATATTCCCTGCTGATTTTATTGTGTTAGACTATGAGGCAGACAGAGAGGTGCCCATTATCTTGGGGAGGCTGTTTCTTGCGACAGGAAACGTTAATAGATGTGCAAAAGGGGGAGCTGACTATGAGGGTCCAAGATGAAAGGGTGACTTTTAATGTTTTTAAAGCTATGAGATTTCCTGATGAGGTGGAGGAATGCTCAGTGGTTTCAGTGGTAGATTATTTGACATCAAGGGAATTTGTGACGAGTAATGTTGGTGATCCATTAGAGAGGGTACTGGTGTTTGATTCACACATTGAGGAAGATGAGGAGGAGTACTTAGCTTGGTTGGAGGCTAATTCTCAAGGGTTAAGAACAAGAAACCGATTTGATTCATTGGATTTGTCGTCTAGGGAGTTCAAAGCTCCTAAACCATCCATTAAAGAGCGACCTGAGTTGGAGCTGAAAGTTTTGCCATCGCATTTGCGATATGCCTATTTGGGTCCATCATCCACTTTACCTGTTATTATTTCAGCGGAGTTAAGTCATGATCAAGAACAAAAGTTGCTCGAAGTATTGAGAAAGTTCAAAAAGGTCATTGGGTGGACCATTGCAGACATAAAGGGTATTAGTCCTTCTCTAGGTATGCATAAGATTCTGTTAGAAAACAATGAAAAAGGGTCTATTGAAGGGCAAAGAAGGGTAAATCCTATCATGAAGGAAGTAGTGAAGAAAGAAATCATCAAGTGGCTGGATGCTGGCATTATTTATCCTATCTCTGACAGTTCATGGGTGAGTCCTGTGCAGTGTGTACCTAAGAAGGGTGGGATCATAGTGGTGAAGAATGAAGACAATGAGTTGATTCCTACTAGAACAGTGACTGGATGGAGAATTTGCATGGACTACAGGAAGTTAAACAAGGCCACTAGGAGGGATCATTTCCATCTTCCTTTCATTGATCAGATGCTAGATAGACTTGCTGGGAGAGAGTACTATTGTTTCCTTGATGGGTACTCTGGTTACAATCAGATAGCAGTGGCCCCAGAAGATCAGCACAAGACTACATTCACTTGCCCCTATGGTACCTTCGCATTTAGAAGAATGCCCTTCGGTTTATGCAATGCGCCTGCGACATTTCAGCGATGTATTATGGCAATCTTTACTGATATGGTTGAGCAATTTCTAGAGGTGTTCATGGATGATATTTTAGTCTTCGGTGATTCTTATGATGATTGTCTGAGTAACTTGTCTAAGGTGTTGAAGAGATGTGAAGAGACAAACCTAGTCCTTAACTGGGAAAAGTGTCACGTTATGGTTAAGGAAGGTATTGTCTTGGGGCATAACGTATCTAAGCAAGGGATTGAAGTTGATAAGGCGAAAATCGAAGAAGCTATCACCTCCTAATTCAATGAAGAACATTAGGAGTTTCCTTGGGCATGCCGGTTTCTACAGAAGGTTCATCAAAGACTTCTCTAAGATCTCCAAACCACTTTGCAATCTTTTAGAGAAGGATACACCTTTCCATTTTGATGGAGCATGTTTGAAGGCTTTTCAAGAGTTGAAAAAGAGATTAATTTCAGCCCCTATCATTATTGCACCGGATTGGAGTTTGCCCTTTGAATTGATGTGTGACGATAGCAATTATGTTGTTGGGGCTGTGATGGGGCAGTGAAGGAACAAGGTGTTTCACTCTATTTATTATGCCAGCCGCACCTTGACAGGAGCTCAATTGAATTACACTGTAACTGAGAAGGAGCTACTATCCATTGTCTTTCATTTCGACAAGTTTCGCTCCTATCTTGTGGGAACTAAAGTAATTGTCTACACTGATCACTCAGCCATAAAGTATTTGATTTCCAAGAAGGATGCAAAGCCAACATTGATTCGGTGGGTGCTTTTGCTTCAAGAGTTTGATGTTGAGATTCAAGATAGAAAAAGGGGTAGAAAACCAAGTGGCTGACCATTTATCAAGAATGGAGTATGAAGAAGATTCTAACTCTCTTGTCCCCATCAAAGAAACATTCCCCGATGAACAAGTGTTTTGGGTTAACCATTTTCATGAACTCCCTTGGTTTGCTGATTTTGCGAATTATTTGGCTAGTGGGCTGATGCCACCACAGATGACTAGCCAACAAGGGAAGAAATTCCTGCATGATGTGAGGTCTTATTTTTGGGAGGAGCCCTTTCTATATAAGCAATGTGCGGATCAGATGATTAGAAGATGTGTAGGAGAACATGAATTTGAGGGTATTCTGTTCCATTGTCATGCATCTCCATGTGGTGGTCATTTTGGGGGAGCGCGCACTGCTGCCAAGGTTCTCCAATCAGGTTTATTTTGGCCTTCGTTGTTTAAAGACTCTTATGCTTATGTGGTAAGATGCGATCGTTGTCAAAGGGTAGAGAACATCTCAAGGAGAAACGAGATGCCTCGTACTAGTATCCTTGAGGTTGAGTTGTTTGACGTGTGGGGCATTGATTTCATGGGCCCCTTCCCACCTTCATATGGCAACTTGTATATCTTGGTGGCTGTTGATTATGTTTCTAAGTGGGTTGAAGCCGCTGCCTATCCGACTAATGATTCCAAGGTGGTCATTAGGTTTTTACACAAGCATATTTTCACTAGATTTGGCACCCCAAGGGCTATCATAAGTGATGAGGGAACCCATTTTGTGAATAAGGTGTTGGCTAGTTTATTGGCTAAGTATAGTGTGAAGCATAAGGTGGCTACGGCATACCATCCTCAAACCAATGGCCAAGCGGAATTGTCTAATAGGGAAATAAAGGGTGTGCTTGAGAAGGTGGTAAATCCGAATCGCAAGGATTGGTCAAAGAGGTTGGATGATGCTTTGTGGGCCTATCGAACGGCATTTAAAACTCCATTGGGGATGTCTCCTTATCGCCTAGTGTTTGGAAAAGCATGTCACTTGCCGGTAGAACTTGAACATAGAGCTTATTGGGTACTCCAACAACTTAATCTAGATTTGCAACTTGCGGGAGAGAAAAGAATGTTACAACTTGATGAGTTGGAAGAAATGCGGCTGTTTTCATATGAGAATGCAAAGCTTTATAAGGAAAAGACCAAGAGGTGGCATGACAAGCATATCCAGCACCGTTCATTTGAGGAAGGGCAGCAAGTTTTATTGTTCAATTCTAGACTCAAGTTGTTTCCTGGGAAGCTCAAATCTAGGTGGTCCGGGCCGTTCACTATTACCAAGGTGTATCCTCATGGGGCTGTGGAATTGAGAGGAAATGAAGGAGGTGAATTCAAAGTCAATGGACAGAGGTTGAAACACTATTGGGGTGGTGAGGTTGACTGCAGAAAGACCTCTCTCACCTTAGTTGATCCTTGAAAAATCATGTTCTCGGGCTGCTATGCTTAAAGCTATATTTGGAGAGCAGCAAACATATTATATATATAGTATTTTGTTTTTGTTCTTAGTTTTTCACCTTTTTCTCCTCATGGTCTATGGTGTGGATTTGAATTCATTTTTGTTATGGGGAAGCTGTGAGGATTCAGGCAGTTCTATGGGTCAATTGTAGTGTATTTGGACATGTTTCAGGTCGGTATTTGGTGATATGTATGGCTGGGTTGCGATTCATTTGATTTTGAAGGGTCTGGAAGTAATGCTGCAGCATTGGAGATAGGCGAAATTCTGGGAAATTTTAAGCTCTGAGACTTTTTAAGAAAATATAAAAATATATAAAAAAAGGAGTAAAAAAAACCCCTAGTTTCACCATTTCCCCCAGCCACCATCCCCCAACACTTTCTCAGCTGCCGCCCCCCAACACCCTAGCCGACCCCCAGCCCTCACCTGCATCAACCCGAAACCTCCCACAGCCGCACCTCGTGGCCGTACTCACCACCCATCGCCAAATCAACCCAAGCCATGCCCAGCCACCCTTCGTCTCGCACGACCCCAAGCAACCAGCCCTGATCAGCCAACCACCACAACCCAGAAAACCCCTCGCCAAACCAGCCCAGCCAAGCCGTGCCCAGCCATCTCCTGCCTCCGCCTCTGAGCCACCTCGCCGACCAACTCAACCAGCCACCATGAACCCACGGCCGCGCCTTCCACCTCCTTGACCCAAACCTCCAAGTAGTGACCCAGTCAACCCGCAACCAAACCCCCGTCGACCCACGAACCCAGCGCCTCCGAGCCACCATCCAGTCGACCCACGGTACCCATGCAGCACCTAGTCCCGACGGTCAACGCCCCACTCGAGTATCCACGCCCACAGTTCAGCCATCTATATTTCAGGTGTCCTCCCTTCAATTTTTGGATTAAAATCACTGCTGGGCTGAAATTCTTGTGTACTTTTCATGGATTTTGGTACTTTGCAATGTTGATTTTCTGTTCTAATATGCTATGATTTGCTGAAGACTTTTTGTTGGGAGGAGATTATTTGGGTTGAGTCTCCTTGAGATTATAGGCTGGTTTATTACTGATTAGAACTTGGGATTGGAATTTTGTTGCATTGTTGGTCGAGTTACAGCACTGTGGTGATATTTTATTGGGGGTTCTGTTGTGTTCATTGTTGTTAACATGCCAAAAACTAGAGGTTCCAAGGCTGCCAAGGGTCGACAGCCCATAAGATTCCATTGTGATGAAGCTGAGCAACGCTTCCATGATTTGTTTTCCACTAAACAGTTGATGTGTGAAAGGGGTTTTCAGGTTTCTAGCTCTAATGTCGCAGCCTTGTCGGATTATGTCGCCAATGTGATAGCTCAGAAAAATTGGACAACTTTTTTTCAACAACAAGTTAATCCTGATGAAGAAGTGGTTCGCGAGTTCTATGCTAATTTGATTTCATTAGACCAAGTAACAGTTATGGTGCGTGAACAGCTTGTCCCGTTCTCCACTGCCGCCATTAACCAACTGTTTCGAATATAGGATGTGGAAGATGACTATTCAGAATTCTTAGATAATAAGGACCAGGGACTGAGATCCCAAGTACTGAACACCATCACTGCCCCTGGCAGCAAGTGGAAAATTCTTCCAGAAGGAGCTCATAAGTGCAAGCATGGCGATTTGAACCCTGCTGCTTCGGTCTGGTTTTATTTCATTCGGTACAGCTTAATGCCTACAACCCATACCACCTACTTGTCGTTCTGGCGCTCTGTGCTCCTTTACTATTTGTTGGCTGGCAAAACAATCAATGTGGGGCGCATTCTTGAGCAACAAATCAGGGAGCGCTCGCAGAAACGTGCTGGAGACTTATTCTTGCCATGCTTGATCTCTAACTTATGTTTGGCAGCAGGAGTGCCCTTGACTACTTCTGTTGGTCTCAGTCGCCGTCCTGACATTGGTCCTGCTTGCATTCAGAAGATCCTTGAGTAGTCACTCTCCTACAGCAGCAGCCCCCTTTAGTTCGGCCCCTAGTGCTAGTACATCAAACAATCACATGATAGACCTGCTGTGCGTAATCTATGCCCATCAGCAAGACTATTGGAAATATGCTAAAATGCATGATGACTCCCTTCAGGATGCCATAAACAGGCAATTTCCTGAAGCCCTGCGCACTTAGGCTCCGTTCCCCGAGCACATTCTGAACCACGAAGAGAGCACTGATTCTAACAAGGACGCTGTCGCGACCAGCGACTAGTGTGGGAGGGAGTTTCTCTTGACCCCTTTTGTTACTACACTTTCTGTTGTTTTGCTTTGTTTATTTTGCTCTTTGTTTTCTGTTCTGTTTTGTTATTGTCATTTTTCTTGTTAGTGTTTGGCAGCAATGAGGACATTTCTTTCCTCTAAGTTTTGAGGGGAGTGTGTTTGATTTGTTGTTTTTGTTTGACCTTATGTTATTTTCTTAATTTCTATGTGTGGTTTAAGTGTAATTTGTCTAGAGTCTAGAGTTAAATGGAATCAATGAATGTAGTGTTGTGCCAAAGTTTGGGGGTTGCTCGATGATGAAAATACGAAGAAAAAAATTGATGTATTATGGTAACTTTTGTGTGTAAATGAGTCTTTAGTACTTAAAGCTTTTATGCTAACCAAACTTTAGTGAAAGTGTAAATCCAAATCAATGAAAATAGTTCAACCTCGAAAATTCCAAAGTCCTTAGAAAAGTTGAGGTTGCATGAAGGTTCAAGTTTTTAGAATTGGTTCGATAATTTCCTTGAGGCGAAATCCTAGGAGGCTTAGCAATTTAGAAAGGATTTAGGCAATTTTGTTGGATCGCTTGAGCCTTTCAAGACTACCTTGTTGAATATTATCCTTAGTTAACCCATCTTGAGCTTAATGGCCTATTCTTTTTTATCACTCATGAAATTAAATAGCCCACTCATTTTATTGTGACTAAAAATACCCTTTTTAATTTCATAAAATCAACATAACATCAAGGACATTACTTATGCATGCAAATCATTTTTTTATCAAACTTTTACCCAATTATTTACAAAATCAGCAAGCTTAATTTCTCATGAAATTCATCCTTTATCTCAAAAATTTCACATAAAATCATACATGTCCAAAATCTCATCATGCTCTTATTATTAAATAATTCTAAGAGTATTACTAACACATATTCACATGCAATCTTATAAAAAAAACATTTTTCTATTCCATTGAATCTACACATGAAATCCAACAAAACACTAACAATCACAATAACATGCATTAATTCATAAACACCATATTTCATACATGCCTTTATAATAATCCTACCATGTTTCTATCATTTTTCCTTTTATGCATATCATGATTCATTGGTACATAAAATCATATACATATTATCATATTTTTTTACAAACATCATTATTTCAAAACATACAAGAAAACAAACATGATTGGACTTTTTACCCCTAGGCTTAAACATTTAAGATCCACCATAAAACATCAAATTAATTATCATCTACCTTCACATAAAGCCTAGTATGCATCTATCATCATTTTTGCAATTTTACATAAATCAATGATCTAAAATAATCATAGCAACATAAACAGAAAATATAATCCTCATATAAATCCCATCAAATCCATTTTCCTCAATCATTCCCATGAGCCCTTTTAACAAAACATATTTCTTAAAAATACAAATCATAATCACCTCATCACCAACCTACAATAATCAAACCATTAACACCACCATAAACAACCTCAAAGATAAACCCATCAAAACTAATATATAGGCTAAGAAAAACCATTACCTCTCTTGATTGTTGAATCAAGAACACTCTAGCAAGAAAACCTTGTCACCTATAGGGGATTTCCAAACACCATACATCCAAAGAAAGAAACCACAAAATAAACCTTAGATTAGAGAAGAGGAGAAGATTCAAATTCAAATATATGAAACACTAATAGATAGAACATACCTAGGGTTCAAAACCCTCTTCTTCTTCTCCTTCTCTCTAAAAAAATATGGCAGCCCTTCCTTTCTCTCTCTCTAGCTCGCCACCCTCTCTCTCTCTCTTCCTCTCTTCAATCCCACGGTAGCCAAGCACAAAATGCTCTTCCCAACTTTCATTCCCTTCTTAACCTAATCCCCTCATAAAGCCTCTCCAAAAAGAAATGGTAAGTTTCCTTTCTCCTTTATTTTCTTTTAATTTTTTTAATTTTTCTTTTATTATAATAGATTGGAGATAAATGGTGATTTCCCAAAATAACTATCCTCATCCAATTTAAATTTATTCTCCTTAAAAATAATGAAAAAGAAAATCAATCAATCCCCACTAATAGCTACACGTCCACACTACTTGCCCTTTTCTTTTATTATATTTATTTTTCTATCATTCAAATAAAACTACTCAATAAAATCAAATAAATGGCAATTATAAAATGTGTAGAAAATCCACACATGTGCATCTTATTACCATATACTTGCACACACTAAATCACTAGGGTGCATCACTATCTACAATGCACCTTAGTGCATTCAACCAAATCTCACATAATCACATCAATTGTCACACTTATTTAAAATGTAACACTAATAGTAAAATAAACATGTTACACAATTATTCACTTATTAAAATAAATCACCAAACAAACAATTAACAAATTTAAATTCAAAAAGATTATACCAAACAATTCTAACAATTAAATGAGTGTTCCTTGGATAATTCTTGAGCTAATAAAAAATATCCAATAGTAGTTTTTACAGGCGTGCGGGTTCTCTCTAGCATCTCCATGGCGAGGCGCAAGAAAGCTCACCAGAAGCCGGTTACGATAGACAAGGGGAAGGAAGAATCAGGGACTGATAATTTGGGTGGAGAAGAGTTAACTAACGATGGTGATAATCCTTCGAGTGAGATGGAGGAAATATTCAAGGATTCGATGGATGATTTCCCTGAGATTGGAGGTTCGATTTCTAGAGACCTGAATGGGAATGGGACCGGGGTTTGCGAAACTGGATTGAAATGGAGTGAGCAGGAGGAGTGCAGCAATGAGTTTCTAAATCAGGCCAAAGAGAAATGTTCCTCATTTAAAGATTTGTTGCCGAATCAAGGAGGTGCCCGTTTGCAATTTGAAGAGCCCTTAGTTCAAAATGGTCATCGAGTCGCTCAGGTGGATTTGGAGGAAATTGTTGTTGAAGCAGCTATTTGGAACTCAGCTGTGGTTTGTATGGTTTTAGGAGCTAATCCCCCTTTTGCAGTTTTTGAAGGTTTCATAAAGAGAATGTGGGGTAAGCTAGGTATCGAGAGGATTGCGAGGTTAAATGCAGGCCATACTCTTGTTAAATTCAGAGATGAAGTTACTAGAGACTTGGTGTTATAGAATGGGGTTCTGCACTTTGATAGGAAACCAGTCATTGTGAGACTGTGGACCACTGAATTAGATCACTTAAGGTTAGTCAAATCTGTTCCTGTTTGGGTTAGATTACTTGGTTTGAGTTTGCAATATTGGGGTTCCAAATGTTTGAGTTCTTTGGTGAGTACCCTTGGGAAACTGATTCTTGTGGACAAGGTAACTAAGGATAGGTCTATGATACAATTTGATAGGGTTTTAGTGGAGATTGACATAGCAGATGAAATTCCTAAGTCTATTTAGTTTTTGAATGAAAGAGGGCAATTAATGGAGCAATTTGTTGAGTTTGAATGGCTGCCAACACAATGTAAGAATTGTAAGGTTTTTGGCCATACTGAGGCTTTATGTAATAGGAAAAAGGGGGAGGTTTGGAGACCCAAAGAAAAGAAAAGTGAAGGAGAAAATATGGGCAAAAAGTCTGAGGTGCATATCGATACAACTAGTTCAGAACCAATGGCTGAATCTGGTTTCATGGCTCAACAGAATGATGGTGTTATGGAGAGTTCAAGTGTTCAGGCTCGAAATGATGAGGATGATATGCTAAATGATCAAAGCTCCAAGATAGCTCAGATTGATGGGGACAGGAATACTGAAGTCAGGGATACAGACATGGAGGAAGACTGGATTACACCTAAGAAAATGGGTGGGGGGAAGAGATTGGCTACCAAGGCTAAGAATAAATTGAGAAATACATATAGTGTTCTATAGGATATACAGTTAGAGGGTTCGAAATTGATTGTAACTGCAGGGCAAAAGTCAAATGGGGGAATTCCAAATTCTTAGCTGGAATGTTCGAGGTATGAATAAGAAGGATAAACAAAGATCCCTTAGTGCTTTCTGTAGGCTTAATAAAATTGGGTTGGGTGCTTTCCTTGAGACCAAATTAAGGGGAGCTAAGTTGGAGGAGTCGATGGGTAGTTATTTGGATGGTTGGACCTATTATAAAGGGACTAAGAGTGAGGGTAGAATTTTATTGATTTGGAAGAGTAATCTTTTGACTGTGGAAATTTTGCAAGAAAGTGACCAATATGTTCATACTTTTATTAAGGAGTTAGTGTCAGTTAGAGAGTATTGTGTGACATTTGTTTATGGTAGGAACACAATTCTGGAAAGAGTTCAGTTATGGCAAGACTTATCATGCCTTAGTTTTCCAGCTAAACCTTGGTTATTGGCAGGGGATTTTAACTCAGTTTTTGAAGTTGACGACAGACTTAGGGCTCGTCCTGTTTCTTCAGTTGAATTAATAGATGCTCAAAGGTGGAAAACTTTAGGTTTGGCGGATGATCTTAGGTCTATGGGCTCTCATTATACTTGGACTAATAATCAAAATGATGGAGCAAGAATTTACTCCAAGTTAGACCGCATTTTTAAGAATGAAGAATGGGTAGATATGTTTCCTGATTCGGTAGTTGTTGTTAATTGGGATATATTTTCTAATCATTGTTTCTGTATCATTAAGAGTTTGACTGAGGTGAACACTGGAGTTAAGCCGTTTAGATTCTTTAACATGTGGGCAGATCATGAAGGGTTTAAAACTACTGTTATGCAAAATTGGAATAAACCAGTAGATGCTCAAGGGCTAGACAGAGTAATGGTGAAGCTTAGGAGATTAACACTTGTTCTGAGACATTTTAATAAGTATGTGATTGGTAATATTGATCACAAGTTTCAGGTCGCAAAAGACAGGTATAATCATGCTCATTTACAGCTTCAGCAGGATCCACATTCTGCTGTGTTTCAAGATGAGGAACAGAATGCTTTGGGTAACCTGGTTTAGATGTCTCGGTACTATGATAGCTTTCTTAGACAGAGAAGTAAAGTTAATTGGCTCAGATTGGGGGATGATAATACAGCTTTTTTTCATCCTTATTTGAAAAAGCGAAAGGAGGTTAATCGTAGCACTTCTTTTGTTACTGATAATGGTCAGATTAATGACAAATATGAGGATGTTGTGGATCATTTGTTAAATCACTTTCGAAGTGTGTTGGGCAGTCAAAGTAAGGCTTCGGGATCTATTCACAAGGAGTGTTTCAGGCTTGGTAATATTCTTTCATTAGAGCAGTAGTTGGACTTAATAAGGCCGTTTACTAAGAAGGATGTTAAGAATGCTATGTTTAGCATTAGTTCAATCAAGAGTCCGGGTCTGGATGGTTATGGTGCGTGATTTTTCAAAGCAACGTGGAATGAGATTGGTGATGATATTTCAGATGCAATTTTGAGTTTTTTTCAGATGGGTAAACTTCCTAAAGGATTTAATTATGCTATGTTGTCATTGATTCCTAAAGTTGAGAACCCGACTAAGGTGGTGGATTATAGGCCCATAGCTTGTTGCATTACATTGTATAAATGTATTTCCAAGCTGATCTGCAGTAGATTGAATGTGGTCCTTCCTTTGTTAATTCACCAAAATCAAGGAGCTTTTGTTAGGGATAGACTGTTAGCTCATAATATCCTTATTTTTTAGAACATTCTTAAAGGGTATAAGAGGAAGAATATCTCTCCTAGATGTGTGATGAAAGTGGATCTGAGTAAGGCTTATGATTCCATAGATTGGTATTGTCTTGAGGATATTCTTGCTGCATTCTGTATTCCGGATCAGTTCATTAATTGGATTAAGCTTTGTTTAAAGGATTCGGGTTACTCAGTCTTGATGAATGGGAGAGTGCAAGGTTATTTTACTGGTAGGAAGGGTTTGAAACAAGGGGACCCGATGTCTCCTTTGTTGTTTGTTCCTGTGATGGAGTATTTTACTAGACTTCTCATTCAAGCCTCTCAGAATAAGGAGTTTCGGTTCCACCCAAGATGTAAGAAGCTTAATTTGGTGAGCCTGTGCTTTGCGGATGATTTCGTGCTGTTTTGTAAGGGCACAAATGCCTCTGTTCAGGTTATTCAAGAGTGTTTTAATTCTTTTAGTAGAGTTTCTGGTCTAACAGCTAATGTGGAGAAATCTCGAGTTTACTTTGGGGGTTTGACTGAGATTGAAACCAGGGAAATTCTGAAGGATATTCGTTTCTCTGAAGGTGAGTTTCCTCTCAAATATCTTGGAGTTCCTTTGAGACCTACTAAGTGGAAAGCAGGAGATTGTGCTGTTATAATAAAGAAGATTCAGCTGAAGTTACATCATTTGTCTAATAGACACTTATCATTTGCTGGAAAAGCTCAACTTATTCACTCTGTATTATTGGGATTGAGAGCTTTTTGGATGAGTATTTTCCTTCTCCCAAAGAGTGTTATTTCTGAGATTGATCATATGTGTAGGAAGTTCCTTTGGGGTGCCAGCAGAAGTAATGAAAACAGAAGTAAACTTCATTTCACAAATTGGGATCAGGTTTGCCTTCCTAAGCATCTTGGGGGTATTGGGTTTAAGGAAGGAGCCAAATGGAATATGGTTCTATTAGCTAAATATTTGTGGGCGATTTCCTCTAAGCGGGATATTCTGTGGGTGAAGTGGATTGATGCTATTTATCTTAAAGGTCAAAGTATTTGGGATTATATGCTTCAGTCCGATGTGAGTTGGTATTGGCGTAAGCTAATAAACTTGAAAGCTGTCATTCATAGTGAGTTGCTGGAAAGAGCAGTTCTGAACAACAAGCTGAAGGTCAGTAAACTTTATGTTCTGCTTCTTAACAAGGAAAGGGTTCCTTTTGCTTATGTGATTTGGTGTAATCTGTCCGTGCCCAAGCATCGCTTTATTCTTTGGCAAGCCACTTTGAGGCATTTTCTAACTAGAGACAACTTATTAAAATGCCATATGTATCTGCCATCTGTTTTGTGTCCTACTTGTGAAATGCAGCAGGAGAGTCATGAGCATCTTTTCTTTCAATGCCAGTTTTCTCAACTGGTGAGAAACAAAGTTGCTGCTTGGTTGGGTTGTGAGATCTGGCCAGTTCATCTATGTGACTGGGTTGCTTGGATGGTGGGGAAGCCGAAGTGTTTACAGCAAAAAATTTTATCTGCTGGGTTAGCTGCTTCAGTATATATGATCTAGTGGAATAGAAATCAGTGTCTTTTTAATCTCTGCTCTTTTTCTGTTAATACAGTGTTTGCTTTATTGCAAAAGTGCTTGAAAGCTAGAATTGAGAATTTGCATAGATTTAAGCTGAAAAGTAAAGATGTAGCTTTCTTTGAGAAAGTTAATCTCTTGTAATCCTCGGCTTGAGGGGCTCTTGTTTGAGCTTGTTTTTTGTATTTGGCTTGTGGTTCAATATATTTTTCATTTCATCAAAAAAAAAAAATTCTAACAATTAAATAAAATAACAAACAATCAAATAAAACAAACAACAACTAAATAAAATAAACAAAATTTAAATAAAACAATTCATCATACTTAACATTTAAATAAAATAAATCACAAAATTTAAATAATCTAAAAAAAAAATTTGGTGCACTACACTCTCTCTCTCACTCTCTCACACACACACAATTGTTTCCATTACTCACTTGTGTGAACACAAGCCTTCTAGAACTCTCTAATTGATAGTTTTTCTAAAAATGGGGGAAATCATTCACATTTTCACTATTTAGTCTAGGTTCATGGCATTTTCTTGCATCTCATGTACATACACACACACAATCAAGCAAGCCTATCACTACAAACCATGCACACAATCACAGCTATTCAAATGAATAAAACTGTTAAAATCTATTCAAAAAATTACAAACTTAACACTTAAACAATTAAATAAAAAAAAATTCAAACACATAAACAAATAATAAATATAAAATAAAAAAAAAAATTGGTTCGCTACTTAAGTACTTAAGTAAGATAGCCTAAACATTAATACATTGGCGTAAAACTAAACTTAGAACTAAACAAACTTATAAACAAAACTGGCTTACTACTAACTTTGGCAACATATCATCCATGTAACACCCAACATTTCATAATACATTTTTTTATATAAATCATAATTTTCAATACATAAAATGTATAAGTTTAAAATTTTATGTTAAACATAAAATTGTGTTTAAATGATGATTTTATGTTATTAACGAGATTAAAGAGAGAGATAAGTATAGTCAAGTATTGGACCCAAATTCCATATAACTTTAATTGTGGATTTTTTTAAATTAAGAAAGTTTTATTGAAGGGCTTATTTGAAAACAATTTTGATATTTCGGGTCCAAATGTTATTTCAAGAATTAAAGAAAAAAGGGTTGAGTCTTATTTTCCACATAGCTCACTCTCTCTCTCTCCTCAAATTTTTTTTTTTCTTTCTTTCTCCCTCTCTTCCTATTTGTTCCTTTCTCTTTCCTCTCTGGTGTGCTATTGTTGCTGACGACGAACGACCACTTTCCAACCGCCACATATAGACACGCGCCTGACTAGAATGTGCAGAATTCTTCGAACTATCGACCACGTAGGACCTAGAAGTCACTCGCTCATTAAGGACCTCAATCAGTTGATTTAATTTCGGCCACTGTGCGACTTCAAAGTTGTGATCCGACCATCTCAAGCATCTGTTAGCTTATCTATCTCCACCATTGTGTTCCCCGTGTTGTTGGCTTCAAAACCCAATAAATTGTTCCAACACCTACCATATTTTGGTGGCTGGCCCACCACGATCCACCATTGATCGACGGTCAAAACTTAGTTTTTGAGGTTCTGGAGTTCGTTTTGAGCTTCATAAATCATCTTTTACCTTGTTTTTAAACCCGATTATTAAGGCATAATTTCTTTTACCAATATACTGTAATTTAATTGTGACTAATTAGAGTAATTGTTATTATGTGTATTTATAGTATATATTTATATATTCTTGATGAAGTGAATATTTTCTATAATTATACTGGCTATCTTGGATTATATGTATATTTCATACAAGTTTTGATTTTGAGATTGTCCATTTTATAGGCATTGTGCTGCCCAATTTTTAAAAAAATAATAGACACTTAATAAATTGTAAAAAAAAATATTTTATTGATTTTTTATTAAAATGGAAATTATTATGAATAGTAAATTTAAATAATTTATTTCTATTATTTTGTTTGGTAAATCAATATTATAATTTTATGTGTAAAGTATGATTTATAGTGAAAAAAATATTATTGAGTAGTTATTATTGTGTATTAATATTTTGGTTCATATTTGAATGCTGAGATAATATACAATATTATTTTTCTCACAATTATTAATATTTGTAAGATTATTGAATTTTATAGAAATTATATTTACTATATCAATGTGATTGATTTTATAACTAATTAATAGTAATATAAATATCTATATTTATATTATTATCATTATATTGATCATTATAATTTTATGTTAAAAATATGATTTTTTTTACATACATAAATATACATTCACATACATATTGTTATTGAGGTATTTTGTTATTAATATTATAATAGATGTGATGTAGAAAAGTTTTTAGCATTATGATGATAATAATTATTATTATCATTTATACAATATCAAGAGTGTATATTTACGATTTTCAAAGAATTTAATAAATGATGTGCTTTGAATAGGATTTGTATGGATTGGATTGATTGACTCTTGGTGAGCAGTTTTAAAATAAGATAACGACGTAAGGTAAGTAAATCTCACCTTTTGTGCTTCAGTGTGAGATGCGTGACTACATTGATTGTGTTATGTCTAATGAGTTAAGTATGGGGTGATGATGCATATGATAAGTATGTGATGAACGATTATAAGAGTTCTTTGTGATATGAATATCAGAATGATGTTGTATGACATATAGTTGATGAATTTTTTGATATGTTAAAGTTGTCTTATTTGATTAAGATTGATCTGAATTATGAGCAATTATGTGTTCTTATGTTAATGAATATGTTGATGGCTTATATGTTCATGATTTTGTTACATGATATGATATATGAAGCATTGAAATTGTTAGGCTGGAAACCTTAGACCTGAGTCATAGGTCTACGTTAAGGTATAACAACGCCACCAACCCAAAACTTCATATATTATGGCTAAAGATGTTTTGTGTTTTATGAGATTGGATACAATTCCTTGATTGAATATCATCAAACATGAGTCATGAACATGAACATTGGCATTTCAACATCAGCATGTATGCATGGCATGTACAGTTATGTGATATAAGACCATGCATAAGAAAATGAGAAAAGTTATGAAATTCCTTGAAAAGTCTTATGTAAAGTTAAACATTTTAATGACATAAAGGCTTAAGAAAAGTGATAATAAGATGTTAAAAAGGATGCCATTGTTTCAAGGAAGCAATTCAGTAAATTCATTAAAGAAGACGGAGGTCTATAAGGCTTATAGTGGAAACCCACTAGTGTGGGCTAGGTCATAGTTTACCATTCAGATTTGTTTGCCATGTTTCATTTTTTCTCCTCCATTTATATGTGTAATAAGTATAGCAGCTATGGCAATGATTAAATGAGTAATATGATGAGCTCAGTTGCGATGATGGATAGCTGGAGAACAACTCATGGGATTTTATATTATATGTGTAACAAGCCCTGCAGGCATTGGCTTAATCGAACAACGTGCACAAAAGATAATGGGCCCATAAAAATGTGAAAGTAAAAGAAAAAACATAAAAGTAAAGATTGAGAGTGCATGATCAATAAATGAAATTCATAAGTATATAAGTCAGCATATGAGTATATGTGAACTTCAAACTCGCGACATTCATGTGTATGCGTATGCTTGAGATTTACTTACTGAGCGTTAGCTCATTATGTTATTTTCCAAATTTTTCCCAGGTGTGGCTTTAGATGTTTGGAAACTTGTGGAACATGGACTCAGTAGCAATGCAATAGTGGTTTAGGATTTTTCCTATTTGCTATATTTAAATTTAAAGTATTCATACGTGTAATCGTTTCTATTAATAAGTTTATATAAAAGTTTTAAAATTTTCTATATTTCATAGTATCATTATATTTAATGGGTTTTGTCAAGTGCTTAATATACTCATAAAACCTTGTATTATGAGTATGTGGTAGAGGTACCCTACCTTAGGGCTGTCACTGATTGTATCAGAGCCTTGGGTGTTATATATGTTATATACTCATTATGTTATACATTTTTGGAATTTGAAATACTACTAAGCTCTGCCACAAGACAAGCCAAACATGAATGGTTAGTATAATATATAATTTTTTTAGTTAATGTATGTTATGTTAGGATTGATGCCCTAAGATCATGTAAAGACATTTTATTGGTTTTAAATAAAAGTACAATTTTATTATATTTGAATGTTATAATTATTGTTTGAAGTAATTATATAATAATATCAAGATAATTCCTTATTAATTTATGAGAATATGATCTTATACTAGTATGAGAGAATTAAGATCATATATAATGAATAAAATAGTCAGTAACATATTAAAGTATGGAATCTTTAATGAATGGTTAATAGTACGATTTGCTAAGCATACGAGATGCGAATAATCTAGATTCAGATTACTGATGTGGATAGACATATTAGTAAAGGTGTTGTCTATAATAGAGATTATATATGACAGGACCGATGATAATTAATTATCTTTATAAATTTCTCATTTGACGTAAAAATTTAATTCTTATCATAATAGATGATCATTTTTAGATCAGTCTAAATCCTAAGTATCCATGGACTCCTGTTTATGTTTATTGGATCTTTTGATTCACTTGTTAAGGTTTCTTAGAATAATGAGACTAATGACTTTGGTTTTAGAGATTCATTATCATGAATGGCTGGGAACATGAATTATAATAATGAAGTCCATGATTTCCTAACGAATCGAATATTGGTTCCCTTCAGAGTTAATTATGGAACTTAATAGTTATTGAGATCAAATCTATAATTAGATTATAGATTAATTATTCGCTAGTGAATTAATGATACTTAAGGATGAAGAGGTAATTAGAAGGGTCAAATAGTAATTTTGACCAACTCTTATTAACGAACCAATAATAGAGGACATAACTACATATATTGATTATATCAATGGACTACAAGAGAAAAACTCTGTAAATATAATTTTATAAATACTTAGAGTGCAATTCCATATTTATAGTGGAGTAATCATGGAATTAATAAATAAGATTATTAGATTAAAGAGTTTAATTAATAATCTTCTTTATTGGAGCTTCGTATCATAGGTCCATGGTCCCTAGATCACCTACGTCCTACACTGTCAATGGTAAGGAAGTCAAAAGAAATAATTATAAAGAGAAAGGAATAAATTGCAAAGGAATTAAGTGTCCAGGGCAAAGAAATAGCTATGGGTAATTGATTAATTATGAATTAATTAATTATTTAACCATATAGTTTTTATTTCGAAAACTATAGGTTCAAATTAATATTAATTTTGTTTGGATTAATGTGAAGAGAGAGAATATTAAATATCTTATTTACAATATGATATTTATTTATTTAATTTAAAACTGATATTTTATGATAAAGTTAATTTTTAATTAACTGATAATTATGTTAGGACAATAGGGAAACCTTTATTAGGTTGTGCGACACACATTGTGCAGCACACTATGTGGTGCCTAACTTAGGGAATTTTATCCCTGAGATTTGAATTTTGAATTTCAAATAATTTTTTTTAATCAGTTATTTAATTATTCTTTTTTAATGTGATTTAAATAAATAATTACATGTAAATATCTCATCAGTTTTAATTTGAATTATATTTTAATGAAATAAAGATTATTTAATTAGATTAAATATCTTTATATAAGTATGATAGTACGTAACTTTTAGAAGTTTTATTATTATTTTTGAGAATAAAATATAGACTCTCTCTTTAAAACGATAGTTTTCTCAAAACCTTAAAACTATGCTAAACCCTCTCTTTGTCAAACCTCTCTAGACCTCATGTGTTGAGTACATCTAGAGAGTCACATAAATCAACATTTTGAATCCTACGTGCCCACATATGTCTTTGTGTGTTTGAGGATTGGTCTGGAAGATCAGGGTGTTAGCTTTCAGATTGCCAGATTGGAAGATCGTTGATTTTATACCAAAAGATTCAAGGACACTTGATAGGCTACAAGAGGTAATCCCTGATCTATTTTGTATGTCATTTAATATTTATAAATGTATATGATCCTAGATGGTATTAATAGTTTTTAAAATGGGCCTATATATTGTATTGCGTACCTTTGATTTAACCATTTAATTCCAACAATTGGTACCAGAGCAGTCTACACATATATATATTAAATAATGTGTGTGTTTCATGCATTTTTATATGTATGCTGATATGTATATTGAATGGATGTATATCTTTTTTGAATGTATGGTTGAATGAGGGATCGTTAATTATATGGTGCTATGGGTTAGGAATTTTGTTGTTTTTCTAGATCTTATGCAAGCCATAAGGGGCATAGGTTTTTTGGTAAAATTTGTTTGTGAAATATGTATTTTAAATTCTGTACACAAGAGATGAGAAGGACGCAAGCCCAACCGCATGCACTAGACTCGGGACAGGTCCGAGCCCTAGTCGCGCGCAAGCCCGCAGCTCCATGTGCACACCCCGAGCGCATGCCAAGGCTCCTGAACCCCTGTCCTCGCGCGCACACTCCCAGTCGTGCCCCTGCCACGCCCCCCCTGTGCCCTGGTCTCCTGCCGCGCGCATCCCTGTAGTGCACCTAGCACCTAGCGTCGAGCTCTAGGATGGCTAAGCCACCAATCTTGGTGCCCAAACCCTAGTTCCTTACCAAAAATCTTTTATTTAATTATTTTTTAAATTATTTGAATTTAAAAGTTTAATTATCTTATTTTATTTTATTATAAAATAAAATATCTTTTAGTTGATTAAGATATTTTAATGTCTTAAGTTTAAATAATTATTTGAATTTGATTATTTAACTATTTAAATTCATCTAAATTAAAAAGATAACAAAAATGGTTATTTAATTAAAAGTTCCTTTTAATTAAATAAATTAATTAGAAAGTTTGTTTCTAATTAATAGGTTGGGCATAACAAAATTCTTAAAGATTAGCAAGAAAGCCCAAAGGAGAGGAGGAGCATTCTTGGAGAGTCTTGAAAGCTACATAGGCTTAGATTACAATTTTATTTCTAATTTTTCAAGGGTTGTAAATTTTAGAAATACCCAATAGTACTTAGTTCATTATTTATTGTTTGTTTATTTATTGTATTTATTTAAATAAATATCCATTGATGTTTGATTGATAACATGATCATGCATTAGTCAATTACATCTCATTCATGAAACCCCACACAGTTTCGCATTAATTATGAATCTTTTAGAAACATGATTATCTAGATTGTCCTATTTGTTTATATGAATTGTTTTGGAGAAACCAATTTCATTTAAACTACTAATTATTAAATTAGTTAAATCTTGGTAACTCACACCATAATAAAGCCAATATATTTTAAAGGCCATTAAGATAACCAACTTTATGTAAAAAGCGTTTTAGTAAAGATAGATGAATGTAATGGGTAATTATCTAAATCACATTAATTATAGAATCAGGCTCTTTTATAATTATAACTGTTATTTTGTAATTACTTACATTGATAGGGTTATTATTAAACTAGTAATTAATTTAGAATTAATTGATTTTTTTAATAGAACAGATATAATCTAAAATAGTAAGTGGGAGAAGGTGAACATCTCAATGTGACCTATGGTCTCCATTATTAGTACAACACCGGGAGATATCAATAGGGCCTCGAGGCGGCTTTGTTTCCGTCCACCTAAGGAAGGTTGACTTCTTACTAAGATAGAAAGGAGTGATGTATTTTAGGCTTGACCGACCCTATGACGGCACTCTCTAAGTTAAGTTATGAATTCTGAAATAATGGGTTACACTTATAAAGATGCAATTAAGCTCTTGTGGTTGATAATTGCATCTTGACCAAACCAACGATACTTTGTATTTAAAAGAGAAAATAAAGAGTTATTTAAAGTTTTAAATTATAAAGATAAGATTGTATTATAAGCTATCTGAATTTAACTTGACCGACTCTAAAGCGACACTTTATTTGTTGGGTTGTTCTATCGTGGAAAAGTAAATGTTAATTTATGTGTTTTAATTGTTGCATTCATGCATCATGTTTACTTTCCAAAACATTGATAATTTTTCAAAAGATAATATTATTGTATTTTATTTATTTCAGCAATGTTGAACGGTGGCAATCCAATAACTGCTTTACTGTCACTTGAAAAAATTAACGATGATAATTTTATAAGATGGAAATCAAATCTAAATCTTATGTTAATATGCGAGAACCACAAATTTGTCCTCGCTGAGGAATGTCCTGAAGAGCCCGCTACCACTACCCCGAAGAATGTTTAGGACAAGTATGATACTTGGATTCTATCCAATAATAAGGAAAAGTGTAACATGCTTGTGAGCATGAAGGATGTTCTGAGAACAAAGCATGAACCCATGGAAACTGCGTTTGAGATAATGGATTTTCTGCAAGCCATGTTTGGGTAGCTATCTGATCAAAGTAAACATAAGGCAACTAGAACCTACATGACTACTAAGATGAAGAAAGGTGTTTATGTACGTGAACATGCCTTGCGCATGATTAACGTGATGCATGAAGCAGAAATACATGGGGCCATCATTGATGAGCGTACACAAGTAAGCATCATACTGTAATCGCTCACTCTTTCCTTTTCTGTGTTCACAACCAACTATATTATGAATAAGTTGGAATTCAACATGACCCAACTATTGAATGAACAATAGAAAATTGAGTCTCTTAACAAATCCATTACCAAAGAGACTGAGGCAAATGTGGCAGAGGAGAAACCTTCAAACTCTGAGGAGAAACCTAAGAATAGAAAGAAGAATATTGATAAGGACAAAGGAAAGGGGAAGCAGTCCAAGAAAAGCAAGAGGCCAAAAAAGACAAGAAGAACAACAATGACAACAACTCCATGAAGAAAGAACCAAAAGGAAAATGTTTCCATTGTGGAGTTGAAGGTCACTGGAAGAGAAATTGTAAGAAGTATCTCTCTTGGCTGAAAAAGAAAGTTCAATATGATTTGCTTATACTTGAAGCTTGTGTAGTGGAAGACAATATGTCATCCTAGGCTTTAGATTCAAGAGCCACTAACCATGTTTGTTCTTCTATTTAGATACTTGAGTCATCAAGGGAGCTGGAAGATGGCGAGGTGACCATGCGAGTTGGAAGTAGAGCGCTCATTTCAGAAAGAGCAAAGGGAACAATCCGTTTAATTTTTGGGAAAAATTATTTAGTTTTGAACAATGTTTATTTTATTCCTAGATTTTCTAGAAATTTAGTTTCTTTATCTATGTTGCATGAATTTTTTTTTTATATTTCTTTTAGTAATAATGCGATTGTTATTTCGAAGAATGGTTTCAAAATATGTCAAGCAGAAAATAATAACGGACTGTATATGCTCAAACCAAATGAAAAAATTCTCAATAATTTAGAATTATTTAATGTAGCAAAACCGCAAGGAAACAAAAGACAAAAAGTTTCAAACGAGGATGACACATATCTTTGGCTTCTTAGACTTGGTCATATAGATCTAGATAGGATAAATCGGTTAAAAATAGATGGACCTTTGAGAGAAATAAGAGTTGGAACTCTTCTGGTTTGTGGATCTTTCCTAGAAGGAAAAATGACCAAACGTCCTTTCTCAGCGAAAGGAAATAGAGGCAAAGAACCTTTGGAGCATGTACACAACAATGTTTGTGGACCACCAATCAATGTATAAGAAAGAGGTGGGTATGAGTACTTTGTCACTTTTATTGATGATTACTCAAGATATGGTCATACTTACTTAATGCTTAGGGAATCTAAAACCTTTGGTAAGTTTCAAGAATTCAAAGCTGAGGCTGAGAAGCAGTGACGTAAGACTATTAAGACACTCCGATCTTATCGAGGTGGAGAATATTTGGATTTAGAATTCAAAGATTTCTTGTTGGAGCATGGTATTCTATCCTAACTCACAGCACCAGGAATGCCATAGCAAAATGGTGTTTCTGAAAGAAGAAACAGGACCTTGTTGGACATGGTCAGGTCTATGTTAAGTTACTCTTCACTTCCTCTCACATTCTGGGGATACGCACTTCAAACGACGACTTACATTTTGAATGTAATCCCATCGAAGGCCATTAGCAAAACACCACTGGAACTGTGGAATGGAAACAAACCTAGTTTGCACCATTTCCGCATTTGAGGTTGTCGTGCTCATGTTCTTAGACCTAAATCAAGGAAACTTGAATCAAGGTCGGAAGTGTGCATTTTTGTTGGCTACGCTCCAGAGACAAGAGGCGGTTATTTCTATAGTCCCAAGGATGAAAAGGTATTAGTTTCCACAAATGCAACCCTCCTTGAACATTACTATATCAATAACTATAAACCTCAGAGCAAGGAAGTATTGGAGGAACTCACAACTGATAAGATTCCATCACAATCAACTTCATCATGAAATGACAAACGAAAAACCGAGGAAACCATGATTCTTGGAAAAGAAACCCTAACGCAACGTCGTAGTGAGAGGATTGTGAGACAACCTGTTCGCTACAAACATGAAGCAATGTAACAATTTTGAAAACAAAAAAAATTCTCATATCGAATTCGAAATGCCATGCTATTATTACATGTCATTGTTTCTGATACAGACAAGGACGACCCATTAACCTTTAAAGAGGCAATAGATGATCCTAAAAAGGAGAAATGGCAAGAATCTATGAACCAAAAAATGGAATCAATGTATTCCAATTCTTTCTGGGAGGTTGTGGATCCACCTGAAGATGTCAGACCCATAGGGGGTCAGTGGATATACAAGAAGAAAAGAGGTGTAGAAGGGAAAGTAGAGACTTTCAAAGCTAGGCTAGTAGCCAAAGGTTACACTCAAAGAGAAGGCGTTGATTATGAAGAAACATTTTCTCCTGTGGCCACAGTCAAATCTATTCGCATCCTCTTATCCATAGTGGCTGGCAATGATTATAAGCTATGGAAAATGGACGTCAAGAAAGCTTTTCTAAATGGCTATCTTGGGGAAAGTATCTATATGGTACAACCAGAAGGGTTCATAAAGAAAGGGGACGATCAAAATGTGTGTAAGTTGCTGAAATCCATTTATGGATTAAAGCAAGCATCTAGATCTTGGAATATCACTTTTGATGAAACAATTAAAACATATGGCTTAAAATAGAATGTCGACGAAGCATGTGTATATAAATACATCAAAGGAAAAGTGGTGGTTTTCTTAGTTCTTTACGTTGATGGCATTTTGCTCATTGGGAACAATGTAAAGACATTGTCGAACGTGAAAAAGTGGTTAGCTAAAAAGCTCTAAATGAAAGATTTGGGTGAGGCGATCTATCTTCTAGGAATCCAAATTCTAAGAGATAGGAAGAACAAGCTCTTGGCATTTTCTCAGGCAAATTACATAAATAGGGTGCTTGAATGATTCTCCCTCAAGAATTCCAAGAAAGGTCAGTAACCGACCAGACATGGAATTTCTCTCTCCAAGGAACAATGTCTTAAGAAACATCAAGAGGAAGCGGATATGAGAAAGTATCCCTTTGCTTCAGCATTTGGGAGTCTAATGTATGTTATGTTGTGTACTAGGCCCAACATATGTTATGCAGCTGGGACTGTAAGTCGTTATCAATCAAATCTTGGTTTGGAACACTGGATTGCAGTAACGCACATTCTCAAGTATGTAAAACCAACATTGGATAATGAGAGATTATATTCTTGTATATTCAGGGGGTGAGCTGAACCCCACTGGATACACTGATTCTTATTTATAATCACACAAAAACAGTCGTAAGTCGACATCTGGGTCAGTGTTCACTCTTGGTAGAGGAGTTGTTGCCTCGAGAAGTATTAAACAAGCCAACATAGCTGATTCAACCATGGAAGTCGAATACATAGTAGCTTGTGAAGCAATTTGGCTGAGGAAGTTCTACACTAATCTGGAAGTGGTTCCAGACATGGATAAGCCACTAATCATGTACTGTAACAATAGCAGAGCAGTAGCTAATTCCAAAGAACCAAGAAGCCACAAGACTGGAAAGCATATAGAGAGGAAATACCATCTGGTAAGAGAGATAGTACACCGAGGTGATGTGACTGTTATGAAGATAGCGTCGGAACAAAACATGGCTAACTCGTTTACTAATACACTTCCTACAAAGTCGTTCATGGATCACGTGTTCAATATGGGATTAAGGGAGACGCCTCACATGCTTTGAGGGCAAGTGGGAGATTGTTAGGATTAATGCCCTAAAAGCATGTAAAAATATTTTATTGGTTTTAAATAAAAGTACAATTTTATTATATTCGAATGTTGTAATTATTGTTTGAATTAATTATGTAATAATATCAAGAAAATTCACTATTCATTTATGAGAATATGATCTTATACTAGTACGAGAGAATTAAGATCATATATAGTGAATAAAATAGTCAATAACATATTAAAGTATGGAATCTTTAATGAATGGTTACTACTATGATTTGCTAAGCGTATGAGATACGAGTAATCTAGATTTGGATTACTAATGTGGATAGACATCTTAGTAAATGTGTTGTATATAATAGAGATTATTTATGATAGGACCGATGAGAATTAATTATATTTATAAACTTATCGTTTGAGGTAAAGATATAATTATTATCATAATAGATGGTCATTTGTAGATCAGTCTAAATCCTGAGTATTCATGAACACCTATTTATGTTTAGTGGATATTTTGATTCACTCGTTAAGTTCCCTTAGAATAATGAGGCTAATGACTTTTTTTTTGGAGATTCAATATCATGAATGGCTAGGAACATGGATTGCAATAATGGAATCCATGCTTTCCTAACGGATCGAATATTGGTTCCCTTAAGGGTTAATTTTGGAACTGAATAATTATTGAGCTGAAATCTATAGTTAGATTATAGATTAATTGTTCTCTAGTGAATTAATGGTACTTAAGGATCAAGAGGTAATTAGAAGTGTAAAACGGTAAATTTGACCAACTCTAATTAACGAACCAATAATGGAGGACAGATCTACATATATTGATTATATCAATGGACTACAAGAGAAAACTCTGTAATATAATTCTATAAATACTTAGAGTGAGATTCCATATTTATAGTGGAGTAATCTTGGAATTAATAAATGTGATTATTAGATTAAAGAGTTTAATTAATAATCTACTTTATTGGAGCTTCGTATTATAGGTCCATGGTCCCCAGGTCACCTAAGTCCTACACTGTCAAGGGTAAGGATGTTAAAAGAAAGATTTGTAAAGAGAAAAGACTAAATTGCAAGGGAATTAATTTTCCAAGGCATGGAAATAATTATGGGTAATTGATTAATTTTGAATTAATTAATTATTTAACCATATAGTTTTTATTTTAAAAAACTATAGGTTAAAATTTGTATTAATCTTGTTTGGATTAATATGAAGGAAGAGAATAATAAATATCTTATTTACAATATGATATTTATTAATTTAATTTAAAACTGATATTTTAAGATAAAATTAATTTTGAATTAACTAATATTTATGTTGGGATAAATATATTGTCTTAAAGATTGATTAAACAAACAAATGAGAAAATGAGGAAAACCCTGATTAGGTTGGGTGACACACGCTGTGCAGCACAGTGTGCGGCACCCAACTCAGGGATTTTATCCCTGGGATTTGAATTTTGAATTTCAAATAATTTTGTTTAATCAGTTATTTAATTATTCTTTTTAAATATGATTTAAATAAATAATTAAATGTAAATATCTCATCCATTTAATTTGAATTATATTTTTAATAAAATAAAGATTATTCAATTAGATTAAATATCTTTATATAAGTCTGATAGTACATGACTTTTAGGAGAAGCTTTATTATTATTTTTGAGAATAAAAATATATACTCTCTCTCTCTCTCTCTAAAGCGGAAGTTTTCTCAAAACCTGAAAACTATTATAAATCTTCTCTCTGTCAAACGTCTCTAGATCTCTTGTGTTTAGTACATCTAAATATTCACATAAATACACATTCTGAATCCTACATGCCCACACACGTTCTTGTGTATTTGAGGATTGGTCTGGAAGATTAGGGAGATTGCTGGATTGGAAGATCATTGATATTGTACAAAAAAGTTTCAATGACACTTGATAGGCTACAAGAGGTAATCCATGGTCTGTTTTTATGTGATTTAATATTTATATATGTATATGAGCGTGGCTGGTATTAATATTTATTAAAATGGGTCTATATATTCCGTTGCATACTTTTGATTTGATCATTTAATACCAACATGTTAATGATGTTATATAATTGTATTAGAAACACATTTTTTGTTTGAGTTTCCATGATATAAGTATGAGATTTGATTAAATGATTATTCACATATTTGGTATAGAAACTTAAATTTGTTATATATCTGAATGCATGCCTTTATTATTGATGTGATAAGCAATTGATGATACGACGATATCAATGTTTGAGTTGTTATTTGATATTCTCAAGATTTGAAAATGATCTATTAGTTCGGTTTGTATGTTAAAGGGTTAATATGTCAGATTAGTGTTTTTTATAACAGAGTTTTAAGTTTGTCCCAGAGAGCACACACAATAAGAAACTTCAGTGGAATAAAAAAACAATGGTAAAAAAAGTACAGAATACATTCAATGTTTTTGGAGTCACATTGGGGATTGGGGTTCTGGACACGTTCTACCTCGATGATCAGTTTTTTGATGTATCCGACATTTTTCCATTATATCATTTGAGTAGCTAGCCACATGTTTAGTTAGAGTCTCATTCTCATTAACTAACTTCTCCTTCTCTTGAGCCAATCTCTTATTGACCTTTCAAATGGTTAGCATCTCTTGTTTCTGCATTTCTATATACTTCTTCAAGTTTTCAACCTCTTGCGCTCTTGCAAGAACTCATTGGCCTAGGTTTGAGACCGATGTTGCAGCTTGAATGGTAAAGACTAAGGAATCTTTTGAAGCTTGTAGGTCTGACCTATGAGATAAAAACATTTGGTCTTTAGGGGTAAGTATGCTTTAACCTATACAAATAGCCACCATGTTATTGAGCATAACTAAATCCTCCACTGTGACAAGACCAGTATTAGAGAAAAATTTGGGAAGCAAAACTTTGGGAAATTGAGTCTTTTGTTCTTGGATGTTTAGAGTAGGATACACTATTGGTTGTGGTAAGTGTTCAGAAATTTTTGGCAAAGGTTCGAAAGTGGGTAGATTTGGCTCAGGTAAAGTTAAGGTTAGGTCTAGGTTCATTTGAGATGATGAGGATGCCATGTATTGCTTAGACTGGGAAACAGAAGGAAGTAAGAATGATTTGGTTTTCAAAAGCTTGAGATTGATTGTGTATGTGATAAATTTATTTGTAGAAACATGTGTTAAATTGTTGGGTCATTGGATCCTTGAGTCTGGTCTTTTTCGAGATGGATATCACATATTTGAGTTTTTCTAATATGTATTGCGCTATCCTCTCTGATGACAAAAGTCAAACTTTTTTAAATGTTGTCAATAAATGAATCACTTCTGTTGATTTTGTGATCCTGATTTGAACATGGTAACATTTTGTGAATTTTTTTATGAATCGAGGTGTTAAATTTTAATTACTGAATTAATCTATGGTGTGAATTACTTTTAGTGATTAAATAATAGCATTTAACTACATTATTCTGAAAGTAAGTTAATTCATTTCTTGTGTGAGGTGATGAATGAGTATTATTGGTATAGGTGTTGAAATGTGGCATGTCTATCTTATTAGACATGTGGAATTTTTTTGCATGGATGGAGTGGTGAATATGTCAATTAGGACTTATCCCTTGCTTTATTCAATGATAGGATACTAAGCTAAGAAAGTGAATTTCCTAGTGGCCAAGGTTATTTGCATTCTAGCATAGTATTGTTGGGGTTTTATGCCCTAATTAAAACTCAAATTCTTTATAATCTCATTTTATTATCAATAAAAGAATAGAAATCATTTTTTGACTTGGTCAATGTAACGCCCTACTTCCTTAGAGCTGTTACTAAGTGAGTTTGAAATGTGATAATCACTCGATAATCGAGGTTTTAGGTTTAAATGTGTAGTTAATTAAAATGTAAACTTGTTTAAATAAGATTTCAGTTTAAAAAGTCGGTCGTTCGTTTAGATCACGAAAAGAGTTACATTGGATCCCCAAAAAATATCGTTTAAAAACATATTTACAACTCAAAAAGTTACTTTACGGTCGACCTAGGAGACAAAATCAATGTTCATGACCAACTCATCAAAATACCCCAGTCGTGGCGGCCAGATAGGCCAAACATGTACGCACCACTCCATGCCCTCTAACACATGGTTGTTTGGTCTTTCCCTTACCCTTACTTGCATGACAGAGCACCCGTGAGCCGAGGCCCAGCAAGAGAACCTTAAAGCAAAACATACTATAATTTATCCCAACAAATAAACACTTAATTCAAGGCAATAAACCACTTATAAACTGTTATTAGAATACGCAATGGCACAGTAGCACAACAACATCACATCATTGCAATATCGTAGAACATAGGTACATCAACATAGCATCATAGCAACATATCAACACATAAGCACAATAACATAACATCTTAGTACTATAATATTGCAGCAGTTCAGTAATACAACAGCATATAATGAAGCAGTCAAAAAGCCAAACACATAGCGACCATGCCGTCCCAAGTGCTTTTCCGAGCCCTGGATTTGCGGTCTGCACCGAGAGGATGACTCAGCATCCTAGGAGGGTCTCGCCCTAATGTCTTGCACTCCATGTGCTCAACACCGTTCTCTGCCCATTGCCGCTCCCGGCTCTCGCCGATCCCGGCTCTTGCCTCTACCAGCTCTTGCCGCTCCTGACTCTTGCCGCTCCCGACTCTTGCCGCTCTCAGCTCTTGCCGATCAGTCATAATCACATATATGACATAGCAAACCATAAACAATACACATAGTATAACACACCACATAGCTCTATGGGTACAAACAGTTCTCTTACCTGTGTCCCGAGCTTCTTGAGCACCGAAATCTGGAGCACAGTCCTCTAACTTGAGCCTCGCTGAAAACCTAGTCACAACACACAAGCAACATCCTCGTTACCAACCAATTCACAATCGTACCCCGGAACCAATCTCGTGCTCTCGGGACCTCTAGTTTCCCCACACAAGGTGGAGAAAGCGTTCCCCGAGCCCCCTGAGCCAAAACCCTAAAAACACAAATTCCCTCATCCTGAAAATGGCCTAGTGCTGCGGCACTTCCCTATAGGGGCTGCGGCGCCCAGTAGGTCTACCCTGTCCTTATTCAACCCAGCGCTGCGACACGGAAGAACAGGGTCGCAACGCTCATACGCGAACCTAAAAAACTAGGTTACTCCCAACATTCTTCCCGAGCCAAAACTCATCCAAATCACTACCAAAGTATACCCAAGTCCTAATTTGGCCTAAATCCTCAAATAAACAGTATTGCAACTCAGAAATACCAGCAAAAAACTCAAACACTCAATCAAACCCAAAATCACAAAGTGGTTTAAAACTCACAAAAACTTAAACCACACTTCACAAGGTTTAAACCAACCTCCAGAAAACTTAAACCACACCAGACTATAAACTTCAGAAAGGCATAGAATTCTTACCTCAAGTTAGAATTTGACCCTGAAATGCTTTCAAACCTAGCTCAAAGCTTAAATCCACAGATTCCTAAGTTTAACTTTGCCAAAACTTCATTCCAACAATCCACAAGCAAAAACACAATTCAGCTTACTAATCTAACATTTCCAACAGAAATTCAATAGAGAACTGACTAGGAAACTTACCCTTGATCTTAGCTAATCTTCTGAATACTTGAATCTCTGACCTAGGATCCTTCACAATCAAGCCCTATGGTGAGAGAAAACTGAGAGGGAGAGAGCTGAGAGATATTTCTGTTCCTTTTCCTCTGTTTTTCCTAGATGCCTCTAGAATTCCCAGCTCCCACTGAGTATATCCATTTTCCAAAGTGACTTAATTGCCCCTTAAGTTAACCTAAGTCCTCAAATGTCACCAAGGGTAGTTTAGTCATTGAACACATCCCGCTAAGTCCTCGAGTATACTTAAAAATCCCTGTTAATCCCGCGTACTCAAATCATTACTAAATTACTAACCGATATTTAATAAATCCAAAGCTCATATTATATACCCAAAATACCCCTAGGCTCCTCCTGAGCCGGGTATTTGACCCCGTTGTGACTTTCTAACAAAACTGCTCCCTAGGACTATCTCGGATCGCGCATCACAGATATATCACCACTCGCACATGGTAAAGATCACAATATTCACAAGTATTACATTCATGCCCTCAACGAGCTAAAATTACAATTATGCCCCTACAAGCCATATGGGGCCCACATGCATAATTAATTCACATAAACATGTATTTGTGGTCAAATCATCATCAAATTCACAAATTAACGTAATCAAATCAATTATTTCCCTCTCGGCATGCTAATCAAGGCCCTAAACCTTATTAGCAAATTTGGGACGCTACAACTATCCCCTCCTTACAGAAATTCTGTCCTCAAAATTTATTCAAACCTCTCAGGATAATAATTCCATAATCATGGCTATAACCCTAGAACCAGGTTCTCTAGCTTATCATTACTTGTAATACTAACATAAGAAGGATGGTCTAAGTTGCATGTTTCTATCTCTTGTGTCCAGAGTTTTACCACCTTCCTTTTGTACCACAAGTTTCTCTGAACCTCTAGGACCTCTTTGCCCGATCAGGGGTAGTACTCACACCTCTCCCCTTATTATTGGCACCGATAATATCTCATGAGCCTTTACCCACCCATGTTGGAGTAAGGCCAACTGTAGGCTCCTAGCCCAATCCTTATTAGGATCTTGCAGATCTATCCCAACCGAGGTTCAAAATTTCTTCCTCTTTTCCCCAAACTCTTTTACCCTACTTAACCCACAATATTCGGTGAAGTACATAGTCCTTAGTCTTGGAATCCGACATTTCAGTACTCAAATTTGTGAACTCTACACCCTTCAATAAGGTAAACACTCAAACCCTGAGCTATTCTTCCAAGTGAGCCACGTATAACTGTAATAGTTAATTCTAGGTTTCATCCACATATTCATCACCTTTTATGACCCTTTCCCGAACATGGGAGCCCAAGAGTCTTAATCTAACATTGTCGACTTTGGTGTCCAGTGGGGAGGCATGGTCTTCTTCCATACACAACCCCTCTTTGACATCTTGCTCACACCAACCATAGTGTGTCAATCAAATAGTTCTGGTCATAGCTTTTCACATTTACTCACCTTACCTATAAACTGTGGTGATACACCTTTTACGGTCCATAGCTATATTTCCTCATACTAACCTTAGGATATCCTAGAGTCATGACAGCCCTTCTGGCTTCTAATTATCACTTCCCACTTACCAAAAGATCAAGTCATGGGCCTCCTAGTACTCAACTTCCTGGATATAATAGTTATATATATATATAAAAAAAGTAACCCAAAGCTCATCCCATGTCTTATCTTCAATACCAGCACCAACCGAATCACTCACCCAATTCACATATCTTAACTCGTTTGTGCTAAGGCAGTGAAATTCTTAGCCATTTCTTACAAAATCTTCTTCCTGAGTTCAACTGTTTATTCTTAGAGGTGTATCTGTTACTCATCAATCTCAGGCTTTGGGCCAGTCTCAATCATTTTCTCCATCCTTACTGTGGCTAACCAGCACCACTTGTCAACTTGACTTCCCATGTAAAACATCTAGGTCCTTATCCTTATATATGTTTTAGGGTACAAACGATCACTCTTTCAATGTGTATACAGACACAACCTAGTCCTTAATGCACCACACTAACACTTCATGTTCCAAGCAAGGATGGTGCCCACCGTGCCGTTCTCCTATACTCGTTCATCCTGTGCATACCCTCACACCATGATGTGCAGATCAACCCCCTTATCCCATCTCTGGAAGTCCATCACACCACCATCCACACAACAGATTTTAGATTTCTATATTACTTCTATCAAGGGTACAACCATCCCCAAGGACGTCTCAGAAAGAATTCGTGGTGCCTCACCAGTCTCACAGTGTTTCGAATCCCCTAAAGTGTTCCTTTAACAATTGGATTGTGGTCTTAATCCTAGCTGATTCATGCGTAATCATATCACTTTCCATTAGGTAATCTTAACTATCAACTAGAGAATTCAAAGTTTATCCTTTCTGTAATTTCACTTGCAATCTTTGTTTCCCCAGCCTCGACGATGACAACCCGAGGATTCCCATATTCTGTTCTTAACTGAAAGTAGTCCAAACCATTCCTGACAGAGTTACATATTACTTACCTAAATAAATCTTTCATTCTTAATCGCTCCTAACAATTATCTTGTTTGGCTTCCACATACAACATATACTCTTGCAAACTTGACCTTCTCCTTAACCCACGACGTTGGCACGCCCTATTGTAAGATGTTCTGTCTGATCACCTTTATGTTAAGAAACTCCCTTCACGATGTCTATGGTGCTAGTTGTATTCTTGCCTTATTCCCGTAGTACGCTTCATTCCCTAGTCATGACAACAGTCTCGACAAACCTTTGCATACCCATTTGAAATTCCACTGACCCGTCCAGTTCCCTCTAATCTACCTAGCATAAACTTAGTGGTACCTACCACTACGGCTAGACACTTCGAAGTCACAGTCAAGTCCCATTATCAACCAACTGATCCAGACTTAGGACTATACTAGGGCCATTGCATAACCATCCCAACCAAATCTTGCTACAAATTTTCTGCCTGTACTACTCTGTTTCATTCTTTGCAAATTACTAACTTTTATCAAACACAAAATCTCAAGCCCCACAACATTCTTCTCATTTGGTAGGTATCCATGTCTATATCTCCATTAAAAAGTACATAGCACCAAACTCAATTAACATAACACAAAGAACAAAAACTAGAAGACCAACATGTCATTTCTGAGGAACCAACTTCGAGCTCTGGCCGCCTCCAGGTAGACTCTCGACCCGAGATCGATCTATCTATACTTCTGGATTCTTCTATCTTTGATTCCGGACAATGCTTCATGATGTGCCAAGTTATTCCACACAGAAAACATGTCTTCACTCAACAATTACCCAAATGGTGTCTCCTGCACCTGACACACACTAGATAACTTCTCTAGACCTCATTACCGCCTTGGCGACTGCCCTAAGCATCTTGACCGATAGTGATAGAACTATCTGTTATATTATTTTATAATATAATGTAATATTATATTATATTATAATATAATGTTTAGATTAAATAAATGTGACAAAGTGTGTCACATATTGTAACATATAATAGAGAGTTACATTATTTAGATATATGAGATATATCAAAATAATGTAACATATTTGGTGTTACAAATTTGTAACTTCCAAATATTACCCTTTATTGTGTAAAATTGTTGTTACACAATATTGAGATGAATTTCATAAAGCCATATGTGATATGGCTGTTAGAGATATGATTTTAACCCCAATAATGTGTTTTGGGAGTTACAAAATCATTTGGGAGGGTTTGGAACCGTTTGGAAAAACAACACAATTTTAAGTGCTGAAATTGGTCGTTTGCTGCGGCCACTGAATGTTGGTGGCCGCAGCCTGTGGGACAGAGACCAGTGGCCGCGGCCACTAATTTCTCTGGCCGCAGCCATAGGCCAAAAACTGACCAATTTTTAGTTTTTTCAATCTTTGTTGAACGGCTCAAAAAACACAAATAACTCCCAAATCTCTTTTTTAATTCCATATTAATCCAATTAAACATTGGTAATAGCCATGGGGGTTGGTGGAATTTGAAATTCAAAGGGTGTCTCTAAACTCTATAAATAGGAGCCTATAGCTCACTTGAAAGACACAACATTTCTATCCATTAGAGCACTTGGCTAGAAACACCTTGAGGCTTGATAATTCCATAAAGCTTTTCCAATATCTGAGAGAGATCCCTTAGAGCTTGAGTTAGGGGGAAATAAGCTTTTGGACAAAGGTTTTTAACCTTGTTCAAGTTGGTGAACCCCAACCCTCTTCCCTTAGGTTGTGTAAGTGAGAGTTTCTTGTATTTTTTTCTTCTTATTCTCTTGTTCTTTTTACTTGTATTTCTTGTTCAAGAGTTGTAATCTTTTCTTTTCCTTTGTTTCAAACACTTTACTTTATTTGTAACCTTTTTGCTTAGAGTTGTATTATACTATTCTCTTCTTCTTCATCATCTTCTTCATTTCCTTTGTTTTATCTGTATTTTCAGTTATAGAGTTGTAACACTTTATTTAATCAATCCTTGTCTATTGTAATATTTTGCATAGAGTTGTAATATTTTCTTACCATTTCCATTGAGGCAATTTATATTTTCCTAACACTATCAAGAGTCTTTCTTTTCTAACTACTAGGTCCTCTGCCCCTACCTATTCTTACAAATGGGGGGACCCTTGCCTGGGCTTTTAGTCCCACGGCACCCCCACTCAATATCGCACCTCATGCGTCCTCTATGGCAAGGGCCTTCCCTACCATCAGAGCATAAGTAGAAATCTCATGAACTAGAGCAACCCTAACCCTATGGGCCACCCCAGATTTTAGCCTTCGAATGAATCATTCCTTTTGGGCTACGTCTGTTGGCACCAAATCAAATGCGAACTTGGATAACTCATCAAATTTTTCAACATATTGTACCACCGTCTTACTGCCTTGAACAACGTTCATAAACTTATTGGTTTTTGCAATTTGGACTGTGTCACCATAGTACCTCTCCTTGAACAATTGTTGGAACTCCTCCCAACCCATCATAACAACATTCCAGGTCTGTGATACAACCTCCCACCATGTTCGGGCATCCTCCCATAGCATGTACGTGGCACAAACCACTCTATCATTGCCTTCTGCTCCTATATAGTCAAGGATGGAGCTAACCATGCCCGTCCACTCTTCAGCCCCGAACGGATCTAAACCTCCTTCAAAAGCTGGAGGGTAAAGCCTTTGGAATCTTTCATACATCATTTTCCACCTGCCTTTACCCTCAGGCTGAATCAAAACTGATGCCAATGTCGTAGAAACACACAGAGCAACATTTCCGGGTGGAACCCACTGTCTCAACCACCTAATCTCTTCCTCCTGCTTGTGTAATCTAGCCTGCATATCATCGAACACCTACTGCCAATCCCCGGGAACAAATGGAGGATTCCGGTCCCGAATACTATCTCCAACCCCAGCATTAACAATGCTTACACCCCTTAACTGTCTCTAATGCATAACTTCTAAATCTATCTGCAGTGATGACTCAATCAATTAGATAAGATCATCCCTTCCAAAACCACTCCCGAGCAAGGCCAAACAAACCAGAAGAATAACAAGCACAAATATATATATATATTGCTCATGCTCCCTACATTAACAAGCAGATAAAGTCATTCTATTAAGCAATTAGACAAATATTTCATTCAATAGCAACTGACCCTAAGTCGAGCTTGTCTCTAGCAACGAGCGCGTACATGTTCAGTAAATTTTCCAAGAACCATAAACCTTTGCACGCTCTGATACCAAGTTTTAACGCTCTACTTCCTTAGAGTCGTTACTAAGTGAGTTTGAAACGTGCTAATTACTCGCTAATCGAGGTTTTAGGTTAAAATGTGTAGTTAGTTAAAATGTAAACTTGTTTAAATAAGATTTCGGTGTAAAAATTCGATCATTCTTTTAGATCATGAAAAGCGTTACATTGGGATCCCAAAAAAATATCGTTTGAAAACATATTTACAACTCAAAAAGTTACTTTACAGTCGACCTAGGCGACAAAATCAATGTTCATGACCAACTCATCAAAATACCCCAGCCGTGGCAGCCAGATAGGAAAAACATGTACGCACCGCTCCATGCCCTCTAACTCATAGTTGTTTTGTCTTTCCCTTGCCCTTATCTGCACGACAAAGCACCCGTGAGCCGAGTCCCAGCAAGAGAACCTTAAAGCACAACATACTATAATTTATCCCAACAAATAAACACTTAATTCAAGCCAATAAACCACTTGTAAACTCTTATTAGAATACGCAATGGCACAGTAGCTCAGCAACATCACATCATAGCAATATCATAGCACATAGGTACATCAACATAGCATCATAGCAACATATCAACACATAAACACAATAGCAAAACATCTTAGCAGTATAATATCGCACCAGTTCAGTATTACAACATCATATAACAAAGCAGTCAACAAGCCAAACACATAGCGACCACGTCGTCCTAAGTGCTTTTCCAAGCCCTAAGTTTGCGGTCTGCACCGAGAGGACCACTTCTGCATCCTAGGAGGGTCTCGCCCTAACGGCTTGCACTCCACGTGCTCAACACCATTCTTGGCCCCTTGTTGCTCCTAGCTGTTGCCTTTCTCGGCTTCTATCGCTCCCGGCTTTTGTCGCTCCCAACTCTTGCCGATCTCGGCTCTAGCCTCTCCCATCTTTTGCCACTCCCGACTGCTCCAGGCTCTTTCTGATCAGTCACATTCACATATATGACATAGCAAACCATAAACAATACACATAGTATAACACACCACATAGCTCTACGGGTACAAACAATTCTCTTACCTGTGTCCCGAGCTTCTTGAGCACCGAAATCTCGAGCACAATCCTCTAACTCGAGCCTCGCTGAAAACCTAGTCGCAACACACAAGCAACACTCTTGTTACTAACTAATTCACAATCGTACCCCAGAACCAATCCCGTGCTCTCGGGACCTCCTGTTTCCCCACACAAGGTGGCGAAAGCATTCCCCGAGCCCCCTGAGCCAAAACCCTAAAAACACAAATTCCCCTATTCTAAAAATGGCCTAGCGCCGCAGCACTGCCCTATAGGGGCCGTGGTTCCCAGCAGGGCTCCCTTGTCTTGATTCAACCAAGCGTCGCAGCACGAAAGAACAGGGCAGCGACGCTCATACGCGAACCCAGAAATCTAGGTTTTTCCCAACATTCTTCCCGAGCCAAAACTCATCCAAATCACTACCAAAGTATACCCAAGTCCTAATTTGGCCTAAAACCTCAAATAAACAATATAGCAACTCAGAAATACCAGCAACAAACTCAAACACTCAATCAAACCCAAAATCACAAAGTCGTTTGAAACTCACAAAATCTTAAACCACACTTCACAAGGTTTAAACCAACCTCCAGAAAACGTATACCACACCAGACTATAAACTTCAGAAAGGCATAGAATTCTTACCTCAAGCTAGAATTTGACCCTGAAATGTTTTCAAACCCAGCTTCAAGCTTAAATCCACAGATTCCTAAGTTAAACTTTGCCAAAACTTCATTCAAATAATCCACAAGAAAAAACATTATTCAGCTTACTAATGTAACATTTCCAGCAGAAACTCAATAGAGAACTGACTAGGAAACTTACCCGTGATCTTAGCTAAACTTCTGAATACTTGAATCTCTGACCTAGGATCCTTCACAATCAAGCCCTATGGTGAGAGAGAAAACAGAGTGGGAGAGAGCTGAGAGACATTTCTTATCTATTTCCTATGTTTTGCCTAGATGCCTCTATATCCATTTGCCAAAATGACTTAATTGCCCCTTAAGTTAACCTAATTCCTCAAATATCACCAAGGGTAGTTTAGTCATTTAACACATACTACTAAGACCTCGAGTATACTTAAAAATCCCCGTTAAGCCGACGTACTCAAATCATTACTAAATTACTACCCGATATTTAATAAATCCAAAGCTCATATTATATACCCAAAATACCCCTAGGCTCCTCCCGAGCTGGGTATTTGATCCCGTTGTGACTTTCTAACCAAACTGTTAGGACTATCTCGGATCGCGTAACACAGATATATCACCACGCGCATGTGGTATAATCACAATATTCACAAGTATTACATTTATGTTCTTAACGGGCTAAAATTACAATATATACCACGATAAGCCATATGAGGCCCACATGCATAATTAATTCACATAAACATGTATTTCTGATCAAATCATCATCAAATTCACATATTAACGTAATTAAATCAATTATTGCCCTCCCAGCACACTAATCAAGGCCCTAAACCTTATTGGAAAATTTGGGACGCTACAATCAATCACTTTGGTCACATGTTTTATTTTCATGATTATTTGTTTAATATAAACTTCTATTCAATCCCGAGCATATAGCTAATCGTATTTATAGTGACGTAATAACAGTTGAATATAAATTTGATTATTTATTCTAAATAAGTTAGTCCTAAGATTAGTCAATGCATAGGATTTACATTGACTTGCCAATCTACGATATGATATACTTACACATTACAGTGTTATGTTCTTTCCAGAACATTAGCAAAGTAGATAAGATCAGATGTATTTGTTACATCAGACTGGACCGATATTGACAGAAGATAAGATAAGTAAACATACCGTTACTATCTATTCTAGTCATATCATATAGTTGACTATAGGTCAATTCAATCTCAATTCTGAGTAGTTTGTATTCTAACTGATTGTATTATTTCTGTTATTTGACTTGTTCGTTACCAGCTTACCCTACGAACTAGCCCATACTTACTTCTTGGGAACTCGGTAGTATAATTGAGGGGGAGTGTTAATCATAGATATGAACATTTATAGCTTCTGATGAAGAAGTGAAGTGATGGTTTCCTTTTAGTTTGGTTCAAGGCGTTAAATGATAGAGATCTCATTTCAGTAATTAATATTAGTTTACTGAAATATCATTTACAAGGAACTAAGTGTTTTAAGGATAAAATACAATGAGAGGTGAAACAATATTTTTGTCCCATCTCATTGTAGACCGTCTATAGAGGATTGTGCGACAATTATGGTTGTAAAAATGGATAATTGATAGTGCATCTATATTTGTTAAAGAGCGTTCTATGAATTCAAGAGAATAATTCAGAGTTTTTTGTGGAGCCACGAGGAATTAATAAGTTAGAAAATTTATTTGTTAGATTTATGATAACTTATTGGAGCTTGATTTCATAGGCCCATGGTCCCCACTGTACCTTGGATAAAATCATCTAGATAGTCTCAATTAATCGATTTAATTATCAATTAGAATTATCAAAGTTGACCAAGTCAATTTTGGATAGTTTCACAGAGTTATGTAATTTTGAGAAGAAAAGAGAAATTAGGGCAGATTTATTAATTAAGAGAAATTGGCATCTAAATTAATAAATAAGTTTAGATCAATGTTCAAATTATAAATAATTAATTCGATAAATGATTTAATTAATTAAATCAATAGAAAATAATATAGGCCTTGATTTTAAGTTCAATGGGTTTATAATCAAATGGGAAATTTCATGGCCCTAAATCCCATGATAATATCGACCTAGGGTTGTTAATTGGCTATTATTTTATTGATTTTTTAATTAAATAAATGACATAATTCAGCCTATAAAAGGAATGTTAAGAGAGAGTTGAAAATAGAAGTCATAAGATGAGAGACACTAGTTTTCTGATAGGTTTTAGATTCTCTCTAAACATAAGTCCTTTTCTAAGCCTTATTGTTCTTTTCTCTTCTTCTCTCTGTATCTATCTCATGTGTTGAGAATTGTCCACTATAGTCTAGGTGATTCCAATGATATTTTGGAAGACTGTGTAGAAAATTGAAGATCGGTTCAGTTTCTTTGTAATACTCTGCGATAGAAAGGATACAAGGGTTAGAGAAATTAAATGAAGGACTCATTTATTCCGCTACATATAATTTAAGTACTCTTATCATTATTTCTCTTTGAATTCAATTTTAGAAACATGTTCTAGGTTACCTCATATTAATTTTTTTAATATTTGATCTACATGAAAATAAATAAAGATCCTGTATAATTTTTCCCAACAATTGGTATCAAAGCCTTTGGCAATCTTTATTTTCATGCATGAACATGTTAAAAATTGAATTATTTGATTTTTTTGAATAATTGAATGGATTTTCATATTTTTATGAAGCATATTGATTTTATGTGATTATTAGCAATTTTTAGGTATTTTGTAGTGTGTTCTATGTAATTAATTTTTATATATGCTTTATTTTGTGTAAAACATGTTAAAAATTGATTAGAAAATGGTTTTGGTTTGAAAACATACACAAAAAATTTCGAATTTTTTTCCCTACCTGCCCCACACGCGTGCGCACATCTGTGCACACCATCACTTGCACATGCCAGTGTGCGCGTCACCCAACCACCGCGCGCGCATCACCCGCATACGCGTGCTCCTCGGCGTCGCCTCCTCCTGCGCGCAAGTGTCCCCAGCCAGCAGCCTCGGTGAACTGGACGGATACTGTTCATCCCAATTTTTTTAATAAAAAAATAAAAAATCTGAAAAATTGATTATTTATAATCAAAGCCAAAAATATCAAATTTGTTTTTGCATTTACATTTTCTTTAAAAATAAGATATTTTTGTTGGTTAAGATTTGAATAATTAGATATTTTTATAAAGATTCAAATTCAAAATTAAAAATAGACTAACAACTTAATTTTAAATCTTTTAATATATTAAAATATTATAATTAAGATATTTGAGATATTTTCTTTTAAATACTTGATATTTTTATAAAATCTTTATTTGAAAATATAAAAAAAATTTATTCTATAGTTTTTAATATTTAAATTATTTGAAATTTGTTAGTTAGATATTTTCATGGATATTTGAATTTGTTTAACAGTTTTAAGATATTTTAGGTTTGTTATAACTATTAATATTTTATTTTTTTAAATGGTTAAAATATTAGATTATTGTTGTAATAACACAAGATATTTTTTAAAAACAGTTAAGATATTGATTTTAAAATTTTAAAAATAATTATTAAAATATTTTTTTTAATAAATGGGATTTAAATTAACTTTGGTTGATTGTTGATAAATCCTATTTAAACTAAATTGATATTTTTTTTTTTCAAATTAACCTAAACCAAGTTGATTGTTGAGAAATGAAATTGAAATTAACTTTTGTTAATTGTTGAAAAATTTCATTTAAATTGACTTATTTTTGTATAAATTTAATTAATTTGAATTTTTTTGATAAATTCTAGATAATTAATTGTGGTATTTTTGCAAATATAAAAAATTGTGGTATTTTTGCATAAATTCATATAATTGCTCATATAGTAACATGATTAAGCGCATCCAATTATAACATGTTTCTTTGTACTATATGTGGTATTTTTTCAATTGGACTTAGATGCATATAGTGGCCCATATGTTTGTTAGATATATGGATTTTGCAAAATAAAATATTATTAAAATGATAGGTTTATTTGGGTCCATTAGAAAATGTAAAGTTTAAATTCCTCTCTTGTGGGTGATTCCACTTATGAAGGCTCATTTGCTTTGCATGACTATAGTGGGCCTAATCAATTAATAACAATTAATAAAACGAAGGTTTAAATTCTTGTCTTTTGGACCTTCTATGAAAGTTTGGGGCCGACATACTGGACCCAGCCCTCCTCCATACAAGCTCAATTATTAAGGCCCATTTGCCTGAGTTGGACTTAATTGTATAGGTTCATTATATTAGTTAAACCTAAATATTGATTAGCAACAAATTAATTCTAAATTAATTGAATTTGTTTCAATGTGACACTTTAGAATGAATAGGAAATTATAGGACTTTGGTTTTAAAAAAATTCTATTTTTTTCAATTTTTTGGTAAACCATAGTCATTAATTTTCTAAAAATAAATAATAAAAATACCAATTTTTATTTTATAATGAGCTTATTTTAAGAATTATATTCGATCTCCACCGTTGGTTTAACAATGTCAATAACTTAATGGGGTCTCGAGACGCTTTGATTCGTCCCCCTACGGAAGGTGTTCATTAGTTATTTTGACAAGGTTAAATTTTGAAAGATAGATAATTATTGGTCAAATTCTACTAGACTCACCCCTACGGTAACTACTAGGACTAAATCTGTGATTATCGAAACCGTGGGTCTAGCTCATAAAATAAGAGATTTTGTTTTCTTATTTTGATCGAATAGTAGGTTGTTAATAATGGTGTCCATTATTAAATAAGTTTACAAATTTATTTAACTAGTGGTATTTTTTACTCTCACCAACCGGGATAATGATATCATAGATTAGTTAAAAACCTAAAGAAATAAATATATGATTATTTTGGTATTTTTTCTCATATCTTACATATTTTTTTTATATAAATTGTGTTATTTCTTGAAATTTGTGTGAATAAGAGTTTTATTGAGCAAATGTGATTGATTTCTATTTTATTGATAATTTGTAGTATTAAGAGTGAATGTGTCTACTCCCATCCTTTCTCAACATTCGATGGAGAAACTTACTGGAGAAAACTTCCTTAAGTGGAAGTAGAACTGTAGCGTCTCAGAATTTTACTTAGCTAGATAGTAGTAGAATTTAGTACTAGCTTATCGTATTTTAGTTTTCGTGATATTGGTTCAAGCCGAGATATTTTTGGAAACTTATAGAAATAATTATGGATTTTATAAGCTTAACCTATAGTTTGGAAATATTAATTATAACATAATGTTTGATTAATATAGCTGGTCCTATAAATATTATTTATTATAACCTAAGGTTTAGATAACATTATTAAGAGCATGGCACTTGTCACAAGCTTGTTTATTTAATGATTTAAGGATTTTAGATGAATTAATTAATAATGGATGAATCTAGAAGCACTAAAACCTTCCAACAGCTGTTAGGATCATGTTTTACTCAGTCAAAGTTGTTGTAACAAACTTCAAATATGCTGAAAGTGTGCAAAAACGTGTTTAAAATATCTACGTATGCCGATATATCGCAGCTATAGGGGTCGATATGTCGCCAACGAAAGATACAGAAAACAAGTCGACTTCACTCGAACGAAACCACAAAGCCTCGGGGCATAGGCTTAAGCGATACATCACCTAGGGTAGGGCAATATATCGGCCCTTGGGTTGGTTTTTAAAATTTCATGGAATCCGAGCTAGAAACAACCCTTAACCACTTGGACTTGCTCTTGAACGTTTTTGACCGAGTTCTGGGCATCTGTTGAACCAAAAATTCAAATATATTCAATTTATATTCATTTAAAAAGGGGTTAGTTTCACTCCTTGAACTCAATAAATAGGACCTAGTGCTCAACCATTTCATTCATTATTCAAGCATTCTTCAGAGGCTCCAAGCTGCTAAGACTACTCTAGAGAGAAAACACTAGGGTTTGGGATTTAAAAGCTTTTCCAATCTAAGCTTTTCTAAACACTTGGGAAGTAAGATAGAGTGTTATTTGGATATCGAGGTGTAGATCAAAGTCATAATCCATCCAACGTATTCTTAGGTTTAATCCATCAAAGTTCTTTTATTTTCATTCATTTTCTTTCAAATCCTAACTTGATTTTATGGCTTTTTGGTTAGGTATTTAAGTTCTTCAAACTTAAGGTTCTTCAGTAAGTTTCTACTTTGATGGTTTAGTTCACTTTTTCATCTCCTTTTCTTTAGAAACTCATGGTTTTTACTGTTTGTTTTAGGAGTGTTCCAATCCCGTTCTTGTCTCCATTATCCTGGTTTTTAGTAAGGAAAACAGGTTAGATTATATGTGTTTATATGATGTGTTATGATATGTGCTATGTATATATGTATGAATATGTTTTGTAGTCACTTGGGGCTTATAGTTGCCTAGATAGCAAACCCCAAGATTTTTATCATTATCGTAGATTAGAGTTATGATTTACCCTACTCGATTAGTAAACAGAGGACCTAGATGGGTTATCATAAATTACCTCATGATCTAACCTACCTCGATTAGTAGACTGGGGACCTAGATGGTTTTATCACATGCTATAGTAATGAGTTAATGTCCATTAATATTGTAGTCCTACATGATATACGTTTTTTTTTTACGTCATATGTTTTATGATTTAGTCTTACGATTTTTTATATATGTTTTTAGTAGATTTTCCTTGTTGGGCATTAGGCTCATTCCTTTTATTTTAGATGGTGCAGGAAAATAAACTTGGAAGGCGGGATGGATTTGTGGCAGCTTGGCATGTGTATTGGGGATGGACTCGTTGAATGGACTGCTGGAAGATCAAGGATGAAGTTGTTTCAAGTTTTTTAATTTATAATTTTATGTATTTTCGCACATAGTATTTAAACAATTAATCAAAGTTTATGTATTTTTTTATGTTTTATGTATTAAACAATGGGATCCCGTATTTCGTATCGTATTTTGGATTTTTATAATAAAGTTTTATTATTTATATATGTATTCCAAAATAGTAGTTATGCTTAGTAGTTTTTAATGGTCCAAGGTCTAGAATTAGTCGGGTCATTACAGTTGGTATCAGAGCCACAATTCATATGCATGAAGTTCTCTTTGATACACACGCACAAGCTCTGGATCTAACCGCCAATGTAAGTGTTTAAGTTATGATTATTATGTTTATGTTAATAGTTAACGTTTTGGCCATTATGTTTTCAGTTAAAATTGATGGAGCCTTAACCTACCATGATGTAATAACCAATGTTATTATTTTCTTATATGCTCCTTAAATATGATCTTAGGTTAGATTTAGTTATGGCTTGAGTTGTGGAATAAAAATTGCTTTAAGCTTAAAATATTTTAGTTATGATTTTATGACTTAGAAATAATTATAGTTTGGGTAATTATAATTATTTTAGCATATGATTAAATTAGTGTATAGTTTTATTAAGTATTAAATGCACATGTTATTTGATGTATTAAGAAGTCAACATGTGGCATTAAACTAAGTCCAAGTATTAGTATTAAAATGAAAACCAAAATAGCTTAGTCTTAGGCTTGGCTCAAAAATAGGAAGGATTTGATTTTTTTATTTTTTTTATTTTAAAGATAGGCAAGATTAGATCTATTTGAATTAAGTGACTATGTGTCAAGAAGAGTTAGATAAGTAAATGAAGTTTTCGTAACTTTAGGGTGCTGTAACTTTGGACCTCATTTTGACATATTTATACTACGATTTTGGAAAATAGTATTTCTAAAACATTTTAGATAATTTAATCAACTATCCATCAATATAAAAGTGGCCTAAATCGGACTTCTACAGCTCTAGTTACGTTGATTTTACTATAGTAGGGTTAAGAGTTACGAGATATAGGATAGCAGTTTAGACTTTGTCTAAAGTTTGAACCAAATGGAGATTATGTTGCATACTTGGAGATGATGTAGCAACAAGAAGGGAGTAAGACTAGGCTGGCCGAAACCATATAGTGGAGGGAAGGTTTTATTTTTAAAATTTAAGGTTAATAGTGTGGAGAAAATCAAGGAAGGGAGTTGGGGTTTGAAGCCTATAAATAGAGACTCGCCCTTCACCATTTTTCTCACACTAAAAAACTCTCAAAAACCTCTCATATCAAAATCCATAGTCCCAAAAGCTCTCTCCATTTTTCCCTAAACACTCTTCATAGTTATAGCCGAAACACTAGTCCTTTTAGTGCTCGGGATCTTTTTCTTCTATTTTCTTTATTTTGCCTTAAACATTGTAGCCTTTCTAAACCCTATTATAGCCAAAATATTGAACCCCATCAAGCCAATATATAGCAAAAATCTACCTAAGTATCCAAACTCTTGGTGTTGTTGTTGGAGACAGACATTAGAGAGAAGACTCGAGATTTCATCATTTTGGTTCTAGGTTGAAGGTATGACTTTATGAGGTTTAGAAAATTCTTGAAAGTATAGTTTTATTATAAGGCTCTAATATAAATATCTTATGTTGTATTTAAGGTTGATTGGTTGTTTTTTTATAGGAAGCAATCTCTTCTCTTTCTTTTTCTCTCCACACTCATAGTAAGGAAAATAGGTTAGATTATATGTGTTATGATATGTTTATATGTTGTGATATGTTATGTGCTATGTATAAATATGTTTTGTAGTCACTTGGGACTTATAGTTGCTTAGATAGCACATCCCAAGATTTTTTTTAGCATTATCATGGAGTAGAGTTATGATTTACCCTACCTCGATTAGTAGACTGAGGACCTAGATGGTTTTATCACATTCTACGGTAATTAGTTAATGGCCATTAATATTGTAGTCCTATATGATATACGTTTTTATGTCATATGTTTTATAGTATATGTTTTATGATATAGTTTTATGATTTTTTATATATTTTTTATTAGATTTTCCTTGGTGGGCATTAGGCTCATTCCTTTTATTTTAGATGGTGCAGGAAAATAAGCATGGAAGGCGGGTCAGATTTGTGGCAGCTTGGCATGTGTATTAGGGATGGACTGATTGAATGGACTGCTGGAAGATCGAGGATGGCACCCTATGAGTTACTTTATAGAATTCTATTTGCCACTTATAGAATTCTCCTACAATAATAGCTACCAGGAAACGATCGACATGGCACCCTATGAGTTACTATATGGAAGGAAGTGTCGATCACCGTTACATTGGGACGAGGTAGGAGGAAGAGAACTTCTTGGACCCAAAACTATTAGAGAGGCTGAGGATGCAGTGGTGCTGATTAGAAAGCATATGCTCGCTACTCAGAGTCGACAGAAAAGTTATGCGGATGCCAAGCGAGGAGATGTGGAATTCAAAGTCGGAGATCAAGTCTTCTTAAAGATATCTCCTTTGAAAGGAGTGCAGCGGTATGGGAAGAAAGGAAAACTTAGGCCCCGGTTTATAGGTCCTTTTGAGATATTGGAAAAAGTAGGAACAATTGCATATAGATTAGCCCTACTACCAGCTCTAGCAGATAGCCACAATGTGTTTCACATCTCGATGCTGCCTAGATATGTGTCAGACCCATCTCACGTCCTCATGTACAATATGATAGCAATCTAGAAAGACCTGAGTTACAAGGAACGACCGGTTAGCATCCTAGAGAAGGGGATGAAGGAATTACGATCTAAGAGTATCCCGATAGTCAAGGTCATATGGAATAATAGTTCAGAAGGGGAGGCAAAGTGGGAGTTGGAGGAAGACATCCTAGCACGGTATCCGGAATTGTTTGGTAAGTAAATTTTGGGGACGAAATTCATTTAAGTAGTGGAGAATTGTAGCATCTCAGAATTTTACTTAGCTAGATTGTAGTAGTAGTTAGTAGTAGCTTGTAGTATTTTAGTTTTCTTGCATATTGGTCCAAGCCGGGATAAATTTGGAAACTCATAGAAATAGATATGGATTTTATAAGTTTAACCTATAGTTTAGAAATATTAATTATAATATAAGGTTTGATTAATATAGTTGGTCCTAGAAATATTATTTATTATAACCTAAGGTTTAGATAGCATTATTAAGAGCATGACACTTGTCACATGCTTGTTTATTTAAGGATTTTATATGAATTAATTAATAATGGATGAATCTAGAAGCTCTAGAACCTTCCAGTAGCTATTAGGATCATGTTTTACTCAGTCAAAGTGGTTTTAACAAACTTCAAATATGTTGAAAGTGTGCAAAAACGTATTTAAAGTATATGCATTTGCCGATATATCGCAGCTATAGGGGCCGATATGTTGCCTACGAAAGATACGGAAAACACGTCGATTTCTCACGAACAAAACCACAAAGGCTTGAGGCATAGGCTTAGGTGATATATCACCTAGGGTAGGGTGATATATCGGCCCTTGGGTTGGTTTTTGAAACTTCATGGAATCCGAGCTAGAAACAACCCTCAACCACTTGGACTTGTTCTTGAATGTTTTTGACCGAGTTCGGGGCATCTGTTGAACCGAAAATTCAAATATATTCAATTTATATTCATTTAAAAAGGAGTTAGTTTCACTCCTTGAACTCTATAAATAGGACCTAGTACTTAGCCATTTCATTCATTATTCAAGCATTCTTTAGAGGCTCCAAGCTACTAAGACTACTCTAGAGAGAAAACATTAGGGTTTGGGATTTAAAAGCTTTTCCAAGCTAAGCTTTTCTAAACAATTGGGAAGTAAGATAGAGTGTTATTTCGATATCGAGATGTAGATCAAAGTCATAGTCCATCCAAGGTATTCTTAGGTTTAATCCATCATAGTTCTTTTATTTTCTTTCATTTTCTTTCAAATCCTAACTTGATTATATGGCTTCTTGGTTAGGTATTTATGTTCTTCAAACCTAAGGTTCTTCGGTAAGTTTCTACTTTGATGGTTTAGTTCTCTTTTTCATCTCCTTATCTTTAGAAACTCATGGTTTTTACTGTTTGTTTTAGTAGTACTCCAATCCCGTTCTTGTCTCCATTATCCCGGTTTTGGTGAGGAAAATAGGTTAGATTATATGTGTTTATATATGTTCTATGCTATGATATGTGTTATGTATATATGTATGAATATGTTTTGTAGTCACTTGGAGCTTATAGTTGCTAAGATAGCAAACCCCAAGATTTTTATCATTATCGTAGATTATAGCTATGATTTACCCTACCTCGATTAGTAGACAGAGGACCTAGATGGGTTATCATATAATACCTTGTGATCTAACCTACCACGATTAGGAGATTGAGGACCTAGATATTTTTATCACATGCTACGGTAATGAGTTAATGGCCATTAATATTGTTGTCCTATATGATATACGTTTTTTTTACGTCATTTGTTTTATATTATATGTTTTGTGATATAGTCTTATGATTTATGATATATGCTTTTAGTAGATTTTCCTTGATGGTTATTAGGCTCATTCCTTTTAGTTTAGATGGGGCAGGAAAATAAACTTGAAGGCGAGATGGATTCGTGGCATCTTGGCATGTGTATTGGGGATGGACTGATTGAATGGACTACTGAAAGATCGAGGATGAAGTTGTTTCAAGTCTTTTAATTTATGATTTTATGTATTTACACAATTAGTATTTAAATAATTAATCAAAGTTTATGTTTTTTTTATGTTTTATGTATTAAACAATGGGATCCCGTACAATATTTTGTATTTCGTATCGTATTTTGGATTTTAATAATAAAGTTCTATTATTTATGTATGTATTCCAAAATAGTAGTTATGCTTAGTAGTTTTTAATGGTTCGAGGTCTAGAACTAGTCGGTTCGTTACAAGAACTTCAACATAGAGTTGATTGGTGACAACTCTGAGTTCGTCATGATTGAGGAATCCCCAGAACGAGCATCGTCTCTGCACATACATGATGACACCATGAATGCTCGAATGGCACCGTGTCCGCACGTTCGTGATCAACTCAACTATGGTTTGACACAGCTCATGAACGAGCTTCAGATTTTTGAGCCTATCATGGGTGGACCTAGTAAGGGAGGAGAAAATAAGACTAATGTTGTTGATGTTGTTCCAACTAAGGCTGAAGCTAACCAAGCTTCATCTTCGAAAGCTGGAAACAAGAGGAATGGTGGACAAAACAACAACCCCAAGCCTACAAAGGCTGCAAAGACGAGTGCACAACCAAATGCACAGACGCCTAAGGGGAAGAACAAGAAAAACAAGAAAGGTAAAGGTAAGTGTTTTCACTCCAAAGAGAAGGGGCATTGGAAACACGATTGCCCCAAGTCTCTAGAAACAAAAAACAAAGGTAATGATTTTAGTTCATTTATCTTAGAAACATGTGTTTTAGAGACTGATAAATCTGTTGGATTATTGAATTTGGATCTACCAACCATGTTTGCAACTCTTTACAGCTTCTTGAATATTGGGAGGAAGGGGAAAAAGGCAGCTTAAAGCTTAGAATTGGGAACGAAGCGTTCGTTGCGGTCCAAGCTAGAGGAATAGCTCGTCTGAAGATCGGAATTAAATACTTAATTTTAAATGATGTATTATTTATTTTGGATTTTAGTAGAAATTTAATTTCAGTTTCCATGTTGCAATTAGAACAATTTGTTATGACTTTCACAAGTTCTAATATATCTATTTCCTTCAATGGATCACAATTGTATATTGCATGTTTGGAAAATGGGCTTTATATTCTGCGACCTGACGAACCCCTCGCTCTTAACAATGATTTATTCAAAGTTGCTAAACCTAGGACCAATAAACATCAAAAGACCGATAACGATAATATGACGTATTTATGGCACTTGAGACTAGGTCACATTCGCTATGATAGGATTCAAAGACTTACAAATGAGGGAACTCACCTTAGGTGAATTACCTGTCTGTGAATCTTGTGTAGAAGGCAAACTGACCAAGCGTCCATTCTTTGCAAATGGTGATGGGGCCAAAGAACCACTTGGATTTTTTCATTCAGATGTTTGTGGACCTTTGAATATACAAGTCAGAGGTGGTTTTGAGTATTTTGTCACTTTCGTTGACGATTACTCTTGATACTCATGTCTTTAGGTAAAATGTTTCAGGAATTCCTAGCGATGGCTCGGAACAAATTAGGTAAAACGTTAAAGATCTTGTGATCTAATAGGGGTGGAGAATATTTGGATATGCAGTTCCAAGTTCATTTAACTGAACTTGGGATTTTATCACAACTTACCGTCCCAGGTACTCCTCAACAAAATGGTGCAGCAAAACGCCAGAACAAAAATTTATTGGAAATGGTTCAATGCATGCATAGTTACTCAACTCTACCAACTTTGTTCTGGGGTCATGCAATTGAAACCATGAATGACATTCTCATTGTCGTGCTGTTTAAATCAATCGCCAAAACACCTTTAGAACACTGGAATAGTCGCGAACCTAGTTTACGCCATTATAGAATTTGGGGGTATCCCACCTCTGTCCTGAGGAAAAAGGAAGGAAAGCTAGAACTGCGAACTGAAGTTTGCATGTTTGTTGGATTTCCTAAAGGTACTCGAGGTTGACTTTTCTATAGTCATTCAGAAAAGAAAGTGTTTACTTCTACGAATGCTACTTTTCAAAAAAATGATTAAGTCTAAAACTTCAAACCGCGCAACAAAGTAGTTTTAGATGAGATGGTTAAAGAATTGACTCCAACAAATGTTCCATCTTCATCAATGCAAATTGATGATGAAATTCCCACTCTTCATGTCCAACCGACGCAAGTCGATTTAAATGAAGAAATTACCATAGTTCCTGAGCAAATAGTCACTGAACCTCGTCGTAGTGGAAGGGTTTCTAGGAACCCAGCTCACTATGGTTTGGATGGTGAAACCGCTATGGTTGTTGGTGACACTAGTGACGATGATTCATTGTCTTTCAAACAGGCAATGGCTAGCCCTGAAAAGGAACTATGGCTCGAAGCCATGAAACAGAAAATGGAGTCCATGTACTCAAATTTCGTCTAGGATCTTGTGGAAGCACCTAGTGACTTTAGGGCCATTAGGTGCAAGTGGATCTACAAGAAGAAATGAGGTGTTGATGGAAATATTGAGACTTATAAAGCTCGATTAGTGGCAAAGGGTTATATCCAAAGAGAAGGCGTGGACTATGAGGAAACTTTTAGTCCAATAGCCATTCTCAAATCCATTCGCATCCTCCTATCTATAGTAGCTGCTCTCGACTATGAGATCTGGAAAATGGACGTCAAGACAGCTTTTCTTAATGTAGTGTCCCAGAATTTTTACATAGCTAGATAGTAGTAGTAGTTAGTATTAGTATTAGTTTGTAGTATGTTAGTTTCCGTGGATATTATTTCAAGTCGGGACTTAGTTGGAAACTCATAGCAACTGTTATGGATTTTATAAGTTTAACCTATAGTTTAGAAATATTAATTATAACATAAGGTTTGATTAATATTGCTGGTCTTAGAAATATTATTATTATGACCTAAGGTTTAGATAGAATTGTTAAGAATGTTACACTTGTCATAATCATATTTTTTAAGGATTTAAGTACTATTAAGGAATAGTTTAAATAAAAGAAAGATCTAAAAGCTGTAGAACCTTCCAGCAGCTGTTAGGATCACATTTTGACTCAGTCAAAGTTGTTTAATCAATTCAAAATTTGTTGAAAAAGGGTAAATAAGTGTTTGATATATCAACGTATGCCGATATATCGCAGCTATAAGGGCCAATATGTCTCCTACAGGAGATATAGAAAACATGTCGACTTCGCACAAATGAACAAACGGGGCTTGGGAAAAAGCTCTAGGCTATATATTGCCTAGGGTAGGTGATATATCGGCCCTGGTGCATTTATTTTGAAAGTTTGGAATTTTAAGTATAAAAACAGCCTTAACCACTTGGTCTTGTTCTTGAACTATTTCAACCGAGTTCTGAGCATCAGTTGAACGAAAATTCAAATCTTTTTCATTATATATTCATTTATTTATTCAAATTAAAAGGGGTTAGTTTCACATCTTGAACTCTATAAATAGGACCTAGTACTTAGCCATTTCCTTCATTCTTCAAGCATTGTCCAGTGCCTCCAAGCCACTAAGTTTACTATAGAGAGAAACACTTGGGTTTTGGGATAAAAGTTTTTTCCAATCTAAGTTTTTCTAAACACTTGGGAAGTAAGATATAGAGTTATTTCGGTATCAAGGTATAGATCAAGTCATAAGATCATTCAAGGTTTTCCTATCCTTAAGTTCAGTTCTTCATTGTTCTTTTATTCCATTTTCTTTCAGATCCTAACTCTTGTTTATGATTCTTTGTTAGGTGTTTAAGTTTCTTGAAACTTAAGGTTTTTGGTAAGTTTCTACTCTGATGGTTTAGTTTTCCTTTCATCTCGTTTTCTTTAGAAACTCATGGTTTTTACTACTAATTTTAGGAGTTTTCCAAATCCTGTTCTTGTCTCCATATCCCGATTTTTGGTAAGGTAAATAGGATAGATTATGTGTGTTTATATGTTTTGATATGTTTTATGCTATGATATGTGCTATGTATAAATATGTTTTGTAGTCACTTGGGGCTTATAGTTGCTTAGATAGCAAACCCTAAGAATTTTTATCATTTTCATGGTTTAGAGTTATGATTTACCCTACCTCGATTAGTAGACAGAGGACCTAGATGGTTTTATCACATACCATGTTAATGAGTTAATGGCCATTAATATTGTAGTCCTATATGATATACGTTTTTATAGTCATATGTTTCTATAGTCTTGTGTTTATGATTTATGATATATGTTGTTAGTAGATTTTCCTTGCTGGGAATTAGGCTCATTTCTTTCTTTTTATAATGATGCAGGAAAATGAACATGGAAGGCGGGAAAGATTCGTGGCAACTTGGCATGTGTGTTGAGGATGAATGGACTAAATGGATTGATGGAAGATTGAGGATGACGTTGTTTAAAGTCTTTAAATTATGTTTTTATGTATTTCCGCACTTAGTATTCAAACAATTAATTTAAAGTTATGTTTTATGTTTTATAACAATGGGTACCCATACTTTACTTTGTATTTGGCACAATATTTTGGGTTTTAAATAAAGTTATGTTATTTATTTTATATGTATTCAAATTAGTAGTTATGTTGAGTAGTTTTTAATGGTCTAATTTCTAGAATTAGTCGAGGCATTACACTTAATGGGAAGCTTGCCAAAGTCATTTATATGGATCAGCCAGAGGATTTTAACGTAGCCAGACAAGTAGGAAAATTTTGCAAGTTGAATAGGTCCATTTATGGACGTAAGCAAGCTTCTCGTTCCTGGAACCTTAGGTTTGATGAAATAATCAAAATCTATGGCTTTGAAAAAAATATTGATGTGCCTTGTGTTTACCAACTAAAGGAAAATCAAATAGTGGTATTCCCAGTTCTTTATGTAGATGATATCTAACTCTTTGGAAACAATGTTAAGAAATTATCAAATGTGAAGAATTGGCTGAGCACTCAATTCTAGATGAAGTATTTGGGTGAAGCAAGTTATGTTCTAGGTATCCAGATCATCAGGGATAGAAAGAACAAACTCTTAGCTCTATCTCAAGTAGCTTACATAGATAAAGTGCTTGAACGTTTCTCAATGAAAAATTCCAAGAAAGGGCGTCTACCGTCCTGCCATGGAATTCATCTTTCAAAGATGCAGTCTCCCCAGACTCCTAAAGAGAAAGATGTAATGAGAAAATTTCCTTACGCATCTACAGTTGGAAGTTTGATGTATGCCATGTTGTGTACTAGACCAGATATCTGCTATGCAGTGGGAGTAGTGAGCAGGTCTCAGTCAACCCCAGGACAAGAACATTGGATAGCAGTTAAGCATATCCTGAAGTATTTAAGGCGAACTAAGGATTATATGTTAGTCTACAAGGGTGGTTTTCTTAACACTGTAGGCTACACCAATTCAGATTTTCAGACTGATGTCGATGACAGGAAGTCTACTTCTGGAATGGTGTTTACTCTTGGGGGTGGAACTGTGATATGGAGAAGTGTAAAGCAATCTACAATCTCAAATTCCACCATGGAGGCTGAGTACATAGCCGCGTCAGAAGTAGCTAAGGAAATAGTCTGGCTAAAGAAGTTCTATTCGGATCTTGGTGTTATTCCAGAAATGGATAAACCGCTTGTGTTTTTTTGTGACAATACAGGAGCGATAGCCAACTCGAAAGAACCTTGTAGTCATAAGAGGAGTAAGCATATAGAAAGGAAGTATCACCTAATTCAAGAATATGTGGCCAGGGGAGATGTGAAGGTTATGAAGATTGCATCTGAAGACAATCTTGCAGACCCGTTTTCAAAGACACTACCAGAAGCTACATTTGATAAGCATATCAAGAAATGGGATTAGTAGAATTAAGTCATTAGCTTCAATTAGTGCAAGTGGGAGTTTGTTGGGGTTTTATGCCTGAATTAAAACCCAAATTCTTTATAATCTCATTTTATTATCAATAAAAGAATAAAAATCATTTTTTAACTTATTCAATCACTTTGCTCACATGTTTTATTTTCATAATTATTTGTTTAATATAAACTTCTATTAAATCCTGAGCATATAGTTAATCGTATTTATAGTGACGTAATCATAGTGGAATATAAATATGATTATATGTTCAAAATAAGTTAGTCCTAAGATTAGTCAGTGCACAGGATTTACACTGACTTGCCAATCTACGATATGATCTATTTACACATTACAGTGTTATGTTCTTTCAAGAAGATTAGCAAAGTAGATAAGATTAGATGTATTTGTTACATCGGACTGGACCAATATTGACACAAGATAAGATAAGTAAACATATCGTTATTATCTATTCTAATCATATCATATAGTTCACCATAGGTCAATTCAATCTCAATTCTGAGTGGTTAGTAGTCTAACTTATTGTATTATTTGAGTTCTTTGACTTGTTCGTTGCCATCTTACCCTACGGACTAGCCCATACTTACATCTTGGGAACTCGGTAGTATAATTGAGTGGGAGTGTTAATCATAGATATGAACATCTATAGCTTCTGATGAAGAAGTGAAATGATAGTTTCCTTTTAGTTTAGTTCAAGGTGTTAAATGATAGAGATCTCATTTCAATAATTAATATTAGTTTACGGAAATATCATTTACAATGAACTAAGTGTTTTAAGGATAAAATTCAATGAGGGGTGAAACAGTATTTTAGCCCCATCTCATTGTATATCGGCTATAGAGGATTGAGTGACAATTATGGTTGTAACAATGGATAATTAATAGTGTATATATATTTTTTATAGAGCGTTCTATGAATTCAAGAGTGCAATTCTGAGTTTTTAGTGGAGACACGAGGAATTAATAAGTTAGTAAATTTATTTGTTAGATTTATGATAACTTATTGGAGCTTGATTTCATAGGCCCATGGTCCCCACTGTACCTTGGATAAAATCATCTAGGTAGTCTCAATTAATTGATTTAATTATTAATTAGAATTATCAAAGGTTAGCAGGTCATTTTTGGATAGTTTCACAGAGTAATGTAATTTTGAGAAGAAAAGAGAAATTATGATAGATTTATTAATTAAGATAAATTAGTATCTAAATTAATAAATAAGTTTAAATCAAGGTTCAAATTATAAATAAATAATTTGATAAAGGATTTAAATTATTATTTATTTAATTAAATCAATATAAAATAATACATGCCTTGATTTTAAGTCCAATAGGCTTATAATCAAATGGGAAATTTCATAGGCCTAAAGCCCATGATAATTTCGACCTAGGGCTGTTAATTGGTCATTATTTTATTGATTTTTTAATTAAATAAATGACATATTTCAGCCTATAAAATGAATGTTAAGAGAGAGTTGAAAATAGAAGTCATAAGATGGCACACTCTAGTTTTCTAATAGGTTTTAGATTCTCTCTAAACATAAGTCTATTTCTAAGCCTTATTGTTCTTTTCTCTTCTTCTCTATGTATCTATCTCATGTGTTGAGAATTGCCCACTCTAGTCTAGGTGATTCCAAGGATACTTTGGAAGACTGTAGAAAATTCAAGATCGGTTTAGTTTCTTGGTACTACTATGCGACAAAAAGGATACAATGGTTAGAGAAACTGAAGGAATGGCTCATTTATTCTGCTGCATATAATGTAAGTACTCCTATCATTATTTCTCTTTGAATTCAATTTTAGAAACATGTTCTAGGTTATCTCATATTAATTTGTTTAATATTAGATCTGCATGAAAATAAATAAATGTTTTGTATAAGTTTTCCCAACAAGTATCAATACGCTCTTTACTTTTTATACATTTTGGAAATTATTTTGATTTTAAATGCTTTCTTAAAGGAATAATGAGAGACAGGCTTTTCTGAAATGATACCTAATAATGGATGTCCTATCTCACGATTTCTCATTCAAGGCAAGAAGTTGGTTGTGACAGCAGAAAGTTTTCAGAGATGCTTGGTCTTAAAGACTAATCTCCATCAGCTATGTTTTTTTTTTCTATTTATCTGATTTTTATGTCGATAAGCTCCTTATTGAACACATTTTTTGTTCAATTTGGCACCTATCATCAAAGCATAACCAATCAATTGCATAACATATTCTAACATGCTGTGCAAATCTAAAAAGGAAAACAATTAATAAAATCTAAAAAAAAATTGGCAGAGTTTCCTCTTCTTTTATAGCATTCCCAATTTCATAATTACCTATAATTTCAATACAAAAAAACACGAAAATCAACACACATTATTTTATCCTTATATCACCGCCAACACATAAATTTATTAGAACCTTCTTCTCTAAATTCAATATGTATTATTTAAGTCTAATTTTAAGTCACCTAAAATCAACACAAAAATTGGTCGCTAAATCAACAACCCTACTAAAAAGATTAAACAAAAACAAATAAAAATTAGTTATATAATTAATTAAACTAGTTACATAATCATCAAACAACATGTCAAACTAGCTAGTTATATAAAATAAGATCAAAAGTCACTAATAATCCAAACATTCTAAGTTATAACATTGGCAACAACACTACCTATTGAAGCTATATTTAAATATTGAAATAGCAAGTCATATGCCTTCAAATTAAACAACTCTTTCTTAAAACAACGATATCTCTCAACACAAAGCTCACCACTTAATCAACAAGACTATTAAATAGATTAAACAAAAAAATGGTTACATAATTATCAAACAATATGTCAAAATAGTGATAGAAAACAAAAACAAATGTCACTAATAATCCAAGCCTTATATGTTCTCTAAGTTCTAACGTTAGCAACAAGACTACCTAAAATTTTGAATAATATAAAAAAAATACAAACAAACTTTTTTGGATTAAAACAATCTTTAATGCTCAAAATCAACTATCAACCTATATAAAAACAACACATTCAAAACATTATATATAAAAAGCAACATCAAAAAATATATTATATATAAAAACAAAAAATTCAAAACTAACATAGAAAATAAGAAACAAAATCATACAACCAAAGATTGAACGATCAATACATATTTTTATGCTCAAGAACATATTTAAACCCTAAAAATCCAATGAAAATCGTGTAGGAAATCCCATTTTGAAAATCCAAATATGCCCACTGCCAAAGCCTTTTCTTTCCTAAAAAAATAAAAATAGATCAATTTTTTAAGCCACTACTTAAGTTTTTTATCAAGAAAACTTTTCAGAATGGTGGAAAAAAAAAGTTAGAAAACCAAACCCTCGTCAGTTGTACGAGTAGAAACAACATTTTTTGCTTCTGGGTTTCTCCTTCAGAGAGAGAGATGAGGGAAATTATGTCTAAGTGAAAGGGAATAGGGTTTTAAAACCCTTTTTTACTTAGTAAAGTGTTTCACAATAAGTAAGGGCCTTTTTTAATACGTACACTTTTCCACTTCGGTTATTTCATAAAAACCAAAGTGGAACCCCCTGGTGTGCCAACCAAAAACGACCCTTGCCTTCTCTTTTTACTTTTTTTTTTATAAAAGCGAAGTAATGGCCTATTTTTTTAAGCATCATTCCCATAAGCGAAGTAAAAACCTATTTAGAAGCTTTTAATTTGCTTTTTAATTATTTTTTGTGCAAAAAACGACGTAGAAGCCTATATTTCTAGTAGTGTATAGTTTTTCAGTTGTCGATGATAGATTTGTAGGACTGAGATGTCAATCCCGTGTATGTTTATCTTATGATTTCACATCCAAAACACATAATGAAGCTCATGATATATGTATATATGCATACATTGCATGAAATTTAATTATTGGGTGTTAGCTCATTACTTTGTTCTTCCAACCTTTTTCATGTGTGGTTTATTTCTTGGACAACTTGTGCACTTCGGACTCAGTAGCAAGGACTTTAATGTATAGGAAACTTAGGAGTTATGTGTAATTGAATAAGCTTAGTTTTATTTCCCTAACTATGTAAAGGTTGTAATTTTTAATAAAGTTTAACGTTTTAAATTTTATGCATTTTTATGGATATTGTTTTATTGTTTTAGTTTTTAGATGTCTAGCATATTTGTAGGACTTGTCCTATAGGTGTGCCACATAAGTACCTGAGGTACACATCGTTACGATTCCAATAATACTCATTAGTATTATAATTCTGCAATACCATCCAACTCTTATCATTCATCCTCTACCATAAAGTAATAATAAGTTGTAATTAATTACACCATTATGTTCAACTATATATATATTATGTTATGTTTATCAACTGTCGTATTCAATATTTTCACTCAAGCTCTAATGATTAAAGTTCTATACCCAAAATATCTATTGTAAGGGTAAATATTTGTCATGCTTTGAACCTCATGTTTAAACATTGTTTTCATGTTATAACACTGAAAGTCTAGCAACACGTGATTTCTAATTCAACACATATCTGCTGAGTTGGGTTTCCTCTTTTGTACCCTAGTATATATATTCGTTTTGTTCATGTATACCCTACCATTATTACCAGCAAAAAAACGTTTCCATCAATAAAGATTCTCTGCAAAGGTCTAAAGCATTCCTTGCTTCATTGTTCATTGGCCTATGGCGTTTTGGTGATTCTTCACCAATTATTTTGTATTTTCTAGTTTGAATCTTGAAGGGAGTTCAAGCTTAGTCTCAAATGGATCTTGAGCAGAAGCTGGAGGGAGTCTAGCAAACCACAATACTAGTGGGAGGCTGGTTGCTTGAATATTTTCACAAAAATAGGGAGTTGATTGCTTGTGTTGTGAATCCATTTGAAAGGGAATTTAAAATTGTGTTTACTTCATTGTAATAAGTATTTTTAGTGGATTCACTTCACCTCTAGACAAGGTCTCATGGAGTAGGTTGTGAGAAATCAGGGCTGAACCATATAGAAATGAATGTGTCATTTTTATTTTTCTCCACCTTGACTTATGCAAAATCACATTTTTATGTGTTCATTAAAGTGGGTTAAACATTTGAAGTTGTTAATTAACTTTCAATTGGCATCATAGTTTGTGTGTTGGTCATTGCTTTGTCTTAGTTGGTTTCTTTGCTTCTACTCTTGTTGCTGGTTTTGGTTGGTTCCTTAGTGGCTGGTTGTGTTTGCTATTTTTTTTCTGTATTCTGTGTGGGTGTGTGTGTTTTCTGCCTTGTTTGTGTTTGATGGATTGCTTCAAAGAAGGCAGGTCTACTACTAGACCCCCATGCTTGATGGAACCAACTATGCTTGTTGGAAAGCTAGAACGAGAGTTTTTCTTAAAGCAATAGATGAACGTGTTTGGAGTGATGTGGTTGATGGATGGACTCCTCCTACCATAAAGGATGGTGAGGATACCAAAATGAAGCCCGTGTCGGAATGGACTTCAGTTGAGATTTTAGAGGAAAATTGGGACTCTAAAAGAGTCCATGCTATCTTTAATGCAGTTTCTATGAGTCAAAGGAAGGCTATAGCCAATTATGAAATAGCCAAGGATGCTTGGGATAAGTTGCAAACTAAAAATGTCAAAATATGTAGATTGAGATCTCTTACTACTGAGTTTGAAAATTTGATAATGAAAGATGATGAATTTATTACTAAATTTCATGCTAGATTATGTGACATTACTAATGAATCCTATGCACAAGGGGAAACTTATTCGGACTCCAAGCTTGTGAGGAAGGTTCTCGGAGCTATCCCTAGGAAGTTTAAATCCAACATTACCTCCATTGGCGAATATCATGATGTTGATACCCTTGATTTGGATGACCTCATTGGTTCACTGCAGAACTATTAACTCACTATGAAAACGTGGTCCAAAGAAAAGAAGGAGAAGAAAGTTTCTAGTGGGGTAGCTTTATCTCACAAACTTTCCAAAAATCTTTTTGTGGGAGAATCTCTTGAGAATTTAGACAAGAAAAAGGTTGCACTGCTCACAAAAAATTATGCCAAGTTTCTGAGAAACAATATGAGAAAGGCAACAGTGATTTCAGAGGTGAAACTCAAGAAAACCACCCAAATTTCCTCGTAAGCCTACTAATATGGGTGAAAAGAAAAATTCCAAGGGTATTCAATGTCGTGAGTGTGAAGGCTTCCGGCATATACAAGCTGAGTATGCTAACACCTGAAACAAAAAAGGTAGAGCTCCAGCAGCAACCTAGACTGACAGTGAAGATAATCAAAAAGCTACAAAAGAAGATATTTCGAATCTAGAAGATAACTACGTAGCATTTACTATCAAGTCATCAGAAACGCCATGGTCAGACACTGACATTGATGAAGTGTGTAGTGATGAAGATGACTTGGACCAGGAAGCTGCTTATGAACAAATTTATAGTCAGCGGCTTAGTGTGATAAAAAAGGCTAAAATTCTGGAGGTTAAACTGGGAGAACTTGAAGAAGAAAGGAGAAACTTGCTAGGAAAAGTGGAATTTCTCACTTTGGATATTGAAGGAAAATCGGTTACTCTAAAAGAAATGCAAGTGAAGTTAGACTATGCTAATAAGACCATTGAGACATGCACTTTAGGTCAGGATTTGATAACATGATGGGCATTGGTAATTATGCTAGAGAAAAACCTGGTGTCGATTTCTGTAACGCCCTACTAATCCAGGGTTGTTGCACTGTGTGGTTAAAATAGTTTTAGACTTGTTAAGCGAGCCATTTGGACTTAAATGTGTAATTAAAATTAACTACTGGCTCAGGTATTAAAAAGTTTAAGTTTATACATGGGATCCCAAAAAGAGTTTAAAAGTTAATTACCAACATAAAACAAATACAAAAGAGAGGTCGAAAAAAGTGGCAAAATCAAGGATCAACTCTAGGTCCTCAACAGAAATTTTGGCCGTGGCGGTCAAGCAAGCTGCATATGTATACACCGCCCTTGAAGCTCTCCAACTCATGGCTGGTACAACTCTTTACCCTTACCTGGACCATATAACACCAGTGAGCCGAGGCTCAGTTTTGCGTAAAATAAAGCTAAGTACAAGTGTACACTGTCAACAAGTAATACAATAGCCAGTACCAGATGTCGTCTCCACAAGGACTATTTTTTTAATTTTTTTATTGTGAAACTAAGTTCTAACAAAATGATTTAAAAGCACTAAAATTGATTAAAAGAATGTGGTCTAAGAACTAAGTGAATAAATACTAATTAAACGCGTAAAATTAAAAGAAACAACTCAAAAAAAATTGTATCAAAGAGTAACAAATGGTATGATGGCAGCTAGAATAATTATCTCCCTAATATGTAACTCTGACAGTGATGCTGGATTGATGCTGCAACAACTGGTGGTCTAGTAGTCAAGAATTCTAATTAATTTTCATAGGCTTTCATCAAAGAACTATGATTCTAATCTTTTAATTAAACCACACATGGCTATGCTAATTCAATTTCAAAAGATTTAATTCAAGCATCAATTCTATAAGACTATGCATGGTAATAATATATGTCTATATCACTACAATATTGAAATCAATGAATTCAAGCATGCACCATTCAAATTGTCTGTCAATTAAATCCAAACTTTTCAGTTTTGAATATTAACTCAGCTACTTACTAAAGGTGATCATTCATTAGCAAGTATTAATCATGAGAAATATTTGAACGAATAAACCTCAAGTGCATTAGCATCAAAATCAAAATATCATAACTCACATATTAGGGTTCAAATTATCCTAGCTAATTAGAGTTTAGCTCATAGTTACAAACTCAAAAATACCCAAATAATAACAATCCATATTCAGAAAATGACAAGAAAAATAATAAAGAGCTAAGAGTAAAAGAGAGATAGGCAAGCCAAATGGGTGTCTCCCATTAGTCTTTGTCTTCTATCGTTTTTTCCTTGATCTTTTCTTCTTCTCACATTAAAAGCATCTCTAAAAATTGGTCATCCTCAAGTACTAGGTGGCTAAGCTGCTGCTACCCTCTCCTATACGTGTATTACCAATTGGGGAAGAAGAGTTAATTCACCTTAGGTCTTTTGCCCCACGTGAGCCTTTTTTTTTCTTTTCCTTTCTTTGTTTTTTTTCTCTTCTTTCTTTGAAGCCCAATGGACCCACAAGCTTTTAATGGCCCAAAACTCTTTTAGTTACTACTCATCCCAAATTACATAAATCCAAAAAGTTGAGTTGGCCAATTACTTTCCTACGTGGGTCTTTGAAGTAGCTAACTGGGTAGAACGCGATGCTGCTACATTGTTGTAGCATTCCCTCCTGCTGAGACCATTTCAAGCTTCAATTTCATTCCAAATATCCAAGACCCTACCAACCACCTTCAAAGAAAAACTTTAACAATTTCGGATATATTTTTTCATCATTATACTAATATTTAATATTAACTTATTATATTTAATATTTGACAAAACGAAAATAAAGACACTACAAAACACCCTAAACCACTATTTTCTTGATAAAAGATATAAGTTTAAAAGCATAAGAAAAACTCTAATTCCTATAGTTACCACACCCCCAAACTTATCTCATTGCTCGTCTCGAGTGATGACTCTACTACCTAAAAACACTCAACACTGCAAAAGACACAACAATACAAAACAAGACGCTCGTAATCAATTTGAAAATGGTCATATTAAAGTGGGGATAAAGCTCTCAAATCAAAGATTCAATTGATAACTTAAGTGTATATGCAAGCCAAATTTCTCAAGTATTAAGATGCTCACCCAACCAAGTTTTCAATGTATTCCCAATTAGTGCACAATTAGTTCTTCCCAATCAACCCTTCTTCCCTGGATTGAACTAAGCAAGGTTTAATCTATGCTTTCATATGTTGAACTCAATAACTCATCTCCACTAATGTAGTTGGCAAAGTGATTTAGATCAATAGGTCTTTACATGGTTGTAATGTAGTTAGGCTAAAGGTATGGATTAAGATGGAATTTGTAGGCTAAAGCCTTAAAACCTAGCTTGCCTTCGATCTAATGAATTCATTATCCTCTACCCATTACAAGTGAACTCACTCCCCCCATCACTCAATAACACTCAATTCCCTATTTTTATGAACACTACACTTATATGCTCAAATATGGTTATAATGTAACTACAAACTTATTTATTTACACTTTACTATATAAACACATATTTCTTTTTTTTATTTTTTTCATATTTCTCTCTTTTTTTTTTCTTTTCTATATTTTTTCTTCTTTTTCTTTTTTTTTGAATAATATGAAAACAAGACAACTAAAAGTAATATACTTAAAACAAAACCATTGAAGATAATAAGACCTAAACACAATTAACAAATTTGAGCATATAAGTGTATTAATTAACCAATATGAACACCCCAATAACCAAGATACGCTTTCTTCACTTCCCCCCAAACTTATCTCAAATAATATTCAAGACAAACTAAGCCTAAGGTTTGGTGATAAATGAAAATGGGATATTCGAAAGGGGATTGGCTATCAAGTTGAGGTTATATGAACAAAATAGGACAATAAGCTCAAATTTTGGTCACTAGGGATAGTAATTACATGGTACGCATGAAAAGCTCAAATGGTCCAAGAAAATTGCATAAATCCTCTCTAAATCACTAAGCCTCCTAGGATTTCAACTCAAGGGAATTATCAAGCCAATTCTAAAAACTTAAACCTTCATGAATACTTAGTTTAATCTAGGGTGAGGGATTCATGGTCAAACTATGCACACTCAATTGGGACACAATCTCACTATGGTTGAATTAGCACAAAAATCTTTAAGTACTAAAGGTTCACTAATACACAAGAGTTAACAAATATTGCAATTTTGTTTTTCTGACATTTTATCCTCGAGCCACCCCCACTTAAACATAACCATTACAAGAATTGATTCATATACAACGTAGACTCAAGACTCAACATAAAACAACATCTAAAATTTAAGAGAAAAAAAATGCAAGAAATTATGACGACACAATAGCAATTAGAAACAACCCCCCCCCCCCCCCCCCCCCCCCCCCCCCGCAAAACTTAAGAGAAAAAAATGTCCTCATTGCTATCCAACACAAAACATCAACAACAAAACAACAAGAAAACATCACAACAACAAGAAACAGTCCAAATAAAAACTAAAAAAAATAAAAAATAAAACTCCCTCCTATCATGGATCACCGCCATCGGAGTCCTCATCGCTAGTTTCCTCAGCGTCTGCGGTGCTAACTCATCTCCATGGTTCTAGGATTCTATCCGGGAATTGAGGCAAGAATTTGAAGGGCTTGGTGAAATTCCTCTCAAGTATGCTTTCTATGGACCGGTCACACACTTGGGCATATCACTAGTAAGCCTGCTACTGCTGAGACATAAAGTTCATCATTTCCATCATATTGTTGTGGTGAGGGTCAACCACAGAAGCAGCACAGTAAGAGGCATTAGCAGGCATAGTCAGGGCCGCATTCTCAACTGGAAGCACAAAAAGTGGGTCATGGTCAACATCTGGAGCAACAGAAGAACTTTCCCCACTATTCTGTGAATCAGAAGTCCGCAACACTCAAGCTATGTCATATTGGGTGATGTAACCTGGGATATACTTCTCATGGCAATGCTCAGACATTTGGGACACCTGCCTAATGACATAGTTGCGTGATCAATGAGGAAAAAAGGTATGCCTTGCCTTCTTACTGGCACACTCTTGTATTGCTTGGGCAATGATTCTGCCCACATTGATGGTATGCCCTCCAATGATGGCAAACAGCAGGAACATTCGCTCCATATTGACAGTGAAAGTATGCAAGGTGGGCATAAAACTATTGCGAACAAAATAGAACAATACTTTAACTTCAGGTGACAAGATCTCTCGTCGACAAGTGAGGCAACCTTAGGTGGAGGAAGATATCCACTGAGTGTCAGATACAGTAAGATCATCCAATACTTGTTGGTATAACTCCGGATCACAGTTTTGAAACATGGTTGCATAGTCTTCTTCCTCAATATCTGGTAACCCATCAAGAGCATTGATGGCCGCGGATGTCAATGGGAATTCAGTTTCGCGAATAATGACACTTTGTGACTGGGTGGGCCAAAGGTTGGCATAGAATTCCCTCACAACAGTATCATCGGGCATAAGGCGAAGGCTACAAAACAATTTCCAACGGAATGTTTCAATAGGAGTGTGAACAGAAAGGGGCATTTGTGCTTAATCAGCACTATTCAAATTAAATTCTTTATCCGCTAAAAAGACGTGGGTGCAAAATGTGTTGTCATAGCGATCAACGGCCACTGAACTAAACATATGAACTGAGCTTCCTAGCAACTTTCTTCTTACCCCAAGGCATTCTCAACAAAGAATTAAAACAATAGAATTCAGCCCAAAATTTTGCATATCAATAGGCCCTTGCTTATCAAGTCAAATGTACCCCCAAAGTATAGCAAAAGGCCCATGAAAATTCAGCTTCAACAGATGCCCAAAAATAGAAAAATTGCACAGAAATGTATCCCTCATTTTGGCAACGCAATAGCCTCGGAAGGACACTTAACAACCTGCTTAGAAAACAGCTAAAAGGCCCAGAAAATGTAGAGATAGCACCAATTCAGCTAACAATAATACCCAGCCTGACCAATCGAACAAGAATATACAGTGCAAACACAACAACAAACCTCTTCATAGTCGTGAGAAACAGTGAGCAATCGGGGAACAATAATCATCCAAATCTCAATAACAACAAATCCTAGCCACAATGAATTTCTATGCTAAGTGAGCAAAACACAAAGAAATGAGGTACCTTGAATGATATTGAGATACTTGTGGGATTTCGCTTTTTGGAAAGAGTGCTTGAAATCACAGGAAGGACCTAGTGACAGTGAGAAAATAGGAACCAAGAAAATGCTTGCACAGTGGATGTCGGGGTCGAGTCGGAGTGAGTCGCAGTTGTGGGTATTGGGATTTTCGTGGGGTGGCATAGGGTCAGGAGTGGGAGGAGAAAGCTTCAGGGAGGTTGAGACTTCAAGTTATCGGGGTATTGTCAGGGGAGGTGGTGCGGTGGGATTGGGAGGTACAGGGGTTGTAGGGAGGCGGCAGAGCTGGGTGGGGTCAGTTTGGGCTGCAGGGAGGCAGAGATTGTGGCTATGGGAGCCTACGAGGATCAAGGTCGGGTTTGAGGGAGGCGGAGCAGGGTGGTACGGCTGTGGATCTCGTGAGGGTGGTCGGAGGTGAGATTGTGGGGGTTGGGAGGCAGCTGGATTAATTACGGAGAGAAAGGGAAGGGGAATATGGTGAAATTAGGGTTTCAAAAATAGATTAGGGCTTTGGGCCAAATTTTACTTTTCTTGTGTTTTAATAACTTTGCTGAAACATTGTAGTAACTTTCCAGCAACAAAGTTAAGTTATAGAGCTTTGGCCAAAAATAATGTTGTAACATTATTCCAACTTTGCTACAACAAAACCAAGTTAGATAGCAAGCTCAAAACTGATGTTGTAACATCATACGAACTTTGTTGCAGCAAAACCAAGTCAGAGAGCAATCACAAAACTGATGTTGTAATATCATAGGAACTTTGCTGCAGCAAAAATCCCCATAACATAACTCCTATTTCTCCTCAAAATTTCTACAACATCACCCAAACTTCGCAACCCTTTTTTATTCCATTTTCCTTCTTACCCAATTCTCGCCTAACCCAAATGTTGCAGCATTACAAAAGAGCCTGACAGCATAGATACAACATCACTCCCAAACTTTCCATAATTCAATTCAGCAGATAACAACCATAAATACACCCAATGCTTGACTTGAAACCTGCCCAAATTTAATTCAATTAACCCATAAAAAATACAAGAATCCTCACAGCCACCCCATAACATTATTTCATTCAATTCCACAACATAGACAATGAAGGAGGGAGGTGAAAAACACGAACAAAAACAGAATACTATATATATTATATATGTAAAATTAATTTGCTGCTCTCCAAGTATATCTTTAACTTTAAGCACAGCAGCTCAACACATGACTTTTCAAAGATTAAGTGAGGTGGTCGAGGTCTTGTGTTGCTTAACCTCATTACCCCCAAACTTATATTCTTTCTCATTCACCTTAAACTTTCTTCCTGAGCTCTCATCACGCAAATCCAATGCACCACAAGGATAGACTTTGATTACAGAGAATAAATCGAAGAAGCTTGATTTTAGATGTTTGGAGTTTCCTTTCAATTGAGGATTAGAGAAAAACACCTTCTACCCCACTTCAAACATTTGGGAATGAGCTTTCCTACCATGCTTCTTTTTCTTCTTTCTATGTGAATCTTGCATGTGAGGCGCTGCCTTTTTTACACTTTTCCATGGCTCATTATCTTTCTTAAATTTTTCAGGAGGTAGCTTCATCTTCAAACTCTTGTTATACTTTGTGGGTATATCTTCCTCCATATTAGAGTTTATGACATGAATGGCCAAAAACTCCCCCAAATCATCTGGAGAACGTATAGGATTGAATACCTTGAACGTTACTTGCTCATTCTAAGCACGCATTACGAGCTTCCCTTTTTCCACGTTGATCAAAGTTCTACATGTAGCAATGTAGCAAAGAAATGGTCTCTCCAAAATAATAGACACCTCTATATTGCCTCATAGTGCAGAATAATAAAGTCAGCAGGGAAAATGAATTTGTCAACTCTTACCAACACATCTTTAATTTTCCCGTCAGGGTGAGCAAGGGATCTATCAGCTAGTTGAAGAGTAATTGTTGTAGGTCTAACCTCTCCAATCCCTAACCACTTGAACACGGACATTGGCATCAATTTTATGCTAGCACCCAAATCATACAACGCCAATTCACAATAAGAGTCTCCAATATTACATGGAATGGTGAAACTTCCTGGATCTTTCATTTTAGGAGGCACCTTGTTCTGCAGAAAGAGCTACACTCCTTTCTTAGAGCTAAAGCTTCAAACTCCCCCAACCTTCTCTTCTTTGTAAGAATATCTTTAAAAAAATCGCATAGTTGGGCATTTGTTCAAGGGCTTCCACAAGTGGGATGTTAATATGCAACTGCTTCATAACATCTAGAAATTTCTTGAATTGATCATCTTGCTTTTTTCTTTTCAAACCGTTGGGGAAATGGAGGTGGCTGCTTTGAAAGAGAGTTGTCTGGGCGACTATGCTGCGGAATTCCTGCAGCATTCTGGGCAGAGGCAAATTTTTGTATACTAGGAATTTCATCATCCTTTTAATTTCCTCATTTATTTGGATTGAAGAGGGCTCACCCTCATGCCCAGAATTTGTCTTGTTATTCTTCAACTCCTTACCACTTCTCAAATTGATTGCTTTGCAGTCCTCTTTAACTTCTCATCTTGGATTTATGGTGTCACTTGGCAATGAATCTTGGGTTTGACTTCACATCTCATTAGCAAGTTGTCCAACTTGAATCTCCAAGTTTCTCATAGATGTTGCTTGACTTTGAATCATTGCATCAATTTTTGTCATATAATCGTTTAACATATTCTCCAATGGACTAGGTGGGGATGCTTGTGGCATAGGGATTTGTTGTTGAGAAAAACCAGGTGGATAAGTAGGCCTACGAGGCATAGATGTAGTGTTAGGACCATTCCCTTGATTGCTCCATGAGAAATTAGGGTGTTGACGCCATGTTTGATTGTAAGAATTCAAATTAAGACCATTTCTATTCTGATTTCCCATATAACACACAGATGCAGGATTAGAGGGACAATTGTCAAAGGTGTGACCATCACCACAATGCACACAAGAAACTTCTACAAGCTGCCCCCTTTATTGCACCCATTTGTGGACTCATACCCACACTCATACTCTTAAGAGTATTCGACATAGAAGAAACTTGGGCTGCCAATGAAGTAAGTGCATCAACCTCAGGAACATCGGCCACTTTCCTCCCCGTAGGTGCTCTAGTAGTTGGGCATTGATAGTTATTGTTGGAGATCCTCTCTAGAATTTCATAAGCTTCATTGTATGACTTGGCCAAAAGTGCCCCATTTGCCAAAGCATCAACCACCATTCTTGTATGAGCATTTAGACCATTATAGAAGGTCTCCATTTGGATGCAATGAGGGATGCCATGATGAGGGCATTTTCTAAGTAACTCTTTGAACTGCTCCCATGCTTCATATAAAGACTCTTCATCTAGTTGTTGGAAACAAGTGATCTCATTTCGTAGCTTGGCATTCTTGGTGGGTGGGAAGTATTTCATCAAGAATCGCTCGGCTAATTCTTTCCAAGTAGTCTTTGAATCTGATGGGAGGGAGTTCAACAAGCCCTTTCACTATCTCTCAAAGAGTATGGAAAGAACTTCAGTCTCAAGGCATTTTTTGTAACTCCAGGCAGCTTGAAAGAATCAATCACTCTAATGAATAGACGAAGATGAAGGTGAGGATCTTTGGTAGGCATCCCACTAAACTGTCCCACAGTTTGAAGCATTTGGAACATGACTGGCTTTAATTCAAACTGTGCTGCTTGTATTTTTGGTCTCAGAATGCCCGGATTAAGCTCATTGAAGAAGGGGAGAGCGTATTACCTAATAGCACGATCTCTGTCATCAACCACAATAACTGCATTATGCCCATTATTGGCAGCTACTACCCCTTGAACTACTCTTTCTTGAGCGGCTCCTTGTTGAGCTCCTTGCTCAACATCCATCACTACTACTTCCCTGTTGGATTTTTGTACTTTTCTCCTTCTTTTGAATGTACATTCAATTTTGGGATCAAGGGGAAGTAGTTCGCGGTCTTAACTCTCGTTCATACACTATTTGAACCTAAATTTGCACGAGAGTCACCGACAACGTAGCCCAAAAGAGAAATAAACCAAATTGCAAGATAATTAATTTCACAATAAATGACTTTAAACAGTCCCCAACAACGGCGCCAAAAACTTGTTGCATAAAATAAAGCTATGTGCAAGTGCACACTGTCAACATTAAGTAATACAGTAGCAAGTACCAGATATCGTCTCCACAAGGACTATTTTTTTTTAGTTTTTGATTGTGAAACTAAGTTCTAACAAAATGATTTAAAAACACTAAAATTGATTAAAATATTGTGGTCTAAGAACTAAGTAAATAAATACTAATTAAATGCATAAAAATAAAAGAAACAACTCATGAAAATTGTATCAAGGAGTAACAAATGGTATGATGGCAGCTAGAATAATTATCCCTCTAATATGCACCTCTGACAGAGATGCGGGATTGATGTTGCAGTAACAAGAATTCTAATTAATTTTCATAGGCTTTAGTCAAAGAACTATGATTCTAATCTTTTAATTAAACCACATATGTCTATGCTAATTCAATTTCAAAGATTTAATTCAAGCATCAATTCAATAAGACAATGCATGGTAATAATATATGTCTATATCACTACAATATTGAAATCAATGAATTCAAGCATGCATCATTCAAATTGTGTGTCAATTAAATCCAAACTCTTTAGTTTTGAATATTAACTCAGCCACTTACTAAAGGTGATCAATCATTAGCAAGTATTAATCATGAGAAATATTTGAACGAATAAACCTCAAGTGCATTAGCATCAAAATCAAAATATCGTAAGTCACATACAAGGGTTCACATTATCCTAGCTAATTAGAGTTTATCTCATAGTTACAAACTCAAAAATACCCAAATAATAACAATCCATATTTAGTAAATGACAAGAAAAATAATAGAGAGGTAAGAGTAAAAGACAGATAAGCAAGCCAAATGGGTCTCTCTAATTAGTCTTTCTCTTCTAGCCCTTTTTCCTTGCTCTTTTCTTCTTCTCACATTAAAAGCATCTCTAAAAATCGGTCTTCCTCATGTACCAAGTGGCTAAGCTGCTCCTACCCTCTGTTGTCCGTGTATTACCAAGTAGGGAAGGAGAGTATTCTCCTTTGGTCTTTTGCCCCACATGGGCCTTTTTTTTTTTCTTTTCCTTTCTTTGTTTTTTCTTTTCTTCTTTCTTTAAAGTCCAATGGACCCATAAGCTTTTAATGGCCTAGAACCATTTTAGTTACTGCTTAGCCCAAATTACATAAATCCAAAAAGCTGAGTTGGCCAATTACTTTCCCACGTGAGCCCTTGAAGCAGCTGACTGGGCAGAACGCGATGTTGCTACAATGTTGCAGCATTCCCTCTTGCTGAGACCATTTCAAGTTTCAATTTCTTTCCAAATATCCAAGACCCTACCTATTGGAAAAGCTCATTGCAGGATCTTTATTTATTTTTATGCAATTTACATATTATCAAACAAACATGCAAATTCCTAGAACATGCTCCTATGAAATTGATACAAATACAGAGTAAAGTAAAAACTTACGTTACACAGCAGAACTAGAACAACTCCATCCTTCAATCTCTCTAACCCTTGATTCCTTTCTGTAGCTGAGTATTATCAAGAGATTGAACAAGATCAGCAACACATTCTTCCTCACCAAGCCTTTGATCAACCTAGAACTAGTGTGGGCTGGTTCTCAACACATGAGATAGAGATCTTGAAGAGAAGAAGAAGAGAGAGTAGCCAAGAAATGTTAGACTGTCTAGGTTTTCACTTACCAATCAACTAAAACTCACTTGCTTATGAAAACCCTAGATATCATATTCCTTATATAGGCAATTAATGGGATTTATTTAAATTTAAATTAATTAAAAATAATAAACAAAAATAAAAGTCTTGGGCTGCCATAAATGGACTTGTGCCCAATCTCTTTGTTTTGCATTTAAATCCCAACTGGGCCTAAATTCAAAACCTTTTATTTTTTTTAATTAATTAATTAAATCCTTATTCAAATTAACTAATTATAATTTGAAACTTGATTTAATATTATTTATTTATATTTATACCAATTTATCAATATTAATAAATTTACCCAAAGATTCTCTTTTATTCTCTAAATCTCATATCTCTGTAAATTTTCCAAAATTGACCTAGTCAACTTTAAAAATCCTAATTGATAATTAAATCAATTAATTGACACATTCTAGATGATTTACTCAAAGGTGATGCGGGGGCCATGGATCCATGAAATCAAGCTCCAACAAGTTACCGTGAATTTATTTACGAATAATTTTACTGCCTTATTAATTCCTCATGACTCCACTATAGACTCGAAATTGAACTCTTGAATTCATAGAACGTATTTTCCAAACCATAAATACGTTATCCATTGCTATAACCTTTACAATTAGTCAATCCTCTATCGATGACTTACTAACAAGCTGGGTGAAAATTACCGTTTTACCCCTCATCAGTATTTTATCATTAACTCCCACTAAGTTCCTTATAAATGATATTTCTATTAACTTAATCACAGAAATGAGATCTCAATCATTTAACCTTTTGAACAAAGCAATTAAGGAAATCATCTTTTCACTTCTCATACAAAAGTTATAGATTTCGTATCTATAAATAATACTCCCACTCAATTACACTAATAAATCTCCAAGATGTAAGTATGGGCTAGACCGTAGGATAAGCTAGTAACGAACAAGTCAAAAGATTTAAATAATATAATTAGCAGAATATTATCACTCAAAATTAAGATCGACTTAACATATGGTCAACGTTGTGACATTGATTAGATTTGATAACAACAATACTTTTTTATCAATCAATAATCAATATCGGTCCTAGTCCGATGTAACTAAATACATCTGATCTTATATACTTGGTCGATGCCTTGGACAAGACATCACACCCTGAATGTATAAGTAGATCATATCGTAGATTGCATAATCAGTGAAAATCCAATGCATTGATCTTATCTTATGACTCATTCTTTTGAACATATAATTACAACTATAATCCACTGTGACCTAGTCACTATAATTGTAACTATCAATATGTTCGGGATTTTATAAATGTTTGTATTATTTCAATAATCATGTAATAAAACAAGCAAGCAACGTGGTTGTCAAACTAAATGATTTCTACTTCTTTTATTGATAATATAAAATCGTGATACATGTCCGACATGGTTTTATAAGGGCATAAAACCCAACAAACTCCCACTTGCCCTTTTAAAAAAAATGGGACATGTTTCTCAAAACCATGCATTCTACATGCTTCACAATTATGTTTTCTACTTATATATTTGTAAAGGGATATGAAAGATTGCCTTACAATGCTATCTTCATCACCTTCACTTCACACCTTCGCCACACATCCTCGATAATGTGGTACTTTCTCTCTATATGCTTTGCTCTTTTGTAGCTTCGAGGTTCTTTCGAATTCGCCATTGCCTCATTACTGTCACTAGACAAAATGAGTGGTTTGTCCATTTCTGGAATAACACCGAGATCCGTATAGAACTTCCTTAGCCAGACTATTTCCTTAGCCGCCATAGACACAGCTATGTACTCAGCCTCCAAAATGGATTCTAAAATGGCAGATAGCTTAACGCTTCTCCAAATCATAGCTCCACCCCCAAGAGTAAACACATTTTTCAGAAGTAGACTTCTTGTCATCAACATCAGTCTAAAATATGAATATGTGTAGCCTAACAGGTACAAAGATCCACCTGAAAAGACTAACATATAGTCTCTAGTTCATCAAAGATACCGACTTCCATCTATTTTTTATTTCCAAGGTTTTACTGACACTTGCTCACCACTCCCACTGCATAGAAGATCTTCGATCACAACACACAACATAACATGCATTAGACTTCTAATTTCAAATGCATAAGGAATTCGTTACATCTTTTCTTTCTCTTGAGGAGTCTGTGGAGACTGCTGCTTAGAAAAATAAATTCCATGTCAAGACACTAAACATCCTTTCTCGGAATTTGTTACAGAGTAATGACCAAGCACCTCACTAAAGTAGGTCGCTTGAGTTAGAGCTAAAGTTCAGTTATTTATTTCCCCGATGTTCTGGATACCAAGAACACCACTTGCTACAACGAAATCTGGAATTTTGTTTCTAGCCAGTTCTTTATGTTTGATAATTTCTTGACCTTGTTTCCAATGAATAAGATATCATCTACATAAAGGATTCAAAACACCACAATGTCTTAAGGGTCAACTACATTTTGTTCAAAAACTCAGGTCTTAATGTTTCCATTTAACCTTATGTTCCAAGAGCGCGAAGCTTGTTTAAGTCCATAGATTGACTTACTCAGCTTGCTGAATTTCTTGTCCAACTACTTTAAATCCTTATGATTGATGCATGTTAATTGTCTCATCAAGATATCCATTAAAAATGCTTCTTTGATGTCCATTTGCCTTATCTCTTAATCAAGAGTTGTGGCTATGGATAAGAGTATACTAAATGAATTTTAACATGGCTACCGGAGAAATTTTTTTCTCTAAGTCAAATTTCTCTCTCTGCCACGAGTCAAGCTTTAATGTCTCGACCTTTCTATCAGCTCCTCTCTTCTTCTTATAGATCCTCTTGCACCCCATGGGCCTAAAGTCCAATGGCACATCTACAAGATCTCAGACAAATTAAGAGTACTTAGACTTTATTACCTGGTCCTTGACTTCGAGTCAAAAATCCCTTTCAGACTTACCCATTGTCTATTTAAAGGCCAACGAATCATTGTTACTTGTGTCCCCAACCAACTTGTGGGTTTCACTATCCATATCATAGGTACCGGGTTCCGAGAAATCCTCCCATTATGACGAGGCATCGTAAATTTCTAACTTGGATTAGTGTTTCTAAATGTACCTTGTTTTCATCGACTTGCGTCGATAAGGATGGAACAATAGTTTATCGTTTTTCCATCTAATACTATTTTGCTATGAGACTTGAAATTCATTATGTACTCGTTATCCAGAACAATAGCATTTGTAGAGCCAAACACTTTCTTGTCTACTGGACTATGAAACAGACCACCCGAGTACCTTTAGAATAGCCATCAAACAAGCAAACCCTCAGCTCATTGTTCTAGCTTTCTACCTTTTTCCTCATGACAAAAACATGACACCACCAAATTCCATAATGACGTAAACCAGGTTCACGACCATTTCATAATTCTAGTGGTGTCTTGAAGACAGTTTTTGAGACAGCACAACATTTAAAAAAAATATCACATGCGGTCTAGGTAGTATGTCTCCAGAAAAGATCTGGATAAGAAGTTGGTAGAGTTTAATAGCTTATCATAGAACACACATTTTCATAAACGTGCGATTCACACCGCTCAGCAACACTGTTATGTTGCGGGGTCCTTGGGGCAGTTGTTTTAGACAAATATTCAAGTTTAATTAAATGATCTTGGTTTTGATTATCCAAATATCCTCCACCCCTATCAGATCGCAAGATCTTTAACATTTTACCTAATTTGGTTTTAAAGCCATAGCAATGAATCTTTGAACTTCTTAACAAATTCGCAGAATTCCTATGCTTTAGGTACTTACATGAGTCTCTAGAGCAATTTTCGATGAAGGTGACGAAATACTCATAACCACCCCTCGCTTGAACATTCATATGTCCCCAGACATTTGAACATACTAGCCCTAGTGGTTCTTTGGCCCTTTCTCCTATCACAGAGAATGGACACTTTGTCATTTTGCCCTCGAGACTAGACTCACAAACAGGTAGGTCTCCCTAGGTGAGTTCCCTCAAAGGCCCAGCCTTTGTTAGTCTTTGAATCCTATCATAACAAATATGACCAAAGCAAAAATTCCAAAGGTACATCATTTCTAACGTTATTGACATTGTGCGTTTAACGGTCCTAGAATTAGCTGTCTTAAACAACTCATTATTTATAACATAGGGTTCGTTTCGTTGCAATAGGGATAGCATGTTTTTCATACATCCACCCCACAATTCACATCCATTTAAAGAAATAGGATTTGATTACTTGTGAAAGTAACTACAAATTGTTGTTGATGTAATAAGAAAAACTTAAATTAAAATTTCCATTGAAAATCTTAATAAAATAAACATTATCTTAAAACAATATATTTATTTCCAAAATTCATTCAAGCTTATCCTTTTTCCTTGTTTGATACGAACAACCATTGATGGATACCAAGTCGTGGCTTTTTATCCTTCATGGCTTTCCCAATGTTAAAAGTGTAAAAAGGTACATGCATGTTTAGTAGATTGTGATTCAGCGATCCAAAACCGAAGTATCATCCTCTAAAATCACATGCATCCAAGACAAATTTAATTATTTTGGGTTCCATATGCCTTGAGTTCTGGGCAATCTTGTTCCAATTCCCAGTCTCTTTGCAGTTGGAAACACTCCCCTTTTTGTGTACTTATAATCAGGCATTGCTCCAAGATGCTTTGCTGCATTTGGTGCCTTGCCAGTTGACTTCTTGTTCTTTTTGTATGAATTTCTTCCTCTCTTGCTCTTCGGAGAAGAAGCTCAAAGCAGCTTCTCCTTGAGCTTATTTAGTAGTATTAGCATTCTTTCATTTGCTCGAACTACCATCAACAATCCTCTTTGAAGGATTTGGTGATTGTTGCATGGGAAAAATAGGAATATCTTTGATTATCACGAACTCGATGTTGTCTAAAATCAACACCATATTGATATTGGACAAACATTTCGTGAAGTTCTCACCATAGAGTAACATTTTAGAGATCAGAGAGAGTGTGAGGTGGGAAGCCTAGAGCTTCTATTATCAACTAAGTAGAAATCAACGCATTGCTTGACAAACATTTATTCATTAAATATTTTAGAAATAGCATAACATACAAAATGTTTTGAGATAAACGAAATACTAAAACACTTATCTTCTATTTCTTAGGTACTTTAGCTAGCTATGAACCCATGTGTCCCGGTAGGCAAGAGTCACAAATATTCACGTAGTTAAATAGAGAAACATCTTAATTAATAAAATGTCATATACTTTTATTAACTACCTATTCCATCCGATCAAAGTAACGAAAACTCATGTGTCCCGGTAGGCGAGAGTCACAAATATTTCTTACTTTATGAGTTTGACCCACGGTTTCGATTATTATAGACTTAATTCCTATAGTCACCATAGGGATGAGTCTATAGAAGGTCCATCTATAACCATCTATCCTAGGAAATTTAACCATGTTAAGAAGTCCAGTGAACACCTTCCGTAGGGAGACGAAATCAAAGCGCCATGAGGCCCCACTGAACACTAACCTTGTTAAATCAACGGTGGAGATCGACTTGAATTTTTTCTTTAAAACTCATTATTAAATATTTTAGTATTTTATTCTTTTTGAAAAATATCAACTTAGGTTTTCCAAATTATCAAAATAATCAATAAACCAACTAAGGTTTGCCAAATTATAAAAATAATCAACAAACCATAGTCTATAATTTTTCCATTAATTCTAAAATTACCATTGAAAATTAATCCAAAAAGTAGAATTAATATGTTTCTAATCAATTATTAGGTCCAACTAAAAGGAATAGCCTAATACAATTAAGTCCAACTTAGGTAAATGGGCCTTAATAATTCGAGCTTGCATGGAGGAGAGCTGGGTTCAGTATGTCGGACCCACTACTAAGGCTCCCTAACTTCCACACAAAGCCCAAAAAGACAGGAATTTGAACATTTGTTTTATTAATTGTTATTCAATTGATTAGGCCCAATCTAGTAATGCAAAGCAAATGGGCCTTCACAAATGGAACCACCCACAAGAGAGGAATTTAAACTTTACATGTTCAATTGGGCCCAAATAAAACCTAACATTTTATGAAAGTTTTATTTGAGTTTTCCCACATTTTTTAAACGCAAAAATTGGGCCATCATTATACTTATATTTAAAGCCCAAATGCAAAAAATAACTTAATAATGATGCTTGATATGTTAATAATTGGATGGGCCTAACATGTTACTCTATAAGCATGTATTATTAAATTATGCAAATATACCACAACAATATACTATTTTGTAAAATACCATAATTAATTAACATAGAATTCATCGGACAAAATTTAATATAACTAATTAAACAAGTTACAAAATATTAAATTAATTAAAATAGAATTTATCAAACAAAATTCAATTTCAAATAATTAATTTAACCAAGGTTGTTAAGTTGTTAGGAATGACAAAACATTTTATTTTTAAATATTTTAACAAATTTTAAAATATCAAAATATATTTTAACCAAATTTAAAATATCTAGTATTATCTGATAACTAAATATAAATATTTTAAACAATAAAAATATCTGGAATAATCAGATAACTAATTTTAATATTTTATTTATAACAAAATAAAAAAATATATCTTAAAATGTCCTGATTATCAGATAACAAATTCAAAATATTTTAAAAAGAAAAAATATCTATAAAATTATCAGATAATCAAATTTAAATATTTTAAATCTAATTGCACAAAATATCCAATTAAATTTTTTTTTTTTTTTGTGAAAAAATGTCGTGTGCGGGATCCGACACCGACGTCGTACGGACGTCCGTACGACGTCCGGACGCCCGGGTCCCGGCGGCGGCTCCATGCGTGCCCAGCACACACACCGCAAAAACCAGTCCAAAAATTTTTTTTTTTAAAATCTGTGCAGTTTTTAAATCCAAAACAAGCCAAAAACAACCAAATTATTGCAAAATTTACATAAGAAAACATAACACATGCACTAATAACATGTACCATCCAATTAATACCTAACATATCAATCAATTTCATACATGTTCATTCATGAAAATAAACTAGCAACCTATGGCTCTGAAGCCAATTGTTGGAAAAGCTCATTGCAGGATCTTTATTTATTTTTATGCAATTTACATATTATCAAACAAACATGCAAATTCTTAGAACATGCTCCTATGAAATTGATATTGTTGACGCGGTTCTTCGGCAACAGATAATTAAGAGAAGAAGAGAAAGAGATTAGTACTAAAAGTAGAACCGTCACAGATAGGAAATCTTTGGGGAAAGAACTAGGTGACTCGAGACACGTTTTTAAGTGGTTCGAAGGTTAAAATCCTTCTACTCCACTAGTCAATCTTATTGATATTCTCTGGGTAATTGGTTTACAAAGTATATAGTTCTTCAAAGACTATTTTTTCCAACCCCTATCAACTCCCAGGGTCTCCATATTTATAGGAGAAGGCACCTGGAAGTTGGTAGGGAGGTCATCCCATGACCTTACCATTTGTCATATCAAGTCTGTGATATTCATGATTAATTCCTAAACCTGACACACAAGTGTGGTCTAATCAGTATGGAAGGAGATAATGGGCCTCACGGCCCAACCCGTCCGTGGGTGTCTGAATACGCACGTTCCTGCTGCGTGTCCGAGAAGTCAGGGGGATATCGGACACGTGATGGCAGGAATATGCACGTTTAGCTTGTGTGTTGACTTCCCATAGGGTCGGAGCTTCCTGAGAAGCTCGCTACCGGAGCAGTTCATAACCCGAGCTTATCCGTCCGTGGCCGTCGGATGTTACCCCCGGTTCCTGGGGCAACAAGTGCGAGCTGGAAACAGGACCCCCTCGAGCTAGCAAGGGCCCGTCCTGGAAATAGAGCCTCCGGCCTGTGGGAGCCTCGGACTAAACCATGTTTAGTCTGAGGCTCGTCCTGCTAAACAGCCCGTGGGAAAACCAGGGCGTACATCTGCCCCCCAAGCTCCTGCTCGTGGTCTATGATGTCAGATATGGGAGATCATAGTAGGGGCTTTTAGACTTCCCCCACAACCCTTCGTATTCCATGCTTTTCGCAGGCGTCTGATACGTGGAACGCTGTGGGTGGCGACGGTACACTCTACGAGAACTGCATTAAATGGCCTAGCCTACTGTCCAGCCGTCGTTTCACATTTCGAGTGGAGGGTCACCCAAGAGCCTTTTACACGTGATCCTTCCCTTGTATAAAAGGGGGTGGTTATCCCACGCACAGGCCACCTTACCATTCAAAACCTCTCAAATTTCCTTCTTTTCTCTTTGACCTTCCGAAGAACGAAACCCTCATTTCCATTGCTCTCATCTTCTCCGTTCACGAAGCTTAAGCGTACGAGTTCCTTCAAAACCTTGGAGGCCACTGTACCAACGAAGCTCCTACCAGCGCAGCAACCTCGCTCACCATCTAACCATATACTGTAAGTCTTCTGTCCCTGTTTATTTTTGAAAGCATGCCACTGTAGCTTAGGTAAAAAAATTTACTGTAGCCACATGCAGAGGTTTTCTGGGTCGCGCGGATATGGAGGGTGACAGCCCTTCTTAGATTAGGGCACACTTGCCATGGGACATTGTCTTAGAATATGGGTTCCATGGTTCTCTCTTAGGAACAATTTCTGGGTAGGACCCTTAGGAATTTTGGGTGCAAAAACCGGGTAGCTTAGGGAATACGCCTCAAAAGCGGTTTTGCCACGCCTTGCCTGTTGAAACTTTCCCCCCAAGGCAATTTTTTACTCTGAGTCCTCTGACACACGAATTCCGAGTAATCTGGGATCTGTTGAGGGCATAGGCGCGTGTTCCTTGGGACGCGTGGCACCACTCTCCACGGGCTGGGCTTACCCCAGCTCGTGTACTTAATATTTGCTTCATTCTCCTGCTTGGGTCACCTTTTCTAAAGTGTTTTCTTTTGTTCGATAGGCGACCAGATGGCTCCAAAGAGAAATCTGCCACAGAAGAACGTGGGAAGTTCGTCTTCCCAACAGGATAAAGGAAAGGCGGTGGTGCCCAGCTCGCCAATTCCTCACTTTGGGTCGGCGGTGGAGAAGCAAGCCGAGGTGGCCCCTGACGCGTTTTTCGAGGCGGAGAGAATTGTCTCGAAGATAACCGACCAGGCAAAGATCAACAAAATCTTCCTCAACCACAACATTCCCCTGGGGATGGCCTCCGTGATCGCCCGACCCGCTGCGGATGGGGAGCGGAGCTGCACGCCGCTCGACGAGTCGTTCGCGGCCTGGAGCAGTGAACACTTCAAGGCAGGGGCCTTCCTCCCCCTGGATCAGTATTTTGCTGATTTTTTGAACTATGTGGGGTTGGCCCCATTTCAGCTCCCCCCCAACTCATACCGTCTGCTGGCGGGATTGAGGTATTTGTTCCAAAAGCATGAGTGGGAGGTCCCCACTACGGCTGATATTCTATATTTCTTTTGCCTTAAAGCCAGCCTGGACCAGCGGGGGCGAGGCGACGGGTTCCGCAGCAGTCATCGAGCTGCCGAGCCATCCAAACGACTTCAAAGACCAGTTTTTCGTGTCAACTGGGTTCCGCAATTGCGACCATCACTACTTCAACCGTCCTCGTAAGTGATCCTTGATTTAGTTTGCCTTTTAAAGGTTATCTTGTTTTAGCTCCTCCCTTATTCCACTTCTGATTTCAACCAACCTTGCAGCCATTTATGCGAGGACCGGAAAGTCTGTGACCCTCGGGGGTCAATACGATACATTGGCGAACTTGCCCCCCAGTGAGAAAGACTACCGCGTGCTCGTGACGGACGAGACGATGGTATTCTGCAAGCTGATTTTCCCAAATCATACTTTGAATTTGAAAAGGCCCCGGGGGCCTCCCCCAGCTCGCGACAACAGACCGATCGTCGCGGAGGAGGTCGCAGACGACGAAGGCGAGGAGGAAGGTGACGAAGTTCCTCTCGTGATGAACAGGAAGAGGTCCTTGGAGGTCGCCCAGGGTATGGGCGAGGAGAGGGTCCAATCCGGAGCAGCCGCGAGTCCTTCTGGCCAAGGTAACCCTTACTTGTTTAAGAATGTAGATAGGGCCACTGTAGACCCCCGGCTGGTTAGATTCAACCCTAGGCAGCTCGTCCATCGTCACCCAAGGAATCCGGACCTGGACACGCTCTTGCTTCACTGCGTTGACCAGCTCGTGCTGGAAAACCAAGAGAGTCGGCCTAAGGGTACCGTAGTAGTAGATAATACCCTAGCCTTTAGGTCGGTCCTTTTTGAGGAGTACGGGACCAACTTGCGCACGTGGCCTGCGCTCCAGAGAGGCATCTATGCTCCGGGGATTAGGCATTATGTAGGAGAGTCCAGCCCTGAGTCAGAGCCGGACCTAGAACCTGCGACAGATCGCGAGATAATCGTCTTAGGCTCCTCCAGCTCGGGGGGTAGGGCTCCCTTAGTATTTGCTTACTTATTGCCTTTGAACCTTTTGTCTCTATTTCTGCATGATTGCTTCCTTGTAATAACCATGTTTTTTGTTCTTAGCAGAAGAGATGTCTCAGCCCGGGAATAGTCTGCGGGGCGTTGTCTTTGGTGGGAACCCCCCAGTAGGGCCGAGGTTAAAGAGGCTCCGCGAGTCCAAGAGCTCGGCTGGGGCCTCCACCAAATCCCCGGCTAAGGAGAAGGAGAAAGCCCCGCCATCCCAGGTCGCGGGGGCGATCCTCCCTGTTGCCAGGACAGGGCTCATGCACCCGCCACCCCAACGATCTCCATTAGCCGCCCAGGACGGGGTAATAGAGGTCGGGAATCTGGCCGCGGCAGCCCCGGATGTGCGTATCCCGGTCGACCCCCGGGCTCTGGAGAAGATGCCCGAAGCATTCCGGGGTACGGTGTATGAGTCGGCTAGCTACGCCGTCAGCCATTTCTACAATATCAGGGAGAAGGAGCTCCGGGCCATCGAAACAACGAGCCCGGTCCGAGTTATAGAGTCTGCGGTGGACATGACCTTAACGGTAAAGTGCCCCCTTCTTTTAAGGCTTTAACACTCACACGCCACCTTTTTCCTTCCAGTTTGTTAATTTATCATTCCTTTCTTGCAGGGCATTGCTGCCGCATACAGAGGCATTGCCAGGACCAAAGCCCAGCTCGAGGGTTTGGAAGCTGAGCGCCAGACCTCCCTCCAGGAGTCTCAGGAGGCGAGAGACGCGCTGGCGGCCTCTAAAGCCGAGCTAGAGAAGATCCGCTCCTAGAACCAAGAGCTTAAAAACTCCTTGGCCGCATCGCGGACAGATCTTGAGGCGGCGAAGACCGAGGCCCAGGCAGCCCTGAAAGCCGAGCGGGTCGTCTCGGAGCAGTCCTTACAAGACCTGTTCTATCACTGCTGGTCCCACAATCCGAACGCGGACTTTTCTTTCATGCCGCCGGACCTCTGGGCATTCTTGTTGCCGCAGCTCCAAGCCCGCTTAAATAAGGAGGTTCCTCCATCGGAGACTGGAGAGGCCTCTGTCGCGGCGGAGCAGGATGAGACCGCGACCTCCAAAGGGCCAACTGATGGGGCTTAGGATACTTCTCTTTTAAGTATTTTGAACTCTCTTTCTATTGTAATTCTCTTTTTTATGTGAGGCATTTCCACCTCGAGACAATTTGCTTAGCCAGTTTGACATATATATATTTTTATGCATTTGGTTACAATTCATCTCTTTATTTTTATGAACTCAGTTCGGGTTAACCGTTATCTATATCCCGGGCTTTTTAGAGAAGGCCCACGATCTATAAATTTTAGTTAACTTCTAAGTTTTCTGACCTGGTTAAGACCAGGAACTTATTTTTTAAAAACTTAGTTCGTGTCAACTTTATCTGTATCCCGGGCTCTTTAAAGAAGAACCGCGTTCAACAAATTTTAGTTCACTTCTAAGTTTTATTACCTGGTTAAGACCAGGAACTTATTTTGAAAAACTTAGTTCGCGTCAACTTTTATCCGTATCCCGGGCTCTTTAAAGAAGAACCACGGTCAACACATTTTAGTTAACTTCTAAGTTTTGCGACCTGGTTAAGACCAGGAACTTATTTTGAAAAACTTAGTTCGCGTCAACTTTTATCCGTATCCCGGGCACTTTAAAGAAGAACCACGGTCAACAAATTTTAGTTAACTTCTAAGTTTTGCGACCTGGTTAAGACCAGGAACTTATTTTGAAAAATTTAGTTCGCGTCAACTTTTATCCGTATCCCGGGCTCTTTAAAGAAGAACCACGGTCAACAAATTTTAGTTAACTTCTAAGTTTTGTGACCTGGTTAAGACCAGGATAGGACTTAGTTTGTGATAACTCTTATCCGTAGATAAAAATTAACACCTAAGTCGTTAAGGAGACCTGGTTATATCCAGGTACCATATGCCCCCCAAGTAACTGGGAAAGGGTCTTTCGTGGTTACTTTAAAATTACACTTGCAAATAACGAGAAACATTTGATTTTTATTTATACATGGAAGGTGACCTTCTAGGCCTTACAAATGGCTCATTGATAGTATTTCTTTAGGTGGATAGCATTCCAAGTCCGCGGGACCGCCCCTCCACCAAGTCGAGCTAACTTATAAGTTCCCTCTTTGATGACTTCGATGACCTGGTATGGTCCTTCCCAGCTTGGTCCCAAAACCCCATCTTTGGGATCTTTCCCGACCAGGAAAACTTTCCTCAAGACCAAATCACCGACGCTAAAGGCACGTCTTTTGACCTTAGTGTTGAAGTAGCGAGTGATTTTCTGTTGATAATGGGCGAGCTGGAGTTGTGAATCCTCTCGCCTTTCATCCACTAAGTCTAAGGAGTGGCATTGGAGCTCGTGGTTCCCGTCTTGGTCGTAGGACCGGACCCTGTGTGACAGGACCTTCACCTCCACGGGGAGGACTGCTTCACTTCCAAAGGTTAGGGAGAAAGGAGTGTGACCCGTGGGAGTCCGATGTGAGGTCCTATAGGCCCACAGAACTTGGGGGAGCTGTTCTGGCCAGATCCCCTTTGCCTCATCTAGCCTCTTCTTGAGGCTTTCCTTCAGAGTTTTATTGACAGCCTCGACCTGGCCGTTCGCCTGGGGATAGGCCACGGACGAGAAGCTTTTCACAATTCCGTGCCTCTCGCAAAATTCAGCGAACAGATCACTGTCAAATTGAGTACCATTGTCGGAGACGATCTTTTTAGGTAGGCCAAATCGACATACGATGCTTTTAACCACGAAGTCTAGCACCTTTTTCGATGTTATTGTCGCCAACGGTTCTGCTTCGGCCCACTTGGTGAAGTAGTCAATGGCTACCACGGCGTAACAGACCCCGCCCTTTCCGGTGGGCAGGGCGCCTATTAGATCTATCCCCCAAATGGCGAAGGGCCAGGGAGATGAAATCATTTTTAGCTCGGTCGGAGGAGCTCGGGCAACCGCAGCGAACCGCTGACACTTGTCGCACTTTTTTACATATGAGATCGAGTCTTTGGACAGAGTCGGCCAGTAATAACCTTGCCGGAGGATCTTCAAGGCCAGGCTTTGCCCCCCAGTGTGATCTCCGCAGAATCCGTCATGAACTTCTTGCAGGATGGCCTTCGCTTCACTTGGAAGAACGCACCGGAGGAGAGGTAAGGAATGCCCACGTCGGTACAACACCCCCTCGACTAGCGTATACCTCGGAGCTTGATAAAGGACTCGCCGTGCGTCGTTGCGCCCTTCGGGTAACTTGCCCTCGACGAGGTACTCAATAATGGGAGTCATCCAGGTCGGCCTGATGTCGATCATTTCAATATCCGCCTGACCTTCGTCTATGCTAGGTTTCTTCAAGAACTCAACTGGCACCAACCCCAGAGTTTCTGTCTCTCCCGAGGTGGCGAGCTTGGCGAGAGCATCTGCGTTGGCATTCTGCTCCCGAGGTATCTGTTCGATCGACCCCCGCCCAAACGCAGACATTTCGGACTTTACCTTTGCCAAATAGGCGGCCATCTTGGGACCCCGCGCCTGATACTCGCCTAGAACCTGATTCACCATGAGCTAGGAGTCGCTGAAGCATTGGACAGAGCTCGCCTTTAGCTCGCTAGCTATCCTAAGTCCAGCTAACAAGGCCTCGTACTCTGCCTCGTTGTTAGATGCCTTGAACCCAAACCTTAGCGCCGAGTGGAATCTATGCCCCTCTGGGGATATCAGAATGATTCCGGCCCCGGAGCCGTTCTCGTTAGATGAGCCATCAACGAAGATCTTCCACGATGAACCTGAGGAGGCGAGCTGATGTGAGTCTTCTGATGGGATCTCATGGAATCCCGCGCATTCTGCCACGAAGTCGGCCAAGGCTTGACTTTTTATGGTAGTTCGGGGAGTATAGAAAATCTCGAACTGACTGAGTTCGACCGCCCACTTTAGCAAGCGTCCTGAGGCTTCAGGTTTTTGCAAAACCTGCCTTAGAGGCTGATCGGTCATGACGTGTACAGAGTGGGAATGGAAGTATGGCCTGAGTTTTCGCGAGGCCGTGATTAGGCAGAACGCCAGTTTTTCCATCAATGGGTACCTTGACTCAGCTCCGAGGAGTCTCTTGCTGATGTAATAAACCGGTTTCTGAGTCTGGTCCTCTTCTCGCACCAGAACGGCACTAGCTGCGTCCTCAGTTATGGCCATGTAGAGGAAAAGAGGTTCTCCTACCTTGGGCTTTGATAGCACAGGTGGTTCAGCCAGGTGCGCTTTTAGGTCGAGGAATGCGCCTTCGCATTCTACTGTCCATTCGAACTTCTTCCCCGGAGCAGGTTGTAGAAGGGTAAGCACTTATCGGTCGATTTGGAAATGAACCGGTTCAGTGCAGCCACTCTTCCTGTGAGGCCTTGGACATCTTTCCGCGACCGGGGGGAAGGAAGCTCGAGCAGTGACTTGATCTTGTCGGGGTTTGCCTCGATTCCTCGGGTATTGACTATGAAACCCAAGAATTTCCCCGATGCGACACCGAAAGTGCACTTCTGAGGATTGAGCCTCATGCCATATTCTCGCAGTATGTTAAAGCATTCTTCCAGATCGGTGACATGGTTGCTGGAAATCTTAGACTTGACAAGCATATCATCAACGTACACTTCCATGTTTTTCCCGATCTGGTCCGCGAACATTCTATTTACCAGCCTTTGGTAGGTAGCCCAAGCATTCTTAAGACCGAACGGCATGACCTTATAGCAATAGACATTAGTCGGGGTCATGAAGCTGGTATGTTCCTGATCTGCTGGATTCATCGCGATCTGATTGTAGCCTAAGTACGCGTCCATGAAGGACATAAGCTCGTGCCCCGCCGTGGCATCCACCAGCTGATCGATCCTTGGTAATGGAAAGCAATCCTTGGGGCAGGCTTTATTTAGGTCGGAAAAGTCGATACAGGTCCGCCACTTCCCATTGGGCTTTGGAACTAACACGGGATTGGCAACCCAAACGGGAAATTTGGCTTCGCGGATAAAGCCACATTTTTTGAGCCGGGCCACTTCTTCTTCAAGGGCTTCGGCTCGGGTTGTCCCTAAACGCCTCTACTTTTGAGACTTGGCAGGGATGCTTTTGTCTAGGTGGAGCGTGTGCATGATTACGCTCGGACTGATCCCTATCATATCCTCGTGCGACCATGCGAATACGTCCAGGTTCTTCTTCAGAAACGTAGTTAGCTCCGCCTTTCTTCCATCGCAGAGGTTCTTTCCGAGCTTAACCGTCCGTGACGGGTTTTGTTCATCGATGCTTACCTCCTCGAGCTCTTCAATAGCTTGGAGCTCGGACCTGTCCTCGCCTACTCGGGGGTCAATGTCCTCGCTTAGGGCGAGCTCTTCGCCTTCGGAAATCTGAGGTTTTTCAATCTCGGGAGCCGCCTTGGGTCCCCGAGATTCCTCTTCATCCCGAACGGCCATCGTCACCTGCCCGGGTTTAGATTTTCCCTTCATAGAAATGCTGTAGCATTCCCTGGCAGCGAGCTGATCGCCCTTGATAGTGCAGATCCCTGTTGGAGTAGGAAATTTCATGGCGAGGTGCTGGACGGAAGTGATAGCCTCGAAAGCAATGAGCGTAGGTCGGCCCAAAATGGCATTGTAAGCAGCGGAGCAGTCAATGACTACGAATTCGAGTAGTTTGGACACTGTTCGGGACTCGTCTCCAAGGGTGATCACTAGCTCAATCGTCCCTATCGCTGCTGATCCTTCTCCTGAAAAACCATACAGCATCATCGAGGTTGCCTTGAGCTCGGAGACGGTCAAACCCATTTTTTCTAAGGTGGACCGGAATAGGAGGTTCACCGAGCTCCCATTGTCCACTAACACTCTCCTTACTCTCCGGTTGGCGAGCTGGACTGCTACGACCAAGGGATCGTTATGAGGGAATTGGACATGGCTTGCGTCTTCCTCCGCGAAGATAATCGGTTGTTTCTCTAATCTTTGTTGTTTTGATTGACGCTGTTCCGGGACGAACTCCGCTCCGTTGTGGGCCTTTAATTCATTCACATACCTCTTCTGGGCGCCTCTACTCGTGCCAGCCATGTGTGGTCCTCCAGAGATGGTGGAAATCTCTCCCTCGACCACGGGGGGAAGGACGTCCTGATCTACCCGAGGTCCAGGTTGACTGGCTGGGATCTTCGGAGCGGGTCGACTTTTCGGGACCCTGTTCCGCGAGTATTGTGCCAACGGACCTGCTCGGATGAGAGTCTCGATTTCATCTTTGAGGTGCCTGCAGTCGTCGGTATTGTGCCTGACGTCGTTATGAAAACGGCAGAATTTGGAAGCGTCTCTCTTTCCCTTAGGGTGTTTTAAAGGCTCCGGCCTTTTCCAGGGGACTCGCGTAGCGTTGGCCAGGAAAATATTCTCTCTGGTCTGGGTGAGCTTGGTATACGTTGTGAACACGGGCTTGAATTTATCCACGGACTTATTCTTCTTTTGACCGTGCTGGCTGTTTTCACCATTTCCTTTTCTTTTGCCGCCACCGGTCTGGTTACTCTGCGTGACGTCGGGAGTCGCCACTACGATCTCTGTTCCCGTCCCAGCGGGCTTCTCGAGGACCTGGCTGGTCCCTGCGGCTGAAGCTTCAGCTTCTTCCAAGTTTATCCACTCTTGGGCTCTGTTAAGGAATTCACTAACCGAGCTGACCCCCCTCCTTTGAATATCCTTCCACAGATCTCCGCCGACTAGGATCCCGGTCCTCATGGCCATGAGTTTGGAGCTGTCGTCAGCGTCTCTGGCTCGAGCAGCGACATTTGCAAATCTGCTCAAGTAGGCTTTTAGCGTCTCACCAGGTTGCTGTCTCACGTTAGCTAGGGAGTCGGCCTGGACCCTGGCGGCCTGAGAGGCGCGGAATGCCCTCTTGAAGTCAGCCGAAAAGGTCTCCCAGGAGCTGATTGACTGCCTTTTACTTTGCTTGAACCACTGCCTGGCAGGTCCAGTTAGGGTGGAAGGAAAGATCAAGCAACGAAGCTCTGGTCCGATGTTATGAGCCATCATTAGGGTGTTGAACATCCCTAAGTGGTCAGACGGGTCTCCATCCCCATTGAACTTTGATAAGTGGGGCATACGAAAGCCAGAAGGGTATGTCGTTGCTGCTATGTTGGGGGCGAAGAGTTCCATCTCATCCCCTGAATCATATTCGACTTTTTCCTTTTCCGATAGGAGCTTCTTCATCAGCTCCTCCATCTGAGTTAAGCGCTCTAGGGTTTTGTCCTGAGATCCTGGGTTATTCCGGGGCTGTTCAGCAGCTCCGGACCCGTTGTACATATTAGGCGGGTTGTTGCCCCTCCTATCTTGAGATAGGTCATTTGGGGCATTCCCGTCGTTACGTACTTCGGATCGGACCCCAACTGAGCGGGCCTGGCTACCATCCCTAACTCGATCCTCTCTGTGAGAGTTGAGGCGATCTCGAAGGTCGCCTCCCTGGACAGTATGGTGACTTTGTGCTGAACTCAGTCGCTGGCGCAGGTCTCCTCCCGAAAGATCACTCCGTGCACTGCCGGTCCAGTGACTCCTGCTAGACAGACTCGGAGTGCGTCTTTGGCGGCCATGACCTGATCCTTCCCCCGGCACCCTGCTGCGCCGGGAAGGCCCGGCCGATGGCGGGTCTCTCCTACTATTTCCGTAGGTCGGGACGTCTCGGACGGGCTGAGGAGACGGATATCTGATGGGAGAAGGAGGATGCCTGACCGGAGAGGCGATCCTAGTGCCGTCCGGACGGACTAAATTTGGTGGGGGCCTCTCGGCCCTGCCAGCTTGCTGGTTTCGCGCTGGGCGAGCTGGACGAGGAACTGGACGTTCTTCGGGGACGGGCTGACGTCTCCGGATCTCCTCGGCCCTTCTTTGGGAATTTCCTCGTTCTCTTCTGGGCGTCCTCGAGGAAGGCTGAGAGCTAGGGGTTGACGTCCTAACCGAACGGTTGTACTGCTGCTGTTCGGTCCGAGGCATTTCCCTGAAGTTCGCCTCTTGATGGTGTGGTGAAGGGGTGGAGTTGGCTGCAGGGAGTCTACCTGAACGGCTATGCCTGGATCGATTACTCCGGCGAGACTTAGGAGCCTCGCCTTGCCTCTCTCCAACGTTACCGTTGGTTGTGAGAGGGGGTAGTCGACTCAGAATATCCTGGATTTGCTGACCAGCTGCTGCTAACTGGCTCCTCAGCTGAGCATTCTCCATCTCCACCACAGTGTAATAACATGGATTCGGATTAGGCGGTCGGGGCGCTGAACTACCAGTGTCGTCTTGGCCCGCCGGCTGCTTCCCTGGCCTCTGCTGGACTTCAGGAACTTGCTCATCAGGGAGGGCAACATGGCGGGCCTCCTGCCCATCATGTTGTTCTGTCTCGTTGCCATGTTTGGATCGAGTGGTCACCATAGTTGTATGTTTGTGGTAGTACTAATCGGACTTGCTCTCAATGAAAGCACCAAACTGTTGACGCGGTTCTTCGGCAACAGATAATTAAGAGAAGAAGAGAAAGAGATTAGTACTAAAAGTAGAACCGTCACAGATAGGAAATCTTTGGGGAAAGAACTAGGTGACTCGAGACACGTTTTTAAGTGGTTCGAAGGTTAAAATCCTTCTACTCCACTAGTCAATCTTATTGATATTCTCTGGGTAATTGGTTTACAAAGTATATAGTTCTTCAAAGACTATTTTTTCCAACCCCTATCAACTCCCAGGGTCTCCATATTTATAGGAGAAGGCACCTGGAAGTTGGTAGGGAGGTCATCCCGTGACCTTACCATTTGTCATATCAAGTCTGTGATATTCATGATTAATTCCTAAACCTGACACACAAGTGTGGTCTAATCAGTATGGAAGGAGATAATGGGCCGCACGGCCCAACCCGTCCGTGGGTGTCTGAATACGCACGTTCCTGCTGCGTGTCCGAGAAGTCAGGGGGATATCAGACACGTGATGGCAGGAATATGCAAGTTTAGCTTGCGTGTTGACTTCCCATAGGGTCGGAGCTTCCTGAGAAGCTCGCTACCGGAGCAGTTCATAACCCGAGCTTATCCGTCCGTGGCCGTCGGATGTTAGCCCCGGCTCCTGGGGCAACAAGTGCGAGCTGGAAATAGGACCCCCTCGAGCTAGCAAGGGCCCGTCCTGGAAATAGAGCCTCCGGCCTGTGGGAGCCTCAGACTAAACCATGTTTAGTCCGAGGCTCATCCTGCTAAACAGCCCGTGGGAAAACCAGGGCGTACAGATACAAATACAGAGTAAAGTAAAAACTTACGTTACGCAACGGAACTGCAACAACTCCATCCTTCAATCTCTCTAACCCTTGATTCCTATCTGTAGCAGAGTATTATCAAGAGATTGAACAAGATCAGCAACACAGTCTTCCTCACCAAGCCTTTGATCAACCTAGAACTAGTGTGGGCTAGTTCTCAACACATGAGATAGAGATCTTGAAGAGAAGAAGAAGAGAGAGTGGCCAAGAAAGGTTAGACTGTCTAGGTTTTCACTTACCAATCAACTGAAACTCACTTGCTTATGAAATCCCTAGATATCATATTCCTTATATAGGCAACTTAATGGGATTTATTTAAATTTAAATTAATTAAAAATAATAAACAAAAATAAAAGTCTTGGGCTGCCATAAATGGACTTGTGCCCAATCTCTTTGTTTTGCATTTAAATCCCAACTGGGCCTAAATTCAAAACCTTTTATTTTTTTAATTAATTAATTAAATCATTATTCAAATTAACTAATTATAATTTGAAACTTGATTTAATATTATTTATTTATATTTATACCAATTTATCAATATTAATAAATTTACCCAAAGATTCTCTTTTATTCTCTAAATCTCATATTTCTGTAAATTTTCCAAAATTGACCTAGTCAACTTTAAAAATCCTAATTGATAATTAAATCAATTAATTGACACATTCTAGATGATTTACTCAAAGGTGATGCGGGGGCCATGGATCCATGAAATCAAGCTCCAACAAGTTACTGTGAATTTATTTACGAATAATTTTACTGCCTTATTAATTCCTCGTGACTCCACTATAGACTCGAAATTGAACTCTTGAATTCATAGAACGTATTTTCAAAACCATAAATGCGTTATCCATTGTTATAACCATTACAATCAGTCAATCCTCTATCGATGACTTACTAACGAGCTGGGTGCAAATTACCGTTTTACCCCTCATTAGTATTTTATCATTAACTCCCACTAAGTTCCTTATAAATGATATTTCTGTGAACTTAAACACAGAAATGAGATCTCAATCATTTAACCTTTTGAACAAAGCAATTAAGGAAATCATCTTTTCACTTCTCATACAGAAGTTATAGATTTCGTATCTATGAATAATACTCCCACTCAATTACACTAATAAATCTCCAAGATGTAAGTATGGGCTAGACCGTAGGGTAAGCTGGTAACGAACAAGTCAAAAGATTTAAATAATATAATTAGCAGAATATTATCACTCAGAATTAAGATCGACTTAACATATGGTCAACGTTGTGACATTGATTAGATTTGATAACAACGATACTTATTTATCAATCAATAATCAATATCGATCCTAGTCCGATGTAACTAAATACATCTGATCTTATCTACTTGGTCGATACCTTGGACAAGACATCACATCCTAAATGTGTAAGTAGATCATATCGTAGATTGCCTAATCAGTGAAAATCCAATGCAGTGATCTAATCTTAGGACTCATTCTTTTGAACATATAATTACAACTATAATCCATTGTGACCTAGTCAATATAATTGTAACTATCCATATGTTCGGGATTTTATAAATGTTTGTATTATTTCAATAATCATGTAATAAAACAAGCAAGCAACATGGTTGTCTAACTAAATGATTTCTACTACTTTTATTGATAATATAAAATCGTGATACATGTCCGACATGGTTTTATAAGGGCATAAAACCCAGCACTACCAACCACCTTCAAAGACAAAATTTAACAATTTAGGATATATTTTCCATCATTATACTAATATTTAATATTAACTTATTATATTTAATATTTGACAAAACGAAAATAAAGACATTACAAAACACCATAAACTACTCTTTTCTTGATAAAAATATAAGTTTAAAAGCATACAAATAACTATAATTCTTAAAGTTATCACTCAGCAAGGAAAATTAAACAAGTAGATACGGGTAATTAACAGATCATAAATAGCATGCTTAGCAGTAATAACCATACTCAAGCATGCATTTAACTCAATTATGTGACCAGCGAGAGACACGAGTGCATACCGCACTTCGTTTATGCAAGCGGCTTCGGAACCATACAAGTGCATATCACACTTCCATAGTGGCCCAGACATAACGACATGCATTCCACATGCTTATGTCAACCATGACTTATAAGATGAGTTGTTCAATCATATTCAATCAAGTATGCAATTCAGACATAACACAATCATTTATATTTAAACAGATATTCAAAGGCATGATTATAATCATGTTCAATAACCGGGGCTCAAGCCCTAATCCCAACCCGAGTACAGTTTTCTTACCACAGGTCCTATGCGAATAATGGTACGATCCCGAGCTTGATCCTTCCCCGATCCTTGCGAAATACCTAGTCACAACCATAAGCGGCACTCCCGTTAAGAACTAAATCCAATTATTGAATTCGAGACCAATCTCATGCTCTCGGGACCCCCAATTCCACCAAACGGGGTGGTGAAATCATCCCCCGAGCCTCCAAGCTCTTCCCAAGCCATAAAAAATGACATATCCTAATATGGTTACAAGGCAAGGGCACCTAAACTCCCCCTGCATAGCGTAAGGGAGCCCAAAACAAGGACAAGGGTGATACAACGCGAACTTAGAATTATGGGTTTTGTTTTTCTGCAATTTCTTCACCTCTAAACACAATAAACAGACCCAAAACTTCACAAATCTATCCAAAACTCATTTTAAGTATAGAAAAATTTTCAAAATCACCACATCACTCTCTAAACAACAACAAATAATCAAGAATACCTCTGATTTCTAGCTAGTATCCCAAAAAGGGTCTTGGGTCTCAAAACCCATTTCTCCAAAGACCAGAATTCTCACAACAACTCTTAACCTCCAGATGCAAACAGACTTCCAAAACAATATTGAAACTCCTCTTTAAACCTAAACCACTTAACCAAACCAAATCTATGCCAACAGATTTCGAACACAATAAGGCAAACTCAAAGGACCCATACCTCAATTATGCATTGAATCCATAGACTGAAAATGGAGTTTTCAACTAGAATATTCCCTTCCCTAGTCCTTGATTTTCCCTTCCAAGCCTCCAAATCCAAGAATTCTCAATAAAAGAACTAGAAGTGGTCTCAAGCTTTGTTTGTCTTCAAAAACTCACCAAGAAGGAAACATAAGGGGGAGAGAGAGTGTGTGTGTGGTGTACGTGCAGGTGCCAAAATGCCCAATGTCTAGTTTATTTTTGCCTAATTAAGTGGTTAAAATGACCAATTTGCACCAAATCTAGGTCAATCCTCAAAATCCAGCTCAAGGGCACTTTAGTCATTTGCCAAAAATCCCGCTAACCTCAAATTTCACTACAAATTCCCAATTAAATCAACCAAATCCAAATACTCACCAAAATTACTTCCCATTAACCAATAAATCCCTGTAATTTACCAAATGACCAAAATACCCATAAGCTCATCTCGAGCAGGATATTTAACTGCATTGTGAATTTTTTGCTAAATTGCTCACTAGGACCGCCTCGTGCCGAATATCTCAAATGTATCCACATAATAATGTGGTCTCAATCACATAACATATACAATTACAAATATACCCTCAACAGGTCAAAAATTACGAATTTGCACTTTCTGACAGAAATGGGCTCATAAGCATATTTAATACACATAAACATGTATAAGGAGTCATATCATAATATAACTCATATAATTCACATATATAATCACAAAAGATCATAAATACACATAAATTTCAATCATGCCCTTCCCAGCACAGTAACCAAGGCGCTAAGACTAATTAGAGATTTTGGGACGTTACAGTCTCAATCAGCCATTGGTTATCAAAAAGAAAGATCTTACAAGTCCATCTCAAGAAGTGCCTCCCATTCGGTCGTCTCATCTTGCTGCTCTTACAAAGCCTCAAACAATAAGAAAATTCAATTCTATCTGCCATTTATGTGGAAAAAAGGGTCATATACGTCCCAGATGCTAAAAGTTTAGCTTCTACTTGTCTCGACTCATAAAAACTCCAAAAGACAAGCCACATGTCACTCTTGTAGGAAAAAAACTATGGAGGCCAAAGAATGCTCAAACTAATGCTCTTGTGATTCATACTTCTATACTGGCATGTAACAGTGATCAATAGTACTTTGACAGTGGGTGTTCCCGCCACATGATAGAAAATAATCATCTTCTCACTAATCTCTCGTCTCATGTTGAGGGATATGTTACTTTTAGTGATGGAAGCAAAGTAAGGATTATGGGAAGGGGAAAGGTTTTTTTATAGGGTCTGCCTCCTCTGGAAAATGTTCTCTGTGTTGAAGGTCTGAAGGCTAACTTGATAAGTGTTAGTCAAATCTGTGATGAAGGGTGCATGATTCTATTCTCGAAGACTGACTGTACTGTTGTTTCAACATCTGGAACTAGTGACAATTGTTATCTCTTGAGCACTAGTTTAGTCAGCAATGCTACAAAGAAGGATGATACTGAACTGTGGCACTACAAGTTATGTCATCTGAACTATAGAGATCTCAGTAAACTTGTGAAATTGAAGGTGTTTAGAGGTGTTCCCAATTTTCCCCCTTTAAAAGAGAAATTGTGTGGTCCTTGTCAACTCAAAAAATAAGTCAAAATCGGCCACCCTCCTTTGAATTTTTGGTTACTTTCCAAGTTTTGGAGTTGTTGCATGTTGATTTGATGGAACCTATGCAAATTGAAAGTCTCAGCAGCAAAAGATAGGTTATGGTGTGTGTGGATGATTATTCTCGATTCTCTTGGGTTCTTTTTCTTAGAGAAAAATCTAAATCTTTAATTTTAAGGGATTGTGTCTTTCTTTGCAAGCTGCAAAGGGTGAAAAAGGCAAGTCATTCGTCTTCGAAGTGATCATGGCAAGGAATTTGAGAACAACATCTTTGCTGATTTTTGCAATCAAGAAGGGATAGCTCAAGTTTTCAGCAACCAAAACTCCTCAACAAAATGGAGTTGTGTAAAGGAAAAATCAAACTCTCCAAGAGATGGCACATGTTATGTTGAATGCAAAGAAATTATCAAAGAGAGTTATGGAAAGGTAGAAAGGCACATTTGGTGTATCTTCATGTGTTTGGTTGCAAGTGATACATTCTTAATGATAGAGAAAAGCTTGACAAGTTTGACTCCAAGAGTGATGAAGGAGTGTTCTTGGGAAATCTACCAACAGTCATGCATACAGAATCTACAACATGAGAACATAGATAGTTATGGAATCCATCAATGTTGTGTTTAGTTACTTGGAAGAATTTTCTAGTTACTCAGAAGAAGATGAAATCCATGCTCTTGTCGACACATTAGCTCTTCCTTTTGCATCATAAACTACAAATGAACCAGACGGGTCTAAAATCGAGGAAATTGATGCTACCACTGAAACCTCTGAAGCTTCAGATGTGTCTTCCATTCCAAAAAATGTTGTCCCCTCTGATATTGGATTTCATCAGAAAAAAGGGACCACCCACATGGATTACCAAAGTTCATCCTCTATCCTCCATTTTTTGAAATCCAAATGAGGTAATGGTAACTCGAAAGAAACTAGCTAATGAGATTGCTAATGCTTTTTATCTTTCTTCAAAGGAGCCAAAATCAGTCAAGGAATCCCTTAAAGATGAGCACTGGATATCTTCCATGCAAGATGAGCTTCAACAATTTGAAAGAAATAAAGTGTGGACTCTTGTTCCGTGCCCTATGGGTGCGAACATCATTGGTACTTAGCACATATTTAGAAATAAGACTAATGAAGTGTGAAATGTTTTGTGAAACAAAGCAATATTAGTAGCTCGGGGGCATACTCAGATTGAGGGAGTGGATTTTTATGAAACATTTGCTCCAGTTCCTAGATTGGAATCCATAAGACTTTCGTTGGTTGTGGAGTGTTTCATGAAGTTCAAATTGTACCAAATTGATGTCAAGAGTGCTTTTTTGAATGACATCCCTTTGGAATAGGCGTATGTGTCTCAACCTCCTGTGTTTGAGGACCCTCTTCATGGAGATCATGTCTACAGGCTGAACAAAGCATTGTATGGGCTCAAGCAATCCGCTCAGGCATGGTATGATCGTCTCACCGCCTTCTTTCTTGAAAATGGATATACTATAGGTAGTGTTAACCAAACATTGTTTATTAAACCTCTTAATCCTGGTATTGTTGGTGCCAAAATTTATGTTGATGACATAGTATTTGGATCCACTTGTGGTGCACACACTCATTTCTTTGTTCAACTAATGACTAAGGAATTTGAAATGAGCATGGTTTGTGAACTAAGCTACTTTCTTGGTTTACAAATTAAATAACTTCATAATGGAATTTTCTTGTCTCCATCATAATATGCTAAAAAAAAATAGAAAATGCAAAACATGCTCGCACACCTATGGGCACCACTACCAAATTGATCAGGAACGAGACAAGTAAAAGGTTGATGAAACACATTATAGAAGTATGATAGGCAGTCTACTTTACATTACTGCAAGTCGTCTTGATATTTATTTCAAAGTTGGGGTCTGTGCTAGATATCAATCTACCCCCACTGATTTGCATCTTACTATTGTGAAATGAAATCTGAAATATTTGGCTGGTACCACTAACCTTGTTCTTTGGTACTCTTGTGATACTAATCTTCTTTTGGTTGGTTTTAGTGACTCTAAGTGGGCAGGTAACCTTGATGATAGGAAAAGTACTTCAGGTCGGTGCTTCTATATGGGGAACAACATTGTTTCATGGCACAATAAAAAGGAAAATTCCATCTCACTTTCCAACACCGAAGCTGAATACATTGCTACCAGAAGTTGTGGCACTCAACTTCTTTTGATGAAGTAAATGTTATGTGATTATGGCCTATGCCTTGACACTTTGACCATCTATTGTGACAATACCAATGCCATCAACCTCTCAAAATCTCTATCCAACACTCTCACACCAAACACATCGACATCCACCACCACTTTCTTCATGAGTTAGTTGAGTGTAAAACCATTACATTATCTCATGATGCATCTGAATGTCTACTTGTTGATTTTTTTACAATGGCTTTGAGTTCACAAACTTTTGTTCACTTGAGAAAGTCAATAATAGTTTGTATGTTTGAGTGTTAACATGTGGCATTCGAAAATAAGCAATATTGTTTGACATTTAATCTTCTAACTTGACTATTTGCATATGTGAGTCTTTCTTCAACTTGCTTCTTATGGTCACATGTCTTGAAGTGGTGTAGGCTGGTTGTTGCTCTCTTGTAGTCCTACTCGATGCATGAATTCTCATTCTTGGTAATTTCATTGAATTGTCTGCCCAATTAGAGTGGCTTTATTGTTTAGTGTGAAAGCTACCATTAGGTCACTTTGCTTTGTGTAGTTTTCTCTTTCACTTAGGACTGTGTGCCCTTGGAGAGGACTACCTATGTGCTTAACACTCTAATTGGTAATTGCTAAGGGAGGTTTATACAGAAGAAAAAAAAGACAAAAAAAAAAATCATTTTCAAGGAGAGTTTGTCTGGTTATTCAATATCAGGAAGCTCTTGATGAAACTTCACACACTTATGGAGATTGACGTTCTTTGCCTTTTCCTTGATGAGTTGTGTCTTGTGTCTTGCTTGGTTTCAATTTTGCATCTGTTAGGTCTATGATTCAACATGTCATTTGTCTGTTTCAACAATGTGTAGGAAGTCTCCCATTTTGCTTTGTTTCTCTTGGTTTGATGCTTATCTTTTTCCATATTATTTTTAGTTTCATGCTATTTGTTTTAGCTTTAATGTCTTTACTCTTGTTTTGTTCTCTTGTGTTCAAAAAAATTTACAAATAAAAAAACTTTATTATGTCTAATTTTATATTTTTTTTTCGTTTTTTTTATTTTTATTCAAAAAAACTCAAATTAGAAAGTTTCTGTTTAATTTATTTTTTCATTTCGTTTACCTTATAATTTTTTGGGTTTCCCTATGAAATTCACTCTCTCTCCCCATCTCCTCTCTTTCTCTGCTACAATGCCGACTCCCGACGCCATCCAACTTTATGCCTTTCGTCGTAGTTCTCCCTCCCTATCTCCCTCCCCGGAACCCTTTGAGCCTTCCCCACCACCATCTCCCCAAAACCCTCTGCCTCCACACCTACCCACCGATCCTACACCCCCTCCACCACCTCGTGACCAAACCCCTCCTCCCCCTCACAACCTAAACCCCGACCCCACCTTGCGAACCCACTTTGCCTTCACCCCCCCCCCCCCCCCGAGAGAATCCTCTCCACCTCCTCCCTGGTGAACTCAGTATCAATCTTCCCCCACTCATGAACCTTCTCCTCCTCCACCACCACCTCCATCCTTTAGGATCTCCTAACGAACTCGCATCAAATGCCTTGATGGCCTTACCCCAACCTCATCTGCCCCTTTGTACAATGTCAAGGCAGTGGCCTAAAAAAGTAAATAGTCGGCCCCTATTTCCGTTGATGAGTCCGAGCCAACTTTGAAATCATCTCCTTTGGCTCGCCCTGCCAAGAAACCCAAGGCAGTGCAACCTGCACCCTCCTCCTCTTGATTTTCCAAGGGCAAGGCCTTGCATTATCTTCCTCTAGAGGTACTCTGTTTCTAAAATACTCTTGTAAGGATAGATCTACTGCTTGTATTTCCTTGGGAAAAATCCTGCTTGGGAAACTGGATTATAAGGAATTTGGTAATTTGGGTCTGCATGAATTAATTGTTTTTCATGGGTGGAAAGAATCTGTTACTACTCTCCGTATTCCCTGTCAATAATTGGTGCATGAGTTTATTCCAATTTGTTTGTTGATGTGGTTGACCCTGCTCATGAGAATTTTGGAAAGGTTTATTTGTGGGAAAATTAGATCCCTTTTACTTAAGAGATTATTGTAGAATATTTCCATCTGCCTTTGATTTTTGAGCCTTATTACTGTGTGGAGATTATTTCGGTTATGGATGAGGTTGCCTGAACTCTCATTGGAAAATCCTTATCGATTTGGCCCACCTCAAATGAAATTCTTTGTGCTGACCTCACTCTGCAATATCACATTATGCATTTCATTGCCATTTATAATTGGGAGCCCACATCTCACAAGTCCACAATTCGGGTTGACTTAGCTCGTTTCTTATATGCAATGGGTTCTCGTAAGTATATTAGTCTTCCTCATTGTATGTTTCAGGTATTTTTGGATGCCGCTTTTTGGCAAAGGGTCTCTCAGATATTGCCCCTAACTTATTTAACTCAGAGGTTGGCTCACCTTTTCTTGGTTGTTCCCTCTAAGAGTCTGGACACTAGCAACAAACTTTAAGGCCATCAACTTGGCATCCACTCTGTCCAAAGCTCCTAAAAAGGGTCCTTCTGTCAAAGACCCTATGTTTGCACCCATTATGGGTGTCAAACAATCATCCTGAAACTATCAGTTGTTTGAATGTGTTCATACCCTTTGTGATGAGTTTCACTCTTTTCGGTTTGAGTTTCGGCTGGCTCATGCTCAGAATCAAGCATTTCAGGCTACTATCCATCACCATCTTGGCATGCCCTTATCTATGTGCCATCCATTGCTGCTGATGACTCCTTTGAGGAGGCACCACCATCTCAGGGGGAGCCTGTACCCATTTCAGCTGTTGTGTCTATGCCCACATCCTCTTAGCTTGAGTCATCTGCTGCTGTCATGGGTCCTTCTACTGCTTCCCAGCCATTTGTGCTAGCACCTCAGGGGTAGTTTATTGTTCCTCCACCAAGAAGTGTTGCAAGAAGAATAAGACTTTTTCCACTGCGTAGTTGGATTTTGACATTGGCATGCCCTTTGAACACCAAGGGGGAGTTATTTTAGATTATCTTTTGTTATCTGACCTTGTTCCATTGTTCTTTAGACTCTGGAACTAATATTTTGTTCTGTTGCCTTTGAATATTTTCATGTTAATATCTTAATGTATTTTGAGAAGGAGGACTTCCTCTTGTTACTTTTGATTTAGCATTCTAATGAATATATTTAGCTGCTATGTTCTGGTATGTTGGTTACTATCTTTATCTACCGTGTGTGCTAAATTTTAAATCACAATTTCATTGTTCATATGCATGCCAAAGGGGGAGTTTGTAAGTGTAAATATTTGTCATGCTTTGAACCTCATGTTTAAACAATGTTTTCATGTTGTAACACTGAAAGCCCAATAGCTTGTGATTTCTAATTCAACACATGTTTTGTAGAGTTGGCTTGCCTCTTTTGTGCCCTAGTATATATACATTCATTATGTTCGTGTTTACCCTTCCTTTTTTAGCAACTAACAATTCTTTTCATCAAGAAATATTCTCTTGAAAGGTCTAAAGAATTCCTTGCTTCATTGTTCATTGGGCCATGGTGTTTTGGTGATTCTTCACAATTCATTTTGTATTTTCTGGTTTGAAGCTTGAAGGGAGTTATCAAGCTAAGTCTCAAGGGGAGCTTGAGCAGAAGCTGGAAAGAGTCCAGCAACTGGAGGGAGTCCAACAAACCACAATACTAGCAGGTGGCTGGTTGCTTAAAAACTTTCACAAAAATAGGGAGTTGATTGCCTGTGTTGTGAAGCAATTTGAAAGGGGGTTTTAAATTGTGTTTACTGAATTGTAACTTGTAATACTCAGAGTATTTTTAGTGGATTTGCTTCACTTCTTGACAAGGTCCCATGAAATAGGTTGTGAGAAATCATGACTGAACCATGTATTAAAGAATGTGTCATATTTATTTTTCTGCATCTTTACTTAAGCTAAATCTGATTTTTATGTGTTCATTAAAGTGGGTAAAACATAGGAGTAGTTAATCAACTTTCATCTATTACGGACAGATTCTTAGATCCATAAAAGGTCCATACAAACTAACAATTTTGACCAACAACAAAAAAATCAAACATAAAGAAATAAAACATCAAGAATTTTACTAACAAGATGTAGTTGTTATATATATTGAGTAAGGGTGACATATTTTTCAGGTCTCACATATATATATCGTGAAGACAATCAGTGTGTGGAGTGTTTGGCTGCCCAAGCTTCTTCAAATTAATGTTTGTTTCGTGGCTTTATTGTGTTGAGTTCTTATCTCTATTTTTTGCCAAGAATTTTTGTGGTCATGGTTTGTTTTCTTTTCGTTCTAGATAGCCTTCTCTTGTTTTTGGCGAGTGCTCTTTTTACCTCGTGAGTTTTTCTCACTTTTTGAATTTGACTTATTATGAGGTATAGGTTCCATACAATTCTACTTATTTCGGCAATAGTACTTGCATCCATATTGGCTTATGTATCTTTTCTTTCTTCCATATTTTTGGATTGTCAGATTCAAATTCTATTTTTGTTTGTTTTCTTGATTTATATACACTATTAGAAATATAGGCTTCTACTTCATTTTTTTACACAAAACATAATAAAAAAATGAAGTAAAGCTTCTAAATAGGCTTTACTTAGCTTATGGGAATGATACTTTAAAAAAAAAATAGGCTACTACTTCGCTTTTATAAAAAAAAAAAAAAAAAAGTAAAAATAGCAATAAGACAATGGTCACGGGGGGGGATTCTACTTCTATTTTTATGAAAGAACCGAAGTGGAAAAATGTGTGTACCAAACATAACCTTTACTTAATGTGAAACCCTTTTACAATAATATCTAAATTAAATATTCATAAAACAATAATTTATTCAAAATGCACAACTAATATCCATGCATACAATAATATATTAACTAAAAGTAATTGTTTAATATAAACATCTAATATCTCAAATCCATAGCGGCGTCAGTATCGTCCCTTTTCGATGTTTGAAGTTTTAGAGACCATTTCAATAAGCATCACTGATACGATTTCTCAATTTCGTCCAACTCTTATTCATCGCCATTTATGGTAAATATAAAAACATACAATTATTACAAAACAAAAAATATGAATGTCAAATATTATGTCGTTTTATGATTTCTTATGATAACTTATGAAGTTAAATACTATCCCGACCCTATCCTCGACCCTATTCCAACCCTCAACCCTATCCCGACCCTCGACTCTATGATGAACCTATCCCGCCCCTATTCTGACCCCAACCCTATCCCAAACCTATTCCGAACCCCACCCTATCTCGGACCCTCGACCCTATCTCGACCCATGACCCCGACCCCTGATCCCTGAACCTAACCCCCGACAATTTAAATATTATAAATTAATACATATATCTACAAAACAATTGAGCAGCATCTCCCCTATACTAATGACCTCTCAATTTGTAAACAGTTAAAAAAACAATTCTAATATCACATAATATATTTATTCCTTATATCTCGGCCACACACAAAAATTTTCCAAAACCTATTTCACTAATACACACAAGTTTATAACATTTTGTTATCACCACATCACACAATATGTAGCTCAGAACCTACTTCACTATGGATGAATATTTAGGATACTCAAACTCTAGCAATTGTATTTTATAATAATATTAAATCAACAAATAAGAGACACACCTCTTGCGATCAATTAATATTCATAAAAATTAAGAATTAGGTCATTTAAATAAAAACAGAATTAATATTCAATTTCATTAAATTTGGGCAAAAAAAATGGGGACTTTCTACTTCATTTTTTATGTATAAATCGAAGTAGAAATTAGGGTTTTTAATCCGGTTTGTACATAAAGAGCGAAGTAGAAATGTTTATATAGGTCGCATGATCAATTGTCCAAACCTTTGTACGTCACTTTTTATGTATAAACCAAACTAGAAACCCTACTTTCAACTTCGGTTTATACATTAAAATCAAAGTGGAAAGTCTTTTTTTCACTTTGGTTTTTCACCACTTTTTACTTCACCTTGAACTACTTCAATTGTGAATTTATGTGAAAACCAAAGTGGTAGCTCCATTTTTTTGTAGTGATATATATTGGATGAGAAGATTTTCCCTTCCCTCTTGTTTCTTTCAAAAATAAAAATCAAATTATTAGGACATGTACTAGTATTAATTGCTAGATAATTAAGAATATAAAAATGAGAAGAAGTACTAGAACATATGACGCACAAAACAAATTAAAATAAAATAAGAACACTGTTACATGAATAGGTTTTTCCTTTTGTTTTCAAAATTTACCATCTCACCAACCAATTCCAAAACCCAGTAAAATCAATACAAAAGAAGAAGAAAAAAAATCGATTGTATACCTTTTTCTACTCAACGTAGTCTGTTGAAGAACACTATATGTATATTGGCCTATAATGTGTGGCTTGCAAAATAAGCCACAACCATTTTTTTTTTTGCTTGGTTATTAATATAGCCCCCACACAATTTGATTTCTAACATTGTGTGTCAATAAATCATTGTATATATGAAAAATATAATTGTACGAGAAGTTATCTTTGTCAGTGAACTGTTTATGCTGTCAGTCTTATTAATTTTGTTGCATAGAGAGAGCATTAGCGGAGTTTTCCTCGTGATGAGACGAAGAAGAACATATAGAGAAAATCTCTTCAACTGTTCCATTCATGTAATCCCTGAACTTTTCGTACGACATGCATTCTTCTGTCGTTTCGGGCTTCATTAGCTTCATCTCTTCTAAGTTGATCTGTGGGAAGTCATCTAGTTCTAAGGGTGGATAAGCCAGTTGGTAAAGGCTCTCATAGCTTGGCATTTGCATTTCCTATACAATTTTGGCAAACAAACAAGAAAATATTAATCAATTGTAATTTATACTATTCTTACTTTATTTTAAAATGCATACCTGAAAAAAAAAATCATATAATTTTACGAAAAATAAAAACAAACAAATGTGATCATTATCAAGTGATGGTGACTTGACTGTGATGAGATGAGGTGTGTAAAGATGAGCACTTATGTGAGGAAAAACAGGAGGAGAAAGAGGTGAGTCAGTCAAAAAGAAGTCATAGAAGACAGTGAAGAAAGACATGTGAGTCAGTAGTGTAATAGAATTTTTTATAAGAAGGGGAAGCTTTAGGAAAAGAGAGTACTCATGAGTTCAATATTTACTCATCGCAAAAACTTTTGTTACTTTAAGATCAAAAAGACAACTCAAAGGGCTTGTTTTGTGGGCCACATTTTCCAACTCCTATTGACCAATCAATCATGCTGTATGATTTTCGCGTGTTTGAACGTGGTCATATCATCATGATTGATTATTATATATGTATATATATTAATAGATCAAACTCTAGCTAGCTAGCTAGAATATATTTACATACAAGGAAATATAATATGAACCCTAAAGAGGTGTGAATACGAAGCCCTTAGTGACGATAAAGCAGTACTAATAAAGCAGAATCTTATTGCTGAAAATGTAGTGTTTGGCAAAGGAGGTAATTATGTCTTCATTTTTTATCCCTAAAGAAAAAAAAATACCCATAAGAAGATTCTTGTAAATAATCATCATTATAATTTGTTTTGACTCGGTGAAAATATTTACTATATATATTTCACTGTGGATATTTCACTACAGAAATGTCCAAAATAAAATTATTAGATTGATAGTGTTTGGTACGTCATGATTAAAAACTGCGTGTACATAAAAATATATATACATACCTGAACAAGATTGGAGCAATTTACACCAAGAGAGTACAAATCTGCAGCACTATTTGCTTCATTATCAGAAGCAAAAGGAGCCTGAAAATCGTCTAAGACACCATTTTCAGTTGGCGTGCCCTGAGTGAGATCTGATGAAGAAGTTTCGGAAAGAAATTTATTATTATTGGGATAGTATTCATCTTCATTCTCCACTCTTCTGGAAATATGATGATCAACCGTAATATTGGATTCATTTATTACTATAGCTGCTGATTCCTTCTCTGTAGTTCTCCCATTAGTAGTTGTAGTAGAACTATTATTGTCTGGCTTTTCTTCTTTGTTACATTTTGGTATTTGAATTGTCTTCTTGAAGACTCGGCACAGTGCATAAGAATCCTAAAAAAAATAAAAAAAAACTTAATCAAAAGCATCCATTTTGATTTCTTTTTCATGTTCATGTAACAAGTAAGAAATGGCGATCTAGTACTAAAGCAACTCTAAAGAGTAACAAGGGCTAAAATCAGGTGATAAAGAGAAAGAAAGAAAGAAAAAAAAAAGCCGAAATATATATATATGATATAGAGTCTAAAAAACAAAAGTTAATAAGAAGTACATGACCTAAAGCCTAGAACCAAAGACGCTTTCATCATCATCATGTTGATAAGCTATTCCTTTTCTATGGATAAAGAAAAAATATTAAAGGAGCAGGAAAAAGAAGGAGAAAATCCAAAGATGTTTGCTTTTGATGATATTAACATAAAAATTAGATCACAGATGAGCTGCACGCGGTTATTCACGTATAGACTTATGTATATAAAGGGTCCAATTTGAATTAGCTACAGGTACTAGGGACTGACATATACTCGACACCGTGATTCGAAGATCTATCTTGCTTTTCTTTTTTCATCTTTATTTCAATAAAATTTAGGATTCTCTATTTAATGACAAGCTTCTTTCTTTATTTAAATAGTAGAATTAGAGAAAGAATACATAATGATGAGTTTTTTTTTTTTTTTGACATAATATAATGTTGAGTTTTCACAAAGAAATAAAATAATTAATAAAGAATATATATAGATGACTTAAAAACCTATACAAGATGAGATAGAGAAAGAGATAATTAAGACCATATATCGTATCCCTAATTATTTAACTTGGAGCTAGCTATCATTTTCAAGCCCTAATCACTCTCTCTTTCTTTCCCTTGACTATTAAATCGTTTAATCGAACAGTAACAAATTTACTGAGCTACTGATCAAGGAGTGAGGTGGACCACACATTATTAATAAGGCTTTGTAGGGCTCGACTAAAGTGAGAAAAAAAAAACAAATCTAAGAAAAGATCAAAGTAGAGAAGATGGTGGTACGTACCTTCAAAGTAGAGGAAACAGTGCCACCAAGAGAGTCGTCAACGAGGCGATACTCATGCATAACCCAGTTAGTCCTGATGCCATGGGGAGCTCTTCCTCTGTAGTAAACCAAGGTCTTCTTCATCCCAACCGGACGCCGCTGAGAGTGAACCGCCCGGTCTTTTCCGGTTGCCTTCCAATAACCTGCTCTTGTTGCTCGGTTTGTTCTTGACCCGTTCGGGTACTTTCTGTCCCTTGGGCTGTAAAAATACCACTCCATGTCCTTGCTCGGCAAGTACGACTTATCTAAAATTCATTTATATAATACATAACATATTGTTACAAAATACACTAATTGATGCATGGCTTACAATCTAGCAACTGATAATTATTGGTTGTGTTAATGATAATGTTATAAGAGCTCTTTTACTTCGAGACCTTATCAAGATAATTGGGCATCAATCTAACTGATATATATATATAGTGATTTAATAATAATAAAAAAATTATAAAAACTCTTTTAATTCGAGATCTCTTGCTACTATATCTATAAATATATATATATATGTACCTGGCAAATCCCATGGCTCACACTTGTAGAGATCAACTTCTGGGATAATTTCGAGTTCAATTGTTTGACCTGTGATTTTTCGATCCAGATAGTAAGCTACGAGCTCCTCATCTGTTGGGTGGAACCTGAATCCTGGGGGAAGACTCATGGGAGCCATTTTCGTGTGCTGTGGGAGAGAGAGAGAGAGAGAAAGAGAGAGAGAGAGAGTGAGAGAGAGAGTATAGTGAGCTAGAAGAGAACAAAACTGTAGAACGTGAACTAAAATTGGTTGTACGACAATGGTTATATAAGCCACTGTTAGGGGACCAAAATAACTAAGAGAGATAAAATGACTCTTTTGGTTTGGTACAAAGAAGGGAGCTTAGAGTGGTAGAGATAGTAATAATGTGAACAAAACAAGGGTATTATACATAGAATTATTTTTTTCATAAAATGATAATAAGATGAAGAGGGTATAGAAGTAGTACACTTTGGCTTTTTGGGAGATTCTATGTGTAAGGCAATGTGTGAAAACCCATTGGGGAGGATAAGAAGCTTCTCTGCTTTTGTCTGCTCAGAAACTAACAAAAAATTGGAGGCCCCACACTAAAAGCTGCGTGGGCCACTCGACCGGCCATACCCTACAACACGCAATACTATGCCCTAGACCTACCCACCACCACCTCCATTCTTTCTAATTATATATTATAATCACTATACTAGTATTGTAATCATATGTGTGTAGTACTAATCACACTACACACTATGTATCATATCATCACTCTATAGCTAATTAAATTAATAATTTTTTTTTCTTTTTGGAGAAAAATTTAATAAGTTATACATAGTACATACTATCTGCTAGGCTGTCTTGATTAATATTAAGATATATAATAATCAGACATGACGTTATCATTTGTAACGCCTTGCCATTTCTTAATTTGTCCCTAATTTTTAATTCATTCTTTTGAACATCATTTAGGGATGAACAATTAAGGTATATAGGATCTCATGTACTGATTTGTATAATTAATTTTAAAGAATGTCTTTAATATGTACTGTCTTTTTACTCCTCCCAATATGCAACACTAATTTCGAAAATAATAATCTAAAAGCAACAATAATATTGTCTTACATAATCTAGCACTGATCACTACTCGGCGCGTCTGTTTGAATGATAATCACTTCGTATACTTAATATTAACATTAGCTGTCGGAGGATATAATAGGAAATGCCAATAATTTGTTGACTTGAGAAACCTTTATTGATGTTGGCAGTTGGTTTATCTTACTTTTTTACTATTCACTAGTGTAACATAATATTGGTTTGTACCTAATATGCCCATGAAACAATGGTTGAATAAATATATAGCTCTATGCAATGTGAATTAATCAGAAATTTTGGACTTTTAAAATTTAAAAGCAGCACAATCATTTGCGAAGAGCTCTCGAACTTTCTTTGTTACTGTTCATCCACCTTGTGCCCGATAGCGTGGCTGAGTGTCCGCCCAAATCACCGTGCTCAGTGGCAACTTTCTCTTCCTTTTCTCTTTCTTCATTTATCACTTCTGATTTTTATTTAATACACATCACTTCTTGTTTCTTGCATTTAATGTTCTTTTCTTTTCCCATTTTTAGCCTTTTGTTTTTCCGAGTTTCTTCATCTGGTTTTGTGATAACCTTTCTCTCTCTCTAATTGGTAATTTTGGGGCTATTTTGTATCATGACGCCCCAAAGATTATGAAAGATTTCATGGGGAGATGCTACATTTCTATGGCATCATTGCTTCGCTGGATACTCAGACATTTCACTTTTCTTTCAAATTAATATCCGGATGTTTATGGATAATTTTAGAAATTTCCATTGTTGACTGTCTTTTTTTTTAATAATTAATTAAAACAAAATTTAAAGAAATAAATAATAAACACTTGTATTTACGTTGTTTATGATATAAATTAACCCTAGCCAGGAATCATTTATATTTCAAGTACTTGCAAAGCTTACATTCTCTTTGGAGTTTTAGACAGCATATGGCTTACTCTAAAACTAAAAATTCGGACCTTGTGCAATGTATGCCTTAGCCCTATTTATAGGCATCTGAGGCAATTAAACTCATTAATTGGAACTAATTACAATTATTCTCATTTAATAGGGATGTATTACATAGTAAGTGAACAATTTTGTAGTAAATGAGCTGGTGGATTCTAACGTATCATGGTGGGCCCATCTTGGGAATGTCAACCCATTACTTTGTTGGGAGAAATGTCTCTAATAATGTTATAATGGTCTTTGCACATTTTCCCATGTCAGACGGCATTGTGGTCTATCCATTTTGTCGCTTGTATGGAATCGACACCACGATCCATATGACAGTGGGTGTCAGAATGATGTCTGTGATCCAAGTTCACTGAGATAGACACCTGGGTACCCTTCTCTTGGGTCGGAGGAAGGTCCTCGCAAACCTGCAAGGAACAACTGCTATAACGTCCCAATTTCCCTAATAAGACTTAGTGCCTTGATTAGGGGGTCAGGAGGGCAATAATTGATTTAATTGAATTATTATGTGATTAAATGCATGATTATCACTACAAGAAAAAGACTCTACAACGACAACATCTATTGCGACGACTCTAAAGTCGTCGCTGTATGTAGGCAAAATCCACGAAAATTTATTTTCTCTTAATTTATTAAAAAATAAGCTACATCAACGACATGTCATCGCTGTAGGGTTGTCAACAACAAACGATCTGGCCCTCCAAATTCCCGATACCCTAAAGCGACGACTAGTCGTCGCTATAGGGTTCTAGGAATTTGGAGGGAACACAAGGCGGGAACTGACTATACAGCGACGACATGTCGTCGATGTAGGGTATTCGTAAGAAAAAAATAGGGAAATATATTTGTCTATAGCGACAACATGTTGTCGCTGTAGGATGCTCAAGGAACTCAATCGTCCAGAGTTGGTTGCCTATTTTGCACGCTCTATGGTGACGACAAGTCGTTGCTGTAGAGTCCAATATAATCCACTGATCAGTTATTTTGTACTCTAGAGCGACGACATGTCGTCACAATAGGGTCCAAAATAAAATGTGGAAACGTGAACCACTAAAAAATTTAAGTCAAATTTCACTTCCTACAACAATAACATGTCGTCGCTGTAGAGTACGTTGCGAGTACTTAAAGAATTTGTTTTAGGACTCGCGGAGCGAGTCCTAAAACCTATGTGTGTCCTAAAAGTTTGAGATTTTTTTTTAAACAAACACCTCCTGGACTTTTTAAGACTCGCAACGCGAGTCCTAAAAGAATGTTTTTAGGACTCGCATTGCGAGTCCTAAAAACTTATGTGTATCATAAAATTTTGAAATTTAAAAAATTGGAGCGCGAGTCCTAAAAACATTTTTCGCGAGTCCTAAAAACTTATGTGTATCATAAAATTTTGAATTTTAAAAAACTGGAGTTTTTTAGGACTCCCGTTGAGAGTCCTAAAAACATTCTTCGCGAGTCCTAAAAACTTATGTGTATCATAAAATTCTGAATTTTGAAAATTTTCGAATTCCCTCCAATTTTTTTTAACAAAAGTTTTATTATTATATATTAAAAAAAAACAAAAAAAAAATCACACAGCCCACATTTTCACTCTCTCTCCTCGGTTCCCTCTCTCTCTCTCCCAAAGTTCCTTCTCTCTCTCCCTTTCTCCCGAAGTGCCACCGTCGAACGCCGCCGTCCCACCTCCGGTCACCGCCACGCGCCGGTCCAATGGAATCGCCGTCCCCCGAAACCCCCGACCCCCGGAGATGGCGACCTCACGCGCGGCCTAAGGCCCTCAACGGAGCACTTGAAGTTCGGTCGTTCATGGGTTTCTCCCAAACTTTCCGAGCATATTCTGGCCACCTCAAGCCACCACGAGCTAAACCACCACCACCACCATACTCCTTGCTTCTTGGGCTTTAAAACCCAATAGTTTGTTTTCCGAACCACCACCTTTTAATGGTGGCGCCGCCACCGCCGCCGGATTCAAAACCCACAAATTAATTTTTTAAAAATAAAAAATAAAACTTTTCAGGACTCGCATTGTTTTTAGGACTCGCAACGCGAGTCCTCAAAACCCCAGTTTTTTAAGGCTCTCAAATAGAGGACTCGCGCCCCGCGAGTCCTAAAAAGTCTTTTTTGTAGTAGTGTTTGTTTTTATTTTAGATTGAAGTAGTGGAGCATCATCCTTAGCCACAGACGTGTTTGGATAACCCCGAGCCTTGGGTATTGTTTTCATTTTTTTTTATTAATGTTTAAAATATGTTTTTAAGCGTGTGATTGATTTTTTTATATAGTGTTGAATATTGTTTTTTCATTTTAGACAATGTTAAATATGTTAAATTCAATTAAATGTTATTATATATGTTAATTGTGTAATTGATTAATATGTTAATTGTGTATTGTTGATAGTATTGAATATGTTAATGTAATTAAATGTTAATATGTTAGTTGTGTACTTTGTTATTTTAGATATATAGCGTTGAATATGTTAATTTAATTAAATGTTATGTTAGATATTAGTTGAATATGTTTATTTATATAAATGTGAATGTGAATTGTATTTTAAAATTGTATGGTAGGCTATATTAATATAATTAGTATATGTATGTTCTGGGATTGGTTTTGTAGTTTTTATGCAGATTTTAAATTTTGGGATAGGTTAGATTACAGCCGTTATGCTGCCGAAATTTTAGTAGATTTAGAAATATTAAACATTACAAAATAATTTTAAAGTTATTGTGATTAAATTTTTTTAATTAAATTTAAAGCAACTAATTAAAATTTATAAAAAATCATAAATTGGAAATTAAAAAAATAATTTTACAATTATAAAATTGTATTGTTATTTTTGAAAAAAAAAAGTGAAAATTAAAATAATATTTTGATAATTATCAAAGAAATTAATAACAATCATTAATAAATTTATAATACATTCATAAATTTGATAATATATATTCATAACAATCTTAATTTGAAGATGTTATCCCAAAAATTGGAGATCGATGATGTGGCAATAGAATGACAAGTGGCAGTGCATGGTCCGTAAACGACACGTTAATAGTCAATAAATATATTGGCTCCTCAGAGTTGTGATAAAGTGATCTGGCTTAGGAGTGACCCGGTAGACTAATGAAGAATTTTGACTAGCCAGTCAGGTGTCATGACCGACCAGGCATGACCTTGTCCGACCAGTCATATGATTGTCTGCCCAGTCATGACCATGTCCGACCAGTCATGACCATGTCCGACCAGTCATGTCCTGTATGCCCAGCCAAGTGAATGTCTGCCCAGAGAGGTGCGTGACTGCCTAGTGAAGGTGTGTTCGACCAGCTTGAATGAGATATGGGTCGACCAGATAGAGGAGGACTACGTCAAGATTCCCAGAAACGGCTTCAACAAAAATCGGTCTTGGCATACGCGGGAATCTCTCAATTTATCACACAAATTTAGTGTATTGTTATATTTTGAATATTATTATGATTTTAATATAATGAGAATAATAAAATATCCCGATTATGGGGGATATCATCTGTACGATCCTGAGCCTATAAATACAAGGCTTATGGCATCATAAAAGGGACTTTTGGGATTTTTGAGCTTTTGATCTGAATTTTCTAGAGAGAGAAAGTACTTGCATTTGAGAGAATTCGTGTATTTTTGTAATCTGCACTGAAGAAACTCAGTTGACTCAGGTTCATCTAATCTTGAGTGCAGATCTATAATCACAACTCTAAGTGGATTAGGCTATTACCATCACATTGGGGCTGAACCACTATAAAATCGTCTGTGTCGTTTATTTTCTCTTGAAGGTTTTATCGTTTTTAACGTTCTCATGTCGTTGGCCAAAAACGTGGTCAACATTTTGGTGCTTTCATTGAGAGCCTGAAGAGAAAGACAGACGGTCCCTGAAGTATTATGGCGCCTAAGAACACCAATGCGGCCTCGAAGAAGACAGGCTCCTCTAAAGAGCCTGCCAGATCAGAAGGTCCTAGCCTTCAAGACCATGAAACTGAGCCTAGAGTCATGCTCGAGGACGTAACTCCAGAAGTTGAAGAGCTCTAGGAAGCCATGAGCGCCTTTCAGGAGGAGATGGCACAATTCCACGCTAGACAGGAGGCGTTCGCTGAAGAGATGGCCAGGCAGAAAGCCGCGTTAGAGCAGCAAATGTGCGATATGGAGGCCAGAAGCGAAGAGCTCAGACAACAATAGGAGGAAGTCAACCGGAGACATCGTGAAGCAGCACTTGCTCTAGAAGCAGCTACCCAGTTGGCCCAAGCCAATGCTCAAGCCACAGCACAAGCAGCCACCCAGGGAACAAGAAATAATGACGCTTGTCGGAGGACCACTGATAGAGCCGATTCTCGAGGACCGGGCAGAAGCAGGAGTAACCCCCCTGGTCGGGAAGATGATGGGGACCGATCCAGAACTGCCTTGATGCAGAACCCCCTCCAGGAGCCACCGATCAGAGACTTCTAGGTTAGGAAGTCATAAATCAAGTAGTAAGAAAACACCTCCTGAGCAGGAGCACAATAGAGCTCCTCGAGATAAGAGGACTTCACAATTAAAAGATGGGCATGGTCATGATGAGGCTGATAGTCATCATACCGACTAGTCAAAGGAAAAGGAGGGCAATGACCAACAAGGAGGAAAAGAAGGCCCGAGGCGTACCGAAAGGCCTCCACTGCACCCCGGCCAGCAACTTAGTGGGAGAGAGCAAGTCCAGCGTAGTAAGCCCTCTGAAAAATAAAAAAGTATGGTGTTTGATCGGGCAGGAGAGCATGCTTCCGAGAAGGATCTGAGAGACGTTATCACCAACAAGAGGAGGACCGTCCCGGTCGAAGGGCAAAATCTGGACCGCCCTACCAGTCAAGTAGAAATACTTGACGATGGCGCGCCAGATGGTAATGCCCGACCAGGCAGTCAAGATCTTGGAACTTCATCAGTTGCACCAGCCATCCAAGCCCAGCTTGATGTGCTAACAGCTGCAGTGCAAGGTTTGTCAAAACGACTCTCCGGGATAGATGCGATAGACCACCGGAGTGGCAGCCCATTTTGTGCCCGAATTAGAGCAGCCTAGCCACCGGTAAAATATAAAGCACTGGTTCTGCCAGTATATACAAAAAAGGCAGATCCCATCACACATATTGGGAAGTTCGAGGACCCGATGGAATTGCTCGAAGTAAGTGACGATTATCAGTGAAGAGTGTTCCCGACTACCTTGACGGATACTGCCCAGGAATGGTATTGGAAGTTTAAGCCAAACTCCATTACTTCATGGGAAGCATTCAGGAAGGAGTTTTGTAGACAATTCAACACTGCCCGGACTCCACCAGTTTATGCCAACCACTTGGCAGATATCAAACAAGGAAAAGATGAGTCTCTAAAGAATTATATACAGAGATTCATGAGAGAAGCCAATAGAGCAACTGCTGTAGGAGACGAGGAGAAGATGGTTTCCATATCTGCTGGGATAACTTATCGGAGCCCTTTGTGGGACAGTATACATAGAAATCCAATTTCAACACTTCAACAATTTCTTGACCGGGCGGACAAGTATATGAAATTGGATGATGCAATAGAGAAAGAGGAGAATGGCATAAATAATCCGGGCGGATCAATTGACTCTGGTGGAAGGAAACGTGGAAATAACGGGTCTGACCACCATGAGGAGAAGAAAGCAAAGTTGAATTCAAATGAAAAGCCAACCAAGTATGAGCCTCAATTCACTAACTACACCACTCTCTCAGCTAGCCGAGCAGAGATATATCTTGCTAGTCATGAAGAGGTTCCCTACAAGAAGCCTCCCCCCATCAGAAAAGAGATGAGGAAAATAGATATGAATAAGTTTTGTCGTTTCCATGGAGATTATGGTCACGACAAGAATGAATGCAATCACCTCAAGGACGAGATAGAATTTCTTCTCCGGTCGGGCAAGTTGAGGAAGTACCGGGCAGAGACACCCCAAGGAGAAGGAGGTAGCAGCAATCCTGGTTTCAAGCGACAAAGATCTCCACCCTTGCAGCTCGGACCTGTGGACTTTACCTTAGACACTATATGTGGAGGTCCACACTTGGCTGAGGAAAGCAACTAAGCAAAGGAGAAGTATGCTGAGCGGGAGTGCTAGGATCAGAGACCACTGGAGTGGCAAGCATCGGAGGATATCTTATTTCTAAATACCGATTTCAGAGTGGTAGCTTGATTTCGAGTTGTTAGACTTTTTATTTAAGTTTTCTTTATGAACTGGTTATTTGCTAACCAGTCATTTTATTTTTGAACAATTTTGGTTGTTTAAGACTCTTTATTAGACATGTTTTGTCCTTTTTAATTTACGAGTAATAAAAGAGACTGCGCGCAGCGTGGTCGATTCTTGCTACAAATATGGATGTGTGTTAGTTATCCGAGCAGTGTTCAACTGGTCGATACATTCAAGCAATGTTCAACTACTCGAATATTTTCCATATAGTCTATGTGTTTCATGAGTAATTAACTGCTCGAACAGATTCAGTCAAGTAGCAAGTGACTAAGGATTTTTCAACCCTCGATCACCTGGGGGGCACATGGGGTATACTGGTATATAATTTAACACAAGCAATAAGTGCACGAGTTAATATATCTGTTTTTAGGCTGACTTGTAAATTTTCGAAGTCCAAAAAGGCCATTAAGCTAACTGGTTTGACAAAGCTTAAGTGACTTGGAATTTTTTTAAATTTCAAGTTTGGAGCAGATATTCGTGTGACAATAAACATTATGCTCATAAAATGTTAGAGCAATAAGAGTGTAAGAAAGTATACTTAGTATGGACTTATGAAATTTCTGGAATTTCTAAGTTAGAAAACTAAGTACTCATGCGAAAATATAAGGCATACATCAGAGTGACTTTACTATTCACAAAAAACTTATAACTTTTTAAGTCTAAAAGACTTAGAATGTTTTAAGTTAACAAAGAAAAGTAAAGTATAAATGCCAACAGCTCGGTTGTACGAGAAAAATATCAAAGCTGCTAAGCAACAATTTTCTTCACAACAAAAAAGAGTAAACTACTAGCCAGGTACAAGTTTAGCTGATCAGGTGCAAAGTTTTCCTGCTCAGGAGAGCTGATGCAACTTCCCTGGTCGGCTAAGCATGTATCACTGGTCGAGTAGGAAACTCTATTGTTGGGCATAAATAACATCGACGAGTACCTGGAGTGAATCAAACAAACATAAGTCGATAAATGTAAAGGAAAAATATTTGTTACTACTCAAAAATTATTTTATTGGGTAGTAAAAATATTTTTTATCCCTTAGAAAAAACATGTGTGAAGGAAAAAATAAAAGGCACAAATTTGGTGCCTACTGTGAGTAGTGTCCGAGGAACTAGGCCCAGGAATTTGGTGCCTAAGGCGCGGCATCCGAGCAGCTGCCCTTGGTGTCCGAGCGGAGTCAAGTGCGCATCCGAGGATCCTGTGCCGAAGTGTCCGAGCCAAGGTATGCATCCAAGGTGTTGGCATATCTGGGGCTATGTTCGAGCATGACGGTGTTGTGTCCGATCGGATGGGCAGCATGTCCAAACAGCATGAAGGGTGCAATCCGTGCGATGCTGGCTGGGAGATGGTGCGAACGTCCGAGGAGCCGCAATCCGTGCGTCTGAGCAGCTGGGTGTTGCATCCGAGCGGCGTACGAGCAGCTGGATTGCATCCACGCATGTGTTCGAAGGCTGGCATCCGAGCTGCCAGGCCCGTGTTCGAGCGGACCATGGCATTCATCCGAGAGCCTGGGGTGCACCTTCAGGGAGCTGCTGCACGCGTCCGAGGAGTTAGGCCTATTGGCCGAGCGGTTGAGTTGGTAATGGCGTGCGTCCGAGGAGCCGCATCCAGCAAGCATCCAAGGGGCAATCACGTGTTGAGTCGATCGGATGGGTGGCTTCGTGTGTCCGAACAGCAACCCGAGTGTCTGAGCGGATGGCTTGGTTCGAGCGGATGTGTGATGTCTGAGTGATGGAGCCCTGATGTCTGAATGATGATGCCTTACATCCGAGCAGACAGTGGCACATGGAAAAATATATTTATGGTGCCCTTGGTAATTTTCAAAAAATTATGACCAATTAACTATAAGGTCCAAAAGGACAATAAATCTCAAGGACATGGGGCACAAACATGTTTTCTTACTCATGGAATACTACCACAAGATCAAAAAATAGAATTTGAAGAAATCAAAAGGCAAGTTTAATCGTGGGTTTACGTGAAAGTTATCATCCGGATAGGAGCTTTTGAATGACCTCAAGAACATTTTGCTAGAAGAAAAGTTTATCATACGAGAAAATCGTATAATAAACTTGGGGGGCAAATGTTATCCCCAAAAATTGGAGATCGATGACGTGGCAATAGAGGTGACAAGTGGCAGTGCATGGTCCGTAAATGATACGTTAATAGTCAATAAATATATTAGCTCCTTAGAGTTGTGATAAAGTGATCTGGCTTAGGAGTGACCCGGTAGACCAATGAAGAATTTTGACTGGCCAGTCAAGTGTCATGACCGACCAGGCATGACCTTGTCCGACCAGTCATGACCTGTCTGCCCAACCAAGTGCATGTCTGCCCAGTCAAGTGCATGTCTGCCCAGCCAAGTGCGTGACTGCCCAGTGAAGGTGTGTTCGACTAGCTTGAATGAGATATGGGTCGACCAGATAGAGGAGGACTACGTCAAGATTCCCATAAACGGCTTCAACAAGAATCGGTCTTGGCATACGCAAGAATCTCTCAATTTATCACACAAATTTAGTGTATTGTTATATTTTGAATATTATTATGATTTTAATATAATGAGAATAATAAAATATCCCGATTATGGGGGATATCATCTGTACAATCCTGAGCCTATGAATACAAGGCTTATGGCATCATAAAAGGGACTTTTGGGATTTTTGAGCTTTTGATCTGAATTTTCTAGAGAGAGAAAGTACTTGCATTTGAGAGAATTCTTGTGTTTTTGTAATCTGTACTAAAGAAACTCAGTTGACTCAGGTTCATCTGATCTTGAGTGCAGATCTATAATTACAACTCTAAGTGGATTAGGCTATTACCATCACATTGGGGCTGAACCACTAAAATCGTCTGTATCGTTTATTTTCTCTTGAAGGTTTTATCGTTTTTAAAGTTCTCACGCCGTTGGCCAAAAACGTTGTCAACAGAAGAGTTTTCAATCAATATATTACTTTTCTCAACAATGTTTGTTTTTCAATAGTTTCAACTGTATAATCGAAAATATTTAAGTAATGTAATTAACCTCCAACTGTAACTGGGTTTAAGTTAATAATTATTTAAACTGTAAAGATATGGCTGCTACTGTTGCTTGTTGTCATGGCGGTGATGGATCGGATCTTCCTCCTCCTCCTCCTCCAGATCCCACGCGAGTTCCAATTTCCTGTGAGACAAGTAATATACTATAATTAGTCTATCTTTTATCAATAAATGACAAATTGTTATTATTTTATTCAATTTAATTGTATTGTTTAATTAACATATGCAGCGGTTGCCACAAAAAGAAGAAGTCGGTCTCGATCCAAAAATTTGCAGCAGCTCATCAATGACAATAAAGGTCTGTTGGCTCTACAATTTGATTATATTGGCATGTTTAGGTGAATTAAGTATGCATATGGGCCCGATTCTTATTAGAAGGACATTTTTGTAATTTGGCATGTTAGGGCATATTTGTATATATATGTGCATATTGATTGAAACCACATTATTATGTAGAAATATTTGGGTTATTCGGCATGAGATGATCCTAGGGAGCAAGTTAGTGGTTTAGTCACAATGGGGAGAAATACCTTGCTTGGGGCGAACCAAGGGGTATTTTGGGTGATTTGGAGAATCACCGGGACTCATTATAGCGTGAGTCGTATTTTGGGAGAAATAGCAATATTTCAGGTTTAGCATAATTATTTGGGGAGATTTTGGTATAGAGTGAGATTAGAAAGTGAAAATTATATTTTTGCCCTTATGGGGTGTTGAGAGAGAAGCGGGTTGAGTGGGGGCATTTTGGTCATTTGGGATCGTTCAAATATAAAGTTAAGGCTGAGTTCAACAACTCAAAAAACACAAAATCTATCTCTCATTCTCTCTCACATAGCTTGTGAGCGTTTTCGAAGGAAACTCGAGCTTTAGAGCACAAATTCAAGCGATATTAGAATCATAACGATTCTAGGGAAGATTAAAAGACCCACAACCACCTGCTTCTCCTTCGACCAATTTGAGTCGCGGCGCCCCAAGAATAGGGTTGCGGCTTGACATGAAAAATCTAATTTTCCTTCGTTTTTCTCATGCCAAATCCCTCCATAAACCTATCCAAACATAGCCAAATCCCATAAACAAAGTTCCCAAACAACTCAACATCCGAAAACCATCAAAACCCTACAATCCAATCAAAAACTATAAAATCCAATCAAAGCTTAAGAACTCAAAAACTCAAAACTTAAAGCTTGGAGTATCGTTGATTGAGTCATTTTCTAGTTAAATCCTCCGGCTATCAAGCTTCTAAACTTTCCTAGAATTGTTACGACTCTAACCTTGCTTGAATCCGAGTCCTAAAACTCAAGTTTCCTTCGAAAATGTGACGAACGGTAAAAGGAGAATGGGAGAGAGAAAAAATGTTTGAACGTACTTTTCTATTTCTATCAAGTTACTTCGAACTCAAGTAACCTTAAGTAAAACCCAAGGCTTGGGGTCCCAAAAACGCACCCTGAGGGTAAAATAGTCAAAATTCCCAAAATTCCCTCCTGATCTCACTAATTCAAAGTATATCCTCAAATATTCATTCTCATTACCCAATATCCCAGTAATGTGCTAAACACCCAATAAACCCCTTGACTCACCAGAGTCATGTATTGGTCCTGTTGTGACTTTCCCACTAACTTTCTCTCTTGGATCGCCTCGTGCCGAGTAACCCAAATATATCCACATAATAATGTGGTCTCACACATATATCACATATATACCAAATATACCCATAACGGTCCAAATTACAAAAATTGCCTGTTGACCACGATCTTGGCCAACGACGAGTAGACGTCAAAACTACAATAAACCTTCAAGAGAAAAATATGACACTGATAATTTTATAGTGGTTCAGCCCCAATTTATTGGTAATAGCCTAATCCACTTGGAGTTGTGATATATATATCCTACACTTAAGATCAGATGAACTTGAGTCAACTGAGTTTCTTAAGTGTAAGTAGAAAAATACATAGTTTCTCTCTCTAAACTCTCTCAGAAAATGCCCCAAGAATGCCCCAAGTAACAGTCCCAAAGTCTCCAAACTAGAGAGTTTTTCTTAGTCTAAAAAGATTAGATTCCCCCAAATGATGCCATGAGCCATTTATTTATAGGCTCATGGATCGTACATTAGATATCTCCTTTTGACCAGGTACTTGGTTCTCCCAACAAAATTTAATTAATAAAATATAAATAAATTTAAATAACAATAATATAGCTATTATTCTAGGATATCTGAGAGATTCCCGCGACAGTTGAGAATGATTCGGGTTGAAACTGTTACTGAGGACATAGGCAAGCACCTCTCATCGGCAAAGGACACCTCTAGCACACCTCTGGTCGGTATAGGCAAAGCACTCCTGTAGCACACCTCTGGTCTAGCATGACACATCTCTGGTCTAGCAAAACACTTTACTAGTCGGGCAAAACAAATGACTGGTCGGCCAAAATAAATGACTGGTCGGCCAAAACGACTAACTGGTCAGCCAAACTCCTAACTGGTCAGTCAAAAATCTTTACTGGTCAGATAGAAATTCTATCAGGTCGGTCAGATCACTTTATCACAACTCCGAAGAGCCAACACATTTATTGACTATTAATGTGTCATTTACTGACCATGCATTGCCACTTGTCACTTCTGATTGCCACGTCATCTAACTGAAATTTTGGGGATAACATTTGCCCCCCCAAGTTTATTATATGATTTACTCGTATGATAAACTTTTTCTCTAGCAAAATATTTTTGAGGTCATCCCAAAGCTTCCATCCGATCAGTAACTTTCACTTTTGTAGTAAACTCACGTTTGAACTTTTCTTTTGAATTCTTCAAATTCTATTTTTTGATCTTGTTGTAGTACTCCATGAGTAAGAAAACATGTTTGTGCCCCATGCTCTTGAGACTTGTTGTCGCCTTGGATCCTCTAGCCAATCGGTCATATTCTTGGCCCCTTGAATAAGTGTGTGACTAATAGGATTGGATTAGCTCTTTGGTCCCTTCTCAACGCCTCAGAAACATCTTGGCCAATCGGAACATACACTCATTTCTTACCTCTCGGACACTCGAACATGCAGCCAAGCCGCTCGGACACCTGCCACCATCCGCTCGGACGCATGCCACCATCCGCTCAGACGCATTCCACCATCCGCTCAGACGCATGCCACCATCTGTTCGGGAGAAGCCCCAGCTACTCGAACACGCAACCAAGCCACTCGGACGCATGCCAACATCTGCTTGGACGCAGCCCCAGCTGCTCGGACACACAGCCAAGCCGCTCAGACACCTGCCACCATCCGCTCGGACGCATGCCACCATCCGCTCGGATGCAGCCCCAGCTGCTCGGACACGCAACCAAGCCACTCGGACACCTGCCACCATCCGCTCAGTCGCATGCCAATATCCACTCAGACGCAGCCCCAGCTTCTTGGGCACCACACAGCTGCTCCTCAGATGCACCAGCCTTCGAGCTCGCGCGGGCCTGCTCGGGCACACTCAACATCCGCTCAGCCATCACCCAACCGATCGGGCGTATGGCATAGCTACTCAGGCATATGCCTAAAACTTATCCGTCCAAACACCATCAATACACCTTGTTCGAATCTCTCAAAATTATTTTGAGAGATTGATTTCTCTCAATCAATCTTGGGGAAAATTGACTTCTCTTCTCAAAGACATTTTTTCACTATGTAGTATTTACTTTGCATTCATTTGTTCGTGTTTGTTTGATTCACTCCAAGGACTCATCGCTGTTAGTCATGATCAACAATAGAGTTTCCAACTTGACCAGTGATATATGCTCAGCCGACCAGGGAAGTTGTATCTACCCTCCCGACCAAGAAAACTTTGCACCTGATCAGCTAAACTTTGTACCTGGCCAGTAGTTTACTCTTTTTTCTTGTGAAGACAATTGTTGCTTAGCAGCTTTGATATTTTTCTCGTATAGCCGAGCTGTTGGCATTTATACTTTACTTTTCTTTGCTAACTTGAAACATTCTAAGTCTTTTTAGACTTAAAACATTATAAGTTTTTTTGTGAATAGTAAAATCACTCTAATGTATGCCTTATATTTTTGCATGAGTACTTAGTTTTCTAACGTAGAAATTCTAGACATTTCATAAGTCCATACTAATTATACTTTCTCACACTCTTATTGCTCTAACACTTTATGAGCATAATGTTTATTGTCACACGAATATCTGCTTCTAACTTGAAATTTTTTAAAAAATTCCAAGTTACTTAAGCTTTGTCAAACAAGTTAGCTTAATTGCCTTTTTGGACTTCGAAAATTTACAAGTCAGCCTAAAAACAGATATCTTAACTCGTGCTCTTATTGCCTGTGTTAAATTATATACCAGTATATCTCATGTGCCCCCCAAGTGATCGAGGGTTGAAAGATCCTTAGTCACTTGCTACTTGACCACGTCTGTTCGAGCAGTTAATTACTCGTGAAACACATAGAATATATGGAAAATATTCAAGCAGTTGAACAATGCTTGAATGTCTCGACCAGTTGAACACTATCTGATTTTACCGACCAGTTGAACACTGTTCTGATAATTAACACACATGCACATTTTTAGCCAGATTCGACCACGCTGCGCGTAGTCTCTTTTATTACTCGTAAATTAAAAAGGACAAAACATGTCTAATAACGAGATTGAAACAAAAAAATTTCTTCAAAAATTAAATGACTGGTTAGCAAATAACCAGCTCATAAACCAAACTAAAATAACAAGTAAAACAACTTGAAATTAAGCTACCACTCTGAAAGCGGTATTTAGAAATAATATATTCACAAACGCTCGTCGTTCCAGTGGTTCCTGATCCTAGCACTCCCGCTCATGTCAGCATACCTCTCCTTTGCTTTGTTGCTATCCCCAGCCAAGTGTGGACCTCCATATATAGTGTCTAAGGTAAAGTCCACAGGTCTGGGCTGCAAGGGTGGAGATCTTTGTCATTTGAACCCAGGATTGCTGCTGCCTCCTTCTCCTTGGGGTGTCTCTGCCTGGTACTTTCTCAACTTGCCCGACCGAAGAAGAAATTCTATCTCGTCCTTGAGGTGATTGCATTCATTCGTGTCGTGACCATAATCTCCATGGAAATGACAAAACTTATTCATGTCTCTCTTCCTCATCTCTTTCCTGATGGGTGGAGGTTTCTTGTAGGGAACCTCTTCATGACTAGCAAGATATATTTCCGCTCGGCTGGCCGAGAGAGTGGTGTAATTAGTGAACTGAGGCTCATACTTGGTTGGCTTTTTGTTTGAACTCAATTTTGCTTTCTTTTCCTCATGGTGGTCAGACATGTTATTTCCACATTTCTTTCCACCATTCTTAGGAGGGTCAGTTGATCCGCCCGGATTGTTTATGCCATTCTCCTCTTTCTCGATTGCATCATCCAATTTCATATACTTGTCTTCTCGGTCAAGAAATTGTTGATGTGTTCAAATTGGATTTCTATGTATACTATCCCACAAAGGGCTCCGAAAAGTTATCCCAGCGGATATGGCAACCATCTTCCTCTCGTCTCCTACAGCAGTTGCTCTATTGGCTTCTCTCATGAATCTAGGTATATAATTCTTTAAAAACTCATCTTTTCCTTGTTTGATATCTGCCAAGTGGTTGGCATATACCGATGGAGTCCGGGCAGTGTTGAATTTTCTACAAAACTCCTTCGTGAATGCTTCCCAAGAGGTAACGAAGTTCGGATTACACTTCCAATACCATTCCTGGGCGGTATCTGACAAAGTAGTCGGGAAAACTCTACACCGATAATCATCACTCACCCTGAGCAGTTCCATCTGGTCCTTGAATTTCCAAACATGTCTAATGGGATCTGCCTTTTTCTGTATATACTGGTGGCACCGGTGCTTTATATTTTGCCGGCGGCTGGGCTGCTCTAATCCGGGCACAAAATGGGCTGCCACTCCGATGGTCTATCGCATCTATCCCGGAAGGTCGTTTTGACAAACCTTGCACTGCAGCCAATAGCATGTCAAGATGGGCTTGGATGGCTAGTGCAATTGATGAAGTTCCAAGGTTGTGACCGCCTGGTTGGGCATTACCATCTAGTGCACTGTCGTCAAGTATTTCTACTTGACTGGCAAGGCGGTTCAGATTTTGCCCCTCGACCGGGACGGTCCTCCTCTTGTTGGTGATAACATCCCTTAGATCTCTCCGGGAGGCATGCTCTTCTGCCCGATCGAACACCGTACTTTTCAATTTTTCAAAGGGCTTACTACGTGGGACTTGCTCTCTCCCACTACGCTGTTGGCCGGGGTGCAGTGGAGGCTTTTCGGTAGGTCCCGGGTAATCTTTTCCTCCTTGTGGTGGTTGTCTTCTTTATCCTTTGACTGGTCGGTGTGATGACTATCAGCCTCATCATGACCATGCCTGTGACAGTCAAAATCCCGTGATCCGTAAGGGGAAAGACCGGTAAGTTGTGCAATCCCACACCGCCTGGGGAAGGTCAAGTGTGATGATTCTAAGACTGTGTATGTAACGCCCTGGATAACCAAGACCGTTACACTGTGTTTTTAAAATAGTGCAAGACTTGCTAATCAAGTCATTTAAACAAAGTGTGAATTCAACGTCATCAACGGATTAGAAATAAAAGATTTTGGTCACAAACAAGCTATTTTCATTAAAAATGACAGTTAAATACATGAAAACTCAAAACAGGGTTTAGACGTCTTAGTTACAACAAATTCCAAGAGTTAGAAATAATTCAAGCCACTCTAATGGCAAAATATACATTTTAGGTTTCCGTCCCTGTACAATTCCTCGACCGTGGCAGCCGAACGGCTGACAATGTACACCTCGCCCCCAGAGCTCTCCAACTCATGGTTGATTCAGCCTACCTTTGCTTTTACCTGCACCACGTAGCACCCGTGAGCCGAGCCCCAGCAAGAAAGCATGATATCATAGTAAAACCAACATCATTAACCAATTATTCCATAATGCACAACCAGGAATTCAACAATTCAAAACATTTATCCAATCAGTGATAACACTCAATAGATTAACAGTTTATCACCCAGACAGTCAACCAATCTTATCCATAACACAATATTCACATTCACAATCAACAAGTTATCACATCCATCAAATAATACTCAAGGTCGGCACCCTTAGTCGCACCCTCTATTAGACACACTGTCTTCGGCTCACTTGGGCCGCCCCCAGTGTAATACTCACTGACTCCGGCCACCTTAACCGAGCTCAGTGATAAAATAAGCTGCCTCAGCTACCAGTGGCCGAGCCGCGCCCTGTGCGCAAATATTGATTCCGACACTCTTAGGCCGGTTATCGCATGTCCCATGGCATAATAATACCATCTCATGACATGTTATACAAATGTAGGGAGCCCTTAGTCCCATCGTGCCCACATGGTTAATCACATTCACATAACAATGCATACAAACATAGGGAACACTTAGTCCCAACCTAGCCACATAATTAGGTGCAGCTTTCTTACCTTTCGATTCGCTAGCTTTGATCACTTGACTCCTTGAGCACGATCCCTCTCGAGCCCTAGCGCTCACCTAAACACAAACATAGGTCAAAGTCATCACCAAACCTCAAGTCCAAAACCTAGCCTCGGGACCAATCCCGAGCCCTCGGGTAGTTCTAGTTCCACCAAACAAGGTGGTGGAACCAAACCCCAAACCCTTGGTCAAAAACCCTTGCAAATAACCCTAAAATCCCTTTCTGAGAACAGGGCAGCGCTACAGCGCTCTTAGGAGGGCGCTACAACGCTACAGACAGAAGAAAAATCCCCTCAGCATGCATGGCCTAGCGCTACAGCGCCCAAAGGCTAGCGCTGTAGCGCTAGTCACAGATAGGCCAACTCCAAATTTCTCTTCCTGCGATTTCCTTGAACCAAACTCAGCCAAAACTTCTCCAAACCTTTGCCAACCTCAGAAACAACCTTATAAACATACTCCACTCATCCCAAGCACCCCAAAAACTCAAAACCCAATCACATGCATCTCTAATCCCAAAATTCACCATAGCTGTCTCTAAGCTCAGAAACTCAGCAAAACCAGTCAAAACATCAGAGTTAGAGGCTTAGAATTCATACCTTTAATGGAGTTTCGATTTCAAGACTGCCTCTACACCTCCTTAGCTTGCTCTTCCTCACCCTTTGGCCTGAATTCCCTAAAGTTCCCATCAAACTCAGCTTATGCACCATAGTTCAAAAACCAAAACCAGAAACTGAAGAAACTATAGAACCTTACCTCAAGTGTTAGGGTGTTCCTGCTAAACCTCTACCAATTCTCCAATCCTAGCTTAGGATTCTTGATGCTTAGCCTAACCCAGCTCTCCTCTGAGCTTTGCTCCAAGAAAACCCCAGAAAAGTGGTGAGAGAACCACAAACCGACCCAAGAGAATACAACTCTGTTTTCCCTTCCTTTTCTCTTTTCTTTCTTTTCCTTCTTTCCTTTCTTCCAAACTTCTATTACTTTCTACAATTCCCACTAACATAAAGCCTCAGCATATCTATCCCTTGCAAGCCAAATGACCTTAATGCCCTCCCTATTAAGTCTAAACCCTTTAATCCACTTAGGGGCATTTTAGTCATTTTACCCAATTCCCGCTAACTCCTCGAGTATCTCTAACATTTCCCGCTTAATTCCCGATACCTAACTAATCTCCAATTATATTCCTCGATGTTAAAAATAGACTCCAATATACTCACTAAATTCCCATTTATACCCCTAGGCCCATCCCGAGCCGGGTATAAATCCCCGCCATGACTTTTTCACTAATCTGCTCACAAGGATCGTCTCGAGTCACAGATCACAGATATATCCACGTAATAATGTGGTCTCGACATTAGCCTACCAATATACACACAAGTTCACAATTAGCTCTCAATGAGCCAAATTACCAAAATACCCTCACAACAGAGTATATAGCCCTATGCATGCCTTTATCATCATATAATAATACGACCCACGTAATCATGCATATAATCATATAATAGCACAGTAAATCAATTATGGCCCTCCTGGCCTCCTAATCAAGGTCCTAAACCTTATTAGGAAATTTGGGTCGTTACAACTATCCCCTCCTTATAGAAATTTCATCCTCTAAATTTTATCTGAACTACTCGGAATATGAATTCTGCACAACTGATTCCAGTTACCCCGGTCATTCCTCGACCTTACCATTACTGGAGCGTTACCTTACCCCGAGGTATAATCCTGTTCCTCAAAACCTTATTCTTTCTATCTCATAACTGAACTGGTCACTCCACATGGAATAACTTCATCTTAAACTGCAGATTCCTATCAATCAACACATGAGTTTCTCCAAAGAGTACACCGCGTGCAGCTAACAGTGCCCAAACTGTGATCAACTTAAAAACAACCTCATTGATCCTTTCCCAGATCCAAATAGCCTTAATACCCTGGGGTCCAACTAGCTCTTCACCCTTTTATCTCTAGTGACACCCTAAGGAAGATACCATCTTCCACTTGAAAATCCATACTCATGTTTCCCAATTCAGTAGAGCTTTTCCGTTTACTTTGAAAAGTGAGTTTCCATCCTCTAACCTTTTAATAATCCCAATGATCCCCTGAACTATCTCCGAATCCAAATACAACATCTCACTTATCTCATTCCAACGAATGGATGATATACAATCCTTATTATTATCCATTTTATCAAGTGTTCTTCCAATAACTGGGTAACTCTCTTTCTCTCTGATTTACCATCAGTCTGAAAATAATAAAATTCATCAGATTCCAATTATCTACACATCGCCTTCCTTAATCCTCCCAAGACCTGAGAGTAAAATAAAGTCCTCACTCAATGAAATTAATCCCTGAATTCCATGGAGGCTTACTATCCATCTCGCTTAGAGTTCTGAATACTGGTCAGCTGTATAAATTATCCTTACTGATGAAAGCAAGTTCTTCCCAGATGCTGGTCCATAATGACCCAACCGTCTTGGTAGCCTCTTTGCGATACCTATCACGATATTTCCTTATTCCCATTATAACATACTCAAAGGCTGCGATGCCTATCACAATCTGCTATCAGGTTAAGAATTTTGTTCCTCATTCATTATATTCCTCTCCACCTAGGCCTCCAATACAAAACCTTTGAATTATGGTACTTTTTTCCTAATGTCTCGATGAAAAGACCAAGAAAGTAGTACGAGATTTATCCTGAATTTCCATGTAATTTCGGTGCCTACCAGAGTCCAGATTTGATCCTTATATCACGATAAACTTATACATAACTCTGTAAAATCCTCAGCTAACTCAATTAAAACTTGCCTTTAATTCCTTTCATCGGGGATTTCCTTAACTGTCTTTCTTGATCCTTCATGGGATAATAATTCCAAGTATCAACTGGCTATCAAGCCCACTAGAAACTCCACTCTAGTTTTAGTCGGATCCTTTAACCAACATCATGCATAGACCATCACTTTCCTCCTGTCTTGGAGTGTCATAACTACTCAACAATTGATTCCAGTTTGTAAAAAAAACGCAGAACTTGGCTCAAATATATGCACCGCCGCGCTTGCCCAAGGAAACTCCTACCTCCAAGGCATTCCTTAACCTTGACAAAGTTCCAACCAAAATACATCACTATGCCGCCAATCAAGATCATCACAAATCTAACTCAAATAATCTTTGAATACCCTTTTTATCTATTTCAAAAAAAACAATTTGGCATTGACCAAACCCTCAGCACATGACCCAGCATCTTCAATGCTTTTATCTAATATAATAGCAATCTCCTGCCTATCCTCTTCTTTGATCTCCAGCTGGTAATAACCAGATCAAAGATCCCTAACTGTCCCCGATCTCTAGCTGGTAATAACCAGATCAAAGACCCTTAACTATTCCTGATCTCTAGCTGGTAATAACCAGATCAAAGATCCTTCCTGAAGAATATCATCCTATTCAACAATCAAGACTTTAATTCTCACAACTTTGCTAAAACCGTTCAAAACAGTGTCTTAGATCTAATTCCATCACTGACACCAATCTTATCACCCATCTCTTTATGCAGACGTACTCCTTAAAAAATTTCTTGGATACTTATCTGGAATCCCACAAACTAATCCAGTCTGTCTTGTCCCACTGATACAATTCAAGTAGTGTTCATCATACTAGCTAAGGTTCTAATCTTTCCTCTGCAATAGATCTCCCACTCCAGGTACAAATGCTAACCACTGCAAGGATTTCCCCTTTTAAACTCAGTAGTTACTGCTCCTTTCTTACAACCCATCACTGTTTCCCACACTTGACCAACTCTTCATGTTCAAAGTCCTTACGTTGTAACTATCTTCAAGGATACTTTAAGTAGTAGCTGCTATATTCATTGGTCTTAGTATGCTTCTGATCAAATCTCTTCGTACCTGATCGCTTCCCCTCATGTAGCTTAACCTTGAATACCTTTGAAGAATGAAGTTGATACCCTCTGAAACCTTACCTCTGACCCTGCTGCTTCAGTCGTGATATCATCAGTATAGTAGTCGTTCACATTCTACCTCTAGCTGGGGAGTAGTTTACCTTATCACCAATAAATCTGAATACAACCCATCCATGTCATTTCTCTATTCTCTGCCTGTCAGACTTGCCCATGTCGTTGAAGTACCAAGCAATTAGGAATCCTTACTGTTAATACATCACACCCCTCCCGGTACAAGTAATAATTTCTGAGATGTCTCTTTCCTTGATCCTTATCTAGTAATAACCAGATCGATGACCAACTCCTAAAGACATCATCCTGTCTTGTAACGAGGCATTTAAACTCTTCATCCCTAGCAGGCAATATCCACGAGTCCCAAGACACAATATTCTGCCCAATTCACTTGTAAGTCGCATCCTTTTTCAGGTGACTCAATAATTCCTTAAGCCAGCCTAATATCATTCCTCATAGCATCCCTGATATCAAATCCTTCCATACCCAAGTTCCAAACTGTGCCCGAAAGCTGCATTCCCATCTACATCCTTACTGACTAATTTAATTCCCATTCAATCTAATCAATATACTTCAAGAGATACTCATGACTGTCCAGGGTTGTCCCTTATATAACATATTAACTTTCCTCAACAAATACTCATCTGAATCCTTCCTAATAGACGCACAGCACCAAATCCTTTCAGCTCTTTTTCCTAACCAAAGCAAAGGCTATCCAATCCACTGGTCACTTCTGAGAAACTAACCTTGGGCTCTAAATGAGTAAAATATCCCAGTCTTCCCCGTCTTGATGGCCAACCTGTAAACTGAACCCCCTTCCTGTCCAAACCAGGAGCCATAAAACCACCAAAGGTTCTCATTCTTCCGATCCATGAGTAGCCACACTTAATAAATTTCCACAAACGAAAATATCATCACATGTATTCTTTTCATCTTAGATAATGAGGCTCCTGGAGGGAGTTCTAGAGTTCGCCCTTTGCGTCGAGGCAGTTCTGGATCGGACCCCATCATCTTCCCGAACAGGGGGGTTACTCCTGCTTCTGTCCAGTCCCCGAGAATTGGCCCTGTCAGTGGTCCTCCAACCAGCATTATTATTTCTTGCTCCCTGGGTGGCTGCTTGTGCCGAGGCTTGAGCATTGGCTTGGGCCAATTGGGTAGCCAGTTCTAGAGCAAGTTCTGCTTCATGATGTCTCCGGTCAACTTCCTCCTGTCGTTGTCTGAGCTCTTCGCTTCTGGCCTCCATATCGCGCCTTTGCTACTCTAACGCAGCTCTCTGCCTGGCCATCTCTTCAGCGAAAGACTCCTATCGAGCATTGAATTGCATCATCTCCTCTTGGAAAGCGCCTATTGCTTCCTGGAGTTGTTCAACTTCTGGAGTGGTCTCCTCAAGAGAGACCCTGGGCTCAGTCTCTAGGTTTTGCGATCCAGGACCTTCTGATATAGCAGGCTCTTTCGACGTGCCTAAGTTTTTGGATGCCACATTGGTATTCTTGGGCACCATCTTGATATGATAGTCATGTGTTTCTTCTCTTCAGGTTCTCAATGAAAGCACCAAAATGTTGACCACGATTTTGGCCAACGACGAGTAGACGTCAAAACTACAATAAACCTTCAAAAGAAAAATACGACACTGATAATTTTATAATGGTTTAGCCCCAATTTATTGGTAATAGCCTAATCCACTTGGAGTTGTGATATATATATCCTACACTTAAGATCAGATGAACTTGAGTCAACTGAGTTTCTTAAGTGTAAGTAGAAAAATATATAGTTTCTCTCTCTAAACTCTCTCAGAAAATGCCCCAAGTAACAGTCCCAAAGTCTCCAAACTAGAGAGTTTTTCTCAGTCTAAAAATATTAGATCCCCCCAAATGATGCCATGAGCCATTTATTTATAGGCTCATGGATCGTACATCCGATATCTCCCTTTGACCGGGTCCTTGGTTCTCCCAACAAACTTTAATTAATAAAATATAAATAAATTTAAATAACAATAATATAGATATTATTCTGGGATATCTGAGAGATTCCCGCGACAGTTGAGAATGATTCGGGTTGAAGCTGTTACTGAGGACATAGGCAAGCACCTCTCATCGGCATAGCACACCTCTGGTCTAGCATGACACATCTCTGGTCTAGCAAAACACTTTACTAGTCGGGCAAAACAAATGACCGGTCGGCCAAAATGACTGACTGGTCGGCCAAACTCCTAACTGGTTAGTCAAAAATCTTTACCGGTCGGACATAAATTCTATCAGGTCAGTCAGATCACTTTATCACAACTCCGAAGAGCCAACACATTTGTTGACTATTAATGTGTCATTTACTGACCATGCATTGCCACTTGTCACTTCTGATTGCCACGTCATCGAACTAAAATTTTGGGGATAACATTGCCCTTCTGATAAAAAATGGACCCACATGCATATTTAATACACCTAAACATACATAATGAGTCATATTATAATATAACTCACATAATCATATAATAACACACAAATACATCACATAAATACATAATTTCCATAATTTTCCATCCTGGCCCCCTAATAAAGGCGCTAAGCCTTATTAGGTGATTTAGGATGTTACATCTGCCATTCAAGAAGATGATTATCGCCTCTGGTGCTTCGTGCCATTGGATAAAGTAACATCCTTTCACGCGGAGTGGTTTTTCCAGTACAAGACTAACATAACTCATGAGATGGGGAGGCTCGTAAGGGAGTTTTTTCATTCAATGCTTCACTTGGAGGAGAAGTCTAGCAGTGGGGCTTCCCGAGAAGCCCACGTGCTCTCGACGTTGTCTTTGTTTACTTTTATTTTCACAAGTATTTTCCCTTGGATTTATTGGTACTAACACTTTGTTTCTCCTTGTAGGCCATATTGGTTTGGCCGACGTTGTTCGCGCTGCCAGGCGAGTTATTAGGGAGAGTAGCGGGTCAGAAGTCGGGGATTACCAACGACCTTGCGAGGGGGTGGAACCTTCTCTACCCTCAAAGCGACAACGAACTTCCTTGTGTCAAGGCGAGAAGACTCGGGTGGAGGACACACCCGTTTATGAAATGCCCTCATCACCGTCTCCTTTTTGAAATGCAGAAGTTTCTGGGGCCATCAAGATCCCTGAAGTCACTAGAGTTCCCAAGGTGGAGAGTCTAGTCGCCATGAAGCCCCCCATCCCCCATTTATTTGTGTACCCAGAGAAGTATGAGGGGGTGCTCCTAGAGCGATATTTGGCCATGGTTCAACATTTCAATGCTCGCATGGTGGAGGGCAACTACAACCTCCATGAGACGGTGGAGGCCTTACACTAGCTCAAACCTCCTAGTGCGAGGCCTTTGGAGCCTCCCATTGGTCAGGCTGAGGTAGAAACTTTGTTCATCGAGAGGCTGGGTGAGGTTGTTGCTCCACTGGTGGCGGAGCTTCTGTAAGGGGTAAGCTCCACAATGTGTGTGTTGACTGCGCGGAGCTTCACCCAGTTGGTCGATGACAACGAGGCCTCCCTCATCTCCACACTCCAATATGCCTTTGTGAGGGTAAATTATTAAAACTTTTGTCTTGTGTTACACCGTCTCTAGTGGCCCAGTGGCTTGGGATCATAATGATGGAAATGTCCTTCAAGCTCAAGCGGACTCAAGACAAGTGTGCCGCCTTGAGAGCTATGTTTGGTGCACCTCCAAAGGAGATATCCCACTTGCAGGTGTCCTTGGAGGAGAAGAAGGCCTGTTCTCGGGCGCTGGAGGAGTTGGCAACCAAGGCGGCCAAGTAGGCCAAGGATGTTGTAGACAAGGCCCAACAGGCCCCGGAGGAGACCTGCAAGTCCATGGAGGAAGCTGACCTAGCATGGCAGGAGACTACAAAGGTCGTAGGGGAAGCTTCCTAAGCTACGGAGGATGCATCCAAGGCTAGCGACGAGGCCACTCGGGCAGCTGACAAAGTTTGGCCGCGAAGGAGCGCGAGAAGTAGGGAAAGATAGAGGCTTCTCGAGAGGTGTAGTCCCTTCAAAAGAAGGTAGAGGCCCTTGAGAAGGAAGCTGACATAATGGTCAAAGATGCATTTTATGTGGCTTGGGTGAACAATAGAGACATGGACCTTGCCTTTGATGGAGAGGCCGAGAATATTCGGCTTCTCTTCAAGGAGAGTCTCCAGGCCACAGAGGCTGCATAAGCATCTGATGCCACTGCCAGGGAAGCTGGGCAGGCTCCCGAGGCTGACCCCGTCATTGACCTCATCACTGAGGTTCCTCTAGGGGTCAAATAGGCCTTTTCTCTTGTATTATTTTTTGTTTTTGTAAATAGGCCTTCGAGCCACTCTTATTGGGGTATACAAAATTTAATGCTCGAGCCCCCAAGCAGCACTATAAGTATTCTCTTTTATGAATGGATTTTCTACTCTATTTATTTGCCTTCTTTTCCTTTTAATTAACACATTTTTCATACAACTTTTAGTAAAAATGAAAATTGGACTTAAGATTGTATATGGTTTTGTAAATTTCCTTATGTAAAGTGATATCACAAAAAAATAAACTTAATTTAACCTGTTTTTATCCACTTGTCTGTGAGCCCAAGTTTAAGCAACCCAGGACTTAAGTGCCCAATTCTAGGCGACTCAAAGCTTATATGCTCTAAGTCTTGGAAACTTGGGGCTTGGAGGCCTTTCACACTTTCAGCCCTCGGGAACTTGGTCCACAGGAAGTGAGTTGGGTTCTCGGGCCTACTTTTGTGATTTAGGACATAGTTTTTTGAAATTTAGGCAACACTAGGTTTACTCCAAGGTACCCCATATAAGCTCCTCTTACCAAGTTCCCTAGGTCCTGCTTCATAGGAACTCTCGTAAGCTTTATGATGTACCCAAAACGGGTATGTTTTAAAAAATTATACTCGTAAGCGCACAAATCATATAAGGAATATAGTGTTTGTGTAAGCACGAGATCGAACCCAAAGGAGTTGTCTAAAATAAATAAGAAAACTATTTTAAATCAAAAGTAATAAATTTTAACCTCTCCAAAGATTGATGAGGTTTAATGTCATGAATATAAAATAAAAGATTTAAAATAAAGCTATTTAAGAGAATGAAAATAACTCAATAAGGATTTTAAAATAAGTGGCAAAAGGAAAGATTATTAAGATACTAGAATCCACAAAATGTAAGTTTAATAATATTTATTAGTATATTGATTCCCAAGTGTTAGTGATAGTTAAAATAAATCAAACTATCATTTTCCAAATAGATTTATAATTTGAAGCACAAATTACTTCTAAAAAGATAGGATTTTTCTTCACTTTTCAAAAATTATAATTTCAAAGTATTTAATGTGAATCAACCTAATGAAACAACAAAAAATCAAACAACTTTATTTATAAGGCAAAACATAATATTTTTGTTCTAAGCATGGATGTGTACAATTTAATGACACATCTTCCACAAAGAATATTATGTTTTTGCAAAATGAAGAACAAAGTGCATATTATCTAACAATCTAAAATATGAGATATTAAAGATGAAAGACATATATGAAGAAGAAAAATCCATAAACTTTGTTGCATTACAAGGGAAATCAACATACAACATAAATATTATCTAATTACAAGTTGCTTCATCATGATCTTAATAATTTTATGAAAAAGATTAGAAGCACGTAACTATAATAGAAATTACAAAATAAACAAAATACATACTTGAAAATGCTCTTGAAAAACCCCAAAATGGAAGAGAGAATGGTAGAGAGAAAATGGGAGAAAAGAAGATGGTAACCAAAAATTAAGCCCCCTAAAATGGTCTTGAAAGTCCATATTTATAGCCAAAATGAGAGCATTAAAATAATCAACTTAAATTAATTAAATTGATTAAATAAGGTAAATATGGCATGTAGAGGTAAATTATAGGGTGTAATGATGATGTTGTGGTGAAATATGCGAGAAAATTGGGTAAAAATGTGGCATTTTAGGCATAGGGGACAAAAGTACAAAAATGCAATTGTTGGGCTCAAAAATAGGGAAAAGGCAGCTTGTTGGCTGCTGGTTGGGTGGCTATTTCGGCTGGGCCCAATTGGCTGAAGGGCTGGCAGCTGGGTGATGGGCTTCTGGAGTGGGTCGAATGAATGCATAGGGAGGCTGGAGAGGTCCTCGGGTGGTGCAAGAAGCCAGGCGTGAAGGAGATGGGGCAGCTGGGTGATGGGCTTCGCTGGGCTTGGACATGCTGGGAAGAAGGCCTGCATGGCCTGGGCTGTTGCTGGGCTTCGAGATTGGACAGGGGGCTAGGCGTTGGGCCTGGTGGCTGGCAACTGAGATGAGGCCCGTGGGGTGGTCTGGCTTCGGCTGGTGCACGACTGAGTGGAGTTGGCTGCTGAAGGAGATGGCTGGCACAGGCTGGGCCGGGCCTGGAGGCTTGTTGTGGCATGGGCCTGGGCCTGGGCAAGTTTGGTCCAGATGGCTGGAGGCTTGGGCCTTCTCATCAATGCCAAATTTTTACTTTCTTTTCCTTGAAATGCCATTATTTTTCTTCATTATTCTTGCTTTTCAAGAGCAAAAATACACAAAATTCCCTAACAAAATAAACATAAAATAAATCATAATAAAATATTTTCACTATAAAATAAATCAAGTTAATTCTTTGAAAATATTTATTATAACTTAATTTATATTTAACATTTAAGTTCAATAATACAACATTTTTTTCCTCAAACTAAATAATAATAATTCAAATAATTAACTACAACATTTTACAACAAAATAATTATAAAAACACTGTTGCGATAATTTTGCTATGCAAGTGCACACAGTCGCGAACTTGTAATAAAATGGTAAAACCAAGTATCGTCCTCAAGGACTGAGTTATCAATTACCAGTCAATTAATTTCTTGTTCTATTTGATGAATTAAAACTTCTTGATTTTTGTCAAATACAGCAAAAGAACCGATAAAGTGCAGAAATAATAATCGACAATTAAATAGAATAATAACTAATAGTAAAAACTCTTAATTCAATAACTGAGAAACAATTAGGATATTCAATCTCATCAACTATCCTTCCTATTATTCCCTAATGCAAAGTATGAATTCTTCTTATTTTTTACCTAATTCAATTAACAAGTTGAAACAGCAGCCTATAATCATACTATGAATTATAAACTCAACCTAGGTGACAATTTCCTATATTTCTATGGTAAATTGAACCACAAAGGTAGCATTAAATTCCACAACTTAATAACAGCTACACAATTAATTCAGATACTTTCGTTCTAAATTAGAATTATGTCCAATATAACCAAGGCATAATTAAATCTCACTTCTCAGATTTTGACTTAAAAACATATGAATATGACTAAAGATGGCCAATCAATAATCACTCTATAAGAACAGATTATATGGAATTGAAGAAGATTGAAGAAGACAAAATTAAAATTGCATTAGGTCATAACAGAAATTCAAGAGATTCAATTGAACATCCTAAACAGAAAATTAGTTCACAGTCATAGTGCTAATCACAACAGAAATTAAAAATAACATCAGGAAGAAAAACATGTAAAAATACTCTAAGCTTGAGCCTTCAACACCAGAACTCCTCCCTTCGTCCGTACGTACTTCTCTCTTCTTTTTCGTCCTTTAATACCTAGGATTTTTAGATTTTAGAGAGGCGGGCCGCGGCTCTACATACACTATGCCGCGGCCCGTGTCAAAATTTCTGGGCAGAATATCCTTTCAATGCCGCGGCTCTCTGAAACCATGCCGCGGCCCGCATCGTTGTTTTCTGGGCAGAGTGCCCATCCATGCCGCGGCTCTATCTAGCCATGCCGCGGCCCGAAGATGTCCTCAAAAAAACCATGCTTCTGTTTCTCCCCCTAGCCGCAGCCCTACTTTGATCATGCCGTGGCTCTTAAGGAATTCTTCAATTCTTCAAGTTTTCATCCCAAAATTTCACCAACACTTCCAAATTGTATTGAGAACCATTCTTGATCAAAATATGATGAAAAACTCGGTTATTTCTTCCCTTTCTTTGGCATTTTCTTCCACATGCTCAATTCTTCCTGATATTCACAAAAACAACCAAACAAAGCGTAAACATGCGCTAAAACAAGGAAAAACAAAATAAAAGACTACTAAAAACATCACCAAAACATAATAAAAACTAGACTCATCAAACACCCAAAAATATCTAAAATCAAAATAAACCCAATAAATTCAAAATTACTTAAAAACTTAACAAATCAATTAAAAACTCAAGAACTAAGCAACTATTAGCATATAAAAATGGTAAAATAACTCTATTTTGTAGAGTTATCACTTTACGACACTAGGTTTGCTCTAATGTGCCCCATATAGGCTCATCTTACTGAGCTCCCTAGGTCTTTCTACGCGAGCATTTATTCTCATAGGTTGACTACTCTGCTTATGCCCCCCAAGTGATCGAAGACTGGTCTACATTCACTTGTCCAGGTCTGCGAGCGAGTGCATCCTCAGGTAGTAAAATAAAACAATAAATGAAATAAAAATACAAGAAAATTTTCCTGAATTTCACCTATCGTGTTTTGTGCACACGATTTTCATTAAGTGCCCTTAGGCTATAAAGGAGTAGTAAAATTAGAAAATACATAAACTACTTGCATTACTGGTAATACTTTCCAGGCATGAGGTATCAATTCCCCATTCAATCAAGGCAGTTTGTATGTCTCGGAATATATGGTGCTCTAAACTTCGTATAGGCCTTCAAAGTTTGGGCCCAACACACCAATACTTAGATCTCGGGTTGCCAGGAAGACTCTTCGCAACACTAAGTCCTTGACCTTGAACTTTTTATCTTTCACTTTAGAATTGAAATACTTGGCAACCTTTTGCTGGTAAAAAGCTACTCCGAGTTGGGCAGCTTCTCAGAGCCCTTCAACAAAGTCCAATGATTCTTGAAGTAAAGTGTGATTGGTTGTCGGGTCATACGTAGTTTGTCGATGCGTGGATATGGCTGCCTCAACTGGGAGCATGGCTTCATACTCGTAGGCCATGGAGAACAGTGAATGGCTGGTGGATGTCCTAGCAGTGGTACGATAACCCTATGGTACTTTAGGCAGTTCCTTGGGCCAAGCGTCTTTCTCATTTTCCAGCCTTATATTCAAAGTGCCTTTTAATCATCTTGTAGACATCTTCCACTTGTCTGTTTGCCTGAGGATGAGCTATGGAGGATAAACTCTTTACGACTCCGTGTCTTTCACAAAAATCAGTGAACAATTCATTGTCAAACTATAGGCCATTGTAGGAGACTATCTTCCTTGGGAGCCCGTAGCGCCAAACGATGTTCTTAACAACGAAGTCCAACGCATTCTTAGAGGTGATTGTAGCGAGAGGTTCGGCCTCAACCCACTTTGTGACGTATTCAACTGCCACAATCACATACTTTACACCTCCCTTTTCCGTGGGCAAGGAACCTATTAAGTCAATGCCCCATATTGTGAAGGGCCATAGAATTGTGATATGAGTGAGATCATTTGTCGTATCTCTTGAAATAATCCATCAAATCTCTATTCATCGTGGCCCAGAAGTATCCTTGTCTTAAAAAAATTTGGTGAGGCTTTCCCCCCAGCGTGGTCACTGGAGAAACCTTCATGCACTTCTCAGAGGATGAGCTTGACCTCCTGCTCGGATACACAATAGAGTAGTGGCAGTGAATAACCTTACCTATACAGTTTGATGTCCACAATCACGTACTAAAGAGCTTGATAAAGTAGCTTTCGAGCCACTATATTGTCCTGCAGTAGTTCTCCGAAGACAAGGTACTTCGTGATAGTAGTCATCTAACTGTCCTGGGGTTGGACCATGTCAACTTCCTCGGATGCTACGATGCTTGGAGAACCCAAGTAGTCAATTGGGACCACATTGAGCATCTCCACATTCTTAGTGGTGGCTAGCTTGGTTACAACATCTACATTGGATTTATGTAGCATTTCTTGGGTCTTGACCAGATAAGCAGCCATCTTGGTTCCTTGAGTTTGGTACTCTCCGAGGACTTTGTTCACGACCAGCTGAGAATCACTATAGATTTCAAATCCCTTAGAGAGCTTCTTACTCGGCTTCATTGTTCGAGGCATTGAACCCAAATCTCAGGCTGTTGTGAATCATGTGTCCCTCATAGGATACCAAAATTAAACCTACTCCAACCCCATTTTCATTGGATGACCCATCCACGTACAACTTCCATATGGGCCAAATGGATTGGGCCTCCTTGAGCCCTTCTTGTATTCTGGTGCACTTTTCTATAAAATCTGCCAATCCTCGACCTCTTATGGTAGTCCTCAGGTGATAAGTTATGTCGAATTGGCTAAGTTCGACTGCCCATTTCAGGAGTCTTCTAGAGGATTGCAATTTTTAGTGGACCTACGTGACGGGCTAGTTGGTGAGCACTCTGATAGAGTGTGCTTGGAAATAGGGATTGAGCTTTCGAGAGGTTGTCACAAAAAAAAGGATAGCTTCTCCATGAGCAGATACCTAAACTCCACCCCCAAGGAGTCTGTTGCTGACGTAATAGACTGGATGCTGCATATTAATGCCACGATAATGTCATGCTCCAAGACAGCCCTGTAGAGGAGCATAGATTCTCTGCCCATTGGCTATGATAATATTGGAGGGTTTTCCATGTGCATCTTGATCTGTTAGAAAGCTTGCTTACACTCCTCCGTCCATTCAAATCTCTGACCTCCTCGGAGGATGTTAAAGAAAGGAATGCACTTGTCAGTGGCCTTTGATACAAAGCAGCTGAGAGTTGTTATCCGACCAGTCAGGCTTTACACATCTTTGTTCTTTTTGGGGGATGACATCTCAATAAGCACTCTAATCTTCTTGGGGTTTACCTCGATTCCTCTGGCGCTCACAATAAATATGAGGAACTTCCTGGAGGCTACACAAAAAGTGCACTTTTAGGGATTCAGCTTCATCCCATACAGGCGGAGGAACACGAAAGCCTCTGCTAAGTCTTTCACGTGTTCTAGTGTTTTTCTACACTTGACCAGCATGTCATCCATGTAAACTTCCAGGTTCCGACCAAGCGGGTTCTTGAACATTTTATTCACCAGTCTTTGATAAGTGGCTCCTGCATTCTTCAAGCCAAAGAGCATCACTTTGTAGCTGTAAACACCCTTATTTGCTCGGAAGGTGGTGTGTTCTTAGTTTGAAAACTGCATGGAGATTTGATTATACCCCAAGTAGGTGTCCATAAATGTGAGGAGCTCATACCCAGAGGTGGTATCCACCACCTGGTCAATTTTCAATAAGGAGAAGCAATATTTTGGGCAGGCCTTATTGAGGTCGGTGAAATCGATGTAGCTTCTCAAGGTCCCATTGGGCTTTGGGACCAACACCAGATATGCCAACCACTTGGAGTATTAGGCCTTTCGAATGAATCTGTTCCCGAGTAGCTTATTGACCTCCACCTTTAGAGCTTCCGATCTAGTCGGGTCCAACATTCTCTTTTGTTGTTGCATCGGAGCAACGTTTTGGTCAATGTTCAAAGCGTGGCTGATGATGATGAGGCCGATCCCCATCATGTCTACGTGGGAACAGGAAAATACATATTGGTTCTCACGAAGGAAGATTATCAGGGTTTCTCAAACTTCCGCCTTGAGGTTCTTCCTAACCTTTGTTTTCTTTCTTGGGATGGCTTCATTGAGGATGACATCTTCAATCTTCTCCACGGGCTCAATCTCCATGTCATCTCCAACCCTAGGGTCCAACTCATTGGACTTTTTCTCCTCAAGAATAACTTGGACTTCCATCTCCTCTTGAGGAGGCTGCTCTGGAGTTATTGCCACAATAACCATCGCTGGGTGTTTAAGTGACATGTTGTAGCACTGGTGGGCTTCTTTCTGGTCTCTATGAACAGTGTCTGCTCTAAACTCTACCAAGGGTGGGAGCCTCAAGACCATGTTATAGGCAGAGGAGCAGTCTACCACCACGAGGTGTCATTGACAACATGATCTGCCCCATTGGGATTAAGCCTTTGCCTTAGAAGTTGTATAGGGTCGAAGTGCATGGGGAAATATCAGTTGTCATCAACCCGATCTTCTCGAAGGCTGGTTTGAACAAGATGTTCACTAAACTCTAGTTGTCCACCAAGATCCACGCAACCATCTTGTTTGCAACATGGGTCTCGATTACTAAAGGATCATGGTGGGGAAAATGCACTCTTTGAGCGTCCTCCTCAAAGAAGATAATTATTTGTTCTATCATGTAAAGAATTTTCCCTGGGAGCTGGACTAGCACACAAACCTCATCATCATGCTTGAGAGCATGTGCAGATCTTTTCTATGAGCTACTCGATGTACCCCCTAAATGGGGTCTTCCTAAGATGGTCCCTACTCTCCTGTTCAATGGAGTAGGTCCATGGGCCATCTGTTGTAGGGCAAGTGGTGCCTGGAATGGATTTTGGGGAGATGCCCCCAACTGATTCAGGGGTGGAACTCCTTGTGGGACATGTCCGGGGTGTGTCCCACCCTTGGGGTAGTGGCGAAGATTCCCAAATTTGATGATATTCTCAATCTCATCACGAAGTTTTCCAGCATTCATTGGTGTTGTGACCAATGTCGTTATGGTGCTTCTAGAATTTACTGGCATCTCTCTTCTCCCTTTCTCTTCGAATAGGTTATAGCTTCCAGTAGTGGACTTGCAACTCTGTAGCCGTAAAAATATTCTCCCGAGTATCATCTAATTAAGTGTACTCAGAATATTCAGGAACGTATTTCTCCTTGGGAGCTCCAGCTTCATTGAGCTTCATAGTTCCCTTGACATTTCCTATGTGCATACTTCCGCTTTGGCCTTCGCTAAGCGTTGTTGACTGGGTGGGAGCAGCTATTCCAAAGCTGAAAGCAGACTGATAAGCACTAAATCCAGTGGGAGTTGCTCCATACCTGACGGGTATTACGTTGTAGTCGGCCTGCGGAGCAAAGGGGTGGTATTGCAGAGCGCTCATCACGCTAGTCGAGGCAAGAGTGTATGGAGAGAAGTGATAACTAGGGATTGCAACTGCCAGGATAGTGGGAGTTGGAATGGAGATTGGTCCTTCGAAAGCTCCAATTTGGGCATCTTCCCAATGAATGTATTCTTGGGCCCGACGAATAAAATCATTGAGCTTGTAGCATTCATGACTTTGCAAGTCCTCCCATAGTGGAGAACCTAGCCGAATACCAGCTTGTAGGGCCATGAGTTGTTGACCGTCATTGACCCTTTTGGTCCTTGTAGCTTTTTCTTTAAATTACTTAATGTACGCTTTAAAGGTCTACAATGGCCCTTGCTTAATATTTGCTAAGGTATTAACTTCAAAGCAAACCTTTCGAGCAGCTATGAACTGTCTTCGGAAATCAGCAGACAGTTGGTGCCAGATGTTGATAGAGCCTAGCCGATGCTTTTTGAACCATTCATCTGCTGCTCCCATCAAGGTTGGTGGGAAGCAATGGCTCCTTGCATCCTCGGAGAAGTGGTGAACTGACATTAACCTGTTGTACTTGGGAAGGTGGTCGGACGGGTCCATTGTCCCATTATAGGGAGTAATGTCTGGCATCTTGAAGCCTCTAGATAATGGGGCTTCAATAATGTGCGGGACATATGGTTCTCCACCCCCATCCTCAAATTCTGAATCATGGCTCTGCTTCTTAACCATCTTTAACATTATTTTTTGTAAACTCTTCAACTCTGTGCGGAGAGGATCGTTGTTTGCATTGTGTGCTGGGTATGCCCCTTATCAGGCATTGCTTCTTTCCTTCGAGCATTAGGGTTGTCTCATAGGTCTGGTTGGAGATATCTCCTATGGAGATCCTTGGGCACAGCCTCATTCTTGCGAGCGTTAAGATTATCTCGCAAGTCAGGCTGCACACGCCCATGGCAACCATCCTCGGGGAATCCCACTTCTATTTTCCTGTCAGGTTCAATGTAGTCATTGTTAACCGAGATGTTGATTCGTTGTCCTTGGTTCATGGATACTTCCCTCATGTTGGCTCCAAGCCTTGGGTTTCCTTGAGGGAGGTGGGGTGCGAAGGGTTCTCCTCCCCTGGGACAAGGTCCGTTACAACGCGCCTAGGCGGTAAGCCCTGAGCTCCTCAGGCATCGCAGGCATGGAGATTTCTTAGACTCTGCGGACCTCATCGAGGTCTTATGCCCTCTTCGAGAGGTCATGTGGCTCGAAAGCCTGTCTTGACCTCTTCCTCTTGGGTTAAGTTCTAATTTACTCCCCCACAGGAGGAGTTGTTTATGTTGGAGGCACATCAGCTTGGTGCACAGGTGGCACGCTAACCGGCTGGTCTTGTGGTGCATCAACTGGTTTTGCAGGTGGCATACCAACTGGCTACACAGGTGGATTTTTCAGCCTGGGGGTCCACCTAGAGCCCTTGGGCCGCCAGGGTGTTCCTCATATCATTCACCACCTCTTGTAGGGCAGCGATATTGGGATGTTGAGCCTCCAATTGTAACATCCCCAAATTACCTAACAAGGCTTAAGGCCTTGATTAGGAGGCCAGGATGGAAAATTATGGAAAATTATGTTATTTAATTAGGTAATATATGTTTACGTGAGTTATATTATAATATGACTAGATATGCATAAATATTCATGTGGGCATGTTTCTTATTGGAAGGGAAATTTTCGTAATTTGGCCTGTTACAAGTGTAATTGGAATGTATGTGCTTATATGTGATACATGTGTGAGATCACATTATTATGTGGATATAACTTGGGTTACTCGGCACGAGGCGATCCTAGGGAGCAAGTTAGCGGGCCACCTGTGCACCAATACACGACTCGGGGTGAGTTAAGGGGTATTTTGGGCATTTAGTACATTACCGGGATATCGGGTAATGGAAGTGAATATTTGAGGATATATTTGGAGTTAGTGAGATTAGGAGGGAATTTGGGGGATTTTTACCATTTTACCCTCGGGGACGTTTTTTGTATCCTGAGCCTCGGGATTTGCTTAAGGTTACTTGAATCCTAAGTAAACAACACAAAACATATGAAAACACACTCAGTTATCCCTCTATCATGTTACTCTTTCTCTCCTTCATGTCCCTTGAGGGGTTTTCTTGAATTTTAAGAAGGAAAAGGTTGGAAACAGTGGAATCGAAGCTAGCTTAGGTTAGGGATTGCTTTGGGAAAAGCTTAGCATCGTCTTGGGCAGTAGAGGTAACGATTTCTAGCCTTAATGATCTGTGATTTCTATGGTTTTAGTAAAGTTTTCGAGTTTTTAAAACTCAATTTGACTTTGGAGAATTGATTAGGTTTTTGGCCAAGTTTAACTCGGGTTTTGTGGGTATTGAGGTGTTGAGTTGATTGGGCACTAGGATTTTGGGATTTGGCTTGAAGAAACAAAGGGGAAAATAGGGTTTTCATGGCGAGTCGGGGCCCTGTTCTTGGGGCACCGCGACTCTCATGAACAAGAAGAAGGAGGTATTGAACCTTCATTTGGGTCGCGGCGCTTGTAGGGGCATGCCACGGCGCGTGTGTTCAGAGAAGAGCCCTTTGGGCTCTCTGACTTAGGGTGGGCCACGAATCTTTTTCCTTGGACTGCAACACTTGAAGGGCTTTTGAGCCCCAGGAAGGTTTTGAGGGTAGAAACTCAAACCTAAGGGCTCGGGATCGATTCTACTACTCTGTTTAGTAGAATTCGACGTCACGGAGGATAGGATTAGGTCCGAAAGTATTTCTTCGCTTGTTATTGATGGGAATTCATATTGTGGTTGTGACTAGGTTACCACTAGGGGCTCGGAACCAAGATCGTGCTCGAGGTACATTCTCATTATGTGTTGCACTTGGATCTGAGGCTTTGCACATAGAGCAGAGTATGGCCCAATTATTTGTGCTTGTACTGCACTTAGTATTATGTGTAAATGTTTGTAACCATTATGTCTTATATGTGTTTGTGACTGAGCGGAAAGGACCAAAATCAGCAAGGGCCAGGATCCGTAAGGCGAGGAATCGACTAGGGCCGGAATCGGCAAGGGACCGGGATCGAAAATAAGCAAGATGAATGCAGGCCACCATGGCAGGGCCACCTAAGGGTGTTGTACTCACCCGCTCAGTTAGTGTAATGCCCCAAATTTCCTCATAAGGTTTAGGACCTTGATTAGGAAGCTGGGAGGGCCATAATTGATTTATTATGCTATTTAATGATAATATGCATGTTTAGGTGTATTAAATATGCATGTGAACCCATTTCTGATTAATTGGGTGATTTTCATATTTTGGCCATTTCGGGCATATTTGGCATATATGTGATATGTGTGTAGTGCTTTATTATTGTTTAGTTACGCTAGGGTTACTCAACACGAGACGATCCTAGGAGGTAAGCTAGTGGGAAAGTCACAACGGGATTTATTCTTGACTCGAAGTGAGTCAAGGGGTATTTAGAGCATTACCGGGTTATTGGGTAATGGGAATTAATATTTGATGATAAATTGGGAGTTAGTAAGATCAGGGGAAATTATGGAGGTTTTGACTATTTTGCCCCCGGAGACGTTTTCGGGACCCCGAGCGTTAGGATTTTTTTTAGGCTACTTAAGCTTGAAGTAACCTGTTAAGAAATAAAAAGAATGTTCAGTAAGTTCTCTCTTCCTCAAAATTCCACTATCGTCTCCCGATCGCATTTTCGAAGGAAACTTGAGTTCTAGGACTCAAATTCAAGTGAGGATCGAGGCATAGTGATTCTAAGAAAGATTAGAAGCTTATTAACCGGAGGATTTAGTTGGGAAGAAACTCAATTGAAGGTAATCCAAGTTTTAAGTTCTAAGTTTTTAAAGTTTTTAAGCTTGAATTGGACTTTGTGTGTTGATGAGTTTTTGATTGAATTGAAGCTTGGGTTTTTTTGGTTTTAGATCATGGGGATGTTTAGGAACTTTGATTTTTGGATTTGGAGATGTTTGGATAGGTTTTTGGAAGGTTTTAAAATGGTCAAATCGGGGAAAAATGGCTGGTTCGTGGTTGGGCCGCGACCCTGTTCTTGGGCGCCGCGGCCCAGGCTCGATGAAGCAGGTGGAGGTTTCTGTTTGGCCTAGGGGCCACGACGCTTGATGCCATTTATGTCCAAAATGATGTTTTGAGAATGGGAACTCAAACCTTAGGCCTCGAGATCGTTCCTACTACCCGGTTTAGTGGGATTCGATGTCCCGGAGGCTAGGTCTTGGTTCCGGGATTGGGTTTTAGAACTTGAACTCATTGGATCACCGTTTATGGTTGTGACTAAGTTATCACTAGAGCCTTGGAATCAGGATTGTGCTTATGGCTTGTTTATTGGTGACCTGTGCTTGAACCAAAGGTAAGAAAACTGCACCATGTATATGACATGCATGGTTATTATTGAGGCATGTCGAGTGTTAAATGTGATTCATGAGAAACATGTGGTTAGGGCATGCCGTGAATGTTAAATGTGAGATTGTTCAGAGCTTGAGTCTCTCTGTTTGTGCATGCTCCTAATCATGCTAGTAAATGTTAAATGAGCATGATGAATTCCCTGTATTCGGATATTTGACATATGATATATGCCTTGTAGCATTGCTTACTTGTGCATGGCATTGACTAGTCAGAATCGACACTGGTCGCATGCTACTGACCTAAGAGTCAGAAACGGCATAAGCGTCATGAACGCAGAGCCAATAAAAGATTAGATCTAATCGATATCGGCATTGAATGACTCATATGGAGTATTAATGCTGGACCGACCCTAAGTTCGATGAAAATCTGCATTGAATGACTCATATGGAGCATTAATGTTGGACCGACCCTAAGTTCGATGAAAATTATAAGCGCTTGTCTAGTCTATGACTAGTTACTCAGAGCCAGGGACAAAGGCCTGGGTGACTATTTTGTCACATGGCTAAGGGAGCGGTACCCACAGTAGTGATTCTATGGTCACTTGATAAGTTTATGTTGGTGACTATGTCATCAAATACCTATCTTGTTTAAGCTAGAGAAAGGATCACTTATTTGTAAAGCCCAGGTGACCGTATCGTCACATGGCTAATGGGAATGGAACCCACCTTAGTGACTTTTACAACTGTCACTCTTCTATTTAGGGCTATAATCCCAGCATGGTTACCAGAACCATCAGTGTTAAATTACTTATCTGATTAGGATTGACTTGATAGTCATCCATTCAGGAGGGCAGGATTCCTTATCCTAGATACCCATCATTATCATAACTTATTTCCATGCTTGAATAGGGCTATATTTGCTAGGCATGCATGTTATGACTTGATGACATGTTATTACTGATCATGAGCATATTGAGTTTTTCTTGCTGGGCTTCGGCTCACGGGTGCTATGTGATGCAGGTAAGGGCAAAAGAAAGCTGGACCATCCTTGAGTTGGAGAGCTTAGGTGACGATGTGTACATATGCGGCTGTTCAACTGCCACGGCTGAGGGTTGAAAGAGGAACTAGGACTAAACCCTATTTTGCCGCTTAGATCGACTGGTTGTAAATATTTTGTTGTAATAAACCTTTAAATTATATTTTTGGGATCCCAATGTATACAATAAATGTTTTAGTGAAACGTTATATCTTAACCAAAAATTTTAATCCCTAAACCGCTAATCATACTTAGTTACACGATTATGACCAAATGACTCAGTTAGTGAGTTTAGCACTGTTTAAAATGCACACCGTAACGGTCCCTGGAGTTTAGGGCATTACAGTTAGGACCGTCAACTTAGTGCCTGGTAACGCACCTTGACCGTCTTAGGCTGTTGTTGTGAGTTTTAATGAAAACCTATGAATTGTCTATTGTGTTTGATTACTTATGCATTTATTTAAATGAATTATTATATGCTATGATGGTGAAGTTTTCTTGCTGGACCTTGGCTCACGAGTGCTTTATGGTGCAAGTAAGGGCAAGGATAAAGCTGGACCAACCATGAGTTGGACAGCTTCAATGGCGGCATGTACATATGTTGCTGCTTGACCACCACGGTCGAGGGTTTCTCAAAGGAACTAAGGGTTAAACCCTATTTTGTTGCCTATGTCGGCTGGGTGTAACTTTTGAATAGTAAATAGACCTTTTAAACATTTGTTTATGTTATTTTGGGGTCCCATGTATGAACATAAATATTTTTAAATGAAAAGTCCACGTTTCATTTTGACCAAAGATTTTTAACCCTAATCCTTTTCATTAACCTTAGTTACACGTTTATAACCAAGGGACTTGACTAGAAAGTCTAGCACCATTTAAGGACAAGTTACAAGAGACTTGATTATAACCAAGTGGACGTTACAAATTGGTATCAGAGCTGCCAAGGTTTATGGGTTCCTGAAGATTGGTCGGGCATGTACACTCGCCACTAAGGACAAGCTTGACTCAGGGTTTTGTAACTATCTATGTTGTTATGTTTTTGACTTCGTAAATTGGATATAAATGCCTTATCTACATGCCTTATTAGGGAACATGAGATATTTTGATAGGGCCTTGCCCTTGACTGTTGTATGAATGATAAAGACATGTTTGTTATCATTGTGATACATGTATAAATATTTGAATATGCTTATTTGCATCTATCTGTTTGTTCAGTCTTGGATCGCCAGGCGGCAAGAGGTATAGTACCTAACGGCCGAATTGAGCAATGCAGAGTGGGATAGTTGTCAGTATGCTTCCTTGAAGGTCAGTAAGGTTGGTTGGCCAAGATATACAGGCCATGGAAGAGAATGACCAGGGCCAGACCCTACCACCAACTCCAGAGAACTGGCAAGAGGTGCTTGCTACCATGGAAGCTAGGTTATAGAGGTAAGAAGATGAGATTCACCTCTTGAAATAGTAATAGGTTCTAGCAAGAAACCTACAGCTTGCAGTACCAGTAGTGATATAGCCACCATTACCAACTGTAGTACAACCTCAGGCAGTGGGAAACAAATGGGAACCCCTGCGTGAGAATTTTAGAAAACATCACCCTCCACTTTTTGAGGGTAGCTCAAACCCATTCAATATTGAGAAGTGGGTGACAATTATAGCCGCCATCTTAGATTTCATGAAGGTGTGTGGTAATGAGAGAGTGGTTTATGCCACTTATATGTTTTAGGAGGATGCCCGAATATGGTGGGAGGTGGTATCCTAGACAAAGAATGTAAATACTATGGAATGGGAAGAGTTCAGAACATTGTTTAATGAGAAATACTACAATGACACACTTAGATTTGCGAAGGTCGGGGAGTTCAGCAAGTTACTTCAGGGCAATATGTCAGTAACCGATTATGCTTTGAAGTTTGATAGATTGGCAATGTTTGTCGGGGATCCGATGCCCACTGATGGGACCAGAAGGGAGAGGTTTCTCCAAGGGCTACAACCTATGATAGCCCGGAATGTTTGTATCACTTCTATGCCAAGAGTGACTACTTATGCACAAGTTATTGAGAAGGCGCTCACGGCTGAGAGCACAGAGAACTAGATTTGGTGCAAGAATGTGGCCAGAAAGGATTCTAGGAGGTCGGGACCTCCATTTGCAGGCTTTGGTAGGGGCAAAGACCCTTGTGACTAAAAGAGAAAGACTCCAGACGCATTTTCAGCTCTAGGGCCATATAGGAGGCCACGGGGCATACAGATAGGTCGCCAGGGTGGCAGTGAGACCTGGAAAGTATTCCCAGAGTGTACTTGATGCAGGAAGCCCCATATTGGGGAATGTCGGGCGAAAGTTTGCTTCATCTGCAGGATTGTGGGACGCTTAAGGAAAGATTGCCAATAAATAAAGAAGAACCGAGGAAGGTGGATAGCCTAACGCCAACTCGGGTGTTCTCCTTGACTCAGGCAGAGGCCGAGGCTAGTCCCTTTGTAGTTACAAGTCAGCTTTCTAGTTCTGGGACCCTTTATATCGTTTTGATTGATTTAGGTGCTACACATTCTTTTGTTGCTAGCAGGATTATTGATAGACTGTGTAGACCTTGTGACTTTTATCCTATGGGGTTTGGTACCTTATTGCCCACTGGGGAGCTGGTAGTTTCCAGGAGATGGGTTAGATCACTACCAGTGACAGTGGATGGCAGGGAGTTGGCAGTTGACTTAATAGAGTTGGTTGTGACTAACTTCGATATAATTATGGGCATGGATTGGCTAAAGAAGTATGTGGCAACGATAGATTGCAAGAAGAAGATGGTAACCTTAGCCTAAGGGTGAGGATCCTCTTATATTTGTTGGCACTATGCATGGACCTCGTATACCTATGATATCTGTACTTAGAGCTAGAGACCTATTGTTGGGGGGATGCATAGGATTCTTAGCTAGTGTGGCGGATACCACTCAGGTCGTGCCAGTGGGATCAGGACAGACTAGATTAGTCTGTGAGTTTTTGGATGTATTTCCAGAGGATCTGCCAGGGTTACCTCCACACAGAGAGATAAAATTTGTGATTGAATTGGCTCCAGGGACAGAGCCAGCTGGTTTTACAGCACCTCCAGGTGGTTTTGCAGTAGATGTGGCCTCGCCCTTCTTATTCTTTCTCTTATTCCTCTTTTTGCTCTTCGAGGATGAAGCTAAGTTAGCTTCTCCATGAGTGACCTCAGCAGCAACAACAGGCTTCTTCTCATGTCCCTTACTTGATCCACCATTGATACCTTCAAACATTTGAAGCTCTTTCATGAGTTGAGTCATTCCATACTTCAGTTTTTTAGTAAGTAGTTGGTGGTGAATTGAAGAAAAATGGAAACTAGACTATTCAGAATAAGCGCTACTTGAGTTTCCTCGTCTATGGTGGCTCCGTGCAATTTGGCCTTTTGAAAGTAGTTCATCTTCTTGATGAAGTGATCATGAACATGCATTCCAGGCGCCATCCTGACATTAGCATACTTCTTCTTTGCCTCGAAACGAGCTTGTCTAGATTTGTGTCCGAACATTTCCTGAAGCTGCTCCATGATTTCATAGGCAATTTTGACATCCTCCAGCTTCGTCCTTAGTGTGTCCGACATGCTAGCTAGCATGTACGCCTTGTCTTTGTTGTTGGTAGTGAGCAAACGCTCGTACTTCTCCCTTGATTCTCTTGAAGATAAATCACCAGGGACGTCAGCACAAACTTCAGTCATAACAAACTTGGAGTTGTCGCCGATCAACACAATGTTTATGTTTGACTTCAATTTGGGAAAATTCTCTCCAGTGAGAAGTTCCTTGGAGAAAAGGGAGATAATGGGATTCAACATAGAGCTACAATTATCAATAAATATAAATTAATGTGTTTTTTAGCAAACATTTAATCACATAAATATTCAAAAATAGCTCAAACATATAAAATATGCATAGATATGTAAAATACTAAAAAAAATACATATTTATTATATCTAAGGTATTTTAACTAACCAGGAATACATGTGTCCCGGTAGGCGAGAATCACAAATTCACTTAGTTAAATAGAGAAACATCTCAATTAATAATAGTGTAAAATTATTATTAATAACCTTCTTATTCGATCAAAGTCATGGAATCCAATTATTTCGAACTTTATGAGCTAGACCCACAGTTTCGATTATTATAGACTTAGTTCTCATAGTCACCGAAGGGATGAGTCTATAAGGGTTTGATCAATAACTATCTATCCTAAAAAATTTAATCATGCTAAAAGTTCAGTGAACACCATCCGTAGGGAGACGTAATCAAAGCGGCCCCACTAAACTCTAACCTTGTGAAATTAATGGTGGAGATCGGATTTCAAAAATTAAAGCTCATTATTTTAATTTATTATTTACCTTGTAACATTTATAAAACTAGGTTTTTTATATTATTTAAAATAATTAATAAACCTTAGTATAAATTTCTTTTAATTCTAAAATACTCATTTACATCCACTTTACATATTTAGAATTACTGTGTTACTAATCAATTAATTTAGGTTCAACTAGAATTAACCTAATACAATCAAGTCCAGCTTATGTAAATGGACCTTAATAATTTGGGTTTGTATGGAGGAGGGCTCAGTCCAGTATGTCGTTCCCACTACAAGGCCCCCCTAACTTCCATGCATAACGCAAAAGACATGAATTTAAACCTTTGTTTTATTGATCATTATTCAACTGATTAGGTCTAATCTAGTAATGCAAAGCAAATGAGACTTCACAAGTGGAACCATCCACAAGAGAGGAATTTAAACTTTACATATTTAATTGGGCCTAAATAAAACCTATCAAAATTATGACCCGTTTTATTTGACATTTTTCTCATCATCTAAAACAATGAACCATCACTATAAGGCCATCATCTAAGCACAAATTTGCAAAAATGACAATTATAATGATGCATGACATGTTAATTAATTGGATGGTTCTAGCATACAATCTATATGATATGTTACTAATTTATGCATGTACAAATTTATTACCCAAATAAATGAATAGTTAAAAAATAATAATTAATCACAATAAATTTTAATTCAATCCATCTTCAAAATATTAATCAAATTAAAATTAATTCAATTGTTCCTATTTGAAAAAAAAAACATATATATTTATTCTCTTCTTAGAAAAAAAATATCAAAACGATATTTACTTGCACAAAAATATACCATTTATTAAGAAATTAAAGAAACAAATCCAAAATAAATATATTTTTTTATTATTGCCCTCCATATATATTACCAAAAATATATACGATGATTCCAAAAAAAATTACAAAAGAATGCGGATCCATCTTTTCTCTTTTTTTTTTTAATTTCCTTCTGTATACAATATATATATGTTACCATTTATTTATATATATATATATAAAAAAATATTGATCCAAAAAATATAAATACAATAACAAAACTATTAGAGTACTTACGAGATGTGTAGCGGAACAATGACTACACCATTTGGATTCTTTAACATTTTGTCCTTGTTGAAAGCTAGGTATTGCAAGAAATCCAAACCGCTTTGAAACAAGACCACAGTCTTCCAAGTCTTCATCTATAACTACCTAGTGTTTGTATGGGCAAGTCTCAACACATGAGAAGAAATTTTCTAGAGAGAAAACTAAGAAAGAGTGGGCGGCTAGGTATAGAATATTAGTAGTGAATTTTTACCTTATCAAATTCATTTGGCCTAATGCATTCTATAACACTAGTATATATAGGCAATTAGTTAGGACATAAAATAGGTTTAAGTTACCCATTTTATTTTAATTATTTAATAATTTTAATTAATTAAATACTTGTCAAAATTAACCAATTATAATTTTGACCTTTATTTAATTCATTTTATTGATATTAATATAAATTTATCAATATTAACAAAATTGTCCAAATTGGCTATAATACTCTCTTTTTGAGACTTTGCAATAAAAACCTCAAATTTTCTTCTATTTCTTTTCTCACAAAATATCAATAAATAATATAACATTATTTATTTTCATTGACCTAGTCAATATGATTTTTTTATAATCAATAATTAAATTAATTATTCAAGACTACTTGGTTCATTTTGATAAGAGATGACGTGGGGACCATGGATCCATGAGCTCAAGCTCTAATAAGTTACCGTGAGTTTATTTATAACAAATAATCTCACTACCTTATTAATTCCTTGTGACTCCACTGTAGACTCAAAACTGCACTTTTGAATTCATAGAACGTTTTACACCAAATGCAAATACATTATCCATTGTTGTAATAATAATCATTATTCAATCCTCTACACATGATCTACTAATGAGATGGGTGGAAATTACGGTTTTACCCCCATTGGTATTTTATCCTTAACTCCCATAAAGTTCTTTGTAAATGATATTTCTGTAAATTTAATTACAGATTGAGTACTCTATCATTTAACACTTGAACCAAGCTATAAGGAAATCATCATTTCACTTCTTAAAAAGAAGCCATAGATTTCATAACTATGATAAATACGCTCACTCAATTATACTACCAAATCTTCAATATGTAAGTATGAGCTAGTCCGTAGGGTAAGCTGGTAGCGAACAAATCAAAAGACTTGAATAATACAATCAGTAGAATATTAATCACTGAGATTTAAGATTGAATTGACCTATGGTCAACGTTGTGATATGATTAGATTAGATAATAATGATACTTACTTATCTTGTCGATAATAAATATCAGTCCAGTCCAATGTAAAAAAATACATCCGATCTTATCTACTAGGTCAATGTTCTGGATATGACATCACACCAGGTGTGTAAGTAGATCTTATCATAGATTACCCAATCAGTAAAAATCTAGTGTACTGATTTAATCTTAGGACAAAATGCTTTTGAACATATAATTACAATTATAATCCACTGTGACCGAGTCACTATAATTGTAACTATACATATGTTCGGGATTTTATAAATGTTTTATTAATAATAATTAATCATGTAATAAAACATGTAAACAACACAATTTGAATGAACAAAATGATTTCTACTACTTTATTGATAATGAATGAATTACATAAGAAATGTGGTTTTATAAGGGCATAAAATTCAACAGTTGGTATATATAAAGTATATGATTTTGTAGACATTTATAGAATAGAAAAGTTCACTAAAGAATGAAAGTTTCTACGAATTCATCTTTTACATTAATGAAATTTATTGTGTATTTGAAATAATAAGAATTTTTTTCAATTGATTTAATTTTTAGGTTGTGTAATTATCTTGGAGCATTGGAGGATAAATACTTTGAATATCATAATTGGAACATTGCTAGTTAATTACAAGAGGTGTGTTCTCATTATTTGTATTACTTTTGTTTTTGCCTTTTGGTTTGTTATTGTTTTCAGTTGTTTAAGTTTATTATTTCTAAGTTGTTGGTATATATAAAATAGAAGGTTTTGTAGATATCCTTAGAATAGAAAGGTTCATTTGTCTATTAATTATTTATCTTTTTCTTTTCTAAGTTGTAGGTATACTTGAAGAATTAATCTTTTATGTTAATGAAATTTATTGTGTATTTGAAATAATTTGTGAGTTTTTTCAATTGATTTAAATTTTAATCTATATTTAATTTTTAGGTTGTGCAATTATCTTGGAGCATTGAATGATCAATACTTGATTGAATATCTTAATTGGAGCGTTGCTAGTTAATTGCAAGAGATGTGTTCTCTTAATCTTTAATTTTTTTTATAAACAAAACTATATACAAATGTTAGAGAAGTTTGAATATCTTAAATATTCATCCATAGTGAGATAGGTTCTGGGAATTTTGTGTGTAGCAGTAATAACAGAGGTTGATAACTTGTGTGTTTTAGTGAGGTAGGTGATGAGAACTTTTTGTGTTGCAATGATATATGGATGAAAACTTGTATGATGTTTGAATTGATTGAATTTTTAGAATTGATATTGAGATATAGTTAAGTTACTAAAGTAGGAAAATGATGTTCAATTTTTAATTTTTTTGTTTGATTGTTTACATTGATTTGGTTGATAAATAAGTAAACAAATATAGAATAAGTAATAGTTTAATTTTGGCTCAAATAGTTTCAATATGTCAAGTAATAAAAGTTGGATTCAAATTAGAGATCATCGTATCGATGACTACATGAATGGTGCTATGGAATTTATTGAGTTGGCAAGAAATGTTGTTGATAGTGCTAGTCGTATTAAATGTCCTTGCAAGAAATGTGTGTACATGTCTTATAGTGATTTGAAAGTTGTTGAAGCACATATTTTACAAAATGGATTCCATAATTTCTACACAAAATGGATTTTTCATGGAGAGTCTTTGAATGATATTTCAACTGAAGCTAGTAATGTTGTAGTTGATGATGAGTTGGTCAACATAATGCAAGACTTCATCCGACCTAGTAATTCTATGGAAGATGAAGTTGATATTGGATCACCAAGATCTGCTCAATATCATGATGATTTATTCATTGAGATTGACACAACATTTTATCCTGGTTGTACTAAGTATTCATCTTTGAATTTCTTGACAAAGTTAATGCATATGAAGGTCTATAATAACAGGACTAACACATCATTTACTGAGTTATTAGCCCTTCTTCAAGATGCATTTCCGGACTATAATAAGATTCCAAGATCGCATTATGATTTTATAAAGGTTATGAAAAAACTAGGTTTGGAGTACCAATTAATCCATGTTCTGTAACGACCCGAAAATACACACACTCGTTTTCCAGAGTTAAGCCATTCATAACATTTAAAAAGGTCTAAAAAATGTAGATAAAAAAACTTTTACTGTAATATGTGCACACACTAAAAATATTTACACAAAGGCTTTAAAAGTACTATAGCAAACATGATGGACCCAAAACGGGTATCTTTTAAATATTTATATCGCAAGTGTACGAATCGTTCATATAGAATAGTGATCGTGTAAGAAAGGATGTCGAACCCAAAGGAGTTGTCTAAAATCGAAAAGAAAACTATTTTAAACCAAAATTAATAAATTCTAACCTAGCTCCAAAGATTAATGAGAATTTGTAACAATAAAAATAAAATAAAAGATAGTAGTAAAGATATTAAAGACAATATATATAACATAAATTAATAATAGAAATCAAAATGGTAAAAGAAAGATTATTAAGATAATAGAATCCACAAAATATAAGTTTAATAATATTTAAAAGTACATTGATTCTCAAGTTTTAGTAATAGTAGAAATTAATCAAACCATCACTTATTCAAAATAGATATTCTATTTAAGCACAAGTTTTTATAAAAATATAGGATCTATCTTCACTTTTAAAAATTATAATTTCAAAGCATTTAGTGTAAATCAATCTAATGAAATAACAAATAAATCAATGAACATTATTTATAAGGCAAAACATAATATTTTTGTTCTAAGCATTGGATGTGTACAATTTAATGACACATCTTACACAAAGAATATTATGTTTTTGCACTAATGAAGAACAAAGTGTAAATATGTGCTAACAATAAAAAATACATGATATTTAAGATGAAATAAGATATTTGAAAAAGAAAAATCCATAAACTTTGTTGCACAAAATGGGAAATCAACATACAAAATAAATACTATCTAGTTACATATTGTTTCATCATCACCTTAATAATCTTAAAAAGATTAGAAACTCATAACTAAAATAGAGAATACAAACAAAAAAAATTACAAACATAACTTAGGAAAATTTGGAGAAAAACCCCCAAATTGTTCCTCTAAAAATACATAGAAAATTAACCAAAAAGATGAAGAAAATGGAGAGGTCTTGAAAGTATAGAATGTGCAGTGTAACCTCTCCCAAAATAAGCACTCCCCAAATGGTCTTGAAAACCCTTATTTATAGCCAAAATGAGAATATTAAAATAATCAATTTAAATTAATTAAATTGATTAAATTAATACTAATATGGCAAATTGGGGTAAATTATAGGGTGTAATGATGATTTTGGGGTAAAATATGTAGAAAAGTTTGGGTAAAAAGTTAGCATTTTTGGCAAAGGGGACAAGGGTACATTGTTGGGCTCAAAAATGGTAAAAAGCAGCTGAGGAAGGTGGGCTGGAAAGTGGTTCAAGCGGCTGGGCAGTTGTTGCTTCAGTTTGGGACTGGGCTAAATGGAGGCTTGTGAGGGAGCAGCAGGGAAGACAGGCCTGGGGAAATGGGCTGGGGCAGTTGGTGCTTCGGGCCTGGCTAGGGGATCTAAGCCAGTGGGCGTCTGGTGTTGGGCCTCGATTGGCATGGCATGGGAGCATCAAGCGTAGGCAGCTGAGCTTGGAGTCAGGCGTGTGGCTTCGTTGGAGCTGGCTGGAGGTTGACTGGGTGATTTCAGTGGGGAGCAAGTGCGTTTGCTGAAGGGAGCTGGAACCATGGGCTGCTGGGAGGAGCTGCTGGAAGTAGCTGGCTGGAGGAGATGGGCCCAGGTTGGGCCTGGGCTGGTGGTCTTCAAAAATGCCAGTTTTTCATTTTTTTCGCAAAAATGCCACTCTTTATCCGCATTTTTATTGCTTTTCAAGAGCAAATAAATTACAACAAATTCCCTATAAAACAAACATAAATTAAATTAAAACTAAATATTTTCAATAAGAAAATATACAACAAAAGTTCCATGAAAATCTTTGTTGACGCGGTTCTTCAGCAACAGATAATTAAGAGAAGAAGAGAAAGAGATTAGTACTAAAAGTAGAACCGTCAAAGATATGAAATCTTTGGGGGAAGAACTAGGTGACTTGAGACACGTTTTTAAGTGGTTCGAAGGTTAAAATCCTTCTACTCCACTAGTCAATATTATTGATATTCTCTCGGTAATTGGTTTACAAAGTATATAGTTCTTAAAAGACTATTTTTCCCAACCTCTATCAACTCCCAGGGTCTCCATATTTTTAGGAGAAGGCACCTGGAAGTTGGTAGGGAGGTCATCCCGTGACCTTACCATTTGTCATATCAAGTCTGTGATATTCATGATTAATTCCTAAACCTGACACACAAGTGTGGTCTAATCAGTATGGAAGGAGATAATGGGCCGCACGGCCCAACTCGTCCGTGGGTGTCTGAATACGCACGTTCCTGCTGCGTGTCCGAGAAGTCAGGGGGATATCGGACACGTGATGGCAGGATTATGCACGTTTATCTTGCGTGTTGAATTCCCATAGGGTCAGAGCTTCCTGAGAAGCTCGCTATCGGAGCAATTCATAACCCGAGCTCATCTGTCCGTGGTCGCCGGATGTTATTCCCAGCTCCTAGTGCAACAAGTGCGAGCTAGAAAGGGCCCGTCCTGGAAATAGAGCCTCTGGCCTGTGGGAACCTCGGCTTAAACATGTTTAGTCCGAGGCTCGTCCTGCTAAACAGCCCGTGGGAAAACCAGGGCGTACATCTGCCCCCCAAGCTCCTGCTCGTGGTTCATGACGTCAGATATGGGAGACCACAGTAGGGGCTTTTAGACTTCTCCCACAACCCTTCGCATTCCATGCTTGTCGCAGGCGTCTGATACGTGGAACGCCGTGGGTGGCGACGGTACACTCTACGAGAACCGCATTAAATGGCCTAGCCTACTGTCCAGCCGTCGTTTCACATTTCGAGTGGAGGGTCTCCCAAGGGCCTTTTACACGTGATCCTTCCCGTGTATAAAAAGGGGTGGTCATCCCACGCACGGGCCACCTTACCATTCAAAACCTCTCAAATTTCCTTATTTTCTCTGACCTTCCGAAGAACAAAACCCTCATTTCCATTGCTCTCATCTTCTTCGTTCACGAAGCTTAAGCGTACGAGTTCCTTCAAAACTTCGGAGACCGCTGTGCCAATGAAGCTCCTACCAGCGCAGCAACCTCACTCACCATCTAACCATATACTGTAAGTCTTCTGTCCTTGTTTATTTTTGAAAGCATGCCACTGTAGCTTAGGCAAAAAAATTTACTGTAGCCACATGCAGAGGTTTTCTGGGTCGCGCGGATATGGAGGGTGACAGCCCTTCTTAGATTAGGGCACACTTGCCATGGGACATCGTCTTAGAATATGGGTTCCATGATTCTCTCTTAGGAACAATTTCTGGGTAGGATCCTTAGGAATTTTGGGTGCAAAAACCGGGTAGCTTAGGGAATACGCCTTAAAAGTGGTTTTGCCATGCCTTGCCTGTTGAAACTTTCCCCCCAAGGAAATTTTTTACTCTGAGTCCTCTGACACACGAATTCCGAGTAATCTGGGATCTGTTGAGGGCATAGGCGCGTGTTCCTTGGAACGCGTGGCACTACTCTCCACGGGCTGGGCTTACCCCAGCTCGTGTACTTAATACTTGCTTCGCTCTCCTGCTTGGGTCGCCTTTGCTAAAGTGTTTTCTTTTGTTCGATAGGCGACCAGATGGCCCCAAAGAGAAATCTGCCACAGAAGAACGTGGGAAGTTCGTCTTCCCAACAGGATAAAGGAAAGGCGGTGGTGCCCAGCTCGCCAATTCCTCACTTTGGGCCGGCGGTGGAGAAGCAAGCCGAGGTGGCTCCTGACGCGTTTTTCGAGGCGGAGAGAATCGTCTCGAAGATAACTGACCAGGCAAAGATCACCAAAATCTTCCTCAACCACAACATTCCCCTGGGGGTGGCCTCCGTGATCGCCCGACCTGCTGCGGATGGGGAGCGGAGCTGCACGCCGCTCGATGAGTCGTTCGCGGCCTGGAGCGGGGAACACTTCAAGGCAGGGGCCTTCCTCCCCCTGGATCAGTATTTTGCTGATTTTCTGAACTATGTGGGGTTGGCCCCATTTCAGCTCCCCCCCAACTCATACCGTCTGCTGGCGGGATTGAGGTATTTGTTCCAAAAGCATGAGTGGGAGGTCCCCACTCCGGCTGATATTCTATATTTCTTTTGCCTCAAAGCCAGCCCGGACCAGCGGGGGCGAGGCGACGGGTTCTATTATTTAACCCGCTTCCCTAACACAGCGGTAGTCATCGAGCTGCCGAGCCATCCAAACGACTTCAAAGACCAGTTTTTCATGTCAACTGGGTTTCGCAATTGCGACCATCACTACTTCAACCGTCCTCGTAAGTGATCCTTGATTTAGTTTGCCTTTTAAAGGCTATCTTATTTTAGCTCGTCCCTTATTCCACTTCTGATTTCAACCAACCTTGCAGCCATTTACGCGAGGACCGAAAAGTCTGTGACCCTCGGGGGTCAATACGATACACTGGCGAACTTGCCCCCCAGTGAGAAAGACTACCGCGCGCTCGTAACGGACGAGACGATGGTATTCTGCAAGCTAATTTTCCCAAATCAGACTTTGAATTTGAAAAGGCCCCGGGGGCCTCCCCCAGCTCGGGTCAACAGACCGATCGTCGCGGAGGAGGTCGCAGACGACGAAGGCGAAGAAGAAGGTGAGGAAGTTCCTCTGGTGATGAACAGGAAGAGGACCTTGGAGGTCGCCCAGGGGATGAGCGAGGAGAGGGCCCAATCCGGAGCAGCCGCGGGTCCTTCCGGTCAAGGTAACTCTTACTTATTTAAGAACGTAGATAGGGCCACTGCAGACCCCCGGCTGGTTAGGTTCAACCCTAGGCAGCTCGTCCATCGTCACTCAAGGAATCCGGACCTGGACACGCTCCTGCTCCACTGCGTTGACCAGCTCGTGCTGGACAACCAAGAGAGTCGGCCTAAGGGTACCGTAGTAGTAGATAATACCCTAGCCTTTAGGTCGGTCATTTTTGAGGAGTACGGGACCAACTTACGCACGTGGCCTGCGCTCCAGAGGGGCATCTATGCTCCGGGGATTAGGCAGTACGTAGAAGGGTCCAGCCCCGAGTCAGAACCGGACCTAGAACCTTCGCCAGTTCGCGAGATAATCGTCCTAGGCTCTTCCAGCTCGGGGGGTAGGGCTCCCTTAGTATTTGCTTTCTTATTGCCTTTGGACCTTTTGTCTTTATTTCTGCATGATTGCTACCTTGTAATAACAATGTTTTTTGTTCTTGGCAGAAGATATGTCTCAGCCCGGGAATAGTCTGCGGGGCGTTGTGTTCGGTGGGAATCCCCCAGCAGGGCCGAGGTTAAAGAGGCTTCGCGAGTCCAAGAGCTCGGCTGGGGCCTCCACCAAATCCCCGGCTAAGGAGAAGGAGAAAGCCCCGCCATCCCAGGTCGCGGGGGCGAACCTCCCTGTCGCCAGGACAGGACTCATGCACCTGCCACCCCAACGATCTCCACTGGCCGCCCAGGACGGGGTAATAGAGGTCGGGAATCTGGCCGCGGCAGCCCCGGACGTGCGTATCCCGGTCGACCCCCGGGCTCTAGAGAAGATGCCCGAAGCATTCCGGGGTACGGTGTATGAGTCGGCTAGCTACGCCGTCAGCCATTTCTACAATATCAGGGAGAAGGAGCTCTGGGCCATCGAAACAACGAGCCCGGTCCGAGTTGTAGAGTCTGCGATGGACATGACCTTAACGGTAAAGTTCCCCCTTCTTTTAAGGCTTTAACACTCACACGCCGCCTTTTTCCTTCCAGTTTGCTAATTTATCATTCTTTTCTTGCAGGGCATGGCTGCCGCCTACAGAGGCATTGTTAGGACCAAGGCCCAGCTCGAGGGTTTGGAAGCTGATCGCCAGACCGCCCTCCAGGAGTCTCAGGAGGCGAGAGACGCTCTGGCGGCCTCTAAAGCCGAGCTAGAGAAGATTTGCTCCGAGAACCTAGAGCTTAAAAACTCCCTGGTCGCGTCCGAGCTAGAGAAGATCCGCTCCGAAAACCAAGAGCTTAAAAACGCCCTGGCCGCATCGCGGACAGATCTTGAGGCGGCGAAGGCCGAAGCCCAGGCCTCCCAGGCCACCCTGAAAGACGAGCGGGTCGTATCGGAGCAGTCCTTACAAGACCTGTTCTATCACTGCTGGTCCCACAATCCGGACGCGGACTTTTCTTTCATGCCGCCGGACCTCTGGGCATTCTTGTTACCGCAGCTTCAAGCTCTCCTGAATAAGGAGGTTCCTCCATCGGAGACTGGAGAGGCCTCAGCCGCGGCGGAGCAGGATGAGACCGCGACCTCCAAAGGGCCAACTGATGGGGCTTAGGACACTTCTCGTTTAAGTATTTTGAACTCTTTTTATTGTAATTCTCTTTTTTATGTGAGGCGTTTCCGTCTCGAGACAATTTGCTCAGCCAGTTTTACATATATATATTTTTATGCATTTGGTCAGAATTCATCTCTTTATTTTTATGAACTTAGTTCGAGTTAACTTTATCCGTATCCCGGGCTCTTTAAAGAAGATCCGCGTTCAACAAATTTTAGTTCACCTCTAAGTTTTCTGACCTGGTTAAGACCAGGAACTTATTTTGAAAAAACTTAGTTCGCGTCAACTTTTATCCGTATCCCGGGCTCTTTAAAGAAGAACCGCGGTCAACAAATTTTTGTTAACTTCTAAGTTTTATGACCTGGTTAAGACCGGGAACTTATTTTGAAAAAACTTAGTTCGCGTCAACTTTTATCCGTATCCCGGGCTCTTTAAAGAAGAATCGCGGTCAACAAATTTTTGTTAACTTCCAAGTTTTATAACCTGGTTAAGACCAGGAACTTATTTTGAAAAAACTTAGTTCGCGTCAACTTTTATCCGTATCCCGGGCTCTTTAAAGAAGAACCGCGGTCAACAAATTTTTGTTAACTTCTAAGTTTTATGACCTGGTTAAGACCAGGAACTTATTTTGAAAAAACTTAGTTCGCGTCAACTTTTATCGGTATCCCGGGCTCTTTAAAGAAGAACCGCGGTCAACAAATTTTTGTTAACTTCTAAGTTTTATGACCTGGTTAAGACCAGGAACTTATTTTGAAAAAACTTAGTTCGCGTCAACTTTTATCCGTATCCCGGGCTCTTTAAAGAAGAACCGCGGTCAACAAATTTTTGTTAACTTCTAAGTTTTATGACCTGGTTAAGACCAGGATAGGACTTAGTTTGTGATAACTCTTATCCGTAGATAAAAATTAACACCTAAGTCGTTAAGGAGACCTGGATATATCCAGGTACCATATGCCCCCCAAGTAACTGGGAAAGGGTCTTTCGTTGTTACTTTAAAATTACACTTGCAAATAACGAGAAACATTTTATTTTTATTTATACATGGAAGGTGACCTTCTAGGCCTTACAAATGGCTCATTGATAATATTTCTTTAGGTGGATAGCATTCCAAGTCCGCGGGACCGCCCCTCCACCAAGTCGAGCTAACTTATAAGTTCTCTCTTTGATGACTTCGATGACCTGGTATGGTCCTTCCCAGCTTGGTCCCAAAACCCCATCTTTGGGATCCTTCCCAGCCAGGAAAACTCTCCTCAAGACCAAATCACCGACGCTAAAGGCACGTCTTTTGACCTTAGTGTTGAAGTAGCGAGTGATTTTCTGTTGATAATGGGCGAGCTGGAGTTGTGAATCCTCTCGCCTTTCATCCACTAAGTCTAAGGAGTGGCATAGGAGCTCGTGGTTCTCGTCTTGGTCGTAGGACCGGACCCTGTGCGACAGGACCTTCACCTCCACGGGGAGGACTGCTTCACTTCCAAAGGTTAGGGAGAAAGGAGTGTGACCCGTGGGAGTCCGATGTGAGGTCCTATAGGCCCACAAAACTTGGGGGAGCTGTTCTGGCCAGATCCCCTTTGCCTCATCTAGCCTCTTCTTGAGGCTTGCCTTCAGAGTTTTATTGACAGCCTCGACCTGGCCGTTCGCCTGGGGATAGGCCACGGACGAGAAGCTTTTCACAATTCCGTGCCTTTCGCAAAATTCGGTGAACAGGTCGCTGTCAAATTGAGTGCCATTGTCGGAGACGATCTTTTTGGGTAGGCCAAATCGACATATTATGCTTTTAACCACGAAGTCTAGCACCTTTTTCGATGTTATTGTCGCCAACGGCTCTGCTTCGGCCCACTTGGTGAAGTAGTCAATGGCTACCACGGCGTAACGGACCCCGCCTTTTCCGGTGGGCAGGGCGCCTATTAGATCTATCCCTGTCGTGGTTCTTCGGCAACAGATAATTAAGAGAAGAAGAGAAAGAGATTAGTACTAAAAGTAGAACCGTCACAGATATGAAATCTTTGGGGGAAGAACTAGGTGACTTGAGACACGTTTTTAAGTGGTTCGAAGGTTAAAATCCTTCTACTCCACTAGTCAATATTATTGATATTCTCTCGGTAATTGGTTTACAAAGTATATAGTTCTTAAAAGACTATTTTTTCCAACCTCTATCAACTCCCAAGGTCTCCATATTTATAGGAGAAGGCACCTGGAAGTTGGTAGGGAGGTCATCCCGTGACCTTACCATTTGTCATATCAAGTCTGTGATATTCATGATTAATTCCTAAACCTGACACACAAGTGTGGTCTAATCAGTATGGAAGGAGATAATGGGCCGCACGGCCCAACTCGTCCGTGGGTGTCTGAATACGCACGTTCCTGCTGCGTGTCCGAGAAGTCAGGGGGATATCGGACACGTGATGGCAGGATTATGCACGTTTATCTTGCGTGTTGACTTCCCATAGGGTCAGAGCTTCCTGAGAAGCTCGCTACCGGAGCAATTCATAACCCGAGCTCATCCGTCCGTGGTCGCCGGATGTTATTCCCAGCTCCTGGTGCAACAAGTGCGAGCTAGAAAGGGCCCGTCCTGGAAATAGAGCCTCTGGCCTGTGGGAACCTCGGACTAAATCATGTTTAGTCCGAGGCTCGTCCTGCTAAACAGCCCGTGGGAAAACCAGGGCGTACAATCTTAATTAAAACTTAATTTACTTAAACATTTAAGGTCAAAATTGTATATTTTTACTCCTAACTTAACAATATTAATTTTAAATAATTAAACTATAACATTTTACAATAATATAACTATAAAAATACACAAAAATATATAAAATTAAAATAAACCTAATAAATTCAAAATTACTTAAAAACTTAATAAATTAATTAAAAACTTAAGAATTAAGCAACAATTAGCACATAAAAAGTGGTAAAATAACTCTATTTTATAGAGTTATCAAAACCCAACATAGTTTAAGCAAAATCAAAAGACTTAGTTTGAAAGTTCAGACTTCCCAAAGGTCGGGCCACATGTACACTTTCGTAGGCAAACTCTGACTCTCATTGCATCAGCTTTTCTTTGCCCTCACCTACAATATGAGCAACTAGGTAAGTGAAAATGCTTCGTAAGTCAATTTAACAACATGGAGTAGAAGGACAAAACAATAACAATGACCTAGTCATTCTCTTCACAATTCATAGTTTACCACACTTAGGGTTCCAGATAAATCTGGGCCCCAACCAAACATTTTCAAGAACGCATAAGCGCCCTGGCGTTATCGTAATACCTTAGGCAGAAACTGGGAACCTTAAAATCCTGCAAAAAACATTGAAACTAGGGTAGAAGCATAATGGTGGCAATAACTAATAATAAAATTAACCCTCAAACAAATTTTGGAGTTGCCAAGTATCCTTGAGCATCTCAGCTTAATTCGCGGTGGAGACTCAAGTCTGAACACTGATATCTAGCTCAGAAATCCCTCTTGAGGGTAACTATCGTTTACCAAGGGTATTTATACTAATTTTAAAAAAGAACTGGCTCATGGAGACCTTGAGGTTTACTTGCATACCTACCTCCTAGCCAAGTGGTGTATAAGCACCCCTAGGATCATTCAGATTCTTAGGTTACCTGGTTTGCTTATCTCATGGCCAATTCTCACGGTTGTGAACCGTATAAAGATAACATATTATAATGGAGCATAAACACCCCTAGGATCATGCAGACTCCTAGGTTACCTAGCTACTTATCTCATGATCAATTCTCATGTGGAGCGTAAGTACCCCTAGGATCATTTAGACTCCTAGGTAACTTGGCTACTTACCTCAAGGTCAATTCTTTTGTGGAGCATAAGCACCCCTAGGATCATTCAGACTCCTAGATTACTTTGCTACTTACCTCAAGGTCTCGCGCATAACCCGGACCACCGATATACAACATCTCGTGTGGAGCGTAAGTACCCCCCCAGAGACTGTCTCTCAATGAGCCCTCTCTCTCTAACTAGCATATAAGCCCTACTTCTAGCAAACAATACACTAGTTAACTCATGTTGCAGACATGTAAATCATAACTGACTTACCAGCTATCCTTAGCTGCGTACCGAAAAATTCCATTCGCAGAGTCCCGCTCGTTAGCCAACACTGTATACAATGTACTCAGATTAATTATGGAATTATAGTAGATCACAATATACTTGGGCATTAAGGTCATAACAAAATACCTACCAAGGATATTCTTGTCCTCACACATTTTAAATCATAACGACTCTTCAAACTTTTTTAGAAAACCTCCCTCTTGGGTCTAGTCATTAAAAATCAGTTCCCTACCAAATTTTCCGTCACGTACGCATTATCGAGCTTAGTCAGGAAAATATCTGTTGACTGTCTTTTTAGCCAACGACGTGAGAACGTCAAATACGACAAACCTTCAAGAGAATGTCAACGACAACAAACGGTATCAACAAGAAAAATAAATAACACACAGGATTTTTATAGTGGTTCAGCCCCGATTGTCGGTAATAGCCTAATCCACTTAGAGTTGTGATTTATAGATCTATACTCAAGATCAGATGGACTGAGCCAACTGAGTTTCTTCAGTACAGATTGTGAAAATACAAGAGTTCTCTCAAATATCAGCACTTTCTCTCTCTAGAATACACAGACCCAATTTTCTCTCTCTAGAAAGAAGAAGCAGAAGAAGCCCCTCTCTCATCCCATCAACCCTCTATTTATAGGCTTAGGGTCATACAACTGATATCCCTTAGAACCGAGATATTTTATTATTCATCTTATATTTATATTACAAGAAATATTTAAAATACAACTAATTCCTCAATTTGAGTGAGGAATGAGAGATTCCCGGATGCTTAGACCAACTATTGCTGAAGTCGTTCCGGGGATTTTGACGTAGTCTCACATGCATGTTGATTACTCCTTCAAGCTTTCCTTGGACCAAGGTGATACAAGCTTGGCTCTCCTCGGACCAAGGTGGTCTGAGCCAACTCCCTTGGCACCTCACCTCAGACAACTTTGAGGCAACCTCCTCCATTCAAGGTCCCTTCGGACCTTGTGGCCTTCTCCTCGGACCAAGGTGGTCTGAGGCATCCTTCTCTCTTGTTTCTCTCCTTGGACAAATCCGAGCATACCTCCTCCATTCAAGGTCCCTTCGGACCTTGTGGCCTTCTCCTCGGACCAAGGTGGTCCGAGGCATCCTCCTTGGTATCTCACCTTGGACAAGTCTGAGGCACTCTCCTTTAGCATCTCCCAACTATGTCCGATCGAACATTGTGTAGGCTCTCCTTGTCAAAATCTAAGTCTCCATTCTTGACTTGCATGGGACTCCTCCTCTTTAGCTACTTACCTTGGACACTTTCGAGCCAACACTTAGGAAACCTTGGGAGGCTTACCTCGGACACACCCTTGGGGTCTCCTAGGACCACAACCTCCTTGGGGTATCCTAGGACCACATACTCCTTGGGGTCTCCTAGGACCACTTTCTCCTTGGGGTCTCCTAAGACCACTTTCTTGAGTTCTCCTCGATACACTCCCCTTAGCTCTCCTAGGATGCACTCCCCTTAGCTTTCCTAGAATGCATCCTCTTTAGCCTCCTAGGATCAAGGCGCACTTGGCTTGGCTATGACATCTTTCAAGCAGTCCAAATTCTTCGTCAGTCTACCGGGTCACTTTCTCACAACTCTGAGGAGTCAATGTATTTATTGACTATTAACGTGTCTTTTAATGACCATACACTGCCATTTGTCACATTTATTGCCACGTCCTTGATCTCTAATTTTTGGGTATAACAATATCATTTGGAAGCTTAAAGCTTTACCCAAACCTTATTCTTTCTTTGATTTTACCAAAAATCCCACCTTTCAAGTAAAAACACATCAATCACAAACCTTGATAATTAAGTTGAAATACTTAGTTAAGAAATAGTTTTAAATAATTTTTAAATTAGATTCAATTTATCTAAGTTAAAACTAATTTTTATTGTGGAAAGATTAGTTTATTCTTTTCTTTAAAAAGTTAGGGTATTGGACCTTTTTAAATTTTTCTTAAATAAAACCATTTAATTAATAAAGTAATACCCCTTTAATATCTAATTAATCTTAATAATCATGTAGTGTGCTAAAGTAAGTTTTACAATTACCAATATAAATTTATAAATTTTTTAGTTAAATACTTAGAAAAATCCTCATCTTTTTCCCTATCATGTAATGTTCCCAATCAACCTGCCGGGCAGAATCATGTGACTAGAACGGCACGAAGAAGAACAAGTCCGTAGAGAAATTCAAGCCCGTCTATGCCACCTACACTGACCTAACGGACACAAGGGAACATATTTTCCTGGAAAATTCTAATCACCTCCCATGGAAGAAGCCAGAACCTTTACGACATCAAAGGGCGAAGAGAGATCCCTCAAAGTTTTGCCGATTCCACAATGACATCGGTCATAATACCGATGATTTCTGACAGCTGAAGGATGAGATTGAGACTCTCATTCTTGCTGGACCATTAGCCCTATACGACCGAAATTGGGTTGTTCCCTATCAACCTGTAGGGTAGAATTCTCATCCAGCTTCGAAAGCCCCGACAGGTGAGCCTGGAACTCGGATGAATCAGGTCGACCCTCCCCCGATAGTAGGAGGAGATATAACTACTATTACCGAAGGACCTCATTTGGCGGGCATGAGCAGTGGGGCCTAAATGAGGTATATTAATGAGTTGAAAACTCATAACGGTGTGGAATTTGTACCGGAGCTGCGGTTATCGAACAACAGTGATTGAAAAAATAACCAATCATTTCCACAGAAGAGGACGCTAGCCACGTTCAATTCCCGCATAATGATCCGTTGGTGGTAATCATGTAGCTCGCTATCCGAAGGGTACGGAGGATACTGGTGGATAATGGATGTTCCGTGAATGTGCTTTTTAGGTCGACCTTAAAAAGATGGTTGTCCATAATCGATTTGTAAGCGACCTCAATGACTATGTACATATTTTCAGGTGAAGGGATGGCAGCCATAGGGACGATCGGACTAGTGGTTACACTGAGAGAAGAGGCACAAACTGTCTCTAAAATACTTGAGTTCATGGTAATTGATTGTCTGGCCACGTATAATGCGATTTTGGGATGAGCCGCGCTGATGGCTTTTGAAGACATCGCCTCGATCCAACACCTGGCAATGAAGTTCCCCTCAACCTCGACAATATGCACAGTAAGAGGAGACCAGCTCGCTGCCAAATAATGCTACCACATTGATATGAAGGGAAAATCAAAACCCGAGCAACAGGCGATGGTCATAAGTGAAGGAGATGCGGAGTTCCGGACTTTTTTGTGAAGAATATCTTATATCAATTTGGACTACCTAAAAAGATCGTGTCAAACAATGGAACTCAATTCGATTCTCTTCACAAAATTTTGCGAAAAATATGGCATAACGAAAAGTTTCTCGTCGGTAGCGTATCCACAAGCCAATGGGCAGGTTGAGGCCATAAACAAAATCTGAAGGCAAGCTTGAAGAAAAGACTGGATGAGGCCAAGGGATTATGGCCCGAGCTACTCCCACAAGTACTTTGGGCCTACTAGACCTCACATCGAACCTCCATGAGACATACCCATTTTTCCCTGACCTTTGGAAGCGAGGCTATGCTCCTAATTTTAGGCAATGGTGACGACTCACAGACAAAAGACCTTTGATCAGGATCATAACCTGAGTTACTTAGTGCATCCCTCGATCTAATTGAAGAAAAATGAGAGCCATCCCAATTACAACTCGCCCATTATCAATAGCAGATCACTCATTATTTCAATTCAAAGGTTAAGGGACACAGACTCGGATTAGGAGATCTGGTTCTCCGAAGGGTCTTTTTAGCAAATAAAGATCCCAAAGACGGTATGTTAGGGCCAAACTGGAAAGGGCCATATTAGATCGTTGAGATTCTGCGTGAAGGAACTTTCAAGCTAGCCCGGTTGAGTGGAGAAATAGTTCCACGATCCTGGAATGCCCTACACTTAAAAAAGTATTATCAATAGTTTTGTTTTCTTTAATGTTTTCAAAATTACCATTTATGTAAGGCTTATTTGTAAAAGTCATTTCAGTTTAATAACAGTTGGATTATTAAGTAACCAATTTTATCATTTTGTTTTCACGAGCTCACTTTGTAAAAGCAACCAAGAACATTTATATGTTCTAGTTGCTTGGGGGCACATAACCGAATAGAGCTTTGAAGAAAGTTCAACTTATTCGGATAAAGATTAAAACTTAGAGCTTGGAAAAATTGATTATTCAATGGATTTTTAAAGCTTGAATTTTCAAAATTTTGAACGCAAACTAAGTTTGAGAAATCTCTAACTGTTGTACCCTAAAATTAGCAGAGTTCAATTAATCAGCTCGGGTACAGCTGGTAAATGAATATGTGGAAAAATAGACAAGTAGAACATCTGGTTAACAATGATCTAAGCAGATCGGGACTCAATCCAGTTCGTACATGACGTACAGGGTGCTATCAGACTGCCTCTTAGGATAACAATCTAGTTCAAGACTTGTAATGGCCAGATCCACATTTGGGAGAGCTCTGAGCTTAATACGAACTAAGGTTCGGATAGTCTTTAAACACCAGCTCGGGTGAGATATTCAGCTCGTGGGAACCTGGTCAAAATGCATATAGAAGGATCCTAATAGATTTGGAGGCTCCTTATACGCTCATTAATGCCCAGGCTGTATTGCATATCTATCATTTATTATCCGAGATAGTAGGAGTATATTCTATTCTGTTATCAGATCATATCCCAATGTAAATGGCAATAATATGTATAAAGTGTATACCTTTTTTATTCATGCGGTTACCCAAACCTCCCTATAAATATCAGTGAGAAAGGACAGGGAAGGGGATAGCCCTTTTGTATTACGAAAACTCTGCAGAAATTGTGAAAGAAAAGCAATAATATTGTCTCATGGACTAGGTTGATTTTAACCACCGAACCACGTAAAAGTTGTGTGTGTACGAAAGAGAAAATTAGTGCTTCACAAGTTTCAATCGACATTCATCATGGTGGTCACTCAATCGATGCATTATAATGAGATGGAGCAGCTTGGTGGGAAGGAGGCCCATCATACTGGTGTTCCCACTAAAAGGGGCCCAGATGTTCAACAACAACCTGGGAAGGAACCGGTGGGCCAAGACGACACTGGGAGTTCGGCGTCACTCCCACAAAATCCTAACCAGCATATTTGACTGTCGCCGAGATGGAAAACACCCAATTAAGGAGCCGTCTCGCTAGGGCAAACAGACAGATCGAAGAGGTCTTGGCTCGGTTACCCCCTCTTGCAACTGACATTAATGTCGAAAAGAGGAAAAGTGGGTCTCATAAGTCCCACAGGAATAACTGGTCTAAACCTAGTCATTCTGTCAGGGCTGACACTCTAAGCTCTGTGCCTTCAAAGCGAAACCACTGAAGTTCTCAACCCACTAGTCATCACAGGACTCATCATCAGCATGTCAGTCGGTCGGTCAGAATAGCAAACTCCAGCCTCGTGCCTCCATCATAGATTCCTAGGAATGCCCACAACAACCCACCAGGGTCGGTTGGGACAAATTCACAGAGGTGAAACGCTCCAACGAATCCTCCTGTGCCGCGATCAGAACCCCAGGCATAGAGAACACGGGACATTAGGGTAGAGCCGAGGCAAGCTAATTTAGTTCATCTTGATGGAACGAGGATAGCCTCACCAATAAGGCATCCACCATCATTGATTAGACATCCTACACCACATCGCCCACAACGAGATGCTCCAGCTCATGGGAACAGTAGGAGAAATCATCCCCCATCAGTAGATAATTATGCCCCACGGGCATGTGCTAAGAACCCAAGTTCACGATCTCAGTCGCGGGCTGTAAGTTTTGCAAATGGGAGTTGCTGGACGGGGAGCCAACGTGGAGGCAAGTCTGAGAACGAACTGTGGAATCACCTTAGCTCAACACAAAGTCCTCAGTATGATCCACAGCCCGACCTACACGATCATTTTAACTCACAAAGAAGGTATCCAGCTCGTAATGAGGATGTTAGTTATACTCGACATGAGGGAGGTCCATCTATCGTGCGCGACAATGGTAATGTCCCACCTAACCAAGCTCGAACTTGGAGGGACAAAAACCCATCCAACGCGTACAATAGGATGGGAGCTGTTGAACAGCCCCCAGCTAACCTAGAGACCAAGGACCTAACACTTGAGAGACTGGCCTTGATGGAGGAGCAGATGAATAGGCTCTTATCTGGAAATGGGATGGATGATTGTGACTCAGATGAGGAGCTCGAACCTTTCGCTCCAAACATTGCAGCAGCTATGTATCCTATTGGCTTTAGGATGTCGAACATGCCTATATTTGATGGAAACACAGATCCATTTTACCACCTCGGGATGTTCAGCATAATGATAATGACCCACAATGTCGGGCTCGATCTAAGGTGTATCCTATTCCCTGCGACTCTGGTCATGCCTGCCAAACAGTGGTTTAAAGAATACAAGAAGCATTCAATATGCTCGTGGAAGAAGTTGTCTTCCGATTTTAAGAGAGCATTCCGAGCATCACATGCAGCTTGTGTAGAGGCCGATTCATTGGCCAATGTAAAACAGCAACCTGGTGAATCTTTGAAAGCATATCTGAGCAGATTAGCCAATGTTGCAGCATGGGCTAGGGATGCTAATGATAGCTCCAAGCTCATGGTGATGAGGACATGAATCCAGGTGGGAGGCGACCTATGGAAAAAAAATCTCCAACAAAAATGAGTTAAAATTGTAGATGAGTTCTTAGCCTGAGCTCAGGAGTGGATAAACCTGGAAGAGGCGCGATCTGCTGTCACAAGAACTAGCCAGGCCCCTATCCAATGCGCTAGAGCAGTGACAGATGTTGCAGCTACGACTCAACCTGTTACCCAGAATAACCAGGCAGGAAACAACAAGAGAAAGAGGAATGGTGAGGGCTACCAGAACGACACGAAGAAGAACAAGTCTATAGAGAAATTCAAGCTCATCTATGACACCTACACTGACCTAACAGACACAAGGGAACATATTCTCCTGGAAAATTCTAATCGCCTCCCATGGAAGAAGCCAGAACCTTTAAGGCATCAAAGGGCGAAGAAAGATCCCTCAAAGTTTTGTCGATTCCACAATGACATCGGTCATAACACCGATGATTGCTCACAGCTGAAGGATGAGATTGATACTCTCATTCGTGCTGGACCGTTAGCCCAGTACGACCAAAATCTGGTTGTTCCCAATCAACCTGCATGGCAAAATTCTCACCCAGCTCTGAAAGCCCCGACATGTCAACTTGGAGCTTAGATGAATTAGGTCGACCCTCCCCTGATAGTAGGAGGAGATATAAATACTATTGTCAGAGGACCTCATTTGGTGGGCACAAGCAGCAGGGCCCAAAGGAGGTATATTAATGAGTTGAAAACTCATAACGATGTGGAATTTGTTGCAGTGCAGTGGTTATCAAAACAACAGCGGTTGGAAAAACAACCAATCATTTTCATGGAAGACGACGCTAGCCACGTTCAATTCTCGTATAATGATCCGCTGGTGGTAACTGTGTAGCTCGATGACCGAGCATAACGTATGTTGCTACAAAGTTATGCCATTCGGGCTGAAAAATGTCGAAGCTACATACCAATGGTTAGTCAACAAAATGTTCATTAAACAGATCGGGATAAACATGGAGGTGTATGTCAATGATATGCTCGTCAAATCAAAGACTCCCAATAACCATTTATCTGACCTAGAATAATGTTTTGGCATATTGAGATAGTACAACATGAAATAGACTCCCTAGAAATTCACTTTCAGAGTTGCATCTGGAAAGTTTATGGGGTTTATAGTCAACACAAGGGGGATAGAGGCGAATGTAGAAAAAATCAAGTTATTGTTAGAAATGCCTTCCCCCAGGTCGTGTAAGGAAGTACAAAGCCTAATTGGAAAGGTGGCGGCTTTAAGCCGCTTCGTTTCAAAATCCACTGACAAGTGTCTATCATTCTATAGCTTGCGCAGAGGAAACAAGAAATTTGAATGGACCAAAGAATGCGAATAGGCATTTCACGACCTAAAGACGCACCAAGCTTAACCCCCCCCCCCCCATACTATCAAACCCGACATCTAGAGAATGTCTGTTTCTTTATCTGGCCGTGACAGAAACTGCAGTCAGTGTTGTGTTAGTTCGAGAAGAAAATCGAGTGTAGAAACCCATATATTATGTAAGTAAGAGACTACTCGGAGCTGAATCATATTACCCATTGATAGAAAAGCTTGCATTCTGTCTCATTTCGGCTTCAAGGAAGCTCAGGCCATACTTCCAGTCCCATTCTATTCACGTCATAACCGACCGACCATTAAGGTAGGTTTTGCAAAAGCTTGAAACGTCAGGACGTCTATTCAAATGGGCCATTAAACTTAGCCAGTTCAAGATATTCTATATGCCATGAACGACAATCAAGAGCCAAGCCCTTGCTGGTTTTGTGGCTGAGTGCACAGGTTTTCAAGATGAGCTGATAAGGGAGCCAGTGCAGGAATTATGGAAAATCTTCGTTGATGGGTCATCTAATGAAAACGGATCAGGAGCTGGGATAATCTTAATCTCACTTGAAGGACATAGGTTCCATACAACTCTCATGTTCAGTTTTGAAGCATCCAACAATGAAGCGGAATATGAGGCCCTACTGGCAGGGCTAAGGGTGGCGAAAGAGCTAAAGGCAAAAGCTGTAACGACCCAAAATCGCTATTAAGGCTCAAGGGCCTTTATTAGTGTGCCTGGAGGGCATAATGGAATTTATGTGTGATTTTATGAGTTTAATGCGTGGTTATGATTTGAAGCATGTTATATGACTAATTGAACATTGAGATGCATGACTACGTGGTTAGTATGCATGTTAAGTGAAATAATTATGCATGTGGACCCCGTTTGCATGATAGGGGTAAATTAGTAATTTTAGCCCGCTGAGGGCATATATGTGATAAATGTATTCTGTGAATTGTACCACGTGAGTGTGGTGTTATTATTGTGATGCACGTGCCGAGACGGTCCTAGAGAGCTAGTTTACTTAAGAGTCACAACGGGATTTCTATACCCGGCTCGAGAGGAGCCTAGGGGTACCTTGGGAATTTTATGTTTAAGTTGAGGTTTAGCGGGTAATGGTTATTGGTGATTGAGTAACCTGGGTAACCGTTAGTTACTGCTGAGAGTAACAAGTTTAGGTGAAAGAAATGGTAGAATTGCAATATAGGAGAAATGACTAGTGTGCCCTTGAGGCTTAGTTAGCAAAGGGTATTGATGAAGGGGTAAAATGGTCATTTGGCAAGGGGTTTAGACAAATTTGAGCTGTGTTATAGGGGTACATGGTTTGGGCTTGGCATATATGTTGGGTTTTGATAAAATTAGAGGAGAAGAAAAGAAAAGCTAGAAGAAGAAGAAGAAGAAGAGAAGGAGCTGAAATTTGGAGACTTGGAGATCGATCTAGGAAGCAAAGAGTGAATTCTCCACTTGAGGTAAGAAGTTTTATGCAAATTTAGGGCTTGTTTCTGTTTTGATTTGAGAAATCTAAAGCTTGAGTTGAGTTTCTAGGTTTTGTATGAGTTGCTGAATTTAGGAATCTAAGGGGTGGATTTTGAGAGTGATTGTGTTCTTGAGTTGGGTTATGATGTTTATGGCTTGATGTATGGTCTATTTGAAGTTTGATATTGGTTTTTGGGTTTAGGTAATTGTTTGGGATGATTTGGAGGGGTTTAAGTTCAGGAAAAACGCAAGAGGAAAACCCAGAATTCTGGGTCTGCGAAGGCGTGCCGCGGCACAGTTTTTGCGTGCCGCGGCGAGGAGCCCCTGACTTGCTGGGTGCCGCGGCACAAGGCCAATTTCAGGATGTCATTTTTGGAAATTTTAGGCCTTTGCTCCGGGGGTTCGGGGGATGTCTCCGGGGTGTTGTTTTAAGGTTTTAGAGGTCCCGAGAGTGCGGGATTGGTCCCGGGAAGTGGTTTTGGGTTGGTTAGTATTAAAAATTGTTTTATGTGTGTTGTGACTAGGCTATTGGTGAGGCTCGTGCTAGAGGACCGTGCTCGTGACTTTGGTGCATTGTGAAGCTCGGGATACAGGTAAGAAAACTATAACACCCGTAGGATGGGGCATGGGCCCATAGTGTGATTGCGGGGCACGGCCCTATATTGCATGTTGCATGATGAGATGATTGCCGGGCATGGCCCTATATTGCATCACATGTTAGGGTGCATATTTAAATAAATTGGCATATGTTTGAATGTTGCTTGATTTATGCTATATATATGTTTGTAATGAAATGAACGGCAAGGGCCAAGTGCGGTGTAGGCCGGGTACGGCAGCGGAGCCGGAAGTAACACTTAGCACATGGGATGCTTATAGTCAGGGCAGGGCCCGGGGGATACATGTGGTATCCCTACGGTGAGGACCGAAACCCCAGGCTTTGGTAAGGCCTCTGGGGCGGCATGGCCGTGTTTGCTTAGTCTAATGGTTGACTTATATATATGTGGATTATCTGTTATGATAAATTGTATAAATGCATATGTTATGTTCTGCATGAGTTTTCTTGCTGAGCTTCGGCTCATGGGTGCTCTGTGTTGCAGGTAAGGGCAATGACTGAGTCAACCAACCATGAGTACGGAGAGCGTGAAGCGACGCGTACATGTTTGGCCTGCCTGACTGCTTTGGTTGGGGGTTTATTCAAAAATGGCTGTAATAATCTATGATTTTTATGATTTATCAACTGTAAACTTATTTAAAAATGTAAATAGTTTTCAAACCTTATTTTGGGATCCCAAATGTTTAATACTAGAAGTTTTAAATGAATCGACGCATTTTCAAAGATTACAGCCTTAAATTTTAATTAGTCACACTTTTGTTTCAAAACCTCGGTTAGCGAGTTCATTGCACCCTGTTTTGTCTTAAAACTCACTTGGTAACGGCTCTAAGGAAGTAGGGCATTACAAAAGCCATCCAATGTTATAGTGATTCTCAGCTCGTGGTCAATCAGATATTGGGGGAATACCAAGCTTGAGAAATCAAGATGGTGGCCTACTTGGCTAAGGTAAAGGGCGAGTTATCTGAGTTCGAGTTTAGCTCCATCGAGCAAGTACCCCGCGAACAGAATTCCAACACTGATGCTTTGGCTCGATTTGCTACCACCAAAGAAGTAGATACATTGAATGTAGTTCTAGTGGAGTTCTTCAAAAGCTTGAGTATAACGGTAGAAACGCTTGAGGTTGGAATGATTGACATAAAATCGACCTGGATGACCCCCATAGTGGAGTACCTCACAACTAGAAAGCTACTGGACGATCGAAAGGACGCGAGAACATTGTTGTATCAAGCTCTGCGGTATGTTATGGTTGAAGAGATCCTATATCGACGAGGGCATTCGTTTCCCATCCAATGATGTGTTCTGCCCGAGGAAATGCATACTATTTTACAAGAAATACACGAAGGCTTCTACGGAGACCATGCTGGGGGGCAAAACCTAGCCCTAATGGTACTGAGACAAGGCTATTTTTTGCCCACATTGACAAAGGACTAAATCTCGTATGTGTAGAATTGTGTCAAATGCCAATGCTTCGCCATAGTTGTTGAAGCTGCTCCAGTCGAGCTAACCATGATCTCATTCCCTTGGCCATTTGCAGCATGAGGAATTGACTTAATTGGTTCCCTGCATATAGGAAAAGGAGGAGTTTGTTATGCAGTAGTCGCCATCGATTATTTCACAAAGTGGGTAGAGGCTGAACCTTTCGCAACCATCACCTCGAAGAGAGTCCTGGACTTTGTTGTGAAGAATATCATATGTCGATTTGGACTCCCTAAAAAGATTGTGTCAGACAATGGAACTCAGTTCGATAGTGATCTCTTCATAGGCTTTTGTGAAAAATATGGCATAATCAAGAGTTTCTCGTCAATAGCGTAACCACAAGCCAATGGGCAGGTCGAGGCCGTAAACAAAACCCTAAAGGTGAGCTTAAAGAAACGATTAGATGAGGCCAAGGGATTATGGCCCGAGCAGCTCCCACAAGTACTTTGGGCCTACCGAACCTCACATCGAACCTCCATGGGACATACCCCTTTTTCCCTGACTTTTGGAAGCGAGGCTATGCTCCCAATTAAGACGATGGTGATGACCCATAGATAAAAGACCTTTGATCAGGATCATAACCACGAGCTACTTAGTGCATCCCTCGATCTAATCGAAGAAAAACGAGAGGCATCACAATTACAGCTCACCCATTAGCAAATAAAGATCCCAAGGACGGTGTGTTAGGGCCGAACTGGGAAGGACCATATCAAATCATGGAGGTCCAACACAAAGGAACTTTCAAGCTAGCCCGATTCAGTGGAGAAATAGTCCCTCGGACCTAGAATGCCCTACACTTAAAAAAGTATTATCAATAGTTTCGTTGTCTTTAATGTTTTCGTAGTTACCATTTATGTAAGGCTTATTTATAAAAGCCATTACAGTTTAATAACAGTTGGATTATTAAGTAACCAATTTTATCATTTTGTTATCACAAGCTCACTTTGTAAAAGCAACCAAGAACATTTTTACGTTATGGTTGCTTGGGGGCATAAAACCGAAGAGAGCTTTTAAGAGAGTTCTACTTATTTGGAAAAAGATTAAAACATAGAGTTTGGAAAATTGATTATTCAATGGCTATTTAAAGCTTGAATTTTCAAAAGATCGAACACAAACTAAGTTTGAGAAATCTCTAAGAATAAAACCCCTAGATATAACTAGGTCCGAGGCCTGATTCCTAACAGGTATAAAGCTACTAAGCTTATTGAAATACCCTGGATGCGAACACAAACTAAGATTTTGCTCGCTGATTCCTAACAGCGAGCAAAATCTTGGATACAACTAGATATCGATAAAATCTACCTCGATCAAAAGTCAACCCGTACGATTTCGAATGTACAAGAATCTAAGGATTCATAAACACGAGAAAACAATAGACTACGAGAAATACAAATAGATCACAAGTTAGATATATATTGAAAAATATATTGTCATCTTGAGGAGAAAAAATCTCGACCTGAGCCCGAAGGCAATTGTTCTGGTCCTAAGGGACTTAATTACAAAAACTTAAAATATAAAAGTGAAAACAATAAGTCACTGCGGTCCATCAGCTCTCTCCAAAGAAGTCATCTCCTTGACATCTCCCTCAACAGCTTCAAAGGCTTCGGCAGTCTCCGAGAGTTCCTATGATAACCGAATCTTGAACCTGGGGAGATATGGTTCCCACAGCTCAAGCTGCATAAAGGAGAAGTTCTCATCCTGGTTGAAATCCCAGCAACGGTAAAGCATCTCCTCAATTTGAGTCGATGACTCTGCAGCCTCCTCCTTGGCCTTGGCTTCGACCTCATTCATCTTCTTCTTGAGTTCTTCATTTTCTGCCTAAAGCTGGTCCATGCAATGGCTTACCTCCATGACCTGATTCTGGGAGGCAGACAAGGTGGATTTTGCAGACCGCTCGCTCTCATGGGAGGAAACTAGGGAGGCTTTGCCAATCTGTTTGCCTTCTTGAGCGACGCTCGTGGCAGCTTGGAGCTCCTCGTCCCTGGCTTTAACCTGAGAAATTCCTCGAAATTGAGCCAGGACATGCTGCAAAAGAATGAGGCAAGTCAAGAATAGTTTATAAAAAAAGCTAAGGAAAAAAGAAAAAGAGTGATAAAGACTCATGATGAGGTTCATCCCCATAGCAGATTCGAGGACGTCCTCAGAAGTATGCTCCTCTATAGCCCTTAAGTCTCTAGCGTTGGCTCTGTAGACATGGCGAACCATTTGGCTCACCATTTCATACACAATACCCGAAAACGCTTTGGGGATCTTGTCTAGGTCGAGTGGCTTGATCGGGATCTGGATGGTGGGAGCCTCACCTTGGATCACTTGAGGATTTGAGGGAGGTACATGTCGAGGTGGAGGAGGAGGAGATTGTTGGATAGTAACCGTTGTTACCGAAGATGACTGTTGTTACCGAAGCTAAGGGAAGTTTCTTTTGTGGTTGCTCTTGGGTGGAGTTGCCACCTTTGTATTTTTTCGGAGACTCGGTGGTACATCTAGTCTTCGGAGCTGGTTTCTTTGTCACTCTAGCCCTCTTCACCACGAGACCAGCTCTAATCCCACCAGCTATAAAAGCACCCCTAAAACCCGGGGCCTTTGGCAGCTCCATCTCTTCACCTGAAAAAGAGCAAACAGATGGTTCAGATTTAAGAAATAATTATCAAAAGTAATATAAACACAAGAACAAGAGCAAGAGCCTTACCTTCCGAGCTAGGGGAGGAATCTACTACGATCGGCTCAGGGTTATTTATCGAGCTAGGCACAACCTCTAACTCTTGGATTAACGGAGGTGGGGGAGAATCTAAAATTGTGACCTCCTAGGTCCTAGGGGGTTCAGGTCCTTCCTCGGGGTTGGACTCATTGACGTACTGCCTAAAACCAGGGGCATATGCACCTTAGTGTAGGGAAGGCCAGGTCCTACGGTTTGTCCCATACTCTTCAAAAATGGTGGACCTAAAATTGTGAGTGTTGTCAACCACGATGGTACCTTTGGGGTAGTTGTGGTCATAGCATACCACCAAATGGTCTACACATTAGAGGAGGGTTGTGTTTAGGTCCGGGTCAGTAAGATGACGACTAACAAGCTGGTTATGGTTGAATCAAATAAGCCAATAATTGGTAGCAACCCGATCTAACTCTCCGTATGGGTATGGGTTACCTTGGTCGGAGGGGCTAGCTACTGCCCTAGATGAAGCTTGTTTTGGATCAGGCCCCTAATTGTTCTCAAGATCTCACCTTTTGTGCACCATCAATGCCTCGTCTCCTTCTCTTCGATGTCTTCATTGGCTGGTAAGGCTTCTTGAGGAGGGGGGAGCTTGGGGATGACAAGAAGAGGAACTCAGGTCCTGAGAGCCAGCGTCTGGACCTTGCTGATCAGGTTACAGGCCACCATGGTGGCATCATTCACAACCTGACGGTAGTCTTTCTCCTTCGGAGGAAGACTAGACAAAGTCTCATATTGACCCCCAAGGGTCATAGACCGCTCTGTCCTCGCGAATATAGTTGCACAAAGAATGAACTCAATTAGAATTTTTTTTAAATAAAGTGTGAAAGTGATAATAAAGTTCACATGTTGAATTCATAAAGATAGAGGACTTACGAAGGCGGTTGAAGTATCGGTGATCGCAGTTCTTGAGCCCATTTGACATAAAGAACAAGTCTTTATAGTCACTTGGGTGGCTGGGGAGGGCGATGACAGAGGCTGAGTTGGGAAAATGAGTGAGGTAGTAGAAACCGTCACCTCACCCCTTCTGGTCGGGACTGGCCTTGAGGCAAAAGAAGTACATAATGTCTGCCGAAGAGGGGACCTCCCACTCGTGCCTCAGAAACAAATACTTTAACCCTGCTAAAAGTGTTTATGAGTTTGGTGGGAGCTGGAATGGAGCCAGTTTGACATAGTTCAGGAAGTTTTCAAAATATTTGTCCAAGGGGACCAAGGCACCTACCTTCAAGTGCTCATCACTCAAAGCTCCGTAGTCGTCTTGGATAAGGGCGCAGCTCCGCTCTCCTTCTAACGGAGGTCTGGCATGGAGGCCATCAGCGCCCATTTCAATCCCATGACTCAATAGGATCTTGTTAACTTTCCCCTACGTCATGATCCGGGATACTATGTGCTCGGCCTCGAAGAATGCGTTGGGGTTGACTATGATTTCCCTCTCCACCACAGGACCGAAATGAGGGATGGGAGAATAAGAGGAAACCTACTTGCCCTTAATTTTCCTCTGAGCAGAGGAGCTCGCAGAGTTTATCTTTGCGGGGGACATGATTTAGATCCCCTGACAACAAAGCGTCGTATTAGTAGCGACCTAAGACAATTACTAGCTATAGTGTTATAGGTACAAAGATCTGAGGGTTTAAGTGGTTTACTTTTGGGATTTAAAACTTTACTCGAGCTAAGATGTGTTCTAGCCTTAACGCGTGGTTCGACACGTGGTCCTAGGCCACGCACTTGGATTTCTTAAAATTCCCTAATACTTCGGGATTCGTGTGTCAGACTCGTTAGACCCACTACTTTTCTTTTGAAAGTTGTTTAATGCAAAACCGTTTCAGGAATCATAACCTTTAAGCTACCCTAAACAAGATCAAAAACCCATTTGGCTTTGACACCCCAAATAAGTATTCTAATCAATTTACCAGTAGAATTTTCTTTGTAAAACCCATAAAATTTTCCCAGTTTTATGAAAACCTTATTTCTAAATAAGCCTAGTATCGTTCATTTAGCCTAAACCGAACCTAATTTCCTGTTTATATTCAGACATAGCCTAAATGACATTGAGAAAAGGACGTTTCTCATAGAAAAAAAAACTCACTGGAAAGCAAAGAATTGAAAGTTTCAAACCAGGGGAGGAAATACTTACAGTTTATATGATCGGTTCGAAGAAAGTGTCGATACATCCACAAGGAACTCTTTGAAAGCTTCTAAAAATTTGAAAAGCGATGAAGGTTTTTTTGGGAGAAGTTGGAGAAGAAAAAGGGAAATTTTATTTTTTAAAAAGGAAACTTTTTGAATGCAAAGGTGGTGAGGGTTAAAGTCTGATCACCCTATTTATATGTAACCTACAGGAATTAATTCGGGCCATCCGATTGGGTTAGGTCGAGATCCAAAGGAGAAGAATAAATGAACCATACAGCAGAAAAAAGTTGACATGACAGTTTTCACAGTCCTCAAAACCCGAATGGACGCCAATTATAGGCAGTCACGTGTCTAGTACTCGAGTAGTGAGCAGAAAGTGATGCCAATTAAAAGCCCCTACTGTGCATGTCAGAAAGAGACGACATCAAGCACGAGTAGGAGCTTGGGGGGGGCAAATGTTGTACCCTAAAATTAGCACGAGTTCAATTACTCAGCTCGGGTACAGCTGACAGATGATTATGTGGAAAGTAGAACATCTTGTTAATAATGATGTGAGTAGCTCGAGACTCAATCCAGCTCGTACACGACGTACATGTTGCTATCAGACTGCCTCTTAGGATAACAATCCAATTTGAGACTTATAGTGGCCAGATCCACATTTAGGCGCTCTGAGCTTAATACGAACTAAGGTTCAAATAGTCTTTAAACACTAGCTCGAGTGAGATATTTAGCTCATGGGAACCTGGTCAGAACGCATACTAAAGGATCCCAAGAGATTCAGAGGCTCCTTATACGCTAATTAATGCCCAGGTTGTATTGCATATCTATCATTTATTATTCGAGATAACATGAGTATATTCTATTTTGTTTTCAAATCATAGCCAAATGTAAATGGGAATAATTTGTATTAAATGTATACCTTATTTGTATTAAATGTATTACTAAAACTCTGCAAAAATTGTGAGAGAAAATCAATAATATTTTAACGTCCTCTTAATCCAGGATCGTTACAAAGTGTAGTTTAAATAGTGGTTAACTCGCTAAATGAGTCATTTGAGTTCAAATCGTGTAATTAAAACTAACCACAGGTTTAGGTGCTAAAAATTTCAGTCAAAATTCAACCATTTTATTAAAAGCGTTTAATTTCCATACATGGGATCCCATCATAGTTAAAAATGGTTACAAGCCAAAAACGAATAGAAAAGCTGACCTGGGCGGAAAAATCAAGGTCTAACCCTAGTTCCAACTGATAGCCTCGACCATGGCAGAAGAGCAGGTCACATATGTACACTCTGCCCCTGAAACTATCCATCTCATGGCTGGTCCAGCTTTTCCTTTCCTTTACCTGCACCATTTAGCACCCGTGAGCCAAGGCTCAGCAAGAAAACATAAACATGCTTATAAGCAGTACATTATCATATCACAGAATCATAACTAGCATGCCAACAGTAATAACCCTACTCATGCATGCAAATCACTCCTATAAGTGACTATAGTGTCACAGTAGGGCTTTAATGCCCATCTTTCACATTACCAGTCTTTGAGTTAGCTAAGTGGGTCTGATGCTTCACATTCCAGATTACCCTAGCGACGTTCAAGCGTGTATCTCATTTCCAGGTCGACTTAACCCTATCGGCCAGCGTTCGACACGCTATTACCGCCCTCAACTTCTAAGCCAAGCCTTTAACCCTCGACTCATAAGCTGAGTTCTTTAACCCTTAACTATTAAGTTGAGTCTTTCAATCTTCGACTGATAAGTTGAGTCTTAACCATCGACTGATAAGTCGAGTCTTTAATCCCCCAGCTAATAAGTCGAGTCTTAATCCCCCAACTGATAAATTGAGTCTTAACCCCTCGATTGATAAATCGAGTCTTAATACCTCGACTGATAAATCGAGTCTTAATCCCGCAACTGATAAATGTAGTCTTAATCCCCCGACTAATAAGTTGAGTCTTTATCCCTCGACTGATAAATCGAGTCTTAATCCCTCGACTCATAAATCGAGTCTTAATCCCTTGACTGATAAATCGAGTCCTTAAACCAACTATACCGTTGACTATTAAACCAAGCCCTTCATTAGATAACATAGATAAACCTTCAGCTTATAAGCTGAGCTTCCCTAATCTAATATACAAATCAACAGTTATTACATAACATAGGTAAACACATCATATTCAATATGTTTAATAAAACATTCTTAGCATAACATTAATTCTATACTATATTTGGGTCGAGCCCTAAATGCAAACCCAGTGCAGTTTTCTTATCTTTGGTTCGAGTATAGCGTGATAATAAGAACGACCCTCAAGCACGATCCTAGTTCCGAGCCCCTAGCAATAACCTAGTCACAACCATAATATAAAATCTCGTCAATGACAAGCAAATAAAGGCTTCCGGACCGAGTCCTAGCCTCCAAGACATCGAATCCTACTAAATCGGGTAGTAGAATCGATCCCGAGCCCTTATGTTTGAGTTCTCGCACTCAAAACCTCTCCAAGGCCAAAAATCCCTTAAGCGCCACGAACTCCAAACGTTTGAACCGCAGCCTGCTCAAGTCAGAGGCCCAAGCCTCTTCCCTACCTACACCAGCGCTGCGGTGTGCCCTAGCAGGCGTCGCGGCTCAAAAGCCCTAACCGCCACCTGCTTCTCTTTCGTCCAAGAGAGTCGCATCACCCCAAGAACAGGGCCATGACTCGACATGAAAACTCTATTTTTCAACCATTTTCTCAATCCAAAACCCTCCATAAATCTATCCAAACATAGCCCAATCTCAAAACAAAGTTCCCAAACGATTCAGCAATCCAATATCATCAAAACCCATGCAAGAGCTTGGCCAAAAACCTCCTCAAATCTCAAAATTCAGAACTGAGTTTCTAAACACTGAAACTTAACGAAAACCAGAGAAAATTCAGGGAATTAAAGCTATAAATCGTTACCTCTGCTGCCCTAAGTGATGCTAAGCTTTTCCCCAAGCAATCTCGAGCCTAAACTTGCCTCGATTCCCCTTGATTCAGCCTTTCCTCCTCACAATTCAAAGAATTTCCTCAAACAACGAGAGAGAGATGGAGAGAGAGAGAGAGAGTAACGTGAGAAAGAGAGAGCCAAGTTGAGTGAACGTGTGTTTGTGAGGTTTACTTAGATTCTAAGTAACCTTAAGCAAATCCTGAGGCTCGGGGTACCAAAAACGTCCTCGAGGGCAAAATAGTCAAAACTCCCAGAATTCCCTCCTAATCTCACTAACTCCAAATATATCCTCAAATATTTACTCTCATTACCTGATATTCCAGTAATGTGCTAAATACCCAAAATACCCATTGACTCACCCCAAGTCGGGTATTGGATCCCATTGTAACTTTCCCACAATCTTGCTCCCTAGGATCGCCTCGTGCAGAGTGATATCACCCAATAAACTCCTAAGCGGTCGCAGTAGTAATCGGGCTATGTCGTATCCACAGAGAGGCAAACACAACTAAAGATTTGATTAGTAAATAAAAGATAAATATAAAGTCGAATTGAAGAAATGGATTTCGTGAAAGTAAAATGATAGATTAGGGAAAGCGATCAGATAAAGAGCATGAGAAGGTAGAGATGCAGTGTTATAAAACCTATTCTAATATTGATATTAATTCAAAACACAGTTGCAATTCTACACCATTAATTGCAACTGGGAGATGTATATGTTAAAAGCACAAATTAAATAATCTAGATTAAGTTGAATCTAACTCCTAATTTCATAGAATATCATATTATATATCCAAGAGCGACAAAATACCACTGGCAGAATGCAGTAAAAGACATACAATATAACAAATATACTAAAATAAATTAACAATCTAAGTTACATAAGAAAAGCATGACTAAACTTATGTAAAAGATGCTAAATAATTTTTAAAAGAAATTAGAAGATGAGAAACAAAATAATTAATAAGATATGGAAATGAAGCATAAGAAGAATCAATATCACTATTGAGAATGAGAAGTAGAACAACTACACTCTAACCTCACCAATATTTCTAAAATAATGCACTCATTTTTGTCACCTAAAACAAGCAAAATTAAACTAGAAATAAGAAAAGAAACAAAATAACAAAGTGTCTTTTTCCACTCTAAAATCTGATGATGTTACACTGGTTTTGATTCCCTATTTATAGAGAAAATTTGCTCCAAAGTTTGTGTTTTCGTGCATTAGAAAGTGGAGAAAGTGACTTCAAAATATGATGCAAATTGGGACAAGTGGGACACGTGGCATGCATTAATTGGCTCTAGAAAAATGGTGTTGTTGGAGTGGGGGACACGGAGGCCACGTGCCTATGAGAGGAGCTCGGCAAAAGGCGTCAGGCGGCTGGTGGAGTGGTCAGACGCGTGGGAAGCAACTGGGCAACGTGGCACTTTCTTGTTAGCTCGACAGGAGGCGTGGCAGGCGTGGTGGGTCGTGGCGTCAAGCGGCTTGTCAGACGGCATCAGGCGCGTGGTAAACGGCTTGGCTGTTGGCGTGGTTCGGCTGGACAAATGGCCTGCTTCCATGTGGCAGCGTGGGCACCTGCTGAAAGCTTGGGCAGGGCTCGGTTTTGGGCCGGGCTCGGTTTTGGGCCTAAGTCACCTTCCAAAATGCCACTTTATCATCATTTTTTCAATCATATTTCTTTCTTTCTTCTTTCTTTTTGTTTGTGTCAAAAATACATTTTATTCCCTGAAAATTAAATACAAATTAAATCAAAATTTATATTTTCAAATATAAAATATATTACAATAAATCCATGAAAATATTAATTAAAACTTAATTAATTTTAAACTTTAACACTGATAAAATGATATTTTTGAGCACTAATCACCGAGTAACCCAAATATATCAACATAATAATGTGATCTCACACATATATTCCAAATATACCCATAACGGGTCAAATTACGAAAATTGCACTTCTAATAAGAAACTGACTCACATGCATAATTAATACACCTAAACATGCACATCTACTCATATTATAATATAACTCACGTAATCGTATAATCATACACATATATCACATATACACACAATTCCCATAAATTGTCATCATGGCCCCCTAATCAATGTCATAAATCTTATTAGGTAATTTGGGACGTTACAAATACTGTTTCGTGGACTAGGTGGATTTTAACCACTGAACCACGAAAAAGTTATATGTGTAGAAAAGGGTTCTTTTATTTCATTACGGTTTAAAATTTAGCACTAATATCCCAATTAGATTTCTTAATCTACTGTTGGTGAAAAACCGTATCAACAATAACATATAGTAATTAATCCTAATTTTTATAAAATTTTGCTAGAATAAATATTGAGTAATTATATGAATATAAATTCAAATATTATAAAATATTATTATAATAATATTTAATACAAAACTAGATATTTAATAATTATATTAATATAAATTCACATGTTATAAAATATTATTATTACAATAATATATAATACATAATAAATACATTATATATAAGTGTCGTTTGTGTACAAATAGTATGATTGTATTACTAAATATGACATTAAAATAACTTTATCTTCTATCAAGAATAAAGAAGTTAGTTTTATTTATAGAATTTATTAATTATTTTTATTAAATTTGTATCATCGTCATATAAATTTTAAATAAATAAACAATATTATATGTAAAAGAATGACATAAACATATTAAATGAAAAATTAAATCAAAACATTGTTTATGATTTTTTTTTAAATATATATAATATGATAGTCTTTTTAAATATAAATGATAATTTTTTTAATAAAATTTAGATTATGTATAATATATTATTATCATAATATTCTATAATATTTAAATTTATATTAGTATAAGTATTAAATATCTAGTCTTGTACTTAATATTATTATAATAATATTATTATATAATATTTGAATTCATATTAATACAATTATTAAATATTTATTTTTGTATTATATAATATTATAATAATGATATTTTATAATATTTGAATTTAAATTCATATTAATATAATTATTATATATGTAGTTTTATATTTAATATTATAATAATAATAATAATATTTTATAATATTTGAATTTATATTAATTTAATTAATAAATAACTATTTTTAGTTAGTTTTAAAAGTATATTTTATTAAATTTTTAGAATTTTCTGTTCAAATTAAAAAAAAAAACTAAATGTTAAAACTAAAAATTTAAGTTATCCGTATTAGACTATGGTGTCCCACATGGAATATGTGTAAGAATATTGAACTATTAATAAGAATATGTGTAACTCCACTAATCACCAATTGGTTTTTAGATGGAGCCTCATGATTCTTGTCATGGTATCAAGAGCCAATTCCCTAGCGGGCATTCGATCCACACCGATCCAAAAGAGTGAGCCAAGCCGCACGAAATCCGCATAGTGCGAAAAGACACTTGAGATCCAAAAAATAAGCGAGCTAACAAAATGGGCCACTTGTGATCAGGTGATTCAAGATTGGTGAGCGAAAAATCGCCACCATCTTGAGGGGGATATTAGACTATGGTGTCCCACATGGAATATGTGTAAGAATATTGAACTATTAATAAGAACATGTGTAACTCCACTAATCACCAATTGGTTTTTAGATGGAGCCTCATGATTCTTGTCAATCCGCACTTTTTATATAGAAGATATATATATTTAGTGAAATTCAAATTGCAAACAAAATTTAATTGAGCTAGCACTATAATATGAGGTCGCCGCAAGTTATCTAGCTTGTTATTGGCTTTTTATGATAATTTTTTTTCTTTTGATGTTCTTGACTATATTAAAACACGTAGTACTCATTCTTTACAAGTTTGAATTGACCAAATATTTCCTCTTGAACCAACATTAATTTAAGTCATTGGTTTAAAAAGATATTCCATGCCGCCAATTCCAGGGAAACAAACATAGCCACCATATCTATCCATTAATTTGAAAAGATAGAAATTCAGTAGTTTGAAATGCATCCATCGATATCATTATATAGATAAAGACACAAATTCTATATTTGAGGACCAAAACCAACGACCAATGACCAACCAATGATTGAGGAAGACTACGGGTGGTCATGACCACTCTAGCTTTTAAAATTAAAATAAAAATTAATGTAAAGAATTTCAAATAAATAAAATAAATATATCTCTTTTATATAATAAATGGGTAGATAACAAAAATTTATAATTTTAAGTGTTTTTTATTTTTTTTAATGTTAATTTTAACGGAATATTTTTATATTTAACAAAATATTCTTATAAGAAAGACAACTTATGAGTTAAATAACCAATTTACATTAAGCAAGGAGATTGGTGGAATCATGTAGCGCCGGTAGATGCTAGCTCGTATTGGAAACGGATAGTGCGAGTGAAAGATAAACTCAAATCTGTGTTCTCTCACCAAGAGTTTCACAGTTTCAATTTTACTATAACGTCTCTAGTGTCTAAATTGAATATAGTTGCTGGCAGGTGGCAGTTTGCTATGATTTGGGACAGGTTTTCTTATCCCAAGCATAGAGTTATTATTTGGCTAGCTCTCCTTGACAGATTACCGACTCTTGATAGAATTTAGAGATATAAACCTCTTCAGAGTCTTGTTTGTTTGTTGTGTGGGAATGCTGTAGAATGCCACTCGCACCTGTTTTTCTCTTGTTGTGTTAGTTCTAAAATCCTGGTTGAGGTTCTGCAGTGGTGTAATATAGCTTATCAAGGGCATAATCTCAAGTACCTGCTGAAGTGGATTGGGAAAAAAAAAAATTCTCAAGGCAGAAGGAAGATTTTTATCAGCATAATTTCGGCTTTGGTTTACCATATTTGGCACAGTAGAAATTCTATTTTGTGGAACCGGATTAGTATTCCAATTGATGTTATTGTTATGAATATTATTCATAGTGTGTATGAGAGGCTTTATAATATTAATTTCAGTAAGTTCAACAGGGTAGAACAGATTTGGGTGGAATCTCTTCTGAGAGTTTGTAATTAATTGTTGGTAGTTTGTTCTCTGTTTTGTAATTGTTTGTGGTGCAATATAATCTTTCTAATTTACCAAAAAAAAAATATTCTTATAATTAATTATAGTTTGTAAACACTTAAACTTAAATAAAATAAAAAAATAATTAAAATATGATATTTTTTAGATATTTTATAATAATAATTATTTAAAAATAATAAATAATTAAACAAATTAAAATATGATATTTTTGAGATAGTTTACCATGATAATTATTTAAAAATAATAAAAAATTAAAATATGATATTTTTGAAATATTTTACAATGATAATTATTTAAAAATAATAAAATCATACGTTTTATAACTTAAATAAAATTTAATTAAACTTAAATTCACCTATTAGAATAATATCATATTAAACATATAATATAATCTCCTGTCAATTAGTAACAAATTGTTTTTTTTAAAAAAAACTAACAAGAAACTTAAATTTAAAATCCACGTATAATATTTAATATTACATTAAACATTTAATATATAATATCTTATTGTCACTCCCAAATTAAAAAACTAGAACAAACATAAACTTAAATAAATTATTTAATTAAAATCAGATATTTTTTTAAATTTATATGACATTAATATAAATTTAATAAAAATAATTAATAAATTTTATAAATAAAACTAATCAAACGTTCATATTGTACGTTGTTTGTATCTAGTATATATATATTTATTCAAGGAAGAAATTAAAGGGAGCGTGCTATGTATATCTTCTATATAAAAAATGTGTAGATAATATAAATTTTTAGTTTTAACCATTTTTTATTTTTTTTACAGGTAACTTTAACGGAATATTCATATATTTAACATAATATTTTTATATTTAACGGTAGATTGTAAACACGACTTAAACTTAAATAATTAAAAAAATTAAAATAATATATTTTTTTATATATTTTACAATGATAATTATTTAAAAATAATAAAATCATACATTTTTTAACTTAAATAAAATTTAATTAAACTTAAACTTAATATTATATTAAACATATAATATATAATATTTTGTTTGTCACTACCAAATTTAAAAACTAAAACAAACATAAACTTAAATAAAAATTAATTAATTAATTAAAATATATAAGATATTTTTAAGATATTTTATGATAATTTAAATAATTAAATCATATTTATTTAAAAATAATAATGGCATACATATCATTTTTTTTATCTTATAAATTTGTGTGATAGTTTGTTTTTATCAAATGATTGAAACTATTTTTTTTCATCAAATTCACCAAAGTAAATTGTGAGATACATTAGAAATTAAAAATAGTTGATGCACATATACTACTGTCTACACTATGATTTTTTCTATTCGTATTTTATTTTTATTATTAATTTCTTTTTAAATATTATTGTATTTATATATGTCATGTAACCATGTATAAATATATATCAATATTGTGTTTAAATGTGATATATGTAAAAATTATTATATAAATATTTATATATATTATAAAACTATAATTCATTATATTATATATATATTTAAAACTAAGCAAACACATTTCTGCTTCTACCTAGTATTTATTATATATATATAAATTAATTATCTGATTTAAATTTAGATGCATCTAAACGCAACAATATATAATAGAGTATCTAGAAAGTTATAAACTGGTTCGAACTTTATATTATGTTTGATCCTTATGAAACCTATCTAAGATTATTCTCTCCTTCAATTTATAACTTCTACCTATTATATTCGTAGGCTGCTCTTTTGGTGGGAAAAGCTATAATAGTATTAAAACTGTTCTTATGAATAATATTAATAATGATTGCAATTAAAATAAAATATGAGCTGCAAAATGTTTTGTTATATAAATACTTTACGTAATCATTACATATCAAAAAAAATATCATGTACTTTACAGTCCTTTTGATGTATCCATTAATAAAATTAAGCGAATTGTGCTATATATAATACTGATTAATCAAGGACATCTTAATATTAAACGCAAATTATTAATTCAAAACATATGAAATTATTAATCATGTATATTGTTGGAATATATTACATGTTTTTTTCTTCTTTAATCATCTTGCATTTCCATTCCACAAAATAGCCAAAAATAATCATGAGACTTCATAAACTTGTTTCCATATCATATACTTTTGTCATGACATAATAATATTGTTATTTAAAAGATATTATACTGTGATTACATATTAATCGTTGCATACAAATAAAGTTCCATTTCTATTTCGTTTTTCGTAATGTCAATTAATTGTAAAGGGTTAACTAAAGTGATAACTAAAATAAGAAAAAAAAAAAAGTATGCAACTCACCAATTAATACATATACATATATATACTTTAATTACGTACGAACATCATTAAATATTCCTTTAAAAGTAGTAAATATCAAATTCGAAAACAAAGTGACCAAAAATATTTTAATTTAGCAGTACTTGTAGTAAAATAATTATTCATTTATAGTAACTGATCATAATGGATAACATAATTTACTTTTTTCGGTATGTGCCGATTTCGGAAGTAAGACCGAATATTTTAAGAAAGATTTGTGTAAACATTGGGGAACCAATCATAATCAACTTCATAAAGTAAAAGAATGACTCCATCTCCATCATTAAAATTGTTATTGTCATATAATTTACATGTGGATAAGAAGAAATATATATATTTATATTAGTGCTTTTCTTTCAATATGCAGAATATATATATATATATATAAATACAAAAAGGGAAATTAAGCTCATACAATTCTACGTGATAATACAGCCGTTTGATCAATTCAAAATATCGATATATCTGTTCTAGACTCAGGTCATAAAATTAGGTTTTCCGTGGCTGTTCTATATATTGTAACTTCTATATAATGATCAATAATGATATGAGGAAAAAAAAGGGTTATATAATTGCTGTTTGCTAAACTTTTGGATATTAATTAAAGTAAGTAAAATAAATTAATCCCCTTTTTTTCAATTAAATATTCATCCTAAAATAATCTTTCAAATTTAGTTTTAAGAATGATTGAAAATACTCTAAATACATGCATATCATTTCCGTCCCACTTCTCTCCTCTTCCACACTCCAATAAACCAAGAAATTTACATCTTTTTTTTTGTCTTTTTAAATTCCAAATATTACATCTGTTGACGCGGTTCTTCGGCAACAGGTAATTAAGAGAAGAAGAGAAAGAGATTAGTACTTAAAAGTAGAACCGCCGCAGATATGAAATCTTTGTGAGAAGAACTAGGTGACCCTAAACACGTTTTTTAAGTGGTTCGAAGGTTAAAATCCTTCTACTCCACTAGTCAATATTATTGATCTTTTCTGGGTAATTGGTTTACAAAATATATAGTTCTTACAAGACTATTTTTTCCAACCCCTATCAATTCCCAGGGTCTCCATATTTATAGGAGAAGGCACCTGGAAATTGGTAGGGAGGTCATCCCGTGACCTTACCATTTGTCATATCAAGTCTGTGATATTCATGATTACTTCCTAAACCTGACACACAAGTGTGGTCTAATCAGTATGGAAGGAGATAATGGGCCGCACGGCCCAACCCATCCGTGGGTGTCTGAATACGCACGTTCCTGCGGCGTGTCCGAGAAGTCAGGGGGATATCGGACACGTGATGGCAGGATTATGCACGTTTATCTTGCGTGTTGACCTCCCATAGGGTCAGAGCTTCCTGAGAAGCTCGCTACCGGAGCAATCCATAACACGAGCTGATCCTTCAGTGGTCGTCGGATGTTGTTCCCAGCTCCTGGAACAACAAGAAGGAGCAGGAAACTCCATCCCCTCGAGCTAGAAAGGGCCCGTCCTGAAGATAAAGCCTCTGGCCTGTGGGAGCCTCGGGCTAAATCATGTTTAGTCCGAGGATCGTCCTGCTAAACAGCCCGTGGGAAATCCAGGGCGTACATCTGCCCCCCAAGCTCCTGCTCGTGGTCCATGACGTCAGACATGGGAGACCACAGTTGGAGCTTTTAGACTTCTCCCACAACCCTTCGCATTCCATGCTTTTCGCATGCGTCTGATACGTGGAACGCCGCGGGTGGCGACGGTACATTCTACGAGAACCGCATTAAATGGCCTAGCCTACTGTCCAGCCGTCGTTTCACATTTCGAGTGGAGGGTCTCCCAGGAGCCTTTTACACGTGATCCCCCCTTGTATAAAAAGGGGGTGGTCATCCCACGCACGGACCACCTTACCATTCAGAACCTCTCAAATTTCCTTCTTTTCTCTCTGACATTCCGAAGAGCAAAACCCTCATTTCCATTGCTCTCATCTTCTCCGTTCACGAAGCTTAAGCGTGCGAGTTCCTTCAAGGCCTTGGAGACTACTGTGCCAACGAAGCCCCTACCCGCGCAGCAACCTCGCTCACCATCCAACCCTATACTGTAAGTCTTCTGTCCCCATTTATTTTTGAAAGCATGCCACTGTAGCCTAGGTAAAATTTTTTACTGTAGCCACATGCAGAGGTTTTCTGGGTCGCGCGGATATGGAGGGTGATGGCCCTTCTTTGATTAGGGCACATTTGCCATGGGACATCGCCTTAGAACATGGGTTCCATGATTCTTTCTTAGGAACAATTTCTGGTAGGATCCGTAGGAACTTTGGGTGCAAAAACCGGGTAGCTTAGGGAATACGCCTTAAAAGCGGTTTTGCCACGCCTTGCCTGTTGAAACTTTCCCCCCAAGGCAAAATTTTTTTTTTTTTCTTACTCTGAGCCATCTGACACACGAATTCCGAGTAATCTGGGATCTGTTGAGGGCATAGGCGCGTGCTCCTAGGAACGCGTGGCACCACTCTCCACGGGCTGGGCTTACCCCAGCTCGTGTACTTAATGCTTGCCTCACTCTCCTGCTTGGGTCGCCTTTTCTAAAGTGTTTTCTTTTGTTCGATAGGCGACCAGATGGCTCCAAAGAGAAATCTGCCACAGAAGAATGTGGGAAGTTCGGCCTCCCAGAAGGATAAAGGAAAGGCGGTGGTGACCAGCTCGCCAATTCCTCACTTTGGACCGGCGGTGGAGAAGCAGGCCGAGGTGGCTCCTGACGCGTTTTTCGAGGCGGAGAGAATCGTCTCGAAGATAACCAGCCAGGCAAAGATCACCAAAATCTTCCTTAACCACAACATTCCTCTGGGGAAGACCTCCGTGATCGCCCGACCTGCTGCGGATGGGGAGAGGAGCTGCACGCCGCTCGACGAGTCGTTCGCGGCCTGGAGCGGGGAACACTTCAAGGCAGGGGCCTTCCTCCCCCTGGATCAGTATTTTGCTGATTTTCTGAACTACGTGGGGTTGGCCCCATTTCAGCTCCCCCCCAATTCCTACCGTCTGCTGGCGGGACTGAGGTATTTGTTCCAAAAGCATGAGTGGGAGGTCCCCACTCCTGCTGATATCTTGTATTTCTTCTGCCTCAAAGCCAGCCCGGACCAGCGGGGGCGAGGCGACGGGTTCTATTACTTAACCCGCTTCCCTAACACAGCAGCAGTGATCGAGCTGCCGAGCCATCCAAACGACTTCAAAGACCAGTTTTTTATGTCTACTGGGTTCCGAAACTGCGATCATCATTATTTCAACCGCCCTCGTAAGTAATCCTCCATTTAGCTCGCCTTTTAACGGTTATCTTATTTTAGCCCGTCCCTTATTCCAATTCTGATTTCGACCAACCTTGCAGCCATCTACTCGAGGACCGAAAAGTCCGTGACCCTCGGGGGTCAATACGACACACTGGCGAACCTGCCTCCCAGTGAGAAAGACTACCGCGTGCTCGTGACGGACGAGACGATGGTATTCTGCAAGCTGATTTTCCCAAATCAGACTTTGAATTTGAAAAGGCCCCGGGGGCCTCCCCCAGCCCGCGACAACAGGCCGATCGTCGCGGAGGAGGTCGCAGATGACGAAGGCGAGGAAGAAGGTGAGGAAGTTCCTCTGGTGAGGAACAGGAAGCGGAGCTTGGAGGTCGCCCAGGGGATGATCGAGGAGAGGGCCCAATCCGGAGCAGCCGTGGGTCCTTCCGGTCAAGGTAACTTTTACTTATTTAAGAACGTAGATAGGGCCACTGCAGACCCCCGGCTGGTTAGGTTCAACCCTAGGCAGCTCGTCCATCGTCACCCAAGGAATCCGAACCTGGACACGCTTCTGCTCCACTGCGTTGACCAGCTCGTGCTGGACAACCAAGAGAGTCGGCCCAAGGGTACCGTAGTAGTAGATAATACCCTAGCCTTTAGGTCGGCCATTTTTGAGGAGTACGGGACCAATTTACGCACGTGGCCTGCGCTCCAGAGGGGCGTCTACGCTCCGGGGATTAGGCAGTACGTAGAAGAGTCCAGCCCCGATTCAGAACCGGACCTAGAACCTTCGCCAGTTCGGGAGATAATCGTCCTAGGCTCTTCCAGCTCGGGGGGTAGGGCTCCCTTAGTATTTGCTTTCTTATTGCCTTTATTTCTGTATGATTGCTGATAACCGTGTTTTTTGCTCTTTGGCAGAAGAGATGTCTCAGCCCGGGAATAGTCTGCGGGGCGTTGTGTTTGGGGGGAATCCCCCAGCGGGGCCGAGGTTAAAGAGGCTTCGCGAGTCCAAGAGCTCGACCGGGGTCTCCACCAAATCCCCAGCTACGGAGAAGGGGAGAGACCCGTCATCCCAGGTCGCGGGGGCGAACCTCCCTGTCGCCAGGACAGGACTCATGCATCCGCCACCCCAACGATCTCCACTGGCCGCCCAGGACGGGGTAATAGAGGTCGGGAATCTGGCCGCGGTAGCCCCGGACGTGCGTATCCCGGTCGACCCCCGGGCTCTGGAGAAGATGCCCGAAGCATTCCGGGGTACGGTGTACGAGTCGGCCAGCTACGCCGTCAGCCACTATTACAATATCAGGGAGAAGGAGCTCCGGGCCATCGAAACAACGAGCCCGGTCCGAGTTATAGAGTCCGCTATGGACATGACTTTAACGGTAAAGTGCCCCCTTCTTTTAAGGCTTTGACACTCACACGCCGCCTTTCTCCTTCCAGTTTGCTAATTTATCACTCTTTTCTTGCAGGGCATGGCTGCCGCCTATAGAGGCATCGTTAGGACCAAGGCCCAGCTCGAGGGTTTGGAAGCAGATCGCCAGACTGCCCTCCAGGAGTCTCAGGAGGCGAGAGACGCCTTGGCGGCCTCAAAAGCCGAGCTAGAGAAGGTCCGCTCGGAGAACCAAGAGCTTAAACGCTCCCTGGCCGCATCCGAGCTAGAGAAGCTTCGCTCCGAGAACCTAGAGCTTAAAAACTCCCTGGCCGCATCGCGGGCAGACCTTGAGGTGGCGAAGGCCGAAGTCCAGACCTCCCAGACCGCCCTGAAAGACGAGCGGGCCGTGTCGGAGCAGTCCTTACAGGACCTATTCTATCACTGCTGGTCCCACAATCCGGACGCGGACTTCTCCTTCATGCCGCCGGACCTCTGGGCATTCCTGTTGCCGCGGCTTCAAGCCCGCCTGAATAAGGAGGCTCCTCCATCGGAGACTGGAGAGGCCTCTGCCGCGGCGGAGCAGGGTGAGACCGCGACCTCCAAAGGGCCAGCTGATGGGGCTTAGGATGCTTCTTGTTTTCGTATTTTGAACTCTTTTTTATGTGAGGCGTTTCCGCCTCGAGACAATTTGCTCAACCAGTTTTACATATATATTTTCATGTATTTGGTCATAATTTATCTCTTTATTTTTATGAACGTAGTTCGAGTTAACTTTATCCGTATCCCGGGCTCTTTAAATAAGATCCGCGTTCAACAATTTTCTAGTTCACTCCCAAGTTTTCTGACCTGGTTAAGACCAGGAGCTTATTTTGAAAAAACTCAGATCGCGTCAACTTTTATCCGTATCCCGGGATCTTTAAAGAAGAACCTCGGTCAACAAATTTTAGCTAACTTCTAAGTTTTATGACCTGGTTAAGACCAGGAACTTATTTTGAAAAAACTTAGTTCGTGTCAACTTTTATCCGTATCCCGGGCTCTTTAAAGAAGAACCTCGGTCAACAAATTTTAGCTAACTTCTAAGTTTTATGACCTGGTTAAGACCAGGAGCTTATTTTGAAAAAACTTAGTTCGTGTCAACTTTTATCCGTATCCCGGGCTCTTTAAAGAAGAACCTCGGTCAACAAATTTTAGCTAACTTCTAAGTTTTATGACCTGGTTAAGACCAGGAACTTATTTTGAAAAAACTTAGTTCGTGTCAACTTTTATCCGTATCCCGGGCTCTTTAAAGAAGAACCTCGGTCAACAAATTTTAGCTAACTTCTAAGTTTTATGACCTGGTTAAGACCAGGAACTTATTTTGAAAAAACTTAGTTCGTGTCAACTTTTATCCGTATCCCGGGCTCTTTAAAGAAGAACCTCGGTCAACAAATTTTAGCTAACTTCTAAGTTTTATGACCCGGTTAAGACCAGGATAGGACTTAGTTTGTGATAACTCTTATCCATAGATAAAAATTAACACCTAAGTCGTTAAGGAGACCTGGATATATCCGGGTACCATATGCCCCCCAAGTAACTGGGAAAGGGTCTTTCGTTGTTACTTTAAAATTACCCTTGCAAATAACGAGAAACATTTGATTTTTATTTATACATGGGAGGTGACCTTCTAGGTCTTACACATGTTTATTGATAATATTTCTTTAGGTGGATTGCATTCCAAGTCCGCGGGACCGCCCCTCCACCAAGTCGAGCTAATTTATACGTCCCTTCTTTGATGACTTCGATGACCTGGTATGGTCCTTCCCAGCTTGGTCCCAGAACCCCATCTTTGGGATCTTTCCCGGCCAGGAAAACTCTCCTCAAGACCAAATCGCCGACGCTAAAGGCACGTCTTTTGACCTTAGCGTTGAAGTAGCGAGTGATTTTCTGTTGATAATGGGCGAGCTGGAGTTGTGAATCCTCTCGCCTCTCATCCATCAAGTCTAAGGAGTGGCATAGGAGCTCGTGGTTCTTGTCCTGTTCGTAGGACCGGACCCTGTGCGATAGGACCTTTACCTCCACGGGGAGGACCGCTTCACTTCCAAAGGTTAGGGAGAAAGGAGTGTGACCCGTGGGAGTCCGATGTGAGGTCCTATAGGCCCACAGAACTTGGGGGAGCTGTTCTGGCCAGATCCCCTTTGCCTCATCTAGCCTCTTCTTGAGGCTTGCCTTCAGAGTTTTATTGACAGCTTCGACCTGGCCGTTCGCCTGGGGATAGGCCACGGATGAGAAACTTTTCACAATTCCGTTCTTTTCGCAAAATTCGGTGAACAGGTCGCTGTCAAATTGAGTGCCATTGTCGGAAACGATCTTTTTGGGTAGGCCGAAGCGACAAACGATGCTTTTAACCACGAAGTCTAGCACCTTTTTCGATGTTATTGTCGCCAACGGCTCTGCTTCGGCCCACTTTGTGAAGTAGTCAATGGCTACCACGGCGTAACGGACCCCGCCCTTTCCGGTGGGCAGGGCGCCTATTAGATCTATGCCCCAAATGGCGAAGGGCCAGGGAGACGATATCATTTTTAGCTCGGTCGGGGGTGCTCGTGCAACCGCGGCGAACCGCTGACATTTGTCGCACTTTTTTACGTATGAGATCGAGTCTTTGGACAGAGTCGGCCAGTAAAAACCCTGCCGAAGGATCTTCAAGGCCAGGCTTTGCCCCCCAGTGTGATCTCCGCAGAATCCGTCATGAACTTCCTGCAGGATGGCCTTCGCCTCACTTGGAAGAACACACCGGAGGAGAGGTAATGAATGCCCACGTCGGTACAACACCCCCTCGACTAGCGTATATCTCGGAGCTTGATAAAGGACTCGCCGTACGTCGTTGCGCCCTTCGGGTAACTTGCCCTCGACGAGGTACTCAACAATGGGCGTCATCCAGGTCGGCCTGATCTCAATATCCGCTCGATCTCCGTCTATGCTTGGTTTGTCCAAGAACTCAATTGGCACCAACCCCAGGGTTTCTGCCTCCCCCGAGGTGGCGAGCTTGGCGAGAGCATCTGCATTGGCGTTCTGCTCCCGAGGTATCTGCTCGATCGACCCTTGCCCAAACGTAGATAATTCGGATTTTACCTTAGCCAAATAAGAGGCCATCTTGGGACCCCGCGCCTGATACTCGCCTAAGACCTGATTCACCACGAGCTGGGAGTCGCTGAAGCACTGGACAGAGCTTGCCTTTAGCTCGCTAGCTATCCTAAGTCCGGCTAACAAGGCCTCGTACTCTGCCTCGTTGTTGGACGCCTTGAACCCGAATCTCAGCGCCGAATGGAATCTAAGTCCTTCTGGGGATATCAGAATAATTCCGGCCCCGGAGCCGTTCTCGTTAGATGAGCCATCAACGAAGATCCTCCACGATGAGCCTGAGGATGTGAGCTGCTGTGAATCTTCCGATGGGATCTCACGGAATCCCGCGCATTCTGCCACGAAGTCGGCCAAGGCTTGACTTTTTATGGTAGTTCGGGGAGTATAGAAAATCTCGAACTGACTGAGTTCGACCGCCCACTTTAGCAAGAGTCCCGAGGCTTCGGGCTTTTGCAAAACCTGCCTTAGAGGCTGATCGGTCATGACGTGTACAGAGTGGGACTGGAAGTATGGCCTGAGTTTTCGCGAGGCCGTGATTAGGCAGAACGCCAGCTTTTCCATCAACGGGTACCTTGACTCAGCTCCGAGGAGTCTCTTGCTGATGTAATAAACCGGTTTCTGAGACCGGTCCTCTTCTCGCACCAGAACGGCACTAGCTGCGTCCTCAGTCACGGCCATGTAGAGGAAAAGAGGTTCTCCTACCCTGGGCTTTGATAGCACAGGTGGCTCAGCCAGGTGCGTTTTTAGGTCGAGGAATGCGCCTTCGCACTCTACTGTCCATTCGAACTTCTTGTTTCCGCGGAGCAGGTTGTAGAAAGGCAGGCACTTGTCGGTCGATTTGGAAATGAACCGGTTCAGTGCCGCCACCCTTCCTGTGAGTCCTTGGACATCTTTCCGCGACCTGGGGGATGGAAGCTCGAGCAGTGACCTGATCTTGTCGGGATTTGCCTCGATTCCTCGGGTATTGACTATGAAACCCAAGAACTTCCCCGATGCGACACCGAAAGTGCATTTCTGAGGATTGAGCCTCATGCCATATTCTCGCAGTATGTTAAAACATTCTTCCAGGTCGGCAACGTGGTTGGTGGCAGTCTTTGACTTGACAAGCATATCATCGACGTACACTTCCATGTTCTTCCCGATCTGATCCGCGAACATTCTATTTACCAGCCTTTGGTAGGTAGCTCCGGCGTTCTTTAGACCGAACGGCATGACCTTATAGCAATAGACATTAGTCGGGGTCATGAAGCTGGTGTGATCCTGGTCTGCTGGATTCATCGCGATCTGATTGTAGCCCGAGTACGCGTCCATGAAGGACATGAGCTCGTGCCCCGCCGTGGCATCCACCAGTTGATCGATCCTCGGCAACGGAAAGCAATCCTTGGGGCAGGCTTTATTCAGGTCGGAAAAATCAATACAGGTCCGCCACTTGCCATTGGGCTTTGGAACTAACACGGGATTGGCAACCCAAACGGGAAATCTGGCTTCGCGGATAAAGCCACATTTCTTGAGCCGGGCCACTTCTTCTTCAAGGGCCTCGGCTCGGGTTGTCCCTAAACGCCTCTGCTTTTGAGACTTTGCAGGGACGCTTTTGTCTAGGTGGAGCGTGTGCATGATTACGCTCGGACTGATCCCTATCATGTCCTCGTGCGACCATGCGAATACGTCTAGGTTCTTTTTCAGAAACGCGGTCAGATCCGCCTTTCTTCTATCGCAGAGGTTCTTTCCGAGCTTCACCGTCCGTGAAGGGTTTTGTTCATCGATGCCTACCTCCTCGAGATCTTCAATAGCTTGGAGCTCGGACCTGTCCTCGCCTACTCGGGGGTCAATGTCCTCGCTTAAGGCGAGCTTTTCGTCTTCGGAAACCCGAGGTTTTTCAATCTCAGGGGCCGCCTTGGGTCCCTGCGATTCCTCTTCATCCTGAATGGCCATCGCCACCTGCCCGGGTTTAGATTTCCCCTTCATGGAAATGCTGTAGCATTCCCTGGCAGCGAGCTGATCGCCCTTGATAGTGCAGACCCCTGTCGAAGTAGGGAACTTCATGGCGAGGTGCCGGACGAATGTGATGGCTTCGAAAGCAACGAGCGTTGGTCGGCCCAAAATTGCATTGTAGGCAGCGGAGCAGTCAATGACTACGAATTCGAGCAGTTTGGACACTGTTCGGGACTCGTCGCCTAGGGTGATCACCAGCTCGATCGTTCCTATCGCTGCTGACACTTCGCCTGAAAAACCATATAGCATCATCGAGGTTGCCTTTAGCTCGGAGACGGTCAGACCCATTTTTTCTAAGGTTGAACGGAATAGGAGATTCACCGAGCTCCCATTGTCCACTAACACCCTCCTTACTCTCCGGTTGGCGAGCTGGACTGCTACGACCAAGGGATCGTTATGAGGGAATTGGACATGGCCCGCGTCCTCCTCCGTGAAAGTGACTGGTTGTTTCTCTAACCTTTGTTGTTTTGATTGACGCTGTTCCGGGACGAACTCCCCTCCATTGTGGGCCTTCAACTCATTTATGTACCTCTTCTGGGCGCCTCTGCTCGTGCCAGCCATGTGTGGCCCTCCAGAGATGGTGGAAATCTCTCCCTCGACCACGGGGGGAGGGACGTCCTGATCTACTCGAGGTCCAGGTTGACTGGCTGGGATCTCCGGAGCGGGTCGACCTGTGGGGACCCTGTTCCGCGAGTATTGCGCCAACGGACCTGCTCGGATGAGAGTCTCGATTTCATCTTTGAGGTGCCTGCAGTCGTCGGTATTGTGCCCGACGTCGTTATGAAAACGGCAGAATTTGGAAGCGTCTCTCTTTCCCTTAGGGTGCTTTATTGGCTCCGGTCTTTTCCAGGGGACTCGCGTAGCGTTGGCCAGGAAAATATTCTCTCTGGTTTGGGTGAGCTCGGTATACGCTGTGAACACGGGCTTGAATTTATCCACGGACTTATTCTTCTTTTGACCGTGCTGGACGTTTTCACCATTTCCTTTTCTTTTGCCGCCACCGGGCTGGTTGCTCTGCGTGACGTCGGGAGTCGCTACTACGATCTCTGTTCCCGCCCCAGCGGGCTTCTCGAGGACCTGGCTGGTTCCCGCGGCTGAAGCTTCAGCTTCCTCCAAGTTTATCCATTCTTGGGCTCTGTTAAGGAATTCACTAACTGAGCTGACCCCCCTCCTTTGAATATCCTTCCATAGATCTCCGCCTACTAGGATCCCGGTCCTCATAGCCATGAGTTTGGAGCTGTCGTCGGCATCTCTGGCTCGAGCAGCGACATTTGCAAATCTGCTCAAGTAGGCTTTTAGCGTTTCTCCAGGTTGCTGTCTCACGTTAGCTAGGGAGTCGGCCTGGACCCTGGCGGCCTGAGAGGCGCGGAATGCCCTCTTGAAGTCAGCCGAAAAGGTCTTCCAGGAGCTGATTGACTGCCTTTTACTTTGTTTGAACCACTGCCTGGCAGGTCCAGTTAGGGTGGAAGGAAAGATCAAGCAACGAAGCTCTGGCCCGATGTTATGAGCCATCATTAGGGTGTTGAACATCCCTAAGTGGTCAGATGGGTCTCCATCCCCGTTGAACTTTGACAAGTGAGGCATACGAAAGCCAGAAAGGTATGCCGTTGCTGCTATGTTGGGGGCGAAGAGCTCCATCTCATCCCCTGAATCATATTCGTCTTTTTCTTTCTCTGACAGGAGCTTCTTCATCAGCTCCTCCATTTGAGTTAAGCGCTCTAAGGTTTTGTCCTGAGATCCTGGGTTATTCCGGGGCTGTTCAACAGCTCCGGACCCGTTGTACATATTAGGCGGGTTATTGCCCCTCCTATCTGGAGATAGGTCATTTGGGGCATTCCCGCCATTACGTACTTCGGATCGGACCCCAACTGAGCGGGCCTGGCTACCATCCCTAACTCGATCCTCTCTGTGAGAGTTGAGGCGATCTCGAAGGTCGCCTCCATGGGAATTATGGTGACTTTGTGCTGAACTTAGTCGCTGTCGCAGGTCCCCACCCGAAAGATCACTCCGTGCACTACCGGTCCAGTGACTCCTGCTGGACAGGCTCGATGTGCGTCTTTGGCGGCTCCGACCTGCTCCTCCTCCCGGCGCCCTGCTGCGGCGGGAAGGCCCGGCCGATGGCGGGTCTCTCCTACTATTCCCGTAGGTCGGGATGTCTCGGACGGTTTGAGGAGACGGATATCTGACGGGAGAGGGAGGATGTCTGACCGGAGAGGCGATCCTAGTGCCGTCTGGACGGACTAAATTTGGTGGGGGCCTCTCGGCCCTGCCAGCTTGATGGTTTCGCGCTGGGCGATCTGGACGAGGAACTGGACGTTCTTCGGGGACGGGCTGACGTCTCCGGATCTCCTCGGCCCTCCTTTGGGAATTTCCCCTATCTCTTCTGGGTGTCCTCGTGGAAGGCTGAGAGCTAGGGGTTGATGTCCTAACCGAACGGCTGTACTGTTGCGGTTCGGTCTGAGGTATTTCCCTGAAGTTCGCCTCTTGATGGCGTGATGAAGGGGTGGAGTTGGCTGCAGGGAGTCTACCCGAACGGCTATACCTGGATCGATTACTCCGGCGAGACTTAGGAGCCTCGCCTTGCCTCTCTCCAACGTTACCGTTGGTTGTGAGAGGGGGTAGTCGACTCAGAATATCCTGGATTTGCTGACCAGCTGCTGCTAGCTGGCTCCTCAGTTGAGCATTCTCCATCTCCACCGCAGTATAATAACTTGGATTCGGATTAGGCGGCCGGGGCGTCGAACTACCAGTATCGTCTTGGCCGGCCGGCTGCTTTCCTGGCCTTTGCTGGACTTCAGGAACTTGCTCCTCGGGGAGGGCAACATGGCGGGCCTCCTGCCCATCATGCTGTTCTGTCTCGTTGCCATGTTTGGATCGAGTGGTCACCATAGTTGTATGTTTGTGGTAGTACTAATTGGATTCGCTCTCAATGAAAGCACCAAACTGTTGACGCGGTTCTTCGGCAACAGGTAATTAAGAGAAGAAGAGAAAGAGATTAGTACTTAAAAGTAGAACCGCCGCAGATATGAAATCTTTGTGAGAAGAACTAGGTGACCCTAAACACGTTTTTTAAGTGGTTCGAAGGTTAAAATCCTTCTACTCCACTAGTCAATATTATTGATCTTTTCTGGGTAATTGGTTTACGAAATATATAGTTCTTACAAGACTATTTTTTCCAACCCCTATCAATTCCCAGGGTCTCCATATTTATAGGAGAAGGCACCTGGAAATTGGTAGGGAGGTCATCCCGTGACCTTACCATTTGTCATATCAAGTCTGTGATATTCATGATTACTTCCTAAACCTGACACACAAGTGTGGTCTAATCAGTATGGAAGGAGATAATGGGCCGCACGGCCCAACCCATCCGTGGGTGTCTGAATACGCACGTTCCTGCGGCGTGTCCGAGAAGTCAGGGGGATATCGGACACGTGATGGCAGGATTATGCACGTTTATCTTGCGTGTTGACCTCCCATAGGGTCAGAGCTTCCTGAGAAGCTCGCTACCGGAGCAATCCATAACACGAGCTGATCCTTCAGTGGTCGTCGGATGTTGTTCCTAGCTCCTGGAACAACAAGAAGGAGCAGGAAACTCCATCCCCTCGAGCTAGAAAGGGCCCGTCCTGAAGATAAAGCCTCTGGCCTGTGGGAGCCTCGGGCTAAATCATGTTTAGTCCGAGGATCGTCCTGCTAAACAGCCCGTGGGAAATCCAGGGCGTACAACATCATATTGTAGTTAAAAAAAAATAAAAACAAAAACAAAAAAGGTGATGCAAATTTAAAAGTTTTATTTGTGTGTGGAGGGTGGGGAAGATCATGAGTAATGAGGTTTTTTTTTTTATACATATTATTGTTTTTCAAAATTTAGTTAAAATTTTTAAATATATGTTATTTTTAATCTACCGACTTATATATTAAGAGAAAAGATGCATACATAAATTTCATTTTTTTATGTGGAATACCAATAAATGTCATTGATTACAGAAATATTTTGAAGTTTATAGTTTCTCAAATTCTAAGCTATAGTACTCTCAACAATTAATAATTAATGAATTACTTCAGCGATCTTTATAGCATATATATTCTAGTTTGATATTTTCATTTATATATATATATATATATATACATATATGTAGATGCCAAAGGTAAAAGAACTCTTTTATCACAAACAAGAGCAGTTTGATATACATTGGGAAGAGGCTGGGTCCAGCATCATCATCTGAAATAAATCTAATCTACCTGGCACACCGTCACACTCTACTTTTGCTTTTATTTTTTTTTCCAATTGTCATCCCAACCCACTTTTCCTTTTTACCAATTTCTTTTCCCATCTCTATTTGGTGGTCCCCTTTAGCTCCTTTTCTTAAAATATCATTTTCATATGGGTAAAGACATACTTACCACTTTAATGATTGCTACATACAAAATCTTTGACTGGTCTATCTCTCTCTCATCTATACATACATATATTATATAGTATACACAACCTAAGAGATAGATTAGATTTATGCAAATATATAAACAAAAAATATATATATTATTTCAGTTACATATCCCCTATATATATAGCATGTGATATAATACATATATGTTAATATAATATAACAGGAACTTATAAAAAAAATTTCTTCTTAATAAAGAATTAATCATAGTAACTAAGGGAAAAATCGTAGGAACTTATTCTTAAGAGAGTATATACATGTGTTTTACATATAAATTAGTTATGGACTGAATTATCTTTACATAATCTTTATTGACAGTTGAGCTTTATAGTCTTTTACACCTCGAGATTATTCATGGGTATAGTTGAGTTGTAAGACACCAATGGCATTGAGATATATATATATATTTATAGGTTTAAGTTGCTTTGCCGAAAGACCTTTCCAATATGGGAGTCTAGCTTTATGGACCCGACTACCGGCCTGTTCAGCTCACAATTTTCCAATATCAACAACTAATTGTGTCGCCAATCTTTTTTTTTTTTAATGTACTGATCCACCAAAGGAATAAAATGTATAGTAAGTTAGGGGAGCGTTCTCAGTTGCATATAATAAAGAGTAAAGATAACTGAAGATTCCAAACTCATCCATTTTACCAATCGATCGCATATGCAAGCAGCTAGCTCTTGTAAGTGATTAAAGTAACTCAAAATTTATATTTATAGATATAAAAATATAGTTGGATTCAAGCTCTTACCCCACAAGTTCCCACATTTATGTGATTCTCTCATGTTGATCATCATGATCACTCACATATAAATGTGTCTTTGCCACGTTCCTAGCTCTATATCACATGGGTTTTATTCATTTTTTATTAATGAGACGAGGAGAGAGAAATAAAGAAAAAGATACATATATATATATTGAGAGAGAGAGAGAGAGAGAGAGAGGTGTGAGCTAAACGGAGCCCTAAAGCCATGCAACCTTTCACACGATGTTAAGGAAAAATAGAATAAAGGAAAGCAGTATGTGTGGGGATCAAATAGCTAGGGTGATCGATCTATGGGCTTGTGGAATACTGTACACTAGAGTATACAAGGATTATGAGGATGACCTAGCTAGCTATACAGAGTAGTTCTGTACTGTGTAAATACATGACATGAAAGCATTAGATTCTCACATTGTCGGCTGTGTTCTATTTATATATATTATAATATCGTTTCTAGTACATATTAGTTTGTGCACACAAAAGACAAAAAAATCATGTTCTCTGCAGATTCTTGCTTTTGTTTCCTTATTTGATTTGTCACTTTCATGTGGGGGTTCTGGCCGTAGCGCCTGATATGCATAAATATATATATATATATATATCCTTGGGACACATCTGTCATTTCCATGTACCAAGTGCCACCAAAGTGTTCTCTACAAAAAAAGTTTCACCAAATTGGTAGAGATGTCAGGAATGATCAATAAACAATTATTATTATTATTATTATTATTATTAATGAAGTTTTGAAAGCTAGGCAGAGAGAGCGAGGGAGGGGACCAATGCCAAAGGCACCAACTAATTTGCCAAAGCTTAAGAGACCAGATCGTATGTATGGATGAGATTGTCATTGTCAATTTTTCAATTCATTTACAAGATACTTATCATAATTCATTGTTAAAATCTTTACTTATCTAGTTATACAACTTCAATACATAAGAATTTCAAAAATGATATTCACAATGAAAATTATATATATATATACTAGATACAAACAATGTACAATATACACGTTTGCTTAGTTTTATTTATAGAATTTATTAATAATTTTTATTAAATTTATATTAATAATATATATTTCAAATAAATATCATATTTTAATTAAATAATTTATTTATTTTTATTTAAGTTTATATTTGTTCTAGTTTTTGAATTTGGGAGTGACAACAAGAGATTATATATTTTATGTTTAATGTAATATTAAATATTATATGTTGATTTTAAATTTAAGTTTCTTGCTAGATTTTTAAAAAAAATATAAGCAATTTGTTGCTAATTCATAGTAAATTATATTATATGTTCAATATGATATTATTCTAATAAGTGAGTTTAAGTTTAATTAAATTTTATTTAAGTTATAAAACATATGATTTTATTATTTTTAAATAATTATCATTGTAAAATATCTCAAAAATATCATATTTTAATTTATTTAATTATTTATTATTTATAAATAATTATCATTGTAAAATATCTCAAAAATATCTTATTTTAAAATTTTTAATTATTTATTTTATCTAAATTTAAGTGTTTACAAACTACAGTTAAAAATAAGAATATTCTGTTAAATATAATAATATTCCGTTAAAGTTAACATTAAAAAATAAAATATCGTTAAAACCAAGAATTTTCGTTATCTACACACTTATTATCTCTTCTATATAATAAGTGTGTAAATAACGGAAATTCTTGGTTTTAACGGTTTTTTATTTTTTTAATATTAACTTTAACGGAATATTCTCATATTTAACAGAATATTCTTATATTTAACGGTAGTTTGTAAATACTTAAACTTAAGTAAAATAAAATAAATAATTAGAAAAATTAAAATAAGATATTTTTGAGATATTTTGCAATGATAACTATTTAAAAATAATAAAATCATACGTTTTATAACTTAAATAAAATTTAATTAAACTTAAACTCACCTAATAGAATAATATCATATTAAAGATATAATATAATATACTGTTAATTAGCAATAAATTACTTTTTAAAAAAACTAGCAAAAAATTTAAATTTAAAATCCACCTATAATATTTAATATTATATTAAACATATAATATATAATCTCTTGTTGTCACTCCTAAATTCAAAAACTAGAACAAATATAAACTTAAACAAAAATAAATAAATTATTTAATTAAAATAAGATATTTATTTAAAATTTATATGACATTAATATAAATTTAATAAAAATAATTAATAAATTCTATAAATAAAACTAAGTAAACTTGCATTGCATTGCAAATTAATTGGATCTAGTATAGAAGATATATATGTGAAAGTCTCATATTTAGTTGTCAATTTAAAAAAAAATTAATTTCTTTGTCCGTTTTCAAAAATACATTTTTTTTTTAAATATTATTTTCTTATTGTTGATTCGTTTTTATGCAACTAATATTAAATAAAATAGAATTTTTTGTGCATAAACTTGGAGATGATATTTAAGTGTAATAAATGCAGTAACTGCGTCTATTTAGTTAATTTCATTGCTTAAGCTCTTAAGACCACCAAGATCACAAGTGCTTGAGACAAATAAGTTTCTTGAGGTTGTTGAAAATTAGATACAAAGAGTATGATGGGACAACACATTACACATTCCCTGATATAGCTAAATCCCTAAAGGTATGGGAATTTCTCTTACATTGCACCAAATAATTCACCTAATATATATCTGTTGTACATGCTATTTGCCTGGCGACTTGAACTGTTGTAACTATTAACTTTGTGAAGTTTAGTGACCTTGACATCGAACAATGCATAACCTCGCTAATTACTGATCTGCTACTACGCATATGCGATCTTGTCATAGATGATCTCGTCGTTGGCAATCCCATTTCATATATAGTGACGTCTACTTATGAATGATCTAATGAACATTTTTTTGCCACGTCGACTACCAAGTCATTATGTCAGAACTGAGTATAATATTTTCCACCAAGCCAGTCTTCATGCAAGCATAAGGCTAACTTGCACTGGCGACCGTGGTTGATCCATAGCCGCCAATCATTCATTCTCGCAAGATCTCTAGTTGCCTGGCTTTTAAGCTTGTCTCGAATTTCTAAGCGTCGTGTTGGTTGGGACCGTGATAGTAGTTTGGGGACCTTTCAACTTCGTCTGTCAATCAGCGGAAGGCCCATTAGGCTATCAGAGTATAAAAGGCTACTTGTGGATAGGGGTGTACACGGTTTGGTTTGGTGCGATTTAGAAGAATTTTGAAACCAAACCGCTCATGCGGTTTTTTCAAAATGAAAAACCAAACCAAACCATTAAAATTAAAAAACCAAACCAAACCATAAATAAACGGTTTGGTGCGGTTTGGTTTGGTTTTAACCATATAACTAAATTATTAAAATTTTAAAATTTTTTTATTATAAAATAATTAACTAAATAATTGTATTTAAATAATAATAATTTTAGCTTTACTTTTAAGACCATAAAAATCTACAAGAAGCTTATTTTCTTTGTTGTTGTAAGTGTAAGTATTTTGAATCATTTTATAGAAGTGGGAAAAAGAAATGTTTACTTTCTAAACAATGTGGGACTTTACATTTCTCTTTTTTTAGTTTTGGAAACTTGTGCATGTATTAAATACTACTAAAAACATATCCTAAACAATTAAATTGTGTTGGCTTGGATGGTTTGATTGATTTTATATTAACTTAAGTGTAGGGGTTCAAATCTTTGAACCATCATTTCTAAAAACCATTTTTTTTAGAAAAAATCACGGTCCGGTCCGGTTTAATTGGTTTTAAAAAATTAGAAACCGTGACCAAACCATTAAAGTTAAGCGGTTCGGTTAAAACCGAACCATCAAAAACGGTTTCACCGGTTATGGTTTTTGGCGGTTTGGTGCGGTGCGGTTTGGTTCCAAACCACGGTTTGCGGTTTATATGAACACCCCTACTTGTGGAAGGCAAACTCATTTATTCTTAACTTTTCCCATGCTTCAGATAGAAACATAACCCAAATATCTTAATCCTTCGAATCGTTAGACTACAATCATTCTTCTTCGAATTCTCTAGTGATAAATTGACTCGTTCTAAATGTAACGCCCTGGTTACCCCAGAACAGTTACGGTGAACCGGAAATTTGACCCGCTACCCGAGTCTTTTGGTTAAAAACGTGCTCTAAGTGTTATTAACAAGCTAAGGTGGAAAACCAATAAAAAGGAAATGATATATTTTATTAAATACATAAAACTGTTCATGGCCATAAAATATTTTACAAGTTATTTACAACTTAAAAAGGTCATTACTGTTTCAAAATTACAAACCCGCTGACTAAGCGGCAAAAATAGGATAAACCCCTAGTTCCTCTGAGAACTCCTTGGCCGTGGTGGTCAAGCGGCCGCATATGTACACATCACCACCTAAGCTCTCCACTCAAGGCTGGGTGAGCTTTTCTTTCCCTTTACCTGCACCACATAGCACCCATGAGCCAAGGCCCAGCAAGAAAACACAATATAGCATGATATAATATTAACAATGATCATAATAATCATTCAGGACTATCAGTCCAAAACAGGTAAGTGACAGTCGCAAAAGTCACTAAGTTGGGTATAACTCCCTTTAGCCTTGTGACGATAGGGTCACCGGGGCTTAACAGATAAGTGAATCTTTCACTAGCTTAAACAGGATAGGTGCATGATGACTGGTCACCAAAATAACCTTCCTCATGACTCTAGAGTCATAACTATGAAACTCTGTTCCCTAGCCATGTGACAAGCAGTCACCTAGTCCTTTGGCCCTGGCTTTGAGTAACTAGTCTTAGACTAGCCAAGCGCTTATAAGTTTCATCGACCTTAGGGTCGGTCCAGCATTAATGCCTTAGAGCCATTCAATGCTGATATCGATTAGATCTAATTTTCATTCGGCCCTACGTTCAGGACGCTTATGCCGTTTCTGACTCTTAGGTCAGTGTCCCTGACTAGTCAATGCCATATACAAGTAAACAACATTCGCTAGCATTTAATATGCAACCCATGTCCACATTTATCAATCAACATGCCTCAATAACAATCATGCATGTCACATACACAGGGTGCAGTTTTCTTACCTCAGGTTCGAGCGAGAAATATAATAAGAACGACTCCTGAGAACGATCAACCTTTTGGTTCCTTAGAGATTACCTAATCACAACCACTTATAACCTCCATTAATGAAAATCAACATGGAAAGGGTCTTCACCTAAGCACCACCCTCGGGACCTCGAAACATGCCCACACAGTGAGTAGATTCGATCCCGGGCCATAAGGATTGAAACCCCAAGCCAAAAACCCTTAAAAAAACTCAAAACGGGACTTTGAAGGAATAGAGTAGCGCTACAGCGCTGCTCCCTAGCGCCCCAGCGCTTATCAGAACCCCCAAAACTCCCAAATGCCTCCTGTGTAGCGCTGTAGCGCCCTAGGGTGGGCGCTGTAGCGTTACCTCCAGACCAAATACCCCTTGAAACCTCCTTCTTCAACTCCTTCGATTCTAACTTGATTCCAATGCTTCCAAATCCCATTTTTTGTGCCAAATGAACCCAAAAACCATACTAACATACCCCAAACATCACAACCATAAGAACCCTAACCAAAACTCCCAACAAAACCAAGAATTCAACCTAGAAATCACAATAGAAAACTAGAACCAAAACAGGGAAAACCAGAGAATTCAATGGCTAGAAACTTACCCAAAACTCAGCTTATGATGCTCTTCAATGGAGGAACACTCTCCCAAACTCCCAAGGCTTACTTCCAAGCTTAAATCCTCAAGAATGGTTCAAAAATCACAAAGGAAACTAAAGAAAAGATAGGTACGAGAGAAGCTTCAAGTATACTCTATTTTTCTACCTCTTTCACAGCCCAAAAATGGTTTATATCTATCCTAGAGGTGAAAAGACCAAAATACCCCTAGGTCAATTAAAGGTTTCCAAAGGCTCCCAAGGGCAAAATTGGTATTCCCCACCTATCTCGTTAATCATAATTAACGCTTTCCAATTCTAGCTATTCTCAATAATCTCAAACACCAATAATTCACATCCCGTTACCCTTTAATTCCCGGTAACACTCTAACCATTAAAATCTTCCCGAGACTCATCCCGAGCCCCGAACTTAAACCTGTTATGACTAGACCGATAATCAATAATCCAAGATCGTCTCATGCCGAATAGCTCAAACAAACCCACTTTATAATGTGGTCTCAACAATTTATCATCGACATGCATACAAATATACAATTATGCCCTCAACGGGCCAAATTACTAAAATATCATAATAATCAAATGTGGACCCACATGCATGCATATAACATCATATTATAATATAATAAACATGCATATTATCATTTAATGACATAATTAAACAGGTATGGCCCTCTTGACCTACCAATCCCACCATTAAACCACATTGGAGAATTCGGGGCATTACAGTAAAACACTCTTTTCTACTATCTTTTGCAAACAACTACTAATCGATACTTATTTAGAAAAATATCACAATTGTTCAAAAGGTTCAGCGGGGGCTTATTAAAACATGCATTATGAGCCCATTTTTAAAAAATAAAAATATAAAGTCTTTCATACAATTTTAAAATAAAATAGTAAAGTCCCACTAAAAATATAATTAAACATAAATAAGTCATAAAACGTTCATTGGCATTTCAAGATCGTTTTTCGTCCATCCTCACCCCACGATATACATACTTACACCACGGAACGCCCCACATCACTATGTGTGACAATCAAAAAATCTAACGCCTACCTGAAAGAGGGAAAAGTAACTGTGTGAGCTAAAAGCCAAGTAAGGAAGTACAAACAAGGAAGGAAAACATAACATAAAAGCATAAACGACATATCTCATAAATTATTTTCATATTTTTCTTATAGAAATCATTATCAATAAATAAGTCATGTGAAGACATAACCATGATAGCTCGAGTCTTAACAACAAACATAAGATTGTTTGCAGCATAAGCATCAATGTACAACATAAGATCATAATCATAAACATAAGGTTATATGCAACATAAGTATAAATATACAACATAATAACATAATCATAAACATAAGGATATATATAAGCATAAACATACAACATAAGATCATGACACCCCTATTGTCCATGTGACACGTGACTCTCCTTTGGTCACTTAAAGGCACCCTACTACAACAAAAATCACTCGTCGCCCATAATAACCATAAAAGTCGCCCATGATGTGTTGCCCCTAATAAAATGTGCCTAATGGTGTACATTAGGGACGACTAATGAGTCGCCCCTAATATTCCAATATTAGAGGCGATTGCGTTGCCCCTAAAAGTTGTCACCCCAAATTTTTTCACATGTGGCATAACTTTTGGTCGATGTGTCGCCCCTAATACCTTTTTATTTATAAAAATAATAAAATTATTTTAATAATTAAAAAATAATTAATTAAAATATAAATCATTGAAAACAGATATACTAAAAATAAAAATATTATATTAAATATTTAAATTAGTTAATTAAGATAACAAATATCCATATTGTTAATATAGTGTAACAATAATATAAACGTAGTCTCCTAAATTAGTTGCCTCATCCTTCATATTGTCTTCTTATTGCGGTTGTGGTGGCTGCTGTGGTGGTTGCGGCAGCAGCATCGGCCAGGGATATTGGGGAGGTAATGTGGACGATCCTGCTCCATACATATAGGGATACGGCGACTGCGAAGATGGTGAAATCGGTCACAAATAAGGTGATGGTGTTGCCCCGTACATGTATAGAGGTGTCATAGGTTGAGACGGCGCTGCCCCGTACATGGAAGGATAGGCTGGAGCTAGAGGTTGAGGTTGAGAAGACGAAGCTCCATAAATATTGTCTCTATCAGGCATAGACGACATTTGAATGTTTGATGGACAAAATGAAGGTGGAAGAAATTGACTTGGTGCAAAATCAGGATGTGTGGCGTCAAAGTCTTTCCATGCAGACCCATCAACCATATGACACATCACCCCATCTTCTTTTGATCTCCCAATATGATGTCATAACATGTCATTAGCTGTATGTCTGGAACTATACATTCGCTTTCATCTGGGAGTCAATTGAAAGTAACGTATCACCTTATGTGGAACCTTTTTCCTTTTCTTTTCATTGACCCATCGGCTACTCCCACACACAGGACATGATTCTTTGCTTGCATGCTCATTATAAAATAAGCAACAATTAATCATAGTTACATAGATTGATTGATTGATATCCCTACCCTAACTTACTCAGCTTCTTTTTGGCCTCATAGTGTGTTGGAGGAATTTTATTATCTTTAAAAAATGCAAACTTTAGTAACTTGAACAATTCATCAAAAGAGTTGTTTTGCCACTTCCCCCTAACTTTCAAATGCATCAACTTCGCCAAATTTTTTAAGGATGATATCCAATCACAACCCAGATACAACCCAGCCTCAATCTCATCAAACAACTTGTCATAATACTATCTCATTCGACTGCCAAACACACCATCTACTTCGTTTGCGTTTGTCGGTAAGATGAAATCGTCAACGACGTCAACCATCGTCAACGACGGCAGCTGCACTTGTTAATATTAAATTAAATTTGTTAATATTAAATTAAATTACCAAATTTGTTAATATTAAATTAAATTACTAAATTTATTAATATTAAATTGAATTATAATTTTTTAATTTATTTAAAAATTATTAAATTTGTTAATATTAAATTAAATTATTTATCTAAATTTTTAATTTATTTTCTTAATTCTAATTATTCAAAGTTTTATTTATTATTTAATTATTTATTTAGTCCTGTTACACCCAGATTTCGAGCTATGTTAAATATGACCTCGAAATTTGGATTCGCAAGCAAGTGGACTCATAAGGTTGGAAATATGCTCCAGGATTAAATATCGAGCCTGCAGGACATAGACGACCTTGAATATGGTGACCTCGGAGTGTTCATGATCTCGAAAAGGTGGCTCCGGAGACGCTTTCATCTTCAGGGATGACCCCGGATCAGAGGTCCCGAGCTCGACGCACATACGATCTCGAAAGCCACGTGACCTCGGGAGATATCTCTAGCTCGAAAGATGGCAGGAAACCTGGGAAGCTAAAGCTTTGGAGATACCTGATAACCACCTTGAATATCTATAAGTGATGTAAATACGAGATGTAATCCTCATTTATTACTGTAAATCCCCTAGAATCGTGGGATATTATTTGGACAGTTATACGTCCCCTGGTCTTCAGGGGACGTTTCCTTTTATATCTGATTATAGGAATTAAAAGCCATTTATTTCATATACACAAAAAGAGTAACTACCCAAAATATGTGGGATAGTATTCTACAGCCTTCTCTATAAATAGAGAGGTTAAGCACCATTGTAATGGACCGAAATTCTGATCCTTGAGAGAAAACTCTGAAGAATTCATTCCTGAAGAATTTTCAGAGATAATCTTGAGTTTAATAACAGAGACTCGTGGACTAGGCAGATTTAACTGCTGAACCACGTAAAAATCGTGTGTTTGTATTGTCTTATTTCAATTGGCCATTATCAGTTATTGTTTATATGCTCTTCTTTCACTGTTTGACGAAAAACGGCGTCAACAAGTCCCCTAACTCTACCAAAATTTCGGCAGCATAATGTCTATATTCTAAGCTATCCCACAAATTTAATAGTCTGCAAATGACATTCAGAAATTCACAAAACATTGACAATATATTATACATTTTTCTACACATATATTTCGTCATAAAATTTTATCACTAAAGAGAAAATCAACAAAAATTAAATATTTTCTCAACACATTTTATGATGTCTTGCAAAGTCTTATGATTTTATTGAATTCATATTATAATTATTATTTAATTATTTTATTCTAAACTCCAACCTACCATATTCCGACCTAGCGGATCCCTTGGAGATAATAAGCAGACAGCTATTACTCCCCAGTTTTTTTAAGATGTTTGAAGAAATATTTAAAAAAAATGAGGAATCCACTAGATGTATGTCTTTGACTTTTTGTTATTATAAATAATAACAATTATCACTGTGTGATAATAACCATCCAATCATATATATGATGTTTTACAAGGTCTTATTTTATAATGTTTAAGGTTAAATGTTCTTTAATAATTACAACTGTATTTATTAAGAATGTTATTATAGTAATGATTATTATTAATTTTTATTTTAATTATTATATAATTAAATATAATTAAAATTAATTATAGGTAATTATTTCCATTCTTAGTTTTCAAATTTGTCAAGATTTTTCATAATTATTTATTATTTCTTAAGTTTATTAATACTTTGTTATATTACTAAGATTATTGTAAAAAAAAAATTAATTATCAAACTTACTTTTTCATCTTACAAATGAATATTAAATTAACAAATATTATTTTTTTAAATTTTAATATATGAATGATTTACTTTTAGCTTATTAAATTTTTCAATCTTAAATTAAATTATTTATCTTATTTTTTTAACTTATTTTAAAATTATTTATCTAATTTTGTAATTTATTTTTAAATTATTAAATTTTATTAATATTAAATTATAATTTTTTAATTTATTTTTAAATTATCAATTTTTTTAATATTAAATTAAATTATAAAAATTAAATTTATTTTAAAATTATTAAAATTTTTAATATTAAATTCCTTTTGTTAATATTAAATTAAATTATAAATTTTTTTAATATTAAATTCCATTTGTTAATATTAAATTAAATTATTTATCTAATATTTTAATTTATTCTTTAATTTATTTTGTTAATTCAAATTATTCAAAGTTTTATTTGTTATTTAATAATTTATTTAGTCCCCTAACTCTACCAAAATTTCTGCAGCATAACGTCTATAGTCTAAGTTATCCCACAAATTTAAAAGCCTGTAAATGATATTTAGAAAATTTTCTGAACATTGACAATATATTATAAATTTTATACACATTCAAGGGAGGCGGAGGCACAGCAGTCGTTGGCGTGGTGGTGGAGGCGTGACGGTCGTTGGCGTGGCGTGGTGGTGGAGGCGTAGGCGGAGGAGAAGAAGCAAAATAAATTGAGAAAGAGGGATAGAGAGAATGTGACAATATTTATAATTTCTTATAAAATAATTAATTTGACAAAAATAAATAAATAATACCACTAAAATGTGATATAATTTAATTCATAACAATTCACATTAATTTATAATTATCTAATATTTGGTAAAAGAACTAATAATACTCACATTTTCAATAAACCCATTTCTAGACACTCTTTAAAAATAATATTTCTCAATCTATAAACACTAAAAATCTGCATTTATTTTATTAAAGAAGACACATTATTAAAGTATGAAATTAACCTTTTACTTATATTAGTTTTAAAATATGAATTTTAAAATATAAATTGTTCTCTTTTTAATTTATTTTACAGGTTACCATAAAATATCAACTACGAAATCAGAAAGCATTATTTTAGTTTAAATTACTCAAAGTCATTTTCTTACCATTAATTAACATACTTCTATACCCTTTATATGCATTTTAATATAACCCTTAGAATGCAACCAAATAATTAGGTCATTTTAATAACATAAACTCAAAAAATGCTTTAGGCGAGACACGCACCAACAAGCATAATAAAATACAAACTAAATTAAAACATTTCTATTATGCTTCCTAATTCAACCATACATCTTCATCTATTCTTAAGAAACAAAGCATAATCAACACCAAAACCAATATGTTTCTATTTTATATCAATAAAAATTCTAACATGCTTCCTTTTTACAATAATATCACAACAACTTTTCATGCTTATAAGTAAATAAATAAATAAAATAAAAAAATAAAAACAAAAAGAACGCTAAGCCTAAAATATGCCATGACCGAAACTTATACACCATAACCATGAAATCTCAATTTTTGTTTCTCACATAAATCACCATCACAACCCCGGCATGCTTTTATAATGATACATAAACAATATAAACATCATACTTCTCATTCTCCAATTTACACCATATTCTCTAATCAAGAAACATGTTTAGCATAATTCAAGGAAATAAAATGAACCATACAACCTAGGTTAGGCCGAAACATACATCAACCTATATTTTTGTTTTCCATATTTTAATTAAAAACCTAACATGCTTCTAATCAAGGTATCATAACAACTCATGTATTCATCATAGCAATAGTGCAAAAATATACACTAGAACATATACCCATCAAGATTAAAATGATTCAAAACTTAAACTTAAAGATTCAAAACCGAAACAAGAACATACATACCTAGGAAATTTGAAACCTATCCTTCTGCTCCTTCTTTCTCTCTGTCTCTCTCTCTCTACTGCAGTCGGCCAGCCATCATATGGAGCTCTCAAGCTCCAATCTTTTCTATATAATAACCCTAGTGACCGACCCCTATACAATTGAAAGAAAAGAGAAATTTCCAATTTTAATTCCCTTGATTCTTGCCTTGAGATAAAATTGTGATAAGGGTGACAACTAAAAAGAATAAGTTACCAAACCAAAAATGGAAACTTGGGCCACACTCTCCTCCTTCCCTTTGGTCGACCCCTACTCCTCATTCTCTCTCTCTCTACTCGGCCAACCAAGAGCCAATGCCATTCACACTCTCTCAAACTCAAATGGCTACTTTCCCAAAATAACTCAATTCAACCAATCACAAATTCCTTACCTCTTTTTTTTTTTTTTAAATTCCTATCAATAAAATAAAATAAAAATAAAAAAAGATTTCCCATTTACACTTGTTTGAACACAAGTGTTCTAAAAGTTTCTCTTTTATAATTTCTAAAATAAAAAACTAAAATGCATGGTAATCTATTGCATGCTCACCATGCATACCATGTACATTCACACACACAATTACACAAGTCTATCACTACTAACCATGCATTCTCATGCACCCAATCAAAGATCATGCACAAAATAATGTAAATAAATAAAATCAATTCACACAATTAACACTTAACACTCAAATAATTAGATTAAAATTTCTGAACAACAATTAATAATAAAAAAAATGGTGCACTACACTCGTGTAAGTTCCTGACTACCCTCACTCTCTTTATCGCTATTATTCTTGCTGTTATAGTAGATTTGAGGCATTTTTGTCCTTGAACAGTAGTTCAAGTCATGTGTGGGGTAGTTCTTCTCATGTGGCTTCAATTAGCGTTTGTTACACCCAAATTTCGAGAATAAAATAGATAATCTCAAAATGTAGGCTCGAAAAAGTTAAGCTCGTATCTACAAATGTTAGGAATACACTTGTACAAATTGTCAAGTGGTTCCAGATCTGTTATTAGCACTCGCGCATGAGTCGCATTGTTCGAGCCTGAGTTGTAGGCTCGAAGACGCCAACCTTCTCCGGGGAACGTACTCGACCAAATTACTGAATGAGGAGGAGGTTATAATTAGAATGATGAACATGGAGCTTGGCTCGTCTCGAAAGCATGTCAGCATAACGATCGAGCTCAGTGACGCAATTTGCAAGCAAAAAGGCTATTAAGAAATCCCTATTTCATACAGATTCATTATTTTCATATATTAAATCCCTATTATGATGGGTTATTATGTAATTAATGCATTTATAGTATTTATTTTGAATTTATTTGATTGATTGTAACTTCCTTGAATCAGAAGAAGATATTTTCACAATCAAGTCTATAAATAGCCTGGAGTATTTTATTTGTATTCACGCACAAATTGTACTAGAGAATACTCTGCCAAATTGCTTTCATCCAAAGCTTTGAGAGAGTAGTGATAATAACTGTGACTCGTGGACTAGGCAGATCCTAACTGCTGAACCACGTAAAAAAACCTTTGATTCCTTCTACTTTTTATATATTCTTGTTTAGTTCTCTTCATTTTTAAGTTGACGAAAAATAGCATCAACAGTTTGGTGCTTTCGTTGAGAGCATTAAGCAAATCATCGTATTGTTTAATAAAAAGCCTCTTGCATACCATCAATGGACATCGCGAATAACCCCGTAAGTGGTGGGCAACCATTACCGTAAATACCCGAGGAGCGAACTCCTCAGACTGAGAACTACCCACGGAGGCCTGGGAAGCAGCCCATGGTAGATCAGAGCCTTGATGAGGAGAGTGCATCATCAGCCTCCAGGGGAAACCTGCTCAAACCCCCATACCCGATGAAGATCTTTATTATAATCCTAAAAGGTACATACCAATCATGGAATTGGAGAATCACAGATTGCGCGAACAGCTGGCCGAAGCTACATGGCGAAACAAGGAGTTGGCTAGGCAAGCCACTGAAGCACAAGCACCACCTCGAAGGACTAGAGGACTGCCCCAAGGGAGTACGACTGCCAGAATGGCTGAGCAAAGAGCCCAACAAGCCCAACCAAGGCCCAGGACAAATTCTGGCAACGGTCGTCCTGGGGGAAATACTCAAAATGCTACTAGGGGCAATCCTACAGTAAGTGTAACTGCTGGAACGGGGAATAACTGAGCTCCTTTCGTAGCTTGGAATGATAACCCTGAACCTTTCAGGAACAACCTGGAGCCTGTCCGAGCCAATTCTGGACCTTCCAGACTCAATAATGAAAGGCCACCGTCGTCACCAATAAGGCATATGCCCTCACCGATAAGACAACGCTCTCCAGCTATGAGGCACCCCAGCCAACTTTCAATGGGAACCAGACAGGGGAGCAGGCACCCCAGAGACCCTCTCGAAGTGGGGGACAAGATAGAAATCATAGGGCTCGACCTAGACAAGGGGGTGAACAAGAGGCTCACTGAGGACATAGGGCATCCCAGCCAACGGAAAGTAATATGTTGAGGTCACATACGGTTGGGGCGAGGGGCAAGCAGAAAACCCACCTCGTAACAATCGAGCCACGCAACAATAACCAAAGAGGAATGCCAGGTTCCTCAGCAGAAGTTTGAATCTCAGCTGATCGGTGAGTGTTTACAACACTAAGCCCAAGAATATTGGGAATTATGAGAATGATTACCCTGTTCTTCGAGATCACTTGAATCAAAACGAGGGGTAGTCTAACTTGTGAAACCCAGATTTATGAACGCATTTAAATAATTGAAAAGAGCCTACGCAACCAATACATCGGGATCAGTATAACCTTGTACTGGGGCAGGGAGCTGTAGTTTTCACAAACAATAACCAGCTACCCCAAATGCAAGCTCAATCTCCAGTGGACTTGGTCCAAGAAAGAATCAACCAACTTGAAAGTGCATTCAGACTCCTTCAAGAAGAAAGAAATAAGGACAAGGTCGACGACTCCGATGAGGAGCTCGAGCCTTTCGCTCCACACATATCAAACACTCCATTTCCTTATGGATTCAAGATACCCCATGTGGCACCCTTTGATGGGACCTCAGACACATACAACCACCTGAGTACGTTTAACACAATAATGTGTGCCAGTAATGTTGGATACGAACTTAGGTGCATGATCTTTCCAACCACACTCATGGGACCAGCAAAAAAATGGTTTGACAAGTTCCAAAGGCACTCTATAATGATGGTTGACAGGCCTGAAGCCTCGGCCTTGACTAATGTTAGCCAGCAGCCGGGAGAGTCACTAAAAAGCTACCTGGTGAGATTCAACATAGAGGAAGCAGGAGCTCGAAATGCCAATGAGAGTGGTCATCTCATGGTGGTACGAGCTGGAGTATTATCAGGGAGTCCCCTTTGGGACGACATGCAAAGGAAACCCATGAGGACAATAACTCAATTCAATAACCGGGATCAAAGATTCGTCAATGGAGAAGAGGCGAGGTCAGCATTAAAACTGACTCCTCAACCCATTATAACTACAACGACGAATGTCAACTCAGCCTCGACCTCGGATACACGCTCAACGTCACAGCCCTCAGAAGATAACCCTTCAAAGAGGAAGAAAAATGAAGGAAATAACTCGGAGGCGGAGGGTAAAAAGAAAAAAGGAGATAAATACTTCTCCATTTAAATGGTTTATACCAAGCTTATAGATACTCAGGAAAACATTTTTATCACAAATGAGAACCAGGTCCCATTCAAGTGACCTGATCCGATGCGAATCAGAAGTCTAAAAGGGATACCAACAAATTCTACAGATTCAATAGGCGGTCATACCACCGAAGAATGTTGATAGCTGAAGGACAAGATAAAAGGTTTGATCTCGAAAGGATACTTTAGGTAGTATGTTAGAAATAGGAATCTGAACCAAGCTTCGGTTGCACAGAGGTCAGCTCCAACACAACCTGCCAACATAATACGGCCCCACGCGCAAGGGAGGATGACCGACCTCCCTCGATCGATGGGGATGATGTTGTAACCATTTTTGGAGGACCGCATATTGTTTGGTCAGGAAAAAATGCCCATAAAATATATGTCAACGAGGTCAAGACAGGGGATGGATTTCCCTACGAACCTGAACCCCGAGCTCCAAAACAACATAGGGTTAAAACTTAACCCATTACTTTCACTAAAGAAGACGCCTCTCACGTCGATTTCCCCCACAATGACCCTTTAGTCATCACATTCTAGCTCGCCAATAGAAGGGTGCGCCGAGTCGTGATAGATAACAGGAGCTCGGTTAACATCCTTTATAAGGCCACCTTGGAAAAGATGGGACTCTCAATTTGAGACTTGAAAGCCTGTGCGACGACATTGTACGGATTTTTAAGAGAAGGAATAGCCAACACGGGATCTATCGAGCTCCCGGTTACCTTGGGAGACTATCCAGTCTCAGTAACCAAGATAATGGAGTTCATGGTGGTGGACACCCCCTCGCCCTACAATGTACTGCTTGGGAGACCAGCCCTGATTGGGCTGGGGGCAATTTCATCTGTGAGGCACTTAGCCATCAAGTTCCCAACATCTAGTGGCATTGGGACGCTGAAGGGAGACAAGCTGGCCACCCTAGAGTTCTATTGCATCTCCATGAGAGGGAAGAGTAAAACAAGTGCACAAGCACTTGTTGTCATCCGAGAAATAAGTGGGACAGTCGTTGAAGTCGAAGAAGAGATCGACCCTAGAATAGAAGAGGATATGGTCGATCTCAGACCAATCGATGAGCTCGAGGATGTAGAGCTCGATGAAAAGGATACCACTAAGGTGGTAAAGATAGGGAAGAACCTCCCAAAGGATGCGAGATAGCAATTAATCCACTTCCTGAGGGAAAATCAAGATATGTTTGCATGATCTCATTCAGACATGATTGGGATCAACCCAAACATTAAAAGTCATGCACTCAACATAGACAAAGGATTCCCTCCAAAGCAACAGAAAATAAGGCTCCTGGACGATGAAAGGAATAAAGCCTTGAAAGAAGAGGTCGAAAGGTTGAAGGAAAATTGGTTTATCCGAGATTCTTTCTATCCTGATTGGATAGCCAATCCGGTGTTAGTCCTGAAGCCCAATGGCAAGTGGAAAAATTTCATTGATTATTCAAACCTCAACAAGGCATGTCTAAAGGATTGCTTTCCTCTACCTTGAATTGATCAACTCATAGATGCTACCGCAGGTCACGGCATCATGTCATTCATGGATGCATATTCTGGATATAACCAGATCACCATGCATGCACCCAACCAGGAACATACGAGCTTTATGACCGATAAGGGTTTGTACTGCTACAACGTGATGCCTTTCAGGCTCAAGAACGTCAGGGCCACATATCAAAGATTGGTGAATAGGATGTTTCTGAGAAAATAGGGAATAATATGGAGGTTTATGTGGAAGACATGCTAGTCAAGTCCAAGCATAATTGTAACCATGTTGATGATCTCGCAAAATGCTTTACTATACTCTAGAAATACAATATGAGACTTAACTCGCATAAATGTTCATTCGAAGTATCCTTGGGAAAGTTTCTCAGATTCATAGTAAATGCTTGAGGCATAGTGGCGAACCCAGATAAGATCAAGGCGTTAATCAATATGCCCTGACCTCGAAAACATAAAGATGTCCAGAGTTTAACTGGACGAATGGCAGCCTTAAGTAGGTTCATATTGAAATCTACATACAGATACCTTCCATTCTTTAATGTTTTCAGAGGGGGCAAGAAATTCGAATGGTCGAACGAGTGTGAGCTCACTTTTCAAGCTCTTAAAAAGCACCCCGCTGAATTACCAATCTTATCCAAACCAATCACAAAGGAAGTATTGTACTTATATCACGCCACAACCGAGCATGCGATTAGCGCGGTACTTGTTCGGGAGGATCATAAAAAGTAAAAGCTTGTCTACTATGTTAGTAAAAGGTTACTGGGGGTAGATTCAAGATATCCATTAATGGAAAAGTTGGCCTTGTGTTTGATACATGCATCTCGAAAGCTCAGACCATACTTCCAAGCACATCTTGTACACGTATTGACTGATCAACCGTTAAGGCAAGTATTTTTTAAACCTGAGGCGTCCGAAAGACTGTTAAAATGGGCGGTCCAACTCGGGCAATTCGAGATCACTTACAACCTGAGAACAATGATCAATGGACAATCCTTATCAGATTTCATAGTTGAATGTACAGGAATCACCAATGAGGAAGTCATAACCCCAGCCCGCGAGCTATGGAGACTTTACGTAGATGGGTCTTCAAATGAGAACGGGTCAAGGGCAGGAATCATTTTGATCACTCCCACGAGAAATCATTTTCATTCAGCCTTACAGTTTGGCTTCGAGGCATCAAATAATGAGGCAAAGTATGAAACACTATTAGCCAGACTTTGGATAGCTTATGAGCTCAAAGTGAAAGCCCTTCACTGCTATAGTGACTCCTAATTGGTCGTTAACCAAGTCTTAGGAGAATATCAGGCTCGCAGCATTCGGTCTATGCCATTTAACAAGTTCCACACGAGCAAAACTCAAATGCAGATGCTTTCGCTAGGCTCGCCACAACCAAAGAAGTTGATGCACTTAGTGTGGTGCCAATTGAGTTCCTACTGGTCCCGAGCATATCTGAGCCTGAAGAAGAGGATGTCAACATGATTGACTCACAACCTACCTGGATGACCCCCATAGTTGATTAACTTGAAATCTGGAGCCTCCCAGCAAATCGGAATGAGGCTAGGAAACTTATTTACAAGATACCAAGGTACATTATCTTGGAAAGGAAGTTGTATAGAACAGGGTATTCTATGTCGTTGCTAAGGTGTGTAACTCCACCCGAGGCTAGAAGAATTTTAGAAGAAATCCTTGAAGGATTTTGCGAAGACCACACTGGGGGGCATAGTCTATCAAAAAGGTGATTAGACAAGGATACTTTTGGCCTACAATTAAAGCGAACTCGTTCAAATACGTCAAGTGCAGTGACAAGTGTCAACGGTTCGCTTTAATCCTGCAAGCCCCACCAACTGAGCTCACCATGATGAGCTCTCCGTGGCCATTCGCAGTATGGGAAACCGACTTCATAGGATCCTTACCAACTAGAAAAGGGGGAATAAATATGTCATAGGTGTTGTTGATTACTTCACAAAGTGGACTGAGGCCAAACCTCTAGCTACTATCACCTCGAAGAAAGTTTTGGATTTCATGATGTGGAATATAATTTTCAGATACGGGGTACCAAGGAAAATAGTATCAGAAAATGGGACCCAATTCGATAGCGAATTGTTTATACAGTTTCTGTGTAAAGAATGGAATGATCAAAAGTTTTTCCTCAGTAGCCCATCTGCAAGAAAATGATCAAAATTTTTTCCTCAGTAGCCCATCTCTAAAGAGCTCAATTAAAAAAAAGGCTCGAAGAGACTAAAAGAAAATGGCCAGAGGAATTACCGCAAGTCCTATGGGCCTACAGAACGACAACTCGAACCTCAACAGAGCATACCCCATTTTCCCTGGCTTATGTTTGCGAAGCTATGCTACCTATTGAGGTCAAAATCCCAACAATAAGACATGAGGCATACGACCAAACCTTAAACCAATCCCAGCTTGAAGAAACTCTAGACCTAATTGAAGAAAAATGAGACGAAGCCCAACTTAAGAATGCTACATACCAACAAAGGGCTACAATATACTTCAACAAGAGGGTTCGAGACAGAAAATTTGGATTGGGAGATTTGGTGCTTAGATGTGTGTTTGTGGCCACACGAGACTCCTCAGCAAGCGTGCTCCGGCCTAATTGGGAAGGACCATACCAAATTGAATCAATCATTCGACTTTGTGTTTATAAACTAGCGAGATTGAATGGAGAATTGGTACCACGAGCTTGGAATGGTGAACAACTACGACCTTATTATCATTATTGTAGGAATGATGTTTATTCATTTGTAACCCAACTTGTACTTAATTTTTTCTTTTTTATCAATAAAGCACTGATTTTTTTTCTTCAAATTTTGTGTATTTTTATTGTTGTACTTTTTGCGAGCTCTCAAAATTCAATAACCTAAGATTACAATCATAGGATATTAAGGGGGCACAAGTGGTATACAATAATACCATAGCTCGAAAGTATAAAATCAATAAAAATGAAATAAAATAAAACAAGTGTATGGATTAATAACCAGGCACGAATTAAACAAGTGTATGGATTATTAACCAAACACAAGCTAAATGAGTCTGGAATGAACCAGTAAATTCTAATCGACATAATTAAAAGTTGGAATTTTAGATTAACCAACAAAAAATTATAAGCCGAGACAAAGCTGGAAATTTTGCAAATAAGTTTCAACCTCGCAACCTTGAGGCCGTACTCGAGGATGAGGAAAAGTTACTAAAATTAAGCAAGGAATAACTAGACTAACGAGGTTACACACCAATAAGTGTTTCATAATGGAAATATGTGGTAAAAGTAATATTCGATTTTGAGGTTAACGAAGTTGAAAAAATGTGCAATCGAATGAACTATGTATGAATACATGGAAGTTTGAACTCAAGCACAACAAGTATTTGTATGGATAAACAAATATGGAAGTAAATACTATATGGGCATGCTCGAAATATTTCGAGGCTAGAAATGTGAAGTATGCGATAGAGGAAAGAAGCGTTATAGGTAGATAGTGTGCATAAAGATTTCGATAAAGAAATTTAAGCATAAAATATAAAGTTCCATTAAAATATATAAAAAAAAACTCAAAACTTGAGTTTTAATTGTCTTTGCCCAAAGGGCATAAGAGAAATTTAAAAAAAATAAAAATAAAATGGATCGCAGCCCATAAGATGGTCTTCAAGAATCAACAACTCCATCAACCGCGGTCCCGGCTTGCTCGGAGGCCTCTGCCGCCTCTTCAGCATCAAGCTTGGCCTCTTCCTCCTCCATTCAAGCCTGCCACCTGGTGATAACTCGGTCTCCCTGTCTAATACAAAGATGGTATCGAGATCAGGATTGTTGGCCCAAATTCGATACATCGCCATGTCTACGGCGTGATCTTTTTTGGTCTTAAACTCCTCAAGAAGATGAACCTTCTCACTCTTGATGAACTTGAAAGTCATCTTCTTGTCCTCTTCCAACTTGCCATTTAGCTCCTGGACTCTTTGATCTATCACTCTCTGGCCTCCACCTCCTTCCAGGGCACCTCCAGCTCTTAAACCCTCTTAATCTCTGCATTTCAAGCTTCCACCTCCCTCCGAGCTGCTTCTAGCTCCAACCAAGCTTTTTAAGATCGTCCTCAGCCCTAAGTTGTGCATCTCTGGCCTCTTGGGCATGCACCTTTCTTGATGTGACCTCGCAGTTCATGATAAAATTATTATGAACAAAGTTTAAGAAGGCTTGCAGTTAAAAACCGTTATTAGAAGCGAGGAAATAAAAAATTGGCATAGAAATAGGGAGCCTACCAATTTTGACTTATCGAAGATAACAACTCTCCACTCTTGTCAAAAGGAGTGTTGGCAAACTAGCAGGAGGTCAGGAAGTCCCACTAGGGAGCCCCGAGGTTGCTAAGGCAATGACCCATGTGAGTCAATGCATCAGAATCCAGTTGCACCCTGGAGGTACCGACAGCACTTTCAACCACGAACTCAGGCACGTAGGTCGAGATCATAAGATGGCGGTCTCAGATAGGAGGCTGAGCAAAATGAGCTTGCTCTAGTTGACCAACAGGAGAAAGGGCCACGATTTCTAGGATGGCAGTGGGGTCGGTGATTTGGCCCAGGTCGGATGGCTTCGAGGCCGGTTGAGGCCGGTCAGGCTTCTTGGAGAGCTTAGAAGGGCAGCCTCCCTTTTGAGACACACAGTGGCGTTTGTTTGTTCTCAAGGAAACCCACTTGTTGAGGAGATTGTCCAAGTCAGATTCCATCTCGCCTAAAAAAGGAAAAAGAAGATCAATTATGTTGAGAAAAGAAAAACTACACAAGTCTAATATTGAGAATGACTATGTATTAGGAACCTAACATGAGGACTCATTTGAGCTCGAGCTAGGGGATCATGAAATCCCCCTATCTTCTGACGAGGCTAATGGAGTCCCCTCCCTAAAAGTACAGGACATCCTCGAAAGGTCCCTATAGTCGTTGGTCCCATACTGGATGGCTATCCTATCCCAAACTTTCTTTAGATTGTACATCATTTGGTACTTCCCCAACCAACTATCGAACCTGTATACCTTAAGGTCTACCCATGACCAGACCATGAAATTGTTTTGGGGATTGTTAAATAAAACTATGGTAGTGGGTTCCTGTCTAAGCAAAGTGGGAGACCATTTGGACAGGTCAAGCACAACTTTACCTCGTTCATATGAGCTCATTGAGGCCTCATCTTGTGCTTCATTACCCAAGCATGAAGGTTCGATGGGCCGAGGCACAGGGTCGCATGAGCTCGAACCCACAAGTTTACCTCTGGTGGGGAGCTTGTCCATTGGCACTGAGACTTCTTCCCATCTCGCATATTTGTGGATTCCCGATTCTTATATATAGACTTGCCTTCACCAAGGAGGCCACAAAGCCAAAGCTTGTCCTTGTGAAGAAGGTAGTTGAGAGATCGCTGACCATAGAGGAGCTTGAGGATTGCTTCCCCATGGTCCTTCATGGCCTCTGTAGGCTATGGGCGATAATAGTTGGCTACAAGAAAAGATTGGATGAACATTTCGAGCTCAAAATAAAAAAAAAATCAAAGAACCATGACAGGATACTTACGAATTCACTGGAATGAGTAAAAATGGGAGGGAGCGAGACCGTCTGTCTAGAAGAACATGGTCTTGAAGTTGGAAGGATGGTTGAGGATATCCTCGAACAACCGTCTCTCCTTTGGATAGCTCGACAAGTAGTAAAACCTGTCTCCACCATGAGCTCGGGAGGGGTTGCTCTTGAGGCAGAAGAGGTATAGAATCTATCGTGTCGAAGGCCTATCCCACTTCATCTCGTGGTATAAGGATCAAAGAGTGGCCAAGACCCTATATGAGTTGGTTTAGAGCTAGAATGGGGCGAGGCTAGCATAGTTAGTGAAACTTCGAAAGTAGTCTCTTAGGGGCAGTAAAGCCCCAACTTGCATGTGCTCGCGACTCCAGGCCGTGAGCTTGACCTTCCTCTTAGGATCGTCTTCGCCTGGAACGAAGTTGTAATGCCCCACGTTACTATGGCTGCTTCCTAGAATGACGACTGGCCCTACAAACCAACAAGAGTCTTTGCAGCGTGCTTTGTCCTCACTTGCACACTTCCTAGGAAAACTTCCCAGGAGGTCACCCATCTTGAGATTACTCCAGGTCAAGCACGCTTAACTTTGGAGTTCTCAAGTGATGGGCTACCGAAAAGAAGATGCATCTTGTTGATATAGGTAGTACCCATCAATCCATTTAAGCCCTCTTCAACTATGTAGTCCCATACCTACACAGTCTTAGAATCATCACACTTGACCTTCCCCAGGCGATGTGGGATTGCCCAGCTTTACCCGGTCTTTCCCCCTACAGATCACGGGATACTGACTGTCACAATCATCCTCCCTTAGGAGCCTGACGTCCCCGTCGGCCACACTTCTGGCTGGGTCAAGGCTCTGATACCATTTGTAACGCCCTACGTCACTATGGTTGCTTCCTAGAAAGACTCGTGTTGGTTTGTAGGGTCAGTCATCATTCCAGGAAGCAACCATAGTGACGTGGGGAGTTACAGAAGCAGTCCTCTCGTCGAAGCTGGCGGGCCGGCACATCAGCTTGCTGGATAGCTTTAACCCATGACATGATAATAACTCTAAAATCTACTTGGTCGAGGTAATGGAACTTTGGTAATGCTTAGCCTTGAAGAAACTGTCCTCCAAGACTGGAATAGAAAAGGGCTTAGAAGTGGTCGGCTGGTTCGAAACATTCTCCATGAGGCTGGAGGAAAGTGCACCAGGGGAGTAGGCTATAGTGACTTTGAGCTTAGGATCTAGTGGAATCGGCCAGATCTCAGGGTCCAGATCAGGATACATAGCAACTTGAAGCTTCTTTCTTTTTTCCTCTTCGACCTCGTCGATCTAGCGTCGAAAATTGGCTCGGATGTCCTCTCTGTCGAAGTTGTTCCTTGTGCTTGTGGATGAGTCATTGGTTTCGTGTAAATGGCGATTCAGGACAAGGAGAGGGTGGATAGTAAGGGATGGCAAGCTCTGGCCCCCAACGATTCTCTGAAGACTACAACATCTAATAAGAAATAACAAGGTGAGGGCCCATTATAAAAAAGGAAGTGGAAAAAATTAAGATCTTGATAACTCGAGTTTGCAAGCTTGAGATAACGAGATCACTTTGATCGAGCCTGAAGGCTCGAAATAGTAAGATTAACCCAAATGCCAACACCGAACTATTGAAAATTTTGGGGCATCAAGAGTGTACCCACGCGAGAGTGGGACGGTTAGTGTCAGTTTGGAGTATCCCAACTTTCTAGGTAAAAATGGATAGTTATCCAAAATAGGAGATACTATCGGGATGTGTGCATTAAACCCTAATCAGATCCTTTTTTTCTTAAGTTACATGAAACCTATATCCTAATACCCCATAACCTAAAAGGTCCCATTTTTATCAGCTTTTACCATAATTTTTTGCCTGAAACATATTTCCGTTCTATGTAAGTCTACATAATTAGAAGTTATCTATTGTAAAAGGAATTTTAAGAATCTGGTAGAAACCAGAAAAAGTGTTTGTACGTACAGAGGAAACGTAAACATAAAAAAAAATATGAGAGGTAAAGACCAGAAAACTTACACAAGGTTGTTTGTGGAAACATGGAGATCGTCGACTGAGGAAGCAAGAATGATCTCACGAAGCCGAAGGTGGTGAGGTTTCTCTGCTTCTTCGGTTTGGAAAACATGCAAAGGGAGGGGCTCTAGTTCATTTTTCTATTTCTGAAAGCTAAAATGCAAAAGTGAATGAAATGGTGAAGAAAAAAGGGTATATATAGGCAAAAGGAATGGTAAAGTCGAATGGAATAGGACCGTTGCATGATGATTTGGAAAAATCTAACGGATCCTATTCAATCTTGAAAATGGCGACAAAAGGGGAATAGGAGAGGACGTGCGTAGTTAAAAGAGTACTCAAGTATTCTCAGTGAGCAATCCCCTAGTGACACGTGTCCACACTCGAGTGTGGTAGGTGGGCACATTTTCTGATAGTGAAGTTCAAAAGTTTCATTTTCAGAGGATTCGAAGCAATACTTTTGAGGGGGAAAATTTTTACACCCAAATTTCGAAAATAAAATAAATAGCCTCGAAATGTAGGCTTGAAAAAGTTAAGCTCGTATCTACAAATGTCAGTAGTACACTTATACGAATTCTCAAGTGTTTCCAGATCTGTTATTAGCACTCGAGCATGAGTCGCATTATTCGAGCCTGAGTTGCAGACTCAAATATGCCAACCTTCTCCGAGGAATGTACTTGACCAAATTATGGGATGAGGAGGAGGTTATAACTGGAACGATGAGCTCGGAGCTTGGCCAATCTCGAAAGTGCGTCAACATAATGATCGACATTAGTGACGCGTTTGGACACAAAAAGATTGTTAGGAAATCCCTATTTCATAGGGATTTGTTATTTTCATATAATAAATCCCTATTGTGATAAGATATTATGTAATTAACGCATTTATATTCAAATTTATTTGATTGATTGTGACTTCCCTCAATCAGAGTAAGATATTCTCACAACCAGGTCTATAAATAGCGTGGAGTATTCCATTTGTATTCACGCACAAATTGTACTAGAGAATACTCTGCCAAATTGCTTTCATCCATAGCTTTGAGAGAGTAGTGATATTAATAGTGACTCGTGGACTAGGTAGATTTTAACTGCTGAATCCCGTAAAAAACCTCTGAATCCTTCTACTTTTTATATATTCTTGTTTAGTGCTCTTCATTTTTAAGTTGATGAAAAATGGCATCAACAGCGTGAAGCATAGGTAACAACATTTCCATTCTGCATGAGAACTCCTCCTAAACCAGTACTAGAAGCATTAGTGAATACCACATACGGTTCATCACTATTAGGCATAGTGAGAACATGCATCATAGTCAATCTTTGCTTCTGTTCTTTGAAAGCTTTCTCACAACTATCATCCCACATAAACTTTTAATAATTTCTTGTTACCTTTGTCAAAGGCATAGAAATTCAAGAGAATTTATCCACAAAGCGATGGTAGTAACTTGCTAACCCAAGAAAACTTTGAACCTTAGTAATGTTCTTTGGTCTTTCCCACTATAAGAAAGAGTCTATCTTCACAGGACCCACAGTAATTCCTTCTTGAGATATTAAATGCTCTAAGAATTTGACCTCGGTCATCCAAAAGTCACATTTCTCTTTATTATCATATAATTGATGATCCTTCAAAGTCTACAACACAATTGCTAAGTGCTTACCATGGTCCTCAAGTGTCTTGGAATACACCAAAATATCATAAAAAAACTACGATAAACTTGTCCAAATAGGGTCTAAAGATTCTATTCATAAGGTCCATAAATGTTGCTAGCGCACTGGTCAATCCAAATGGGATCACCGAAAAGTCAAAGTGCCCTTAACGCATCCTGAAAGCAGTCTTAGGAATATCCTCTTCCTTAATCCTCAATTGATGATAGCCTGACCTCAAATCAATCTTGGAAAAACACTTTGAACATCTGAGCTGATTAAACAACTCATCTATCCATGGAAAAGGATGCTTGTTTTTAATTGTCTTATGATTCAATTTCCTATAATTGACGCGCAGTCGCAAGGATCCATCAACTTTCTTGGAAAACAAGTTTGGAGCTCCTGATGGGGAAGTACTATTCCTCATGTAACTTTTATCCATCAGCTCACCCAATTGCTTATTCAATTAAGCAAACTCTACAGATGCCATGCGATAAGGTGCAATAGAAACTGGTTGAGTCCCAGGAATCAAATCAATGCAAAAATTGATCTCCCTATTAGGTGGTAGTCTTGGCAAGTCCTAAGGAAACACATCTGCAAAGCCACTAACCATTGATATCCAAGGAAACCTGTCTAGAGGCCTTGACTCATCCTCAATTGCTAATAGTTTCCCATAGCACTCTAAGTTTCTTTTCCCACCTAAGCATGTCTTTAAGATAGGATTCTTCCTTACTACATTCACGCTGGCTCGATATACAATGAAATTTCCACTTGGAGTTAAAAGAGTCACCTTTTTCGTGAGCAGTCTACAATGGCTTGGTACTTAGACAAGCAATCCATGCCAAAAATAACATCAAATTGTCCTATAGGTAACACTATACTATTTCTTGATAACTTATTCCCTTCAAACACAACACAAACTGATTTACAGATGGTGGATACCTCACCATGCCCTCTCATAGGTACACTCAACTACAAGGCAGGACTAAAATTTTCCCAACTCAAACCCAACATGCTAGCAAACATTAAGGATATAAAAGAAGGTGATGCACCAATATCAAATAATACATGAGCCCAAGAATGTGAGATAAGAAGCATACCATCCACAAATCATTGACGTGTCCTTCCTTGCACATCATCACCACCAAGAGCATAGGCTTGACCAGAGGCTTTTCCTTTCGCTTTCCCATTTCCTTGACCAGGATGGCTTGTGCTCGCACCAGATTATCCTCCTTGATTGAACCCTCTTTGACTCCCAGTAGAAATAGGATTCTGGAAACTATGTGAGTACCCCTAGGTGAATCTTGAACCTTGGGGCTTGAACTGATGTTGATATTGGGGTTGTTTTCCTGGTGCGGGTGTGAAATCATAGGAATAAGACTGAGACTGGTTATTCTTGGGTTTTCTTATGAAAGGAGTAGACCAAGTATAACTCCCTATGGGTCCTCCATGTGATGGTGGGGACCTCTGTCGTTACTACAGACAATCTTTTTTCTTATTACTTGGTTGGACACAACTGAAACACCCATACCACCCAATTCGAGTCTTTCCTGAAGAACTGCTACTAGTATTACCCCCACTAAGATGATATCCTTGGGAGAACCACCGCCCTTGGTTCTTCTTGTTCATTTTTTAGTCTTTTCTACTTTAACTCTTTTTCTCAATTCATTCTTGATGTGCCTCAGTCTACAAGGCTGCTGTCACACACTCATTCAAGTTGGCAAAGGTCATAGGGGCAATTGGACCAAGTGTTAAAGGATTCTAGTGACGTAGGAAATCCTTAATCAAAAGAGGTTGATCGACTTCACCAGCATAAGCATAGGAAGATAACTCTACAAACTTCATGTCAAATTCATTAACTACATATCTCATTGCCTTAAGGTCCTTCGGTGAGATGGATTAAAATATTATTCCTTGAAAAATCTTTCACAGTCTCTCCAAGTCATCCCCTTAATTTCAATGGTCCTACTCAAGGTTTCCCACCAATCTGCCACACTACCTTCCAACTTGGATAAAAAAAAAGTCACTTGACACTCATCAAGTGTCCCCATGGTGTTGAAGTTTTTCTTTATATCCCTCAACCACCCTTCAGCCATCATAGGGTCTTGTCCACCTTCAAACTCATGCATTTGGAACCGATGGAAAATCTGGAAGTGATGGCTCTGTCGAGTAGCTAAATCCATCTATTGGGTGGGAATGCCTCTTAAAGCCTTGAGAATGGCGTTCATTGGGAATGCATCTGGTGGAGGGGGAACCTCAACCTCAGAGACTTCAGCTGTAGGCCTTCTCCTTGTTGTCATTCCTTTTAGAGGCATTATCTTAGGTTTGTGAATAAAAAACTAAATAGTTAGTAAGGAATGTATGCATTCTATATACATAAGCCTTTATACATAAAAATACTTTATTTTGAAATAAATTTAATCTATTTGGTGTCACACTCCAATGTATTTAAACACAGTGCTCTGATACCATTTTTCTGTCACAGCTCGAGCTCTAGGCTATGGCATATATGTAATATCCATAACTTGGGTGGTCAAAGGTCAAACTTTGACCCTTGTTGGAAAATAACCCTTATAAATAATCCTTGATTTTATACTATATAGTATAATAATTATAAGTCCAAAATTAATGGAATAACTCATTTTGACTGCCTTTTTCACTATCGAATAATTATAAAACTTAAAAAAATGCAATGAGAAGACACATATTTTATGTGGTTCAGGTTATTAATTAACCCTAGTCCACGAGTCTATTGTATTAGGATGTGAGGAAGCTTGAGTTCAGGCAGCTCTAGGCAGTGCTCTGAAATACTAAAGTTTGGATCATTTACAATGGGTGCCCTAGCCCTATTTATAGAGGCTGAGGATAATTAATTCCCTTAATGGGGAGTTATTACAAACATTCCCAATTAATTGGGGTATAAATTCTAATTAATACATATTGTCAAAATTAAAAAGGTGGTGAGCCTGTGCACATCACACGAGGCCCATTTACGAGGTTCGGGAATTCCAACAAGTCCTGACAACTGGCCTCCCACCATATCAACAACACTGATGGACGGACCATCGAAATCTTCAACCAACAAGAGCTGGAGGAGCAATTCAAGAACAATCAAGTTGTCTGAGTAGCTCAAGAAGCTTAGGAAGATCAAGAGCACGAGGAGGAGCTCCAAGCAGGGATAGAGAGTTCATCCCAAAAACAAGGTAAATATAGCATAATAGTTTATAACGCTAGACAAGTAGGAGACGTTGTAAGTCCCGAGCACATGCGGGTTTCTCCATCACTTCTGTAGCGTCCCAAATTTGCTAATAAGGCTTAAGGCCTTGATTAGCGTGCCAAGAGGGCAATTGTTATCCAAAAAATTGGCATTGATGATGTGGCAAGTGATCCCTGGACACGTGGCTGACACCTGGAAGAGCTCTACTAATGTATCGACCAGAAGGCACATTATAAGCAGGAGGCGGCCCAATCTTACCTCAACCAGTCTGGTCGATGGTTCCGCATGCAATGTAATATTACTATAAAGATCTTTGTAAATCCCAAATTTATCTCACACAATCTCCTGGATATCCGGTTATTTAGGAGAGAATATCGGCAACGAAATCATGTAATCCCCCTTGAGCCTATAAATAGAGAAAGATAGCTCAAGGGGGGGACTTTTGGGCTTTCGAATTACTTGATACTAGTGTAATTCTATCTGAAATATTGTATTGTTCTTCAGAGGTTGGTGAAACTCATTGAACCCTTGTTCTTTGATCACTCCTTTGATTCTCATATCAATAACAATCTAAGTGGACGTAGGTCATTACCAGATCCTGGGGCCGAACCACTATAAAATATCGTGTTCTTATTACTTTTTGTCATTCGGTTCTTTTCAACGCATTCATTCACATTAATCATATTCTGACTCCGTGTCAGTTGGCCAAAATCTGGGTCAACATTCTGGTGCTTTCATTGAGAGCTTGATTTATCATTGTTAAGAAAATCAATGGCGAAAACTGCAAGGAAAACTCGACAGGCGGCCACCGTTGCACCGTCAAACCCACCACCTCCTCCTCCTCCTTCAAGCGTGGTTGAGGATGAGCCACATTTAGATTTTGAGGAGGAAAAAATGGATGATGCGACGCTGAAGAGTACTCTGGGAGCGCTGTAAGAAGAGCTTGCTAATCTGAGAGCCAGTCAAGAGACAGCTGCCGAGGTTATGGCACGGCAGCATCAGGAGATTGAACAGCAGTGCGCAGAGTTAAGCGAAAGGCAGGCGGAGATGGACCGCCACCAGAGCGAAGCCATGGCAGCCCTCGAGGCAGCCTTGCAACTGGCTAGGAATCAGGCCGCACCTGTCTCGCAGCCTGACCAACCTGTCAATGGGCCACCCCAGAGGGGTCCTAATCCTAGCCCACCAATCCAGCCCTCGAGTCCGCAAAGGCCCGAGCAGCCTCAGATACCTCATGAAGATGTCTCGCTGGACCCTGAGGCACAGCCTCCATCCCAAGCTGGTCGCGGTAATCCCCTGCAACAGAGGCAGAGTAGGGCTGAGCATCAGCCTCGTAGTCCTAGACGCCGTAGGGGCGATGAGCCAAACCTACCGAACAGAGGTCAGTATCCTCCTGGTAACAGGAGGAACTCAGAGTTAGGCTCTGCGATCCGAGGTCCCCCACGGCATGATAATGCCTGGGGACATAACGACCAGCGCAGGCCACCCTCTAACGCTCGGGACGTTTCAGCCAGGGATGGAAATCGAGGGAACAGTCGGTCCCACCATAGCCAATTGAGGTTCAGAGATGGCCATGGGTATAATGAGGCTGACTCAGGCAAAGGAAATGCTGGTAGGAGGAATGAAGAAAGGGGTAAAGGCGGCAGCCAGATACCCCAAGATGACCAACCCAATGGACGGGATGCTGGGGGGCAGCCCAGGCAGAATAATGTCTTCAACCGACTCGGGGGTAGCGAGCAACGGAGAAGAGACGGGGATTTGCGAGACGTACTCAACGATCGTCGTGAGCGACATGGCAAGAACGTCCCCCCAGCAACAGAGGCCACATCGATTCCTATCGCTGTACAGGCCCAGATAGATGCCCTCAACCAGGCAGTGCAACAGCTAGTCGGGGGAAGGATATCTTATATCGACCATGATAGGAGGAAAGGTACTCCTTTCATCCAGAGGATAGCTATGGCAGAAACTCCAAGCAAGTTCAAAATGCCTACGCTTCTGAACTTTGACGGGTATGGAGACCCAGTATCTCATGTCAATAAATTTGAGATACAAATGGACATTCAGAAAGTGTCCGAAGACGCTCGGTGCAGGATCTTCCCTGCAAACCTTTCTGAGGCCGCGCAGGAGTGGTTTTTTAAGTTCCCTCCCGCAAGCATAGTTTCCTGGGAAATGTTCGTAAGGGAGTTCTACGGACGGTTCTATGCAGGTAGTGTGCATCCGACCGAAGCAAACCAACTGGTTGAAATTCGCCAGCAGGATGGAGAGTCGCTGAAGGATTACATCCAGCGTTTTATGCGAGCAGCGGCTGGAGCAAAAACAGTGGGGGACGAAGGCAAAATGATGGCCATAACCGCAGGAGTTAAGCGTCGCTCCCCCCTCTGGAAGAGCTTCCACAAGGAAGGAGTTAGAATGTAACGCCCTACTTCCTTAGAGCCGTTACCAAGTGAGTTTTAAGACAAAACAATGTGCAATGAACTCGCTAACCGAGGTTTTTAAAACAAAAGTGTGACTAATCAAAAGTTAAGGCTGTAATCTTTGAAAATGCGTTGTTTCATTAAAAACTTCTAGTATTAAACATTTGGGATCCCAAAATAAGGTTTGAAAACTATCTACATCTTAAAATAAGTTTACAGTTGATTAGTTATAAAAATCATAGATTATTACAACCATTTCTCGAATAAACCCCCAACCAAAGCAGTCGGGCAGGCCAAACATGTACGCGTCGCTTCATGCTCTCCGTACTCATGGCTGGTTGACTCAATCTATGCCCTTACCTGCAACACAGAGCACCCGTGAGCCGAAGCCCAGCAAGAAAACTCAAGCAGTACATAACATATGCAAATTATACAGTTAATCATATCAGATAGTCCACAGATAAACAGGTCAACCAATAGACTTAAGCAACCCGGCCATGCCGCCCCAGAAGCCTTACCAAAGCCTGGGGTCTCGGTCCTTACCGTAAGGATATCACATGTATCCATGGGGTTCCACCCTGACTACAAGTACTTCACGTGCTAAGTGGTACTTTCAACCCCACTGCCGTTCTCGGCCTTTCGCCGTTCTCGGTCTTACGCTGTTTCATTCAACTATAATCACAGATAGTCTAACTCGAATAACATTTGAACATATATCAATACAATCAAGTCTGCACCCTAACATGTAATGCAATATAGGTCCGTGCCCTGCAACCACACTATGGGCCCATGCCCTGTCCTATGGGTGCAATAGTTTTCTTACCTGTCAAATTGATAGCTTTCATCACCTGACTCCTTGAGCACAATCCCACTCGAGCCTTAGCGCACACCTAAGCACAAACATGGGTCAAAGTCAACACCAAACCTCGAGTCCAAAACCTCGCCTCGGGACCTATCCCGAGCCCCCGGGAAGTCCTAGATCCACAAAACAAGGTGGTGGAATCGAGCCCTGAACCCTAGGTCAAAATCCCTCAACAAAAGCCCAAAAACCCCTTTCTGTGAACAGTGCAGCGCTACAGCGCTCTAAAGAGGGTGCTGTAGCGCTACAAGCAGGACCACACATCCCCAGAAACAGGGCCTAGCGCTACAGCGCCCAAAGACTAGCGCTGTCGCGCTAGTTGCAGGCTGGCAACACCAAAAATCATTTTCTACGATTTCTTTCAACCATTCACAACCCAAACTTCCCCAAATCTTTACCAAACTCAAAATCAAGCTTATAAACACTCTCCACTCATCCCAAGTATCCCAAATCTTCAAAACCCAAGCACATACATCCCAAATCTCAAGATTTACCATGATTAACCCTAAACCCAGAAATTCAGTCAAACAACAAAGTTAAAGGCTTAGAATTCATACCATTGATGCAATTTCGACCTTGATTCATTTCCTAGACCTCCTTAGCTTGTTCTTCCTCAAAGCTTGCCCAGAAATTCCCTAAAGTTCCCATCAACTCAGCTCAAAACACAGCTCAAACCAGCCAAACCCTTAAAAACTGAAATTTCTAAAAACTTACCTCAAAAGTTGATGTGTTCTTGCTAATCCTTGCCAAATCTTCAAGTCTAACTTGAAGATCCTTGATGCTCAGCCTATCCTAGCTCTCCACTGAGCTTTTCCCCAAGAAATTTGAAGAGAGACGGTGCTAGAATCCTCAAACCGCCCCTTTTGGAAAACCCTCTGTTTTTCTCTCTTTTCTTTTCTTCCTTTTTCTTTCTTTTCCTTCAGATTGCTCACACTCTCTAACAATCCCACTCACTATATAAATCCTCATTTAATCTATCTCTCAAAAGCCAATTGACCAAAATGCCCTCCCTATTAACTCTAAACCTTTTTGTCCACGTAGGGCCATTTTAGTCATTTTACCCAATTCCCGCTAATCCTCAAGTGTCTCTAATATTTTCCCGCTTGTTTCCCAATACCTGAAAAGTCACCAAATAATATTCCTCGATATCAAAATAAACCCCAATATACTCATTAGCTTCCTATTTATACCCGCAGGCTCGCCCCGAGCCAGGTATAAATCTCCGCCTCGACTTTCCGCTAATCCGCTCACTGGGATCGTCTCGAGTCACAAATCACAGATACATCCACATCACAATGTGGTCTCAAAAATCATCACATATCAATACAGTTATGCCCAACATGGTCAAAATTACAATTATGCCCTTCTAGCACAATCAGGGCCTACATGCATACTAATACACATAGTCATGCATCTCAAATAGTCAAATAGTCATATAACATGCTTTAAATCATAGTCATGCATTTTACTCATTAAAAACAAACATAAAGTCCATTATGCCCTCCAGGCACACTAATCAAGGCCCTTAAGCCTTATTAACGATTTTGGGTCGTTACATAGAACTACCCAGGAATTCCTGGACCGGGCTAATCGTTACATCAAGCTCGAAGAAGCCATTGCCGATGATGGAAAGCCCTCAGACAAGGGTAAGAAGGCTGCCGAGCCCGCCAAAGCCGCCAATGGGTCTAAACCTAACGGCAATGGCAAAGGCAACGGGAACGGCAACGGCAATGGCAAGAATGGTGGAAAACGGCCGCACAATGAGCCTTCCACCTCCGACAATAAACGAGCCAAGGGTAACCGTTATGAACCTCGGTTCACTAACTACACTACCCTTGTTGAGTCTCGGGGAGATGTTTATCAGGCCACAAGTTCTAGTGTGCCTTATAAAAAACCTGGCCCCATTCGAAAGGATATTTCGAAGAGAGACACTACAAAATTCTGTCATTATCATAACGACTATGGACATGACACCAACGAATGCAACCAGCTGAAAAACGAAATCGAGTTCCTTATTAGACAAGGACACTTGAGAAGATATGTACGGGCCTCGGGAAATTCCCAACGAGAAGCTCCAGGTAGCAACGAGCAGGCGCCTATGCGCCAACGCTTGCCACCCTTACAGCCTGCCCCCGTGACTGGCACCTTATTGACCATTTGTGGAGGCCCGCACCTCGCGGGAAATAGCAGAAAGGCCAGGGAACGATACGCTCGGACTCTGCGCCATGACCAGGACATCGAGATGATGACTGTGGAAGACCGTGCACCAAAAAAGGCTCGGTCAGACGAAGGCGAAATAACCTTCTCTAATGGCGATGCCCAACATGTCCGTTTCCCACATTCCGATCCGCTGGTCGTGGATATCCAGATGGCTAACATGATGGTAAAAAGAGTGATGGTCGATATAGGAAGGTCGGTGAATATCCTGTATAAGTCTTCGCTGGAACGGATGAAGTGGTCCGTTAAGGACCTGGAGCCCTGCAACCAAACGATATACGACTTCTCAGAAGAAGGACTCGCCCCCGCCTGATTGATCAGACTCCCGGTGACGACAGGTACAGTGCCTGCTACCAGGACATTACTCGCTACTTTTGTAGTAGTCGATTGTCCTTCGGCGTACAATGCCGTCATTGGAAGGCCTATACTGGTTGATCTACGGGCCATCATCTCTATGTGGCACTTAGCCATGAAGTTCCCGACAGACGCAGGGGTGGGACGCGTGTTGGGGAACCAGAGGGAAGCCAGAGAGTGCTACAATGCCTCAATCACAAAGGTGAAAAATGGAACACCAAATGGAGCTACCTCGGATAGGTTGCAGATGGCAGTTGATACACAAGCCCAATCCGGTGATGAAGTCACCAAATAGGGTGTTGCCCAAAGTGAGGATAGAGACTTAAATCCTCGCTTTGGGGATTTTGAAGAAAACGTTGGACCCATCGAGGACCTGGAAGAGGTCCAACTCGACGAAAAAGACCCGACCAGAGTTGTAAAGGTCAGGAAAAATCTAGAGCCCACCACGAAGCACGCACTGGTGGAATTTTTACGGAAGAACCAGGAGGTTTTTGCCTGGTCACACAAAGACATGGCTGGGATATACCCTGCAGTTATCAGCCATGTCCTGAATATAGACAAGACTTTTCCACCCGTACAACAAAAGAGAAGGCTGCTCGATAAGGATAGATCGAGAGCCTTAAAGGAAGAAGTTGACAAATTAAAGGAGAATGGGTTCATCAGGGTGGCATTTTATCCATCGTGGGTCTCCAATCCAGTGCTGCTTCCCAAGCCTAATGGAAAATGGTGAACCTGCGTGGATTTTACAGACCTCAATAAAGCCTGCCCAAAGGACTGCTTCCCACTCCCAAGAATTGACCAGCTGGTCGATGCAACTGCAGGGCACGAGATCCTCTCGTTCATGGATGCATATTTGGGCTACAACCAGATTAGCATGCATCCCCCCGACGAGGATCACACTAGCTTTCGGACCGATACGGGCTTATACTGTTACAAAGTAATGCCCTTCGGACTGAAAAACGCAGGTGCGACTTACCAACAGCTAGTCAACCACATGTTTAAAGAGCTGATCGGAGTAAACATGGAGGTATACGTGGACGACATGCTGGTAAAGTCTAAAAAGGCAGAAGGACATGTAAAGGATTTACAAGAGTGCTTTGATGTTTTGAACAAATACCAGATGAAGTTAAATCCCCTCAAATGTTCCTTCGGAGTTGGATCGGGGAAATTCTTAGGGTTCATTGTAAATTCAAGAGGAATCGAGGCCAACCCCGACAAGATAAAAGCCTTGATCGACATGAAGTCGCCAGAAAGGATCAAAGATGTACAAAGTTTAACTGGGAGAATCGCAGCCCTATGTAGATTTTTTCGAAATCAACAGACAAGTGCGTCCCTTTTTTCAATCTACTTAGGGGAAATAAGAAGTTTGAATGGACAGGAGACAACGAGCAAGCATTCCAGGCCTTGAAAGCTCATATGGCACAGCCTCCCATCTTATCAAAGCCAATAGAAGGAGAAACTTTGTTTATTTACCTGGCGATTACAAAAGTTGCTGCGAGCGCAGTGCTAGTACGAGAAGAAGAAGGCATACAGAATGCGGTCTACTATGTAAGCAAAAGGCTGATCGGAGCAGAACTGAGATATCCACCAATCGAGAGGTTAGCAAATTACTTAATCCTGGCCTCTAGGAAGCTGCGCCCTTACTTCCAAGCCCATCCTATCACGGTTTTAACTGACCAACCCCTGCGGCAAGTCCTCTAAAAACCAGAGGCGGCTGGGCGATTATTAAAATGGGCAGTCGAACTAGGGCAGTTCGATATAATTTATTCACCGCGAGCAGCAGTAAAGGGACAAGTCTTAGTCGATCTTATTGCAGAATTCACCGAACTCCAAGACAGCGAACAGTGCGAACAGCCTAAAGCACCTGAGCCTTAAGACAAAGCTCCTTCGTGGAAGTTATTCACGGATGGGTCATCCAATGAATCCCCCGCTGGAGCGGGAGTAATATTGATAACGCCGGAAGGGCATCGATTTCACTGCGCCATCAGGTTCGACTTCACCGCGTCAAATAATGAAGCTGAATACGAAGCGCTCCTCGCTGGATTGAGAATGGCAAAAGATATGAGCATAAAGACGCTTGATATTTATAGTGACTCATAGCTGGTCGTGAATCAAGTTCTAGGGGAATATCAAGCGCGAGGCTTAAAAATGGTGGCCTACTTAAATAAAACAAAGGACCTGCTAGCCTAGTTCACAGAGTATACCCTCCAGGAAATACCACGGGATCAGAATTCAAACGCAGATGCCTTAGCAAAACTTGCGAGCACAAAAGATGCTAACACTTTGAACATTGTGCCAGTGGAAAGACTGAGTAAGCTAAGCATACAAGCAGTTGAGACCAATATGGAGATTCGAATGGAGGATACATGGATGGCACCTTACTTGGAATATCTGACGAACGGTGTGCTACCGGCAGATAGAAACAAAGCCAGAACTCTACAAAGGCGTGCCACTAGGTACATACTGGTCGATGGTGTTATGTACCGAAGAGGATATTCAATGCCACTACTCAGATGCGTTACACCAGAAAAAGCTAAGGAGCTCATGAAAGAGGTGCATGAAGGCTTCTGCGGGGATCACGCTGGGGGGCAGAGTTTGGCAAAGAAGATTCTAAGGCAAGGCTACTTCTGGCCAACTATGAACGAGGATTCGATGGAGTTTGTACAAAGATGCGATAAATGTCAAAGGTTTTCCAAGATTCCACGAGTAGCTCCGAATGAATTGAAACAAATGCAAAGCCCGTGGCCTTTTGCGGTCTAGGGGATAGATTTGATTAGATCCCTACCTACAGGGAAAGGAGGAGTAAAGTACGCAGTCGTGGCAGTTGATTACTTCACCAAATGGGACGAAGCTGAACCGCTTGCTACCATCACGACCAAGAAAGTCCTTGACTTTGTCATCAAGAACATTATTTGCCGGTATGGTTTGCCCCGAAAGATCGTTTCAGACAACGGAACCCAATTTGACAGTGACTTATTCACCGACTTCTGTGAAAGGCATGGAATTATTAAAAGCTTTTCTTTAGTCACGCATCCCCAAGCAAATGGGCAAGTCGAAGCCATGAATAAAACTCTTAAAGATACCTTGAAGAAGAGGCTTGAAGATGCTAAAGGAGCATGGCCAGAACAGCTGCCTGAAGTCCTTTGGTCGTATAGAACGTCTCACCGAACAGCGACAGGTCATACCCCGTTCTCCTTAGCCTACGGATATGAGGTGATGTTGCCTGTCGAATTAGATCCCCCCTCACATCGACGCCTAACATACGACCAGGACCAAAACAGACACTTGATGATGGAGTCCCTAGACTCAATTGACGAGATACGGGAGAAAGCCCAACTCCGAGTTGCTGCGTACCAGCAAAAAGTCGCCCGGTACTTTAACTCCAAAGTTAAAGAAAGAAAATTCAACGTCGGTGACTTGGTGCTACGATGAGTTTTCTTGAATACCCGCGACCCCACTGCTGGAGTACTCGGACCTAATTGGGAAAGACCTTACCAGATTGAAGAAGTCCTTCATCCGGGCACCTACAAACTTGCACGCCTAAACGGAGATCTCGTTCCACGTTATTGGAATGGAGAACACCTGCGCAAGTACTATCAGTGAACAGTCCTTTTTAAAGGACTGGCTTGTATTAAATTTTTCTTTTTACAAGTTTAGCAAAGAGGGTTAGCCACGCTGAATGGTTAATCGCTCGTATATGTAAGATTCTATTTTAGAATCACTCGTAAAGACATGTTTAGTCCATTTTTTATACGAGATTATAAGGGACTGTGCGCAGCCAGTCATTCTTGCCAACCTTTGTAAATTTATATTTACAAGTATTTGTTCATTACGTGTGTTGTTTTGTTGTATTACAAGTATTACTTTTTCACCCGAGCAGAATTGTTCGAACAGGTCATGGTCAAGGCAAGTGACCAAGGACCTAAAGCTCCTCGGTCACTTGGGGGGCATATAAGGCACATCCATAGCAAAGCGTACCATGAGGTATGTAAACACATGAACAAAATGAGTGAAAGCATGCTAAGGTACTTAGAGTATTTTTCAAAATTTATATTTTGTTAAATCAAGCCAAAGTACTATGCTAAGTTCGGTCATGCGGACAGATGTTATAGTAGATGAAAATATTATAACATTATAAAGCAATCTTTTACATCGCAAGCATCACTGCTTGGATGTAACTGTTCAAATAAAAGGAAAAGTTTGCTGCCCTTGCAGCAAATTCAAAAATATATATATTGTCTTTACATCATGACCCGTGGGTCGTGTAATCAAAAGAAAGAAAAAAATAATAAAAAAGCTCAAGAGGCATTGGGAGCAGGAGGGTCTTTATCAGCGTTCTGGTTGGCAGCATCCTCGACAACTCCTTCTTCCTCTGCACCAGCAATGCTTGGGGAAGCAGAGATCCTTGCTCTTGCCTCCTCTTCAGCCAGTTGAGCAGTACAGTGGGCCAGCTCAGCATTTCTGACATCTTCTGAAAGATAACCGAAGTTGGCACCCTGATTGTTTTTCCAGAAGTTGTAAAAACACTGGAGCGTCGCGTTCTTATACCTTTCCAGATTTTTGGAGTTGTCAAGCTTCAGTTGCTCTACTTGGCTCTCAAGAGTAGCGATGGCCTCGTCCTTGGACTTGAGCTCCTTGCCCAGTCTCTTGCATTCGCGATACTGGACTCGGCTGGCCTCCTGATACTCCTCTCTCTGCTTTATTATAGCTGCCTTCGAAGCTTCAACCTCTGATAGCTTTGTCACCGCAGCTTCCCTCTGCTGAGCGATCGCCTCCAACCCCTTCGCATGCCTGGCCTCTGTAGCCGAGAGCTCCTCGGCTGCTTTCACTTGGTACCTCTCGATGGCCTTTGCCCGAGCCTGGTCGATAGAGGCTTGGGCATGGGTACGAGCAGCAATTGCAGACAGCAAAGCCTGTGAACAAAGGAAAAAGTTAGAGCCTGTTGCAAGGAAGGAAAGACAAAGGCTAGAGAGATGAAAAATGCTTACACTGGAAATTTCGTTCAGGGTCTTGTTCAGAATTTGGTCGACCCCCATACTCTCTGCCTCAACCATTGCATCCTTGATGCGATTGTTCTTCACGATGTGTGCAAGGCGGTCTTTGGCTGCTCGTAAGGCGCGGCTCGAGAGTTTGGCCCCAAGAGTTTCTTCCCGCTTGTTTTGTTCCTTGGTGGGCGCAGCCAGAGGGTTTGTCGGAGCAGGAAGAGTCTCCTTCTCAGCAAGAGCCGAAGGATGAGTAGAAGTTTGCCCAGTTGGCACTTCCTTGGAAGGATCTTCTGTTCGACTCCTTTTGGCAGGTCCCTGGCTTGTTTCGCCGTTGTGTCTCCTTGACGACTTTCACCGGAGCTGAGGAACTTCCTCTTCCTCCTCAGCCGGGTATAGGTCGAAGACGTTGGGAGTGGCCATATCTGTATACAAGTAAACACATGCAAAGGGTAAGATAAAGGCAGATGAAAACTCTTTATCAAACGAAAAAGAAGGTCACAAAGTTAATACCCGAGCTACAACTACTGGTCGCTATACTATTGACTCTATTAGTCACACACTCACTATCTGGCATGAAGAAGTCTAGCCCTAGATTTGGAGTATATGTAAAGTTGCCCTCCCCATCAAACAAGTGACAGGGAATTGGCAAGCTATTTAAAAGCGAAATTACTGTACCGTTTTCATCGGAGGATTCCCCCAAGTCCACAACCGGCTCTTTTGCCTTTTGTTTCCCCTTGCCTTGGGGAGCAGAAAGCCTTTCTGCGAAAGGATTGCCCATGGGCTCCCTGATTGTAACCCCCGTCGGCCTCCTTCGGGGAGGGGACGCAGGAGGTTGCTGCTCGGGAACCCCCTCGACAGTGGCATCGGCTACCACGAGTCCTCTTGTTTCATGGCGAGGAGCCAGGAGGCCAGACAGCCTCAGGCTTTTATCAGTAACCAGGGACTTGACGCTTTTTTCTGCGTATGTCATCCTAGCCAATGCATTGGACCTCAACACCATGTCTGGTGTTGGGGTCGGACGTAACCATGGGCCTGAAAGACAAAGTATACTTTAAGAAAGATGAAGGAAATTTTGATGATTGAAAAGTATCGACCAATAAAACAGTACTTACCTCCTCGAGCGAAGGCCAGGTTGTTGCTGGTCAGGTCCGGCGTAAGGAAGTACTCCTTGTTGTACTGCCCCACGTTGGATATGTGTGTGGTGTCAGTCAGGAAGGTCCGGTTGGTTTCCTGGTGACAAAGATGGAAGAAGCCTGTCCCATACTGTTGAGGGTTGGACTTGAGGTCGAAGAGATAATTGACCTCGTGGGGGGTAGGTTCTGGCCACTTTTTAAGTTTGTACAAGATATAGAGTGCGGCCAGCATTCTATATCCATTTGGAGTAATTTGGAAGGGGGCGACATCAAAATAATCGGCCACCCCCTGATAAAAAGGATGTAGAGGGAGGCTAGCCCCCGCCTCTATGTGATACCTAGACCAAGCACTGTATACACCTCCGGGGAGGTTAGCCCTTTGGTCTGCAGAAGGAATTTTGAGGTTGACCTTTGTGAGAGGATACTTCCTGAGATAGTTGGCAAGCATCCTGGGAGTCACAAGACTGGTCGGGGAGAAATACCACTCGACATCAGGCAGATTCTGATAGCGAGGGCGGGCTCTAGTTTGGATGTTAGGGTCAGGAGCAGGATTGTTTCGGCCACTGGTCGAAGGAACCCTAGCCTGTGAATCAGGCTAGGCAGGAGGGTTTGGACTATCGTCGGATTCAGGTCTTTTATTGCCTAAAGATTTGGAACGGGCCATTTGAGGAGGAGAAGGACGAGGTCTAGAGGAAGATCATGAAAAGGGAATCTCGTGAATTCGGTCGGTCGGTCGGTCGGTCGGTCGTTCGGTCGTTCTTCGCCTTCGAGCAGCTGGGCAAGAAGATCGTCATCGATGGGTCGTTCACCTCCCCACAAATCTGGCATTAAAGTCTGCAAACAGAAGAATGGGGAGGTGAGGATAGAGAATTTTTAAAGGCTTTTTAGAATAGCACTGGTCGAGTATAAAAGTCAAGCTTTAATACAACAGCATGCTAACAAAAAGCTAAATCTTTCCACACGAACAGTTTGAGAAACGGATCAAAGGGTGAAAGTAAAAAGTTTTTCAAAAAAGCTTTTTCAACTCCCCTTAGGGCGGGAAAAACCTATTTTCCAACTAGCCTAAAGATCGAATTTTTACTTCGATTTTACGTCCTAAAAGTATAATCCCAACTATTAAACTAACTCGTAACCTTTTTCGCCTACAAGACATTCTACTCACAAGCATCTCAAACCAGAAGCAGATGAACTCAAACAGTCAACATACAGAAGCATGCATTATGAAAATTTGAAGCATAAGGATCAAAAACTTACCAAAAATATGGTCGTGGAGATTGGTAAAGAGTCTTCGGAAATCAAGGAACTCTCGGGCTGAGTCTTGAAAATGCAGAAGAACGGTCTCCGGGAGAAGATTGAAGCTCTGGTTTTTAGGGTTTCTTGAGAAGGCAATGGCGTGCGTAAAAAGAAAAAGGGAAGTTTGGAGATGTTATATAAGTTTGTCTGTGGCATAAAAAAGGTGTAATCTTCAGTTTCCCTTTTTCGAAGAATGGGGAAGCGGAATAGCCGTCGAATTATTACTGGGGAACCAAAAAGTCATGATTAGACAGGAGTAGGTTGCTTTTTCCAAGAACACACGAAGGGTTCTGACACGTATGGCGGGGTTACCGAAGGGTCGTTCGCTCAAAAGTTTATTTATTGCTCGTAATAAATAAACTTGGGGGACAAATGTTATCCAAAAAATTGGCATTGATGACGTGGCAAGTGATCCCTGGACACGTGGCTGACACCTGGAAGAGCTCTGCTAGTGTATCGACCAGAAGGCACATTATAAGCAGGAGGCGGCCCAATCTTACCTACAACCAGTCTGGTCGATGGTTTCGCATGCAATGTAATATTACTATAAAGATCTTTGTAAATCCCGAATTTAACTCACACAATCTCCTGGATATCCGGTTATTTAGGAGAGAATATCGGCAACGAAATCATGTAATCTCCCTTGAGCCTATAAATAGAGAAAGATAGCTCAAGGGGGGGACTTTTGGGCTTTCGAATTACTTGATACTAGTGTAATTCTATCTGAAATATTGTATTGTTCTTCAAAGGTTGGTGAAACTCATTGAACCCTTGTTCTTTGATCACTCCTTTGATTCTCATATCAATAACAATCTAAGTGGACGTAGGTCATTACCAGATCCTCGGGCCGAACCACTATAAAATATCGTGTTCTTATTAATTTTTGTCATTCGGTTCTTTTCAACGCATTCATTCACATCAAGCATATTCTGACTCCGTGTCAGTTGGCCAAAATCTGGGTCAACAGCAATAATTGATTTAATTATGTTAATATATGAATATGATGATTATGTGATTAGAAATGCATGTTTAGGTGAATTAAATATGCATGTGAGCCCCATTTGGCTATTAGGGGCATATTTTTAATTTTAGCCCGTTGAGGGCCTAAATGTAATATTTGTGTAAATTGTGATTGATACCATGAGTGAGTGGTCATATATTTGTGATGCACGATCCGAGACGGTCCTAGGGAGCAGTTTAGCTAGATAGTCACAACAGGGTCGAATACCTGGCTCGGGAGGAGCCTAGGGGTATTTTGGGAATGTAATATGTGCTTGGGATTTGTTGATTAATGGGTAGTAATTTAGCAATGATTTGGACATGTCGGGATTAAACAATGATTTAAAGGAACACTCGAGGAACTAGCGAGAGTTGACAATTGACAAAATTGCCCTTGGTAGCACTTGAGGATTAGGATAAGCTTAAGAGCATTTTAGACTTTTGGCTAAGGTTGGATATACACTTAGATGGCTTGAGAAATCACTAGAATTAAGTGAGGGCAAGCAGCAACTCTCAACTCTTTCTCGCCATTGGTTTTCTCTCTCTCTTGGAGACTTAAGCAAGCTTTGGGAATTCAAGTGGTTGAGGCTGTGGATTTGAGGCTGAAGTTTGAGGCAATTGAAGTTAGCTCAGGATCGAATCTTGTACAGAGGTAAGTTTTAAACTTGATCATCATGTTGAATTCTGCTGGGATTGGAGGTTTGCATGAGAGTTCAATTTTAAGTTTGATTTTGGATGTTTGATGAGTGTGAGAAGTTGTTTGTGGTTTTGTTGTGATGTTTAGGTTATGAGAAAAGGAATTCTAGGCTTAAATCAAAGTTGGGTTTATGATTGGGGTGTGAATTTTGGGCTTAGGCTCATGGAAAATGCAAGAAATAGTTTGATTTTCTGGGTTTGGGGGCTCGGCCACGACCCTGTTCTTTAAGTGATGTGGCCCGTGTGTGTCGAAGAGGCTGGAAAGCCCCTGTTTGCCTAGGTGAGTCGTGACGCAAGGTATAGCGTGTCGCGGCCAGTGTCCCTCAACAGAGAGGCATTTTCCCTCTGACTTGAGCGCACTGCGGCCCTTAAGGGGCTGGGCCACGACTTAAATGCAAAATAATGGCTGTTTGAAGGTTTTTAGCTCGGGAACTCAAAAGTTAAGGCTCGGGAAGGATTTTACTACCTAGATTGGTAGAATCCAAGGTCTCTGAGGCTAGATTTATATTCCAAAATTATTTATTGGTTTAGAACTTGATGGATGGTTATTATGTATGTGTTGTGACAAGTTTTTCAACGAGGCTTGAGTTAGGAGACTGTGCTTGGGATCGCGGCACTCAGATAGCTCGGGACACAGGTAAGGAAACTATTATACCCGTAGAGTAGGGCGTGACCCCATTGTTTGTATTGCAGGGCGTAGCCCTATCATTTGTATTGTAGGGTGTAGCCCTATTGTTTGTATTGCAAGGTGTAGCCTTAATGATTGTATTGTAGGGCGTGGCCCTAATGTTTATATTTAGTATGTGTTTAAATATCTGTTGATAATGTGCTATGTGATGTGTTGACCAAGATTTTGGCCAACGATGATTAGACGTCAAAACTACAATGAACCTTCAAGAGAAAAATACGACACAGATAGTTGTATAGTGGTTCAGCCCCAATTTATTGGTAATAGCCTAATCCACTTGGAGCTGTGATATATATCCTACACTTAAGATCAGATGAACTTGAGCCAACTGAGTTTCTTAAGTGTAAGTAGAAAAATACATAGTTTTCTCTCTCTAAACTCTCTTAGAAAATGCCCCAAGAATACCCTAAGTAACAGTCCCAAAGTCTCCAAACTAGAGAGTTTTTCTCAGTCTAAAAAGATCATATCCCCCAAAATGATGCCATGAGCCATTTATTTATTGGCTCATGGATTGTACATCAGATATTTCCTTTGACTGGGTCATTTCTGTTACTCTCACAATATTTAATTAATAATAACATTTAAAATACAACAATATGCGACTTCTTTGGGATAAACTGAGAGATTCCTGTGTAGGTACGACTAATTCTAGACAAAGCCATTACTGGAACTTCGCTTGCATAATGGTGATCTGTCTAGTCGGTCAACTTCACTCCTTGAAGAAAGACTGGTCGGCCAAAACACTCGACTGGTCAGCCATGCACTCCACTGGTCAGCCAAATACTTCACTAGTCAGCCATGCACTCCACCAGTCGGCCAAATACTTCACTGGTCAGCCATGCACTCCACCGGTCGACGAAATACCTCACTGGTCGGCCATGCACTCCACCGGTCGGCCAAATACTTCACTGGTCGACCATGCACTCCACCAGTCGGCCAAATACTTCACTGGTCGACCATGCACTCCACCGATCGGGAAAACTCCTAACTGGCTGGCCATGCATTCCACCGGTCGGTCAACCAACTCACCGGTCGGCCATGCACTCCACCAATCGGCCAAACACCTCACCAGTCGGCCATGCACTTCACCGGTCTAACATGACACATCTCTGGTCTAACATGGCACATCTCTGGTCTAGCATGACACTTCTCTGGTCTAACATGACACATCTCTGGTCTAACATGGCACATCTCTGGTCTAGCATGACACTTCTCTGGTCTAGTATGACACTTCTCTGGTCTAGCAAAACACTTGACTGCTCAGTCAAAAATCTTCACCGGTCGGACAGAAATTCTATCAGATCGGTTAGATCACTTTATCACAACTCCGAAGAGCCAACACATTTATTGACTATTAATGTGCCATTTACTAACCATGCATTGCCACTTGTCACTTCTGATTGCCATGTCATCGAACTGAAATTTTGGGGATAACATGATGCATATTTGTGAATGAACGACAAAGGCCGGGAATGGCGAAGGCTAAGAATGGCAGGAAGCCAAATACGGCAAGGGGTCAGGATCGGCATTGATCACGTTGAGTGCAGGAAATGATCTCTTCCATCCTGGATTTCATGAGGGTGGAAGGAAATGAGAGAGTAGCTTGTGCCAGCTACATGTTGAGAAAAGATGCATGCATCTGGTGGGATGTTGTGTCTCAGAGAAGGAATATTGCAGTTATGACCTGGGAAGAGTTCATAAATATATTCAATGAGAAGTATTACAGTGTTGCCGTCTAAGCTGTGAAGGTGGATGAGGTTACGAACCTGACTCAGAACCGGATGACGGTTACTGAGTATGCTTTGAAGTTTGACCGGTCAGCAAAGTTCATGTCGAATTTGGTGCCAACTGATATGGCACGAAGAGATCGATTTATGCAGGGATTGAGCATTGTGATCACCCATGACATCAAGATAACTTTGGATCCAGGGACTACCACTTATGCACAAGTAGTGGACAAGGCCCTTACAGCTGAGGGGGCCGAGGATCAGATTTGGAGGGAGGGCGCTGCTAGGCGCGATGCTCAAAGGACTGTGCCTCCTTTTACTGGATCTACCAGGGGTAGTGGCCCCAGTGAGCAGAAGAAAAAGGCCCCAGACTCTTTTGTTCCTCCTGGCTCGGATAGGTGGGCACGGGGTGCATTCAGTGGCCGTCAAGGCGGGGGAGACAACTGGAGGAGTTTTCCAGTGTGTCCTCGGTGCAAACAACAACATTAGGGAGAGTGCAGGATCAAGGCCTGCTTTACTTGTGGGAGCATTAGTCATTTGAGGATGGACTGCCCACAAACCAGGAAGAAAGAGCCGAAATAGAGCGACAGTCTCACTCCTGCCAGAGTATTTACCTTGACCCAGACTGAGGCTGAGGCTAGTCCCTCAGTCATGACAGATCAGATTTCTAATTTTGGTTCTTTTACTGCATTGATTGACTTGGGTGCTACTCATTCATTTGTTTCTGCTAGAGTGATTTGTATGCAAGGGAATTTCAGACTTTGTTGCCGACTGGGGAACTGGTAGTCTCTAGAAGATGGGTTAGAGCATTGCCAGTAGAGTTGTCTATGGATTTTATTGAGTTATCAATGGATGTCTTTGATATGATCCTAGGGATGGATTGGTTATCAAAGTATGGGGTGATGATTGACTGCAAGCGTAGGATGGTGACTTTTGAACCGGAAGGGGAGGTACCCTTTGTATTTTCGGCACCGAAGGATAGAAACCTAATGTAAGAGGGTTGCATAGGATTCCTAGCAAACATTGTGGATACTTCTAGAATGTTTCGGTTGGACTGGATGAAACCAGACTGATATGTGAGTTTTCTGATTTGTTCCTCGGAGACTTGCCGAGGTTGTCGCCACACTGAGAGATCGAGTTTGTCATAAAGTTGGCGCCAGGGGCGGTGACAATATCTAGGACACCTTATAGAATGGCTCAGGTAGAGTTGAAGAAACTAAAGATTCAGTTGCAAGAGTTACTGGATTTGGGATTCATCAGACCGAATTTTTTGCCTTGGGATGCTTTAGTGTTGTTCATCAAGAAGAAGGATGGATCCTTAAGAATGTGCATTGACTATAGAGAGTTGAACAAATTTACCATTAAGAACAAGGATCCACTACCTAGGATCAACGACTTGTTTGATCAGCTACAATGGAAGATAGTGTTCTCTAAGATTGATCTTCGGTCAGGTTACCGCCAGTTAAGGATTAAAGAGGAGGACATACCAAAGACCGCTTTCCACACGAGATATGGACACTATGAATTCCTGGTTATGTCCTTTGGATTAACCAATGCCCCATCAACCTTTATGGACTTGATGAATAGGGTCTTCAAGGATTATCTGGACAAGTTTATGATCGTATTCATTGATGACATATTGGTGTACTCTCAGTCAGAGACAGAGCACGAGCAGCATCTACGCCTAGTATTACAGAGGTTGTGGGAGCATAGGTTATATGCTAAGTTTAGTAAGTGTGAGTTTTGGCTACCGCAAGTGACATTTCCAGGTCATATCGTCAGTAAGGAGGGGATTCTGGTTGACCCAAGTAAGATTGAAGCAGTGAAAGATTGGCCCAGGTCGAGCAGTGTACCAGAGGTTAGGAGCTATTTGAGATTGGTAGGGTACCATCGGTGGTTCGTCGAGGGATTCTCCAGAATAACCACACCAATTGATCGAACTGACACGTAAGAAGACTAAGTATGTATGGACAGACAGGTGTGAGAATAGTTTCAAGGAGTTGAAGCGGCGACTGATCACCGCTCCAGTATTTAGTCCGCCGTCAGACAATAAGAAGTTTGTAGTCTATTGTGATGCTTCCAGACAGGGTTTGGGTGTGTTTATTGATGCAAGCCGAAAAATTGATAGCCTACACGTCGAGATAGTTGAAGGAGTACGAGCAGAGGTATCCCACACATGATCTAGAATTGGCGACGATGGTATTTGCACTTAAGGTTTGGAGACATTATTTATATGGCGAGAAGTGCAAAATATACACCGACCATAAGAGTTTGAAGCACTTCTTCACTCAGAAGGATCTGAATATGCGCCTAAGACATTGGTTGGAATTTGTAAAGGATTAAAATTGTGATATTCTATACCATCCTAGGAAGGCCAATGTGGTGGCCGACGCACTGAGTCGAAAGGGCCCAAGACAGTTGTTTAGTTCGTGGCAGATATCAGATTAGTTAGCTGAAGAGATGACTAGAGCAAGTATAGAGTTGGTGGTTGGTCAGTTAGCCAACATAACTCTTTAGTCTACGCTTCTTGAGAGGATCAATGAGGCACAGGGGGAGGATCCCCAGTTGAGAGAGCACAAAGATGGCATCTTAGCCGGAGCGACTAAAGACTTTTCTATTTTAGAGATGAGATTATTAAAGTACAAAGGCCAGATTGTGTTTCGATGGATTTCAGTATCCAACGAGAGATTTTAGATGAGTCTCATACCAGTCCCTATTCTTTACATCTGGGTACGACGAAGATGTACCAAGATTTGAGAACTTTGTATTGGAGGCCGGGAATGAAGAGGGATGTGGTGGATTATGTGGTCAAATGTTTGACTTGTCAGCAGGTAAAGGCTGAACATCAGAAGCCAACAGGGTTATTGCAGCCTTTAGGGATACCATAGTGGAAATGGGAGGATATCACCGTGGACTTTCTAGTTGGATTACCAAAGACCGTGGGACAACATGAATCAGTGTGGGTGATTGTAGATAGGTATACCAAGTCCGCCCACTTTTTTCCTATTAGGAAAATTTATACTGTGGAGCAGTATGTTGAACTGTATGTGAAGAAAATCGTGCGATTACATGGGGCTCCGAGGTCGATAGTGTCCGATAGGGACCCCACCTTCACCTCCAAGCTATGGGAGAGCCTACAGAAGGCTATGGGCACACTGTTGCAGTTTAGTACCACTTATCATCCTCAGACGAATAGACAGTCTGAGAGGACGATTCAGATACTGAAGGATAAGTTGCGAGCCTGTGTGCTAGATTTTGAGGGATCGTGGAGTAAGTATCTCCCTTTGATTGAGTTTTCATACAACAACAGTTATCAAGCGACTATCGGAGTGGCTCCGTATGAGATGTTATATGGTAGGAAGTGCAGATCACCCATCCATTGGGATGAGATAGGTGAGAGGAGGTATCTAGGTCCTTAGGTTGTTCAGAGGACCAATGAGGCGATTGAGAAGATTAGAGCTCGAATGCTTGCCTCCTAGAGTCGGCAGAAGAGTTACTTAGACTTGAGATGCATGAGTGTAGAGTTTCAAGTCGGTGACCATGTGTTTCTCAGAGATTCTCCCTTAAGTGGGGTGAAATGATTTGGAGTAGGGGAGAGTTGAGCCCTATGTTTGTTGGCCCCTTTGAGATTTTGGAACGGGTTGGAGAGGTAGCTTACAGATTGGCGATGCCTCCAGCTCTATCAGGGGTTCACAATGTGTATCATGTATCCATGCTCTAGAAGTATGTATCAGATTCTGCATGTGCTAAGTTATGAGAACTTGGAGCTGGATCAAGATTTATCGTACATGGAGAAGTCGATTCAGATTCTCGACTGAAAAGATAAAGTCTTGCAGAGCAAGACCATCACCTTAGTGGAAGTGTTGTGGAGTAACAGCAAAGTGGAGGAGCCGACTTGGGAATTTAAGATAGATATGAGGGATCGGTACCTCGAGTTTTTCAGGTAATTTCGAGTACGAAATTTCTGTAAGGAGGGGATAGTTGTAGCGTCCCAAATTTGCTAATAAGTCTTAGGGCCTTGATTAAAGAGACGGGATGGAAATAATTGATTTCATTATGTTAATATGTGAATTTAATGATAATGTGATTAGAAATGCATGTTTAGGTGAATTAAATATGCATGTGGGCCCCATTTGGCTATTAGGGGCATATTTGTAATTTTAGCCCGTTAAGGGCATAAATGTAATATTTGTGTATATTGTGATTGATACCACGAGTGAGTGGTGATATACTTGTCATGTGTGATCCGAGACGGTCCTAGGGAGTAGTTTAGCTAGATAGTCACAACGGGGTCAAATACTCGGCTCGGGATAAACCTAGGGGTATTTTGTGAACACAGTTGGTGTTCGAGATTTACCGGGTAACATGTAGTAGTTTAGTAATGATTTGGACATGTCGGGATTAAACGGGGATGTATAAGAATACTTGAGGACTTAACGGGTTGTAGCATATGACGAGATGTCCCTTGGTGGCACTTGAAGATTTATATGGGTTTAAGGGGTATTTTGGACATTTTGGCTAAGGATAGATTTACACACTTAGGCAGCTGTGTGGCTTAAGAAAACACCAGAATTAAGTAAAGGACAAACAGAATTTCAACTCCAAGACTCTCTCTCTCTCCATCGGTTCTCTCTCTTTCTCTTTCTTGTGGTGTTGAAGGCTTGAAGAAACCCTGAGGATTTTAGGCTAAGGAAGAGAGGAACTGGAAGCTTGTAGTGCTGGGAAGTGATTCAGGGACTGAATTAAGTGCAGAGGTAAGCTCCTTAACTTGATCTTGCTGTTGAATTCTGCTGAATTATGTTAGAACCTTAGGCTTGCATGAAAATGGATTCTAAGACTGGTGTTGGGTGTTTTATGAGTATATAAATTGTTTTTGAGATTTGTTATGGTGCCTAGGTTGTGTGGAAGGGAAGTCTAGGCTTAATTCTGAGTTTAATTGGTGTTTAGGGGTATGAATTGGGGTTTAAGCTCGAGGAAAAATGAGGAAAAAGTTGATTTTCTGGGTTTGGGGACTTGGGCCGTGACCCTGTTCTTCAGGTGCTGCGGCTCGTGTGCTCGAAGAGGCTGGAAAGCCTCTGTTTTACCTAGGTGCGCCGCGGCATGTGGGGTGCATGCCACGGCCCATGTCCTTCAGCAGGGTGGGCCTCGCCCTCTAACCAAGTAGCAGGCTGCAGCCCTAAAGGGCATGTCGCAGCCCTAAATGGAAAACTAAGAAAGGTTAAGGTTTTTAGCTCGGGAACTTGAATGTTAAGGCTCGAGAAGGATCCTACTACCCGGATTAGTAGAATCCAAGGTCCCAGAGGCTAGATTAATATTTTAAAGTTATTTGTTGGTTTAGAACTTGATGGATGGTTATTATGAATGCGTTGTGACTAGGTTTTCAACGAGGCTCGAGTTAGAGGACTGTGCTCGGGATCGCGATATTCAGATAGCTCGGGACATAGGTAAGAAAATTGTTGTACCCATAGAGCAGGGCATGACCCTATTATTTGTATTGCAGGGTGCGACCCTAATGCTTGTGTTTAATATCTGTTTACATATCTGTGATGATTATGTCATGTAATGCATGTTTGTGATTGAACGGCGAAGGTTGAGAACGGCAAGAAGTCAGGTATGGCAAAGTGTCAGGATCGGCGTTGAGCATGCGGAGTGTAGGCCGTTAGGGTGAGACCCTCCTAGGGTGCTGCAGCCACTCTCTCGGTGAAGACCGTAAACCCAGGGCCTAGTAAAGCACCTGGGATGACGTTGGCCGCTATGTGTTTAGCCTGTTGGCTGTTTTGTTGTATGTTATGTATTGTTATGCATATGCTATATGTTTTGTGTTGAGTTTTCTTACTGGGCTTCAGCTCACGGGTGCTCTATGGTGCAGGTAAGGACAAAAGAAAGATTGACCAACTATGAGTACAGAGAGCGTGGAGCAACGGGTACATGTTCGGCCTACCTGGCCGCCACGACCAGGGTTATTTTGGGAAAAATATATTGTAAATAACCATTTTGTCATCTAGGTCAACCGTGTGTACATTTTGAGTTGTAATACAATTTTCTAAACAATATTTTTGGGATCCCAATTGTATAACTTTCTATAATTTCAAGGAATGTCCAAATTTTATAATTTTTGTCATTTAATGAGTTTAACTTTAGTTTAGTCACACTTGTAACCTAAAACCTCGATTAGCGAGATAGTGGCACATTTTTAACTCGCATAGTAACGGTTCTAAGGAAGTAGGGCATTACAAAAGTGACCCTAACTAATGTTTTCTATATGAATAGATACATTGTAAGTGGCAGTTTATTGTGTAAACTCATAATCAAAAGGGAGTTTGACTCTGGTAAACTCATTTTGACTAATTTGGGCACTTTTGTGGGTAATGATACTCATGTAATGGGATGATCAAACTTTGTACTCTTCAAAATAGCAATAATAATATGGCATCTAATTCTTGTAATGTGATAAATTCTAATTCTATTACTTTGTGGCATAATAAACTTGCTCATATAGGTTATAGCACAACTAAAAGGGGTTGTTAAATGTGGTTTGATTAATTATGATGTGAATGAGTATGATAAATGTGAATTATGTGTTAAATTTAAATTGGTTAAGAAACATTTTCTCAGTGTCGATAGATGTTCAAACTTGCTAGATTTAATAGATATTGATTTATGTTAATTAAATGACATGTTGACTAGAGGAGGAATTATATATTTTATAAATTTTATAGATGATTGTTCTAGGTATATTTATGTGTATTTTCTTAAGAGTAAAGATGATACATTTAATGCATTTAAAATCTATAAAGTTGAAGTAGAAAAACAATTAGAAAGGGAAATTAAGTCTCTTAGAAGTGACAGAAGTGGTGAATGTTTTTCAAATGATTTTAATGTGTTTTGTGAACAACATGACATTATTCATGAATGCACTGCATCATACACTCTACAACAAAATGGGATAGCTAAAAGAAATAATAAGACATATCTTGAGATGAATAACTCTATGCTCTTATATGCTAAATTATGTTATAATTTGTAGGGTGAAGCTTTGCTTGTTGTGTATTATATTAAATTGAATTCCTATGAAGAAGAACAATGTGACTCCACATGAGTTAGGCTTTCTTAAAGTGTGGGGGTGTCTTACTTATTTTAAGAGCACAAAGCCTAAAATGACCAAGTTGGGTCTAAGGGTCATTAAGTATGCATTTGTTGGTTATGCGTCAAATAGCAAGGCTTATAGACTGACTTGGAGTCTAATGTAATAAATGAATCAAGAGAAGTGGAATTCTTTGAAAACATATTGTATTGTGACAACAACTCTCAAGAACCCACATGTGTTGGACAATCTCGTGAGGAAAAATATCCAAAGGTTGATGAACAACCTATATTTCCTTGGAGAAGCAAAAGACTTAAAGAATTAAGATCAAATGAGAAATGTTCTCAAGTGGAGGCATTCTACCTAGTAGAGGAAAGCCTTGAAGAAGTCATATGGAAATTTTCTATGGTTCTTCAAGTTGAGGATGATCCCAAAACCTACCAAGAGGCAATGTCTTCGAGAGGCTCTGCTTTTTGGAAGGAGACAATAAATGATGAGATGAATATTTAAATTTTGATGTTGATTAGTAATTGGTACCACTGTGAAACTAAAAAAAGTGGTAATTGGTTGTTGTGATGCAATTTCAAAAATTAAATTCAAGATTCAAGTCAAAAGTTGATTATAAGCCTCCATTCTATTACTAGAATTGTAGATTACCGAGTGTTTCTTCATGTCTTTTTTTTAGCATTTTACAAATCATATTGTGTTTCTTATAATTTATTTTATATAGTGTAATAGAATTATTTTTCAATTTTATGGAAAAAAATCATTTTTATGATTTTTCTTCTTTTTCATATCCTCTGACTTTCTCCACTAACAATATATTGATTTACGAACTAAGAAGGCTATAGAGACAGCTGAAAAATGTACTTATACTTGGTGTTTTGAGGTAGGTTGTGTGTTGCTATACGTGAGGAGTGTTCTAGAGACTACAAGTGGCTACCAAAGTTTGTCTTTTGTCTTTTATTTGAACGTTTGTCTTCCAACCTTTGATATTTTATTATTTTCTTCTTATTATGTTTTCGGTTTATACTTTTTTAGACCTTATGTTTTATCTCATTACATGTTTGGACCTTGTGTTTTGAAAAATTACTTTTTGGACCATGCGTTTTGTAAAATGGTTCAAATAGACCCTTAAACCTGATTTTGATGAGCGAAAAATTGAATATAACAACACAATTGTTAAGCAGAATGATTGTAATTTTGTTCTAAGTTGTTAATTTGGTGATTTAATTGTGATTTTAGTTCAATTTTTTTTATCAAAATCGGGTTTAGGGGTCTATTTGAACTATTTTACTAAATAAAGACAAAAAAAAATAATTTATTAAAATACAAGATTCAATTATGTTTTCTTTACCATGCAAATGCAAAATTCTTGTCAAAGAATTTATTGGGCTTCAACATCTTATGATAATATCACTCCCAATATTAGTCCCTTTGTCATTTTTTTTTAGAATTTTTAATTTTTTTTGTTTATGTTTAATATATTTATGTTATTTGACATATTTTTTGAAAAAAATGTTGATTGATTTTTTTAGTTATGTTTTAGTTTATTTTAGGTATATGTGTAGTTGTTTCGAAGTATATTTTAAGTATTCTTTTGGCACATTTAAATATGAATGGATTTAAGTTTCTTTTTAAGTATGATTTTGGTATACTTTAAGTATATGTTGTGTTGAGTTTTTTTTTTTTCAAGTTTGATTAAATTATATGTATTTTTCTCAACAAAAAAATTATTTGTGTTTTTTTTTTCGGAATTGATTTTTAAATATTTTGTAGTTTATTTTGGATATATGCGTAGTTGTTATGAGGTATATTTTGAGTTATTTTTGGTATGTTTTACTATGCAGTAGTTGATGTCTAATTGATTTCTAGTGGCCGACTAAGATACAATTTTTTGTGATAAAAAAAATTAAAAATTATGTTTTTGAAATCTTAAGATGTATATATGAAAGAAAAAAAATTCGCAATAAAAAATTTAGAACATGAGCTGGTTACTTTTTGTTTCCCTATAATTGGAATATTAAAAAAATATTTTGGAGATTCTGATAAGTATTAGAAATAATTGAGTGTGAGAGCCAAATGAATCGAAAGATTCATGTTTGGTTAGGGATATTGGACGCTCTAGAAATAAAAAATCATTTCGCATAAATTTTAATGAGTTTTGAATTTCTTCTGGTATTTCGCAGGGATACATAATATACGGATAAAATAGAGAATATATTTCTTTTTAGTTTTTGTCTCTATTTTCAGCCATCTTTCGGGAATTCTGGAGAATGTTTGTTACCTTGATATTTTCTTGTCTAACCTGAATGAGAAGAAAAAAGATTATGATGTTTGAAAAAAAATCCATTTTCGTCTCCTATTCCGACTTCCCCAGAATCTTTGGTAGCACAGCCAAAGATAGCGATGGATAAAAAAGTTGAGGTCTATTCTGCAGAGATGCTCAAATTTTTTAAAATAATATATAAAAAAAAAAGTTTCTTAATTATAGGATAATAATAGAAATCAGGAATTAAATTCAGTATAGGATTCCCATTCAGTAAGATATCTAATGAAATCATCGCTGGAATTGAGATCTCATTCAAAGAGAAAGATATCAAATATCTGGATAATGGGACCTATTATGGGACATACAATGCATTACAAACTTATGATCATTATGCTTCAACTGAATTATTCTATTCCACCTCTTACAACGAAATTTTTTTTTTAAATATATTTTTTTCTTATTTAATGGTATTTTAAAAAATAAAAATAATAGAATAAATAAAAAAGAGGCGAAAACGAGCATTCTCTTGAATATTCATGTGACAATAAAAAAAAATAAGATTGAGACATTTATGAATTCCATTATCAAGAAATCTCTTATCAATGATAGAACAAGATCTATTTTGCATCATATCTAAGAGATTAGTTTTAACCAAATAAATTATGTTGATGAAAGATTGTAATTGCCAAAAAAGATTTTCAGACATTAAAATTAAAAAGATGAAAAGCTCACGACAACACGCTATGGGGTGGTGGTCCCACTTATAGCGTCAAATCAATATATTCTGAGAAGAAATATTTGAACTCGTTGGATCCGAGCAGTCTGGGAGGGACCACCACGATTCCTCTCTTCTCGAGAATCCATACATCCCTTCAATAGGTCTTCAAATCGTTCATTTTAAAAAATGGAAACCTTGCTTCTTTCGTGGTGACCCTGTATCGTTGCCTTGTGAGCTATCGTCTTTATAATATATATAAAAAATAGGAGTAATTAATTATGGCACGTTCACTAAAAAAAGAATCATTTAGCAGCCAGGTTCGTCCACGGCGGGTGAGTGAGGGTCTAAGATCAGGCGTCATACAGTAGTCGACTAGAAGTAGAAGTTTTTTCAGGCCTATTGTTGATACTAAGTAGCAGCCCAAAATTTGTATCCATTTTTCATGATATTATGCATGGATTAGATATATCATGGCGACTTCTTCAGAAAAAATTCTACCTCAAAGAATCTCTTTAGCTTGGACTGGACAGTTGCCAAACTGATTTGCGCCTTCTTCCTTTCAGGGGGTGGTTACTGCTCAAAAGACAGGGCGTGAATCGTCTACCTCAACGTACCAAGCCAGAACTTAATTCGATGAACTGGAAACTTAACATTGCTATTACAAGAATAGCGAATCCTTATGGAAACCCTAATATTCTAGCAAAAGATCTTTTATCCATATAGAATTCAAAAGAATATTTCTGATACAATTAAAATAAAAAATGACTTTAAACCTTTCCGTTTTTACAATATGTGGACTTCTCATCCTCAGTTCAGGACAACAGTTTTGGCCAACTGGTATAAACCTTTAAAAGTTGAGGGATGTGGCCTGGAGTAGGTCATTTGGAAGCTTATCTGCCTCAAACATGTGCTGAAGAAATTCAACTGGAGGGTTATTGGAGATGTGGTTAGTAACTATGAGAAAAGTAAAGTTCTTTTTCAACAGACAAAATCTAACCTTTATTCTGACCCGAATAACAGCTGCTTGTGTACTGGAGAAAGAATAACTTTTTTGGAGTTTAAGAGGTAGGAGAAACTTTATGCCAGTTTTATTTCTCAAAAGAGTAAGATTGATTGGCTTTGTTTTGGAGATGAAAATTCCTCGTTTTTTCATGCAAGTTTGAAGAAAAGAAAAATTGCCAACAGGATTGTGACTTTTGTTTTTGATGGAGGTCGAGTTGAAGATAACTATCAAAAGGTTGTCAATCATTTTTTACAACATTTTAAGAATTTCTTGGGTAGTTCAAGTAAAGCTTTAGGTTATTGTTGACGCGGTTCTTCGCCAACAGGTAATTAAGAGAAGAAGAGAAAGATATTTGGGAAATTTTGAATGAAGGGGTGGCCCGTGCGTAGGGTGGCCACCCCCTTTTTATATACGTGAAGAATCACGTGTAGAAGGCTCTGGGATGACCCTAGTGAGGGATCCGAGGCCTTCCACTCGAAATACGAAACGACGGCTGAGCATAGACTAGGCCATTAAATGTGGTTCTCGTAAAGCGTACCGTCACCACCCACGACGTTCCACGTATCAGACGCCTGCAGAAAAAGTGGAATGTGAAGGGTTGTGGGGAAGTCTAAAAGCCCCTACTGTGGTCTTCTATATATGACGTCATATACCATGAGCAGGAGCTTGGGGGGCAGATGTACGCCCTGGTTTTCCCACGGGCTGATTAGCAGGTCGAGCCTCGGACTAATCATGGTTAGTCCGTAACTTTCCCCAGGGCGGAGCTCCTGTTGTCGAGGTCGTACTCTATTAGCTCGAGGTATCCTCAAGGACTCGCCAAGATTGCCCAAGACTAGGGGAAGGAGTCTGAAGGCCGAAGGTCGGGTCAGGGGAGAAGCTCGTGGTACTAGCTGCTTGTGGATCTCTGACCCTTTGTAAAGTCAACACACGCAAGATAAATGTGCCTATATCTGACATCACATGTCCGATATCTCCCTGACTTTTCGAACACGCAGCAGGAACGTGCGTATTCAGACACCCACGGCTGGGTTGGGCCCTGCGGCCCATTATCTCCTTACCTATCGATTTGACCATACTTATGTATCAGGTTTAGGAATTAATCATGAATGTCACAGAGTTGATATGAAAAATAAGAAGGTCACGGGATGACCTCCTTACCAACTTCCAGGTGCCTTCTCCTATAAATATGGAGACCCTGGGAGTTGATAAGGGTTGGAACAAATAATCTCTGGAGAGATATACTTTGTAACCAAATACTCAGAATATATCAATAATATTGACTAGTGGAGTAGAAGGATTTTAATCTTTGAACCACTTAAAAACGTGTCTTGAGTCACCAAGTTCATCCTCTAAGATTTCATATCTGTGACGGTTCTACTTTCAGCACTAATCTCTTTCTCTTCTTCTCTTAATTACTTGTTGGTGAAGAACCGCGTCAACAGTTTGGTGCTTTCATTGAGAGCAAGTTCAATTAGTGTTGCCACAAACATCCAACTATGGTGACCACTCGATCCAGGCATGGCAACGAAACAGAGCAGCAGGAGGGGCAGGAGGCCCACCATATTGCCATCCCTAATGAACAAATTCCTGAAGTCCAACAGAGGCCAGGAAAGCAACTGGCGGGCCAAGATGACACTGGTAGCTCAGCGCCCCGGCCACCTAATCCAAACCCGTGTTATTATACTGCGATGGAGATGGAGAATGCACAACTGAGGAGCCAGTTAGCAGCAGCCAGTCGGCAAATCCAGGATATTCTGGCCCGACTACCCCCTCTCACAACCAACGTTAACGTTGGAGAGAGGCAAGGTGAGACTCCTAAGTCTCACCGGGGTAATCGGCCCAGGCATAGCCGGTCGGATAGGCCTCATGCAGCCAACTCCACCCCTTCATCGCACCATCAAGAGGCAAACTTCAGGGAAATACCTGGGGTCGGACAACAACAATACAGCCGTTCGGTCAGGACGTCAACTCCTAGTTCTCAACCTTCCTCGAGAACGCCCAGGAGAGCTCGAGGAAACTCCCGAAGGAGATCCGGGGAGGGCCAACGGCGTCAGCCCGTCCCAGAAGGCCGTCTTGTGCCTCGTCCAGTTCGCGCAGGGCGGGACCAGCAAGCTGGCAGGGCCGAATGGCCCCCACCAAATTTGATCCGTCCAGAAGAAACTAGGATCGCCTCCCTAGTCAGGCATCCTCCTTCTCCAATCAGATATCCGTCTCCTCGGCCCTTCCGAGACATCCTGGCTTACGGGAGTAGTAGGAGAGACCCACCATCAGTGGGACCTTCCCGGCGTAGCAGGGCGCCTAAAGAAAGCTCAGGTCCTCACCACCAAAGGCGGACTCCAAGCCTGTCCGGCAGGAGTCATTGGACCGGCAGCCGCCGGAGTGATCTCTCCGGAGGAGACCTGCGTCAGCGACTGAGTTCGGCACAGAGCCACCAGACCACCCAGGGAGGCGACCTTCGAGATCGCCTCAACTCTCACAGAGAGGATCGAGCTAGAGATGGTAGCCCGGCCTGCTCGGCGGGAGTCCGATCCAAAGTACGTAACGGAGGGAATGTCCCAAATAACCTATCTCAAGATAGGAGGGGAAACAACCCACCTAATATGTACAATGGGTCCGGAGCTGTGGAGCAGCCTCAGAATAACCCAGGATCTCAGGACCAAACCCTCGAGCGTCTAACTCAGATGGAGGAACTGATGAGAAAGCTCCTATCAGAAAAAGAAAAAGACGAATATGATTCGGGTGACGAAATGGAACTCTTCGCCCCCAATATAGCGGCGACGGCATACCCATCTGGTTTCCGTATGCCCCACTTGTCAAAGTTCAACGGGGACGGGGACCCGTTGGACCATTTAGGGATGTTCAACACACTAATGATGGCCCATAACATTGGCCCAGAGCTGCGTTGCTTGATCTTCCCTTCCACACTGATCGGACCTGCCAGGCAGTGGTTCAAGTAGAGTAAAAGGCAGTCAATCAGCTCCTGGAAGACTTTCTCAGCTGACTTCAAAAGGGCGTTCCGCGCCTCCCAGGCCGCCCGAGTCCAAGCCGATTCCCTAGCTAACGTGAGACAGCAGCCTGGTGAGACGCTGAAAGCCTACTTGAGCAGATTCGCGAATGTCGCTACTCGAGCCAGAGACGCAGATGATAGCTCCAAGCTCATGGCCATGAGAACCGGAATCCTGGTCGAGGGAGACCTGTGGAAAGACATCCAAAGGAAAGGAGTCAGCTCGGTTAACGAATTCCTTAACAGAGCCCAAGAGTGGATAAAATTAGAAGAAGCTGAAGCTTCAGCCGCGGGGACCAGCCAGGTTCCCGAGAAGCCCGCTGGAACGGGGACAGAGATCATGGTGGTGATCCCCGAGATCGCGCAGAACAACCAGCCCGGTGGTGGCAAAAGGAAGGGAAATGGTGAAAACAGCCAGCACGGTCAAAAGAAGAATAAGTCTGTGGATAAATTCAAGCCCGTGTTCACAACATATACCAAGCTCACCCAGTCCAGGGAAAGTATCTTCCTGGCCAACGCTGCTCGGGTCCCCTGGAAGAGGCCGGAACCATTGAAACACCACAAAGGAAAGAGAGACACTTCAAAATTCTGCCGTTTTCATAACGACGTCGGCCACAATACCGACGATGGCAGGCATCTAAAAGATGAGAAAGAGACTCTCATCCGAGCAGGCCCCCTGGCGCAATATTCACGAAACAGGGTCCCAGCGGGTCGACCCGCTCCAGAAGTCCCAGCCAGTCAGCCCGGGCCTCGGGTAGATCAGGACGTCCCTCCTCCCGTGGTCGAGGGAGAGATATCCACCATCTCTGGAGGACCGCACATGGCTGGCACGAGTAAAGGCGCCCAGAAGAGGTATGTGAACGAATTAAAGGCCCACAACGGGGCAGAGTTCGTCCCGGAGTAGCGTCAGTCAAAACAGCAGCGGTTAGAGAAGCAACCGATTACTTTTACGGAGGAAGACGCAGGCCATGTCCAATTCCCCCATAATGATCCCTTGGTCGTAGCAGTCCAGCTCGCCAACCGGAAAGTGAGGAGAGTGTTGGTGGACAACGGAAGCTCGGTGAACCTCCTATTCCGATCCACCTTAGAAAAGATGGGTCTAACCGTCGCCGAGCTAAAGGCGACCTCCATGATGCTATATGGTTTTTCGAGAGAAGGATCGGCAGCGATAGGGACGATCGAGCTGGTGATCACCCTAGGAGAAGAGTCTCGGACAGTCTCCAAGCTACTTGAGTTCGTGGTCATTGACTGCTCCGCTGCCTACAACGCCATTTTGGGCCGACCTACGCTCATAGCTTTCGGGGCCATCACTTCCATTCGACACCTCACCGTGAAGTTCCCTACTTCAACAGGAATCTGTACCATCAAGGGCGATCAGCTCGCTGCCAGGGAATGCTACAGCATTTCCATGAAGGGAAAGTCTAAACCCGGGCAGCTGGTAATGGCCATTCAGGGCGAGGAGGAATCTCAGGGACCCTTGGCGGCTCCTGAGATTGAAAAACCTCAGAATCCCGAAGAGGAAAAGATCGCCTTGAGTGAGGACATTGACCCCCGAGTTGGCTCGGACAGATCCGAGCTCCAGGCTATTGAGGAGCTCGAAGAGGTGAACGTTGATAAACAAAATCCATCATGAACGGTTAAGATTGGGAAGAACCTCTGCGACAAGAGAAAGGCGGAGCTGATTACGTTTCTGAAGAATAACTTGGACGTATTCGCATGGTCCCACGAGGACATGGCGGGGATCAGTCCGAGTGTCATCATGCACACGCTCCATCTGGATAAAAGTGTTCCTGCCAAGTCTCAAAAGCAAAGGCGTTTAGGAACAACCCGAGCTGAAGCCCTAGAAGAAGAAGTGGCCCGGCTCAAAAAGTGTGGCTTTATCCGCGAAGCCAAATTTCCAATTTGGGTCGCCAACCCCATGTTAGTTCCAAAGCCCAACGGGAAATGGCGGACCTGCATTGACTTCTCCGACCTGAATAAAGCTTGCCCCAAGGATTGCTTTCCATTGCCAAGGATCGATCAGCTGGTGGATGCTACGGCGGGGCACGAGCTCATGTCCTTCATGGACACGTACTCAGGCTGCAATTAGATCGCGATGAATCCGGCAGACCAGGAACATACCAGCTTCATGACCCCAACGAATGTCTATTGCTATAAGGTCATGCCATTTGGCCTGAAGAATGCCGGAGCTACCTACCAGAGGCTAGTAAATAGAATGTTCGCGGACCAGATCAGAAAGAACATGGAAGTGTATGTTGATGACATGCTCGTCAAGTCAAAGACTGCCGACAACCATGTTTCCGACCTGGAAGAATGTTTTAAAATACTATGAGAATACGGCATGAGGCTTAATCCTCAGAAATGCACGTTCGGTGTCGCATCGGGGAAATTCCTGGGGTTCATAGTCAATACCCGAGGAATCGAGGCGAACCCCGACAAAATCAGGTCACTGCTCGAGCTTCCTCCCCCCAGGTCGCGGAAAGATGTCCAAGGCCTCACAGGAAGAGTGGCAGCACTCAACCGGTTCATTTCCAAGTCGACCGACAAGTGTTTGCCCTTCTACAACCTGCTCCGGGGAAACAAGAAGTTTGAGTGGACAGTAGAGTGCGAAAGCGCATTCCTCGATCTGAAGACGCATCTGGCTGAACCGCCCGTGCTGTCCAAGCCTAGGGCAGGAGAGCCTCCTTTCCTCTACATGGCAGTCACTGAGGATGCAGCTAGCGTCGTGCTGGTATGAGAAGAGGACCAAGTTCAAAAGCCAGTCTACTACATCAGCAAGAGACTCCTCGAAGCAGAATCACGGTACCCACTGATGGAAAAATTGGCGTTTTGCCTAATCACAGCCTTGCGAAAGCTCAGACCGTATTTTCAGTCCCACTCGGTACACGTCATGACCGATCAACCTCTAAGGCAGGTTTTGCAAAAGCCTGAAGCATCGGGACGTTTGTTAAAGTGGGCGGTCGAACTCAGTCAGTTCGAGATTTTCTATACTCCACGAACTGCCATAAAAAGTCAGGCATTGGCTGACTTCGTGGCGAAGTGCACGGGATTCTAGGAGGATCCGTCAGAAGGCCTACTTCAAGTCGCCTCGCTGCATTCGTCGTGGAAGATCTTCATTGATGGTTCATCTAACGAGAACGGCTCTGGGGCCGGAATCATTCTAATATCCCCCGAGGGACATAGATTCCACTCGGCGCTAAGGTTCGGGTTCAAGGCGTCTAACAACGAGGCAGAGTACGAAGCTTTGTTAGCTGGGCTGAGGGTAGCTAAAGAGTTAAAGTCGAGCTCCGTCCAGTGCTTCAGTGACTCCCAGCTCGTGGTAAACCGGGTTCTAGGCGAATATCAGGCGCGGGGACCCAAGATGGCCGCCTATTTGGCAAAGGTAAAATCCGAGCTATCTGCATTCGAGCGAGGATCGATCGAGCTGATACCTCGAGAACAGAACGCCAACGCAGATGCTCTCGCCAAACTCGCCACCTCGGGAGAGACAGAAGCCCTGGGGTTGGTGCCAATAGAATTCTTGAAAGAACCAAGTATAGAAGGAGATCGGGCAGAGGTCGAGATGATTGATGCTAGGCCGACCTGGATGACTCCCGTCATTGAGTATCTCACCGAGGGCAAGTTGCCCGAGGGACGTAACGAGGGTAAGTTGCCCGAGGGACATAACGATGTGCGACAAATCTTGTATCAAGCTCCGAGGTATTCGCTGGTCGATGGTGTGTTGTACCGACGTGGACATTCCCTGCCTTTCCTCCGGTGCGTTCATCCAGGTGAGGCACATGCCATCCTGCAGGAAATTCACGAAGGATTCTGCGGAGACCATGCTGGGGGGCAAAGCCTGGCCTTAAAGGTTCTCAGGCAAGGTTATTACTGGCCAACTCTGTCCAAAGACTCGATTTCATATGTGAAAAAGTACGACAAGTGCCAGCGATTCGCTGTGGTTGCCCGAGCTCCTCCAGTCGAACTGAAAATGATCTCGGCCCCTTGGCCATTCGCCGTTTGGGGAATAGATTTAGTAGGCGCCCTGCCTACCGGAAAGGGCGGGGTCCGCTACGCCGTGGTGGCCGTCCACTACTTTACTAAGTGGGCCGAGGCAGAGCCGTTGGCAACAATAACATCGAAGAAAGTACTCGACTTTGTGGTTAAAAGCATCATCTGTCGATTCGGCCTGCCGAAGAAAATTGTCTCCGACAACGGCACTCAGTTTGATAGCGACCTGTTCACCGAATTTTGTGAAAGACACGGAATTGTGAAAAGCTTCTCCTCTGTGGCCTATCCTCAGGCAAACGGCCAGGTCGAGGCTGTCAACAAGACTCTAAAGGCGAGCCTCAAGAAAAGATTAGATGAGGCAAAGGGGGTCTGGCTAGAGCAGCTCCCCCAAGTCCTTTGGGCATACCGGACCTCGCATCGGACTCCTACGGGTCACACTCCTTTCTCCCTAACTTTTGGGAGTGAAGCAGTCCTCCCCGTGGAAGTTAAAGTTCTGTCGCATAGAGTCCAGTCCTACGACCAAGATCGGAACCACGAGCTCCTATGCCATTCCCTAGACCTCGTTGATGAAAGGCGAGAGGATTCGCAACTCCAGCTCGCCAATTATCAGCAGAACATCACTCGCTATTTCAACTCTAAAGTCAGAAAACGCGCCTTTAGCGTTGGAGACTTGGTCCTAAGGAGAGTTTTCCTGGCCGGGAAAGATTCCAAAGATGGAGTCTTGGGACCGAATTGGGAAGGACCCTACCAGGTCATCGAAGTCATCAGGGAGGGAACTTATAAGTTAGCTTGACTTGATGGAGGGGCCGTCCCACGGACTTGGAACGCCATCCACTTAAAGAAATATTATCAATGATCCACTTGCAAGGCCTGGAAGGCCACTTTTTATGTATTAATAAAAAATCAAGTTTTTCTTTTTATTTGCAAGTGTAATCTTAAAGTAACCACGAAAGACCATTTCCCAGTTACTTGGGGGGCATATGGTACCTGGATATAACCAGGTCTCCTTAACGACTTAGATGTTGGTTTTTATCTATGGATCGTTGCTCTTCCTAAAGAGCTCGAGACACGGATAAGGGTTAACGCCAACTAAGTCCTATCCTGGTTTTAACCGGGTCATAAAACTTAGAAGTTAACTTAAAATTATTGATCGTGGTTCTTCTTAAAGAAGCTCGAGATATGGATAAAAGTTGACACGAACTAAGTTTTCAAAATAAGCTCCTGGTTTTAACCGGGTCATAAAACTTAGAAGTTAACTTAAATTTATTGATCGTGGTTCTTCTTAAAGAAGCTCGAGATATGGATAAAAGTTGACACGAACTAAGTTTTCAAAAGAAGCTCCTGGTTTTAACCGGATCATAAAACTTAGAAGTTAACTAAAATTCATTGATCGTGGTTCTTCTTATAGAAGCTCGAGATATGGATAAAAGTTGACACGAACTAAGTTTTCAAAATAAGCTCCTGGTTTTAACCGGGTCATCAAACTTAGAAGTTAACTTAAATTTATTGATCGTGGTTCTTCTTAAAGAAGCTCGAGATATGGATAAAAGTTGACACGAACTAAGTTTTCAAAATAAGCTCCTGGTTTTAACCGGGTCATAAAACTTAGAAGTTAACTTAAATTTATTGATCGTGGTTCTTCTTAAAGAAGCTCGAGATATGGATAAAAGTTGACACGAACTAAGTTTTCAAAATAAGCTCCTGGTTTTAACCGGGTCATAAAACTTAGAAGTTAACTTAAATTTATTGATCGTGGTTCTTCTTAAAGAAGCTCGAGATATGGATGAAAGTTGACACGAACTAAGTTTTCAAAATAAGCTCCTGGTTTTAACCGGGTCATAAAACTTAGAAGCTAACTAAGTTTATCAAAAAAAAATATATGTGTATTGTAGCCAAAAGCATGAAGAAATACATAAGTTAAAATTGTAAGGCAAATTGTCTCGAGGTAAAAATACCTCGTGATAAGGATTACACAAAATACTTCAAAATAAAAAAGAGAAGAAAAAGCGCCCTAAGCCCCGTCAGTCGGCCCCTTGGAGGTCGCGGTCTCACCTTGCTCCGCCGCGCCAGAGGCTTCCCCAGTCTCCGAGGGCGGCGCCTCTTTGTCAAGGCGGGCTTGGAACTTCACCAACAAGCACGCCCAGAGACTCGGCGGCATGAAAGAGAACTCAGCCTCCGGGTTGTGGGCCCATCAACGATAGAACAGTTCCTGCATGGACTGTTCCGAGGTGGTCCGTTCGGCTTCAAGAGCGGCCTGGGCCTCGGTCTTCGCTGCCTCGAGGTCTGTTCGCGAGGTGGCAAGGGATGCCTCAAGCTCTTGGACCTTCAAGCGGGTCCTCTCTAACTCGGCCTTCGAGGTCGCCAGCGCATCTTTCGCCGCCTGAGCCTCCTGAAGAGCAGCCTGGTGCTCAGCCCTCATCTCCTCGAGCTGAGCCCTGGTCCTGGTGATGCCTCGATGTACGACAGCGATGCCCTGCGAGAAATGAAAGATAAATTGGCTAAGTAGACAAATAAGGCGGTGTGTGAGGGGTAAAGCCTTAAAAGAATGGGGCAGCTTACCGTTAGGGTCATGTCCATCGAAGACTCTATTACGTGGATCGGGCTCATTGTCTCAATAGCCCGGAGCTCCTTCTCTTTGAACTTGTAGAAGTGGTTGACGGCGTAGCTCGCCGACTCGTACACCGTCCCCCGGAAGGCTTCTGGTATCTTCTCCAGATCCTGGGGATCGACCGGGATGCGTACGCCGGGGGCCACTACAGCCGGAGTCCCGACCTCCATTCCCACGTCCTGGGTGGCTGATGGAGATCGCTGGGGCGGTGGGGGCATGTGTCATGCTCGAGCAGCAGGAAGAATTGCCCCATCGACCTGGGATGATGGGGTTTTCTCCTTCTCCTTTGCCGGAGATTTAGTGGAGCCCCCAGCCGTACTCTTGGACCCTCGGAGCCTTTTCAATCTTGGCCCTGCTGGGGGATTCCCCCCGAAGTCTATGCCCCGCAGGCTGTCCTCGGGCTGAGACATCTCTTCTGCCAAAAACAAAAAACATGGTTATTACAAGTTAGCAATCAGGCAGAAATAAAAGCAAGAGGTTAAAGGCAAAAAGTATGTGAATACTAAGGGAGCCCTACCCCCCGAGCTGGAAGAACCTAAGACGATTATTTCCCGAACAGGCGCAAGTTCTGGGTCCGGTTCTGACTCGGAGCTATACTCTTCTACATACTGCCTAAGCCCCGGAGCATAGATACCTCTCTGGAATGATGGCCATGTGCGTAAGTTGGTCCCATACTCCTAAAAAATGATCGACCTAAAATTTAGGGTGTTATCTACTACTACGGTACCCTTAGGCCGGCTATCTTGGTGATCCAGCACGAGCCGGTCAACACAATGGAGCAGGAGTGTGTTCAGGTCCGGGTTCCTTCGGTGATGATGGACGATCTGCCTAGGATTGAACCTAACCAGCCGGGGGTCCGCAGTGGCCCTATCTACATTCTTAAGCAAATGAGGGTTACCTTGACCGGAAGGACCCGCGGCTGCTCCGGATTGGATCCTCTCCTCATCCATCCTCTGGGCGACCTCCAAGGCCCTCTTCCTATTCCTCACGAGCGGAACTTCAGCCGCCTCGTCCTCCTTTTCCGCGACCTCCTCCATGATGATAGGTCTGTTGGCGCGGGCTGGGGGCGGCCCCCGGGGCCTCTTCAGGTTCAGAGTCTGATTTGGGAAAATCAGTTTGCAGAACACCATCGTCTCGTCCGTCACGAGCACGCGATAGTCCTTTTCGGTCACAGACTTTTCGGTCCTCGCGTAGATGGCTGCAAGATTGGCTGGAATCAGAATGGAATACGGGAGGAACTAAAATAAAATAACACTTAAAAGGTGAGCTAAGGTCAGGGTTCACTTACGAGGACGGTTGAAGTAGTGGTGCTCGCAGTTCCGGAACCCAGTTGACATGAAGAACTGGTCCTTGAAGTCATTTGGATGGCTTGGCAACTCGATGACCGTCACCGTATTAGGAAAACGGGTTAAATAGTAGAACCCGTCGCCATGTCCCCGCTGGTCTGGGCTGGCTTTTAAGCAAAAGAAGTATAAAATATCCACAGGAGTGGGGACCTCCCACTCCTGCTTCTTGAATAAGTACCTCAACCCTGCCAGCAGACGGTAGGAGTTGGGGAGGAGCTGAAATGAGGCCAACCCCACATAGTTCAGGAAATCAGCGAAATACTGATCCAGGGGAAGGAAGGCCCCTGCCTTGAAGTGTTCACCGCTCCAAGCCACGAACGATTCGTCGAGCGGCGTGCAGCTCCGCTGGCCCTCTGCAGCAGGTCGGGCAATAACGGAGGCTTTCCCCAGTGGAATGTTGTGGGTGAGGAAGAGTTTGTTGATCTTCGCCTGATCGGTTATCTTTGAGACGATTCTCTCCGCCTCAAAAAATGCGCCGGGGGCCACCTCGACCTCCTTCTCCACGGCCGGCCCAAAGTGGGGGATCGGCGAGCTGGGCATCACCGCCTTTCCTTTCTCCTGCCGGGAGGCCGAGCTTCCAACGTTCTTCTGAGGGAGGTTCTTTTTTGGAGCCATCTGGTCGCCTAGTGAACACAAGAAAACATTTTAGAAAAGGCGACTCAAGCAGAAGGAAGAATAATTATTATTTGCACGAGCTGAGGTAAGCCCAGCTCGTGGAAGATGGAACCACGCGGCTCAGTGAACACGCGCGTATACTCCCAACAGATCCCAGATTACTCGGAATTCGCGTGTCAGGGGGTTCAGAGTAAAATTTTCCTTGGGAGGAAAGTTTCAGTAGGCAGGAATTGCAAAACCGCCCATGAGGCATGTTCCCTAAGCTACCCGGTTTTGCACTCAAAATTCCCAAAACTCCTACCCAGAAATTGTTCCAGAAAAAGCATCCTAAAACCCATGCTCTAAGGCGATTTCCTACAACAAGTATGCCCTAACCTAAAAAGGGCTGTCACCCACCATATCCGCGCAACCCAGAAAACTCTTGCATGCGGCTACAGTAATTTTTTTTACCTAAGCTACAGTAGCATGTTTTCAAAGTAAACAGGGTCAGGAAACTTACAGTGTATGGCTGGAAGGTAGACGAGAGTGTTGCGCTGGTAGGAGCTTCATCGGTGTAATAGCTTCCAAAGCTTCGGAGAAACTCGTGCGCCTAAGCTTCTTGAACGATGAAAATGGCAGCAACAGAGTCGAGGGTTTCGTTCTTCTGAAAGTTAGAGAGGGAAGAAGAAAAGAGATTTGGGAAATTTTGAATGAAGGGGTGGCCCGTGCGTAGGGTGGCCACCCCCTTTTTATATACGTGAAGAATCACGTGTAGAAGGCTCTTGGATGACCCTAGTGAGGGATCCGAGGCCTTCCACTCGAAATACAAAACGATGGCTGGGCATAGACTAGGCCATTAAATGCGGTTCTCGTAAAGCGTACCGTCACCACCCACGACGTTCCACGTATCAGACGCCTGCACAAAAAGTGGAATGTGAAGGGTTGTGGGAAGTCTAAAAGCCCCTACTGTGGTCTTCTATATATGACGTCATATACCACGAGCAGGAGCTTGGGGGGCAGATGTACGCCCTGGTTTTTCCGTCGAGCCTCGGACTAATCATGGTTAGTCCGTAACTTTCCCCAGGCGGGAGCTCCTGTTGTCGAGGTCGTACTCTATTAGCTCGAGGTATCCTCAAGGACTCGCCAAGGTTGCCCAAGACTAGGGGAAGGAGTCTGAAGGCCGAAGGTCGGGTCAGGGGAGAAGCTCGTGGTACTAGCTGCTTGTGGATCTCTGACCCTTTGTAAAGTCAACACACGCAAGATAAATGTGCCTATATCTGACATCACATGTCCGATATCTCCCTGACTTTTCGGACACGCAGCAGGAACGTGCGTATTCAGACACCCACGGCTGGGTTGGGCCGTGCGGCCCATTATCTCCTTACCTATCGATTTGACCATACTTATGTGTCAGGTTTAGGAATTAATCATGAATGTCACAGAGTTGATATGAAAAATAAGAAGGTCACGGGATGACCTCCTTACCAACTTCCAGGTGCCTTCTCCTATAAATATGGAGACCCTGGGAGTTGATAAGGGTTGGAACAAATAGTCTCTGGAGAGATATACTTTGTAACCAAATACTCAGAATATATCAATAATATTGACTAGTGGAGTAGAAGGATTTTAACCTTTGAACCACTTAAAAACGTGTCTTGAGTCACCAAGTTCATCCTCTAAGATTTCATATCTGTGACGGTTCTACTTTCAGCACTAATCTCTTTCTCTTCTTCTCTGAATTACCTGTTGGCGAAGAACCGCATCAACAGTTATATTGACCCTATCACTATAGCTTTGGGTTCGGCTCTGAATTTTGATGACCAGCTGGAGTTGATCAAACCTTTTTCTTGTCAAGATGTCAAATCTGCTATGTTCAGTATTAATTCTTTAAAAATCCCTGGTCCTGATGGTTTTGGGGCTGGCTTTTTCAAAGCATTATGGAAATATATAGGCAAGGAGGTGTCCATGGCAGTGCTTGATTTTTTTGAAACCGGGTATATTCCTAAATTTATGAATAATACTATCTTAACACTCACACCTAAGGTTGATAATCCGGTTAATGCTGCTGACTATAGGCCTATTGCTTGCTGTACGACTATTTACAAATGCATCTCTAAAATGCTCTGCAATAGACTTGCTTTTGTTCTCCCATCTCTGATCAATCAAAATCAAGGGGCATTTATAAAGCATAGATCACTTGCTCATAATGTTCTCATTCTCCAAGACCTAATTAAGGGTTACAATAGGTAACATTATTCTCCTCACTGCTTGATGAAGATTGACATAAGTAAAGCTTATGACTCCATAGATTGGGACTTCTTGGAGAATCTGTTGAAAGCTCTTAGATTTCCTGGTCGTTTTATCAGATGGATCATGGTCTGTTTAAGAGGCACTTCCTGCTGTTTATTGATGAATGGTCGGATTCAAGGTTGTTTTCAGGGTGGTAGAGGGCTTCGTCAAGGTGATCCTATCTCCCTAACGCTCTTTGTAATAGTGATGGATTACCTTACCCGATTATTGCTTAAAGCTTCCAAGGAAAAAGACTTCAGATTTCATCCTTTATGCAAATCTTTAAATATTATTAGTCTTTGCTTTGCTGATGATTTACTTCTGATTTGCAAAGCTAATGAAAATGTTGTACAGATTATTCAAAGAACATTTGAAGTTTTCTCCTCTTCCTCGGGTCTGGTTATTAATAATCATAAGTCTCGAATTTTCTTTGGAGGAGTTTCTGACCCTGTGAAAGTCTCTTTTGAAACTAACTCAGTTGGCAGAAGGGGTCTTTCCCTTGACTTATCTTGGAGTGCCTTTGAGACCAACAAAATGGAAGGCTATTGACTGTGATATAATCCTAAAGAAAATCAGATTGAGGTTACATGTCTGGGCCAGTAGAAATCTCTCCTATGCAGGTTGTGTTCAATATATCCATTCAGTTCTGTTGGGAATAAGAAATTATTGGATGAGCATTTTTCTGTTACCTCAGGGTGTCATTAAAGGCATTGATCGTCTTTGTAGGAACTTTCTTTAGGGAGAAAAAGGTTCCCGTAGTAAATTTTATCTTACTTCTTGGGAGCAAGTTTGCCGTCCAAAAAGTTATGGTGGTTTGGGTTTTAAAGAGGGGCCTATTTGGAATAAAATTTTGCTAGCAAAATATATATGGGCTATCTCTTCTAAGCAGGACTTACTTTGGGTGAAATGGGTGAATTGTATCTATTTAAAAGGGAGGCGGATTTGGGACTATGTTTTGCAGCAAGATTCTAGCTAGTACTGGAGAAAGTTGATCAAGCTCAGCAAGTCTTTGTCTAACTCGATTTTGGAATCTGCAGTAGTGCATGGGAAACTTCATCTGAGTAAGCTTTATTACTTGATCATTCCTGGTGCTCCAATTAGTAGCATGAAATCTGTTTGGTGCAGTTTTTCAGTGCCTAAGCACATGTTCATATTGTTGGCAAGCAGTAAACCAGAAATTGCTCACAAGGGACCTGCTCCATTCTTGTCATCTGTCTATTCCCTGTTTGGACTATCCGGTTTGTGCTATTGAGGTTAAAAATCCTTCTCACCTCTTTTTTGATTGTGAGTTCTCCAAGAGAGTGGTTCATTATGTCTATGGTAGGCTGGGAGAGCTTATTTGGCCTGAGAAATATGAAGATTGGTGTTCTTGGCTGGCTGAAGGTAGAAGAGGCTGGTTGGCTCGGCTAGTGACAGCCGCTCTTGCTGCCACAATTTATTTTCTCTGGTTTAATAGAAACAAATGTTGCTTTGAGTATAACTGTATTACTGTTTTTCAGCTTGATTCTATAATCAAATTTTCTGTTAAAGCTAGAGTTCTTAGTATTAATACTAAGAAGTTGTCTTCCAGAGAGAAACAATTGATTCCTTTTATCTCTAGTTTGTAATTTGATGGGGGTTATTGCTTCGACCTCCTATTGTATTAGCTTGTTTGATCAATATAATTTTCTTTTCTTGATAAAAAAAAAGATTTTACTTATACATCTGTAACAATTGTAATATTGTTGAAACTTGCTTGAACATGAATAATTCTCTTTGGTATTCTACGCGCATATTTTTTATGCACTATTAAACCTAAATTGGGCTTATCCGCTAAGATTACGGTAGAACGTTCATTTCTTGTTACAATCTTTTTTTCGTAGCAGAAGTATTTACAGGTTCCTCGGGGAAGAATCGATCTTTCTTTTAGTTGTTGAATCTCTCTTTGATTGATCAATGTGTGATATTCTAAATCCTTATTACTAATGGAATCAAAATCAAGTATTTAAATATAAAGAAAGATAGTTCTAAGTCTAATTGATTTGATGATTTTCTCATCAAAAGTGGTATTTTCAAAAAATGGATGAAATTTAATGGGCTTCAAATATATTTTAGTTTTTGTTGATTCTGTCAAAATGAATTAATTTGAGTAAATGTCCAGTTGAATAAGTTATGAGATATGAATTCGCATCCAATTGTTCATTTGAAAATTTTTCAAAAAGCAAATTATAGGTTCTTTCTTTATCGGAATAATAGGGCTGCTATGTCCATTACTAAACTTGTTGAAGATCAGCTAATGATCGTGAGACACCACCCCAATTCTTGATTGGAGGGATCGAGCAGCTTCTTAAACTCAAGCATTTACTTTTCTAGTAAAAGAATTAGAGCACGGCATATCCAACTATGCAGCAGTTTGGATAAGTAAGGGTGGAGATTAATTGTGTTGTTAAGATGTATATATGAAAGAAGAAGAAAAACTCCCAATTTATCTAGATGGCATTTCCTCATCGAATGGGCCAATCCAGAAATAGTGGGCCGGAAACCGATGAGAGGGACAATGAAAGGGCCCAGGGTCTTAAACCTCCATGTCCAGTCACAGGTGAGAGAAATGTGTAGAATCGTAGAGAGAGAATGTCGATACTGTGGGAGAAGAGCCAGACATGGAGATGGATGGTGAGAAAGAGCAGGGACTCAAAGCCTTTCTTCTTGGCTTTTGCCACCGTATGCGGTGTTATTCCGGGCATCATAGGCTACGGCGTCATGCAGGTCACCAACTCTCGCAATGAGCAGCTCGAGGCCCAACTTCGCCGCAAAGCCCGTCCCGACACCGTCGTACGATTCATCTCCCTCTCTCTCTCTTTCTTAGTTATTAATCTATTTTCGGTTCCATAATAGAAATCTCTGTTTAGTTGCCAAGAACAAGAATTTTAGGAAAAGAAAGCCGATACAATTGATCATGAATTAAAAAGTGTTGGAATCTAACATTCAAAACATAAAATGAAAATTGTTACTAAAACGGCCTAATTTCACTTAAGCCACTTCGATTTCGCATCATGTGTATCTATCGTTTGTATGTGCATTTTTTGGGTTGAAATCTATGACTATAATTATGAGTGGTTCTTTATTGAGAGGTTTTCGCAAAGTATTGGAAAATTTTGACTGACATTTAAAGTGTCTGATGAAAATGTGAAACCCCAGATGATGGGGCAGACAAATCGCGAAAGGCTTGCTGAGTTCCTCGGGGAGTTGGAACGGAAAGAGGATACAAATGATCGTTATGTTGCTGCTCTGAGAGGAGAGACACTGACTAGAAAACCATATGTGAGAATCCAGCCAATGCCCAAAGACATTGATAACAACACTAACACCCAAGCCAACAAGGTGGAAAGTAAGCAACTGCCTAAAATGTAAGGAGGACACTATTTGTGAGACAATTTATTTTAAAACAAAGCCACACCCAGTTTGATGTTAGAATTTAATTCAATATTGGTGTGATTAGTTTATGTACTTGGCTATTGTTGTTTTGATTGCGATCAGGCCAAGTATTGTATGCAACTATGTTGTGGGTTGTGTTTCTTTTTCTATATTGGATATGAATTTTCTGCTTAGTCACCATAAGCTGAGTCAGGCCAAGTCCTGTATACAAATACTGGTTTTGAACTTATGCAACTATTTTGTAGGTTGTGTTCATCATTTTTCTGTATTGGATATGAGTTTTCTTCTTAGTCACATAAGCTGACTTCTGAAAGTGATAGGCCACCCTTGACCTACGTGTACGCACGCAAGAATTGTAGAGGTAACAGTAAGGGAGCAGCAGAGGATAAGTAGTTAGGATGGTTAGTAAGTTGTTATGTGAGTGACTATAGAGTTTGGGAGGGTACTGAGTATTAGCCTATGAGTTAGAATATGACAAGAGAGGAGAGTCACTTAAGGGGTGTGTAGTAATTGGTAGGGTGTAACCCTTTGAGGGAGAGAACTAGGCTCTTGAATTCCTACCTAAGCAATATAGAAACTCACCATTTCTGCCTCTATTTATTTGTTTTACTAATAATTGTGCAAGATCATCCTATCAAAGTGGTATCAGAGACAATCGGGCCTAAGAAGGATTCACAATTGGAGATATTGGAGGAAAAGTTGGAAGTGGTTAAGTCGGAATTCACTAGAGGGTCGAATGAGGTCCGAACGGAATTTTAGCAGTTTCCCAAGGAAATTGAGTTGCTCAAATCTGAGGTTCAGCATCTACCGGCCATGGAGAAGAAGATGGACTATTTGGTGGCTCATCTAGCTCAGCTTTTGCAAGCTCCAGGGAAAGTAGCAACGGATTCGACGGCCATTAGTGCAGATCAACAACGTCGCGCAGTGGAAGTGGAGGTAACCCCAACTTCTACTTCGATTCTGCCGCCACTAACGACAAATCCTATTCCGCCACCATCCTCTGTTCAAACAGAAACGTATTTCATAGCACAAGGTTACGAGCATAACTATAGACCTCCTCGGATGGAGTCATTGTTATTTTCAGGAGACAATCCCAATGGGTTGATCTACCATGTGGAGCGGTGCTTTGGACGAGGCTTGTAGAACCTCAAATGCTTGAGGCGGCATTGGTGGGATTAGAAGGGGATGCCCTTACTAGATGCGTCCGATTACTTCTTGGGCAACCTTGAAGCATCAATTACTTCTCAGATTTCGGGCAGTACCAATCGGCACTGTGTCAGAGGAGTTATGTCAATGGTATAGACGACCACCGTGAGGGACTATCTATTGAGATGGGAGGCTCTTGCTTCATGAGTTCCGGACATCCCCGAACACATATTGGAAGGAAGTTTTGTAAAAGGGCTCAAATAAGACATAAAAGGGGTCCTTCATATCCTCTAGCCCACAGGCCTTGCCCAGATTATGAAGACTGCCCAACGGATCGAGGAGGGCCATCAATTGTTTGCGACAGGCCAAGGGCCAAAGGTCTTAGCAACTAGACCCAACGTCAGCCCAATCACTCCATTTCGTGCTGTCACGAACCCCTTTATCGCCAAATTGATTCCACCTCCTGCAGTGACTACGTCGGCATCTCCAACACTTACTAGCCCAGCTGTTTCGAAGGTGACGAGACCACCACCCACACGCCGATTGACGGAAGCCAAGTACCAGGATAAGAAAGCCAGATGGGTCTGCATTAAGTGTGAGAAGAAGTTCCATCGTGGGCACGAGTGTGAACAAAAATTCCTCCAAGTCATGTTGACCATGGATGAAGACGACCCTTGTTCACCTTCGGAGTCCTCACCTCCCACACCCGACTCAGAAGAAGTAGTAGCTTCGGAGGAGATATAAGCCACTCTCTCTTTGAACTCTTTGGTAGGGATTTCCTCTGCCGATACAATGAAGTTAGCGGTATATTGGGCAACAGCCAGACACAGTCCTCATTGATAGTGGAGCAACTCACAACTTCATCTCGATGGATGTGGTTTTGGCAATGGGGATTCCAATCACACCTACATGTTATGGAATTTTATTGGGCATAGGTGATAAAGTGAGAACTGAAGGTATTTGTGCACAAATTGAGTTGGACTTCGGAGCTTTGCTGGTAGTAACCGATTTTTTGCCGTTGGAGTTAGGAGGTGCGAATGTGATTTTGGGCATTAAGTGGCTAGAAACAAGGCGTCCCGAGCTTTTGTAAATCGCTTATATTACTGAAGGCCATGATCCACACTGCTCAGCATGAGATATGGGTTTTTGGGTTCAAATGGGAGCTTTGAAGGCCAATGAAGATAAGGACCAACAAGCTTGTCCTCAACCCGTGGCTGACCTTCAGCATTGGAGTTCTGTATTTGCCATGCCATCTGGGTTTCCACCTAGTAAAGCTTGAGAGCACTCTATCACCTTGAAGGAAGGGGTTGGGCCCATTTCAGTGAGACCATACCGACATGCACAAGTGCAAAAAGACAAAATTGAGAGTCTGGTAAGGGAAATGATTCAGGCAGGGATTATTAGACCTAGCACAAGCCCATTCTCTAGTCCAGTTTTGTTAGTTAAGAAAAAAGATGGGAGTTGGAGGTTTTGTGTGGACTACAGGGCTTTGAACAAGAAGACAGTGGCTGACTGTTACAGCATGTATATAGTTGTCACTTACTTATCAATTAGATTAATTGTAGAGATCCTAATTGACATAGTTTCCTAAGTTAACTATACTAGTTTGTATATAAATATGTATCATTTTTCAATGAAAAGTAAGAGAATACAGTTCTTTTATCCTTAGATAACATGGTATTAGAGCATTAGGGTTTGAATTTAGGGTTTTCCACATTCAGATTTTCTTTGGGTTTATAAACACAAATTAGGGTTTTGTGTCTTTTAGGGTTCCATTTTGGAAACCTTATTTTGAGAAATAATTTATTCTCACTGCCTGTCCTGTGAAGAAGTCCACCCTTCTATCGGCCGTTCTCCGGAGTTTGGTGACTAGAAGCCCTGCGCGTGAGCCCCACGCGCCGCCATCCTTCGACACCACACTCTCCACGCACCGGCGCGTAAGCGCGTGTGACACAACTGTTTTCTCACCGGTTGTTCTCCTCTGCGTCTCTGGTTTGTTTGTACTTTGTTTTCGTCCATCTAGCTTCTGAATTTGAGTTTGTCAAGGTTTGTTCTTGGTCCTTTGCTGTGATTCTACATTGGTTCTAGTGGTTGATGCCTTGTCTCTTTGTTTAGGCTCTATGGCTGAGAACAAATCATCGATTGTGACAGATGTGGTGCCAGTGATGTCTAAGATCACGGACCGTAAGCTAAATGGTTCGAATTATTTGGATTGGAGTAAAGACTGTTCGCCTTTATCTGCGGAGCATAGACAAAGATGATCATTTGACGAACGATCCTCCTAAAGATGATTCGAAGGAGAAAGTGGGTCTTACATGGCTTAGAGAGGATGCTCAATTGTTCCTTCAGATTCAGAATTCTATTGATAGTGAGGTAATTGGCTTGATCAATCATTGTGAATTTGTTAAAGAACTAATGGATTGTTTAGAATTTTTGTAATTTGGAAAAGGGAATCTCTCCCGTATGTATGAAGTTTGCGAAGCTTTTTACCGTGTGGAAAACAAGATCAGTCCCTCATAAACTATTATTGACGTTCAAGAAGACGTATGAGGAGCTTAAAATGTTGCTGCCTTTTAGTCTTGATGTCAAGGTTCAACAAAGCCAACGGGAGAAGATGGCTATTATGAGTTTTCTGGCTGGCCTTTCTTCTGAGTTTGAGTCTGCTAAGTCAAATCCTCTCTGGTTTTGAGATCTCCTCTCTCCAAGATGTCTCTAGTCGCATTTTACGCATAGAAAGTCCTCCACCTGTTTCAGTTAGTGGTGCTTTAGTCGGTCAGAATAATAATTATGCTCATGGGAGATCACATAATCATACTGGAAACAAGGGAGGTGGCTCGCAAGGATTTGAAACTCGAATGTCGGACTCTGGAGCCATTATGTGCAACTACTGTAAAAAGCCAGGCCATACAAAGTTTGAGTGTCGAAAGCTTCATTACAAAAATCAGCAAAAACACTTGGCCAACGTCGCCTCTACTGACGATACCTCTGAAAAATTAGTCCTTATTTTTGTCGATGAATTTGCCAAGTTCTCACAGTATCAGGAATCACTCAAGCCTTCATCTTCTTCTGTCACTGCTATTGCTAACTCAGGTAAATTCAATGCGTGTTTTCTTTCCTCATTCTCCAAATATTTCTTGGATGTTGAAGTCACAAGGAGTAAGAAATGTATTTTTTTTATCTTAGAGAAAATATGTTCTGGACTTGTTAACCGAGACAAGAAAATTGGGAGCAAAGCTTGTAGTGCTCCAATGACGCCGAACATGCACCTTACAAAAGATGGAGAACTATTTGAGGATTCTGAGAGATATAGAAGGTTGGTTGGAAAGCTGAATTACCTTACTATAACTCGTCCAAATATTACATATTTAGTCAGTGTTGTCAGTTAGTTTATGACATCCCCAACAATTCATCATTGGGCAGCATTAGAGTAAATTTTGTGCTATTTGAAGGGAGCACTAGGACGAGGTATCTTATATGCAAATCATGATCACTCTCATATTGAATGTTTTTCAAATGCAGATTGGGCAGGTTCCAAAATAAATAGAAGATCTACTTCAAGTTTTTTTTTTTTTTTTTTTGTGGCAGAAATTTGGTTTCTTGGAAGAGTAAGAAGTAGAATGTTGTGTCAAGATCCAGTGGAGAATTGAAATATTGGGCTATGGCACAATCTGTGTGCGAGATAATAGATTTTTCAGCTCTTGACTGAAGCAGGTCTTAAAACTTCAGTACCTGCAAAATTATGGTGTGATAATCAAGCTGCCCTTCATATTGCATCCAATCCTGTATTCCACGAGCGAACTAAGCATATTGAAATTGATTGTCATTTTGCCCGTGAGAAAATTCAGCAAGTTTGATTTCTACTGGGTAGGTGAAGACAGGAGAACAATTAGGGGATCTTTTTACAAAAGCGTTGAATGGGATTCAGGTTGATTATCTTTGTAACAAGCTGAGTATGATTAATATTTATACTCCAGCTTGAGGGGGGTGTTACAACACGTATATAGTTGTCAATTAGTAATCGATTAGATTAATTGTGGAGATCCTAATTGACATACTTTCCTAAGTTAACTATACTAGTTTGTATATAAATATGTATCATTTTTCAATGAAAAGTAAGAGAATACAATTCTTTTCACCTCAGATAACACTGACAAATTTCCAATTCTAGTTATTGATGAATTGTTAGATGAGTTGCACGACGCAAGGGTGTTTTCGGAGCTGGATTTGAAGTTGGGATACCATCAGATTTGAGTGGTAGCTCGGGATATCGAGAAGACAGCATTTCGCATGCATGAAGGGCATTATGAGTTCTTGGTGATGCCCTTTGGTCTCACAAACGTCCCAACGACTTTCCAAGGGTTCATGAATGAAGTGTTTCGAGAATTTTTGCGGAAATTCGTCTTGGTGTTCTTTGATGATAATTTGGTTTATAGTTTGTCCTAGGAAGAGCACGTATACCACTTGGAGTTGGTATTGGAGAGGCTTAACCACCACCGTTTGTATGCAAATCGAAAAAAATGTTTGTTCACCCAAACCAGCTAGTGGGGTAGCAGCGGATTCGAGCAAGTTGGAGGCCATGGCTAGTTGGCCTGTGTTGAGATCAATCAAAGAGTTATGGGGTTCCTTGGTCTCATGGGCTACTATCGTAAATTCGTCAAGGGCTATGGACACATTGCTTGGCCTCTCACTGACCAGCATAGAAAGGATGCTTTCGGGTGGACTTCAGCTGTACAAGAACCATTCATTTTTCAGCCCAAGGAAGCCATGTGCACAGTTTTGGTGTTGGCCCTTCCGGACTTTACAACTCCTTTTATTGTTGAGGCTGATGCTTCCGGGCCAAGCCTAGGCGTGATCTTAATGCAAAACAAGAGGCCATTTTACAGTCAAGTTTTGTCCCCCTGAGCGTGCACCAAGTTTGTTTACGAGAGGGAATTAATGGTTATCGTCTTGGCCATTCAATGGCGGCCATATCTGTTGGGGCGAAAATTTTTTGTTAGAATAAATCAACGAAGCTTGAAGTACTTGCTGGAGCAAAGGCTAGTTGCTATGGAACACCAGAAATGGTTGACAAAATTATTGGGCTATGATTTTGAAATTCAGAAGTTGCAGATGCCTTATCCCGAGTACATAGTGAGATTTCTTTGGCTGCCATTTCTATTCCTGTTGTTCTGTCTATACCAGATTTGAAGGCACACACAGCTTCAGACCCGGTTCTGTCTAAGGTGATTCAGGATTTGGAAAGTGGCCGAGATGGTCGGGGATACTCTTTGGTTTAGGGATGCCTTAAATTTAAGGGTCGTTTAGTGCTTCCCTTAACCTTACCGTTCATACCATTGTTGCTTTAGGAATACCACGGCAGTAGTGTGGGTGGGCATTCGAGAGTTTTTCAAACATTTCAAAGGGTGGTAGCTGATTTGTATTGGGCGGGCATGCGTAAAGATATCCAAAAGTTTGTGGCCGAGTGTGCCATATGTCAACAACACAAGTATGTAGCACAATCACCTGTAGGACTACTTCAGCCCTTACCTATTCCATACCAAATTTGGGAGGATATTTCGCTGGATTTCATTGAGGGGTTTATCAACTTTGAATAAATTTGATTCGTTCTTGGTCATGGTGGACTGTTTGAGCAAGTAAGGGCACTTTGTTCCACTTTGACATCCTTTTATAGCCATGGTTTTTGTTTGTGAGATAGTCAAGCTCTATGGAGTTCCCCGCTCTATTGTGTCAGAGAGAGACAAGATTTTTCTCAGCCTATTTTGGAGAGAGCTCTTTTGCTTACAAGGGACAGCTTTGAAACAAAGTATGACATACCATCCGTAGTCTGACGGACAAATTGAAGTAGTCAACCATTGTTTGGAAACTTACCAATGCTGTTTTGTTAGCTCTAAGCCCAGCCAATGGTCCAAGTGGCTTCTGTGGGAAGAATATTTGTACAATACAACATTCCATTCATCCGCTAGTATGACTCCCTTTCGGGTTGTTTATCATCGAGATCCTCCACCCCTTGTACGCTTTGAACAAGCTAGTACTCGTGTTTCAGCTGTAGAACAGAACTTACAGGCAAGAGATAATATACTTGATCTGCTAAAACAGAATCTCCACTGTGCTCAGCAGAAAATGAAAGTGCAAGCAGATAATGTTCAGTTTGAGGTGGGAGACTTGGTTTATGTTAAGTTGAGACCATATAGGCAGCGGACAGTAGCGAAGCGACTCAATGAAAAGCTAGCACCGCATTGCTTTGGCCCTTTCCCCATCACTTGCTCGAATAGGTGCGGTGGCTATAGACTTCAACTCCCTTCTGAGGTGTCTATTCATCCAGTTTTTCATGTTTCTATGCTCAAAGCAACCTTGGGACCAAATCAGCAGGCTACTGAGTTGCCATCAGGCCTTACTGCAGAGCTAGAATGGATACTAGAACCAGAAAAGGTTTTGGAGGTTAGACCAGGCATGCATAAGGCAGCCCCACAAGCACTCATCAGATGGGCCAACCTTCCTGAGTTTGAAGCTCCTTGGGAGAATTTTCAGGTCATACAAGAACAGTTCCCTAATTTTCACCTTGTGGACAAGGTGAGACTTTGGGCTGGCGGTATTGATAGGCCACCCTTGACCTACGTGTACGCACGCAAGAACAGTAGAGGTAACAGTAAGGGAGCAGCAGAGGATAAGTAGTTAGGATGGTTAGTAAGTTGTTATGTGAGTGACTAATTAGCCTATGAGTTAGAACATAACAGAGAGAGGAGAGTCACTTAAGGGGTGTGTAGTAATTGGTAGGGTGTAGCCCTTTGTGGGAGAGAGCTAGGCTCTCGAATTCCTAGCTAAGCAATACACAAACTCACCATTTCTGCCTCTATTTCTCTGTTTTACTAACAATTGTGCAGGATCATCCTATCAGAAAGCTACAATGACTATTATCTTTTCCTCACCTTGTCCCCAATTTTGTTGATAGTGATACTCTAGTTTTTGAATCATTTTACATTTCAAGGTTTGGGAAATCTAGTCGGTGATGAGTGTGGAAATGTGAAGGTTTTGTTTGTTGGCAATTGTGTTCTTCTGTATTGGATAGTTGTTGAAACTTGGTCGTGTGATTTACAATGTATGTAGTCGTGTTAACCACTTGGTTTGATTTGAAATGCTTTCTATATAGAGTTTTTAAACTTTCTGAACCTACTTTTTGCTTAAGGTGTATATTCTTTAAAAGTGAGTAACCAAAATTGAATTATGAATCTCAACTTTTGTACTTAAATCGCCTATCATTAGGTTTAAGTTAAGCACAGCGTAGGCCATGGCTACTTTTTGAGTTGTCTATAAACGTTCTAGAGAATCATGCTATGACCTGAAATATTATTATTAATTCTAAAGTCTTTGTTAAGTTTTGAAGAGAGGCAATTGTATAAAATTTTGATCAAGATAACACTGGTTGAGCAGTAAGCAGAATTCGAATCCTCCTTGATTTTTCTGGTTTTACATGTGGACAAGAGATGAGTTTATTGAGTCTAGTTTGGGGCTTCTTTTTGCTTAGTAACAATTATATGATGCTTCCACTCCATATTAACCTATCAGACAAAATTCATGGAAAGAATTCTTAAAAATCTTGACATTGAGCTATTTTTAAAGAAAATTGAGCAAATCTGTTGTCCAAATTAGTCCATTTAAGAGAGAATCTAAAGCCTTCCTCTTGATACCAACCCAATCTAGCTCTTATAATGGTTCTCAAAACTGACAGAAATTTAACAGTTTTATATAAATCATTGCAAAAATTGTAAAATTATAAGACACAAAATGATGGATAATGGGACAAGAAATGGGAAAACATCAAAGTTCTCTATTTGACGTAATTGCCTATAAAATCATAATCAAGTAAAGAATGATGAATTTCTTGTTCTCTTTGAATCCATAAAAAGAAAATGAATTTTTAGTTGTGTTTGGTAAAATTTTTGTTATTTAAATTTTTAAATACAAAAATAGAAATATTATTTTTATTTTGTTTTATTATTTTTTAAAAATAACAATATATTTGGTAGCTAATTTTGTTTTGTTTTTAAAAACAAAATATAATAAATGTGTTTGATAATTTTTATTTTTTTGTTTAACAATATAAAATGAGGTGTTGATTTGAAGAAGAGAATAAAAAAAGAAACTAAAAATTGACAATGGTTAAAAAAAATTTCAAAGTGAAAATTTTTTATTTTTAAAATTTAATAAGTTTTATTTAAAATTTAAAAAAATAATAAATAAAAATAGATTTATTAAATACTTATTTTATGTTTAATTGTCAAATTTTTAATTAATTAAATAAAAAACTACTTTAAGTGTTACCAAACAACACCTTTAGAATTCATTTTTTAAATATTCAAAAGAAAAATATCGTAAATGTTCCCTATGCTTCTACCGGCATATAAAACAGTAACAGAAGACAGCAGCAATCTATTTTAATTTCTCCCTATTCTAATCTGTAACAAATTGTTTGTATTCTATTTATTTATAATTATTTTTTTTCAAAATTTGTAGAACTTTTTAAACCTTCTCTGTAATAAATTAATATAGAGTGCCAAGCTTCATGATAGTTACTGTGATCCTTGAATGTGAAGAAAAACAAGAGAAGCTTTCTGCTGAAAGTTTTAACAGGACAATGTATGAATTTGGAACAATAGGAAACGAATACTTGTTAACACTGGAAATAGCAACAATAGATACAATACAACACATCTCTATATATGTGTTACGTACGTCTAGTAATGTACATGCATGCATACAAACATACCCACACACGTGAATTATTAGTCGTAAAACAAATCCAAATTGCCAAACGGGGTCTGAATTTTACAAGTTAAATCCACTGATTATCCAGTATACACCCTGAGTCGATGGTTTATCGGTTTGCGGCAAATGGGACATTGAGCCACTCTTGAGCCACAGTCTCTACAGGTCTGCAAGAAAGTGTTGTGAATATTATGCTAGCATAAGGATATTTACAAGGTTTTTTGTTTTGTTTCTTATAGATATATTTATTACTTGAGCTGGCCTCGTTCAAGTTGCAAAGGAATTTTACAAGTTATAATGGTCAGTTTTTCAGTTGTTCATTTGAGAGAATAGTTTGGGTGTCTACTTATGCACCAACTGATATTGCAGTTTTAAAGCACAAAATCAATTACTCCATATTCTAGAAACTGTAAGGTGTTCCAACTATTGTTAATTGTTACAGAATGGAGATGCAGTTCTTAGCAAAACTTGATATGATATGAAAAATGAAATAAAATTCCAATTACTCTTTAATGCTATAATACAAATAATTCAATAGGAATGATCATCTTGTTGTGGATTTTTATGTCCAAATCTGACTTTGGACAGTGGATTTGGTTGTAGTTTGGATTGAAACAGAAGAAAGCAGTATTGTTGTTACAACTTACCATGTGTCCACAGTCAAATGCCAAATCTTTCCCATTAGTCAAGCAAATGGGGCATGCCTGCATTCAAATTGGATGGAAGTGAAAACATTAGAATTCTCAATACTAAGGGGTTCCCTGTATGCAATTTTGGTGATACTGGCTTTCTTCACTCTAATGTTAAGCACTTTTCCTATATTCTAAACCATCCTTTAAATAAAGCTGGTTATCATCCTCAGATCCAACAAACTATAAACTCTGGTTGAATTTAGACAAGATAGCAAATTATCTTGGTTTCTTATTGAAAGAACTGCATGGTTTTGTATAGACACTATCAAGTATGCTAGCTTAGATTAAGTACATACCATCTGATTTCGTTCATCTCCCGAGTCTGATGGTAAGTTGCTTGGTTCCCGTGGCAGTGTAGGACGCGAATAAGGACCTGGTGGAGGGCGTGGAACGACCTTCTTTGCCTTTCCTGTCACTCGTCTTTTATTGAATAGAAAGAGACATTAATCAAAATGTATGCAAAGGAACATTTAATCAAGTGGTGTTTCTGCCACTCATGGTTCTGGAAATCAGAACAACGTAACATAATTTGTTCTATAAAAAGTCTGGAGAAGTCTTCAAATTAACAGAGACGGAGATAAAACATGTGAAAAACAGAATTCAGAACTTCGTACCCAAGTATGCCAAACTCAAATGCTGCTTTATATTGGAAAGGGACTTCCATGAGGGCTGCTAGAGCAAAAGCTGTTTCTTTCTCCGCAGGACTTGTATTTGAAGACATGATATTGGTGAAATTCACGAACTTGCATACAAAAATACAAATGTAGTTAGAAAATTAGCAGATGTTGAGTTCCGTGGCAACTCAACTTTAGTTGATTGAAGTTCAACTTTGTTTTAATGTCGTACCTGAAAGTTATCAAATTCGCGAGCTGGGAGCTTGTCATCGAATTTCCTCATGTCTTCCCAAGGTCCGTCTCCAACTCCGACAAGGATAATTGACAGTGGATGTGAACTGGTTATTCAAACAAGTTTGAGTTTAGTTTTTTTTTTTTTACCTTTCTTAGCTTCAAAACTATGAACTGAGCTTTATTTTCAAAACATGAAGAGATGAACTTCAATATCAGTACAAAGTTTCAAATCATCCACCTTGCCTCGACAATAGATCTTATTGTTTCCTTCTCTTGTGGACTCAATTCATTGTCGCTGGTGTCGATACTTCTTGTAACCTTAACCACCAAAGACACCACACTATTGCTTAGCAAGATCATACATGTGAGAAAACATATTGTTAACAGGGAGAGTCAGGTTCAAACCTGGCCATCTGCGATGATAACCAACACATGGTATTGGCCATTATTTTTCTCCACAATGTCTATAGCCGCCTCCACAACCGGAGCATAAGAAGTTGGCCCTTAAAGACAAGATATTTATATGAATCTGTCTCTTATGTTAAGCAAGTTGCACTAGATTTGATTAGATGGTTTAGAAAAAGTCTAACCCATATGTTACATCCAGTTCAATTTGAACTTCATTTCTAAATGTGAAATTCAAAACCATGGAAGACTGTAAAAGAGATAAAACCAACCCGAAAGTCGTAAGTTGGGAACTATTTTTCTGTAGCAGGACAAAACTTCTTCAAAACCATGGCAAGGTGAATGGTCACTGTGGAAGCTAAACACTTCTTGATCATGAGTAGTAGCTATATAGTGGAAGAGTAAATAATCAGTGGTTAGATTTGAAAAATGCTAATATAAAACAGACATAAAAGAGTGATTTCATGAGGGAATACCATCACCAAAACCGAAACAAGGAATTAAATTGTCTTCATCAAAGGGAGCCAGAGTTTTTCCAATGATGGAGATGGCCTTTTCATACGGATTTGGTGTATCGCCAATAGCGTGCAGGCTTTGGTTCTTAAATGATTTTTTCCCTTCAATAACACCATTGATGCATTAGATTCAGCGCCTTTTTCTCATGGAAAATCAATTTAGGAATAGCGGAACTTGAAAAAAATAAAATAAAATAAAACAATGCAGTGTTATGGATAATCAGATGAACATCTTAAGCCTATCTAGTCCTTGACCAAAATCTCTTGGACATTCTCATCGCATATATATCAAGTGGAAACTAAGGAGAAGAACAATTATATTTTACTCTTTCCTAGCTTACCATAATTCATAGCTATATTTTTTAGGCATGTTTCCAATTTTTATTTACCCATGCCTCTCTAAATCAGACCTACTGTTATTTAACTTAATATTCTCTTTCTGTTGAGGATAGATTGTAGGATTTATCTTATTTTCCTTTGAATATGATACTAAAATGGTAAACGTTTGGAAAGCATATTGTTTTAGTTTTTATCGTCTTTGTTGAGTATATTTTATTTTGAAAAGCTGAAAGACTAAAAAAAAAAAAATCAAGGAACCAACTATTTTATGTCAGTTAAAGGCCCAAGTAGTTTGATTTTTGTCACATGAACACTCATAAACAATATACAAATAAGGAAAATCATTGGGCCGACATACAAGAGTAGATTCATGGCTATCAAGGACTGGCGTGAGATATGTCAGCCAAAACGTAATGGTGAGCTGGGTATAGGGAAATTTGCAGATATTAACCAAGCTCTGCTGGCTAAGCTGGCTTGGACTCTGATGTGCAAAGAAGACAGACCTTGGGTAAAGGCATTAACTGCTAAGTATTGTAAGACGATGGATTTTACTTCTGTTGAACAACAGGTGTCAGATTCGCCTTGGGTATCTTGGACGGATCCAGAAAAGGTAAAGAAAGGCTTCAAGTACACAGTGGTGCACCCCTTTTCCAGAGTTTCAGATTTGTTTCACTCGGGAATGGAAAGAGGAGATCATAAGACAGTTTTAATGATGATATGGCAGAGGCTATCTTGCGAATCAAGCCGCTGCCTGACGGTACGAAGGACATCATGTTCTGGTCGGCAAGTCGGAGTGGAAAGTTCTTAATCAAAAGTGCATATTGGGCTGACCAGAATTTGAGATTCAGACCCGAAAATGTTACATGGTCTAAGTTCTGGCATTTGAAGTTACACATGAGGCAAGCTGTCTTACTATGAAAGATTGGAACGAGTTGTCTGCCAACGATGGACAGAATGCCTTTCATAAAGAATGGAACGAACTTATGCACGTTATGCGGACAGGTCGAGGAGACTTGCTTTCATCTACTCTGCCAATGCCCAATTACAAAAGCTCTTTGGTTTCGGATTAAGTGGGGAATAACAATTGAGGGTTTTGCCTGGCAAAGCACAACTGACTGCATAAATTGGTTGTGTGATTGCCAAGATACGGAGGTCGTCATCTTTGCTGGTTGTTTATGTGACATGGTTTGGAAGTGGCGCAATGCGATTCAGATTAAGGGGGATGACTTTGAGTTGAGCTAAACAAGATTTGGCACGAATTGCAGCAACGCTTTTTGAGTTCTCAGTTCTGTTCCGAGAGAATGAAGAAGGGTCTAACGAGCCTGTCAATGCAGAGGTAAAGGAATCAAACGACATAACTATAAAGACGGATGCCTCCTGTTTCCAAGGAAGGTCGGGGCTAGCTGTGATAGTTAAGACGCAGAATATGGCGGTAGCTGAGCGTGTAAGGGCTAACTCGGTGCTGGAAGCTGAGCTGCTGGTTGTAAAGCATGCCTTGGAGCTTTCCATCATGCAGGGGTTGCGGAACGTTACTATTGAGTCAGACTCTTTGGAGGCGGCTGAAGCTTCGAGGACTAGGACTTGACCGTTTTCTTGGGAAGCTTTTTCTGTTTTTTCTGTTTGTGTTAATTTGTTGAGTAAGTTTGAAAGTACTTCCTTCGTTTTTCTTCCAAGAATATATAATATGCTAGCCGATTCCTTGGCTAAATGGGCTCGAATTACATATGCTCATTTCCGGGGAAATCAAGAGGAAGTGGTCCCTCTTGTGGTCACTAGTCCAGACTTTTTCTTAGTTAATGCTTATGAGATTTATTCAGCAAAAAACACAAAAAATAAATAAGGAAAATCATTTTTTCTTTTTTCATTTGAATAACAAACCTGTCCATTCATTGCTTTTGGTAAAATCAATTCCAAGAATGAGATTTGATGATTCTAGACCTTCTTTTCTCAGAGCTTCTGTAACCTGTAAAAGGATAGCTCATTTTGAGTTCTAGCTGTATCAGAGAGTGGCAAAAATGATTGGTTAATATTCTTGTCCATTATAGATTTGTTCATTATATGAACCAATTTTTTTTTATAAAATATGTATATATTAAAATTTAGTGCTTGTACTTGGTTTTGGCGTTGATTGAAAGCTCGTAATAATTGATGTAGTTAGATGTGTTTCTTTTTAACAATGTGAGTAGTTGTCTATTTTTGAGTCGAAAACGTAAGTTCTTATTCAGAATAAGATAAGAACATTTGCTTAGGTGATGGTCAAACAAGTTCCCCAAAAAGCAATAAAATAAAAAATAAATTGGTTAAACAAGCTTCTTTGGATATAAAAAGGGTAGGTAACCATTTGGTACCTTGTATTTTTACAAAGTATCATTTTGGTACTCTCTATTTTCAATAATACTCATATAGTATCATATAGTACCCAGTATTTTAAAATCGTACATATTTGGTATCCTAAACTCAAATTTAATTAATAAAATTTTACCAATTTAATCAAACTGCTGTCAATTATGTAAGTTCCAAATTTAAATTTAATTACTTAATTACATATAACTGATAACAGTTTGATCATATTGACAAAATTTTATCTATCAAATCTGAGTCTAGAATATCAAATATGTATAATTTTAAAATACAGGGTATCATATGAGCATTATTGAAAATAGAAATATCAAAATAATACTTTACAAAAACATAAAGTACCAAATAAATAAATTCTCATATAAAAAAATAAAATACCTTGAAATGGTTATCACTATCTCGGCAAACGTGTGGGGACTAAAGTAAAACACATTGAAGTGATTATCACTATCTGAGCAAAAGTGCGGTGACCTGGGAATATTCTTTCATATGAAAAAAAGAATCTAAAGATTCTCATTCTCCATTATTTATTTTTTAAAATTGCTACGGACATGCTACCCTACATAGTATATCATCATTAAAACATTTAAGATCCATAATTAAATAATGTTAATGTTATAGGGTGTTTTAGTGTCCAACATTTATAGATATCAATGTAATGTGTTAGGCAGTATGGGTGCACTCGGGTCGAGTTTCGGGTGCATCGGGTTCGGGTTTTGCGAGTTTCGGGTAGAAGAAAGTGGTATCGAATCCGGTCAGAAATTTTCCATTTTTGGGGTGGTTTTGGGTTTCGGGTGAGATTGGTCCAAAAATGAGCTTTGGGCCGAAAGAGGACCTTGGTAAAAAAATTTCAAAAATACTATTTTTTGACATTTTTTTTTTCTACTTTTCACATGTTTTTTTTTTTACTTTGTTGTTAGTTTGGTAATATTGATTTTACAAATTGGGTATTAGTAATTTTTTTTTTTTAAAAAGCATTAATTTTTTTGATTTTTTTTTAATTATGTTTGGGTTCAGGTGTAACTAAAACCTGTGTGTCCTTAATTTCAAAACCCGAACCCGACCCGAACCATGTCGGATTCGGATCGGATTTCACCCGAATTCGATGGGTTTTGCAAAAAATCGAGTTTTTAGGTTGCGAGTCGGGCGGATTTGCGAGTTTTTTTTAGTGAAATGTTCACCCCTATTAGGTAGGTGTCATGTAGCAATACTCTAAAATGGTGTGTACATGTTCCTAATTAAAAAAAATAAAAAATAAAAAAAGTTTTACTTGACTAGCCAATCAATGTCCGTTTTGGCCTTTTTATTTCTTTCTTTTTTTTAAGGGGAAGGCCTTTTCTTTTCAAATGCATCGATCATCCATGTTTAATTAAATAAGAATACTATTACTATCAAACAAGATTTACACTAAAATATGAATTATTTATGTATATATATATAAATCATTATTATAAAAATATAATTATATGTGAATCCACGACTATTTTTGTAATGGTGTTAATATTTAGTAATGTTGAGGGATATGATTAACAATTTTTTATAGGGAAAAAATTATTTTGAATCCTGAGTTTTTTTGGAATGTACAATCAGTTATTGTATTTTGTTAAATAATACTTCAGACCTTATGTTTTACAAAATGAATCGATATAGTGTCTTAGATCTGATTTCAGTCTAAATATTTTCAATTATAAGATCAATTCTTAAGTCGTTGAAGATGCGACGGGTTTAAAGAAGCATAGAATGTGGTCAATGAACTAAACAGTAAATATTATATTTGAAAATATTTAACTAAAATCAAGTCTAAAATACTATTTTTTTTATATTATCTTTCAAATTACATCATATTTTTTTAATAATATACCGCATGCCATCTAATTAATTAAAAAAATTAAAAAAGATGAATAATATTACAAAAAGTACAGTAACAAAATTTATAAATTTATAAAATACAAATATAATAAAATAAATTTTTAAGATATTTTCTTTACATTATTTTTAAAAAAATTGTGATAAAATATCTTATTTATATATATTAAACAAAAACCTTAGAAAAAAAATGGAGAAGACATGAAGGAAACGAATCAATACTTTTATTGACTCAAGGAAAACAATTTAGCCGAAGGACAAATTCCAATGGCTGCTTTAAGGAAAGTATTTATTCGTATCCTTCCAAAATCTTAAAAGGAAATATGTAAAAGTAGAAGATTCAATCACTTGTCCAAAAAATTTATTTTATATAGTGTTCAAATGGTGACAAGGATTGATTGTTTTTTTTCAATTCAATTTTAAAATGTGTTAAAATTTTGAATAATTTAAAATAATAATTTGGTTTGATTGAATATAAGGCCCCTCCCTGTCCAAGCATATAAGAAAAAGGATGAAATAATATGAAAGCTTTTTGAATTGTAAATATTCTTCTCAATTTTTGTCCTCTTTGTTTGATTCAATAGAAAAATGACATGAAAATTCAAACTAGGATTGTAGACATTAATTAAGTTTAACAATTTCTTTTGGGAGCGAACAATTTTGAAGGGAAAAATGACTTGCTTGATAAAAGTGTAACATTTTTTAAGAAACTAAAAGATGTGGAAAACATCTTTTGTATCCAATTTTATGTTAAACAAAACTCACCAACACATATCAAATATCTGTCTTAAATTTTCAAAATTTCCGCACTGTTTGCCATTTTTCTTTATTAGATTTTACTTTACATAGTAATTTTCAAAATAGAAAAATCACAAAGACCAAAAAGTCAATGACTTCAAAAATAATAATTATATGATTTTGGAACTAATGAGTGATAACGTGCTCTTGTAAGGAAGTGCAAATTTTATGGACGACTTTGGAAGTTGTTTTTTCTTGGTCATCTTTAATCTAATTTTGAATCCATTTGGATAGATCTAGCTCTCAATATTTAATACCTACCCAAAAAAAATTACTATACCTATACTCAATAAGTCCAGATAAATATTTTGAATATATTTCTAAATAATAATATTATTTAATAAATAAAACTCGTTTTATCCGAAAAAATCTTCTAGTTTCCATAGTTTCCATGGCTGCCCTAGTCCAAATGTTTTTTCTTCTTTTACCAAATAATATAAAATTTTAGAATTGAATTATTATCCCAGTAAGAAAAACAAGGGGGTTTCAATTAAGCAGAAGAAGAAGAAAAATAAAATTTTGAATAGCGCGGAGAGTACCTGAGAAAGAGAAGTGAAAAGGTCAGGAATGAAGGCATATTTCTTCTTAGCGAGTGATTTTTCACCAGCAGCACTAGAAGTGCTCATGCCCATGCCCTTAGCTGATTTTAAAAAGCTGAATGCTTTAGAATGAGAACTTGAGCTCCTACGCCCTAAATGTGGAGTTCCATTGCTTCTATTACTGCTTTGGCTTCTGGAATTTGATGATGAACTATTTTGTCTACCAAGTAAGGAGAAGAGGTTTCCCATATCATCTTCTTTCTCTTTTAACGAACCAAATATTAATTTGGAAGAAAAAGAAGATTGAATATGTAGTTTAAATTACAGAGAACCAAAGCAAGGTTTGGAGAAAGTGGAAAAGAATAATAAGGTGCTTCAGTCCCCTTTGGGGTTCAACTTTTTTAAGAAAGTTTAGGCCTACCTTGAGGATTCCAAGAAGACGTATACTGAAAGCATTAAAGAGTGCGGAAAGGAAAAGCCTAATATATCAGAATAAATAAAGATGGTTTGATTTGTTTGGTGTTCTATTCTATTCTTCCTAGCATAGTATCAAATGGGTAAACTCTTATTAAATGCAAGTTAGTAACCTTGAAGAAGTGATTTTTTTTTTCAACATTTCATACCTTGAGTATTTGCAAAGTATACTAGTTATATTCAAATCAGTTCTCTTTACACGTTTTTTCACCAACAGTAGATTAATAAATATGAATAAGGGAGATTAGGCAATTGTAAACCGTAAGTAAATAACACATTAAATTTTATGTGGTTAAAATTTACCTAGTCCACAAAAAAATATTATTATATTATTCCATTTATGAACTCTTGGAGAAATAATTAAAAGAATTTATGCATAGATCTGTCAATTATCTTTATATTTATAGGGAGTGATGAACAATTTTGGGTAATCGTACAATATATGGTAACTTACAAGAATGCATAACTTCCCAAATATAGAAATATCTTATATATGCTAATTGTCGTGATATCGAACATTTATTATATAACGATTACAAGTATTAATTGTATATAAATAACCTCTAAGCCCCAGGGGATTCACCCTTATGTGTGTCACAGGACTGCCGTGAGCTGAATATATTCCTCAAACTGGAGGTTATACGCCAAGGCGATCCAACCCCAGTAATGCTCAAAAACTGACGGGGCAATCTAGATGTTGTGTTATACGACATTTATGGCGATCTGGAGGATCTCATGATAGCCCAACTCGATGATATAATCTCGAGCTATCTAATCTGGAGTTAATGAAATCTCTTCAGAGTCTTGTAACCTTCATCTATTGCTTGATAACTGCACCTCAAACAAGATGATTTAACTCGTATTTTTAGGGTATAACATTTTCCCTCAAATCCCTGCTCGTGTATGGCGTCACTCTTGACATGCACAATAGGTGCTTTTCTACTTCGATTGTCGGAAAAGGTGCCCACCTACCTACTCGAGTGTAGGACATGTGTCTGTTTGTTATACGCATCAATTTCGGGGAAATCTAGACAAAGTGACCCCTCTTGTGGTCACTACTCCAGACATTTTCTAAGTTAATGCTATGAGATTTATACAACAATATACATATATATATAAGTTTTTATTTCTTCATTTGAATAACAAACTTGTCCATTCATTGCTTTTGCTAAATTCAATTCCAAGAATGAGATTTGATGATTCTGGACCTTCTTTTCTCACAACTTCTGTAAACTGTAAAAGGATAGCTCATTTTGAGTTCTAACTCTAGCAAAAGTAATTGGTTAATATTCTTGTCCACTATAAATTTGTTCATTATATGAACCCAGTTTTTTATATATAAAATATGTATATATATTAAAATTTAGTGCTTTTACTTGGTTTTGGCGTTGATTGAAAACTCATAATAATAGATTCTTAGGATTATTAGGACATTTCTGTTTGGGCTTTTTCCCTGTATTATCCTTTTATTTCTGTTTTGCTATTTTTATTATTTATTTGTTATTATGTTGCTTAGTTAGGTTGTTAGGCTCCAACTTTTCTTTCTTGTATCTTAGTTAGGCTATATATAGGTGTTAGTTTTGAGTTTGTATAATCGATTTTTTCACTTTGATTAATAAAAGTCTCTCACAGTTTTCTCTCCGTAATATGGTACCAGAGCCGGAAACTTCGAAGTTTCTTGCAATCCTCTTCTCCGGTGACCGTCCAATCTCCTTCCTACTCAGTCGTATTGTATTCTCTGGCGACGTAGTGTTCTTGGTTCTGCTTTCGCTCTCATTCTGTTTCATCTTCTCATTCATCAACATTTTTCTCCTTTGATTCCCTTAGCTGGTTTTTCCTTTTCTCTTTTCTTTTCTCCTTCATCTTCGTTGTTTTTCTGCATTTTCTTTCTCCTGATCTGTTCTTTTTCAAAACTTCGATCATGGCAAATGATGACCATACTCCACCTTCCAATTCCCCTTCTGATGCACATGATTCATCTGCTAATGATGAATCTCGGATTCCACCTATGCAAACTCATCAAATCACACCAGCAATTCATCCAAGAACACCTCTTGAAGACCCATTCGATCTTTATTATCTTCACCATGGTGACAACCCAGGCAATGTTCTGGTTTCTCAGTTACTCACCGGCCAGGAAAACTATGCTTCATGGAGCAGAGCAATGAAGCTCTCACTTTCTGTCAAAAACAAGATTGGGTTTCTTGATGGCTCAATTCCTAAACCCTCAATTTCTTATTTGTCTTTATACAATGCTTGGTTTCGTAACAATAACATAGTCATTTCTTGGATACTTAACTCGGTTTCTAAAGACATTTAAGCAAGTATTTATATGATGAGTCCACATCCGAGTTTTGGAAAGATCTTAGAGTTAGATTTCAACGTAGGAATGGCCCCCAATATATTCAATCTAAGGAAGGAGCTCATGAACTTGAAGCAGGATATGCAGACAGTTAGTATTTACTATACTAAGTTGAAGACGATTTGGGAAGAACTCTCAAATTATTGAGCAAGTTGTACATGTAACAATTGTACATGTGGAGGAGTTAAGAAATTACAAGAGCACCATCACATGGAATATATCACGTCTTTTCTCATGGGGCTCAAAGATTCCTACTCTTAAGTTTGAGGTAACATTTTCCTCATGGATCCTCTCCCTGAATTAAATCGTGTTTTTCATTTAGTTACACAGGAAGAAAACCAGTGTGGACCCATTGCTTCTGATCCCAATCCTTCCATGACATTTGCCCTTCTAAATGACAAATCCTCATCTCACCGATATGATTCTATTGTATCCAAACAATACCCTCCAAGAAAGAACCACCCCTTTTGCACCCACTGTAATGTCCTTGGACATACTATTGAGAAGTGCTACAAGTTACATGTGTTACACCCAAATTTCGAGGATGAATAAATGAGTCTCAAAATGTAGGCTCGTAAAGCGTAAGCTCGAAAATAACAAGCAGTGGCTAAACACTTGTATGAATAAGCATGATTCCATGTTGGTTTTTATAGATCAAATTAGAGATTATATGCAACGTAACAACAATCAAAATTGTTAATTTAACCCCACAAGATTTCTAGATCTACTTCTTCACATACATATATATATTGAATCAAAGAGATGACTATTACCTCAAGTCCTTCCTTGCTGCTATCTTTTTGTACGGCAAAATCCTTGAGATCTCACACCAGGATTTTCCAAAATGTTCTCAACATACAAAGAACGAGTGTGGGCTCGTTATACAAAGCAATAGGCAAAATCTATTTATCAGATGTTCTCAACACATGAGATCTGATAAAGTTTGGACCTAAATTTGTGAAGAACAGTGACCTATGCTTGTAGCACTATTCTATTTCTCTCAGGGAGATTTCACGATATATTTTCTATCTCTGAAAAGTATCACTCTGAAAAACTGATCTCTTATATTTAATATATCCAATATAATAAAAATCAATAATATTAGTTATTTTAAATAATTTAAAAATAACTAATCAGTTATCAGATTTTTGTTTAAATAATAATATTTTAATCATATTAAAATATCTCATTATTTATTTAATATTTAAATAACTAAAATTGTTGAACCAAGATTCTTCTAGAACTTTCTTGTGTGTGTAGCACAGTGACTATGCACTGTGTTACACGCCCAACTCATGCCAGGGAGGGCATGTGATTTTTCCAATTTTCATCATTATTTAAATACCAAAAATTCCAAAAATAAATTAATTCAAAATTAATTTTATTTTTGTTAAATCAAATAATTAATTAATTACACATAATTATACAATAATTATGTTTAGTGCATAGAAAAATATTTTACTTATCAAATAAGTCATTTTTGCCCATTTTTGTATTTATCTTTGTCAGTGTTTGTTTGAGCCATTTCAGGGACCATAGATCTATAACATTTGTAACGACCCAAATTTCCTAATAAGGTTTAGGACCTTGATTAGGAGGCCGGGAGGGCCATAATTGATTTACTGTGTTATTATATGATTACATGCATGATTATGTGGGTCATATTATTATATGATGATAAAGGCATGCATGGGACTATATACTCTGCTGTGAGGGTATTATGGTAATTTGGCTCATTGAGAGCGTAATTGTGTATTTGTGTGTATATTGGTAGGATAATGTTGAGACCACATTATTATGTGGGTATGTCTGCAGCTTGTGGCTTGAGGCGATCCTAACAAGCGGTTTAGCGGGAAAGTCACAGCGGGGATTTATACCCGGCTCAGTGTGAGTCTGGGGATGTATCTGGGAATTTGGAGAATATATTGGAGATGATTCGGTATTGAGAAATATAATTGGTGACTAACTAGATGACGAGAATTAAGTGGTAAATATTTAGGACACTTGAGGAGTTAGTGGGAGTTGGGAGCAATGACTAGAATGCCCTTAGGATATTTAAAAGCTTGGTTTAATTGGGAGGGCAATGTGGTCATTTGACTATAAGGGATAAGTAGCATCTGTCTTTATGTCTTAGTGGAAGTTGTAGATTAACCCAGAAGCTTAAGGAAAAGAAGAAAGAAAGAAAAATAGGACACTTAGAGTTATCCCTCTCTCTCTCATTCGGCTGGATCATCTCTTCACCATGCCTTGTGGGTTTTGGAGCTGGAATTCCAGAGTAAGCTCAAGATAGAGCTTAGGGCTAAGGACCTTGGTGAAGCTAGAAGAACTAGCAAGATTTAGCCAGTCAATTGAGGTAAGTTTTAAGGTTTCCTTATGTGATTTTCTGGGTTTTAATGAGATAGTTTCTAAGTTTGAGTTTTGGATGGAATAAAGGGATATGAACCTGAGGAGTTGAAGGGCTTGAGGCTGGTTGGATGCTAGAAACGATTCTACAGCTGAGGTAAGGGTTAATTTGAAGTTTGATGGTTGAATTTGAGAGTTTTCATGGCTGGTTTTGAGTTCTGTGGGTTTGAAATTTCAGAAATTGGAAGTGGGATCTTGGTGAGTCTTAGGCTGGATTTTTTGTTGGGTTATGTTGTTTAAATCATTCTAATGTTGTTATTATTAATTGGTTTTGAGTTGGGGGCTTTAGGATGGCTTTAGGTGAGGTTTAGAGATTAAAAATGGTGGTTTTTCTGGGTTTGAAGGGTCGGGCCGCGGCATGGTTCTTGGTGAGTCGCGGCCCTTCAAAGTTGTCGCATGCTGAGGAAGGAGGGCGGGCCGCGGCATGGCCCAAGCAATGCCGCGGCCCTTACCTGTTTTTGTACCTTTGGAGGTTCTGTTTGGGGGCCATGCCGCGGCATGGGTGGCCTATGCCGCGACGCTTAAGGGATTTTGGGATTTTGAGATTTTAGGTTTGGGAATTTAACCTAAGGTGCTCGGGGTTGAGTCTTTTACCATATTTGGTGAAGTTCAATGTTCCGAGTACTAGAACTTGGCTTGGGAACTCACTTAAGATTGTTAATGGTATCCTTTATCATGGTTGTGACTAGGTGTTAAGCTAGGACTCGAGGATCGGATCGCGCTCAAGGAGTATCGCCCGTAGCTAATTCATCTAAAAGCTAAAGGTAAGAAAGTTGCACCTGTTTATGTGGCTAGGTTGGGACTAAGTGTTCCCTATGTTTATATGCGTTGTTATGTGAATGTGATTAACCATGTGGACACGATGGGACTAAGAGCTCCCTACATTTGTATATCATGTCATGAGATGGTACTATTATGCCATGGGACATGCGATAACCGGCCTAAGAGTGTCAGAATCAATAATTGCGCACAGGGTGCGGCTCGGCCACTGGTAGCTGAGGCAGCTTATTTATCACTGAGCTCGGTTAAGCTGGCCGGAGTTAGTGAGTATTACACTGGGGGCGGCCCAAGAGAGCCGAAGACAGTGTGTTAAATAGAGGGTGCGACTAAGGGCGCTGACCCTGAATATCATTTGATGATGTGATAAACTGTTGATTATGATCGTGAATATTGTGTTATAAACATGGTTTGTTGGCTGTTTGGATGACAAACTGTTAATCTGTTGTGTGTTATCACCGATTGGATAAATGTTATGAAACGCTGAATTCTTGGTTGTGCATTGTAAGATATTTGATAAATGATGTTGATCCTGCTATGTTATCATGCTTTCTTGCTAGGCCTCGGCTCACGGGTGCTACGTGGTGCAGGTAAAGGCAAGGGTAGGCTGAGTCAACCATGAGTTGGAGAGCTTTGGGGGCGAGGTGTACATCGTCAGCTGCTCGGCCGCCACGATCGAGGAATTGTACAGGGACGGAAACCTAAAATATATATTTTGCCATTAGAGTGGCGTGAATTATTTGTAACTTTTGGAATTAGTTGTAACTAAGACATCTAAACCCTGTTTTGAGTTTCCATGTGTTAAACTATCATTTTTTTAATGAAAATAGCCTGTTTGTGACCAAATTCTTTTATTCCTAATCCGATGATGGCATTGAATTCACACTTTGTTTAAATGGCTTGATTAGCAAGTCTTGCACTATTTTAAATACACAGTATAACGGTCTTGGTTATCCAGGGCGTTACAACATTAAGCTCCAATAAATTAAAACTAAATAATTAAACTCTTTAATCATAATAGTTAATTTATTAATTATGATATTTCTCCACTATAAATTCATAATTGAACTCTTTATGTTATAGATATACTTTTACAGAAATCTTATTTTAAGTTGTCCATTGATATAAACATCTTCCAATAGTTCAACCCTCTAATTAATTAGTTCATAAATTAGAATGGAAGAATTACCATTTTACCTTTCTAATTTACTTCTTATTCCTTAAGTACCATTAATTCACTAGTGAATAATTAATCTATAATCTAATTATAGATTTGAGCTCAAAATCATTCAGTTCCAGAATTAACCCTTAAGGGAACCAATATACGATCCGTTAGGAAAGATTAGATTCTATATTGTTGATACATGTTCCCAGCCATCCATGATATTAAATCTCCAAAACAAAAGTCATTAGCCTCAATCTATGAAGAGACCTTAACGAATGAATCAATACATTTAATAAACATAAACAGGAGTTCATGAACACTCAGGATTTAGGTTGATCTATAAATGATCATCAGTTATGATATGAATTACAAATCTTTATTATTAAATGGTTTTTGGATAAAGACTTTTATTCATATCGGTCCTTATCATATATAATCATATTATATAAAGCACCTTTACCGAGATGTCTTACCACATCAATAATCTGAATCTAGATTATTTGTATCAACATGATACTCAGTAAACCGTACTTAGAACCCTAATTAAATAATTCCATAACTTCAATTTGTTGTTGACAATTTTTATTCATTCACGTGATCTTAATTCTCTCGTACTAATACAAGATCACATTCTCAATGATGAATATAGAATTTTTCAGATATTTACAAAAAATTATTCAAACAATAATTGAATAATCCAAATATAAAAATAATAGACCATTGTATTTATTTATTCATTGAAATAATAAATGTCTTTTACATGCTTTTAGGACATACTCCTAACATTCCAGACTTATCCTTGTTGGCGATCGAGCACAACTTTAAAAGGCTCGAGCTTAAGCATAAGCTTGAAAGAACGAATCTTCTCTGATGCACGTGGGTGTTATTCGAGCCTTAGTTGTAAGCTCAAAGATATTGGTATCTGAAGATTGAGCTTGATGAAACCACTGGCTAAGGAGGAGTCTGACTAGAATAACGAGCTCGAAGTATCGGTCAATCTTGAAAGCGCGTTAATCTTGTATTTGAGGTCAGCAACGCGTTTTGCACACCAGTGTTGTTAGGAGATCCCTATTCCTTAGGGATTTGTTGTTATCTGGTATTAAATCCCAATTATCATGGGATATTATGCATTTAATGTATTTATTTACATTTATTTTAAATCTGTATAATTGATTGTAACTTCCCTGAATTAGTGGAAGATATTCTCCTAACCAGGCCTATAAATAGCCTGGTATTTTTCATTTGTACTCACGCAAAATCTAGTACTGAGAATACTCTGTTGAATTGCTCTGAGAAAGCTTTGAGAGAGTATCATGAATCAATAATATTAACTCGTGGACTAGGCAAATTTTAACTGCTAAACCACGCAAAAATATGACTGCTCATTTCTTCCTTTTCTGAATCTTTGTTTAGTGCTCTTCATATTTAAGTTGACAAAAAACGGCATCAACAGTTTGGTGCTTTCATTGAGAGCATTAAGCAAAGCTTTGGATTGTTTAGTCAAAAACCTCCTACATTACCAATGGCCACTACGAACAACCCAGGAGCTGGTGGGCGACCATTGCCCCAAATACCTGAGGAGCAAACTCCTCACACTGAAGATTACCCACAGAGGCCTGGGAAGCAACCAATGACAGACCACGACCTAGATGAGGGGAGTGCATCATTTGACTCCCGGGGGCTGCCTACTCCCAGGCCTGACGAGGACCTCTATTATAATCCCGAGATGTACATTCCCATCATGGAACTGGAGAATTGCCAATTGCGTCAGCAATTGGCAGAGGCCACAATGCGCAATGAAAATTTGACCAGGCATGCTGCTGATGTCCAGGTGCCACCTCGAAGGTCCAAAGGACGTCCCCGCAGGAGCACGATCGCCAGGAGGGCTGAACAAGGGGCTCAGTAGGCCCAGCCAAGGCCCAGGGCAAACATTGGCGATGAACACCCTGGAAGGAATACTCAAGCCAATACTACCAGTGTAACGCCCTAAAGTCCAGGGACCGTTACGGTGTGCCTTGTAAACAGTGCTAAACTCGCTAATCGAGTCATTTGGCCAAAATCGTGTACTAAGTATGATTAGCGGTTTAGGGATTAAAAATCTTGGTTAAGATGTAACGTTTCATTAGAATGTTTAATATATATATATATGTTGGGATCCCAAAATTATAATTTCAGAGTCTACTACAAGAAAATATTTACAATAGGCCGTTCTATGCGGCAAAACAGGGTTTAACCCTAGTTCCTTCTCAACCTCGGTCGTGGTGGACGAGCAGCTGCATATGTACACTTCATCACCTAAGCTCTCCAACTCAAGGATGATCCAGGTTTCTTTTGCCTTTACCTACACCACATAGCACCCATGAGCCGAAGCCTAGCAAGAAAACACAATAAAGCAGAGTATAATATCAACAATGATCGTAATAATCATCCAGGACTCTCAGTTTCAATATAAATAGGTGACAGTCGCAACAGTCACAAAAGTGGGTACAACCCCCTCTAGCCATGTGACGTTAGGATCACTCGGGCTTAACTGATAAGAGAACCTTTCATAAGTTTGAACAAGATAGGTGTATGGTGATTAGTCACCAACATAACCTTTCCCATGACTTACAGTCATGACCCTGGAACATCGTTCCCTAGCCATGTGACAAACAGTCACCGGGCCATATGCCCTGGCTCTGAATAACTAGTCTTAGACTAGCCAAGCACTTATAAGTTCATCGACCTTAGGGTCGGTCCAACGTTAATACCCTATATGAGTCATTCTTGCTGATATCGATTAGATCTAATCTTCATTTGGCTCGGCATTCATGACGCTATGCCATTTCTGACTCTTAGGTCAGTAAAACACGACCAATGTTCAACCCATTGTGAACTTGACTAGTAAATCACAGCTTCACAGATGGATCTAACACCATTGCCGATTTTTTCTAATAAGTCAGTGCCACACACAAGTAAGCCATGCCACCAAACATATATCACATATCCAATATCCATAAACAAGGTATTCAGCATGATTACTTAACATGTACTAATACAATTAGGACTATGCACGAACACAGAGGATCAAGCTCTGAAAAATATCATACTCAATATGTAAAGCATGTCCTAATCACATGTTTCTCGTGCATCATATGCATTATAGTTAACAATCCAGCATGCACCAATAATAGCCATGCATGTCACATATACACAGGGTGCAGTTTTCTTACCTCAGATTCGAGCTAGAACCAATATAAGTACGACCCTTGAGAACGATCAATCCTTTAGTCCTTTAGCGGTCACCTATTCATAACCAAATGTGGAATCCCATCAATAAAATAAATCATAAAAAGGTTTATAATCTAAAACCTCACTCCCGGGATCAATCCCGCACTCTTGGGAATCTTCATATACTCAAACGGGGCAAAGGAACCAAACCCCGATCCTTAAAAGTCATTTCGAGCCCTAAAATAGGCTTGCTGAAAAATGGACCAGCACTGCAGCCCTATTAAATGGTGCTGCTGCGCTATTTCCAAGTCAGAGAGCCCTGCTCTCTGCCCTGCCTAGCACTGCTGCGCCCTGAATGGCGCTGCTGCGCCAATTACAGACCAGAAACTTTCTAATTCTTCTTCCTTGCGATGTCTCCTGAAACCAACCCTCCAAACCAATCCTAAACATCACCCAAACATCCAATTCAACCCCAAATCATCATCTATATCACACCCTCATCAAAACCCACTCAAACTTACACAAAAACTTCCATGAATTCCCACCACTAACACCTCAAATTCTCAACTGAAAACCATAAAGAAAAATAGAGTATTGCTTATATTCAAGGATGAAATCTTACCTCAAGCTGGTTTTGGGTCCTCTTCAATGGACGAACTAAGTTCCTAAGCTCCCACCTTTGATCTCCTAGCTTGGTTCTTCAATTTGAGGTCAAAAATCAGAGAAGGAAAAGAAGAGAAGGAGAGGTACGGGAGAGAAAGAGATGAGGATGATGATGCTCTGTTTATATTACACTTTCTTCAGCTTTCTAAGCCTTAATGGCTGAAACAAATCCTTAAGGTCAAAAGACCATAATGCCCCTAGGCCAATTAAATCCCTCTAAAGACTTCCAAGGGTAAAACCGTCCTTTCCCGCCTATCTCGTTAATTATAATTAAAACCCTCTAATTCCCGCTACTCGCAATATTCTCAAATACCAATAATTCATATCCCGTTACCCTTTAATTCCCGGCAACGTTCTATTCACCAAATTACCCCGAGACTCACTCCGAGCCCCGAACTTAAACCCGTTGTGACTAGACCAAAAACTTGCATTCCATGATCGTCTCATGCCGAATGGCTCGAACCAATCCACATATAATGTGGTATTATTTATAATTCACCCACGTGCATGAAAATACACAATCACGCCCTCAACGGGCCAAATTACCAAAATGCCCTTATAATTAAAATTGAACCCATATGCATGCATTTACCATCATATAATAATATAATTCACATAAACATGCATATAATCATTAAATATCATAATAAATCAATTATGGCCCTCCCGGCCTCCTAATCAAGGTCCTAAACCTTATTAGGAAATTTGGGGCATTACAACTATCCCCTCCTTACAGAAATTTCGTCCTCGAAATTTACTCAAACAGCTCAGAACAACAATTCCGCACAATCGACTCAAATTCCTTAAGTCATTTCCTTGACCTCACTATCTCTATAGCGTTATCCAAAGTACACTCTGTTCAGCAGAACCTTATTACCTCTGTCACAATCTGAACTGGTTGTTCTTTATCGGAATACTTAACCTCATCCTTCAGATTCTTATAACTCAACTCATAAGTTCCTTTAACTCATGTCCACTGCATGGAAGTACGTAACTCACTGTATACAACTGCCAGTGCTAAGGTATAGCTGATCCAAAGTCAATCTATCCAGGATCCAACTGCTGAAATGAACTAGGGCTTAGCTTGCCTTAATTCCTCACCCCTTTTCATGGTGATACCTTAAAGAAGATACGTTCTTTTACCTGGAATTCCACATTCCTACTTTTCAATTCAGTAAAACTTTTCCATTTATTATGAGAAGTGAGCATCCAAGCTTCAATCTCTTGAACCACCTCAGGATCCAGATATATATATATATATATTAAGTCATTCATCTTATATGATGTTCTTTCAATTATAATTGGATAATCATCTCTCTCTCTGATTTAACACCAGTCTAAGAGTAATAAACTGCATTGAATCCCATCTACATACTCATTGCCTTTTTCTCACACTTCCATAACTTGGAAGTTGGACTAGAGTCCTCATCTGATAAGATAGACCTTGAATTTCATGAATGCGCTTTATCTCTTTCACAAAGAGATATGAATACTGATCAGCTGTACTATTCATCCTTGCTGACAAAAATATACCCACTTGGACTACTGGTCCACAATGACTCAATGCCAACTCATACTGACCCACTAACCTGAGCAATCCCATCGTGAAACCCATCGCGATGCTATCTTATTCCCATTATAAAATACTCAAAAGTTATAATGGCCTTACTGATTCCTGATACTCTGTCTTGACCTACTAACAGGTTAAGAACTTTACCACACATCCCATTACATCCCTCTCCATTTCAGGCCACCACTATGAAGATTTCATATCCTGTTACATTTCCATGGTGCCTGAATGAAAAGAATAACATGAGATTCATCCAGAATCTCCCAACTAATCTCAATGTCCATCAGATTCCAAGTTCGATCTCTATACCATAATAAATTCATATCTTTCACTGTACAACTCTTAGCTAATCCAGCTAAAGCTTTCCATTCAATCTTTCCCTTTTTATCTTCCTTGAGATAATAATCTCGGACAATAAGCTAGCCACCTGGCCGACCAGGAACTCTACTCTAGTTCTGGTCAGATCCTTTAATCAACATGTTGCATAGGCAATCACTTTTCTCTATTACTGGGGTGTCATAACAATCCACTAACTGATTCTGGTCTATAAAAGATCCAAAACACTTTCCCAAGGCACCTGAAATGTCTTTACCACCCATGGACACTCTTGTCCCTAAGGCACTCTTCAACCTTGGCAAATCTCCGCAGAGAAAATACCACAATACCATCGTCCCAAACGATCACAAATCTCATTCAAATAAACCTTTGAATGCACCATTCATCTGATTCACAAACACTTAGCATTAAACCAATTCTCAAGACATATTTAGCACTCGCAGTGCTCTAATCTAATATCAACACAATCATTTATATAGTTTCCTCTCTCTGATCTCTAACTGGTCCTAACCAGATCCAAGATCCACCTTAAAGAATTCCATCCTACTCAGCAACTAAACCTTTAATTCTTATAACTCCGCTGAGCCATTCAAAACAGTGTTTACAGCTGATTCCATCTCTGGTACTAATCCAATCACCATTCTAGTCTCTTTTCATAAAAAGAAGCCCTGGCAGACCACCTGGAAACACATTCAAAAACCACAGACTAATCCAGTCTGTCCTGATCTCACTAACACAACCTAAGTGGTATCCACCACACTAGCTAAGAGTTCCATGCACCTCCCTGCAACAAAACTCTAGCTCTCACTACAGGTATCATAAGCATACAGAACCATACACCATACCAACTATCACAAGGCTTTCCACTCTCAAGCCCAAGAGTTACTATACTTTCTTTGCCATTTAGGATTACTCCATAATTACTTAACCAATCCATACCCTGGATCAAACCAAAGCCTGTCATAACCAGCTTTACCAAAATCATCGATGAGTCCTTTCCATAACCCAACTCATCTCTTAAGTTGCCAATACCATATTGCATTCCCATCACAACATAACCATGTGATCATCATATCATCCTTATGCTTCCATATATGCAACACACAAAAGGACAGGATGGCACCAAAACCAATCAGTATAACTTAGGAATCAAAACTAGAAAACTAACCTGCCACCCCTGAGGAACTAGTCTCAGTCTCAGACTCTGACTGTCCTGGAATAAACACTCGAGTTGGAATTGAGCTGTCTATCCTCTTTTGCTCAAGCTCCCTTAGCCTTGGGCAATTCTTTTTGAAATTTCCAATCATGCCATAAGCGAAACATGACCTTGCTCGGCATTCCCCCAAATGACGCCTCTTGCACCGCGTGCATATTGGACGAGTCTTCCAGCTTTCATTCTTACTTGCTTCAATGAGGGGAGATACCACTATCTGAGCTCCATGCTCCCTGGCACTCTTCTTCTCACCTATTATGCTTTCAACAGCAAGAGCCTTCTCTACCACCTGAGCATAGGTAGAGACTTCATGCACTGGGGCAACTCTAATGCCCTGAGCTATTCCAGGATTCAATCCATGAACAAACCTTTCCTTCCGAGCTATATCCGTGGGTATCATATCAAAGGCAAACTTGGCCAACCCATCAAATTTAGTAACATACTCGGTCACCGATGACTTTCCTTGAACAAGATTCAGAAACTCATTCATCTTAGCAGTCTTAGCTGCATCACAGTAATATTTCTCATTAAACAGATGCCTAAACTCTTTCCAATCCATCACAGCTGTATCTCGTGTCTGGGACACTACCTCCCACCACGTCCGGGCATCATCCCGCAATACATATGTCGCACAGATCATTCTATCGTGGTTAACCAGCTCCATACTGTCTAGAATGGAACTGATCATGCCTATCCATTGTTCAGCTCCAAATGGATCTTGGCCTCCCTCGAAGACTGAAGGATAATATTCCTGGAATCTTCCACAAAGGAATTCCCATCCACTCTCAACCCTAGGCTGAGCTAAAGCTGATGCCACTCTTGGCATAGAAAAGGAAGAGGTGCTCCCCAATAGACTCCGCTGTTGCTTCAAATACCTAATCTCTTCCTCATGCCTCTACAATCTTAATTGCAAATCTGAAAGCATCTGCTGAAAATTCACGAGAGCAGATGAAGAACTGATACCCTGGTTGTAACTCCCAGCCCCTGTATATCCACCACCAGGCCTCCGTATCTGCCTTGGATATAAATCTGTTGATTAAATCTGCAGTTAATAACTTGACCCATTAATCATGATGAGCATATCAAGAGCTTTCCCCCACGGGATAAATCTTACCACACCATAATCATAAACCATTTGCAGTGCTACAAACATGCCCACAACATTCATACATTATTCATATTCCCTGCTCTTCCAACATTCACACCATGCCTCCAACTCTAGCATGCAAATATCACATTTAAGTAGATTCATAGAGAAGGCAATCATATGATCACAATAATATATATATATATTCACGGAGCATATAATCATATAGTCAAGAGCCAGGCTCTATCAGAATCTCATGCTCCTTAATGCAATGTGCAGGTAAAACATTTATGATCTATTTAAGCAGCAAAACACATAACTACAGAAATAGTTACCATTCCTTGAGTGAAGCTATCTTCAGTGATGAGTGTACATGCTCAGCTTGTCTTCAGGAACCATAAACCTTGGCTCGCTCTGATACCAAGTTGTAACGCCCTAAACTCCAGGGACCGTTACGGTGTGCCTTGTAAACAGTGCTAAACTCGCTAATCGAGTCATTTGGCCAAAATCGTGTACTAAGTATGATTAGCAGTTTAGGGATTAAAAATCTTGGTTAAGATGTAACGTTTTATTAGAATGTTTAATATATATATATGTTGGGATCCCAAAATTATAATTTCAGAGTCTACTACAAGAAAATATTTACAACAGGCCGTTCTATGCGGCAAAACAGGGTTTAACCCTAGTTCCTTCTCAACCTCGGCCGTGGTGGACGAGCAGCTACATATGTACACTTCATCACCTAAGCTCTCCAACTCAATGATGGTCCAACTTTCTTTTGCCTTTACATGCACCACATAGCACCCATGAGCCGAAGCCTAGCAAGAAAACACAATAAAGCAGAGTATAATATCAACAATGATCGTAATAATCATCGAGAACTCTCAGTTTCAATATAAATAGGTGACAGTCGCAACAGTCACAAAAGTGGGTACAGCCCCCTCTAGCCATGTGACGTTAGGGTCACTCGGGCTTAACTGATAAGAGAACCTTTCATAAGTTTGAACAAGATAGGTGTATGGTGATTAGTCACCAACATAACCTTTCCCATGACTTACAGTCATGACCCTGGAACAGCGTTCCCTAGCCATGTGACAAGCAGTCACCGGGCCATATGCCCTGGCTCTGAATAACTAGTCTCAGACTAGCCAAGCGCTTATAAGTTCATCGACTTTAGGGTCGGTCCAGCATTAATACCCCATATGAGTCATTCTTACTGATATCGATTAGATCTAATCTTCATTTGGCTCGACGTTCATGACGCTATGCCATTTCTGACTCTTAGGTCAGTAAAACACGACCAATGTTCAACCCATTGTTGTAATGCCCCGAATTCTCCGATGTGTTTTACGGCGTGAATAGTAGGCCGGGAGGGCCATACTTGCTTAATTATGTTATTAATTGATAAAATGCATGTATATGTTGATTATATTATAATATGATGTGAAATGCATGCATGTGAGTCCATATTTCTAATTACAGGGGTGTGATGGTAATTTGGCCCGTTGAGGGTGAATTGATTATTTGGATGCATGTTGGTGATATATTTTGAGACCACATTATGATGTGGCTTTGTTTGAGCCATTCGGCATGAGACGATCATGGTATGTTAATTATCGGTTTGGTCATAACAGGCTTAAGCTCGGGGCTCGGGGTGAGTCTCGGGGTGTTTTAATGATTAGAATGTTACCGGGCATTAAAGGGTAACGGGATGTGAATTATTGGTATTTGAGAATAATGAGATTAGCGGGAATTGGGAAGCGTTAATTATGATTAACGGGATAGGTGGAAAGTGCCAATTTTACCCTTGAAATGGTTTTAGAGGCTTTAAGTGGCTTAAGGGTATTTTGGTCATTTAGGTTTGGATTTGTATGACTTAAGTTGGCTGCTGGCTGTAGAAGCATGTGGAATTAAAACAGAGCCAAAACAGAGTGTCTTTCTCCTTCCCGTACACTACTCTTCTCCATTTCCTTCTTTGGTGTTCTTGAGCTCAAAGTGGGGTTTCAAGCTAGGAAATCCAAAGGCTGAGTTTGTGGACTTGGTTCAGCTATTGAGGAAGGTTCAAATTTGGTTTTGAGGTGAGTTTTAGTCTTGAGTTTCTGGTTATACCCTGTTTTCGTTTTGAGTTTTCAGCTTTTGATTTCTTGATGGAAGTGTGGATTTGAAGAGGTTTTGATTGATGTTTAGGTTGGGTTTTGATGAGGGTGAGTGATGGGTGGTGTTTAGAGGTTAAATTGAGTGTTTGGAGGAGGTTTTGGGTTGGTTTGAAGGGCTGGTTAGAGAGGAAAAACGCAGGGGAGGATTTCTGGTGCGTTGCTGGTTTTTGGTTGAAATGGGTATTGAGCCGCGGCATGGCATAGGTGAGCCGTGGCCCAAGGTGCCTGTCAGGGTTAGGCCGCCTCTGTTTGGAGGCGCGCCGCGGCGCAGCTGGGAAGGGTCGTGGCCCTTAGGGAAATTTTGGCCAGAATGGAGTTTTTAGCATGGGGATTCAAGCCTAAGGCCTTGGGGTTGAACCTACTACCCGGTTGAGTAGTGTTTGATGTCTCGGAGGTTAGGTTTTGGTTTGGGAACCTTTTATTATTCATTTTATTGATGGAATCCCATAATTGGTTATGACCAGGTAACCGCTAAAAGACCGAAAGGTTGATCGTTCTCAGGGGTCGTACTTTTATTCGTTCTAGCTCGAATCAGAGGTAAGAAAACTGCACCCCAAGTGTGACATGCATGGATATTCATGAGGCATGTTGGTTGTGTAAATATGGACATGGATTGAATATAGAATGCTTACAATATGTTGCTCACTTGTGCATGGTACTGACTCATTAGTCACGTTTGGCAAAGGTGCTGGTATCAACTGTGAAGCTGTGACTTATTAGTCAGGTTCGGCAGTGGTACTGGGCACTGGTCACATTGCGCTGACTCATTAGTCAGGACGGCCTTAGCGTGTAACACAAGCAAACAAAGATTAGATCTAATTGACTATCAGCATTGAATGACTCAAAGAGCATTAATGCCAGACCGACCCCGAGGGTTGATGAATGAAATAAGCGCTTGGAGGCTAGTGGCTTACCTAGCAGCCACTCTCCCACTTGAAACAGTGACACGCTTGCCAGTCACTCAGTATGGTTTACCAGAACCTGTTGAAGGCTAGTGGCTTACCTAATATCCACTCTTCCATTTGAATTAGTGACTTGCTTGTCAGTCACTCAGTATGGTTTATCAGGACCTCATGTGATGTTCACTCATTTGTTTGAAAGCTTTATGCTCAGTATGATTATAATGATAATCATTTGATAATGCTTATGTATAGTGTTATGTTTTCTTGCTGGGCTTTGGCTCATGGGTGCTATGTGGTGCAGGTAAAGGAAAAGAAAAGCTCACCTAGCCTTGAGTGGAGAGCTTAGGTGGTGATGTGTACATATGCGGCCGCTTGACCACCACGGCCAAGGAGTTCTCAGAGGAACTAGGGGGTTTACCCTATTTTTTCCGCTTAGGTCGGCGGGATTGTAAATTTAAAACAGTAGTGACCATTTTGTACTGAGAACAACTTGTAAATGTTTTGATTAGCTCTGCAGAGCAGTTTGTAATGAAAATATCCATTTCCCTTTTTATTGGTTTTATACCTTAACCTATTAATTACACTTAGAGCACGTTTTTGACCAAAGGACTCGGGTAGCGAGTCAAATTTCCGGTCCACCATAATTGTTCTGGGGTAACCAGGGCGTTGCAATTGTGAACTTGACTAGTAAATCACAGCTTCACAGATGGATCTAACACCATTGCTGATTCTGGCTAATAATTCAGTGCCACACACAAGTAAGCCATGCCACCAAACATATATCACATATCCAATATCCATAAACAAGGTATTCAACATGATTACTTAACATGTACTAGTACAATTAGGACTATGCACGAACACAGAGGATCAATCTCTGAACAATATCATACTCAATATGTAAAGCATGTCCTAATCACATGTTTCTCGTGCATCATATGCATTATAGTTAACAATCCAACATGCACCAATAATATCCATGCATGTCACATATACACAGGGTGCAGTTTTCTTACCTCAGATTCGAGCTAGAACCAATATAAGAACGACCCTTGAGAACAATCAATCCTTTAGTCCTTTAGCGGTCACCTATTCATAACCAAATGTGGAATCCCATCAATAAAATAAATCATAAAAAGGTTTATAATCTAAAACCTCACTCCCGGGATCAATCCCGCACTCTCGGGAATCTTCATATACTCAAACGGGGCAAAGGAACCAAACCCCGATCCTTAAAAGTCATTTCGAGCCCTAAAATAGGCTTGCTGAAAAATGGACCACGCTGCAGCCCTATTAAATGGTGCTGCTGCGCTATTTCCAAGTCAGAGAGCCCTGCTCTTTGCCCTGCCTAGCGCTGCTACGCCAATTATAGACCAGAAAATTTATGGTTCTTCTTCCTTGCGATTTATCCTGAAACCAACCCTCCAAACCAATCCCAAACATCTGCCAAACATCCAATTCAACCCCAAATCATCATCTATATCACACCCTCATCAAAACACACTCAAACTTACACAAAAACTTCCATGAATTCCCACTACTAACACCTCAAATTCTCAACTGAAAACCATAAAGAAAAATAGAGTATTGCTTATATTCAAGGATGAAATCTTACCTCAAGCTGGTTTTGGATCCTCTTCAATGGACGAACTAATCCTAAGCTCCCACCTTTGATCTCCTAGCTTGGTTCTTCAATTTGAGCTCAAAAATCAGAGAAGGAAAATAAGAGAAGGAGAGGTACGGGAGAGAAAGAGATGAGGATGATGATGCTATGTTTTTATTACACTTTCTACAGCTTTCTAAGCCTTAATGGCTGAAACAAATCCTTAAGGTCAAAAGACCATAATGCCCCTAGGCCAATTAAATCCCTTTAAAGACTTCCAAGGGTAAAACCGTCCTTTCCCGCCTATCTCGTTAATTATAATTAAAACCCTCTAATTCCCGCTACTCTCAATATTCTCAAATACCAATAATTCATATCCCATTACCCTTTAATTCCCGGCAACGTTCTAATCACCAAATTACCCTGAGACTCACTCCGAGCCCCGAACTTAAACCCGTTGTGACTAGACCGAAAACTTGCATTCCATGATCGTCTCATGCCGAATGGCTCGAACCAATCCACATATAATGTGGCATTATTTATTATTCACCCACATGCATGAAAATACACAATCACACTCTCAACGGGCCAAATTACCAAAATGCCCTTATAATTAAAATTGAACCCATATGCATGCATTTACCATCATATAATAATATAATTCACATAAACATGCATATAATCATTAAATATCATAATAAATCAATTATGGCCCTCCTGGCCTCCTAATCAATGTCCTAAACCTTATTAGGAAATTTGGGGCATTACAACCGGCAACCCAACCGTGGAGGTAACTGCATGTATAGGGAATAACTGAGCTCCTCCGGCAGCTCGGAGCTCTAATCCTGAATTTGTTAGGAATAACCCGGAACTAGTTCGGGCCAATTCTGGGCCTTCCAGGCCCAATAATGGGTGGCCACCACCATCGCCTATAAGGCATCCACCATCTCTTATAAGACACCCCTCACCACTTCGAGAGGCACCCCAGCTAGCTCCTCATAGGAACCTGGTCGGGGAGCATGCACCACAAAAGCTATCTCGAAGGTTTTGAGTGCGGGAACTCAACCTTTTGTGCTCGGGATCGATTCTACTTCCATGCTGGGTGGAAGTCGACATCCCGGAGGCTAGGACTCGGTCTGAAATCCTTTAGTCATTCGTTGTTGATGGAATTCCTTATTATGGTTGTGACTTGGTCAACGCTAAGGGCTCGGATCAGGGATCGTACTCAAGGGGTCGTCGTTAGTAACTTGCATTTGGACCGAAGGTAAGAAAACTGCACCCAGTATGTGAATGTGTGATTAGGGCTTGGCCCGATGGTTAAATAGATGTGATTAAGGCTTAGGCCTAATTAATGAGCATGATTATAATTATGTTTGTGAATATCTTGTTAAACACACTGGAATGCATATAATTATGATCATACATATGTATGTTGTTTGAGTGTATTATAATACATTGTATCTGCATGTATGTATGAAAAATGGGATATGTGATTGTCTGTTGTGACTAAAGAGCTCAGTTTATAAACCAGAGGATTATTAGGATGTTAGTTAGAGATCGACTTATTAGTCGAGGGCATATTAGATTTTGAGAGACTTGTCTTATAAGCCGAGGGTCGTAAAGCTTTGACTTATAAGTCGGGGGCTTGTGAGGCTCGGCTTATGAGTCGAGGATCGGTAGGACTCGGCTTATGAGTTGAGATTGGCATTACACACATGGAGTGCAAGCCACCATGGCTGGGCCATCTTGGGGGTGCACCAAGCACTTGACTGACTCGAATGCCAAACAAATGGAAAGAGAGTGCGACACGCACTTGACTGGCTCGGATGCCAAAGGAATTAAAAGGAAGTGCAACATGCACTTGTGCAACACGCACTTGTGCAACTCAATGGTTGCCAATTTGTATAATGTGTATGCCAGATTCAGTAATTACTGTTTGATAAATATATTACTCAGTGAATTGTTTAATATGTTTTCTTGCTGAGTCTTTTGGCTCACGGGTGCTCTGTGGTGCATGTAAAGGTAAAGAGAAGCTTAACCAGCCACGAGTCAGAGGGCGATAGCAGTGACATATACATATGCAGTCCGCTCGACCACCACGACCGAGATACTTAAGGAAGCTAGGGTTGAACCCACCTTTTGCCGCCTAGGTCGGTTTATTATGTAACTTGGATGTTGTAACTAGTTTTTAAACTAATGTTTTTGGGATCCCGTGTAAATAACATATTTTTGGGTTTAATGAAATTGTTATGACTTGACCAAAATTTTAAATACCTAAACCTGTAGTGGCTTAATCACATGTTTAGTCCAAATGACTTGTTTAGCAAGCCCATCACTGGTTTTAAACACACTTGGTAACAAAACTTAATTAGTAGGGCGTTACAGCAAGCTCCACCCACCGAGCTTACCATGATGAGCTCCCCATGGCCATTCGCGATATGGGGAATCGACCTCATAGTCTCCTTGCCAACTGGAAAGGGTGGTTTAAGATATGTTTTACTCGCTATTGACTATTTCACAAAATGGACCAAAGCCGAACCCTTAGCAACCATCACCTCGAAGAAAGTCCTAGATTTTGTAGTGAAAAACACCATATGTAGATACGAAATGCCCAGGAAGATTGTGTCAAATAATGGGACTCAGTTCGATAGTGATTTGTTTACACACTTTTGTGAAAAGGATGGGATAGTAAAAAGCTTTTCCTCCGTGGCCCATCCCCAAGAAAATAGCCAGGTCGAAGCAGTGAACAAGACTTTAAAAAAGTTCTATGAAGAAAAGGCTAGAAGAAGCAAATGGGAGTTGGCCAGAGGAGCTGCCTCAAGTCCTGTGGGCATATAGAACAACGACGATAACCTTGACGGGGCATAGCCCTTTCTCCCTGGCTTATGGGTGTGAGGTCATGTTGCCCATCAAGGTTGAAATCCCAACCATAAGGCGTGATGCATATGACCAAACCTCGAACCAATCCCTGCTCGAAGAAAGTTTGGACCTCATCGAAGAAATACGAGATGAAGCCCAGTTGAATTTTTTTTTGCATACCAACAAAGGGCTACGAGATATTTTAATAAGAGGGTCTGAGATAGGAAATTTGGATTGGGAGACTTAGTGTTAAGGTGCATGTTTCTGGCCACACAAGACCCATCTGCTAGGGTACTTGGGCCTAATTGGAAGGGACCTTATCATATCGAGTCCATTATTCGACCTGGAGTTTATAAGCTAGCCAGGCTGAATGAAGGATTGGTTTCGCGAGCTTGGAATGGTGAACATCTATGACCTTATTATCAATGATATAGGAATGATGTTTATTCGTTTTAACCAAGTGTGTATTTGATTTTTACTTTTTGATTAATAAAGTATTGAATTTCATTCAAATGTTGTATTTTTATTGTTATATTTTTTTGCAAGACCTCGAAATTCAATAACCTAAGATCACAATCATAGGATATTAAGGAGGCATATAAGTGGTATACAATCATACCATAGGCTCAAAAAAATATAACATAAATAAAAATTAACTCTAATAGCAATGTTTGGATTGTTAATCCGACATGAAGAAAACAATAAGTGTATGATCATTAACCAAACACACAAACTAAACAAGTCTAGAACAAACCAACAAGACCTAATCGACAGTCAAAAGTTGGAATTTTAGATAAACCAACTAAAAACCATAAGTTGAAGCTAGGGCTGGACATTTTCGCAAATAAGTTTCGACCTTGCAACCTCGAGGTCATACTCAAGGATGAGGAAAAGTAACTGGAAAAACAAAATATAACTAGACTAACCAGGTTACATACCATTCGAGTATTTTTTTTTAAATACATGGTAAAAGTAAGGTTCGACTTTGATAATAACAAAGTCGAACATGGGCATTTCGAATAAACTATGCATGAATGTATTGAGATTCGAACTTAAACCCAACGTATATTTGTACGTATAAACAAGTATAAAAGTAGGTCCTTAATCATAATATGCTCGAAATATTTCGACCTAGAAATATGATGCATAGTATTAAGGCAAAAAAATATAAATGTAGTCAATGTGCAAAAAGGGCTTTCGAGCCAAAAAGTGGAAAGCATAAAAACTATTGTTAAAATATAAAGTCATAAGATAATTAAAATAGCTCAGAATCGAGCTATAAATTGTCATTGCCCAAGGGCACAAAAAATGTAATTACAAAAAAATTCTAAGGGATGCAGCTCTGTTTGAAGCAGTTCACTATTGATCGACTGAACCAAACTCAACCTCCTCGCCTTTATCCTCCCCATTTCCGCCATCCTGGGTTGTAGCAGTGACCTTCTCTTCGGCCAACCGAGACTTCCATTTGGAGATAAACTCATCTTTTTTTTTATCTTGAAGGAACAAGGTGTCAATGTCGGGGTTCAGAAACAATATCATATACATTGCTCGATCTGTAGCCAAGTCTTTCTTGGCCTTGAACTCCTTGGTGAGACATTTTTTCTCGTCTTTAAGAATTCTGAAGGCGAAATCCTTCTTTTCCTTCAGGCGTTCAGCCTCGGCCTTGGCAGCAGTTGTCTCTGCCTTTAGGCAATCGATCTCAACCCTGACAGCATTGAAGTTTGCTATCTTGGGGTTGAGTTCTGTCGTCAGGCTGTTGGCAGTAGCCTCGGAGGAGTCAAGCTTAACTTGAAGAACCTTGAGGGCTTCCTCGCTCTTGGCTCAGGCTTCCTCAGCTTTGACCTGTGCCCTTTTGGCCTCCTTTAAACCATCTTTGGCTCAAATGTGAGCCTGGTTTGCTTCATAAACCAAGGTCTCCACCATCGCCATCTTCGAGGAAAACACTAATGTAATGGCCCGAAATCCCTAATGCGGTTTAATGGCTAGATTAGTAGGCCATGAGGGCCATAGTTGTTTAATTATGCCATTAAATGATTATATGCATGTTCATGTGAATTATATTATAATATGATGTTATATGCATGCATATGGGTCCACATTTGATTATTAGGGTGTTTTGGTAAATTGGCGCGTTGAGGGCATATTTGTGTGTTTTGGTGCATAAATTGGTTTATGGATGAGATCCCATTATTATGGAGATATATTCGAGCTATTCGGCATGAGACAGTCTTATATTACAGATTAGCGGTGTTGTCATAACGGGGCCATTTATTGGGATATTGAGTAATGAGAAAGTTATTTGATGATAAATTGGGAGTTATTGAGATCAGGAGGAAATTAAGGGAGTTTTGACTATTATGTCCCTGGGGGTGTTTTTGGGACCCCAAGCACTAGGTTTTATTTGAGGTTACTTAAGCTTGAAGTAGCTCGTCAGATAGAACCGTACGTTAGAAAACACTTTTTATCTTCCCGTTAGTTCCTTTTACCGTTCGAGGCAATTTCGAAGAAATCTTAAGTTCTAGGAGTCAAAATCAAGCAAGGATTGAGGCATAGAGATCCTAGGAAAGATTAGAAGCATCTTGATCAAAGGATTTAATGAGAAACAACCCAATCAAAGGTAATCTAAGTTTAAAGTTTTGAGTTTTTAGAGTTTCTAAGCTTTGAATTGGACTTTGTGAATCGATGAGTTTTTTATTCTTTGAGCCTCGGGATTTGATGATTTTGGATCATTGGGATGTTTGGTAACTTTGATTTTTGGATTTGGAAGTGTTTAGATATGTTTTTGGAAGGTTTAGAATGAAGAAAATTGAGTTTATGGCTGGCGTCTGGGTGGGGGCCGCGGCCCAAGCTCGAAGAAGCTGGTGGAGGCATTTGGGTGTGCTGGGGGCCGCAGTTCCCACTGCGGCACTGGGTAGTGGGCACCGCGGCCCTTGCTCCTTGTGTGGCTGGGGGCCGCGACTCAAGAAGCTAAGGTCGCGGCTCAGGCAGGGTTTCGAGGCCATTTGAGTGTTTTGATCTTGGGAACTTGGTTTTAGGCCTCGGGATTGTTCCTACTACCCAGATTAGTGGGGTTCGATGTCCCAGAGGCTAGATCTTGGTTCGAGAACCTCTGTTATTCATTTTATTGATGGTGTCCCATATCTGGTTATGACTAGGTGACCGCTAAAGGACTTAAAGGTTGATCGTTCTCAAGGGTCGTTCTTATATTAACTCTCGCTCGAATCAGAGGTAAGAAAATTGCACCCTGTGTATAAGACATGCATGATTGTTGTTGAGGCATGTTGGTTGTTAAATGTGGACATTGATTGCATATTAAATGTTTAGCAGATCTTGCTTACTTGTGTAGGCCACAGATTAGTCAGGGACGACACATGTTGCATATTACTGACTTGAGAGTCAGAAATGGCATAAGCGTCCTGAACGTAGGGCCGATAAAAGATTAGATCTAATCGATATCAGCGTTGAATGACTCTAGGAGCATTAATGTTGGACTGACCCTAAGGTCGATGAAACTTATAAGCGCTTGTCTAGTCTAGGACTAGTTACTCAGAGCCAGGGCCAAAGGCCTAGGTGACAGCTTGTCACATGGCTAGGGAGCGGAATCCCATGGTTGTGACTCTATGGTAACGAGGTAGGTTATGTTGGTGACTGGTTCATCGAACACCTATCTTGATAAGCTAGTGAAAGGATCACTTATTTGTAGAGCCCAGGTGACCCTATCATCACATGGCTAAAGAGAACGGAGCCCATCTTGGTGACTTTTCAACGGTCACTCGTTTGTTTGGACTGAAAGTCCTAAATGATTACTATGATCATTGTTGATATTATATTCATGCTATATTGTGTTTTCTTGCTGGGCTTTGGCTCATGGGTGCTATGTGGTGCAGGTAAAGGGAAAGAGAAGCTCACCCAACCTTGAGTGGAGAGCTTAGGTAGTGCTGTGTACATATGCGGCCGCTTGACCACCATGGCCAAGGAATTCTCAGAGGAATTAGGGGGTTTACCCTATTTTTGCCGTTTAGGTCGGCGGGTTTGTAAATTTGAAATAGTAATGACCATTTTGAGTTGTAAATAACTTGTAAACGTTTTTATGGGCCCATGAACAGTTTTATGTTTTAAATAAAATATATCTATGACACCCCACATCACTATGGTTGCTTTCTGGAATGACGACTGGCCCTACAAACCAAGACAAGTCTTTCTAGCGTGCTTTGTCCTCACTCGCACACTTCCTGGGAAAACATCCCAGGAGGTCACCCATCCCTAGATTACTCCAGGCCAAGCACGCTTAACCATGGAGTTCTCAAGTGATGGGCTACCGAAAAGAAGATGCACCTTCCTTATATAGGTAGTACCCATCAATCCATTTAAGCCCTCTTCAACTGTGTAGTCCTATACCTACACAGTCTTAGAATCATTACACTTGACCTTCCCCAGGCGGTGTGGGATTGCACAGCTTACCCGGTCTTTCCCCTTACGGATCACAGGATTTTGACTGTCACAATATCCTTTCCTTTTGATTGATTTTCCACCTTAACCTATTAATAACACCTAGAAACACGTTTTTAACCAAAGGACTCGGGTAGCGAGTTAAATTCACGATTCACCGTAACTGTCTTGGGGTTACAACTGAACTCTTGCAGAGGACACTGAGAAGGGCCTAAAAAATAATAACAAAAAGAAATGATGTTCATAAGTGTTAGAGAATAAACATGTGACCAAAGAAATTAGAAGACAAGAGAACTAGACTTACTGAGACCAAGAGCTCCACTATTTGGTCGGTGAGGCATGTGGGATTTTCTCCTCTAAAAAATCACCACACATTGGCGTCGAGGTTGCTACAAGCCTAGCCTGCCTGAGACAGCATATCCAAGCATAGGTCGGCTCCTAAAGTCCCTGCCACGTTCTCTAGAGGGTGCTCCTGAACGTGGGATGACACCACAAACTTGCGGACCACCGTCGGGGCACCCGTAGGCTTGGGAGCTGAGGGAGGTATGACTTGTTTTCCTTTGTCCCCAGCAGGTTGTGGAGGTAGCATAACCTCCAGAGGTTTAGTGGTGGAAACTGTTGTGGTTGTGATGGCAGTGTCCAAAACCACGACCGAAGAGCTAGGAGCGTGAGCTTTGGGCTCAGATGAGGCAGGCATTGATGGAGAGGAACCCTCAGCAATCTTGGCCGACTTCAAGGCGGCCCCTTTTTTCGAGGTTACACGACCTTGTTTAGTACCTTGGGGTTTGGGGGGCTGTCCCAAAAGGTTGTCTAGGTTTGACTCCATGTCACCTGAAAAGCACAAGGGAAATTAATCAAGTCGAGAAAGAAAAAGGTCATACACATTTCTATAAGTAAAAATGACTAAGTGTCAAGAATCTAACAAAAAGACTCACTAGAGATCGAACTTGGGGACCAAGAAATTCCCTTGTCTTCTGATGAGGCTATGGGAGTCCCCTACCTAAAGGTGGGGGACATCTCGAGAGGTCCCTATAATCGTTCGTGCCATATTGCACTGCTACCCCATCCCAAACCTCGTTTAGGCTATACATGGTTTGGTACTTACCTAGCCAACTATCAAACCTACAGACCCTAAAGTCTACCCTCGACCATGCTAAGAAATTATCCCTGGGGTCCTCGAAGAGGATCATTACACCGGGCTCATGCTTAAGTAATGAAGGAGACCACATGGATGAATCGAGCACGACTTTACCTCCTTACGAGCTCACTGAGGCCTCATCATGTGCCTCATTTCCCGAGCCTGAAGGTTCGAAAGGGCGAGGTCGATGGACCCAAGAGCTTTAACCCGCATGTTTTCCTCTCACATGGGGCTTGGCGGTGGACACGGGCACATCCTCCCATCTCACATACTTGCGGTTGCTGGAGTCGTCAGTGGTCTCCCCTTCTTTTGGAAGGTTGCACAGCCGAAGCTTGTCCTCGTGAAGAAGGTAAGAGAAGGATCATCGACCATAGGGAAGCTTGAGGATGGTTTACCTACGTTCCCTCATGGGCTACGTAGGTAGAGGATGACGGTAGGTGGCTATATAAAAGATTTAAGTAAGTCAAGAGGGCTCACAAATTATAAGAAAATTTGGCCAAAAAAGACGATGAACTTACGAATTCTCCGAAAGGAATAGAATCGAGAGGGAGCGATACCGTTTGTCCAAAAGAAGGCGGTCTTGAAGTTCGGAGGGTGGTTTGAAATCTCCTAGAAACAGACGCTTCTCTTTTGGGTAGCTGGACAGATAGTAGAACCCATCCATGCCATGAGCTCGGGAAGGGTTGCTTTTAAGGAAAAAGAGATACAAGATCTGGAGTGTTGTGGGCTCCTCCCACTTCATCTCCTTGTATAATGAATTCAGCGTAGACAGAATCCTATATGAGTTCGTCTGGAGTTGGAATGGAGCTATGCCGACGTAGTCGAGAAAGCTCTGGAAGTAATCCTTTAGGGGAAGCTAGGCCCCAGCTCGTAAGTTCTCATGGCTCCAGGTCGCAAGCTTAACCTTTCTATCTGGGTTGTCTTCCCTAGTTGCAGAGAAGCTCCTCTCGTCAGAGCTGGTAGGTCGATAGACCAAATTTCTGGAGAGCTTCAACCCGTGGCAAGAGAGGAGCTCAGAAATTTTTCGGGTCGAGGTTAAGGAACTTTGATAATGTTCGACCTCAAAGAAAGAACTCTCTGAGATCGGGATGGAGAGGGGTTTGGGAGCTTTGGGTGGTTGGTTAGGAGGACCCTCCATTAAGCTAAATATGAGCTCACCTATTAAAAAGGCCACGGTAACCTTGAGATTGGGGTCTAGAGGGATAGGCCTGATCTCGAGGTCTGGGTTAGGATAAGCTGCCACTCGGAGTCTCTTTCTTTTTCTCTCTTCGATCTGACGTCGAAAGTGGTCTCGTATACCTTCTTTGTAGCGTCCCAAATTTGCTAATAAGGCTTAGGGCCTTAATTAGCGTGCCAGGAGGGCAATAATTGATTTAATTATGTTAATATATGAATTTGATGATTATATGATTAGAAATGCATGTTTAAGTGAATAAAATATGCATGTGGGCCCCATCTGGTTATGAGGGGCATATTTGTAAGTTTAGCCCGTTGAGGGCATAAATGTGATATATGTGTATATTGTGATTGATACCACGCGTGAGTGGTGATATATCTGTGATGCACAATCCGAGACAGTCCTAGGGAGCAGTTTAGTTAAATAGTCACAACGGGGTCAAATACCTAACTCGGGAGGAGCCTAGGGGTATTTTGGGAATGTAGTATGTGTTCGAGAATTACTGGGTAACAAGTAGTAATCTAGTAATTATTTAGACACGTCGAGATTAAACGGGAGCTTATAGGAGCACTCGAGGAATTAGCGGGACATGGCAAATGACAGAAGTACCCTTGGGAGCATTAAAGGATTTAGATAAGCTTAAGGGTATTTTAGACTTTTGGCTAGGGATTGGTTTAAACACTTAGGCAACTGATCACTTGAGAAATACTAGAACTAAGTGAAAGACAAAACAACAACTCTCAGCTCTCTCTCTCATTCGGCTATCACTCCCTCTCTATGGTGCTTGAGAATTTTGGTGAAACCTTGAGGATGTTAGGCTGAAGAACTGGAGGATTATACTTGCTAAAGCTTAAGGACTAGCTTAAGGGTGAAGGTATCAACAAGGTAAGGAATTTCAGCCATTGAATCTGTTAAATTCTTCTGGATTTTGTTAGAACCTTAAGCTTGCATGAAGGTTGAATTTTGGTTTGATTTTGAGTGTAGGTGAGGATTTGGGAGTTGTCTTTAAGTGGTTATGATATCTAGGCTATATGGATAAGAAATCTAAGCTTAATTCTGGGTTGAATTGGTGTTTGGGTATGAATTTGGGGATTAGGCTAATAGGACCTATCTACAATCTCTGTAGAATCTAGAAAACAGAATAGTAGAAAACAGAAAACAGAATAGCAAGCAATAAAACAGTAAACCAATAATGAATAATCTGAAGCTTTGTTGAATGAAAAATATGCTATGAGTCTCATACAAACAGAGAGGAGAATATCCCCATGATGCCTAGAATCATCTCAATTCCTGCATAACTAATTACTAGCTTCCTTTTCCCACTAATAGGCTACTCAGTACCCAATTTGCCTTTCTATCCAACTATCACAAAATGACCCAGCTACCCTTGACCCTTCTGACCCGACCCCCTCCTAGTATAGGTGAACCGGATACTAGGCTTATCAAGCCTAACATTACTCCCGCCCAAGTTGTGAACCTTGTCCTCAAGGTTGAATGCTGGAAACTGACGTCGTATAGCTTCAAATTTCTCCCACGTAGCTTCAAAATCTGGCATATCCTTCCAGCGGATAAGCACTTCAACACATTGGTCTGGAGAGGCTGGGTTCTGTCGGATATTCAGCATGTCAGCAGGTTCTACAATAAGTTCCAGGTCTGAAGTTAAAGTGGATGGGAGCGTGGTGGAAGAATGAGCAGTCCCTACAGCAGCGCGGAGTTGTGAAACATGAAAAACTGGATGGATGGCTGACGAAGGGGGCAAGTCGAGGCGGTAAGTGACTTTTCCAATGCGTTTCAGAATTGCGAATGGGCCGTAATATCTTGCTGCCAGCTTCTCATTCTTTCTGGTAGCCAATGATTTCTGTCGGTAGGGCCGCAATTTCACAAATACCTTGTCTCCCACAGCGAACTCCACCAGTCGTCGCGGCCCGTCAACTCTTTCTTTCATTTTCTGTTGTGCTCGCAGCAGGTGCATTTTCAAGTCATCCAAGAATGCATCGCGCTCTTCAAGTAGCTGGTCAACAGCCATCACATGAGTGGTACCTGCTGCGTACCGAATCAACGGTGGGGGGTCACGCCCGTATAAGACCTTGAATGGAGTGCAACCCAAGGAGGAGTGAAAAGTGGTGTTGTACCAATACTCAGCCCACGCTAACCATTTAGCCCAAGCTTTTGGACGGTTCGAAGCGAAACAACGAAGATAGGTCTCCAGGCACCTATTCACAACCTCGGATTGGCCATCCATTTGGGGGTGATAAGAAGTACTATGGCGAAGTTCCGTCCCTTGTAGTTTAAACAATTCTGACCAAAAATGGCTGAGAAAAATTCTGTCACGATCAGACACAATAGACAGCGAGATTCCATGCAACTTGACTACATGTGTAACAAACACTTCAGCCACCATTTTAGCATTAAAGGGGTGCCGAAGGCCTATAAAGTGGCTGTATTTACTCAGCCTGTCCACCACCACGAATATAGTGTCTACACCTTCCGACTTAGGCAGCCCTTCTATAAAATCCATAGTCAACTCCTCCCAAACTTGTGCTGGCAGCGATAAAGGCTGCAATAAACCCCCTGGTGACATGGCTAAATATTTGTTTCGCTGGAAAATCTCACAAGAACGCACAAACTCCAAGATCCTAGCCTTCATTCCTACCCAATATACATCTCCTTTCAGTCGTTGGTAAGTTCGCAGCTCCCCCGAATGGCCCCCTATGGGCGAACTGTGATACTCACGCAAAAAATGGGGTAACAAAGCTGAAGTGCTGGACAAAACTAAGCGGCCCTTGTACAGTATCCGTTGTTGGGATATTGAAAACCCAGCAATGGCTTTTCCTTGCTCCAAATCTGCCTTAACCCGAGACAAAAAAGGGTCCGCTGCCACCTCACGATCAACTAGCTCCCAATCCATCCATGTAGTAGATGTCAGTAAAGAGCATTCCACATGACCGACCCGAGACAAAGCATCAGCCGCCCTATTTGTTTCCCCTGAGCGATATTGAATATCAAAATCAAATCCCAACAATTTGACTAACCACTTCTGATGTTCAGGAGTAACCAGCCGCTGTTCTAACAGAAATTTGAGACTTTTCTGGTCTGTTCGCACAATAAATCGTCGTCCTAGGAGGTAAGGTCGCCATTTGAGTACCGCTAGTACAATAGCCATGAGTTCTTTTTCATATATGGATTTCAGCCTCGCTTTGGGCTTCAATACCTGACTGAAATACGCTAGTGGCCGTCCCTCCTGCATCAAAACAACCCCTACGCCAAACCCCGAAGCATCAGTTTCAACCATAAACGGCTTGGTAAAATCTGGAAGTGCTAAGACAGGTACTGTGGTCAGCGTTTTCTTCAGTTCTTCAAATGCAGTAGAAGCTTCTTCGGTCCAGCCATATTGGTCTTTTTTGAGTTGGTCAGTAAGAGGTCTAGCAATGGCCCCATAGTTCTTGACAAACTTCCTATAATACCCTGTGAGCCCAAGGAATCCCCGCAGCTCTTTAATTGTTTTGGGCAGCGGCCAATCCAGCATAGATTGGATCTTAGAAGGGTTCACTGCCACCCCCTCGCCTGAAATAATGTGACCCAAATACTCAACTTGTCGCTGTCCAAAACAGCACTTCTTGAAGTTAGCAAAAAACTGGTGGTGAGACAATGTTTGCAACACGATTTCAAGATCTGTGACATGAGTTTCCTCATCCGGGCTATAGACGAGGATGTCGTCGAAAAAGACCAATACTCTTTTTTTGAAGATGCGACTGGAAAATGTCGTTCATCTGAGATTGAAAGGAGGCGGGGGCGTTGGTCAGCCCAAATGGCATCACTACAAACTCATAGTGGCCTTCATGAGTCCTAAAGGCTGTTTTATGGATATCTTCCGGCCGCACCCGAATTTGATGGTACCCCGAGCGCAAGTCAAGCTTCGAAAATACACGAGCCCCATGCAACTCGTCTATCAACTCATCAATAACTGGGATGGGGAATTTATCGGGTACCGTGGCTCTATTAAGGGCCCTATAATCCACACAAAACCTCCATCCGCCATCTTTTTTTCTAACCAAAAGAATAGGGCTCGAGTAGGGACTGTTACTTGGCTGGATCACCCCTGATTTCAGCATCTCTTGAACAATTTTCTCAACCTCATCCTTGATGCCATGTGGGTACCGATAGGGGCAAATACTCACTGGAGTGGTGTCGGGCTGAAGGACAATGGCGTGATCATGTCGTCTCGGTGGCAGTAGCGAAGTTGGTGTGTCAAAAACATGTTTGTACCGCTGTAAAAGTTGCTGTATCTCATCCGAATATGCTGCCAAGCCCGGAATAACCGAAGCGCAACCCAGCTCGACCCAAATGCCTTGCCGCTCATGTTGGAGCAGCCATACCATCTGTTTCAACGAAATGCAAGTCTTGTGAAGCAGAGGGTCTCCATGTAAAACCACGGGCTGATCCTGGATTCGAAGTTTCATCGTATGGTTCCTCCAATGGTGAGTGGTTTCCCCTAAAGTTTGCAGCCATTGGACGCCCAAGATAACATCAGTACTGCCTAGTTGCAACGGTAGGAAATCTTCGATTATTTCCAGTCCTTGCAAATGTAACGGCACCGAGCGACATATGCCTTCCCCCTTCACCGCTAGACCACTGCCCAGTTGCACCCCATAAGCATCAGTCGTGGATAATGGCAATGCCAATTTCTGGGCTAATTCCGTGGTGATGAAATTGTGTGTCGCCCCGCTATCCACCAAAACCACCACTTTGTGGCCCAAAATAGAACCCAAAATCTTCATAGTTTTGGGGGACGTCAACCCGACCACTGCATTGAGAGAAACTTCCACCATGTGCGCCTCAGCCACCTCCGTAGCTGCTGCAATGCCCAGAACCTCCCCAATCGGATCAGTGGCCGGTGCATCCACGGCCTTATCTTGAATAATCACCACCTGAACCTCCGCCTGCGAGCATTCGTGCCCTCGAGTCCAACGCCCGTCAAATTTAAAGCAAACTCCCCTGCGTTTCTTCTCCTGGAGTTCGGTTTCAGACAGGCGGCGGTACGCCGTGGACGTCGCCGGAGCCGCCGCTGGTTTAGGGCTAGTAATAGTCGGGCTAGAAGAGGAGGAAGATGATGGAGAAAGGACAAAAGTGCCCTTACTGTGTTCAGGTAGGGAGAGGCTGGTCAAAGGTGGTCGTGGATGTGCCCTAATGGGCCCACTAGGCCCAGTCCGAAAGCTTTTAGTGAAAGCTTGATTGGCTTCAATTTGCTCAGCCAATTCCATCATGTGTAACAGCCCATTGGGCTCCAAACTTCTCAAAGGGGCCTGGATCTCTACTTTAAGGCCCTTCAAAAAAGCAGCCTGCAATGCAGCTTCCCCCATTGTCTCTACCGAAGCAGCAAGAGCTTCAAATCTTCGACGATATTCTTGAACCGAAGTGACCTGTTGGAGGACAAAGAACCGATCATAAACCGACCCCTCATGGGTGGGATGAAATCGCCGGAGGAGTAGAAGTTTCAACTCCTCCCATGTGGGGATGAGTCGCTGCTGATTTTCCCAGCGAAACCAAGACAGAGCCGCTCCTTCAAGGCACAAGACCACCGCTTCCAGTTGCTCGGCCGGGGACAATCATTGTAAATTAAAGTAGCGCTCCGCACGATAAGTCCAATCATCTGGGGCATCTCCCGTATAAACTGGTAATTCGATCTTCCGAGCCCAAAATTCAGATCTTCTATCCCCACCATCCACCACACGGCCGGAGGAAGCGCCCCCGCCAGTCGCCACAGACCCCTCGCCGGGAAGACGACGCCCCGAACCAGGAATACCGTGAGATCCTTCGCGAAGAGAAGCAAGCTCATCGGCCACCCTGCCTTGAGCAGTAACCAAACGATCCAACACGTCCTTCAGAGAGCCCAGCTCCAACGCATGATCCTTAAGCAGCAATCCATGATCGTTGAGCTGGTTTTGGACACTGGATAAGGCCGATTCAACACCCACAACACGAGTCTCCATTCTCGTCGATACCGGCATACACCGAACGCCGGGCCTGGCTGCTGATACCAATTAATAGGACCTATCTACAATCTCTGTAGAGTCCAGAAAACAGAATAGTAGAAACCAGAAAATAGAATAGCAAGCAATAAAATAGTAAACCAATAATGAATAATCTGAAGCTTTGTTGAATGAAAAATATGCTATGAGTCTCATACAAACAGAGAGGAGAATATCCCCATGATGCCTAGAATCATCTCAATTCCTGCATAACTAATTACTAGCTTCCTTTTCCCACTAATAGGCTACTCAGTACCCAATTTGCCCTTCTAACCAACTATCACAAAATGACCCAGCTACCCTTGACCCTTCTGACCCGACCCCCTCCTAGTATAGGTGAACTGGATACTAGGCTTATCAAGCCTAACATAGGCTCGAGGAAAACACAAGAAAAAAGTTGATTTTCTGGGTTTGGGGGCTCGGGCCGCAGCCCTGTTCTTCAGGCGCCGTGACTCGTGTGCTCGAAGAGGTTGGAAAGCCTCTGTTTTGCCTAGGCATGCTGCAACCCTAGGGGTGTAGGTTGTAGCCCATGTCCTCCAGTAGGGAGGGCCTTGCCCTCTGACCAAGTAGCGGGCCGTGATCCTTAAGGGCATGTCGTGACCCTAAATGGGAAAATAAGAGAAGTTAAGGTTTTTAGCCTGGGAACTCAAATGTTAAGGCTTGGGAAGGATTCTACTACCCGATTTAGTGGAATCTAAGGTCCCGGAGGCTAGATTAATATTCCAAAGTTATTTATTGGTTTAGAACTTGATGGATGGTTATTATGAATGCGTTGTGACTAGGTTTTCAACGAGGCTCGGGATAGAGGACTGTACTCAGGATCGTGATATTTGGATAGCTCGGGACACAGGTAAGAAAACTATTGTACCCGCAAAGCAGGGCATGGTCCTATTGTTTATATGGAGGGCATGGCCCTAATTCTTGTGTTTAATATGTGTTTAAATATCTATGATTATTATGCCATGTGATGCATGTTTGTGATTGAACGGCGAAGGTCGGGAACAACAAAGGCCGGGAAACGACGAAGGCCGAGAATGGCAAGAAGCCGGGTACGGCAAGGGGCCAGGATCAGCGTTGAGCACGTGGAGTGCAGGCCATTAGGGCTAGACCCTCCTAGGGTGCTGTAACCACCCTCTCAGTGAAGACCGCAAACCCAGGGTCTAGTAAAGCGCCTAGGACGGCGTTAGCCGCTATGTATTTAGCCCGTTGGCTGTTTTGTTGTATATTGTGGATTGTTATGCATATGTTATATGTTTTTTGTTGAGTTTTCTTGATGGGCTTCCGCTCACAGGTGCTCTATGATGTATGTAATGGCAAAGGAAAGGTCGACCAACCATGAGTATGGAGAGCATGGAGAGACGGGTACATGTTCGGCCTACCTTGCCGCCACGGCCAGGGTTATTTTGGGAAAAATATAATGTAATGGTTGTTTGTCGCCTAGGTCAACCATGTGTACATTTTGAGTTGTAATACAATTTTTTAAACAATATTTTTGGGATCCCAACTATATTACTTTCCATAATTTTAATGAATGTCCAAATTTTATAATTTTTGTCATTTAACGAGTTTAACTTCATTTTATTCACACTCTTAACCTAAAACCTCGATTAGCAAGCTAATGACACATTTTTAACTCACATAGTAACGACTCTAAGAAAGTAGGGCGTTACATTCTTTCTCATACTGCTCTTTGTGCTCGCGGATCAATCATTTGTTTCGAGTGAAAGGTGACTCAAGACTAGGAGTTGATGGGTGGTAAGGGATAGCAAACTTGGGCCCCCACTGATTCTAAGAGTACTGTGACATTTAACAAGGAAGAAAAAGGTGAGGGTCCATCATAAAATAATAAGAAGGGATTAAAATTTTGATAACTTGAGCTCAAAAGCTCGAGATAACGAGATTACCCTAACTGAACCTAATGGCTAGAAAATGTGAGATTGACTCAGATTTGTATCCCAAACTATTGTGAAGTTCGGGCATCGAACGTGCACCGACGCGAGAGTGGGGAGGTTATTACCGATTTAAAAGAATCCCGAATTTCCAGGGAAAAAGTTGGCAGTTACCCGAAAAGGCAATGTTTTCAGGATTTGTGCATTTAAACCCTAAACCAAAACCCTATTTCTTAAGCTATACGAAACCTATGACCAAAAAACTCCCTTACCAAAAAAAACTCCATTTTTTACACATTTCTACCATAAATTTTTCAGTCTAAATCACGATTCTAAGCATGCCAAAACTACTCAAATCAGAAAGCTTGCCTAATGAAAGGAAGGTGCCATAAAAATTTGGCAAAAACAATGGTTTCCTCACAGATAGGAGAAACACGTCAAATAGCAAATATATATATATAATAAAGAAAGATTAGAGTACTTATGCGAAGAAGATCGAGGGTATGAAGAGATTTCCGATTGAAGGAGTGGTTGCAGGAATGATCTCATCGAACTAAAGGTGAAAGAGTTCTTTGCTTTTTAGGCTTTGAGATAATGCAAGAAAACTCTGGTTCTTTCTTTCTTTTTCTCTGGTTTGTGATTTCCCAGGAGTAAAAGTAAAGTATGAGGAAGAAGAGGGGGTATATATACGTCAAAAAGGGATGTCAAGGTCGATTGGATCTAGGCCTGCGGTTTGAATTGAAAAAGGATCTGATGGATGGGGTTTAATTTTAACGTTGACGGCAAAAAGGTCCTAGAAAAGAACGTGTGCAGAAATAGAGAGTACTTGAGTACTCCTGGTGTGAAATTGTAACGCCCTGGTTACCCCAGAACAGTTACGGTGAACAGTGAACCAGAAATTTGACTCGCTACCCAAGTCCTTTGGTTAAAAACGTGATCTAAGTGCTATTATCAGGTTAAGGTGGAAAACCAGTAAAAAGGAAAGGATACATTTCATTAAGTAAATAAACTGCTCATGAGCTTTTCAAAATGTTTACAAGTAGTTCGTAATACAAAAGAGTCGCTATTGTTTCAAATTTACAATCCCCGCCGGCCTAAGCGGCAAAAATAGGGTAAACCCCTAGTCCCTCTGAGAACTCCTTGACCGTGGCGGTCAAGCGGCCCTGTATGTACACAACATCGCCCAAGCTCTCCACTCAGGGTTGGCTAAGCTTCTCCTTCCCTTTACCTGCACCACAAAGCACCCATGAGCCAAGGCCCAGCAAGAAAACACAATAAAGCATGATATAATATCAACAACGATCATAATAACCATTCAGGACTATCAGTCCAAACAAATAGGTGACAATAGCCAAAAGTCACAATAATGAGCTCAGCCTCCTCTAGCCATGTGACGATAGGGTCACCAGGGCTCAATTGACGAGTGGTTCTTTCATAAGTTTGATCAGGATAGGTGCATGGTGATTGGTCACCAACATAACCTTCCTCTCAACTCTAGAGTCGAAACTATGGACAACGTCCCCTAGCCATGTGACAAACGGTCACCGGGGTCATATACCTTAGCTATAAACATCTGGTCATAGACCAGGCAAGCGCTTATAAGTTCTTCGACCTTAGGGTCGATCCCGCATTAATGCCATAGAGCTATTCAATGCATGATCATCGACTTTAGAGTCGGTCCCTGACTAGTCAGTGTCATAAACAGGTAATCAGTGTTCACTAGCATTTAATATGCAATCCACGTCCACATATATCAACCAACATGCCTCAATATCAAACCATGCATGTCTCATACCTATACAGGGTGCAACTGTATTCTTACACTGTTTTCTTACCCCTAGTTCGAGTGAGAGTTATTATATGAACGACCCTTGAGAACGATGAACCTTTAAATTCCTTGACGGTCACCTGGTCATAACCAAAATATAGGATTCATCAATAAAAATGATAACTGAGGGTTCCCAAACCAAGATCTAGCCTTCGGGACATCAAACATAACTCAACTAGGTACTAGGTTCAACCCCGAGGCCTAAGGTTTGAATCCCCAAGCTAAAAACATCATTTTGGTCAAAATGGCCTTAAGGGCCGCGACCCTCCCTTGCTGCGCCGCGGCGCGCCCTCAAACAGAAAGGGCTCTCCCCTGCCAGACGCCAAGGGCCGCGGCGCACCACAGCTGCACCGCGACGCCCAACCCAGACCAGCAACACGCCCACACACGAACCCAGTTTTTCCCCTGTATTTTTCCTCTCAAACCAGCCCCTCAAATCAGCCCAAAACCTCTTCCAAACACTCATTTAAACCCCTAGACATCACCCATAACCTCCCCTCATCAAAACCCAATCTAACCATCAATCAAAACCCCTTTAAATCCAAACTTCCAACAAGAATCAAAGGCTGAAAATCTAAAGATAAAAACAGAGCACCACCTGAAATAAGTGACCAGAACTCACCTTGAAACCTGTTTTGAATCTCCCTCACTAGCTGAACCAAGTCCACTAACTCAGCCTTGGAGTTCCCTAGCTTGATATCCCACCTTGAGCTCAAAACACCAAAGGAAGAATGAAGGGAAGATAGTGTACGGGAAGGGAAGAAGGCAACTCTGTTTTGGTTTTGTTCTTCTACAGCCCTCCTAAGTCATATATATCCAAAACCCCAAATGACCAAAATACCCTTAAGCCATCAAAAGCCTCTAAAACCATCTCAAGGGTAAAATTGGTACTTTCCGCTTATCCCGTTAATCATAATTAACGCTTCCCAATTCCCGCTAATCTCAACATCCTCAAACACCAATAATTCATATCCCGTTACCCTAAAATCCTCGGTAACGCTATAATCATTAATATCACCCCGAGACTCACCCCGAGCCCCAAGCTCAAACCTGTTATGACCAAACCGATAAATCATGTTTAAAGATCGTCTCATGTCGAAATACTCGAACCAATCCACATTATAATGTGGTCTCACAATATATCATTAACACGCAAACAAATATTCAATTATACCCTCAACGGGCCAAATTACCAAAACACCCCTGTAAACAAATGTGGACTCACATGCATGCATTTAACATCATATTATAATATAATTCTCATAAACATGCATAAACACATTTAATGGCATAATTAAACAGTTATGGCCCTCCCGGCCTACTAATCCAGCCACTAAACCATAATAAGGAATCCGGGGCATTACAACTATCCCTTCCTTACAGAAATTTCGTCCTCGAAATTTACCTGAACAGCTCGGGATACTGACTCCGCATATCTGACTCCAGCTCCCAGTTCGCCTCCTCGACCTTGCTGTTCCTCCACAACACCTTAACCAAAGGTATTGTCTTATTCCTGAGGACTTTATCTTTCTGATCAAGTATCTGAACAGGCTGCTCCTCAAAGGAGAGATCTGGTTCAAGCTCCAGATCTTCATAACTCAAAACATGACTCTCATCAGATACATACCTCCGAAGAGCGGAAACATGAAATACATTATGCACGGCCGACAACACCGGAGGCAAAGCTAGCCTATAAGCCACTTGACCAATCCTCTCCAGGATCTCAAATGGACCTACAAACCTGGGACTCAGCTTGCCTTTCTTCCCAAACCTTCTCACCCCTTTCCATGGCGAGACTCTAAGGAAAACATAGTCTCCTACCTGGAACTCCACGTTCCTGCGTTTGGGATCTGCATAGCTCTTATGTCTACTTTGAGAAGTAAGCATCCGAGCTCTAATCTTGTTAATAGCCTCACTGGTCCTCTGGACCTAAGTATCTCCTTTCACCTGTCTCATCCCAATGAATGGGAGATCTACACTTCCTACCATATAGCATCTCATAAGGTGCAACACCAATGGTAGACTGATAACTATTATTATAGGAAAACTCTATCAAAGGCAGATACTTACTCCATGACCCACCAAAGTCCAGCACACATGCCCGCAGCATGTCCTCCAATATCTGGATCGTCCTCTCAGATTGCCCATCTATCTGAGGATGATAAGCTGTACTGAACTTCAGTCGTGTACCCATGGCTGTCTGTAAACTCTTCCAGAACTTGGAAGTGAATGTAGGGTCCCGATCTGACACGATCGACCTAGGAGCTCCATGGAGGCGCACGATCTCTCTCACATAGAGATCTGCATACTGGTCAACAGTATAAGTAGTCCTCACTGGCAGAAAGTGAGTTGACTTGGTATAGCGATCCACTATCACCCAAATGGAATCATGCTGACCAACAGTCCTGGGCAAGCCCACCACAAAGTCCATTGTGATGTCTTCCCACTTCCACTCTGGGATATCCAGAGGCTGCAGTAACCCTGCCGGCCTTTGATGCTTAGCCTTGACCTGTTGACATGGCTAAACACTTGTATGAATAAGCATGATTCCGGAATTATTCTTGTTGGCGATCGAGCACAAGTTTAAAAGGCTCAAGCTTAAGCATAAGCTTGAAAGAATGAATCCTCTGAGATGCACGTGGGTGTTATTCGAGCCTTAGTTGTAAGCTCGAAGATATTGGTCTCTAGAGATTGAGCTCGATGAAACCACTGGCTAAGGAGGAGGCTGGCTGGAATAATGAGCTCGAAGTATCGGTCGATCTCGAAAGCGCGTTAATCTTGTATTCGAGGTCAGCAACGCGTTTTGCACACGACCGTTGTTAGGAAATCCCTATTCCTGAGGGATTTCTTGTTATCTGGTATTAAATACCAACTATCATGGGATATTGTGCATTTAATGTATTTATTTACATTTATTTCAAATATGTATAATGTGGATGCCGAAAATCCACCAAATAAGAAAAACACACAAAAGAAGTTTCTAGTCCCTTAAAGAAGTAAATAGCTAAGGGGCACCAAGGGCGCCAAGTACGCAATGAAGGCAGAAGGAAATTATAGGCCATCGAAGTGTTAGACACTCGCAGAGCTCTAGGCCTCATGAGGTCATTCCAGGCCTCCAAGCTGCATCACCTTGTTAGATGTGTTTGTCATGCACACATGGCCCTTATCCGTGCCCCTCGAAGTTAAGGCCCCAGCCTCGCGAACACCACTCCAGCAGCACCCCGCGCATGCCAACACCTCATGCGCCTAGCCTTGCCCCGAGGTGTCCCACACCAAGGACCTCACGCCAAGAAGACATTTCGCACCTAGGATGTATCCCATGTCTCAGCAAGGCATGCGCCTCGCGCCCCGCGCGCACCAGGGGCCTCGCGCCCGCGCGCATCAGGGGCCTCGCGCCCGCGCGCCCATGCGCCTCGCGCCTCGCGCGCACCAGGGGCCTCGCACCCGCGCGCATCAGGGGCCTCGCGCCCGCGCGCCCATGCGCCTCGCGCCCCGCGCGCACCAAGGGCCTCGCGCCCCGCGCGCACCAGGGGCCTCGCGCCCCGCGCGCACCAGGGGCCTCGCGCCCCGCGCGCCCATGCGCCTCGCGCCCCACGCGCACCAGGGGCCTCGCGCCCCGCGCGCACCAAGGGCCTCGCGCCCGCGCGCCCATGCGCCTCGCGCCCCGCGCGCACCAGGGGCCTCGCGCCCATGCGCCTCGCGCCCCCACGCGCACCAGGGGCCTCGCGCCCCGCGCGCCCATGCGCCTCGCGCCCCGCGCGCCCATGCGCCTCGCGCCCCGCGCGCACCAGGGGCCTCGCGCCCCGCGCGCACCAAGGGCCTCGCGCCCCGCGCGCACCAGGGGCTCGCAATGAGGTATGGCCTTTCCCATAGCCTCGCCCATGGCCTCGTCCATGGCCTCGTCCATGGCCTCGCCCATGGCCTCGCCCATGGCCTCTCCCATGGCCTCGTCCATGGCCTCGCCCATGGCCTCGCCCATGGCCTCTCCCATGGCCTCGCCCATGGCCTCGCCCATGGCCTCGCCCATGGCCTCGCCCATGGCCTCGCCCATGGCCTCGCCCATGGCCTCGTCCATGGCCTCGTCCATGGCCTCGTCCATGGCGTCGCCCATGGCCTCGCCCATGGCCTCGCCCATGGCCTCGCCCATGGCCTCGCCCATGGCCTCGCCCATGGCTTCGCCCATGGCCTCGCCCATGGCCTCGCCCATGGCCTCTCCATGGCCTCACCCATGGCCTCGCCCATGGCCTCTCCCATGGCCTCGCCCATGGCCTTGGAGGTGAGAATACTCACAAAGGGCAAGGTACGTGCATGAATATGGAATGTGCCTACAAACCTAAAGAAGTCAGAGTACAGATATAGTACCCTTACCAGACAAGTAGTGGGAATGCCAGGAGTGGTTATGCAAGAATAGGAGTTATGGTCCGTACGTCTACGGCCATGGGTCAGAGCCGACACCACTACCTCCTGCGCCACTACGCCTGCCACCCCGCATTAGACATGGGTACCGACAAGTAGTGGAGACATCCTCCTGACACCTGCTTCTGTACGGGGTGTACGACCACAACCTCTGAAGCCACTCCCCTGACACAGTACGTATGTACCACTTGGTCCCCTGGACCACTATGTATCTAAGGCCATTAGAGCCTACTATAAAAGGAACCCTAAGACCACCTGAAAGGGGGTTGGAAAATTCATTGTAAGGAGAGGCTATTGAGGAATATACCAGGATTTGCTCCATCATTTATCTGTGTCTACTTTTTCTTAAAGTTTATTCTTAGTTCTTACAAAAACCTCACTCGACTTACCTTTGAGTTTTCCGATCTAATTTCGTTGACGAGATTTCACCGTCAACAGTTTGGCGCCGTCTGTGGGAAGAACAAGCATCAAGCCAGTGTTCTTCCTTCATTTCCAACAAAGAAAGATGCTAAGACGTTCAAAACGCCTACGGCAAATACAAAAGGTGGAGGTTCACCGAGACGAAGTAGAGCGGAGGCCTTCCAAGAAAGACCCCCCTCTGCCCGAGCATGGAGATGGACCAGAAGAACCTCTTCCCCCGGAGGAGGAGAGGGAAGCATCATCCTCAGCTACCCAGCCCAACGGAGGTCATTCAGAGCCGCTAGTGTATCCACTTAACCGGCCCCGGTTGACCCCACGCTCAGGCCACCGGGACCCCAGTCCCTCGACGCACTGGCCAGGCAAGGGTCCCGGGGTACGCTCGGTAAGTTCCAGCTCAAGGACGCGCTTCTACAAGGATGAGATTCACGAGTTGCATAAAAAGACTAGGAGGCTGGAAACCATGATGGAGAACATGCAGAAGGTTTTAAACAACCTACGGCAAGGGAAGTCAAGCATGCCCCTCCCAAAGCATAAAGGGAAGGAGCATGAAGAAGGGGAAAACACTGTCCCCATAGACGGTGGGGGAACCCAACTTTCCGCCAGTGAAACCCCCCAGGCAAAGTACCATGGGGGACATAGGCCAACGAAGTGTCCCCAGGAGCATAGGCAGAGAGAAGATGAGGGTCATAAGAAAGATGCTGAAGTCCCCCCAAAAGGGTCACCCCCTGGCCTAAGAAAAGGGCTCCATGAGGAGAGGTCAGAAGTGAGAGACGCACCCCCCGCGGTTCCACCGAGGGACACAACCAAGGCGAGGGATCAGCCCGAGAACCCGCAAAATTCCTTATACGAAAAGAGGAGGGGACTAGACACCAAAATGCGATGCCCTCAAGGCAAGATCACCACTGTACTTGGGGGGCACATGGATGGCGGAGAATTCGACCGTGATTCACCCTTCACAAGGGAGATTCAGGCTGAACAAATGCCCACTGGCTTCAGAGAGCCTCGCATGACTCCGTATGAGGGTACTACAGACCCAAAATATCACTTAGACTCCTTCAATAACTTGATGAGGTTAAGGGGGGTCAACAACAGAGCAAAATGTCATTGCTTCGTCGTTACTCTTAAAGGAGTGGCGTACAAATGGTTCAGGAGGTTAAGGCCAGGAACAATCAAGTCATGGCAACAATTCTCTGATGAATTTCTTCAGCAACACCATGCAGCGTGTGACTACGTCATGCCAACTACCAGCCTCGCTAACATCAAACAAGGCGAGAATGAACGTTTGAAGGACTACATCCATAGATTCGGTATAGAAGCAACAAAGGTGGGATGTTTAACCAAAGCAGAGCTCAAGATGGCTATTACAGCCGGAGTTCATCCAGGAAGCAAGTTATGGAGTAACATGCTCAAAAGAGAAGTTTCGGATTTGGACGACTTCTTCGACAGAGCACAGAAGTACATACGTGTGGAAGAGGGCCATAAGAACTTCCATGTCGAAGAGAGCGAACCTTCCTCCAGTGGCCATACTACCAGTATGTCTGGGGATTCCATATAGAAGGGGGGCATCGTGCTAGAGGGGTCCCTGACCAAATTAGAGATCGAACGAAGACCATCTAGCCATGAAAGTCTCCACCTGAGGGGAGATCACCTCAAAAGTAGACGCTTGCAAAAAGGGTCTCCAAAGTAGACGCTTGCAAAAAGGGTCTCCAAAGTAGACGCTTGCAAAAAGGGTCTCATAAGTAGACACCACCAAAAGGGGTCTACAAAGTAGACACCTCCCAAAAGGGGTCTCCAAAGTAGACACCTCCAAAAAAGGGTCTCCAAAGTAGACGCCTCCAAAAAGGGTCTCCAAAGTGGACGCTTGCAAAAAGGGCCTCCAAAGTAGGCGCTTTCAAAAAGGGTCTCATAAGTAGACACCACCCAAAGGGGGTCTACAAAGTAGACACCTCCCAAAAAGGGTCTCCAAAGTAGACGCCTCCAAAAAGGGTCTCCCAAGTAGACGCTATCCAAAAGGGTCTCAAAGTAGACGCTTCCGAAAAGGGTCTTAAAGAAGACGCTTGCAAAAAGGGTCTCAAAGAAGACGCTTGCAAAAATAGTACTATGCCTAATGACGAGAAGGACGCTTCTCGCAAGATATAATAAGCGCGCGCGAAGATATATAAAAGGATAACTAGAACCCAAGGGGTCAATATATCCTTACAGGTGCAACTAAGACGCATCGCAGAGAGGCCTACCGAACCCCCTTTTCGCGTGGGTTCCAAAGGACCTCGAACATGATAAATATATAAAAAAAAAAAAAAAGAAGAAGAATAAGAGAATAATAAAAAGGAGCGGAAGAGTCTACAAGAACGCCAAAAGGCCTCCCTATAGACTGGGGGGTAAGTGTGGATGCCGAAAATCCACCAAATAAGAAAAACACACAAAAGAAGTTTCTAGTCCCTTAAAGAAGTAAATAGCTAAGGGGCACCAAGGGCGCCAAGTACGCAATGAAGGCAGAAGGAAATTATAGGCCATCGAAGTGTTAGACACTCGCAGAGCTCTAGGCCTCATGAGGTCATTCCAGGCCTCCAAGCTGCATCACCTTGTTAGATGTGTTTGTCATGCACACATGGCCCTTATCCGTGCCCCTCGAAGTTAAGGCCCCAGCCTCGCGAACACCACTCCAGCAGCACCCCGCGCATGCCAACACCTCATGCGCCTAGCCTTGCCCCGAGGTGTCCCACACCAAGGACCTCACGCCAAGAAGACATTTCGCACCTAGGATGTATCCCATGTCTCAGCAAGGCATGCGCCTCGCGCCCCGCGCGCACCAGGGGCCTCGCGCCCGCGCGCATCAGGGGCCTCGCGCCCGCGCGCCCATGCGCCTCGCGCCTCGCGCGCACCAGGGGCCTCGCACCCGCGCGCATCAGGGGCCTCGCGCCCGCGCGCCCATGCGCCTCGCGCCCCGCGCGCACCAAGGGCCTCGCGCCCCGCGCGCACCAGGGGCCTCGCGCCCCGCGCGCACCAGGGGCCTCGCGCCCCGCGCGCCCATGCGCCTCGCGCCCCACGCGCACCAGGGGCCTCGCGCCCCGCGCGCACCAAGGGCCTCGCGCCCGCGCGCCCATGCGCCTCGCGCCCCGCGCGCACCAGGGGCCTCGCGCCCATGCGCCTCGCGCCCCCACGCGCACCAGGGGCCTCGCGCACCAGGGGCCTCGCGCCCCGCGCGCCCATGCGCCTCGCGCCCCGCGCGCCCATGCGCCTCGCGCCCCGCGCGCACCAGGGGCCTCGCGCCCCGCGCGCACCAAGGGCCTCGCGCCCCGCGCGCACCAGGGGCTCGCAATGAGGTATGGCCTTTCCCATAGCCTCGCCCATGGCCTCGTCCATGGCCTCGTCCATGGCCTCGCCCATGGCCTCGCCCATGGCCTCTCCCATGGCCTCGTCCATGGCCTCGCCCATGGCCTCGCCCATGGCCTCTCCCATGGCCTCGCCCATGGCCTCGCCCATGGCCTCGCCCATGGCCTCGCCCATGGCCTCGCCCATGGCCTCGCCCATGGCCTCGTCCATGGCCTCGTCCATGGCCTCGTCCATGGCTTCGCCCATGGCCTCGCCCATGGCCTCGCCCATGGCCTCGCCCATGGCCTCGCCCATGGCCTCGCCCATGGCTTCGCCCATGGCCTCGCCCATGGCCTCGCCCATGGCCTCTCCATGGCCTCACCCATGGCCTCGCCCATGGCCTCTCCCATGGCCTCGCCCATGGCCTTGGAGGTGAGAATACTCACAAAGGGCAAGGTACGTGCATGAATATGGAATGTGCCTACAAACCTAAAGAAGTCAGAGTACAGATATAGTACCCTTACCAGACAAGTAGTGGGAATGCCAGGAGTGGTTATGCAAGAATAGGAGTTATGGTCCGTACGTCTACGGCCATGGGTCAGAGCCGACACCACTACCTCCTGCGCCACTACGCCTGCCACCCCGCATTAGACATGGGTACCGACAAGTAGTGGAGACATCCTCCTGACACCTGCTTCTGTACGGGGTGTACGACCACAACCTCTGAAGCCACTCCCCTGACACAGTACGTATGTACCACTTGGTCCCCTGGACCACTATGTATCTAAGGCCATTAGAGCCTACTATAAAAGGAACCCTAAGACCACCTGAAAGGGGGTTGGAAAATTCATTGTAAGGAGAGGCTATTGAGGAATATACCAGGATTTGCTCCATCATTTATCTGTGTCTACTTTTTCTTAAAGTTTATTCTTAGTTCTTACAAAAACCTCACTCGACTTACCTTTGAGTTTTCCGATCTAATTTCGTTGACGAGATTTCACCGTCAACATATAATTGATTGTAACTTCGTTGAATTAGTGGAAGATATTCTCCTAACCAGGCCTATAAATAGCCTGGTATTTTTCATTTGTACTCACGCACAATCTGGTACCGAGCATACTCTGTTCAATGGCTCTGAGAAAGCTGTGAGAGAGTATCACAAATCAATAATATTGACTCGTGGACTAGGCAGATTTTAACTGCTGAACCACGTAAAAATCTGACAGTTCATTTCTTCTTTTCTGAATCTTTGTTTAGTGCTCTTCAGATTTAGGTTGACGAAAAATGGCGTCAACAACATGGTTACCCACCTGGGTATTACAAGTCAAAGACACCCAAAGAAGCTACTGCAAACCAATTTCAAACCAATGAAGACACCTTCAACACCTCTACTGATCAATCTACTATTCTTCCTTAACTTACATCATCACAATATCAGCAACTTTTGAATCTTTTAGCCACTCAAACTTCTGGTATGACTTCTTCAGAACCTGGTTCTTCACAAGGTAATGGAGGTATTTTTCTATCCATTAATTATATCCTACCTTTTAATGATTCTTGGATTCTAGATTCAGGAGCAACACGACATATTTGTTCCAATGTAAAAAAAAAAAATCAATTTCTCTGTCCTATACAACCAACTAGGTTGATTCTTCCTAATAATGAAACTTCATTAGTTTAGTACAGTGACTCTATTACCCTTTCTACTGATCTTGTTCTCACTGATGTTCTTTATGTTCCTTCTTTTAAGTATAACATCATATTAGTAAGTTTTTTGACATCACTAAAATCCTTTTCCATTTCTTTCAAAACTGATTGTTTTTATATCTAGGACATGCTCAACAAGAAGATGATTGACATGGGTAAAACCAACAATGAACTCTACCTCTTGGATCCTATCATTATGAGCATCGAGTTTTTTCAGTTTCAGCAGCCACTTGGCACTCAAGATTAGGATACTTATCTCATAAACGATTGAATATGCTAAGTTCTACTTTACATATAACATTTCTTCTTTACACAAACAATCTCCTTATTATATCTGTCCAAAGGCCAAACAAAATAAATTTCCATTTCCTAATAATAATAATAATTTTTCTACTCATATATTTGATCTTGTCCATCGTGACATTTAGGGTCCCTATCATATACCCTCTCATTCAAATCATAAAAAATTTCTTACTTTAGTAGATGATTGTTCTCGATTTACTTGGATCTATTTACTTAAACAAAAATTTGATGCTTTAGTTATTATACCTCGGTTTCTTGCTTTCGTTCAAACTTAATTTAATTGTGTTCTTAAGAGTTTTAGATCCGATAATACTCCTGAACTTGCACTTACTAGATTATTTTCAGAATAGGGTATTATACATCAATACACTTGTGTGGATTGTAATGACCCACTACTCTAGACTTTTGGACCATTAACGAAACTATACATACAAATCCTTAACAAAACTTACATTTGCGAAAATACCATAATTTTATTAGGAAACTTGTAAAAATAAGAGTTACTTACAAAAATATCAAGAAGGATATGGGATCCCATTGTCTTAAAAACAAATCATAATTTAAAATAAAGGAGTTACATAGAAAGTGCGGAAAAATTACACATAAACCCATAAATAAAAGACTACATCCTCGAAATCGAACTCTCGACTCCTTGAATCCATTCACCATTGATACACAATCTCCAAGCATCCATGAACCTTACCGCCACTAATAGCTATTTTCCTGCACATATAAACAAAAAGGAATGAGCCTAATGCCTAGCAAGGAAAATCTAACACATACTTCATATACATAAATTTCATAAGAAACATAAAGACATAACATAACACTTTATCACACACATACTATAATGGCCATTATTGCTTGGGGTCCCATAGACTAAACAAGTCATATGCCCATGAGATTAGTGGGGTCCTACTAGCTAAGTAGGTCATATGCCCAAGCCTACAAACATACATATTCATAACATATTTCATAACATATTTCATAACATAAAACATAAGATAACATAAGTATAAAACATATAGATTCTATCCTATTTTCCTTACCAAAGTTACAGGGATAAGAGGACAGCGTTGAGACTTTTGGAATACTCCTAAAACCATATATAACAGGGTGAGTAGATTGAAGAAAAAGTAATGAAAAGAATGGAAGGAATGGAATGACTAAACCTTTGAGAAACATACTTACCAAAAACTTATGTGCAAGTTCTTAGATTTCCTAACCAAAATAAGAATAAGGTTAGAAGACTGAGTAGAAGACTATGAGAAGGATAAATAACATAAAACCAATGAACTAGAGAGTGTGGAATTACCTTGAAGACTTGTAGACCAATCTAAACCTCGAACCGAAATACTATGAAACCTTACTTCCCAAGGTGTTTGATAAGCTTATGGTGATCAAGCTTATGATTCCCCAACCCAGGTGTTTACACTCTCACACTCACTTAGCACTTGCAGCCTCTGAACTTAGAGCAAAAGATGAATAATGGCTGGGTACTAGGTCCTATTTATAGAGTTTAGGAATGAAAGGATCTTAATTTTACTTGAATAAAAATAATATCTTTTTAGGTGAAAATAATTTGAATAATCGTTCAGCAGAGGCTGAAGACTCGTTCAAAAAGATGCTGGACTTATCAAGAGGTTGAATGGCTGAAAGGAAAAAGAATTCAAAAACTTTTGAAATATACTGAAGGAGGTGATATATCGCCCTTGTAGGCGATATATCGCCTGGGCCAGTATGCCCGAGGCTGTCGTGCATCGTCTCGTGTTTTCCGTATCTACGTGCTGCGATATATCGGCACACGCTGATTAATTAAACAAGAAATTACACATTTTTAGCTAAGTTTGAATGGAGTAAACAACCTTGACTAAGCCCTCAACGTACTCAAAGCTGCTGACTGACCTTATAGCATTCAAACTTTACCCCTTATTAAATTTAATCCTAAAAAATACTTAATCCTTAATCACCCATTCATAACATGTGCTTAAAATCCTATTGGTTCTTATCTAAACCTTATTGTATAATAAATATTATCCTTAATATCAGTCATATTATCAAACCTTAGGTTAACATTAATATTCTTAAACTATAGGTTAAACTTAGAAAATCTACAAGTACTACTATGAGTGTCCAAATAATTCCCAGTCTGAACCAAAAATCCACAGTCACAAAGATAATGCTATAAATACTATAATACTACTATCTAACTAGCTAAGTAAAGTTCTTGGACTCTACATGGATACCCCTGAAAAAAACGCTATAGCTGAAAGAAAGCACCAACATTTGCTAAATGTTGCTTGTGCCCTTTATTTTCAAGCTAATTTACAAATCAAATTTTGGACAGATTGTGTAATTACTGCTGCTTATACCATTAATAGGATTCCTACACCTATTTTGCATAATAAAACACATTTTGAACTTTTGTATCACAAACAACCTAATTATACTCATATGAGGACTTTTGGCTGCTTAGTTTTTGAATCTACACTTCTTGCTCATAGAACTAAGTTCGAATCAAGGACTAGAACTTGTGTTTTTATGGGATATCCACATGGTGTTAAAGGATATCAATTATATTATTTAAACAAACATGAGTTTTTTATTTCTAGAAATGTCATATTTCATGAACACATTTTTCCATTTAAAAAACTCAACTCTCAACATCCCATTATTGATCCTTTTACCAACATTGTTCTACCTTCTTTTGAGATCTCAAACACTCATATAACATATTTTATTTATGACAGCAATGATACTTCTACTAACCCTTTATTGCAGCATACTGATCACAACAGTACTCTCCTCTTCAACAAAATGACAGCTCCAGTATAGCATCTGATTCCACTATTGATCCTACTGTTGCAACACCAAAGCCTACTTCCACTCTAGATCCTCTTGTTGCAACACCAGATCCTCCTGTTGCAACACCAAATCAGTCTCAAGTCGTGCTTAGGCATTCCAGCAGGGTTTTGAAACCTCCTCCCCATCTCCGTGACTTTGAATGTCACTCCATTCTCCAAGACAAATCTTCTACTACTTATCCTATTCATAATTTCATGAATTTTTCTAACTTATTTGGTTCTCACAAAGCCTTTATTTGTGTTGTTTCAGCTCATCGTGAACTACAGACCTATAAACATGCCATTTTTCATGATTCTTGGATGCTAAAATCCAAGCTCTACAAAACAACCACACTTGGTCTATTGTACCTCTCCCTCCTCACAAGAAACCAATAGGATGTCGTTTGATATACAAGCTCAAATTCCATAGTGATGGCTCTATTGAGCGTCAAAAAGCTTGTTTGGTGGCTCAAGGTTTTTCCCAACAAGAGGCATTAGACTTCTTTGACACTTTCTCACCAGTGGCAAAGATGGTCACTCTAAAATTACTCCTTTACATTTCTACCATCAAACAATGACATACACTTTAACTTGACATCAATAATTCCTTCCTCAATGGTGACGTAAATGAGGAGGTGTACATGTCTATACCTAAAGGTCTTACTATCTATAATTCTACTTGTGCAGGTCCTCCACTAGTTTGCAAACTGCACAAATCAATCTATGGACTTCGGCAATCCTCAAGAAAATGGTACAAGAAGCTTTGTGATGCATTACTTGAAGATGGATTCAAACAGTCTCAGGCTGATTATACATTATTCATCACAGGACCAAAACTTCATTGCACTCTTGGTCTATGTTGATGACATAGTCATCACAGGATCTAATCTCCATACATTACACAATCTCCAAGACTCCCTACATCAGCAGTTCAAACTCAAAGCACTTGGACCACTGAAGTACTTTCTTGGCTTTGGAATTGCTTGCTCCAAAGCTGGCTTATTCTTGTCTTAGTGATAATACACTCTTTAGTTGTTTGAAGATTCTAGATATCTTGGAAGCAAACCTACCAAAACTCCCATGGATCCAAGACTTAAACTCACTACTGATCAAGGGGAACCTCTTACAGACCCTTCTTACTACAGAAAGCTCATTGGACGTCTACTCTATCTCACTCTATCAGGACCTGCCACTACATAATCGGTTCACACACTTAGTCAATTTATGCCAGCTCCTCAAACTACACATTTACAAGCTGTCCATCATCTACTTTTCTGTCACAAAAGACATCCAGGCCAAGGCTTACTATACTCACCTAATTCCTCTCTTCATCTCTGCAGTTTTTCAGATTTAGATTGGGCATCATGCTCACTCACTAGACGCTCTACTACATGATTTTGCATCTTTTTAGGTGACTGTCTAGTCTCATGGCCCACGAAGAAACAACCTACCATCTCCAAGAGTTCTGCAGAGGCAGAATACAGAGCACTTGCTACCACTGCAAGTGAAATAACATGGCTCCAATATCTTCTCAAAGATCTACATGGTTTCTCCTCTACACCAGCTTTTATCTCTTGTGATAACCAATCAGCTATTCACGTAGTTAATAACCCAACATTTCATGAGAGAACCAAGCATATTGAGCTTGATTGCCATTTCATTAGAGACAAAATCAAAAACTGCTAAATCAGACTTATACCTGTCAGCAATAGCTTACAACTTGCAGATGCTTTCACAAAGGCATTCCCTTCAACAACTCTAAAATCACATATTTGCAAGATGACTGTACATGACATATACAGTCCATCTTGCCGGGGGGGGGGGGGGGGGTCTTAGGATTATTAGGACATTTCTGTTTGGGCTTTTTCCCTGTATTATCCTTTTATTTCTATTTTGTTATTTATTTGTTATTCTGTTGCTTAGTTAGGTTGTTAGGCTCCATCTTTTCTTTCTTGTATCTTAGTTAGGCTATATATAGGTGTTAGTTCTGAGTTTGTATAATCGATTTTTTCACTCTGATTAATAAAAGTCTCTCATAGTTTTCTCTCTGTAATATAAATGTAGTTAGATGTGTTTCTTTTAACAATGTGAGTAGTTGTCTTTTTTTAGTTGAAAACATAATTTCTTATTCAGAATAAGAACATTTTCTTAAGTGATAGACAAACAAACTCCCCAAAAAGCAATAAAATAAAAAATGAATTGGTTAAACAAGCTTATTTGGATATAAAAAAGTAAAATACCTTGAAATGATTATCACTATCTCGGCAAACGTGTAAGGACTAAAGTAAAATACGTTGAATTGATTATCACTATCCGGGCAAAAGGGTGGCGACCTGAGAATACTCTTTTATGTGAAAAAAGAAAAGATTCTCATTCTCCATTATTTATTTTTGAAAATTGTTACAGACATGTTACCCTATATTATAGTATTGTTGGGGTTTTATGCCCTAAATTAAACTCAATTTCTTTCTAATCTCATTTTATTATCAATAAAAGAATAGAAATCAATGTTTGACTTGATCAATCACTTTGCTCACATATTTTATTTTCATGATTATTGTTTAATATAAACTTCTATTAAATCTCGATCATATAGCTAATCGTATTTATAGTGATGTAATCACAGTGGAATATAAATTTGATTATATGTTCAAAATAAGTTAGTCCTAAGATTAGTTAGTGCACAAGATTTACACTAACTTTCCAATCTATGATATGATCTACTTACAAATTGTAGTGTTATGTTCTTTCCAAAACATTATCAAAGTAGATAAGATCAGATGTATTTGTTACATCGGACTGAGCCGATATTGACAGTAGATAGGATAAGTAAACATACTGTTATTACCTATTCTAGTCATATCATATAGTTGACCATAGGTCAATTCAATCTCAATTTTGAGTGGTTAATATTCTATTTGATTGTATTATTTGAGTTCTTTGACTTGTTTGTTACCAGATTACCCTACGGACTAGCCCATACTTACATCTTGGGAACTCGGTAGTATAATTGAGTGGGAGTGTTAATCATAGATATGAACATCTATAGCTTCTGATAAAGAAGTAAAATGATGGTTTTATTTTAGTTTGGTTCAAGGTGCTAAATGATAGAGCTCTCATTTCAGTAATTAATATTTGTTTATTGAAATATCATTTATAAGGAACTAAGTATTTTAAGGATAAAATACAATGAGGGGTAAAATGGTATTTTAGTCTCATCTCATTGTAGACCGTCTACAGAGAATTGAGTGACAATTATGGTTGTAACAATTGATAACAAATAACGTATCTATATTGCTTATAGAGTGCTCAATGAATTCAAGAGTGCAGTTCTGAGTCTTTAGTGAAGTCACGAGGAATTAATAAGTTAGTAAATTTATTTGTTAAATTTATGATAACTTATTGGTAATTGATTTCATAGGCCCATGGTCCCCACTGTACCTTGGATAAAATAATCTAGATAGTCTTGATTGATTAATTTAATTATCAATTAGAATTATCAAAGTTGACCAGGTCAATTTTGGATAGTTTCACAGAGTTATACAATTTAGAGAAGAAAAGAGATTTTAAGGCAGATTTATTAATTAAGACAAATTGGTGTCTAAATTAATAAATAAATTTAAATCAAGGTTTAAATTATAAATAATTAATTTGATAAAGGATTTAAATAATTATTTAATCAATTAATCAATAAAAAATAATACATGCCTTGATTTTAAGTCCAATGGGCTTATAATTAATTGGGAATTTTCACGGGCATAAAGCCCATGATAATTTCGACCAAATGACTGATATTATCTATTATTTTATTGATTTTTTAATTAAAATAAATGACCTAATTGTAGCGTCTCAGAATTTTACTTAGCTAGATAGTAGTAGCTAGTAGTAGCTTGTAGTATTTTAGTTTTCATGGTTATTGGTTCAAACCAGGATTTAGTTGGAAACTCATAGAAATAGTTATGGATTTTACAAGTTCAACCTATAGTTTAGAAATATTAATTTTAACATAATATTTTATTAATATAGCTGGTCCTAGAAATATTATTTATTATAACCTAAGGTTTAGATAGAATAATTAAGAACCTGACACTTGTCACATGCATATTTATTAAGGATTTAAGATGAATAAATTAACGAAAGATAAATCTAGAAGCTCTAGAACCTTCTAGCAGCTATTAGGATCATGTTTTACTCAGTCAAAGTTGTTTTAACAAACTTCAAGTGTGTTGAAAATGTGCAAAAACGTGTTTAAAATATCAGCGTATGCCGATATATCGCAGCTATAGGGGTCGATATGTCACCTAAGGATGATACGGAAAATACGTCGACTTCGCATGAACGAAACCACGAAGGCTCGAGGCATAAATAAGGGTAGGCGATATATCGTCTAGGATAGGGCGATATATCGGCTCTTTGAGTCATTTTTGAAAGTTCGTGGAAACCGAGCTAGAAACAACCCTCAATAACTTAGATTTGCTCCTAAACGTTTTTGACCAAGTTCTTGGCATCTGTTGAACGAAAAATTCAAATTTTATTCAATTAATATTAATTTATTTATTCTTTTTAAAAGGGGTTAGTTTCACTCCTTGAACTATATAAATAGGACCTAACACTCAACCATTTCACTCATTATTCAAGCATTCTTTAGAGCCTCCAAGTTGCTAAGTTTATTCTAGAGAGAAAACACTAGGGTTTTGGGATTAAAATCTTTTAAATCTAAACTTTTATAAACACTTGGGAAGTAAGATAGAGTGATTTTCGGTATGGAGGTGTAGATCAAAGTCCTAGACTATCAAGGTATTCTTATCCTCAAGTTTAATCCATCATAGTTCTTTTATTTTCTTTTATTCTCTTTCAAATCCTAACTCATTATTATGACTTTTGGTTAGGTGTTTAAGTTTCTTGAAACTTAAGGTTTTTCGGTAAGTTTCTATCTTGATGGTTTAGATCTCTTTTTCATCTTCATTTCTTTAGAAACTTGTGATTCTTATTGTTGATTTTAGGAGTTTTCCAATCCTGTTCTTGTCTCCAATATTCCGATTTTTGGTAAGGAAAATAGGTTAGATTATATGTGTTATGATATGTTTATACGATATGTTATGTTATGTTGATATGTTACATATGTATATGAATATGTTTTATGTTATAGACACTTGGATATTATAGTTGCTTAGATAGCAAATCAAATCCCTAGATTTTTATCATTATCATAGATTAGAGTTATGATTTCCCCTACATCGATTAGTAGACAGAGGGCCTAGATGGGTTATCATATACTACCTTGTGATCTAACCTACCTCGATTAGTAGACTATGGACCTAGATGGTTTTATCACATGGTACTGTAATGAGTTAATGGCCATTAATATTGTAGTCCTATATGATATACGCTTTTACGTCATATGTTTTATGATATATGATTTTAGTAGATTTTCCTTGCTGGCCATTAGACTCATTCTTTTTATTTTAGATGGTTCAGGAAAATGAGCATGGAAGGCAGGTCGGATTCGTGGCAGCTTGGCATGTGTATTAGGGGTGGACTGCTGGAAGATCGAGGATGAATTTATTTTAAGTCTTTAATTTATGTATTTATTTTCCGCATATAGTTTTGGATAATTAATTAAAAGTTATGTTTTCTTTATATTTTTATGTATTAAACAATGGGATCCCGTACCGTATTTTGGATTTTTATAATAAATTTTTAGTATTTTATGCATGTATTCCAAAATAGTAGCTATGTCTTAGTAGTTTTTTATGGTCCGAGGTCTAGAATTAGTGGGGGCATTAAAGTTGGTATCAAGCCCACAATTCATATGCATGAAGTTCTCCTTGATACACACGCACAAGCTCCGAATCTACCGCTAATGTAAGTGTTTAAGTTATGATTATTATTTTTATGTTAATAGCTAACGTTTTAGTCATTATGTTTTCAGTGAAAATGAATGGAGCTTTGACCTATCATGATATCTGAGTCATTAAGGCATTAAAAATGATTAGAGAACCAAGGAATACAATAGGAGTGCTAGAAAGAATCACTCAAAGATTGATCCTATTTCACAAGGGGATAGTTCACCTTCAAACCACTAAGCAAATTATGATGCGAGCCATGTAACAATATGTCTTAGTAATTAGGCTTTTTAAGGATTTTCCTTTTGTAGTTTCAAAATTAGAAGAATTATGGGAGACTATGGTTGATGAAGATGATTTACCGGTAGCCATGAGATATTATTTTCTTATACTTAGGTTTACCTCTAAGTTTGAATTTCAATTCACTAATGAGCAAAAGCATAATATCTTAATGAATATTCCAAGAGGTAGTTTCGAGGCTCATAGTAATGATAATTATGAAGAAATAGATGATGATATGTTAGATGAAGGGTCAGATGTAGAAGATCCTGATTTTTAGATTTTGCCTTAGTTATTTTTAGTATATTTTCTTTATTTAATTATCTTTGAAATTATGATTGTACTTAGTGAAAATCTTTGTCCAAATGAATAAAGTTGTTGTTTTTGAATGACATGTATAAGTTTGATTTTTTTTACAATCATAATAAATTTAGAATAAATAAATAATGACTGAGTTCGGTGAGGGTGGATACAAATCAATGGACCGCGTTTTGTGTTGAGAGTTTAGGGGGACATAGTAGTGGGAACGATTTTACTTATCCCAGCCCACCCTCAATATGGTTAACTTTGGAACAACGACGAGTTTCGAGCCTGAGAATTAAGTCATATAGGGTGGTTAGAAACAGACTTAGCAAATAATAAAGATGGCTTATTTTTCTAAGTATAGAAATTGATAGGTCTGAGTTATGTTTGCTTAGACTAAGTTTTGCCTTAGAACTTATTAGGGTAAGTTCTAACATGTTTTTCTCAACTGTTAGAACTTTGTTGAAGATGTAGCGACGAAGGTCTGCACGCATGAACGACAAAGCCTCCAGCACCGCTAACGAGACTCACGAAGCCCCTCCAGTCAACAGAAGGGGAACGCGTGCCACTACTACTGCTGCCAATAGAAATGCACCACCTCTGGTGGACAACACCGCTGAAATTATCCAGCTACGACAACAAGTGGCAGAACTACTGTAACAACAATGACATCAGTCGCAGCTGCAGCCGCAGCCTCAGTCGCAGCTGCAGCCGCAGCCTCTGTCGCAACGTCAGCTAGTAGCTCAAGCATCCCAACAAGTAGGATATCCATATGGGGGATGGCCGATGGCGAACTACGCACCTTATCCAGCTCAGTATATAGAGCCAGTCTACTAGCGTTTCAATAAGCAGCACGCTCCAAACTTTGAAGGGACAACCAACCCCTTTGAGGCGGAAGAATGGCTAAGGAATGTAGAGCCTATTCTAGCAAACATGAACCTCAGTAATGCGAATCACATATCCTGTGTTTCTTCTCTTCTGAAAAAGGATGCTAGAATCTGGTGGGATTTAGTACAACAATCTCATGATGTCGCCACCATGACTTGGACTAGATTTGTGGAGCTGTTTCACAAAAAGTATTATAACTCAGCTGTTATTGTTACAAGGGTGAAAGAGTTTGCCAGTCTGAAGCAGGGAAATTTGACGGTAGTCGAGTACGCTTGACAATTTGATCGTTTAGCCAAGTTTGCACCAGATTTAGTTTCAACCGATTTCTTGAGGGTTACCAAGTTCCCCAGGGGACTCAGACCCAAGATTGAGCTAGGAGTCAAGCTTCCTGGAACCACTTCTTACGCCGATGCTCTAGAAATGAATATAGAGGTGAAAAGACTCCAAGCAAATGTTAGTAAGGAGGAGGCCAACAAGTCTGAACCTAAGCAGCAGAATTAGACTCAGAATGGTCGAAACCACAACAACAACCACCAGCACAACAATAATGCCCAAAAAAGGAAGCATTCTGATAGTAAGAATGCCGACAATGACAAAAGAGCACAGACAAATAATGGAAGTAATAGGTCGGGTTATGTAGAATACCCGCAATGCTCCAAGTGCCAGAAAAGACATCTTGGGGAGTGTCGTGCAAATACAAAAGGTTGTTTCAATTATGGCCTGGAAGGTCATCGGAAATAGGAGTGTTCGCAACTCAAACAAGAAGAAAAGAAGGACAACAAGATGGTTCTAGCCAGAGTCTTTGCCTTGACCCAGAAAGAAGCCAAAGCTAGTAACAAAGTGGTCACAGGTCAGCTTCCTATCCTCAATAGTATATGTTCAGTATTGTTTGATTCGGGAGCAACACACTCGTATATCTCGTTAGGAATGATAGAAAAATTAGACAAACCTTGTGAAAGATTTAGTACTAGGTTTGCTACGGAACTTCCTTCGAGTGAAGTAGTTCTATCATCACGAATAGTACGAGGAGTATCGATCAAAATCGAGGACACAGAACTAGAAAGAGACCTGATAAAGCTAGAGATCAAGGACTTCGACGTAATACTGGGCATGGATTGGCTAGCAAGGCATGGCGTGACCATCGATTGTAGATGCAAGCAAGTGACGTTCGAAATGCCTGATAGTCAGAAACTATGTTTTAAGGGAAAGGTTTCAGGAGTACAGACACCGCTTATCTCATCTGTTAAAGCTTAGAGGATGATAGAGAAAGGATGTCACACATTCTTAACAAGCGTAACAAATGTGGCACAAGAAACCCCATTAATGGTTGGAGACGTCCGCATTATAAAGGAATTTCCAGAGATATTTCCTGGCGACTTACCAGGATTACCGCCTACTCGGGAAATTGACTTCACAATCGAACTAGTACTGGGAACAGAGCCCATCTCAAAGGCACCATACCGGATGGCACCAACAGATTTCAAGGAATTGAAAACGCAGTTGCAAGAACTCTTAGACTTGGGTTTCATCAGACCGAGCCATTCGCCATGGGGAGCACCGATTCTATTTGTGAAGAAGAAGGATGGAAGCATGCAGATGTATATTGATTACTGCGAGATGAACAAGGCGACAATTAAGAATAAGCACCCACTACCCCAGATTGACGACGTAGTTGATCAACTCCAAGGAGCGACTGTATTTTCAGAGATTGATCTATGATCTGGTTATCACCAGCTCAAGTTACGAGAAGAGGATATACCAAAGACAACTTTTAGAACTCGATATGGACATTATGAGTTTCTAGTTATGTCTTTTGGTCTTACCAATGCTCCATCCGCATTTGTGGACTTAATAAATTAGGTCTTCAAGGATTACTTGGAAAAATTCGTCGTACTATTCATTGACGATATTTTGGTGTACTCCAAGGACGAAGTCGAGCACGAGGAACATTTGAGATTGACCATGCTATGACTAAAAAAGCATCAAATTTATGCCAAGTTCAAGAAATGCAAATTTTGGATATCACAAGTAGCTTCCTCGACCATATAGTATCCAAAGACGGAGTTGTTGTAGACCCAGCTAAGGTAAAGGCTGTGAAGGATTGGCCAAGACCTAAGAATGCGTCAAAAGTTAGAAGTTTTCTCAAGCTAGCAGGCTATTATCAGAGATTTGTAGAAGGCTTTTCTAAGATTGCCACTTCGCTTACCAACTTGACCTGAAAACAGCAAAAGTTCAACTGGACGGATAGATGTCAAGAGAGCTTCCAGTTACTCAAACATAAGTTTTGCTCAGCACCAGTACTTTGTGTACCGACACCCAACGACAAGTTTGTAGTATACTGTGATGCATCGAAGCAAGGATTGAGTTGTGTGCTGATGCAGAATGACAAAGTGATAGCCTACGCCTCAGGCAGCTGAAGGAATACGAGGAACGCTATCCAACACACGATATGCAGTTGGCAGCAGTGGTCTTTGTATTGAAAATCTGGCGCCACTATCTTTATGGAGAACGGTGTGAGATTTATACGGACCACAAGAGTTTAAAATATTTCTTCACATAGAAAGAGCTCAACATGAGGTAGCGCAGGTGGTTAGAACTAGCAAAGGATTATGACTGCAAAATCCTATACCACCCAGGGAAAGCGAACGTAGTTGCAGATGCGTTAACCCAGAATAGTTATGGAAATTTAGCAGCATTATCCATAATAGAAAAGTCACTTCAGCAAGAGCTAATTAATGTCGGAAAAGAATTAGTCAGGGGTCAATTGGATAACTTGTCCATCCAATCGAGTTTACTAGAAGATATACGGATCAGGCAAGGGCGTGATGACACGTTAGTATCACATATGGCTGCAGTCAAAGAAGGCAAGACTATGAATTTCTCCATACCAGGACAAGGGGTTCTTAAGATATAAAGGACGGGTGTGCGTGCATAATGATTGTGGAATTAAGATGAAGATTTTAGAAGAGGAACACACTACCCCATACTCAGTTCACCATGGGTTGACCAAGATGACTCGCGACCTTAAGATACTATATTGGTGGCCGGGAATGTAGAAAGACGTAGCAGAATATGTGTCCAAATGTCTTATATGCCAGCAAGTAAAGGCAGAGCATTAGTGACCTGCAAGCTTATTGCAACTACTTAGTATACCAGAATGGAAGTGGGAAGACATAGCCATGGAATTCATGACAGGATTACCACGAACAGATAAGCAACACAACTCGGCTTGGGTTGTGGTAGATTGACTCACCAAGTCAGCTCACTTCCTACCTGTCAAGATTACGTACACTACTGACCAGTACACGGACATCTATGTTCGAGAAATAATACGACTGCATGGAATCCCTAAGACCATAGTATTTGATAGAGGATCGGTGTTTACATCAAGATTTTGGGGAAGTTTGTAGCATGCCATGGGTACCAAGTTAAGTCTTAGTACGATATTTCATCCTCAGACCAATGGTCACTTTGAGCATACCATACATATTTTAGAAGATATGTTGCGTGCTTGTGTACTAGACTTCGAAGGATCATGGAGTAAGTATTTTCCACTTATATAATTCTCCTACAACAATAGCTACCAGGAAACGATCGGTATGGCACCCTATGAGTTACTTTATGGAAGGAAGTGTCAATCGCTATTACATTGGGACGAGGTAGGAGAAAGACAACTTCTTGGACCCGAAGCTGTTAAAGAGGCTCAATATGCAGTGGAGTTGATTAGAAAGTGTATGCTCACTGCTCAGAGGTGACCAAAGAGTTATGCGGATGCCAAGCGGCGAGATGTGGGATTCAAATTCGGAGATCAAGTCTTTCTAAGGATATCTCATATGAAGGGAGTGAAGCGGTTTGGGAAGAAAGGCAAACTTAGTCCTCAGTTTATAGGTCCCTTTGAGTTATTGGACAAGGTGGGAACAGTAACATATAGATTAGCCCTACCGCTAGCTCTAGCAGATAGCCATAATGTGTTTCACATCTCGATGTTGTGTAGATATGTGTTAGACCCATCTCACGTCCTCAAGTATGATACGTTAGCACTCCAGAAATACCTGAGTTACAAAGAACGACTAGTTAGCATCCTAGAGAAGGGGATGAAGGTATTACGGTCTAAGAGTATTCCGATAGTCAAGGTCCTATGGAGTAATAGTTCAGAACGGGAGGCAACATGGGAGTTGGAGGAAGACATCCTAGCACGATATCCAAAATTGTTTGGTAAGTGAATTTCGGGGACAAAATTCTTTTAAATAGGGGAGAATTATAGCATCTCTGAATTTTACTTAGCTAGATAGTAGTAGCTAGAAGTAGCTTGTAGTATTTTAGTTTTCATGGTTATTGGTTCATAAGGGTAGGCGATATATCGCCTAGGGTAGGGTGATATATCGGCTCTTTGAGTCATTTTTGAAAGTTCGTGGAAACCAAGCTAGAAACAGCCCTCAACAACTTAGATTTGCTCCTGAACGTTTTTGACCGAGTTCTGGGCATCTGTTGAATGAAAATTCAATTTTTATTCAATTAATATTCATTTATTTATTCCTTTTAAAAGGGGTTAGTTTCACTCCTTGAACTCCATAAATAGGACCTAACACTCAGCCATTTCACTCAATATTCAAGCATTCTTCAGAGCCTCCAAGCTGCTAAGTTTATTCTAGAGAGAAAACAATAGGGTTTTGGGATTAAAATCTTTTCAATCTATGCTTTTCTAAACACTTGGGAAGTAAGATAGAGTGACATTTTGGTATTGAGGTGTAGATCAAAGTCCTAGACTATCAAGGTATTCTTATCCTCAGGTTTAATCCATCATAGTTTTTTTTTTACTTTCTTTCATTTTCTTTCAAATCCTAACTCATTATTATGGCTTTTGGTCAGGTGTTTAAGTTTCTTGAAACTTAAGGTTTTTCGGTAAGTTTCTATCTTGATGGTTTAGATCTCGTTTTCATCTTCATTTCTTTAGAAACTTATGACTCTTATTGTTGATTTTAGGAGTTTTTCAATCCCGTTCTTGTCTCCAATATCCCGATTTTTTGTAAGGAAAATATGTTAGATTATATGTGTTATGTTATGTCGATATGTTACATATGTATATGAATATGTTTTATGTTATAGTCACTTGGGTATTATAGTTGCTTAGATAGCAAATCAAATCCCAAGATTTTTATCATTATCATATATTAGAGTTATGATTTACCCTACCCCGATTAGTAGACATACGACCTAGGTGGGTTATCATATACTACCTTGTGATCTAACTTATCTCGATTAGTAGACTGAGGACCTAGATGGTTTTATCACATGCTACGGTAATGAATTGATGGCCATTAATATTGTAGTCCTATATGATATACGTTTTTACGTCATATGTTTTATGATATAGTCTTATGATTTATGATATATATTTTTAGTAAATTTTCCTTGCTGGGCATTAGGCTCATTCCTTTTATTTTAGATGGTGCAGGAAAATGAGCATGGAAGGCGGGTCGGATTTGTGGCAGCTTGGCATGTGTATTAGGAATGGACTGATTGAATGGGCTGCTGGAAGATCGAGGATGAATTTATTTTAAGTCTTTAATTTATGTATTTATTTTCCGCATATAGTTTTGGATAATTAATTAAAGGTTAGGTTTTCTTTATGTTTTTATGTATTAAATGTATTAAACAATGGGATCACGTACAGTATTTTGGATTTTTATAATAAAGTTCTAGTATTTTATGCATGTATTCCAAAATAGTTACTATGTCTTAGTAGTTTTTAATGGTCTGAGGTCTAGAATTGGTTGGGGCATTACACTAATTGAGTCTTTAAAAGGAATGCTAAGTGAGAATTGAAATCAGATTTTTGAATCACTTGTTTTGAGAAGATCAGAATATCCATTCTTGATGCTTTAGGTTTTAGATTCTCTCTACAACATAAGTCATTTTTTAAGCCTCAATATTCTCTTTTGTTCTTCTTCTCTTTGTATCTATCTCATATGTTTAGAATTGCCCACTCTAGTCTAGGTGATTCTAAGGATACTTTAGAAGGCTGTGAAGAAATTTGAAGATCGGTTCAATTTTTTGATGATACCCTATGACAGAAAGGATTCAAGGGTTAGAGAAGCTGAAGGAAGGACTAATACATTGCATTGCATATAATGTAAGTCTTCTTATCATTATCTTTGTTTAAATTCAATTATAGAAACATGTTCTAGGTTGTCTTATATTAATGTGTTTAATATATGATTTACATGAAAATAATTAAGATCATGTATAAGCTTTCCAAACAACTGGCCTCAGAGTCTTTGGTTATCTTTATTTTCATGCATGAGCATGGTAAAAATTGAATTATTTGATGTGTTGAATAATTGGACGAATTTCATGTTTTATATGAATCATATTGATTCTTATGTGATTATTAGCAAATTTGGGTTATTTTGTTGTGTCTTTTATGCAATACATTTTTATAAATGCTTTATTTGATATAAAACATGGTAAAAATTATTTAGAAAATGTTTTTGAATTAAAAAATTACACAAATTTTTATTGAATTTTTTTTTGGCTCTGATCGCAGCCACCATTTCATTGCCCGCGACCTACGATAAATTTTTCCTTAAATTTTTTGGGTTATGACCGCGGCCACCATTTCACTGCCCGCAGCCTGCGATAATTTTTTTCTTAAATTTTTGGGCTCTGGCCGCGGCCACCTTTTCACTGATCGCGCCTTGCGATAAATTTTTTCTTATAATTTGAATTTTGAATGTATATTTTATTGGGTTAATACAAAAATATCAAATATATTTAAAATATATTTTTTGAAATACGATATTTTTGTTGTTTGATCTTTTAGAAAATAGATATTTTTTACAAAGATTCAAATTCAAATTTAAAAATATGTTAACTAATTAATTTTAAATATTTTAATATATTAAAATATTACAATTAAGTTATCATATATTAAAGATATTTTTGAAATATTTTATTTGAAAATAAAAATATCTAATTAATCTATGAATTTTAATATTTAAATAATTTGAAATTTAAATATTTGTTGACTAGATATTTTTATAGATATTTGAATTTGTTTAACTGTTGATATTTTTTTAAAAACCAACATATGATATTTGTTTTAAAAATTTATAACTGGTTAAATTTGTAAAATTATGACATTTTTCAAACCAATTAGTAAAATATTTTTTAATAAATGAGATTTAAATTAACTTTAGTTAATTGTTAATAAATCCTATTTAAATTAAATTAATATCTTTCAAATGACCTAAACTAAGTTGATTGTTGATAAATGAAATTTAAATTAACTTTTGTTAATTGTTGATAAATTTCATTTAAATTGACTTATTTATTTTTGCAAAAATTTAATTAATTCGAATTTTTGTATAAATTCTAGAAAATTAATTGTGGTATTTTTGCAAAAGAAATAAATTTGAGTATTTTTGCATAAATTCATTGACTTGCTCATATAGTAATATGATTAGACCCATCCAATTTTAACATGTCTGTTTGCACTATATGTAGTATTTTTGCAACTGGGCTTAGATGCATATAGTGACCAATATGTTTGATTAATATATGGATCTTGCTAAATAAAACATTCGTAAAATAATAGGTTTTATTTGGGCCCATTAGAAAATTTAAAGTTTAAATTTCTCTCTTGTGGGTGGGTCCACTTGTGAAGGTCCATTTGTTTTACATGACTATAGTGGACCTAATCAATTAATAACAATTAATAAAACGAATGTTTAAATTCTTGTCTTTTGGACTTTGTATGGAAGTATGGGGACCTTAGTAGTGGGAACGACATACTGGACCCAGCCCTCCTCCACACAAGCCCAATTGTTAAGGCCTATTTGCTTGAGTTGGACTTAATTGTATATGTTCATTACAATAGTTAAACATAAATATTGATTAGCAACAAATTAATTCTAATTAATTGAATTTGTTTCAATGCGACACTTTAGAATTAATTGAAAATTATAGGAGCTTGGTTTTAATTTTTTTTTAAATTTTTTGGAGAACCATAGTCATTAATTTTCGAAAAATAAATAATAAAAATACTATTTTTAATTAATACTGAGCTTATTTTAAGAATTATATTCGATCTCCACCGTTGGTTTAACAATGTCAATAGCTTAATGGGGCCTTGAGACACTTTGATTCGTCCCTTTACGGAAGGTGTTCATTAGTTATTTTGACAAGGTTAGATTTCGAAAGATAGATAATTATAGGTCAAAATTCTTCTGACTCACCCCTACGATGACTACTAGGACTAAATCTATTAATTATCGAAACCGTGGGTCTAGCTTTTAAAATAAGAGATTTTGTTTTCTTATTTTGATCGAATAGTAGATTGTTAATAATTGTGTCCATTATTAAATGAGTTTACAATTCTAATTAACTAATGATATTTTTTTTACTCTCGCCAACCGGGACAACAATATCATAGAATAGTTAAAAACCTAAAGAAATAGAGATATGATTATTTTTGTATTTTTTTTCCATATCTTACATATTTATGGTGTATGTTATGTTATTTCTTGAAATTAGAGTGAATTGAAGTTTTATTGAGCAAAAGTGATTTATTTATATTTTATTGATAATTAGTAGTTTTAAGTATGGTTGTGTCTACTCCCCTCCTTTCTCAACTTTCAATGGAGAAACTCACTAAAGAAAACTTCCTTAAGTGGAAGCAGAATATCAACAAAATATTGATTAGTGACAACGCCAAGTTTGTCATGACTGAGGAATCCCCGGAAGTTCCATCTAAAGGAGATACCAAGACTGTTAGAGACAAATATAAGCGTTGGCAGGCGGCCAATAACAAGGCACGATACTACATGTTGACTAGTATGGTCAACACTCTCAATACAAAGATGGAGAATGTCGAGACGGCCTACTCATGGATTAACTCCAAGACATGTTCAGTGCAAAGTCAGTGCAGACTCAATTTGGGGCCACCAAGAAATCTGCCAATGCTCGGATGGCACTGTCTCAGCACGTTCGTGATCACCTGATCAAGATGACCAACTACTTTCAGGAAGTTGAACTGCATGGAGCAATTATAGATGAGGAGACTCAAGTCGGCTTAATCCTCAACAGTCTCTCTCTAACATTCCTATCGTCCGCCACCAACTATGTGATGAATAAACTCAGCTATGGTCTGACGCAGCTCATAAACGAGCTTCAGACTTTCGAGTCTGTCATGGGTGGACCAAAGGGAGGAGAAAATATAACTGCTGATCCATCTAAGGCTAAAGCTAACCAAGCTTCGTCTTCGAAAGCTGGAAACAAGAGGAAATATGGACAAAACAACAAACCCAGTGTAGTGTCCCATAATTTTACTTAACTAAATAATAGTAGTAGTTGTAGTATGTTAGTTGTCGTGGATTTTGGTTCAAGCCGGGACTTAGTTGGAAACTCATAGCAACAGTTATGGATTTTATAAGTTTAACCTATGGTTTAAGAATATTAATTATAACATAAGGTTTGATTAATATTGCTGGTCTTAGATATATATTGATTATAACCTAAGGTTTAGATAGAACCATTCAGAGAATGACACATGTCATAATCAGGTTTATTAAGGAATTAAGTATTTTGATGAATAGTTTTATTAAAAGAAAGATCTAGAAGCTCTAAGACCTTCCAGAAACTGTTAGTATCATATTATGACTCAATCAAAGTGGTTTATCCAATTCAAAATATGCTGAAAAAGTGAAAATACGTGTTTGGTATATCAACGTATGCCGATATATCGCAGCTATAAGGGCCAATATATCACCTACGGAAGATATGGAAAACACGTCGACTTTGCACGAACATTTGAACGAGGTTCGAGATTAGGGTGGAGCCAATATATCGCCCAGGGTAGGCGATATATCGCCCTTGGTGATGTGTTTTTTGAAGTTTGAGGATTTTTTAATTTAAAAATACCATTAACCACTTGGACCTGCCTTTGAACGATTTTGACCGAGTTTTGGGCGTCTGTTGAATGAAAATTCAAATATTTTTCATTTTATAATTATTTATTTATTCAAATTAAAAGGGGTTAGTTTCACTCCTTGAACTCTATAAATAGTACCTAGTACTCAGTCATTTTCTTCATTCTTCAAGCAGTCTTAAGAGCCTCCAAGTTGCTAGTGTTACTATAGAGAGACACACTTGGGTTTTGGGTTACAGCTTTATCATTCTAAGCTTTTCTAAACACTTGGGAAGTGAGATATAGTGAGATTTCGGTATTGAGGTTTAGATTAATTCATAAGATCATTCAAGGTATTCTTATCCCTAAGTTCAGTTCTTTATGATTCTATAGTTTTCTTTTATTTAGATCCCAACTTTTGTTTATAATTCTTGATTAGGTATTTAAGTTTCTTGAAAACTTAAGGTTCTTCTTGGTAAGTTTCTTCTTGATGGTTTAGTTCTCATTTCATCTTTATTCTTTAGAGATACTCACCATTCTTACTGTTGGTTTATAGGAGTGTTTTAATCCCGGTCTTGTTCCCAAATATCCCAGCTTTTGGTAAGGAAAATAGGATATATTTTATGTGCTTATATGTTTATTTTATTATATGTTTTATGTTATGATATGTATATATATGTATAAATATGTCTTGTAGTCATTTGGAGCTTATAGTTGCTTAGATAGCAAACCCCAATATTTTATGTCGCTTGGGGCTTATAGTTGCTTAGATAGCAAACCCCAAGATTATTTATCATTTTCATGGTTTAGAGTTATGATTTACCCTACCTCGACTAGTAGAGGACCTAGATGGGTTATCATATACTACCATGTGATCTAACCTACCTCGATTAGTAGACAGAGGACCTAGATCATTTATCACATGCCATGTTAATGAGTTAATGGCCATTAATATTGTAGTCCTATATGATATATGTTTTTATAGTCATATGTTTTATAGTATATGTTTATGATATAGTCTTATGTTTATGATGTATGCTTTTAGTAGACTTTCCTTGCGGGGCATTAGGCTCACTCCTTTATTTTTAGCTTGATACCGGAAAATGATTATGGAGGGTGGAAGGATTCTTGGCAGCTTGACTCGTGTGTTAAGGATGAATGGATTCAATGGATTGCGTGTTGATCGAGGATGATGTTAATTTTTAGTCTTTTAAATTATGTTTTTGATGTAATTCCGCAATTAGAATTTAAAGTTATGTTTTATGTTTTAAAAACAATGGGATCCTATACCATATCTATCACATTTTATATTTTTATATTATCTTGTATTTGATACAATATTTTGGGTTTTCAATAAAGATATGTTATTTCTTATGTTTGTATCAAAATAGTAGCTATGGCTAGTAGTTTTAATGGTCCAAGGTCTTAGAAATAATTGGGTCATTACACCCAGGCCTGCAAAGGCTCCAAAGACTAGTGCACAACCTAGTGCACATACGCCTAAGGGGAAGGAAAAGAAGAACAAGAAAGGTAAAGATGAGTGTTTTCACTGCAATGAGAAGGGGCATTGGAAATAGGATTGCCCCAATTTTCTAGCAACGAAAAACAAAGGTAATGATTATAGTTCATTAATATTAGAAAGAGAATGATAAATTCGTTTGGATTATTGATTCTGGATCTACTAACCATGTTTGTAACTCTTGACAACTTCTTGAATCGTGGGAGGAAGTGGATGAAGGCGGCTTAATGCTTAGAGTTGGGAACGGAGCGTTCGTAACGGTCAAAGCTAGAGGAAGAGCTCGCCTAAAGTTCGGAAATAAATATTTAACCTTGAAAGATGTATTTTTTATTCCAGATTTTAGTAGAAATTTAATTTCAGTTTCCATGTTGCAATTAGAACAATTTGTTATGACTTTCACAAGTTATAATATATCTATTTCTTTCAATGGATCACAATTGTGTATTGCATGTTTGGAAAATGGGCTTTATATTTTGCGACCTAACGAACCCCTCGCTCTTAATAATGATTCATTCAAAGTAGCTAAACTTAGGACCAGTAAACGTCAAAAGATCAATAACGATAACATGACATATTTATGACATTTGAGACTAGGTCGCATTGGCTATGATAGAATTCAAAGACTTACAAAGGACAGGCCTTTGAAGGAACTCACCTTAGGTGAATGACCTGTCTGTGAATCTTGTCTAGAAGGCAAACTGACCAAGCGTCCATTCTCTGCAAAGGGTGATAGGGCCATGGAACCACTTGGACTTTTTCATTCAGATGTTTGTGGACCTTTGAATGTACAAGCCGTGGGTGGTTTTGAGTATTTCATCACTTTCATTGAAGATTACTCTAGATACTCATGTCTTTACCTAATGCATAGGAAATCATAAACATTTGCAAAGTTTCAGGAATTCCTAGCTATGGATCAAAACCAATTAGGTAAAACGTTAAAGATCTTGCGATCTAATAGGGGTGGAGAATATTTGGATATGCAGTTCCAAGATCATTTAACTGAACTCGATATTTTATCACAACTTACTGCCTCGGGTTAATGTAACGTCCTGCATTTTCGGGTACCTTTAAATGACTCGGGTCGGGATTTTTTTCCCCGAGTTAAGAATTTAATTTTAAATAATATTATATTTGTTTGGAAATTATTCCATGAGCTATTGCTAGCCAAAATATGAATTTTGTGATTTAAAAGTCAAGATAAGACTTTCGATCTTGGACCGACACAAAAACCCTGATCGGGTAAAAATCTCGAAAAATAAAATGAAAAAATATGGCAAATATATTTTGGGCATAAAATACATTCATAAAAATTAAAGTTTGGTAAAAAATAATAAACTTAAGGGAAAATGGAAATTTTAGGGCATTTTGTGTTAAATGCTTAAATTTACCGAAATGGGGAATTTTATTCCATGAATGGACCTTAGGTTCAATTTTATAGTGTGATCAATTAAATTAAATGTGAGAGGCATTTAATTTAATTATTTAATGTTAAGTTTTGTGATTAAAACTTAATAAGAGTGAAAAATGTATCAAAAGTCAATTTGGACTTTTCTTCTTAGGAAACATTGATTCACCTTTATAAAATATATATAAAACATAAATGAAATGAAATGGGTGGCCAGCCATGTGAAGTTTTGAAATGGTGTGGACCAAATTAATTAACTTTTAAATCTCATTTATTTAAATGTTAGGGATAAAGGCAAGTGGGTAAAACACTTGAGTGTTTTTAGGTTAACTAAAGAGTTGTAGAAACTCTTCTAACCCTCCCCAAAACCAACCCTACTCTCTCTCATTCACTCTCATCTTTCTTTTTTTGTTTGAAAACTCTCTCAAGTTTTCTCTCAATCTTCAACCTTAAGAACACTAAGGAGGCTTGGAAGCTAAGCCTTGGTCTAGGAATGATTTTTTCCCTAAGGTAAAGTTTCAATAAACTAGACTTTTGTAAAGTTTTAACCATAGATTTTCAAATAGCTAATTATCTACGTTTTTGGGGGGAGTTGGTTAGGGTTTTTGAAAGGTTTTGAATGAGCCAAAACTAATAGGAAGATCCAAACCTTAAGCAAGAACAAGAAAGAGGTAAAAAAGTTTACTTTTTATGATTTTGTTGTAGGGCTTTTATTTTTAAGCATTATTTTGTATATTTAATACTTAAAGTTTCTTATTGGTGATGTAATAAGGTTATGGTAGTTTTTTTACAATTTTTATGATGCTTGTGTGTTGATTTTTGAAAATAGGGACCGAAACCCCCAATGGTTTTGTTGAATAACCTTAAAACAAAATACATGTTTTGAGCTGTGACTTCCAAGGGGTCAAGCATCCACTGTATATTGGTTTTGTAAAATTTAATTGTACTGTGATGTTGTTGAGATTGAGTACATAAAATTGAGCTTTTGAAACACTAAAAAATGTTTAAAGAAGAGTGAGTTATGCTATTTAAAAGTTTAGGTAAAAAAACTGTTTTTCTTATTCTTAATTTTGGAACCAAGTTTGAACAGCCACTGTATATGGCAAATGAACCCAGTTTTTTTCTAAAATTTGGTGGGCATATTATTGGCATAACCTAGTATCCCACTGTAAAATTTGGTATGAAAATACTGAACGGTTTGAAAGTTATTAACTGTCAAAGTTTGGAAAAAATAAGGACTTGAAAATAAGGTCATTTTTTACCTCATTGTTGGAAAATAATTTCACCAATAAAAAATGCTCATTTTGACCTAAGATTTTACAAAGACCTAAATGGCATACCAAAAATGGAATTGGAAAATTTTGGTAATAATTGGGTAAGTAAATTTAAAGTTATGAACTAACAAAGTATGTAGTTAAAAATGTGAAAAATAGGCTTTTCACACTTGGTGTAAAAAAATGAGATTTTGGAACTTAAAGTAAAAAGTAAAATTTTGCTTATTGCAAGATACAAACTTGGTAAGTCTTGAAAACATATTTTCACTAAAATTACCACTTTGAGTTGAGTGTGAATTATTTTTATTATAGAATTTTTATTCTTTTTAAAAATAAAAGATTTAATTTATGATTAGTTAATGAATTAAAAGAGGGTTTAAAACCCTATATTTTGATAAAATGATCAAGTGAATTGTTTTTCTAGTAAGTAAATTTGATTAATTGATTTTGAAAAATTAACTAGTCAAGATGGGAAATTTTTAACGGTTATCCTAATTAAGACAAATTATGCAATTTTCTTAAAACGGTTTTTAGAGATTAAAACCTTAAGAAAAATAAAAGGAAAATTAAGAGTAAATTTTCTTGAAAAATAATTAAGGAATTTAATTAGTATTTTCTGGATATAATACCGGCTAAAATTTTCTATATATTTTATTCGACTTGTTGAAAGTACGGATCAATAGCGATGCGTTTAAAAAACAAGATTTTTAGCAGATTGTGGGAAAATACTATTGTGATACCATAGGATAGGTCTCCCCGAGACTTAGGGTTTAGTCTCAAATATTTTGTATGAATTTCATTAATGGGTTTAAAACCAAATAAGGATCATAAATCCTTACAAATGATTTTTATTAAAATGACCAAACTGCCCACAATAATGATAATAAATTATGAGTGCCATAATTAATCCGAGTATACTATATGGATAACTACAGTATTGGCTATGTAACTGGGCTGAACGTTGGAGGGTGAAATCCTACTGAGTGCTAAGGACTCCAAGTAAGTCAACTTATATTGTGTGGCTGCAACATGAAATGACTATTGTATTGTATGTTAGTATAGGGTCACATGCACATATATACACTGTCATAGAAAGTTGCTTAGAGATGTTAGTCTAGTGGGTACTGATTTAGAAAATATGAACGGTAGATATCCGTCATATCCTAGATGGCTGATCCTCGTCACACTGCTTGATTTTATTATGTCTGGTTCATTACCACGATTGTAACGCCCCACGTCACTATGACTGCTTCTTGGAATGACGACTGGCCCTACAAATCAACACGAGTCTTTCCAACATGCTTTGTCCTCACTTGCACGCTTCCTGAGAAAACTTCCCAAGAGGTCACCCATCTTAAGATTACTCCACGTTAAGCGCGCTTAACTTTGGAGTTCTCAAGTGATGGGCTACCAAAAAGAAGATGCATCGATGGGTGACCTCTTGGGAAGTTTTTCCAGGAAGCGCGCGAGTGAGGACAAAGCACGCTGGAAAGACTCGTGTTGGTTTGTAAGGCCAGTCGTCATTCCAGAAAGCAGCCATAGTTACATGGGGCCTTACAAATGGTATCAGAGCCTTGACCCAGCCGGAAGTGTGGCCGACGGGGAAGTCGGACTCCTAAGGGGGGTGATTGTGACAGTCAGTATCCCGTGATCTGCAGGGGGAAAGACCGGGTAAAGCTGTGCAATCCCACATCGCCTGGGGAAGGTCATGTGTGATGATTCTAAGGCTATGTAGGTATGGGACTACACAGTTGAAGAGGGCATAAATGGATTGATGGGTACTACCTATATCAACAAGATGCATCTTCTTTTCGGTAGCCCATCACTTGAGAACTCCAAAGTTAAGTGTGCTTGACCTGGAGTAATCTCAAGATGGGTGACCTCCTGGGAAGTTTTCCCAAGAAGCGTGAGAGTGAGGACAAAACATGCTGGAAAGACTCGTGTTGGTTTGTAGGGCCAGTCGCCATTCCAGAAAGCAACCACAGTTATGTGGGGCGTTACAGCGATGAGTGGCCAAGAGGTGAGGATTTCTGGTTAAACCTAGGGGCGCCAAAATGAATGGGACCTAGGGGCCCTCATGCTTACTTAATCAGTGAACGGTTAGAACCCGAGCAAGTGCTCTGATAAGTTATTCCCGGATAGCAGCCGTGAATATTGGCCATTCAGTGAGAGTGCCTAGAGATACTAGGGGTTGCCAAGTTTGAGTGAGGCTGAACACCCTAGGGGCAACTGCTCACCAGCACCACTGATTAACATAGAAGTCTTTGTAAAACTGTGTAAATTTCGATTACACTCTTGGATAAGTAGTGATGCCCTAGGTAACTTGATGGTTACCCTTGTGAGGGATTTACTCTTTGATAAGTAGCGATGCCCTAGGTAACACGATAGTTACCCTTGATGGGGATATTTATTGGCTAGATCTTAGTGTTGAGACTCGGTTCTCTCTTACAGATTAGCATTTATGTTGGAGGGCGTGTTACGCCCAAATTGTTGGAAATTGTCGAGCGTTGGTCTCGAATTATATTGTGATATATTATATCTACTTGCTCTGGGATTTTCTAAGTGCAGGGATATATTTGTTGATAAGATATAGTTTTGATGTAATATATCTACTTGCTCTGGGATTTTTTGAGTGCAGGGACATATTTGTTGATAAGATATTGTTGTGATATGATATATTTGCTTGTTCTGGGATTTTCTGAGTGCAGGAATTTATTTGTTTATAGGAAATAATTTATCAATGGTTATCAGGCATGACCATAAGTTTGCCAAGATGCTTTTTCATTCTTGAAATTGATTGTGTAGGGTCCGGATGGATCCAGAACCCTAATTCTCTGCATGCTTTTGTTTTAAAGTTAAACTTACTAAGCGTTTTCGCTTACCTAGTTGTTTCCTGTTGTAGGTAAGAACAAGGGCAAGGCAGAGCAGTGAGCGCTGGAGTCTACCTTGCAAATGTACATGTGGACCGACCTTTTGGGAAGCCGTTTTATTTTTGGAAATGTTGTGTAATTTTCCTAAACTAGGCTCACTCTACTCTTGATAAAATATGTTTATATTAAATGTTAAGTATGGCCATACGACTTTTAAAAAGTTTTTTTATACGGGTTTTTGAGACATTTTGCTAAATGAAAACATTTATATTTTTGCATTATCGAGTCTTGAAAATCCAAGTTGTTACAGGTACTCCGCAACAAAATGGTGTAGCCAAATGCCGAAACAGAACTTTATTGGAAATGGTTAGATGCCTGCTTAGTTACTCAACTCTGCCAACTTCAATATGGGGACATGAAATTGAAACTTCGAACGACATTCTAAATGTCGTACCATCGAAATCTGTCCCCAAAACACCTTTAGAATGCTGGAATGATCGTGAACCTAGCTTATGTCATTTTAGAAGCTAGGGGTGTCCCGCCCACGTCCTGAGGAAAAACGAATGAAAGCTAGAACCGCGAACCAAAGTTTTCATGTTTGTTGGCTATCCTAAAGGCACTCGGGGGGGACTTTTCTATAGTCATTCAGAAAAGAAAGTGTTTACTCCTATGAATGCTACTTTTCTGGAAAATGATTATGTCCAAAACTTCAAACCACACAACAAAGTAGTTTTAGAGGAGATGGTTGAAGAATTGACTCCAACCAATGTTCCATCGTCATCAATGTGAGTTGATGATGAAATTCCCACTCTTCATGTCCAAAAGACGCAAGTCGATTTGAATGAAGAAAGTACCATTGTTCCTAAGCAAACAATCACGGAGCCTCGACGTAGTGGGGGGGGGGGGGGGGGTTCTAGGAACCCAATTCACTATGGTTTGGATTGTGAAACGAATATGGTAGTTGGTGACATTGGTGACGATTATCATTTGTCTTTCAAACAGGCAATGGCTAGCCCTGAAAATGAACTATGGCACGAAGCCATGAAACAGGAAATGGAGTCCAGGTAACGACCCAAAATCACTAATAAGGTTTAATGGCCTTGATTATTGTGCCGGGAGGGCACGATTGGATTATGTGTAAATTAAGTAGTTTAATGCATGATTCTGTGATAAGCATGTTTGTATGGTTATATGAATCTATATGTGAGATGCATGTCTACGAGTATTAGTATGCATGTAGGCCCCGTTTAGCTTAAAGAGGTATATATGTAATTTTAGCCCATTGAGGGTGTAAATGTGATTATATGTTGTAATTGTGGGGACCACATTATTATGTGGGTAAATCTGCAGCATGCGACTTGAGGCGATCCTAGGGAGCTAGTTAGCGGGAAAGTCACAACGGGACCCAATACTTGGCTTAGGTCGAGTCAAGGGGTATTTTGGCTATTATATGGTTATCTGAGTTATCGGGTTATGAAAATAAATATTTGGAGATATATTTGGGGATAGGAAGCTTAGCTGGGAATACTGGGGAATTTTACCATTTTTGCCGTCGGGGACGTTTTGGTACCCCGAGCCTCGGGATCGATTCAATCAACTAAAGGTAGACTAAGTTAAAGCTTTAAAACACTGGGAGACACCCAAACCGACCCTATCCTTCTTTCAGCTTGTCACTTTCCTTTCCTCTCTTTTTTCTCTCAAGGGAAACCACTGAAAACTAAAGAAATTTGGCTGAGAACTCAGTGAATTGAACTAAAGTTTTGGAAGATTAACTTAGTAATTAACTAAGGAGTTCAACCAGGATTGAGGTAAGACTTGAATCACTCTCTTGGCTATTTAAATTTTGAGGTTTTGATTGAGTTCTAAGAGTGTTATCCAGATTTCCGGATAGCGTTTAGATGGGTAGCCTTCGGGAAGCAGAATTATCAAAGTCTTCCCTGGAGGGTGACCAGGGCTCGCGGATGGACAGAAAGGCTTCGCTTCTCCCGTTTAGTGTCAAGCACACTCCTTCAAGCAACCGCGACCCGGAAGCTCGTCAGTTCTCCCGGACTCCCGAAGGGATATCCCTCGGGGAAGGTCCTTCCAGGAGAAGTTCTACAGACTACCTTCGCGGATACGATTCCGTGCTTCGCACGGAATAAGACCAAGTGGTCGAGTCACGGAGGAGGCATAGTTGGAATGATACTCACCTGACATAGGATCCCGCCTGACACGCCTGACAGGTCAAGGCCGCACACATCCCAGCACGCCTAAAGGTGCCTTTTCGCCTACTGTTCCGCTGACCGCCTGGAAAAGACGGCTGCCTTTTGGCAACTCCCATACTTTCATGTAATTATACCCACATAGAGCCTTGTAGCCATGCTACTAGAGTAATTGTATCCCCTATTTATGGCTGGTGTAATTAAAACTCAGGGAGACAGAGTAAAACCCTAATAAAAAACCCTAGCTATAAAGACCCCCTCATTCTACGATAGAGGGGACGGCCAAAAAATTACATAGCAAGAACTCTGCTGAAATCTCTCTAGCTGGATCTTCTCCAAGAGAACCCGAGAGAAACACTGTGAGGTTGTGAGGTTCTTGTACACCAGCGGTTTAACTGTAATTCTCTACAAGTATAATAACATCGACTCGTGGACTAGGGCTCGTTAACGCCTGAACCACGTAAAAACCTGTTTGTTTATTTACATTTCTACACTTCTACAGTTCTTATCTTTTTACTATTCTGTTCGTATTCGTTTCCGAAAAACTCGGTAAACATTTTGGTGCTTTCATTGAGAGCTGTAGGGAGTTGTTAGTCAGCTCTTTTTCTGTGTATGTTTTTTGTATTCGCTCCGTACTGAAAAGATGGTGACTACGAGAAAATCCGCGGTTGACAAAAATGCTAGGGTCAACCCCGATACTATGATGGAAGATGCGGTACAAAACGAACCCTTGGACTACCAAGGTGAAGACCCGACATCCCGCCAGGATCGGGTCAGGACTGAAGATACGACATACTTAGAAAGCGAAGAAGAGTATGTCTGAGACGGTTACTACAAAGACGGCTACTACTACGGAAGGATCCAGAACTGGTCCAAGTAGCCGAAGAACTGGTGGTCGCTAAGGCCAAGCTTGCTGAGCAGGAGCGCGTCTCCGAAAAAATGCAACGCATGATGGAGTGCCTCCAAAGCAAGTTCAGAGATCTAGGTGACTCGGACGAGGACGCCTCTGTTTTAGGTGGTGCTGATGCCACCATGCCGGATCCAGCCGCTGCTGGACCATCCAAAGCCGCCCCTAACAAGGGCAAAGAAAAAGTTGGGGAGCCTGTGCGCACTAACGCCCATGCACCTCCTAAAGGCGTGAATCACCAGGCCGACTGCCCCCCCCCCCCCCCCCCCCGCGCAGAAGGTCTCTGGCGCTCCTAAGCCCAGACGTCCTTCAGCCCCAAGGGGGCACTCTGTGCCTAAAGGGCCCGGTGCTAAGGCACCCAGGCCTAGGGGAAGGAACAACCGCCCCAGTGATTCCGTCAACCAGGACGGTCGGGCTGTGGACACGCACTCCGAAGATAACTGGTCCACGGTGGACCTAAGAAGAAGGTTGGAGGCCAAGTATGAAAAGGCCAAAGGAGAAAAGGCCCGGCCTCGCGGAGATGACCTGCGAAATCATCTCAACGACAAGCTCCAGGGACGTGACCTCCCGGAGAGCGATACAAAGAGGCTCGAGGAACAGATCGCTGCCTTGACCAAGCTGGTCCGGAAGCAAAGTGGGGCCCTGTCAGACTCTGAGGAGGAAGACCCGGAACCATGTATTCGGAGGATCGCGGAAACGCCCCTCCCGGAGAACTTCAAAATGCCTCATATAGAATTATATGAGGGGAGGACAGACCCGCGCACCTATCTAGCTAAATACAACAAGATGATGAAAGTGGCGCGCGTCAGTGAGGATGCCAAATGCATGTGCTTCTCACTCACCCTTACCAAGTCCGCGGAGGACTGGTGGAAAAGATTAGCTCCCGGATCAATCCACAGTTGGAAGGAGCTACAGTCCGCATTCAGGAGGCAGTTCATTGCTGCCCGGGACCACGACATGGAGGTTGGTTCCTTAACCAACATCAAGAAGCTACCCAATGAGAACCTCAAAGATTTCATTCAAAGAATGATGGAAGCTGCTGCTAAGACCAAGGTCAGTGATGATATGAAGCTGATCGCCCTTCAATCGGGGCTTACCGTTGGCTCCCTGCTGTGGGGGGAAATGCAAAGGAGACGGGCAGAAACTCTGTCCGAATTCATGTCAAAAGCTCAGGGAATCATCAACCTTGAGGATGCCTACCAACAGGCCTTTGGAGTTCCCCCGGCTCCGACGCCTTCCGTGACTGCGCCGAGCTTTGCTTCGCAAGCTCCCGCACCAGCCCTCACGCTTCCAAGAGCCCAGTTCACTCCAAGCGTGTATGGGCCTTCCGCGTCTGCTCAGACGCCGAGTCAAACCCATTTCTCTGGGTACGGAGCTATACAAACCGGATGTAGTATCGCTCCTGGCCCGTCGCAGCCGCAAGCGGAAGGCCCAGAACGAAATCTGAGCCAATCGCGGAATAAACGAGGCGAAAGAAACTCCAACCGGGGAGACCATTCAAAGAAATCCCGGAAGGACTATGAGCCCAAGTTCATGGAGTACACCAGTTTGATAGACTCACGAGAGAATGTCTATCGGGCGACCTGTAATATGGTCAACTACAGGAAGCCCCCGAAAGTGTCTCACGGAGGAAGGCGTCCGCGAGACTCCAATAAGAGGTGTGAGTTCCACGGAGACGTGGGGCACACCACAAACGAATGCCTTCAGCTGAAGGATGAGATCGAGTCCCTGGCAAGAGCGGGACACCTCGGTCAATGGGTGAGGATACCCGTAATCTATCTCGGACAAGGAGTAGTTCACGGAGCTGCGTACTCTCCAGGACAGAGGGGGACCGCTAGCGCTCCTGGAGCCGGTCACCCCCAAACTCCTGGGTCTCAGTTCCCAGCGCTTCCTGCTCCGACCTCTCCAGCACCCATTGCCTTGTTGGCTCCAGGACCCGGCAACCCATATTCGCCCGGCCATGCTCCGCCACCCGTTGATGGACACGTAGCCACCATTTCCGGAGGACCGCACCTTGCCGGAAGCACCCGCAACTCCCAGAAAAGGTACTTGAGGGAGTTAGAACACACCGGAGAGATTCACTCCGCTTTTATTGCATTTTTTTTTTTACCCCTTTGTTCCAAGCTGCGTTTTAACAAGTGACCACGTGGTCCGGAGACGTCCGGACCCCACGCTCACTTGGGGGGGGGGGTATACATGGCTAAGGCATAGCCATACGCCCCTTGAACAAAACATACAGAGAACACCACTTATGTGCTAGCATTGTGTTTGAAAATTTTAAATTGTTAAGCTTAGGTTGATTTGTGCCATGAACATATTTGCATTACGTGTCATATGTGCATTATGTGGTTATGTGAAAATTGCCATGAAAATATCTGCCATTATGCATCATGAAAATGATCTCCTGTGTAGCCTAGCGATGAACAGGACCGGGGGTTGGGGCGCACTCAGAGAGCTACGCCGAAACACCCCCAACTTCCTGACAAGCCCTTCGCATGATATTCCGCGACCACTGTGAGCTTTGCTTCGCAAGCTCCAGCTCCGGGTCCTGCAAGGCGAAAGGTGGCAAGATCCGCGACCGCTGTAAGCTTTGCTTCGCAAGCTTCAGCTCCGGGTCTCATAAAGTAAAGCATGGAAAGATCCGCGACCGCTGTAAGCTTTTCTTCGCAAGCTCCAGCTCCGGGTCCTGCAAGGCGAAAGATGGCAAGATCCGCGACCACTGTGAGCTTTGCTTCGCAAGCTCCAGCTCCGGGTCCTACAAGGCGAAAGGTGGCAAGATCCGCGACCGCTGTAAGCTTTGCTTCGCAAGCTTCAGCTCCGGGTCTCATAAAGTAAAGCATGGAAAGATCCGCGACCGCTGTAAGCTTTGCTTCGCAAGCTCCAGCTCCGGGTCCTGCAAGGCGAAAGATGGCAAGATCCGCGACCGCTGTAAGCTTTGCTGCGCAGGCTTCAGCTCCGAATCTCAAAAAATAACACATGGCGAGTCCCTCGACCACTACAAGCTTCGCTTCGCAAGCTTCAACCCTGGAAGCAGATATAATCGATCCCCCAATTACAGCAGGCCTTGCTTCGCAAAGCCCCTGCTCCAGAATCGCACATGGTAGGTGTGACGATTTCCCCGACCGCAACGAACCTTGCCTCGCAAGGCTTCATGCCAAGTCCCTGAAGTCAGCCACCGTGGGTTCCGCGACGACAGTTAGTTTTGCTTCGCAAAGATCTAGCCCTAAGTCTAGCGACGCTCACCAAAAGAACTCCCGTTCCGGCACCATCCCGCGGAAACGTATTAAGTGTTTGCCTCGCAAGCTTTGTAAAGATCGCAATGGAGAGATGGAACGGGTCACCTTAGCCATCCCCGCGAACGGTATAACTACAAGTCCTGAGATTGGCTATTTACCTTAGGAAGGCTGAGTACGATGAAAGAGGGAGTCTGGCCATTGGAACCAAGAATCCTCCGCAACCTAGAAACTACGTGGGAAAAGACATAAGTCGTTGGAGCTTCAAGTTAGAAATGCATAGGTTCTGGCCGTTGGAACCAAAGCCTCGTGCGCCCCTACGGCAGTTTCTATCGTATAAAAGTATCTACTCTAAGTGAAAAATTAAACAAGGAACTCAGCAGAAAAGGAATGAAGAATTCTACAATTATTATAATGAAGGCCCTGCGGACCGGGCATCTGTAATGTTCCCGCAATAAAAAAAAATTAAAGATATGGCCCCTTCAAGCGCTGGGGGTGGCAGCGGCATCCACGTCCGGGGCCTCGAGATCAGCGGTTTCAACCGGGGCTGGCGGAGTCGGCTCATTGGAAGGTGGAACTTTATCACTGGCAGGTCCAGAGGTCCCCGCCTCTGTGGGATCTTCTGCCTCAGGGGCTCCAGCAGGCTCGTCAATGTCATAAGTCTGGGCGTACGCCTCTGGGCATTGATCCCACACCTGTATCTTTTCCCTCATGGCGGCGGCGTCCTCTCCCAGGTAGCCTATTACCTCCAGGTTTATTTTCCAAAGTTGGTGCATGAGGACCACGTGGGATAGATTAATCGTTCTATTCAGCACCACCTCGGCATCTTCCTTCTCCTTCAAGCGCTCTGCCTCAGAGGTCGCCAGCTTTGCCTCCGCGACAGCCAGTTGAGCCCTCAGTTTTTCCAGCTCGGCCTTGGATGCATCCCGCTCTCCCTTAAGGGAATCAATCTCCTTGCGCTGCACCTTATTGTGATCCAGCAAGGATTGCTTCTCGGTCACATGTCCCCTGACGGTGAATTGCAAGGCTCCAATCTGTTTATCCTTCTCAGCAAGCCCCAACTCCTGCATAGACGCGAGATCCTTGCTCCTCTTATGATCTTGCTCCTCCTTGTGCAGCCTATTCTGAAGAGTGGCATATTCCTCTTGCCGCTTAAGGAGGAGGTCATTTTTCGATTGCAAGCGGGCTTCCAAGGTATCTTTCTCCTCCCTGGCTTGGGATAGCTCTTCCCGGAGCTTGGAGTTTTCGGCCTTCAAGTCATCCGACCGCTGCTTGAACTCATTCTCTGCGCTGGTCCGGTACTCTCGGTATTTGGCAAGATATTTCTTGTCCGCCTCTTCTTCAGCCTTGCGCCGGGCCTGGTTAACCTCCTCCACAGTCTCCCCCTTTATGCTCTCGACCTATTGGGTCAGTTTCTGCTTCTCTGCCTCCAAGGCCTGGCAAGCCACCTGGCTCTCCTCCAGCTGAACCAGAACTGCACCCACCTCCCAGAACGAGCGTTCCGCGATGAGAGAGGCCTACGAGGAAAGACAACAGAATGAGTTAAGCAGAACCAAATGTACTAAGACAATTGATCCCGGAACACAACAACTGACAGCTTACCCCCGAAAGTTGCTGCTTTATGGCATGTGTCAGCAACAGCGGGTCCTTACTGCTACTGATGGCCCATTTCTCAGAATTGAGTTCGCACAAGCTCAGGGCCATGTCCTCCATCATCTCCGCTCCGAACGGCGCCAATGAACGTCCGAGCCTAGGCACCAGCCTCTTCTCCAAGGCTGGGCCATCCAAAACCGCTCCAGCCGGGTGAAGGGATCTCACCCCCTCGGCCAGCTCAGCTCTCTTCACGGCAGACAAGTTGTCTGCCCTTCCCTGAGTAACAGCCTTCTCGGCCTCCAACCGCCTCTTCAAAAAATTATCAGCCCGTCTTACACCCTCCAGGAGGGCAGCGGGGAAACGGGTTGGTTTCTGAGGAAAGTGGAACTTCAGGCCAGGCCGAGGAAGGCTTGTTTGTTGAGAAAGTGGAAGGGAAGAAGAAGAAGGAGACCCCGAAAGGGTGGACTCCCTTTGGACTGAAGGAGGAAGTAGACGGGGTATTGGAGACGGTAGCGAAGACACTACCGCCCCGCTTTGTGGTTGTTGCTGATGTTGCTGTTGCTTTTGCTGCTGCTGTGGCGGTGTTGATTGTCTTTGTGGTTGTTGTTGTTGTTGCTGTTGCTTTTTCTGTTGGAGTTGTGTTTGCTGCTGGTTGGGGGTAATCTGGTGGGGACTGCGCGTAGCCCCGAGGTCTCCATCACCTCCGGGAGGAGAGTGTCTAAGGCGTTTTTTCTTGTCGCCCTCAGCCTCTCCTCCGGAGCGCTTGCTCACCCCGGCCCTCTTCGCGGGGAACACAAGACCTTCCCCATCGCTGCTACTGCTCGAGACCACCATGTTCTCGGAAGGCCCCTTGACAGGAGGCTTCTCCACCACGGGCACGATTGACCTCTCCACCACCAGAGACCCTTGCGCCTCGCCACTTGTCTTCTTGGGTGTGGCAGCTTTACCTCCCCTACCAGCTCCGGCCTTTCGTCTTTTCCCCTTGGACAGGTCTTGGCTGGTGGCGGCCTTCTTGATAAGAGAGGTAGCTCTCCCCAACATCTTTGCTTCAGGATGTTCTGCAAGAAATGTGCGAAGCAAGGTTAACCAACCAGCAAGCAATGTGAAAAAAGATAAGCAGAAAACAAAACAAGCAATAACATAACAGCACAAACAAGTCCCCTAGCAGGGAACAAGAAACGAAAAAAAGGGAAAAGTCTGAAAGGGACGACCATGCACGAGAAACGTGGATGGCCTTCCCCAAGCAAAACAAAACACCGCTTCCTACTCCAGGAAGCTCCCGTACTCCTTGAAGTCTGGGAATGACATGCTGAGGGAAGAAGGGTCAACCATGATGACACCTTCTGGCAGACTACCGTCACTCAAACACCCGAGGAGCTCATCTACCCTATCGCAATATCTGTCAAAGGGTATCCTACGCGGATCTATCCTAAGGAAGCGGGGATCGAACCCCGCCTGAGAATTCCGGGAAACCTCAGACAGGCTGGGGGTGTGGATCAATCGAAAACTAGTCTTACCTCTCCCGGAGGTACCAGCTCCCGGAGTCCCTTCATTGGGGTAAGCTGCGGCGTGGCGAGCCTCGATCTCTTCTTCCTCCGGCTGGGGGTCGGGGAACCTCTCCGCCCAACTAGGAGATAAATTATTCTCGTCCCGGGCCGCTTGGCAGATCACCTTGGACAGCTCCAGGGCAATCTGCTCCCGGATGTCAGCTGACACCTGACTTTGCCCCCTGCCACTCACTGGCTCAATATTTTGGAAAGAGGCGAGTAGCCCATACTCCCTCAAAGATTTGGTGGTCACAAGTCCTTCAACCTTCAGCTCTTCCTCCGAGAGCCCCTCGTAGAATTTTGACCTCCTTATCATCTCCGCACAGCGAGGTGTCCGCGGGACGACTTCTGCAAAATCCAAATACGAGTATTAGAGATCCTCTCGAAAGGCAAACCAAACGTAAAGAAACAAAGTTAAAAAGGAGAGGAAGGAGCACTTACCAGGGACTTTGAAGTCCAAAGATAAGGCTGGCACCCTCTTCAATGGGAAGCCAGTCGTCAGGAACCAGTACTCCCGGAGATCTGGAACCCTCGCGGTATGACAGGTGGGACACATCACGTCCGGGTACCTCTCCAGCCTGTAAAACCCCACCTTATTTGGATGACCTCTCATGGGTTGAGACTTCAGCCCATAGAAGTATAGCACCTCCTCCGGGGTAGGGGCCTCCAGGTCCCGGGACTTGCAAAAGATGTACCACCCCGCTAGGAGCTTGTAGCTGGGGGGAATCAACTGGAAGGGGGCAATCCCCGCCTTCACACAGAAATTGGCAAAATAACTTCTTAGGGGCAAATGCGCCCCACACACTATGCGTGCCCAGCTCCAGGCACCAAAACCCTCGTGACTCTGACTAGCAGACCCACCCAGCACTGACAGACGGTGCCACATCAGGCCTGGGATGTTCTTCAGGCCTGCCTCTGAGGAGTACAGCTCCAGCATGCCGTAGTTCCTGAACAGGTTCGGCTTCTGGTCCATCTCCCAGATTGAACTGTTGATAGTCGGTGGGCTAGCCGCGACCACTTTAGTTTTTCCTTTCCCCTTTGCGCCAGCGACAGGGGAACCTTGCTCCTGGGCAGATTCAGCCTCTACCGCAGCGATGATTTGTTCCTTTGAGGTGTTCGTCACTGAACAAAAGAAACAAAGAAGAAAACACTCTAAGCAGTCAGCACCCTTGTCATACCCTAACGGTATCAAAGGCGTCGAGGAGACCCTCCCCGAAAACTGCTTGGAGAGGCTCCCACCGAGCTTGCCAAGGGGTTGGCACCATGCCACCCGAAGGACAGCAAGGAACCAAACTCAAACTCCGAGCCTAAGCCCGCCAAGAGAAGTGTTTTTCCAGAGGAAGACACCCTAAAGGCGCTCACGCTTATGCCCTAAAACAGCAAACCAGAACAGCACAAGCAAGACGAGGAACGACTTTCCAAACGCAAATCGTCAAAGCATGCAAAGGGATTACTTATTGACTCACATCAGTCACATGCCTATCAAAGCCCTATTCACGCATGCATAAAGATGACACCGGCAGAGAACTCAACCCTAACAACTACCAACAATCTGAGGTTTAGAAGGAAAAAGCAAAGTAAAAATACTTACTGGTATTCGGGTATTTGAAGATTGAGAGAGTAACCGGGTCACTGCACCGCGCGAACACGAGAAGTAAAGGCTGCAAAGACAAGGCAACGATTCAGACTTAGAGCTTCAGCGAACAAACCTACGGTCAAGTCGAAAGAAAAGTTTCAGGATCCCTTACCAAAAGAAGTGGCAAATTCGCAGGAAAGGAAGCTTGAAAACTTGAGAGTTCGAAGATTTGGGAATCTGAAAATCTGAAAGCTTGAGAATTTGAAAGCGTAAAGAGGAAGAAGGGTTCGTTCCCTCGTTTTTATAGCAGGAACGAAGTCGTTTCGAATTCCACAAATGGACGGTCCCGATCTTCCCATACCGCATACATCAGATCCGATGGCTGGGGGTAAAGGGCCGGTCCTATTTATGACTCCTCGGATGGGAATAAAGTATTTATTTCCCATCATTGTACCATCTTGGGCCCAGCGTACCATTAAATACCGTCAAATCACTACTTAGACGCCTGACGCACGCGAACTCAGCCAATCGCCTCACGCACACGTCTCGGTCGCAGAACCATTCCCTGCATGACGTGTGGCCCTCGCCATACTTGAGCACTTGAGTTCAAACAGAAGAAATTTCCTTCTTTTTTCGTACTAACACTCAGACGGGAAAAAAGGAACCCTTCCAGGAACACAAGAGGTGACCCCTCGTCTAATCTAGGGATCAGAATACCCGGAGGACTGTACAAGCTCCCGGACCTCTCAAGTTCCGTGACCTTGGGGGGTAAATGTTATCCAGATTTCCGGATAGCGTTTAGATGGGTAGCCTTTGGGAAGCAGAATTATCAAAGTCTTCCCCGGAGGGTGACCAGGGCTCGCGGATGGACAGAAAGGCTTCGCTTCTCCCGTTTAGTGTCAAGCACACTCCTTCAAGCAACCGCGACCCGGAAGCTCGTCAGTTCTCCCGGACTCCCGAAGGGATATCCCTCGGGGAAGGTCCTTCCAGGAGAAGCTCTACAGACTACCTTCGCGGATACGATTTCGTGCTTCGCACGGAATAAGACCAAGTGGTCGAGTCATGGAGGAGGCATAGTTGGAATGATACTCACCTGACACAGGATCCCGCCTGACACGCCTGACAGGTCAAGGCCGCACACATCCCAGCACGCCTAAAGCTGCCTTTTCGCCTACTGTTCCGCTGACCGCCTGGAAAAGACGGTTGCCTTTTGGCAACTCCCATACTTTCATGTAATTATACCCACATAGAGCCTTGTAGCCATGCTACTAGAGTAATTGTATCCCCTATTTATGGCTGGTGTAATTAAAACTCAGGGAGATAGAGTAAAACCCTAATAAAAAACCCTAGCTATAAAGACCCCCTCATTCTACGATAGAGGGGACGGCCAAAAAATTACATAGCAAGAACTCTGCTGAAATCTCTCTAGCTGGATCTTCTCCAAGAGAACCCGAGAGAAACACTGTGAGGTTGTGAGGTTCTTGTACACCAGCGGTTTAACTGTAATTCTCTACAAGTATAATAACATCGACTCGTGGACTAGGGCTCGTTAACGCCTGAACCACGTAAAAACCTGTTTGTTTATTTACATTTCTGCACTTCTACAGTTCTTATCTTTTTACTATTCTGTTCGTATTCGTTTTCGAAAAACTCGGTAAACAAAGAGGTTTTTGGGTTTTGAAATTGAAGATTGAATTGAAGCTAGGAACTTGGGAGTTAGCTCAGAAATTTCCTAGAGAATTGGTTCTTAAGTGGAGGTAAGCTCGAATTTATGATCTAAAGTCTGAATCTTGGTGTTTTCTTGAATGGTTTTGATGTTTTTAAGCTTTTGATTTTCAGAGATTGAAGTGGGATTTTGATGAGTTTCTAGGCTAAGTTTTTGTGGATTATGTTGCTAGAAACGTGTTAGAAGTTTTGTGGTAATTGAGTTGTGGAATTGGGATGGTTTTGAGTGAGGTTTGAGTGTTAAAAATGGTCATTTTTCTGGGTTCGAGGGGATGGGCTGTGGCTCTGGCCGCGGCTCTGTTCTAGAGTGCCACGGCCCTACGGAGCAGGAAGAGCCAGGAAGGCTTTGAGGTGAGGGAGCGCCGCGGCGCCACAGGGGCAGGGCCGCGGCATGTGTCTGTGTTCAGGGAGGCCTAGCCACTGTTTCATGGGGCGGGTTGCGACATGGGTCTCAAGGGCCGCGGCCCTTAAGGGAACTTTTAACCTTTTGGAGTTTTTAAGTGCGGGAACATAACCTAGGGTGCTCGGAATTGATTCTACTACCGTGTTTGGTGGAATTTGATGTCCCGGAAGCTAGAACCTTATCTGGAAACCTTTTTTACAATTATTAATTGTATCCCTTGTCTTGGTTGTGACTAGGTATAAGCTAGGGGCTCGGGAAATGGATCGTGCTCAAGAGGCATCTCACGCAACCAGTACATTTGGAAACTAAAGGTAAGAAAACTGCACCTGGTTGTGAATTTATAATGGGACTAAGGATTCCCTGTTTTGTATGTTTTATAAATGATGGTATTATGCCATGTAAATAATAAACAAACGGCCCAAGAGTGTCGGAGTTTACATTAGCGCACAGGGCGTGGCTCAGCCACTGGTAGCTGAGGACAGCTTATTATGCACTGAGCTCGGTTTAAGCGGACCGGAGTCAGTGGGATATACAGAGGATGCGACCTAAGGGTGTCGACCCTGATTAATATGTGACTTGACTAATATTGTTGATTGTTGGATTTGTCATGCTAAATAGCTGAGTGTTGGTTTGTTGATTCTCTGGTTATGTCTGTGGGAAAACAACCTAATCAGAGGTAATTTAAGCTTTGAATTTTTTAGTTTTCGGTTTCCTTGAGCTTCTTGAGTTTGATTTGAATTAGTGATTTGGTAGAGGTTTTTGAGTGAGATAAACTTGGTTTTTGATGGTCTTTATGTGCTGATAATGTTTGGGGATTTAATTATGAGTTTGTGATTCAATTGGGTTGGATTTTGGGTGAATTTGGCTGAGGAAAATGGGGGAAAATCTGGGTTCGCAGGGTCACGCTGCGACCCTCACAAGCCCAAAAGGCAGGGCGGTTTCACTGAAGCAGGGCCGCACCACAGCCCGTGTCCAGGAAATGGGAAGGGCCTCTCTGATTTAGGGCGGACCGTGACTCAAAGGTGTGGGGCCGCGACACTTAAGGGATTTTAGGGCCTTGGGAAGATTTTGAGTGCGGAAAATCAAACCTAAGGGCTCGGGATCGATCCTACTACCCGATTAAGTAGAATTCGATGTCCCAGAGGCTAAGACTCGGTCCAGAAGCCTTTATTTGATCGTTGTTGATGAGATTCCTTTATTATGGTTGTGACTAGGTTATCGCTAGAGGCTCAGAACTGGGATTTTGCTCGAGGATCGTTCATTGGTAACATGTACTTGGACTAAAGGTAAGAAAACTGCACCCAATATGTGATACATGTGATTATGACTTCGCTTGAGTTGTTGAACAGGAACATGAATGGGGCATGAACGCCTGAGTATGTGCATGATTATGATTATGCTTGCGATTTTTTATTAAGCATCTTGAATGCTTTGTATCTGGATATTTGATATACGGTGAATGCCTGTTAGCATTATATAATTGAGAAAAGCATTGACTTATTAGTCAAGGTCGACAATCGCGCCGAGCGCTGGTCAAAAAGTATTGACTTATTAGTCAAGGGTGGCAATAGCACATTGAGCGTTGGTCATTTTGGTTAGGTTAACCAGGAGCGCTTCATACGCTTTTCTGACCTATTGGTCGTGGAAAACTCAGCGCCAGGTACGCTGGGCCACCTCCAAGGCTGGTTATACAAAGGATAGGGCAATGGGCCCTGGGGTGACTTATTAGTCCCATATCCTAGGGCTGGACCCCAACATTGACTAATTAGTCAAGGACGACCTTAGCACGCGGAGTGCTGGTTGTAAAGAATTGACTTATTAGTCAAGGACGACCTTAGCATGCTGAGTGTAGGTTGTAAAGCATTGACTTATTAGTTAAGGATGACCATAGCGTGCTGAGCGCTAGTCCATATGGTTATGCCTAATCAAGAGCGTGATATACGCTTGAACGACCTATTGGTCGTGGAAAACTCAGCGCCAGGTACGTTGGGCCAGCTCCAGGGCTGGTTATATAGAGGATAGGGCAATGGGACCCAGGGTGACTTATTAGTCCCATATCCAAGGGCTTATAACCTCAATATGATTTATTAATCATGTATTAGGGCGTTGAGCCCCAGTATGATTCCATAATCATGTATTTTGGGCGTTGGACCCCGATATGATTCATTGATCGTTTATCTTGGGCTATTGACCCTTATTATTAGGAGTATGTCCTAAAAGCATGTAAAAGACATTTATTAGTTCGATGAATAAATAAATACAATGGTTTATTATTGTTATATTTAGATTATTAAATTATTGTTTGAATAACTTTGTAAATATCAGAAAAATTACATATTCATTATTGAGGATGTGATCTTGTATTAGTACGAGAGAATTAAGATCACATGAATGAATAAAAATAGTCAACAACAACAAATTAAAGTTATAGAATTCTTTTATTGGGGTTGTAAGTACGGTTTGCTGAGTGTCATGATGATACAAATAATCCAGATTCGAATTATTGATGTGGTAGGACATCTCGGTAAAGGTGCTTTATATAATATGATTATATATGACATGGATCGATATGAATAAAAGTATTTATCCAAAAACTATTTAATAATCATTTATAGATCAACCTAAATCCTGAGTGTTCATGAACTCTTGTTCATGTTTATTAAATCTTTTGATTCATTCGTTAAGGTCTCTTCATAGAATGAGGCTAATGACTTTTGTTTTGGAGATTTAATATCATGGATGGATGGGAACATGTATCAACAATACAGAATCTAATCTTTCCTAACGGATCGTATATTAGTTCCCTTAAGGGTTAATTCTGGAACTGAATGATTTTGAGCTCAAATCTATAATTAGATTATAGATTAATTATTCACTAGTGAATTAACGGTACTTAAGGAATAAGAAGTAAATAAGAAAGGTAAAATAGTAATTGTTCCATTCTAATTTATGAACTAATTAATTAGAGGTTTGAACTATTATAAGATGGTTATATCAATGGACATCTTAGAATAAGATTTTTGTAAAAGTATATCTATAACATAAAGAGTGCAATTCTAAATTTATAGTGGAGAAATATCATAATTAATAAATTAACTATTATAATTAAAGAGTTTAATTATTTAGTTACAATTGATTGGAGCTCAATGTTATAGGTCCATGGTCCTCGAAATGGCTCAAACAAACACTGACAAGGGTAAATACAAAAATGGGCAAAATGACTTATTTGATAAGTAAAATATTTTTCTATGCACTAAACATAATTATTGTATAATTATGTGTAATTAATTAATTGAAAATTAATTAATTATTTGATTTAACAAAAATATAATTAATTTTGAATTAACTTATTTTTGGGATTTTTGGTATTTAAATAATAAGAAAAAAATAGGAAAAATCACATGTCTTCCTTGGCATGTGCTACACGCATAAGAAGCTCTTGGTAGTTTCTTGGTTCCACAATTTTAGTTATTTAAATATTAAATAAATAATGAGATATTGTAATATAATTAAAATATTATTATTTAATCAAAATCTGATAACTGATTAGTTATTTTCAAATTGTTTAAAATAACTAATATTTTATTTTTAATATATTTGATATATTAAATATAGGATATCAGTTTTTCATAACGATACTTTTGAGGGATATAAAATATATCGTGAAATCTCTCTGAGAGAAAGAGAACAGTGATACAAGCATAGGTCAATGTTCTTCACAAACTTAGGTCCAAACTTTATCAGATCTCATGTGTTGAGAACATCTGATAAATAGATTTTGCCTATTATTTTGTATAGCGAGCCCACACTCGTTCTTTGTGTGCTGAGAACATTTTGGAAGATCTTGGTGTGAGATCTCAAGGATTTTGGCCATACAAAAAGATAGCAGCGAGGAAGGACTTGAGGTAATTTTCTGTTCATATCTTTGATTCAATATATATATATATGTATGTGAAGAAGTAGATCTAGAAATCTTGTGGGGTTAAATTAACAATTTTGATTGTTGTTCTGCTGCATATAACCTCTGATTTGATCTATAAAAACCAACAAATGATACCAGAGCCATCTTCACACACACATATATATATATTGAATCTGTGTGGGTTTAGTTTTATGCATTTATTTATTTTTGATGAATGAATGGATGACTTAATATGATTGAATGCATGGGAATGTTGAATCGTTAATTGTATGGTGTTTTGGGTTAGGATTTGTTTATGATTAGATCATTGTGTAATCCATTAAGGGCATAGGATTTATGTAATTTTATTTGATTTTTGACACCATAAAATTGTAATTACGATCACACAAAGTCAAAATGGAGCCCGGGATTCAGAATTCAGCCACCGTTCCTCCGAGCCCCTGCCAGGGAAGTCGTACGGATCGTACAAATGGGTCAATACGGATCCGTAAAAATGGGCCCCGGCAGCACCAAATGGTGCCACGTGTCCCCGTCTTGCTGGTCCATAATTTTTTTTTTATTTTTCTGAAAATATTCTGTTATTTTTTAAAATTCAAAAGGTTAAATATCCTATTTATTAGAAATTTGATATTTACATAATGAGATAATTTTGTTATCCTAACAAACTTTTTTGAAAATATTATTTAAATTTTTTTAAAATAATAGATTTTAATTAAATTTATTTCTGTTTTAATTAAAAGTTTTTTTAATTAAAAAGGAAAATAAAAATAATGATTATTTAAAAGTTTTGTTTTAATTAATCAAGATAATTAGACAATTATATTCTTATTATTATTCTGGACCAACAACGACACATATCCTACCAAAAGTAAAGTAAAAAAGCCTGATGGAGATCAAGGTAGATTTATTTTATTTTATTTTAATTTTATAAAGATGTTGTAAAATTAGAAATACCCAAAAGCACCCAATTCAACATTTATTGTTTATTTATTTAAATAATTATTTTCATGTGATTGATAATATGTTCATACATTTGTGTCATACATAAAAATTCACACAGTCACAATCATGCATCTCATTTGTAATGCCCCGAATTCTCTTATGTGGTTTAATGGAGGGATTAGTAGGCCGGGTGGGCCATACTTGTTTAATTATGCCATTAAATGATATTATGCATGTATATGTGAATTATATTATGATATGATGTTATATGCGTGCATGTGGGTCCACATTTGAATAATTATGCTATTTTGATAATTTGGCCCATTGGGGGTGAATATGTGTATTTGGGGTGCATAATGTGATTTGTGAATGAGATTCCATTATTATGGAGATATATTCGAGCTATTCGGCATGAGACGGTCATATATAATGGATTAGCGGTTTTGTCATAATGGGGTCAATTTTGGGGTAATAGAAATGTTTATTTGATGATAAATTGGGAATATTTGAGATCAGGGTGAAATTTCGGAGGATTTGACTATAATGTCCCCAGGGGTATTTTTGGGACCCCGAGCATTAGGTTTTATTTGAGGTTACTTAAGCTTGAAGTAGCTGTCAGATAGAACGTACGATTAGAAAACCTCTCGTTCTCCCTTTCGATAGTTCGTTTTACCGTTTGAGCATTTTCGAAGATATCTCGAGTTCTAGGAGTCGGAATCAAGCAAGGATTGAGGCATAGTGATCCTAGGAAAGATTAGAAGCTTCTTAACCGAAGAATTTGACAGAAAACATCTCAATCGAAGGTAATCGAAGTTTAAGTTTTGAGTTTTTCGAGTTTCTAAGCTTTGAATTGATTTTGTAAATTGTTGAGTTTTTGGTTGGTTTGAACCTTGGGTTTTGAGGGTTTTGGAGCTTTGGGAAGCTTGGGAACTTTGTTTTGATGATTGGGGAATGTTTAGGTATGATTTTGGAGGCTTTGGAGTGTTAAAAATACGTTTGGAATGGCCCAGAGTTGGGGGCCGCGACCCTGTTCTTGGGGTGCCGCGGCCCTGCCTTGAAGAAGCAGGTGGGGTTCTTTGTGCCTGCTGGACGCCGTGACCCTTGCTTCAGGAAGTTCTGGGGGCCGTGGCCCATGGTGCCAGGGCCGCAGCCCTTGCCCTGTTTTCACCTCGATTGCTCGTTTTGACCCCGAGAACTTAGCTATAGGCCTCGGGAGTGTTCTTACTACTTGGATTAGTTGGGATTGATCTTCCGGAGGTTAGATATTGGTATGGAAACCTATGTTGATCATTTTTATTAATGATGTCCCGTGTTTGGTTATGATTAGGTGACCGTTAAAGGACAAAAGATTGATCGTTCTCACGGGTCATTCATTTAATCTTTCTAGCTCGAATCTGAGGTAAGAAAACTACACCCTGTGTATATATGACATGCGTGATTGTTATCGAGGCATGTTGGTTGATAAATGTGGACATGGATTGCATATTATATGCTAGTGAATGTTGTATACTTGTATATGTACTGACTAGTCAGGGATGCTGACCTAAGAGTCAGAAATGGCATAGCGTCATGAACGTCGAGCCAAATGAAGATTAGATCTAATCGATATCAGCGTTGAATGACTCATATGGGGTATTAATGCTGGACCGACTCTAAGGTCGATGAACTTATAATTCAATAACTGCGCAGACTAAAGGTAAGAAAACTGCACCTGGTTGAATATATGTGACGGGACTAAGGGCTCACTATTGTAAATGCTTGAAAAGATGGTATTATGCCATGCAAGCCATTTAGTGAACCAACGGCCTAAGGGTGCCAAGGGTTTCACTAGCGCACAGGGCGCGGCTCGGCCACTGGTAGCCGAGGACAGCTTATTATGCACTGAGCTCGGTTTAAGCGGGCCGGAATCAGTGGGTTAAACAGAGGGTGCGGCCTAAGTCGTCGACCCTGAATATTATGCGATATGAGTGTAATATGTGATAGATTGCACCTTGAATCTGAATGTATGTGCTAAATATCTGTTGTGAGTTATCTGATGGGGATTACATGCTTAATAAGTTGACTGTCTGTTATTATTGACTGAGTTGTATAAGATGTTTTCTTGCTGGGCCTTGGCTCACGGGTGCTACGTGGTGCAGGTAAAGGCAAGGGAAAATTAGACCAGCCTTGACTGGAGAGCTCAGCGGGCGGAATGTACATAGCCAGGTGCTCGGCCACCACGGTTGATGTCTAGGCAAGGACGTGAAACCTGAAGTCTGTTTGTTTTGCTTTAGTAAGGCTGGTGAATACTCATGTATTTTTGGGAGTCTGTAAACTTATTCTAACTTTGTTTCCTTATGGGATCCCATTTTTACTACAGTTTAAATATATGAAATGAGTCTTTTGAGACCAAAATCTTTTTAACCCTAGCTCTTACATGTTTAGTGACACGTTTTTAAAATGCTGACTTGATTAGCGAGTCTTGCACTTTTATAAGTACACAGTGTAACGGTCTTGGCTATCCAGGGCGTTACAACTTGGTATCAGAGCGTCCTAGGTTTAAGGGTTCCTGAAGACAGCCTGGATATGTACATTCGCTGCTGGAGACAAGCTCGAGTCAGGGTTTGGTAATGTGTATATGTGTGCTTATGTGCTTATGTGCCTGAGATGAGCTATGCATGTTGTTATTCATTGAATTGCTAGGAAGCATGAGATACTGATAAGGCCTGGCCCTTGACTGGTGTGTGAAAATATTGAGGCATGTTTATTAACATTGTCGTGCATGTAATGAGTATATGGATGATTAATTGTATATAGTGCATGGATGCTTCTATGTTGGTTATTTATGGTTGATTATGCTTTATTGATGAGTTTTGGAGAAGCTTTTACCCTGTCATCGTGGTCTGATCACCGAGTCGTTATTTGTAGATTGACTTAGATAGCCATGCGTCCAAGAAAATCTTCACGACTAGCCGGCACTAGGTCCGGGACCAGGGGTGATGACTAGGGTCAGACTCCTCCGCCAGTGCCTGAGAACTGGCAGCAATTAATGGCTGAGATGCAGGCTCGATTACAGAGTCAAGACGAGCAGATCCGAATTTTGCAACAACAGGCTCCATCAGGGAGTGCTGCCCCTGCTTTACCACCTGCAGTGGTACCAGCTGTGCAGCCTGGGGAGGTTGTTAACAAGTGGGAACCGTTATATGAGCGGTTCAGGAAGCAGCAACCCCCAATCTTTGAGGGTGGACTGGATCCGTTGAAAGCCGAGCAGTGGCTAACTATGATTACAATAATTCTGGATTTTATGAGAATTGAGGGACAGGATAGAGTGGTCTGTGCCACTTATATGTTGAGGGAGGATGCCCGCATTTGGTGGGAAGTGGCATTGCAGACCAGAGATGTTGCCACTTTGACTTGGGAAGGTTTTAAGGATTTTTTTGGCCAGAAGTATTACAATGTTGCTGTCAGGGCAGCAAAGGTCAATGAGTTTGGTACAGGGCAATATGACTGTGACTGAGTATGCCCTGAAATTTGATAGACTTACGAATTTTGCACCAAATGTTGTGCCTATTGATGCTGCTAGGCAAGATCATTTTATCAGGGGGCTTAATGCTATGATAGCCCGGGATGTCAGGATCACAACGGTACCTGGAGGAATAACTTATGCCCAGGCCGTTAAGAGGGCTCTTACCGCAGAGGAAGCGGAGAACAAGATATGGAAGGAGAGCGCAGTGAGGCATGAGGGCCATAGGGCGGTGCCCCCTTACTCAGGGGCAAGTAGGGGCGGAGGCCCCAGTGACTTCAAGAGGAAGACTCCTGACACTTCGGCCGCACCTGGTCCTGATAGGAGGGGTCAGGGTGGTCAGGGAGGCCGTCAGGGTGGCGGTGAGGCATGGCGGACCTATCCAGAGTGCCCGAGGTGTAGAAGACGCCATCTGGGCGAGTGTCGGGCCAAGGCATGTTTCGTATGTGGGGCAGTGGGACATCTCAGGAAAGACTGCCCAACGGTGAAGAAGGGTGAAGCGGGAAAGGTGGATAGCTTGACTCCAGCTCGGGTATTCACCTTGACTCAGGCGGAGGCTGAGGCTAGTCCCTCAGTAGTGACAAGTCAGCTTTCTAGTGCTGGCTTTCCTTTTACAGTATTGATTGATTCTGGTGCTACACATTCTTTTGTTTCTAGTAGAGTGATTGATAGACTGTGTAGACCTAGTGAGTATCGGACCGCAGGGTTTGGGACTCTGTTGCCTACAGGGGAACTGGTAGTCTCTAGGAGATGGATTAGGGCACTGCCAGTGATGGTTGATAGTAGGGAACTCTCGGTGGATTTGATTGAATTAGATTTGGAGGACTTTGATATGATCTTAGGGATGGACTGGTTGGCCAGATATGGAGCTACGATTGACTGCAGGAAGAAGATGGTGACTTTTGAGCCTGAGGGCGAGGACCCTTTTGTCTTTGTGGGTGCGGTGTCTGGACCCGCATACCTATGATTTCAGCATTAAGAGCCAGGGACTTGCTGCAGGGGGGATGCATAGGTTTTCTGGCTAGTGTAGTGGATACTGCTAGAGTTATGCCGGCAGGGCCGGGAGAGACCAGATTGGTGTGTGATTTTTTGGATGTCTTCCCTGAGGATCTACCAGGGTTGCCGCCGCGTAGGGAGATACAATTTAAGATTGAGTTGGCACCGGGGACAGAACCAGTATCAAGGACACCGTACAGGATGGCACCAGCAGAACTAAAAGAGTTGAAGATACAGCTGCAAGAACTTTTGGATTTAGGGTTTATCAGGCCTAGCTACTCTCCATGGGGTGCGCTGGTACTGTTCGTTAAGAAGATGGACGGGACCTTGAGGATGTGCATCGATTACAGAGAATTGAACAAACTAACTATTAAGAATAAGTACCTTCTACCAAGGATTGATGACTTGTTCGATCAGTTGCAAGGTAAGACGGTGTTCTCAAAGACTGATCTTCGATCTGGTTATCACCAGCTGAGGATCAAGGATGAGGATATACCAAAGACAGCTTTCCGAACGTGTTATGGGCATTATGAGTTCTTGGTCATGTCCTTTCGTCTGACCAATGCCCCAGCAGCTTTTATGGATCTGATGAACAGGGTGTTCAAGGACTTTTTGGACCAGTTCGTCATTGTCTTCATCAACGACATCTTGGTATACTCCAGTTCAGAGGCAGAGCATGAGCAGCATCTCCGACAGGTTTTACAGAGGTTAAGGGAGCATCAGTTGTACGCCAAGTTTAAGAAGTGTGAGTTCTGGCTACCAGAGGTGACTTTTCTTAGACATATAGTTGGGGCAGAAAGGATTAAGGTGGATCTGTCCAAGGTAGAAGCAGTTAGAGATTGGCCGAGGCCGAGGAATGACTCAGAGGTGCGGAGTTTCCTTGGGTTGGCTGGTTACTACAGGTGGTTTGTAGAAGGGTTCTCGAAGATTTCTTCACCGGTGACAGAGTTGACAAGAAAGAATCAGAAGTTCATCTGGACAAAGAAGTGTGAGAACAGCTTTCAGGAGTTGAAGCGACGGCTTATCTCTGCGCCTGTGTTGAGTCTTCCTTCGGAGGAAGGGAAGTTTGTGGTCTACTGTGATGCATCGAGGTTGGGTTTAGGCTGTGTGCTGATGCAGAATGAGAAAGTTATAGCCTATGCATCTCGACAGCTGAAAGAGTATGAGCAGAGGTACCCGACTCATGATTTGGAGTTAGCGGCAGTGGTGTTCGCATTGAAGGTATGGCGTCATTATCTGTATGGAGAGAAGTGCAAGATCTACACCGACCATAAGAGTCTGAAGTATTTCTTTACCCAAAAAGATCTGAATATGAGGCAGAGACGTTGATTGGAGTTGGTTAAGGATTATGATTGTGATATCCTTTACCACCCTGGGAAAGCCAACGTGGTGGCAAATGCGTTGAGCCGGAGGGGCCCAAGACATTTGTATAGTTCTACTCAGATCTCGAGAGAATTAGCTGATGAGATGGTCAGGGCAAGGATAGAACTGGTGGTGGGCCAGTTAGCCAATATCACTTTGCATACAACCCTGTTAGAGCAGATCAAGGAGGGTCAGTTAGTAGATGTGCAGTTGCAGGACAGTAGGCAGCATGCCTTAGCAGGGACAGCTAAGGATTACTCAGTTTCAGAGACAGGTTTACTCCGATATCAGGGATGGATATGTGTTCCGGCAGATAAGGGGATTAGGCATGAGATATTGGATGAGTCTCACACTACGCCATACTCACTTCATCCGGGTACCACGAAGATGTATCAGGATTTAAGGACATTATACTGGTGGCCCAGGATGAAGAAGGATGTAGTTGAGTATGTATCTAGATGTTTGACATGTCAGCAGGTTAAGGCTGAGCATCAGCGACCAGCGGGATTGCTTCAGCCTTTGGGTATCCCAGAGTGGAAGTGGGAGGATATTACGATGGATTTTGTGGGAGGATTACCCAGTACAGTTGGACTTCATGACTCGGTGTGGGTGATAGTGGACCGATACACCAAGTCAGCTTATTTTCTACCAGTGAGGTCAACTTATACCGTAGAACAGTATGCAGAGCTGTATGTGAGGGAGATAGTTCGTCTCCATGGGGTTCTAAAGACTATTGTATCTGATCGAGACCCTATCTTTACCTCTAAGTTCTGGGGAGCTCTGCAGAGAGCCTTGGGGACTCAGTTGAGGTTTAGCACACCTTTTCATCCTCAGACTGATGGACAATCTGAGAGGACAATTCAGGTATTGGAGGACATGCTTAAGGAATGTGTGATTGACTTCGAGGGTTTGTGGAGTAAGTACCTTCCATTGATTGAGTTTTCATATAATAACAGTTATCAATCCACGATTGGAGTGGCCCCTTATGAAATGTTATATGGAAGGAAGTGTAGATCGCCTATTCACTGGGATGAGATGGGTGAGAGAAGGTATTTGGGGCCAGATATGGTTTAGAAGACTAATGAGGCTATTGAAAATATTCGAGCTAGGATGCTTGCCTCGCAGAGTAGACAGAAAAGATACGCTGATCCTAAGCGTAGGAACATGGAGTTCCAGGTTGGGGACCACATGTTTCTGCGAGTTTCACCGTTGAGGGGTGTGAGGAGGTTTGGAGTGAAGGGTAAGCTGAGCCCTCGGTTTGTTGGACCCTTTGAGATTCTAGAGAGGGTTGGGTAGGTGGCTTATAGGCTAGCCTTGCCACCGTCTCTATCAGGAGTTCATAACGTATTCCATGTCTCTATGTTGCGGAAGTATGTTTCTGATACAACACATGTGTTGAGGTATGAGGACTTGGAGCTGCAGACAGACTTGTTCTATGAGGAGAGACCAGTTCAGATTTTAGACCGGAAGGACAAAGTTCTGCGGAATAAGACGATTCCGTTAGTGAAAGTATTATGGAGGAATAGCAAGGTCGAGGAAGCGACCTGGGAGTTAGAGACGGCGATGCGGGATCAGTATCCCGAGTTATTCAGGTAAATTTCGAGGACGAATTTCTCATTAGGAGGGGATAGTTGTAACGACCCAAAATCTCTAATAAGGCTTAAGGGCCTTGATTAGTGTGCCAGGAGGGCATTAATGGAATAATTGTGATTTAAATGAGTAATTATATGTTTAGTAATGTTTATATGATAATTGATGATATTATGTGGTAATGTGGTATGAAATAAATATGTGATATATGTGAGAACCACATTGTTATGTGGACAGGTTCGCAGAGCACGACTCGAGATGATTCTAGGGTCAGATAGCGGGGAAAGTCACAACGGGACTTAAGATATGACTTTGGATAAGTCAGGGGTATTTATAGATAGCTGGTAGTGATTTGGACTATCGGGTCATGAAAATAAATATATGGAGATATATTTGAGGTTAGGATGTCTAGGCGGGAATATTGGGGGATTTTACCATTTTGGCCTCGGGGACGGTTCCGGCACACCGAGCCTTGGGATTAACTTAGTGAGTGAGATAGACATAAGGAAGCCTTTAGAAAACACAGACCGACTAAAAACTTTTATCTCAGCTCTCTCACTCTCAAGGAAAACAAAGGGAAGGGAAAAACACAGAAAACTTAAGGGGAACAAGCTAGAATTTCTGAGATTTTTGGTGAGGATTTGGAGGTTTAGCTCAGGAGTAAATCAAGAACTAAAACAGGGATTAAGGTAAGCATCTAGTCTTCTTTTCTGTGGTTGAATTCTGAGTTCTAGCTGGGTTTTGGTCAAGTTTTGAAGCAAACATAGTTTTTATGTCTTAAGGCAGAATTAAGGAGGAAACTTGGAGATTTAGCTTGGCTTTGGCTTGGTGAGGTGATTCAACAGAAGAGGTAAGTTACAACTCATGGTTTAGAGGTTTTAAATTGGGTTTGAATGGCTGGTTTGAGTGTTTATAGCTCTTGAGTTTCAGAAATTGAAAAGAGAAGATTAGTGTGTGTTGGGTTGAGTTTTCTATGGAATTAAGTTGTTTAAGTCATGTTAAAGGTGTTGGATTTGTTGGGTGTTGAAGTAGGGAGCTTAAGGTTGGTTGTGGCTAAGGTTTTGAACTTTGAAATGGTGTAAATTCTGGGTTCGAAGGGGAGGGCCGCGGCTCTATTCCAGCATGCAAAGGAGCCAAGGAGGCTCGGCCAAAGGCAAGCGCCGCGGCGCCCAAAGCAAGGGTCGCGGCGCATGTCCTCCTTCAGGGGTGGTGTTGGTTCTGTTTTGGGGAAGGGCCGCGGCTAGACCTCGGGGGCCGCAGCCCTTGGTTGCACACATGAATCTTTGAGGATTTTAGGCACGGGAAGTGGTCTAGTGTGCTCGGGATTGGTTTCACCACCGTGCTTGGTGGAATTTGGATTCCCGTGAGTTAGTTTTATAACTAGAAACCTATATTCAAGTATTAATGGAACCTTATACTTTGGTTGTGACTAGGTGATAAAGGCTTAGGCTCAGGAACAGATCTTGCTTGAGAGACGTTGCTCATAATTCAATAACTGCGCAGACTAAAGGTAAGAAAACTGCACCTGGTTGAATATATGTGACGGGACTAAGGGCTCACTATTGTAAAAGCTTGAAAACATGGTATTATGCCATGCAAGCCATTTAGTGAACCAACGGCCTAAGGGTGCCAAGGGTTTCACTAGTGCATAGGGCGCGGCTCGGCCACTGGTAGCCGAGGACAACTTATTATGCACTGAGCTCGGTTTAAGAGGGCCGGAATCAGTGGGTTAACAGAGGGTGCGGCCTAAGTCGTCGACCCTGAATATTATGTGATATGAGTGTAATATGTGATAGATTGCACCTTGAATCTGAATGTATGTGTTGAATATCTATTGTGAGTTATCTGATGGGGATTACATGCTTAATAAGTTGATTGTCTGTTATTATTGACTGAGTTGTATAAGATGGTTTCTTGTTGGGCCTTGGCTCACGGGTGCTACGTGGTGCAGGTAAAGGCAAGGGCAAATTAGACCAGCCTTGACTGGAGAGCTCAGTGAGCGGAATGTACATAGCCAGGTGCTTGGCCGCCACGGTTGAGGTCTAGGCAAGGACGTGAAACCTAAAGTCTGTCTGTTTTGCCTTAGTATGACTGGTGAATACTCTTGTATTTTTGGGAGTCTGTAAACTTATTCTAACTTTGTTTCCTTATGGGATCCCATGTTTACTACAGTTTAAATATATGAAATGAGTCTTTTGAGACCAAAATCTCTTTAACCCTAGCTCTTACATGTTTAGTGACACGTTTTTAAAATGCTGACTTGATTAGCGAGTCTTGCACTTTTATAAGTACACAGTGTAACGGTCTTGGCGTTACAGGAACAGTCCGTTTAAATTTTAAGAACAATTTTCTAGTTTTGAATAATGTTCTATTTATTCCTTAAATTACTAGAAACATTATTTCTTTATCTTTGTTACATGAACAAAAATTTGGCATTTCTTTTAATAATAATATGATTTTTATTTCAAGGAATGAGAACAATATTTTTCATGCAAAACAAAGGGACGGACTGTACATGCTTAATCCAATTGAAAAATCGTTCAATAATTCTGAATTATTTAAAGTAGCTATTCCACAAAGTAACAAAAGACAAAAGGTTTCTAAAGAAAACGACACGTATCTTTGGCACTTAAGATTATGTCATATTAGTCTAGATAGGATAAACCGGTTAACTAAAGATGGACCTTTGAGGGAACTAACAGTTGGAACCCTACCAATTTGTGAATCCTGTTTAGAAGTAAATTGACTAAACAACCTTTCACTTCGAAGGTAAATAGAGCCAAAGAACCACTAGAGCTTATACATAGTGATGTATGTGGTCCAATTAAAATTCAAGCTCGAGGTAGTTATGAATATTTTGTCACATTTACTGACGACTATTCTAGATACGGTCATGTTTACCTAATGCTTAAGAAGTTAGAAACTTTTGATAGGTTTAAAGACTTCAAAGCCGTAGCTAAGAAGCAATTAGGTAAATCTTTAAAGACACTCCGATCTGACCGTGGTGGTGAATATTTGGATTCTGAATTCAAAGATTTCTTGCTGGAGCATGGTATTCTATCCCAACTCACAGCACCTGGAACACCACAACAAAACGGAGTTTCAGAGAGAAGAAACCGAACCTTGTTGGACATGGTCAGGTCTATGTTAAGCTACTCTTCACTTCCCTTATCGTTTTGGGGATATGCTGTAACGTCCTGGTTACCCCAGAACTGTTACGCTGAATGGTGAACCGGAAATTTGACCCGCTACCCGAGTCCTTTGGTTAAAAACGTGCTCTAAGTGTTATTAACAGGCCAAGGTGGAAAATCAATAAAAAAGGAAAGGATATATTTTATTAAGTATATAAAACTGTTCATGAGCTCATCAAAAAATTTACAAGTTATTTACAACTCAAAATGGTCATTATTGTTTCAAATTTACAAACCCGCCGACCTAAGCGACAAAAATAGGGTAAACCCCCTAGTTCCTCTGAGAACTCCTTGGCTGTGGTGGTCAAGCGGTCGCATATGTACACATCACCACCTAAGCTCTCCACTCAGGGCTGGGTGAGCTTTTCTTGTCCTTTACCTGCACCACATAGCACCCATGAGCCAAAGCCCAGCAAGAAAACACAGTATCATATATAAACATTATCAAATGATTATCATTATAATCACACAAAGCTTATAGCTCTTAAAAAGATGAGTGAATATCACATGAGGTTCTAGTGAACCATACTGAGCAATTGACAAGAAAATCACTAATTTAAATAGAAGAGTGACTGCTGGGTAAGCCACTAGCCTTAAACAGATGAGAGACTGATGGGTAAGTCTCTAACTTAACAGATGAGTGACTGATGTGTAAGTCACACAAGCGCTTATAATATTCAACGAACTTGAGGTCGGTCCAGCATTAATGCTCTTTGAGTAATCCAATGCAGATATCGATTAGATCTAATCTTTATTGGCTTGCGTTGAACACGCTAAGGCCGTCCTGACTTATGAGTCAGCACTGTGTGACCAGTGTCCAATACCACTGCCGAACCTGACTAATGAGTCACGGCTTCACAGTTGATATTGACACCTTTGCCAAATCTGACTAATGAGACAGTACCATGCACAAGTGAGCAAGATTTGCTAACATTCAGTAACCAATCCATGTCCACATTTACACAATCAACATGCCTCATGAACAAGCATGCATGTCACATTTGGGGTGCAGTTTTCTTACCTCTGGTTCGAGCGAGAATTAATATAAGAACGACTTGTCTTTTGTCCCCTTAGCGGTTACCTGGTCATAACCAATTATGTGATCCCATCAATAAAATGAATAACAAAGGTTCCCAAACCAAAACCTAGCCTTCGAGACATAGAGTACTACTAAACTGGGTAGTAGGATCGACCCCGAGGCCTAAGGCTAGAATCCCCGAGCCAAAAACTCATTTCTGGCCAAAATGCCACTAAGGGTCGCGGACCTTCTTGGCCATGCCGCGGCCCGCCCCTCAAACAAAGGCGGCCTCCTTCAGCACCCCTCAAGAGCCGCGACCCTCCTTGGCCATGCCGCGGCCCAACCCCCAATTCAGCCAATACCCTGATTTTTTCCTCCCTTGCAATTTTCCTTGGAACCAACCTTTCAAACCAAGCTCAAACACCACTCAAACATCCAATACAACCCCTAAACTTGATCTATAACACTCCCTCATCAAAACCCAAGTTTAACCCCAACCAAAACTTCCATCAATTCCAACTATCCACAACAAAATCATAAGCTGAAACTAACAACCAAAACAGAGCAAACCAGGAAATTAGTGGCTAGAAACTTACCTCAAACTCAGGTTGTGATGCTCTTCAATGGCAGAACACTCTCCCAAACTCCCAAGGCCTACTTCCCAAGCTTAAATCCTCAACAAGTGATCAAAAATCACAAAGAAGATGAAGGAGGAGGAAGGTACGGGTAATGTAACGCCCTGGTTACCCCAGAACAGTTACAATGAACGGTGGACCGGAAATTTGACCCGCTACCCGAGTCCTTTGGTCAAAAACGTGCTCTAGGTGTAATTAATAGGTTAAGGTGGAAAACTAATAAAAAGGAAATGGATATTTTCATTACAAACTGCTCTGCAGAGCTAATCAAATGATTTACAAGTTGTTCTCAGTACAAACGGTCATTACAGTTTTAAATTTACAATCCCGCCGACCTAAGTGGAAAAAATAGGGTAAACCCCCTAGTTCCTCTGAGAATGCCTTGGCCGTGGTGGTCAAGCGGCCGCATATGTACACATCACCACCTAAGCTCTCCACTCATGGCTGGATGAACTTTTCTTTCCCTTTACCTGCACCACATAGCACCCATGAGCCAAGGCCCAGCAAGAAAGGCATAATAAAACATGATATAATATCAACAATGATCATAATAGCCATTCAGGACCAACACCCCAAACAAATAGGTGACAATCGCAAAAGTCACAAAAGTAGGTACAGCCCCCTCTAGCCATGTGACGATAGGGTCACTCGGGCTTCACTAATAAGTGAATCTTTCATAAGTTTGAACAGGATAGGTGTATGGTGAATAGTCACCAACATAACCTTCCTCATGACCATAGAGTCATAACCCTGGAACGGCGTTCCCTAGCCATTTGACAAACAGTCACCGGGGCCATATGCCTTGGCTCTGAATAACTGGTCTAAGACCAGACAAGCGCTTATAAGTTCATCGACCTTAGAGTCGGTCCAGCATTAATACCCCATATGAGTCATTCAACGCTGATATCGATTAGATCTAATCTTCATTTGGCTCGACGTTCATGACGCTATGCCATTTCTGACTCTTAGGTCAGCATCCTTGACTAGTCAGTACATATACAAGTATACAACATTCACTAGCATATAATATGCAATCCATGTCCACATTTATCAACCAACATGCCTCGATAACAATCATGCATGTCATATATACACAGGGTGCAGTTTTCTTACCTCAGATTCGAGCTAGAAAGATTAAAAGAACAACCCGTGAGAACGATCAACCTTTAGTCCTTTAGGGGTCACCTAATCATAACCAAAAATGGGACATCATTAATAATAATGATCAAAATAGGTTTCCACACCAATATCTAACCTCCGAAAGATCAATCCCAACTAATCCAAGTAGTAGGAACACTCCCGAGGCCTATATCTAAGTTCTCGGGGTCAAAACGAGCAAACAGGGTGAAAACAAGGCTAGGGCTGCGGCCCTGGCACCATGGGCCGCGACCCCCAGAAATTCCTGAAGCAAGGGCCGCAGCGCCCTTCATTAAGGGCCACGGCACCCAGCAGGCACAAAGAACCCCACCTGCTTCTTTAAGGCAGGGCTGCGGCACCCCGAGAATTGGGTCGCGGCCCCCAACTCTGGGCCATTCCCAAATGTATTTTTAACACTCCAAAGCCTCCAAAATCATACCTAAACATTCCCCAATCATCAAAACAAAGTTCCCAAGCTTCCCAAAGCTCCAAAACCCTCAAAACCCAAGGTTCAAACCAACCAAATATTCAACAATTTACAAAATCTAATTCAAATATTAAAAACTCAGAAACTCAAAACTTAAACTTCGATTACCTTTGATTGAGTTGTTTTCCGTCAAATCCTTTGGTTAAGAAGCTTCTAATCTTTCCTATGATTGCTATGCTTCGATCCTCGCTTGATTCCGACTCCTAGAACTCGAGATATCTTCGAAAATGCTCAAACGGTAAAACGAACTATCGAAAGGGAGAACGAGAGGTTTTCTAATTGTACGTTCCATCTGACAGCTACTTCAAGCTTAAGTAACCTCAAATAAAACCTAATGCTCGAGGTCCCGAAAATACCCCCAGGGACATTATAGTCAAAACCTCTGAAATTTCACCCTGATCTCAAATATTCCCAATTTATCATCAAATAAACATTTCTATTACCCCAAAATTGACCCCGTTATGACAAAACCGCTAATCCACTATATATGACCGTCTCATGCCGAATAGCTCGAATATATTTCCATAATAATGGAATCTCATTCACAAATCACATTATGCAGCCAAATACACATATTCACCCTCAATGGGCCAAATTATCAAAACAAAATAATTATTCAAATGTGGACCCACATGCACGCATATAACATCATATCATAATATAATTCACATGTACATGCATAATATCATTTAATGGCATAATTAAACAAGTATGGCCCTCCCGGCCTACTAATCCCGCCATTAAACCACATCGGAGAATTTGGGGCATTACAACTATCCCCTCCTTACAGAAATTTCATCCTTGAAATTTACCTAAACAGCTCGAGATACTGATTTTGCATGTCTGACTCCTGCTCCCAGGTCGCTTCCTCGACCTTGCTGTTCCTCCACAATACCTTAACCAAAGGTATCGTCTTATTTCTGAGGACCTTATCTTTTTTGTCAAGTATCTGGACAGGCTGTTCCTCATAGGAGAGATCTGCCTCAAGCTCCAGATCATCATAACTCATAATATGATTAACATCAGGCACATACCTCCGAAGAGCTGAAACATGAAATACATTATGCACGGCCGACAATGCCGGAGGCAAAGCTAACCTGTAAGCCACCTGACCAACCCTCTCCAGGATCTCAAATGGACCTACATACCTGGGTCTCAGCTTGCCTTTCTTCCCAAACCTTCTCACCCCTTTCCATGGCGAAACTCTAAGGAAGAAATAGTCTTCTACCTGGAACTCCACGTTCCTGTGTTTGGGATCTGCATAACTCTTATGTCTACTCTGAGAAGTAAGCATTCTTGCTCTAATCTTTTCTATGGCCTCATTGGTCCTCTGAACTGCTTCAGGACCTAAGTATCTCCTTTCACCTGTTTCATCCCAATGAATGGGAGATCTACATTTCCTACCATACAACATCTCATAAGGTTCAACCCCAATAGTAGACTGATAACTGTTGTTGTAGGAAAACTCTATCAAAGGCAAATACTTACTCCAAGATCCACCAAATTCCAGCACACATGTTCTCAGCATGTCTTCCAAAATCTGGATCATCCTCTCAGATTTGCCATCTGTCTAAGGATGATAAGCAGCACTGAACTTCAACTGCGTCCCCATGGCCTTCTGCAAACTCCCCCAGAACTTGGAGGTAAAGGTAGGGTCCCGATCTGACACGATCGACCTAGGCGCACCATGGAGCCGCACGATCTCTCTCACATAGAGATCTGCATACAGGTCAACTGTATAAGTAGTCATCACTGGCAAAAAATGAGCTGACTTGGTGTAGCGATCCACTATCACCCAAATAGAATCATGCTGACCAACAGTCCTGGGTAAACCCACCACAAAATACATTGTGATGTCTTCCCACTTCCACTCTGGGATATCCAGAGGCTGCAGTAGCCCTACCGGCCTCTGATGCTCAGCCATTGACCTGTTGACATGTCAAGCACTTAGCCACATACTCTACTACATCTCTCTTCATCCCTAGCCACCAATATAACGATCTCACATCCTAATACATCTTCGTGGTGCCTGGATGCAAAGAGTAAGGTGTAGTATGAGATTCATCCAGAATTTCTTGCCTCATTGCAGTGTCTAACGGAACACATATCTGCCCCTTGTATCTCAACAAGCCTAACTCAGACACTGTATAATCTCTGGACACTATATCCAGAACATCCTATCTAATCTTGATCTGCTGTGGATCACTCAGCTGACCCTCCTTAATTCTCTCCAACAGCGTAGACTATATCGTAATGTTAGCCAACTGGCCCACCAGCAACTCTATACCAGCTCTGGTCATATCATCTGCTAACTCTCTGGCTATCAGCCTCATACTATGAATCTGTCCCGAACCCTTCCAGCTTAAAGCATCAGCTACCACGTTGGCTTTTCCTGGATGATACAGGATCTCACAATCATAATCTTTTACTAATTCTAGCCAACGTCTTTGCCTCATATTCAGATCTTTCTGGGTGAAGAAGTACTTCAGGCTCTTGTGGTCTGTATAAATCTCACACTTCTCTCCATAGAGATAGTGCCTCCATATCTTCAGAGAAAAAACCACAGCTGCTAACTCCAAATCATGAGTAGGATACCTCTTTTCATACTCCTTCAACTGACGAGAAGCATAGGCAATTACCTTCTCTGATTGCATCAAAACACAGCCCAAACCCTGATGAGAAGCATCACAGTAAATCACAAACTTCTCCTGATCTGTCGGAAGACTCAAAATCGAAGCTGTAATCAACCTCTGCTTCAGTTCCTGGAAGTTGTTCTCACACTTATCTGACCACACAAACTTCTGATTCTTGCGTGTCAGTTCAGTCAAAGCACTAGCAATCTTTGAGAACCCTTCCACGAACCGCCTATAATAACCTACCAATCCAATGAAACTTCTAACCTTAGAAGCATTCCTTGGCCTTGGCCAGTCTCTGACCGCTTCGATCTTTGCTGGATCTACTTCAATCCCCTCCTTACTAACAATGTGTCCAAGAAAGGATACCCGAGACAACCAGAACTCACATTTCTTGAACTTAGCAAACAGTCTGTGTTCCCTCAGTCTCTGAAGAACCAACCTCAAGTGATACTCATGTTCTGTCTCTGACTGAGAATATACCAGAATGTCATCAATAAAGACAATCACAAACTGGTCTAGATAGTCCTTGAACACTCTGTTCATCAGATCCATAAAAGCAGCAGGGCATTAGTCAATCCAAATGAAATCACTAAAAACTCATAATGCCCATACCTGGTACGGAAAGTAGTCTTGGGTATATATCCCTCCTTGACCCTCAACTAATGATAACCAGAACGAAGGTCGATCTTTGAGAATACCTTCTTGCCTTGCAACTGATCGAACAGATCATCTATCCTTGGCAAAGGACACTTATTCTTAATTGTCAGTTTATTCAGTTCCCTGTAATCAATACACATTCTCAGAGAACCATCCTTCTTCTTTACAAACAAAACTGGCGCACCCCAAGGTGAGAAACTAGGTCTGATAAAACCCAAGTCTAACAGTTCTTGCAACTGCACTTTTAATTCTTTCAACTCAGCTGGGGCCATTCTGTAAGGCGTTCTAGACACTGGCTCCGTCCCTAGTGCCAGTTCTATAACGAACTCAATTTCTCTATGCGGTGGAAACCCTGGCAAATCTTCTGGAAACACATCCAGAAACTCACAAACTAACCTGGTATCCTCTGATCTCACTGGCACGACCTGGGTGGTATCAACCACACTGGTTAAGAACCCAATGCAACCTCCTTGCTACAAATCCCTAGTCCTCAATGCAGAAATCATAGGAATACGAGGTCCATGCACAGCATCAACAAATACAAAAGGATCCACACCTTCAGGCTCAAAGGTGACCATCTTCCTTCTGCAGTCAATGGTTGCCCCATACTTTGCCAACCAATCCATACCCAGTATCATATCAAAGTCAGTCATAACCAACTCTATTAAATCCACTAACAACTCTCTGCCCTCTACTGTCACTGGCAAAGATCTGACCCACCTCCTGGATACCACCAACTCTCCAGTGGGTAACAAGGTACCAAACCCCACAACACAAAAATCACAAGGTCTACACAGTCTATCAATAACACTACTAGCAACAAAAGAATGTGTAGCACCAGAATCAATCAACACATTATAAGGGGTTCCAGCACTAAGAAGCTGACCTGTAACAACTGAGGGGGAAGCCTCAGCTTCTGCTTGAGTCAACGCGAACACTCGAGCTGGGGCCAAGCTGTCCGCCTTTCTGGGTTCTTCTTTTCTTGCCTTAGGGCAATCCTTTTTAAGATGACCCACTGCTCCACAAGAGAACCAGGCCTTTGCCCTACATTCTCCCAAGTGATGCCTCTTGCATCTGGGGCACTCAGGATAAGACTTCCAAGCTTCACCACCACCTGGACGATCCATAGAAATACCACGGGGCCGCCTGTCAAGACCTAGAACTGGGAAGGTATCAGGAACCATCCTTTTCTAATCACTGGGGCCAACACCCCTACCAGAACCCACAAATGGAGGACCTGGCCTCCTGAAATCCTTTCTGGCTGCACTGTCACGCCAGATCTTGATCTCTGCACTCTCAGCTGTGAGTGTCTTCTCCACCACCTGGGCATAAGTAGTAACTCCTACCACAGTGGTCATATGTACATCTCGGGCTAACTTGGGCTATAGCCCCTGCAAGAATCTCTCTCTCCTGGTCCCATCAGTGGGCACCAATTTCTTGTCAAACTTTTCCAAACGATCAAACTTCAAGGCGTACTCAGTGACTGATAAGTTCCATTGAAGTAGCCTAATAAATTCCTCGGCCTTCGCCGCCTTAATGGCATCATTGTAATATTTTTCATTGAATAGAGTCTGAAACTCTTCCCAACTCAGGGCATTCACATTCTTAGTCTGGGTAATCACTTCCCACCAAATCTGGGCATCCTCCTGAAACATATAGGTGGCACAAGCCACCCTCTCATTACCAGATACCCTCATAAAGTCAAGGATAGTGGTAATCATACTCATCCATTGTTCAGCCTTGGCAGGATCTGCACTGCCCTCAAATACTGGAGGTTGTTGTTTCCTGAACCTTTCATAAAGAGGCTCCCATTTATTTCCAACCTCAGGCAGCTGTCCAGCTGCTGGCACCGACACAGGAGGTGCCTCTAATACACTGGCCACTGAAGGCCCTTGCTGCTGCTTCAAAAGACGAAGCTCTTCACCCTGTTTTAATATAGTAGCCTGCAGATCACTGACTATCTGCTGCCAGTTTACAGGAGCTGGCTGTGGAATTTGAGACTGGTCATTTTCCTGACCTTGGCTATTATTGTTATTATTCTAGCCCTGGTCACTCTGGCCAGCTGATGTGTCTGTCTGCCCTGGATTCATAATTCAGTCACTGATACCTTGCTGAAATAACGATCAATACGGCCAGTCAGGTAGTAATAACTAAACCTCTTGCCGCCTTACGGTCCAAGAACAAGCAGACAATTATGACATTCCACAGTCATATAGATATACAAGCAGATACATGTTTATAGCATTTAACACTCAGCATGTATCACATAATAGTTCACAATCAACCATAGTTATAAGCATGTTCCAGCAATTCCCAGTACTAATAAGCACACAGTTGCTGAGGATATAATATTTCAGGGCACGGGTTTAACATAGTGCCTCATGCATACAGGTAAAGCATATATGCTATATTTTAGAAGTCATGCAAATAACTACATAAATAGTTACCAAACCATGAGTCAAGCTTGACTTCAGTGATGTGTGTACATGACCAGCCAGTCTACAGGAACCCTAACCTTGGCATTGCTCTGATACCAAGTAGTAACGCCCTGGTTACCCTAGAACAATTACGGTGAACGGTGGACCGAAAATTTGACCCGCTACCCGAGTCCTTTGGTCAAAAACGTGCTCTAGGTGTAATTAACAGGTTAAGGTGGAAAACTAATAAAAAGGAAATGGATATTTTCATTACAAACTGCTCTGCAGAGCTAATCAAATGATTTACAAGTTGTTCTCAGTACAAACGGTCATTACAGTTTTAAATTTACAATCCCGCCGACCTAAGTGGCAAAAATAGGGTAAACCCCCTAGTTCCTCTGAGAATGCCTTGGCCATGGTGGTCAAGCGGCCGCATATGTACACATCACCACCTAAGCTCTCCACTCATGGCTGGGTGAACTTTTCTTTCCCTTTACCTGCACCACATAGCACCCATGAGCCAAGGCCCAGCAAGAAAGGCATAATAAAACATGATATAATATCAACAATGATCATAATAGCCATTCAGGACCAACACCCCAAACAAATAGGTGACAATCGCAAAAGTCACAAAAGTGGGTACAGCCCCCTCTAGCCATGTGACGATAGGGTCACTCGGGCTTCACTAATAAGTGAATCTTTCATAAGTTTGAACAGGATAGGTGTATGGTGAATAGTCACCAACATAACCTTCCTCATGACCATAGAGTCATAACCCTGGAACGGCGTTTCCTAGCCATGTGACAAGCAGTCACCGGGGCCATATGCCCTGGCTCTGAATAACTGGTCTTAGACCAGACAAGCGCTTATAAGTTCATCGACCTTAGAGTCGGTCCAGCATTAATACCCCATATGAGTCATTCAACGCTGATATCGATTAGATCTAATCTTCATTTGGCTCGACGTTCATGACGCTATGCCATTTCTGACTCTTAGGTCAATATCCTTGACTAGTCAGGACATATACAAGTATACAACATTCACTAGCATATAATATGCAATCCATGTCCACATTTATCAACCAACATGCCTCGATAACAATCACGCATGTCATATATACACAGGGTACAGTTTTCTTACCTCAGATTCGAGCTAGAAAGCTTAAAAGAAAGACCCGTGAGAATGATCATCCTTTAGTCCTTTAGCGGTCACCTAATCATAACCAAAAACGGGACATCATTAATAATAATGATCAACATAGGTTTCCACACCAATATCTAACCTCCCGAAGATCAATCCCAACTAATCCAAGTAGTAAGGGTCGCGGCGCCCAGAACTTCCTGAAGCAAGGGCCGCGGCGCCCAGCAGGCACAAAGAACCCCACCTGCTTCTTCAAGGCAAGGCCGCGGCACCCCAAGAACAGGGCCGCGACCGCCAACTCTGGGCCATTCCCAAACGTATTTTTAACACTCCAAAGCCTCCAAAATCATACCTAAACATTCCCCAATCATCAAAAAAAAGTTCCCAAGCTTCCCAAAGCTCCAAAACCCTCAAAACCCAAGGTTCAAACCAACCAAAAACTCAACAATTTACAAATTCTAATTCAAAGCTTAAAAACTCAGAAACTCAAAACTTAAACTTTGATTACCTTTGATTGGGTTGTTTTCCGTCAAATCCTTTGGTTAAGAAGCTTCTAATCTTTCCTAGGATTGCTATGCTTTGATCCTCGCTTGATTCCGACTCCTAGAACTCGAGATATCTTCGAAAATGCTCAAACGGTAAAACGAACTATCGAAAGGGAGAACGAGAGGTTTTCTAATCGTACATTCCATCTGACAGCTACTTCAAGCTTAAGTAACCTCAAATAAAACCTAATGCTCAGGGTCCCGAAAATACCCCCAGGGACATTATAGTCAAAACCTCCGAAATTTCACCCTGATCTCAAATATTCCCAATTTATCATCAAATAAACATTTCTATTACCCCAAAAATTGACCCCGTTATGACAAAACCGCTAATCCACTATATATGACCGTCTCATGTCGAATAGCTCGAATATATCTCCATAATAATGGAATCTCATTCACAAATCACATTATGCATCCAAATACACATATTCACCCTCAATTGGCCAAATTATCAAAACAGCATAATTATTCAAATGTGGACCCACATACACGCATATAACATCATATCATAATATAATTCACATATACATGCATAATATCATTTAATGGCATAATTAAACAAGTATGGCCCTCCCGGCCAACTAATCCCGCCATTAAACCACATCGGAGAATTCGGGGCATTATAGGTAAGCTCTTGATCACACTCTGTTTTCCCTCTGTTTCACAGCCAAAGGTATTTTATACCTATCCTAGGGGTAAAAAGACCATTATACCCCTAGGTCAATTAAGGGTTTCTAAAGGTTTCTAAACAATTATGGCCCTCCCGACCTACTAATCCCGCCATTAAACCACATCGGAGAATTCGGGGCATTACAACTATCCCCTCCTTACAGAAATTTCGTCCTCGAAATTTACCTAAACAGCTTGGGATACTAACTCTACATATCTGACTCCAGCTCCCAGGTCGCTTCCTCGACCTTGCTGTTCCTCCACAATACCTTAATCAAAGGTATCGTCTTATTCCTGAGGACCTTGTCTTTTCTGTCGAGTATCTGAACTGGCTGCTCCTCAAAGGAGAGATCTAGCTCAAGCTCCAGATCTTCATAACTCAAAATATGGCTCACATCAGATACATACCTACGAATAACTGAGACATGAAATACATTATGCATGGCTGACAACGCCGGAGGCAAAGCCAACCTGTAAGCCACCTGACCAATCCTCTCCAGGATCTCAAATGGATCTATAAATCTAGGACTCAGCTTGCCTTTCTTCCAAAACCTTCTCACCCCTTTCCATGGCGAGACTCTAAGGAAAACATAGTCTCCTACCTGGAACTCCACGTTCCTGCGCTTGGGATCTGCATAGCTCTTCTGTCTACTCTGAGAAGCGAGCATCCGAGCTCTAATCTTCTCAATGGCCTCACTGGTCCTCTGAACTGCCTCAGGACCTAAGTATCTCCTTTACCCGTCTCATCCCAATGAATGGGAGATCTGCACTTCCTACCATACATCTTCTCATAAGGTGCAACTCCAATGGTAGATTGATAACTGTTGTTGTAGGAGAACTCTATCAAAGGCAGATACTTACTCCAAGATCCACCAAAGTCCAACACACATGCTCTTAGCATGTCTTCCAAAATCTAGATTGTCCTCTCAGATTGCCCATCTGTCTGAGGATGATAACCTGTACTAAACTTCAGCTGTGTCCCCATGGCCTTCTGCAAACTCCCCCAGAACTTGGAAATAAAAGTGGGGTCTCGATCTGACACGATCGACCTAGGTGCTCCATGGAGACACACGATCTCTCTCACATAGAGATCTGCATACTGGTCAACTATATAAGTAGTCCTCACTGGCAAGAAGTGAGCTGACTTAGTGTAGCGATCCACTATCTCCCAAATAAAATCATGCTGACCAACAGTCCTGGGTAAGCCCTCCACAAAATCCATTGTGATGTCTTCCCATTTCCACTCTGGGATATCTAGAGGCTGCAATAACTCTGCTGGCCTCTGATGCTCAGCCTTGACCTGCTGACATGTCATGCACTTAACCACATACTCCACTACATCCCTCTTCATCCCCGGCCACCAATACAATTATCTCACATCCTGATACATCTTCGTTGTGCCTAGATGCAAAGAGTAAGGTGTAGTATGAGATTCATCCATAATCTCTCGCCTCAAAGAAGTCTCCAGCGGAACACATATCCGCCCCTTGTATCTCAGCAAGCCTATCTCAGACACTGTATATTCTCTGGATGCTCCAGCCAGAACATCCTCTCTGATCCTGGTCAGCTGTGGATCGCTCAACTGACCCTCCTTGATTCTCTCCAACAGCGTAGACTGTAGCGTAATGTTATCCAATTGGCCCACCAGCAACTCTATACCAGCTCTGGTCATATCATCTGCTAACTCTCTGGCTATCAGCCTCATACCATGAATATGTCCCGGACCCTTCTGGCTTAAAGCATCAGCTACCATGTTGGCTTTTCCTAGATGATACAGAATCTCACAGTCATGTTCTTTTACTAACTCCAGCCAACGCCTTTGCCTCATATTAAGATCTTTCTGGGTGAAGAAGTATTTCAGGCTCTTGTGGTCTGTATAGATCTCACACTTCTCTCCATAGAGATAATGCCTCCATATCTTTAAAGCAAATACCACAGCTGCTAATTCTAAATCATGAGTAGGATATCTCTTTTCATACTCCTTCAACTGACGAGAAGCATAACCGATTACTTTTTCTGATTGCATCAAAATACAACCCAAACCCTGATGAGAAGCATCACAGTAAATCACAAAATTCTCCTGATATGTTGGAAGACTCAAAATCGGAGTTGTAATCAACCTCTGCTTCAGTTCCTGGAAGATGTTCTCACATTTATCTGACCACACAAATCTCTGACTCTTGCGTGTCAGTTCAGTCGAAGCACTAGCTATCTTTGAGAACCCTTCCACAAAACGCCTATAATAACCTGCCAATCCAAGGAAACTTCTAACCTCAGAAGCATTCTTTGGCCTTGGCCAATCTCTGACCGCTTCAATCTTTGCTGGATCTACCTTAATCACCTTCTTTTTGACAATATGTCCAAGAAAGGATACCTGAGACAACCAGAACTCACACTTCTTGAATTTAGCAAATAATCTGTGTTCCCTCAGTCTCTGTAGAACCAACCTCAGATGCTGCTCATGCTCTGACTCAGTCTGAGAATATACCAGAATATCATCAATGAAGACGATCACAAACTGGTCCAGATAATCCTTGAACACTCTGTTCATCAGATCCATAAAAGCAGCAGAGGCATTAGTCAATCCAAATGACATGACTAAAAACTCATAATGCCCATACCTGGTACGAAAAGCAGTCTTCGGTATGTCTCCCTCCTTGACCCTCAACTGATGATAACCAGAACGAAGGTCGATCTTAGAGAATACCTTCTTACCTTGCAACTGATCAAATAGATCATCTATCCTTGGAAAAGGATACTTGTTCTTAATTGTTAGCTTATTCAGTTCTCTGTAATCTATACACATTCTCAGAGAACCATCCTTCTTCTTCACAAACAGAACTGCCGCACCCCAAGGTGAGAAACTAGGTCTGATAAAACCCAAATCTAACAGCTCTTGCAACTGCACTTTTAATTCTTTCAACTCAGCTGGGGCCATTCTGTAAGGTGCTCTAGACACTGGCTCCGTCCTTGGTGCCAGTTCTATCATGAACTCAATTTCTCTGTGTGGTGGAAACCCTGGCAAATCTTCTCGAAACACATCCAGAAATTCATAAACAAGTCTAGTATCTTCTGGTCTCACTGGCATGACCTGAGTGGTATCAACCACACTGGCTAAGAATCCAATGCAACCTTTTTGCAATAAATCCCTAGCCCTCAACACAGAAATCATAGGGAAACGGGGTCCATGCACAACACCAACAAACACAAAAGGATCCTCACCTTCAGGCTCAAAGGTGACCATCTTCCTTCTGCAATCAATGGTTGCCCCATACTTTGCCAACCAATCCATACCCAATATCATGTCGAAGTCAGTCATAACCAACTCTATCAAGTCCACGGACAACCCTCTCCCTCCACTGTCACTGGCAAAAATCTAACCCATCTCCTGGATACCACTAACTCTCCAGTGGGTAACAAAGTACCAAACCCCACAGCATAAAAATCACAGGGTCTACACAATCTATCAATAACACTACTAGCAACAAAAGAGTGTGTAGCACCAGAATCAAATAACACATTATAAGGGGTTCCAGCACTAAGTAGCTGACCTGTAACAACTGAGGGAGAAGCCTCAGCTTCTGCTTGTGTCAACGCGAACACTCAAGCTGGGGCCGAGCTGTCCGCTTTTCTGAGTTCTTCTTTTCTTACCTGAGGGCAATCTTTCTTAAAATGACCTACTGCTCCACACAAGTAGCAGGCCTTTGCCCTACACTCTCCCAAATGACGACTCTTGCATCTAAGGCATTCAGGACGAGTCTTCCAGGCTTCACTACCCCCTGGACGACCCATTGAAATACCACGGGGCCGCCTATCAGGACTTGGAACTGGGAAGGTGTCAGGAACCTTCCTCTTCTGATCACTGGGGCCAACACCCCTACTAGAACCCACAAATGGAGAACCTATCCTCCTGAAATCTTTTCTGGCTGTACTATCACACCAGATCTTGTTCTCTGCACTCTCAGCTGTGAATGCCTTCTCAACAACCTGTGCATAGGTAGTAACCCTAGCCACAGTGGTGATACGAACATCATGGGCTAATCTGGGCTGTAGACCCTGCAGAAACCTCTCTCTCCTGGTCCCATCAGTGGGCACCAGCTCCATGGAAAATTTCACCAAATGATCAAACTTCAAGGCATACTCAGTGACTGACAAACTCCCCTGAAGTAGCCTGATGAACTCCTCAGCTTTAGCTGCCTTAATAGCATCATTGTAGTATTTCTCATTAAACAGAGTTTGAAACTCCTCCCAACTCAGGGCATTAACATTCTTGGTCAGGGTAATCACCTCCCACCAAATCCGGGCGTCCTCCCGAAACATATAGGTGGCACAGGCCACCCTCTCATTACCAGTTACCCTCATGAAGTCAAGGATAGTGGTAATCATACTCATCCATTGTTCAGCCTTGGCAGGATCTGCATTGCCCTCAAATACTGGAGGTTGTTGCTTCCTGAACCTTTCATAGAGAGGTTCCCATTTATTTCCAACCTCAGGCAGCTGCTCTGCTACTGGCACCGACACAGGAGGTGCCTCTGGTACACTAGCCACTGCAGGCACTTGTTGCTATCTCAGGAGACGAAGCTCTTCTCCCTGTTTCAACACTGTTGCCTGCAAGTCATTAAACAATTGTTGCCAGTTTGCAGGGACTGGCTGTGGAATCTGAGACTGGTCATTTTCCTAACCCTGATTGTTATTATTATTCTGGGCCTGATCACTCTGGCCAGCTGAAGTATCTGTCTACCCTGGATTCATTCTTATCTGACACCTTGCTGAAATAATGATCAATACAGCTAGTCAGGTAGTAATAACTAAACCTCTTGCCACTTTACGGTCCAAGAACAAGCAGACAATTATCATATTCCACAGTCATACAATTATACAGGGAGATACATGTCTATAGCATTCAGCACTTAGCATGTATCGCATAATAATTCATGAACAACCATACTAATGAGTATGTTCCAGCAATCTCAGTACTAATTAGCACACATTTTCTGAGGATATAATATTTCAGGGCACAGGTTTAACATAGTGTCTCATGCATACAGGTAAAGCATATATACTATATTTAAGCAGGTATACATATAACTACATAAATAGTTACCAAACCATGAGTCGAGCTTGACTTCAGTGATGTGTGTACATGCCCAGCTAGTCTACAGGAACCTTAACCTTGGCATGCTCTAATACCAAGTTGTAACGCCCTGGTTACCCCAGAACTGTTACGGTGAACCGGAAATTTGACCTGCTACCCGAGTCCTTTGGTTAAAAACGTGCTCTAAGTGTTATTAACAGGCCAAGGTGGAAAATCAATAAAAAAGGAAAGGATATATTTTATTAAGTATATAAAACTGTTCATGAGCTCATCAAAACATTTACAAGTTATTTACAACTCAAAATGGTCATTACTGTTTCAAATTTACAAACTCGCCGACCTAAGCGGCAAAAATAGGGTAAACCCCCTAGTTCCTCTGAGAACTCCTTGGCCGTGGTGGTCAAGCGGCCGCATATGTACACATCACCGCCTAAGCTCTCCACTCAGGGCTGGGTGAGCTTTTCTTTTCCTTTACCTACACTACATAACACCCATGAGCCAAAGCCCAGCAAGAAAACACAGTTGTTGACCGCGTTTTTGGCCAACAACGTGAGAACGTCAAAAACGATGAAGCCTTCAAGAGAAATAAAACGACACAGACGGTTTTTGAACAGAAAGTAAATAACACCCGCAATTTTTATAGTGGTTCAGCCCCAATATGTTGGTAATAGCCTAATCCACTTAGAGTTGTGATTATAGATCTGTACTCAAGATCAGATGAACTGAGCCAACTGAGTTTCTTCAGTACAGATTACAAGAATACAAGAATTCTTTATGATACCAGCACTTTCTCTCTCTAGAAAACTCAGACCCAAAATTTTTCGAAAAGTCTAAAAAGAAGAAGAAGCCCCCTTTTCTAATCCCATAAGCCATATATTTATAGGCTTAGGATCATACATCTGATCTCCCCTAGAATCGGGATATTTGATTATATTTATTACATTTAAATTACAAAAATATTCAAAATATAACAGAACCCCCAATTTGTGTGAAGTATGAGAGATTCCCGCGTATGCCCAGACCGATTCTTGTTGAAGCCGTTTCTGGGAATTTGACGTAGTCTGTTCTACTTGGTTGATGAATATCATCTTCTGGTTGACCATACCCCTACTGACTATTCATGCAAGTGCTGATCGGACACATGCATGTTGGATATATGCAAGTGCTAGTCGGACACTTGCATGCTAGACATATACAAGTGCTGGTCGGACACATGCATGCTGGACATATGCACTTGCTGGTAGGACATGCACATGCTGGTAGGACATGTGCACTCTGGTCTAGCATGCCATAACTCTCGTCTAACATGGCACTCTAGTCTAGCATGCCATATCTCTACTTGGACAGTCATGCACTTGCTGGTAGGACATGCCAGTGCTGGGCGGCAAAGTCATTCCTGGTCGGATGCAACTTATCCGGTCGGTCATGACAACTCTCAAGCAGTCAAAACTTTATCACAACTCTAAAGAGCCAATATATTTATTGACTATTAATATGTCTTTTACTGACCAGTCACTGCCACTTGTCACCTCTATTGCCACGTCATCGATCTCCAATTTTTGGGGATAACAACAGTATTGTATATAAACATTATCAAATGGTTATCATTATAATCACACAGAGCTTATAGCTCTTAAACAGATGAGTGAATATCACTTGAGGTTCTAGTGAACCATACTGAGCGATTGACAAGCAAATCACTAATTTAAATAGAAGAGTGATTGCTGGGTAAGCCACTAGCCTTAAACAGATGAGAGACTGATAGGTAAGTCTCTAACTTAACAAATGAATCACTGATGGGTAAGTCACACAAGTGCTTATAATATTCATCGAACTTGAGGTTGGTCCGACATTAATGCTCTTTGAGTCATCCAATGCAGATATCAATTAGATCTAATCTTTATTGGCTTGCGTTGAACACGCTAATGCCGTCCTGACTTATGAGTCAGCACTGTGTGACCAGTACCATTGCCGAACCTGACTAATGAGTCACAGCTTCACAGTTGATACTGACACCTTTGCCAAATCTGACTAATGGGCCAGTTCACGCACAAGTGAGCAAGATGTTCTAAGCATTCAGTAATCAATCCATGTCCACATTTACACAATCAACATGCCTCATGAACAATCATGCATGTCACATTGGGGTGCAGTTTTCTTACCTCTGGTTCGAGCGAGAAATAATATAAGAACGACCCTTGAGAACGACCTGTCTTTTGTCCCCTTAGCGGTTACCTGGTCATAACCAATTATGGGATTCCATCAATAAAATGAATAACAAAGGTTCCCAGACCAAAACCTAGCCTCCGAGACATCGAGTACTACTAAACCGGGTAGTAGGATTGACCCCGAGGCCTAAGGCTAGAATCCCCGAGCCAAAAACTCATTTCTGGCCAAAATGCCACTAAGGGCCGCGACCCGCCCCTCAAATAGAGGCGGCCTCCTTTAGCACCCCTCAAGAGTCGCGGCCCTCCTTGTCCATGTCGTGACCCAACCCCCAATTCAGCCAATACCCTGGTTTTTTCCTCCCTTGCGATTTTCCTTGGAACCAACCTTTCAAACCAAGCTCAAACACCACTCAAACATCCAATACAACCCCTAAACTTGATCTATAACACTCCCTCATCAAAACCCAAGTTAAACCCCAACCAAAACTTCCATCAATTCTAATTATCCACAACAAAATCATAAGCTGAAACTAACAACCAAAACAGAGCAAACTAGGAAACTAGTGGCTAGAAACTTACCTCAAACTCAGGTTGTGATGCTCTTCAATGGTAGACCACTCTCCCAAACTCCCAAGGCTTACTTCCCAAGCTTAAATCCTCAACAAGTGCTCAAAAATCACAAAGAAGATGAAGGAGGAGGAAGGTACGGGTAAGCTCTTGATCACACTCTGTTTTCCCTCTGTTTCATAGCCAAAGGTAGTTTATATCTATCCTAGGGGTAAAAATACCATTATACCCCTAGGTCAATTAGGGGTTTCTAAAGGCTCCCAAGGGCAAATTTGTCATTTCCAACCTATCTCGTTAATCATAATTAACGCTCTCAAATTCCCACTTTCCTTGATAATCCCAAACACCAATAATTTATATCCCGTTACCCTTTAACTCCCGGTAACGCTCTAATCATTAAAATCACCCCGAGAGTCATCCCAAGCCTCGGACTTAAACCTATTATGACTAGACCACTAATTAATATACCATGGTCGTCTCATGCCGAATGGCTCGAACAAACCCACATTATAATGCGGTCTCAACAATATACCACCAACATGCATACAAATATACAATTATGCCCTCAATGGGCCAAATTATCATCACACCCCTTATAACAAATATGGACCCACATGCATGCATTTAACATCATATTATAATATAATTCCCATAAACATGCATATACTCATTTAATGGCATAATTAAACAATTATGGCCCTCCCGGCCTACTAATCCCGCCATTAAACCACATCAGAGAATTCGGGGCATTACATATGCACTTCAAACAGCTAATTACATTTTGAATGTAGTTCCCTCCAAAGTTGTGACAAAGACACCACTAGAATTATGGAATGGAAATAAACCTAGTTTACGACATTTCTGTATTTGGGGTTGTGCTACTCATGTGTTAAGACCTAATCTGGAAAACTGGATTCAAGGTCTGAGGTGTGTATATTTGTGGGCTATGCTCTAGAAACAAGAGGTGGATACTTCTATATCCCAAGTGATCAAAAGGTGTTTGTTTCGACAAATGCAACCTTTTTAGAACACGACTATATGAATGATTTTAAACCTCGGAGCAAAGTAGTTTTAGAGGAACTAATGACAGATAAAATTTCACCTCCATCTTCTTCATCAGTAAATGATAAAACAACCAAAGAAACCACAATTCCTGAAAATGAAAAACCAGTGCAATGTCGTAGTGGGAGGATTGTGAGACAACCTATTCGCTACGAACATGAGGCACACGTTCTTGTATTAGATACTGAAAAGGACAATCCAATGACTTTTAAAGAAGCAATGGAAGACCTTGATGTTGATAAGTGGCAAGTTGCCATGAATCAAGAAATGGAATCAATGTATTCCAATTTAGTCTGGGAACTTGTAGATCTGCCTGACAATGTTAATGCCAATGGATGTAAATGGATCTACAAGAAGAAAAGGGGTGCAGATGGAAAGGTAGAGACTTATAAAGCAAGGCTTGTGGCCAAAGGCTACACATAGAGAGAGGGTGTAGACTATGAATAAACATTTTCTCCTGTGGCCATGCTTAAGTCCATCCGCATACTTTTATCCATAGCTACCATCTATGATTATGAGATCTGGCAAATGGACGTCAAGACAGCCTTTCTGAATGGCCAACTTGATGAAACCATATATATGGAACAAACAGAAGAGTTTATTAAGAATGATCAAGATCAAAAGGTATGTAAGTTGTTGAAATCCATATATGGATTGAAACAAGCATCAAGATCTTGGAACTTAACATTTGATGAAACTATCAAAACATATGGCTTCAAACAAAATGTAGACGAAGCATGTGTTTATAAATACATAAAAGGGAAAGTTGTGGTTTTCTTAGTTCCTTATGTTGATGATATCCTACTCATTGGGAATGATGTAGAGACATTATCAAATGTAAAGAAATGGTTAGCTGACAAATTCCAAATGAAAGATTTTGGAGAAGCGAACTATGTTCTAGGCATTAAAATTCTAAGAGATAGAAAGAACAAGCTCCTGGCACTTTCACAAGAAAATTATATTGATAAAGTGCTTGAAAGATTCTCTATGGAAAATTCCAACAAGGGTCAATTGCCGACCAGACATGGAATTACTCTTTGCAAATATCAGTGTCCAAAGACACCACAAGAGCAAGAGGACATGAGAAAGTATCCCTATGCATCAGCTGTAGGAAGCCTAATGTATGCAATGTTATGTACTAGACCTGACATATGTTATGCAGTAGGGATTGTCAGTCGTTATCTGTCAAATCTAGGTTTGGAACACTGGATTGCGGTGAAACATATTCTCAAGTATCTCAAGAGAACGAGGAACTATATGCTAGTATATTCGGGTAGTGACCTTGAACCTACTAGATACACTGACTCAGATTTTCAATCTGACAAAGATAGTAGAAAGTTTACTTCTGGGTCAGTATTCACTCTTGGTGGTAGAGTAGTTGTTTGGAGAAGCATTAACCAATCCAGTATAGCTGATTCAACCATGGAAGTTGAATACATAGCAGCTTGTGAAGCAACTAAAGAAGCAGTTTGGCTGAAAAAGTTCTACACGGATCTAGAAGTGGTTCCAGAAGTGGAGAAGCCACTTGTTCTATACTGTGACAACAGTGGAGCAGTGGATAATTCTAAAGAACCAAGAAGCCACACAAGGGGAAAGCATATAGAGCGCAAATACCACTTAGTCAGAGAAATCGTACATAAAGGAGATGTGTCCATTCTGAAAATCGCATCAGAACACAACCTGGCTGACACGTTTACGAAGATGCTTCCTGCAAAGCAATTTGAGGGTCATGTACATAATATGGGATTGAGAGAAATGCCCTACTTTCTTTAAGTACAAGTGGGAGGATGTTAGGAGTATGTCCTAAAAGCATGTAAAATACATTTATTATTTCGATGAATAAATAAATACAATGGTTTATTATTGTTATATTTAGATTATTAAATTATTGTTTGAATAATTTTGTAAATATCAGAAAAATTCCATATTCATTATTGAGGATGTGATCTTGTATTAGTACGAGAGAATTAAGATCACATGAATGAATAAAAATAGTCAACAACAACAAATTAAAGTTATGGAATTCTTTAATTGCGGTTATAAGTACGGTTTGTTGAGTATCATGATGATACAAATAATCTAGATTCGAATTATTGATATGGTAAGACATCTCAGTAAATGTGTTTTATATAATATGATTATGTATGACATGGACCGATATGAATAAAAGTATTTATCCAAAAACCATTTAATAATAAAGACTTGTAATTCATATCATAACTAAGGATCATTTATAGATCAACCTAAATCCTGAGTGTTCATGAACTCCTATTCATGTTTATTAAATCTTTTTATTTATTCGTTAAGGTCTCTTCATAGAATGAGGCTAATGACTTTTTTTTGGAGATTTAATATCATGGATGGCTGGGAACATGTATCAACAATACGGAATCTAATCTTTCCTAACGGATCGTATATTAGTTCCCTTAAGGGTTAATTCTGGAACTGAATGATTTTGAGCTCAAATCTATAATTAGATCATAGATTAATTATTCATTGGTGAATTAATGGTACTTAAGGAATAAGAAGTAAATTAGAAAGGTAAAATGGTAATTGTTCCATTCTAATTTATGAACTAATTAATTAGAGGGTTGAATTATTGTAAGATGGTTATATCAATGGACAACTTAGAATAAGATTTCTGTAAAAGTATATCTATAACATAAATAGTGCAATTCTGAATTTATAATAGAAAAATATCAGTATTAATAAATTAACTATTATAATTAAAGAATTTAATTATTTAGTTACAATTTATTGGACTTTAATGTTATAAGTCCATGGTCCCCGAAATGGCTCAAACAAACACTGACAAAGGTAAATACAAAAATGGGCAAAAGGACTTATTTGATAAGTAAAATATTTTTTTATGCAATAAACATAATTATTGTATAATTATGTGTAATTAATTAATTGAGAATTAATTAATTATTTGATTTAAAAAAATATATAATTAATTTTGAATTAATTTATTTTTGGGATTTTCGATATTTAAATAATAAGAAAAAAAATTGGGAAAAACCACATGCCTTCCTTGGCATGTGGTACACGTGTAGCACAGTGCACAGTCACTGTGCTACACGCATAAGAAGCTCTTGGTAGTTTCTTGGTTCCACAATTTTAGTTATTTAAATATTAAATAAATAATGAGATATTGTAATTTGATTAAAATATTATTATTTAATCAAAATCTGATAATTGATTATTTATTTTCAAATTGTTTAAAATAACTAATATTTTATTTTTAATATATTGGATTTATTAAATATAGGATATCAGTTTTTCAGAATGATACTTTTGAGGGAAAGAAAATATATCGTGAAATCTCTCTGAGAGAAAGAGAACAGTACAAGCATAGGTCACTGTTCTTCACAAACTTAGGTCCAAACTTTATTAGATCTCATGTGTTGAGAACATTTGATAAATAGATTTTTCCTATTATTTTGTATAGCGAGCCCACACTCGTTCTTTGTGTGCTGATAACATTTTGGAAGATCTTGGTGTGAGATCTCAAGGATTTTTGCCATACAAAAAGATAGCAACGAGGAAGGACTTGAGGTAATTTTCTGTTCATATCTTTGATTCAATATATATATATATGTATGTGAAGAATTAGATCTACAAATCTTGTGGGGTTAAATTAACAATTTTGATTGTTGTTCCGCTGCGTATAATCTCTGATTTGTTATATAAAAACCATCACTTATGACGGTAGTCATTTATATGAATGGTATTCATGCATGAGTATGATTATTATTGCTATGCATGCTTATTATGACTTGGTAATATGTTATTAACTGCTTATGAGCATGTTTAAATTTTCTTGCTGAGTATTGTCTCACAGGTGCTATATGGTCCATGTAAAGGAAAAAGAAAGTTGGACCATCCTTGAGTTGGAGAGCTTAGGTGACGATGTGTACATATGCGACTGCTCGACCACCATGGCCGAGGGTTTTAAAGAGGAACTAGGGTCAAACCCTATTTTTTCTACTTAGGTCGGCAGGTTGTAGCTTTTCATTGTAATTAACCTTTTAAATGTATTTTGGGATCCTATGTATGAAGTAAATGTTTTAATGAAATGATTGTACCTTTGACCATAATTTTTAACCATAAATCATTAATCACGTTTAGTTACATGGTTATGGCCAAATGACTCGTTTAGCACTATTTAAAATACACAGTGTAACAGCACCTAAGTAGTAGGGCGTTACAGGTGGTGTTCTGAACCCTGTAGGCTACACTGATTCAGATTTTCAGACTGATGCCGATGACAAGAAGTCTACTTCTGGAATGGTGTTTACTCTTGGGGGTGGAGCTGTGATATGGAGAAGCATAAAGTAGTCCGCGAACTCAGATTCCACCATGGAGGTTGAGTACATAGATGTGTCTGAAGCAGCTAAGGAAATAGTCTGGCTAAAGAAGTTCTATTCAGATCTTGGTGTTATTCCAGGTATGGATAAATCGCTAGTGTTGTTTTGTGACAACACATGAGCGATATCCAACTCAAAAGAACATTGAAGTCACAAGAGGATTAAGCATATAGAAAAGAAGTATCACATAATTCGAGAATATGTGGCCAGGGGAGATGTGAAGGTTATGAAGATTGCATCTAAAGATATTCTTGCAAATTTGTTTACAAAGACACTACCAGAAGCTACATTTGATAAGCATATCAAGGAAATAGGATTAGTAGAATTAAGGCATTAGTTTTAATTAGTGCAAATGGGAGTTTGTTGGGGTTTTATGCCCTAATTAAAACTCTATTTCTTTGTAATCTCATTTTATTATCAATAAAAGAATGGAAATAAATTTTTGACTTGGTCAATCACTTTACTCACATGTTTTATTTTCATGATTATTTGTTTAATATAAACTTTTATTAAATCCCGAGCATATAGCTAATCATATTTATAGTAAAATAATCACAGTAGAATATAAATATGATTATATGTTCAAAATAAGTTAGTCCTAAGATTAGTCAGTGCACAGGATTTATAATGACTTGTCAATCTATGATATGATCTACTTACACATTGTAGTATTATGTTCTTTCCAGAACATTAGCAAAGTAGATAAAATCTGATGTATTTGTTACATCAGACTGGACCGATGTTGACAGTAGATAGGATAAGTAAACATACCATTATTTTCTATTCTAGTCATATCATATAGTTGACCATAGGTCATTCAATCTCAATTCTGAGTGGTTAATATTCTAACTGATTGTATTATTTGAGTTATTTGACTTGTTCATTACCAGCTTACCCTACGGACTAGCCCATACTTACATCTTGGGAACTCGGTAGTATAATTGAGTAGGAGTGTTAATCATAGATATGAACATATATAGCTTTTGATGAAGAAGTAAAATGATGGTTTCTTTATAGTTTGGTTCAAGGTGCTAAATGATAGAGATCTCATTTCAGTAATTAATATTAGTTTACTGAAATATCATTTACAAGGAACTAAGTGTTTTAAGGATAAAATACGATGAGGGGCAAAACGGTATTTTAGTCACATCTCATTGTAGACCATCTATAGAGGATTGAGTGACAATTATGGCTGTAATAATATATAACTAATAACGTATCTAAATTGCTTATAGAGCGTTCTATGAATTCAAGAGTACAATTCCGAGTCTTTAGTGGAGTCACGAGGAATTAATAAGCTAGTAAATTTATTTGTTATATTTATGATAACTTATTGGAGCTTGATTTTATAGACCCATGGTCCCCACTGTACCTTGGATAAAATCATCTAGATAGTCTCAATTAATTGATTTAATTATCAATTAGAATTATCAAAGTTGACCATGTCAATTTTCGATAGTTTCACAGAGTTATCCAATTTAGAGAAGAAAATAGATTTTAGGGTAGATTGTTTAATTAAGACAAATTTGTGTCTAAATTAATAAATAAGTTTAAATCAAGGTTCAAATTATAAATAGTTAATTTGATAAAAGATTTAAATAATTAATTAATAGAAAATAATACAGACATTGATTTTAAGTCCAATGAGCTTATAATTAAATGAGAAATTTCACGTGCATAAAGCCCATGATAATTTCGACCAAATGACTGATATTATCTATTATTTTATTGATTTTTTAATTAAAATAAATGACCTCATTGAGTCCATAAAAGGAATGCTAAATGAGAGTTGAAATCAAATTTTTGAATGCACTTGTTTTGAAAAGATCAGAAGATCTATTTTTGATGTTCTAGGTTTTAGATTCTCTCTACATCATCATAAGTCTTTTTCTAAGTCTCAATATTCTCTTATATTCTTCTTCTCTTTGTATCTATCTCATGTGTTGAGAATTGCACACTCTAGTCTAGGTGATTCTAATGACATTTTGGAAGACTGTGAAGAAATTTGAAGATTGATTTAATTTCTTGATGATACCTTGCGATTGAAAGGATTCAACAGTTAAAGAAACTAAATGAATGACTAATACATTCCGCTCCGTATAATGTAAGAGTTCTTATCATTATCTCTGTTTAAATTCAATTATAGAAATATGTTATTGGTTGTCTTATATTAATGTGTTTAATATATGATTTATATGAAAATAATTAAAATGCAATTAAATAATGTTAATTTTATAGGGTGTTTTATTGTCCAACATCCTATAACATGATATCTAATGTAATGTGTTAGGCAAGTGTTTTGTAGCAATACTCTAAAATGGCCTGTACATGTTCCTAATTAAAAAAATAAAAATAAATAAAAAATAAAAAGCTTTTACTTGACTAGGCCTTTTCTTTTTCAAATGCATCCATCATTCATATTTAATTTAAAAAAAAAGAATATTATTACTATCAAATCCACACTAAATATGATTTATTTATGATATATATAGAGATATCATTATTATAAAATTTTAATTGTATGTGAATCCACAAATATTTTTGTATTTGTTGAGAGATATAATTACTAATTTTTTTATAGGGAAAAAATTATTTTGGTTCTTGAGTACTTTCAGAATACACAATCGGTTCTTCTATTTTGTTAAATGATACTTCAGAGCTTGTATTTTACAAAATGAAACAAAATAATACCCTAGATTCGTTTTCGGTCTAAATATTTTAAATTATAAGACAAATTATTGAGTCATTGACGATGCAATATGTTCAAAAAAATGGAGAAAGCGGTCAATGAACTAAACATAAAATAATATATTTGAAAATATTTGGACTAAAATCAAGTTTAAAGTACTATTTTTTTATATTATCTTTCAAATTACATCATAATTTTTTAAAAATATACCCTATGCCATCTAATTAATAAATAATATTTAATAAGATAAATAATATTACATAAAGTACAGTAACAAAATTTATAATTTTATAAAATACAAAATATAATAAAAAAATTGCTTAAAATATTTTCTTTATATATATTTTAAAAAAAATTTATAAAATATCTTATTTAGATATTAAACAAAAACCTTAGAAAAAAAATGAAGAAGACATGAAAGAAACGAATCAATACTTTTATTGAGACTCAAGGAAAACAATTTAGTCGAAGGACAAATTCCAGTGGCTGCTATACGGAAAGTATTTATTCGTATCCTTCCAAAATCTTAAAAGGAAATATGCAAAAGTAGAGGTTGTGTGGTAAAAATTTTGGTGTTGTTGGCAAACACTTAAAAAAAAAAATTATTTAATTAGTTAAAAATTTATAATTAAACATAAAACATGTTTGATAACTTAATTTTTATTTATTAATTTTGTAAATAAATTTTTTTTAAACCATCGACTTTTTTCGTTTTTTTTTTTTCTCTTCTTCAAATCAATACCTGTTAAACAAAAAATAAAAATAAAAATTATCAAATACATTTATTATTTTTTGTTATTAAAAACAAAGAACAAAAATAAAATAATATTTTTGTTTTTGTGCTTAAAAAATTTTAAAACAAAAAATTTTACCAAACACAACTTGTTTTTGAATTTTTTAAACACAAAAAAATGAAAATATTATTTTTATTTTTGTTTCTTTACTTTAAAAAAATAAAAATATGTTTGGTAACTATTTTTTATTTTTGTTTTTAAAAACAAAAAATAATAAATATATTTGATGACTTTTATTTTTATTTTTTGTTTAACAGTATGAAATGAGGTGTTGATTTGAATAAGAGAAGAAAAAAAGAAACGAAAAGTCGAAAACAGTTAAATTTTTTTTTAAAAGTGAAAAAAATTCTATTTACAAAAGTTAATGAATTTTAATTAAAATTTTAATAAATAATAAATAAAATAAAGTTATAAAACACTATTTTATGTTTAATTGTCAAATTTTTAATTAATTAAATAAAAAACTATTTTTTAAGGGTTAGCGAACAGCCCGAGAAGATTCAATCACTTGCACAAAAATTATATTATATTAATTAGTGTTCAAATGGTGACTAGGATTTTTTTTCAATTTAATTTTAAAATGTGTTAAAATTTTGAATAATTTAAAATAATATATATATTTTTTATTGAATATAAGGACCCTTGTCCAAGCATATAAGAAAAATGATGAAATAATATAAAAACTTTAAAAAGTATAAAGGTTTTTGAATTGGAAATATTCTTCTCAAATTTTGTCCTATTTGTTTGGTTCAATAGAAAAATGACATGAAAATTCAAACAAGAATTGTAGACATTAATTTGTTGATAATTTATAAGTTAAAAAAATAAAAACAAAAACACAACTTTAAATATTGGAGCTAATAATTTATAAGTTAAAAAAATAAAAACAAAAACACAACTTTAAATATTGGAGCTAATAATAATAATAATAATGTTTACCCAAAAATGGTTGTTGATGACGTGGCAAGGATTTCTCACACGTGGTTGACATGTGGCAAAGTCGAAATAAAGAGGTATTGTTCGATTATCGACCAACTACTCGTTGCTTCGTCAAACCTCACGATTAGATGCGACCAGGCTGGACGTATACTTTGGTTTATTTCCTTAAAAGATTGTAATCTTATAATAACTACGTTGATTATTTCCTCTTTATTGCCTTGATACACGTATATTAAGGATAGTTAAGGCCCATTGGCCCATATAACCCCCCTTGAGCCTATAAATATGTATGAGAAAACTCAAGGAAGGGACTTTTGACTTTTGAATCTTTTTTCTGAATACTAAGAGAAAGAGCATACAATGTGATTATCCTCCAAACAGTTGTATTTCCCCTAAGGCTTGTGAAACTCAAGAACCCTAGTTCTTTGATCATGGCATTGGGATTCAATATTAATAATAGCACTAAGTGGACGTAGGTCATTACCATTCATTGGGGCCGAACCACTATAAATCATTTGTGTCCATTCTTTACCATTAGATTCCATTCTTGATTATCATCTCATTTCTTGTCGTATTTTTGACTCCGTGTCGTTGGCCAAATTGAGGGTCAACATTCTGGTGCTTTCATTGAGAGTTGAACTCAAGAAGCTGTAAGAAAATCTAATGGCAAAGACATCTAAGAAAGCTGGACCGGCCGCTGGCGTTGCATCATCTCAACCTCCTCCTCCAAATGTGGCAGAGAATGAACAACATTTAGAGTTTGAAGAGGATGAGTTGGATACAGAAACACTGAGGGCAACCCTGGGGTGTTGCAGGATGAGTTGGCCAATCTGAGGGCCAATCAAGAGAACGCATCAAAAACAATGGCGCTGCAGCAGAGAGAAATTGAATGTCTGCGCCAGGAGCTGAGTGAGCGGCAGGTGAACATGGACCGTCGGCAAAGGGATGCCATGGCCGCTCTCGAAGTAGCATTAAACTGGCTCGAGGACAGGCTATGCCGGTCTCTCAACCAGATCAGCCACCGAGCGTTCCCCCACAACGGGCTCCCAATCCAAGTCCTCCACTCCAGCTGGCAAGCCCCCAAAAGCCGGAGCAGCCACCTGTGGCTCAGGATGATGTCCAGTTCGGGATCCTAAGCAGCAGCCTCCATCTCAAGCTAGTCGAGGCAATCCCCAGCGCCAGAGGCAGAATAAGGCCGGGCAGCCTTCCCCCAGCCATAGACGCCTAGGGGACAAAGAGCCAAATCCACCGAGCAGGGGGCAGCGTCCTTCTGCCATCAGAAGGAACAACTAGTTAGGCTTTGCGGTCAGGGGGCCCCTGTAATGCCCTGAAATCCCTAATGCAGTTTAATGGCTGGATTAGTAAGCGGGGAGGGCCATAACTGTTTAATTATGGCATTAATCGATAATATGCATGTATATGTGAATTATATTATAATATGATGTTAAATGCATGCATGTGGGTCCACATTTGATAACATGGGTGTTTTGGTAATTTGGCTCGTTGAGGGCATAATTGTATATTTGTATGCATGTCAGTGATATATTGTTGAGACCACATTATAATGTGGGTTAGTTCGAGCTATTCGGCATGAGACGATCTTGGAATATTGATTAGCAGTCTAGTCATAACAGGTTTAAGTTCGGGGCTCGGGATGAGTCTCGGGGTGATTTTAATGATTAGAGCGTTACCGGGAATTAAAGCGTAACGAGATATGAACTATTGGTGTTTGAGAATATCGAGAATAGCGGGAATTGGAGGGTGTTAATTATGATTAACGAAATAGGTTGGAAAGGACAATTTTGCCCTTGGAAGCCTTTAGAAACCTTTAATTGACCTAGGGGTATTTTGGTCTTTTCACCCCTAGGATAGATATAAGCCATTTATGGCTGTAAAAATAAAGAGAAACAGTGTAATTTCAAGAGCTTACCCGTACCTCCTTTCTCCTTCATTTTCTTTGTGATTTTTGAGCCATTGTTGAGGATTCAAGCTTGGGAAGTAAGTCTTGGGAGTTTGGGAGAGTGTTCTACCATTGAAGAGCATCACAATCTGAGTTTGAGGTAAGTTTCTAGCTACTAGTTCCCTGGTTTGCTCTATTTTAGTTTTAGTTTTCAGCTTTTGGTTTTGATGTGGAAGGTTGGAATTAATGGAAGTTTTGGTTGGTGTTTAACTTGGGATTTGATGAGGGTGTGATGTAGATCAAGTTTAGGGGTTGTATTGGATGTTTGGGTGGTGTTTGGGTTTGTTTTGGAGGGTTGGTTTCAAGGAAAATCACAAGGGAGGAAACATGGCCAAGGAGGGTCGCAGCTCATGCTCGGTGCTGAGGGAGACCGCCTCTGTTTGAGGGGCGGGCCGCGGCATGGCCAGGGAGGGCCGCGACCCTTAGTGGCATTTTGGCCAGAAATAAGTTTGGCTCGGGGATTCTAGCCTTAGGCCTCGGGATCGATCCTACTACCCGGTTTAGTAGGATTCGATGTCTCGGAGGCTGGGTTTTGGTTTGGGAACCTTTGTTATTCATTTTATTTATGGAATCCCATAATTGGTTATGACCAGGTATCTGCTAAGGGAAAAAAAGACAGGTCGTTCTCAAGGGTCGTTCTTATATTAATTCTCGCTCGAACCAGAGGTAAGAGAATTGCACCCCATATGTGACATGCATGGTTGTTCATGAGGCATGTTGTTTGTGTAAATGTGGACATGGATTGATTATTGAATGCTTAGCAAATCTTGCTCACTTGTGCATGGTACTGACTAATTAGTCAGAATTGGCAAAGGTGTCGGTATCAACTGTGAAGCTGTGACTTATTAGTCAGGTTCGGCAGTGGTACCGGGCACTGGCCACACAGTGCTGACTCATAAGTCAGGACGGTCTTAGCGGGTTCAACACAAGCCAATAAAGATTAGATCTAATCGATATCTTCATTAAACGACTCAGAAGAGCGTTAATGCCGGACCGACCTCAAGTTCGATGAAAACTAAAAGCGCTTGTGTGACTTACCCATCAGTCACTCATCTGTTAAGTTAGAGACTTATCCATCAGTCTCTCATCTGTTTAAGCCAGTGACTTACCCAGCAGTCACACATCTGTTAAGGCTAGTTACTTACCCAACAGTTACTCATCTGTTTAAACTAGTGACTTACCCAGCAATCACTCATCTGTTTAAATTAGTGACTTGCTTGTCAGTCACTCATTATGGTTTACCAGAACCTCAAGTGTTGAATCACTCATCTGTTTAAAAGCTATAAGCTCTGTGTGATTATAATAATAATCAATTGTTAACATCTATATGCAATATTGTGTTTTCTTGCTGGGCTTTGGCTCATGGGTGCTATGTGGTGCAGGTAAAGGGAAGGAAAAGCTCACCCAGCCTTGAGTGAAGAGCTTAGGTGGTGATGTGTACATATGTGACCGCTTGACCACCACGGCCAAGGAGTTCTCAGAGGAACTAGGGGGTTTACCCTATTTTTGCCACTTAGGTCGGCGGGTTTGTAAATTTGAAACAGTAATGACCATTTTGAGTTGTAAATAACTTATAAGCGTTTTTATGGGCCCATGAACAGTTTTATGTATTTAATAAAATATATGCTTTCCTTTTTATTGGTTTTCCACCTTAGCCTGTTAATAACACTTATATGCACGTTTTTAACCAAAGGACTCGGGTAGCGAGTCAAATTTTCAGTTCACCGTAACTGTTCTGGGGTAACCAGGGCGTTACACCACCCACGGCATAATAATGCACGGGGGCCCAACGACCAGCGCAGACCTCCCCCTGACACTCGGGAAATTCCAGCCCGAGGAGGAAATAGCGTGAACAGCCGGTCACGCCGTAGTCGGCCACAACTTAGAGATATGTCCATGACTATAACGAAGCCGATTCTGGTAGAGGAAATGCTGGTCGAAGGAATGAGGAAAGAGGCAGAGACAGAAGCCCCCACCTAGGGAAAATAGGCCAACAAGCCATAATGTTGGGGGGCAACCCAGGCAGCATAACGTCTTTGATCGACTAGGAGTTAGCGAGCAGAGGTGCAGGGATGATGATTTGAGGGATGTACTCAACGACCGTCGTGAGAGGCACGATGAGTACGCTCCTCCGACAACGGTCGCCCCAGCGATCCCAGAAGTGGTTCAGGTTTAGATTGATGCTCTGAACCATGCAGTACAATAGCTGGTCGGGGGTCGAACATCCCACATAGAATACGATCAGAGGAGGGGCACTCCGTTTGTGCAATGGATTGTTGTGGCAGAAACTCCCAGTAAATTCAAAATGCCAACACTGCCAAACTTTGATGGGTACGGAGACCCAGTATCTCATGTAAAAAAATTTGAGATACAAATGGATATACAGAAAGTGTTAGAAGATGCCCGCTTCAGGATCTTCCCCACAACACTATCTGACACCGCCCAAGAGTGGTTCTTTAAGTTCCCTCCTGCTAGTATAGGATCCTGGGAGATGTTCGTGAAGGAATTCTACAGAAAATTCTATGTGGGTCGCGTACACCCCACAGAGGCCAACCAGCTAGTCGAGATACGCCAGAAGGAGGGAGAGCCCTTGAAGGAGTATGCCCAGCGCTTTATGCGAGCAGCGGCTGGAGCCAAGACAGTGGGCGACGAAGGAAAAATGATGGCCTGAACTGCTGGGGTTAGACGCCATTCTTTCCTCTGGAGTAGCCTAAGAAAGAATGGGGTAAGAAGTACCCAAGAATTTTTGGATCGAGCTGATCGATACATCAAGCTCGAGGACACGGTTGCCAATGAGGGGAAATCGCCCACGAAGGACAAGGGCCCAAAGGAAGAGCCTGTCAAGGCCGCCAACGGGTCGGAGAAACCCAATGGCAATGGCAAGGGCAACGGGAAGGGAAATGGCAAAAATGGTGGAAAACGGGCAAGCAATGAACCGTCGGCATCTGACAATAAATGCCCCAAAGGCAATCGATATGAGTCGAGATTCACCAACTATATGGCCCTTGTCGAAAGTCGAGCGGAAATCTACCAGGCGACCAGTTCTAGCGTGCCTTATAAGCGACCTGCGCCTATAAGGAAGGATATCTCCAAGAGAGATACAACGAAATTCTGTCGTTTTCACAACAACTACGGGCACGACACTAATGAATGCAACCAGTTGAAGGACGAAATTGAGTTCCTGATCAAGCAGGGACATCTAAGGAGATATGTGCGAGCCGTAGGAGGGTATCAGCGAGAGGCTCAAGGTGGCAATGAGTAGGCACCTGCACGCCAACGCTCGCTGCCTTTACAGCCAGCTCCTGTGGCATGCACGTTACTCACCATCTATGGTGGCCCACACCTTGCAGGGGATAGTGGGAAGGCAAGGGAACGTTATGCTCGAACCCTACGGCACGACCAAGACATTGAGATGATGAATGTGGAATATCGAGCACCAAAGAAGGCTCGAACAGAGGAGGAATTGATAACCTTCTCTGAAGATGATGCCCAGTACGTACGATTCCCACACTCTGATCCGCTGGTCGTGGACATGCAAATTGCCAACATGATGGTGAAGAGGGTGTTGGTTGACACAGGAAGCTCAGTCAACATCCTATATAAGTCATCATTGGAAAAAATGAAGTTGTCCGTCAAAGACTTGGAGCCATGCAACCAAACCATCTATGGTTTTTCTGGTGAAGGGCTCGCCCCAACTGGGTTGATTAGGCTTCCAGTTACAACAGGTACTACACATGCTAACAGAATATTACTCACTACTTTCATAGTTGTTGATTGTCCTTCGGCATATAATGCTGTAATTGGGAGGCCAATTTTGGTCGACCTACAAGCCGTTACCTCGAAATGGCACCTGGCCATGAAATTCCCAACCGACGCAAGGATAGGATGCGTGTTGGGAAATCAGCGGGAAGCGAGGGAATGCTACAGCGCCTCGATAAATAAGGCAAAGAAAGGTATATCGAGGGAAGTTTCCGGAAAAGAGTTACAAATGGTGGCTGATGTAAAAGCCCAATCAGGTGATGATGTCACCAAATAGGGCGTTGCCCAAAGTGAGGACAGAGATTTAGATCCTCGCTTTGAGGATTTTGATGAAGAGATAGGACCCATCGAGGACCTTGAAGAGGTTCAACTCGATGAAGAAAATCCGACCAGGGTTGTGAAATTCGGTAAAAACTTAGAGACAACAACAAAACAAGCACTGGTGGAATTTTTGAAGGAAAACCAGGAAGTCTTTGCCTGGTCGCACAAAGACATGGTCGGAATAGACCCTGCAATCATTAGCCATGTCCTGAACATAGACAAAAGTCATTAGCCACCGGTACAATAGAAAAGGAGGCGGCTTGACTAAGATAGATCAAAGGCCCTAAAAGAAAAAGTAGAGAAGCTGAAGGAGAATGGATTCATCAGGGTAGCGTTTTATCCATCATGGGTCTCTAATCTCGTGCTAGTTCCCAAGTCGAATGGAAAATGGCGAACATGCGTGGATTTCACAGACCTTAATAAAGCCCGTCCTAAAGATTGTTTCCCACTCCCTTGGATCGACCAACTGGTTGATGCCACTGCAGGGCATGCGATTCTCTCATTCATGGATGCATACTCCGGGTATAATCAGATTAGTATGCATTCTCCTGATGAGGATCACACTTGCTTTCAAACTGACACATGGCTTTGTTGTTACAAAGTGATGCCCTTCAGTTTGAAAAACGCTGGTGCGACTTACCAACGACTGGTGAACCACATGTTTAAGGAGCTGATCGGCACAAACATGGAGGTATATGCCGATGACATGCTGGTTAAGTCGAAAGAAGGCAGGAGGGCATATAGGGGATTTGCAAGAATGCTTCAACGTCTTGAACAAATATCAGATGAAGCTAACTCCCCTCAAGTGCGCCTTCGGAGTAGGATCAGGGAAGTTCTTGGGATTTATAGTAAACTCGAGAGGAATTAAGGCCAATCCCGAGAAGATCAAAGCCCTGGTCGATACGAAATCGCCAGCAAAGATCAAGGATGTTCAAAGCTTGACATGAAGAATTGCTGCTCTTAGTAGATTTATTTCCAAATCGACGGACAAATGCATCCCATTTTTTAATCTACTCAGAGGCAACAAGAAATTCGAATGGACAGAGGAGTGCGAGCAGGCTTTTCAAGCATTGAAGACTCACATGTCACAGCCACCGATCTTATCAAAGCTGGTTGATAAAGAAACTTTGTTCATCTACCTAGCGATCACAGAATACGCTGCTAGTGCTGTCTTAGTAAGAGAAGAAGAAGGTGTACAAAAGGCTGTTTATTATGTAAGCAAGAGGCTAATTGGGGCGGAACTGTGGTATCCTCCTATTGAAAAGTTAGCCTATTGCTTAATTTTAGCCTCCAGGAAGCTGCGGCCCTACTTTCAAGCTCACCCAATCATGGTTTTGACCGACCAGCCTCTACGGCAAGTTCTGCAGAAGCCAGAAGCCGCAGGCACATTATTGAAATGGGCGGTCGAACTTGGGCAATTCGATATCTCTTACTTACCACGAGCAGCAATAAAAGGGCAAGCCCTGGCTGACTTCATCGCAGAGTTCACTGGGCTTCCAGATGGTAAGCAGCCAGAAGCACCTGAAGAACCTGAGCTTCAAAACCAAACTCCTTCATGGAAGTTGTTCATGGACGGCTCCTTTAATGAACATCACCCAGGAGCATGTGTGATTTTGATGACGCCTGAAGGGCATTGATTTTACTGCACAATCAGGTTTGACTTCACTGCTTCTAACAACGAGGCCGATTATGAAGCACTGCTCGTTGGGTTACGATTGGCCAGGGACATGAACATAAAGGCACTTGACATCTACAGCGACTCTCAGCTGGTGGTAAATCAAATCATGGGAGAGTACCAGGCTCGATGTTTAAAAATGGTTGCTTACTTAAACAAAACGAAGAATCTATTAGCACAGTTTGACAGGTATACCCTTCAGCAAGTACCTCGCGACCATAATTCAAACGCTGATGCTTTGGCCAAATTAGCAAGTGCGAAGGATGCTGATACTCTGAACATAGTGCCAGTTGAGCGACTATCTGTGCCAAGCATCCAAGCAGAGGAGACCTCTTTGGTGATCCAGGCAGTCGATACATGGATGGCACCATACATAGAGTACCTTACACAGGGCGTCTTACCGGCAGACAAAAACAAAGCTAAGACCCTTCAGCGATAAGCTGCTAGATATATTTTGGTCGATGGAATTTTTTACCGGAGGGGATACTCAATGCCACTCCTCAGATGTATTTCGAAAGAGAAAGCCAAGGAATTGATGAAAGAGGTACACGAAGGCTTTTGTGGGGACCATGCTGGGGGCAAAGCTTATAAAAAAAGATCCTAAGGCAAGGATACTTCTGGCCAACAATGAATGAAGACTCGATGGAATTTGTGCGGAGGTGCGACAAGTACCAGAGGTTCTCTAAAATTCCACGAGCATCCCCTAATGAGCTGAAACAGATGCAAAGTCCGTGGTCATTCGCAGTCTGGGGTATAGATTTAATCGGATCTCTCCCTACAGGAAAGGGCGGCGTCAAGTACGTTGTGGTTGCTGTTGATTACTTCACTAAATGGGCCGAAGTTGAGCCACTCGCAACCATAACGACCAAGAAAGTGCTAGATTTTGTGGTAAAAAACATTGTACGTCGCTATGGATTGCTAAGGAAGATTGTCTCAGACAACGACACCCAATTTGATAGTGATCTGTTCACAGATTTTTGCGAACGACATGGAATTATCAAGAGCTTTTCTTCAGTCGCTCATCCTCAAGCAAATTGACAAGTCGAAGCAGTCAATAAAATGTTAAAGGATACTCTGAAGAAAAGACTTGAGGAAGCAAAGGAAGCATGGCCAGAACAATTTCCTGAAGTCCTTTGGTTGTACAAAACTTCTCATCGAGCAGCGACAGGTCACACTCCATTTTCCTTAGCTTATGTGTGACGCCCCACGCCACACTCCAAAGTTAAGCGTGCTTGACCTGGGGTAATCTAGGGATGGGTGACCTCCTGGGAAGTTTTCCCAGGAAGCGTGCGAGTGAGGACAAAGCACGCTGGAAAGACTCGTGTTGGTTTGTAGGGCCAGACGTCATTCCAGAAAGCAGCCATAGTGACGTGGGGCATCACAAATGGTATTAGAGCCTTGACCCAGCCGGAAGTGTGGCCGACGAGGACGTCGGGCCCGTAAGGGAGGGTGATTGTGACAGTCAAAATCCCGTGATCCGTAAGGGGAAAGACCGGGTAAGCTGTGCAATCCCACACCGCCTGGGGAAGGTCAAGTGTGATGATTCTAAGACTGTGTAGGTATGGGACTACACACTTGAATATGGCTTAAATGGATTGATGGGTATTACCTATATCAACAAGATGCATCTTCTTTTCGGTAGCCCATCACTTGAGAACTCCAAAGTTAAGCGTGCTTGACCTGGGGTAATCTAGGGATGGGTGATTTTTGACATGATTTTGGGAATGGATTGGATATCCAAGTATGGGGAAACGATTGATTGCAAGCGCAGAATGGTGGCTTTTGAACCAGAAGGGGAGGTACCCTTTGTGTTTGTAGGGTCAGTTAATGGACCGCGTGTACCAATAATTTCAGCCTTGAGGGCTGGAGACCTGATGCAGAAAGGTTGCATAGGATTCCTAGCAAGTGTTGTGGATACTTCCAGGGTGGTGTCGGTTGGACCGGGTGAGACCAGATTGGTGTGTGAGTTTCCGGATTTGTTCCCAGCGGATCTGCCGGGGTTGCCGTCGCAGCGGGAGATTGACTTTGTTATAGAGTTGGTACCAGGAGCGGAACCAGTATCTAGGACACCCTACAGAATGGCTCCAGCAGAGCTAAAGGAGTTGAAGATTCAGTTGCAGGAGTTACTTGATTTGGGGTTCATCAGACCGAGTTTCTCGCCATGGGGTGCTCCAGTGTTGTTCGTTAAGAAGAAGGATGGGTCCCTTAGGATGTGTATCGATTATAGGGAGCTGAACAAGTTAACCATTAAGAACAAGTATCCACTGCCTAGGATCAACGATTTGTTTGATCAGCTACAGGGGAGAACAGTGTTTTCCAAGATAGATCTCCGATTAGGTTACCATCAGTTAAGGATTAAAGAGGAGGACATACCAAAGACCGCTTTCCGAACGAGGTATGGACATTATGAATTCCTGGTTATGTCCTTTGGATTAACCAATGCCCCAGCAGCCTTCATGGATATGATGAATAGGGTTTTCAGGGATTATCTGGACAAGTTTGTGATCGTATTCATCGACGACATCTTAGTGTACTCCCAGTCAGAGGCAGAGCATGAGCAGCATCTGCGGTTGGTACTACAGTGGTTGAGGGAGCATAAGTTATATGCTAAGTTCAGTAAGTGTGAGTTCTAGTTGCCACAAGTTACATTTCTGGGCCATATTGTCAGTAAGGAGGAGATTCTGGTTGACCCAAGCAAGATTGAGGCAGTCAGAGATTGGCCTAGACCGAGCAGTGTTCCTGAAGTGAGAAGCTTCTTGGGTTTAGCAGGGTATTACCGGCGGTTTGTTGAGGGGTTATCCATGATAGCTACGCCATTGAAAGAACTAACAAAGAAGAAGAAGACAAGGTATGTCTGGACGGATAGATGTGAAAACAGTTTTAAGGAACTGAAGCGGCGACTGATTACTGCGCCAGTGTTAAGCTTGCCGACAGAGAATGAAAAGTTTGTGGTCTACTGTAATGCATCTAGGCAGGGTTTGGGGTGCGTGTTGATGCAAGCTGGCAAGGTGATAGCCTATGCATCGAGACAGTTGAAGGAATATGAGCAGAGATATCCTACGCATGACCTGGAGTTGGCAGCGGTGGTGTTTGCACTTAAGATTTGGAGGCATTATCTCTATGGTGAGAAGTGCGAGATATACACCGACCATAAGAGCCTAAAGTATTTCTTTACACAGAAGGACTTGAATATGCGCCAAAGGCGGTGGCTGGAGTTGGTTAAGGATTATGATTGTGATATCCTTTACCATCCTGGGAGGGCTAATGTAGTGGCTGATGCATTGAGTCGGAAGGGCCCAGGGCAGTTGTTTAGCTCGAGACAGATATCTGATAAGTTAGCCGAGGAGATGACCAGAGCAGGTATAGAGTTGGTGATTGGTCAGTTGGCCAACATCACTCTTCAGTCTACACTCCTTGAGAGGATCAAGGAAGCGCAAGGAAAAGATTCTCAGTTGAGAGGACACAGGGAGAGTGCCTTAGTTGGAGTGACAAAGGACTTTTCCATTTCAGAGATGGGGCTACTGAAGTACAAGGGTCGGATCTGTGTTCCGATGGATTCTGGTATCCGGCAAGAGATCTTGGATGAATTGCATACCACTCCCTATTCTTTGCACCCGGGTACGACGAAGATGTACCAGGACTTGAGAGCTCTGTATTGGTGGTCGGGCATGAAGAGGGATGTGGTGGATTATGTGGCTAAGTGCTTAACTTGTCAGCAGGTTAAGGCTGAGCACCAGAGGCCAGCGGGGTTGTTGCAGCCTTTGGGGATTCCAGAGTGGAAGTGGGAAGTTTTCCTAGGAAGCATGTGAGTGAGGACAAAGCACGCTGAAAAGACTCGTGTTGGTTTGTAGGGCCAGTCGTCATTCCAGAAAGCAGCCATAGTGACGTGGGGCGTCACATTATGGATATGAGGCTATGTTGCCTGTTGAGTTAGATCCGTTGTCGCATCGCAGAATAACGTATGATCAAGGCTCTAATAGCCAGCTATTGATGGAATCCCTTGATTTGGTTGATGAAAGGCGAGAGCAAGCCTAACTCCGAGTAGCTGCTTACCAGCAAAAAGTCACCCGGTATTTCAATTCTAAAGTACGTGAAAGGAAATTCAATGTCGGAGATCTAGTACTTCGCAGGGCTTTCCTTAACACCCCGCGACCAGACTGCTGGAGTACTCGCACCTAATTGGGAAGGACCATACCAGATTGAAGAAGTCCTCCATCTAGGCACCTATAAACTTGCTCGCTTAAATGGAGATCTCATTCCTCACTATTGGAATGGAGAACAGTTGTGCAAGTACTAACAATAAACAATTTTTCTTAAAGAATTGGCTTGTATTAATTTTACTTTTTACAAGTTATGAAAAAGAGTTGGTCATTTTACGTGACTGATTGCTTATAAGTGTAAGATCTTATTGATCACTCGTACAGACATGTTTTGTCCATTTATTACGAGAAATATAAGGGACTGTGCGCAGCCAGTCATTCTTGCAAATTATTGTATTTATTACGAGTATTTGCTCATTACGTGTGTTGTTTTGCTGTATTATCGTTTTAAATTCTTTGCTCCGAGCAGTAATGTTCGAACAGGTTTTGGTCAAGGCAAGTGACCAAGGACCTAAAGCTCCTCAATCACTTGGGGGGCATATAAGGCATCTAGTAAGCAAATCATATCAAAAGGTATGTAAACACATGAGTAAAATAAGTGAAAGCATGCTAGGGTACTTAGAGTATTTTTCAAAATTTTGTATTTTGTTAAATCAAACCAAAGTACTATGCTAAGTTCGGTCATGCAAATAGATATTATAATAACATAAAAATATTATAATATCAAAAGGAATTCCTTTACATCGCGAGCAGCAACTGCTCGGATGTAATTGTTTGTTAAAATTAAAAGTTGTCCATGCAGCAATAAAAATTAAAAATTAAAAAAGTAATTGTCTTTACATCACGACCCGTAGGTCGTGTATTCAAAAAATAAAAAAGACTACGAGGCTAGAGGATCTTGAGGAGCGTGCTGGTCGACAGTGGCGCCAGCTTCATTGTCTGCGCCGTCAATCCCCGTTGCCAGGGAAATCTTTGGAGAAGCAGGAATTTTAGCCCTTTCTTCTTCCTCCAGGCGAATGGTGCACTGGGACATTAGAGTCCATCTCAAGCGCTCAGACAGCTAGCTGAAATCGGCCTTCTGATTGTGCTTCCAAAACTCATAGAAGCAAGGGTGGGTGGCTTCCTTATACTTCTCCAAGTTTTTGGCATCAGTTTCTTCGAGCTCTTTCACGCGCCCTTCCAACTCCTCCGTCTCCTTCCTGCTCGCAATCAGATCGAGCTCAAGCTGTTTGGATTGTTGGTAATTGAGTTTGGCACTCTCCCTGAATTTTTCTTTATCTTCATTGGATTTGTTCAGGGCGGCCCAACTTTCCAATAGCTCCTCTGTCAACGTGGCTTTCTGCTCAAGCAGTTCATCGTTCTGCTTATTCAGCTCTGCATTTTTCTCAAGCAGTTCACCATTCAGCTTGGCATGTTCAGTGTTCTTCTCGAGCAGGTCAGCATTCTTTTCCTCGAGCGCCTTCATTGCCTCAGTGAGCCTGGTGTCAAAGTTTTTGGTCTGGGAGACCATTGCACCCACCCGACGCCAGCCAACAGTCATGGTCAACAATCCCTGCGACCAGATGAAAAGAATAAGGTGATGGCAGAAAATTAAAAATAATGACTCAGCAAAAGAAAGCAACTTACATTGACTATCTCATTCAGCCCTCGATTTATTATTTGGTCGGTTTCCATGGAGATGGTACCGTCGATGGCCTCTTGACTACGTTTGTGTTTGGAGAGGTTGTAAATTCTCTCCCTGGCCGAACTAACCATGGTGCTGGACAGGGAGCCTTTGGGCTGAGTACGATGTGGCTGGTCGAAAGGCGTTGGAGGAGTGGGGTGCTGATCGACCGGTGGAGTTGAGGCCGGCTGGTCGAGTGGAGAGGGAGGTGGCATGTTTTCCTTTGAAGGAACAACTGCTAAAGGACCCTCAGTCCGAGCCTTCTTTGAATCAGTTTTGCTGCTCTCCCCCCGAACCCTCTTGCTATCTTTCTTCCTGCCTGAGGAAGCAGCAGCGGCCTTGTAATATTCGAACATGTCTTCAGACGATATATATGCACAAAAGGAAACAATACGAGCAATGAGACAAAATATATAGATGGAACTAAAAAAGAAAGTAAGGAGATTATAAGTAAAATACCTGTGCTACAACTACTGGTCGCTACATTACTTACTGAACTACTTCTACCCTTACTTATGGCCTGGAAGAAATCTGAATTTAAGTTTGGAGTATACTTAAAGTTTTTGTCCCCGTCAAATAAGTGACAGGGAATTGGCAAACTATCTAAGAATAAGAAAACAGTACCGTTCTCATATGAGGACTCGTCGGTGGGAGTAGAGGGTTCAGTGGCTTTCTTTTTTCCCTTTTCCAGTGGGGCAGGGGGAGCAGCAGCTCGCGGGGTGATGGAAGGCTCCCTGATTGTCACTCCAGTTGTCCTCCTCCTTTGAGGTTGCGACACGTCTGGGTGCTGCTCGGGAATCTCCTCACCAGTGGCATTCCCCGCTGTTGACTCCCTCACATCCTGGTGAGGTGCCAAAAGCCCGACCAGCCTAAGGTTAGCCTCTGTGACCAACTGTTTGACACTCTTCTCTTATGCCAGTCATGCTGGCCAAGAGTGCTGATCAGACTTCTATGTCTGGAGTGGGAGCCGGTCGCAGCCACGGGCTTGAAATGCACTAAAACCCTAAGGGAAATGCAGGAAGAATTAAAGGAAAATAAACGACCAAGGGAGTAAAAATATTACCTCCTTGGGTGAAGGCCAGGTTGTTGGCGGCCATGTCTGTAGTCAGAAAGTACTCTAGATGGTACTTCCCCACATTGGATATAAAGGTGGTATCACTCAGGAAAGTGCGGGTCGTTTCCTGGTGACAGAAATGGAAGAACCCCGTGTTTTCTTTATTGGGCTTGGATTTTAGGTCGAACAAATAGTTGACCTCGTGTGGTGTGGGGACAGGCCATTTCTTATGGCTATAAAGAATATAGAGTGCAGAGAGCATTCTATACCCATTTGGGGTTATTTGGAAAGGAGTGACCCCAAAATAGTTGGCCACTCCTTGGAAGAAAAGATGGAGAAGCAGGATCGCTCATGCCTCGATGTGATACCTCGATCAGGTGCTGAAGGCACCTCCAGGCAGATTTGCCCGTTGGTCTCTGGTAGGTTGGACTAGGGTCACCCCAGGAAGCCCGTACTTCTTAATGTAATTTGCAATCATCCTAACTGTTACTCGACTAGGAGGGGCAACGTCTCAACATCTGGTTGAATGACATTTCGGAGTTGGGCTTGAGTTTGGATTTCAGGGTCGAGGACGTTTTCTTCCCGACCACTGGTCGTAGGAATTTCAGCCCGAGGAGTAAGCTGATTTGAAAAGGAAGTGGATGGTTTCTTTTTCTGGGTTTTGGACTTTACTCGACCCATATTTTGAAGTTGGGACGATGGAATGTTTGGGGTGACACGAGAAAAAGGGATCTCTAGTATCAACATCGACGGTTGTTCCTCGTCCTCAAGCAATTGGGCTAGCAAGTCATCGTCGATAGGCCTCTCACCTCCCCACGGATCTTGCATGAAAATATGCGAACAGAAAATGGGGAGATGAGAATTTAAGGCCTAAAACCTTGTGTTTTAAAGTTGAGCTTTTATACGACCAGCAGCATTCTGATAAAAACACTGTATTTCAAGTGAACAGTTTGGAAAATAGATTAAAAAGCAGAAGTGAAAAGTTTTTCAGGAAAAACTTTTCGACTCTGAAAGGACGAGAAAAACCCAATTTTTCAGCTAGCTTAAAAATCAAAATTTTACTTCGATTTTACGCCCTAAATCTACAATCTCAACTACCAAACTAACTCTTAACTCCTATAAAGCATTATTTCACTACCCTATCAAACATCGATCAATGTGCCCATTTACCCCAAAACAATTTCAGCCAAGAACATTCAAGAGCTCAGATACGAAACATATATAAAATGGTTTTTCATGGCATCAAAAACGACTGAAAGATTCGAGAAACTTACTTGGATGAAAGTTAGAGTAAGAACACGAACGTTTTGAACGCTGAGCGAAAGTTCCTTAGATCAACGATGAAAGCTTCTGGGTTTTCTGGGCTCTGATGGTCAAAGTTCTTCAGAGTTCTTGAAGAAGAGAAGATAAATCAAAAGTAAAAAGTAAAAATGTGATCTTGGGGTATTATTTATAGTGATCGTGGCACCGTAAAAAAGGTAATCATGAATTACTTTTTTCAAAGTATGGGGAAGTGCAATAGACGTCAGACAATTTTTTGGGAAACCGAAAAGACTTGATTAGACATGATTAGTTAAATTTTTCGAGAAAGCATGGGCGACTCTGACAAATTTGGTGGGGTACACGAAGAGTCAATTTCCTAAGTTTACTTTATGCTGGTCGTAGTAAAATAAACTTGGGGGGCAAATGTTTACCCAAAAACAGATGTTGATGACGTGGCAAGGATTGCTCACACGTGGTTGACACGTGGCAGAGTCGAAATAAAGAGGTGCTGTTCGATTATCGACCAGCTACCCGTTGCTTCATCAAACCTCACAATTAGATGCGACCAGGCTGGTCGTATCCTTCGGTTTATTTCCTTAAAAGATTGTAATCATATAATAACTACGTTGATTATTTCCTCTTTATTGCCTTTATACACGGTGTTTACCGAGTTTTTCGGAAACCTTAATAATAGAATATTAGAGAGCTTAGAAGAAAGGATTTGAGGAGTAAAGACCAAGTTTTTACGTGGTTGGGGCGTTAATAAGCCTTAGTCCACGAGACAGTTGTATTAGAGCTTAGAGAACATTTGACAATGGAGTTTTTCTACAAGTTTGAGCAGAGTAACTGCTTACAATAAAAAATCTCGGATCCCCTCCTCAGTGCGCCACTATTCATATTTATAGGCACAGGAGTGCACTGGGCTTAGGCCGGGCTGACCCGGGCCCAATAAGGGCATAACCCGGGCCCAATAAGGGCATAAATACCATTAGCTTCTCTGATGGGAGCCCAATACAAAGGATTAAAATATGAAACGTACCACAATCTAAGTCCATTGGGCCAAACCAAATAATATCTTATTCTAAGGCATGAGACAAACTGGAGTTTCAGTCTGGGTTCTCTGGGCTACGAGGAAGATTTGGGGGACAAGATCGATCAGAGTAGTGGCGGCGCACTTCTGAACCAACGACGTACATTCCCGAGGTAGCCTCTTCTACAGGTTAAACGTGGGGACAACCTCCACGCTTCATGGGATGATGTCAGTATCCTGGGCACTTTACCTTGTGAACCTTGGACAACCGACCCGGGTTCGTTTACCAACGTCCCCCTCCGTTCACCAAGGTCCCAGACCATTTACCAGGATTCCGAACCGTTTACCAGGATCTAGGTCTATCCACAGCGGTCCCAGTTCCCATCTTGGTTTGGTGAGCCGCGACCTTCTCTGCCGCGCCTCGGGACATTAGGGGGAGCAGTTCCGGGACCACACCACCTACGAAGGCGGAGGTCCCAGTCCTCACTCCCGGACGCTCTTTGGGCCTTGCCCAGACTTGGGCTGCCAACATCCATTTTCCTCGTCAAATGGGCCCGATCTGGGCCTTAACTCCAAATTGGGTGGCCCACAGGCTTAGAGTGTGGATCCGGACACCCGGAAAGAAACGGGGATAACACACGGATATTAAGGATAGTTAAATCCCATTGGCCCATGTAACCCCCTTGAGCCTATAAATATGCATGAGAAAGCTCAAGGAATGGACTTTTGACTTTTGAATTTTTTTTCTGAATACTGAGAGAAAGAGCATACAGCGCAATTATCCCCTAAGGCTTGTAAAACTCAAGAACCCTAGTTATTTGATCACAACATTGGGATTCAATATTAATAATAGCACTAAGTGGACATAGGTTAGTACCATTCATTGGGGCTGAACCACTATAAATCAGTTGTCTATTCTTTACCATTATATTCCATTCTTGATTATCATCTCATTTTTTGTCGTATTTTTGACTCCGTGTCGTTGGCCAAATCGAGAGTCAACAAATAATAATAATAATAATAATCACCTTCAAAGCATGAAGTTGAAATAATCGATTCATGATGGATTTCCATATATTTTCTAACATGTAAGCACTCGTAAAGTTCCTTACACACAACTATCACCATGGTGATTTTAGTTAACAAAATGCTCTATACGTCAGTATCTTTCTTTCTTTTTTCCTTTTAACTTGACCCCTAATGTCAAAAAAGGAAAATTTAATGTTGTAAATAATTTTGTTCTGAGCAACTAGACATTTTTATCAAATAAATTCATGATTGTCTTACACATCACCAAGATGAGATGCATTCTTTACTGGGTACCATTTCTAATATAGATTCAAGAACTTCCTACCTGTCAGTCACCAGAAACCAGCTTATAAATTTTCCTTTCCAAACTCCAATTCAGAGATGGTTTTGTGATGGATTCGGAGCTGGAACATTTCTGAGAACTCCTTGATCAAAGACTCGTGAGCAATATTAAGAAGCTGGCTATCATTGGGATGACCTACATTTGCTTCTCCACAATCGCTCGATGAAGGGAATCCTGCAAGTAGATTTTTAATACTTCCAACTTTCCGGTCACGTATTCCACAGGGGACTATCCAATCAAAAGGGGTTAAATCTGTGGTGACATTCAGCGCTAGGCCATGATATGCTATCCATTGAGTAACTCTTATTCCAATGGCTGCCAGTTTTTGGTTGTCTGAAAATATATAAATATATATATATATATATTAATGTTGAGAAAACTCAAAAAGTAAAATGAAGCGTGAAACTTGAAGGTATCACTATTGTCAATGGAGTATGAAAAGGAAAGTGTATTATGTGATAATCACAACTCAAAGTATGTTTTATATATAAAGGCCAAATAAGATACTTAACAAAATCAAGCAAGTTCCTTCATCAGCAGACTTAGCTGCAGTTTACCACTACAATCTTAGATCTTCCTTACACCACAATTCTATTTATCAGCTATCACAAAGAGTCGAATCTTATCAGAAAGAGTCAAGGCATTACAAATATCTATTTTTGACCCCTAACACTTTAGATATAACTCAAGTTATATATAAGTAAAACTTAAAACTGATGTAGCAAGCACTATAATTTTTTGATCCTCAAATATTGTAGAGTTAGGCCTAATATCAAAACATATTAGAAAAGCATAAAACTTCAGTAGAAGGATTTATTAGGAAGCAGCATACCGACCCAAACTCCAGTCAAGCCCTCAAGTCGAGAAGCCTTGATAGAGAACGTGTTGGTTAGAACGCGAATGACTATCTCCTCTAGTGCCCTAAGGTACCAGTGTAGATCCATCTTGTGATTCCGAAGATTTATAATGGGATACATGACAAGCTTCATTTGCAGCAAAAATTTCAGAAGTTAGTTTAAATGAGAACAGTAATGGATTAACTTCAATCAACTTTGTAGTTTTCTTAAAAGTGACACACAGTCAAACATATTCAGACAAACTTACTTGGTCATCAACAAACTCCTATAGTAAAGTCTGTAGTAAACTCTTCTTCATTTTATATTATAATTAAACTACTCCAATCAGAATCTGAGAACAGATGCTCATGAAGATGATAAGTTTATAGCATAAGTTTCCGGTATGCAAATGTGATTACACATTAACTGAAGCTCAATATGCAATGTCAGGCAAGCGAAAGTAAACAATCTCCAACATATGTGTAGATTTTGGTACCCACGTTCCCAATAGTAGAATTAAAGACAAATATGAAATTAGTTTTAGAAAGCATGATCTACACCAATTCAAATTATGAATATATTGAGCTTGGAAAAATTAATTGGTTGGGTTAAAACATTTACTTGGCCAGGACCATGGTATGTAACTTCACCACCACGTTCGGTTCTATGTACTTCAAAAGGAGCATTCTTCAAGTCAAAATTAAGAAAATTCTCAGAACTACTCGTACCCAATGTATAAACGGGGTTGTGTTGAAGAACAATTAAAGTGTCAGGACAATCTTCATTCCTTTGAATCATATTCTTTTTCTCATTCACTAATCTTTTTTGCCAAGACCATGCCTTTCCATATGGAATTAACTCTTTGTATAAATCAAAGCACTCACAGCTGCAACAGTTTCAAGTTGAATTAGTGAGCTTCATGGAGCATGAGGTTAAGTGCTTGATAAAATACATGGCAAAATAAAGGTACTCACTCTTGCCTTGTTGAGGGATTTTGAGAGGTGAGTTTTTGAGTGTCAAAATCGACTCTGTTCAAAGTTGACAGCACCTTTGAAAAGGAAGGCCTATGTTGGTGTGGCTTTCTTAATTGATCATGTGTTGGACATAATAAGTTTGAGCTAACGTAGTGTGTTAGAGCTAGAACCATATCTCAATTATCAGCAATTTCCAACCCCAATAAAAGAGTTACAGCTGTTGGTTCTCAATCCTTGAAAAAGAAAGGAAATATATATTTATATATTACTGCAACCACAATTTCTATTCAAGCCACATTATTCATTAGGTTTTATAAAAAAAAAAGCACTATGATATTCAAAAAAGAAAAAGAAGTGTGCCTTGTAGCAACATTTGATCAAATGCAGTATTTTCAAAAAAGCAAGTAATACCCTTTGATTAAGAATATTTAAATACCCCAACAACAATTGACAAGTAAATGTTACAAGTCACACTTGTTTTCTTTTCTGAATTACATCGGGGTATTTTCTCCATTGTTACAGTAAGTGAAAATGGATGACTCTTTTATAACATAGATTAGATACCCGAAGGGAAGAGAACAGGCGAAGTGGGTTGGCGGAAGGAGGAAACGGCTGGGAGAGAAAGAGAATTTAGGGGTTTAAGGATTTCTCAGTGAATTCGAGGAAAAGCAGTATCCTTGGCTTTACCCAGGGATTGTTGAAGAAACTATGGGATAAAGGGGAGAAAATGAATTGAGTGTAAGAGAAATCGAACAAACAATATCTCAATTTCACATGTTCCGTTGAATGTTACAATCAATGAGTGAGAAAAATACAAATTACATCAAGTTTCAATAGCCTGAATAGTTTTTTTTTTGTTCATCTGAACTCTCCAGACTCCAGAATATTGAAAAAGAAAAAACTAATTTCTGTGATAGTAAACATTAAACACGAATCAAAATCAAATAACAAATCCAAATGAAAAAAGAATAAAAAATGCGCCAACCAACCAGGTGGACGACGGACGGCAAACCTGAGAAGGCGAAGCAATCACTGAAAGAGAAGCGAAGGAGGAGAGGAGAACAAAACGACGTCGTAGTGGGGAAATCTTAACGGGTCGGGTGGTGGTACGAGTTCAGCCAAGCTTGGTGATGCGTACAATTGTCTAATAAATAAAGCTTTCTCATTTGGCCACGCACATGCCTCCACGTCATACTTTCGGAGTCCCACATCGATTTTGAAGGAAGCCGTTCTTCAAATAAATCTTATAAAAATAAGGTTGCCGGCTTGAGATAACGTTGCCTTAAACTAATGAGTAAGGAAAACAAAGCGAGCGGTGGGAGCTGCTCGCCGCGCCTATCATATTCTGTGCGCATAAATTTGTGGAGGGGTTATAGGCTGGTCAAGTGTTGACGCTGCTTACTTTGCAGAACTCGCTTGCGCGGGCCTCCCATACCCAAACCCCACAATACTAGTTCAAGTATTTTTTTCTACAAAATGTTTCAAATTAAAATTTAAACAATTGACTATAAAATTAAAAATCTAAATCACACTTGAAATTTAAACCAAATTTAAAATAGAGGTCAATCTAAGTAATATGATATCCCAATAATAAAATCTAAATAGAAACCAGAATAGGCTAATAAAATAACTCCAAACTCTAACGCAATTTATTAATTCCCATAAGGAAATCATTTTATTAATTCCAAACATTGTATATTCCCATAAGGAAATCATTTTACTATTTCCTATCACACACAATTTCAAAATAAGGGGTGGTTATAGAACATTCCAAAATTGCTAATAATGTTTAGTGTCTTGATTAGTGTGCCCACTCAACTTATTAACTGCCCGTTCAAGGTCGGGATTGCATAATTTGATGTATATATAAATATATATGTGTGTGTGTGCGTGTGAAGTTAATTGATTAAATATGTGACTATGTGACATACATGATTTATATGATAATATGAATATATGTGCATGTTTATGTGAATTAAATATGCATGTAGGCTTGTGTTTTGTTAATAAGTGCATATTTGTAATGTTTGACTCGTTGAGGGTATAAATGTGATTATATGTGTTAAATAATTGAGACCGCATTATTATGTGGATATATTTGCAGTATTCGGCTCGAAGCGATCCTAGGGAGTGAATTAGCGGAATAGTCACAACATGGTCAAATGCCCAGCTTGGGGTGAGCCTAGGAGTATTTTGGGAACTTAGTATATATTTGAGATTTATCGGGTAACAGGTAATTATTTGGTGATTAATTTGGCACGTTGGGATTAATTGTGAATTTATTGGACCACTTGAAGATTAGTGGGAAACGCGGTAAATGACGGGTTTTGCCCTTAAAGGCAATAAGGGGCTAAGATAAGTATAAGGGCATTTCGGTCTTTTGTGTTAAGAGATAGGCTTGGGAAAGACTTTAGGAAGTGACTAGAACTACCATAAACCACTAAGGGTTCTCTCTCTCTCACGTTACCCTCTCTATCACTCTCCTTGGGGAACTTTGGAAAGCTAAAGAAGAACAATTCTTTAAACTTTGGGGCATGAATTTGCTGAAGAATCAAAGCTAGGATTACTTGAGGATCAGCTCAGGGCCGAAATTGTGATCAAGGTATGGTTTATAACCTGTTTTGTTGGGGGATTTTCTGATTAGTTTAAACTTTAGTTTTGAGTTGTGATAAGTTTGTTCGCTGGTTCTTGGGTTATAAATTATGCTTAGGCTGTGTTGTTGAGAGTTCTAGACACACTTGGGACTTAGGACTGTAGTTAGGACGGATTTTGGTAAATTTGGCTGAGGAAAATGCAGTGAAAACATTGGGGATTTCTGGGTTTTGGGCTCGAGCCGCGACCCTGTTCTTCAGGGCCCCGATCCGTGTTCGTGAGAAGGCCCTTGGGCTCCCAGCGATTGCCCAGGTGTCACGGCCTAGGTTAGGGCGTGCCTCGGCCCGTGCCTTCCATGAGAGAGCCCCCTTGCTCTCTGACTTGTAGCGCACCGCAGCCCTTAAGGCCTGGGGCGCGACTCTAATTGAGAAAAATAGCCAAATCAGGTTTTTAGGCTCGAGAACTCAAACCTAAGTGCTTGGGAAGGATTCTACTACCCGGTTTAGTAGAATTCGAGGTCCCTGAGGCTAGTATGTTATTCTGAAGTTTTTAATTGGTTTATGTTTTAATAGTTATCCATTATTCCTTTGTGACTAGGGTTACCATTAAGACTCGGGATTGAAGATTGTGCTTGAGACCGCTCTACACCTTCAGCTTAGGACTCAAGGTAAGAAAACTGCACCCAGGTTGTGATTGGGGCTTGGACCTCTGTTAATGAATATGCTTATAATTGTGAATAAATCTGTATTTGAGAATATATGGATATGTGTAACGCCCTACTGCCTTAGAGCCGTTACTAAGTGAGTTTAAAATGTGCAATTAACTCGCTAATCGAGGTTTTAGGAAAAAAGTGTAGTTAAATCATAATCAGAGTCATAAATTAGAAAATAAACCTTTCATTGAAAATTATAACGCGTTTAACATTTGGGATCCCAAAAACATTGTTTAGAAATATTTACAACTTAAAATATAACCAGAGTTGACTAAATGAAAAAATTCAAGTTCAGTACAATCATCTCCCAAAAACACCCTTGGCCGTGGCAGCCAGGCAAACCAGACATGTACGCACTGCTCTTTCACGCTCACCATACTCAAGGTTGATCAACTTTCCCCTTGCCTTTACCTGCACCATAGAGCACCTGTGAGCCGAAGCTCATCAAGAAAACCCTCACAAGCAGATAATATATATGCATGTCAAACACTTAACATATAAACATGCCATCATCAGGCTATACACGTACAGCCATGCCGCCCCAGGCGCTTTACCAGGCCCTGGGTTCGCGGTCTATACCGTAAGGATATTCCAGGTATCCCTTGGGGTCTCGCCCTAGCAACTCGCACTCCGCGTGCTAAACGCTGCTCTCGGCCCATTGCCGTTCTCGGCCTTCGCCGTTCCCGGCCTTCACCGTTCCCGGCCATCGTCGTTCCATCATTTATGTACATACATAGTATAACTAAACAAATATTTAAATGTGTATAAATTCATTCAAAGGGCCCACGCCCTGCAACACAGCCATATAGGGCCGAGCCCTGCAACCCAATCATATAGGGCCGAGCCCTTCAACACAAGCTCTATGGGAACAGTAGTTTTCTTACCTATGTCCCGAGCCTTCCAAGCACCGATGTCTCAAGCACAGTCCCCTAATCCGAGCCTCGCTGAAATCCTAGTCACAACGCATTAACAATATACATCCATCAAGCCTTAATCCATTAAATAACTTCAAGTCTTAATTCTAATCTCCAGGACATTGAATTCTATCAATCTGGGTGATAAAATCCATCCCGAGTCTTAACTATTTAATTCCCGAGCCTAAAACCTCTTTAAAACCCAAAAATGCACTAAGCGCCGCGGCCCTAGGGACTCATGCCGCGGGGCGCCCCAAGTTCTAAGGGGTCGCGGCTCAGAAAGAACAGTGTCGTGGCCCGACCCCTCGAGCCCAAAAAAACTCACTACTTTCACCTCAAAAACCAGTCCAATTATCCCCAAAATCAAGCCAACAATCCAAACTAATTATCACAGAGGTTATACTATAGATTCAGCAACAAAACCTAACCAGAATTCTAGTTCAAAGCCCCATCAAACTCAAAGTTGAATCTTCATCTCTCCAACATGCAAAACTCTAACATACCAGCCGAAAATTCCAAACACAATCCTTATAATTTAAAACTTACCCTTTGCTGAGTTGAGTCTCTGAGTTGATCTCCTAAGCCCCAAGCTTCTAGCCTCCAAAGCTCTAGCTTGATTCCTAGCTTCCAACTGGTTTTTCACAAGTAGAACCTCCAAGATGTCTCTAAGCTTCCAAGAGAAGAAGGGAAACAGAGTGAGGGAGAGGGTGTGGGTCGGTTTCGAGAGTTCCAAATGGTTCTGTGGTTTGTTTTATGTAACTTAAGTCTATACGGCTACCTTAAGGCTCGGGGTACCAAAAACGTCCCTGATGGCAAAATGGTAAATTTCCCCAATATTCCCTCCTAGGCATTCTAACCTCAAATATATCTCCGAATATTTATTTCCGTAATCCGATAACCCCAAAAATGACTAACACCCGAGATACCCCTCGACTCACCCCTAGTCGGATTTTCGACCCCGTTTTGACTTTCTAGCTAACCGCTCCCTAGGACTGTCTCGGATCGTGCAACATAGATATATCACAAGTATATCACAATTATCATGTTTATACCCTCAATGGGCTAAAATTACAATCATGCCCCTAATAACTAGACGGGGTCCAGATGCATATTTAATTCACCAAAACATGCATCACTAATCACATATTCACACAAATCCACATGTTAAACAATAATTCACATATTGCCCTCCAGGCACGCTAATAAAGGAGATTTGGGTCGTTACAATATGCATACTTGTTTGTGATGCGATCGATTGCGTGTTCCGCAATATATTTATTTGTTATATATGATTTGAAAGTCCGGCCTAAGGGAGTCGGGGTTGATGTTAAGCGTGCAGAACGCAACCCGGCATAAGCGTGTCGAGGTCAGCTAAATAACCAGAGGGCTCAGCCTAAGGGCGTCGGGCCTGAACGTCTCTGAATAAACAGAAGTGCCTTTTTGCACTTAACTAACTGTATTGAATACTGAGATTGAAATACATATTGGAATAAACTGTTTATCATTGCCTAGCTTGTTGCTTATGTTCTATCGTCATTGAATTGATCAATCTAAGTTTACCGTATATATATATATATATATTGTTGTTCATTTGTGATTGTGAATTAAATTTTCTTTCTGAACCTTGGCTCATGGGTGCTATCTGGTGCAGGTAAGGGAAAGGGAAAGCTGGACCAGCCGTGAATTGGAGAGCTTTAGGGGTGGTGTGTACATCAGCAGCTGCTCGACCGCCACGACGGAGGGATTGATAGGGACTAGAGCCAAATTTTATTTTTCCACTTAGGCTGGCTTCAGTTGTAATTATTTTGAGGGTTGCAAAGTAAACACCTTTTGGGGATCCAGTGTACAAACTCTTTTAATGAAAAACAACTATTTCATGATCAAAATCTTTTAACCTTAATCCGTTAATTGACCTTATTAACACGTTTATGTCCAAACGACTTGATTAGCAAGTCCAACACTATTTAAAATACACAGTGTAATGATCTTAGCTATCCAGGGCATTATAACTCTTAACCATTTTTTTCCCGAATATATTCACGCTTATCAGAGCGATTTAGGTTTAAGGGTTCCTAAAGACTGGCTGGACATGTACACTCGCCGCTAAAGACAAGCTCAACTCAAGGTTTGGTAACTGTATATGTGACTATATGTTTAGTTGTTTAAATGAAATATAAATGCCTAATCTGCTTGTTGATTAGGAAGCACGAGATATACTGATATTGCCTAACCTTTGATTGCTATGTGTATATGATGAGGCATGCTTATTACCATTACTACCATATGTGAATAATTATTATGTTTGCATTGTAATTGTATATTTTTGCTCGAGTATTGGCATTAAACCGTGGGGTGATTTCAAAAACCTGGCCAAGTCATTGATTGTAGATAAACTTAGAGAGTTATGCCTCCAAGGCGATCAGTTCAACTATCCAGCGCCGAGATCAAGGCTAGAGGTGATGACCAGGGCCAGAACCCTCCGCCAGTCCCTATGAACTTGCAACAGATGCTTGCTGATATGCAAGCTTGACTTCAAAGTCAAAAGGAAGTGATTCTTCTTCTAAGACAGCAGGTTCTGCCAGGGAACGCTGCACCAGACTTGCCACCTTCTGTGGCACCAATAGTACATCAACCTCAGATTGGGAACAAGTGGGAGCCATTGTACGAAAGGTTTATGAAGCAGCATCCTCCAATCTTCGAGGGAGGACCAAATCCACTTAAGGCTGAACAGTGGATGAGTCTGATCACCTTCTTCGTGGACTTCATGAGGGTGAAAGGTAATGATAGGGTGGCTTGCGCCTGTTAGGAACGAGTTTCCTAATACGTAGCGGGATAGAGATGGGTTTGCCCAGAGTAAAAAAAAATTTTTTGCAACATATTTAAACTACCTTTAAATATGTGGATCCATTAATATATATACATTAATCATAAGCGAGATTAAAGAACAGACCTCTTGATACCTATCAAGTGTCATTGCTATCTTTTCGTAAAATGAACGACCTTCATTTCCAAGCTACTCTCAAGTACTCACACCAAGATCTTCCACAACGTTCTCTACACCTCAAGAAGTGTGCGGGCACTTAGAAAATAAAGGATGATATATTTTTTTATTCAACTTGATGTACTCAACACATGAGATCAAGAGAATACGCCTGAGATTGGTTCTATATCTTTTTCAGGGAGAGATAGAAAAGTATCATTCTTTTTCTTAGAGCGAATAAATTCTATATTGAGTATATATTTATTTTCTGATAAGTCTAACTTATATAGAAAATATTCAAATTTAAAAAATAAATATGTAACTAATTTACAATTTATCTTATTAATGAAAATATCAAAAACTAACTTTTGAATTTTCCATTAATTAATTAATTAAATAAATAAAAGTGAAAAATCTATCCCTGATTTTTCTTGTAGCTCACGCCACACACAGTCCAGGGATTGTGTGTGTCGTGTAGCTCCCTATAAATTAGGGATATTTGATTTTTCCACAATTATTTAATTATTTATTCAAACTACTTTATCAGATAAAATCCAACAACCTGATAATTGATTAAAATTTGAATCTATTATCTTTTTAACTAATTATCACATATAATTAATTATTTGAATAAATATCAATCTTTTACGTTAAAATACAATTTGAACTTATCATATTATTATCTCCCACTCAAATAAAGATATTTAATTAATTCTACCAATTAATTAAAACCAATTTTAATTATACTAATTTTGAAAATTAAATATTAATTTTTATTATAATTTTGAAAATTATAATAAATTAATTATTTATATAATTTTGAAAATTACACAATAATAAATATTAATTAATTTTGTTAATTACAACTAATTTGTAATGAATTAATTAATCACTATTATCACATAATTGCATATTTGGCTTGAAGAACAAATTTCTTCTTAAATATGTCTTTTTACTATTTTACCATTTATATCAACTCTTGCTTTGAATAGTGTTGATAAAGTCGCTGTAGGGACCTATAAACCTATAATTTCAAGCTCCAATAAATTTGAGATTATTAATTAAACTATTTAATCAAATAATCTTAAATTATTAATGTAATAACCCAACTATTTCTATGATCTTGGACCATTAGATCTACTATACATAGCTACTATTTTGGGAAAGATACATAAGAAATAATATAACCTTATTAAATCTCAAAATATTGTATCAAATACATAATAATAGAAAATATGGCATGGGTACCCATTGTTTAAAAGAAAAACATAAACTTTAATTCAATTGTTTAAAAAAACTAAATGCGGAAAAACATGATCTAAAAGACTAAATATAAATAACTTCATCCTTGATCGACATGCAGTCCACTCAGTTCGTTCATTCTCAACACACATGCCAAGCTTCCAAGAATCCTTCCGCCTCCGTATCTAGTTTCCTGCATCACACTAAAAAAATAAAGGAATGAGCCTAATGCCCAGCAAAGAAAACCTAACACATAACTCATATTCATAAAATTCATAACGTAGCATATAATAAAACATATGTCACACATACTATAATGGCCATTATTACTTGGGGTCCCATAACTAAACAAGTCATATGCCCATTAGATTTGTGGGGCTTGCTAGCTAAGCAAGTCATATGCCTATAAATTTATTGGGGCTTGTTAGTGTACAGGTCATATGCCCAAGTCTACAAACATACACAATATAACATTTCATAACACAACATAACATAAGATAACATATCACATATCATATAACATATAAAATCCTATCCTATTTTCCTTACCAATATACTGGGATGATGAGAACAAAGTCAGGATTTTGGAACACTCCTAAAAACCATAATATAGAGGTGAGTATACTAAAGAAAAGAGATGGAAAGAATAAACTACACCATCGAAACGATACTTACCAATGAAAACCTTAAGTTCGAAGAACTTAGATGCCTAACCAAGAATAGAAAAGACTAAGTTAGGATTTGAGTAGAGAAGAACTATAAGAATCAATACAGAAAGGAACTAGAATTATGAATACCTTGAATGCTTCTATGACCGAACTATACCTCGAAACCGAAATGCACTATAACCTTACTTCCCAAGTGTTTATTAAGCTTATAATGATTAAGCTTATAACCCCAATCCAAGTGTTTATCACTCTATAGTCTCACTAGCACATGGAAGGCTCTGATCAATGCTTGAAGAATGAATGAAAAGGCTTGGTGCTAGGTCCTATTTATAGAGTTCTAGGAATAAAAATCTTCTTTTTGGCTTTAATAAAAATAATAAATTTAATTGAAAATATTTGAATATCCTTCAGCCAAAGGCTTAGGAATTGGTCAAATTTTTCAGAGAGATTTAAGAATTCAAAGCTTGATTTTTAAAATAATAAAAACAAATAGAATCCTAACTTCTAACTCCCTAAATCTCGTAACTCTAAACTCCCCTGCAGTAAAATCAACATATCTGGAGCTGTAGAACTCCGATTTAGACTTTCTTTACACCGTTAGAAAGCTAATTAAATTATCTACAAATTTTTAGAAATAATATTTTTCGAAATTCATAACATAACTAGATAAAAAATAGGTCAGAAGTTCAGTACCCTAAAGTTACGAAAAATCTATTTATAACGTAATCCACAAATAAATAAAATTGTGACAAATATCATGCTCCTATTAGATTTTGGTGAAGACTAAGTCTTATATTTCTCTTATTTTATCATTAAAATAATAATTCCTTAATAATCATACATATGACAAGTGTCATATTCCTATTGGCTCTATCTAAACCTTAGGAATAACCATGCTCATGACAAGTGTCATATTCTTATTAGCTCTATCTAAACCTTAGGTTATAATAATTATCATATTAATAACCAGCAATATTAATCAAACCTTGTGTTATAATTAATATTCTTAAACTATAGGTTAAACTTATAAAATCCATAACTATTGCTAGGGGTTTCCAACTAAGTCCCGGCTTGAACCAAAATCCACAGTAATAACATACTATAACTACTACTAGCTATTACTATTACTACTACTATCGAACTAGCTAAGTAAAGTTCTTGGACTCTACAATTAATCTCATGATTACTCCACTATAAATATGAGACTGCACTCTTGTAATTATAGACATTTCATTTACTGAGTACTTTATAATAATAAAGCGTCCATTGAAATAATCATTACATACAAATTAGCCCTCTAATAATGGTTCATAATTAACCGGGAATAAAATTATTGTTTTACCCTTTTAATTATATCTTGTTTCCTTAAGTACCATTGACTTTACTAGTGAAGGTTAAATCATAACCAAATTACGAATTTGAGCTCAATAACTTTTCAGTCCCAAAAGTCAACCCTTAAGAGAACCATTATTCAATCTCTTACGAGAAGGTATAGATTCCATATCTGTATACTATGTCCCCAACCATTTACATTAATGAGTTCCAAAAACAAAAGTTTCTAGCCTGATCATTCTGACAAACCCTAACGAGTGAATCAAAGAACTCATATAACATAAACAGGAGTTCATAGTAACTTCAGGATTAAGATTTATTTGTATATGATCATCAGTTGATATATTTAATTAATACTTTGAAATGGTATTTAACTAAGTATTAATAAACATATCTGGTCCAGTTCTATATATTCTCTAATATATAAAATACCTCCACTAAAGTGTCCTACTACACTAGTAATCCAGATCTAGATCACATATCTTCATAATACTAGTGGACCGTACTTGCAGTAATTAATCTAAAGATTCCATAACTTTATTTTACTGCGAACTATTCAAGTTCATTTATCTCAAGCACAATCCTCTCGTACCAATACGTGGTTAAAATCAGATATATGAACTTAGGAATTTTTCTGATATTTACTTAATATTATCACAGAATAATATAGTCCACAAAATATATGCATAACAAATTCAATTTATTTATTTCTTTCTTAAAACAATGTCTACTACATATGCTTTCAGGGCACAATTCCCAACAGCCTCAACTACTGTTTGAGCATTCTATGCCATTTGATCCTCAATATATTCATCGTGCCATGTCGATCTCCTAAAGAGTGGTCTGAAGGTCATCTCAATCGCGACTCTGAATTCTGTCCAGTTCTTGATAGGGGGCCTTAAATGTCTTTGAGTATACCACTGGAGTGAATCACCTCATAAACGTAGACTAGCCAACTTAACTCTATACTCCATGGGTGTTCCTAAGTCACAAAAAAACTACTGCCAAAGAGTATGTCCAAGACCAAATGTCGCGTTGATTTCTCTCCTCCCCAGTGAAGACCGAGAACTGCAGAGTCATAAAGGATTGGTAGATCTGGATCCTCTGTTGATGGTCATACACTATTGGAGGATCTATTACTACTTGGTTTACTACCTCGGGTTGCTCTGCCATGTAACCTACAATTTATAAGACTGGTTAAGTAAAACAAAATAAATACACTAGAAAATTTTTAAAGGCAATACTTACAGTGAGTGTAGGTCTTTCGTTGCGAATGTATGTGTTGTTGGTAACTGGTTTACCATGTGCGCAGCAGAAAGCACAGAGTGTTGGTCTCAGAAATTTCAAAAAAATATATATATAAACAAACTTTAAATAATCGGATCCATTAACATGCAATACATTAATCATAGAGAAATTAAAAAAAAAAGATTTACCAGTTGAAGAACTATCAAGAATCCTCAGTTATCTTTTTTGTATCTCCAACGAACATTCAATCCAAAGTAGTTCTTCAAAATATTCATACCAAGATCTTCCAAGATGTATCTCTACACCTGACGTGTGTGGAAACGTAGAGTAATGGTGTAACGCCCCAACTCCAGGGACCGCTACAGTGCACATTGCAAACAGTGCTAAACTCGCTAATCGAGTTGTTTGGCCATAAACGTGTAACTAAGTATGATTAGCGGTTTAGGGGTTTTAAACTTTGGTTAAGATATAACGTTTCACTAGAACGTTTATTGTGTACATTGGGATCCCAAAAATATAATTTTAGAGTTTGTTACAAGAAAGTGTTTACAACAGGCCGTTCTAAGCGGCAAAATAGGGTTCAGCCCTATTTCCACTTTCAAACCTCGCCCAAGTATTGGTCGAGCAGCTGCATATGTACACGTCATCACCTAAGCTCTCCAAATCAAGGATGGTCCAGCTTCCTTTTTCCTTTACCTACACCACAAAGCACCCGTGAGCCGAAGCCCAGCAAGAAAACTCATATGCTCATAAACAGTCATATCATGATATCAAATCATATCTGGCATGCCTAGCATTCATAGCTCTATTCAGCATGCAAATGAATTCAAACAGATGCTGGGGTATCCAGGATAAGAAGTCTTGGCCTTCTGATTGGAGGACTATCAAGTCAATCCTAATCAGATGAGTGTCGCAACACTTGAGGTTCTGGTAAACCATACTGAGTGACCGACAAGCGAGCCATTAACTCAAATGGAAGGGTGGCTGTTGGGTAAGCCTCTAACCTTCAACAGGTTCTGGTAAACCATACTGAGTGACTGACAAGCAAGTCACTAATTTGAATGGAAGGTTGGCTGTTGGGTAAGCCTCTATCCTTCATCAGGTTCTGGTAAACCATGCTGAGTGACCAACAAGCAAGTCACTGGGGCCTTAGTGCCCAAAGCCATGCATATGATGATCAAAATGATCATACAGAGCTCATAGCTCTGATCAGATGAGTGAATATCACTTTGAGGTCCTGGTAAACCATACTGAGTGACTGACAACCAAGTCACTAGGGGCCCAGTGCCCATAGCCGCGTAACAACACCGTTACCTAGGCTTTCCTGCAATGGCTCTAAATGACTAGCCCTTGGATAGATAAATGCTTGTTTATATTCATCGAACTTGAGGTTGGTCCTGCATTAATGCTCTTTGAGTCATTCAATGCAGAGGGTCGATTAGGTCCAATCGACATAGCTTGCACTAAACACACTAGGGTTGTCATGACTAGTGAGTTAGCACGACGTGACCAGTGCCCAGTACCACTGCTGAACCTGACTAGTGAGTCACAGCTTCATAGTTGATACCAACACCTTTGCCAATTCTGACTAACGAGTCAGCCCTGTGTGACCAGTGCCCAGTACCACTGTCGAACCTGACTAATGAGTCACAACTTCACAGTTGATACTAGCACCTTTGCCAAACCTGACTAATTAGTCAGTACCATGCACAAGTAAGCAATGCTATCAATGTGTATCATATGCCAATCATCCAAGAACAGGACATTCAGCATGCTTACTAAATAGTTGCTAGCATAATTATGATCATGCACAAACACAGAGACTCAAGCTCTGACCAATCTCATATTCATTATTCATGGCATGCCCTAATCACATGTTTTTCGTGCATCACATGCATCGCACTTAATCATCCAGCATGCCTCAACAATAATCATATGCAAATGGGAAAGATTGCCAAGAATTCATTATGCTATCAATGTTTACATTTAAACATCCAACATGCATCAAACATAACCATGCATGTCACATATGGGGTGCAGTTTTCTTACCTTGGGTTCGAGCAAGAATTAATAAAAGAAACGACCTTTGAGAACGATCAGTCCTTTGATCCTTTAACGGTCACCTAGTCATAACCAAAAATATAGAATACCATCAATGAAAATGAAAGTAAAGGTTTCCAAATCAATATCTAGCCTCCGGGACATCAATCCACACCCAACCGGGTAGTAGGACCGACCCCGAGGCCTTAAGCTAGCATCCCCAAGTCAAAAATCCATTTTTGGCCAAATCTGCCCTGATGGGCCGCGGCTCACCATAGCCATGCCGCGGCTCACCCTCAGACAGAGGCAAAAACTTGCCCAAAAGCACACTCAGGCCGCGGCACACTACGCAAACCAGCAACAGTCAGATTTTCTTCCCCTGCGTTTCCCTCGAAACCAAACCTTCAAACCAGTCCCAAACCTCAACCTAACACCCAATTTAACCACCAAACATTATCCACAACTCACCCTCATCAAAACCCAAGTTAGACACCAACCAAACTTCCATTAATTCCAACTAACCACCAAGAAATCACAAGTTGAAACTTAAAAGAAAACAGAGTATAATCAAACTTTCATGGCTGAATTTCCTTACCTTAAGCTTGGTTTTCAATCCCCTTCAATGGCTGAATCAAGTCCCTAAGCCCAAACCTTGATTTCCTAGCTTGTTACCTCAAGTTGGCTCTCAAAATTCCAAAGGGAGAAGGAAGAGAAATGGTGCACGGTGAGGGAGAGAGGTGAGGATAATGATGCTCTATTTTTAAATGATTCTACAGCCTTCTAAAACTCAAAGGCTGATATATATCTTGGGGGTGAAAAGACTATTTTGCCCCTAGGTCAAATAAAAGCTTCTAAACACTCCCAAGGGTAAAATTGTCATTTCCAACCTATACCGTTAATTATAATTAACGCTCTCCAATTCCCGCTATTCTCAATATTCTCAAATACCAATAAATCATATCCCATTACCCTTTAATTCCCGGTAATGTTCTAATCATCAAAGTGACTCTGAGACTCACCCCGAGCCCCGAACTTAAACCCGTTATGACTAGACCGAAAACTTGCATTCCCATGATCGTCTCATGCCGAATGGCTCGAACCAATCCACATATGATGTGGTAAAATTATAATTCACCCATATGCGTAAAATTACTCAATCACGCCCCCAACGGCCAAATTATCAAAATGCCCTTGCTTTTAAAATATGAGCCCATATGCACGCATTCACCATCATATAATAATATAATTCACATAAACATGCATATAATCATTAAATACCATAATAAATCAATTATGGCCCTCCCGACCTCCTAATCAAGGTCCTAAACCTTATTAGAAAATTTGGGGCATTACAAATGGTAGGAAAAATTTCTGATTCACAAGATATTCTCAACACATAAGATCTTGGAATATTAGGTCTGAGACAGTTTTTAGGGATAGAGAAATATAATACGATATATTTTTCTCTCTGTGAAAAAGCTTAGTATTCTCTCTATGAAAAGTTTATTATGAAAATATTTTCATATGATAGATTTATAAAAGAATTAATTAGATTTTAAAATTTAAAATTCAAATTATAAATCAATTATTAAATAATTAAATAAATGAAAGAAATATCCAATACTGATTCTTGGACCTTGTTACACGCGAACTATTGTGCATGTACTGTAGTCGGTGTGTAACACATCCCTGATTTCAAGGATGTGTTCCAACCATTTTCTTTAAATTATTATTTAATAGTTATTTATTCAAAAATATCTAAACCTGATAACTTATTTATTAGATTAATTAAAGAATAAATATCATTTCAAATTCAAATATCATTGGCAAGTTTGTGTTCTTGAGAGACTCGCTAATGAAGGGTGTTATGTGTTTTGGGAAGAAAGGGAAATTGAGCCCAAGATTTATAGGTCCATTTGAGATTTTGGACAGGGATGGGCAAGTTATGTATCGTTTAGCACTGCCCCCAACAATAGTCAAAATGCATAACATCTTTCATATCTCGATGTTGTGTAAGTACGCGTCAGATCTCTCTTATGTTCTGAGTTATGGACCGTTACATCTGAAGTAGGACCTGAGTTACGATGAGTAGCCATAGCATATCATCGAAAAAGGAATCAAGGAGCTAAGATCCAAAAGGATTCCATAAGATAAGGTCCTATGAAAGAATAACACGGAAAGAGAGGCAACATGGGAGCTAGAGGGAGACATGACAGAAAGATACCTTGATTTATTTGGTAAGAAATTATTTCGAGACGAAATTCCTTTTAAGGAGGGTATATTGTAGCGCACCAAAATTTTTTATTTTATTTTGTGGTTTATTTTATTATTAATTGTTAAGTGTTAGAAGATTATTTTCAATTGTTGGAATTGGTTGGTAAGAATTATGTGGATTTAATTTTGTTAATTGTTTTATTTAATTATTTTATTTTAAGAGCTTTGTTGTGTTTCTTTGGGTGCACTAAGGTGCATGGTTAGCAGAAATGCACTCTAGCACTTGTGTGTGTGCATGTGCATGATATGCATGGTAAGCATGCATTAGTTTCCATGCATGGTGTTTTTTTCTATTAATTATTATTTATTATTTTCGTGTGGCCAATTTAGAAAAAGGAAAATAATTAGATAGTATGTATATATTTTTATTTTATTTAATTTAGTTTAAAGATATTAGTGATATGGCTACTAGTGTTCTTCTAAGCTATATTGGGCAAGTTAGATGAAGGTGATTTGGTGTGTGCTAGCCATTTATAGAAGAGAAGAGGAGAGGCTAGGGGGTTTGGTCAAGGTTAGTGTGAGTGCATAGGGGAGTTTCCATTTTGTACACAAATCAATCAAGCCATAGTTGACACTTACATGAATTGGGGAGAGGGAATTAAGGGAATGATTGAGGCCTTAATTTTGGGCAAGTGATTTAAAGGGGCTCGACTAGGTTGAGAAGGGGAAACAAGGAGAAGCTTGACCCAATTTTGTGGTGGTTGTCGTGTGTATAGAGGAGGAAGGGAAGGAAAGAAAGAAGATAAAGAAGGAGAAGGAGAAGGAGAAGAAGAAGGGAATTTCGAACCCTAGGGTAATGTATTGTAGTGTTATTTTCCTTTTTTTTTTCATCTATTCTATCAATCTTAAGTTCTAAGCAATAATTTTTTTTTGGGTTTTGATTGAACGTAAGTCTTGAGGTGCCAAAGGGTTGATCAAATCATGTGTATCTTTGATCACTACAAAGGAGGTAATGGGAAATCCTAGTCTTTTGCTATTTTGATGTTTATTTTTTTTTTGGTTTTGAAAAATGGTTGTTTTTTTATGCTAAGTTTCGGCCAAGTATGCGTATAGGTTCTAGTATATATTTTTATTAATGCTGCTATGATGAATACATGTATTGGTAAGCTTTTTTTTAATAGAAGCATGTTGGGTTTTAATTGAAATATGGAAACAAGAATAAGATTTGATGTATTTTTTGACCTAGTGTATGTCTTAGGGTTCATTTCATTTCTTTTTAATTATAGAAAACATGCAAGGGATTTTATGTTGTTAGAACATGTAGGTTTCGGCCTAGGGATCCTTTTGCATGTTGGGTTATATTTCTTTTTATTATTTGTATTACATGTTTTCATTGGTGATTGTAGGAGTATGCTAGACTTTGTTTTGGGTTGGAAAAAATAAGAGATAGAAACATGCTATATGTTTCGGCCTAGTTCCTTAATAAAAGGGTTATGAACTTTGTTTGGTTTTCTTGACTTTACTTTACTATTTTGGGGTAATGAGCATATTGTTAATTGTGGTATTTCATGTTATTAGGTTGTATAGAATTCGACATGAGCATGCATTATGGTGTAAGATTGTTTTGATTTTGATGTTGGTTTTGCATGATTAAATGTATTCTTCTTGAATGGTTCAAGTGTAGAAACATGTTAGGTATGTCTTAACATGATTAAATGTGTAATTTTGATAAATATATGCTCGCTGTTTTTTTTTTTTTTTTTATGATGGTGATAATAAATCAATGATTTTAAAATGCACAAGAGAAGCCTCAAAGTGACGTTTTGATTTTATATAAACAAAAGATTTAATTTCATATGTTAATTGGGGTTTTATTCAAAATAAACACATGCAGTTTTTTTTTTATATATTTTGTAAAAGAAAATATGGTTTTAATTCAATTATGTGATTTTAATCAAATAAAATGCTTGCTGGAATTTTTGGTTTTTAGAATAAAATGTCCGATAAATGAAATAAGTAAAACACGTGTATCAAATAAATTACTATGTATATGATAAATGTGATGTTTCCACAATTTAAATATGTATTTTCTCAATTATACTTATGCAGTTTTTTTTTTATATATTTACAAAATAGTTGATTAAAATTATTTCTAAAGGTGATCAAAGAATTTATTTAATAACTTTAAGTAACTAATTTTTTTTCACATTCTTTTAATTGTTATTTAATAATAAATGGGATTATTATTTTATACAAAATAAAGCTAAGGAATTATTTTAATAATTAAAATTTTTGTAATAAAATTTATGAATGGAAAATGTGTGATTTAAAGGAATAATGTAGTATTTGCTAAAGTGACAAATTATTTATGCTTGTTGAATTTCAAGAAAAAGGCGATGAAATGAGCATGTAGAATGTATCAACTTTAAACGTTAATTTTAAGAACACTTTCACATATGCATGTTACATGCAAGTGTATTTTTATGTTCAAACATAAGCCTATTATTCAAACATATGATTTTTGTTTTGTAACCATGAAGGAGTGATTGGTAGAATTGGCAGTATTCTTTATGGTTTTATGTGATGTTCTTGTATGAATAGACTTGTGGTGCACCTTGTGCCACGTGTGCATGGCCCATGCACATGCGGGGTATGTATGTTGGGCATGTGTATTCCTATGTTATTTTAAAGATGAACGTTTGATTATGATTATAGGCTCACTTTTGCTTGGACCTGAGGTAAGGAAGTTAGTTAGAGTTTTCTACGAATTATGTTATGAAAGGTATGGCTTGTTATGTTGCAAGAGATAAAGTGTTATGGAAAACATATGTTATGATAAGCAAAGTGTTATGAAAAGTGTGAATTCTATGTGTTTCATATGAATTGTGATACATGTGCTTGTATGATGAATGAAAAGCAAAAGGTTGCTAGTGTGGTGAACGCAACACAACAAAGGAGTTACTAAGGATATGCCGTAACTCATAGGGCGGATGCGCCAAGGCTATTCGAGGACCTGAGATCCTATTACCTCATAGTGGAGGTCTTACAAGTTTATGTTTTTTTCTCATTACCTCAAGATGTGACATGGACAATAGGGGTGCCATGATCACAAAGAGTATGATTATGATGTGTGATTATGATGTATGACTATGATTACGATTGTGATTATGACTTATGAGTATAAGGATGATATGTTTTGCCCTGAGTTTACGATATGAATATGCTCTTCTTGTGTTTTTTTTGATATTGTTGTATTTGTTGTAATTCCTTACTAGGCTTTTAGCTCACCCCTTACTTTTCCCCCTTTCAGGTAAACAATAGGGTTTCTCCTTGGCACACACAATGATGTGAGGAGTTTCGACGTTTGAGTATGTATGGCGTGGGGTGTCCTTTGAACGAATAACGATTAAGTTGAGCACCAAGAATAAATAAGAACTTATGTTATGGTTTTTATTTTAATTATGTTAGTGAGACCTACAACTTTATTTTATTTTTGAATATTGCATAAAGACACATTATTTTAATTTTTAAACTATTGGGCCCAAATTGCATGTTTTATCAAGGCCCCACTGAGCTTTTCCTCAAAATGGTATTTTTCTAATACTTGTGAGTTGAGCAACATTTTTATAAAGGAATAGAATTAGGGCGTATTTTACAAATGGTATCAGAGACAGGTTGTTCATATTTTCAAGGACCCCCAAGATACATGCTAAAGACCGGAAAATCTCACCTCACCATGTCGTAAGTACTTGCTTTAAATTGTTATTTGTTTTCTTTGTTTTAAATATTTAAATATGGTGGTAGAAGATTGGTTGAAGTCAGTAGAAGCTATCTTTGACCTCACAGAGATGAACGACCATCAAAGGGTTTCATGTGCAGCTCACCTACTCAAGATGGATGCAAGAATATGGTGGGATATGGTGAAGCAGACTCGTGACTTGAACACTATGACCTGGGTAGATTTTTTTCAAGCATTTGGCAAAAAGTATTACAGTGCAACTGTATTGGCAACCAGGGTGGATGAGTTCGTGACTTTGGTTCAAGGAAACTTTTCCGTTACCGATTACACTCAAAAGTTTGATAGGTTGGCTAGGTTTGCACCTGAAATAGTACCAAATGAGGCCATACGAGTCCAAAGGTTTATGAGAGGACTTAAGCCTATGATTGCTAGAGATGTCAAGATGACAAATGCTAAGGTGGTTAGTTGCGCTGAGGTATGGATAAGGCACTTGAAGTGGAATACTTGGAGGACCGCATATGGAAGTACAGTGCGACAAGAAGGGAGGCCACTAGAAACAAGGGTTTCCATGAGGGCAACAAGAGGAAAGCCCATGAAGGATAGAGCAGTGGCAATGACAAGACGCCTAGACCCCCGGTCACGAATGGAATCAATTATAACAACCATAACAACCACAACAACCGTAACAATCACAAAAATGATTGTAACTGCAGAAACCACCAAGACAGCAAAGTTGAGCGCCCCAGTTGCCCTAAATACTCGCGTTGACATTTGGGGGAATGTTAGGTTAGCACTAACAAGTATTACAAGTGAGTTCAGTCTGGCCATCTAAAGAAAGATTGCCCATAGTGGAAAGCAGGAGCAGGGCAGGGCAACAATAACAATCTAGTGCCAGCAAGAGTCTTTGCATTGACGTAAAAGGAAACAACCAACAGTAACACCGTGGTCACAGGTCAACACCATATTTCTAGTATGATATGTAGAGTCCTCATTGATTTTGGAACGACTCGCTCTTATGTTGCTATGAATATAATTAATAAACTAGGATTGCCTTGTAAACTGTTTGAGCATAGTTTTAGTACCATGTTACCATCAAGACACATTATGTCATGAATTAGGTGGCCACAGTCAGCTTCCATAGTAGTTGAGGGCAGAGAATGCCCAGCAGATCTCATAGAGTTATACATACCAGATTATGATGCTATACTTAGCATGGATTGGTTAGCCAAATATGGAGCAACGATAGACTGTCGGCAAAAGACAGTGGAGTTCAGACCGGAGGAAGGATAGCCCTTTTCTTTTAAGGGAGAAGTGACGAGATTTCGTACACCCATTATATAAGCATTGGAAGCTTGAAACATGATGCAGAATGGGTGTTCAGCATATTTGGCAAATGTTTTGGATAAATCTAAGGAGACAAAGTTAAAACCAGAAAATGTCCACATTGTTTGTAAGTTTCCGGAAGTGTTTCCCGAGGACTTCCCAGGTTTACCCCCTGACAGAGAAATCAAATTCGTGATCGAATTTGCACCTAAAACAACACTAATATCCAAAGCGCCCTACTGAATGGCACTTTTAGAGTTAAAGGAACTCAAGACCCAGCTACATAAATTGTTGGACAATGGGTTCATACGGCCTAGTCATTCGCCATGGAGAGCACCAAATCTGTTTGTGAAGAAGAAAGATAGAAGTACGATAATGTTCATCGATTATTGGGAACTCAATAAGGTCATGATTAAGCACAAATATTCCTTGCCCAGTATAGATGAACTCTTTGATCAACTGCAAGGGGCAGCAGTGCTCTCAAAGATTGATCTGTGATCCTGGTACCATCAGCTGAAAGTGAAGGAAGCAAATATTCCTTAAACATCTTTCAATACTCGCTACAGACATTATGAGTTCCTAGTGATGTCTTTTGGACTCACTAATGCCCTAGCGACATTCATGGACATGATGAACATAGTGTTTAAGTAATACTTGGATAAATTCATAGTGGTGTTTATAGACGACACCCTTTTCTACTCAAAGACTAAGGAGAAGCATGAGGAGCAGCTGAGGTTGACGCTCAATAGACTACGAGAGCACAAACTTTATGCTAAGTTCTCTGTTATCCCCAAAAATGGAGATTGATGACGTGGTAATAGAGGTGACAAATGGCGGTACATGGTCCATAAAAGACACATTAAATAGTCAATAAATACATTGACTCCTCAGAGTTGTGATAAAGTGACTCGGTAGACTGGTGAAGAGTTTGGACTGCTTGAAAGATGTCACAACCAAGCCAAGTGCATCCTAGGAGATCCCAAGGGTGTGGTCCGAGGAGACCCCAAGGGGGTGGTCCTAGGAGAGCTAAGGAGAGTGCATCCTAGGAGATCCCAAGGGTGTGGTCCAAGGGGGTGGTCCTAGGAGAGCTAAGGAGAGTGCATCCTAGGAGATCCCAAGGATGTGGTCCGAGGAGAGCCCAAGGGACTTTGGTCCGAGGAGAACCAAGAGAGTGGTCCTAGGAGACCCCAAGAGAGTTGTCCTAGGAGACCCCAAGGGTGTGGTCCGAGGAGAGCCCAAGAATTTGGTCTTTATACATATGTCCAGCAAGTGCATGGTTGCCCAAATAAAGAGTGCCATGTTAGAGAAGAGATATGACATGTTAGAGGAGAGGAGTGCATGTCCTACCACCATGCACTTGTCCGACCCACAAAAACATGTCCTGCCACCATGCACATGTCCGACCAGCACCTGCATGGGTGGTAAGTAGGAGGTGGATCAACTAGCTAGAGGAGGACTAAGTCAAGATTCCCAGAAATAACTTCAACAAGATATGCGGGAATCTCTCATTCTTCCCACAAATGGGGGGTTTGTTACATTTTGAATTTTGAATGTAATAAGTATAATAAAATATCTCGATTCTAGGGGATACCGTATGTATGACCCTAAGCCTATAAATAGAGCGTTTATGGGATTAGAGAGGGGTCTGCTTCTTCTTTCTAGACTTTTGGGTCTAAGTATTCTTGAGAGAGAAAATTTGGGTCTGAGTATTCTAGAGAGAGAAAGTGCTAGTATTTGAAAGGATTCTTGTATTTTTGCAATCTGTACTGAAGAAACTCAGTTGGCTCAGTCCATCTGATCTTGAGTACAGATCTATAATCACAACTCTAAGTGGATTAGGCTATTACTGACTGATCGGGGCTGAACCACTATAAAAATCTTGTGTGTTATTTACTTTTCTTGTTTGAACTGTCTGTGTTATTTAAATTCTCTTGAAGTTTTGTCGTATTTGACGTTCTCACGTCGTTGGCTAAAAACACAGTCAACATTCTCTAAGTGTGAATTTTGGTTGGAACAAGTGACTTTCCGAGGCCATATAGTGCCAAGAATGGAATAGTAGTAGATCCAGCAAAGATCGAGGCCATTAGAGACTGGCCCCAACCCAAGAATTCCTCAGAGGCTCGAAGCTTCTTACGGTTAGCGGGTTATTACTGGAAGTTTGTCGAAGGTTTTACTAAGATTGCCACACTCTTGACCAACTTAACCTGAAAACACCAAAAGTTCACATGGATTGAGAAGTGTGAAGAAAGTTTCAGACTATGAAGGATTAGTTGATCTCTACACCTATCCTTTGTGTTCCAATAGAGGGCGGGAAGTTCGTGGTGTATTGTGACACATCTAAGAACATTTTAGGTTGTGTGTTGATGCAGAATGGGAAGGAGGTAGCCTATGCCTCAAGGAAACTCAAGGACTATGAGTAAAGATATCCCACATATGATCTTGAGTTGGCAACAATGGTGTTTGCACTGAAAATATGGAGATATCACCTTTATGGGGATAAGTGTGAAATTTACACCGATCACAAAAATTTGAAGTTCTTCTCCACTAAGAAAGAGCTGAATATGAGACAGCGGCGGTGCAGAGTCCCAGAATGTTTACTTAGCTAGCTAGGTAGAAGTAGTAGTAGCAGTAGCAGTAGCAGCAGCAGTAGTAGCAGTAGTAGTAGTAGTAGTAGTAGTAGTAGTAGCAGCAGCAGAAGTAGCAGTAGGAGTAGCAGTAGCAGTAGTAGTAGCAGTAGTATTTTAGATTTCGTGGATTTTGGTTCAAACCGGGACTTAGTAGGACACTCGTAGCAATAGTTATGGATTTTATAGGTCTAACCTATAGTTTAGAAATATTAATTATAACATAAGGTTTAATTAATATTTTTGGTCATAGAAATATTTTAATTATAATCTAAGGTTTAGATAGAATTTTAAGAGCATGACACATGTCATAATCATGTTTATTGAATGATTTAAGTATTTTTTTTTTTTTATAAAAGAAAGATCTAGAAACTCTAGAACCTTCCAGAACCATTAAGAGCATGACACTTGTCATAATCATATTTATTTAAGGATTTAAGTATTTTTTTAAATAAAAGAAAGATCTAGAAACTCTAAAACCTTCCAGAACCATTAAGAGCATGACACTTGTCATAATCATATTTATTTAAGGATTTAAGTATTTTTTAATAGGATAGTTTCACTCCTCAAACTCTATAAATAGGACCTAGTACTCAGCCATTTTTCTTCATTCTTCAAGTTGTGATCAGAGCCTCTAAGGTGCTGGTATTACTATAGAGAGATACACTTGGGTTTGGGATAAAATATTTATCATTCTAAGCTTTTCTAAACACTTGGGAAGTGAGAAATAGTGTGATTTTGGTATTAAGGTTTAGATCAATCCATAAGATCAATCAAGGTATTCCTATTCCTAAGTTCACTTCTTTATAATTCTTTAGTTTCTTTTATTCAGATCCTAACTCTTGTTTATGATTCTTGATTAGGTATTTAAGTTCTTGAAAGTTAAGGTCATTCTTGGTAAGTTTCTTCTTGATGATTTAGTTTTCATATTCATCTTTATTCTTAGAGATTCTCACCTTTTCTACTGTTGGTTTATAGGAGTGTTCTAATTTCGTTCTTGTTCCCAAATATCCCGTCTTTTGGTAAGTAAAATAGGATAGATCTTATGTGCTTATATGTTATGATATGTTTATGATATGATACGTTAATGTTATGTTATATGTTCTATAGTCCTTGGGCATATGACTTGTTTAAACAACAAGCCCCAAGAATATGTTTTTGGTTGCTTGGGCACATGACTTCCTTAGATAAGCAAGCCCTGAAAATCTATGATTGGGCATATGACTTGTTAAGATAGCAAGCCCCAAGAATGGATGATTGGGCATATGACTTGCTTAGATACGAAAGCCCCAAGAAGTTATATTGGGCACATGACTTGCTTAGCTAGTAAGCCCCGCAAATTTATGGGCATATGAGTTGCTTAGCTAACAAGCCCCAATAATTTATGATGGCCATTATTGTTATAGTCCTATATGATAAATGTTGTTATAGTCATACATTTTATAGTATATGTTTATGATATAGTTTTATGCTTATGATTTATGTTATATGATTGTTAGTAGATTTTCCTTGCTGGGCATTAGGCTCACTCCTTTATTTTTAGTGTGATGCAGGAAAATAGATATGGAGGTAGAAGGATTCTTGGCAGCTTGGCTTGTGTATTAAAGATGAAGGGATTCAATGGACTGCGTGTCGATCGAGGATGATGTTTATCTATTATTCTTTTTATGTTCTTTTGTAATTCCACATTTAGTTTTTGAACAATTGTTTTAAAGTTATGTTATATGTTTTATAAACAATGGGTACCCATGCCATATTACAGTTTAAATTTTAAATTTTATGTTATTAATACAATATTTATTTTGGAGTTTTAATAAAGTTATGGTTATTTCTTATGTACGTTTTCTCCAAAAGTAGTAGCTATGTCTAGTAGTTTTAATGGTCCAAGTCTTAGAAATAGTTGGGTCATTACATTTGGTATCAGAGCAACGGTTTATATCCATGAAGTTCTCCTTGATACACACGCTCAAGCTCCGAATTTAACCGCCAATGTAAGTGTTTATGTTTATTATGCTTATGTTTATGTTTATAGCTAACGTTTTAGCTGTTATGTATCTCAATTTTTAGATTCACCCTAGTTATGTTAGTTTATTTATTTATTTGCATTTATGATTGTATTTAGTGAAAACCTTTTTCCAAATAAATATCATTTTTATTTTTGAATGACATGTATAAGTTTGATTTTTTTTACAATCATAATAAATAATAAATTTAATAAATAGGTGAGGGTGGATACAAATCAATGGACCGGGTTCTATATTGAGAGTTAGGGGGTCATAGTAGTGGGAACGATTTTACTGATCCCAACCCTCCCTCAATATGGTTAACTTTGGAACAACGACGAGTTTCGAGCTTGAGAATTAAGTCATATAGGATGATTAGAAACACACTTAGAAAATAATAAAGATGGCTTATGTAATGCCCCGGATTCCCTATTATGGTTAATGGATGGATTAGTAGGCCGGGAGGGCCATAACTGTTTAATTATGCCGTTAAATGTGTTATGCATGTTTATGAGAATTATATTATGATACGATGTTAAATGCATGCATGTGAGTCCACATCTGTTTACAGGGGTGTTTTGGTAATTTGGCCCGTTGAGGGTGTAATTGTATATTTGTATGTGTGTTAATGATATATTGTGAGACCACATTATAATGTGGATCGGTTCGAGTATTCCGACATGAGACGATCGTTGAATGAGATTTATCGGCTTGGTCATAACAGGTTTGAGCTCGAGGCTCGGGGTGAGTCTCGGGGTGATATTTATGATTATAGCGTTACCGGGGATTTTAGGGTAACGGGATATGAATTATTGGTGTTTGAGGATTTTGAGATTAGCGGGAATTGGGGAGCGTTAATTATAATTAACGGGATAGGCGGAAAGTACCAATTTTTCCCTTAAGGTGGCTTTAGAGGCTTAAGATGACACAAGGGTATTTTGGTCTTTTTGGGAGGATATATGAGACTTATGTGGCTGTAGAAGGTGGTAGAATAAACAGAACAAAAATAGGGGTTTGCTTCTTCCTTTCCCGTACATCATCTTCCTCACTTCTCCTTTGAGGGTTTTGAGTTCTTGGTGGAGATTCAACCAAGGGAAATTGAAAAGCTGGGTTGGAGCACTTGTTTTAGCTTGTGTGGGAGGTTTAAAGCTAGTCTCAAGGTGAGTTTTGGCCATTTATCTCAGCTGGTGCTCTGTTTTACTTTTGGTTTTCAGCTTATGTTTTTGATGTGGGAAGTGAGAATCAAAGGGGGTTTTAGTGTTAGTTTGATTGAGATTTGATGAGGGTGAGTTAAGGGTGTTATTTGGGGGTTTAATTGTATGTTAGGAAGGGGTTTTATGAAGGTTTGAAGGACTGGTTTGAGAGGAAAACGCACAGGGAAAAAACTGGTTCGTGCGTGGGCATGTTGCTGAATTGGGCTGAGCGCTGCGGCGCAACAGGGATGTGCCGTGGCCCTTGGCGTCTGGCAGAGGGAGCACCCTCTCTGTTTGAGGGCGCGCCGCGGCGCAGTAGAGGAGGGCTGCGGCCCTTAAGGCCAATTTTGCTAAAATGAGGTTTTTAGCTTGGGGATTCAAACTATAGGCCTCGGGGTTGGACCTAGTACCTGGTTGGGTAGTATTTGATGTCTTGGGGGATGGGATTTGGTTTGGGAACCCTCGGTTGTCATTTTTACTGATGAATCCTATAATTTGGTTATGACCAGGTGACCGTCAAGGACTTTAAAGGTTGATCGTTCTCAGGGGTCGTTCATATTATAATTCTCACTCGAACCAGAGGTAAGAAAACAGTGTATGAATACAGTTGCACCCTGTATAGGTATATGACATGCATGGTTTGATATTGGAGCATGTTGGTTGGTATATGTGGACGTGGATTGCATATTAAATGCTGATGTACGTTGATTACCCGTTTAAGACACTGACCAGTCAGGGACCGACTCTAAAGTTGAGAATCCCGCATTGAATGGCTCTATGACATTAATGCTAGACCGACCCTAGGGTCGAAGAACTTATAAGCACTTGCCTGGTCTACGACCAGATGTCTATAGCCAAGGTATATGACCCCGGTGACCGTTTGTCACATGACTAAGGGACGTTGTCCATAGTTTCGACTCTAGAGTCGTGAGGAAGGTTATGTTGGTGACTAATCACCATACACCTATCCTGACCAAGCTTATGAAAGAATCACTTATCAGTTAAGCCCTGGTGACCCTATCGTCAAATGGCTAGAGGGAGCGATGCTCATTATCGTGACTTTTGGCTATTGTCACCTATTTGTTGGACTGATAGTCCTGAATGGTTATTATGATCGCTGTTGATATTATATCATGCTATATTGTGTTTTCTTGCTGGGCCTTGGCTCATGGGTGCTATGTGGTGCAGGTAAAGAGAAGGAAAAGCTTAACCAACCCTGAGTGGAGAGCTTGGGCGATGTGATGTACATACAGGGCCGCTTGACCGCCACGGTCAAGGAGTTCTCAGAGGGACTAGGGGTTTACCCTACTTTTGCCGCTTAGGCCGGCGAGGATTGTAAATTTGAAACTGTAGCGACTCTTTTGTATTATGGACATCTTGTAAACATTTTAAAAGGCTCATGAGCAGTTTATTTACTTAATGAAATGTACCCTTTCCTTTTTACTGGTTTTCTCCTTAACCTGATAATAACACTTAAATCACGTTTTTAACCAAAGGACTCGGGTAACGAGTCAAATTTCCGGTTCACCGTAACTGCTCTGGGGTAACTAGGACGTTACAGCTTATTTGTCTAAGTATAGAAACACACTCTAATGATAAAGAAGGCTTACATAATTTTTCATAAGAAATCATAATTAATAGGTTCGAGTTATGTTTGCATAGATTAAGTTTTTGCCTTAGAGCCTATTAGGGTAAGTTCTAATATGTTTTCTCGACTATTAGAACTTTGCTGAAGATGTCGCTCAGAAGGTCTGCACACACCAATGCCGATGCCTCCAGTGCCGCTCATGAGACTAATGAGGCCCCTTCAGTTCGCAGAAGAGAAGCGCGTGCTACTGTAACGACACAACTATTCTAGACTTTGGACCATTAATAACTACTATACGAATCTTAAGAAAACGTACATATGAAATGACCATAACTTTATTTAAAAACTGTAAAGTGAAGGTTTAAAAGTACATAAAATTCATAAGTAGGACATGAGATCCCATTGTTTTGTAAATAAAGCGTAACATAACTTAAAACTTAAAATTCATTATAACTCAGATGCGGAAAAATACATAGAAAATATGATTTAAAAGACTTAAACAACTTCATCCTTGAATCGTACGCGCAGTCCACCGACTCCATTCTCCCTCAAAACACATCCCCAAGCTGCCAAGAACCTTCCCGCCACCATAACTATTTTCCTGCACATATAAAACATAAAGGAATGAGCCTAATGCCCAGCAAGGAAAATCTACTACAAGCATGAAACATATACATACACATAAACTGTAAACTATAATCATATGACTATATAAATACAACTCCTATTACAATGGCCATCATACTTCTTGGGACTTGCTAGCTAAGCAATCATATGCCCATAAATTTACGGGGCTAGTTATCTAAACAAGTCATATAATTTATGGGGCTCGTTATCTAAACAGTCATATGCCCAAGATATCTACTATTGGGACTTGTTATCTAAACAAGTTATATATTTGTTATCTAAACAAATTATGTGATTGTTATCTAAACAATTCATATACTAAAACAACTAAAAACATATCATACTTATAACATAAACATATATCTACAACATAAAAGCATACAAAACTACCCTATTTTCCTTACCAAAAACCGGAATGTGAGAACAAGATCGGGATTTTGGAACACTCCTAAAAACCATAATAGAGAGGTGAGTATACTAAAGAAAAGAGATGAAAAGAACGAACTACACCATCAAAAATATACTTACCAACAAGAACCTCAAGTTCAAGAACTTAGATGCCTAACCAAGAATAAAGAATACTGAGTTAGGATTTGAGTAGAGAAAAACTACAAGAACAATACAGAAAGGAACTAGAATTAGGAATACCTTGAATGCTTTTATGACCGAACTACACCTTGAAATCGAAATACACTATAACCTTACTTCCCAAGTGTTTATTAAGCTTATAATGATAAAGCTTATAACCCCAACCCAAGTGTTTAACACTCTAAAGTAATCCTAGCAGCTTGTAGGCTCTGAACTCAACTTGATGAATGAAGAAATGGCTAGTGATGGCTGTCGTATACCACACAAATTTAACAATGATTTTTCTTTCAATACTTCCAATTATTTCAGTATAATAGCAACCACAGGTCGAACCCACGAGGACTATCGTTCACTTTATTATTTAAGAATTAACACTAAAACTTAAAAGGGGATTTTGATTTTTTAACTCAAAATTAAATAGCATAAACTAGAAAGCAATTAAAGATGGATATTACGATATTAAGAAGCAGTTAAAGGTTAATCTCCACTCTCAACAATCATTCCTAATCACTAATAATAAATATTATTCCAATTTCTCATTTAAACTATTAACCCCGCAGATAACGCTGAAGCAGTCAATTATCCCAGTCTCCCTATTATAAGTAATCAAGGCGAAGCGCTCAATAATTAACTCTTTTATCTAAGCAATAAATCTATGAAGCATACAATCTATTTAACTTAGATAAAGCATTAAGTCCTATGGAAGCAATTTTTTATCCCAAAAATTCAAATGTTATCCCAAAAATTTGAAAAGAATGATGTGGCAATAAAATTGGCACATGGCATGAGTTAGTGGGGTGATCTGGCTTAGCAATGGCCCAGTGCATCAGTTAAGAAATTGAACAGATAGTCAAGTCAAATACACCCGACCGAAGAGAATATTTGGTCTAAGGGTTGCTTGGCTCAGACCCCAGTTTGAGGACCCTAGTAATTGATTTAAAGCCTAAGTCCAAGAAGATTGAAGGAGAGATTTGGATTTTGGTTCAAGGGATAAAGCAGCAGGTCCGATCGGACCTAAGCTTAAGGAGCCTCTTAACACTTTGGCTCGAGTGTGTCTGAGGTAAACCTCTCAAAGGTTTCCTAAGTAGTAGCTTGGACGTGTCTAAGGAGAATGACTAAGGCTTAAGTTTTAGTCAAGGAGAAAGCCACGTAATGGCCGATCGGGTATGCCGTGGAAGAGGTAGGCTTGGGCTTGAACGAGGTGAGAAGGAGGAGGAAAGTATACCTCGGACCACCTTGGTCCGAGGAGAAGATTTTGAGGTCCGATCGGACTGTGGTTGAAAAGGAGAGGCTCGGACCATTTTGGTCCGAGGAGAAGGGCACTATGTCCGATCGGACATACCCATAGGAAAGGTACCTTGGACCATTTTGGTCCAAGGAGATGATATGTAAAAGGTGGCTCGGACCACCTTGGTCCGAGGAGAAGAGTACAAGGTCCGATCGGACCTTGGTTGAGCAAAGAAGGCTTGGACCATTTTGGTCCGAGGAGAAGAGCATTGTGTCCGATCGGACATGATGCCTATGGGGTGCCTTGGACCATTTTGGTCCGAGGAGATGGCAAGAAGAGATGGCTCGAACCACCTTGGTCCGAGGAGGAGAGTGCAAGGTCCGATCGGACCTTGACTGAAGGAGCCAAAGAGGGTGGTTTGAACCACCTTAAGCCAAAGAAGGAAACTATTGTGTCCGATCGGACACAATGAAGGGGTATACCTCGAATTTGCCCGAAGTAAGAAGCAAAGTAAGTATCCTCGGACCACCTTGGTCCGAGGAGAGCCATGCACATACCACCTTTGACCCACGAAAAGCTTGAAGAGTAATCAACATGCATGAAAGACTATGTCAAACTGCCCGAAACTACTTTAGTGAGAATTGGTCTAAGCATCCGGGAATCTCTCACTCCTCACTCGAATTTAGGGATCAGTTGTATTTTAAACATTTATTTTGTAATATAAATATAAGGTAAATAACGAAATATCCCGATCTAAAGGGGATGTCAGTTGAGAATCCCAGGTCTATAAATAGAGAGTTGGGAGGATCGTAAAAGGACTTTTGGCAAAATTAAGAGTTAACCTATGTTCTAGAGAGAGAAAGTGTTTTTCCCTGAGAGAACCCTTTTTTGTATTCTGGAATATTTTGCACTGAAGAAAATCAGTTGACACTGTTCATCTGATCTTGAGTGTGAATACAGTAATAAAATCTCTAAGTGGATTAGGCTATTACCGATCATCGGGGCTGAACCACTATAAAATCTCGTGTTATTTACTTTCATTGATAAAAACTGTCTGTTGTCGTTTATAATTCTCTTGAAGGCTTGTCGTAGTTGACGTTCTTACGTCGTTGGCTAAATTCACAGTCAACACAAGTTAATCTAGGCAATAAATTAATGAAGCATATAATTCATTTAACCTAGGTTCTATTTTTCATCACAACCAACAATTCTTTTGACATAACTATCAATTGTAATTTATCACATACACTTAGAATCGTAAACTATTAGGTGAGTAATAATTATAAGATGACAATTGAACAATGTAAAATCTTAATTAGTTGGCCACCTAACAAGAAATTACAAGATTCATAACATTCAATTGGAAAAATATAAACAATCTAATATTGAGAGAAATTAAAGAACAATATTCGTTATCAATAATCAAGAATTCATGTCTTGGGTTTTGAATTAACCCTTAACCTAAAAAGAACCTACTCCATAATTTTAATCATAATCACAAACATAATTATAATTAAAATTAAAGAGATTAAGGGAAGAAAAGAAACTAGATTGATGAACAAAAGTAATGTAGTCTTGTAGTCTTCTGTTCAGCCCTTTCTCTCTTAAAACCGTAATAAAGATCCCCCTCAAATTAACCCTAATCATCATTTATAGTCTCAATTAAATTCTAATTAAAAAGTAAAAAAAAATCTGAAAACAACGTCGCGAGCCGCGGCCTAGAACAAAATCTGTGTCTAAATCTGTCCCTCAGGCAGTGGCCTGGAAATTACTCGCAGCGGCCTAGCACCATAGGCAGCGGCTTGAGTTTTATGCGCAGCGGCCTGTCTGGAAGAAAAAATTCTGAAAGTGCAATTTCATTTAAAGTGCCGCGGCCTGAGTTTTATGAGCCGCGACCTACCTCCAATTTCTTCAATTCTTGATCTTAGATAGCTTCCACGTTGCCACCACTTCCACATTTCAATCCCGAAAGCTTTGAATACTCCTAAAACTTTATTTTAATTACACTTGCCATAAAAATTTCAGATTTATCATCATAAAACGCAACGTAGAAAATATGTTGTAGAATCATGAAACATAGTGAAAACTATTAAAAATGCTATCATAACACCATCAAAGCATAGAAAAACTTAACAAATATTAATACAAAAATGACCTTATCAAATTCCCCCACACTTGAATATTGCTAGTCCCTTAGCAAAACACTAAAATTACAAAACTAAAAATAAAACAAATTAATCTAGACTCACTAAATAAAGGTCTTGTCAAAAGCTTGAATGTCTCTGAGAATCACACAAATAAGTAATGCCAAAACAATTCAGATTTTCATACGCATTAGAATTTCAACTCCATATGTAATTTACCATATGATTTTCAAAAAAAATTTACTAAGCACTTAATCACAACACCAACTCAAATGCATCAAATTTAATCCATACTTGCCAAATCATTTTCTTTTAAATCAGTCCCTATATACCAAAATGTTTTTCAATGAAAAGCATCCACTCCATAGACATTAACCAATCATTCTCCACTAATATAAACACACAATGATCAAAAATCAAAAGGTCTTTATAGGCCTGTAATGTAAGGCTAAGGTTAAGGGTAGCTGAGAAAGATACATTTAAGCTCAAATCACACCATAGCATACATCAGCTTCATTCTTTGAACTTGCCCCAAATTTTCCCATATAAATCAAGAAGTACCTATTTTTTTCTTACTCTTCATAATGATCTCACTATTTCCCCGACACTTATACTTTTGCAAAATTTTCATATATACATTTTCTTTCATTGCAAATCATTTTTTCTTTTGGTTTTTTCATAATATTCCAAGGAGAGAAATAGAGATCATACACAAATTACAACCAAACAAATAAACCATAAGTATTTCCCCCTTTTTTTTTTTTAACAAACCATCCCACAAGATAAAATCATATATAAATAACCATGGTGTAATGGGTTACAAAAAGAAATATTTTTCAAGGAAGTATAAGGTCAAAAATTTCGGTTCATAGAAGAAAAGAAATAGTCATCATGGCTCAAACATGGGAAACTAAGGATTATATATAATAGGTTGGCTTGAACGACTCAAACGATCCAAAGAACTGCCTTAATCATCTTCCTAATCATGTGTACTTATGATTTCGCCTCAAACAATTGATTAATGATTTCTAGAGTGGTTGGGACTTCAAAAAAAATTTCAACAAGCATAAATTTTTTTCAACACATTTAAGTGGTGAATTCAATCGTGCATAGAGTGAAAAACAACATAAATCAAAATAGCAATTCACATAAGAGTCAAGCACACAAATCATAAAAAATTCCTCATTGTCTGACATCACTTTAAGCATAATTTAAAGTTTCATCATCGACCAATGCTTTCAACAAGACCAACACAACTGAACACTAACAAACACTAAATAAAACAAAAATTAACAGACACTAACAAAAAGTTAACAAAGACATAACAAAACAAAACATAAAATTTCTTTCTCCCCCACACTTAAACAGTACATTGTCCTCAATGGACTTAGGAAAATAAAAAAATAAAAAATAAAAAGAGAAGAAAGAAAGAACTCCCTCATAACACATCATTCCTCAAGAATATCCATATCTGCCGTGCCAGCAACTTCCTCATCATCAGGGGCCTGATATGGCACCATGGGCATGGGAACCGGTGGTGGGTATGGCTGCAACCAAGTAGAAGCAGGTGGATATGTAGACATATCCACATTCAAACGAGCCTGATCCATCCTATAACAAATATCCCGATAGCTTGCATATTCCACAAGCCTCTGATTGTGATCCAGGATATGCTGAGTATTCGCTCGAATATCAAGTCGGCCATAATAAACCTCTTGCTCCAAAGCTTGCAAGCGTTGTTGGGTGGTTCTTCTATAAATAATGATATGGAGTCGTTTTAAAATAAAAAAAGGGGCTGAAATCGTAGGCCGCAGCTTGCAAATGGTGTGCCGTGACCTACACAATACCTGACGACGTTCCCTTTTTTTTTTCTGAAAAAAAACTCGTGTGCCGCAGCCTGCACATTACGTGCCGCAGCCTACCACACGCTGAAGCCATTTTTTGGAGAAAAACGTCGCGACTTGCAAATGGTGTGCCGCGGCCTGCGAAGCCTCTTTTCTGAAATTCAGTTCGTAGGCCGCGGCTTGCAAATGGTGTGCCGCGGCCTGCAAAGCCTCTGAAGCCTCATCATTTTTTTTTTCATAAAAGGTCCGCGGCCTAGGAAATGTGAGCCGCGGCCTAAGTCCCTTTCCCTTTTTTTTTCAAACTTTTTCATTTGTTTTCATTTTTTTTCACGATTCTAATTACAGAAATTAAACTAAAATTACCTCAACAAAAACAAAAATAAAAATACAATGTTCAATTTAAATAAAGAAAATAATAATGAAAATAAACTAATTTACAAAGTAGCTAAGTTTATCGTCGCTAGCTTGAATTAATGCTTCATTCATCAACATATACCGGGTCAATGAGGTGAATCACCGCAGCTTGTTCTTCCTCCATTGATTCATAATATGGCTTTAATTGCTGACCATTCACCTTGAATGAATTTCCGGTACTTGGACTTACAACTTCGACCACTCCATGAGGAAAAACCTTGGTAACAATGAACGGACCTAACCAGCGAGACTTCAACTTCCCAGGAAAGAGTTTAAGGCAAGAGTGATACATGAGAACTTTCTGACCTTCCACAAAACTCTTCCGAAGAATATGTTTGTCATGGAAAGCTTTGGTTTTCTCCTTGTAGATTCTCGAACTCTCATATGCTTCATTGCGTACTTCTTCTAGCTCATGCAATTGAAGCATTCTTTGTTGTCCTACAGCAACCATGTCCATGTTACACTTCTTTACGGCCCACCACGCCTTATGCTCTAGCTCAACCGGTAGATGGCAAGGCTTCCCATACACCAACCGATAAGGTGACATACCGATAGGTGTTTTATATGATGTACGATACGCCCACAAGGCATCATCAAGCCTTGTACTCCAATCTTTCCTGTTTGGATTTACAGTTTTCTCAAGAATCAATTTAATTTCACGATTAGAAACCTCCGCTTGCTCATTGGCTTGTGGATGATAAGCAACTGTGACCTTGTGAGTTACACTATAGCATCGAAACAATGCTTATATACTCTTGTTACAAAAATGAGTGCCTCGATCACTAAGTATAGCCTTAGGTGTACCAAAACGCACAAAAATGTTGGAGCGAATGAAGTCCACTACTGTTTTTGAATTATCCGTTCTAGTTGCAATTGCTTCCACCCATTTAGACACGTAGTCTACTGCCAATAGAATATATTCATAGCCTAAAGAGGATGGGAACGGTTCCATGAAATCCATACCCCAAACATCAAAGATCTCAAGAATTAAAATAGGAGTTTGAGGCATTTGATCCTTGGCAGTTATGTTACCAACTCGTTGACAACGATCACATGCCTTTCAATAAGCATAAGAATCCTTGAAAATTGTGGGCCAATAGAAACCTCTGTCAAATATCTTACGAGCTGTCCTCTTAGGTCCAAAGTGTCCACCACTAGCATAAGCATGACAAAAAGCAAGGATGGAACGAAATTCAGATTTAGGTACACATCTTCGAATGATTTGATCAGTACAATGCTTCCAAAGATAAGGTTCATCCCATATGTAGTGGCAAGCATCACGCTTGATCTTGTTCCGTTGTGCTTGTGTGAGATCACTTGGTAACTCTTTTGAAGCAAGGTAATTTACAATGTCGGCATACCAAGGAATAACTTCTTGCATGGCAAGGAGTTTCTCATCTAGAAATTTTTCTTCTATGGGCAAATTATCTTCATCCCAAATAAGACGACGCAAGTGACCCGCCACCCTATTCTCAGAACCCTTTTTATCTTTTATCTCCAAATCGAACTCTTGAAGAAGTAGAATCCATCGGATCAGCCGAGGCTTGGCTTCTTTCTTTGCCAATAAATAGCGAAGAGCAGCATGGTCGGTATACACAATCACTTTAGTTCCAATCAAGTATGCCGAAACTTTTCCAAGGAAAAAATGACCGCCAAGAGCTCTTTTTCAGTGGTGGAATAATTAAGTTAAGCATCATTAAGAGTGCGAGAAGCATAATATATAACATGAGGAAGCTTGTCAACTCGCTGCCCAAGAACAGCACCCACAGCATAGTCACTAGCATCACACATGAGTTCAAAAGGTAGCTCCCAATTCGGTGGCTGAATTATAGGAGCTGTAGTCAAAGACTCTTTTAATAAGTTGAAAGCCACTAAACACTTTTCATTAAACTTGAACTTTACGTCTTTTTGGAGAAGGTTGCATAGTTGTGTGGAAATTTTAGAGAAATCCTTGATAAATCTCCGATAGAACCCAACATGCCCAAGGAATGATTGCACTTCTTTCACATTAGTCGGAGATGGTAGAGAACGAATTAAATCAATCTTTGCCTTATCGAACTCTATTCCCTTGACTGAAATCACATGACCCAAAACTATACCTTGGTTTACCATAAAATGGCATTTTTCCCAATTAAGCACAAGGTTAGTTTCAATACACCGTTGGAGTACCAAAGTGAGATTATGAAGGCAGCGATCAAATGAGTCACCATAAACACTAAAATCATCCATAAAAACCTCAATGATGTTTTCAATATATTCCGAAAAAATGCTCATCATACATCGCTGAAATGTGGCAGGAGCATTACATAACCCAAATGGCATTCGTCGGAAAGCAAATGTACCAAAAGGGCATGTGAAGGTTGTCTTCTCTTGATCTTCAGGAGCTATAACTATCTGATTATATCCCGAATAACCGTCAAGAAAACAATAATAAGGATGACCCGCTAACCTCTCAAGCATTTGATCAATGAACGGTAATGGAAAGTGATCTTTACGGGTTGCCGCATTCAACTTTCGGTAGTCTATACAAACTCGCCACCCGATTTGCATTCTTTTTGGTACCAGCTCGTTTTCATCATTCCTTACCACTGTGATTCCAGACTTCTTTGGCACTACCTGAACATGACTCACCCATTGACTGTCTGAAATTGGGTAAATAATACCCACACTAAGGAGCTTCAGTATCTCCTTTTTCACAACCTCCATCATAGGTGGATTCAATCTCCGTTGTGCCTCACGTGTTGGTTTAGACCCTTCTTCAAGTAAAATTCGGTGCATGCACATAGAAGGGCTAATCCCCTTAATATCAACAATAGACCAACCAATGGCTGTTTTATATTCTTGGAGTACTCTCATTAATTTTTCTTCTTGGACTTGATTAAGATCTCGTGCAATTATAACTGGAAGTGTCTCGTTCTTCCCCAAGTAAACATATTTGAGATGCTCCGGAAGTGGCTTCCCCGGCAACGGCGCCAAAAATTTGATGGCTGCAATTTCTCATTAGAAAACGGCAAATTAAGAAATGCAACCTTCTTAAAAGTCTTGTCAAAACCACTATTGAGTGTGGTTATGACATCCATGATCTCATGAGACAAATCTTCATCGGTCAACACAAGATGCTCTCTCAACGCAACCTCCAAACAATCTTCAATATGCAAATCTAAAACTCGTTGAGAAAGGATATCCAACACATCAAGAGAGTAAACAGCGTGTACATCACTTGGATACCTCGTAGCCTCAAAAATATTAAATCGAATTGTCTCCCCATCAAATTCCATGGTCAACGTACCGTCATGCACATCAATCTTAGTTCTCGCAGTTTTCATGAATGGTCTCCCCAACAAAATTGGAGTGGAGCATGTAATAGATTCATCTTCCATATCAAGAACATAAAAATCATCCGGAAACACCAATTCATTTACTTGAACTAAAACATCTTCTATTACACCCCTGGGATAAGCATTCGACCTATCAACAAGTTGAATAATCACCCCTGTTTCTTCAAGTGGATCGAGATTCAATGAAGCATAAATGGAGAATGGCATGACATTGATAGAGGCTCCCAAATCCAACATACAATGCTCAATTCTTTTATTACCAATAGTGCAAGGGATAGTAAAAGTACCAGGATCCTTACACTTTGGTGGAAGCTTCTTTTGAAGAATTGTGGAAACATTCTCCCCCACACTAACTTTTTCATTACCCCTCAACTTACGCTTATTAGTGCACAACTCTTTCAAAAACTTGGCATAGCGTGGCACTTGTTTAATAGCATCAAGAAGAGGAATATTCACTTCTACCTTTCGGAAGGTATCAAGAATTTCCTTGTCAACCTCTTCCTTTTTAGTCTTCTTTAGTATGTTTGGGAATGGAGGTGGAATGACAAAAGTAGGCTTAGGGCTTAGTTGTGTAGGGGTGGTTGGATTTGGAGGAACATCTTCTTTAACTGAGCAATCAACTTGTGGCTTGGATGACAATTTACTGAGCATTGGAGGACTAGGTGGATCATATTGCGTCCCACTTCGCAAAGTTACTGCACTAGCATTCTCCTTGGGATTCATCTCAGGTTGTGAAGGCAATTTATTTGACAGATGAGCTTCCAACCGGTTATATGATGCTGCTAATTGTCCCACCTGATTCTCCAAACTTTTGATGGAAGCTTGGGTGGTTTGCTGAAATTGAAGAGTATTTGTAGCAAGTGCATTAATTACATCCTCAGTAGAAGGTTTGGCACTTGGTGGTGGAACAGCTTGCGGTGCTTGTGATGGTCGAGGTACAAAATTATTTTGAGACCTCTGTTGTATAGTGAAACCAGGTGGCCTCGCTGATGTTGGTTGTGGAGCTATTTGTTGTTGATTCCCATAACGAAGGTTTGGATGATCACGCCAGCCAGGATTATAAGTTTGTGAAAATGGTTCATAATACATCTGACGTAATTGACCAAGGAAGTTTCCTACAGAATTAACACCCTCAGTTTCTCCCTCCACTAGAGTAGGGCAAGTATCAGTAGGGTGCCCCACAACTTGAAAGATTCCACATGGTCACACCTGTTGGCCTAAAGCTAGTTGTTGGACCACTACAGTTAATTGAGCCAATTGTTGACCCAGCTGATTAACATTAGAGGTGCTCACTTCATTACCTGATTTGGGCGGTGGAACAGGATCTTGACGAATGCCAAACTGTTGTGAGTTAGCAGCCATATTAGATTTCAAGCTCCTGGCTGCAACAGGAGTCTTATCAACTAGTGCACCCCCACTGGCTGCATCAATCATACTCCAATCCAGTGATTGTAATCCTTCATAAAAGTACTGAATGAGGAGTTGTTCACTTATCTGATGATGAGGGCAACTAGCACACAACCTCTTAAATCTCTCCCAATATTCATACAAAGACTCTCATGTATGCTGCCTTATACCACAGATCTTTTTCCTGATGCTTCCAACTTTAGATGCTGGAAAGTATCGTTCTAGGAACATAGTCTTCATACCATTCCAAGTTTCAACAGTACCCGGTGGAAGATAGTACAACCACTCTTTAGCTGCATCCTTTAGGGAAAAAGGAAAAGCTCGCAGCTTAAATTGTTCCTTAGTCACTGCAGCGAGTTTCATACTAGAACAGACAATATGAAATTCCTTCAAATGTTTATTCGGATCCTCACCAGGCAGCCCATGGAAAGAAGGCAATAAGTGGATGAGGCCCGATTTTAGCTCAAAGTTTACATCCAACGGTGGATACTGGATGCATAATGGTTGTTGGTCAAGATTTGGCGCTGCCAACTCTTTCAATTTCCTTTGCTGGGCCATTGTTCTATAGGATCGAACTGAATCGTTAGAATCAGATTCGTTGTCAGACGGTAATGGCACTTTAACACGATTATCTTGTGGAGCAAGACATTGAAAGAGCGGATTATCGGTAATAATCCTTGAAGAACGAGAAGTTGACGATGACTCAAGATATTGTTTAAGCCGAGATAACCTTTCTTAAGTATCCTCTTCACCAGACATTTATACCTGATAATTCCACAGTAAAAACTAATTAGTCAAAAATAAATAAATTTGAATAACAAAGAGAATAACAATAGTCCTCGGCAACGGCGCCAAAAATTTGATGGTTGTCGTATACCACACAAATTTAACAATGATTTTTCTTTCAATACTTCCAATTATTTCAGTATAATAGCAACCACATGTCGAACCCACGAGGACTGTCGTTCACTTTATTATTCAAGAATTAACACTAAAACTTAAAAGTGGATTTTGATTTTTTAACTCAAAATTAAATAGCATAAACTAGAAAGCAATTAAAGATGGATATTACGATATTAAGAAGCAATTAAAGGTTAATCTCCACCCTCAAAAATCATTCCTAATCACTAATAATAAATATTATTCCAATTTCTCAATTAAACTATTAACCCCGCAGATAACGCTGAAGCAGTCAATTATCCCAGTCTCCCTATTATAAGTAATCAAGGCGAAGCGTTCAATAATTAACTCTTTTATCTAAGCAATAAATCTATGAAGCATACAATCTATTTAACTTAGATAAAGCATTAAGTCCTATGGAAACAAGTTAATCTAGGAAATAAATTAATGAAGCATATAATTCATTTAACCTAGGTTCTATTTTTCATCACAACCAACAATTCTTTTGACATAACTATCAATTGTAATTTATTACATACACTTATGTTATACCCAAAAATTGGAGAATGCATCCTAGGAGGCTAAGGAGAATGCATCTAGGAGAGTGCCTCCTAGGAGGGCTAAGAGGGTGGTCCTAGGAAACCCCAAGGAGGGTGTGGTCCTAGGAGACCCCAAGGGTGTGTAGGAGGTAAGCCTCCCAAGGTTTTCTAAGTATTGGCTCGAACGTGCCCAAGGTAAATAGCTAAGGAGGAGGAGTCTCATGCAAGAGAATGGAGACTTAGACTTTCATAAGGAAAGTCTATACAATGTTCGATCGGACATGTTTGGGAGATGCTAAAGGAGGTTGCCTCAATGTTGTCCAAGGTGGGGTTCCCTCAATGTTGTCCAAGGTGGGGTTCCCTCAATGTTGTCCAAGGTGAGGTTCCCTCAATGTTGTCCAAGGTGAGGTTGCCTCAATGTTGTCCAAGGTGAGGTTGCCTCAATGTCGTTCAAGGTGAGGTGCCAAGGAAGTTGCCTCGGACCACCTTGGTCCGAGGAGAAGCCAAGGAGATTGGTTCAAGGAGGAACATGGCATGCTAGAGGAGAGTACATGTTCGAGGAGAACCATGCACGTTCAACCCACCCAAAGCATGTCCTACCACCATGCATGTTTAACCAGCACTTGCATGGGTAGTGAGTAGGAGGTGGACCAACTAGCTAGAGGAGACTAAGTCAGACACAACTTCAACAACATGCGCGGGAATCTCTCATTCTTCCCACAAATGGGGAATTTGTTACATTTTGAATTTTGAATGTTTATTTGTAATATAAATGTAATAAATATAGTAAAATATCCCTATTATAAGGGGATATCAGTTGAGGATCCCATCTCTATAAATAGAGAGCTTATGAGGTGAGAGAGGGGTCCCTTCTGCTTATTCTTTCTAGAGAGATAAAATTGGGTCTGTCTATTCTAGAGAGAGAAAGTGCTGAAATTAGAGAGAATTCTTGTATTTTCACAATTTATACTGAAGAAACTCAGTTGGCATAGTCCATCTGATCTTGAGTATAGATTTATAAATCACAACTCTAAGTGGATTAGGCTATTACCGACAATCGGGGCTGAACCACTATAAAAATTCTGTGTTATTTACTTTTCTTGTTTATACCGTCTGTTGTCGTTTACATTCTCTTGAAGGTTCGTCGTATTTGACGTTCTCACGTCGTTGGCTAAAAACGCAGTCAACAACTTAGAATCCTAAACTATTAGGTGAGTAGTAATTCTAAGATGACAATTGAACAATGTAAAACCTTAATTAGTTGGCCACCTAACAAGAAATTACAAGATTCATAACATTCAATTGGAAAAATATAAACAATCTAATATTGAGAGAAATTAAAGAACAATATTCGTTATCAATAATCAAGAATTCATGTCTTGGGTTTTGAATTAACCCTTAACCTAAAAAGAATCTACTCCATAATTTTAATCATAATCACAAACATAATTATAATTAAAATTAAAGAGATTAAGGGAAGAAAAGAAACTAGATTGATGAACAAAAGTAATGTAGTCTTGTAGTCTTCTCTTCAGCCCTTTCTCAGTCTTTCTCTCTCTTAAAACCGTAATAAAGATCCCCCTCAAATTAACCCTAATCATCCTTTATAGTCTCAATTAAATTCTAATTAAAAAGTAAAAAAAAAAATCTGAAAACGACGTCGCGAGCCGCGGCCTGAAAAATGCGAGTCGCGGCCTAGAACAAAATCTGTGTCTAAATCTGTCCCTTAGGCAGCGGCCTGGAAATTACGTGCAGCGGCCTGGCACCATAGGCAGCAGCCTAAGTTTTATGCGCAACGGCCTTTCTGGAAGAAAAAATTCTGAAAGTGCAATTTCATTTAAAGTGTCGTGGCCTGAGTTTTATGAGCCGCGACCTACCTCCAATTTCTTCAATTCTTGATCTTAGATAGCTTCCACATTGCCACCACTTCCACATTTCAATCCTGAAAGCTTTGAATACTCCTAAAACTTTATTTTAACTACACTTGTCATAAAAATGTCAGATTTATCATCATAAAACGCAACGTAGAAAATATGTTGTAGAATCACGAAACTTAGTGAAAACTATTAAAAGTGTTATCATAACACCATCCAAGCATAGAAAAGCTTAACAAATATTAATACAAAAATGACCTTATCAGCTGGGTACTAGGTCCTATTTATAGAGTTCAAGAATGAAAAGATCTTCATTTAGCTTGAATAAAATAATGGATTTTTAATTGAAAAACATTTGAATAATCGTTTAGTAGAGGCTGAAGACTCGGTCAAAAAGATTGTGGACTTATCAAGAGGTTAAGGATTAAAATGAGCCTAGTTTCAAAATTGTTCAAAAATCATGCACCATAGCTAATATATCGCCTAGGCTGATATACCCGAGGCTCGTTGAGGTGGTCGTGCGAAGTTACGTGTTTTTCGTATCTCCGTATGGCGATATATCGCCCCCTAGAGCTGTGATATATCGGCATACACTGAAATATTATACACGTAATTACACTTTTTCAACCTAATTTGAATTGAGTAAACAACCTTGACTATATAGACATCCAACTCTATCACGTGCTTATTTAGTGTTGTTTCTTTTATTTTTCATAGACATAGGAGGAATATGGATAGAAAGTGGATGTCAGTGAATAGGTTATCCGCGGAATATAGGAACGAGGTCGATTTTTTCTTAAGGTTTTGTTCAGAAAATGTGAAAGACCCAAATTTTACTTCTTGTACATGTATTAAGTGTGGAAATGTTAAAAAGATGAATCTTAAAAAGATTAAAGAACACTTATATTTCAATGGGATCGACAAGAGTTACACAAATTGGTATTACCATGGGGAGATAGCTCCTATTGCTTCAACTCTGCCAAGTAGACCAAAAGGAGTGAGGAGGAATATAGTAGAGGAGATTTGGGATCCATTAGATGAAATGATTGATGATGCACATTATGGATTAGGAGTAAACCCAAATAAGTTTGAGACACTCCTTAGTGATGGTGAGAAACTGATTTACCTTGGTTGTACCAGATTTACAAAATTATCTTCACTTCTTAGGTTGTACAATCTAAATGCTAAACATGGTTGGAGTGATAAAAGTATTACTAATTTATTTAGTTTTTTGAAGGAGTTATTGCCCGAAGATAATGAAATATCGATTTCATTTTATGAGGCAAAGAAGACATTATGCTCATTAGGCATGCAATATGAAAAAATTCATGCATGTCCTAATGATTGCATATTATATCATAATAGCTTTGCAGAAGCAAAATCGTGTCCTACTTATGGTGAGTCGCGATGAAAAAAGAAAAGAAATGGTGAGGATGTCAAGGAAGGAGTGCCTGCCAAATTTTTGTGGTACCTTCTGCCGATTCCTCGTTTCATCCGATTGTTTAGAAATGTCGAACAAGCTAAAAGTTTGTCGTGGCATGCCAATGAGAGAATAAAGGATGGCAAATTAAGACATCCAGCTGACACCCTAGCTTGGAAGAGAGTTGATTTGAAGTGGGCTTCTTTTGGAAATGAATCTCGTAATATTCATCTAGGTCTTTTGACTGTCAGGATTAATCCACACACATCTCTTAGCAGTAATTATAGTTGTTGGCATGTTATGCTTGTTATTTAGAATCTAACCCCATGGTTGTGTATGAAGAGAAATTTTACACAGCTGACCTTGTTATATCAGAACCTAAACATCCTGGTAATGACATTGATGTCTATCTAGCTCTTCTAATAGATGACTTGAAAACTTTGTGGGATGAAGGGGTTAAGGTTTATGATGCACATAGGCAGGAAGAATTTAATCTTAGAGTGGTCTTCTTGTGGACAATTAATGAATTTCCTACTTATGGAAATTTATTTGGGTTTAGTGTGAAAGGATATAAGGCTTGCCCCGTTTGTGAAGAAAAAACATGTTTTGAATACTTGAAACACTCTTGGAAAATATGTTATATGGGACATAAGAAGTTCTTGCCTAATACGCATAAACTTCGAACTTGGAAGAAGGTAGTCAATGGTTAACAAGAGTTTGAGGAGGCTCTTGAGACTTTGAATGGGATCCAAGTACTTGAGAAGATGTCTAAATTTGGGTTCAAGTTAGGGAAACCTAAATTTTGTACACCTACAAAGATGAAACGTAGTCGAAAGGTAAGGTTGTGGAGGAGCCGAAAGGTTGTTATAAAAAGAAATCTATTTTCTTCGAACTTGAATATTGGCCTTTCTTACTTGTACGCCATAATTTAGATGTTATGCACATAGAGAAAATGTATGTGATAGTTTGATTGGCACTTTGTTGAATATTCCTAGCAAAACTAAGGATGAAATTAACGCTAGACAAGACTTGGTTGCAATGGGTATAAGGGATGAATTAACTCCAAAACCAGATAAGAGACGAACATATTTACCTCCTGCTGCTTACACTCTTACTAAAGAGGAAAGAATGAAAATTTGTAGATGTTTGTTTAATATAAAATGTCTAGAGGGATATTCCTCAAATATAATGTCATTGGTAGACATGAAAAGTTGTATTCTGACTGGTATGAAATCTCACGATTGTCATATTCTAATGCAACATTTACTACTAGTGGCCATTCGATCTGTGTTACCTAGGAAAGTTTGAGATGTAATCACAAGGTTATGCTTGTTTTTAAGTCATTGTGTTGTAAGGTGATTGATCTGCTTAAGTTACCCAAGTTAAGAGATGAAATTGCTGAGGTATTGTGCGAGTTGGACAAATATTTCCCGCTGACATTTTTTGATATAATGATCCTTCTGACAGTTCACTTGGTTAGAGGACTAAGATATTGTGGTCCCGTTTATTTAAAATGGATGTATCCATTTGAGTGATATATGAAGATTCTTAAGTGGTATGTATGTTGGGGTTTTATGCCCTAATTAAAACTTGAATTCTTTGTAATCTCATTTATTATCAATAAAAGAATAGAAATCATTTTTTGACTAGGTCAATCACTTTGCTCACATGTTTTATTTTTATGATTATTTTTTTAATATAAACTTCTATTAAATCCCGAGCATATAGCTAATCTTATTTATAGTGACATAATCACAGTGGAATATAAATATGATTATATGTTCAAAATAAGTTAGTCCTAAGATTAGTTAGTGCACAGGATTTACACTGACTTGCCAATCTACGATATGATCTACTTACACATTACAATGTTATGTTATTTCCAGAACATTAGCAAAGTAGATAAGATCGGATGTATTTGTTACATGAGACTGGACCGATATTGACAGTTGATAAGATAAGTAAACATACTGTTATTATCTATTCTAGTCATATTATGTAGTTGACCATAGGTCAATTCAATCTCAATTCTGAGTGGTTAGTATTCTAACTAATTGTATTATTTGAGTTCTTTGACTTGTTCGTTACCAGCTTACCCTACGCACTAGCCCATACTTACATCTTGGGAACTCGGTAGTATAATTGAGTGGGAGTGTTAATCATAGATATGAACATCTATAGCTTCTGATGAAGAAGTGAAACGATGGTTTCCTTATAGTTTGGTTCAAGGTGTTAATTGATAGAGATCTCATTTCACTAATTAAATTAGTTAGTATCATTTACAAGGAACTAAGTGTAAAACAATATTTCAATCCTATCTCATTGTATACCTTCTATAGAGGATTGAATGACAATTGTGGTTGTAACAATGGATAATTAATAGCGTATCTATATTTTTTATAGAGCGTTCTATGAATTCAAGAGTGCGATTCCGAGTCTATAGTGGAGTCACGAGGAATTAATAAGTTAGTAAATTTATTTGTTAGATTTATGATAACTTATTGGAGTTTGATTTCATAGGCCCATGGGCCCCATTGTACTTTGGATAAAATCATCTAGATAGTCTCAATTAATTAATTTAATTATCAATTAGAATTATCAAAGTTGACCATGTCAATTTTGGATAGTTTCACAGAGTTACGTAATTTAGAGAAGAAAAGAGATATTAGAACATATTTATTAATTAAGATAAATTGGTATCTAAATTAATAAATAAGTGTAAATCAAGGTTCAAATTATAAATAATTAATTTAATAAAGGATTTAAATGATTATTTAATTAATTAAATCAATAGAAAATAATACAGGCCTTGATTTTAAGTCCAATGGGCTTATAATCAAATGAGAAATTTCACGGGCCTAAAGCCCATGATAATTTTGACCTAGGGCTTTAAAATGGCTATTATTTTATTGATTTTTAATTAAATTAAATGGCCTAATTGAGTCTATAAAAGGAGTGCTTAGAGAGAAGTCAAAACATAAGTTTAACCACTGGTCTTTTGATAGTTTTAGATTCTCTCTAAACACAAGTCATTTTCTAAGCCTCTTTGTTATTTTCTCTTCTTCTCTCTGTATCTATCTCATGTCTTGAGAATTTCCCACACTAGTCAAGGTGATTCTAAGGATACATTGGAAGACTGTGAAGAAAATAAAATATTGGTTCAGTCTCTTGATAATACTTTGCGACAGAAAGGATACAAGAGTTAGAGAAACTGAAGGAATGACTCATTCATTCTGCTGCATATACTGTAAGTATTCTCATCATTGCTTCTCTTTGAATTCAATTTTAGAAATATGTTCTAGGTTATCTTATATTAATTTGTTTAATATTAGATCTACATGAAAATAAATACAGATCATGTATAAAGTTTTCCCAATAATGTTAGGAATAGAAGTCGACCAGAAGGATGCATCATCAAATGCTATATTGCAGAAGAGGCAAATGAATTTTGTTTTGAATACATGACTGGTGTACAGAGAATTGGGTTAAATGATCAAAATGTTGAGATTCAGAGTTTTCATGATAGCGTTGTATGCACAGTAAGTCGAGATATACTAGATGAAGCACATCGTCTTGTGTTGCAGAATATAAATGAAATTCAGTCTTATATCGAGTGAGTTATATTCATATAATACATTAAATTTAAGTTGTGTATTTTTTATATTCATTTGTCTAACAACATATGTATAATTGAATGGAACATTTTAACTGGTTAAAGACCAAATTTCTATCGAAGTCAAGGAACCCAAAATGGTTACAAGACGAACATTATCGAACTTTTAGTAGTTGGATAGAACAAAAGGTAAATTGTGTTGATTATGGAAGGTTGTCATTTATTGGAAATTACAAGATGGCATGGTTGGTTGTTTTTAGTAATTTGTTTTTGCTATGTTGATTTAATAGGTTGTGTCAGAATTAAAAAACACATCAAATAAGGTTTTAGACATTGTTAAGTGGATTTCTCGAGGACCTTATGTTAATGTCATCAAGTTTTCATCATACATGATTAATGGTACTCTATTTAACACTAGAGAATGCAATAACAACAAAAACACACAAAATAGTGGTGTTAGCCTTGTTGCTAAAGTTGTGCAACTCTCTAGTGCAAAACACAAAAATCCAGTTGAATGTGATATGACTTTTTATGGAGTGGTAATGAAAGTTGGAAGTTAGATTATATCACAACTTGAGTACCTGTTTTCTTTTGTGATTGGGTGAAAAGTGACAGAGGCATAATATATGAAGATTTTGGTTTCACATTAGTTAATCTAAAATAAATTGGGCACAAATTTGACCAATTTATATTAGCTTCACAAGCCAAACAAGTATTTTATGTGAATGATCTTTCAGACAACCAGGGGTCAATTGTTCTGCCAATGCAAATAAGAGAATGAAACATTAAAGATGGTGATTTACATGATATATCTCATGAAGAAGAACTTGTCACATTCACCACAATAGAAGATAATGATGAAATTGATGATGATTGTATTTGTTTCCGTGAAAATGGTTAAGGATTATGGGTTGATGATGAGGTAAAATTTAATTGGTTTGATATGATTATGATATGTGACAATTTTAGTTTCATCTTCTGGTTTCATCTTTAATTCAAATGTTTGTATAACCTTTTTTTTATGATTATGAGTGTCCAAAATGGTTATAATAATCATATTTATGTTTCACAGATGGAGGGTGATCCTTTTGGTGGTAGTTCTGATGAGGGGGAGTCTCTCACTCATTCTCAGCCAGTGGAAGATGAACATAAAAATGTGATAGGGCGCACCTGGATGTCTAAACACACCAAAAAAAAGTGAATCATATTTTGTTGGTATTAATGATCAAATCAAAGGTAAACAACGAAATATATGCATCCATTTTAATAAATATTAATACCAGTCAGGATCATATACATATATAAATATTAAATTACATACAAATAGATCATGGATTACCTATTGTAGCCTATTAATAATCATTGAGTCTTTTTGTATAAATCAACAATCTTCCTATCCAGTGTTCTGAGATCTCACACCCTGATCTTCCAGACCAATCCTCAAATACACAAGGACGTGTGTGGGCATGTAGGATTCAAAAGGTTGATTTATGTCACTCCCTAAATGTACTCAACACATGAGATCTAGAGAGTTTTTGATAGAGAGAAGGTTTAGAATAGTTTTCAGGTTTAGAGAAAACTATCACTTTAGAGAGAGAATCTGATAATTAAGCATCCATCTGAAAAATCACGTATATCAAATTTATAAAGATATTTAATCTAATTAAATAATCTTGATTTAATTAAAATATAATTAAAACTTACAGATATTTTCATTCAATTATCTATTTAAATCATATTTAAAAAAATAATTAAATAACTGATTAAACAAATTTATTTGAAATTCAAAATTCAAATCACAAGGATAAATATACCTGCTCCTAGGCACCACACACTGTACTGTACAATGTGTGTTGCCCAACCCAATTAGGGTTGCCATAATTTTCTCATTTGTTTATTTATTCAACTTTTAAAACAAGATATTTATTCCAACATAGAGATCAGTTCATTAAAAATTAATTTTATCTCAAAATATCATTTTTAAAATAAATAAATAAATATCATATTATAAATAAGATATTTATTATATCTCTCTTTATATTAATCCAAACAAGATTAATATTAATTTTAACATATATTTTTTCAAAATAAAAACTATATAGTTAAATAATTAGTTAATTCACAATTAATCAATTACCCATAAGTATCAAATAATTATTTCCAAGCCCTTGAAAATTAATTCATTTGCAATTTAGTCATTTCTCCTAAAAAATCTTTCTTTTGACATCCTTACCCTTGACAGTGTAGGACACAGGTGATCTGGGGACCATGGGCCTATAATACGAAGCTCCAATAAACCAAATTATTAATTAAACTCTTGAATCTAATAATCTTATTTATTAATTCCATGATTACTTCACTATAAATATGGAATTGCACTCTAAGTATTTATAGAATTATATTTATAGAGTTTTCTCTAGTAGTCCATTGATATAATCAATATATGTAGTTATGTCCAACATTATTGGTTCGTTAATTAGAGTTGGTCAAAATTACCGTTTTACCCTTCTAATTACCTCTTGATCCTTAAGTACCATTAATTCACTAGCGAATAAATAATCTATACTCTAATTATAGATTTGAGCTCAATAACTATTCAGTTTCAGGATCAACCCTTAAGGGAACCAATATTCGATCTGTTAGGAAAGCATGGATTCCAATATTGTAATTCATGTTCCCAGCCATCTATGATATTGAATCTCCAAAACAAAAGTCATTAGCCTCATTGTTCTAAGAGAACTTAACGAGTGAATCAAAAGATCCAATAAACATAAACAGGAGTTCATGAATACTCAGGATTTAGACTGATCTACATATGATCATCTATTATGACAAAAATTAAATCTTTAAGTCAAATGGCAAGTTTATAAAGATAATTAATTCTCATCGGTCTAGTCATATATAATCTCTATTATATACAACACCTTTACTGAGATGTCTATCCACATCAGTAATCTGAATCTAGATTACTTGCATCTCTTATGCTTAGCAAACCGTACTAGTAGCCATTCATTAAAGATTCCTTACTTTAATACGTTGCTGACTATTTTATTCATTATATATTATTTTAATTCTCTTGTACTAATACAAGATCATATTCTCATGAATGAATAGAGAATTTTCTTGATATTATTATATAATTAATTCAAAAAATAATTAAACATTCAAATATAATAAAATTGTACTTTTATTTAAAACCAATAAAATGTCTTTACATGCTTTTAGGGAATTGATCCTAACAATATCCAACTTTCCTTCAAAACAAGTGAGGCATTTCCCTTAATCCCATATTGCGCACGTGATCCATGAACAACTTTGTAGGAAGTGTCTTGGTTAACAGGTCCGCCAGGTTCCGTTCCGACACTATCTTCATAACAGTCACATCACCTTGGTGTACAATCTCTCTTACCAGGTGGTATTTCCTATCTATATGCTTCCGTCTCTCGTGGCATCTCGGTTCTTTGGAATTAGATACTGCTCCATTATTGTCACAGTACATGATTAGTGGCTTATCCATATCTAGAACAACTTCCAAATCAGTGTAGAAATTCCTCAACCAAACCGCTTCCTTAGCTGCTTCACAAGCCGCTATGTGACAGTTAGTATCTTGTGATCCATATGGGGAAAGACTGGGTGTAACGCCCTACTTCCTTAGAGCTGTTACTAAGTGAGTTTAAAAACGTGCGTTCAACCCGCTAATCAAGGTTTTAGGTCAAATAGTGTAATTAAGTCATAAACAGAAGAAAAACTTTAGAAAAATAATTCCATTTCAATGAAAATCATAAAAGTTTGACACCTGGGATCCCAAAATACAGTTTAGAAACATTTACAACATATAAACTGAACCAAGTCGACTAACGACAAAATCTAAGTTTATTTACAACCATCTCCCAAAATCCACTGGCTGTGGCAGCCAGGCTGGCCCAACGTGTAGGCCCAACATGTACACGCTGCCTCACACCTGCTACACTCATGGTTGGTTGGTTTCTCCTTACCCTTACCTGCACCACAAAGAATCTGTGAGCTAAAGCCCAACAAGAAAACCCACAAACAGATAACATATGCAAAACATACACCAAGCATATAAACAGGCCACCAATGGGCTAAACACATACGGCCTAGCCGTCCCAGGCGCTTACCAGGCCCTGGGTTCACGGTCCACACCGTGAGGATATCCCAGGTATCCTTTTAGGGACACGCCCTGGCAACTCGCACTCCACGTGCTCAACGCTGCTCCTGGCCCCTTGCCGTACTCGGCCTTGCACACAACGTGCCCAACGCCGTTCCTGGCCCTTTGCTGTTTCCGGCCCCTGCCGACCTCGGCCTACACCGATCCCGACTCTTGCCGATCATTCACATAATTGCACTCATAGCATATTAAACAAGTACAAAATACTAGCAAATAAAATCAAAGGGCTACGCCCTGCAATTCAAACACATTGGGCTCAGCCCTGCATACAAGCTCTATGGGAACAAGGGTTCTCTTACCTGAGTCCCGAGCTTTCTGAGCACCGATGTCCCGAGCACAGTCCTCTAACTTGAGCCTTGCCAGAACCCTAGTCACAACACATTAACAATATCCATCCATCAAATTCTAATCCAATAATTAACTTTGAGCCATAACCCTAACCTCCGGGACCTTGAATTCTATCAATCCGGGTGATAAAATCCATCCCGAGCCATAACCAATGAGTTCCCAAGCCTAAACACCCTTAAAAACACGAACTGGCACTAAGAGCCGCGACCCTACCCACAAGCGCCGCGGCTAGCCTCGAAACAGAGGCTAGCACCACTCTGCAACCCACACGGGCATCGGCGTGCATTGCCAAGCACCACGGCGCACCTCAAGCATCTCGACCTCCCATGGCCGCGCGCACACACGGGCCGCGGCGTACCCCTCCTAGGGCCGTGGCCCTCACCTTCAAACCCATAATTTTCATCTTTCTCCTACATTTTCTTCAAACCAATTCATCCTACAATCAAGCTAACAGTTCCAGACAATCAACACCAATATTCTAGCCCAGTTTCAACATCATAACCCATCAAAATCTACTCCAAAACTCAACTAAAGCTCCCAAGAACAAATCATATTCTACTCACATGCATAACCTAAAAACTTAACTGAAATTCAAGCATAATTCCCATAGTTAGATCTTACCTTTGCTGAGTTTTGATTCAGAGTTGTTTCCCCTAAGTTCCAGCTTCAATTCCTCAACCTCCAAGCCCTGGGTTTCTGATTGGAGTCTCCTAAGCTCAGCTCCAATCCTTAGTTCCTGACTATCTTCCTTCCCTTGCCTATTTCCTTGAGTTAATCTTAGAGAGTAGAGAAGAGGGAGTTTAGAAACTATCCTCAACTGGGAAGGGAGTATGTAAGTCAGTTTCTAAGTATTCTAAACAATTCCAAGTTTTGTTTTATTCAGCTTAAGCTTTAAGGTTACCTCAAGGCTCGAGGTACCAAAACGTCCCCGAGGGCAAAATGGTAAATTTCCCCAATATCCCCTCCTAGACATTCTATCCTCAAATATATCTCCAAATATTTATTTTCTTAACCCGATAACCCCGTATAATAACTAATGCCCAAACTACCCCTCGACTCCTCCGAGTCGGATTCTCAACCCCGTTGTTACTTTCTGGCTAACTGCTCCCCAGGACTGTCTTGGATCGTGCTGCACAGACATATCGCATATATATAACATTTATCACATTTATACCCCTAATATCCAGACAGGGCCCACATGCACATTTAACTCAATTAAACATGCATCATTATCATATATACACATTAATTCATATATCAACATATTAAATCATTTATTCCAGGCACACTAAACAAGGCCTTAAGCCCTATTAGCAAATTCGGGTCGTTACACCAGGTAAAGCTGTGCAATCCCACATCTCCTAGGGAAGGTCAAGTGTGATGATTCTAAGATTGTGTAGGTATGGGACTACACAGTTGAAGAGGGCTTAAATGGATTGATGGCTACTACCTATATCAACAAGATGCATCTTCTTTTCGGTAGCCCATCAGTTGAGAAATCCAAAGTTAAGCGTACTTGACCTGGAGTATTCTCAAGATGGGTGACCTCTTGGGAAGTTTTCCCAGTAAGCGTGCGAGTGAGGAAAAAGCACGCTGGAAAGACTCGTGTTGGTTTGTAGGGCCAGTCGTCATTCCAGGAAGCAGCCATAGTGACGTGGGGTATTACAAATGGTATCAGAGCCTTGACCCAGCCGGAAGTGTAGATGATGGGGACATCGGACTCCTAACGGGGGTGATTGTGACAATTAGTATCCCGTGATCCATAGGGAAAAGACCGGGTAAAGCTGTGCAATCCCACATCGCGTGGGGAAGGTCAAGTGTGATGATTCTAAGACTGTGTAGGTATGTGACTACATAGTTAAAGATGGCTTAAATGGATTGATGGGTACTACCTATATCAACAAGATGCATCTCCTTTTCAGTAGCCCATCACTTGAGAACTCCAAAGTTAAGCATGCTTGACCTGGAGTAATCTCAAGATAGGTGACCTCCTCGGAAGTTTTCCCAAGAAGTGTGCAAGTGAGGACAAAGCACACTGGAAAGACTCGTGTTGGTTTGTAGGGTCAGTCATCATTCCAGGAAGCAGCCATAGTGACGTGGGGGCATTACACGCTATGTATTTGACTTCCATGGTTGAATAAGATATGCTATATTGCTTAGTGCTTCTCCAGACAACAGCTCCTCCACCAAGAGTGAACATTAACCTAGATATTGATTTTTGACTGTCTTTCTCTGATTGGAAATCAGAATCAATGTATCCAGTAGGCTTTAGCTCACCCTCTAAATATACCAGCATATAGTCTCTCGTTCTCCTAAGATACTTGAGAATGTGCTCTACTGCAATCCATTGTTCAAAACTAGGATTCAATTGATAACGACTTACAATCCCAACTGCATAACATATGTCAGGCCTAGTACACAACATAGCATACGTCAGACTCTCAACTGCTAAAGCATAGGAATACTTTCTCATATCCTCTTCCTTCTGAGGTGTCTTGGGACATTGTTCCCTGGAGAGAGCAATTCCATGTCTGCTCGGTAATTGACATTTCTTGGAATTCTCATAAGAGAATCTTTCAAGCACCTTATCTATATAATTAGCCTGAGAAAGTGCCAAGAGCTTGTTCTTCCTATCCTTTAGGATTTGGATTCCCAGAACATAACTCGCCTCGCCCAAATCTTTCATTTGGAACTTTTTAGCTAACCACTTCTTTATGTTTGACAATGTCTCTACATGGTTCCCAATGAGAAAAATGTCATCAACGTAAAGAACTAACAAAACCACCACTTTTCCTTTGATGTATTTATACACACATGCTTCATCGACATTTTTCTCAAAGCCATATGTTTTAATTGTTTCATCAAAAGTGATATAGCAAGATCTAGATGCTTGCTTTGATCCATAAATGGATTTTGGCAACTTGCACACCTTTTGATCTCCCCCTTTCTTTATGAACCCTTCTGGTTGTACCATATAGATACTTTTTGTTAGGAGTGTGTCCTAAAAGCATGTAAAGACATTTGTTTTTTCTGTGAATAAATAAATACAATGGTTTATTATTATTGTCATTCTTAGATTGTTAAATTATTGTTTGAATAATTTTGTAAATATCAGAAAAATTCCATATTCATTATTGAGGATGTGATCTTGTATTAGTACGAGAGAATTAAGATCACATGAATGAATAAAAATAGTCAACAACAACAAATTAAAGTTATGGAATTCTTTAATTGGAGTTGTAAGTACGATTTACTGAGTATCATAATGATACAAATAATCTAGATTCAGATTATTGATGTGGAAAGACATCTCAGTAAAGGTGCTTTATATAATATGATTATATATGACATGGAACGATATGAATTAAAGTTTTTATCCAAAAACCATTTAACAATAAAGACTTGTAATTCATATCATAACAGATGATCATTTATAGATCAACCTAAATCCTGAGTGTTCATGAACTCGTATTCATGTTTATTAAATCTTTTGATTCATTCGTTAAGGTCTCTTCAAAGAATGAGGCTAATGACTTTTGTTTTGGAGATTTAATATCATGGATGGCTGGGAACATGTATCATCAACAATACAGAATCTAATCTTTCCTAACGGATTGTATATTAGTTCCCTTAAGGGTTAATTCTGGAACTGAATGATTTTGAGCTCAAATCTATAATTAGATTATAGATTAATTATTCACTAGTGAATTAATGGTACTTAAGGAATAAGAAGTAAATTAGTAAGGTAAAATGGTAATTCTTCCATTCTAATTTATGAACTAATTAATTAGAGGGTTGAACTATTGTAAGATGGTTATATCAATGGACGACTTAAGAAAAAGATTTCTGTAAAAGTATATCTATAACATAAAGAGTGCAATTCTGAATTTATAGTGGAGTAATATCAGAATTAATAAATTAACTATTATAATTAAAGATTTTAATTATTTAGTTTCAATTTATTTGAGCTTAATGTTATAGGTCCATGGTCCCCGAAATGGCTCAAACAATCACTGTCAAAGGCAAATACAAAAATGGGCAAAAAGGACTTATGTGATAAGTAAAATATTTTTCTATGTATCAAACATAATTATTGATTAATTATGTGTAATTAATTAATTAAGAATTATTTGATTATTTGATTTATCATAAATATAATTAATTTTGAATTAATTTATTTTTGAGATTTTTGGTATTTAAATAATAATAAAAATTGGGAAAAATCACATGCCTGCACGTGCATGTGGTACACGTGTGGCACAGTGCACAGGCACTGTGCTACACGCATAAGAGATGGACTGAGTCTCTTGATTTCACAATTTTAGTTATTTAAATATTAAATAAATAATGAGATATTTTAACATGATTAAAATATTATTATTTAAACAAAAATCTGATAACTGATCAGTTATTTTGAATTTGTTTAAAATAACAAATATTTTAATATATTGGATATTATTAAATATGCGATATCAGTTTTCACAGAACGTAAGTTTTCAAGGACAGAAAAATATCTAGGATTCTCTCAGAGAAAAGAGAACAGTGACAAAAACAAAGGTCATTGTTCTTCACAAAACCTAGGTCCAAACTTTATCAGATCTCATGTGTTGAGAACATTTGATAAATAGTTATTGCCTATTATTTGTATTGTGAGCCCACACTCGTTCTTTGTGTGCCTGAGAACATTTTGGAAGATCTTGGTGTGAGATCTCAAGGATTCAGCCATACGAAAAGATAGCAGCAAGGAAGGACCTGAGGTAATTTTTCTATTCTTGTCCTTGATTCAATATATATATGAGTGTGAAGAAGTAGATCTAGAAATATTATGGGATTAATCTGACAATTTGATTGTTGTTCCGCAGCGCATAATCTCTTATTTGATCAATAAAAACCAACACTTTCATCAAGATAGTCATTCAGAAATTTTGTCTTGACGTCCATTTGCCATGTCTCATAATTATTGGCAGTCACTATGGATAAGAGGATACGAATGGATTTGATCATCGCCACAGGAGAAAATATTCCTCCATAATCAACACCTTCTCTCTGAGTGTAACCTTTGGCTACAAGCCTCTCTTTGAAAGTCTCTACTTTCCCATCTACACCTATTTTCTTCTTGAATATCCACTTACACCCTATGGGCCTGACATCTTCAGGTGGATCCACAAGTTCCCAGACAGAATTAGAATACATCGATTCCATTTCTTGGTTCATGGTTTCTTGCCACTTCTCCTTTCCAGGATCATCCATTGCCTCTTTAAAGGTTAATGGATCGTCCTTGTCTGTGTCAGAAATAAGGACATATGTCTCATGTTCATAGCGAACATGTTGTCTCACAATCCTCCTACTATGACGTTGCATCAGGGTTTCTTTTCCAGAAATCATGGTTTCCTCGGTTTGTCGTTTATCATTTAATGATGAAGATGAATGTGATGGAATCTTATTAGTTATGAGTTCCTCCAATGCTACCTTGCTCCGAGGTTTATAGTTATTCATATAGTCATGTTCAAGGAAGGTCGCATTTGTGGAACAAATAGCTTTTGATCCTTGGAACTATAAAATTAACCACCTCTTGTTTGTGGAGCGTAGCCAACAAAAATGCACACTTCCAACCTTGATTCAAGTTTCCCTGATTTAGGTCTAAGAACATGAGCAGGTTAACCCCAAATGCGAAAATAAATCAAACTAGGTATGTTTCCATTCCACAGTTCCAATGGCGTTTTGCTAATGGTCTTAGATGGGACTACATTCAAAATGTGCGTCGCCGTTTGAAGTGCATATCCCTAGAGTGAGAGAGGAAGTGAAGAGTAGCTTAACATAGACCTGAGCATGTCCAACAAGGTCTTGTTTCTTCTTTCAAAAACACCATTTTGTTGTGGCGTTGCTGGTGCTGTGAGTTGGGATAGAATACCATACTCCAGCAAGAAATCCTTGAATTCTAAATCCAAATATTCTCCACCTCGATCAGATTGAAGTGTCTTTAAAGTCTCACCTAACTGCTTCTTAGCCTCAGCTTTGAATTCTTGAAACTTACCAAAGGTTTCAAATTTCATAAGCATTAGGTAAGTATGACCATATCTTGAGTAATCGTCAATAAAAGTGACGAACCACCTCTTGCTTGTACATTGATTGGACCACAAACATCGCTATGTACAAGCTCCAAAGGTTCTTTGGCTCTATTTCCTTTCCCTGAGAAAGGACGTTTGGTCATTTTTCCTTCTAGACAAGATTCAAAACTAGAAGAGTTCCAACTCTTAGTTCTCTCAAAGGTCCATCTATTGTTAACCAATTTATCCTATCTAGACCTATATGACCAAGTTTAAGATGCCAAAGATATGTGTCATCCTCGTTTGAAACTTTTTGTCTTTTGTTACCTTGTGGTTTTGCTTCTTTAAATAATTCTGAATTATTAAGCGTTCGTTCATTTGGTTTGAGCATATACAGTCCGTTATTATGTTCTGCTCGACATATTTTGAAACCTTTCTTTGAAATAACAATCGCATTATTAGTAAAAGAAATATAAAAAAATTGTTCATGCAACATGGATAAAGAAACTAAGTTTCTAGAAAATCCAGGAATAAAATAAACATTGTTCAAAACTAAATAATTGTTCCCAAAATTTAAACGAACTGTTCCCTTTTTTCTTGCTGAAACGAGCGCTCCACTTCCAACTCGCATGGTCACCTCGCCATCTGCCAGCTCCCTTGATGACTAAAGTATTTGCATGGAAGAACAAACATGGTTAGTGGCTCTTGAATCAAAAACCCAGGATGACATATCGTCTTCCACTACACAAGCTTCAAGTACAAGTAAATCATATTTACCTTTCTTTTTTCCAGCTTAGAGAGATACTTCTTGTAGTTTCTCTTCTAGTGACCTTCAACTCCACAGTGGAAACATTTTCCTTTTGGTTCTTTCTTCTTGGAGTTGTTGTCATTTTTGTTCTCCTTGGCTTCTGGTGCCTTCTTGCCTTTATTGGACCTTTTGCCCTTTCCTTTGTCCTTATTATTGTTCTTCTTTCTCTTCTTGGATTTCTCCTTAGAGTTTGAAGGTTTCTCCTCTACCACATTTGCTTCAGTCTCTTTTGTAATGGTAATGTTAAGAGACTCAAATGTCTGCAGTTCATTCAATAGTTGGATCATGTTGAATTCCAACTTATTCATAATATAATTGGTGGTGAATGCAGAAAAGGAAGGAGTGAGCGATTCCAGTATGATGCTTACTTGTGTACGCTCATCAATGATCGCCCCATGTATTTCTGCTTCATGCATCACATTAATCTTGTTCAAACCATGTTCACGTACAGAAACACCTTTCTTCATCTTAGTAGTCATGTAGGTTTTAGTAGTCTCGTGTCTACTTTGATCAGATTACTGCCCAAAATGGCATGCAGAGAATCATTATTTCAAATGCAGTTTCCATGGTTTCATGCTTTGTTCTCGGAACATCATTCGTGCTCATAAGCAATTAACACTTTTCCTTATTATTGGATTGAATCTAGGCATCTTACTTGTCCTGAACATTCTTTGGGGCAGTGGCAGCGGGCTCTTCAGGACATTCCTCAGTCAGGACAAATTTTCGGTTCTCACAGATTAACATAAGATTTATATTTGATTTCCATCTTATAAAATTATCACCATTAAGTTTTTCAAGTGATAGTAAAGTGGTAATTGGATTGCAACCATTCGACATTACTGAAATAAATAAAAGACAATAATATTATCATTTGAAAAAATATCAATGTTTTGGAAAGTAAACATGATGTATGAATGCAACAATTAAATGTAGCTTCCTGAAATTTTACTTTGCTAGATAGCAATAGTAGTAGTAGTAGTTGTAGAATTTTAGTTTTTGTGGATCTTGGTTCAAGCCGGGATTTAGTTGGAAACTCGTAGAAATAGTTATGAATTTTATAAGTTTAACCTATGGTTTAGAAATATTAATTTTATCATAAGGTTTGATGGATGAATATAGTCCTAAGAATATTATTTATTATAACCTAAGGTTTAGATAGAATAATTAAGAGCGTGACACTTGTCACAAGCATGTTTATTAAGGATTTAAGTATTTTTTATGAATAGTTTAATTAAAAGAAAGATCTAGAAGCTCTAGAACCTTCCATTATCTGTTGGGATCACGTTTTACTTAGTCAAAGTAGTTTTTAATCAATTTCAAATTATCCTGAAATGTGTAAAGACGTGTTTAAAATATCAGTGTATGCCGATATATCGCAGCTATAAGGGACGATATATCGCCTATGATTGATACAGAAAACACGTCGAATTTGCACGAACGAAACCACGGACCCTCGGGATCATGGTAGGGGCAATATATCGCCTACCCTAGGCGATATATTGGCTCCAATGGCCAATTTTTTAATTTAGTAGAATTCTAAACTAAAAACCTTGACTCGTTTCTGAACGTTTTTTACCGAGTTCTGGTGTAACGCCCGAACTCCAGGGACCGTTACAGTGCACATTACAAACAGTGCTAAACTCGCTAATCGAGTCATTTGGCCATAAACGTGTAACTAAGTATGATTAGCGGTTTAGGGACTAAATTTTTTTGTTAAGATATAACGTTTCACTAGAACGTTTACTGTATACATTGGGATCCCAAACATATAATTTCAGAGTCTATTACAAGAAAATGTTTACAACAGGCCGTTCTAAGCGGCAATACAGGGTTTAACCCTAGTTCCACTTTCAAACCTCACCCAAGTATTGGTCAAGCAGCTGCATATGTACACGTCATCACCTAAGCTCTCCAACTCAAGGATGGTCCAGCTTCCTTTTGCCTTTACCTACACCACAAAGCACCAGTGAGCCGAAGCCCAGCAAGAAAACTCATATGCTCATAAACAGTCATATCATGATATTAAATCATAACTGGCATGCCTAGCAAACATAGCTTTATTTAGGCATGCAAATGAATTCAAACAATGCTGGGATATCCAGGATAAGAAATCCTTCCCTTCTGATTGGATAACTATCAAGTCAACCCTAATCAGATGAGTGTCTCAACACTTAAGGTTCTGGTAAACCATGCTGAGTGACCAACAAGCAAGTCACTACGGGGCTTAGCACCCAAAGCCATGCATATGATGATCAAAATGATCATACAGAGCTCTTAGCTCTGATCAGATGAGTGAATATCACTTTGAGGTCCTGTTAAACCATACTGAGTGACTGACAAACAAGTCACTAGGGCTCAGTGCCCATAGTTGTGTAACGATACCGTTACCTGGGCTTTCCTGCAATGGCTCTTATCAGATGTGTGACTGACAAACACGTCACTGTGGGGCTGATGCCCTTAGCCATGTGACATAACAGTCATGGGGCTCACTGGCCCTAGCTCTAAATGGCTAGCCCTTGGCTAGACAAGCACTTTTTAGTATTCATCGAACTTGAGGTCGGTCCGGCATTAATGCTCTTTGAGTCATCCAATGCAGAAAGTCGATTAGATCTAATCTTTGTTGGCTTGCGTGGAACACGCTAAGGCCGTCCTGACTAGTGAGTCAGCACAATGTGACCAGGGCCCAGTACCACTGCCGAACCTGAATAGTGAGTCACAGCTTCACAGTTGATACTGACACCTTTGCCAATTCTGATTAGTTAGTCAGAGCCATGCACAAGTAAGCAATGCTATCAATATGTATCATTTGTCATTTATCCAAAAGTAGAACATTAAGCATGCTTACCTAACAGTTGTGAGCATAATATTGATCATGCACAAACACAGAGTCTCAAGCTCTGACCAATCTCATATCCATCACTCATGGCATGCCCTAATCACATGTTTCTCGTGCATCACATGCATCACACTTAATCATCCAGCATGCCTCAATAGTAATCATATGCAAATGAGCAAGATTGCTAAGCATTCATTATGCTATCAATGTTTACATTTAAACATCCAACATGCATCAATAATAGCCATGCATGTCACACATGGGGTGCAGTTTTCTTACCTTGGGTTCGAGCAAGAATGATTAAAAGAACGACCCTTGAGAACGATCAACTTTTAGTCCTTTAGCAGTCACCTAGTCATAATCAAATACGGGACACCATTAATAAAAATAATCAACATAAGTTCCCAAACCAATATCTAGCCTCCGCGACATCAATCCACACTAAACCGAGTGGTAGGATCGATCCCAAGGCCTAAAACTAGCATCCCCAAGTCAAAAACCCATTTCTGGCCAAAAATGCTTCCCTGGGCCGCGACCCTCCCTAGCCGTGCCGCGGCTCACCTCTCTGACAGAGGCTCATCTCCCTCAGAAAACCACGCAGGCCGCGACTCACCATAGCCAGGCCGCGACTCATTATGCAAAACAGCAAGAACCAGATTTTTCTCCCCTGCGTTTTCCTCGAAACCAAACCTTCAAACCAGTCCCAAACATCATTCAAATACCCAATTCAACCCCTAAACATCATCTATATCAAACCCCCATCAAAACCCAATCAATCTTACTCAAAAACTACCACTAATTCCAACCATTAACCAAGAAATCACAAGCTGAAAGTTTAAAACCAAAACAGAGTATACCATAAAACTAATGGCTGGAACTTACCTCAAACTTGATTTTGAATCCCCTTCAATGGCTGAATCACGTTCCTAAGCTCCCACCTTTGATCTCCTAGCTTGTTACCTCAAGTTGGCTCTCAAAATTCCATAGAGAGAAAGAGGGAAAATGGTGTACGGGTGAGGAGAGAAGAACTGAAGATGAGGATGCTCTGTTTTCAACCATTCCACGACCTTCTAAACTCAAAGGCTGATATATATCTTAGGGGTGAAAAGACCATTTTTCCCCTAGGTCAAATAAAGGCTTCTAATGTCTCTCAAGGGTAAAACCGTCATTTCCCGCCTATCTCGTTAATTATAATTAACACCCACAAATTCCCGTTATTCCCAAAAATCTCAAATATCAATAAATCATATCCCATTACCCTTTTATTCCCGGTAATGTTCTAGTCATCAAAATGACCCCGAGACTCACCCCGAGCCTCGAACTTAAACCCGTTATGACTAGACCGAACAATTGCATTTCATGATCGTCTCATGCCGAATGGCTCGAGCCAATCCACATATCATGTGGTATTATTTATAATTCACCCCCATGCATAAAAATACACAATCACGCCCTCAACAGGCCAAATTACCAAAATGCCTTTATAATTAAAATTGAACCCATATGCATGCATTCACCATCATATAATAATATAATTCACATAAACATGCATATAATCATTAAATATCATAATAAATCAATTATGACCCTCCCGACCTCCTAATCAAGGTCCTAAACCTTATTAGGAAATTTGGGGCATTACATCTCGGAATCTGTTGAATAGATAATTCTAATTTATTCATTTTTAACCATTTATTTATTTATTGAAATGGGAGTTAGTTTCACTCCTTGAACTCTATAAATAGGACCTAGTACTCAGCCATTCTTTTCGTTCAGGGCCTCCAAGCTGCTAAGATTGTTCTAGAGAGAAACACTAGGGTTTTGGGGTTAAAGCTTTCAAATCTAAAGCTTTTATAAACACTTGGGAAGTAAGTCTTTGTGTGATTTCGGTGTTCGAGGTATAGATCGAGGTTCTATTTTATCCAAGGTATTCATTATCTTCAGGTTTATTTCACTATAGTTTCAGTTATTCTTTCATTTTTCTTCAAATCCTAACTTGTGATAGTGACTTTTGGTTAGGAGTTCAGTTCCTTTGAAACACAAGGTTTCCTGTAAGTTCTTGTCTCAATGGTTAGATCTTCAATTCATCTTCATTTCTTTAGAAACTTATGGTTTCTTTATGTTTGGTTTTAGGAGTTTCAATCCCGCTCTTGTCTCCAATATTCCAGTTTTTGTAAGGAAAACTAGGTAGTTTAGTATTATGACCTAGTTTATATAGTTTATGATATAGTTTATGTTTGTATGATCTAACATTTCAGGTAAAATAAATGCGTAAGTGTGTCTAGACCTAAGGTGTCCAATGATGTATGACAGACTATGTCCGGTAGGCTCGGTTGCCAAAACTTTATGACGGACCTAAGTGATGTCCGGTGTATGACAGACTTTTTTCCGGGGCTTAATTGCCACCCTTGTATAAACACTTATCTTTTTATTATATCTGACTTGTTATTATGACCTATAGTTATGAATATGATTTATGACCTATAGTTATGACTTATGACTTATGACCTATGATTTATGATCTATGACTTATGACTTATGACTTATGACCTATGACTTGTGACTTAGAGTATGATTTATGATTTATGACTTAGATTATGATGTAGAATTATGACTTAAGCTATGATATGACCTAGAGGTTTGTGTTTGTATGACTCTTGTGAATCTATGTTATGTTTGATTATATGACTAACTTTTGTATGTATTTTCTTTACTGGGCTTAGAAGCTCACTCCTTATGATGTTGTTATTTTAGGCAATTAAGGATAGAAAGGCTGGTGGCGAGTGTGGGACCTAAGAGCTTCGTGATGTACTCATGGAGACCATATAGTCGAGGAAGATCAAGTGGGTATTTTAAAGTTTTATTTAAATGTTGCTCATTATTTTTATGTTAAAGAAAATTATTTTATTTTTGTAAAACCATGGATCAATGTATTTATTTTCAAGTTTTTATTCAATAAAAGAGCAATATTTACGATTATAACCTAACATTGTGTTCTCGGTAATCTATGAGAAATTAGGGAGTTACATTAAAACACATAAATTAACATTTACTTTTCCACGATAAAACTACCCAACAAATAAAGTGTTGTCTTAGGATCGGTCAAGTTAAATTCAGATAGCTCATAAGACAATCTTATCCTTATAATTTAAAACTTAAAATAACTCTTTATTTTCTCTTTTAAATATAAAGTACCGCTGGTTTGGCCAAGATGTAAATATCCACCGCAAAAGCTTAATTACATCTTTGTAAGTGTAACCCATTATTTTGGAATTGATGACTTAACTTAGAGAGTGTCGCCTTAGGGTCAGTCAAGCTTAAAATACATCACTTCCTCCTATCTTCGTAAGAAGCCAACCTTGGTATTGATATGTCTAGAAACCTCCCTTAGGGGGACGGAAACAAAGCCGTCTTGAGGCCCTATTCATATCTCACGGTGTTGTACTAATAATGGAGACCATAGGTCACATTGAGATGTTCACCTTCTCACACTTACTATTTTAGATTAAATGTGTTTTATTAAACTAATCAATTAATTACTAGTTTATTAATAACCCTATGAATGTAATTAATTACAAAAATCATAATGATAAAAGAGTCTGTTTCTATAATTAATGTAAACTAAATAATTACCCATTACATTCATCTAACTTTACTAAAACACTTTTTACATAAAGTTGGTTATCTTAAAGGCTTATAAAAAACTATTGCCTTTATTATGGTGTGAGTTACCAAGTTTTAACTAATTTAATATTTAGTAGTTTACATGCAATTGATTTCACCAAAAACAATTCATATAAACAAATAGGACAATCCTAGATAATCATGTTTCTAAAAATAGGCATGATTAATGAGAAACTGTGTGGGGGTTCATGAATGACATGTTATTGACTAATGCATGATCATGTTAGTTATCAATCAAACATCAATGAACATTTATTTAAATAAATACAATAAATAAATAATAAATGTTGAACTGAGTACTAATGGGTATTTCTAAAATTTACAACCCTTTGGAAAAATTTGAAATAAAATTGCAATCTGTACGCCCTGGTTTTCCCACGGGCTGTTTAGCAGGGCGAGCCTCGGACTAAACATGGTTTAGTCTGAGGCTCCCACAGGCCGGAGGTTCCATTTCCAGGATGGGCCCTTGTCAGATCGAGGGGGTCCTGTTTCAAGCTCGCACTTGTTGTCCCAGGAGCTGGGAATGACATCCGAAGGCCACGGACGGAGCAGCTCGGGTTATGAACTGCTCCGGTCACGAGCTTCTCAGGAAGCTCCGACCCTGTGGGAAGTCAACACGCAAGATAAACGTGCATATTCCTGCCATCACGTGTCCGATATCCCCCTGACTTCTCGGACACGCAGCAGGAACGTGCGTATTCAGACACCCACGGACGGGTTGGGCCATGCGGCCCATTATCTCCTTCCATACTGATTAGACCACACTTGTGTGTCAGGTTTAGGAATTAATCATGAATGTCACAGATTTGATATGACAAATGGTAAGGTCACGGGATGACCTCCCTACCAACTTCCAGGTGCCCTCTCCTATAAATAAGGAGACCCTGGGAGTTGATAGGGGTTGGAAAAAATAGTCTTTGAAGAACTATATACTTTGTAAACCAAATACCCAGAGAATATCAATAATATTGACTAGTGGAGTAGAAGGATTTTAACCTTCGAACCACTTAAAAACGTGTCTTGAGTCACCTAGTTCTTTCCCCAAAGATTTCCTATCTGTGACGGTTCTACTTTTAGTACTTAGCTCTTTCTCTTCTTCTCTTAATTATCTGTTGCCGAAGAACCGCGTCAACAGTTTGGTGCTTTCATTGAGAGCAAGTCCGATTAGTACTACCACAAACATACAACTATGGTGACCACTCGATCCAAACATGGAAACGAGACAGAACAGCATGATGGGCAGGAGGCCCGCCATGTTGCCCTCCCTGATGAGCAAATTCTTGAAGTCCAGCAGAGGCCAGGGAAGCAGCCGGCGGGCCAAGACGACACTGGTAGTTCAGCGCCCCGGCCGCCTAATCTGAATCCATGTTATTACACTGCGGTGGAGATGGAGAACGCTCAGCTGAGGAGCCAATTAGCAGCAGCTGGTCAGCAAATCCAGGATATTCTGAGCCGACTACCCCCTCTCACAACCAACGGTAACGTTGGAGAGAGGCAAGGCGAGGCTCCTAAGTCTCGCCGGAGTAATCGATCCAGGCATAGCTGTTCGGGTAGACTTCCTGCAGCCAACTCCACCCCTTCATCACACCATCAAGAGGCGAACTTCAGGGAAATGCCTCGGACCGAACAGCAGCAGTACAGCTGTTCGGTTAGGACGTCAACCCCTAGCTCTCAGCCTTCCTCGAGGACGCCCAGAAGAGATCGAGGAAATTCCCAAAGAAGGGCCGAGGAGCTCCGGAGACGTCAGCCCGTTCCCGAAGAACGTCCAGTTCCTCGTCCAGCTCGCTCAACGCGAAACCAACAAGCTGGCAGGGCCGAGAGGCCCCCACCAAACTTAGTCCGTCCTGACGGCACTAGGATCGCCTCCCCGGTCAGGCATCCTCCTTCTCCCATCAGATATCCGTCTCCTCAGCCCGTCCGAGACATCCCGACCTACGGGAATAGCGGGAGGGGCCCGCCGTCAGCTGGACCCTCCTGGCGCGGCAGGGTTCCGGAGGAAGGATCAGGTCATGGCCGCCAAAGACGCACTCCGAGTCTATCCAGCAGGAGTCACTGGACCGGCAGTGCGCGGAGTGATCTTTCGGGAGGAGACTTGCGCCAGCGGCTAAGTTCAGCACAAAGTCACCATACTACCCAGGGAGGCGACCTTCGAGATCGCCTCAACTCTCACAGAGAGGATCGAGTTAGGGATGGTAGCCAGGCCCGCTCAGTTGGGGTCCGATCCGAAGTACGTAACGGCGGGAATGCCCCAAATAACCTATCTCAAGATAGGAGGGGCAACAACCCGCCTAATATGTACAACAGGTCCGGAGCTGTTGAACAGCCCCGGAATAACCCAGGATCTCAGGACAAAACCCTAGAGCGCTTAACTCAGATGGAGGAGCTGATGAAGAAGCTCCTATCGGAAAAGGAAAAAGACGAATATGATTCAGGGGATGAGATGGAACTCTTCGCCCCCAATATAGCAGCAACGGCATACCCTTCTGGCTTTCGTATGCCCCACTTGTCAAAGTTCAACGGGGATGGAGACCCGTCTGACCACTTAGGGATGTTCAACACCCTAATGATGGCTCATAACATCGGACCGGAGCTTCGTTGCTTGATCTTTCCTTCCACCCTAACTGGACCTGCCAGGCAGTGGTTCAAGCAAAGTAAAAGGCAGTCAATCAGCTCCTGGAAGACCTTTTTGGCTGACTTCAAGAGGGCATTCCGCGCCTCTCAGGACGCCAGGGTCCAGGCCGACTCCCTAGCTAACGTGAGACAGCAACCTGGTGAGACGCTAAAAGCCTACTTGAGCAGATTTGAAAATGTCGCTGCTCGAGCCAGAGACGCTGACGACAGCTCCAAACTCATGGCCATGAGGACCGGGATCCTAGTCGGCGGAGATCTGTGGAAGGATATTCAAAGGAGGGGGGTCAGCTCGGTTAGTGAATTCCTTAACAGAGCCCAAGAGGGGATAAACTTGGAAGAAGCTGAAGCTTCAGCCGCGGGGACCAGCCAGGTCCTCGAGAAGCCCGCTGGGACGGGAACAGAGATCGTAGTGGCGACTCCCGACGTCACGCAGAGTAACCAGCCCGGTGGCGGCAAAAGAAAAGGAAATGTTGAAAACAGCCAGCACGGTCAAAAGAAGAATAAGTCCGTGGATAAATTCAAGCCCGTGTTCACAACGTATACCGAGCTCACCCAGACCAGAGAGAATATTTTCCTGGCCAACGCTACCCGAGTCCCCTGGAAGAGGCCGGAGCCATTAAAACACCCTAAGGGAAAAAGAGACGCCTCCAAATTCTGCCGTTTTCATAACGTCGGGCACAATACCGACGACTGCAGGCACCTCAAAGATGAAATCGAGACTCTAATCCGAGCAGGTCCATTGGCGCAGTACTCCCGAAATAGGGTTCCGGCAAGTCGACCCGCTCCGGATGTCCCAGTCAATCGGCCCGGGCCTCGGGTAGATCAGGACGTCCTTCCCCCCGCGGTCGAGGGGGAGATCTCCACCATCTCTGGAGGACCACACATGGCTGGCACGAGCAGAGGCGCCCAGAAGAGGTATGTGAATGAGTTGAAGGCCCACAATGGAGCGGAGTTCATCCCGGAACAGCGTCAATCAAAACAACAAAGATTAGAGAAACAACCGATTATCTTCGCGGAGGAAGACGCAAGCCATGTCCAATTCCCTCATAACGATCCCTTGGTCGTAGCAGTCCAGCTCGCCAATCGGAGAGTAAGGAGAGTGTTAGTGGACAATGGGAGCTCAGTGAACCTCCTATTCCGGTCCACCTTAGAAAAAATGGGTCTGACCGTCTCCGAGCTGAAGGCAATCTCGATGATGCTGTATGGTTTTTCAGGAGAAGGATCAGCAGCGATAGGGACGATTGAGCTGGTGATCACCCTAGGAGACGAGTCCCGAACAGTGTCCAAACTACTCGAATTCGTAGTCATTGACTGCTCCGCTGCTTACAACGCCATTTTGGGCCGACCTACGCTCATTGCTTTCGAGGCTATCACTTCCGTCCGGCACCTCGCCATGAAATTTCCTACTTCGACAGGGATCTGCACTATCAGGGGCGATCAGCTCGCTGCCAGGGAATGCTACAGCATTTCCATGAAGGGAAAATCTAAACCCGGGTAGGTGACGATGGCCGTTCAGGACGAAGAGGAATCTCGGGGACCCAAGGCGGCTCCCGAGATTAAAAAACCTCAGATTTCCGAAGGCGAAAAGCTCGCCCTAAGCGAGGACATTGACCCCCGAGTAGGCGAGGATAGGTCCGAGCTCCAAGCTATTGAATAGCTCGAGGAGGTAAACATCGATGAACAAAACCCGTCACGGACGGTTAAGCTCGGAAAGAACCTCTGCGATGGAAGAAAGGCGGAGCTAACTACGTTTCTGAAGAAGAACTTGGACGTATTCGCATGGTCGCACGAGGACATGATAGGGATCAGTCCGAGCGTAATCATGCACACGCTCCACCTGGACAAAAGCGTCCCTGCCAAGTCTCAAAAGCAGAGGCGTTTAGGGACAACCCGAGCCGAAGCCCTTGAAGAAGAAGTGGCCCGGCTAAAAAAATGTGGCTTTATCCGCGAAGCCAAATTTCCCATTTGGGTTGCCAATCCCGTGTTAGTTCCAAAGCCCAATGGGAAGTGGCGGACCTGTATCGACTTTTCCGACCTGAATAAAGCCTGCCCCAAGGATTGCTTTCCATTACCAAGGATCGATCAGCTGGTGGATGCCACGGCGGGGCACGAGCTTATGTCCTTCATGGACGCGTACTCAGGCTACAATCAGATCGCGATGAATCCAGCAGATCAGGAACATACCAGCTTCATGACCCCGACTAATGTCTATTGCTATAAGGTCATGCCGTTCGGTCTTAAGAATGCCGGGGCTACCTACCAAAGGCTGGTAAATAGAATGTTCGCGGACCAGATCGGGAAGAACATGGAAGTGTACATTGATGATATGCTTGTCAAGTCTAAGATTGCCAGCAACCACGTCACCGATCTGGAAGAATGCTTTAACATACTGCGAGAATATGGCATGAGGCTCAATCCTCAGAAGTGCACTTTCGGTGTCGCATCGGGGAAATTCTTGGGTTTCATAGTCAATACCCGAGTAATCGAGGCAAACCCCGACAAGATCAAGTCACTGCTCGAGCTTCCTTCCCCCCGGTCGCTGAAAGATGTCCAAGGCCTCACAGGAAGAGTGGCCGCACTGAACCGGTTCATTTCCAAATCGACCGATAAGTGCTTACCCTTCTACAACCTGCTCCGGGGAAACAAGAAGTTCGAATGGACAGTAGAGTGCGAAGGCGCATTCCTCGACCTAAAAGCGCACCTGGCTGAACCGTCTGTGCTATCAAAGCCCAAGGTAGGAGAACCTCTTTTCCTCTACATGGCCGTAACTGAGGACGCAGCTAGTGCCGTTCTGGTGCGAGAAGAGGACCAGGCCCAGAAACCGGTTTATTACATCAGCAAGAGACTCCTCGGAGCTGAGTCAAGGTACCCATTGATGGAAAAACTGGCGTTCTGCCTAATCACGGCCTCGCGAAAACTCAGGCCATACTTCCATTCCCACTCTGTACACGTCATGACCGATCAGCCTCTAAGGCAGGTTTTGCAAAAGCCTGAAGCCTCGGGACGCTTGCTAAAGTGGGCGGTCGAACTCAGTCAGTTCGAGATTTTCTATACTCCCTGAACTACCATAAAAAGTCAAGCCTTGGCCGACTTCGTGGCAGAATGCGCGGGATTCCATGAGATCCCATCAGAAGACTCACATCACACGCCGCCCCCTATACCATTCCTTAGACTTAGTGGATGAAAGGCGAGAGGATTCACAACTCAAGCTCGCCCATTATCAACAGAAGATCACTCGCTACTTCAACACTAGGGTCAAAAGACGTGCCTTTGGCGTCGGTGATTTGGTCTTGAGGAGAGTTTTCCTGGCCGGGAAGGATCCCAAAGATGGGGTTTTGGGACCAAGCTGGGAAGGACCATACCAGGTCATCGAAGTCATCAAAGAGGGAACTTATAAGTTAGCTCGACTTGGTGGAGGGGCGGTCCCGCGGACTTGGAATTCTATCCACCTAAAGAAATACTATCAATGAGCCATTTGTAAGGCCTAGAAGGTCACCTTCCATGTATAAATACAAATCAAATGTTTCTCTTTATTTGCAAGTGTAATTTTAAAGTAACCGCGAAAGACCCTTTCCCAGTTGCTTGGGGGGCATATGGTACCTGGATATAACCAGGTCTCCTTAATGACTTAGGTGTTAATTTTTATCTATGGATAAGAATTATCACAAACTAAGTCATATCTTGGTCTTAACCAGGTCAGAAAACTTAGAAGTTAACTAAAATTTGTTGACCGTGGTTCTTTTTTAAAGAGCCCTGGATATGGATAAAAGTTGACGCGAACTAAGTTTTTTAAAAATAAGTTCCTGGTCTTAACCAGGTCACAAAACTTAGAAGTTAACTAAAATTTGTTGACCGTGGTTCCTTTTTAAAGAGCCCGGGATATGGATAAAAGTTGACGCGAACTAAGTTTTTTAAAAATAAGTTCCTGGTCTTAACCAGGTCACAAAACTTAGAAGTTAACTAAAATTTGTTGACCGTAGTTCTTTTTTAAAGAGCCCGGGATATGGATAAAAGTTGACGCGAACTAAGTTTTTTAAAAATAAGTTCCTGGTCTTAACCAGGTCACAAAACTTAGAAGTTAACTAAAATTTGTTGACCGTGGTTCTTTTTTAAAGAGCCCGGGATATGGATAAAAGTTGACGCGAACTAAGTTTTTTAAAAATAAGTTCCTGGTCTTAACCAGGTCACAAAACTTAGAAGTTAACTAAAATTTGTTGACCGTGGTTCTTTTTTAAAGAGCCCGGGATATGGATAAAAGTTGACGCGAACTAAGTTTTTTTTTAAAAATAAGTTCCTGGTCTTAACCAGGTCACAAAACTTAGAAGTTAACTAAAAATTTGTTGACCGTGGTTCTTCTTTAAAGAGCCCGGGATATGGATAAAAGTTGACGCAAACTAAGTTTTTTTTAAAAATAAGTTCCTGGTCTTAACCAGGTCACAAAACTTAGAAGTTAACTAAAATTTATAGATCGTGGCCCTTCTCTAAAAAGCCCGAGATATAGATAACGGTTAACCCGAACTAAGTTCATAAAAATAAAGATGAATTGTAACCGAATGCATAAAAATATATATATGTCAAACTAGTTAAGCAAATTGTCTCGAGGTGGGAGTACCTCATCAAAAATTTTATTACAATGTAAAAGTAAAAGAGTACAAAATATCTTAAGCCCCATCAGCTGGCCTTTTGGAGGTCGCGGTATCGTCCTGCCCTGCCGCGGCAAAGGCCTCTCCAGTCTCCGAGGGAGGAGCCTCCTTATTTAGGCGGGCTTGGAGCTGCGGCAGCAAAGACGCCCAGAGGTGCGGGGGCATGAAGGAAAAGTCCGCGTCCGGATTGTGGGACCAGCAGTGATAGAACAGATCTTGTAAGGACTGCTCTGAAACGACCCGCTCGGCTTCCAGGGCGGCCTGGGCCTTGGTCTTCGCTGCCTCGAGATCCGTCCGCGACGCAGTCAGGGAGTTTTTAAGCTCTTGGTTCTCGGAGCGGATCTTCTTCAGTTCGGCTTTGGAGGCCGCCAGCGCGTCTTTTACCTCCTGAAGCGCGGTCTGGCGCTCAGCCTCCATACCCTCGAGCTGGGCCTTGGTCCGGGCAATGCCTCTGTACGCGGCAGCAATACCCTGCAAGAATGGGAGGACAAATTAACTAACTAAAAAAAAAAAAAAAGGAAGGGGGCGGCGTGTGAATGTTAAAAGCTTTAAAGGAATGGAACAGTTTACCGTTAAGGTCATGTCCATCGAAGATTCCATGACTCGGACCGGGCTCGTTGATTCAATTTCCAGGAGCTCCCTCTCCTTGAGCTTGTAGAAATGGCTGACGGCATAGCTCGCCGACTCATACACCGTTCCCCGGAATGCTTCCGGCATCCTCTCCAGGTCCTGGTGGTCGACCGGGATGCGCACATCCGGGACTGCCGTGGCCGGATTCCCGATCTCCCTTACCCCGTCCTGGACGGCTAGTGGAGATCGTTGGGGTGGCGGGGGCATGGGTCCTGTCCTGGCGACAGGAAGGATCGCCCCCGCGCCCTGGGATGGAGGGGCTTTCTCCTTCTCCTTAGCCGGGGATTTGGTGGAGGTTCCGGCCGAGCTCCTGGACTCTCGGAGCCTTTTTAGCCTCGGCCCCGCTGAGGGGTTCCCGCCGAACACAACGCCCCGCAGACTATTTCCGGGCTGAGACATCTCTTCTGCTAAGAACAAAAAACATGGTTATTACAAGGTAGAAATCATGCAGAAATAGAGACAAAAGGTTCAAAGGCAATAAGTAAGCAAATACTAAGGGAGCCCTACCCCCCGAGCTGGAGGAGCCTAAGACGATTATCTCGCGAACTGTCGCAGGTTCTAGGTCCGGCTCTGACTCAGGGCTAGACTCTCCTACGTACTGCGTAATCCCCGGAGCATAGATGCCCCTCTGGAGCGCTGGCCACGTGCGTAAGTTGGTCCCGTACTCCTCAAAAAGGACCGACCTAAAGGCTAGGGTGTTATCTACTACTACGGTACCCTTAGGCCGACTCTCTTGGTTGTCCAGCATGAGCTGGTCAACGCAATGGAGTAAGAGCGTATCCAGGTCCGGATTCCTCTGGTGACGATGGACGATCTGCCTAGGATTGAACCTAACCAGCCGAGGGTCTGCGGTGGCCCTATCTACGTTCTTAAATAAGTAAGGGTTACCTTAGCCGGAAGGACCCGCGGCTGCTCCGGATTGGACCCTCTCCTCGACCATACCCTGGGCGACCTCCAAGGTCCTCTTCCTGTTCCTCACGAGAGGAACTTCGTCGCCTTCCTCCTCGCCTTCGTCGTCTGCGACCTCCTCCGCGACGATCGGTCTGTTGTCGCGAGCTGGGGGAGGCCCCCGGGGCCTTTTCAAATTCAAAGTCTGATTTGGGAAAATCAGCTTGCAGAATACCATCGTCTCGTCCGTCACGAGCACGCGGTAGTCTTTCTCACTGGGGGGCAAGTTCGCCAATGTATCGTATTGACCCCCGAGGGTCACAGACTTTCCGGTCCTCGCGTAAATGGCTGCAAGGTTGGTTGAAGTCAGAAGTGGAATAAGGAAGGAGCTAAAACAAGATAACCTTTAAAAGGCGAACTAAATCAAGGATCACTTATGAGGACGGTTGAAGTCGTGATGGTCGCAATTGCGGAACCCAGTTGACATGAAAAACTGGTCTTTGAAGTCGTTTGGATGGCTTGGCAGCTCGATGACTGCCGCTGTGTTAGGGAAGCGGGTTAAATAATAGAACCCGTCACCTCGCCCCCGCTGGTCCGGGCTGGCTTTGAGGCAAAAGAAATATAAGATATCAGCAGGAGTGGGGACCTCCCACTCATGCTTTTGGAACAAATACCTCAATCCCGCCAGCAGACGGTATGAGTTGGGGGGGAGCTGAAATGGGGCCAATCCCACATAGTTCAAAAAATCAGCAAAATACTGATCCAGGGGGAGGAAGGCCCCTGCCTTGAAGTGTTCACCGCTCTAGGCCGCGAACGACTCGTCGAGCGGTGTGCAGCTCCGCTCCCCATCCGCAGTAGGTCGGGCGATCACGGAGGCCATCCCCAGGGGAATGTTGTGGTTGAGGAATATTTTGGTGATCTTTGCCTGGTCGGTTATCTTCGAGACGATTCTCTCCGCCTCGAAAAACGCGTCAGGGGCCACCTCGGCTTGCTTCTCCACCGCCGGCCCAAAGTGAGGAATTGGCGAGCTGGCCACCACCGCCTTTCCTTTATCCTGTTGGGAAGACGAACTTCCCACGTTCTTCTGTGGCAGATTTCTCTTTGGAGCCATCTGGTCGCCTATCGAACAAAAGAAAACACTTTAGAAAAGGCGACCCAAGCAGGAGAGTGAAGCAAATATTAAGTACACGAGCTGGGGTAAGCCCAACCCGTGGAGAGTGGTGCCACGCGTTCTAAGGAACACGCGCCTATGCCCTCAACAGATCCCAGATTACTCGGAATTCGTGTGTCAGAGGGCTCAGAGTAAAAAATTTCCTTGGGGGGAAAATTTCAACAGGCAAGGCGTGGCAAAACCGCTTTTGAGGCGTATTCCCTAAGCTACCTGGTTTTTGCACCCAAAATTCCTAAAGGTCCTACCCAGAAATCGTTCCTGAAGAAACACCCTGAAACCCACACTCTAAAACGATGTCCCATGGCAGGCATGCCCTAACCTAAGAAGGGTTGTCACCCTCTGTATTCACGCAGCTCAGAAAACCCCTGCATGTGGCTACAGTAATATTTTTTACCTAAGCTACAGTGGCATGCTTTCAAAGTAAACAGGGACAGAAGACTTACAGTATACGGTTGGATGGTGAGCGAGGTTGCTGCGCTGGTAGGAGCTTCGTTGGTACGGTGGCCTCCGAGGCTTTGAAGGAACTCGTACGCTTAAGCTTCGTGAACGGAGAAGATGAAAACAGCAGAGATGAGGGTTTCGTTCTTTGGAAGGCCAGAGAAAGAAGAAGGAAATTTGGAAATCTTTTTTGAATGATAAGGTGGCCCGTGCGTGGGATGACCACCCCCTTTTATACAAGGGAAGGATCACGTGTAAAAGGCTCTTGGGAGACCCTCCACTCGAAATGTGAAACGACGGCTGGACAGTAGGCTAAGCCATTTAATGCGGTTCTCGTAGAATGTACCGTCGCCACCCACGGCGTTCCACGTATCAGACGCCTGCGAAAAGCATGGAATACGAAGGGTTGTGGGGGAAGTCTAAAAGCCCCTACTATGGTCTCCCATATCTGACGTCATAGACCACGAGCAGGAGCTTGGGGGGCAGATGTACACCCTGGTTTTCCCACGGGCTGTTTAGCAGGGCGAGCCTCGGACTAAACATGGTTTAGTCCGAGGCTCCCACAGGCCGGAGGTTCCATTTCCAGGACGGGCCCTTGTCAGATCGAGGGGGTCCTGTTTCGAGCTCGCACTTGTTGTCCTAGGAGCTGGGAATGACATCCGAAGGCCACGGACGGAGCAGCTCGGGTTATGAACTGCTCCGGTTGCGAGCTTCTCAGGAAGCTCCGACCCTGTGGGAAGTCAACACACAAGATAAACGTGCATATTCCTGCCATCACGTGTCCGATATCCCCCTGACTTCTCGGACACGCAGCAGGAACGTGCGTATTCAGACACCCACGGACGGGTTGGGCCGTGCGGCCCATTATCTCCTTCCATACTGATTAGACCACACTTGTGTGTCAGGTTTAGGAATTAATCATGAATGTCACAGATTTGATATGACAAATGGTAAGGTCACGGGATGACCTCCCTACCAACTTCCAGGTGCCCTCTCCTATAAATAAGGAGACCCTGGGAGTTGATAGGGGTTGGAAAAAATAGTCTTTGAAGAACTATATACTTTGTAAACCAAATACCCAGAGAATATCAATAATATTGACTAGTGGAGTAGAAGGATTTTAACCTTCGAACCACTTAAAAACGTGTCTTGAGTCACCTAGTTCTTTCCCCAAAGATTTCCTATCTGTGACGGTTCTACTTTTAGTACTAATCTCTTTCTCTTCTTCTCTTAATTATCTGTTGCCGAAGAACCGCGTCAACACAATCTAAGCCTATGTAGCTTTCAAGACTCTCCAGGAATGCTCCTCCTCTCCTTTAGGATTTCTTGCTAATCTTTAGGAACTTTGTTTTTCCCCAACTTATTAATTAGAAACCAATTTTCTAATTAATTTATTTAATTAAAACTAACTTTTAATTAACTAACCATTTTTGTCATCTTTTTAATTTATTTAAATTTAAATAATTAAACAATCAAATTCAAATAATTATTTAAACTTAAGATATTAAAATATCTTAACCAACTAAAAGATATTTTATTTTCTAATAAAATAAAATAAGATAATTAAAATTTTAAATTCAAATAATTTAAAAATTAATTAAATAAATGATATTTTTTCAACAACTTAGGAATTAGGGTTTTGGGCACCAAGATGGTGCCCTAGGAAATCCTAGGGTTGGCGGCATGGTGAGCCTAGGGCTCTGGTTAGATGGCTGTCGTGGGCTAGGGCAATGGGGCTGGGCGTGCATGACTCGCGCACAGGCGCAGGGAGCCAGAGGCCCACGCGCGCATGAGTTAGGTGGAGGCGTGGGCTCGCGGCACTGTGGCGAGTAGGGGCACATGCAGGGCAGGGAGCTAGGAGGCTCGCACGCGTGCGCAAGGGGCACCTTCGGCTGGTGCGTGCGGCTCAACCTTATGGCCAAGGGGCTCGGGCTGCTGGCATGGTGGCTGGTGGCTCGAGTCCCTCCAATTTTCTTTGTGTACAAATTTTAAAATACACATTTCTCAAATAAATTTACGAAAAATCTCATGCCCTTTATGGCTTACACAATATCTAGAATAACAATAAAGTTCCTAACCCATTAGCACCATATAATTAACGATCCATCATTCAACCATATATTCAAAAAAACATATCCATCCATTCAATACAAATATTAACATACATATAAATAATGCAAGAAACTCACACAATATTTAATATATATATATATGTATAGACTGCTCTGGTACCAATTGTTGGTATTAAATGATCAAATCAAAGGTACCCAGCGGAATATATGGACCAATTTTAGTAAATATTTATACCAGTCAGGATTATATACATATATAAATACTAAATCACATACAAATAGATCAGAGATTACCTTTTGTAGCCTATCAAGTGTCATTGAATCTTTTGGTATATATCAACGATCTTCTTATCCAGTGTTCTGAGATCTCACACCCTGATCTTCCAGACCAATCCTCAAACACACAAGGACATGTGTGGGCACGTAGGATTCAAAAGGTTGATTTATATGACTCCCTAGATATACTCAACACATGAGATCTAGAGAGTTTTTGACAGAGAGAAGGTTTAGAATAGTTTTCAGGTTTAGAGAAAACTATCACTTTAGAGAGAGAATCTGATAATTAAGCATCCATCTGAAAAATCACGTATATCAAATTTATAAAGATATTTAATCTAATTAAATAATCTTGATTTAATTAAAATATAATTAAAACTTATCAGATATTTTCATTCAATTATATATTTAAATCATATTTAAAAAAATAATTAAATAACTGATTAAACAATTTTATTTGAAATTCAAAATTCAAATCCCAAGGATAAATATACCTGCTCCTAGGCGCCACACACTATACTGTACAGTGTGTGTTGCCCAACCCAATTAGGGTTGCCCTAATTTTCTCATTTGTTTATTTATTCAACTTTTAAAACAAGATATTTATTCCAACATAGATATTAGTTAAGATATTTATTATTATCTCTCTTTATATTAATCCAAACAATATTAATATTAATTTTAACATATATTTTTTCAAAATAAAAACTATATAGTTAAATAATTAGTTAATTCACAATTAATCAATTACCCATAAGTATCAAATAATTATTTCCATGCCCTTGAAAATTAATTCATTTGCAATTTAGTCATTTCTCTTAACAAATCTTTCTTTTGACATCCTTACCCTTGACAGTGTAGGACACAGGTGATCTGGGGACCATGGACCTATAATACGAAGCTCCAATAAACCATATTATTAATTAAACTCTTTAATCTAATAATCTTATTTATTAATTCCATGATTACTCCACTATAAATATGGAATTGCACTCTAAGTATTTATAGAATTATATTTACAGAGTTTTCTCTAGTAGTCCATTGATATAATCAATATATGTAGTTTTGTCCTCCATTATTTGTTCGTTAATTAGAGTTGGTCAAAATTACTGTTTTACCCTTCTAATTACATTTTGACCCTTAAGTACCATTAACTCACTAGCGAATAATTAATCTATAATCTAATTATAGATTTGAGCTCAATAACTATTCAGTTCCATAATCAAACCCTCAAGGGAACCAATATTCGATCTATTTGGAAAACATGGATTCAAATATTGTAATTCATGTTTCCAGCCATCCATGATATTGAATCTCCAAAACAAAAGTCATTAGCCTCATTATTCTGAGAGACCTAATGAGTGAATCAAAAGATCCAATAAACATAAACAGGAGTTCATGAATACTTAGGATTTAGACTGATCTATAAATGATTATCTATTATGACAAGAATTTAATATTTATGTCAAACGACAAGTTTATAAAGATAATTAATTCCCATCAGTCTTATCATATATAATCTCTATTATATACAACACCTTTACTAAGATGCCTATCCACATCAGTAATCTGAATCTAGATTACTTGCTTCTCGTATGATTAGCAAACTATACTAGTAACCATTCATTAAAGATTTCTTACTTTAATACGTTACTGACTATTTTATTAATTATATATGATCTTAATTCTCTCGTACTAATACAAGATCATATTCTCATGAATGAATAGGGAATTTTCTTGATATTATTATATAAATAATTCAAACAATAATTATAACATTCAAATATAATAAAATTGTGCTTTTATTTAAAACCAATAAAATGTCTTTACATTCTTTTAGGGCATTAATCCTAACACATCTTACACATGGTGAATATAACGAGTATGGTCAAATAGTTGGTGACCAGGACATTACTTGAGAACGTTATTATTAATTAAAATTTACAAATTACTTTTGAAACCATATATATAAATGTAATAAAATAATTAATTAATATGTTTTACTTTATATTTTTTGCAGCTAACAAGTATGCCATATACAGAGGCAAAAATTGATGAATTGCGACCAGAATGGGCGACAAATGTGTTACCGATAATCCAAAGTTACCGATCTCGTTGTTAAGTTTTCTTACTTTAAACCGCTTTCTTCATATATAGTGCAATATTTGTTAATTTTACACATGTCTAACAAATATTGTTTATCTTGTAAAATAATATAAATTTTCATTAATGAAGATTTGCAATTTCATTTTATTAATTATATCAATTTCAATTTAATAATTATTAAATCAATTTAAATTTATATTAATTATTAAATATAATATATTTTTAATTAATTATTAAATTAAATTAATATTAATTATAATTTAATTTATTAAATTTTTTTTTTAAAATGGGAGACTTTTCAATGTCTCTCACGTGTCCTAGTGGGAGGCATTGAAAAGTTTCCCAAGACTTTCAATGTCTCCCACTGGAAGAGGTGAGAGACATCCCACGTCTCTCAGTGGGAGAAATTGAAAGTCCACGATTTTGGACACCTTTCAACATCTCCCATTGGGAGACGTGGGATGTGCACTTACAATGGATCTACCTACGATGTCTCTCCCAGCGGGAGACATTGTAGACTTTTAATGTCTCTCAAATGAAGTCATAAACCCTTATATTTTTGTAGTGTGGTAAGCTATTTTGAATAGAGGCATGTTGGGTTTTAATTGAAAAATAGAAACAAGAATGAGATTTGATGTATGTTTCAATCTAGTGTATGTTTTAGGGTTCATTTTATTTCTTTTGAATTTTTAGAAAACATGCAAGGGATTTGATGTTGTTGGAACATGTAAATTTTGGCCTAGGTGTCCTTTTGCATGTTGAGTTATATTTTTTTATTATTATTGGCATTACATGTCGTCATTGGTGATTATAGGAGTATGCTAGGTTTTGTTTTGGGTTGGAAACAATAATAGATAAAAACATGCTATAGGTTTCGGCCTAGTGCCTTAATAAAAGGGTTATGAACTTTGTTTGGTTTTCTTGACTTTACTTTACTATTTCAGGGTAATGAGCATATTGTTAATTGCAGTATTTCATGTTATTAGGTTGTATAGAATTCAATATGAGCATGCATTATGGTGTAAGATTGTTTTGATTTTAATGTTGGTTTTGCATGATTAAATGTATTCTTTAATGGTTAAAGTGTAGAAACATGTTAGGTATGTCTTAACATGATTAAAGGTGTAATTTTGATAAATATATGCTTGCTGTTTTTTTTTTTTGTGATGGTGATGATAAATCAATGATTTTAAAATGTACAAGAGAAGCCTCAAAGTGATGTTTTGATTTTATATAAACAACATATATTTAATTTTACATGTTAATTGGGGTTTTATTTTAAATAAATACATGCAGTTTTTTTTTATATTTTTATGAAAGAAAATATGGTTTTAACTCAATTATGTGATTTTAATCTAATAAAATGCTTGCTGGAATTTTGTGTTCTTAAGAGAAAATGTCTTTTAAATGAAATAAGTAAAACATGTGTGTCAAATAAATTAAATCTTAAAATATGTATATGATAAATATGATTTTTCCACACTTTAAATATGTATTTTCTCAATTATACTTATGCAATTTTTTTATATATATTTACAAAATAGTTTATTAAAATTATTTCTAAAGGTGATTAAAGAATTTATTTAATAACTTTAAGTAACTACAAATTTTGTCACATTCTTGTAATATTTAATAATAAATTAGATTAATATTTTATGCAAAATAAAGCTAATAAATTATTTTAATAAATTAAAGTTTTGTGATAAAATTTATGAATGACAAATGTGTGATTTAAAGGAATAATGCAGTATTTACTAAAGCGGCAAATATTTTATGCTTGCTGAATTTTAAGAAAAAGCCAATGAAATGAGCATGTAGAATTTATCGACTTTAAACGTTAACACTCTCACGTATGCATGTTACATGCAAGTGAATTTTTACGTTCAAACATATGCTTATTATTCAAATATATGATTTTTGTTTTGTAACCATGAAGGAGTGATTGGCAGAATTGACATTATTCTTTATGATTTTGTGTGATGCTATTGTATGAATAGACTTGTGGTGCAATTTGTGTCACGTGTGCATGGCCCATGCACATGTGGGGTATGTATGTTGGGCATGTGTATTCTTACGTGATTTTAAAGACAGATGTTTGATAATGATTATAGGCTCATTGTAACGCATTCACACTTTACTTTTGCTTGGACCTGAGGTAAGGAAGTTAGTTAGAATTTTCTATGCATTATGTTTTGAAAGGTATGACTTGTTAAGTTGCAAGAGAAAAAGTGTTATGGAAAGCATATGTTATGATAAACCAAGTGTTATGAAAAGTGTGAATTCTATGTGTTTGATATGAACTGTGATACATGTGCTTGTGTGATACATGAACCTTTGGGTTTATAATTTCATGCTCCAATAAAATTAGATTATTAATTAAAACTCTTTAATATAATAACCTTAATTTATTAATCTCAATATTATTTCATTAAAAATATAAGATTGCACTCTTGGAATTATAGACATTTATTTATTGAGTACTTTTAAACATATAAAAGTGTCAATCGATTTAATCACTACATACAATTCAATCATCTATTAATGGTTCATAAATAAAGTATGAATTAATCAGTGTTTAACCTCTTTAATTATATCTTGTTTCCTTAAGTACCATTAACTTTACTAGTGAAGATTAATTCATAAACTGATTTTATGAATTTGAGCTCAATAACCTTTCAGTTCGAAAGCCAACCCTTAAGAGAATCATTATTCAATTCCTCAAGGTATAGATTCCATATCTGTATACTATGTCCCCAGCCATTTACATCAACGAGTTCTTAAGACATAACTTTTCAACCTAATCATTCTAGCAAACCATAACGAGTGAATCAAAGAACTCATATGACATAAACAAGAGTTCATAATAACTTCAAAATTAAGATGTAAAACACCATAATCTAATACTTTGTAAAACATTTGCATACTCATGAATTTATAGGAGAAAAAGCCACTTATTATAAAATCTCACTGGGGCCTTGCTAAAACATGCAAGTTGGGCCCAATAGTTCAAAAAGAAAAATAGTAGTTTTCATGCAGTGTTCTTAAAAATATCCAAAGTTCAAGTCCCACTGATAAGTTTTGAATGTCAAAATAAACATAACATTATTTTTAGAAAAATGGTGTTTAAACTGATCGTTTCTCGTCCATAGGATGCCCCCACGCCATACACAGCCTGACGATAAAACTCCCCACATCACCACATGCCAAAGAGAAAACCTATTTGCTACCTGGAAGGAAAAGTAAAGGGGTGAGCTAAAAGCCCAGCAAGGAAGTAAAAATAACACATAAGTAAAACATGACAAAACATATTCATTCTCATACATCGTCATACATCATAGCATCATCATCGTAATTATCATCATCATAAACATAAACATAATCATCAGAACATAGGCATCATATACATGGTCATCATCATTATAACGCCATAGCATAAACATCATAAGCATAACATCATATCTTTGTGAACATGGTCCGCTAACTTGTCCATGTCACCTCTTGAGGTAAACAGGATCTTTGGTCGTTGAATAACATTGGCGCATCCGCCCTATGAGTTATGTCTTCATATCCTTAGTAACTTGGGTTACGTCTTCACATCCTTAGTAACCCCTTATTGTTGTGTCGCGTTCATCACGCTAACAACCATTCATAACATACGACATTCAAATGACAAGCAATCCAGTCATATCAGCACAATATATATAATTCATATCGCAAAAGTATCATCAATCATAACATTCTTATTCATACAAGCCAACCTTACCATTCACAACATAAACAACTAAAATTTCTATTTAACTTCCTTACCTCAGGTCCAAGTAAATAAAAAATGACGACTTCACAACGAGCCTATACCATAACCAAATAACATCCTTTAGCATCACATAAAATTCTATTGTGCCCATTCATATATCCCATGTGTGCATGGGCCATGCACACATGGTGAAAACTTGTGAAAACGCCCTTAACTAGTACTTAATAAAACATTCACATTTTCAATGGTTTATAATAGAAAGCCACTTATTATAAAGGTTTCAGTGGAGTCTTGCTTAAAACATGGTTTCAGTGGAGTCTTACTTAAAACATGCAAATAGGGCCCAAAAGTTTAAAAAGAAAATATCAGTTTTATGCAAAGTTCTAAAACAAACAAAAGTTTAAGTCGCACTGACAATTTTAAGAAAAATCCCATTAAACTAACATTATTAAAAATGGCATTTAAATTTGATCGTTTCTCGTCCATAGGATGCCCCACGCCATACACACCAGGACGACAGAACTCCCCACATCACCACGCGTGCCACAGAGAAACCTATTTGCTACCTGGAAGGGAAAGTAAGGGGGTGAGTTAAAAGCCCAGTAAGGAAGTACAAACAACAAGCAAGTAAGGGTACAACAAATTACAAACACTATCATTCATCTTTATACATCATAGCATCATCATAAAGTAGGCATCAATATCATAAACATATCCACGTCAACATAATGCCACCTATCATATCATGAACATCAATACATCATAACAAAATCATAAACATCACCAAACATCATAACACAATCATAAACATCACCAAACATCATAACATAATCATAAACAATTCCTTGTGAACATGGCCCGCTAACTTGTCCATGCCACCCTTTGAGGTAAACAAGAGTCTCTGGTCCTTGAATAACCTCGACGCGTCTGCCCATAGAGTTACGTCTTTATATCCTTAGTAACTCGAGTTACGTCTTCATATCCTTAGTAACCCATTTGTTGAGTCGCGTTCAACCGCTAACAACCATTACATATAACTCGGTTACGTCTTCATATCCTTAGTAACCTCTTTATTTGATGTGTCGTGTTCATCACGCTATCATTCATTCATATCATACAGCATTCATACAAGCCAACATATCATCACATTATAGCATTTCATAACTCATAACATTTTCATTCATACAAACAGTCTTACCATTCATAGCATAAACAATCATAAATTCTATCTAACTTCCTTACCTCAGGTCCAAGCTAAGTAAAACCACAACTTCTCAACAAGCCTATACCATAATCAAAACAACATTCCTTAGCTTCACATAATTACTATTTTGCCCTCCCATATAACTCATGTGTGCATGGGCCATGCACACATGGTAGGAGTTACACACAACATACAAATATGCTTAATTACACATAAGTTCATAAAAGAATAATGCTCATTCTACCTATATTGCATGCATGATCTTTCTATAAAAACTACATGGTTGCATAATAGACATAATGTTGGACGTAAAAGTGAATTTGCATGTAACATGCATACGTGGGAACGTTGCGCAAATGTGGCGTTTAAAATCATAATTTCATGTGTCTTACTTCTATCGTTTTAAAAATAATAGACTTGTAGCATGTTTTGTTTACTATTGTTTATCTTCTTAAAGTTACTAGGTTGATTAAATCTCCCAAGACATTCTTTTTATTTCATAAAAACAATTTTATTTAGCCATTAAAAATATATAAAAGACCCATTTATTATTTTTAAATTACAAAGAAAAGAAAATGCTTGGAAATTATTATTTAAAAAAAAATACCTATGATTATCATGTCTCCTTAGAAAATAAAAATTTATTTTATGTTAATAGAATTACATAATTTGATGTGAGAAAAATAATAATTTTAAGTGTGGGAAAAATATATTTTGCTTGAATTATTTTTAATACTTAATTTTATGTAACATAAATTCATATGTGAAAAATAAATAACTATTTTAAAATTTTTAAACTAAACTTTCAACTATTATTTAAAAATCACAAGTGAATTAAATCCAACATTTTTCTTAATCCAAGTAAAGAAAATCATAACTTGTAAAATAACCACTCATATTATATAAAAAAAATACCACTTTTAAATTTTACCATAGTTTAGGATATTAATTTATTTCAAAATACCAATCAAATTCATTTTATTGAAACATACTTTACATTTTTAAACAAAATTTCAACAATCAAATTTATCATTAAAATCATCATCCTTATTTTTAAAAAACTCATATTTTCTCAAAAATATATAAAAAAAAATCTGTAGGTATTTATTTACACAAAATATCATTTCAAGGCATAATTAAATTTCCCATTAAATTCCTTAAAACATCAAAACACTTGCAAAATTTATTTAAGCACTCAAAACATTATTTTCATCATAAACAACATCATTTTTGCACAAAAAAACAGCAAGCACATTTAATCATAAAATTCATTCTTTTCATTATATTCACAAAATTCATGTTTATTTATGTACAATATTCCAACACAAACCCTAGCATGCTTCTAACCTCTTTAACCATTTTAATCACACCATGAGCATACAATAATTCATCAATCACCTTGAAACTTAATCACAATTCATGAACAAATAACCACCCTTGATCTTGTGTTAAATATACTCTCAATATATTATTACCATGCAATTATTCCAAAGAACAAAACCATCATAACTTCATACAAGATCTTGCCACAACCTATCATGATCTCTAGGATTTTTATTGACATAAAACATAATTAAAATAACCATCATGCTTTTGAATATCACCTTTAGGCCGAAATCCCCATAGCCAAAATAATCAAATCCTTTCATGTTATTTTTAAAAGTGTTGACGCGGTTCTTCGCCAATAGATAATTAAGAAAAGAAAAGAAATGGATTAGTGCTAATGTTGAACCGAAACAGATATATGATCTTAGAAATGAAAAGGTGACTTAAGACACGTTTTTTAAGTGGTTCAAAGGTTAAAATCCTTCTACTCCACTAGTCAGTATTATTGCTATATACTGGATATTTGATTATAGGGTATTTCTTACAAGAGAGAATCCAACCCTTATTAACTCCCAGGGTCTCCATATTTATAGGAGAAGGCACCTGGGAGTTGGTAAGAAGGTCATGACCTTCTTACCTATCGTATCAACTCTGTGACATTCATGATTAATTCCTAAACCTGACACTTAAGTGTGGTCAAATCAATAGGTAAGGAGATAATGGGCCGCACGGCCCAACCCAGTCGTGGGTGTCTGAATACGCACGTTCCTGCTGCGTGTCCGAGAAGTCAGGGGCGTATCAGACATGTGATGTCTGATATATGCACGTTTACCTTGCATGTGTTGACTTTACAAAGAGTCATAGCCTCCAAATCTAGCTCGTACCACGAGCTGGATACCTAACTCGACCTTCGGCCTTCAGAGTCCGGACTCAAGTCTTATGCAATCTTGGCGAACCCTTGGGTTACCTCGAGCTAAGGAGGTATGATCTTATGACGGCAGCTCCGGTTTTGGGGATATCTACGAGGTAATCATGATTAGGCCGTAGCTCAGCTTGCTAATCAGTCCGTGGGAAAATCAGGGCGTACATCTGCCCCCCAAGCCCCTGCTCGTGGTAAACGACGTCGCATAAGGCCACAGTAGGGGATTTTAAGCTTCCCCATGAACCCTGCGCATTCCACATTTGACGCAGGCGCCTAATACGTGGAACATCGTGGTTGGTGATGGTACGTCTTCCGAGAACCGCATTTAATGGCCTAGCCTATGCCCAGTTGTCGTTTCGTATTTCAAGTGGAGGGCCTTGGATCCCACATCAGGGCCATCCAACGGCCCTCTATACGTGTCCTTCACGTATATAAAAGGGGTGGCCACCCTACGCATGGGCCACCCTTTCATTTGAAATTTCTCAGAACTTCTTTCCTTCTTCTCTCTTCATCTCAGAAGAGAAAGAAACCCTCTTCTCTACGACCGCCATTCTCAGTGTTCAAGAATCTCAGGCGTGAGGATTCCTTCGAACCTTTGGAGACAGCAACTCCTATGAAGCTCCAACCTAGGCGATACCTTCATTCACCTCCCAACCAAACACTCTGTAAGTCTCCTGACCATGCGTGTTTTGAAAATATTTTTCACTGTAGCTTAGGTAAATAATTACTGTAGCCACATGCAAGGGTTTACTAGTTTTTGTGAGTATGAAGGGTGAAAGCCTTTTAGGTTAAGGCTTTTTTCTGTAGGAAATCGTTTAGGAGTACGGTTTATAGGATGCATTTTCTGGGGAAAATTTCTGGGTAGGAGTTTTGGAATTTTGGGTGCAAAACCGGGTAGCTTAGGGGACACGCTTCACAGGCGGTTTTGCCCTCTTTGCCTACTGAAACTTTCCCCCCAAGGAAAATTCTATCCTGACCCTCCTGACACACGAATTCCGAGTAATCGGGGATCTGTTGGGAGCACAGGCGCGTGTTCATTGAACCGCGTGGTCCCACTCTCCACGGGCTAGGCTTACCTCAGCTCGTGCAAATAACATTTGATTTTTCCTCATGCTTGGGTCGCCTTTTCTGAAATATTTTCTCTTGTTCGGTAGGTGACCAGATGGCACCGAAGAGGAACACTCCCAAGCAAACCGTCAGTAGCTCGGCCTCCCAGCAAGACAAAGGAAAGGCGGTGATGCCGGACTCCCCGATCCCCAACTATGGGCCGGCAGTGGAGCAGGAGCTCGAGGTGGCTCCTAACGCATTCTTCGAGGCGGAGAAGATCGTCTCAAAGATTACCGACCAGACGAAGATCAATAAGATATTCCTCTCCCACAACATCGGGCTGGGGAGAACGTCAGTGATTGCCCGACCTCCCACGGAAGGCGAGCGGAGCTGCGCGCCGCTTGACGAGGCATTCGCGGCCTGGAGCGGCGAGCATTTCAAGGCGGTGGCATTCCTCCCGCTGGACCAATATTTTGCTGACTTCCTAAATTATGTGAAGTTGGCCCCATTCCATCTCCCCCCCAACTCTTATCGGTTGTTGGCGGGGTTGAGATATTTATTTTTGAAGCACGAGTGGGAGGTCCCCACTCCAGCGGACATTTTGTACTTCTTCTGCCTCAAGGCTAGCCCGGATCAGCGGGGGCGAGGTGACGAGTTTTACTACTTAACCCGATTTCCCAATACGGCTACGGTCATCGATCTGCCCAGCCACCCCAACGACTTCAAGGATCAATTCTTCATGTCGACGGGGTTCAGAAACTGCGAGCTCCACTACTTCAATCGTCCTCGTAAGTGTTTTTTTATCCTTAGCTCGTAAGTTAAGTGTCGTTTTAGCTCCTCTCGTATCCCTTTCTGACTTAGACTAATCCTGCAGCCATCTTCGCAAGGACAGAGAAATCTGTGACCCTCGGGGCCCAATACGATACACTGACGGGCTTGCCCCCCAGTGAGAAAGATTACCACATGCTCGTAACAGACGAGACGATGGTATCCTGCAAGCTGATTTTCCCAAATTAGACCTTGAACCTCAGGAAGCCCCAGGGGCTTCCCCCAGCTCGCGACACCAGACCCATCATTGTGGAGGAGGTCGCGGGAGATGAAGATGAGGAGGATGAAGACGACAAAGTTCCCCTCATGAGGAACAGGAAGCGGGCTTTGGAGGTCTCCCAGAGGACAGGTGAGGAGAGGATCCAATCTGGAGCAGCCGCGGGTCCTTCTGGCCAAGGTAACCCTTACATGTTTAGGAGTCTAGATAGGGCCACAGTAGACCCCCGGCTAGCTAGGTTCAATCCTAGGCAGCTTATCCACCGTCACCGAAGTGATCCGGACCTGAACACAACCCTGCTCCACTGTGTCAACCGGCTTGTGTTGGACTACCAAGATAGCCGGCCTAGGGGTACCGTAGTAGTAGATAACACCCTAGCCTTTAGGTCGATCCTATTCGAGGAGTATGGGACCAACCTTCGGTCATGGCCATCACTCCAGAGGGGTGTCGTAGCTCCGGGGCTTAGGCAATATGTAGAGGAATCTAGCCCTGAGTCAGCCTCGGATCCAGAACTTGCGCCAGCTCGGGAAGTAATTAACTTAGATTCTTCTTCTAGCTCGGGGGGTAGGATTCCCTTTAGTATACATATACTTGAATTTTTCTCATTACCCCTTTGTTTTTGTTTCTGTATGATTGCTAACTCTCGTGCTAACCATGTTTTTGTTTTGACAGAAGAGATGTCTCAGCCCGAGGAGAGCCTGCGAGGTGCGTTCTTCGGGGGGAACCCCCCAGCTGGGGCCGCTGGGCCAAGAATGAAGAGGCTCCGGACGTCCAAGCACGCCGCCGGGACCCCCACCAAGTCTCCTGCAAAGGAGAAGGAGCAAGCCCCAGCTGCCCAGATCGTGGGAGCGGTTCCTCCTGCTGCAGGGGGAAGCAACATGCCTCCACCCCCTCCACGAGCTCCGGCCGTCGCCTGGGACGCAGAAACAGAGCTCGGGACTTCGGCGATTGTACCCTCCGAGGTACGCATCCCAGTCAATCCCCAGGACCTGGGGAAGATCCCCGAGGCCTTCCGGGGAACGGTGTATGAGTCGGCGAACTACGCCGTCATCCATATATACAAGTTCACCAAGAAGAAGCTCCGGGCCATCGAGACAATGAGCCCGATGGGCGTACTGGAGTCTTCACTGGGCATGGCCATGACGGTAAGCTAACTAACCTTTTTGTGGTTTTTATTATTACACTTTGCCCTATTTTTTCTCTCTTTTTTCTAAGGCAATTGTCTTTTCACCTTCACAGAGCATCGTTGCCCTTCACCGGAGCATCGCCAGGACCAAAACTTAGCTTGAGGACATGAGGAGCGAGCACCAGACTACCCTGCAGGCGGCTAAGGATGCCTTGGCGGCCTTGCAGGTCGAGTTGGAAAAAACCCGCTCGAAGGTCCAAGAGCTCGAGACCTCTCTCACCACCTCGCAGACAGACCTAGATGCCGCGAAGGCTGAGGCCCAGGCTACCCTAGAGGCCAAGTGGAAAACTTCAGAAAAGTCCCTGGAAGACCTGTTCTACCATTGCTGGGCCTACAATCCAAACGCTGACTTCTCCTTCCTGTCAGCGAGCCTCTGGGAGCGCTTGCTGGTGAAGTTCCAAGCTCGCCTTGATAAAGAAGAGCCCTCCAAGGCCGGGGAAGGCTCTGGCGCAGCTGAACAAGGCGAGATGGCGACCTCCAAGGGGCCACCTGGCGGATCTTAGGGTGTTTCTTCTCTTGCACCCTTCTCTATTTTTTAATATTTTTTGTGTAACCTTTGCATGAGGTGCTTCCACCTCGAGACAATTTGATTCAATGTTTTTTAATTGATCCTCTTTCTTGCCCTTACGCATTTTGGTTACAATTTTTTGAAAAACTTAGTTCGCACTAATCTTTTATCCATATCTCGAGCTCTTTAGGAAGAACAATGATCAATAGATTTAAATTAACTTCTAAGTTTAATGACCCGGTTATGACCAGGAAATTAATTTGAAAACTTAGTTCGCGTTAATCTTTTATCCATATCTCGAGCTCTTTAGGAAGAACAACGATCAATAGATTTAAACCAACTTCTAAGTTTTATGACCCGGTTATGACCAGGAACTTAATTTGAAAACTTAGTTCGCGTTAACTTTTATCCATATCTCGAGCTCTTTAGGAAGAACAATAATCAATAGAATTAAATCAACTTCTAAGTTTTATGACCTGGTTATGACCAGGAACTTAATTTGAAAACTTAGTTCGCGTTAACTTTTATCCATATCTCGAGCTCTTTAGGAAGAACAACGATCAATAGATTTAAATCAACTTCTAAGTTTTATGACCCGGTTATGACCAGGAACTTAATTTGAAAACTTAGTTCGCGTTAATCTTTTATCCATATCTCGAGCTCTTTAGGAAGAACAACGATCAATAGATTTAAATCAACTTCTAAGTTTTATGACCCGGTTATGACCAGGAACTTAATTTGAAAACTTAGTTCCCGTTAATCTTTTATCCATATCTCGAGCTCTTTAGGAAGAACAACGATCAATAGATTTAAATCAACTTCTAAGTTTTATGACCCGGTTATATCCAGGATAGGACCTAGTTAGCGTTAATCCTTATCAATATCTCACGTTTTTCAAGAAAAACAACGGTCAATCGATATGAATGAACTTCTAAGTCATTAAGGAGACCTGGTTATATCCAGGTACCATATGCCCCCCAAGTAACTGGGAAAGGGTCTTTCGTGGTTACTTTAGATTACACTTGCAAACATGTACAAAAGCTGATTCTCATTAATACATAAAAAAAAAATGGCCCTCCTAGGCCTTACAAGTGAATCATTGATAATATTTCTTTAAATGGATGGCGTTCCAAGTCCGCGGGACTGCCCCTCCATCAAGCCGAGCTAACTTATAAGTTCCCTCCTTAATGATTTCGATGACTAGATACGGTCCCTCCCAGTTCGGTCCTAAGACTCCACCTTTGGAATCCTTACTGGCTAAGAAAACTCTCCTTAGGACCAGGTCGCCAACGCTAAAGGTGCGCTTTTTGACTTTGGAGTTGAAATAGCGAGTGATTTTCTGCTGATAATGGGCGAGCTGGAGTTGTGAATCTTCTTGCCTTTCATCAACTAGGTCAAGGGAATTGCATAGTAGCTCATGGTTGCGGTCCTGGTCGTAAGATTGGACCCTATGCGAAAGCACCTTAATCTCCACGGGGAGGACTGCCTTACTCCCAAAGGTTAGGGAAAAAGGAGTATGACCCGTAGGAGTTCGATGCGAGGTCCGGTATGCCCATAGGACCTGGGGGAGCTGTTCTGGCCAGACCCCCTTCGCTTCATCTAATCTCTTCTTGAGGCTCGCCTTTAGAGTCTTGTTGACAGCTTCGACCTGGCCATTCGCCTGAGGATAGGCCACGGAGGAGAAACTTTTCACAATTCCATACCTTTCACAAAACTCGATGAACAGGTCGATGTCGAACTGAGTACCATTATCGGAGATGATCTTCTTGGGCAGGCCGAATCAACAGATAATGCTTTTAACCACGAAGTCAAGCACTTTTTTGGACGTTATCATTGCCAAAGGTTCTGCCTCAGCCCACTTCGTAAAGTAGTCGATGGCTACCACGGCGTAACGGACCCCGCCCTTTCCAGTGGGGAGGGCGCCAACCAAGCCTATCCCCCAAACAGCAAATGACCATGGGGACGAGATCATCTTTAGCTCAACTGGTGGAGCTCGGGCAACTGCGGCAAATCGTTGGCACTTGTCGCACTTCTTCACGTATGAAATCGAGTCTTTGGATAGAGTTGGACAGTAATACCCTTGCCTCAGGACCTTTAAGGCCAAGCTCTGCCCCCAGTGTGGTCTCCGCAAAAACCCTCGTGCACCTCCTGCAGGATGGCCTTTGCTTCACCTGGAAGAACAAATCGTAGGAGAGGCAAGGAGTGCCCACGCCGGTATAACACCCCATCTACTATCGTATACATGGGAGCTTGATAGAGTACTCTCCGTGCATCATTACGCCCTTCAGGAAGCTTTCCCTCGACGAGATACTCAAGGATGGGGGTCATCCGGGTCGACCTGGCATCGATCATCTCGACCTCCGTCCTGACATCTACTATGCTTGGTTTCTCCAAGAATTCTATCAGCACTAACCCCAAGGTCTCTGTTTCCCCAGAGGTGGCGAGCTTGGCAGGAGCGTCTGCGTTAGCGTTCTGCTCCCGAGGTATCTGTTCGATCGAGCCTCGCTCAAACGTGGACAACTCAACTTTTACCTTTGTCAGGTAGGCGGCCATCTTGGGTCCCCATGCTTGATATTCGCCCAGAACCTGATTTACCACGAGCTGGGAGTCACTGAAGCACTGGACGAAGCTTGCCTTCAACTCCTGGGCTATCCTCAGCCCGGCCAACAAAGCTTCGTATTCGGCCTCGTTGTTGGAGGCCTTGAATCCGAACCTCAGTGCCGAGTGGAATCTATGTCCCTCGGGGGATATCAAAATGATTCCAGCTCCGGAGCCATTCTCGTTGGATGAACCTTCCACAAAGATCCTCGACGACGCCCGGGGCGAGCTGACTCGGGGTGAGTCTTCTGCAGGATCCTCCTGGAATCCCGTGCACTCTGCCATAAAATCGGCCAGGGCCTGAATTTTTATAGCAGTTCGTGGAGTGTACAAAATCTCGAACTGACTTAGTTCGATTGCCCATTTTAACAAACGTCCCAATGCTTCAGGTTTTTGCAAAACTTGCCTTAAAGGTTGATCGGTCATGACGTGTATCGAGTGGGACTGGAAGTACGGCCTGAGCTTTCGCGAGGCCGTGATAAGGCAGAACGCCAATTTCTCCATCAACGGGTACCGAGATTCAGCCTCGAGAAGTCTCTTGCTAATATAGTAGACTGGTCTCTGAACTCGATCTTCTTCTCGTATCAACACGGCACTAGCTGCATCCTCAATGACAGCCAGGTAGAGAAAAAGAGGCTTTCTTGCTTTGGGTTTGGATAGTATGGGCGGCTCGGCCAGATGTGCCTTCAGGTCTAGGAATGCGTTTTCGCACTCTTCTGTCCATTCGAACTTCTTGTTTCCTCGTAGCAGGTTGTAGAATGGCAAACATTTATCGGTGGACTTGGAAATAAACCAATTGAGGGCTGCCACTCTTCCTGTCAGGCCTTGGACATCTTTTCGCGACCTGGGCAAGGGAAGCTCGAGCAGTGATCTGATCTTGTCGGGGTTTGCCTCGATTCCTCGGGTATTGACTATAAAGCCCAGGAACTTCCCGAACGTGACTCCAAAAGTGCACTTCTGTGGATTAAGCCTCATGCTATACTCCCGTAGTATCTTAAAACATTCTTCCAGGTCGGAAACATGGTTATCGGCAGTCTTTGACTTGACTAGCATGTCATCAACGTACACTTCCATGTTTTTTCTGATCTGGTCTGCGAACATTCTATTTACTAACCTTTGGTAGGTAGCTCCGGCGTTCTTCAGTCTGAACGGCATGACCTTGTAACAGTAAACGTTAGTCGGGGTCATGAAGCTGGTGTGTTCCTGGTCCGCCGGATTCATGGCGATCTAATTGTAGCCTGAGTACGCGTCCATAAAGGACATGAGCTCGTGCCCCGCCGTGGCATCTACCATCTGGTCAATCCTTGGCAGTGGAAAAAAATCCTTGGGGCAGGCTTTATTCAGGTCCGAGAAATCTATGCAGGTCCGCCATTTTCCGTTGGGCTTCGGGACCAGCACCGGGTTGGCGACCCATATTGGAAACTTGACTTCACAGATAAAGCCGCATTTCTTGAGCCGGGCCACCTCTTCCTCCAAGGCTTCAGCCCGAGCTGTTCCTAGGCGTCTTTGCTTCTGGGACTTGGCGGGAATGCTTTTATCCAGATGAAGTGTATGCATGATAACACTCGGGCTGATTCCCACCCTGTCCTCGTGTGACCATGCAAACACGTCCAGGTTATCCCACAGAAACTTAGTCAGCTCCGCCTTCCTCTTGCTACAGAGGTTTTTCCCGAGCTTGACCATCCGTGATGGATTCTGCGGATCAATGTTCACTTCCTCGAGCTCCTCAATCGCCTGGAGCTCGAATCTGTCCTCGCCTATTCAGGGGCCAATATCCTCACTTAAGATGATATTTTCCCCTTCGGCACTTTGAGGTTTTTCAATCTCAGGATTAGCTAAGGGTTCCTGAGATTCCTCTTCATCATCTTGAACGGCCATTGCCAGCTGCTCGGGTTTAGATTTTCCCTTCATAGAAATGTTGTAGCATTCCCTGGCAGCGAACTGATCGCCATGAACAGTGCATATTCCCGTGGAAGTAGGGAATTTCATCGCGAGGTGGCGAATGGAAGTGACGGCCTCAAACGCCATGAGCGTAGGTCGTCCCAAGATCGCGTTGTATGCAGCGGAGCAGTCGATGACCACGAACTCGAGGAGCTTGGAGACTGTCCGAGATCCTTCTCCTAGGGTGATCACCAGCTCGATCGTCCCTATTGCTGCTGATCCCTCTCCCGAAAAACCATACAACATCATGGAGGTCACCTTCAGCTCAGCGACGGTCAAACCCATCTTTTCTAACGTGGATCGAAACAGGAGGTTCACCGAGCTCCCGTTGTTCATCAGCACCCTCCTTACCCTCCGATTGGCGAGCTGAACTGCCACGACCAAAGGGTCATTGTGAGGGAACTGGACATGGCCCGCATCTTCCTCTGTAAAAATGATCGGTTGCCTCTCCAATCGCTGCTGCTTTGACTGACACCGCTCCGGGACGAACTCTACTCCGTTATGAGCCTTTAGTTCGTTCACGTATCTCTTCTGGGCGCCCCTGCTCATGCCGGCCATATGCGGACCTCCAGAGATGGTGGATATCTCTCCTCCTACCACAGGAGGAGGGACATCCTGATCTACCCGAGGCCCGGGCTGACTGGCCGGGAATTCTGGAGCAAGTCGACTTGCTGGAACCCTGTTCCGTGTGTATTGAGCCAAGGGGCCAGCTCGGATGAGAGTCTCGATCTCATCTTTTAAATGCCTACAATAGTCAGTATTGTGGCCAACATCGTTATGAAAACGACAAAACTTGGAGGTGTCTCTCTTCCCCTTGTGGTGCTTTAATGGCTCCGGCCTCTTCCAGGGGACTCGAGTAGAGTTGGCTAGGAAGATATTCTCCCTAGACTGGGTGAGCTCTGTATAAGTCGCGTAGACGGGCTTGAATTTTTCTACGGACTTATTCTTGTTTTGGCCGTGTTGACTGTTTTCTCCATTTCCCTTTCTTTTGCCTCCACCGGGCTGTTTGTTCTGTGTGACGTTTTGGGTCGCTGCCACGACCTCCATCCCCACTCCAGCGGGCTGTTCGGGGACCTGGCTAGTTCCCACAGCTGAGGCTTCGGCTTCCTCCAAGTTTATCCATTCTTGGGCCTTGTTAAGGAATTCGTTAACCGAGCTGACTCCCTTCCTTTGTATATCCTTCCAGAGATCTCCTCCGACGAGGATTCTAGTTCTCATGGCCATGAGCTTGGAGCTATCATCCGCGTCTCTGGCTCGAGCAGCGACGTTCGCAAATCTGCTCAGGTAGGCCTTCAGAGTCTCACCGGGCTGCTGCCTTACATTAGCCAGGGAGTCAGCCTGAACACGGGCGGCCTGGGAGGCTCGGAATGCCCTTTTGAAGTCTGCCGAGAAAGTCTTCCAGGAGTTGATTGACTGTCTTTTACTTTGCTTGAACCACTGCCTGGCAGGTCCAGTCAGTGTGGAAGGGAAGATTAAACATCTCAGCTCGGGGCCAATGTTGTGGGCCATCATTAGGGTGTTGAACATCCCTAGATGGTCCGATGGGTCTCCGTCCCCATTGAACTTTGACAGGTGCGGCATACGGAAACCAGATGGGTACGTCGTTGCTGCTATGCTGGGGGCGAGGAGCTCCATCTCGTCCCTTGAATCATATTCATCGTTTTCTGACAGGAGCTTCCTCATCAGCTCTTCCATCTGAGCCAGGCGCTAGAGGGTTTGGTCCTGATGTCCGTGGTTATTCTAGGGTTGTTCAACAGCTCCGGACCCATTGTACATATTTGGTGGGTTATTGCCCCTCCTATCTTGAGATAGGTTATTTGGGACACTCCCTCCGTTACGTACTTCGGACAGGGCCCCCCCTGAGCGAGCATGGCTGTCTCCTCCTGCTTGTTCCCCCCTGTGGGAGTTAAGGCGGTCCCGCAAGTTGCCCCCTTAGGTGACTTGAGGACTTTGCGCCGAACTCAGACGCTGACGCAAGTCTCCCCCAGAGAGATCACTCCGGTGACTGCCGGTCCAGTGGCTCCTGCTAGATAGGCTTGGAGTCCGCCTTTGGTGGTGAGGATCTGGGCTTTCCCTTGGCGCCCTGCTATGCCGGGAAGGTCCAGCTAATGGCGGGTTTCTCCTACTACTCCCATAGGCTGGGATATCTCAGACGGGCCGAGGAGGAGATGGATATCTGATTGGATACGGAGGATGCCTGACTGGAGAGGCGATCCTAGTTCCGTCAGGACGGATCAAGTTTGGTGGGGGCCTTTCGGCCCTGCCAACCTGCTGGTCCCGTCCCTGGCGATCTGGATGAAGCGCAGGACGGTTGTTGGGGACGGGCTGATGCTGCGAGCCCTCCCCGGATCTCCTTCGGGAACCTCCTCGAGCTCCCCTGTGCGCTCTCGAGGATGGTTGGGAGCTAGGAGTTGACGTTCTGACCGAACGGATGTATTGCTATTGCTCGGCTCCAGGAACTTCTTTGAAGTTTGCCTCTCGATGGTGTGATGAAGGAGTGGAGTTGGCTATCGGAAGTCTATCCGAGCGGTTATGCCTGGACCGATTACCCCGACGAGACTTAGGAGCCTCGCCTTGCCTCTCTCCGACGTTAGCGTCGGTTGTGAGAGGGGGTAGTCGGGCCAGCACATCCTTGATCTGCTGGTTAGCTATTGCTAGCTGGCTCCTCAGTTGAGCGTTCTCCATCTCTACTTCCGTGTAATAACATGGGTTCGGATTAGGTGGCTGGGGCGCCGAACTTCCGGTGTCATCTTGGCCTACCGGCTGCTTTCCTGGCCGCTGCTGGGCCTCAGGAACTTGTTCACCAGGGGTGGCAGTATGATGAGCCTCCTGCCCATCATGCTGTTCTGTCTCGTTACCATGCCTGGATCGAGTAGTCACCATAGTTGGATGTTTGCGACAGCACTAATCGAACTTGCTCTCAATGAAAGCACCAAACTGTTGACGCGGTTCTTCGCCAACAAATAATTAAGAAAAGAAGAGAAAGGGATTAGTGCTAATGTTGAACCGAAACAGATATATGATCTTAGAAATTAAAAGGTGACTCAAGACACGTTTTTTAAGTGGTTCAAAGGTTAAAATCCTTCTACTCCACTAGTCAGTATTATTGCTATATACTGGATATTTGATTATAGGGTATTTCTTACAAGAGAGAATCCAACCCTTATTAACTCCCAGGGTCTCCATATTTATAGGAGAAGGCACCTGGGAGTTGGTAAGAAGGTCATCCCGTGACCTTCTTACCTATCGTATCAACTCTGTGACATTCATGATTAATTCCTAAACCTGACACATAAGTGTGGTCAAATCAATAGGTAAGGAGATAATGGGCCGCACGGCCCAACCCAGTCGTGGGTGTCTGAATACGCACGTTCCTACTGCGTGTACGAGAAGTCACGGGCGTATCAGACACGTGATGTCTGATATATGCACATTTACCTTGCGTGTGTTGACTTTACAAAGAGTCATAGCCTCCAAATCTAGCTCGTACCACGAGCTGGATACCTAACTCGACCTTTGGCCTTCAGAGTCCGGACTCAAGTCTTAGGCAATCTTGGCGAACCCTTGGGTTACCTCGAGCTAAGGAGGTTTGATCTTATGACGCCAGCTCCGGTTTTGGGGATATCTACGAGGTAATCATGATTAGGCCGTAGCTCAGCTTGCTAATCAGCCCGTGGGAAAATCAGGGCGTACAAAAAGAGATATTCATCATCATTTTTTATAGATCACAATTTAAAACCTTTGTATATTTTCACATAGAGTCTTTAAGCCAAAACATACCCATCATCAAATCATAGAAGATCTTTAAACAACATATCATCAACACCACATTTCAATTAGATTAATCATCTAATATATCAAAGGAGAACAAAACAATGAATCTCGAATCTCAAACAATATTCTCCAAACCACAAGAAACCATAGATAAAAACAATAACCATAAGACAAAAAGGTTCCCATTACCTCTCTTGCTAGAACTTAAGGACAATAATGACAATAACCCAAACTATGGCCACCACTTGTTCAAGCCTAGGGTTTCGAAACCCACATGAAGAAAAGAAACAAAAGATCTTAGATTCAAGAAGAGGTAGAAATTAACATCACTATGAACTCAAATACTTACCCTAGGGATTTCGAACACTAGCCTCCAATCCTCTTGCAACAAAATCCAAATCTATCATCACCATCATTTTACCTTGCTTAGAATCAAGATGTAGAGGAGACAAAATATAATGCTATGAACCTTAACCCATACCTTAGGATCCCTAGCCTTGGCCTCTTCTTTCTTCTTATTCTCTTCCCCTTCACGTTCTTCTTCTCCACCTCTCTCTCTAGAACTCACAAGCTCTCCCTCTCCCTTCTCTCTAAGCACACAGCAGCCACCAAGCCAAAATGAGCCTTCAATCTCTTTCTTATTTTCTATTTAAATGCCTCAATCATCAAAACCTAGCTAAGGAAAATGTAATTATCATTTTCCTTTATTTTCCCTAAATCAAAATATAATTCAAATAAAAATTATACTCAGCCAATCAATCCATTTTATAATTGACAACACTAATTCCTCTCTTGTCTTCCTTGGCTGTCCATGGCTAATAAAGAAAATAATGCTATTCTCGTAACTCTAGGGTGCTGAGACTTGGGACTGGGTTTTGACCCATTTCTGTTACGTTTTAGGAAAAAATATATTCACATGAAATGTATATAATTTCATTAGCTTTCTAACGGTACTAGTTGTGTCTAAATTGGATATTCACAACCCATGTTATACCCGTTTTACTAAGGCTGGGTCTAAGGTTACGGGAATTCAAAAAATGACAACTCTATCATTTCTCACCATTTGTTTCCCAATATTTTTCTTGTGTGAACACAAGCCTCTTTATTTCCCGTTCTTTTTATTTTCTTTTTGAATCCCTTAATTAAGTAAAAATAAATAAATCAATAAAAGGAAATTAATGTGTAGAAAACTATTGCATCCACACCATGCACATGCACATACTCAATTACTAGGGTGCATCACTACCTACCATGCACATTAGTGTATTCAACCAAATCTCACATAATCACATTTTAAAAATAAAAATAATTACATATCATTTAACAATTAATTTCACAAAAATGCTACCAACAATTCTAACAATTAAATAAAATAACAAACCATTAAATACAACAAACAACAATTAAATAAAAATAAACAACATTTAAATAAAACAATTCACCACACTTAACACTTAAATAAAATAAAACACGAAAATTGTAATAACTAAAAAAAAAAATTGGCGCACTATAAAACTACTCATCATTTTCAAAATAGACAATTACACATAAAATCACCAAAAGAATAATGCAACTTATACCTACGTTACATGCATGGTTTTTATGTAAAAATCATATGGTTGCATAATAGATATATTTTTTAACGTAAAAGTGAAATTGCATGCGACATGCATACCTGGGAACGTTGTTAAAAAATGGCGTTAAAAACGATAATTCCTACGCGCTTATTTCTATCGTTTTGAAAATAATGAATTAGTAACATGCTTTGATCACCATTATTTATCTCTTTAAAAATCTATAAGTTGATTAAACCTCCAAAGCATTATTTCTATTTCATAAAATAATTTATTTAACCAATTTAAAAATATAATAATTCTATTATTTGCTTTTAAAATCCATAAAATAATAAGGACTAAAAATTATGTAAAAATACTTATAATTTAACATTTTCCTTAGAAATTAACAATTTAATCCAACTAACAAAATTACAAACTTAATGTGAGAAAAATTACAATTTTTAGGTGTGGAAAAAATACATTCTTACTTGTATTATTTTTAAGACTAAATTTTAATTAGAATAAATTCATAAGTGATAATCCATTAATTATTTAAAATATTATAATAAACATACAACCACTATTTGATTTACTTTAAAAATCACAAGTAAATTAGATTTATCATTTTTCTTAATTAAAATAAAGAAAAATCATAACTATTAAAATGAACACTCATAGTTATAATAAAATATCACTTTTAATATTTTCATAGTTTAGGCTATTAATTTATTTCAACATACATATCAAATTCCTTTTATTTAAAAATACAACTTCACATTTTTACTAAAATTCCAACAACCAAATATATCCTTGAAATCACCATTTTCATTTTTAAAAACTCATATTTTCTCAAAAATATATATATAAAAAAAACCTGTAGGTTATTATTTGTGCAAAAATACCATTTCAAGGCATCTTAAAATTTTCCATTTAATTTCTTAAAACATCATAGCACTTGCAAAATTTAATTAAGCACTCAAAACAATATTTTCATCATATACAACATCATTTTTACACAAAATCAGCAAGTACAATAAATCATGAAATTCATTCTTTTCATCATACTCCACAAAATTCATACATATTTAATAATAATGTTCCAATTCAAACCGTAGCATGTTTCTACACCCTTTTTAATGATTTTAATGTTACCATTAGCATACAATAATTCATCAACCACCTTGAAACATACTCACAAGTCATAAACAAATAATCATCTTTGATCTTGTCTTAAATATAGTCTTGACATATTACTATCATGCAAGTATTCCAAAAGAAAAAAAACCAACTTATATCCATTTAAAATCTTACAACAACCTATCATGTTTCTAAGATATTTACTTGACATAAACATAAAAAAAAAAATAACCATCATGCTTTGAATATCACCCTTAGGCCGAAATCCCCATAGCCCAAAATAATCAAACCCTTTCATGTTATTTTTAAAGGAAAATATTCATCATCATTTTTATAGATCACAATTTAAAACCTTTGCATATTTTCACATAGAGTATTTAAGCCGAAACATACCCATCATCAAATCATAGAAGATCTTAAACAACATATCATCAACACCACATATCAATAATCAACTCCATGCACATACTATGAATATACATATAAGAATTACAAAGAACCAAAAAAACATGAATACCCATGCCCACACCTAGGTCAATTCCCTCATGCATCAAAAAAAAAAAAAATTATCAATCCATGAACCCAAGAAACATAAAAACATTAGGGTTAGAGATCCATTACCTCTCTTGATTGTAAAATCTAGAACACCCAAAGTGACCAAAACTCAAACTATATCACCCATTTGTTCAAGCCTAAGATTTTCGAAAACCCACATGAGGAGAAGGAGAAAATCAATAACAACACAACAAAACTCTAGTCAAAATACAAGAATCAAAGGAGAGAAATTACAAATATGAACATCAAGAAACATACCCTAGAGTTGATCCCTTCTCCTTCCTCTTCTTCTCCTTCTCTCTAGAAAATGACAGCCCCTCTCTCCCTTTCTCTCTATAGCTCGCCACTCTCTCTCTCTCCTCTTCTCTCTAGTTTCAGTAGCTCAATGAGCAAAATGCTCTTCACTTCTTTCCTTCCCTCTTTACTATAATCTACTCATAATAGCCTAATAAAAATAAAAGAGTAAGTTTCCTATTCCTAATTATTTTCTCTTAATTCTTATTTATTTATTTTTATTTTAATTGGTATGGAATAAAGATGACAACATCTCTTCCATTTTTAACTAGAATTGACCCAAATAAAATAGGAATTGAAATCCTCCTTTCCCACTTTAGGTCACACGTCCAAGCCCTTGTTTCCCTTTTTTTTTTTTATAAATAATTAAATCTAATAAAAGGAAACTACAAGTGTGTAGAAAATTCTACACATGTGCACCATGCAACCATGCACATGCACACACTCAATAACTAGGTTGAATCACTACCGACCATGCACCTTAGTGCATTCAACCAAAACTCAATTAATACCATTTTTAAAATAAATAAATAAATAACATTTAACAATTAAATTCACAAAATTATACCAAACAATTCTAACAATTAATTTCAACAATCAAACAATTAAATAAAATAATTCACAACACTTAACAATTAAATAAAATAAAACACAAAAATTTAATAACTAAAAAAAAATTGGTGCACTACATAAGATAATTTTGTATATGATCATCTTATTGATATGTTTAATTAATACTTATAAAGTAAATGGTATTATTAAGTATTAATAACATATCGGGTCTCGTTCATGTATAACCACTTTATACAAAGTACCTCCACTAAAATGTCATACTACATCAGTAATCTGGATCTAGATTACATATATTCATAATACTTGTAACGCCCTGGTTACTCCAAGACCATTATTGTGAAATTTGAACCGTGCTTAACTCGCTATACGAGTCATTTGGTTATAAACGTGCTTCTAGGTGTTGTTAATAGGCTAAGCTGAAAAATCTCGATCAAAATGAAATGATATATTTTATTTAAAACATAAAATTGTACATGGGCCCATAAAAGCGTTTATAAGTTATTTACAATCCAAAATGGTCATTAAAGTGTAAAAACTACAACCCGCCGACCTAAGCGGCAAAATATAGGGTTAACCCCTAGTTCCCCTGAGAAACACCTTGGCCGTGGTGGTCAAGCTGCCACATATGTACACATCGCCACCTAAGCTCTCCACTCAAGGATGGGTGAGCTTTTCTTTCCCTTTACCTGCACCACATAGCACCCGTGAGCCAAGGCCCAACAAGAAAACTCATTATTGCATGTATACAATATCAAATGATGATTATGATAATCATATTGGGCTTATAGCCCTAAACAGATAAGTGAATATCACTTCAAGATTCTAGTAACCATGTGTAACGACCCAACTTATTCTAGACTTTGGACCATTAATAACTACTATACACAGACACTAACCTTAAGAAAACATACATATGAAATAACCATAACTTTATTATAAAGTGTATAGCAAAGGTTAAATACATAAAAATTCATTTAGGATATGGGATCCCATTGTTTGAAAATAAAATTGAACATAACTTAAATCTTAAAATTTGTTACAAAATGAAATGCGGAAAATACATATAAAGCATAATTTTAAAAGACTTAAACAACTTCATCCTCGAATCGTTTGCGCAGGCCACCGATTTCCATTCTCCCTCAATACACATTCCCAAGCCACCAAGAATCTTCCCGCCGCCATAACTATTTTCCTGCACATATAAAACATAAAGGAATGAGCCTAATGCCCAGCAAGGAAAATCTACTACAAGCATGAAACTCATAAACTATGAACATATATCATATACTATAACACATATCATAATTCTAACCCATGTACATGGTGACTATTGGGGTTTGCTAACTAAGCAACTATAAGCCTCAGACTACAATGAGGTTTACTAGTTAAGCAACTATAAGCCCCAAAAACATAAAAGTGTTGGGATTTGCTATATAGCAACTATAAGCCCCAAAACATAAAAGTGATAGGGTTTGCTATATAACAACTATAAGCCCCAAGCATACATATATCATAACACATAGAAACATACTATAGCATAATCATAACACTTTTATATAAACATAGCACATATCACATAAGAACTATCCTATTTTCCTTACCAAAATACCAGGATGATGAGAACAAGGTCGAGATTTTGGAACACTCCTAAAAACCATTAATAGAGAGGTGAGTTTTCTAAAAGAAAAGAGATAAAAAGAATGAACTAAACCATCGAAAAGATACTTACCAACGAGAACCTCAATTTCAAAGGACTTAGATGCCTAATCAAGAATAAAGAATACTAAGTTAGGAATTGAGTAGAGAAAAACTATAAAACCTAATGAAACAATACTGAAAGGAACCAAGAATAGGAATACCTTCGAATACTTCTATGACCGAACTACACCTCGAAACCGAAATACACTATAAACCTTACTTCCCAAGTGTTTGATAATCTTATAATGATAAAGCTTATAACCCCAACCCAAGTGTTTAACACTCCAAAGTAAACCTAGCAGCTTGTAGACTCTAAACTCAGCTTGATGAATGAAGAAATGGTTGGGGACTAGGTCCTATTTATAGAGTTCAAGAATGAAAAGATCTTCATTTAGCTTGAATAAAATAATGGCTTTTTAATTGAAAAACATTTGAATAATCGTCAAAAAAATTCTGGACTTAGCAAGAGGTAAAGGATTAAAATGAGCTCGGTTTCAAAATTATTCAAAAATCATGCACCACAGCCGATATATCGCCCATGCTAGGCGATATATCGCCTGGACTGATATTCCCAAGGCTCATCGAAGTTGTCGTGCAAAGTTACGTATTTTTCGTATCCCCGAGTGGTGAATATCGCCCCCTAGAGCTGCGATCTATTGGCATACGCTGAAATATTATACACGTAATTACACTTTTTAGTCTAATTTGAATTGAGTAAACAACCTTGACTAAGTCCTTTAACGATTTCAAAGTCACTGGCAGACTCTAGGATTTTCAAATATTACTCTTAATAAACTTATTGCTAAAAAATACTTAATTTCTCATTAAACATACACATGACAAGTGTTAATATCTTATTGGGTCTATCTAAACCTTATAGTATAATAATTATCATCTTCATAATCAGTCATATTAATCAAACCTTAGGTTATAATTAATATTCTTAAACTATAGGTTAAACTTATAAAATCTACAAGTGTTGCTACGAGTGTCCAACTAATTCCCGGCTTGAACCAAAATCCACAGTAATGAACATACTACAACTACTACTAGCTATTACTACTACTATCTAACTAGCTAAGTAAAGTTCTTGGACTCTACACCATGATGGGTCTTGTATCCCTAATTAGATAATATAGAGATTCTAATAATCATGCTGGGGCATGTAGCCCTAATCAGATGGTATCGAGATTCTAATAATCATGCTGAGGCGTGTAGCCCTAATCAGATGGTGACTGATGAGTAACTCACGAACTTAAACCATATGAGTGACTATGGAGTCACAAACTTGAATCAGATAAGTAACTAATGAGTGAGTCACAAACTTAGGCTTCGTAACCATAGCCGTGTGGCAATGCAGTCACCTGGGCCTTCTGGCCCCGGCTCTAATTAACTAGCCTTTAGACTAGACAAGCGCTTTTGTTTTCATCAAACTTAAGGTCAGTCAAGCATTTCATGCTTATGACGATAATGCTTATGTTGATTAGATCGAATATTTTTTGCTTGCGTTAAACACGCTAATACCATTCTTGACTCATAAGACCATATGACCAGTGCTTAGTACTATTGTCAAACTTGACTAATGAGTCACAGCTTCACAGCCAATACTGACACCTTTGCCGATTCTTGACTTATAGGTCAGTGCCATACATAGATAAGCAAATTGATAAGCATTTGATTTGCATTCCAGATATTCAAATAGAGCTCTCAACATGTTACATCAATAATCATGCATGTCACATACTGGGTGCAGTTTTCTTACCTCTGGTTCAAGCGTGAAATAATAAAAGAACAACCCTTGAGAACGATTAGTCTTTTAGTTCCTTAGTGGTCACCTAGTCATAACCAAACATAATTCCCATCAATGAAAATGAGCAACAAAAGGTTCTCGAACCAAGACCTAGCCTCTGAGACATCGAATCCTACTAAACCAGGTAGTAGGAACGATCCTGAGGCCTAAGGTTTGAATTCCAATGATAAAAAACACATTTCTAGCCAAAAATGCTCTTAAGAGTCGCGGCCCTACTCCACCATGATGTGGCCCGCCTCCCAAATAGAGGTGCCAGCCTCAAGCTCCTGCACCCTATGCCGCGACATGCCTCCCAAGCGTTGCAGCCCTACCTGCCCATCAGCCAAAAACCCCTGTTTTCTCCCATCAAAACCTCAGTTTTTTTCCTCTTTTAATCCTTCCAAAAACTTACTCAAACATCTCTAAATCCAAAACCAAGCATTACCACAACACAATCAACATTCCAACAACAAAACCCAAGCTTTAAACCACTAAACCACACCAATTACTCAATTCTATAATCAAAAGTTCTAGCTCAAAACTAACTTCAAAACAGAGTAAAAGCCAGAAATTTCATGGTTGAATCTTACTTCAAGCTGAAGATTAAAGCCTCCTTAGTGGCTGAACACAATCCTAAACCCTCAAGGCTTGATTCCCTAGCTTGAATCCTCAAATGGAGCTTCAAATATTCAAAGGGAAGGAGAAGGAGAAGATGAACGTGGGAGTGGAAGGAGAGTCTCTATTTTGGCTTCAGCTTATGACCTTCTACAGTTTTCTCAAGTTGACATATATCCTTAAGTCAAAAGACAAAAATGGCCATAGGTCATATTTATTTCCTTAACAGCCCCCAAGGGCAACATCGTCATTTCCCGTCTATCTCGTTAATTATAATTAACGTCCTCCAATTCCCATTATTCCCAATATTCTCAAATGCTAATAGGTCATAACCCATTACCCTTTAATTCCCGGTAATGCACTATTCATTAAATTACCCCTGAGACTCACCCCGAGCCCCGAAATCAACCCCGTTATGACCAAACCGCTAACCTGTATTAAAAGATCGTCTCATGCCGAATAGCTCGAACAAATCCACATTATAATGTGGCCTCATCAATAATTCACCAACTTGCATGAAAATATACTATTATGCCCTCAACAGGACAAATCACCAAAATGCCTTTATAATGAAATGTGGACCCACTTGCATGCATTTATCATCATATAATTATATAATTCACATAATCATGCACATAATCATTTAATGGCATAATAAATCAATTATGGCCCTCCCGACCTACTAATCCGACCATTAAACCTCATTAGGGATTTTGGGGCATTACAATACCAGTGAACCGTACGTACAATATTTAATCCAAAGATTTCATATAAATTTGTTTTACTGTGAACTGTTTAAATTCATTCCCTATAATCATAATCCTCTCGTACCAATATAAGATGGTAGTCACAACAACGAATTTGGGAATTTTCTGATATTCATATAATATTATTCTAATAATAATAATAAACAAACAATATATTCAAAAATTCATTTGAATTATTTATTTCATAAAACATTGTTCAAAACATATGCTTTAAAGGGCACTAATCCCAACAATCTCCCACTTGACCTAAAGTAAATGAGGCATCTCCCTCAAACTCATATTGCTAACATGATCTTTAAAAGACTTGGTAGACAAAGTCTTAGTAAAAGGATCGACAAGGTTATGTTCTAAAGCTATCTTCATAATCGCTACATATCCTCTATGAACAATATCCCTGATCAAGTGGTATTTCCTCTCAATATTCTTTCGTCTCTTGTGACTCCTCGGTTCCTTTGAGTTAGCTACTGCCCCACTGTTGTCACAGTATAGGACAAGTGGGTTATTCATATCTGGAACAATTTCCATATCGGAATAGAACTTATTTAGCCACACAACCTCCTTAGTTGTTTCACAAGTCGCTATGTACTTGGCTTCTATTATAGAATCTACGATACTGGTTTGTTTAATACTACGCAAAACCACAACTCATCCACCATGTGTTAACACTGATCCAGAAGTCGATTTTTGACTATCTCTGTCTGGTTGAAAATCAGAATCAGTGTATCCAGTGGGGTTCAGTTCACCACCTGAATATACAAGCATATATTCTCAAGTTTTTTCGAAGATACTTGAGAATATTATTTACTGTAACCCAACGACTCAATCCAGGATTGGATTGATAATGACTAGTTATCCCTACTGCATAACAAATGTCAGGTGTTGACGGCAGAAACTCATCAACGAAATATGGATGAAAACTCAAAATATTAATTAGAACTTAATGAACGCAAAACAATTTGTATAAATATGAAGGAAAAATGCAAGTGAAAATTCGAGGCAAAATTCGTATATCGCTCTTTGAGTAGTCTGATCTTACAAAAAAATTTCAAGCCCCTAGCTGGAGAGGTGAAGATCCATTTATAGTGGGCCTCTAATGGCTCCTGATACATTGTGGTCCCAGGGGACAAGATTGTACATATGTACGTTGTAACGCCCTACTACCTTAGAGCCATTACTAAGTGAGTTTAAAATGTGCGATTAACTCGCTCAGCGAGGTTTTTAGAACAAAAGTGTGATTAAACAAAAAGACAAGGCTGTAATCTTTAAAAGTACTCCATTACACTAAAAGGTCCAAGAGTTTAACATTTGGGATCCCAAAACGAGGTTTGTAAAATATTTACAACTCAATAGAATTACAGCTGACTAATTATCAAAAACAGATTTTAGTATAACCATTTCTCAAAATGCCCCCAACCAAAGCAGTCGAGTAGGCCAAACATGTACGCGCCGCCCCCACGCTCTCCGTACTCATGGCTGGTTGACTTTCTCTTTGCCTTTACCTGCAACACAGAGCACCCGTGAGCCGAAGCCCAGCAAGAAAACTCAAACATCACATAACATATGCATATCATATAATCACTATAACAGATAACTCATATCTAATCATACAACCCATAAGATTTAAACACATACACGGCCATGCCGTCCCAGAAGCATTACCCAAAACATGGGATCTTGGTCTACACCGTTGATATCCCATGTATCCATTGGGGTCTCACTCTAACCACAAGCACTCCATGTGCCAAGTGGTATTCCCGGCCCCACTGCCGTTCTCGGCCCTTCGCCGTTCCCGGCCCTTCGTCGTTCCTGACCCTTCGCCGTTCACTCTGCTATTACCACATTTAGCATTCTCAAATAACAATCAAATATATAATCATTCATTCTAAGTTATATCCTAGCAATGATACAATTTAGGTCCGTGCCCTGCAACAATTCTATGGGCCCAAGCCCTGCTCTACGGGTGCTACAGTTTTCTTACCTGTATCCCGAGCTTTCCGATGCACCAAGGTCGCGAGCACGGTCCCCTAACCCGAGCCTCTCCAAAGACCTAGTCACAACACATATAATACACCCTTTAATTCTAACCAATCCAAAACCACTTCCTGGGGCCAATCCCACACTCTCAAAATCCCCAAATTCCTTAAACAATACATCAGAAACATCCCCCGAACCCCCGGAGCAAAAGCTCAAAATTGCAAAATTTCCATATTCTGAAAATAGCCTAGCACCGCGGAGCTGCCCTAGAGGGCCGCGGCACCCAGCAAGTCAGAGAGCATTCCCCTGCCCAGAAGCATCCTCGCGCCGCGGCGCCAAAGAACAGGGTCGCGGCGCTCCTTCGCGAACCCAGAAATCTGGGTTTTTCCCCTGCATTTCCCCGAGCCAAAACACTCCCAATTCATTCCCAACACATACCCAAACCCCAAAATTAGTTTAAAACCCCAAACAAACCATTTAACAAACTATAAACCTCAACAACAAGCTCAATTACTCACTTACACTCAAAATCCACACTTGAGTTTAAGATTTCATAAATTTAACATTAGCTCTCCAAACTCAAACCAGAATTTGAGTAGGATGTAAATCAAACCTCCAAATTCCTAAACCTTATTAGATATGAAAATTCAAACATATTTAAAATCCTTACCTCAATCAAGAGTTCAACTTTGACCTGCTCTTCCCAATCAAGTCCCAAGCTTAAACCACAACCTCCTGGTGAACCTAACCTCAATTTATCCCAATAGTTCCAAGCAAAGCACATAACTCAGTTCCAATTCCATAATACTCTTAGCTAAATCCCACAACACATACACAAAATTTTACTTACCTCAATTCACTGAGTAATCCTCCAAGTTCCCTTAGCTTAAGTTATCTTCTTGATCCCAAGAGGTTTTCCCTTTCCTCCTCTAGGTTTCCTTTCAATTTCAGCAAGAACAAGATAATGCCTAAGTGTAAAACGTGGATGACTATTTTCCCTCAGCTGAAGGTTCTTTACCTTGCCAAATTACTATCCTATCCTCCCATTACAATCCTCTCCTAACTAAACCTCAAGGGCACTCTTGTCCTTTCCCCTATATTACAATTCTACCATTTCTTCCACCTAAACTTGTTACTCCCAGCAGTTACTAATGGTTACCCAGGTTACTCAATCACCAATAACCATTAACCACAAATCCTCAACTCAACTCACAAAAATTCCCCAAAGTACCCCTAGGCTCCTCCCGAGCCGGGTATAAGTTGTGACTTTTGAGTTATCTAGCTCTCTAGGACCGTCTCGGCACGTGCATCACATTAATATCACCACACCCATGTGGTACAAACCACATAATACAATTATCACATTTATGCCCTCAACGGGCTAAGATTACCAATTTACCCCTATCATGCAAACGAGGCCCACATGCATATTTTTACCACCTAAACATGCATTCTAATCACATATTCTTTTAAATTCATATATTATCATATTAATTCACTTATTGCCCTCCAGGCATGCTAATCAAGGTCCTAAACCTTATTAGCAACTTGGGGTGTTACATACGTTGTCAGGGTGGTGGCACAGGTCATAGTGGAGCAGAAGGTTGTCATGTCGCCTCCCGTACATAGTCAGGGTTTGTGGGAGCACATCCACTTTAGTACTTGAATGTGCCTCCACTACTTGTTTAGTACGAATCTTAGAGATTGGCTGGTGAGGACCACACTAGGTACCTCAGTCGTATGACCACTACTTTTCTAGTGTGTATATTAGGATCAGACATCCGGGGTCTTAAGGGTTGTACCCCGTACATGCTTTGTACCTATATGATCTCTTTGCGTTATACCTAGGTTTTTAACTTTAAATATTGAAGTCTTTATGGGTCCTCTTAGGAGACACGATCCCTAGGTGCACGGCGCGAGGCCCTCTCGGCGCGAGGCCCCTCCGAGGCACGGGGCATCTTTCAGGTGCAAGACCCTCTTGGCGCGAGGTGCTTTTGATGCAAGGCCCTCTTGGTGAGAGACGAAGGCCTGTGGCTCAAGACCATGTCTCGCTTGGTTCTATCATGAGGCTCTTAGCGCAAGGCGCCAGGTTGGGCTTCGCCGCTTCCATCTCAAGTCTATGGTTTGAAGGGCACAAGGCGGGAGCCTCGTGCAACTAGGATTTTTGGTATTCACACTTGCCCTCCAGTCTATGAGAGGGTCTTCAGGCTCTCTTGTAGACTTCAAGGTGCGATGCTTTTGGGATGCCCGTGAGGTATTAGCTTGCTTCTTCATTTTGACATTATAGAAAAACACACTTTGGAGTTGAAGACCATTATGAGATTTTGAGGTTGAATGTGAGCCTATCATTGTGCTCCACGGATCCCAAGGCAAGTGCCAAGCCCCCTTCTTGACCATTTATCAAGAATAATATCCAATGGCTAAAATGAGCTTATGGTTCTTATAAATAGACCTTCATCTCAAAAATAATATTTACACTTTATCTTCTTAGCTTGGTGGTTTTGGGGTCTTCACTTCCTCCAAGAGGTAAGGGGTTCAATTCTTCACAACCTCATTTTGGTTGTCTTTCCCTTTTATTATTTAAATTCATTTCTTTTATGCCAACATCCATATAGGTGCTTTGAGACTAAAACTCCTTTCTCCTTCATTTTTGCAGACGCATACCTTTGACCCTTTGCATTTGTTCGATCGCGGTGGTGCTTTTGACCCTTTGCCTCCATTCGACTGTGACGGTACTTTTGACCCTTGGCCTCCTTTCGACCGTGACAATGCTTTTGACCATTTGCCTTCTTTCGACCATGACGGTGCTCGATTTTACTTGCTCAAGGTATACTTTCTTTCTTATGTTCATTGAATCTAAATTAGCACTACTCGGGATGGGTTGCCTTGGTCGGAGCTCGTTGTAAGCTAATCCACACACATGCCCTTGCTTATACCCCGTAGTTGGTCATTTAGAGCGCTTGTGTCTAGAGGTTTTGATCCCATTCCTTTGTGTTTTGTAGCACCCCCTTCACCTACATGTAAACCCTTATTACCTACGAGATAAGGTTCCATGGCATGTGAGGGATCATCTGGCATTCCTCTGGGGGTTAGGTTTGTAGACTTATCTTCAGACTTGGAGTCCCTCGAAAACAACCCTCACCAAGACTATGACAGATTGAGGCAAGCTCGTATACGTCACCTTGAGCACATCGCTGAACGTAGGCGTAAAATCTGGGTGGTGGAGAGTGAAATAGATTCAGTTTTGAGGGGTGATGGAGTTCCTTTCCCCTTTGACCTTAGCGACCACATTGCCAACCTTCGAGTAAGCCTTTTTGATCTACAGATGGAGTTGGAGTTCATGGAGGGAAACCTCCCACCTGAACCTCCTACCCCGTTATCCCCTTATAGTTGCCATGAGGTCACCCCGGGTTCCCCTCAACCCTTGTTTTCGATCCACCCTTGCTCAGCGCTCCCACATTCAACGCCTCAGTGGAAAACTCTTGCTAGAAAGAAAAAATGGAGGGTAAAGTGCTCTGTATCGACCTCACCTTTTTCCTTGGGTTTTCCAAATATGGCAAAGAGAGTGCAGCGGCAGGTGGCTCCCGAGGGGCCAGATTCTAGTCCTCTATTGACGTCTTCTATTGTGTCCAAGTGTCGTAGAACCGGCTGTTGGAGTTATCTGAGAAATACCATATCGACAAGGAGTACAAGTTGTATGTTCCTTCCAACAAGGGTCGGGCCGATAATTCCCCCAGGGGTACGTGGCCATGAGTGAGCATATCCTAAAGGCAGGTGGGACCATTCCCTTACACCCATTCTTCGTCATGGTCCTTAACCATTTCAACATTGCTCCACTCAAGCTGGCGCCTAACAGTTGGCTGACCTTAAGCTGCCTATACATGGAATTTATTGAGCTCAACCGTCATGCTCCTACGACTCAAGAGGTACACTTTATGTACAACCTCATGCCAACCCCTAAATTCGAAGGCTTCTATTTCTTGTAGAAAGCCAATTCCTAAGTTTCCCTCATAGAGGGCTCTGTATCCAACCTGGGATCATGGAAGCATAACTTTTTCTTTGTGAAAGGTCCCCTTTTTGTACGTGAACATTTTTTCTCGTCCCCAAGTAAGTACTTCAAGCTTCTCTTCCATTTACTTTGAATTTTTTATTTTGGAGCTTATGCTCATATTGTTAAGTGTATTGATTGTGTAGAGAACTTTGGTAACCCTGACATTCCTGAGTCGGAGGCAGCTCCAGTGGACACCTTAGTCAAGCCTCACTCGGACGGGGGTGATGCGGAGTGGGTGCCTGAGGAGGTTTCCCCAAAATCTAGATGCCCACTCCGGTCATCTCCGTCTCCCAAGGGGTGCCCTCCTTTGGTCCCTATGGACTATGCCATGGCCGCTCATTCCTGCGGTCCGCAAGCCATGCCAGGATGCTTCATCGTGCCCTTTTCTAAGGAATATGATACTCTTCCTCATGCTCCCATCAATCTTGGTCCATCGGGGCCCCATTCTTCCGGTGTTCCTGCGCCTCCTTCTCCTTCGGTGAGTGGGTCATCTGTCCCTGCTCAGCCAGGCGCCCCTGATTTGGAGGGGACACCCAGGGTGGGTCGTATGGCGGCCTCTTATGGGCAAAGGTATACCCGGGTCACGGGTGACTGTCTGGGGTAATTTGCATGTCGTTGGTGACAGTCTGGGGTAATTTTCATGCTCACCAACTCATTTGGTGATGGTCTGGGATAATTTACATGTCGTTGGCACTTGTCACAACTTCTCGCGAAATCGCTTGCATCCTTTTCCATGGTAGGCCAATAATATCCCTGTCGTATAGCCTTTCTTGCCGTGGATTGCCCCCCAGCATGATTTCCACACTCCCCTTCGTGTATCTCTTGCAGAACCTATAAAGCCTCTCCCTTGTCTATTCACAGTAGGAGTGGGGTGGAGAAGCCTCTTTTATACAAAACTCCATCTACTAGGGTGTATTTTGTAAATTAGCTTACGGGCATCTTTTTTGTCCAAAGGCAACGTTCCATCACTTAAGTACCTCGAGATGGGTACGAACCATGACTCCTTAGGGTTATTGACCATGTGAACCTCCTCTTCTGCTATGGTTGACCTGGAGAGGTATTCGACAGGGATGGACTCAAGCGTGTCTTCGTCTCGGGTAGAGGTGAGTTTTGCGAAAGCATCGACATTTACGTTTTGCTCCCTTGGGATCTGTTCTATGGTGTATTTTTCGAACTGATCCAAATACCCCTTCACTTTAGCGAGATATGCAGCCATTTTTGGGCCTCTAGCTTGATATTCGCCCTTCACCTGAAATAATACTAACTGTGAGTCACTAAAGACATGAAAATGTGTTACCTTCAACTCCTTGGCTAGTCGCAGGCCAACCAGTAGTGCCTCGTATTTTGCTTCATTGTTGGAAGCTTCAAATCTGAATCTTAATGCACAATACATCTTATGTCCCTCAAGTCTCGTCATTACTATGCCAGCACTGACTCCCCCTTTGTTAGACGCCCCGTCCACATGGAGGCTCCATTCTTTAGGATGCTTTTCCCCTTCACCCATTAGTTCACTCTCTCCTATTTCTCCCTCCTCATGGGGTCGATATGCAAACTCAACTATAAAATCTGCAAGTACCTGCCCGTTGACTGAGGTCCTTGGAGTATAAATGATGTCGAACTGACTTAACTCAATTGACCATTTTAACAACCTTCCCGAAGTCTCCGGTTTGTGCAAGACTTGACGCAAAGGGGTGTTGGTGAGCACTTCAATGGCAGGAGCGTGAAAATAGGGCCTCAACTTTTGCAAAGCCACTATTAAGGCATATGCTAACTTTTCTATTTCTGGGTATCGGGTTTCTGCGTCTACCAATCATTTGCTCACATAGTATACGAGCTGTCGATGCTTCTTTTCTCTTTTGACCTGGGCAACACTTATAGCATGCTCTGATACGGCTAAGTATAGGTACAATGTTTCCCCTTTTTCTGGCTTAGCCAAAAGGGGTGGTTTTCCAAGGTGTTCCTTTAGCTTAGTGATGGCTTCCTGACAATCTTCATCCCAAGTGAACATTTTGCTCCCTATTAGGATGTTGAAGAAAAAGAGGCATTTGTCAGTGGATCTGGAGATGAACCTATTGAGGGCTGCTATTCTCGCTGTTAAGCACTGCACCTCCTTCTAGTTTTGTGGTGGGCTCATTTCCAACAATGCCTTGATTTTGTTAGGATTGGCCTCAATACCTCGGGAATTCACCATAAAACCAAGGAACTTCCCTGACGAAACTCTGAATGTGCACTTGAGCGGGTTTAGCTTCATTCTGAATTTTTGGAGGGTGTCAAACGTCTCACCGAGGTCGCTTGTGAGCTCTTCTGCCTTCCTTGTCTTTACTAGCATATCATCTACATATACTTCCATATTTCATCCTATCTGACTTGAGAACATTCTATTTACCAACCTTTGATAAGTTGCACCTGCATTTTTTAACCCAAAAGGCATTACTTTGTAGCAATAAAGCCCCTTGTCTGTTATAAACGAAGTGTGCTCCTCATCGGCCGGATTCATGGGTATTTGATTGTACCCAGAATATGCATCCATGAGGCTGAGTAGCTCGTACCCAGCTGTGGCATATACTAACAGATCTATCCTAGGAAGTGGGAAGCTGTCCTTAGGGCAGGCTTTATTGAGGTTAGTAAAATCCACGCAAGTCCTCCATTTTCCATTGGGCTTCGAGACTAAAACTAGGTTGGATACCCATACTGGACAGAATGCCTCTCGGATAAACCCATCTGCCTTCAACTTGTCAACTTCTTCCTTTAGGGCCGTGTATCTTTCTGGATCTAGTGCCCTCCTTTTATGCCTCATAAATCTCGCTTTTGGGTTGATGTTTAAGTGATGGCACATGACTGATTGGTCTATCCCCACCATGTCCTCGTGACTCAAGGCGAATACATCGAGGTTGACTTTCATAAATTATACCAACTCTTCCTTCACGATACCCAGAAGGTATCTTCCTACCTTCAACTTCCTCAATGGCTCATTCATGACTGTGACCTCTTCCAACTCCTCTACTGGCTCAGCCCTAGGTTCCTTCGCAACCTGCGGGTCCAATTTGTGTGGGTATGTGCTTCCATGTACTACCATTTCCATAGGCACTGAAATTCTTATGGCCATGTGGATGGATGTGTTATAACATTCCCTCACTTCCTTCTGCTCTCCTTTCATGCTCGCTATCCCCCCAGGAGTCGAGAATTTCATGGCTAAGTGGTATACCGAAGTTATCGCCTACAATTCTCTTAGGGGGGGGGGGGGGGGTCTCCCTAATACCGCAATGAAGGTTGAGGCGCAGTCTACCACGACAAAGTTTGCCATTATGGTGGTTTGTCTGGGTTGTTCTCCCGTGGTGAGGGCTAACTCAATTGTGCCTATTTGTTGTATTGAATCTCCTGTAAATCCATACAGGGAGGTATTGCAGGGCTTTAGGTGCCTGATGTTCAATCCCATCTTCTCTAAAGCTGGGCGATACAGAATGTCTACGAAACTTCCATTGTCCACCAAGACTCGATACACCCTCATGTTAGCAAGCTAGACAGTCAACACTAAGGGATCAGTGTGAGGGAAATGCACACCCTGTGTGTAATGCCCCAAATTTCCTAATAAGGTTTAGGGCCTTGATTAGGAGGCCGGGAGGGCCATAATTGATTTATTGAAATAAGTTGAAATAAATCCATTCTCATAAATATAAAACATTTGGCTACTCATTGAAATCTCATAAAGTTTTACAATTAGGATCCCAAAACACTGTTTAGAAAATATTTACAACTCAAAATACAACCAAGGTCGACTAGGCGACAAAATTCTGGTTAATACATCTCATTTCCCAAAAATACCCCTGGCTGTGGTAGCCAGGGAAGCCGAACATGTACACGTCGCTTCACGCTCTCCGTACTCATGGTTGGTCGACATTTCCCTTGCCCTTTCCTGCACCATAGAGCACTCGAGAGCCAAAGCCCAGCAAGAAAACTCAACAAAAATAAACAACATATGCATATTTATCAATCAGCATATAACAAAGACGCCAACAGGCTAAACACATAGCGGCCATGTCGTCCCAAGCGTTTTACCAGGCCCTGGGTTTGTAGTCTACACCGTGAGGATGACTCAGGCATCTGAGAAGGTTCTCACCCTAACGGCTTGCACTCCGCGTGCTCAACGCCGCTCCCGGCCCTTTTTCGTACTCGGCCTTGCACTCCATGTGCTTAATGCCGTTACCGGCACCTTGTCATACTAGGCATCCTGCTGTTCTCGGCCTTCGCCGTTCCAAGCCTTCATCGTTCATTCACAAATATGCAATACATAGCATATAATCAACAAATACTTAAACAAATATAGAACAAAAACAATAGGGTTACGCCCTACAATTCTATCATATTGGGCCATGCCCTGCAATACATACTATAGGGCCACGCCTTGCTCTATAGGTACAACAGTTTTCTTACCTGTGTCCCAAGCTTCCTGAGCACCAAAATCTCAAGCATAGTCCTCTAGTCTGGGCCTCGCTGAAAACCTAGTCACAACACATTGACAAAAGCTATCCACCAAGCTCTAATCCAATAAATAACTTTGGGATATAATTATAGTCTCTTGGACCTTGAATTCTATCAATCCGGGTGATAAAATTCATCCTGAGCCTTAACTTTTGGGTTTCTGAGCCAAAAACCTACAAACAACCAATAAATTGAATTGGGGTCGTGGCCCAGCCCCTTAAGGGCCATGGTGTGCCCCAAAACAGAGGCGAAATGCCTCCCTGCTGGGAGACACGGGCCGCGGCATGCCCTTCCTAGGGCCGCAACGCGCCTCAAGAATAGAGGCCTCCCCAGGCCTCCACGCACACACGGGCCGCAGCTCGAGCCTCCAAACCCAGAAAACCTCCATTTTTCTCAAGTTTTCCTCAAGCCTAAACCCTCTGAAATCAAACCAATTCAAGGCCTATACCCAAAATACTTATTCCCATAAGCTTAACGTCCTAACCATTTCATAAACAACCCCAAGACTTCTCCATATAACCAAGAGAAATTCTCAATTCATTTCACATGCATATTACTTCCAACAGAATTCAACATAAAGAATTGAGTTTAAAAAGCTTACCCTTGAGCTTGCTAAGTCTCTAAATTTATTCCCAAAGTTCCAAACTGTTAGCCTTCCAAACTTTAGCCTTGAGTTCCTCCCTTGATCCTAAAGAAAATCAGCTCTTCATCTTCTTCTTTTCCTTGCTTCTGGTTTCCTCTAAAGCTTCCAAAAGACTCAAGTGTATGCCTAAGTGTGAGTAATGTGAAAGACTTCTCTTCAGCCAAGTCTATCCACTCTTAAGGCCAAATTACCACTTTGCCCCTTCTTCTAATAAAAATACTATACTAACCTCAAGGGCAATTCCGTCATTTATCGAAATCCCGTTAAGTCCCCGAGTATTCCTATAAATCCCCGTTAAGTCCCAGCATAATCAAATACTTACCAAATCACCACCTGTTACTCAATAAATTCCAAACACATAATATATACCCAAAATACCCCCAGGCTCCTCCCGAGCCGGGCATTTGACCCCGTTGTGACTTTCTAGCTAAACCGCTCCCTAGGACTGTCTCGAACCGTGCATCATAAATATATCACCACTCACACATGGTGTCAATCACAATATACACAAATATTGCATTTATGGCCCTCAGCAGGCTACAATTACAAATATGCCCCTAACAACCAAATGGGGCCCACATGCACATTTAATTCACCTAAACATGCATTTCTAATCACATAATCATCAAATTCACATATTAATATTATAAATCAATTATTGCCCTCCAGGCACGCTAATCTAGGCTTTAAGCCTTATTATCAAATTCGGGACGCTACAACTATCCTCTCCTTACAGAAATTTCATCCTCGAAATTACCTGAATAACTCGAGATACCGCTCCCGCATATCTGACTCAAGTTCCCACGTTGCCTCTTCTATCTTGCTATTCTTCCACAGCACTTTCACCCAGGCGATGGTCTTGCTCCACAAGACTTTATCCTTTTGGTCAAGAATCTGAACCGACTTTTCCTCATAAGAAAAATCCTGGTCCAGCTCCAAGTACTCATAGCTCAGTACGTGCATAGAATCTGATATATACTTCCGGAGCATGGCCACGTGAAATACACCATGAACCCCTGACAGAGCTAGAGGCATCACCAATCTGTAAGCTACCTCTCCAACCCGTTCTAGAATCTCAAAAGGGCCAACAAACCTAAGGCTCAGCTTACCCCGAACACCAAACCGTTTCACTCCTCTCAAGGGAGAAACCCTGAGAAATACATGGTCATCGACTTGAAACTCTACACTCCTGTGTTTTAAGTCTGAGTAGCTCTTCTGGCGACTTTGGGAGGCGAGCATTCGAGCTCTAATCTTTTCAATCGCCTCATTGGTCCTCTGAACCATCTCAGGACCCAAGCATCTCCTCTCACCCGTCTCATCCCAATGGACAGGTGATCTGCACTTCCTCCCATATAACATCTCATACGGAGCCACTCCGATAGTCTTCTGATAACTATTATTATATGAGGAAGATACTTACTCCAAGATCCCCTAAAATCCAGTATGCATGCTCACAACATATCCTCCAGTATCTGAATTGTCCTCTCAAACTATCCATCCGTCTGAGGATGATAAGCGATACTAAACCGCAACTGCATACCCATAGCCTTCTGCAGGCTCTTCCAAAACTTGGAAGTGAAGGTGGGGTACCTGTCATATAGTATCGACCTTGGAGCCCCATGAAGTCTTACAATTTCCTTCACATGCAACTCAGCATACTGCTCCACAGTATAAGTCGTCCTCATAAGCACCAAGTGGGCGGACTTGGTATACCTATCCATAATCACCCACACTGAATCATGTTGTCCCACGGTCTTCGGTAATCCAACCACGAAGTCCATGGTGATATCTTCCCATTTCCACTTTGGAATCCCTAGAGGCTGCAATAACCCTGCTGGCCTCTGATGTTCAGCCTTTACCTGCTGACAAGTTAAGCACTTGTCCACATAGTCCACCACGTCCCTCTTCATTCCCGACCACTGATACGAGGTTCTCAAATCTTAGTACATCTTCGTCGTACCCGTATGTAAAGAGTAAGGAGTGGTATGAGATTCATCCAAGATCTCTCATCGGATATCAGAATCCATCGGAACACAAATTCGATCCTTAAACTTTAGTAGTCCCATCTCCAAAATAGAGAAGTCCTTAGTTGCTCCAACTAATACGTTCTCTTTATGTCCTCTCAACTGGGGATCCTCCCCCTATGCTCCCTTGATCCTCTCAAGGAGTGTAGACTAAAGAGTGATGCTGGCTAACCGACCAATCACCAACTCTATACCCGCTCTAGTCATATCCTCAGCTAACTTATTAGATATCTGCCTCGAACTGAACAACTGTCCTAGGCCCTTCCGACTCAATGCATCGGCCACTACATTAGCCTTCCTAGGATGGTATAGGATATCACAATCATAATCCTTTACCAATTCCTGCCACCGTCTCTGGTGCATATTCAGATCATTCTAAGTAAAGAAGTACTTCAAAATCTTATGGTCGGTGTATATTTCGCACTTCTCGCCATACAAATAATGTCTCCAAACCTTAAGTGCAAATACCACCACCGCCAATTACAAATCATGTGTGGGGTATCTCTACTCATACTCCTTCAGTTGTCTCGATGTGTACGCTATCACATTTCTGGCTTGCATCAGTACACATCCTAAACCCTGTCTGGAAGCATCACAATAAACCACAAATTTCTCAATGTCTGACGACGGACTCAATACTGGGGCAATGATCATTTGCCGCTTCAATTCCTTGAAACTGTTCTCACACCTATCTGTCCACACATACTTAGTCTTCTTTCGTGTCAATTCAGTCAATGGTTTGGCTATCCTAGAGAACCCCTCAATGAATTGTTGATAGTACCCTGCCAATCCCAGAAAGCTCCTAACTTCTGGTACACTGCTCAGTCTAGGCCAATCTCTCACTGCCTCAATCTTGCTTGGGTCAACCATAACCCCCTCCTTACTGACAATATGGCCTAGAAACGTGACTTGCGGTATCCAAAACTCGCACTTGTTGAACTTAGCATATAACCTACGCTCTCTCAACCTCTTTAATACCAGGCATAAATGTTGCTCATGCTCTGTCTCTGACTGAGAGTACACCAATATGTCGTCAATAAACACGATCACAAACTTGTCCAAATAGTCTTTGAAAACCCTATTCATCATGTCCATAAAAGATGAGCATTGGTTAATCCAAAGGACATAACCAAGAATTCATAGTATCCATATCCCGTACGGAAAGCGGTCTTCGATATGTCCTCTTCTTTAATCCTTAACTGGTGGTAACCTGGCTAGAGGTCAATCTTAGAGAACACTATCTTTCCCTGTAGCTGGTCAAACAAGTCGTCGATCATAAGTAGTGGGTACTTGTTCTTAATGGTCAACTTGTTCAGCTCCCTGTAGTCAATACACATCCTAAGTGATCCATCCTTCTTCTTGATGAATAACACTGGAGCACCCCATGGCGAGAAACTCAATCTGATGAACCCCAAATCCAGTAACTCCTACAACTGAATCTTCAGTTCCTTCAACTCTGTCGGAGCCAATCTATAAGGTGTCCTAGATACTGGCTCTGCCCCTGGTGCCAACTCTATAACAAACTCGATCTCCGGATGTGGTGGCAACCCCAGCAAGTCTGCGGGAAACAAATCTGGAAACTCACATACCAATCTGGTCTCACTTGGTCCAATCGACACAACTCTAGAGGTATCCACAATGTTTGCCAGGAATCCTATGCAACCTTCCTGGATTAGGTCTCTAGCCTTCAGTGCCGAAATCATAGGTACTCGCGGTCCACTAACTGTCCCCACAAATACAAAGTGTACCTCCCCTTCTGGTTCAAAAGTCACCGTTTTGCGCTTGCAGTCAATCGTCACCCCATACTTTGATAAACAATCCATTCCCAGGATCATATCGAAGTCATCCATTGCTAACTCATCAGATCAATAGACAACTCCTACCGTCTATCTCTATTAGCAATGCTCTAACCCATTTCCTAGAGACTACCAGTTCCCCGGTCGACAATAACGTCTGAAATCCCGTAGCATACAAATCACTAGGTCTACACAACTTATCTATCACTCTAGCATAAACAAATGAATGAGTAGCCCTTGAATCAATCAATGCAATAAAAGAAGAACCAGCACTAGAAATCTGATCTGTCACGACCGAAGGGCTAGCCTCAGCCTCAATCTGGGTCAAGGTGAATACTCTAGCAGGAACGAGACTGTCGCTCTGCTTCGGCTCCTCTTTCTTGGCTTATGGGCAGTCCTTCTTCAAATGATTAATACTCCCACAAATAAAGTAGGCCCTGGTCCTGCACTCTCCCTGATATCATCGTCTGCACCACGGACACACTGGAAAACTCCTCCAGTTGTCACCCCCGCCCTGACAGCCACTGAAAGCACCTCATGCCCTCCTATCCAAGCTAGGAGGAACAAAAGAGTTTGGGGCCTTTCTTTTTTGCTCACTAAGGCCACTACCCTACTAGATCCAGAAAAAGGAGACACCACCCTTCTAGCATCGCGCCTAACAGCGCCCTCTCTCCATATCTGATCCTCGGCCCCCACAGCTATAAGGGCCTTGTCCACTACCTGAGCATACGTAGTAGTCCCAGGATCCAAGGTTATCTTAACATCACGGGTGATCATAACGTTCAATCCCCGCACAAACCTATCCCTTTGTGCCACATCATTCGACACCAAATCTGGCGCGAACTTTGCCAATCGGTCAAATCTCAAGGCATACTCAGTAACTGTCATCCGGTTCTGAGTCAGGTTGGTAAACTCGTCAACCTTTGTAGCTCGAACTACAACACTGTAATACTTCTCGTTGAAAATGTTTATGAACTTTCCCAGGTCATAGCTGCAACGTTCCTTCTCTAAGTCTCTACATCCCACCAGATATGAGCATCCTCTCTAAACATGTAGCTGGCACAAGCTACCCTTTCATTCCCTTCCACCCTCATGAAATCCAGGATGGAAAAAATCATGTTCATCCACTGCTCTGCCCACAATGGGTCTGGTCCACCCTCGAAGGTGGGAGGATGTTGCTTCCTGAACCTCTCATACAAAGGTTCCCACCTATTCTCCATAACAGGCTACACTGGCACTGGCACCATAGCCTATGGAACCTGCAACCCAATGCCCTGAGGAGGGGCCTGTTGCCTCAGCTATCAAAGCTCTTCTTCTGTTCGATGAAGTATAGCTTCCATTTCGGCAAACAATTGTTGCTAATTCTATGGGGCAGGTGGAGGGTCCTGACCCTGATTTTCATCCTCGACCCTATTGCCGCGGAGTCTGATTGATCGCCGAGGCATCTCAACAATATGCCTGCAATCAATGACATCTCTCATCAGGCATGAAAACAACATCCAAAACCACCTCCCAATACACGTCAACCAACCATAAACAGCAGTCCACATTACACAAATATCATACAACACTCAAGGGGGCCATGCCCTAGCATCATGCCTATGTTAACACATTCATCATGCTCTATATAAAATAATCAGGCAAACAGGGCACTGAAACACGCAATCAAGCATATAACTCAATCATTACCAACCAACCCTGAGTCGAGCTTGTCACTGGCAGCGAGTGTAGATGTTCGGTCAATCTCCAGGAACCATAAACCTTGGCTTGCTTTGATACCAAGTTGTAATGCCCTACTTCCTTAGAGCCATTACTAAGTGAGTTTAAAATGTGTTAATCACTCGCTAATCGAGGTTTTAGGTTAAAAGTGTAGCTAAGTTGAAATAAACCTGTTCCAGTCATTAAATATAAAACATTTGGTTACTCATTGAAATCTCATAATTTTTTACACTTGGGATCCCAAAACACTGTTTAGAAAATATTTAAAACACAAAAAACAACCAAGGTCGACTAGGCGACAAAATTTGGGTTAATACATCACATTTCCCAAAAATACCCCTGGTTGTGGCAGCCAGGCAAGCCAAACATGTACTCGTCGCTTCACGCTCTCTGTACTCATGGTTGTTTGACATTTCCTTTGCCTTTACCTCCACCATAGAGCGCCCATGAGACAAAGCCCCGCAAGAAAACTCCACACAAATCAACAACATATGCATATCAATCAATCAACATATAACAAAGTAGCCAACAGGCTAAACACATAGCGGCCATGCCATCCCAGGTGCTTTACTAAGCCCTGGGTTCGCAGTCTACACCGTGAGGATGACTCAGGCATCCGAGAAAGGTCTCACCCTAACGACTTGCACTCTGCATGCTCAATGCTGCTCCTAGCCCTTTGCCGTACTCGGCATTGCACTCCATGTGCTTAATGTCGTTACATGCCCCTTGCCATACTCGGCTTCCTGCCGTTCTCATCCTTCGACGTTCCCAGCCTTCGTCGTTCATTCACAAATATGCAATACATAACATATAATCAAAAAAAATACTTAAACAAATACATAACATAAACAATAGGGTTACTGTAGAGTCCAAGAACTTTACTTAGCTAAGATAGATAGTAGTATGATAGTATTTATAGCATTATCTTTGTTACTATGGACTTTTGGTTCAGACCGGGAATTATTTGGACACTCATAGTAGTACTTATAGATTTTCTAAGTTTAATCTATAGTTTAAGAATATTAAGTTAACCTAAGGTTTGATTAATGTGACTGATATTAAGGATTATATATTTTATACTATAAGGTTTAGATATCAACCAATAGGATTTTAAGCACATGTTATGAATGGTGATTAAGGATTAAAGATTTTTGAGGATTAAATATAATAAGGAGTAAAGTTTGAATGTTATAGGGTCAGTCAGCAGCTTTGAGTACGTTGAGGGCTTAGTCAAGGCTGTTTACTCCATTCAAACTTAGCTAAAAATGTGTAATTTCGTGTTTAAATATTCAGCGTGTGCCGATATATCGCAGCTATAGGGGGCGATATGTCGCAGCACATAGATACGGAAAACACGAAACGATGCACGGTCGCCTCGGGCATACTGGCCCAGGTGATATATCGCCTACAGGGGGCGATATATCGCCTCCTTCAGCATGGATTCAAACTCTTTTGAATTCATTTCCTTTCAGCCATTCAAACTCCTTCAACAGTCCAGCATCTTCTGAACGAGTCTTCAACCTCTGCTGAACGATTATTCAAATGATTTTCACCTAAAAAGCCATTATTTTTATTCAAGTAAAATCAAGATATTTTCATTCCCAAACTCTATAAATAGGACCTAGTACCCAGCCATTATTCACCATTTGCTCTAAGTTCAGAAGCTGCTAGTGTTAAGTGAGTGTGAGAGTGTAAACACCTGGTTTGGGGAAAAACTATAAGCTTAAACATCATAAGCTTATCAAACACTTTGGGAAGTGAGTTCTATAGTATTTCGGTGAAGGTTAGATTGATCTTGCAATCTTTGAGGTAAACCCAAAACTCTAGTTCCTTTCTATATTTTATGTTATTTCCTTTCTCAAAACCTTCTACTCAGTCCCCTAACCTTATTCTTATTTTGGTTAGGGAATCCAAGCTCATAAGCATATAAGTCGGTAAGTATGTTTTTTATGGTTTAGTCTTTCCATCTCTTTCATTTCATCTCCTTTCTTAGACTCACTCTTTCTTATGGTTTTAGGAGTGTTCCAAAAGTCCCAACTCAGTCCATAATCCCGGTAACTTTGGTAAGGAAAATAGGCTAGAATATATATGTTTATGTTTATGTTATCTTTTATGTTATGATATGATATGGGTATGTTATGAATATGTTGTGCATGTGTATGTTGTAGGCTTGGGCATATGCCCTATTTGACTAACAAGACCCCAAAAAGATTGTGGGCATAAGCCTATTTAGCTGGTAGGACCCCACTAATCTCATGGGCATAAGCTTGTTTAGTCTATGGGACCCCAAGTAATAATGGCCATTATAATAAGTGAATTATGTGCTATGATATGTCTTTACGTTATTATGAAATTATGTTTATGTTTATGACTATGTGTTAGATTTTTCCTTGCTGGGCATTAGGCTCATTCCTTTCTGTTTATGTGCAGGAAATAAGCTTTAGTGGTGGAAAGATTCGTGACGCTTGGAGGATGTGTATCGATGGTGAATGGAGTCAAGGGGCCGAGCGTTATTCGATTCGAGGATGTAGTCTCCTTTTAAATTTTTATGATTTTATGTGTATTTTCCGCAACAAATATGTAATGTCTTTCATTTTTAAATCATCTTTTGTTTTAAAACAATGGGATCCCATAATCCTACTTAGTATTCTGTTTGTTTGTAAATAACTCTCATTTTGCAAGTTATTCAATAAATTATGGTATTTTCGTAAAAATATAAGTTTTAGGTATAGTTTCGTTAATGGTCCAAATAGTCTAGAGTAGTGGGTCATTACAGTTACGCCCCAGAATTCAATCACATAGGGCCATGCCTTGCAATACAAACTATAGGGCCACGCCCTGCTCTACGAGTACAACATTTTTCTTACCTGTGTCTCAAAATTCCTGAGCACCGAAATCCCGAGCACAGTCCTCTAGTTTGAGCCTCGCTGAAAACCTAGTCACAACGCATTGACAAAAGCTATCCATCAAGCTCTAATCCATTAAATAACTTAGGGATATAATTCTAGTCTCCGGAACCTTGAATTCGATCAATCTGGGTGATAAAATCCATCCCAAGCCATAACTTTTGGGCTCCCGAGCCAAAAACCTACAAACGGCCAATAAATTGAATTAGGGTCGCGGCCCAGCCCCTTAAGGGCCACGGCGCACCCCAAAACAGAGGCAAAATGCCTCCCTGCTAGGAGACACGGGATGCGGCATGCCCTTCCTAGGGTCGCAGCGCGCCTCAAGAACAGAGGCCTCCCTAGGCCTCCATGCACACATAGGTCACAGCATGCCCAGCCTTAGGTTGCGGCTCGAGCCTCCGAACCCATAAAACATCCATTTTTCTCAAGTTTTTTTCAAGCCTAAACCCTATGAAATCAACCCTATTCAAGGCCTGTACCCAAAATCCTTGTTCTCATAAGCTTAACATCCTAACCATTTCATAAACAACCCCAAGACTTCTCCAAACAACCAAGAGAAATTCTCAATTCAGCTCACATGCATATTACTTCCAACAGAAATCAACAGAAAGAATTGAGTTTAAAAAGCTTACCCTTGAGCTTACTAAGTCTCTGAATTTATTCCCAAAGTTCCAAACTGTTAGCATTCCAAACTTTAGCCTTGAGTTCCTCCCTTGATCCTAAAGAAAATCAGCTCTTCTTCTTCTTCTTTTCCTTGCTTCTGGTTTCCTCTAAAGCTTCCAAAAGACTCAAGTGTATGCCTAAGTGTGAGTAACGTGATAGACTTCTCTTCAGCCAAGTCTATCCACTCTTAAGGCCAAATTACCACTTTTCCCCTTCTTCTAATAAAAATACTATACTAACCTCAAGGGCAATTCCGTCATTTATCGAAATCCCGTTAAGTCCCCGAGTATTCCTATAAATCCCCGTTAAGTCCCAGCATAATCAAATACTTACCAAATCACCACCTGTTACTCAATAAATTCCAAACACATAATATATACCCAAAATACCCCCAGGCTCCTCCCGAGCCGGGCCTTTGACCTCGTTGTGACTTTCTAACTAAATTGCTCCCTAGGACTATCTCAGATCATGCATCACAAATATATCACCACTCACATGTGGTGTCAATCAAAATATTCACAAATATTGCATTTATGGCCCTCAGCAGGCTAAAATTAAAAATATGCCCCTAACAACCAAATGGCGCCCACATGCATATTTAATTCACCTCGTACTATCAGTGATGATAGGAATATTTCACCTGAAGGTAACTCTGTCACAAACCTAGTTCTACAAGGTTTGTCTAATTTCTCTATCATTCCTAATGAGATATACGAGTACATTGTTCCCGAATCAAACAATACTGAACATACACTATCAAGGATAGAGATCTGACCTGTAACTACTTTGTTACTAACATTGGCTTCTCCCTGGGTCAAGGCAAAGACTTTGGTTTGGAACCATCGTATTATTCCTCTTCTCTTCTTGCTTTAGTTGTGGACATTCCTTCTTTCGATGACCTTCCTGGCTACAACTAAAACATCCTTTGGTGTTTGCACGACATTCCCCAAGATGTTTCTTTTGGCATTTGGAGCACTGTGGGTATTCTACATAACCCAACCTATCACTTGCTCGTACTATTTTGTCACCATTGGCCTGCTTACTATCAAGATGCCTTCTCTTCTGCCTATTATTGTTGCTATGCTGAGGATACGGTTGCGGCTGAGGGTGTTGTCATTGTTGCTGCAGCAGCTCTTCCACTTGTTGTCGTAGCTTGACAATTTCTGTGGTGATCTCAACCAATGGCAGTGGTGCACTTTGGTTAGCAGCAGCAGTGGTAGCACGCACTTCTTTTCTGTGAACTGGAGGGGCTTCATTAGTCTCTTGAGCGACGCTGGAGGCATTGGCGTTCGTGCGTGCAGACCTTCTGAGCGACATCTTCAGCAGAGTTCTAACAGTCGAGAGAACATGTTAGAACTTACCCTAATAGGCTCTAAGGAAAAAACTTAATCTAGGCAAACATAACTCAGACCTATTAGTTATGATTTCTTACGAAAAAATTATATATGCCTTCTTTATAATTAGGGTGTGTTTCTATACTTAGAAAAATTAGCCATCTTTATTATTTTCTAAGTCTGTTTCTAATCATCCTATATGACTTAATTCTCAGGCTCGGAACTCGTCATTGTTCAAAAGTTAACCATATTTAGGGAGGGCTGGGATCAGTAAAATCGTTCCCACTAATATGCCCCCTAACTCTCCAATATAGAACTTGGTCCATTGATTTGTATCCACCCTCACCGAACTTGGTCATTATTTATTAAATTTATTATTTATTATGATTGTAAATGAAAATCAAACTCATACATGTCATTCAAAAATAACAATAATATTCATTTGGAAAAAGGTTTTCACTATGTACAATCATAATTGCAAAAATAAGGAAATAAACTAATCTAAAAATCAAGATCTTCTACATCTGACCCTTCATCTAACATATTATCATCTATCTCCTCATAATCGTCATTATCTTGAGCCTCAAAATTCCCTCGAGGAAGATTCATAAAAATTCTATGTTTTTGCTCATTAGTGAATTGGAATTCCATCTTAGAGGTGAACCTAAGTATGAGAAAATAATATCTCATAGCTACTGGTAATTCATCCTCATCATCTACAATCTCCCATATTTCTTCTAAAGCTAAAATTACAGTGGAATAATCTTTAAAAAGTCTAATCACTAAAACATATTGCTCCGTAGCTCTCATCATGATTTGCTTAGTCGTTTGGAGGTGAACTATCTCCATGTGGAATAAGAGTATTCTCCGAGTGATTCTTTCTAGCACTCCTACTGTATTTCTTGGCTCTCTAATTCTTTTCAAGGCCTTAATGGCTCAGATATCCTCATAGGTCAAGGCTCCATCCATTCTTAACTAAAAACATAAGGGATAAAACGTTAGCTATAAACATAAACATAATAACTATAACATAAATACTTACATTGGCAGTTAGATTTGGAGCTTGAGCGTGTGTATCAAGGAGAACTTCATGCAAATGAACCTTTCCTCTAATACCAACTGTAATGACCCAACTATTTCTAAGACCTTGGATCATTAAAACTACTAGACATAGCTATTATTTTGATACAATCATAAGCAATAACATATCTTTATTGAAAACCCAAAATATTGTACCAATACAAAATAAAGTAAAAATATAAAATAAAATGTGATATGGTATGGGATCCCATTGTTTATAAAACATAAAACATAACTTTAAATCAATTGTTCAAAAACTAAATGCGAAATTACAAAAGAAACATAATTCAAAAGACTAAAAATAAATAACGCCGTCCTCGATCGACACACAGTCCATTCATCCTTAACACACAAGCCAAGCTGCCAAGAATCCTTTCGCCTTCCATATTTATTTTCCTGCATCACACTAAAAATAAAGGAGTGAGCCTAATGCCCAGCAAGGAAAATCTACTAACAATCATATAACATAAATCATAAACATAAGACTATATCATATACTATAAAACATATGACTATAAACATATATCACATAAGACTACAATATTAATGGCCAATATAAATTATTGGGGCTTGTTAGCTAAGCAAGGCATATGCCCATAAATTTGCAGGGCTTGCTAGCTAAGCAAGTCATATGCCCAATATAACTTCTTGGGGCTTCCTTATTTAAGCAAGTCATATGCCCAATCATCAATTCTTGGGGCTTGTTATCTTAACAAGTCATATGCCCAATCATAAATTCTTGGGGCTTGCTTATCTAAGCAAGTCATATGCCCAAGCGACTGAAAACATATTCTTGGGGCTTGTTGTTTAAACAAGTCATATGCCCAAGGACTATAAGACATACTATACATATACATATCATAACATAAACATATACATATCATAACATATAAGCACATAAAATCTATCCTATTTTCCTTACCAAAAGCTGAGATATTTGAACAAGAACGGGATTAGAACACTCCTATAAACCAACAGTAAAAGTGGTGAGAATTTCTAAGAATAAAGATGAAATGAAAACTAAACCATCAAGAAGAAACTTACCAAGAAGGACCTTAAGTTTTAAGAACTTAAACACCTAATCAAGAATCATAACAAGAGTTAGGATCTAAATAAATGAAAACTAAAGAATCATAAAGAACTGAACTTAAGGAGTAAGAATACCTTCAATGATCTTATGGATTGATCTAAACCTCAATACCAAAATCACACTATATCTCACTTCCCAAGTGTTTAGAAAATCTTAAAATGATAAAGCTTTTATCCCAAACCCAAGTGTATCTCTCTATAGTAACACTAGCACCTTGGAGGCTCTGAAGACTGCTTGAAGAATGAAATAAATGGCTAAGCACTAGGTCCTATTTATAGAGTTCAAGGAGTGAAACTAACCCTTTTTAATTTGAATAAATAAATGATTATAAAATGAAAAAGATTTGAATTTTCATTCAACTGACGTCCAGAACTCGGTCAAAATCGTTCAAAGGCAGGTCTAAGTGGTTAAGGCTATTTTTTAAAATAAACAAACCAAACTTTCAAAAATACACACATGGAGCCGATATATCGCCCCCCATAGGCGATATATCGCCTCCCCCTGTATTCCCGAGCCTCGTTTGATCATTCGTGCAAATTCGACGTGTTTTCCGTATCTTCTGTTGGCGATATATCGGCCCCTATGATGCGATATATCGACATACGTTGATATATCAAACACGTATTTGTACTTTTTCAGCATATTTTGAATTTGATAAACAGCTTTGACTGAGTCATAATATGATCCTAACAGCTGCTAGAAGGTTCTAGAGCTTCTAGATCTTTCTTTTATTAAAATTATTCATCAAAATACTTAATTCCTTAATAATCATGATTATGACAAGTGTCACACTCTTATTAGCTCTATCTAAACCTTAGGTTATAATAAATAATATATCTAGGACCAGCAATATTAATCAAATCTTATGTTATAATTAATATTCTTAAACTATAGATTAAACTTATAAAATCCATAATTGTTGCTATGAGTTTCCAACTAAGTCCCGACTTGAACCAAAATCCACGGTAACTAACATACTACAAACTAATACTAACTACTACTACAACTACTATCTAGCTAGCTAAGTAAACATTCTGGGACTCTACACCAATTCCTAGGTTTCCCTCATAGAGGGCTCACTATCCAACCCACGGTTCTGGAAGCAAAACTTTTTCCTCGTGAAAGGTCCCATTTTTGTATGTGAATACTTTCGCTCGTCCCCAAGTAAGTACTTCAAGCTTTTCTTCCTTTTACTTTGAATTTGTTATTTTGGAACATATGCTCATATTGGTAACTTTGCTGATTGTGCAGAGAACTTTGGTATCCCCGACATTCCTGAGTCGGAGGTAGCACCAGTGGACACCTTTCTCGATGCCGACCCCGCTAAAAAAATGGTCACCCGTCTCTTCACCGTGGCCAATCTTAATCGCTATGGTTTATCCACGGTTTTAGATCCCGATTCACTGTGGCATATTTTGAACAAAGGAAGAAGGCGACTTTAGTTGAGCCTCACTCGGACGGGGGTGATGCGGAGTGGGTGCCTGAGGAGGTTTCCCCATAATCCAAATGCCCACCCCGGTCATCTCCGTCTCCCTGGGGGTGCCCTCCTTTGGTCCCTATGGACCATGACTTGGCCTCTCATTCCCGCGGTCCGCAGGCCATGCCAGGGTGCTTCGTCGTGCCCTTTCTTGAGGAATATGATACTCTTCCTTATGCTCCCATCAATCTTGGTCCGTTAGGGCCCCATTTTTTTGCTGTCCTTGCACCTTCTCCTCCTTCGGTGAGTGGATCATTTGTCCCTGCTCAGTCGGGCACCCCTGATTTGGAGGGGACACCCTAGGTGTGTCGTATAGCGGCCTCTTATGGGCAAAGGTATACGCAGGTCATCGAGGGTATTCCTGAGACCGAGTGGAGAGGTATGTTGGAGCTTGGGAGACTCTTGTGCGCTCCACAACTTGGGTGAGTTCATGCGTCTTACATTGGTCTTACTCTTTCCTTTTTTTGGGGCTCTTTGTTTGCTCATCATCATTTTTTTTTCTTTTTGCTTTCTTGCAGGCTTCTCTGGTGGCTCAACATTTCGCCGACTCAGCGCAGGACCTCTCTTCGTCGAATGCTGAAAGGGACCATCTAACGGTCAAGGTTCAGGAGCTTGAGAAGGAACTCACTAACACCAAGCTTAAACTTGAGAAGGCCCTAGTGAAGGCCTCTTCGTCATCAAAAAAGAAGAGATCAGAAGTCAAGGCCGTGATGTTGTAGGAGAGGGTTGCTCGCCTGGAGGCCGATATTGGGGGAGCAGAAGCTAAGGTTGCAACGTTGTAGGAGAGGGTCACTCTCCTAGAGGAGAATTTGGCTGAGATTGAATACAAATCCATAGAGCACACCCTCTATAGAATGTGGAGGAAAAATCCTCACTTCGATTTCTCCTCCTTTGGTGAGCATGTCATCACCAAGGTGGCCTAGTGGAATGCTCGCGGCAGGAGGCCTTGAGCTTTTTCTTCTGCAATTTTTGTCATTTAATTCGATTTGGCTGTATGCTCATTTGAGCCTATCATTTTTTTTGTTTGAACTTTTATAAGTCCTGCCACATTATCGCAACCCTTTATATATATATATATGTGTGATCATTTGCTTTTGTTTCTCTATGCTTGAGGTCCTTTTGAGCCCGCAAAAAGGTGTTCGATAGGTCTTTTTTATTTTTATTTTTTATTTATTATGCTTGAGGTCCTTTTGAGCCCACACGACGGGGTTCGATAGGTCTCTCTTTGGTGCACCTTGATTGTATATATAAGGATATGTTGACCCTTTGGGTTCTAGTCATCCTTTTATATACTTTTGTGCATAATACTATTTTTGCAAGGGTCTCTTTTAGGACCCCTTTTGGCTAGATGGCTTGGTGGCCGCTCTAGACTTATTGGTGGATGCTCTTCCTGAGGTCTTTCCTCTCATGGAAGTATGAGCCTTTATTAGGAGTTCTTGTAGGACCTTTTGACCTTCTTGATGTTCATAAGGGTAGCTAATCCTTGTGAACTCAAGTATTGCCTTGCAAGGTCTTCTTCCTTATCTATAAGGGGTCTTTTATATATATATATATATATATATATATAAAAGGGTCTCGTTTAGGACCCTTTTTTGGATGTATACTCTGCCCCCTAAGTGGTTGGCGAGATTTATCTCGTCGGCCACTTTGATCATTTCGCTCACACATTTTGATAATTATTGGAAATGAGAGTTTGATAGCGTGATCATTTTGCTCAAACGAGAGTTCTTGCTACATATTCATTTGATGCCAAAACATATTCATTGGAAATGAGTGAAGTACATGGTTACCTACGGTGACTTTGTTCTTCCTACATATCAAGGGGTCTAAGTTTTCCCTTTACCTCATAGCTATTACTCTTAAACTTGCATGCTTAGACAAAGCAATAATATTCTTGCCTCAGACATGGAGGTCTTACTGATTATATTTTCTTAGATGCTCTGCGTTCCATGCTTTGGGTACCACGGTATCATCCAAACGTGCCAGCTTGTAGGTGTTAGGGGGCACCACCTGGGCAACTTGGTAGGGCAGACTCGCACCCATAGGCTAAGGTGAAAGGTGTTTCTCCAATAGTCGAACGAGGCATGGTCCTGTAGGCCCAAAGCACATTGGGCAGTTCTTCGACCCAAGCCCCTTTCAACTTTTCCAAGTTTGTTTTCACGTTCCTTTTTAGGATCTTTTTATGGCCTCCACTTGTCCATTGGCTTGCGGGTGCACTACAGCGAAGAAACTCCTCTTGATTCCCTTTTCTCTGCAATATTCTTCGAATAACCCTCCTTCAAATTGTGTCCCATTGTCAGAGGTTATCGTGTAGGGTACTCCAAACCAGCAGACGATAAATTTGTTGACAAAGGTGGTGATTTGCTTAGCCGTTATGTTGACTAGAGGCTCTGCTTCCACCCATTTAGTAAAATAATCGACTTCTACAACCGCGTACTTTGCTCCCCCTCTTCCTACTGCTAGCGTTCCAATCAAGTCAATCCCCCACACAACGAAGGGCCAAGGACAGGTCATGCTCACCAACTCATTTGGTGACTATCTGGGGTAATTTGCATGTCATTGGCACTTGTCACATCTTCTCGAAAAATCGCTCGGATCCTTCTCCATGGCAGGCCAATAAGATCCCTGTCGTATGGCCTTTTTTGTTGTGGATTGCCCCCCAGCATGATTTCCACACTCCCCTTCGTGTATCTCTTGCAGGACCTTTAAAGCCTCCCCCTTTTCTATACACAGTAGGAGCGGGGTGGAGAAGCCTCTTTTATACAAAACTCCATCTACTAGGGTGTATTGGGCGGCTTTGTAAACCAGCTTACGGGCGTCTTTTTTGTCCAAAGGCAACGTTCCATCACTTAAGTACCTAGAGATGGGTACAAACCATGACTCCTTAGGGTTATTGACCATGTGAACCTCCTCTTCTGCTATGGTCGGCCTGGAGAGGTATTCGACAGGGATGGACTCAAGCGTGTCTATTAGGAGTGTGTCCTAAAAGCATGTAAAGACATTTGTTTTTTTGTGAATAAATAAATACAATGGTATATTATTATTGTCATATTTAGATTGTTAAATTATTGTTTGAATAATTTTGTAAATATCAGAAAAATTCAATATTCATTATTGAGGATGTGATCTTGTATTAGTACAAGAGAATTAAGATCACATGAATGAATAAAAATAGTCAACAGCAACAAATTAAAGTTATGGAATTCTTTAATTGGAGTTGTAAGTACGGTTTACTGAGTATCATAATGATACAAATAATCTAGATTCGGATTATTGATGTGGGAAGACATCTCGGTAAAGGTGCTTTATATAATATGATTATATATGACATGGACCGATATGAATTAAAGTCTTTATCCAAAAACCATTTAATAATAAAGACTTGTAATTCATATCATAACTGAAGATCATTTATAGATCAACCTAAATCCTGAGTGTTCATGAACTCCTGTTCATGTTTATTAAATCTTTTGATTCATTCGTTAAGGTCTCTTCAAAGAATGAGGCTAATGACTTTTGTTTTGGTGATTTAATATCATGGATGGCTGGGAACATGTATCAACAATACGGAATCTAATCTTTCCTAACAGCTCGTATATTAGTTCCCTTAAGGGTTAATTCTGGAACTGAATGATTTTGAGCTCAAATCTATAATTAGATTATAGATTAATTATTCACTAGTGAATTAATGGTACTTAAGGAATAAAAAGTAAATTAGAAAGGTTAAATGGTAATTCTCCCATTCTAATTTATGAACTAATTAATTAGAGGAGTGAACCATTGTAAGATGGTTATATAAATGGACGACTTAAGAAAAAGATTTATGTAAAAGTATATCTATAACATAAAGAGTGCAATTCTGAATTTATAGTGGAGTAATATCAGAATTAATAAATTAACTATTATAATTAAAGAGTTTAATTATTTAGTTTCAATTTATTGGAGCTTAATGTTATAGGTCCATGGTCCCCGAAATGGCTCAAACAATCACTGTCAAAGGCAAATACAAAAAATGGGCAAAAAGGACTTATATGATAAGTAAAATATTTTTCTATGTATCAAACATAATTATTGTTTAATTATGTGTAATTAATTAATTAAGAATTAATTAATTATTTGATTTAACAAAAATATAATTAATTTTGAGTTAATTTATTTTTGGGATTTTTGGTATTTAAATAATAATAAAAATTAGGAAAAATCACATGCCATTACAGGCATGTGGTACACGTGTGGCACAGTGCACAAGCACTGTGCTACACACATGAGAGAGTTTACTCAGTCTCTTGATTCCACAATTTTAGTTATTTAAATATTAAATAAATAATGAGATATTTTAATATGATCTTCTACATCCGATCCTTCATCTAGCATGTCATCATCTATCTCCCCATAATCATCATTGTCTTGAGCCTCAAAATTTCTTCGGGGAAGATTCAAGAAGATCCTATGTTGTTGCTCACTAGTGAATTGAAACTCTAAATTATAGGTGAACTTAAGTATGAGAGAATAATATCTTAGGGCTACTTGTAAGTCATCATCATTATTTATAGTCTCCCATATTTCTTCTAAAGTTGAAATTACTGAAGGAAAATCTTTTAAAATCCTAATTACTAGGACATATTGTTCTGCAGCTCTCATCATGATTTTCTTAGTAATCTGAAGATGGTTTATCTCCTTGTGGAACAAAATCAATCTCCGAGTGATTTTCTCTAGTGTGCCTATGGTGTTCCTTGGTTCCCTTATTCTCTTTAAAGCCTTAATGGCTCGAACATCCTCATTGCTTAATGCTTTGTTCATACTTAACTGAAAACCTAAACACTAAAGTTGTTAGCTATACACATAAGCAAAATAACTATAACTTAAATACTTACTTGGCGGTCAGATTCAGAGCTTTTGAGTGTGTGTATCGAGGAGAACTGCATGCGAAAGAACCGTTGCTCTGATACCAAGTGTATAATCTTACTTCCCAAGTGTTTGATAAGCTTATGATGATCAAGCTTATGATTCCCAACCCAAGTGTTTTCACTCTCACACTCACCTAGCAACTTGCAGCCTCTGAACTTAGAGTAAAAGATGAATAATGGCTGGGTACTAGGTCCTATTTATAGAGTTTAGGAATGAAAAGATCTCATTTAACTTGAATAAAAATAATGGCTTCTTAAGTGAAAATAATTTGAATTATCGTTCAGCAGAGGCTGAAGACTCGTTCAGAAAGGTGTTGGACTTATCAAGAGGTTGAAGGTTTGAATGGGAAACGATTTTGAAAACATTCAAAATATGCTGAAGGAGGCGATATATCGCCCCCTATAGGCGATATATCGCCTGGACCATTATGCCCGAGGAAAACGTGCATCGTTTCGTGTTTTCCGTATCTACGTGATGCGATATATCGCCCCCTATAGCTGCGATATATCGGCATACGCTGATTATTTAAACACGAAATTACACATTTTTAGCTTAATTCAAATTGAGTAAACAGCCTTGACTAAGCCCTCAAACGTTTTCAAAGCTGCTGACTGACCTTAGAGCATTCAAATTTTACCCTTATTAAATTTAATCCTCAAAATACTTAATCCTTAATCACCCATACATAACATGTGCTTAAAATCCTATTGGTTCTTATCTAAACCTTATAGTATAATAAATATTATCCTCAATATCAGCCATATTAATCAAACCTTAGGTTAAAATTAATATTCTTAAACTATAGGTTAAACTTAGAAAATCTACAAGTACTACTATGAGTGTCCAAATAAATCCCGGTCTGAACCAAAAATCCACAGTCATAAAGATAATACTATTATTACTATTATACTACTATCTAACTTAGCTAAGTAAAGTTCTTGGACTCTACAGTATAATCTCTGATTTGATCAATAAAAACCAACAGTGTCTTCGTCTCGGGTAGAGGCAAGTTTTGCGAGAGCATCGGCATTTGCGTTTTGCTCCCTTGGGATCTGTTCTATGGTGTATTTTTTGAACTGATCCAAATACCCCTTCACTTTGGCGAGATATGCAACCATTTTTGGGCCTCTAGCTTGATATTCGCCCTTCACCTGAAATACTACTAATTGTGAGTCACTAAAGACATGCAAATGTGTTACCTTCAACTCCTTGGCTAGTCGCAGGCCAGCTAGTAGTGCCTCGTACTCTGCTTCGTTGTTGTAAGCTTCAAATCTGAATCTTAATGCACAATACATCTTATGTCCCTCAGGTCCTGTCATTACTATGCCAGCGCCGGCTCCTCCTTCGTTAGACGCCCCATCCACATGAAAGCTTCATTCTTCAGGATGTTTTTCCCCTTCACCCATTGGTTCACTCTCTCCTATTTCTGTCTCCTCATGGGGTCGATATGCAAACTCAGCTATAAAATCTGCAAGTACCTGCCCATTGACTGAGGTCCTTGGAGTATAAATGATGTCGAACTAACTTAACTAAATTAACCATTTTAACAACCTTCCCGAAGTCTCCGGTTTGTGCAAGACTTGACGCAAAGGGGTGTTGGTGAGCACTTCAATGGCATGAGTGTGAAAATAGGGCCTCAGCTTTCGTGAAGCCATTATCAAGGCATATGCTAACTTTTCTATTTCTAGGTACTGTGTTTCTGCATCTACCAATCATTTTCTCACATAGTATACAGGCTACCAATGCTTCTTTTCTCCTTTGACCAGGGCAGTGCTTATAGCATGCTCTGATTCGGCTAAGTACAGGTACAGTTTTTCCCCCTTTTTTGGCTTAGACAAAAGGGGTCCTTTTCTAAGGTGTCCCTTTAGCTTAGTAAAGGCTTCCTTACAATCTTCATCCCAAGAAAACTTTTTCCTCCCTTTTAGGATGTTGAAGAAAGGGAGGCATTTGTCAGTGGATTTGGAGATGAACCTATTGAGGGTTGCTATTCTCGCTATTAAACACTGCACCTCCTTCTTATTTCGTGGTGGGATCATTTCCAAAAATGCCTTGATTTTGTCAGGATTGGCCTCAATACCTCGGGAATTCACCATAAAACCAAGGAATTTCCATGAAGAAACTCTGAATGTGCACTTGAGCAGGTTTAGCTTCATTCTGAATTTTCGGAGGGTGTCAAATGTCTCACCGAGGTCGCTTGTGAGCTCTTCTGCCTTCCTTGTCTTTACTATCATATCATCTACATATACTTCCATATTTCTTCCTATCTGACTTGCAAACATTCTGTTTACCAACCTTTGATAAGTTTCACCTGCATTTTTTAACCCAAAAGGCATTACTTTGTAGCAATAAAGCCCATTTTCTGTTATAAACAAAGTGTGCTCCTCATCGGCTAGGTTCATGGGTATTTGATTGTACCCAGAATATGCATCCATGAAGCTGAGTAGCTCATGCCTAGCCATGGCATCTACTAACTGATCTATCCTAGGAAGCGGGAAGTTGTCCTTAGGGTAGGCTTTATTGAGGTTAGTAAAATCTACACTAGTCCTCCACTTTCCATTGGCCTTCGGGACTAAAACTGGGTTGGATACCCATACTGGGCAGAATGCCTCTCGGATAAACCCATCCACTTTCAACTTGTCAACTTCTTTCTTTAAGGTCGTGTATGTTTCTGGATCTAGTGCCCTCCTATTCTGCCTCACAGGTCTCACTTTTGGGTGGATGTTTAAGTGATGGCACATGACTGATGGGTTTATCCCCACCATGTCCTCATGACTCCAGGAGAATACATCGAGGTTGACTTTTAGAAATTCTACCAACTCTTCCTTCACGATACCCAGAAGGTTTCTTCCTACCTTCAACTTCCTCAAGGGCTCATTCATGACTGTGACCTCTTCTAACTCCTCTATTGGTTTGGCCCTGGGTTCCTTCGTGACCCGTGAGTCCAATTCGTGTGGGTTTGTGCTTCCATGTACTACCATTTCCATAGGCACTGACAGTTTTATGGTCGTGCGAAGGGATGTGTTATAACATTCCCTTGCTTCCTTCTGCTCTCCTTTCATGCTCGCTATCCCCCAGGAGTCGGGAATTTCATGGCTAAGTGGTATACTAAAGTTATCGCCTTCAATTCTCTTAGGGAGGGTCTCCCTAATACCACATTGAAGATCGAGGCGCATTCTACCACGACAAAGTTTGCCATTATGGTGGTTTGTCTAGGTTGTTCTCCCATGATGAGGGCTAACTCAATTGCGCCTATGGGCTGTATTGAATCTCCTGTAAATCCATACAGGGAGGCATTGCAGGGCTTTAGGTGCCTGATGTTCGATCCCATATTTTCTAAAGCTGTGCGATACAAGATGTCTACGGAACTTCCATTGTCCACCAAGACCTAATGCACCCTCATGTTAGCAAGCTGGATAGTCAACACTAAAGGATCATTGTGAGGGAAATGCACACCCCGTGCGTCTTCTTTGGTGAAGGTTATCGAGTTGTTCTCCCCCTTGAAACTCTTTGGGGGTGTTGTTCCAAACTTAAGATGCATGGGGGTGAACTTCACCTGGCCTCCCTGGCTTATTTATCTCGCCCCTTCCTTGACTCGCCTCCGAAACCAGGCCCTCTGAAGATGGTCCTAACTTCTCCTTGCATCTCTGGGGATACATCCCATGCCTGTAGTGAGGATACTCCTCCTTCCAGTCTTTGGTTTTCCTTGCGGACGTATCTACCCAAGTGTCCCCTGCGTATGAGCTCTTCGATTTCTATTTTCAAATGAGTGCATTCTGTGGTGGTGTGGCCAATATCTTTATGATACTAACAATACTTACTGGGGTCTCTTTTTTATTGGTATTTTTTCTTTGGCGGGGGCCTTTTGAAAGGGACCTGATGTTCATTTGTGATGAAGATATGCTCCTAGCGTGTGTGAGGGTAGTATAAAAGGTGTAGGGGGTCTGTTTGCGCTCATCAATGCGCTGGGGATTTCAAGGTCGATCATCTCTCGACCCTTCATAGACCCTCTTCTTCCTTGCGCTGCTTAGGCCTTCCTGGGTTGAGGGTTTTAGAGGGGAGCTTCTCTTTCCAGCCTTAAGACTCTCGTGACCATCCTCGACATGAATATATTTATGTGTCTATTCTAGAAATTGTCCAAGTCAATGACCTCCCTCTTAAGCATGTTATCCCACAGCTTACTACCCGGGCGTACTCCGGCCGTAATGGCCATTTTTAATTCTCCATGGGTCAAGCTTCCTACTTTGGCTGCCTCCATATTGAACCTGTGGATATAGCTCTTTAGACTCTCATTTTCCCCTTGGTTCACGTTAGAGACTAGTTCCTAGCATTGTGTAATCACGCACGGCATGATGTTGTTGGAGAAATTCATTAGAAAATTATTGCCAAGACCTGATGGACCCTGGCTGGAGTCTTTTGAACCATTTGTACACATGTCCTTTTAACATGACAACAAAGCAGTGACATCTGGCCCTGCTACTGATTCCTCTTAATTTCATTAGGTCGTTGAATGCATCCAGATGGTATTTGGGGTCCGTATTTCCTTCATAAGGAGTCATGTGAGGCTCTTTGAAGTTGGTTGATCATAGTTCTTGGAATTCTACATCAATAAGAACACTAAGTGGACGTAGGTCATTACCATTTGATTGGGGTTGAACCACTATAAATTTTTTGCGTCGTTTATCTTTTCATCTTGATTTTCATCTCATTTTTTATCATTTTATTATACTATTTGTCGTTGGCCAATTCGAAGGTCAACATTTTGGTTCTTTCATTGAGAGATCAACCCAAGACCTCCAAAGAGATCAAATGGTGAAAAACATCCAGAAAGACTGGACAAACTTCTGGTGCCGCACCAACCCACCCTCCTCCACAAAATGTAGCTGAAGATGAGCCACAATTAGAATTTGAAGAGGAGGAAATGGATTCTGAGACCTTGAGGACAACACTGATGGTGTTGCAGGAGGAGTTAGCCAATCTGAGGGATAATCAGGAAAATGTGGCTGAAACGATGGCGTTGCAGTAGAGGGAAATTGACCGGCAACGTCAAGAGTTGAATGAGCGGCAGGCCGACATGGACCGCCGACAGGAGATGCCACTGCTGCCCTGGAGGCAGCCATTCAGTTGGCCCGGGGACAACCTGTGCCAACCTCTAAACCAGATTAACCACCAAGTGTACCACCACAACAAGATCCACATCCAAGTCATCCACAACATCATCACGCTCCACCTCAGCCGGCAAGCCCTTAGAGGTCGGAGCAACCTCCTGCTGCTCAATAGGATATTCCATTTCAAGATCCTGAGCAGCAACCACCTTCTCACGCTGGTCGACATAATCCCCAGCATCAAAGGCATAATAGGGCCTGGCAGCCTCCCAGAAGCCCTAAATGCCAAACTGCTGAGGAGTTGAATCCACCGAGCAGGGGACAATGTCCTTCTGCTAGCAGAAGGCAAGTCGAGTCAGGCTCTGCGGTCAGGGCCCCCCCACAACATAATAATGTCGGGGACCCACCGACCAACGCAGACCTCCCCCTGACGCTTGGGATGTGCCAGCAAGAGGAGGAAATAGTGTGACCAGCAGGTCGCGCCATAGTCGATCGCATTTTAGGGATGGCCATGACTACAATGAAGCTGATTTCGGCAATACTGGTCGAAGGCAAGGAGTGAGGGGTGGAGAACGGAATATCCCACCAAGAGAAAATAGGTGGACGAGCCAAAATGCTGGGGGTGGCCTAGGCAACCTAATGTCTTTGATCGACTGGGCGCTAGCGAGCAAAGGCGTAGGGATGACAACTTGAGGGGCATGCTCAACGATAGGCGAGAAAGGCACGACGAGTACGCTCCTCCAGCACTGTTTGCCCCAATAGTACCAGACGCAGTACAGGCCCAAATCGATGCCCTGAATCAGGTTGTGCAGCAGTTAGTGGGGAGCTGAACATCCCACATCTAGTATGATCAGAGAAGAGGCACTCTATTCATACAAAGAATAGTGATGGCAGAAATCCTAAGAAAATTTAAGATGTTAGTATTACCCAACTTTTATGGATTTGGAGACCCAGTATCTCATGTGAATAAATTTGAGATACAAATGGACATCCAGAAGGTGTCGGATGATGCTCGCTGCAGAATCTTTCCGACCACCTTATCCGATACTACTCAGAAGTGGTTTTTCAAATTCCCTCCTGCTAGCATAGTGCCATGGGAAATGTTCGTGAAAGAATTCTACGAGTAGTTTTACGCCGGTCGAGTACATCCGACCGAAGCCAACCAACTGGTCAAGATATGCCAGAAGGAGGGAAAATCCTTGAAGGAATATGTCCAGCATTTTATGCGAGCCGCAGCTGGAGCTAAGACAGTTGGTGATGAGGAGAAAATGATTGCACTTATTGCTGGAGTACGACGCCACTCACCCCTCTAAAATAGTTTAAGGAAGAATGGTGTGAAGAGCACCCCAAGAATTTCTGGACCGAGCAGACCGATACATCAAGCTCAAAGAGGCGATTGCTAACGAAGGAAAGATGCCTGTAGACAACAAGGGGCCGAAGGAAGATCCCGCCAAAGCCACCAACGAGTCAGAGAAAACCAATGGAAACAGCAAAAATAATGGGAAAACGGAGGAAAAAGGGTGAACCACGAGTCGTCAACGCCTGAGAATAAGCGCCCTAAGAGTAACAGGTACGAGCCAAGGTTCACCAATTACACGGTCCTAGTGGAAAGAAGAGCAGAAGTGTACCAGGTGACCAACACCAATGTTCCTTACAAGCGACCAGCGCCGATAAGGAAAGATATCTCCAAGAAAGATACAACCAAGTTTTTTTGTTTTCACAACGACTATGGTCATGAAACCAATGAGTGCAACCAGCTTAAAGATGAAATTGAATTCCTTATCAGACAAGGACACATGAGAAGATATGCACGAGCCACTGGAGGTTCTCAGCGAGAGGCTCAAGGAGGGAACGAGCAGGCACCTGTATGCCAACGCTCGCCCCCTTTACAGCCAGCTCTAGTGATGGGTACATTGTTGATCATCTGTGGCAGCCCACACCTAGCAGGTGATAGTGGGAAGGCAAGGGAGCAATACGCCCAAACCTTATGCCATGACCAGGACATTGAAATGATGAATGTAGAGAAGCGAACTCCCCAAAAAGCTCGATCAGATGAAGAACTGATAACTTTCTCTGAGCTTGACGCTCAGCATGTCCGATTTCCCCATTCGGATCCTCTGGTCATGGACGTCCAGATCGCCAATATGATGGTTAAGCAGGTGTTAGTGGACACCGGGAGCTTAGTAAATATTACGTACAAGTCTTCGTTAGAAAGGAAGAAGTTGTCAGTGAAGGATTTAGAGCCATGCAACCAAACCATTTATGATTTTTCTGGCGAAGGGCTCGCACCAATGGGGTCGATCATGCTTCCGGTCACAGCAGGAACAGCACCTACGCACAGGACATTACTCACTACTTTTATAGTAGTTTATTGTCCTTCTGCATATAATGTTGTGATTATAAGGCTTATTCTAGTCGACCTGCGAGCCATAACCTCAGTCTGGCACCTAGCAATGAAGTTTCCAACTGACGCAGGGGTAGGATGCATGTTGGGAAACCGGCGAGAAGCGAGGTAATGCTATAATTCCTCGATTACTAAGGCAAAAAAGGGTGGATTGAGGGAAGGAGCCGAGAAAGGGTTGCTATTGGCCAATGAAATACAAGCCCAATCAGGTGAGCAGGTCACCAAATAGGGTGTTGCCCAAAGTGAGGATAGGGATTTAGATCCTCGCTTTGGGGATTTTGAGGAAGATGTAGGACTAGTCGAGGACCTTGAGGAGGTCCAACTTTATGAGGTAGATCCGACCAGGGTTGTGAAAGACGGTAAAAACTTATAGACAACAACGAAACAAAAACTGGTGGAATTTTTAAAGAAGAACCAGGAGGTGTTTGCCTGGTCGCACAAAGATATGGTAGAGATTGACCCAGCAGTTATCAGTCATGTCTTGACTAGTACAACAAAAAAGGAGGCTGCTCGACAGAGATAGATCAAAAGCTTCAAAAGTAGAAGTCGAGAAGCTAAAGGAGAACGGATTCATCAGGGTAGCATTTTATCCATCATGGGTTTCTAATCCCGCACAGGTTCCAAAGCCAAATGGCAAGTGGAGAACATGCATGGATTTCACAGACCTCAATAAAGCCTGCCTGGAAGATTGTTTCCCACTCCCAAGGATCGACTAGCTGGTCGATACCACTTCAGGGCACGAGATCCCACTTGATGAGGATCACACTAGCTTTTGGACCGATACAGGACTTTACTGTTACAAAGTAATGCCTTTCAGTTTGAAAAACGCTGGTGCGATTTACCAGCGATTAGTCAATCTCATGTTCAAAGAGTTGATTAGTGTAAACATGGAGGTATATGTTGATGACATGCTGGTTAAGTTGAAGAAGGCAGAAGAACACATCGGGGACCTGCAAGAGTGCTTCAACATCTTAAACAAATATCATATGAAGTTGAATCCCCTTAAGTGTTCCTTCGGAGTTGGATCAGGGAAATTTTTTGGATTTATAGTGAACTAACGTGGTATCGAAGCTAATCCCGAAAAGATCAAGGCCCTGATCAAGATGAAGTCGCCAACAAAAATAAAAGATGTTCAAAGTTTAACTGGGAGGATTGCCTCTTTAAGTAGATTTATCTCCAAATCAACAGATAAGTGTGTTCCATTTTTAAATCTACCTAGGGGCAATAAGAAATTCGAGTGGCCGCAAGAGCGTGAGCAAGCTTTCCAGGCTCTAAAATCTCATATGTCGCAACCACCAATTTTGTCAAAGCCGATCGAGAAAGAAACTTTGTTCATCTACTTGGCAGTCACAGAGTATGCTGCTAGTGCTGTCCTGATCAGAGAGGATGAACATGTGCAAAAAGCTGTGTACTATATAAGCAAGAGGCTAGTAGGAGCAGAGTTGCGATATCCACCCATTGAGAAATTAGCCTATTGCTTAACTTTGGCCTCCAGAAAGCTGCGACCATACTTCCAAGCTCACCCCATCGTAGTACTCACCGACCAGTCACTACGGCAAGTCCTACAGAAATCGGAAGTCACTGGTCGATTGTTGAAATGGGCTGTTGAACTTGGACAGTTCAATATTTCTTACTTGCCACGAGCAACTGTGAAGGGACAGGCTCTAGCAGACTTTGTCACAGAACTGACTATGCTCCAATATACCGAGCCGATAGAAGAGCCTGAACTCCAAAGCCAAACTCCTTCCTAGAAGTTGTTCGTAGATGGCTTTTCCAACGAACATAATGCTGGAGCAGGTTTGATCTTAGTCATGCCTGAAGGATATCGATTCCACTGTGTAATCAAATTCGACTTCACAACGTCCAATAATGAAGCTGAATACGAAGCTCTGCTCGCAAGATTAAGATTAGCCAAGGACATGGGTATAAATTCACTTGAAATCTACAATGACTCTCACTTAGTGGTTAATCAAATCATTGGAGAATATCAAGCCTAGGGTCTGAAGATGGTTGCTTATTTAAACAAAGCAAAGGACTTATTGGCACAGTTTGAAAAATATACTCTCTAACAAGTACCTCGTGACCAGAACTCAAACGCTGATGCTTTGGCCAAGTTAGCAAGTGCGAAGGATGCTGACACCTTAAATATGGTGCCTGTTGAACGTTTATCCGCACCGAGCATCCAAGCAAAAAAGTCCTCCCTGGTAATCCAAGCAACAGACACATGGATGACACTTTTCATTGAATACTTAGAGCATGGAGTACTGCCAACGGACAGAAACAAAGCAAGAGCCCTCCAAAGGCAATCGGCTCACTTCATCTTGGTCAACATAGTTTTATACAGAAGAGGGTACTCAATGCCACTCCTAAGGTGTGTTTCAAAGGAAAAGGCCAAAGAATTAATGCGAGAAGTCCATGAAGGCTTCTGTGGGGATCATGCTAGGGGCAGAGTTTATCCAAAAAGATTCTAAGGCAAGGATACTTCTGGCCAACGATGAATGACGACTCTATGGATTTTGTTCGAAAGTGCGACAAGTGCCAAAGATTCTCCAAGTTACTGTGAGCAGCCCCTAATGAGCTAAAATAGATGCAAAGCCCATGGCCATTCACAGTATGGGGGATAGATTTGATCGGGTCTTTGCCCACGGGAAAAGGCAATGTCAAGTATGTTGTGGTTGTTGTTGACTACTTCATGAAGTGGGCTGAAGCTGAGCCACTTGCAACAATAACGACCAAGAAGGTGCTAAATTTTGTGGTCAAAAACATCATGTGTCGCTATGGGTTACCAAGGAAGATTGTTTCAGATAATGGCACACAGTTTGACAGCGATCTGCTCACAGATTTTTGTGAAAGGCACGGGATTATCAAGAGCTTTTCTTCAGTATCTCATCCACAGGAAAACAGATAGGTTGAAGCTGTCAACAAGACACTGAAGGATACCCTGAAGAAAAGGCTTGAAGAAGCGAAGGGGGCATGGCCAGAGAAGTTAGCTGAAGTACTTTGGTCGTATAGAGCATCCCATCAAACAGCAATGGGCCATACTCCATTTTCTTTGGCTTATGGATATGAAGCCATGTTACCTATTGAAATAGATCCAACATCGCACAGAAGGGTGGCATACGATCAAAGTGTTAATAGTCAGTTATTGATGGAATCTCTGGATTTGGTCGATGAAAAGTGCTAGCAAGCTCAACTCTGGGTAGCAGCTTATCAGCAAAAGGTCGCTCGATATTTCAACTCTAAAGTGCATGAAATAAAATTTAATGTGGGAGATTTGGTACTTAGAAGAGTTTTTCTTAACACCCGCGATCAAGCTGCTGGAGTACTTGGACCTAACAGGGAAGGCCCGTACCAAATCGAAGAAGTCCTTCAACTAGGCACATATAAACTTTCTCGCTTAAATGGAGATCTCATTCCTTGCTATTGGAATGGAGAACACATGCGCAAGTATTATCAATAAACAGTTTTTTTTAAAGAATTGGCTTGTAATAATATTACTTTTTACAAGTTTATGAACAAGGGTTAGTCTGTCATATGACTAATCGCTTATAAGTGTAAGATCAAATTTTTTATCACTCGTACAGACACGATTGTCCATTTATCACGAGAAATAAAAGGAACTGTGCACAGCCAGTTATTCTTGCCAATTATTGTATTTATTACAATTATTTGCTCATTACGTATGTTGTTTTGCTATATTTTTATAAGTATTTATTACGAGCAGTACTTTTTTAACAGGTCTTGGTCAAGGCAAGTGACCGAGGACCTTAAGCTCCTCAATCACTTGGGGGCATATAAGGTACTAAGTAAGCAAAGCATATCAAGAGGCATATGTAAACACACGAGCAAAATAAGGGAAAGCATACTACGGTACTTAGAGTGTTTTTCAAAATTTTGTTTAAATTTTGTTAAATCAAAACAAAGTGCTATGCTAAGTTCAATCATTCGAACGGATGTTATAATAAATTGCAAATATTATAATATCAAAAGTAAATTGTTTTATACCACGAACAGTTGCTGCTCGGATGTAATTGTTAATTAAAAGGAAAAGCTGCCCACGCAACAAAAATTGTCTTGACATCACAAACCATGGTTCGTGTGTCCTAAGTTACAAACTAAAATAAGATAGTTAAAATTTTGAAGCAACATGAGGATCTTGTTGAAGTTGCTGGTTGATGGAGGCCCAAGCTTCCTCGTCAACACCGTCAATACCCGTCGCCAAAGAGATTTCAGGGGATGCCTGAGCTTTCTCCTCCTCTTCAAGGTGAGCAACGCACCTGGTCAACTCAAATGGCTTCATACGCTCTGGTAAATAGTCAAAGTTTGCCTCGCAGTTGTTTTTCCAGAACATATAAAAGCAGTTAAATGTGGCTCCCTTGAACCTCTCCAAGTCACTAGAGTTAGTCTCTTCGAGCAATTTGACTCACTCCTCCAGTTTGACAGTTTCTTTTCTGCTAATCGCCAGCTCATCTTGGAGATTTGAGGCCTCCCTGAAATTAATCAATGAAGCCTCCTTATACTTCTCTTTGGATTCAGTGACTCTGGCCAGGGCATCCTTATGTTGTTCCAGCTCTTCATCCAGCTTGGCATTCTTTTCCAGCAGTTCGGCATTTTTCTCCTCGATCGTCTTAAGCTGCTCGGCATGTCTAGCCTCAGCCATATTGAGCTACTCGCCAAGTAACTTCTCATACTCATCAACCATTACCTCCGAGCGGCGCCAACCAGTGCTCATGGTTAGAACTCCCTGCGATCAAAAAAAAGATAAAGTCGTTAGTGGAAATAAAAGGACAAGGTAAACAAATAAAATACAGCAAGAATGGAAACTTACGCTGAGTACTTCATTCAACGCGCGACTAAAGATCTGGTTGACTTTCAGGGAGTTAGTGTTGTTGATGGCTTCTCGGCTGCACCGGTGCCTTGATAGCTTCTTCGGCTTATCGTTGGCCGAGTTGAAAGCTATGTTCATGAGGGCCTCTCCTTGAGTATCTCCTGTCTAATCAGGAAGTGTCTGGTCGGCTGGAGCTGGGGGAGGAGTCTGGTCGACGGGAGCTGCTGAAGGAGTATGGTCGACGGGAGCTGGAGGAGGTGTCATTTCCTTGGAAGGAACAGGTACAGGAGGATCCTCGGTCCGAGCCCTTTTCCTTGAGGGATCGCTACTGCTTTCCCCAGGATGCAGCCTTCTCTCCATTTTCTTGCTCGCGGGAGCAGTGGTTTTGGGTAGGCTATACAGGTTAAATGGGTCTTCGGAAGACATGACTACAGGATAGAAACAAACAATCAGCCAATATAAATTGAGGTACTTACTAAAGCAAGGAAATAAGAGTAAGGAAAATTCTAAGTAATATACCTAAGCCCTTATTACTGGTCAATACATTATTTATTGTACTACTGCTACACTCACTGTAATGCCCCAAATTTCCTAATAAGGTTTAGGACCTTGATTAGGAGGCCGGGAGGGCCATAATTGCTTTACTATGTTATTAAATGATAATATGCATGTGTTAGGTGTATTAAATATGCATGTGAACCCATTTATGAGTAATTGGGTGATTTTCATATTTTGGCCATCTCAAGCATTTTTGGCATATATGTGATATGTGTGTGGTGCTTTATTATTATTTGGTTATGCCAGGATTACCCAGCACAAGACGATCCTAGGAGGTAAGCTAGTGGGAAAGTCACAACGGGGTATATGCTTGACTTGGAGTAAGTCAAGGGGTATTTAGAGCATTACCGGGTTATTGGGTAATGGGAATAAAAATTTGGTGATAAATTGGGAGTTAGTAAGGTCAAGGGGAAATTCTGGAGGTTTTGACTATTTTGCCCCTGGGAGTGTTTTCGGGACCCCAAGTGTTAGGATTTGGTTGAGGCTACTTAAGCTTGAAGTAACCTTTTAAAAGAATAAAAGAACGTTCTCTATGTTCTCTCTCCCTAAAAGCTCCATTTTCGTCTCCCGGTCACATTTTTGAAGGTAACTTGAGTTCTAGGACTCGAAATCAAGCGAGGATCAAGGCATAGCGATCCTAGGAAAGATTAGAAGCTTATTAGCCGGAGGATTTAGTTGGAAACAACTCAATTGGAGGTAATTTAAGTTTTAAGTTTTTAAAGTTTCTAAGCTTAAATTGGATTTTATGTTTTTATGTGTTTTTGGGTGATTTGAGATTTGGGTTTTATGGGTTTTGGATCATGGGGATGTTTGGGAACTTTGATTTTTGAGTTTGGATATGTTTTTGGGAGGTTTTAAAAGGTTGAAAACGGGGAAAAATGGCTGGTTCGAGGTAGGGTCGCGGCCCTATTCTTGGGCGCCGCGGCCCAGGCTTGAAGAAGCAGGTGGAGGTTCTGTTTTTCCTAAGGATCACGGCGCTTGATGCCATTTTTGGCCAAATTGATGTTTTGAGCATGGGAACTTAACTCTAAGGGCTTGGAATCGATCCTACTACCTAGTTGAGTGGGATTTGTTGTCCCGGAGGCTTGGGTTGGGTTTGGAAGTATTTATTTACTCATTTTGATGAGGTTTTACATCATGGTTGTGACTAGGTCTTCACTAGGGGCTTGGGATCAGGGTCGTACTTTTGGCTCGTTTATTGGTAACCTGTGCTTGGACCAAAGGTAAGAAAACTGCACCCTGTGTTTATGTGACATGCATGGTTATTATTGATGTGTGTTGGATTATTAAATGTGGCATGCATGATTATTCTTGGGGCATGTCAAGTGGTTAAATATGATGCATGTTATGCATGAGAAACATGTGATTAGGACATGCTTTGTATACTAAGTATGATGTTGTTCAGAGCTTGAGCCTCTGTGTTTATGCATGATCCTAATTGTGCTAGTATTTGTTAAGTAAGCATGTTGAATGCCTTGTATTCGGATATTGGATATGTGATATATGTTTGGTGGCATTGCTTACTTGTATATGTACTGACTAGTCAGGGATACTGACCTAAGAGTCAAAAATGGCATAGCGTCATGAACGCCGAGCCAAATGAAGATTAGATCTAATCGATATCAGCGTTGAATGGCTCTAAGGCATTAACGCTGGACCGACCCTAAGGTCGATGAACTTATAAGCGCTTGTCTAGTCTAAGACTAGTTACTAGAGCCAAGGCCTAAGGCCTCGGTGACTGTTTGTCACATGGCTAGGGAACGATGTTCCAGGGTTATGACTCTATGGTCATGAGGAAGGTTATGTTGGTGACTAGTCACCATGCACCTATCCTATTCGAACTAATAAGAGTTCACTTATCTATTAAGCCACGGTGACCCTATCGTCACAAGGCTAAAGGGAGCTACACCCAACTTAGTGACTTTTGCGACTGTCACCTATTTGTTTGGACTGAAAGTCATGGATGATTATTATGATCATTGGTTGATGTGTTATACTCAACATTACGTTTCTATTTTGGGCTAAAAGCCCTGGATGATTATTATGATCATTGGTTGATATGCTATACTCAACATTATGTGGATTTGTTGCCTCCTGGAATAGGGCTATATCTGCTAGGCGTGTACCTTATGATCTGATCACATGTTATAACTGCTCATGAGCATATTAAGTTTTCTTGCTGGGCTTCGGCTCACGGGTGCTATGTGGTGCAGGTAAAGGCAAAATAAATCTGGACCATCCTTAAGTTGGAGAGCTTAGGTGACGATGTGTACATATGCAGCTGCTCGACCACCACGGCCAAGGTTTGAAGGGGAACTAGGGTTTAACCCTGTTTTGCCGCTTAGATCGGCCTGTTGTAAATATTTTCTTGTAATAGACCTTTAAATTATATTTTTGGGATCCCAATGTATATAATAAACGTTCTAATGAAACGTTATATCTTAACCAAAATTTTTAATCCCTAAACCGCTAATCATACTTAGGTACACAATTTTAGCCAAATGACTCGATTAGCGGGCTTAGCACTGTTTACAAGGTACACCGTAACGGTCCCTGGAGTTTAAGGCATTACACTCACTCTCTGCCTTGAAGAAGTGAATTTAAACTAGTCGCGTATTTAAAATTGCCATCTCCGTCAAATAAATGATAGGGAATGGGAAAACTGTCTAAAAGTGAGAAGTCAGTACCGTTCTCATCTGAGGACTCAAGTATGGGCTCGGGGTGTTCAGGAAGTTTCTACTTTCCCTTCCCATGTTAAGCAGGGACAATAGCTACTCGCGGAGCACTAGAAGGTTCCCTGATGGTCACTCTCGTAGCCCGCCTCCTCGAGGGTGGTGACACATCTTGGTGCTGCTTAGGAATCTCTCCCCCAGTAGCACTCCCTGCTGTTGACTCCCTCACATCCTGGTGAAGTGCAAGAAGGCCGACCAGCCATAGGTTATTCTCTCTGACCATCTCTTTGACACTCTTCTCAATGTTTGTCATGCTGGCCAGAGTTGCTGCCCTTATCTCCATTTCTAGAGTAGGGTCTAGTCGGTACCATGGACCTGAACAACACCGAAGTTTTAAAGAATGTATAGAGAAGCTGAAAGAAATCAAATGACCAATGAGTATAAGATTTACCTCCTTGAGTGAAGGTCAAGTTATCAGCGACCAGGTCTATTGTAAGAAAGTACTCCTGGAAGTACTTCCCTACGTTGGACTTGTGGGTGGTGTCACTCAGGAAGGTGCGAGCAGACTCCTGGTGGTAGAAGTGAAAGAACCTTGTGTTGTTGTGGTGGGGTTAGACTTAAGATCGAATAGGTAGTTGATCTCATGTGGTGTTGGTATGGGCCACTTCTTGTGATTATAAAGGATATACAGTGTAGAGAGTACTCTATATCCATTGGGGGTGATTTGAAAAGGAGCGACCTCAAAATAATTGGCCACCCCCTGAAAGAATGGATGTCGAGGCACGGTTGCCCCTGCCTCGATATGATACCTCGACCAGGCGCTGAAGGCGCCCCCAGGCACATTTGCCCGCTGGTCGGGTGAAGGCTTGATGAGGGTTATCCCAGGAAGGCCATACTTCTTGAGATAATTGGTTACCATCCTAGCTGAAATAATGCTAAGAAGTGCTACATACCATTCAACCTCTGGCCTAAGGACATCGTGAGGTCGGGCCTTAGGTTGAAATTATGGTGGTGAAATGTTTACAGGCTGAGGGTTGGTGGAAGGAGTCTCAATACGAAGGGCAAGCTAGTTAGCAGAAGGGTTGGTTGTTTTCTTCTTTCTTTGAGCAATGGACTTTACGTGACCCATATTTGTAGGGCTGGTTGGAGGTCTGTTTGTTGAGTTGTGTTGGGAAAAAGGAACTTATGAAAATGGCAACGACGGCTATTCTTGATCTTCAAACAATAGTGCGAGCAAGTCGTCGTCAATCAGCCTCTCACCTCCCCACAGATCGTGCATGAAAATCTGCGAACAGAAAAGTGGAGATGAGAATCTATGGCCAACAGACAGAAGAAGTGGAAACATTGGGATAACGTTGCTCGTGTATAAAACTTAAGCTTTTATATGACCAGCAGCATTCTAACGTAAACACTACAACCATGCGAACAGTTTGGAAAATGGATTAAAAAGCAGATGTGAAAAGTTTTTTCAATGAAAACTTTTCGGCTCTGAGAAAAGGCGGGAAAAACCCAGATTTTTCTGAGTGCCTAAAAATCAAATTTTTACTTCGATTTTGCGCCCTAAATCAGTAATCCTAACTCACAAGCCAATTCCTAAGCCTCATTCAGTGTTTTTTTCCTATCCTATCATGATACTACCTACGAGCCCGATTACCCCAAATCAAATTTTCTCAAGAACATTCGGAAACTAAGATACCAAAATATTAGAAAACTCAAGAGATATTTATTGCATGGCATATCAGAGACAAAGAAGCTCCAAAAACTTACTTGAATAAAAGATTGAAGGGAAGACACGAGCGTTGATTCGAGCGGCTGGACGGACACACCATGGATCACCAAAGTTGTCTGAGTTTTTTTGAGTTCTTCATGCTTTGTTTTTCAACGGTCTTGAGGAAAAGAGAAAAAGTAAAAAGTGAAAAGGATAGATTATTTATATTGATCGAGGCACAGATAAAAAGGTAATGATGGGGTGGTGAGTTTTTGAAACGTGGGGAAATGTGTTAGTCGTCAAAATGCTTTTTGGGAAACTGCAACAACATGATTGGTTACCTTTTTCGAAAAGGCATTGACGGCCCTGACAGGTTTGACAGGTCACATAGAGGGTCAGTCGGTTAAGTTTACTTTATGCTAGTTGTAGTAAAATAAACTTGGGGGGCAAATGTTTACCCAAAAATGGACTACCGGATGACGTGCCAGAATTGGCCTGCAAGTGGGATGGACGTGGTAGTTTTAAGTGAGTATAATTTGTTCGACCATCAACCAGAAGATCATTGGCTCAGCTGGCATCATAATTATGGGCGACCAGCCTGGTCGCATATATTCATTTATTTCCTTCAGATATGCAATCTTGTAATTACGTATTAAATGAAATTTTCATTATTATTTAGATACGTCTGTATTAAATGTAATTAAGGCTCATTGGCCCATGTAGAACTCCTTGAGCCTATAAATAAGAATCAAAGAGCTCAAGGGAAAGGACTCTTTGGCTTTTGGAACTTTTGAGCTTCGGAATTCTAAGAGAGAAAAAGAGTGTTGTTATTCACCACAATTGTATTCATCTGAGAGCTTGTGAAACTCGTGAACCCTAGTTCATTGATCACAGTTCTTGGTATTCTACATTAATAAGAACACTAAGTGGACGTAGGTCATTACCATTTGATTGGGGCCGAACCACTATAAATTTTTTGCGTCGTTTATCTTTTCGTCTTGATTTTCATCTCATTTTTTATCATTTTATTAGACTCTGGTCGTTGGCCAATTCAAAGGTCAACATGTTCTTGTATTGATAATAAATGAGATTACAAAGAAATTGGGTTTTAATTAGGGCATAAAACCCCAACATAAACTACACATCATAAACACAATATTACAGGCCAAATGAAGAATATACACCTGAGACACTCATACAAAACATAAACCAAAGTTCACTTAAGTTTTACCTTGGTTGCTCTAGGTTTTTGTTGTGTGTGTCCCTCCTAGGTTTCGGGCCTATACACTATTCTCCAATATCTTCAAACCTCTCCCAAAACATCATCAAATCAAATCATGATCCAAAGGAAAGAAAGAAACAAGGGAGGAAATGACATTCTGAAAAAGACTAGAGATTACCTCCTTGATGATCAAAGTTACAAACAAGGTCCCTATGAGTGTGAGTAGTTTGTGGCTGCCTTGAGCTTCTAACCTTAAGAACAAGGTTAGAAATGGTGAGAACTCATATATAACCAAGTGAAATGGAGAGCCTTAGGCTTCGACAAGGAGAAGAGCAAGAGAAATAGAGAGAAAACTCACCTTGAACTTTGTATAATCAAAGCTTGAACTCAAGCTTCCATGGAGTTTTTCTTGAGAGGTGAAGAGAGAGTGAGAACACAACTTGAGAGAGAGAGAGAGAGAGAAGAGTGCTCTGAATTTTTCAGAGCTTGTTTGAATGAGTGAAATGAGAGGGAGTGGGTGTGATGATGGTGAGTTGATGTGGGTTGGGGTGGAGTAGCTTTCTCAACAAGTGTCACAAGACACTATTAAGAGTTGACTACCATATGTGATTAGCTCAATACACTCAGCCACTTTGATTTTCCCATTTTCCCATTTTGATTACCTAATAAGAGTTGACTACCTAATAATCCTTTAATTTTCCCATTTTGATTTAAATAATTAACTTAAAAACCTGAAACTATAGTGTATTATCGGATTTTGGCAAGAGTGTTGTTTACCGAGTTTTTCGAAAACTAGAATTATCAATAATAAGAGAGCTTAGAAAGTAATAAATAAAGATTATCGCACAAGGAGTTTTACGTGGTTAAGACATTAAAGAGCCTTATTCCACGAATCAATTGTATTATAGCTTTTTATGAGCTTAAGTAATGAACTCTCTGAATTTGAGCAGAGTGTATGCTTCTCAGAGAAGAATTCGATCCCCTTCCCCAGTGCACCACTGTTCATATTTATAGGCAAGTGAGTGCATTGGGCTTGGGTCGGACTAAACATTATTTGCTCTCTGATGGAGGCTTAATACAAAGGATTGTAATATATAAAATGCACTAACCAAGGCCCATTGGGCCAGCCCAAGCAAACCACACTATAAGACTAACGACAGAATGCTGCTTCAGTCTGGGTGTCGTGGGCTTCGAGGGAGATTCGGGGGACAGGATCTGTCAGAGTAGTGGCAGTACAGTTCTGAACTGACAGCGTCAATTCCCGATGTAACCTCTTCTGCAGGTTAACTATAAGGACATAGCTCCACACTTCTTGGGGTGATGTCAGTATCAGGGACACTTTATCATGCCTAACTTGGCCACCGGTTCCAGGTCCATTTACTAACATCCCTCTTCGTTTACCAAGGTCTCGGTTCATTTACCAGGACCTGGGTTCATCCACAGCCGTCCTGGTCTAATCTCGGACTTGAGCCACGACCTCTTCATTGCATCCCAGGAGGCACTGAAGGACACAGTCCAGGAGTATGCAACACGCCAACGCGATGGTCCTGGCTTACATTCCGGGATGCCCTTTGGCCTTTACTGAGACCTAGGCCTCCAGAGTTCATTCCGTCTTCGTCTACTAGGCCTGATTTGGGCTTTAAGTCCCTGTAGGGCAGCCCACAGACTCAGAATGTGGATTTGTACACTTGGGGAGAAGTGGGGATAACAATTACCCCCCAAGTCTTCATCCGTGCTTGCGCGGTGGAGGCTTGTTGCCTTCCCAGATTAGTTCTATACATCCCGGTTCATTTCCAAGGTGACGGGTCCGCTGCCGTGGGGAATTGCTTGCCAAAATCTTGTGTAGTGAGCGCATGTATTAGCATCCTTGATCGAATCCTAAAAGCCCGGTCCGTTTACTAGGATCCAGGTTTGTTTACCAGAGCCCCGGTTAATTCACTTCAGGGCCGTTTAGATGCCTCATGTTCTTTCAACTTCATCATGATGTTCATACGTGTCCTCTTGTAATTGGCACGTCGATGGCACTCAAATTTTATGGGTCAGAAAACATTCTATTGGTTACCGTGTTGGCAGTCATACGTCTGCGCGAATTCTGAAGCGTCTCATCTACATGAACGGCCTTTTTAATACCTCTGCGTTAAGGAGGATCTTTGGATGGGATGACCCTTGAGATGCTCTTCACATGGGCCTTTGGATCGGGGCGGCGCGGATCGCACCTTTGGGTAACCGTGAACCGGTACTCGAGTAGGCTAATTAATGTTCATGCACGATCCAGGACCGTCCAATGGGTGGGATCGCGCCGAACCGTTAGATCAAAAACAATCTTTCGAGTCTTATAAATACCCTTAGATTTTCATTTAAAAGCTTTACACTCTCATAATGAAATCGCACAGGGGACCTTTTATGTCCGAGCTCACCGACGACATTCACAGTCAGCCACTTTGCCTTCACTGTCGTTTATTCCTAACGTGTCTAATCTCTGCACCCTTGCCTGAAAGGACGACCTCGGCTTGCCCACTAGATGAACTTTTGTGCCGCCTTCACTTGTTCAAGACTATGATTTTTCTGCTGCTGTCGCCAGAAATATGCCATTCTTCACGACCAACCCTTTCCAGTAATCTTTCCTAACTTCTTGCTTTTGTTTCCTCGCGTTTATCATATCGTTATGTTGCTTTTATAACTATAAGGCTTCTAGAGCATGTGCCTCCATTTAGGGTGGCTCTGGGTGCATTAGAGTAGGAGAGAAAAAAAAAATTCTGGGTTGTCCCAAATCCCCTCAGGTTTGGGTTGTTCCTGGACAAGCGGTAATAGGCTGGCTTAGGAAAACTTTAGCAAGAACCCTTCCTATTTGTTCCCGATCAGGGTTTTGCGAATCCTTGGTGATTCCGGATCTGATCCGGATGGAACTCTTCCAAGCAGTTCGTAGGAGAGCCCCCGTACCTTAACAACCTTTTTGGGTTTTGGTGCTGACTGCTTGGTTGTTTGCTTTTACTCTCATATCATTAGCTATGAAATACGGCGTCACCCTCCATATAGAGGAACATGTTCAAGCAGCCCCTATCACTCTGTTAGGACATAAAGCTCCCAGTGGCAACAGATGGGAGATGGACGGGGTGAAGAACCTATAGCGAAACTATCGGATGTTGTATGCCTTAGAGAAACATTTGGGTGTGGAATCGACTCTCGAACTATTCTATAACCACCTAGCCAGAAAATAGGAAAAATCCCACACCATCGTGGGCGAATTTGGGGCTTGGAGCGTGGGCCACATCAGCGCGGGAGCCACACTCTCGCTTCACGACTACTTCGCTCAATTCCTCAAGTTCGTGGGGATTGCGTCATTCCAGCTCTTGCCTCAAGCTTACCGACTGCTTGCGGGATGGCGCATTTTCTGTGTGGTGAAAGAAATCCCGGAGCTTACCCCCGCTGAGGTGTTGTACTTCTATAAGCTGGAGTCGTAGCTTAATGTCAAGGACAAGACCCTGGACGGATTCTACAGATTGAAGCCTCGTGGCAATTACGTTCCCCCACCAGTTCATGGAAGCACCCCCCAGATGTCAGACACTATTGGTTCATGACAACCGGGTTTCTTTTGGATAAGAATCCCACGCTGACGATGGACTTCCAGCGAGTGGGTAAGTAGTTTCCCGTTTCCTAGTTTAATTCTGTTTTTTTATTTCTTTATTACCCACTTTCAACTTACCGCCCTGGATGACAGGACCCTATGCCCAGACTCCCCTCACCCAGTCAATCCTTGACCGGAGGAAGTTCTACTCCACGCTGAGCCCGGAGGACCTGGACGTAGGGGGCTACGTTAACACCGACAACCTTCGAGTGGTCAGTATGCTGGCAACCAACCAGACGATCGTGGCCCTTAGCCTTCGGGGGATACAATGCGAGAAAGATCCAGCCTTGAGGGAGGAATTGGCCCTCGAACATATCAAGGTCGTGGAAGACGCGGCCTCGATAGACGCGGCAAAAAGGAAGAGGGAACAGGCTCAACAAAGGGAGAGGGTCGCCTCTAAGGAGCTGGAAGCCCTTTTTGACGAGGCTTAACCGAACACGGGGGCTCCCGGGGCTAGTGTATCAGGGTGAGGTAATTCACCTTTGCTTTTGACTTATGCTTCCCATTTTGGGGACTTAGTTAGGGATAGAGTAGTTTATCGATGTAACGACCCAAATTCACTAATAAGGCTTAAGGGCCTTGATTAGTGTGCCAGGAGGGCATTACTGGAATAATTGTGATTTAATGAGTAATTATATGTTTAATGATGCTTGTATGATAATTGATTATATTATGTGGTAATATGATATGGGATATATGCGAGAACCACATTATGATGTGGATAAATCTGCAGCCGGCGACTCGAGGCGATCCTAGGGCTAGATAGCAGGAAAAGTCACAACGGGGCATTATAATTGACTTTGGACAAGTCAGGGGTATTTTAGGTATCGGGTAGTGGTTTAGACTATCGGGTGATGAAAATAAATAATTGGAGATATATTTGAGGTTAGGATGTCTAGGCGGGATTATTGGGGGATTTTACCGTTTTGGCCACGGGGACGCTTCCGGCACCCCGAGCTTTGGGATTAGTTTAATAAACTAAGGGTATACTTGGAAGACTTAGGAAGATACTAGACAGAAAATTATAAACCGACCTAACTCTCTTTTTCTCTCTCTTTTCTCTTGGCTAAGGAAGAACTACTAAAATTTGAGAGGGAATTGCTGGATTTAAGTTGTGTCTTGGGGAATTGAAGGAAATAATCTGGAGGGTTAGCTCAGGAACTGATCAAGGCCTGAGATAGAGCTAAGGTAAGTTCTGATTTTTCGTTTCTAAGGTTAGGAATTTAAAGAAAATGGCTGAGTTTTAAATATCTGTGGTTTTGGAATTTAAGGTGGGATTGAGGCTTGAAACTTTGAAGATAGGTCAGGGGACTCTTGGAGAATCGATTCTACAGCTGAGGTAAGGTTTAATTTACAGTTTGATGGTTGAATTTAAGAGTTTTCGTGGCTGGTTTTGAGTTCTATGGGTTGAAATTTCAGAAGTTGGAATTGGGATTTTAGGGAGTCTTAGGCTGGATTTCTGGTTGGACTACGTTGCTTTAATCATTCTAATGTTGTTAATATTAATTGGTTTTGGTTTGGGGGCTTTGGGATAGCTTTAGGTGAGGTTTGGAGATTGAAAATGGTGATTTTTTCTGGGTTCGAAGGGTCGGACCGCGGCATGGTTCTTGGTGAGCCGCGGCCCTTCAAGGGTGTTGCATGCTGAGGAAGAAGGGTGGGCCGCGGCATGGTCCAAGCAATGCCACGGCCCTTACCTATTTTTGTGCCTTGGATGGCTCTATTTGGGGGCCATGCCGCGGCATGGGTGGCCTATGCCGCGGCGCTTAAGGGATTTTGGGATTTTGAGATTTTAGGCTTGGGAATTTAACCTAAGGTGCTCGGGGTTGAGTCTTTTACTATATTTGGTGAAGTTCGGTGTTCCGAGTACTAGAACTTGGCTTGGGAACTTATTTAAGGTTGTTAATGGTGTCTTCCCTCATAGTTGTGACTAGGTAACTAGCTAGGACTCGAGGATCGGATCGCGCTCAAGGAGTGTCGCCCATAGCTAATTCATCTGAAAGCTAAAGGTAAGAAAACTGCACCCGGTTGTATGTTTGTGATGGGACTAAGTGCTCCCGAGAATTGTATCGTGTCAATGATGGTATTACGCCATGGGACATGTAAAAGCGGCCTAAGAGTGCCGTACATGATATTAGCGCACAGGGCGCAGTCAACGGGATAACAGAGGGGGTAGCCTGAGGGCGCCAGCCCTAGTTATCGTTTGTAAACTGTAAATGACGTGAGTTGATATGCTTATTATTTGAAATATCTGATCATACCAATTGAGGACATGGTTGAGATTATGTAATGTGATGTGAGATATTGACTTGTTGCTAATTGCTTATACTTTGTTGTTGTTGTTGTGTTTTCTTGCTGGGCCTTGGCTCACGGGTGCTATGTGGTGCAGGTAAAGGCAAGGGCAAGCTGGACCAAGCCTGAGGGGGAGAGCTCCGAGGTGAAATGTACATAGCCAGATGTTCGATCGCCATGGTCGAGGAGTGAGTCAGGACAGAGATTACCTAACTGCTCGTTTTGCCTTAGTATGGCTGGTTTATGTATTTGAACCTTGTAACTTTTGTAAATGGCCTTTAAACTGATATTTTTGGGATCCCGTGTTAGTGAACAATGTTTCTTAATGAAAATTTAGCTTTTGAGACCAAAATATCTTAAACCCTAGTTCCTTTACAGTTTCGTAGACACGCTTTCACCTAATAGACTTGACTAGCAAGTCTGGCACTTTACAAACACATAGTGTAACGGTCTTTGCTATCCAGGGCGTTACAATCGAGGCCCCTTGTTCGGGGCCAACGGAGAAATGAGACCTTCATCCCCCATCACTGTAGACCCGGAGACTCTCCTGTACTCATCCGGGTTCCTTCAATATGGAAACTTCTTGGACCCGAATGACATGGGAGACCGAATTCATTCCTTCGCTTTAGGAGAATTGAATCGAGTCCAAGTTCTAGATAAGGGTTCATCCCAGAGGACTTTTAGCTTAGTTTTTACTTTTGTTTATCCTGACTTGTATATTTTTCTAACTTTCTTTCTATATATACATTTCAGAAGAATCTGATATGTCTAACCTGGTAGAAAAGATGAAGCAAGCCCTTGAGGCCCGGGCTACCAAGGCCAGGACTTCGGCTAAGAAAGCTGCCAAAGGCGTGCCCAAGCAGAAGGTGTTGGACGCGATTCTCGGGGGTTCAGTGCCAGAGCCAAACTCTGTCGAGGAGGCCTCAACCGCGGTCCCCACTACGACAGTTCATGCTGAAACTGTCCCACCTCTCTCTGCCTGTCCTCCGGTAATCGACTTGGAGCATTAACCTCTTGCGAGTCGGGGATCCGAGAAGAGAGTCGCGAACTTGGCTGTGAGTGAGTCCGCGAAGGGGGCAAAGAGGGCCAAGACCAAAGACCCTTCCTTGGCCGAGGATTCTTCTGGGGAAAGTCAATTTTCCACCCGGGAACTTCTGGAAGCACTTGTGCTTCCGATCAATCCAGTCCTACCTGAAGAGGGAGAGATGATCTTGCGGGAGGAACGGTCCAAGATGGTGTCCCAGACATGGGAAAACGGTCGGGGAAAGAGGGAGGATGTTTACCGGGCCTTGACGATTCGTCGTAAGGTCGAGTTCTCCGAGCGTCCGGTAGCCTTTAGTGTTATTTAGTCGATCATGGATTGGCTTGTTGCTGAGACTAGGTTTCGTCCCAAATTGGGGCAGGACACAGCTCCATTCTTCGCGGACTTGCTGGAGTAGGTTGGGGCTACTATGTCCAACCTCCAGCTGAAACGGTACACCACCATGGCCAACCAGGACGCTCTATTCATCTCCCAGGCTATCCGTCACCAGGCCACCGCTGTAAGTTATATGTTTACATCTCATTTTGCTTTTTGTATTTTAGTTCTACAGATTCTTTTTAACTTCGATTTATTCCAAACGCTTTACTGGCCCATCGAAATGCCGAGATGGCGACAAAACTAGAGACGAGCTAGCTAGAGCTAGAGGCGGCTGTGAACCAGCGGGAAGCTGTTAAAGAGGCCCTGGCCAAGGAGGTGGCTCATGCCACAGTGGACCACGAAGAGGCTGCTTGGGCCCGGATCCAAATTGAAGAGACTTCATCCTGGAAAGAAGCTAAGTATTAAAAACTGGTGGCTAGTTTGGAGGCGGAGCTTCTCCGTGTTAAGGCTCTCCTGGAGACGGACGAAGCCCAGTCTAGCCAGGATCGGGAGAGGATCACCGATCTTGTGTCTCGAATCCAGGCATTGGATGATCTGCTTCAGCTGGAGGTGAAGATGCATGGGGAGACCCGCCAAGGGAAAGAGCAAGCGGATGCTTTGCTGGAGGCCACCTTCGACGAGGGCATCTACATGGCCTGGCTCCAGGACAAGAACATGAACCTCCTACTTTACCCCGATCTCGCCGCAAAAAGAGTCGAGTTTGAGGCCAAGGAGAAAGTTGACACGGAACCCTTGGACGAGGAAGAGGTAGGCGAGGCCAACCCGAAGGCATTAGGACATGGGGAAGCCTAAGCCCTAGTCTTTCGCTTTGTGTTGTTCTTGCTCCTTTTTTATTTCTTTTTGTAACACTTTTATGGACGTGGGTGCATCCAAGACAATTTATATATATATATCTAGTTTTCCTTTGGCAAAAGCTTTCCCGTTGCATGAATACGTCGAATATCTGGTCTGAGCTCCAATGGCCAGGACCATTGTATAACTCTAGATTTTAATTAATTTTTATTTTTACTTACTTTAATCCTGTTGCTCAGGCTCCATTGGCTTAGACCACTAGGGAGTTAGCAATTGCTACCAAGTTTGTTTGTCCTAATTTTGGTGTTCAGGTTCGAACGGCCTGGGCCATCAGGGATCAGTTGACCATTCAAATCCGGGATAGGACTTGGCATTGTGCCTTGCATCCCATCCAGTTTGTACCCCCAAACTGTGTCGGTCCTGGTTGGGACTAGGCATTGGCCTTGCGTCCTTTTGGGTTTGTACACCCCAAACCTTGTCAGTCCTGGTTGGGACTAGGCGTTAGCCTTACGTCCTTTCGTTAGGAGTTGTGTTTGTACTTCCCAGACCCTGTTGGTCCGGGTTTGGACTAGGCGTTAGCTTTGCATCCTTACGGGTTTGTACCCCCCAGACCTTGTCAGTCCGGGTTGGGACTAGGCGTTAGCCTTGCATCCTTCCGTTAGGAGTTGGGTTTCCATTGCCATCCGTTTGTATGGTCCGAACTAAGAGCATTTAGCTTCCTGTTTTGTTTTTGTTCCCAGACTTGGGTTTCCATTTCCATACGTTTGTATGGTCCGAACCCCCACTCCCGGATCTTGGGTTGCAGGGAAGACTCTCCTTAGGACTAGATCGCCAGTTTCAAACCTTCGGCTCTTAACTTTCGAGTTAAAATGTCGAGCGATCTTGCCTTGATACATCTTCAACTGAACCTGGGATTCTTCCCAGATCTCTTCAATAAGGTCTAAAGATTCCTAGAGCAAGGCGTGGTTCTAAGCAAGATCATACATGTCCCTTCTGTGGGATGGGACAACTGTTTCCACCGGGATGACGGCTTCGCATCCGTATACCAAGGAGTAAGGAGTGTGTCCGGTAGACATTCGTTAAGTTGTCCGGTACGCCCATAGTACACGGGGCAACTCCTCTGGCCACTTGCTTTTGCAGGCTTGAAGCTTTTTCTTCAGCATTCCCTTCAAGATCTTGTTAACGGCTTCTGTTTGCCCGTTTACTTGATGTCTGGGGACCGTGGAGAAGCTTTTGAGGATTTCATGCCTTTCACAGAAGTCAGTGAAGTGGATGCTGTCAAATTGCTTCCCATTGTCGAGCACGATCTTGTAGGGGAGCCCGTACCTGCACACAATGTTGTTGATGAAGAAGTCCAGGGCCTTTTTCGAGGAGATGGTGGTCATGGGTTCCGCTTCGACCCACTTGGTGTAGTAGTCGACAGCCACGATAACATACTTCACACAACCTTTTTCGGTCGGGAGTGAACCTACTAGGTCGATGCCCCATTCCGCGAAGGGCCAGGGACTCGTCATTAGAGTTATTTCTATTGGAGGGGCTCGTGAGATCTTCGCGTACCTTTGGCATTGTTCGCACTTGCGGACGTAATAAACACAGTCTTTCTTCATGGTTGGCCAGAAATATCCTTGTCGGAGGATTTTCTTGGACAAGCTGAGTTCGGCTGTATGATCTCCGCAATTGTGCACCTCGTGCACGATTGCACTTATTTCAGTCTTGAATACGCATCGAAGGTATGGCATGGACAGCCCTCTGCGGTAGAGTTTTTCTTCCATCATGACGTATCTGAGGGCCTGGTACAAAAGCTTCCTGGCTGCTGCCCTGTCCGTGGGCAGCTCCCCAGTTGTTAGGTATTGGATGATGGGTCCCATCCAGGATGTAGAGTGATCTATAGCATTGATTGTGGGTGTTTGAATACTCGGTGCGGGGAGATGGTTGATTGGGACCAACCCGAAGAGTTCTGTCTCCGCATCCGTGGCCAGTTTTGCCAGCATGTCTGCAAAAACGTTTTGTTCCCTGGGGATCTGGCGGATGGAGTGCTTCTTGAAAGATTGAAGTATCTCTTGCGTCTGTGTCACATAAGCTGCCATCTTTTCCCCTTTTGTTTGGTATTCTCCTGCGATTTTTCTGACAACCAATTGGGAGTCGCTATAGATCTCCAAGCTTACGGCCCCTACTTCTCGGGCTAGGCGCACTCCGGCCAACATGGCCTCGTGCTCGACCTCGTTGTTCGAAGCCTTGAACTGGAATTGCATGGCGCTTTGTAACTGGTGTCCCTATGGTGACATTAGGATGATTCTGGCTCCTGCTCCATTTTCATTCTAGGCTCTGTCTATGAAAACCTTCCACAAGGGTACCGTGGGATCGGAGGGATCGGCCTCTTCAGTGATCCCGGAGCATTCCACGATGAAGTCGGCCAGGGCCTGCCCCTTGATTGATATTCTAGGGACATACGCAATGTTGAACTGACTCAAATCCATGGCCCACTTCAAGAGCCTTCCCGATGATTCGGGTTTTTGCAACACTTTTCGTAAGGGGTGGTTGGTCAGTACTCTTATGGCATGGGCCTGAAAATAAGGCCTAAGCTTCTGGGACGCAATTAGTAGGAAAAATGTCAACTTTTTTATTAATGGGTGTTGTGATTCTGCATCTAATAACCTTTTGCTTACGTAATAGACAGGGATCTGGGCCTTCCCTTCTTCCCCTACTAGCGCGGCACTGATGGCGTGTTCGGTCACGACCAAATAGAGGTACAACAGTTCTCCCTCCACCAGTTTTGCTAATATTGGCGACCGGGCCAGATGTTCTTTTATTCTTTGGAAAGCCTCTTCACACTCAGCCGACCATTCGAACCTTTGGCTTCCTCGAAGGACGTTGAAGAACAGGATGCACTTGTATGTGGCCTTTGAGACAAAACAGCTCAAGGCAGCTATCCGCCCTGTCAGGCTCTACAAATCTTTGTACTTTCATGGCGAGGGCATGTCAATCAGCACTTTGATTTTGTCCGGGTTCGCCTCTATTCCCCGGTAGCTTACTATGAACCCCAGGAACTTCCCAGACGCCATGCCAAAGGTGCATTTTTAGGGATTCAACTTCATCCCATACCTTTGAATGATCCCGAAGGCTTTGGCCAGGTCATCAACGTGTTCTCCGGAGGTCTTGGACTTGACCAGCATGTCGTCAATGTAGACATCCATGCTCCTTCCTAGCTGGGCTTGGAACATTCTGTTGACAAGCCACTGATACGTGGCTCAGGAATTTTTATGTCCGAAAGGCATGATGATGTAGCAGTACACCCCCTTGTCGGTTTGGAAGTTGGTAAGTTCCTGGTCAGCTACATGCATAGAGATCTGGTTGTTGCCTGAGTAGGCATCCATGAAGCTCAAGATTTCATAGCCGGATGTTGCGTCCGCCATCTGGTCGATCCGGGGTAGCGGGAAACAATCTTTAGGGCAAGCTTTGTTGAGATCCGTGAAGTTGATGCATGTTCTCCATGTCCCATTCGGCTTAGGTACCAGCACCAGATTGGCTAGCCACACGGGATATAAAGCTTCTCAGATGAAGTTGATCGAGTATAACTTTTCAACTTCCAGTTTAAGAGCTTTTTCCCTTTCCGCCCCTAGGGGTCTCCGTTTCTGTTGGACCGAGGTCGCATCCTTGTCGATATTCAAGGCGTGGCAGATGATATTGCGGTCGATCCTGGTCATATCCCAATGAGACCAGGCCAGGACATCCTGGTTCTCCTTCACCCGGGCGATAATGGCAGCCCATACCTCTGCATTCAGGTTCTTCCCGACTTGGATTACCTTGGTCGGGTTGGTGTCGCTGATGCACACCTCTTAAATTTCTTCCATGGGCTCCAGTGCGCGGTCCTCCCCTATCTGCCGGTCTATCTCATCTTCTTCCCGGACCATCCGTCTCGCCGGGGGAGGAAGCGGGACTGGATCGACGTTTTCCTCCTCAAGAGGTTCTTCGCGGACCATATAAATGGGTCGGACAGATACGTGGTAACACTTCCGGGTGCTCTTCTGGTCTCCCTGGACTATTCCTACTCCCCTGTTGTCATAGGGGAACTTCATGCAGAGGTGGCAGCCCCGAAGTCGACCAGTGCGGGCTAACCAAAGATGATGTTGTACGCAGTGGGGCAGTCCACCACTACGAATGTACAAAATTTGAACGAGCCTTGGATCTCATTTCCCAGTGTTACAGGCAACTGGATATTTCCCATCAGGAGTATCGAATCTCCATTGAACCCATAGATCTAGGTTGGGCATGAGGCCAAATCTGCCTCAGTCAAGACAATCACAACGAAGGCTGGCTTGAACAAAATGTTGACGGAGCTTTCGACGTCCACCAATACTCGGGACACCATCTTGTTAGCTATTTAGGAATCAATGACCAGAGGATCGTGATGCGGGAAATGGACGTTGTGGGCATCGTCTTCTGTGAAGGTGATGGGGAGGTTCATCAACTTCGGGCATTGAGCCGGTGCTTGGACCAAGGTGCATACCTCTTGGTCGTGGTCAAGCTCGCTGAGGTAGCGCTTTTGATCATTCCGAGATGGTCCTCCCAGATGTGGCCCGCCCGAGATGGTGGCTACGTGACCATCTACTCGCGAGGGCGCGGTTCCGGAAGGGTAGGGCATTCCAGGTATGAGCGCTTGCATATTTGGGGCCCCCTGAGGGACCTGTGCCCCCAGGCTCGTCGTGTACCCTCCTTGGGGAGGCGGGTACACTCCAGGTGCACCTGGGATCATGGATTGTCCGAGGACTGCTGGCAGTCCCGGAACACTCACGGGCATCCTGACCCACTGGTGGAGATGTCCCAGCTTGATCAAATTCTCGATTTCATCCTTCAGCTACCGACACTCTTTGGTCGTGTGGCCCACCTCCTTATGGTACGCACACCTTTTGCTGGTATCCCTTGGATTCTTTCCCCCTTTGAACATGGGGGCGGGTTTCCGGTAATGAACTGTCCTCTCTGTGGCCAGGTTTATATTTTCCCTGGTATCCACTAAATTGGTGTATTCTGAATATTGGGGCTCGTAGCCCCTCTTGCCCTTCTTAGAGGGCTCGAACTGGTTTTGTCCTTTCCTGAATCTCTTTCCCTGGGAGGGGTTCACACTTGCCTCAGTCCCCCCCCATCTGAGACGGCTGGGTCCCGCCGGAAGTAGCACTGTATCCAACTGGTGCCACCTCGTACCCGGGCAAGGGGTAGATTGGTCTGGGTTGTATCCGGAAGATGTAGGACCGTAGACCGTAGGTGCGGCAAAAGTCATTCCAGGCATACCCGCCGATCCTGCGCTATCGGGGGCGTCAGATACTGCGGGGCCAGATATTGCATCCCGTACCCTGAAAAGGTTTGGGCACTCTGCTAAGGAGCCGGGTGCCATCCGAATGCTTAGATTAAGGCCTCATCCCAGTTGATAAAGCCTTGTGCCCTCCTTATGAATTCTTCGAGGGTGGTCACCTTACTGCGCTGCATGTCGTCCCAGAGGGGAGACCCGACCCGGATTCCGGATTATAGGGCCACGAGGCGCTGCCCATCGTTCACCTTGGTTTTTGGAGGCTTCCTCTGTGAAACGCTGGATATAGGCCCTCAGAGTCTCCGTGGGGAGCTGCTTAATGTTAGCGAGGGCGCTGATTTACATATCCATCCTCATGGCGACCACAAATTGTTTGCAGAACGCCGACTGCAATCCGGACCAAGACTGGATGGATCCTATTTTGAGCCTCTTCCACCATTCCTCCACAGGTCCATCTAAAGTAATCGAAAAGCGGAGGCACTTGTCGTTGTCGCAGACGTGGGCTACGGTCATTAACCGATTGCGGCGCGATAGATGGTCTCTGGGGTCGATGTTCCCAGTGTAGGCGAGTAGATTCAACATTTTGAACCCCTTGGGGAGCACCCCATCCAGGATGTGTTTTGCGTAGGGTTCTTTTTCCTCTTCTTCGGAGTCGAAATCTCCTCCCTCCTGCTTGCGGACCAGGCGATCCATGACCTTTTCTAAGACAGCCAGTTGTTCCATGAACTGTCTGGTCGTACTATCATCTAGGGGAACTCTCTCGTTCCTTCTGTCATTGAGATTATTTCTCAAATCGCCTCCTCGGGGGTAGATCTTTTCCTTGCGGGCCCGCTCCTTTCGAGCGTTCAGCCCGTCGTGCAGGTCTTCCTGGGACATGTCATCCCCTGAGCTAAGGGTGTTTGGCTCGTCATCATGTTGGCATCCTCGGTGATCTTTATTCATGGAGGCTCTTGGGCAGAAAATTCATTCCCATCCAGTCTGCCTAGGGGCAACCCAGAGCCTAGTACCCTGCGGGCGCATCCTTTGCGGATTGATCGGGTGATCCCGTCCTGGAACGGGATGCACCTTCTCTCTCCTAGGGAGTGGCCGGGGGTTGGCCCTTGTTTTCTGCACGGCAGGAGTTTTCCTCTAGGGGTTTGCTTTTCCCTCGGGGTTGGCCGCTTTGGCCTTCCCTTTCTCTTGAGCTGGGTTAGGCGGGCCCTGTTCGGGATCTAGTCCCGGAGGAGGAATCGGCCTCGCATTTTCAGGCACGTTATTCCTAGCTTGCAGGGTAGGCGGTTGTGTTCCTAGAGGCGGAACAACTGGAGGATTGGCTACCAACCCTTAGGCGGCAATGAAAGCTTGCAGGGCCAGGAGGGATTCTTGCATCCGTCGAGTGGCTTCTTTTTGTTCAGCAATCCTGGCCTCTTGGTCCAGGACTTGTTGTCTTAGTTTTGTCACCTCTGGGTCCTCCTGATTGGGGTCTACTTCTTCTGGGATCGCTGGATCCTCAGCTTCAAGATCATGGTATTCCCCGTCATTTCCCTCCTCTTCCTCGTAGTAATCTTCCTCGTAATCCGCCCCACCTTCATAGTTCTGTGACTCATCAGGCTGGGGCATCTGATAAGGTGCGTCCTCAGGTTGGTTCTGAGGAAGAGGTTGACTGGGCAGTGGCTCTCCATTGCCTTGTTCTTGGTTAATATGGTTGAAAATGGTGTGTCTTGTGTTCACCATTGTTGCAGATGTTCAAGATCAACTCAAGCTTTCTTCAGCTCTCAATGAAAGCACCAAAATGTTTACCGAGTTTTTCAGAAACTAGAATTATCAAAGATAAGAGAGCTTAGAAAGTAATAAATAAAGATTATCGCATAAGGAGTTTTATGTGGTTGGGGCGTTAAGGAGCCTTAGTCCACGAGTCAATTGTATTATAGCTTTTTATGAGCTTAAGTAATGAACTCTCTGAATTTGAGCAGAGTGTATGCTTCTCAGAGAAGAATTCGATCCCCTTCCCCAGTGCACCATTGTTCATATTTATAGGCAAGTGAGTGCGCTGGGCTTGAGCCGGACTAATCGAGGCCCAACAAGGATATAAACAATATTTGCTCTCTGATGGAGGCTTAATACAAAGGATTGTAATATATAAAATGCACTAACCAAGGCCCTTTGGGCCAGCCCAAGTGTAACCATACTATAAGACTAACGATAGAATACTGCTTCAGTCTGGGTGTCGTGGACTTCGAGGGAGATTCGGGGGACAGGATCTGTCAGAGTAGTGGCAGTACAGTTTTGAACCGACAACGTACATTCCCGATGTAACCTCTTCTGCATGTTAACTATGGGGACATAGCTGCACACTTCTTGGGGTGATGTCAGTATCGGGGACATTTTATCACGCCCAACCTGGCCACCGGGTCCAGGTCCGTTTACCAACATCCCTCTTCATTTACCAGGGTCTTGGTTCATTTACTAAGACCCGAGTTCATCCACAGCTGTCCCGGTCTAATCTCAGACTTGAACCACGACCTCTTCATTGCATCCTGGGAGGCACCGAAGGACGCGGTCCGGGAGTATGCAGCACGCCAACGCGATGGTCCTGGCTTACATTTCGGGACGCCCTTTAGTCTTTACCGAGACCTGGGCTGCCAGAGTTCGTTCTATCTTTGTCTACTGGGCCTGATCTGGGCTTTAAGTCCCTGTAGGGTGGCCCACAGACTCAGAATGTGGATCCATACACTTGGGGAGAAACGGGGATAACAAGTGTCTTTTGAAATATGCATAAAAGTTCACTTAAGGGGTGGTTGAGCCCAAAAATAAGGCACAAGGGTGGTATAAACCTTAGGCCCACTAAAACATGATAAAATTATAAATATAGCCACCCTAAATGTCATTAAATTCCCCTCATAATATTTGTAGAAACCATTTTCAATTTTTTTATACTAATAAGGCCAAATAAGCATTTTCTCTCAAAATACAAATTAGGATTCATTCCTAAGAATTTTATATGAAAACAAATTTCTCTCATAGTATTCTTAATATTCTTATGCCCAAAATAAATATTTTCACCATAATTATTAATTTTTTCCATTTAATTATCTTAGATTTAACCAACTTAGAAATTTTGGTTCAGTACAAGACCGAAATTATTGGTTTGCTCGCAAACCATACTTTTCACACATAAGCTAATTCTATCAACATGAAATATGATTCCCAATTACAAATATATATTATTTATCAAAATAATATTCATTACAAAATCTCGGGGCTCCCGACATTGCACAAGCCGATGCTTGAGAAGCGAGGCATTACATATAGGCCTTGCTCTTTTATGCATAGCCATCAAATGCACACTTAACAGCCATTGGACCTAACTTGGTTTTTTTAGGTTTCGTGCTCTTCCAATAAGTAAGGCACCCCCACAATTTAAGATAGTCTAAATCATCCTTCTTTCCTCTCCTTATCTCATATGGAGACATATTATTCTTCTTCATACGAATTTGACCTAAGTACTTTCACATACTTTTGCAATCATCTCATCATCAATTACATTGTCATATTCAATTCTTTTTAAGGTTACATTAGTCTCATCACTACATGCATAAATTATGACAATTTCATTTAGAGTTATCATACATTCCTAGTTAAATACATTATTCTCAATTGTGGTTACAATGCATTCCTCTTTGATTACATTAAATTTAGTTAAGGTCACAAATATCTCATCATCAATTAAAATAACCTAATCTTAAGAGTTCAATGATCTCAACATCAATTTCCTTAACCCTAATCTTATTATGGTTCATTTTACAATTATCATATTCACATGATGGTCAATAATTTTACAAACAAAACAATTATAACAATAGTCTTTGAATTGTTCATTAACATTAACTATTGGACTCATTATGTAACAATAAGCTCTAACTCGATTAAAAATGGCAGCAAGCATTTCTCTATCAAATTCTTAAAATCTTCACGAGAATTAAGGAATTTGATGATACGTTTCACCATTATAATATAATCCCAATTTGTATCTTCATCTTTAGTTGATGAAGGTCATGGCTCCACATTTACATCTAGGTCACACGTCTATACAAGTAGAAGTTTTTTTGGTCTCTCATGGTTATGTATTCAACATATACCAAATCTTGAAGCAAGAATTTGAGAGTTGTAGAAGATGAACAAATTTCTCTCATTGTTAATTATGCAAAACACAAAAGAGAAAGTAATTAGGATAGAGATTTTGATTGTTGGGAATTTATGGCTTACACACTATAAATCAACAATGAATAATGGGAATAAACTCAATAATACAATCCCTAGAATCACAAATCTTGAAAATTCAAAGATTAAAGAAAAATCTATAAAATTGTGTAAAATAGAGAGTGAAATTACACTTCCTAGATAAATTGAATCTTCAGATAAAATATAATATAACTATCAAAGGTAAAAACACAAAATATAATGAGAAACTAAAAAAATGAAATCAAAATAGTCTATCTTGGATAGTTAGGGTTTTAGAGAGATAAAACTTTTGAATTGAACAATTGAGTCTTCAAACTTGGGGGAACATCAAAAGGCTTATACACGATGAGTATCACTGTCCAAAATCTCTATTCCAAGCCTTCCCAAAGTTGCTTGAAGCTTCACCAACATGGAATGAGAAGTGGGGTTAAATAAGCCTTTGAAACTCACACAAGTCAAGCCATCATTGGCGAGTTTTTTTTTGGAGAAAATGAGTATTCTTAGAAAGCTAGAGAGAGGGGTTATAGAGAGAGTTGAAAAGTGATCAAGGCTTCACCACTCTAAAGGACCATTTTTATAGTGTAGGCATCGTCATTAAGTCTAACCAATAGGAATAAAACTATTAAACACATCATTTTGAACCAAAATACGAAATTGTGCGAAATAGTCAGGCGATGCGTCGCCACTTAGCGAAAATGCATCTCCACTCAATTTTCAGCATAGGCCAAAAATGGTTTGTGACACATCGCCTTTATGCCTGATCAAATTCTCCAAAAGTGACCTAAAAAACCTCCAAATGTTCCCAAAAATTTTGGGGATGCTTAGATACCTCATTATACTACTTTGGACCCAAAAAGGTCAATTATAAATTCCTACAACAAAAACTCACTATTTCACTTCAACTTAAGTGAAATCGTTAAGTGATTTACACCACCTTGTGTAAGACAACTTAACCATTATATTTAACGAATCTCAACATCTACAACTTACAATAATGTATACATTAGGAAGTCTTGACATATAAGTCTTAGACATGAATTTGTGAGACAATTGATTCAAGATGGAATCATTTTTATATCTTATGTGAATTCTAGTGAGATTTTACCGAATACCTTTACCAAACCTCTCACAAAGGATTTGGTGAGCTCAAAATCAAAAGGGATGGGATTGAAACTCTAAGAATGATATATTCACCAATGATGGCAACCCAACTCAAAACTATAAAATCCTAGTCTAGAGTTCAATGGTTAATAACAAACCATTGACAAGTGTATAAGTACAACAATGACCAAAGATTAGGTCTCATTGAAGGCAAAAGTGTTGGTTATTACCAAAAAGAGGGTCAAGCTTAAGAAGATTTCAATGAAATTCAATTGAGGGCAACAAACATATATAAAGGTAATAAAGATGTTGTAAGAATTTAACTTGTGTGCACTTAAAGGTGGTGATGTCTCTCATGGGATGTTTAGGAGTCTCTTCCAGAATAGTTCACATATGGAAGAGCACATGGCCATAATGAAGATAAGCATGTAAAGAGGAAAAATGAGATTCAAGTAAAGGTTTCATATTATTTGAGAGATTAGGATCAATTAGGCTTTATGAGGAGATTTGATGGAGAAGTGGTTGGTGAGCCTATAAATAGAGGAGAAGGGGCTAGGTCGAAACACACATAGAGAGAAGGAGAGAGAGGGGAATTGGAGAAAGGGAGAAGGAAAAGAGGTGGTTCGAATAAAAGAAGAAGAAAGAAAGAAAGGAACCAAGGCTTGTGTAAGATAAGCACAATCGTTTATGGTTTATAGATCCATCCATCCCTCTTTGGTATAGCTAACTTAGAAAGTTGTGTTATTGGTAACTAGGTTTGGAAACACATCAAAGGAGGAGGTAACCACTAGGGTTTCGATCACCACAAGAAAATGTAACCTTTTGGAGTTTTTAACATTTTTAGATCCATGCTAGAATAAGGTGATATTTTGAGATGATGTTTTCTATATCTAATCTAGGGTTTTGGGGTTTTTCTTTAAGGGTTGGCATTAACTATTTATGATGGGTATTCATAGTAGTTTATTTGTGTTTATAAGGTTTTGGGTGTAGAGTTTTCCCACACCACTTTTCCCAAAGAGGCTCACGCCAAGGTAAGAAATTTGGACTTTATTATTGATTTTATGTTGCATGTGTGTATGTTAATGTTCTTAGGCACAAATATTTGGGAAGATGAAATGTTTAGCAGTAGTTGCCCCATAACAATGACTGAGGTGGTCTCCAAGGACAATTATTCCTCCCAGCTTCTATCCCATTTATGTGTAGTTATAGTTTATGTTGCGATGTATTATGAGACTAAGTAATTGTAACGCCATCCTAATAAGGATCGCTACACTGTGTAGTTTAAATAGTGTTTAACTCGCTAAACGAGTCATTTGAGTTTAAACTGTGTAATTAAACTAACCACAGTTTTAGGTACTAAAAATTTCGATCAAAGTAAAAAATTTATTAAAAATGTTTAACTTCCATGCATGGAATTCCATTATAATAAAAAATGGTTACAAACCCAAAAAATGAATACAACAGCCGACCTAGGCGACAAAATCAGGGTTCAATCCTAGTTCCAACTGACAACCTCGGCCATGGCGGATGAGTAGGCTGCATATGTACACTCCAGCCTTGAAGCTTTCCAACTCATGGCTGATCCAACCTTTCCTTTTCTTTACCTGCACCAACAAGCACCCGTGAGCCGAGGCTCGGCAAGAAAACATAATCATACTTATAAGCAGTACATTGTCATGTCATAGATTTACAACCAACATGCCTAGTAACAATAATCCTACTAATGCATGCAATTAACTTAGCTAAGTGGCTACAGAGCCACACTAAAGCCCATCTCCATCTTTCATACAATCGACCCTAAAGTTGGCCAACAGGGTGTGATGCTAACATTTCCAGCGACCTTAGAAACATTCAATCTTATATCTCGCTTCTGGATTGACTTAACCCTATCAATCAACAGTTGGCACGTTATTGTCGCCCTCAACTCCTGGGTCGAGCCTTTAAACTCTAGTCTAGTAAGCTAAGTGCATCAGCCTTTGACTAGTAAGTCAATTCCTTTAGAGTTCAACTGGTAAGCTGAGTCCTTTAACTTTCAACTGATAAGTTGAGTGCTTTACCTTTGACTAATAAGTCAAGTCTTTGTTTTTTGACTAGTAAGTCGCATTTATAACCTTCGACTGATGAATCGAATCTGTAATCTTCGACTGATAAGTCGAGTCCTTTAACCTTCGACTAATAAGTCGAATTATTTCATCCTTTGATTGATAAGTCAAGTCTTTCAATCTCGACTGATAAGTGGAATCCTTTAACCTTCGACTAATAAGTCGAGTCTGTAGAGCATGTTTTAACCTTAGCTATTAAGCCAGGCCCTTTATCAGATAACACAGATAAATCTTCAACTTATAAGCTGAACTTTCCCAATCAGATATACAGATTAACAACCACAGGGTCACACAAGTGTGTATCGCACTCCTTTTTATTTGTATGGCATCCGAGCCAGTCAAGTGTGTGTCGCACTCCCTTTTCATTTGTTTGGCATCCGAGCCAATCAAGTGCGTGTTGCACTCCCTTTCCATTTGTTTGGCATCCGAGCCAGTCAAGTGCATGTTACACTCCCTGGGTGGCCCAGCCATGGTGGCCCACACTCCACGTGCATAATGCCAATCTCAGCTCATAAGCCGAGTCCTACTGATCCTCGACTCATAAGTCGAACCTCACAAGCCTTCGACTTATAAGTCCAAGCTTTAGGACCCTCGGCTTATAAGATGAGTCTCCCAAAGTCCAATATGCCCTCGACTAATAAGTCGATTCCCAATTAACATCCTAATAACCCTCTGGTTTATAAACTGAGCTTTCTAGTCACAACAGACAATCACATATTTTCATTTAACATACATACCTACAGATACAATGCATTATAATACATTCAAACAACAATAATAGGCATAATCATAATTATGCGCATTCCAGTGTACTTAACCAGATATTCACAAACATAATTATAATCATGCTCATTAATAGGGCCAAAGCCTTAATCATGTCTATATTTGACCATTGGACTAAGCCCTAATCACACATTCACATACTGGGTGCAGTTTTCTTACCTTCGATCCAAATGCAAGTTACTAGCGATGCCCTTTGAGTATGATTCCTGATCCGAGCCCTTAGCGTTGACCTAGTCACAACCATAATAAGGAATTCCATCAACAACGAATGATTAAAGGCTTTCAAACTGAGTCCTAGCCTCCAGGACGTCGAATTCCACCCAACATGGGAGTAGAATTGATCCCGAGCCCAAAAGTTTAAGTCCCCAAACCCAAAACATACTCAAAGCCAAAAATCCCCTTAAGGGTCGCGGCCCCATGATCCCATGTCGCGGCCTGCCTCTAATCAGAGGCTCGGCCTCCCTGGCCTCCAGACATGCACTGCGACCCTGCCTCTGTGGCGCCGCGCCGCGCCCTAGCCACTGAGCCAACCTGGCTCCCATTTTTGCTCTATAGGGTCGCGACACACCAAGAACAGAGTCGTGGCCCAGCCCTTCGAACCCAGAATTTCTGGGTTTTTTCCTTAGCCGAACCTAACTAGAAACAATCTAATTATATCCCATTCTTCCAATTCAATCCCCATAATCAACATAATCCTTTTCAGCAACAAAACCTAGCAATTACTAGACTAAAAACTCATCAATACTTCAGAATTCACCCTCCAAACTATAGGGCATGCAAACACTTAAACTTCAAACAAAACTACAAATTTCCAAGAACCAAGTCAAATTTTAAGCTCTTGCCTCAAAGATAAAACCACCCTGAATTGAATCCCCAACTCAGCCAATCACCCCTTCAATTTCCTAAGCTTGGCCCTCCAATTTTCCTCAAAATTCTTCCCAAGCTCCATGAGACAAAGAGAAAATGAGAGAGAGAAAGAATGATGATGCTGAGAGTTTTCTTTTGCTTTCCTAAGCCCTCTCAAAGGTTCCCAGCCAACCAAGTCACATATTTGGCCAGAAATGACCAAACTACCCCTTTGCCCTTAGCCTATTCTTCACATGCTCCCAAGGGCAATTTTGTCATTTGTCTCACACCCCGCTACTCACAATTTACATCCTATAACTCCCGTTACTTCCAATGATTACCAAATAATTTCTCATTACCCGCTAAATCCTGGTAATGTACTAATTTGCTAAAATACCCCTAGGCTCACCCTGAGCCGGATATTAAACCCCGCTGTGACCTTTCCGCTAACTTGCTCATCAGGATCGTCTCGCGTCGAGTAACTCAAACATATCCACATAATAATGTAGTCTCAATCACACAGACTCAAATTTACGATTATACCATCAACGGTTCAAATGACTAAGATGCCCTTCTTATAAGAAACGGGCCCACATACACGTATTTAACATTTCTTACATGCAAGCATAATTATATTATAATATAATTCACATAATAACATGCTCATACTATATTAACACATAATTGACACAATTATTGCCTCCCGGCCCCCTAATCCAAGCACTAGGCCATATTAGGAAATTTGAGATGCTACAGTAATGATGCTATGTGATTGTTCTACTTCCTTGCTGAGCTTTTAGCTCACCCCTTACTTTTCCCCCTCTAGGCAAGTTTTGAATGACATTGGTGGCATAGTGAGCTGAGATTATTCCAGAGAGATGTATGTATCATGTGAGGGGCTTCATGGACGTGAAAGGATCAAAGAACATCATAGATATTTTGTTTTAAGCTATGTTCTTCAATTATAAGACAGTTTTATATTTCATGCAAACTATTATTTTACTTTGAACTTAAATTTGATTACTATGCATGTTTTCAATAAAATTTATCCCGGAGTGACTTATGTCCAAAGCATGTTTTATGTCACTTATTTAAATATTTGTCAATGTTTATAGTTAGTCAAATTAGGATGTTACAATGTCACCACATGAAGCAAAAAATAAAGCTTCAGGATTTTGGCATAGCAACATGTCACCTGGACTTGAGTAGGAAATATTCAAATTGTGATTTTTGCTCCTAATTGATGCATTTTAAAGCTCTAATCCTATTGGTTAGACTTAATGATGGTGTTTAACATATTTAAAGGGTTTCTCAAAGCATTTAGGACTTGATCACTCCTATCTACTCTCTCTTTCTAGCTCTCAAAGACTCGTAATTTTTCTCCAAGAAAATTATCGAGATTGCTTGAATTGTTGAATTTCCTAGGCTTGTTGTATCTCATTCCTTATTTCATCTGGCAAAAACCTCAAGCAACATCTCTAGTGGTTTGGAATAATGTTTTAGACAAAGTTTCTCATTTTTTGGAAGTCTTTGTGCTATTGTTTTCCTGTATTATTTGTGTTATTGTTCATATAATTTGTAGATCTAAATTGTTGTTCTAACTACTTACCCCAACAAAACTCACAATTCCACCCACATACCTTTGCTTGGAGATCGAGGTTGTGACATTTTTGTAAGATTTTGCAAGAGTTGTTTTTGAGTCTCTACTTCTTGGTGAAACTCTTATCACAATTTTTATATGTATTTATACTCAAGAGCGGTATTATTTTAAGAAGAAATTTTATCGTTTAGTCAGTTTTTCAAATGAGCATTTCATCAACAAATAAATAACTAACAATTTATAATCGATCAATCCTTCAAACCAATGTAAAATTTATTTGTTTTTAATTCAAAACAATCTTAAAATACCATAGCTCAGTGTTGTGTTAATTAAAAATGATGTATCTGTATTTACTTGAAAACTAACCTTTTATATAACAAAATCCCATAAAAAGGGAATCAAAATATTCCTTGCCCTTATCATACAACCAATGTAATGCCCCAAATTTCCTAATAAGGTTTAGAACCTTGATTAGGAGGTCGGGAGGGCCATAATTGATTTATTATGATATTTAATGATTATATGCATATTTAAGTGAATTATATTAGTATATGATGGTGAATGCATGCATATGGGTGTATTTATACTTATAAGGGCATTTTGGTAATTTGGCTTGTTGAGGGCATATTTGTAAATTGGGTGCATACTGATATTTGTGAATGAGATTTCATTATTATGGAGATATATTCGAGCTATTCGGCATTGTAACGCCCTACTACCTTAGAGTCGTTACTTAGTGAGTTTAAAACAAAAATCGTGCTTTTTACTGACTCTAAGTGGTTTCTAAAACCAAAAGTGTGAATAAATCAGAATTTAGGGTTGTACTCTTTGAAAATGTTTAGTTTCATTGAAAGCGTTAAGTATAAAACATCTAGGATCCCAAAATAAGGTTTACAAAATATTTACAACTCAAAAACAGATTTACACTTGATCAACTATCAAAAGAATGGTTTAATACAGCCATATACAAAATGCCCCCAACCAAAGCAGTCGGGCAGGCCGAACATGTACATGCCGCCCCCACGCTCTCCATACTCATGGCCGGTTGACTGATTCCTTGCTTTTACCTGCCACACGGAGCACCCGTGAGCCGAAGCCCAGCAAGAAAACCCAAATAGTACATAACATATGCAATTAATATAGCTGGCATAATTCACTGATAAATAGAAAAACCATCAGATTAAACAAGCACGACCATGCCGCCCCAGAGGCCTTACCAAAGCTTGGGGTCTCGGTTCTCACCGTAGGATAACTCATGTATCCCTTGGGTCCCACCCTAGCTATAGCATCCCATGTGCTGAGCGTTACTTCTGGCCCCACTGCCGTACCCGGCCTACGCCGCTCTCGGCCTTAGTCGTTCATTCCATTATAATCACACATATAATACATTCAGAAATAACCATTCAAACATACAATAGTTCATCTAAGTTTACACATTTGCACACAATACAATCTAGGGTCGTGCCCTGCAATCACACAGTGGGCCCATGCCCTATTCTCGGGTGTTCCGGTTTTCTTACCTTTAGATTCGGTAGCCTTGATCACCTGACTCCTTGAGCACGATCCTACTCGAGCCCTAGCGCTTACCTAAGCAAAATCCATAAGTCAAAGTCATCACCAACCTCAAGTCACAAACCTAGCCTCGGGACTAATCCCGAGCCCCCGGGAAGTCCTAGATCCCCAAAACAAAGTGGCAGAATCGAGCCCCGAACCCTAGGTCAAAATCCCTTCACAAAAGCCCAAAAATCCCCTCTGTGAACAGTGCAGCGCTACAGCGCTCAAAAGAGGGCGTTGTAGCGCTACAAGCAGAACCACCCCACCAGAACAGGGGCTAGCGCTACAGCGCCCCCTGACTAGTGCTGTAGCGCTAGTTGCAACCAGACCAAAACCAAAAATCGCATCTTGCGATTTTCTTCTCCCATTTCAACTCCAAACTTGCCCAAACCTTTTCCAAACCCAAAAACACACATATACACACCACACACTCATCCCAAGCATCCCATGAACTCAATCCCAAGCTCAAGCAACCCAAAACTCAAAATCTAACACAATGAACCCAAAAACCAGAAATTCACTCAAACAATAAGGATAGGGTCTTAGAAATCATACCGCGGGTGGAATTTCGACCTTGAATTGAACCCTAGACCTCCTTGGCTTGCACCTTCACAACCTTAACCTGTTTTCCCCAAAAACCCCATCCATTTAGCTCAAAAATACAATCCAAACCAGTCAAGCCCTAAAACAGAAAATCCCCAAGAACTTACCTCAATTTCTGATGTGATCTTGCTAACCCCTTGCCAATCCTCAAGCCTAGCTTAGGATCCTTGATGCTCAGCCTACCCTAGCTCTCCATTGAGCTTGACTCCAAGAAAAATGAAGGAATTTGGTTGGGAGAGCCACAAACCGATCTTGGACAAACCCCTTCAGATTTTCTCTTTCTTTTTCCCTTCTTTCTTTCTTTCTTTTCAGCCTATAACTTTATCTCTACAAAATCCACTAAGTATAAAGCCCCCTTTAATTCATCTCTTACAAGCCTAAAGACCAAAATGTCCTCCCTTACTAATTCTAAACCTTTATGTCCATAAAGGGGCATTTTAGTCATATTACCCAAATTCCCACTAATTCCTCAAGTGTTCCTAATAATTCTCGCTCGCTACCCAATACCTGAAAAATCATCAAATATACATTCCTCATCCTCAAGATTAACCTCAATATATTTCCAAATTCTCATTTAAACTCCCCAGGCTTATCCCAAGCCGGGTATAGATTCCCGCTTTGACTTTTCCGCTAACCCGCTCACTCTAGGATCGTCTCGAGTCATGGATCACCGATATCAACACAAAACATGCCCAAAATGGCCAGATTACAATTATGCTCAATCAGGTCTACATGCATACTAATTCACATAGTCATGCATCACAAATAATCAAATAGTCAAATAACGTGCATTAAACCATAATCATGCATTAAACTCATAAAAGTCACACACAGAATCCCATTATGCCCTCCAGGCACACTACTCAAGGCCCCTAAGCCTTAATAGTGAATTTGGGGTCGTTACAACTATCCCCTCCTCATGAAAATTTCGTCCTCAAAATTTACCTGAACAACTCGGGATACCGCTCCCGCATATCCGACTCCAGTTCCCATGTCGCCTCTTCAACCTTGCTATTCCTCCACAATATCTTAACCAAGGCGATGGTCTTGTTCCTCAAGACTTTGTCCTTTCTATCAAGGATCTGAACAGGCTTTTCTTCGTATGATAAATCCCGATCCAACTCCAAGTTCTCATAGCTCAACACATGAGTAGCATCCGATACATACTTCTGAAGCATGGATACATGAAACACGTCATGAACCCCTGATAGAGCTGGAGTCATTGCTAACCTGTAAGCCACCTCTCCAACTCGTTCCAGAACCTCAAAGGGGCCAACAAACCTGGGACTCAGCTTGCCCCGAACGCCGAATCGTTTTACTCCTCTCAGGGGTGAAACCCTGAGGAATACATGATCACCAACCTGAAATTCCACACTCCTGCGTCTCTGATCTGAATAACTCTTCTGGCGACTCTGGGAGGCGAGCATACGAGCTCTAATTTTCTCAAGTGCCTCATTGGTCCTCTGAACCATCTCAGGACCTAAATACCTCCTCTCACCTGCCTCATCCCAGTGAATCGGTGATCTGCACTTCCTCCCATACAGCATCTCATACGGAGCCACTCCGATAGTCGCCTGATAACTATTATTGTACGAGAATTCAATCAGGGGGAGATACCTACTCCAAGATCCCTCAAAATCCAACACACAAGCTCGTAACATGTCCTCCAGTATCTGAATTGTCCTCTTAGACTGTCCATCCGTCTGAGGATGATAAGCAGTACTAAACCGAAGTTGCGTGCCCATTGCCTTCTGTAGGCTCTTCCAAAACTTGGAAGTGAAAGTGGGGTCTCTGTCGGATACTATCGACCTCGGAGCCCCATGAAGTCGAACAATCTCCTTTACATAAAGCTATGCATACTGCTCCACAGTATAAGTTGTCTTCACAGGTAAGAAGTGGGCGGACTTAGTATACCTGTCCACAATCATCCACACTGAGTCATGCTGACATGCAACGGGCAATAACGAAGTATGAGCAAGCACAAAGCAAGTCATTCCTAGGAAGGTCCACACAACACAAAGCACACAACAAGGCAAATGGCACGCAGTGGCCCAACGAAGCTAACAAATAAGCAACACATAAGCAACAAGGAAGCACACAGGGGCAAGTATGGATAAATGTTATTTCATTAATATATAGCCTTGATAAGGCAAGGGAGTACACAGCTTTGGCCCCTATCTGCTGATGGCCATGGTGCTTCCCTAAGTCACCAGGTCACCTCCCCCTAAGGAGCCTTCTAGGGAAATAAAGTCTTCCCAGGAACATATATGATTTTTGTCTGGGAGACATATGCAATATTACAAAACTGCCACTACCCTATCCCATGAGGTTGCTTGGTGCAAGACTTGACTAATGATCAAGCACCAAGGCATGCTCATTAACAAAATGGCCCCATGTGGGTGTGCCAAAGGGGCAGCACGCCACACTCTCCCCCACTTAATCTTTCGGCGCCCTCGACGAAGTAGCTTGTAGATCTTTAATCTTCTGCGTGAGCTTCTTCAAGTCTTCCGCCCTCTCCCAGCTGATTTCGTCATCAGCGAGCCCCTTCCATTTTACCAGATATTCTTTATGCTTTTTGCGGTCAGTGGTGACAGTTCTTTCCGCCAGGATTTCTTCAAGTTGACGCTTGCTCCTTGGCTAAACAATGACTCCTCCTCTGGTTGACTGGTTGCACTCTGGATTTGCTGGATCTTCATGATACGGCTTCAAGTTGCTGATGTGAAGGACTGGGTGTATCTTCATCCAAGCTAGTAGGTCAACTTTGTATGAAGTTAGGCCAACTTTTGAGATGACTGAGACCGGACCCTCGTACTTGCGAACGAGTCTGATGTCTTTGTCCCCTCGGAATCTCAACTGTTCGGACCTCAGCTTGATTAATACTAAGTCACCTGCTTTGAACTCCAGTGGTCTGCGCTTTTGATCTGCCCACTTCTTCATTCTTCTTTAGGCTTTTTCTAGATAATCTCGGGCAATATCTGTTGTTTTCTTCCAGTCTTTTGTGAAGTGAAAGGCTCGCGGGTTCCGACCGCGATATTCATCCACTGTGTGGGGTAACAGTGGTTGCTGTCCATTAACAACTTCAAAAGGGCTCTTATTCGACGAAGAACTCTTTTGAGAGTTGAAACAAAATTGAGCTCCATCGAGTAGTTGCGGCCAATTCTTCTGATTGGCATTCACAAAGTGGCGCAAGTACTCCTCCAACATCCCGTTGAATCTTTCTGTCAGCCCATCTGTCTGCGGATGGTAGCTCGAGGAAATATTCAGTTGTGACCCCAAGAGATTGAATAATTCGGACCAAAACGTCCCCGTGAATCTTCCATCTCGGTCACTGACGATGTTCTGGGGCACTCCCCAATATTTGACAATATGTTTGAAAAATTGTCTGGCTGTCTCTTCTGCCGAACAGTACTTCGACACTGGGATGAATACTTCGAGAATCTATCCACGACCACCAAGATCGCACTTAAATCTCCTGTCTTCGGAAGACTGGTGATAAAGTCAAGCGACACGCACTCCCACGGTCGGCTTGGGACTCGCAAGGGCTCCAACAACCCAGGTGTCTTGTTCCTATCGACCTTGTCTTATTGGCAGACCAGATAGGTCTTGGTGTACTCCACTACATCGTCTCACATTTGTGGCCAGTAGTATCCCTGCTTCAAGAGGGCATGGGTTCTCTGCCACCCTGGATGACCTGTCCACAGAGTGTCATGACACTCGCTTAGTAATGTCCTTTGCAAATCTCCAGCTTTTGGAACATACAAGCGCCCCCCTTTAGCCCACAGAAGATCATCCTCCACCCAGAACTGGCGAGTCTTGCCTTCTTTTACGAGCTTCAGGATGGTCCTGACAACTGGGTATTTCTCCAGGTTTTCTTTAATGCGTTCCTTGAGTGGAGTGTTCACCACACTAGCTGACAAGCTAGCCATGATCTTTAGAGTCACCAACTCCGCTTTGCGACTCAAGACGTCAGCTGCCTGGTTTAAGCGTCCTGCCCTGTGCTCAAAACAGAAGTCGAATTCTGCCACAAACTCCTACCATCGAGCCTGCTTAGGGGTCAGTTTCGGCTGAGTAAGGAAATGACTCACAGCTGCATTATCCGTCTTCACTACGAACTTTGACCCCAGTAAGTAATGCCTCCACACTCACAAGCAATGTATAACTACGAGGAGCTCCTTCTCCTGGGCAGTATACCTCCTCTCAGCTTCAGACAACTTGCGACTTTCGTATGCGACCGGGTGGTCCTCTTGTACTAGTACCCCTCCCAGAGCATAATCTGATGCATCTGTCTGTACTTCGAAGGGCTTGCTAATAGTTGGCAAGGCAAGAACAGGATCCTTCATCATGGCTTCTTTCAAACTCCTGAACGCTTCAGCACACTTGTCAGTCCACGCCCAAATCACACCCTTTTTCAGAAGCTCGGTCAAGGGTGTCGCCCTTCTTGAGTATCCATCCACAAATCGCCTATAGTAGTTGGCTAGGCCCAAGAAGGAGCGGAGTTCTTTCACATTTGTGGGGCTTTCCATTCCTGGATTGCCCTCACCTTCTCCAGATCCATACGAATACGGCCACGTTCCACCACATGGCCTAAGAACTTGATGCTCTCTTGTGCAAACGAGCATTTCTCTCGCTTCACATATAGCTGGTTCTCTCTTAACTTCTGAAACACTTGAGCCAAGTGTTCTTGATGCTCTTCAATCGTGGCGCTATAAACCACGATATCATCCAAGTACACCACCACGAACTTATCTAGATACTCGTGGAATACTTGGTTCATTAGTGTACAGAAGGTAGCAGGCGCATTTGTCAACCCAAACGGCATTACTCGAAACTCAAATGCTCCGTATCGAGTAACGCACGTAGTCTTTGGTTCATCCCCATCTGCAATCCTCACCTGATAGTAGTCCGATCTCAAGTCCAACTTTGTGAAGTATTTGGCTCCACTTAGCTGGTCGAACAAATCAGCGATCAGAGGGATGGGGTAGGTGTTGTGAACTGTCACCTTATTGAGAGCCCTATAGTCGATGCACAGTCTCAAGCTCTCATCGTGCTTCTTCTGGAATAGCACCGGTGCGCCATATGGCGCCTTCGACGGTCTGATGAACCCTGCCTCCAATAGCTCTTTTAATTGCTTCCTCAATTCTTCTAGCTCAGGGGGTGCCATTTTGTATGGCGCTTTTGTTGGAGGTTTCGCTCCGGACACCAGCTCTATCTGGTGATCAATCCCCCTCTTTGGTGGCAAGGCTTTGGGGATTTTATCTGGCATCACATCCCCATACACCTTTAAGACCCTCGTAATTTCTAGTGGAACAATTTCTTCCACTACTTCTTCGAACACGGTGGGTACAGCTACATAAGTGGGCTCCTGCTTCCTCACACCCTTCTTGAACTGTAAAGCTGAGAGAAGCTTCACACCAGGGGGTGGTTTCACCTTTGCAGGTACCATTGAAGGAGTCTCTCCCATTATGAGTAAGCTTCCAGTGGCAGGAATTGGAATGGCACCTTTCTCGGTTAGAAAGTCCATTCCCAAAACTACATCGAAGTCGTCCATATGGACGACCACCAAGTCAGTCTGCCCCTCCCACGTGTCAATTTTCACTTTTACCCCTTTAGCCACGCCAGTTGTGGCCAAGGCTTTGGAGTTGACCGCTTTCATGCGGCCTGCATCTTTCTCCAGCTTTAGTCCCAGTCGCTTTGCTTCGAGTTCAGAGATGAAGTTGTGGGTGGCGCCAGTATCAATCATCACGCTTTTGGCAGGCTTTCCATTGATAGCGGCATCCACGAACATTAGCCCTTTCCCCAGGGTCTTCTTCCCTTTCTCGCCATGCTTCTTGAGAGCGTTCAACAAGCGGACAGCGCCCATGTACGCGTACTCTTCTTCTTCCTCTTCTCCTTCGCCCTGTTGTTCTTGGCCGATGAGGGCATTCAGCTTGCCCCGGAATTGGCAAACTGCTGACTTGTGTGGGCCTTTGCAAATCCAACAAGCTAGTGGCTTCTTCCCTACAGTAGCATCTGTCCCACTGGAAGAATTGGACTCAACTGTCCTCTTCTCTCCCCCACTCTTACCCTGCCAGGACTTCCCAGACTTCTTACTCCCGGCGCTACTTGAGCTGGCTGGAGGAGTAGTCCTTTTCGGCAGGCTGCTCTCCGGAGTGTAGTCTGTTAAGCGTTCGGCAGTAGCTTGAGCGGTGGCCAGATCAGACACCCGCTATCTTTGAAGTTCTTGCTTGGCCCACAGTTTCAATCCCTCGAGGAAGCAGAAGAGCCTGTCCACTTCGGACATGTCTTTAATATCGAGCATCAGTCCCGAAAATCTCTTTACATATTCTCGGATTGTCCCGACTTGTTTAAGCTCTCGTAACTGGCGACGAGCTATGTAAGCTACATTTTCTGGCAGAAACTGCGTCTTTAGTTCCCTCTTCAGGTCCGCCCAAGATGTGATGGTACACCTGCCATTCTCTATGTCATCATACTTGGTCCTCCACCACACCTTGGCATCTCCCGACAAATACATGGTAGCCATGGCAACCTTTCCGTCTTCTGAATCGGCCCGCACGACTCTAAAGTAATATTCCATGTCAAAGAGGAAATTCTCCAAATCCTTTGCATCTCTGGCCCCATTATAAGGCCTCGACTCGGGTACTTTGGCTCGGCCATATTCCATACCTATCGGCCCTATTGCAGGGGCATTCCTAACCGCTCTCATGGTCAGGTTTACCTTGGTAGATAGCTCAGCCATTTCTTCTCTGAGCACACCGACTGCCTCCCTGCAATCTTCCGTCGTGTCTTTTATGGAAACTTCTTGTTCCTTCAGCATGCGCTCCACTGCCGCGATGCGCTCTTCCCACCGAGGGGAAACAGAAGTACTTGTTGGAGTGTTTCTTTTCTCCAACGCGATAATTCTGGATAAGAGAACATCATTCTCCTTTTCCAGCGCAGCTATGCGATTGTTTGCATCTGACGATCCCGAGTCCTGACTTGCAGAGGAAAGATCCCTGACCCTTTCGTCCAGGCCATCCAGTTCCCCTACTCGCTTCTCAAGAGCTTCGATCCTCAGAGTGTTGCTCACCATAGTGTGTTTTGCCAAGCTCTTTCTAACTTGGCTCTGATACCAACTGTCACGGGCCGGCTATTTGGGTACTCCAACTAGACGAAACGTGCGGCACTTGCAGACTCTTCAAGCTAGCAAGTCAGCCTACAACACACACCTACAGGCAAACAAACTCATCGGTTAGCCACATACACATCTCGGACATGCAACGGGCAATAACGAAGTATGAGCAAGCACAAAGCAAGTCATTCCTAGGAACGTCCACACAACACAAAGCACACAACAAGGAAAATGGCACGCAGTGGCCCAACGAAGCTAACAAACAAGCAACACATAAGCAACAAGGAAGCACACAGGGGAAAGTATGGATAAATGTTATTTCATTAATATATAGCCTTGATAGGGCAAGGGAGTACACAGCTTTGGCCCCTATCTGCTGATGGCCATGGTGCTTCCCTAAGTCACCAGGTTACCTCCCCCTAAGGAGCCTTCTAGGGAAATAAAGTCTTCCCAGGAACATATATGATTTTTGTCTGGGAGACATATGCAATATTACAAAACTGCCACTACCCTATCCCATGAGGTTGCTTGGTGCAAGACTTGACTAATGATCAAGTACCAAGGCATGCTCGTTAACAAAATGGCCCCATGTGGGTGTGCCAAAGGGGCAGCACGCCACACTGGGCGCCGCTGCCCTTGCCTTAGAGAACCCTGGGGGCCGCGGCCCAAGATGCTAGGGCCGCAGCCCTTGCCCTGTTTTCACCCCGTTTACTCGTTTTGACCCCGGGAACTTAGCTATGGGCCTCGGGAGTGTCCCTACTACTTGGATTAGTTTGGATTGGTCTCTTGGAGGCTATATATTGGTGTGGAAACCTTTGATTATCATGTTATTGATGGTGTTCCATATTTGGTTATGATTAGGTGACCGCTAAGGGCTTAAAGGTTGATCGTTCTTAAGGGTCGTTCTTATATTGGTTCTAGCTCGAATCTGAGGTAAGAAAACTGCACCCTATGTATATGTGACATGCATGGTTATTATCGAGGCATGTTGGTTGATTATTGAGTATGACATGCATGGTTATTATTGATGCATGCCGGATGATTATTATGTATGACATGCATGGCTATTCTTGATGCATGTTGGTTGACGATTAAACGTGACATGCATGGCTGTTATTGGTGCATGTTGGATTGCTGGATATATTGCATATGATGCATGAGAAACTTGTGATTAGACATGCTTCGTATATTAAGTATGATATTATTCAGAGCTTGTGCCTCTGTGGTTGTGCATGGTCCTAATTGTACTAATACCTGTTAGTAAGCATGTTGAATACCTTGTCTATGGATATGGAACATGTGATATATGATTGACGGCATGACTTACTTGTGTATGACACTGACTAGTCAGGGACCGACTCTAAAGTCGAGAATCACGCATTGAATGGCTCTATGGCATTAATGCTAGACCGACCCTAAGGTCGATGAATCATGCATTGAATGGCTCCATGGCATTAATGCTGGACCGACTCTAAAGTCGAGAATCGTGCATTGAGTGGCTCTAAGGCACTAATGCAAGACCGACCCTTAGGTCGATGATCACGCATTGAATAGCTCCATGGCATTAGTGCGAGACCGACCCTAAGGTTGAAGAACTTATAAGCGCTTGCCTGGTCTATGACCAGATGTTTATAGCCAAGGTATATGACCCCGGTGACTGTTTGTCACATGGCTAGGGGACGCTATCCATAGCACGACTCTAGAGTCGGGAGGAAGGTTATGTTGGTGACCATTCACCATGCACCTGTCCTGATCAAACCTATGAAAGAATCACCTATCAGTTAAGCCCTGGTGACCCTATCGTCACATGGCTAGAGGGGAGCTATGCTCATTACTGTGACTTTTGGCTATTGTCACCTATTTGCTTGGACTGATAGTCCTGAACGGTTATTATGATCGTTGTTGATATTATATCATGTTTTGTTGTGTTTTCTTGCTGGGCTTTGGCTCACGGGTGCTACGTGGTGCAGGTAAAGGCAAGAGGAAGTCGGTCCATCCTTGAGTTGAAGAACTTAGGTGATGATGTGTACATATGTAGCTGCTCGTCCACCACGGCCGAGGTTTAAAGTGGAACTAGGGTTGGACCCTGTTTTGCCGCTTAGAACGACCTGTTGTAAATATTTTCTGTAATAGACTCTGAAACTTTATTTTCGGGATCCCAATGTGTATATTAAACGTTCTAGTGAAACGTTACATCCTAACCAAAGTTTTTAATCCCTAAACCGCTAATCATACTTAGTTCGCGATTTTGGCCAAATGACTCGATTAGCGAGTTTGGCACTGTTTACAAGGCACACCGTAACGGTCCCTGGAGTTTGGGGCGTTACAACCAACACACTTCAAATCATCTCAGTGAATGCATGTATATATAATATAGGGTGAGGTTGTTAAAATTTTTGGCTTTTAACTTTTGGGCTTATAAAAGCTCTCTTTTACTAGAGCTACACTTAGTAGTTTCCAGCTTTTATAAATAAAAAGTTCATTTTAGTTATACATCCAAACAACTTTTCAAAAATACTTTTTGTTTATACATTTTTTGATTGTGTATTTTGTATCATATATGTTTATACTCTGTATTTTGACAAATTACTTTTTGAACTCTGTATTTTGTAAAATTATTCAAATAGACACCTAAACTCAATTTTGATCAAGAAAAAGTTCAACATAACAACACAATTCATATTTGGTTATATAACAAAATCCAATAAAATGGGAATCAAAAATTCCTAGCCCTTATCGTATGACCAACACTTCAAATCATCTCAGTAAATGAATGAATATATAAATATAATATAGGGTGAGGTGGTAAAACTTTTTGGCTTATAAAAGCTCTCTTTTACTAGAAGCTACACTTAGTAGTTTCCCAGCTTTTATAAACAAAAAGCACAATTTAGTTATACATCCAAACAACTCTTCAAAAATACTTTCAGTTTATATATTTTTAGACTATGTATTTTAATAAATTATTTTTTAGACCTTGTATTTTGTAAAATAATTCAAATAGACTCATAAACTCAATTTTGATGAAGAAAAAATTGAACATAACAATACAGTTGTAAGGCAAAATGATTTTGTTTTTGTTTTAAATTGTTAGTTTGATGAATTATTTGTAATTTTAGCTCAGAAAATTTTGACCAAAATCAAGTTTAGGGTTCTATTTAAATCATTTTACAAAACAAAGGGTCCAAAAAATTATTTGTCAAAACACAAAGTCTAAACAGGTAATTGTACAAAACACAGGGTGCAAAAAGTTATAAACCCGGCAAATATTAAAAGAAAAAAATGCCAAGAAGGTCAAAAAAAAAATATTTGGGAAGTGTTCCCAACCAACCCATACAATTCATGATTTCTTGATATCTCTTCTTTTCTTGAAACAAATATCAAAACCATAATTATTACAAAATCTTACGAGCTAGTGCAAAACACGGTTTCTCAATTGGTTACCCAAATACTCTCATTGTTATGGACCAAAAAGAAACGATCTCAATGAACACAAGGTTTCTTTATTTTCCATTCTAGCTTTTAAATCACCTCACATCTCAATGAAATAACAAATGCATGTTGCATTTCTTTATGTGGATAAAAAAGGGTGTGTAATTGAACAGTTTTTAGGCCTTAAGCATTCACAAGTACCACCGTTATCTCACTTAAAGCTGCAATTAATAGATTATTTTTCGAGATATGGACTGAGTACAACTATATTACAGGGGCAAGATTATAATGGAGTTAGTAATTTGCAAGGTGAGTGCAAAAGCACTTATTTTGAAGGAGAATCATTGTGCATATTACATCCATTGCTTTGCTCATCAATTAAAATTAGCTCTTGTTGGTGTCGCAAAAAAGCATGTTCAAGTTACAGAATTCTTGTATGGTAGCTAGTGTAGTGAATTTTGTTGGAGCATCAATCAAACTAACGGACATCCTTCAAGAGAAACAAATGCTCAGATATCTCAAGCATTGTAAAGTGGAGAGGTTGAAAATAGTCGAGGCCTAAACAAAAGTACAACTCTCAAACATCATGAAGACGCGTTGGGGCTCATAGTATGGTACATTGAAGTCTTTGAAATTATTGTTGATGATGTATCAAATTCTTAGCAAAGATACCAAGAAACTAATTTATTAGAAAATATGCAAGAATATAGCTTTGTATTTTGTCTACATTTGATGAAAATTATATTGGGAGTTTCCAATAAATTGTCAAAAGCATTACAGTGAAAAGATCAAGATATTGCAAATACTTTTGCCTTAGTCAAAATTTGTAAATTAACAAAGATTGCAAGAGATGAAGGAAAATGGTTGAGATTAATTTATTGGCTAAGTTTCCTCCTCATGTGAAAGCCACAATATGGATATTACATAGGTGATATCTACGTACTTCGAGGTAGATCACGATGTAAAACTTATGAGACTTCAAATTTACATCATTATATTTTGTGGGGTTGTAATATTCCATGGTTGATATACAACTTCAAGAATTAAATGATCGTGTTGACGAGGTAAATACTACATTACTTATTTGCGTAATATTTTGTCTTTATAATTTGTTTGTTGCTTTTCAGAAACAAAAGCTAATTCAATTTGCTGGATGCTATGTAGTCAAGTATAGAATTTTCATATTTAAAGAGGATTAGTAACATTGCAAACAAAAAATGATTGAAATGGGAAAAGACAAGGTGGTGAATGACAACATAGTTAATTACATTGAGAAATAAATTTTTTATTGTATTGATAATGAAATTATAATGCAACATTTTCAAAGCATGAAAAAAACAACTTGTAACATTTTTTATTGAATTTAATAATTTGATTATATATTTTGTGTTGTTAATTTTGTTAAAAATTTATATGGTTACCCTATGAAATGAAATACTAACTTCGCCACTGGCTCTAACACTACATACGTGACTTTGATCACAAGAGTTATTTTCTAAGAGATCCCAAAATAATCCAACATAGTTTTAAGCCTAGGGCATGCAGTGCAGCTTTATCTTATAGAATTGTACTATATTATTACATAACATAATAATGGCTCCGACATACATAAATAAAATACAAATTGAGCCCTCTTTATTTTTATTGTATTGTGGGTTGTATCATCATTGGCATTACACAGATAAACCCGCTATTCTAAAAGCATTTGAGCTTGAGCCTAAGAAGTTGAAAAAGACCATCTTAGCTATACAAGCTGCGTAATTTCAAACTTGTAATCTCCAAAGTCACTTTCCAACCAATCTGATAATAGATTTCTTTCATGAAAACTTTCCAAACACAGCCTTGTTTCCTTTCATCAATGCTGACATGAATTAGAAACTTCAAAATCCAAATGGTCTTGAAACTAGTGCACTTCTTAGTAGTCAGCATTGCGTCCTCAGTCCCATAAAAAACGTCTTTTACTTTGAAGCTTGGCAAAGTTCTATAGTCTACCACCAATTAACATAGTGGTATTACCGTGGTGGCCGTTCTAACGCGATCCAACCAAACCTGCCTTTCCGAAAATCTGACAAGATACGAAACGCTGCTTGGTTATCGTCACCATTGAACAAGTGATTTGCAAGCTTGTGAACAAATCTGCATGTTAGAGAAATTAAAAAATAAGAGCAACTAGAAAAAAGTGCACAATCTAATTAAATTTGCCACTTTATTTAACTCATTTCTTCACCTTTTCTTATAAATTTCCCATGTCCAATCTTAACATTTTCTCACTTCAACGCAAAATGTGCCAGCTTACAACAAATATTTATAGTTGATTGTATTTTCCAGGTACAAAGAAACTACTTCAGTGTACTTACCTTCTACCACATTGGCCATCCGCATCAATCTTGTATCGATTCTGAAGAACTTCTATACCTGACAATGGTAAAAATATCTGAATACATATATTAAAGTACAACAGATCTTTATTTTGAAACTTGTTCACCCAGCAGACACATATGAAAATCACATGCCAAAGCACTTACAAAATCCCTCAGCTCTATAAAATCAAACTGACAAACTAAACTGTTATAAGAAACCATTACAGACTCAACAATTTAAGCTGCCAAAGATAGTAGAACCTATTAATATACAAAACCAAATGTACATTTCACTCTTCTATGAAATGATTCAATCTTAAGTCTTAAATAACACAGCAAGAGTTGGAGTCACTGCCATGATAGTTCTATGAAGAAATATTAAAACATGGGGTCATATCTATACCTACTGACGGAAGCTTTGTCAGCATCTGTACAAGAATTGCAGCAACATCAGGAAAATTATAGGATCTTTCTCCAATGTCGTCACATACGGCAAGCTTTATTGCAGAAGACTGATCACTAATCCTCATAGGAATTATACCAGGAGAGTCTAGCAATTCAAGATCATTCCCAAACCGAACCCACCTTTGATGGGAACAACAAAAATATGTGAGAAGAGCAAGTATTCAACTCTAATATGTCACATATGTAGACCTATCTAATAATGTGGAATTTTCAAAATTAGGAGTTGTTCATAGCTGTAGCAACAAGAAACAAATTTAGGAACCCTTAGTAATGAATTATGCACAATTATGACTAGATGTTGTTTTTGTTCTTGTGCGATCTTAGATACTTTAACATATATATTATATATTTTAAATGTGCTAACCTTTAAAGATTTTAGGAACAAGAAATTATAGTAATTTGCTGTGTAAGTAACAAAAGTGAATCAAACCTTAGACATTGTGGTAGCAAATCACAAATCTCACCACTTGAGCCTCTTGGGTTCTTATACAATTTTAATTAAAGTGCTACATATGTGTAGTTCAAATATTTTAACAAATTTCAGTATTTAAATGAAACCAAAAATACAATATTTAATTTGGCATTATAAGGTAATGTGATCTTAATCTTTATTCTAACCCTTATTTGTATATACTACCATAATCTAAGTAACAAAAAAATGGCTTACTTCAATACTCTTGTAACACCAGGTCTTGGAGCTGCTGGACACATCCGGCGCTTCAACAATCGGTTGATCAAAGAAGACTTTCCCACATTTGGATACCCAACTATTCCAGCTCGAACCTGTTTGTAATAAGAAATTCTTGCCAGGCATCAGTTTGCTACAAAGCATAAGAGCTATCTATAGTGAAAAAATTAGTGTAAAGACAATTACACTACTACTATACTTCCCTTTCGCCTTTCATTCAAAAGCTCAACTTGAACAATTTAACAGCGCTATTACAAGTCCATAAATTAAAATAAATAAATAAAAAAAAAGGAGGAATAATATATTGTTGATTAAGATGCAAAGATTGAATAATCATTAAGAAAACATGGGAAATTATTTACAAAATTATATATTAAACAACAGACTAAGCACTTAGCATGAAATAACAGCAAAGAGTGAGAAAGAGCTCATAATATCATTTGGAAGAGCAACTCATGGATAATTAAGCAAGACTAGTTTATAATTTTAAATAATAAGAAAAGCTCTTACATCAATAAAGTACCAGCCTATTGTAAGGAAAAAACACACACAGACACTCCAATATTATTTTTTTTAATAAAAAAAAATTGAAAATTGAAAGAATCGCAGGAATAGAAAGAAGAAAAAGGCAACTATTGAAGCATAACAAATACAAAGAAAACATAAGTTTTATTTATGTGTGAGTATAAATAAATATGTACAACTTTTTCAGAAAAATTAAGAACAAAGTAAATTAATAATTACTGTAATGATCAACTTTCGATACTATATAAATATCTAGGAGCTTACTGGACGAGGAAGCAGTCCTTTGGCTCTACGTTTGACATTTACACCTGCAGCTAATGCCTTGGCTAACCGGCCTAGCTTCATGGCTCCCTGCACTTACAATGTGAAAGCACTTACATTCTGCTGTGATGTTCTTGTTCAAATTATTGAAAACATACAAAGAATATCCCTAGGTGTCACTCTTCTTATTAAAAAACAAAAAAAGTAATCAATACCATTCCATGTTGGCCATTTGCAAAGACAACTTTAGTTCCCTGCCTTGCATAATAATCTGCCCAAGCATTCCGGTCTGCTGTAGATATCATATCTTCTCTATTCAACACCAAAATTCTATTTTTATTACCAAGCCATGCATCCATCTGTTCTGTTCAGGAAAAAAATATAAGAAACCAAGAATGTTTATTGGCATATCAAGTTCCAAAGCTTGTAGTACATGGAGCATTTAAGACCACCTTAATAATTGGTCACACTGTTTACCAATCGAACTAACACTTCCTCATTCTTCATTTGGTTTTCCATTAAAAAATAATATTGCATTTGCATTATGTTTAATCAAAACTAATAGTCAAAAACATCTAAAATAAAAATAAAATAACCCATAATCTACAAACAATTTATCAAATAGGCAGTTAATCATAGTACTTGTTTTCAACTGGCCATCTAACTAGAGCAGCTAAGTACCACCTGTGGATGACTAGTGGACATGGGAATTCTGCCATCTCGCACCTCGATCACAACGTCCATCAACTTGAGTTGTTCTTTAAGTTCTTTTTCTGTTTTTGCAATATGACCAGGATACCACTGCCCAAAATTCAACATCCAACAAGCATTTTGAGGTATAAAATATCAATTTCCAGTTTAAATAATAATAAATATACACCCAAATATCATCTTATATTTCCATTCATAATTGTCTTAACTCTTAACCATACCTAACTCATACCTGAACAGGTCGAAGAGCTTTAGTCCAGTGATAAAGATCTGTATCAAGATCAACCCAGTCATCCTCAACTCGGGAGCTAATTGAATTAGAACTTTCATGTATATAAAAATTTGGAGTTTTCCCACCAACAATCTGTAATGTTTTTTTTTTTTTTTTTGCATATAAGAGCATTAGAAAGAATATATAACATTCAATTCCCACAGCAAGTTTACTAGAATACATGTCCAATGAAGCACAAAAGATTTTAGTATACAACCCAAGAATGGAGCTAGAAAATGAAAACCCACAACTATTTCTTCAGATAAACGGGAAAAAAATTGTCTTTTAAAGACAAAAAACTCTGCCCATATGAAGTTTTAGAATACCCATTAAGAAAAAGCTTGCCTAAGACAACAAAGATAAATAAATAAATAAAAAGAACTTTGCCTGGATAGTGGGAGGTGTAGACGAAAGTGACGCTCTTGCTGAGAGAATTGTAGAGAATGAGTGCTTTGGTTTGGTTTGGGTCTGAAAAAAATTCCCAGCAACTTTGGGAAAGTTAGGAAGGCAGTGGCCGGAGAGTTGAATAGCCATTGGTGCTGCTAACCTTCACCTTAATCTTTGCTCTGCTCAACTCAAGCTCTCCTTGGATGATTAGATTTTTTTTTCTTTTTAAGGGAGGGCTATCACTATTCAAACTGAAATGAAAAAAGATTACAAATTGTAGGAGATAATTCTTCCAACCAATGAACCTTATCGTCTAACCAAAGAGTATGCTAAACTAATCCATGGACCGCTTATAAACAAAGTGACCGACATGAGAAAGAGATGCCCTTAAAAATTTAGACAATAAAGCTTAGCAAACTAAAAAATACTGGAAATCCGCAAGCTTAGTCCCAATTGAGTCTCACAGAAGTAGCAAAGTAACCACCTGAAAATCAATTAGATATATAAGTTATCATTTTATCCTTTAAAAATATAAATAAATTGGGTTACTAACTATTTTCCTTCCGCTAGAGACAGATAATGGCTTTAACATTATCATTTAAAACAGTTATACTTATAAAAAGACAGTATGTGATCCTCTACATTATCATATAACTGCTTCTCCTAAGATAACAAAACATTATAATTCTTTCTATTCTAACAAGTCCTTTGCCACATGCTTTAATTTAACCTAATAATAATAATAATAATAGAACCTTAACATAATAAAATATATCATAACAATACAAAGCCATCAAATGGCACAAGGGAAAATAAGAACTTGAAATTCTCATTCCAAGATAACATAACAAAACAAAGATAAGTAAGCAACAGAGAGTTAGGGAACCTTCAGCCATCAATCACCGGGAATAGCCATCACTACATTAATTTTAGATATTTGATAAGAATCAACTATTGAATATATACCCAACTCTGACTGGAAAAAGACCAACATCAAATCAGATGTGCCTAATTAAGAGATTAAGGGATCATAACTCGGTAAGATGTTTGAGAGATCCAGAATGTACTCAGTTTTACACTAGGATAGGTAAATATTCAAGGTAATAGCATGTATGGTTGCAATCAATACATTTACTCTTTAGTATAAAAAACACTTCCTGGACATCTTTAACTATAATGTACATTAAAATATTATATAATAGCCTAATTAATATAAACTTTATAAACTTCAATACATATTATTACTACAAGAATAAAAACAAACAATAGAAATTAGAATTAAATAGGTAAGGAAAAATCTATAAATTGATGGCACTTATCAAGCAAAGTATTCCATTTGTATATATTAAATTAAAGATTAACAGCATGTGAACTGTTACAATTCATTTTAATCTAACACTACGTTTTGATTAGAATCATATATATAATATATGGGAAATAAAGTAATTATGGACATTAGCATCCTCAAATAAGAAGAGGTGCTACTTTTATATATATAAAGAGGCACTACTTAGACCTATCAAAATAGTAATGGCTGAATTAAAAGGACATGAAGGAAAGAAAAAGCCAAAGGATTCTATACTTTCAATATAGCTTGCTGTAGTAAAACCGGTGAGAAAATTATTAGAAAAATCATATACAACTTTCCCTCTATATATTAAACTATAGAGATATTTAAAGTTGAGATGAACAGAGGATATAATATATTTGCAGGAAGAGCTTCAATGAGGATATAAAAAGGAATGTCCCCCTACATTTGAGGGTAACAAGACTACTAATAAACCTTGACATAACAAAACAGAGCCAATAGAATTGGCACAAGACCAGCCTCAGAAAATGGCTTCTCTACATTAAAATATTTTTTCAACAATTAATAAAATCACTGAAGATAAAATGAGCTGAATACAAGATTTGATAAGCAATCTAAAAGATACATAAAACTCAATCTAAGAAAGGAATAAGCAAGGATCTTAGATAGACCGAATTGATCAAAGGTGCAAAAAATAAAGATACTGAAAATGTATCTATTTGGAATAATTAAGAGAATAAGAAAATAAAAGCATCATCCATCAATCTAAGAAGAAAACCTTGGTTATAGGTATTGATAAACTTACTAAATAAGTATCAAGTAAAGTCCGTAATCCAAAAAAACCAAAATTTTGAACTCATCCATCTGATTAACAACATACTCAAATAATAAATTATAACAAAATTCAATCAGAACAAAAAAATTAGACCTAAAACCTGTAGTTGAACCCCTTTAACGAGAAAATTCTAAAACAGATAAACAGTCATATTAACTCAATAAAAAATAAAAAATAAAAAAACCATAAATCAGAAAATTAAAAGAGAGAGAGAACCTGAGCAATCTATCAATTGTAACAGCCATAGACATTAAACAAACATATATACTAACTCAGAACAAACCTACACACAACAAAGTGCCAAAAGAAATTCACAAAAAATGTATATACACAAAATATTAAAATTCGAAAACAACACAGCACAAAAACACAGATATTTGAAGCAAAAAGTTTTGAAATTTCCTACAATCGTCGTCGACTCGTCGGTGGGTCACCCCGTGACTGTGTCCGTGTTTCGTCGAGGAGAAATGTTGTCGTTGTCGCTGCCGAGGGTGAGCCGCCGCCTGTGACACTGGAGATTAGAGAGTGACAGTAAGGGAAGAAGAGCTGAGGTAAACCGTAAGGGAAAGAGAGAGGGAGATTGAGTGGCCAAGCCAAGGGACGAAGAGAGAGAGGGGTGCGAGAAAGTAGAGTGAAAAGAGAGAGACTGCTGAAGTCGGTAACTTTGGATAATTATAATTTTTTTTTTTTTTAAATAATTGGGAAAATGAGCGTCCCAATCCATGCTTACAAACGTTCCCCGGGATAACCACTTTTCGAAAGTTTTCTGTGTTTTTTTTTTTTTTTTTTTTAAGTTTACATAAGTATAGTAGTAGGGGAAAAATATATATAGTTTCTAAATTCATGGGAAAAAAAATAATTGTACAAAATACGGTAAGTTTTGGAATAAAAGTTTAAAATATGATAAAAAATTATCATAAACTTAATTCTCTTATTTTCTCTTCTCTCCTTACGATCTCTCTCTTCTTATTTCTTTCTTTCTCCTCCCCATTCAGTATTCATCTCTGATTTCTTCCGGCGATGCTACCTCCGTCACTGCTTCTGACGACGATGACGATGAACTAGTTTTTCTTCTTCTTCTTCTTCTTTCTTTCTTTCTTCTTTTTCTTCTTCTTCTTTCTTTCTTCTCATTCTTCTTCTTCTTCTTATTCGGTCTTTCTTATTCTTCTTTTTCTTTCTTCAAATCTAGTTTTATTCTTTTTCTTCTTTTTCACATCTGATTTTGAACTTCATATTTGATTTTTTTGGAGTTTTTTTTCTAAATCTATTTACGTAACCAGGTATTTAACTTCATATTTGATTTTTCTGGGTTTTTTTTTTCTAAATCTGTTTAAGTAACCAAATACTTGACTTCATATTTGATTTGATTTAAGAAATGTACTTAAGAAAAATTTACTGCTATTATTTAGTGTAGACTAGGGTAGTATAAGAAGCTAGGTAGTTGAATATTTTAAGGTACTTTTAACATATGAAAGCTTAGGTTAGCTGATTAGTTTTTTTGGTTGGAAATGGCAAAAGTTGTCAAAAGGTTATTCCCTGTGATGTTTAGATCAGTTGGATATAGGTTTAGCAGCCAAACGTTCATCAAATAAGGTTCTAACATAAATATTTATGTGTTTATTAATTATTTAAAGAAATAGAACTAGAACGTTTGCTCAAAAAATGTATCGATAGGTTTACAAAATTTATTCAGAATACAAGTATAAGAAATAAAAGAACAAGCAAACAAAACTTTTGATTTTTCTGGGTATTTTTTTCCAAATCTGTTTAAGTAACCAGGTACCATGACACCTGATTCATTTTATTCATATCAGATTTTTTTTAGACCTAGTTGTAACCAGTTACAATAGCGATTAATTTAGATTCTTTTGTTTAGATTTGATTTTGTTTTCACACATGACTAAGCAACTAGGTACCATAGCAATTGGTTATTTTTTTTAGATTTGATTTTTTTTTTTCAAACCTCGCTGTAACCAGTTATGATTATGATTAGTTTAGATTTTTTGTTTGAATCTTGTTTTTTTCCAAGTCTGGCTAAGTAACCGGTTACCATCGCAATTGTCTCTGATTTTTTTCATTTTTTTTTCAGACCTAGTTGTAACCAGTTACTTTCACCATCAATTTAGTTTATTTTTTTCATATAATTTTATTTTCTTCCAAATCTCACTAAGTAACAGATTATAATTCAATTGACATTTTGATAATGGTACATTACTTAAAAAAATAAAAATTATTTTTATAGTTGTAACCAGTTACTACAACACCTCTCAAATAATAAAACTGATTTTTATAGTTGTAACCGGTTACCACACATCATTAAAAAAATGGACAGTAGCATACGATTATTATTACAAAAAAAATCAAAATTGTTTTGATAGTGGTAACCAGTTACTGTGAATAAAATGTTGATTAAAGAAGATAACAAATGGAAAAAAAGAAGAATAAATGAGAATAAAAAGTAACTGGTTACACCTAAGTCTAAAAAAAAATCAGATATGAATAAAATAAATCAGGCATCAAGGTACCTGGTTACTCAAACAGATTTGGAAAAAAAAACCCAGAAAAATCAAATATGAAGGCCGATTCATTCGGGTTTCTTACATACCCCAAATCAACCATTTTCTAAGTATAAATTATTAAGAAAATATTAAAAATATATAGCAAAGACCTAGAATAATTATTATATAGCTTACAATACACATATACTTGACATAAAAGCATATGATTTTCAGTTTTCTATTTCAAAAGATGAAAGCAATAAGTAAAGATTATGGTTTCTAATCCCTCTAAACCTTCTTTCTTTTTAATTCTTTCTAATAAGCACAATAAAACAGTTTTCATGTCCTAAGTTTTTCAGGGTCAAGACTCGAAGTCCATAAAAAGCAAAAGGCAAAACAAGAATCAAAACTCAAGTCACTCATATATAGTAATTTCAGTGGATAAAAGCAGGAGAAAAAAAATAACATATGAAAAATCACAGTAGCACAGTGGCGTGGTTGCTAACTGGAGTGAGAGATGAAATTATAGACTTAAATTGGGGGTTTGAGGATGAAGGGAACATGGTGAAATTAGGAGAGCGAGGCCGAAGCTGGATATGTAGTTCCAAAGGGGAAATGTAAAGGATTTTTCTAAGAACCAATATGAAATAGATAATGCTAAGACGACTAAATAATGATTATGTATACATTAACATACATTTGATATAAAACTTCACACAACAAAATCTTTGTTGAAGAAATTGGTTCGTTCAATAAATTCTAAAGTTCCAACATTGAGCACTTCTATGAAAATATATATGGATTCCAAACCTTTTTCCCCAGACAAAGAAACCAAGAACCACCATGTATACCAAGAACCAAAGATCATATATTCTAATCCGTACGTAACTGGATACGAAACTTTGGGAGAACAAAACATTTTCAAGTGATAAAAAAATGAATTTTTTTTAGTTATGAATATGATAGAAATGCATATGGGATTTATGAACACAATCGCAAAAGGCAAGCACAAGTTGGGTAATGAATTTGAGAAATAGTAATAGGTTAGCGGAGCTCTGTTCGGAAGAGTACAAGGTGGATGTCGTTCTCAGACGACTTTCGATTTTGGATCCATTGATTGATAAAGAAAAGAAAATGCAATCAGAGAAGAAACCCTAGATACATTTATTTTTATGCTTTATCAAATCTAATTTGATAAAAAAATATTTTATCAAATATAAATGATAAAAAATTAACACAAATAAATTAAAATTATAAAAAATAATCTCAAAATAATAAAAAATAGGTACTAAAAAAAGTATAAAAGATAAAATATGGTCTACAAATAAAGTTTTGCAAATATATAAGAAAAAAGCTCCCATAAAAATGTAAATAAAAAAAATATGCCATAAAAAACTTTAAAAAAAAACTGCCATATTTTTCAAAATTTATAAAAAAATTCCATATTTGGTGTAGTTTCCTCTTTTTTTTTTTTTTTTAAATCTAGTCTATGCTTATTAGTATACCATGTTCAAATATTATGATAAAATTAATAGCATCCATGTTATTTTGTAAAATTTTGATTATAGTGTCATTTTATTTAGGGAAATTTGGGTATTTATGCATTAAATGGGGTCCAAAATCAAAACTAGCATACCCACTATTGACATGTCAATTTGGTTCTATTTTTTCCCTTAGTTTCGAAAATACCCCTGGCATTTGTTTCCCACTCTCACTCTATTCTTTAGGTCTCTCTCTATTATCTCTTTCACTCTCTCGGTCCCGAAACCAAAACCCAAATCTCTTCTCTAATCTCTCAGTCCCGAAACAAGAACCCAAAAAAAACACCAAAATCTTCCATTGGCATTTCTCGGATCTTTGTTGTGGTCGTTGGTGCATCGGAAGGAACGAACAGAGGAGGCGACGTCGTCGGAGGGGACGACCCATACCTCGAAGAAGCCACCCAGAAGAAGGCGAAGGTGAGTCCTCGATCCATTTCTGGGTTTATTTGTCTGTGCTTATTTTTATTTTTATTTTTTGCTCAAAGATGAGATCGGGGTTGTTCATAAGAAAATATGGGTTTTTTTTCAAATTTTTGCCTCCACCTCAATAAAAATCGACAGGCATCAATAGGCCTCGACAACTGTAACCTCGACAGTTCTAGAAACCTCGATAAAAATCGATAAAATTTTCAGTTGTAGGATTTTTACTAGCTCGATAGACCTCGATGGGGCTTGATTGACCTCGATAGGCCTCGACAGACTCAAAGTTTATAGGTGCTTAAGTGTGCCTCGATAAACCTCGATAGGTCGCGATTGACCTCGACAATCTAGATGCTTAAGTGTGCCTCGATAGAACTCGACAGGTCACGATAGACCTCGATAGGCTAGAAAGTTTGGAAATGCATAAGCAAGTCTCGATAGACCTCGACAGGTCTCAATAGACCTCGATAGCAACTAGGTGTTAATGTCACATCGACAAGCCTCGACAGGCCTCAATGAGCACCAGATTTATAAATAATTTTTTTTTATATAATTAACTGTTTTTTATTTTTGCAGATATCTGACCTTATTATTGTAGGATCTTGGAATTTAAATTTATATGCATGCTTTTTATTATTTTTCCAAACACATAATTGAAACATAGAATAACATGACATACATATGAACATCAGATTCGTAAATTAACATAAACACAAAGATGTAGAAACTTACGAATACGCAACGGAACTAGAACAACTCATTCCTTCAATCTCTCTAGCCCTTGATTCCTTTCTGTAGCAGAGTATTATCAAGAGATTGAACTAGATCAGCAACGCAGTCCTCCTCACCAAGTCTTTGATCAGCCTAGAACTAGTGTTGGCTAGTTCTCAACACATGAGATAGACATCTAGAAGAGAAAAAGAGATAGTGGCTAAGAAAAGATTAGAGTGTCTAGGTTTTCACTTACCCAATGAATCAACTGAGACTGACTTATGAAAACTCTAGATATCATTTTCCTTATATAGACAACTTAATGGGCTTTATTTAAATTTTAATTTGAATTTGAATTAATTAAAATAATAAACAAAAAGATAAAAGCATTGGGCTCCCACAAATGGACTTGGGCCAAATACTTTTATTTTGAATTTAAATCCCAATTTGACCTAAATTCAAAACATTTTATTTATTTATTTATTAATTAATTAAATCCTTATTCAAATTAACTAATTATAATTTGAAACTTGATTTAATTTTATTTATTTATATTGACACCAATTTATTAATATTAATAAATTTACTCAAAGATTCTCTTTTATTCTCTAAATCTCATATATCTATAAATTTTCCAAAATTGACCTAATCAACTTTAAAAAATCCTAATTGATAATTAAATTAATCAATTGAGACATTCTAGATGATTTACTCAAAGGTGATGCGGGGACCATGGATCCATGAAATCAAGCTCCAATAAGTTACTGTGAATTTATTTACGAATTAATTCACTACCTTATTAATTCCTCGCGACTCCACTATAGACTCGGAATTGAACTCTTGAATTCATAGAACGAATTTTCCAAACCATAAATACGTTATTCATTGTTATAACCTGTAATGCCCCGAATTCTCCGTTGTGTTTAACGGCGTGAACAGTAGGCCGGGAGGGCCATACTTGCTTAATTATGTTATTAATTGATAAAATGCATGTATCTGTTGATTATATTATGATATGATGTGAAATGCATGCATGTGAGTCCATATTTATTATTACAGGGGTGTGATGGTAATTTGGCCGTTGAGGGTAAATTGATTATTTATTCGCATGTTGGTGATATAATTTGAGACCACATTATGATGTGGGTTTGTTCGAGCCATTTGGCATGAGACGATAAAGGAATGTTGATTATCGGTTTGATCATAACAGGTTTAAGCTCGGGGCTCGGGGTGAGTCTCAGGGTGTTTTAATGATTAGAGTGTTACCGGACATTAAAGGGTAACGGGAGGTGAAATATTGGTGTTTGAGGATATTGAGATTAGCGGGAAAAGGGAAGCGTTAATTATGATTAACGGTGTAGGTGGAAAATGTCAAAACTACCCTTGAGTTGGTTTTAGAAGCTTTAAAGACCTAGGGGTATAATGGTCATTTGGGATTTGGATATATATGGTTTAGATGGCTGTAGGGAAAACATTACCAAAACAGAGTTTTGCTTCTTCTCCTTCCCGTAAGTTCATTTCTCTCTTCTTCCTCTTTGGAGTTTTGAGCTCAAGGTGTGGAATTAAGCTAGGGAACTTGGAGGTTGAGGTTGTAGACACAGCTCAGTCATTGAAGAGGGTTTGGTTTCGAATTTGATGTGAGTTTTATCCATTGTTTTACTGGTTTTGCTCTGTTTTCGTTCATAGTTTTCAGCTTTAGGTTTTGGTATGGAAAGTTGGAATCAAGGGGAGTTCTTGGGATGTTTTACTTGGGTTATGATGAGGGATAGTTATGGGTGATGTTTGGAGGTTTAAATGGGTGTTTAAGAGAGGTTTGGGTGGTGTTTAAATTGGGTTTGAAGGGTTGGTTTCAAGGGAAAACGCAAGGGAGGAAAAACAGGGGTTTTGGCTGAAATAGAGCTTGCGCCGCGGCATGGCAGGGGTGAGCCGCGGCCCTTGGGGGCTGCTGGGTTTAGGCGCCTCTGTCTGAGGGGCGGGCCGCGGCATGGCCAAGGAGGGTCGCGGCCCTTAAGGCATTTTTGGCCAGAAGTAGCTTTTTGGCTCGGGGATGCAAGCCTAAGGCCTCGGGATTGAACCTACTACCCGGTTGAGTAGTGTTTGAGGTCCCGAAGGTTAGGTTTTGGTTTGGGAACCTTTTATTATTCATTTTATTGATGGAATCCCATGATTTGGTTATGACCAGGTAACCGCTAAAGGACCAAAAAGTCGATCGTTCTCAGGGTTGTTCTTTTATTCGTTCTTGCTCGAACCAAAGGTAAGAAAACTGCACCCCAAATGTGACATGCGTGGATATTCATGAGGCATGTTGATTGTGAGAATATGGACATGGACTGAATATAGAATGTTTAGCATATGTTGCTCATTTGTGCATGGTACTGACTTATTAGTCAGGTTTGGCAAGGGTGCTAGTATCAACTGTGAAGCTGTGACTTATTAGTCAGGTTCGGCGGTGGTACTGGGCATTGATCACGTTGAGCTGGCTCATTAGTCAGGACGGCCTTAGCGTGTGTCACGCAAGCCAATAAGATTTGATCTAATCAATTATCAGCATTGAATGACTCAAAGAGAATTAATGCCAGACCGACCCCGAGGGTTGACGAATGAAATAAGCGCTTGGAGGCTAGTGGCTTACTTAGTAGCCACTCTCCCACCTGAATTAGTGACATGCATGGCAGTCACTCAGTACGGTTACCAGAACCTGTTGAAGGCTAGTGGCTTACCTATCAGCCACTCTTCCATTTGAATTAGTGACTTGCTTGTCAGTCACTCAGTGTGATTTATCAGGACCTCATGTGGTGTTTACTCATTTGTTTGAAAGCTTTATGCTCAGTGTGATTATAATGATAATCATTTGATAATGTTTATATAAAGTGTTATGTTTTCTTGCTGGGCCTTGGCTCATGGGTGCTATGTGGTGCAGGTAAAGGGAAAGAGAAGCTCACCTAGCCTTGAGTGGAGAGCTGATGTGGTGGTGTGTACATATGCAGCCGCTTGACCACCACGGTCAAGGTGTTCTCAGAGGAACTAGGGGGTTTACCCTATTTTTTGCCGCTTAGGTCGGCGGGATTGTAACTTTACAATAGTAGTGACCATTTTGTACTGTGAACAGCTTGTAAACGTTTTGTTTAGCTCTGCAGAGCAGTTTGTAATGAAAATCTCCATTACCTTTTTACTAGTTTTATACCTTGACCTGTTAATTACACCTAGAGCACGTTTTTGACCAAAGGACTCAGATAGTGAGTCAAATTTCCGGTCCACCGTTCACCGTAACTGTTCTGGGGTAGCCAGGGCGTTACATAACCACTACAGTTACTCAATCCTTTATCGATGACTTACTAACGAGCTGGGTGAAAATTATCATTTTACCCCTCTTCAGTATTTTATCCTTAACTCCCACTAAATTCCTTCTGTGAACTTAATCACAGAAATGAGATCTCAATCATTTAACCTTTTGAACAAAGAAATTAAGGAAATCATCTTTTCACTTCTCATACTAAAGTTATAGATTTCATATCTATGAATAATACTCCCACTCAGTTACACTACTAAATTTCCAAGATGTAGTATGGGCTAGACCGTAGGGTAAGCTGGTAACGAACAAGTCAAAAGATTTAATAATATAATTAGCAAAATATTATCACTCAGAATTAAGATCGAATTAACCTATGGTAAAAGTTGTGACATTAATTAGATTCGATAACAACGATACTTATTTATCAATCAATATCGGTCATAGTCCGATGTAACCAAATACATCCGATCTTATCTACTTGGTCAATGCCTTGGACAAGACATCACACCCCGCATGTGTAAGTAGATCATATCGTAGCTTGCCTAATCAGTGAAAATCCAATGCATTGATCTAATCTTAGGACTTGTTCTTTTGAACATATAATTATAATTAAAATCCACCGTAACCTAGTCAATATAATTGTAACTATCCATATGTTCGGGATTTTATAAATGTTTGTATTATTTCAATAATCATGTAATAAAACAAGCAAGCAACACAGTTGTCAAACTAAATAACTTATACTACTTTTATTGACAATATGAAATTGTGTTACATGTCCGACATGATTTTATAAGGGCATAAAACCCAATAATTATACCATTGGAGAAGCAACTTCCACCCCGTGCTACTTATAGGGGGAGTGCTCACATGGACACCCTTACAGAGCAATTTCAGTGGCATGACTTGATTGAACGGGCAAAGGCATGCCCGTTGGGAGAGTTCTTCAAGGCGAAGGCCTTCAATTTTTCTGGGGTCTTATTGCACCAATTGATGTTGCGTAAGTTTGAAAGCAAGAAGCTTGAAGGGGGTCAGTTCTACGTGGGCAATAGTCTATGTAGATTCGATATTGTGGAGTTTGCCTTAGTTACAGACCTGAATTTTGGCAAGACGTCGTCCATGGATGAGTTGAAAGAGCATCTTACTAGTGATCGGATCATCAAGGAATATTTTAATGGTGAGGTGAAGGTTAGCTTCGGCCAGTTTGAAAATGCTATGAAGGATTGTACAAACCCTGAAGATGCATTTAAGTTCGGTTTATGCTACTTGATCGAGGAGGTACTGCATGCCCCTAAGAAGACAACTATCATATGGGGAGATTCACTGAAGTTGGTTGAGGATCTTGATTACTTCTTCAAGTATCTGTGGGGGAAATTGTCCTTCAAAAAGTTGACTAAAGGAGTTCATAGAGACATGAAGAAACAATTGAAAATTTACGAGTATAAAAAGAAGGACCGTTTAGGGAAACAACAAAAGGAATCCAAGTACAATTATACCCCCGCACTCCAGTATTAGGCTTTTGAGGCCATTCTAGATATTGGGAGGAAATATGGTGAGAAGAGTGGGAACCAGATTCCCAGGATGCTTAGTTGGTCCACCAAGACCAATGTCTTCCCTTCTATAGCTCAATTTGTTCCATTGTTGGCCAAGACTCGTGTAAGTTCCACTTTTTCTTCTTAAATAATAAAATTAATTTATTACGAGTTTACTTTATTAAACATTTTTTTAACAAAGGTTATATGTTATTGCAGTTGGTTGTATTTTCCATGCTGAAGCCACACCCCGGTGAAGTGGAATACTACAATACCCTCACAGATGTTGATGGTGATCTATTCCCTGACTTGGGAACGGGAGTGGGCGAGGCTAAGGGTGAAGCGGAAGAATAAGTAGATCCATAAAAAGTTGCACAAAAGATGGCTAAGGTTGCAAAATCAACTTCTATTTTTTATGAGGATGTCCCAAATGAGGCTGAGCCCACTCCTACAGTAGTTGCATCATCATCAGGGCATCCCTCCCATCCTGAATGGGAGTAGCTGGTATAGAGGCTTTAGAGGGTAGAGCAGGACCAGGCGAAGTTATAGGAGAATCAGTAAGTGATCATGGCTCAGTTGGTGAAGTTATTGTCATTGGCTGAGAAGTGGTCCCAGACATCAGATACAGAGTCTACCATTCTGCCTACACATTTTAAGGTTAAGGGTCATCCTTCTACTCATGTGAAGGAGGTTGTGGTGGCCTGTGATGATGGTACGCCTGGTGTAGTCATTGTCAACCCTAGTGAGGTTGAAGGGTTGAGGTTAGAAGGAACAAATGGAAGCCAGACCGCTTCAAGAACTTCACCAACCCAACGAGGCGCAGATGCTTGGGCGCAAACAAAGGTGAATTAATAATAAAACCTTTGAAGTCATGTGACGAGAAGCAATTGCGTACGTTTGAGAAATGGATCCTAGGGAAGAATAACAACAAGCGGGATCGGGATGTGAAGACTGGGAACCATAATGTGGCGCGGTTCGTACAGTTGAACACAAGTAGGACTTGACTTTGGGATTCAGTAAGTATTTTAGTTAATTTTTCATTTTTTATAATTTTAAATTATTAATTTTTTTCTCCTAACCAGTTTAACTTTATTGCAGCATATTGATGCGGCCCTCCATTTGTTGCGCATGCGACGATACTTCGTAAAGGGAACATGTAACGCCCTACTATCCTAGAGTCGTTACCACGTGATTTGAAAACGTGCAATTAACTCACTAATCGAGGTTTTAGCTCCAAGGTGCGATTAAGTTAAAATAAAGATTCATTTAATAATACTTTCATAAAAAGGTTTAAACATTTATTAAAAATTATAGAAAAGTTACAGGGGATCCCAAAATGTGGTTTAAGACATATTTACAACTCAAAAGTCTTTATACAGTTGACATAGGTGACAAAATCGGTCATTTACATAGCGTTCCTCAAAACTACCATAGCCATGGCGGACAGGTAGGTCAAACATGTACGCACCACTCCATGTCCTCCAACTCATGGTTGATCGACATTTTCCTTGCCCTTACATGCACCATAGAGCACCCGTGAGTTAAGGCCCAACAAGAAAATTTTACAACACAACATACAATAAATTATTTCAATAAATGCATAACTAATCAAACATAACAGACAATCTACAAGTTTCTATCAGAATTCACAACAGTGGCCTAAGTTGGTCAGGGTGCGTTACCAGGCACCAAATTCACGACCTTAACCGAGTGGGGAGTATGGCACCCTTAGAGGGTCTCACCCTGGAGGTCTGCATTCAGCATGCTTAATGTCAATCATGTCCTTTGCCATTCGCGGCCTATGCCGATCCCAGCCTATGCCGATCCTGACCATTGCCGATCCCGGCCTTTGCCGCTCCCGGCCTTTGCCGTTCCTGGCCTTTACTGCTCTGTCACAACACATGTATGACATAATAGTTACAAACAATTACATATAAATCTAGGCATAACAATAGATGATCAGGTCATGCCTGTTGGGGGTTTATGCCCTAATTAAAACCCAATTTCTTTGTAATCTCATTTATTATCAATAAAAGAATAGAAATCATTTTTTTGACTTGGTCAATCACTTTGCTCACATGTTTTATTTTCATGATTATTTGTGTTATCCCTAAAAAATACGAGGATGACATGGCGAATGAAAATGTGACACGTGACATCACAAATCAGGGAAAAACGACAAAATATTGAGAAAATACCGACGGAAAAAAAGGATAGGTCCAAGACCTATAGGAAAATCGACCAAGCCAGTACCCCTAGAGGTGGTCGGCCTGACCCCTACTCCTAGGGGTGGTCGACCCAAGTAGGCTCTATACCCCCTAGTAGGGGTGAGCATCGGTCGGTTTGGGCGGTTTTTTTATAACATAAAATCCAGAATTCGGTTTTCGGTCCGGATTGGTGCAATCCAAAAACCGACCGACCAAACCAGTTAAAAGAAAAAACCGACCGTTTTGGACTGCGGTTTGGTCGGTTAAACTGACCAAACCGAATTTCTTATTTTTTTTTATTTTTTATTTTTGAAAGTTTTAGTTAAAAAACTAAAAATTTTGGATTGTTAGAATCTATTTTTGTGCATTTTTAAAACATACATATATAGAACATAATTTCATATTATTTTTATTTTTATTTAATAATTAATAATTATATAATATTATATTGTTCGGTCGGTTTCGGTTTCGCCGGTTGGTCCGGACAAAATTTTCAAACCGACCGAATAGTGGCGGTTTGCATCATTGGCGGTTTTTTCGGTGTTCGGTTTAATCGGTTTCGGTTTTTTCGGTGTTCGGAAGGTCGGTGTATACGGTTTTTGTTATGAAAATATTGTTTTGCCTCAATGGAAATGATTATAATATTACAACTCTATGCAATAATATTACAAGTAAATATAGATTGATTAAAAAAGGTTACAACTCTATAACTGAAAATACAAATAAACCAAAGAAAGGGAGAAGATGATGATGAAGAAGATAATGGTGGAAATACAACTCAAAGCAAAATGTTACAAGTAAACTAAAATGTTTGAAAAAGATTACAACCTTTGAATAAGAAATACAAGTAATAGGAACAAGAGAATAAGTAGAAAACAATGCAATAGAAAGAAGAACAGAAACAAAAGCAAACTCTCACTTACACAACCTAAGTGAAGAGGATTGGGGATCACCAACTTGAACAAGGTATAAAACCTTTGTCCAAAAGCTTATTTCCCCCTAACTCAAGCACTAAGGGATCTCTCTCAGATATTGGAAAAGCTTTCTGGAATTATCAAGCCTCAAGGTGTTTCTAGCCAAGTGCTCTAGTGGATAGAAAAGTTGTGTCTTACAAGTGAGCTATAGGCTCCTATTTATAGAGTTTAGAGACACCCTTTGAATTTCAAATTCCACCAACCTCATGGCTGTTACCAATGTTTAATTGGATTAATATGGAATTAAAAAAGAGATTTGGGAGTTATTTGGGTTTTTTGAGCCGTTCAACAAATATTGAAAAAACTGAAAATTGGTCAGTTTTTTGGCCTGTGGCCGCGGCCAGAGACAATGGTGGCCGCGGCCACTGGTCTCTGACCCACAGGCTGCGGCCACTGACCAATTTCAGCACAAAAAATTGTGTTGTTTTTCCAAACGGTTCCAAACCCTCCCAAATGATTTTGTAACTCCCAAAACACATTATTGGGGTTAAAATCATATCTCTAACAGCCATATCACATATGGCTTTATGAAATTCATCTCAATATTGTGTAACAACAATTTTACACAATAAAGGGTAATATTTGGAAGTTACAAATTTGTAACACCAAATATGTTACATTATTTGGATATATCTCATATATCTAAATATTGTAACTCTCTATTATATGTTACAATATGTGACACACTTTGTCACATTTATTTAATCTAAAACATTATATTATAATACAATATAATTTAACATTATATTATAAAATAATATAACAGTTTTTTCGGTTTTTCGGATTTTATGCTCAGCCCTACCCCCTAGGGGTAGTCGGCCTAAGCAGGCCCTGTACCCCTAGGGGTGGTCGGCCCAAGCACCTACCCCGGGGTGGTCGGCCCAATATGCCCAAGGACATTAGGGGTGGTCGGCCTGACCCTATCCTCCATAGGATGGTCCGCCTAAACCCCCAAGTACACTTCACTAAGAAGTAATTCCTCTCATTCAAATTGAGATCAACAGGCCTAGCACCTCGAAGATCAACAAGCCTGGCACCCAGAAGGTCACAGGTCCAACACCCAAGCTTTGATCGTCGGGCCTAGCACCTAAGTCTAACATACCAACAGAGACTTAGCATTTCCCAGAAGTTTCTATCGTGCATCATCCACCACAATCTATAGAAACAAGAGAAGACTCACAATCTCATAATCGTGGGAAGGTGGACACGTATCTCCACTCACCATGATCGTGTACCAAACCACGATCTCTAATACTAATGATCGTGTAACAGCCCCTGGGTACTATAAATAAAGGACCCAGGGCTTCATGAAAAGGATTTCTTCTTTTTTGGAACCTTTTTTTGGACTAGAAAAACTCTTCTGAGAAGTGAATTACTAAGTTCATACTTGTAATTGTCGAATAACTCAATATTAAAGACGAAGTAGATTAGGTTATTACTGTTCATCAGAACAGGGCTGAACCACTATAAATTTATATGTGTTTACTTACGATAATCGTATTCTGTCATTTATACTACTTATTTCGTTCAAAAGGTGTCGTATATTGTACATACGACAGTTGGCCAATTTCACAGGTCAACATTTTGGTGCTTTCATTGAAAGTACGAAATCAAGAAACATACTTTCGTCATTTTTACGATGCCTCCAAAACCTAGTCAGACCAAGAAGACTGCTCCCAGGGACTCCACCACCAAGGATCCCATATATCCCGTTAATGAGCCTCAGGTGGAAGTTGGAGATCAACCTGATGCAGAAGATCCACAAGACGCTCACCAGGAGGAGATGGCGTAGTTTTTGGCGAGGCAGGAGGCCTTTGCTGTAGAAATTGCCCTTCAGAGGGCGACTATGGAACGACAATGATGGGAGATCGATGAGCAGGTCCAGAGGATGATCCAGAGGGAGCAGGAGGCACCAAGAGGCCGTTGTGGCCTTAGAGGCAGTTACTCAGTTAGCCCGAGCTAACGCTGAAGCTGATGCTCAGGCGGTGAAGGAGGCTCAGGCCAAAGCAGCAGGAATGCGAGATCACAGTAACAGGGAGTCCCAGGGGAGGAGTAGGACCCCAAGGACACTCTCAGAACCACTTTCCCAGGATGAAGAGGCACAATCCAAGACTGCCTCCTCCATGACTAAGAAGAATAACACTCCATCTAGGAGTAGGAGTATTACCAACCCGAAGGCCCCCTCCTAGGGGGACCGATGAAACAACACCGAAGATGAGGATCAAACATCTGAGAGGTGTGACAGGAATGGAAATGGCCGCTCCAAATCTCAAAGTCATGTAGGAGGAGAGGCTCGGGGGTCGGGTTGCACCGACAAGGGCAAGGCGGATCTACCGCCCCTACACCCTCAGTCTCGCAAGGGAAAGGAACCGATGAATAACACAAGTAATGTGTTCGATAGGCTGGGGAAAGATACGCGATCTCAGGATTTGAGGGAGGTCATCAACAGAAGGACCAGTGCTCAGGAGGAGGGGGTACCAGGGATATCCACCCCACCAGGAGCAGCGATCCCACCAGCAGTGCAGGCTCAAATAGATGCACTCGTTATGGCTTTTCAGGGTCTAACAAAGAAACCTTTAAATATCGAGTTGGCTCATAAGAAGTGGGAGCCCTTTCAATGCCAAGATCCAAGCTGCCCAACCACCACCGAAATACAAGACCCCAAAACTTCCTACATACACTGGGAAGGAGGACCCGGTACGGCATATTGGGAAGTTCGAGGATCAAATGGAGTTACTCGGTGTGGAACATGATTATAGGTGCAGGGTATTCCCTACCACTCTCTCTAACTCAGCTCAGGAATGGTATTGGAAGTTTAAACCTGGATCCATCACTTCCTGGGAACATTTCAGGAAAGAATTATGTAAGGTCTTTAGTGCCGGGCGGATTCAACCAGTTTATGCCAATCAGTTAGCTGACATCAAGCAAGGGAAAGACGAATCCCTGAAAAACTACAATCAAAGATTCATGAGAGAGGCAAACCGAGCGACCACAGTAGGAGATGAAGGAAAGTTCGTTGCCATCTCGGCAAGAATAATTTATCGTAGTCCTTTGTGGGATAGTATACACAGGAACCCTATCAACACCTTGCAAGAGTTCCTAGACCATGCTGACAAATACATGAAGCTAGATGATGCTATCATGAAGGAAGAAAAAGGCATAAACCATCTGACCACTGTCAAGATGGATAAAAATGGCGCAAACCCTCAGGGCGGCAGTGGGGGCAACGATAAGAAGAGGAATACCTCAGGGGCCGAGTAGGGTGGAGAGAAGAAAGCTAAGTCGGCACCCAGCGACAAACAAGCTAAGCATCAACCCTACCAACCCAGGTTCACCAATTATACCATCCTGACAACATCAAGGGCTGATATTTACTTGGCAACATAGCAGGAGGTACCGTACCGAAAGCCACCCCCTGCGCTCAGAAGGAAAGAAGGACAAGAACAAGTTTTGTCGTTTCCATAATGATTATGGGCACGACACAAACAAGTGCAAACAATTGAAGGATTAGATAGAGTTTATTCTCTGATCAGGAAAACTCTCGAGGTACCGAGGCAAGACCGAGACCCCAAGCAGGAATCCAGAATTCTGAAGGCAAAGGAGTCCACCACTTGAGCCGGCAACTGTAGACTTCACGCTATATACCATATGTGGAGGACCCCACATATAAGGAAACAGTAACAATGCTCGTGAGCGATACGCAAGGACCCTCAGGCATGAGGTAGGGGAGTCTTCCCAGTGTATGGCAGTCGAGAAGCGGTCTCCAAAGAATCCAAAGTATGAAAGTGAATCTCTCACTTTTACAGAAGATGACGCCAGACACGTGAGGTACCCCCACAATGACCCTATGGTCCTTACCATTCAAATCGCCAATGCCCGAGTGAAGAGATGCTTGGTGGATACGGGAAGCTTGGTAGACATCATCTACAAATCATCCCTCAAGAAGATGAAGCTCACAGTCAAGGACCTGACACCGTGTTCCCAAGTGATATATGGGTTCACATGAGAATGCTATAATGTAGGGGTGGCACTTTGGGTCACGACACGATGACACGACACGACACGATTAAGGTAAACATGAACACGACACGTTTAATAATTGTGTCATGTTCGTGTTTGAGTTTTTGACACATTTAATAATTGTGTCGTGTTCGTGTTTACCTTAATCGTGTCGTGTCATAATCGTGTTGACCCATTTAATAATCGTGTCGTGTCATAATCGTGTCAGACACGATAACACGAATACTTTACATAGGTTTTATGATTTTTTTCGTATAGTTATGACTAATCATGTCATAATCGTGTTATCATGTTCGTGTCGTGTTGACCCGTTTAATAATCGTGTCGGGTTCGTGTTCGTATTTTTGACACGTTTAATAATTGTGTCGTGTTCGTGTTTACCTTAATCGTGTCGTGTCATAATCGTGTCTACACAAATCTGACACGTTTACACGAATTTCCAGCCCTAATATAATGCATCAGTAGCCAAGGCAAAGAAAGGACCATGCGTAAACAACATGATAGTAACCTGTTGCGAAGAGGGTGAAGGAACCGATGAGGTTGTCAACATGGAAGTTGACGTTGAGAGAAACATTCTACTGAAGCCGAGGGGTCCTTTTAACGAAGATTTGTTATTATAGCAAGTTTCCCAAAGCAAGGGAAATGACATCAATCCTCGCTTTGGGGATGACGTCATGGGGGTAGGACTAGTCGAAGATCTTGACGAAGTCCTACTAGATGAGGAGGACCCGACTAGAGTAATCAAAGTCGGGAAAGAATTAAAGGTGGAAATTAAAGCACGATTGGTGGAATTTTTGAAGAAAAACCAGGACGTCTGTGCCTGGTCACATAAGTACATGGTTGGAATTTCTCCATCTGTAGTAAGTCATGTCCTCAATATAGACAAGAACTACCCACCAGTGCAAAAAAAAAAGGAGACTGGTTGACAAAGACCGATCTCAAGCTCTGAAGGAGGAGGTCAAGCGGCTTAGGGAAAACGGTTTTATAAAAGAGACCTACTACCCTGATTAGGTATCAAACCCCGTGTTGGTCCCAAAACCAAACGGGAAGTGGAGGACCTGCGTGGACTTCACAGATCTGAACAAGGCCTGCCCCAAAGACTGCTTCCCATTACCCAGAATAGACCAACTGGTCGATGCAACGATAGGACATGAAATACTCTCATTCATGGATGCATATTCTGGGTATAATCAAATAAGTATGCACCCTCCCAATGAGGAACATACCAGCTTCCGGACAGACAAGGGATTGTACTGTTATAAGGTGATGCCATTCGACTTGAAGAACACAGGAGCCACCTACCAGCATTTAGTGAATGGCATGTTCTGAGACTTGATCAACAAAAATATGGAGATATACGTTGATGACATGTTGCTCAAGTCCAAAGAAGCTGGAGGGCATGTTCAAGACTTGGAGGAATGCTTTGCAATACTTAGAAAGTGTAACATGAAGCTAAACCCTCTCAAGTGCTCATTTGGAGTTGGTTCTAGTAAGTTTCTCGGATACATATTCAATTCACGTGGAATTGAGGCTAACCCCGAGAAGATCAAAGCATTGATTGACATGAAGTCACCTACCATAATCAAAGAAGTGCAAAGCTTAACCAGGAGAGTAGTTGCCCTTGGTAGGTTCATATCAAAGTCTATAGACAAGTGTGTCCCTTTCTTTAACTTGCTGAGGGGCAGCAAGAAGATCTAATGGACCGAGGAGTGTGAGGAGGCTTTCCAAGCCCTGAAGGAACACCTCGCCCAACCTCCCGTCCTAGCAAAGCCAATATATGGTGAAGTATTATTCATCTATTTGGCAATCACCGAGCATGCAATCAGTGCTGCTTTGATATAGGAAGAGAACAGGGTATAGCACCCTGTATACTATATCAGTAAAAGGCTAGTAGGCACGGAGTCTAGGTATCCCCCTCTTGAAAAACTAGCCTACTGTTTAGTAATCGCCTCTTGAAAGCTGCATCCATATTTCCAAGCTTACTCGATCTGAGTCTTGACCGATCAACCGCTGAGACAGGTTCTTCAGAAACCAGAGGCCTCGGAACGATTACTCAAGTGGGCAGTGGAACTAGGATAGTTTGATATCACTTATTATTTGAGGATGGCGATAAAAGGACAAGCATTGGCTGACTTCATAGTCGAAGGAACCAACCTTGAAGACCCTTCCGTCCAATCAGAAAAGTGAAGATACCGAGAAGGAAGGAGATACTCCTGTATGGAAGCTATATGTTGATGGAGAATCTAATGAACACAACTCAGGCGCAAGAATCATACTGGTCACTCTGGAAAATCATCGAATCCAATGCGCTCTCAGATTTAGATTCAACACTTCAAACAACGAGGCATTATTAGCTGGATTACGCTTGTCTCGGGATGTACATGCACAATCCCTAGAGATATTCAGCGATTCCCAGCTAGTGGTGTACCAGGCACTGGAGGAGTATCAAGCCAAGGGACTTAGGATGGTGCAGTATCTGAACAAGGTGAAGGACTTGTTGACATAGTTCAAGAGATACTCGACTACACAAGTCCCGATGGAGCAGAATGCCAATGCTGATGCCTTAGCCAAGCTTTCCAGTGCCAAAGATGCGAACACCCTGAATGTTGTTCCCATCGAATCCTTGGCAAAAAGAAGCATAGCCGAGCAGGAGGCAAATGTATTATTCTCGAATAATCAATGTAACAACCATTGTGCTTCAATGAATGAATGAATTTAATTTCTTAAGTTTCACTTAATTCTTTAAATTTATTTCAACGAAGGACTTGTTCTTTAGACCTATCAACTCCATTGGATCATGTTTGATTCTAGTCCTTGAGGGACCTATTGGCCCATAAGATCCAAACAAGAGACAGGTCCTAGAACCTTGTCGCCCAAAATAATGGATCATGTTCAATTCTGGTCCTTGAGGGACCTATCGACCCATAAGATCCATACGAGAGACAGGTCCTAGGACCTTGTTGCCCAAACATTGGATCATGTTCGATTCTGGTCCTTGAGGGACCCATCGACCCATAAGATCCAAACGAGAGACAGGTCTTAAGACCTTGTCGCCCAAACATTGGATCATGTTCGATTCTGGTCCTTGAGGGACCTATCGACCCATACAATCCAAACGAGGGACAGGTCCTAGGACCTTGTCGCCCAAATATGGGATCATGTTCGATTCTGGTCCTTGAGGGACCTATCGACCCATACAATCCAAACGACAGACAGGTCCTAGGACCTTGTCGCCCAATATTGGATCATGTTCGATTCTGGTCCTTGAGGGACCTATCGACCCATACGATCCAAACAAGAGACAGGTCCTAGGACCTTGTCGCCCAATATTGGATCATGTTCGATTCTGGTGCTTGAGGGACCTATCGACCCATACGATCCAAATGAGAGATAGGCCCTAGGACCTTGTCGCCAACTATTTGATCACGTTCGATCTTGGTTCTGGAGGAACCTATTGACCTATACAATCAACAAAAGAGATTGGTCCGAGGACCAGTCGCCATTGTTGGATCATCATCGAATCTGGTCCTTGAGGGACCGATCAATAATTTGATCTAAGACTCGTTACAAGCTCGATTAGCCCACCTAGACCCGGTTGGTCCAACTTAGACATTTTTGTCTACAATCATTATAACGAGTACACGAGAGATTACGTAGATCATGATCGACACTTGCTACACAATCTGCATCTGTGTATAGATATCATTACTACTGAGTTTGAAACCATCACCCGACTACCAATGAGGGACAAGTATTTGCTGCTTGCATCATTGGGTGAAAAGGATAGTACTATGTGTCTAAATGCTCGAAGCAAGGAATGGTCAAGTAGTAAGTGACCAAGGCTTATAAACCCATGATCACTTGAGGGGGCATATAGTACATACCGATCGGGGTATACACGAGCAATGAAGGCGTGGCCTTAAGTACTAAGCAAGCTCAAGTTTTTCTAGGACATTTGTTCAACATATGTTCCGAAAATGCAAAAAACAAAAACGTCATTGGTAGGAAGACTCCTAGCCATGTCCCTTGTATGGTGGTCGGCCTATCACCCATGGGGTGGTCGACTTGACCATTTTGTTCATGGTACTTGGTGAAGTACTATACTACTCACATTACCATGGTTGTAAGCATGAAAAACATAAAAGAGTAAGGTTAGTATGGCACGCAAAATACATGTGTTTAGAGTATACTAATACCTAAACCAATGAGGGTTGTGATTTGATATACTTAGTAAGCATTGGAAATTAAAATTTTCAATCAATACACTGAGTGCTCATAACAAAAAAGCATAAAGGCATAAAATGTCATATGTAAAAATTGTCAAGTACAAGGTGTCCCACCAATGGCATGAAAGGAAAGACAGAATAAAAGACCAAGAGAAGACTAACTAGGGCGAAGAGTACCATCTGAAAGACCACCCTTAGCCTCGGCAGCCTCACAAGCCAAACACTTTCTAAGCTCCTTCACTCGCGTCTTCTTGGGAAGGAAATCCAAGTTCAGATCTTTGTTGGACTTCCAAATCAAGTAGAAGCAAGAGAAAGTTGTATCTGAATACTCCTCTCGGGCCTTGTCCCGAGAAGTTTTGACCTCTTGCTCCTTCCTGACAAGAGAATCCTTCCGCAATTGGTCCATGTCGGCAATCAGCTTCTCTTTCTCAGCTTCAGACTGTTGGAGCCAATCGGCAAGTTCCCTCTCCATCTGGGTTATCTTGGAAGTCAACTCAGTCACTTCTTTCTATTTGAGCTCCACGGTACTACAGAGGGTGTTGATCTCTTCATCCTTTGAAGCAATGTCAACATCCCTAGAGCCAAGAACGCGCCTAAGGTCCAGTACCTCATGGCAGACAACTTCAAGCTCAGAACAACAACAAACTTGATGGCAGAGCGTGTCCATCATAACCTATGAATAGAACGCTCCTAAGGGTGAGTAGCATAGTAGTGAGAACCCTCGGTATGTTCTTGCTGAGAATAAGAGTGATGGGGAACCCAACCAGTATCTCGGTACGAAGGGCGTTGCAATGGTTCTCGCTGACCTAACCTATCCCGCTGAGAAGAATGACTTCGTTAAGGTGTACATTGGGTACCTTGGGATCCGCGGGGCGTACTATATTGAGAAGTAATTTGAGAAGAGCCCGACGAGGAGCCCTGGGTGATATGCCTAACAATCTGATGATCATCTTTTTCACTCTCACCATTGGACAATACCTCTTTAAGAAATCTTCTTCACTGAATGAGTATAAAGCAGAACGAGGAAGAATCCTTTTCAACCTTTCCAAAAACTCTTAAGGATTACGCTCACCTACTAACTTGTCTGATGAAGAAGAGTTGGACATCTGCAACAGAAGAAAAATAAAGATTAAAATTAGTCAATGAACATAATAAAGCCAACAGCTGGGGGCAGGTTCATGAACTAAGAAGTCAAAACGAGGGAATCAAGAGCAAGACAGGGGGTCAGCTCAGTGAGCTTAAGCATAGGCCGACCACCCCAAGGAAGTAAGCTTCAGAAAGGTGCCTAAGGACCGTTCAATTCTCCAGAATATTTTTAGGGATTCTAGGTGGTCAGCTTATGCTTAGGCCGACCACCCTGAATCCCTGAAAATCGTTTAAGGCAAGGGGTACTCGGCCTAAAGACTCCTAGGGTGGTCGGCCCAGCCATAATTCTATCCCTGGAAATCGCCCAAGGGGAGGAAAGGAAATGCTCAACCCATGCCAAGGAGGTCCTCGGCCCATGAGCCCCTAAGGCAGTCAGCCTAGCCCTACTTCTATCCCTAGAAATCGCCTAAGGGAAGGAAAGGGACTACTTGGCCCATGAGGCATACACTACTCGGCCCACCAAGCTCTAGAGGTACTCGGCCCATGAGCCCCTAAGGTAGTCAGCCTACCCCTAATTCTAGGCTTGGAAATTGCCTAAGGGAAGGAAAGGGAGTACTCGGCCTGTGATCTATAGGTGGTCAGCCCAACCCAGTGCCTATGCCTGAAAATTGCCTAAAGGAAGGAAGGGAGCCCTCAGCCTATGACTTATGAATACTCAGCCTAGCCCTAATTCTAGGCCTGGATATTGCCAAGGGAAGGAAGGGAGTACTCAATCTATGACTTGTGAGTACTCGGGCTAGCCCTAATTTTAGGTCTGGATATCGCTTAAGGAAAGGAAGGGAGTACTTGGCCTATGACTTGTGAGTACTCGGCCTAGCCCTAATTCTAGGCCTGGATATCGCCTAAAGGAAGGAAGGGAGTATTTGGCCTGTGACTTATGAGTACTCAGGCCAAGGGCTCTAAGGGAATGCTTTTCCCATGCAAAGGAGGTGCTCGACCTTTCCCTGGAAATCGCTTAGCCTAGGGTTTATAACCCTGAAAATCGCACAGATTAAGGAATTTTACAGAGAAAGCTTGAACAGAGTGTTTCTTATGAATCTAAGCACGTGTAAATTAAATGATGTGATGATTAGAAGAGAATACTTACCAAATATCTGAGTTTGATGAGGACCTGAAAAAAATCAGACCTAGATCCTTCTGAAAGTGGTGCATGGAGCAGATAAGAAGATGAAAGTGGTGCATGGAGCAGTAATGAAAGAGAGATCTATTTATAACCTCTCAGGCAGACAAGATATTTTTAGGAATTCAAATTTCCTTGAAAAAATATTTATATTTTTAGGAAATAAAATTCCTTGAAAAATATTTATATTTTTAGGAAATCAAATTCCTTGAAAAATATTTATTATTTTTAGGAATTAATATCCTTGAAAAATATATTATATTTTTAGGACCTTAAAAATTCCTTGAAAAATATTTATATTTTTAGGTAATAAAATTCCTTGAAAAATAGTTATATTTTTAGGAAATAAAATTCCTTGAAAAATATTTATATTTTTATGAATTAATATCCTTGAGAAATATATTATATTTTTAGGACCTTAAAAACTCCTTGAAAAATATATTATAATTTTAGGATGTCAAATTTCCTAGAAAAATATATTGGATTTTTAGGAAATTAACTTTCCATGAAAAGCCCAATTATTTTTAGGAATTAATAATTATCCCTGAAAAATTTGTACCGAGCAAAGTATCGATAGTAACAAGTACTATATAATGTCCCGAGGGACTTGACTATCTAAGTACTGCTACGGTATGAGCGCCTGGATCAAGTTTATCGTAATGATGAGTACATTACAATAAACTTGGGGGGCAAATGTTATCCCTCAAAAATACGAGGATGACGTGGCGAATGAAAATATGACACGTGACATCACAAATCAGGGAAAAACGACAAAGTATTGAGAAAAGACCGACGTGCAAAAAGGATAGGTCTAGGACCTATAGGAAAATTGACCAAGTCAGTACCCCTAGGGGTGGTCGGCCTGACCCCTACCCCTAGGGGTGGTCGGCCCAAGCAGGCTCTATACCCCTAGGGGTAGTCGGCCCAAGCAGGCCCTGTACCCCCTAGGGGTGGTCGGCCCAATATGCCCAAGGACATTAGGGGTGGTCGGCCTGACCCTATCCTCCATAGGATGGTCCGCCTAAACCCCCAAGTACACTTCACTAAGAAGTAATTCCTCTCATTCAAATTGAGATCAACAGGCCTAGCACCCCGAAGATCAACAAGCCTGGCACCCAGAAGGTCACAGGTCCAACACCCAAGCTTTGGTCGTCGGGCCTAGCACCTAAGTCTAACATACCAACAGAGACTTAGCATTTCCCAGAAGTTTCTATCGTGCATCATCCACCACAATCTATAGAAACAAGAGAAGACTCACAATCTCATTATCGTGGGAAGGTGGACACGTATCTCCACTCACCATGATCGTGTACCAAACCACGATCTCCAGTACTAATGATCGTGTAATAGCCCCTGGGTACTATAAATAAAGGACCCAGGGCTTCATGAAAAGGATTTCTTCTTTTTTGGAACCCTTTTTTGGACTGGAAAAACTCTTATAAGAAGTGAATTACTAAGTTCATACTTGCAATTGTTGAATACCTCAATACTAAAGACGAAGTGGATTAGGTTATTACTGTTCATCAGAACAGGGCTGAACCACTATAAATTTCTATGTGTTTACTTAAGATAATCGTATTCTGTCATTTATATTACATATTTCGTTCAAAAGGTGTCGTACATTGTACATATGACAGTTGGCCAATTTCACAGGTCAACAATTTGTTTAATATAAACTTCTATTAAATCCCGAGCATATAGCTAATCGTATTTATAGTGACGTAATCACAGTGGAATATATATATGATTATATGTTCAAAATAAGTTAGTCCTAAGATTACTCAGTGCATAGGATTTACACTGACTTGCCAATCTACGATATGTTTGACTTACACATCACAGTGTTATGTTATTTCCATAACATGAGCAAAGTAGATTAGATCGGATGTATTTGTTACATCAGACTGGACCGATATTGACAGTTGATAGGATAAGTAAACATACTGTTATTATCTATTCTAGTCATATCATATAGTTGAACATGGGTAAATTCAATCTCAATTCTGAGTGGTTAGCATTCTAACTGGTTGTATTATTTGAGTTCTTTTATTTGTTCGTTACCAGCTTACCCTGCGGACTAGCACATACTTACCTTAGGAACTCGGTAGTATAATTGAGTGGGAATGTTAATCATAGATATGAACATCTATAGCTTCTGATGAAGAAGTGAAATGATGGTTTCCTTTTATTTTGGTTCAAGGTGTTAAATGATAGAGATCTCATTTCAGTAATTAATAATAGTTTACTAAAATATCATTTACAAGGAACTAAGTGATTTAAGGATAAAATATAATGAGGGGTAAAACGATATTTTAGTCTCATCTCATTGTAGACCGTCTGTAGAGGATTGAGTGATGATTATGGTTGTAACAATAGATAATTAATAGCGTATCTATATTTGTTATAGAGCGTTCTGTGAATTCAAAAGTGCAATTTCGAGTCTTTAGTGGAGTCACGAGGAATTAATAAGTTAGTAAATTTATTTGTTAGATTTATGATAACTTATTGGAGCTTGATTTCATAGGCCCATGGTCCCCACTGTACCTTGGATAAAATCATCTAGATAGTCTCAATTAATTGATTTAATTATCAATTAGAATTATCAAAGTTGACCAGGTCAATTTTGGATAGTTTCACAGAGTCATGTAATTTAGAGAAGAAAAGAGAAATTAGAGCAGAATTATTAATTAAGATAAATTGGTATCTAAATTAATAAATAAATTTAAATCAAGGTTCAAATTATAAATAATTAATTTGATAAATGATTTAAATAAATATTTAATTAAATTAAATCAATAGAAAATAACACATGCCTTGATTTTAAGTCCAACGGGCTTATAATTAAATGAGAAATTTTACAGGCCTAAAGCCCATGATAATTTCAACCTAGGGCTTTTAATTGGCTATTATTTTATTAATTTCTTAAATAAATTAAATGACCTAATTGAGTCTATAAAAGGAGTGCTTAGAGAGAGTTGAAAACACAAGACAGTCACAAGTTGAATCACAAGTTTCTGATAGGTTTTAGATCATCTCTACTGCATAAGTCATTTTCTAAGCCTCATTGTTCTTTTCTCTTATTCTCTCTGTATCTATCTCATGCGTTGAGAATTGCCCACACTAGTCTAAGTGATTCTAAGGATACTTTGGACGACTGTGAAGATAATTGAAGAACGGTTCAGTTTCTTGGTAATACTCTGCGACAGAAAAGATAAAAGGATTAGAGAAATTGAATGAATGATTCTTTCCTTCCGTTGTGTATAATGTAAGTATTCTTATCATTATTTCTCTTTGAATTCAATTGTAGAAACATGTTCTAGGTTATCTTATATTAATTTGTTTAATATATGATTTACATGAAAATAAACAAGATCTTGTATAAGAGTTTTCCCAACAACTAGCCTCAAAGCCTTTGGTAATCTTTATTTTCATGCATAAACATGTTAAAAATTGAGTTATTTGATGTGTTGAGTAATTGGATGGATTTCATGTTTTTATGAAGCATATTGAATTCTATGTGAATATTAGCAATATAATAATTAATAATTATATAATATTATATTATTATATATTATATTGTTCGGTCGGTTTCGGTTTCGCCGGTCGGTCCGGACAAAATTTTCAAACCGACCGAACAGTGGCGGTTTGTGCCGTTGGTGGTTTTTTCGGTGTTCGGTTTAATCGATTTCGGTTTTTTCGGTGTTCGGAAGGTCGGTGTATACGGTTTTTTTTTCAGTTTTTTGGATTTTATGCTCAGCCCTACAAGGCCATAGCTGTTTTGGAGAGCCAAGTAGAGCAGCTGAAGCTTACCAATGCCAAAGATCTGGAAAGGTACAAGAATGCAACGCTTCGGTGTTTCTACGACTTTTGGAAACACAACCGGGGTTCCAATTTTAACTACCTTCCAGAAGATGCCAGGAATGCTGAGTTGGCTTGCTGCACTGCTCGATTGGCTGAAGAAGAAGAAAGAGCAAGGATCCCCGCTTCCCCAAGCATCCAGTCGGCCGCAGTCGAAGAGGAAGGAGGAGTTGCTGATGATGCAACCAACCAAAATGTTGAGCAAGATCCTCCTGCTCCTTAAACTTATTTTTCTCTTTTTATTTTTCTTCACTTACACGACCCACGGGTCGTACTGTAAAGACAATTTTTACTTTTAAATTTAAATTTGCTGCACGGGCAGCAAACTTTCCGTTTACTTTGAACAATTACATCCAAGCAGTGATGCTCGCGGTGTAAAAGACTGCCTCTTGACATTATAATATTTTCATTTACTATAACATCTGTCCGTATGACCGAACTTAGCATAGTACTTTGGTTTGATTAAACAAAATATAGATTTTGAAAAATACTCTAAGTACCGTAGCATGCTTTCACTCATTTTGTTCATGTGTTTACATACCTTTTGGTATGCTTTGCTATTGATGTACCTTATATGCCCCCCAAGTGATCGAGGAGCTTTAGGTCCTTGGTCACTTGCCTTGACCACGACCTGTACGAACATTGCTGCTCGGTAGGAAACGTAAACACTTATAATACAGCAAAACAACACACGTAATGAACAAATACTTGTAAAATAAACTTACAAAGGTTGGCAAGAATGACTGGCTGCGCACAGTCCCTTATAATCTCGTATTAAAAATGGACTAATCATGTCTTTACGAGTGATCTTAGAAAAGATCTTACACTTATAAGCGATTAGCCATACAACGTGGCTAACCCTTTTTCGAAACTTGTAAAAAGTAAAAATTAATACAAGCCAGTCCTTTAAAAAAGAGTGTTTATTGGTAATACTTGCGCAGGTGTTCACCATTCCAATAGCGTGGAACGAGATCTCAATTTAAGCGTGCAAGTTTGTAGGTGCCCGGATGAAGGACTTCTTCAATCTGGTAAGGTCCTTCCCAGTTAGGTCCGAGTACTCCAGCAGTGGGGTCGCGGGTATTTAAGAAAACTCGTCGTAGAACCAGGTCACCGACGTTGAATTTCCTTTCTTTTACCTTCAAGTTAAAGTACCAGGCGACCTTTTGCTGGTACGCAGCAACTCGGAGTTGGGCTTTTTCTCATATTTCGTCAATTGAGTTTAGGGACTCCATCATCAGTTGGCTGTTCTGGCCTTGGTCGTATGTAATGCGTCGATGTGAGGGGGAATCTAATTCGACAGGTAACATGGCTTCATATCTGTTCGCTAAGGAAAGCGGGGTATGACCTGTCGCTATTCGGTGAGAAGTTCTATACGACCAGAGGACTTTAGGCAGCTGTTCTGGCCATGCTCCCTTGGCGTCTTCAAGCCTTTTCTTCAGGGTGTCCTTAAGCGTTTTATTCACTGCTTCGACCTGCCTGTTTGCTTGTGGATGCGCGACTGAAGAAAAGCTTTTGATAATCCTGTGCCTTTCACAGAAGTCGGTGAATAAGTCACTGTCAAATCGGGTTCCGTTGTCTGAGACAATCTTTCGAGGCACACCATATCGGCAAACAATGTTCTTAATGACAAAGTCAAGAACTTTCTTGGTCGTTATGATAGCGAGTGGTTCAACTTCGGCCCATTTGGTGAAGTAGTCGACTGCCACAACTGCGTACTTCACTCCGCCTTTTCCCGTTGGCAGGGATCCAATCAAGTCTATACCCCATACTGCAAAAGGCCAAGGACTCTGCATTTGTTTTAACTCGTTTGGAGCTGCGCGTGGGATTTTGGAAAATCTTTGACACTTATCGCACTTTCGCACAAACTCCATTGAATCTTCGTTCATAGTCGGCCAGAAATAGCCTTGCCTTAGAATCTTTTTTGCCAAACTTTGCCCCCCAGCGTGATCCCCGTAGAAGCCTTCATGTACTTCCTTCATTAGCTCCTTAGCTTTTTCTGGTGTAATGCATCTGAGCAGTGGCTTGGAATATCCTCTTTGGTACATAACACCATCGACCAGTATGTACCTAGCAGCCTGCCTTTGAAGAGTTCTGGCCTTGTTTCTATCTGTCGGTAGCACACCATTTGTCAGATACTCCAAGTAAGGCACCATCCATGTATCTCCCATTCGGATTTCCATACTGGCTTCAATTGCTCGTATGCTTGGCTCACTCAATCTTTCCACTGGCACAATGTTCAAAGTGTCAGCATCTTTCGCGCTCGCGAGTTTGGCTAAGGCATCTGCATTCGAATTCTGATCCCGCAGTATTTGCTGGAGGGTATACTTCGTGAACTGGGTTAAAAGGTCTTTAGTTTTATTCAAATAGGCCACCATTTTTAGGCCTCGCGCTTGATATTCCCCTAGAACTTGATTCACTACCAGCTGTGAATCACTGTAAATATCCAGTGCCTTTATGCTCATGTCTTTTGCCTTTCTCAATCCAGCGAGGAGTGCTTCGTATTCGGCTTCATTATTTGACGCGGTGAAGTCGAACCTAATGGCACAGTGAAATCGATGCCCTTCTGGTGTTATCAAGATCACTCCTGCCCCTGCGTGAGATTCGTTTGACGACCCATCTGTGAATAACTTCCACGAAGGAGCTTCATATTGAGGCTCAGGCGCTCTAGGCTGTTCGCACCGCTCGCTGTCCGGGAGTTCGGTGAACTCTGCAATAAGATCAGCCAAGACTTGTCCTTTTACTGCTGCTCGTAGTGAATATGTAATGTCGAATTGCCCCAGTTCGACTGCCCATTTTAATAAACGCCCAGCCGCCTCTGGTTTTTGGAGGACTTGCCGAAGGGGCTAGTCAGTTAAGACTGTAATGGGATGGGCTTGGAAGTAAGGACGTAGTTTCCTTGAGGAATGGGATGCTAACCTCTCTATGGGAGGATACCTCAGTTCTGCTCCGATCAGCCTTTTGCTTACATAGTAAACCGCTTTTTGTACGCCTTCTCCCTCTCGTACTAGTACCGCACTGGCAGCTACTTCGGTGATCACCAGGTAGATGAACAAAGTTTCTCCTTCGATAGGCTTTGATAAAATAGGAGGCTGTGCCATATGGGCTTCAAGGCCTGAAAAGCTTGCTCGCAGTCTCCTGTCCATTCAAATTTCTTATTGCCCCTAAGCAGATTGAAGAAGGGGACGCACTTGTCCGTTGACTTTGAAATAAATCTATTTAGGGCTGCAATCCTCCCAGTTAGACTTTGTACATCTTTTATCAAATTTCTAGCGATTTCATGTTGATCAGGGCTTTTATCTTGTCGGGGTTGGCCTCGATTCCTCTTTAATTAACAATGAACCCCAAAAACTTTCCTGATCCAACTCCGAAGGAACATTTGAGAGGATTTAGTTTCATCTGGTACTTGTTCAATACATCGAAACACTCTTGCAAATCCTTCACATGTCCTTCTGCCTTTTTTGACTTTACCAGCATGTAGTCCACGTACACCTCCATGTTTACTCCGATCAATTCTTTAAACATGTGGTTAACTAACCGCTGGTAAGTCGCACCTGCATTTTTTAGTCCGAAGGGCATTACTTTATAACAGTATAAGCCCGTATCGGTCCGAAAGGTGGTGTGATCCTCGTCAGGGGGATGCATGCTAATATGATTGTAGCCTGAATATGCATCCATGAAGGAGAGGATCTCATGTCCTGCAGTAGCATCGACCAACTGGTCGATCATTGGGAGTGGGAAGCAATCCTTCGGGCAGGCTTTATTGAGATCTGTAAAATCCACACAGGTTCGCCATTTGCCGTTAGGCTTGGGAACCAGTACTGGATTAGAGACCCACGATGGATAAAATGCCACCCTGATGAACCCATTCTCCTTTAATCTCTCAACTTCTTCTTTTAAGGCTCTCGACTGTTCCTTATCGAGCAGCCTTCTTTTTTGTTGCACGGGTGGAAAACTCTTGTCTATGTTCAGGACATGGCTGATAACTGCAGGGTCTATCCCAGCCATGTCTTTGTGCGACCAGGCAAAGACTTCCTGGTTCTTCCGCAAAAATTCCACCAGTGCATGCTTCGTGGTTGGTTCTAGGTTTTTCCCGACCTTCACGATTCTGGTCGGGTCTTTTTCGTCAAGTTGGACCTCTTCCAGGTCCTCGACGGGTCCAACGTTCTCTTCAAAATCCCCAAAGCGAGGATCTAAATCTCTATCCTCACTTTGGTCAACACCCTATTTGGTGACTTCATCACCGGATTGGGTTTGTGTATCAATTGCCATCTGCAACCTATCTGAGGGAGTGTTCTTTGATGTTCCCTTCTTCGCCTTCGTGACTGAGGCGTTGTAGCACTCCTTGGCCTCCCTCTGGTTTCCCAACATGCGTCCTACCCCTGCGTCTGTTGGGAATTTCATGGCTAAGTGCCACATAGAGGTGACGGCCCGTAGATCAACCAGTATAGGCCTCCCAATGATGGCATTGTACGCCGAAGGACAATCAACTACTATAAAAGTAGCGAGTAATGTCTTGGTAGCAGGCGTTGTACCTGCTGTCACTGGTAGTCTGATTGACCCTGCGGGGGCGAGTCCCTCACCAGAGAAGCCGTATATCGTTTGGTTGCAGGGCTCCAAGTCTTTTACGGACAACTTCATGCGTTCCAGTGAAGACTTATACAGGATGTTCACCGAACTTCCTGTATCAACCAGCACTCTTTTTACCATCATGTTGGCCATTTGGATATCCACGACCAGCGGATCGGAATGTGGGAACCGGACATGTTGGGCATCGCTATTAGAGAAGGTTATTTCGCCTTCTTTTGATCGAGCCTTTTTCGGCGCGCGGTCATCCACAGTCATCATCTCGATATCCTGGCCGTGGCGTAGAGTCCGAGCATATCGTTCTCTGGCCTTTCCGCTGTTTCCCGCGAGGTGCGGGCCTCCACAGATGGTTAACAATGTGCCAGTTACGGGGTCAGGCTGCAAAGGTGGTGAGCGTTGGCACGTGGGCGCTTGCTCGTTGCCACCTGGAGCTTCTCGTTGGGAATTTCCCGAGGCCCGTATATATCTTCTCAAGTGTCCTTGCCTAATAAGAAACTCGATCTCATCCTTCAGCTGGTTGCATTCGTTGGTATCATGTCCGTAGTCGTTATGATAATGACAGAACTTGGTAGTATCTCTTTTCGAAATATCCTTTCAAATGGGGGCAGGCTTCTTATAAGGCACGCTGGAACTCGTGGCCTAATAAACTTCTCCTCGAGACTCAACTAGGGCAGTATAGTTAGTGAACCGAGGTTCATAACAGTTACCCTTGGCTCGTTTATTGTCAGAGGTGGAAGGCTCATTGTGTGGCTGTTTCCCCCCATTCTTGCCATTGCCGTTGCCGTTGCCTTTGCCGTTGGGCTTGGACCCATTGGCGGCTTTGGCGGGTTCGGCGGTCCCCTTATCTTTACCTGGGGGTTTTCCTTCGTCGGCGATGGCATCTTCGAGCTTGATGTAGCGATCAGCCTGATCCAAGAATTCCTGGGTAGTTCTAACCCCATGTTTTCGGAGGCTGTTCCAGAGAGGAGTGCGGCGCTTAACCCCTGCAGTTATGGCCATCATCTTTCCTTCATCTCCCACTATTTTTGCTCCAACAGCTGCTCGCATAAAGCGCTGGACGTAGTCCTTCAGTGGTTCTCCATCTTGCTGGCGTATTTCAACTAGCTGGTTTGCTTCAGTCGGGTGCACACGACCCGCGTAGAACTGTCCGTAAAATTCCTTTACAAACATTTCCCAGGAAACTATACTTGCAGGAGGGAATTTGAAAAACCAATCCTGTGCGGCATCATAAAGTGTTGCAGGGAAGATCCTGCACTGAGCGTCTTCGGACACTTTCTGAATGTCCATTTGTATCTCAAACTTGTTGACGTGAGATACCGGGTCACCATACCCATCAAAGTTCAGAAGCGTAGGCATTTTAAACTTGCTAGGAGTTTCTGCCATAGCTATCCTCTGGACGAAAGGAGTGCCTTTCCTCCTGTCGTGGTCATTGTAAGATGTTCTTCCCCCGACCAGTTGCTGCACTGCCTGGTTGAGGGCATCTATCTGGGCATGTACAACGCTAGGAATCGCCGTGGCCTCTGGTACTGGGGGGACGTACTCGCCGTGCCGCTCGCGACGATCGTTGAGTACATCTCTTAAGTCCTCATCTCTCCTCCGTTGCTCGCTAGCTCTAAGCCAGTTGAAGATGTTATTTTGTCTGGGCTGCCCCCCAGCATCCCGTCCGTTGGGTTGGTCATCCTGAGGTGGCTGGCTTCTGTCTCCACCCCTTTCTTCATTCCTCCGACCAGCATTTCCTCTGCGTGAGTCGGCCTCATTATAACCATGGCCGTCTTTGAATCTTGATTGGCTATGGTGGGATCGACTGTTCCCTCGATTGCCTTCCCGGGCTGGAACCTCCTGAGCGTTAGAGGGTGGTCTGCGTTGGTCGTTAGGTCCCCGTGCATTACCATGTCGTGGGGGGCCTCGGACCGCAGAGCCTAACTCTGAGTTCCTCCTGTTGCCAGGAGGATGCTGTCCTCTGCTCTGAGGGTTTGGCTCGTCGCCCCTATGGCGTCTAGGATTGCGAGGCTGCTGCCCGGTCCTATTCTGCCTCTGCTGCGGGGGATTGCCGCGACCAGCTTGGGATGGAGGTTGTGCCTCAGGGTCTCCTAGCGGGACATCGTCCTGAGGCGCCGGTAGCTGCTCGGGCCTTTGCGGGCTCGAGGGTTGGATAGGCGGGCTAGGATTGGGACCCCTGTGGGGTGGCCCATTCACGGGTTGATCAGGCTGCGAGGCAGGTGCAACCTGATTCCTAGACAATTGCAAGGCTGCCATGGCCTCGCTCTGGCGACAGTCCATCTCCGCCTGCCTTTCACTCAGCTCTAAGCGCTGCCGTTCAATTTCTTGTTGCTGCCGCGCCATGATTTTGGCAGCACTTTCCTGGCCGGCCCTCAGATTGGCCAACTCCTCCTGCAATACCCCTAGGGTACTTTTCAGTGTCGCGTCGTCCATTTCTTCCTCATCAAATTCCAAATGTGGCTCATCCTCAGCCACGTTGGGAGGAGGAGGAAACGGGTTAGATGGTGCAGCGCCGGCCGCCTGTCCAGTTTTCCTGGTGGTTTTCGCCATTGGTCTTCTCAACAATGCTATATCAAGCTCTCAATGAAAGCACCAGAATGTTGACCCTGATTTTGGCCAACTGACACAGAGTAAAATTTGCTTGATGTGGAAAGACACGTTGGAAAGAACGTGATGGCGAAATGATAAAGAACACAAGAGTTTATAGTGGTTCGGCCCCAGAATCTGGTAATAACCTACGTCCACTTGAATTGTTATTGATATATGATTCAAAGGAGTGATCAAAGAACTAGTGGTTCAATGAGTTTCACCAACCTTTGAAGAACAAGACAATATCTCAAATAATTCGAAAGCCAAAAAGTCCCTTCCTTTAGCTATCTTTCTCTATTTATAGGCTCAAAGGGGGATTACATGAATTTGTTACTGTTGACGCGGTTCTTCGCCAACAGGTAATTAAGAAAAGAAGAGAAAGGGATTAGTGCTTATGTTGAACCGAAATAGATAAAATGACCTTCGAAATGAAATGGTGACTCAAAGTACGTTTTTTAAGTGGTTCAAAGGTTAAAATCCTTATACTCCACTAGTCAGTATTATTGCTATATACTGGGTATTTGATTACAGGGTATTTCTTACAATAGAGAATCCAACCCCTATCAACTCCCAAGGTCTCCATATTTATAGGAGAAGGCACTTGGGAGTTGGTAAGAAGGTCATCCCGTGACCTTCTTACCTATCGTATCAACTCTGCGACATTCATGATTAATTCCTAAACCTGACACATAAGTGTGGTCAAATCAATAGGTAAGGGGATAATGGGCCGCACGGCCCAAACCAATCGTGGATGTCTGAATACGCACGTTCCTGCTGCGTGTTCGAGAAGTCAGGGATATATCAGACACGTGATGTCTGATATATGCATGTTTACCTTGTGTGGTTAACTTTATAAAGGGTTACAGCCTCCAATTCCAGCCCGTACCACGAGTTGGATAATTCCCTCGACTTGTGGTCTCCAGAGTCCACCCAGTCCTTAAGCAATCTTGGCGAACCCTTGGGTTACCTCGAGCTAAAGAGGTAGGACCGTACGATGGCAGCTCCGGTTTTGGGGACGTCTACATGGTAATCATGATTAGGCCGTACCTCAGCTCGCTAATCAGCCCGTGGGAAAACCAAGGCATACATCTGCCCCCCAAGCCCCTGCTCATGGCACACGACGTCGTATAAGGCCACAGTAAGGGCTTTTAGGCTTCCCCATGAACTCTTCACATTCCACATTTTACGTAGGCGCCTAATACGTGGAACATCGTGGTTGGTGACGGTACGTCTTCCGAGAACCGCATTTAATGGCCTAGCCTATGCCGAGCCGTCGTTTCGTATTTCGAGTGGAGGGCCTTGGATCCCACATCAGGGCCATCCAATGACCCTTTTTACGTGACCCTTCGTGTATATAAAAGGGGTGGCCACCCTATGCATGGGCCACCCTTTCATTTGAAATTTCTCAGAAATTTTATTCTTCTTCTCTCTTCATCTCAAAAGAAAAACCTTATTCTTTCCGACTGCCGTTCTCAGCGTTCAAGAAGCTCAGTCGTAAGGGCTCCTTCAAAGCTTTGGAAACAAATACTCCAACGAAGCTCCAACCTAGGCAATACCTTCATCCACTTCTCAGCCAAACACTCTGTAAGTCTCCTGACTGTGCATGTTTTGAAAATATTTTTCACTGTAGCTTAGGTAAATATTTACTGTAGCCGCATGCACGGGTTTGCGGGTTTTGTGGGAATGAAGGGTGAAAGCCTTTTAGGTTAGGGTATTGTTTGTAGTAGGAAGCCATTTAGGAGCATGGTTTATATGATGCATTTTCTGGGGAAAATTTATGGGCAAGATTTTTGGTATTTTGGGTGCAAAACTGGGTAGCTTAGGGGACACGCTTCACAGGCGGTTTTGCCTTTCTTGCCTATTGGAACCTTCCCTCCAAGGAAAAATTTTAACCTGACCCTCCTGACACACGAATTCTGAGTAATCGGGGATCTGTTGGGAGCACAGGCGCGTGTTCATAGAACCGCGTGGTCTCACTCTCCACGAGTTGGGCTTACCTCAGCTCGTGCAAAGAACATTTGATTCTTCCTCATGCCTAGGTCGCCTTTTCTGAAATCTTTTCTTTTGTTCGCCAGGCGACCAGATGGCACCTAAAAAGAACGCTCCCAAGAAGCCTGTAGGAGGCTCGGCCTCCCAACAAGACAAAGGAAAGGCGGCGATGGCAGACTCCCCGATCCCCCACTTCGGGCCAGCGGTGGAACAGGAGCTCGAAGTGGCCCCTGACGCGTTCTTTGAGGCGGAGAGGATCGTCTCAAAGATTACCGACCAGGCGAAGGTCAACAAGATATTCCTCTCCCACAACATCGGGGCTAGGGAGAGCATCAGTGATTGCCCGACCTCCCGCAGAGGGCGAGCGGAGTTGCGCACCGCTTGATGAGGCATTCGCGGCCTGGAGCGACGAGCATTTCAAGGCGGGGGCCTTCCTCCCGTTGGATCAGTATTTTGCTGACTTCCTCAATTACGTGAAGTTGGCTCCATTTCAGCTCCCCCCCAACTCTTACCGGCTGTTGGAGGGGTTAAGATATTTATTTTTGAAACAGGAGTGGGAGGTCCCCACTCCTGCAGATATTTTGTACTTTTTCTGCCTCAAGGCCAGCCCGGAGCAACGGGGGCGAGGCGACGAGTTTTATTACTTAACCCGATTCCCCAACACGGCTGCAGTCATCGAGCTGCCCAGCCACCCCAACGACTTCAAAGATCAATTCTTTATGTCGACGGGGTTCCGGAACTGCGAGCTCCACTACTTCAATCGTCCTCGTAAGTGTTTTTCAACCTTTAGCTCGTAAGTTAAACATCATATAGCTCCTCCTGTATTCCCTTCTGATTTAGCTTAATCCTGCAGCTATCTTCGCGAGGACAGAGAAATCTGTGACCCTCGGGGCCCAATACGAGACACTGGCGGGCTTGCCCCCCAGTGAGAAGGATTACCGCGTGCTCGTGACAAATGAGACGATGGTGGCCTGTAAGCTGATCTTCCCAAATCAAACTCTGAACTTGAGGAGGCCCCGGGCACTTTCCCCAACCCGCGACAAGAGGCCTATCATCGTGGAGGAGGTCGCGGGGGATGAAGATGAGGAGGACGAGGAGGACGAGGTTCCCCTCGTGAGGAACAAGAAGCGGGTGTTGGAGGCCGCCCAGACAGCGGGCGAGGAGTGGATCCGGTCTGTAGCAGCCGCGAGTCCTTCTGGCCAAGGTAACCCTTATTTGTTTAGGAACTTAGATAGGGCCACCGCAGACCCCCGGCTAGCTAGGTTCAATCCTAGACAGCTCGTCCATCATCACCGAAGTGATCCGGACCTGGATACAACCCTGCTCCACTGTGTCGACCGGCTTGTGCTGGATTACCAAGATAGCCGCCCTAGGGGTACCGTAGTCGTAGATAACACCCTAGCCTTTAGGTCGATCTTATTCGAGGAGTATGGGACCAACATTCGGTCATGGCCATCACTCTGGAGAGGTGCCGTAGCTCTGGGACTTAGGCAATATGTAGAAGAATCTAGCCCGGAACCAGAGTCAGATCCAGAACTCGCACCAGCTCGGGAAATAATCGACTTAGATTCTCCCGCAGGAGCTCCGAGGCCGATGGTCATAACCATAGGTTCTTCTTCTAGCTCGGGGGGTAGGATCCCTTTTAGTATATATACATACTTGAATTTCGCCTTTTTCCCCCTTTGTTTTTGAATGGCTATTAATTCTTGTACTAACCATGTCTGTGTTTTGACAGAAGAGATGTCTCTGCCCGACGGGAGTCTGCGAGCTGCGTTCGCCGGGGGGAACCCCTCATTCGGGGCCTCTGGGCCAAGAATGAAGAGGCTCCGGACGTCCAAGAATGCCGCCGGGACCCCCACCAAGTCTCCTGCAAAGGAGAAAGAGCAACCCCCAGCCGCCCAGGTCGTGGGAACGTTTCCTCCTGCTGGAGGGGGGAGCAACATGCCCCCACCCCCTCCACGAGCTCCGGCCTTCGTCCGGGATGCAGGGGCGGAGCCTCGGGCTTCGGCGATTGTACCTTCTGAGGTGCGCATCCCCGTTGACCCCCAGGATCTGGAGAAGATTCCAGAGGCCTTCCGGGGGACGGTGTACAAGTCGGCGAACTATGCCGTCAGCCACATCTACAAATTCAATGAAAAGGAGCTCAGGGCCATCGAGACGAGGAGCCCGGTGGGCGTGATGGAATCTTCATTGGGCATGGCCCTAACGGTAAGCTGACTTTACCCTTTTATGGCTTTTTATTATCATGCCTTGCCTTGTGTTTCCTTTCTCCCTCCGCTCTTTTTTTCTAAGGCAATTGTCCCTCCGCTTTCGCAGGGCGCCGTTGCCCTTCATCGGAGCATAGCCAGGGCTAAGGTTCAGCTCGAGGAGATGAGGAGCGAGCACCAAGCGGTTGTGGCCACCCACCAGACTTCTCTGCAGATGGCTAAGGATGCCTTGGCGGCCTCGCAGGCTTAGCTGGAAGAGACTCGCCCCAAGCTTCAAGAGCTCGAGACCGCCCTTGCCACTGCGCAGAAAAACCTAGATACTGCGAAGGCTGAGGCTGAGGCCGCCCTGGTGGCTGAGCAGGCAACTTCAGGCGCCGCCATGGAAGACATGTTCTACCATTGCTGGGCCTATAACCAGGATGCCGACTTCTCCTTCCTGGCAGCGGCCGTCTGGGAGCCCTTGCTGGAGAAGTTCAAGGCTCGCCTCAATAAAGAAGCGCCCTCCGAGGCCGGGGAAGGCTCTGGCGCAGCCGAGCAGGGCGAGACGGCGACCTCCAAGGGGCCAACTGGCGGAGCTTAGGGCCTTCCTCTTTCATGCCCTTTTCTTGAATTTTTTTTTTAAAATTTTTTCTGTGTAACTTTTGCATGAGGTGCTTACACCTCGAGACAATTTAACTATCAATTTTATTTTTAATTGATTCATTGCCCTTTGCCTCTACGCATTTTAGTTACTATTTTGAAAAACTTAGTTCGCGTTAATCTTTATCAATATCTCGGGCTCTTTAGGAAGAACAACGATTAATAGATTTAAATTAACTTCTAAGTTTTATGACCTGGTTATATCCAGGAACTTAATTTGAAAACTTAGTTCGTGTAAATTTTTATCAATATCTCGAGCTCTTTAGGAAGAACAACGATCAATCGATTTAAATTAACTTCTAAGTTTTATGACATGGTTATATCCAGGAACGTAATTTGAAAACTTAGTTCGTGTCAATTTTTATCAATATCTTGAGCTCTTTAGGAAGAACAACGATCAATCGATATGAATCAACTTCTAAGTTTTATGACCTGGTTATATCCAGGAACGTAATTTGAAAACTTAGTTCGTGTCAATTTTTATCAATATCTCGAGCTCTTTAGGAAGAACAACGATCAATCGATATGAATCAACTTCTAAGTTTTATGACCTGGTTATATCCATGATAGGACTTAGTTCGCGTTAATCCTTACCAATGTCTCACGTTTTTTTAAGAAAAACCACGATCAATCGATATGAATCAACTTCTAAGTCATAAGGCGACCTGGTTATATCCAGGTACCATATGCCCCCCAAGTAATTGGGAAAGGGTCTTTCGTGGTTACTTTAGATTACACTTGAAAACATGTACAAATATAAACAAAAAGTAAATTCTCATTGCTTAATACATAAAAGATGGCCTTTTAGGCCTTACAAGTGAATTACTGAAAATATCTCTTCAAATGGATGGCGTTCCAGGTCTGTGGGATTGCTCCTCCATTTAACCGAGCTAATTTATAAGTTCCCTCCTTAATGACCTCGATGACTTGATAAGGTCCTTCCCAGTTCGGTCCCAATACTCCATCTTTGGGATCCTTTCCGGCCAAGAAAACTCTTCTCAGGACCAGGTCGCCAATGCTAAAGGCGCGATTTTTGACTTTCGAGTTGAAATAGCGAGTGATCTTCTGCTGATAATGGGCGAGCAGGAGTTGCGAATCTTCTCGTCTTTCATCAATCAAGTCCAAAGAGGTGCAAAGAAGCTCGTGGTTGTGGTCCTGGTCGTATGACTGGACCCTATGTGAAAGTACCTTAATTTCCACGGGGAGGACCGCCTCACTCCCAAAGGTCAAGCAAAAAGGAGTATGACCCGTAGGAGTCCGATGCGAGGTCCGGTATGCCCACAGGACCTGGGGGAGCTGTTCTGGCCAGACTCCCTTCGCCTCGTCTAGTCTCTTCTTGAGGCTTGCTTTTAACGTCTTGTTGACAGCCTCGACCTGGCCGTTCACCTGAGGGTAGGCCACAGAGGAGAAACTTTTCACAATTCCGTACCTCTCACAAAACTCGGTAAACAGGTTGCTGTCGAACTGAGTCCCGTTGTCAGAAACGATTTTCTTGGGCAGCCTGAACCGGCAGATAATGTTCTTAACCATGAAGTCAAGCATTTTTTTGGAAGTTATCGTTGCCAAAGGTTCTGCCTCAGCCCACTTCGTAAAGTAGTCGATGGCCACCACGGCGTAACGGACCCCGCCTTTTCCAGTAGGGAGGGCGCCAACCAAGTCGATCCCCCAAACTGCAAACGGCCATGGGGACGAGGTCATCTTCAGCTCGACTGGGGGATCTCGGGCAACTGTGGCGAATCGCTGGCACTTGTCGCACTTCTTCACGTATGAGATTGAGTCTTTGGACAAAGTTGGCCAGTAATAACCTTGCCTCAGGACCTTTAAGGCCAAGCTTTGCCCCCCAGCGTGATCTCCACAAAAACCCTCATGCACTTCCTGCAGAATGGCCTTTGCTTCGTCTGGCAGAACACATCGCAGTAGAGGTAGGGAGTGCCAACGTCGGTATAGCACCCCGCCTACTATTGTATACCTGGGAGCTTGATACAGAACTCGCCATGCATCATTACGCCCTTCAGGTAGCTTTCCCTCGACGAGATACTCAAGGATGGGGGTCATCCAGGTCGCCCTGGTGTCGATCATCTCGACCTCCGTCCTGACTTCTTCTATACTTGGTTTCTCCAAGAATTCTACTGGCACTAACCCCAAGGTCTCCGTCTCCCCGGAGGTGGCGAGCTTGGCAAGAGCGTCTGCGTTGGCGTTCTGCTCCCGAGGTATCTGCTCGATCGAGCCTCGCTCAAACGCGGACAGCTCAACTTTTACCTTTGCTAGATAGGCAGCCATCTTGGGCCCTCGTGCTTGATATTCGCCCAGAACCCGGTTTGCCAAGAGCTGGGAGTCACTAAAACATTGGACGGAGCCCGCCCTCAGCTCCCGGGCTACCCTCAGCCCTGCCAACAAAGCTTCGTATTCGGCCTCGTTGTTAGAGGCCTTGAATCCGAACCTCAGCGCCGAGTGGAATCTATGTCCTTCAGGGGATATCAAAATGATTCCAGCTCCGGAGCCGTTCTTGTTGGATGAACCATCCACAAAGATCCTCCACGACGCCTGGGACGAGGTGACTTGGGGTGAGTCTTCTGCGGGATCCTCCCGGAATCCTGTGCACTCTGCTACAAAATTGGCCAGGGCCTGACTTTTTATAGCAGTTCGCGGAGTGTACAGAATCTCGAACTGGCTGAGTTAAATTGCCCACTTTAGCAAGCGTCCCGATGCTTCAGGTTTTTGCAAAACCTGCCTAAAAGGCTGATCGGTCATGACGTGTATTGAGTGGGACTGGAAGTATGGCCTGAGCTTTTGCGAGGCCGTGATAAGGCAGAATGCCAATTTCTCCATCAATGGATACCGGGATTCGGCACCGAGAAGTCTCTTGCTGATGTAGTAGACTGGCTTCTAAACCCGGTCTTCTTCCCGTACTAATATAGCACTAGCTGCATCTTCCGTGACAGCTAGGTAGAGGAAAAGAGGCTCTCCTGCTTTCGATTTGGATAATACGGGCGGCTCGGCCAGATGCGCCTTCAGGTCGAGGAAAGCGCTCTCGCACTCTTCCGTCCATTCGAACTTCTTATTTCCTCAGAGTAGGTTGTAGAATGGCAAACACTTATTGGTGGACTTCGAAATAAACCGGTTGAGGGCTGCCACCCTTCCTGTCAGGCCTTGGATGTCTTTGCGCGACCTGGGTGAAGGAAGCTCGAGAAATGATATGATCTTGTCGGGGTTTGCCTCGATTCCTCGGGTATTGACTATGAACCCCAGGAATTTCCCTGATGCGACTCCAAAAGTGCACTTCTGTGGATTAAGCCTCATGCCATACCCCCGTAGTATCTTAAAACATTCCTCCAGGTCGGAAACATGGTTATCGGCAGTCTTTGACTTGACTAGCATGTCATCAACGTACACTTCCATGTTTTTTCCGATCTGGTCTGCGTACATTCTATTTACTAACCTTTGGTAGGTAGCTCGGCGTTCTTCAGCCCGAACGGCATGACCTTGTAACAATAAACATTAGTCGGGGTCATGAAGCTGGTGTGTTCCTGGTCCGCCGGGTTCATGGCGATCTGATTGTAACCTGAGTACGCATCCATAAAGGACATGAGCTTGTGCCCCGCCGTGGCATCCACCAACTGGTCAATTCTTGGCAATGGAAAACAATCCTTGGGGTAGGCATTATTCAGGTCGGAGAAGTCGATGCAGGTCCGCCACTTCCCGTTGGGCTTTGGGACTAGCATGGGGTTGGCGACCCAAATCAGAAACTTGGCTTCACGGATAAAGCCGCATTTCTTGAGCCGGGCTACTTCTTCCTCTAAGGCTTCAGCCCCGGTTGTTCCTAGGCGTCTTTGTTTCTAGGACTTTGCAGGAATGTTTTTATCCAGATGAAGGGTGTGCATGATGACACTCGGGCTGATTCTCACCATATCCTCGTGCGACCACGCAAACACGTCCAGGCTATCTCGCAGAAACTTAGTCAGCTCCGCCTTCCTCTCGCTGCAGAGGTTTTTCCCGAGCTTGACCTTCTATGAAGGGTTCTGCGAATCAATGTTTACCTCCTCGAGCTCCTCAATAGCTTGAAGCTCGGATCTGTCCTCGCCTATTCGGGGGTCAATATCCTCGCTTAAGACGATATTTTCCCCTTCGGTGCTTTGAGGTTTTTCAATCTCAGGATCAGCTAAAGGTTCCTGAGATTCCTCTTCACCACCTTGGATGGCCATTGCCAGCTGCCCAGGTTTAGATTTTCCCTTCATGGAAATGCTGTAGCATTCCCTGGCAGCGAGCTGATCGCCATGGACAATGCATATTCCCGTGGAAGTAGGGAATTTCATTGCGAGGTGGCGAATGGAAGTGACGGCCTCAAAAGCTATTAATGTGGGTCGTCCCAAAATTGCGTTGTATGCAGCAGTGCAGTCGATGACCACGAACTCGAGGAGTTTGGAGACTGTCCGAGGTCCTTCTCCTAGGGTGATCACCAGCTCGATCGTCCCTATTGCTACTGATCCTTCTCCCGAAAAACCATATAGCATCATGGAGGTCGCCTTCAGCTCGGCGACGGTCAAACCCATCTTTTCTAATGTGGAACGGAATAGAAGGTTCACCAAGCTCCCATTGTCGATCAACACCCTCCTAACCCTCCGATTAGCGAGCTGAACTGCTATGACCAGAGGGTCATTGTGCGGGAACTGGACATGGCCCGCATCTTCTTTTGTAAAAATGATCGGTTGCTTCTCCAATCGCTGCTGCTTTGGCAGGCGCTGCTCCAGGACGAACTCTACTCCATTGTGCACCTTAAGTTCGTTCACGTACCTCTTCTGGGCACCCCTGCTCGTGCCAGCCATATGCGAACCTCCAGAGATGGTGGATATCTCCCCTCCTATCACAGGAGGAGGGACGTCCTGATCTACCCGAGACCCGGGCTGACTGGCCAGGACTTCTGGAGCAGGTCGACTTGCTGGAACCCTGTTCCGCACGTATTGAGCCAAGGGGTCGGCTTGGATGAGAGTCTCGATCTCATCTTTTAAATGCCTACAATCGTCGGTGTTGTGGCCAACATCGTTGTGAAAGCAGCAGAACTTGGAGGTGTCTCTTTTCCCCTTTTGGTGCTTCAACGGCTCGGGCCTCTTCCAGGGGAGGTGAGTAGAATTAGCTAGGAAAATATTCTCCCTAGACAGGGTGAGCTCTGTGTAAGTCACGTATATGGGCTTGAATTTGTCCACGGACTTATTCTTCTTTTGGCCGTGCTGGCTGCCCTCGCCATTCCCCTTTCTTTTGCCTCCATCGAGCTGGTTATTCTGTGTGACGTTTTGGGTCGCTGCCACGACCTCCGTCCCCACTCTAGCGGGCTGATCAGGGACCTAGCTGGTTCCTACAGCTGAGGCTTCGGCTTCCTCCAAGTTGATCCATTCCTGGGCCCTATTGAGGAATTCGTTAACCGAGCTAACTCCATTTCTTTGTATATCTTTCCAGAGCTCCCCTCCGACGAGGATTCCAGTTCTCATGGCCATGAGCTTGGAGCTATCATTCGTGTCTCTGGCCTGAGCAACGACGTTCGCAAACCTGCTCAGGTAGGCTTTCAGAGTTTCACCGGGCTGCTGCCTCACGTTAGCCAGAGAGTCGGCCTGGACGCGGGCAGCCTGGGAGGCTCGGAATGCCCTTTTGAAGTCGGGGGAGAAAGTTTTCCAGGAGCTGATTGACTGCCTCTTGCCTTGCTTGAACCACTGCCTGGCTGGCTCAGTCAGGGTGGAAGGGAATATCAAACATCTCAGCTCGGGGCCAATGTTGTGGGCCATCATTAGGGTGTTGAACATCCCGAGATGGTCTGACGGATCTCCATTCCCATTGAACTTGGACAGGTGCGGCATACAGAAACCAGGTGGGTAAGCCGTTGCTGCTATGCTGGGGGCGAAAAGCTCAATCTCGTCCTCTGAATCATACTCGTCTTTCTCCTTCTCTGACAAGAGCTTCCTCATCAGCTCCTCCATCTGAGCCAGGCGCTCGAGGGTTTGGTCTTGATGTCCTTGGTTATTCCGGGGCTGTTCAAAAGCTCCAGATCCATTGTACATATTTGGTGGGTTATTGCCCCTTCTATCTTGAGATAGGTTGTTTGAGGCATTCCCGCCGTTAAGTACTTCGGACAGGGCCCCCCCTGAGCGAGCATGGTTGTCTCCTCCTGCCGGCTCCCCTCTATGAGAGTTAAGGCAATCTCGCAGGTCACCCCCCTGAGTGACTTGTGGACTTTGTGCCGAGCTCAAACGCTGACGCAGGTCTCCACCAGAAAGGTCACTTTGGTGACTTCCGGTCCAGTAGCTCCTGCTAGAGAGGCTCAGAGCTCGCCCTTGGGGCTGAGGATCTGGGCTTTCCCTTGGCGCCCTGCTACGTCGGGAAGGTCCAGCTGATGGTGGGTTTCTCCTGCTACTCCCATAGGCTGGAATATCTCGGACGGGCCGAGTAGGAGATGGATATCTGATTTGGAGACGGAGGATGCCTGACTAGAGAGGTGATCCTAGTTCTGTCAGGACGGATCAAATTAGGTGGGGGCCTTTCGGCCCTGCCAACCTGCGGGTCCCGCGCCTGGCGGTCTGGACGAGGCGCGGGATGGCTGTTGGGGACGGCCTGACGCTGCGAGCCCTCCCCGGACCTCCTTCTGGAATTTCTTCGAGCTGCCCTGGGTGCGCTCGAGGCTGGTTGGGAGCTAGGAGTCGAAGTTCTGACCGAACGGCTGTACTGCTGCTGTCCGACTCTAGGCACTTCTTCGAAGTTTGCCTCTCGATGGTGTGATGAAGGAGTGGAGTTGGCTGTCGGAAGTCTGTCCGAGCGGCTATGCCTGGACCGGTTACCCCGGTGAGACTTAGGAGCCTCGCCTTGCCTCTCTCCGACGTTAGCGTCGGTTGTGAGAGGGGGTAGTCAGGCCAGCACATCCTTGATCTGCTGGTTAGCTATTGCTAGCTGGCTCCTCAACTTAGCATTCTCCATCTCCACCGCAGTGTAATAACATGGGTTCGGATTAGGTGGCCGGGGCGCCGAACTTCCGGTGTCGTCTTGGCCCGCTAGCTGTTTGCCTGGCCGCTGTTGGACTTCAGGAACTTGTTCACCAGGGATGGCAGTATGATGAGCCTCCTGCCCATCATGCTGTTCTGTCTCGTTACCGTGCCTGGATCGAGTAGTCACCATAGTTGGATGTTTGCGACAGCACTAATTGAACTTGCTCTCAATGAAAGCACCAAACTGTTGACGCGATTCTTCGCCAACAGGTAATTAAGAAAAGAAGAGAAAGGGATTAGTGCTTATGTTGAACCGAAATAGATAAAATGACCTTCGAAATGAAATGGTGACTCAAAGTATGTTTTTTAAGTGGTTCAAAGGTTAAAATCATTCTACTCCACTAGTCAGTATTATTGCTATATACTGGGTATTTGATTACAGGGTATTTCTTACAATAGAGAATCCAACCCCTGTCAACTCCCAAGGTCTCCATATTTATAGGAGAAGGCACCTGGGAGTTGGTAAGAAGGTCATCCCGTGACCTTCTTACCTATCGTATCAACTCTGCGACATTCATGATTAATTCCTAAACCTGACACATAAGTGTGGTCAAATCAATAGGTAAGGGGATAATGGGCCGCACGGCCCAAACCAATCGTGGATGTCTGAATACGCACGTTCCTGCTGCGTATCCGAGAAGTCAGGGGTATATCAGACACGTGATGTCTGATATATGCACGTTTACCTTGCGTGGTTGACTTTATAAAGGGTTACAGCCTCCAATTCCAGCTCATACCACGAGCTGGATAATTCCCTTGACCTGTGGTCTCCAGAGTCCACCCAGTCCTTAAGCAATCTTGGCGAACCCTTGGGTTACCTCGAGCTAAAGAGGTAGGACCGTACGATGGCAGCTCCGGTTTTGGGGACGTCTACATGGTAATCATGATTAGGCCGTACTTCAGCTCGCTAATCAGCCCGTGGGAAAACCAGGGCGTACAGTTACAGATATTCTTTCCTAAATAATCGGATACTTAGGAAATTGTGGGAGTCAATTTCGGGATTGATAAAGATCTTTATAAAAATATCATGAGGCATGCAGAACCTGCAACCATACTGGTCGCAGGTAAGTTTCGGCTGCCTACTGCTTGTAATTTGTCTTCTGGTCGATACCCTAGCAGAATTCCGCCAAGTGTCAGCCACGTGTCCGGGAATCACTTGCCACGACATTCGTGCTTGTTTTTTGGATAACACAAACAAATTAATAAGATGTTTTTTTAATAAATGTGATTTAAATTAATTTTGGTTAATTGTTGATAAATCCTATTTAAATTAGATTAATATTTTTCAAATTAACATAAACCAAGTTGATTGTTGATAAATGAAATTTAAATGAACTTTTGTTAATTTTTGATAAATTTCATTTAAATTGACTTATTTTTTGTACAAATTTAATTAATTCGATTTTTTTGATAAATTCTAGATAATTAATTGTGGCACTTTTGCAAATGAAATAAATTGTGGTATTTTTGCATAAATTCATAGAATTGCTCATATAGTAACATAATTAAGCTCATCCAATTGTAACATGTCTATTTGCACTATATGTGGTATTTTTGCAATTGAGCTTAGATGCATATAGTGGGCCATATGTTTACTAGATATATGGATTTTGCCAAATAAAATATTCATAAAATGATAGGTTTTATTTGGGCCCGTTAGAAAATGTAAAGTTTAAATTTCTCTCTTGTGCGTGATTCCACTTATGAATGCTCATTTGCTTTGCATAACTATAGTGGGCCTAATTAATTAATAACAATTAATAAAACGAATGTTTAAATTCCTGTCTTTTGGAGCTTGTATGGAAGTATGTGGGCCTTTGGAGTGGGAACGACATACTGGACCCAACCCTCCTCCATACAAGCCCGATTATTAAGGTCCATTTACCTGAGTTGGACTTAATTGCATAGGTTCATTATATTAGTTAAACCTAAATATTGATTAGCAACAAATTAATTCTAAAATTAATTGAATTTATTTCAATGTGACACTTTAGAATTAATAAGAAATTATAGGACTTTGGTTATAAAAATTCTAATCTTATAATTTTTTGGAGAACTATAGTCATTAATTTTTGAAAATAAATAATAAAAATACTATTTTTAATTTTATAATGAGCTTATTTTAAGAATTTTATTCGATCTCCACCGTTGGTTTAACAAAGTCAATAGCTTAATGGGGCCTCGAGACACTTTGACTCGTCCCATTACGAAAGGTGTTCATTAGTTATTTTGACAATGTTAGATTTCGAAAGATAGATAATTATAGGTCAAATTCTACTAGACTCACCCCTACGGTGACTACTAGGACTAAATCTTTTGATTATCAAAACCGCGAGTCTAGCTCATAAAATAAGAGATTTTGTTTTCTTATTTTGATTAAATAGAAGGTTGTTAATGATGGTGTCCATTATTAAATAAGTTTACAACTTTATTTAACTAGTGATGTTTTTTACTCTCGCCAACCGGGACAAGGATTTCATAGATTCGTTAGAAACCTAAAGAAATAGAGATATGATTGTTTTTGGTATTTTTCCTCATATCTTACATATTTTGGTAAATGTTGTGCTATTTTTTGAAATTTGCATGAATAGAAGTTTTATTGAGCAAATGTGATTGATTTCTATTTTATTGATAATTTGTAGTTTTAAGTATGGTTGTGTCCACTCCCATCCTTTCTCAACATTCGATGGAGAAACTCACTGGAGAAAACTTCCTTAAATGGAAGCAAAATATCAACATTGCGTTGATTGGTGACAACTCCAAGTTCGTCATGAGTAAGGAATCTCCAGAACAAGCACTGTCTCCGCACGTTCATGATAACACCCTCAAGGCTCGAATGGCACCGTGTCCGCACGTTCGTGATCAACTCAAATATGGTCTGACACAGCTCATGAACGAGCTTCAGACTTTCGAGTCTATCATGGGGAGACCAAGTAAGGGAGGAGAAAATAAGACTACTGCTGTTGCCACTGATCCAGCTAAGGCTAAAGCTAACCATGCCTCGTCTTCGAAAGCTAGAAACAAGAGGAAAGGTGGACAAAACAACAACCCCAAGCTTGCAAAGGCTGCAAAGACGAGGGCACAACCAAATGCACAGACACCTAAGGGGAAGAACAAGAAAAACAAGAAAGGTAAAGATAAGTGGTTTCACTGCAAAGAGAAGGGGCATTGGAAACGAGATTGCCCCAAGTTTCTAATAGCGAAATACAAAGGTAATGATTATAGCTCATTTATCTTAGAAACATGTGTTTTAGAGAATGATAAATCTGTTTTGATTATCGATTTTGGATCTACTAACCATGTTTGTAACTCTTTACAGCTTCTTGAATCGTGGAAGGAAGTGGACGAAGGCGGATTAAAGCTTAGAGTTGGGAACAGAGCATTCATTGCGGTCTTAGCTAGAGGAAGAGCTCGTCTGAAGTTCGGAAATAAGTTTTTAAGTTTAAATGATGTATTTTTTATTCCAGATTTTAGTAGAAATTTAATTTTAGTTTCCATGTTGCAATTAGAACAATTTGTTATGACTTTCACAAGTTTTAATATACCTATTTCTTTCAATGGATCATAATTGTGTATTGCAAGTTTGGAAAACAGGCTTTATATTCTGTGACCTAACGAACCTCTTGCTCTTAACAATGATTTATTCAAAGTAGCTAAACCTAGGACCAATAAATGCCAAAAGACCAATAACGATAATATGACGTATTTATGGCACTTGAGACTAGGTCACATTGGCTATGATAGGATTCAAAGACTTACAAAGGACGGGCCTTTGAGGGAACTCACCTTAGGTGAATTACCTGTCTGTGAATCTTGTTTAGAAGGCAAACTGACCAAGTGTCCATTCTCTGCAAAGGGTGATAGGGCCAAAGAATTACTTTGACTTGTTCATTCAGATGTTTGTGGACATTTGAATGTCCAAGCCAGAGGGTGGTTTTCAGTATTTCATCACTTTCATTGACGATTACTCTAGATACTCATGTCTTTACCTAATGCATAGGAAACCAGAATCATTTTTAAAGTTTCAGGAATTCCTAGCAATGGCTCAAAACCAATTAGGTAAAACGTTAAAGATCTTGCGATCTGATAGGGGTGGAGAATATTTGGATATGTAGTTCCAAGATCATTTAACTGAACTTAGGATTTTATCACAACTTACTGCCCCGGGTACTCCGCAACAAAATGGTGTAGCGGAATGCCGAAACAAAACTTTATTGGAAATGGTTAGATGCATGCTTAGTTACTCAACTCTACCAACTTCGTTCTGGGGACATGCAATGGAAACCGCCAATGACATTCTCAATGTCGTGCCGTCCAAATCAATCCCCAAAACACCTTTAGAATGTTGGAATGGTCGTGAACCTAGTTTATGCCATTATAGAATCTGGGGGTGTCCCGCCCACGTTCTGAGGAAAAAGGAAGGAAAGCTAGAACTGTGATCTGAAGTTTGCATGTTTGTTGGCTATCCTAAAGGTACTCGGGGTGGAATTTTTTATAGTCATTCGGAGAAGAAAGTGTTTACTTCTACGAATGCTACATTTCTTGAAAATGACAATGTCCAAAACATCAAACAACGTAGCAAAGTAGTTTTAGAGGAGATGGTTAAAGAATTGACTCCAACCAATGTTCTATTGTCATCAACACGAGTTAATGATGAAATTCCCACTCTCCATGTCCAACCGATGTAAGTCGATTTAAATGAAGAAAGTACCACTGTTCCTAAGCAAACAGTCATAGAACCTATATAGTTGTTGGTGACACTATTGATGATGATCCCTTGTATTTTAAACAGGCAATGGCTAGCCTTGAAAAGGAACTATGGCTCGAAGCCATGAAATAGGAAATGGAGTCCATGTACTCAAATTCTGTCTAGGATCTTGTGGAAGCACCTAATGACTTTAGGGCCATTGGGCGCAAGTGGATCTACAAGAAGAAACAAGGTGTTGATGGAAATATCGAGACTTATAAAGCTCGATTAGTGGCAAAGGGTTGTACCCAAAGAGAAAGTGTGGACTATGAGGAAACTTTTAGTCCGGTACCCATGCTCAAGTCCATTCACATCTTCTTATCCATAGCAGCCGCTCTCAACTATGAGATCTGGCAAATGGACGTCAAGACAACTTTTCTTAATGGGAAGCATGACGAAGTCATTTATATGGATCAGCCAGAAGGATTTAAAGTAGCTAGATAAGAAGGAAAAGTTTGCAAGTTGAATAGGTCCATCTATGGACTTAAGTAAGCTTCTCGTTCCTGGAATCTTAAGTTTCATGAAATAATCAAAACATATGGCTTTGAACAAAATATTGATGAGCCTTGTGTTTACAAATGAAGGCAAATCAAATAGTGGTATTCTTGGTTCTTTATGTAGATGATATCTTACTCATTGGAAACAATGTTAAGAAATTATCAGATGTGAAGAATTGCCTGAGCACTCATTTCCAGATGAAGGATTTGGGTGAAGCAAGTTATGTTCTAGGTATCCAGATCATTAGGGATAGAAAGAACAGTCTCTTAGCTCTATCTCAAGCAGCTTACATTGATAAAGTTCTTGAACGTTTCTCAATGACAAATTCCAAGAAAGGACGTTTACCGTCCCGCCATGGAATTCATCTTTTAAAGAAGCAGTCTCCCCAAACTCCTGAAGAGGGAGATGCAACGCATCTATAGTTGGAAGTCTAATGTATGCTATGTTGTGTACTAGACCAGATATCTGCTATGCAATGGGAGTTGTGAGCATGTATCAGTCAAACCCAGGATCGAAACATTGGATATCAGTTAAGCATATCCTGAAGTATTTAAGGCGGGCTAGGAATTATATGTTAGTCTACAAGGGTGGTGTTCTAAACCCTGTAGGCTACACCGATTCAGATTTTCAGACTGATGTCGATGACAGGAAGTCTACTTCTGGAATGGTGTTTACTCTTGGGGGTAGAGCTGTGATATGGAGAAGCGTAAAGCAGTCTGCAATCTCGGATTCCAACATGGAGGCTGAGTACATAGCTGCGTCAGAAGCAGCTAAGGAAATAGTCTGGCTAAAGAAGTTCTATTCGGATCTTGGTGTTATTCCAAAAATGGATAAACCGCTTGTCTTGTTTTGTGACAATACATGAGCGATAGCCAACTTGAAAGAACCTCGTAGTCACAAGAGGAGTAAGCATATAGAAAGGAAATATCACATTATTTTAGAATATGTGGCCAGAGGAGATGTGAAAGTTATGAAGATTGCATCTGAAAACAATCTTGCAGATTCATTTACAAAGATACTATCAGAAGCTACATTTGATAAGCATATCAAGGAAATGGGATAAGTAGAATTTAGGCATTAGTTTCAATTAGTGCAAGTGGGAGTTTGTTGGGGTTTTATGCCCTAATTAAAACCCAATTTCTTTGTAATCTCATTTATTATCAATAAAAGAATATAAATCATTTTTTTACTTGGTTAATCACTTTGCCCACATGTTTTATTTTCATGATTATTTGTTTAATATAAACTTCTATTAAATCCCAAGCATATAGCTAATCGTATTTATAGTGATGTAATCACAGTGAAATATACATATGATTATATGTTCAAAACAAGTTAGTCCTAAGATTAGTCAGTGCATAGGATTTACACTGACTTGCCAATCTACGATATGTTCTACTTACACATCACAGTGTTATGTTCTTTCCAGAACATTAGCAAAGTAGATTAGTTCAGATGTATTTGTTACATCGGACTAGACCGATATTGACAGTTGATAGGATAAGTAAACATACTGTTATTATCTATAGTCATATCATATAGTTGACCATAGGTCAATTCAATATCAATTCTGAGTGGTTAGTAATCTAACTGATTGTATTATTTGAGTTCTTTGACTTGTTCGTTACCAGCTTACCCTACAGACTAGCCCATACTTACATCTTGGGAACTCGGTATTATAATTGAGTGGGAGTGTTAATCATAAATATGAACATCTATAAATTTTGATGAAGAAGTGAAACGATGGTTTCCTTTTAGTTTGGTTCAAGGTGTTAAATGATAGAGATCTCATTATAGTAATTTATATTAGTTTATTGAAATATCATTTACAAGGAACTAAGTGATTTAAGGATAAAATATAATAAGGGGTAAAAGAGTATTTTAGTCTCATCTCATTGTAGACCGTCTATAGAGGATTGAGAGATGATTATGGTTGTAACAATGGATAATTAATAGCGTATCTATATTTGTTATAGAGCGTTCTATGAATTCAAGAGTGCAATTTAGAGTCTTTAGTAGAGTCACGAGAAATTCATAAGTTAGTAAATTTATTTGTTAGATTTCTGATAACTTATTGAGGCTTGATTTCATAGGCCTATGATCTCCACTGTACCTTAGATAAAATCATCTAGATAGTCTCAATTAATTGATTTAATTATCAATTAGAATTATCAAAGTTGATCAGGTCAATTTTGGATAGTTTCACAGAGTCGTGTAATTTAGAGAAGAAAAGAGAATTATGGTAGATTTATTAATTAAGATAAATTAGTATCTAAATTAATAAATAACTTTAAATCAAGGTTCAAATTATAAATAATTAATTTGATAAAGGATTTAAATAAATATTTAATTGAATTAAATTAAATCAATAGAAATAATACAAGCCTTGATTTTAAGTCAAAAAGACTTATTATTAAATGAGAAATTTCACAGGCCTAAAGCCCATGATAATTTCGACCTAGAGCTTTTAATTGGCTATTATTTTATTGATTTTTAATTAAATTAAATGATCTAATTTAGTCTATAAAAGGAGTACTTAGAAAGTGTTGATGCGGTTTTTCGCCAACAGTGAATCAAGAAAATAACAAGGAAGAATTAGTGCTTAATGATAAACCAAAATAAGAAAATTATTCTCAAGAACACTGGCCTTTTTACGTGGTTCAGTGGTTAAAATCCACCTAGTCCACGAGTCTATATTATTACTGTTTTTCTCTCTCTATTTTGACAGAGTCTCGGTATTACAGAATAACGGTTTTTCTTCCTGTCCAATATTCTCAACATTTATAGAGAAACTTCTTGGACAGGTTTGGGTAACCGCGTGAGTTAATCACATACTTGCATATATATTACATCTATTATAAGATATTCTCATTTATATTAGGATACGATTTGATCATGAAATAAATAGATTCTTAATATCTAGGACATTAAATATCACAGGCTGGCCAAAGACGATCGTATAAATCATCCGAGTCTTCGGGGATTCGCGTACACGCCATATCCTCAATCTACCACGAGCTAAATACACCATTGAGCTCGTATCATGGAGGTCATGCCTGATAAATATAACAAGCTCGCACTTTTCAACTTAGGTATCCATATCTCGTACAATCAGCACGAGAACTGTGCCATTAACGTAAAGAATACTTGGATTTATAAGCTATTCCTTCGCTGTAGTCATCTGCCAGCTATACACGATCTAAGTAAAAGACTCGTGCTGAAATTAGGATACACATTTGCCTCCCAAGTCCCTGCTCATGGATTATGACGTCATCTTCTGACCTACATAGTAGGGACTTTCAGACTTCCATTACAATTTCCCATACTTGTCCACTACTCGAGTACTGGACACGTGGAACCTTATCATTGGCGTCTGTTCGGGTTTCGAGGACTGCGATAATGGTCTTGTCAACTTTTTGCCGTCATTTTGTCCTTTGAAACACAGCCCTCGGATCTTGTACCGGCCCAATCAGACAGCTCACACTGATTTATGCTATTTACGTATAAATAGGATAGATAATTATCAGAGTTCTTCACCTTTTGTTCGAAACTTTCTCTATCTTCTCTCTTCTTTGTCTTTCAAACCTTCTTCCTTCTCCGAGAAAAGAGAACCCAAAAAATCCTTGTTGCAAGATCTCTCCGACATTCGGTTGTTCAATTACTGAGGAGTGAGTCTCCTAGGCCTTGTGAAACATACCTCTTCATCTGACGAACACACTGTAAGTATTGTCGTTTCAAATAAAATCTTTCTTTACTGATTTCTGCCTTTTATTTACCATGTTCATCCATGCTTTACTGTAGTAGATATTAGGGTGTTTTCTCGATGTTTTTGGCACATAGGTTTTAATTTTTAGGCTTATTGAGAAGGTTTAGAATATCCTTTACAACTGTGACATTCACGAAACTGGGTATTTTCTGGGTGAATCTTTGGAAATACCCATTAGGGGTATAGAAGATGAAACGTTAGAGTTTAAAAACCAGATTGCTTAGGGAACACGCTTCTTAGGTGGTTTTTCTCTAAACCGCCCCCAAGGACAGTAGTAGCTGGATTTTCTAACACACGTATCCCTAAACACTAGGGGTTTATTAGGAAAACCGAGGTGCGTAGCGTAGGGTAGCGCGTGGCATCATGCAACGAGTTGAGACTAACTCAACTCGTTTATTAAAAGACCATTTTCCTTCGTGCTTCCGTGCCTTTACCTTTAAAAAAATCTTAGGTCGCCTATTAAGTGACTCGTCATTCTTATTCGTTAAGCGATCTAATGGCACCCAAGAAGAGCGTATCCCAGAAGAGCGTACCCAAGAAAAATGTAGCTGGCTCCTCGTCTCAACAAACCAACAAGGGAAAAGAGATCGCCCTTGACTCTCCTCTTCCTCATTTTGGCCCTGTGGTGGAGAAGGAGATCGTGATTGACCCTAACGCATTCTTCGAGGCAGAGACAATCGTCTCCAAGATCACGATCCAAGTAAGGGTTAATAATATAATGTTGAGCCACAACATAGAGGTCGGGTCCGGCGTTCTCATTGCCCATCCTCCGTTCGAAGGGGAACAAAGCTGCGCGCCCCTCCAGGACGACTTTGCAGCATGGAGTGACGAGCACTTAAAGGTAGGAGCCTTCCTTCCCCTTGACCAATATTTTGCTGACTTCCTTAATTACGTGAAGTTGGCGCCGTTTCAGCTCCCCAACTCATATCGGCTTATGGCGGGGTTGAAATACCTCTTTTTAAAACACCAGTGGGAGGTCCCCAGTCCGACAGACATCCTCTACTTCTTCTATCTTAAGGCCAACCCAGAGCAAAGAGGGCAAGGTGACAGATTCTACTACCTCACCAGATTCCCAAACTCAGCCTCGGTTATTGAGCTCCCCAGCCACCCCAACAACTATAAGGATCAATTCTTTATGTCGAATGGGTTCCGCAATTGCGAGCATCGATACTTCAACCGTCCTCGTAAGTCTCATTTCTTTTCTCAGCTCGCGAAATCATTTGCTTTTTTTTAATAGACATACTCCTTGTATTATACTAATTGAGTTTACCATTTTTTGTGCAGCCATATTCGCGAAGATGGAGAAGTCTGCGACCCTTAGGGGTCAGTATGACACCTTATCTGGGCTTCCGGCCCGCGATAAGGATTACCTATAGCTCGTGACTGACGTCATGATGCTGGCATGTAAATTGATCGATGAAGCCAGACTTTGGCCTTAAGAAGGACACGGGCTACCCTTTCGGTAGTCCTGTGCTCCTGCCTCCCCAAGAAGGAAACCCTGAGGCCGTTGAGGGGGAGGAACAAGAAGAAGACGAGGTCCCTCTTGTAAGGAAGAGGCAGGCTCTCGAGGCTGCTCGGGGCCCTAACCTAGAATGAGCTGCATCAGGGGCAGCAGCCGGCCCCTTCGGCCAAGGTAACCCATATCCTTATAGGGAATTACATAGGGTTGTCGCTGATTTTAGGCTAGTTAGATTTAACCGAAACTAGCTCGTCCACCGCCATCTTAGCAATACAAACCGTAACATAACCTTTCTCCAGTGCGTGGACCATCTAGTGTTGTGTTATGATATGTGTTATCCTAAGGGTACCATTGTTGTAGACAACACCTTAAACTTTAGGTCAGCTATTTTTGAGGAATATGGGACCATTCGTAGGTCGTGGCCTTCTTTGCTCCAGGGCGCTTTTGCCCCTGGATTTAGGCAATATGTAGATGAGTCTAGCCCCGAGGTAGAACTTGAGCCTGAACCTCCCATAATCCGAGAAATTGTAGACATAGACTCCCCATCTCCTCCAGTAGTCCCAAGGCCGGAGGTCGTGATAATAGACTCCTCCCCCAGCCCGGAGGGTAGGATTTTCATTTATTTCTTTTAGGTAAATTTAAGACTTTACTTGTGTATTAACTCCCTTCTTATTCTTTTCAGGCGAAGAGATGGAACGACCAGGAGCTCTCAACCTCCGCACAGTTTTCCAGGAGGGAAAAACACAACTCGGCTCCAGTCATAAAGAAGCCTCGGTACACAACAAAGAAAACGCCTCTTGCAACAAGAAATACCTCTAAATCTCCGGCTAAGGGGAAAGGCACCAACTCAACAGCTCCGACTTTCGCCGTAACGGAGAAAATGGCTCCTCCTCCTCGATTTCCACCTGCTCCTGCTCGGGATCAAGTTATACAAGCTGATCCCCCAACTCCTATTGTCCCCACTGCTACCGTGCGCATCCCAGTCAATTCCCAAGATCTGGAGAAGATCTCCGATACTTTTTTAGGGACCCTCTACGAGACGACAAACCATGTGGTGGAGCACATATATAAAGCTGATTCGAGGGATCTGAGGACGATAGAAGAGAGGAGCCCGGAGAACGTCCTTGAATCTACCTTGGGAATGACCCTCACAGTAAGATATTTTTCCTTATTGAACATTTTTTTTATTTAGCCCTAGTATGCGTCTAACTTGTCTCTTTATTTTTGCAGTCGGTCTTGGCTCACCACCGCAGTATAGCCCAGGCTAGGGCTAGGAATGATGAGCTCCAAGTTGAGCTCCAGGCTGCCAAGACCGCCCTGGTCGCTGCCCAAGAAAGTGAGCGAACTGCAAAAGCTGCCGTTGCAGCTACTCAAAAAGGCGAGCAAGATGCCAAGGCTGCCCTTGCATCATCTCAAGAAAGCGAGCAGGCAACAAAGGTTGCCTTGGCTGCTCTTCAAGTCGAGGTTGCTAAGGCCAAAGCCAAGTAGCTAGAGGTCGAGGTTGCTGTTAAAGAGGAGAAAGCAGCCACACTATCCTCCATGGAAGGTATGTTGTACCACTGCTGGGCCTTTAACCAGGATGGTAACTTCTCTTTCCTAGCTCCTGAACTATGGGATCCATACCTCGATAAATTTAAAGCCCAGATCCTGCAAGAGTAGTCTGAGACAGGGGATGCTTCTACTATGGGCGAGCAGGAGACTAAAGATGTTACGTCCTCAGAATGCCTGGAGGGTCTTGATGAAGTTTTCTTTATTTATTATTTTTTTTATGTAAACATTCACCTCTTGGCCAGTTCGAGGTTTCTCTCCTCGGGACAATTTGAATTTTAATTCATATATCTAACTTATAATCTATTTGTCTTTTTCTTGATTGTCTCTCATGTTTATGCTTTCTTAGACTTGCACATTTGAGATTTTAGGAATCGATTTTTAGATCGGGATAGATATTTTGAGTTTGGTTATATCCAAAATTAATGTGTTGATTTATATCATACCTGTTAAGTATCAGGTCTTGGACCCGGTTATATCAAGGATTTTAAATATTTTAAACTTAGTTCGTGTTAGGTTTGTTGTCATCTCGAGCTTCTAAAGAAGCCATCAAATATTCAATTCTGCTAACTTCTAAGTTTTGGACCTGGTTATTGTTGGGTTTTATGCCCTTAATAAAACCATTTTTCTTATGTAACATGTTATTATTATCAATAAAAGAAGTAGAAATCATTTTGTTTATTCAATTGCATTGTTCGCTTGTTTTATTACATGTTTATTCAATTAATACAAACATTCATAAAATCCTGAACATATGGATAGTTACAATTATGGTGACTAGGTCACAGTGGATTATAGTTGTAATTATATGTTCAAAAGAACAAGTCCTAGATTAGATCAGTGCATTGGATTTTCACTGATTAGGAAATCTACGATATGATCTACTTACACATTAGGAGTGTGATGTCTTGTCCAAGGCATTGACCAAGTAGATATGATCGGATGTATTTGGTTACATCGGACTAGGACCGATATTGATTATTGATTGATAAATAAGTATCGTTGTTATCGAATCTAATCAATATCACAACGTTGCCATAGGTTAAGTCGATCTTAATTCTGAGTGATAATATTCTGCTAATTATATTATTTAAATCTTTTGACTTGTTCGTTACCAGCTTACCCTACGGTCTAGCCCATACTTACATCTTGGAGATTTAGTAATGAAATTGAGTGGGAGTATTATTCATAGATATGAACTCTATAACTTCTGTATGAGAAGTGAAAAGATGATTTCCTTAATTGCTTTGTTCAAAAGGTTAAATAATTGAGATCTCATTTCTGTGATTAAGTTCACGGAAATATCATTTATAAGGAACTTAGTGGGAGTTAAGGATAAAATACTGATGAGGGGTAAAACGGTAATTTTCACCCAGCTTGTTAGTGAGTCATCGATAGAGGATTGACTAACTGTAATGGTTATAACAATGGATAACGTATTTATGGTTTGGAAAATACGTTCTATGAATTCAAGAGTTCAATTCCAAGTCTATAGTGGAGTTACGAGGAATTAATAAGGTAGTGAAATTATTCGTAAATAAATTCACTGTAACTTATTGGAGCTTGATTTCATGGATCCATGGTCCCCGCATCACCTTTGAGTAAATCATCTCGAATGTCTCAATTAATTGATTTAATTATCAATTAGGATTTTTTAAAGTTGACTATGTCAATTTTGGAAAATTTATAGAGATATGAGATTTAGAGAATAAAAGAGAATCTTTGGGTAAATTTATTAATATTGATAAATTTGTGTCAATATAAGTAAATGAAAATTAAATCAAGTTTCAAATTATAATTAGTTAATTTGAATAAGGATTTAGTTAATTAATTAAAATAAATAAAATGTTTTGAATTTAGGCCCAATTGAGATTTAAATTCAAAATAAAAGTATTGGGCCCAAGTCTATTTGTGGGAGCCCAAGGCTTTTATCTTTTTGTTTATTATTTTAATTAATTTAAAATTTAAATTTAAATAAAACCCATTAAGTTGTCTATATAAGGAATATGATATCTAGGGTTTTCATAAGTCAGTCTCAGTTGATTCATTGGGTAAGTGAAAACCTAGACACTCTAATCCTTTCTTAGCCACTTTCTCTTATTCTTTTCTAGATCTCTATCTCATGTGTTGAGAACCAGCCCACACTAGTTCTAAATTGATCAAAGGATTGGTGAGGAAGACTGTGTTGCTGATCTAGTTCAATCTCTTGATAATACTCTGCTACAGAAAGGAATCAAGAGTTAGAGAGATTGAAGGAAGGAGTTGTTCCAGTTCCGCTGCGTATTCGTAAGTTTCTACATCATTGTGTTTATGTTAATTTACGAATCTAATGTTCATATGTATGTCGTGTTATTCTATGTTTCTATTATGTGTTTAGAAAAATAATAGAAAGCATGCATCAAGATTTAAATTCCAAGATCCTACAGTTATATCCAGGGTTTTACGTGATTTGAACTTAGTTCGTGCTAGGTTTATTGACACCTCGAGCTCTTAAAAAGCCGTTGGATAACCAATTTTCCAGGCGTCTAAGTTTCTGACCTGGTTGTATCTAGGATTATAAGTAGTTTAAAAATTTAAACTCTGTAACGCCCTGGTTACCCCAGAACAGTTACGGTGAACGGTGAAACGGAAAGTTGACTCATTGCCTGAGTCCTTTGGTTAAAAACGTGTTCTAGGTGTTATTAACAGGTTAAGGTAAAAACCAATAAAAAGGAAAGGATATGTTTTACTGATACATAAAACTGTTCATGGGCCCACAAGAACATTTACAAGTTATTTACAACTCAAAAAGGTCATTACTGTTCCAAAATTTCAAACCCCGCCGACCTAAGCGGCAAAAATAGGGTAAACCCCCTAGTTCCTCTGAGAACTCCTTGGCCGTGGTGGTCAAGCGGCCGCATATGTACACATCACCACCTAAGCTCTCTACTCAGGACTAGGTGAGTTTTTCTTTTCCTTTACCTGCACCACATAGCACCCATGAGCCAAAGCCCAGCAAGAAAACACAGTATTATATGTAAACATCATCAAATGATTATCATTATAATCACACAGAGCTCATAGCTTTCAAACAAACGAGTGAATATCACTTAAGGTTCTGATAAACCATACTGAGTGACTGACAAGCAAGTCACTAATTCAAATGGAAGAGTGGCTGCTAGGTAAGCCACTAGCCTTCAACAGGTTCTGGTAAACCATACTGAGTGACCAACAAGTCACTTATTCAAATGGAAGAGTGGCTGATGGGTAAGCCACTAGCCTTCAAGCGCTTATAATGTTCCTCAAACTAGAGGTCAGTCCGGCATTAATGCTCTTTGAGTCATTCAATGCAGAAAGTCGATTAGATATAATCTTTATTGGCTTGCGTCACGCTAAGGCCGTCCTGACTAATGAGTCAGCCCAATGTGACTAGTGCCCAGTACCACTGCCGAACCTGACTAATGAGTCACAACTTCACAGTTGATACTAGCACCTTTGCCAAATCTGACTAATGAGTCAGTACCATGCACAAGTGAGCAATATTTGCTGCTAAGTATTCCACAATCAATTCATGTCCACATTTATACAACCAACATGCCTCATGAATAACCATGCATGTCACATTTGGGGTGCAATTTTCTTACCTCTGATTTGAGCTAGAATGAACAAAAGAACAACCCTTGAGAACAGTTTAGCCTTTAGTCCTTTAGCGGTTACCTAATCATAACACATTATAGGATACCATCAATAACATGATAATCAAAGGTTCTCAAACCATAATCTAGCCTCCGAGAGATTAATCCAAACTAATCCAAGTAGTAGGGACACTCCCGAGGCCTAAAACCATGATCCCGGGGTCAAAACATGCAAATGGGCTCAACCCTGCACCTGAGTCGCGGCCCTAGCACCTTGTGCCGCGGCCCCCAGAAATTTCCAGAGGCAAGCGCCGCGACACCCAGCGCAAACAGAACCTCTCCCCCTACCTCAAGCTAGGGCCGCGGCGCCCAAGAACAGAGCCACGGCCCCCAACCCTGGGCCATTCTCAAACGCGTTTTCAGCTTCTCAAAACCTCCAAAATCATCCCTAAACCTTCCCCAATCATCAAAACAAGGTTCCCAAGCTTCCCAATGCATCAAAACCTTCAAAACCCAAGGTTCAAACGAATCGAAAACTCAACAATTCACAAAGTCCAATTCAAAGCTTAGAAACTCTAAAAACTCAAAACTTTAAACTTAGATTACCTTCGATTAGGTTGTTTTCTGTCAAATCCTTCGGTCAAGAAGCTTCTAATCTTTCCTAGGATTACTATGCCTCGATCCTCACTCGATTCCGACTCCTAGAACTCAAGATTTCTTCAAATATGCTTCGGGTGACAAAAATGAACTAACGAAGGAGAACGAGAGGTTTCCTTATCGTACGTTCTATCTGACAGCTACTTCAAGCTTAAGTAACCTCAAATAAAACCTAATGCTCGGGGTCCCGAAAATACCCCCGGGGACATTATAGTCAAAACTTCCAGAATTTCACCCTGATCTCAAATATTCCCAATTTATCATCAAATAAACATTCCTATTACCCCAAAATTGACCCCGTTATGACAAAACCGCTAATCCACTAAAAATGACCGTCTCATGCCAAATAGCTCGAATATATCTCCATAATAATGGAATCTCATTCACAAATCACATCATGCACCCAAATACACAAATTACCCTCAATGGGCCAAATTATCAAAACAACATAATATATCAAATGTGGACCCACATGCATGCATATATCATCATATTATAATATAATTCACATAAACATGCATATATTCATTTAATGGCGTAATTAAACAATTACGGCCCTCCCGGCCTACTAAACCGCCACTAAACACATCGGAGAATTCAGGGCATTACAAACTCAATCGGCAACCTTGTTCTGATCCACCTCGGGTTATATGCCCCCCAAGTAACCAGAATGTAAGGACTTTCTTGGTTGCTTTTATAAACACCAACACACTGGCTAATTTATAAATAACCTTATAAAGGAAAATTATTTAAAATCATACTTCTGAGAAAAACTACATACTATTCCCCTGTTATTTAATTAAATGAATTTTATAACTAAGCCTTACATAGATGGTTGGTAATACTTCTTTAAGTGCACGACGTTCTAGGTTCGTGGGACTATCTCTCCATTAAGCCGAGCTAACTTGAAAGTTCCCTCATGCAAAACTTCCACGATCTGGTAAGGTCCTTCCCATTTCGGGCCTAAAGCGCCGTCCTTAGGATCCTTGTTTGCCAAAAAGACCCTTCAGAGAACTAGGTCGCGCAATCCAAAACTACGTATTTTGACCTTAGAATTGAAATAACGAGTGATTTTCTATTGGTAATGCGCGAGCTGTAACTGTGAATCCTCTCATTTTTCATCTATCAGGTCGAGAGACGCATTGAGTAATTTATCATTCAGTTCCTGGCTGAATGTCCTTAGTCTGTGCGTGGCTCCCTTTGCTTCAACGAAAAGGACGGCCTCACTTCCAAAAGTCAAGGAGGAATGAGTGTGTCCTATGGGAGGTTCGGTATGCCCAGAGTACTTGCGGGAGCTGCTCGAGCCATACTCCTTTGGCCTCATCTAACCTTTTCTTAAGGCTCGCCTTTAGGTTCTTATTCACAGCCTAGACCTGTCCATTGGCCTATGGATATGCAGCCGAAGAAAAGCTTTTAATAACTCCGTGCTTTTCGCAGAAATCGGTGGAAATATCACTGGCAAACTGGGTTCCATTATCTGACACGATCTTTTTAGGAAGCCCAAATCGACACACAATGTTTTTGACCACAAAGTTGAGGACTCTCTTTGAAGTGATGGTTGTTAAAGGCTCGGCCTCTACCCATTTCGTAAAATAATCGATGGCAACCACCGCATAACGAACTCCTCCTTTTCCCATAGGTAAAGATCCTATTAAATCAATTCCCCATACTGCAAATGGCCACGGGGATGAGACCATCATCAGCTCGACTGGAGCAGCTCGTGCAACTGTGGAAAAACACTGGCATTTGTTGCATTTCTGAACATAGGAGATGGAAACCTTTGTTAAAGTGGGCAAAAATACCCTTGCCTTAAAATTTTCAAAGCTAGGTTTTTCCCCCAGCATGATCTCCACAAAAGCCTTCATGCACCTCTTACAGAATGGTTTTAGCCTCCTCAGGCAGAACACATCGTAGAAGCGGCAGTGAATGACCACGCCGATATAGCGTTCCATCTACTATCACATACCTCAGAGCTTGATAGAGTATCTTTCTCGCGTCCTTTCTTTCCTCAGGTAGCCTTCCTGTTGTAAGATACTCCATTATGGGGGTCATCCAGGTCGGCCTTGTGTCAATCATCTTGACCTCTTTCATTTTTTCTGCCACACTTGGACTCTTCAGGAATTCCACTGGTACCACGTTCAAAGTTTCAGCTTCCTTGGTAGTGGCAAGTCTTGCCAAAGCATCAGCATTAGTGTTCTGCTCACGGGGGATCTGTTCGACAGTACCATACTCAAATTCTGACAACTCTTTCTTCACCTTAGCTAAGTAAGCTGCCATCTTGGTACCACGCGCTTGATATTCCCACAGCACTTGATTAACCACGAGCTGGGAATCACTATAACACTGGACGACCCTTGCTTTCAATTCTCTTGCCACTCTGAGCCCGGCTAACAAAGTGTAACGCCCTAAACTCCAGGGACCATTACGGTGCACATTGCAAACAGTGCTAAACTCGCTAATCGAGTCATTTGGCCATAAACGTGTAACTAAGTATGATTAGCGGTTTAGGGATTAAAAATTTCGGTTAAGATACAACGTTTCACTAAAACGTTTACTGTATACATTGGGATCCCAAAAATATAATTTAAAGGTTTATTAAAACAAAATATTTACAACCAGCCAATCTAAGCGGCAAAACAGGGTTTAACCCGAGTTCCTCTCCTTCAAACCTCGGCCGTGGCGGTCGAGCAGCTGCATATGTACACGTCGTCACCTAAGCTCTCCAACTCAAGGATGGTCCAGCTTTCTTTTGCCTTTACCTGCACCACATAGCACCCGTGAGCCAAAGCCCAGTAAGAAAACTCAATATGCTCATGAACAATCATATTATGATATCAAATCATATCTGGCATGCCTAGCAAACATAGCTTTATTCAAGAATGCAAATAAATTCAAACAATGTTGGGGAATTGAGGATAAGAAATCCTGCCCTCCTGATTGGATGACTATCAAGTCAATCCTAATCAGATGAGTGATTTAACACTAGAGGTTCTAGTAAACCATACTGAGTGATTGACAAACAAGTCACTACGGGGCTCAACACCCAAAGCCATGCAAATGATGATCAGAATGATCATACAGAGCTCATAGCTCTGAACAGATGAGTGAATATCACTTGGAGGTTCTGTTAACCATACTGAGTGACTGACAAGCAAGTCACTATGGGGCTCGGTGCCCATAGCCGTGTAACGAAACCGTTACCTGGGCTTTCTTGCAATGGCTCTAATAAGATGAGTGACTGATGGGTAGTCATTAGATTAAACAGATGAGTGACTGATGGGTAGTCACTAGCTTAAACAGATGAGTGACTGATGGGTAAGTCACACAAGCGCTTTTAGTTTTCATCGAACTTGAGGTCGGTCCGGCATTAATGCTCTTGTTGAGTCATCTAATGCAGAATGTCGATTAGATCTAATCTTTGTTGGCTTGCGTTGAACACGCTAAGGCCGTTCCTGACTTATGAGTCAGCACTGTGTGACCAGTGCCCAGTACCACTGCCGAACTTGACTAATGAGTCACAGCTTCACAATTGATATTGACACCTTTGCCAATTCTGACTAATTAGTCAGTGCCATGCACAAGCATATGTCATATGTTGAATATTCAAACGTAGGGCATTCAGCATGCTTACTTAACAGTTGCTAGCATAATTATGATCATGCACAAACACAGAGACTCAAGCTCTGATCAATCTCATAGTCAATATTCATGGCATGCCCTAAACACATGTTTCTCGTGCATCACATTTAATCATCCAGCATACCTCAATAATAACCATATGCATATGAGCAAGATTGCTAAGCATTCAATATGCTATCAATGTTTACATTTAAACATCCAACATGCATCAAGAATAACCATGCATGTCACATATGGGGTGCAGTTTTCTTACCTTTAGTCCAAGCACAGGTTACCAATAAATGAGCCACAAGCACGATCTTGATTCCAAGCCTCTAGTGATAACCTAGTCATAACCACAAATGGTGATCCAATGAGTTCAAGTTCAAAACCAATCCCGGAACCAAGACCTAGCCTCCAAGACATCAAACCCCACTAATCCGGGTAGTAGGAATGGTCCCGAGGCCTAAAACCAAGTTCTTGAGGTCAAAACACCCAAACGGGCTCAAAAACCTGCCTGAGTCACGGCCCTAGAACCTTGGGCTGCGACCCCTAGCCATCCCAGGAGCAAGGGCCGTGGCGCCCCACACACAGGGCCGCGACGCCCAGCAAGGCCAATAAGCCCCCTCCAGCTTCTTCGAACTAGGGCCGTGGCCCAACTTCGGGCCAGCCATTTTTCTCCATTTTCAACCTTTTAAAACCTCCCAAAAACATACCTAAACACCTCCAAATCCAAAAATCAAAGTTCCCAAACATCCCCATGATCCAAAACCCATAAAAACCCAAGCTTCAAATCTAACAAAAACTCATCAAAACACAAAGTCCAATTCAAGCTTAAAAACTTTAAAAACTTAAAACTTAAAACTTGAATTACCTCCAATTAAGTTGTTTCCAACTACATCCTCCGGCTAAAAAGCTTCTAATCTTCCCTAGGATCGCTATGCCTCGATCCTTTCTTGAATCCGAGTCCTAGAACTCAAGTTACCTTTGAAAATGCGATCGAGAGACGAAAATGGAACTTAGAGGGAGAGAGAACGTACAGAACATTCTTTTATTCTTTTAAAATGTTACTTCAAGCTTAAGTAGCCTCAACCAAATCCTAACGCTCGGGGTCCCGAAAACACCCCTGGGGACAAAATAGTCAAAACCTCCAGAATTTCCCCCTGATCTTACTAACTCCCAATTTATCACCAAATATTTATTCCCATTACCCAATAGCCCAGTAATGCTCTAAATACCCCCTTGACTCACTCCGAGTCAAGAATAAATCTCGTTGTGACTTCCCACTAGCTTAGCTCCTAGGATCATCTTGTGCTGAATAACCCTAGCATAACCAAACAATAATAAAGCACCACACACATATCACATATATGCCAAATATGCCCGAAATGGGAAAAATATGAAAATCACCCAATTACTCATAAATGGGTTCACATGCATATTTAATACATCCAACACATGCATATAATCATTTAATAACACAATAAATCAATTATGGCCCTCCCGGCCTCCTAATTAAGGTCCAAAACCTTATTAGGAAATTTGGGGCATTACACAAAGCCTCGTACTCGGCTTCATTGTTTGAGGCTTTGAATCCAAACCTCAATGCTATATGAAATCGATGCCCCTTTGGAGAAATCAATATGATTCCAGCTCCGGATCCATTTTCGTTAGATGAGCCATCCGCAAATATTCTCCATAACTCCTGTACTGGCTCCTTCAACAACTCTTCTTGAAATCCGGTACATTCAGCCACAAAGTCAGCAAGGGCCTGGCTCTTGATCGAGGTCTTTGGTATGTATAGTATCTCAAACTGGCTGAGCTCTACTGCCCATTTTAAAAGACGTCCCGACGCTTCAGGTTTTTGCAATACTTGCCTTAGAGGCTGGTCGGTCATGATGTGGATAGAATAGGAGTGGAAGTATGGTCTAAGCTTCCTAGAAGCCAATATCAGGCAGAATGTTATCTTCTCGATTAGCGAGTACCGTGATTCAGCCCCAAGAAGTCTTTGACTTATATAGTATACTGGTTTCTGAGCATGATCTTCTTCCCGAACTAACACAGCGTTGACTGCATTTTCTGTTACGACCAAATATAGGAACAGGGGCTCTCCGGATATAGGCTTAGACAATACTGGGGGTTCGGCCAAATGCATTTTTAGGGTGAGGAATTCCAGCTCACACTCTTCAGTCCATTCAAATTTCTTATTTCCCCTGAGCAAGTTATAAAAGGGCAAACACTTGTCAGTGGACTTTGAAATAAATCGGTTTAGCGCCGCCACTTTTCCAGTCAAACTCTGAAGTTCTTTGCGCGAGCTGGGCGAAGGCATCTCCAACAATGACTTGATTTTCTCTAGTTTCGCCTCTATCCCCCTTGTATTGACTATGAATCCCAGAAACTTTCCCGATGCTACTTCAAAAGTACATTTCTGGGGATTTAGCCTCATATTATATTTCCTCAGGATCTCAAAACATTCCTTCAGATCGGAAATATGGTTATCAGCAGTCTTTGACTTTACTAGCATATCGTCGACATACACTTCCATGTTTTTCCCGATCTGATCAACGGACATTTTGTTGACTAACCGTTGGTAGGTAGCCCTAACATTTTTCAGCCCGAAGGGCATAACTTTATAACAGTATACATTTGTCGGAGTCATAAAGCTAGTATGCTCCTGGTCCGCAGGATTCATCACGATCTGGTTATACCCAGAATACGCATCCATAAAGGACATGTGCTCGTGGCCCGTAGTGGCGTCTACCGACTGATCAATCCTCGGCAATGGGAAGCAATCCTTAGGACAAGCTTTATTCAGATCGAAGAAATCGATGCAAGTCCGCCACTTTCCATTCGGCTTCGATACCAGAACGGGATTCGCTACCCAGATCAGATATTTAGCTTCCCGAATGAATCCACACTTTAATAACCGAGCTACTTCTTCTTCCAATGCCTCAGCTCGGACTGTTCCCAAACGTCTCGATTTTTGGGATTTCGCAGGCACACTTTTATCCAAGCTCAAGGTGTGCATGATCACACTTGGGCTTATTCCCACCATGTCTTCATGAGACCAGGCGAAGACATCTAGACTCCTTTGCAGAAAATTAATAAACTCCTCCTTCCTATCATCGTCAAGATTTTTTCTAATCTTAACGACTCTGACATTCGTACGAAACAAGTGGTGGAGACATCCTCATGGTATCTGACCACGTACTGGAGCCAACACCACTACCTCTGAGACCACTCTCCTGACAGTGTACTTGTGTACCATCTGGTCCCCTGGACCACAATGTATCAGAGGCCAGTAGAGCCCACTATAAAAGGAATCCCATTTCCACATGGAAGGGGGTTGGAAAAAACACTGTAGCATCATACCATAAGAAATACAAGTTCTTTTCACCATTTTCTTTCTGCAACTATTCTCTAAGTTTCTGTTTAGATTTTTGAAGTTCTTCATTGGTAATCTCTATACTTTGATTTTTCTAATTTAACTTCGTTGACGAGTTCTCACCGTCGACACGATCCTAGGAAGCAAGTTAGCGGGAAAGTCACAACGGAACCGAATACCCAACTCGGGGTAAGTCAAGGGGTATTTTGGGTATTTAATACATTACCGGATTATCAGGTAAATATTCGAGGATATTTTTGGAGTTAGTGAGATTAGGAGGTAATTTCGGGGATTTTGACCATTTTACCATTGGGGACGTTTTTGGTACCCCGAGCCCTCGAGATTTACTTAGGCTTACTTGAACTCTAAGTAAGTTGTCAAACTGAAAGACACACAAACGTTAAGCAAGCTCCCTCTCAACTCTCTCTCTCCCGCTCATACTCTCTCTCTCTCTTGATTCACTAGGAATTTCTCACGATCTAGGAGGAATCAAAGCTAGCTTAGGATCGGGATTGCTAGGGGAGAAGCTTAGCATCATTTTGGGCAGTAGAGGTAACACTTTCTAGCCTTAGTTCCCTGTATTTTCTCTGGTTTTAGTTAAGTTTCAGAGTTTTGAAAACTCAATCCTGAGTTGGAGGTTTGGTGAGGTTTCAGCCAAGTTTTAGATTGAGTTTTGTTGGTATTGAGGTGCTGAGTTGTTTGGGAACTTTGTTTTTCGGATTTAACTATATTTGGGTAGGTTATTGGTGTTTTTTGGCTTGAAGATGGGTTTTCATGGAGAACCATGGCCTTATTCTTGGGGCATCGTGGCTATCATGAGTGCTGGGAGAAGCTGGTGCTGAAATCCCATTTGAGTCGTGGCACATGTGGTCTAGAGGACAACCCTTGGGCTCTCTGAGTTGAGACGGGTCGCGGCTCTTTTACCTTAGGTCGTGACACTTTAAAGGCTTTTGAGCCCCAGGAAGGGTTTTGAGTGCAAGAACTCCAACCTAAGGGCTCAGGGTCGATTCTATTACCCGATTTAGAAGAATTCGACGTCTTGGAGGCTAGGACTCGGTCCAAAAGCCTTTAGTCGCTTGTTTTTAACAAGATTCTCTATTATGGTTGTGACTAGGTTATCGCTAGGGGCTTAGAACTGAGATCGTGCTCGAGGGTCGTTCTTAATATACATTGCACTCGGATCTAAGGTAAGAATACTACACCTAGTACGTGTTAAATGTGATTATCTGCGTGGTTAGGGCTCGACCCCGTTAAGGAACATGGTCATTACTGTGTTTGTATCTAATTATCTGAGATGTATGATTAATATGCATGCGTACTTGGATTGATGGGACTAGGAGGTGGATTTTTGGATGTTGTTATCATGCCTAATGTGGGGCGTCATTGATTGTAGACATATTGCAGCTATGCATCGACAATAGATCAAACTCCGCGGCAATAGGGTTGAGGATGACAACCAGAGCCAGGACCCTACACCTGCCCCACATAATTGGCAACAGTTGTTTGCTGAAATGGAAGCCATACTTCAACGAACGGAAGATGAGCTCCGAGAGTTGAGGAAACAGGCCCCTCCTCGGGATATTGGGCTACAAATTTCATCGGTTGTGGCACCTGTGCCAGGCCAGCTTGTGATGGAAAATAGGTGAAAGATTCAGGAAGCAGCTTCCTCCCACCTTTGAGGGTGGCCCAGACCCATTACGGGCAGAGTAGTGGATGAATATGATTTTTTCCATCCTGGATTTCATGAGGGTGGAGGGGAATGAGAGAGTGGCCTACGCCAGCTATATGTTGAGAGAAGACACCCGCATCTGGTGGGACGTTGTGTCCCAGAGGAGGGATGTGACAGTTATGACTTGGGAAGAATTCAAAGACGTCTTCAACGAGAAATACTACAGTGTTGCAGTCCGAGCTGCAAAAGTGGAAGAGTTTGTCAACCTGACTCAGAACCGAATGACAATTACAGAATATGCCCTGAAGTTTGACCGCTTAGTAAAGTTCCCGTTAGACTTGGTGCCTACTGATATGGCACAGAGGGATTAGTTTGTGCAAGGATTAAACGTTGTGATCGCCCGTGATGTCAGGATAACACTAGACCCGAGGACTACCACCTATGCACAGTTAGTCGAGAAGGCCCTTATAGCTGGGGGGGTCGAGGATCAGATATGGAGAGAGGGCATCGCTAGGCGTGATGCTCGGAGGACGGTGCCTCCTTTTACTAGATCTAGCCGGGGTAGTGGCCCCAGTGAGCAGAAGAGAAAGGCCCCAGATTCTTTTGTTCCTCTAGCTCAGATAGGAGGGCATGGGGTGCTTTTAGTGGCCATTAGGGTGGGGGAGACAACTGGAGGAGTTTCCCAGTGTGTCCTTGGTGCAGGTGATGACATCATGGAGAGTGCAGAATCAGAGCCTGCTTTACTTGTGGGAGTATTGGTCATCTGAGGAAGGACTACCCATAAGCCAGGAAAGAAGAACCGAAGCAGAGCGACAACCTCATTTTAACCAGAGTAATTACCTTGACCCAGACTGAGGCTGAGGCTAGTCCCTCGGTCGTGACAGGTCAGATTTCTAGTGTCGGTTCTTCATTTACTGGATTGATTGATTCAGGGGCTACTCATTCGTTTGTATTTTCTAGAGTGATAGATCGTTTGTGTAGACCTAGTGATTTGTATGCTAGGGGATTCAGGACTTTGTTGCCAACTGGGGAACCGGTAGTCTCTAGGAGATGGATTAGAGCATTGCCAATAGAGATAGACAGTATGGAGTTGTCTATAGATCTGATTGAGCTAGTGATGGATGACTTTGATATGATTATGGGGATGGATTGGTTATCAAAGTACGAGGCAACGATTGACTGCAAGCAAAGGATGGTGACATTTGAACCGGAAGGGGGGTACCCTTTGTATTTGTGGGGACGGCAAGTGGGTCGCGAGTACCTATGATTTCTGCACTGAAGGCAAGAGACCTACTGCAAGAAGGTTGCATAGTGTAACAACCCAAATTTCCTAATAAGGTTTAGGACCTTGATTAGAGGGTCAGGATGGCAATATGGAATTATATGATTATATGATATTTGTGTGTATCATTATGTGAATATGTGAATAACATCATAATATGACTTGATATGCATGTTTAGGTGTATTAAATATGCATGTGGGCCCAATTCTGTTAAATTGGGCAATTTTCATATTTTGGCAATTTTGGGTATATTTGGCATATATGTGGTATATGTGTGGTGCTTCATTATTATTTGGTTATGCTAGGGTTACTCAGCACGAGACGATCCTAGGAAACAAGCTAGTGGGAAAGTCACAATAGGATTTATACTTGACTTGGAGTGAGTCAAGGGGTATTTAGCACATTACCGGGATATTGGGTAATGGAATAAATATTTGATGATAAATTGGAAGTTAGTGAGATCAGGGGGAAATTCGGGGAATTTTGACTATTTTACCCCCGTGGGATTTTTCGGGACCCCGAGCATTAGGATTTGCTTGAGGTTATCTAAGCTTGAAGTAATCTGTTAAGAAATAAAAAGAACGTTCAGAACGTTTTTCTCTCGCTCCCGTTCCATTTTCGACACCCGATCACATTTTTGAAGGAAACTTGAGTTTTAGGACTCGGATTCAAGCAAGGATCGAGGCATATCGATTCTAGGAAAGATTAAAAGCTTTTTAACCGAAGGATTTAGTTGGGAAACGACTCAATCGGAGGTAATCCAAGTTTTAAGTGCAAAGTTTTAAAGTTTTTAAGTTTTGATTGGATTTTGTGTTTTGATGAGTTTTTAAATAAATTGAAGCTTGGGTTTTATTGGTATTTGATAACTAGGATGTTTGGGAACTTTGATTTTTGAATTTGGATATGTTTGGATAGGTTTTAGGAAGGTTTTAAGTGGGGAAAATCGAAGGTTATGTCTGATTTCATGGTCAAATCGCGACCTAGCTCTAGCAAGTCTCGATTTGGATGAAGCCAGGTGTCAGAAATAGGGAGCCTGAGTGTAACGACCCAATTTCACTAATAAGGCTTAAGGGCCTTGATTAGCGTGCCAGGAGGGCATGATGGGATTTATGTGTGACTTTGATGAATTAAATGCATGATTATGATTTAAAGCATGTTATATGACTATTTGTTTATCTGAGATGCATGACTATGTATATTAGTATGCATGTAGGCCCGGACCGTGTTAGAAGGGCATGATTGTAATTTTGGCCATGTTGGGCATAACTGCATTGATATGTGATGATTGTTGAGACCACAGTGGTATGTGGGTGTATCTGTGATTTGTGACTCGAGACGATCCCAGTGAGCAGGCTAGCGGAAAGTCATGGCGGGAATTTGTACCCGGCTCGGGGCGAGCCTGGGGTATAAATAGGATATGTTGAGTTTATTGGCGTTTATTTTCGATATCGAGGAATATTATTTGGTGATTTATCAGGAGTTGGGAAGCAACGGGAAAATATTAGAGACACTTGAGGATTAGCGGGAATTGGGTAAAATGACTAAAATGGCCCTACTTGGACAAAAGGATTTAGAATTAATAGGGAGGGCATTTTGGACATTTGGCTTTTTGGAGATAGATTAAATGAGGCTTTACACTTAGTGGGATTTATAGAGATAGTGTGTTGGCTGTGGAGAGAAAGGAAAGAAAGAAAAGAGGGAAAACAGAGGGGTTTTCCTCAAGGTTAGGTTTGTGCATTCTTGCACCATTTTCCCTCCATTTTTCTTGGAGCAAAGCTTAGTGGAGAGCAATGATAGGCTGAGCATCAAGGATCTTGGGTTAGGCTTGAGGATTGGCAAGGGGTTAGCAAGATCACATCAGAAATTTGAGGTAAGTTCTTGGAGATTTCTGTTTTAGGGTTTGGCTGGTTTGAGCTGTGTTTTGAGCTGAGTTGTTGGGAACTTTAGGGGATTTCTGGGCAAGCTTTGAGGATGAACAAGCTAAGGAGGCCTAGGGTTGAATCAAGGTCGAAATTGCATCAATGGTATGATTTCTAAGACTCTATCTTTGTTGTTTGAATGAATTTCTGGTTTTTGGGTTCATCATGGTAGATTTTGAGTTTTGGGTTGCTTGAGCTTGGGATTGAGTTCTTGGGATGCTTGGGATGAGTGTGAGGTGTGGATAGGTGTGTTTTTGGGTTTGGAAAAGGTTTGGACAAGTTTGGGGTTAAATTGGTTGAAGGAAATCGCAAGATGCGATTTTCGGGTTTTGCTGGGCTGCAACTAGCGCTACAGCGCTAGTCAGTGGGCGCTGTAGCGCTAGTCAGTGGGCGCTGTAGCGCTAGCCCCTGTTCTGGGGGGTGTGTTCTGCTTGTAGCACTACAGCGCCCTCTTTTGAGCGCTGTAGCGCTGCACTATTCACAGAGGTGAATTTTTGGGTTTTTGATGAGGGATTTTGACCTAGGGTTCGGGGCTCGATTCCGCCACTTTGTTTTGGGGATTTAGGACTTCCCGGGGGCTTGGGATTGGTCCCGAGGCTAGGTATTCGGACTTGGGGTTCGGTGTTGACTTTGACCTATGTTTATGCCTAGGTGTGCGCTAAGGCTCGAGTGGGATCGTGCTCAAGGAGTCAGGTGATCTAAGCTATTGAAGGGAAATGTAAGAAAACTATAACACCCGTAGGATGGGGCATGGGCCCATAGTGTGATTGCGAGGCACGACCCTATATTGCATGTTGCATGATGAGATGATTGCAGGGCACGACCCTATATTGCATTACATGTTAGGCTGCAGATTTAAATGAATTGATATTTGTTTGAATGTTGTTTGATTTATGCTATATATGATTATAGTGAAATGAACGGCTATGGCCGAGGGCGGCAAGGCCGAGAACGGCAGCGGGGCCGGAAGTAACACTTAGCACATGGGATGCTTATAGTCAGGGTAGGACCCAGAGGATACATGTGAGATCCTTATGGTGAGGACCGAGACCCCAGGCTGTGGTAAGGGTTCTGGGGCGGCATGGCCGTGTTTGCTTAGTCTAATGGTTGACTTGTTTGTCTGTGATTATCTGATATGATAAACTGTATAAATTGCATATGTTATGTTCTGCATGAGTTTTCTTGCTGGGCTTCGGCTCACGGGTGCTCTGTGTTGCAGGTAAGGGCAAAGACTGAGTCAACCAACCATGAGTACGGAGAGCGTGAAGCGACGCGTACATGTTTGGCCTGCCCGACTGCTTTGGTTGGGGGTTTTTACGAGAAATGGCTGTAATAACCTATGATTTTTATAACTAATCAATTGTAAACTTATTTTAAGAAGTAAATAGTTTTCAAACCTTATTTTGGGATCCCAATTGTTTAATACTAGAAGTTTTTAATGAAACGGCGCATTTTCAACGATAACAGCCCTAACTTTTAATTAGTTACACTTTTGTTTCAAAACCTCGGTTAGCGAGCTCATTGCACACTGTTTTGTCTTAAAACTCACTTAGTAACGGCTCTAAGGAAGTAGGGCGTTACACTGAGGGGCGTGCTGCGACCCAAGAGGGGTCAAGTCGCGGCCTGCCCCAGAGCCCAGGCAAGGGAGCTCTCTGACTTGGGGCAAGTCGCGACTCACTAGGCCAAGTCGCGACCGGCTTGGACATTTTTGCCTAGATTTGGTTTTTAATCGTGGGAACTTATCTCTAAGGGCCTGGGATCGATCCTACTACCCAGTTGAGTAGGATTTGACATCCCGAAGGCTAGGATTGGGTCTGGAAGTATTTATTTACTCATTTTTGATGAGGTTTTATATTATGGTTGTGACTAGGCTATTGCTAAGGGCTTGGAAACAGGATCGTGCTTGTGGCTCATTTATTGGTAACCTGTGCTTGGACCAAAGGTAAGAAAATTGCACCCAGTATGTGACATGCATGGCTATTAATGAGGCATGTTGAGTGCTATATATATGGACATTGATTGCATTGTAAGTGCATAGCAACACATGTGATTAGGGCATGGCATGAATATTGAATATGAGATTGATCAGAGCTTGAGTCTCTGTAAATGTGCATGATCATAATTATGCTAGTGAATGTTGAGTAAGCATGTTGAATGCATTATATTTGGATATTTGGCATATGATATACACCTGGGTGCATTGCTTACTTATGAGTGGAACTGGCTCCATAGTCAGAATCGACAATGGTGTCAGTATTGACTGTGAAGATGTGACTTATTAGTCAAGTTCGACAGTAGTACTGAGCACTGGTTGTATGGAATTGACCCATGAGTCAAGAACGGTATTAGCGTGTTTAATGCAAGCCAAAAATATTAGATCTAATCGACATAATCATTATCAACATAAGTATGAAATGCTTGACCGACCTTAAGTTCGATCAAGATAAAAGCGCTTGTCTAGTCTAAAGGCTAGTTACTTAGAGCCAGAGCCAAAAGGCTCAGGTGACCATAATGTCACATGGCTTAGGGTGCAGAGCCCAACTTCATCACTTATTAGTTACTTATCTGGTTTAAGTTCGTGACTTATTAGTTACTTATCCGGTTCAAGTTCATGACTCTATAGTCACTTATCTGGTTCAAGTTCGTGACTCTATAGTCACTTATCTAGTTCAAGTTTGTGACTCCATAGTCACTTATCTGGTTCAAGTTCGTGACTCCATAGTCACTTTTCTGGTTCAAGTTCATGACTCCATAGTCACTTATTTGGTTCAAGTTCGTGACTCCATAGTCACTTATCTGGTTAGGGTGTGGAACCCAAGTTCGTGGCTCCTGAGTCACTTATCTGATTGGGCTGCAAGCCCCAACACGATTACCAGAATCATTATTGATGTTCACTTAGGATTGACTTGATAGTCATCCATAGAGGAGGGCAGGGCCCACAATCATTTACTTGGACTTGCTTGCATGCATGAATAGGGCTATTATTGATAGGCATGCTTATTGTGATTTGGTGACATGTTGTTACCTGAGTTTGAGCATATTGAGTTTTCTTGCTGAGCCTCGGCTCACGGGTGCTATGTGGTGCAGGTAAAGGCAAAAGAAAGCTGGACCATCCTTGAGTTGGAGAGCTTAGGTGACGGTGTGTACATATGCGACTACTTGACCACCATGGCCGAGGGTTTAAAGAGGAACTAGGGTTAAACCCTATTTTGTCGCTTAGGTTGGCTGATTGTAAATCTTTTATTGTAATTAACCTTTAAAATATATTTTCGTGATCCCAATGTATACAGTAAACGTTTTAGTGAAACGTTGTATCTTTGACCAAAATTTTTAACCCTAAACCGTTAATCACATTTAGTTACACGACTCTCTCTCCCTCTCTTGGTGACTTAGAAGACTTTGGGAATTTTGGTGGTGAAGCCCATAATTTGGGGCAAGGAATTGAGGTTGTGAAGCTAGAAGTGCTGGAGAGCTAGCCTAAATTGGATTCTCAGTGAGGTAATGATTCAAACTTGATTTCTTTCTGTTTAATTCTGCTGTGAATTGGAAGTTTGCATGAGAGTTGAACTTTAAGTTGATTCTGAGTGTTGGTGAAGATATGGAATGATTTCTAGGGATGTTGTGATGTTTAGGCTGTGTGGATGAGGATTCTAGACTTAATTCCAGGTTTAGATGCTGATTGGGGTGTGATTTGGTGGTTTAGGCTTGAGAAAAACGTAGGAAAATTGTGGGATTTCTAGGTTTTGAGGCTCACGTCGTAGCCCTATTCATCAAGTGTCACAACCCGCTTGAACTTTGAGGCTTGGGAGCCTCAGATTTTTGCCCAGGCACCGCACTGCAGGTTGAGGTGTGCCGCAACCCATGTCCTCCAACAAAGAGAGTCGTGCTCTCTGACTTGAGCGCGCTGCAACCCTTAAGGGCCGGGCCACGGCTCAAATGGGAATTGCTGGATATTTGAGGGTTTTAAGCTCGGAAGCCCAAATGTTAAGGCTCGGGAAGGATTCTACTACCCGGTTTAGTAGAATTCGAGGTCCCGAAGGCTAGTATTTTAATATGAAGTTCTAAATTGATTAGAGATTGATGGATACCTATTTATTATGGCGTTGCGACTAGGTTTTTACGTCAAAGCTTGGGTTAGGGGAACGTGCTCGGGATCGTATTAACTTGTTAGCTCGGGACACAAGTAAGAAAACTATTTGTGCCCGTAGAGCAGAGCATGACCCTATTATTTGTGTTTCAGGGCATGACCCTATTGTTTGTGTTTAATATATGTGTGAATATCTATGAATGCTATGATGTGTTGTGCATGCTTATGAAAGAACGGCGAAGGCCAGGAACGACAAAGGCTGGGTACGGCAAGGGCCGGGATCGACGTTAAGCACGTTGTGTGCAGGCTGCTAGGGCGAGACCCTCCAAGGGTGCTGTATCCACTGGCTTGATGAAGACCGCGAACCCAGGGCCCGATAAAGCACTTAGGTCGGCGTAGGCCGCTAAATGTTTAGTCTGTTGACTCTTTTGCTGTATATTGTTGGATTGATATGTGATTTGTTATGCGTGAGTTTTCTTGATGGGCTTCGGCTCACGTGTGCTCTATGGTACAGGTAAGGGCAAGGGGAAGGTCGACCAACCATGAGTTGGAGAGCGTGGAGCGACGTGTACATGTTCATCCTACCTGGCTGCCACAATTAGGGTTGTTTGAGGAATTACTATGTATGGCTGATTTTGTCGCTTAGGTTGACTTTATTGTTATTAACTTTTGAATTGGAATACATTTTGTAACAGTATTTTAGGATCCCAAATGTATAATTTATGATTTTGATGAATGTCCAAATCTTTATATCCAATGTTGCCAAATGAGTTTTTATTTCAATTTAATCACACTTTTTAACCTAAAGCCTCGATTAGCGAGCTAATGACACATTTATAAATCACATGTGTATCATTGTATGATTACGTGAGTTATATTATAATATGACTCGATATGCATGTGTTAGGTGTATTAAATATGCATGTGGGCCTGTTTCTTATTAGAAGTGCAATTTTCGTAATTTGGCCCATTACGAATATATATTTGGAATATATGTGCATGCATGTGATATATGTGTGAGACCACATTATTATGTGGATATATTTGGGTTACTTGGCACGAGGCGATCTTAGGGAGCAAGTTAGCGGGAAAGTTACAACATGACCGAATACCCAACTCGAAGTGAGTCAATGGGTATTTTGGGTATTTAGTACATTACTGGGTTATCGGGTAACGGGGATAAATATTCGAGGATATTTTTGGAGTTAGTGAGATTATGAGGGAATTTAAGAGATTTTGACCGTTTTACCTTCAGGGACGTTTTTGGTACCCTGAGCCCTTAGGATCTACTTAAAGTTACTTGAACGCTAAGTAACCTCACAAACCAAAAGACACACAAACACTCAGCAAACTCCCTCTCAACTCTCTCTCTCTCTCCTGTTCATACTCTCTCTCTCTCTGTCTCTCGATTCACTGGGAATTTCTCGCGATCTAGGAGGAATCGAAGCTATCTTAGGCTCAAGATTGCTAGGGGAAAAGCTTAGCATCATTTTGGGCAGCAGAGGCAATGATTTCTAGCCTTATTCCTTGTATTTTCTTTGGTTTCTGTTAAGTTTAAGAGTTTTTAAAACTCAATTATGAGTTGGAGATTTGGTGAGGTTTTAGCCAAGTTTTAGCTTGGGTTTTATGGGTATTGAAGTGCTGAGTTGTTTGAGAACTTTGTTTTTTGGATTTAGCTATGTTTGGGGTAGGTTTTTGGTGTCTTTTGGCTTGAAGAAACAAAGGGGAAAATTGGGTTTTCATGGTGAGCCGCGACCCTGTTCTTGGGGCGCTGCGACTCTCATGAGTGCTGGGAGAAGCAGGTGCTGAAATCCCATTCGAGTCGCGGCATGTGTTGTCCAGAGGAGAGCCCTTCGACTCTCTGACTTGAGGCAGGTCGTGGAGCTTGAAGAACTTTTGAGCCCTGGGAAGGGTTTTGAGTGCGGGAACTCAAATCTAAGAGCTCGGGATCGATTCTACTATCCGGTTTAGTAGAATTCGACGTCTTGGAGGCTAGGACTCGGTCCGGAAGCCTTTAGTCGCTCGTTTTTAACAATATTCTCTATTATGGTTGTGATTAGGTTATCACCATGGGCTTGGAACTAAGATTGTGCTCGAAGGTCTTTCTCAATATACATTGCACTCGGACCTAAGGTAATAATACTGCACCCAGTACGTGTTAAATGTGATTATGTCCGTGGTTAGGGCTCGACCCCATTAAGGAACATGGTCATTACTGTGTTTGTATCTAATTGGCTGAGATGTATGCTTAATATGCATGCGTACTTGTATTATTTGAAGTATGCTTATCAATATTTGGTTATCTGTTTATCTGGTTGTTTAATGTGATTATAAATAGGGCTTGGGCCCCTGAGAATGAACATGATTATTATTATGTCTGTGATTAATTGATTAAGCATGCGTGAATGCTCTGTTTTGGGATAATTGTTAAAAGATGTAGGCTTGTTTGCATTATCTAATTGAAAAGCCTTGGCTTATAAGTCAAGGGCGACAATAGCGCGCTGAGCGTTGGTCGATATGGTTAGACCTAATTAAGAACGCATTATACGCTTGTCCGACCCAATGGTCGAGGAAAATTAAAACGCCAAGTACGCTGGGCTAGCTCAAAGGCTGGTTATACAAAGGATAGGGCACAAGCCCCAGGGTGACTCATTAGTCCCATATCCTAGGGCACTGGGTCCCAATATGACTTATTAATCATTTATTTAGGGCAGCGGGCCCCATTATGACATGGTAGACATTTATTTGTTATTGTATGTATGCATGAGTATGTTATTACTGCTGGGCATGCTAGATATGCATCTGGAGTCTGTATTTACTATTCATACATATGGTTAAGTTTTCTTGCTGAGCCTCGACTCATGGGTGCTATGTGGTGCATGTAAAGGGAAATGGAAATTGGACCAACCATGAGTTTGAGAGCATCAGTGGCAATGTATACATATGCGATTACTCGACCACCACAACTGGGGTTATCTCAGAGGAGCTAGGGTTGTAACTCTTATTTTGCCGCTTAGGTCGGCTGGTTGTAACTTTTGACCTGTATATAACCTTTTAAACATCTGTTTGTAACCTTTTGGGATCCCATGTATGTATTAAATTTTTAAATGAAAAGTCAACGTTTCTTTTGACCAAAATTTTTAACCCTAACCCTTGACATTATCCTTAGTTACATGTTTATAACCAAAGGGATTTGATTAGCAAGTGTGACATTATTTAAAGTACACAGTATAATGGTCCTGGATTAGGAGGACGTTACACAACTCATATATCAATGTCCAGTCTAGAAGCTCTTCATTTCCACACTTGCTCTCTTATAGATTTTTAAGAACACTTAAGAGAATTCGTGACACTCAAAGTCTTTTCTCTATAGAATGGAGACCAAAAGAATGCAAGCAAAATATAAAAATGTAAATTATCTATCTAATATTGCTTCATCATCACCTCTACAACAACTAAAAATTTGATAATATGCAAAAATGAAAAAAATCAGAACAAAAAAAATTATACGTTTAAAAGAGAAATGGAGTTGATCATGGTGAAATAATTAATTAATATTTTGGACATCTTCCATAATCGCTAAAAGCGAATCAACAAGTGACTTAATATGCTCTGAGAACTTTTGTCTAATAGCTCCGAGGTGTCATTTCTATGTTAAGACACCTCTTTCTACATAATTATCATGGAGTAGAAAGTAATATTCATGTTAGTAATGACAATAGTTGAATTGGACTAAGAAAGACCTTGGTTCATTGTTGAGCAAGTGTAATCAAAAGTTAAAACTGATTAAATGATGCATGAGTTTTGCAATAGCATTTTTGGAGTTTTTACTAGTTATTTTAACAAACACTAAAAAGATATTTCAAATTATGTATAATATGACATATTCAATTTCATATAACTACACTAAAATTTTATACACACATGTATGTTCATTTATATGTATAAACCCAACAAACACATACACTTCAAAAAAATAAAAAATAAAAATTGAGTCGGGAGGAAGAGAGAAATTCAATCTCAAAAGAATGAAGAACTCACCAAATAAATAATAATGGTGACAATAGCAGAGGAACAGAGGCGTAATGAGCTAATTAGGAAATATCATTATAAAACTGGGTATAAATGAATTAAATATTGTTTGTAGGTATATTTAGTTAAGCAACTCTAAAAACTGCTAAATATCCCAAATTAATTCATAATTATAAAGCATAATAGTCACGTGAGGCTTGCACGTGGGCGGAAGTTGTAGCGGAAACCGGTGGTGTTAGTTAAGTGGTATCATGAGAACTGAAGCGACAGTATAAACATGAATCCTCGTCGTCTAATAAACTAAAACCAAATCGAACAGGAAGACAAAATAAATAAATAAAAAAGTGAAAAAAAAGGGCTTTCGAGAGAGAGAAAAAAGGGAGTGTGGGCAATCCCCCCAAACCCTTCTCACATTTGGCGCCTAATTAGCTCTCAACACCGAATTCACCATTATCAAAATCAACTTCTCCAATTCCCCAAAATCACCATTGTTAACCCAAACCCCGTAACCTCTCTCTCCCCCACTCATCGCCAATGACCCAGCCTCAGCAGCAACCTCCCGTTCCGCCTCCGCCTCCGCCGTTGGGTGTTATGCTTCCTGGTGGTGTTAGCCCTGGAACAGTCCAGGTCCGGTGTGCCGGTTGTCGTGCGATCCTGACGGTGACTTCGGGGGTGTTGGAGTTCGTCTGCCCTACCTGCAAATTGCCCCAAATGCTTCCACCGGAGCTCATGAGTAGGGCTCACCAGAAGTACGTTGCTCCGGCGGCTTCTTATACTAATCCTCCTTCTTCATCTTCTTCTTCTCCCCAAGTGCCGGCACACGGCATCGATCCCACAAAGATCCAGCTCCCTTGCGCCAATTGCAAGGCCATCCTTAATGTGCCCCATGGCCTCGCTAGGTTCTCTTGTCCGCAGTGCGGGGTTGACCTTGCCGTCGATGTGTCCAAGCTCAAGCAACACTCGCTGACCCCCCCATCCCCGCCTCTTCCTCTTCTTCCTCCTCCACCCGAGGAGGTCAACGAGGTTTGCTTTCCTGTTCCATCTACTTTTTACAATTTGTTATGTGAATTACTGTGTGGATTAGAGGACTTTGCCGTTTAATCATGCTTGCTTACTGTTTCGAGCTCAAGTTGATGATAGAGAAGTGTTTTAGAATTATGTTCTTCTTGCTTGCTTACTCACTTCCAGTAGCTCAGTACAGAAATGGTTGTGGCGTCATTGTGAAGTTTGATGTTAGAAAACATACAGTTTGAATCGGCATTTTGCTTTCTGAGTGTCAAAACTAGGTAGACATTTCATTTAAAGACTTCACAGTTGAGGATTTTTCAAGGCTCTGTGATAGTAAGGACTTGCTTCGCATTTGCACAACTGGTAGTCGATAGATGGAATTAGAGTTTCAAGTAGAATGGAAAAGACAAAGGATTACACAGTTTGAATACTTTAAACTTTCAAAGGTCAAACGATTCAGTGATGCCATAAAAGATGATCTAAGAATGTCAAAATTTCCACTTATTTATTACATCTACCATCGGAAACGTACACATTATTTTTCGATTCTCGGGATATGGATAGAATTCTTTGATAAGGATTTTTTTTTCTTGGATAAGGAGATGATGGTATGTATTTTATTTTAATATGAATCCAAATACAATATGCAAAGAGGAGCGTGATGTCTTTAAAGGACTTACAATATAACAAAGAACCCAAAACCCCTAGAAAGTCAGAATCGTTAGGTTCCCAACTTCCTTTTCAATGTCTAACCATAAAGCCACCCAAATTTTATCTCACTGTGTCTCACAAACTACTATTAAATTTCAAAGATTTTTCTGTTTCAAATTATTTAAGAGGGATATGTTAGAACATTTAGAAACGTGTTGAGTTAAGACCTTGAAAGTTGATAAGGACATTCCTTTTACATATTTTATGTTTAGTAAGGAACAGGGGGTAGCTATCTTTGAAATTTGATATGTAGTTTTAGAGACATCTTGACCTCCTATATTCTATTCCATTATTGTTTAATAAAATTTGGTTTGCTATTAAAAAAATTGAGAAGGGTATGTTGGGTGTCAAAGAGGATAGTCACATAACATGGAATATATCCTGGTACCATTGATTCTGATAGTTTGAAGAAAGCTCTTTGTTGAAAAGATTTGGATAGTTGAGGTTCTACCAAGGTATCTTTATTTTTCATATTGGATAATTTTGTTGATCATCTTTAATTTTGACTCAATCTAAGGGCTCTTATCAGGAGACGAAATTTAAGGTAAAGGTTGGATGGTTGCCTTGAATAGAATTAGTATGGTTGATAACATTCAGAAATGAAGCCCTTATCAAGTGTTTCTCTCAGTATGGTATGTTCTCTACCAAAAAAATCTTTGAGTCTGTAGATCACATTTTCATTAATTGTGAGTTTGCAGTGTCTTTGCGGGCTAAGTTTCTGGTTGTTTGTTTGCAATGGTCTGCCCCCAGAAGTAGTTATGATTAGGGTTTATGATTCTAGATTTTGTAACGATGTCTAATTCAAAGAAGAAGAAAATCGGCAATTGTATAGTGTTGCTTATTATGTGGAAAATCTGGTTGGAAATGAATGATAGGATCTTTCAAGTAAAGGAGAACTTGCTAGATAATATATGGGAAGTGATAAAGTTTGGGTTGCTATCTGGCTCAAGAGTGAAAGAGTTTAATTCATTTCCGATTTCTGACCTGTTGAGAGAATATGTGGTTCTTATTGCTTTTGTTTTTTTTTTGTTGGAATCTTTCAGTTTTGAAGCTGTTTGGGTTGCTAAGTTACTTTAAAATTTTCACACGTTCCTTCTTTGTATTGTATCTTTATTAATAGAGGTGTTGTTTCTTAAAAAAGAAAAAAATGTTGTTGTTAGGGAACTTGCAAAACTGAATTATTTTATGATAAATTCTTGTATTTTCATATGAGAAATCTAATAATGGTTTTGGGGTGGGTGTTCCTAATAAAAGATCTTTACTTTTTTTTTTTAAAAAATGACTCTTTAATTTCTACTTTTAGTCCTTATCAGTTTAATGTAAAACTCTAAGGTCCCACAAATTAAGGTATTCTCTTGGTCGGTTGCCCTGGGAAAAAGAATAACAATGAAATGTTGCGGCGAAGAAAACCTATTAAGATTCTCTCTTTAATTTGTTTGTTCTCTTCAAGAGTAGTGGCAAAAGCTTGGATTACTTTCTATGGAGTATGGAAAATTGCATGGTTGAAGACATCCTGTAGTTAATTAAAAGTTTTTGAACTTTCATGTCTGTGCTGAAATCTCTTAATTTTAGAGTTTGACATATGATTTTTGATACGCATACTTGTCCTATTTAAATTTTTTGAGAAAAGTTTACTTTCTTTTGCTGGATTTCGTTCTCCTTTATTACATCTTATTATGTCAGGTGGCCATTGAAGTGGAAAGGGAAGAAGACGAAGGGGGAACAGCCGGAGATACATTTACAGACTATGTTAGTATTTCTAGTTTTTCTAGATCCTGATTAAAGTTTTATGTTGGATTTTCCCCCCATTTCATGCCTTCAGTTAATTGAAATAATAGGAAGTGATACACTGTTTAAGGTTATGCATTTATGAACGCAGCGCCCTCCAAAATTATCTATTGGACCTCCTCATCCAGATCCTATTGTGGAGACATCTTCCTTGTCTGCTGTACAGCCACCTGAGCCTACTTATGACCTTGAAATCAGGGATGACTTGGAAGTATCCAAGGCTTTGTCATGTTTGCAGATTGAGACATTGGTCTATGCTTGTCAGGTTGCTGCTAACACCGGGTTCAAGATTAATGAGTTTAATATTATTTTATTTTTTATTTTTACAGAGTGACATAGTTAGTTTCCATGACAGAGACACCTTCATCATCTTCCTAGTGGTGCTAGGGCCGGATTTTTTGTTGGAGATGGAGCAGGCGTGGGTAAAGGTCGAACAATTGCAGGGTTGATATGGGAAAATTGGCATCATCATAGGAGGAAAGCATTGTAAGTTTTATGAATCATCTCTCTTTGTTGCACCTATGTTGTCATAAACATACTTTGTTTCTTTTAAACTTTTAGAATGCATAAAGCAACATTGTCTTCATTCAAAATACTTTGATTCTTTTAAACTTTTAGAATGCATAAAGCAACATTGTCTTCATTCAAAATACATAATCATGCAGACTTTGATGCTTGTTTTATCACGAGTTCTTGTTCATGTTGAGTAATATTCTTCTCTGGTTCTTATGACCTTGCATAGGTGGATTTCTGTTGGTTCAGACCTGAAATTTGATGCAGAAAGAGACTTAGCAGATGTGGGCGCTAAAGGCATAAAGGGTAAAAACTAGACTATGAATGTACAAAGATGATTTTGTACGGAACCTTTTAGTTCTCAATTTTGTTGTGACAGGATGCTTTTATTATTATTATTTTCTTTTTAAAAAAAGAAACGGAAGTTTTGTTTAACAAGCATAAAGTACATACTGTTGAGAAGAAGTCCGCATCAAAGGAAAGAATAAAAATGACTTGACAGATTGATCTGACACAAAGGGAGACAAATCTCTGATTAAGACAGTTGGAAATAAGACATGAAAATTATAATATCAGAGGGCCTCATATACACAACCTGCTCATTCTTATCCTGCAAGGCCTTAACTCATCAGGACTCATCTCTATACCCTCAAAAATTCATTTGTTCCTCCCCAAGCATAATCAACCAAAGCAATCGCAAAACTACCACATTCCATTTTTTCCCTTTCCTACTATACTCTGAAAAGAGTGATGCTGATATTTTTTTTGGAATAACTCTTAAACCCAGGTCATCCCTGAGCAATCTATACAACAATTTGGAAGAGTCTTGGGATTGGGAATGGGTAAAACTATGCAATAAGTGTAATCAGACTAATATTTGGCAGAGTCCTGAATGGCTGAAGTCTAATTAATTTAAATTGAAGGAATGTAATTGATTAGGCTTCACTGATTAAGAGTTTTTTTTCCTTAGCTAATTAGAGATAATACTTTACTTGAAGGAAATAAGAAAGTGCTGTAAGGGGCTGGACTAATTGAGTGCTTAGGCCTGTGGTTTTATTTCACATGGTCTGAGATTCGATTCCTCATAGTCACCTAGAGTGGATAACCAGGAGTTTCACATACTTGGTAAAAGCTCTTTCTTTTTTGCTTTGAAATATTGTTGAGAAACAGAGTATGCAAAAAACATTTCAAGGACATAGCAGAAATTATTTTTGGGGCATGCATTGGAAAGTGAATTCCAACACTTGTAGTGTTTGAGGCATTATTGGTGTGGGAGAGCAATTTTTATGGAGGTTATTTCAGTTTTTTTTTCCTGTTGTTGGATGAGAAGTTTTTCACTTTGGAGACAGGACATTTTTCAACACCAATGCTAGAAAAGATAGTTTGTGTTTTGTTTGTTAAAAAAAAAACAAAAGAAAAAGAAAATTGGAATCTTAGTGTATATCTTTTCTTAAATGAAAAAAATGGTCATATATATTTATTTATTTTTCTGCAGTTTCTCCATTGAACAAGCTGCCATATACTAAGCTAGATTCAAAGACAAATAACATCATGGAGGGAGTTATTTTTTTGACATACAGCAGCCTCATTGCATCCTCTGAGAAAGGTCGTTCTCGTTTGCAGCAGCTTGTTCAGTGGTGTGGACCTAATTTTGATGGTCTCATTATATTTGATGAGGTAGTACATATTCATAGGTTTTACCTTTTATGCAATTGATTTTAAGCTTTAAATAATGAAAAGGTTAATATAGGATTTCAATATATTCTTCTATCTTTCATGCTAAGGGTCAAATGGCTTAATTGTAGTGCCACAAAGCTAAAAATCTGGTACCTGAAGCTGGAAGTCAGCCAACACGAACTGGGGAAGCAGTTGTAGAAATTCAGGTTTTCTCTTTTAAAACATGATTGCATATCACATATGTTTTGTTATTTATCTTTTTCAAGTCCTCAGGATGATGAATTACACACTAGGTATCAGTGCGTAAGCCCTCAAATTTTGGTAATCTAGTTGGACTTTACACTCCTTTGGTACTTCTATAGGTCTATCTCGGACTTGCTTCCATTTAAGTAGTCAAAAAGGTGTAGCTTAAATAACATAACCTTCAAGTATTAATAATTAGGGTTTGTTGGGTGAGTTTCTTAGTGGACATCTAACTTACCCATGCTTAATAATTGTGTGGGGCAAAGCTTAACGATTCTTTTCTAGCATGAAGGATTTGTGTGTGTCATCGTACTTCAAAAAACATGGGATAAAACATGTTTCAACAATTACCTTGTGATGTAGATACAAGACAGAATAGTTAGATAGAAAATGATACAAAAAAAGAGAGGAGTTACACCCATATAAATTAGGTTAAGCAGTCAACTCTTGTTTTGTTTCCATAAAGTAGGGGCTTCGGTTCCTCATGGAGAGGTATCTGGCAATTTGCTATAGTTTCATGTTCCCAAATATTTTGGGGTTTGGCAGAAGAACAAGTATGAAACGAGAGAGGAATTTACAGCTTAAAAAAATAAGGTCTGGTCAACTTTAAATCTCTCGTTTGAGGGTAGTTTGCCTTTTCCACATTCAGCTGTTTGAAAAATTCCAATTTTACCAAAGGTTAAGATTTTCACCTGGCTGTTGATTTTGGGGAAACTAAATACCTATGATGTTCTATTAAATCATAAGCCTTATTTAGATATCTCTCCAAACTGGTGTGTAATGGGTGTGAATCTATGAATCACCTCTTTTTGCATTGCTCTACAGCAACAGGACTTCTGTACAATTTTCTTATGGAGTTCCATTTGTCTTGGGTTTGGCATTGTTAATGCAAGACTGTGCTACAGTTAGATGCTAGGTTTCATGGTAGAAGGGGTCTTTGCGGAATGTGGCAAATGGCAATATGGTGGTCTTTGTGGCTGGAAAGGAGTAATAGTGTTTTTGAAGTTCTAGAGGAGAGTTTAGAGTCTTTACGGGGTAGAGTCAAGTATTGAGTGGTTCTATGGGTGTTTGATAATAAAGATTTATCTTTTTCTAAATTACTCAGGAATTGGTGTACTTGGTTGTAAATTTAAGTTAATAGCTTATCATCAGTTATAAATTTGTACTCCCTTACCCTGTCTTGTACCTTTAATCCATATCAATAATACAAGTTGTTTTGCTTTAAAATAAATTAATAAATAAACAACTTTTGAACTCTTGTTTCATCTTACGATTAGCAATTTTTTGAAACAATTCACTTCAATTGGAAACAAAAGGAAATTTGAATTCTTTTATAGTTTGTTGCGTCTTCTCCAAATTATGATCATAATAGATAGGTAAAACAAGTAGGAAACTAAATACAAATAGGAGACTAAATACTATTGGAAAACTAACTATAAAAATTTAAAAGTAATAATCACTCAGAATTATAGAATCCAGCAATAATCCAAAAGTATCCTAACCAATAATAATTATATATATTTTAATTATTATTTTTGTTGTGCATCACCTGTTCCGAAAATGAGATTGTCACCCTGCAACTCCCTTGCCTTTTCTTCCTTAACTCCTCCTCCCCCTTCCACCTACCAACACTAACATTTGCACATTACAACTTAATAATACACATGATTTTTACATTGTGCAAAATGGTCCTTGTTTTCCCTGTTTATGAATGAGGTATTGTGATGTTTTGTAGTGGACAAAGGGCAGCCAATGATTTATTTGGAAATATCTTAAATTTTTATGTTTATAATCTTAACATCACAGGATCGACTTCCCGAGGCTCGTGTTGTTTACTGCTCAGCAACTGGTGCTTCTGAGCCTCGCAATATGGGTTATATGGTTCGTCTCGGTCTTTGGGGAGCTGGAACATCCTTCCTTGATTTCCGAGACTTTTTAGGTGCAAATTTTGCTTAACTTGCCTGCTCTTTTTTTTCTTCTATAAAATTGTGGTATTAATTTTAAAATTTTTACTTTTCATGGAGTTACTATTTCATGAATTATTTGATTCATTTTAATTATGTTTGTGAACCAAGTCTTTTTTATATTTTTGATAAGAAATGGAATTTGTATTAATAAAGAAGAAATACAAGATTAAGCGTGGCCAAGTAATCCACTTAAACTGCAAGAAGCGTACTACATGAGATTTAATCTCATAAAATTAGAAACAAAAGTACCCTTAAATTTCCTTACATCAAATAAACAAAGAGCAACCAAACATTGTCTTTATTGTTTAAAATCTGTTGTTTCTTTCAAACCAGATGGTCCAACGCATAACCGAAACAGCCATATTTCACAAATTTGATAGTTTCCATTTTTGGGGTTTTAGTTGCTGGTCCTTTTTTTAACTGATTTTTTCAGGAGGATATCTTACGCTTATGTGTTCATTTTCATTTATTCTCATTAATAAAGTTTCTGTTTTAATAAGAAAATCATTATCTTATCAGTAAATCTTATGCTCCCATATTGTTTTGGATCATTGAGTCTTTGTTCCACATTTGATGGAGTTACTTTGAATTCACTAATATTTTCATCTGTAATAAAATATGCAGGTCTATACCACATAATAAAGTAGATTTGTAACTAAAATGATGATCAGTGTTTTGGTTATCAGTGATCAACATTATTATTACTAGTGCATTTCTTTTATTCTCCCATAGGGACCTCTTTTGAGTTTTTATGTTTTACTTTATTTCCTATGCATTTGAAGTTTCATTGAGTAAGTTTTCTGATGAGGGATTTCCATACAGAACTTCTTTGTTATATTTATTTATATAACATAGATATTATAGAATTATGGTTAATTAGAGAAGCATGTATTATTAAGTGTGACATTAAGGGTATGTTTGGTACCCGTATTATATCGTATTTGTATAGTATTATTTTAAAGAATAAATAACATTTTTGTAACACTACCAGATTGTGTCCTTTCGGTTAAAATTTCCCCCTAGACTATTAAAACTATCAAATCGTGCCTCCTGTTACGATTTGCATAAAATAATTAGCATTCTTATTCCCGAATTTTGGCAACTACAAAATTGTGTCCCCTTTAATTATAAAAATTTAAAATCTATTTTTATAATTAATTCTTAAAAAATTAAAAAAAATTCAATAAAAGAGTAAAATTATTTAAAATTTATTTTAAATACATTTAAGTTTAAAAATATTTTTTAAAAGAAAAACTAAATTGTTACAAATAAAAAAAACATATTCCCTTCTTTTTTATTCTTTTTTGATATATTTTTTAAATTACTTTCTATTCTTTCATTTTTTTCCCAATATTTTGAATTAATTAATTTTATATATTTCTTTTAAAATTAGTACATTTAAATTTGTAATATTTTATTTATATTTAATTTTTAAAATGATTTTAGGGGGCAAAAATGAAAGAATAGAAAATAATTAGAAAAATTAATAAAAAAGAATAAAGAAGGGAATATGTTTTTTTTTATTGTAATAATATAGTTTTTCTTTTAAAGAGTATTTTTAAACTTAAATGTATTGAAATTGAATTTTAAATCATTTTAGTCTTTTATTGAGATTTTTTAATAATTTTTCTTTAATTTTTTAAGAATTAATAAAAAAATAGATTTTTAAATTTTTATAATTAAAGGAGGCACAATTTGATAATTGTCTAAGTTCGGGAGGAAAATTGCTAATTATTTTATGCAAATCATAACATGAGATATGATTTGATAGTATCAATATTTTAGGGGAAAATTTTAAATATTTTAAGGGCAAAATCTGGTAGTGTCAAAAGTTCACGTGACAAAAATGTTATTTATTCTATTTTAAATTGCATTATGTAATATATTTTTATATAGTACTATATTTGATATTGATTTTATTAAAATATTGTATATTTATATGTAAATACAAGACAATAACAAATATAGTACGGTATAAAAATATACTATAAAATACAATACGGTGCATCAAATGCACCCTAAGTGTAACATTCATCCATCTTTAGTTATACAAGTTATTTATTCTGAACCTTCACGTCAGAAGTAGACATGATGTACTTTGTACCTTCATGTTTTTACTTGCTCTCTGTTGTAGGAGATACTAGTCTATTTAAGTGTGATACTTTTTGATACTTGTCTGTGCTGCCTGTATGTGAAGCTATACATGCATATTTCTGAACAATTAAGAGACCATATAAATTCCATATGAATTGTTACTTTGCAGTAGCAATTCAGTTTGTTTCATTTCTCACTTTTCTTCTCCTCTGTTTTCTTCTTTCACCATTTTATCAATTTTCTCCCCTCTTTTCAACTTTGTATCTTACATTTAGTGATCAACATTGCAGTTGCTCTGGAGAAAGGAGGTGTTGGTGCACTTGAACTTGTTGCCATGGATATGAAAGCAAGGTTATAAGGCATTAATATTCTGTTCTAAGATATATACTATAAGCTGTCTAGAAATGTCATTTCTTTGTATTTCAGGGGAATGTATGTGTGTCGTACACTTAGCTACAAAGGGGCAGAGTTTGAAGTTGTTGAAGCACCGTTAGAAGCTGCTATGATGGTAAGCACATTCATTTTCTTGAAAAGAATTATAATAGCCTTAGTGATCAATTTGTATTTTGATGCTGTTTCTTATAATAATGTTTCTCTTTAGAAGAACTCATTGTCCCTCTTTTGTGTTTAGTATTGATCAATAATAGCTGTCGTTACTTTTTCAAAAATAAAATAAAAAAAATAAACAAGAACTCTTTAATGGAAAAATCTTGATAGTAGAGTTTGCTTTGATCGTAATAAATGGACAACAAATAAGGGCGGAAAAAAATAAAAGATGGGGTCTGCCCTCTGTAACAGTGTCATATTGGCCCTAGGTGGCACTGTCTTATCGACTTGGTACCTGAATTCAGTATCAAAAAATTATATTTTCTTACCCAAATATAAGTAGTAACAAGAAGAAGAAGAAGAAGAAATAAGAGAAACAGAAAAAACAAAAAGGTAGCAAACAAAAGGAAATAATTCAAATATATTCTTATTTTTTTTGGTGTTGGTATGTGCGAGGCATGCATCTATGTCTTTTTGTTTGTTAATTGTTATAAATTTCTTTACATGTGGTCTTCCTCTCTTTTTTAAAAAAATTGTTATAAATTTCTTTATTGTCTTTCATGCAATAATGAGCTTTCTTGGGTCATGTTCCTCAAAAGTGCTTGCTGCTTATATTATATCTGATCCAGGAGCTCTTCGTCTCTCGTTAATAAAGAGATTTACTGTATAAATTTTATGGATGCATAGTCTTTTTATGATCTTCAGGGAAAAGAATAGAGGACTGCTGATTATTTGCTATTGCATAAGCTTCCTACACTTGACACAATTGAACTAGTATTTTATGAATTCAATATAATCATACTATAAAGTCTTTCCTTTTTTTTTGATTCATTATAAAGTCTTTCCTTGTATTTGACAAAAACATATTAACATTTAATAAATATATTTATGTTAACCTATATTACATGCTTTTAAATGTAGGAGATGTACAAAAGAGCAGCAGAATTTTGGGCAGAGTTACGAGTAGAAATACTGACTGCACTTAGTGCCTATGAGTCCGAGAAACCTAATTCTAGCCAAGTATGGCGGCTATATTGGGCCAGTCATCAGGTACTTAATCTTTTTATTCTTTCTTTCATTACTGGTAAATTTGTCAAGTGTGGCTGCCTAGTGGTGTAAAATTTTGTACTTTACCATACGTAATAGCATATATAAATTGTCCTTAAATGCGTCTCTGGTTCAAGAAATTTGAGACCATGTTCTATAAATTTCACTTGTGTAGCATATAGTCTCTGAAGTCCAGACAACTTCTCAAAATTTTTATTCTCTTTAAAATTACAGACATTGTATTGAGACAGAGGGATCCAAAATTGTACTTAAACATAGTTCAGGGGCTACATGAAAATAAATAAAAGTTATTTCTGATTGGTCATTCTTAGTGTAATTCGATACTGAGCTTTTCTTTTCTGTATTAGATCATGAATAACTTACTAGGTTGTAATTTGGATGACCTCTTATTACCGTTTAATAATAACAACCAGTGTTTGCTATCAATAATAATGATAAAAAACAATAGAAATAAAAGTTTAGGGATCTCACAGTTATTAAGCTCAAAGTTTGGGGGACTACATATCTATTTAACTTTTTTATCTGTTTTGTTTATGCATTAATAACTTTTGAATAGTTTGAATTCATTTGTCATTTTTCTTTTGTAGCGTTTCTTTAGACATATGTGCATGTCAGCTAAGGTGCCTGCTGCTGTAAGACTAGCTCAGCAAGCATTGCGTGAAGATAAGTGTGTGGTTATTGGCCTTCAGAGTACTGGAGAGGCGAGAACGGAGGAAGCTGTTACAAAATATGTGGGTAGATCTTGTTTTGTGCTATCTGGCGTGTGAACTTCCTACTGAAGATTATGTGCTTTGTGTGCTTCTAATTTGCTGAATTAAATGCTGCATCTGAATTTGATTTACTAGGGGCTTGAACTTGATGACTTTATTTCTGGACCTCGAGAACTGTTGCTGAAATTTGTTGAAGAAAACTACCCGTTGCCTGAAAAACCTGAACCTCTCCAAGGTGTGTATGTGGTTCTTACAGTGTTTGGAACTTTTCCACTTTCTTTTATGTTTACTCTCTTAACTTGTTACAGGGGAAGATAGCGTCAAGGAGCTTCAGAGAAAGAGGCACTCAGCAACTCCTGGCGTTTCTATGAAAGGGAGAGTGAGAAAAATTGCAAGATGGAAACCTGCAAGTGATGTTGAAAGTGATGAAGAATCTGATTGTGAGTTTTCAGAAACTGCATGGTTTCTTGGACATCATTGCATTTTAGATTTTTCTTGTATTTATAATTGTATATACTTGCAGAATGGTACATTGTTCTCCCTTTCTTCTTCCCCATTATCATTGTTGTACTTCTCAAGTGCTGTTTTGTAGTTCCCTTAATATAGATTTCCCTATTTCCCTGATGTTGGGTAGGACATTTTCTTTTTGAGACCTTTCTGGTGGTGTTTTTCTCATTTTGTCAACATAGTATAATTATAGTTTGCCTTTTTTAAATTTCTGGTTTGATAATGCAGCTAATTCTGGTCATGAGTCTACTGAATCAGATGATGAGTTCCAAATATGTGAGATTTGTAGCTCTGAAGAGGTAAACTCATTTTGTGCATCCGATACTTTTGGTTTTTGTTTTTGTAATATTTTTTTTCTTATATGAAGTCTATGTTGTGTTCAACATTTTATCTTTTGCAGTATTATCATGATTGCATTCTTTGCTGCAGGAAAGAAAGAAATTACTTCAGTGCTCTAGCTGTGGTCAGCTTGTCCATCCTGCATGTCTTGTTCCTCCAGTGACAGATTTAGTCTCAGGAGATTGGTCATGTTATACCTGCAACATAAAAACCGAGGAATATCTTCAAAAAAGACATGCCTATGTAACAGAGCTTTTAAAGAGGTTCACATTTCGAAAGTTCCGTCCTATGTGTTGTGACAGTGCAGTCTTGTTGAATTGTAACTTTTTTAAGAAGATTAACACAAGGATTGTACTCTCGATGTCAGGTATGAAGCAGCTTTAGAGCGTAAGTCAAAAATTTTGGAGATAATTCGATCTATGAATCTTCCAAACAACCCTTTAGATGACATTATTGATCAGGTATCTCTCTCTCTCTCTCTCTCTTATTGATAATTTCGCTAAGACAGCATACCTTCGAATTTATTTTATTGCTAATCATATGGGCACTTCCATCTTGGAAACATTAATTAACTTTTTTCATTTTCTGAATTTCCTAGATGCTCGTAACCTTATGTACTTAGTACAGATTGAAGAAATTGTGCTTATATTTCAGATTCGTTTTTTGGATTAATTTCATGATTTTCTGTATGAATTGCATTATTGTGACTACACGGTACCATAAAAGGTACATTATAGTGTGAAATCTATAGTAGATCAAACAGTAGAGCTTTTGGGAAGATAAACACAGCACTGTACACTAATGTGACATGATTTTCAATTGCAGAGCTTTGAATTGTGTGATCCCACTTTGTCATAAGATTAAGATGTAATGCAATTTAAAATTTATGCCACTTCATTTGGTGCAAAAAGTTAGTTTCATTTCGCCATTGTAAACATCTTTTGAAAGAACTGGTAAATTATGAGGTTTGTATTTTTTTGTCCTTTTGTAAAGAGACGAATGTCACATGTCCACAAGTAATCTCCTCCCAAATTATTAATGGTCCCCACTTATGGTGGAGCAGCAACTTGAAAACTTAAACATCAAAAAACAACAAAAAACAAATCGAAAAGTACAAACTAAGACATAAAACCCTCAATTGTTCCCAATACAGGAAAGTTGCCCACTCTCTACAATGATCAAGAAAAGATAAGCCCTCAAAACCTTTAGTTTGATAAAACCAAGTTTCTACCCAAAACTTAACTTTCTCCCAAAGCCCTGCTGCTGATTCCTCTTTATCTTAAAAAATTCTATTGTTTTTTTCCAGCCACAGACCAGAAAACAGCAACGATAGCTGCTGTCCATAATGTAGAAATCCTCCTTCCCCTGTGTAATGTACACTCAAGATTTAGGCATGCACCCTTGAACATCGAATGCAGTAAGCACTTTAACCCTCAAATCATTAACAAAATCACACACCTGGAAAAGATGTGAAAAATTCTCTCCATTTTTCTTGCAACATACACATCATCCTGATGACAACACTTGATATGGCCGCCTCTGTTGAAGCTTCTCATGAACATTCAGATTTTTCCAAAGAAAGTAACCAAGCGAACACTTACTTTTGATGGTACACAGCTCTTCCACACTATTTTGGCCCACCTGTCCTCAGGGGTCAAATGATGTAAACTAAGAGTATATTTGCAAGAAAAACTTCATTTGTAGTTAAAATCCACACCCTCCTTTCCCTTTCATGCATGTTTCTTCCAAATTGGAAGTTTCAGCCATCTACATAATAAGAATTCCCTTCACTTTCAACCACATCTTTAATGCACCTGTTCTTAGCTACAGAAACTGAAAACAAATCAGGAAACTGGGTCTTTGGTGCTCTTCCCAAAATCTGATCCTATCTCCCTTCCCTACCTTAAAGTGGATCAGATTTAAAAAGTCGTCATATAGGTCAGCTACTCTGTTTTGTACTCTAATCAATATTCTTGTAAGTTAGTGTTGCTAACACATCTGCTTTGAATACTTCTGAAACTCACTAGGATTACTCTCGTGCTGCTTTCTTACTCTACCAAATTTAAACTTAATTGTTTTCTCAGATTAGAGTCCTTGTTTTAAATTCTGTCTAGTGTGGATAAACAATCACGAGTGGCTCCTCTTACAAAATCTTTCTGGACTTAACTTTTTCGTCCTCTCTTTGCCCCCTCTTTCCAGGAAGCCTTACTTGTTTTTAAGAATATGAATGATTTTCTTTTCTCTTTCGCTGCTAGTAAATTTGTCGCAATGAGTATGATATCTTGTATTCCCATACCCTCTTGTATTATTTTTCATATTAATAATACAAGCACTGATGTTTTGATATTTTTGAAAAAAGAGATAGAGGCCTTTGTCTTAGACTGACCTCCTCTCACATTTATTAAAAAACTTCACTTTTGGCGGAGGAAAACAGTGGTAACAAACAAAAAATTATTCTTAGACCCCAAAACAACGAAGCAAAACTTTACATACAAAAACCTTCTCCAATCCCTAGTTAGGTCTAAGAAAGATAATCCCTCAAAATCTTTCGTACGATACACCCTAGTGGCCACCCAAAACTTAACTCTCTCCCAAATTTGATCGCACGAAGAAGACTTATCTTAAAAAATTCTACTATTCCGATCTAGCCAAATCGCCCAAAAGCAAGCCAAAATAGTAGAATTCCAAAGAAAATTCAAGTGCTTATCCCCCAATAATCTACAGCCAATCAGCTGATTACAAGAAGCCGGCATACACCAATTCAACCCAAACTCTCCCAAAACTCTTGACCATAACAACCAGGCAAAATCATAATCCAAATAGAGATAACTAAAAAATTCAGCCCCCTTTTTGCAACAAACACACCCACTGGGGGACAATCACTGATAAGGACGACGACGTTGAAGTATAACATTAACATTCAGTTTCTCAACAAACAACAACCAGCCGAAAACCTTAACTTTAGAAGGAACACGACTCTTCCACAAAGCACTGATGTTTTGCCTGGTTGCAGACTTAATAACAGACACTATCTAGGATGTGTGGTTTAAGGTAAATCAGTATTACATGAATTAGTTGATGTTTGCAACTACATTTAAGAAAAGATAATGCTAGGGGTCATTCATTTATCTAAACTTCTAAGGTCACCTCCATCTAAGAAATCCACTCAATGTGTTTAGTGTTTGCATTAACAGAGCATACCACTGACTTACTTATCTGATCTCTGGTTGTTCTGCTCAAATCAACAGCAATAATTATGTGTTTTTTAATTGATTACTATCCTAGTTTGATCACTTATGTTTAACTTGGCAGCTTGGAGGCCCTGATAAAGTGGCAGAAATGACTGGTAGGCGTGGCATGCTTGTGAGGGCATCTAATGGGAAAGGTGTAACTTATCAGGCACGGAACACGTGAGTTATGGGATAGTGTTTTCTCTGTATTTTAACTTTCTTTAAAATGTTTAAATCACTAATGGTTTTTTTTCTTTTCCTTTTCATTAGAAAGGATGTCTCCATGGAAATGGTCAACATGCATGAGAAGAAGCTATTTATGGATGGTAAGAAGTTGGTTGCTGTAATTTCTGAGGCTGGGTCAGCGGGTGTTTCATTGCAAGCAGATAGAAGAGCCTTGAATCAGGTATTTCAAATGCTTGAACTTCTGTTCTGCCAAATATCCAGGAAATGACAATGTAAAATTGGTGTTCAGATATGAAGTTCTTCACCATTTGTCTTTTCTTATTGTCTGCAATTACTATTTGCATAACAGAAAAGAAGGGTGCATTTGACATTAGAACTTCCATGGAGTGCTGACCGTGCCATTCAACAGTTTGGAAGAACTCATCGATCAAATCAAGCATCGGCCCCTCAATACAGGTGGTTACAGGATAAATATGCTACAGATACATATTTATGTATTAAATCTAAACAGACTGATCTAAAACAAATTCCTTATGTAAATCTGACAAAAAAAAAAACAGGAAATATCAATTATGATTTAGTTTAGCAATTTTCGGAGGGCTTCGTAATTGGCTCTTAGTGTTCTTTTAGAATAGTTACTTTATTTTTCAATTTGTTTGGAAGGTTGTTTTTCATTAGTGCTTTCACTCAAACAAGCTTTATTATTTGCTTTCCACTAAAATTCGAAGAAAGTAGTGTAGGTTGAGCCAAATATGGACAATGGTGAAGTTTCTTAATCATTTGTTTTTATTTTAAGTTGGCAAATCAGTTCCTTGAACTAAATTTTTTTCCTTTGTTACTTTACAGACTACTTTTTACTAACCTCGGGGGAGAACGCCGGTTTGCTTCTATTGTTGCCAAGAGATTGCAATCTCTTGGAGCCTTAACACAGGGAGACCGCAGGTTAGCTCATATTTGTTTCCTGTATTTTGGTTTTGTTGTTGAGCTATATGAATAAGACTTGTAAAGTTGTTTTAACATGTGAAATCTCTGCTCTGCCCTTTCGCACTGGGTGGTTAAATGAATTGCAGGGCAGGGCCATCTTTGAGTGCCTACAATTATGATAGTGCTTTTGGAAAGAAGGCCCTTGTGATGATGTATAAAGGAATCATTGGACAGGTTTTTGTTGAAACTTCTTGCAGATGATATGTAAATACAAAGTTAATAGACTTTTCAACTAATTTTTGTGAGGAATAACTAAATTTCAGTTTTCAGGATTCTTTGCCAGTTGTGCCTCCTGGGTGTTCATCTGAAAATGATGATGCTATCGAAGACTTCATTGCAAAGGCACAAGCTGCTCTTATGGCAGTAGGAATAGTTAGGGATGCTTTTATAGGTATTTATTTTTATAATTGAAGTGCAAATTTTTTAACGTCTAAATTTCTTTCCTTTTCCCTGAAATCATAAAATATGTATTTTGAATTCTATAAGTTATAATGCATTAAATTATGTCATACACGCTGGTGTTACAGGTAATGGGAAGTTTGGAGCTCGTATAGTTGAATCTGACATGCATGATGTTGGTCGTTTTCTCAATCGCATATTAGGACTGGCACCTGAGATTCAAAATAGGTGTGCAACATATTATTAGAGTAATTTTTTTACTGCAGTGGGAATAATGCTAAGTATGCTTATAACCATTATACAGGCTGTTTGAGTTATTTGTTAGCATTTTGGATCTTCTTGTTCAAAATGCTCGAATTGAGGGAAATCTCGACTCTGGGATTGTTGATATGAAAGCTAACATTGTGGAACTACAAGGAAAACCAAAGGTCAACTTTTTGTTGTCTTTCCTTTATACCTTTATACGTATATTATTGTTATTTTTTTTGTAAGCATGACTTTATCACAGTAAAATGTTATTTTATCACCATATATATATTTGTTAGAAATGAGTACTTTTCTAAACAGAAAGTGAAAATGTACAATGAGTTCATAGGTTACTGCTGAACCACCAAATATTATGCTCAAATGGTATTATAAATGAGAGAAAAGAAAGTGTTGTAATGATGAGATCCTATTTGCAGACACACAACCACATCCTCAAGGAAGGGCCACCCAGTTTTTCTCCGTGTTCATAAGTTCGTATTTTATTATTATTGCTTATTTGAAACTAGGCTCCCCCACCTAACCCTACAATATTTGAGGATGAAGAAACTATTGCAATTGCTACATAGGTGCCAAAGAGGGACTTGAACCTCAGACATTGTCTTTTTCTTTTGAATTTGTATTTTCACCTGCAATGAGTGTAGGAATGTCCCATTTATTGGTTTGAAATATCTTCTTCTAATATTTAGGCTCTGTATTGTTTCATTTAATGCTGCTGCTGTTGTTGTTGTTTTTTCACAATTTTTTGTTATCTCTCTTGTAAGTTATTGTTTTTATGTAAAATGAAAAAATAATAAAAATGAAGAAAAGGACATCTCTAAAAATTTTGCAATACATCCGAAGAGGAGCTGTAACTAAACTTCCTAGATCTGAAATACAGCTGCTTACTTTATTTATTGACTTATAATTGCTTAGCAGACTGTTCATGTTGATGAAATGTCTGGGGCATCTACAGTGCTTTTTACATTTACGTTGGATCGAGGGATCACATGGGAGGTACTTGTATATTTGGGTTTGACTTTCTGAATGACATGTTTACCTTTTTATTTTACAACCTATAACTTTCAATTATTCACTGCAATAGTCTGCAAGTACCATGCTCGAAGAAAAACAAAAGGATGGGCTTGGTTCAAGCCATGATGATTTCTATGAATCAAAACGGGAATGGATGGGAAAACGTCACTTCATTTTGGCATTTGAAAGGTACAAAACTTAACTTTTATTAACTTTTCTATGTTACTTCATTCTTCTGCCAATAGTAATTCTTATGCTCAACCCTCCTTATGCTCAACCCTCACGGGTTATTGATGATTTTAATAGTACCTACATTTCTTTAGTTTTAAGTGTAGATTTGCAATTTCAGGAATCTCCACTTGGAAAATTATTTAATACCTATTTCTAAATCCTAAATATAGGTCCTTACCCTTATGTCTCTTTTTTATTTGTTACTATACTCTTTACTATATTTTATTTTTCCTTAAGGATAACATGATTCAACATGCATTGATTCCTTTGTTGGGGTGAGTGTCCTGTTGGATTTTTTAGTTAAATAACGTTCCTATCAATTATGTTTCAGTTCTACAGGAATGTACAAGATAGTACGTCCTGCTGTTGGAGAGTCAGTACGGTATGAATCTGAAAATGACTGTGCACCATGATACTTTTTCTGTCTGTACTCTGTATTACCCCCTTCAATTTTCATTGTGCAGGGAAATGTCTTTGGTAGAGTTGAAAAGCAAATACAGAAAAACTTCATCTTTAGAGAAGGCTCGCCGTGGCTGGGAAGCTGAATATGAAGCTTCATTGAAACAGGTATGGATTCTTGAGGAGGCTAATTAGGAAAGGTGAAAGTGGAAAAAGACTGAATTGGAGGAGAAAATTACTCATTGGATTATTTCTAAGACCCCTTTACTCAAACTGTACAACCATAAAAGGAAAGAAAACATAGGTCCAGTAGAGACATGAAGATATGTAAAACACTAAATACTAATCCCTAATTACATAGAAAGTAGTTGACTACTCCTGTTTGTAAAACCTGGACTGTTTTTGCAGATTTATTCTGCACAAGTTGATGTGATTTGACAATGATCAGAGAAGATTTGATCTGTCAACATAACTCTTTTTGTTATTTGAGAATAAAGAATAAAATATTTCTGTCTACTTTTTGTCCAAATATCTGGTCTGCTGGATGAGTAAAATTTGTGTGGTCAGAAGTATGCGTATTGGAGGGTGGAAATTTTATTTTCTTACATGATGCTGTTGAAATTATATCACATACTGGTTAATTATTGAAATTAATGCTGTTAAAAACTTTACCAGAAGAATCATACACAATCTTCTGTGATAATTATCCTTTCTTCTTTTGTATCTACTATTGAATTCCTTGTGAACTGCCGTGCCACTTTTTTTTTTTTTTTTTTGAATTTTTCTTTTATTGTGCAACTAAAGTACTCTTGTTTGTGATTCTTGTTCTACAAGAATTTGATCATACATCTTATTGACTGGTAATTCTTATTAACTTCTTCTGTTACCTTTATATGCAGTGCATGCACGGTCCAAAATGTAAGCTAGGCAACTTCTGTACTGTTGGTAGAAGAGTACAAGAAGTTAACATTTTAGGTGGCCTCATTCTTCCAGTCTGGGGCACAATTGAGAAAGCTCTTTCTAAGCAGGTAATCTCGTATCATTTGCTTAATCGATAATCCTATGTTAAAGAAAGCCGAAGCTTGCCAACTTTATACAGCATTGGGAAGATAGAAAAAATCAATCCAACAATCTAATTGATCATTTATCATTGTCCCATTAAGAAATTTAAAATTATTTTATCCCATCCATTACCTTATTTTCATATATATATATATATATAACAATGATAAGACAATTTTATTTATTTTTATATATATATTTTTTAATCCAACTTGTTTTCTCACTCATTTTTTTTTCCTCTATCCAATACTTTTCTATCCAACTCACCAAATATGACCTAAAGGAACAATATTGTCATTTATTGGTCAGTGGAAATAAATTGCAGGATAATGTCATTTATGGATCTTTGTAGTCCGTTACGTAATTAGCTAGCTTTGGTATAAAAGGTGATAAAGCAGTGTTTTAGGTAATCCTAATTGAATTCTTGATTGCATAGCAATTGAAAATTGGGATTGGGTGATTTAGCACAGTTGTCCTTTCTTCCATTTCTTGTTATTTATTTCATATTTTCATCCCAAACTCTTATATTTTCAATAGCATTTGGGCAAAGATTGTACATACTTGATTCATCAAGACAGTAATTCTAATTCCTTTTACCCTGTAAATATAAATATATATCTAAACATATAATATAAGACTTTCATTGCTGGGCAATTCTAATATTGTATATCTCATTTACTTCGGCTGATTCATCATCATATTGCTGGACTATTTATCCCTTACAGGCCCGTCAAAGCCACAAGCGACTTCGAGTTGTGCGGATAGAAACTACTACAGATAGCCAGCGCATTGTTGGATTACTTGTTCCTAATGCGGCAGTTGAAACAGTACTCCAAGGTCTTTCTCTCTCTCTCTACTGTTTTCTTTTTCCACCTTGCTTCAGTTGTTGCTATTTTTGACTTGGTATCACTAAAATATTTGGAACTGAAACCACTCCCTAGTGATTTTTGAGCTAGGGTTAAAGAATTGACATTATTTTGCAGTTCTTGAGTTAAAGTTTAAAGCAAAATGCTTTCACATCTTAAAAAAATGATGCCGAAACAATCCTCTAGATGGTCGTGCATGGGACTTAATTTGAGTGCATCAGTTTGATTTGTGCTTGCACTAAAGTAAATCCATTATTCCTTGCAGGCTTAGCTTGGGTTCAGGATGTTGATGATTAAAGTGAATTAATAATCAGATGGGTTGTTGGATGTAGTCGTAGATACCCCCAAGATTATGCAGATGCTTCTGGTTTCTGAAGAATTTAATGTCAAAATAAAATTACGAGGAACAAAAGGAAAAAGTGAAGCATCATAATTTACGCGAAAGAGATGAAGAAAGAAGTATTTCTGCAACCTCAAATGACAACTGTGCAGTCTCATTCTTATTGATTTTTGTTTATTATGGCTTAATTTTTTGGCCTTGTAATTTTGTTAAATGCTACAGACAAAAGGTCTCACGAAGATGCTAATAGTTTTGTAATTGACAGTACAATTTTAATGGAAATGAAAATGATAGATGAAATATTAAATTTCATTTTTGTGCAAAGGTTCAACTGTCCAAAACCCAAAAGATTACAACGATAGCAACTAGCAATCCCAACAAACTCATTGATTCAAGCAACCATTTTAATGTCTTATTTCCTATTAGCATAAAGACTTGAAATAGGATTAAAAAGATCAGCACACAAAAGTAGCATCAACATGATGGTCACTGCAATAGAGGCCAGGCTGCTGAGTGAAGCCTTGACTCTTGAGCTTTTTCCTAGCCTTCATAACAAGCTCCTGGTTCGAAACTTCGCCGTCTGTCTCAGCAAGGATTATCTGGATTGCATTGCTGAGAGCTCCATAAGCTTCAGCGGCATTTCCGCCTGGAGCAGCATCAGCAGATGTTTGGTGTGTCTGGCATCCACTAATCAAGATCCCGCCATCAGGAAGTTCCCTGTTGCTTGATCCTGCGTAAACCTCCTGTTTGCTACCAACCTCTGTCTCCATTGCAGGCTTTGCATAGTCTTCATCATCCTCAAGTTTATGCTTGAGAAACTCCTGGGCCAGACTCCCCACCATCCCAAGGAGACCACTGCCGCCTTCTCCACCCTCCTCTCCATGACCACTATGGTTGAGTTTGTTCAGAATGACCTTCATGAACTTCTTAACCTTGGGGCTGGCATCTTCCCCAAAGACATCAAAAAGTGTTGGTCTCACTTTGCCAACATCAATGTCGTCTTTACCAGTCTTCTGCTTAAGCATTTCTATGTAAGTGGAGAGTGGAAGAGACCTACTCTTGACCCTGATTCCATCCATCTCAAACTCTCTCTCTTGAACATCTTCGTCTTCATCACCATCGTCACCACGACCGTGGTGACGCAGTTTAGAGGGGACGTGGAATCCACGAGATTCAATTGCATCCTCAACTTTTCGATGGAAAAAGCTCTTGAATCCTCCAAATGAGGAGGATTCAGAATCATCGTCGTCTTTCTTGGTGCTCTCGCCAATCTGCTCCTTAGCTTCGTCAATGAGGCCACCACTGTGGCAGGAATCCGATACAATTGTCAAGCGACAACCGTCCCGAATTTGGTCAACGAAATCTCTGAAGTCGTCATCTGTTGTTGAAATTCGGTATTGTTATTCTCAAGAAAAAAACAAATGAAGATGGAACAATCAACAGTAGATTTTCTAAAGATCGGAATCTGTTTGATTCAAAGGAAAAAAAAAAAAAGCAACACTTTTTCTCAATTGGTCTGCATCATAATTGATGCCAAAAGAATTCTTTTCTCTTTTCTTTATGAGAATTCTTCCATCCCAAAAGATCTGATCATGTCCACCTAGAAACTGTACAAACCAAAAATGATCTTCTCCTCTCATCAAAATCGACGATCTCAAATAATCTAAAATCCAGACAATTGTTTAAACGCAGTAACAAAATACAAAACAGAAAAGAATCGAGAGAGAAAGCAAATACCAGTGATGAGATTCATGTCAGAAGGAACTATGCACTCATCATAGCCGGTATCGTCGTCCTCGCCAGTCTCGGCAGGGAGGCGGGTGCCGTGGCCACTGTAGTGGACGAAGAGGAAATCGCCAGGGCGGCCGGATCGGATGAGGCGTGAGAGAGCGGCGCGGATGTTCTTTCCGGTAGGTTGAGTGTAAGAGTCATCGGTGTCGATGAGGACAGTAATGTCATCCTCACTGAATCCAAACCGCTCAATCAAGCATTTGTGCATCCTTTTCACGTCGTTTATGCATCCTCTCAATTCTGCCTTTGTTCCTGGATAGTTGCATCCGATCAGCAATGCCTTCTTCACCATTCTCTCTCTCTCTCTCTCTCTCTAGCTGTCTCTCTAGCTGTGACTCTTTCTCTCTCTAGCTGTGACTATTCCTCAAAAGCTATGCTTAAGATGGCTTTCGGTATCTCTATCTATATACTTGCTGTCAAGGCTTTATTTTTTCTACTTTTCCTTTATATTATTATTATTTTATTTTATTTTTGTTTTTAGTTGTACCGTGGGTGTGTACAACGTGTTACTACCGAGTATTGAAAAATCACTTGTGTTATGTTACTGTTTTGGTTTCCGCCTTGAGAGACTTCTTTCTTTCGGATAATCTTTTGGAGCCTTCGTTTACAATAATTTGGATCAGAGATACACACGACTTTGCCCCCGCGAATGATTATTTATTTTCCCGATGTTTAAGGAAAACTAATAATTGTGCAAATATATTTGACTTTCTTTATAAATATTAGCCACCTCTCTGTAGTCCCCACTCTAGCGATAAAGTTATATTTTTCAACATCTAAAAAAGAGAAAAAAACATTAAAGATATATTTTTGAATACTCCATGCCAAACACATCCAATATATGTGCCATGGGGTGCCTTTTGCATTTCCTTATTTACTTTAGGAAATTTCACTATTTATATTTGATAGTATATAATATTACCAAAAAAATTCTATTACTATTTATCATTTTAATTTGATGCTAAACATTCTCCTCGTACCCAAAATACCACTATCATTATATTAAGAATCCCTTTTACCTTCTCTTCCTCTCTTATCTCTCTCATTCTCACCAAAACCCACTATGATTTTCTTGCTGAAATGGTTGTTAGCTATCTTCAATATCTCTGTGAAGTCCCCAATATCAAAGACAACATTCATTTTGAGGTTTTTTGAAATTTCATTTTTTAAAATTACCAATTGAATTTAACAAACAATTTAATTAATGTGGAATAGTTAAACAATTGTTTGAACATACAAATATTCTGATGTATCAAGACAGATTGCTGATGAACTGAGTATACGAACAAAAAGTAAATATACTAAAAGTAACGTGACACAAGAGGTTTTTTACGTGGTTCGGAAAACCTAGTCTACGGGGCCACGCCCAAAGATAAAATCAATTAGTATAGTCTCAAGAATATAATAAGCAATTGACTTATACAAGTTTAGACTCCCTCTAAATTCTTGTCGCAACCTTGAAATACCCCACTATAATAATCTGATTTTGATAAACACCAAGAACACGAAATCCCTTCTAAACTTGATGAGTGCTCACTTCCTCTTGAAGTGAGACTTATGGAAATTTTCTCCCGAAGATTGTATGTCACGTTCACAAGCTTTATGACCTGTTTAAGAATAAATAACACAAAACAAAACAAACAAACAAAGAGATAGTTGAACAAAGACTATTCTTTACATATAAAAGATCTCTTCAAAGAATGAAGCGTCAGAAGGGTTAAGAGATGAGAATGGCTGCTGCTTAGGTCTGATATTTATAGAGTTTAGAAACCCCTAAGCCAGCCAATCTCGTTTATGGCCCAAATCAGACCAAATCTGGAAGTTACTCAAAATAACTTCTCATTTGATTAACTGCAGGATTTTCCAGATGTGATAGACAAACATTTTATAGCATCAGGAAATGGACGAACCTGGTCTTAAAACACAGCCAAGTTCATTTCAAAGTTTCATTTCTTGGGGATCAAGACTCACTCAGTTTCCTCTTTTTAAATAAACTAGAATCAATCAAAATATGTAGTGAATAGTTCTATAATATACATACTTATTATAGACAAAGTTGCCATAAATAAATAAGGAAACTTGACTATATATAAAATGCACTTAATAAAGAATTTATTCTTACCAAAAAGAGACACAATCCACTTACTTACCCAATATATAATTTCAAAAATACCAATTAAATAATAAAATATATTTATTAAAAAGGTTAGCCAATTTAGGACTTTACATTTTTGGAGGAGAAAAACCGTGGGTAAGAAGATTGTTCATTTTTTGTGTTGGGTATTGTTTGTTTACTTTTTTTATTTGGCTATTTCGAATAGATCTGAGCCTATATTGGTGTTGGGTTTGTTAGAGAGATTTCGCGATCTGCGTTTTCTGGGGTTACTGCAACCTTTTTGCTCGATAGGGGCTCGATGGTATGTAGAAGACAATTCTTTCATGAGTTCGATGTTGCTCAATATAGTTTGATAGTTTTAGGCTCTGTTGCTCGATTGTCCTTGATGACAACTCAATAGGGGTTCGATTGGACCCTAGAATATTTGGTTTAGTAGTCTTCTTGATATGTGCTCGATCGGGGTTCGATAATTGGCAGATGTGTATGTAATGTTAAGAGTTCGTTGTTGCTCGATTGTGGCTCGATGGTGAGTGCCCGATAGGGGCTCAATAAAGGTTTTGGTTAGGGTTATGTTTGGTTTAAGAACTGTTAGCTCGATAAGAACTCGATAATATCTCGATGAGAGCTTGATGGGAACTTGATAGAGTTCGATTGGTGCTCGATAAAACTCGATAATATTATTCTTCATGACTTTGTGAAAAATTTACAGTTTTTTTAACAGTTTCTTTGTTTTTTTTCCAACGCAAGTTCCATGGTCTAAATTTTTGTATCTTACAATGGTGTTTGGGAATTAGAAGAGAAGAAGTGGAATTTCAAGGACCCTCAATGCATGGTGATACCAATGGAGGATAATGTAACGTACTTACAACTTCTTGACATATTGCACAAGGAACTTAAAGTTGATAAACAGATGTAGGGGTTGAAATTGGAGGTTCCTTACACATGTGACGACCAATCATTTACACCCGTTCATGTTGAAAGTGATCTTGGTGTCCGTGCATTCTTAGGAGTAACATCTAAAGAAAGGTTAGCCTTGTGTGTCACTCTTGTTAAGAAGATTGTCATTGCAGATCCATATTCCACTACCAGTCCTAGTGTTAATAAAGTTCATAGTGAGGTGGGCACTTTTGTTCTAGAAAGAGATCTTGTGGGAGATCTTGCTGGACATGAGGGAGCTACTTTAGGAGGTCATATTGGTGACCTGAGGGCAACCAGTATGAGTACGACCCCTATGTGAATGATGATCCAATAGCTAGACATAATGAGGACTCATGGTACGATTCAGAGGCATATTATAGTGCAGAAGTGCTAATTGACATGTCTGATGATTTGCAAGTCGAACAAGTACAAGAACAGTCAGTACATTCTATTGCATGGGCGAACCCACAGAGTCAAGGACGCCGAACACCTGGCACCAGCTCTAGTCATCCTGGTGGAATAGAATATAATAATACAGAGAACGTTCCAATATTTTCGACAGAAGATTGAGTGCCCCCATGTTTACAAAAGAAGATATTATGGCCTCTAGTCGATATGAAACATCCTCATCCGGTGAACCGTTGGGAGAACTACACCTTGGGAAGACTTTTGAGAACAAGATGGCTTTGAAAACCAAAGCGGCTCTCTTCGCAATGAAGAATAATTTTGAGTTTATGGTTAAGAAGTCTGGTACTGATGTTTTGTATATCACCTGGAAGGAGAAAAAAGTAGCACAATCGGAGATATTTGAGATCACTGTTTATAATAGTGTACATACATGCTCACTAGAATTGCGACATAAATACCACCATCAAGCAGCACCTTGGGTCATTGGGCACTTTATCAAGAATAAATATGCTACTGATGGCACTAGCTACTCGGCAAACAACAAAAAGGAGAATATGAAGAATAATTTTGGGATCGATATGAGTTATATGAAGGCTTGGAGATGCAGAGAGAAGGCACTCAGTTATGTCAGGGGGACACCTGAAAAATCGTACTCGAAGTTATCTTGTTACTTGTACATGCTGCAGCAAAAGAATCCAGGTACAATAACTGATTTTGCCACAGAAGACGGTCGTTTCTTTACTGTTTATGTAATCCCTTGGATAGCTAAGACAATTACACTGTGTATTTTAAATAGTGCATGACTTGCTAATCAAGTCATTTAGACATAAACATGTTACTAAGGTCAACTAATGGATTAGGGTTAAAAGATTTTGATTATAAAAATAATTGTTTTCATAAAAAGTTAAGTCTGTACATGGGATCCCAAAAATAGGTGTCTACAAGGCATTTACTGTTGGGGTTTTATGCCCTAATTAAAACCCAAATTCTTTGTAATCTCATTTTATTATCAATAAAAGAATAGAAATCATTTTTTGACTTGGTTAATCACTTTGCTCACATGTTTTATTTTCATGATTATTTGTTTAATATAAACTTCTATTAAATCCTGAGCATATAGCTAATCTTATTTATAGTGACGTAATCACAGTGGAATATAAATATGATTATATGTTCAAAATAAGTTAGTCCTAAGATTAGTCAGTGCATAGGATTTACACTGACTTGCCAATCTACGATATGATCTACTTACACATTATAGTGTTATGTTCTTTCCAGAACATTAGCAAAGTAGATAAGATCGGATGTATTTGTTACATCAGACTGGACAGATATTGATAGTTGATAAGATAAGTAAACACACCGTTATTATCTATTCTAGTCATATCATATAGTTGACCATAGGTCAATTCAATCTCAATTTTGAGTGGTTAGTATTCTAACTGATTGTATTATTTGAGTTCTTTGACTTGTTCGTTACCAGCTTACCCTACGGACTAGCCCATACTTACATCTTGGGAACTCGGTAGTATAATTGAGTGGGAGTGTTAATCATAGATATGAACATCTATAGCTTCTGATGAAGAAGTGAAACGACGGTTTCCTTTTAGTTTTGTTCAAGGTGTTAAATGATAGAGATCTCATTTCAGTAATTAAATTAGTTTACTGAAATATCATTTACAAGGAACTAAGTGTTTTAAGGATAAAATACAATGAGGGGTAAAACGGTATTTTAGTCCCATCTCATTGTAGACCGTCTATAGAGGATTGAGTGACAATTATGGTTGTAACAATGGATAATTAATAGCGTATCTATATTTGTTATAGAGCGTTCTATGAATTCATGAGTGCAATTCCAAGTCTATAGTGGAGTCACGAGGAATTAATAAGTTAGTAAATTTATTTGTTAGATTTATGATAACTTATTGGAGCTTGATTTCATAGGCCCATGGTCCCCATTGTACCTTGGATAAAATCATCTAGATAGTCTTAATTAATTGATTTAATCATCAATTAGAATTATCAAAGTTGACCAGGTCAATTTTGGATAGTTTCACAGAGTTGTGTAATTTTGAGAAGAAAAGAGAAATTATGGCAGATTTATTAATTAAGATAAATTGGTATCTAAATTAATAAATAAATTTAAATCAAGGTTCAAATTATAAATAATTAATTTGATAAAGGATTTAAATAATTATTTAATTAATTAAATCAATAGAAAATAATACAGGCCTTGATTTTAAGTCCAATGGGCTTATAATCAAATGAGAAATTTCACGGGCCTATAGCCCATGATAAGTTCGACCTAGGGCTTCAAAGTGGCTATTATTTTATTGATTTTTTAATTAAATTAAATGACCTAATTGAGTCTATAAAAGGAGTGCTTATAGAGAAGTCAAAACATAAGTTTGTAAGTCACAAGTCAGATTTTCTGATAGTTTTAGATTCTCTCTAAACACAAGTCCTTTTCTAAGCCTCTTTGTTATTTTCTCTTCTTCTCTCTATATCTATCTCATGTGTTGAGAATTTCCCACACTAGTCTAGGTGGTTCTAAGGATACATTGGAAGATTGTGAAGAAAATAGAAGATCGGTTCAGTTTCTTGATAATACTCTGCGACAGAAAGGATACAAGAGTTAGAGAAACTGAAGGAAGGACTCTTAATTTCGCTGCGTATACTGTAAGTATTCTATTATTTGTTTCTCTTTGAATTCAATTTTAGAAACATGTTTTAGGCTATCTCGTATTAATTTGTTTAATATTAGATATACATGAAAATAAATAAAGATCCTGTATAAGCTAATCCAACATTTACAACTCTCAAAATGATTATAATTAAAGCCAGCCTAAGTGGAAAAATCAAGTTTGGCTCTAGTCCCTGTTGATCCCTCGGCCGTGGTGGTTGAGCAGCTACAAATGTACACGCCGCCCCTAAAACTCTCCAACTCACGACTGGTCCAACTTTCCTTTTACCTTACCTACACCATATAGCACCCGTGAACCAAGGCTTGATAAGAAAACTTAATTCACAATCACAAATGAACAACAATATAAATACGGTAAGCTTAAACCGATCAATTCAATAACAACATAACATAAGCAATAAGCTAGGCAATGATAAGCAGTTTAATCCAACATGTAATTCAATCTCAGCATCCAATACGGTTAGTTAAGTGCAAAAAGGCATTTTTGTTTATTCAAAGACGTTCAGGCCCAATGCCCTTAGGTCGAGCCTTCAGGTTATTTATCTGACCCCGGCAAGCTTAGGTCGGGCTGACTTCCGCAAGCTTAACATCAGCCTCGACTCCCTTAGGCCGGACTTTCAGATCAAATATAACAAATGAATAGATTGCAGAACACACAATTGATTGTAGCACAAACAATTATGCCTATCTAGATATTCTCAAATACAGATATATTCACAATCATAAGAATATTCGTTAACAGGGGTCCAAGCCCCAATCACAACCTAGGTGCAGCTTTCTTACCTTGAGTCCCGAGCTGAAGGTGTAAGACGGTCCCGAGCACGTACGATCCCTAATGCCGAGCCTTAACGGTAAACCTAGTCACAACGTAATAATAAATAAGTATTAAAACCTAAAGCAATTAAAAGCATCAAAATAATATATTAGCCTCCGGGACCTCAAATTCTACTAAACTAGGTAGTAGAATCCTTTCCGAGCACTTAGGTTTGAGTTCTTGAGCCAAAAAACCCTATTTGGCCAATAACTCCTATTTGAGCAACGACCCTCCTAAGAGGCGCCGTGACCATCTACAAGTTAGAGAGAATTCTAAGGCAAAACCCTGGACACGCGCCGTGGCGCACCCTAACCTGTGCGGCGACGCTTGGGAAACTTCAAGGACCCCAGAGCCTTCTCGTACACACAGGCTGTGACACTTGAAAACAGTTCCGCAACTCGAGCCCAAAACCCATAAATCTTCTGTTAGAAAAGCTTATACAGGATCTTTATTTATTTTCATGTATATCTAATATTAAACAAATTAATACGAGATATCCTAAAACATGTTTCTAAAATTGAATACAAAGAGAAACAAATAATATAATACTTACAGTATACGCAGCGGAATTAAGAGTCCTTCCTTCAGTTTCTCTAACTCTTGTATCCTTTCTGTCGCAGAGTATTATCAAGAAACTGAACCGATCTTCTATTTTCTTCACAATCTTCCAATGTATCCTTAGAACCACCTAGACTAGTGTGGGCAATTCTCAACACATGAGATAGAAATAGAGAGAAGAAGAGAAAATAACAAAGTGGCTTAGAAAAAGACTTGTGTTTAGAGAGAATATAAAACTATCAGAAATCTGACTTGTGACTTATCAAACTTATGTTTTGACTTTTTTATAAGCACTCCTTTTATACACTCAATTAGGTCATTTAATTTAATTAAAAAATCAATAAAATAATAGCCACGTTGAAGCCCTAGGTCGAAATTATCATGGGCTATAGGCCCGTGAAATTTCGCATTTGATTATAAGCCCATTGGACTTAAAATCAATGCATGTATTATTTTCTATTGATTTAATTAATTAAATAATTATTTAAATCCTTTATCAAATTAATTATTTATAATTTGAACCTTGATTTAAACTTATTTATTAATTTAGATACCAATTTATCTTAATTAATAAATCTGCCATAATTTCTCTTTTCTTCTCAAAATTACACAACTCTGTGAAACTATCCAAAATTGACCTGGTCAACTTTGATAATTCTAATTGATGATTAAATCAATTAATTGAGACTATCTAGATGATTTTATCCAAGGTACAATGGGGACCATGGGCCTATGAAATCAAGCTCCAATAAGTTATCATAAATCTAACAAATAAATTTACTAACTTATCAATTCCTCGTGGCTCCACTATAGACTTGGAATTGCACTCTTGAATTCATAGAACGCTCTATAACAAATATAGATACGCTATTAATTATCCATTGTTACAACCATAATTGTCACTCAATCCTCTATAGACGGTCTATAATGAGATAGGACTAAAATACCGTTTTACCCCTCATTGTATTTTATCCTTAAAACACTTAGTTCCTTGTAAATGATATTTCAGTAAACTAATTTAATTACTGAAATGAGATCTCTATCATTTAACACCTTGAACCAAACTAAAAGGAAACCATCGTTTCACTTCTTCATCAGAAGCTATAGATGTTCATATCTATGATTAACACTCCCACTCAATTATACTACCGAGTTCCCAAGATGTAAGTATGGGCTAGTCCGTAGGGTAAGCTGGTAACGAACAAGTCAAAGAACTCAAATAATACAATCAGTTAGAATACTAACCACTCAAAATTGAGATTGAATTGACCTATGGTCAACTATATGATATGACTAGAATAGATAATAACGGTGTGTTTACTTATCTTATCAACTGTCAATATCGGTCCTGTCCGATGTAACAAATACATCCGATCTTATCTACTTTGCTAATGTTCTGGAAAGAACATAACACTATAATGTGTAAGTAGATCATATCGTAGATTGGCAAGTCAGTGTAAATCCTATGCACTGACTAATCTTAGGACTAACTTATTATGAACATATAATCATATTTATATTCCACTGTGATTACGTCACTATAAATAAGATTAGCTATATGCTCAGGATTTAATAGAAGTTTATATTAAACAAATAATCATGAAAATAAAACATGTGAGCAAAGTGATTAACCAAGTCAAAAAATGATTTCTATTCTTTTATTGATAATAAAATGAGATTACAAAGAATTTGGGTTTTAATTAGGGCATAAAACCCCAACAAACTCCCACTTGCACTAATTGAAACTAATGCCTTAATTCTACTAATCTCATTTCCTTGATATGCTTATCAAATGTAGCTTCTGGTAGTGTCTTTGTAAACGGATCCGCAAGATTGTCTTCAGTTGCAATCTTCATAACCTTCACATCTTCCCTGGCCACATATTCTCGAATAATGTGATACTTCCTTTCTATATGCTTACACCTCTTGTGACTTCGAGGTTCTTTTGAGTTGGCTATTGCTCCTGTATTGTTACAAAACAACACAAGCGGTTTATCCATTTCTGGAATAACACCAAGATCCGAATAGAACTTCTTTAGCCAGACTATTTCCTTAGCTGCTTCTGACGTGACTATGTACTCAGCCTCCATGGTGGAATCTGAGATTGCAGACTGCTCTACGCTTCTCCAAATCACAGCTCCACCCCCAAGAGTAAACACCATTCCAGAAGTAGACTTTCTATCATCGACATCAGTATGAAAATCTGAATCGGTGTAGCCTACAGGGTTCAGAACACCACCCTTGTAGACTAACATATAATCCCTAGTCCGTCTCAAATACTTCAGGATATGCTTAACTGCTATCTAATGCTCCGGTCCTGGGTTTGACTGATACCTGCTCACTACTCCCACTGCATAGCAGATATCTGGTCTAGTACACAACATGGCATACATCAGACTTCCAACTGCAGATGCGTAAGGAACTTCTCTCATTGCATCTTCCTCTTCAGGAGTCTGGGGAGACTGCTTCTTTGAAAGATGAATTCCATGGCGGGACGGTAGACGCCCTTTCTTGGAATTTGTCATTGAGAAACGTTTCAAGCACTTTATCAATGTAAGCTGCTTGAGATAGAGCTAAAAGTTTGTTCTTTCTATCCCTGATGATCTGGATACCTAGAACATAACTTGCTTCACCCAAATCCTTCATCTGGAATTGAGTGCTCAGCCAATTCATCACATCTGATAATTTCTTAACATTATTTCCAATGAGTAAGATATCATCTACATAAAGAACCAGGAATACCACTATTTGATTTGCCTTCAGTTGGTAAACACAGGGCTCATCAATATTTTGTTCAAAGCCATAGGTTTTGATTATTTCATCAAACCTAAGATTCTAGGAACGAGAAGCTTGCTTAAGTCCATAGATGGACCTATTCAACTTGTAAACTTTTCCTTCTTGTCCAGATACTTTAAATCCTTCTGACTGATCCATATAAATGACTTCGTCAAGTTTTCCATTAAGAAAAGCTGTCTTGACGTCCATTTGCCAGATCTCATAGTCGAGAGCGACTGCTATGGATAGGAGGATGCGAATGGATTTGAGCATGGCTACCGGACTAAAATTTTCCTCATAGTCCACGCCTTCTCTTTGGGTATAACCCTTTGCCACTAATTGAGCTTTATAAGTCTCGATATTTCCATCAACACCTCGTTTCTTCTTGTAGGTCCACTTGCACCCAATGGCCCTAAAGTCACTAGGTGCTTCCACAAGATCCCAAACGGAATTTGAGTACATGGACTCCATTTCCTGTTTCATGGCTTCGCGCCATAGTTCCTTTTCAAGGCTAGCCATTGCCTGTTTGAAAGACAATGGATCATCATCACTAGTGTCACCAACAACCATATTGGTTTCACCAGCCAAACCGTAGCGAACTGGGTTCCTAGAAACCCTCCCACTACGATGAGGCTCCATGACTGTTTGCTCAGGAATAGTGGTACTTTCTTCATTTAAATCGACTTGTGTCGGTTGTACATGAAGAGTGGGAATTTCATCATCAACTTGCGTTGATGACGATGGAACATTGGATGGAGTCAATTCTTTAACCATCTCCTCTAAAACTACTTTGCTGCGAGGTTTAAAGTTCTGGACATAGTCATTTTCCAGAAAAGTAGCATTTGTAGAAGTAAACACTTTCTTTTCTAAATGACTGTAGAAAAGTCCACCCCGAGTACCTTTAGGATAGCCAAAAAACATGCAAACTTCAGTTCGCGGTTCTAGCTTTCTCTCCTTTTTCCTCAGGACGTGAGCGGGACACCCCCAGATTCTATAATGGCGTAAACTAGGTTCACGACCATTCCAGCATTCTAAAGGTGTTTTGGGGATTGATTTTGACGGCACAACATTGAGAATGTCATTTGCAGTTTCAATTGCATGTCCCCAGAACGAAGTTGGTAGATTTGAGTAACTAAGCATGCATCTAACCATTTCCAATAAAGTTTTGTTTCGGCCTTCCGCTACACCATTTTGTTGCTGAGTACCTGAGGCAGTAAGTTGTGATAAAATCCCAAGTTTAGTTAAATTATCTTGGAACTGCATATCCAAATATTCTCCACCCCTATCAGATCGCAAGATCTTTAACCTTTTACCTAATTGGTTCTGACCCATTGCTAGGAATTCCTGAAACTTTGAAAATGTTTCTGATTTCCTATGCATTAGGTAAAGACATGAGTATCTAGAGTAATTGTCAATGAAAGTGACGAAATACTCAAAACCACCCCTGGCTTGTATATTCAAAGGTCCACAAACATCTGAATGCACAAGACCAAGTGGTTCTTTGGCCCTATCACCCTTTGCAGAGAATGGACGCTTGGTCAGTTTGCCTTCTAGACAAGATTCACAGACAGGTAATTCACCTAAGGTGAGTTCCCTCAAAGGTCCGTCCTTTGTAAGTCTTTGAATCCTATCATAGCCAATGTGACCTAGTCTCAAGTTCCATAAATACGTCATATTATTGTTATCGGTCTTTTGACGTTTATTGGTCCTAGGTTTAGCTACTTTGAATAAATCATTGTTAAGAGCGAGGGGTTCGTTAGGTCGCAGATTATAAAGCTCGTTTTCCAAACATGCAATACACAATTGTGATCCATTAAAAGAAATAAATATATTAAAACTTGTGAAAGTCATAACAAATCGTTCTAATTGCAACATGGAAACTGAAATTAAATTTCTACTAAAATCCAGAATAAAAAATGCATCTTTTAAAATTAAGTATTTATTTCCGAACTTCAGACGAGCTATTCCACTATCTTGGACCTTAACGAATGCTCCGTTCCCAACTCTAAGCTTTAAGCCGCCTTCGTTCACTTCCTCCCACGATTCAAGAAGCTGTAAAGAGTTACAAACATGGTTAGTAGTTCCAGAATCATTAATCCAAACAGATTTATCATTCTCTAAAACACATGTTTCCAAGATAAATGAACTATAATCATTACCTTTGTTTTTCGCTGCTAGAAACTTAGGGCAATCTCGTTTCCAATGCCCCTTCTCTTTGCAATGAAAGCACTTATCTTTACCTTTCTTGTTTTTCTTGTTCTTCCCCTTAGGCGTCTGTGCACTTGGTTGTGCACTCGTCTTTGCAGCCTTTGCAGGCTTGGGGTTGTTTATTTGTCCACATTTCCTCTTGTTTCCAGCTTTCGAAGACGAAGCTTGGTTAGCTTCAGCCTTAGCTAGATGTGCAGCAACATCAGTAGTCTTATTTTCACCTCCTTTACTAGGTCCACCCATGATAGGTTCAATAATCTGAAGCTCGTTCATGAGTTGCGTCAGACCATAGTTGAGTTGAGCACGAACGTGCAGACACGGTGCCATCCGAGAATTTACGGTGCCGTCACGAACGTGCAGAGACGGTGCTATCCAAGCATTTACGATACCATCACGAGCATTTACGGTGCCATCACTAACGTGCGGACACGGTGCTCGTTCTGGGGAATCCTCAATCATGACGAACTCGAAGTTGTCCCCTATCAACTCTATGTTGATATTCTGCTTCCAATTATGAAAGTTTTCTCCAGTGAGTTTCTCCATCGAAAGTTGAGAAAGGATGGGAGTAGACATAGACACTACTTAACTTAAAACTACAAATTATCAATAAAATAGAAATCAATCACATTTGCTCAATAAAACTTCTATTCACACAAATTTCAAGAAATAGCACAATATATACCAAAAATATGTAAGATATGAGAAAAAATACGAAAAACAATCATATCTCTATTTCTTTAGATTTTTAACTAATCTATGATATCCTTGTCCCGGTTGGCGAGAGTCAAAAATACCACTAGTTAAATAGAGTTGTAAACTCATTTAATAATGGACACCACTATTAACAACCTACTATTCGATCAAAATAAGAAAACAAAATCTCTTATTTTATGAGCTAGACCCACGGTTTCAATAATCATAGATTTAGTCCTAGTAGTCACCGTAGGGGTGAGTCTAGTAGAATTTGATCTATAATTATCTATCTTTTGAAATCTAACCTTGTCAAAATAACTAATGAACACCTTCCGTAGGGGGACGAATCAAAGCGCCTCGAGGCCCCATTAAGCTATTGACTATGTTAAACCAACGGTGGAGATCGAATCAAATTCTTAAAATAAGCTCATTATAAAATTAAAATTAGTATTTTTATTGTTTATTTTTAGAAAATTAATGACTATGGTTTTCCAAAAAAAAATTAAACAGATTAAAATTTTTAAAACCAAAGTCCTATAATTTCTTATTAATTCTAAAGTGTCACATTGAAACAAATTCAATTAATTTAAAATTAATTTGTTGCTAATCAATATTTAGGTTTAACTAATATAATGAACCTATACAATTAAGTCCAACTCAGGTAAATGGGCCTTAAAAATTGGGCTTGTATGGAGGAGGGCTGGGTCCAGTATGTCGTTCCCACTACAAAGGTCCCCTATCTTCCATACAAGGTCCAAAAGACAGGAATTTAAACCTTTGTTTTATTAATTGTTATTAATTGATTAGGCCCACTATAGTCATGCAAAGCAAATGAGCCTTCACAAGTGGAATTACCTACAAGAGAGGAATTTAAACTTTACATTTTCTAATGGGCCCAAATAAGACCTATCATTTTTATGAATATTTTATTTGGAAAAATACCATATATCTAACAAACATATGAGCCACTATATGCATCAAAGCCCAATTGCAAAAATACCACATATAGTGCAAACAGACATGTAAACCTGGCTTTGATACCAGTTGTTAGAAAAGCTTATACAATATCTTTATTTATTTTCATGTATATCTAATATTAAACAAATTAATACGAGATAGCCTAAAACATGTTTCTAAAATTGAATACAAAGAGAAACAAATAATATAATACTTACAGTATACGCAGCGGAATTAAGAGTCCTTCCTTCAGTTTCTCTAACTCTTGTATCCTTTCTGTTGCAGAGTATTATCAAGAAATTGAACCGATCTTCTATTTTCTTCACAATCTTCCAATGTATCCTTAGAACCACCTAGACTAGTGTGGGCAATTCTCAACACATGAGATAAATATAGAGAGAAGAAGAGAAAATAACAAAGTGGCTTAGAAAAGGACTTGTGTTTAGAGAGAATATAAAACTATCAGAAATCTGACTTGTGACTTATCAAACTTATGTTTTGACTTCTCTATAAGCACTCCTTTTATAGACTCAATTAGGCCATTTAATTTAATTAAAAAATCAATAAAATAATAGCCACTTTGAAGCCCTAGGTCGAAATTATCATGGGCTATAGGCCCGTGAAATTTCCCATTTGATTATAAGCCCATTGGACTTAAAATCAAGGCATGTATTATTTTCTATTGATTTAATTAATTAAATAATTATTTAAATCCTTTATCAAATTAATTATTTATAATTTGAACCTTGATTTAAACTTATTTATTAATTTAGATACCAATTTATCTTAATTAATAAATCTGCCATAATTTCTCTTTTCTTCTCAAAATTACACAACTCTGTGAAACTATCCAAAATTGACCTGGTCAACTTTGATAATTCTAATTGATGATTAAATCAATTAATTGAGACTATCTAGATGATTTTATCCAAGGTACAATGAGGACCATGGGCCTATGAAATCAAGCTCCAATAAGTTATCATAAATCTAACAAATAAATTTACTAACTTATTAATTCCTCGTGACTCCACTATAGACTTGGAATTGTACTCTTGAATTCATAGAACACTCTATAACAAATATAGATACGCTATTAATTATCCATTGTTACAACCATAATTGTCACTCAATCCTTTATAGACGGTCTACAATGAGATAGGACTAAAATACCGTTTTACCCCTCATTGTATTTTATCCTTAAAACACTTAGTTCCTTGTAAATGATATTTCAGTAAACTAATTTAATTACTGAAATGAGATCTCTATCATTTAACACCTTGAACCAAACTAAAAGGAAACCATCGTTTCACTTCTTCATCAGAAGCTATAGATGTTCATATCTATGATTAACACTCCCACTCAATTATACTACCGAGTTCCCAAGATGTAAGTATGGGCTAGTCCGTAGGGTAAGCTGGTAACGAACAAGTCAAAGAACTCAAATAATATAATCAGTTAGAATACTAATCACTCAGAATTGAGATTCAATTGACCTATGGTCAACTATATGATATGACTAGAATAGATAATTACGGTATGTTTACTTATCTTATCAACTGTCAATATCGGTCCTGTCCAATGTAACAAATACATCCGATCTTATCTACTTTGCTAATATTCTGGAAAGAACATAACACTATAATGTGGAAGTAGATCATATCGTAGATTGGCAAGTCAGTGTAAATCTGGTGCACTGACTAATCTTAGGACTAACTTATTTTGAACATATAATCATATTTATATTCCACTGTGATTACGTCACTATAAATAAGATTAGCTATATGCTCAGGATTTAATAGAAGTTTATATTAAACAAATAATCATGAAAATAAAACATGTGAGCAAAGTGATTGACCAAGTCAAAAAATGATTTCTATTCTTTTATTGATAATAAAATGAGATTACAAAGAATTTGGGTTTTAATTAGGGCATAAAACCCCAACATCTTCAACGTTTTCAATAAAAAAATCTTTAGAATTTCCATACCAAAAACCTCATTTTTCCATAATCAAACCCTCAACAAGTTCACTACAGCATATACAACATCTATGACCTATAAACTAGCTCAAAACTACCTTTAATCTTAAGATTCATACTTAGGCTAAAAACTTAAGAAAGGCTTAACTTGATCAGAGAAATTCACCTAATAAACTGGTTTTAAATCTTACCTTGATAGTTATTCCGACCCTGAACTGATCCTCAAGTCATCCTTGCTTTAAATCCTTGGATTTCCTGGCCAATTCCTTAGAGCTTCAAAATCTTCCAAAGCACCAAGAAGAGAAGAGAAAAATGAGAGAGAGAGAGAGAGAACTGTGAGTTTTCTTTTTAGTTTCCAGTTGTTTCCTTAGGTCCCCCAAGTCTATCCTAAGCCTAGGGAATGACCAAAAAGACCCTAATGTTATCTCAGCCTCTTAATGCCTTTAAGGGCAAACTCGTCATTTACCACATTTCCCGCTAATCCTCAAGTGGTCGTATAAATTCCCAATTAATCCCGACGTGCGCAATTAATCACCAAATAATTACCCGTTACCCGGTAAATCCCAAATATACGCTAAGTTCCCAAAATACCCCTAGGCTCACCCTAAGCCGGGCATTTGACCCCGTTGTGACTATTCTGTTAATCCGCTCCCTAGGATCGCCTCGAGCCGAATACTGAAAATATATCCACATAATAATGTGGTCTCTCAATCATTTAACACATAATCACATTTATACCCTCAATAGGTCAAAAATTAAAAATATGCCCTTATTAACAAGAACGAGCTCCCATGCATATTTAATTCACATAAACATGCACATATATTCATATTACCATATAAATCATGTATGCCACATAATCACACATTTAATCAATTAATTTCACACACACACACACACACACACACACATATCCAATTATGCCCTCTCGACACACTAATCAAGGCACTAAGCCTTATTAGAAATTTGGGACGTTACAGTTTCTTCTCACTTGGAGTTTGTAGAAAGGGATTTACATCATGTCGTCCTATTATATGTATGGAAGAAGCTTTCTTAAATGCAAGGTATGGTGGCCACATGTTGTGTGCTATTGCATTGGATGCGAATAGCCACATTTATCCAATTGCGTTCGCAATTGTGGACAGTGAGAATCATAATTCTTGGAAGTATTTCATGATGAAATTGAAGGAAGCCATTGGAGTTGTTGATAATTTGGCTTTTGTATTAGAGATGCATGCTAGCATTATTCATGCTCTTGAGTTGGTCTTCCCTGATGCCTACCACGGTGCATGCTACTATCATATAAGTATGAATGTAATCACTAAGTTCAAGACTGATCACTGTCACAAGGAGATGTGGAATGTGGCCTATGAATTTCGGAAGTCAAAATTTCACAGGTTATTCAACAATATAAAGCAAATTGATCCTACCATCGCTCGATATCTTGAGGGTATTGGCTTCGATAAGTGGACTCGTGCTTACTTTCCTGGGAATCGATACAATATAATGACAAGCAACTACGCTAAAAGTTTCAACAACAAAACCAGAGACGCAACAACCTTCTCAGTCACTAATTTTGTGGAATTAATTCGTTTCACAATTCAGTCATGGTTTGCTGTGTGCTGTGATGAGGTAGAGAAGTGCACATCCAAATTATCAACAATATATGAGAAAGATGTCTCAGACATTGTGGATGATGCAAGGTACTTGAAAGTCCACCCACTTGGACAATTCGAATTTCATGTGGTACATCAAGAGGTGATGGTGAGGTGAATTTGATGAACAAATCATGTTCCAGTGGCATGTTTCAAATAATGGGTTACCCTTGTGTTTGTGCTGTGGCTGCAACCATCCTGCACGGTGTCAACATTTATTCATCGTGTTCCCCATATTACACTACTGAGATGTGGAGGGAGACTTACAAAGAAACAATTTACCCAACTGGAAATAAGGACGAGTGGGAAGTTCCTGAGAACATAGAGAATATGCAAGTTGGGGTACCCGTTGAGAAACAACCAGTTGGTCGACCGAAGAAGAAAAAGGTGGGAAGAAGGAAGATAAACCGCTATCTATCGAATGGCGAAATCATTCGCAAAGAGTGCAAGTGTAGTATGTGTGGTGGTCTTGGCCACTACAGGGCTACATGCAAAGCTAGGCTATAAACTTTTTTTCCCATTTGGACTTGTTGTATCATTAAGTTAGCTTATTTTCCCTTCTTTTTTCTTTAATTTTTTCTTACAAGTTATGTTTAGCTCAATTGTAGCTCGCCATGAAATCGATGTTATGTCGATCCTAGATTGATATGAACTCGATAATAGTTTGATGACAGTTCGATAATAGTTTAATATAGCTCGATGGCAGCTCGATATATGATATATGAAAGTTACAAAAAATGTAAACAAGAGAACCCAAAACACAAATTGAACATGTAAAGACCATGTATATATACACTCATCAACAAAAAATGAAGAGCATATCATAATTGCTCTTATAATATATGTCCAAAAAAAAAACACAATGTACATGTTTCATACAAAAGGCAGTTAAGGCCGCACATTTTGATACCATAAGTCTGTCGTCCACTTGTTCCTGAACAACTCTATATTTTCATCGCAGATGGTTTCCAATGGAATGCCGGCAATGAGATGCTCAATATGCTTGATAGCATACACACCATAATCTCCTTTGTAGAAAAAATATAAACATTAAGTGTACAATACTATAATTTTCCTTAGTAACAGATATAGTATGAAGATGATGTTTTTTACCTTCTCTTTGACTGAGTGAGCTCGTGTTGCTTTAGGCGATGCCATATGAACTGATGCGGCTTTTTTCCTTCTGCAGGAATCTTCAACATCAAGCTATCAGATAATAGTTTACTTTGCAGCAACAGAGAAGGAAACAACAATCACCATGACTTCATAACTTCCTCCATCTTTTCGTCACTAATCACCGAGATGTATGACTCATAAACAGTGAGTGTCCAACTAGAAATAGAAGCCTCAATGGCAAACCAATGTTGATGTTCATAAATCTGGCACCAATATACACTCTGAAATCCTCCCCAAGATGCCAGAAATTGCTGCTCAATGCCGGTCACCATGGACAACACGTCAGAATCCCACAAAAACTTTGTTTTGTCGGTACTCATCTTGTGCTGATGATATCGGGAAGGTATCACTTGTGAGAAATAAACGCTCATCACAACAACATAAGTACGAAAATGGGGCTATGAAGGGAAATCTTGTTCATCACGATAACTCTGGTATTCGACATCGATGCTATTTCGATGCCACCTAGACAGTTGGGTGCACTACACTAAGCTGAGACGTTGATAGATTTTGTCACTGAGGAGGATCAGCTCAAATATTGCTTTTTCTCACCTGGAGTTAGTAGAAGAGGGTTTCGTACATGTCGTTCTGTGTTATGTGTGGACGATACTTTTTTAAAGAAAAAATACACTGGGAAGATGTTATGTGTAGTCATGCTGGATGCAAATAACCATCTATGTGCAGTTGCATTTGGTATTGTGGATAGTGAGAATCATGATTTTGGAAGTATTTCATGTCAAAGCTAAAGGAAGCGATTGGGGAAGTTGAGGATCTATCGTTTGTATCTGGCAAGCATGCAAGTATTACACATGCCTTGTGAACTATTTTTCCCGATGCTTATGCATAATTTATCCCTGAAGTAGTGTGTGCACCAATGCGCCAAAGAACGAAAAGGCAGGGGCTGTGAAGAATAGTACAAAAATAGACTCATTCACCCTCCCCAACAATCCATGCTCCTCAAACCTTTTCTTCAATTTAGTTAACCTCCCAGAACCCCTATAGGTCATATGACCAACAAAATGATCCTCTATGGGGATCTTAAGCAGTGGGATACGTTTGGGAGGAATATGCAAAATATCCAAAAAAAGAGAGAATTAGTTAGTTAAATTTACAAACAAAAAAAAAAAAAAACTCAGTCTGCTGTTGTCATCGAAATGCCATCGCATTACCATCGATTTTACATTGAAGCAAAAATAAAAAATCAACATATACAAGTATTCATCGAAACAACATCAAAATACTATCGATATACCATCGAAATTGATTTTACGAATCAATAAACAAACTATCGACATGCCATCAAAATGGAATCGAAATTGCCTCGATATACATTTAACAAATAACAACTAAACTAAGCCACCCTCGAATCAGCATCGAAATAACATTGATTATATACAAAATAAAATCAACAAAAAAGTATCGATATACCATCGAAATAGCATCGAATATCTTTCAAGCAGATAACATTTAAAAGTCATTGACATCGCATTGACATAGCATCGATGCATCACCATTTGAATTAATGTGATCGAACAACCATCGAAATTGCATCAAAATTAATATATTTATCAAAAGAAAACTAAAACCAAGAAAGCATCGAAATACCATCTAACTAGAATCAAAATTGCATGGACGGACATTTAACAAATAACAACTAATACTAAAAAACCATCAAAATCAACATCAAAATATCATCAAAATTTCATTGATTTTATGCAAAATGAAAACTGAAAACTGTGCAAGCATAAAAAAACCATGGATTGACTATCGTCTTTATTTAATGATTCATCGAAATACCATCGATTGAGCATCGATGACACAACATTTCAATTATTAAAAAAATATACACATGCACTGAATGTCATTGAATTACCATCGATTTAGCATCGAAATGACATTGAATGAACATTGACCAACCAAATTTCGCCGAACTTAAACCCAACCTTCCAAAACGATGCACATAGAATCAAACCCATTTCAAGCTATATTTTTGTAAAATAGAGATTAAAATCCTCTATTAAGATTAAAATCAAACTCATTTCATCAATTTTATACATTATGATTCAAATTATAAAAAAAACAACCTTATCGTTGCTGACGACGGAGAAGATGGTGGCGACGACGGCTGTGACGAGGAGAGAGAGAGAGAGAGAGTTTCACCTGAGAGAGAGAGTGAGAATGTGAGGGGTCTGAGAGATAGAGAGAAAATTCACCTGATAGAGAAATGAGAGAGTTTGGTTGTGAGTGTTTAATGTTAGGGGTGCTTTTGTCCAAAAAATTGGAAATGTCATATGTTTGGGACAGTAAGATATGTTGGCATTTTAAAAAAATTAGCTATGTTATAGGGCATATAATGTAAAATTTCCCAATTTTTATCCCAAAATGAGTTGTTCGTTTTTTTTAATTTTATATTGCTTTCAATCAAATAGTCAAAACAATATACAATAAAAAACAAACTTGTGTTGCTGCTCGTAACAATGCTGTCTATATAATTATAGGAGTTTATTTAACATATTAAATATTTATTAAGAAAAATAATTTATATTGAAAGTTATATTAAAGATACATTTATAAAAAAGTAATTTATAATGACCATTAGACATCAAAGAAACATCGAACTACATCAAATTTAATTAGCATTTTTCCATTGATGAACATCGAACATTTTAACCTTTTACTCCATACAAAGAAATGCTAATTAAATTCAATATATTTCGATGCTCTTCGATGTCTACTCGATTATAGTTAAATAAATGTGAAGCAATCGAGTCTATCGAGTTGACATTGAGGAACATAAAAAATTTGAATCCTTCAATCCATACACATAAATGCTAATTAATTTCGATATCGTTCAATAGGTTTAGCTACTATTTTGATATCAATTTAACTATTGAAAATCACCGAATAAGAATAAAAAATCATCAAATTATAGCACGAAATTTGAGGGAAAAAATAAAGAAAGGCATGAACACATATTTTTTTTATTCTTCTCCAAAATACAGGGTGATGTTGCGTAAAAGACAACAAACAAAAAATATTTTTAACTTGAAATCTGGCTTTACAAGATGCCCTATTGTGGCCATGACCACCACATCTACTGCATTTACGCCCTCCTACCAGATGTTCACCTAGGGACGATAGACGCTTTCTCTTTGAGCTTTCTACTTTTTTCTTTGGATGACCAACAAGATTTTTATCAACAAGTACCCACGCTTGTATATTTTTTACATCAGGAACAATCCATTCATCCTCATTACCACAAGGATATATAGTTTCTGCATATGACACCCTCCATGACTCAATATAGTAAAATGAGGAACATAGTGAATAGATGTTGACACTACGTTTCAGGGCTGCGACCAATGCATGAATGCAAAATATTCCAATAATTTGAAAACATTACACACATGTAATATATTGAATTTTAATATAAATATATATATCTTATGAGAAATTAAGTTGATAGAATTTTTTTGATGGATATCAATACCTATAATAAGGGTGTAAAATAATTTTAGTTGAAAAACTTAAAAATTTCGGAGAAAGTCCAAACAGAAAACCCTAATCTAGAAGGATTTTAGAATTTATTAAGACATTTAAATTATGGAAAAATTAAATTTTGGGCATTAAAATATGTTAATTATAAAAGATTTAAAGTTATTAATAAAATTTTTGAACCAAGAATTTTTACCTGGAAACAAAAATGCCAAAAGTGTGAAAATAACTATACATATTAAATTAGGTCTTTAAATATATTTTTATACCTTTAAATATACCCTAAGTAGAATAAAATATCACATTTTAATACATTAGTGTCACATGCAAAAAGTGAGTAAGTAACACATAATGTGTTAACTATGATGTATTTTCTAATTTAAATATACTATATTTTTGCCATGTATTTTAATATATATATATATATATTAATGTGATTAAACATTTCTTTTAGAAATATAAATTATCACCTTATTATATTAAGACCACATGTATTCATCTTATAAGGTAAAAAGGTAAGATATAATACATTAAATGGGAAAGATTTTTGGGTGTATTTTTAGGAAAGTGACAAGTGGTATAGGTGGTTGATTCAAGTAGGGTTTTGGCTAGCTTAGGGTGCAGGTGCATGCAAACCAAAATATTGGGAAAGGTAAGTAAATAAAGGTTTTAAATTCTTTTTGTTTTCCTTGGATTTGAGTATGAGCTAACATCTTAGATGGTTGTGGACATGTTTTGAAGGGCGAAAGTATTTATAGAAGTGTCAAAAATTTGGAAGAACATCATCTTAAAGCTTGAATCTAAAATGTAAGGGTTTGAGTTAGTTCTTTGAAGTTATTGATTAAGATGGGAAGTATTGGCCTGTGTGGTGTATTGATGTAAAGTTTAAGTATGCCTTAATGTTGTAATTTGGTATCCAATGACCTGCAAAAGTTTGATGTTGCATGTATGAACCCAAAATATCTAGGAGAGTCTAAAGCTCTAAAGGTTAGGTTAGTTTTGAAACTGTCCAGATCGTAGGTCTGACTTTCTTCGGGTTTAGCTCCATAAAACTTCTATATTTTATGTAGTATTTTTTAATTAAATTTTTAATATGGAAGATTATATTATGTTAGGCTTTATAATCATTCAAAAATGTTGAGTATACATTAAGATGTGACTTTTACAAAATTAGCGTGCAATCTATTTTTGGAAATCCAAAACAGTCCTACATTTTTTTGGCAAAGGTTTTTGCATATGAACAATAATCATTTGGCCCTAAAATATTTGTGGTATGTTTCTAATATATTAATGTTATAATATGTAAAATTTTGGGAAATGTTATTGAGGTATGTGGCCAATGAAATTTTTGTAGGTGGAAGGTTTGTGTAATATCAACCTTTGCATTTTAAGGGTATTTTGGTAATCTGGCTTGGGTCAGGGTATTATGGTAAATTGTATGATATTATGTGTTTAATTATATGAACTATGATATGCATGAGTTATGATGTATGCTTATTGTATGTGTTCCGTCAAGCAATCCACACACATTAGTTTCTTCAAGTATTAGGGGCCAAAGTGTGATAGAAGTTGTTTCATGGGGGTCAAAGTAGAATTATGGATTTTATGATAGAAAGTGTAATTATGAGAAGTTAAAACTAATAGTTTTGGATGGAAATTACAATAAGGGTCTTAAGTAATTATTAAGGAAAAGTTAGAGGTTTGGGGCAGTAATGTAATTTGATTTTATACGATTAAAATCAAATTAAATAATTAAATAATAAATGGAATATGATTAGATGTCGTAAGAAGTTTTCAGACATTTTGGGTTAGCGTTATCCGAAAGGAAGACAGACTAAAGAACAATTATCTCGTTCTTGATTTGAATTTTGAAGCCTAAGATTTTGGGAGAGATTTTCAATCTGAGTTATTGAAGGGCTAGAAGATCTCTTAGACGGCAAGCATCTAAGTTTCTGTGGCTAGAGTTTGATTTGTAAGTGTTCAAACATTACTGTTTAAAGTTTTTGTCAAATCTAGGTTTTGAAGTTTTGAGTCTGTTTTAATTGTTTATGAGATTTTGAATGTTTAGTATATGTTTAGGATTGGTTATATCCGAGTTTCAAGGGTTAGCAACATGTTATGTTGACTGATTTGGTGAATTGGGGTCGAAACTTTGCAATTTGGGGTTGAAACCTAGGTTTAAAATTGCATTTTCAATTTCTTTATTTGGGTACTATCTTGACTGCGCTACTCGGGTGGTTAGCCCTAGCGCTCTGTAGGCGTGACTGCGCCCAAGCACTAGTGCGATTGCGCTAGCTGCCTTGAAATGCATATTTTGAGACTTTGATGCACCTATTCGATACAATTAGTACCTTTTTTTTATTGAGGTTTTATGCAATAGAGTTTTAAGACATTCTTAAGAATATTTTGAGTATGGGTTATCATTAAGAGGGACAGGGGTTTATTTTTAATATGGTTTTTGTTGGCTTGAGTTTTAAGCTTTCGATGTTATATGATATGTTAGGCTCGCTAAGGATACTTGAAGGGACGCGTTAATGTGTGTGGAGCGCTACTGGACCTAAGGTAAGAAGAGTGGACACCTGCACGCAGGGTGTATGCTCGATATACTTAAGTGTGGTAACTTTGTATGATATATTACAAATTATGATATAAGCTATACTATGAATTATGTTAGGAATTTTGTTACGAATTATATTGTGAACTATGTTATGAATTATGTTAAGAGCTATAATATGAATCGTGTCATGAATTATGTTAGGAGATATGTTATAAGTGATGCATGTTGTGTGTGACTGAAATTGTTGGGGTTTTATGCCCTAATTAAAACCCAAATTCTTTGTAATCTCATTTTATTATCAATAAAAGAATAGAAATCATTTTTTGACTTGGTCAATCACTTTGCTCACATGTTTTATTTTCATGATTATTTGTTTAATATAAACTTCTATTAAATCCCGAGCATATAGCTAATCTTATTTATAGTGACGTAATCACAGTGGAATATAAATATGATTATATGTTCAAAATAAGTTAGTCCTAAGATTAGTCAGGGCACTGGATTTACACTGACTTGCCAATCTACGATATGATCTACTTACACATTACAGTGTTATGTTCTTTCCAGAACATTAGCAAAGTAGATAAGATCGGATGTATTTGTTACATCGGACATGACTGATATTGACAGTTGATAAGATAAGTAAACATACCGTTATTATCTATTCTAGTCATATCATATAGTTGACCATAGGTCAATTCAATCTCAATTCTGAGTGGTTAGTATTCTAACTGATTGTATTATTTGAGTTCTTTGACTTATTCGTTACCAGCTTACCCTACGGACTAGCCCATACTTACATCTTGGGAACTCGGTAGTATAATTGAGTGGGAGTGTTAATCATAGATATGAACATCTATAGCTTCTGATGAAGAAGTGAAACGATGGTTTCCTTTTAGTTTGGTTCAAGGTGATAAATGATAGAGATCTCATTTCAGTAATTAAATTAGTTTACTGAAATATCATTTACAAGGAACTAAGTGTTTTAAGGATAAAATACAATGAGGGGTAAAACGGTATTTTAGTCCTATCTCATTGTAGACCGTCTATAGAGGATTGAGTGACAATTATGGTTGTAACAATGGATAATTAATAGCGTATCTATATTTGTTATAGAGCGTTCTATGAATTCAAGAGTGCAATTCCAAGTCTATAGTGGAGTCACGAGGAATTAATAAGTTAGTAAATTTATTTGTTAGATTTATGATAACTTATTGGAGCTTGATTTCATAGGCCCATGGTCCCCATTGAACCTTGGATAAAATCATCTAGATAGTCTCAATTAATTGATTTAATTATCAATTAGAATTATCAAAGTTGACCAGGTCAATTTTGGATAGTTTCACAGAGTTGTGTAATTTTGAGAAGAAAAGAGAAATTATGGCAGATTTATTAATTAAGATAAATTGGTATCTAAATTAATAAATAAGTTTAAATCAAGGTTCAAATTATAAATAATTAATTTGATAAATGATTTAAATAATTATTTAATTAATTAAATCAATAGAAAATAATACATGCCTTGATTTTAAGTCCAATGGGCTTATAATCAAATGGGAAATTTCACGGGCCTATAGTCCATGATAATTTCGACCTAGGGCTACAAAATGGCTGTTATTTTATTGATTTTTTAATTAAATTAAATGACCTAATTGAGTCTATAAAAGGAGTGCTTAGAGAGAAGATTTCAGAGACGACAGATAAGTCACAAGTCAGATTTCTGATAGTTTTATATTCTCTCTAAACGCAAGTCCTTTTCTAAGCCACTTTGTTATTTTCTCTTCTTCTCTCTATATCTATCTCATGTGTTGAGAATTGCCCACACTAGTCTAGGTGGTTCTAAGGATACATTGGAAGATCGTGAAGAAAATAGAAGATTGGTTCAGTTTCTTGGTAATACTCTGCGACATAAAGGATATAAGAGTTAGAGAAACTGAAGGAAGGACTCTTAATTCCGCTGCGTATATTGTAAGTATTATATTATTTGTTTCTCTTTGAATTCAATTTTAGAAACATGTTTTAGGCTATCTCGTATTAATTTATTTAATATTAGATATACATGAAAATAAATAAAGATCCTGTATAAGATTTTTTCCAACAACTGGCCTCAGAGCCTTTGGTAATCTTTATTTTCATGCATGAACATGTTTAAAATTGGATTATTTGATATGTTTGAATAATTGGATGGTTTTCATGTTTTTACGAGCATATTGATTTTATGTGAATTTTAGCAATTTTTAGGTTATTTTGTTGTGTTTTCTATGCTATTAATTTTTATATATGCTTTATTTTGTGTAAAACATGTTAAAAATTAATTAGAAAATGGTTTTGGTTTGAAAAATTGCTCAAAAAAATTTTTTGAAATTTTTTTTGCACTGGCTCCTATGCGTGCGCGCACCGCACACCAGCGCGCACGCACCCCAGCCCCGTGCGCGCGCCACCAGCAGCCACAACACTCGGGTGAACAGTACCCAATACGGGTACTGTTCATCCAAAAAAAAATTTTTTTGATTTTTTTTTGAAAAATAAAAAAAATTAAAATTGTAGAAATTTATTATGTATAATCAAAACCTAAAATATCTTTTTTGTTTTATCATTTAAATTTTTTAAAATAAGATATTTTGGTTAGTTGGGATTTAAATAATTAGATATTTTCTACAAAGATTCAAATTCAAATTTAAAATTAGACTAACAACTTAATTTTAAATCTTTTAATATATTAAAATATTAGAATTATGATATTAGATATTTAAGATATTTTCATTTAAATTCTTGATATTTTTATTAAATCTTTATTTGAAAATATAAATATCGTTTTATTCTATAGTTTTTAATATTTAAATTATTTGAAATTTAATATTGTTAGTTAGATATTTTTATGGATATTTGAATTTGTTTAACTATTTGAGATATTTTAGGCTTGTTATAACTATTTGTATTTTATTATTTTTAAATGGTTAAAATATTAGATAATAGTTGTAACAACACAAGATATTTTTTGAAAATAGTTTAGATATTGATTTTAAAATTTAAAATTGGTTAAATTTTGAAAAATATCATTTTTTTTTCAGCCAATAAATAAAATATATTTTTTTAATAAATGAGATTTAAATTAACTTTGGTTAATTGTTGATAAATCCTATTTAAATTAAATTAATATATTTTTTTTCAAATTAACCTAAAACCAAGTTAATTGTTGATAAATGAACTTTAAATTAACTATTGTTAATTGTTGATAAATTTCATTTAAATTGACTTATTTTTTGTAAAAATTTAATTAATTTGATTTTTTTTTTGATAAATTCTAGATAGTTAATTGTGGTATTTTTGCAAATGAAATAAATTGTGGTATTTTTGCATAAATTCATAGAATTGCTCATATAGTAACATGATTAGGCCCATCCAATTATAACATGTCTGTTTGCACTATACGTGGTATTTTTGCAATTGGGCTTAGATGCATATAGTGGCCCATATGTTTGTTAGATATATGGTATTTTGCCAAATAAAATATTCATAAAATGATAGGTTTTATTTGGGCCCATTAGAAAATGTAAAGTTTAAATTCCTCTCTTGTGGGTGATTTCACTTGTGAAGGCCCATTTGCTTTGCATGACTATAGTGAGCCTAATCAATTAATAACAATTAATAAAACGAAGGTTTAAATTCCTGTCTTTTGGACCTTGTATGGAAGATAGGGGGCCTTTGTAGTGGGAACGACATACTAGACCCAACCCTCCTCCATACAAGCCCAATTGTTAAGGCCCATTTACCTGAGTTGGACTTAATTGTATAGGTTCATTATATTAGTTAAACCTAAATATTGATTAGCAACAAATTAATTCTAAATTAATTGAATTTGTTTCAATGTGACACTTTAGAATTAATAAGAAATTATAGGACTTTGGTTTTAAAAAATTTAATCTGTTTAATTTTTTTTTAGGAAAACCATAGCCATTAATTTTCTAAAAATAAATAATAAAAATACTATTTTTAATTTTATAATGAGCTTATTTTAAGAATTTGATTCGATCTCCACCGTTGGTTTAACATAGTCAATAGCTTAATGGGGCCTCGAGGCACTTTGATTCGTCCCCCTACGGAAGGTGTTCATTAGTTATTTTGACAAGGTTAGATTTCGAAAGATAGATAATTATAGATCAAATTCTACTAGACTCACCCCTACGGTGACTACTAGGACTAAATCTATGATTATTGAAACCGTGGGTCTAGCTCATAAAATAAGAGATTTTGTTTTCTTATTTTGATCGAATAGTAGGTTGTTAATAATGGTGTCCATTATTAAATGAGTTTACAACTCTATTTAACTAGTGGTATTTTTTACTCTCGCCAACCGGGACAAGGATATCATAGATTAGTTAAAAACCTAAAGAAATAGAGATATGATTGTTTTTGGTATTTTTCTCATATCTTACATAATTTTGGTATATGTTGTGCTATTTCTTGAAATTTGTGTGAATAGAAGTTTTATTGAGCAAATGTGATTGATTTCTATTTTATTAATAATTTGTAGTTTTAAGCTAAGTAGTGTTTGTGTCTACTCCCATCCTTTCTCAACTTTCGATGGAGAAACTCACTGGAGAAAACTTCCTTAATTGGAAGCAGAATATCAACATAGAGTTGATTGGTGACAACTCTGAATTCGTCATGATTGAGGAATCCCCAGAACGAGCACCGTGTCCGCACGTTAGTGATGGCACCGTCAATGCTCATGATGGTACCGTAAATGCTTAGATAGCACCGTCTCTGCACGTTCGTGATGGCACCGTAAATTCTCGGATGGCACCGTGTCTGCACGTTCGTGCTCAACTCAACTATGGTCTGACGCAACTCATGAACGAGCTTCAGATTATTGAACCTGTCATGGGTGGACCTAGTAAAGGAGGTGAAAATAAGACTACTGATGTTGCTGCACATCTAGCTAAGGCTGAAGCTAACCAAGCTTCGTCTTCGAAAGCTGGAAACAAGAGGAAATGTGGACAAATAAACAACCCCAAGCCTGCAAAGGCTGCAAAGACGAGTGCACAACCAAGTGCACAGACGCCTAAGGGGAAGAACAAGAAAAACAAGAAAGGTAAAGATAAGTGCTTTCACTGCAAAGAGAAGGGGCATTGGAAACGAGATTGACCTAAGTTTCTATCAGCGAAAAACAAAGGTAATGATTATAGTTCATTTATCTTGGAAACATGTGTTTTAGAGAATGATAAATCTGTTTGGATTAATGATTCTGGAACTACTAACCATGTTTGTAACTCTTTACAGCTTCTTGAATCGTGGGAGGAAGTGAACGAAGGCGGCTTAAAGCTTAGAGTTGGGAACGGAGCGTTCGTTAAGGTCCAAGCTAGAGGAATAGCTCGTCTGAAGTTCGGAAATAAATACTTAATTTTAAAAGTTGTATTTTTTATTCTGGATTTTAGTAGAAATTTAATTTCAGTTTCCATGTTGCAATTAGAACGATTTGTTATGACTTTCACAAGTTTTAATATATTTATTTCTTTCAATGGATCACAATTGTGTATTGCATGTTTGGAAAACGGCCTTTATATTCTGTGACCTAACGAACCCCTCACTCTTAACAATGATTTATTCAAAGTAGCTAAACCTAGGACCAATAAACGTCAAAAGACCGATAACAATAATATGACGTATTTATGGCACTTGAGACTATGTCACATTGGCTATGATAGGATTCAAAGACTTACAAAGGACGGACCTTTGAGGGAACTCACCTTAGGTGAATTACTTGTCTGTGAATCTTGTCTAGAAGGAAAACTGACCAAGCGTCCATTCTCTGCAAAGGGTGATAGGGCCAAAGAACCACTTGGTCTTGTGCATTCAGATGTTTGTGGACCTTTGAATATACAAGCTAGGGGTGGTTTTGAGTATTTCGTCACTTTCATTGATGATTACTCTAGATACTCACGTCTTTACCTAATGCATAGGAAATTAGAAACATTTTCAAAGTTTCAGGAATTCCTAGCAATGGCTCAGAACCAATTAGGTAAAAGGTTAAAGATCTTGCGATCTGATAGGGGTGGAGAATATTTGGATATGCAGTTCCAAGATCATTTAACTGAACTTGGGATTTTATCACAACTTACTACCCCAGGTACTCCGCAACAAAATGGTGTAGCGGAACGCCGAAACAGAACTTTATTGGAAATGGTTAGATGCATGCTTAGTTACTCAACTCTACCAACTTTGTTCTGGGGACATGCAATTGAAACCGCAAATGACATTCTCAATGTCGTGCCGTCAAAATCAATCCCCAAAACACCTTTAGAACGCTGGAATGGTCGTGAACCTAGTTTACGCCATTATAGAATCTGGGGGTGTCCCGCTCACGTCCTGAGGAAAAAGGAGGGAAAGCTAGAACCGCAAACTGAAGTTTGCATGTTTGTTGGCTATCCTAAAGGTACTCGGGGTGGAATTTTCTACAGCCATTCAGAAAAGAAAGTGTTTACTTCTACAAATGCTACTTTTCTAGAAAATGACTATGTCCAGAACTTTAAACCTCGCAGCAAAGTAGTTTTAGAGGAGATGGTTAAAGAATTGACTCCATCCAATGTTCCATCGTCATCAACGCAAGTTGATGATGAAATTCCCACTCTTCATGTACAACTGACGCAAGTCGATTTAAATGAAGAAAGTACCACTGTTCCTGATCAAACAGTCACGGAGCCTCGTCGTAGTGGGAGGGTTTCTAGAAACCCAGTTCGCTATGGTTTGGATGGTGAAACCAATATGGTTGTTGGTGACACTAGTGATGATGATCCATTGTCTTTCAAACAGGCAATGGCTAGCCCTGAAAAGGAACTATGGCTCGAAGCCATGAAACAAGAAATGGAGTCTATGTACTCAAATTTCGTCTGGGATCTTGTGGAAGCACCTAGTGACTTTAGGGCCATTGGGTGCAAGTGGATCTACAAGAAGAAACGAGGTGTTGATGGAAATATCGAGACTTATAAAGCTCGATTAGTGGCAAAGGGTTATACCCAAAGAGAAGGTGTGGACTATGAGGAAACTTTTAGTCCGGTAGCCATGCTCAAATCCATTTGCATCCTCCTATCCATAGCAGCCGTTCTCGACTATGAGATTTGGCAAATGGACGTCAAGACAGTTTTTCTTAATGGAAAGCTTGACGAGGTCATTTATATGGATCAGCCAGAAGGATTTAAAGTATCTGGACAAGAAGGAAAAGTTTGTAAGTTAAATAGGTCCATCTATGGACTTAAGCAAGCTTCTCGTTCCTGGAATCTTAGGTTTGATGAAATAATCAAAACCTATGGCTTTGAACAAAATATTGATGAGCCCTGTGTTTACCAACTGAAGGCAAATCAAATAGTGGTATTCCTGGTTCTTTATGTAGATGATATCTTACTCATTGGAAACAATGTTAAGAAATTATCAGATGTGAAGAATTGGCTGAGCACTCAATTCCAGATGAAGAATTTGGGTGAAGCAAGTTATGTTCTAGGTATCCAGATCATCAGGGATAGAAAGAACAAACTTTTAGCTCTATCTCAAGCAGCTTACATTGATAAAGTGCTTGAACGTTTCTCAATGACAAAGTCCAAGAAAGGGCGTCTACCGTCCCGCCATGGAATTCATCTTTCAAAGAAGCAGTCTCCCCAGATTCCTGAAGAGGAAGATGCAATGAGAAAAGTTCCTTACGCATCTGCAGTTGGAAGTCTGATGTATGCCATGTTGTGTACTAGACCAGATATCTGCTATGCAGTGGGAGTAGTGAGCAGGTATCAGTCAAACCCAGGACCGGAACATTGGATAGCAGTTAAGCATATCCTGAAGTATTTGAGATGGACTAGGGATTATATGTTAGTCTACAAGGGTGGTGTTCTGAACCCTGTAGGCTACACCGATTCAGATTTTCAGACTGATATCGATGACAGAAAGTCTACTTCTGGAATGGTGTTTACTCTTGGGGGTGGAGCTGTGATTTGGAGAAGCGTAAAGCAGTCTGCAATCTCAGATTCCACCATGGAGGCTGAGTACATAGCCGCGTCAGAAGCAGCTAAGGAAATAGTCTGGCTAAAGAAGTTCTATTCGAATCTTGGAGTTATTCCAGAAATGGATAAACCGCTTGTGTTGTTTTGTGACAATACATGAGCGATAGCCAACTCGAAAGAACCTCGAAGTCACAAGAGGAGTAAGCACATAGAAAGGAAGTATCACATTATTCGAGAATATGTGGCCAGGGGAGATGGGAAGGTTATGAAGATTGCAACTGAAGACAATATTGCGGATCCGTTTACAAAGACACTACCAGAAGCTACATATGATAAGCATATCAAGGAGATGGGATTAGTAGAATTAAGGCATTAGTTTCAATTAGTGCAAGTGGGAGTTTGTTGGGGTTTTATGCCCTAATTAAAACCCAAATTCTTTGTAATCTCATTTTATTATCAATAAAAGAATAGAAATCATTTTTTGACTTGGTCAATCACTTTGCTCACATGTTTTATTTTCATGATTATTTGTTTAATATAAACTTCTATTAAATCCCGATCATATAGCTAATCTTATTTATAGTGACGTAATACATTTGAATATAAATATGATTATATGTTCAAAATAAGTTAGTCCTAAGATTAGTCAGTGCACTGGATTTACACTGACTTGCCAATCTACGATATGATCTACTTACACATTACAGTGTTATGTTCTTTCCAGAATATTAGCAAAGTAGATAAGATCGGATGTATTTGTTACATCGGACATGACCGATATTGACAGTTGATTAGATAAGTAAACATACCGTTATTATCTATTCTAGTCATATCATATAGTTGGCCATAGGTCAATTCAATCTCAATTCTGAGTGGTTAGTATTCTAACTGATTGTATTATTTGAGTTCTTTGACTTGTTCGTTACCAGCTTACCCTACAGACTAGCCCATACTTACATCTTGGGAACTCGGTAGTATAATTGAGTGGGAGTGTTAATCATAGATATGAACATCTATAGCTTCTGATGAAGAAGTGAAACGATGGTTTCCTTTTAGTTTGGTTCAAGGTGATAAATGATAGAGATCTCATTTCAGTAATTAAATTAGTTTACTGAAATATCATTTACAAGGAACTAAGTGTTTTAAGGATAAAATGCAATGAGGGGTAAAACGTGTTGACTGTATTTTTAGCCAACGACGTGAGAACGTCAATTACGACAAGCCTTCAAGAGAAATAAAAACGACACAGACTGTTTAATGAACAAAAAGTAAATAACACAAGAGATTTTATAGTGGTTTAGCCCCGATTGTCGGTAATAGCCTAATCCACTTAGAGTTGTGATTTATAAACCTGTACTCAAGATCAGATGGACTGAGCTAACTGAGTTTCTTCAGTACAAATTGCACAAATACAAGAATTCTCTCTCTAGAATACTCAGACCCAACTTTCTCTCTCTAGAATACACAGTCCCAATTTTCTCTCTCTAGAAAGAAGAAGCCGAAGAAGACCCAACTTTCATCCCATCAGCTCTCTATTTATAGGCCTGGGATCCTCAACTGATATCCCCTTATGATAGGGATATTTTATTATATTTATTACATTTAAACATTCAAAATTCGAAATGTAACAAACTCCCCATTTGCGGGAAGAATGAGAGATTCCCGCGTATGTTGTTGAAGCTGTCTCTGGGAATCTTGACTTAGTCTCCTCTAGCTAGTTGATCCACCTCCTACTAACCACTCATGCAAGTGTTGGTCGGACGTGCATGGTGGTAGGACATGTTTTCGTGGGTTGAACCTGCATGGTGGTAGGACATGCACTTCTCTCCTCTAACATGACACTCTCCTCTAGCATGCCATGTTCCTCCTTGAACCAATCTCCTTGGCTTCTCCTCGGACCAAGGTGGTCCGAGGCAACCTCCTTGGCACCTCACCTTGAACAACATTGAGGCAACCTCCTTTAGCATCTCCCAAACATGTCTGATCGAACATTGTATAGGCTCTCCTTATCAAAATCTAAGTCTCCATTCTCTTGCATGAGACTCCTCCTCCTTAGCTACTTACCTTGGACACGTTCGAGCCAACACTTAGGAAACCTTGGGAGGCTTGCCTCCTACACACCCTTGGGGTCTCTTAGGACCACATCCTCCTTGGGGTCTCCTAAGACCACTTTCTCCTTGGGGTCTCCTAGGACCACATCTTCCTTGGGGTCTCCTAGGACCACTCCCCTTAGCTCTCCTAGAATGCATTCTCCTTAGCCTCCTAGGATGCATTCTCCAATTTTTGGGTATAACATTTGCCCCCCAAGTTTATTATACGATTTCCCTCGTATGATAAACTTTTCTTCTAGCAAAATATTCTTGAGATCATTCAAAAGCTTCTATCCGGTTGATAACTTTCCTGTAAACTCCCATGATAGAACTTGTCTTGTGACTTCTTCAAACTCTATTTTCTTGATACAATGAAAACATAAGCTCCCTTTGTATATGTTGCAAAATCATCATAGTATAGAGACAGGATGTTGAATATCCTCGATTTGGTTGCGCTCGGATTAGCAATTTGATCCGATCGGACCATGTGTGAGCTCTTTGATCCCAAATGCATCCGATCAGACCCTTGGATATGGGCCAAGCCAAGGCCACTTGAAACTCTTGGGCCACGCTGCTACTTCTTGGCTCGGACATCAACACCCAGACGCACGCGGGCCTACCTGAACACTTATCAATGTGATCCGATCGGACTTGAACACTCTTCTTGGCATCTTCAACCATGCCCGATCGGATGAACACTCTTCTTGGCATCTTCAACCATGCCCGATCGGATGAACACTCTTCTTGGCATCTCCAACCATGTCCGATCGGACATTGCGTACCCTTGGCCCAAAACTAAGTCCATATTTTGGCTTGTATGGGACTTCTCCTCTCACTTGCTCCGAGCCAACCACCTAGGAAGTTTACCTCGGACATGCCCGAGCCAAACATTTGGCACACATGCATGGTCCTCCTCGGACATGTCCGATCGGAGCTTACATGATTTTTTGCTCGAACCAAGGTTCAAGTCAATGACTTGGCTTTTCCTCGGACTAGATCCGAGCCGACCTTCTTGGTTCCTCCAATTATGTCCGATCGGACCGTGTTTAACCTCGTCCAAAATCTAAGTTCATGGGACCTCTCCTTGGACTTGGTCCGAGCCAATCTTTTTGGAAGCTTACCAAGCTAAGGTCCGAGCCAAGTAATGTGGATGCTTACCTCGGATAGCTTCGAGCCAACTTCCTTGAAGCTCACCTTGGATAGGTCCGAGCCAAGCACTAGGATCCTCCATCTATGTCCGATCGGACCTTGAGTGGCCTCGGCCAAAATCTAAGTCTATCTTCTGGGTATGCATGGTACCCTCTCCTCGGACTTGGTCCGAGCCAACCATTTTGGAAGCTCACCAAGCTAAGGTCCGAGCCAATCCCTTGGCACACATGCATGGCTCTCCTCGACATAGTCCGATCGGAGCTATCATGACCTTTCCTTGAACCAAGGTCCAAGCCAATGACTTGGCTTCTCCTCGGACATGGCCCGAGCCAAGCATTTGGCTCCTCCAACTAAGGTCTGATCGGACCCTTTGTGGCCACTCCTTGGCCAAGGTCTAAGCCCATCTCTTGGCATGCATGGGCTCCTCGGACCATGGTTCGAGTGGACTACATGAGGTTTCTTCCTCGGACCAAAGTCTGAGCCACACTTCATGGGGCTTCTCTTGGTCGGATGTAGCACCTTAGGCATAACTTCTAGGCCTAGATCTTTGGATGTAGGTGAGATGCTCCTTGAAACAACATGCATCCGATCGGCCATCTCAAGGTGTATGCTCGACACACATTTTTTTATGCATTTGCTTGGGCACTCTTAGGTACTTTTAGGAAAAACCATCAAAGCACCTTGTTTCTCACCTCCCAAAATTATTTTGAGAGATTGATTTCTCTCAATCAATCTTGGTGAAAACTTGACTTCTCCTCCCAAAGACAAATTTCCACCATGTAGCATTTATTTTGCATGCATTTGTTTGATTCACTCCAGGAAAGTTGATCGATGATACATGCTTAGCCGACCAGGGAAGTTGTATCTGCTCTCCTGAGCAAGAAAACTTTACACCTGATGAGCTAAACTTGTAGCTGTTGGCACTTATACTTTACTTCTCTTTATTAACTTAAACATTCTAAGTCTCCTCTAGAGTTAAAAAGTTATAAGTTTTTTGTGAAGAGTAAAGTCACTCTGGTGTATGCCTTGTATTTTCGCATGAGTACTTAGTTTTCTAACTTAGAAATTCTAGACATTTCATAAGTCCATGCTAAGTATACTTTCTCACACTCTTATTGCTCTAACATTTTATGAGCATGATTTTTATGGTCACACGAATATCTGCTCCTAACTTGAAATTTTAAAAATTCCAAGTTACTTAAGCTTTGCCAAGCAAGTTAGCTTAATGGCCTTTTTGGACTTCGAAAATTTACAAGTCAGCCTAAAAACAGATATATTAACTCGTGCTCTTATTGCCTGTGTTAAATTATATACCAGCATACCCCATGTGCCCCCCAGGTGGTTGAGGGTTGAAAGATCCTTAGTCACTTGCTACCTGACTGAATCTGTTCGAGCAGTTAATTACTCGTGAAACACATAGAATATATGGAAAATACTCAAGCAGTTGAACACTACTTGAACATATCGACCAGTTGAACACTGCTCGGATAACTAACACACATGCATATTTGTAGCAAGAATTGACCACGCTGCGCGTAGTCTCTTTTATTACTCGTAAATTAAAATGGACAAAACATGTCTAATAACGAGTCTTAAACAACCAAAATTGTTCAAAATAAAATGACTGGTTAGCAAATAACCAGTTCATACACCAAACTTAAATAACAAGTCTAAAAAACTCGAAATCAAGCTACCACTCTGAAAGTGGTATTTAAAAATAATATCTCCTTCGATGCTCTATGTGCACTCCACTCCAGTGGTCCCTGCTCCTAGCACTCCTCCTCAGCATACTCCTCCTCTTGCTTCGTTGCTCTCCTCAGCTAAGGGTGGACCTCCACATATAGTGTCTACGGTGAAGTCCACAGGTCCAGGCTGCAAGGGTGGAGATCTTTGTCGCTTGAATCCGGAGTTTCTTCTACCTCCTTCTCCTTGGGGTGTCTCTGCTCGGTACTTCTTCAACTTGCCCGACCGGAGAAGAAATTCTATCTTGTCCTTGAGGTGGTTGCATTCATTCGTGTCGTGACCATAATCTTCATGGAAGCGACAATACTTGTTCATGTCTCTCTTCCTCATCTCTCTCCTGATGGGTGGAGGCTTCTTGTAGGGAACCTCTTCTTGGCTAGCAAGATATATCTCTGCTCGGCTGGTTGAGAGAGTAGTGTAGTTGGTAAATTGAGGCTCATACTTGGTTGGTTTTTCACTTGAACTCAACTTTGCTTTCTTTTCCTCATGGTGGTCAAACCCATTATTTCCACGCTTCTTTCCACCATCACTAGGAGAGTCAGTTGGTTTGCCTGGGTTGTTTATGCCATTCTCCCCCTTCTCTATCGCATCATCCAAATTCATATACTTTTTCGCCCGGTCAAGAAATTGTTGAAGTGTTGAGATTGGATGGCGATGGATGTTGTCCCATAGAGGACTCCGATAAATTATCCCAGCAGATATGGCAACCATCTTCCCCTCGTCTCCTACATCGGTTGCTCTATTGGCTTCTCTCATGAATCTCTGTATATAGCTCTTTAGAGACTCATCTTTTCCTTGTTTGATATCTGCCAAGTCATTGGCGTAAACTGGCGGAGTCCGGGCAGTGCTGAATTGTCTGCAAAACTCCTTCCTGAATGCCCCCCAAGAGGTAATGGAGTTTGGCTTAAACCTCCAATACCACTCCTGGGCAGTGTCCGTCAAGGTGGTGGGGAAGACTCTACACCGATAGTCGTCACTCACTCCGAGTAGTTCCATCTGGTCCTCAAACTTCCCAACATGTCTTATCGGGTCTGCCTTTTCTGTATAAATTGGCAATACCGGTGCTTTGTACTTTGCTGGTGGTTGGGCTGCTCTAATTCGAGCACAAAATGGGCTGCCACTCCGGTAGTCGATCGCATCTATCTCGGAAGGTCGTTTCGACAAACCTTGCACTGCAGCTGCTAGCATGTCAAGCTGGGCTTGGATAGCTGGTGCAACTGATGAGGTCCCAAGGTCTTGACCGCCTGGTCGGGCATTACCATCTGGCGCGCCACCGTCAAGTATTTCTACTTGATTGGTAGGACGGTCCAGATTTTGCCCTTCGACCGGGACGGTCCTCCTCTTGTTGGTGATAACGTCCCTTAGATCCTTCTGAGAAGCATGCTCTCCTACCCAATCAAACACCGTACTCTTCGATTTCCCAGCGGGCTTACTACGTGGGACTTCCTCTCTCCTGCTACGCCGTTGGTCGGGGTGCAATGGAGGCTTCTTGGCGCGCTCTGGGCAGTTTTCTCCCCTTCGTGGGTTGTGGTCCTCCTTTTCCCTTGACTGGTTGGTGGGATGACTATCAGCCTCATCCCCTCCATGCCCATCTTTGAACTGTGAGGTCCTCTTCTCTCTAGGAGCCTTATTTTGCTCCTGCCCAGGTGGAGTCTTTTTACTGCCCGATCGGTGACTTCTGGAGGGGGTTCTAGAGTGCTCCCCTTGGGTTGAGGTAGTGTGCGATCAGACTCCATCTCCCTCACCAGGTGGGTTATTACCACCCCTCCTTGGTCTATCATTGCTCCTACCACCAGCTTCTGTGGTCCTTGCTCCTGGAGGGGGTCCTCCTCGAACTGCAGCTTGGGCATTGGCTTGGGCCAACTGGGTAACTGCTTCCAAAGCAAGCGTTGCTTCACGATGTTTCCGATTGACCTCCTCCTGTTGTTGTCTGAGCTCCTCACTTCTGGCCTCCATATCGCGCTTTTGCTGCTCTAAGGCAGCTCTCTGCCTGGCCATCTCTTCAGCAAACGCCTCTTGCCTAGCGTGGAATTGTGCCATCTCCTCCTGGAAGGCCCCCATGGTCTCTTGGAGCTCTTCAACTCCTGGAGTCACGTCCTCAAGCATGACCCTAGGCTCATTCTCATGATATTGTGGGCTAGGACCTTCAGATCTAGCAGGTTCTTTAGAGGAGCTTGTCCTCTTGGAAGCAGCAGTGATGTTCTTAGGCGCCATCTTGCTTCAGGGACCGTCTGTTCTTCTCTTCAGGCTCTCAATGAAAGCACCAAAATGTTGACTGTATTTTTAGCCAAAAATGTTATACCCAAAAATTGGAGAATGCATCCTAGGAGGCTAAGGAGAATGCATTCTAGGAGAGCTAAGGGGAGTGGTCCTAGGAGAACCCAAGGAAGATGTGGTCCAAGGAGACCCCAAGGAGAAAGTGGTCTTAGGAGACCCCAAAGAGGATGTGGTCCTAAGAGACCCCAAGGGTGTGTAGGAGGCAAGCCTCCCAAGGTTTCCTAAGTGTTGGCTCGAACGTGTCCAAGGTAAGTAGCTAAGGAGGAGGAGTCTCATGCAAGAGAATGGAGACTTAGATTTTGATAAGGAGAGCCTATACAATGTTCGATCGGACATGTTTGGGAGATGCTAAAGGAGGTTGCCTCAATGTTGTTCAAGGTGAGGTGCCAAGGAGGTTGCCTCGGACCACCTTGGTCCGAGGAGAAGCCAAGGAGATTGGTTCAAGGAGGAACATGGCATGCTAGAGGAGAGTGCCATGTTAGAGGAGAGAAGTGCATGTCCTACCACCATGCACGTTCAACCCACGAAAACATATCCTACCACCATGCACGTCCGACCAACACTTGCATGAGTGGTCAGTAGGAGGTGGATCAACTAGCTAGAGGAGACTAAGTCAAGATTCCCAGAGACAGCTTCAACAACATACGCGGGAATTTCTCATTCTTCCCACAAATGGGGGGTTTGTTACATTTCGAATTTTGAATGTTTAAATGTAATAAATGTAATAAATATAATAAAATATCCCTATCATAAGGGGATATCAGTTGAGGATCCCAGGCCTATAAATAGAGAGCTGATGGGATGAAAGTTGGGTCTTCTTCGGCTTCTTCTTTCTAGAGAGAGAAAGTTGGGTCTGAGTATTCTAGAGAGAGAATTCTTGTATTTTTGCAATTTGTACTGAAGAAACTCAGTTGGCTCAGTCCATCTGATCTTGAGTACAGGTTTATAAATCACAACTCTAAGTGGATTAGGCTATTACCGACAATCGGGGCTGAACCACTATAAAATCTCTTGTGTTATTTACTTTTTGTTCATTAAACCGTCTGTGTCGTTTTTATTTCTCTTGAAGGCTTGTCGTAATTGACGTTCTCACGTCGTTGGCTAAAAATACAGTCAACAAAACGGTATTTTAGTCCTATCTTATTGTAGATCGTCTATAGAGGATTGAGTGAAAATTATGGTTGTAACAATGGATAATTAATAGCGTATCTATATTTGTTATAGAGCGTTCTATGAATTCAAGAGTGCAATTCCAAGTCTATAGTGGAGTCACGAGGAATTAATAAGTTAGTAAATTTATTTGTTAGATTTATGATAACTTATTGGAGCTTGATTTCATAGGCCCATGGTCCCCATTGTACCTTGGATAAAATCATCTAGATAGTCTCAATTAATTGATTTAATTATCAATTAGAATTATCAAAGTTGACCAGGTCAATTTTGGATAGTTTCACAGAGTTGTGTAATTTTGAGAAGAAAAGAGAAATTATGGCAGATTTATTAATTAAGATAAATTGGTATCTAAATTAATAAATAAATTTAAATCAAGGTTCAAATTATAAATAATTAATTTGATAAAGGATTTAAATAATTAAATCAATAGAAAATAATACAAGCCTTGATTTTAAGTCCAATGGGCTTATAATCAAATGGGAAATTTTACGGGCCTATAGCCCATGATAATTTCGACCTAGGGCTTCAAAATCGCTGTTATTTTATTGATTTTTTAATTAAATTAAATGGCCTAATTGAGTCTATAAAAGGAGTGCTTAGAGAGAAGATTTCAGAGACGACAGATAAGTCACAAGTCAGATTTTCTGATAGTTTTATATTCTCTCTAAACACAAGTCCTTTTCTAAGCCACTTTGTTATTTTCTCTTCTTCTCTCTATATCTATCTCATGTGTTGAGAATTGCCCACACTAGTCTAGGTGGTTCTAAGGATACATTGGAAGATCATGAAGAAAATAGAAGATCGGTTCAGTTTCTTGGTAATACTCTGCGACAGAAAGGATATAAGAGTTAGAGAAACTGAAGGAATGACTCTTAATTCCGCTGCGTATACTGTAAGTATTATATTATTTGTTTCTCTTTGAATTCAATTTTAGAAACATGTTTTAGGCTATCTCGTATTAATTTGTTTAATATTAGATATACATGAAAATACATAAAGATCCCGTATAAGATTTTTCCAACAGAAATATGTAAGAATTTGTGGTATGTTTGTGTGTCATGCTTACGATATGAAAATGCATGCTCACGTTATGATAAATTGCATGCTTACGTTACAAAAAATGCATGCTTATGTTAATTCGTGCTCGGTTTCACAACTAACCAGGTCAACACTGGTTTACGGCCAGAACGACGCCGGAAATACTTGTTATGGATTGAATATGCTATGCTTGGATAGATTATTTTATGCTATGTTTATGTTATGCTATGTTTACGCTACGCTATGGTTTGGTTGATAGATTAAATTATACTATGGTTATGTTACTAGCAATATGTTTGATTATGAAACTTTCTGTGATAAGGTATCGACTAGGAGTTGTTTATGTTTTAGATTGTGAATATATGAGTTAGTTTTTGTTTATGTTTTACATTTTATGTGTTATGTCTTATATTGTTGGGCTTTGGGGTTAGTGTCCTATATAACTTTTCTTATTGGGCGTTAGCTCACGAGTACTCTGTGTTGCAGGTAAATGCATAAGCGTAGTGATGAGGCGATGAGTTGGAGCAGGCTCGATCAGATGTGTACATGTCGTGATCGGTTGACCTGGGGGGTCAAAGGGGTTACTATGTATGCATTGTTTTAAAAGTCTTCAAGTCATTGTTATATGTTAAGTTTTATTAACTTGTATTTTACCTATGATATGCATGTAAGGAAACAATTTATTTTAAATAATGAGATCTCAAATTGCATATTTTGTAAAAGATATTTAATTCATGTTTATTTTCAAAGGAGTTTCGATAAATGTTTTGTAGTAAATTATTTAGTTTATGTCGGGTCGTTGCAGTTTGACATGGAAATGAGGATTTTGAATAGTTTGTAAAATAATGGATTTATGGAAATCAAACTAATTTTATAATTTTGGGACATATTTTATGACAATATGGATATAAACGTGAACAATTTTGATGTTGAAGGGTTACTGAAATTCTATATGGTTTGGCAATTAGAATTTGAGAACTGCTAGCGTCAGACCTTATTTCAGACACTTTTATATGTACTAGGTGAAAGCAACGTGCAATGCATGTTTGATTAGTTTTAAAGTTGTAAACATTGTATATAATTTTAATAAAAACTGGTTCATTATCTTTTTGAAAATATATATATTTTTATAATCGAATGAATTATAGTTCTATATTATAGATAAATATTTATATTAATAATTTTTATATATATGACATCTAAACATAACGTTGACATAGATATATATTTACATGATTACATGACATATATATAAAATAGAATAATATTTAAAAAGAAATTGATAATAGAAATAAAATAAGAATAGAAAAAGTCATAGTGTAAACAGTAGTATATATGCATCAACTATTTTTAGATTCTAATATATCTCGCAATGTCTTTTGGTGAATTTGATGAAGAAAAAAAGCTCCAATCACTTGATAAAAACAAACTATCACACAAATTTATAAGATAAAAAAATAATATGCATGTCTTTACTATTTTTAAATAAATATGATTTAATTATTTAAATTATCATAAAATATCTTAAAAGTATCTTATTTTAATTAATTAATTAATTTATTTTTGTTTAAGTTTATATTTGTTCTAATTTTTGAATTTGATAGTGACAATAAATTATTATATATTATATGTTTAATATAATATTAAGTTTGATTAAATTTTATTTAAGTTATAAAATATATGGTTTTATTATTTTTAAATAATTATCTTTGTAAAATATCTCAAAAATATCTTATTTTAATTTATTTAATTATTTAAGTTTAAGTCGTGTTTACAATTTATTGTTAAATATAAGAATATTACGTTAAAGTTAACTGAAAAAAATTAAAAAACCACTAAGACCAATAATTTTTGTTATCTACGCACTTTTTATATAGAATAGATATATTTTGACATGTGTATACCGATGTGCTTTTTAAGATTCATTTTATACTATTTAGTTTACCACATCTATTTATATATATATATATAATCATAGTTTTCTCTTGAACTCTCTTTTCGTTTTATACAAAATTGGCAGTGCACTTATTTAATTTTATTCTAATAATTAAGTATTAATTGATTTGATACCTTATTTTATTCGTTTCTTTTTTCCTTCATTTTCTCACTGTCACGTTCTCATATATATATATATGACAATTTTTATTTTTTTATAGGGCTCTCAATGTTTTTCAACATGTGAATAATTTTTGGCGTGATTTTTTTTTTATGATTATGTATATTGTAGTTATTTAGAGCATCCTGCAAATTTTCAAAAAAATTACAAATAGTTTACAGTACCGAAAACTAGGTTCAAACATGTTTTCCACGCGCATAAAAAAAATTAGTCACGAGTGCAATAACATGTGTTGAACCTAGTTTTCGATACTGTAAACTATTCAGAATTTTCTGAAAATTTGCAGGATGCTCTAAATAGCTACAATATACACGGTCATAAAAAAAATCGCACCGAAAACTGTTCACGGGTTGTAAACACTAAGAGCCCTACCGGTAGGGCTTAAAGTGAAGCCCCTATATGAGAATTCCCCTATATATATATAAATACTAGATACAAACAACGTGCAATATGCACGTTTGATTATTTTTATTTATAGAATTTATTAATTATTTTTATTAAATTTATATTAATGTCATATAAATTTAAAATAAATATCTTATTTTAATTAAATAATTTATTTATTTTTGTTTAAATTTATGTTTATTATAGTTTTTGAATTTGTAGTGACAACAAAATATTATAAATTATATATTTAATGTAATATTAAATATTACACGTTGATTTTAAATTTAAGTTTCTTGCTAGTTATTTAAAAAAAAAACAATTTATTGGTAATTCACAGTAGATTATATTATATGTTTAATATGATATTATTATAATAAGTGAGTTTAAGTTTAATTAAATTTTATTTAAGTTATAAAATATACGATTTTATTATTTTAAATAATTATCATTGTAAAATATCTCAAAAATATCTTATTTTAATTTTTTTAATTATTTATTATTTTTAAATAGTTATCATTGTAAAATATATCAAAAATATCATATTTATTTTTTTTAATTATTTATTTTACTTTATTTAAGTTTAAGTGTTTACAAACTACTGTTAAATATAAAAATATTATGTTAAATATAAAAATATTCCGTTAAAGTAAACATTAGAAAATAAAAAACTGGATTTTGTTATCTCCACACTTATTATATATAAGATATATATATATATAGATATATTTATATATATATACTAGTTAAAATATAAGTGCCCTCAAGGTAGGCATAATTTACAAAAACTTTTAAATTTAGCTACATATAGTATATATTATTTACATTTAATGATAAATTACTTTTTGATATTTTTTATAATTTTTTTAATAAGGTATTTTTAAAATATTGGGCTTCATAATTTAAACATATTCATTAGATTATTTATTTAAATTTAAAATTTACTAAAGAAAACTAGTTTGACCTTTTCTCATAAAAGTAACAATCAATAAAGGAAAATCTATTTTTTGAAATAATAAATATAATTTTATTAATTAAAGAAAAATATCCTTTTATAGTTGACATTGAAAATAATCACTACAGTTAATATTTAATATTTAGTTGCTTATTTCCCCAAAAAAAAAAAAATTATTTAGTTGCTTAGTTATTGATTTATTTTTAAATTAATCCCATATACAACTACAATTAAAAAATTATACAATGATATTTCATTTTAAATTATAAATTATTAATTATTTATTTACTTGATTAGTTAAATTATTTTTTTCTTCTTTAGCCTTTTTATTTTCAAAATGTAAAAAATTATATCCTTTAATTTTTAGGCAATAAATATATAGAGAAAATATATTTTATTTTTCAATTTCTCATTTTCTTTAATATATGTGAATGTAATATTGAGAAGAGAAAGGAAAAAAAGAAAAGAAAAAGGTAAATATATATACAATTATATATATATATATTAAATCATTCAATTAATTAATTATTACAATAAAATTAAACAAGTGCACTGCCACTATTGCATATAACGACAACAAAGTCCAAGAGAAAACTATGAGTATATAGATGGGGTAATTAAAAAGCAAATAAGGTGTATACACGTGTCAAACTATGCTTATACGTCTGTAAAAAAGTCTGAAATAGAATCTTACGCTAGCACTCCTCAATACCCCTAATATTATCGTTTTCTCTCTCTCTCCTCTTTGCCTCACTCTCCCCTCACCCTCAAACCATCGCACCCTCTCTTGACGAGCACGGCAATCACTCAAATCATTCGTTATTTTCTAAAATAAAATCCTAAAACACTCGATTTCAGGATTTGAGAACAATTTTTTCTGTTTTCAAAACCTTGAAAACTAAATTATCTCCTTTACTCTCATCATCATCGTTATCTTCTTCTTCTTCCCCTGAGAACACGTAGCATGTTGCTCCTTCACTCGCCGCTCATCTCCGATCACCGCGAACCCCCCGCAGTCGCTCCTCCAAAGAGAGCTCTGATAAACTTATCTTTATGCGATTGTAATTCCTTAATTTCATATATTTTCCCAACAAATTTCTTTTCTTTTTTTCTTCATCTTATCGTTTACAATGTTGTTAATTACCCAAAGGTTTTCCTCTGGTTATGGATTATGATATAGGATTTTTGGTTCTCAATATATCTGTTCTTTCGTGGTTCTCAATTTGGGGTTATATATTATCATGTTTGACTGAGAAATTGAAAATCTATGTGATGGGTCGACTAGTTCTAGTATTGGAAAAAAAAAAAAAATTAAGGGATAAACTCCTTGAGATAAAAGGCATTAGAATTTCTGCTGTAAGTTTTCTTTTTCTCCCGTTAGAATTTTTGGTGTAAGTTTTGTTTGAACTTATATAAATATATGTGTGAATTGTTAAAAATAGAAAATTTGCTTTATTGTCTCTAGTCCACATTGCTTTGGAATACTTATTTGTAAGGGTATATATAAAGTGGACTTAACATTGAGGTTGTGCCCCAAGGAATACCCACTTTTGTAGAAGAGGGAGGAGTCACACAAAGGCTCACTTGAACACCACACGTGCGTCGCCGTCCGACCGAACTGAGCTGGTTGGTGTGGTGTGGTGTGCACCTTTTTTGTTTTGAAAAAAATTATTTATTAAAGTATTATTTTATTTAACAAAAAAACATGATTAATTTTTTGGTAAACATAGACTTATTCTCTTCAGTTTTTTTAGGGATCCAACTTCCTCTCACACGATGAATCAACGTTTTTATTCTCATTATTATCGGTCTACTTCTTTTATATAGTGCGATGGATTTCATGGGAAAAATAGATCTCTTTTTCGCATCAGAAAAATACTGGGTTTATTCATACGATTGATTCCGAGCAGTAACGTTTAAGGGTGTTTGTATTCGATGGTTCTCTACGGTGCAGTGGGGATCCGATACAGTGTTCGACTGGGCTGTTTTATCCTGGGGACGACGGAGCTGATAGTCTGCTTGCATAATTATGGGCAGTGCTGCGAACGTCTTAGAGAGAGTGACCTAGTCTGCGACTCAACCCAGATTAATAATTCGGTAATTTCATTTCTGTTTTAATTTCTGCAGCAACTATCTCAACATTTTTAAGACGTTTAGTTTCTGCCATGACTACCGATGATAACTCTGGTGTTGTTGACATTAATAAACCTTTTCGTTTTGAGGGTAACCATTTTAAAAGATGGAAACAGAAGATGTTATTTTTTCTCACAATGAAAAAGGTTAACACTGTTATGACTACTGATAAACCTATTGTCTCTGAAAATGCTGAGAAAGATGAAAAAGAGAAACAAACTAAGGAATTAGAGGCTTGGGTCGAAAATGATTTTTTTGTGCAAAAATTTCATTCTCAATGGTTTATCTGATGACCTTTATGATTATTATAATTCTAAAAAAAATGCTAAGGAAATCTGGGATGCACTGCAAAAGAAGTATGACACTGAGGAGGCTAGAACCAAGAAGTACGCTGTCAGTCGCTACCTCATATTCTAGATGACTGATGACAAGTCAGTGGAAGCCCAATTTCATGAACTTTATAAAATCGCTCATGAAATCATTTTTGAAGGTATTTATTTAGATGAACAATTTTAAGTTGCTGTGATTATTGAAAAACTGCCCGTGCGTGGAAAGATTTTAAAAATTTTCTTAGGTACAAAACAAAAGAATTTTCACTGGAAAGTCTGATCACTCGCCTTCGTATTGAGGAGGAAGCTCGCAAACAAGACCAGAAAGAAGAAGTGCTTGTTGTATCTAGCAACAACAACGCTAACAAAAAGTCCACTGCTGTTTTGAAACCCAATGGGAAAAACTTTAAGACTCAGAATCAAAAGCAGAACTCAAACCGCAACAGTCAACCTTAGAACAATAATCATGATTGGAACCATCATAGGAACCAAAATAGACAGCATCAACACCCCCTAATAATAATAAGAATGAGCCTGCACCATTTCTATGCTTTGTTTGCAACAGACCAGGTCATATGGCACGCAAGTGCAGGAACAGGCCAAGCTCTGCACCATAGGCTAACTTGACAACTGAAGAGCCTTTCACGGCTATGATATCTGAGATCAACCTTGTTGGTGGATCAGAAGGGTGGTGGGTAGACACTGGCGCTTCTCGCCATGTTTGCTATGATCGGACTATGTTTAAGACATATACTGCTGCTACTGAGGATAAGAAAGTGCTGCTGGGAGATTCACACACTACGATTGTTGCTGGTATTGGACATGTGGAATTAAAGTTTACCTCTAGAAGAATTGTGATTCTTAAGGAAGTCATGCACACTCCAGAGATGAGAAAGAATATGGTCTCGGGCTACCTTCTCAACAAGGCGGGGTTTACACAGACTATAGGGGCTGATTTGTTTACTTTAACTAAGAATGAGATATTTGTAGGGAAAGGGTATGCAACTGAGGGAATGTTTAAATTGAATGTTGATGTTAATAAAGTGAATGCTTCTGCTTATAGGTTGTGTACTTTTAATACTTGGCATGCTAGACTCTGTCATGTTAACAAGCGAATAATTAAGAATATGAGTAGTTTAGGCTTAATTCCTAAATTATCTTTAAATGACTTTGAAAAATGTGACTATTGTAGCCAAGCTAAGATCACAAAAACACCGCATAAATCTGTGACTAGAGAAACTAAGCCTCTAGATTTAATTCATTCTGATATCTGTGAACTTGATGGAACATTGATCAGAAATGGAAAACGTTATTTTATCACTTTTATTGATGAATGTTATGATTTTACATATGTGTATTTAATGAAAAATAAAAGTGATGCTCTTGATATGTTTAAATCTTTTGTGGCTAAAATTGAAAATCAATTTAATAGAAAGATAAAGAGATTTCGTAGTGATAGAGGCACTGAATATGATTCTAGCATGTTTATTGATTTTTATAACTCGCATGGAATTATACATGAAAAAACTGCACCATACTCACCTGAAATGAATGGCAAAGCTGAAAGGAAGAATAGAACTTTTACTGAATCTGTTGTTGCTATTTTGCTTAATTCTCGTGTTGCATCTTATTGGTGGGGAGAAATATTATTGACTGTTTGCTATGTGCTTAATAGAGTTCCAAAATCTAAAAGCAAAATTTCTCCTTATGAAATCTTGAAAAATAAACAACCAAATATCTCTTATTTTAAAACTTGGGGTTGTTTGGCATATGTTAGAATTCCTGATCCTAAAAGGATAAAATTGGCTAGTAGAGCATATGAATGTGTGTTTATTGGCTATGCTGTTAATAGAGCATATCGATTTTTTGACTTGAAAAACCATGTTATTTTGGAGTCAAATGATGCTGATTTTTATGAACATAGATTTCCATTTAAATTGAGAAATAGTGGGGGTGCATCGTCTAGTAACATGTCTGTGATTAGGGACATTGAGCATCATGAGGGGAATGAAACTGAACCTAGAAGAAGTAAAAGAGCTAGAGTCTCTAAGGACTTTGGTTCTAATTTTTGTGCATATACTTTAGAGGAGGATCCTTTGAACCTTCAAGAAGCTTTGACCTCATTAGATGCTGACCTGTGGCAAGAAGCCATTAATGATGAAATGGACTCTCTTGAGTCTAACAAAACTTGGCACTTAGTTGATTTGCCACCAGGATGTAAGACAATAGGATGTTAATAGATTTTGAAAAGAAATTGAAACCTGGATGGTATTGTTGATAAGTTTAAGGCACGTCTTGTTGCCAAAGGTTTTAGACAGAGAGAAAATGTAGATTTTTTTGACACATATTCACCTGTCACCATAATAACATCTATTTGTGTGCTTATTGCTTTAGCTTCATTACATGATCTTGTTGTGCACCAATTGGATGTTAAATCTGCTTTTTTAAATGGTGAATTAGAAGAAGAGGTTTACATGGACCAATTTGAGGGATTTGTGATCCATAATCAAACAGAAAATGTGCAAATTAGATAAATCTCTGTATGGTTTGAAACAGGCGACTAAGCAATGACATGAAAAGTTTGAAAATCTAGTTATCTCACATGGTTTTAAAGTGAATGAAAGTGACAAATGCATTTATTATAAATCTGAGAATGGCATTAGCACCATCATATGTTTATATGTGGATGACTTGCTTATTTTTGGTTCAAACTTGCATGTCGTAAATAATGTAAAATCTGTGCTATGTGAAAACTTTGACATGAAGATCTAGGAGAAGCAAATGTGATCCTTGGTATAAAGATCACTAGGTCTGAAAAGGGAATTTCTTTAGATCAATCTCATTACATTGAGAAGATCTTAAAGAAATACAATTACTTTAACTGTAAACGTGAGTGTACACCATATGATCCCAGTGTAAAACTCTTTAAGAACACTAGTGATGGAGTAAGACAAACGGAGTATGCAAGCATCATTGGCAGCCTTAGGTATGCCACTGATTGTACTAGACTCGACATTGCCTATGTTGTGGGACTACTGTGTAGGTTTGCTAGTAGACCTAGTGTTGAGCATTGGCATGCTATAGAAAGGATCATGAGGTACCTTACTATGAACCTTGGATTGCATTATCATAAGTTTCCTACTGTCCTTGAAGGATACATCGATGCTGATTGGAACACCTTGTCAAATGACTCCAAGGCAACCAGCGACTATATTTTTAGCATAGCTGTGTTGGAAATGTGCCCTGAAAGCATATGTAGTAGACATTGTTTTATGAAATAAATAAATTGAATTTGTTATGCATATATTTTATGGACTATATTATTCTGTGATAATATTATGTAAATATCAGGAAAATTCCTAAGTTCATACATGTGATCTCAAACACGTATTGGTACGGGAGGATTGTGTTTGAGATAAATGAACTTGAATAGTTCGCAGTAAAATAAAGTTATGGAATCTTTAGATTAATTACTGCAAGTACAGTCCACTAGTATTATGAATACATGTGATCTAGATCCGGATCACTAGTGTGGTAAGACACTTTAGTGGATGTGCTTTATATATTAGAGAATATATAGAACTGAACCAGATATGTTTATTAATACTTAGTTAAATACCGTTTCGAAGTATTAATTAAATATATTAATTGATGATCATATACAAATAGATCTTAATCCTGAAGTTACTATGAACTCCTGTTTATGTTATATGAGTTTTTTTATTAACTTATTAGGGTCTGTCAGAATGATCAGGCTAGAAACTTTTGTTTTGGGAACTCATTAATGCAGATGGCTGGGGACATAGTATACAGATATGGAATCTATGCCTTCTCACAAGAGATTGAATGATGGTTCTCTTACAGGTTGACTTTTGGGACTGAAAGGTTATTGAGCTCAAATTCATAATTTAGTTATGAATTAACCTTCACTAGTAGAGTCAATGGTACTTAAGGAAACAAGAGATAATTAAAAGGGTAAAACGGTAATTTTATTCCCGATTAATTATGAACCATTATTAGAGGGTCAAGTTGTATGCAATGATTATATCAATGGACGCTTTATGATTATAAAGTACTAAGTAAATGAAATGTCTATAATTACAAAAGTGCAGTCTCATATTTATAGTGGAATAATCATGAGATTAATAAATTAAGATTATTTAATTAAAGAGTTTAATTAATAATCTCAAATTTATTGGAGCTTGGAATTATAGGTCCATAGGTCCCCATAGCGGCTCTATCAACACTATTCAAGGTAAGAGTTGATATGAAGGGAAAAATAATTTAAAGATATATTTAAGAAGAAATTTGTTCTTCAGGCCAAATATGCAATTATATGATAATAGCGATTAATTAATTAATTACAAATTAGTTGTAGTTAACAAAATTAATTAATATTTAATTATTGTATAATTTTTGAAATTACATTAAATAATTAAATTAATTTCGAAATTTAATTAAATAATTAATTAATTATAATTTTCGAAATTATAATAAATTAAATATTTATTTTAAAAAATATTGGATTTAATTAATTGGTAGAATTAATTAAATATCTTTATTTGAGTGGGAGATAATAATCTGATAAGTTCAAATTGGATTTGAATTAAAAGATTAATATTTATTCAAATAATTAATTATATTTGATAATTAATTAAAAAGATAATTAATTTAAATTTGAATTCAAATTTGAATTAGTTATCAGGTTGTTAGATCTTATCTGACAAAACAGTTTGAATAAATAATTAAATAAAAATTGAAAAACCAACATCCCTAAAATTAGGGAGGCTACACGTGCACACACAGTCCATGGACTGTGTGTGGCGTGTAGGGAAAATTTCAGGGATATGATTTTCATTTTTATTTATTTAATTAATTAATTAATTAATGGATAATTCAAAAATTGGTTTTTGGATTTTTTCATTAATAGAATAATTAATTAATTAAAAAATAAATTGTAGAATGATTACATATTTATTTTTAAATTTGAATATTTTCTTTTAAGTATGACTAATCAGAAAAATATTCAGATATGTGAGACAACTCAGAACATTCGCTCTGTGAAAAATAGAACGATAGTTTTCTCTCCCTGAAAAATAAAGAACCAATTCTCAGGCCTATTCTCTTGATCTCATATGTTGAGTACATCAAGTAGAATCACAAATAAACTATCCTTCATTCTCTAAGTGCCCACACACTTCTTGAGGTGTAGAGAACGCTTTGGAAGATCTCGGTGTGAGTATGTGGGATCGGCTTGGATAGGAAGATCGTTCTAAATACGAAAAGATAGCAATGACACTTGATAGGCTTTAAGAGGTATGGTTTCTATTATTATCTTGCTTATGATTAATGTATGTATATTAATGGATCCGCATATTTAAAGGTAGTTTAAATATGTTACAAAATTTTTGTTGTACACTGGGCCAACCCCACCACCATTCCGCTGCGTATTAGGAAACTCGTTCCTAACAAGCTGGTGGAGCTGTTTCATGGAAGTCTAAGAAACAGACTATTCTGGCTCAATCTACAATGGAGTCAGAAATGATAGCACTAGCTACTGCTAGTGAAGAAGCAGGATGGTTGAGAGTCCTGCTAGCTGAGATCCCTTTATAGGAAAAACTGGTACCAGCTGTGTTGATCCATTGTGATAGTACCGTGACTATTACAAAAATTTAGAACCATTATTACAATGGTAAAAGATGTCAGATACGACGTAAGCACAGTACTATTAGAGAGTTCCTCTCTACAGGAGCTGTAAGAGTGGATCATGTACGCACTGATGAAAATTTAGCTGATCCTTTGACGAAAGGATTGGCTAGAGGAAAAGTCCTTAAAACATCAAAAGGAATGGGACTATTTCCCTTAGAATGATGAGTCACACATGATGGTAACCCGACCTATAGACTGGAGATCCCAAGAAATATGTTCAATGGGTAAAAACAAGTTATGATGTGATATGAGTTAGATCATGTTGTTTCTTAAAGTTAACTTGAAGCATGAATTCCTGAAGTGATATTAGGTTGAGTTAATAGAAACTCTTAATGAGATCTATACTCTATGTGGAGTGGAGTACTGAGCTACAGGAGTACTCTTGATAGACTCACCTACGTGAATGTGGAAGTGGGGCCGCTTCCTATGAAATCTTGGGAAAATTTCTAGAGCGTTCACTATACTGAGATAAACGTGCATGTCCATTAAAGCACGAGCTTTTGGACTACACCCTAGAAAGATTGTGCGTGGTGCAATGTTAGAGATAGAGTTCAAGACTACGTGTCACTCTAGTATATTCTAAATTGCATTCACTAGGCAAAGGTTCAAGTCGAGAGACACCTTTGTTTATACTCAATCTTATTGTTTTAGGTTACTGCTCGATGAAAAAAATATTTTTAATAATTCAAGTGGGGGATTGTTGGAACTTATAGATATATGTGTGAATTGTTAAAAATAGAAAATGTGCTTTATTATCTCCCTAGAGGAAGAGTCCCACATTAATTTGGAATACTCATTTGTAAGGGTATATATATAGTGGACTTGAGCATTGGGGTTATGCCCCAAGGGGCACCTACTTTTGTGGAAGAGGGAAGAGTCACACAAAGGCTCACCTGAACACCACACACGCGCGTGCGCTGCCGCCGCCGTCCATCCGACCGAGCCGAGCTGAGCTGGCTTGTTGGTGTGGTGTGCACCTTATTTTTTTTGGAAAAAATTATTTATTAAAAATTATTTTATTTAACAAAAAAAACGTGATTAATTTTTTGGTAAACAAAGACTTTTTCTCTTCAGTTTTTTTAGGGATCCAACTTCCTCTCCCACGATGGCTCAACGTTTTTATTCCCGATATTATCGATCCACTTCTTCTATATAGTGCGATGGATTTCATGGGAAAAGTAGATCTCTTTTTCGCATCAGAAAAATACTAGGTTTATTCATACGATTGATTCCGAGCAGTAACGTTTAAGGGTGTTTGTATTCGACGGTTCTCTACGGTGCAGTGGGGATTCGATATAGTGTTCGACTAGGCTGTTTTATCCTGGGGACAACGAGGATGATAGTCTGCTTGCACAATTTTGTGCAGTGCCGCGAATGTCTTAAATAGAGCGACCTAGTCCGCGACTCAACCCAGATTAATAATTCGGTAATTTCGTTCCTGTTTTAATTTCTGCAGCAACTATCTCAACAAGTTTTCTTTTCCTTAGGCACAATTGGCCAGAAACAAATATATGTATGTATATCTCCATCATTTGTTACCAAGGAAGAAATAGCTTGTAGTCATTGATGTCATATATAGTCTTGTTTGGCCCACTCAATCAGTGTTTAACAATATTTTTGCTAATATGTTTCAAAGATTTCTTGTGATTTCTCATGAGTTCATCAACCAATATGTTTTTTTTTGTTCTTTTTCCAATTATTCTTTTCTTTCTAAGTGAATATAGTTCATCGATGCTCCCGTTAGAGGACAATATTGGAAAGTTGTCCAAGACAAGTTTGGGACTTTCCAGACGCTTCAGATATGATTGTTGATGTTGATGTTGTATATGACACCAACTCATCGAATTTTGTTTTGACTGTGGATCTTAGAGAGTTGGTTGTTCAACAATCTGATGCACCAGCAACTCAAGTCAACACGACCCATCGACCTTCTTTAGTTGTTCAAGAAGATGATGGATTTATTAATGACAATGAAGACGATATGGCAGACAGCGTAGAAGAAGCAGAAGATGAGGATGAATTGCTTGTCAACCTTAGTGATGATAATACTGATGATGTGTGCCCGATATATGTTGATGTAATTAGTGATGATAGTGACTATTCTACTTAGTTTTGTATCTAGTGTTAAATGTATTATACATAATGAGAAATAAAAAGTTGGTTTCCAAATAGCATGTTTCAAATGACCTAATCAATTAAAATAATACTCAATAAATTAATTATAAATAATAATTAAATATTAAAAAAGATAGGTAAATTACTGTCGTGTTAGCAGATGTGGCTAGAGCCCACGGTGGAGACCCTGGCGGTGATCCTCCACCGGATCCTACTAGGATCCCGACTACACGCGAGTGAGGTAATTTTTTTGTTCTTTTATTCACTCACATATGTTTATCCTATATATACTAATGTTCTATGTATTGTTAATAAAAATACAGGAATCCCAACTACGAGAAAGGGTCGTGGCGTAGCTATTGGAAAAGATCTAGATGAGAGGCGGCGTAAAAATGGAAAACTATTGGAGTAACGTTTTGCCCGCGAACGTATAAGGTTGTTGGGGTCGAGAATGATGCTTTTGTTCGCCTCGTGGGCACCCAAATTGTAATGCCCCAAAATCCCTAATGAGGTTTAATGGTCGGATTTGTAGGCCGGGAGGGCCATAATTGATTTATTGTGCCATTAAATGATTATATGCATGATTATGTATATTATATTATTAAATGATGATAAATTCATGGATGTGGGTCCACTTTTCATTATAAGGGCATTTTGGTAATTTGGCCCATTGAGCGCATATTTGTATATTTTCATGCATGTTAGTGAATTATTGATGAGGCCACATTATAATGTGGATTTGTTCGAGCTATTCGGAATGAGACGATCTTTGAATGCAAGTTAGCAGTTTGGTCATAACGAGGTTTATTTCGGGGCTCGGGGCGAGTCTTGGGGTAATTTTATGATTAGTACATTACTGGGAATTAAAGGGTAATGGGATATGATTTATTAGCATTTGAGAATAACGAGAATTGGGGGACGTTATGTAATGCCCCGAAATCCCTAATGTGGTTTAATGGCTGGATTAGTAGGCAGGGAGGGCCATAACTGTTTAATTATGCCATTAAATGAATATATGCAGGTTTATATGAATTATATTGTAATATGATGTTAAATGCATGCATGTGGGTCCACATTTCATGACAAGGGTATTTTGGTAATTTGGCCCGTTGAGGGCATAATTGTATATTTGTATGCATGTTGGTGATATACTGTTGAGGCCACATTATAATGTGGATTTGTTCGAGCTATTCGGCATGAGACGATCTTTGAATATTAAGTGGCGGTTTAGTCATAACGGGGTTAAGTTCGAGGCTCAGGGTAAGTCTCGGGATGATTAAATGATTAGAACATTGTCGAGAGTATAAGGGTAACGAGATATGAATTATTGGTATTTGAGAATATCGAGAATAGCGGGAATTGGAGGGTGTTAATTATGTTTAACGAAATAGGTGGAATATGACAATTTTACCCTTGGGAGGCTTTAGAAACTTTTGTTTGACCTAGGGGCATTAAGGTCATTTGACTTGAGATATATATGGTTTTGGTAACCTGTAGAAGAACAGAACAAAAATAGAACAAGGTTTCTCTTTCCCGTACATCAATTTCTCTCCTTTCTCCTTTGGAGTTTTTGAGACCATATTGAAGAATCAAGCTAGGAAATCAAGGATTTGAGTTTATAGATTTGGTCCATCCATGGAAGAGGGTTTAATCTCGAGCTTGAGGTAAGATTCAGCCATGAAATTTCTGGTTTTACTCTATTTTTGGTTTGGTTGAAAGCTTGAGAGTTTTGATTATAGAATTGGGTATTTGGTGTGGTTTTAAGTGGTTAAAAGCTTGGGTTTTATTGTGGGAATGTTGGTTGTGTTGTGGTGATGATTGGTGTTGATTTTGGGATTGATTTGAGGAAGGTTTGGTTGTGTTTGGTTTGAGAAAAAAAGGGAAAAAAATCTGGGTTCTAGGTTGAGCTGCAGCTCTGTTCTTGGGCACTGCAGCTCAAGCTGTGTGAAGGAGAAGTTGGTGCTGATGGGCTATTAGAGCTGCGGCTCTAATGCTGTCAAAGAGGGTTTTGAGTCCTTGTTTTGGGTGGGGCTGCGGCTCAAAAGCTTGGGGCCGTGACTCAAAATGGGAATTTGGCCAAAATGGGTTTTAAGTGATAGAAACTCAAACCTAAGGGCTCGGGATCAAACCTACTACCCGGTTTAGTAGAATTCGACATCCCGGAGGTTAGGACTTGGTCAGGGAACCTTTGATTATTCATTTTATTGATGGAATCCCATAATTGGTTATGACCAGGTAACCGCTAAGGGACAAAAAGATAGGTCGTTCTCAAGGGTTGTTCTTATATTAATTCTCGCTCGAACCAGAGGTAAGAAAATTGCACCCCATATGTGACATGCATGGTTGTTCATGAGGCATGTTTATTGTGTAAATGTGGACATGGATTGATTATTGAATGCTTAGCAAATCTTGCTCACTTGTGCATGGTACTGACTAATTAGTCAGATTTGGCAAAGGTGTCGGTATCAACTATGAAGCTGGGACTTATTAGTCAAGTTTGGCAGTGGTACTGGGCACTGGTCACACAGTGCTGACTCATAAGTCAGGAACGGCCTTAGCGTGATCAACACAAGCCAATAAAGATTAGATCTAATCGATATCTGCATTGGATGACTCAAAGAACATTAATGTCAAACCGACCTCAAGTTCGACGAAAACTAAAAAAAGCGCTTGTGTGACTTACCCATCAGTCACTCAACTGTTAAGTTAGAGACTTCTCCATCAGTCTCTCATCTGTTTAAGCTAGTGACTTACCCAGCAGTCATTCATCTGTTTAAAATAGTGACTTGCTTGTCAGTCACTCATTATGGTTTACCAGAACCTCAAGTGATATTCACTCATCTATTTAAGAGCTATAAGCTCTGTGTGATAATAATAATAATAATAATAATAATAATAATAATAATAATCAGTTGTTAAGATCTATATGCACTATTGTGTTTTCTTGCTGGGCCTTGGCTCATGGGTGCTATGTGGTGCAGGTAAAGGGAAAGAAAAGCTCACCCAGCCTTGAGTGGAGAGCTTAGGTGGTGATGTGTACATATGCGACTGCTTGACCACCACAGCCAAGGAGTTCTCAGAGGAACTAGGGGGTTTACTCTATTTTTTCCGCTTAGGTCGGCGGGTTTGTAATTTTGAAACAGTAATGACCATTTTGTGTTGTAAATAACTTGTAAAAGATTTTATGGGCCAAAGAACAGTTTTATGTATTTAGTAAAATATATCCTTTCCTTTTGATTGGTTTTCCACCTTAGCCTGTTCAACACTTAGATGCACGTTTTTAACCGAAGGACTCGGGTAGCGAGTTAAATTTCTGGTTCACTATTCACAGTAACTGTCCTGGGGTAACCAGGGCGTTACACTTTAATTATGATTAACGGGATTAGAGGAGAAATGACAGTTTTACCCATGTTAGCCTTAAGAGGGAATTTAATGACCTAGGGGAATTTTGGTCTTGTGACCAAAGGTTATATATCAACTAGAAAGCTTAAGAAAAAATAGAGCATCTTTCTTTCTTCCCACGATCATCATTTCTCCTTCTTCTTCCTTTGAATTTTTGAAGCTCCAATTGAAGATTCATGCTAAGGAATCAAGCTTTGAGGGTCTAGGTTTGTGTTCTACCATTGAAGAGGGTTCCATCTTGAGCTTGAGGTAAGATTCTAGCCATGGAAACTCTGGTTGTACTCTGTTTTCCATTTGATTTTTAGTGGGGATTCTTGGATTTGATAGTTGAGAATTCAAGGAAGCTTTTAGCAAAGTTTGATTGGGTTTTGATGCCTAGGACTTGTAGAATGAGTATTTGGGGTCATTTTTGAGTTTAGTTGAGGTTTGGAATCAATTTTTGAAGATTGAAATTTGGCGAACTCGAGGGGGAAAAATAGGGCTGAATCACCCTGGTTCTAGCGCTACAGCGCCCAAGGGTGGGCGCTACAGCGCTGTCCAGGGCAAGTCAGCCCTGCTTGTAGTGCCATGGCGCCAGGGGGGCAATGCTACCCTATTTTTCCAGGGTACTATTTTGGGTACTTTTGAGGGTTTTTGGCTCGGGGTTTCAATTCCTAAGGCTCAGGACCAAATCTACTAACCGTTTTAGTACGATTCGAGGTCCCGGGAGTGAGGTTTAGATCACGAACCTTTTATTGTTGATTTTATTGATGGGGTTCCATATTTGGTTATGACTAGGTGATCGATCAGGGATCAAAGGATCGATCGTTCTCAACAGTCGTTCTTTTATTGTTTCATGCTCGAGCCAGAGGTAAGAAAACTGCACCCAGTATGTGACATGCATGGTTATTGATGAGGCATGTTGAGTGCTCTATATGTATATATGGAATGCATATTAAATGCTTAGAAATTTGCTTATCTGTGTATGGCACTGACCTATGAGTCAGGAAACGATAATGGCGTCAATATTGATTGTGAAGCTGTGACTTATGTGTCAACTTCGACAGTAGTATTGAGCACTGGTCGTATGAAATTGACTTATGAGTCAAGAACGGTATTAGCATGTTTAACGCAAGCTGAAAAGATTAGATCTAATCCACATAAGCATTATCGCCATAAGCACGAAATGCTTGACGGACCTTAAGTTCGATGAAAACAAAAGCGCTTGTCTAATCTAAAGGCTAGTTACTTAGAGCCAGGGCCTGAAGGCCCAGGTGACTGCATCGTCACATGGCTAAGGGTGCGGAGCCCAAGTTTGTGACTCACTCATTAGTCACTTATCCGATTCAAGTTTGTGACTCCATAGTCACTCATCTGGTTTAAGTTCGTGACTTACTCATCAGTCACTTACCTGATTACGAGTACATGCCCCAACATGATTATTAGAATCTCGAGACCATCTAATTAGGGCTACGTGCCCCATCATGATTATTAGAATCATGATATTATCTGATTAGGGCTACAAGTCCAGTATGATTATCATAATCATCAATTGATATTGTATACATGGAGTAATGAGTTTTCTTGCTGAGCCTTGGCTCACGGGTGCTATGTGGTGCAGGTAAAGGGAAAGATAAGCTCACCCAACCTTGAGTGGAGAGCTTAGGTGGTAATGTGTACATATGCGACTGCTTGACCACCATGGCCAATGTGTTTCTCAGGGGAACTAGGGGTTAACCCTATTTTTGCCGCTTAGGTTGGCTGGTTGTAATTTTTACACTGTAATGACCATTTTGGATTGTAAACAACTTGTAAAAGCTTTTGTGGGCCCATGTACAGTTTTATGTTTTAAATAAAATATATGCTTTCATTTTGATCAAGTTTTTCACCTTAGCCTATTAATGACACCTAGATGAACATTTATAACCAAATGACTCGTTTAACGAGTTAAGTACGGTTTAAAGTTCACAGTAACGGTCTTGGAGTAACCAGGGTGTTGCAACTTGGTATTAGAGCATGCCAAGGTTTAGGGTTCTTGTAGACTGGCTGGGCATGTACACTCACCACTGAAGACAAGCTCGACTCATGGTTTGGTAACTATTTATGTAGTTATATGTTTAACTGCTTAAATAAAGTATAAATGCTTTACCTGTCTACATGAGATATATTAATAAGGCTGGGCCTTGACTACCGCATCATCAGCAAGAACGTGCTTATTAGTATTGATATTGCTAGAACATACTTATTAGTATTGTTCATTATGAATGATTAACTGATACATGTTAAATGCTAAATGCTATGATCATGTATCCATTTGTATATCTGTATAATTTTGGAATATGGGTGATTATCTGCTTGATCTTGGACCGTGAGGCGGCAAGAAGTTTTGTTATCACTACCTAACTGGCCACATTAATTATTTCAGTAAGGTTTAAGTTATAAGAACGATTCCAAGATAGACAGATTCATCAGCTGGCCAGGAAGATCAAGGCCAGAATAACAGACAGGGTCAAGAGAATGACCAGAATCAGATTCCACAGCCAACTCCTGAAAACTGGCAGCAGCTGTTTAATGACTTACATGCCAAAGTATTGAGGCAGGAAGAAGAAATCCGCCTCCTAAGACAACAACAAGTTCCTACAAGGAACGTTCTGCCTGAGGAACCACCTGTAGCGGTGCCAACAGTTGAGCAGCTGCCAGAGGTTGGAAGCAAATGGGAACATCTTTATGAAAGGTTCAGGAAACAACAACCTTCAATATTTGAGGGCAGTGCAGATCTAGCTAAGGCTGAGCAATGGATGAGCATGATTACCACCATCCTTGATTTCATGAGGGTGTCTGGTAATGAGAAGGTGACCTGTGCCACATACATGTTTCGGGAGGATGCCCGAATTTGGTGGGAGGTTATATCCCAGACCAGAAATGTTAATGCCCTGAGTTGGGAAGAATTTCAGACTTTGTTTAATGAAAAGTACTACAATGATGCCATCAGGGCTACTAAAGCTGAAGAGTTCATCAGATTACTTCAGGGGAGTTTATCAGTGACTGAATATGCTCTGAAGTTTGATAGATTGGAAAAAGTTTACCATGGACATGGTTCCCACTGATGGGACTAGAAAGGAGAGGTTTTTCCCGGGGCTACAACCTAGATTAGCCTGGGATGTTCGTATCACCACTGTGGCTGGAGTTACTACTTATGCATAGGTGGTGGAGAAGGCGCTCACAGCTGAGAGTGCAGAAAATAAGATCTGGTGGGACAATGCATCCAGAAGAGACTTGAGGAGGACATGTCCTCCATTTGTGGGTTCAGGTAGGGGTGGAGGCCCCAATGATCAGAAGAGGAAGGTTCTTGATGCCTTCCTAGCTCCAGGTCCTGATAGGCGACCACGTGGTAGTGCAATGGGTTGCCAGGGTGGCAATGAGGCCTATAAGACTTATCCTGAGTGCTCTAGGTGCAAGAGGCGCCATTTGGGAGAGTGTAGGGCAAAGGCTGGCTTTTTATGTGGAGCAGTGGGTCATTTCAAGAAAGACTGCCCAAAAGAAAGAAATGAAGAACCCAGAAAGGCGGACAACTCGAGTGTTCGCATTGACCCAAGCAGAAGCTGAGGCTTCACCCTCAGTAGTTATAGGTCAGCTTCTTAGTGCTAGAACCCCTTATACTATTTTGATTGATTCTAGTGCTACACATTCTTTTGTTGCCAGTAGAATTATTGATAGATTGTGTAGACCATGTGATTATTATGCTGTGGGGTTCGGGACCTTATTACCCACTGGGGAGTTAGTAGTATCCAAGAGATGGGTCAGATCTTTGCTAGTGGCAGTGGAGGGCAGAGAGTTGTCAGTGGATTTGATAGAGTTAGTTATGAATGACTGTACATGATTTTGGGTATGGATTGGTTAGTGAAGTATGGGGCAACCATAGATTGCAGAAGGAAGATGGTAACCTTTGAGCATGAAGGTGAGGATCCTTTTGTATTTGTTGGCACTGTGCATGGAACCCGTATACCTATGATTTATGTTTTAAGGGCTAGAGATCTATTGCAAGGGGGTTGCATAAGATTCTTAGCCAGTGTGGTTGACACCACTCAGGTCATGCCAGTGAGACCAGACTAGTCTATGAATTCTTGGATGTGTTTCCAGAAGATTTACCAGGGTTGCCACCATACAGAGAGATTGAGTTTGTGACATATTTAACACCAGGGACAGAGCAAGTGTCTAGAGCACCTTATAGAATGGCCCCAGCAGAGTTAAACGAATTGAAAGTACAGTTGCAAGAGCTGTTAGATTTGGGTTTTATTAGACCTAGTTTCTCACCTTGGGGTGCACCAGTTTTGTTTGTGAAAAAGAAAGATGGTTCTCTCAGGATGTGTATTAATTATAGAGAATTTAATAAGTTAACAATTAAGAACAAGTATCCTCTACCAAGGATAGATGATTTGTTTGATCAGTTGCAAGGTAAAAGACTATTCAAAGATAGACTTTCGTTCTGGTTATCATCAGTTGAGGGTCAAGGAGGGAGACATACCAAAGACTGCTTTTTGCACTAGATATGAGCATTATGAGTTCTTAGTCATGTCTTTTGGATTGACTAATGCCCTAGTTGCTTTTATGGATTTGATGAATATTGTGTTCAAGGATTATTTGGACCAGTTTGTGATCGTCTTCATCGATGATATTCTGGTTTATTCTCAGTCAGAGTCAGAACATGAGCAACATCTAAGGTTGGTTCTACAGAGACTGAGGGAGCACAAATTGTTTGCAAAGTTCAAGGCATGTGAGTTCTGGTTATCACATGTATATTTTCTTGGGCACATTGTCAGTAAGGAGGGGATTAAGGTAGATCTAGCCAAGATTGAGGCGGTCTGAGATTGGCCAAGGCCTAAGAGTGCTTCAGAGGTTAGAAGTTTCCTTGGATTGGCAGGTTATTACAGACGTTTCATGGAAGGGTTCTCTAAGATTACTACTTCATTGACTGAGCTGACACGCAAGAATAAGAAGTTTTTGTGGTCAGACAGATGTGAGAACAACTTCCAGAAACTGAAGCAGATGTTGATTACAGTTTCGGTTCTGAGTCTTCCTACAGATCAAAAGAAGTTTGTGATATACTGTGATGCCTCACATCAGGGTTTGGGTTGTGTTTTGATCCAGTCAGGGAAGGTGATCGCTTATGCCTCACGTCAGCTGAAGGATTATGAATAGAGATATCCCACTCATGATTTAGAGTTGGCGGATGTGGTCTTTGCTTTAAAGGTATGGAGGCATTACCTTTATGGGGAGAAGTGTGAGATCTATACTAACCACAAGAGCCTGAAGTACTTCTTCACACAGAAAGACCTGAACATGAGACAAAGACGTTGGCTAGAACTAGTAAAAGATTATGATTGTGAGATCTTGTATCATCCAGGAAAGGCCAACGTGGTAGCTGATGCTTTAAGCCGAAAGGGTCCGAGACATATTTATAGTGTGAGGCTGATAGCTAGAGAGTTAGTAGAGGATATGAACAGAGTTGGTATAGAGTTGTTGGTGGGTTAGTTGGCCAATATTACGCTAAAGTCTACACTGTTGGAAAGAATCAAGGAGGGTCAGTTGGGTGATTCACAACTGATCAAGCTTAGAGAGGATGTTTTAGCTAGAGTATCCAGAGATTATACAGTGTCTAAGATAGGCTTGTTGAGATACAAGGATCGTATATGTGTTTCGTTAGACATTGCTATGAGACGGGAGATTCTGGATGAATCTCATCTACACCTTACTCTTTGCATCCAGGCACCACGAAGATGTATCAGGATGTGAGATCGTTGTATTGGTGGCCTGGGATGAAGAGGGATGTAGTGGAGTATGTGGCTAAGTGCTTGACATGTCAACAGGTCAAGGCTGAGCATCAGAGGCCAGCAGGGTTATTGCAGCTTCTAGATATCCCTAGTGGAAATGGGATGACATCACGATGGATTTCGTAGGCAGAAAAGTTATGCAGATCCCAAACGGAGGAACGTGGAGTTCTAGGTGGGAGACTATATCTTCCTTAGAGTCTCGCCATGGAAAGGGGTGAGAAAATTTGGGAAGAAGGGCAAGCTGAGCCCTAGATTTGTAGGTCCATTTGAAATCCTGGAGAGGATTGGTCAGGTGGCTTACAGATTGGCCTTACCACCAGCGTTGTCCGCCGTGCATAACGTATTTCATGTTTCAGCTCTTCGGAGGTATGTATCTGATGCGACTCATGTCTTGAGTTATGAAGATCTGGAGCTTGAGGCAGATCTCTCCTATGAGGAACAACCAGTCCAGATACTAGACAAAAAGGACAAGGTCCTCAGGAATAAAACGATACCTTTGGTTAGGGTATTATGGAGGAATAACAAGGTCGAGAAAATGACCTAGGAGCTGGAGTCAGATATGCAGAATCAGTATCCCGAGCTGTTTAGGTAAATTTCGAGGACGGAATTTCTATAAGGAGAGGATAGTTGTAATGCCCCAAAATCCCTAATGAGGTTTAATGGTCGAATTTGTAGGCTGGGAGGGCCATAATGGATTTATTATGCCATTAAATGATTATATGCATGATTATGTGAATTATATTATTATATGATTATAAATGCATGGATGTTGGTTTACTTTTCATTATAAGGGCATTTTCGTAATTTGGCCTGTTGAGGGCATATTTGTATATTTTCATGCATGTTGGTGAATTATTGATGAGGCCACATTATAATGTGGATTTGTTCGAGCTATTCGGCATGAGACGATCTTTGAATGCAAGTTAACGGTTTGGTCATAACGAGGTTTATTTCGGGGCTCGAGGTGAGTCTCGGGGTAATTTGATGATTAATACATTACCGGGAATTAAATGGTAATGGGATATGATTTATTAGCATTTTAGAATATTGGAAATAACGAGAGTTGGAGGACGTTAATTATGATTAACGGGATTAGAGGAGAAATGCCGGTTTTACCCTTGTTAGCCTTAAGAGGGAGTTTAATGACCTAGGGGCATTTTGGTCTTTTTACCTAATGTTATATATCAACTAGAAAGCTGTAGAAAGCTTTAACAAAAACATAGCCTCTTTCTTTCTTCCCATGATCATCATTTCTCCTTCTTCTTCCTTTGAATTTTTGAAGCTCTAATTGATGATTCAAGCTAGGGAATCAAGCCTTGAGGGTCTACGTTTGTGTTCTACCATTGAAGAGGGTTCCATCTTGAGCTTGAGGTAAGATTTTAGCCATTGAAACTCTAGTTGCACTCTGTTTTCCATTTGATTTTCAGTGGGGATTCTTGGATTTGATAGTTGAGTATTCAAGGAAGTTTTTAGCAAAGTTTGATTAGGTTTTGATGCCTAGGACTTGTAGAATATGTATTTGGGTTCATTTGTGAGTTTGGTTGAGGTTTGGAATCAGTTTTTGAAGATTAGAATTTGGAGAATTCAAGGGGGAAAAACCAGGGTTGAGTCACCCTGGTTCTAGCACTACAGCACCCAAGTGTGGGCGCTACAGCTGTCCAGGGCAAGTCAGCCCTGCTTGTAGTGCCATGGCGCCAGGGGGGAAGCACTGTAGCGCTACCCTGTTTTTCTAGGGTATTATTTTTGGTACTTTTGAGGGTTTTTGGCTCGGGATTTCAATTCCTAAGGCTCGAGATCGAATCTACTAACCGTTTGAGTACGATTCTAGGTCCCGTGAGTGAGGTTTAGATCACGAACCTTTTATTGTTGATTTTATTGATGGGGTTCCATATTTGGTTATGACTAGGTGATCGATTAGGGATCAAAGGATCGATCGTTCTCAACAGTCGTTCTTTTATTGTTTCACGCTCGAGCCAGAGGTAAGAAAACTGCACCCAGTATGTGACATGCATGGTTATTGATGAGGCATGTTGAGTGCTCTATCTGTATATATGGAATGCATATTAAATTCTTAGCAATTTGCTTATCTGTGTATGGCACTGACTTATGAGTCAGGAAACGGTAATGACGTCAATATTGATTGTGAAGCTGTGACTTATGTGTCAACTTCGACAGTAGTATTGAGCACTGGTCGTATGAAATTGACTTATGAGTCAAGAACGGTATTAGCATGTTTAACGCAAGCTGAAAAGATTAGATCTAATCCACATAAGCATTATCGCCATAAGCACGAAATGCTTGACGGACCTTAAGTTCGATGAAAACAAAAGCGCTTGTCTAATCTAAAGGCTAGTTACTTAGAGCCAGGGCCTGAAGGCCCAGGTGACTGCATCGTCACATGGCTAAGGGTGCGGAGCCCAAGTTCGTGACTCACTCATTAGTCACTTATCCGATTCAAGTTTGTGACTCCATAGTCACTCATCTGGTTTAAGTTCGTGACTTACTCATCAGTCACTTACCTGATTACGAGTACATGCCCCAACATGATTATTAGAATCTCGAGACCATCTAATTAGGGCTACGTGCCCCAGCATGATTATTAGAATCATGATATTATCTGATTAGGGCTACAAGTCCAGTATGATTATCATAATCATCAATTGATATTGTATACATGGAGTAATGAGTTTTCTTGCTGAGCCTTGGCTCACGGGTGCTATGTGGTGCAGGTAAAGGGAAAGATAAGCTCACCCAACCTTGAGTGGAGAGCTTAGGTGGTAATGTGTACATATGCGACTGCTTGACCACCATGGCCAATGTGTTTCTCAGGGGAACTAGGGGTTAACCCTATTTTTGCCGCTTAGGTTGGCCGGTTGTAATTTTTACACTGTAATGACCATTTTGGATTGTAAACAACTTGTAAAAGCTTTTGTGGGCCCATGTACAGTTTTATGTTTTAAATAAAATATATGCTTTCATTTTGATCAAGTTTTTCACCTTAGCCTATTAATGACACCTAGATGAACATTTATAACCAAATGAATCCTTTAGCGAGTTAAGCACGGTTTAAAGTTCACAGTAACGGTCTTGGAGTAACCAGGGTGTTACACAAATTAAAACGAAAGTTTTCGGATATTTCGATTCATGAGAATCCGTGCCTAAACAATACAAGGACCAGGTCCTTGGCATAATCTAGTTAAAAAAATATTAAATAATTTTTAAAAAATGTTTCTTTATTATAGTACATATATTATTAATATGTTTATTTTTTTAATTTAGTGGTATTATCAAATAACGGGCCGCGAGGATTTCTTAAAGTATTTAGATGGTATTGATCGAGAGATGAAAGACCGATACCGTCATAGGAAAACAATAAGACACGAACACTTTGGGAAACACTACAATGGGGAGGATTGGCACAAGGTTCTAAACAACCCAACCAAGGATGTTAAGAAGGAGGAGTGGAAGCAGATCTGTTAGTTATTTACACGTCCGAAATTTATTGCGCGTTCCGTAAAGAATAAGGAAAATTGGAAGAAACAAAAGTATTCTACAACGTAGGGTACAAAATCGTTGGCAGCCATTCATCATGAAAAAGTAAGTGAAAGTTAAAATATTATCAAAATTATGTTCTTTTAAATTATATGTTTTCTAACATTTGTGTTATATTTTTTTAGGCGAACCCGGACCTTATTGAGTCATGGAAGGAATATCACTGGAAGAAAACAACAAATGATTTCATGAACGACGATGCTTGCTAAGATTATGTAAGTTTGAATTATGTATTTTAATATTCATAGAGTTATATTTAATGTTAGTGTCTAACGTTTTCTGAAAACAGGAAAAACTGAAGGCTGATTTTGAGTTACAAACTCAGCAAACATCTGTTGGTGCTTCCAATAATGATGGTTTGAAAATAGTTGACCAGGTGGAGGTATTACAAAAAGTATTGGGCCAAAGATGTGGACACGAACGAGGAGTGGGCCGCAAATTGAAGGGGTCGGGATCATCATCTACCTAACACTCTCACTTCAGCGAGTCTCAAGCTCTTCCTTAACATTCAACAGAACATATAGAAAAATTGGAGAATAATCTACAAAAATTGATTGACCAAGTTAATTTCTTATCTCAAAATTTTCTCCCTTCATTTCGTCCACCAAACGGTCAGATGCTGCATATGTTTGATAGCTATTATCCAAAAAACAAGCATGGATGACATGGCAAATATTTAGTACACGTGGCTAACATCTGGCAGAATTCGTGCTCGACTATCGACCAGGAAGACATCTAGTGTCACGACGTTCGATCTCTTCATACGACCAACCTGGTCATACGCATGCTATACGCGGAAAAGATCTTAGGCAGTTAAGATAGTATCCGAAATTATCTCCCATGATTTCCTGAGTATCCGATTATTTAGGAAATAATATCTGTAACAAATTAATGTAAATCCTCCTTGAGCCTATAAATAGAGAAGGAGGGCTCAAGGGAAAGGGGGTCTTCTTCTTCTTTTTCGCTTTCTGATCATTGGATATATTGTCTTGTTCTTTAGAGGTTGGTGAAACTCATTGAACCCTAGTTCTTTGATCACTCCTTTGAATCCTATATAAATAACAATTCAAGTGGACGTAGGTTATTACCAGATTCTGGGGCCGAACCACTATAAACTCTTGTGTCCTTTATTATTTCGTCATCACATTCTTTCCAACGTGTTTGTCCACATCAAGCAAATTTGACTCCGTGTCAGTTGGCTAAAATCAGGGTCAACATTCTGGTGCTTTCATTGAGAGCTTGATACATTATCGTTGAAAGATCAATGGCGAAAACTACCAAGAAAACTGGACAGGCGGCTGGCGCTGCACCATCTCACCCGCCTCCTCCTCCTCCAAACGTGGCTGAGGATGAGACACATTTGGAATTTGATGAGGAAGAAATGGACTCCGAAACGCTGAAGAATATCCTAGGGGTATTGCAGGAGGAACTGGCAAATCTGAGGGTCAGCCAGGAAAGTGCTGCCGAAATCATGGCGCGGCAGCAACAAGAAATTGAACGGCAGCGCCTGGAGCTGAGTGAAAGACAAGCGGAGATGGACTGTCGCCAGAGGGAGGCCATGGCAGCCCTCGAGGCAGCCCTACAACTGGCTAGGAATCAGGCTGCACCTGCCTCGCAGCCTGATCAACCTGTGAATGGGCCACCCCACAGGGGTCCCAATCCTAGCCCGCCTATCCAGCCCTCGAGCCCACAAAGGCCCGAGAAGCCACCGGTGCCTTAGGACGATGTCCTGCTGGTGGACCCTGAGGCACAGTCCCTATCCCAAGTTGGCCGCGGAAATCCCCCGCAGCAGAGGTAGAATGGGGTCGGGCAGCCGCCTCGCAGTCCTAGACGCCACAGGGGCGACGAGCCAAACCCTCTGAGCAGAGGACAACGTCCACCTGGTAACAGGAGGAACTTAGAGTTAGGCTCTGTGGTCCGAGGCCCCCCACGGCATGATAATGCACGGGGACCTGCCGACCGACGCAGGCCACCCTCTAACGCTCAGGAGGTTCCAGCCCGGGAAGGCAACCGAGGGAACAGTCGATCCCACCATAGCCAATCAAGATTCAGAGATGGCCATGGTTATAACGAGGCCGACTCAGGCAGGGGAAATGCCGGTCGGAGGAATGAAGAAAGAGGTGGAGGCAGAAGCCAGCCACCTCAGGATGACCAACCCGAAAGACGGGACGCTGGGGGTCAGCCCAGGCAAAATAACGTCTTCAACTGGCTCGGAGCTAGCGAGCAGCGGATGAGAGACGAGGATTTGAGAGATGTACTCAACGATCGCTGCGAGCGGCACGACGAGTACGTCCCCCCAGCACCAGAGGTCACGGCGATTCCTGGCGCCGTGCAGGCCCAGATAGATGCCCTCAACCAGGCAGTGCTTCAGCTAGTCGGGGGAAGAACGTCTTATATTGACCACGATAGGAGAAAAGGCACTCCTTTCGTCCAGAGGATAGCTATGGCAGAAACTCCTAGTAAGTTTAAGATGCCTACGCTTCCAAACTTTGATGGGTATGGTGACCCGGTATCTCACATCAACAAGTTTCAGATACAAATGGACATTCAGAAAGTGTCCGAAGACGCTCGGTGCAGGATCTTCCCTGCAACACTTTCTGATGCCGCACAGGAGTGGTTTTTCAAATTCCCTCCTGCAAGTATAGTTTCCTGGGAAATGTTTGTAAAGGAGTTCTACGGACAGTTCTACGCGGGTCGTGTGCACCCGACTGAGGCAAACCAGCTGGTTGAAATACGCCAGCAAGACGGAGAACCACTGAAGGACTACGTCCAACGCTTTATGCGAGCAGCTGTCGGAGAAAAAATAGTGGGAGACGAAGGCAAGATGATGGCCATAACCGCAGGAGTTAAACGCCGCACACCTCTCTGGGACAGCCTCAGAAAACATGGGGTTAGTACTACCCAGGATTTCTTGGATCGAGCTGATCGATACATCAAGCTCGAAGATGCTATTGCCAATGAAGGGAAGCCCCCAGGCAAGGATAAGGGGACTGCCGAGCCCGCCAAAGTCGCCAATGGGTCCAAGCCCAACGGCAACGGAAAATGCAAAGGCAACGGGAACGGCAATGGCAATGGCAAGAATGGGGGGAAACAGCCACACAATGAGCCTTCCACCTCGGACAATAAACGATCCAAGGGTAATCGTTATGAACCTCGGTTCACTAACTATACTGCCCTTATTAAGTCTCGGGGAGAGGTTTATCAGGCCACGAGTTCCAGCGTGCCTTATAAGAAACTTGCTCCCATTCGAAAGGATATTTCGAGAAGAGACACTTTCAAGTTCTGTCGTTATCATAACGACTACGGACATGATACCAACGAATGCAACCAATTGAAGGATGAGATCGAGTTCCTTATTAGACAAGGACACTTAAGAAGATATATATGGGCCTCGGGAAATTCCCAACGAGAGGCTCCAGGTGGCAACGAGCAAGCGCCCACACGCTAATGCTTGCCACCTTTACAGCCTGATCCCGTAACTGGCACATTGTTAACCATCTGTGGAGGCCCTCACCTCGTGGGAAACAGCGGAAAGGCTAGTGAACGATATGCTCGGACTCTGCGCCACGACCAGGACATCGAGATGATGACTGTGGATGACCGTGCGCCGAAAAAGGCTCGGTCAGAAGAGGGCGAAATAACCTTCTCTGATGGCGACGCCCAGCATGTCTGGTTTCCACATTCCGATCCGCTGGTCGTGGATATCCAAATGGCCAACATAATGGTGAAGAGAGTGCTAGTTGATACAGGAAGTTCGGTGAACATCCTGTATAAGTCTTCGCTGGAACGCATGAAGTTATCCGTTAAGGACCTGGAGTCCCGCAACCAAACAATATACGGCTTCTCTGGTGAGGGACTCGCCCCCGCAGGGTCAATCAGACTACCAGTGACAGCAGGTACAACGCCTACTACCAGGACATTACTCGCTACTTTCATAGTAGTCGATTGTCCTTCGGCGTACAATGCCGTCATTGGGAGGCCTATACTGGTTGATCTACGGGCCATCACCTCCATTTGGCACTTGGCCATAAAATTCCCGATAGACGTAGGGGTAGTACGTGTGTTGGGAAACCAGAGGGAGGCCAGGGAGTGCTACAACGCCTCAGTCGCGAAGGCGAAGAAGGGAACGTCAAAAAGCACTCCCCCAGATAGGTTGCAGATGGCGATTGATACACAAGCCCAATCTGGTGATGAAGTCACCAAATAGGGTGTTGCCCAAAGTGAGGATAGAGATTTAGATCCTTGCTTTGGGGATTTTGAAGAAAATGTTGGACCCGTCGAGGACCTAGAAGAGGTCCAGCTTGATGAGAAAGACCCGACCAAAGTCGTAAAGGTCGGAAAAAACTTAGAACCAACCACGAAGCATGCACTGGTGGAGTTTTTGCGGAAAAACCAGGAAGTCTTTGCCTGGTTGCACAAAGACATGGCTGGGATAGATCTTGCAGTGATCAGGCATGTCCTAAACATAGACAAGAGTTTCCCACCCGTGCAACAGAAAAGAAGGCTGCTCGATAAGGATCGCTCGAGAGCCTTAAAAGAAGAAGTTGAAAGATTAAAGGAGAGTGGGTTCATCAGGGTGGCGTTTTATCCATCGTGGGTCTCTAATCCAGTATTGGTTCCCAAGCCTAACGACAAATGGCGAACCTGTGTGGATTTTACAGACCTCAATAAAGCCTGCCCGAAGGATTGCTTCCCACTCCCAAGGATCGACCAGTTGGTCGATGCTATTGCAGGACACGAGATCCTCTCCTTCATGGATGCGTATTCAGGCTACAATCAGATCAGCATGCATCCCCCTGACGAGGATCACACCAGCTTTCGGACCGATACATGATTATACTGTTATAAGGTAATGCCCTTCGGACTGAAAAACGCAGGTGCGACTTACCAGCGATTGGTTAACCACATGTTTAAAGAATTGATCGGCGTAAACATGGAGGTGTACGTGGACGACATGCTGGTAAAGTCGAAAAAAGCAGAAGGACATGTGAAGGATTTACGAGAGTGCTTCGATGTATTGAACAAATACAAAATGAAATTAAATCCTCTCAAATGTTCCTTCAGAGTCGGATCAGGGAAGTTCTTGGGGTTTATTGTCAATTCAAGAGGAATCGAGGCCAACCCCGACAAGATAAAAGCCCTGATCGATATGAAATCGCCAGAGAAGATCAAGGATGTACAAAGTTTAACTGGGAGAATTGCCGCCCTAAGTAGATTCATTTCAAAATCAATGGACAAATGCGTCCCTTTCTTCAATCTACTTAGGGGCAACAAGAAGTTCGAATGGACAGGAGACTATGAGCAAGCTTTTCAGGCCTTAAAAGCCCATATGGCACAGCCTCCTATCTTATCAAAGCCTATCGAAGGAGAAACTTTGTTCATTTACCTGGCGATCACTGAAGTTGCTGCTAGTGCGGTACTAGTACGAGAGGAAGAAGGCGTACAAAAAGCGGTTTACTATGTAAGCAAGAGGCTAATTGGAGTAGAACTGAGGTATCCTCCCATCGAGAGGTTAGCGTATTGTTTAATCTTGGCCTCAAGGAAGCTACGTCCTTACTTCTAAGCCCATCCTATTACAGTTTTAACTAACCAGCCCCTTCGGCAAGTCCTCCAAAAACCAGAGGCGGCTGGGCGTTTATTAAAATGGGCAGTCAAACTGAGGCAGTTCGATATTACATATTCACCGCGAGCAGCAGTAAAAGGACAAGTCTTGGCTGATCTTATTGCAGAGTTCACCGAACTCCCAGACAATGAGCAGTGCGAAAAGCCTAGTGCACCTGAGCCCCAAGATGAAGCTCCTTCGTGGAAGTTATTCACAGATGGGTCGTCCAACGAATCTCACGCGGGAGCAGGGGTGATCTTGATAACGCCAGAAGGGCATCGATTTCACTGCGCCATTAGGTTCGACTTTACCGCGTCAAATAATGAAGCCGAATACGAAGCACTCCTCGCTGGATTAAGAATGGCAAAAGACCTGAGTATAAAGGTGCTCGATATTTACAGTGATTCACAGCTGGTAGTGAATCAAGTTCTAGGGGAATATCAAGCACGATGCCTAAAAATGGTGGCCTACTTGAACAAAACAAAAGATCTGTTGGCCCAGTTTGAGAAGTATACCCTCCAGCAAATACCTCGGGATCAGAATTCGAACGCAGATGCCTTAGCCAAACTCGCGAGCGCGAAAGATGCTGACACTTTGAATATTGCGCCAGTGGAAAGATTGATCGAGCCAAGCATATGAGCAAGTGAAACCAGTATGGAAATCCGAATAGAAGATACATGGATGGCGCCATACTTGGAGTATCTGACCAATGGTATACTACCAGCAGATAGAAACAAGGCCAGAACTCTTCAAAGGTAGGCTGCTAGGTATATACTGGTCGATGGTGTTCTATATCAAAGAGGATATTCCATGCCACTGCTCAGATGTATTACACCAGAGAAAGCTAAGGAGCTAATGAAGGAAGTACATGAAGGCTTCTGCGGGGATCACGCTGGGGGGCAAAGTTTGACGAAAAAGATTCTAAGGCAAGGCTATTTCTGGCCGACTATGAACGAAGATTCAATGGAGTTTGTGCGAAAGTGCGATAAATGTCAGAGATTTTCCAAAATCCCACGCGCAACTCCAAACGAGTTAAAATAGATGCAGAGTCCTTAGTCTTTCGCAGTATGGGGTATAGACTTAATTGGATCCCTGCCAACAGGAAAAGGCGGAGTGAAGTACGTAGTCGTAGCAGTCGACTACTTCACCAAATGGGCCGAAGCTGAACCACTCGCTACCATAACGACCAAGAAAGTTCTTGACTTTGTCATCAAGAACATTGTTTGCCGATATGGTTTGCCTCGAAAGATTGTCTCAGACAACGGTATCCAATTTGACAGTGACTTATTAACAGACTTCTGCGAAAGGCACGGGATTATTAAAAGCTTTTCTTCAGTCGCGCATCCACAAGCAAACGGGCAGGTCGAAGCAGTGAATAAAATGCTTAAGGACACCCTGAAGAAAATGCTTGAAGACGCTAAAGGAGCATGACCAGAACAGCTGCCTGAAGTCCTCTGGTCGTATAGAACTTCTCATCGAACAGCAACAGGTCATACTCCGTTTTCCTTAGCATACGGGTATGAAGCTATGTTGCCCGTCGAATTAGATCCCCCCTCACATCGACGTATTACATATGACCAGGGCCAGAATAGCCAACTAATGATGGAGTCCCTAGACTCAATTGAAGAAATACGAGAACGAGCCCAACTCTGAGTTGCTGCGTACCAGCAAAAGGTCGCCTGGTATTTTAACTCAAAAGTAAACGAAAGGAAATTCAACGTCGGTGACCTAGTGCTACGACGAGTTTTCTTGAATACCCACGACCCCACTGTTGGAGTGCTCGGACCAAACTGGGAAGGACCTTACCAGATTGAAGAAGTCCTTCATCCGGGCACCTACAAACTTGCACGCTTAAATGGAGATCTCGTTCCACGCTATTGGAATGGAGAACACCTGTGCAAGTATTATCAGTGAACATACCTTCTTAAAGGACTGGCTTGTATTAATTTTTACTTTTTACAAGTTTCGAAAAAGGGTTAGCCACGTTGTATGGCTAATCGCTTATAAGTGTAAGATCTTTTTTTTAAAGATCACTCGTACAGACATGTTTAGTCCATTTTAATACGAGATTATAAGGGACTGTGCGCAGCCAGTCATTCTTGCCAACCTTTGTAAATTTATTTTTACAAGTATTTGTTCATTACGTGTGTTGTTTTGTTGTATTATAAGTGTTACGTTTCCTACCGAGCAGCAATGTTCGCACAGGTCGTGGTCAAGGCAAGTGACCAAGGACGTAAAGCTCCTCGATCACTTGGGGGGCACATAAGGTACATCGATAGCAAAGCATACCAAAGGGTATGTAAACACATGAACAAAATAAGTGAAAGCATGCTACGGTACTTAGAGTATTTTTCAAAATTTATGTTTTGTTAAATCAAACCAAAGTACTATGCTAAGTTCGGTCATGCGAACATATATTGTAATAAGAGAAATTATAATATCAATAAGGCAATCTTTTACACCGCGAGCAATATTGCTCGGATGTAATTGTTCAATTAAAAGTAAAAAGCTTTTACACCGCGAGCAGTATTGCTCGGATGTAATTGTTCAGTTATAAGTAAAAAACCTGCCCTTGCAGCAATAAAAATAAATTGTCTTTACAAACAGACCCGTGGGCCATCAAAACAAAATAAAAGAAATTTTTTTACTAAGCAGGAGGGTCTTGAGGATTAGGGGGAGTGCCCTGGTCGGCAGGAGGACCAGCTTCAGCATCAGCAGCAGGAGCCTTAACCTTAGCCTTCTCCTCTGCCTCCAACCGGGTGGCGCACTGCGCCATCAGAGTTCTCTTCAACCGCTTGGAAAGATAGTTGAAGTTGGCCTCCCGGTTGTGCTTCCAGTAGTCGTAAAAGCAGAGGAGGGTGGCCTCCTTATACTTCTTCAAGTTCATGGCCCCTTCCTCCTCAACCTCCTGCACTCGCCCCTCGAGCTCCCGCACCCGCTCCTCGAGCTTCTTCGCCTCATCCCTGCTGGCGGTCAGATCGAGTCTAAGCTGCTTGCACTCTTGGGTAACAAGTACAGAACTTTCCCTCCATTTCTGCCGGTCCTCGTTGGCTTTCTTTAAGGCCTCTTGGCTGTCCTGAAGCTCCTTGGTGAGAGTGGCTTGGTCCTCGCACAGTTGCTCATTCAGCTTGGACAGCTCCTTGTTCTCCTCGAACAGCTTGTTGTTCTCATCCTCAAGAGCTTGCTTAGCTTGAGCAAGCCTGGAGTCGAAGTTCTATCCCTGAGAAACCAACGCCCCAGCTAGCAGTTAAAGACAGCAGCCCCTGAAGACAAAGAATGAGATAAAGTAAGGAAAAGAAGTCGGACATAAATGATGAAGTAGCAGAAGATGACTTACGATGACTATCTCATTCAACCCTTTGTTGATGATTTGGTCGACCTCCATTGATGCAGTTTCATTGATGGCGGCCTGGCTGCGTCTGTGCTTCGAGAGCTTATATATCCTCTCCCTGGACGACCCAACCACAAGGCTGGACAGGGAGCCTTCAGGCAAGTTTTCCAATGCCTCCTTGTTAGCGGCCCTAGAGGAGGGCTGTGGATTCACAGGTGTGGGGGTCGACTGCTCGGTGGGGGGCGGAGGTGTCGTGTTCTCTTTGGAAGGTGCGGTGGCAGGAGCGTCTTCTGTTTGAGCCTTCTTCGAGGGGGTCTTGCTGCTTTCCCCTCGAGCCCTCTTGCTATCCTTCTTCGGGACAGAAGAGGTTGCGGTAGCCTGATAGTGCGCAAAGACGTCCTCGGAGTCCATACCTGCACCAAAGGAAACAACTCGAGCAGTAAGATTAAATGGTCATAGAGGGAACATAGATAAAAGTAAAAGGATTACAAGTAAAGTACCCGGGCTACAACTACTGGTCGTAGCATTATTTACTGAACTACCTAGTTCCTGGAAGAAATCTGAGTTTAAAGAGGGAGCATTCCTAAAGTTGCCGTCCCCATCAAATAGATGAGAGGGAATTGGCAAATTATTTAAAAGCGAGATTATTGTACTGTTTACATCATACGAATCGTTAGAAAGTTCGGTAGGCTCGACAGCCTTTTGTTTTCCCTTGCCTTTGGGGACTGAAGGTTTCTCCGCTCGGGGGGGGGGGGGGGGGCGGCAGGTTCCTTGATCGTAACCCCAGTTGGCCGCCTTCGAGGAGGCGGCGCCTGAGGTTGCTGCTCGGGTTCCTACTCAGGTTCCACGTCGGCTTGGACACCGCCCGCCGAGGGTTCATTCGTCGCAGATTGGGAGCCCCAAAGGCCGACCAGCCTAAGGTTAGCCTCGTTGACTAAGTTTTTTACACTCTTATCAGCATTCGGCATGCTGGCTAAGAGTGTTGCCCTTGACTCCATCCCTGGAGTAGGGACTGGACGTAACCAGGGGCCTGAAACACAATGGATGTCAAGATATAATGACAGAAAAGCACTAACTAAAGAAACTGCTCGCATAAGAATTCTTTGCCTCCTCGGGTGAAGGCCAGGTTGTCCGCAGCAAGGTCAGGAGTGAGGAAGTATTCATGGTGATACTTCCCTACATTAGAGATATGGGTGGTGTCGGACAAAAAAGTGCGTCCGGATTCCTGATGGCAGAAGTGAAAAAACCCTGTACCATCTTGGTTGGGGTTGGACTTAAGGTCAAAAATAAAATTGACCTCGTGGGGGGAAGGTACTGGCCATTTTTTGAGCTTATAAAGGATATAGAGCGTGACCAGCATTCTATATTCGTTCGGGGTGATTTGAAAGGGGGCTACTTCGAAGTAATTAGCCACCCCCTGAAAAAACGAGTGAAAAGGCAGGGTGGCACCTGCCTCAATGTGGAACCTCGACGAGGCGCTGTAAGCCCCGCCTGGTAGATTGGCTCGCTGGTCGATAGATGGTTTAACCAAGGTCACACCCGTCAGATTGTATCTGTTTAGATAATTGGCAATCATCTGCAGTGTCATCGTACTTTGAGGGACAATGTGCCACGCAACGGCTGGTTGGTCGACATGGCGAGGGCGGGCACGCCTTTGGACATTGGTCTCTGGAGCAAATTCGCCTCGACCACTGGTCGAGGGGGCATCAGCAGAAGGCTGGCCTGAGGAGTTAGGGTCTTTCCTTTTTCGAGCCTTTGTTTTTGTTCGGGCCATTCTCTGATTGGGGACTGGAGGACGGTTTGAGCTAGGGCGAGAAAAGGGGATTTCTGGTATCAAAGTAGATGGGTTCTCTTCGCATTCAAGTAGTTGGGCCAAGAGGTCGTCTTCAATAGGTCTTTCTCCCCCCAAGGGTCTTGCATATGAACTGTAAACAGACAATGGAGGAGATAAGACAGTCTGCGAAGTAGTGTGGAAGATTGGGATAACGTTTCTTGTGTCTAAATAACCAGCAGCATCCTACTCCTACGCTAAGTTCGACATTAACAGTTTGAAAAACGGAACAGGAAGGAAGAAAAACTATTTTATGAAAGAGAACTGTTTCGACTCCTAAAGGGCGGGAAAAAAACCCAGTTTTTTCAACTAGCTTAAAGATTGAATTTTTACGTCGATCTTACGCCCTAAGCCTATGATCCTTACTATCAAACTAGATCCTAACCTATACAAAGCATAAAGATGCCCTCTTACCAAGCAGTGGAAGGTTTATACAAAAAAAAATCCTCGTAAAACCCTATTCACGAACACGGAAATTACAGAACCTAGAAACGACATGCATGGTATAATGAAAAGTTTAAAAAGACAAGATGATTACCTGGGCGAAGATGGAGATTCGGAAGAGAATGAAAAAGTTCGAGTCGGAAAGATCCTCGGCTAGGCGATTGACTGGTTTCGAAGCTCTGTACTCTGAAGGCAAGGTTCTTCAAGTTCTTGACAAAGATGGTAAGAAAATTTTTTTAAAGAGGAAAAAGAAGGTATTTATGGGGACCGAGGTATGGCCAAAAAGTAGCAATCATTATTTTTAATTCTCGAAACGTGGGGAAGTGTATAAGCCGTCAATTTTTTTCTTGAAAACTGAAAAGGCTTGATTAGACATAATCATGTCACGGTTTTAAAAAACGCACGTGGATTCTGACAGACATCGTGGGGATATGAACGGTTGTTTCCTTAAAGTTTCTTTATTGCTGGTCGCACTAAACAAACTTGGGGGGAAAATGTTATCCAAAAAATAAGCATGGATGACATGGCAAATATTTAGTACATGTGGCTAACATCTGGCAGAATTCGTGCTCGACTATCGACCAGGAAGACATCTAGTGTCACGACGTTCGATCTCTTCATACGACCAGCCTGGTCATACGCATGCTATACGCGGAAAAGATCTTAGGCAGTTAAGATAGTATCCGAAATTATCTCCCATGATTTCCTGAGTATCCGATTATTTAGGAAATAATATCTATAACAAATTAATGTAAATCCTCATTGAGCCTATAAATAGAGAAGGAGGTCTCAAGGGAAAGGGGATCTTCTTCTTTTTCGCTTTCTGATCATTGGATATATTGTCTTGTTCTTCAGAGGTTGGTGAAACTCATTGAACCCTAGTTATTTGATCACTCATTTGAATCCTATATCAATAACAATTCAAGTGGACGCAGGTTATTACCAGATTCTGGGGCCGAACCACTATAAACTCTTGTGTCCTTTATTATTTCGTCATCACATTCTTTCCAACGTGTTTGTCCACATCAAGCAAATTTGACTCCGTGTTAGTTGGCTAAAATCAGGGTCAACAATAGCGACAATATTTCTGGAGCTTCGTCTTCTCAACCTCTAGCTCCAACCCATCCTTCCAAGTACCGGGCAGTGCAGTCTCAACATATGATACTTCCATACATGTACGGAGTAACACCTTATATGTGGCCAATTCCAGCATTGTCGCATCTGCCGTATCCCTACATGTTTGGAGCTGGATCGTCCACATCACCTCCCCAATATTCCTGGCCGATACTGTCGCCGCAGCCACCACAACAACCACAACCGCAACAAGAAGACAATAGGGAGGACGATCCAGCTAATTTAGGAGACTAAGTTTATTTTATTGTTAATTATTGTTAAATTATATGAACAATATGAATATTTGTTATCTTAATGTATTAAGAATATGGATAATTGTTATCTTAATGAACTAATTTGAATATTTAATATAATATTTTTATTTTTAATATATTTGTTTCCAATTATTTTAATTTTAATTAATAATTTAGATTTTAACAATTAATTAAAATTTTAATTTTATTATTTTTTATAAATAAAATAGTTTTAGGGGCGACAATAAAGTATCATGGGCGACTAGTGACATCATGGGCGACACATCGACTAAGATTTGTGGCAAAATCTCATGGTATTAGGGGCTACATGTCAACCCTAATAATAAAGCATTAGGGGCGACACATCGACAAAAGTTATGCCAAATGTTCAAATATTTGGGGCGACATTTCAACTTTTAGGGGCAACCCATTAGTCGTCTCTAATGTACACAATTAGAAGCATTTTATTAGGGGTGACACATCAATGGCGACTTTTCCTAAAACTGGTTTTTGTTATAGTGCTTCTCGATGAGTATTACGAATGTAAAACCCTTTAGTCCAAATGAACATCGGTGTCGCCGGAAAATGTTTATAAAGGAGCAGAGACACCCAAAATCTCACTAGAGAAAAGCAACAAGTCGATCGGAGTGACTTAGTGGATAACGTTCTTCTCGCGATGCTGATTCCAATGGTACAAACCACTCGCCGAATGGTCGTCGGAGTTGGCCGAGAAGGCTCCTTAAAGTTTCGACGTCGAAACTTCGATGTGTCCGTACATGCGTGTCCTTGCTCCGATTACCACCAAATTTTGGGTGTGGCTTCATCTACAGTTGGTGGTGCTGCAGAACCCGCATGTATCCGGAAGTGGTCCGATTTGGGCATGGCCGTACGCCGTCCGAAGAGAGAAATAAAGAAGAAAAAGAAAGAAGAATAGAGAGAAAGAGAAAGAGAAGGTGGAGCGGGGAGAGATAAGGAAAGAAGATACGGGTCTTTGACTCATGTGTGAGTCCTACCTTTATTTAAATTATAATATTTTTTTGTAATAAAATCATGGCTTTTACATTCAGTGTACCAAGAAAAAGACGAGACTACAGCCAAATATTGACCACTCCAAGAGTTGTCACCGAATCTTGATTGCAACCCGATCTTTGCATTGAATATCTTCATCTCCTATAAGATTTTTTAGATTAAATCTGTTGTGAACATCTTAAGGAATTTGATTTGGTGTGTGCATGAATGAAGCATCTCTAACGTTATAAATTATTAACACAAACGCATTGGTAATAAAAGCTCTCACATTATTTCATCTTTAATATAACATTATACTTCCCTTAATGTATATAAGGAAAATACAGTACAGAGTACTAATTAATGTAATATGAATATGAATACAATTAATATATATATATATGCCTCTCTCTCTCACATAACCAATCTGCGTGGCATTTCTCTCTCTCTCTCTCCTCTCTATAGTACGTTGCAAGAAACTTATATATAAAACTCTTCTCTTCACTTTATTACTTAAAATTACTCTTCATATATATAATAATTATATATATAAAGGTATATAGATAGTCAAAACAGACTTACTAATTACCCCAAATAATCAAGCATTGACAAAATTGCAATTCACCCGGATTTCCCCCTTATCACGAGGCCTGGTCTTGACCTGCACATTGCCAAGATTGATCATGGAAACTGCAAACTGGCTCTCAAAGAGATGAGGCTGAGTACCCAAAGCGGAGACAAAAGAAGAGGTTCTCTTGTCGGAATACAGCTGCTGATCAGTGGACAACAACCCTTTCTTGTTCATAAGATTAGTGTAATACATTGTATCGAATTTCTTAGGAGTGGTTGCATCAAGATCCACCAAGCTATAAGCCGTTTTACACTTTTTCCTTACCACATTCAATAAGGTCACGTTAAGTGATCGATCAGGCGTTTTGCCGAGCCTATGTTGGAACGCGAGACAGGCGCTTCTTCCTATGGTGTGAGCGCCAGAGAGTACGACTAGGTCGAGCATGTTAAGGCCGCGTGACTCGAAGAATTTGATTAATCCGGTGGTGTTTTCGCGGCCCTGAGGAACCAATTCTGCCTCTTTGGCCAAGGAAACTCGGCCGTCTTTGCGGCCGAAAGGGACTTCCCAGAATGGACCTCCGGCGAAGATGGTGGCGTCTCTGGCTGCGGCGGTAAGGATGTCTGCACAAGAGACTGTTTTTGGGCACTTCTTCTCGAGTACGCTCTTGATGTCGTTTATCTCTCGGAAACCTCTTAGGGTTTTGCTCGAGAGAGCTGCCCTCTCGCTTCCTTTATGGTTTAGTAAAACTGATGCATCACAGCCCTGAGATGTATCCATATATAGGTTTAAGACAGAAGAATAAATCATAATTGGAATATGCATGTAATAATTAATTATTCAACATTTCTGCGTATATATACTAACCCTAACAGCACAGTCATGAAAATGCAAGCGAATGATGGCAGGAGCCAAGGTCGGGTCCTTGTTGATCCACGCTCTCATTCTTCTATGGATGATGGCTTCAGCATCTGGACATGTCTTCATATAATGAGACACAGACAAAAGAGCTTCGGGAGGCAGATTGTTAGGGTTTGTGGATTTAGAAGAGCTTGCTCTTGTGGGAGTAAAGTTCATGGATGACGACGCCACAAAAGGAGCAATTATCAAAACAGCGAGAGCCAAAGATAACTTCATTATTTTCATGGTATATGATGCTCTTAATAGATAGCTAGAATATGTGTGTATAGTTCTCTATGATAAGACTTTGTTTTATAGGTCCCATAGAATACGTGTGAAGCACTAATATTTTTAAAAATTAGTCAAGACATGCAAACATGTTTGTTTTTGAAAAGCAATAAGTAAACTCTTTTCAAGTCAAAACATCATTTGTTTTTTTAATATTTTAGAGGAGTGAACATTTTGAATGAATTAATGCATACAGCATGACATGGTAGGCTTTTATATTAGGGGAGAACCCCGTGTAACGTTAACGTAGGAACAAGGATCTCCAGCATAAACAATAGCACGTTTTCGCTTCGTACAAGAGATTAACTATAAAATATTTTTTTGCTAAAAGGAAAAAAATTCTTATTCCCTTTTCCAAATAAAAATTCTTATATTCGGGTTGGTCATATTCAAAATGTAATTAATTAAAGTATTTTCAAGCTATAAATAACAAATATCTGCCGCACAAATTATGTATAACCAAATGAATGTATGTTTTATCATTTAAAATTATTAGTTACTAAATTAAGTATTTAATTAATGTAAATATTTTAAATGATGTGACATATATTTATTAGAAAGATATATACGCTGAGTGATCAAAATTAGACAGAAAATTTAGATTCATAAATAACTGTCCACAGTGAATTGATTTTTAGTTTTTTCATTTTACTTTTTCCTAATATTCCAAACTAATTAAAATGAAATACCTTTATTAAGATAACCCTTATTAAATTTGATATGATATATAAAGATGATTTTTTAATAATTGAGTTGTTGTATTTTAATTAGATAAATAAAAACATATGAGACAGAGTGAATTGAGTCGATCCTAATATATTTATTAATTGTGAACTTGATTGATAAAAGTACCCAAAAGTCTGATTGGCATATAATAATGAGATTTTTTCAAAAATATATATTTTTTATTATTTTACTTTTTTACGATCTTGATTTTTTTTCTTCAAAAATATCAACTTAAGTTTTCAAAAATACGTGTTTATAGTTTTATATTTACAAAAACACGGTATTAATAAAACAACTAAAAAACAACAATAAGACAACAACTAAACATTAACCCACGACATACTAACATGTTTTTTTAAAAAAAAATCAAAATATATTTGCAAACAACTAAACAACAAATAGACATCAACAGAACAACATAACAACTATAAATAAACTTAAACAACTAAAAAATATACATAAAATCTAAACAACACAAAAACAACAACCCCACAACAACGCTGTGCAACCCATTACATTTTAAAAAAGCAACACACTGCAATACAATTTTAAAAAAACAACTAGAAAATAACAATTGGACAACAACTAGACATCAACACACTACATACTAACACATTATAAAAGACAACTAAAAAACAACAATTGGACAACAAGACATCAACCCACCGCATTAAAAAATAACAGTTGAACAACTAAAAGTCAACCCATTACATACTAACACATTTTTAAAAAAAAAAATTAAAAATATAATAATAAGAATGAATGATAACATGTGACTAGATAAAAGAAATAAATGGAGAGAGAGTGGTAGGATAATAAGTTGAGAGAGTGTGTGGTAGGAAAATAAGTAGAGAGAAAATGTAAGAAATAAGAAATAAGAAATAAAAAAATTGGAATAAAAATAGAGATAAAAAAAACATTTTACTCAAGAACATCAATATAATCGCAACATAATTGCAATATTAAAACAACTAGACAACAATTATTCAACAACAAAGTCATCATCTTCTTCAACCACAAAAATGTTTTCGTCACTACCCTTCCCATCAACAACATCCTAAAAAAGTAACTGACATAAACATTAAAAAATAATAATTACATCTCTCTTTTTTCAAATAAAAATAACTTAAAATACATTACTCAAATAAAATGCAGAAAGTAACTAAACAATAACTAAAAAACATTAAAAATAAATATACTTTTATAATATGAAAATGATATTGATATATGATTAAATGATAATAACAATTAAACAATATTAAAAAAAATAAAACAAAAATAGTAAAGAATACAAAAGATAATATGAATAACAACAATATTAAGACGACTAAGTAACAACGTAACATAAATATAAAAACAACAAAACAAAATAATAACAACGAAAAACTAAGTGAGACAACAAGGTCATGACCATCTCCGACAATATTCACAATAGGACCATTATTACCACCATATTTCTCTTTTATTTTATATATATAATCTTAATAACACTTAACAAAAGATATGTATTCAACCATTAAATTAAAGATAAGAATTGATTGCCAAATCCTCATAAATACATGAGAAAATTTTATGTAACTTTTATTATAATAAAAAAAAATTACACTTTACCTATCTCTTTCTTTTTTTTTTTGAAAAAAAAAAAGATTATGCAAATTTAACTTATATTATTATTTATTTGAATGTATTATTATTATTTAATTGAATGAGAAAATCATCATAAAAAGATAATACTACTGTGAGGTGTGAGGTGTGAGACGCACAAAATGACAAAAATTATTAACCTTCTCAGCTAAACAAATTTTCTCATTTTTTCTTTCTATCTCTATTTTTATATATACGTGTGCACACTCACTATTATATATATATATATATTTATATAAATGAAAAAAAAAGGTGAAGAGGGGACAAACCTGACGCATGTCCTCTTAAAATTGTTATAATTCCTATGTAATCGTAAAAATGTAAATTTTAATGATTTTATTGTGTTTCATGTAAATTTCTCTATAATATATGGATCTACGTGCTTGTTGACATAATGATCTTTCAAAAGAACATCAAAATTAAGCATAATTTGAGAGATGGGAACATTTCAGCTGATATGTTACTCTCTTCATACTGTAAGTGATTGATAATTTTTAACGCAGTACTTTTTTATTCTTCCCTAGTTTTTTCCCTTTTTGTTTTACTTATTAGGTTTCAATGGGGCTGGAGACAATATAGTGATTTTTTTCTCCATTTTATATTAGAATGTTGAGGAGGGTTTTAGGTTTTAGCTGGTCACTAAAAAGAAATAATAATATAAGAGATATAATATAATCGTGATTAATTAGTGCCCTAATTTTGCTTCTCATCCGACCTACCACATAAAATATTATCATAATTAGTTTATTGTAAAAATTCCCTAGAAGAATACAATGATAAGGCAAGAATAATGTAATTGGATTTTAATGAAAGCATGTCCAAGAGATTCATAGAACTAGCTAGCTAATCCTTACCCTTACCGACATTCACCACTACAACAAATATAACCTTTCTCTGCGCTTTTTTTTTTTCAACCTTAAAGAAAAAGCGCAGAGAAAATGTTTGAATGAGTCTAAAATATCATATTTAATATCTGAAATTCCGTTTTTAGTAATTACCAAATTAATTAAACCAAGTGAATTAATTAAAGTGCGGAATGGTAATTAACTGTTTACACAGATTACAGTTCTGTTGGGACAGAAACCACACTTGTCACGACAGAAACTGAACACAATAAAAAGACAGTGCAAAACAATAAAGAACACAACGAATTTTTACAAGGTTCAGAAACCCTTTCGGATAACCTATTCCTTGGGGCTACGCCCAGAGAATAAAATCAGTTAATAAAGAATCACAAATACAAAAACATTGACTTAAACAAAACAAGACTCCCTCTTGAGATTTGCCTCAACTTGTTGTACTTCTCTTCACTAATCTGATCTTGATTGAAACGCTCAACCACTTGAACTCCCTTCAATGGCCAGCGAGTGCTTGCATCCTCCTGATGCAAGGCTTGTAAAAATCTTCTCTCGAAGACTATAAATGTTGTGTTCGGATTACAATATGTATTCACTCATGAACATGGTATAAACTCACCACTAAAAACTAAACACACATATTACTACAAGATCACATGAATACTTATGATCTTGAATACAAAGAGGAACTCTCTCAAATATTACAATAATGCTCACGAATAATGCACCAAAGAGTTCACTTTTCTCACTGCCTTTAGAGCCCTATTTATAGAGTCATTTTTCGTGCTCACAAAGGCTGAGAAAGAATTCTTCTAATAAAGGCAAGAATCATAGAAGTTATTCTTGATTGTCGAAGAGTTACCTTATTTAGAAGATGCTGATCCGACAGATGCGATATCGGTGGGGATAGCTCAGACCTGTGTCGGATCAAAACAAGCTCAAAAAGGAAACAACAATTAATGACATTAAGAACCAGTTTCCTGATTGCAATCCTTGAGCTGCACGAAAATATATCAGCAAATAATCCAAAAACAACTTTGGGTAAGTACCAAATATTTGCAATATACTTTGTTTCCTTTATAAACAAAATGAGACAATATAGGCTAAATAAGGAAGCACATTATTGTCCAAAATTCACACAAAAGGAAAGTGGTTTTCCGAAAATTTCAATAAAGGAAACCAAACAATTCCGAAAATTATAATAAAGGGAAACAAACATTTCCGAATATTATAATAAAGGGAAACAACTAATTCAACCAATTTTATCTTTTAAGAAAAAGATATTTCTATAAAAATGACAATTATAGGATTAACAATCTCTCCCTTTGGCAATTTTATAGACAAGGAATATCTATTTTTAAAAGATCCCTGCAAAATACACGTAAGAGCTCAAAATCATAAGAGTCACAAAATGATCACAAAATGACTCCCCCTGCGAAAGATAACCAAAGCACAAGAGAAAAACAGTTAACAAAAACCAATAAGAAACAGCAGGTCAGTCAACATAATCGATGTACCAAAAAATAGAGTTACTCTCTCTCCCCCTCATTGTCTAAGAAAAATTCCAAAGAACAGAGAAAACGAAACCAAAAGAAAGACCCATCAAGTGTTCTTTTACGTCTATCAAAAGCAAAATAAAAAAAGATCAAAGGGAACTGTAACCATCATGGAGCAGGAGAGGTGGATGCACTGATAAGGGCCAATGAAGCAAGAATTTGGCGCTGAGTATCCTCCATTAGAGTGAACCGGTTAGAAAGATGTGTAAGACTTGTCTGGACAGAAGCGAGAGCAGTCGGGACAGCAGGGGTATCAGGCTCCTTGGTCTTCATGGCTGCTAGAATAGAAAAAAATGGAGACACACAAAGAACAAAAACCCTAAACACTTTGGTTATACGTGAGAGAGACAAACAGGAAAAACACTGATTATAAAACAACCAAAGTGAACCCGAATAGAGTATTCGGTGCACAAATGAGGCAAGTTCAAAAATGGGTAACAAAAAATGGGTAACCGAATTTTAGTGATAAATGCCAAAATATCTCCTTTTTTTTTTTTTTTAAACAAATTCTTTCACACCTCAAAATTGGAAACTTTTTGAATATTTTTAGAATATGTTTAGATAAAACAAATAAATTGCAACGATTAATTTTTTTTCAAACCTTTTTTTTAAGTACACGGTACAAACATATTTTATTTTTCAATTTTTTTTATTTTATTTTATTTCAAAATTGCCGAAAATAGAGTGTAAATTGCCATACCATATGTATCCATGTAAATGCCAAATCTTGTTCAAAAGAAACAAGATAACCATATTTTTCACAAATTAGAGAAATGAGTTATAAATCAAATACTAAGAGACCATAATTCGAAAAATATACCAATCACAAAACATATTTGAATCAATTCATTATATGTATGAGTCTTACAACCATCTTACACAGTCTAGAGTAGGCATATGTGTGTGCATGTGTAATCCCTCAAATCACTCAATATTATAAAAAAAACACAAAAAACACTCAAATCACTCTCTCTCTCTCCTCGATTCTCTCTCTTTTATCCCGATGCTCCCTCCCTCTCTCTCTCTAGCTCGTCTCCGAACAGCCAAATGATTGCCTTGCTATCGCCACCGAACGCCACGCGCCACCCCACGAGATGCGCCGCCCCCCGAAACCTCCAACCCCCGGATCTCAGCCCCTCACGCGCGACCTAAGGCCCTCAAAGTGCATCTCGAAGTTTATGTGATTTTGGGATTTCCCAAACTTTCCGACCACTTTCCGGCCACCTCGAGTCACCACGAGATGAACCACCACCATTACCATATTCCTTGCATCTTGGGCTTCAAAACCAACTAAAAAATTAGACCCAATGGCCACCGTGGAGTGGTGGCACTGCCACTTACTCCGGCCATTCTTTTAGGGCCCGCGTCAATTTTTTAAAGCTCTCAAATAGAGGACTCACGCCCCGTGAGTCCTAACAAATTTTTTAGGTCTTGAGAACCGAGTCCTAAAAGGTCTTTTTTGTAGTAGTGAATGCCGCGTCTAAACTATATACTTAAATTCTGAAATGTGCATGTTTGTTGGCTACGCTTTAGAGAGAAGACGTGGTTACTTTTATAGTCCTAAGGACCAAAAGGTATTTGTGTCAATAAATGCAACCTTCTTTGAATATGACTATATGATAAACTATAAACCTAGGAGCAAAGTCATATATTTTGGAGGAACTCACATTTGATCAGATTAGTCCATCCTCATCACTGAGGGATAAACGACAAACCATAGAAACCACTGAAGATGTCAGTCTCATTGGGTGCAAATGGATCTTCAAGAAGAAAAAAATGTATAGATGGGAAAGTAGAGACTTTCAAAAAAAGATTTGTAGCTAAGGATTACACTTAAAAGGAAAGTGTTGATTCTGAAGAAACATTCTCTCATGTTGCCACACTAAAATCCATTCGCATCCTTTTATCCATAGTTGCTGCTCATGACTATGAGATATGAAAAGTAGATGTTAAGACAACATTTCTTAATGGATCTCTTGATGAAAGTATCTATATGGTACAACCAAAAGGATTCATACAAAATGGGCAAGATCACAAACTATGCAAGTTGTTGAAATCCATTTGTGAATTAAAATAAGCATCGAGATCATGGAATCTTCCATTGATGAAACTATTAAAACATACGGCTTAAAAAAATGTTAACGAAGCATGTGTGTATAAATATATCAAATGGAAGATTGTGGTAAAGCACATTCTCAAGTATCCCCGAAGAATTAGAGTCTGATTGGTTTGCGATTAGAAAACTGTATTTTGAATAGTGAGATTCTGAAATGAAAATCTGAATTTAGTGATTGAAACATGTTTTTGAAAATGTGATTGGTTCACTGCCAGTAAACTCTTTTTGAGTTTTAAAAAACTGAATCTGTGATTGGTATTAAATTTGAAAATATAACAGAAACTGAATACGTGATTGGTTCAGCTGAATCTGAATATTATTTTAATTTTATATACATATGTTGTATAATATTAAATTTTGATCTATAAATAGATTTAATTAAGTAAAATTTAATTATATTGATAAATTAAAATTTCATAGTAGTGCATTGATTAAATTCATAACAATATTGCATTGTCATTAAAATAAAAAAATTTCGTTATCTACACACTTTTGATATAAAAGAGATATACAATAAGCCATCATCATAGATTATTTTTTTCAAAAATAAAAATATTTAAGGCTGTTGGAACATAAAACCATAAGGAAGAGAAGTGAAAGCCGAGGAGCAGGAGTACATGATGCTAATCTTGGGATATTGGATATATAAATTCAAATCCACAAAAAACGTTAAAATGATGTTTTCAATTTTTGGCTTAAAATTTGAGTTTGGATTTGGATTTTATTTTTGAATACATTCAACCAATCACATATTTTTGTGGGACCCACTATTTTTATGTTTTTGGATTTGTAAATTTGTATCCAAATCAGCTACCAATCAACCCCTTAGAAATTGTATTATGATTGTGTATTCAGGTAGTGACCTGAACCCCCTTGGATATACCGATTTTGATTTTCAATTATATGGGGATGGTCGTAAATCGACATCTGGTACATTATCCACTATTGGTGGAGGAGTTGTAGTCCCGAGAAGTATTAAACAATCCACCGTTTGCATATTCAACCATGGAAGCTGAATACATAGTGACTTATGAAGCAGCTAAAGAAAATGTTTGGCTCAAAATGTTTTATAATGATAGGGAAATCATTCCAGAGATGAATAAGCCGCTAATTGATAGAATAGTTTTTATAGTGTTTTAGAGGGTAATTTTAGGGAATTTTTGAGTTATGTTTGTGCAGTATGATGCTTTTGTTGCCTTTGTTGTTAATATTTCAGTATTTATGGAAGAATTGATGAAAAGACCGCGTTAGGCTCCGAAAAGAAGTAGATTGGCGAAAATTGTACATTAGAGTCGCAGCGCTGAGTATTTGAGCAGAGGCGCAACCTTTTGGAGCAACGATGCTATTAATTGAGAAAATAGAGCCACGACGCAGGCAAAGTAGGGTCGCAGTGGTGGTTAAGTTAGAGACCAGTGATTTTTTCAATTGAGGATACGAGCCGCGATGCACACTTATGGGGCTGCAGTGCCTGAGGTGGTTAATGTGTAAATTAGGGCATTTTAAGCATGGGAAAAAGTAGAATTTCATGTTCAAAGCACAAACTACTATTTAAGCATCATTATGACGATTTCTGAATAGAACCCTAAGAGGAGACTCAAGAAAACACTCTATGGTGGCAAAAGCTTGGAGATCAACTAGTTCTATCATTCTTTTTCTTCTTCTTTTACTTTCCCTTGTAGTAATGTTTATATTTAGTTTGATGGATTTTGATTATGTTTAGCATAAACTAATTTCTAATTTAGGGTGTTAATGGATTCTTCTTGAAACTTTATGATTATCTAATGAAGTTTTTATGAATTCCATATCAATATTGTGAATTATTTGACTTGTGTTTAGTACTTGTGAATGCTTGATCATAATTGACATGATTTGTATGATTTTAACCTGAGATCTGAGTAGTGAAGGATAAATATGCTAAAGTCAAAATAATCATATATTTATTTTGGATGAGAATACCTGTATGATTTGTGTAGCTTAGGGTTTACATGTTTTATTTATGCAATATGTTAGTTTACCACAGAGATGTAGGAGATTGCTTATTGTAGAGAATTATAAGTCCATGTAAGAAAATAAGTCACAATTATTATCTACTATCACAATAGAGATAGGAATTCTTAAGTTCACATTAGAGAGGCATGGGTGGATAGTTGATGAAGTTAATAACCCTAATTCTTATTCCATTGAATTAATATTTAGTATTGACTTCTCTATTGTTCTATTTTGTTGTTATATTGTTCTATTCCTTTAGTTTTATAAATTCTGAATTCATTATTTGTCGAATTAGTTGGAATTAAAGATTAATTTTTGGTAGCTAATAAAAGACTTCGTTGGAACGATACTTGATTTATCAATTTTTTTTGGTAAATTAGCTCAAACTTGTATTATGCACAAAACTAATTACAAACACTAATCAATTAATTACATTTGTAACTTCCCCACCCAATCTAAATCATCCTTACTTATATTCTCTGCCTTCATAAAGGAAATCCTATTACAGACACCAGTTTGGATTTTCAAAACAACATTACAAGCCATTGGTACCCTTAGATTCCAATATGCATCATTTCGAGCTCTCCATATGTGGTACACACTAGCACTAAGAGCATATTAGTACACTCTTCTTCGGCAACATGAATCTCTACTTCTCCTAACCCAATTCAAAATTCCAATAAGCTCATATCTATTAGAGCCAATACTTAACCAGGTTAGAATTTGATGCATACATTGCTTACTAGACTGACACTCAATGAATAAGTGTCTATGGGATTCTTCAAACTGACCACAGATAACACAAAAATGATCATTTGTAACACCAAATCTTGTGAGCCTATCTCTATCTGCAACCGCTTCTTTAATACCAGCCAGGTCACAAACTTGTGCTTGGGGATACCAAGTCTATCCCACATTAGAGAGTACTTCCATCTGATCCCTGTAGTCTTGTTCAGCAACTTGTACACCTTGGCAATACTATAGCTTGGCCAACTGATTACACTATGAAGGTATACTTCCTCCAACTCATTCTTAGTCTTGACAATTCATTTCCAGTACCAACTACTTGTGATTGGAGCATTATAACTCCACCAATCATCCTCCTTTATGTACACATTATGTACCCATTTCACCCATAAATTGTCTTCTTTCTTTATAATTGCCCAAATATATTTTCCCATAGCACACATGTTCCATAGACCAATATCTTTGAAACCGAGCCCTCCCTGTTGCTGGGACTTGCAAATCTCAGCCCAAGAAACTCTCCCAGGACCTGCATAATCATCTGTGCTTTTCCACAAAAAAGCCCTAAATATTTGATTGATTATTTTAATCACAGCTCTTTGAAGAATTACCACTTGAAACCAATACATATTGATTGAGAGCAGCACCGAATTAGTAAGGATACATCTCCCTGCAAAAGAGAGATTCCTCGAGCTCCAATTCCTTATCTGCATTACCATTTTATCTACAAGACACTCACAATCCGCTCTTGTAATTCTTTTGTTGCTGATTGTCATTCCTAAATAGTTAAAATGAAGAATATTGCGAATAAAACCTGTCACCCCAGTAAGCCGAGCCCAATCCTCCTCCTTCAACCCCGCACCATATATGGCAGATTTCCCTTTGTTTTCTTGCAATCTTGAACTCTTAGAAAAAAGCTGAAAGCCTCGTAACATTAAATGGATAGACGTGAAATATCCTTTACTAAATAATAACAAATCATTCGCAAACACAAAGATGGGTAAGCTTTAGGCTCTTACACCTTGGATGAAACTTGAAATCATTTTGCTTAGCTACTTTAACCATAATTCTTGAAAGATATTCCATTCCTATTACAAATAGCAAGGGGGACATTGGATCCCCTTGTCTTAACCCTCTCTTTGAATGGATATAACCCTTTAGAGCCCCATTGATCATGAAAGAAAATCTTGGAGTAGTAATACAACTCATCACAAAGTCTATAAACTTCAGGGGAAACTTTAGGGCCATCATCATTTCTTTTAAAAAAACTCCAATCCAAAGTGTCATAAGCCTTTTGAAGATCAATTTTTATCATACAAGCAGATCTAGCACCTTTCCTTCCATACCATCTCACCATATCTTGACAAATCATTATATTGGGTGCTATATTTCTTCCTTTAACAAAACCACTTTGATTTTCTAAGATAATTGAAGGAAGAATCTCTCTAGGTCTCGAGCAAATGAGCTTTGTAGAAATCTTGTAGACCACATTACAACAAGAAATGGGTCTATACTCTCTCACATTCTTGGGGCATTTTGTTTTGGGAATAAGAGTCATTGTTGTTGTATTGATCTCCTTAAGAATCCTACCAGTATGAAGAAAAGATAAGACCAACTTAACTACTAAGTCCGGACCTGTAATGTCCCATGTGTGCTTGAAGAACACACTGCTGTACCCATCTGGACCCGGTGCCTTCTCATCTGGTATCGAAAACAGAGCTGCTTGAACATCATCTTTAGTGTATTCCTTTTGCAAAAAATCAGCTTGCTGCTCAGTAACTAGCATCCCTGCTTGCACCACTTTAGGCAACACTGATTTCCTTCCTGCTTGAATTGTTCCCAATAAAGCTTCATAGAACTTTTGAAAAGCCTGACTTACTCCTTCCTGAGTATTAATCCAATTTCCTTTCATATCCCATATAGAATATATCGAGTTCTGTATGCGCCTACTTCTAATACTGCAATGAAACACTTTTGTATTCTCGCCCCCTTCCTTCAGCCAATCCATTTTCATCTTCTGCTTCAAGAAATGAATCATATCCTTATGAGCTTGCTGATGCTCTTTTCGTGTTGTTGTCTCCTCATCAATCAACTGAATGTTGCCAGGATCCTCTTTAATTTTTTCTAGAATATCTATTATCACCTTATACTTCTCTGCGTCCTTAACAAACACATCCCCTTTACCTTCTCTGTTAATCTTTGTTAGTACAGCCCTTAGTCTCTTTAACTTGCTAATCAGAAAAAACATTGGAGTCCCATTTGTAGCTTTATTCCATCTCTCAGCCACCTCCTATGAATTGTTTTATAGCTACTCCAAAAGTTGAAGTATCTAAAAGGTTTCCTAGTCTTCTGGATTGGATTGGATAGTTTCCTAGTCTCCTTGATTTATCGTTTTATTACTTGTTATGATTATGTGCACTTGCGTAGTTCAAAATTCTCACAACAAGTTTTTGGCTCCGTTGTCAGGGATTGTATTATTAATATCAATATAGTTGATATTTATTATAAATTGGTTTTGATTTGAGTAATCACTCGGTTTGTGGCTGATATTGTACTTTCAGGAAATATTAGTATATGCGACGAAGTAGACAAAGGGAATTGATACCGGCAGAACTTGAAATTGAAAGAACGTGCAGAGAAAACCGTCAGGTTAAGAGAAGGCTGGTGTAATGTCCCAAAAATCCTAATAGGGTTTAGCACCTCGATTAGCATGCTGGGATGGCATAATTGGATATATGTATGATTAACTGATTAAATGTGTAATGCCCCAAAATTCCTAATAATGTTGAGGACCTTGATTAGGAGGCCGGGAGGGCCATAATTGATTTATTATGATATTAAATGGTTATATGCATGTTTATGTGAATTATATTATAATATGATGATAAGTGCATGCATATGGGTGCATTTATAATTATAAGAGCATTTTGGTAATTTGGCTCGTTGAGGGCGTAGTTGTATATTTTCGTGCATGTGGGTGAGTTATGAATGGTACCACATTATATGTGAATTTGTTTGAGCCTTTCGGCATGAGACGATCATGAAATGCAAGTGTTCGGTCTGGTTATAACAGGTTTAAGTTCGGGGCTCGGGGTGAGTCTCGGGGTGATTTTAATGATTAGAGCATTGCCGGGAGTTAAAGGGTAATGAGATATGGATTATTGGTGTTTGAGAATATTGAGAATAGCGGGAATTGGAGGGCGTTAATTATAATTAACAAAATAGGTGTGAAAGGACGGTTTTGCCCTTGGTGGCTATTAAGGTTTATTTTAGACTTGAGGGCATTTAGGTCTTTTCACCCTAAAGGATTTGTTTCAGTAATTTAAGCTTAGGAATCTGTAGAAACCTTCTAAAAAATAGAGCACCAAAATTACCTTCTCCCGTACATCATTTCTCCCCCATTTCTCCTTGAATTTTCAAGCTCTTTTTGAGGAACCAAGCTGTGACAAGCTAGGGTTATGCTCCACCATTGAAGAGGGTGTGTTGCTGAGATTGAGGTGAGTTTTTAGCCATTAGAACTCTTGCTTTTGCTCTATTTTCCTAGTTGAGTTTCAGCTGGCTTTTGGGTTGGAATGTTGAGAATTGATTGGAGTTTTGGCTAGGGTTCTTGGGGTTGTGGTACCTTGGATATGTGGAGGTGGTATTTGGGTTCATTTTGGACTTAATTTGATGTTTAGAAGCTTTTGGTTTGGGTTGGAAATGGTGGAATCGAAGGAAGAGGTTTCTGGGCATTTTTTGGCTGAAGGTAGCGCTACCGCGCTACCTGAAGGGGTGTAAGGGTGGTTTGGCTCTGTGAAGAGCGCTGGGGCCCTAGGAGGGTAGCGCTACAACGCTACCCTGTTTCTTCAGAACCTTGTTTTGAGTGTTTTCAAGGGTTTTTGGCTCGGGGTTTCGATCCTTAAGGCCCAGGATCGAATCTACTCACCGTGTGGGCATGTTTCGAGGTCCCGAGAGTGGGGTTTAGATTAAGACCCTATCTTTGTTGATTTTCATTAATCGAATATTGTATTTGGTTATGACTAGGTGACCGTTAAGGGGTTAAAGGATCGATCATTCTCAAGGGTCGTTCTTGTTCTAATTCTCGCTCGAACTAGAGGTAAGAAAGCTGCACCCCATATGTGACATGCATGGTTATTCTTGATGCATGTTGGATGTTTAACTGTGATATATGTGATGCACGAGAAACATGTGTTTAGGGCATGCCATGAATATTGAGTATGAGACTGATCGGAGCTTGAGTCTCTGTGTTAGTGCATGATCATCATTATGCTAGCAACTGTTAAGTAAGCATGCTGAATGCCCTACTTTTGGATATTTGACATATGATATACATTGATAGCATTGCTTACTTGTGCATGGCACTAACTAATTAGTCAGAATTGGCAAAGGTGTTAGTATCAACTGTGAAGTTGTGACTCATTGGTCAAGTTTGGCAGCGATACTAGGCACTGGTCATACAGTGCTGACTCATAAGTTAGGAATGGCCTTAGCATGTTCAACGCGAGCCAATAAAGATTAGATCTAATTGACATCTGCGTTAGATGACTCAACAAGAGCATTAATGTAATGCCCCAAATTTCCTAATAAGGTTTAGGACCTTGATTAGGAGGCCGGGAGGGCCATAATTGATTTATCATGTTATTAAATGATTATATGCATGTTTAGGGGTATTAAATAGGCATGTGAACCCATTTATGAGTAATTGGGTGATTTTCATATTTTGGCCATTTCGGGCATATTTGGCATATATGTGATATGTGTGTGGTGCTTTATTACTATTTGGTTATGCCAGGGTTACCCAGCATGAGACGACCCTAGGAGGTAAGCTAGTGGGAAGTCACAACAGGATTTATTCTTGACTCGGTGTGAGTCAAGGGGTATTTAGAGCATTACCGGGTTATTGGGTAATGGGAACAAGAATTTGATGATAAATTGGGAGTTGGTAAGATCAGGGGGAAATTATGGAGGTTTTGACTATTTTGTCCCTGGGGGTGTTTTCGGGACCCCAAGCGTTAGGATTTGTTTGAGGCTACTTAAGCTTGAAGTAACCTTTAAAGAAATAAAAAGAACGTTAAGTACGTTCTCTCTCCTTCAAAGTTCCATTTTCGTTCCCCGATCGTATTTTCGAAGGTAACTTGAGTTCTAGGACTCGGATTCAAGTGAGGATTTAGGCATAGCGATCCTAGGGAAGATTAGAAGCTTATTATCCAGAGGATTTAGTTGGGAAACAACTCAATCGGAGGTAATTCAAGTTTTAAGTTCTAAGTTTTTAAATTTTTTAAGCTTGAATTGGATTTTGTGTTTTGATGACTTTTTAATTGATTTGAGACTTGGGTTTTATGGGTTTTGGATCATGGGGATGTTTGGGAACTTTTATTTTGGGATTTGGAGATGTTTGGATAGGGTTTCAGAAGGTTTTAAAAGTGGGAAAACGAGGAAAAGTGGCTGGTGCGAGGTTGGGCCACGGCCTTGTTCTAGGGTGCCGCGGCCCTAGCTTGATGAAGGTGGAGGAGGCTCTGCCAGGGGGGCGGGCTGCGGCATGGTCCATGGAGGGTCGCGACCCTTAAGGGAAAAAAAAATGCCAGATTTGTGTTTTTGTGATGGGAACTTAACTCTAAGGGCCTGAGATCGATCCTACTACCTTGTTGAGTGGGATTCGATGTCCCGGAGGCTTAGGTTGGGTTTGGAAGTATATATTTACTCATTTTGATGAGGTTTTATATTATGGTTGTGAGTAGGTTATCACTAGGGGCTTGGAATCAGGATCGTGCTTGTGGCTCATTTATTGGTAACCTGTGCTTGGACCAAAGGTAAGAAAACTGCACCCTGTGTATATATGACATGCATGGTTATTCTTGGTGCATGTGGATGGTTAAATGTGACATGCATGGTTATTATTGAGGCATGTCAAGTGATTAAATGTGATGCACGAGAGACATGTGATTAGGGCATGCTATGATTATTGATTATGAGATTGATCAGAGCTTGAGTCTCTGTAATTGTGCATGATTATAATTATGCTTTTGATTACTGAGTGAGCATGCCAATGGTCTTACATTTGAATATTTGACAAATGATATATGTCTGTTTGTATTACCTAAATGAGGAAGCACTGACTTATTAGACAGGGATTGGCAATGGTGTCAATATCAATTGTGAAGCTGTGACTCATTAGTCAAGTTCGGTAGTGGTATTGAGCACTGGTCACATGGGATTGACTTATAAGTCAAGTACAGCCTTAGTGTGTTTAACGCAAGTCGATAAAAGATTAGATCTAATCGACATCTGCATTGAATGACTCGAATGATCATTAATGCCGGATCGACCTTAAGGTTGATGAAAATTAAAAGCGCTTGTCTAGTCTATGGGCTAGTTAATTAGAGCCAGAGCCAGAATGGCTAAGGTGACCTACATGTCACATGGCTAGGAGGGTATGGGACCTCCAGAGCGTGACTCATTAGTCATCCACATAGAGATAGACTTATTAGTCATCTATACAAAGTGTGGCTTATAAGTCCCTATACAGAGTGTGACTCATTAGTCACCTAGATAGAGATGGACTCATTAGTTATCTACATAGGGTATGACTTATTAGTCATCTATACAGAGTGTGACTCATTACTCACCTATGCAGGGTGTGACTCATTAGTCACCCACTCTGAGATCGACTTAATAGTCATATATTAAAGAAGCGGGTCCTCAGAGAATGACTCATTAGTCTTCTATTCAAATGTAGGACCCCGTAATCATTTATTTGAACTTATTTGCATGCGTGACAGAAGCTATTATTGCTAGGCATGCACATTATGATTCGATGACATGTTATTACTGTTCATGAGCATGTTGAGTTTTCTTGCTAGGCTTCGGGTCACGGGTGCTATATGGTGCAGGTAAAGGCAAAAGAAAGTTGGACCATCCTTGAGTTGGACAGCTTAGCTGACGATGTGTACATATGCGGCTGCTCGACTGCCACGGTCGAGGGTTTGAAGAGGAACTAGGGTAAAACCCTGTTTTTCCGCCTAGATCGGCTGGTTGTAAATATTTTCTTGTAATAGACCTTTAAATTATATTTTTGGGATCCCAATGTATATAATAAACGTTCTAATGAAACGTTATATCTTAACAAAAAATTTTAATCCCTAAACCGCTAATCATAATTAGTTACACGATTTTGGCCAAATGACTCGATTAGCGAGTTTAGCACTGTTTACAAGGCACACCGTAACGGTCCCTGGAGTTTAGGGCGTTACAAATTGGTATCAAAGTGAGCCAAGGTTTATGGTTCTTGAAGACAAGCCGGGCATGTACACTCGTCACTGAAGATAGCTTCACTCAGGGAATGGTAATTATTTCTGTAGTTATGTGCTTAACTGCTTAAATAGAATGTAAATGCTTTACCTGCACAGTGTCAGGTATGAATTTACTATGGTATAAGGATCAGATTTGAAATTTGATGGATACTGAGATTAATTGGGAGATTCCAGATGAATCTCATGCTATTCATTTATTCTCTTCATTCAGGCATCATGGAAATGTAACAGGATATGAAAGCTTTATAGTGGTGGCCTGAGATGGAGATGGATATAATGGAATGCATAGTCAAGTTCTTAGCCTGATAGCAGGCCAGACACAGTATTGGAAATCGGTGAGGCCATTGCAGCCTTTGAGTATTTTATAATGGAAATAAGATAGCATCGTGATGGATTTCGCGGTGGGATTGCCAAGGTTAGTGGGCCAATATGAGTTGGCATTGAGTCATTGTGGACCAGTAGTCCAAGTGAGTATATTTTTGTTAGCAAGGATGAATAGTACAACTGATCAGTATTCAGATCTCTTTGTGAGAGGGATAGAGCGCCTTCATGAAACTTAAGGTCTATCTTATTAGATGAAGATTCTATTGCGACTTCCAGGTTTTGGAAGGGTTAAGAAGGCGATGAGTATATAGATGGAATTCAGTATGATCATTCTGATCATCATTTGCATGGCTTTGGGTATGAGCCCCGTAGTAACTTGCTTGTCGATCACTCAGTATGGTTTACCAGAACCTCAAGTGTTAAATCACTCATCTGATTAGGATTGACTTGATAGTCATCCAATCAGGAGAGCAAGATTTCTTATCCTTGATTCCCCAGTATTATCTGAATTTATTTGCATGCTTGAATAGAGCTATGTTTGACAGACATGCCAGATATGATTTGATGTCATGATATGACTGTTCATGAGCATATTGAGTTTTCTTGCTGGGCTTCGGCTCACGGGTGCTATGTGGTGCAGGTAAAGGCAAAAGAAAGCTAGACCATCCTTGAGTTGGAGAGCTTAGGTGACAATGTGTACATATGCAGCTGCTTGACTGCCACGGCCGAGGTTTGAATGAGAGGAACTAGGGTTAAACCCTGTTTTACCGCTTAGATCGGCTGGTTGTAAATATTTTCTTGTAATAGACCTTTAAATTATATTTTTGGGATCCCAATGTATACAGTAAACGTTCTAATGAAACGTTACACCTTAACCAAAAATTTTAATCCCTAAACCGCTAATCATACTTAGTTACACGATTTTGGCCAAGTGACTCGATTATTGAGTTTAGCATTGTTTACAAGGCACACCGTAATGGTCCCTGGAGTTTAGGGCGTTACAAAATGTGTGACTATGTGGCATGCATGATATATATGATAATGTGAGTATGATTATATGCATGTTTATGAGTATCAAATATGCATGTGGGCCCATTCTTGATAATTGGGGCATATTTGTAATATTGGCCCGTTGCGGGCATAAATGTTAATATATGTGAATAAATGATTGATACCATATTATTATGTGGATATATTCGCAGTATACGACTCAAGGTGATCCTAGTGTGCCGTTTAACGAAATAGTCACGACGGGGTTTAATACCCAGCTTGGGGGAGCCTAGGGGTATTTTGGGAATTTAAATAATATATTTGGGATTTATTGAATAATGAATAAGTATTTGGTAATTATTGACACGACGAGATTTAGTGGTAAATGTTATGAACACTTGAGGATTTCAGCGGGAATCGGGAAAATGACCATTTTACCCTTACAAGTAAGTAGATGGTTGGGTTAGTAACAAGGGGCAGTTTGGTCTTTTGGTTAGGGGATATGGTCAATTACACTCTAGGCTTAACCTGAACTCACAAGAAATCACTAGGAAGACTCTCAACTCTCTCTCTCTCTCCCTCTCACTTACGTTCTCTCTCTCTCCCTCTTGTGCTTGAGGTTTTGAATTTGCTGAAGGAGAAGTTTGGGACTTAGAGCTTGGGGATTGAAGGACTGAGGCTAGAAGGGGACAAGGAACAGCTAGGGGATTAAAACTTCAACTGAGGTAAGGATCCTATTTCTGTTTTGCTGAGAATTCAGGTTATTAGGATGAATTTATCTAGGCTTTGAGTAATGATTGATTGATGATTTAGGATGATAAATTCAGTGGGATTCTGAGTGTTTTTATGCTTAAGATATGTAATTATGAGGCCTGGTTTTGTTACTAGACTTGGTTTTGGTTGGGGGTGTAATTGGGGTATGAATTTGAGCTTATAGTTGGGAAAAAATGCTAGAAAACCAAAGGAATTCTGGGTTCGAGGGGGTGCGCCGTTACCGAGTTCATGGGTGCCGCAGCCCGTGTGGCCCAGGAGCCTGGGGGGGCCTTCTGTTTCATAGGTGCACCGTGACCCTCAGGGCTAGTTCACGACTCGCATGCTAGTAGAAGTTAGGGGCTGGCACCTTTGGTCAGGGGGCGCACTGCGACCCTCAGGGATAGGTTGCGGCTCGCCTAGGTAGCCTTAGCCAAATTAGGCTTTTGGTCTTGGGGATCTAATTTAAGCGTTTGGGACGATTTTTATTACTCGTTTTAGTAAAAATCGAGGTCACGGAGGTTTGTATTTTATTCCAAAGCTTTTAATTGGTTTAGGATTTTAATGGTTATCCACTATCGCTCTGTGACTAGGTTTTGTCATAAGGGCTCATGATTAGGAATCGTTTTTGGGCTGTCATATGCTAATTGCTCGGGACCTGAGGTAAGAAAACTGCACCCATGTGGTTGTGTTTGGGACTAAGGTTCCCTGTATTTGGATATATGTGTTGTGTAACTGTATTGTTATTATGTGAAATGTGAAAGTGTGGCCTAAGAGAGATGGGCCTGATGATTAGCGCATTGGACGCGGCTTCGCCACTGTGAGTCGGGGTCAGCTAAATAAACAATGCTCGGCCTAAGTGAGCCCGGGTCAGTTAAGTAAACAGAGGGCTCGACCTAAGGGTGCCGACCCTGAATATTTGTATTACTGATTGAAATGTATGTTTGAGAATATATGTTGGTCATTATGTAGCTTAATGCTTGTACTCTGTTGAATAATTGGACTGGTTAGATCAAGGTTGATTAAATGCTACTGTTGCTCTTTTATTGGGATTGTTGCCTATAATCTATTATCAATTAAATATGATGAATTATATTTACTGTCTTTATACCGTTGCATATTTGTGCATGTTGTTATAAGTTTTCTTCCTGGGCCTTGGCTCATGGGTGCTACGTGGTGCAGGTAAGGGAGTTGCTAGCTAGACCAGCCATGAGTTGGAGAGCTTCAGAGGCGGTGTGTACATAAGCAGCTTGCTCTATCACCACGGTCGGGGTAGCTTGGGAGGAACTAGGGTTAAACCCTATTTTTGCCGCTTAGAACGACAAAGTTGTATTTTTTTTATCTTTTACCAATCTCTAAACTGATTTTTGGGATCCTGTGTACGAACTTAATATTTTTTGTTAACCCAATCTTTTACTAATTGACCTTGACTTAGTCTTTAATTACACATTTAAGTTCAAATGACTTGCTTAGCAAGTTAAGCACTATTTTAAATGTACAGTGTAACGGTCTTGGTTATCCAGGGTGTTACAACTTAGTATTAGAGCAGTCTAGGTTTAAGGGTTCCTAAAGACTAGCTAGGCATGTACACTCGCTGCTAAAGATAAGCTCGACTCACGGTTAGGTATCTAATGACATGAATATTTGGTTAATTATTTAAATTGAACCTATGTGTCTTATTTGAATATTAGTATAGAAATCATGATCCGTATGGATATATTTGCTAGTAATGGGATTTGATAGTTAATGCATGAGTAATGTAGATTGGTGCCTTGATATGCTTATTGTGCATGTGATTATTGTAATTGTTTGTACCTACCCGTGGGATGATTCTGGATATGAACATCAGGGCTGAGATTTAGTCGGTTATTGCGAACTGAATCATAATGTATGTACTCAAGATGGTTAATTGGACCTTGTATTGTTAGAGTGGGGGTTGCAGATGATAGTTAGGGTCAGAAACCTCCATCTGCCCCTAGAATTTGCAGCAGCCGTTTGCTGGTATGTCAATAAGGCTGCTAGATCAGGATAAGGAGATTAGATGGTTGAGACAACGAGTTTCGTTGGAAAAAAAGGATGCTTCGTATGTCTTGACAGTAAGGGCATCAGTGTTGATTCAACCTAAGGATGGAAACATATAAGAGTTACCGTATGGAAGGCTTTAGAAGCATTATGCTCTAGTTTTCGAGGAAGGTTTGGGTTTGCTCAGGAACTGATCAATAGATGGTGTGATTAACTCCGTCCTTGATTATATGAGAATGGTGGGCAATGATAGAGTAGTTGCACCTTGTGTATGATGCAGAGGGATGCTCGAATGTGGTGGGGAATAGTATGTTGTCATGATGGGTTGGGAGGAATCCAGGCAGTGATTTGATAAAAGAAACTACTGTGATGCAGTTTGAACTGAGAAGACTAATGAGTTTATGAACCCGGTCCAGAATGGCAGGACAACGACAGAGTATGTTAATGAATTTGATGGGTTGATCAATCCGCTTGAGGGTTTGGTACCAACGGGTGTAGCCCGGAAAGGACGATTTATCTAAAGACTGAACTTTGGGATGGCCCAGAGCACCAGGGTCGCTCCAGTGCATGAGATTTTCATCTATGCTTAGGCAGTAGAGAGGGCATTGTTATTAAAGACATAAGAGAAGGGATATGAAGCGAGAGTGTTGTGGGACAAGAAACTTAGGCAATTATATTCCCATTTGCGGGATTTAGTAAGGGTAGATGCCCAGTAACTAGAAAAGAGGGACCCTTGATAGTTCTATTACTTCTGGTTCTTATAGGAAGGGTTATAGTTTACAGGTTAGCCGCCAGGGTGGCGATGAGGCCTAGTAAGGTTACTTAGTATGCGCCAGATGCAGGAGACGCCATCTGGAAGGACGTTAAGTTAATGCATGTTTTCTACATGGACTAGCTAAGCATGTTAGGGCGGATTGCCTAGATTAGAGAAGGGAGGACTGGTCTGCCCTGTCACAGCCAGAGCCTGAGGCTAGTCCCTCGGAGGTAGCTGGTTGGCTTGTTAAGTCCTCTTTATTTACTATATAATGAGCTGGAAGAGTTCGATGTTGCGTATCTCCTAGAAAAGGTTCAGATATGAATTACATGCCTCAAAGTTGTTATATAATGAGGCCCGAGATATTAGTGCTTGTTGGGGAAGAGTTGGGAACTTTCAAGAGAAGAATTAGAATACAAGTGGTAAAAGGTTTATAGTAAAGGTGAATGAGCTTGTGATATAAGATTTTTAATATGAGCCTAGGTAGGAGCTAATCTGTTAAATAAGGGAAAACCATGGATTACAATAGATGGTAATAATGTATAGATTTGGAAGGGAAATACCCGGTTGCATCTATGAGAGGCCTAGACGTTGGGGTAGATAACACTTTGAATATATCAGTTAGACTGAATGGAAACTGGATTAGCCAATAAGGTTTCAGATGGGTGCACAAGGAATTGTTGGGTACACTACGAGGTTTAGGTGTGGATAGACTCGGTATCAGGGACATTGTGAAGAATGATATTAGCCTAGTAGAAATAATTAATGGTTCAGTTGAAGAGAGTATTTGATTTAAGGATGGATCAAACGGAGCATTGTATCGTGGGACACGTTGACATCGCCTGTTGAGAATGAAGGGTTCAATTGCCCAGTTGCAAGATAGGACAATGTTCTCAAGAATTGATCTTCGATCTGGTTATTACCAGCTAAAGATCAACGAAAGAGACATTCTAGGAATTACTTCTTACACCAAATAGGATGTAATGGATTATCAATGAAAGTTCTTAACTGACCAATGCTTCAATGACACAGGTAAGTTTGACAAGTAGAGAGTACAGGAATGACATGGATGAGTCATATCCAAATTGGTTAGGAATGTGTTGGTCTACTCCCAGTTGGAAGCAACATGCAAACAACTACTACATTGATAACACTAAGACTGATAAAGCAAGGTTTTAGGTAAGGCTCCAGAAAGTGTAAGCTTCGATTCCCCCAAAGGTATTCAAGGTCACGTTGTAGAAGGTGATGGGATTGTGTATGAAGGAATTCAGTCAGAAGTCACAAAGAAATTACCAAAGAACGCCTGAGGGGTGAGAAGTATAGTGAGACCTGTAAGACACGTCAGTTACCGCCTGAAGCATCTTCGAAGACATCTACACCAAGATTGGGATGACACAAGAACCTAAAGTCGGACTGAATGTATGGTTTTGTATCAGATTTTCATAAGACATAATATGAATTGGTTAGCACCCTATGGTATTAGAATCCATAAGTAATGGATGAATGCGGGAAGAAAACATGATGGATATTGTCTTTCCTTAAGACATGAAACTGTAAGGCGGTGCATCAAAGACTAAGACGTGCCTGGGGATAGACTGAAGGGATGGTTGCTCGTGCTTCATGGTAGATGAAAGAATAAGAACAAAAATGGTATACATAAAACATAAAATTGGCGGTAATGCTAGATAGCCACGGTTAAGGTGCAGTGTTGGCATCCACGGAATAGAAGTGAATGTATTAGCACAAAGGATTTGAGCGTTTGGTCATCTGTAGAGGAATAACCTTGAGACCAAGACCTAGTGGGAATTGATGGGTGATTCATATTGGAAATCCTTGATTCATAAGGGAAAATTGATATGGAAGTTGACCTCCTAAGCTGGTAAGATCTGTGCCAGTTGGATAAGACACTACGGATTACAATAAAGTCAGACGGGTAACGATCAAGATTGATATATTATCTGCAATTGATAGTAGATAAATATACCTCTATGGAAAATGGAATTCAAAGAGAAGATCTTATAGGATTGGTTCCGAATCCTACTATTTTAGTATGAATGAATTAAGATACGAGGATCAGATGAGTGATCCGATGGAACCTGGTGTTAAGGTGGAGATCTTAGATGGATATTGTAACCAAGAAGTTTAAATGGATGTTGAAATCTAAAAATCCATATATTGGAAGGTAAAAAGGTATAGTAGTGGACCGTAAGAGTAGACCACATTGGACTATAAGTAAGATGTTGGACATGGAAGGTTGCGACTCAACAAGTTGAACAAACACACCTTGATTCATGTGAACTAGTATCATAATGGTGGTTATGGGTGAAGGGAGACTGTATGTCTCTGTGGGACACCGAAGTTGGTGGTGTCAGACTGAAACCCATTATTTTCCAAGTTCTGGAAAAGGATGTAGAAGACAAAGAGTATAAGATTGAAACCTGGAATTATTGGTTGTCCTCGGATAGACTGGCAATCTGAAGAAGTAATTCAGATTTTGAAGAATTATGCATCGAATGTGCGAGTGTTTGAGGCATTAAGAAAAGTACGGTCCCTTGATTGAACAGTCACATTGGTGAATGCCGGTCAACGACTAGGGTGACTCGGCTTAAGATATAGTAAGGTAGAGAGCAAGAAGTACTTGTTCTAATTAATAAGATGAAAGACATAGAATATTGTGATTCAGTATCGGTTCAGGGAAACCAATGAAGATATTAGAATATAATAATTAGGGCACAAGTATCTGCCTATCTGAAAGGACATAAGAGTTCGCAAATTTCAAATATGGGAACACGAAGTTCCAGGATAGGAGACTTTGTATTTCTCCGAATAATGTAGACAAGAAAGGATAAGATGTTTTGGGAAAGAAAAAAGATTTTTGAATCCCGATTTAATAAGGGTTTTGAGACCATACCATGGACTAGGCCAGGGGCCTACAGTTTAGCCTTACCTTTGTATGGATGGTGGCTTATGAATGTTATTATATCATCGCTGATGAGGCGAGGAGACCCAAGGATTTTAGGGGGAGTTATTGTGCAAGGAAAAGCTAATAGAATTATGAGAAGAAGATAAGGTCTTATGGAATAAGATTGTCACTTTGATGGGAGTGTTACTAAAGGGTAAGAGGTAAAGGACTAGAGTTTGTGGTTACAGCCAGATTCATGAGGTTTGTATCCCGAAGTGTTTGAATAAATTTTATGGATGAAATTTCAGTAAGGAGGGGATAATTGTAACGTCCCAAAAATGCTAATAGGGTTTAGCGCCTCTATTAGCGTGCTGGAAGGGCATAATTGGATATATGTGTGATTAACTGATTAAATGCGTGACTATGTGGCATGCATGATATATATGATAATGTGAGTATGATTATATGCATGTTTATGAGTATTAAATATGCATGTGGGCCAATTCTTGATAATTGGGGCATATTTGTAATATTGGCCCGTTGCGGGCATAAATGTTAAAATATGTGAGTAAATGATTAAGGCCACATTATTATGGGGATATATTCGCAGTATACGGCTCAAGGCGATCCTAGTGAGCATTTTAATGAAATAGTCACAACGGGGTTTAATACCCGGCACGGGGGAGCCTAGGAGTATTTTGGGAATTTAAAGAATATATTTGGGATTTATTGAATAATGAATAAGTATTTGGTAAGTATTTGGTAATTATTTGGACACAATGTGATTAAGTGGTAAATGTTAGGAACACTTGAGGATTTCAGCGGGAATTGGGAAAATGACCATTTTACCCTTAGAAGTAAGTAGAGGGTTGGGTTAGTAACAAGGGGCAGTTTGGTCTTTTGGTTAGGGGATAAGGCTAATTACACTCTAGGCTTATTTAGAACTCACAAGAAATCACTAGGAAGACTCTTAGCTCTCTCTCTCTCCCTCTCTCACTTACGTTTTCTCTCTCTCCCTCTTGTGCTTGGGGTTTTGAATTTGCTGAAGGAGAAGTTTGGGATTTAGAGCTTGGGGATTGAAGGACTGAGGCTAGAAGGGGACAAGGAACAGCTAGGGGATTAAAACTTCAATTGAGGTAAGGATCCTATTTCTGTTTTGCTGAGAATTTAGGTTATTAGGATGAATTTGTCTAGGTTTTGAGTAATGATTGATTGATGATTTAGGATGATAAATTCAGTGGGATTCTGAGTGTTTTATGCTTAAGATATGTAATTAGGAGGCCTGGTCTTGTTCTAGGTTTTGGTTGGGGGTGTAATTGGGGTATGAATTTGAGGTTATAGTTGGGAAAAAATGCTTGAAAACCTAGGGAATTCTGGGTTCAAGGGGGCGCGTCGCGACCTACTTCATGGGCGTCACGCCTCGTGTGGCCCAGGAGCCTGGGGGGGCTTTTGTTTCATAGGTGCGCTGCGACCCTCGGGGTTAGGTCGTGGGCCGCATGCTTGTAGAAGTTAGGGGCTGGTGCCTCTGGTCAAGGGGCGCGTCGTGACCCTTAGGGCCATGTCGCGGGTTGCCTATGCAGCCTCAGTCAAATTGGGCTCGGGGATCGAAATCTAAGCGCTTGGGATGATTTTTATTACCTGGTGTAGTTAAAATTGAGTTCCCAGAGGCTTGTATTTTATTCCAAAGCTTTTAATTGGTTTAGGATTTTAATGGTTATCCATTATCGCTCTATGACTAGGTTTTATCGCAAGGGCTCAGGATTATGGATCATGCTCGGGGCTGTCATATGCTAATTACTCAGGACCTAAGGTAAGAAATCTACACCTAAGTGGTTGTGTTTGGGACTAAGGTTCCCTGTATCATGATATATGTGTTGTGTAACTGTATTGTTATTATGTGAAATGTGAAAGTATGGCCTAAGAGATCCGGGGCTGATGATTAGCGCATTGGACGTGGCTTCGCCATTGTGAGCCGGGGTCAGCTAAATAAACAATGGACTTGGCCTAAGCGAGCCGAGGTCAGTTAAGTAAACAGGGGGCTCGAACTAAGGGTGCCGACCCTGAATATTTGTATTTCTAATTGGAATGTATGTTTGAGAATATATGTGTAACGACCCAAAATCGCTAATAAGGCTTAAGGGCCTTGATTAGTGTGCCAGGAGGGCATTAATGGAATAATTGTGATTTAAATGAGTAATTATATGTTTAGTAATGTTTATATGATAATTGATGATATTATGTGGTAATGTGATATGTATATATATGTGATAAAAGTGAGAACCACATTATTATGTGGTAGGTTTGTAGGGCACGACTCAAGACGATCCTAGGGTCAGATAGTGGGGGAAAAGTCACAACGGGGCTTAAGATGTGACTGTGGACAAGTCAGGGGTATTTTAGGTATCGAGTGATGAATTGGACTATCGGGTCATGAAAATAAATATATGGAGATATATTTGAGGTTAGGATGTTTAGGCGGGAATATTGGGGGATTTTTCCATTTTGGCCTCGGGGACGGTTCCGGCACCCCGAGCCTCGGGAGTAACTTAACGAGTAAGATAGACATAAGGAAGCCTTTAGAAAATATAAACCGACCTTATTTTCTCAGCCTTACCTCTCTATTCTCTCTCAAGGAAAACAAGGGGAAGAAACACAGAAACTTAAAGAGAATTTGCTAGAATTCAGCTGGAGTTTGGGGGATTGAAGGGGGGGGGGGGTGATTTGGAGGCTTAGCTCAGGAGTAAATCAAGAACTAAAACAGGGTTAAGGTAAGCTTTTAATCTTCTTCTCTGTGGTTAGAATTCTGGGTTTTGGTTAAGTGTTGAAGCAAACATGGTTTTGATGTCTTAAGGCAGAATTGAGGAGGAAACTTAGGGGCTTAGCCTGGCTTTGGCTTGGTGAAGTGGTTCATCAGAAGAGGTAAGTTTCAACTCTTGGTTTAGAAGTTTTAAATTGGATTTGAATGGCTGGTTTGAGTGTTTATAGCTCTTGAGTTTCAGAAATTGAAAAGAGAAGATTAGTGTGTGTTAGGCTGTGTTTTTGTGTGGAATTATGTTGTTTAAGTCATGCTAAAGGAGTTGGGATTAATTGGTTATGAGTTGGGGAGCTTTGGGATGGTTTAAGGTGAGGTTTCAAGCTTAGAAATGATGGGTTTTCTGGGCATGAAGGGGAGGGCCGCAACTCTGTTCTAGAGCGCTGCGGCCCTAGGATGAAAAAGGGCCAAGGAGGCTTGGCCATGGGAGGGCGCCGCGGCGCCCAAGGCAAGGGCCGCGGCGCGTGTCTTGTTCAGGATGGGCTTGGTTCTGTGTTGAGGCTAAGGCCGCGGCTAAGCTTCAAGGGCCGTAGCCCTTGGTTGCACACATGAGTTTTTGAGGGTTTTAGGCACGGGGAAATGGTCTAGTATGCTCGGGATTGGTTTCACCACCGTGCTTGGTGGAATTTGGATTCCCGGAAGTTAGTTTTGTAACTGGAAACCTATATCTGAGTATTAATGGAACCCTATACTTTGGTTGTGACTAGGTAATAAAGGGTTAGGCTCGGGAACGGATCGTGCTTGAGGGGCGTTGCTCGCAATTCAATAGCTGTACAGACTAAAGGTAAGAAAACTGCACCTGGTTGGATATATGTGACGGGACAACGGGCTCCCTATTGTAAACGCTTGAAAAGATGGTATTACGCCATGCAAGCCATTTAGTGAACCAACGACCTAAGGGTGCCAAGGATTTCACTAGCGCACAGGGCGCGGCTCGGCTCGGCCACTGGTAGCCGAGGATAGCTTATTATGCACTGAGCTCGGTTTAAGCGGGCCGGAGTCAGTGGGTTAGACAGAGGGTGCGGCCTAAGTCGTCGGCCCTGAATATTATGTGATATGAGTGTAATATGTGATAGATTATATCTTGAATCTGAATGTATGTGCTGAATATCTGTTGTGGATTATGCGATGGGAATACATGCTTAATGAGTTAATTGTCTGTTATCATTGATTGAGTTGTATAAAATGTTTTCTTGCTGGGCCTTGGCTCACGGGTGCTACGTGGTGCAGGTAAAGGCAAGGGCAAGTTAGGTCAGCCTTGATTGGAGAGCTCAGCGAGCAGAATGTACATAGCCAGGTGCCCGGCCGCCACGGTTGAGGTTTAGGCAGGGACGCGAGACCTGAAGACTGTCTATTTTGCCTTAATATGGCTAGTGATTACTCATGTACTTTTGGAAGTCTGTAAACTTATTTTAACTCTGTTTTCTTATGGGATCCCATGTTTATAATAGTTTAAATATATGAAATGAGTCTTTTGAGACCAAAACCTTTTTAACCCTAGCTCTTACATGTTTAGTGACACGTTTTAAAATAATGACTTGATTAGCAAGTCTTGCACCTTTATAAGTACACAGTGTAGCGGTCTTGGCTATCCAGGGCGTTACAATATGTTTGTCATTGGGTAGCTTAATGCTTGTACTCTGTTGAATAATTGGACTAGTTGGATCAATGTTGATTAAATGCTACTGTTGCTCTTTTATTGGGATTGTTGCCTATAAACTATTATGAGTTAAGTCTGGTGAATTATATTACAGTCTTTATACCGTTTCCTATTTGTGCATGTTGTTATAAGTTTTCTTGCTGGGCCTTGGCTCACGGGTGCTACGTGGTGCAGGTATGGGAGTTGATAGCTAGACCAGCCATGAGTTGGAGAGCTTCAAAGGTGGTGTGTACATATGTAGCCTGCTCGATCACCACGGTCGGGGTAGCTTGGGAGGACCTAGGGTTAAACCCTGTTTTTTTCGCTTAGGATAGCTAAATTGTATCCGTTTTTCTTTTACCAATATGTAAACTGATTTTCGGGATCCTGTGTACGAACCTAATATTTTTTGTTAACCAAATATTTTACTACATGAACTTGACATAGTCTTTAATTACACATTTAAGTTCAAATGACTTGCTTAGCAGGTTAAGCACTATTTTAAACACATAGTGTAACAGTCTTGGTTATCCAGGGCGTTACAACTGGACTTTGCCATGGATAAGAATCAAGGGTGCGAATAATGCTGCTAATGCCAATAATATTTTAAATGTTGCAGTGGTTCCTATGGAATGGGAGTGCATTCAAGCATCTGACACCCCATAGTTGCAACTAATAACTTTGAGTAAAAGCTAAAAATATTACAAATGGTGCAGTCTGTCGTTCAATTTGGGGGGTTGCCTACTGAAAGATCCTAATTTGCACATAGCCAATTTCTTGGAGCTATGTAACGTCCCGAAAATTCGAATAAGGTTTAGTGCCTTGATGAGCGTGCCAGGATGGCTTAATTGGATGTATGTGTGATTAATTAGTTAAGTGTATGACTATGTGGCATACATGAACTATATGATAATATGGATTTAAATGCATGTTTATCTCTATTAATTATGCATGTGAGTGCATACTTGATAATAAGGGCATATTTGTAATATTAGCCCATTGCGGGCATAAATGTGATTATATGTGAGTAAATGATTGAGACTACATTACTATGTGGATATATTTGCATTATATGGCTCAAGGCGATCCTAGTGAGCGGGTTAGCGAAATAGTCACAATAGGGTCCAATACCTGGCTCGGGGCGAGCCTATGGGTATTTTGGGAAGTGTAATTTATATTTGGGATTTATGAAGTAATGGTTAAATATTTGGTGGTTCATTGGCATGACGAGATTAATTTGGAATTTGCAGGGCTACTCGAGGATTAGCGGGAAAGGCGGCAAATGATGATTTTGCCCTTGGGGCCATTTAAGGTTAAGAGAATTGTTTATCCGTAAAACAGTTGTTAATGATGTGGCCAGGATTTTCGACACGTGACAGAGATATTGCTCGCCTATCGACCAGCATTATTTCCATATGAAAAGATCAAGTTTTATATGCGACCAGATTGGTCGTATACTCCGTTCATTTATGTAAAGATCTGTACAGTTGTGATGATATCCGAGAATATCTCTTTATTATGACCTACAGATCCGTTTATTAAGGATATATATTCTTTCCTAATTCATGTAACCCTTCTTGACCCTATAAATACACAAGAAATAGCTCAAGGAGAGGGATCGATCTTTCTCTTTCGGAATTATATTACTATTATCCATCGTTTGTATTGTTTTCCTCTTCTAAGGTCTGTGAAACTCAAGAACCCTAGTTCTTTGATCACACCTTTGAAGCTCAATACTAATAATAGTGTCAAGTGGACGTAGGTTATTACCAATCACTGGGGCCGAACCACTATAATTCTCTGTGTTCTTTATTTTTCCATTAGATCATTTCCTCAAGCTCTATTTTATTTTCTATCGTTTTCTAGACTCCGTGTCGTTGATCAAAACTAGGGTCAACATTTTAGTGCTTTCATTGAGAGACTTGAATTCAAGAAGATCTAATGGCAAAAACTACCAAGAAGACTGGACAGGCTGCCGCTGCACCATCCCAGCCTCCTCCCCTAAATGTGGCTGAAGATGAACCTCATTTGGAGTTTGATGAGGAAGAGGTGGACTCTGAGACCCTGAAGACAACACTGGGGGAGTTGCAAGATGAGTTGGCCACTCTAAGGGCCAATCAGGAGAGTGTCGCCGAGATAATGGTGTCACAGCAGAGGGAGATAGAGCGCCAGTGCCAAGAGCTGAGCGAGCGACAGGCGGAGATGGACCGTCGGCAGAGGGATGCCATGGCAGCCCCTGAAGCAGCCCTCCAGTTGGCTAGGAATCAGGCTGCGCCGGCCTCGCAGCCTGATCAACCCCCAAGCGGGCCACCTCAAAGCGGTCCCAATCCTAGCCCACCGCTCCAGCCAACAAGCCCTTAGAAGCCGGAGCAGCCACCTATGCCTCAGGAGGATATCCCACCTAGGGATCCTGAGACGCAGCCTTTGTCCCAGGCTGGTCGAGGCAATCCCTTGTGCCCGAGGCAGAATAGGATCGGGCAATAACCCCGCAGCCCTAGACGCCCAGGGGGTGAAGAGCCGAATCCGCCGAGCAGGGGGCAGTGTCCTTCTGCCAACATAAGGAACTCAGAGACAGGCTCTGTGGTCAGAGGCCCCCCACAACATGACAATGCACAGGGACCCATTGACCAACGCAGGCCTCCCCCTAACCCTCGGGAAATGTCAGCCTAAGGAGACAACTGAGGAAACAGTCGGTCGCACCATAGCCAGTCAAGGTTAAGAGATGGCCACGGCTACAATGAGGCCGACTCAGGCAGAGGAAATGCTGGTTGGAGGAACGAAGAGAGAGGTGGAGGCAAGAGCCCCCCACCTAGAGAAGACCGGCAAGCAGGACATAACGCTGGGGGGCAGCCCAGGAAAAATAACGTATTTAGCTGGCTCGAGCCAGCGAGCAGCGGCGAAGTGACGACTACTTGAGGGATGTACTCAACGACTGTCGAGAAAGGCACGATGAGTACATTCCCCCAGCACCAGAGGCCCCAGCAATTCCGGAAGTCGTTCAGGCCCAAATCGATGCCCTAATCCAGGCTGTGCAGCAGTTGGCCGGGGGGCGGACATCGCATATCAAGTACGATCGGAGGAGAGGCAACCCTTTCATACAAAGGATTGTTGTGGCAGAAACCCCCAGCAAGTTCAAGATGCCGACTCTGCCAAATTTCGACGGGTATGGAGACCCAGTATCTCATGTAAACAAATTTGAGATACATATGGACATTCAGAAGGTCTCTAAAGATGCTCGCTGCAGGATCTTCCCAGCGACCCTTTCTGATGCCGCCCAGGAGTGGTTCTTTAAGTTCCCTCCTGCAAGTATAGTATCCTGGGAGATGTTCGTGAAGGAGTTTTACGGACAGTTCTACGCGGGTCATGTGCACCCCACCGAGGCGAACCAACTGGTCGAGATACGCCAGAAAGAGGGGGAGCCTGTAATGATCCAAATTTACTAATAAGGCTTAAGGGCCTTGATTAGTGTGCCAGGAGGGCGTAATTGGAATATATGTGATTTAATGATTTAAAGCATGCTATATGACTATTTGAATATTTAAGATGCATGACTATGTGTATTAGTATGCATGTAGGCCCTGATTAGGTGCATAATTGTAATTTTGGCCCGTTGCGGGCATAACTGTATATATATGCGATAATTGTTGAGACCACATTATTATGTGGATATGTCTGTGATCTGTGATTCGAGACGATCCTAGTGAGCAGATTAGCGAAAAGTCACGACGGAGATTTATACCCGGCTCGGGGCGAGCCTGGGGGTATAAATGGGAATTTAGAGAATATATTGAGGTTAATTTTGATAATGAGGAATATAATTGGTGATTAATTAGGTATCGGGAAGTAAGCGGAAAATGTTAGAGACACTCGAGGAATTAGCGGGAATTGGGTAAATTGACTAAAATGCCCCTAAGAGGATTAAAGGATTTAGAATTAAAGGGAAGGGAATTATGGTCATTTGGCTTGCAAGGGATAAGTATGCTGAGGCTTTATACTTAGTGGGAATTTTAGAAAAAGGTAGAAGGCTGAGGAAAGAAAGAAAAGAAGGAAAGGAAAGAAAAAGAAAAGGGAGGAAAACAGAGCAGTTTTCTTAGGATCGGTTGGTGATTCTCTCACCCTTTCTCTTCAATTTTCTTGGAGCAAAACTCAGAAGGGGGCTAGGTTAGGCTGAGCAACAAAAGTATTGAGCTAAACTTGAAAGGTTGGCAAGGGATTAGCAAGAACACATCAATATTTGAGGTAAGCCTTTAGAGTTTTCAGTTTCTGGTTTGGTTAGTTTAAACTATGGTGTCTAAGCTGAGTTGATGGGAACTTTAGGGGAATTCAAGCCAAGGAATTGGGGAAGAACAAGCTAAGGAGGTCAAGAAGTTAACTTGAAATCGAATTTCCATCAAAGGTATAAATTCTGAACTTTAAACTTTGAAGTTTTGACTGTGTTTTGCTGAATTCTGAAGTCTAGGAGTGACTATGGTGAATTTTGGGATTAGAGGTGCATGTGGTTAGATTTTATGTGGTTATGATGCTTGGGATGAGTTAGACATGTTATTGAGTTTGATTTTGAGTTTGGTGAAGGTTTGGAGAAGTTTTGGTCAAGTTTGGCTCGGGGAAATCGCAGGAAGGGAAAATGTGGTGTTGGCAGTCTGTGACTAGCGCTAGCCTTTGGGCGCTGTAGCGCTAGGCCAAGCTTGCTGAGGGCATTTTGGTTCTGTTTGTAGTGCTGTAGCGCCCTCCAATGAGCGCTGTAGCGCTACCCTGTGTTCAGATTGGGATTTTAGGGTTATTTTCAAGGGTTTTCGACCAAGGGTTCGGGGTTCGATTCCACCACCCTGTTTGGTGGAATTAGGACTTCCCGGGGGCTCGGGATTGGTCCCGAGGCTAGGTTTTGGACTTGAGGTTTTGTGATGACTTTGATCTATGGTTGTGATTAGGTGAGCGCTAGGGCTCGAGAGGGATCGTGCTCAAGGAATCAAGTGAACAAAGCTAACAAATCTAAAGGTAAGAAAACTGCACCTGGTTATATGTTTGTGATGGGACTAAGAGCTCCCGATATCTGTATAATGCCAATGATGGTATTATGCCATGGGACATGTGATAGCAGCCTAAGGGTGTCATACACAACATTTGCGCACAGGGCGCGGCTTGGCCACTGGTAGCCGAGGACAGCTTAATATTCACTGAGCTCGGCTTAAGCGGGCCGGAGTCAGTGGGATAACGGAGGGTGCGGCCTGAGGGCGCTAACCCTAGTTATCATTTGTGAATTGGTGTATGATATGAGTTGATATGTTTAGTATGCTGAATACTTGATTATTCTGAATGTTTATATGGTTGAGAATATGTTATGCAATATAAGATATTGGATTGTCTGTTGATTGCTTATGCTCTGTTATTGTGTTTTCTTGCTGGGCCTTGGCTCACGGGTGCTACGTGGTGCAGGTAAAGGCAAAGGCAAGTTAGACCAAACCTGAGAAGGAGAGCTGCGGGGCTGAATGTACATAGTCAGTTGTTCGGTTGCTTTGGCCGAGGAGTGGATCAGGACAGGGATTGCTGAACTGTCTATTTTGCCTTAGTATGGCTAATATTGTATTTAAATCGCGAATCTTTTGTAAATAGTTTTAAACCTATTATTTTGGGATCCCGTGTAAACAGGAAATGTTATTTATAAGAAATGTGACTTTTAAGACCAAAATCTTTTAACCCTAGTTCCATTATAGTTTCAGTAACACGATTTTAACTAAATGACTTGATTAGCAAGTCTCGCACTTTTATAAACACACAGTGTAACGGTCTTGGCTCTCCAGGGCGTTACAGAGCCCTTGAAGGAATACGTTTAGCGCTTCATACAAGCCGCAGCAGGAGCCAAGACTGTGGGCAATGAAGGCAAGATGATGGCCCTAACCACTGGGGTTAGACGCCATTCTCCCCTCTGGATTAGCCTCAGGAGGCATGGGGTTAAAAGTACCAAGGATTTTTTAGATAGAGCTGATCGATACATCAAGCTCGAGGACGCGATTGCCAATGAAGGGAAATCGCCAACAAAGGACAAGGGGCCCAAAGAAGAACCCGCCAAAGCCGCCAACGGGTCTAAGCCCAATGGCAACGACAAAGGCAACTAGAATGGCAACGGTAAGAATTGTGGAAAGCGGGCGAGCAGCGAACCCTCGACCTCCGAGAGTAAACACCCCAAAAATAATCGGTATGAACCGAAATTCACCAATTACACCGCCCTTGTTGAAAGTCGAGTCGAGGTTTACCAGGCGACCAGCTCGAGCGTGCCCTACAAGTGACCCGCACCAATAAGAAAAGATATCTCCAAGAGAGATTCAACAAAGTTCTGTCGTTATCATAACGACTATGGGCACGACACCAATGTGTGTAACCAGTTGAAGGAAGAAACTAAGTTCCTGATAAGATATGTATTAGCCACAGGAGGTTCTCAGCGAAAGGCTCAAGGTGGCAATGAGTCGGTGTCTACACGCCAATGCTCGCCACCTTTACAACCAGCTCCTGTGGCAGGTACCCTACTTACCATCTGCGGAGGCCCACATCCTGCAAGAGATAGTGGAAAAGCGAGGGAACGATATGCTTGAACCCTACGCCACGACTAGGACATCGAGATGATGAGTGTCGAGGATCGTGCACCAAAAAAGGCTCGAACAGAGGAGGAACTGATCACCTTCTCTGATGACAACGCCCAACATGTGCGATTCCCACACTCCGATCCACTGGTCGTGGATGTACAAATTGTGAATATGATGGTGAAAAAGGTGTTGGTTGATACAGGAAGTTCGGTCAACATCCTATATAAGTCCTCGTTGGAAAGGATGAAATTGTCCATTAAGGACCTAGAGCCATGCAACCAAACCATTTATGGTTTTTCCAGAGAAGGGCTCGCCCCAGTAGGGTCAATTAGACTCCCATTCACAGCAGGCACTACGCCTGCTAACAGGACATTACTCACTACTTTTATAGTAGTTGATTGTCCTTCAGCGTACAATGCTATGATAGGGAGACCAATTCTAGTCGACCTTCGAGCCGTCACTTTTATTTGGCACGTCGCCATGAAATTCCCAACGGACGCAGGGATAGGATGCGTGTTGGGAAACCAAAGGGAAGCGAGGGAGTGCTACAACGCCTCGATCACCAAGGCAAAGAAGGGTGTATCGAGAGATGCCACCGGGAAGGAGTTGCAAATGGCAACTGATGTTCAAGCCCGCTTAGGTGATAATCTCACCAAATAGGGCATTGCCCAAAGTGAGGATAGAGACTTAGATCCTCACTTTGGGGGTTTTGAAGAAGAAGTGGGCCCTATCGAGGACCTTGAAGAGGTCCAACTCGATGAGGAAAATCCTACCAGAGTTGTGAAAGTCGGTAAAAACTTAGAGACAACAACAAAACACGCACTGGTGGAGTTATTAAGGAGGAACTAGGATGTCTTTTCCTGGTCGCATAAAGACATGGTCGGGATAGATCCTGCAATCATCAGCCATGTCCTGAACATTGACAAAAGCTTTCCACCTCTGCAACAAAAAAGAAGGCTGCTCGACAAAGATAGATCAAAGGCTTTGAAAGAGGAAGTCGAGAAGCTGAAGGAGAATGGGATCATCAGGGTGGCATTTTATCCATCCTGGGTCTCCAATCCCGTACTTGTGCCCAAGCTGAACGGAAAGTGGCATACGTGCATGGATTTTACAGACCTAAATAAAGCCTACCCCAAACACTGTTTCCCACTCCCGAGGATCGACCAGCTGGTTAATGCCACTTCAGGACATGAGATCCTCTCATTCATGGACGCATACTCTGGGTATAATCAAATCAGTATGCATCCCCCTGATGAGGATCACACTAGCTTTCGAACCGATACAGGGCTCTACTGTTACAAAGTGATGCCCTTTGGTTTGAAAAATGCTGGTGCGACTTACCAGAGGCTCGTCAACCACATGTTTAAGGAGCTGATCAGTGCAATCATGGAGGTTTACGTTGACAACATGCTGGTTAAGTCGAAGAAAGCATAAGGGCATGTACGGGATTTGCAGGAATGCTTCAACGTCCTGAATAAATATAGGATGAAGCTAAATCCCCTTAAATGCTCCTTCAGAGTAGGATTAGGGAAGTTCTTGGGATTTATAGTTAACTCAAGAGGAATTGAAGCTAATCCTGAGAAAATAAAAGCCCTGATCGAGATGAAGTTGCCAGTAAAGATTACGATGTTTAAAGCCTGACCAGAAGGATTGCTTCTCTAAGTAGATTTATTTCAAAATCAACGGACAAGTGCGTCCCATTTTTCAATCTACTCAGAGGCAATAAGAAATTTGAATGGACAGATGAGTGCGAACAGGCCTTTCAAGCACTGAAGACGCATATGGCGCAGCTACCCATCCTGTCAAAGCTGGTCGATAAAGAGACTTTGTTCATCTACCTGGCAATCACGGATTACATTGCTAGTGTTGTTTTGGTAAGTGAAGAAGAAGGTGTGCAGAAGGCTGTCTATTACGTAAGCAAAAGGCTGATCGGAGCAGAATTGAGATATCCCCCCATCGAAAGGTTATCCTACTGCTTAGTATTGGCCTCTAGGAAGCTGTGGCCTTACTTCCAAGCTCATCCAATTACGGTATTGACTGAGCAGCCTCTTCGACAAGTTCTGCTAAAGCCAGAAGTTGCCGGAAGATTACTAAAGTGGGCAGTCGAACTCGGGCAGTTCGACATATCTTACTTGACACGAGCAGCAATAAAAGGTCAAGTCTTAGCGGACTTCATCACCAAATTCACAGAGCCCGCAGGTGGAGAGCAGATTGAGAAGCCCAGGGAGTCTGAATTTAAAATCCAAGCACCCTCGTGGAAATTGTTCATAGACGGATCATCTAACGAATCCCATGCAGGAGCAGGAGTGATATTGATAACGCTGGAAGGGCATCGATTTCACTGTGCAATAAGATTTGACTTCACTGCTTCTAAAAATGAGGCTGAATATGAAGCATTGCTCATTGGACTACGATTAGCCAAGGATATGAACATAAAAGCGCTTGACGTCTATAGTGATTGTCAGCTTGTGGTGAATCAAATCTTGGGAGAGTATCAGGCGCGAGGATTGAAGATGGTCGCCTATCTGAACAAAGCAAAGGATCTGTTAGCCCAGTTCGATAGATACACTCTCCAGCAAGTACCTCGCGATCAGAATTCCAACGCGGACGCTTTGGCTAAATTGGCAAGTGTAAAGGACGCTGACACTTTGAACATAGTGCCGGTCGAGAGACTTTCTGCACCAAGCATCAGAAACCACTTTGGTCATGCAGATGGCGGATACATGGATGGCGCCATATGTAGAGTATCTGTCAAGCGGTGTGCTGCTAGCGGACAGAAACAAAGCTAGGACCCTTTAGCGGCAAGCTGCTAGGTATATCCTGGTCGATGGAATCCTGTACCGATGGGGATACTCACTGCCACTTCTCAGATGTATTACAAAGGAGAAAGCCAAAGAGTTAATGAAAGAGGTACACGGAGGCTTTTGAGGGGGACCATGCTGGGGGGCAAAGCCTGTCAAAAAAGATCCTAAGGCAGGGATATTTCTGGCCAACCATGAATGAAGAATCAATGGAGTTCGTGCGAAAATGTGACAAGTGTCAGAGGTTTTCTAAAATCCCGTGAGCAGCTCCCAACGAGTTAAAGAAGATGCAGAGTCCGTGGCCCTTTGTAGTTTGGGGAATAGATCTAATCAGATCTTTGCTTACGGGGAAAGGTGGTGTAAAGTATGCAGTGGTTGCCGTCGACTACTTCACCAAATGGGTCGAAGCTGAGCCACTTGCGACCATAACGACGAAGAAAGTGCTTGACTTCGTAGTCAAAAACATCATTTGTCGCTATGGATTACCGAAGAAGATAGTCTCAGATAACAGCACCCAGTTTGATAGTGATCTATTCACGGACTTCTGCAAACGTCATGATATTATAAAAAGGTTTTCTTCAGTCGCTCATCCCCAGGCGAATGGGCAAGTCGAAGCAGTTAACAAGATACTGAAGGATACCCTAAAGAAAAGACTTGAAGAAGCTAAGGGAGCATGGCCAGAACAGTTGCCTGAAGTCCTTTGGTCGTCCAAGACGTCCCACCGAACAGCAACAGGTCATACCCTGTTTTCCTTAGCATACGGGTATGAAGCCATGTTTCTTGTTGAGTTGGATCCACCCTCGCACCGCAGATTAACATACGATCAAGATTCTAACAGCCAGCTACTGATGGAATCCTTGGACTCGATTGATGAAAGGCATGAACAAGCCCAGCTCCGAGTAGCTGCGTACCAGTAGAAGGTAGCCTGGTATTTCAACTCTAAAGTGCGAGAAAGGAAATTCAATGTTGGAGATCTTGTACTCCGAAGAGTTTTCCTTAACACCCGCGACCAAGCTCCTAGAGTACTCGGGCCAAATTGGGAAGGGCCTTACCAGATTGATGAAGTCCTTCACCCAGGCACTTATAAACTTGCACGCTTAAATGGAGATCTCGTTCCTCGATATTGGAATGGAGAACACCTGCACAAGTATTATCAATGAACAATTCTTCTTAAAGAATTGGCTTGTATAAATTTTACTTTTTACAAGTTTCGTGTAAGATCTTATTGATCACTCGTAAAGACATGTTTAGTCCATTTACTACGAGAATAAAAGGGACTGTGCTCAGCCAGTCATTTCTTGCCAACTATTGTATTTATTACAAGTATTTTCTCATTACGTGTGTTGTTTTGCTGTATTATAATTCTAATCATATTGCTACGAGCAGTAATGTTCGAGCAGGTTCTAGTCAAGGCAAGTGACCAATGACCTAAAGCTCCCCGATCACTTGGGGGGCATACAAGGTACAAGTAAGCAAAGCATATCGTTAAAAGGTATGTAAACACATGAGCAAAATAAGTGAAAGCATGCTAAGGCACTTAGAGTATTTTTCAAAATTTTGATATTTTGTTAAATCAAACCAAAGTGCTATGCTAAGTTCGGTCATGCAAACAAATAGATGTTATAATAATATGAAAATATATTATAATATCAAAGCGATTCCTGTTACACCGCAAGCAGTAACTGCTTGGATGTAATTGTTCAAATAAAAGTAAAAGCTGCCCACGTAGCAAACCAAAAAATTATATTGTTTTTACATCACGACCCGTAGGTCGTGTAGTTAAAAAATAAAAAAAAACATAAAAAGAAAAAACTAAGGAGCCTGAGGAGCTGGAGGATCCTGGGGAAGATTCTGGTCCACAGCACCCGCAGCTTTATTGTCTGCACCCTCCATCCTAGCGGCCAGTGAGATTTCGGGGGAGGCAGGGACCCTTGATCTTTCTTCAGCCAACTGACTAGCGCAACGAGCAAGCTTGGAATCCCTCGCATTCTTGGGAAGGTAGTCAAAGTTAGCACCCTGATTTTGCTTCCAGAGATCATAGAAGCACCTCAGGGTGGCATTCTTGTACCTTTCCAAGTTGCCGGCGTTGGTCTTCTCCAACTCCTCAACCCGGCCCTCCAGAGCTGTGGTCTCCTGCTTTCTTGCGATCAAGTCTAACTCAAGCTGTTTAGCCGCTTTGAAGTTAAAACGGTTGGACTCCTTGTATTGGTCCCTCTGCTCGCGGGCTTTCTCCAGAGACTTCAGCTTCTCCTCCAACTCCTTAGCCAGTTGGGCCTTTTCCTTAACCACCGCCACCAGCATATCAGCATGTCTGGCCTCAACAGCTTTGAGTTCATCCTCGTGCCGTTGCTCCGAAGTCCTGGCCTGCTCGGTGACGACACCTAGGCAGATGCGGCCGGCAGTAAGGGTTAGCATGGCCTACAGTCAGAACAAAAGTTAGACAAACGGTAAACTAAAGAAGACATGTTTCCACAAAATAAGATGACTTACACTGGTGAACTCGTTCAAGGCATGATTCAGGATCGGGTCAACTCCCATTGTCTCCGTAGCAGCCATTGCCTCTCGGCAGTGTTCATGCTTTGCTATCTTTGTGATCCTATCCTTGATCAGCTTGAAGGCGCGACCAACCATCTCATTCCCAGTTGAGGCAGGATTAACCTGCTGAGGTTGGTCAGTCGGGGCCGCGGGAGAAGGAGTCGACCCGGCTGCAGCAGATGGAGTCTGCTGCTCGCCGGGAGAAGGTGGAGTCGTGGTGGCAGAGGGCATATCCTCCGAAGGGCTTGTGTTCTAGGCCTTCTTCGCCTGAGGAGCTTTGCTACTCTCCCCGGGATGACTCTTACTTCTTTTCTTCTTGCTTGGAGGAGCCGCGACAGCCTCTGGAGCGCTGTAGAGGTCGAATACATTAGCGGAGTCCATGTCTGAAAAGAAAGAACAAATTCGAACAGTGAGATAGCATGAATGACTAAGTACATTACATCAGAAAAAGAAGTAAAAAAGGATTGCAAAGTCAAATACCCAAGCTATTATTATTGGTTGCTACACAACAGACTCTGCTAGTCTTATACTCATTCATTGACATGAAGAGGTCTGGCCCTAAATTTGGAGCATATTTAAAATTGCCATCCGCGTCAAAAAGATGATAGGGAATTGGCAAATTGTCTAAAAGCGAAATAACTATACCATTTTCATCCGACGAATCGTTAGAGAGGTCAACAGGCTCGGTGGCCTTCTTCTTTCCTTTCCCCAAGGGGGATGAGGGCCTCTCTGCTGGAGGAGTGCCAGCAGGTTCCCTGATCATGACCTCAGTCGGTCTCCTCCGTGGAGGTGACGCTAGAGGTTGCTGCTCGGGTTCCTCCTCGGCGCAGGCAGTCCCTGCTGAGGGCCCCCTTGTGTTCAGTTGAGGGGCCCAGAGGCCAACCAACCTAAGGTTAGCCTCTGTAACCATATTCTTGACACTCTTTTCAGCATCAGTCATGCTGGTTAAGAGCGCCGATCTCAACTCCATGTCCGGAGTTGGGTTTGGTCCCAGCCATGGGCCTAGAAGACATTAACAGTTTAAGACATTGTGGAGAAGAACACTAAGTGAAGAAGTCAGCCTGTGATACGAAAATTTTACCTCCTCGTGCGAAAGCCAGGATATCCGCGACCATGTCAGCAGTAAGGAAGTACTCTTGGTAGTACCTCCCCACGTTTGAGATATGAGTTGTGTCAGTCAGGAAGGTGCGCCCGGTTTCCTGATGACAGAAGTGGAAGAACCCCGTGCCTTCTTGGTTGGGGTTAGACTTGAGGTCGAACAGGTAGTTGACCTCATGAGGCGATGGCACGGGCCATTTCTTTTGGTTGTACAAGATATAGAGTGCAGTAAGCATCCTATATCTGTTTAGGGTTATTTGAAAGGGGGAAACTCCAAAATAGTTGGCCACCCCCTGAAAAAATGAGTGAAGAGGCAAGGTAGCCCCTGCCTCGATATGAAACCGTGACCAGGCGTTGAAGGCGCCTCCAGGCAGATTCGCCCTTTGATCTGGTTTGGGTCTGACTAAGGTCACCCGTGGGAGACCGTATTTCCTTAAGTAGTTGGCGATCATTTTGATCGTCACCCTGCTTTCAGAAACTACATACCACTCAACATCTGTCTGAATGGCATGTCTAGGGCGGGTATGTCTTTGGATGTTTGGGTCGGGAGCATTTTCATCTCGACCACTGGTCAAGGGAGCACTACTACAAAATTGACATGGGACGATGGTTTTAAACCGTCGTATGGACTCTCGTACGTCGGTTCTAATACCGTCGTCCCATGCAATGTCATGCCATGTAAAGCATGAAACGACAGTTTAAATAAAAGCGTCATTACTTGTCGTACATGAGACAATGGTTCCTATACAAATGTTGTCTCTTGTGGTACATGATACGACAGTTTTTGTGCAAGCGTCTGTTGGATATAGCTTATACATGATCTTTGTTTATTTTCATGTATATCTAATATTAAACAAATTAATACGAGATAGCCTAAAACATGTTTCTAAAATTGAATTCAAGAGAAACAAAGAATAGAATACTTACAGTATACGCAGCGGAATTAAAGAGTCCTTCCTTGAGTTTCTCTAACTCTTGTATCCTCTCTGTCGCAGAGTATTATCAAGAAACTGAACCGTTCTTCTATTTTCTTCACAATCTTCCAATGTATCCTTAGAACCACCTAGACTAGTGTGAGAAATTCTCAACACATGAGATAGATATAGAGAGAAGAAGAGAAAATAACAAAGAGGTTTAGAAAATGACTTGTGTTTAGAGAGAATCTAAAACTATCAGAAAATCTGACTTGTGACTTATCAAACCTATTTTTGACCTCTCTCTAAGCACTCCTTTTATAGACTCAATTAGGCCATTTAATTTAATTAAAAAATCAATAAAATAACAGCCATTTTGAAACCCTAATTCGAAATTATCATGGGCTATAGGCCCGTGAAATTTCCCATTTGATTATAAGCCTATTGGACTTAAAATCAATGCCTGTATTATTTTCTATTGATTTAATTAATTAAATAATTATTTAAATCATTTATCAAATTAATTATTTATAATTTGAACCTTGATTTAAATTTATTTATTAATTTAGATACCAATTTATCTTAATTAATAAATCTGCCATAATTTCTCTTTTTTTCTCAAAATTACACAACTCTGTGAAACTATCCAAAATTGACCTGGTCAACTTTGATAATTCTAATTGATGATTAAATCAATTAATTGAGACTATCTAGATGATTTTATCCAAGGTACAATGGGGACCATTGGCCTATGAAATCAAGCTCCAATAAGTTATCATAAATCTAACAAATAAATTTACTAACTTATTAATTCCCCGTGACTCCACTATAGACTCAGAATTGCACTAACGAATTCATAGAACACTCTATAAGCAATATAGACACGTTATTAATTTTCCATTGTTACAACCATAATTGTCCCTCAATCCTCTATAGATGGTCTACAATGAGATGGGACTAAAATACTGTTTTACCCCTCATTGTATTTTATCCTTAAAACACTTAGTTCCTTGTAAATGATATTTTAGTAAACTAATATTAATTATTGAAATGAGATCTCTATCATTTAGCACCTTGAACCAAACTTAAGGTAAACCATCATTTCACTTCATTAGAAGTTATAAATGTTCATATCCATGATTAACACTCCCACTCAATTATACTACCGAGTTCTCAAGATGTAAGTATGGGCTAGTCCGTAGGGTAAGCTGGTAACGTACAAGTCAAAGAACTCAAATAATACAATCAGTTAGAATACTAACCACTCAGAATTGAGATTGAATTGACCTATGGTCAACCATATGATATGACTAGAATAGATAATAATGGTATGTTTACTTATTCTATCTATTGTCAATATCGGTCCAGTCTGATGTAACAAATACATCCAATCTTATCTACATTGCTAATGTTCTGGAAAGAACATAACACTACAATGTGGAAGTAGATCATATCGTAGATTGGCAAGTCAGTGCAAATCGTGTGCACTGACTAATCTTAGGACTAACTTATTTTGAACATATAATCATATTTATATTCCAATGTGATTACGTCACTATAAATACAATTAGCTATATGCTCAAGATTTAATATATATAAGCGTTTTACGGGAAAATTTACAACATTACCATTGTTCTTTTGGTAAGACTGAGGAAAAAGAAAGAAAATTTAAGATGGCATTACTGTGTAATCTGTATACGAGCACAAAATGAAACAATGTCTGTAATTTCAAAGCATGTACAATTTGCAAACAAGCGAATTTTCAATAACAACAACGAGAATAGAATACACAACCAATCACATAATATTTTACAAACACATAGGCATAGCTTACGTGGAGAAAATAAATTATTATCAGTAACAGCAAATACAATCCCATGGTCAAACATTGGGATATTTAAAACGACAAAAACAATCATAAATTAATTTGTAAGGTCACAAATGTCATGCTCACTCCAACCATGTAAAGAACCACATGGTCTTCAAATTAAGAATTCTGGCAAATCAAAAAGTGAGAGATGTCCGGATAGAATTGCAACTAAACTAGAGATCTGTAATTTTTTCCTTCAAATATGTTAAGACAGCCTTGGTTCCTTTATCTAAGATTTTCCTTCGGATGCTACAAAATAGATCAATATAGTAATGAAAACTGAATCATGGCAGTCTCACCCCACATGCAAAAAGTACACAAACAATTATATCTTCTATCAAATCTTTATTGTTTAATAATCATGCTAAGTAATATAGTTAAAATCATAATCTAAACCATATACATTAATATCAATTTTTTGTAAATCGTCTTCAAGAAATTTATACGCTACCAAGTCAAAACCATTAAAGTCTTCACACATGATATATATATATATAGTTATAAATGTTTTAATAAGATTGCTGGTTTTGCTTCCTTACGATTTTCCCAGCAAAGTGAATAATGTAGGGCTGGACTTCTAATTCTCTATCTCCACAGTTATTATTCTTATTTTCTTGGACCTCCCTATCAATATACAAGGACTCATTTTGCAATATGCAGTTACCTCAAAGCTTGTAGACCAAGCCCCATATACAGGTTTGAGATTTGGAAAAAATAACTCATACAGACATGCACAAGTGAATCAATAAAAAATGAAGTCACTTAAAGACAATGCTAAGAAATTTTTCAACTAACATCAACATGATTAAGAACATGCTTCTCACAGAAGCTTGAAGATATAAAAGGAAAATGTAGCATACCTTCTCAACGAATTTCCATCAAGTCTTAAGACCTGCAAGCTGGGTTCAAGCACACCATGAAAAGAAATTTACTAGCTTAGAATAATGTAACAGATCAGATCTGGACAAATATGATATGGTTTACAAGACAACTCCAATCGACAGATGCATAAGGGATGAAAATGCATATAGAAGTTATTACTAGTTAACTTTACAAAGTTTCATATTTTACTACGAAAAACATGAAACAAAATGTAATTTCATAATTCTTGCAAATACTCTCTATCACACGCAATAAGTATCATTTGCGATAATGTACATATAAATAGGCCTCTTGTAGTAGTTTGCAGCAAGAGAAAAAGTTTGGTTTTCTTATAGCATTGTGCAAGACACACACAATAACTTCACAAAGCAATAGACAAGACACATAAAATTGCAAGAAAAATTATTTCAAACTTGTTGATGTTACTATACTATGCTTCCAATACACAAATCCTGAAAGGCATCTTATACTTACCAACTCTGGGGAAGTGTTGATATGTTATTGTCAGATAGATCAAGCTTAGTGAGAGAAGTAAGATTTTTGAATCCCTGCCATTGATGTATCAAACATCAGAAATGGAGGTCTTTCAACAGACAAGATCTATCTACTCAGAATTAACCCAATTAACAACAGATTTCAGATTGTGGGATTTTGCTATTCTAACCACCAAAGTCAAGGAAAAAGGTTAAAGGTTTTTAAAAGAAAATTTTATTGACCTCCCAAGAAAATACCCAACTACATAAATATGAAAAATGTGCTACAAGATACGATTAAATTGTGATCCCTTCCTTTCCTATTTCATCACAACTCATTCTTTCTACGTATAGCTCAGGGAAAGTAGATAGACTCTTTTGAAGCACGAGAAAAACCAATAATATCACTGCCATGTTTAGGTGTAAGATTCTACTATAATATCAAACTTTCTTAGATTCCTTTCCTAAATTACAAAAGGCCACTCAATAATGAAATGTAAAGAGAAACTACCAGTACTTGATCAAAAGTGCATTGAAATATGAAATCACTCAATTTCACAATAACGAAAAACAGAGCAAATCATTTCAAAAATAAAATCTAAGAAAAAATTGGGATAATTTCTTTTATAACTAGCTTAATTGCAACAACCTTTAAAGTGTTCTATGTCATTAGTTCTACTTCAGGGTTGTGAAAGGGATTTTTTAGCAATTTCATTTTGAGGTAGAAAACCTAGTATCATATATATCAACTATAAGTTACATTCACACTCACACATTAAAATGTGCACTGGACTCTTAGTAAGCTAACAACGGAAACTTAATTATACCTGTAGAAGATAACATAAAATTAGTTGAAACCAATAGTTTAAGAGTCACTGAAACATATTCCACACATAAATATATGCATTATATGAATTATTCTACACCAAGAATATAGGCGTATTGAACCTTTTCCATTCACTATTTGTTCTAGCTCACCTTCTAATATAACAAATAGGATTAGAGTGGGCAAGAAAGAGATGCAATGGGGAAATTAATCAAGACCTTATTTATATAAATATATATATCTTACTTGAACACTAAAAATGACAAGAAAATAACAGTTGTGATCTTGTGCCCACTTAAACATAACCAAATATAGCAGCAAGTGTAAACATATAAACATGGCTGAAAAAAAAGTTGAGGATAAAGATCCAATAAATGGAAAAGACAATATTGAACTTACCTAAAAAATAGTGACATTTAAGCTAGAAATTGACAACCATTAAGCATCAGCCCCTTTGGTGATTGTGAGTTCAAGAGTCCAGACAAGCTAAACATATAAACATGGCTGAAAAACATAGAAAATGAAAAGAGGCTATGAACTCTGTTTCCTTCAGAAAAAATTCATGGCTTCAAAACCACAAGTTGAACCACATTTTTTTTGTAGTTAATTGCTTTTTTCCATAAAAAATTTAATGACTGCCAAGGAAAAATTTTAGAAACATGGTGAAGTACAACTAAACAATTGAAATTTGTAGGAACTTGTTTTGTAAAACTATGGTACCATTTTGAATATCTTCATCCACCTTAACCCACAAGGACTGTTTGAATACGTTATCATTTGGCAGTTAAAGCCCTTATTAAAAATTTCACAGACCATAACACTTTCGATCTATTTCTCACATCTTTTTTTCTTCATTTTTGAGAAAAAATAAGCTCATCTACAATCTACTTATATTTGTGTTGGAAAGTAAATATAAATAATTAGCACATCAAATAGAGTGAGATTCAAATCATTAATAAACATTAAGTCCTAACATATGTCTTAAATACCAATTCCATCACATCAGAAACTAATATTTTTTTAATGGAGTATAGGTTGAATACAAAATAAATCACTAGAAAATGCATCCCAGTTTGAAACTTTTACATATAAAAGTCTTGTTATAATAGAATCGTAAATAATCCGCTTACGAGGGTTTGGAAACTTTTTCAGAAACATTCCAATTTATACTAAAAATATCAAAGAGATTACAACAAAAAATACATTTTCACTATTATACTTGTAATATGAATTATATAACTAATACATATTTAAACTAATTTCTCAGATTCAAAGAATAGAAAATACAATCCTAAACCTAAACAAGAGAATAGAAGAGTTAACATTCAACTCAGCAACAATGAACCAAAAGGCAAAAGATCCCTCATTTGAAAAAAGAAAACCCAACGAAATTATTATTCTGAAAAGCACAATAATCTACCAAAAACAAATGCATCAAATAAATTAGAGCAATTACCTTTCAACAATGCAAATTGGATGAAGGCCTTAAATAATTTAAAGAGAAATAAGATATGTGTAAGATGGAGACAAGGAAAGACCGGAGCAAGATGTAAGAGATTAACATAGTAGCAAGAGGAGACAATACATATATATACGCAGAGAATTTTTTTTTAAGGAATCTTACTATATTGGAGAGTCTTATAAATATATCTGGATATAACAACTTTCAAATCCTTTTAACTTGACTATACAGAACCCCACTTCTCTCTTTTATGTTTCTCTTTTAAAAAACAAACTTCTCTTTTATACACAATATTACACGAACCACACCACATCTCCAAATAAATAGAAGCCTATATCTTTTATCATTCAAGAATTCAATCAAACACCTTAATTACATTAACGACATAACTAAAAATAATATTTTATCAACACTTTCATCGACTAAACACAAATGAATCACAAGTAATAGGTTTCACAGTCAAGGAAATTTCAACAAAACTATCAATATTTAATAAAAGATATATAGGTATTGTAAATACACACAATAAAATAAACACATATTTGTATATTAATTACCAGAAAACCATTGCAGAAAAATAAAACTCATTGTAGAAAAGGAATACCAAAATTTCATGGATATAAACTGCGAGGGAGACAGAGAGAGGCTAGTAAAGGGCGGCGACAAGGGAAGTATGCCGGAGCTGGGCGGCTGAGCGGAGGCCGCACGTCGTCGTTCACTGACTCAGTAGATGGGCGGTGTAGGGGAGAGAGGCCAGGAGAGGTTAGGAGGTGCCAAGAATGGTAGGCCACACACAAGGAAAGGGGTGGGTGGGTGTTGGGCGCTAGTATCGTGGGGAAGACGATGAGGGGAAGGGAGGGATTTGGGCAGGTGACCTAATTTTCAAGATTATTTTATTTTTATTTATTTGTATTAAAAATCATTATTATAAGTTTTGAAAAAAAAAATACTAATTAGTTTAATATAATATCTTAATTAACTATTATTATAATTTTTAAAATTTCTTTTTTACTTAGTAATATTACAAATTATTAGTTACTACTTTGACAAGTTTTATTTCAATATTAATGAATAGGTGATCAATTTTTTTTTTTAATTTTGATTCTCATAATTTAAAACATAAATCTTTAATTCTTGATGTTGACCCTCGATTTGGCCAACGACACGGAATCAGAAATACGACAAGAAATGAGATGATAATCAAGAATGGAATCCAATGGTAAAGAAATGACACAGATGATTAATAGTGGTTCGGCCCCAATGAATGGTAATGACCTACGTCCACTTAGTGCTATTATTGATATTGAATCTAAATGTTGTGATCAAAGAACTAGGGTTCTTGAGTTTCACAAGCCTTAAGAGAAAATACAACTTTTGGAGGATAATCGCACTATACGTTTGTACGCCCTGGTTTTCCCAAGGGCTGATTAGCAGGCCGAGCTACGGACTAATCACGATTAGCCCATTAACATCCCCAAGACCGGAGCTCCCGTTTCGAGGTCGTACCTTATTAGCTCGAGCAATCCCTGAGGACTCGCCAAGGTTGCCCAGGACTGGGTAAAGGAATTCGAAGGCCGAAGGTCGGGTCAAGGCAGAAGCTCGCGGCACGAGCTATGTATAGAGCTCTGACCCTCTGTAAAGTCAACACACGCAAGATAAATGTACATATATCTGACATCACGTGTCCGATATCTCCCTGACTTCTCGGACACGCAGCAGGAACGTGCGTGTTCAGATATATGCACGGCTGGGTTGGGCCGTGCGGCCCATTATCTCCTTACCTATCGATTTGACCATACTTATGTGTCAGGTTTATGAATTAATCATGAATTTCACAGAGTTGATATGACAAATAATAAGGTCACGGGATGACCTCCTTACCAACTTCCAGGTGCCTTCTCCTATAAATATGGAGAATCTGGGAGTTGATAAGGGTTGGGAAAAATAGTCTCTGAATAGATATATGCTTTGTAACCAAATACCCATAATATATCAATAATATTGACTAGTGGAGTAGAAGGATTTTAACCTTCGAACCACTTAAAAACGTGTCTTGAGTCACCTAGTTCATTCTCTAAGATTCTATATCTGCGACGGTTCTATATCCAGCACTAATCCCTTTCTCTTCTTCTCTTAATTACCTGTTGGCGAAGAACCGCGTCAACGACGCTCTTTCCCTCAGTATTTAGAAAAAAGATTCAAAAGTCAAAAGTCCCCTCCTTGAGCTCTCTCATGCATATTTATAAGCTCAAGGGGGGTAACATGGGCCAATGGGCCTTAACTATCCTTAATATCCGTGTATCAAGGCAATAGAGAGGAAATAATCAACGTAGTTATTATAAGATTACAATCTTTTAAAGAAATAAACTGAAGCATACGACTAGTCTAGTCGCATCTAATTGTGAGGTTTGATAAAGCATCAGGGAGATGGTCGATAAGCAAACAACACCTCTTCATTTTGACTCTGCCACGTGTCAACCACGTGTGAGAAATTCTTGTCATGTCATCAGCAGCCGTTTTTGGGTAAACACTTGATAAATCTCATTTATCAAATTTAAAGCTTTCTTATTATTTATTTCTCAATAAATAATAATGCAATTTAACAAAAGTAAAACTCTTTAAATTCAATTTTTTCTCTATTTCTAAATTTTAATGTCACTTATTAATTATTCCAAGGAATAATACCTAATTTGGGACATAAATCCATCTATTATCCCATTATATAATTTAATTTAAATTTTAATATAAAAATTATTATAAATACAAAAGTTAATAATAAAAAAATTTAGAAACAAAAAAAATTAATTTTAAATTTTTTTAATAAATACATAATTTTTATAAATATATATTTAGAAAATTTAGTTTATTTTTAAAATTAAATTATTCACTAATTATATTTTTTATACTAATTTTAATTTTTTTTACTGATTAAATTATATTGTAATAATTTTTTTTCTATTTAAAATTTAATTTTAAAAAATATTTTTTATATGGGCCAATAAGGAGCTGACACGTGGGTTGAGAGTCAGCTTTTAACGGACTTAATGGGTTGGGTACCGATGGATACCAACAAAAGTGGACATTGTGTACTTTTCCCAAAAAAAAAAAGGATTGGGTATTAATTCACTAGTTTTTCAAAATATTGGGTACTTTTGCCTCTATTTCCCCTTCTATTAAAAAATACAAATCAAATTAGTTTTTGATTAAAAAATTTGTATTGCATTAGACAATGGTTTTAGTAGAAATTTTGTCTCGTGTTAAAAGTAGTCATGTTACAACAGTCTCACTAAAACTGTCATCTGATGTGAGTTTTAATCTGCAGGGCATGACAGCTCGAGAGTGACTGTTGTGTCATATTTATTTTTAACATGACACGACGGTTCTACTAAAAACGTTGTCTCATGTGTGTCGTCTAAGTACATTTTTGTAGTACTGGAGCATCAGCCGAAGCATCAGGTTGATGAGAAGGGTCGGATGTTTTCCTTTTCTGGGCCTTGGTTTTGGTACGAGCCCTGTTTCATGTCAAGATTGGGGAAGTGTTTGGATTGGTACGAGAAAATGGAATTTTGGGTATCAGCGATGAGGGTTGTTCTTCGTCCTCGAGAAGTTGAGCTAGCAGATCATCGTCGATGGGTCTTTCTCCTCCCCACAGGTCTTGCATGTAAACTGCAAACAGACAAAGGAGGAGATAAGGCACACAACCTGGGAGCTTATGTTGAAAGTTGGAATAACGTTGCTCGCATCTACGACCAGCAGCATTCTAACCGAAACACTAAGTTTTATGCGAACAGTTTGAAAAATGGATCAAAAAGTGAAAGTAAAAAGTTTTTCTAGAAAAAGCTTTTTCAACTCCAAATGGGCGAGAAAAACCCAGTTTTTCAGCTAGCCTAAAAATCGAAGTAACTAACAAACTGATTCCTTACTTCTACAGAGCAAAACTACACTACCCTATCAAACATCAAACGGTATATACAAAATCCTCACAAATTTCTACCCAAGAACACAAAAAATTTCAGAACACAGAAACAGTATGCATGGCATCTCAAAGGGTTTAAACGTCGAAGAAATTTACCTGGATAAAGATTGGAGATTCTGAAAAGAAATGACTTTGGGTTTGCAAGCGAAGACCCTTAGCAAAGCAACTGAAGACCTTTGAAGTTCCGGGCTCTAAAATGGAGTTCTTGAGAGTTCTTGGCAAAGAGATGGCGTGTAAAGAGTTAAAAGAAAAATGTGGGGATTATTTATAGAAGCTGAGATGTGTTGAAAAAGGGTAATCATGAGTTACCTTTTTCAAAGCATGGGGGAGTGTAACATCCGTCGGAAAGGTTACTTGGAAACTGAAAAGGCATGATTGGACGTGATTAGGTCACAGTTTTCAAGAACGCACGAGAGGCTCTGACAGATTTCGTGGGGCATGCGAAAAGTTGGTTTCCTAAGTTTACTTATTGCTGGTCGCAATAAATAAACTTGGGGGGCAAATGTTTATCCGTAAAACAGCTGTTTATGACGTGGCAAGGATTTTCTACACGTTGCCGACACGTGGCAGAGATATTGCTCGCCTATCGACCAGCATTATTTCCACATGAAAAGATCAAGTTTTATATACGACCAGACTGGTCGTATACTCCGTTCATTTATGTATAGATCTGTACAGTTATGATGATATCCGAGAATATCTCTTCATTGAGCCTATAAATACACAAGAAATAGCTCAAGGAGAGGGATCGATCTTTCTCTTTCGGAATTATATTACTATTATCCATCGTTTGTATTGTTTTCCTCTTCTAAGGTCTGTGAAACTCAGGAACCCTAGTTCTTTGATCACACCTTTGAAGCTCATTGCTAATAATAGTATCAAGTGGACGTAGGTTATTACCAATCATTGGGGCCGAACCACTATAATTCTCTGTGTTCTTTATTTTTCCATTAGATCATTTCCTCAAGCTCTATATTATTTTCTGTCATTTTCTAGACTCCGTGTTGTTGACCAAAACTTGGGTCAACAAGAATGCTTAAGGTGTATTTTGGTCTTTGCATTATGAGATATACTTAGGAAACTTCAGGGGTTAGCTAGAAACAACTAGAAAACACTCAGTTCATTCACTCTCACATTCATCTTTCTCTCACTTTAAGGCTTTGGTGCACTTGGGAATTTTGAAGAGAAAATTTAGAAAATTGAGGCTAGGAATTTGGATTCAAGCTGGGATTGGATCATGGAACAACTCAAGGTCATGATTCATGGCTGAGGTAAGTTTATAAACCTTGAACTGTTGTTGAATTCATGATGTATTTTTGGTCATGCTTAGGGATGCTTAAGTTAGTTTCTGATTTTGGGATTTAGGGTGGATGGAGCAGTTATCATAGGTACTATGTGTTGTTTGTGATGTGTTAGTGAGAGTTCTAGACTTAATTATGGTTTTAGAACATGTTTAGGTTGAATTATGTGGCTTTGAATTGGGGGGAAAATGTTGGAAATACTGGGTTTTCTGGGTTCGGAGGCCCGAGTCGCGACCCTGTTCTTTAGGTGCTGCGACCCGCCTGTTTGAAGGGCCTAGAAACACCTTTGGTTTGCCCAGGCACCGCAACATGGGGGAGCATACCATGACCTGCGTCCTCCAACGGGGAGGGCCTTGTCCTATAACCAAGGAGCAGGCCAAGACCTTAAATGGAGAAATTGGGGAGGTTAAGGTTTTTTTCTCGGGAACTCAAATGTTAAGGCTCGGGAAGGATTTTACTACCTGGTTTAGTAGAATTCGAGGTCCCAGAGACTAGTATTTGATTCCAAAGATTTTAAATGGTTTAGGATCCTATTGGTTATCCACTATCGGATTGTGACAAGGTTATACCGCAAGGGCTCATGATTAGGGATCGTGCTCGGAGCTGTCATATGCTTGCTGCTCGGGACCTGAGGTAAGAGACTTGCACCTGAGTTGAGAATGGGGCTTAAACCCCTTATATGGATGTATTATGAATATGAACATGTCTGTAACTGAGAATATTTGGATGGGCATGCTTGTATATGTTTCCATTGATTATGTGTTATGCAATATGTATACTTGCGATTATATATGTTTACAGGCCGACCTAAGGGTGCCAGGGGGCCGATAGCAAGCGTGCGAAACGCAGCACAACCTAAGGGTGCCGAGGTCGGTTATAAGACCAGTGGAATCGGCCTAAGGGAGCCGAGGCTGATGATAAGCGTACCGAACGCAACTCGGCCTAAGCGAGCTGTGGTCAGCTAAATAACCAGAGGGCTCGGCCTAAGGGCGCCGACACCTAAGTATTTGTGTTACAGATTGAGTTATACATTTGAAAGTATGTGTTTAACGTTGCCAAGCTTAATGCTTATATCTTGTTGTTATTTAATTCTAATGATTTATGTTTACCTCCTTATATTGTTGCCTAGTTGTGCATGTTGGTTTACGTTTTTTTGCTGAGCCTTGGCTCACGGGTGCTATGTGGTGTAGGTAAGGGAAATGGATAGCTAGACCAGCCATGATTTGGAGAGCTTCAGGGGCGGTGTGTACATATGCAGCCTGCTCGATCATCACGGTCGGGATAGCTTGGGAGGAACTAGGACAAAACCCTATTTTGTCGCTTAAGACAGCTAAGTTGTATTTTGTTTGTCTTTTATAAGTCTGTAAACTGATTTTGGGATCCCATGTACAAACTTGATATTTTAATGAAAAATAAATGTTTTGTTGACAAAATCTTGTAATACTTGACCATGACTTAGTTTTTAATTACACATTTAAGTTCAAACAACTTGCTTAGCAAGTTAAGCACCATTTTAAACAAATAGTGTAATGATCTTGGTTATCCATGGCGTTAAAACTTGGTATCAGAGCAGTCTAGGTTTAAGGGTTCCTGAAGACTTACTCTCCGCTAAAGATAAGCTCAACTGACACTTAGATATCCAATGACATGATTATGTGATTAGTTGTTTAAATTGAACCTATGTTCCTTATCTACATGCTAGCATAGAGAACATGATGTGTATGAGTGTATCTGGTAGAAATGGGATTTGATAAGTGATACTTGAATAATGTAAATTTTTGTTTTGATATGTATACTGTGTGTGTGATTATCATGATTGTTTGGACCTGCCTGTGGGATATTTCTTGATATGAATATCAGGGCTGAGGGGTTAAGTCATTGATTGCAGACTGATTCAGAATGTATGTATTCAAGATAGTTAATTGGACCTGGTATCGCTAGTATGGGTGTTACAGATGATCATTAGGGTCAGAACCCTCCATCTACCCCTAGAATCTGTAGGAGATGTTGGTTGGTATGTAAGCAAGATTGTCGAATCAGGATAAGGAGATTAGATGATTGAGATAGCGGGTTCCGTTGGGGAACATTGCTTCATATATCTTGATAGTAGTGGCACCAGTGTTGGTTCGAACAGAGAATCGAAAAATAGATAAGAGTTATCGTATGAAAGACTTTAGAGGAATTATCCTCCAATTTCCAAGGGAGGTTCGGGTTTGCTCAAGAACTGATCAGTAGATGGATGTGATTAACTCCGTCCTTGATGATATGGGGGTGGTAGGCTATGAAAGAGCGGTTGTGCCACGCATATGCAACCGGAGGATGTCCGCATGTGATGGAAAGTAGTGTCCCAGACCCGGAATGTTGTCATGATGGGTAGGGAGGAATTCAGACAGTGAGTTGATAAAAGAGACTACTGTAACGAAGTTTGAACTACGAAGACTAATGAGTTTATGAACTCGGTTCAGAATGGTAAGACAATGACATAGTATGTCAAAGAATTTGATAGGTTGGCTAGATTGACTTTTAGTTTGATGAGGACTGACTCTGTGATGGCCTAGAGCGTTATGGTCGCTCCAGTGCAAGAGACTTCTATTTAGGCTCAGGCAGTAGGGAGGGCCTTGTTATAGAAGACGCAAGAGATGGGATATGGAGCGAGAGTGTCGTAGGGCAGGAAGCTCAGACAATGGTATTCCCATTTGTTGGATCAGGTAGGGGCAGATGCCCAATAACCAGAAAAGAAGGACACCTAATAGTTCTTCTACCCTTGGTCTTGATCAGAGGGGTTATGGTTTACTGGATAGCCACCAGGGCAACAGTGAGTCCTGGTAAAGTTATTTAGTATGCGCTAGATGCGGGAGAACGCCATCTCGGAGGACACTGGGTGAAGGCATATTTTCCATGCGGAACGATTAGGCGTGTCAGGAAGGATTGCCCAGAATTGAAACTGGAAGAACCAAGGAGTATAGATTACTCAACCCCAGCTTGAGGGTCCACCTTGATATAGTCAGAGCCTGAGGCTAGTCCCTCGGAGATGATCAGTTGGCTCTTTAGTTCTAGTTCCTTGTTATATATTGAGTTGAATGAGTTCCATGCTACGTATCTCCTAGGAGAGACATAGATATGAGGCCCATGCTTCAAGGCTGCTAAACGATGGGGCTTGAGATATTAGTGCCTACTGGGAAAAGTTGATAACCACCAAGAGAAGGGTTGGAGTATTATTGGTAAAAGGTTTACAGTGAAATTGATTGAGCTCGTCATATTAGAGTTTTGATGTGATCCTAAGTAGGGATTAATCTGTTCAATAAGGGACAGTCATGGATTGTAAGTGATGTTGGTGATGTTTAGATTTGAAAGGGAAGGACCTGGTTGCATCTACGGGTTACCTAGGTATTGGGGTAAATACCACTTGGAATATATCGGTTGGGCTGAATGGAAATTGTATTGGCTAACAAGGTTTTAGGTTGGTGCACAAAGAATCATTGACTACACTACGAGCTTAAGGTATGGGTAGAATCAGTATTAGGGACATCACGAAGAATGATATTAGCTCAGTAGAATGCATTAATGGTTTAGTTGAAGAGGAATTTAAGTTGAGGATGGATTGGACAAAGTATCTCATCATGGGACACGTCAACACCGTTTTCCAAGAATGAAGGGTTCAATTGCCCAGTTGCAAGATAGGGAAATGTTCTCAGGAATTGGTCTTCAATTTGGTTATTACCAGTTGAGGATCAAGGAAAGGAATATTTTAGCAATTACTTCTTGCACCAAGTAGGGTGTGATGGATTAGCAGTGAAAGTTCTTAATTGACCAATGCTTCAATGACACAGATAAGTTTGGCAAGCAAAGAGTACAGGAACGACATGGATAAGCCATATCCAGATTGAATAGTAATGTGTTGGTCTACTCCCAACTAGAAGCAGAACGCGAACATCCACTTCGTTGATAATACTAAGATTGGTGAAGCAGGGTTACAGGTAAAGCTCTAGAAAGTGTAAGCTTTGATTTCTCCAAAGGTATTCAAGGTCACGTTATAGTAAGTGATGGGATTGTGTGTAATGGGATTCAATCAGAAGCCACAAAGAAATTACTGAAGAACGCTTGAAGGGTGAGAAGTACAGTGAGACCGGTAAGACACGTCATCTACTACTTGAAGCATCTTCGAAGATAGCTATACCAAAGATTAAGATAACACAAGAACCTAAAGTTTGTCTGAATGGATAGTTTTGTATTGGATTTTCAGAAGATAGAATAAGGATTGGTTAGCACCCTATGGTATTAGAATTTGTATGCAATGGATGGATACGGGAGGACAACATGATGTATACTATCTTTGCTTAAGACATGAAACTATAGGGCGGTGCATCGAGGATTAGGACGCGCCCAAGTATAGACTGAAAATGATGGTTGTTCGTGCTTCACGGTAGATGAAATAATAAGAACACGAATGTTATGCATGGAGCATTAAGTTCACGGTAATGCTAGATAGCCACGATTAGGGTGCAGTGATGGCACCTACAGAATAGAAGTGAGTGTATTAGCACAAAGAATATAAGTGTTTGGTCATCTGTAGAGGAATAACCTTCAAGAACAAGGCTTAGTGAGAATTAATGGGTGATTAACATTCGAAACCCTTGATTGCACAAGAGAAAATTAACATGGAAGTTGACCTCCTAAGTTGGAAAGGTCTATGCCAGTTTGATAGGACTCCATGAATTACAGTGAAGTCAGACGAGGTAACGACCAAGATTGGTATAGTATCTGCAGTTGATAGTGGACATATATATCTCTATGGGCAATGAAATTTAGAGAGAGGATCTTGTAGGAATGGTTCAGAACCTACTATTTTAGTATGAATGGATTAAGAAATGGAAATCAAATGAGTGATCTGATGGAACCTGGTGTGGAGGTGGAAATTCTAGATGAGTATTGTACTACCTCCTTATGGATATTGTTGCATCCAGGAGATTTGAATGGATGTTATGATCTAAAATTTGTATACTAGAAGGCAAAAGGGTATAGTGGTTGGCCGTAAGGGTGGACCACATTAGACTGCAGGTAAGATGATTGGACATGAAAGGTTGTCACTCAATAGATTGAGTTAATACACCTCAGTTTGTGTGAATGGGTATCATAATAATGTTTGTGGATGACGGGAGACCATATGTCCCCGTGAGACATCGAAGATGATGGTGTCAGACTGAGACCCTTTATTTCCATAGTTTTGGAAAAAGGATGTAAGGAGCAGCGAGTATAAGATTGAAACTTAGTAATTATTGGTTACTTTCGGATAAACTGACAATTTGAAGGAGTGACGTAGATTTTGAGAATTATACATTGAATGCATAAGTGTTTGGGGCATTGAGAAAACTACAGTCCCTTGATTGAATAGTCATAGTGGTGAATGCCGATCAAAAAATAGGGTGACTCTGAAGAGGATACAGTGATATAAAAAGTGAAAAGTACTAGTTCCAAGTAATGAAATGAGAGACAGAGAATATTGTAGTTCAGTATTGGTTCGGGGAACCAATGAAAGTATCAGGATTATTAGGGTAGAAGTATCTGCCTTTAAAAGGACATCAAGGTTCAAAAATTTCATGCATGGGAACATGGATCTCTAGGATGGGAGACCTTGTATTTCTCTGAGTGTTGTGGAAAAAAAAAAAGGAAGGATAAGATATCTTGGGGAAAGAAAGAGGAGTTTTGACTCCTGATTTATTAAGACTTCTGAGATCTTATTAAGGACTAGGTCGGGGGCCTACAGATTAGCCTAACCCTAGTATGGGTGGTGGCTCATAAAGTGTTACTAGTGCCAATGTCAAGGAAAGACGTGTAAATATTACCACTGATGGGGTGAGGAGACCCTAGGATTTCAGTGGGAGTTATTACACAAGGAAAAGTTAGTTGAATTATGATAAATGAGATAGGGTCTTATAGACTAAGACTGCCACTCTAATCAGAATGTTATTGAGGGGTAAAATGTTAAAGGCCTAGACTCTATGGTTATAGTCAGATTTACGGGATTTGTATCCCGAAGTGTTTCATTAAATTTCGAGAATGAAATTTCAACAAGGAGGGTGTAACAACCCAAAATTGCTAATAAGACTTAAGGGCCTTGATTAGCGTGTCGAGAGGGCATAATTGGTATATGTGTGATTTAAAGGTTTAATGCATGATTATGTGGCATGCATGATTATAAGATTATATGACTATGTGACATGCATGTTTGTGAGTATTAGATATGCATGTGGGCCCTTTATAGCTTATAAGGGTATATTTGTAATTTTGGCCCGTTGAGGGCATAAATGTGATTATATGTGATAAATTTTTGAGACCACATTATTATGTAGATATATTTGCAGAGTATTGCTCGAGACGGTCATAAAGAGCGGATTAGCAAAATAGTCACAGCGGTGACTAATACCCGGCTTGGGAGGAGCCTAGGAGTAATTTTGGGAATTTAGAGAGTACCTTGGGATTTATTATATATTGAATAAATATATGGTAATTAAATGGGATGACGAGATTAATTGGTTAATGGTCGGAACATTCGAGGAATTAATGGGAGCTGGGGGAAATGACCATTTTACCCTTAGGGACAACTTGAGGATTAGTTAATTTAGAAGGGCAATAGGGCCTTTTGCCTATAAACTAAGGGATACACTCAGAACTTTGGACTAATGCAGAAAGAGGTAGAAACATCTCAAACTCTTCTCTCATCTCTCTCAAGATTTCACTCTCTCTCCCTCTCTCTCATTGTGCTTCAAGCTGAGGAAGAAAAGGGGCAGAAGCTTAGGCAATGAACTGGTATTCCTTGAAGGAAATTGAAGGAAAACATAAGGGAAAGCTAGGGGATTCAAGCTGGAAATTTAGCTGGAACTTGTGAGGATTCTACCGCAATTAAGGTAAGTTCATAACCTGTTTATTTGGAGAATTTAGTTTATTAGAATGGGATTTAAGTTATGTAATTGAATGATGAATTTCCACTGACTTGGGATAGAAACTTCAGTCTGATTAGTGGTTGTTTTATGTTTAAATATGTGAATTAAGATCTTGAATTCGTAGCTAGCTCGATGTTGAGTTAGGGAGGTTTGTAAGGGAAAATTATGGGGAGAGTTGGATGGGAGAAGCATGTGAAAAACCCATATTTTCTGGGTTCGAAGGGGGCGCGCCGTGACCCAACCCTGGGGCATCGCGGTGCGTGTGGCCTTCTGACCCTGGGATGCTCTCTGAGATGGGGGCATGTCGCGACAAGGTGAGGAAAGTCACGGCCTGCCTCCCCTTTGGCTTAGGTCCTTGCTCTCTGACTTAGGGTCAAGTCGCGACCCACTAAGCTAGGTTTCGACCCACTATTGACAGCTGGTGTTCTCACCACATGACTAGAAACAAGCATCTTCTCACTAATCTTTTGTCTTACATTGAGGGACATGTCACCTTCGGTGATGGGAGCAAAGGTCAGATCATGGGAAGAGGGAAGTTGCGTTTACACGGTTTACCTCCTCTGAAAAATGTTATCTATGTTGAAGGTTTGAAGACTAACTTGATAAGTGTTAGTCAAATTTGTGACGAAGGATGCATGGCTCTTTTCTCCATGATTGACTGCACTGTTTTTTCAACATCTAGTTCACATGTCTTAACAGGAATGAGATTGAGTGACAATTGTTATCTTTTGAGTACTAGCTTGGTGTGCAATGCAACAAAGACGTATGATACAGAATTATGGCACTACAAGTTGGGTCATCTGAACTATAGAGATCTCAGCAAACTTGTAAAATTGAGAGTTGTTAGAGGTGTTCCAAATTTACCCCCTTTGAAAGACAAAGTGTGTGATCCTTGTCAACTCAGCAAACAATTCAAGAGTAGCCACCCTCGTTTTAAGTTTCTGGTTACTTCTCAAGTTTTGGAGCTGCTTCATGTTGATTTGATATGTCCCATGCAAACAGAAAGTCTCAGTGGAAAAAGATATGTTATGGTGTCCGTGGATGATTATTCTCGATTTTCTTGGGTTAGATTTCTTCAAGATAAATCTAACTCTTTTGAGAATTTCAGGGGATTGTGTCTCTCTTTGCAAGATGAAAAGGGTAATAAGGTTAAGAAAGTGATTCGTCTTAGAAGTGACCATGGCAAGGAATTTGAGCACATCTTTGCTGATTTTTCCAACCAAGAAGGGATAGCTCATGAGTTCTCAGCGCCTAAAACTCCACAGCGAAATGGGGTTGTGGAAAGGAAAAATTGAACTCTTCAAGATATGGCTCGTGTTATGTCAAATGCCAAGAAATTATCTAAGAGACTTTGGGCTGAAGCGGTGAATACAACTTCCTACATTAGTAATTGAGTGTATCTTCGTCCTGGTACAAAACAAACCTCCTATGAGCTGTGGAAAGGTAGAACACCAAATTTTGCTTATCTTTATGTGTTTGGTTACAAGTGATACATTCTCAATGATAGAGAAAAGCTTGGTAAGTTTGACGCCAAGAGTGATGAAGGAGTGTTTTTGGGATACTCTACAAACAGCCGTGCTTACAGAATATACAACATGAGAACCCAAGCCATCATGGAATCCATCAATGTTGTGTTTAGTGACTTAGAAGACTTTGCTAGTTTTATAGAAGAAGAAGAAGAAGAAGAAGAAGAAGAAGAAATCCACACTCTTGTTGACATACCCATTCTGCCTGTTTCATCACAGACTGCAGATGAACCAAGTGGATCTAAAATTGAGGAAATTGATGCTACCACTGAAACTTCTGAGACTTCTGATGTGTCTTCCATTCCAGAAAATATTGTTTCTTCTGACTTAGGAATTCATTAGAAAAAGGGACCACCCACATTGATACCCAAAGTTCATCCTCTATCCTCCATTGTAGGTAATCCAAATGAAGTGATGGTGACTCAGAAGAAACTAGACAATGAAATTGCTAATGCTTGTTATCTATCTTCAGTGGAGCCTAAATCTTTAAAGGACGCTCTTAAAGATGAGCACTGGATATCTGCCATGCAAGACGTGCTTCAATAATTTGAGAGAAATGAAGTGTGGACCCTTGTTCCTCGTCCTTTGGGTGCCAACATCGTTGGTACTAAGTGGATATTTAGAAATAAGACTGGTGAAGTGGGAAATGTGGTGTGCAACAAGGCCAGATTAGTTGCTAAGGGGTATACTCAGATTGAGGGAGTAGACTTTGAGGAAACATTTGCTCCGGTGGCTAGATTGGAATCCATAAGACTCTTGTTAGTTGTGGCATGTTACATGAAGTTCAAGTTGTATCAAATGGATGTCAATAGTGCTTTCTTGAATTGTATCCTTATGGAAGAGCTTATGTGTCGCAACCTCCTGGATTTGAGGATCCTCATCATGGAGACCATGTCTACAAGCTGAACAAGGCATTGTATGGACTTAAGCAAGCTCCTCGGGCATGGTATGATCGTCTTACATCTTACTTGCTTGAAAATGGGTATACTAGAGGTAATGGTGATCAAACTATGTTTATTAAACCTCTGAATCTTAGTATTTTTTGTGCCCAAATCTATGTAGATGACATAGTTTTTGAATCCACTTGTGAGGCACACATTCACTCCTTTATTCAATTAATGACAAAGGAATTTGAAATGAGCATGGTTGGTGAACTAAGTTACTTTCTTGAATTACAAATTAAACAACTAGATAATGGCATTTTCTTGTCTCAATCAAAATATGCCAAAACACATGCTCAAAAAGTTTGGTTTACAAAATGCAAAACATGCTCACACTCCTATGGGCACCACTGCCAAATTGATTAGAGACGAAACAGGTAAAAAGGTTGATGCAACACTATGTAGAAGTATGATAGGCAACTTACTTTACATTACTGCTAGTCGTCTTGGTATTTGTTTTAGTGTTTAGATTTGTGCTAGATATCAATCTGCCCCCACTGAACTGCATCTTACTGCTAGATATCAAACAGGAAAAATACCTGGCTGGTTCCACTGACTTTCGTCTTTGGTACTCTTGTGATACTAATCTTTCTATGATTGGTTTTAGTGACTTTGATTGGGAAGTTGTTGCACTCAACTTCTTTGGATGAAACAAATGTTGCACGATTATGGCATCTGTTTTGACACCTTGACCATCTATTGCGACAATACTAGTGCCCTCAATCTCTCCAAAAACCTTGTCCAACATTCTCATACCAAGCACATCGATATCCGCACCACTTTCTTCGTGAGTTAGTTTAGTCTAAACTTATTGTCTTATCTCATGTTACATCTGAAAGTCAACTTGCTGATTTGTTTACAAAGGCTTTGAGTTCCTAAACTTTTGGTCACTTGAGAATGTCAATAGGCCTTTGTATGTTTGAGTGATAACATGTGGTTTTTGAAAATAAGCAATATAGGTAGAGATTTCATCTTCTAACTTGACTATCTGCATGTGTGAGTCTTTCTTCAACTTGCTTTTCACAGCCATATGTCTTGAAGTGATATAGGATTGCTTATGCTTAGTTGTAGTCTTACTTGATGCTTGATGCTTGACATCTCAGTCTTGGTTATTGCATTGAATTCCCCTATTAGAGATGCCTTATGTTTCAGTGTGAAAACTACCATTGGATCACTTTGCTCTGTGTAGTTTCCTCCTTCACTTAGGACTATGTGCTCGTGGAGAGGGCTACCTATGTGCTTGGCTCTCTAATTGGTAATTGTTGAGGGGATTTCTACAATAAAAAACAAACAAACAAAAAAGGGACAAAAATTATACAAAAGAATAATAATAATTTTGAGGGAGAGTTTGCGCGGTACTTCTATAGCAGGCAGCTCATGAGGACACTTCACATACAAATAGACATTGACTTTCTCTGCATCTGTCTTGTTGAGGCTGATCTTGTCTCTTGTTAAGACTCACTTTTGCATATGTCAGGTTTATGTTACAACATGCTATATGTTTGTTTCGACAATGTGAAGAAAGTCTTTCATTTTGCTTTGTGTCTTTTAGATTGTTGATTATCTCTGTCTATATTGTGTTTAATTTCATGCTATTTGTTCTAGCTTAAATATTCTTAATCTTGTGTGTTCTCCTGTGTTCATAGAGTTTAAATTGAACTTCAAAATTTAAACAAAAAATTTTCAAGTCATCATTATTTTTTTTTGTTTGTCGTTTTTTCTCTTTTCTTGTCATTTTTTTTACTACTGTTTGCATCCTTTCTTACAAAAAAACACAAAAAGTTGTTTCAAATCATTTTTTAAGTTTTTTTTCTCTCCCTCCAAAATGTCTCTCTCTACTCCATACCCTCTTCTTCTCTGATTCCGATTCCCAATGTCAACCGCCTCTATGCCCTTCACCGTCGCAATCACCTCCCCACCCCATCCCCTGAATCCTCTACTCCTCCGCCCCTTTCTCTCCCGACCACCACACACTCACCAACCCAGTATCCACCCTCCCCAACCCCCAACTCCCTCCACCCATGAGCCACGACCCCACCCTCTCCGACCCTAACCTCTCTGCCCTACTCCCCAACCCCACCCTCGCCGATCCCAACCTCCCTGTCATCCTCCCTGACCCCCACCTCGAACCCATTCTCCCTGCCATTCTCCCTGCACCCTGACCCCACTAACACCGCATCCTCCTCACCACTCCGTGAACCCTCTCCTCCACCCCGTGAACCCTCCCCACCACTCCGTTAACCCTCTCCACCACTCCGTGAACCCTCTCCACCACCTCGTGTCCCCTCCCCTCCATCACCACCTAAACCCACTGGCATTTCCTCTCCTACCCGAACCTGCCAAAAAATCCCTACCATTCCCTCTACTCTGCCCAAGCCCACCATTCATGTCAAGACCCTTGCTCAGAAACGAAAGGTTGTCTCCACCTTCCTCTTGTACAAGCCCCCGACTATACAATAGATTTATCTCCTAATTTGGATGAAGTGGCTCAATTTTTGATTGGCAATACGCCTGTCTCTTGGACTTCGGCAAACTGCCTTGCCCATTCCGCTCTCACTCCTCTTTACAGCCTATTGCATTGCATTGCCCTTTATAGCTGGTCGCCCACATCACATTCCTCCACTGTTCGTTTGGATATAGCCAAGTTTCTATTTGCTGTGAGTTCTTGCTAATCAGTTAGTCTTCCAAATTGTATCTTTCGGGCCATTACCTGACGCATCATTCTGCCGAGGTACTTCTCGCATTTTACCATTTCCTTGTTTAATTCATCGTCTGGCTGTCTCTGTGGCTAAGTTACCCAGGCCACTCGCTGATACCAAGATAAAAGCAATCAATTTATCCATGACTTGAGCCTTAAAATCAAAGACCAAAGGTCCCTTTGTCCAAGACCCTCTTGCAGCCACTTCCTTGGGTGTGAAGAAGAACTCTTTGAAATTCAGATTGTTCTCTTGGTTTCATGACCTCCAGTAGGACTTTCATGCTTTCCGTTTTGAGTTTTGTTATGCTCAGTCCCGCTCCGAGGTGTTTCAAGTCATTGTGCTCTCTCATCTTAGTCTGCCTCCGCTCCAAGTGCCCACTGCCGCACATTCTGTGCCTGCTAGTACCGCAATTTCTTCTCAGGGAGAGCCCTCATAATGATCCTCCCGGTGAAGCACCCCTTGCTACTAATCTGGTTTCTTCTGCTGTTTCATATGTTCCAGCTCCCATAACTCAGGGCGAGTTTGTTGTGCCTCCTGGCACCAAGAAGCATTATAGGAAGCCCAAGTTGCCGTCCAAGTAGTTTGGTACTCTACTTTGGCATGCCATCTGAACACTGAGGGGGAGTAGTTTCTGTTTTCTTGAATTGATTATGTATTTATGTTTCATCATCTAATTTGTGTTGTTTTGCACCTGCGTTGTTGTAGTCAAACTCTATGATGATACTCTGTTATTTTTGTGAGCAGGTGGCCAGCTTTGTTTTGTTGTACCTAGGTTCTTTTTGTTAAACTAGTTGTTGTTTCTGTGGAACTTTGTCTTGCGTTTATGTTTATGTGTGCTAAAGTTAAAATCAATTAGGTTCATTGTTCACATGCATGCCAAAGGGGAAGTTTGTAAATGCATCTGTTTTGTCATGCATTGACTCTCATGTTAAGACATGCTTTTTAATGATGAGACATTGGAAATGTTGAACACGTGATTTTAATTCAGCACATGTTTTGATGAGCTGTCTTTCCTTTTTTGTTCCCTAGTATTTATACTTTCTTTGTCGGAGTTTTATCCACTTTTTTAAGCAGCCAAAAAGTGTCTTCTCCAAGAATTATTCTCTGCAAAAAGGTCTGAAGCATTCAAAGCTTCATTGTTCATTAGCCCATGGCAGTTTGGTGTTTGTTCATCAATTCATCTTGAAAATTCTGGTGCAAAACTTGAAGGGAGTTCAAGCTAAGTCTCAAGGGGAGCTTTAGCAGTAGCTGGAGGGAGTCCAGCAACGTTCAAAACCAATAGGAAGTTGGTTGATTGAAGTTCTTCACAAAAATAGAGAGTTATTGGTTGTTTGTAAAACAAATTAAAAGGGAGTTGTAAATTTTTTTTACTGTTTTGTAACTTATATAAACTTTGAGTATTTTTAGTGGATTTGTTTCACCTCTGGATTAGGTCCCATAGAGTAGGTTGTGAGCAATCATAACTGAACCATGTAAAAATGATTATCATTTTTATTATTCTTGCACTTATTCTTGATTCAAATCTAAATTTAATTTGATAAATTAAATGAGTAGTTAGGAGTAGTTAACTAACTTTCAAATATAATCATTTGGATGTACACGATTACATCATTTTGGCATTTGAGTCTTTTTGACATGGCAAATTTTGAAATCTTTTAAGTCTCTTATGGGCTATTTGGAATCATCGCAATGCTGGCTTTTCCAAAAGCATGTTCTTCCTCCTACAAATGTTGCTGCTGTTGCTACTTCTTTTCTTTTTTCTTATCAGCAATATCTTTATATCTTTTGCACTCTCAATAAATGAATGTTTGTTTTGAATAGTTGAGTAACTAAATGTGTGTTCGTTTTGAATAGTTGAGTTGTACCCTCCTAATTTAAATTATGATTCCTAACTTTACTTTACCCCTAAAGATTTGGAATCCACCACCATGTGATCAGTTTAAATTAAATGTTAATGCAACAACTTCTCATGAGAACCACAGAATAGATCTTGGAGCTGTTGTTTGAAATTCTTATAGAAAAATTATTGTAGGTTGTCCCATTATTTTGGTTGGACAGTTTCATTCAGTTTTTCTAGAAGCTAACACACTTCATACAGCTTTACAACAGTGTTCCCCAGTTCATCTTCCCAGTTGCTGGACCAGATTGCAGATAAGTTGCATCAATTTTCTTTTGAGCCTTAGGAGACGTTCTCTTATAGATATTTATAATTCATTGTCCTCTTTTCCTAATCTAGCTTTCCTGTATGTACATAAGGAAGCTAATGTATTAGCTCATTCTATAGCCAAAAAATCCTTCCAAGGTTGCTTGCCTTTCACTTTGTAATCATTGTAGCTTCCTCTGCTGAATGCTTATCTTTTAATGAAGTTTTTTTTTTATTAAAAAACTTTTTTGTACACTCTCATTTGAAAAAAGAAAAAGAAAAAAGAACAACTTAACTTGGAACAGGACCCCACATTTTCAACACAACTCCCACATTTTCGACATTTTAACACCCATTATAAGTGACTACTTACATAAGAAATAAAATCAAACACTCGTATGAATTCATATTCATAACACAAATCAATCGGAAACGCGGTACTTAATCTCTAAGCCTTGCAGCAAACAAACCGGCCAAGTCCTTTGGGAGCATTAACATTACCATCTTCTGATTCATCAATCTCCACTGCCTTCTTTTTCGTCTTCTTCTTCAACTCTTCCTCCTCCTTTGGAACCCTAATCACCAAAATCCCATCACTCATCGAAGCCTTGATTTCGTCCACTTTTGCATTCTCAGGCAATCGGAACTCTCTATGGAAGCTGCCACTTGTCCTCTCCCTGCAATGCCACCTCCCACCCTTCTCTTCTTCTGGCTCTTCTTTTCTCTCCGCGCTCACATGCACAACTCTATCTTCATGAATCTCAAGCTTCACGTCCTCTCTTTTCAGCCCCGGAAGATCGATTTCTAAGACGTGGGCATGCGAAGTTTCCTTCCAGTTCATCTGGGCATTCCTGGAAGAGCTCAATATGTCCGAGTTGTCCAACAACAAGCCATGGAAAGGGTCCAAAACGCTGCGTTGAGAGAGCAGAGACTGTAATAGAGACATCTTTTTATTTCCTCTGGGTCGTTGTGGTTTTTTAAATTTTTGTTTATGTTTGGGAATATTTAGAATTGTATGGAAACTATTCGATGAAATGCGCTAGAGATGGTCGGTTAAGCTGATGGTTTGTTTGGTTCTGGTTTGGAAATTTAATCAAATTCTTTGTATTTATATTGGGTGGAAAGAGACATTGAAAGCAGCTTCTTGAAATTTCTGGATTGAATGAGATATTTTATTTGTTTGACGCAAGAGAATATTAATTGGAGTTAGATAAACTTTTTGATTGACTTCTTTCCGACACAGTTATTGGTTAGACTTTTAAAAATGAAAGGACATGGTATGTTAGAGAAACCTCTAGGAAACACTAGAAATTTGTGAAAAGGTTCGAGAATTTGGTAATAAGAAAGACTAGCAATCATGCAGTTCTTTCTATGTATAGTGATAGAATCTTCTTATTGAAGTCTATTTTATAATTATTAGAAAATATAAAACATTACTTATCATTTTTAAACAGTCACCCACTAAGTAAGTTACATAACAAATTTATGTTTGAAGTAAAAAAAAAAAAAAAGTCATACATCAAACAAAATTACTAGTAGGATTAACTGCACCGTGAGATAGCAATCAATATATTTATATTTGTTTGTTTTTTGTTGGGAATTTTTCTTTTTGTTATTCGTTCCTTATATTTTGTTGACGATTAATATAATTTCTAATCAATTATTATGTTAGCACGTATATATAATTATTACACGTATGTCTAAATATTAATTATTTCATATTAATTTCTTATTTAAATTGTGTTAGTGTTATTGTGTGTTTCTTTATTCAGAAAATATCATTTTAGCTCATTTTTTTTTAATAGTTATCGGCTCTTATGTTTTATTAAATAACAATTCAGACTATGTATTTTACAAAATAGTATCATAGACCCAATTTTTGTTAAAATATTTTTAATTATAAGATTAATTATTGAGTTATTGAAGATGTCATAAGTTCACACAAACAGAGAAGGTGGTCGATGAGTTAATAATAAAATATTATATTTGAAAATATTTTAACTAAAATCGAGATAATAGTATTGTTTTGATCTATTTTGTAAAGCAGAGGGTCTCAATTTTCATTTAATAAAACACAGAGACCAAATAAGTATTCAGGAAAAACACAAAAGTCAAACTAGTATTTTCCATTCTTTATTTTATGTCAATTTTGTGATATTTTTTTTATGTCTATCTATATCTCTATGTAAAGTTAGGTCAGCTAGGTCCTAAGGTGATGTGGGAAGTTTTTATAATCTACTTTATCTAAAAAAAAATTTATCATATATTTTCTTAATTTATGGTTAGTAGGAAAAAAAATATCTATTTTCTCAACAACATATACAAAATTTAAATTTAAATTTGATTAGATATTAAATTATAGAATTTAAATTTAAATTCCAATTTCATTATATATTTAATTATGATAAATTTTTAATTAAATTATAAATATTATTTTAATAATAATAACTATTTATTCAAATATTTATACTTTTTATTTAAACGAACTGTTTTACAAAATATCTTAAGAATACAATATGACTAGGCAATATAATAATTATACTTATAGGGAGTAATTATAATGCATCCACTTTTTTAACAACACTAGTGTATTCTTTTTCTATTTTTAGCACCAAGATAGATATAATCCCAAAAAAATTTATATGGCGATGTACATTGTAGTTATTTAGAATATCTCACAAATTTTAAAACAATTCTGAATAGTTTACAAAATCGAAAAAGGGTTCAAATTGTCAAATTTTACACGAGTACACAAAAAAAAGAACTCGTGCAACAAACAATTTGAACCCTAGTTTCGGTACCACAATTTATTTGAAATTTCTTAAAAATTTATAGGATGTTCTAGTTAGCTACAATGTACACCTTCATATAAATTTTTTTTGGATTATATCTATATAGGTACTGAAAATAAAAAATAAAAAAGGATGCATCGGTGTTGTAAAAAAAGTGGATGCATTGTAGTCGCTCCCTATATTTATTTTATTTTGTAAATTTTTTAAGATTTTAAAACTTTTAGGGTAGAGAATTTATACATTAAGGAGTTGTCAATACTTTTACTAAATTAGTGACATAATATGAAGCATGAGCTTTTGCTCTTTGGGAATCGTCTATTTTAGATCAACAATTAGTATTATATTTAGTGAATAAGTGAAAGACATAATGTAAATCATGATTTGGAAAAATAAAATAAAATCATATATAGTATTATTTTAGGTAAGATGAGTTGGGAAACAAATAAAGTAAGGAATAAGATTGAATTTACTTAATATTGTTATATTTCTTTTTACTATTATGTCTGTGTAATGAAGTTGACATGTTAATTTACAATAATATAAACACATGCAGCTTGAAAAAAAATACATAAAAAAATTGCTAACAATAGAATTCAACTATGTACAATAGCAAGAATGTATAATTTATTTTAATAAATTGAATGTAACGACCCCAAATTCGCTAATGAGGCTTAATGGCCTTGATTAGTGTGTCGGGAGGGCATTATTGGGCTAAATGTGATTTGAATGATTTTATTGATTTAAATGCATAATTGTATGATTATAATGCTTGTATGACTATATTGATGTTAATATGATATATATATATATGGTATTTGTGAGAACCGCATTATTATGTGGGTAGGTTTGCAGAGCACGACTCGAGGCGATCTTAGGGCTAGATAGCGGGAAAAGTCACAACGTGGCTTAGCAGTTGACTTTGGATAAGTCAGGGGTAGTTTAGGTATCGGGTAGTTATTTAGACTATCGGGTTATGAAAATTAATATATGGAGATATATTTGAGGTTAGGAAGTCTAGGGGGGAATATTTGGGAATTTTACCGTTTTTCCCTTAGGGACGTTCCGGCACCCCGAGCCTCGGGTTTGACCTAAGTGATAAATGATATACTTACAAAAAAAATAGAAAACAATAGAAAGAAATAAACTGGCCCTTTTTCCTTCTCAGCTCTTTTCTTTCTCTCAAGGAAACTAAGAAGAAAACACAAGGAACACTGAGAATTTTGGAGAAATTGCTGGAATTTGAGCTGGGATTTCAGAAGAATTCAGAGGGGAAATTAGAGGCTAGCTCAAGGATTATCCAGGGAACATTTAATCAAGGCTAAGGTAAGAATTAAACTGTGTTTTGAAGTTAGCAACTTTGAGCTTTTGGCTGAGTAATGAGATGGTTGTGATATTGATGTTTAAGGTTGAATTGGAGCTGGAAAAACTTGGGAATTAACAGGGATTCTGCTTAGAAAAGGAGTTTAGCTGAAGAGGTAAGCTATAATTCATGATTTAGAGGCTTAAATTCGAGTTTTTGCATGGCTGGTTTTAGTGTTTGAAGTTCTTGAGTTTGAGAAATTGAAGATGGGATTTCCGTGAGTTTTAGGTTGAGTTTTCAGTTGAATTATGTTGTTTAAGTTACTCTAAAAGTGTTGGGATTAATTGTTGTTGAAATAGGGAACTTTGGGTTGATTTTGGGTAAGGTTTTAAGCTTGGAATGGAGGGATTTTTGGGTTCGAAGGGAAGGGCCGCGACTCTGTTATAGAGCGCTGCGGCCCTAGGATGAAGATGAGCCAGGAGGGCTCAGCCAAGGGTGAGCGCCACGGCGCCCAAAGCAAGGGCCGAGGCACATGTCTTCTTTCAGGCATGCCCTTGGTTATGTTTTGAGGTCAAGGCCGCAGCCCTTAGATGCATACTTGAACGTTTAGGGTTTTAAAGCACGAGAATTGAGCCTAGAGTGCTCAGGATCAATTTCACCACCGTGCTTGGTGGGATTCGATTTCCCGGAAGTTAGTTTGTACTCGAAAACCTATATTTGAATATTAATGGAACCCAATACCTTGGTTGTGATTAGGTGCTAAAGTTAGGGCTTGGGAAAGGATCGTGCTCGAGGGACGTCGCTCATATCTAATAAGCGAAGAAGTTAAAGGTAAGAAAATTGCACCTGGTTGAATATCTGTAATGGGACTAAGGGTTCCCTATTGTGTAAGCTTGAAGGGATGGTATTATGCCATGCAAGCTAATTAGTAAACCAACGGCCTAAGGGTACCAAGGGTTACACTAGCGCACAGGGCGTGGCTTGGCCATGGTAGCCGAGGACAGCTTAATATGCACTGAGCTCGGTTTAAGCGGGCCGGAGTCAGTGGGGTAAATAGAGGGTGCGGCCTAAGTTGTCGGCCCTGATTATTATGTGATATGAATGTTACAAGTGATTGATTGCATCTTTGATTCTGAATATATACTGAATGATTAATGTGGATTACTTGATGAGAGTTCATGCTTAGTGAATTTATTATCTGTTATTATTGTTTGTGTTGCACATCATGTTTTCTTGCTGGGCCTTGGCTCACGGGTGCTACGTGGTGCAGGTAAAGGCAATGGAAAACTTGATCAGCCCTGCCTTGGAGAGCTCTGCGAGCGGAATGTACATGGCTAGTTGCTCAGCCGTCACGGTTGAGGTTTAGGCAGGGACGCGAGACCCATAAATTGTTCATTGTGCCTTAGTACGGCTGACAGTTGTTTGTATTTTTGAGGAGTCTGTAATCCAACTTTTAAACCCTGTTTCTTTTGGGATCCCATGTATATAACTGCTTAATTATATAAAGTGAAACTTTTGAGACCAAAACCCTTTAAACCCTAGCTCATTCATGTTTAGTGACACGTTTTTAAATTAATGACTTGATTAGCAAGTCTTGCACCTTTATAAGTACACAGTGTAACGGTCTTGGCTATCCAGGGCGTTACATTGAACGACCATAAAATTTATACTCTATCATTTTGGACTATCTTATGTTTTTTCTGTGAGAAATTTAGGGGGTTTGTTTGTTTTTCTAGTGTAAGTGGTTGGGTTGCTTGTTTATTGTAACTTGGTAATTTTTGGGGAGTGAAAAAACAAGGAGAGGTTCTACTCAATTTTTCTTAAACCATTTGGGGGGGGGGGGGGGGGGGGGGGGGGTTTAGTATATTGTTATATTGAAAAAAATGGGTCCTAAGCGAAATCCTCCTAGAGATGCCTCTTCAAAAAAAGCTTCTTCATCCCAAGCTCAACAAACACCACCTCCTCCTGCTGATTATGATACTCAGTTATTTGTCAATAAGCAAGCGGCTGAAATGTTTAAAAAAATTCATGAGAAATCTGTGGTTAGGGAGCGGGGATTTGAGTTTCAAGATGAACCGTTTGAAAATAATCCTTCCTATGATCTCATTCGGGTTGAGATAGTGAGACGTGATTGGGGTTTTTTGTGCAACTCTACCCGTGTTGGAATGGCCAATTACTCCCAAATGTTTGAGTTCTACGCCAATTTCCCATACCTTGATGTAGAAAATCAAAACTTTATTCGGGGTAAAAAGGTGCCTACTGAAATTTATTCATTTAACTCATTGTTGAACCTCCCTACATTGTCTGCGCTTGATGACGAGCATTGGCAGTTGGCCCACTTTAGCGAGCCGGATTATGATGCAGTGGCTGAAGTTCTGAGTATGGAAGGGGCTCGGTTTAATTATCATCATGGCAAGCCAAAAGACATGAACCAGTGGCAACTTAATCCAATTGCTAAGGCTTGGGTTTATTTTGTTAGTTCCCGCCTGTTGCCGACCTCTCACGTTTCCACTGTTGATAGAGAGCGCTGTTTATTGGTATATGCTATTATGACAAAGATGATGATTGATGTGGGCTGAGTCATTCGTTATAGCATTCACAACATCAGTAGATTCAATACTACTACTGGTGTTGCTCATGGTACTTTTATATCGACCCTGTGTGCTACTTATGATGTACCGGTCTTCGCTAATGATCTAGTTCGGAAGCCCATGGGGCCAATTAATCAGACTTTGTTTGCTGCATTTCCTTCGGCCTCATGGGCTGATGACACAGCTGACACTGACCATGTGGAGGAGGAGGGAGCTGATGACGCGGGCCCTAGTAACCCACCTTCAAATTTGGCACTTGGTGGGCCTATTGATGAGCACACTCAGCGCACGCATGATCGATTGGATTATCTTATTCGCCAAAATCAATATTTAATCCAATCGCATCATGCGCAAAATCAACATTACAATGACTTTTTGGTACAAAAGAATTAGTACGGGTGAGTTCATATAGAGGAGTTGAATGCCTTAGTCACTAGGTGGACTATGAGTTCTGCTGATGAAAATTACTTCACTCCTCCGCCTCAGTTCAATCCATACAACCCACCACCACCATCTCCGCCATACTGATGTGGGGTGCTTTATGAGGTAAGTATTCTTTCCTTAGTCTTCATGTCACATTGGGGACAATGTGAAATTTAAATTTGGGGGAGGGGCTTATCATTTATTTTTATTTTTTGTTATTTTTATTTTTGTTCTTTTAGTTTTATTTTTACTGTTGAGCAGTTAAGCCGATAAAATTTTGTTTTTAATATCATTTGTCATCATTTGTGAAGTAGTAATTGCGTGAATAACCGTGTGCTTGGTTGATTACTCTTGGGATTAATTTTAATGTTTTTTTGGAAATTTGAGTATGTTGTGTAAATTTGGACAATTAGCTTATGTTATATATGTTTTACTTGGGTATGAGGAATGAATGGTGGAATATGATAGAGATTGAATTTGAGTGGATTTGTATTTTGTATAAACTCAGCTCAAAGAGAGGCTGGTGAATTGCATTCATTATATAGTGTTTGATATAATATTCTGGCCACTGTAATAGCAACAGATGGCAGCAAGTAACTGGATAGTACATAACAGAATTGGTTACATATTCATAATGATCAATACACAAAAAGCAATGCAACAGAAATGAGAATATTCCATCCTCCTGAGGTGCACGTCCATAATGCTGCTGGTGTTCTCTATACTGAGGAGTAGGGGAGCATACTGTATACTTCATTCTCTAACACCACCCCTCAAACGAAGGGGTGAGGTAGTCACACCAAGTTTGGAAGTGAGAAATTGAAATCTGGAGTGAGATAAGGCTTTGGTCAAGCAATCTGCAATTTGGTCTGATGATGGAACATATCTAACTTCAAGTTCTTTTCTCAGAATTTTGTCTCTAACAAAGTGGATGTCAAGTTCTATGTGCTTGGTCCGTGCGTGATAAACTGGGTTGGAGGCGAGTGCACTGGCACTGACATTTTCGCACCACGTTACTGATGTACCAGCTAGAGGAAACTCTAATTCTTTGAGCAGGGACTCTATCCAAGTCATCTCTGCCGTGACAAAAGCTAAGGCTCTATATTCCGATTCTGTGCTAGATCTTGAAACAACAGCTTGCTTTTTGGAGGACCATGATACAAGAGCATCTCCCAAATACACACAATATCCTCCAACTGACCGTCTATCATCAATGCAACAAGCCCAATCGGCATCTGAAAAACCCATAATCTGAAGCTTGTCACTATAACAAATGTGAAGACCATGGTTTACTGTACCTTTAAGGTAGCGCAGTATCCTCTTTGCTGCTCCCCAATGAACATCAGTAGGTGCTTTGAGATATTGGCTTAGCTTGTTCACAACAATACAAATATCTGGCCTTGTATTGCATAAATATTGTAATCCTCCAATCAAGCTGCGATACACGGTCGGATTGTCCAGCTTCTTTCCATCATTAATTGACATATTTTTCCCTGTGGCAATCGGTGTGGGACATGGCTTGAGATTAAGCATGTCATTCTTCCTTAGCAATTCTTCAATGTATTTCCTCTGAGTTAGATAAATGCCCGTGTCATCCCGAGAGACCTCTATTCCGAGAAAATAATGGAGCTGTCCGAGATCCTTGAGTGCAAATAGTTCATTAAGTTGCTTGATGAACTCTTGAGGTTTTGAGCTGTTATTTCCTGTAACAATTATATCATCAACGTATATAAGCACAAGCACAATCACTTTTCCATGTTTGTAGTAAAATAGAGATGTATCAGCTCTGGAATTTTTGAAATTCCACTCAATTAGTGTATGTTTCAGCCTGTCAAACCAAGCTCTAGGGGCTTGCTTTAGCCCATAGAGAGACTTAAGTAACTTGCACACATGATTAGGCTGTTTGGAGTCTTCAAAGCCGGCTGGTTGATGCATATAAACGTCTTCCTCAAGATGTCCATTCAAGAATGCATTGTTGATGTCCAACTGACGAACTTCCCAATTGTTTGAGACAGCAATTGTAAGGATGATTCGAATGGTGGATGCTTTAACAACTGGGCTAAATGTCTCACTAAAATCAAGTCCCGGTCTCTGATGAAATCCCTTTGCAACAAGGCGTGCCTTGTATCTTTGGAAGGACCCATCTGCATTCTTTTTAACTTTATAAACCCACTTGCACCCCACAATGTTATAAGCATCTGAATATGGTACCAAAATCCATGTTTTGTTATTTTTAAGGGCCTCAACTTCGGCATTCATAGCTTCTTTCCAGCCTGGGTGATTAAGGGCTTCATTAATACTTGATGGTTCCTCTTCCTCTGATTTCCACTGAGATTGACTAAGGTACACCTTGGGCTTGAAAATACCATCCTTAGCCCGTGTTATCATAGGATGGGAAGGCTGCATTACGGGTTTAGTTCTGGTTCCAGCGGCTGGAATTGGAGACATTTCTGTAGTGGGATGAACAGGTGAGGTGTTTGTTGATTCACCTGGCACATTAACTTCAGACACAACATCAAAGTGGTCATGAGGAGCACTAGAACCCGAGAGAGAAGGGGAACTTACTTGTGTTTCATTCGGTGAGGACAATGCCGTGTTTGTAGGTGCTGCATCAGGGATTACTTGATTTTGGGAAGTTCTTTCTGTGGTGAATGGCTGAACTGATGTATTAGAGGGAAAATGAAGGTTGGGTAATTGTGACCAAGCCGAGTTTCGAATGACCACAGACTGTTCGGGTGCATAGTTGTTGAGGAACCCATTTTTGAATGGAAATTCTTGTTCATTGAAAACAACATGCCTAGATATATATACTCTCCCTGTGGAACTCAAGCACTTATAACCCTTGAATTATTCACTATAGCCAAGGTTTACACATTTGAGAGAATGAAACTGGAATTTGTGTGATTGATAGGGTCTAAGACATGGAAAACAGGCTGCTCCAAAAGTTTTTAGGATGCTGTAATCGGGTTTCTTCCTATTGACAATTTCAAAGGGTGACTTATCACAAAGAACAGGTGTTGGCAATCTATTTATGAGATACACTGAAGTTTGGAATGCATCTACCCAGTATTTCAGAGGCATACTTGCTTGAGCAAGCAATGTTAAGCCCATTTCCACTATGTGGCGGTGCTTCCTCTCAGCCCTTCCATTTTGGGCTGAGGTATGTGGACAAGAGTGCTGAAAAATGATTCCATTTTCTTGAATTAATTGTTCGAATGCTAGATATTCCCCACCATAGTCTGCCCTTATTGATTTGATTTTTGTTTCAAACTGATTTTCAGCAAGATTTTTGAACTGAATGAAGGCATGTAGTGCATCAGATTTGTGTTTTAAAGGGTATAGCCACGTGAACCTGCTATGGTCATCTATGAAATGGATATAGAACTTAAAGTTGGTGTTTGATAATATTGGAGCAGGACCCCATATATCGGTGTGCACTAGTTCTAGCATTTTGGTAGCTCTGCTGTTGGAGTTTTTAAAAGGCAATGCATGAGACTTCCCATATTGACAGGCATCACAAAAGTTTGTTTTTGATTCAAAAGAAACTTTTACATTGCTAGATTTCAAGATAAACTTAAGAACTCTAAGTGATGGGTGGCCTAAACGTCTATGCCACACATCATTCTTGGAAAATAAAGATGTACTCGGCTGAACAACATAAGCAGAATTCACAGTAGCATTTGGGAAGGAAATAGGCTGATTTTTTCGATGGATGGGTGATGAAGGAATGAGTTGATAGAGGCCATCTTTAAGTATCCCTCTGAGAAGCACCTTCTTTGTGGCTTTTTCCTTCACAAAACAAAAATGGGAGTCAAACTCAATCAATATATCATTATCAGTAACAAGTTTAGATACACTGATAAGGTTCTTTGCAATTTCAGGCACAAGCAAGACATCCTTTAAGACTAAGGATTTAGAGCAATCAGAAGTGGGTATGCGACTGGAACCAACATGTGAGATAGATATTTGATGACCATCACCCATTATTAATTTTTCCTTACCACCATAATCAGATTTTTTACTCATGTTGCCTCCATCTGAGGTCACGTGGAAGCTAGCCCCACTGTCGGCATACCAGATGTCGCTGTCTATAATTTCTGGAGATGCTGTAAAAGCCGATGATGGATTCTTTGGTTGAGGTTGATTGAGATGAGGATCGGACCCCATATATGAGTCATTATACCTGTTGAAGCACACAGCAGCCGAATGCCCAAATTTCCCACATACCTAACACGTGGGTCGTGAGCTATTGTTGTTTCGACTCCTTCCTCTACCTCGATAACCAGATCAACGATTATTGCTGGAAAATTGTGATCGGCCTGGGTTATGGTTATGAGATGCGATTTCTCCTCGACCCCGACCCGTGTGTTCGATTTTACTTGCTAGGTTTGTTGTGGGAGTAGCTGCGATTTTTGGGGCTTCATTCATGGTGTGTAGTCTCTCAATCTTACTGTCAAAACTGAGCAATAATTCCTGTAATTCTTGCCAAGTGGTACTCGGCCGAGCCTCAATTTGTAAAACAATGGGTAAATAGCTAGCATCAAGTCCAGAGAGTACGTTAGAAATCAAATGAGCTTCAAGGTACGGATCCCCTGCTAATGTAAGAACATTTGACCATGCTTTCTTTTGTCGAAGGTAATCAACCATAGATGTGTTACCTTTTCTTGTGGTCTGTATTGCCGTACGGGTGTCATCCATTTTCGATTTGGATTGAGCTCCATATAGATTCTCAAGAGCCTTCCAAAGTCCAGCGGCAGTGGGGCATCCCATGACCTCTGTTGCTATGACTTCAGTCATTGAGCTATACAACCAACCCATGAGGAGTTGGTCACTCACGATCCAGTGTTCGTATTCTAGGTTGAGCTGAACACCAAAACCCACTTGTCCATCAGCAGCTTTTGCAGGAACAAACTCAGGGGGACACGGCCTTGTGCCATGAACAAAACCGTCAAGTCGGTGACCACGTATTATGGTCAAAACCATTGTCTTCCAGAGAGAGTAATTGTTTCAGTCTAGCTTAAGAGGAAAGGGCTGGTTTAAGGTGTTGAATGGTTGTGTGAAGTTGGTGATATGGCTGGGCCGTGCTTGTGCATTGTTGGAGGTGATGGCAGCAGCTTGACTTGAACCTAGAGCTGGGTTGTTGCTGGCAGCATTGTTGGCTGCGGTGGGAGACTGAGGAAGACTAGTCGACATTGGCGTTGGCCTAGCGTTGCTCTGATACCAAGATTGAGTTTGAGTGGATTTGTATTTTGTATAAACTCAGCTCTAAGAGAGGCTGGTGAATTGCATTCATTATATAGTGTTTGATACAATATTCTGGCCACTGTAATAGCAACAGATGGCAGCAAGTAACTGGATAGTACATAACAGAATTGGTTACATATTCATAATGATTAATACACAAAAAGCAATGCAACAAAAATGAGAATATTCCATCCTCCTGAGGTGCACGTCCATAATGCTGTTGGTGTTCTCTGTACTGAGGAGCAGGGGAGCATACTGTATACTTCATTCTCTAACAGATAGAACTTGCATTACTTGTCTTTTGAGACGAAATCCTTGATGACATGTGTTTTGGAATATGATTTAGGCAATCTTTTGGAATGTTTGGGCCTTTCAAGCTTACCCTTATCATTATTGTCCCTAGTTTGCTCATTTGTGGCTTAACTTGTTTTATTGATTGTTTAACAATTTCATTAAGAAAAAAATGTACCAATTATTATTTTTCCCTGTCCTGTGAATTATTCCATAAGCTTAGAAATAAGTTTAGGGGAACGAATTGTAATTGGGTAGAGAGAGAGAGAAAACAAGAAGTATTGGTGTGAGTGGATGAACAATGTAATTTTTTGATTGAGACAAGTGTAAAATGTAAAAGCACTTGCAACATCACTATATGTCAGTTTCAATTTTCTTCTTCAGAAAAGAAACTGAAGACGAAAGAAACTGTGAATTATGCCATAAGCTTAGAAATAAGTTTAGGGGAACGAATTGTAATTGGGTAGAGAGAGAGAGAGAAAAAAAGAAGTATTGGTGTGAGTGGATGAACAATGTAAATTTTCGATTGAGACAAGTGTAAAATGTAAAAGCACTTGCAACATCACTATATGTCAGTTTCAAATTTCGTCTTCAGAAAAGAAAAAGAAAAAAAAAAGAGAAAAGAAAGAAAAAAAGAAAAAAAAACTGATGAATAAAATAAAGTGATGTTGTTGCATTGATTATGAGTTCTCAATCAATGAAAAGTGGCTGAATTAGGGGCTGGTAATTAAATGCAATGTGGGTTGTTTGATTGATATTTTTTTTAGGTGCTTATGGTATAATGAAGCCTAAATGTCTTTTTATCTACCTTGACCTAAGCCAAAATGCATGAACCTTAAAAGTCCTGTTGATTCCAAAACATGTGTTGTTGACATTAGTGGAGAAAGGCAAGTATGCAAGCATATTGAATATTGGTGAGTGGATTGTTGAAAGAGTAAGACATGTATGATGTATTCTAATTGCACATTTTGTTATTTGCAAATCATATTCTAATTTTCAATTGAAGCATTTGGGTTAATTGTGAGAGTGATTAAACTGAAATTCTGGTTGAAAAATGCAGTTGATATTTTGGGAATGATGACAATGTGTTGTGGATAAAATAGAGGCTTAACTGTTTGTGTGTCGTGTTATGTTTTAAGTCTAAAGTCAATCTTTACTCGAGGGCGATTAAATGTTAAGTTTAGGGGAGTTTGTTGAGTCTAGTTTTTGTCATGTTTAGGTGGTGTTTTAGGTAGTCTTTTATCTCATTTTTCTTTCATTTAGTGCGGGTTTATGCTGTTGTTTGTTTGTTTTTGTAGTTTTTGTGAATATCAGGAAGATTTGAGTACTTGGAGGAAAATGTCCAAAAAAGAGAAGAAATATCCAAGTTTTATAATATTTTTTGAGAAAGGATGGATCTCAACATGATTTGGAGGCGTTGGTGATTTTTCGGGCTTAAAATTTGAAGAATTGAGAAATGTCTTAAGGGCCGCGGCATGAGCAAAGTACAGCCGCGGCTAGCCCTTGAAACAGAACCTATGTTTTGGAGGAGAAACTTGAGCCGTGGCATGGCTAAGGAGAGTCGCAGCATAGAAGGGCAACAACCCATAAATTGAAGATACAGGCCGCGGCATGGCTGAGGAGCGTCGCGGCATGGAAAGGCAGATCTGTGAATGTTTTAAGACACGGGCCGCGGCATGGTACATATAGAGCCGTGGCCCGCCTCTTCAAAAATTGAAATTTTTTAGGTTTTATAAGGAAGCATGATAGGAAAAAAAGGACGACGGATTTTTTGTTAGAGAGTCTTGGAGGCTGGGAAGGCTTGGAGAATTCAAACCGCATGTTTTTCATCTATTTTCTGATGTTATTTTTAATTGTCTTTGTGATTAGAATTATAATTATGAACTAATTTTTTGTTTAGGATTTTTAATTGAATCACTTGAATCCCTATTATGAATTAATGCAATTTCAATTTCTTTCTTCAATCTCTTTCAATTCTGTATAGCCTGTTCTTATTGATTGATTATTGATTGGCCATCTATAGTCCTTATCTATGTGTTTTTGAATCAAAATCTGATGATTTGAATTTGCTTTGGTTATATTGGACATAATTCTAATTTGGAACGAGAGTATCCATATTAATTGTGTAACTATTTATTGAGTTGTTGAGATTAATGATATCTTTGTGAGTCAATTTACCATAGAAATATAGGAAAATGTCACTTAGGTTGATTTTATAATTCATAATATGATTATAGGCTGCTTTTGTCAACTCGTTAATTGAAATAGGCAGAAAGAAGAAGAATTTAGTATTTTGTATTAGGAAATGATAGGGAGGATAGTTGATGAGATTAAATATCCTAATTATTTCTTCATTGTTTAAATCCAAGGTTTTGCTATTATTTGTTATTTTATTTAATTTTTAATTATTGTTCCTGCATATTATATTTTCTTTTGCTTTGTCTATAAGAATCGAAATTCTAATTGACCAAATAGAAAAAAAAAGATTAATTGACTGGTAATTAAGGATTCAGTCCTTGAGGACGATACTTGGTTTTACCAAGATTATTACTGAATTGCAACACGTGCAATTGCGTAGCATATAAAATCCGCAACACACGCATACCTGATCCTTATATCTCAATAACCCCTATCCTGATATTGAGAAATCTGTGGCCTTTCCTTCTTTAGCAACATCCATATGTACTACTAATGTGTCATCATGCCCTTGTCCAATTTGTATTTCTTCTAACAGATTTGACTGGATAGACAAATTAGCTAGCTTACAGATGGCTACCTCTATTCCGGCACTAATCAGCTCCTGCTGTAGCGGCTTTTCTATTCCAACTAATACTGCTAGATTTCCATAACTCTTCCTACTTAGCGCATCAGCATCTACGTTTGCCTTTCCCGGGTGGTATAGGATTTCGTAGTCATAATCCTTCACTAATTCTAACCACCTGCGTTGCCTCATGTTGAGCTCTTTCTGAGTGAAGAAATACTTTAAGCTTTTGTGGTCCGTATAAATCTCACACCGTTCTCCATAAAGATAATGGCGCTAGATTTTCAACGCAAAGACCACTGCTGCCAACTCCATATCGTGTGTTGGATAGCGTTGCTCGAACTCCTTCAACAGCCTTGAGGCGTAGGCTATCACCTTGTCGTTCTGCATCAGCACACAACCCAAACCTTGCTTTGACGCATCGCAGTAGACTACAAACTTATCGTTGGGTGTCAGCACACAAAGTACTGGTGCTGAGCATAGCTTATCCTTAAGAAACTGGAAGCTCTCTTCACACTTATATCTCCAGTTGAACCTTTGCTATTTCTGGGTCAGGTTGGTGAGCAGAGTGGCTATCTCAGAAAAGCCTTCTACAAACCTCCAATAATAACCTGCTAGTCCCTGAAAACTTCTTACCTCGGATGCATTCTTTGGTCTTGGCTAATCCTTCATAGCCTCTACTTTAGTTGGGTTCTACAACAACTCCTTCATTGGATACTATGTGCCCGAGAAATGCTACTTGTGAAATCCAAAATTCGCACTTCTTGAACTTGGCGTAAAGCTGATGCTCATTTAGTTGTAACAAGATCAACCTTAGATGTTCCTCGTGCTTGACTTCATCCGTTGAGTGCACCAAGATATCGTCAATGAACACTACGACGAATTTATCCAAGTAATCCTTAAAGACCATATTCATTAAATCCATAAATGTGGCTGGAGTGTTGGTAAGATCGAAAGACATAACTAGAAACTCATAATGCCCATGAGGAGTTGTAAAAACTGTCTTAGGAATATCCTCTTTCTGTACCTTGAGCTGGTGATACCTGGACCATAGATCAATCTTTGAAAACACAGTCGATCCTCAGAGTTGATCAAACAAGTCGTCAATCCGTGGTAGCGGGTACTTATTCTTAATCGTCACCTTATTCAGCTCGCGGTAATCTATGCACATCCGCATGCTTCCGTCGTTTTTCTTTACAAATAGAACTGGTGCTCTCCATGGCGAATGGCTCGGTCTAATGAAGCCCAAGCTTAAGAGTTCTTGTTGCTATGTCTTTAACTCCTTGAGTTCGGTAGGTGCCATTCGGTATGGTGCCTTGGAGATAGGCTCGATGCCCGGTACTAGTTCGATTATGAAGTCAATTTCCTGTGTTGGCGGTAGCCCTAGTATGTCTTCAGGAGATACTTCTAGAAATTCATTTACAATGTGGACATCTCCAACCTTTAGTGGTGTTTCCTTTACCACATCCGTGATGCTAGCTAAAAATGCGTGACATCCTTTTTCTATCAACCTCTGAGCTGTGAGAGACGAAATAAGCAGTGTGTGTAGTCCTGAAATTTGTCCCATAAAGCATAATCTCTGACCGTCAGGAGTCTCAAACGTCACTTTCTTGCATTTGTAGTCGATGGTTGCACCATGCCTTGCTAGCCAATCCATTCCCAGTATCACGTTGAAGTCTTTGGTCTTCAGTTCTATCAGGTCTCCTTTTAGTTCTACGTCCTCAATTTTGATTAGTATGCCTCGCACTATCCGTGAAGATAGGACTACTTCGCCCAAAGGAAACTCTGTTACAAACTTAGTTCTAAATCTTTCACAAGGTTTGTCTAATTTCTCAATCATTCCTAACGAGATATATGAGTGAGTGGCTCCCGAATCAAACAATACAGCACATACATTATTGAGGATAGAAACCTGACCTATAACCACTTTATTGCTAGCATTAGCTTCTCCTTGGGTTAAGGCAAATACCCTGGCAGGAACCATCTTGTTGTCCCTTTTCTCCTCTGTCTTGAGCTGGGGACATTCTCTCTTCCGGTGTCCTTCCTGACCATAGTTGTAGCATCCCTTGGTGTTTGCACGACACTCACCAGGATGTTTCATTTGGCACTTAGAGAATCGCGGGTATTCTACATTACCCGACATATTATCTCCCTTGTTTGTCCGTGCTCTTTTATTGTTATCGGACTGCTTGTTGTCAGGGTGCCGTCTCTTCTGACCATTACTATTGTTGCTAGCTAATTGTTGTTGTTCCGAGTAAGAAATTCTCATTCTTAAGCCTGATTGATTGGAATTCAAACATCAATTTATTTTTCTTAACTTATTGGCTCAACTATAGAGATGGTGTGAAAAGGTGGATCAGGACACACACACAAATTGATTGTAAGTTTGATGATAAGTGTTACGTACAATGCTACACTCATACAATGTTGATCGACAAGAGCTGGATTAATTCGACAGATCGATTATCTGATGAGTATGAAGCTGGTGTGATGGATTTTCTTCAGAGAGTTAGGTAGTGTGATGACTCAAGGGAATTTGTGAAATGTTCGTGTAAGAGGTGTATCAACGTTGAATTTTAGACGATTGATGTATTAGAAAATCATCTCTTTGTAAATGGTTTTCTACAGAAATATACTAATTGGCATTGACATGGAGAGGATGAAATAATACCAATGAGGAAAGGGAGAGATCAAAATGATGAAGATGAAATGATGGATGTTCTCAATGATGTTATGCAAAATGACAATGACGAATATGAAGAGAATGAGAGCGATCAAGAGATACCTACAACATACTATAGGGGTGGGCAACATTATAACGATTTGTTTGCTGAGATCGAGACTTCATTATTCCCTGGGTGTCAAAATTATACATCATTGAATTTCCTAGTGAAGTTGATGCATTTCAAAGTGTTGGGAAAAATTCCCAACAAAATATTTGATGGAATGTTGGAGTTGTTACATGATGCATTTCCAGCCCCAAATAAGCTTCCAAAATCGCATTATGCAGTGAAAAGGTTGTTGCGTAAAATTGGATTGGGTTAGGATTCAATCCATGTCTGCAAGCATGATTGCACACTGTTTTTGGAAAGAACATGCTGGAAAAAGAAAATGTCATGTTTGTGGGAAGGATTGGTGGGTGGAAAAGAACACCAAGGGCAAGAAAGTGCCTCATAAAGTGATGCGTTATTTTCCTTTAACCCCTAGGTTAATGTGAAAATATGCATCGAGGCACATTGCTCAACATATGAGATGGCATCACGAGCAACATATAAAAGAAGATGGTGTATTGCATCATCCTACTGATGGGAAAGCTTGGAAGGACTTTGACCGAAATAATCCAATGTTTGCAATGGAACCGTCAGATATCCCAGCTGATTGTGAATGAGGTAATACATTACACATTGATACACTCCATAAATTTTAACAGTTAATACATATTAATTTAAAATTACTAAATTTGTATACAATGGCGCTTCCAAAGAAGCGTGGATGCCACAAAGGATTGAGCATGCGAGAAAAAAGGGAAGAGTTGGGGCGTCTTCTCCCTCTCGAGTGGGACGTGCGAGGGACAACATATAAAGAGATTAGAGATTGCAACTCAAATTTCTCAAGAGAGTCAAGATTACTTGTTCGACAGTACACAGATCGAGACTGTCCTCAATGGTCAAAAGTACCAAATGCCTCGAAACAATGAATACTTGCACATATGGAGGTAAGTCATTTCTATATTTATGGTAATTCTATTTAATTATATATCGTATTTACTAATAAATGTTTGTAATTTAGGATGATTTGTTTGATATCGGGTGTACCAAATATGGACAAGGGCACATGACTGAGATCTTGAGAGGCATTGATACATCATGTGCCAAAAAGTATTCTGATTGGAAGTTCCATATTAACGAATATTTAACGGTTAATGGGCGAGAAAATCATCATGGTGGTTGCACAGATATGCAGTGGCAAAAAGCCATTGAATTTTTCGACACCCAAACATTATGGTATTAATTTCTTGCTAAACTTAACTTTCTTAATTAAATATATTACTAACATAAACATTTTGCAGAATCGTTCTGGGGTCAACAAGGAAAATAGGAAGAAACTAAAAGAGCTCAGCTATAGAGGTTCTCAGTCAACCCCAGCGCTGCGCTACAAAAAAGTTAGTTAATTAATTCTTTTTAAGTTTGTTTTTCTTATTTACATTTAATTATTATTTTTTTAAAAAAATATATGTATGTGACAATGCAATTTAGAGACTAGGAAACTTGAGCCGATCCCGGATAGCTGGATGGATACTCACCATAAATCAGACACAAGGTGGATGAAAGAAACAACCAAACAAACCTAGGTATGTTAATTTTTTTTAAAACATTTTTCAAAATTTTAATTGTTTATTTACAATACATAATTACATTATATATATATATATTGTGTCATAGGATAAATTGTGTGCATATTGTAACACACAGCAACACAGTCAACTGATACTGAGAGTTCCACACCAGTTTCGAGCGCACTTGAAGATGATGACTTGTCTTTGGTACAAACTGTCTTCAGAAGATGACGTGTCCACCAGAAAGGATATGGGCGTATCCTTAACATAAGTGACTAAGCTCCATTTACTATTGATCCTCCACAAACTAGAGATGAAGTGATGGCTGATATGAGAGAGTGTGTTCGACAATTAGAGGAGCACATCTAGACTCATTGTATCACCCTGGGATCTCAATGTGCCCCACCACCACCTGATGATCCCGATGTTGGAGCACCAAGTCAATAGGACTTATGTATGAGTTTTATTATTATGGACTATTACATTTTCATGTGTAGGACAACTCTTTATTATGATTGAGTAAACGTACTCTTATGTTTTTATTTATATGTTTAATATAAGTGATTTAATTTTAATTTGTTGTTTTATATTTAATTCAAATTAAATTAATAAATAAATAAATATTGCAGAAAAAAATCTCGGTTCAGTCTATATTGTCAACTCTCTACCGAGAACATTTGTCCTCGGTACCAGCTATACAAAGAACATATTTAATGTTCTCGGTAGAAATTTACCTCTACCGACGAGGATGTACCGAGAACTTTCTACCGAGGACATATTTTTGGGACAGCTTCTACCGAGGATATACGGGCTTCTACTGATGACATTTGTTCTCAGTATAACCCCTGTTATTTGTAGTGTACACACTTTATTGCATTTGGATGTAAATATAGAAAATTTATGGGCAGCATGCACTGCCCAAATTGTTTTGACTTTTGAATAGGTTTTCCTAATCTAAAAGATATGAAGTTTGGTTATGTTAGTTTAGACATGTATAAGGGTCACTGTAAAATTTTAGAAGAAAATGTATTATGGATTAAGAGAAGCAAAGTTTCAAAGTTTTCCCTAGAATCTGGAAACAAAACTTCTGGGCAGCAAGCACTGCCCATATTGCTTCAAATATTTTAATGGGTTTTATTACTCCAAAAATTATGAAATTTTTAAGAAAGCTAATTTAGACATGTATAAAGATCCTTGTAAAATTTTAGAAAGAACTGGGCTACGGTGTAAGAGAAATAAATTTCCTAAGTACCTTAAAATCTGGGAAAAAATTATGGGCAGCATGCACTGCCCTGATTGCAATAAATATTTGAATGGGTTTTTCCATCCCAAAATTTATGAAATTTTGAAGGAAATTAGTTAAGATGTGTATCAAGACCCCTTAAAATTTTAGAGGAAAATGTGTCACAGTTTAAGAGAAATCATTTTTCTAAGTTTGCCCTAAAAACTGAAATGTAGCTATTTCGAACCTCAACGAAAAGTGATTTTTGGGAGGTTAGTTCTCTTAACCCAAACCAAGTTTTGATGCAAGGCTTTCATCTAGTTTTTGTCCTTATGAAACATAATACGTGAAAGATAGTTTAAGGGTTTGTGCCAAAAACTAAACTTAGGGCAAAAAGTTTAAAGATGAGACTTTACCACTTTAAATTTAAATAGTGGGAGTAAAGTTTTGGAAATGAAAAGAAATAGTTCCTTGCAAAGATAACGGAGGATTTGGAGATTTAACCAATCCCCAAATCAGCTTACGTTAATTAAAATTGATTTTTTTTAACATTTTTTAAGTTACGGGTCCAAGTGCCCTTCTTTTAAAAAATAACATAAAAAAAGATCGTAGGTTATGGATAAAAATGAAAAAAAAATGGGAGTTTTGGTTTTGTATAACCTTTAAGAGAAAGGGGTAACGTTGTCAGATATTAATTGTAAATGGTCAAAAAGCAGTATTTTAGTAACTGATAGAAAACGGAAAACTTTCGTAAGAGAGAGAAAAGTTGGTATTTTTGACGGTGAGAATTCATCAACTACGTTAGGTCAGAAAACTCAAAGTTTAGTAAGACAATAAATAAGTAAGAACTTATAATAGACTTGAGAAAAGATAAGTGTAGATCAATAATGGTGTAAAAACTCATATATTGCTTAATAGCCTTAGTAAACAATGAATTTTCCAACCCCTTGGTCCCTGGGGACAAAATAGTACACGGGTACAGTGTCAGGGTAGTAGAACAGGTGTTAGTGGTGTTGGAGGAGTGGTGGTCGGCTTTATTACGTGTCAGGGGTCTGCAAAAGTAGTCCTAGCATGGTACCATGTTGTACCTCCACTACTTGTCGGGTACGGACCTCATAAGCGTGCTGAAGGAGTTCTAACTACCTGTTTTGCCTTAATATGGCTTGTTATTGTATCTAAACCTTATGACTTTTGTAAACGGTCTTCAAACATAATATTTTTGGGATCCCGTGTAAACAGGAAATTTTTCTTAATGAAAATGTGGCTTTTTTGAGACCAAAACATTTTAACCGTAGTTCCTTTATAGTTTCAATAACACGTTTCCAATTAAACGTCTTGATTAGCAAGTCTAGCACTTTATAAACACATAGTGTAGTGGTCCTGGCTATCCAGGGCATTACAAATTGGTATCAGAACGTCCTAGGTTTATGGGTCCTGAAGACTGGCTGGATATGTACATTCGCCGCGGGAGACAAGCTCAACTCAAGGTTTGGTAATTGTGTATACATGATTATGTGTTTAAATGATTTGAGTGAGACATGATTTTTGATATCTGTTTGATGAATGGGGAGCATGAGATACTGATAGGTCCTGGCCCTTAACTATTGCATGATGCTATTGAGGCGTGCTTATTAGCACTGCTGTGCATGTGAATGAACATCTGGATAAATTGCTATATTTTGACTGCTTGTGAATGATTGGAGTTCCAGTGATGGATTATGAAAGGATTATTACCCTGTCATCGTAGCCTAATTGCCGAGTCGTTGACTGCAGATTGACTTGGATAGTTATGCATCCAAGAAAATCTATGCGACTAGCCGACAGATCTGGGGCTAGAGATGATGATCAGGGCCAGACCCCTCCGCCAGTCCCTGAGAATTGGCAGCAGTTAATGGCAGGCATGCAGGCTTGGCTTCAGAGCCAAGATGAACAGATTCGAATTCTGCGGCAGCAGGCTCCATCTGGGAGTGTTGCCCCTGTTGTGCAACCTGCAGTGGTACCTGTAGTACAACTGGTTGAGGTTGGGAACAAATTGGAACAGTTGTATGAGCGGTTCAGGAAGCAACAACCCCCGATCTTTGAGGGAGGACCTGATCCACTGAAGGCTGAACAATGGATGACTAACAGACTAGAGATGTTATTGCATTGACTTGGGAAGGGTTTAAGGATTTGTTTAGCCAGAAGTATTATAATGTTGCCATCAAGGCAGTGAAAGTAAATGAGTTTGTGGGGCTAGTTTAGGGCAATATGACAGTTAGAGAATATGCCTTGAAGTTTGATAGACTCACAAAGTTCGCATCGGATCTTGTGCCTACTGATGCAGCTAGGCAGGACAGGTTTAACAGAGGGCTGAATGCTATGATAGCCCGAGATGTAAGAATTACCACAGTTCCTGGAGGGACAACTTATGCCCAGGCTGTGGAGAAGGCTCTTACCGCTGAGGAAGCAGAGAATAAGATATGGAGAGAGAGTGCTGTGAGGAGGGAGGGCCGTAGGGCGGTGCCTCCATATTCTGGTTCTGGTAGGGGTGGAGGCCCCAGTGATTTGAAGAGAAAGACCCCTGACGCTTCGATCGCTCCTGGTTCTGATAGGAGAGGTCGGGGTACTCAGGGTGGCCTCCAGGGAGGCGGTGATGCATGGAGGACTTATCCAGAGTGCACGAGGTCCAGGAGACGCCATCCGGGCGAGTGTCGGACTAAGGCCTGTTATGTGTGCGGGGTGGTGGGACACCTCGGGAAGGATTTCCCGACGGTGAAGAAGGGAGAGACAGGGAAGGTGGACAACTTGACTCCAGCTCGAGTGTTCACCCTGACGTAGGCAGAGGCCGAGGCTAGTCCCTCGGTAGTGACAGGTCAGCTTTCTAGTGCTAGCACTCCTTTTACTGTATTGATTGCTTCTGGGGCTATGCATTCGTTTGTATCTGATAAGGTGATTGATAAATTGTGTAGACCTAGTGAGTATAGTACTTCGAGGTTTGGGACTATTTTGCCTACAGGAGAACTGGTAGTATCTATGAGGTGGATTAGAGCACTGCCAGTGATAGTTGATGGTACTGAGTTCCCAAGATGTAAGTATGAGCTTGTCTGTAGGGTAAGCTGGTAACAAACAAGTCAAAGAACTCAAATAATACAATCAGTTAGAATACTAACCACTGAGAATTGAGATTGAATTGACCTATGGCTAACTATATGATATGACTAGAATAGATAATAACAGTATGTTTACTTATCCTATCTATTGTCAATATTGGTCCAGTCCGATGTAACAAATACATCTGATTTTATATACTTTGCCAATGTTCTAGAAAGAACATAACAATGCGATGTGTAAGTAGATCATATTGTAGATTGGCAAGTCAGTGTAAATAATGTGCACTGACTAATCTTTGGACTAACTTATTTTGAACATATAATCATATTTATATTCCACTGTGATTACGTCACTATAAATATGATTAGCTATATGCTCCGGATTTAATAGATTTTTATATTAAACAAATAATCATGAAAATAAAACATTTGAGCAAAGTGATTGACCAAGTCAAAAAATGATTTCTATTATTTTATTGTGTTATCTCCATTTCCTGCGTGGACCCGGGACATTCGTCCAGGCCCATGGTCAGGGGCTGTTCAGCATGCGGGCCCAGCCCAAGGCCTCTTGATACGGGTATGTCCAAGAGGGGTACGGGCCCGAGGTGCACTTCTGGGCCCATTAGGGGGATCCGGTATGGTCTTCCAAGTCCCGTCATCCGGGACAGTCATCCGGGAGACGTGCAGACCGTTCGAACTCCTCGCGACATACGTGTCCTGGTCCCGGACCCTGGTACGGTCCGGGCCTGTGGTAAATGAAGAGGGACAAAGGTAAACGAACTTGGATTACATCGTCCCCGGTTGGAGGGACCAAGCGTCCAGGACCCTGAAGCCGCCCCACTCCGCGTGGGCGTTGTCCCCACTTTTCACTTGCAGAAAAGGCCACCTCGGGATTGCACGCCGTTGTTTTAGATCAGCGCTACCAAGTACTCTGACTGGTCTTGTCCCTTGAATCTGCCTCGTAACTCGAAGTGTCCAGACCAAAAGCACCATTTTGTCGGGCGAGATATAGCTCTTGGGTCAACTTATTTGGCCTTAGCTGTTGGAATTCATGTATGTTTTATCTTGTATATTGGGCTTTCGCTAGAAAGGCCAAGAATATCCATATCTTTGATGGGCCCGGGTCATACCCGACCCAGACCTAATGTTCCCATAAGCCTATAAATATAGGCTATAGAACACTGGAAAAATGATCTCTCTCTTCAACCAAGATACAGTTACTCTGTCAAAACACAGAGAGAAACTCCATTGTAAAAGGATTTCCAAGCTCTAATACTACAGACTCGTGGACTAAGGCTCATTAACGCCCCAACCACGTAAAAATCTCGTGTTAATCCTCTACTTTTATTATTATTACCCTTCAACAATATTTATTAATATAGTTGCCGAAAACCTCGGTTAACAGTTTGGTGCTTTCGTTGAGAGGTGAAGGAAGCTAGTGCTAACGCCAGGCCTTTACTACAATGGTGAACACACGACACACAACCTTCGACCCTAGCAATCCAGAGCAGGGCAACAGAGACCCGTCGCCTTCACAACATCTCCCTCAGGATCTGCCCGAGAACGCGCCTCCTCAAACATCTCACCGTGACGAGTCACAAGACTACGAGGGTGGGACAGAATACGAAGAGGAAAACGAGGAGGAATATTATGAAGAAGAAAATGAGGGGGAGTACCACGACGAAGCTGCGGATCCCGAGACCCCCGAAGGAGAGCCCAACCAACAAAACTTGGAGGTGACCAGACTAAGGCAACAAGTCCTGGACCAGGAAGCCAGGATCGCTGAGCAAGCGGAGGCGCATCGACGGATGCAAGAATCTCTCCAAGCCCTGCAGGCATTCATAGCTACGCAGGGTCCGGCAGCCAATCCTGCAACTGGCCCACTTCCAGAAGCGCAACAGCCTGCTCCACAAGAGTGAGCCGGGATCCCCCAAGAAGCCAGCCCGGCCCCTCCCCCGGAGTCGTTTCCTGAGCCAGCTCCAGGAACCCTGGACAGGGAGAGAAAGAAGGCCAGTGGAAAGACCCGAGAAAAGACCACCCCCATTGCAAAGGCTGGGATCCATTCCCGGCCGCTCCCTAGGAAAGAGAAGGTGCGCCCCTTCCCAGGACGAGGCCATCCGATCGATCCGCAGGGGAAGAGGTCGCGGAACACACAGCCCCGGCACGCCCCAGGGCGAGTCGGGCGGGAAAGATCTTTGCACCCGAGTGCCTCGGTTAACAAGAACCGTCGGGAATGGCGTCGCAGCGAGGAACATCATGCCCTCAACTCAGGGGACGATACGTCCCGGATAGACTTACGGGAAAGACTGAACGCTCGGAAAGAGCGGGCCCGCAAGGAAAAGATCCTCCCGCGAGGTGGCGACCACAGGAGCGACATCAACGACCGGAGGAACGAAAGAATCCCCCTAGAAGATGACACGGCCAGGCAGCTTATGGAGAAAATGGCCGCGTTGAAAAAGGTCATGGATCGTCTAGTCCGCAAGTAAGAAGGCGCGGACACCGATTCCGATGAAGAGGATAAAGAGCCCTGCGCAAGGCACATCCTGGACGCCATACTCCCCAAGGGGTTCAAGATGCCAAGCCTCACAGCCTATACTGGAAACACCGACCCCAGGGATCATCTGTCCCGATACAACCGGCTCATGACAGTGGCCCATGTCAGTGACGATGGCAAGTGCCTCTGCTTCTCGATCACTTTGGGCGGTCCTGCCGAAGAGTGGTAGAAGAAACTTAAGCCGGGATCCATCCAATCCTGGTCCGGGCTGCAGTCAGCGTTTCGCAAGCAGTTCGTGGCCGCCATGAGGATGGATATGCAGATCAGCGCTCTCGTAAATATCAAGTAACTCCCAGCGGAGACACTGAGGGCCTACATCCAGCGCTTTACTGAAGAAGCCTCCAAGACGAAAGTGGATGACGGACAGCGCCTAGTGGAACTACAGTCCGGAATCTGGGCCAGGTCCCCCCTTTGGGATGACATGCAGCGTAGCAAGGCCGCTACCCTGGAAGAGTTCATCAGGAGGGCCCAAGGATTCATCAACTGGGAGGAAGCCCAGATCAAGGCCTTCGGGTGGCCTCCTGCTCCGCAGCCCGTCCCCTAGACGTTCCCGGGATATGGGGGACAGTTACCGGCACAGTCCTATACCGCGCCCCCCATCGCCCCGGGACCAGCCGTCGCGCCCGGGGTCAGCTACACCCCTACGGTGTACGACCCTGCCACTTCAGGGTATGCCCCGACCCAATCCACCCACTTATCCGGTTATGGCGTCGTGCCGGCAGGACACAGCATGGCCCCTGACGGGGCCCAGCAGTCACAGCTGGGAGTGACTAAGGCGAGCGTGAACCCCTCCCGGGGGAAGCGATCGGGCAAAGGCCAGAACCGACCCAAGCCGGTCAAGAAGGGAAAGAGGGGCTACGAGTAAGGATGGCAAAATGGGGCGGTGGGGCGGGGCGGGGCGGGGCGGGCCCCCGACCCGACGGGGCATCTTTGCCCCGGTAAAAACGGGGCGGAATTCGGGGCGGGGCGCCGCCCCGCCCCGCCCCGCTATGAATTTAAGCGGGGCGGGGCAGCCCCGACCCGCTAGGAATTTAAACGGGGCAGGGCCGCCCCGTCTCAATTTTTTTTTTTTTTTTTTATATTCTAACTCAATTCTCTCATGCTACTTATATACATAGTACGTAAAATTGACATTTTATATGTGGTTTAGAATATTTTTAATTATATATAGACTAGAAAGAATTATAAATATTGAAAAATATGTTTTATATAATTCATCCTTATTCTTGTATTTATTTTGTAAATGTTAAAATAAAAAAACAAAATATAATATTTAATGGTGTAGTTGATACCAAGTGTAAAATATAACGATCACAATAAAAAATAATATTTAGGCTTGGGGAAAATTCTAAAATTATAATTTAATGTTTCTTAAAAAAACAAAAGTTAAATGGGGCAAATGGGGCGGGGCAGACCCGCCCCGATTAAGCCGGGGCGGGGCGACCCGCCCCGCTCCAAGAAACTAATCGGGGCGGGGCGGGGCGGGGCGGGGCGGAAGCGGGGCAGGGCAGACCCGCCCCATTTACATCCCTAGCTACGAGCCCCAATATTCAGAATACACCAATCTGGTGGACACCAGGGAGAACGTCTACCTGGCCACAAAAAGGGCGGTTCACTACCGGAAGACTAGCCCCACGTTCAAAGGAGGAAGGAATCCGAGAGACACCAGCAAAAGGTGCGCCTATCACAAGGATGTGGGCCACACCACCGATGAATGGCGGCAGCTCAAGGATGAGATTGAAAATCTCATCACGCTGGGGCACCTCCACCAGGATGCCTGTGGGAGTCCCGGGCTTGTCAGCAAGCCCCGGACAACCCACGGTCCCGGGAACGCCGCGGGCATACCCTCCCCAGGGAGGATATGCACAGGGACCCCCGACACAGGCCCCTCAGGGGACCCCGTCGCGCAGGTTCCCAGCCCCGGAATGCCTTACCCCTCCAGGGAAGCACCCCCTCGAGTTGACGGACATGTGGCCACCATCTCGGGTGGACCTCACCTAGGAGGGCCATCCAAGAATGACCAAAAGCGCTACCTAAGCGAGCTGGACCACGATCAGGAGGTGTGCGCCCTTGTCCAGGCTCCGTCTCAGCGCCCTAAGTTGATAAACCAACCCATCACCTTCACGGAGGATGACGCCCGCAATGTCCACTTTCTGCACCATGACCCGCTGGTCATAGATGCTCAGATCGCCAACAAGTTGGTGTCCCGCGTGTTGGTGGACGACGGAAGCTCCGTCAACCTGTTGTTCAAGCCCGCTTTCACCGCCATTGGCTTGACTGAAGCGGATCTGGCATCGTGCCCGACCCAGATTTACGGCTTCAACGTAGACGCACTTCTCCCCATGGGAAAAATCCAGCTGTCAGTTACGCTGGGGAGTGAATTGCAGCACTCGTTCAAGTTCTGCACCTTTGTAGTGGTGGACTGCTCCACCGCTTACAACGTCATTTTTGGCCGGCCCGCATTGGTCGAGTTCGGAGCCATCACCTCCATCCGCCATCTTTGCATGAAGTTCCCATGCGACAGCGGAGGGGTAGGAACTGTCCGGGGGGACCAAAAGAGTGCCCGAAAGTGCTACCATGTGTCGGCCCGGCCCATATACATGATCCGGGATGAACTTGTTAAGGACTTCGTCGAACCAATTTCCCCCCCACCTGCTAAGAGGATGGTACAGGAAGAAGATGACCTGGACCCACGGATAGGGGACGATCGCGTCTTGGAACCAATGGACGAGATAGAAGAGGTGTGCATCAGCGACACCGATCCGACCCGGATCATCCAAGTCGGAAAGGGTCTGCCGGCAGACGTTCGGGCCGCCATCATCACCCAAGTTAAAGGAAACCAGGGCATCCTTGCCTGGTCTCACTCAGACATGACTGGGATCGATCGCAATATCATTTGCCACGCATTAAGTATTGACCCAAACGCGACCCCGGTCAGCCAGAAACGCAGGCCTTTGGGGACGGAGAGGGCCGAGGCTCTTAAGCTGGAGGTTGAGAAGCTGTCTTCCATCAACTTCATACGTGAGGCTGTGTACCCCGTGTGGCTGGCCAATCCCGTCTTGGTGCCGAAACCGAACGGGACGTGGAGAACATGCATCGACTTCATGGACCTCAACAAAGCCTGTTCGAAGGACTGTTTCCCGCTGCCCCGGATCGACCAAATGGTGGATGCTACGTCCGGATACGAGATCTTGAGCTTCATGGATGCTTACTCCGGCTACAATCAGATCTCTATGCACGTGGAAGATCAGGAGCACACCAGCTTCCAAACCGACAAGGGAATCTACTGCTACATAGTCATGCCTTTCAGACTGAAGAATGCTGGAGCAACTTACCAGAGGCTTGTCAATCGAATGTTCCGGGCCCAGTTAGGGAGAAACATGGAGGTATACATCGATGATATGCTGGTCAAGTCCAAGACGTCCCAGAACCATTCGGATGACCTGGTGGAGGCTTTCGCAGTCATCCGGAAGTACGGGATGAAGCTGAATCCCAAAAAGTGTACTTTTGGCGTGGCCTCCGGGAAGTTCCTAGGCTTCATAGTGAGTTTCTGGGGAATAGAAGACAATCCAGATAAGATCAAGGTACTGATTGATATGGCCTCTCCCCAGAAGCATAAGGACGTACAAAGCCTGACGGGGCGAGTAGCCGCCTTGAGCCGCTTCATTTCCAAAGCCACGGACAAGTGCATCCCGTTCTTCAACGTTCTTCGGGGAAGCCAGCGTTTCGTATGATCACCCAAATGCGAAGAGGCCTTTCATAAGCTGAAAGAACACATGGCCCAAGCCCCAATCCTAGCAAAACCAGTAGAAGGGGAGCCTCTGTATCTATACCTGGCTGTGACTGAGCACGCGATCAGCGCCGCGTTGGTACGAGAGGAAGAAAGGGCACAGCTCCTGGTATACTATGTAATCAAGTGATTGCTAGACGCTGAGTCTCGGTACCCATTGATCGAAAAGCTGAATTTCTGCCTGCTGATGGCATCCCAAAAGCTTTGACCTTACTTTCAGGCCCACGCCATAAAGGTCCTAACCAACCATCCCCTGCGGCAGGTGTTACAGAAGCCCGAGTCATCGGGAAGACTCCTGAAGTGGTCCATGGAGCTAAGCCAGTTTGATATATCCTATGTCCCTAGGGTGTCCATCAAGGGATAGGCCTTGGCCGATTTCATCGTTGAATGTTCCGAGGTGCCTACGGAAGACAATATTCCCGAAGCCCTCGCGACGCTCGTATGGAAATTCTTCGTGGACAGAGCCTCGAATAAGAACGGGGCCGGGGCTGGGATCATCTTGGTATCACCGCAGGGGCACCAGTTACAAAATGCCCTCCGTTTCCAGTTCAAGGTGTCAAATAATGAAGCGGAGCATGAAGCTGTCCTAGCCGGGCTGCATTTGGCCCGGGAGGTAGGGGCAGCGAACCTGGAAATCTACAGTGATTCCCAGCTAGTCGTCAGACAAATCTCGGGGGAATATCAAACTAAAGGAGAGAGAATGGCGGCCTACGTGACTCAAACAAGGGAAATGCTACAGGCATTCGCAAAGCATTCCATCCGCCAGATCCCCCGGGAGCAAAACGTCTTCGCGGATACACTAGCAAAACTGGCCACCGACGCCGAGGCAGAGCTGGCTGGACTGGTCCCCGTCAAATCTCTCCCCGTCCCAAGCATCAGGGCCCCCGCGATCCACACCGTTGATCACTCCACTTCCTTGATGGGACCGCTCATCCACTACCTGTCTATCGGGGAAGTTCCAACCGACCGGGCCGCAGCCAGGAAACTCCAGTATCAAGTCCACCGATATGTCATGATGGACGGAAAACTCTATCACCGGGGTTTATCCATGCCTTATCTCAGGTTTGTGTTCGGGACTGAGCTGAGCGCCATCATGCATGAAGTACATGAAGGTTTTTGCGGAGATCACACTGTCAGGCCCAGCCTATCCAAGAAGATCCTTCGCCAAGGATATTTTTGGCCAACCATGAAGAAAGACTGTATTGACTACGTTCGCAAGTGCGAACAGTGCCAGAGGTACGCGAAGGTCCCACGGGCACCCCCGACAGAGATAACCTTGATGACTAGCCCCTGGCCCTTCGCAGTGTTGGGGATCGATCTCGTCGGATCCCTCTCGACCGGGAAAGGAGGGGTAAAGTATGTCATCGTGGCCGTGGACTATTACATGAAGTGGGCTGAGGCGGAGCCCATGAACACAATCAGTTACAAAAAGGCCTTAGATTTCTTCATCAATAACATAGTGTGTTGGTATGGCCTCCCCTACAAAATCGTGTCCGACAACGGGAAGCAGTTCGACAGCGCCACTTCACGAAATTTTGCGAAAGGCACGATATAGTGAAGAGCTTCTCCGCGGTTGCCAGGCCCCAGGCAAACGGGCAGGCAGAAGCTGTGAAAAAAATCCTGAAGGGGACGCTGAAGAAAAAACTCGAGGCCTGTAAGAGCAAATGGCCCAAGGAACTGCCCCGCGTACTATGGGCTTACCGGACGACCGAGAGGACGTCAATCGGACACACCCCCTACTCTATGGTCTACGGATGTGAAGCCGTCATCCCGATCGAAACGACCGTCCCGTCCCACCGGCGAGACACGTACGACCTCGCCCAGAACCATGCCTTACTCCAAGAATCACTAGATCTCATCGAAGAGATCTGAGAAGAGTCGCAGGTGCAGCTGAAGATGTACCAAGGCAAGATCGCGCGGCACTTCAACTCTAAAGTCAAAACCCGTAAGTTTGGAACCGGCGACTTGGTCTTGCGAAGAGTCTTCCCTGCTACTCAAGATCCGGGAGTGGGGGTTCTGGGCCCAAATTGGGAGGGGCCGTACGAGATTCAGCACGAGGTGTGCCCTGAGACATACCGCTTAAAGCGGCTCGATGGGTCGGAAGTCCCACGAGCCTGGAATGCGGAACATCTCCATAAATACTATTAGTAGTCAGAAGAGTGGTTCCCAGTTTGATATTTTAGTTGTAAACAATGTACGTCTCAGGGCGACCCTTTTTCAAATAATGAAAGTGGCGTGTGCAAAACTTCATAAAGAAATGTTGTAAAACTATGCTACTCTTTCTCAAGTGACCCCAGACCAGTCTCCGCTCAGTTGCGGGGGGTATCCCAGGTATAAGAAAATACCTGGCGGGGTGCAAGCTCAGGCTAGTCCCGGCTCGGACCAACAAGGTCCGGGCGACGCAAACCCCACGGTCCCACCCTGGATGAACGACGTCCGGGGGTATAACTAAAGAGGACCGAGCCCAAGGCCGGTCCCACCCCGGACGAACGATGTCTGGGGTTATAAAATAAAGAGGACCGAGCCCAAGGCCGGTCCCACCCTAGATGAACGATGTCCAGGGGTATAAAATAAAAGAGGACCGAGCCCAAGGCCGGTCCCACCCCGGACGAACGACGTCCGGGGGTATAACTAAAGAGGACCGAGCCCAAGGCCGGTCCCACCCCAGACGAACTATGTCCGGGGCTATAAAATAAAGAGGACCGAGTCGAAGGTCGGTCCCACCTCAGACGAACAACGTCCGGGGGGTATAACCAAAGAGAACCGAGCCCAGGCCAGCCCACCCCGGACGAACGAGTCTGGGGGTACAAAGTTAAGAGGACCGGGCCCCAGGCCGGTCCACCCCGGACAACCGGTGTCTATGGATAGATAATTGTAACGGACCGAGCCCAAGGCTCATGCCACTCCGGATGAGTGGGGTCCGAGAAAAAAGAGCATATGGCATTCCCCAGGGAAAAGCCATGGCGTATGACTGATAAAGGGAGAAACGAGGTTCTGGGTTAAACTAAGCCCCGATGACCCTGGACTTGGTGCCAGGACTAAAAACTCGATGAGTTATGTCGTTGGGTCTAGTCTAGGCCGTTGGAACCGGAACTAAACCCTCACAATCAGTTAATCGCGGCAAAAAAATGAAATTTCTACTCGAAATAACGAAAGGAAGCCTACATAAAAACCAGAGAAGGTAGCAGTGTTTTGAACTTAATTACAAGCCGAAAATACTAATAAAATTACAAGGCCGGGATTCGGGCCTACAAATCGTCTGCCCGGAGGTCCGCGTCCTCCTTCTCCTTGGCCTCAAACTCGGCCCGCTTCAACTCCGGATCAGGGAAGACAAGGAGGTTCATACTCTTGTCCTTGCACCAGACCATGTAAATGGCCTCATCAAAAGTGACATCCAGCAAGCCCTCGGCCTCCTCCTTTTCACGGCGGGATATCTCGTGCGCCGCCTTCTCCCCAAGGAGAGAGTCGCCCAGTTCGCAGACCCGGACCTTCAAGGCTTGGATCTCCTCCTTATCCAAGATGGACTGAGCTGCGGCCGCCTCCAAGAGTGTTGCCCACTCATCAGCCTCCTTTGATTTCTGGGACAACTCCTTTTCCAGTCCGGCCTTGGCGCGGTCGAACTCCTCGTGCTTCGTCTGAGCACGGGCCAACTCCCGGCCAAGGGCCTCCTTGGCGGCCTCCCTTTGATTCACGGCCGCCTCCAGCTCCAGCTTGGCTGTCTCCATCTTCATGGCCAGCTCGGCCACTAGGTCGGCACTCCGATGGGACAACAGGCTGACCTGGAGCAAAGAAAAGTTAGAAAATAAAATCCTCATCAACAAGTAAGGGAAGGAATATAAGAAGACAAGTAAAAGTTACCGCGGTGGCCTGGTAGTGGAGAGCCTGGGAGATGAACAGTACGTCCGGGTTGGCTATCCTGGCGTACCTCTTAAGCTGGAGGTTGGACATGGTGTTCCGCACCTGGTCTAGCAGGTCAGCTGCTAGGGGGGCCGTGTCCTGTCCGAGTTTAGGACGGAAGCCCTCTTTGGCGACTGGCCGATCCACGATCGGCTGAGGAGCGCTGAACTCAGCAGGACGCTCCGCGAATTCAACCTGACGGCAGATTGTCAGGGCTCTGTAAGTTTCGTCCCTCCAGCCCCGACCGTTTTCCCAGGTCCTGTTGATCAGCCGGGACTGCTCATCCCACAAGGCAGACTCCCCCTCCTCGAGAAGAGTCGGATGTATGGGGAGAATGGGCAATGCAGGGACCTCCTTCGCGCCTAGCCGACTCTCACCATGTGACTCTTCAGCCGAGCCAGTTCGCCTTGTCCAGGGCCTCTTCTCGGTGTTGCTCTCACCGGCGCCAGCGTCCGAGCCCTTCTTCCCCGAGCTTCGGCTGACCGCTGCGCCCGCCTCCAAGTCAATTACGGGGTGCTGGGCGGGGGCGGAGATTGCAGCCGACTCCACTGCATGGATGGGGACTACGGCCAGGGCTCCCTCGCTGGGACAGAGCTCTTTCCCGGACAATTTCTTGGTGAGGTTGGTCTCCGGGCCCGTCACCTCGTTGTTCTTCCTGGCCGCCTTTTTAGCCGCCCTATCTTTGAGGAGCCGCCTCATTTCGCTGGCAGGGGTTGACATATCGGAGTCCCATGTAAAAGTATGGAAAAGGGATTTAGGATGGTAAACCAAATAGAAAAAAAAAACGCATGTCAAAGCTAAAAATGACCCGGGACGAACCCTCATCTATGCCCTGGGCACGACTCAATTCCTCTAAAGCAAATGAATGGACCCGATCCCCTATGTCATCCGGGTTCAGGAAACCCCCGTACTGGAGGAACCTGGATAAGAACATGAGGACCTCCGAGCCTACGGGGACGAGAATTGAAGGTCTCATCTCCCCATCGGCCCCGAACGCGGGGCCCGGAGGTACTAGCCTATCCCTAGCTAAGTCCCCGACTTGGGGGGCATAAGTTAAGACTAAAGGGGAGTTACCTCGCCTCGATACGCTAGCCCCGGGAGTCCCAATGTTTGGTAGGGCATCTTCGAAGAGCTCCTCCAGCTCCCCTGAAGTGGCCGCCTCTGTCGGGGCCTGGTAGCGTCGGCTCGCGCCACTCTCTCCACACTAGCAATGTGGTCCAGGGCCAACTGCTCCCGGATGTAGACGTTCTTCTCGCAGGGGATGCCCCGAAGGTTCGAGATAACAATGGTTTGGGTGGCTGCAAGCATCCCGACCAGTCAGAGATTTTCGTCCGTGACATAGCCACCCACATCCAGGTCCTCCGCGCTCAACCCGGAGTAAAACCTCCTCCTTTCCATAATGAACTTGGTAAGGGGAGTTTGAGCGAAAGGCCCTGCCACCCGGAAGATATGATAAGAGACGACGAAAAAAGATAAATAATAAAAAAGGAGAAGACCGGGAAAATACTTACCCACTCGCTGGAAGTCCAGCAGCAGTGTGGGGTTCTTCTCCACAAGGAACCCGGACGTCAGGAACCAGTAATGCCTGACGTCCGGGGGGTGCCTCCAGGAGCTGGTAGGAGCGGGATAGCCACTCCGTGGCTTTAGTCTATAAAAGTTGCCCTGAGTCTTGTCCTTGATGTTGACCTGCGGCTCCAGCTTGTAGAAGTACAGGATCTCCGCAGGGGTGAGCTCCGCAACCTCCTTCGCGATGCAAAACACCCGCCATCCGGCGAGTAGCCGGTACGCTTGAGGCAGAAGCTGGAACAGTGCGATCCCCATGTACGTCAAGAACCGCACAAAGTATTTGTGAAGTGGGAGCATGGCTCCCGTGTTGATGTGGCCTGCGCTCCAGGCCCCGAAGCCTTCCACGGACGTATGCGCCCTCTCCTCAATCCTGGCCATGCGGTTGTGAAAGAGTCCAGGGGTTGATTCGATGCCCAGACGCTACTCCAGGAGCAGCATCATCCGGTAATTTCGGAACAGTTTGGGCGCCGCGTCCATTTCCCACCTGTTGCCCTTGGGCGTCTGGGACCCAGAGATGACGACAGGGGCCTTATTGACCTCTTCTTCGGAATGGAGTGTAACGCCCGTTGCCATAGTTGATGATCTGGGAACAAAGAAAGAAAGCCAAGCAGTCAGTACCTAAACCCAAGAAAGTCGGTTAAGGTACGGGGGGTCTCCTAAGGACTGCTTGGAGCCCCTTCAGATCAGGTCCGGGACACCGAAGAGCCCCGGGACCCTCATCGGGAAAGAAGAAACTACTAAGACCCGCCCTTTGTCTGGGAAGCATCCGGATACAGAGCAATCCGAACCAGGCGGCCTTCCTAACAACTCCTAAATATAATGCCTAAACGTACGAATTAAAAGAACATCATAAGTTCATATAGTCGTCAAGAGGGTCAAGGGGACTTACTGTGAGTTGTTGGCCGTAGAAGATGGCGGTTGTCTGATTGTAAGGACGGCAGAACTTTGTTCTTGAAATGGTGTAGCCGGTTTAGCAGTTCATCGACAGGACAGGCCCAAGACGCGTCTCCAGGCAGAAGGGCAGAAGTTGGGGTTCTGGGGAACAAGAGGCGGCGCAGAGTCAGTAGAAGGTGGTGTATGCCGTCGGCGATGTCGGACATGCAAGGCTTGAGCAGAGCTTGTCGGTTCTTAACTTGGTTCGAAAGTGTAAAAGTGTCAAATTGGCTTTCGTGGGCTATTTATAATGGCCCCATATTTTGGCCTCCGATCCAACGGACAGATGTCTCCCCATCGGACGGTCAGGAGTCGCGCAGAGGTATTTATGAGCCCCCTCAGGCTGGATCCTCGCCATCTCGGATCTAACGGCCCAGGAGGGGCGGATGCCAAAGGTCGCCCCATCCTACGGTCTACCTAATCCCAAGGATATTAATGATGGACCCCCGTGTGGATGGGACGCTTTGTGATGTGTGCCGACACACTAGCCTAGGCATAGCGACCCTTGGGAGGGCTAGGCGACCTTTCAAGACCTGTGCATCAATCGCCTGGTGACACGTGTATCCTCACCACGAAGCGGGACAAAGGTAAATGTCCCCGGATATTGGTAAACGGTCCAGGCCAAGCATACGGCCAGTACCACAGCCCGCTGTCACGGACCCGCGATCCCAAGCAAGAACCAGGGTGGCAACCGTGCGAGCGTCCTAGGGGCGATGCAAACCTCCTCCTGGTAGGCCTAGGCGAAGGCTTGGGGGGTAAATGTTATCTCCATTTCCTGCGTGGACCCGGGACATTTGTCCAGGCCCATGGTCAGGGGCTGTTTAGCATGCGGGCCCGGCCCAAGGCCTCTTGGTACGGGTATGTCCAAGAGGGGTACGGGCCCGGGTTGCACTTCTGGGCCCATTAGGGGGATCTGGTATGGTCTTCCAGGTCCCGTCATTCGGGACAGTCATCCGGGAGACATGCAGACCGTTCGAACTCCCCGCGACATACGCGTCCTGGTCCCGGACCCTAGTACGGTCCGGTCCTATGGTAAATGAAGAGGGACAAAGGTAAACGAACCCGGATCACATCGTCCCCGGTTGGAGGGACCAAGCGTCCAGGACCCTGAAGCCACCCCACTCCGCATGGGTGTTGTCCCCACTTTTCACCTGCAGAAAAGGCCACCTCAAGATTGCACGCCGTTGTTTCAGATCAGCGCTGCCAAGTACTCTGACTGGTCTTGTCCCCTGAATCTGCCTCGTAACTCGAAGTGTCCAGACCAAAAGCACCATTTTTTCGGGCGAGATATAGCTCTTGGGTCAACTTATTGGGCCTTAGCTGGTTTGGAATTCATGTATGTTTTATCTTGTATATTGGGCTTTCGCTAGAAAGGCCAAGAATATCCATATCTCTGATGGGCCTAAGTCATACCCGGCCCAGACCCAGTGTTCCCATAAGCCTATAAATATAGGCTATAGAACACTGGAAAAATGATCTCTCTCTTCCACCAAGATACAGTTACTCTGTCAAAACACAGAGAGAAAATCCATTGTAAAAGGCTTTCCAAGCTCTAATACTACAGACTCGTGGACTAAGGCTCATTAACGCCCCAACCACGTAAAAATCCCGTGTTAATCCTCTACTTTTATTTTTATTACCCTTCAACAATATTTATTAATATAGTTGCCAAAAACCTCGGTTAACATATTGATAATAAAATGAGATTACAAAGAAATTGAGTTTTAATTAGGGCATGAAACCCCAACAAACTCCCACTTGCACTAATTGAAACTAATTCCTTAATTTTACTAATCCCATTTCTTTGATATGCTTATCAAATGTAGCTTATGGTAGTGTCTTTGTAAACGGAACCACAAGATTGTCTTCAGATGCAATCTTTATAACCTTCACATCTCCCCTGGCCACATATTCTCGAATAATGTGATACTTCCTTTCTATATGCTTACTCCTCTTGTGATTTCGAGGTTCTTTCGAGTTGGCTATCGCTCCTATATTGTCACAAAACAACACAAGCGGTTTATCCATTTCTGGAATAACACCAAGATTTGAATTAGAACTTCTTTAGCCAGATTGTTTCGTTAGTTGCTTCTGACGCAGCTATGTATTCATCCTCCATTGTGGAATCTGAGATCACAGACTGCTTTACGCTTCTCCATATCTCAGCTCCACCCCCAAGAGTAAGCACCATTCTAGAAGTAGACTTCTTGTCATCGACATCAGTTTGAAAATCGGAATCAGTGTAGCCTACCGGGTTCAGAACACCACCCTTGTAGACTAACATCTAATCCCTGGTTCACCTTAAATACTTTAGGATATGCTTAACTGGTTTCCAATGTTTCGGTCCTGGGTTTGACTGAATATCCAAATATTCTCCATCCCTATCAGATCGCAAGATCTTTAACGTTTTACCTGATTGCTTTTGAGCCATTGCTAGGAATTCCTAAAACTTTGAAAATGTTTCTGATTTCCTATGCATTAGGTAAAGACATGAGTATCTAGAGTAATCGTCAATGAAAGTAACGAAATACTCAAAACCACCCCTGGATTGTAAATTCAAAGGTCCACAAACATCTGAATGCACAAGTCCAAGTGGTTCTTTGGCCCGATCACCTTTTGCAGAGAATGGACTCTTGGTCAGTTTGCCTTCTAGACAAGATTCACAAACAGGTAATTCTCCTAAGGTGAGTTTCCTCAAAGGCCCACCCTTTGTATGTCTTTGAATCCTATCATAGCCAATGTGACCTAGTCTCAAATCCCATAAATACGTCATGCTATCGTTTTCGGTCTTTTGACGTTTATTGGTCCTAGGTTTAGCTACTTTGAAGAAATCATTGTTAAGAGCGAGGGGTTCGTTAGGTTGCAGAATATAAAGCCTGTTTTTCTAACATGCAATACACAATAGTGATCCATTGAAAGAAATAGATATATTAGAACTTGTGAAAGTCATAACAAAATTTTCTAATTGCAACATGGAAACTGAAATTAGATTTCTACTAAAATCTAGAATAAAAAATACATCATTTAAAATTAAAATTTTATCTCCGAAGTTCAGACAAGCTCTTCCTCTAGCTTGGACCGCAACAAACGCTTTGTTTCCAACTCTAAGCTTTAAGCTGCCTTCGTCCACTTTCTCCCACGATTCAAGAAGCTTTAAAGAGTTACAAACATGGTTAGTAGATCTAGAATCAACAATCTCAAACACATTTTTCTAAGATAAATGAACTATAATCATTACCTTTGTTTTTTGATGCTAGAAACATCGGGTAATCCTGTTTCCAATGCCCTTTCTCTTTGCACTGAAAACACTTACCTTTACCTTTCTTGTTTTTCTTGTTCTTCCCCTTAGACGTTTGGTTGTGCACTCGTCTTTGCAGTCTTTGCAGGCTTGGGGTTGTTGTTTTGTCCACCTTTCCTCTTGTTTACAGCTTTCGAAGATGAAGCTTGGTTAGCTTCAGCCTTAGCTGGATCTGCAGCAATAGTAGTAGTTGACTTCTTTTCTCATCCCTTACTTGGTCCACCCATGATAGACTCAAAATTCAGAAGCTCATTCATGACCTGCGTCAGATCGTTGTTGAGTTTATTTAACACATAGTTGGTGGTGAATGTCAGGAAAGCAGGAGAGAGACTGTTGAGGATTAAGCCGACTTGCGTTTCCTCATCTGTTGTCGCTCCATGCAGTTTAGCTTCCTGAAAGTAGTTTGTAATTTTGATCAGATGATCGCGGAGATGTTGAGAAGGTGCCATTCGAGCATTGGCATATTTCTTGGTGGCCTCAAAATGAGTCTGCACTGACTTGGCACCAAACATGTCTTGGAACTGATCCATGATTTCGTAGGCCGTCTCGACATTCTCCATCTTTGTCTTGAGAGTGTCGACCATACTAGTCAACATGTAGTACCACGCCTTGTTGTTAGTCGCCTGCCAATGCTCACACTTATCCCACACAGACTTGGTGGCTCCTTCAACTGGTACTTCCGGGGATTCCTCAGTCATGACGAACTTGGAGTTCTCACATCAACACAAAGTTGATGTTTTACTTCCATTTAAGGAAGTTTTCTCCAGTGAATTTCTCCATAGAAATTTGAGAAAGGATGGGAGTAGACAGCCATAATTAAAACTACCAATTATCATTAAAATAGAAATCAATCACATTTGCTCAATAAAACTTCTCTTCACACATATTTCAAGAAATAGCACAACATATATCATAAATATGTAAGATATGATAAAAAATTACCAAAAACAATCATATCTCTATTTCTTTAGGTTTTTAACTAATCTATGATATCCTTGTCCTGGTTGGAGAGAGTAAAAAATACCACTAGTTAAATAAAGTTGTAAACTTATTTAATAAAGGACATCATTATTAACAACCTAATATTCGATCAAAATAAGAAAACAAAATCTCTTATTTTATGAGCTAGACCCACAGTTTCGATAATCATAGATTTAGTCCTAGTAGTTATTGTAGGGGTGAGTCTAGTAGAATTTGACCTATAATTATCTATCTTTCTAAATCTAACCTTGTCAAAATATCTAATGAACACCTTCCGTAGGTGGACGAACCAAAGCGTCTCGAGGCCCCATTCAACTATTGAACTTATTAAACCAACAGTGGAGATCAAATATAATTATTAAAATAAGCTCATTATAAAAATAGTATTTTTAGTTTTTATTTTCGAGAATTAATGATTATGGTTCTCCAAAAAATTGAAAAGGTTAAATTTTTAAAACCAAAGTCCTATAACTTTCTATTAATTCTAAAGTGTCACATTGAAACAAATTAAATTAAATTAGAATTAATTTGTTTCTAATCAATATTTAGGTTTAACTATTATAATGAACCTATACAATTAAGTTTAACTAAGGTAAACGGGCCTTAACAATTAGGCTTGTATGGAGGAAGGTTGGGTCCAGTATGTCGTTCTCACTACAAAGGCCCCCATACTTCCATACAAGGTCCAAAAGACACGAATTTAAACCTCCATTTTATTAATTGTTATTAATTGATTAGGCCCACTATAGTCATACAAAGCAAATGGGCCATCACAAGTGGGCCACTATATGCATCGAAGCCCAATTGCAAAAATACCACATATAGTGCAAACATACATGTTATAATTGGATAGGTCTAATCATGTTACTATATGAGCAAATCTATGAATTTATGCAAAAATATCACAATTAATTTTCTAGAATTTATCAAAAAATTCGAATTAATTATATTTTTACAAAAAAATAAGTCAATTTAAATGAAATTTATCAACATTTAACAATAGTTAATTTAAATTTCATTTATCAACAATAAACTTGGTTTAGGTTAATTTGAAAAATATTAATTAAATTTAAATAGGATTTATCAACAATTAACCATAGTTAATTTAAATCTCATTAAAAAAAATATTTTAATAATTGGTTGAAAAAATGATATTTTTCAAATTTAACCAATTTTAAATTTTAAAATCAACATCTTAACCGTTTTTCAAAAAATATTTTGTGTTGTTACAACTATATGAAAATATTTCAACCATTTAAAAAAAATATTAATAGTTGTAACAACCCTAAAATATCTCGAAACAGTTAAACAAATTCAAATATCCATAAAAATATCTAACTAACAAATTTTAAATAATTTAAATATTAAAAACTATAGAATAAATAGATAGTAATATTTTCAAATAAAGATTTCATAAAAATAACAATTATTTAAAAGAAAATATCTTTAATATCTAATATCTTAATTCTAATATTTTAATATATTAAAAGATTTAAAATTAAGTTGCTAGCTTATTTTTAAATTTGAAATTTAATCTTTATAGAAAATACCTAATTATTTAAATCTCAAACAACAAAAATATCTTATTTTAATTTTTTTAAATGATAAAATAAATATGATATTTTTGACTTTGTTATAAATAATCAATTTCATATTATAAAAAAAAAAAATTATGGATGAACAGTGTTTGTGATGGGTACTGTTCATCGTGTCCCGGTGGCTGGGCGGGTGCGCGTGGGTGGCTGGGCAGATGCGAGCGTAGGGGGGGGGGGGGGGGGGATGCGCGCAGGTGCATGTGCGTAGGGGGAGGGATGGCAGCCAAGCAAAAATTTTCTGGAAATTTTTTTTGTGCAATTTTTCAAACAAAAACTATTTTATAATTAATTTTTACCATGTTTTACACAAAATAAAGCATATATAAAAAAAAGTGGCATAGAAAACACAACAAAATAACCTAAAATTGCTAATATTCACATAAAATTCAATATGCTTCTTAAAAACATGAAATACATCCAATTACTCAACACATCAAATAATTCAAATTTTAACATGTTCAAGCATGAAAATAAAGATTACCAAAGGCTCTGAGGCCAATTGTTGGGAAAAATTATACATGATCATGTTTATTTTCATGTAGATCTTATATTAAACAAATTATTATTAGAAAAATTTAAACATGTTTCTAAATTTCAATTCAAACCTAAATAGTAATAAGAACACTTACATCATACGTAGTGGAATGATTGAGTCCTACATTCAGTTTCTCTAACCCTAGTATCCTTTATGTTGCAGAGCATTACCAAGAAACTGAACCGTTCTTCAATTTTCTTCACAGCCTTTCAAAGTATCACTACAATCACCTAGACTAGAGTGGAAAATTCTCAACACATGAGATAGATATAGAGAGAAGAAGAATAGAAGAGAAAAAAATGAGGCGTAGAAAAGGACTTATGTTTGTAGAGAGAATCTAAAACCTACTAGATCTTTTGATCTTCTCATAAACTTTTTTTTATAATCTCTCACTTAGTACTCCTTTTATAGACTCAGTTAGGCCATTTAATTTAATTAAAAAATCAATAAAATAATAGATAATATCAGCCCTAGGTCAAAATTATCATGGGCTCTAAGCCCGTGAAATTTCACATCTAGTTATAAGTCCGTTGGACTTAAAATCAAGGCATGTATTATTTTTTATTGATTAATTAAATAAATAATTATTCAAATCATTTATCAAATTAATTATTTATAATTTGAACCTTGATTTAAACTTATTTATTAATTTAGATACCAATTTATCTTAATTAATAAATCTGCCCTAATTTGTCTTTTCTTCTATAAATTACATAACTCTGTGAAACTATCCAAAATTGACCTAGTAAACATTGGTAATTATAATTGATAATTAAACCAATTAACTGAGACTATCTAGATGATTTTATCCAAGATACAGTGCGAACTACGGGCCTATGAAATCACGCTCCAATAAGTTATCATAAATCTAACAAATAAATTTACTAACTTATTAATTCATTGCGACTCAACTAAAGACTCGGAATTGCACTTTTGAATTCATAGAATGCTCTATAATCCATTGTTACAACCATAATTTTCACTGAATCCTCAATATACGGTCTACATTGAGATGGGACTAAAATATCGTTTTACCCCTTATTGTATTTTATCCTAAAAACACTTAGTTCCTTGTAAATGATATTTCAGTAAACTAATATTGATTAATGAAATGATATCTCTATCATTTAGCACCTTGAACCAAACTTAAAGGAAACCATCATTTCACTTCTTCATCAGAAGCTATAGATGTTCATATCTATGATTAACACTCCCACCCAATTATAATATCAAGTTCACAAGATGTAAGTATGAGCTAGTCCGTTGGGTAAGCTGTTAACGAACAAGTCAAAGAACTCAAATAATACAATCAGTTGGAATACTAACCACTAAGAATTAAGATTGAATTTACCTATGGTCAAGTATATGATATGACTAGAATAGATAATAACGGTATGTTTACTTATCCTATCTATTGTCAATATCGGTCCAGTCCAATGTAACAAATACATCCGATTTTTTCTACTTTGCCAATGTTCTGGAAAGAACATAACACTGCGATGTGTAAGTAGATCATATTGTAGATTGGCAAGTCAGTGTAAATCCTGTGCACTCAATAATCTTAGGACTAACTTATGTTGAACATATAATCATATTTATATTCCACTTTGATTACGTCACTATAAATATGATTAGCTATATGGTTGGGATTTAATAGAAATTTATATTAAACAAATAATCATGAAAATAGAACATGTGTGCAATGTTATTGACCAAGTCAAAAAATGATTTCTATTGTTTTATTGATAATAAAATGATATTACAAAGAAATTTCATTTTGATTAGGATATAAAACCCCAACAGTTCAAGGATTACTTGGACAAGTTTGTGATTTTTTTCATCGACGACATCCTAGTTTACTCTCCGACAAAGGCAGAGCATGATCAACACCTCCGATTAGTATTACAGAGGTTCAGAGAGCACCAGTTGTATGCCAAGTTTAAGAAGTGTGAGTTCTGGTTATCGCAGTTGACACTCCTCACCCACATTGTTAGTAGAGACAGGATTAAGGTAGATCTGGCCAAGATTGAAACAGTTAGAGATTGGCCAAGGCCAATGAGTGCCTCAGAGATCAGGAGTTTCCTTTGGTTGGTAGGGTATTATCTGCACTTCGTGGATGGATTATCAAAGATTGCTACACGACTGATAGAACTAACATGCAAGAACTTGATGTTTGTATGGTCAGGTAGATGTGAGAACAACTTTCAGGAGTTGAAGCGACGATTGATTACTGCTCCGGTGTTGAGCCTTCCTTCAGATGGGGATATGTTTGTGGTGTATCGTGATGCATCGAGACTGGGGTTAGGTTGGGAAGGTAATTGCCTACACATCACGACAATGAAAGGAATATGAACAACAATACCCTACTCATGATTTGGAGTTAGCAGCAGTGATGTTCGCACTGAAGGTGTGGTGACACTATCTATACGGGGAGAAGTGTGAGATCTACACCGACCCTAAAAGTTTGAAGTACTTTTTTCACATAGAAGGATCTGAATATGAGGTAGAGGCCTTGGTTGGAGTTGGTAAATGATTATGATTGTAAGATCCATTATCATCCGAGGAAAGCAAACGTGGTGGCAGATGCTCTGAGTCGGAGTGGTCTGGGGAAATTATTCAGCCTAAAGCATATATCTAGGGAATTGACGGGAAAATATGACTAGGGCAGAAATAAAGTTTGTTGTGGGTAGATTGGCCAACATTACTCTTCAGTCTACACTCATTGAGAGAATAGGAGAAGCTTAAAGGAGTAATCCTCAGTTAGAAAAGCATCGAGAGGACGTCCTAGCTTGAGTGGCTAAGGAATTCATCATTGCTGAGACTTGTATGTTGAGAGACAAGGATCAGATTTGTATTTCGATGGAGGCTGGTATTAGACAAGAGATGTTGGATAAGTCTCATAACACTCCTCATTTGTTGCACCCAGGCACGACAAAGATGTATCATGATCTGAAATCTTTGTACTGGTGGCCAAGGATGAAGAGACATGTAGTGGAGTATGTGGCAAGCTGCCTAACTTGTCAGTAGGTGAATGCTGAACACTAGAGGCTAGCTGGGTTATTCCAGCATTTAGGTATTCTCGAGTGGATGTGGGAAGACATCATTATGGATTTTTTGGTGGGCTTGTATAGAACAGTGGGGCAACATGACTCGAAATGGGTGATTGTAGATAGATATACCAAGTCAGCTCATTTCCTACCTGTGAGAACAAACTTTACAGTGAACCAGTATGCAGATTTGTACATGAGGGACACTGTACATCTCCATTTGGTTTTGAAATCCATAGTGTTAGACCAAGATCCCATCTTTACCTTCATGTTTTTGAGAAGCATGCAGAAGGCTATGTGGACTCAGCTGATGTTCAGTATAGCTCACACAGATGGGCAGTCTGAGAGGACGGTTCAGATACTAGAGGGCATGCTTAAGGCCTGTGTATTAGATTTTGATGGCTCCTAGAGTAAGTACCTCCCATTAATTGAGTTTTCATATAACAAGAACTATCAATCAACGATTGGAGTAGCTCCATATGAAATGTTGTATGGTAGGAAATGTAGGTCACCAATTCATTGGGATTAAATGGGAGAGAGGAAGTATATGGGTCCTGAGGTAGTTCAGAGAACTAGTGGGGCTATTAAGAAGATCAAAGCTTGAATGCACACCTCATAGAGTAGACATAAATGCTACGCCGACCCTAAGTGTAGGAACGTGGAGTTGTAAGTGGGGGACAATGTTTTCCTTCGAGTTTCACCATTGAGAGGAGTAAAATGATTTGGGAAAAAGGACAAGTTGAGCCCTAGGTTTTTAGGACCTTTTTGAGATCCTAGAAAGGATTAGGCAAATAACTTATCATCTAGTTATGCCTCCAGCTCTGTCGGGCGTTCACAACATGTTCCATATATCGATTCTTCATAAGTATGCGTCAAATACAACACACGTACTCAGTTATGACCATCTAGAGTTGGACCAAGATTTATCCTATGAGGAGAGGCCAATTCAGATTATGGATAGAAAGGACATCGTCTTAAGGAATAAGACCATTGCCTTGGTGAATGTGTTATGGAAGAACAACAAGGTCGAGGAAGCGACTTGAGAACTAGAGTCAGATATGCGAGATTGATATCTCGAACTGCTCAAGTAGATTTCGAGGATGAAATATCTATTTGGAGGGGATAGTTGTAATGTCCCAAAAATTCTAATGAGGCTTAATCCCATGATTAGCGTGCCGAGAGGGCATAATTGCATTCACTTGTGAATTATGTGGTTTTAATTGAATATATACATGATTAATTAATTAATTAATTTATATGAGTTATATTATGATTTGACTAATTATGGATATTTACGGGTATTAAAAATGCTTGTAGGCTCGTTTTCGTTAAAAATGACATTTTCATAATTTTCACCCGTTGATGGTATATTGGTAATTTTCTAAGCTATGTAATTGAGACCACATTATTATGTGGGTATATTTTCGATATTCAGCGGGAGCCGACCTCGTAGAGCAATTTTGTAGAAATGTCAAAATGGGGACTTATACCTGGCTCGGGGTGAGCCAATGGGTATTATGGTAATTTTACATAATTTAGGAAAATGCTTGGGTTATAGAATATGTTTGAGGAAAATATTAGTATTTGAAAGATTAGTGGATTAATTGGGAATTTAAGGTGTAATTTGAAGGATAGTGGGAATTTAAAGCAAAATAATCAAAACACCTTTGAGAGTGGTTTAAAGATTTGTCCAGGGGAGGGGTAAAATGGTGTTTTACCATGAAAATAGACAAAATTGAACTATGCTAAAGCTCATCTCACCATCTTGTTAGTTTGCTCCTCTCACTCATTTGGTTTCCTTTCTTGAAAGGTTTTGAAACTAGGGGGATTACAAGCTAAGATTGGAGAATTTGGTGAAAGTGGGAGGATATTGAGCAAAGTGGGAGAATTTTGGCACAAAATTCAGATCACAAATTAAAGGTAAGTCCTTTGATTTTCTCATCCTTTTTCTTGGGTGTTCCTCATAGTTTTGATGATGTTCATTAGAAATTAAGGTGGTTATGAAAGTTTGATGTTTCTAGGGAGGTTTGATATTAGTATTGTTGGTGGGAAAACTTGATTGTTGGTTGATCTTCACTTTGATTTAGACTGTGATTCTCAGATTGAGGTAAGGGCTAGCTCAAAACTCAAAAGAGGCAAATTTTGGTATTAATGTGTTTTTGTTCTAGCTTTGGGTGTTTTGATATTGGGGTTAAGTTATGTTGTTGTTTTATGGTTGGTTGGGGGTGTAAATTTGCTAGAAAAGTCGCTTGGGGTCGAGTTTTGGGTCTGGTTAGGCAAGTAAATTCGTAGGAAGAATTGGGGAAGAACACATTGGTTTCCGGGTATTTTTAGGTTTCTAGCGATCTAGCGCGGCTGCGCTAGGTTAAGGCGCGACCGCACTATGGTCCCAGAACCTTAGAAATTATGTTTAAATTTGGGGGTTCAAGGCTTGTGGTTCGATCGCGATGGGCAGGGCACGACCGCACCAGGTGACCCGAAAAGGGGTTTAACTGATTTTTGGGATTAGGGCTCGGGGAGTTTTGGAGTCCGTTTTGGGGACCACTTGGGGGCTCGAGGGACGTTTCTAACGTCTCGTTAACCCAGAATTGTAACTTTATATGTTGGGGTTCGGAGTGAAGCTTATGATTTGGAGTCAATCCCTAATAAGAGTGTGTTTACGTTGTGACTAGATTTCCGCAAGGCTTGGGATCGAGATCGCACTTGTGGCCATATCGTTGTTTGCACGAAACTCGATGTAAAAAAATTGCACCAGTGTTGAAATTAGGGCTTGAGCCTCAATGATTCAACGTGGTTGTAATAATGCTTGGAAATGTTTGTTTAGTTATGAATAACTATGCTATACATTATCGTGTTATGTATACAATGCGTGTTTGTTTATATTTATAAGTGTGGTATGCACTTGTACGGCCCAATAGCCGCTTGAAAAGAAATGATAGCGCGACTTACTCTTGTCCGGCTCTATAGCTGTTTGAATTTGGCAGGTGCGGTGTGCATTTGGGTGGCTCTATGGTTGCATAAATAGACTGAATTCTTACTTGAGTGTTGATTATAACTACTAAGAATGCTATTTATATTATGTATTTTGTTGATTGTCTATTATGTTTAACTTAGTTTTCTTGCTGGGCCTTGAGTCACGGGTTCAGCGTGGTGCAGGTAAAGGCAAGGGAAAGCTAGACCAGCAATGAGTTGGAGAGCTTCGAGGGTAGTGTGTACTTATGCGTCCTGCTCTACTGCCATGGTCGATACTTCTTTTGGAGTTCTAGGGTTTAGTTGTTTGCTGCTTAGGTCGATTATTATGTACCTTATTTATTTTTGTTTGTATCAGTTAAAAACTCTTTTTGTGGTATCCCGTGTATATACCAAATCTTTTAATGAAAAGTAGTATTCTTCTGAACAAAAACTTTTAATACCAACTTCTTATTTAACCCTAATTACACGTTCTAGTCCAAATGACTCGATTAACGAGTTCACCACAATTTTAAACACACAGTGTAACGGTCTGAGATTAGTAGGGCGTTACATACAGTATATGTCTAATGGAAATTACAGCTGACGAAGTACCAACTTTGCCTAATTATTACCGTCCGGGCATGAGGAATCATGAGAAAATTTCATATGGAAACAACAAGAATGTTTCGCAATTATCTTCTAGTTTTAATGGTCAACAACAAGCATAGAAGAAGTCATCCTTGGATGATATTCTTGGTACTTTTATGATGAATACTGTTGACGCGGTTCTTCGGCAACAGGTAATTAAGAGAAAAAGAGAAAGAGATTAGTACTAAAAGTAGAACCGTCGCAGATATGAAATCTTCGTATAAGAACTAGGTGACTCAAGGTACGTTTTTAAGTGGTTCGAAGGTTAAAATCCTTCTACTCCACTAGTCAATATTATTGATATTCTCTGGGTATTGGGCTTACAAAGTATATAGTTCTTCAAAGACTATTTCTTCCAACCCCTATCAACTCCCAGGGTCTCCTTATTTATAGGAGAAGGCCCCTGGAAGTTGGTAGGGAGGTCATCCCGTGACCTTAACATTTGTCATATCAAATCTGTGACATTCATGATTAATTCCTAAACCTGACACACAAGTGTGGTCTAATCAGCATGGAATGAGATAATGGGCCGCACGGCCCAACCCGTCCGTGGGTGTCTGAGTATGTACATTCCTGCTGCGTGTCCGAGAAGTTAGGGGGATATCAGGCACGTGATGGCAGGAATATGCACGTTTAGCTTGCGTGTTGACTTCCCATAGGGTCAGAGCTCCCTGAGAAGCTCGTGACCCGAGCAGTTCCTCCCCGAGATTCTCCATCAGTGGCCCTCGGGTGTCACTCTCAGCTCCTGGGCAACAAGTGCGAGCTGGAAACAGGACCCCCCCGAGCTGATAAGGGTCTGTCTTGGAAATAGGGCCTCCGGCCTGCGGGAGCCTTGGACTAAACCTGATTAGTCCGAGGCTCGTCCTGCTAAACAGCCTGTGGGAAATCCAGGGCGTACATCTGCCCCCCAAGCTCCTGCTCGTGGTCTATGACGTCACATATAGGAGATCACAGTAGGGGCTTTTAGACTTCCCCCACAACCCTTCGCATTCCATTCCTTTTGCAGGCGTCTGATACGTGGAACGTCGTGGGTGGCGACGGTACACTCTACGAGAACCGCATTAAATGGCCTAGCCTACTATTCAGCCGTCGTTTCATATTTCGAGTGGAGGGTATCCCAAGGGCCTCTTACACGTGATCCTTCCCTTGTATAAAAAGGGGGTGGCCATCCCACGCACGGGCCACCTTATCATTCAAGAAAAATTCCCAAATTTCCTTCTTCTTTCTCTGACCTTCCAAAGAACGAAACCCTCATCTCTGCTTTTCTCATCTTCTCCGTTCACGAAGCTCAAGCGTGCGAGTTTCTTCAAAGCCTTGGAGGTTACTGTACCAACGAAGTTCTTACCAGCGCAGCAACTTCATTCACCATCCAGCCACACACACTGTAAGTCCTTCTGACCCTGTTTACCTTGAAAGCATGTCACTGTAGCTTAGGTAAAAAATATTACTGTAGCCACATGCATGGGTTTTCTGAATTGCGTGAATACAGAGGGTGACTGCCCTTCTTAGGCTAAGGCACGCCTGCCATGGGACATCGTCTTAGAGTATGGATTTCATGGTGTTTCTTCAGGAACAATTTCTGGGTAGGACCTTTAGGAATTTTGGGTGCAAAAACCGGGTAGCTTAGGGAATACGCCTCAAAAGTGGTTTTGCCACGCTTTGCCTGTTGAAACTTTCCCCCCAAGGAAAATTTTTACTTTGAGCCCTCTGACACACGAATTTCGAGTAATCTGGGATCTGTTGAGGGCATAGGCGCGTATTCCTTGGAACGCGTGGCACCACTCTCCACGGGCTGGGCTTACCCCAGCTCGTGTACTTAATACTTGCTTCATTCTCCTGCTTGGGTCGCCTTTTCTAAAGTGTTTTCTTTTGTTCGATAGGCGACCAGATGGCTCCAAAGAGAAATCTGCCACAGAAGAACGTGGGAAGTTCGTCTTCCCAGCAGGATAAAGGAAAGGCGGTGATAGCCAGCTCGCCAATTCCTCACTTTGGGCCGGCGGTGGAGAAACAGGCCGAGGTGGCCCCTGACGCGTTTTTCGAGGCGGAGAGAATCATCTCGAAGATAACCGACCAGGCAAAGATCACCAAAATCTTCCTCAACCACAACATTCCCCTGGGGAGGGCCTCCGTGATCGCCCGACCTGCTGCGGATGGGGAGCGGAGCTGCACGCCGCTCGATGAGTCGTTCGTGGCCTGGAGCGGTGAACACTTCAAGGCAGGGGCCTTCCTCCCCCTGGATCAGTATTTTGCTGATTTTCTGAACTATGTGGGGTTGGCCCCATTTCAGCTCCCCCCCAACTCATACCGTCTGCTGGCGGGATTGAGGTATTTGTTTCAAAAGCATGAGTGGGAGGTCCCCACTCCTGCTGATATTCTATACTTCTTTTGCCTCAGAGCCAGCCCGGACCAGCGGGGGCGAGGCGACGGGTTCTATTACTTGACCCGCTTCCCTAACACAGCAGCAGCCATCGAGCTGCCGAGACATCCAAATGACTTCAAGGACCAGTTTTTCATGTCAACTGGGTTCCGCAATTGTGACCATCACTATTTCAACCGTCCTCGTAAGTGATCCTTGATTTAGCTCACCTTTTAAAGGTTATCTTATTTTAGCTCTTCCCTTTTCCACTTCTGACTTCAACCAACCTTGCAGCCATCTACGCGAGGACCGAAAAGTCTGCGACCCTCGGGGGTCAATACGATACACTGGCGAACTTGCCCCCCAGTGAGAAAGACTACCGCGCGCTCGTGATGGACGAGACGATGGTATTCTGCAAGCTGATTTTCCCAAATCAGACTTTGAATTTGAAAAGGCCCCGGGGGCCTCCCCCAGCTCGCGACAACAGACCGATCGTCGCGGAGGAGGTCGCAGACGACGAAGGCGAGGAGGAGGGTGAAGAAGTTCCTCTCGTGGTGAACAGGAAGAGGACCTTGGAGGTCGCCCAGGGGATGGGCGAGGAGAGGGTCCAATCCGGAGCAGCCGCGGGTCCTTCCGGCCAAGGTAACCCTTACTTATTTAGGAATGTAGATAGGGCCACTGCAGACCCCCGGCTGGTTAGGTTCAATCCTAGGCAGATCGTCCATCGTCATCAGAGGAATCCGGACCTGGATACGCTCTTACTCCATTGCGTTGACCAGCTCGTGCTGGACAACCAAGAGAGTCGGCCTAAGGGTACCGTAGTAGTAGATAACACCCTAGCTTTTAGGTCGGTCCTTTTTGAGGAGTATGGGACCAACTTACGCACGTGGTCAGCGCTCCAGAGGGGCATCTATGCTCCGGGGATTAGGCAGTACGTAGAAGAGTCCAGCCCCGAGTCAGAGCTGGACCTAGAACCTGCGACAGTTCGCGAGATAATCGTCTTAGGCTCCTCCAGCTCGGGGGGTAGGGCTCCCTTAGTATTCTCTTACTTATTGCCTTTAAACTTTTTGTCTCTTTCTGCATGATTGCTATCTTGTAATAACCATGTTTTTTGTTCTTAGCAGAAGAGATGTCTCAGCCCGGAGGTAGTCTACGGGGCGTGGTCTTCGGCGGGAACCCCTCAGCGGGGCCGAGGTTAAAAAGGCTCCGAGAGTCCAAGAGCTCGGCTGGGACCTCCACCCAATCCCCGGCTAAGGAGAAGGAGAAAGCCCCTCCATCCCAGGGCGCGGGGGCGATCCTTCCTGTCGCCAGGACAGGACCAATGCTCCCGCCACCCCAACGATCTCCACTAGTCGTCCAGGACGGGGTAATGGAGATCGGGAATCCGGCCACGGAAGTCCCGGATGTGCGCATCCCGGTCGATCGCCAGGACCTGGGGAGGATGCCGGAAGCATTCCGGGGAACGGTATATGAGTCGGCGAGCTATGCCATCAGTCATTTCTACAAGCTCAAGGAGAAGGAGCTCCGGGCAATTGAATCAACGAGCCCGGTCCGAGTTATGGAGTCTTCGATGGACATGACCCTAACGGTAAACTGTCCCATTCCTTTAAAGCTTAAACACTCACACACCGCCCTTTTTTTTTTCTTTTTTCAATTAGTTAATTTATCCTTCCCTTCTTGCAGGGCATTGCTGCCGCGTACAGAGGCATTGCCAGGACCAAGGCCCAGCTCGAGGGTATGGAGGCTGAGCGCCAAACCGCGCTTCAGGAGGCCCAGGAGGCAAAAGACGCGCTGGCGGCCTCCAAAGACGAGCTGAAGAAGATCCGTTCCGAGAACCAAGAGCTTAAAAACTCCCTGACCACGTCGCAGACTGATCTCGAGGTAGCGAAGACTGAGGCCCAGGCCGCACAGGCCGCCCTGGAAGCCGAGCGGGCCGTTTCGGAGCAGTCCTTACAGAACCTGTTCTATCACTGCTGGTCCAACAATCCGGACGCGGACTTTTCTTTCATGCCCCCGGACCTCTGGGCGTTTTTGTTGCCGAAGCTCCAAGCCCACCTCAATAAGGAGGCTCCTCCCTCGGAGACTGGAGAGGCCTTTGCCGCGGCGGAGCAGGACGATACCGCGACCTCCAAAAGGCCAACTAATGGGGCTTAGGATACTTCTCTTTGGGCATTTTGAACCCTTTACATTGCAATAATTTTTTTTTTATGAGGTGCTTCCACCTCGAGACAATTTGCTCAGCAATTTTAACATATATATTTTTATGCATTTGGCTACAATTCATCTCTTTATTTTTATGAACTTAGTTCGGGCTAACCGTTATTTATATCCCGGGCTTTTTAGAGAAGGACCACGATCTATAAATTTTTAGTTAACTTCTAAGTTTTATGACCTGGTTAAAACCAGGAACTTATTTTAAAAAACTTAGTTCGCGTCAACTTTTATCCATATCCCGGGCTCTTTAAAGAAGAACCACGGTCAAAAAATTTTAGTTAACTTCTAAGTTTTGTGACCTGGTTAAAACCAGGAACTTATTTTAAAAAACTTAGTTCGCGTCAACTTTTATCCATATCCCGGGCTCTTTAAAGAAGAACCACGGTCAACAAATTTTAGTTAACTTCTAAGTTTTGTGACCTGGTTAAAACCAGGAACTTATTTTAAAAAACTTAGTTCGCATCAACTTTTATCCATATCCCGGGCTCTTTAAAGAAGAACCACGGTCAACAAATTTTAGTTAACTTCTAAGTTTTGTGACCTGGTTAAAACCAGGAACTTATTTTAAAAAACTTAGTTCGCGTCAACTTTTATCCATATCCCGGGCTCTTTAAAGAAGAACCACGGTCAACAAATTTTAGTTAACTTCTAAGTTTTGTGACCTGGTTAAAACCAGGAACTTATTTTAAAAAACTTAGTTCGCGTCAACTTTTATCCATATCCCGGGCTCTTTAAAGAAGAACCACGGTCAACAAATTTTAGTTAACTTCTAAGTTTTGTGACCTGGTTAAAACCAGGAACTTATTTTAAAAAACTTAGTTCGCGTCAACTTTTATCCATATCCCGGGCTCTTTAAAGAAGAACCACGGTCAACAAATTTTAGTTAACTTCTAAGTTTTGTGACCTGGTTAAAACCAGGATAGGACGTAGTTTGTGATAACTCTTATCCATAGATAAAAATTAACACCTAAGTCGTTAAAGAGACCTGGTTATATCCAGGTACCATATGCCCCCCAAGTAACTGGGAAAGGGTCTTTCGTGGTTACTTTAAAATTACACTCGCGAATAGAGGGAAACATTTGATTTTTATTTATACATGGAAGATGACCTTCTAGGCCTTACAAAGGGATCATTGATAGTATTTCTTTAGGTGGATAGCATTCCAAGTCTGCGGGACCGCCCCTCCATCAAGTCGAGCTAACTTATAAGTTCCCTCTTTGATTACTTCGATGACCTGGTATGGTCCTTCCCAGCTTGGTCCCAAAACCCCATCTTTGGGATCCTTCCCGGCCAGGAAAACTCTCCTCAAGACCAAATCACCGACGCTAAAGGCACGCCTTTTGACCTTGGTGTTGAAGTAGCGAGTGATCTTCTGTTGATAATGGGCGAGCTGGAGTTGTGAATCCTCTCGCCTTTCATCCACTAAGTCTAAGGAATGGCATAGGAGCTCGTGGTTCCCTTCTTGGTCGTAGGACTGGACCCTATGTGACAGAACTTTCACCTCCACGGGGAGGACTGCTTCACTCCCAAAGGTTAGGGAGAAAGGAGTGTGACCCGTGGGAGTCCGATGTGAGGTCCTATAGGCCCACAGAACTTGGGGGAGCTGCTCTGGCCAGATCCCCTTTGCCTCATCTAGCCTCTTCTTGAGGCTCGCCTTCAGAGTTTTATTGACAGCCTCGACCTGGCCGTTCACCTGGGGATAGGCCACGGACGAGAAGCTTTTCACAATTCTGTGCCTTTCGCAAAATTCGGTGAACAGATCGCTGTCAAATTGAGTACCATTGTCGGAGACGATCTTTTTAGGTAGGCCAAATCAACATATGATGCTTTTAACCACGAAGTCTAGCACCTTTTTCGATGTTATTGTCGCCAACGGTTCTGCTTCGGCCCACTTGGTGAAGTAGTCAATGGCTACTACGGCGTAACGGACCCCGCCCTTTCCGGTAGGCAGGGCGCCTATTAGATCTATCCCCCACACGACAAATGGCCAGGGAGATGAAATCATTTTTAGCTTGACCGGAGGCGCTCGGGCAACCGCAGCGAATCGCTGACACTTGTCGCACTTTTTTACATATGAGATCGAGTCTTTGGATAGAGTCGACCAGTAATAACCTTGCCGGAGGACCTTCAAGGCCAGGCTTTGCCCCCCAGTGTGATCTCCGCAGAATCCTTCATGAACTTCTTGCAGGATGGCCTTCGCTTCGCTTGGAAGGGCGCACCGGAGGAGAGGTAAGGAATGCCCACGTCGATACAGCACCCCCTCGACTAGCGTATAACTCGGAGCTTGATAAAGGACTCATCGTGCGTCGTTGCGACCTTCGGGTAATTTTCCCTCGACGAGGTACTCAATAATGGGAGTCATCCAGGTCGGCCTGATGTCAATCATTTCAATATCTGCCCGATCTCCGTCTATGCTAGGTTTCTCCAAGAACTCAACTAGCACCAACCCCAGGGTTTCTGTCTCTCCCGAGGTGGCGAGCTTGGCGAGAGCATCTGCGTTGGCGTTTTGCTCCCGAGGTATCTGTTCGATCGACCCTTGCCCAAACACAGACAATTCAGACTTTACCTTTGCCAAATAGGCGGCCATCTTGGGACCCCGCGCCTGATACTCGCCTAGAACCTGATTCACCACGAGCTGGGAGTCACTGAAACATTGGACAGAGCTCGCCTTTAGCTCACCAGCTATCCTAAGTCCAGCCAACAAGGCCTCGTACTCTGCCTCGTTGTTAGACGCCTTGAACCCAAACCTTAGCGCCGAGTGGAATCTATGCCCCTCTGGGGATATTAGAATGATTCCGGCCCCGGAGCCGTTCTCGTTAGATGAGCCATCAACGAAGATCTTCCACGATGAGCTTGAGGGGGCGACCTGAGGTGAGTCTTCTGATGGAATCTCATGGAATCCCGCGCATTCCGCCACGAAGTCGGCCAAGGCTTGACTTTTTACGGTAGTTCGGGGAGTATAAAGAATCTCGAACTGACTGAGTTCGACCGCCCACTTTAGTAGGCGTCCCGACGCTTCACGCTTTTGCAAAACCTGCCTTAACGGCTGATCGGTCATGACGTGTACAGAGTGGGACTGGAAGTATGGTCTGAGCTTTCGCGAGGCCGTGATTAGGCAGAACGCCAGTTTTTCCATCAATGGGTACCTTGATTCAGCTCCGAGGAGTCTCTTGCTGATGTAATAGACCGGTTTCTGAGCCTGGTCCTCTTCTCGCACCAGAACGGCACTAGCTGCATCCTCAGTGACGGCCACGTAGAGGAAAAGAGGTTCTCCTACCTTGGGCTTTGATAGCACAGGCGGCTCAGTCGGGTGCGCCTTTAGGTCGAGGAATGCGCTTTCGCACTCTACTGTCCATTCGAACTTCTTGTTTCCCCGGAGCAGGTTGTAGAAGGGAAAACACTTATCGGTCGATTTGGAAATGAACCGGTTCAGTGCTGCCACCCTTCTTGTGAGGCCTTGGACATCTTTTCGCGACCTGGGGGAAGGAAGCTCGAGCAGTGACCTGATCTTGTCGGGGTTTGCCTCGATTCCTCGGGTATTGACTATGAAACCCAAGAATTTCCCCGATGCGACGCCAAAAGTGCACTTCTGAGGATTGAGCCTCATGCCATATTCTCGCAGTATGTTAAAGCATTCTTCCAGATCGGCGATGTGGTTGCTGGCAATCTTTGACTTCACAAGCATATCGTCGACGTACACTTCCATGTTTTTCCCGATCTGGTCCGCGAACATTCTATTTACTAGCCTTTGGTAGGTAGCCCCGGCATTCTTAAGACCGAACGGCATGACCTTATAGCAATAGACATTAGTCGGGGTCATGAAGCTGGTATGTTCCTGGTCTGCTGGATTCATCGCGATCTGATTGTAGCCCGAGTACGCGTCCATGAAGGACATAAGCTCGTGCCCCGCCGTGGCATCCACAAGTTGATCGATCCTCGGTAATGGAAAGCAATCCTTGGGGCAGGCTTTATTCAGGTCGGAGAAGTCGATACAGGTCCGCCACTTCCCATTGGGCTTTGGAACTAACACGGGATTGGCAACCCAAATGGGAAACTTGGCTTCGCGGATAAAGCCACACTTTTTGAGCCGGGCCACTTCTTCTTCAAGGGCTTCGGCTCGGGTTGTCCCTAAACGTCTCTGCTTTTGGGACTTGGCAGGGATGCTTTTATCTAGGTGGAGCGTGTGCATGATGACGCTCGGACTGATCCCTATCATGTCCTCGTGCGACCATGCGAACACGTCCAGGTTCTTCTTCAGAAACGTAGTTAGTTCCGCCTTTCTTCTATCGTAGAGGTTCTTTCCGAGCTTAACCGTCCGTGACGGGTTTTGTTCATCGATGCTTACCTCCTCGAGCTCTTCAATAGCTTGGAGCTCGGACCTGTCCTCGCCTACTCGGGGGTCAATGTCCTCGCTTAGGGCGAGCTTTTCGCCTTCGGGAATCTGGGGTTTTTCAATCTCGGGAGCCGCCTTGGGTCCCCGAGAATCCTCTTCGTCCTGAATGGCCATCGCCATCCGCCCGGGTTTAGACTTTCCCTTCATGGAAATGCTGTAGCATTCCCTGGCAGCGAGCTGATCGCCCTTGATAGTACATACCCCTGTTGAAGTAGGAAATTTCATGGCGAGGTGCCGGATGGAAGTGATAGCCTCGAAAGCAATGAGCGTAGGTCGGCCCAAAATGGCATTGTAAGCAGCGGAGCAGTCAATGACCACGAATTCGAGTAGTTTGGACACTGTTCGGGACTCGTCTCCTAGGGTGATCACCAACTCAATCGTCCCTATCGCTGCTGATCCTTCTCCTGAAAAACCATATAGCATCATCGAGGTTGCCTTCAGCTCGGAGACGGTCAGACCCATTTTTTCTAAGGTGGACCGGAATAGGAGGTTCACCGAGCTCCCATTGTCCACTAACACTCTCCTTACTCTCCGGTTGGCGAGCTGGACTGCTACGACCAAGGGATCGTTATGAGGGAATTGGACATGGCTTGCATCTTCCTCCGTGAAAGTAATCGGTTGTTTCTCTAATCTTTGCTGTTTTGATTGACGCTGTTCCGGGATGAACTCCGCTCCGTTGTGGGCCTTCAACTCGTTCACATACCTCTTCTGGGTGCCTCTACTCGTGCCAGCCATGTGTGGTCCTCCAGAGATGGTGGAGATCTCTCCCTCGACCACGGGGGGAAGGACGTCCTGATCTACCCGAGGTCCGGGCTGACTGGCTGGGACCTCCGGAACGGGTCGATTTGCCGGGACCCTGTTTCGCGAGTATTGTGCCAATGGACCTGCTCGGATGAGAGTCTCGATTTCATCTTTGAGGTGCCTGCAGTCGTCGGTATTGTGCCCGACGTCGTTATGAAAACGGCAGAATTTGGAAGCGTCCCTCTTTCCCTTAGGGTGTTTTAATGGCTCTAGCTTCTTCCAGGGGACTCGGGTAGCGTTGGCCAGGAAAATATTCTCTCTGGTCTGGGTGAGCTCGGTATACGTTGCGAACATGGGCTTGAATTTATCCATCGACTTATTTTTCTTGTGACCGTGCTGGCTGTTTTCACCATTTCCTTTTCTTTTGCCACCACCGGGCTGGTTATTCTGCGCAACGTCAGGAATCGCCACTACGATCTCTGTTCCCGTCCCAGCGGGCTTCTCGAGGACCTGGCTGGTCCCTGCGGCTGAAGCTTCAGCTTCTTCCAAGTTTATCCACTCTTGGGCTCTGTTAAGGAATTCACTAACCGAACTGACCCCCCTCCTTTGAATATCCTTCCACAGGTCGCCGCCGACTAGGATCCCGGTCCTCATGGCCATGAGCTTGGAGCTATCGTCAGCATCCCTGGCTCGAGCAGCGACATTTGCAAATCTTCTCAAGTAGGCTTTCAGTGTCTCACCAGGTTGCTGTCTCACATTAGCTAGGGAGTCGGCCTGGACTCGGGCGGCCTGGGAGGCTCGGAATGCCCTTTTGAAGTCAGCCGAAAATGTCTTCCAGGAGCTGATTGACTACCTTTTACTCTGCTTGAACCACTGCCTGGCGGGCCCAGTTAGGGTGGAAGGAAAGATCAAGCAACGAAGCTCCGGTCCGATGTTATGGGCCATCATTAGGGTGTTGAACATCCCTAAGTGGTCAGACGGGTCTCCATCCCCGTTGAACTTTGACAAGTGGGGCATACGAAAGCCAGAAGGGTATGCCGTTGCTGCTATATTGGGGGCGAAGAGTTCCATCTCATCCCCTGAATCCTATTCGTCTTTTTCTTTTTCCAATAGGAGCTTCTTCATCAGCTCCTCCATCTGAGTTAAGCGCTCTAGGGTTTTGTCCTGAGATCCTGGGTTATTCCGGGGCTGTTCAACAGCTCTGGACCCGTTGTACATATTAGGCGGGTTTTTGCCCCTCCTATCTTGAGATAGGTCATTTGGGGCATTTCCGCCGTTACGTACTTCGGATCGGACCCCAACTGAGCGGGCCTGGCTACCATCCCTAACTCGATCCTCTCTGTGAGAGTTGAGGCGATCTCGAAGGTCGCCTCCCTGGGTAGTACGGTGACTTTGTGCTGAACTTAGTCGCTGGCGCAGGTCTCCTCCCGAGAGATCACTCCGTGCACTGCCGGTCCAGTGACTTCTGCTGGACAGGCTCGGGGTGCGTCTTTGATGGCTCCGACCTGATCCCTCCCTCGGCATCCTGCTGGGCCGGGAGGGCCCGGCTGATGGCGGGTTTCTTCTGCTATTTCCGTAGGTCGCGATGTCTCTGACGGGCTGAGGAGACGGATATCTGATGGGAGAAGGAGGATGCCTGACCGGGGAGGCGATCCTCGTACCGTCTGGTCGGACTAAATTTGGTGGGGGCCTCTCAGCCCTGCCAGCTTGCTGGTTTCGCGCTGGGCGAGCTGGGCGAGGAACCGGACGTTCTTCGGGGACGGGCTGACATCCCCGGCTCTCCTCGGCCCTTCTTTGGGAATTTCCTCGATCTCTTCTGGGCGTCCTCGAGGAAGGCTGAAAGCTAGGGGTTGACGTCCTCACCGAACGGCTGTACTGCTGCCGTTCGGTCCGAGGCATTTCCCTGAAGTTCGCCTCTTGATGGTGTGATGAAGGGGCGGAGCTGGCTGCAGGAAGTCTACCCGAACGGCTACGCCTGGACCGATTACTCCGGCGAGACTTAGGAGCCTCGCCTTGCCTCTCTCCAACGTTACCGTTGGTTGTGAGAGGGGGTAGTCGGCTCAGAATGTCCTGGAGTTGCTGACCAGCTGCTGCTAACTGGCTCCTCAACTGAGCATTCTCCATTTCCACCGCAGTGTAATAACATGGATTCGGATTAGGCGACCGGGGCGCTGAACTACCAGTGTCGTCTTGGCCCGCCGGCTGCTTCCCTGGCCTCTGCTGGACTTCAGGAACTTGCTCATCAGGGAGGGCAACAAGGTGGGCCTCCTGCCCATCACGCTGCTCTGTCTCGTTGCCATGCTTGGATCGAGTGGTCACCATAGTTGTACGTTTGTGGTGGTACTAATCGGACTTGCTCTCAATGAAAGCACCAAACTGTTGACGCGGTTCTTCGGCAACATGTAATTAAGAGAAAAAGAGAAAGAGATTAGTACTAAAAGTAGAACCGTCGCAGATATGAAATCTTCGTATAAGAACTAGGTGACTCAAGGTACGTTTTTAAGTGGTTCGAAGGTTAAAATCCTTCTACTCCACTAGTCAATATTATTGATATTCTCTGGGTATTGGGCTTACAAAGTATATAGTTCTTCAAAGACTATTTCTTCCAACCCCTATCAACTCCCAGGGTCTCCTTATTTATAGGAGAAGGCCCCTGGAAGTTGGTAGGGAGGTCATCCCGTGACCTTAACATTTGTCATATCAAATCTGTGACATTCATGATTAATTCCTAAACCTGACACACAAGTGTGGTCTAATCAGCATGGAATGAGATAATGGGTCGCACGGCCCAACCCGTCCGTGGGTGTCTGAGTATGTACATTCCTGCTGCGTGTCCGAGAAGTCAGGGGGATATCAGGCACGTGATGGCAGGAATATGCACGTTTAGCTTGCGTGTTGACTTCCCATAGGGTCAGAGCTCCCTGAGAAGCTCGTGACCCGAGCAGTTCCTCCCCGAGCTTCTCCATCAGTGGCCCTCGGGTGTCACTCTCAGCTCCTGGGCAACAAGTGCGGGCTGGAAATAGGACCCCCTCGAGCTGATAAGGGTCCGTCCTGGAAATAGGGCCTCCGGCCTGCGGGAGCCTTGGACTAAACCTGATTAGTCCGAGGCTCGTCCTGCTAAACAGCCCGTGGGAAATCAAGGGCGTACAAATACCAATAAGATATTTAACAAGAATGAACCATGGTTGTATAACATTGAAACTCATATGTCGAACATGGGGGCTACAATGAAGTCCATAGAGGTACTAGTGGGACAATTGGCAAGTGCGATTGATTCTCAATAGAATGGTAATTTTCCTAGTGATATATAAGTGAATTTGAGGGAGAAATGTAAAGCCATTTATTTAAGAAGTGGTATGGAAACTAAAGGGAATGTGACTGAAGAGTGAGATTCCTCTTGCAATTGAGAAAGATGTGACAAACGATTCAGTTGTACCTGAAATTGAAAAAGAAGAGAAAATGATGAACAAGATTATTAATAAAAAGCCAATTGTAAATAAGGATAACCTTCCTATGTACCAACCTCCATTATAATATCCTCAAAGATTCCTAAAGAAGAAACTCAATGAGCAATTTACCAAGTTTTAAGAGATATTCAAGAAGATTCACATCAACATTCCATTTGTTAATGTTCTTGAGTGAATGCCCAATTATGTCAAGTTTATGAAGGATGCGATGTCAAAGAAAAGGAAACTTGAGGATTATGATACTGTGAAGGTTACAGAGGAATGTAGTGCCATACTTCAAAAAACGTTACCATAGAAGTTTAAGGTTTCAAGTAGCTTTACTATTCATCGTAATATTGGTGAATCGTCATTTGATAAGGCTTTGTGCGACCTTGGTGCTAGTATTAATTTGATGCTGCTATTTATTTTCAAGAAGTTGGGTCTTGGGGAAGTAAAGCCTACAACTTATAGGGGAAGTAGATAAGTTTGCATTACCAACTGATTTTGTGGTTTCGGATATGGAGGAGTACCATGAGATTCCATTGATTATTGTTCGCCCTTTCTTAGCAACCGATGGAGCACCTATTGATGTAATATTTAACCTTGTATGTTAATGAATAAGAGATTTGATTTAATATTTACCATGGTACAAATTGGCTAATGGTTGTGAATACTTACAAGAGGATTGACTCACTTTACCCTTTAATGAGTAAAGATAAAAAAAAAAAGGAGATTCGTGGAGATCCTTTACGACAAGGCAGCGAGAAAATTTCCTGAAAGGAGAATTTACCAACTATTATGGCTCATTCCAATGCTTAGAAGGAGAGGACTAATAAATTGTGTGATAAGAAGATGCCAAAGAAAGAATTTATACTAGGACAACAAGTCTTTCTTATCTACTCATGTGTTAAGTCTTTGCCAGGAAATACTGAATCATAGTGGATGGAGCCCTTTACCATTACAAATATTTTTCCTTGTGGTCTCATCAATTTAAAAGGATATCAAGGGTCTATCTTTTGAGTCCATAAGCATATACTCAAGCATTATCATGAAGACGTGGAAGACCATATGAAAGATCTTTTATTGGGAAGCCAAGTTAAAGGAGTTAACTCATGTTTATTTTTTAATTATTATTTTAATTATCAATTTTATTTGTTTTTGTTTCAAGGTAGAATTACATTGAGGATAATGTTCAGTCTAAGTTTGGGGGATGCTTGAAAAATACTTAGTCTTGGTTTAGTTAGTTTGTTTTGTTGTCCATGATGAGATAAGGATTGATGGAGTATATTGTTTTTGAAGACTTTTTGAACACTATGATGTTTAGATGCTTAATCATTTTTTTTTTGTATATAGCTTTTCTCTATATTTCAACTTAAGATTAAGAGCATGTGACTTGTTTTTTAGTGTAGCGAATGTTTATGTGAATTAAGTGAAATATTTTAATCCAACAGGCTCTAGAACATGTTTGGTTGTCATTTGAGGCGAAATCCTAGATATTGCATCATTAGGACCATGATTTAGGCATTCTTCATTTGAGCTTTTCAAGCCTACCTTTTCTATATTTTTATCTGTAGTTACCCTATTTTGAGACTTAATAGCCTCTTTCTTAATTTACCTAAAATTATGTTTCTTTTTAACTAGTTTTTTTCATAAAACTATTTCATTTTCCTTGTGCTTGATATTATTCATTATAGTGGTTATTGTTTGATGGAATTTGGGGGTAGTATTGTGTTGAAGAAGATTTCATGAGAAAAAAAAAACTCTATGTATTATCACATACATATTAATTATCAGAGACTTTGAAGAAGAGAAAAATAATAAATGTAAAAAAAAAAATCCTTTGTTGTCACATGTATATATTAAATTTTGAAGAGTTAAGGAAAAAATAGGAAGAATGATGAAAGAAATAACATTGGATGATTGAAGGAAAAGTTTTGAAAAGAATGTGTAATTAAGATCACATAATGATTAATGATGCTGGAGTATTTGAGCTTTAAAATATATTTAATCATTCCATTTATCCTAGCCTAACATTACAAGCTTATAAATATCTTTTGATTCTTAATGATGTAATTTTCTACATTAGTGGAGAGTGGCATGAAAAGTTTTCATATGGCGTTTGATTCTTTTTTTTTTCTTATATGTAATTGTTTGAAAACTTTAGCTTGTTTGCATAAACTAAAACGAGTTGTGTGTGATAAGTCTATCATAACAGGGGATATCGAAAAAAGGTGAATTAACACTTTGATTAAATATGTTAAACTTTTGAATTGTTCGTGTATTTTGTTAACCTTTGTTTTGTGAAACCTCTAAGGCTAATCGCTAAATCGAACTAAATGACTGAGACTCGAGTATCTTGATTTTCTTTTCTTTGCTTGAGGACTAGAAATTTTTTAAGTTCAGGAGTATTTGCTAATTCAATTATCCACATCAAATTTGATATCCCTTAAACTTAATATTTGTTAAAACTTGAGGCTTTTGATGTGTGTTTGAGTGTTTTTGGGTATTTGTTTAGATCATCAAATGTCTTGAGGATTCGTGAACTTGAACTTATGTGATGGGAAATTAAAGTAAAAGATTACTTGAAATTAGTTGAAGATGATTATTAAGTCTTAAAAGTCATAAAGAGTTAAAGAAATGAATAATTACACATGTTGGTTATTAGAAATATGAGGAAAAAAGACTACTTCAGGATATTGCACCTAGGACCTTGACGTTACATATGAAATTTCTGTCACTATTTAGGCGATGCGGCGCTACAATTATTTGTTTAAAAGGCGTCGCATCACCAAAACAATAGCCCTATGGTGCTACATTGAGAATTTGATTTTTTTAGTGCTTTTAGAACGAATCAAGGGACTTTTGGCAGAGAATTTAGAATAGATTCCAAGGAGAGGATAGAGAAGGAGGATACACATCAATTACTTACTTCAAAAACTAGTTTTTCTTTTCTTATTTCTTTTACTTTTCTTTTAGTTTATGAACATTTATTTTGAATATTTTATGATGGATATGATGAAATAAATTAGTTTTCTAGAGGATTGATTGAACCATCTTGTTTTTATGATTAAAGTCTCTATTTTTATTTCCATGAGATTTTCTATCAATTTGTTTATGCTTTCTTCTTCTTAATGATTTTTAATGCTTGATCACAATTAGAATGATTTGAAATATAGGATACACACTTGAGAGAGGTAATCTTAGATAAGACAGAAAATTGCATGACATAGGTGGAGTGTGATATTGAAAGATTTCATAATTCTTATGAAGTTGTAAAATGAACCATAGATCTTAATGAATTCTTGTTTAATTGATATTGAATAGACTAACCTCGCATGAATCCGAGCTCTAAAACTTGAGTTCTTTCGAAAATGCAATGAGCGGTAAAAAGAGAGAACAAGAGAGAGAAAGAGGGAGTTTGAACGTGTTTCTATTTCTGTTAGGTTACTTAGAGCTCAAGTAACCTAAAGCAAATCCCAAGGTTCGGGGTACCCGAAAACGCCCCCGAGGGTAAAATATTCAAAATCCCCAGATTCCCTCCTGATCTCACTAACTCCAAATATATCTTCGAATATTCATTCTCATTACGCAATATCCCGGTAATGTACTAAATACCTCTTGACTCACACCGAGTCAAGTATTGGTCCCGTTGTGACTTTCCCGCTAACTTGCTCCCTAGGATCACCATGTGTCGAGTAACCCAAATATATCCATATAATAATGTGGTCTAACACATATATCACATATATGCCAAATATACCCATAACAGACAAAATTACAAAAATTGTCCTTCTGATAAGAAACTGGCCCACATGCATATTAAGTCATATTATAATATAACTCGCATGATCATACAATAATACACATAAATATCACATAAACACATAATCTCTATAATTTTCCTTCCTAGCCCCCTAATCAAGGCCCTAAGCCTTATGAGGTAATTTGGGACGTTACAGCTATCCCTTCCTTACAGAAATTTCGTCCTCAAAATTTTACACGAGCAGCTCAGGTTACTGATTCTGCATAACTGACTCCAAGTCACTTCCTCAACCTTGTTGTTCCTCTATAATACCTTAACTAAAGGTATAGTTTTTTCCTCAGGACCTTGTCATTCCTGTCTAGTATCTGGACTGGTTGTTCCTCATAGGAGAGATCTGCCTCAAGCTCCAGATCCTCGTAACTCAATACGTGAGTCACGTCTAACACATATTTCCAAATGGCTGAAATATGAAATACATTGTGTATGGTCGACACTGCCGGAGGTAAGGCTAATCTATAGGCCACCTGACCGATCCTCTCTAGGATCTCAAATGATCCCACAAACCTATGGCTCAGCTTGCTTTTCTTCCCAAACCTCCTCACCCCTTTCCATGGCGAGGCTCTAAGGAAGACATAATCTCCCACTTGGAACTCTACGTTCATGCATTTCAGATTAGGATAACTTTTCTATCTGCTTTGAGATGCGAGCATCCGAGCTCTAATTTTCTCAATAGCCTCGTTGGTCCTCTTGACTGCCTCAGGATCCAAGTATTTCCTTTCTCCTATCTTATCCCAATGAATGGGTGATCTGTATTTCCTACCATACAACATCTCATAAGGAGACACCCCAATGGTCGACTGATAGTTGTTATTGTAGGAAAACTCTTTCAAAGGAAAATACTTACTCCAGGATCCTTCAAAGTCAAGCACACACGCTTGCATCATGTCCTATAATATATGTATAGTCCTCTCAGATCCTCCATCTGTCTGAGGATAATAAGTAATACTAAATTTCAGTTGCGTACCCATAGCCTTCTACAAAACTTCCCAAACTTTGAAGTAAAAGTGGGGTCCCAGTCAGACACAATCGATCTAGGAGCCCCATGAAGGCGCACTATCTCTCTTACATAGATATCTGTATATTGGTCAACTGTATATGTCATCCTCGCTAGTAAGAAGTGAGCTGATTTAGTGTATCTATCCACGATAACCCACACTGAATCATGCTCACCCATGGTCTTGGGTAACCCCACCAGAAAATCCATCGTGATATCCTGCCATTGCCATTACAAGATGTCCAGAGGCTGTCATAGCCATGCTGGTCTCTGATGCCACATATTCTGTCACATCCCTCTTCATCCCAAGCCACTAATATAGCGATCTCACATCCTGATACATCTTCATGGTGCTTGGATGCAAGGAGTAAGGGGTAGTATGAGATTCATCCATAATCTCCTGTCTGATAATAGTGTCCATTGGAACACAGATCCGACCCTTGTACCTCAACAACCCCATATCTGACATTGTATAATCCCAAGAAACTCCAGCTAGAACGTCCCCTCTGATCTTTGTCAGTTGTGGATTACCCAACTGACTTTCCTTTATTCTCTCCAATAGTGTAGACTACAGCGTAATGTTGGCCAGCTAGCACACCAGCAAATCTATTCCAACTCTGGTCATATCCTCTGCCAACTCCCTGGATATCTATCTCGCACTGTATAATTGTCCCGGACTCATCCGAATTAAGGCATCTGCCACTACATTGGCCTTCCCTAGGTGATACAGGATTTCACAATCATAATTCTTCACCAACTCCAGCCAACGCCTATGTCTCATGCTCAGAACTGTCTATGTAAAGAAGTACTTTCAGCTATTGTGGTCAAGGTATATCTCACATTTTCCCCCATAAAGGTAATTCCTCCATACTTTAATGACAAGACCACTGCCGCCAATTCCAGATCATAAGTGGGGAATCTATGTTCATACTATTCCAACTGAGGTGATGCATAGGTAAACACCTTCCCTGACAACATAATAACATAACCAAACCCTGTTGTAAGGCATCATAGTAAACCACGAATTTCTCATGATCTGTCGAAAGACTCAAAACCAGAGTTGTAATCAATCGTTGCTTAAGTTCTTTGAAGTTGTTCTCACACTTATCTGACAACACAAACTTTTGATTCTTGCATGTCAGTTTAGTCAATGAAGTAGAAATCCTTGAGAACCCTTCCACAAAACGCCTGTAATAACATGTTAATCCAAAGAAGGTCTTGATCTCTAAGGCCTTCCTTGGCCTTGGCCAATCTCTAACTGCCTCAGTCTTGGCTGGTTCCACCTTGATCCCATCCCTACTGACAATGTGACTAAGGAAAGTCACATGTGGTAACCAGAACACACATTTCTTGAACTTTACAAATAGTCTACATTCCCTCAGACTTTTTAGAACCAACCTGAGATGATGATCATATTCTGACTCTAACTGAGAATAAACCAGAATATCATCGATGAAGATGATCACAAACTAATATAGATAATCTTTGAACACCCAGTTCATCAGATCAATAAAAGTAGCTAGGGCATTAGTCAACCCAAAGGACATGATTAAGAACTCATAATGCCCATACTAGTGCGAAAGGCAGTCTTTGGTATATCGCCTTCCTTTATCCTCACCTGGTGATAACCAAATCGAAGATCTATCTTTGATAATACCATCTTACCCTGCAACTAATCAAACATGTCATCTATCGTTGGCAAGGGATACTTGTTCTTAATGGTTAACTTATTCAGATCTCTATAGCCAATACACATTCTTTGAGAACCATCTTTCTTCTTTTCAAACAAGACTGGTGCACCCCATGGTGAAAAATTGGGTCTAATAAAACCCATGTCTAACCGCTCCTGCAACTATACCTTTAGTTCTTTTAACTCTACCGGGGCCATTATGTATGGCGCCCTAGACACTGGCTCTGTCCCTGGTGCTAGTTCAATAACAAAATTTATCTCTATGTGTGGCAGCAACCATGGAAAATCATCTAGAAACACTTCCAGAAACTCACAGACTAATTTAGTCTCCTCTGGTCCCACTGGCACAACCAGAGTGGTATCTACCACATTGACTAAGAATCCTATGCAACCACCTTGCAATAGATCTCTAGCCCTCAATATAGATATCATAGGTACACGAGGTCCATGCACAGTGCCAACAAATGAAAAGGGATCTTCTCCATCACGCTCAAAGGTTACCGTTTTCCTTCTACAATCTATGGTTGCCCCATACTTCACTAACTAGTCCATACCAAGAATCATGTTAACATCGGTCATAACCAACTCTATCAAATCAATTGACAACTCTCTGCCCTCCACTGTCATTGGCAATGATCTAACCCATCTCGTGGATACTAATAACTCTCCATTGGGCAACAAGGTCTTGAACCCCACAACATAGTAATCACATGGTCTTCATAGTCTATCAATAATTCTACTAGTAACAAAAGAATGTGTAGCACCAGAATCAATCAAAATAGTATAAGGGGTTCTAGCACTAAAAATATGACCTGTGACTACTGAGGGACAAGCCTCAGCTTCTGCATGTGTCAATGCCAACACTTGAGCTAGGGTCGAGTTGTCGGCCTTTCTTGCATTCGAGCAATCTTTCTTTAACTGTCCCACTATCCCGCACAAAAAGCAAGCATTTTCCCAACACTCCCCTATATGGTGCCTCTTACATCTGGCGCACTTTGGAAAACTCCTTCAGCCCTCGCTGCCACCCTGACGGCCTATTTGAATACCACATGGTCTCCTGTTGGGGCCTGGAGTTGGAAAGGCATCTGGAGCCTTCCTTTTATGATCATTGGGGCCCCCACCCCTACTGAACTCATAAATGGAGGTCTGTCCCTCCTAGTGTCTCTCTTGGCCACGTTCTCGCACCCGATTTTGTTCTTTGCGCTCTCAGTTGTGAGCGCCTTCTCAAGAACCTATGCATAAGTAGTAACTCCTGGCACAGTAGTGATATGAACATCCCAGCCTATCATAGGTTGTAGCCCCTAAAGAAACCTCTCCCTTCTGGTCCCATCAGAGGGCACTAGTTCCATGACAAACTTTTCCAATCTATCAAACTTCAAGGCATAATCTGTCACTGGTATATTGCTCTAAAGTAATCTGCTGAACTCTTCAGCTTTTGTAGCCTTGATGGCATCATTGTAATATTTTTCATTAAACGGAGTTTGAAACTCTTCCCAACCCAGGGTATTCACGTTTCTGGTCTGGGACATCACCTCCAACCAAATTCGGGCATCCTCCCGAAACATGTATGTGGCATAGGCCACCCTCTCATTACCAACCACCCTCATAAAATCCATGATTTTGTAACCATACTCATCCACTGTTTGGCCTTAGCTGGATCTACATTGCCCTAAAAGATTGCCCTAAAAGAGGTTCCCATCTGTTCCCAGCCTCTGGTAGCTGCTTTACTATTGGCACCATCATAGGTGGTACCTCTGGAAAAATGTTTCCTATAGGATCCTGTTGTTGTCTTAGGAGGTGGATCCCTTCTTCCTACCTCAATAACATGGCTTAAAAATTAGGGAGCACTTGCTGCCAGTTCTCATGAGCTGGAGGAGGGGTTTGACCTTGATTGTCATTTTGACCCTGTCTATCATTCTGGCCGTAATCTTCCTGGCCAATTGATGACTCTATCTTCCTCAGAAGCATAATTCAAAGCTTATACCTTACTCCAATAATCAATTCAGATAGTTAGGTAGTGATATCTAACCCTCTTGCTGCCTCATGATCCAAGACCAATCATATAATCATTCACATTCAACAATCATGCTAATAAGCAATTTTTGACATTTATAATCAATAACAATGCTAATAAGCATTTCTTTAACATTTAATAGTGCTTATAAGCATTTACTAGCATTTATAACAAAATAACAATGTTAATAAACATTTTCTGGCATACATGTATCTATGACAGCGCTAATAAGTGTGTCCTGGCCTACATGTCCATATAACAATGATAGTAAGCATATATTTTGCATTGACAAGCAATATCAGTGATGATAAGCACATCCTTATCAATCATGCAACAACCAAGGGCCAGACCCAATCAAAATATCTCATGCTACCTAATAAGGCATTTGTATCCTATTTAAGCAGGTAAACACATAATTACATAAATAGTTGCCAAACCCTGAGTTGAGCTTGTCTTTAGTGGCGAGTGTACATGCCTAGCATTTCTTCAGGAACCCTTAATCTTGGCATACTCTGATACCAATTTATAATGCCCTGGTTAGCAAAGACTATTACATTGTGTATTTTAAATAGTGATAAACTCACTAAACGAGTCATTTGGCCTTAAGCGTGCAACTAAATGTGATTAATGGTCTAGTGTTAAAAAATTTGGTTAAAAGAGATAAATATTTCATTACAACGTTATGTTGTGCATGGGATCCCATAATAAACATTTACAAAGTTGTTTATAGTTCCAAAAGGGTAATTACAACTCAAAATTTACAACCCACTAACCTAAGCGGCAAAAATAGGGTTTAACCCTAGTCCCTCTAAGAAACCTTGGTCGTGGTGGTCAAGCAGTCGCATATGTACATGTCGCCACCGAAGCTCTCCAACTCATGCCTGGTCTAGTCTCCCTTTCCCCTTACCTGCAACACAGAGCACCTGTGCGCCAAGGCCCAACAAGAAAACTTAAACATGCTCATAAGAAGGGAATAACATGTTACCAAGCCATAATAAGACTGCCTAGCAATAATAACCCTACATATAAATGACTACGGTGTCATATGGGGCCAGCTTCCCTAAATAAATGATTAACTTAATCATATCAGGCCCATTGCCAAAATACATGATTAATGAATCATACTGGGCCCCAGCGCTATGATATAGGACTAATAAGTCACCCCACGACCCATTGCCCTATTCTCTGTATAACCAGCATTAGAGCTGGCCCATCGTACCTGTCACTTAATTTTCCATGACCATTGGGTTGGACAGGCATATGATACGCTCCTAATTAGGCCTAACCATATCGACCAGCGCTCAGCATGCTATTGCAACCCTTGACTGATAAATCAATGCTTTTCAACTAGTGCTCAACGCTATTTCCGTCCTTGACTCATAAGTCAAGCCTTTCTCAATTAGATAATGCAAACATACATTCATTATATAACAAATATCCAAATACAGAGCATTCAACATACTTTAATCAAAAAATCACAAGCATAATCATAATCATGCACATTTACAAGGTCCCAATACCTAATCAAATCTATATTCGATTTTTGATCCAAGCCATAATCATGTACATCATGTATTGGGTATAATTTTCTTACCTCAAGTCCAAGTGTAAAGTAAACTAAGAAAGACCCTCGAGCACGATCCTAGTCCCGAGCCCCTAGTGATAACATAGTCAAAACCAAGTATAAAATTTCGTCAATAACAAGTAAATACAGGCTTTCGGACAGAGTCCTAGCCTCCAAGACGTCAAATCCTACTAAACTGGGTAGTTGGATCAATCCCGAGCCATTAGGTTTGAGTTCCCGCACTCAAAACCTTAAGTACTGCAGCCCAAACATTTGAGCCACGACCCACCCCAAGTTATAGATCCCATGGCTTTACCCTGACTACGCCCCCGCCACGGCCCACCTTATCAAGCGCCGCAGCTCAAAAGGCCCAATGGCACCTTCTTGTCCCAACGTCCAAGAGTGTCACAACGCCCCAAGAACAGGGTCGTGGCTCAGCCTGTAAACTCTATTTTTCTCAAGCCAAATCTCTCCAAAAGCCTTTCCAAACATAGCCAGATCCAAAAAACAAATTTCTCAATCAACTCAGCAGCCTAAAACCATCAAAACCCAAGTTACAAACGAATCAAAAACTCATCAAAACCATAAAATCAAATCAAAGCTCAAGAACTCAAAAACTCAAAAACTCAAAACTTAAAGCTTAGATTACCTCTGATTAAGTTGTTTTCCATATAAATCCTCATGCTACCAAGCTTCTAATCTTCCCTATAATTGTTATGGCTCTAACCTCGTTTGAATCCGACTTCTAAAACTTGAGTTTCCTTCAAAAATGCAACGAGTGATAAAAAGAGAGAACGAGAGAGTTTGAATATGTTTCTATTTCTGTTAGGTTACTTAGAGCTCAAGTAACCTTAAGCAAATCCCAAGGCCCGGAGTACCCAAAAATGCCCCTAGGGTAAAATAGTCAAAATCCCCAAAATTCCCTCATGATCTCACTAACTCCAAATATATCTTCGAATATTCATTCCCATTACCCAATATCCCGGTAATATACTAAATACCCAAAATAGCCCTTGACTCATCCCAAGTCAAGTTTTGGTCCCATTGTGACTTTCTCGCTAACTTGCTCCCTAGGATTTCCTCATGCCAAGTAACCCAAATATATCCACATAATAATGTGGTCTCACACGTATGTTACATATATGCCAAATATACCTATAACATGCCAAATTATGAAAATTTCCCTTCTAATAAGAAATAGGCCCACATGCATATTAAGTCATATTATAATATAAGTCACATAATCATACAATGATACACATAAATATCACATAAACTCATAATCTCCATAATTTCCCATCCTGGTCCCCCAATCAAGGCCTTATGCCTTATTAGGTAATTTGAGATGTTACAGTATCATCAAAAAGGGAATCAAGGAACTGAGATCCAACTGGATTCCATTAGTTAAGGTCCAGTGGAAGAATAGCATGGAAAGAGAGGCAACATGGGAGTTGGAGGAAGACATGAGAGAAAGATACCCTGGCTTATTTGGTAAGAAATAATTTCGAGACGAAATTCCTTTAAAGGAGGGTGAATTGTATCGCACCAATTTTTTTATTTTATTAATTTGTGTGCGGTATTTTTATTATTAATTGTTAAGTGATAGGTAATTTTTTTCATTGTTTGAATTTTTTGGTAGAAATTATGTGAATTTAATTTTTGTCAATTGTATTTGATTATTTTATTTTAAAGAGCTTTCTTGAGTTTTGGTTGGGTGCACTAAGGTGCATGATTAGGAGAGATGCACTTGACCACTTGTGTGTGTGCATGTGCATGATTACATGGTGAGTATGCAATAATTTTCCAATATTTATTTTCTTTTTATTAGTTTAGTGATTCTTTTATTTTATTTCATTAATTAATAAAAAAGGAGAAAAGGAAAGAGATAGAGAGTGTGGCATGGGAGAGAAGGAAAAGGGGAAGTTCATTATTTTAAATTTAAGAAAATTAGATAATGGTAGGTAATTAAGGGAATTGATTTACCATGGGTTGTTTTTGGTTATTTTTTGGAAATTAAATAGGAGAGTATTAGTGTGAAAGGGCCACACATGGCCGTGTATAGAGGGAGAGAGAGTGAGAAGTGGTGCGTGTGAATGGAGAAAAAGGAAGAGTAATTTAGTTTCCTTTTTCCTAGTTGATTGACTTGATTCCATGATCAGGTTAAGGGAAAGATTGGGGTCAATTTTGGGTAATTTTCCTTTAGAGTCTAGCTAGGTTAAGTGGGGAACAAATGATCTTTGAAGGTTCATTTGTGGTGGCTACCGAAACCTAGAGAGAGGAGGAAAAGAGAAGGGCTTGTGAGGTTAGGAGCATAAGAAAAGAAGAAGGAAGAAGAAGGGTAGTAGGGTTTCAAAATCCCTAGGGTGAGTTCTTGATTCATGGTGATATTTTTTAGTTTCTACTCCTTCTTGAATCGAAGACCATTTTTTTGTTCTTTTCATTTGTTGTATATTCGAAATCCCTAGGGGTTTGATCAAAGGTGATGTGTAGAGTCCAAGAACTTCACTTAGCTAGTTAGATAGTGGTAGTAGTAGTAGTAATAGCTGGTAGTAGTAGTAGTAATAGCTAGTAGTAGTGGTAGTATGTTTTTTACTGTGGATTTTGGTTCAAGCCGGGACTTAGTTGGACACTCGTAGGAACACTTGTAGATTTTATAAGTTTAACCTATAGTTTAAGAATATTAATTATAACCTAAGGTTTTATTAATATGAATGATTATGAAGATGAAAATTATTATACTATAAGGTTTAGATAGACCTAATAAGATATTAACACTTGTCATGTGTATGTTTAATGAGAAATTAAGTATTTTTGAGGAATAACTTTATTAAGAGTAATATTTGAAAATCCTAGAGTCTGCCAGCAGCTTTGAAATCGTTAAAGGACTTAGTCAAGGTTGTTTACTCAATTCAAATTAAGCTGAAAAAGTGTGATTACGTGTATAATATTTCAGCGTATGCCGATATATCGCAACTCTAGGGGGCGATATATCGCCACACGGGGATACGAAAAACATGTAACTTTGCATGACAACTTTGACGAGCCTCGGGAATATCAGTCCAGGCGATATATCGCCTAACATGGGCGATATATCGGCTACAGTGCATGATTTTTGAATAATTTTGAAACCGAGGTCATTTTTATCCTTAACCTGTTGGTAAGTCCAGAATCTTTTTGACCGAGTCTTCAGCCTCAGCTGAACGATTATTCAAATGTTTTTCAATTAAAAAGCCATTATTTTATTCAAGCTAAATGAAGATCTTTTCATTCTTGAACTCTATAAATAGGACCTAGTACCCATCCATTTCTTCATTCTTCAAGCTGAGTTCAGAAGTCTACAAGCTGCTAGGTTTACTTTAGAGTGTTAAACACTTGGGTTGGAGTTATAAGCTTTATCATTATAAGCTTATTAAACACTTGGGAAGTAAGGTTTATAGTGTATTTCAGTTTCGAGGTGTAGTTCGGTCATAGAAGCGTTCAAGGTATTCCTAATTCTAGTTCCTTTCTTTATTATTTCATTAGTTCTTATAGTTTTTCTCTACTCAAAACCTAACTCAGTATTCTTTATTCTTTGTTAGGCATCTAAGTTCGTTGAACTTGAGGTTCTTGTTGGTAAGTATCTTTTCGATGGTGTAGTTCATTCTTTTCATCTCTTTTCTTTATAATACTCTCCTCTCTATTAATGGTTTTTAGGAGTGTTCCAAAATCCTTACCTTGTTCTCATCATCCCGGTATTTTTGTAAGGAAAATAGGATAGATCTTATGTGATATGTGCTATGTTTATATAAAAGTGTTATGATTATGCTATAGTATGACTTTATGTGTTATGATATATGTATGTTTGGGGCTTATAGTTGTTATATAGCAAACCCTATCACTTTTATGTTTTCGAGCTTATAGTTGCTATATAGTGAACTCCAACACTTTTATGTTTTGGGGCTTATAGTTGCCTAACTAGCAAACCTCATTATAGTACGAGGCTTATAGTTGCTTAGTTAGCAAACCCCAATAGTCACCATGTACATGGGTTAGAATTATATGTGTTATACTATATGATATAAGTTCATAGTTATGTGTATGATTATGTTTCATGCCTGTAGTAGATTTTCTTTGCTGGGCATTAGGCTCATTCCTTTATGTTTTATATGTGCAGAAAAATAGTATGGCTGTGGGAAGGTTCTTGGTAGCTTGAGAATGTGTATTGAGGCAGAATGGAATTAGTGGATTGAGTGAAAGATTCGAGGATGAAGTTGTTTAATTCTGTCAATCATATTTTCTATGTATTTTTCCGCATCTGAGTTGTAACAAAATTTTAAGATTTAAGTTATGTTATGCTTTATTTATAAAACAATGGGATCTCATATCCTATTTATGTATGTATTTTAAACCTTTACTTTACGGTTTTTAAATAAAGTTATGGTTATTTCATATGTATGTTTTCTTAAGATTAGTGTCTGTGTATAGTAGTTTATTAATGGTCCAAAGTTTAGAATAGTTGGGTCGTTACATGATGGCCATTGTTTTGGGTCCTTGAGTTCTATCAAGAGGGTAATGCGAAACTTTATCTTATTGTTGTTCTTTTGTCATTTTGGTTCTTGTTTTTTGTCTTCATGAGGATATTGTTTATGAATGTTGGTTAGTTGCTTTATTGTGTAGTTTTGGCTTATGGCATTATTTTATTTTTGATCATGGATATAGGGTTTCGGTTTAGGGTGTTTTAAAAGGGATTGTGCGTATAGTTGATTCATTTGTTGATTCTTTTGTTTGTTGATTTTATCTTGATATTATAAACATGATCATATGTTGCATCATCTAGGGTTTTTGAAAATCATTGTAAGAATCATATGTTTATATTGCCATTAGTATTTTGATTTTAGTGATCTATTTGTAGGTATGCAAAGATGATGATAGGTGCAAGCTAGAGAACCAATCATGTTTTGAAATGTGTTGACCCTCGATTTGGTCAACTGACACGGAGTCAAATGCTTGATGAGAATGAAGGTGTTGAAATAGATCTAATGGAAAAACAGTAAAGGACACAACAAATTATAGTGGCTCGGCCCCACAAAATGGTAATGACCTGCGTCCACTTAAGCTATTATTGATATTAGTTCTCAAAGGAGTGATCAAAGAACCAGTGTTCTTTGAGTTTCACAAGCCTGAGAGATGAATAATAGAATCGTAAGATAATAGCTCTAATTCTCTTGTAAGGTATAAACTAAAATCTGCCCAAAAGTCCATTCCTTGAGCTATTTCTCTCTATTTATAGGCTCAAGGAGGGTTACACAAATTAGTTACAGATATTCTTTCCTAAATAATCGGATCATCATGGATCATGGGATATAATCTCGGATATGATTACAATTGTACAAAATTATCTCTAAATATATGGAGCATACGACCAGGCTAGTCGTATATAACATCTGATTGTTACGTCAGGGGAATCTCACTGGTCGATGGTCGAACAAACCTTCTGCCAGGTGTCAGCCACGTGTTAAAAATGCCTGCCACATCACCCATGCCTGTTTTTTGGATAACATTTTCCCCCCAAGTTTATTTATTACGACCAGCAATAAATGAACTTTAAGGAAAATGACTCTTCGATTACCCCGCCAAATTTGTCAGAGTAGTTCGTGCCTTCTCGGAAAAAGCAACCTACCCCTGTCTAATCATGGCTTTTCGGTTCCCAAGCAATCCATTGACAGCTATCACTCTTCCCCATGCTATGAATAGAGGAAACTGATGATTACCTCTTTTTCCATGCCACAGAAAAAATATATATAGCCTCCCTAGAGCTTCCTTTTTCTTCTTTTGTGATCATGGTTTTGACCTTTTCTTCTTTGAAGTTGGCATAAATCTTATTCTTTGATTGCAGACCATGCTGACCATGACTGTTGTTCGTGCCCGCGCGGGTGCAAGCATCGAGCAGTCTCGAGTGACGCTTACTGAGGAGCTTCAAGCCGCGGAGGCTAGGCACGCTAGGGAGCTGGAGGTGGTGACCCAGAAGAAGGATTCCTTGGTTCCAGAGGTGGCAGAAAAGCAAGCCTCTTTGGAAAATTTCAGAGCAGAGAGATGATTACCAAGATGCTAGCCGAACCCAATGGCATGAAGTCAAAAGGCTTCAAGAGGAGAATCGTGCTAAGGACAAGAGCATTGCTGTCCTTAAGAGCCAGGTGGAGAAACTCAAGATTCTAAATGCCAAGGACCTGGAAAGGTACAAGAACGCGACACTTCGATGTTTCTATGACTTCTGGAAACACAATCAAAGTGCCAACTTCGGCTACCTTCCAGAGGATGCCAGGAAGGCTGAGCTGGCTCGTTTTCCTGCTCGGTTGGTGTAGAGTCCAAGAACTTTACTTAGCTAAGATAGATAATAGTATGATAGTATTTATAGCATTATCTTTGTAACTGTGGATTTTTGGTTCAGACCGGGAATTATTTGGACACTCATAGTAGTACTTATAGATTTTCTAAGTTTAACCTATAGTTTAAGAATATTAAGTATAACCTAAGGTTTGATTATATGACTGATATTAAGGATAGTATTTGTTATATTATAAGGTTTAGATATCAACCAATAGGATTTTAAGCACATGTTATGAATGGTAATTAAGGATTAAGTATTTTTGAGGATTAAATTAAATAAGGGTAAAATTTGAATGTTATAGGGTCAGTCAGCAGCCTTGAGTACGTTGAGGGCTTAGTCAAGGTTGTTTACTCCATTCAAACTTAGCTAAAAATGTGTAAATTCGTGTTTAAATATTCAGCGTATGCCGATATATCGCAGCTATAGGGGGCGATATATCGCAGCACGTAGATACGGAAAACACGAATCGATGCACGGTCGCCTCGGGAACAAAGGTCCAGGCGATATATCGCCTATAGGGGGCGATATATCGCCTCCACCAGCATGTTTTCAAATACTTTTGAATTCTTTTCCTTTCATCCATTCAAACTCCTTCAACAGTCCAGCATCTTCTGAACGAGTCTTCAGCCTCTGCTGAACGATTATTCAAATGATTTTCACCTAAAAAGCCATTATTTTTATTCAAGTAAAATCAAGATATTTTCATTCCCAAACTCTATAAATAGGACCTAGTACCCAGCCATTATTCACCATTTGCTCTAAGTTCAGAGGCTGCTAGTGTTAAGTGAGTGTGAGAGTGTAAACACTTGGTTTAGGGAAAAACTATAAGCTTAAACATCATAAGCTTATCAAACACTTTGGGAAGTGAGTTCTATAGTATTTCGGTGAAGGTTAGATTGATCTTGCAATCTTTGAGGTAAACCCAAAACTCTAGTTCCTTTCTGTATTTTATGTTATTTTCCTTTCTCAAAACCTTCTACTCAGTCCCCTAACCTTATTCTTATTTTGGTTAGGGAATCCAAGCTCTTAAGCATATAGGTCGGTAAGTATGTTTTTATGGTTTAGTCTTTCCATCTCTTTCATTTCATCTCCTTTCTTAGACTCACTCTTTCTTATGGTTTATGGTTTTAGGAGTGTTCCAAAAGTCCCAACTCAGTCCATAATCCCGGTAACTTTGGTAAGGAAAATAGGCTAGAATCAACATGTTATGTGCTTATGTTATCTATATGTTTTATGTTATTAAAAGTGTTATGATATGTATATGTGTATGTTTGTAGGCTTGGGCATATGACCCATATGACTAACAAGACCCCAAATGGGTTATGGGCATATGACCTACTTAGCTAGTAGGACCCCACTAATCCCATGGGCATATGCTTGTTTAGTCTATGGGACCCCAAGTAATAATGGCCATTATAATAAATGTATGTTATATGTGTTATGTTAAGTCTTTATGTTTTCTTATGAAATTATGTATATGACTTTGTGTTAGATTTTCCTTACTGGGCATTAGGCTCATTCCTTTCTGTTTTATGTGCAGGAAAATAAGCTTTAGAGGCGGTAAGATTCGTGACGCTTGGAGGATGTGTATCGATGATGAATGGAGTCAAGGGGCCGAGCGTTAATCGATTCGAGGATGTAGTTTCGATTTTATGTCTTTTTATATGTATTTTCCGCACTAATTATGTAATGTTTTATTATTTTAAATTATGTTTTTGTTTTAAAGACAATGGGATCCCATATCCGTTTTGGTATTTACTTTGTAAATAACTCTTATTTTAAAAGTTATTCAATAAATTATGGTATTTTCGCAAATGTAAGTTCTTTTAAGGATTTTATGTATAGTTTCGTTAATGGTCCAAATAGTCTAGATTAGTGGGTCATTACAGTTGGTATCAGAGAAACGGTTCTTTTGCATGAAGTTCTCCTCGATACACACGCTCAAAGCTCCGAATCGGACCGCCAAGTAAGTGTTTAAGTTACTAGTTATGTTACTTATGTGTATAGCTAACACTTTTAGTGTTTATGTTTTCAGTTAAGAATGAACGGAGCTTTAAGCAATGAGGATATCCGAGCCATTAAGGCTTTAAAAAGAATAAGGGAGCCAAGAAACACCGTAGGAGCACTAGAAAAGATCACTCGAAGATTGATCTTGTTCCACAAAGAGATAGGTCACCTTCAAGAGTCTAAGCAAATCATGATGAGAGCTGCAGAACAATATGTCCTAGTAATTAGGCTTTTAAAAGATTTTCCTTCAGCAATTTTAACTTTAGAAGAAATATGGGAGAATATAAATAATGATGATGACTTACAAGCAGCCCTAAGATATTATTCTCTCATACTTAAGTTCACCTATGATTTAGAGTTTCAATTCACTAATGAGCAACAACATAGGATCTTCTTGAATCTTCCCCGAGGAAATTTTGAGGCTCAAGACAATGATGATTATAAGGAGATAGATAATGATATGCTAGATGAAGGATCGGATGTAGAAGATCCCGATTTTTAAGAATAGCTAGTTTTTCATTGTTTGTTTTGTTTATTTCTTTATTTTATGATTGTAATAAGTGAAAATTATTTTTCCAAATTAATTTCATGTTATTTTATCATCATGTATGAGTTTGATTTTATTTTCGCAATCATAATAAGTAATAAATAAAATGAATAATGACTAAGTTCAGTGAAGGTGGATACAAATCAATGAACCAAGTTTCCTTATTGAGAGTTAGGGGGCCTTAGTAGTGGGAACGATTTTACTGATCCCAGCCCTCCCTCAATATGGTTAACTTTGGAACAAAGATAAGTTTCGAGCCTGAGAATTAAGTCATATAGGATGATTAGAAACACACCTAGAAAATAAAGATGACTTGTTTTTCTAAGTATAGAAACCCACTCTAATAATAAATAAAGACCTATATAATTTTTCATAAGAAGTCATAATAAATAGGTCCGAGATATGTTTGTTTTAGAATAAGTTTTTGCCTTAGAGCCTATTAGGGTAAGTTCTAACAAGTTCTCGACTGTTAGAACTTTTGGTGAAGATGTCGCTCCGAAGATCTGCACGCACCAGTGGAAACGCCTCCAACGTTGTTCCAACGACCAATGATGCCCTCCAGTTCACAGAAGAGGAGTGTGTGCTACTACTAGCCGCAACACGCCGACACCGCCAGCTGACAACACCGCGGAAATCGCTAGACGGCAACAACAAGTCGAGGAACTCTTGCCGCAACAACGTCAACAGGCGCAGACTCAGCCTCAGCCTCCGCCGCAACTGCAGCCGCAGCTACAAAAAAATGGCCCTAGCACCCCAACAAGTTGGTCCATATGGGGGATGGCCAGTGACGAACTACGCACCACATCCAGTACCGAATATGGAGTCAGTGTATGAAAGATTCCGCAAGCAGCACACTCCAAACTTCGAAGGGACTATAGACCCCTTTGAGGCAGAAGAGTGGCTAAGGAATGTGGAGCCAATTCTTACGCACATGAACCTCAGTAATACGGACCGCATATCCTGCGTCTCGTCATTACTCAGGAAGGATGCCAGAATATGGTGGGACTTAGTTCAGCAGACTAACGATGTCACCACCATGATATGGACAAGATTTGTGGAGCCGTTCCACAAGAAGTATGACACCTCGGCAGTCATCACTAATGATAGAAGAATATGCTCGTCAGTTCAACAGATTAGTCAAGTTTGCACCAGAGTTGGTCCCAACCGACTTTACGAGGTTGACCAAGTTCGTCAGAGGACTTAGACCAAAGATGGAATTAGGGGTTAAGTTAGCAAACCTGGGAACCACTACCTATGCCAATGTTCTAGAAACGGCAATCGAAGTAGAAAGGATTCTGATGAATGTTAGTGAGGAGAAGAAGGATTAAACGATGGTTCCAGACCAAAGTCTTTGCATTGACCCAAGGAGGAACCCATGCTAGTAACAAGGATTTACAGGTCAGATCCTATCCTCGATAGTATATGTTCTAGTATCGCTTGATTGGTAGTTGTATACTCGTAGATCTCGTTAGGAATGATAGAAAAACTAGACAAACCTAGTGAAAGATTTAGAACTAGGTTTGTAACCGAGTTGCCTTCGGGCAAAGTAGTTCTATCATCACGAATAGTACGAGGCGTACCGATCAAGATTGAGGACATAGAACTAGAAGGAGACCTGATAGAGCTAGTGATCAAGGACTTCGACGTAATACTAGGCATGGATCGGCTAGCACGACATGGCGCAACGATCGACAGCAAACGCAAGAAGGTGATGTTCGAGACTCCTGACGGCCAGAAACTGTGCTTCATGGGACAAGCTTCAGGACTACGCACACCGTTAGTGTCACCTCTCAAAACTCAACAAAGGATAGAGAAAGGATGTCAAGCGTTCTTAGCCAGCATCACGAAAGTGGAAAGGGAGACGCCACTTAAGGATGGAGATGTTCGAGTTATACAAGAATTTCCAGAGGTATTTCCCGATGACTTGCCAGGATTGCCGCCAACTCGAGAGATAGACTTCACGATAGAATTAGTACCAGGAACCGAGCCTATCTCTAAGGCACCATACCGGATGGCACCTACGAAACTCAAGGAGTTACAGACACAGCTACAAGAACTCCTAGACTTGGGTTTCATTAGGCCAAGCCATTCACCATGGGAAGCCCCGGTACTATTCGTGAAGAAGAAGGACGGAAGTATGCGCATGTGCATAGACTACTGTGAGCTGAATAAAGTAGCAATTAAGAACAAATACCCACTACCTCGGATTGATGATTTGTTTGATCAACTCCGAGGCGCGACTGTATTTTTTTTAAGATCGATCTACGGACCGGGTATCATCAGCTCAAGGTAAAGGGAGAAGATATTCCTAAGACAGCCTTTAGGACTCGTTATGGACATTACGAGTTCTTGGTTATGTATTTTGGTATTACTAACGCACCAGCCGCGTTTATGAACTAAATGAATAGGGTCTTCAAGTATTACTTAGATAAATTCGTCGTGCTATTCATCGACGATATCTGAATATACTCCAAGGATGAAGTAGAGCACGAGGAACATTTGAGGATGATTTTGACGCGATTGAAGGAGCATCAACTCTACGCCAAGTTCAAGAAATGCGAATTTTGGCTTTCGCAAGTGGCATTCCTCGGGCACATCATATTGAAAGATGGAGTTGCAGTAGATCCATCAAAGGTAGAGGCCGTGAAGGATTGGCCTAGCCCAAAGAACGCGTCGAAAGTAAGAAGCTTCTTAGGGCTAGCAGGTTATTATAGAAAGTTTGTAGAGGGCTTTTCTAAGATAGCCACTCCACTCACCAACCTGACCCGGAAGCAACAAAAGTTTAACTGGAACGATAAGTGTGAAGAAAGCTTCCAATTGCTTAAGGATAAGCTTTTCTCAACACCAGTACTTAGTGTACCGATACCCGACGATAAGTTCGTTGTCTAATGCGATGCATCAAAGCTAGGATTGGGATGCGTGTTGATGCAAAAATGACAAGGTGATAGCCTACGCCTCACGTCAGTTGAAGGAGTATGAACAACGCTATCCAACTCATGATATGGAGTTGGCAGCGGTGGTCGTTACATTGAAAATCTGGCGCCATTATCTTTACGGGGAACGGTGCGAGATTTATACGGACCACAAGAGTTTAAAATACTTCTTTATGCAGAAGGAGCTCAACATGAGGCAGCGCGGGTGGATAGAATTAGTCAAGGATTACGACTGTGAAATCCTATACCACCCAGGGAAGGCGAACGTAGTTGCCGATGCGCTTAGTAGGAAAAGCTATGGAAACTTAGCAGTCTTATCCGGAATAGAAAAGCCGCTATAGCAGGAGCTTATCAGTGCCAGAATAGAAGTGGTTGTAGGCAAGCTGGCTAACTTGTCTATCCAATCAAATCTGCTAGAGGACATACGGATTGGTCAGAGACATGAGGAATCGCTAGCACCACATATGGAAGCAGTCAGAGAAGGAAAGAATACAAATTTCTTAATATCTAGCCAAGGCTTATTGAGATATAAGGATTGGGTATGCGTGCCAGACGATCAAAGTATTAAGAAGACGATCCTAGAAGAAGCGCACAATACCCCGTACTCAGTTCATCCAGGGTCTACCAAGATGACTCATGACATCAAGGCAGTCTATTGGTGGCTAGGGATGAAGAAGGAGATAGCAGAGTATGTATCTAAGTGTCTGGTATGCCAGCAAGTGAAAGCGGAGCATCAGCGGCCTGCAGGATTGTTGCAACCGCTTAGCATACCGAAGTGGAAGTGGGACAATATAGCCATGGACTTCGTGACGGGTCTGCCAAAGATGAACAAGCAGCATGATTCCGCTTGGATAGTCATAGATAGACTAACCAAGTCGGCTTATTTTCTGCCTGTTAAGACTTCATGCACGGCAGAACAATATGCAGACATCTACATCCAAGAGATTGTACGATTGCATGGAATCCCCAAGACGATAGTGTCAGATAGAGGATCAGTATTTACGTCAAGATTTTGAAGAAGCTTACAGCAAGCTATGGGTACTAAATTAAGCCTTAGTACAACTTTCCATCCTCAGACAGATGGGCAGTCCGAGCGTACGATTCATATTTTAGAGGATATGCTACGCGCATGTGTACTTGATTTCGGAGGATCATGGAACAAGTACTTACCACTGATCAAGTTCTCGTACAACAACAGTTACCAATCGACGATTGGAATGGCACCTTATGAGTTGCTTTATGGAAAAAGGTGCCGATCACCGTTGCACTGGGATGAGGTAGGAGAAAGGCAGCTTCTAGGGCCCGAAGCTGTTAGAAAAGCTCAAGAAGCAGTAACGCTTAGTAGACAGCGGTGCTGGCTGCTCAAAGCCGTCAGAAAAGATATGCGGATACCAAGCGACGCGATGTGGAATTCCAAGTTGGAGATCAAGATATCTCCTATGAAAAATGTCAAGCGGTTCGGAAAGAAGGGCAAGCTTAGTCCCCGATTCATAGGTCCTTTTAGATATTGGAAAAAGTGGGAACAGTTGCGTATAGACTAGCCCTACCGCCAGCATTAGCCGATAGTCACAACGTCTTCCACATCTCGATGTTACGCAAATATGTGTCAGACCCATCTCACGTCCTCAAATACGATACGATAGCACTCCAGGAAGACTTAAGTTACGAGGAACGACCGGTTAGCACTTTCTTTGTCGTTATGGTAGCGAGTGGCTCAGCTTTGGCCCATTTGGTGAAGTAGTCGACTGCCACAACTGCGTATTTTACTCCACCTTTTCCTGTTGGCAAGGACCCGATTAAATCTACACCCCATACTGCGAAGGGCCATGGACTTTGCATCTGCTTTAACTCATTAGAAGCTATGCGTGGAATCTTGGAAAACCTCTGACACTTATCACACTTTCGTACAAACTCCATCGAGTCTTCGTTCATGGTCGGCCAGAAATAACCCTGCCTCAGAATCTTCTTTGATAAGCTCTGCCCCCCAGAGTGATCTCCACAGAAGCCTTCATGTACCTCCTTCATCAGTTCTTTAGCCTTTTTCGGCGTAACACACCTGAGCAGTAGCATGGAGTATCCTCTTCGATATAGAACACCATCGACCAATATGTACCTAGCAGCCTGTCTCTGAAGAGTCCGGGCTTTGTTTCTATCTGTTGGTAGTACACCACTCGTGAGATACTCCCAGTATGGTTCCATCCATGTATCTTTTAATCGGACCTCCATATTGGTTTCATCTGCTCGTATGCTTGGCTCGCGTAGCCGCTCAACTGGCACTATATTCAAAGTGTCAGCATCCCTCGCACTTGCGAGTTTGGCTAAGGCATCTGCGTTTGAATTCTGATCTCGAGGTATTTGCTGGAGGGTATATTTCTCAAATTGTGCCAACATATCTTTGGTTTTGTTCAGATAGGCCACCATTTTCAGACCTCGTGCTTGATACTCCCCCAAGACCTAATTTACTACCAGTTTTGAATCACTGTAAATATCCAGCAACTTTATGCTCATGTCTTTGGCCAACCTTAACCCAGCGAGTATGGCTTCATACTCGGCTTCGTTGTTTGAAGCGGTGAAATCAAACCTAATCGCGCAGTGAAATCAATGCCCTTCTGGCGTTATCAATATCACTCCTGCTCCTGCGTGAGATTCGTTGGATGATCCGTCCGTGAATAACTTCCACAAAGGAGCTTCAACCTGAGGCTCAGGCACACTAGGTTTTTCGCTCTGCTCGCTGTCTGGGAGTTCAGTAAATTCTGCAATGAAATCAGCCAAGACTTGTCCTTTTACTGCTGCTTGCAGTGAATACGCTATATCAAACTGCCCGAGTTCGACTGCCCATTTCAACAAACGTCCAGCAGCCTCTGGTTTTTGTAGAACTTGCTGAAGGGGCTGATCAGTTAAGACTGTGATGGGATGGGCTTGGAAGTAAGGACGTAACTTCCTTCAGGCCAAAATTAAGCAATAGGCTAACCTTTCGATGGGAGGATACCTCAATTCGACCCTGATTAACCTCTTGCTTACATAATACACTGCCTTTTGTACGCCTTCTTCTTCTCTTACTAGCACCGCACTAGCAGCATATTCGGTGATCGCCAGGTAAATGAACAAAGTTTCTCCATCTATAGGCTTTGATAAGACAGGAGGTTATGCCATGTGGATTTTTAAGGCTTGGAAAGCCTGTTCGCAGTCTCCAGTCCACTCGAACTTCTTGTTGCCTCTAAGTAGATTAAAGAATGGGACGCATTTATCCGTTGATTTTGAAATAAATCTACTTAGTGCGGCAATTCTTCCAGTCAAACTTTGCACATCTTTGATTTTTACCAGCGATTTTATATCGATCAGGGCTTTGATTTTTTCGGGGTTGGCTTCGATTCCCCTCGAATTGACAATGAACCCCAAAAATTTCCCTAATCCTACTCCGAAGGAACACTTGAGAGGATTTAGCTTCATTTGATACTTATTCAAAACATTGAAACACTCCTGTAAATCCTTCACATGTCCTTCTGCCTTTTTCGACTTTACCAGCATGTCGTCCACGTATACCTCCATGTTTACTTCGATTAACTCCTTAAACATGTGGTTAACTAGTCGCTGGTAAGTCGCCCCAGCGTTTTTCAGTCCGAAGGGCATTACTTTATAACAGTATAACCCTGTATCGGTCCGAAAGCTAGTGTGATCCTCATTAGGGGGATGCATACTGATCTGATTGTATCCTGAGTATGCATCCATGAAAGAGAGGATCTCATGTCCTACAGTTGCATCGACCAGCTGATCGATCCTTGGGAGTGGGAAGCAATCTTTAGGGCCGGCTTTATTAAGGTCTGTGAAATCCACACAGGTTCACCATTTGTCGTTAGGCTTGGGAACCAGTACTGGATTAGAGACCCATGATGGTAAAACGCCACCTTGATGAACCTATTCTCCTTCAGTTTTTCAACTTCTTCTTTTAAGGCTTTCGATCTATCTTTATCGAGCAGCCTTCTTTTCTGCTGCACGGGCGGAAAGCTTTTGTCAACGTTCAGGACATGGCTTATGACTGCAGGATCTATCCCAGCCATGTCTTTATGTGACCAGGCAAAAACTTCCTGGTTCTTCCTTAAAAATTCCACCAGTGCATGCTTTGTTGTTGCTTCCAAATTTTTGCCGACCTTTACTACTCTGGTCGGAAACTCTTCATCAAGCTGGACCTCCTCAAGGTCCTCGACAGGTCCAACATCTTCCTCAAAATCCCCAAAGCAAGGATCTAAGTCTCTATCCTCACTTTGGGCAACACCCTATTGGGTGACTTCATCACCTAATTGGGCTTGTATATCAATGGCCATCTGCAACCTTTTTGGGGGAGCGCTCCTCGACATTCCCTTCTTGGACTTAGTAATTGAGGCATTATAGCACTCCCTTGCTTCCCTCTGATTTCCCAACACGCATCCTACCCCTGCGTTTGTTGGGAATTTCATGGCCAAGTGCCATATTAAGGTGACGGTCGTAAGGTCAACCAGTATGGGCCTTCCTATTACAGCATTGTAAGCCGAAGGACAATCGACTACTATGAAAGTAGTGAGTAATGTCCTGGTAGCGGGCGCTGTACCTGCTGTTACTGGAAGTCTGATTGACCCTGTTGGAGTGAGTCCATCACCAGAGAAGCCGTAAATTGTTTGGCTGCAGGGCTCCAAGTCCTTGACGAACAACTTCATCCGTTCCAGCGAAGATTTATACAGGATGTTAACTGAACTTCCTGTATCGACCAGCACTCTCTTTACCATCATGTTGGCAATTTGAACATCCATGACCAACGGATCGGAATGCGAGAACAGGACATGCTGAGCGTCGCTATCAGAGAAGGTTATTTCACCGTCCTCTGACTGAGCCTTTTTTGATTCCCGGTCCTCCACAGTCATCATCTCGATGTCCTGGTCGTGGCGTAGGGTCCGAGCATATCATTCCCTTGCCTTTCCGCTGTTTCCCGCAAGGTGCGGGCCTCCACAGATGGTGAGTAAAGTGCCAGCTACAGGATCAGGCTGCAAGGGTGGCAAGTGTTGGTGTGCAGGCGCCTGCTCGTTGCCACCTGGAGCCTCTCGTTGGGAAGTTCCTGAGGCCCGTACGTATCTTCTCAAGTGTCCTTGTCTAATTAGGAACTCAATTTCATCTTTTAGCTGGTTGCACTTGTTCGTATCGTGTCGGTAGTCGTTATGAAAACGACAGAATTTGGTGGTATCTCTTTTCAAAATATCCTTTCGAATGGCAGCGGATCTTTTATAAGGCACACTGGAACTCGTGGCATGATACACCTCTGCTCGAGACTCGACAAGGGCAGTGTAGTTAGTGAACTGTGGCTCATAACGGTTGCCCTTAGCACACTTATTCTCGGAGGTGGAAGGTTCATTATGGGGTCTCTTCCCCCCATTTTTTTCCTTGCCATTGTCGTTCTCGTTGCCTTTACCGCCGCCGTTGGGTTTTAACCCATTGGTGGCTTTGGCGGGGTCTTCAGTCCCCTTATCTTTGCCTAGGGTTTTACCCTCGCTGGCAATGGCATCTTCGAGCTTGATGTATCGATCAGCTCGATCCAAGAATTCTTGGGTAGTCTTAACCCCATGCTTCCTGAGGCTACTCCACAGAGGCGTACGACGCCTAACTCCTGAAGTTAGGGCCATCATTTTGCCTTCATCTCCCACTGTTTTGGCTCCAGCAGCTGCTCGCATAAAGCGCTGGACGTAATCTTTCAGTTGTTTTCCTTCTTCCTGGTGTATCTCAACTAGCTGGTTCACCTCAGTTGGGTGCACACGACCTGCATAGAATTGTCCGTAAACTCCTTCACGAACATCTCCCAAGATAAAATACTTGTAGGAGGGAATTTAAAAAACCACTCTTGTGCAGCATCATAAAGTGTTGCAGGGAAGATCCTGCACTGAGCGTCTTCGGACACTTTCTGAATGTCCATCTGTATCTCAAACTTGTTGACATGAGATACTTGGTCACCATACCCGTCGAAGTTCGGAAGTGTGGGCATCTTAAACTTACTGGGAGTCTCTACCACAGCTATCCTTTGAACGAAAGGAGTGCCCCTTCTCCTGTCGTATTCGATGTGAGACGTTCTTCCCTCGACCAGTTGTTGCACTGCTTGGTTCAGGGCATCTATCTGGGCTTGCATGGCTTCAGGAATCGCCAGGGCCTCTGTTGCTGGGCGATAAATGGATTATTATGTTAATATAGGAATTAATGTGAATATATGATAATGATGCATGTTTAGTTGAGTTAAATGTGCATGTGGGTCCCGTCTGGATATTAGGGGCATAAATGTGATAAATGCTATATATATGTGATATGTCTGTGCAGCACGATTCGAGACAGTCTTGGGGAACGGTTAGCTAGAAAGTCACAACAGGGTTGAGATTCAGACTCAGGGCGAGTCGAGATGTAATTTGGGTACTAGGTGCATCATGGGATTATCGGGTTATGAAAATAAATATTTTGAGATATATTTGAGGATAGAATGTCTAGGAGGGAATATTGGGGAAATTTATCATTTTGCCCTCGGGGACGTTTTGGTACCCCGAGCCTTGAGGTAACAACATAGACTTAAGTTGAATAAAACAAACCGTAGAATTATACAGAATACTCAGGAAACCGACTCACTCATTCTCTCTAAACAAGTGGATATCTTCTCTTTGGAGGCTTAAGGGGAAACTTGGAGAAATTAGATAGAAGTTAAAGGAATTCAGCTGGGAAATCTTGGGAGCTAGGAGCTTGGGGATTAAGGTTCAACTTCTGAGATTTAACTCAGCAAAGGGTTTCGGCGAGGCTCAAGTTAGAGGACTGTGCTCGAGACATCGGTGCTCAGAAAGCTCGGGACTCAGGTAAGAAAACCCTTGTTCCCATAGAGCTTGTATGCAGGGCTGAGCCCAATGTGTTTGAATTGCAGGGCGTAGCCCTTTGATTGTATTTGTTAGTGTTCTGTACTTGTTTATTATGCTATGAGTGCAGTTATGTGAATGATCGGCAAGAGCCGGGAACGTTGTAGGCCGAGGTCGGCAGGGGCCGGGAATGGCATAGGGCCGGGAACGGCGTTGGGCACGATGAGTGCAAGGCCGAGTACGACAAGCGGCCGGGAGCAGCGTTGAGCACATGGAGTGCGAGTTGCCAGGGCGAGTCCCTAAAAGGATACCTGGGATATCCTCACGGTGTGGCCGCGAACCCAGGGCCTGGTAAGCGCCTGGGACAGCTAGGCCGTATGTGTTTAGCCCATTGGTGGCCTGCTTATATGCTTGGTGTATGTTTTGCATATGTTATTTGTTTGTGGGTTTTCTTGCTCGGCTTCGGCTCATAGATGCTCAAAATCATTTCTGGAATTTTTGTCTTTTATCTTGTGTGCAGCTCAAGGTTATAAACTTCAGGATACTAAATCTTTGAAGTAATTAATTGGTATCTCTATCTTGAGATATTTGATCTAACACAGGTATTAGCTGCCCCCACCAAATTCGTATCTGTCGGATCCGAATCTTCTTAAAAAGGAAATTCTTCATCGATCCAGAATATCTTCAATTATTCTTGCTTTTATTAGAAGATTTTTTCTCCGCCATTCTGAGCATGAAATGGACTCTATAAATAGGCTTCTAAGGCATTGAGAAAAAGTGAACTCGTTGGTGCATAATTTGTGAGTGTATTGTAATATTTATGAGAGTTCCTTATTTGTATTCAAGATCATAGTATTCACGTGATCTTGTAGAAAAATGAGTGTTTAGTTTTTGTGGTGAGTTTATACTATGTTCATGAGTGAATACACATTATAATTTGAACACAACTTTTATAGTCTTCGGGAGAGGATTTTTACAAGCCTTGCGTCAGGAGGATGCAAGCACTCGCTGACCATTGAAGGGAGTTCAAGTGGTTGAGCTTTTCAATCAAGATCAGATTAGTGAAGAGAAGTACAACAAACTTGCGGCAAATCTCAAGAGGGAGTCTTGTTTTGTTTAAGTCAATATTTTGTACTTGTGATTCTTTATTAATTGGTTTTGTTCTCTGGGCGTGGCCCCAAGGAGTAGGTTATCTGAAAGGGTTTCTAAACCTTGTAAAAATCTGTTGTATTCTTTATTATTTTTGCACTATTTTTATTGTGTTAAGTTTCTGTCGTGACAAGTTCGGATTCTGTCCCAACAGATTTAAAATCTGTTTCAACATTTAATTACCATTCCACAACTTAATTAATTCACATGGTTTAATTAATTTGGTAATTACTAAAAATGAAATTTCATGAAATTCACTTTTTCAAATAAAGACAAGAAAAATGGGTACATTTCACATGTAAATATGTATTTTCCTTCATCAAAATGCATATAGTTTTTTTTTTTAAGTTTGTGAAAGAAACTATATTTTTTTATGCTTACAATTTGAATATTAAGGATTATTGTAACAAATGCTTGCTGGAAATTTTGGTTTGTTAGGGGAAAATGTCTTGTAAACAAAATAAGTAAAGCATGTGTTCAAGTAAATTAAACCTTAGAACTATGTACATGAAAAATGTGATTTTTCCATACTTCAATGGGTATTTTTCCCACATATATAGTCATGCAATGTTTTTTATAATTAAGTAATATTATTCTTAAAGATGACCAAGGGAATTATTTGAATAAATGGAGCATAGTTAAATCTTCTCAACATTTATAATTGTGAATTTAGAGCATATATTGCTTGCTGATTTTTCTTAGTTTTGTAGGAAAAACTCTTCTAATTGAAAGAAATAAAGTGTATGCCTTAATGATTTATTCCTTACATTTTATACATGAAAAATATGGTTCTTTTCTATAATTTAAATAAGCATTTTCACTATTTCATTATTGCAGACTTTGTTTACAAAAGAATTAAGTAAAATTTATTTTTCTAAAGGTGATTAAAGAATTTATTTGATAATTATGAGTAATTACAAATTTTGTCCCTTTATTATTAATTTTAAAAGTAATAAATGAAATTATTATTGTATACAATTAGGACTAAATAATATTTTTATAAATTGAATTTTTGTAATAAAATTTATGGATGAAAATGTGTGATTTAAAGAAATATTGTGGTATTAACTAAGGTGGTAAATTATTTATGTTTGCTTAATTTTTTTTAAGTGGCAATAAAATGAACAAGAAGAATTATCAACTTGAACGCTAATTTTAAGAACACTTTCGCGTATGCATGTTACATGCAAGTGTATTTTTATGTTCAAACGTACGCCTATTATTCAAACGTATAATTTTTGTTTTGTAACCCTGAAGGATTAATTGTTAGAATTCGCATGATTCTTTATGATTTTATGTGACGTTGTTGAGTGAATAGAGTTGTAATGGAACTTGTGTCACGTGTACATGGCCCATGCACATGTGGGGTATGTATAATGGGCATGTGTGATATTACATGATTTTAAGATGAACGTTTGATTGTGTTTATAGGCTCATTGTGACATACCCGCATTTTATCTTTGCTTAAGGTAAGGAAGTTAGCTAGAATTATCTATAAATTATGAAAGGTATGAACTGTCAAGTTGCAAAAGATTAAAGTGTTATGGAAAGCATAAGTTATGGTAAGCGAAGCTTTATGAAAAGTATGAGTGCTTATATTATGTTTATGAATTGTTGTTATGCTTGCTTGTATGTTGTATATAAAAGAAGTAGGTTGTTAGCGTACTGAACGTGACACAACAAAGGAGTTACTAATGATATGACGTAATACATAGGGCGGACGCACCAAGGTTATTCAAGGACCTGAGTTCCTGTTTATCTCATAGAGAAGGTTTTACTGGTTTATGCATTTGTTGGTTACCTCACGGTGTGACATGGACAATAGGGGTGCCATGCTTACATGAAGTAAGACGTATGATTATGATTATGTATATAATGCGATGTGATTATGAATGTGATTCAATATGGTTATGAATATGATACGATACGATTATGAACGTGATACGATATGATTATGAACTTGATGTGATATGGTTAGGTTATTTATTTTCCTTTCTTTCTTGAATCTATTGTATTTATTTGTTCTTCCTTACTAGGCTTTTAGCTCACCCCTCTTACTTTCCCCCTTTCAGGTAGGCAATAGGGTTTCTCCTTTGCACACATAGTGATTTAGGGAGTTCCGACGTCTAGGCATGTATGACGCGGGGTGTCCTATGAACGAATAACGATCAAGATGAGTGCCAAGAATAATTAAGAACTCATGTTATGGTTTATGTTTCAAACTGTATTAGTGGGCCCAAATTGCATGTTTTATCAAGGCCCCACTAAACTTCTCCTTAAAATGATACTTTTCTAATAAATATGAGTTGAGTGACATTTTATAAATAAATAGATTAGGGCGCTCTTTACAATTTTAAATCCCGAGTAATCATGAACTCATGTTTATGTTTATTTGATGTTTTGATTCATTTGTTATGGTCTCTTGGCATAACGAGGCTAATGGATTTTTGTTTTGGATATTCAATGTCATGAAAGGTTGGGAACATGATTTTACAATAATGGAATCCACACTTTTGTTGGGGTTTTATACCCTAATTAAAACTCAATTTCTTTGTAATCTCATTTTATTATCAATAAAAGAATAGAAATCATTTTTGACTTGGTCAATCACTTTGCTCACATGTTTTATTTTCATAATTATTTGTTTAATATGAACTTCTATTAAATTTCGAGCATATAGAAAATCATATTTATAGATACGTAATCACAGTGGAATATAAATATGATTATATGTTCAAAAATAAAATAGTCTAAGGATTAGTAAGTGCACAAGATTTACACTGACTTGCCAATCTACGATATAATCTACTTACACATTGTAGTGTTATGTTCTTTCCAGAACATTAGCAAAGTAGATAAGATTGGATGTATTTAATACATCGAAGTGGACCGATAATGATAGTAAGTAGGATAAGTAAACATACTGTTATTATTTTTTCTAGTCCTATCATATAGTTGACCATAGGTCAATTCAATCTCAATTCTGAGTGGTTAGTATTCTAATTGATTGTATTATTTGAGTTCTTTGACTTGTTCGTTACCAGCTTACCATACGGACCAATCCATACTTACATCTTGGGAAGTCAGTAGTATAATTAAGTGGGAGTGTTAATCATAGATGTGAACATCTATAGCTTCCGATGAAGAAGTAAAATGATGATTTCCTTTTATTTTGGTTCAAGGTGCTAAATTATAGAGATATCATTTCAGTAATTAACACTAGTTTAATGTAATATCATTTACAAGGAACTAAGTGTTTTAAGGATAAAATACAATGAGGGGTAAAACGGTATTTTAGTCCTATCTCATTGTAGACCGTCTATAGAGGATTGAATGATAATTATGGTTGTAACAATGGATAACTAATAACGTATCTATATTGCTTATAGAGCGTTCAAAGAATTCAAGAGTGTAATTCTGAGTCTTTGTGGAGTCACGAGGAATTAATAAGTTAGTAAATTTATTTGTTAAATTTATAATAACTTATTGGGGTTTGATTTCATAGGCCAATGGTCCCCACAGTACCTTGGATAAAATCATCTAGATAGTCTCTATTAATTGACTTAATTATCAATTAGAATTATCAAAGTTGATGAGGTTAATTTTAGATTGTTACAGAGTTATGCAATTTAGAAAAGAAAAGAGATTTTAATGCAGATTTATTAATTAGGACAAATTGGTGTCTAAATTATTAAATAAGTTTAAATCAAGATTCAAATTATAAATAATTAATTTGATAAATGGTTTAGATAATTATTTAATTAATTAATCAATAGAAATTAATACGGGCCTTGAATTTAAGTCCAACAAGTTTATATTAAATGAGAAATTTCACAGGCCTAATGCCCATAATAATTTTGACCAAATGGATGATATTATCTATTATTTTATTGATTTTTAATTAAATATATGACCTAATTGAGCCTATAAAAAGGAATGCTAAATGAGAGTTGAAAATAGATTATGAGAAGATCTACTCTTGATACTTTAGGGTTTTAGACTCTCTCTACAACAAAAGTCATTTTCTAAGCCTCTATATTTTCTTCTTTTCTTCTCTCTCTGTATCTATCTCATGTGTTGAGAATTGTCCACTCTAGTCTAGGTTATTCTAAGGATACCGTGGAAGGTTGTGAAGAAATTTGAAGATTAGTTCAGTTTCTTGGTGATACCTTGCGATAGAAAGGATACAAGGGTTAGAGAAACTGAATGAATGACTTATTTATTGCACTGCATATAATGTAAGTGTTCTTACCATTATCTCTGCTTAATTCAATTATAGAAAAATGTTCTAGGTTTTCTTATATTGATTTGTTTAATATATGATTTACATTAAAATAAATAAGATCATGTATAAGTATTCCCAATAACTGGCCTCAGAGTCTTTGGTAATCTTTATTTTCATGCATGAAAATGGTAAAATTGAATTATTTGATGTTTTGGGTAATTGGATGGATTTGATGTTTTTTATGAAGGTTATTGAAGTTTATGAAATTTTTAACAAATTTGAGTTATTTTGTTGTGTTTTCTATGGAACTAATTTTTATAAATATTTTATTTGGTGTAAAACATTGTAAAAATTGTTTAGAAAATGTGTTTGGGATGAAAAATTACACAAATTATTTTTTGAAAATAATATTTTGGGTTGTATTTTGACAGTGCGCATATTTTGCCCAGAAAAGTCACGTGGCTGCGGCCATCCAAGAATCACTAGCCGCGGCCTACGATATAGTTTTTCTTAAATTTTGAATGCAATTTTTAATAGGTTAATCAAAAAAATATTAGATTTATTTTATCATTTAAAAATATTTATTTTAAAATACGATATTTTTGTTGTTTGATATTTAAAAATTAGATATTTTCAACAAAGATTGAAATTAAATTTTCAAAATAGGTTAACTAATTAATTTTAAATCTTTTAATATATTAAAATATTAGAATTAACTTATCAGATATTAAAGATTTTTTTTAAATACTTGATATTTTTGAAATCTTTTATTTGAAAATATTAATATCTAATTATTCTATGGATTTTAATATTTAAATTATTTGAAATTTGAAAATTTGTTTACTAGATAGTTTTATGGATATTTGAATTTGTTTAATTGTTTAAGATATTTTAATTTTGTTATAACTATTAATATTTTAATTTTTTAATAAATGTTATGATATTTGTTGAAAAACATTTAATGATATTATTTTAAAAAATTTAAATTGGTTCACTTTTAAAAATATCACATTTTGCAAACCAATTAATAAAATATTTTTTTAATAAATGGGATTTAAATTAAATTTAGTTAATTGTTAATAAATCTTATTTAATTAAATTAATATTTTTCAAATTCAAAATAGACCAAACTAAGTTGATTGTTGATAAATAAAATTTAAATGAACTTTTGTTAATTGTTGATAAATTTCATTTAAATTGACTTATTTATTTTTTGAATTTTTTTTAATTAATTCGAATTTTGGATAAATTCTAGAAAATTAATTTTGGTATTTTTGCAAATGAAATAAATTGTAGTATTTTTGCATAAATTCATAGACATGCTCATATAGTAACATGATTAGGACCATCCAATTATAACATGTCTGTTTGCACTATATGTGTTATTTTTGCAATTAGGCTTTAGATACATATAGTGGCACATATGTTTGCATAATATATGATATTTTGCTAAAGAAAACGTTCATAAAATTATAGGTTTTATTTGAGCCCATTAGAAAATGTAAAGTTTAAATTCCTCTCTTGTGGGTGATTCCACTTGTGAAGGCCCATTTGCTTTGCATGACTATAGTGAAGCTAATCAATTAATAACAATTAATAAAATGAAGATTTAAATTCATGTCTTTTAGACCTTGTATGGAAGTTTGGGGGCCCTAGTAGTGGGAACGACATAATGGACCCAGCCTTCCTCCATACAAGCTCATTTGTTAAGGCCCATTTGCTTAAGTTGGACTTTATTGTATAGGTTCATTATAATAGTTAAACTTAAATATTAATTAGCAAAAAATTAATTCTAATTTAATTTAATTTTTTTCAATGTAATACTTTAGAATTAATAAAAAATTATAGGACTTTGATTTTTAAAATATTTTGTTTCAATTTTTTGGAGAACTAGTCATTAATTTTTCGAAAATTAATAATAAAAATACTATTTTAATTCAAAATGAGCTTATTTTACGAATTATTTTTTATCTCTACCATTAGTTTAACAAGGTCAATAGCTTAATCGATCCTCGAGATGCTTTGATTCGTCACCCTACGTAAGGTGTTCATTAGCTATTATGACAATGTTAGATTTCGAAAGATAGATAATTATAGGTCAAATTCTAATAGACTCACCCCTACGGTGACTGCTAGGATTAAATCTAAGATTATCGAAACTGTGGGTCAAACACATAAAATAAGAAATTTTGTTTTCTTATTTTGATCGAATAGTATGTTATTAATAATGGTGTTCGTTATTAAATGAGTTTACAACTCTATTTAACTAATGATATTTTATTTTACTCTCGCCAACCGAGAAAACAATATCATAGAATAGTTAAAAACCTAAAAAAATAGAGATATGATTATTTTGGTATTTTTTTCATGTCTTACATATTTATGGTATATGTTGTGTTATTTCTTGAAATTTGAGTGAATAGAAGTTTGATTGAGCAAATGTGATTGATTTCTATTTTATTTATAATATGTAGTATTATTATGGTTGTGTCTACTCACATCCTTTCTCAACATTCAATGGAGAAACTCACTAGAGAAAACTTCCTTAAGTGGAAACAGAACATCAACATACTGTTGATTGGTGACAACTCCAAGTTCGTCATGACTGAAGAATCCCCAGAAGTTCCAGTTGAAAGAGCTACCAAGACTGTAAGAGACAAATATGAGCATTGGCAGGCGGCTAATAACAACACACGATACTACATGTTGACTAGTATGGTCGACACTCTCAAAAGAAAGATGGATAATGTCGAGATAGCCTACGAAATCATGGATCAACTCCAAGACATGTTCGAAGCAAAGTCTATGCAGACTCGTTTTGAGGCCACCGAGAAATATGCCAATGATCGGATGGCACCGTCTCATCACGTTCATGATCATTTGATCAAGATGACCAACTACTTTCAGAAGTTGAACTGCATGGAGCAATAATCGACGAGGAGACTCAAGTCGGCTTAACCCTCAATAGTCTCTCTCCACCTGTCCTGGCATTCACCACCAACTATGTGACGAACAAACTCAACTATGGTCTGACGCAGCTCATGAACGAGCTTCAAACTTTCGAATCAATCATGGGTGGACAAAGTAAAGGGGTAGAAAAGAAGACTATTGCTATTGATGTTGATCCAGCTAAGGCTGAAGCTAACCTAGCTTCATTTTTGAAAGCTAGAAACAAGAGGGAAGGTGGACAAAATACCAACCCCAGGCCTGCAAAGGCAGCAAAGACGAGTGCACAGATGCCTAAGGGGAAGAAAAAGAAAAACAAGAAAGGTAAAGGTAAATGCTTTCACTACAATGAGAAGGGGCATTGGAAACGGGATTTCCCCATGTTTCTAGCAACAAAAAACAAAGGTAATGATTATAGTTCATATATCTTAGAAACATGTGTTTTAGAGAATGATAAATCTGTTTGGTTTATTGATTATGGATCTACTAACCATGTTTGCAACTCTTTACAGCTTCTTCAATCGTGGGAGGAGGTGGACGAAGGAAGCTTAAAGCTTAGAGTTGGGAATGGAGAATTCGTTGCGATCCAAGCAAGAGGAAGAGCTCGCCTGATGTTCGGAAATAAATATTTAATTTTGAAAGATGTATTTTTTATTCCAGATTTTAGTAGAAATTTAATTTCAGTGCCCTTTTTGCAATTAGAATGATTTGTTATGACTTTTACAAGTTCTAATATATTTATTTCTTTCAATGGATCACAATTGCGTATTGCATGTTTAGAAAATGGGCTTTATATTCTGCGACCTAACGAACCCCTCATGCTTAATAATGATTTATTCAAAGAAGCTAAACCTAAGACCAATAAAATTCAAAAGACCGATAATGATAACATGACGTATTTATGGCACTTTAGACTAGGTCACATTGGCTATGAGAGAATTCAAATACTTTCAAAGGACGAGGCTTTGAGGGAACTCACATTAGGTGAATTACCTGTCTGTGAATCTTGTCTAAAAGCAAACTTGCCAAGCGTCCATTCTCTGCAAAGGTTGATTGGGCCAAAGAACCACTTGGACTTGTTCATTCAGATGTTTGTGGACCTATGAATGTACAAGCCAGGGGTGGTTTTGAGCATTTCGTCACTTTCATTGACGATTACTCTAGATATTCATGTCTTTACCTAATGCATAGGAAATCAGAAACATTTTCAAAGTTCAAGGAAATCCTAGCTATGGCTCAGAACCAATTAGGTAAAACTTTAAAGATTGTGCAATCTGATCGGGGTGGAGAATATTTGGAGATGCAGTCCAAGATCATTTCACTGAACTTGGGATTTTATCACAACATACTGTCCCAGGTACTACGCAATAAAATGGTGTAGGAGAACGCTTGAACATAACTTTATTGGAAATGGTTAGATGCATGCTTAGTTACTCAACTCTGCCAACTTCATTCTGGAAACATGCAATTGAAACTACTAAGGACATTCTAAATTTTGTACCATCCAAATCAATCCCCAAAACATCTTTAGAATGCTAGAATGGTCATGAACCTATTTTACATCATTATAGAATCGAGGGGTGTCCCGCGCCCGTCTTGAGGAATAAGGAAGGAAAGCTAGAACCGCGAACTGAAGTTTGCATATTTGTTGGCTATTCTAAAGGCACTCGGGGTGGACTTTTCTATAGTCATTCAGAAAAGAAAGTGTTTACTTCTACGAATGCTACTTTTATGGAAAATGACTATGTCCAAAATTTCAAACCGTGTAGCAAAGTACTTGTAACGCCCTATTCCCTTAGAGTCATTACCAAGTGATTTATAAATGTGTCATTAGTTCGCTAATCGAGGTTAAAGGTTAAAAAGTGTGTTTAGATAAAAATAAAGACTCATTTAATAAACATTAAGTACAAAGAGTTGGTCTTTCATTGAAATTCGTAAAAATATTACATTGGGATCCAAAACACTATTTTGAAATACATTTACTATCCAAAGGTACAGTATAGTCGACCTAAGCAAAAAAACCGAACGTTTACCATGTGTTCCTTAAAATAACCCCAGCCGTGGTGGCCAGGTAGGCCAAACATGTACACATCGCTGCACGCCCTCCAACTCATGGTTGTTCGACCTAATTTCCTTGCTCTTACTTGCACCACAAAGCACCCGTGAGCCGAGGCACAGCAAGAGAACTTCTAGAAACAACATACAATAACAATATATCTTCAGGAAACATACTTAATCAGAGCAACAGATAGATACTAGATCCTATTAGAATGCACAACGACACAGTAGTAGAACAACTCAAAAGCACAGGAGCATAACATCCTAATAGCACAGTCGTACAATAACACATGAGTACCATAACACGGCGTTACAATAACTCAATACAATAAGATAGCACATTAACAAAATAATACAACATTATATTTACACAGCAGCTCAATACAACAACAGTGGCCTTAACTGATCGGGGTGCATTACTAGGCACCACGCCGGCGATCCCAGCCGAACGGGTGTGTACAACAACCTTAAGGGTCTCACGCTGGCGACCAGCATTCAGCTTGCTTAACGCCGTTCCCAGCCCCTTGCCGCTCCCGACTCTTACCTCTCCCAGATTTTGCCGCTCTCGGCTCTTGCCACTCCCGGCTTTTGCCTCTCTCGGTTTTTGCCACTCCCTGCTCTTGTTGCTCCTGGTTCTTGCCACTCCCAGCTCTTGTTGATCAGTCACATTCACATGTTTGGCATAACCAATTATAAGCAACACAAACATCACAACAAACCACGTAGCTCTACGGGTACAAATAGTTCTCTTACCTTAAATTCTAGTGCTAACTGTCAGGCTAGCAAACACGACCTCCGAGAATGATCCTCTCCCGAGTCCAAGCGATAATCTAGTCACAAACCACAAGTAACCTTCTTGTTACTATTCAATTTATAATTGAACACTGAAACTAATCCCGTGCTCTTAGGACTTCCCGTTTCCCACACCGGGTGGTGAAATCATTCCCCGAGCCCCCTGAGCCTAAGCCCTAAAAATATAAAATCCAAGGCCCTGAAAATGGCCTAGCGCCACGGCACGGCCATACAGGCATTGTGGCACTCAGCAGGAGCTCCCTGTCCTGAATCATCTCAGCACCGCGGCTCAAAAGAACAGGGTCGCGACGCTCATACGAGAACTCAGAAAACTGGGTTTTTCCATCATTTTCCCTGAGCCATAACTCACCCAAGCCATGCACCAAGTGTACCCAAGTCCCAAAGGGTCCCAAAACTCCAACTAATACTACATATACAACATATATGCATCAAAACCCAATCTAAACTCATACCTAAACTCAATTTCAATCAATGGTTTAAAATTCAACAAAAACTTAAACCAAACCAGAAACTTTATTTTTGGGATATAACATAATTAAATCAATTATTGCCCTCCCGGCATGCTAATCAAGGCCCTAAGCCTTTTTAGCAAAATTTGGGACGCTACAGTACTTTAAGAGGAAATGGTTGAAGAATTGAATCCAACCAATGTTCCATTGTCATCAACAAAAGTTGATGATGAAATTCCCACTATTCATATCCAACCGACGCAAGTCAATTTAAATGAAAAAAGTACCACTTTTCCTGAGCAAATATTCATGGAGCCTCGTCATAGTGGGAGGGTTTCTAGGAACCCAGTTCACTATGGTTTGGATGGTGAAACCAATATGGTTGTTGGTGACACTAGTGATGATAATCCATTTCCTTTCAAGCAGATAATGGCTAGCCTCGAAAAGGAACTATGGCTCAAAGCCATGAAACAAGAAATGGAGTCCATGTACTCAAATTCCGTCTAGGATCTTGTGGAAGCACCTAGTGACTTTAAGGCCATTGGGTGAAAGTGAATCTACCAGAAGAAATGATGTGCTGACAGAAAGATCGAAACTTATAAAGCTCAATTAGTGGCAAAGGGTTATACCCAATGAGAAGGTGTGGACTATGAGGAAACTTTTAGTCTGGTAGTCATGCTCAAGTCTATTCGCATCCTCATTTCCATAGCATCCGCTCTCAACTATGAGATCTGGAAAATGGACGTCAAGATAGCTTTTCTTAACGGGAAGCTTGATGAAGTCATTTATATGGATTAGCCAAAATGATTTAAAGTAGCTGGACAAGAAGGAAAAGTTTGCAAGTTGAATAGGTCCATTTATGGACTTAAGCAAGCTTCTTGTTCCTAGAACCTTAGGTTTGATGAAATAATCAAAACCTCTGGCTTTGAACAAAATATTGATGAGCCTTGTGTTTACCAACTGAAGGCAAATCAAATAGTGGTATTCTTGGTTCTTTATGTAGATGATATCTTACTCATTGGAAACAATGTTAAGATATTGTCAAATGTGAAGAATTGGATGAGCACTCAATTACATATGAAGGATTTGGGTGAAGTGAGTTATGTTCTAGGTATCCAGATCATTAGGGATAGAAAAAACAAAGTCTTAGCTCTATCTCAAGCAGCTTACATTGATAAAGTGCTTGAGCGTTTTTCAATGACAAATTCCAAGAAAGGACGTCTACCATCGTGCAATGGAATTCATCTATCAAAATAGCATTCTCCCTAAACTCCATGGAGAGGAAGATGCAATGAGAAAATTTCCTTATGCATCTACTGCTGGAAGTCTGATGTATGCTATGTTGTGTACTAGACCATATATTTGCTATGTATAGTGGGAGTAGTGAGGAGTTATCAATAAAACCCAGGACCAGAACATTGGATAGTAGTTAAGCATATTCTGAAGTATTTAATGCGGACTAGGGATTATATCTTAGTTTACAAGGGTGGTGTTCTAAACCTTGTAGGCTACACAAATTCATATTTTCAAATAGATGTCGATGACAGGAAGTCTACACCGGTGGAGCTGTGATATGGAGAAGCGTAAAAAAGTCTGCGATCTCATATTCCACCATGGAGGCTGACTACATAGCTGCGTCTGAAGCATCTAAGGGAAATAGTCTGGCTAAAGAAGTTTTATTCAGATCTTGGTGTTATTCCAGATATGGATAAACTGCTTGTGTTGTTTTGTGACAACACATGAGCGATAGCCAACTCGAAAGAACCTCAAAGTCACAAAAGGAGTAAGTATATAGAAATGAAGTATCACATAATTCGATAATTTATGGCCAGGGGAGATGTGAAGGTTACGAAGATTGCATCTGAAGACAATCTTGAGGATCCATTTACAAAGACATTATCAGAAGATACTTTTTATAAGCATATCAAGGAAATGAGATTAGTAGAATTAAGGCATTAGTTCAATTAGTGCAAGTGGAAGTTTGTTGGGGTTTTATGCCCTAATTAAAACTCAACTTCTTTGTAATCCCATTTTATTATCAATAAAAGAATAGAAATCATTTTTTACTTGGTCAATCACTTTGCTCACATTTTTTATTTTCATGAATATTTGTTTAATATGAACTTCTACTAAATCCCGACCATATAGCTAATCATATTTATAGTGACATAATCACAGTGAAATATAAATATGATTATATGTTCAAAAGTAAATTAGTCCTAACATTAGTCAGTGCACAAGATTTACACTAACTTGCCAATCTACGATATAATCTACTTACACATTGTAGTGTTATGTTCTTTCTAGAACATTAGCAAAGTAGATAAGATCAGATGTATTTGTTACATCGGAGTGGGCCGATATTGACAGTAAATAGGATAAGCAAACATACTGTTATTATCTATTCTAGTCCTATCTTATAGTTGACCATAGGTCAATTCAATCTCAATTCTAAGTGGTTAGTATTCTAACTGGTTGTATTATTTGAGTTCTTTGACTTGTTCGTTACCAGCTTACCTTATGTACTTGCCTACATTTTGGGAACTCGGCAGTATAATTGAGTGAGAGTGTTAATCATAGATATGAACATCTATAGCTTCTGATGAAGAAGTAAAATGATGGTTTCCTTTTATTTTGGTTTGAGGTGCTAAATGATAGAGATCTCATTTCAGTAATTAATAATAGTTTAATGAAATATTGTTTACAAGGAACTAAGTGTTTTAAGGATAAAATACAATGAGGGGTAAAACATTATTTTAGTCATATCTCATTGTAGACCGTCTATAGAGGATTGAATGATAATTATGGTTGTAACTATGGATAACTAATAATATATCTATATTACTTATAGAGCATTCTATGAATTCAAGAGTGCAATTCTGAGTCTTTAGTGGAGTCACGAGGACTTAATAAGTTAGTAAATTTATTTGTTAAATTTATGATAACTTATTGGGGCTTGATTTCATAGGCCAATGGTCCCCACAGTACCTTGGATAAAATTCTCTAGATAGTCTCTATTAATTGACTTAATTATCAATTAGAATTATCAAATCTGACGAGGTCAATTTTAGATTATTATAGAGTTATGCAATTTAGAGAAGAAAAGAGATTTTAATGCAAATTTATTATTTAGGACAAATTGGTGTCTAAATTATTAAATAAGTTTAAAACAAGGTTCAAATTATAAATAATTAATTTGATAAATGGTTTAGATAATTATTTAATTAATTGATCAATAGAAATTAATACGGGCCTTGACTTTAAGTCCAACAAGCTTATAATTAAATGGAAAATTTCACGAGCCTAAAGCCCATGATAATTTTGACCTAGTGGCTGATATTATTTATGTTTTTATAGATTTTTAATTAAATAAGTGACCTAATAGAGCCTATAAAAGGAATGCTAAGTGAGAGTTGAAAAGAGTTGATCAGAAGATCTAGTTTTGATGCTTTAGGGTTTTAGACTCTCTCTACAACAAAAATAATTTTCTAAGCCTCTATATTCTCTTCTCTTCTTCACTCTCTGTATTTATCTCATATGTTGAGAATTGCTCACTCTATTGTTGGTTATTCTAAGGATAATGTGGAAGGCTGTGAAAAAATTTGAAAATCGGTTCAATTTCTTGGTGATACCATGCGACAGAAAGGATAAAAGGGCTAAAGAAACTGAAGGAAAGACTTATTCATTCTTCTGCATAAAATGTAAGTGTTCTTACCATTATCTCTGTTTAATTCAATTATAGAAACATGTTCTAGATTTTCTTATATTGATTTGTTTAATATATGATTTACATGAAAATATATATGATTTTGTACAAGTATTCCCAATAACTTTCCTAGTTGATCGATATTGGTTGCCTAGTGGTGAATTTTGGGACTTAATAGTTATTTAGGTGAAATCTATAATTTTATTATAAACTAATTATTTTCTAGTGAATTAATGGTACTTAAGGAACAAGAGGTAATTAGAAGGGTAAAACGATAATTTTGACCAACTCTAATTAATGAACCACTAAATGGATGACATAACTACATTTATTGATTACATCAATGGAATAGAATAAAAAACTCTATAAATATAATTATATAAATACTTAGAGTGAAATTCTATATTTATAGTGGAGTGATCATGGGATTAATAATTAAGATTATTGAATTAAAGAGTTCAATTATTAATCTATTTATTAGAGATTCATATTATAGTTTCATGGTCCCTGGGTCGGCTCTATCCTACACTGTCAAGGGTAAGGATGTCACAAGGACGATTAATAGAGAAAATGGCTAAATTTGTAAAACACGCATTAAACTGTTTACTTTATAAAAATGTCGCTCATCTCACATGTATTAGAAAAATACCATTTTAAGGAAAAGTTCAATGGGACTTATTTTGTTTATTTGATTTTCAAATACTGCATAAAGACATAATATTTTTATTTCAAACACATGGGCCCAAATTGCATGATTTATCAAGGCCCCAAACAACTTTTCCTTAAAATGGTATTTTTCTAATACATGTGAGATGAGCGACATTTTTACAAAGTAAATAGTTTAGGGGGCGTTTTACAAAATAGTATCAGAGATGATCATTCTTGTTTCCAAGGACCCTCTACATACATGCTATAGATGGGAAAATCCCACCTCACTGTGTCGTAAGTACTTGCTTTAATTGTTATTTGCTTTCTTTGTTTTAAATATTTAGTTTTGTAATTGTAGTATACAAAAGATGCGTCCTATCATTAGGACCACTAAGAAACAATTACTTAAAGAGATTCACGCTATACCAAAACTGTTAGGAGTATGTCCTAAAAGCATGTAAAAGACATTTGGTATTTCAATGAATAAATAAATACAATGGTCTATTATTGTTATATTTAGATTATTAAAATATTGTTTGAATAATTTTGTAAATATCAGAAAAATTCCATATTCATTATTGAGGATGTGATCTTGTATTAGTACGAGAGAATTAAGATCACATGAATGAATAAAAATAGTCAACAACAACAAATTGAAGTTATGGAATTCTATAATTGGGGTTGTAAGTATGGTTTGCTAGGTATCATGTTGATACAAATAATCTACATTCGGATTATTAATGTGGGAAGACATCTTGGTAAATGTGCTTTATATAATATGATTATATATGACATGGACCGATATGAATAAAAGTCTTTATCCAAAAAACATTTAATAATAAAGACTTGTAATTCATATCATAACTGATGATCATTTATAGATCAACCTAAATCCTGAGTGTTCATGAACTCCTGTTCATGTTTATTAAATCTTTTGATTCATTCGTTAAGGTCTCTTCATAGAATGAGGCTAATGACTTTTGTTTTGGAGATTTAATATCATGGATGGCTGGGAACATGTATCAACAATATAGAATCTAATCTTTCCTAACGGATCGTATATTGGTTCCCTTAAGGGTTAATTCTGGAACTGAATGATTTTGAGCTCAAATATATAATTAGATTATAGATTAATTATTCACTAGTGAATTAATGGTACTTAAGGAATAAGAAGTAAATTAGAAAGGTAAAATGGTAATTCTTCCATCCTAATTTATGAACTAATTAATTAGAGGGTTAAACTATTGTAAGATGGTTATATCAATAGACAACTTAAAATAAGATATCTGTAAAAGTATAACTATAACATAAAGAGTTCAATTATGAATTTATAGTGGAGAAATATCATAATTAATAAATTAACTATTATGTTTAAAGAGTTTAATTATTTAGTTTCAATTTATTGGAGCTTAATGTTATAGGTCCATGGTCCCCGAAATGGCTCAAACAAACACTGACAAAGATAAATACAAAAATGGGCAAAAGGACATATTTGATAAGTAAAATATTTTTCTATGCACCAAACATAATTAGTGTATAATTATTTGTAATTAATTAATTGAGAATTAATTAATTATTTGATTTAACAGAAATATAGTTATTTTTTAATTAATTTATTTTTGAGATTTTTCCTATTTAAATAATAATAAAATTGGGAAAAATCACATGTCTTCCTTGGCATGCGGTACACGTGTAGCACAGTGCACAGTCACTGTGCTACACGCATAAGAAGCTCATGGTAGTTTCTTAGTTCCACATTTTTAGTTATTTAAATATTAAATAAATAATGAGTTATTGTAATATGATTAAAATATTATTATTTAAACATAATCTAATAACTAATTAGTTATTTTCAAATTGTTTAAAATAACTAATATTTTATTTTTAATATATATTGGATATATTAAATATAGGAGATTAGTTTTTTAAGGTGATACTTTTCAGTGATAGAAAATATATTGTGAAATCTCCTTGAGAGAAACAAAACAGTGCTACAAGCATAGGTCACTATTCTTCACAAAATTAGGTCCAAACTTTATCAGATCTCATGTGTTGAGAACATCTGATAAATAGATTTTGCCTATTATTTTGTATAGCGAGCCCACACTTGTTCGTTGTGTGCTGAGAACATTTTGGAAGATCTTGGTGTGAGATCTCAAGGATTTTTACCATACAAAAAGATAGCAGCAAGGAATGGCTTGAGGTAATTTTCTGTTCATATCTTTGATTCAATACATATATACATGTCTGTGAAGAAGTAGATCTAGAAATATTGTGGGGTTAAATTAACAATTTTGATTGTTGTTCCACTGCGTATAATCTCTTATTTGATCTATAAAAACCAACATAAACTACAACTTGATGAGGATAACGAAGATTGGAGGATTGCCATACTAAAGATGACTACAGCAGTATGTGAGTGTATTCAGGGAATGATTAACAAGAGAGGTGCATTGTTTTAGCCTATTGAGCAATACCGGGTGTTGAGGGAATCACTATCAATATACCTTGAGGCTCACCTTCAATTGACCATAGCGTGGCACGACGTCGTCCGGGACGACTTGGACTTCGACACTATCGAGTACACTATTTACGACCTCGTGGACAATTATGAATTCAATCGTTTAAAGGCAGTCCTAGTTAAGAATGATGACAGAGAGATGGAGGAACGTTTCGAGAGAATATACAACATGGAAGGAGAAATGGCGCGTCAAGAGGCAATAAGCGTCATACCAAAAGTGAGCGCCAAGATGAGGGTGATGGCTAGCGCCCCTGACTACTTCCACTTCTCGGAAAATATGTTCGATTACGATTCAGGGACAAGTCCACGATCGAGGACTAGAGTCCGTCTCAAATTTCCATCAATAAATCTCATTTAAATAAAATGGGACTTCCTTAAAGACCCTTAAAATCCTATGGAGTCTTTTATGGTTCAACTTAGACATTTTTTTTGGATGTTGATTTATGGGGTACTTTTAAGATAACCTAGGATATTATAGTATTATCTTTTCTCTCTCTTGCAAACTCTAAATGTTGTGTGTATGTCAGTATGTATGAAAACTTTCATGATTAGATTTTAAGTAACCAAAACACAATGTGATTTATCTCCTCTTATGATTTTCTTTGGTGACTTATAATTTTATAATGTCGACAAGAGGAAGAGGAACAAGAGGTCGAAGGGGAAGAGGCCGAGGAAGAAGAGCCTCTGTAAACCTGAATGCTGCAGAAATCCAATGCCACCAGCCCAACCAATAACCCCAGTTGCGCCAGCTGTGGATTTGGCTGCAGAGATAGCAAGATTGAGGGAACAATTAAGGGAGACAGACGAGGAGTTGGCCCAAGCTAGACAAGTGCCCCAAGTGCCATTGGTGCAGCCTAAGCCTCCTATACCACCACTAGCACCATTGCCAATGGCTTACGGTTTCAAGCCAGTCTATGAACACTTTCCCCACCTAACTTTGAAGGGAAAGAAGACCCTATAGTTGCAGAAGATTGGTTGAAGTCAGTTGAAGCTATCTTTGATCACATGGAGCTGAACGACCATAAAAGGGTTTTGTGTGCAGCTCACCTACTCAAAACGGATGCAAGGATATGGTGGAACGTGGTGAAACAGACTCGTGGCATAAACACTATGACTTGGGCAGATTTTGTTCAAGCATTTGGCAAAAATTATTACAGTGTAGTTGTACTGGCAACCAGGGTGTATGAGTTTGTGACTTTGGTTCAAGGAAACATTTTTGTTACCGATTATGCTCAAAAGTTTGACAGGTTGGCGATGTCTGCACCTGAAGGTTTATGAGATGACTCAAGCCCATGATTGATAGAGATGTCAATATTACCAGTACTGAGATGGGTAGTTACACTAAAGTTTTGGATAAGGCTCTTGATGCATAATACTTGGAGGGCCGCATATGGAAGGACAGTGCTGCAAGAAGGGAGGCCAACAAAAACAAGGGCTCCCATGAGAGCAACAAGAGGAAGGCCCATGAAAGACAGAGTAGTGGTAATGACAAGAGGCCTAGACCCTCGGCCACGAATGGCAACAATAATAACTAATACAACAACCATAATAGTCACAACAATGATCGTAACCATGAAAGCCACCAAAACAACAAAGTTGAGTATCCCAGCTGCCCTAAATGCTCGCGTCGACATTTGGGGCAATTTCAGGCAGGCACCAACAAGTGTTACAAGTGCGGTCAGATAGGCCATCTGAAGAAAGATTGCCCACATTGGAATGCAGGAGTAGGGCAAGGCAGCAATAACAAACTAGTGCCAGCAAGAGTCTTTGCATTGACCCAAAAGGAAGCAGCCAACAGTAACACCATTATCATAGTTCAACTCCCTATTTCTGGTATGATATGTAAAGTCCTCATTAATTCAGGAGCTACTCATTCTTATGTTGCTATGAATGTAATTTATAAACTGTGATTGCCTTGTAAACTATTTGAGCGTAGTATTAGTACCATGTTACCATCAGAAGACATTATGTCGTCAACTAGGTTGTTATAGTCAGCTTCCATAGTAGTTGAGGGTAGAGAGTGCCCAGCAGACCTCATAGAGTTAGACATACCAGATTATGACACTATACTTGGCATGGATTGGTTAGCCAAATATGGAGCAAATATTGATTGCCGGTGAAAGATATTAGAGTTCAGACTGGAGAAAGGAGAACTCTTTTCTTTTAAGGGAGAAATGACATGATTTCGTACACTCATTATATTGGCATTGGAAAATGCAGCATGGGTGTTCAACATATTTGGCAAATGTTGTGGATAAATGTTAAGAGACAGAGTTAAAACTAGAAAATGTTCACATTGTTTATGAGTTTCCAGAAGTTTTTCCTGAGGACTTGCACTAAAAATAGTACCAATATCCAAGGCACCCTACCGAATGGAACCTATAGAGCTTAAGGAACTCAAAACCCAGCTACAGGAATTGTTGGGCAAGGGGTTCATATGACCTAGTCATTCTCCATAGGGGGCACCAGTACTGTTTGTGAAGGAAAAAGATGGAAGTATAAGAATGTGCATCAATTATCGAGAACTCAATAATGTCATGACTAAGAACAAATATCCTTTCCCTAGGATAGATGATGTAACGACCCGAATTTGCTAATCAGGCTTAGGGCCTTGATTAGTGTGCCTGGAGGGCAATAAGTGATTTAAATGCTTATATGTGAATTTATGTGTATATATGATTATGATGCATGTTTAATTGAGTTAAATGTGCATGTGGACCCCGTCTGGATATTAGGGGCATAAGTGTGATAAATGACACAAATGTTGTATATATGTGATATGTCTGTACAGCACGATCTGAGACAGTCCTGGGGAGCGGTTAGCTAGAGTGTCACAATGGGGTTGAGATTCGGACTCGGTGCGAGTCGAGGGGTAACTTAGGTATTAGATGAGTTATGGGGTCATCGGGACATGAAAATAAATATTTGGAGATATATTTGAGGATAGAATGTCTAGGCGGGAATACTTGGGAAATTTACCATTTTGCCCTCGGGGACGTTTTGGTACCCCGAGCCTTGAGGTAATCCTTTAGACTTAAGTTAATAAAAACAAGGGAGGGAATCGTTTAGAAGACTTAGGAACCGACTCACCTTCTCCCAGCTGAAGATAAACCTTATCTCTTTTTCTCTTTCACTCCCTAAGACAAAACTCAAGGGAACTTTGGTGGAAACTAGCTTTAGCAAGGAATTGGCTGAGGAAACTTAGGAGTTTAAAGCTTGAGGATTAAGGATCAACTTCTGGGATTGAGTTCAGCAAGGTAAGCTCTAACTATTGGGACTATGTTGAGAATTGTTGCTGGTTTGCTAGAGCATGCATGTTAGTTAAGCTTAATCTGTTTTTGGGTATTCTAGTTGGATTTTGGAGCAGATTTCTGGTGGGTTTTAGTGTTGATATTGAGCTGGTATTCATGTGTTATTTATCTGGGTTCATTAAGTAGGTTTTGAATGAGCTAGCTTGAGGAAAAGGTAGGGAAGAAGATGGAAAATTCTGGGTTCGGAGGTGAGAGCCGCGGCCCTAGGAGGGGTGCGCCGCGGCCCGTGTGCGCGCGCGGCCATGGAAGGCCGAGAAGCTCATGCGCGCCGCGGCCCGTGTGGGGGTCAGTGAGGTGCTAGCCTCTGTTTCGAGGCTAGCCGCGGCTCTTGTGGGTGGGGCCGCGACCCTTTGTGCCAGATTGAGTTTTAAGGGTATTTTAGGCTTGGGAACTCAAGGGGTAAGGCTCGGGATGGATTTTATCACCCAGATTGATAGAATTCAAAGACCCGGAGGTTAGGGTTATGGCTCTAAGTTATTTATTGGATTAGAATTTGATGGATGGACATTGTTAATGTGTTGTGACTAGGGTTTCGGCGAGGCTCACGTTAGAGGACTGTGCTCGGGGGATCGGTGCTCAGAAAGCTCGGAACTCAGGTAAGAGAACCCTTGTTCCCATAGAGCTTGTGTACAGGGCTGAGCCCAATGTGTTTGAATAGAATTGATAAGCAGGGCTGAGCCCAATATGTTAGAACTGCTGGGCGTAGCCCTTTATCTAATTATGCTAGAATTCTATACTTGCTCATTATGCTATGTATATTATGATGTGAATGGTCGGCTTGAGCCGGGAATGGTGTAGACCGAGAATGGTGAAGGGCCGGAAACGGCATTGGGCACGTTGAGTGCAAGGCCGAGAACGGCAAGAGGCCGAGAGCAGCGTTGAGCACGTGGAGTGCGAGTTGCCAGGGCGAGTCCCTAGAAGGATACCTGGGATATCCTCATGGCGTGGTCCGCGAACCCTGGGCTTGGTAAACGCCTGGGACGGCTAGGCCGTATGTGTTTAGCCATTGGTGGCCTCTTTATATGCTTGATTATGTGTTGCATATGTTATCTATTTGTGGGTTTTCTTGCTGGGCTTCGGCTCACAAATTGTAACGACCCGAATTTGCTAATTGGGCTTAGGGCCTTGATTAGTGTGCCTGGAGGGCAATAAGTGATTTAATTTGCTTGTATGTGAATTTATGTGTATATATGTTGTATATGTGTGATATGTCTGTACAGCACGATCTGAGACAGTCCTGAGGAGCAGTTGGCCAGAGAGTCACAACGGGGTTGAGATTCGGACTCGGGGCGAGTCGAGGGATAATTCGGGTGTTAGTTGAGTTATGGGATTATCGGAACATAGAAATAAATATTTGGAGATATATTTGAGGATAGAATGCCTAGGCGAGAATATTTGGGGAATTTACCATTTTTGCCCTCGGGGACGTTTCGGTACCCCGAGCCTTGAGGTAACCTTTAGACTTAAGTTATATAAAACAAATAAAAGAAAGGAACCATTTAGAAACTTGTAAACTGACTCATACTTCTCCTCACACTGAAGTTAGTTTGAGCTTATCTCTCTCTCACTCTCTAAGACAACACTCAAGAGGAAACCTAAAGGAATTACCAATGAATTGAAGGGATTTCAGCTAGGATGCTCTAGGAGCTTGAAGCTTTGGGATTGAGGATCAAAATTCTGGGATTAAGCTCAGCAAGGTAAGCTCTAAACATTAAAGTTTAGCCTTTAACTTTCTGCTGGTTCTAGAGGATTGCATGTAGCTAAGCTTGCTTAATCTTTGGGTGTTTTAGCTAAGTTTTGGAGCATACTTTGATGAGGTTTTGATGTTGTTTCTGTGCTGGAGTAACCATGTTGAATATCTAGGAGTCTTAGCTTGGTTTTGGTGGTAATTGGCTTGAAGAAGGGATGAAAAACTGATGGAAAATCTGTGTTCGTCGTATAGAGCCGTGGCCCTAGGAGGATTTTAATGATATTTTTGACTTGGGAACTTAAAGGGTAAGGCTCGGGATATTTTATCATTCGGATTGATAGAATTCAAGATCCCAGAGGTTAGGGTTACGGTTTGTGGTTATTTGTTGAGTTGGAATTTGATGGTCGGATATTGCTATGTGTTGTGACTAGGATTTCGGCGAGGCTCACGTTAGTGGACTGTGCTCGTGGTATCAGTTCTCAGGAAGCTCGGAACTCAGGTAAGAAAACCCCTATTTCCGTAGAGCTTGTGTGCAGGGCTGAGCCCAATGTGTTGAATGGAAATGATATGCAGGGCCGAGCCCTATATGCTAGAATTGCGGAGCATAGCTCATTATCTATCTATGCTTTAATTATGTGCTTGTTGCTATATTGTGTTTGATACTATATGTGTGATCGGCAAGAGCCGGGAACGGAGTAGACCGGGAACGGTGTAGACCGGGAACGGCATTAAGCACGATGAGTGCAAGGCCGAGAACGGCTTGAGACCGGTAACGGCAATGAGCACATGGGGCGCTAGTAGCCAAGGCGAGTCCCTAACAGGATACCTGGGATATCCTAACGGCATGGTCCGCGAACCCAGGGTTTGGTAAACGCCTGGGACGGCTAGGCCGTACGTGTTTAGCCATTGGTGGCCGGCTTATATGTTTAATTCATGTATTGCATATGTTATCTGTTATGGGTTTTCTTGCTGGGCTTCGGCTCACAGATGCTCTGTGGTGCAGGTAAGGGTAAGGAGAAGATTAACCAACCATGAGCACAGCTGGCGTGAGGCGGCGTGTACATGTCCGGCCAGCCTGGCTGTCATAGCGAAGGGATTTTGGGAGATGCTTGTAAATGAACTTATATTTTGTCGCCTAGTTGACTCTGACCGGTTTTGTGTTGTAAATATTTTCTAAACTATGTTTTGGGATCCCAAATGTAAATTTTTATAATTAAATGTGAAAAACTACTTTCTCTAATGTTTTCCTTGTAATTAGGGCTTAATGACACGTTTTAAGTTTAAACCTCGATTAGCGAGTTGAAAGCACGGTTTTAAACACACTTAGTATCGGCTCTAAGGAGGTAGGGCGTTACAACTTGGTATCAGAGCGAGCCAAGGCTATTGGTTCTGGAGATTGATCGAACATGTACACACGCAGTCAGTGACAAGCTTAACTCAGGGTTGGTTGGTGAGAATGGTTTGTATGTCTGAATATGTGTTTAACTGCCCTGTATACCTGTTTGTTTTGTATGGAGCATGATGAATTGGTTAACATATGCATGATGTTAGGGCATGGCCCGCTGTGTGTTATATGATATATGAGCTATTTTGTGTGGGTTACTGATGTGCCTGGGAGGTGGTTTTGGATGTTGTTGTCTTGCCTAATGAGCGGCGTCGATGGTTGCAGGCATATTTGTTGAGATGCCTCGTCAATCAGCTAAACTCCGCGGCAGTAGGGCCGAGGATGACAACCAGGGTCAGGACCCTCTGCCTACCCCACAGAACTGGAACAGATTGTGGCCGAAGTGGAGGCCAGACTGCAGAGAACAGAGGAAGAGCTGCGACAGATGAGGCAGCAGACCCCGCCTCAGGTTACTGGGCTGCCAATGCAGTAGGCTGCAGTGCCAGTGCCTGTTCAGTCTACTCCGGAGAATAGGTTGGAACCATTGTATGAAAGGTTCAGGAAGCAGCAACCTCCTACTTTTGAGGGTGGTTCGGACCCATTGCTGGCAGAGCAGTGGATGAACCTGATTTCTGTGGTCTTGGATTTTATGAGGGTCGAAGGACATGACAGGGTTGACTGTGCAAGCTATGTGCTCAGGGCTGATGCTCGCATCTGGTGGGATGTGGTGAGCCAGCGGAGGGATGTTGCGGTTATGACATGGGAGGAGTTTAAAAATGTTTTAACGAGAAATATTACAGTGTGGCAGTGCGAGTTGCGAAGGTTGATGAGTTTATCAACCTAACTCAGAATCGAACGACAGTAACATAGTATGCAATCAAGTTTGATAGATTGGCGAAGTTTGCGCCAGATCTAGTGCCGTCGGATGCGGCCAGGAGGGATAGGTTTGTGCAGGGGTTGAATGTTATGATTGCCCGCGATGTGAACATTACCTTGGATCCAGTGACTACCACTTATGGCCAAGCAGTGGATAAGGCCCTTACTGCTGAGAGGGCTGAGGATCAAATATGGAAGGACAGCGCTGTTAGGCGCGATGCTAGGAGGATAGTGTCTCCTTTTGTTGGGACCAATCGGGGCAGTGCCCCCAGCGAGCAGAAAAGAAGAGCTCCGGATTCATTTACTTCTCCTAGTACTGATAGGAGAGTGCGGGGTGCTACTACCGGCCGACAGGGTGGCGGTGATAACTGGATGAGTTTTCCTATGTGTCCACGTTGCAGGCGTCGACACCAGGGTAAGTGCAGGATCAGGGCTTGCTTTGTTTGTGGGAGTGCCATCCATTTGAAGAGGGATTGCCCTCAAGTTAAGAAGGAGGAGCAGAAGCAAAGTGACAGTCTTGCTCCTGCCAGGGTATTCACTTTGACACAGACTGAGGCGGAGGCTAGCCCCTCAGTGGTGACAGGTCAGATCTCTAGTGCTGGTTCTTTATATTCTGCATTGTTTAATTATGGGGCTACCCACTCGTTTGTATCTGCTAGGGTGATAGATCAGCTTTGTAGACCTAGTGGTGTGTATGCTAGAGGATTCCAGACTTTGTTGCCAACAGGGGAGTTGGTAGTCTCTAGGAAGTGGATTAGGGCATTACCTATGGAGGTAGATGGTAGGGAATTGTTTGTTGATTTGATTGAGTTGGAGATGGATGATTTTGACATAATCTTTGGAATGGATTGGCTATCCAAGTATGGGGCACGATAGACTGCAGGTGCAGGATGGTGACGTTTGAACCGGAAGGGGAGGTGCCCTTTGTGTTTGTGGGGACAGTTAGTGGACCACGTGTACCAATGATTTCAGCCTTACGGGCAAGGGATTTGATACAGAAAGGTTGCATGGGATTCCTGGCAAGCGTTGTGGATACTTCCAAGGTGGTGCTGGTTGGACCGGGTGAGACAAGGGTGGTGAGTGAGTTTCCAGAGGATCTGCCAGGGTTGCCGCCTCGGAGGGAGATTGATTTCGTTATAGAGTTGATACCAGGAGCGGAGCCAGTATCCAGGACACCTTATAGAATGGCTCCAGCGGAGTTAAAGGAGTTGAAGATTCAGCTGCAGGAGTTACTTGATTTGGGGTTCATTAGACCGAGTTTCTCTCCATGGGGTGCACCAGTGTTGTTCGTTAAGAAGAAGGATGGGTCCCTCAGGATGTGCATTGACTACAGGGAGCTGAACAAGTTAACCATTAAGAATAAGTATCCATTGCCTAGGATCGATGATTTGTTTGATCAGCTACAGGGTAGGACAGTGTTCTCCAAGATAGATCTCCGATCAGGTTACCATCAGTTAAGGATCAAAGAGGAGGACATACCAAAGACCGCTTTCCGAACGAGGTATGGACACTATGAATTCCTGATTATGTCCTTTGGATTAACCAATGCCCCAGCGGCTTTTATGGACATGATGAATAGGGTTTTCAAGGACTATCTGGACAAGTTTGTGATTGTGTTTATCGACGATATCTTGGTGTACTCCCAGACAGAGATGGAACATGAGCAGCATTTTCGATTGGTACTACAGCGGTTGAGGAAGCATAAGTTGTATGCTAAGTTCAGTAAGTGCGAGTTTTGGTTACCACAAGTTACATTTCTGGGCCATATCGTTAGTAAGGAGGGGATTCTGGTTGACCCAAGTAAGATTGAGGCGGTCAGGGATTGGCCTAGACCGAGTAATGTTCCTGAGGTGAGAAGCTTTTTGGGTTTGGCAGGGTACTACCGAAGATTTGTTGAGGGGTTCTCCAGAATAGCTACGCCATTGACGGAGTTGACAAAGAAGAAGACCAGGTATGTCTGGACGGACAGATGTGAGAATAGTTTTAAGGAGCTTAAGCGGCGATTGATTACTGCGCCAGTACTTAGCTTGCCCACAGAGAATGAAAATTTTGTGGTCTACTGTGATGTGTCTAGGCAGGGTTTGGTGTATGTGTTGATGCAAGCTGGCAAGGTGATTGCCTATGCGTCAAGGCAGTTAAAGGAGTATGAGCAGAGGTATCCTACACATGATCTAGAGTTAGCAGCAGTGGTGTTTGCACTTAAGATTTGGAGGCATTATCTTTATGGTGAGAAGTGCGAGATTTACACTGACCATAAGAGCCTAAAGTATTTCTTTACCCAGAAGGACTTGAATATGCGCCAGAGGCGGTGGTTGGAGTTGGTTAAGGATTATGATTGTGATATCCTCTACCATCCTGGGAAGGCTAATGTTGTGGCAGATGCATTGAGTCGGAAGGGCCCAAGACAGTTGTTTAGCTCGAGGCAGATATCCGGTAAGTTAGCTTAGGAGATGGTCAGAGCGGGTATAGAGTTGGTGGTTTGACAGTTAGCCAACATCACTCTTCATTCTACATTCCTTGAGAGAATCAAGGAAGCGCAGGAGAAGGATTCTCTGTTGTGAGGTCATAGAGAGAGTGCTTTAGTCGGAGCGACAAATGACTTCTCCATTTCAGAGATGGGATTATTGAAGTACAAGGGTCGAATCTGTGTTCTAATGGATATGTTTAATTCATGTATTGCATATGTTATCTGTTATGGGTTTTCTTGCTGGGCTTCGGCACACAGATGCTCTGTGGTGCAGGTAAGGGTAAGGAGAAGATTAACCAACCATGAGCACAGCTGGCGTGAGGCGGCGTGTACATGTCCGGCCAGCCTGGCTGTCAAAGCTAAGGGATTTTGGGAGATGCTTGTAAATGAACTTAGATTTTGTCGCCTAGTCGACTCTGACCGGTTTTGTGTTGTAAATATTTTCTAAACTATGTTTTGGGATCCCAAATGTAAATTTTTATAATTAAATGTGAAAAACTACTTTCTCTAATGTTTTCCTTGTAATTAGGGCTTAATGACACGTTTTAAGTTTAAACCTCGATTAGCGAGTTGAAAGCACGGTTTTAAACACACTTAGTAACGGCTCTAAGGAGGTAGGGCGTTACATAGATGCTCTGTGGTGCAGGTAAGGTTAAGGAAAAGATCAACCAACCATGAGTACAGTAGGCGTGAGGCAGCGTGTACATATTTGGCCAGCTTGGCTGCCACGGCCAGAGGATTTTGGGAGATGCTTGTAAATGAACTTAGATTTCATCGTTTAGCCGACTTAGTACAGTTTTTATGTTGTAAATGTTTCTAAACTGTATTTTGGGATCCCAAGTGTAAAATTTTTATATTTATCTATGGAAACTACTATTTGTCGAGTCTTTTCTTTGTTTATGGCTTAGTTACACTATTTGATTTTAAACCTCGATTAGCGAGTTAAAAGTACATTTTTAAACTCACTTAGTGACGGCTTTAAGGAAGTAGGGCGTTACAGATGACCTCTTTGATCAACTGCAAGGGGCAACTGTGTTCTCAAAGATTGATCTACGATCTGAGTACCATTTGTTGAAAGTGAAGGAAGGAGATAGTCCTAAATCTTCATTCAGAACCCGCTTTGGGCACTATGAGTTACTAGTGATGTCTTTTGGACTCATAAATTCCCCAGCGACATTTATGGGCATGATGAATAAAGTGTTTAAGGATTACTTGGATAAGTTCCTGGTGGTGTTTATAGACGATATCCTTATTTACTCAAAGACTTAGCAGGAGCATGAGGAACAGCTAAGGTTACGCTCAATAGACTACAAGAACACCAACTTTATGCTAAGTTCTCTAAGTGTAAATTTTTGTTGCAACAAGTGACTTTCCTTGGACATATAGTGTCCAAGAATGGAATAGCAGTGGATCCAGCAAAGATCAAGGCCATTAAAGACTGGCCCCAACTCAGGAATGCCTCAGAGGTTCGAAGCTTCTTAGGGTTTATGGGTTACTATTAGAAGTTCGTCGAGGGTTTATCTAAGATTTCCACACCCTTGACAAACTTAACCTAAAAATGTAAATAAAGGTTTTAGACTATGAAGGATAAGTTAATATCTGCACCTATCCTTTGTGTTCCCACAGAGTGCAGAAAGTTCGTAGTGTATTGTAATGCATCTAAGAATGGTTTAGGTTGCGTGTTGATGCAAGATGGGAAAGTGGTAGCTTATGCCTCAAGGTAGCTCAAGGACTATGAGCTGAGATATCCCACCCATGATCTTGAGTTAGTAGCAGTGGTGTTCGTACTAAAAATATGGAGAAATTACCTTTATGGGATAAGTGTGAAATGCACACCAATCACAAAAGTCTAAAGTACTTCTTCACTCCGAAAGAGATGAATATGAGATAGCGATAGTGGTCAGAGTTAGTGAAGGACTACAATTGCGAGAATCTATACCACCCAAGCGAGGCCAACGTGGTGGATGATGCATTGAGTAGGCGAGGACATGGAAGTGTCTCAACTCTAAGCACAATGGAGACTCATCTATAGAAAGAGATTATTAACGTCAATATTGAGTTAGTAACAAGAGGCCTAGTAAACCTCACTCTATAGTTGTAACGCCCTGGATAGCCAAGACCGCTACACTATGTGTTTATAAAGTGCTAGACTTGCTAATCAAGTCGTTTAATTAAAACGTGTTATTGAAACTATAAAGGTACTGGGGTTAAACTGTTTTGGTCTCAAAAGTTACATTTTCATAAAGAAACTCTTCTTGCTTACACGGGATCCCAAAAAATATTAGAATTAAAGACTGTTTACAAAGTCATAAGGTTTAGATACAGTAACAAACCATATTAAGGCAAAACAGATAGTTAGGCAATCCCTGTCCTGATCCACTCCTCAACCACGGCGATCGAACAGCTGGCTATGTACATTCAACCCCGCAGCTCTCCATCTCAGGGTTGGTACAGCTTGCCTTTGCCTTTACCTGCACCACATAGCACCCGTGAGCCAAGGCCCAGCAAGGAAACACAACAACAGAGCATAAGCAATCAACAGACAAATAATTATCTCATATTGCTTCACATATTCTCAACCATATAACCATTCAGTATAATCAAGTATTCCACATACTAAACATAACAACTCATATCATATTTCAGCTCACAAATGATAACTAGGTCTAGCGCCCTCAGGCCGCTCCCTCCGTTATCCCACTGACTCTTGCCCGCTTAAACCGAGCTGAGTGAATATTAAGTTGTCCTCGGCTACCAGTGGCCAAGCCATGCCCTGTGTGCAAATATTGTGTTCGGCACTCTTAGGCCACTATCACATGTCCCATGGGATGATACCATCACTGACATAATACAAATATCGGGAGCACTTAGTCCCATCACAAACATATAACCGGGTGCAGTTTTCTTACCTTTTGATTCGCTAGCTTTGATCACTTGACTCCTTGAGCATGATCCTTCTCAAGCCCTAGCCCTCACCTAAACACAACCATAGGTCAAAGTCATCACCAAACCTCAAGTCCAAAACCTAGCGTCGGGACCAATCCCGAGCCCCCGGGAAGTCCTACTTCCACCAAACAAGGTGGTGGAATCAAACCCCAAACCCTTGGTCAAAAACCCTTGCAAACAACCCTAAAATCCCTTTCTAAAAATAGGGCAGCGCTACAACGCTCTTAGGAGGGCGCTACAGTGCTACAAGCAGAAGCAAAATCCCCCAGGAAGCTTGGCCTAGCGCTACAGAACCCTAAGGCTAGCGCTATAGCGCTAGTCACAGACAAGTAGTCTTCCAATTTTCCCTCCTGCGATTTCCTCGAACCAAACTCAACCAAAACCTCTCCAAACCTTCACCAAACTCAAAAACAACCTTATGAACATACTCCACTCATACCAAGCACCCCAAATACTCAAAACCCAATCACATGCATCCTTAATCTCAAAATTCACCATAGTTGACCCTAAGCTCAGAAACTCAGCAGAAACCAGTCAAAACATCAGAGTTAGAAGCTTAGAATTCATACCTTTAATGGGATTTCGATTTCAATGCAACCTCTACACCTCCTTAGCTTGCTCTTCCTCAACCTTTGGCCTGAATTCCCTAAAGTTCCCATCAAACTCAGCTTATACACCATAGTTCAAAAACCAAAACCAGAAACTGAAGAAGCTACAAGGTCTTACCTCAAGTGTTAGGGTGTTCTTGCTAAACCTCTGCCAATTCTCCAAGCCTAGCTTAGGATTCTTGATGCTCAGCCTAACTTACCTCCTCCCTGAGCTTTGCTCCAAAAATACTCAAGAAACTGATGAAGAAAGAATAAACCGATCTTAAGATACTCTCTCTGTTTTCTCCCTTTCTCTTTTCTTTCTTTGCCTTCTTTTCTCTCTTTCAGACTTCTATACTTTTCTACAACTTCCACTAACATAAAGCCTTAGTATTACCCATCTTTAAAAGGCCAAATGACCCTAATGCCCTCCCCTTTAATCCCAAGTCCTTTAGTCCACTTAAGGGCATTTTAGTCATTTCACCCCAATTCCCGCTAACTCCTCGAGTGTCTCTAATATTTACCGCTTAATTCCCGATACCTAATTAATCACCAATAATATTCCTCGATGTCAAAATAGACCCCAATATACTCACTAAATTTCCATTTATACCCCTAGGCTCACCCCGAGCCGGGCATAAATCCCCGCCATGACTTTTTCGCTAATCTGCTCACTAGAATCGTCTTGAGTCACAGATCACAGATATATCCACATAATAATGTGGTCTCGACAATTATCACATATATCAATACAGTTATGCCCATAATGGCCAAAATTACAATTATGCCCTTCTAACCTAATGAGGGCCTACATGCATACTAATACACATAGTCATGCATCTCAAATATTCAAATAGTCATATAACATGCTTTAAATCATAATCATGCATTTTACTCATTAAAGCCGCACATAATTCCCATTATGCCCTCTAGGCACACTAATCAAGGCCCTTAAGCCCTATTAGCGAATTTGGGTCGTTACAATAGTCCTCCCTATTGGAACATATTAGTGAAGGACAAAAGATGGATGAATCTTTAATGAAGCAAGAGTCTTTGGTATAGGAAAGTGGTAGTGATGACTTTACGATGTCCAATGGTGAATTGTTGTGATATAAAGATAGGATCTGTGTGCCTAACAATAACGAGATTAAGGCATGTATTATGAAAGATTCGCATACAACACCATATTCCTTACATCCAGGGTCGACAAAGATGTACCAAGACCTTAAAGCATTGTATTGGTGGCCTGAAATGAAGAAGGATGTTGCTGAGTTTATTGCCAGATGTTTGACATGTCAACAAGTCAAAGCAGATCACCAAAGGCCAGCAGGGCTACTTCAACCACTTTATGTTCCGGTATGGAAATGTGAAGACATAGCAATGGATTTTGTGGTAGGGTTACTTAGGACCGCAAAATAGCATGAATTTGCTTGGATAATAGTGGACGGGCTCACTAAGTTTGCCCATTTTCTACTAGTTAAGACCACCTACTCGGCGAATCAGTATGCAGAGTTGTATGTTAGCGAGATAGTGATACTTCATGGGGTTCCAAATTCGATAATTTCTTACCGAGGGTCAGTGTTCACGTCAAACTTTTGGAATAGATTGTAGAAAGCTGTAGGTACAAAGTTGAAGTTTAGTAGCGCTTTTCATCCACATAAAGATGGAAAGTCTAAGATTGCTATTCTGATTCTATAGGATATGTCGAGATGTTGTGTGTTGGACTTTTCTGAGTCTTGGAATCGATATCTACCCCTGACGGAGTTCTCCTATAACAATAGCTACCAGTCCACTATTGGGATGGTGATAACTGTAGAAATTAGAGTTATTTTACCACATTTTTTAAGCTAAAAATGATTTGGTTCTTAAATTTTTAATTAAATTATTAAATTTTAATTACTTTTTGAATTTATTAGCTTCATTTTAATTTTTATAGATTTTTATGTATTTTTATAATTATTTTGTTGTAAAATATTATATTTTTTTATATAAATAAATAAATGGGTATTGTTGAACTTAAATGTTAAATTAAATTATAATTAATATTTTCAAAGAATTTATATGAATTATTTATAATTGACAGTTTTTTATCATGACTTAATTTATATTTATTTTGTAGGAAATTGTTTTATTTTTTGTTCTTGAAGAGCCAAGAAAGAGTGAAGAAAAGGAAAAAGAAATAAAGAGAAAAAAAGTGTTATTTTTGAAGGAATGAAGCCCACCTAGCCCAGCCCGTCTTCTGGCCCGCCTGCCCAGCCTGCTCCACCCGAGGCCCACGTCTCTCACACGGCCCAGCCCGAGCCTGCTCCGCATGCCCACCTAAGCCCGCACGCCTGGCCCGTTGACCCGACCCTTTGCCCAAACCGCATCCAGCACCCGAGGCCCACCTGCCTGTTGACCAGCCCGTTTGAAGCCCAGTCTCCCAGCCCAATCCGAGACCCATTCCTGCCCAGTTGGGCCACCTGAAAAGAAAAAAAAAACTATTCTTTTTTTTTTCTTTCTAAAATAGTCAAAACCACAAAAGGCCAAAAATCATATTTTTCTTCCCAATGTTTTTTTTTTTCTTATCACTCAAATATCAATTCACTGTTCCCTATTTTTTCTTACCTAAATAAACATTCCTAATTCATTTTTTTTACCCTAATTTTTCACTAATCTTCCATCCAACCAAACCTTTCATCTTTCCAATACCCTTACACTTACTCTATTTATCCTACTACTTCCCAACACAATTAAATTAATCAATTTATTTATTTTAATTTGATTAATTTAATCTCCATATTTTGCCTATAAATAGAGTCTTGTAAGACCATTTGAGGAGCTCTTCTTCATCTTTTCAATCTCTTCTACGCTTCATATTTTTCTCTCTTCTTTTCACTATTTTCTCTCTACCATTTTCATCTTTTGAAGAGCATGTCAAGTATGTTATTTTGTAATTTTTATTTCAATCTAGTTATGAGCTTCTAATCTTTTTCAAGATTATTAAGATGACGATGAAGCAAAATGTAACTAGATAGTATTTTTTGTTGTATGTTGATTTCCCATTTGTACAACATTGTTTATGGATTTTTCTATCAAAGATATGCATTTTTCATCTATTATTGATTGTTAAAGCATATTACACTTAGTTCTTCATTATGCAAAAATATGATATTCTTTTATTAAATGTTTTTCATTAAATTGTTCACATGTAATTCTTAGAGCATAAGTATCATATTTTGCCTAAACATAATCTCTTTGATTTTTTATAGTTTCATTAGGTTGTAACACAACTAATGCTTAGAAATTATATCTTATATAAGCGAAGAAAAATCCTACCTTTTTTAAAGTAACTTGTGCTTGAATAGAAAATGTATTTTGAAAAAAAATATAGTGTGATTTATTTCAACTATATCTAAACTTGGGAATCAATATACTTATAAATATTATTGAACTTGCATTTTGTGGGTTCTAATATCTTAATAATCTTATTTTACATATCTCATTTGAAAACCATTTTTCTATTTAATCTTAAATCTTTTTATTACTTGTCTTTTATTTTTCTAAAACAAAATCTCATCAAATATTTGGAACTAGGTTAGAATCTTCTTGCTTTGTTTGAAATAGTTTCTTTTGATGTTAATCAACTCCCATTGGTTCGACCTCGTACTTACATGAACATTATATTCCGAAACGATTCATGCACTTGCAAGTATAAATATTAAAACACCCTCTTTTGGGTTCAACAAGTTTTTGGCGCCGTTGCCGGGGAGTTGCAAGAAAGAAACAATCTTTCTACAAGGTAAGTAACATTCTTCTACTAGTTATTTTATTTTTATTTGCACTATCATCTTTAAAAAAAAAAAAAGCAAAGTAAACAAAAATATATATATCTATAAAAATCGAAAAAAAGAGTAAAAATCGAAAAAGAAAAAAAAGAAAGTTATACATATATTCATTTATATTGTTATATATTATATTATATGTATTTCCTGGTAGTTGATGGCATTTAGTGCCTCCTACATACTTATTAGTTGAGTGCATTTGTGCCTCCTACATACTTGAACAATCTATCTCCTCTAGAGATGGCATTAGTGCCTCCTAGCTTTTATTTTTTGTTTATTATCTTAGTTGATGGCATTAGTGCCTCCTAAGTTTTATTATTATCATCATTATTATTATTAGTGTTGGTTGATGGCATTAGTGCCTCCTTGCTTTTATTTTTTGTTGATCATTTAGTTGATGGCATTAGTGCCTCCTAATTTTTATATAACTATTTGCTATTGCTATTGTCATTTTTTTTTTCTTAATTATCGCATTTAGTTAGTTGTAATTTTATTGTTTAAGAAAATACTTGAAAAATAAAAATAAAAAACAAAGCTTGTTCTTTCAACATAAGCAATTTTTGCATAAAGGAAATTTGGCAAAGTTCTCATCCACGCTTATTAATTAACCTCGGGGAGTTTTTATTAAGTTATGAGTAAGTGGAATCAAATAGGCCTGGGAACAAGTTAAACAAAAAAAAATAAATAAATAAAAAATCATAACAAAATATATATATATATAAATATTATAATCTCTTCTTGTTATAAGTATGCTCTGTGGTTGCGGTTCTAAGTGATCTTCCACATCAGAAATTTGTTTTCTTGTGATTGTTTGTGTTACTTGGTGAAATTTGTGACATTGTATGCATCATTGGCAACGTAATTCAAAAAATCGTTTGGTGAAAAAATTAGTGTCTTTACGTAAAATTGAAAGTGTTTTGAAAGTTTAAGCATAATGGAACAAGAACCTAATGTTGTGCAAGAAAAAACTCTTCTTGAATACTTTTCACCTATTTCATCTAATGCTCCATCATGCATTGTTTTACCCACTACTAATGCCACTCATTTTGAACTTAAACCATCAATCATTCAATTGTGACCATCATTTTATGGTTTAGAAAGAGAGGATCCATACATGCATGTAAAAGACTTTTTGGAAATTTTCTCAACTTTTCGTTTTCAAATTTTTTCAGATGAGTCGGTTAAACTTAGGTTGTTTCCTTTTTCTTTCAAAGATAGAGCCAAAGCTTGGTTAAACTCACTTCCAACTGGAACCATAACTACTTGGGATCAACTTTTTAATAAATTCCTTGCTAAATGTTTCCCCATGTCCAAAACTAATAATTTAAGAAGAGAAATCTCCGAATTTTATCAAAAAGATAACGAAGAATTTTATGAATGTTGGGAAAGATTTAAAGATTTATTATTAAAATGTCTCCACCATGTTTTTGAAAAATGGAGACTTGTAAAATATTTTTATGATGGTTTAACCCCTTCAAACCGACAAATGATTCAATCTATGCATACCAGAAAATTTTTAAAATTGCAAGGGCAATAGGCTTGGGACGCTCTTGAAGAATTGTCTGTTAATTCACAATAATGGAATTATTCTGAGCCCAGGTTTAGAGCCAACCCTTCACCGAAAAGAGAAGGAAAATATGAAATAAAAGAAGAAAGTGACTTAAGAACATCATTTGAAAAATTAGCAAGAAAAGTAGAAGCCTTAGTAATAAGTCAATCTATGAATTCTCATGTGCAACCTAAAAAAGATGTTTGTTCTTTATGTGCTAGTTCATGTCATAATGCTCAATCATGTCCTTCTTTTATTGAAATATTTTCTGAAGAGGCTAATGCTTTACATTTGTTGACGGTGAAATCTCGTCAACGAAATTAGATCGGAAAACTCAAAGGTAAGTCAGGTGATATTTATATAAGAACTGAGAAAAAACTTTAAGGAAAAGTAAACACAGATCAACAATGGAGCAAGCTTTAGTATATTTCTCAATAGCCTCTGCATACAATGAATTTTCTAACCCCTCATTCTGAGGGGTCAAGCTCCGTTTATACCTGGGCTCTAATGGCCCCTTATACATGGTGGTCCCTTGGGACAAAATAGTACATAAGTACATTGTCAGGGTAATAGCATAGGTGGTAGTGGTATGGGAAGAGTGGTGGAGCAGAAGATCATAGTGTCAGCCTGGTACATAGTCAGAGGCATGCATATAGTGCCTCCACTCTCTGTACAAATCCGTAGCTCCACTACCTGTGTGATACAGGTGTCAGGGTCATGCTTCTGTCCTCCTCATGGTTGTACGTCATGCACCCGTACACGTACGGGTACTATGTACCCGATGGTTATTCTCGCCTCTCCAAGGCATGTATCTGCTCAAGGATATTCCACGTCCTACTAAGTGTAGGGAAGCTAGTGTGTTGGCATAAATGATATACTCAGTCATCTATTCCACTATAGGCTCTATACCTAATAGTTATTGGGTCTCTCCTATTGCTCTTCATCTCATGTGACTCGTAGGGAGAGTGGTGCCCCGTTGGTGGCACTTACCTCAGGAAGAGAGGTAAGGCCTCTTCAATGGGGCCTGCTGCGTGTGTGATGAAGCGTAACGCCTACAAATGGGATAAGGGTCTCATCTTGTGAAACCATCACTTTGCAGCCCCCACACTACGAGGCCCTTGGTATATGGCCGAAGGGTGTTTAGTGGAGGCTATGTCTCTTGAGGCCTTTGACGTGGCCGGTGCACAAGGCGAGGCACACGAGGCCACTAGGTATGCGTGGCCCTTGGGGGCGAGGCTCCTTTAACGCGTGCCCCCATTCGCATGGCCACCTGATGCTGCGGGCGTGGCTGCGCGAGGCCGAGGGCCTGCTGGGGCGCAAGGCCACCTGGTGTGCAGGCGTGGCTGCACGAGGCCACCTGGTGTGCGGGCGTGGCTGCACAAGGCCAAGGGCCTGCTGGAGCGCGAGGCCGCCTGGTGTGCGGGCATGGCTGCACGAGGCCGAGGGCCTGTTGAGGCACGACGCCGCCTGGTGTGCGGGCGTGGCTGCGCGAGGCCGAGGGCCTGCTGGGGCGCGAGGCCGAGGGCCTTCTGGGGCGCGAGGCCGCCTGGTGTGCGGGCGTGGCTGCGCGAGGCCGCCTGGTGTGCGGGCGTGGCTGTGCGAGGCCGTGGTGCGGGGGCACGCAAGGCCGTGTCATGCATGGGTGCGAGATGGGTCCCTAAAACAGGTGGTGCGATATGCCCGTAGTATATCGGGTGTACCCATGAGGCGTTTATGGGAGCCTATCACACGCTTTTGGCCTTTTTATAACTGTTGAATTTCGAGCATCCACATTTCTCATGAGACAATCTCCTGTATTCAAAAAAGGCCTACAGGCTCGAGTCCGATTGCATGATTAAGTGGCCTTTATCCCTCTGTTCTAATCAGGGACTAGAGATTTCTTATTTGGTGGATTTTTGGCATCCACAACATTCATATGGAAAACCTTCTTCTGATAGCCCATTTTCCAACACATACAATCCAAATCGGAGAAACCATCCTAATTTTTCATGGAGACAAAACCAACCACAAATGAATCAAGGAAACCAATTCAACATGCCAAATCCAAATCATGTCAAACCAAGTCAACCTTACCCTCCACAAAGAAAACCTTCCTTAGAAGACACCTTACAACAATTCATGCAATCCACCCAACAAATCTTACAAAATCAGTCTCAATCCATTGCCAAACTCGAGACACAATTGGGTCAACTTGCTAATGTTGTAACTGAGAGAGAAAAAGGAAGATTTCCTAGCCAACCCATCCCAAATCCTAAAGGCCAATATGAAATAGGAGCTCCTAGTCATAAAGAAGAAGCTAAGTCTATTTCAACTCTTAGGTTCGGAAAACAAATTGCCAAACCCGATTACATACCTCAAGTTGAAAAAGACCAAAGCCAACCTCAAAGTTCCAACACAAATGACCTTTCAAAAGATGATGCTCAAATCCTTCCTTCCATCCCAAAAGCTCCTTTTCCACAAAGATTAATTCCACTCAAGAAAGGCAACCAATATAGTGACATCTTAGAAGTTTTCAAACAAGTAAGCATCAACATTCCTTTCTTAGATGCCATTAAACAAATTCCTGCCTATTCTAAATTCTTAAAAAACCTTTTCACTGTTAAAAGAAACACAAATGTTCCAAAAAAGGCGTTTTTAACTAAACAAGTTAGCTCCATAATTCAATATAAAAGCCTTGTGAAATATAAAGATCCCGGTTGTCCAACAATTTCATGCATCATTGGCGATCATTTTATTAACAAAGCTTTACTTGATTTAGGAGGTAGTGTGAATTTACTGCCCTATTCTGTGTATAAGCAACTTGGTCTAGGAGAATTAAAACCAACTTCTATAACACTTCAATTAGCCGATCGTTCAGTAAAAATCCCTAGAGGTGTTGTAGAAGATGTTTTAATTAAAGTGGATAAATTCTATTTCCCTGTGGACTTTATTGTTCTTGACACTCAACCTGTTGAAAATGCTCATGCTCAAATACCCATCATTCTGGGTAGACCATTTTTAGCTACATCTAATGCAATTATCAACTGTCGTAATGGTGTATTGAAATTATCTTTTGGAAACATGACTGTTGAATTAAATGTTTTTAATGTTGCTAAATCTGTTGAGTGTGAGGAAGTGCATGGAGTTAACATGATAGAGAGTATGTTTGAAGATGATGGAAATGACTTACTTGATTTTTGTGAAAAATACTTTGGTATGAACTTGCATATTGATGATTTTAATGATGATGTGAATTCTTTGTTAGAGTCTGTACCCTTAAATGAAACCAAAGTTGAACCCTTTTCACCGTTAGATCATGTTCAATCAATTTCCGAGTCTCCAAAGTTAGACCTTAAACCTTTGCCAGAAAATTTAAAATATGATTTTCTAGGAGAATCTGAAGCCTTGTCTGTTATCATAGCATCTGCTTTAGATAAAGAACAAGAAGATAAATTGTTAAATGTCCTTAGAAAACATAAGGAAGCCATAGGTTGGACTATTGGAAACATCAAGGGAATTAGCCCATCCATATGCATGCATAGAATCCATCTAGAAGAAAATGCTAAAACCTCTCGGGAATGTCAAAGAAGGTTAAATCCAAATATGAAAGAGGACGTTAGGGAAGAAGTACTTAAAATGTTAGATGTAGGTATCATTTACCCTATTTCTGATAGTCAATGGGTTAGTCCAGTCCAAGTAGTGCCTAAAAAGTCTGGGATCACAGTTATTGAAAATGAGAAAAATGAATTAATCCCTACTCGAGTACAAACGAGGTGGAGAGTGTGTATAGACTATAGAAAGCTAAATAATGTTACTAGAAAAGACCACTTTCCTTACCCTTTATTGATCAAATGCTTGAACGTTTAGTTGGGCATGCATATTATTGTTTTCTTGATGGCTATTCGAGATATAACCAAATCCCCATTGCCCCTGAAGATTAAGAAAAGACTACCTTCACTTGCCCTTTTGGAACCTTTGCATATCGTCGCATGCCTTTTGGTCTTTGTAATGCTCATGCAACTTTTCAAAGATGTATGATTGCAATATTTTCTGATATGGTTGAAAGAAATCTTGAAGTGTTTATGGATGATTTTTCATTGTTTGGAAATTCTTTTGATGACTGTTTGCACCATCTTTCTCTTGTTTTAATTCATTGCAAAGAAAAGAATTTAGTTCTTAATTGGGAAAAATGTCATTTTATGGTTAAAAAAGGAATTGTTTTAGGTCATGTAATCTCATCTGAGGGAATAGAAGTTGATAAAGCAAAAGTTGACCTTATTTCAAAACTTCCCCCACCTAAAACAATAAAAGAAATTAGATCATTCTTAGGCCATGCCGGTTTTTATAGAAGATTCATAAAAGACTTTAGCAAAATTTCACGCCCATTATGTCATTTGCTGGGAAAAGAAAATGCTTTTGTCTTTGATAATGACTGACATGTTGCCTTTGAAAGATTGAAATCCCTTTTGACTAGTGCACCTATTATTCGCCCTCCTGATTGGAATATTCCTTTTGAAATAATGTGTGATGCTTCTGATTATGCTATTGGTGCTGTTCTAGGACAAAGAATTAACAAGTTACCTCATGTAATCTACTATGCTAGCAAAACTTTGAACGATGCTCAATTAAATTATTCTACAACTGAAAAAGAATTGCTTGCTGTTGTGTTTGCATTGGCGAAATTTAGGTCTTATTTGTTAGGATCTAAAATAATTGTCTATTCTGATCATGCTGCATTGAAATATCTCTTGTCGAAAAAAGATGCTAAATCTCGCTTAATTCATTGGATCTTGCTTTTACAAGAATTTGATTTAGAGATACGAGATAAAAAAGGTTCTGAAAATGTTGTTGCTGATCATTTGTCTAGAATTGTTGTTGAGACTAATAATGACTCTACCACTATAACTGAAACTTTTCTTGATGAACAACTCATGCATATATCTTCTTTGCCTTGGTATGCTAACATTGTGAATTATTTGGTCACTGGTGAAATTCCTTCTCATTGGTCTAAGCATGACAAATCTAAATTTTATTTTGAAGTGAAAAATTTCATGTGGGATGATCCTTATTTGTTTAAATATTGCCCTGATCAAATAATAAGGAGATGCATTCCAAATTGTGATCAAACTAAAATCATATCTTTTTGTCATGATCATGCATGTGGTGGACATTTTAGTGGTAATAAAACTACTTTGAAAATTTTACAATGTGGATTTTATTGGCCTACTATTTTTCATGACACTTATGTTTATTGCAAATCTTGCGAACGTTGTCAAAAGTTAGGAAGTGTAACTAGAAGAAACATGATGCCTTTGAATCCTATCCTTATTGTTGAAATATTTGATGTTTGGGGAATTGATTTTATGGGTCCATTTCCTAACTCTTTTGATAACTTGTACTTTCTTGTTGGTGTTGATTATGTGTCTAAATGGGTTGAAGCTGTTGCATGCTACACAAATGATCATAAAGTTGTGCTTAAGTTTTTGAAAGAAAATATTTTCTCCTGTTTTGGCTCACCACGTGCTATCATTAGTGATAACGGTACACACTTTTGTAATAGATCTTTTGAGCATTTAATGAAACAATATGGTATTACACATAAATTCACTACACCTTATCACCCACAAACTAGTGGTCAAGTTGAAATATCAAATAGGGAAATTAAGCACATCTTAGAGAAAACTGTCAATCCAACTAGGAAAGATTGGTCCTTAAGACTCATTGATGCATTATGGGCATATCGAACTGCATACAAAACACCCATTGGAATGTCTCCCTATAGACTTGTGTATGGAAAGGCATGTCACTTACCCGTTGAGCTAGAACATAGAGCCTATTGGGCAATTAAGCAGTTGAATTTTTCCTTAGACAAAGCGGGTGAGAGAAGAAAGCTTCAATTAAATGAGTTAGAAGAGCTTAGGCATGATGCATATGACTATTCCAAAAAATATAAGGATCGAATGAAGATTTACCATGACAAAAACATTTTGCGAAAAGATTTCTCTCCCGGTCAAAAAGTCCTTTTATACAATTCTCGTTTGCATCTCTTCCCGGGGAAGTTACGCTCTAGGTGGGTAGGTCCATACATTGTTGGCACTTTTTTTCCACATGGAACCATTGAAATTGAAAATCCTAATAATGGTAATGTATTCAAAGTGAATGGAAAAAAATTGAAACCATTTTTAGAATTGAAACTGCTAAAGTGGATGAAATCCTTCTTGAGGATCCTATTTACCATGGTCCTTGATCGCTCTCATCAATTATTGGTAAATGTGTGTTTTATTTATGTTTTAGGTTAACTTCTTGTTTTGATTTTTGTTTCCTTTTTGTTGCACTCTTGACAATGCTCAATGATGAGGTACGACCATTCTAAACTCTAAACTCTTTCACGCTTCAATTTATATTTGTATTTTGATACATTGAGGACAATGCATAGATTAAGTTTGGGGGTAGTGGGTTTATATGGTTACTTCTTTCATGTGTTTGAAAATGGTAGAATTTCTTTAAAAAAAAACACAAAAAATTAGATGGTAGAGTATCTATTTTATATATTAATTATAAAAAAACAAGAAACAAAAAATATTTATATATGTTTAATATTATCTTTCTAGTAATATATATATATATATAGTTTTGTGCTTTTATACTTTATTTTCTATCAAAAAAAAATTTTAAAAAAAAAAACTCTTTTGGTGATATCCGCTTTTCCTATGATAATACCCTTGACTGAGTTTGATTTTAGTTTAAAAAATATATGAATCTTTCTTAAGCTTTGTGTTTAATTCTTGGGTCAATTTTGCTTAAAAAAATGAAATTTTGAAAAAAAAAATATTCATCATAATATGTGAAATAAATAGTTTATTACAACAATTTTTCCAAAATTCACATAATAACTTGATAAATAGTTTTGGATTTCTAATTTAAAATATATTTTCAAAGCAAGATTGACTATGGAATTAATTAAATAAGGTTAATTTTGATTCATATTTTTTATAAATTATTTTCAATGTGCAATCTTTGAGGACATTTTTTATATCACCAAATAAAAAAAATGTGTGTTTTTTATTTTTCTTTTGCTTGAAGACTAGCAAAATTCTAAGTTTGCGGGTGTAATAACTCTAGAAATTAGAGTTATTTTACCACATTTTTTAAGCTAAAAATGATTTAGTTCTTAAGTTTTTAATTAAATTATTAAGTTTTAATTGCTTTTTGAATTTTTTAGCTTCATTTTAATTTTTATAGATTTTTAGGTATTTTTATAATTATTTTGTTGTAAAATATTATATATATATATATTTTTTATATAAATAAATAAATGGGTATTGTTGAACTTAAATGTTAAATTAAGTTATAATTAATATTTTCAAAGAATTTATATGAATTATTTATAATTGAAAATATTTTATCATGACTTAATTTATATTTATTTTGTAGGAAATGGTTTTATTTTTGGTTCTTGAAGAGCCAAGAAAGAGTGAAGAAAAGGAAAAAAGAAATAAAGAGAAAAAAAAGTATTATATTTGAAGGAATGAAGCCCACCTGGCCCAGCCCGTCTTCTGGCCCGCCTGCCCAACCTGCTCCACCCGAGGCCCACGTCTCTCACACGGCCCAACCCGATCCTGCTCCGCATGCCCACCCGAGCCCGCACGCCTGGCCCGTTGACCCGGCCCTTTGCCCAAGACCGCATCCAGCACCCGAGGCCCACCTGCCTGTTGACCAGCCCGTTTGAAGCCCAGTCTCCCAGCCCAATCCGAGACCCATTCCTGCCCAGTTGGGCCACCTGAAAAGAAAAAAAAAACTATTCTTTTTTTTTCTTTCTAAAATAGTCAAAACCACAAAAGGCCAAAAATCATATTTTTCTTCCCAATATTTTTTTTTCTTTTCACTCAAATATCAATTCACTCTTCCATATTTTTTCTTACCTAAATAAACATTCCTCATTCATTTTTTTACCCTAATTTTTCACTAATGTTCCATCCAATCAAAGATTTCATCTTTCCAATACCCTTACACTTACTCTATTTATCCTACTACTGCCCAACACAATTAAATTAATAAATTTATTTATTTTAATTTGATTAATTTAATCTCCATATTTTGCCTATAAATAGAGCCTTGTAAGACCATTTGGGGAGCTCTTCTTTATCTTTTCAACCTCTTCTACACTTCATATTTTTCTCTCTTCTTTTCACTATTTTCTCTCTACCATTTTCATCTTTTGAAGAGCATGTCAAGTATGTTATTTTGTCATTTTTATTTCAATCTAGTTATGAGCTTCTAATCTTTTTCAAGATTATTAAGATGACGATGAAGCAAAATGTAACTAGATAGTATTTTTTGTTGTATGTTGATTTCCCATTTGTGCAACATTGTTTATGGATTTTTCTATCAAAGATATGCATTTTTCATATATTATTGATTGTTAAAGCATATTACACTTAGTTCTTCATTATGCAAAAATATGATATTCTTTGATTAAATGTTTTTCATTAAATTGTTCACATCTAATTCTTAGAGCATAAGTATCATATTTTGCCTAAACATAACCTCTTTGATTTTTTGTAGTTTCATTAGGTTGTAACATAACTAATGCTTAGAAATTATATCTAATATAAGTGAAGAAAAATCCTACCTCTTTTAAAGTAACTTGTGCTTGAATAGAAAATGTATTTTGAAAAAAATATAGTGTGATTTATTTCAACTATATCTAAACTTGGGAATCAATATACTTATAAATATTATTGAACTTGCATTTTGTGGATTCTAATATCTTAATAATCTTATTTTACATATCTCATTTGAAAACCATTTTTCTATTTAATCTTAAATCTTTTTATTACTTGTCTTTTATTTTTCTAAAACAAAATTTCATCAAATATTTGGAACTAGGTTAGAATCTTCTTGCTTTGTTTGAAATAGTTTCTTTTGATGTTAGTCAACTCCCATGGGTTCGACCTCGTACTTACATGAACATTATACTCCGAAACGATTCGTGCACTTGCGAGTATAAATATTAAAACACCCTCTTTTGGGTTCAACAGATGGCTCTCTATGAGATGCTTTATTGTAACGCCCTACTACCCAGGGACCATTACACTGTGTATTTTAAATAATGCTAAACTTGCTAAACGAGTCATTTGGCCATAATCATGTAACTAAATGCGATTAACTGTTTAGGGTTAAAAAATTTGGTCAAAGATACAAACGTTTCACTAAAACGTTTACTATATACATGGGATCTCAAAATACATTTAAAAGGTTATTTATAATTAAAGATTTACAACTAGCCGACCTAAGCGACAAAATAGGGTTTAACCATAGTTCCTCTTTAAACCCTCAGCTGTGGTGGTTGAGCAGTCGCATATGTACACATCGTCACCTAAGCTCTCCAACTCAAGCATGGTCTAACTTTCTTTTACCTTTACCTGCACCACATAGCACCCGTGTGCTGAGGCTCAACAAGAAAACTCAAACATGCTCATAAGCAATTAATAACATGTCACCAAATCATAATAAGCATGCCTAGGACATGAGACTAATAAGTCACCCTGGGACCCTGTGCCCTGTCCAGTGTATTACCAGCTTTCTAGCTGATCTAACATACTCGACGCTAGGTTGTCTTCGATTAATAGATTGGTCAAGCGTATGATGCGCTTCAGGTTAGGCTAGATCATATGGATCAGCACTTAGTGCGCTATTTCCCTGCTTGACTAATAATTCAATCCCTTACGACCAACATTCAGTGTGTTATTGTCGTCCTTGACTAATAAGTCAGTGCCTTTTGACCAACACTCACCATGCTAATGCCTTCCTTGACTAATAAGTTAGTGCCTTTCGACCAGCGCTCAGCGCTATTGCCGATCTTGACTAATAAGTCAATGTTAGGATATGTGACTATTAAGTCACCTTAGGTCTCATAGCCATATCCTCTGTATAAGCGTACCTGGCACTAACCAGCACTCAACGTGCTAAGGCCATTCTTAACTAATAAGCCAATTCTAGGATGTGACTATTAAGTCACCTTAGGTCTCTTAGCCATATCCTCTGTATAAGTGTACCTGGCGCTGACCAACACTCAACGTGCTAAGGTCATTCTGTTAAGAAAATATAAATTTGCCTCAATGAAAATAGTAAGAAATTACAACTCTATGCAACATATTACAAATAATAATGATTGACTAAAAGGAGTTACAACTCTATAATTGAAAATTACAAATAAACAAAGAAAATGAAGAATATGATGAAGAAGAAGATAATAGTAAAATACAACTCTAAGCAGAAGGTTACAAGTAAAGTAAAGTGTTTGAAACAAAAGAAAAGAAAAGATTACAACTCTTGAACAAGAAATACAAGTAAAAAGAACAAGAGAATATTAAGAATACAATACAATAGAATGAGAACAGAAATACAAGAAAACTCTCACTTACACAACCTAAGTGAAGAGGTTTGGGGATCACCAACTTGAACAAGGTTTAAAACCTTTGTCCAAAAGCTTATTTCCCCCTAACTCAAGCACTAAGGGATCTCTCTCAGATATTGGAAAAGCTTTCTGGAATTATCAAGCCTCAAGGTGTTTCTAGCCAAGTGCTCTAATGGATAGAAATGTTGTGTCTTGCAAGTGAGTTATAAGCTCCTATTTATAGATTTTAGAGACACCCTTTGAATTTCAAATTCCACCAACCCCCATGGCTGTTACCAATGTTTAATTGGATTAATATGGAATTAAAAATGTGATTTGGGAGTTATTTGGGTTTTTTGAGCCGTTCAAAAAAGATTGAAAAAATGGTCAGTCTTTAGCCTGTGGCCGCGGCCACTAGCCTCTGTCCCACAGGCCGCGGCCACCAACATTCAGTGGTCGCCGCCACCGACCATTTTCAGCACTAAAAAATGTGTTATTTTTCTAAACGGTTCCAAACCCTCCCAAATGATTTTGTAACTCCCAAAATACATTATTGGGGTTAAAATCATATCTCTAACAGCCATATCACATATGGCTTTATGAAATTCATCTCAATATTGTGTAACAACAATTTTACACAATAAAGGGTAATATTTGGAAGTTACAAATTTGTAACACCAAATATGTTACATTATTTGGATATATCTCATATATCTAAATATTGTAACTCTCTATTATATGTTACAATATGTGACACACTTTGTCACATTTATTTAATCTAAAAAATTATACTATAATATAATATAATATAATATTACATTATATTATAAAATAATATAACATTCCCCCACTAGATTAAATAATTATCTATTGTAACACTTATTTAATCAATCATTATATTTTGAAATATAACATATCCCCCACTTGATTAAATAAAAACTCTCTCTTATAGGAGTCATTGCATTAGTGCATAAAGCAAAGTGTTTTTCAACTTGAACTTTACTATAGTGTAATTATCACAAAATTTGTCGAAAATTAGGTTGCACTATGCATTGAATCATCTTTTCATGATAACAAATCGGTGATAACACACACACCTTTGCGATGTTCACTTGAGACCTCTATGTCTCGCTTTGCAACGTTAATGGTCATGTGCACTTTCCATTCATGGACGTTCTTGAGAATACTCTCAATTCTCATGAGAGGCGGCACCAGCCCTAGGTCCATATAGGTAGAATTCTTACAGTATTTCGTTACCAAAAATACTTGTCTTTACAAGAATGAAATCTATTAAAAAACCTTTCGGTTTTAACCCTCCACTTGGTAACACACAAGTACTCAACATCTCAGATGGGACTTGTTTTGAGTACAACTAATATTCACTTGATTGACTTGTTGTTACCTATTGAACCTAACACTAGTTAAATAACTATTGTTAGAATAGGTTACCATCAATCGTGAATCTCTTTATGGAGTTTAAGTCCCATTGTAACGCCCCAACTCCAAGGACTATTACAGTGTGCCTTATAAACAGTGCTAAACTCGCTAATCGAGTCATTTGGCCAAAATCGTGTAACTAAGTATGATTAGCGGTTTAGGGATTAAAAAATTTGGTTAAGATGTAACGTTTCATTAGAACGTTTACTATATACATTGGGATCTCAAAAATATAATTTAAAGGTCTATTACAAGAAAATATTTACAACCAGCCGATCTAGGCGGCAAAAGAGGGTTTAACCTTAGTTCCGCTTCAAACCTCGCCCGTGGTGGTCGAGCAGCTGCATATGTACACATCATCACCTAAGCTCTCAAACTCAAGGATGGTCCAGCTTTCTCTTGCCTTTACCTACACCACATAGCACCCGTGATCTGAATCCCAACAAGAAAACTTAATATGCTCATGAACAGTTATAACATGTCATGAGATCATAAGGCACACGCCTAGCAGATATAGCCCTATTCAAGCAGGCAAATGAGTTCGCTTAATGTTGAGTATAACACATCAACCAATGATCATAATAATCATCCAGGGCTTGTAGCCCAATATAGAAGGGTGACAGTGGTACAGTCACTAAGGTGGGTTCCGTTCCCAATAGCCATGTGACGGTAGGGTCACCAGGGCTCTATAGATAAGTGATCCTTTCACTAGCTTAAACAAGATAGGTATCTGGTAAAATAGTCACCAGCATAAACCTGTTGAGTAGATAAGTGATCCTTTCACTAGCTTAGATAGGATAGGTGCATGATGATTAGTCACCAACATAACCTTCCTCATGACCATAGAGTCATAACCCTGGAACATCGTTCCCTAGCCATGTGACAAGCAGTCACCTAGGCCTTAGGCCTTGGCTCTAAGTAACTAGTCTTAGACTGGCCAAGCGCTTATAAGTTCATCGACCTTAGGGTCGGTCCAGTGTTAATGCCTTAGAGCCATTCAACGCTGATATCGATTAGATCTAATCTTCATTCGGCCCTGCGTTCAGGACGCTTATGCCGATTCTGACTCTTAGGTCAGTATCCCTGACTAGTCAGTACTATAAACAAGTAAGCAATGCCACCAAAATAAAAATATCACATATATCCAATATTCGAATACAGGGCATTCAGCACGCTTACTCAACAATTACTAGCATAATTAGGACTATGCATAAACACAGAGGCTCAAGCTCTGAACATTCTCATATTCAATAATCATAGCATGCCCTAATCACATGTTTCTCGTGCATCTCACGCATCATACTTAACCACTTGACATGCCTCAACAATAATCATGCATGTCACATTTAATAATCCAACATGCATCAAGAATAACCATGCATGTCATACACACACAGGGTGCAGTTTTCTTACCTCAGATTCGAGCTAGAATGAATAAAAGAACAACCCTTGAGAACGATCAACTTTTAGTCCTTTAGCGGTCACCTAGTCATAACCAAATATGGGACACTATCAATAAAATGATAATCAAGGGTTCCCAAACCAAGATCTAGCCTCCGGGACATCAATCCCCACTAATCCGGGTAGTAGGAACGATCCCGAGGCCTAAAACCAAGTTCCCAGGGCCAAAACACTCAAACGGGCTAAACCCTGCTCAAGGGTTGCGGCCCTAGCACCTTGGGCCGCAGCCCCCAGCCACTCCAGAAGCAAGGGCTGCAACACCCAACACCAAGGTCCGCGACGCCCAGCAAGGGCAAAACTGCTCCACTTGCTTCTTCGAGCTAGGGCTGCGACGCCCAAGAACAAGGCCACGGCCCCCAACCTAGAGCCATCCCCAAACACGATTTCCAACATCCCAAAGCCTCCAAAATCATGCATAAACATTACCAAATCATAAAATCAAAGTTCCCAAGCTTCCCAATGGTCCAAAACCATCAAAACCCAAGGCTCAATCGAACCAAAAACTCAACGATTCACAAAGTCCAATTCAAAGCTTAGAAACTCTAAAAACTCAAAGCTTAAACTAAGATTACCTTCGATTGGGTTGTTTTCCGTCTAATCCTTCGGTTAAGAAGCTTCTAATATTTCCTAGGATTGCTATTCCTCAATCCTCGCTTGATTTCGACTCCTAGAACTCGAGATTTCTACAAAAAGGCTTCGAACGGTAAAATGAGCTAACGAAAGAGAGAGGAAATGTTTTTTAACGTACGTTCTATCTGACAAGCTACTTCAAGCTTAAGTAATCTCAAATAAAACCTAGTGCTCGGGGTCCCGAAAACACCCCCGAGGACATTATGGTCAAAACTTCCAGAATTTCTTCCTGACCTCAAATACTCCCAATTTATCATCAAATAAACATTCTTATTACCCAATAATTTACCCCGTTATGACAAAACCGCTAACTCATAATATAAGATCGTCTCATGCCGAATAGCTCGAATATATTTCCATAATAATGAAATCTCATTCACAAATTACAATATGCACCCAAATATACAAATATGCCCTCAACAGACCAAATTACCAAAATACCCTTATAATTATAAATACACCCATATGCATGCATTTATCATCATATAATAATATAATTCACATTAACATGAATATAATCATTTAATATCATAATAAATCAATTATGGCCCTCCCGGCCTCCTAATCAAGGTCCTAAACCTTATTAGGAAATTCGGGGCATTACACCCATCCCTCGAGATGATGCAGCCACTAAATCCCTCGTTAGTGGCTTAGTGAAAGGATCCGCCAGATTTTCACTTGTTCTCACATTGGATATTGAGATGACACCTCTTTGAATCAATTCTCTTACATATCCATGTCTTAGACTAATGTGTCTAGACTTCCCATTATACACTTCGCTGTATGCTCTAGCCAATGTCGCTTGGCTATCACAATGTATCGATATAGTAGATACATTCTCTTTGATTAGGGGAATCTCTATCAACAGATTCCTTAACCATTCGACCTCTTTGCCGGTAGCACCTAGAGCTATGAACTCTGCTTCCATAGTGGAATGAGATATACAGGTTTGTTTCTTGGAACCCCAAGAAATTGCACCTCCACCAAGTGTAAATACCCAACCAGTTGTGGACAAGTTGTCCCCAAGATTGGATATCCAACTTACATCTGTATATCCTTCTAGTATCAAAGGAAATTTGGAGTAGTGAAGGCTTAGTCCTTTGGTTTACTTGAGATAACCTAGGACTCTTCCAATTGCCTTCCAGTGATCCACACTTAGATTACTTGTAAACCTACTAAGTTTACTTACCACAAATGCTATATCAAGTCTAGTACACTGGGCAGCGTACATTAGACTCCCTATAGCACTAGCGTACTTCAATTGAGCCACCGCTCTTCCTTCATTCTTCTTTAGTTTTACACTATGATCGAATGGAGTATTGGCATCTTTAACCTTGAGATGGTTAAATTTGTTCAATACTTTCTCAACATCGTGGGCTTTCCCTAACGCAAAACCCCCACTATATTTCTTTACTTTGATATCGAGTATGGTATCAACTTCTCCAAGATCTTTCATCTTGAACGTTGATGATAGAAACCTCTTCGTTTCTTCTATCCCTTTCATGCTATTACTTAGAATAAGCATGTCATCCACATATAAGCAAACAATGATCACATATCCCTTACAAGTTTTGGAATACAAACACTTGTCTCCATTGTTATGTCTAAGCCCATTAGACATGATGGCTTGATCAAATTTCTCATGCCATTTCTTAGGAGCTTGTTTCAATCCATATAAGGATTTTACAAGTCTACAAACTTTATGTTCATATTTTGGTAGGACAAACCCTTCGGGTTGTTCCATATAGACCTCCTCATTGAGGTCACCATTAAGAAATGTCGTTTTGACATCCATTTGATGAACATACAAGTTGTGTATAGAAGCTAAAGCGAACAAAATTCTTATAGAAGTTGTTCTTGCAACAGGCGCATAGGTATCGAAATAATCGATACCCTCTTTTTGCCTAAACCCTTTAGCTACTAATCTAGCTTTAAAGGTTTGGATAGTGCCGTCAGTGTGGTATTTTCTCCTAAATACCCACTTACACCCAATTGGCTTAGACCCCGGTGGGAGGTCTACCAATTCCCAAGTGTTATTGGAAAGAATGGAATCCATCTCATCATTGATGGCTTCTTTCCAAAATGCACTATCTCTCGATTGCATAGCTTCTCTATAAGTCTTAGGATCATCCTCAACGAGAAGTACAATAGGAATTTTCCTAATGACTTCCTCTCTATTTCCTTCTACCATGTAGAATGATATTTGTTGAGAATCTATCTCATCCACTACTAGACTTTTATGATTTTTAAGCCTTTGACTTCTTCTAGGTTCAAAGGGTTGTTTTACATCCTTTTGAGAATTCTCCTTTCGAGAATCAACTTTGGATGTTGAAGCTTGAGAATTGTTCTCATATAACAAATTCTCCTTTAGAGATGTTGAAGCTTAAGAATTGTTGTCACATAACATGTTCTCAAAGAATTCAACTTCTCTAGATTCAATCACAATATTAGACTCTAAGTCTAATAGCCTATAAGCTTTACTATTGTTGGCATAACCAACAAAAGCACACTTTATGGCTCTTGAACCTAACTTAGTTCTATTAGGTTCGTTTTTCTTGCAATATGCAAGACACCCCCACACTTTGAAGTACCCTATGTTGGGTTTTCTTCCTTTCCATAACTCATATGGAGATATCTCATTTTTCTTCATCGATATTCGATTAAGAATGTGACAAGCGGTTAAAAGCGCTTCACCCCATAAGTTCAAGTTCAACTTAGAAAACACCAACATAGAATTTATCACCTCTAGATAAGTCTTATTTTTCCTTTCGGCAACACCATTGTGTTGTGGTGTATAAGGTGCAGTGCACTCATGAATTATACCATTTTCTTCACAAAATGTATTGAATTCATTAGAGAAGTACTCTCCTCCTCTATCACTTCTTAGCACCTTAATCTTTTTATTTAGTTGATTTTCAACTTCTAATTTATACAATTTAAAAGCATCAAAAGTTTCATCTTTATGCTTTAAAAGGAACACATAGGTATATCTACTAAAATCATCTATAAAAGTAAGAAAATACCTTTTACCACCTCTAGTTAAAACACCATTTAATTCACAAAGATCACTATGGATTAAATCTAGTAAATTAGATGATCTTTCTACACTAGGAAAAGGTTTCTTAATCATTTTCGCCTTAACACATGTTTCACATTTACCATAGTTTTTAATATTGCATGCAATCATACCACATTTTACTACTCTTTTCATGATTGAAAAACCTATATGCAATAGTCTAAGATGCCACAAAAATAAAGAATCATACTCAACAATATAGGCGGAATTAGCATTTTTATTGATAACATTGAAAGTTACATCATTGGTGCAAAATTTAACCATTCCCTCACAAGAGTACCATTTTCCCAAGAATACATTTGATTTGGTAAGTATAAGTTTACCGGACTCAAAAACGGCTTTAATGCCGCGCTTGCCAAGCAAATCACCACTTACCAAGTTTCTACTCATTTTGAGAACATAAAGTACATTCACTAATGTAACTTTCTTGCCGGAGGTGAAGTAGACTTCAATAGTACCTTTGCCAAGTACCTTGGATTTTCCCTCATTGCCCATTTGTATATCATGGTTGCCCTTTGACTCTTCAAAGGTCTTGAACAATGATTTGTCATAGGTGACATGGACGGTGGCACATGTATCATACCACCACCCTTTCACCTTGCCTTGGACCGCATTCACCTCACTAAGGGTAGCAACTATGTTTTCCTCTTGAGTTGCATTCACCTTGGGTCCTTGTTGGTCTTTTCTATGCCTACACTCTCTAGCATAGTGACCATTTTTCCCACACACAAAGCAAGGACCTTTCTCGCCCTTAAACTTGTTTGGGTTGGTTTTTGGACCCAAAGGTTTCTCATTACCCTTTTTCCCTTTGTTTTTGGGATGTTTTGGTTGTGACACCGCATTTTCTTTGGAAGTCTCTCCATTAGACCCCTCCACAAGTTTATCTCTACATATCGATTCCTCTTCGATTCGAATATGCTTTTGGTTCTCCTCCAAAGAATAATCCTCATTTTTATGAAGGATTCTTTTCCTTTAGCTCTTCCAAGTTGGTGGTAATTTAGCCACTATGCTTTTAGTTCTCCTCAATCTTTAACACTTTCAATTTGTTAACAATTATTTGCAATTCATGAATTTGAGGAAGAATAGGTTTATCACCAAAATATTTGAAATCGAAGTATTGAGATATCAAGAACTTTTTGGTACCTTCCTTTTCCGCCTTAAACTTTTTCTCAAGTGCATCCCATATTTCCTTGGCCGATTTGGTCTCGGTGTAGAGGTCATAGAGCCTATCGGATAGGGCGTTGAGGATATGACCCCTAAAAAGAAGGTTGTGCTCCTCCCTCTTCCTTCTTTTCTCCACCTCCTCGGGAGTGTCTTTGTCGGATGGCTCGGCTAGAGGTGCCAAGGATGACTCAAGGATGTAGGCGATTTTGAGATTGGTTAAAAGAAACCTCACCTTGTCTTGCCACCTAGTAAAATTGGATCCATCAAACCTATCCAACCTCTCTAGGTCTTGGTTCATGATCTTGATGGTCTCCCCTTCCATTGAAACAAAAAGGGATAAGCTTTTGAATGTTAAGAAAATATAAATTTGCCTTAATGGAAATAGTAAGAAATTACAACTCTATGCAATATATTACAAATAATAATGATTGATTAAAAGGAGTTACAACTCTATAACTGAAAATTACAAATAAACAAAGAAAATGAAGAATATGATGAAGAAGAAGAGAATAGTAAAATACAACTCTAAGCAAAAGGTTACAAGTAAAGTAAAGTAAAGTGTTTGAAACAAAAGAAAAGAAAAGATTGCAACTCTTGAACAAGAAATACAAGTAAAAAGAACAAGAGAATATTAAGAATACAATACAATAGAATGAGAACAGAAATACAAGAAAACTCTCACTTACACAACCTAAGTGAAGAGGGTTGGGGATCACCAACTTGAACAAGGTTTAAAACCTTTTTCCAAAAGCTTATTTCCCCCTAACTCAAGCACTAAGGGATCTCTCTCAGATATTGGAAAAGCTTTCTGGAATTATCAAGCCTCAAGGTGTTTCTAGCCAAGTGCTCTAATGGATAGAAATGTTGTGTCTTGCAAGTGAGCTATAGGCTTCTATTTATAGAGTTTAGAGACACCCTTTGAATTTCAAATTCCACCAACCCCCATGGCTGTTACCAATGTTTAATTGGATTAATATGGAATTAAAAATGTGATTTGGGAGTTATTTGGGTTTTTTGAGCCGTTCCACAAAGATTGAAAAAACTGAAGAAAAAAAAATGGTCAGTCTTTAGCCTGTGGTCGCGGCCAGAGACATTAGTGGCCGCGGCCACTAGCCTCTGTCCCACAGGCCGCGGCCACCGACCATTTTCAGCACTAAAAAATGTGTTGTTTTTCCAAATGGTTCCAAACCCTCCCAAATGATTTTGTAACTCCCAAAATACATTATTGGGGTTAAAATCATATCTCTAAGAGGCATATCACATATGACTTTATGAAATTCATCTCAATATTGTGTAACAATAATTTTACACAATAAAGGATAATATTTGGAAGTTACAAATTTGTAACACCAAATATGTTACATTATTTGGATATATGTCATATATCTAAATATTGTAACTCTCTATTATATGTTACAATATGTGATACACTTTGTCACATTTATTTAATCTAAAACATTATATTATAATATAATATAATATTACATTATATAATAAAATAATATAACACGTTCTTGACTAATAAGTCAATGCTCTTCGACTAGCACTCAACAATATTGTCGCTCATGACTGATAAATCAGCGTTTTACGACCAGTACTCAGCACTATTGTCATTTCTGACTAATAAGTCAGTGCGTTCTCAATGAGGTAATGCAAACAAGCATATATCATATGTCAAATATCTAGATATAAGGCATTCAGCATGCTTAATTGATAATCACAAGCATCATCATAATCATGCACATTTATACAGACTTAAGCTCTGATTAATTCAATATTCAACATTCATGACATGCCATAATCACATCTATCACATGCATCACATACTAGGTGCAGTTTTCTTACCTTTGGTCCAAGCACAGGTTACTAATAAACGACCCTTGAACACGATCCTAATTCTGCACCCCTACCAAACAACAAGTTACAACCATAATATAGAATCCCATAAAAAATGAGTAAATAAAGACTTCCAGACCAAGTCCTAGCCTCCGGATTGTCGAATCCTACCAAACTGGGTAGTAGGATTGATCCCAAGTCCTTAGGTTTAAGTTCCCACGACTAAAAACCCAACATGGCCAAAACTGTCCTTAAGCGTCGTGGCCCCCTAGCCCTGAGCCGCGACCCGCCTCCAAATAGAGGCCAAGCCCCCTCTTTACCTGGGCCTCACGCCGTGGCGCGCCTCTAAATGCCCAAATAGCAGGTCTCCTCCTTCATCAAGCCTGGGTCGCGGCGTCCAAGAACAGGCTTGTGGCCCAACCATGAACCGAGCCAAAACCTTCATTTTCTTCATTTAAATTTGTTTCAAAAACTTATCCAAATCCCAAAAACAAAGTTCCCAAACATCCCAATGGCCCAAAACCATCAAAACCTAAGCTTTAAACAACCCATAAGCTCAACAAAACATAAAATCCAAATCAAAGCTTAAAAACCCGAAAACTCAAAACTTAATGCTTGGATTACCTCTGATCAAGTCATTTCCCAACTAAATCATTTGGCTAATAAGCTTCTAATCTTCCCTAGAATTGTTAGGACTCTAACCTTGCTTGAATTTGAGTCCTCAAACTCGAGTTTCCTTCAAAAATGCTAACGAGCGTCAAAAAGTGAAGGGGGGATAGAGAGAGAATGTACTGAACGTTCTGTTATGTTTCTGAAGTAACCTCAAGGAAATCCTAATGCTCGAGGTCCCAAAAACGCCATAGGGTAAAATAGTCAAAATTCCCAGAATTCCCTCCTGATCTCACTAACTTCTAATATATCATCAAATAATCATTCCCATTACCCAATATCTCAGTAATGTGCTAAATACCCAATATACCCATTGACTCACTTCGAGCCAAGTATGGGTCCTGTTGTGACTTTTCCATTAGCCTTCTCCCTAGGATCGTCTCGTGCCGAGTAACTCAAATATATATCCACATAATAATGTGGTCTCACACACACATATATCACATATATATCAAATATACCCAAAACGGGCAAAATTACAACAATTGCCCAATTAAACAGAAATGGGCCCACATGCATATTTAATACACCTAATCATGTATATCAAGTCATATTATAATATAACTCACATAATCACATAATGATACACATAAATATCATATAATCACATAATTTTAGATCCTGGCCCCCTAATCAAGACCCTAAGCCTTATTAGGAAATTTGGGACGTTACATTTATGGGTGTAAATGTAGATCTCCCTTGCACTTGGATGAGGTTGGGGAGAAGAAGATTTTAGGCCCCGAGACGGTTAAGGAAGCCAGCAAGGTGATTGAGAAGATTTGCCAAAGGATGCTTACCGCTCAAAGTAGGCAAAAGAGCAACGCAGACTTTAAGAGAAGGGACATCGAGTTTGCATTTGGCGAGTTAATGTTCGTGAGAGTCTCGCCAATGAAGGGTGTTATGCATTTTGGGAAGAAAGGGAAATTGAACCTGAGATTTATTGGTCCATTTGAGATTTTGGACAGAGTTGGGCAAGTTGCGTACCGTTTAGCACTACCCCCAGCACTAGCCAAAATGCATAACGTCTTTCATATCTTAATGTTGCATAAGTACGTGTCAGATCCCTCTCATGTTTTGAGTTATGAGTCGATACATCTGTAATGACCTAAGTTACAATGAGCAACCAAAGCGTATCATCAAAAAGGGAATCAAGGAACTGAGATCCAAAAGGATTCCTTTAGTTAAGGTCTTGTGGAAGAATAGCATGGAGAGAGAACCAACATGGGATTTTGAGGAAGACATGAAAGAAAGATACCCCAAGTTATTTGGTAAGAAAGAATTTCAGGACATAATTCATTGTAAGAAGGGTATATACATTTTGTAAAACGTGCCCTAAACTATTTACTTTATAAAAATGTCGCTCATCTCATATGTATTAGAAAAATACCATTTTAAGGAAAAGTTCAGTGGGGCCTTGATAAAACATGCAATTTAGGCCCATTAGTTTGAAATAAAAATATTATGTCGTTATGCAGTATTTGAAAATAAAATAAACAAAATAAGTCCCACTGACGAAACTTGAAACATAATCCATAACATAAGTTTCTTAATTATTCTTGGTGCTCATCTTGATCGTTATTCGTTCATATGACACGCCGCTTCACACATGCCTAGACGTCAAAACTTCCCACATCACTATGCGTGCCAAGAATAATCCTATTGCCTACCTGAAAGGGGGAAAGTGAGGGGGTGTGCTAAAAGCCTAGTAAGGAAGTAGAAACAATTTAACAATACTCAAGAAAGCACAAGGGAAACATTTTCCTATCGTAAACTTGTGGCGAAACATATCATATTCATACTCATAAATCATAGTCATAACCGTAGTCATATTGTTATGTCCCAAATTCCCTAATGTGGCTTAATGCCTGGATTAGGGGGCCAGCAAGGCCAAAATTGATTTAATATGCAATTGTATGATTTATTGCATGATTATGTGAATTATATTATTATATGATGATAATTGCATGCATGTGGGCTCACTTCTTATTAGAAGGGAATTTTCGTAATTTTGACCCGTTAAGGGCATAATTGTATATTTATGTCCATGTTTGTGATTTATGGGTGAGACCACATTATTATGTGGATTTTTTCGAGATATTCGGCATGAGACGATCCTAGGTTGCAAGTTAACGGTTTGATCATAACGGGATTAATTACCGGGCTCGGGGTGAGTCTAGGCTAATTTGATGATTAGTACATTACTAGGAATGAACGGGTAATGGGATATGATTTAATTATTATTTTAGGATATTGGGAGTAATGGGAATTGGAAGTCGTTAATTATAATTAACGAGATAGGTGAGAAATGACAATTTTACTCTTGCCAGCCTTGAGAGGTTTTAAATGACCCTAGGGGCATTTTGGTCTTTTGACCATGGGATATGCTTAAGGTTAGGATGGTTGTAGAAGGTTAAGGCAAAAACAGAGTAGCTCTCTTCCTCTCTCGATCATCACACACTCTATCTCTCGGTTGGGATTCTTGAAGCTAAACTTGAGGATTCAAGCTAGAGGATTAAGGCCTGTGAGCTTAGGATCTTAGTTCGGCAGCTGGAAGGGTTCAATTTGTATCTGAGGTAAGGTTTTTAGATTGAAGTTTCAAGGTTTGCTCTGCTTTTAGTTTGGTTGAAAGCTTGGTAGTTTGATTGGATAATTGGATATATGGGGATGTTCTTGATGATTTAAGGCTTGGATTTTGTTGCTAAACTGGTGGATATGTTACGTTGATGTTTGGTTGTGATTTTGGGATGGTTTGATTGAGGTTTCATTGAGAAATATGCAGGGGAGCTAGGTTCGCAGGGTCAAGTTGCAATCAAGTTCATGCAAGTCGCGACTTGAACCCATTCTAGAGCCTCCCTTGGTTGCTGTCTAGCAGGCGCGTCGCATCCTTCTTGGTCAAGTCACGGCCCGCCCCTGGCACCTTAGACAGGGGCTCTCTATCTTGGGGATGTGTCACGACCCCTGGGGGGCAGGTCGTGGCCGACCCTTCCCTTTTGTGCCATGATGAGTTTTTAAGAGCTTTAAGCGTGGGTTTCATTTCTCTAAGGCTCGGGATCAAATCTACTAATCGTTTTAGTACGATTCGAGGTCCTAGGAGAAGGGTTTTAGACTATGAACCTTTTATTACTTATTTTATTGATGGGATTTCAGATTTGTTTATGACTAGGTGACCACTAATAGACTTAAGGACCGATCGTTCTCAAGGGTCGTTCTTTTATTATTTCACGCTCCAACCAGAGGTAAGAAAACTGCACCCAGTATGTGACATGCATGGTTATTGATGAGGCATGTTGAGTGCTCTATTAATGGACATTGATTGCATTGTAAATGCCTATCAGCTTTGCTTATTTGTGAATGGCACTAACTTATTAGTCAGAAACGGCGTTGGTGTTAGTACTAGTTATGAAGTCTTGACTTATCAGTCATGATCGGCAATAGTACTGAGCACTGGTCATATGGTATTGGCTTATGAGTCAAGAGCGGCATTAATGTGTTGAAGGCATGGCGAAATGATTAGATCTAATCAGTGTGAGCATTAAATGATTGGCCAACCTATAGGTCGAAGAAAACTAAAGTGTTGGTCTTGTCTAAAGGCTAGTTACTTAGAGTCAGGGCCAAAAGGCTGAGGTGACTGAAGCGTCACATGGCTTAGGGTGCAGAGCCCCAGAGAGTGACTCATTAGTCACATATCCAAAGTGTGACTCATTAGTCACCTATCCAGAGTGTGACTCATTAATCACCTACCCCAGGAGTGACTCATTAGTTACCATCTGATTAGGGTTACAAGCCCTAGAATGATTTATTTATATTGTATACATGCAGTAATGAGTTTTCTTGCTAAGCCTTGGCTCACTGGTGGTATGTGGTGCAGGTAAAGGGAAAGAAAAGCTCACCCATCCTTCAGTGGAGTGATTAGGTGGCGATGTGTACATATGCGGCCGCTTGACCACCATGGCCAATGTGTTTCTCAGGGGAAGTAGGTTTTAACCCTATTTTTGCCGCTTAGGTCGGCGGGTTGTAACTTTTATACTGTAATGACCATTTTGGATTGTAAATAACTTTGCAAACACTTTTATGGGCCCATATACAGTTTAACGGTTTAAATAAAATATATACATTCCTTTTGATCAAGATTTTCACCCTGACCTATTAATAACACCTAGAAGCACGTTTATAACCTAATGACTCGTTTAGCGAGTTAAGCACTATTTAAAGTCCATAGTAACGGTCTTGGAGTAACTGGGGCATTACACATATCATACTTCATAATCATACATCATGTTATCATGGCACCCCTATTGTCCATGTCACATCATGAGGTAACCAGCAAAAGCATAAACTGGTAAGACCTCCTCTATGAGGTTAACAGGATCTCAGGTTCTTGAATAATCTCGGCCCATCCGCCCTATGAGTTACGTCATATCCTTAGTAACTCCATTGTTGTTTCGCGTTCAGTACACTAACAACCTACAACTTTTACATACAACATACAACCAATCATAACAACTGTTCATAACATAATGTAATAACTCATACTTCTCATAACACTTGGCTTATCATAACACATGTTTTCCATAAGACTTTAACTTTTGCAGCATAACAAGTCATACATTTCATAACATTATTCATAGAAAATTCTGACTAACTTCCTTACCTCAGGTCCAAACTAAAGTAAAGTGCAGGTACGGCACAACCAGCACAACCAGCCTGTAATCATAATCAAGCGTTCATTTTTAAAATCATGTAATAATACACATGCCCAACGTACATACCCCACATGTACATGGGTCATGCACACGTGACACATGTTGCACTATAACTCTATTCACACAACAATATCACATAGAGAATAATGTGAATTCTAACAATTAATCCTTCATGTTTACATTTTAATAATAGGCGTACGTTTGAACGTAAAAATGCACTTGCATTTAACATGCATATGTGAGAGTGTTCTTAAAATTAAGTTCAAGTTGATATTTTTACTTGTTCATTTTATAGCAATTTTCTTAAAAATTCAGCAAGTATAAAATAATTTGCCACTTAAATTATTACATCATTATTCCTTTAAATCACATATTTGTCATTCATAAACTTTATTTCAAAGATTTCATTTAATAAATAATTCATTAGCTTTAATTTTTCATAAAATAATAATCCCATTTATTATTTAATAACAATTAATAGAATTTGACAAATTTTGTAGTTACTTAAAGTTATTAAATAAATTTTTTGATCACCTTTAAAAAAAATTAATCAATTATTTTTTATATATATATATAAACTGCATAACTATAATTGAGAAAATACATATTTAAATTGTGGAAAACATATACATAACCTAAGTTTTACTTTATTTGAACATATGTTTTACTTATTTTATTTAAAAGATATTTTCTCTTAATAAACCAAAAATCCCAGAAAACTTTTTATTTAATTAAAATCACATAATAATCTTAAAAATACTCATACTTCTTTTTATCAATTTAACATTTTAACCTAACATGTTTCTACATTTTCGGCACCTTATATTACAATCAGCATGCAAAGTTAACAACAACAAAAATCAAAACAAACCCAAACCACAATAAACACTTATGGTTGAAACCTATATAACATAAAAATATGAAAATACTACAATCATCCACATGGCCATTACTCAGTAATTTAAAATAGAATAAAGAACCAAAACAAACACTAAAAACCCTTTTCTTTTATACCCTTGGCCGAATTATACACATAACAAATTAACAAAATAATTTAATAAATTTATCATGCTTTTATCCAACACATCAAAAGAGAATAAAAAAAATATTAAAACAACAATTAGAACCCAAATCCGTCTAGTTTCCTGAAACCTATAACATGGTAACATACATCAATTTTTTTTTATCAATATAAGAATAGAATTAATAACAACAAAAATGAAACAACCATAGAACATATTATTCACCACTTGGCCGAAATACATAGCATGATAATACCCATTGATTTTTCTCCAAAACAAACCTAGCATGTTTCTATTATCATCTTTGCATACTTTAAAATAGATCACTAAAATCAAAACACTATGGCAACATAAACATAGGATCCCCATGAGGATTTTCGAAAACCCTAGATGCAATATCAAAACCAATATGATCTTGTTTCTATTATCAAGATTAAATCAAAAGAATCAACAACAAAATCAACTATACTCACAATCATTTTAAAACACCCTAGACCGAACCCCATAGGCATCAAACAATATTCAACCCTCCAAACCCGTAAACAAAATCCTTATCATGTTACCATGGATTTGATAAATATAAAGACATGGGGAACAACCATCCACACATATATAAAAAAAAATCAAAACAACAACCAACAATTAAAATAACAACAAACCAAAACAAGGCTAGTGATCAACTACCTCATTTGATAGTAATCAAACTCACAAAGTTAATTCTCCTTTTTGGCACCTATAATTTTCGAACACCACAAGGAAGAGAAAGAAAAACAAACACTTATAAATTGAGGAGAAGATCTAGACTTGAGAATCAAACCAAACCAAACAAGGTCATACCTATAGAGATTCGAACATTTTCCTCTTTTCTTCTCCTTCTTCTTCTTCATTTCCCTTGCTCGTGCTCTCTCTCTCTCTCTCTCTCTCTCTCTCGTTCATGGCAGCCACCAAGAGCTTTTCAAGCTCTCATCCTCCCCTTATAAAACCCCTATGACCGAACCATAAAGCTAGGAAAAGAAAAGGAAATTTCCAAATTTAATATCCCCTTTATTTTTTCCATTAATTCACAAATTTTCACTCATAATGCAAATATGGTAGATTTTTCCCATTTTCCTTTATTCCCTACTTAAGTCAACTTCTCCCAAAATAAAAACATGTCCACTATTGTTTCTCCACTAGTCTCACACGCCACTCCTCCTCACTCCACTCGCCCAAGGATGGCCTTTTCACACTTCTTTTTTTCCATTTTCCTAACTTTCCAATAATGGGTAAGAATCTACTAATAATCTTACCTTTTTATTAACTTATTTTGACTTTTTAAAATAATAATAAATAAATAAAAGAAAAATACATTATGCATAGAAAACTGATACATGTTCACCATGCATACCATGCACATGCACATGCACATGCACATGCACACACACACACACACACACAAGTGCTCAAGTGTATCTCTACTAACCATGCACATTGGTGCACACAACCAAAACTAATGAGCTTACAAAATAAAACAACTAACATTTTTTAATTCACATAATTTCTACCAAACAATTCAAACAAATAAAAATAAATTCGTAACACTTAACAATTTATAAAAAAAAATAAAGCAAATAAAAAAAAAAGTTGTACGCTACAAAATTACAAATGAATCAATTTTCCAAAGCAAGGAAATAATTATGTTATTGTTGAGGCTCAAAATTCCACGCCCTCGAAAGATCAAAGGTGCGCGCTAAGGTCCCATAAGCACTTAATTACGTGATGGAGCCGCGATGCCCTCGGGCTCCCATTGTCCCGCACCAACCACGTACCTAGCGAAGCCACGCCTTAGATGCACCTGAAGGCCTCGCTGGTGGAGCGCCTCGCTGGGCGTAGTGGCCTCGCTAGTGTAACACCCCGCAGCACCTGATGGGCATGCTAGTGAAGGACCTCGCGAAATGGTGCCCCAACCATGCCTTGGCCGCGCGCATGAGGCCCAGCACCAGGTGGCCTCGCGAGATGGCATCACGCACACACCTATTCTTCGCCCCTAACACCTCAACTGGACGTCTCCTCTAAGGGTCAACCATGACTTCGACATTTAGAGGGAAAGGCCTAAGAATAATTCAAAAGGATCATGTTGGTACAATCTTGTATGGGGTACAACCGTTAAGACCCCGTATGTAACGCCCTACTACCTTAGAGCCGTTACTAAGTGAGTTTAAAACAGAAATTGTGCATCTAATTGACTCAAGTGGTTTCTAAAACCAAAAGTGTGAATAAACCAGAGTTTAAGGCTGTACTCTTTGAAAATGTTTAGTTTCATTAAAAACGTTAATTATAAAACATCTGGGATCCCAAAATAAGGTTTACAAAATATTTACAACTCAAAATAGATTTACACTTGATCAGCTATCAAAAGAATGGTTAAATACAGCCATATACAAAATGCCCCCAACCAAAGCAGTCGGGCAGGCCGAACATGTACGCGCCGCCCCCACGCTCTCCATACTCATGGCCGGTTGACTGACTCCTTGCTTTTACCTGCCACACGGAGCACCCGTGAGCCGAAGCCCAGCAAGAAAACCCAAATAACACATAACATATGCAAAGTAAATAGCTGGCAATAATTCACTGATACATAAGAAAACCACCATAATAAACAAGTACGGCCATGCCGCTCCCAAGGCCTTACCAAAGCCTGGAGTTTCGGTTCTCACCGCGAGGATCACTCATGTATCCCTTGGGTCCCACCCTGAATATAAGCATCCCATGTGCTGTGTTACTTTCGGCCCACGGCCGCCCCGGCCTATGCCGTACCCGGCCTCTGCCGCTCGTTTCATCATAATAACACATATAGTACATTCAAAATAAACATTCACACACATCATGGTTCATTTAAGTTTAAGCATTTGCACGTAATACAATCCGGGGCCACGCCCTACAATCACACAGTGGGGCCATGCCCTAAACTCGGGTGTTACGGTTTTCTTACCTGTATCCCGTGCTTTCCAAAGTACCACGGTCACGAGCACGGTCCTTTAGCACGAGCCTCTCCGAAATCCTAGTCACAACACACATAAAACACTTTTAATACTAACCAAACCCAAAACCACTTCCCGGGACCAATCCCGCACTCTCGGGACCTCTAAAACCTTAAAACAACACCCCGGAGGCATCCCACGAACCCCCGGAGCTAAGACCTAAAATTGCCAAAAAGAGCTACCCTGAAAATTGCCTTGTGCCGCGGCACCACATCCTTGTGCCGCGGCACCCATCAGACAGAAGCTCCCTTGCCGCGGCACACAAAAACCCTGCCGCGGCACGCCTTCGCAGACCCAGAATTCTGGGTTTTTCCTGCAATTTTCCCCGAGCTTTAACCTCCCCAAATCATCCCAAACCAAAACCTAAACCCCAAAACTCAAATCCAAACCTCATATGAACAATCTAACACCCCATAAACACTAGAATCAAATCCAAAACATCAATACACACAAGATCCACTCCTTTGATTTCAAATTCAACAACCCAAATCAAAACCCATGAAAATCTTAACTCAAGCATTAAATTCCTCAACCAACACAGAAAACAAACTTAAATAAGCATAAAATCCTTACCTCAAGAGTAGAATCCACCCTAAAAGTTCCCTTGATCTCCTTCTAAGCTTCCCACTTCAGCCCCCTTTCTACACCTCTTCTTCTTTCTTTTTCTTTGCCCTAGCCTTTCTCTCCTCTTCTTTTCCTTCTCTTCTAATTTATCAAAGCCACAAGTGACCCAAATGCCCAAACCGTACCCCCCTAAATCCCAGCTGCATAATGTCTATTTGCCTTGCCAAAAGACCAAATTACCCCTCCTTACTAATCCTTCTAAGCTAAACCTTCAAGGGTACTTAAGTCTTAACACTTTCATTTCAATTCTACCACTTCCTATCTTAAAACTTGTTACTCACAGCAGTTACAAATGGTTACCAAATTACCAATACTAATCACTCTTTCTAAACTCAACTTACAAGATTCCCGAAGTACCCCTGGGCTCCTCCCGAGCCGGGTACAACAACCCGTTGTGACTTTTAGACTAACTGGCTCACTAGGACCGTCCCGATGCGTGCATCCTGGTAAAACATCACACTCACATGGCACAATTCACATAGTATAATTATCACAGTTATGCCCTAACATGGCCAAGTTACAATCATGCTCATTTTAAGACAATCAGTTCTACATGCATACCGATTCACATAGTCATGCATCTCAAATAATCCAATAGTCATATAACGTGCAATAAATCATAATGATGCATTAAACTTAATAAAGTCACACACAAAATCCCATCATGCCCTCCAGGCACACAACTCCAGGCCCTTAAGCCTTAACACTGAATTTGGGTCGTTACAACTATCCCCTCCTCATGAGAATTTCGTCCTCGAAATTTACCTGAACAACTCGGGATGCCGCTCCCGCATATCTGATTCCAGTTCCCATGTCGCCTCTTCGACCTTGCTGTTTCTCCACAATACTTTAACCAAGGGGATGGTCTTGCTCCTCAAGACCTTGTCCTTCCTATCAAGGATCTGAACAGGCTTTTCTTCGTATGATAAGTCCCGATCCAACTCCAAGTTCTCATAGCTCAACACATGAGTAGAGTCCGAAACATACTTCCGGAGCATGGACACATGAAACACGTCATGAACTCCTGATAAAGCTGGAGGCATTGCTAACCTATAAGCCACCTCCCCAATTCGTTCTAGAACCTCAAATGGGCCAACAAACCTGGGACTCAGCTTGCCCCGAACGCCAAATCGTTTTACTCCTCTCAAGGGTGAAACCCTGAGGAATACATGATCACCAACCTGAAATTCTACGCTCCTGCGTTTCTGATCTGAATAACTCTTCTGGCGACTCTGGGAGGCGAGCATACGAGCTCTAATTTTCTCAAGTGCCTCATTGGTCCTCTGAACCATCTCAGGACCTAAATACCTTCTCTCACCAGTCTCATCCCAGTGAATCGGTGATCTGCATTTTCTACCATACAACATCTCATACGGAGCCACTCCGATAGTCGCCTGATAACTGTTATTGTACGAAAACTCAATCAGAGGGAGGTACTTACTCCAAGATCCCTCAAAATCCAAGACACAAGCTCGTAACATGTCCTCCAGTATTTGAATTGTCCTCTCAGACTGTCCATCCGTCTGAGGATGATAAGCGGTACTAAACCGAAGCTGCGTGCCCATTGCCTTCTGCAGGCTCTTCCAAAACTTGGAAGTGAAAGTGGGGTCTCTGTCGGATACTATTGACCTCGGAGCCCCATGAAGTCGAACGATCTCCTTAGCATAAAGCTCTGCATACTGCTCCACAGTATAAGTCGTCTTCACAGGTAAGAAGTGGGCGGACTTGGTATACCTGTCCACAATCACCCATACCGAGTCATGCTGACCCACGGTCTTTGGCAATCCTACCACAAAGTCCATGGCAATATCTTCCCATTTCCACTCGGGAATCCCAAGAGGCTGTAATAATCCTGCTGGCCTCTGGTGTTCCGCCTTAATCTGCTGACAGGTTAGGCATCTAGCCACATAGTCCACCACGTCCCTCGTCATGCCTGACCACCAATACAAAACCTTCAGGTCATGGTACATCTTCGTAGATCCTGGGTGCAAAGAGTAGGGAGTGGTATGAGACTCGTCCAAAATCTCTCGCCGAATGTCTGGATCAATCGGAACACAGATCCGTCCTTTGTACTTCAACAAACCCATCTCAGAAATAGAGAAGTCCTTAGCTGCTCCCGATAGGACGTTCTCTCTACGCTCAACTAACTGGGGGTCCTTTCCCTGTGCTTCCTTAATCCTCTCGAGGAGTGTTGACTGAAGAGTAATGTTGGCTAACCTCCCAACCACTAGCTCTATACCTGCTCTGGTCATCTCTCCTGCTAGTCTGTCAGATATCTGCCTCGAACTATACAACTGTCCTGGGCCCCTTCGGCTTAATGCATCGGCCACCACATTAGCCTTCCCAGGATGGTATAGGATATCACAATCGTAATCCTTTACCAGCTCAAGCCACCGTCTCTGGCGCATGTTCAAGTCCTTCTGGGTAAAGAAATACTTTAGACTCTTGTGATCAGTGTATATCTCACACCTCTCTCCATACAGATAGTGTCTCCAAATCTTAAGTGCGAATACCACTGCAGCTAATTCCAGGTCATGCGTGGGATACCTCTGCTCGTACTCCTTTAATTGCCTTGATGCGTACGCTATCACTTTCCCAGCCTGCATCAACACGCATCCCAGACCCTGTCTGGAAGCGTCACAGTAGACCACAAACTTCTCATTATCTGTTGGCAGGCTCAGCACTGGTGCAGTAATCAACCGCCGCTTCAGCTCTTTGAAGCTATTCTCGCATCGATCTGTCCACACAAACTTGGTCTTCTTCCTTGTCAATTCTGTCAACGGAGTAGCAATTCTGGAGAACCCCTCTACAAACCGCCGGTAGTAACCTGCTAGTCCAAGGAAACTTCTAACTTCAGGAACATTGCTGGGTCTAGGCCAAACCCTCACTGCTTCCGTCTTACTTGGGTCGACCAGTAACCCATCCTTACTGATAATATGGCCCAAAAATGAAACTTGCGATAACCAGAACTCGCACTTACTAAACTTGGCATATAGCTTATGCCCTCTTAACCGCTGCAACACTAGACGCAGATGATGCTCATGCTCTGTCTCTGTCTGGGAGTATACTAGGATATCATCAATAAACACAATCACAAACTTATCCAAGTAATCCTTAAAAATTCTGTTCATCAAATCCATAAATGTCGCCGGGGCATTGGTTAATCCAAAGGACATAACCAGAAATTCATAATGCCCATACCGAGTCCGAAATGCAGTCTTTGGTATGTCCTCATCTCTGATCCTCAATTGATAGTAGCCTGATCGGAGATCAATCTTCGAAAACACTATACTCCCTTGAAGCTGATCAAATAAATCGTCGATCCTAGGCAATGGATATTTGTTCTTGATGGTCAGCTTATTCAACTCCCTGTAATCGATGCACATCCTGAGCGATCCATCCTTTTTCTTAACAAATAAAACTGGAGCACCCCACGGCGAGAAACTCGGTCTGACAAACCCCAAATCAAATAGTTCCTGCAGTTGAATCTTCAATTCCTTCAATTCTGCTGGAGCCATTCTGTAAGGTGCTTTGGATACTGGCTCTGCTCCCGGAGCTAACTCTATGACGAACTCGATCTCCCGCTGTGGCGGCAACCCCGGCAGATCTGCTGGAAACAAGTCTGGAAACTCGCAGACGACTCTGGTTTCATTCGGTCCCACTGCCGCCACCTTAGAGGAATCCACTATACTTGCTAGGAATCCTATGCAACCCTCTTGCATCAGGTCTCTAGCCTTTAGTGCCGAGATCACAAGTACCCGCGGTCCATCCACCGATCCCACGAACACAAAGGGTGCCTCGCCCTCCGGTTCAAAGGTCACCATTCGTCGCCTACAATCAATTGTTGCTCCATATCGCGTCAACCAATCCATCCCTAGTATTATGTCAAAATCGTCCATATCTAGTTCAATCAGGTCAACAAACAATTCTCTACCATCTACCACTACTGGTAAGGCTCTAACCCACCTCCTAGAGACTACCAGCTCTCCTGTAGGCAATACAGTCTGAAAACCCCTAGCATACAAAATACTAGGTCTACACAGCTGATCAATCACTCTAGCAGAAACAAATGAGTGCGTAGCACCAGAATCAATCAATGCAGTAAACAAGGATCCAGCGCTAAAAATCTGACCTGTGACCACTGATGGGCTGGCCTCTGCCTCAGTCTGAGTCAAGGTGAAGACCCTAGCAGGCGCGAGGCTGTCACCCTGCCTAGGCTCCTCCTTCTTAGCCTGCGGGCAATCTTTCTTCAAGTGGCTGGTGCTTCCACAAACAAAACATGCCCTGATGCCGGTACCCGCTCCAGAGGCGGACCGGCACTCGCCCTGATGCCGTCGCCTGCATCGAGGACACCATGGATAACTCCTCCAGTTGTCATTACCGCCCTGGCGGCCACCCACGGAACCGCGAACCCTCCTGTCGGAACCATAGGGAGTAAATGAGTCTGGTACTCTCCTCTTCTGCTCACTGGGGCCGCTGCCCCGACTAGGCCCAGAAGAAGAAGGCATTACCCTCCTGGTATCACGTCTAGCAGCGCTATCCTTCCAGATCTGATCCTCAGCCCTCTCAGCAGTGAGGGCCTTGTCTACCACTTGCGCATAGGTAGTCTCTGGAGCCATTGTAATACTCACGTCACGGGCGATCATTGCACCTAATCCCCGTACAAATCTGTCCCTTCTGGCCATATCAGTCGGCACAAGCTCTGGCGCAAACTTCGCCAATCTATCAAATACCAAGGCGTACTCAGTGACAGATAACCTGCCCTGAGTCAGACTGTTAAACTCATCCGCCTTCGCCGCTCGAACGGCTACGCTGTAGTATTTCTCGTTGAAAAGGCTCTTGAATTCCTCCCAGGTCATAATAGCAGTATCCCTTCGCTGCCCCACCACCTCCCACCATATTCGTGCATCATGTCTAAGCATATAACTGGCACAATCAACCCTATCCCTTCCTTCAACCCTCATGAAGTCCAGGATTACCGACATTGTACTCATCCACTGCTCAGCCTGCAGTGGGTCTGCTCCCCCCTCAAAGGTAGGAGGTTGTTGTTTTCTGAATCTTTCATATAGAGGTTCCAACCTGTTCCCAGTCACAGGTTGAACCGGAGCCGGTACCACACTAGGCGGTGGTGGTATCACAGTGGCCGGTGGAGGAGCTGGTTGCCTGTACTGACTAAGCTCATCCTCTGTTTTCTTCAACCTAGCCTCCATCTCTGCTAAAATCTGTTGCCAGTTCTGAGGAGCAGGTGGAGGGTCCTGCCCCTGGTTATCATCCTCGGCCTGAATGCCGCGGAGTCTCGATGATTGGCGAGGCATTGCAACTAAATGCCTGTAATCAATGACACCGCTCATTAGGCATGATAACAAGGTCCAATTTCCACCTCTCAATCTCAACAACAACCAAGATCAATCGACCAAAGTGCCATACAAATATCATGCAGCATACAACGGGCCTTGCCCTGGCATCATGCATATGTTATTTCAATGATCATGCTCATAATAATTTAGGCAGGCACACAAAGCATTAAACACATATTCATGAATATATCAACCGATCATACCAAACTACCCTGAGTCGAGCTTTTCAATGGCAGCGTGCGTACATGTTCGGTCGATCTCCAGAACCAATAAACCTTGGCTCTCTCTGATACCAAGTTGTAACGCCCTACTACCTTAGAGCCGTTACTAAGTGAGTTTAAAACAGAAATTGTGCATCTAATTGACTCAAGTGGTTTCTAAAACCAAAAGTGTGAATAAACCAGAGTTTAAGGCTGTACTCTTTGAAAATGTTTAGTTTCATTAAAAACGTTAATTATAAAACATCTGGGATCCCAAAATAAGGTTTACAAAATATTTACAACTCAAAATAGATTTACACTTGATCAGCTATCAAAAGAATGGTTAAATACAGCCATATACAAAATGCCCCCAACCAAAGCAGTCGGGCAGGCCGAACATGTACGCGCCGCCCCCACGCTCTCCATACTCATGGCCGGTTGACTGACTCCTTGCTTTTACCTGCCACACGGAGCACCCGTGAGCCGAAGCCCAGCAAGAAAACCCAAATAACACATAACATATGCAAAGTAAATAGCTGGCAATAATTCACTGATACATAAGAAAACCACCATAATAAACAAGTACGGCCATGCCGCTCCCAAGGCCTTACCAAAGCCTGGAGTTTCGGTTCTCACCGCGAGGATCACTCATGTATCCCTTGGGTCCCACCCTGAATATAAGCATCCCATGTGCTGTGTTACTTTCGGCCCACGGCCGCCCCGGCCTATGCCGTACCCGGCCTCTGCCGCTCGTTTCATCATAATAACACATATAGTACATTCAAAATAAACATTCACACACATCATGGTTCATTTAAGTTTAAGCATTTGCACGTAATACAATCCGGGGCCACGCCCTACAATCACACAGTGGGGCCATGCCCTAAACTCGGGTGTTACGGTTTTCTTACCTGTATCCCGTGCTTTCCAAAGTACCACGGTCACGAGCACGGTCCTTTAGCACGAGCCTCTCCGAAATCCTAGTCACAACACACATAAAACACTTTTAATACTAACCAAACCCAAAACCACTTCCCGGGACCAATCCCGCACTCTCGGGACCTCTAAAACCTTAAAACAACACCCCGGAGGCATCCCACGAACCCCCGGAGCTAAGACCTAAAATTGCCAAAAAGAGCTACCCTGAAAATTGCCTTGTGCCGCGGCACCACATCCTTGTGCCGCGGCACCCATCAGACAGAAGCTCCCTTGCCGCGGCACACAAAAACCCTGCCGCGGCACGCCTTCGCAGACCCAGAATTCTGGGTTTTTCCTGCAATTTTCCCCGAGCTTTAACCTCCCCAAATCATCCCAAACCAAAACCTAAACCCCAAAACTCAAATCCAAACCTCATATGAACAATCTAACACCCCATAAACACTAGAATCAAATCCAAAACATCAATACACACAAGATCCACTCCTTTGATTTCAAATTCAACAACCCAAATCAAAACCCATGAAAATCTTAACTCAAGCATTAAATTCCTCAACCAACACAGAAAACAAACTTAAATAAGCATAAAATCCTTACCTCAAGAGTAGAATCCACCCTAAAAGTTCCCTTGATCTCCTTCTAAGCTTCCCACTTCAGCCCCCTTTCTACACCTCTTCTTCTTTCTTTTTCTTTGCCCTAGCCTTTCTCTCCTCTTCTTTTCCTTCTCTTCTAATTTATCAAAGCCACAAGTGACCCAAATGCCCAAACCGTACCCCCCTAAATCCCAGCTGCATAATGTCTATTTGCCTTGCCAAAAGACCAAATTACCCCTCCTTACTAATCCTTCTAAGCTAAACCTTCAAGGGTACTTAAGTCTTAACACTTTCATTTCAATTCTACCACTTCCTATCTTAAAACTTGTTACTCACAGCAGTTACAAATGGTTACCAAATTACCAATACTAATCACTCTTTCTAAACTCAACTTACAAGATTCCCGAAGTACCCCTGGGCTCCTCCCGAGCCGGGTACAACAACCCGTTGTGACTTTTAGACTAACTGGCTCACTAGGACCGTCCCGATGCGTGCATCCTGGTAAAACATCACACTCACATGGCACAATTCACATAGTATAATTATCACAGTTATGCCCTAACATGGCCAAGTTACAATCATGCTCATTTTAAGACAATCAGTTCTACATGCATACCGATTCACATAGTCATGCATCTCAAATAATCCAATAGTCATATAACGTGCAATAAATCATAATGATGCATTAAACTTAATAAAGTCACACACAAAATCCCATCATGCCCTCCAGGCACACAACTCCAGGCCCTTAAGCCTTAACACTGAATTTGGGTCGTTACACCGTACGCGTGATCCTAACACTCATGATAGACGAGTAGTTGGAGCATTAGGAAAGAGGACAGTCGACACCACTACCTCCTGCGCCACTACGCCTGCCACCACTCATCAGACACGGGTACAGACAAGTAGTGGAGACATCCTCCTGACACCTGATCCTGTACGGGATGTACGACCACAACCTCTGATGCCACTCCCCTGACACAGTACATATGTACCACTTGGTCTCCTAGACCACTATGTACCTAAGGCCATTAGAGCCTACTATAAAATGAACTCTAAGACCACCTGAAAAGGGGTTGGAAATTTCACTGTAGCAGAGGCTTAAGTGTGAATGAAAGACTGAATTCTTCATTATTGTTCTATCATTGTTCTTGAGTTATTGTTCAAGTTCTTACAGCTTTCCGATTAGTGATCTAGATTTGATAATTTTTCCAACTCAACTTAGTTGACGAGTTCTCACCGTCAACAGTTATGATTATAGGAAATTTATCAAATGTGAATTATTTAATTAATTGACTAATTAGTTTTTATTTGAAAAACTTTATATTAGCTAAAATAAATATTATTCATGGTTGGGTTAATATTTGGGAGAGTCTAATTACTCTCTTACTATAATATAATTATTTAAAGTTTTTAAGATAATGTTAATTTTGAATTAACTGATATTTATTTTTGGAAATAAATATATTGTCTTAAGATTAATTAAACAAACAAATGAGAAAATTAGGGATAGCATAATGTGGAAACGCCACACGTAGTATGCCACATCCCTGAGATTATTTGAATTTTGAATTTCAAATTAGTTTGTTTATTTAATTGTTTAATTATTCTTTTTTTAGTATGATTAAATTAAATAAATAATTTGTTATAACTAATAAGTTTTAAATTAATTAAGTAAATAATATTAAAATAGTTTTAATTATCTTTATAATCCTGAAAGAAACGATTATTTTTTAAGTGAGTTATTTTCTAGGTTATCAGACTGTCTCAAAGAAAAGAAACAATAGAATTTCTATAATATGAAATTCTAGAAGTTTCCATAGCCTTTTCTCTTCTCAAATCTCTCTAGATTTCATGTAATGAGTACATCTAGAGAGCCTAAAAATCAACATGTGAATCTTACATGCCCATACATTAGAGGAACGATTTGGAAGACTATGGTGGGAGCTTTCATAAAGATAGAAAGATCGTTGATTTTACTAAAAGACTCAATAATACTTAATAGGCTACAAGAGGTAATTTCTAAATCATGTATGTGTTAATTTAATATACATTAATGATCCTAGTTAGTATTAATAATTTTTAAAATTCCCTTCCCCTACCTTCTGCTCCTTATTTGGATATTTTTCAATTTAATACCAACATAAACTAGGAACATAAAAGACAAACATATTGTTCCCAAGATCTTCAACAACAATTTTCCACCAACTATATTGGTTTCCAAGCTTTGTAATCTTTCTTGAACATTTGAATCATGTTGAAATAGAGATCTCTTTCTTCCTTCTCAAAACCTTCTTTCCAAAATTCGCCATCGCCATACCATGAGAAATAATTACACCCCTTCTCCCCAAACAATGAATGTAAAAATGATTTGATTATTTATTAATTCATTAATTCTCACAAAAAATTTCTTGCAACAATTGCATCTCATATTTCTAAATCTTACACCATTTTCGACTACTGAGTGGATGTTGTAGGGGGTCGTTCTCTTGTTACCAAAAAGCTTAAGACTGAAAACCCTAAAGCAACATAAAACCCTCAAACACCAAGATAGATAGAATGAAATAGAAGAGATAGAATGAGAATTAAATGCATAGAAGAGGGAAGCCATTAATTCTAGACTTTACCTTTTGCCTTGGATCTTCATCAGTATTTGATGACTGCGTGAAGACGAAGGAGAAGAAACATGGGGTCGACACTTTTATATATTTTAGAGATATATCTTCATGTAATTATATTTTAGATTTACTTTTTTATTTAAAATATTTTTATACGTTGTTTTTATATATCAGAAAAAAGAAAATTCATTAAAGGTATTAAAAAATAGAAAAAAAAATGAGGCAATTTTAGACATTGAAAAATTGGTTGACCAAAATTAGGCTCGGGATATTATTTTGTTCCATTTTACAAAACACAAAATCTGATTTATCATTTAACAAAACACAGAACGATCGAGTATTCGGACAAAACACAGGGACCAAATTATATATTTTCATAATGACATAAGTATTCCATTGTCATTCTTTTATAATTTTACCTTCAACTTATGCTGCATATCAACAGTAAGTTATTTTGCTACATCATTAGATTTACCCACAATCATGGGTAAATAATATATGTACTACTCATGGTTACGTATGAACTCATTACATAAAATGTACGGGCAAATCAAGTACAGAGTATGATACACAAAATGTAATTGTACCTTTGCTTTATTTAGTTTTTGTTTAAGAAATTGGTCATGATATTGATGAGGATGCATTATTGACAAATAAAACAAAGAAAGTTTGCCTTTATGTTCCCAAATGTCCTCTAGTTCGGGTGCAACACACTTCTATTATTACTCATTTTGTCTGGAAAATAATTATATATGCTTGGGCGTCTACATTTGTAACTTACACATGGCTGTATGCGCATGTGAATTTTGAGATCGTTCATTCCTTGAAATTTCTATAAGCATATAAAAATTCATAATATATAGGAAGCTTTTTAGGTAGGGTATTACTTTCGTCCTACCGAAGAGATATTTTCTATTTTCAGTACTTAGAGATATTATAGCCAATTTTTTTTTGTATGATAGTGTACAAGATAGTTCTAGTAAGCATCCCGCCAATTTTCGGAAAATTTTGAATAATTTATAGTATCAAAATCAGAGTTCAAACAGTTTGTTTTCCACTCGTATAAAAAAATTCAAATACTCATGCAACTGACTATTTGAACTTTCATTTCGGTACTATAAATTATTCATAATTTTCAAAAAATTGGCAGGATACCTATTATGACTATAATGTATGTCATCATACAAAACAATTGAGTTATAATTTCTCCAAGTACAATAAATAGAAAACGTTCATACAGCAGGAGCAAAAGTGATGCACTACCTCAAAAAACTCATATATATATATATAAAGGGCAATTCTTCTATAGGGGCTTCACTTTAAGCCCTACCGGTGGGGCTCTCAGTGTTTCTCGACCCGTGAACAGTTTTTTATGCGATTTTTTTTATGACCGTGTATATTGTAGTTGTTTAGAGCATTCTGCAAATTTTCAGAAAATTCCAAATAGTTTACAGTACTGAAAACTAAGTTCAAACATGTTGCTTTCCACGCACATAAAATAAATTAGTCACGAGTGCAACAACATGTTTGAACTTAGTTTTCGGTACTATAAACTATTCAGAATTTTCTGAAAATTTGCAGGATGCGCTAAATAGCTACAATATACACGATCATAAAAAAAATCTCGCCGAAAACTGTTCACGGGTCAAAAATACTGAGAGCCCCACCGGTAGGGCTTAAAGTGGTTCAAACATGCTGTTTTCCACACGCATAAAAAAAATTAGTCACGCGTGCAACAACATGTTTGAACTTAGTTTTCGGTACTATATACTATTCAGAATTTTCTGAAAATTTGCAGGATGCTCTAAATAGCTACAATATACACGGTCATAAAAAAAAATCTCGCCGAAAACTGTTCACGGGTCAAGAATACTGAGAGCTCCACCGATAGGGCTCTCAGTGTTTACAACCCGTGAACAGTTTTCGGCGCGATTTTTTTTATAACCGTGTATATTGTAGCTATTTAGAGTATCCTGCAAATTTTCAGAAAATTCCGAATAGTTTACAGTACCGAAAACTAGGTTCAAACATGTTGTTGCACTCGTGACTAATTTTTTTTTATGCGTGTGGAAAATAAAATGTTTGAACCTAGTTTTCGGTACTGTAAACTATTCAAAATTTTCTGAAAATTTGCAGGGTGCTCTAAATAGCTACAATATATACGGTCATAAAAAAAATTCATGCCGAAAACTGTTCACGAGTCGAGAAACACTGAGAGTCATACCGGTAGGGCTTAAAGTAAAGCCCATGTAGAAGAATTGTCATATATATATATATATATATATTCCACACATATAATGTAAATGCGTACGTGTGTATTTGGACTTTAGCGAGTCCCACGTGTAATTAATAAGAAAGAGTTTCTAATAATTATTTTTAATGTTGAATTTTGAGTAAATTAACTAACACTCGCAGACGCATTTTTTTCCGTTCTAAACTCGTAAATTGTAATATTGTATAAAAATAGAATATAAACAAACTGGAATACTATATAAAATAGTGCTTAGTTTGAGGAATAATAATATGGGATGAAGATAATCTTTGATTAAGTACTACATTTTCTTGAGGTTGTCTTGAGTTTATTAAAAATGCTTTCATGGAATTATTTTGCCAATGAATATGGTATGAGCATTCCAAAACTATTCATTCCCAACCTTAATTGCCCTTTGAACATTATCTTGCTATATTTTATAAGATTAAAATAATCAAATCTGGTGTTAAAAGAAAAAGAGTTAGGTTGCAAAATTTTGTAACTTATACATCAATAGGTCAATCTTTAAACTTGAATTTGAGACTGTAACTTATGTGTAAATTAGTTTTGGTGCACTGTATTTATCGTTTATATAGTGTATAACAGATTTGAGTTGGTAAATAGACATTTTTGGAGTTTCAAATGAGCTAAAAGAATTGTTCTAGAAGATCCAATGGTAAAATGTCACCATCCATGTTGCAACAGGGGACATGTTGCTTGTTGTATAACAGGCGAAATGTGTAAATAGTAAGCACTTACCATACTTTTAAGTGGCATGTCTACTCTCTTCTCTTGTGAATTCTTATGCAGAGAGTCATATATCCCAGAACTTGTTTCCTAGTGGATTCCCTAAAACGTTCTTGTGACAGGAAGGAATGAACTTGTTTCTTAAGGCTCTATCTTTGGTTTGGTTATTGTCTTCTTCCTCGTGTATAAATATTTATATATAAATAGGGTCGAGCGCCTATAATCTATAAGTATTTGTATATTTGTTAGTAATACTTACAATTTCATTATTAATATTCACAAATGATGATGTACAAGGCACGCCAATAGATTCTTAGTCTTACATTTTCATCTATTGTTATATTAACTTCTATGCATTTAGAGATTACTATTCATCCTTCAAATTTATTATAATAAAATTCTTCTCCTTTCTTATCTCTTATTTTTGAAATAAATAAAAAAATAATAAAAATATAAAAAAAAAATAGGGAAGTTAATTTATAGTGCAATGTAAAATAAAAAAAACAAAACAAAACAAAAGTTAAAATTTTGGTAATATATTTTACAGAATAAAATAAAGAAGTCAGCGCTCTTACGGGAACCTCTCTAAATTCCATTGTTTTTCTCTTAAGTTACTAAAAAATATAGCCTTGCTCGTTTTTGTCATAGACCAAAAGCGTCATCAACATATAAATATCATTCAAAGCATCGTCTCTGATTTCTTGGAGACATTTTTGGAGCTTTTGATCGATTTTTGGTAGCTTTCCTTATTTGGATGAAGGAATATTGGGTATATTTTTAGGGATTGTTGTGCCCAAAATTTTGTGGGATCTGTTAGGAATGTCTGACATCATACATTTAGCTGGTAAGAGAGAATGGTGCTCACCCAAAAATTATGAGTTTCCTTTTCTTATTTTTAGCAAGAATTATTTAAGATCCCATATTGTCATTTGGTTACTTTTGTAATTGTTGACACTGTTTCTCACCAACTTAATCTAAGAAGAGAATTAAGTTCTTTTTGCACTAGGATTTAGAATATATTAGAAGAAGATGGAAGAACATGATGGATTTTTATGTGGTTTAGTGGTTGAAATTTATGTATTCCGCAAGTCTATGTTATTATCTTGGTTTAAAGCTTTGGAAGAAATTTTTCTAAAGTTTCAGTCTATATTTTTCGGATCCTTTACAATGAACCAGCCCATCTCTATTTATAGGGGTGATTGGTGTGTAGGGTTTCCCAAAATTACAAATGGAAATTACCCAATACAAAATATCAAATAATAAATACAAATATTAGTCAAATTATACATTTAATACATAATATCTTCTCTTATCTATAATTTGATCAGATTCATTAAATAGGAAAGAATCCCTTTGTTGACTGCATTTTTCGCTATCAACTAATTAAACCAAAGCTTAAAGAAATACATAAAAGAACACAGGGATATATGTGGTTCAGGTTATTAATTAACCATAGTCCACGAAGCGATTGTATTAGGATTTGAGGAGCTTGAGGAGTCAAGCTTCTATTGAGTTTAACGCAGCATTTTTGCAATGCTCTGAATACAAAAAGTTGGAGATCCTTTACAATGTGAGTCCTATCCCTTTTTATAGATGGCTAAGGGTGATTAATTCCTATAATAGGGGTTTATTGCAAAACATTCCCCATTAATTGGGGTATTTTAATGTCACAAATTCCCTAATTAGACTTAGTGTCTTGATTAGGGGGCCAGAAGGACAATAATTGAATTAATTATGTGTTTATGTGATTATATGCATGATTATGTGAATTATATGAGTTATATTATGATATGACTATTATAGCATGTTTAGGTGCATTAAGCATGCATGTGGGCCCGTTTCTTATTAGAATGGTATTTTCGTAATTTTGACCTATTGGGGGTATATTTGTAAATATATATGTGTTTTAGGATTGAGACCACATTATTATGTGGATATATTTGAGTTATTCAGCAAGAGGCAATCCTAGTGAGCAAGTTAGCGGTTTAGTCACAACGGGATCAAATACCTGGGTCGGGGTGAGCCTAGGGGTATTTTGATAATTTAGTACGTTACTGGGATTTATCGGGTAATGGGTGGTTAGTGGTGATCAACTGGGATTGTGGGTGTTAATTGAGATTGGTGGCAAAAGGTAGCAAAAGATGATTTTTCCCTTGGAGGCATTAGAGAACTAAGGTAAAGGCCATGGGTAATTTGGTCTTTTCCCTAGCCTTGGAATAACTTAATCACTTAGAAGCTAGAAGAAGGAGCTAGATGATACTAAACACTCAACAATAATCCAATTTTCCCTCTCTCATTTTCTCTCTCTCCCTCTAATCTTGGGTGAGTTCTTGAAATTTTGAGAGATTGGCTTGGTAATTGAAAGAGTTTGGAATTAGGATTGGATTAAGGTGCAGCTTGGAGGTCGAATTGCTCAGCTGAGGTAAGGTTTTAAACCCTATTTTGATGAATTTTTGGTTTGGTTTTAGAGTGTTCTTGAGTTTTGAACTCAAGGAATTAATTTTTAGTTATGGTGAGGTTTTGGTTGGGTTTCTGGGTTTTATATGTTGCCTATGATGTGTTATTGAGAGTCCTAGGCTTAATTCGGACTTTGGTACAACTATGGGATGAATTTGGAGAGATTTCGCTCGGAGGAAATGTTGAAAATTAGGGTTCGTGAGGTTGCATGGCGGCGCTGTTCTTAGAGCGCCTCGTCCCGTATGAACTCAAGGGTGTTTGGGGTTCTTCTAAACTAACATAGCGTTGTGGTGCCTAGTGGGTTGTGTGGCAGTGCATGTCCAATGAAAACAAGGCCAGGGCTCTCTGCTTTGGGGCGCACTGCGACCCTTCAAGGTGCGTCGCGACTCTGATGGGAAAGAATGACCAAGTGAGGTTTTCAGTTGGAGGGACTCAAACCTAAGGGTTCGAGAAGGATTCTACTACTCGGTTTAGTAGAATTTGAGGTCTTGAAGGCTAGGACTCGGTCCGGAAGCCTCTATTTACTCGATATTGATGAGTATCCTCTATTATTGTTTTGACTAGGGTATCGCTAGGGCTTGGAAGGGAATCATGCTCGAGGGTCATTTTTTTATTTAGTTATTGCTTGGACTAGAGGTAAGAAAACAACATCGTGGGTTATGATTAGGGCTCTGGCCCCTGTGAATGAGCATGATTATGATTATGACTGTTGTAACGCTCTGGTTACCCTAGAACAGTAATGGTGAACGGTGGACCGGAAATTTAACCCGCTACCCGAGTCCATTGGTCAAAAACGTGCTCTAAGTGTAATTAACAGGTTAAGGTGAAAATCTACTAAAAAGGAAATGGATATTTTCATTACAAACTGCTGTCCAGAGCTAATCAAAACATTTACAAGTTGTTCTCAGTACAAAATGGTCATTACTATTTCAAATTTACAATCCCGCCGACCTAAGCAGGAAAATAGGGTAAACCCCCTAGTTCCTCTGAGAACGCCTTGGCCGTGGTGGTCAAGTGGCCGCGTATGTACACATCACAACCTAAGCTCTCCACTCAAGGCTGGGTGAGCTTTTCTTTCCCTTTACCTGCACCACATAGCACCCATGAGCCAAGGCCCAGCAAGAAAACACAATAAAGCTTGATATAATATCAACAATGATCATAATAATCATTCAGGACCATCAGTCCAACAAATAGGTGACAGTCGCAGCAGTCACAAAAGTGGGTACAACCCCCTATAGCCATGTGACGGTAGGGTCACTCAGGCTTATCTGATTAGTGAACCTTTCATAAGTTTGAACAGGATAGGTGTATGGTGAATAGTCAACAACAGAACCTTCCTCATGACTTACAGTCATAACCCTGGAACAGCGTTCCTTAGCCCTGTGACAAACAGTCACCGAGGTCACATGCCCTGGCTCTGAATAACTGGTCTTAGACCAAACAAGCGCTCATAAATTCATCGACCTTAGGGTCGGTCCAGCATTAACACCCCATATGAGTCATTCTTTGCTGATATCGATTAGATCTAATCTTCATTTGGCTCGGCGTTCATGACGCTATGCCATTTCTGACTCTTAGGTCAGTGTCCCTGACTAGTCAGTGCCATATACAAGTAATCAACATTCACTAGCATTTAATATGCAATCTATGTCCACATTTATCAACCAACATGACTCAATAACAATCACGCATGTCATATATACACAGGGTGCAGTTTTCTTACCTCAGATTCGAGCTAGAAAGATTAAAAGAATGACCCGTGAGAACAATCAACCTTTAGTCCTTTAGCGGTTACCTAATCATAACCAAACACGGGACATCATCAATAAAAATGGTCAACAAAGGTTTCCACACCAATATCTAGCCTCCGGAAGATCAATCCCTACTATTCCAAGTAGTAGGGACACTCCCGAGGCCTATAGCTAAGTTCCCGGGGTCAAAACGAGCAAATGGGGTGAAAACAGGGCAAGGGCTGCGACCCCCAGAACTTCCTAAAGCAAGGGCTGCGGCGCCCAGCAGGCACAAAGAACCCCACCTGCTTCTTCAAGGCAGGGCCACGTCACCCCAAGAACAGGGCCGCAGCCCCCAACTCTGGGCCATTCCCAAACGTATTTTTAACACTCTAAAGCCTCCAAAATCATACCTAAACATTCCCCAATCATCAAAACAAAGTTCCCAAGCTTCCCAAAGTTCCAAAACCCTCAAAACCCAAGGTTCAAACCAACCAAAAACTCAACAATTTACAAAATCAATTCAAAGCTTAGAAACTCGGAAAAACTCAAAACTTAAACTTCGATTACCTTCGATCAGGTTGTTTTCTGTCAAATCCTTCGGTTAAGAAGCTTCTAATCTTCCGTAGGATCGCTATGCCTCAATCCTCGCTTGATTCCGACTCCTAGAACTTGAGATATCTTCGAAAATAATCAAACGGTGAAACGAACTATCGAAAGGGAGAACGAGAGGTTTTCTAATCGTACGTTCTATCTGACAGCTACTTCAAGCTTAAGTAACCTCAAATAAAACCTAATGCTCGGGGTCCCAAAAATACCCCTAGGGACATTATAGTCAAAACCTCCGAAATTTCACCATGATCTCAAATATTCCCAATTTATCATCAAATAAACATTCCTATTACCCCAAAATTGACCACGTTATGACAAAATCGCTAATCCACTATATATGACCGTCTCAGGCCGAATAGCTCGAATATATCTCCATAATAATGGAATCTCATTCACAAATCAAGTTATGCACCCAAATACACATATTCACCCTCAATGGGCCAGATTATCAAAACAACATAATTTTTCAAATGTGGACCCACATGCACGCATATAACATCATATGATAATATAACTCACATATACATGCATATATCAATTAATGGCATAATTAAACAAGTATGGACCTCCTGGCCCACTAATCTCGCCATTAAACCACATCGGAGAATTCGGGACATTACAACTATCCCCTCCTTACAGAAATTTCATCCTTGAAATTTTCCTGAACAGCTCTGGATACTGATTCTGCATGTCTGACTCCAGCTCCCAGGTCGCTTCCTCGACCTTGTTGTTCCTCCATAATACCTTTAACCAAAGGTATGGTCTTGTTCCTGAGGACCTTATCTTTTCTGTCACGTATCTGGACAGGTTGTTCCTCATAGGAGAGATCTGCCTCATGCTCCAGATCTTCATAGCTCAAAATATGAATAACATCAGGCACATACCTCCGAAGAGCTGAAACATGAAATACATTATGCACGGCAGACAACGCCGGAGGCAATGCTAACCTGTAAGCCACCTAACCAACCCTCTCCAGGATCTCAAATGGACCTACATATCTGGGGCTCAGCTTGCCTTTCTTCCCAAACCTTCTCACCCCTTTCCATGGTGAGACTCTAAGGAAGACGTAGTCTCCTACCTGGAACTCCACGTTCCTACGTTTAGGATCTGCATAGCTCTTCTGTCTACTCTGAGAAGTAAGTATTCTAGCTCTAATCTTCTCTATGGCCTCATTGGTCCTCTGAACTGCCTCAGGACCTAAGTATCTCCTTTCACCTGTCTCATCCCAATGAATGGGAGACCTGAATTTCCTACCATACAACATCTCATAAGGTGCAACCCCAATGGTAGACTGATAACTGTTGTTGTAGGAGAATTCTATCAAAGGCAGATACTTACTCCAAGATCCAATAAAGTCCAGCACACATGTCCTCAACATGTCCTCCAAAATCTGGATCGTCCTCTCAGATTGCCCATCTGTCTGAGGATGATAAGCAGTACTGAACTTCAACTGCGTCCCCATGGCCTTCTGCAAACTCCCCCAAAACTTGGAAGTAAAAGTAGGGTCCCGATCTGACACGATCGACCTAGGCGCACCATGGAGCCGCACGATCTCTCTCACATAGAGATCTGCATACTGGTCAACTGTATAAGTAGTCCTCACTGGCAGAAAGTGAGCGGATTTGGTGTAGCGATACACTATCACCCAAATAGAATCATGCTGACCAACAGTCCTGGGTAAGCCCACCACAAAATCCATTGTGATGTCTTCCCACTTCCACTCTGGGATATCCAGAGGCTGCAGAGCCCTGTTGACCTCTGATGCTCAGCCTTGACCTGTTGACATATCAAGCACTTAGCCACATACTCTACTACATCTCTCTTCATCCCTGGCCACCAATATAACGATCTCACATCCTGATACATCTTCGTGGTGCCTGGATGGAAAGAGTAAGGTGTAGTATGAGATTCATCCAGAATCTCTCGCCTCATTGCAGTGTCTAACGGAACACATATCCGCCCCTTCTATCTCAACAAGCCCAACTCAGACACTTAATAATCCCTGGACACTTCAGCTAGAACATCCTCTCTAATCTTGATCAACTGTGGATCACTCAGCTGACCCTCCTTAATTCTCTCTAACAGCGTAGACTGTAGCGTAATATTAGCCAACTGGCCCACCAGCAAATCTATACCAGCTCTGGTCATATCATCAGCTAACTCCCTGGCTATCAGCCTCATACCATAAATCTGGCCCGGACCCTTCCGGCTTAAAGCATCAACTACCACGTTGGCCTTTCCTGGATGACACAGGATCTCACAATCATAATCTTTTACTAATTCTAGCCAATGCCTTTGCCTCATATTCAAGTCTTTCTGGGTGAAGAAGTACTTCAGGCTCTTGTGGTCTGTATAAATCTCACACTTTTCTCCATAGAGATAGTGCCTCCATATCTTCAACGCAAAAACCATAGCTGCTAACTCTAAATCATGAGTAGGATACCTCTTTTCATACTCCTTCAACTGACGAGAAGCATAGGCAATAATCTTCTCTGATTGCATCAAAACACAGCCCAAACCCTGATTAGAAGCATCGCAGTAAATCACAAACTTCTCCTGACCTGTCGGAAGACTCAGGATTGGAGCTGTAATCAATCTTTGCTTCAGTTCCTGGAAGCTGTTCTCACACTTATCTGACCACACAAACTTCTGATTCTTGCGTGTCAGTTCAGTCAAAGCACTAGCAATCTTTGAGAACCCTTCCACGAAACGTCTGTAATACCTTGCCAATCCAATGAAACTTCTAACCTCAGAAGCATTCTTTGGCCTTGGCCAATCCCTGACCGCTTCGATCTTTCCTGGATCCACTTTAATCCCCTCCTTACTAACAATATGTCCAAGAAAAGATACTTGAGACAACCAGAACTCACATTTCTTGAACTTAGCAAATAGTCTGTGTTCCCTCAGTCTCTATAGAACCAATCTCAAGTGGTACTCATGTTCTGACTCTGACTAAGAATATACCAGGATGTCATCAATAAAGACAATCACAAACTAGTCCAAATAATCCTTGAACACCCTGTTCATCAGATCCATAAAGGCAGCAGGGGCATTAGTCAATCCAAATGACATAACTAGAAACTCATAATGCCCATACCATGTACGGAATGCAGTCTTGGGTATATCTCCCTCCTTGACCCTGAACTGATGATAACCAGAACGAAGGTCGATCTTTGAGAATACCTTCTTGCCTTGCAAATGATTGAACAGATCATCTATCCTTGGCAAAGGATACTTATTCTTAATTGTCAGTTTATTCAGTTCCCTGTAATCAATACACATTCTCAGAGAACCATCCTTCTTCTTTACAAACAGAACTGGCGCACCCCAAGGTGAGAAACTAGGTATGATAAAACCTAAGTCCAACAGTTCTTGCAACTGCACTTTTAATTCTTTCAACTCAGCTGGGGCCATTCTGTAAGGCGTTCTAGACACTGGCTCCGTCCCTGGTGCCAGCTTTATCACGAACTCAATTTCTCTATGCGGTGGCAGCCCTGGCAAATCTTCTGGAAACACATCCAGAAACTCACAAACTAACCTGGTATCCTCTGGTCTCACTAGCACGACCTAAGTGGTATCAACCACACTGGCTAAGAATCCAATGCAACCTCCTTGCAATAAATCCCTAGCTCTCAATGCAGAAATCATAGGAATGCGAGGTCCATGCACAGCACCAACAAATACAAAAGGATCCTCACCTTCAGGCTCAAAGGTGACCATCTTCCTTCTGCAGTCAATGGTTGCCCCATACTTTGCCAACCAATCCATACCCAGTATCATATCAAAGTCAGTCATAACCAACTCTATTAAATCCAGTGACAACTCTCTGCTCTCTACTGTCACTGGCAAAGATCTGACCCACCTCCTGGATACCACTAACTCCCCAGTGGGTAATAAGGTACCAAACCCCACAGCATAAAAATCACAAGGCCTACACAGTCTATCAATAACACTACTAGCAACAAAAGAATGTGTAGCACCAGAATCAATCAACACATTATAAGGGGTTCCAGCACTAAGAAGCTGACCTGTAACAACTGAGGGAGAAGCCTCAGCTTCTGCTTGAGTCAACGCGAACACTCGAGCTGGGACCGAGCTGTCCGCCTTTCTAGGTTCTTCCTTTCTTGCCTTAGGGTAATCCTTTTTAAGATGACCCACTGCTCCACATGAGAAATAGGCCTTTGCCCTACACTCTCCCAAGTGATGCCTCTTGCATCTGGGGCACTCAGGATAAGACTTCCAGGCTTCACCACCACCCGGACGACCCATAGAAATACCACAGGGCCTCTTGTCAGGACCTGGAACTGGGAAGGTGTCAGGAACCTTCCTCTTCTGATCACTGGGGCCAACACCCCTACCTGAACCCACAAATGGAGGACCTGGCCTCCTGAATTCCTTTCTGCCTGCACTGTCACGCCAGATCCTGTTCTCTGCACTCTTAGCTGTGAGTGCCTTCTCCACCACCTGTGCATAAGTAGTAACCCCTACCACATTGGTGATACGTACATCTCAAGCTAACCTGGGTTGTAGCCCCTGCAAGAATCTCTCCCTCCTGGTCCCATCAGTGGGCACCATCTCCATGGAAAACTTTGCCAATCGATCAAACTTCAAGGCGTACTCAGTGACTAATAAGTTCCCCTGAAGTAGCCTAATGAACTCATCGGCCTTCAACGCTCTAATAGCATCATTGTAATATTTTTCATTGAATAGAGTTTGAAACTCTTCCCAACTTAGGGCATTTACATTCTTGGTCTGGGTAATCACTTCCCACCAAATCCGGGCATCTTCCTGAAACATATAGTTAGCACAGGCCACCCTCTCATTACCAGATACCCTCATAAAGTCAAGGATAGTGGTAATCATGCTCATCCATTGTTCAACCTTGGCAGCATCTGCACTGCCCTCAAATACTGGAGGTTGTTGTTTCCTGAACCTTTCATAAAGAGGCTTCCATTTATTTCCAACCTCAGGCTGCTGCCCAGCTACTGGCACCGACATAGGAGGTGCCTCTGATACACTGACCACTGAAGGCCCTTGCTGTTGCTTCAAGAGACGAAGCTCTTCCCCCTATTTTAATATAGTAGCCTGCAGATCACTGACTATCTGCTGCCAGATAACAGGAGCTGGTTGTGGAATCTGAGACTGGTCATTTTCCTGACCCTGGCTGTTATTATTATTCTGGCCCTGATCACTCTGGCCAGCTGATGTGTCTGTCTTCCCTGGATTCATAATTCTGTCACTGATACCTTGCTGAAATAACGAGCAATACGGCCAGCCAGGTAGTAATAACTAAACCTCAGGTACCAATACGGCCTCCTTACGGTCCAAGAACAAGCAGACAATTATCACATTCCACAGTCATACAGATATACAAGCAGATACATGTTTATAGCATTTAGCACTCAGCATGTATCACATAATGGTTCATATACAATCATACTTATAAGCATGTTCCAGCAATTCCCAGTACTAATAAGCACACAGTTGCTGAGGATATAATATTTCAGGGCACGGGTTTAACATAGTGCTTCATGCACACACGTAAAGCATATATGTTGTATTTAAGCAGTCACGCGTATAACTACGTAAATAGTTACCAAACCATGAGTCAAGCTTGACTTCAGTGATGTGTGTACATGCCCAGCCAGTCTACAGGAACCCTAACCTTGGCATTGCTCTGACCCCAGAATAGTTACGGTGAACGGTGGACCAGAAATTTGACCCGCTACCCAAGTCCATTGGTCAAAAACGTGCTCTAAGTGTAATTAATAGGTTAAGGTGAAAAACTACTAAAAATGAAATGGATATTTTCATTACAAACTGCTCTGCAGAGCTAATCAAAACATTTACAAGTTGTTCTCAGTACAAAATGGTCATTACTGTTTCAAATTTACAATCCCGCCGACCTAAGCGGCAAAATAGGGTAAACCCCCTAGTTCCTCTGAGAACGCCTTGGCCGTGGAGGTCAAGTGGCCACGTATGTACACATCACCACCTAAGCTCTCCACTCAAGGCTGGGTGAGCTTTTCTTTCCCTTTACCTGCACCACATAGCACCCATGAGCCAAGGCCCAGCAAGAAAACACAATAAAGCTTGATATAATATCAACAATGATCATAATAATCATTCAGGACCATCAGTCCAACAAATAGGTGACAGTCACAGTAGTCACAAAAGTGGGTACAGCCCCCTATAGACATGTGACGGTAGGGTCACTCAGGCTTATCTGATTAGTGAACCTTTCATAAGTTTGAACAGGATAGGTGTATGGTGAATAGTCAACAACAGAACCTTCCTCATGACTTACAGTCATAACCCTGGAACAACGTTCCCTAGCCATGTGACAAACAGTCATCGGGGCCACATGCCCTGGCTCTGAATAACTGGTCTAAGACCAGACAAGTGCTTATAAATTCATCGACCTTAGGGTCGGTCCAGCATTAATACCCCATATGAGTCATTCTTTGCTGATATCGATTAGATCTAATCTTCATTTGGCTCGGCGTTCATGACGCTATGCCATTTCTGACTCTTAGATCAGTGTCCCTGACTAGTCAGTGCCATATACAAGTAATCAACATTCACTAGCATTTAATATGCAATCCATGTCCACATTTATCAACCAACATGCCTCAATAACAATCACGCATGTCATATATACACAGGGTGCAGTATTCTTACCTCAGATTTGAGCTAGAAAGATTAAAAGAACTAACCGTGAGAACGATCAACCTTTAGTTCTTTAGCGGTTACCTAATCATAACCAAACACGGGACATCATCAATAAAAATGGTCAACATAGGTTTCCACACCAATATCTAGCCTCCGGAAGATCAATCCCTACTGTTCCAAGTAGTAGGGACACTCCCGAGGCCTATAGCTAAGTTCCCGGGGTCAAAACGAGCAAACGGGGTGACAATAGGGCAAGGGCTGCGGCCCCCAGAACTTCCTGAAGCAAGGGCCGCAGCGCCCAGCAGGCACAAAGAACCCCACCTGCTTCTTCAAGGCAGGGCCGCAGCACCCCAAGAACAGAGCCGCAGCCCCCAACTCTGGGCCATTCCCAAACATATTTTTAACACTCCGAAGCCTCCAAAATCATACCTAAACATTCCCCAATCATCAAAACAAAGTTCCCAAGCTTCCCAAAGTTCCAAAACCCTCAAAACCCAAGGTTCAAACCAACCAAAAACTCAACAATTTACAAAATCAATTCAAAGCTTAGAAACTCGGAAAAACTCAAAACTTAAACTTCGATTACCTTCGATCAGGTTGTTTTCCGTCAAATCCTTCGGTTAAGAAGCTTCTAATCTTCCCTAGGATCGCTATGCCTTAATCCTCGCTTGATTCCGACTCCTAGAACTTGAGATATCTTCGAAAATGCTCAAACGGTAAAACGAACTATCGAAAGGGAGAACGAGAGGTTTTCTAATCGTACGTTTTATCTGACAGCTACTTCAAGCTTAAGTAACCTCAAATAAAACCTAATGCTCGGGGTCCCAAAAATACCCCCGGGGACATTATAGTCAAAACCTCCGAAATTTTACCATGATCTTAAATATTCCCAATTTATCATCAAATAAACATTCCTATTACCCCAAAATTGACCCCATTATGACAAAACCGCTAATCCACTATATATGACCATCTCATGCCGAATAGCTCGAATATATCTCCATAATAATGGAATCTCATTCACAAATCAAGTTATGCACCCAAATACACATATTCACCCTCAATGGGCCAAATTATCAAAACAACATAATTATTCAAATGTGGACCCACATGCACGCATATAACATCATATGATAATATAATTCACATATACATGCATAATATCAACTAATGGCATAATTAAACAAGTATGGCCCTCCCGCCTTACTAATCTCACCATTAAACCACATCGGTGAATTCGGGGCATTACAACTGTGATTGTTTGTTTAAGCATGCTTGAATGCCCTGTATTTGGATAATTGTTAAATGATTTATGTTTGTCTATATTATTTGGAACAAACGCTTGACATATATGTCAGGGACGGCAATAATGCGTTTAGCGCTAGCCAATATGGTTAGGCCTATCCAAGACCATGGTATACGCTTGATCGGCCCCATGGTCGTTTGGAAAATAAAGCGCCAAGTACGCTTGGCCAGCCCTAAGGCTGGTTATATAGAGGATGGGGCCATGGGTCCTAGGGTAACCCTACAATCAATTATCCTAGGGCAATGGCCCCGAGGTGACTCTACAGTCACTTATAAAGGGTAACGGGCCCCGGTGTGAATCTATAGTCACTTATCAGGATTTAATGCATGCATGAGTAGGGTTATTACTGCTTGGCATGCTGATTATGATTCCGTAATATGTTATTAACTACTTGTGAGCATGTTTAAGTTTTCTTGCTGAGCCTTGGCTCACGGGTGCTATGTGGTGCAGATAAGGTAAAAGGGAAGTTGGACCAACCATATGTTGGAGAGCTTCGGTGGCGGCATGTACATATGCAACCTGCTCGACCACTGTAGCACCCCAAATTTGCTAATAAGGCTTAGGGCCTTGATTAGCGTGCCGTGGGGCAATTATTGATTTAATTATGCTAATATTTAAATTTAATGATTATGTGATTAGAAATGCATGTTTAGGTGAATTAAATACGCATGTCGGCCCCATCTGGATATTAGATGCATATTTGTAATTTTAGCCCATTGAGGGCATAAATATGATATTTGTGTTGCACGATCCGAGATGGTCCTAGGGAGCAGTTTAGCTAAATAGTCACAATGGGGTCGAGTACCCGGATCAAGAGGAGCCTAGATGTAACGCCTTAGATAGCCAAGACTGTTACACTGTGTGTTTATAAAGTGCCAGACTTGCTAATCAAGCCATTTAATTAAAATTGTGTTACTGAGACTATAAAGGAACTAGGGTTAAAAAATGGTTTGGTCTCAAAAGCCGCATTTTCATTAAGAAGCATCACCTGTTTACACGGGATCCCAAAAATATTAAGTTTAAAGACTGTTTACAAAAGACACAAGGTTTATACACAATATCAGGCCATATTAAGGCAAAACAGACAATTAGGTAATCCCTGTCTTGATCCACTCCTCGACCTTGGCGATCGAACAGCTGGCAATGTACATTCCACCTCGGAGCTCTCCATCTCAGGCTGGGTCCAATCTGCCTTTGCCTTTACCTGCACCACGTAGCACCCGTGAGCCAAGGCCCAACAAGAAAACACAACACTAGAGCATAAGCAATCAACAGACAAATCCATATCTCACATTGCATCACAAGTTCTCAAACATATAATCATTCAGTATGACCAAGTATTCAACACACTAAGCAAATCATTTCATATCTCATATCACTACACAAATGATAACTAGGGCTAGCGCTCTCAGGCTGCTCCCTCCGTTATCCCACTGACTCTGGCCCGCTTAAGCCGAGCTCAGTGAATGTTAAGCTGTCCTCGGCTACCAGTGGCCAAGCCGCGCCCTATGCGCAAGTATTATGTACGGCACTCTTAGGCCGCTTTTACATGTCCCATGGCATAATACTATCATTGACACGATACAATTCTCGGGAGCACTTAGTCCCATCACAAACATATAATCGGGTGCAGTTTTCTTACCTTTCAATTCACTAGCTTTGATCCCTCGACTCCTAGAGAACGATCCCCCTCGAGCCCTAGCGCTCACCTAAACACAATCATGGGCCAAAGTCATTATCAATCCTCAAGTTCAAAATCTAGCCTCGGGGCCAATCCCGAGCCCCTAGGAAGTCCTAGTTCCACCAAACAAGGTGGTGGAATCAAACCCCAAACCCTAGGTCAAAAGCCCTTGCAAATAACCCTAAAATCCCCTTCAGAAGGCAGGGTAGCGCTACAGCACTCATGGGAGGGCGCTACAGTGCTACAAACAGAAACAAAACCCCATCAGCAAACTTGGCCTAGCGCTACAGCGCCCAAAGGCTAGCGCTGTAGCGCTAGCCACAGACTGGCCAACACCAGTTTTTCCCTTCTGCGATTTCCTCGAACCAACCTCAACAAAAACTCTTTCAAATCTTCCCCAACCTCAAAAACAACCTTTTGACCATACTCCACTCATCCCAAGCACCCCAAATACCTAGAACTCAAGCACATGCATCCCCAAACTCAAAATTCACCATAGCCACTCCTAAACACTAAAACTCAGCAGAAACCAGCTGAACAACAAGGTTGGAGTTTAGAATTTATACCTCTGGTGGAATTTCGACCTCAAGGTGCCTCTAGACTTCCTTGGCTTGCTCCTCCTCAGCCTTAGGTCAGAATTCCCTAAAGTTCCATCCAATTCAACTTAGACACCATAGCTCAAAAACCAGAAACAGAAACTGAAGAACTCTAAAGTCTTACCTCAAGTGCTGATGAATCCTTGCTAAACCTCTGCCAATTTCTCAATCCTAGGTTAGGATCCTTGATGCTTAGTTTATCCCAGCTCTCCTCTGAGCTTTACTCCAGGAATCCTCAAGAAACAGATGAAGGAAATATAAACCGACCTAGAGAACTCTCTCTGTTTTTCTCTCTTTCTTTTCCCTTCCTTTTCCTTCTTTTTCAGTCTTCCACACTTCTCTACAATTCCCACTAACATAAAGCCTTGGTAATACTTAACTTCTGTAAGCCAAATGACTATTATGCCCTCCCTATTAAGTCTAAACCCTTTAATCCACTTAGGGGCATTTTAGTCATTTTACCCCAATTCCCGCTAACTCCTCGAGTGTCTCTAATATTTCCCGCTTAACTCTCAATACCTAATTAATCACCAATAACATTCCTCAATGTCAAGATAAACTCCAGTATATTCACTAAATTCCCATTTATACCCCTAAGCTCACACCGAGCCGGGTATAAATCCCCGCCATGGCTTTTTCGCTACTTTGCTCACTTGGATCGTCTCAAGTCACAGATCACAGATATATCCACATAATAATGTGGTCTAAAAAATTATCACATATATCAAAGCAGTTATGCCCATAATGGCCAAAATTACGATTATGCCCTTTTAACCTAATCAGGGCCTATATGCATACTAATACACATAGTCATGCATCTCAAATATTCAAATAATCATATAACATGCTTTAAATCATAATCATGCATCTTAATCATTAAAACCACACATAATTCCCATTATGCCCTCCAGGCACACTAATCAAGGCCCTTAAGCCTTATTAGTGAATTTGGGTCGTTACACTAGAGGTATATTGCGAACACAGTTGGTGTTCGGGATTTACCGAGTAACGGGTAGTAATTTAGCAATTATTTGGACATGTCGAGATTGAACGAGGATTTATAGGAATACTGGAGGACTTAGCGGGATGTTGCATATGACGAAATTGCCCTTGGTGGCACTTGAGAATTTAAATAGGCTTAAAGGGTATTTTGGGTATTTTAGTGATAAACATGGCTTAGGTGGCTGAGGGTAGACTCAATTGATCAAGAAGAAAAACACTCCTCTAGATTTAAAAAAAAAAAAACAGAAACTCTCTTTCTCTCTCAATATCTCCTCGGTTTTCTCTCTCCCTCTCCTTGGAACTTAGATGATGATGAAGCTTTGAGAGCTTTTGGCTAAAGAATTGAGGAGTCTTACTTGCTAAAACTTAAGGGTTAGCTCAGGGTGAAGTTATCTGTAAGGTAAGGGTTAAATTTAAGTTGTTTTTTTCTGCTGAATTATACTAGGAATTTAATATTGCATGTGAGCTGAATTTTTTGTTTGATTTTGGCTAATTAGAAAGGTTATGAAGTGGTTTATGAGATGGTTAGGATGTTTAGGCTATAAGGATAATGATTCTAGGCTTAATTCAAAGTTTGGATGATGATTGGGGTATGAATTTGGGGTTTAGGCTCGAGGACAAACACAAATAGCTATAATTTCTGGGTTTGGTCGGGCCGCGACCCTATTCTTTAGGCGCCGCAGCTTGCGTGCTCGAAGAGGCTGGAGAAGCCTCTGGTTTGCCCAAGCGTCGCGGCCCTTGAGGAGCGCGTCGCGGCCCGTGTCCTCCAGCAGGGAAAGCCTTGCCTCTGACCAAGTAGCGAGACGTGACCCCAAGGGCATGCCACAACTCTAAATAGGGAAAAAAGGGAATTAAGGTTTTAAGGCTCTGGAACTCGAATATTAAGGTTCGGGAAGAATTCTACCACCCAGTTTAGTGGAATTCAAGGTCCTGGAGGCTAGATTAATATTCTGAAGTTATTTATTGGTTTAGAACTTGATGGAAGGATATTATGAATGCGTTGTGACTAGGTTTTTGACGAGGCTCGGGTTAGAGGACTATGCTCGGGATCGTGGTATTCAGATAGCTCGGGACACAGGTAAGAAAATTGTTGTACCCGTAGAACAGGGTGTGGCCCTATTGTTTGTATTGCAGGGAGCGACCCTAATGTTTATGTTTAGTATGTGTTTAAAAATCTATGAATATTATGTATATTTATGAATGAACGACGAGGGTCGAGAATGGTGAAGGCCGAGAACGGTAAGAAGCTAAGTACATCAAGGGGTCGAGATCGGCTTTGAGCACGCTGAGTGCAGGCCGCTATGGTGAGACCCTCTTAGGGTGTTGTATCCACTCGCTCAGTGAAGACCACAAACCCAAGGCCTGGTAAAGTGCCTGGGATGGCGTAGGGCGCTATGTGTTTAGCCTGTTGGCTGCTTTGCTATAGATTGTTGAATGTTATGTTATATGTTATATGTTGAGTTTTCTTGCTGGGATTTTGCTCACGGGTGCTCTATGGTGCAGGTAAAGGCAAAGAAAAGGTCGACCAACCATAAGTACGGAGTGCGTGGAGCGAAGGTTTACATGTTGGACCTGCCTGCATGTCGCCGCCAGGGTTATTTTTGGGAAAATATGTTGTAATGGTTGTTTTGTCGCCTAGGTCGACCGTGTGTATATTTTGAGTTATAATACAATTTTCTAAACAATATTTTTGGGATCCCAACTGTATAATTATAACACCCTGGATAGCCAAGATCGCTACACTGTGTGTTTATAAAGGTGTGAGACTTGCTAATCAAGTCGTTTAATCAAAACGTGTCATTAGTTAAAGTGTTCTAGGGCTAAAAGACATTTTGGCCTCAAAAGACACATTTTATAAATTATAAACAATTTACAGAAGGGATCCCCAGAAGTACAAAGTTTAAAAGCTAGTTTTCAAAATTCAACAGTTAAAGGTAGACGTTAGCCATACTAAGGAAAAATACAAGGTTCTGGTCCTCTCGTCCCTGTAATCTCCTCAATCGTGGTGGCTGAGCGGCCTGACATGTACATTCACTTTGCAGAGCTCTCCAGTAAGGGTTGATCAATCTTGCCCTTCCCTTTACCTGCACCATGCAGCACCCATGAGCCGAGGCCCAGCAAGAAAACAACATACACAGCATATACAATATTATCAAACAAATATTCTAATAAGCATGTTCAGATGTTCAATCCATAGCATATAAGCATACTTGAAGGTACAAATAACCTCATCTATACTTAGATTATTCAACAATCTCATTAATCACATTCATAACAAAATATAATAATCAATTAACTCAAATACTAGGGCCGACACCTTAGGTCACACCCTCTGTTTAACCCACTGACTCCGGCCCGCTTAAACCGAGCTCAGTGCATAATAAGCTGTCCTCGGATACCAGTGTCCGAGCCGTGCCAATTGCACAAGTTAACCGTGGCACGCTTAGGTCGTTGGTTTACAATTTACATGGCATAATACCATTCTTTCAATCATATATATCAGAGAGCCCTTAGTCCCGTTTAAATATTCAACCGAGTGTAGTTTTCTTACCTTTGGCTTCCAGATGTACTAGCTACGGGCGATACTCCTTGAGCACGATCCGATCCCCGAGTCCTAGTTTAGCACCTAGTCACAACCATGATGAAGGATACCATTAACAATCTTAAATGAGTTTCTAAACCAAGTTCTAGTCCCCGAAACAATGAACTTCACCAAATATGGCAAAAGATTCCATCCCGAGCATCCTAGTTCAAATTCCCAAGCCTAAAATTTCAAAATCCCAAAATCCCTTAAGGGCCCCGGCATAGGCCATCCATGTCACGGCATGGCCCCAAACAGAGCCCTCCTAAGGCACAAAAATAGGTAAGGGCCGCAGCATTGCTTAGACCATGCCGCGGCCCGCCCTCCTTCCTCAGCATGCATCAGCTTCGAAGGGTCGCGGCTCACCAAGAACTATGCCGCGGCCCAACCCTTAGAACCCAGAAAAACCCACCATTTTCAACCTCTAAACCTCACTTTTGGCCATCCCAAAGCTTCCAACTCAAAACCAATTAATAACAACATCATTAGAATGATTTAAACAACACAATTCCACCAAAAATCCAGCCTAACACTCACCAAAATCCCAATTCCAATTTCTAAGATTTCAAACCTAAAAACTCAAAACCAGCCATGGAAATACTAAAATTCAACCATCAAACTTCGAATTGAAACTTACCTCAGCTGTAGAATCATTCCTCCAAGAATCCCCTGACCTATCTTCAAAGTTTCAAGCCTCAAACTCCACCTTGAATATCAAAATCACAACTATTAAAAACTCAGCCATTTTTCTTAAAGTTCCTAACCACAGAATGAAAATCAATGCTTACCTTGGCTCTAATTCAACCCTTGATTAGTTCCTTGAGCTAATCCTCTGGTTCAGCCCTTCAATTCCCCCAAGTTTCAATTAATTCCCCTTGAAAATCAAGGTTTTTCCTTCACTAAGAGAGAGAGAAGGAGAGAAAGGTCGGTTTAAACTTGTGTCTACTATTTTCTAACATATTCCTTAAGTCTATCCTTAAGTTATCAGACTAATCCCAAAGCTCGGGGTACCGAAAACGTTCCCGAGGGCAAAATAGTAAAATTCCCCAATATTCCTGCTTAAACATCCTATCCTCAAATATATCTCCAATTATTTATTTTCATAACCCGATAGTCTAAATCACTACCCGATACCTAAAATACCCCTGACTTGTCCAAAGTCAATCATAATGCCCCGTTGTGACTTTTCCTGCTATCTAGCCTTAGGATCGCCCCAAGTCGCCGGCTGCAAATTTATCCACATAATAATGTGGTTCTCACATTTATCACATATATATATATCATATTATCATACAAACATTATTAATCATATAATTTCACATTTAAATCACATTAAATCCATCATTTCCCTCCTGGCACACTAATCAAGACCCTTAAGCCTTATTAGCGAATTTGGGTCGTTACAATAACTTTCTAAGATTTCAATGAATGAAAAAAAAATTATACTAAATGTCTTTAAACGAGTTTTATTTTAGTTTAGTCACACCTTTAACCTAAAACCTCAATTAGCGAGCTAATGGCACATTTTTAACTTGCATAGTAACGACTCTAAGGAAGTAGGGTGTTACAACCACCACGGTCGGAGAATGACAGAGGAGCTAGGGTTAAGCCCCAATTTTTTCGCTCAGGTCGGCTTATGTGTAACCACATTTTTTGGTTGTAAATGTTTATTTTTGGATCCCATGTACAAACTTAAACTTTTAATGAAAGTAAACATTCCTTTAGCCTAAATTTTTAAACTTAATTCGTTAATTACTTCTAGTAACACGTTTATGTCCAAATGACTTGATTAACAAGTCCAGCACTATTTAAAATACACAGTGTAATGGTCATTGTTATCCAGGGCATTACAGGTATTGACTCTAATAAATACAACCTATTATAGTTAAGGTTGTGGTGGACCCGTGCGTATCACACGGGTCCATTTCTGAGGTTTCAGCCAACCATTTTTTGGGGTGAGAAGCCCCTGACAGTGTCAAGGGGTAGGCACACATTTCCTCATGTCAGGCGGTGCATTGGGATATGCTGCTTGACACCACTACTAGTGGAAATAATAACTTTGGCAGACGTCTACTTGTGGTCCTAGTTCGTTCTGCATGACACCTGGTACAATGCTTCAATGGTGGAGAACTCTCCTCGTAGACCTGGAGGACTTCAAAGGAGATGATGGAGGACATCAGGAATGATCCGTTAGGTGTGGTCTGCCTCAGGACACCCTTCTCCGGGGGTAGGGCATAACCATTATGAATAGCCTATGGGTCGAGTAGTTCAAGCAAGTCCTACACGAACTCTCATAGCCCGAGAAGCCTAATTACTCTCTAATAATGACCATGTGTCAATTGGTTAAAACACAGGAAAAATTTCTCCCCCAAGTCTTCACTTATCCTCGGAGAGTGGACACTTAGATGGAGGAGAGTAATTCCTATGGAAAGTGCTCGGGGAAGAATGTTGGGCCTCTTCAGGCTTCCCACTTACCAAAAGGTGATACCTTGCATCGACTCCCTACAGCTGGACCCCTCAATCGATGCTAGTTAATGAGGGGTCTTGTCCATGCCCAAAATGTCTATTTGATAATCAAAGTGTCCTTTCTTGTTGTACCTGAGGCATCCTTTTCCCACATTTTGATCATTATCTGTGTCTCAATAATTATGACTGTTGGAACACCTTCAAGTGCCTATTCTGTAACATCCCAAATTTGATAATAAGGCTTAGTGCCTCGATTAGTGTGTCGGGAGGGCATAATAGATTTATATGTGAATTTAATTGAATATTTGTGTGATTATCTGGCATATGTGAATTATATGGTATTATGAATAAATATGCATGTTTATGTGTATTAAATATGCATGTGGGCCCGTTCTTGTTAATAAGGGAATATTTTTAATATTAACCCATTGAGGGTACAAATTTAATTATATGTGTCATGTGATTGAGACCACATTATTATGTGGATATATTTGTGATATTCGGCACGAGGTGATCCTAGTGAGCGAGTTGGCAGAAAAGTCACAATAGGGTCAAATACCCGACTCAGGGTAAGTGTAGGGGTATTTCGGGAAACTTAGTGCATTTTCAGGATTTATCGGGTGATGGATAGTTATTCGGTGATTATTTGGGTATGTTGGGATTGATGGTAATTTATAGGTCTACTTGAGGATTAGCAGGAAATGTGGTACAATGATGATTTTTCCCTTAGCGGCATTAAGGCATAAGGTTTTGTTCTAGGGGCATTTAAGTCTTTTGGTGTCAAGGGGATAGTATAAACCTTGGGGTAACTTAGCCACAAGGATTCTGTAGAAGGAAAATAGAAGAAAACAAAAAAAACACTCAATAGCTCCACTCTCCCTCTCTCTCTCTCTTGTTTTTCTCTCCATCCTTTGAAGCATGGTTGGGGCTTGTTTTAGTTTGGAGGAGTTTAGCTTTGGAAATTGAAGGCTGGAGGCTAAGATTGGTTCAGGTTCAAGGTAGGGGATGTAATCACTCACTTCTGGTAAGCTTCACACTCTGTTTAATGAACTTCAAGTTTAGCTTTTGGGATATTGAGTATCTCAAACTCAAGGTTTGAATTGTGGGTTGTGATTAAGTTTTGATCTAGTTGTTGGTATGTTTGGGTTTCCTTAGGTGTAGTATTGAGGAGTAGGAGTTCAATTTTGGCTTTGGTTCATGTTTAGGGTGAATTCTGATGATTTTGGCTCGGGAAAAACGCAAGAAAAGTGCTGGGAATTCTGAGTTCGCACGACCACATGAACTCTGAGGCCTAAGGGGTTCATTGAACCGCCTTAGCACCGCGACGCTAGGTGGATTGTGCCACGACGCGTGTCTAGGAAATGGACTTGGGAGGCTCTCTGACTTGTAGAGGTTCGCGGCGCTTTTGAGGGGCATCGCAGCTCAAATAGGGAATTTTGGCCAAATATGGTTTTTAAGCTCGGGAACTTAAACCTAAAGGCTCGGGTAGAATTCAAGGTCTCGGAGGATAGAAAGTAATTTCGAAGCTTTTAATTAGTTTAGATCTTTATGGTAACCATTATTTCATTGTGACTAGGTTATACGGCTCGGGAGTAAGGGATTTTGCTCGGGATCGCCATACCTTATTTGCTTGGGACTCGAGGTAAGAAAACTACACCCTGGTTGTGGTCGGGGCTCAGACCCTTGTTATTGGATATGACTGTGGTTATAAATATGATTACTCGATTGGGCATCCTTGTATATGTTGCATTTGATTGTGTGTTATGCAATCTACATATTTGATTATGTCTAATCTGAAAGCTCGGCCAAAGGGAGATGGGGTCGACAACAAGTGTGCGGGATGTAGCTTAGCCTAAGAGAGTTGGGGTCGAAAATAAGACCTAAGAACTCGACCTAAGAGAGTCGGGCCTGAACGTCACCTAAATAATAAGAAGTGTCGATAACACTTGTCTAACCCATTGATTGCTAAATTGGATTATGTGTTTGTTTGAGCAGATTTCAACTGCTAAGCTTATTGTTTATATTATGTTTCTTACTGAATCTGTTAATTTAATTTTTCTTGTTGAGTCTTGGCTCACTGGTGCTATGTGGTGTAGGTAAGGGAAAGAGAAAGTTGGACCAGTCATGAGTTGGAGAGCTTTAGGGGAGGCGTGTACACTTGCAGTTGCTCGACTACCACGGCCGAGGGATCAACAGGGACTAGAGCCAAAACTTAAGTTTTCCACTTAGGTCGGCTGATGTTGTAACTGATTTTGAAGTTGTAAATGCCTTGAAACATTTATTTTTGGGATCCCATGTACAGACTTGAACTTTTTAATGAAAACAATTATTTCTATGATCAAAATCTTTAAACCATAATCCATTAATTCCTTACTACAAGTTTATATCCAAATGACTTGATTAGCAAGTCCAGCTCTATTTAAAATACACAGTGTAATAGTCTGGCTATCCAGAGCATTACATATTCCCTAGGTAATCAATGGATGAGATTTGGTTGCTTCCTGTCCAAGTCTGGGGTATAAATTCAAAATTTGGTCTTCGTGCCCATTTACGTTTATTTGAAATTTACACCAGAGCCTAAACTTCCCTTTGCCAAAAACGATTCCCCTTGCCCAGAACTGACCCTTCAAAACCATAAATTCCTTGCTTACGATCATGTAAGGTTGGAGAGAAGCAAAGTACTTATGGATTAACGACACCAAGTACCTCTAAGTTCGAACTAGATACAACATGTACCAAAGTTACAGTTTGAGTAAGTTGTTCATTTTGGTCTCTGCTTTTGTAAATATATTGGTTTGTGTCTTGTTTCTAGGTAATTTTAGGGTTTAGAGACCTTTTCGACCCCATTTAGCATTTTTGTGGGTCTTGGCTAGTGCCTGAATTGGTCACAAAACTCTGTTTGGGACTTTTTTCCCTTTTTCGCGCTTTTAGGCACGTCTGTTATTCATTTTCCATATTCCGACGAAGTTCCTGAATTCTGATGTTCTCCGGGAACCGATTTAGGGTCCCAAGAAAAATCCTTGGCCTTAGAATTTATTCCCTCCCCACTCCTCAAGCAGTAGTCTTACGGGTTGTTGTATTTTGGCCTTTTTTCTTTCGGTCAAAATGCTAACTACTTGGATTTTTGTCTCAGATGTCCGAGGAGCTCCATCAACTACACCAACAAGGATTCTTTGCCTTCGAACAGGAAATTCTAGCCATGGCCCAAGAAGGAGGTAGTCCATAAGGAGTTCCATGGGCGGAGACCCAAGCACTAGCACAGGAGCAGGTGAATCCGGTAGCGAAGAGGCCAGAGCAATTGGTCCAAAGGAGAATGAAGGAGAAATAGGTGAATCATGCTCCCATTCCTCTCCCTACTCAACAATAGGAGGTTGTGGGGTTTGAGGCAGATCAATATCCCAACAAACTCAAACATCCCCAGACCCTAGAGCGCATTATGAGGCACTATGGGATTGGGGAGGATTTTTTTGTGTGCATTTGCAGGGAGTCAGAAAGATGGCCTCGAGGATTTGGGCCAGGCACAATTGATGGCTGAAGCAACCCTACCACTGCACCAGTAGTTCGTGGACTCCCTGAAGTACATGTGAATCGCCTATTTCCAACTTTCTCCCAACGGCTACAGGGTCCTAGCGGTAACGTATGTTCTGTACCAGAGAAGAAACTGGCCAGTGCCATGCATATTCTACCCTTGTCGATTTCATTCTATTGAAGTGTAAAAATTGCCTTCCCCACCATAAATCTTATATTTTTATAGTTTTCGCAATACACCGAGGAAATAACAGAGTGACCTCGATGGGTTCTACGTGTTTATGAAGTATTCCCATCCCTCGCTAAACTACAAGGCCCCACATCACAATGAGAAACATTCCGAAGTCTTCAAGGACCACTGCTTCTTCACCAATGGGTTCCCAATGAGTATCAACCCTATGTTGATACTCGAGTTCTCCAATGTTGGTAAGTATAATCGCAGACAAGCTTTGTACTTCTGTAAATCTCCTAGTTTGTCCCATACTTAGTAGTTATTGTGCATATATGCCCTTTCCATCGGCCTCCATACATCCAAGTGTATGAAGATCACCTGTTGGAGATGAAGACTCCTCCAAATGTTGAGTTGGAACTGAATTTCTTGGTGATGGAGGAGAACTTATGGGAAGTAGGCCTTCTCCAGTAGAGGCAATGTATAAGTAATGTGGACTTGACCAATTACACAAATTCCAACAAGTCCCGAAAACTGGCCTGTAACGCCCTGGTTACCCCAAAACAGTTACGGTGATCGGTGAACCAGAAATTTGACTCGCTACCTAAGTCCTTTGGTTAAAAACGTGCATCTAAGTGTTATTAATAGGCTAAGGTAGAAAACCAACAAAAAGGAAAGGATATATTTTATTAAATACATAAAACTGTTCATGGGCCCATAAAAAAAACATTTACAAGTTATTTACAACTCAAAATGGTCATTACTGTTTCAAATTTACAAACCCACCGACCTATGTGGCAAATATAGGGTAAACCCCCTAGTTCCTCTGAGAACTCCTTGGCCGTGGTGGTCAAGCGGCCGCATATGTACACATCACCACATAAGCTCTCCACTCAAGGCCGGGTGAGCTTTTCTTTCCCTTTACCTGCACCACATAGCACCCATGAGCCAAGTCCCAGCAAGAAAACACAATATAGCATGATATAATATGAACAATGATCATAATAATCATTCAGGACTTTCAGTCCAAAACAGATGAGTGACAGTCGCAAAAGTCACTAAGTTGGGTATAGCTCCATTTAGCCTTGTGACGATAGGGTCACCGGGGCTTAACAGATAAGTGAACCTTTCACTAGCTTAAAAAGGATAGGTGCATGATGACTAGTAACCAACATAACATTCCTCATGACTCTAGAGTCATAACTATGGAACTCTATTCCCTAGCCATGTGACAAGCAGTCACCTAGGCCTTTGGCCCTGACTCTGAGTAACTAGTCTTAGACTAGCCAAGCGCTTATAAGTTTCATCGACCTTAGGGTTGGTTCAGCGTTAATGCCTTAGAGTCATTCAACGCTGATATCGATTAGATCTAATCTTCATTCGGCCCTGTGTTCAGGACGCTTATGCCGTTTCTGACTCTTAGGTCAGTGTCCCTGACTAGTCAGTGCCATATACAGGTAAACAATATTCGCTAGCATTTAATATGCAATCCATGTCCACAATTATCAATCAACATGCCTCAACAACAATCATGCATGTCACATACACAGAGTGCAGTTTTCTTACCTCTGATTTGAGCGAGAATGAATAAAAGAACGACCCTTGAGAACGATCAGACTTTTAGTCCTTTAGCGATCTCCTAATCATAACCAAATATGGGACACCATCAATATAATGATTAACAAAGGTTTCCAAACCAAGATCTTGTTGGAAATGTGCCCTGAAAGGATATGTAGTAGACATTTTTTTTATGAAATAAATAAATGAATTGAATTTGTTATGCATATATTTTATGGAATATATTATTCTGTGATAATATTAAGTAAATATCCGGAAAATTCCAAAGTTCATATATGTGATCTCAAACACGTATTGGTACGGGAGGATTGTGTTTGAGATAAATGAACTTGAATAGTTCGCAGTAAAATAAAGTTATGGAATCTTTAGATTAATTACTGCAAGTACGGTCCTCTAGTATTATGAATACATGTGGTAGGACACTTTAGTGGAGGTGCTTTATATATTAGAGAATATATAGAACTGGACCAAATATGTTTATTAATACTTAGTTAAATACCGTTTCGAAGTATTAATTAAATATATCAACTGAGTATCATATACAAATAGATCTTAATCCTGAAGTTACTATGAACTCCTGTTTATGTTATATGAGTTCTTTGATTCACTTGTTAGGGTCTGTTAGAATGATCAGGCTATAAACTTTTGTTTTGGGAACTCATTAATATAGATGGCTCGGGAAATAGTATACAGATATGGAATCTATGCCTTCTCGCAAGAGATTGAATGATGGTTCTCTTAAGGGTTGACTTTTGGGACTGAAAGGTTATTGAGCTCAAATTCATAATTTAGTTATGAATTAACCTTCACTAGTAGAGTCAATGGTACTTAAGGAAACAAGAGATAATTAAAAGGGTAAAACGGTAGTTTTATTCCCGATTAATTATGAACCATTATTAGAGGGTCAAGTTGTATGCAATGATTATATCAATGGACGTTTTATGATTATAAAGTACTCAGTAAATGAAATGTCTATAATTACAAGAGTGCAGTCTCAAATTTATAGTGGAATAATCATGAGATTAATAAATTAAGATTATTTAATTAAAGAGTTTAATTAATAATCTCAAATTTATTGGAGCTTGGAATTATAGGTCCATAGGTCCCCATAGCGGCTCTATCAACACTGTTTTAGGTAAGAGTTGATATGAAAGGAAAATAGTTTAAAGACATATTTAAGAAGAAATTTGTTTTTCAGGGCAAATATGCAATTATATGATAATAGTTATTAATTAATTAATTACAAATTAGTTGTAGTTAACAAAATTAATTAATATTTACTTATTGTATAATTTGTCGAAATTATATTAAATAATTAAACTAATTTCGAAATTTAATTAAATAATTAATTAATTATAATTTTCGAAATTATAATAAATTAAATATTTATTTTCGAAAATTTTGGATTTAATTAACTGGTAAAATTAATTAAATATCTTTATTTGAGTGGGAGATAATAATCTGATAAGTTCAAATTGGATTTGAATTTGAAAGATTAATAATTATTCAAATAATTAATTATATTTGATAATTAATTAAAAAGATAATTAATTTGAATTAGTTATCAGGTTATTAGATCTTATCTGACAAAGTAGTTTGAATAAATAATTAAATAAAAATTGAAAAACCAACATCCCTAAAATTAGGGAAGCTACACGTGCACACACAGTCCATGGACTGTGTGTGGCGTGAAGGGCAATTTTCATGGATGGAATTTTCATTTTTATTTATTTATTTAATTAATTAATGGATAATTTAAATTTTGGTTTTTTGATTTCTTCATCAGTAGAATAATTAATTAATTAAAAAGTAAATTGTAAAATGGTTACAGATTTATTTTTTAAAATTTGAATATTTTCTTTCAAGTATGACTAATCAGAAAAATATTCATAGAGAGATGTGTGAGACAACTCTGAACATTCGCTCTGTGAAAAATAGAACGATAGTTTTCTCTCCCTGAAAATAAAGAAGCAATTCTCAGGCCTATTCTCTTGATCTCATGAGTTGAGTACATCAAGTAGAATCACAAATAAACTGTCCTTCATTCTCTAAGTGCCCACACATTTCTTGAGGTGTAGAGAACGCTTTGGAAGATCTTGGTGTGAGTACGTGGGAGCGGCTTGGATAGGAAGATCGTTCAAAATACGAAAAGATAGCAAGGATACTTGATAGGCTTCAAGAGGTATGAATTCTATCCTTATCTTGTTTATGATTAATGTATGTATATTAATGGATCCGCATATTTAAAGGTAGTTTAAATATGTTACAAAATTTTTGTTGTACACTGGGCCAACCCCACCACCATTCCGGTGCGTATTAGGAAACTCGTTCCTAACAGATCTATCCTCCGAGACATCAATCCCCACTAATCCGGGTAGTAGGAACGATCCCGAGGCCTAAAACCATGTTCCCGGGGCCAAAACACTCAAACGGGCTCAAACCTGTCCAAGGGCAGTGGCCCTAACACCTTGGGCCGCGGCCCCCAGCCACTCCAGGAGCAAGGGCCGCAGCGCCCTACACCTAGGTCCGTGACGCCCAGCAAAGGCAAAATCGCTACACCTGCTTCTTCGAGCTAGGGCCGCGGCGCCCAAGAATAGGGCTGCGGCCCCCAACCCAGAGCCATCCTCAAACACGTTCTCCTTCATCCTAAACCCTCCAAAAACATACCTAAAAACTTCCAAATCATCAAATCAAAGTTCCCAAGCTTCCCAATGATCCAAAACCATCAAATCCCAAGTCTCAAACGAACAAAAAACTCAACAATTCACAAAATCCAATTCTAAACTTAGAAACTCTAAAAACTCAAAACTGAAAACTTAGATTACCTTTGATTGGGTTTTTCCTCTTCAAATCATTCGGTCAAGAAGCTTCTAATCTTTCCTAGGATCGCTATGCCTCAATCCTCGCTTGATTCCGACTCCTAGAACTCAAGATTTCTTCGAAAATGCTTCGAACGGTAAAATGAATTAACAGGAAGAGAACGAGAGGTTTTCTAATGTACGTTCTATCTGACAAGCTACTTCAAGCGTAAATAACCTCAAATAAAACCTAGTGCTCGGGGCTACAAAAACACCCCCGGGGACATTATAGTCAAAACTTCCAGAATTTCCTCCTGGTCTCAATAACTCCCAATTTATCATCAAATAACATTCTTGTAATTCACTATCCCAATAAAAGACTCCCGTTATGACAAAACCGCTAATTCATAATATAAGATCGTCTCATGTCGAATAGCTCGAATATATCTCCATAATAATGGGATCTCATTCATAAATCACAATATGCACCCAAACATACAAATATGCCCTCAACAGGCCAAATTACCAAAATATCATAATAGTGAAATGTGGACCCACATGCAGGCATATTACATCATATTATAATATAATTCACATAAACATGCATATATTCATTTAATGGCATAATTAAACAATTATGGCCCTCCCGGTCTACTAATCCAGCCATTAAACCGCATTAGGGATTTCGGGGCATTACAACTATCCCTTCCTTACAGAAATTTCGTCCTCGAAATTAACCTGAACAGCTCGGGATACTGATCCTGCATATCTGACTCCAGCTCCCAAGTCGCTTCCTTGACCTTGTTGTTCCTCCACAATACCTTAACCAAAGGTATCGTCTTATTCCTGAGGACCTTATCTTTTCTGTCAAGAATCTGGACTGGCTGATCCTCAAAGGAGAGATATGGCTCTAGCTCCAGATCTTCATAACTCAAAATATGACTCACATCAGATACATAACTCCAAAGAGCTGAAAAATGAAATACATTATGCACGACTGACAACGCCGGTGGCAAAGCCAATCTGTAAGCCACTTGACCAACCCTCTCTTGGATCTCAAATGGACCTACAAATCTAGGGCTCAGCTTGCCCTTCTTCCCAAACCTTCTCACCCCTTTCCATGGCGAGACTTTAAGGAAGACATAGTCTCCCATTTGGAACTGCACGTTCCTACGCTTGGGATCTGCATAGCTCTTATGCCTACTCTGAGAAGTGAGCAACTGAGCTCTAATCTTCTCAATGGCCTCATTGGTCCTCTGAACTGCCTCAGGACCCAAGTATCTCCTTTCACCTGTCTCATCCCAATGAATGGGAGATCTGCACTTCCTACCATACAACATCTCATAAGGTGCAACTCCAATGGTAGACTGATAATTGTTGTTGTAGGAGAACTCTATCAAAGGTAGATACTTACTCCAAGATCCACCAAAGTCCAGCACACATGCTCACAGCATGTCTTCCAATATCTGGATCGTCCTCTCAGATTGCCCATCTGTCTGAGGATGATAAGCAGTACTGAACTTCAATTGTATCCCCATGGCCTTCTGCAAACTTCCCCAGAACATGGAAGTAAAAGTAGAGTCCCGATCAGACACAATCGATCTAGGCGCTCCATGGAGGCCCACGATCCCTCTCACATAGAGATCTGCATACTGATCAACTATATATGTAGTCCTCACTGGCAAGAAGTGAGCTGACTTGGTGTAGCGATCTACTATCACCCAAATAGAATCATGCTGACCAACAGTCCTGGGTAAGCCCACCACAAAATCCACCGTGATGTCTTCCTACTTCCACTCCGGGATATCCAGAGGCTGCAATAACCCTGCCGACCTCTGATGCTCAGCCTTGACCTATTGACATGTCAAGCACTTAGCCACATACTCTACTACATCCCTCTTCATCCCCGGCCACCAATACATTGATCTCACATCCTGATACATCTTCATGGTGCCTGGATGTAAAGAGTAAGGTGTAGTATGAGATTCATCCAGAATCTCTTGCCTCAAAGCAGTGTCTAACGGAACACATATCCGCCCCTTGTATCTCAACAAGCCTAACTCAGACACTATATAATCTCTAGATGCTCCAGCCAGAACATCCTCTCTGATCTTGATCAGCTATTGATCACTCAACTGACCTTCCTTGATTCTCTCCAACAGCGTAGACTGTAGCGTATTAGCCAACTGTCCCACCAGCAACTCTATACTAGCTCTGGTCATATCATCTGCTAACTCCCTGGCTATCAGCCTCATACCATGAATCTGTCCCGGACCCTTCCGGCTTAAAGCATCAGCTACCATGTTGGCATTTCCCGGATGATACAAAATCTCACAATCATAGTCTTTTACTAACTCCAGCCAACGCCTTTGTCTCATATTCAAGTCTTTCTGGGTGAAGAAGTATTTCAGGCTCTTGTGGTCTGTGTAGATCTCACACTTCTCTCCATAGAGATAATGCCTCCATATCTTTAAAGCAAAGACGACAACTGTTAACTCTAAATCATGAGTAGGATATCTCTTTTCATACTCCTTCAACTGACGAGAAGCATAAGCAATCACTTTCTCTAACTGCATCAGAACACAGCCCAAACCCTGATGAGAAGCATCACAATAAATCACAAACTTCTCTTGATCTGTCGAAAGACTCAGAATCAGAGCTGTAATCAATCTCTACTTCAGTTCCTGGAAGTTGTTCTCACACTTATCTGACCACACAAATTTCTGACTCTTGTGTGTCAGTTCAGTCAATGCAGTAGCAATCTTTGAGAACCCTACCATGAAACGCCTATAATAACCTGATAATCCAAGGAAAATTCTAACCTCAGAAGCATTCTTTGGCCTTGGCCAATCTCTGACCGCTTCAATCTTTGCTGGATCTACCTTAATCCCGTCCTTACTGACAATGTGCCCAAGAAAGGATACCTGAGATAACCAGAACTCACATTTCTTGAACTTAGCAAACAGTCCATGTTCCCTCAGTCTCTGTAGAACCAACCTCAGATGCTGCTCATGCTCTGACTCAGACTGAGAATATACCAGGATATCATCGATAAAGACAATCACAAACTGGTCTAGATAATCCTTGAACACTCTGTTCATCAGATCCATAAAAGCAGCAGGGGAATTAGTCAATCCAAATGACATAACTAAGAACTCATAATGCCCATACCTGGTACGGAAAGCAGTCTTTGGTATATCTCCTTCCTTGACCCTCAACTGATGATAACCAGAACGAAGGTCAATCTTTGAGAATACCTTCTTACCTTGCAACTAATTGAACAGATCATCTATCCTTGGCAAAGGATACTTATTCTTAATTGTCAGCTTATTCAATTCCCTGTAATCAATACACATCCTCAGAGAACCATCTTTTTTTTTTCACAAACAGAACTGGCATACCCAAAGGTGAGAAACTAGGTCTGATAAAACCTAAATCCAACAACTCTTGCAACTGCACCTTTAATTCTTTCAACTCTTCTGGGGCCATTCTGTAAGGTGCTCTGGACACTGGCTCCGTCCCTGGTGCCAGTTCTATAACGAACTCAATTTCTCTATGCAGTGGAAATCCAGGTAAATCTTCTGGAAACACATCCAGAATCTCACATACAAGTTTGGTCAATTCTGGTCTCACTGGCACAACCTGAGTGGTATCAACCACACTAGCTAAGAATCCAATACAACCTCCTTGCAATAGATCCCTAGCCCTTAAAACAGAAATCATAGGTATGCGAGGTCCATGCACAGTACCAACAAACACAAAAGGATCCTCACCTTCAGGCTCAAAGGTGACTATCTTCCTTCTACAATCAATGGTTGCCCCATACTTTGCCAACCAATCCATACCCAATATCATATCAAAGTCAGTCATAACCAACTATATCAAATCCACTGATAACTCTCTACCCTCCACTGTCACTGGCAAAGATCTAACCCATCTCCTGGATACCACTAACTCTCTAGTGGATAAAAAAGTTCCAAACCCCACAGCATAGAAATCACAGAGTCTACGCAGTCTATCAATAATACTACTAGCAACAAAAGAGTGTGTAGCACCAGAATCAATCAATACATTATAAAGGGTTCTAGCACTAAGAAGCTGACCTGTAACTACTGAGGGAGAAGCCTTAGCTTCTGCTTGTGTCAATGCGAACACTCGATCTGGGGCCGAGCTGTCCGCTTTCCTGGGTTCTTTAAGGCATACTCAGTGACTAATAAATTTCGCCAAACGATCAAACTTTAAGGCATACTCAGTGACTGATAAATTTCCCTGAAGTAGCCTAATGAATTCCTCAGCTTTAGCTGCCCTGATGGCATCATTGTAGTATTTCTCATTAAACAGAGTTTGAAACTCTTCCCAGCTCAGGGCATTTACATTCTTGGTCTGGGTAATAACCTCCCACCAAATCCGGGCATCCTTCCGAAACATATAAGTGGCACAGGACACCCTCTCATTACCAGTTACCCTCATAAAATCAAGGATAGTGGTAATCATACTCATCCATTGTTCAGCCTTGGCAGGATCTGCACTGCCCTCAAAAACTTGAGGTTGCTGCTTCCTGAACCTTTCATAAAGAGGCTTCCATTTATTTCCAACCTCAGGCAGCTGCTCTGCTGCTGGCACCGACATAGGAGGTGCCTCTGATACACTGGCTACTGCAGGCGCTTGTTGTTGTTTCAGGAGACGAAGCTCTTATCCTTGTCTCAACATTGTTGCCTACAAATCACTAATTATCTGCTGTCAGTTTACAGGAGCAGGTTGTGGAATCTGTGACTGGTCATTTTCCTGACCCTGACTATTATTATAATGGCCCTGATCACTTTGGCCAGCTGAAGTATCTGTCTGCCCTGGATTCATTCTTATCTGTTATACCTTGTTGAAACATTGATCAATACGACCAGTCAGGTAGTAATAACTAAACCTCTTGCCGCCTTACGGTCCAAGAACAAGTAGACAATTATCATATAAGTGAACCTTTCACTAGCTTAAACAGGATAGGTGCATGATGTCTAGTCACCAACATAACCTTCCTCATGACTCTAGAGTCATAACTATGGAACTCTGTTCCTTAGCCATGTGACAAGCAGTCACCTAGGCCTTTGGCACTGGCTCTGAGTAACTAGTCTTAGACTAGCCAAGCGCTTATAAGTTTCATCGACCTTAGGTTCGGTCCAGCGTTAATGCCTTAGAGTCATTCAATGCTGATATCGATTAGATCTAATCTTCATTCGGCCCTGCGTTCAGGACGCTTATGCCGTTTCTGACTCTTAGGTCAGTGTCCCTGACTAGTCAGTGCCATATACAGGTAAACAACATTCGCTAGCATTTAATATGCAATCCATGTCCATATTTATCAATCAACATGCCTCAACAACAATCATGCATGCCACATACACAGGGTGCAGTTTTCTTACCTCTGATTCGAGCGAGAATGAATAAAAGAACGACCCTTGAGAACGATCTGACTTTTAGTCCTTTAGCGGTCACCTAATCATAACCAAATATGGGACAACATCAATATAATGATTAAAAAAGGTTCCCAAACCAAGATCTACCCTCCGAGACATCAATCCCCACTAATCCGGGTAGTATGAACAATCCTGAGGCCTAAAACCATGTTCCCGGGGCCAAAACACTCAAACGAGCTCAAACCTGTCCAAGGGCTGCGGCCCTAACACCTTGGGCCGCGGACCCTAGCCACTCCAGGAGCAAGGGCTGCAGCGCCCTACACCTAGGGCCGCGGCGCCCAGCAAAGGCAAAATCGCTCCACCTGCTTCTTCGAGCTAGGGCCGCGGCGCCCAAGAACAGCGCTGCAACCCCTAACCTAGAGCCATCCCCAAACACGTTCTCCTTCATCCCAAACCCTCCAAAAACATACCTAAACACTTCCAAATCATCAAATCAAAGTTCCCAAGCTTCCCAATGATCCAAAACCATCAAATCCCAAGGCTCAAACGAACCAAAAACTCAACGATTCACAAAATCCAATTCTAAACTTAGAAACTCTAAAAACTCAAAACTCAAAACTTAGATTACCTTTGATTGGGTTTTTTCTCATCAAATCATTCGGTCAAGAAGATTCTAATCTTTCCTAGGATCGCTATGCCTCGATCCTCGCTTGATTCCGACTCCTAGAACTCAAGATTTCTTCGAAAATGCTTCGAACGGTAAAATGAACTAACGGGAAGAGAACGAGAGGTTTTCTAACTTACGTTCTATCTGACAAGCTACTTCAAGCTTAAGTAACCTCAAATAAAATCTACTGCTTGGGGCCCCAAAAACACCCCCGGGGACATTATAGTCAAAACTTCCAAAATTTCCTCCTGATCTCAATAACTCCCAATTTATCATCAAATAACATTCTCATAATTCACTATCCCAATAAAAGACCCCCGTTATGACAGAACTGCTAATTCATAATATAAGATCGTCTCATGCCGAATAGCTCGAATATATCTCCATAATAATGGGATCTCATTCATAAATCACAATATGCACCCAAACATACAAATATGCGCTCAACAGGCCAAATTTCCAAAATATCATAATAGTCAAATGTGGACCCACATGCATGCATATAACATCATATTATAATATAATTCACATAAACATGCATATATTCATTTAATGGCATAATTAAACAGTTATGGCCCTCCCGGCCTACTAATTCAGCCATTAAAGCGCATTAGGGATTTCGGGGCATTACATGGCCACCCAACACATTAACTACATCGATTATTAGGCCATCGAGATCTTCAACCAGAGGTTTTTGGAGGAGCAGTTCGAGAACGGTCAAGCAGCCTAGGAGGCCTAAGAAGGCCAAGAGCTTGAGAGGAGGACAAGGCAAGGAGAGAGAATTCATACCTTGTTCCAAGTAAGTCTCTAATAAATGTATATAATGCTAGACAAGTAGGAGATGGTATAATTCCTGAGCACATGTGGGCTTCTCCAGTGTGGGCCAACTTCCAATCGTCACTCGACAAACGGGTATGTTTTAAATATTTATAACTCGCAAGCGCACGAATCGTATATGGAATATAGTGTTCGTGTAAGCACGAGATCGAACCCAAAGGAGTTGACTAAAATCGAAAAAGAGAAACTATTTTAAACCAAAATTAATAAATTCTAACCTAGTTCCAAAGATTGATGGGATTTTTGTATAATAAAAATAAAATATAAGATACTAATAAAGAAATTAAAGACAATATATATAACATAAATTAATAATAGAAATGAAGATGGTAAAATAAGATTATTAAGGATTAGAATCCACAAAATATAAGTTCAATAATATTTATAAGTACATTGATTCCCAAGTTTTAGTGATAGTTAAAATAAATCAAACTATCATTTTCTAAATAAATTTATAATTTTAAGCACAAATTATTTCTAAAAAGATAGGATTTTTCTTCACTTTTCAAAGTTATAATTTCAAAGCATTTAGTGTAAATCAATCTAATGAAATAACAAATAAATCAATGAACATTATTTATAAGGCAAAACATAATATTTTTGTTCTAAGCATGGATGTGTACAATTTAATGACACATCTTACACAAAGAATATTATGTATTTGCACTAATGAAGAACAAAGTTTAAATATGTGCTAACAATCCAAAATACATGATATTTAAGATGAAAGAAGATATTTGAAGAAGAAAATTCCATAAACTTTATTGCACAAAATGGGAAATCAACATACAAAATAAATACTATCTAGTTACATAATGTTTCATCATCACCTTAATAATCTTAAAAAGATTAGAAACACATAACTAGAATAGCAAATACAAACTAAAAATTACAAACATAAATAGGAAAATTTGGAGGAGAAACCCCCAAAATTTCCTCTAAAAATACATAGAAAATAACCAAAAAGAAGAAGAAGAAGAAGAGAATGGAGAGGTTTTGAAATGTGTAGAATTTGGTATAGTAACCTCCCTCTCAATATGACACTCCAAATCCCTTATTTATAGCCAAAAATGAGGTATTAAAATAATCAATTTAAATTAATTAAATTGATTAAATTAATTTAATAAATTATAATATGGAAAATAGGGGTAAATTATAGGGTATAATAATTATGTTTTGGGGTAAAATGTGTATAAAGTATGGTAAAAAGTGGCATTTTTGACAAATAGGACAAATGGTACACTTAAGTAATTTATGGGCTCAAAGTTGCTTTGTGGCTGTTGGGTCTTGTGTGGGAGGCTGAAAGCAGGCGCTGGGTGAAGTGCTGAACGTGAGGTGGCATGGTCACTTGCTGGAGAGAAGCTGCTGGAAGGTGGCAAGTTGCTGAAATGTGGTGGATTCATGATGCCAGGCGTAGGAGAGAGCTTGCTGAACGTGGGAGTTGGCTGGAGGAAATGGGCCAGGCTGGGCTTGATGGGCTGCTGGAAGCATGGCAGCTTGCTGGGTCAAATGGGTTTGGCTTTGGGCCTTTGGACAAAAACACCACATCTATTACTTTTCTTTGAATAATACCACTTTTTCCTTCATTTTCTTGCTTTCAAGAGCTAAAATAATACCACATAATTCCTACAAAATAAGTATAAATTAAGTCATGATAAAATATTTTCAATTATAAAATAAATTAATTTAATTATTTGAAAATATTAATTATAACTTAATTTATATTTAACATTTAAGTTTAATAATACAACAATTTTTTACCACTAACTTAACAATAATAATTCAAATAATTAACTACAACATTTTACAACAAAATAACTATAAAAACACACAAAAATATATAAAATCAAAATAAGACTAATAAATTCAAAATTACTTAAAAACTTAATAAATTACTTAAAAACTCAAGAATTAATCAACAATTAGCACATAAAAAGTGGTAAAATAACTCTATTTTGTAGAGTTATCAGAGCAGTTCGAGAACGTTCAAGCAGCCTAGGAGGCCTAAGAAGGCCAAGAGCTTGAGGAGGAGGTCAAGGCAAGGAGAGAGAATTCATACCTTGTTCCAAGTAAGTCTCTAATAAATGTATATAATGCTAGACAAGTAGGAGATGGTATAATTCCTGAGCACATGTGGGCTTCTCCAGTGTGGGCCAACTTCCAATCGTCACTCGACCAGGGATGAGTTCCTAGATTACCAAGACCTGATAGACGTACACCTCCACCACCCGCTGAGGCAATTTCCTCTACGGGGATTCGTGCCCTTGGAAAATGTAACCTCTTTCCATTTGAAATGGTTTTTCCAATATGAGACTGACACTACCCAGGAGATGGGGAGGTTAATTAGGGAGTTAGCACATTCAGTTCTTTACCCAGAGAAGCTTAGTGGTGGGGCTACCGGAAAGCATTCTTTCTCTCGACTTGTGTCCTTACATCATGTTCATTATTTTGTTATGCATTTTCTAACTGTTGCTTTGCATTTGCTGAACATATGGGGTTGGCTGACATTGCTCGATAAGCCTTCATACTCGAAGTGGTTCCAAGTTCTTCTGCCACGAGAGGATCGTAGAGACCTCGAGAGGAAGTGGTATTTCCTCCACCGGAAAAGCGGCAACAGACCTCCTCCTCCCAGAGAGAAACTCCTTGAGCAGAGGACACGCCCGTCTACGAGATTTCCTCCTCTCGATGAGGACACTCCGGGAGTGGAGAGCCAAGAATTGGTGACTCACCCTAAACTCTTGGTATACCTGGAGAAATTCAAAGGTGAGATGATAGAGAATTTTTAGGCCATGCTCCAATACTTCGAGGCACGTGTGGAGGAGGGGAACAAGATCCTCCGTGCCCCCGATAGGTCGCGCCAAGCTAGAGACCCTGTTTGCCACCAAGCTAGGAGAGGTGGTTGCACCACTCTTGGCAGAGCATCTCTAGGGGGTCAGCTCCACATGTGTGAGCTAACTGCTCATAGTTACAACCAATTGGGTGATAGTAATGAAGTGTCTCTTGTCACGTCCTGCCGAAATGCCACCGTCCATGTAAGTTGTGTTTTTTTAGTTGTTTGCATCATTTTTTTCTAGTGTGGCACCAGCTAACCCGTTCAATGTTCTTGACTTGTAGTGGACATTGGCATGCCAACATCTCAAAGACACAATGATGGAGAACTCATACGAACTCATGAACTCCAGCGGGCTCAGGCTATAGTAGCAGCGCTATATGAGAAGGTTCGGGTGCCCCAAAGGAGCTAGTCCGTTTATAGACCTCACAGGGGGCGGAGTAGGCCCAGACCCAGATGCTTGAAGAGGCAGTCCAGAAAGCAGCTGAGGAGTTCCAGGCTGCAAAGGAAGAGGCCCAGAAGTCCAAGGAGGAAGATGCTAAGGCCATAACAGAGGTTGCACGGGCAGTGGAGGAGGTCGCCACTGCTCGTGGGAAAATCAAGGAGGCCATGAAAAAAGCTCATGCAAGTGAGGACAAGGCTCTCCAGGCTACGAAGAAGAACGATTCCCTTCAACGGGGGGTGGAGGTCCTTATAAAGGAGGTTGGCACCATCACTGAAGATGCATTTTATGTAGCTTAATTCCACAACCAAGAGATAAGCCTGGACTTCACTAGTGAAGCAGACAAGTATCGACTTCTCTTCAAGGAACATCTGCAGGTTGCGAGGGCTACAGAGGCTGCCAATGCTGTGGCCAAGGATGCTAGGGTGGTTCCAGAGGTAGACCCCATCATCAACGTTATTGAAGGGGTTCCCCAAGGTCAAGTATACATTTTTATTATTGTTAGGCCTGAGTGCCATTCCTTTCTTGGTTTCTTATAGGGTATAAACAATTTACTGCTCGAGTCCCTAAGCGCATCTGTGTATATTTTTACCTTTCAAAAATGGATTTCGCTTGCACTATTCACTTGCCTTATTTACTTTATCACTTAACACGTTCATTAGAGTTTAATTGTAGCACCCACATTATTTTGATATAATATAGCCAATAATCACATGATTGCATTGCATTACATATCATATGGTATGTATAATTTGAGCATATGCATATTCATATAAGTGTTTTTATGTATAAGTATAAAAGTTGTGTATATGATGACTATGTGTATGTTCAATATTATTAACCTTGTGGCATTTGAGTTGTCTTTTACGGGTGTTTGATGTACTCAAGATATAAGAAAGGATGAAAAATATGGACAAGGCGTGGAATCAAGTGAGAAAAGTGAGATATAGAAGGCAAAAGATGTTAAGCGGTGAAAATAGTACAATGTCGATTACTAGTATTTTGGTGCAAAATTGAGTATTAGTGGATATACCACAAATAATTTAGGTATGATTAAGGTCTCATTGATTAATTAAAAATGGTTTTAGAACCATTAGATCAAGTTTTGATGGGAGGTATACATAATCAGTGGTGTTGACGCAAAGTCAAAATGAGCTTAGCATAAGTGCGCTACGCTCAATCGAGTAAGCATAACTATTGGGTATGAACTCATATGGACCTAAGGTTTGGTGTGAGTGTTTCACACATAAGGATAATAGGCCTAGCAGATAATTAAGTCGAAATTATTGAAGTGATAAGGTTTTCATAAGTCAAAAAGTGAAATGATAAGGTGAAAGGTGTCACATTTTGATACAATAAGGCCAAATCATTGAAAATAAAGGATTGTCATCAACCTTATCACTTTTCACGACCAAAGATTCTGAAAATAGAGAGAAAATAAAACCAAAAACATTTCTTGGCTAGCTTGAAGAGATTCTAAGGAGATCCAAGTTAAATCAAAGCCAAAGAAGTGGATTAAGCTTAGTTTTGGGCTTTTTATGGTAAGTTCTTGTACTTGGAAATTAAACAACTTTTTTTATTTTTTCTGAGAGCTTATATATGGTGTTTTATCCTTTTTAAGATATTTATTGGTGGTTTCCAAGTGGTTTTAGGTTTAAAAAAGCTAGAAGAGATTGTTTTCGCTGAAAAGTTGCTCGGTAAGTGAAATTTTGTGTTTTATGAGGTTTTTGTGGTTCTTGGAGTACAAAATGATTTTTGGTTATTTGATTGAGTTTATAAGAGGGTTGATATATTTATAAATATTTGAATAGACATGGAGACTCATTTAATTTGGGGGATGAGCTTGGAAATTAGAATTTTATCAAAATCGGTATATGATAACTTCGTGATGAATTATGTTGGTATTTAAGATATATGGTTATGGAAGGTTATTTGATGTTGATTACTGATTGATTTTGATATTTGGAGATAGCTAAAATTAAGAGGAAGCTCTGTCAAAATTTCTCCAAGTGTCTAAGATAAATCTAACGCTCGATCTAAGTGGTTTAAGACATTTTAGGCATGATTTGGATATGATGTTTTATGGATATTTTTAAATGATAGTTTAATGTCTTATTGCCATCATTGTGATGTGAAATTCATGCCACTGTCAGGATAAGCACATCAACACCTAAGACACCACTTGTTACACGGTGAAATATATTTTGGACAGAAGGTAAGTAAAGTACTCAACTGCAACACAAGAATTACATGTTATGTGAAAGTATACATTATATGAATATGTTGTGAGTAAGTGATATATACATTGACACTTCATCATAAATTTATATGCATGGCATAATAGTGATATGGTGAATTATTGTATGATATAAGACCATGCATGATATTATGATGATTAATTATGTGATGCCTTGGCAAGTTTTATGCAACATAAAAGTAAGTTGTAATAAGAAGTTTAAGTTAAGTGCCACTGTTTTGAAAAGGCAAATGAGAATGTAAGTAAGTGTAAATGGAGGCCTATAGTTAGGCTCATAGTGGCAGCCCAATAATGTGGGCTAGGTTTCAGTGAACCAATTATATTGTTTGCCATGTTCCCATTTTTATTTCTCTTCCATATGAGTTATTGTTATATGTATTGACATCATAGTGTGTGGCCGTCTTAACTCTTGAGCCTGATGGGGCAACGATGGAATAAGTTTTTTATTGCGCCCTGCTGTTGTGAAGGCTAGCCGAAGGAGAACCCATGGGATTTTATATTATATGTGTAACAAGCCCTGCAGGCATTGGCCTAATCAAAAAGTATGCACAATATTAAGGGGCCCAAAGTTTAAAAAGAAGTTGTGTATATCCATTGACATTGGGTAATCATTAGCTTTGCATGCATTACTTTGCTTACTGAGCTTTAGGCTCACAGTTGTCTTGTGTTGCAGGTAGAGACAGAAATGAGTGAGTGACAAAGGAGAACTGAAGCATGGTCCTGACCCTGATTTGTACATATGAAGATATCGACCTTTTGTGGGTTATTTCAGTTTATCAGTGTGTATGTTTGTAATAAAGTGTGGAATTATGTTATGAAAATAAATGGAGTTATTTAATACTTATGTATAATATGTTTGAGACACACTTTATGTTTAATGTAAATAATGTGAAATAAGTTTTCAAAAAAAAAATCCAGACTTCCTCTGAAAGTAATTATGATATAGTTTTAAAACGTAACACCCCAAATATAGTTTTAACTAAAATAAGTGAGGGTGTTACATTAATAATTGTGTGAATTGGTCTTAAAATTCATAAGGTTCTATTATCAACTTAACGTAATTTATCATCACGAGAAATATTATATTATTTAACCTTAATTTGTCCACCCTACGTGGGCCTTAGTTAAGGCAACTTGGGACTTGTAGTTCGAGTCTTTGTGACTCAGGTCTTGTCGATCTTGCTAGTACTTTGATGGTTTAAGCACTTAGTGTTGCTTCACGAGCTCGTAGTCCTCGGAAGTAACATTAGTATGTTATCAAGTGTGATCACTTGATGTGTCCTTACGTCCTCGAGGCTTAGGAGGCTAAATTAGCTTAGGGTTTGAAAACTCAGTGCTACTCCACGGGCACATAGTCCTTGGGAGGTTACATTGTGACTATTTTGTTAGTCATGATTATAATTTTTCCCCCAGTATAGGTCACTCCGGGTCTTTTACCATTTTTAAAAAATCGGCAACTCGTTACTAGTCCTCGGGCTCTAGAGCCTCGAGACATAACTCAAGTTCACCCATAGGTTATTTAGATTTTTATAATGCTAGGTTTATTTTAGTTCCCTAGGTTAGCCCATTTTTGCAAGCTTCAACATTAGTCTTACTCCACTCACGACAAGCTTAGTTTCCTAGGTCGTGCTCCACGAACGGTTACCCTGCGAGTTGACCCAGCTATGCCCCCAAGTGATCGGAGACTAGTCTGCGTTCACTTGTCCAAAGTAGTGAGCAGGTACTCCCTAGGTTGTAAAAGTTAAAATTAAAACTAAGATTAAAAAAATACAAGAAAATTCTCTTAATTTCATCTGTTGTGTTTTGTACACATGATTTCCATTATTTATGCTCGGAGGCTATAAAATGATTAAGAATTTATAAAATACATTGCCCGTATTACTAGTAATACCGGTGGAGGTGCTCGGCATTCCAGGCGTGGGTACTAACTCTCCATTCAGTCGAGCTAGTTTGTATGTCCCAGAACACACGATACTCTCGACTTGGTATGGGCCTTCCCTATTATGGCCATAATTTCTACCTCAACTTGGAGCATGGCTTCATACTCGTAGGCCATGGAGAAGGGAAAATGGCCAGTAGAGGTCCTAGCTGTGGTGTAATAACTCCACAATGCCTTAGGCTGCTCTTGAGGCCAAGTGCATTTCGCTTGTTCTAGCCTTTTCTTCAAAGTGGCCTTAAACATCTTCTTGACCCCTTCCATTTGCCCATTTGCATGTGGATGAGCTACGGAGGAGAAAATCTTCATAACTCCATGCCTTTGACAAAAGTCCATGAACAATTGGCTGTCGAACTGCTGGCCGTTGTCGGAGTCTATCTTCCTCAGGAGCCGTAACAACAAATGATGTTCTTGATTTTGAAGTCTAGCACCTTCTTGGAGGTGATTGTAGCTAGAGGTTCAGCCTCAAACCACTTCGTAAAGTATTCAACTGCCACAATACTATACTTTACTCATCCCTTTCCCATGGGGAAGAAACCGATTAGGTCAATTCCCCAAACTGCAAAGGACCAAGGACTTGTCATCTGTGTGAGCTCATTTGGAGGAGCTTAGGACATTTTGGTGTAGTGTTGGCACTTGTTGCATTTCTTGACATAGTCCATTACATCACCATTCATTGTAGGCTAGAAGTAACCTTGTTTCTGAATTTTCTTGGCGAGGCTCTGCCACCCCCCCCCCCCCCCCCCCCGCAATGTGTTCCCCGCTGAAGCCCTCATTCACTTCTTGGAGGATGAGGTTGGCTTCCTGCTTGGACACACACCAAAGTAGTGGTAATGAATATCCTCTCCTATATAACATATTGTCCATGATTACGTACCGAGGCGCTTGGTAAAGCAGCTTCTGAGCTGCTTTCTTATCCTGCAGTAACTCTCCAAAGACAAGATATTGAACTATTTGTTCCATCCATTCATTTTGGGGCTAGACCACTTCCACCTCCTCGGGAGCTGAGATGCTCGAGGAGGCCAAGTAGTCTATCAGGACCATATTGATCAACTCGGCATCCTTAGAGGTAGCAAGCTTGGTCAGGGCATTAGCATTTAAATTTTTTTCCATTGGCACTTGTTAGATGGTGAACTTTAGTTGTGCAACCTTTCCTGGGTCATGGCCAAATAATCGGCCATCTTTGTCCCCTGGGCCTGATACTCTGCGAGGACCTGGTTCACTATGAGTTGAGAATTGCTGAAAATTTTGAGGCCTTTAACTTTGAGTTCTATGGCAACTCAGAGTTCGAAAATGAGTTCTTTGTACACGGCTTCGTTGTTTAAGGCGTCAAACCCAAATCTCAAAGCACTGTGAACCTTGTGCCCTTCGAAGGATACCAAGATAAGGTATACTCCGACTCCATTCTCGTTTGAAGACCCTTCTACAAACAACTTCCATGTGGGCTCGACCCCCTTGGCCTCCCTGGGTTGCTCATGTGTTCTTGTGCACTTAGCAATAAAATCTGCTAGTGCTTGTCCCTTTATTGTAGTACTCAAGTGGTAAGTAATGTTGAACTGACTCAGTTCGACCGCCCACTTCAGGAGTCTCCCGGAGGACGCCGACTTCTAGAGGACTTGCCTTAAGGGTTGGTTGGTGAGGACGCTAATTGGATGTGTCTAGAAGTAAGGTTGTAGCTTTCAAGAAGCTATCATCAGGCAAAATTTCAAATTTTTCATGAGCAGATACCTAGACTCCTCTCTAAGGAATAGTTTGCTCATGTAGTAAACAAGATACTGAACACGACCTTCCTCGAAGACTATGGCAACACTTATGGCGTTCTCAGAGACAACCATGTAGAGGAGGAGGGGTTCTCCATCTACAGGCTTTGACAAAATTTGAGGGCTCTTCATGTGGGCCTTCAGCTGCTGGAATTCTTGTTCGCACTTGTGCGTCCACTCAAATTTCTCACCTTGTTGGAGGGTGTTGAAGAAGGGAATGCACTTGTCAGTTGCCTTCGAGACAAAGCTGCTCAGAGTTACAATCCGACCAATTAGGCTCTGCACATTCTTATGCTTCCTGAGGGATGGCATCTCTATTAGGGCCCTTATCTTCTTGGGATTAGCTTCTATTCATCGAGCGCTGACAATGAATTCCAAGAACTTCCTGGAGGCCACTCCAAAAAAGCATTTCTAGGGATTTAACTTCATCTTGAACCTACGGAGGACTGAGAATTCTGCCAAATCTTTCACATGGTCAAGGGTTGTTCTTGACTTTACCAGCATGTCGTCTACATAATCCTCCATGTTTTGACCAAGCTAGTTTTTGAACATCCGATTTACTAATTCTAATACGTGGCACCAATATTCTTGAGACTGAAAGGCATCACATTGTAGCAATAGATGTCTTGCTCTGTTTGAAAGCCGGTGTGTTCATGTTCTGCGACACGCGCAAATTTTTTATTGTACCTCTAGTATGCGTCCATGAAGGATAAGAGTTCATACCAAGAGGTGGCGTCGAGCATCTGATCAATCTTCAGCAAAGGAAAGCAATCATTTGGGCAGGCCTTGTTAAGGTCGGAGAAGTCTATACACGTCCTCCAGGTACCATTTGTCTTAGGCACCAGGACTAGGTTTGAAAACTACTTCGGGTACTTAGCTTCTTGGATGAAGCCATGTGCGAGAAGCTTGTCGACTTCTTCCTTTAAGGCCTCCACCTGTGTCGGACCAATTTTCCTCTGCTTTTGTTGCACTAGGGAAACATTTGAGTCGATATTCAAGGCATGACATATGATATTCGAGTTAATGCCCGTCATTTAATAGTGGAACCAGACAAAGACGTCCTGGTTTTCCTTGAGAAAGCTCACCAGATCTTGTCGGACCTCCACCTTGAAGTTCTTCCCAACCTTAGTTTTTCTCTCAGGATAGGAGGCGTCAAGGATGACCTCCTCCGCTTCTTCCATGGGCTCAATAGCCCTTTCTTCTCAAACCCTGGGGTTCAATTCATTGGATTCCCTTTCTTCTTAAACAACCTAGACCTCCATTTCCTCAGGAGGAGGCTGCTCGAGGGCTACCGCCTCAACAACCATAACTAGATGCTTAAGCAACACATTATAGCACCCATGGTCATCTTTCTGGTCTCCGCAAACAGTGCCTATTCCCGCTTCGGTGGCAAACTTCATGCACAAGTGGCGTATAGAGGTGACTGCTCCAAACTCCACCAAGGTTGGACATCCCAAGATGGAGTTGTATGCAGAGAAGCAGTCTACGACCACAAACATGCAGTAGTTGAAGACATGACGAGGCGCTTCTCCAAGTATCATTGGCAGCTTTATCTGTTCCATTGGAATGAGACATTCCCCTGAGAACCCTTAAAAAGTAGAGGAGCATGGGGATAGGTCATTGGTAGTCAACCCAATCCTCTTGAAGGCTGACTTGAACATGATGTTCACTGACCTTCCATTGTGTTTAAGGGTCTATTTGAGCCATTTTACAAAACACAATATCCAGAAAGTAATTTGTCAAAATACAGGGTCCAAACAAATAATAAGACAAAATACGGAGTCTAAAAAAATGTAAACCCAACAAAAAAACATTAAAATATTGATAAAAACATCAACTATTTCATGGATTTTTTGTATTCCAAAGCTATTTCATGGAAAATTGACAATAACTATTTTCTAGGATACTATATTTGTTTTTCATAATCATCAAGTTTTGACAACCAACCTATCAAATTGAAAGAAAAAAATATGTATGATGACCGTGCATATTTTTTTTAAAATAAAATTATGTTTTTGAAAATAAAAAAGCAACATAGTAAACTTGATAAAAATGACATCAAAGAAAATAATTTTTTTGAAATTTTTTTTTTTTTTTTTACTTTATGAGTATTGGTGACCCAATGAAAGCCACGACAGAAATAGGACATGGCCTCGGCCAAGCAGAAGCAGCATTAAGGTTACAAAGTATCCGTATATATTTGAAAATGGCAGCCAAGTCATTTTTATGAAGAAACAAAAGTAATACTAATAATACAACATGGAAGCCTCTACGAAATGGGAATCTTTGTTTTGATCTGTCTTAAAAGGAAGAAAGATGATTGATCCAAATAATGTGATTATGAATAACCAATTAATTGTTTAGAGAGATGGCAGCTCAATGGATGGTGTGATATTGAGTATTGTTTTCAAGTGATAATGATTGAGATTAGAATTTGTACATGTGGGGGTCGGTTATACATCACATGGGTTGTCTGACTCGTGCGTTAAAAAGATATATATATTAAAGCTGCTGCTAATTGATCATCATCATCATCATAATTGATATGCGGCTCTGTTATGTTATGCTATGTGGGGTAAAATTATTCCAAACACAAAAATATTATTCTATCGAGTACTACCTCATCCTAAAACTCTCTATTTTCTATAATATATATATATACCCTAAAACTCTCTATTTTCTATAATATATATATATACCCTAAAACTCTCTATTTTCTATAATATATATATATATACACCTAGGACGCACAACATAACATACATTATGTGCCATGAATGATTAGCAACTATTTTCCCATCAACTTTCTTCAGTTTTTCTAACAAATATTTTTAAATATTAAAAATTTGGTATGTTTGTATTTAGTAACTTACTTGTATGTTTTATTTTCACAAATTATACTATTTTAATTTTCATAAAAATGTACGACTTTAAACTCAAAAACTCGCATGTGTTTACCTTTATGCATTAAATAAAAGTGTTTTAGTATAATTTTTATTATATTATTATTATTAATGTGGAGATAAAACAAATTTTTATTATACATGAATAAAATAATTATTTTATATTAATATGGATATTAAAAAAAAGTTATCGGTAAAGGTTTTGCCGACAACACTATGGTGGGCATAGAGCCGCTAGGCAAAGGATTTGATAGAGTTTTTGTCGACAACCTAAGAGGCTTCGGTATAAGCTCTACTGACCACGTATGTCGATAACTCGTCATCGGTAAAGAATACTACTGACAACATCATGGCTTTTACTGACCACCATGTTGTGGGTAGAACCACTAATTTTTGTAGTGTTATAATGTGAAAGTTTTCGAAATTTTTGGAAGAGTATAACAAAGTTTTATTAGTGCATCAAATTTCTCATTATTTTTTGTAGTATAATTACATGAAAATAAATCTAACTTTAACATATATTCATTCAAATGAAATTATTTCAAAACCATTGAGTGGAATTATAAATAAAAAAATAATAATAAGTTTTAAGATATTAAAATAATCCATAAACAAAAACCAATATTATTATTTAAATATTCGACTAAATTATAAAATATGATTCATTCAAAAGTAGCAAATAATTTAAATTTGTAGCTCATAATAATATGGCTTATTTAAAAAAAATTATGTGACTTACGTTAACTGAAAATCTAAATTAAAGTTTTCTTTGTTGTACCATGATGGATTAGAATTTAATAATAAAGACAAAACTGTTGAAATATATTTAGTCCAAGAAACAAACATTAAAGCAAAAATAATTTTAATGCTTAGAGGTGGCACTATGGTATTATCGTTAGCATACTCCATATGTAGTGTACCTTTTGTCATGTGATAATGATCTCATATATCCTCATACATGGATATATTCGTCACACATATAGGTGGGTACAGCTGAGAAAACAGCAGTACTATTACTGGGAGTGGGATAAGATCACTTTGTAATGGTGGCGGGCCATGTTTATCTATAAGAAAATAGACCGATATTCATGCTTACTACTTTCCTCAATGATTTTGTAAATGTAAATTCAAAGTCCCTTTGGGGACATCCCACGAAATCATTAATGCCAAGATGTTAGATGTCAACTCTAGTAACTAAATTTATTATTTGGCAATATTTAAATATCCTATATTTAATTAAGAGTTGCATGACCTTAATTAATTGTATGTAGTGTTTTATCATCAATATTTACTAACTAATTATATATTGGGAGTTTCTTAAATAGGTGCGTTAGTTTTGCCCTTATCAGTTGGAGTGTTTTCTATTTTTGACATCTATCAAAATTATAATCAATTTTTAATCTATGACAGCGTACATGGTAGTTATACTACGGATCCAGCCAATTTTTAGGGAAATTCTGAATAATTTACGACATCGAAATCAGGGTTCAATTAGTCTATTTTATACGCGTATAAAAAAATAGGGACATGTACAATTGACTGTTTGAACCCTAATTTTTGCAACATAAATTATTCAGAATTTGTCGATAACTGGGGGAATGTCTGCTACTACTACAATGTACACTGTCAACTACAACTACAAGTGTTCTTACACAAGCTATGTGTAAAACACTAAATGTTTTAACATATAGTGAAAATGTGAAATTTGAGTTTTCATTGTTGGTGTCATAAGCACCCATACTTAGCCGAATACAGAGAAGTTCGAAGCACAAGCATGACTAGCAAAAGTGATAGCATTTATTAAGCATGGAGTGCATGTACAGGTACGGAAGGGGCACGCAGGACACAAAGAACCCGGGTACGTGTACAACATCTATCCCAGACAGATAGTGGCAGTACAAGGATGGTACATGTCGAGGCCTCCACTACCACACTCCTGACATTCGTACAAGAAAAGTGGTGGTGGTATGACATAGTACAAGGCCAGGAACATTACCTGCAGGTCTCTAACGTGTACTAGATCCGACCACCACTCATCCAACGCCACTACCACCTGCACCATGATCACCTGCAGCCTACAGCTACTCTCTTTTGTCCCCTTGGGATCACCATGTAGTAAGAGCTAGCAGTCTTCCCGTATAAAAGGAACCCCACTTCTCCAAGGAAGGGAGGTTGAAAAATTCTTGTAAAATCAGACTTTCCTAAGAGCAATATACAAGTTCTCTTTGATTGTTGTTCTAGAATCCTACTCTAAGTTCTTTTAAGTTTTGTCTAAGTACATATAAGTTTATAATTTCTTATTGTATCCTTTGAGTTTTTCGACTTTGATTCGTTGACGAGTTATTACCATCAACACATCCATTTTTCATTCCAAACTTTTCTTTCCTTCCTCTTTTCTCTTCTACCAAACAAAGGGTAAGTGTACTAAGGAATATTGCCTTCACTACTCAAATTTTCCTAGGATACTCGAAGGATATTCCAACTCTAGTTGGATATCGGGAGTGGGAGACAATCTCTCGACCATCGATTGGGTGTTTACTCTTAGAGGATGTGCTATGTAATGCCCCGAATTCACCGATGTGATTTAATGGCGGGATTAGTAGGCCGGGAGGGCCATACTTGCTTAATTATGCCATTAGTTGATAAATGCATGTATATGTGAATTATATTATAATATGATGTTAAATGCATGCATGTGGGTCCACATTCTTATTACAGGGGTGTGATGGTAATTAGGCCCGTTGAGGGTATAATTGTATATCTGTATGCATGTCAGTGATATATTGTTGAGACCACATTATAATGTGGGTTTGTTCGAGCTATTCGGCATGAGACGATCTTGGATTATTGATTAACGGTCTAGTCATAACAGGTTTAAGTTCGGGGCTCGGGGTGAGTCTCGGGGTGATTTTAATGATTAGAACGTTTCCGGGAATTAAAGGGTAACGGGATATAAATTATTGGTGTTTGGGAATATTGAGAATAGCGGGAATTGGAGAGCGTTAATTATGATTACCAAGATAGGTGGAAAATGTCAATTTTGCCCTTGGGAGCCTTTAGAAATCCTTACTTGACCTAGGGGTATTTTGGTCTTTTCACCCCTAGGATAGATATAAACCATTTTAGGCTGTGAAAGAAGAGGAAAAATTGAGTAAGTTCTTGAAGCTTTCCCGTACCTTCATTCCTTTAGTTTTCTTTGAGATTTTTGAGCTATTCTTGAGGATTCAAGCTTGGGAAGTAAGCCTTGGGAGTTTGGGAGAGTGTTCCTCCATTGAAGAGCATCATAAGCTGAGCTTTGGGTAAGTTTCTAGCCATTGAATTCCCTGGTTTGCCCTGTTTTAGTTCTGTTTTGCAGTTGAGATTTCTAGGTTGAATACTTGGTTTTGTTGGGAGTTTTGGCTAGGGTTCTTATGGTTGTGATGTTTGGGGTATGTTAGGATGGTTTTTGGGTTCATTTGGCACCAAAAATGGGATTTGGAAGCATTGGAATCAAGTTATATATGAAGGGGTTGAAGAAGGAGGTTTCAGGGGGTATCTGGTCTGGAGGTAGCGCTACAGCGCCCACCCTAGGGCGCTACAACGCTACACAGGAGGCATTTAGGCGTGTTGGGGGTTCTGAGAATAGCGCTGGGGCGCTAGGGAGTAGCACTGTAGCACTACTCTATTCCTTCAAAGTCCCGTTTTGAGTGTTTTTAAGGGTTTTTGGCTTAGGGTTTCAATCCTTAAGGCCCGGGATCGAATCTACTCACCGTGTGGGCATGTTTCGAGGTCCCGAGAGTGGTGCTTAGGTTAAGACCCTTTCAATGTTGATTTTCATTAATGGAGGTTATAATTGGTTGTGATTAGGTAACCGCTAAGGAACCAAAAGGTTGATCGTTCTCAGGAGTCGTTCTTATAATATTTCTCGCTCGAACCTGAGGTAAGAAAACTGCACCCTGTGTATATGACATGCATGAGTGTTGCTAAGGCATGTTGGTTGATAATTGTGGACATTTATTTCATATTAAATGCTAGCGAATATTGTTTACTTATATATGGCACTGACTAGTCAGGGACACTGACCTAAGAGTCAGAAACGGCATAAGCGTCTTGAACGCAGGGCCGAATGAAGATTAGATCTAATCGATATCAGCGTTGAATGACCCTAAGGCATTAATGCTGGACCGACCCTAAGGTCGATGAATCTTATAAGCGCTTGACTAGTCTAAGCTAGTTACTCAGAGCAAGGGCCTAAGGCCTAGGTGACTGTTTGTCACATGGCTAAGGAACGACGTTCCAGGGTTATGACTCTATGGTCATGAGGAAGGTTATGTTGGTGCTAGTCACCATGCACCTATCCTATATAAGCTAGTGAAAGGTTCACTTATCTGTTAAGCCCTGGTGACCCTATCGTCACATGGTTAAAGGGAGTTGTACCCACTTTAGTGAATTTTCCTCTGTCACTTACTTGTTTTGGACTGATAGTCCTGAATGATTATTATGATCATTGTTGATATTATATCATGCTATATCGCGTTTTTTTGCTAGGCCTTGGCTCATGGGTGCTATGTGGTGCAGGTAAAGGGAAACAAAAGCTCACCCAGCCTTGAGTGGAGAGCTTAGGAGGTGATGTGTACATATGCAGCCGCTTGACCACCACGACCAAGGAGTTCTCAGATGAACTAGGGGGTTTACCCTATTTTTGCCGCTTAGGTCAGCGGGTTTGTAAATTTGAAACAGTAATGACCATTTTAAGTTGTAAATAACTTGTAAATATTTTTGTGGGCCCATGAACAGTTTTATGTATTTAATAAAATATATCCTTACCTTTTTATTGGTTTTCCACCTTAGCCTGTTAATAACACTTAGAGCACGTTTTTAACCAAAGGACTCGGGTAGCGAGTCAAATTTCCGGTTCACCGTAACTGTTCTGGGGTAACCAGGGCGTTACATGCTATCTCTTGGGGTTCCAAGAACCAAACTTGTATATCACTCTCAATCATGGAAGCGGGGTTAATAGCTCTAGCAGCAATCGACAATGAGGGTAAGTGGCTTAGGGATGTTATGTGGGATATCCCTTTTACCAAGAATATGGTATCGATAATGTCTATACATTGTGATAGTCAAACTACTCTTGCTAGAGCATATAATTGTGTGAACAATGATAAGTCTAGAAAAATAAATCTAAGACATGAATATGTGAGACAATTGATTCAAGATTGAATCATATCAATCTCATATGTCAAGACAAGTGAGGACATAGTGGATCAATTTACAAAACCTCTTGAGATAAGGTTATTAAGTTACACTTCAAAAGAGATGGGACTGAAACTTCTAGAATAAGAGTTTCACCAATGATGACAAACCAACTCCAACCTTGTTAATATCAAGGGAAACTTTTAAATGGGTAAGAACAAGTCCGTGATAATTGGATGGTTTCAACACTAAAACTATTGTGAGTTCCATCCAAGAAGGTTAGTGTTGGTTGCTATTGAGTGAGGGGTTAAACCAAGGGTTTTTTTTTAATGAAGTTCAGTTGAGTGGAACAAACATCTATGACGGTAGCAAAGATTCTAGAAGCAATTCACCTCTGTGAACTTAGAGGTGGTGCCACCTCTCATGGGAGTTAGAGTTTCTCCTCGAAAAGTTCATGAAATGATGAGCACATGGTCATATATGTGCTAAACAAGAAAAGTGGGAAAATTAATGATCAAATGGAGGTCTGTAAGGTATCACTAATTTTATCATTAGGAATACTTTGTTCAACATTTAAAGCAACCAATAATTTCGATAAGACTCTGTGGTATTTTCACTAAGGTAAAGTTCAAGTCAAAAAACACTTTATTTTAGGAACTACTGCTATTTTCACCTAGAATAACAAGTTTGTATTGAACTAAGTGGGGGAATGTTAGGATTGGTTAAAATACATAGTCTAAGTGTTCTTACACATGCTATGTGTAAAACACTAAATGGTTTCACATAGTGAAGATGTGAAATTTGGCTTTTCATTGTAGGCATTTAAAAATTGTGTTTTTTGGTCCAAAGTGATACATTGAGGTATCTAAGGATGCCCAAAAAGTGTGAGAGCATTTGGAGGTGGTTAAGGTAAATTTTGAGAATTTTGACCTGCTTTGGTAGCATTGTCTCGCCACCTTGGAAGCGTTGCATCACCTAAAACCCAAGGGTTTTGGTGATGCCCAGCAGGCAGGCGACGTCTTTGTGCTTGTCTAAAGCTACTATAGAAAATGCTTGTCTTTGTGAATTTTAAGGCTTGTTCAATCTCAATTCTCATTCCTACTAGAGAAAGCCTTAAGCATCCATAAGGGCAAGGAAATAGAGAATGTGGACAGCAATACTCATCGTGTATAAGCCTTGTTTTGATTCTCATCAGAGAAGAAGAAGTTTCAAGTGGTGTTCTAACTAGGGTTTGAAGCTTGTAAAATAATCCAGGAGTTTTGTTCTAAAGCTAGGGTATGCATTTCTATATCTCAATCTTTTATTAAACTCTGTCAAGAATAATTGTGTGGAGATTCTTATTATTGTGGTGGTGTAATCTCACTCTCTCCCAAAAAAAATTCCACGTGCCAAAAACAAAATGTCCTTACTTGAGTGTTTCCCTATATATAGATTGTTGACTAGCTTTTTTGCTAACAACTAATTAATCTAATGCTTAAAGAAAAGAAGAAGAGAACACACAATTTTACGTGTTTAAGGTTGTGAAACAATCCTAGTCCATGAGTCACTTGTATAAGGATGTTAAGAACTTGCAAAGCTCAAGTTCACTTCGGTTTCAGGCAACACATAGGCTCACTCAGAAAATAAGATTCGGGATCCTTTAAAATGTTTACCCTAGCCCTATTTATAGGCTACAGTGGTAATTAAGCTCATTAATTGGAGTTGATTTCAATTATTCTCCCTTAATGGGGATTTATTACATGATAAATGAACATTTTCGTAGTAAATGAGTTGCGAGCTCTAGCGTATCTTGGTGGGCCAATTGTGAGGAATGTCAGTCCACTATTTTGTTGGGGGAAATTCCTCTGACACTGTCAGAGTTGTAGCTGCACATTTTCCAACCTCAGGCAACGTTGTGGTATATCTATTTTTCTGCTTGTACGGAGTCGACAACACAATCCATGTGACAGTAGGTGTTAGGGTGTTGTCTGTGGTCAATTTTATCTAAGTGATCAATTTCAAAAGTTGGAAAAAAATAACATAAAATATAAATTGCAAAAATAAATTAAATTAATTTGAAATAATGCAAAATATTGAAGTATTCATCAGGTCTCCCCAAGTGAGACATTGTTGCCATATACATACTACGTATTGGGCTACAACTCTCACAAGAGGGGTGAAGTGGAAGAATTTTACACCCCTAAAGAGCTATAGGATTAATTTTTTATTAGTGTACTTGTTATGATTGGTTAAACATAAGGTTAAGTGAGTTTTTCACAAAGTAGTGCAAAACACGTCAACATTTCACATAATGGTGATGTGAAATTTTAGTTTTTTGTTGTAGGCATTTAAAAATTGTCTTCTTTGATCTGAAGTGATATAATGAGGTTTCTATGCATGCGAGAATTTTGGGAACATTTAAAGGTGTTTGAAGTCACATTTGGAAAGGTTGACCAACTCTAAGGGCGATGCATCGCTTCCTACTCGTAGAAGTACAACAAGTAACGCATCGCATGCTGCTTCCATATGAGTTACATATTTTTCCTCAAAAATATGATTTAAAAAGTTCCAATCCTATTTTTTGGACCTAAGTATGGTGCCTAACCTATTCAAGTGTCTTTTTTTTTAGATTTTTCATGGATTTGATTACTCCTTCTAACTCTCTCTCTCTCTCTCTCTCTCTCTCTCTCTCTCTCTCTCTCTCTCTCTCTCTCTCTCTCTCTCTCTCTCTCTAGCTATCTAAGACTCTCAATATTATACAAGAAATTCATCAAGATTGTTTGACTTGAGAATTTCATATGCTTATTGTATCCCACTTCTTATTCGTTCAAAGTAGAAACCTTAAGCCACTGAATAGTAGGTTGGAATAAAGGTTTTAGACAAAGACTCTCATCTTTTACAAGCCTTGTTACGATTGGTTAAATACATGGTGAAATTGGTTAGGCACGAAGAGGTGCAAAAACCATAACAGTTTCACTAAAGCCAACATGTGAGAGTTCACTTTCGCTATATGCATTTATAAATCATCTTTCTAGGTCCAAAGTATTTCTTTGGAGTATATAAGAGTACCCAAAAATTTTGGGAGCATTTAGGGATGTTGTGTCACCTTTAGAAGGCAATCTTCATTCATCATTGAAATGACTACTCAAGCGACACATCGCTTGCTTCTAGGCGAGGCATCGCCTGGGTGCAGGTGACACGACGCCTGGGCGGTCCGTACAAGACCGTACAGTGAAGTGTTTTTGGCTACAAAATTCAAATTAAAATTCTTGTGAGGGTTCCTATACTATATAAATGGGTCATTTGATTTAATTGTTGAATTTTAAAAAATATATTTTTAATGATTTTTAATATATTTAATAAGTTGAAAAAATGGGTCAATCAAGTGTTGCCACATTGGCCCCCAGGCAGACTTAATGACCAAGGACCAACGACTGCACTAAATTCGTAACGGTATGCATTATTGCCCCCAAAAGCTTTACATAGGCATTTAAGTACAACAAATCTAACTACATAGGTATTATTTCTGCAAATATCCCAAAATTTAATAATAGGCTTGTAAATGCAAAAATCAAATAAGTAGTAAAGTGATATTGAAATTGGCATCATCTCACGAGTATTAAAATTAATTAAATAAATAAAATATATTAAATCCTAATTTTATCTAAGTGATCAATTTCAAATGTTGGAAAAAAAAATAACATAAAATATAAATTGCAAAAATAAATCAAATTAATTTGAAAAACTCAAAATATTGAAGTATTCATAAGGTCTCCACATGTGAGACATTGTTGCCATATACATACTACGTATTTGGCTACAACTCTCACATGAGGGGCAAAGTGGAAGACTTTCAATGACACCCCTAAAGAGCAATAAAATTAATTTTTTATTATTGTACATGTTATGATTGGTTTAATATAAGCTTAAGTGAGTTTTTCACAAAGTAATGCAAAACGCGTCAACATATCACATAATGGTGATGTGAAATTTGAGTTTTCTATTGTAGGCATTTAAAAATTATCTTTTTGGATCTAAAATGATATAATGAGGTTTCTATGCATACCAGAAGTTTGTGAACATTTAGAGGTTTTTAAAGTCACATTTGGACAAGTTGACCAACTCTAAGGGTGATGCATCGCCTCATACTCGCAGAACTACAGTATATGACGCATCGCATGCTACTTCCATATAAGTTACATGTTTTGCCTCAAAAATGTGATTTAAAATGGTCCAATCCTATTTTTTGGACCTAATGACAGTGCCTAACCTATTTAAGGGTTTTCTTTAGAGTTTTTTTTTTTTGGATTTGAATACTCCTTCTAACTCTATCTCTCCCTCTAGCTCTCGAAGACTCGAAATATTCTCCAATAAATTCATCAAGATTGTTTGAATTGAGAATTTCATAGGCTTATTGTATCCAACTTCTTATTCGTTCATTGTAGAAACCTCAAGCAAATTAATAGTAGTTTGGAATAAATGTTTTAGACCAAGACTCTCATCTTGTACAAGCCTTGTTATGATTTGTTAAATACATGGTGAAATTTTTTAGGCACGAAGAGGTGCAAGAACCATAAAGGTTTCACTAAAGTTAACATGTTAGAGTTCACTTTCGGTATATGCATTTTTAAATCATCTTTCTGGATCCAAAGTGTTTCTTTGGAGTATATAAGATTACCCAAAACATTTGGGAGCATTTAGGGATGTTTTGAGACAAGATTTGGAGTGCCAAGTCAAAGGGATTGGAGTTGTGTCGCCTCTAGGAGGCAACTCGTCACTCGTGTTTGAAATGACTACTCAGGCGAAGCATCGCCTGGGTGTAGGTGACGCGTCACCTGGGCTGTTCGTATGGCATCGTACAGTGACTTGTTTTTGGCTCCAAAATTCAAATTAAAATGCTCTAATCTCAATTGTTGTGAGGGTCCCTATACTATATAAAGGGATCATTTGAGTTAATTGTTGAATTGATCACTCACATATCTTTCTCTCTCTAAAAGAAACCCTCTCTCTCTCTCTTTAGTTTTCAAGATTACTAGTTTTCTCCAAGATCTTCATCAAGAAATCTTGACTTGCATGAAGATTCAAGGCTTGTGATTCTCAGTATCATTCCATTATAGTTGCTTCAAGCAATCTCAAGGAGGAGGCTAGGAATAGTGATTTTCAGACAACGAATCTTCATTTGTGTCAAGCCTTGGTTACATTTTGTGGTTTACATAAAATTATAGACTTGTGATTTTATGTAACAAGGTTCTTCAACAACAAATGTCAATTCTACCACTTGTTTATTTGTGTTATGTTCTTTGTAATTTTCTCCCATTAGAGTTTAGAATAACATTTTTTATTGTTGTGAGTTGTAACATACACAACTAAAGTTATAGCCTCAAATCACCAAAAAGCCTTTGTGTTATTTGTGTTGATGGTTTCCATGGTTGTGTACTATTGCTCTAAGTTGTTTTTGAGCCCCATTGTTGAGTTAAAACACTACCCCCAACAATCAAAACATGTATTCTCCTACACTTGTGATTTCTCTCATCATCAACAATGGACGAAGGTTCTACATCCATGGTGGCTCTCAAACTCATGAATCAAGATTTGGTTAGATTGGATCGCATTGATAGGGAAACTTTGTGTGTTGGCAAGACAAGAATCGGGTACTCACCAACCTCAAAGTTCCATATATTTTGGATCCGCAATTGGAAGCTATCCCTACTCCTAAGAAAGATGACATCAGTAAAGTTATCGCAAAAAATGAATAAAAGGGAAGAGGATGAACTCATTTATAGGGGTCACATTCTCAATGCTCTATCGAATAGGCTCTATGATTTCTACACAACCACTAGTGGAGCCAAGGAAATATGAAAAGCACTTGAAAACAAGTACAAAGCAGAAGAAGAAGGTACTTAAAAGTTTTCCATCACTCAATATATGGAATTTAAATTTTATGATGATAAACCATTGCTTCCTCAAATTCATGAATTGTAAATTGTTGTAAACTAATTGAGTACCCTTAATATTGTATTACTCAAGACATTTCTTCTTGGTGCCATTATAGCGAAACTACCTAATGTATGTGGTATATTGTATCAAATTTAATATATTATTTCTTATTGGTCATTAAATTATTAATATACCAGTTGTAAGGGTCAATCCCCGATGGCTGTTAATCAATTTATTACTCAATGAAACAAAAATTAATAAAAAATGGTGGGTTTTGGGAATTTAGGAATTAGAATGAAATAAAAACAATAAATAGAACAAAAGAAGAAGAATTCAATAATCAAACATATTCAAGAGTTCATTCTCCACCACTAAACACACATCTAATTATTCGTTAATGATATTATTCCCAATTTCCTATCAACTTACCAGCCATAGATAACACAAAAATATTATTTATCTGAATCTCTCTTTCGCAAATTAATTAAAGGAAAATTTTTGTTGACTAACTCTTTTAACTAAACAACCTAACAAAAAGCACTAAAGATTCAATATAGTGAAAGCATTGATTTCTATAGAGATAGATTGATCCAAACAACAAATTCAACAAGCATGATTCATTCACCCCAAACACTTAGAATCCTAGACTATTAGGTGATAGCAATTCTAAGATGGCAATAAATTCATGGTAAACCATATCTAGTTGCCATGTATATAAGATAAAAACAAGAATCATAATAGTAAGCATAGAAAAATATAAGAAATTGGACATAAATGAAATAGAAAATAATAATTATTAGTAAATAAAAAAAATGATATTTAAGGCTCTGAAATCACTCTTAACTAAATAAAAACTTAGTTATACATAATTAAAAATAAGCACAAGAATTTGATAAAGTAATTTAATATATAGGATGAAAAAGAATGGAATTGAAAACACAAAATCTCTCTTGAATTCTCACTAAAATTCACTCAAATAATGCTACGTTTTTCTAAGAGAAAAAATGTATATCTCAAAATAGAGTTCACTCTACTATTTATGAAATACTAAAAATTATTTAAACCTAAAAGATATTAAATGTTGCTTTAGATATTTTGTGAAAAATCCAAAATTTTGTATTTGGAAAAATATCACCAACTGTTATAATATTATATATACGGATATTCATAATAATGAAGAATCACCAGGTTACCTAAAGTAAAATATCAACATTAATTTTTTATTGTATTCAGAGTAGCTACCCGATTTTCTTATGGCTTATTTATCAGTATAAATAGGGGTCCTTCCCCCATTAAATAAGATATACAAGAGGTTTACTCTCTCTTTACATCTCTCTGTTATTTTGTCTATTTATTTTCTTTATGCTTTATATTTCTGTGATCTTAATAGTTTTATAATACGTTATCAACACGACTCTCTAAGTATCGTTATTTGTAGGTTCAAATTCTTATCACGAATCTCTAGTCATAATCATTCGTTGAATCTGAACTGGATGATTCAATCCTCAACCACCATCTTGTGCTGATAACAAAATTCATTATCAAGCCTCTAGTCATCATAGTTTATTGAGGTAAAAAATATTTTATTGCGAAGGTATGTTTATATGATTACGATACTATATATATTGATCATAAAAAATGTATATGTGAGTTGTTATTATTATAGTATTAGATAGCTTAATGTCTTGTTATCGTAAATATGATTATATTCATATGTATGTGTTCTTACTATCTCACATATTTAATATTGATTTATCTATAGTATTTATTTTATAGTCATTTACAAATGATTACATTAGAATTTGTAAAGTTCCATGTCGATGGCATATTAAAAAAAATATATAGATCTTTGAGATAAGGTCTTCCATGTATCCTGAAGATTATACAAAAGTGATATTATTCATTAAGATATATAAAAGAAACATAATTGCTAAAGAGTTGTGATATTTTAGCAAAATTCCCTGAAGTGAATATTTCACATATTTCTCAATTATATGAAATTTATGAGCACAATTAAAAAATATTGAAATGTATTGTGATTGATGTAGTTGGTGACTGATTTTTTCACATCCCAAAAGTTTTAAGAAAATTGCATCAAAACATTAAAATATGAACTAATGATAAACAAGATTGAAAAACAAATATGAAGAGAATAAACTAATTCAGGTGTAACTACCTTTGATATTGACTTAGTGTGTGTTTATTGTACAATAAAGAAGTTAACATGTATATCAATTTTGTTGTACATTTAAATATTATTCCCTGAAGAGAATGATAGAAAGTAAAATTCATTTTTAAGAGTATTTATAGTATTATTATTATTCATGTTATTATATATGAAATATTTCTTGCCAGAAGCAAGTATGGTCTTTTCAATGTTATTTCTTGAAGCGAATGATTCATTACTTATGTCAATTATTCATTACACAGTCATAGAAGTGAATATCTAATTATTAGTATTATAGTGAACTTTTTCATTGATCAAAATATAATTTATAATTACATTCCTCAAAGTGTTATAAAGTCACAAAGATTATTTGAAAAGGTTTTTGATGAAGCATTAACACAATATATTGCTAGCTAAAGTTAAACATAATTTATGTACCAGTTGTACATTTTCTATATAATTGTTGTACGCCCTAATTCTCCACGGGCTATTAGCGAGCTGAGGTATGGCATAATTATATCAACCACGTGGATGCCACGTACCCGGAGCTGCTGTTACCAGGTCTCACCTCTTTAGCTCGAGATAACCAAAGGCTTACTAAGGTTACTAAGGAGTCAGGTCAGAAGTATAGACACCACAGGCTAAGAAGACATCCAACTCGAGGCACGTGCTTGAGTTGGAAGCTGTAACCCTTTATAAAGTCAACCACGCAATGTAAACGTGCATATATCAGACATCACGTGTCTGATATATCCCTGAATTCTCGGACACGCAGCATAAACGTGCGTGTTCAGGCACCCAAGACTGGGTTGGGCCGTGCGGCCCATTATCCCCCTTACCTATTGATTAGACCACACTTCATTTGTAAGGTTTTAGGAATTAATCATGAATGTCACAAAAGTGACATGATGGGTAAGAAGGTCACGGGATGACCCCACTTGCCAACCCCCAGGTGCCCTCTCCTATAAATATGGAGACCCTGGGAGTTGCAAAGGGTTGGATTCTATTGTGTAAACAAATACCCTGTAAAGAATACCAGAAAACTAGCAATAATATTGGCTGGTGGAGTAGAAGGATTTTAACCTTTGAACCACCTAAAAAAGTATTCGTATCACCATTTTATTTCAAGATCATTCATCTGTTACGATTCATTACTTACCACTAATCTCATTCTCTTATTCTATTAATTACCTGTTGGCGAAGAACCGCGTCGGTGCTTTCATTGAGAGCTTGTGAGATTGGTGCTATCGCAAATACCCAACCATGGTGGTCACTCACTCAAGACACGGTAACAAGGCGGACCAACATGATGGGCAGGAGGCTCATCATGCCGCCATCTCCGATGATCAAAACCCTGAAGTTCAACAGCAGCCAGGCAAGCAGCCAATAGGCCAAGATGACACTGGAAGTTCGGCACCCCGACCACCTAATCCAAACCCAGATTTTTACACGGCGCTAGAAATGGAGAATGCTCAGCTGAGGAGTCAGCTGGCGAAATCTAACCAGTAGATTAAGGAGGTGTTGGCCCGACTACCCCCTCTTACAACCGACGTTAACGTCGGAAAAAGGCAAGGCGAGACTCATAAGTCCCACCGGGATAATCAGTCCAGGCCTAGCCGGTCGATCAGACCCCCGACATCAAACTCTACTCCCACATCGCACCACTGGGAGACCACTTTTGAAGAACTACCTATGGTTGAGCAACAGTATAGTCGATCGGTCCGAACTTCAACTCCCAGCTCACTACCACCCTTGAGTGCGCCCAGGAGGGCTCGAGGGAATTCTCGAAGGAGATCCGGGGAGGGCTCACAGCGACAGCCCGTCCCGGCCAGCCGTCCTACGCCTCACTCAGACCGCCGAGCGCAGGACCCGGAGGTTGACAGAGCCGAGCGGCCCCTACCTAACCTGATCCGCCCTGATGGGACCAGGATTGCATCCCCGGTCAGACATCCTCCTTCACCGATAAGATATCTGTCTCCTCTTCAGCCAGTCTGAGATATTCCAACTTATGGGAGCAGTAGGAGAAACCCACCTTCCGCAGGACCTTCCCATCGTAGCAGGGCGCCCAGAGAAGTCTCGGATCCTCACCCCCAGAGGTGGGCTCCAAGCTTCTCAAACGGGAGCTATTGGATCGGAAGCCGCCGAAGTGACCTTTCTGGCGGAGACCTGTGCCAACACCTGAGCTTGGTGCAAAGTCCTCAAGCCACCCAGAGGGGTGACCTCCGAGATCGTCTTAACTCTCAAAGGGGAGACCCAATAGGAAACGGCAGCCGTGCTCGCCCAAGGGAAGACCTGTCTGAGGTACGCGACAGCGGGAATGTCTCATATAACCTATCTCAAGATAGGAGGGACAATAACCCGCCAAACGTGTACAATGGATCCGGAGCTGTAGAACAGCCCCGGAATAACAAAGGAAATCAGGACAAAAGCCTTGAGCGCCTGGCTCAGATGGAGGAGCTAATGAGGAAGCTCCTGTCAGAGAAATAAAAAGACAAATATGATTCAGGGGACGAACTTGAGCTCTTAGCCCCCAGCATAGCAGCAACGGCATACCCACCTGGTTTCCGTATGCTGCACTTGTCCAAATTCAACGGAGACGGAGATCCGTCAGATCACCTGGGTATGTTCAATACCCTGATGATGGCCCACAACATTGGCCCCGAGCTGAGATGTTTAATATTTCCCTCCACATTGACTGGGTCGGCCAGACAGTGGTTCAAACAGAGTAAAAAACAGCCAACCAGCTCGTGGAAAACTTTCTCTACTGACTTCAAGAGAGCATTCCGAGCTTCCCAGGCTACCCGCGTCAAGGCCGACACCCTAGCAAACGTAAGGCAACAACCCGACGAGCCTCTGAAGGCTTACCTGAGCAGATTTGCAAACGTCGCTGCTCAGGCCAGAGACGCGGATGACAGCTCTAAGCTCATGGCTTTGAGAACTGGAATCCTCGTCGGAGGGGGACTCTAGAATGAGATACAAAGGAAGGGAGTCAGCTCCATAAACAAATTCCTAAATAGGGCTCAGGGGTGGATCAACTTGGAGGAGGCACAAGCCTCAGCTGCAGGAACCAGCCAGGTCCCTGAGCAGCCCGCTGGAGTGGGAATGGAGGTCGTGACAGCGACCTAGAACGTTACATAGACTAACTAGTTTAGTGGAGGCAAGAGAAAGGGGAGCACGAGGGAAACCAGCATGGCCCAAAGAAGAATTTAAGCCGATCTACGCGACTTATACGGAGCTCACCCACTCTAGGGAGAACATCTTCCTAGCAAACTCTGCTCGCCTCCCCTGGAAGAAGCCGGAGCCGTTAAAGCACAAGAAGGGAAAGCGAGACCCCTCCAAGTTTTTCCAGTTCCACAACGACGTTGGCCACAATACCGATGATTGTAGACACCTGAAGGATGAGATCGAGACTCTCATCCGAGCCAGCCCCTTGGCTCAGTATGCACGGAACAGGGTTCCCGCAAGCTGACCAGCTTCGGAAGTCCCAGTCAATCAGCCCGAGTCTCGGATAGATCAGTACGTCCCTCCTCTAGTGATAGGAGGAGAGATCTCCATAATCTCTAAAGGTCCTCATTTGTCTTGCACGAGCAGAGGTGCCCAAAAGAGGTATGTCAACGAACTTAAGGCTCATAATGGAGTGGAGTTTGTCCCCGAGCAGCATCTGCCAAAGCAGCAGCGATTGGAGAGGCAACCAATCATTTTTACTGAAGAAGATGCCATCCACGTTCAGTTCCCTCATAACGACCCTCTGGTCGTAGCAGTACAGCTCGCTAATCAAAGGGTTAGGAGAGTGCTAGTCGATAATGGGAGCTCGGTAAACCTTCTATTCCGGTCCACGCTGGAGAAGATGGGTTTGTCTGTCGCCGAGTTGAAGGCAACCTCCATGATGCTTTATGGTTTCTCTGGAGAAGGATCGGCGGCAATAGGGACGATCGAGCTGGTGATCACCTTAGGAGAAGGACCTCGGACGATCTCAAAACTCCTCGAGTTCGTGGTCATCGACTGTCCCGCCGCGTACAATGCCATTCTGGATCGACCTACACTTATAGCTTTTGAAGCCATTACCTCCATCCGCCACCTCGCACTGAAATTCCCTTCTTCCATGGGGATATGCACGGTCCGTGGCGATCAACTTGCTGCCAAGGAATGCTACAGCATTTCCACAAAGGGAAAATTAAAACTCGGGCAGTTAACGATGACCGTCCAAGGTGGAGAGGAGGAATCTCAGGAACCTTTGCCTAATCCTGAGATTGAAAAACCTCAGAACGCCGAAGGGGAAAATATCATCCTAAGTGATGATATTGACCCCAGGGTAGATGAGGATAAGTCCGAGCTCCAAGCTATCGAAGAGCTCGAGGAGGTAAATATTGATCCACAGAATCCCTCACGGATGGTTAAGCTCAGGAAAAACCTCTGTGGCAAGAGGAAGGTGGAGCTGATCAAGTTCCTGCAGGAGAACCTGGATGTGTTCGCATGGTCACATGAGGACATGGTGGGAATCAGTCCAAGAATGATCATGCACAACCTCCATTTGGATAAGAGCGTGCCTGCGAAGTCCCAGAAACAGAGGCGCCTGGGAACAACTCGAGCTGAAGCCCTAGAAGAGGAAGTAGCCCGGTTAAAAAAGTGCGGCTTTATCTACAAAGCCAAGTTCCCGGTCTAGGTCGCCAATCCTGTGTTGGTCCCGAAGCCCAACGGGAAATGGTGGACCTGCATCGACTTCTCCGATCTGAACAAAGCTTGCCCCAAAGATTGTTTTCCCTTGCCAAGGATTGACCAATTGGTAGACGCCACGGTGGGACACGAGCTCATGTCCTTTATGGATGTGTACTCAGGCTATAATCAGATCGCCATGAATCCGGCGGACCAGGAGCACACTAGCTTCATGACCCCAACTAACGTCTATTGTTACAAGGTCATGCCGTTCAGACTGAAGAACACCGGTGCTACATGCCACAGATTGGTGAACAGGATGTTTGCCAACCAGATCGGGAAGAACATGGAAGTGTACGTTGACGACATGCTGGTCAAGTCAAAAATTGCTGATAACCGTGTTTCTGACCTGGATGAATGCTTCAAGATACTAAGAGAATACGGCATGAGGCTTAACCCACTGAAGTGCACTTTCGGGGTCGCATCTGGAAAATTCCTTGGTTTCATTATCAACACTAGAGGAATCGAGGTGAACCCCGATAAGATCAGGTCGTTGCTCGAGCTTCCCTCACCCCGGTCGCGAAAAGACGTTCAAGGCCTGACAGGAAGGGTGGCAGCCCTTAATGGGTTTATTTCTAAATCCACCGACAAGTGCCTGCCATTCTACAACCTGCTTCGGGGGAATAAGAAGTTCGAATGGACAGAGGAGTGTGAACGTGCCTTCCTCGACCTGAAAGCGCACCTGGCCGAGTCGCCCGTATTATCCAAACCAACGGCAGGAGAGCCTCTTTTCCTTTACCTAGCTATCACAGAAGATGCAGCTAGTGCCGTAATGGTCCGAGAAGAAGACCGGGTTCAAAAACTAGTCTATTACATCAGCAAGAGACTTCTCGGGGCTGAGTCCCGATACCCGTTGATGGAGAAGATGGCATTCTCTCTTAGTCAAACCTCTCTAGATCTCATCTGTTATATCTAGAGAGTCACATAAATCAACATTTTGAATCTTATGTGACCACACACATCCTTGTGTGTTTGAGGATTGTTCTGGAAGATCAGGGGGTCTCTTTCAGATTGCTAGATTTGAAGATCATTGATTTTACACAAAAAGATTCAATGGCATTTGATTGGCTAGAAGAGGTAATCCCTGATCTATTTTGTATGTGATTTAATATTTATATATGTATATGATCCTGGCTCGTATTAATATTTATTAAAATGGGTCTATATATTCTGCTGCATACCTTTAATTTGATCATTTAATACCAATAAATAAGACAAACAACAATCTTATAGAAGTATTTATTGCTACTAGTGCATATGTGTCATAGTAATCTATTACCTCCCTTTGTTTGAATCCTTTGGCTAGTAACCTAGCTGTGAAGGTTTGTATGGTGCCATTGGTATGGTATTTTTTTTTTCTAAATATCCATTTGTACCCAATTGGTTTGGACCTCTTTGGAAGGTCAACCAATTCCCAAGTGTGATTAGACATAATTGAATACATTTCATCATTAATTGTCTCCTTCAAAAAAGTGGAGTCTCTTGAGGACATTGCTTCTTTGAATTTTTGGGATCATCTTCTATTTGAAGTGCTATAGGATATTTCCAAGTAACTTCGTCATTATCACCTTCAACAAGGTATAGTGTCTCTATTTGATAACACCTCTCACTTGATCCCAAATCTTTGTGCCTTTGGCTCCTTCTAGACAATTGAGGTTGCTCACCAACTATTTTAGGAGTCTCCTCTTGAGGCACTCTAGTTTGAGTTGGTCCTAACTTGTTGCCATTGCATGACATGTTCTCAAATAACTCAAGCTCTCTTGATTCAATTATTACATTAGACTCCAAGTCTAACAATCTATAAGCTTTGCTATTTTTGGCATAACCCACAAATGCACATCTTATAGCCAGTGGACCCAACTTGGTCCTTTTAGGACCGGTTCTCTTGCAATAAGCAAGACACCCCCACACTTTAAGATAACCAATGTTTTGTTTCTTTCCTTTACATAACTCATATAGAGAGAAATTATTTTTCTTCATGGGAATACGTTTCAAAATATGACAAGCAGATAGCAAGGCTTCACCCCCCAAACTAAAATTCAATTTACAATGTTATAGTATAGCATTAATCATCTCAATAAATGTTTTATTTTTTCTTTCTACTATACCATTTTGTTGTGGAGTATAAGAGGTTGTACATTCATGAATTATTCCATGCTCTTCACAAAACAAGTTAAATTCTTTTGAAAAATATTCACCACTCCTATCACTTCTAAGCACTTTAATTTTTCTTTCAAGTTGATTTTTTAACTTTCGCTTTATAAACTTTAAACACATCAAATACTTCATCTTTATTCTTAAGAAAATATACATATGTGAACCTAGAGAAATTATAAATGAAAGTAATAAAATATCTACTTCCTCCTCTAGTGAAGATTTCATTGAGTTCACATAAGTCACTATGTATCAAATATAACAACTTAGAGTTTCTTTCAACACTTGGAAAATATTTCTTTACCATTTTAGATTTAACACAGAATTCATATTTATCATGTCCAACATTATCGCAATCAATTAATCCACATTTGATAGCCCTTTTAATTATGCTAAATCCTATATGTTCAAGTCTAACATGCCACAAATTAATAGAATTTGAGTCAAGCATATAACAAGAAAAAGAAGAAACTTTATTGTTCACATTGTCAATTGAAGTTCAAAGTTTGAACATGCCATCACATCCCTTTCCCAAAAAGTTATTTTTAGACAAAATAAGCTTGTCAAAATCTATCACAGTCTTGAGTCTTGGCTTGCCAAGCAAATTGCCACTTACAAGGTTTTTACTCATTTCTGGTACATACAAAACATTGGTGAGTAGAACCTTCTTGTCGGATGTGAAGAACAAATCAATGGTTCCCTTGCCTTCAACCTTGGATATTTTCTCAGTGTCCATTTGTATCTCATGCCCTTCTTTTGAAGATTCAAAGGTCTTGAAAAGAGTTCTATCATAGGTAACATGAATGGTGGCACAAGTATCATACCACCACCCATTCACCTTTCCATGAATGAAATTAACTTCGCTTAGTGTCTCCACTAGCACATCTTGGGTTGAATTGACTTTTGCCTCATTGTTTTGTTTCCTCTTGAACCTACAATCTCTAGCAAAGTGGCCATTCTTGCCACACACAAAACGAGGCCCCTTGGAACTTTTGAATTGTCCCTCATTCTTCTTAGGCCCTAAGGGTTTTTGACCCTTGCCCTTGTTAGGAGGGTTAGCCATCGCATTGGCCTTGGAAGTCTCTCCATTAGACTTATCTTCATTCTTATCTCTAGAACGAGATTCCTCCTCAATTGTGAAATCTCCTCATTTCTATGGATAATTTTATTCCTATAGCCTCTCCAAGGAGGAGGTACCTTGGCTATAATGGTACAAACAAGGAATCATTTTGGCAATATTATATTGAGTGTAGACAATTTATTCACAACAATTTGTAACTCATGAATTTGAGGGAGAAGGATTTTATATCATAAAACTTAAATTTCATATATTGAGTAATAAGGAATTTCTTTGTACATTCTTCTTCCGCTTTGAATTTATTTTCCAAGGCCTTCCAAATCTCCTTGGAGGTCTTGGTGCTGGTGTAGAGATCCTTGAGCCTATCCTAAAGAGCATTGAGGATGTGACCTCTGCATATCAATTCATCTTCTTCGCGCTTCTTCCTTTCTTTAACAACTTCTTAAGTATCATCTTCCTTTGGCTCTCCCAAGGCTTTTAGGTCTTTGTCCAAGATGTAGAAAACCTTCAAAGTCATGCGCAAGAATCCAATCATGTCTTCCAAGCGAAAAAAGTTAGTCCCATCAAACCTATCCAATCTTACAAAGTCTTGAATAATGAATTTCAATGCCGAAAAAGAGTTAGATTCTTCCATGATATGTTGTCTCAGATTATAGAGTATTAGAATGTTGGGGGAGAGTGAGATAACACCACCTCTAAATTTGGAATCTACACAAAAATTAGAATGAGAGAGATTAAATAAAGATTGAGAAAGATTATGCGAACCCAAGTTGGTGAATGATCTTCTTCAACCTTGATGAACCTTGAAAACCCTTGTAGAACCACCACTTTGAGTAAATCCTTAGAACAAAAGCAAAATACAACTCCACGGCATATACACATTTCTTAATGTTGTCCTAATACTCTATTTCCTAACCACAATTGTTGTTTAAGGCATTTTCTAGGAAGAAATGAGCATTGAGAATGAACAAGCCTTAAATTCACAAAGTCAATGTAACGACCTAAAATTGCTAATAAGGCTTGGGACCTTGATTAGCATGCCGAGAGGGCATAACTGGTATATGTGTGATTAAATGGTTTAACGCATGATTACATGATTATATGGACATGTGAAATACATGTTATGAGTATTAAATATGCATGTGGCCCTTGTTTAGCTTATGAAGGGCATATTTGTAATTTTGGCCTGTTGAGGGCATAAATATGATTGTATGTGGTAAAATTATTGAGACCACATTATTATGTGGATATATTTGCAGTATATGGCTCGAGACAGTCCTAGTGAGCGGATTGGCGAAATAGTCATGGCGGGGATTTATACTCGGCTCGGGGGGAGCCTGGGGGTATTTTCGGGAATTTAGAAAAATATATCGGGGATTATTATACATTGGGTAAATATTTGGTAATTAACTGGATGATGGGATTAATTGTAGATATTGAGAACATTTGAGCAATTAGCGTGAACCGAGGGAGAATGACCTTTTTACCCCTAGGAGTCATTTGTGGACTAGTTAATTAGAAGGGCAGCTTGGTCATTTGGGTGTGGAATAAGGATAGGGTCGGTTAGGCTCTAAGGATATTCCGAACATACTGTCCATGTGAGGAAAAGGCTCCAATTTCACTCCATCTCTCTCTCACTCTTGTAGACCTTGAAGGAAGGTGAAGCTTTGCAACCAAGGGGATTAAGCTAGGAAAAATAGAGAAGTCAAGGTTTAGGCTGGGTTTGGCTTGGATAAAGCTGAGGGGAAAGCTAAGTTAAATACAACCAAGATTACCACGGAGTTGGGATCATCAATTCAGGTAAATCTCTTGTTTCTCACCTTTGAATTCACTAAGTAGAACTGAGTAGTTTGAAGCTTAGAATATGTATTAATTCTGGGTATTTGGGTGATAATAGCTGATGAATTGGGATCGTAATTTTGGTATTGTTGCTAAGGTTTTGGTGATTAGAAATATGTGATTTAATCTTGAGTTCGTAACTGGTTTGGTGTGGAATTGAGGAGATTTATTGGGGAAAATTCTGGGTAGAATCTTGGTGTTCTTGGTTGGGAGATGCATGAGGAAAACCCATATTTTCTGGGTTCGAAGGGGGCGCACCATGACCCAACTTGGGGAAGCCACGACACGTGTGGCCATTTTGGCCTGAGGATGCCTCTGACTTGGGGGCGCACCGCGACTCACTAGGCCAAGTCGCAGCCCGCCTCCCCTTTTGGCTGGGGTCCTTGCTCTCTGACTTGGGGCAAGTTGCGACCCACTAAGCCATGTCACGACCCACCTGGGGAGTTTAGCCTTAGAATTATTTCAAGAATTGGTAGGGCTCGGGCGTTTGAACCTAGGCGCTCGGAACAATTTCCACTACCTGGTTTAGTATAAGTTGAGGTCTCGAAGGCTAGTTTCTATCTCCTAGGTATTTTATTTTGATTGGAAGTTGATGGATACCCATTGGCCTTTGTGACTAGGTTTATCGCCAAGGCTCAGGGCTAAGGATCATGCTCGGAACCATTTCACTTTCTCCACTTGGAATTAAAGGGAAGAAAACATCACCCTTTTGTGTAGTTGTGTTGGGACTGAGATACCCTATGATTGAATACAAATATTTTATGATTATGATATGCCATGAGAGTGTTAGGGCTGATATTTATGCACAGGACGCGGCTCAGTAACTGAGAGTTGGGATCAGCTAAGATTAACACTGAGCTCGACCTAAGCGAGCCGGATTCAGTGGGTTAAATAGGGGTGCGGCCTAATAGCGTCGACCCTGAGTATTGTTTGATGATTATGATAAACTATTGAGTAATGATGTGTTTACTATTATGAAGCTGATGTTTATGGCTTGTTGAATACTGGGATGATTGGCTTGTGATTTGTTGATTGCCATCATTGATTATATGTATGTCATAACATGTTGAATACCTGGTTAACTGCTTTATGGATCATTTGATTGTCAGTATTGTTTATGCTATGCTATATTGGTTTTCTTGTTGTGCCTCGGCTCACAGGTGCTACGTGGTGCAGGTAAAGGCAAGGATAAGATGGATCAACCATGAGTTGGAGAGCTTTGGGGGCGAGGTGTACATTGTCAGCTACTCGTCTGCCACGGCCGATGGATTTTACAAGGACAGAAAACCTAAATATGTATTTTTGCCATTAGAGTGGCCTTTTCTTGTATTTTACTTTCGGGAATTTGTAAATTTGTCCTCTAACCCTGTTTTGGGATCCCATGTACCAAATTTTTATTTAAATGAAAAATTATTTGTTTATGTCCAAACTCTTTTAACCCTAACTTGTTTACGACTTTATGAGAACGTTTTCAACTAAACAACTTGATTAGCAAGTCTTGCACTACTTTAAACACACAATGTAACGGTCTTGGTTACCCAGGGCATTACAACATGGCATCAGAGCAGTCTAGGTTTAAGGGTTCCTGAAGACTGGCTGGACATGTACACTCACCGCTAAAGACAAGCTCGACTCAGGGTTTGGTAATTGTATACCTGTGATTATATGCTTAAGTGCTTGAATAAAATATAAATGTTTTTTAATATGATTAATAGGGAGCATGAGATACTGATAGGGCCTGGCCATTGACTATTGTGTGGTAATAATGAGGCGTGTTTATTAGCATTGTTGTTGCATGTAGATGAATATTTGGATAATTTTTTATGTCTTGATTGCTTGTGATTGGTTGATTTCCAATGGTGGATCATGGAAAGATTATTACCCTGTCATCATAGTCTAACCGCCGAGTCATTGATTGTAGATAAACTTGGGTAGCTATGCGTCCAAGGCGATCTATACGACTAGCCAGCACTGGGTCTGAGGCTAGAGATGATGACCAAGGCCAGAACCCTCTACCAATCTAAGAGAACTGGCAGCAGATACTTGCAGACATGCAAGCTCGATTGCAGAGTCAGGAAGAACAGATTTGCTTATTGAGACAGCAGTCTCCATCAGGGAGTGATGTACGTATTGTGCAACCTGTTATGGTACCAGTTGTTCAGGCACCTGAGATTGGGAACAGGTGGGAGCCACTGTATGAACAGTTCAAGAAGCAACATCCTCCAACCTTTGAGGGGAGACCAGATCCACTGAAGGTCAAATAGTGGATGAGTATGATTACTTCTATCCTGGATTTTATGAGGGTGGAAGGTAATGACAGGGTGGTCTGTGCCACCTATATACTGAGAGAGGATGCCCGCATTTGGTGGGAAGTGGCATCACAGACTAGGGATGTTACCACTCTGACTTGGGATGGGTTTAGAGACTTGTTCAGCCAGAAGTATTATAACATTGTCGTTAGGGCAAGGAAAGTAAATGAGTTTGTTGGGTTAGTACAAGGCAACATGAAAGTTACAGAATATGCCCTGAAGTTTGACAGGCTTGCAAAGTTCACACCAGATCTAGTGCCTACTGACGCAACTAGGCAGGACAGATTTATCAAAGGGCTTAATGCGATGATAACCTGAGATGTGAGGATTACAATAGTACCTAGGGAGACAACTTATGCCCAGGCTGTTGAGAAGGCTCTTACCACTGAGGAGGCGAGGAATAAGATTTGGAGGGAGAATGCTGCGAGACAGGAGGTTCGCAGAATAATGCCACCACTTTCAGGGTCTAGTAGGGGCGAGGGCCCTAGTGATCTGAAGAGAAAGACCCCTGACACTTCGACCGTTGTTGGTCCTAATAGGACGGGTCGGGGTGGTCAGGGTGGTCGTCAGGGAGGCGGTGAAACGTTGAGAAGCTACCTGGAGTGCACGAGGTGCAAAAGACGCCATTCGGGCGAATGTCGGGTGAAGGCCTGTTATGTGTGCGGGGTGGTGGGACACCTCAAGAAGGACTGCCCAACAGTGAAGAAAGGGGAAGCAGGGAAGGTGGACAGCTTGACTCCAGCTCAAGTGTTCACCTTGACACAGGCAGAGGCCGAGGCCGAGGCTAGTCCCTCGGTGGTGACAGGTCATCTTTCTATTGCTGGCTCTCCTCTTACTATATTGATTGACTCTAGTGCTACATATTCATTTGTTTCTAGTAAGGTGGTTTATAGATTGTGTAGACCTAGTGAGTATTATACTGTGGGGTTTGGGACTATGTTGCCTACAGGGGAACTGGTGGTGTCTATGAGATAGGTTAGAGAACTACTAGTGATGGTTGATGGTAGGGAACTATCAGTAGACTTGATTGAGTTCGGTATGGATGACTTTGACATGATTCTAGGGATGGATAGGCTGGTCAGGTATGGGGCTACTATTGATTGCAGGAAGAAGATGGTGACATTTGAGCCTGAGGGAGAGGATCCCTTTGTTTTCATGGGTGTGGTATGTGGACCCCGCATACCCATGATATCAGCGCTGAGAGCCAAGGACCTATTACAGGGAGGATGTGTAGGTTTCCTGGCTAGTGTGGTGGATACTACAAGAGTTTTTCCAGCAGGGCCGGGAGAGACCAGATTAGTTCGTGAGTTCTTGGATGTGTTCCCTGAGGATTTACCAGGGCTGCTGCCACACAAGGAGATCCAGTTCGTCATCGAGTTAGCGCCGGGGAGTGAGCCAGTGTCTAGAGCACCTATAGAATGGTTCCAGCAGAGTTGAAAGAATTGAAGATACAGTTACAGGAGCTTCTTGATTTGGGGTTTATCAGGCCTAGTTACTCGCCATGGGGTGCTCCGGTTTTTGTTTGTGAAGAAGAAGGACGGGACTCTGAGGATGTGTATAGATTATAGGGAGTTGAATAAGTTGACCATCAAGACTAAATACCCCTTACTAACAATCGATGACTTGTTTGATCAGCTGCAGGGAAAGACGGTATTCTCAAAGATTGATCTGCGATCTGGTTATCACCAGCTGAGGATCAAGGACATTATGAGGTATGGGCATTATGAGTTTCTGGTCATGTCGTTTGGTTTGACCAATGCCCCAGCAACATTCATGGACCTAATGAACAGGGTGTTCAAGGACTTCTTGGACCAGTTTATGATTGTCACCATCGACGACATCCTAGTATACTCTAGTTCAGAGGCAGAGCATGAACATCATCTCCGACAGGGCTTGCAGAGGTTGAGAGAGCATCGGTTGTATGCCAAATTTAAGAAGTGTGAGTTTTGGATACCATAAGTGATATTCCTTGAACATATTGTTGGTGAGGATGGGATTAAGGTGGACCCATCTAAGGTGGAGGCAGTGAGAAATTGATCGAGGCCAAGGAATGCCTCAGAGGTTAGGAGTTTCCTTAGGTTAGCAGGTCATTACAGGCGGTTTGTGGAAGGGTTTTCGAAGATTGCTGCACCGATGATAGAATTGACACAGAAGAATCTAAAGTTTGTCTGGTCAGACAAGTGTGAGAATAGCTTCCAGGAATTGAAGCGACGGCTTATTACTGCACCAATGTTGAGTCTTCCTTCGAAGGGAGGAAAGTTTGTGGTATATTGTGATGCTTCGAGGTTGGGCTTGGGATGTGTGCTAATCCAGAATGAGAAGGTTATAGCTTATGTGTCACGGCAGTTGAAGGAGTATCAGCAGCGGTACCCTACCCATGATCTAGAATTGGCAGTGGTGGTATTTGCACTGAAGGTGTGGCGACATTATCTGTATGAAGAGAAGTGTGAGATATACACTGATCACAAGGGTTTAAAGTACTTCTTCACCCAGAAGGACCTGAATATGAGGCAAAGGCGTTGGCTGGAGTTGGTGAAGGATTATGATTGTGACATTCTTTACCACCCAGGAAAAGTCAATGTAGTGGCGGATGCACTGAGTCGGAGAGGCCCGGGATAGTTGTTTAGTTCTACTCAGATATCGAGAGAATTGGTAGAGGAAATATCCAGAGCGAAGATAGAAATAGTTGTGGGTCGGTTGGCCAATATATTACTTTGCAGTCGACCCTACTAAAGTGGATTAAGGAGGGACAGTTACTATAAACCCTATATTTATAGGTTTAGGAATCTACATTGATGGGTCGTGGGCCTTACAAGACTTGTGTAACAAGTAATAATGAAATAATGTATAAATAATACATTTTACATTTGAAATTGAAAATATCTAGTAAATATATATGTTGTAACTAATTCTAAGTGTTTCTTCCGCAGCATTCGACCAACCCTGGTTGAGTGGGCATCGACCAGCTTGGTCAGCAGTGTGTAGTAGGCTGTTAAGTGATGCTTTGAGTAAGTCTTGACCATTTGCATGGTGAACCTTCTTGCGATTCCTGTAATGACCCAACTATTTCTAAGACCTTGGACCATTAAAAACTACTACACTTAGCTACTACTTTTGGAGAAAACATAAGAAATAATCATAACTTTATTAAAACTCTAAAATAATTATTATATCAATAACATAAAATTATAAATTAAAATGTAAGATGGCATGGGTACCCATTGTTTGTAAAACATAAAACATAACGTTAAATCAATTGTTCAAAAACTAAATGCAGACTTTCAAAAGAAACATAATTCAAAAGACTAAATAAACGTCATCCTCGATCGACACGTAGTCCACTCAGCCCTTTCGTCCTTAACACACAAGCCAAGCTACCAAGAATCCTTCCGCCTCCATAATCACTTTCCTGCGTCACACTAAAATAAAGGAGTGAGCCTAATGCCCAACAAGGAAAATCTACTAACAACATACATCATAAATCAAAAGCATAAGACTATATCATAACCACATACTATAAAACGTATATGAAAACTCTAACCCATGATCATGGTAATCTTGGGGTTTTCTATCTAAGCAACTATAAGCCCCAAGCAACATAAAAACATTGGGGTTTGCTAGCTAAGCAACTATAAGCCTCAAGCGACATAAAAGCATTGAGGTTTGCTAGCTAAGCAACTTTAAGCCCCAAGGACTACAAGACATAACCATATATATCATAACATAAACATATCATAACATAACATATAAACATATAAAATCTATCCTATTTTCCTTACCAAAAGCTAGGATATTTGGAAACAAGAACGAGATTTAGAAACTCCTATAAACCAACAGTAGAAAAGGGTGATAATCTTTAAGAATAAAGATGAATATGGGAACTAAACCATCAAGAAGGAACTTACCAAGAAAGACCTTAATTTTCAAGAACATAAATACCTAATCAAGAATCAATAACAAGAGTTAGGATCTGAATAAAAGAAACTAAAGAATTAAAAAGAACTGGACTTCAAGAATAGGAATACCTTGAATGACCTTATGAATTGGTCTAAACCTCAATACCGAAATCACTCTATTTCTCACTTCTCAAGTGTTTATAAAAGCTTAGAATGAAAAAGCTTCAACCCAAAACTCAAGTATGTCTCTCTATAGTAACACTAGCACCTTGGAGGCTCTGATCAAATGCTTGAAGAATGATGAAAATGGCTGAGCACTAAGTCCTATTTATAGAGTTCAAGGAGTGAAACTAACCCATTTTAATTTGCATAAACAAATGATTATAAAATGAAAAAGATTTGAATTTTCGTTCAACTGACTCTCGGAACTCGGTCAAAATCGTTCAAAGGCAGGTCTAAGTGGTTAAGGGTATTTTTAAAATTCAAAAAGTCAAACTTCCAAAAATATATTCATGGATTCGATATATCGCCCACCCTAGTTGATATATCGCCTCCCCCAGTATTCCCGAGGCTTGTTCGATCGTTCGTGCAAAGTCGACGTATTTTCCGTATCTTCCGTAGGCGATATATCGGCCCCTATGTTGTGATATATTGGCATACATAGATATATTAAACACATATTTGTACTTTTTCAGCAAAATTTGAATTGGATAAACAGCTTTGACTGATTCATAATATGATCCTAACAGTTGCTGGAAGGTTCTAGAGCTTCTAGATCTTTCTTTTCTTAAAATTATTCATCAAAAATACTTAATTCCTTAATAATCATGATTATGACAAGTGTCATGCTCTTATTGGCTCTATCTAAACCTTAGGTTATAATAAATAATATATCTATGACCAACAATATTAATCAAACCTTATGTTATAATTAATATTCTTAAACTATAGGTTAAACTTATAAAATCCATAACTATTGCTATGAGTTTCCAACTAAGTCCCGACTTGAACCAAAATCCACGGAAACTAACATACTACTAACTAATACTAACTACTACTACTACTATCTAACTAGGCTAAGTAAACATTCTGGGACTCTACAATTCCCTATCCATGTATAACTAGCCTGGGAGCTGGCCCAATGTACCTAGCGCTGAGTTTTCCCCAACCAAAAGGTCGGGCAAGCGTATGATACGCTCCTTGTTAAGCATAACCATATCGACCAGCGCTCAGCATGCTATTGCCGCCTTTGACTTATAAGTCAAGCCTTTTTCAATAAGATAATGCAAACAGGCATATATCATATGTCAAATATCCAAATATAAAGCACTCAACATGCTTAATCAATAATCACAAGCATAATCATAATCATGCACATTCTCAAGTGTTCATTCCCTATTCATGTTACTATTCAACAATTCAGGCCAAGCCATCATCACATGTATCAAATACTGGGTGTAGTTTTTTTACCTTTAGCCCAAGCACAAGTTACCAATGAACGACCCTCGAGCACGATCCTTGTTCCGAGCCCCTAGCAATAACCTAGTCATAACTATAATAAAAAAATATCATCAATAACAAGTAAACATAGGTTTTCGAACCAAGTCCTAGCCTCCGGGACGTCGAAGTCTACCAAACTGGGTAGTAGGATCGATCCTAGCCTTTAGGTTTAAGTTCCCATCACTAAAAACCCATATTTGCCATTTTTTACCATTCTGAGCCACGACCCGCTCAAGTCAAGGGCTCTGCCACTTCTCTGCCTGTGCCTCGCGCCACGACCCTAATTGCCCAACAACCAATCCTCCACCTTCGTCAAGCCTGGGTCGTAGTGCCTAAGAACAAGGTTGTGGCCCGACCTTAAACCCAGCCATTTTCTCCATTTTCCTCATTTCAAAACCCTCCATAAACCTATCCAAACATATCCAAATCCCAAAAACAAAGTTCCCAATCAACTTCATGGCCCAAAACCATCAAATTCCAAGTTCCAATCAATTCAAAAACTCATCAAAACGTCAAATCCAATCAAAGCTTAAAAACTCAAAAACATAAAAATTAAAGCTTACATTACCTCCAATTAAGTCGTTTCCCAGCTAAATCCTCCGAATATCAAGCTTCTAATCTTCCCTAGAATCGTTATGACTCTAACCTTGCTTGATTCTGAGTCTTAAAACTCAAGTTTCCTTCGAAAAAGCTCATGAATGTCAAATGAGAGAACGGGAGAGAGAGAACGAGACTGAATGTTCTTTTATTCTATCAGGTTACTTCAAAAATAAGTAACCTCAAGCAAATCCAAATGCTCGGGGTTCCCGAAAACGTCCTCGTGGCCAAATAGTCAAAATTCCCAGAATTCCCTCTTGATCCACTAACTCAAAATATATCATCAAATATTTATTCCCATTACCCAATAACCCAAAAATGTACTAAATACCCAATATATCCCTTAACTCACACTGAGTCAAGTATGAGTCCCATTGTGACTTTCCCACTAGCTTGATCCCTACGATCGTCTCGTGTCAAGTAACCCAAATATATCCACATAATGATGTGGTCCCACACATATATCACCTCTATGCCAAATATACCCATAACAGGCCAAATTATGAAAAATTTCCTTCTAATCAGAAATGGGCCCACATGCATATTTAATACACCTAAACATGCATATCAAGTCATCTTATAATATAACTCACATAAACATATAATGATACACATATACATCACATAATTTCCATAATTTGATATCTTGGCCCCTAATCAAGTTCCTAAGCCTTATTAGGTAATTTGGGACGTTATAACTATCCCCTCCTTACAGAAAATTCGTCCTTGAAGTTTTACCTGAATAGCCTAGGATATAGATACCGCATATCTGATTCCAGTTCCCAGGTCACTCCCTAGACCTTACTATTTGTGTATAATACCTTAACCAAAGTTATAGCTTTATTCCTCAGAACCTTGTTCTTTCTGTCTCATATTTGGACTGGTTGTTCCTCACAGAATAACTCAGCCTCCAATTCCAAATCCTCATAACTCAACACATGAGTCTTGTCTAACACATGTTTCCTCAACATGGAAATATGAAATACATTGTATACGACCAACAATGTCGAAGATAAGGCCAATCTATAGGCCACCTGACTGATCCTCTCCAAGATCTCAAATGGTCCTACAAATCTAGGGCTCAACTTGCCCTTTTTCTTCAAATCTCCTCACCCCTTTCCATGGCGAGACTCTAAGGAAGACATAGTCTTCCACTAGGAACTCCACGCTCCTTTATTTCAAATTAACATAACTTTTTTGTCTATTCTAAGAAGCAAGCATCTGAGCTCTAATCTTTTCAATAGCCTTAGTGGTCCTCTGAACTACCTCAGGACCTAAATATTCTCTCTCACCCATCTCATCCCAGTGAATGGGCGATCTACATTTCCTACCATACAACATCACATAAGGTGTCACTCCAATAATCCATTGATAGCTATCATTATAGGAAGACTCCATTGGAGGCAAATATTCATTCCAGGACCCTTCAAAGTTCAATACACATGCTCTTAGCATTTTCTCTAATATCTAATTACTCCTCTCTCATTTACCATCAATCTGAGGATAATAAGTTGTACTGAACTCCAGCTGTATACTCATTGCCTTTTGTTACCTTTTCCAAAACTTGGAAGTAATGATAGGGTCCCTATCCATCAGGATAGACCTCAAAGTCTCAAGAAGGCATATTATCTCTCTCACATAGAGATCTACATAACTGTCTACTGTATTATTCATCCATACTGATAATAGTGAACTAACTTTGTATACCGATCCATAATGACCCAAATTGAATCATGTTGGCCCACTATCTTGGGTAGCCCCATCATGGAATCCATCATGATGTCCTCATACTTGCACTATGGAATCCTCAAAGGTTGTAATGGCCTTACTGGTTTCTGATACTCTGACTTGACCTGCTAACAAGTCAGGCACTTTGCCATGTATTCAATTACATCCATCTCCATCCTAGGCCAGCACTATAAAGCTTTCATATCCTGGTACATCTTCATGGTGCTCGGATGAAGAGAATAAGGGGTAGTATGAGATTCATCCAGAATCTCCCGTATAATCCCATTGTCCATCGAATCCCAAGTCTGATCCTTATACCTCAATAAACTCATACCTGACACTGCATAGTCCTTAGCTAATCCAGCTAAGACATTCCCCTCATTCCTTCTCATCTGTGGGTCACTCAACTATTTTTCCTTTGATCTTCTCTAAAAGAGTAAACTCAAGCATAATGTTGGCCAACGACCTGCACTCAACATAATAAGGTCGTCCTTGACTAATAAGTCAATGCTTTACGACTAGCACTCAATGTGTTAAGGTCGTCCTTGACTAATAAGTCAATGTTTTACGACCATCACTCAACGTGCTAAGGCCGTCCTTGACTCATAATTTAAGTCTGGGGCCCAACCCTACCCTAGGATATGGGACTAATAAGTCACCCCGGGACCCGTTGCCCTATCCTCTGTATAACCAGCCTTGGAGCTGACCCAACGTTGAGTTTTTCCTGACCAATAAGTTGTTCAAGCATATGATGCGCTCCTGGTTAAGCATAACCATATCGACCAGCACTCAACGTGCTATTACCATCCTTGACTGATAAGGCAAGCCTTTCTCAAAAACAAAATGCAAACAAACATATATCATATGTCAAATATCAAAATATAAAGCATTCAACATGCTTAATCAATAATCACAAGCATAATCATAATCATGCACATTCTCAGGATTTCATGCCCCATTCATGTTCCTATTCAATTATTCGGCCCAAGCCATCATCACATGTATCACATACTAGGTGCAGTTTTCTTACCTTTAGCCCAAGCACAGGTTTCCAATGAATGACCCTCGACCATGATCTCGGTTCCGAGCCCTTAGTAATAACCTAGTCACAACCATAATATAAAATCTCATCAATAACGAGCAAACACAGGCTTCCAGACCGAGTCCTAGCTTCTGGGACGTCGAATCCTACCAAACCGGGTAGCAGGATCGATCTCGAGCCCTTAGGTTCAAGTTCCCATCACTAAAATCCCATTTTGGCCATTTTTCCTATTTTGAGCCGCGGTCCGCTCAATTCAGGGGCTCAGCCCTTCTCTGCCTGCGCCTGACGCCGCAGCGCGCCTACCAGGCGCTGGGCCCTATTTGACATACAGCCAATTTTCCACCTTCGTTAAGCCTGGGGAGCTGCGCCGAATAATAGGGTCGCGGCCCGACCTCGAACCCAGCCATTTTCTCTATTTTCCTCATTTCAAAACCCTCCATGAACCTATCCAAACATATCCAAATCCCAAATACAAAGTTCTCAATCAACTCCATGGCCCAAAACCATCAAAACCCAAGTTCCAATCAATTCAAAAACTCATCAAAACGTCAAATCCAATCAAAGCTTAAAAACTCAAAAACTTACAACTTAAAGCTTAGATTACCTCCACTTAAGTTGTTTCCCAACTAAATCCTCCGGTTATCAAGCTTCTAATCTTTCCTAGAATCGTTATGACTCTAACCTTGCTTGATTCCGAGTCCTAAACTCGAGTTTCCTTCAAAAATGCTCACGAATGTCAAATGAGAGAACGGGAGAGAGAGAAAGAGAACGAGACTAAACGTTATTTTATTTTGTTAGGTTACTTCAAAAATAAGTAACCTCAAGCAAATCCAAATGCTCGGGGTACCCGAAAACGTCCCCGGGGCCAAATAGTCAAAATCCCCATAATTCCCTCTTGATCTCACTAACTCCAAATATATCATCAAATATTTATTCCCATTACCCAATAACCTGGTAATGTACTAAATACCCAATATACCCCTTGACTCACACCAAGTCAAGTATGGGTCCCGTTGTGACTTTCCCACTAGCTTGCTCCCTAGGATCGTCTTGTGCCGAGTAACCTAAATATATCCACATAATGATGTGGTCCCACACATATATAACATATATGTCAAATATACCCATAACGGGCCAAATTACGAAAATTGCCCTTCTAATCAGAAATGGGCACACATGCATATTTAATACACCTAAACATGCATATCAAGTCATATTATAATATAACTCAAATAATCATATAATGATATACATATATATCACATAATTTTCATAATTTTCCATCCTGACCCCCTAATCAAGGCCCTAAGTCTTATTAGGTAATTTATGACGTTACATTTACGCTTATGAATACTGGGTCCAAGTGACCAGCAAGGAAGGATGTGGGATGCTCTAGCAGGGCCTCCCTAGCCAAATGACAAAGAACAGAGGAAACTGGTCCTCCGACTAAAGAAACAACTCCCCCCCCCCCAACCAGGGAGTCAACACCACCTCCATCTTCCCCGCCCCCTGAAGGATCGCCCTCTGAGCAGGGAGATGTAAATGTAGATTCCGAACTCCTGAATAACGTCGCCAGTTCAACAGTTGATAAGTTAAACAAGGTGGTGAGGCAAACACTTAGCAGGCAGGCTTTTACCAGATTTCCAAGTCTTGGCCCCGACTAGGTTATTAGTCGTAGCTTCAACTAGTTCTTGAGTGTAAGTTATTTTCTTGATCTTCATTTCTGCTCAATATAGTCTTCTTTAACAAGTTACACTGACATTTCTATATTATTTTTTTTGGTCATAGGCCCTCCTCACTCTGAACAACAGCTGGACATGCGTTGAAGGCCTAGTCAAGGAGAACAAAAAACTTGTTGGGCAGAAGGAGACATTGGTCGAGGAGAAAAAACAGGTGTCTGATTATCTCGGAATAGTCAATGGAGACATTAGCCTTAGCATTTTTTCTAGAGTTTCAATGTATAATGACAGCTTTGAGCTTAGTGAATGACCGCTTACAAAATAACGAATCACTAAACCCTCTATTTATTGGTTTAGGAATTTACATTGATGGGTCGTGGGCCTTACAAGACTTGTGTAACAAGTAACAATAAAATAATGCCTAAATAATAAAATTTACATTTGAAATAGAAAATATCTAGTAAATATTTATGTGCTAACTGATTCTAAGTGTTTCTTCCGCAGCATTCGACTAGCCCTGGTTGAGTGGGCATCAACCAGCTTGGCCAGAAGTGTATAGTAGACTCTAAAGTGAAGCTTTGACTAAGAAATAATTTAATTAATATTTAAATAAATTTTAACTATGCTTTTTAATAAGAAAATTAAAACTTTTTTTTTATTAGGAAAGAGCGACTCGAATTCAAGATCTCCTCTTTATGAGGAGACGTGTATTACTGCCTATGACCACAATTTTTAACTATGTTAATAACCTACAAAACAAAACTAAAGAAACTTCATAATAATATCATTGTTAAAGAAAGAAAGAAAAAAAAAAGCATCTTGGAAGAGAAAATGGGGATCGCTTAGGAATATGGAACTAAAACCATATTATGAATGTAAAAATTATTTATTACGAAAAAGTAGAAGTTATAATTGTTTGTGATATATTGAGAAGGAGTCGATTATTTGAATATAATTATATGACAGTTCATTCCCCACTACGTCCTTTCAATCTACGACTCCCCCTCAGTTTTAATGGCACTGAATACAACCATCCACCTTGACCACTTTCTACTGTACCAAGAAATTTTTGTTTTTAAAAAAAATAATAAGATAACGAATTTTGTTTATTTTTAAAAATACTATAGAAAAGGAATGCTTCTGAGTATAGAAAAAGAGTCATATGACATTCATATATATAATTTTTTTGGCTAAGACACAATTATATGTGTTATTGTTCCATTTGTGAAAAACTTAATATCATTTATAAGAATTTATATGGACATGATGTGTAATTATATATTATACCAAAATGGTTGAGGAGGAGAATGGATAGATATAGAAGAGTGATTAGGAAGCAAAAGATGACTTTGGATTCCCTGCTGCGCGCGCTCAACAGTATGATGAGTTGCTAAGCTGTGACAGCCCGCAAACTTTATTTATGGTGCTGGGTTTCGGATAAAGTCATTCTTTATAGGGATGCACAACGCTCTATATATAAACAAATTTATTTACTTGGTGAATAGTTCAAGTACCAAAAGATATTTTGAGTATTGTTGAAGCAAATGCATGTGCATTTCTTTTACATAATAGTATCAGAATTGATTAATAGCTAGTATCATATAATTAGAAGAAAATATTGTTTATATATATATAGGAGGGCATTACTTTTGCCCTATCGTAAGGGTATTTTCTATTTTCGGTAAATTGAGAAATTATAAGCTAATTTTTTTTATGACAGCGTACATGATAGTTGTAGTAGTCATCCCGCCAATTTTTAGGAAATTCTGAATAATTTACAGTGTCAAAATCAGAGTTTAAATAGTATGTTTTCCACTTGTATAAAAAAAATCAGGTACTCGTACAATTGACTATTTTAACTTTGATTTAATACCGTAAATTATTCACAATTTTTCAAAACTTGATGGGATACCTCTTAAAACTATAATGTGCATCATCATAAAAAAAAATTAGGTTATAATTTCTCCAAGTACCGAAAATAGAAAACGATTCTACAGTAAAGGCAAAAGTGATGCTCCTACCTAAAAAAAATTATATATATATACTAGGAAGAAACAACGTACAATACACGTTTGTTTAGTTTAAAGTTGTAAACATGCTTATTCAAACATGTATTTATTTTTATTATATTTTTTAATTATCATATAAATTTTAAATAAATAAACAATATCATAAAAACAAATAAAAGACGTGTAATATAATGTATGACATAAATATATTAAACAAATTAAGGCAAAACATTGTCTATAATTTTAATAAAAATTGATTCACTTTTTCTTTTGTAAAAAAAATATATATATAATAGAATGAATTACAGTTATTCATATCAATAATCTCAACATATATAACATCTAAGCACAATATTGATGTATATATATATTTACATGGCTACATAACATATATATAAATTACAATAATATTTAAAAGTAAAATAATAATAGAATAAAATAAAAATAGAAAAAGTGTAGAGTAGTATACATGCATGAACTATTTGTAGTTTATAATGTATCTCCCAATGTCATTTGGTGATTTTGATTAACAAAAATAGCTACAATCACTTGATAAAAAATAAACTATCACATAAATGTATAAAATAAAAATAAAAAAAAAGTATATGTATGACTTTATTATTTTTAAATAAATATGATTTAATTATTTAAATTATCATGAAATTTCTTTAAAATATCCTACTTTAATTAATTTATTTATTTATTTATTTTTGTTTAAGTTTATGTTTATGTTCATTCTACTTTTTGAATTTGGCATTGACAACAAGAGAATATATATCATATATTTAATATAATATTAATATTTGCTTACCGAGCTTTTCGGAAACTATAAATATATTGAGAAATAAGAGCTAGAAAGAAAGCCTAAGAAATGAACAAGATCACAATTTTTACGTGGTTGGGGCATTAATGAGCCTTAGTCCACGAGTCACTAGTACTAGACTTTAGAAAGTTTAACAATGGAGGTTTTCTGCAAGTTCAATAGTGTTTATGCATACCAGAGAAAATCGGGGATCCTTGCTACACTGCACAAATGACCATATTTATAGGCAGTCATGTGACTTCGGCCAGACTAATCTGGGCTCAATAAGGATATAATTATAAGTGCTCGCTAACGGAGTCATAATACAAGAATGTAACATGATTAAAGGTTGTTAATCTAGACCCATTCAGTCGGTTTAGGCGTGGTAGAGCCTTACAGTTGCCATTTGTATGTTGGCACGAACTAATCCGCGTGGGCTACCAAGGGGATCCTGGGGACATGATATGCAGAGTAGTGGCAGTACCGTTTCCAAGGAACATTGTACGTTCCATGCGTACCCCATTCTGCAGGTTAGTCAGGGAGACTAACTGCCGGATTTCTTAGGGTCACGTCAGCTGTAGGAAAGACTGGGCTTGTTCTGCCCAGATATGTGGTCCGGGTTCATTTACCGATGTCCAAATTTGTTTACCAAGACCCAGGTTCATTTGCTAGGCGGGCATCTTGATAGCGGGTTCGGGCATTAGCAATGGACCCTAAGACCTCACCTGGATCCCACTCGATGAGATCCGTCTCCTAGAATGGATCATCCGCTACCATAATCTACATCCCGGAGGATAGAGATTGGGTGTGCCTGGGAAGGTGGTTTGGGCCTGCATCTCAATTTCGGCCCATTTACTATGCTCGTGCTACTCGCTAGTTATTGGGCTCAGCATGGTCTGAGCCAACAGGGTTTGGTTGCTCATTGTTCACTGGGCCCTGGTTGGGCCCGGGTCTTTCCTGAGAGCCCATGGAACCCGTTTGGTCATGCCACGTGTCCAAGGTGGAAAATATGGATAACATTTATCCCCAAGTCTTCATCCCTGATCAATCACTTGTATCCCGGTTCGTTTACCTAAGTCTCAGTTCATTTTCCAAGGCCCAGGTTCATTCACCTAAATCTAGGTTTGTTTACTTGGGGGCCAACTGGTCAATCCTTGTCGTTTCGAATTCCCACTGTCCTAGACACGTGTCTCCAGGTAGATGGTATGTCTGCGCCACTCGCACCCAAAAAATTTGGGAAAAATCTTTTGATGACCCAGGTGACTGATGGATGTCAACACATTTCCAAAAGCTTCCTGTCTATACAAAAATCTGCTTTGAGCACTCGAGTGGGTTTTTTAATGCTTCTGCATTATCTAGAGCTGTCAGATGGGGATTGTCTTGGGATATTAAATGTGGACTGTTGGATGAAGGAGGCACGGATCGTGGATTGACGAATCCACAATTTAGCACTTTATTGGGCTAGTTAATGCCTCTGCGCCATCCGGGACCGTCGGAAGAGAATTGTCTTGGGATCCTTACTGCGGACCGTTGGATTGAACAAGGGATTTTCTTCCTATAAATACCTCAGTAGGCTCCGTTCCACACTTTTACTGATCCCAAATTTTCAAACTAAAGAGCAGAGAGCTAAAACCCTAAATGTCCGAAGTTGTCGACGAACTTTTTCGATGGTTAGTGAATTTTCATGCCCATTTGTTTCCGACAAAGCCCTTTTTCATTCATCAAGAAGACAACTTTGTCCCAGCCAATCCGTCTAAGAGTATCGATGAACTGCTATATCGCCTCCTCAAGTTCAAGGTTGAATTTCTACCAACATCGTCAACTGTACCTCAACAAATTCTAGATCCACGTTTTTACTCAGAAAGTTTTCTTGTCATTTCTTTATTTCTTTTCGTCATTTTTGTTACCACGTTGTTTCCGAGACCATGTAGCCTTTAGGGCCACGACCACCGTGTAGGGTGATTCTAGGTAGTGTTAGTGGTAGAGTTGAACAATAGGGAACTTTCTAGGTGATACTCCATTCTGTAGATAACTTGATTGATGGAGCGAGCTGGATTACTATGAATCATTAAACTCAGACGTCTCAAAACTTTTTGGGTGAATTAGTTTATTTGCAAATACCCTTGGCCTTCAGTTCCCAACTTATGTTCCTGGGACCTTAATTGTTCCAGGATCTGGGTCTAGAGGGGACCTCTCCAAGCAGTTTTAGGAGAATCCCCGTACCTTAAGCAGTTTTCTTCAGTTTTGGTGCTAACTACTTGGTTCTCATTTTTCTTGTCATCTCCAGTTCTTCGATCATGGGTCGTGGCATCACCCTCTACGTGAAAGATGTAGTGAATGTGGGCCTCGTCGTCTTGGACGGGCATAAGCTTCCCACTGACAACACGTGGGAATAGGACGTGGAAGCGAATGAGTTCCGGAACTACAGGATGTTGAACGTGCTGAAAAAAGTCTTTGGGATAGAGTTGACTCCAGGGCTCTTCTACAACAGGTTGGCCTGGAAAGAAGAGAAGGCTCACACTAGAGTGGGCACATTCGGGGCCTGGAGTGCAAGCCATATCAGGGCAAAAGAAATTCTACTGCTTGTTCATGCAACATAGAAACAAAAATTAAGTTTCTAGAAAATCCAGGAATATAATAAATGTTCTATAAAATAAGAAATTTATTCTTCTCAAATTCCAGACGGGCTGTTCAAACTACTGCTGTAGAGACAATCAGACCACTGCCTACCCTCGTAGTCACCTCTCCATCAGCAAGCTTCCTCGTCGAACTAAGAATCTGTAGAGAAAAACAAAAATGATTAGTGGCTCTTGAATCTTTTTGGAGCTCTTGGTGTTCTTGTTCTCTTTGATTTTAGATGACTTGTTAAGCTTCTTTGAATTCTTGTCTTTTTCTTTCTCCTTGTCCTTTCCATATCCATTTTTCCTCTTTTTGGTTTTAGCCTTTGAAGAGGATGGGTTAGACTCAGCAACATTTCCTTCCCCTTCTTTCTCAGAACCTTTGTTAAGAGATTCATAAGTTTGCAACTCATTCAACAGCTGTGTCATGTTATATGTTAATTTGTTAATTACATAGTTGGTTGTGAAACCTTTAAAAGATGAAGAAAGTGATTCAAGTATAATGCTCACATGAGTCCTTTCATCAATGATTGCCCCGTGGATAATGGCATCATGCATTATATTGATCATGTCTAATACATGTTCTCTGACAAAAACTCATTTCTTCATTTTCTTGATCATGTAGGATTTGGTGGCCTCATGCCTGCACTAATTTGACTGCTGCCAAAACATATCTTGAAGGGAATCCTAGATATCATAAGCAGTCTCAGTGTCTTCAAACTTCTTTCTGAGCATATCACTCATACTTGCAAGCATATAACACTTTGCTTAGTTGTTTGATAAGATCCAAATATCAAACTTTTCCCTTGTAGTTTTGGCAGCAGTAGCGGGAGGGACTTCAGGACATTCCTCAGTCAAGACAAATTTGTGGTTCTCACATATTAATAAAATGTTCATGTTCGATTTCCATTTTATGTAGTTTTCACCAGTCAACTTTTCATTTGCAAGTAAAGAAGATACATGATTTGAGCTAGACATAATTGTTGAAAATAAATAAATAAACAAAAATGAATTTATGCATATAATAAATATCAGTAATTTTCAGGATAGTAAACGTGATGCATGATGCAACAATTAAAGAACACATAAAAAGTAATTACTAATTCCACAATTAATTAATTTGAACATTAATAGATCAACCTTAAGGTAGGTCAGACTAATTCCAAATTAATTTTGAGACAAATTCTCAAATTTATAAGTGAAAACTCAAATCAACATTTCTCTTTTGACTTATAAACAACCGCTTGTTTGGTCAAGGATACACTAGTCCGCTCGAAACCCTAATGCACATTGTGAGTGTAACCCATTATTTTAGATCAATGACTTAACTTAAGAGTGTGCCTTAGCGTCAGTCAAACTTGAAACACATCATTAGATCCTATTCTTGAAAAAGAAGTTTGCCTTAAAAATAACACAGTCGAAAGTCTTCCTTAGGGGGACACAAGCAATGGTGCCGCGAGGCCCTTTCCATGTCACATGAGTGCTAACTAATAATGGAGACCATGGGACTTATTGTCATAACTCTCTCTCCCAGTCACTATTTTAAAATATGTGTTTTCTTAAAACATCCTATGCTTTTTAATTAGTTTGTAAAAATAAAGTGATCTATTTTTTTACCAAATGATATTCTAATAATTACTAATCCAATTAAGCAAAATTAAAATTATAGAACTATGCCCTAATTAATTCAATTTTAATTTTCTATAATTACTAGGAATATCATTTATTATTTAATAAAATAATTTTATTAAATACTAGAAATTAAACAACTTTTAAAATCTATTTCCGCTTTTGAACTAGTTAAAACTAGATTTATTATTATATGGTCCATCACATAAAGCATATAATCACATAGGACAATTCTAAGGCATGTATTCACTCATATGAGATGCGTGCTAATTTTAAATACTATGTGGGTAATATGTATGGCATGTCAAAAATGCATGATAAAGTATTAAACAATTTAATCATATTCAAAAATTTAAATAAATAAATACTAATTAAATAAATAAATGCGAGCCTGGTGTCTTGGGTATTTCTAGAAAAAATTACAACACTTGCAAAATTATACACAAAAATGTAAGAAACTAAATAAAACATAAATAGAACTTTATCTTCAGCTTTGGGCCTTCACAAGTAGTCTTGATCCATTAAGCTACTTATCCATTTAATTTTGAATTAAAATAACTTTTAATTATCTTAAACAAATTTTAAGAATAATTAACTTGGGCTTTAATGCCCAACAAGTTATTAGGTCCACTTTTGAATTTGGGCTCAAACAATTAATTCAAAACAAAATAATTTTTAATTATGGGCTAAAATTAATTGAGCCCACAATTTAAATAGATAACAATGTGCAAACCCTAGGGTCGGCGGCACAAGGTGGCTAGGCGTGGGGCTCGGTAGTGGCTAGGTGGCTCGACAATGTGGGCGACTGCAGGCGCAGGGGTGCGTGATGCTCGCGGCAGGCGGCGCAGAGGCACGCGCGGCAGGTGGCGCAAAGGCACGCGCGGCTCAGGCGGGGTGCGCAGGGGCGCACACGCATGGGAGCTTTAGGCCACTGGGCCGTATGGCAACCTTGGGCTCGGGCTTCAAGGCACGAAACCCGGGGCTCGGGCCTTACATAATTTTTTCAAATAATTTAATGCAGAAAATTAAATTAAAATAATTCCTATGCCCCAAAATGACTTACATTTTTCATGTAGAAAATTTAAGAACAATTCCTAAACCCAAAACACCATATAATTAACGACCCTTAAGAATAAACTTTAATCATTCATACATCTATCCATTCACACATATTACAATAACATAAGAATGCATATTATGCCCACACAGTAATTAATGTATGCAGAGATTAATGACCACTCTGATACCAATTGTAAGGAACTAGTTTCCTAATATAATGCGGAATAGTGATGGGTTGGCCCAGTGTACAACAAAAATTTTGTAACATATTTAAACTACCTTTAAATATGCAGATCCATTAATATACATACATTAATCATAAACAAGAAAATATTAAAGAACATACCTCTTGATGCCTATCAAGTGTCCTTGCTATCTTTTCGTAAAATTGAACGAACTTCCAATCCAAGCTGGTCCCAGGTACTCACACTGAGATCTTCCACAACGTTCTCTACACCTCAAGAAATGTGTGGGCACTTAGAGAATAAAGGATTCTATATATCCGATTCAATTTGATGTACTCAACACATGAGAACAAGAGAATAGGCCTAAGATTGGTTCTATATCTTTTTCAGGGAGAGATAGAAAAGTATCGTTTTTTTTTTCTTAGAGCGAATAAATTATATATCTTTTTTTATTTTATGATAAGTCTAATTTAAATAGAAAATATTTAAATTTAAAAAATAAATATGTAAAAAATTTACAATTTATCTTTTAATTAATTAATTATCTTATTAATGAAAATATTAAAAACTAACTTTTGAATTTTCCATTAATTAATTAATTAAATAAATAAAAGTGAAAAATCTATCCCTGATTTTTTTATATAGCTCACGCCACACACAATCCAAGGACTATGTGTGTCGTGTAGCTCCCTATAAATTAGGGATATGAGATTTTTCCACAATTATTTAATTATTTATTCAAAATACCTTATCAGATAAATCCAACAACCTGATAATTGATTCAAATTTGAAGCTATTATCTTATTAATTTATTATTACATACAATTAATTATTTGAATAAATATTAATTTTTTAAAATTCAAATCCAATTTGAACTTATGAGATTATTTTCTCCCACTCAAATAAAGAGATTTTAATTAATTCTACTAATTAATTAAAACCAATTTTAATTAAATACTAATTTCGAAAATTAAATATTTATTTTATTATAATTTCAAAAATTATAATAAATTAATTATTTAATGTAATTTCAAAAATTACTTAATAATTAATTATTAATTAATTTTTATAATTACAACTAATTTGTAATTAATTAATTAATCACTATTATCACATAATTACATATTTGGCCCGTAGAACAAATTTCTTCTTAAATATGTCTTTTCACCATTTTACCCTTTATATAAACTCTTGTCCTGAATAGTGTTGATAGAGCTGTTGTGGGGACCTATGGACCTATAATTCCAAGCTCTAATAAATTTGAGATTATTAATTAAACTCTTTAATTAAATAATCTTATGATTACTCAACTATAAATATTAGACTGAACTCTTGTAATTATAGATATTTCATTTACTAAGTACTTTATTACAATAAAGCATCCATTGATATAACCATTACATACAAATTAACTCTCTAATAATGGTTCATAATTAAGGAATAAAATTACCGTTTTACCCTTTTAATTATATCTTGTTTCTTTAAGTACCATTGACTTTACTAGTGAAGGTTAATTCATAACTAAATTATGAATTTGAGCTCAATAACCATTCACTCCCAAAAGTCAACCCTTAAGAGAACCATTATTAAATCTCTTACGAGAAGGTATAGATTTCATATCTGTATACTATGTTCCCAACCATTTACATTAATGAGTTCCCAAAACAAAAGTTTCTAGCTTGATCATTCTGACAGACCCTAACGAGTGAATCAAATAACTCATATAACATAAACATGAGTTCATAGTAACTTCAGGATTAAAATATATTTGTATATGATCATCAGTTGATATATTTAATTAATACTTAGAAATTGTATTTAACTAAGTATTAATAAACATATCTGGTCCAGTTCTATATATTCTCTAATATATAAAGTACCTCCACTAAAGTGTCCTACTATACTAGTTGTACGCCCTGTTTTTCCCACGGGCTGATTAGCGAGCTGAGCCGCAGCCTAATCATGATTATCTTGTGGACATCCTCAAAATCGGAGCTTCCGTCATAAGGTCGTACCTCCATAGCTCGAGGTAACCCCAAGGGTTCGCCGAGATTGCCTAAGACTTGAGCCCGGACTCTGAAGGCCGAAGGTCGAGTTAGGTATCCAGCTCGTGGTACGAGCTGGACCTGGAGACTATGACCCCTTGTAAAGTCAACACACGCAAGGTAAACGTGCATATATCAGACGTCACGTGTCTGATATGCCCCTGACTTCTCGGACACGCAGCAGGAACGTGCGTATTCAGACACCCACGACTGGGTTGGGCCGTGCGGCCCATCATCTCCTTACCTATTGATTTGACCACACTTATGTGTCAGGTTTAGGAATCAATCATGAATGTCACAGAGTTGATACGATAGGTAAGAAGGTCACGGGATGACCTTCTTACCAACTCTCAGGTGCCTTCTCCTATAAATATGGAGACCCTGGGAGTTAATAGGGGTTGGATTCCCTCTTGTAAGAAATACCCTGTAATCATATACCCAGAATATAGCAATAATATTGACTAGTGGAGTAGAAGGATTTTAACCTTTGAACCACTTAAAAAACGTGTCTTGAGTAGCCATTTCATTTTCCTAAGATCATATATCTGTTTCGGTTCAACCTAAGCACTAATCCACTTCTCTTCTTTTCTTAATTACCTGTTGGCGAAGAACCGCGTCAACAGTTTGGTGCTTTCATTGAGAGCAAATTTGGTTAGTGCTGTCGCAAACATTCAACTATGGTGACTACTCGATCTAGGCACGGTAACAAGACAGAGCAGCATGATGGGCAGGAGGCTCATCATACTGCCACCCCTGGTGAACAAGTTCCTAAGACCCAGCAGCGGCCAGGAAAGCAGCCGGTGGGCAAAGATGACACCAGAAGTTCGGCCCCCCGGCCACCTAATCCAAACCCGGGTTATTACACGGCGGTGGAGATGGAGAATGCTCAGCTAAGGAGCCAGCTAGCAATAGCTAACCAGCAGATCAAGGATGTGTTGGCCCGACTACCCCCTCTCACAACCGACGCTAACGTCGGAGAGAGGCAAGGCGAGGCTCCTAAGTCTCGCCGGGATAACCGGTCCAGGCATAGCCGTTCGGATAGACTTCTGACAGCCAACTCCACTCCCTCATCACACCATCGAGAGGCAAGCTTCGAAGAAGTGCCTGGAGCCAGGCAACAGCAATACAGCCGTTCGGTCAGAACGTCAACTCCTAGCTCCCAGCCATCCTCGAGAGCGCCAAGGGGAGCTCGAGGAAATTCCCGAAGGAGATCCGGGGAGGGCTCGCAGCATTAGCCCGTCCCCAACCACCGTCCTGCGCCTCATCCAGATCGCCAGACGCGGGACCAGTAGGTTGGCAGGGCCGAAAGGCCCCCACCAAATTTGATCCGTCCTGACGGAACTAAGATCGCTTCTCCAGTCAGGCATCCTCCGTCTCCAATCAGATATCCGTCTCCTCCTCGGCCTGTCCGAGATATCCCAGCCTATGGGAGCAGTAGGAGAAACCCGCCATCAGCTGGACCTTCCCGGCGTAGCAGGGCGCCAAGGGAAAGCCCAGATCATCACCACCAAGGGCGGACTCCAAGCCTATCTAGCAGGAGCCACTGGACCGGCAGTCGCCGGAGTGATCTCTCTGGGGGAGACCTGCGTCAGCGTTTGAGTTCGGCACAAATTCATCAAACCACCCAGGGAGGCGACCTGCGAGATCGCCTTAACTCTCATAGTGGGGAACCAGTAGGAGGAGATGGCCACGCTCGCTCAGGGGGGGCCCTGTTCGAAGTACGTAATGGAGGGAATGTCCCAAATGACCTATCTCAAGATAGGAGGGGCAATAACCCACCAAATATGTACAATGGGTCCGGAGCTGTTGAACAGCCCCAGAATAACCACGGACATCAGGACCAAACCCTCAAGCGCCTGACTCAGATGGAGGAGCTGATGAGGAAGCTCTTGTCAGAAAAAGAAAAAGATGAATATGATTCAGGGGACAAGATGGAACTCTTCGCCCCCAGCATAGCAGCAACAGCGTACCCATCTGGTTTCCGTATGCCGCACTTGTCCAAGTTCAATGGGGACGGAGACCCATCGGACCATCTAGGGATGTTCAACATCCTAATGATGGCCCACAACATTGGCCCCGAGCTGAGATGTTTAATCTTCCCTTCCACACTGACTGAACCTGCCAGGCAGTGGTTCAAGCAAAGTAAAAGACAGTCAATCAACTCCTGGAAGACTTTCTCGGTAGATTTCAAAAGGGCATTTCAAGCCTCCCAGGCCGCCCGTGTTTAGGCCGACTCCCTAGCTAACGTAAGGCAGCAGCCCGGTGAGACCCTGAAGGCCTACCTGAGCCGATTTGTGAACGTCGCTGCTCAAGCCAGGGACACGGATGATAGCTCCAAGCTCATGGCCATGAGAACTGGAATCCTCATCGGATGAGATCTTTGGAAGGATATACAAAGGAAGGGAGTCGGCTCGGTTAACGAATTCCTTAACAGGGCCCAAGAATGGATTAACTTGAAGGAAGCCAAAGCCTCAGCTGCAGGAACCAGCCAGGTCCCCGAACAGCCCGCTGGAGTGGGGACGAAGGTCGTGGCAGCAACCCAAAACGTCACACAGAACAACCAGCCCGGTGGATGCAAAAGAAAGGGAAATGGCGAAAATAGTCAGCACGACCAAAAGAAGAATAAGTCCGTAGACAAAGTCAAGCCCGTCTTCGCGACTTATACAGAGCTCACCCAGTCTAGGGAGAACATCTTCCTAGCCAACTCTACTCGAGTCCCCTGGAAGAGGCCGGAGCCATTAAAGCATCATAAGGGGAAGAGAGACACCTCCAAGTTTTGCCGTTTTCATAACGATGTTGGCCACAATACCGACGATTGTAGGCATCTAAAAGATGAGATCGAGACTCTCATCCGAGCCGGCCCCTTGACTCAATACGCGCGGAACAGGGTTCCAGCAAGTCGTCCTGCTCCAGAAGTCCTGGCCAGTCAGCCCGGTCCGCGGGTAGATCAGGACATCCCTCCTCCCATGGTTGGAGGAGAGATATCCACCATCTCTGGGGGTCCGCACATGGCCGGCACGAGCAGGGTTGCCTAGAAGAGATACGTGAACGAAATAAAGGCTCATAACAGAGTAGAGTTCATCCCGGAGCAGCGCCAGTCAAAACAGCAGCGGTTGGAGAGACAACCGATCATTTTTACAGAGGAAGATGCGGGCCATGTCCAATTCCCTCACAATGACCCTTTGGTCGTGGCAGTTCAGCTCGCCAATCGAAGAGTGAGGAGGGTGCTGATCGACAACGGGAGCTCGGTGAACCTCCTGTTCCGATCCACATTAGAAAAGATGGGTTTAACCGTCGCTGAGCTGAAGGCGACCTCCATGATGCTGTATGGTTTTTCGGGAGAGAGATCAGCAACAATAGGGACGATCAAGCTGGTGATCACCCTAGGAGAAGGATCTCGGACAGTCTCCAAGCTCCTCGAATTCGTGGTCATCGATTGCTCCGCTGCATACAACGCGATCTTGGGGCGACCTACGCTCATGACGTTTGAGGTTGTCACTTCCATTCGCCACCTCGCGATGAAATTCCCTACTTCCACGGGAATATGCACTGTTCATGGTGATCAGCTCGCTGCCAGGGAATGCTACAGCATTTCCATCAAGCGAAAATCTAAACCCGGGCAGCTGGCAATGGCCATTCAAGGTGGCGAAGAGGAATCTCAGGAACCCTTAGCTAATCCTGAGATTGAAAAACCTCAAAGCGCCGAAGGGGAAAATGTCATCTTAAGTGAGGATATTGACCCCGAATAAGCGAGGACAAATCCAAGCTCCAGGCGATTGAGGAGCTCGAGGAAGTAAACATTGATCCACAGAACCCATCACGGATGGTCAAGCTCGGGAAAAACCTCTGTAGCAAGAGGAAGGACGAGCTGACTAAATTTCTGCGGGATAACCTGGACATGTTTGCATGGTCCAACAAGGACATGGTGGGAATCAGCCTGAGTGTCATCATGCATACACTTCATCTGGATAAAAGCGTTCCCGCCAAGTCCAAGAAGCATTGACGCCTAGGAACAGCTCGAGCTGAAGCCTTGAAGGAAGAGGTGGTCCGGCTCAAGAAATGCGGCTTTATCCGTGAAGCCAAGTTTCCAACATGGGTCGCCAACCCCGTGCTGGTCCCGAAGCCCAACGGAAAATGGCGGACCTGCATAGACTTCTCCGACCTGAATAAAGCCTGCCCCAAGGATTGTTTTCCACTGCCAAGGATTGACCAGCTGGTAGACGCCATGGCGGGGCACGAGCTCATGTCCTTTATGGACACGTACTCAGGCTACAATCAGATCGCCATGAATCCAGTAGACTAAGAACACACGAGCTTCATGACCCCGACAAACTTTTATTGTTACAAGGTCATGTCGTTCGAGCTGAAGAACGCCGGAGCTACCTACCAAAGGTTAGTCAATAGAATGTTCGCAGACCAGATCGGAAAAAACATGGAAGTGTACGTTGATGACATGCTAGTCAAGTCAAAGACTGCCGACGACCATGTTTCCGACCTGGAAGAATGTTTTAAGATACTACGGGAGTATGGCATGAGGTTTAATCCACAGAAGTGCACTTTTGGTGTCGCGTCAGGGAAATTCCTGGGGTTCATCGTCAATACCCGAGGAATCGAAGCAAACCCATACAAGATCAGATCACTGCTCGAGCTTCCCTCGCCCAGGTCGCGAAAAGATGTCCAAGGCCTGACAGGAAGAGTGGCGGCCCTCAATCGGTTTATTTCCAAGTCCACCGATAAGTGTTTGCCATTCTACAACCTGCTCCGAGGAAACAAGAAGTTCGAATGGACAGAAGAGTGCGAAAGCGCATTCCTCGACCTGAAGGCACACCTGGCCGAGCCACCCGTATTATCCAAACCCAAATCAGGAGAGCCTCTTTTTCTCTACCTGGCTGTAACTGAGGATGCAGCTAGTGCCGTGTTGGTATGAGAAGAAGACCGAGTTCAGAGACCAGTCTACTACATCAGCAAGAGACTTCTCAGAGCTGAATCCCGATACCCGTTGATGGAGAAATTGGCGTTCTGCCTTATCACGGCCTCGCGAAAGCTCAGGCCGTACTTCCAATCCCACTCGATACACGTCATGACCGATCAGCCTTTAAGGCAGGTTTTGTAAAATCCTGAAGCATCGGGACATTTGTTAAAGTGGGCCATCGAACTCAGTCAGTTCGAGATTCTGTACACTCCGCGAACTACTATAAAAAATCAGGCCCTGGCCGATTTTATGGCAGAATGCACGCGATTCCAGGAGGATCCCGCAGAAGACTTACCCCAGGTCACCTCGTCCCAGGCGTCGTGGAGGATCTTTGTGGATGGTTCATCCAACGAGAACGGCTCCGGAGCTGGAATCATTTTGATATCCTCCGAGGGACATAGATTCCACTCGGCGCTGAGGTTCAGGTTTAAAGCCTCCAACAACGAGGCCGAATACGAAGCTTTGCTGGCCGGGCTGAGGATAGCCCAGGAGTTGAAGGAGAGCTCCGTCCAGTGCTTCAGTGACTCCCAGCTAGTGGTAAATCAGGTTCTGGGCGAATATCAAGCGCGGGGACCCAAGATGGCTGCCTATCTAGCAAAGGTAAAAGTTGAGCTGTCCGCGTTTGAGCGAGGCTCGATCGAACATATACCCCGGGAGCAGAACGCTAACGCAGATGCTCTTGCCAAGCTCGCCATCTCCGGGGAGACGGAGACCTTGGGGTTAGTACCAGTAGAATTCTTGGAGAAACCAAGTATAGAAGAAGTCGGGACGGAGGTTGAGATGATCGACGCCAGGCCGACCTGGATGACCCCCATCCTTGAGTATCTCGTCGAGGGAAAGCTGTCTGAAGGGCGTAATGATGCACGGCGAGTACTCTATCAAGCTCCCAGGTATACTATAGTAGACGGGGTGTTATATCGGCGTGGGCACTCCCTGCCTCTCCTACGATGTGTTCTTCCAGGTGAAGCAAAGGCCATCCTGCAGGAGGTGCACGAGGGTTTTTGCGGAGACCACACTGGGGGGCAGAGCTTGGCCTTAAAGGTCCTGAGGCAGGGGTATTACTGGCCAACTCTGTCCAAAGACTCGATCTCACACGTGAAGAAGTGCGACAAGTGCCAGCGATTCGCCACAGTTGCCCGAGCTCCTCCAGTTGAGCTAAAGATGATCTCGTCCCCATGGCCATTTGCCATTTGGGGGATAGACTTGGTTGGCGCCCTCCCCACTGGAAAGGGCGGAGTCCGTTACGCCGTGGTAGCCATCGACTACTTTACGAAGTGGGCTGAGGCGGAACCTTTGGCAACGATAACGTCCAAAAAAGTGCTTGACTTCGTGGTTAAAAGCATTATCTATCGATTTGGTCTGCCCAAGAAGATTGTCTCTGATAATGGTACTCAGTTCGACAGCGTCCTGTTCGCCGAGTTTTGTGAGAGGTACGGAATTGTGAAAATTTTCTCCTCCGTGACCTATCCTCAGGCGAATGGACAGGTCGAAGCTGTCAACAAGACTCTAAAGGCGAGCCTCAAGAAGAGATTAGATGAAGCGAAGGGGGTCTGGCCAGAACAGCTCCCCCAGGTCCTATGGGCATACCGGACCTCACATCGAACTCCTACGGGTCATACTCCTTTTTCCCTAACCTTTGGGAGTGAGGCAGTCCTCCCCGTGGAGGTTAAAGTGCTTTCGCATAGGGTCCAATCTTACGACCAGGACCGAAACCACAAGCTACTGTGCAATTCCCTTGACCTAGTTGATGAAAGGCGAGAAGATTCGCAACTCCAGCTCGCCCATTATCAGCAGAAAATCACTCGCTACTTCAACACCAAAGTCAAAAAGCGCGCCTTTAGCGTTGGCGACTTGGTCCTAAGGAGAGTTTTCCTGGCCGGGAAAGATCCCAAAGATGGAGTCTTGGGACCAAACTGGGAAGGATCGTACCAGGTCATCGAAATCATCAAGGAGGGAACTTATAAGTTAGCTCGGCTTGATGGAGGGGCGGTCCCGCGGACTTGGAACGCCATCCACTTAAAGAAATATTATCAATGATTCACTTGTAAGGCCTAAAAGGCCATTTTTTATGTATTAATGAAGATCAGCTTTTGTACATGTTTGCAAGTGTAATCTAAAGTAACCACGAAAGACCCTTTCCCAGTTACTTGGGGGGTGTGGATGCCAAAAATCCACCAAAAAGAAACTCTTTAGTCCCTGGTTGGAACATAGGGATAAGGGTCGCTTATTCATGCGATTGGGCTCAAGCCTGTAGGCCTTGTTGAATACAGGAGATCATCTCATGAGAAACAACACATTATGAGCCACAAGGTTTGGCCCTGCTAAGCTAAGGGGCCACAATGAATACTGCAAGAGGATAGGTGCACAAGGCCCTCACATAGTGAGGTCCGACGTGCCCGCACAAGGCTGACATGCTCATGGGTCAAGATGCACTCATACACGTGAATGCTACCAAAGACGCCCGGGACATACACCTATGGATGCTCAATATTCCACGCTTATAAAAGACCCAAAGAACGCACTTAGACCCCCATACGCCTACACTCTCATTGGGTCCTCGGGCCATCAGGCACGCACGCCTCCTAGCGAGGCCATCAGGCACACGCCCCCAGTGAGGCCATCAGGCACACGCCCCCAGCGAGGCCATCAGGCACACGCCCCCAGCGAGGCCATCAGGCACACGCCCCCAGTGAGGCCATCAGGCACACGCCCCCAGCGAGGCCATCAGGCACGCACACCTCCTAGCGAGGCCATCAGGCACGCACACCTCCTAGCGAGGCCATCAGGCACACGCCCCCAGTAAGGCCATCAGGCGCACGCCTCCTAGCGAGGCCATTAGGCGCACGCCCCCAGCGAGGCCATCAGGCACGCACGCCTCCTAGCGAGGCCATCAGGCACACGCCCCCAGTGAGGCCATCAGGTACACGCCCCCAGCGAGGCCATCAGGCACACAAGCCTCCTAGCGAGGCCATCAGGCACACGCCCCCAGCGAGGCCATCAGGGACACGCCCCCAGCGAGGCCCTCATGCGCGCGCGCCCCCAGCAAGGCCGTCAAGCACGCACCCCCAGCAAGGCGCTCATGCGCACGCGCCCCCGCGAGGCCCGTGGGCCACCATCTTCTCAGGAGGCCGTTGCACCATCGCGTCACTAGTCTAGATCCATGCTGCAAGGAGAAAAGTATAGCTAGGCACCTCGCCACTAGGAGCCTTGCAAGGCACAGCCAGTGCATGGGTCATTACCGCCTCGCATCTATGCCTTGCAAATGAGGGTCACATGGCATTGATCTCATGAGGTATGGAGTCCACTGACGAACTGAAAGGAGTTAGAGTACGGACATAGTACAGACGTCAGATAAGTAGTGGAGGTACGAACAAAGTACCATCTGTTGTCCTCACCAGCCACTCCTCTGACACCCGTACCAGGCAGGTAGTGGAGGCATGACCAGGTACAGAAGGTGAGGTGCTCCCATGATCTCTGACCTTGTACCAGAGCCGACACCACTACCCCTGGAACCACTCTCTTGTTATTGTACTCGTGTACCATCTGGTCCCCTGGACCACCATGTACCCAGGGCCATTAGAGCCTACTATAAATTAAACCCCACTTCCACAGAGAAGGGGGTTGGAAAATTCATTGTATGCAGAGGCTATTGAGAAATATACCAAAGTTTGCTCCATTTTTTATCTGTGTTTACTTTTCCTTAAAGTTTATTCTAAGTTCTTATATAAATATCATCTAACTTACCTTTAAGTTTTCCGATCTAATTTCGTTGACGAAATTTCACCGTCAACAGGGGGCATATGGTACCTGGATATAACCAGGTCTCCTTAATGACTTAGAAGTTGATTCATATCGATTGACCGTTGTTTTTCTTAAAAAACGCGAGATATTGATAAGGATTAAACGCTAACTAAGTCCTATCCTGGATATAACCGGGTCATAAAACTTAGAAGTTGATTTAAATCTATTGATCGTTGTTCTTCCTAAAGAGCTCGAGATATGGATAAAAGTTAACGCGAACTAAGTTTTCAAAATAAGTTCCTGGTCATAACCGGGTCATAAAACTTAGAAGTTGATTTAAATCTATTGATCGTTGTTCTTCCTAAAGAGCTCGAGATATGGATAAAAGTTAACGCGAACTAAGTTTTCAAAATAAGTTCCTGGTCATAACCGGGTCATAAAACTTAGAAGTTGATTTAAATCTATTGATCCTTGTTCTTCCTAAAGAGCTCGAGATATGGATAAAAGTTAATGCGAACTAAGTTTTCAAAATAAGTTCCTGGTCATAACCGGGTCATAAAACTTAGAAGTTGATTTAAATCTATTGATCGTTGTTCTTCCTAAAGAGCTCGAGATATGGATAAAAGTTAACACGAACTAAGTTATTCAAAAAATTGTAACCAAAATGTGTAAGGGCAAGAAAGAGGATCAATTAAAAACGTTGAATCAAATTGTCTCGAGGTGGAAGCACCTCATGCAAAGGTTACACAAAAATATTAAAAAATAGTGAAGCGCACAAGAGAAGAAACGCCCTAGGCTCCGCCAGGTGGCCCCTTGGAGGTTGCCGTCTCGCCTTGCTCAGCTGCGCCAGAGCCTTCCCCGGCCTCGGAGGGCGCTTCCTTATCAAGGCGAGCTTGGAACTTCACCAGCAAGCGCTCCCAGAGGCTCGCTGACAGGAAGGAGAAGTCAGCGTCTGGATTGTTGGCCCAACAATGGTAGAAAAGGTCTTCTAGGGACTTTTCCGAAGTTGTCTGCTCGGCCTTTAGGGCAGCCTGGGCAGCCTGAGCCTCAGCCTTCGCGGCATCTAGGTCTGTCCGCAAGGTGGCGAGGGAGGTCTCGAGCTCTTGGACCTTCGAGCTGGTTTTTTCCAACTCGGCCTGCGAGGCCGCCAAGGCATCCTTAGCCGCCTGCAGGGTAGTCTGGTGCTCGCTCCTCATGTCCTCGAGCTGAGTTTTGGTCCTGGCGATGCTCTGGTGAAGGGCAACGACGCTCTGCGAAGGTGAAAAGACAATTGCCTTAGAAAAAAGAGAGAAAAAACAGGGCAAAATGCAATAATAAAAAGCCATGAAAGGGTAAAGTCAGCTTACCGTTAGGGTCATGCCCAGTGAAGACTCCAGCACGCCCACCGGGCTCATTGTCTCGATGGCCTGAAGCTCTTTCTCGTTGAACTTTTATATGTGGCTGACGGCGTAGTTCGCCGACTCATACACCGTTCCCCGGAAGGCCTCTGGGATCTTCTCCAAGTCCTGGGGATTGACTGGGATGCGTACCTCGGAGGGCACAATCGCTGAGGTCCCGAGCTCCGTTCCTACGTCCCGGGCGGTGGCCGGAGCTCGCGGAGGAGGTGGAGGCATGTTGCTTCCCCCTGCAGCAGGAGGGACCGCTCCCACGACCTGAGCAGCTGGGGCTTGCTCCTTCTCCTTTGCAGGAGACTTAGTGGGGGTCCCGGCGGCGTGCTTTGTAACGCCCTACTTCCTTAGAGCCGTTACTAAGTGAGTTTTAAGACAAAACAGTGCAATGAACTCGCTAACCGAGGTTTTGAAACAAAAGTGTGACTAATAAAAGTTAAGGCTGTAATCTTTGAAAATGCGTTGACTTAATAAAAACTTCTAGTATTAAACAATTGGGATCCCAAAATAAGGTTTGAAAACTATTTACATCTTGAAATAAGTTTACAGTTGATCAGTTCTAAAAATCATAGATTATTACAGCCATTTTCAAATAAACCCCCAACCAAAGCAGTCGGGCAGGCCAAACATGTACGCGTCGCTTCACGCTCTCCGTACTCATGGTTGGTTGACTCAGTCATTGCCCTTACCTGCAACACAGAGCACCCGTGAGCCGAAGCCCAGCAAGAAAACTCATGCAGAACATAACATATGCAATTTATACAATTTATCATAACAGATAATCCACATATAAACAAGTCAACCATTAGACTAAGCAAACACGGCCATGCCGCCCCCGAAGCCTTACCGAAGCCCGGGGTCTCGGTCTTCACCGTAGGGATACCACCCATATCCCCTGGGTCCTACCCTAACCATAGCATCCCATGTGCTAGGTGTTACTTCCGGCCCCGCTGCCGTTCTCGGCCTTGCCGCCCTCGGCCATAGCCGTTCATTTCACTATAATCATACATAGCATAAATCAAACAACATTCAAACAAATTTCGATTCATTTAAATCTGCACCCTAACATGCAATGCACTATAGGGCCGTCCCCTGCAATCATCTCATCATGCAACATGCAATATAGGGCCGTGCCCCGCAATCACACTATGGGCCCATGCCCCACCCTACGGGTGTTATAGTTTTCTTACCTGTATTCCGAGCCTCCTGATGCACTAAAGCCGCGAGCACGGTCCTCTAGCACGAGCCTCTCCAATAACCTAGTCACAACACACAAGAAATATCCCTCAACACTAATCAAATCAAAAACCGCTTCCCGGGACCAATCCCACACTCTCGGGACTCCCAAATCCCTACAACAATTCATCGAAAACATCCCCCGAACCCCCGGAGCAAAAGCTCAAAATGCAACTTTTGGTGCCCTGAAAATGGCCTAGCGCCGCGGCTCAGCCCTACAGGGCCGCGGCGCTTAACAAGTCAGAGAGCCACCCCGCCTGGAACCAACCTCGCACTGCGGCGCCCAAGAACAGGGCCGCGGCGCGCCCTTACGAACCCGAAATTCTGGGTTTTTCTCCTTCAATTCCTTCATCCCAAAATACCTCCAAACCAGCCCAAACACATATCTCAACCCCAAAACTCAATTCAAAACTTCATATGAACAATCTAACAACCTATAGACACTAGAAACAAGATCAAAACATCAACACACCCAAGATCCACACCTTTGATCTCTAATTTCAGCAACTCAACCAAAACCTTGAAAAGCTTAACTCAAGCATTAAATTCCTCAAATCAACACAGAAAACAAACTTAAGTGTGTATAAAATCCATACCTCAAGTGAAGAATCCTCCCAACAAGCTTCCTTGATCTCCTCCTAAGCTCCCAATTCAGCCCTTCTACCCTTCTTCTTCTTTTCTTTTTACTTGCCCTAGCTCTTCTTTCTCCTCCTCTTTCTTCTCTTCAATTTCTATCAAAGCATCAAGTGACCCCAAATGCCCAAACCGTGTACCCCTAAAACCCAGCTGAAAATTGTATATTACCCTTGCCAAATGACCATGCTACCCCTCCAAAGAATCCTTTCCCAACTAAGTCCTCAAGGGTACTCTAGTCCTTTCACTAATATTTCAATTCTACCATTTTCCAACTAAACTTGTTACTCACAGCAGTAACTAATGGTTACCCAGGTTACTCAATCACCAATAACCATTACCCGCTAAATCTCAACTTAGCCATAAAATTCCCGAGGTACCCCTAGGCTCCTCCCAAGCCGGCTATAGAATTCCCGTTGTGACTCTTAAGTTAAATTTGCTCTCTAGGACCGTCTCGGCACGTGCATCACATTAATAACACCACACTCACGTGGTACAAATCACGGAATACAATTATCACATATATGCCCTCAGCGGGCTAAAATTACAATTATGCCCTTCAAACACAATCAGGGCCTACATGCATACTAAGACACATAGTCATGCATCTCAGATAAATAAATAGTCAAATAACATGCTTTAACTCATAACCATGCATTTAACTAATAAAATCACACATAAATCCCAACATGCCCTCCTGGCACACTAATCAAGGCCCTTAAGCCTTAATAGCGATTTTGGGTCGTTACATGCTTGGACGTCCGGAGCCTCTTCATTTTTGGCCCAGTGGCCCCTACTGGGGGGTTCCCCCCGAAGAACGTACCTTGCAGGCTCTCCTCGGGCTGAGACATCTCTTCTGTCAAAGCAAAGACATGATTAGTACAAAAAGAAAAATTCAAGTATGTGTATACTAAAGGGAATCCTATTCCCCGGACTAGAAGAAGAATCTAAGTTGATTACTTCCCGAGCTGGCGCAAGTTCTGGGTCCGAGGCTGGCTCAGGGCTAGATTCCTCTACATATTGCCTAAGCCCCGGAGCTACGACACCCCTCCGAAGTGATGGCCATGACCGAAGGTTGGTCCCATACTCCTCGAATAGGATCGACCTAAAGGCTAAGGTGTTATCTACTACTACGATACCCCTAGGCCGGCTATCTTGGTAGTCCAGCACGAGCCGGTCAACACAGTGGAGCAGGGTTGTGTTCAGGTCCGGATCACTTCAGTGACGGTGGACGAGCTGCCTAGGATTGAACCTAGCCAGCCGGGGGTCTGCTGTGGCCCTATCTAAACTCCTAAACATGTAAGGGTTACCTTGGCCAGAAGGACCCGCAGCTGCTCCGGACTGGATCCTCTCCTCGCCCGTCCTCTGGGCGACCTCCAAAGCCCGCTTCCTATTCCTCACGAGGGGAACTTCGTCGCCCCCGTCCTCCTCATCTTCATCTCCCGCGACCTCCTCCACGATGATGGGTCTGGTGTCGCGAGCTGGGGGAAGCCCCCGGGGCCTCCTGAGGTTCAAAGTCTGATTTGGGAAAATCAGCTTGCAGGCTACCATTGTCTCGTCTGTTACGAGCACGCGGTAATCTTTCTCACTGGGGGGCAAGCTCGCCAGCTTCTCGTATTGGGCCCCGAGGGTCATAGATTTCTCTGTCCTCGCGAAGATGGCTGCAGAATTAGTCTAAGTCAGAAAGGGATACGGGAGGAGTTGAAACGACACTTAACCTACGAGCTAAGGATGAAAAACACTTACGAGGACGATTGAAGTAGTGGAGCTCGCAGTTCCTGAACCCCGTCGACATGAAGAATTGATCCTTGAAGTCGTTGGGGTGGCTGGGCAGCTCGATGACCGCAGCCGTGTTGGGAAATCGAGTCAAGTAATAAAACCCGTCGCCTCGCCCCCGCTGATCCGGGCTGGCCTTGAGGCAGAAGAACTAAAACATGTCCGCTGGAGTGGGGACCTCCCACTCGTGCTTCAAAAATAAATATCTCAACCCCGCCAACAACCGATAAGAGTTGGGGGGGAGCTGGAATGGGGCCAACTTCACATAATTTAGGAAGTCAGCGAAGTACTGGTCCATTGGGAGGAATGCCCCCGCCTTGAAATGCTCGCCGCTCCAGGCCGCGAATACCTCATCGAGTGGCGCGCAGCTCCGCTCGCCTTCCGCGGGGGGTCGGGCAACCACAGATGTTCTCCCCAGGGCGATGTTGTGGGAGAGAAATATTTTGTTGATCTTCGCCTGGTCGGTGACCTTTGAGACGATCCTCTCCGCCTCAAAGAAGGCATCAGGAGCGACCTCGACCTCCTGCTCCACGGCCGACCCAAAGTTGGGGATCGGGGAGTCCGGCATCACCGCCTTTCCTTTGTCTTGCTGAGTGGCCGAGCTACCGACGGTCTTCTTTGGAGCGCTCCTCTTCGGTGCCATCTGGTCGCCTAACGAACAAAAGAAAATATTTCAAAAAAGGCAACCCAAGTGTGAGGAAAAATCAAATGTTATTTGCACGAGCTGAGGTGAGCCCAGCTCGTGGAGAGTGGGACCACGCGGTTCAATGAACACACGCCTGTGCGCCCAACAGATCCCCGATTACTCGGAATTCGTGTGTCAGGAGGGTCAAGATAGAATTTGCATTGGGGGGAAAGTTTCAGTAGGCAAAAATTGCAAAACCGCCTGTGAAGCGTGTCCCCTAAGCTACCCGGTTTTGCACCCAAAATTCTAAAACTCCTACCCAGAAATTTTCCCCAAAAAATGCATCCTATAAACCATACTCCTAAACGATTTCCTACAGCAAAATACCCTAACCTAAAAGGGTTTCACCCTTCATACCCACAAAAACCAGTAAACCCTTGCATGTGGCTACAGTAAATATTTACCTAAGCTACAGTGAAAAATGTTTTCAAAACACGCATGGTCAGGAGACTTACAGTGTTTGGTTGGGAGGTGAGTGAAAGTATCGCCTAGATTGGAGCTTCGTAGGAGTTGCTGTCTCCAAAGATTCGAAGGAATCCTCACGCCTGAGCTTCTTGAACACTGAGAATGGCGGTCGCAGAGAAGAATATTTCTTTTTCTTCTGAGATGAAGAGAGAAGAAGGAAAGAAGTTCTGAGAAATTTCAAATGAAAGGGTGGCCTATGCGTAGGGTGGCCACCCCTTTTATATACGTGAAGGATCACGTATAGAGGGCCATTGGATGGCCCTGATAAGGGATCCGAGGCCCTCCACTCGAAATACGAAACGACGGCTGGGCATAGGCTAGGCCATTAAATGCGGTTCTCGTAAGACGTGTCGTCACCAACCATGATGTTCCACGTATCATTCGCCTGCGTAAGAGGTGGAATGTGAAGAGTCCATGGGGAAGCCTAAAAGCCCCTACTGTGGCCTTATACGACGTGGTTTACCACGAGCAGGGGCTTGGGGGGCAGATGTACGCCCTGTTTTTCCCACGGGCTGATTAGCGAGCTGAGCCGCGGCCTAATCATGATTATCTTGTGGACATCCCAAAAATCGGAGCTTCCGTCATAAGGTCGTACCTCCATAGCTCGAGGTAACCCCAAGGGTTCGCCGAGATTGCCTAAGACTTGAGTCCAGACTCTGAAGGCTGAAGGTCGAGTTAGGTATCCAGCTCGTGGTACGAGCTGGACCTGGAGACTATGACCCTTTGTAAAGTCAACACACGCAAGGTAAACGTGCATATATCAGACGTCACGTGTCTGATATGCCCCTGACTTCTCGGACACGCAGCAGGAACGTGCGTATTCAGACACCCACGACTGGGTTGGGCCGTGTGGCCCATTATCTCCTTACCTATTGATTTGATCACACTTATGTGTCAGGTTTAGGAATCAATCATGAATGTCACAGAGTTGATACGATAGGTAAGAAGGTCACGGGATGACCTTCTTACCAACTCCCAGGTGCCTTCTCCTATAAATATGGAGACCCTGGGAGTTAATAGGGGTTGGATTCTCTCTTGTAAGAAATACCCTGTAATCGTATACCCAGAATATAGCAATAATATTGACTAGTGGAGTAGAAGGATTTTAACCTTTGAACCACTTAAAAAACGTGTCTTGAGTATCCATTTCATTTTCCTAAGATCATATATCTGTTTCGGTTCAACCTAAGCACTAATCCATTTCTCTTCTTTTCTTAATTACCTGTTGGCGAAGAACCGCGTCAACACTAGTAATTTAGATCTAGATCACTACACTAGTAAAGATTCCATAACTTTATTTTACTGCGAACTATTCAAGTTCATTTATCTCAAACACAATCCTCCCGTATCAATACATGGTTGAGTTCACATATATGAACTTAGGAATTTTTTAGATATTTACTTAATATTATCACAGAATAATATAGTCCATAAAATATATGCATAACAAATTCAACTTATTTATTTATTTCTTAAAACAATGTCTACTACATATGCTTTTAGGGCACAATTCCCAACAGGTTTGTGACTATGGGGAACCTTCGATTGGTCAGGCTGATTGTCGGCCATCAATCGATAGACGTCCCTAGCCTCCGGGGACTGCAATGTGAGAGGGACCCTGCTCTGATAGAGGATTTGGCCCTCATTAATATCGAGGTGGTGGAGGTCATGGTCAAGGCGGACGCGGAGAAACTGAAAACGGAGCAGGCATGCCATGTAGAGCAGGCCAAATCTGAAGAGCTGGATGCCCTTCTCGAGGGGAGGCAGCCCAACACTAGAGCTCACGGGGTCAGCATCTTGAGGCAAGGTAAAATGCCTCCTATTTTAACTTATGCCCCTCATATTGAGGGATTTGTTAGGAATAGGCAACAGTACTAGGATTATTTGATCGAGACTGTTAGCAACATGGGGCTTCCTTGCCCCATTTCCGTGGACACACTGACCCTTATGCATTCGTCATGGTTCCTTTAGTATGGTAGCTTTTTGGACCCGGATGACATGAGGGATCAAATTCATGCTTTTGCACTAGGGGAGTTAAGTCAGGCCCATTTCGTGGATAAGGGCCTGTTCCGGAGGACTTAGACTTGCATGTGTCCTTTGTATTTTTCTGTCATTCCTGTTTCGTTACGTTAATAATCCATTTTTTATTCCCATCTCAGGTGAACCAGACATGTCTAATCCCGTGGCTAAGATGAAGGAAATGATTGAGGCCAGGGTTGCTGCAGCCAAGGCCTCGGCAAAGAAAGCTGCTAGGGGCCCGACCAAGAAGTAGATCATTGATATAATACTCGGGGACTTAGAACCGGACCTAGGGGCTTTCGAGGGAGTTTAAACTGTAGCCTCGGTCTTGATGGCGCTTGTTGAGCAGCATTTGTCCCACTCTGCTCCTCTCGAGATTATTAACTTGGAGCAGGAGCCTTCGGAAGAAAGTGGGACGAATAAAGGGAAAACAGACTCTATCGTCATAGAGTCCGCGAAGCAGGCCAATAAGGCCAAGACAAAGGACTTCACCATGACTGAGGAAAATTCCTCTAGTGAAAGACTTATTGTTACGCCGGAGCTCCCGGAGGCTCCTGAGCTTCCCCCCCACCTGGCCCTTCCTGGGGAAGAGGACTCGATCATCTTGTAAGAAAGGATGAAGATAGTGTCCCGAGCCTGGGATGAGGGGTGCAATAAATGAGATGAGGTAGTCCGGGCCTTGATCATTCATCGGAAAGTGGAGTTTTTTGAACGTCCAGAGGCCTTCAACTCCCCCAGCAGATCTTGGATCGGCTGGGAGCCGAGATTGGATTTCGGCCTAAGTTGGGGCAGGGCATGGCCCCACTAGCTGCAGACTTGCTGGCCCTGGTAGGGACGTCCATGTCTACCCTTCAGCTCAAACACTACGCCATCTTGGCTAGCAAAGATGCCCTCTTCATCTCCAAGGCCATCTGTCATAAGGCCACTACGGTAAGCCACTTGCTTCTCTCGTCTCATTATTATCATTGTATTTTTGTGTTCTCTAGCTCTTCTTTGTTCCAGGATGCCTTGTTGGCTCATAGGAACGCGGACCTGGTATCTGAGATGGCCATGAAGTTTGAGACTGCTCTAATGTAGCTGAAAGGGGCTGTCAACCAAAGAGAAGCTGCCAAGGAGGCCCTCGCCAAGGAGACTTCCTGGGCTCTATCCAGGAAAGATGCAGAACACAAAAAGTTGGTGGATAACCTGGAGGCAGAGTTGTCTTGTGCTCGTGGCATGGAGGCTTCGACCAAGGTAATCTTGGAGGCGACCGAGGCCCAACTTTTCCAAGATCAGGAAAATGTGGCATCGTTCGGGGCACTTCAGGCTTTGGAGGCCATGGTCAAGCTGGAGATGAAACGGAGCGAGGAGGCTCGCAAGGAGAAGGAGCAGACTAACGAATTATTAGCGGCCACTTTTGACGAGGCCATTTACATGGCCTGGCTCTAGGACAAGAATAGGAATATCCTCCTCTATCCGGATCCGGCTGCAAAGATGGCCAAGTTTGAGGCTAAGGGGAAAGAGGACACGGAGCTCCATGCTGGGGATCAATAAGATGAAAACACTCTAGACGTCCCGGATCAGAACGAAGCCTAGGCCTGAGCCTTTGTACTTTTAATTGCGGCTTTCCCTCTGCTTTTTTTTTTGTAAACATATTTTTTATGGGCACAGATGCACTTAAGACAATTGCTTATTGTATTGTTATTATATTGGTTTCTGCCTTTGCACAATGACTCCCGCTTTATATTAATTTATTTTTTCCTTAAAAATTCACTAAGTGTTTTACCACTATGCATGAATAAGGATTAAATGTGGAATCTTGGTTCTAATGGCCATGACCATTAGGGGAAAAATTGTAGAAGGTAATTACTTAGTCCTGAAACCACAGTTCAGGTCTCGACGGCCTGGACCGTTTTGGACTTACCAAATATAACTTAATTGGTTTATCCTGATTCTATGATTTAGGTTCCAACGGTCTGGAACGTTATGGATTTCTTCGATATGACTTAGTTAATTAACTTATCCCGAACCCAAGGTTCAGGTTTTAACGGCCTAGACCATTAAGGAATTATCAAATATTATCTGCTTAATTTGTCCTGACTTTGATCTACGCTGTTGTTACCCCTAACAGTCCAAACCAGACTCACACATTTGCCCGTCTCCACGGTTCTAATCATGTCTTTAAAATCTCTTCTAACCATTCATCAACTAGGTTCTTTCCAACCCGTTAAGCCAGTACCTCCGCCCGAGTACCAAATCCAGGCATCTCCCTGCCTCAATATTTAACACAACCCTCTAATCAGGATCTCTCATCCTCTTAACCAAGGGTGGAATTAACTCTGCTCATCTATTGATAAATTCCTTGTCAACTCGAACTCTCCTCAAAACCCGAGGTTAACACCCTTTAAGCCTTTCATTTAATACCCTTTTCTGTCCATACCTCACAGTAAACCATCACCGGTAACCTTACTGTTAAAACATCTAAATTAGCCATCTCCCCAGAGAATCCGCTGTTCTTCTATCCCATCTCAACTAACAAACTCCACAGCTTACTCACACACTAGTGACCCCTTTGCTGCTACTTTCAGGGATAACTGGAGATCTCAACTCCGACTTATATCTAAAAACCCCTTTCAACACAATATCAGGTCCCCAAACCCTTCTAGGAACCAACAACTCGAGTTCATTCGTTAAAACCGACCAACTCCTGAACTCAGAGGTTCATACCCTGAACCAACTCACATCTAAATCCAAATATCCACAGGTATAGTGCACACACAAGCATATACTAGGTCAAGTCCATAATGATATACATTTAGCTTACCAAATTTCTATCACCACTAAGTGTATCCACACTCATCATGCTTCATACAAGCCAGTAAACAGATATAACATATGAATTTAATTCAGAAAACTAACCACATACGCTCAATATGCGAACCATTATGCCAATTTTCATCCACATGCATAATATTGTTATTTAGCACACATTGATCTCAACATGCAACAGTCAAGGGCCAGGCCCTATCAGTATCTCATGCATATGTCATCTCATTCCTCATGCTCCATATAAATAAGCAGGCAAACAGGGCATTCAACATATAATCAAACATGTCAATCATTCATACCAACCAACCCTGAGTCGAGCTTGTCACTGACAGCGAGCGTACATGTTCGGTCGATCTCCAGAACCAATAAACCTTGGCTCGCTCTGATACCAAGTTGTAACGCCCTACTTCCTTAGAGCCGTTACTAAGTGAGTTTTTAAGACAAAACAGTGTGCAATGAACTCGCTAACCGAGGTTTTGAAACAAAAGTGTGACTAGTTAAAAGTTAAGGCTGTAATCTCTGAAAATGCGTCGTTTCATTAAAACTTCTATTATTAAACATTTGGGATCCCAAAATAAGGTTTGAAAACTAATTACATCTTGAAATAAGGTTACAGTTGAGAAATCATAAAATCATAGGTTATTACAGCCATTTTTGAATAAACCCCCAACCAAAGCAGTCGGGCAGGCCAAACATGTACGCGTCGCTTCACGCTCTCCGTACTCATGGTTGGTTGACTCAGTCATTGCCCTTACCTGCAACACAGAGCACCCGTGAGTCGAAGCCCAGCAAGAAAACTCATGCAGAACATAACATATGCAATGTATACAGTTTCTCATAACAGATAGTCCACAAATAAACAAGTCAATCATTAGACTAAGCAAACACGGCCAAGCCGCCCCAGAGCCTTACCGAAGCCTGGGGTATCGGTTCTCACCGCGAGGATAACTCATGTATCCCTTGGGTCCCACCCTGAATATAGCATAACACATGTATCCACCGGGCCCCGCCCTGACTATAGCATCCCATGTGCTAGGTGTTACTTTCGGCCCACGGCCGCCCCGGCTTACGCCGTACTCGGCCCACGGCCGCCCCGGCTTACGCCGTACTCGGCCCACGGCCGCCCCGGCTTACGCCGTACTCGGCCCACGTCCGCCCTGGCTTACGCCGTACTCGGCCCACGGCCGTTCATTTCATCATAATCACACATATAGTACATTCGAAATAACCATTCACACACATCATGATTCATTTAAGGTTAAACATTTGCACATAATACAATCTGGGCCATGCCCTATTCTCGGGTGCTATAGTTTTCTTACCTGCATTCCGAGCCTCCTGATGCACTAAAGCCGCGAGCACGGTCCTCTAGCACGAGTCTCTCAAAGAACCTAGTCACAACACACAAGAAACATCCCTCATTACTAATCAACCCAAAACCACTTTCCGGGACCAATCCCGCACTCTCGGGACCCCTAAAACCTTAGAACAACACCCCGGAGGCATCCCCCGAACCCCCGGAGCAAAGGCCTAAAATTGCCTAAAAATGATGCCCTGAAATTAGCCTTGTGCCGCGGCACCACATCCTTGTACCGCGGCACCCATCAGTCAGAGGCTCCCTTGCCGCGGCACGAAAAACCTGTGTCGCGGCACGCCTTCGCAGACCCAGAATTTTGGGTTTTCTCCTGCGTTTTCTCCGAGCTAAAACCTTACCAAATCAACCCAAACTCACACCCAAGCCCCAAAACCAACTCAAAACTCCAAATAAACCATCCAACAACCCATAAACATCACCAAAACATCTAAACACCCAATCAAATCCCCAAAATCCACATCCTTGATTTCAATTTCAGAAAAATAAAAACTCAAACATCAAACTTAACCCATGCTCAAATTCTTAACCCATAACATAATCAAGCCTTAAATGTGTATAAAATTCCTTACCTCATATGGAGAATCCATCCCTAAGCTTCCTTCATCTCCTAGGTCTCCAACTTCTCCTTCTCTTCTTCTTCTTCTTCTTCCTCATGCCCTAGCTTTTCCCTCTCTTTTCTCTTCTCTTCAAACACTATCAAGACCAAAATGGTTAAGCCCCAAACCGTGTACCCCATAAAACCAGCTGCCATTTATCTAATTCCCAACCAAATGACCATTTTGCCCCTCCTTGCCTATCCTTTCCCACCTAAACCTCAAGGGTACTTAAGTCTTTTCATTTCTATTTCATTTCTACCATTTTCTTTCTAAAACTTGTTACTCTCAGCAGTAACTAATGGTTACCCAGGTTACTAAATCTCCAATAACCATTACCCGCTAAATCTCAACTTAACCATAAAATTCCCGAGGTACCCCTAGGCTCCTCCCGAGCCGGGTATAGAAATCCCGTTGTGACTCTTGAGTTAACTAGCTCTCTAGAACCGTCTCGGCACGTGCATCACAATAATACAACCACACCCACGTGGTACAATTCACAGAATACAGTTATCACATATCAATACAGTTATGCCCAACATGGCCAAAATTACAATTATGCCTTTCTAACACGATCCGGGCCTACATGCATACTAGTAAACATAGCCATGCATCTCAGTTAAACAAATAGCCAAATAACATGCTTTAAATCATAATCATGCATTTAATTCATAAAATCACACATAAATCCCAACCTGCCCTCCTGGCACACTAATCAAGGCCCTTAAGCCTTATTAGCGAATTTGGGTCGTTACAGAAACTTTAAATTGACCTAGGGGTAAAATGGTCATTTCACCCCTAGGATAGATATAACCATTGTTGGCTGAGAAAAAGGTAGAAAAACAGAGTATGTTCAAGAGCCTTCCCGTATCTATTTCTCCTTCAGTTTTCTTTGAGATTTTTGAACCATTCTTGAGGATTCAAGCTTGGGAAGCAAGCCTTGGGAGTTTGGGAGTGTGGTCCACCCTTGAAGAGCATCATAAGCTGAGCTTTGGGTAAGATTCTAACCATAGAATTCCCTGGTTTGCCCTGTTTTGGTTATGTTTTACAGTTGAGATTTTTAGGGTGAGGTCTTGGTTTTGTTGGGAGTTTTGGCTAGGGTTCCTATGGTTGGGATGTTTGGGATATGTTGAGATGGTTTTTGGGTTCATTTGGCATCAAAAATAGGTTTTGGAAGCTTTGGAATCAGGTTGGAATCGAAGGAGATGAAGAAGGTCGATTCAGGGGGTTCCTGGTCTGGAGGTAGCGCTATAGCGCCCACCCTAGGCGCTACAGCGCTACTCAGGAGGCTTTTGAGCATGTTGGAGGTTCTGAGAATAGCGCTGGGGCGCTAGGGATCAGCGCTGTAGCGCTACCCTGTTCCTTCAAAGTCCTGTTTTGTGTGTTTTTAAGGGTTTTTGACTTGGGGTTTCAATCCTTAAGGCCTGGGGTCGAATCTACTCACCGTGTGGGCATTTTTCGAGGTCCCGAGAGTGGTTCTTAGGTCAAGACCTTATCCATGTTGATTCTCATTAATGGAGGTTATAATTGGTTGTGATTAGGTAACCGCTAAGGAACTAAAAGATCGATCGTTCTCAGGGGTCGTCCTTATAATATTTCTCGCTCAAACTTGAGGTAAGAAAACTGCACTCTATGTATATATGACATGCGTGATTGTTATTGAGGCATGTTGGTTGATAAATGTGGACATGGATTGCATATTAAATGCTAGTGAATGTTGTTTACTTGTATATGGCACTGACTAATCAGGGGCACTGACCTAAGAGTCAGAAACGGCATAAGCGTCCTGAACGCAGGGCCGAATGAAGATTAGATCTAATCGATATCAGTGTTGAATGGCTCTAAGGCATTAACACTGGACCGACCCTAAGGTCGATGAACTTATAAGCACTTGGCTAGTTTAAGACTAGTTACTGAGAGCCAGGGCATAAGGCCCAAGTGATTGCTTGTCACATGGCTAGGGAACAATGTTCCAGGGTTATGACTCTATGGTCATGAGGAAAATTATGTTGGTGACCAGTCACCATGCACCTATCCTGTTTAAGCTAGTGAAAGGTTCACTTATCTGTTAAGCCCCGGTGACCCTATCGTCACAAGGCTGAAGGGAGCTGTTCCCAATTTAGTGACTTTTGCGACTGTCACCTATCTGTTTTGGACTAATAATCCTGAATGATTATTATGATCATTGTTGATATTATATCATGCTTTATTGTGTTTTCTTGCTGGGCCTTGGCTCATGGGTGCTATGTGGTGCAGGTAAAGGGAAAGAAAAGCTCACCCAGCCTTGAGTGGAAAGCTTAGGTGGTGATGTGTACATATGCGGCCGCTTGACCACCACGGCCAAGGAGTTCTCAGAGGAACTAGGGGGTTTACCCTATTTTTGCCGCTTAGGCCGGCGGGGTTGTAAATTTGAAACAGTAGTGGCCATTTTGAGTTGTAAATAACTTGTAAATGTTTTAATAGGCTCATGAGCAATTTATATACTTAATAAAATATATCCTTTCATCTTTATTGTTTTTCACCCTAACCTGTTAATAACACTTAGAACACGTTTTTAACCAAAGGACTCGGGTAGCGGGTCAACTTTCCGGTTCACCGATCACCGTAACTATTCTGGGGTAGCCAGGGCGTTACAATGTTGGCCAGTGCACTAACCTCCATATCCATTTTTTGGGTGGCCACAAATTGTTTACGGAAAGCTGACTACAATCTGGACCAAGACTGGATTGATCCTGTCTTGCGCCTTTTTCACCACTCTTCGGCGGGTTCGGGCAAAGTGATGGAGAAGCACAAGCATTTGTCATTGTCACAAACATGAGCTACAGTCATTAGGCGATTGTAGCGGGATAGATGTTCTCTAGGGTCAGTGCTTCCTGTATAGGTGGGTATGTTCGGCATCTTGAACCCTTTGGGTAACACGATGTCCAAGATTTTCTTGGCGCACAGTTCTTTTCTTTGTCTTCAAAATCAGAACCTCTGCCTTCTTGTTTCTGGACCAAGAGGTCCATGACCTTTTGAGAGCGGCCAACTATTCCATGAACTGCCTGCCATTCCATCATCAAGGGAACTCTTTCATTCCTCCTGTCGTTGAGGTTATTCCTCAAGTAGCCTCCTTGAGGGCGAATCTTTTCTTTTCAAGCTTGCTCCTTCCAAGCATTGAGGTCGTCTTGCAAATCCACGCAGGATGTGTCGTCTCCCGAACTAACCACTTTTGGCTCCTCTCCGCGTTTACACCCTCCATGATCATTGTTCACAGAAGCGCTGGGATAAAAATGTCTTCCCTAATCGTCCTATCTGGGGATGTTCCGGGGCTTAGTACTCTATGGGCGTTGCCCCTGTGGATTGTTTGGACAATTCCGTCCTAGGAAAGGATTCATCCATTCTTTCTTAGGAAAATGCCCTGGGTATGCCCTGGTTTATGGAGCAGGAGGAGTATTCTTGTGGGGGATTTCTTTTTTGATGGGATCGACCACTTTGGCTTTCCTTTTTTCTTGAGCTCGGTTTGATGGACCGGCTCTGGGATGATGGGATCATCCCGGAGGAGGAATAGGGGTTGTACCATAGTTGGGTACGCTAGTCCCTATAGGTGGGACATGCGGCTGTGCTCCTGGGTGAGGAATGACTGAGGGATTGGTTGTAAATCCCTGAACAACAATAAAAGCATGAAGTGACAGGAGGGACTCTTGCATCTGGCGGGTGGTCTCTTGCTGTTCCACCATCCTTGCTTCTTGGTCGATGACCTGTTGCCTCAGACGGACAACTTCTGGATCCTCCTATTCAGGTTCCACATCGTTCTCGCTATAATCAACGGGATTCTCGGCCTCATGGTCTTCATACCCGTCTCCATCTTCCTCGTAATAGTCTTCATCATATTCACCCCCTTCTCCGAAGTTCTGGGAGTCGTCAAGCAGAGGCCCATGATAAGGCACCTCCTCTAGTTGGTCTTGAGGAAGTTATTGATTTTGCAATGGTTCTCCATTGTCTTGTTGCTGCTAGTGAGCGGGATTAGACACGGTATGTCTAGTGTTCACCATCTTCGTAGATAACAAAGATTGATTTAAGCTTTCTTCAGGCTCTCAACGAAAGCACCAAAATGTTTATTGAATTTTTCAGAAACTATAAATATATTGAGAAATAAGAGCTAGAAAAAAAGACTAAGAAATGAACAAGATCACAATTTTTACATGGTTAGGGTGTTAATGAGCCTTATTCCACGAGCCACTAGTACTAGACTTTAGAGAGTTTAACAATGGAGGTTTTCTGCAAGTTCAACAATGTTTATGCATACTAGAGAAAATCGGGGATCCTTGCTACAGTGTATGAATGAACCTATTTATAGGCAGTGATGTGACTTGGGCCGGACTAATTCGGGCCCAATAAGGATATAATTATAAGTGCTCGCTAACGGAGTCATAATACAAGAATGTAACATGATTAAAGGTTGTTAATCTAGACCAATTGGGCCGGTTTAGGCCTGGTAGAGCCTTACAGCTGCCTTTTGTATGTTGGCACGAACTGATCCGCATGGGCTACTAAGGGGATCCTAGGGACATGATATGTCAGAGTAGTGGCAGTACCGTTTCCTAGGAACATTGTACGTTCCGTGTGTACCCCATTATGCAGGTTAGTCAGGGAGACCAACTGCCGGATTTCTTAAGGACACGTCAGCTGTAGGAAAGACTGAGCTTGTTCTACCCAGATATGTGGTCTGGGTTCATTTACCGATGTACAAGTTCGTTTACCAAGACCCAGGTTCATTTACTAGGGTGAAGCTCGAGCATTGGCAATGGACCCGGAGACCTCACTTGGATCCCACTCGATGGGATTCGTCTCCTGGAATGGATCGTCCGCCACCATAATCTACAACCCGAAGGTTAGAGATCGGGTGTGCTTGGGAAGGTGGTTTGGGCCTGCATCTTAATTTCAACCCCTTTACTATGCTCGTGCTACTCGCTAGTTATTGGGCTCGGTATGGTCTGGGCCGACAAGGTTTGGTTGCTCCTTGTTCATTGGGCCCTGGTTGGGCACGGACCTCTCCTGAGAGCCCATGAAACCCATTTGGCTACGCCATGTGTCCAACGTGGAAAATATGAATAACAATATTATACGTGGATTTTAAATTTAAGTTTATTGCTAGTTTTTTTTTTTTTTTTAAATTTATTGCTAATTGATAGTAGAATATATATATATATGATAGTTTTAATATGATAGTATTCTAATATGTGAAGATTAATTTTAAGCTTAATTAAACTTTATTTAAGTTATAAAATGTATGGTTTTATTATTTTTAAATAATTATTATTGTAAAATATCTCATTTTAAATTTGTTTCGTTAAGTTTGTTGCTAGTTTTTTTTTTTTTTTAAAGAAGTTTGTTGCTATTTGATAGTTGATAGTAGATTATATATATTATATGTTTAATATGATATTATTCTAATACGTGAAGTTTAAGTTTAATTAAACTTTATTTATAAAATGTATGATTTTATTATTTTAAATAATTATTATTGTAAAATATCTTAAAAATATTATATTTTAATTTGTTTAATTATTTATTTTTTTAATTTCAAGTCATATTTACTATATATCGTTAAATATACGAATATTTTGTTAAATATAAGAATATTCTGTTAAAGTTAATAGAAAAAATAAAATAAAAAATTATAAAAATTAAAAAATTTCGTTCTCTACACATTTTTTTATATAGAAGAGATATATATCTCTTCTATATAATAAGTGTGTAGATAACGAATATTCTTGGTTTTAACGGTTTTTTATTTTTTTAATGTTAACTTTAACGGAATATTCTTATATTTAACGTAATATTCTTATATTTAACGGTAGTTTGTAAACCCTTAAACTTAAATAAAATAAAATAAATAATTAAAAAATTAAAATATGATATTTTTGAGATATTTTACAATAATAATTATTTAAAAATAATAAATAATTAAACAAATTAAAATAGGATATTGTTTAGATATTTTAGAATGATAATTATTTTAAAATAATAAATAATTAAACAAATTAAAATATGATATTTTTGAAATATTTTAATAATAATTATTTAAAAATAATAAAACCATACGTTTTATAACTTAAATAAAATTTTAATTAATTTTAAACTCACTTACTTAGAATAATATCATATTAAACATATAATATAATTTACTGTGAATTAACAACAATTTTTTTTAAAAATACTAGGAAGAAACTTAAATTTAAAATCCACATATAATATTTTATATTATATTAAACATATAATATATAATCTCTTGTTGTTCCCGTTAAATTCAAAAACTAAACAAACATAAACTTAAACAAAAATAAATAAATTATTTAATTAAAATAAGATATTTATTTTAAAATTTATATGACATTAATATAAATTTAATAAAAATAATTAATAAATTTTATAAATAAAACTAAATAAACGTGAATATTGCACATTATTTATATCTAATATATATATAACGAAAAACACTCTTCTTACGCCACATCTAAATTTTTTTCTTTCAAATTTGACTAATATTACATAATATTTTTTTTACATATCTATCTATATCTTTATTTTTTTATATATAAATAAAAATATGTTTGATGGCTTTTTTTAATTTTATCATTTTTTTTAATTTTAACAAAATATTATAAATATTTGTCGAAATATAATTATAAAATTAATTAAAAAAAAGTAAAATCATAATTCTTAATTTTATAAAATTTTGATGTGATAAATATTTAGTAATTATAGTGATATAAATTCGGTTATAGCACGTGTAGAAGATTACAAAGGCTGCACCTAATTTGATTAGGATCACCTAGAGTTACTTTTTCCCTCAATTAATTCTTACCAAGTAAAGCCAAACGTTACAATCATTATTCCTTTCTCCCACATCACCCTTTTATAATGAGAATTGAAGTATTACTCGTAACCAATATCACAAGGATAAGGATGTAACAAACATATTATAGTGATATAGGTGCAATTTAATATTTATTTTAATTTAATAAATATTATAGAATATATTATATTGATATAAGTGCAATTTAATATTTATTTAAATTTAATAAATATTATAAAATATTATAGAGTATTGCTTGTTAATTATAAAGTGTATTAATGTGCCATCACTTCTTTTATAATTTGGGACGCCTCCAAAATAATTGAGGGCTACCTTTGACCCATAGTTACCTTCTCCATTTCTATTTCTATTCTATTATTTTTTTAAAATAAATATAAATGAATAAAATAATTGTATGAGACATACACAAATAGTTTGCTTGTGATGTCTTAATTAATATATCATCCCTTTTCACAGTATAGTACAACAGTTTTTTTCTGATTCCCTTCTTTATGGAAACTTCAATTGATTTCATGTTGTGGTCCATCTTCCCTTGATTTATCAAATAAAAACAATATCAAATATATACAAAAAAAATCAACTAATCAATTACCTTACATTTACGCTATGTGATCCTATTTAAATTATTCTGTATATTGGAATGAAAGCTTTTACTAAATATATTTTCACACAAAATAATATAATTATACATATATCATCTAAATATAGACATGATTGATATGCAATGCAATTTTACATCAATGAATAAATTATATAAATATTAGCACACATTAGTATAATACAACGGCAGTTATGAAGGGATTACATCCTAACCTACCCGTAACTAATAATGTATAATAATATAATTATACATACAAAACCATAAAGTTGACCCCATTGTATGCAATCCACCACCAACATGTCAGTTTTCTTATTTGACACTTTTAATAACGATTTGGACCCACGACTCTTTGATCTTAATGCCAAATGTCCAAGTTCAAAAAAAAAAAAATAGCAGTTAATTACATGCCAGACTGTAACAAAGAAAAATGTTAATGTTGGGTTATGAAGCATTTTTCAATGACAAATGCAGCTTAGTTTGTCTGGAAAGTTTTTTGAGAAACTAAGAACAATGGGCTTAATATAAACATAAAGATGCTTGTAAAGAAATATAAATATATATATATATCTATATCTATATGAATTTTGTTAGGTTGAGGCATCACTTTTGCCCATACCGTAAGAGTATTTTTTATTTTTGGCACTTAGAGAAATTATAACTTTTTTTTTATATGATGACGTGCATGATAATTATAACAAACATCTCGACAATTTTTGAGAATTTCCGAATAATTTACGGTATCAAAATCAGAGTTGAAATAGTCACTTATACGCGTGCCTGGTTTTTTTTATACGAGTAAAAAAGAGATGGTTTGAACTTTGATTTCGACATTGTAAATTATTCATAATTTTAAAAAATTAGAAGATGTCTACTAGAACTATCATGTACGCAGTCATACAACAAAAATTTGATTATTATTTCTCCAAAGTGCTGAAAAAAACTCTTCAAAGCTAAAAGTAATGTCCTTACCAAAAAACTCCATTTATATTTTATATAGATATATATATATATAATTAAAAACTGTTATTTGATCAAATGAATCTCAGAGAGGTCTATTATATATATATATATATGGAGTTCTAAGTCTTCTGTTTGATCATTCATTAGTTGTAACAACTAGATGCTAATCAATTTCAGCCACAAAAGCGTTCCTAACTAATCAAAAGTTTGTGTTGCTGACCTCAAAAGGCCTAAAATTTTGTGATTTCGAGTATATATATGTATGTTATTATAGTTAACCATCTCAGTCCTTGTTCTCAGCAAGACAATTAGAAAAAGAAGATTCCCTCCAGGCTCCAGCTAGCTATAAAGAAATATTAATAATTGGTTCTTTGTATTTGCCTTTTCTTACCCTTCCTTATCCACCACTTCCGCCATATCTAATAAGTTCTTCAATATCAAAGCCATACATATCTATTAACCCAAACCAAATATCCTCTCAAATGAGTATGAAACCATTTTTTGGAAAACAAAAGGAATAAGTATCCACTCAATAAAATGATAATGGGTAAAAAATGGTAAGAAGGTTTAGTAAAGTTAAAACTTAAAGGTAGCCAACCAGTAGATTTTAATTTATAATATTAAATAGTCGACTTTATCCATTATTTTGACAAGTACATTATTAATGTCATCGGCCCCTGACTACTATTTACATAAATATATCAATTGCAATTCAATGAAATACTAAAGTAATATACCAAATGATAGACAGTTGATGTCATGTAAAATAATATATATACTATAAGTATCTTAATATAAAAAGTAAAAGTAAAATCTTAAATGTGATCATTGGACTATTAGATATTACTATATGAGTTGGCTTTTTGAATTGAAAGTAACACCAATATAATGTAAAAATACGGCATTATCTCATGAGAGATAATATTAAAATGGAATTTTGGATAAAAGAACTAGTCCTTGTAGCTTTTTTTTTATTTATTTTTTATTTTTAGCGGTACAATTGTTTTACTTTTAACCAAGAGAATCCATACTTTTAATCCCACCTTGATTCTCTCCATTTGAATAAAAATATCAACATTATTACTTATTGTGAGACATTACTATCTAATAAACAAATATTTAAATTAGTAGGAAGGAATCAAACCACAAATGGCCAAGTAATAAGAAACCGTGTGTCATTGTCACACCCTTGTGGTGGTTTAGTTTATAAAAAAAAGCAAAGCAACCATCACAAGAGCTTGTCCTTGGTGTCATTTTCCCTTTCGTCCCCACCTTCCTTACTCTCTTTCCTCTATAAAACCACCCAAGTCCTCACTTTCTTTCCCTCCTAATCAAAACTCACACCCAACCCACATTTTTCCCATCACATTCCTCTCCTCCAGAACACTCATCTCCCCAAAAAAGATCCATTGTATCTCAATTAATACATTTCCAAACAACCATCTAATCTTACATACAATACAATACAACACCATGTGTAGCTCTGAGTGCAAAGTGACCGTTGGTGTTTCAATGGCACCCGCCGTACCCAAATTCAATAGCCGCCCAGTTCTCCAACCTACTTGCAACCGAGTTCCGACCCTCGAAAGGCGTAACTCAGTCAAAAAAATTACAACTACTACCACTCCATCAGCTCTGACCTTACCACCTCCATCACCAAATTATTTTTCTTCCTCTTCTCTTTCTAGTCCTAGAATTACCACTAATAATAATAATAATAATAATATTACTCCTAGACCGGTGGCTAACAATAACTCGTTGACACCACCCATTTCTCCCAAGTCAAAGTCTCCAAGGCCACCGGCTATTAAGCGCTGCAACGACCTAAACACGAGCTCAGAAAAGGTTGTCATCCCCGGAAGCGTGGCCAAAGCGGCCGCGGCTAAGGTTTTGGAAAGGAAGAAGTCAAAGAGCTTCAAAATCGTTAGTAATGGCGGCGGCGGCGGCGGCGGTGGTGGTGATGTTTTCACTTGTTCTAACACTCCTTTGGTTGAGGCTTCGTTGAGTTACTCTTCGTCGTTGATCACCGAGTCGCCGGGGAGTATTGCCGCCGGGAGAAGAGAACAGATGGCTCTCCAACATGCTCAGAGGAAGATGAAGATTGCCCATTATGGAAGATCTAAGTCTGCCAAATTTGAACGAGTTTTTCCGAACTTGATTGATTCAAATCCTTTGGATTTAACGGTCCACAAGACCAATGAAGAGGAGAAAAGATGCAGTTTTATCACTGCCAATTCAGGTATATAATGTAAGACTCTGTTTTGTATGGACTTGTTTCACTGGTTCATTGTGCTAAACCATTTGTTTCTCTTCAATTCTTTGATCATCAGATCCCATATACGTTGCTTATCATGATGAAGAGTGGGGAGTCCCTGTTCATGATGACAAGTAAGCTTTACTTTTTTTTTTCTTTTTCTTTTTCTCTAAAATAATAAAAGTTTACAATTAAAATATGATTGTTGTACATAAACAAATTGATGTTTGTTACTACCATTTATTATATGTAATAGTGAATGAGTTTAATCTTCTTTATTAATTTAGTTGTGGTTTTGTTTATATATACAACAGGATGTTGTTTGAACTGGTTGTTCTAAGTGGAGCCCAAGTTGGGTCTGACTGGACTTCAATATTGAAAAAACGTGAACAATTCAGGAATGCTTTCTCAGGGTTTGATGCAGAGATTATAGCCAGTTTTACAGACAAGCAAATGGCCTCCATTGGTTCCGAATATGGCATTGATATTAGCCGTGTCCGCGGAGTTGTCGACAACTCTAACCGAATTCTAGAGGTACACTAAATACTAATTATTTTTATTTATTTTATGTCATAATAAAAATTTAAACAACCGAACTTTTTTATATATTTATGTATTTATTTTTCTTTGTTTTTTTGTGGGTGTCCTCTCAATCTTTTCTGTCTATTCGATCGCATATTTATATCAATCATTTATTCCTCACTTTTCATCAACTTTTTAGTTAATAGGGAAGTAAATATTAATTATATTGTTATAATAAAGTATCATTAATTAAAGGAAACATGATGTTAATCACATGATTTATTCTTTTCTTCTCATCTATATCTATACTATATACATGTGCTGAAAAGTTTCTTTGCCCCTAGTGAGTTCCAACCTTGTTATATCTGATTTTTAACACCTGACTCCACCTTGCCTGTTTTCTCACTTTGAGGATCAAAAAGATGAATAAAATTGTAGGACCATATTATGATGACTAAATTAACATATTGTTGTTGACAATTCTAGTAAAAATATCTAATTTATTTTCATTAATTAACATAATAAATTTAATTTAATGATGGCAGATCAAGAGGGAGTTTGGGTCATTTGAGAAGTACTTATGGGGCTTTGTAAATCATAAGCCAATCTCAACACAATACAAGTCAGGGCAGAGAATACCAGTGAAGACATCAAAATCAGAGACCATAAGCAAAGATATGGTCAGGAGGGGATTTAGGTTCGTTGGTCCAACCGTGGTTCACTCATTCATGCAAGCTGCTGGCCTAACAAATGACCATTTGATCACTTGCCACAGGCACCTCCCATGCACCTTACTAGGGGCCCGCCGTCCGGCTGCCCCATTCGCGGTGGCCCCTGTTGCTGCAGCCCCCGTTCTGCCGGAGACAAATGACCTATAGTGCTTCTCCTAATTAACACTACTAATTCTCAAGAAACAAAAGCAATGGAAGTTATAACTCAGAGAGAGAAAGAAAAACAAATGCTCAAAAGTGCATATATATAGTTGGCTAACTATATATTAATACTATGTTTTTTTTATGTGGTTGTGTATAATATTATGTAGTGAAGAATGCTGTGAGGTTTTTAGTTTAATACAGCAGTGAGTGAATTGTGAGTTTGAATTAATTACATTTGAAAATAGATTGATTATGTAGATGAGAGAGTGCTAAATAGATTTCCATTATTATTAGGAAGAGAGAAAAAAGTTTGATATAGTGTGCTAGTGTGCACAGCAACTAAAGAAGGCCCACCAAGAGTGAGTACTATAGAAGAGAAGACAAGAGCATGTGCATATGCATATGGAGGAGGCAATGGCATGTGTGTGGTGTTGTCAGTTTGCTTTTCTATAAATATTATAAAATATATTATTCCATGTGACCGAATATTATACTTTGCATTATTTGCATGATTTCCCCTTTAACAGCCTGTGTGAGATAGTGCAAGAAAGAGAGAGAGAAGAAAGACTTCTGGACCACTTTTCTCTTTCTTTCTTTCCCTTTTTTCTTTTTTTCTTGCTTCGTAATTTTTCATTGAGTTGTATTGATATTGATCATCGTCATTGATCTTCTGTTTTATTAATCAAATTCTAACTTTTTTTCCTTACTTCATTTGGGTTTTTGGGGTGATATTATACTCCAAATACTGTATCTATTGGGATTTGCTATGGATTTCTAGAATGTTTTTTTTAACACAATTTGTCTGTGTATATCACTTTTCTGAGAATGTCAAGCAAAATAGATAGTATATATAGATATATATTCCCTCTCCATGTGCCTACTTTCATTTTGGAAACCAAGCATATTGACCCTGCCCCACCCATTTTTGTTAACCAATACTATGCAAAAGGATTTCTTTATATTTGTACTCAATGTTTCTCCAATGAAGACCTTTTGCTAATTGCAGCAGTGCTATGGATGAACGTTGGAAAAAGGGTGTTTATCACTATTTTAATGTGGCATAATGATGAGTGGGACTCAATATATGATAGTCAGAGGTCATTGTACATTAGTGTTCATCTTTGTGAATTAAATAGAAATGAAATATTCACTTGCTCAAAATGATAATGGAGTAAATAAGAAATTGTCACTTAAAATGAGCTAATTGAAGAAGAAAATAAGTAGAAAAACTTGTATCCCAAATAGGGAAAAAAACATATAAGTGTACATAAAGGAAAAAATATACATAAAAATAGAAGAGGTGCATCAAGAACTCTAAAACTAAATTGATAAGAAATTAAGGAAACTCTCTATTATGGTGTAAAATTCGCACAACAACAAATTTCTAAATTAAGAAAGATTGTACATGAGATCTGTTGGGAAAATTTATACATGATCTTGTTTATTTTCATGTAGATCTTATATTAAACAAAATAATATAAGAAAACCTAGAACATGTTTCTAAAATTGAATTCATACAGAGATAATGATAAGAACACTTACATTATTGTGCAGCGGAATGATTAAGTCATTCCTCCAGTTTCTCTAACTCTTGTATCCTTTCTGTCGCAGGGTATCACCAAGAAACTGAACCGTTCTTCAATTTTCTTCACAGCCTTCCAAAGTATCCTTAGAATTACCTAGACTAGAGTGAACAATTCTCAACACATGAGATAAATACAAAGAGAAGAAGAATAGAAGATAAAAACTCACTTAGAAAATGACTTATGTTGTAGAAAGAATCTAAAACCTAGAGCATCAAGAATAGATCTTCTGATTTTCTATCAGATAGTCTTTCTGTAATCTGTTTTCAACTCTCACTTAGCATTCATTTTATAGGCTCAATTAGGTTACTTATTTAATTAAAAAATAAATAAAATAATAGGCAATTATCAGCCCTAGGTCGAAATTCCCCTGGGCTTTAGATCCGTGAAATTTCTCATTTAATTATTAGCCTGTTGGCCTTAAAATCAAGACCTGTATTATTTTCTACTGATTAATTAATTAAATAATTATTTAAATCCTTTATCAAATTAATTATTTATAATTTGAACATTGATTTAAAATTATTTATTAATTTAGATACAAATTTATCTTAATTAATAAATCTGCTCAAAAATCTCTTTTCTTCTGTAAATTATATAACTCTCTGAAACTATCCAAAATTGACATGGTCAACTTTAATAATTATAATTGATAATTAAATCAATTAATTGAGACTATCTAGATGATTTTATCCAAGGTATAGTGGGGACTATGGGCCTATGAAATCAAGCTCTAATAAGTTATCATAAATTTAACAAATAAATTTACTAACTTATTAATTCCTCCTGACTCCACTAAAGACTCAGAATTGCACTAATGAATTCATAGAACGCTCTATAAGCAATATAGACACGTTATTAATTCTCCATTGTTACAACCATAATTGTCACTCAATCCTCTATAGATGGTCTACAATGAGATGGGACTAAAATACTGTTTTACCCCTCATTGTATTTTATCCTTAAAACACTTAGTTCCTTGTAAATGATATTTTAGTAAACTAATATTAATTATTGAAATGAGATCTCCATCATTTAGCACCTTGAACCAAACTTAAAGTAAACCATCATTTCACTTCATTAGAAGCTATAAATGTTCATATCTATGATTAACACTCCCACTCAATTATACTACCGAGTTCTCAAGATGTAAGTATGGGCTAATCCGTAGGGTAAACTGGTAACGTACAAGTCAAAGAACTCAAATAATACAATCAGTTAGAATACTAACCACTCAGAATTGAGATTGAATTGACCTATGGTCAACCATATGATATGACTAGAATAGATAATAATGGTATGTTTACTTATTCTATCTATTGTCAATATCGGTCCAGTCCGATGTAACAAATACATCCAATCTTATCTACATTGCTAATGTTCTGGAAAGAACATAACACTACAATGTGGAAGTAGATCATATCGTAGATTGGCAAATCAGTACAAATCGTGTGCACTGACTAATCTTAGGACTAACTTATTTTGAACATATAATCATATTTATATTCCAATGTGATTACGTCACTATAAATACAATTAGCTATATGCTCAAGATTTAATAGAAGTTTATATTAAACAAATAATCATGAAAATAAAACATGTGAGCAAAGTGATTGACCAAGTCAAAAATTGATTTCTATTCTTTTATTGATAATAAAATGAGATTACAAAGAAATTGAGTTTTAATTAGAGCATTAAACCCCAACAAGATCTTGATCTGCGAAATCTGCACGCAAGTATACGTGGTCATGTCAAGTAATAAATTTTGTAAGAATAGAGATCGTCTCACAGAGACTATTAACTAATTACCAATAATTGCTTTTCAAATTCTATTTGGTGATTAAAATTAAGATGAATAATTCTAAACTACGAACACAATTAAAATGTCTGTAAAAAGAACAATGAATCAATGAATTAAAAATCAATAATAAAAAGCCTAGGAATTAATTTCATCAGCTTTTCATTCTATTAATTTTACTAATATGTTCTAAATCTCTTCTTCCTATTCTAATAGCAGGTTAACATAAATCGATTCCTATTCTTTTTCAAGATATAAGATCTCAGCCTATATGCAGGTTTTCTACATTTCTGTGATAAACTTAAACATATAGAAGACATTAAGCATGGAAACTTAATTACTACACAAGTCATACAAGTGCTTTCGCCCAATATGCAACCTATGTCTATATAATGATAGCATATTCAACTCTCGTCTTTTGAATTTTGAATCAAAACCATTAAGTCAAGTAAATAGTGAACAAGTATTTACTAGCATTAAGCAAACATCATATAGATTAGAATAGAGAAAAATATCAATAGAACATCATAATAAAATTAAATTGAAGTTCAAGCGACTACATCAATCCCTAGATAAAGGATTTAGTTCATAGAGAACATGATAACAATAAAATTCAGATAATTGTTCATAGAAGATAACCTAAAAGAATTCAGAAGAAGAAGAAATCTTGAAATTAATAAACCAGAAAAAGAAATCTAAATACAACAGTCTTTTCTAAATCTAGGGTTTATAAAACTAAAAGTGCTCCTTAAATTCGCAGATTAATGTCCCTTAAATAGTTTTCCAATGCTCCCAAGTGAAAAGATCATTTTTTCCTTCTAAAAGTGGCTTCAGATCTCAAAACCGTGTCGATAGCACTGTAGCGCTAGTTTTGAGCGTTGTGGCGCTAGTTTTGAGCGTTGTAGTGCTATTGACATTGCCAAATTGCATCAAATATTGATGTACTAGCGCTGTAGCACTAGTAATGTAGCGTTGGGGCATTAATCTTCAGAGTCTTCAAGCGTTGTAGCTCTAGTTTTGAAGCGTTGTAGCGCTAATTACAGAAAAAAAATGGCTTGAGGTCATCTTCCTAGCGTTGTAGCGCCACTATGATAGCGTTATAACGCTATCCACAAAAACAGTTTTTGGAACTATTGCTCCCAAATGACTCGATTTTCTCCAAAATAACTCTATTTTCTTCCACTTTCACTTCATTCCACTCTTTTTGCCATCTTAGCATCAAAAACCTGAAACATGAACAAACAAGCATAATTCTACAAAAAAATAGCCCTAAACTAATGAAAACCTTCCTAAAAACTAGACCATAAACGAGCCTAAAACTCATTTATCAAACTCCCCCAAACTAATCCTTTACTCGCCCTCGAGTAAAGAATCTAACTAGACTCAAACATAAGCAAACCAAGTTGACATAACTAACCAATTCCAACACTCAAGACTGTTATGCACATATAATTCTCAAGAAAGCAACATACTATTTAAAATATTAATCTAGATTTTCAGTCAAAATACTTCACCATTTTACTGCAATTTATTAACACCAAAGCTCATTTACTCATAACTTGCAAATAAAATAGTTGAACCACTTTATGCACATCAAATTCTCACCAATTAACCACATAACCAAGTTATTTCTATATGCCTGCACTACTTACTATTCTCCATTAATATAAACAAATGCACAAATAAGAATCAATAGGACTTTCCAAAGGTTGTAATAGAAGGCTTTGGTACAAGTAGATAAAGACACATTTTAAGCTTAATCATACCACAAGCATTCCAACTAACAAACTTTCCCATCAATTTCAAACCACCCATCCCGTGTTATTATTATTATTTTTTTCTTTACAACGATTGAGAAAACTATGCAAAACCATCTCGTTCTTATTTTTCTTTCTCATAATACACTCCCCCAAACTTTGATTTTTCAATAGATAACTGTTTGGGAGTGTAATCATTTTACACTTTCATTTTCTTTTCTTTCTTTAACTTTTCTCAATCACAAGGAATTTTCTGAATAACACATGATACATACATCCCATTACACAATCACTCCCCTCATATAATAGTCTTCATGCTCATGGTATGAGTCAAAAAGAGTAAATGGTAATCCAAATCACAACTAGGCCCAAAAGAATGTGTTAACAAGAAAATAGTTATGAGGCTCAAAAGGGTTAACTAAGGATAAAATTTTATAGGGATAGCTTGAAAGGCCCAACTAGTCCAAAAAAAATTGCCTATATCCTTTTCCTAAAGGGAATTTACTCATTTGGTACCCTATGTTTTTGCAAAGTATCATTTTGGTACCCTCTATTTTCAATAATGCTCATATGGTACCCTGTCTTTTAAAATTATACATATTTGATACCCTAGACTCAGATTTGATAGATAAAATTTTGTCAATATGATCAAACTGTCATAAGTTATATGTAATTAAGTAATTAAATTTAAATTTGGAACTTACATAATTGACAGCAGTTTGATTAAATTGGTAAAATTTTATTAATTAAATTTGAGTTTAGGGTACCAAATATGTACGATTTTAAAATACAGGGTACCATATGAGCATTATTGAAAACAGAGGGTACCAAAATGATACTTTGCAAAAACACAGGGTACCAAATTGTTACCTACCCTTTCCTAAATGTGCATTGTTTCAAATTTCATCTCAAATAGTAAGCAAACAGGTTTTATAATTTTTTCAATCTTTTTCAATCCACAATCCAAATTCGACATGCATAAAATACTTCAACTATAACATTTGCAATTTATGAGCAATAGATCTCTAATGTCAACAAATCATAGTGAAAAAAAAAAACAAAGTAATCTAACCAAGCACACAGATTGTTTCAGAAGCACATCAACTTTTCCTTTGGATTATACTACATTACAGTCAATCATATTAAAAACGACAATTATCATCAACTTAATTTACACTCTAAAACACAACTCAATACAAACTAACTAAAAAAAAACAAACTGAAAACATAAATCTCTCCCCCAAACTTAAAACCTAACATTGTCCACAATGTTAAAGTGCATAAAGAATGAGAAAAGAGACTTACCTAAACTGCCACGTCAGTATGGCGGTTGTGGAGGCTGGGACGAAGGTTCGTCAAATGGTTGAGACGGCGGAGGCTGTGGTTGTTGAAATCCAGCAAATGGCGGAGGCGGAGGTGGTGGAAATAGCGAAGAATACGGTGGATACGATGGTGATGGAGCAAAATAATTATGATCCGCATCATTCAAAGACCAACGACTCATTAAATTATTTAAACGAGTCACATTGTTTACCTCCTACTCGTACCGCTGTCCCATATACTGATTCATCATTTGATGATGTTGGACCATGTATTGATTTTGTTGAACAAGATAATCCAACCGATCATGGACGTACTGCATTCTAGGGTCAAGACTACCCTCCAGAGACAACAGTTTTGCATTCTCCTCCACCTCAGGTTCAGCACGACGCTTCCCTTTCTTTCTCGTCTATGACACATAAAGAACAGGCTCGGGATAATCCTTCATTAAAGTAACAGATAAAGGCTGTTGCAATGACTGATAAATATCTGTTACGAACTCGGGCACTCCAGCTTTGTAACATAACATAGTGATCACAGACCCATGGCCCAATCCTCCAGTGGTATGGCCTTTTTCGATGTACTCAATGTTCTCTTTAATCCACAAGCCCATGTTGACATTCATACATGTCATCAGAGCATACATCAAAAGTACTCTATCCTTAGTCATGTCAGACACATGACTTACTGGCATAAACCGAGCACACACAAAGAAGGCCCATAACCTTGCCTCTATGTTCAACTGACATGAAGAAATACTCTTAGGCAAGGAGCCAGATAGATTCCACAGAGCTCCCTCAAAACACTTCTCAGCCACAGCAACATAGTCTATGTATCCTTCCAAAAATCGTGAATATTCCTCATCTTGCTCTTTGATATGTGACACATTAATCACCTAATTAATTGATTCAGCAGTGAAAGGCACCCGCTTGCCTCTAACAAACACTTTATCATTGTGCTTAGCCTTCAAATTTGCATCAAACTCATAAACCAATGATACGTTCGCCTGGGCTCGTTTAGTAACAAATTTTTCCCACTTCCTAGCCGCTAGATTTGCTCTAACCAACTCAAAAATTTGATGATCAAAGGGTTCAGATTGAAATTCAACCTCTCTTTCAAGAATCAAAGTCTTTCTTACAAACCTCTCATACCGTTCTTGACCCGAATAATCAATAAATCTTGTTTCATCAAACTCCTACTTCAGTGTGTCCTCCCTTTGTTGAGATGCAGAAGCTTTTCCTTTACCTTTATCCTTAGACTTCCCATCCTTACTCTTAGGAGCCATAATACCTATGCACTCAACACCACAAATCCCAAAAAAAATTTGCCAGCACCTCCCCTTAAAGTATATACTTTCCTTCTTCTAAATTACCCTACAAATCCAATATCACAGAACAAAATACCCAAACACCACGGATCACAGCAGGAAAAACTAATTTATACCCAAAGACAAACAAAGTTTGTACCCACCCAAAATGTGAAAAGAATCTTGAAACGAAAAGGCGTGAAAACACTTAATAGCCTTTGAAATTGCCTTCCATGTGCTTGAATGACCAAAGCCCCTTGAAAATTTGAACTTTCTTCAAGAAATTTGAAATTTTGATTTTTAGGGTTCAAAACTTTGATTTGGAAATGGATTTTGATGGAAATGAATAGATTAATGGGTAATAGGGATGAGAAAAGAGAAAAGATGAAGAAGAAAGATGGAAAAAATGGTGGAATATCTTGGAGGATGCTTTAATGGAGGATAAATGGTGGTAGGGGTGGTTTGAGTAGAGAGGAAGAACAGAAAACGGAATTGGAGAAGAAGAGAATGTGGTTTGGGGAAAAAAATTTCGAGACCCTTACCTTTTTAAATTTCTAAAATCTTAGGGCGTTGTAGCGCTACATGGGGAGTGTTATAGCGCTACTTGGACATTTAGCCATCCATTGAATCTGGAACAAGCGTCATAGCGCTGCCTTGATAGCGCTGTAGCGCTATCAATTCTGGAAATTTCAACAAATTAGCGCGCTATAGCGCCTGTTTTCAGCATTATAGCGATATATCCTCGGCAAATTGACCCTAGCCTCTGCTTGTAGCGCTATAGCGCTTAGAATGTGGCGTTGTAGCGCTACATGCTCCTCCACTTTAAACTTTTTTTACGGTTTATGAGTTACATAAGAATTTTTCCTGATTAAAACTAAAAACCACTAAAACACAATTTCTAAAAACATTGTTTAAAAAAAACATAAAATTACAAATTAACAATAAACATAGGAATGCCACCTAAGAGCACTGCCTTTAACGTCTTTTAGCCAGACTGTGAACACCCAATGCAGAGTGGTTCCATAATCACCACAGACTTGCATTTTTCCACCGCGTCTTTTAAATAATGCTTCAATCTCTGACCATTCACCTTAAAGTGTCCCGTTTTCTCGCTATGAATTTGCACCGCTCCATATGGAAATGAAGCGACAACTGTGTATGGTCTTGACCATCTCGACTTCAATTTACCTGGAAATAGCTTAAGTCTAGAATTAAATAGCAGCACTTTGTCTCCTGGTTGAAAATCTTTCCTAAGTATTCGCTTATCATGAAAGGCCTTGTACTTGTCTTTATAAATCCTCGCATTCTCATAAGCTTCATTCTGAAATTCATCGAGCTCGTTCAACTCCAAAAGCCTATTTTGTCCCGCCATAAAGAGATCAACGTTTGACCGTTTCACAACCCAGTAAGCTCTGTGCTCAAGTTCCACCGGTAAATGACATGCCTTACAAAACACCAATCGATACGGTGACATACTGATCGGAGTTTTGAAGGCTGTACGATATGCCCACAGTGAATCATCAAGCTTTTTTGACCAATCATCCCTTGATGTATTTACAGTCTTTTCCAAGATGTTTTTAATCTCTTGATTTGACACTTCGACTTGACCATTTCCAAGTGGATGGTAGATGTAATGCCCTCCTAATCCATGACCGTTACACTATGTACTTAAAATTGTGTCAGACCTACTAATCAGGTCATTTGGCTTAAATCGTGTAACTAAGGTTAGTGACAAGGGTTAGGGTTAAAATTTTTGGTCAAGAACCATTGATTTTTATTTCAAAATTGTTATACAACATGGGATCCCAAAATATTACAACACAACTGTTTAAAAGGATAAATACATAACAAAAAGTTACATCAGCCGACCTAAGCGGCAAAATAGGGTTATAACCCTAGTTCCTCTGAGATAACCTCGACCGTGATGGTCAAGCAGCCGCATATGTACACGCTGCCACCGAAGCTCTCCAACTCATGGCTAGTCAACTTTCCTTTTCCCTTACCTACACCACAAAGCACCTGTGAGCCGAGGCTCAGCAAGAAAACAGAATGTGCAACAACAGAGTATATAACTTTAAAATAACCATTCAACAATAATCATTAACATAAATTCATAGCCAATATCATTAAAATTCAATCACCAATCACATGATCATTGGATCAACCTGGGGCCGTTGCCCTATTCAGTTGGCTTTTAAGCCAACCCTCGGGCCTATGCCCTAGCTACGTGACCATAGAGTCACCTAGGGCCTCGCCCTTAGCTCTGTCTCACTAGCCATAGATCTAGCCCAACCCCCGTGTTTCACCTTTCGACCTTAGAGTCGATCAACATAGTAGTACGTTGCTAGTTTAGGCCAATGCCTCTCGACCAGTGCACAACACACTATTGTCGCCCTTGACTTATAAGTCAAGCCCTGATCCATGATTTCATACCTTACTTATAAGAAACAGATGCGGATAGGCACATCCCAACAATTAAGCACATATTCATGCTAATCATTTAATCCCATTGGATAATCATTTCCATAATACTAAGCATATTCACCTAATGGGGCCACATGCCCTAACCATAGAATTCATGTAACGAATATAAGCACTTAAACATTCATCAACAAGCATTTAAAATAATAGCCCAACATAACCAATCCAGGGGCCCAAGCCCTAACCATATTCAAATGCTATAGATGGGCCAAGCCCTAATCATAATAACACATAATGAACAGGCCAAGCCCTAATCACACACAACACGTTCTGGGTGCAGTTTTCTTACCTTAGGTCAAAGCAAGCGTAAATAAAAGCGACCCTCGAGCACGATCCCAGTTTCGAGCCCTTAGCAATACCCTAAGTCACAACCATAAAATAGGATTCTATTAATATCAAGTGATCAAAGGCTTTCGGACCAAGTCCTAGCCTCTGGGGCCTCGAGTTCCACCAAATCGGGTAGTGGAAACAATCCCAAGCCCTAAGGAAAAAGTTCTATTTTGAAAACAAACTCCCAAGGCAAAACTGCCCAGGCAGGCCACGACTTGCCCTCCTGTGGGTCGCGGCGCCCCCCCTGATCAGCCTCATCCTCCTCTCTGTCCAGAGGCACAGGCCGCTACTTGGCCTCTCAAGTCGCGGCGCTCCCCCCAGGCAGAGGCCTCTCATGGTGCATGGCTCAGGCTGAGTCGCGACTTATCAAGAACAAAGTCACGACTTGGCCCCACGAACCCAAAAAATCCTCCATTTCAGTAGCCAAATTCAATCCTAACCATACCAAATTTCACCCTAAAACATAATTCAATCATCCCAATCACTCTAATATGTTCCCAGCAATAAAACCCAACATAAAACTAGCTCAAAACCTCATCAAAACTCCAATTCAATTCATAACCTTAAAGTGTTTAAGAACACTAAAAACCAGCCAAGAAAACACAAAATTTAATGACCCAAAATTGTAATTCAAAGCTTACCTTAGTTCCTAATTGAATCCACAAGCTATCACTGAGCTAATCTCCAAGTCTAGAGCTCCAATTTTGTGATTTCTAGTCCAAAAATCCCTTAATTCTTCTATGGTTTTAGCTTAGAAAGCTTGAGAGAAAAGGTAGAGAGAAAGAGTCGATCTAGGTAGCAGCTTCTAGGATTTCTAATTTTGTTTTATCTAACTTAACTAACTTAAGCTAATCCTGAGGCTCGGGGTACCAAAAACGTCCCCGAGGACAAATTGGTAAATTTCCCCAATATTCCCTCCTAAGCTCTCTAACTTCAAATATATCTCCAATTATGTCCTTGATACTGGCTCTGTAACGCCCTGGTTACCCCAGAACAGTTACGGTAAACAGTGAACCGGAAATTTGACCCGCTACCCGAGTCCTTTGGTTAAAAACGTGATCTAGGTACCATTAACAGGTTAAGGTGAAAAACCAATAAAAAGGAAAGGGTACATTTCGTTAAGTAAATAAACTGCTCATGAGCCTTTTTAAAATGTTTATAAGTAGTTTGTACTACAAAAGAGTTGCTACAGTTCCAAATATACAATCCCCGCCGGCCTAAGTGGCAAAAATAGGGTAAACCCCTAGTCCCTCTGAGAACTCCTTGACCGTGGCAGTCAAGCGGCCCTGTATGTACATCACATCGCCCAAGCTCTCCACTCAAGTCTGGCCAAGCTTTTCCTTTCCTTTACCTGCACCACATAGCACCCATGAGCCAAGGCCCAGCAAGAAAACATAATAAAACATGATATAATATCAACAACGATCATAATAACCATTCAGGACTATCAGTCCAACAAACAGGTGACAATAGCCAAAAGTCACAATAATGAGCATCGCTCCCTCTAGCCATGTGACAATAGGGTCACCAGGGCTTAACTGATAGGTGATTTCTTTCATAAGCATGTTCAGGACAGGTGCATGGTGATTGGTCACCAACATAACCTTCCTCATGACTCTAGGGTCGAAACTATGGACAACGTCCCTTAGCCACGTGACAAACGGTCACCGGGGTCATACACCTTGGCTATAGTCATCTGGTCGTAGACCAGGCAAGCGCTTATAAGTTCTTCGACCTCAGGGTCGGTCCTACATTAATGCCATAGAGCCATTCAATGCGTGGTCATCGACTTTAGAGTCGGTCCCTGACTAGTCAGTGTCTCAAACAGGTAATCAGCGTTCACTAGCATTTAACATGCAATCCATGTCCACATAAATCAATCAACATGCCTCAATGTCAAACCATGCATGTCATATACCTATACAAGGTGCAACTGTATTCATACACTGTTTTCTTACCTCTGGTTCGAGTGAGAATTATAATATGAACGACCCCTGAGAACGACCAACCTTTAAAATCCTTGACGGTCACCTGGTCATAACCAAATCATAGAATTTATCAATAAAAATGATAACTGAGGGTTCCCAAACCAAATCCCAACCCCCGAGACATCAAATACTACCCAATCGGGTACTAGGTCCAACCCCGAGGCCTATGGTTTGAATCCCTAAGCTAAAAACCACATTTTAGCAAAATTGGCCTTAAGGGCCGCGGCCCCCCTCTGCTGTGCCGCGGCGCGCCTCCAAACAGAGAGGCTCCCCATCTGCCAGACGCCAAGGGCCGCGGCGCTCCCCTGCTGCGCCGCGGTGCTCAGCCCAGAACAGCCAAGTCGGCCACACGAACCAGTCTTTTTCCCTGAGCTCTTTCCTCTCAAACCAGCCCTTCAAACCCTCTCTAAACCTCTTCCAAACACACAATTAAACCCCCAAATAACACCCATAGCTCACCCTCATCAAACCCCAATCAAAACAACATAAAAACTCCCTTTAATCCTCACTTCCCACATCAAAATCCATGGATCAAAAACTGAAACGAAAACAGAGCATAACTTGAGTTCAATGACCAAAACTTACCTTAAAACCTGTTTTGAACTTCCCACACAAGCAGAACCAAGTCTACTAACTCAGCCTTGAAGTTCCTTAGCTTTATATCCCACCTAGAACTCAAAACTCTCAAAGAAGGCAATGGAGAAGATTAAGCTAGGAGAAGGTACGGGAATGAAGGAAGCAAACCCCTGTTTTTACTCTGTTTATTCCACAGCCTTCAAAGCCACTTAAGTTACATATATCCTTCCAAAAAGACCAAAATACCCTTGTATCATTCTAAGCCTTTTAAACCAACTCAAGGGAAAAATTGGTACATTCCACTAAACCCGTTAATTATAATAAACGCTTCCCAACTCCCGCTAATCTCAATATCCTCAAACATCAACAATTCATAACCTGTTACCCTAAAATCCCCGGTAACGCCATAACCATAAATATCACCCCGAGACTCACCCCGAGCCCCGAGCTCAAACCTGTTACGACCAAACCGATAAATCACGTTTAAAGATCGTCTCATGTCGAAATACTCGAACCAATCCACATTATAATGTGGTCTCACAATATATCATTATCGCACATACAAATATACAATTATACCCTCAACGGGCCAAATTACCAAAATACCCCTGTAAACAATTGTGGACTCACATGCACGCGTTTAACATCATATTATAATATAATTCTCATAAACATGCATAAACACATTTAATGGCGTAATTAAACAGTTATGGCCCTCCCGGCCTACTAATCCAGCCATTAACCATAATAGGGAATCCGGGGTATTACAGGCTCTGTCCCCGGTGCTAACTCAATCAAATCCACCGAAAGTTCCCTACTATCAACCATCACTGGCAATGCCCTAATCCATCTCCTAGAAATTACTAGTTCCCCTGTAGGCAATAAAGTCCCAAACCCCGCAGTCCGATATACACTAGGTCTACACAATCTATCAATCACTTTACTAGAAACAAAGGAATGTGTAGCATCAGAATCAATCAATACAGTAAAAGGAGAGCCAGCGCTAGAAAGCTGACCTGTCACTACCGAGGGGCTAGCCTCGGCCTCGGCCTCTGCCTGCGTCAAAGTGAATACTCGAGCTGGAGTCAAGCTATCCACCTTTCCCGCTTCACCTTTCTTCACTGTTGGGCAGTCTTTCCTAAGATGCCCCACTATTCCGCACACAAAACAAGCTTTGGCCCGACATTCGCCCAGGTGGCGTCTTCTACACCTCGGGCACTTTGGATAGGTCTGCCATGCCTCACCACCACCCTGACGGCCACCCCGACCCCTCCTGTCAGGACTAGCAGCAGTTAAGGTATCAAGAGTCTTTCTCTTGAAATCACTGGGGTCTCTGCTCCTACCTGACCCTGAATAAGGAGGCACCACTCTGGGGCCCTCGCGCCTCACCGCACTTTCCCTCCAAATCTTGTTCTCCGCTTCCTCAGCAGTAAGAGCCTTCTCAACGGCCTGGGCATAAGTTGTTCCTCCAGGTACCATTGTAATCCTAATATCCCAGGCTATCATAGCATTAAGCCCCCTGATGAATCTATCCTGCCTAGCAGCATCAGTAGGCACAAGATCTGGTGCAAACATCGCAAGCCTATCAAATTTTAGGGCATACTCTGTAACAGTCATATTGCCTTGCACCAAACCCAAAAACTCATTAACTTTTGCTGCTCTGACGGCAACATTGTAGTATTTCTGGCTAAACAAGTCTCTGAAACCTTCCCAACTCAAAGCAGTCACATCCCTGAGTTTCACAGACCTTAGAAGAAGAAAGCAATACAACAATGGATAATAGTAGTATAATTCCGAAAGAAAAAGATTGATCCCCTTCCTTGAGCTATTTCTTGCGTATATATAGGCTCAGGAAGAGTTACATGAATTAGGAAATAATATCTATCCTTTATGATCGGATCTGCAGGTCATAATGAAGAGATATTCTCGGATATCATCACAACTGTACAGATCTTTACATGAATGAACGGAATATACGACCAAGCTGGTCGTATATAAAACTTGATCTTTTCATGTGGAAATAATGCTGGTCGATAGGCGAGCCATATCTCTGCTACGTGTCCGCCACGTGTCGAAAATCCTTGCCACGTCATCAGCAATTGATTTATGGATAAACATTTGCCCCCAAGTTTATTTATTGCGACCAGCAATAATTAAACTTAGGAAACTAACTTTTTGTATGCCCCACAAAATCTGTCAGAGCCTCTCGTGCGATCTTGAAAACTGTGACCTAATCACGTCCAATCATGCCTTTTCAGTTTTCAAGAAACCATTTCGACGACTATTACACTCCCTCATGCCTTGAAAAAGGTAACTCATGATTACCCCCTTTCGGCACACCTCAGCTTCTATAAATAATCCCCACATTCTTCTTTTAACTCTTTACATGCCATCTCTTTGCCAAGAACTCTCAAGAACTATATTCCAGAGCCCAGAACTTCAAAGTTTTCAGTCGCTTTGCTAAGGATCTTTCGCTTGCAAACCCAAAGCTACTCCTTTTCAGGATCTCCAATCTTCATTCAGGTAAATTTTCTTCGACGTTTAACCCTTCGAGATGCCATGCATGCTGTTTCTGTGCTCTGAAACTTTTTGTGTTCTTGGGTAGAAATTTGTGAAGATTTTGTATATACCCTTTGATGCTTGATAGGGTAGTGTAGTTTTGCTCTATAGAAGTTAGGAATCAGTTTGATAGACAGGATCATAGGTTTAGGGCATAAAATCGAATTTTTACTTTGATTTTTAAGCTAGCTGAAAAACTGGGTTTTTCCCGCCCCTTTGGAGTAGAAAAAGCTTTTTTTAGAAAAACTTTTTACTTTCACTTTTTGATCCGTTTTTCAAACTGCTCGCATAAAACTTAGTGTTTTGGTTAGAATGCTACTGGTCGTAGACGCGAGCAACGTTACTCCAACTTTCAACATAAGCTCCCAAGCTGTGCGTCTTATCTCCTCCTTTGTCTATTTGCAGTTTATATGCAAGACCCGTGGGGAGGAGAAAGACCCATCGACGACGATCTATTAGCTCAACTACTCGAGGATGAAGAACAACCCTCGACATTGATACCCAATATTCCCTTTTCTCATATCAATCAAAACACTTCCCCAGTCTTGACCTAAAACATGGCTCGCACCAAAACCAAGGCCCAAAAAAGAAAAACCTCCGACACTTCCCATCAGCCTGCTGCTACGGCTGATGCTTCCTTGACCAGTGGTCGAGATGAAATTGCTCCCAACCCAAACATCCAAAGACATGCCCGCCCTCGACACGCTATTCAACCGGATGTTGAGTGGCATGTAGTCTCTGCAAGTAGGGTAACGGTTAGAATGATCGCCAACTACTTAAGGAAATACGGTCTGCCAAGGGTGACCCTAGTCAAGCCCAACCTAGACCAAAGGGCTAATTTTCCTAGAGGTGCCTATAGCGCCTAGTCGCGGTTTCATATTGAGACAGGGGCCACCTTGCCTCTTCACCCATTCTTTCAGGGGGTGGCCAACTATTTTGGAGTTGCCCCCTTTCAAATAACCCCTAATGGATATAGGATGCTTGCTACACTCTATATCGTGTATAGCCAGAAAAAATGGCCCGTGCCATCGCCTCATGAGGTCAACTACCTGTTCGACCTCAAATCTAACCCTAACCATGAAGGCACGGGGTTCTTCCACCTTTGTCATCAGGAAACTAGGCGTACTTTCCTGACTAACACAACCCACATCTCAAACGTGGGGAGGTACTACCAAGAGTACTTCCTTACGGCTCACCTGGTCGCGGACAACCTGGCTTTCGCAGGAGGAGGTAAAACTTTCGTATCGCTGGCTAACTTCTTCACTTAGTGTTTTCCTCCACAATGTCTTAAACTTTTGATGTCTTCCAGGCCCGTGGCTACGACCAAACCCAACTCTGGGCATGGAGTCGAGATCGGCACTCTTGGCCAGCATGACTGATGCTGAAAAGAGTGTCAAGAATCTGGTTACAGAGGCTAACCTTAGGTTGGCTGGCCTCTGGACCCCTCAATCAGACATGAGGGGGCCCTCGACAGGGAGTGCTCGCGCCGAAGAGGAACCCGAGCAGCAACCTCAAGCGTCACCTCCACGGAGGAGACCGACTAGAGTCACGATCAGGGAACCTGCTGGCACTCATCGATTAGAGAGGCCCTCAGTCCCCTTAGGGAAAGAAAAGCATAAGGCCACCGAGTCTGCCGACCTCTCTGATGACTCTTCAAACGACAACGGTATAGTAATTTCTCTTTTAGAAAATTTGCCAATTCCCTGTCATCTATTCGATGGGGACGACAATTTCAAATATGCTCCACACTTAGGGCTAGACTTCTTCGTGTCAAAGAATGAGTGTAAGACTAGTAGAGTCTGTAGTGTAGTGACCAGTAATAATAGCTCGGGTATTGGACTTTGCAATCCTTTTTTGTTTCTTTTTCTGATGTAATGTGTTTGGCTATTCATGATATCTCACTGTTTGACTTTGTTCTTGTTTTTCAGGCATGGACTCTACCAACGTGTTCGATCTTTATAGCACCCCAGAGGCTGCTGCTACCCCTCCAAGCAAGAAGAAAGATGGTAAGAGACATACTGGGGAGAGCAGCAAAGAGCCTCAGGCAAAGAAGGCCCAGAACGCAGGCCCTTCGGAGGATAGGCCCTCTGCCACCGCGACTCCGCCTTCTCCCCGCGAGCAGCAGACTCCATCTGCTACGGCCAGGTCGACTCCTTCTCCCGACGCCCCATCTGACCAACCTCAGTAGGAGGATCCTTGTAACGCCCTACTTCCTTAGAGCCATTACTATGTGAGTTTTAAATGTGCATTTAACTCGCTAATAGAGGTTTTTAGGTCAAAAGTGTAATTAAATCATAAACAGTGAAATAAACTTTGAAAATAATTCCATTTACTATAAAATGTTGAGTAGTTGACACTTGGGATCCCAAGAAACTGTTTAGAAATATTTACAACACATAATTTACAAATTTAAGTCGACTAGACGACAAAATCTAGGTTTTAGTACAACCATCTCCCAAAACCACTGGCCGTGGCAGCCAAGCAAGCCAAACATGTACGCGCCGCTTCACGCTCTCCGTACTCATGGTTGGTTGACTTTCCCCTTGCCCTTACCTGCACAACAGAGCACCCGTGAGCCGAAGCCCGGCAAAGAAACCCTCACAAGCAGATAACATATACATAACAAACACTTATCAGTTAAACAGGCCATCAATAGGCTAAACACATGCGGCCATGCCATCCCAGGGGCTTTACCATCCCCTGCAACTCGCACTCCATCAATAGGCTAAACACATGCGGCCATGCCATCCCACACCGTGAAGATATCCCAGGTATCCTTTAGGGCCTCACCCTGCAACTCGCACTCCACGTGCTCAACGCTGCTCCCGGCCCCTTGCCGTACTCGGCCTAGCACTCAACGTGCCCAACGTCGTTCCCGGCCCTTTGCCATTCCCAGCCCCTGCCGACCTCGGCCTGCACCGGTCCCGGCTTTCGCCGATCATTCATCTAATCGCATTCATAGCATAACAAACATATACTAAATACTAACAAATTCAATCAAAGGGCTACGCCCTGCAATTCAAACATATTGGGCTCAGCCCTGCATACAAGCTCTATGGGAACAATGGTTTTCTTACCTGTGTCCCGAGCTCCTTAAGCACGGTCCTCTAATCTGAGCCTCTTTGAGAACCTAGTCACAACACATAAATAGCATCCCCATTATTAACCAATTTAAAACATCTCCCGGAACCAATCCCGAGCTCTCGGGACCTCTCGGACCTCCACATAAGGTGGCGGAAGCGTCCCCCGAGCCCCCTGAGCAAAAGCCTAAAAACTAAATTTTCCCTACCCAGAAATGGCCTAGGGCCGTGGCACTAGCCCTCAAGGGCCGCGGCGCCCAGCGCGGCCTCCTCCCCTGATGCAACCTAGTGCCACAACGCAGAAGAACAGGGTCGCGGCGCCCCTTCGCGAACCCAGAATTATGGGTTTTCCCCTGCATTTTCCCCAAGCCAAAACACTCCCAAATCAACCCCAAAGCATACCTAAGTCCCAAATTCAATTCAAAACCCCACATAGACCCTCTAACAACTCAGAAACATCAACAACAAGCCTAAACACAAAATCAAACCCCCAATTCACAAATTGGCTTAAAACTTTATAAAACTTAAACCAATAAACCAGAAACTTGAACCACAGCAGCTAATACATAACAGAGATGCATAAAACCCTTACCTCAAGTAGAAATTCGCCCCTGAGCCTTCTCCAAGTCCAACTCCAAGCAAATCCCTCTTATTCCCAAACTGAACCTAGGCAATCTTCATCCCCAAGAATCCACCAAACAGCCACACAAATCAGCAGTTAACCTTACTATTTCTCTGCATAATTCAATCAAGATACTGAATAAAACTTACCTTTGAGCCTGGGTCAATCCCCCAATTCCCAGCCTTGAATCCCTTGAACTCTAGCCTAGAATCCTCCAAAACTCAGCAAGTCTCCAATCACCAAATAAATGAAGAAGAAATCACATGGAAGGAAGAGAGAGCTAAGAAGTTCTGTTTTTCTTTCTTTCCTTTGTTTTCTAAACCGTTCTAAAATTCCCTCAGCCTTATTCCATCACAACCAGCTACCAAATGACCCAACTACCCCTCCATCTAACCCATACTCTAACTAATCCTCAAGGACAACTTAGACCTTTCCTAACTTCTTACAAATATACCATTTCCTCACTTAGAGTAACCATCCTCAATGGTTACCTATGGTTACCCAAGCTACTAGAATACCATTAGCCATTAACCAAAAATCCCCAAACCCAATTTATAAAATTCCCAAAATACCCCTAGGCTCCTCCCAAGCCGGTATTTAATCCCGTTGTGACTTTTAAACTAATTAACTCCCTAGGACCGTCTCGGAACGTGCATCACAAATATATCATCGTTATATCAACGACATCACATATATTTCATTTATGCCCTCAACGGGCTAGAATTACCAATTTGCCCCTAACAACCAAATGGGGCCCACATGCATATTTATTTCACCTAAACATGCATTCTAACCACATATTCATTAAATTCACATAAGTTAATACAGTTTAACAATTATTGCCCTCCAGGCACACTAATCAAGGCTCCAAGCTTATTAGCAAATTTGGGTCGTTACAATCCTGCCTCACCTGGCAACTTGATGGCTGGTCGCGCCTTCAAGCTGATCAAGGAGAGGGTCACCAAAATCGCGAAGCACGAACGCTGCCGAGAGGCAATGGCGACTACGGAGACAATGGGTGTTGACCCAATTCTGAACCGTGCCCTAAACGAGTTCACTAGTGTAAATCATCTCCTTTTGTGAAAACAGGTCTTTGTTAGTTTACTATTTGTCTAACTTTTGTTCTGATTGCAGGCCATGCTAACCCTCACTGCCGGCCGCATCCGCCTGGGTACAGTCACTGAGTAGGCCAGGACCTCGAAGCAACGGCACGAGGACGAACTCAAAACTGTTGAGGCCAGACATGTTGATCAGCTGGCGGCGGTGACTGAGAAAAAGGCCCAACTGGCTAAGGAGTTGGAGGAGAAGCTGAAGTCTTTGGAAAAAGCCCACGAGTAGAGGGACCAATACAAGGAGTCCAACCGCTCTAACTTTAAAGTGGCTAAGCAGCTTGAGCTAGACCTGATTGCAAGCACGCAAAAAACCAGAGATTTAGAGGGTTGAGTTGCGGATTTGGAGAAAACCAACGCTGCCGACTTGGAGAGGTACAAAAATGCCATCCTGAGGTGTTTCTACGATTTCTGGAAGCACAATTAGGGTGCCAACTTTGATTACCTTCCAGAGAATGCGAGGGGATCAGAGCTGGCTCGCTGTGCGGCTCAGCTGGCTAAAGAAGAAAGATCGAGGGTCCCTGCTTCCCCCGAAATCTCACTGGCCGCCGGGATGGAGGGTGCAGACAACGAAGCTGTCAACCAGAATCTTCCCCAGGATCCTCCAGCTCCTCAAGCTCCTTAGTCTTTTCTTTTTATATTTCTTTCTTTTTTAACTACACGACCTACGGGTCGTGATGTAAAGACAATATAATTTTTCATTGGTTTTGCTGCATGGGCAGCTCTTACTTTTATTTTGAACAGTTACTGCTCGCGGTGTAAAAGGATCTCTTTGATATTATAATATATTTGCATATTATTATAACATCTATTTGTTCACATGATCAAACTTAGCATAGCACTTTGGTTTGATTTAACAAAATATCAAAATTTTGAAAAATACTCTAAGTGCCTTAGCATGCTTTCTCTTATTTTGCTCATGTGTTTACATACCTTTTAATGATATTCTTTGCTTACTTGTACCTTGTATGCCCCCCAAGTGATCGGGGAGCTTTAGGTCCTTGGTCACTTGCCTTAACAAGAACCTGCCCGAACGTTACTGTTCGTAGCAATGCGATTAGAATTATAATACAGCAAAACAACACACGTAATGAGCCAATACTTGTAATAAATACAATAGTTGGCAAGAAATGACTGGCTGAGCACAGTCCCTTTTATTCTCGTAGTAAATGGACTAAACATGTCTTTATGAGTGACCAATAAGATCTTACACAAAACTTGTAAAAAGTAAAATTTATACAAGCCAATTCTTTAAGAAGAATTGTTCATTGATAATACTTACGCAGGTGTTCTCCATTCCAATATCGAGGAACGAGATCTCCGTTTAAGCGTGCAAGTTTATAAGTGCATGGGTGAAGGACTTCATCAATCTGGTAAGGCCCTTCCCAATTTGGCCCAAGTACTCCAGCAGCTTGGTTGCAGGTGTTAAGGAAAACTCTTCGGAGCACAAGGTCTCCAACATTGAATTTTCTTTCTCATACTTTGGAGTTGAAATACTGGGCGACCTTCTGGTGGTATGCAGCTACTCAGATATGGGCTTGTTCATGCCTTTCATCAATCGAGTCCAAGGATTCCATCAGTAGCTGGCTATTAGAATCCTGGTCGTATGTTAATCTGCGGTGCGAGGGTGGATCCAACTTGATAGGAAACATGGCTTCATACCCGTATACCAAGGAAAATGGGGTATGACCTGTTGCTGTTCGGTGGGAAGTTCTGTACGACCAGAGGACTTCAGGCAACTGTTCTGGCCATGCTCCCTTGGCTTCCTCAAGTCTTTTCTTCAGTGTATCCTTCAGTGTTTTGTTAACTTCCTCGACTTGCCCGTTCTCCTGGGGATGAGCGACTGAAGAAAAGCTTTTGATAACGTCGTGTCATTTGCAGAAGTCCGTGAATAGATCACTGTCAAACTGGGTGCCGTTATCTGAGAGTATCTTCTTTGGTAATCCATAGCGACAGATGATGTTTTTTACTATGAAGCCAAGCACTTTCTTCATCGTTATGGTCGCGAGGGCTCAGCTTCGGCCCATTTGGTGAAGTAGTCAACGGCAACCACTGCATATTTTACACCACCTTTCCCCGTAAGCAAAGATCCGATTAGATCTATTCCCCAAACTGCAAAGGGCCATGGACTCTGCATTTGCTTTAACTCATTGGGAGCTACTCACGAGATTTTAGAAAACCTTTGACACTTGTCACATTTTCGCACGAACTCCATCGAGTCTTCATTCATGGTTGGCCAGAAATATCCCTGCCTTAGGATCTTTTTTTATAGGCTTTGCCCCCTAGCGTGGTCCCCACAAAAACCTTCGTGTACCTCCTTCATCAACTCTTTGGCTTTCTCCTTTGTAATACACCTGAGAAGTGGCAGTGAGTATCCCCTTCGGTACAGGATTCCATCGACCAGGATATACCTAGCAACTTGCCACTGAAGGGTCCTAGCTTTGTTTCTTTCCGCTGGTAGCACGCTGCTTGATAGATACTCTACATATGGTGCCATCCATGTATCCTTCATCTGGATGACCAAAGTGGTTTCTGTTGCTTGGATGCTGGGCACAAATAGTCGCTCGACTGGCACTATGTTCAGAGCATCAGCATCTTTTGCACTTGCCAACTTTGACAAAGCGTCTGCGTTGGAATTCTGATCACGAGGCACTTGCTGGAGAGTGTATCTATCGAACTGGGCTAACAGATCCTTTGCTTTGTTGAGATAGGCGACCATCTTCAATCCTCGCGCCTGATACTCTCCCAAGATTTGATTCACGACTAGCTGAGAATCACTATAGATGTCAAGCGCTTTTATGTTCATATCCTTGGCTAACCGCAGCCCAGCGAGCAATTCTTCATATTCAGCCTCATTGTTTGAGGCAGTGAAGTCGAGTCTTATTGCACAGTGAAATCGATGCCCTTCCGGCATTATCAATATCACTCCTGCTCCTGCGTGGGATTCGTTAGATGAACCGTCTATGAACAATTTCCACGAGGGTGCTTGGATTTGACATTCAGGCTCGCTAGGCTCCTTGATCTGCTCGCCACCCGCGGGCTCTGTGAACTCGGCGATGAAGTCAGCTAAGGCTTGTCCCTTTATCACTGCTCGCGATAGGTAAGATAAGTCGAACTGCCCGAGTTCGACTGCCCACTTTAGTAATCTTCCGGCGGCCTCTGGCTTTTGCAGGACTTGCCGAAGAGGCTGGTCGGTCAATACTGTAATCGGATGGGCTTGGAAGTAAGGTTGTAATGCCCTACTTCCTTAGAGTCGTTACTAAGTGAGTTTAAAATCGTGCTTTCAACTCGTTAATCGAGGTTTTAAGTCAAACAGTGTAATTAAGCCATTAACAAAGGAAAAGGATTAGAAATAGTAGTTTTCATAGTAAATCATAAAAGTTTTACACTTGGGATCCCAAAATACAATTCATAAAATATTCACAACATAAAACTGTACTGAGTCGACTAGACAACAAAATCTAAGTTCATTTACAAGCATCACCCAAAATCCCCTGGCCGTGGCAGCCAGGCTGGTCAAACATGTACACGCCGCCTCACGCCTGCTGTACTCATGGTTGGTTGATCTTCTCTTTACCCTTACCTGCACCACAGAGCATCTGTGAGCCAAAGCCCAACAAGAAAACCCACAAACAGATAACATATGCAACACATATATCAAGCATATAAGCAAGCCACCAATGGCTAAACAGATACGGCCTAGCTGTCCCAGGCGTTTACCAAGCCCTGGGTTCGCGGACCACACCGTGAGGATATCCCAGGTATCCTTCTAGGGACTCGCCCTGGCAACTCGCACTCCACGTGCTCAACGCTGCTCTTGGCCCTTTGCCGTTCTCGGCCTTGCACTCAACGTGCCCAACGCCGTTCTCGGCCCTTTTTCCGTTCTCGGTCTACACCATTCCCGGCTCTTGCCGTTCACTCATAAATTAACACGCATAATATAACAGGCAAGTACAGAATTCCAGCATAAACAGTTAAAGGGCTACGCCCTGCAGTTCTAGCATATTGGGCTCAGCCCTGCACACAAGCTCTATGGGAACAAGGGTTTTCTTACCTGAGTTCCGAGCTTCCTGAGCACCGATGCCCCAAGCACAGTCCTCTAACGTGAGCCTCGCCGAAACCCTAGTCACAACACATTAACAATGTCCATCCATCAAATTATAATCCAATACATAACTTCGAGCCATAATCCTAACCTTCGGGTCCTTGAATTCTATCAATCCGGATGATAAAATCCATCCCAAGCCTTACCCCTTGAGTTCCCAAGCCTAAAATACCATTAAAACCCAAACTGACACTAAGGGTCGCGGCCCCACCCACAAGAGCCGCGGCTAGCCTCGAAACAGAGGCTAGCATCTCACTGACCCCCCACACAGGCCACGGCGCGCCCACCAGGCGTCGCGGCACGCATGAACCTCTCGGCCTCCCATGGCCGCGCGCGCACACGGGCCGCGGCGCACCCCTCCTAGGGTCGCGGCGCTCTACACCGAACCCAGATTTCCTCATCAGTTTTCTATCTTTTCTTCAAGCCAATCCTCACCAAAACAAAGCTAACAATCCTAGATAATTAACACATGTATACCAGCCCAATATCAACACTAAAACCCATCAGAAATCTGCTCCAAAAATCCAACTAGAATACCCAAAAACAGATTAGATTCTACCCACATGCAAAGCTTGGAAACACAACTGAAACTTAAACATAACTTCCATGAAAAAGCTTACCTCTTGCTGAGTTAAACCCTGAAGTTGAACCTTAATCCTCAAGCTTTAAGCTCCTAAGTTATCACAGCTGAATCCCTTGCTTAAGCTAGCTTGCACCAAAAATTCCCTGTTGAAAGCCTTAGAGAGTGAAGGAGAGAAAGAGATAAGAGCTAACTTCAGTTGGGAGGAATAAGCTAATGTCGGTTTCTTAAGTTTCTACACCATTCCTCTATTTTGTTTTATTCAGCTTAAGTCTATATGGTTACCTCAAGGCTCGAGGTACCAAAACGTCCCCGAGGGCAAAATGGTAAATTCCCCAAATATTCCCGCCTAGACATTCTATCCTCAAATATATCTCCAAATATTTATTTTCATGTCCCGGTAACCCCATAACTCATCTAATACCCAAATTATTCCTCGACTCACCTCGAGTCCGAATCTCAACCCCGTTGTGACTCTCTGACTAACCGCTCCCCAGGACTGTCTCGGATCGTGCTGTACAGACATATCACATATATACAACATTTATCTCATTTATCACACTTATGCCCCTAATATCCAGACGGGGCCCACATGCACATTTAACTCAATTAAACATGCATCATAATCATATATATACATAAATCCACATATAAACATATTAAACCACTTATTGCCCTCCAGGCACACTAATCAAGGCCCTAAGCCTGATTAGCAAATTCGGGTCGTTACAAAGGTCGTAGCTTCCTAGAGGCCAATGCTAAGCAGTAGGCTAACCTTTCGATGGGGGGATATCTCAATTCTGCTCCGATCAACCTTTTGCTTACATAATAGACAGCCTCCTGCACACCTTCTTCTTCTCTTACCAGAACGGCACTAGCAGCGGAATCCGTGATTGCAAGGTAGATGAACAAAGTCTCTTTATCGACCGGCTTCGACAGGATGGGTGGCTGCGCCATATGCGTTTTTAGTGCTTGAAAGGCCTGTTCGCATTCTTCTGTCCAATCAAATTTCTTATTACCTCTGAGTAGATTGAAAAATGGGACGCAATTGTCCGTTGATTTTGAAATAAATCTACTTAGAGCGGCTATTCTCCCGGTCAGAATTTGGACATCCTTAATCTTCACTGGCGACTTCATCTCGATCAGGGCTTTTATCTTCTCGGGATTAGCTTCAATTCCTCTTGAGTTAACTATGAATCCCAAGAACTTTCCTGATCCAACTCCGAAGGAACATTTAAGGGGATTTAGCTTCATCCTATATTTATTAAGGACGTTGAAGCATTCCTGCAAATCCTTTACATGTCCTTCTGCCTTCTTCGACTTAACCAACATGTCGTTGACGTAAACCTCCATGTTTGCACCGATCAACTCCTTAAACATGTGGTTGACGAGTCTCTGGTAAGTCACACCAGTGTTTTTCAAACCAAAGGGCATCACTTTGTAATAGTAGAGCCATGTATTGGTTCGAAAGCTAGTGTGATCCTCATCAGGGGATGCATACTGATCTGATTATACCCAGATTATGCATCCATGAATGAGAGAATCTCGTGTCCTGCAGTGGCATCGACCAGCTGGTTGATCCTTGGGAGTGGGAAACAGTCTTTGGGGCAGGCTTTATTGAGGTCTGTAAAATCCACGCCCGTACGCCACTTGCCATTCAGCTTGGGCACGATGGATAAAACGCCACCCTGATGAACCCACTCTCCTTCAGCTTCTCGACTTCTTCCTTCAAAGCTTTTGATCGATCTTTATCGAGCAGCCTTCTTTTCTGTTGCACAGGTAGAAAACTTTTGTCAATGTTCAGGACATGGCTGATGATTGCAGGATCTATCCCAACCATGTCTTTATGCGACCAGGCAAAGATGTCCTAGTTCCTCTTTAAGAACTCCACCAGTGCTTGTTTTGTTGTTGTCTCTAAGTTTTTACCAACTTTCACAACTCTGGTCGGATTTCTCTCATCGAGTTGGACCTCTTCAGGTCCTCAATGGGGCCTACTTCTTCTTCGAAATCCCCAAAGCAAGGATCTAAGTTTCTATCCTCACTTTGGGCAATGCCCTATTTGGTGAGATTATCACTTGAGCGGGCTTGAACATCAGTTGTCATTTGCAACTCTTTTCCAGCGGCATCCCTCGATACACCCTTTTTTGCCTTGATGATCGAGACGTTGTAGCATTCTCTCGCCTCCCGCTGGTTTCCCAGCACGCATCCTACTCCTGCGTCTGTTGGGAATTTCATGGCGAGGTGCCATACAGAAGTGACCACTCGAAGGTCAACCAGAATCGACCTCCCTATCACTACATTATATGCCGAAGGACAATCAACTACTATAAAAGTAGTGAGTAATGTCCTGTTAGCAGGCGTAGTACCTGCTGTGACTGCGAGCCTAATTGACCCCACTGGGGCGAGTCCTTCTCCGGAAAAACCATAAATGGTTTGGTTGCATGGCTCTAGGTCCTTAACGGACAATTTCATCCTTTCTGGTGAGGACTTATATAGGATGTTGACCGAACTTCCTGTATCGACCAACACGCTCTTCACCATCATATTTACAATTTGGACATCCACGACCAGCGGATCAGAGTGTGGGAAACGCACATGCTAGGCGTCGTCGTCAGAGAAGGTGATCGATTCCTCCTCTGTTCGAGCCTTTTTTGGTGCACGATCCTCAACACTCATCATCTCGATGTCCTGGTTGTGGCGTAGGGTTCAAGCATATCGTTCCCTCGCTTTTCCACTGTCACCTGCAAGATGTGGGCCTCCACAGATGGTGAGTAGGGTACCTGCAACGGGAGCTGGCTGTAAAGGTGGCGAGCGCTGGCATGCAGGCGCTGACTCGTTGCCACCTTGAGCCTCTCACTGAGAACCTCCCGCGGCTCATACATATCTTCTTAAGTGTCCCTATCTTATCAGGAACTCAATCTCGTCCTTTAGCTGGTTACACTCATTGGTGTCGTGCCTGTAGTCGTCATGGTAATGACAGAACTTTGTTGAATCTCTCTTGGAGATATCTTTTCTTATGGGTGCGGGTCATCTGTAGGGCACGCTCGAGCTGGTCGCTTGGAAAACCTCAGCTCAGCTTTCAACAAGGGCGGTGTAATTGGTGAATTTTGGTTCATACTGATTATTTTTGGGGTGTTTACTCTCGGAGGTCGAGGGTTCGCCATTCACCCGCTTTCCACCATTCTTTCCATTGTCGTTCCCGTTGCCTTTGTCGTTGCCATTGGGCTTAGACCCGTTGGCGGCTTTGGCGGGTTCTTCTTTGGGCCCCTTGTCTTTTGCTGGTGATTTTCCTTCATTGGCAATCGTGTCTTCGAGCTTGATGTACCGATCAGCTCGATCAAAAAAGTCCTGGGTACTTCTAACCCCATGCTTCCTGAGGCTACTCTAGAGAGGAGAATGGCACATAACCTCAGCGGTTAGGGCCATCATCTTGCCTTCATCGCCCACAGTCTTGGCTCCTGCTGCGGCTCGCATGAAGCACTGAGCGTACTCCTTCAAAGGCTGCCCCTCTTTCTGGCGTATCTAGACCAGTTGGTTCGCCTCGGTGGGGTGCACTCGACCCGCATAGAATTTTCTGTAAAACTCCGTCACGAACATCTCCTAGGATATTATACTTGCAGGAGGGAACTTAAAGAACCACTCCTGAGCGGTATCAGAAAGGGTCGCTAGGAAGATCCTGCATCGAGCATCTTCAGAGACTTTCTGAATGTCCATTTGTATCTCAAATTTGTTAACATGAGATTCCGGGTCTCCATACCCGTCAAAGTTTGGCAGAGTCTACATCTTGAACTTGCTGGGGGTTTCTGCCACAACAATCCTTTGTACGAAAGGGGTGCCTCTCCTCCGATCGTACTTGATATGCGATGTCCGCCCCCCAACCAGCTGCTGCACAGCCTAGTTCAGGGCATCGATTTGAGCCTGAACGGCTTCAGGAATTGCTGGGGCCTCTAGTGCCGGGAGAATGTACTCATCGTGCCTTTCTTGGCGGTCGTTGAGTACATCCCTCAAGTCATCATCTCTTCGCCGCTCCGAGCCGGCTAAAGACATTGTTTTTTCTGGGCTGCCCCCCAGCATTATGTCCTGCTTGTCAGTCTTCTCTAGGTGGGGGGCTTCTGCCTCCACCTCTCTCCTCGTTCCTCCAACAAGCATTCCCTCTGCCTGGGTCGGCCTCATTGTAGTCATGGCCATCTCTGAACCTTGAATGGCTATGGTGGGACCGACTGTTTCCTCTGTTGCCTCCTTGGGCTGGAACTTCCCGAGCGTTAGGGGGAGGCCTGCGTTGGTCAGTGGGTCCCCGTGCATTGTCATGCCGTGGAGGGCCCCTGACTGCAGAGCCTATCTCTGACTTCCTTCTGTTGGCAGAAGGTGTTGGTTTTTATTGATCAAATCAGAGATTATGCGCAGCGGAACAACAATCAAATTGTGAGATTAATCCCATAAGATTTCTAGATCTACTTCTTCACACTCATATATATATATTGAATCAAGGACAAGAATAGAAACATTACCTCAGGTCCTTCTTTGCTGCTATCTTTTCGTATGGCTGAATCCTTGAGATCTCACACCAAGATCTTCCAAAATGTTCTCAGTCACCCAAAGAACGAGTGTGGGCTCGCTATACAAATAATAGGCAATAACTATTTATCAGATATTCTCAACACATGAGATCTGATAAAGTTTGGACCTAGGTTTTGTGAAGAACAATGACCTTTGTTTTTGTCACTGTTCTCTTTTCTCTGAGAGAATCCTAGATATTTTTCTATCCCTGAAAAACTTACATTCTGTGAAAACTGATATCCAATATTTAATAATATCCAATATATTAAAATATTTTTTATTTTAAACAAATTCAAAATAACTGATTAGTTATCAGATTTTTGTTTAAATAATAATATTTAAATCAAATCAAAATATCTCATTATTTATTTAATATTTAAATAACTAAAATTGTGGAATCAAGAGACCAAGTCTATCTCTTATGCGTGTAGCACAGTGCCTGTGCACTGTGCCACACGTGTACCACATGCATGTGCAGACATGTGATTTTTCCCAATTTTATTATTATTTAAATACCAAAAATCCCAAAAATAAATTAATTCAAAATTAATTATATTTCTGATAAATCAAATAATTAATTAATTCTTAATTAATTAATTACACATAATTAATCAATAATTATGTTTGATACATAGAAAAATATTTTACTTATCACATAAGTCCTTTTTGCCCATTTTTGTATTTGCCTTTGACAGTGATTGTTTGAGCCATTCTGGGGACCATGGACCTATAACATTAAGCTCTAATAAATTGAAACTAAATAATTAAACTCTTTAATTATAATAGTTAATTTATTAATTCTGATATTACTCCACTATAAATTCAGAATTGCACTCTTTATGTTATAGATATACTTTTACAAAAATCTTTTTCTTAAGTCGTCCATTGATATAATCATCTTACAATAGTTCAACCCTCTAATTAATTAGTTCATAAATTAGAATGGAAGAATTACCATTTAACCTTTCTAATTTACTTTTTATTCCTTAAGTACCATTAATTCACTAGTGAATAATTAATCTATAATCTAATTATAGATTTGAGCTCAAAATCATTCAGTTCCAGAATTAACCCTTAAGGGAACTAATATACGATTCGTTAGGAAAGATTAGATTCCGTATTGTTGATACATGTTCCCAGCCATCCATGATATTAAATCTCCAAAACAAAAGTCATTAGCCTCATTCTTTGAAGAGACCTTAACGAGTGAATCAAAAGATTTAATAAACATGAATAGGAGTTCATGAACACTCAGGATTTAGGTTGATCTATAAATGATCATCACTTATGATATGAATTACAAGTCTTTATTGTTAAATGGTTTTTGGATAAAGATTTTAATTCATATCGGTCCATGTCATATATAATCATATTATATAAAGCACATTTACCGAGATGTCTTACCATATCAATAATCCGAATCTAGATTATTTGTATCATTATGATACTCAGTAAACCGTACTTACAACTCCAATTAAAGAATTCCATAACTTTAATTTGTTGTTGTTGACTATTTTTATACATTCATGTGATCTTAATTCTCTCGTACTAATACAAGATCACATCCTCAATAATGAATATGGAATTTTTATGATATTTACAAAATTATTCAAATAATAATTTAACAATCTAAATATGACAATAATAATAAACCATTGTATTTATTTATTCACAGGAAAAAAAACAAATGTCTTTACATGCTTTTAGGACACACTCCTAACAGAAGGATGCTACCCCCTGCTCGGTGGATGCGGCTCTTCACACCCTGGGCGTCTAGGGCTGCGGGGCTGTTGCCCGGCCCTATTTTGCCTCGGGCGCGGGGGATTTCCTCGACCAGCCTGGGATGGAGGCTGTGTCTCAAGGTCCCTAGGTGGGATATCATCCTGAGGCATCGATGGATGCTCCGGCCTTTGAGGGCTTGTTGGCTGGAGTGGAGGGCTAGGATTGGGACCTCTTTGAGGTGGCCCACTTAGGGGTTGATCAGGCTGCGAGGCAGACGCAGCCTGATTCCTAGCCAATGATAACTCTACAAAATAGAGTTATTCTACCACTTTTTATGTGCTAATTGTTGCTTAATTCTTGAGTTTTTAATTAATTTATTAAGTTTTTAAGTAATTTTGAATTTATTAGTCTTATTTTGATTTTATATATTTTTGTGTGTTTTTATAGTTATTTTGTTATAATATATTGTAGTTTAATTATTTGAATTATTGTTGTGTTTAGTGGTAAAAAATGATGTATTATTGAACTTAAATGTGAAATATAAATTAAGTTATAATTAATATTTTCAAAGAATTAAATTGATTTATTTTATAGTTGAAAATATTTTATTATGATTTATTTTATATTTATTTTGTAGGGAAATTTATGACACTTTTGCTCTTGAAAAGAAAGAAAAATAAAGAAAATGTGGCATTTTTAAAGTAAAGATTGAAAGAAAAAATGGCATTCTTGAAATGCCATAACCAAGGCCCACGACCAAACAAGGCCCAATGCCAATCAGCTTCACCATTCCACTTCCCACGCCTGGCTTTCTCAACACCAACACTGAAGCATCACTCATCAATCAGCTACTCCAACACCACCTGTCCAGCTGATTCCTCAACATATATCATCAAACTCAACCGAATCACTCCACCAACTTGGGCCCAGCTCCAAAAAGGCCCAACATTCAGCTGCTGCCCCATCACGTTTTTCCTCCTGCCAGCTCTCTCCACCAAAGCACACCAGGCCCAGCCGAACCAACCAAGCTGCCAATAGCCACCAAAAGGCCAAAAAAATCACATTTTTATTCCCAATATTTTTCACTTAAATATTAATTCCCTCTTCCCTATTTTTCTTACCTAAATAAACATTCCTAATTCATTTTTTTTACCCTAGCTTTTCACTAATCTTTTACCCAACCAAACATTTCATCTTTCCAATACTCTTACACTTACTCTATTTATCCTACCACTTTCCAACACAATTAAATTAATCAATTTATTTATTTTAATTTGATTAATTTAATCTCCATATTTTGCCTATAAATAGAGTCTTGTAAGACCATTTGGGGAGCTCTTATTCTTCATCTTTTCAACATCTTCTACACATATTTTTCTCTCATCTTTTCACTATTTTCTCTCTACCATTTTCATCTTTTGAAGAGCATGTCAAGTATGTTATTTTGTAATTTTTATTTCCATCTAGTTATGAGCTTCTAATCTTTTTCAAAGGTTATTAAGATGATGATGAAGCAAAATGTAACTAGATAGTATTTTTTGTTGTATGTTGATTTCCCATTAGTACAACATTGTTTATGGATTTTTCTATCAAAGATATGCATTTTTCATCTAGTGTTGATTGTTAAAGCATATTACACTTAGTTCTTCATTATGCAAAAATATGATATTCTTTTATTAAATGTTTTTCATTAAATTGTTCACATCTAATTCTTAGAGCATAAGTATCATATTTTGCCTAAACATAATCTCTTTGATTTTTTGTAGTTTCATTAGATTGTAACACAACTAATGCTTAGAAATTATATCTTATATAAGTGAAGAAAAATCATATATTTTTGAAAGAGTAACTTGTGCTTGAATAGAAAACATATTTTAAAAATATATATAGTGTGATTTATTTCAACTATATCAAAACTTGGGAATCAATATACTTATAAATACTATTAAACTTGCATTTTGTGGATTCTAAAACTTAATAATCTTATTTTACATATCTCATTTGAAAACCATTTTTATCATTAATATTTTTATTACTTGTCTTTTATTTTTCTAAAACAAAATCTCATCAAATATTTGGAACTAGGTTAGAATATTCTTGCTTTGTTTGAAATAGTTTCTTTTGATGTTAGTCAACTCCCATGGGTTTGACCTCGTACTTACATGAACATTATATTCCGAAACGATTCGTGCACTTGCAAGTTTAAATAGTAAAACACCCTCTTTTGGGATCAACAGCCAACTAGAGGGCTGCTTCAAGGGCTGCCATGGCATCCCTCTGACGACGGTCCATCTCCGCCTGTCGTTCGCTCAACTCTTGGTGCTGGCGCTCTATCTCCCTCTGCTGTGACGCCATTGTCTCGGCGACACTCTCTTGATTGGCCCTCAGAGTAGCCAACTCGTCTTGCAACACCCCCAGTGTTTTCTTTAGGGCCTCAGTGTCCACTTCCTCCTCGTCGAACTCCAAATGAGGTTCGTCTTCAGCCATATTTGGGGGAGGAGGCTGGGATGGTGCAGCGGCAGCCTGTCCAGTCTTCTTGGTAGTCTTTGCCATTAGATTTTCTTGGATTCAAGTCTCTCAATGAAAGCACCAGAATGTTGACCCTGATTTCGGTCAACGACACGGAGTCTAGAAAACGACAAGAAAGTAATATAGAGCTTGAGAAAATAATCTAATGGAAAGATAAAGAACACAGAGATTTATAGTGGTTCGGCCCCAGTGATTGGTAATGACCTACGTCTACTTGATACTATTATTAATATTGATATCCCAAGGTGTGATCAAAGAACTAGGGTTCCTGAGTTTCACAGACCTTAGAAGAAGAAAGCAATACAACGATGGATAATAGTAGTATAATTCTGAAAGAAAAAGATCGATCCCCTTCCTTGAGCTATTTCTTGTGTATATATAGGCTCCGGAAGAGTTACATGAATTAGGAAATAATATCTATCCTTAATGATCGGATCTGCAGGTCATAATGAAGAGATATTCTCGGATATCATCACAACTGTACAGATCTTTACATGAATGAACGGAATATACAACCAGGTTGGTCGTATATAAAACTTGATCTTTTAAAGTGGAAATAATGCTGGTCAATAGCGAGCCGTATCTCTGCTACGTGTCTGCCACGTGTCAAAAATCCTTGCCACGTCATCAGCAAGTGATTTATGGATAAACAATTAGGTATTAAGGTCATAACAAAATACCTACCAATGGTATTTTCATCCTCACACATTTTAAGCCATAAGGGCATTTAAAACTTTTGGCAAACTTTTTGTTAACAAGTCTAATTATTTAAAAGTCAACTTTTTAGAATATTTTCCACTATGTTCTCACTATCGAGCATAGTCAAAGAAACTAGTTTCGAAAACCTCCTAGCTTAACCGATTTTATCATTTCTTTGATTTTTATCAAAAATCACACATTTTCTAATAAAATCACTTTAATTAAGAACTTTGATAACTAAATTTGAATTAATAAATAAGAAATAATTTTTATAGATTTTTATTAGTGTTTAGATTAAGTAAAATAAATTGGAATAAAAGTTTATTTTATTTTTAAAAAGCTTATTTTAATTTAAGTTTTGGAAAATTTTGGGTATTGGACCCCTTTTTAATACTCTTAAAACAAATAAATAAACCTTAATAAAATATTAATTTCCTAATAATCAGATTTATTAAATGTATTACACCTACGCTAATAATTTAATATATCTAAAATACTTTCATTTAGTCAAATACTTAGAATAATTTCCATTAATTTTCTTAAGTACAAACTTTGTAAATTTAAGTTGTAGGTAACCTAGTTTAAAAAATTATATTTAAAAAAATGTAGCTCCAATGATCTTCAAATTTTGCAAAAATAAACTCGGCTATTCCAAGAAGCTTCTTGTGAAATCTCATTTAAAATTAATTATTTTTACTTGGTAAAAATTATTTTAAAAAACCATATAACATAACTGGCTATAGAATAAAACCAATTTTGTTAGTAAAATTTGGGAGTTCATAAAAATATTTTTGGTTTGTTATTTAGGTCTAAAATTTACTAGGCTTATACTAAGATATGTAAACATTATAAATACCAAAAATTTGGTTAATAAAACGGATTTTCAAACTTGCTTGTCCATAAGTTATTTTGAGTTTTCCAGAATGTTTGTCTAACTTTGAAAACTCATAACTCTTGACCTAATTTCTTTGAAATTTAAAAGATTGATTTAACAATAATAGAATAAGGTTCATTCCAATAATCAGCCAAAAAATTCAATTATTTTCTCATCTAAAATATCACTCAAAGTCGGTTGTTTACCTAGATTTTGAAAAAATACTTTTCCAGATTACACACAAAATTTGTAAAAGCCATAACTTTGCCAATTCTTACTATTTTGGATGTTATAATATATTATCCTCATCTATTCTTCCTGAACTACACGAAAATGCTAAGAAAATCTAGAAACAGAGTAGTATCAAGTTTGCTTAACCTATTGGAAGTCAAGACTAAAATCTGGCAGCAATCATTTTTAACAAAACTCTTGGAACTTTGGGTTCCAAGATTCCAACACCACATAATCAACATTCATGTATGGTCATCCCCTAGAATACTATCAATACAACATAAAGAAGCTAAATACACTATAAAAATGACAATCAACTCAGCCAACACCAAGTTATAATAATTCAAAGGTAAGGTGACCATTTTTATACCTTTGAAGATCCTCCTTGAGTTTTGGTGGCTCTAGACTTTATCCTCTTTGTTTCTCTCCCTTAGATCTTCACCACACACTCCCCAAATAAACCCAAAGTCAGATTATACTCAGATTTTAAAGTAAAAAAGATAAGAAATGAAGACAAGAGTTTAAGTGTTCTTACCTTAGTTTCTTAGAAGCTTTTAGAGCTTTGAATTTTTCTTCAATTTAGAGAACTACCTAGGCATTTTCTTCAACTTAAAAAATGAAGAAGGGTTTGAGTGTTTGTGTGAGTTAAGAAAAATAAAAGCAAAGAAATGAGAGGCAGAAGGGAGGGCTCGGCTAGGGAGAGTGTGCGAGAGAGAATTGAGAGATTTTCATGTAGTAAAGAAAATGAACAAAATGAATTTCTCTTTTGGCTTTATTATTTTTATACCCAAAATAATGTGATGAAAAGAAATTGACCTACTTTACCCTTCCCCTCGTGAATAGTCACCTAAGGCTAATCTAGTCCAAAAAAATATTTTTCTAATTAATCTTAAAATCACTTAATTAACTTACACACCCAACTAATTACCCAAAAGATAATAACTTTTTTTCTTCAAATTTTTTCTTATCTCACCAATTTGATTTATTAACTTAGGGTAACTAAATTAAATAGTTCTTCCCATTTAATTTAAGTGGTCACACTCTAATAGTTGTAATTCAAAATAATTTAATTATCCATAATCCCATTTTTGGCTTAAATGTGCATTTTTTTCACAAAAATGCATTTTTAAAGATTTTTCTCACAAAAATCAAACTTTTTACCATAATATAAATTAATCCAATAATTTAATGCTTAATATTATTTTTATATAATTATGCTTCTTAAATAACAATTATTCAAGAATTTACTCGGCTAGGGTTTTAAATTTCAGTCTGGGACCGAAATGCTCGGTTTGTCACCAAACCGCACATTACACACTTAGGGTAACATTTGCAACATGAAATTTGTTTCTCAAGCACATATTATTATTTATAATAATATCGACATATATCTCACAAGTCTGTTTCTAGTTGCTAATAGATGCTCGAAACGCGGGGCGTTACAACAACCCATTTTTTTAATGATTCAAAGCTTAAACTAAGGAAAAGTTTTAGTAAAAACACTAATCTATACATTTTAAATATATTCAGGCATGGATTTTTTTGTTTTTTCGCGATTTTGCAAATCGAAAACTCTGAAATCTGTTGAAATTTGATGGTGATGAATGCCTACTTTGTGGGGCCTTAAAAAAAATTGCTCGATGGTACTCAATTCCTGGTTGATACTACTCGAAGTTATTCTTGCAAAAGACATAATTTTTCACTCGGGTGTCCAGTTGAGTCGATTTGTTTTTTTAATTTAGGTATTTTTTCTGAGATTTACACTCATGAGTAACATATATGCATATTTGAGAAGTTTAAAGGTTGAAAACATACCAAACCTCAAAATGATACCATATTTTTTGTTGTGGTTTCTTGATATACACTTCTAAAGTGTGTATCTGCACATCTTAAATGTGTAAATCTCAAAAAAAAAAAATACCCAAAATAAATCTCAAAATGACACATGAGTGAAAAATTACGCTTCTTGAAAGAATTGTAGTGAACTGGGTCAAGCACCATTGACCCAGCATCAAGCACCATCAAATTTCTGTAGATTTCATAATTTCAAATTTGGAAAATTAAAATCGCAAAAAATCAAAAAATCATGCCCAAATCTGTTCGAAATGCAAACTAGTGTATAAAGTGAATATTTTCTTGAGTCTTTAAGTAGTTAAAAAAATTGATGGTGTTAATGGAGGGTGAGACCTTCTATGGTAAGAGGACGTGATGTTAATAGAGGTTTACCTTCTACGTTAATGGTAGAGCTCCTCCTCATGGTGAATGATGATGGATGGTTTTGAATGGTGTTTTTACAACAATGTGGTGGTGATGGTGGTATTGGTGGCTGCCATGGGTGTAGCTTACCTAAGAGATAGAGAGACAAGATAGAAAGAGGACTAGAAAAGGGGAAATTATAGGAGGGGTATTTTGGGAAAAGTGGGAACCATTAGAATATTTGTGTATGTGTATAGTATTGTAAAGCACCCTAGTTCTATTCTTTTATAAAAATGCCAATCAAGTCATAATTAATAGAAAAATACCACTTAAAGGAAAAACTCAGTGGGGCCTTGATAAAACATGCAAGTTTGGGCCCAATAGTTAAAAATAAAAATAAAGTATTCATATGCAATGTTTAAAAAAGAAATAGCAGTTTAAGTCTCACTGGCGTAGTTAAAAATAAAATTCATAACATAAGTTCTTATAACCTCAGCGCTCATATTGATCGTCTGTTCATTCATAGGACACTGAACGTCGTACATACTTAGACATTTGAACCTCCCACATCACAGCATGTGCCAAAGAGAAACCCTATTATTTACCAGGAAGGGGAAAATTAAGGGGGTGAGCTAAAAGTCCAGTAAGGAAGTATAACAATACAACAATATCAAAGAAAAACACAAGAATAACATGTATCGTAAATCAAAGCAAAACATATCATCTTCATACTCATAGTTTATAATCATAAACGTAATCATAGTCATGCATCACAATCACACACAATAAACATACTTTTTGTGATCATGGCACCTTTATTGTCTATGTCACATCTTGAGGTAACTAGTAAAAACATAGGCTGGTAAGACCTCCTCTATGAGGTAAACAGGATCTCAGGTCCTTGAATAACCTCGGCACATCCACCCTTTGAGTTACGTCATATCCTTAGTATCTCCTTTGTTGCATCACGTTCATCATGCTAGCAACCTTTTCTTTTCATTCATCATACAAGCACATGCATCACAGAGTTACGTCATATCCTTAGCAACTTCTTTGTTGCATCATGTTTAGCACACTAGCAACATTTTCTTTTCATTCATCATTCAAGCACAGGTAATACAATTCACATCAAAACATAGAAATTACATGTTTCATAACACTTGTCTTATCATGGCATATCAATCATAGAACTTACACCTTTCATAACACTTGGTTCATCATGACATATCGAAACATAGAACTTACATATGTCATAATACTTGGCTCATCATGACATATCGAAACATAGAACTTACACTTTCCATGACACTTCATTTCTTGCAACATAACAAGTCACACCTTTCATAGCATTAGACATGGAAAATTCTATCTAAGTTCCTTACCTCAGGTCCAAGCAAGATAAAATGTGAAAAAGTCACAACGAGCCTGTTACGAATTTTCCTAAATGTGTGCAAGTGTACACAGTTGTCAAACAAGTAATATAATGAAAGTAATTTTTATCGTCTCCTCAAGGATTGCCAAACAAATATTGTAAAATTCAACAGCAATGAAGTCGTCCTTTAGAGGCAACTTGTCTTGCAAAAAGGCACTACAGTCCTTGGTTAGAGCCACAGTTTCAAACTCACCCAACCTTCTTTTCCTTGTAAGAACATCTTTCATAAACTTCACATAATTATGCATTTTCTCAAGTGCCTCCACAAGGGGTATGTTGATATTCAGCTGCTTCAATATGTCTAGGAACTTCTTAAATTGAGAATCCAACTTTTGCTTCTAAAAACGTTGAGGAAATGGAGGTGGCTGATTTGAAATTGAACTTTCTGGGTGACAATGTTGCGGCATCCCTGCATCATTCTGGGCAGAGGCAGATTTTTGTGCACTAGGAAGTTCAGCATCTTTTTGGATTTCCCCATTTATTTGGATTGAAGAGGGCTCACCCTCATGCCTAGAATTTTTCTTGTCCTTATCCAACTCTTTCCCGCTCCTCAAAGTGACGGCTCTACAATGTTCCTTGCCCACATTCCTTGGATTCTCGGTATCACTTGGCAGTGTACTAGGGGGTCTATTTCTAAGCTCATTAGCTAGTTGCCCAACTTGGTTTTCTAAGTTCCTCAATGAATCCGCTTGGCTTTGAATCATGGCTTCATTCTTCATTATATATTCCTTCAACATTTTCTCAAGATAGCTAGATTGCATTGCTTGTTGTTGTGGCCTTTGTTGTGGTGCTTGTGGGGGGTAACCCAGTGGAAAATTTGGCCTTGGAGGCATAGAAGGATTGCTAGGGCCAGCTCCTTGATTACTCCATGAAAAATTGGGATGTTGCCTCCATGATGGGTGTATGAATTAGAATAAGGACCATTCCTATTTGGGTTCCCCATGTAACACACAGCTGCTGGATTGGAAGGACAATTGTCAAAAGTATGACCCTCACCACAATACACACAAGAAATGTTCTCCATTTGACCCATATGTGTCCCCATAGGCTACCCCGTTGATTGATTCATCCCCATATTCATTGTCTTGAGCATATTAGAAATCGAGGAAACTTGGACTACCAAATAAGTGATGGCATTTACTTCATGAATACCAGCCACCTTTCTACATGTAGACGATCTAGAAGTTGGCCACTGATATTTGTTGTTGGATATTCTCTCAAGGATTTCATATGCTTCATTATAGGACTTAGCAAGAAGAGCCTCGTTCGCTGAAGCATCAACCACCATTCTAGTATGAGCATTTAAACGGCTATAGAAGGTCTCCATCTGAATGCAATGTGGAATGCCATGGTGAGGGCATTTGTGCAACAGCTCCTTAAACCGCTCCCATGCCTCATATAAATATTCTTCATCAAGTTGTTGAAATGAAGTAATCTCATTGCGGAGCTTGGCTTTTTTAGTGGGAGGAAAATACTTCATCAAAAACCGCTCAGCCAACTCTTGCCAAGTATTCACAGAATCAGATGGCAAAGAGTTCAACCAAGCTCTAGCTCTATCTCTCAAGGAGTATGGGAACAACTTTAGTCTCAGGGCATCCTATGTCACTCCGGGCAGCTGGAAAGAGTCACTCACTTCAATGAACAAGCGAAGGTAAAGGTGAGGATCCTCTGTTGGCATCCCACTAAACTGGCCCATAGTTTGAAGCACCTCGAACATGAATGGCTTCAATTCAAACTGCGCGGCCTGAATTTCTGGTCTAACGATGCCTGGATTGAGCTCATTGAAAAGGGGGAGAGCATATTTCCTGATAACATGATCTTTGTCATCAGCCATAGTAACTGCATTTTGCCCATTATTGGCAGCTACTCCCCCTTGAGCTACTCCTTCTTGAGTGGCTCTACTAGATTTGTCGCCCCTTGAGCGGCTCCTGCTAGATTTTCCACCCTTTGAGCGACTCCCTGTTGAGCCCCTTGCTCAGCATCCATCACTACTACTTCCCTTTTTTATTTTTGTATCTTTCGCCTTCTTCTAAATGTACGCTCGATTTCTGGATCAATGGGAAGTAGTTCAGGGTCTTGATTCTCGTTCATACACTATGTAAACCTGAATTTTTCACGAGAATCACCTAAATTAGCACAAAATAAAATTAAACCAAATTGAAAGATAATTAAATTTATAATAATTGACTTTAAGCGATCCCCGGCAACGGCGCCAAAAATTTGTTTCGAATTTTCCTAAGTGTGTGCAAGTGTACACATTCGTCTAACAAGTAATATAATGAAAGTAATTTTTATGTCTCCTCAAGGATTTCCAAACAAATATTGTAAAAATCAACACCAAACAATTTGGGTTACAATTAATCTTTTTGATGATTTAATTAATTGAACTAAAAAAAACTAAAGAAAGAGAATTAAAATAGATCTTTAACACTAAAGCTAGAAAATGACAAATTGGGATTAATATTATGATAAAAGTTAGGCATATCAAATCCCCCTAATTTGTAGTTTTGCCCCTGATGTTTCATAGCAAAGCTCTCTTGAAACTAGGATTTCCAATTTAATGCATATGCCATTTTTCCAAATGCTCATGTTAAAGTTCCATCAATTAAATTCACACACTCCTATGCTAAATTTAATTTCAAGAACATAATTTCAAGCATCAATCCTTCAAGTTTGCAAGGTGAATAAAATATCCCTAAGTTATCCACTAATTAATAACAAATTTATCAACATGCATCAATCAAGCATTTCCACTAATTCTAACCCTTCTGGAATTAAAACTAGCTTGTTCCTCACCTAAGTTGATCATTCTCAAGCAAGAGTTGCACAATAAATATAGCTCAAATGAACAAGAGAAAAATTGCATAAAACATTCAACACTTTGGGGTTGATTACAAATTAGGGTTCATCAATACCCCTAACACAAACAAATTATCTCATAATCAAAATACCCAAATCACCACAATATATATTCAACATTATCTCAAGAGTTCAAGATGAGAAAAATAAAAGTTATAGGAAAAGAGAGTTTAGAAAGACAAGCCAAAATGATAGAAATCTTCTATTCTTTGTCTTCTAACTCTTCTTCTTCTTCTAGCTTCCTTCTCCTAGGTTTTTTTTCTTCTTTTCTTGATGTTTCAGCTCCAAAGGTGTAGAAACTCTCCTTGAATGGTGATAAGCGGCTGGGGTTTTTCTATTAGAGAAGATAATTTTCCTTTTTGGGCTCAAAAAGGGTATAACCCTCTCTTTCTCTCTCTACACGTGGGGACCACTCTTTTTTCCAGAATTTGTCAGCTCTTTTCCACCTCATCCTCCCACTATTCAAGTCTCTCCACCTCATTTAATCACTTACCAAATGCACAAACTTTATGTTGCTGGCTGCACTCACTTTGCTACAACAAAGTGCCAGAATTTCAGCTCTAAGATGATTTCCTTGCACATGTTTCACTAAACTTTCCAAGCACCCTTTCTTTTTGCCTTCAAAATAGATACCACATTTTTAGAACATAATCCCATTATTTTCCACAAGAGTTATCATTAATTAAAATAAAATACACAATAAAATTAAAAGACAAAATGACTAAAACCACACAATAATAACACAAACACTCTATTTCACTTAAATTTTTAAGTTCAAAAGCTCAATTAATAACTCTAAAATATAGAGTTATCAGAGCCTATAATCATAATTAAACGTCTGTCTTTAAAATCACGTAAGAATACTCATGCCCAATATACATACCCCATGTGTGCATGGGTCATGCACACGTGCACAAGTTGCACTACAATTACAAACATATAATAATTTCACATAAAATCATAAAAGAATAATGTTAATTCTATCCATAAATCTATCATGGTTACAAAATAAAAATCATATGTTTGAATAATTAGTGTATTTTTTAACGTAAAACTTAGCTTGCATGTAAAATGCATACGTGGGATGGTTCTTAAAACTTGCCATGAAGTTAGTAATACTTATTTCTTTATTTTCTTGTCAACTTCACAAAAATTCAGCAATCATAAAATAAATTGTCAATTTGATTATGACTACTTTATTCCTTTAAGTCATATATTTGTCATTCATAAATTTTATTTAAAAATTTTAATTTACTAAAATAACTCTTTAGTTTTAATTGTATAAAATAACAATTTCATTTATTATTTAATAACAATTAGAAGAATGTGACAAAATTTTGTAGTTACTTATAAAATAGTTAATTTGGCATGATTAATTTATTTCACAAAAATTATTTTTATCTTGGCAAATAAAATCAATATTAAAACATGACATATTAATTTTTTTTTAAAATAACATTTCTAGATCATAAAATTTTACATTTATGCCATATATATATATAAGTTAGAAAAGTCCAACAACAATCCCATTTATTAAATAAATTTTTTGGTCACCTTTTAAAAAATAATTTTACTTAATTATTTGTAAATAAAAAACTGCATAAAAAAATAAAACATTAAATTTTAGCTGAGTTTTGGTTTGTTTCTCTCCCATGGCGAAGAGGAAGAAGCCAGTACGTAAGCTTGATCGATGGGTAGGAGAGCAAGTGTAACGCCCCAACTCCTAGGACCGTTACGGTGTGCCTTGTAAATAGTGCTAAATTCGTTAATCGAGTCATTTGGCCAAAATCGTGATCTAAGTATGATTAGCGGTTTAGGGATTAAACATTTTGGTTAAGGTGTAACGTTTCACTAGAACGTTTAATATATACATTGGGATCCCAAAAATATAAATTTCAGAGTTTATTACAGAAAGTATTTACAACAGGCCGATCTAAGCGGCAAAACAGGGTTCAACCCTAGTTCCACTTTAATCCTCGGCCGTGACGGACGAGCAGCTGCATATGTACACGTCATCACCTAAGCTCTCCAACTCAAGGATGGTCTAGCTTCCTCTTGCCTTTACCTGCACCACAAAGCACCCGTGAGCCGTAGCCCAGCAAGAAAACATAACACTTTTCACAAATATTATCAAATGATTATCATTATAATCACACTGAGCATAAAGCTTTCAAACCAATGGGTGCACATCACAAGATTCTAGCGGGAGAGTGGCTGTTAGGTAAGCCACTAGCCTCCAAGCTCTCTTTTCTAGCGGGAGAGTGGCTGCTAAGTAAGCCACCAGCCTCCAAGCTCTCTTTTCTAGCGAGAGAGTGGCTGATAGGTAAGCCACTAGCCTTCAAGCTCTGCTTTGTAGCGGGAGAGTGGCTGATAGGTAAGCCACTAGCCTCCAGGCTCTGTTTTCTAGCGAGAGAGTGGCTGATAGGTAAGCCACGAGCCTTCAAGCTCTGTTTTGTTCATCGACCCTCAGGGTCGGTCAGGCATTAATGCTCCTTGAGTCATTCAATGCTAGTAGTCGATTAGATCTAATCTCTGTTGGCTTGCGTGACTCACGCTAAGGCCGTTCTGACAAGTAAGTCAGCGCTTCCTGACCTGTGTCCAGTATCACTGCCGAACCTGACAAGTAAGTCACAGCTTCACAGCTGATACTAACACTTTTGTCGATCTGACTAGTTAGTCAGTACCATGCACAAGTAAGCAATGCTATCAGTATGTATCATATGCCAGTTATCCAAGAATAGGGCATTCAGCATGCTTACTATACAGTTTCTAACATAACCATGATCAAGCACAAATTCAGAGACTCAAGCTCTGACCATTCTCATAATCATCGTTCATGGCAGGCCCCATCACATGTTTCTCGTGCATTACATGCATCACATCTAAACATCCAACATGCATCAATCATAGCCATGCATGTCATGCTCAATAGCCAATCAACATGCATCATAATAGCCATGCATGTCATGCTCAATAATCAATCAACATGCATCCATAATTACCATGCATGTCACATATACACAGGGTGCAGTTTTCTTACCTTGGGTTCGAGCGAGAATTAATAAAAGAAACGACCTTTGAGAACGATAAGCTTTTAGTCCTTTAGCAGTCACCTAGTCATAACCAAACATATAGGGTACCATTAATAAAATGAATAATAAAATGTTCCCAAACCAAAACCTAACCTCCGGAACCTCAACTACTACTCAACCGGGTAGTAGGTTCAACCCCGAGGCCTAAAGCTTGAATCCCCAAGCTAAAAACCCCATTTTAGCAAAAATGACCTTAAGGGCCGCGACCCTCCTTGGCCATGCCGCGGCCCGCCCCTCAGACAGAGGCGCCCAAACCCAGTTTACACCAAGGGTCGCGGCTCTCCCTAGCCATGCCGCGGCGCAACCCCCCAGTTCAGCCAAAACCCTGTTTTTCTTCCCCTACGATTTCTCTTGGAACCAATCCATCAAACCCAATTTAAACACCACTCAAACCTCCAATACAATCCAATAACTTGTTCTATACCACCCCCTTAGCAAAACCCAAGACAAACCTCAACTAAAACCTCCATCAATTCAAACAAGCCACCATAAAACTCAAGCTGAAATCTAACACTAAAACAGGGTATAACCAGAAAGTTAGTGGATAAAGCTCACCTTAAACCCAAGCTTGAACCTCCTTTAATGGCTGACACAAGTCCCCTAGCTGCCACCCTGGTTTCCTAGCTTGTTCCCTCAAGTTGGCTCTCAAAATTCCAAAGGGAGAAGGAAGAGAAATGGTGCACGGTGAGGGAGAGAGATGAGGATAAAGATGCTCTGTTTTATCTCTATTTTAATCTACCACTTTCCACAGCCAGCAGCCTTTAAATCATATATATCCAAAACCCAAAATGACCAAAATACCCTTAAGCCAACAAAAGCCTCTAAACCATTTCAAGGGTAAAATTGGTACTTTCCGCCTATCCTGTTAATCATAATTAACGCTTCCCAATTCCCACTAATCTCCATATTCTCAAATACCAATAAATCACATCCCATTACCCTTTAATTCCCAGTAATGTTCTAATCATTAAATTCACTTCGAGACTCACCCCGAGCCCCGAACTTAAATCTGTTATGACTAGACCGAACACTTACATCTCATGATCGTCTCATGTCGAAAAGCTCGAACCAATCCACATACAATGTGATAAAATTATAATTAATCTCAACCACGCACCCAATATATACAATTACGCCCACAATGGCCAAATTACCTAAATGCCCTTGCATTTAAAATATGAGCCCATATGCATGCATTCACCATCATATAATAATATAATTCACATAGACATGCATATAATCATTAAATATCATAATAAATCAATTATGGCCCTCCCGACCTCCTAATCAAGGTCCTAAACCTTACTAGGAAATTTGGGGCATTACAGCAAGGTGACCAGCAGAGTTTGGAAGAGAAATCTCCAATCCATGAATTGGATAATGATCAGATGCCTGAGGACCTTTTTTCTGGAGCAGATGCAGAAGAAGAGACGTGTGAGGTAGGCTTGCCTCACCATTTGGAGAGATCTCAGGTTTGGGAGGATTAGATACTGATACGGATCTTCCGACGGAATCGTGGGCAGATAAAGTTGAAGACGATGATTATCAAACTACAGCTCAGAAACAGTGGCAGAACTTCACGGCTACGAAGTTGTCTTTTTCGGATCCGCAACTTGAATTCACTGAGCCTTTGTTCAAGGAAGGACGGAAATTTGCAAGAATGGATGCTGAGGAGGTTAAAATACAATCTGCAAACTGGAGCTCGACAGTCATCTGTATGGTGCTAGGTGCTAATCCACCAATGGTTGTTTTTGAAGGATTCATAAAGAGGGTTTGGGGTCACCTAGGGATAGCCCAAATTGCAAGAATGACTATGGGTCTGATGATGGTCAAGTTCAATGATGAAGCAACCCGGGATCACATTTTAGAAAGTGGCAGTCTCCACTTTGATAGGAAGCCTGTTATTGTTCGACCTTGGACGACTGATCTGAACACCATCCGTCTTGTGCGATCTGTTCCTCTCTGGATTCGTTTACCTGATTTGGGACTTCAGTACTGGGGTAGTAAATGTCTCAGTGCCCTAGTGAGTACACTTGGAAAACCAATTATGGTGGATAAATTCACTAAGGAACGATCTCGTATTCAGTATGCCAGAGTATTGGTAGAAATGGAAGTTACTGAGAATCCTCCTAAGAATATACAGTATATTAATGAGCTTGGCCAAGTTTTGGAGCAAGAGGTTGAGTATGAATGGTTACCAATAATGTGTAAAACATGTATGGGTTATGGTCACTCAATGACAGAGTGTAGGAAGGGCCAGAGTACTCGATGGGTGATGAAGGAACCTACGACTAATTTGGAGACCCATGGTTTGAGCTCTGAGGGAAAACAGGAAGAAGTGAAGGTGAATCCTACTACTCAGTCTAAAGCTGATGAAGGTACGGTTCAGGTTAATCTAGTTGAATCTTCTCAGCCTTCATGTAAGTTTCCAGATGCAAGTGCTAAAGGTATTCAGGCAAGCCAACATTGGAATACCCTGAAAAGAGTTGCCCTAGCCAAGGAAAGAAAGGGTTCAGATTTAGCTGCTAATCAGTCTGGTCTAAAGAACAGGAACTCTAATAAGTTTGGAGTGCTGCAAGAGCAGATGGTCAGTGATAAAGATGGTAATGTTGTTTCTGTTTCCTCATATGGATAATAGCAACATCTTATGTTGGAATGTTAGAGGGCTTAACAGTTCAAATAAATGTAGCCCTATTAGTGATATTTATAATAGGAATAAAGTTGGAGTAGGTGGTCTCTTAGAAACTAAGTTGAAGGGAAACAAAGTAAGGAGTTTTATGGAACATCACTTTCCGACCTAGGATTTCTATACTAGCTCAGTCATTGAGGGTCGTTTGTTGATTATCTGGAGAAAGATTTTTGCTAAGATCTTTGTCATTGAGGAATCTAGTCAATATGTTCATTGTATTGTGAAATTGGCTAGTTTACAGCAAGTGTTGGGTGTCACTTTTGTTTATGGTGTTAACACGATAGAAGGGAGAAAAGTTCTCTAGGAAGGATTACATAGTCCAGTTCTTTTGGACAAAGCTTGGCTGATTTTAGGGGATTTTAATGCCCCTTTTCTGGTCAAGATAGATCAGGTGGTAAGCCTGTTTCTAAGCAAGAACTGGCAGATCCTATTCAATGTCTTGTTGAAGCTCATGTTGAACCTCTAAGAAGAATAGGCTCGTACTTTACCTGGACCAACAATCAACAAGGTGCAGCTCGCATTTATTCGAAAATTGACCATGCTCTTACAAACGAAAAATGGATTGATATGTTTCCTCAGTCTATTGCACAGTTCAGCTGGGAGCCATTTTCAGACCATTGTTCCTGTTTAGTGAAATTGCAGCCTTTTTGAAGCTGGGGTTAAAACTGTTTAGGTTCTATAACTATTGGACTGATCATCAGGGGTTCCGAGACTTGGTTAAAGAAAGTTGGAGGTCTCCTCTTAGAGCTACAGGAATTAAAGTTGTTTGTTTTAAGTTGTTGAGACTTAAACATTGTCTGAAAGGTTTTAATAGGGATAAAGTTGGTGATCTGAAGGCTACCTACTACAAAGCTAAAGAGGCTTATCAATCTCACCCTCAAGTTTATAGCTATCAGGAAGAGGAGAGGAAAGTTGCTGCTAGCTTTTCGGTTCAGGAGAAATGTTATCACAGCTTTTTGATGCAGAGGAGTAAGATCACTTGGTTGAGACAGGGGGATATGAGCACTTCTTTCTTTTATGCTTTTTTAAAGAAACGTAAATCTGAAAATGGCATTGTCTCTTTTATCTCTGAAGAAGGAAAAGTTGTGGATAATTTCTCAGAAGTTGTCTCTCATTTTATGAACCATTTCAGAGATTTCTTAGGTAGTCCTAGTTCGGCTACTGGTAGAATAAGTATGCAGATAGTTGATATGGGCTCTAAACTATCTATTGAACAACAGTTACAGCTTCTCAGACCTTTTTCTAAGAAAGAGATTAGGGACTCCATGTTTAGCATTCCCCCTACTAAATCGCCAGGACCTGATGGATTTGGCTCTGGCTTTTTTAAAGCTAGTTGGCAAGATGTTGGGGATGAGGTTTGTTCGGCTATATCTCAATGTTTTGAGTCAGCTTATTTTCCATTAGATCTTCATGAAACTACTTTGTCTCTTATCCCTAAGGTTCCTAACACTTCCCGGGCAGTTGACTATAGACCTATAGCTTGTTGCTCTACTTTGTACAAATGCATGGCTAAGCTGATCTGTAAGAGACTGGCCTTAGTTCTCCCTGATCTTGTTCAGCCTAATCAGGGAGCGTTTGTTAAGGGTCGTTCTATAGCCCATAATATTATGATTTTTCAAGATCTTATAAAAAATTATGGGAGGATTTCTACGTCTTCGAGATGTGCCATCAAGATTGATTTAAGTAAGGCCTATGATACTGTTGATTGGGATTTTCTTGAGGATCTGTTAAAAGCTCTAAACTTTCCTCAGAAATTCATAGGTTGGGTTATAGTTTGCATTCGGAATACAGTGTATTTTCTGTTGATGAATGGCAGGGTGCAAGGTAAATTTAAAGGTAAAAAAGGGCTGAGACAAGGAGATCCTATGTCGCCTCTTCTGTTTGTTCTCATTATGGAATATTTAACTAGAAGTCTTCAGCTTGCTGCGATTAATTCTCCCTTTAGATATCACCCTATGTGCAAAAGTCTCAAGCTAATTAATCTGTGTTTTGCGGATGATTTGCTTCTTTTTTGTAAGGGGTCTATCTCAGTTGTGAAATGTATAAAGGAGGTTCTAGATAAGTTTGCTGCTACTACAGGGCTTTCAATCAATTCTCAAAAATCTCATATTTTTTTTGGTGGAATTTCTAGCCTTGACAGATCTCGGATTGCTCAGGAAGTTTAGTTGGCTGAAGGTACTTTCCCTCTTAAGTACCTAGGGGTTCCCTTGAGGCTTACCAAGTGGAGGCATGAAGATTGTGAGATTATCCTTCAGAAGTTTCGTATGAAAATTCAAACTTGGGCGAGTAGACACCTTTCTTTTGCTGGTCGTATTCAATTGATACACTCGGTCTTGTTGGGGCTTCGAAACTATTGGATGAAAGTTTTTGTCTTGCCTCAAAGTATAATCAAGGAAATTGATAAAATTTGCAGGGGCTTTCTGTGGGGCGTTTCTGGGCAGAGAAGTAAGCTTCACATTCCTTCTTGGCAGAAGGTATGCCTTCCCAAGGCTTATGGAGGGTTGGGTTTCAGAGAAGGTTCAGTCTGGAATCGTGCTATTTTAGCCAAGTATGTCTGGGATCTTTCAGCCAAACCTGATCTGTTATGGGTCAAATGGATCAACTCCATTTACCTAAAAGGTGCTAGTATCTGGACCTATAATCTGAAGGCTGATTGCAGCTGGTACTGGAGAAAGCTTTGCAATCTGAGAGATCAGTTCTCTCCTGCTGCGATCATTGCTGCTGGTGCGCACAGGAAGTTCAAGTCAGCTAGATTATATAATAGCATCTTAAACCAGCAAAGGGTGGATTATTATAGGATTGTCTGGAGCAAAATAATTCTTCCAAAACACAGATTCATGCTTTGGCAAGTGGTTAACTCGCAGCTGCTAACTAGGGACAATCTCAACAGGCTGCATGTACAAATGAACTCCTTGGTTTGTCCGGTCTGTGACAACTCTCCTGAAAGTCACTGTCACCTATTCTTTGATTGTTATTTTTCTAAGTTGGTGGTTAAAAATATTTTTGGCTGGTTGGGATATGATGCTTGGCCTACAGATTTTAAAAGTTGGCTGGTTTGGCTGGCTAAAATCAGAACTGGTATACCTGCTGCTATAGTTACTGTGGTGTGTGCTGCTGTTATATACTTCATATGGAGGAATAGAAATAGCTACCTTCATGAGGGTTATTCACTGTCCATAGAGAAAATAGTTCAGGAAGTAAAATACTTAACTAAGTATAGGATATACATAGTGACTACTAGGCAGATTTCTATTAGAGATCAAATGTATATTCGGTCACTTCTTTGTAATTAGTTGTCTAATTTTGGTTTGTTTTTGACAGGTTTTCTAGTTTGAGTTTGAGTCTTTGACTCTCAGCTGTATTGTTTTTTGATTAATGAAGATAATTCTTCTTTTTTATAAAAAAAAAAAAAACTGCATAAATATATATATGAGAAAAATATCCATTAAAGTATAGAAAAATCACATTTATCATATGTAAATATTAAGACATATATTTGATATCTTTTAATTTAAAGTGAGTTTTCCATGAATCTAAATAAAAATCAGCAAGCATGTCATCACATTAATTTTAAGACATGAGTTTTCAAAACATATTTTTACTATCCCTTTTAAAAAAAATACACAATCTTCAACAAAATTTCAGCAAGCTATATATATATTCATAACTCACAAAGTTTATATTAAACCATTTTAACAAATTAATCTAGTACACTTGTGTAAAGTGCCCAAATCTATTACTTTGTAAAATGCATCATAACTCATAAATAAATAGAAAAATACCACTTAACATATGAAATTCAGTGGGACCTTGATAAAACATGCAAGTTGGGTCCAGTAGTTTAAAATAAAAATAAAGTGTTCTTATGCAACGTTTAAAGAAAAATAAATTTTAAGTCTCACTGATAGTTTTAAAATTTAAGTCCATAACATCATTCTTTAAAATCTGGCGCTTAAGTTGATCGTTTATTCGTTCATAGGATACCCCCACGCCATACACACCCAAACGTCGAAACTCCCCACATCATAGCGCGTGCCAAAGAGAAACCCTATTTATTACCTGAAAGGGGGAAAGTAAGGGGGTGAGTTAAAAGCCCAGTAAGGAAGTACAAACAAATACTACAACATACAAGGAAAACACAATAAGAACATGTTCATATCGTAAAGCTCATAACATATCGTAATCGTACGTCATAACCATACATCATTATCATACATCATAATCAAACGTCATCATCATACATCATCATCATATTCTTTGTGAACATGGCGTCATTATTGTCAATGTCACATCTTGAGGCAACCAGTAAAAGCATAAAACTGGAAAGACCTCCTCTTTGAGGTAAACGAGAGGCTCTGGTCCTTAAATAACCTCGGCGCATCCGCCCTATGAGTTAGGTCATATCCTTAGTAAGTCGGGTTACGTCATATCCTTAGTAACCCATTTGTTGTGTCGCGTTCAACACGCTAACAACCATTTGCTTTTTCATGCAGCATACAAACACATGAATCCATTTCAAACAACACAAAGGAAAACACATGTTGCACACACATTCATTGTAGCATTTCATGATAGATTTCAATACTTCATATTTCATGGTCCTTCATCATACATAGCATATCATTATTCTCATAACAAACCATTCTTACCATTTCATAGCATCAACATAGAAATTCTATCTGACTTCCTTACCTCAGGTCCGAGCAAAGCAAAATGAGAAAAACTTCACAACGATCCTATAATCATAATCAAATATTTCTCTTTAGAATCACATCTAAATTCTCATGCCCAACACATATACCCCATGTGTGCATGGGCCATGCACACATGGTGCAAATTGTCCATTAATTCTAAACATGCACATTTTCACATAAAATCACAAAAGAACAATGCTAATTCTACCTATTATCACTTCATGGTTACAAAGTAAAAATTATATATTTGAATAATAGGCATATATTTGAGCGTAAAAGTTTATTTGCATGCGACATGCATATGTGGGAGCGTTGTTAAAAAGTGACGCTTTAAAACGATAATTCTTACATGCTCACTCTTAACTTTTTCAAGTAAAAATTCAGCAACATATTCTCTTTACCATTATTTATTCCTTTAAATTCTAAGGTTTGATTAAACTACTTAATACATTATTTTAAAAAAATATTTAACCTTTCTAAATTTCTCATAAAATAATACTCTCATTATTATTTTAAAATTACTTAGAAAAATAACAAAACTTGTAGTCATTTAGAAACACTTATAAAATTTCATATTTCTTTTAGAAAATAACATTTTCCAAATTAATAAATATTACAAGATTAAGTGAGAATTTATAATTTAAAGTGTGGGAAAAATTAATAATATTTATTAATTTATAAGTGTGAAACCCATTACTTGTAGTGTCTAGTAGTAGCTTATAGTGTTTTAGTTTTTGTGGATATTGGTTCAAGCTGGAATTTAGTTGGAAACTCATAGAAACAGTTATAGAGTTTATAAGTTTAACCTATACTTTAGAAATATTAATTATAACATAAGGTTTGATTAATATAACTGGTCCTAGTAATAATATTTATTATAACCTAAGGTTTATATAGAATTATTAAGAGTGTGACACTTGTCACATGCTTATTTATTTAAGGATTTTAGATGAATAAATTAATAATGGATGAATCTAGAAGCTCTAGAACGTTCCAGCAGTTGTTAGGATCACATTTTACTCAGTCAAAGTTGTTTAAACAAATTCAAATTCAAAATGCATCTATAGGGGCCGATATGTCGCCTACGGGAGATACGGAAAACACGTCGACTTTGCACGAACGAAACCACGAAGGCTCGGGGCATAGGCTTAGGCGATATATCGCCTAGGGTAGGGCGATATATCGGTCCTTGGGTCAGTTTTTACAACTTTGTGGAATTCAAGCTAGAAACAGCCCTCAACCACTTGGACTTGCTCTTGAACGTTTTTGACCGAGTTCTGGGCATCTGTTGAAATGAAAATTCAAATCTTTTCAATGTATATTCATTTATTTATTCATTTCAAAAGGGGTTAGTTTATGTAATGCCCCAAAATTCCTAATAAGGTTTAATGGTTAGATTAGAAGGCCTGGAGGGTCATAATTGATTTATTATGCCATTAAATGATTATATGCATGATTATTTGAGTTATATTATTATATGATGATAAATGCACGCATGTGAGTCCACTTTTCATTATAAGGGCATTTTGGTAATTTGGCCCGTTTAGGACATATTTGTATATTTTCATGCATGTTGGTGAATTATGGATGAGGCCACATTATATTGTGGATTTGTTTGAGCTATTTGACAAGAGACGATCTTTGAATACAAGTTAGTGATTCGGTCATGACGGGGTTATTTTCTGGGCTCGGAGTGAGTCTCGGGGTAATTTGATGATTAGTACATTGCCGGGAATTATATGGTAATGGGATATGATTTATTACTATTTGAGAATATTGGCAATAACGGGAATTGGAGGACGTTAATTATAATTAACGAGATAGACTTGAAAGGACGATTTTTCCCTTACTAGCCTTGAAAGGAAATTATTTAACCTAGGGGCATTTTGGTCATTTGACCAAGGGATATATTTAACTAAGGAAGGCTGTAGAAAAATTAAGCAAAACAAAGCCTCTTCTCCTTCTTCCTCCCGATCATTTTTTCTTCTTCTTTTTCCTTTGAAATTTTGAAGCTCCAATTGAAGATTCAAACTAGGGAATCAAGGCATGAGGGTTTAGGATTATGTTCAGCCATTGAAGAGGGTTCCATCTTGAGTTTGAGATAAGATTTTAGCCATGAAATCTCTGGTTTATGCCCAGTTTTTCAATTAGTTTTCAGTTAAGATTTTGGATATTCTAGTTGGGAACTCAATGAAGTTTTTGGGAAAGTTTGATTGGGTTTTTATGCCTAAGACTTGTAGAATTGGTTTTTGGGTTCATTTGTGGTTTGGTTGAGGTTTGGAATCAGCTTTTTAGGTTTGGAATTTGGAGAACTCGAAGGAGGAAAAACCAGAGCTAGAACACCCTGGTTCTGGTGCTACAATGTTGGTCAGGGCTTGGTTGGTTGTCTGTAGCGCCATAGCGCCTGGGGGCAGCGCTATGCGCTACCCTATTTTCCCAGGGCTTTCTTTTGGGAGCTTTTTAGGGTTTTTGGCTCAGGGTTTCAATTCTTAAGGCACGGTATCGAAATTATTAACGGTGTTTGTAGGATTCGAGGTACCGGGAGCGAGGCTTAGATCATGAACCTTTTATTATTGATTTTATTGATGGAATTCCATATTTGGTTATGACTAGGTGACCGCTAAAGGATCAAAGGATTGATCATTCTCAAGGGTCATTTTTAACTTATTCTCGCCCGAACTAGAGGTAAAAAAACTACACCCAGTATGTGACATGCATGGTTATTGATGAGGCATATTGAGTGCTCTATATGTGGACATTGATTGCATTGTAAATGCTTATCAATCTTGCTTATATGTGAATGGTACTGACTTATTAGTTAGAAACAACAATGGTGTCAATATTGATCGTGAAGCTATGACTGATTAGTCAAGTTCGGCAGTAGTACTGAGCATTGGTCGTATGGTATTGGCTTATGAGTCAAGAACGGTACTAGCGTGTTTAACGCAAGCCAAAAATATTAGATCTAATCGACATAAGCATTATCATCATAAGCATGAAATGCTTGACCGGCCTTAAGTTCGATGAAAACAAAAGCACTTGTCTAGTCTAAAGGCTAGTTACTTAGAGTCAGGGCCAAAAGGCTCAGGTGACTGCATCGTCACATGGCTAAGGGTGCGGAGCCCAAGTTCGTGACTTACTCATTAGTCACCTATACAGAGTGTGACTCATTAGTCACCTATACAGAGTGTGACTCATTACTCACCTATACAGAGTGTGACTCATTACTTACCTATCCAGAGAATGACTCATTAGTCACCTACCCAGGGAGTGACTCATTAGTATATTATCTTATTAGGGCTACAAGCCCAAATATGATTATCGTAATCATCAATTGATATTGTGTACATGCAGTAATAAGTTTTCTTGCTTAGCCTTGGCTCATAGGTGCTATGTGGTGTTGGTAAAGGGAAAGAAAAGCTCACCCAGCCTTGAGTGGAGAGCTTAGGTAGTGATGTGTACATATGCGGCCGCTTGACCGCACGACCAAGGTGTTTCTTAGAGGAACTAGGGGTTAACCCTATTTTTGCCGCTTAGGTCGGCGGGTTGTAACTTTTACACTATAATGATCATTTTGGATTGTAAATAACTTTTTAAATGCTTGTATGGGCCCATATACAGTTTTATGTTTTAAATATAATATATCCATTCCTTTTGATTGAGATTTTTCACCTTAGCCTATTAATGATACCTAGATGCACGTTTATAACCAAATGACTCGTTTAGTGAGTTAAGCACTAATTAAAGTCCACAGTAACGGTCTTGGAGTAACCAGGGCATTACAACTTGGTATGAGAGCGTACCAAGGTTTAGGGCTCCTATAGACTGGCTGGGCATGTACACTCACCACTGAAGACAAGCTCGACTGTAACACCCTAAACTCTAGGGACCGTTACAGTGTGCCTTATAAACAGTGCTAAATCCGCTAATCGAGTCATTTGGCCAAAATCGTGTTACTAAGTATGATTAGCGGTTTAGGGATTTAAAATTTCGGTTAAGATATAACGTTTCATTAGAACGTTTACTGTATACATTGGGATCCCAAAAATATAATCTAAAGACCTATTACAAGAAAATATTTACAACCAGCCAATCTAAGTGGCAAAACAGGGTTTAACCCTAGTTCCTCTTTCAACCCTCGGCCGTGGCGGTCGAGCAGCTGCATATGTACACATCGTCACCTAAGCTCTCCAACTCAAGGATGGTCTAGCTTTCTTTTGCCTTTACCTTCACCACATAGCACCTGTGAGCCGAAGCCCAGCAAGAAAACTCAATATGCTCATGAACAGTAATAACATGTCATTAAATCATAAGGTGCATGCCTAGCAAATATAGCTCTATTCAAGCTGGCAAATGAGTTCACGTAATGATGAATATACAACATCAACCGATGATCATAATAATCACCCAGGGCTTTAGCCCCAAATAGAAGAGTGACAGTTGTAATCGTCACTAAGGTGGGTTCCGTTCCCATTAACCATGTGACGATAGGGTCACCGGGGCTTTGTAGATAAGTGATCATTTCACTAGCTTAAACAAGGTAGGTGTTTGATGAACTAGTCACCAAGATAACCTACCGCATGACCATAGAGTCACAACCATGGGATTCCGCTCCCTAGCCATGTGACAAACAGTCACCTAGGCCTTTGGCCCTGGCTCTAAATAACTAGTCCTAGACTAGTCAAGCGCTTATAATTATCATCGACCTTCAAGTCGGTCCAGCATTAATGCTCCTAGAGTCAGTCAACGATGATATCGACTAGATCTAATCTTTTATTGGCCCTGCGTTCATGACGCTTATGCCATCTTTGGCTCTTAGGTCAGTGATACGTGACCAGTGCCAACCCTGACTAGTCAATGCCATACACAAGTAAGCAATGCTACCAAACATATATCATATGTCAAATATCCAAATATAAGGCATTCAGCATGCTTACTTAACAATTGCTAGCATAATTAGGATCATGCATAAACACAGAGACTCAAGCTCTGAACAATCTCATATTCAATATTCATGGCATGCCCTATTCACATGTTTCTCGTGCATCACATTTAAATAATCAACATGCATCAAGAATAACCATGCATGTCATATATACACAGGGTGCAGTTTTCTTACCTCAGGTTTGAGCAAGAAATAATAAAAGAACAACCCTTGAGAACGATCAACCTTTTAGTTCCTTAGTGGTCACCTAGTCATAACCAATTGGAATCCATTAATAAAGTAAATCAATAAGAGGTTCACAATCTAAAACCACGCTTTTGGGATCAATCTCGCACTCTCAGGAATCTCAATCTACCCAAACGGGGTAAAGGAACCCATCCCCGAGCCTTAAAAGTCATTCCGAGCCCTAAAATAGGCTTGCTGGAAAATGGACCAGCACTGCAGCCCTATTAAATGGCATTGAGGTGTTATTTCAAGTGAGAGAGGCCCAGCTCTCTGCCCTGCCTAGCGCTGCTGCACCAATCACAGACCAGAATCTTTCTGGTTTCCTTCCTTGCGACTTCTCTTAAAAAACAACCCTTCAAACCAGCCCCAAACATCACCCAAGCATGCCACTCAACCCCTAAACTTCATACATATCACAACATCATCAAAACCCAATCAATCTTACTCAAAAACTTTCATTAATTCTCACAACTTAACACCTCAAAATCCTCAACTGAAAAACCATAAGGAAAAATAGAGTATATCTTATATTCATGGATAAAATCTTACCTCAAGTGGGATTTAGATCCTCTTTAATGGCAGAATCAAAGTTCTAAGCCTTAAACCTTGATTTCCTAACTTGTTTATTCAAATTGGCTCTCAAAAATTGAAAGGAAGAAGAAGAGAAGTATAGGTACGGGAGAGAGAGATGAGGATGATGATGATGCTCTATTTTTACAATTCCACAGCCTTCTAGTGTGATATAATCCCTTGGTCAAATGACCATAATACCCCTAGGTCAATTAAATCCCTCTAAAGACTTCCGAGGGTAAGACCGTCATTTCCTGCCTATTTCGTTAATTATAATTAACAACCTCCAATTCCCGCTATTCTCAATACTCTCAAAAACCAATAATTCATATCTTGTTACCCTATAATTACCGGCAACATTCTAATCACCAAATTACCCCGAGACTCACCCCGAGCCCCGAAACTAGCCCCGTTATGACTAGACCAATATCTTGCATTCCATGATCGTCTCATGCCGAATGGCTCGAACCAATCCACATATAATTCACCCACATGCATGAAAATACACAATCACGCCCTCAACGGGCCAAATTACCAAAATGCCCTTATAATAAAATGTGAACCCATATGCATGCATTTATCATCATATAATAATATAATTCACATAAACATGCATATAATCATTTAATAACATAATAAATCAATTATGGCCCTCCCGACCTCCTAATCATGGTCCTAAACCTTAGTAGGAAATTTGAGGCATTACATTGACTCATGGTTTGGTAACTATTTATGTGGTTATGTGTTTAACTGCTTAAATAAAGTATAAATGCTTTACCTGTCTACACGAAATACATTAATAAGGTTGGGCCTTGACTACTGCATCATAAGCAAGAACGTGCTTATTAGCACTGATATTGCTAGATTGTGAATTATTAACTGATGCGTGTTAAATGCTAAATGATATGATCATGTATCCATTTGTATATCTATATAATATGGAATATGGGTGAATATTTGTTGATCTTGGATCGTGGGGCGGCAAGAGGTTTAGTTATCACTGCCTAACTAGCTTTATTGATTGTTTTAGCACAGTATAAGTTGATAGTATGATTCCAAGATAGACAGATTCACCAGCTGGCCAGGAAGATCAGGGCCAGAATGGTCAAGAGAATGACCAAAATCAGATTCCACAGTCAGAACCTGATAACTGGTAGTAGTTGTTTAATTACTTACAGACCAGAGTATTGAGGTAGGAAGAAGAAATTTGCCTCCTGATACAACAACAAGTTCCTGCCGGGAACATTTTACCAGAGGCACCACCAGTAGCGGTGCCAACAGTTGAGCGGCTGCCAGAGGTTGGAAGCAAATGGGAACCTCTTTATGAAAGGTTCAAGAAATAGCAACCTCCAGTTTTTGAAGGTAGTGCAGATCCAGCTAAGCCAGAGCAATGGATGAGTTTGATTACCACAATCCTTTCATGAGGGTGTCTGGTAATGAGAGGTTGGCCTATGCCACATATATGTTTTGGGAGGATGCTTGAATTTGGCGGGAAGTTATATCCTAGATCAGAAATGTCAATGCCCTAAGTTGGGAAGAGTTTCAAACTCTGTTCAATGAAAAGTATTACAATGATGCCATCAGAGCTGTTAAAGCTGAAGAGTTTATCAGATTGCTTCAGGGGAGTTTATCAGTGACTGAATATGCTATGAAGTTTGATAGATTGGCAAAGTTTGCCATGGAGCTGGTGCCCACTGATGGGACCAAAAAGGAGAGGTTTCTCCAGGGGCTACAGCCTGGATTAGCCCGAGATGTTCGTATCACCACTATGGCTGGAGTTACTACTTATGCACAGGTGGTGGAGAAGGCGCTCACAGTTGAGAGCGCAAAGAACAAGATCTGGCAGGAAAATGCAGCCAGAAGAGAGTTGCAGAGGACAGGTCCTCCATTTATGGGTTCAGGTAGGGGTGGAGGCCCCAGTGATCAGAAGAGGAAGGTTCCTGATACATTCACAGCTCTAGGTCCTGATAGGCGACCACGGGGTATTACAATGGGCTGTCAGGGTGGCAGTGAGGCCTGGAAGACTTATCTAGAATGCCCTACGTGCAAGAGGCGCCATTTGGGAGAGTGTAGGGCAAAGGATTGATTCTTATGTGGGGCAGTGGGACATTTCAAGAAAGATTGCCCTAAAGCAAGAAAGGAAGAACCCAGAAAGGCAGACAGCTTGGCCCTAGCTCGAGTGTTCGCATTGACTCAAGCAGAAGCTGAGGCTTCACCCTCAGTAGTTACAGGTCAACTTTTTAGTGCTGGAACCCTTTATATTGTTTTGATTGATTCTGGTGCTACACATTCTTTTGTTGCTAGTAGAATTATTTATAGACTGTGAGACCATGTGATTATTATGATGTGGGTTTCGGGACCATATTACCCACTGGGGAGTTAGTGGTATCCAGGAGATGGGTCAAATCTTTGCCAGTGACAGTAGAGGGCAGAGAATTGTCAGTGGATTTGATAGAGTTAGTTATGACTGACTTTGACATGATTCTGGGTATGGACTGGTTAGTGAAGTATAGGGCAACCATAGATTGTAGAAGGAAGATGGTCACCTTTGAGCCTGAAGGTGAGGATCCTTTTGTATTTGTTGGCACTGTGCATGGACCCCGTATAACTATGATATCTATTTTGAGGGCTAGAGATCTATTGCAAGGAGGTTGCATAGGATTCTTAGCCAGTGTGGTTGACACTACTCAGGCCATGCTAGTGAGACTAGAAGAGACCAGACTAGTCTGTGAGTTTCTGGATGTGTTTCCAGAAGATTTACCAGGGTTGCCACCACACAGAGAGATTGAGTTTGTGATAGAATTGGCACCAGGGATGAAGCTAGTGTCTAAAGCACCTTACAGAATGGCCCCAGCTGAGTTAAAAGAACTAAAAGTACAGCTACAAGAGCTGTTAGATTTGGGTTTTATCAGACCTAGTTTCTCACCATGGGGTGCACCAGTTCTGTTTGTGAAGAAGAAAGATGGTTCTCTGAGGATGTGTATTGATTACAGAGAACAGAATAAGTTAACAATCAAGAACAAGTATTCTCTGCCAAGGATAGATGATATGTTTGATCAGTTGCAAGGTAAAAGGGTATTCTCAAAGATAGACCTTCGATCTGGTTATAATCAGCAGAGGGTCAAGGAGGGAGATATACCAAAGACTGCTTTTTGCACTAGATATGGGCACTATGAGTTCTTAGTTATGTCTTTTGGATTGACTAATGCCCCAACTGTTTTTATGGATTTAATGAACAGAGTGTTCAAGGATTATTTGGACCAGTTTTTTATTGTCTTCATTGATGATATTCTGGTTTATTCTCAGTCAGAGCATGAACAACATCTGAGGTTGGTTCTATAGAGACTGAGGGAACACAAATTGTTTGCAAAATTTAAGAAATGTGAGTTCTGGTTATCTCAGGTAACTTCCCTGGGGCACATTGTCAGTAAGAAGGGGATTAAGGTGGATCCAGCTAAGATGTAGGCGGTCAGAGATTGGCCAAGGCCAAAGATTGCTTCAGAAGTTAGAAGTTTCCTTAGATTGGCAGGTTATTACAGTCGTTTCGTGGAAGGGTTCTTAAAGATTGCTATTTCATTGACTGAGCTGACAAGCAAGAATCAGAATTTTGTGTGGTCAGACATGTGTGAGAACAGCTTCCAGGAACTGTAGCAGAGGTTGATTACAGCTCCTGTCCTGAGTCTTCCTACAAATCAGGAGAAGTTTATGATTTACTGTGATGCCTCACATCAGGGTTTGGATTGTGTTTTGATGCAGTCAGGGAAGGTGATTGCTTATGCCTCATGTCAGCTGAAAAAGTTGTTTGGAATTGTGCCCTGAAAGCATATGTAGTAGGCATTATTTTAAGAAATAAATAAATAAATTGAATTTGTTATGCATATATTTTATGGACTATATTATTCTATGATAATATTAAGTAAATGTCAGAAAAAATCCTAAGTTCATATATGTGATATCAACCATGTATTAGTACGGAAGGATAGTGTTTGAGATAAATGAACTTGAATAGTTCGCAGTAAAATAAAGTTATGGAATCTTTAGATTCATTACTGCAAGTACGGTCCACTAGTATTATGAATACATGTGATCTAGATCCGGATTACTTGTGTAGTAAGACACTTTAGTGGAAGTACTTTATATATTAGAGAATATATAGAACTGGACCAGATATGTTTATTAATACTTAGTTAAATATCGTTTCGAAGTATTAATTAAATATATCAACTAATGATCATATACAAATAGATTTTAATCCTGAAGTTCCTATGAACTCCTGTTTATATTATATGAGTTCTTTGATTCACTCGTTAGGGTCTGTCATAATGATCATGCTAGAAACTTTTGTTTTGGGAACTCATTAATGTAAATGGCTGAGAACATAGTATACAGATATGAAATCTATACCTTCTCATAAGAGATTGAATAGTGGTTCTCTTAAGGGTTGACTTTTGGGACTGAAAAGGTTATTGAGCTCAAATTCATAATTTAGTTATGAATTAACCTTCACTAGTAAAGTTAATGGTACTTAAGGAACAACATATAATTAAAAGGGTAAAACGATAATTTTATTCCCGGTTAATTATGACCCATTATTAGAGGGTTAACTTGTATGTAATGATTATATCAATGGACGCTTTATTATTATAAAGTACTCACTAAATGAAACGTCTATAATTAAAAGAGTGCATTATCATATTTATAGTGGAGTAATCATGAGATTAATAAATTAAGATTATTTAATTAAAGAGTTTAATTAATAATCTCAAATTTATTGGAGCTTGGAATTATAGGTCCATAGGTCCCCACAGCAGCTCTATCAACACTATTCAAGGCAAGAGTTGATATAAAGAGTAAAATGGTGAAAAGACATATTTAAGAAGAAAATTGTTCTTCCGGCCAAATATGCAATTATGTAATAATAGTGATTAATTAATTAATTACAAATTAGTTGTAATTAATAATTTTCGAAATTATATTAAATAATTAATTAATTATAATTTTCGAAATTATAATAAAATTAATATTTAATTTTCGAAATTAGTTTTAATTAATTAGTAGAATTAATTAAATATCTTTATTTGAATGGAAGATAATAATTTGATAAGTTCAAATTAGATTTGAATTTAAAAGATTGATATTTATTCAAATAATTAATTATATTTGATAATTAGTTAAAAAGATAATAAATTCAAATTTGAATTAATTATCAAGTTGTTGGATTTTATCTGATAAGGTAGTTTGAATAAATAACTAAATAATTGTGGAAAAATCAAATATCCTTAATTTATAGGGTGCTACCCTGGACTGTGTGTGGCATGAGCAGTGTAAAAAATCAAATATTGATTTTTCACTTTTATTTAATTAATTAATGGAAAATTCAAAAGTTAATTTTTGATATTTTCATTAATTAGATAATTAATTAATTAAAAGATAAATTATAAATTGGTTACATATTTATTTTTTAAATTTGAATATTTCTATTTAAGTTGGACTTATCAGAAAATAAAAATATATTGAAGAAGACAGAATTTATTCGCTCTAAGAAAAGAACGATACTTTTCTATCTCTCCGTGAAAAAGATACATAACCAATCTCAATCCTATTCTCTTGATCTCATGTGTTGAGTACATCAAGTTGAATAAGAAATATACCATCCTTTATTTTCTAAGTGACCACACACTTCTTGAGGTGTAGAGAACGTTGTGGAAGATCTTGGTGTGAGTACGTGGGAGCAGCGTGGATAGGAAGATCGTTTATTTTACGAAAAGATAGCAAGGACACTTGATAGGCATCAAGAGGTATGTTATTTATTCTTGCTTGTATATTAATGGATCTGCATATTTAAAAGTAGTTTAAATATGGTACAAAATTTTTGTTGTACACTGGGTCAACCCACCACCATTATGCTGCGTATTAGGAAACTTGTTCCTAATAGGAGTATGAACAGAGATATCTCACTCATCACTTAGGGTTGGAAGCAGTGGTCATTGCATTAAAAGTATGGAGACATTACCTTTATGGGGAGAAGTGTGAGATTTATACTGACCACAAGAGCCTAAAGTACTTATGCATACAAAAAGATCTAAATATGAGATAAAGGCGTTGACTAGAGTTAGTAAAAGATTATGATTGTGAGATTCTGTATCATCCATGAAAGGCCAACATGGTAGAGGATATGACCAGAGAAATAGCAGAGGCTGATATCTAGAGAATTAGCAAAGGATATGACCAGAGCTGGCATAGAGTTATTGATGGGTCAGTTGGCCAATATTACGCTACAGTCTACGATGTTGGAGAGAATCAAGGAAGGTCAGTTGAGTGATCCACAGCTAACCAAGATCAGAGAGGATGTTTTGGCTAGAGTATACAGGGATTATTCAATGTCAGACATCAATTTTTTTAGATACAAAGGTCGGATATGCGTTCCGTTAGACACTGCTTTGAGGCGAGAGATTCTGGATGAATCTCATACTACTCCTTACTCTTTGCATCCAGGCACCACGAAGATGTATCAGGATGTGAGATCACTGTATTGGTGGCCTGAGATGAAGAGGAATGTAGTAGAGTATATGGCTAAGTGCTTGACATGTCAACAAATCAAGGATGTGCATTAGAGGCCAGCAGGGCTATTATAGCCTCTAGACATCCCAAAGTGGAAATGGGAGGACATCACAATGGATTTCATGGTGGGATTACCCAGAACTATTGGTCAACATGATTCAGTATGGGTTATTGTGGATCAATATACCAAATCAGCTCACTTTCTACCAGTGATGACTACTTTTACAGTTGACCAGTATGTAGATCTTTATGTGAGAGAGATCGTGTGCCTCCATGGAGCACCGAGGTCGATCGTGTCAGATAGGGACCCCACATTCACCTCCAAGTTCTAGGGAAGTTTATAGAAGGCCATGGGAACACAGTTGAAGTTTAGTACTGCTTATCATCCTCAGACAGATGGACAATCTGAGAGGACGATTAAGATATTAGAAGACATGTTGCGAGCATGTGTACTAGACTTTGGTGGATCCTGGAGTAAGTATCTACCTTTGATAGAGTTTTCCTACAACAATGGCTATCAGTCGACCATTCGGGTGACACCTTATGAGATGTTGTATGGTAGGAAATGCAGATCTCCCATTCATTGGGATGAGACAAGAGAAAGGAGATACTTGGGTCTTGAGGCAGTTAAGAGGACCAGTGAGGCTATTGAGAAGATTAGAGCTCGGATGCTTGCTTCTCAAAGTTGACAGAAAAGTTATGCAGATCCCAAATGCAGGAACGTGGAATTCCAGGTGGGAGACTATGTTTTCCTTAGAATCTCGCTATGGAAATGGGTGAGAAGATTTGGGAAGAAGGGCAAGTTGAGCCCTAGATTTGTATGTCCATTTGAGATCCTGGGGAGGATTGGTCAGGTGGCCTACAGGTTGGCCTTACCACTGGCATTATCAGTCGTGCATAACGCATTTCATGTTTCAGCTCTTCGGAGGTATGTATCAGATGTGACTCATGTTTTGAGTTACGAAGATCTGGAGCTTGAGGCAGATCTCTCCTACGAGGAACAGCCAGTCTAGATACTAGACAGAAAGGACAAGGTCCTGAAGAATAAAACTATACAATTGGTTAAAGTATTATGGAGGAACATCAAGGTCGAGGAAGCAACCTGGGAGCTAGAGTCAAATATGCAGAGTCAGTGTCCCGAGCTGTTCAGGTAAATTTCGAGGATGAAATTTCTGTAAGGAGGGGATAGTTGTAATGTCCCAAATTCCCTAATGTGGTTTAATGCCTGGATTAGGGGGTCATGAGAGCCATAATTGATTTATTATGCAACTATGTGATTAAATGCAGGATTATGGGAATTATATGATGATATGATGATGATTACATACATGCAGTAATAAGTTTTCTTGCTGAGCCTTGGCTCACAGGTGCTATGTAGTGCAGGTAAAGGGAAAGAAAAGCTCACCCAGCCTTGAGTGGAGAGCATAGGTGGCGATGTGTACATATGCAGCCGCTTGACCACCACAGCCAATGTGTTTCTTAGAGGAACTAGGGGTTAACCCTATTTTTGCCGCTTAGGTCGGCGGGTTGTAATTTTTACACTGTAGTGACCATTTTGGATTGTAATTAACTTTGTAAACACTTTTATGGGCCCATGTACAGTTTTATGTTTTAAATAAAATATATCCATTTCTTTTGATCAAGATTTTTTTCACCTTAGCCTATTAATAACACCTAGATGCACGTTTATAACCTAATGACTCATTTAGCAAGTTAAGCACTATTTAAAGTCCAAAGTAACGGTCTTGGAGTAACCAGGGCATTACAATTACCTTATATTACCATCTTTTCACGAGATCTCTATGATTTCTCCTTCCATTGAAACAAATAAGGGTTTTAAGCTTTTGATTGTTAGAGATATTTGTATTGTCTCAATGGAAAATAAGAAATACTATTACAACTCTATGCAAAATAATACAAAGACACAATGATTGATTAAATAAGATTACAACTCAATACTCAAAATACAAATAGATATAGAAAATAAATAGATGAAGAGAATGATAAGGACTACAACTCTAAAACAAAAGATACAAATAAATATGTAAAGATAAAATAGAAGAATAGAAGATAAAAGCAATCGTAGAAGAAATAACAAGAACAAAAAAGTAAGACACTTCACTCACACAATCAAAGTGAAGAGCATTGTGGATCACCAACTTGAACAAGGTTTACAACCTTTGCCCAAAAGCTTATTTCCCCCTATCTCAAGCACTAAGGGATTCTCTCAATGTTGGAAATAGCTCTCTGGAATAATCAAGCATTTTGGTGTTTTTCTAGCCAAGTGCTCTAGTGGATAGAAATAGAGTTGTCTTATAAGAGAGCATTAGGCTTCTATTTATAGAGATTTGAGACACCCTTTGAATTTCAAATTCCACCAACCTCCATGGCTGTAACCAATGATTAATTGGATGTTTACGGAATTAAAAAGGAGTTTGGGGAGTTACTTGGGGTGTTAGAACCGTTTAAAGTGGAAAAAATGGTGGAAAACTGGCTGAACAAATCTCTGGTCGCGGCCACTAGCATGCTTGATCAAACTAGTGGTAGTTCATAAGTCAAAAGAGAAAAAGGCGTTTTTATGGTTTCACTTATGAAATTGAGATTTGCCTCAAAATTAATTTAGAATTAGTCTGACCTACCCCAAGGCTGGTCCATTAATTTTTCAAGTTAATTTATCATGGATTAGTATATAATTTTTATGTGTTTTTATAGGTTGCATTCATGTATCATGTTTACTTTTCCAAATAATATCAAGTATTTATTATATGTTTTAATACATTATGTTTTATTTATTTATTTCTAGCAACAATGGTTAATTCTCTTAATCCTGATCAAGTACTTGAAAACTTGGGAATTAACACACACCTCATTGATAGAATCTTGGAAATGATTCCATTTAGTCTTAACCGCATAAGAAGATGGTATGAAGGAATTCAAATTGTCCTTGGAACACAGAACTTGTATGGAGCGATCTATGATCCACCTCCAAAGGTTCCAAGCTTTTCATCCAACTTTGATGAACATGAAAAATATGGTGAATGGATGAGATTGAATCACCTAGCATGTCAATGCATGTTATCGTCCATGCATGGCGACATTCAAGAAAGATATATGGTTATTGAAATTGCATACGAGATGTGGGCCTTAATAGAGAGCGATGCTCTGGCATATGCTCAATTTTTAAAATACGGGATAAATATGATTTACTTAAAAAATCTTCTTTAATATTTTGAATGGTTGATTCAAAGTTATGCCACTAATATTATTTTTCATTTGTTCTTGTCTTCAGGGATGCAGAAATCTTTTGAGAAAAAGAGTAATTGCATTGAAACCAAAGCGAATAAGAAATGATGAAGATGGTTGAATAAAGAAAAGATTAGTTTAGAAATTTACTTGTTTATTTTAAAACAATTTAAATTTATTAGTCATTTTGAAATAGTTGATTTTCATTATTAAAGAAACTAATAAGTTCTTTCTTTAAATTAGTTCTAGAATTCTTTCTAGAAACTATATTTTAGATTCCTTTATTTGATGAGTGAAGTCCTAGCGAAGCCAATATATGGTGAAGTACTATTCATCTATTTGGCAATCACTAAGCATGCAATCAACACTGCTTTGGTAAAAGAAGAGAACAAGGTTCAACACCCTACATACTATATCAGTAAAAGGCTAATAGGGGCGGAGTTGAGGTATCCCCCTCTTGAAAAGCTAGCCTACTTTTTAGTAATCACCTCTCGAAAGCTGTGTCCATATCTCCAAGCTCACTCGATCCAAGTCCTGACTGATCAACCGCTGAGACAAGTTCTTCAGAAACCAGAGGCCTCAGGATGATTACTCAAATGGGCAATGGAACTAGGACAGTTTGATATCACTTATCATTCGAGGATGGCGATAAAAGGACAAGCATTGACAGACTTCATAGTTGAAGGCACCAACCTTGAAGACCCTTCCTACCAATCGGAGAATGAAGATATCGAGATGGAAGGAGATATTCCTGTATGGAAGCTATATGCTGATGGAGCATCCAATGAACACAACTCAGGTGCAGGAATCATACTGATCACTCTGGAGAATCATTGAATTCATTGTGCTCTCAGATTTGGATTCAACACTTCAAAAAACGAGGCTAAGTACAAGGCATTATTAGCAGGATTACGCTTGTCTCAGGATGTGCATGCACAATCTCTGGAGATATTCAGCGATTCCCAACTAGTAGTGTACCAAGTACTGAGGGAGTATCAAGTTAAGGAACTTAGGATGGTGAAGGACTTGTTGGCGCAGTTCAAGAAATACTAAATTAGACAAGTCCCGAGGGAGAAAAATGTCAATGCTGATGCCTTAGCCAAGCTTGCTAGTGCCAAAGATGCGGACACCCTGAATGTTGTTCCTGTCACATACTTGGCAGAAAGAAGCATAACCGAGCAGGAGGCACTACCTGTTGAGATTGGAGATACATGGATGACCCCTATTATTAACTATCTCAACCAAGGAGTAGTACCCAGTGATCGAAATAAAGCAAGGAAGTTGGTGAGACAAGCTGCATGATATATGATAGTCAAAGGGGTCCTGTACCGACGAGGAAATTCCCTACCACTGCTAAGGTATGTTACACCCGACCAGTCAAAGTTGTTAATGATCGAGGTACATGAATGGTTTTATGGAGATCACGCTGGGGGGTAGAGCCTATCAAAGAAAATCCTAAGACAAGGATACTTTTGGCCGACGATGAATGAAGACTCGATGGAGTATGTCAGAAGATGCCACAAGTGTCAGATGTCTCCAAGATACCCCGAGCAGCACCTAACGAATTAACACAAATGCAAAGCCCTTGGCCCTTCGCTGTATGGGGGATCGACCTGATTGGAAAGCTACCTATGGGAAGGGGAGGATTCCAATTTGTTGTTGTAGCCGTGGACTACTTCATCAAATGGACTGCAGAACCGCTCGCCACCATAACCTCAAAGAAAGTCTTAGAATTTGTGGTGAAGAATGTCATATGTCGATTTGGTCTACCAAAGAAGACAGTCTCGGACAATGGGACTCAATTCGACAGTGATATGTTCACCAACTTTTGTACGAGGCATGGAATCACAAAGAGCTTTTCCTCGGTAGCACACCCCAAGTTAATGGTCAAGTCGAAGCAGTGAACAAGACTATCGAAGACACTCTGAATAAACGCCTTGAACAAGCCAGAGGAGCCTGCCCAGAATTACTTCCGAAGGTCCTGTGGTCACATTGAACGACGATAGGCCATACCCCGTTCTCTTTGGCGTTTGGTCATTAAGCCATGTTGACAGTTGAACTCACTCCCCCATCACATAGACAAGAGACATACAATAAAGGGAGGAACCATCAACTAATAGAATAGTCGCTCAATTTAATCGAAGAAAAATAAGAAAAGGAAAGTCTCAGAGTAGCAGCACATCGACAAAAAGTGGCCAGATACTTCAACTCCAGAGTGAAAGATCAAAAATTCCAAGTTGGAGACTTAGTACTCAGGAGGGTGTTCCTAAACACTAAGGACACTGTAGCAGGGGTAGTAGGACCTAATTGGGAAGGGCCATACCTTGTGGAGGAGGTGATCCCACCAGGGACATACAAGATAGATTGACTGAATGGAGCTAATAAAAAACTACTGGAATGGCAAACACCTCTGCTGATACTATCAATGAAGTTGTTAAGCAGCAACACAAATTTTAATTTGCAAATGTATTATTTTCGAATTATCTATGTAACAGCCATTGTGCTTCAATGAATGAATGAATTTAATTTCTTAAGTTTCACTTAATTCTTTAAATTTATTTCAACGAGGGACTAGTCACTTTAGACCTGTCAACCCCATTGGATCATGTTCAATTCTGGTCCTTGAGGGACCTATCGACCTATACGATCCAAAAGAGAGACAGTTCCTAGGACCTTGTCGTCAAATTATTGGATCATATTCGATCTTGGTTCTTGAGGAGCCTATCGACCCATACGATCCAAAAGAAAGACAGGTCCTAGGACATTGTCGCCAAAATTATGGATCATGTTCAATTATGGTCCTTGAGGGACCTATCGACCCATACAATCTAAAAAAGAGACTAGTCCTAGGATTTTGTTGCCAAATTATTTGATCATGTTTGATCTTGGTTCTTGAGGAACCTATCGACCCCCACGATCAATAAGAGAGATAGGTCCTAGGACCTTGTCATCAATTATGGATCATGTTTGATCTTGGTTCTTGAGGAGCCTATCGGCCCACACGATCCAAACAAGAGACTGGTCCGAGGACCTTGTCACCAATTTATTTGATTATGTTCGATCTTGGTGCTTGAGGAACCTATCGACCTATATAATCAACAAAAGAGACTGGTCTGAGGACCAGTCGCCATTATTTGATCACGTTCGATCCTGGTTCTTGAGGAACCTATCCACCCACACGATAAAAAAAGAGAATGGTCCAAAGACCAGTCACCATCATCGGATCATAATCGAATCTGGTCCTTGAGGGACCGATCGATAATATGATCTAAGACTCGTTACAGGCTCGATTAGCCCATCTAAACTCGGTTGGTCCAACTTAGACACTTCTGTCTACAATCATTATAACGAGTACATGAGAGATTACGTAGATCGTGATAGACACTTGCTACACAATCCGCATCTGTGTATATGTATCATTACTACTGAGTATGAAACTATCACCCGACTACCAATGAGGGACAAGCATTTGCTGCATGCATCATTGGGTGAAAAGGATAATACTATGTGTCTAAACGCTCGAAGCAAGGCATGGTCAAGTAGCAAGTGACCAAGGCTTTTAAACCTATGATCACTTGGGGGGCATATAGTAAATACCAATCGGGGTATACACAAGCAATGAGGACATGACCTTAAGTACTAAGCAAGCTCAAGTTTTTCTAGGACATTTGTTCAACATATGTTCCGAAAATGCAAAAAACAAAAAAGGCATTGGTGAGGAGACTCCTAGCCATGTCCCTTATAGGGTGGTCGGCCAATCCATTAACCTATAGGGTGATCGGCCTGTCACCCATGGGGTGGTCGACCTGACCTATTTTGTTCATGGTACTTGGTGAAGTATCATACTACTCACATTACTATGATTGTTAGCATGAAAAACATAAAAGAGTAAAGTTAGTATGGCATGTGAAATACATGTGTTCAGAGTATACTGATACTTGAACCAATGAGGGTTGTGAGTTGATATACTTAGTAAGCGTTGGAAATAAAAATTTTCAATCAATACACTGAGTACTCATAACCAAAAATCATAAAGGCATAAAATGTCACATGTAAAAACTGTTAAGTACAAGGTGCCCCACCAATGGCATGAAAGGAAAGACAGAATAAAAGACCAAGAGAAGACTAACTAGGGTGAGGACACCCTAAGCCTCGGCAGCCTCACGAGCCAGACACTTCCTAAGCTCCTTCGCTCACGTCTTCTCGGGAAGGAAATCCAAGTTCAGATCTTTGTTGGACTTCCATATCAAGTAGAAGCAAGAGAAAGCTATCTATGAATACTCATCTCGAGCCTTGTCCTAGGCAGCCTTGATCTCTTGCTCCTTGACAAGAGCATCCTTCCGCAATTGGTCCATGTCAACAATTAGCTTCTCTTTCTCAACTTCAGACTGTTGGAGCTGATCGACAAGTTTCCCCTCCATCTAGGTTATCCTGAGAGTCAACTCGGTCACTTCCTGTTGTTTAAGCTCCACAGAACTGCAGAGGGTTTTGAGCTCTCCATCCTTCGAAGCAATGTCTGCATCCCTAAAGCCAAGAACACACCGAAGGTCCAGCACTTCCTGACGGACAACTTCAAGCTTAGAACGAAGGTTGGAGAGTGTATAGGTATACTCTACAAACCTATCACGGACATGAGAAACCAACATCAGTGCCTGCAAAAAACATACAAGTGTTAGATTTATGTTAGCACACAAGCTAACGAGACAAGAGGAGAACTGTAAAGAACTCACACTCTGAATGTCAAGGTGTGACTTCGTTAGGATGGTGCTCAATTCCTCATTCTTAATCCCATTAAAAGTCGTTGTCGTCTGCTCCAGATGAGACACTCGGTCCATGATGGCACCTAGGTTCCATATAGTAGACTGGTGTGGCTCAGATAAGGGAGCGGGTGTAGAACAGGAGGCACCCGCATCAGTGAAGATGGGAGGAACCGGTGTAGACAAATATGGCTCTACCTCTGTGACAGGACTAGACGCCAAAGGAGTCGGAGGAGGCACCTCGGGAGGAACCTCCATTATCGACTCAGCCTCAACCCTGGCTCTTTTAGCCACTTGGATAGTAGGATTGGCCTTGGTGGGAGTCGACCTCTGCTGGGTATGAACAAAACTGAACATGTCTGAACCTGCAAAAGAAGATTAAATGTTAGAAGGATATTAAGCACAGATGAATCATAAAATAAAGGTGATAAAGTGTCGAACCTTCTGAATGAGATTCAGGCTTGAACGTAGTTTCATCAAAGTCATCTGAAGCAAGCGATGAGTACGCGACAAATGCACCCACCTCATCATCCTCCTGTCCAGCTAGCACATGCAAAGAGGGTACCTACTCGACATGAATAGGTCCCGGGGAGTCTATGGTGTTCACGGGCTTCGGACTATCGTCATCCAGAACATCGGCTATAGTAGGAGGAAACAACCCGACCTTCCTAAGGTTCTTTGAAGTAACGAGGGTCTTGACATTCTTCACCTCAAGGGTCATGGTAATCAATGCCTTGACCCTAACTGTCATAGCTTGGGTCGGGAGCGGTCTATAAAAAGGCCCAACATGCTTAAACTTGGAGTAGTTGGCCTCTGCGTCCTTAGTGAATAAATAGTTGTCGGCATATCTAAACGCCTTGTTATTTCCAAATATCTCTTCCAAGAAGGTGTTGGTACCCTTGCTCATATAATGGTGGAAATGGAAATACCCTGAGTTGCGCTGAGAAGGGTTCATCTTCAGGTCAAATTAGGGGTGAACATTTGACCCGAAAAACCTGCAAACCCACCCGACCTACAACCCGAAAACCCGTTTTTTGGGAAAACCCGTCGGATTCGGGTTAAATCCGACCCGAACCCGAAAAAATTTGAGTCGGGTTCAGGTTTGAAGTTTGTTAAAACTCGGGTTCGGGTTCAAACCCGAAATCCAAAAAAATGGTATTTTTGAAAAAAAGTGTAAAAAATGGTATTTTTGCAAAATTCGGCTTTTTGGCCCAAAACCCAATTGGCCCAGTCCAACCCAAAATCCAAAAAAAAATGGTATTCTTGAAGAAAAAAATGGTATTCTTGAAAAAAAAAGTGTAAAAAATGGTATTTTTGCAAAATTTGGCTTTTCAGCCCAAAACACAAATGGCCCAGCCCAATCCGATTCAAACCCAAACCCGAATAAAACCCGAAACCCGAAAAAACCCGAAAATTTCGGATCGGTTTCGGCACCATTTTTCTCAACCCGAAAACCCGACCCGTGTGCACCCCTAGGTCAAATAAGTAGGGGATCTCGTGAGGCACTGAAGCAGCCCATTTTTTGCGGTGATAGATAATGTACAAGGAAGATAACACCAAGATCGCATTGGGAGCTAGTTGAGAAGGACTAATACCAAAATAATTTGCAACGTTGCGATAGTACGAATGAAGAGGAAGTAAGGTGCCAAACTTGATGGCAGAACGTGTCCAAGCGCACATACCCAAAGGGGGGTCCTCAGCTTTGTCATTTGGACTAGGGATAGTAATAGACACGCCAGAGAGGTCAAAGGTCTTCCTTAAGTTCTTTACCTTATCTTCAACCATGTCAGAGGCCGCCCCCTTGAACCACACAACCTCGTAATCAGCAGGGCGAGGCTTCTCAACCGGTTTCCACATGATCTCACTGCCAAGGTGGCCCTAGAATCTAATACATGGAATTCTTTTTGTTGTCTCTTCTTTTGCTGCGCAGCTGGCGAGACTGTCTTGCTCTTAGAAAGAGGGTGAACCACCTTAGGTCGAAATCTGTGAATAAAATGCTCCTGAGGATGATTAGCATGACGATGAGAGCCCTCAGTATGTTCTTGCTGAGAAGAAGAGTGATGGGGAACCCAACTGGTATCCCGGTGCAAAGGGCGTTGCAGTGAGTCTCAATGACCTGACATATCTCGCTGAGAAGAATGACTTCGCTGAGATGTGCCTTGAGAGCTGCGGGGCGTACTGTGCTAAGAAGAGATCTGAGAAGAGCCAGGCGAAGAACCTTGAGTGATGTGCTTGGCAATATGAGGATCATCTTTGGAAGGTTGCCGAGTTGTCTGTTTTACTATCACCATTGGTATACCTTTTTAAGAAGTCTTCCTCACTGAACAAATATAAAGTGGAGCGAGGGAAAATCCTTTTCACCCTTTCCAAGAACTCTTGGGGAGTATGCTCGCTTACTAACTTGTCTGACGAAGAGGAGTTGGACATCTACAACAAAGGAAAAATAACGAGGAAAGTTAGTAAGTGAACATAATAAAGCCAATAGCTGGGGGCATATCCATGAACGAAGGAGCAAAAATGAAGAAATCATGGGAAAAAACCTATTTAGGGGGTTGGCCCAGTGAGACTAATCTCAGACTAACCACCATAGGACTCCCCTAGATTTGGAAAAATTGATCAAAGTCTTAAAGGGGGGGGGGGGGGTCAACCTAGTGGAACTAAGCCTGGGCTGACCACCCTGAGTCCCTAATATTACAAAACATGAAAGTAGGGGCATAGGTGGTCGCCCTACCACCTTAGGCCGACCACCCGAGGGATGCAAACCTCAAAAAAATGCCAGATGACTAAAGTTCAAGTCTCCAATAAATTGTACAGTACAGGGAAGACCCCAAAGAGATCAGTAAAGGAAGATAATTTTTTTTAGGGTCCCAGGTGGTCGGATTATGCTTGGGCCAACCACCTTGGATCCCTGGAAGTCGCCCGAGGGTGTGGTGGTCGGCCCATGAGGTAAAGACTAGGGCGGCCTATGATGGGTATGTAAACCTGAAAATTGCCAAGAGCATAAGGAAACCTTAGGGGTAGTCGGCCTAAACCCTAATCCCTAGGCCTGGAAATTGCATAAGGCAAGGGAAATGCAAAGGAAGCCCTAGAGGTGCTCGGCCATTGATGGAAACCCTAGGGGTGGTCGGTCCATGAGGGAATGAACATCCTTGGAAATCGCATAAGGCAAGGGAAATGCAAGGGAAGCCCTAGAGGTGCTCGGCCCATGATGGAAACCCTAGGGGTGGTCGACCCATGAGGGAATTTACATCCCTGGAAATCGCCTTTGCTAGGGTTTGGAACCCTAGAAATAGCCAAGCTAATGAATCTCAAAGAGGTGGTCGGCCTAGGGTTTCACAAACCTAAAATCACCTATGCTAGGGTTTAGAACCCTGGAAATCGTCCAGGCTAAGGAAATTATAGAGAAATCGTAGACTTGATTCAAACAAGTCAATTATTTTGGATCAACATAAAACAAAACAAGGAGATTCAGATAGATTCCTCAAAGATTCAAAGTATTTCTTCTAAATCTAAGCACAGTTAAATTAAATGATGTAAGGATTAGGAGAAAATACTTACCCAAATAAAGATATGAGTTTGATGAAGAATTTGAGAAATCACACTTGGAGAATCCTATAGTTGAGGCACACAAAGCAAGGAAGTGAGAAGTGAGGCCCTACTTATAGCCTCTCAGGCTAACCATATATTTTTAGGAATTCAAATTTCCTTGAAAAATGTAACGCCCTGGTTACCCCAGAACAGTTATGGTGAACCGGAAATTTGACCCGCTACCCGAGTCCTTTGGTAAAAAACGTGCTCTAAGTGTAATTAACAGGTTAAGGTAGAAAAACTAATAAAAAGGAAATGGATATTTTCATTACAAACTGCTCTGCAGAGCTAATCAAAACATTTACAAGTTGTTCTCAGTACAAAATGGTCGTTACTGTTTCAAATTTACAATCCCGCCGACCTAAGCGGCAAAATAGGGTGAACCTCCTAGTTCCTCTGAGAACGCCTTGGCCGTGGTGGTCAAGCGGCCGCATATGTACATATCACCACCTAAGCTCTCCACTCAAGGTTGGGTGAGCTTTTCTTTCCCTTTACCTGCACCACATAGCACCCATGAGCCAAGGCCCAGCAAGAAAAGCATAATAAAACATGATATAATATCAATAATGATCGTAATAATCATTCAGGACCAACAATCTAAATAAATAGGTGACAGTCGCAAAAGTCACTAATAAGGGGACAACACCCTTTAGCCATGTGACGATAGGATCACCAGGCTTAACTGATAAGGGAACCTTTCATAAGTTTGAATATGATAGGTGTATGGTGAATAGTCACCAACATAACCTTCCTCATGATCATAGAGTCATAACCTTGGAACAACGTTCCCTAGCCATGTGACAAACAGTCACCGGGGCCCTATGCCCTGACTTTGAATAAATGGTCTTAGACCAGACAAGCGCTTATAAGTTCATCGACCTTAGAGTCGGACCAGCATTAATACCCCATATGAGTCATTCAATGCTGATATCAATTAGATCTAATCTTCATTTGGCTCGACGTTCATGACGCTATGCCATTTCTGACCCTTAGGTCAGCGTCCCTGACTAATCAGTACATATACAAATATTCAACATTCGCTAGCATTTAATATGCAATCCATGTCCATATTTACCAATCAACATGCCTCAATAATAGTCACGCATGTCCTATATACACAAGGTGCAGTTTTCTTACCTCCTGCTCGAGCGAGAATTAATAATAAGAACGACCCTTGAGAACGATCAACCTTTTGGTCCTTTAGCGATTACCTGGTCATAACCAATTACGGGATTCCATCAATTAAATGAATAATGAAAGGTTCCCAAACCAAAACCTAGCCTCCGAGACATCAAACACTACTAAACCGGGTAGTAGGATCGACCTCGAGGCCTAGGGCTAGCATCCCCGAGCCAAGAAGCCATTTCTGGCCAAAAAGCCACTAAGGGCCACGACCTTCCTTAGCCATGCCGCGACCCACCCCTCAAACAAAGGTGCCTAATTTCAGCATCCCTCAAGGGCCGCGTCCCTCCCTGGCCATGCCGCGGCCCAACCTCCAGTTCAGCCATAACCCCTGTTTTTCTTCCCTTGCGATTTCTCTTGGAACCAACCTTTCAAACCCAGCTTAAACACCACTCAAACCTCCAATACAACCCCTAAACTTGTCCTATATCACTCCCTCATCAAAACCCAAGTGAAACCCCAACCAAAACTTCCATCAATTCCAACAATCCACCACAAAAACACAAGCTAAAAACTAACACCAAAACAGAGTATACCAGTAAACTAATGGCTGGAAACTTACCTCAAACTCAGGTTGTGATGCTCTTCAATGGTGGAACACTCTCCCAAACTCCCAAGGTCTACTTCCCAAGCTTGAATCCTCAACAAGGTCACCAAAAATCACAAAGAAAATGGAAGAAGGAGAAGGTACGGGAAGCTTAAGAACTTGCTCTGTTTTTCTCATCAACTTACTGCTCAACTCAGTTTATATCTATCCTAGGGGTAAAAAGACCATTATACCCCTAGGTCATTTAAGGGTTTCTAAAGGCTCCCAAGGGCATATTTGTCCTTTCCAACCTATCTCATTAATCATAATTAATGCTCTCCAATTCCCGCTATTCTCAATAACTCCAAACACCAATAATTCACATCCCGTTACCCTTTAATGCCCGGTAACTCTCTAATCATCAAAAACACCCCGAGACTCCTCCCGAGCCTCGAATTTAAACATGTTATGACCAGACCGCTAATTATCATACCATGGTCGTCTCATGCCGAATAGCTCGAACAAACCCACATTATAATGTGGTCTCAACATATATCACCGACATGCATACAAATATACAATTATACCCTCAACGGGCCAAATTACCATCACACCCCTATAATTAAAATGTGGACCCACATGCATGCATTTAACATCACACTATAATATAATTCACATATACATGCATAATATCAATTAATGGCTTAATTAAACAAGTATGGCCCTCCCGGCCTACTAATCCCGCCATTAAACCACATCGGAGAATTCGGGGCATTACAAAAAATATCTCGTATGGTTAAAATTTCAATTTCCTTGAAAAATATCTGGCATTTTTAGGAATTCAAATTCCTTTAAAAATATCTTATATTTTTAGGAATTAAAATTCCTTGAGAAATATTTTGTATTTTTAGGACTTCAAACTCCTTGAAAAATATATTATATTTTTAGGACTTCAAATTTCCTTGAAAAATATACTGGATTTTTAGAAAAATTAATTTTCCTTTAAAAATCTAGTTATTTTTAGGTATTACAAATTATCCTTGAAAAATTAGTGCTGAGCAAATTATCGATAGTTGATAAAAGTGCTATGCAATGTCTTGAGGGACTTTGCTGTTAAAGTACTGCTACGATATGTTTTTTGGGCCAGATCAAGTTTACTGTAATGTTGAACACATTACAATAAACTTGGGAGGCAAATGTTATCCCTAAAAAAATATAGGGATGATGTGGCAAATGAGAAAGAGGCACGTGGCATCACAAATTAGGGAAAAACGACGATGTATTGAAAAAAAGACCGATGAGCAAAAAAGATACGTCCAGGACCTATAGAGAAGTCGACCAGGCCAAAACCCCCTAGGGGTGGTTGGGCTGGCCTTAACCCCTAGGGGTGGTCGGTTTGACCCCAACCCTTAGAGGTGGTCGACCCACCCTATCCTCCATAGGGTGGTCGGCCTACACTCCTGAAAACGGATAAAACTCACACTCGTTCAAAGCATAGCACCCAGAAGATCAACATGCCTACCACCCATAAAATCAACAGGCCTAGCACCCAGAAGATCACAGGCCTAGCACCCAGAGGACCAACGGGCCTAACACCCAAGCTCTAAAGGGTCATCGAGCCTAGCACCTAAGTCTCATAGACCAATCTAGACTTAGCATTTTCCCAGAGATTTAAATTGTACATTGTCTACCACGATCCAGAGAAATAACGAGAAGACCTATGATCTCATAATCATGGGGAGGTGGACACGTATCTCCACTATCTAATAATCGTGTACCAAACCACGATCCCAATATTAATGATCATGTAACAGCCCCTGAGTACTATAAATAAAGGACCCAAGGCTTCATTGAGGGGATCTAACGAATATTTTGAGGGGATACTCTGGGCAAATTAGCAACAAGTGAATACTTCTGTTCATCAGTGTAATTGTCTATCGAGTAATTCAATACTAAAAACTAAGTAGAATAGGTTATTACTGTTCATCGGAACAAGACTGAACCACTATAAATTCTTGTGTGTTTGTTTAAGATATTTGTACTCTGTCGTATTTAATATTCATTCCATTCAAAATGTGTCGTATACTGTACATACGATCGTTGGTCAATTTCACAGGTCAACATACTTGAATGTAATGTAAAAATATCTTAAATAATAAGACATGTAAATTACACAAGTGACTAAATTTTTTTATTAAAAGTTACCGTGTAGTATACTAAATTACTTTTTATTAATAAATTATATGGTAATTTATTATACTATATGACAATTCATTAATTTCTCAAATAAGCTTTAAAATGACCAAAATATATCTTAAATAATAAGATACCATAATAAAACCTAAAAATAATTAATTGATATATTAAGATGTCTACAAATAAATTATAGATGTGACCAAAATATACTCAAATAATATAATCTAAAAATAAAACTTTTAATAAAAAAATTAACTAATTGGTATCTTATCAGTATCTTAAATAACCAAAAAGTAATTTTTACAACTCAGAAAAAAAATTTCGAGAAGCAGGATTTTTTAATTTTTTTCAAAATTTGGTATACTATGCTGACGTGAAACAATTATTTGTGAAAATAATTTATTTGAATGTATTTTTGTAAATATTTTACATTCTTGATATATAAATGTAAAATTCCTATATTATTAACCTAAAATATAATAAATTAATATAGTAATAAAAAATCCTAAAAGTAATTAAAAAAATTAATACTAAATTTTTTTTACTAAGTATATTGGCATATACTAATAAAATTACAAAAATATGAAAAAAAAACATATAAATGTAAACAAATAAAATATGCCAGACAAAAACTTATCAAAAAAGCCATATTTATGAAACTTTTAAAAAAAATTTATAAATTGCAGACCGACTCAGTCTGATTGTTTGATTTTCTTCAATAACATAGCTGAGACTTAAATTCCCGTACCCGGCCCTCTCCTATTCCTCCATTTATCTCTCTCACTCCACTCTCGCATCGTCACCCCCAAAACGATGCCGCTTTTCGTCTCCGACGAGGAGTTCTCTCGTCTACGCCACGACGTCGTTTCGGTGGCGGACAAGGCCGACTCCTTCATCAGAGACCTACGGAAAGAGCTCGACACCCTCAGAGCTCAGGCTGATGCGTCCTCCATTACTGCCGAGCAGACCTGCTCTCTCCTCGAGCAGAAATACCTCTCCCTCTCCTCCGACTTGTCTCAGCTTCAGTCCCACAATAACCAGCTCCAGTCCTCTCTCGACCAGCGCCTCTCTGAACTCGCCCAAGTCCAGGCCCAAAAGCACCAGCTCCATTTGCAAGCTGTAAGTAGATTAGGGTTTTAATTTATTCTTTCCTTATGATATGCATGTTTACTGGACGTAATTTGGTTGGTTTTGGGATGTAGATTGAAAAAGATGGGGAGATTGAGAGGCTAAAGACGGATGTTTCGGAGCTGCATAAGTCGAAGAGGCAGTTACTTGGGTTGGTGGAGCAGAAGGATTTAGAGATTAGTGAGAAGAACGCCAACATCAAGAGCTATCTTGATAAGATTGTAAGTATTTTTGGGTTAGCTTGGAAGTTATTAACATGTTTGGCATTGATTGAATGACGGTTTCTTGTCTTGTTTGATGATCTTGAAGGTTAATTTGACTGACATTGCCTCGGAAAAGGAGGCTCGAGTGAGCGAAAGCGAAGCTGAATTAGCACGATCCCAGGCGGCGTGTACTCGTTTCTCCCAGGTTAAACATTTATAATTTCTGGTTACAAAAGCTCAAATGACTCCGGTGATGTGAACTGCCGCAATGCTCATTTGGTTTTAGCTGTTTTTCATGCATATTTTGAACCATACGAGCCTCATTTAGGTCTTCATTGTAGCTTCCTATGAAGAAATTTTAACTGGTCTACAGTTGGTTTAGTTGTGAATATCTTTAGAGCTAGCCTGAACCCTTCTCAAACTTAAGTAGTAATTGATTTAGCAGTTAATGAGTTTAATTGTTTTTTTAAATTGATTATAATTGGCAATAGACAAGACTATTTGATCATTTTTCGTTGCATTAGTTCTCTATGGGTGTTTAAGATGACACAGTTATCTTCTAACTTTCTGTCTTTGGGTTTATTAAATTTGCACTGGCTAGTGTTACTTCAAATTTAGGTGACACTCTTACATGTTTAACTTGATTTTGGAGTTATATTTAAAACCCTTATAAATTTGGATGTGAGCAGGAGAAAGAGCTTCTTGAAAGGCATAATGCATGGCTTAATGATGAGTTGACATCCAAAGTAGACAATCTTATTGAGTTGCGGAGAAAGCATGCTGATCTTGAGGCAGATCTATCCTCAAAGCTTGCAGATGTAAGTTTTTCTTTTAGATTCTTTTCTAATATTTTGCTTAGTTGGTTAAATATTTGTATATCTGTGCGTGATGGGTAGTGTGTGGGTCCTTACTACCTTTATTCCTTAGAATCCTAACTTCCTTATATTTTCAGGCCGAGAGACAACTTGAAGAATGTTCCACCTCTCTAAACTGGAACAAGGAAAGAGCAAGAGAGCTTGAAACAAAGCTAACATCATTGCAGGAGGTAAAATATTGAGAAACGAAATTCTGCTGCATGTCATTCCTAATTAGCTGGGTAGTTTATATTTTAAAATTCTAATTACGTGTAGGAATTATGCTCAACTAAAGATGCTGCTTCAGCAAATGAGGAGCAACTGTCTGCTGAACTCTCAACAGTGAGTGCTGTTAGAAGTCTTTGTATTGAGATGTCATATAACAACAGCTTTCGTGCTAACAATGCATATATTAGTTTATACATGAGTTGGTATCAACATAAGTTTTTTCTTATTCTTCATCTTTTTCTAATCTATTTTACTACTTTTATGCATTAATTTGGTAAAGAAAAATTAGAGTAAATAACGGCTAAAATACCCAATGTTTTCGCACTTTTATATCCAATCTTTTTTTGGTGGTAAATATACAATATCTTAAAAATGTTTCACTTTTGTACCTAATTTTTTTTTTGGTGGTAAATATAGCTAATGTTTTTAAAATGTTGCACTTTTATATCTATTTTTAAAAATTATTTTGAGAAATAATAAGAAAATTATTTTGAGAAATAATAAGAAAGTGAAGGAAACATATAAAAATTTGAGTTATTTTTAAAATTTTAAATTATTTTCACATTCAAAATAATAAAAAAAAATTAAGATTAGTAAAATTGATCAAAATAATTAAACTTATATTTGAAATTGATGAAATATATGTTTTTAATTATTTTAAATCATTTTTATTAATTTTAATAAAATATTTATTAATATTTAATTTAAAATAGTTATATTGAGAAAGAATAAGAAAGAGAAAATAATTTAAAATTTAAAAAATAATTAAAATTTTAAATTTTTTATCAAAATAATAAAAAATAAGTATAAAAGTGCAATATTTTAAAAACATTGAGAATATTTCCCGCAAAAAAAAAAAGATTGGGTATAGAAGTGTAACATTTTGAAAGTATTAGGTATTTTAACCGCCACTTACTCGAAAAATTATAATATATTTACGTGTGTGTTTGTGTATTTTGACGTTTATTATGTTCTGTGTGAATCATTTACCTTCACGAACTTTTTAGGTGAATAAGCTTGTAGAGCTGTATAAAGAAAGTTCTGAGGAATGGTCTAAAAAGGCTGGAGATCTTGAAGGCGTTATAAAAGCTTTAGAGGTGATTGTTTTATTCACTTGAATATTCATTTTGAGTTTTTTTTTTTCATTCATTCATTATGATATGATCCTTTATTTTGAGCAGACACATCTTGATCAAGTTCAAAATGATTACAAAGAAAGACTAGAAAATGAAGTATCTGCAAGACAACAATTTGAAAAGGTAGCTACACTTGTCCTATTACCCCAAGATCTACTTTCCCAGTTGAGTATCTCCCTGTGAAAGATTTTAGTTGAGATCTTTTGAAGAAAATTCAGTGTAGATGCAAAATTAATTATCCCAGGCTTACGTATTGTGTGTGGCATTATATGTGTACAGGAAGTTACAGATCTGAAATTGAAACTTGAAAAGTGTGAAGCTGAAATTGAAAGAAGTAGGAAAGAAAATGAGCTGAAGCTTCTTCCTCTCAGTAATTTTACTACTGAAGCGTATGTTCAACTTAACTATTTAAGAGCATTTTCTAATTTTGTGTTATTCACTTGTGTGCTGATTTCTGTGATTTTTTTTTGAATGAGTTTTGATGTTATTCAGTGTTTATTTTGATCTTCTGTCAGTGCTTTTTTTTTCTTTCTATAATAGATTCTAGACTATTGTTCATCAATAAAGAAGTATAAAAAAAGTATAAGTATTTTTCTCTAAGAAAAGGATATCATTACAGTTCTATCATTTTAAAAATTGAAGAAAAGGAAAGTTTGAAAATGTGGCCAATGAAGGTGTCAACAATTTCAAAGAATTGCGAGTTTATGACCAGTGCTTTACATAATAACTAAAAGTAGCTACATTTTCTTACTTTCACATAATGTCGACCCTCTTAATTATATCATTTGTAGATTTTTTTGGTCTCTTATTTTTGAAAAAAACACAGCTTCTATCAATGAGAGAATAATACAGGAATAGTGTGAAAAAATACACTAAACAGGGATAGGAAATATTAAAAAAATGCTTTGAATAATTAAACCTCTCACCAGATAACCAAATGGTGGTCAAGTATTCAATTTGTAGATTTCTTATACGAGTTAATTGATTTTCCAGAGCCATTTTTTTTTAAGTTCAATATAAATAATTTAGGTTGCGACTTGCAACTTTGAGAAAGGAGAATGGGAGAGGAAAGACTGAAGTAGAGCTGCGTTGAGTGTTATTGTACTTGAGTAGAAGTACATTGTTTTGAGAATGGGGTTATAATAATTTCAAGTAACTAAATGTTATGTAGAGTAGTAATATGTAAGATCAACAATGATGGAAGTTGAGTGTCTGATCATTGTAACAGAGATAGTACTTTTTGCTTGTATGAAAATTTGTAAGGATCTGTTAGTGGTGTATAATTGAGCTTGTGGAGGTATAGCAAACATAATCTTCTTTTCTTTACTTGTGGGGTTCTGGGGTTTGGTATACTGTATATACTTTGTCAAATAAATCTGAAGTATGGAGGTCAAACAAACAAAACCATTACAGTTAAAATAGTGTCAGCAGAGCATAATTTTTTTTGGGACAGGCTATTAAGATTATATATGGAGTTCAAGATCTTGATTGGGTTTCAAGAGGATTGTTTGGAAATTCTTGAATATTTATTTTTTACTAACTTTTTGAATATTTTTGGACTGGCGGTTTCTTTTGGGAGGATGTGTGGAAGGTGGCTTTTTCTTTTGAATTATCTTTACCTGCATTATTCCATCTTTCTATTGATCATGACCTGCCTAGAATTTTCTCTAGTAGATTCTTCATTTCTACTACAGATGTAGCATGTATATGGTGTAACATGAGCTGATTTAATCTGGCAGATGGATTAATTCGGCTGTAACGAATGACACGGTTGAGAATGACCGTATGCTTGTTCCTAGGATCCCAGCAGGTGTTTCAGGAACTGCATTAGCTGCTTCACTTCTGCGTGATGGTTGGAGTGTAAGCTACTAACGCAGTTATATTGTTCGTTTCATTGGTTTGATCTTGTGATTTACCACTTATTTATTATTGCTATTTCCTTATTTTCTATTTTGGGTACACTAAATAGCTGGCAAAAATGTATTCAAAGTACCAGGAAGCTGTTGATGCTCTTCGACATGAGCAGTTGGGAAGAAAGGAATCTGAGGCAGTACTGCAACGGGTATGGTGCATACTGCTTCTTTGAACAAAGAGGATATTGTTTATTTGTTTCTGTTTCAGTTTATTTTAGTCTTGTGCTATTATATGTATGTAATATTGTACAGATAAGGTAAATTGCACTTTCACCTCTTGAACTATGATACCTTAAATGTGTTACTCCCAATAATTTTTTTTCTTTGGCTTACTGTGCCTTTTGCAATTATTTGCAACGTCCCCTAATCTGTAAGTGTCAACTTCCAGATGAATTTGACAATTTTTATATATTTTTTTGGTATGAAATTCTTTTGTCTTTTCTTATTGACAGAATCAAAGTGGTTTTCACTTGTCAAATTCTGTCTTAAAAGTAAAGAAATATTAAGGTAGTGTTTGGTTGATAGGAATCCATTGGAATGGAATGAAAAGGGAAAGCTTTCCTATGTTTGGTTCACTTTTTCACAATGGAATCACTTTTCCATTGCAATTGCTTTTCACCCATCCATAAGAATTGAGATTCCATTAAAAAATGGATGGAATTGTCATTCAAATGTAAAATGTGTTTTGTCTTTTTTGGTGCATCAATTTTTTTTTTAAATTTTCAATGCATCATGTTTTGTTGTTACTTTGTTTAAAAAAATATTGTTGTTACTTTTTTTTTTGTTTCTTTTTTTTTTAAATGTGCAGTACAAATGATATTTTATTGTACTTTTATTCAAAAAAATATATATCTTAATAAGATTTAAAATAAAATTAGATTTTACAAATTTTTTTAATAAAATAAAAAATTTGATTAAGTACTAATGATATTTTATTGTACTTCGTTTTACAAAATATTTATATTTATGTATAATATATGTTATTTATTTGTTTAATTTATATATAAAAGTAAAAGAAACATTTAAAATGATGATAATTTGATTACAAAAATTATATATAAGAATAGAGTAAAAATATTTTGGTCAAAATAATAAAAATTTCATCTCATTCCATTTCATACTATTTCAAATATAATAATTCTTATTCAGTTACTGATTCAAAAATCTCTACCAAACAAAAGAATTATAATTTCATTCCTATTACCATTCCATAGAACTGGCTGGTCTTGAAATTCTTTTCAAGGCAATATGCCTATAAACAATTGTATGCTTTTAAAGGGGACATGTGAAAAGCACCATATTCAGGTGGGTAAATGAATTTACCTCAAGAATTATTTGTTTTCTGCAATATCATCTGAATTTTAGTTTCATCTCTATTGGTCTCAACTCTCTATGTACCTCTTATTTTTTTGCCTCTGACTACTGGTGGAAGCTATGGAGAACTGTTGTCCTTGATAATTATTTGGTTTGGTGTACTTCTTTCTTGTCTTTTAAAGTTTGTGAAATTTACTTCTTCCTTTTTTTTTTCAGATCCTATATGAACTTGAGGAGAAAGCTGAGCTAATTTTGGATGAAAGGGGTACAAGTTCTTACCTTTTTTTTTTACCCCATGAGAAACGGGATTTCTGTTAGAAACTCAGAAGGATTACAAAAAGATGATGAGGTATCATCAACTACAGAATAGAAGGCGATGAGGGACCATCTTAAATTACTACCAAAGGCTCCAATCTTTAATTAAATTGGAGAAAGAAAACCATTAAAATCTTTATTCTTAAATATCCAAACGGCTACCCAAAATTGAATTTCTCTTTTCAGTAATGATACTGTCTTTTGCTAGTGAACTTTCAAGTGTCAGATAATAGGTCAGGTCACATGCATATACAGTACATTTGTAAAGAATCTAAAGATAAAAGACATAGAAGGCACATTATATATTTGATAAACATAAATAAGAACTAAGATGTTGTGATTGTTCAAATAAGAAAGAAGCAGGAAGGGTCTAAAATATGAAAGTTAACCGGTTACTATTTACTTACTAAAGTGAGTGCATAATTATGCATGTGTTGCATGGATTATTCATACTGTAGTGCTGTTACATAATTTTTCATCTTTGTTTTTCACAATATTAATATTATGCATGTGGCACATATTCATGGAAATGAATTTCCTTGAAATTTAAGCCATTTTAGAATAAGTTACTACTGGAAAAGAAAAATAAAATATGCTAATTGTAGTAGCTCAGATAGTTGGGTCTGGTTAGTATCTAATTGTGTATAAATTTTTCAAAAATTGAAACTTAGTCTGAACAGTTAACTGTAAAATATGATTATAAAATACAAGAAATCATGATAGTCAGTTTTTTACTGATGGCTGGTGAGGATATACGATGGCAATACTGGCCGCAAGAAAAGGCTAAATGATTACGGTCATAACATAAGGAGCAATTAGGACAAGAATAAAAAAAATGGAAAAAGGAGAAATCCTGCAAGTAAAATTCAGGAGATAATGGAAAAGGAAACAAAGGGGATACTTTATCCCCACCGCTCTGTGATTACTGGGATTTAGCACTTGTATCCACTTTAATTTTGAATATAGGCAACATTTGTTTCAATAATTTTATAAGCATCTTTTACATTTATGCAGCTGAACATGAGAGAATGGCTGAGGCATACTCTATGATCAATCATAAACTGCAAATCTCAACTTCTGAACAGGCAAACTTGGAGAAATCGCTCCAGGAGTTAAAGGTTCTAGTCATGTTTATCTATACACAGTTTTATTACTATGTTTGTCATGTCTGATCTCTTACCTTATGCACTTGGTTTTAGGCTGATTTAAGGAGGCATGAACGTGACTATAATCTTGCTCAAAAGGAGATTATTGACCTTCAAAAACAGGTAAAAGAGGAGATATCATGGGTGGTTATTTACATAATGAGTTTAATTTGTTCGTATATAAAAAAAAAGTTTGATTTGTCTTTTATCTTTTTTGTCTGTTGCCACGGTATTCCTCCGCCTTAATCAATTATTTGAGTAGAGGTCAGCCTTTTGACCTTTGTCTCTTTTTCAAAAAATCTTTTTTGTCTGTTTTGTGTAGGGATTGGTAGATGTTTGGTTGGTGGGTAGGGTTTTTGTTTGTTGTGTTTGTTTGTATTCTACAGTTTTCCTCCGCCATAAGTGAGGGCTCTCAATCTATTTGAGAGGAGATCAAAGAACTCATTCTCTTTTTTTTTTTAAAAAAAAAACTAATTTGGGTCACTTTTCTTAGTTCTGCTGGAGAGCGGTTTTTGATTGTTGTTTTAATTAAAAAAATTGTTGTTTTTTATCTATATTCTATGTAATCTCATTATTTTTGAAAAAACATTTGTGTTCATTGATAGTATAATGATGGGGTGTTCATTGTGTTATGCTATATTCCTTCTATATCCAACTATACTCCACTACCAAAGCATGAGAGCATTGTGGAGCCATGCCTGATAATTAACTAATATTTTAAAGTTAAATATTATATTGGGTTTTCTTATTGCCAATGCCATATTTTAGAAGAATTTGAACATCAAACTGATTATAGACATGAAAAATAAGTGTAAGAAGGGAAGAGATGTGTCAAAGAATGGAAAAGAAAAAAAAAGGTGTAGGTAGAAAATGTTGAAATAATAATTTTCTTATAATAAATGATTTAAACTGCACTTGTTATTTTTTGTGGCAAAATTTGTAAATTTTGAACATGCTAAAATTTAGAATTTGATGTCATTGATACCAAATTTGGCACCCAAGATTAGTACGTGCATACAAGAAAAATGATCCATTTTTTTCCCATGCAATATAAGAGTTTACATTAGGTTGTTCTAGATGGACGATTGAGATTGGATTTATGTGTCTTTAGGTGGGATACCAGCATTTTGATAGTTGCTTATTTTTCTGGGTGCGAATGTTATAGGTGACAGTTCTTCTGAAGGAATGTCAGGATATACAGATTCGTTGTGGATCTTCTGGTCAAGATAATGACACTTCTATTGTTCCGTTTGGGATGATTATAGATTCAGATGCTGAAAAAGTCATCTCTGAACGTCTTGTAAGCTTGGTTATCTGATTTTTTTGCATGATGATATGATAGTTAGAGTATTTGTATTCTTTCTATAGCATGGTTCTTTGGAATTCATATTTGTTTTTTTTTTCTTTATATAAATAAGTGATATTAATTAGGATTCACTTTGGATGTTACAATATCAGCTTACCTTCAAGGACATAAATGGACTGGTTGAGCAAAATGTTCAGCTCAGGAGTGTTGTACGCAGTCTTTCTGAACAAATTGAAAATAAGGAGATGGAGTTCAAGGTTGGCCATAACAACTTTACGTTGTTCACAAACAGTTTGTTTGTCTTACGCTTGGATATGCAAACTTCTTCTTAACTTCATACTTTGGAATTTAGGAAAAACTTGAAATGGAACTCAAGAAACATACTGACGAAGCTTCAGCTAGAGTTGTGGCAGTACTACAGAGAGCTGAAGAACAAGGACAGATGATTGAATCACTTCACACATCCGTGAGAATTGTTTTTGACAGATGCTAGCATGTGTTTTTACTTGTTGCTATGACTAGCAACTTTCTTGTCAAGCTGTTATTAAATTTTTTGCTTCCTTAACACAGGTTTCAATGTACAAAAGGTTATATGAAGAGGAACACAAACTCCACTCGGTTCTTCCTCTTCCTGTAGAGGCTGCTCCAGGTCTCTATCCATCTTCTGATCTTACGCACATTGAGATTTCTATTAAGAATTGCTTTATAGAATATAGATGTAACTTAATTTGGAAAAGATTGTTTTCTTCTTTATGGTATTATCTCTTGGTTAGCATTATTATTAGGGAGTTTTTCTGTTTATTTTTTCTGAGATCTGAAGTTTTCTTTGACCACTCCTGAACTATCTTTTTAATTAACCTTTTGCAAAATTGTACTAGTTTTTTTTAATATATAAATATGTGCTATAAAATTTCAAAACACAGGAAGTAAAGAGTCATGTTCTTATTTTTCTTCATAAGATACACTGATTGTTATAAACAAACGATGATTTGTTATCTTCCAAATTACAATCTTGTAAGCTATTCATGATTTTATATAGAAAAGAAAAGCTTAGTATCGAATTACACCCAAGATTACCAATCATTTAGTAGCATAGAAAAAGGAAAAACTTTAAAATTCTTAGTATTGGAAATCCAGTCATCGAATGCTTATTTTCTCCCGAATAGCACCTACATTCTTCTCCATATCTTTGAATATTCTACTATTTCTAGCAAAGTATAGTTTGTAGAACTGTCTTTGTCAACTATATTGTATTTCTTTTCATTTGTGTTGTTGTAAAGCTGTCACCCTGATCATCTTGTGGTTATTGGGGCATATTTCTCTAAATTTGTGAATTGTCATGCTTAATTGACTTTCATTCAAACCACGGTGGTCTCGAATTGCTGCCTTGGATTGGACCAATCCTGTTTATTCATTAATATTTATTTATTTTCTATTTTTTCTATATATATATTTTGCAGAAGACAGAAGAACCAACTTCAAGTTGCTTCTTGAAGGTTCTCAGGTATGAAGGGAATTTCTGCAAGTGCTTGGTGTCTTTAGTCTTTCCTGCTTTGCACTAATAACTTCTCCTGCAAACTATACAATAATATAGGAAACAACAAGAAAGGCCCAAGAACAGGCTGCAGAACGAGGGAAACGTCTTGAAGAGGAGCTGGAAAAATCTAGGTAAGTTTTAATATTAGAATCTAGGTGTTATTATATTGTGTGATTTGCCTTTTCCATTTCTTGATAGTTGTTAAAGAAGTTTTGTTCCCCCTTATATAGTTATCTTTGCCATGTAAGATAAGAAGATGTTAAGGAGAAGGGAGTTAGTCTTGATGAGATTACAGACAAGATTTGTGTGTGATAGTCTGACCCAAATTAGTCGTATAGTTTTCTTCCTGTTCTTTGTTAAGGTTCCAAACGTGCCGTCTAGGTTCTTTAAATTTTTATTTATTTATTTAATTAATAGAACATTGACTTGGATTGAGATTAATTGCTTTATTTATTTTATTTTATATCTTTCGAAGCTTGACCTTAGATGTGCTTGTGTCTGCTGTATGTTTATTCCTTCATTCTCTTATTTGTTTATAAACCTTTTTTTTTTGACTTGAAAGAGGATGATTCCAAGCATGCTTATTCAATTTTTTTTTAACCAAATTCAACTATTTTATATAATCCAGATCCAGTTATTTAGTGTTTTTCACTCATGTTTTAGGCGTGACCGTGAGAAGTTATTCAATATGTGTGTGCCTGTTAGTCCTTAATTTGTTTTGTTTTATCTCTTTATATTTTTTTGGGAACATTGTATGGTACCTGACTTGTACGATTGTAATGCTTTGTTTTTGTTATTGTATAAAGCTCGTGATATTGCTGTTGTTTCTGAGTCATGCGCTCTATTTTGTATGACCAATCACTTACCTCATACCTGTTGGGTAATTTCTGAGATTGATGAAAACTTCATTTGTTTTCATTATTTATGTATACTTGCCTTGATTATTGCATGTTTGCTCTATTCATTCTATTTACTTTTGTATTTTTATATTCTATTAATTCATGATCAAACACCTCTTCTCAATTGTTTATGATTCTGTATTTTTATAATTAATGATTAGGGTTGAGATCACTTCCATACGTTCAGAGCGTGACAAGTTTGCTTTGGAAGCGAATTTTTCTAGAGAGAGACTAGACAGATTCATGAAAGAATTTGAGCATCAGGTGGCTATATAAATAACAATCTCTCTCTCTCTCTCTATATATATATATTTAAACAGCTTTATTTCTCTATCTTGCTGTCACCTGTCTTCATTGTTCAAGGTTTTCTTTATACAGTTTATAGACAGAACATGGCACTTGGCCCTGATATTTGTCTAAACTGATTTTTGTTTTGCAACTTATTGTGTCAGAGAACTGAAAGTAATGGTATTCTAGCAAGGAACGTGGAGTTTTCACAGTTGATAATTGACTATCAACGAAAGTTGCGTGAAAATTCTGAATCTGTGAATGCTGCAGAGGAGCTTTCTAGGAAGTTGAACATGGAGGTAATTGGTTTTCGACTAATGTTTGCAGATTGAGGTCATTTGGTACTCACTTTATATTGTCTTACCAACAGGTGTCTGTTCTAAAGCATGAAAAGGAAATGTTAGTTAATGCAGAGAAGAGGGCTTTAGATGAAGTTCGCAGTTTGTCAGAGAGGGTTCATCGCCTGCAGGTGGTATTTTCCACAAATACTATGTTCGTTTTTTAAATGATGCGTTTGTTCTCAAAATTATTTTTTGCAGACTAGTTTGGATACTATTCAGTGTGCAGAGCAAGTTCGAGAGGTAGTTTACTTAAGTGAAGAATTAATTATTTATTTTTTAAGTGTAGCAGCTAAATTGTTTTTTTTACTATGTGACTTTGCTTTGCTTCTAACTACAGGAGGCAAGAGCTGCAGAGAGGAAAAGACAAGAAGAGTATACCAAACAAATTCAGGTTTATTACTTTTCTTCCGTGATATTTTCTGTTTAATTATTCGTTTAGATGGGTCAAGCTTTTGCGATTTTGTAATATTTTTTAATGTTGTTTCCTTATTGGAATTTGGATAATATAATTAGCTTATTCAATCCATAAAGTATTTATGATGACTATGAGTGTATCTTTACAGAGAGAATGGGCTGAGGCAAGGAAAGAGCTGCAAGAAGAACGGGATAATGTTCGAGCTTTAACACAAGAACGTGAACAGACCATAAAAAGTGCCATGAGACAAGTTGAGGAAATGGGAAAGGACTTGAGTAATGCCTTGCATGCTGTTGCAGCTGCAGAGACTAGAGCGACTTTAGCAGAGGTCTTTTATCAATTTGTCCTCATATTTATGTGGAAAAGACATAGCTAATATGCATGTAGGATTGTAAATGGGCCAGGTTTTACCCACCCCTGTAACTTTGGAGCCATGGCAGGGCTGACCTGCCCCTTGGCTTTATGGGTCAGGTTGACCAAATGCATTTTTTATTTGAGAAATGCTAAATACACTCTATATTACATTCTCTTTTGTACTCTCTTAAATCAGTGAATGTGGATTCCACTAATGATTTAAAAAAATATTAAAATATAAAAAGTTGAATAATATACACATGTTCATGCATGAAGGAGGAGAGTATAAAAAAGAGTGCAATAGAGAGTTTTCTTAGCACTCCTTTTATTTTCCTGTACTTTTTTAATAAAAATTTTCTAGTCATGTGTTGTTTTGAAACTAAAACTCTCTAATTTAATACAATTAATTCTAAGACTTTCATAAGCTAAAAGTAAATTTTCTAGTCACATTTTCTGTGGGACGATGCCCCTCGCATTTTTCACCAAATAATTTGGGTGCAAACTTGGTGCAAGCTTGATCCATCGGAGTGGTTGCCAGTGGATCTCTGCATGTTCATATATTTGTGTATATAGGATATGCATTCATATGCTGACTCGTATTTGAAAGAATTTACTCTTATTTAAAACTCCTGATTTGTTCATTCAGGTCAAACTGTCTGATCTGGAGAAAAAAATTAAGTCTTCAGATGTTAAGGTATTTTTCTTATGAAATTATTATCCTCTGGTGTTGGGAACTCTTGCTTGGGATTAGGGAATGAGAATAGGTGTATTTATTATCCTTGTTTACTTACCTTAACACAAAACATTCCTATCACATGCAAGTAAACGTACCATTAGTTCTTGTAATTGCTGTATAATAAGTTGTGGTTCTAATTATTATAACTCTCATCCTCTACTGCTCTGTTAATATAGGATCTTGATATTGATGGTGCAAGTGGATCTTCCTCCATTTTTGGCAGTGAGGTATGTGTTTGGTTATGTTTATTCTTTCTTTGATTGATTCTTAGTCCAGTGAGTATACTATTATCATCTGCTGCCATTATATTTTTTAAAGAGATAGGTATAACTATTTACTAAGAAAACTTGTGTGAGATCATAAATATTTAGGCAACTGGTCTTTTATTTTGTTCTCTTCAAGCATAAATTTAGGTTTGTTAGTTTCTTATATACATCTATCTCTGGTTCTCTGCTGAACAAGTGTATCTTGTCTATGGAAATATGAGAACATAACTCCGCACCTTTTCTCAGTAAAATTTGAAAAACAAATGGAAATTCCAAGTTAATAAATGTGCTTTTGCTATGTTGAACTAATATGGACTGCCATTTGTTTGGTTCAATAAACTATGTCTTTGCTGTGTTAAAATTAAAAGGTCTGTTATTCATTTGGTTAAACTTGCTCTAGGTCGTCTTGGATTTGCGGGCAGCAAAGGAGGAGATCGAAAAATTGAAAGAGGAAGCACATGCTACCAAGGATCATATGCTGCAGGTTCTTATTCTGTACTCTTTGAAATGCTCATATTCACTAAAGCCAACCTAACCAATATATTATTTCATTTTGATTGGCAGTATAAGAGTATAGCTCAAGTGAATGAAGATGCACTAAAACAAATGGAATGTGCCCATGAAAATTTTAAAGTTGAGGTACCTATGTGGTTGCTTGCCTTTTTTTTTTTAAAAAGTTTTTTGTGGGATGATTATGAAATTTACCATAATTAATTTGTCCTTGGAAATATTTTGACAGGCTGAAAAGCTAAAGAGATCATTGGAAGCTGAACTTCTTTCTCTTAGAGAGAAGGTTTCTGAACTTGAAAATGAATGTAGCCTGAAGTCTGAAGAAGTGGCTTCTGCAGCTGCAGGGAAGGAGGAAGATCTTTCTTCTGCTTTAGCAGAAATCAGAAGTCTAAAAGATGAAAATTCAGCTAAAGCGTAAGTTTTTTCATGATGCATATGTTGTTCTAAAATTGATAATCTTATTCGGTGTGTCATATATTGTCTTCTTTTCCAGGTCACAAATTATGACAATGGAGATCCAAGTTTCTGCTTTGAAAGAAGATTTGGATAAAGAACACCAGCGATGGCGTGCATCTCAGGCTAATTATGAAAGACAGGTTAGCTTTATCCTAGTCCATCTTCTTGGTCGATTGATGTGTTGAGAGAAACCATGTTTGTGTACTTGCTCCCCAACCTTAAATAGTAACGTTTTTTATGTCAAATATTTTCAGGTTATCCTCCAGTCAGAAACAATACAAGAATTGAATAAAACTTCAAAGGCTTTGGGTTTGCTTCAAGAGGAAGCATCTGAGCTGCGTAAATTGGTTGATGCACAGAAATGTGAAAATGTAATTTGTGCTCACATGAAAGCTTTCCCTTCCAATTTTATTTATTCATAAATTGAACAATGGGGATTAGAACACCCCCTTCCCTGTCCCACACACACTCACACATCCACCCACTTGAGCTAGCATATTTTATTTAAAATTTTGCCTTGAGAATTATTCATTTTTCAATTATTTTAGATAGTGGGTGATTGCTGAATTCAAATTCTTGATTCATGTGAGCTCAGCATAAGAGGGAGTTAGGGACCTTTATATTGTTACCAAGCTTCTTTTTGTTAGCCCATGTCAAAGTTATTTTAGGTGTGGAGTTTATAGCAGACAAAAGCTTGATGTGTGATTTGGCTTAGAATTAAAATTGATATATCACATTGATAGTTTCCTATTTTGTTTAAACTTCCAGAGATCTTGTTTCCTATTTCTATTAAACTCTTAAGTTTCTTAGTTTTGTTCAGTTATTTTTGACTTTCCTATATCAGATGGTTCTTCTGTTGATATGAGGTTCTTCTGTAGTTGTATATTAGGTCTTCTTAGTGGCCTTACAATATAGGATACTGTGGAGCCACCAAAGGTGGATTAAGGAGATGCCAAAGGGGTGTGAATACCTTAGATAAAACCACGGGGAAACACTGTAAGAGGAGTGGGAAGACTGTCCAGAACGTGAACACTAAGAGAGTGAGTATTGGGTGTACTTGGGACAGGAGATGTCAGGGAGACTATGGAATTAGTGCTTCTAACATTCTTCTTGATGTGATGAATTTATTTCTTACTACTATGTAGTATGTGCATTGTGGATTAGTTGCATGGAGTGACATTATTTTGACGAAATGAGTGCAAAAGTTATAATGTCACTTTATCATCTGAGAATTAAACCAAATACCCCAACTCCTAAGTTAGATCATAAAAGGATAAATCTTTCAAATCTTTAGTATCAAACACCTATATAGCCACACAGCACATGCTATCCGATAAAGATTCTAAACTCTCTTCCCAATCTTCAAAACCTCTGTTATTTTATTCCAGCCACAAAAACTACCATAATGTCTATATTTTACACCTTCTACCTTGAATCTTCTGTTTATTTTACAATTTATTGGATCTTCTATGTGTTTTGTTTCTGCTTCAACAGACTGAAAGAACACCATTCACGGCTAAGAAATTATGGTTTGAATATTGTGTGTTTTGTTGTTAATTTTCCATCTGTTTTTTTTTCTTCTCAGAATGAGCTAAAGTCAAAGTGGGGAGCTGAGAAGGCAGCAGCTCTGGAATTGAAGAATGATGCTGAAAAGAAGTACAATGAACTCAACGAACAGGTATTTTTTATATGCTTTAGCATGCGGTGGTATATTAGATTGGTGTTTATTATTAGTTTGTGATATGCCTTTAGAAATTAATGTCATTATAACCAGTAGTCAGTAATAGAAATACATATCACAAGAACTAACAGGTTTGTCTCGGTCAGCTGACAACCATTTGGTTTATAAAAAACCTTTTTTTTTTTTTATGTTTTTTCTATTTTTTAGGACGAGGGGGATAAATATTTAAAGTTGTTCTGAATGGTTTATGAAATTACTTGCATTTTGTCACTCTATGGTAGTCCAAGTTTGATTTGATTTGGTAAATCTTGCCTGAATGTTCTGTCCATATTATAATAGATTTATAACATTTCTTTTCTCTTCATTTTATATCTTATCATAATGTGTTTTCCTACAATGTTCTTCACATAGTTTCTTATGTTGTCTAAAAATACTAAAAAAAATACTTACCAAGAGATGTGTGGTTGGTTAGCTTGCTTTCACTTCAGAACTTTTATGAATTCACTCCTTGTCTGTGGTGTATTGGAGTATATGTTTTTTATTTTATGAACTTCATCTTTTTTATTAGCCAATTTTTAAGTTTTCTTCCAACATTTTTCAGAACAAAATACTGCATAGTAGACTTGAGGCTTTACACATTCAATTGGCCGAGAAAGATCGTTCTTCTTCTGGATTGTCTAGTGGAACTGCTGGTCCAGATGCTCTCAGTGATGCTGATTTACAAAAAGTGATACAATATCTGCGAAGAACGAAAGAAATTGTAAGTTCCATATCTAAACTCTACAGAATTTAGATGCAGATGTATATTTTAAATCATACCTAATTTCCTTTTTGCTGTCAACAGGCGGAGACAGAGATTTCTTTGTTAAAGCAAGAAAAATTACGACTTCAATCACAAGTGCGTTTGAAAGTTTACATCTTTGTTTATCATTATTCTTCTCTTTTTTTTTTTTTTTTAAATATTAGAAAATTTTAGTTTATAATGCGATTTCTGCAAATCTTTCACAGTAATTTTACCTAAATCAACTTTCTTTTAATCTGTCCGTCAAAGATATAAATATATATATATATACTATATTTTAATATATCTGATATTTTCTTTATCTTCAGTGTTAGGTGGACAATTCTTATTTTTTTCCTTTAATGGGAAAGAAAAAGTGGCAAACTTTCTTTATAATTTGTGCCAAAAAGACTTGCACCATTAATGATAGTAGAAGATTACTAGTTTTTGGTGTATATATGGGTTAAGATTTGCTGCTGAAAGTTATTAATTTATTTCTGCAAGTATTTTGGATTTGGAGTCAAATTACCAATCTAAGGGAAAGTGCATAAGCTTTAATGCAGGGGAATAGTATGGTGAAGTTTTCTGGGATAGAGTAAACTGGATCTTTAATGATTGTTTTTTTCTCTTTTTTCTATTGATTGTTTAGTATATATTTCTCTACAGCTAATAAATTAGGTTTTCAAGCTTCATCATTGCTCAAACTTCACAAAATTTACTTCTTCTGATTTATATTCTCTTGGTTTATTCTTTATTTTGAAAATAAATGGCACTGGTGTATTATAATGATTCGGAAATAAGATTACACCCAAAGAAGTTCTGCTACCTTAGTTGCATTGGCCAATTTATTCTCTTTTTAATCTTATTCTGCAATGCCTCTATCTTCTCGAATGTCAAGCATTATATGATAGTCAATTTTTTCGTGTGTGACATTGGATCACTTAATGATTATTTATCAATTGTTTTCCAGCTTGAGAGTGCGTTGGCGGCCGCAGAAACTGCCCAATCATCACTTCATTCTGAACGTTCAAGTTCAAGAACATTGTTATTTTCAGAGGAGGAAATTAAGTCATTACAACTACAGGTTATTCTTTTTTTAATTTTTAAATCTTATGTTTGTAAGATTTTTACTTTTTTTCATCAGCTTTCAAGAGCTTACGCTACTCTATTGTTATTATAAAATTATAATTTATACTTTTTACTTATTTGACACTGTTGTGTGCAACCTGCTGGTTCTACTTTGTCCTATATATAGGTATATATATATTTGTTTTTGCACTATTCAAAGTAGTATTGACTTGTTGCCTAATAGAGGTAGTATTCCCTTTTGATAATAATAGATAAAATTTATTTACAGGTTAGAGAAATGAACTTGCTTCGTGAAAGCAATGTGCAACTCAGAGAAGAAAACAAGCATAATTTTGAGGAGTGCCAGGTAGAACTCTTCACCCCCGCCTTCCATTTCTAATCTGGAAGCTTACATCAATAAATGGCTATTATTTATTTATTTTTTCAAAAATTATTGTCCCTTTCTATAGAAATTGCGTGAAGTGGCTCAAAAAGCTAATGTTGAGTTTGAGAACTTAGAAAAACTCTTGAAGGAGAGTCAGATTCAGGTGGAAGCCTGTAATAAAGAAATACACATCCAGAGGTTAGAAAAGGAACAGCTGGAAAAGAGGGTCTCTGAGGTATGGGGCTTTATCTCTGTTTCTCACTTGAGTGGTCACATATTAGTGCACTTACAAGTCTTTTCCTGAAAAATATGTATGAACTTTCTCGATAAAATTTATTCCGTGGAGTTGTGTATGGAATTATCTGTCAATCAGCTCATATCTACCTATAAAACCATAAATTATATTGATTACAAAGTGAAATGTGTGAGCTGTAGTAAATTAAAAAAAGAATATTATTTTTTCTTTCTTTAACTAGGGATATTCTATTTACAAGAGCAATCTAGATGGTAAACTAATGATATGGTAATTGGTAGCTAAGTCCTATCAGAGTGTGTGCTGCCCTGCCTCGTCATGTATTCCCATGCAAGCACATTAGATATACAGTGCTGTTAAATATTCTAATGTTGTTCTTTTTTGAAGTTACTTGAAAAGTGTAAAAGCATTGACGTGGACGAGTATTATCGCTTGAAAGATGACGTTCAGCAGATGCAGGTGGGTATATAGAGAATGATATAAGCTAATCCTATAGTAAACTCTAATAAGTTCAAAATTTTATCTGTTCAATCATATAAAAAAATTTGAAAGAATACAATGGACATCACCTTATGTTAATTCTTAACTCCTAATATGATAGTTACATGTGAATGTTGATGTTGGAGGAAAGGATATAACCCATTTCTATTTTGTGTTCTTTGACAGACTTGAGGTTCCATTATGATATTAATTGTGAATATTATATTATGGATACCTCTTATTTATTTGTATTTTTTTGAAGTTTTTTATTACTGCTCTTGTTCTTGTATTAATTTATGGATGCGCTCATGTCTTATTGAGTTGTATCATGTAACTGGTAACTGAAATTTTTCTTTCCTTTTGTTATTTTGTATCAGGAAAAATTGAAAGAGAAGGATTCTCAGTTAGAGGAAAACAAAAGGCTTCTTTCTGAAAAGCAGGGAACTGTGTCTCTGTTGGAACAAGACCTTTCTAATTGCAGATTAGAACTATCTGAGAGGGAGAAAAGGATAAATGATAGTTTGCAAGCTGAGGTATTCTAGAACGGTTATGATTTTTTCCTACTGAAATGTTTTGGCCTTTTGATTTATTGCATCCTTCAATTGTTTCTCATTTTATGATTCACATGCACAGGCAAGTCTGAAATCGGAAGTGGAAAAACAGAGGAAGATGATTTCTCAGCTAAAGGTTGTTCAAAATTTCATAATGCCAAAATCTTCATTCTTCACCTGATATTTAATAATTGCTTTCATATATCCAATGAAATTTATTTGTCAGTTTTGGAACCAGACATTTTGTCACCTCCCTTTTTTATCCTGTTAGCTTGATTTGGTAACTTTTTTTTCTCTCTCTACAGAGGAGGCTTGAGATTCTGTCAAAGGAGAAGGAGGAATTGTCCAAAGATAATCAAGCTATTACTAGGCAGTTGGAGGAGCTTAAACAAGGTATCGAAATTCAGAACTGTCTACTATCTTAGATGATACAGAATAATCCGGATTTCCCCTCGTTCTTACTTTTTAATATAAATATGGATTACAGTAAAAAAATCTGGAGGGGATGCATCTGGTGATCAGGCCATGAAGGAGGAAAAAGACACTAGAATTCAGGTTCATCCAACTATCTTTCGTGTTACTATTTTTTCCCTTTCATTTTAAATGTGTCTTTCTTACATTTCTGTTGCTTATGATGTTTGCCTAGATTCTGGAAAAGCACCTAGAGAGGCAGAGAGAGGAGTTGAAAGCAGAAAAAGCAAGGCGACTAAAAAATGAGAAGGCAGTGATGGATTCTTATAAAAACATTGAGCAGGTTTACTGCAGTCTCTCTTTGCAATTATTTGAATGTTAATTTCAGATAAGATGGGTTTAGTTTAGTCCGTAATGTTGTAATGTCTAATCCTCGTTAATATTGTTGCGTTGATAACGTATTAGTTTTTTTTTTTTTTTAATTTTGACAGTAAGATTATCATTTGATGTATGGCTTATTAATTTTGTGATTGGTTTCTGATTTGTGGAGCATCTAAAAGGTGTTTTATCATAGGATAGTATCCATACTGAGATTGGGTTCACGTACATTTTTTATTTTAATAACTAGTTTATGGACTATCAAAAATAATCATTTAGGTAAGGTATCATAAGATAGTATGCAACTACGTGCAACTATGCATACTGGCCAATAAAAAAGAAAAGAAAAGAAAAAGTATCCATACTGGGATTGGGTTCTCACTTATATTTTTTTTTTATTATATCGTAAAAGCTAGTTTTTAGTCTATCAAATAATCATTTAGGTCTTCTTACGTACTTCAAGGCTTACAAAATCTGAGTAATTTTCATTCAAATTTTCAGAAAGTTAGATAATTATTTTTATTGTTCACTGCTTAATTTCTTTTTATGATGAAAATATAGTGCTCTCATAATTAGTCTCATTCTACGTGGGTGTTTCTTTTCCTGGCGTATTTATTCTACTGACACGTTTCTCTGGACACCTGCTGATGACACCTTTTGTTCTCACATCAGGAGAAAACAAAGTTTCTTGATGAACTTGAGAAGCACAAGCAGTCCTCGAAGCGGCTCTCAGATGAACTTGAAAAGCTCAAGCATGGAAAAGAAAGTTTTCCAGAGGTAGTAACAACATATTCCATTTGATTTGCAGCCTCTTTCATTTATTAGTTCTGTTTTGTTGGGAGTTGGTTTTGGCCTCAAATTTTGTTTCTTAAAAATATGAGTTTGGGATTAGTTTTTGTATGACTGACTAGATCTTATGTATTTTGGAACCGTGAATAAGACTTGGGGACATACTTTCTGCACACTGAATAGAAGAGTAATGTGTGCTAAAATTAAATGTTGCCAAGTCCTATTTCCTTTTTAATTTCTTGTTTAAAGCATCTAACATAACTATCTTGATATTTACTGGGTTTCTTTCCTTATTTCTTACTGTAGCTCATATTTCTTAAACTCAGGGCACATCACTGACTCAGCAACTTCCTGGATCTAATTTGGAAGAGCTTAGTAGTGCCTATGTATCGGCTGTTGAAAATTACGAAAAAGCATCACGCTCAGTTTCCAGTGAGCGTGGAGCTCATGCCGTCCCTGCAGAAACTGCTGTTGCTGATTCTACAGCAGTGGCTGCAACTGGTCCTTCTCTTCACTGATCATTTCCAATGATTCTGTTTTCATTAAAAATAATAATTTTTAAACGTTGTTATATATCTTCATTTTCTTTTCAGTCATAAGTTATATAAAACCTTTTCAAGGGTCATGTACCACAACCTCATATCTCTAGTGTTGCATCTTCTGCAGCTCTGGCAACGAGTTTACCAGCCAAATCAACTGAAGAAAGTGAAAGAAGATCTACTTCACTTAAATCGAACATTGAATCCCGTAAAATAGGCCGGAGATTGGTTAGGCCACGCCTTCTTAAACCAGAAGAACCCCAAGGTGATACTGAGATGTCCGAGACAGAGGGAGCTAATAATAATAGCAGCAAGCCCGCAACATCCACAGATGCAGAACCTCAAGGCAATATTTCTTCTTTATCTGCGACACAAAACGTCCTTCGAAAACGTCAATCTTCATCTTCTGATTTTGGTTTTCGTGAAGAATCAATCACTCAAGGGGAAGGTGGCTCAGATGTGGTGGTACCTTTACTCAAGAAGTCAAAAGGTTCAGAATCTCTACAAGAGAGAGTTGAAGAGCAGGCTTCTGCTGTTTTGGAAACTCTTGAATCTCTTCCAGCCATTGATGAGGCTTCTGATGTTGGGGATTTGCCTCAAGCTTCAAATGAGGAAGCCATTATTGATGGTGATAAAGAAGAGGTTGAAATCGCAGGGGAGAAGGCTGATGAGCCAAAAGAACCACAATTAGCAGAGGCAAACCAAGTTGATTCTCAAAATGACAACAATATCATGGAAGAGAATTTGGATAGGGCAGCTGGGAAAGAGATGGTGTCTGATGACGGAGCAAATGATCATACTGATCTTGAGAACCAATCATCTATGATGGACACTGGAGGTGAGAGAGAAGAGGGAGAACTGTTGCCTGATGCTGCAGAGCTCGAGGGTTCTGGTGATGCAGTGGGGAGTGCTGAATTAGGGGACGCCCAGGCTCAACCTGAGCCTGCTGCAGCACCAGTCGCTTCACCTGCTGTGGTTGATGATGAGGCTCAAGATGTTGGTGAGCTTACTTCTCCAGACATTCCAAGTGATGAGAAGAATGAGGAAGTTGATGTACCTGAAGAAGCTGCTGAGGTTTCTGATAAGTCAAATGATGGTATCGACCAAACACCAGTGGAGAATGATCAGGTTGTTGCAGAAGCTGCTTCAGTTGTCTCTGAGAGTACTTCAGCTATACCTACTTCAGAAGCTTCTGTTTCAAAACAGGGTAGTCCCAGTGTGGTCACAGAATCAGAAGAGGTAAAACAGGTTTCTCCTTTGAGTGGTGGATCCACTACCATAAATTTGTCAGAACGAGCCAGGCAGAGAGCTATGCTAAGACAAGCTGGAGTTGGAGTAGTTTCTCCTTCACCTGGTAGAGGCCGTGGTAGAGGTGTACCACGAGGTCGTGGTGTACGTGGTAGACGAGGAGGACGTGGTGGGCCCACGCCTAGTGAACAACCTTGAGATTTAAAGATTATGGTCTGCTGCACTAACACTTTTGTTTCTTCATAGTTCCATATCAGTGTATGGAACAGTTGCATCATATTAATTTTATAAGCAATTTTGGAGAAGAATTATTCAACCATTTAAGTTTGGCACCGATGAGGAATTGGTATGGGTGGTAGATGCATGGCGAACTTTTGATTGGTTGGTCTGTCGTGTAAATCTATATAGAAACGGATTACTCTAAAGAAAGATGACTGGTACAAATTACTATTATTTTTTTTTACTTGGCTGTGGGATAATTTACTTTAAAAAGAGAAATGATCATTTAGAAATAGACACTGCCAGTTTTCATGATACTTTCAGTAGTAGGTTGGATCGATGAGACCAGAGTCATTTGCTGAGATTCTCGAGGGGGTTTCTGAAGAAAGCTTTGTGCCATTTCCTTTATTTATATCAATCGTCTTTTTAAGCTTTGGGTTTCTGAAGAAGAAAAGAAGGCTTGGTTTTGTTTATAGAACCCTTTTATGACTAATGTGCACAAACATAAGCAACTATCATTATGACTCTTTATACTCGTATTGTTAGGCTAGGGTGAAGCTATAAATGACATTTTGGCTCAAATCACCCTAAACAAATTAATGTTTCTAGGGCCAACCAAAAAAAAAAAAAAAAGAAAAAGAAAAGAAAACTCGACTCTTAAAAAATAACTTACAAATATTGATCACTTTTGCCATAATTTTCTTCTTTTTCATTCCAATTGTTATTATTATTTTTTATCTTTTAAAACAACAAGAAACATTTACAATGAGACACATTTACCTCATCCCTTGCATAATGCTTATTGGTGAAAGTGGAAAAGTACGGAAGGTAATTTTTGGCTAATATGTGGTTGACAATAGTGATGCACGCGGGGCGAGGAATTGGTGGGGTCCTTGCGTCCCCGTCCCCATTTATATTTCTAATCCCCGCCCCATTCCCGCTTATTCCCCGTCGGGGACGGATGGGGAACCTACTATTGGGGCGGGGAATTCCCATGGGGAACTCTTTTATTTAAAAAATAAATTTTAAATTAAAAAATAAAAATCGTAAATTATATGTAAATTAAAATATTGCACAATATTTATTATTTAAAATATTAAACACTATCCTAAATAAAATTTAAAATATTAAAAAAGTTACTACTATACTACAAAATCACATAAAGAAATATATAAAATACATATAAAATATTATAAAAATATATAAAAATTTAAACGAGGACTCATCGGGGCGGGGAGTGCTATCCCTGTCCCCGCCCCATTTAACATTCAGGGATTGAAAGTTATCCCCGTTCCCCATTTAGACGGGGATTCCCCGCCCCATTAGGAGCGGGTCCCCACAGGGCCCTGTCCCCATGGGGAAAATGTGCATCCCTAGTTGACAACAAAAATGATGATTTAGGTAATATGTGATGCACGGTCTTGAGAATGGGTTTCTTGCAAAAAGATTGACAAAATCAAACAAGAAAAACAAGAAAATTAAGAAAATGCCATCAGTCGTTCTCACAAATGAAGCCAATTGTTTGCCCATTTGGGAAAGTCTCATTTAATGCTTTTGCGGGTTGAATTGGATATATCAAACTGTATATTCAATTGTTTTAACCAACATTGTGAATGTGTTCTTGGACTTTATTCACCATGGAGAGGGCCTAAAAGGGTATTTGCAAAAAGACATTTTGATGCTTGAGTCAGACTAGACCATCCCTGAGTTTCTACAGCGTAATAGTATAGTCTAAACAATCCGAAGTCCCCACAATGGGTTCTTCAACTACTATTTATAGAAAAAGTTTAAAGAGAAAGATTAGAAACACTTATCGCAATTGACCCACGTGGAGATACCTTAAAGATTCTCTCCCGTGCTCTCTCTTCTATCGACTTGCTCGTCTGAGCAGAGGTGAATTTGATACTTCTCTGCCTCTGCTATTTTCTCTGATTTCTACTCGCTCTAATCTTTACTTGACATTATTGTTTCCTTCCTACTCAAAATGGTGTTTTTAACTCATTAAAGCTAAACATTGCGTTCAACCAATTATTTGCAAAATAGGAAAGCACAATAAATGTGAAAAATTATCCCCTACAATTGCCCCTCGTCCTCTGATATTACACACTGAGGTGTCTCTTTGGACAATTAAGAATCATCATTCATTTCGCCCTTGAGTATTTTTTCTCGAAAATTGTTCCAACAACTACTTCAATTATTTAATGACTAGAATTCTCTTTTTAGTCAAATCACTTGGGAAGTGACTTCTTGTTTCCGATTTCTTCTCCATTAGGTTTCCAATATAAATTGAACTTAATGTTTTAGAAAATCACTTTCCTGAATTTGAATTTCTCATTCATTCTATTGTTTCAAACTTCTTCGAATTTTCTTCGAAAATCTGCTAACCCTAGAAATTCTTACTTCGATCATTTGCCAATTCCACCATCTCTCCCAAGGGTTCTTCGAAATTATCCAAATATGCTTCTCTTGAAAGTTGGAAGACTAGGTGTTGGGCTCAAAATGTTCGGCCCGAAAACACTTGCCTCATTTATCAAATACTCAAAACGGAGCGTTTAGACAGAGGAAGGTTCCGAAGGCAGAAGCTGTAGGTCAGAGGCAATCCGCGCCTCTGACCCCTGAGCGAGACATTTTAAAAGTCGGTATTTTTGGAGAGAAATTTAGTTATTCTCCTTCCTCCTTTTCAGGGTTCACTTGAACCAACTAACTGTTTTTGTATATTTCATCCTATAAATATGAGATTTTGAGGAGGGAAACGGATCGAATTTTGGAACTGACTTAAGCATCGGAGTGTCTTTCTTGCAGGTAATCCTGACGAGTCAAAGGTAGATTTCATCACCGGAATAGGAGCAAGTCGTCGTTCATCGTTGGGTCTTTACTTCCAGATATAGAAAGACAAATTGTTGCCCCAACAATTGGCGCCATCTGTGGGAAGCGATAAGCATATCGGCCTTAGCCACGTCGTCGAACCAAGAATTCAAGATCCACTACAAACCCGGAAGTCATGCCACCAAAAGGCAACGGAGTTTCGGGCCCAGTTGCACAAAGCGTCCTCCGAAGGACATGAGCGACCAGATCGAAAGAATGTGTCGTCTATTGGAGGCAAGCCAGCAGCGGTCCGACGAGGCAATCAAAACATTAACCGAAGCCCAAGCTAGGCTCGAAGATGAGATTGCTGAGCTGCGCAGGTCCGCTGACACGACTCGCAACACCTAAGCCCACGAGAATCTTGATTCTAACAGATCTGACGTTCTAGTCGACCGTGTTAGTTCCCCACATCACAACATGAACCCAGGTAACGGGCAATCCCAAGCCATCCCGCCATCCTCCGGGGCCGATGAGCGACAAGCCCCGACTTCTGACACGCATGGGCGGGCAGAAGCAGAACCCATTGGACCCGCTCAGCCAGCAGCCGAAGTTCGGCCTCAACGCACCACACCTCAAGTCGCACACGACTCTCCCTCTGAAGGTCGCGTTCCCTCGATCCGTTTCTTGGATAGCTGGAAAGAAGACATGATGAGGGAAATGATGCAGAAGTTCTCAGATGGACGATCCGCCTACGCCACCGAAAATTTGGATCTTGTATCAAGAACCACTGAAAAATCGCCTTTCTCGGAGTGGATTCTGAATGAGCCAAAGTCTCGGGACTTTGTCATCCCTTCCCTGCCTGCGTTCAATGGAAAGGGAGACCCACTAAACCACCTATTTCAATTTTTACAAAAGATGGCGTTAGAAGCTAATAACGAAGCCATACAATGCAAAGTCTTTTCCACGACTTTCTCCGAGCCGGCTCTGTTATGGTTCCGACAATTAAAGCCCGGGTCACTCAACAGTTTTAGTGATCTCCGACGGTCCTTCTTACAGCAGTACAGCGCGAACCGAGAGGCGCCCAGAACGATGGCCGATCTCTATCGAATTGAACAGGGGGAGAATGAACATCCAAAAGCATACGTTTCATTGACCTCGTACATCAAACCACGACGTCGACCCACTCACCGCAGCAAATCTTTTCGTCAAAAGCTTGCAGGTAGGGTCACTCTTGCATGAGAATCTCACTATGACACCACCATACGACATGGCAGACGTGCAGACCCGAGCCGAGGGCGTCTTCAGGGTATTAGAATTTCGAGAGCGCGCACAGAAGAAGACTGCACTCATCTCTGCTCCCCCAAAAAATAATCCTCCACCACCTGCCAGGAATGACAAGAGGAAGCGGAACCAAACAGATCATACAAAGGAAGGAAAAAGGCCAAGACAGGATCAACAGCCACCGCGATACCCATCCTTCGAATACACCGTCCCGCAATGTAACATCCTACTTCCTTAGAGCCATTACCAAGTGAGTTTTAAAAGAAAACTTTGTGCAATTAACTCGCTAACCGAGGATTTGAAACGAAAGTGTGACTAATTAAAAGTTAAGGCTGTAATCTTTAAAAATGCGTTGTTTCAATAAAACTTCAAGTAATAAACATTTGGGATCCCAAAATAAAGTTTGAAAGCTATTTACATCTTGAAATAAGTTTACAGTTGATCAGTTCTAAAATCATAGATTATTACAGCCATTTTCGAATAAACCCCCAACCAAAGCAGTCGGGCAGGCCAAACATGTACACGTCGCTTCACGCTCTCCGTACTCATGGTTGGTTGACTCAGTCATTGCCCTTACCTGCAACACAGAGCACCCGTGAGCCGAAGCCCAGCAAGAAAACTCATGCAGAACATAACATATGCAATGTATACAGTTTATCATAACAGATAATCCACAAATAAACAAGTCAATCATTAGACTAAGCAAACACGGCCATGCCGCCCCAGAAACCTTACCAAAGCCCTGGGGTATCGGTTCTCACCGCGAGGATAACTCATGTATCCCTTGGGTCCCACCCTGACTATAGCATCCCATGTGCTAGGTGTTACTTCCGGCCCCGCTGCCGTACCCGGCCTACGCCGTTCTCGGCCCTTGCCGTTCAATTTACTATAATCACACATATAGCATAACAAAACAACATTCCAATAAATATTAATTCATTAAGTCTACACCCTAACATGTAATGCAATATAGGGCCATGCCCGTCAATCATCTCATCATGCAATATAGGGCCGTGCCCCGCAATCACACTATGGGCCCACGTCCCATCCTACGGGTGATATAGTTTTCTTACCTGCTTCCCGAGCTTTCCGATGCACCAAGGCTGTAACGCCCTACTTCCTTAGAGCCGTTACTTAGTGAGTTTTAAGACAAAACAGTGTGCAAAGATCTCGCTAACCGAGGTTTTGAAACGAAAGTGTGACTAATTAAAATTTAAGGCTGTAATCTTAGAAAAAAATGCGTTGTTTCAATAAAACTCCTAATATTAAACATTGGGATCTCAAAATAAGGTTTGAAAACTATTTACATCTTAAAAATGAGTTCACAGTTGATAAATCATAAAAATCATAGATTATTATAGCCATTTTCAAATAAACCCCCAACCAAAGCAGTCGGGCAGGCCAAACATGTACGTGTCGCTTCACGCTCTCCGTAGTCATGGTTGGTTGACTCAGTCATTGCCTTTACCTGCAACACAGAGCACCCGTGAGCCGAAGCCCAGCAAGAAAACTCATGCAGAACATAACATATGCAATGTATACAGTTTATCATAACAGATAATCCACAAATAAACAAGTCAACCATTAGACTAAGCAAACACGGCCATGCCGCCCCAGAGACCTTACCAAAGCCCTGGGGTATCGGTTCTCACCGCGAGGATAACTCATGTATCCCTTGGGTCCCACCCTGAATATAGCATAACACATGTATCCACCGGGCCCCGCCCTGACTATAGCATCCCATGTGCTAGGTGTTACTTCCGACCCACGGCCGCCCCGGCCTACGCCGTACTCGGCCCTTGCCGTTCATTTCATCATAATCACACATAGCATAAATCAAGCAACATTCAACAAATGCTAATTCAATTAAATCTGCACCTTAACATGTAATGCAGTATAGGGCCACACCCGGCAATCATCTCATCATGCAACATGCAATATAGGGCCGCGCCCCGCAATCATACTATGGGCCCAAGCCCTATCCTACGGGTGTTATAGTTTTCTTACCTGCATTCTTAGCCTCCTGATGCACTAAAGCCGCGAGCACGGTACTCTAGCACGAGTCTCACCAACAACCTAGTCACAACACACAAGAAACATCCCTCAATACTAATCAACCCAAAACCACTTCCCGGGACCAATCCCGCACTCTCGGGACCTCTAAAACCTTAAAACAACACCCCGGAGACATCCCCCGAACCCCCGGAGCAAAGGCCTAAAATTGCCTAAAAATGATGCCCTGAATTTAGCCTTGTGCCGCGGCACCACATCCTTGTGCCGCGGCACCTATCAGTCAGAGGCTCCCTCGCCGCGGCACGAAAAACCTGTGTCGCGGCACGCCTTCGGAGACCCAGAATTCTGGGTTTTCTCCTGCGTTTTCTCCGAGCTAAAACCTTCCCAATTCATACCAAACCAATACCCAAACCCCAAAATCAAATCCAAACTTCATATGACCCATCTAGCAACCCATAAACATCATCAAAGCAATCAAACACACAATCAAATCCCCAAAATCCACATCCTTGATTTCAATTTCAGAAAATTAAAAACTCAAAGTTCAAACTTAAACCATGCTCAAATCTCTTAACCCATAACATAATCAAGCCTTAAATGTGTATAAATTCCTTACCTCAAGTAGAGAATCCCATCCCAAGCTCCCTTGATTCATCTCCTAAGTCTCCAAATTTCAGCTCCTTCACTTCTCTTCTTCTTCTTCTTCTCATTGCCCTAACTTTCCTTCTCTTTGGTTTTTCTTCTCTTTAGTTTTTATCAAAACCAATCAATGCCAAGCCCCAAACCGTGTACCCCCTATAACCCAGCTGCCATAAATCAATTTCCCAGCCAAATGACCATTTTACCCCTCCTTGCCTATCCTTTCCCAACTAAACCTCAAGGGCACTTAAGTCCTTTTACTTCTATTTCATTTCTACCATTTTCTACCTAGAACTTGTTACTCTCAGCAGTAACTAATGGTTACCCAGGTTACTAAATCTCCAATAACCATTACCCGCTAAATCTCAACTTAACCATAAAATTCCCGAGGTACCCCTAGGCTCCTCTCGAGCCGGGTATAGAAATCCCGTTGTGACTCTTAAGTTAAATTGCTCTCTAGGACCGTCTCGGCACGTGCATCACAAAAATAACACCACACTCACGTGGTACAAATCACGGAATACAATTATCACAAATATGCCCTCGGCGGGCTAAAATTACAATTATGCCCTTCAAACACAATCAGGGCCTACATGCATACTAATACACATATACATGCGTCTCAGATAAATAAATAGTCAAATAACATGCTTTAAATCATAACCATGCATTTAACTCATAAAATCACACATAATTCCCATCGTGCCCTCCTGGCACGCTAATCAAGGCCCTTAAGCCTTATTAGCGAATTTGGGTCGTTACAAAGGCCACAAGCACGGTCCTCTAGCACGAGCCTCCTCGAAATCCTAGTCACAACACACATACAACACTTTTAATACTAACCAACCCAAAACCACTTCCCGGGACCAATCCCGCACTCTCGGGACCTCTAATTCCCTAAAACAATACACCGGAACCATCCCCCGAGTCCCCGGGCAAAAGCCCTAAAAAACCAGAATTTTGCCTGCCAAAATGGCCTAGGGCCGCGGCACTCCCCTCAAGGGCCGCGGCGCCCAGCGACCTACCCCTCTCCTGATGCAACCTCGCGCTGCGGCGCCCAAGAACAGGGCCGCGGCGCTCATACGCGAACCCAGATTTCTGGGTTTTCCCATGCGTTTTTCCCGAGCCTCAACCTCTCCAAATCACCCCAAACAAATACCTCAACCCCAAAATCAAATCAAAACCTCATATAAACCATCTAACAACCCATAAACACTAGATTCAAGCTCAAAACACAAACATACCCAACAATCCACCCTTAGATTGCAAAAATCAGCAACTTCAAACTAAAACTTTAAAAACTTAACTCAAGCTTCAAATTTCTCAAATCAAAACATAAATCAAACTTAAATATGCATAAGTTCCTTACCTTAAGTAGAGAATTCACCCAAAAGCCTCCTTGATCTCCTCCTAAACTCCCACTTCAGCCCATTTTTCTCTTCTTCTTCTTCTTCTCATTGCCCTAACTTTCTTTCTCTTTATTTTTAACAAAACCATCAAATAAATCAAATGCCCAAACCGTGTACCCTATAATCCCAGCTGAAACTTGTCTAAACCCCTTGACAAATGACCATGCTACCCCTCCAAATGATCCTTTCCCAACTAAGCCCTCAAGGGTACTCTAGTCCTTTCACTAATATTTCATTTCTGCCATTTTCTATCTAGAACTTGTTACTCTCAGCAGTAACTAATGGTTACCCAGGTTACTAAATCTCCAATAACCATTACCCGCTAAATCTCAACTTAACCATAAAATTCCCAAGGTACCCCTAGGCTCCTCCCGAGCCGGGTATAGAAATCCCGTTGTGACTCTTAAGTTAACTAGCTCTCTAGGACCGTCTCGACACGTGCATCACAATAATAACACCACACTCACGTGGTACAATTCACAGAATACAATTATCACATATATGCCCTCAGCGGGCTAAAATTACAATTATGCCCTTCTAACACGATCTGGGCCTACATGCATACTATTATACATAGTCATGCATCTCAGATAAACAAATGGTCAAATAATCATGCTTTAAATCATAATCATGCATTTAACTCATCAAATCACACATAAATCCTATCATGCCCTCCTGGCACGCTAATCAAGGCCCTTAAGCCTTATTAGCGATTTTGGGTCGTTACACGCAAGAAGTCATTTATGAAGAAAATAAAGACAGGCCTATCTGGCGAGAGCCCTACAAAATTACCACTCCATCTGACAGAAGGGATAAAAGCAGATACTGTCTCTTCCACAAAGATCACGGTCATACGATCGCTGAATGCCACAATTTGAACAATCAGATCCAAGCCCTCATGAGGAGTGGGCGGCTTACCCAATAAATCAAGGAGACAGGCAGACCAGGCGCCTCGCGACAAAACACAGCTTCTGCCCCCGCTCCGCAGGCGTCAGACCCCGTACACACAGCTCTGACAGCACCCTGGAGCCTCTTAAACAAGTCCCTATGATCCACGGGATCGTAGAACCCACCGATAATCAAGAGCACGCGACTAAAATCCCTAAAAGGATGGAAATACGAGTGAAGCGATACAAATCATTAGGCCACGTGGTCAATCTCGTCACTTCAGAAGAAAGAAGCTACCCAGCCTCTGCTATCACCTTCACTGACGAAGACCTGAAGGGCGTCCACCTGCCTCATGATGATCCACTCGTCATTTCCTTACAAGTTGACCACTGCCAGCTGGGCAGAGTTCTGATCGATGGGGGCAGTGGGGTCGACATCCTCTTCTGGGAAGCCTTCCAGAAGATGGGACTGGAAGAGAATCAGATCCGACCCTCCACCATGCCCATTTTGGGATTCAATAGCCAGAGAGTCTATCCAAAGGGCGTCATTCGGTTAACTGTGGTAGCTGTAGAACGCGCCCTGCCAGTAGACTTCCTCATTATAGACTCCACCACAAGCTACAACGCCATCATGGGGAGAAGTTGGATCCACCGGATGCAGGGGGTAGTCTCAACTCTACATCAGGTGATGCGGTGTCAATCACTCAACGGGCGATACACCGTCGACATCAAAGGCTGCCAGAAGCAGGCCAAAAAGTGCTTCCTTACCTTAAAAGAAATAAATAGCTCTGCCTTTGCCTCCCATCACAACTCTCCTGACAAATAACAATTACAGCAGGACCTACCAGTGCCCCTAAAAGGAATCAATCTAGAAGAAGACCAAGAAAAACCCCAAGTTACACTAGATACCTTAGAACAGGTGGGTTTAGACGACGCTGACCCTTCTAAAACGGTCCTGGTAAGTACCAAGCTCTCTGAAGACGAGAGGCAGACCCTCGTACGATTTCTCCAAACCAGAATGAGAACTTTTGCCTGGACTCCACACGACATGCCCGGAATAGACCCTTCTGTCATGAGCCACAACTTGAATATCTCCAACAACTTCCCACCCGTCAAACAGAAGCAGAGGAGATTCGATCCAGAGGTGAATCAAGTCATACAAGAAGAGGTCCAACGGCTCCTGAGCACAGAGGCAATCGGAGAATGTTTATACCCCAGCTGGATTGCCAACCCCATCGTGGTTCCAAAGAAGAATGGGAAAAAGAGAGTATGCGTAGACTACACAAATCTAAACAAAGCGTGTCCCAAAGATAGCTACCCTCTACCAAAGATCGATCAGATGATAGACACCACGGCAGGATATGAAAGGATGAGCTTCCTTGACGCCTACTCTGGATACAATCAGATCCCCATGAAATCAGAGGATCGGATTCATACGGCTTTCATAACAGAAGGTGGTTTATATTGCTACAAAGTCATGCCCTTCGGTCTAAAGAATGCTGGCGCGACATACCAGAGGCTGATGCACAAGCTGTTTTCCTCATTACTTGGGAGAAATATGGAGGTTTATATTGACGATATGGTCATCAAGTCCAAACAAAGCTCTTCACATATAGACGACTTGACTGAATGTTTCGACATCCTTGATGCTTATAAAATGAAATTAAACCCCTCAAAATGTGTCTTTGGGGTGTCCTCTGGACAGTTCTTGGGATACGTCGTCAGTCAGAGGGGCATCGAGGCGAATCCAACACAGATTGCGTCCCTCTCAGAAATTAAGGAGCCCCGAACCATCCGTGACATACAGGCTCTGACCGGCAAAATAGTAGCATTAAGTCGATTCATATCACGAATTTCAGACCGCTGCCATCCATTCTTACAGTGCATAAAGAAATCTACCAACACCACCTGGGGACCAGAATAGCAAAAAGCATTGGAAGAGCTAAAGACCTATTTGAGCTCACCTCCTATATTGAGCTCTCCCATTGCTAATGAAGATTTATTCTTATATTTGTCTGTCTCACAATTCGCTGTAAGTTCTGTTCTTTTTCGAGAAGAAGCCAATCGTCAGAGGCCAGTGTTCTATTGCAGCAAGATGCTGTTAGACGCTGAAACCCGATACAGCATGATGGAAAAATTGGCACTCGCACTCCTCACGGCCAAAAAGAAGTTACGACAATACTTCGAAAGCCACACGATCATCGTATATACGGACTATCCATTAAAGCAGGTATTGAGTAAGCCCGACCTTTCTGGAAGATTATCTAAATGGGCCATTGAGCTTGGGACATACGATATTCAGTTTTCGCCACGAAAAGCTAAAAAGGGGCAGGTACTCGCTGACTTCCTGGTTGAAATTCAGTCATTCACTCCTGACGCCCTGCCAGAATTATTAGAATCAGAAGATCAATGGCTGTGGACAATGTACACTGACGGAGCATCCAATTCCCAAGGGGCTGGTATTGGCGTCGTATTAGAAGCTCCCTCAGGACTCAAAATCGAAGAAGCCATCTGTTTAGAGAAATCCGCAACGAATAATGAAGCAGAATATGAGGCACTAATCTATGGTTTGGAACTCGCACGAGAAATGGGAATCCAACGTCTGAACGTCAGAGGTGATTCGCAGCTTATGATAGAGCAAGTGGCTAGAAATTTCGATACCAAAGCACCCCATCTGGCTAGCCTTCTACAGAAGGTAACTGACTTACGATCGCATTTTCGCCAGTTTGAACTCATACTATTACCCAGGGAGCAAAATCAGAAGGCCGACGCCCTTGCCAAATTAGCTTCTGCGGGAGGATGCACACGCCAGTCCTCCATATCCATAAGCCGATCAAGCAAAGATATGGAAGTCTATTCCACCTCATCAGAACCTGAATGCTGGATAGATCCGATCATAAAGTACTTGACCACCTCCGAGCTCCCACCTAATCCGAAAGATGCAAAGCTTCTGCGCCTTCGGGCACAATGCTATTCCATGATCCATGGGACGTTGTACCGAAAATCCTTCAACGGCCCATACCTACGGTGTTTGCGCCCATCAGAAGCTAAAAAATTGTTAGAGGAAATACATGAGGGGACATGTGGAAATCACACAGGGGGACGGAGCTTGGCACACAAGGCACTTACAGCAGGGTATTACTGGCCATACATGATGACAGAAGCGCGGGATTATGCCAAAAAATGCGACAAGTGCCAACGATTTGCACCCACCATCCATCAACCTGCTCAAACCCTACACTCCATCGTTGCACCTTGGCCTTTTGCAAAATGGGGTATGGATGTAGTAGGTGAACTACCTAAGGCTGCTGGAGGAAGACGGTATGCTCTTGTAGCCACTGACTACTTCACAAAATGGGTTGTGGCAGAGGCGTACGTCACGGTCAGCAAAACAGACACTATGTCCTTCATCTGGAAGCACATTATATGTCAATTTGGAATACCCTGGGAGATAGTCGTCGACAACGGCACTCCGTTCCAAAATGCGAAGGTACAAGAGCTATGCGACACGTACAAGATCAAGCTAAGCTTCGCCTCTGTCACTTACCCACAGGGAAATGGTCAAGCAGAGGCTTCCAACAAAGTCATCTTTGCCAACATTAAGAAGAATTTGGAAGACAAAAAAGGAGCATGGGTAGAAGAATTACCGAAAGTGTTATGGGCTTATAGGACAACAAAAAGATCCTCCACGGGGGGGAATCTCCCTACGCCATGGTTTATGGAACAGAAGCTATCATCCCAACAGAAGTCGGTCTGCCTACACTTCGGACAGAGATCGCATCTGACCCAACAACGAACACCATTCAATTATTGCACAACCTGGACCTACTAGAAGAAACACGTACAATGGCACAATTGCGATTGGAAAATTATCAGAAGGTAGCAGAACGCTACTACAACAAAAGGGTCCACTTACGCACATTTCGAGAAGGAGATTGGGTTCTGCGTAAGGTCACAGGCAATAAAAAGAAGCTAGAGCCTAACTGGGAAGGGCCTTTCCAAATCATTAAAGTATTAGACAGAGGGTTTTACACTCTAAAGAATGTACGTAGTGGGAAAATTGTACCCCGTACTTGGAATTCAATGTCTTTAAAGCAATATTATTGCTAATAGCTGTACTGTGCAATTCAAAAGTAATACAACAACTTTCCATTTTTTCACATTCTTTTAAATTTCTCTTCTGTATTCAATTCCTTGGCATTATTATCAACCATATTTCACCAAGTCAGACACGTGACAATTAACTTTTTATTCGAAAGGGTTCCTCAATAATATCCTCACCTAACTTTGTAGCATTGTTCACGTGTACTCAAACACCACCTACCACAATGGCTATAAATAAACAATCATCTAATGTTTGAAGTTGCCAACACTCCCTGGCAATACACCGTATGTCTTTGATCTCAAAACATACACCTACAATTCAATAAAAAAAGAGCAATGATAAAGTATAGCGAGGATCACGCCCCACACGTTGGAACCAGGCTGAATCTCAACAGTTTGTGGCAACAAGGCCACTACACACAGTCTGCGTGCAAGATCCTATCGCTTCTGCATGCACGTTCCATTGGATTTTATACCGCATTCTAATCTGACTTGACTAAGCTCACAGGAAACTACGGCCAGCCATTTTGCAGTCTAATCTGCCCTGACTACACTGATCTGGCCGTCCAACGGATGTGCACTGCAAACCCTACCCTCTTACCCGCATAAGAGGACCACCTCCTGCTGTCTAATCTCCCCTGACTATCACAGCAGAACCATCTGCTGTCATGCTTCGGATTCCTCACCGATGTACACCAACTGGTTTGGCAATCCAAGGCTGGGAGGAACCTTTCCCGCAGTCGCACCCATATCCTGCACAATGGGTGCCTCTGACAAGATGCGTGGCAACCCAAACGACCCCCACCACACTACACGGTATGGATGCATTGGAAAGATACTTGCCTCACAACCCTCACCTCTTTGCATCTGCTTCGATGCCCTGTTCTACGCTTTGTCCTTCGCGTTCGGTCTGGATCACATCAACCCCTCTACCCTAATGGGAAAGTTTCCATCCCCGGGGGTCGGACCAGTCTCGAACAAGACCACTACAACAACTCCACATGCGTAAGAAGGTCCGCCACCCAGCAATAATGGCAACATCGCAGGAGTAAGACACACCTATCACAGCAACTTAAAGTGGCGGATGCTAAGTACGGGCACACATATTTACTAAATTCCTCTCTCAATATTTGTACAGTAACTTAAATTGACAGATGCTAAGCATGGACTCAAAAGGAAATATATACTCAAAAATAGCAATAAATCAGAAGTTGTTATTTATAAGTTATATTACATTGACTGATATTCACTCCCGATTTTATAATTGATCTATTTTCTTGCCCATAATTAATCCCACTCAATACGACGCATGTACTCTGCCATTGCACTCTCTAGCTTCGGATAGCCTAACCCATAGCGTTCACACGATATATAGTACGGGATGCCACTTCTGATAAGCTCTTCCATAGCCCACGTTGAGTAAAGCCACTGTGGGTTGTCAAAGATTCTCCTCAAAAAGGGAACCTTCGTCCACTCACGGTGCTCACCTGCAACGACAATGTTGTCAGCTCCAACCCATCACCAAAACACAAAGATGGATCAATCATGCAACACTTAACTGGGCATCCTCTCCCACCATCTGTATAATCTTTCGCTATATTTCGCACGCAAAGGCCTAAAGGGTCTATGAAGCTTCTGATCCAAGTACATCATACGACATACACCTGTCATGACGCCTTCAATTAAGCCCTAAACAACAACAAACCCATACAGTACACACACCAAGACAACCAACAGGAAACAAAGTTCTACTTGTATTAATAATGTGCTCTATTACAATCAACTACAAACTGACGGCCTGAAGAGCCCAAAGAATGTATATACAGAAGTTAATGACAAAAGTTAACAAAACAAAAGTGATTCATTCATTCTACGACACCTTTTTCACCCTCTGACTTGCCCTCTGCTATAGAGGCGGAACCTGATGCCTTTTGATCAGAAGCCACGTTGGCAACAGTATCTTCAACGGCTTTCCCGTTGGCATTATACATCGATCCCAGCGTATCGCCCCTCAACTTCAACTTCTCCAGATGACACGGCGGATAAGAAATCTGCAAATCCCCAAGCTCATTCAAATACTTGTCGACGTCATACTCTCCTATCTTTACATCAACGTTCTTACAATACATCTCCAGTTTTGCCCATTTCTCCTCTGGGGTCTGCTTCTTATTACGTAATGCCAAATCCAGATATTTGGCAGTATCTACCTCAGCCACTCTTACAAGCTTGCGTTCGGTGATCTCACGATCTCGAATACGCTGCCTAGTGGCTTCAACAGCTGCCTCTGCTGCCCTCTGCAAAAACAAAAAATATCACGGAATCAACACACGTGTTTTATGGGCCCATTAATTTTCTAATTCATCAGTAACAAAAGAAGAGTCACATACCTCTTCTGCTTCTTTCAGCTTTTTCCCTAAAAGGAGTTCAGCCTCCAACTTCTGTTTCTTGGCCTCCGCTGCGCTGGCCTCAAGACTGTTCGCCCTTTGCTCCAGCTCTTTTTTCTCTTTCTCTAAGGTCTCCTTATCAGTCTGCAACGACACAATATCTTCTTCAAGGTCGCTCATCATACTGCTAAGCTTCTCCATGCGGGCTTCATGCTGAACGCAGAATTGGCTTTTCTCCATCCACTTATTGGTCATATCCACCAAGTCAGCTTTCAGTTTGTCTCGCTCTACTTCAAGCCCGACAATGCTTACCAGCTTCTCCTCCGTGGCAGCCACCCTCTTTTTCGCCTCTGCCAACTCTGTTTCTAACCTCTTGATGGCCTCCACCAGCACATCCTGATTCGCCTCAGCCATCTTTCTCCCTGACTGCTCCTCTTCTAATTTCGCCATCTGCTCCGCCAGTTTGGCTCCATTCTGCATAGCCGCCGCATATTCTCGCCTTGCAGCCGAAGCGCATACATAGCTCTGTGATAAATCAATTATGCCCATTACAAATAACATTACACACATATCACGAAATGCAAAAAGAGCCTAATTTTTTAATCAACTTACCATCCAGATATGGTCTGATACTTGCTGCAACAAATCACCTTGACCACTTAAAGATCCAATTGCTTCCGTAGGTAGATGGGGTCTGCTTATGCGTAGCATTTCCTCCATAACTTCGTTAGACGCAGAGGGGCCATATTCCGACATTACTCCTGTTCTGTCACTTGCTTCTCCCCCTGCAGATGCAGCCACAGAAGCAACGGGGACAACTGGCTTCTCACCTTCTGCTAACGTCGATACCATAATGCTATCAGACGCCAACGCAACTGTCCCCGTGCCAGAAGAATATGTCTTCAAAGGGAGTACAAACAAGCTATCATCCTCACCCAAATCACTGGGGAGGTACACTGGCGTCTGCACGGTAGAAGACATGAGCTGCTCCAAGAAAGCGCTAGGAGATTCAAAAGTGTTAGTACCCTTCGGGGACACAGCAGTGACTTCTCCTGGATGAAACTCAGAAGCGGTAGGCGGTAATGAAGAAACGTCAACACCAAGATTGTCAACACCTGCTACTTTAACAGCCCCTGATTCCTGGCCCCCAGGGATAGTTTCGGGCTCAACGTCCTTACTTGCCTCAACTAGCAGAGGAATGGTATCCGCAGATTCAAAACCCTCTCCGACGGCATCCTCTAGAAGCTTGTTTTTACGAGAGGCAGAGGAAGGGCGTCTCCCCTCTGAGCCACGTTTATGGCCAACAGCAGACCCTTCAGCTAAATCAGAAGCAGAGGTCAATGCCTCTGACAGCTTCGCGCAGACAGTAGGCGACTTCACCTCCAACGGTAAGCCATCCTGCACTCCATCTCCAGTCGCCTCTCCTGGTAATTTGGAAGGAGAAGAGGAAGCGCCCTCTACATGAGCCACCCCTTCTGAGCCCGCTGCCAAGAAAGACCCAATTGCAGGAGTAACAGAAGATGCCCCAGGTAAATGCCCATCAGGGGCAAATCCCCGTGGCTTCTTACACAACGAGAGGGCCTGACCTATTGGTAATTTACTTGGGGAAAGTTTGGGGATTGCTAAAGCAGATCCTTGAGTAGTGGGGCAGAACCTTTCGGGATCCGTAGCTTCAACGAAATGCACTTCCCGTCGTCCGAATCTTCGGAAGAGGACTCCTCACACTCCTTTCTTTTTCCCAAGGCGTCTGTAGGCAAAGGCACTTGCTGAAGAGGCTTAATTTGCAGAGTGTCAGAAGGCGTGGACGACCGCCCTTGGATGCGAGAAGACCTGCGCGATAAGCCAGACTTGTCAATGGAAGACTCTGCAGCCAGGCCAGAACCCTCCTTCTTTTTACCCTCTGGGACCCCTTGACGCTTGGCACACGCAGCGAAGGTTTCAGAACACGCTCTTTCGAACTCGGCCTTCGTCAGTGACAGAGTTGAAGGAGTAGGAGGAGATTTCTTCAGGAAAGCTCCCAGCTGCTTTGCGCATGCTGCGGTAATCTTGCCTAGGGTCATGTCACCCTTCTGCGATCTAACTCGCACAACTCCAGGGTCGACTCGATCCACGAAGCAAAGCCGAGTCATAATCTGCATACAGTAGGAGTTCAGTACACCCCTGATGCTAATGGCATTGTCCTTGGATTCGTGAAGGAGCCCCTTCTCTGTCAGCTTGCTCTGTTGCTCAGAACTCATGCTGACCTGAGGCCAAGAAAAATCTGGTACGAAAAACCGAAGCAGCAGTACAGAAAGTTAAACTACTTGGCAATCATCCAGATATGATTAATTCACATTAAAATGAATGAAAAACATGACTCACCTTTTATAAACACCCTGGCCAGAGGAAAAATTTCCTGAGGCACGAACTCAGGGTACTATGCTCCTCCAACAGCGAAGAAATATTTATCCCAATTTCGATGGGAGCTATCGAAGTCGGTGAAGATTGTCCGATCCTTTTTGGGAGAGAGGTAGAAAGTTTTCCAAGGCTTTCCCTCTATCACCTTGTTCGTAGACTTGGTGAAGCATGCATAAATGCCGTCCGATTGAATATTGACATTCCTAAGGCTCCCTATCATCTGAGCCCCGACTATAGACTGAATGGCATTTGGGAGAAATTGCGAAATGTGAGCCCCGGAGTTTGAAATTATCTGAACAAGCAGAGCCGGGAGAGGGAAGCGGAGCCATTCGATGTGTCTCAAGCTCATGACTATCTCAGTAGGCTTCACCACGTCCTTAAATCGCCATTCTCGAAGCTCGGCCTCCGAGAGCATCCTCACCGTGACATTATCTGGAATGTCGAACGATTTACGCATGCGTTCGAACGCATTTTTGTATCCATCACGATCCATAGGGTCGGGAGATGAACGAGAAGACATTATCACACCGAATGATATGATTGTTGAAGGTTTGAGCTGAAGAAAAACTCTAGGGTTTTCTTCGAAGCTTCTCTCTGGAAGATGGAACAAAGTTTGGGAATCTGAATGAGAATTATTTTGAAACAGAAACTACTTAAATGAGAGGTGAAATTTTGAGCCAAACGTTTTACTCGATAATTGTGTACGCATTAAGTATAACTTGTCAGGTAATCAAATAATCATGTACCTACGGATTGCCTCGGTTTACAGAGAATGACGGCTTTAGGCGAACCTTTTGGTGTTGAAGAGTCGGCCCAAGATTCTATCAGATTAACACGCCACACCTGTCCGAAGCTTGGGCCAGGGGGCATCTGTTGGGCCCAAATTGTTCGGCCCGAAAACACTTGCCTCATTTATCAAATACTCAAAACGGAGCGTTTAGACAGAGGAAGGTTCCGAAGGCAGAAGCTGTAGGTCAGAGGCAATCCGCGCCTCTGACCCCTGAGCGAGACATTTTAAAAGTCGGTATTTTTGGAGGGAAATTTAGTTATTCTCCTTCCTCCTTTTCAGGGTTCACTTGAACCAACTAACTGTTTTTGTATATTTCATCCTATAAATATGAGATTTTGAGGAGGGAAACGGATCGAATTTTGGAACTGACTTAAGCATCAGAGTGTCTTTCTTGCAGGTAATCCCGACGAGTCAAAGGTAGATTTCATCACCGGAATAGGAGCAAGTTGTCATTCATCGTTGGGTCTTTACTTCCAGATATAGAAAGACAAATTGTTGCCCCAACACTAGGTATGAGAACAGTTTCAAGCTAGTTTACAGCAAGTGTAAAATTCTGCTTGATGTAACGATCAGAACACTCAGCCCCAACAAACTCAAAAGATGGAGGAAAGAGGACATGTTCACACTTGATGAGATAGTGATTGGTGCCAAACACTTTAGAGTAATTATGTTTTCCTCTCCCTCCTCTCTTAATCCATATCTTAGTCATTTCCAATCTTCATGTCACGCATTTAGTTTCGAATGCCACTCAATCGATAGTAAGTGCAGCTATATTTTCCTACTGAAAGAACACCATTTTCTACATTCAATTTTTCTCCAAATAAAATTCAAATTCATGTTTAAGGATCAAGATACTACAAATAGGAAATTTGTCAAATTTCCTTTTGTGATTGGTGTGAATTGGTACCCTCTGTATGTCCCAGCCGGTGTCTTTACTCTGCCTTGAATCTTTGCCAAGGTACCTTCCGTATATATATTGCTACTATTGTTGTTTCTTAATTAACTTCTTTGCTTTTGGCTATCAATTCGCCTTTGCTCTGATGTCCCTATATTTTCTTTGACCTTAGTTTTTTAATCTTCGCTTTTGTTCTGCAGAAATGTCTTGGCCTACTGATTGTGATTGGTCTACTGCTTATGAAGCAAACTGGAGGAATCGTAGAAGTCTTCATTTGACCAAAGATGAAGCTACTAGTGTGAAGGCTCTTTTTGACCTTCAAGTCATAGACTATATGACTTGCCTTTGTTTTCCTCATAACATAGACAGATCTGTCACTTGCTTTGCGGCTGAGTTTGACCAAGATAAACAACAATCCTATCTGGATAGGTATAAAGAATGTATCGAAGATTAAAAATGAGGGCATAATCCAGTGCAAGAAACTTATTTAACCATTGGATAAGTCAGTCTATTGGTTGGACGGATTGAAGGTGTCCATAATATCTGCCTTTTGGTTTCATGGGTATTTTGGTAATTTAGTTTGTGAGGGAAATTTGATAATTTAATACTCTTGAGGAGTATTTTTATAATTTAGTGAAATTTATGTTATGTGAAGAAAATGAATATGTTTATGTGATATTAATATCTAAGTAAGATATTTTATGATGGAAAATACCGAGGATGCTCGGGTTATGTACAAAAGTGATGAATCACGGTTTCCTTCAAGTATTAGGGGCTTTATTGTCAAGAATTGTTAAAATAAGGGTCATACTATAATAAAAAGAACTTATGAGGGATAAGTTAATTTTGGATTATGGAAACTATTAGTTTTATGGTGAATTACTATTAAGAAGTTGATGATAGGTTTGCTTCAGTTAAAGATAAGGGTAACTTGGTAATTAGACACTTAGGGTTTTACTATATATATATATTAAAAGATGAATAAAGGGTTAAGTTTACATTCATAATTTGAATTTGGTGGCTGCTCTACACATGAAACAAAGGAGAGAACTCTCACTCTCTTTCTCTCTAGACTAGGGTTCAAGATTTAAGGAAGAAAAAAGAGAATTTCTGTTGGTATTAAAAGTGTAAATCAGAGATACGCAGCAAAGATAGAGTTTTTAAAATTTATTAATACCAACTAGGATCATACATATATAAATATATTAAATCACATACAAATAGATTAGAGATTACCTCTTGAAGCCTATTAAGTAACCTTGAATCTTTTTTGTATAAATTAACGATATTTCAATCCAAATTCTGAAAGCTCACACCTTGATCTTCCAGACCAATCCTCAAACACACAAGGACGTGTTGTTGGGAAAACTTATACATGAACTTGTTTATTTTCATATAGATCTTATATTAAACGAATTAATATAAGAAAATCTAAAACATGTTTCTAAAATTGAATTCAAACAGAAATAATGATAAGAACACTTACATTATTGTGCAGCGGAATGGTTGAATCATTCCTTCAGTTTCTCTAACCCTTGTATCCTTTCTGTCGCAGAGTATTACCAATAAACTGAACTGTTCTTCAATTTTCTTCACAACCTTCCAAAGTATCCTTAGAATCACCTAGACTAGGGCGGACAATTCTCAACACATGAGTTAGATATAGAGAGAAGAAGAATAGAAGAGAAAAATTGAGACTTAGAAAATGACTTATGCAGTAGAGAGACTCTAAAACCTAATAGATCTTCTGATCTTCTCAGAAACTTGTGTTTTTCATCTCTCACTTAGTGCTCATTTTATAGACTCAATTAGGCTATTTAATTTAATTAAAAAATCAATAAAATAATAGATAATATCCTTAGAAAATAATACAGTCCGTTTAAGTCTAAAGGATTTAAATAATTATTTAAATCCTTTAACAAATTAATCATTTATAATTTGAACCTTGATTTAAACTTATTTATTAATTTAGATACCAATTTATCTTAATTAATAAATCTGCCATAATTTTTCTTTTCTTCTCTAAATTACATAACTCTATGAAACTATCCAAAATTGATCTGGTCAACTTTGATAATTCTAATTGATAATTAAATCAATTAATTGAGACTATCTAGATGATTTTATCCAAGGTACAGTGGGGACCATGAGCCTATGAAATCAAGCTCCAATAAGTTATCATAAATCTAAAAAATAAATTTACTAACTTATTAATTCCTCGTGACTCTACTAAAGACTTGGAATTGCACTCTTGAATTCATAGAACGCTCTATAACAAATATAGATACACTATTAATTATCCATTGTTACAACCATAATTTTCACTCAATCCTCTATAGACGGTCTATAATGAGATGGGACTAAAATACCGTTTTACCCCTCATTGTATTTTATCCTTAAAACATTTAGTTCCTTGTAAATGATATTTTAGTAAACTAATATTAATTACTGAAATGAGATCTCTATCATTTAGCACCTTGAACCAAACTAAAAGGAAACCATCGTTTCACTTGTTCATCAGAAGCTATAGATGATCATATCTATGATTAACACTCCCACTCAATTATACTACCAAGTTCCAAAGAAGTAAGTATGGGCTAGTCCGTAGGGTAAGCTGGTAATGAACAAGTCAAAGAACTCAAATGATACAATCAATTAGAATACTGTTGACCCTAATTTTGGTCAACTGACATGGAGTCAAAATGCTTGATGTGGACAGATATGTTGAAATGATAATGATGACAAAAACAATAAAACACACAGAAATTTATAGTGGTTCGGCCCCAGAATCTGGTAATAACTTACGTCCACTTGAGCTGTTATTGATATAAAATTCAAAGGAGTGATCAAAGAACTAGGGTTCAATGAGTTTCACCAACCTCTGAAGAACAAAACAATATATCAGATATGATAGCTCTAATACACTCGAAAAAATCTAATCTCCAATAATTCGAAAGCCCAAAAGTCCCTTCCTTGAGCTATCTTTCTCTATTTATAGGCTCAAGGGGGATTACATTAATTTGTTACAGATATTCTTTCCTAAATAATCAGATACTCAGGAAATCATGGGAGATAATCTCGGGATTGACTAAGATCTTTATAAAATTATCTTGAAATACGCGGAATGCGCGACCATACTGGTCGCAAGGAAACCTCAACCGCCTTTGCTTGCAATATTTTACTGGTCGATACTCTAGCAGAATTCCGCCAGGTGTCAGCCACGTGTCCAGAAATCACTTGCCACGTCATCCGCACCTGTTTTTTTGGATAACATTTGCCCCCCAAGTTTATTTATTACGAGCAATAAATAAACTTTTGAGGAAACGACCCTTCGGTTACCCCACCGAACCTGTCAGAGAAATTCGTGCAATCTTGGAAAAAGCAACCTACCCTTGTCTAATCACGGCTTTTCGCTTCCCAAGTAACCTTTCGACGGCTATCACCCTTCCCCATGATTCAAAAAAGGGGAAACTGATGATTACTCTCTTTTAATGCTACGGACAAAAATATATATATAGTCTCTTCAAAGTCTCCTTTTTCTTTTTACGCAAGCCATCACTCTTTCAAGAAACTCTAACATCAGAGCCCCCGTTTTTTTTCTGGAGACCGTCTTTCAGCGTTTCAAGATTCAGTCCGTGAGTTCTTCGGCGCTCAAAAACTTTCTCAAATCTCCACGATCTTTTTCCTGGTAAGTTTTAGGACTCTTATGCTTTATATTTTTGCCGTGCATGCTTCTGTAGACTGACTATTGAGTTCATTCGTTTCCGGGTTGAGATGCATGTCAGTAGGGGGTTTAATGGGTGATACTGTATTGAATGATATTTCTCTGCCATTAAGGAGTTACAAGTTAGTTTGATAGTTGAGATCACGACTTTAGGACGTAAAACCGAAGTAAAAATTCAATTTTTATGCTAGCTGAAAAACCAGGTTTTTCCCACCCTAAAAAGAGTTGAAAAAGCTTTTTCAAAAAACTTTTTGCTTTCACTTTTTGATCTGTTTCTCAAACTGTTCATGCGGAAAAATTTAGTTTTTTGTTAGAATGCTGTAGTATAAAAGCTTAAATTTTATACTCGACCACCGCCATTCTAAAAATCTTTCAAAATCCTTCATCCTCACCTCCCCATTCTTCTGTTTGCAGATTTTAATGCCAGATTTGTGGGGAGGTGAGCGGCCCATCGACGACAATCTTCTTGCCCAGTTGCTTGAAGGCGAAGAACAACCGACCGACCAAGTTTCACGAGATTCCGTTTTCCAGAGTCTCTTCTAGACCTCAACCATCACCACCTCAAATGGCCTACTCCAAGTCTCTAGGCAAGAAAAGACCTAACCCTAAAAATAGTCAAATTCTCCTGCCCAGCCTGATTCTCAGGCTAGGGTTCCCTCGACTAGTGGTTGAGAAAATGCTGCCCCAGACCCTCGTATTCAAGTCAGGGCTCGCCCTTGGCATCAAAACCTTCCTGATGTCGAGTGGTATCTCTCCCCTACCATCCAAGTGACTTCCCGGATGCTTGCCAATTACCGCAGGAAGTATCCTCTTATAGGGGTTAATCTCACAATCCCTGCTGCTGACTAAAGAGCTAACCTGCCTGGGGGTGTCTATAGCGCTTGGTCTAGGTACCACATAGAGGCGGGGGCTATCCTCCCTCTACATCCTTTCTATCAGGGGGTGGCCAACTATTTTGGTGTCGCCCCCTTTCAAATTACTCCAAACGGATATAGAATGCTGGCCGCACTCTATATCCTCTACAAACTCAAAAAATGGCCAGAACCCACCCCTCATGAGGTCAACTTCCTCTTCGACCTTAAGTCCAACCCTCAACAATACGGGACGGGCTTCTTCCATCTCTATCACCAGGAAACAAGCCGAACGTTCCTGAGTGACACTACTCACATTTCCAATGTGGGGCAGTACAATAGAGAGTACTTCCTCACGCCAGACATGACTACGAACAACCTGGCCTTCGCTCGAGGAGGTAAATTATACTTTCATTGGTCGATACTTTTCCTTAGCAAACTATTCTGCACTTCTCTTAAAGTATACTGTGCCTTTCAGGACCATGGTTACGCCCGAACCCAACACCAGACATGGTGTTGAGGTCCAACGCACTGGCCAGGATGGCAGGCGCTGAAAAAAACATTAAGTCCCTGGTCACTGATGAGAATTTGAGGTTATCTGGCCTCCTGAATCCTCGCCATGCAACAAGAGGACCCGTGGTGGCAGATGCCACGGCCGAGGGGGATCTCGAGCAGCAACCCCCGGCGTCTCCTCCCCGAAGGAGGCCAACGGGGGTTACGATCAGGGAGCCCACTGGTGTCCCTTCAGCAGAGAGGCCTTCTGCGCCCCAAGGCAAGGGGAAACAAAAGGCAACAAAGTCTGTTATAGACTTGGATGAATCCTCCGACGAAAACGGTATTGTTATCTTGCTTTTAAATAGCTTGCCAATTCCCTGTCATTTGTTTGACGGGGAAGGCAATTTTACGTATACTCCAAATCTAGGGCCAGACTTCTTCGTGCCAGATAATGAGTGTATGACTAATAGAGTCAGTAGTATAGCGACTAGTAGTTGTAGTTCGAGTATTAAACTTTGTAACCTATTTTCTGATTTCTCCATGACTTTATATCTACTTCTGTCTTACTGTCTGCATGTTTTTCTTTATCTGCAGAGATGTCTAGTCCCAACGTTTTCGATCTATATCAGACTCAGGAGGAAGAGGAAATCCCCCTGGTTCGACGGAAATCAGCCAGGAGGCATAATGACGAATCAAGCCAAGGACCCCCGGCCAGAAAGGGTCGAACAAATGATCCTTCCAAGGATGGACCTACTGGTCAAGCTTCTGCCCAGCCTTCTGCTCCTGCTGAGAAGGAGGCTGACCCTGCTGCTAATCCTCTGCCTGCGGCCCGAAGGGAGCAAACTCCGCAAGCAGAGCTTCCTGGGACCAAGCTCTCGAATCGCTCCCTGCGATCAGCTAAAGATTGCCTTGCTCATATCTTGAAGCATGACCGTTGTAGGGAGGCAATGGCTGAAGCTGAGAGCATGGGGGTTGACCAGATCCTCAACATGGCTCTTAACGAGGTGGCCAGTGTAAGTATTTTTCCTCTTGGTCTTTACCTATCCTTCTTGTAATATAGTCTAACTTTTATTTCCTTGACTGCAGGCCATGCTGACAATAACTGCCGCTCGTACCCATGCCTTTGCTACCATCGAGTAGGCTCGGGCAAAGGCCGTCGAGGAGTTTCAGATGAAAGCCATCGAGGAGCTTTAGGCTGCAGAAGCCAGGCATGCTGGGGAGTTGGAGGTGGTCACCCAGCAGAAAGATGCTTTGGTGGCAAAGCTGGCGGAGACTGAAGCTTCTCAGGCATCTTTGAAGAAGTAGAAGGATGACTTCCAGGAGTCCAGTCGGATCCAATATCGTGAAGTTAAGAGGCTTAAGGAGGAGCTCCTTGCTAAGGACAAGACCATAGCTATTTTTGAGAGCCAGGTGGAGCAGCTGAAGCTCACCAATGCCAAAGATCTGGAAAGGTACAAGAATGCGACACTTCGGTGTTTTTATGACTTTTGGAAACACAACCAGAGTGCCAACTTCAACTACCTTCCAGAGGATGCCAAGAATGCTGAGCTAGCCCGCTGCACTTCTCGATTGGCTGCAAAAGAAGAAAGAGCAAGGGTTCCTGCTTCCCCAAGCATCCAGCCAGCTGCTGGCGTAGAGGAAGGAGGAGTTGTCGAGGATGCGGCCAACCAGAATGCTGAGCAAAACCCTCCTGCTCCTAATGCTCCTTAAAATTTTTTATTCTTTTTTTACTTCTTTAATTACACGACCCACGGGTCGTGATGTAAAGACTAAATTTTTACTTTTAAATTTGCTGCATGGGCAGCAAACTTTCCTTTTACTTTAAACAATTACATCCAAGCAATACTGCTCGTGGTGTAAAAGAATGCCTTTTGATATTATAATATTTCTATCTATTATAACATCTGTTCGCATGACCGAACTTAGCATAGTACTTTGGCTTGATTTAACAAAATATGAATTTTGAAAAATACTCTAAGTACTGTAGCATGCTTTCACTCATTTTGTTCATGTGTTTACATACCTTTTGGTATGCTTTGCTATCGATATACCTTATATGCCCCCAAGTGATCGAGGAGCTTTAGGTCCTTGGTCACTTGCCTTGACCACGACCTGTGCGAACATTACTGCTCGGTAGGAAACGTAACACTTATAATACAGCAAAACAACACACGTAATAAACAAATACTTGTAAAAATAAATTTACAAAGGTTGGCAAGAATGACTGGCTGCGCACAATCCCTTATAATCTCGTATTAAAAATGGATTAAACATGTCTTTATGAGTGATCTTAAAAAGATCTTATATTTATAAGCGATTAGCCATACAACGTGGCTAACCCTTTTTTGAAACTTTTAAAAAGTAAACATTAATACAAGCTAGTCCTTTAAAAAGGACTGTTTATTGGTAATACTTGCGCAGGTGTTCACCGTTCCAATAGCGTGGAACGAGATCTCCATTTAAGCGTGCAAGCTTGTAGGTGCCTGGATGAAGGACTTCTTCAATCTGGTAAGGTCCTTCCCAGTTTGGTCCGAGCACTCCAGCAGTGGGGTCGCGGGTATTTAAGAAAACTCGTCGTAGTACTAGGTCACCGACGTTGAATTTCCTTTCTCTCACTTTCGAGTTAAAATACTGGGCGACCTTTTGCTGGTACGCAGCGACTCAGAGTTGGGCTCTCTCTCATTTCTCTTCAAGTGAGTCTAGGGACTCCATCATCAGTTGGCTATTCTGGTCCTGGTCGTATGTAATTCGTCGGTGTGAAGGGGGATCTAACTCGACAGGTAACATAGCTTCATACCCGTATGCTAAGGAAAACGGGGTATGACCTGTCGCTGTTCGATGAGAAGTTCTATACAACCAGAGTACTTCAGGCAGCTGTTCTGGCCATGCTCCTTTAGCGTCTTCAAGTCTTTTCTTCAGGGTGTCCTTAAGCATTTTATTCACTGCTTCGACTTGCCCATTTGCTTGTGGATGCGCGACTGAAGAAAAGCTTTTGATGATCCCGTGTCTTTCGTAGAAGTCTGTGAATAAGTCACTGTCAAACTGGGTGCCGTTGTCTGAGACAATTTTTTGAGGTAAACCATGTCGGCAAACAATGTTCTTGATGACAAATTCAAGAACTTTCTTGGCCGTTATGGTAGCGAGCAGCTCAGCTTCGGCCCATTTGGTGAAGTAGTCGAATGCCACGACTGCGTACTTTACTCCACCTTTTCCCGTTGGCAGGGATCCAATCAAGTCTATACCCCATACTGCAAAAGGCTAAGGACTTTGCATCTGCTTTAACTCATTGGGAGCTGCGCGCGGGATCTTGGAAAATCTCTGACACTTATCGCATTTTCGCACAAAATCCATTGAGTCTTCGTTCATAGTCGGCTAGAAATAGCCTTGCCTTAGAATCTTTTTCGCCAAGCTTTGCCCCCCAGCGTGATCCCCGCAGAAGCCTTCATGTACTTCCCGCATCAGCTCTTTAGCTTTCTCTGGTGTAATACATCTGAGTAGTGGCATGGAATATCCTCTTCGGTAAAGAACACCATCGACCAGTATGTACCTAGCAGCCTGCCTTTGGAGGGTTCTGGCTTTATTTCTATCCGCCGATAGTACACCATTTGTAAGATATTCCAAGTAAGGTGCCATCCATGTGTCCCCCATCTGGATTTCCATATTGGTTTCATCTGCTCGTATGCTTGGCTCGCATAATCTTTCTACTGGCACAATATTCAAAGTGTCAGCATCTTTCACGCTTGCGAGTTTGGCTAAGGCATCTGCATTCGGATTCTGATCCTGAGGTATTTGTTGGAGGGTATACTACTTGAACTGAGCCAACATATCTCTAGTTTTGTTCAAGTAGGCCACCATTTTGAGGACTCGTGCTTGATATTCCCCTAGAACTTGATTCACTACCAGCTGTGAATCACTGTAAATATCCAGCACCTTTATACTCATGTCTTTTGCCAATCTTAGTCCAGCGAGGAGTGCTTCGTATTCGGCTTCATTATTTGACGCTGTGAAGTCGAACCTAATGGCGCAGTGAAATCGATGCCCTTCTGGCGTTATCAAAATCACTCCCGCTCCTGCGTGAGATTCGTTGGACGATCCATCCGTGAATAACTTCCACGAAGGAGCTTCATCTTGGGGCTTAGGCGCACTAGGCTTTTCGCACTGCTCGTTGTCTGGGAGCTCAGTGAACTCTGCAATAAGATCAGCCAAGACTTCTCCTTTACTGCTGCTTGCGGTGAATATGTAATATCGAAGTGCCCTAGTTCGACAACCCATTTTAATAAACGCCCAGCCGCCTATGGTTTTTGGAGGACTTACCGAAGGGGCTGGTCAATTAAGACTATAATGGGATGGGCTTGGAAGTAAGGACGTAGTTTCCTTGAGGCCAAGATTAAATAATAGGCTAACCTCTCGATGGGAGGATACCTCAGCTCTGCTTCGATTAGCCTCTTGCTTACATAATAAACCGCCTTTTGTACGCCTTCTTCCTCTCATACTAGTACCGCACTAGCAGCAACTTCGGTAATCGCTAGGTAGATGAACAAAGTTTCTCCCTTGATAGGATTTGATAAAATAGGAGGCTGTGCCATATGGGCTTTTAAGGCCTGAAAAGCCTGCTCGCAGTCTCCTGTCCATTCGAACTTCTTGTTGCCTCTAAGTAGATTGAAGAAAGGGACGCATTTATCCGCTGACTTGGAAATGAATCTACTTAGGGCGGCAATTCTTCCAGTTAAACTTTGTACATCCTTGATCTTCTCTGGAGATTTCATGTCGATCAGGGCTTTTATCTTGTTGGGGTTGGCCTCGATTCCTCTTGAATTAACGATGAACCCCAAAAATTTCCCTGATCCAACTCCGAAGGAACATTTGAGAGGATTTAGTTTCATCTGATACTTGTTCAACACATCGAAACACTCTTGTAAATCCTTCACATGTCCTTTTTATTTTTTCGACTTTACCAGCATGTCGTCCACATACACTTCCATGTCTACTTCGATCAACTCCTTAAACATGTGATTAACCAATCGCTGGTAAGTCGCACCTGCGTTTTTCAGTCCGAAGGGCATTACTTTATAATAGTATAATCCCGTATCGGTCCGAAAGCTGGTGTGATCCTCGTCAGAGGGATGCATACTAATCTAATTGTATCCTTAGTATGCATCCATGAAGGAGAGGATCTCATATCCTGCAGTTGCATCGACTAGCTGGTCGATCCTTAGGAGTGGGAAGCAATCCTATGGGCAGGCTTTATTGAGGTCTGTGAAATCCACACAGGTTCGCCATTTTCCAAAAGGCTTGGGTACCAGTACTGGATTAGAGACCCACGATGGATAAAATGCCACCCTGATGAACCCATTCTCCTTCAATCTTGCAACTTCTTCTTTTAAGGCTTTCGATCTATCCCTATCGAGCAGCCTTCTTTTCTGTTGCACGGGTGGAAAACTCTTGTCAATGTTCAGGACATGGCTGATAACTGCAGGATCTATCCCAGCCATGTCTTTGTGTGACCAGGCAAAAACTTCCTGGTTTTTTCTTAGAAATTCCACCAGTGCATGCTTCGTGGTTGCTTCTAAATTCTTCCCGACTTTTACAACTCTGGTTGGGTCTTCTTCATCAAGTTGGACCTCTTCCAGGACCTTGACGGGTCCAACATTTTCCTCAAAATCCCCAAAGCGAGGATCTAAATCCCTATCCTCACTTTGGGCAACACCCTATTTGGCGACTCCATCACTGGATTGGGCTTGTGTATCGATAGCCATCTGCAACCTATCTGGGGGAGTGCTCTTTGACGTTCCCTTCTTAGCCTTTGTGACTGAGGCGTTGTAGCACTCCCTGGCTTCCCTCTGATTTCCCAACACGCGTCCTACCCCTGCGTCTGTCGGGAATTTCATAGCCAAGTGCCATATGGAGGTGACGGCCCGTAGGTCAACCAGTATGGGACAATCGACTACTATAAAAGTAGCGAGTAATGTCCTGGTAGCAGGCCCTGTACCTGCCGTGACTGGAAGTCTGATTGACCCTGTCGGGGTGAGTCCCTAGCCTGAGAAGCCATAGATTGTTTGGTTGCAGGGCTCCAAGTCCTTAACGGACAACTTCATGCGTTCCAGCGAAGATTTATACAGGATGTTCACTGAACTTCCTGTGTCAACTAGCACTCTCTTTACCATCATATTGGCCATTTGGATATCCACGACCAGGGGATCGGAATGTGGGAACCGGACATGTTGAGCGTCGCTATCAGAGAAGGTTATTTTACCCTCTTCTGACCGAGCCTTGTTTGGTGCGCGGTCCTCCACAGTCATCATCTCGATGTCCTGGTCGTGGCGCAGAGTCCGAGCATATCGTTCCCTGGCCTTTCCACTGTTTCCCGTGAGGTACGGGCCTCCACAGATGGTTAATAATGTGCCAGTTACGGGATCAGGCTGTAAAGGTGGCGAGCGTTGGCCTGTGGGCGCTTGCTTGTTGCCACCTAGAGCTTCTCGTTGGGAATTTCCCGAGGCCCGTACATATCTTCTCAAGTGTCCTTGTCTAATAAGGAACTCGATTTCGTCCTTCAGCTGGTTGCATTCATTGGTATCATGTCCGTAGTCGTTATGATAACGACATAACTTGGTAGTGTCTCTTCTCGAAATATCCTTTCGAATGGGGGCAGGTTTCTTATAAGGCACACTGGAACTCGTGGCCTGATAAACCTCTCCCCGAGACTCAATAAGGGCAGTGTAGTTAGTGAACCGAGGTTCATAACGATTACCCTTGGCTCGTTTATTGTCGGAGGTGGAAGGCTCATTGTGCGGCTGTTTCCCCCCATTCTTGCCATTGCCATTGTCGTTCCCGTTGCCTTTCCCATTGGGTTTCGACCCATTGGTGGCTTTGGCGGGCTCAGCAGCTCCCTTATCCTTGCCTGGAGTTTTTCCTTCGCTGGCGATGGCATCCTCGAGCTTAATGTACCGATCAGCTCGATCCAAAAATTCCTGGGTAGTCCTGACCCCATGCTTTCTGAGACTGTTCCAGAGAGGCGTACGACGCTTAACTCCTGTAGTTATGGCCATCATCTTGCCTTCATCTCCCGCTATTTTCGCTCCAGCAGCTGCTCGCATAAATCGCTGGACGTAATCTTTCAGTGGCTCTCCATCTTGCTGGCGTATTTTGACCAGCTGATTTGCCTCAGTCGGGTGTACACGACTCGCATAGAACTGTCCGTAAAATTCCTTCACGAACATTTCCCAGGAAACTATACTTGCAGGAGGGAATTTGAAAAGCCACTCCTGTGCGGCATCAGAAAGTGTTGCAGGGAAGATCCTGCACCGAGCGTCTTTGGACACTTTCTGAATGTCCATTTGTATCTCAAACTTGTTGATGTGAGATACCGGGTCACCATACCCGTCAAAGTTTGGAAGCGTAGGCATCTTAAACTTGCTAGGAGTTTCTGCCATAGCTATCCTCTAGACAAAATGAGTGCCCTTTCTCCTATCGTGGTCGATATTAGATGTTTTTTCCCCGACCAGCTGCTGCACTGCCTGGTTGAGGGCATCTATCTGGGCCTGCACGGTGCTAGGAATCGCCGGAGTGCTGGGGGAACGTACTCGTCGTGCCGTTCCCGGCAATCTTTGAGTACGTCTCTTAAATCCTCGTCTCTCCTCTGCTGCTCGCTAGCTCCGAGCTGGTTAAAGACGTTATTTTGTCTGGGCTGCCCCCCAGCGTCACGTCTTCCGGGTTGGTCATCCCTAGGGGGTAGGCTTCTGCCCCCACCTCTTTCTTCATTTCTCTGACCGATGTTCCCTCTGCCTGAGTCGGCCTCATTATAATCATGGCCATCTCTGAATCTTGATTGGCTATGATGGGATCGACTGTTCCCTCAGTTGCCTTCCCGGGCTGGAACCTCCCGAGCATTAGAGGGTGGCCTGCGTTGGTCGGTAGGTCGCCGTGCATTATCATGCCGTGGGGGGCCTCGGACCGCAGAGCTTATCTCTGAGTTCCTTCTGTTGCCAGAAGGACGCTGTCCTCTGCTCGGAGGGTTTGGCTCGTCGCCCCTACGGCGTCTAGGGCTGCGGGACGGCTGCCCGACCCTATTCTGCCTTGGTTGCGGGGGATTACCGCGACCAGCCTGGGATTGAGGCTGTGCCTCAGGGTCCCTTAGCGGGACATCGTCCAGAGGCATCGGTGGCTGCTCGGGCCTTTGGGGGCTCGAGGGTTGGATAGGCGGGCTAGGATTAGGACCCCTTTGGGGTGGCCCATTTGTAGGTTGATCAGGCTGCGATGCAGGCGCAGCCTGACTCCTAGCCAGCTGTAGGGCTGCCTTGAGGGCTGCCATGGTCTCCCTCTGACGACGGTCCATCTCCACCTGCCTTTCACTCAGTTCCAAGCGCTGTCGCTCAATTTCTTGTTACTGCCGTGCCATAGTCTTGGCAGCACTTTCCTGGCTGGCCCTCAGATTGGCTAGTTCATCCTGCAATACCCCCAAAGTATTCCTCAGCGTCTCAGAATCCATTTCTTCCTCATCGAATTCCAAATGTGGCTCATCCTCAATCACGTTTGGAGGAGGAGGAGGCGGATGAGATGGTGCAGCGCTAGCCGCCTGTCCAGTCTTCTTGGTAGTTTTCGCCATTGATATTTCAACGATACCGTATCAAGCTCTCAACGAAAGCACCAGAATGTTAACCCTGATTTTGGTCAACTGACACAGAGTCAAAATGCTTGATGTGGACAGATATGTTGAAATGAGAATGATGACAAAAACAATAAAACACACAAAAATTTATAGTGGTTTGGCCCTAGAATCTGGTAATAACCTACGTCCACTTGAGCTGTTATTGATATAAAATTCAAAGGAGTGATCAAAGAACTAGGGTTCAATGAGTTTCACCAACCTCTGAAGAACAAAACAATATATCAGATATGATAGCTCTAATACACTCGAAAAACTCTAATCTCCAATAATTCGAAAGCCCAAAAGTCCCTTCCTTGAGCTATCTTTCTCTATTTATAGGCTCAAGGGGGTTTTCATTAATTTGTTATAGATATTCTTTCCTAAATAATCAGATACTCAGGAAATCATGGGAGACAATCTCGGGATTGACTAAGATCTTTATAAAATTATCCTGAAATACGCGAAATGCGCGACCATACTGGTCGCAGGGAAACCTCAACCGCCTTTGCTTGCAATATTTTACTGGTCGATACTCTAGCAGAATTCCTCCAGGTGTCAGCCACGTGTCCAGAAATCACTTGCCACGTCATCCACACTTGTTTTTTGGATAACAAATACTAACCACTCAGAATTGAGATTGAACTGACCTATGGTCAACTATATGATATGACTAGAATATGTTTATTTATCCTATCAACTATCAATATCGGTCTAGTCCGATGTAACAAATACATCCGATCTTATCTACTTTGATAATGTTCTGGAATGAACATAACACTACAATGTATAAGTAGATCATATCGTAGATTGACAAGTCAGTGTAAATCCTGTGTATTGACTAATCTTATGACTAACTTATTTTGAACATATAATCATATTTATATTCCACTGTGATTACGTCACTATAAATATGATTAAATATATGCTTGGGATTTAATAGAAGTTCATATTAAACAAATAATCATGAAAATAAAACATGTGAGAAAAGTGATTGACCAAATCAAAAAATGATTTATATTATTTTATTGATAATAAATGAGATTATAAAGAAATTGAGTTTTAATTAGGGCATAAAAACCCAACACGTGTATGGGCACGTAGGATTCAAAATGTTGATTTATGACTCTCTAGATGTACTCAACACATGAGATCGAGAAATGTTTGATAGAGGGAAGATGTATTGGATAGTTTTTCAGGTTTAGGAAAAAACTATTGCTTTTTCTTTTTAGAGAGAGAGAGTTTGACAGTCTATGAAAACCAATTCTTGTTCTTCTTGAAAAATATCGCTTCTTTTTAGGTTTATAAAGATAATTAACTAATTTAATTAATCTTTATTTAAAATAAAACTGATAAGTTATAACATTATTTAATTATTTTATTTAAATCATATTTAAAAAAAGAATAATTATATAAAGAAATTATTTGAAAGTCAAAATTCAAATCCTAAGGATAGGAAATCCTTGTGTGTGGCCCCACAATCAATGTACAGTGAGTGTATCGACCACACCATTAGGGTTATCCCTAATTTTCTCATTTGTTTATTTAATTAATATTTAAGACAATATATTTATCCAAAAATAAATATCAGTTAATTCAAAATTAACTTTATCTTAAAATATCAGTTTTAAATAAATAAATATCTTATTCTATATAAGATAATTATTAATCTCTCTTTATATTAATCTAAACATGATTTATATTTATTTTAACCTATAGTTATTCAAAATAAAAATTATATAGTTAAATAATTAATTAATTCATAATTAATCAATTGCCCATAATTATCACATAATTATTTTCTTGCCCTAGAAAAATAATTCCTTTGCAATGATGTCATTCTCTCTACAAATCTTTCTTTTGACATCCTTACCTTTGACAATGCAAGACAGATGTGATCTGAGGACCATGGACCTACAATACGAAACTCTAACAAACCGGATTATTGATCAAACTCTTTAATCCAATAATCTTATTCATTAATTCCATGACTTCTCCACTATAAATATGGAATTACACTCTTTTAAAAGATTTCTCTTGTAGTTCATTGATATAATCAATAAATGTAGTTATGTCCTCCATTTATTGGTTCGATAATTAGAGCTCGTCAAAATTACTGTTTTACTCTTCTAATTACCTCTCGATCCTTAAGTACCATTAATTCACTAGCGAATAAATAATCTATAATCATATTATAGATTTGACCTCAATAACTATTCAGTTCCAGAATTAACCCTTAAGGGAACAAATATTCGATCCATTAGGAAAGCATGGATTCCATTATTGTAAATCATGTTCCCAACCATTCATGATATTGAATCTCCAAAAGAAAAGTCATTAGCCTCATTATACTAAGAAACCTTAACGAGTGAATCAAAAGATCCAATAAACACAAATAGGAGTTCATGAATACTCAAGATTTAAACTCATCTACAAATGATCATCAATTATGATAACAATTAAATCTTTATGTCAAACTACAAGTTTATAAAGATAATTAATTCTCATCGGTCATGTCATATATAATCTCTATTATATACAACACCTTTACTAAGATGTCTATCCACATCAATAATCTGAATTTAGATCACTCGCATCTCGTATGCATAGTAAACTGCACTAGTAACCATTCATTAAAGATTCCTTACTTTAATATGTTACTGACTATTTTATTCATTACATATGATCTTAATTCTCTCGTACTAATACAAGATCACATTCTCATGAATGAATAATGAATTTTCTTGATATTATTATATACTTAATTAAGACAATAATTATAACATTCAAACATAATAAAATTGTACTTTTACATAAATCAATAAAATATCTTTCCATTCTTTTAGGACATTAATTCTAACAATCTCCCACTTGACCTTAAAGCAAGTGAGGCATCTCCCTTAATCCCATGTTTCGCACATGACCCATAAATGACTTTGCAGGAAATGTCTTGGTAAACGGGCTCGCTAGGTTCTCTTCCGACGCTATCTTCATAACAGTCACATCTCCTTTGTGCACAATCTCTCTAACCAGATGGTATTTCCTTTCTATATGCTTTCGTCTCTTATGGATTATAGGTTATTTGGAATTAGCTACTGCTCCACGGTTGTCACAGTACAAGATTAGTGGCTTGTCCATATCAGTAACTATTTCCAGATCAGTTCAGAACTTCCTTAACCAAATCGTTTCCTTAGCTACTTCACAAGCCACTATATACTCGGTTTCTATGGTTGAATCTGCAATGCTGGATTGTTTAATACTTCTCTAGACTACAGCTCCTCCACCAAGAGTGAATACTGACCTAGACGTCGACTTACGACTGTCATTGTCTGATTGGAAATCAGAATCAGTGTATCGGGTAGGGTTTAACTCACCCCCTGAATATACAAGCACATAATCTCTCGTTCTCCTAAGATACTTGAGAATGTGCTTTACTGCAATCCAATGTTCCAAACCTTGATTTGATTGATAACGACTTACAATCCCTACTGCATAACATACGTTAGACCTAGTACATAACATAGCATACATAATGTAACACCCTACTACCCAGGGATCGTTACGTTGTGCATTTTAAACAGTGATAAACTCGCTAACCGAGCCATTTGTTCATAATCGTGTAACTAAGTGTGATTAACGGTTTATGGTTAAAATTTTGGTCAAAGGTACAACATTTCACTAAAACGTTTACTGTATACATTGGGATCCCAAAATATATTTTAAAGGTTAATTACAATAAAAGATTTACAACCAGTCGACCTAAGTGGAAAAATAGGGTTTAACCCTAGTTCCTCTTTAAATTCTCGGCCGTGGTGGTCGAGCAGCCGCATATGTACACATCGTCACCTAAGCTCTCCAACTCAAGGATGGTCCAACCTTTTGCCTTTACCTGGACCACATAGCACCCGTGAGCCAAAGCTCAGCAAGAAAACTTAATATGCTTATGAACAAGTAATAACATGTCACCAAATCACAATAGGCATGCCTAGCAGTAATAACCCTACTCATGCATGCAAGAAGGTACAAATAAATGTTTGTGGAGCCCTGCGCTCTGAGTAGATGACTAATAAGTCTCTCGCTCTGAGGTAGATGATTAATAAGAGTCTCCGAGGTAGATGACTAATAAGTCTCTCTCTGAGTAGATGACTAATAAGTCTATCTATGTGTAGATGACTGATAAGTCTATTGCTGTTTAGATGACTAATAAGTTTGTCTCTGAGTAGATGACTAATAAGTCTATCTATGTGTAGATGACTAATAAGTATATCGCTGTTTAGATGACTAATAAGTCTCTCTATATAGATGACTGATAAGTCTATCTCTAAGGTCCCACGCCTTCCTAGCCATGTGACGTTTCAGTCACCTGAGCTTATAGCCCTGATTCTAAATAACTAGCCTTTAGACTAGACAAGCGCTTTTGTTTTCATCGAACTTAGGGTCGGTCAAGAATTTCATGCTTATGATGATAATTCTTATATCCATTAGATCTAATCATTTTGGCTTGCGTTAAACACGCTAATACCGTTTTTGACTCATAAGTCAATTCCATACGACCAGTGCTCAGTACCACTGCCGAACTTGACTAATAAGTCACAGCTTCACAGTCAATACTAACACCATTGTCGGTTTTGACTAGTAAGTCGATTCCACTCACAAGTAAGCAATGAAACCAGGCATATATCATAAGTCAAATATCCAAATACAGGGCAGTCAACATGCTTACTCAACATTCACTAGCATAACTATGATCATGCACATTTACAGAGACTCAAGCTCTGATCAATCTCATATTCAGCATTCATCCCATGCCCTAATCACATGTATCTTATGCATCACATGCATCACATACTGGGTGCATTTTTCTTACCTTTGGTCCAAGCACATGTTACTAATAAACGATCCTTAAGCACAATCCTATTTCAAGCCCCTTAGCGATAACCTAGTTACAACATAATATAAAACCTCATCAAAATGAGTAAAATACTTCCAAACCAAAACCTAGCATCCGGGACGTCAAATCCTACTCAGCAGGGTAGTAGGATCGATCCCAAGCCCTTAGAGTTAAGTTCCCATGACTAAAAACCCATTTTGGCCATTTCTGCCCTTTTGGACCACGGCCCCAAAATCCCAGGCCGTGACCTGATCAAGAACAAGTGATAAACCCCTCTCTGTCTGCGTCGTGGGCAGCAGCCCAAAGTGCCCCCAACAACCAAAAACCACATTTTTTTCAAGCCTGGGCCGTGACACACAATAAAAGGGTCGCGACCCGACCACAAACACAGCCATGAAACTCCATTTTTCCCACTTTAAATCCTTCCAAAAACCTATCCAAACATACCCAAATCTCAAAAACAAAGCTCCCAATCATCTCAATGGCACAAAATCCTCAAAACCCAAGCTTCAAATCATTTAAAACCACACCAAATAACCACTTCGAAAATCAAACCTTCAAGCTCAAGAACTGTAACGACCCAAAATCGCTAATAAGGCTTAAGGGCCTTGATTAGTGTGCCAGGAGGGCATATTGGGAATTATGTGTGATTTTATGATATAATGCATGGTTATGATTTAAAGCGTGTTATATGACTATTTGATTATTTGAGATGCATGGCTATGTATATTAGTATGCATGTAGGCCCGGATTGTGTTAGAAGGGCATAATTGTAATTTTGGCCATTTTGGGCATAACTGTATTGATATGTGATGATTGTTGAGATCACAGTGGTATGTGGGTGTATCCGTGATTTGTGACTCGAGACGATCCCAGAGAGCAGGCTAGCGGAAAAGTCATGGCGGGAATTTATGCCCGGCTCGGGGCGAGCCTGGGGGTATAAGCAGGAATTTAGAGAATAGATTGAGATTAATTTTGATGATGGGGAATACTTATTTGGTGATTTATCAGGTGTTGGAAAGCAACGGGAAAATATTAGAGACACTTGAGGATTAGCGGGAATTGGGTAAAATGACTAAAATGGCCCTACTTGGACAAAAAGGGTTTAGAGTTAATAGGGAGGGCATTTTGGTCAATTGGCTTTTAGAGATTGATTTATGAGGCTTTATATACTGAGTGGGATTGGTAGAGAGAGTGAATGGCTGTGGAAAAGAAAGAAAAAAAAAGGAAGAAAAAGAAAAGAGAGAAAAACAGAGGGGTTTTGTTTCAAAGGATCGGTTTGGGGTTCTAGCACCATTTCTCTTCAAATTTATTGGAGCAAAGCTTAGTGGAGAGCAATGATAGGCTAAGCATCAAGGATCTTGAGTTAGACTTGAAGATTTGGCAAGGATTAGCAAGAACACATCAACTTTTGAGGTAAGTTCTTAGAGTTTTCAGTTTTAAGGGTTTGGCTGGTTTGAGCTGTGTTTTGGGCTGAGATGATGGGAATTTTAGGGAATTTCTGGGCAAGATTTGAGGAAGAGCAAGCTAAGGAGGTCTAGGAAATGAATCAAGGTCGAAATTGCATCAACGGTATGAATTCTAAGCCTTTAACTTTGTTGTTTGATTGAATTTCTGGGTTTAGGGTTGATCATGGTGAATTTTGAGATTTGGGTTGAATGTGCTTGGGTTTTGAGGATTTGGGATGCTTGGGATGAGTGGAGAGTGTTTATAAGCTTTATTTTGAGTTTGGTAAAGATTTGGGGAAGTTTGGGTTGAGATTGGCTCAAAGAAATCACAGAAATGGAATTTGGGTTTTGCCTGCCTGCAACTAGCGCTAGTCTTTGGGCGCTGTAGCGCTAGGCCCTGTTTCTAGGGTGGTGCTGATTCTGCTTGTAGCGCTATAGCACTCTCTTTTGAGCGCTGTAGCGCTACCCTGTGCCCAGAAAGGGGTTTTTGGGCTATTTGTGAGGGATTTTGACCTAGGGTTCGGGGTTCGATTCCACCACCTTGTTTTGTGGATCTAGGAATTCCCGGGGGGCTCGGGATTGGTCCCGAGGCTAGGTTTTCGGACTTGGGGTTTGGTGTTGACTTTGACCTATGTTTGTGCTTAGGTGTGCGTTAAGGCTCGAGTGGGATCTTGCTTAAGGGGTCAAGTGATCGAAGCTATCGAATTGAAAGGTAAGAAAACTATAGCACCCGTAGGACAGGGTATGGGCCCATGATGTGATTGCAGAGCTCAGCCCTACATTGCATGCTGAGATGATTGCAGGGCACGGCCCTATATTGCATTACATGTTAGGGTGTAGACTTAATTGAATTGATATATGTTTGAATGCTACTTGAGTTATACTATTTGCATTTATAGTAAAGAGAACGGCAAGGGCCGAATGAACGGCAAGAGCCGAGAACGGCAAAGGCCGAGGACGGCAGTGGGGCCGGAAGTAACACTTAGCACGTGAAGTGCTTGTGGTCAGGGTGGGACCCCATGGATACATGGGATATCCTTACGGTGAGGACTGAGACCCCAGGCTTTGGTAAGGCTTCTGGGGCGGCATGGCCGAGTCGCTTAAGTCTATTGGTTGACCTGTTTATCTGTGGACTATCTGATATGATTAACTGTATAATTTGCATATGTTATGAACTGCATGAGTTTTCTTGCTGGGCTTCGGCTTACGGGTGCTCTGTGTTGCAGGTAAGGGCATAGATTGAGTCAACCAGCCATGAGTACGGAGAGCGTGAAGCGACACGTACATGTTTGGCCTGCCCGACTGCTTTGGTTGGGGGTTTATTCGAGAAATGGCTGTAATAATCTATGATTTTTATAACTAATCAACTGTAAACTTATTTTAAGATGTAAATAGTTTTCAAACCTTATTTTGGGATCCCAAATGTTTAATACTAGAAGTTTTTAATGAAACAACGCATTTTCAAAGATTACAGCCTTAACTTTTGATTAGTCACACTTTCATTTTAAAAACCTCGGTTAGCGAGTTCATTGCACACTGTTTTGTCTTAAAACTCACTTGGTAACGGCTCTAAGGAAGTAGGGCGTTACAAGAACTAACTTAAAAACAAAGCAAACCAAAAAATAAAGCTTAGAATTCTTACCCTTGACTTGAATTGAACCCCTTCCAATGGCTGATCACTAGCCTAAAACCTCAAGCTTTGATTCCCAAGTTTGAATCCTCAAAGTAAGCTTCAAAATCCAAAGAGAAGAGAGGTAGAGATATGATCGAGAGAGAGAAGGGTAATAGGCTCTGTTTTTGCTGCTTAATTCCTTATACAATCAGCCATCCTAATTTGAAATATATCCCTTAGTCAAAAGACCAAAATGCCCCTATGTCCATTTAATGCCTTTTAACCCACCCAAGGGCAAAATAGTCATTTCCCACTTATCCCGATAATTATAATTAACGCCCTCCAATTCCCATTATTCCCAATATTCTCAATTAATAATTCAATCATATCCCATTACCCGCTCATTCCCGGTAATGTACTAAATTACCAAATTACCCCTAGGTTGGCCCCGAGCCTAGTATTTGACCCCGTTATGACTAAACCGCTACTTTTCTCACTAGGATCGTCTCGTGCTGAGTAACCCATGCATAACCAAATAATAATGAAGCACCACATACATACCACATATATATGCCAAATATACCAAAAACGGGCCAAATTATGAAAATTACCCACTTAAACAGAAATGGGTCCACATGCATATTTAATACACCTAAACATGCATATCAAGTCATATTATGATATTATTCACATAATCACATAATGATACATATAAATATCACATAATCACATAATTTCAAAATTTTCCATCCTGGCCCCCTAATCAAGGCCCTAAGCCTTATTAATTAGGAAATTTGGGTCGTTACACATAAGACTCTCAACTGCTGAAGCATAGGGATACTTTCTCGTGTCCTCTTCATCCTGAGGTGTTTTTGGACATTGCTCTTTAGAAAGAGTAATTTCATGTCTGGTCGGTAACTGACCTTTCTTGGAATTCTCCATAGAGAACCTTTCAAGCACCTTATCTATATATTTATCTTGAGAAAGTGCCAAAAGCTTGTTCTTACTATCCCTTAGGATATGGATCCCCAGAACATAGCTCGCTTCACCCAAATCTTTCATTTGGAACTTTTCGGCTACAATGTCTCTGCATTGTTGCCAATGAGGAGAATGTCATCCACATACAGAACTAGGAAAACCACCACTTTTCCTTTGATATATTTGTATACACATGCTTTGTCGGTATTCTGTTCGAAGCCATATGTTTAAGTTGTTTCATCAAAGGAGATATTCCAAGATCTAGAAGCTTGCTTGAATGCATAAATGGATTTCAGCAACATACACACCTTTTTATCTTCCCCATTCTTGACAAACCCTTCTGGTTGTACCATATAGATACTTTCCTCAAGATATCCATTAAGAAAGGTCATCTTGACGTCCATCTGCCATATCTCATAATCATACGTGGCAGCTATGGATAAGAGGATGCGAATGTATTTTAGCATGGCCATAGATGCACTACTAGAAATATAGGCTTTTACTTCGGTTTTTATAGTGAGCATACAAAAAAACGAAGTAAAAACCTATTCAAACTCTTTTACTTCGCTTTTGAAAATGGAACCCTGAAAAAAATTACATACTACTTCGCTTTTTTAAAAAAATGAAGTGAAAAATTCATAGTGAAGAGGGCCGTGTTTGGTTGCACAAGCCCGTGACTTATGTTTAGAGATAATAAAAATGCAAAAAAAATGGCCAAGCCAAACGCGACCCTTATGTACATTTCACTTCGGTTTTTAGGTAAAAACCGAAGTAGAAAGTATTTTTTACTTAAAAACCGAAGTTAAAGGGTTTTATAACCCTTTTTTAACACCCGAACTGTCATCTCCCTCAAGCCCTACTCTCTCCTCTGTGCAAAAAAACCCCAAAAACCTCCATTAACAACCGTGAGCCAAGACCCATTTTCATTCTCCACACCTTTTTTTTTTGTTTTTTCTTTATATCTTGCTACTTTTCTACACTATAAACCGAAATATAGTCCAAAAATCTGTTTTTTTTTTTGTTTTTTAGAGAAAAAAAAAGCATTTGGCCGTGGGTATTTTCTCCATTGTTTCTTGGTGTTTCTTGCCGGATTTTGACCGGAGTTTTGCCATTGCAAGAGGATTTTGAGCTTCAAAATAGGTATAGATTACTAAAATATGGTTTTGATGATAATTTTTTATTTTTCTATGTTTTTTTATTTTTTTTATTATTCCGAATTTTATAATTAATATAATTAATATTTTGTTAACTTTTATAATTATTTGTTTATTTTGTTAGGTTAAATAATGTGATAAAAATTAGGTTTATTATAAATATATATATGTATATTAGTGAATTTTAGAAATTGTGACAATAGATAAATTTGTTTTTTAAATATTTGAAAAAAAATAAATAGCTTGAAGATGATCAAAGTGTTGTTCATTAGTTTCATTAACTAGTTTGGATTTTTTTTTATTATTTGGTTTGATAATTAATTATGTAGTTTACTAATTACGTAATGTTTTAGTAGGGTCGTTGATTGAGTGGTGAACTTTGTTGTTCATTTCGGGTGCATTGAAGAGTAATATTGAAGGTTAGTTATTTTTTTTATTTATATTACTACAAGATTTATGTATAAAGATAAGGCAAATGTAATCATGCATATTAGATTTAGTGAAAGTTATGTTTGAAAATTAGTGAAGTAGGCTCTGGGAAATTTGCGTGCTGTGGTGATATAAGGATGGATTGATTTATGCTTGATTATTGTGTTCGTTTGTGTTGTTGTTATAGGAAATTTTGAAATTGTGGTATGCTATAGAAACAAAGGATACTCTGCCGAATTTTTTAAAAATTTTATAAGACTAGAACCTAATAATGATGGATTCATCTATGCTTGATTATTGTGTTTGTTTTAATTGGTTTTATAGGTAATTATGAAATTACGGTATGCTATAGAAACAGAGGATACTCTGCCGAATTTTTAAAAAAATTTATAAGACTAGAACCAAGTACGAGAAAAGCACGAGAAAAGAAGAAGGTTCTTATCACAGATTTGGACAAACAAATTGAAGCAAGAATTGTAAGTGGTTTCAAGCAAGTATTTTAAAGTAATGTAGGAATGATAAAGTTCTTATAAGTCACTAATATAAGTGACCACTGGTTTGTTCCACAGAATGAGCTGAAAGAAAAAGTTAGTAGTGGAGAAATCATTGCAAATGGTCGGAATGACATATTAACGCAAGCTTTAGGGACACCTGAGCACCCAGGGCATGTTAGAGCACTTGGGTATGATATTATTTTTTTATTTGATGCATTTAACTTAATTCTATAATATTTTAGTTTAGATATTAAATATATAAATAATACATGCTTTTATATTTTAAGAAATACCTTGTATATATAAATATATATCCATTAATATGCTTTAACATTAGAGGCTAAACCTAGATAATGCATGCTTGCTGAATTAAACATGATGTTTATTTTTTAGGGTAATTAACGGCTAAAGTCTCTGTTCTTTTACAAATGTAGCATTTAAGTCTTATATATATATATATATTTATTTGGCAAAAGTCTCCAACTTTACGTAATTTGTGCATATTTTCTCAAACCCGTTATTCGTGCGTTAAAATAGGGACTAAACATGAATGTTAGGGGTTATTACCGCTAAAAAATAAAAGATCGGTGACTTAAGTTAAACTAAAATATTTTATATATTGTACGGGCATCAAATGCAATAGAAACCCTAAAAGAAAAGGTAAGTTCATTTTTTATAACTTATTTTGGTATCGATAATCTATAAAATTAATTTATATTTATTAATTTTACAGTTTGGTGGGAAGACGCAATATTGTGAGATTGCAGACCTCTTGCCAATCCAACACGAATGGTTAGGTCAATTGATGATATACATTTATCAGTAAGCCTATTTTGTTTATAAGTTCGTTTAGTTGTAAGTATAGTTTTTTGTAAATGTATTAATGTTAAGGCTAGTTATCTTACTTAAGTACTTGTGTTTTATATGCTCATGTATAACATTTTTAATTAATAAAAGTTATCATTTTTTCATTCAAAAAAAATTCTTAACCAATTTCAATTGTAAAAATATATATAATTGTAAATTCATATAATTAAATTGTTGAAAAAGAATTAGGCCAAAATATATATATATTAATTAGACAATTTAAATTAAATTAGGCCAAAAAAAAAATATATATAAATAGAAATCGTCCATTTAAAAATAATCAGAAATATATATTAAATAAAAAGGCGGGCACATTCTACTTCGGTTTTTACTAAGAACCGAAGTAGAAAGGGGACTTTCAACTTCGGTTTTTACTAAGAACCGAAGTAGAATGTAGTTGAAGGTAGCCCTTTTACTTCGGTTTTACCTAAGAACCGAAGTAGAAAGTGCCAAGGATGGTCGTGTATATTCACTTTCTACTTCGGTTATTATGTAAAAACCGAAGTAGAAAGTGGAGATTCTACTTCGGTTTTTAACTAGTTTTTACTTCGCTCCGAACTACTGCGGTTGCGAATTTTAGCGAAAACTGAAGTAAATCAAGTTTAAAAACCGAAGTAAAAGCCCCTTTTCCTTGTTGTGATGAAAATGTTTCTTCATAATCAACACTCTCTCTGAGTGTAACATTTGGCTACTAGCCTTGCTTTGAAAGTCTCCACTTTCCCATCTACACCTTTTTTCTTCTTGTATATCAATTTGCACCCAATGGGCCTGACATCTTCAGGTGGGTCTACAAGTTCCCACACATAATTGGAATACATGAATTCCGTTTCTTGGTTCATGGATTCTTGCCATTTCTCCTTTTCAGGATCATCCATAGCTTCTTTAAAGGTTAATGGACCATCCTTGTTTGTATCAGAAACAAGGACATGTGCCTCATGTTTGTAGCGAACAAGTTGTCTCACAATCCTCCCACTACGACATTGCATTGGGGTTTCCTTTTCAGGAATTGTGGTTTCCTCATTTTTGTGTGTCAAATTTAATAATGACGATGAAAGATATGGAATCTTATCAGCTGTGAGTTCCTCCAATACTACCTTGCTATGAGGTTTATAGATATTCATATAGTCGTGTTCAAGGAAGGTCACATTTGTTGAAACAAATACCTTTTGGTCCTTGGGACTATAGAAAAAAATGCCTCTTGTTTATGGAGCGTAGCCTACAAAAATGCATACTTCAGACCTCGAATAAAGTTTTCCTGATTTAGGTCTAAGAACATGAGAAGGACAATCCCAAATGCGGAAATGGTGCAAACTAGGTTTGTTTCCATTCCACAGTTCTAGTGGTGTTTTGCTTATGGTCTAAGATGGGATCATATTCAAAATGTAAGTCGCCGTTTGAAGTGCATATCCCCAGAATGAGAGAGGAAGTGACGAGTAGCTTAACATAGACCTGACCATGTCAAACAATGTCCTATTTCTTCTTTTTGAAACCCCATTTTACTGTGGTATTCCAGGTGCTGTGAGTTAGGATAGAATACATTGCTCCAGCATGAAATATTTGAATTCTAAATCCAAATATCCAATACCTTGTTCTGATTGAATTATTTTAAGAGTCTTACCTAATTGCTTCTCAGACTCAACTTTGAATTCTTGAAACTTACCAAAGGTTTCGGATTTCCTAAGCATTAGATAAGTATCACCATAACTTTAGTAATCGTCAATAAAAAAGACGATGTACTTGTAGCATCCCAAATTTGCTAATAAGGCTTAGTGCCTTGATTAGTGTGCCGGGAGGGCAATAATTGATTTAATTATGTTAATATGTGAATTTAATGATTATGTGATTAGAAATACATGTTTAGGTGAATTAAATATGCATGTGGGCCCCATTTGACTATTAGGGGAATATTTGTAATTTGAACCCGTTGAGGGTGTGATTTTTGCGCTTTGTGTGGTGTTTTCGGCATGAGGAGATCCTGTCCAGTGATGTTAGCAGAGAGTCACAAAATTGGTGTTTAGTTGTGAAACTGGTAACTACTAGTAAGTTGAGAATTAATGTTGTTACTGAAATAATAAGTAAAAGGTGGTATTTTTGCAAAGAGTGAAAGGACTAGGTTGCCCTTGAGGTTTAGGAAAGAAGTGTGTTAGAAGGAGGGGTAGAATGGTCTTTTGGGAATTAGGTAGATAACTCTTGGTTGAAGCAAAACTATACACGTTCAAACACTCTTATATCATATCCACTTAGCTTCTCAAGAGTTCTAGGGAGAAAAAGGCAAGATCAAGCTTAAGGATTTTGGTGGTTTGAGGAATTGGGAGTAGATTCAAGTTGTGGAGGAGGATTTACAGCTACCAAGCCTTAGGAAATTTGAAATCCAAGAAGAGGTAAGAGCTTCATTTTTGGTTTTGTGTATTGCTTGATGTTCTTGAGAGTTTTGGACTTTTTATTTCTGAATTTGGGTTTTGGGATAAGTTTTGAGGAACTTAAACTTGAGGATTGAAGCTTGGAGTGGCATTGGAGGCAGCCTAGGGTCGAAATCTGATTTAAAGGTAAGGATTCTTTCAAGTTTTGAAAAGTTTATGTTTGGTTTAAGTTTCTGTTGAATTTTAAACCATTGATTGAAATTGAGTTTAGGTGTGAGTTTGGGTTGGGTTTTGATGCATATATGTTGTGTATGTGGTGTTATTTGGAGTTTTGGGACCCTTTGGGACTTGGGGCATGGCTTGGGTGAGTTTTGGCTCAGGGAAAAATGGTGAAAAAACCCAGTTTTATGGGTTCGTGTAGGAGCACTGCAGCCCTATTCTTCTGAGCCGCGACTCTGGGATGATTCAGGACAGGAAGCCCCTGCTAAGTGCTGCAGCGTCTGTATGGCTGTGCCGCGGTGCTAGGCCATTTATAGGGCCTTGGATTTTATATTTTTAGGGCTTAGGCCTAGGGGGCTCGGGGGAAGTTTTCACCACCCTGTTGTAATGACCCAACTTATTCTAGACTTTGGACCATTAAAACTACTTATACATAGACACTATTCTTAAGAAAACTTTCATACAAAATAGTCATAACTTTATTAAAAACTATAAAACAAAGGTTAAAATATATAAAATTTGGGGTAGGATATGGGATCCCAATATTTTTGAAAATAAAACATATCTTAAATTGTAAATAAATTCGTTACAAGATTAGGTGCGAAAAAATACATATAAAGCATAATTGAAATGACTAAAAACAACTTCATCCTCAAATCGTTCACGCAGTCCACCGAATCCATTCTCCCTCAATACACAATCCCAAGCTGCCAAGAATCTTACCACCGCCATAACTATTTCCCTGCACATATAAAACAAAGGAATGAGCCTAATGCCCAGCAAGGAAAATCTACTACAAGCATGAAACATAAACATAAACATAAGCTATAAACATATAACATATAACTATAAAAATATATCATAATCCTAACTCATGTACATGGTAAACATTGGGGTTTGCTAACTAAGCAACTATAAGCCTCAAAATACAATGAGGTTTGCTAGCTAAGCAACTATAAGCCCCAAGAACATAAAAGTGTTGGGGTTTGCTATTTAAGCAACTATAAGCCCCAAAACATATATATATATTTATATATATATATATCATAACATATAAAAACATATTATAGCATAATCATATAAGCATATAATAACTATCCTATTTTCCTTACCAAAAATCGGGATGTGAGAACAAGGATGAGATTTTGGAACACTCCTAAAATCCATTAATAAGAAGGTGAGTATTTCTAAAAGAAAAGATGAAAAGAAATGAACTAAAATCACCGAGAAGAAGAGCTTACCGAAATGAAACCTCAAGTTCAAAGAACATAATTGCCTAACCATGAATGGAAAATATTGAGTAGAGAAAAACTATAAAAACATACAGAAATGAACTAGGAATGGAATACCTTTGAATGCACTATAACCGAACTACACCTCGATATCAAAAACCACACTATTAACCTTACTTCCCAAGTGTTTAATAAGCTTATAACCCCAACCCGAGTGTTTAACACTCTACAGTAAACCTAGCAGCTTTAAGACTTTGAACTCAGCTTGAAGAATGAAATAAATGGCTGGGTACTAGGTCCTATTTATAGATTTCAAGAATGAAAAGATCTTCTTTTAGCTTGAATAAATATTGACCATTTAATTGAAAAATATTTGAATAATCGTTCAGCAGAGGCTTAAGATTCGGTCAAAAATATTCTGAGGTTTATCAAGAGGTTATGGAATAAAATGAGCTCGGTTTCAAAATTGTTTGAAAAACTTGCGTTAGAGCCGATATATCGCCCATGGTAGGCGATATATCGCTTGGGCTTATGTTCCCGAGGCTCGTCGAAGTGTTCGTGCGGAGTTACGTGTTTTTCGTATTCCCCGAGTGGCGATATATCGCCCCTAGAGTTGCGATATATCGGTATACGCTGAAATATTATACACTTAATTGCACTTTTTCAGCCTAATTTGAATTAAGTAAACAACTTTGACTGAGTCCTATAACGATTTCAAAGTTGCTGGCAGACTCTGGTGTTTTCAAATATTACTCTTAATAAACTATTCCTAAAAAATACGTAATTTCTCAATAAACATGCATATGACAAGTGTCATGATCTTATTGGTTCTATATAAACCTTATTGTATAATAAATATCATCTTCATAATCAGCTATATTAATCAAACCTTATGTTATAATTAATATTCTTATACTATAGGTTAAACTTATAAAATCTATAAGTGTTGATACGAGTGTTCAACTAAGTCTCGGCTTGAACCAAAATCCACAGTAATAAACATACTATAACTACTACTAGCTATTACTATTACTACTACTATCTAAATAGCTAAGTAAAATTCTTGGACTCTACAATTCTCCCCTAATAAAAATAATTTCGTCCTCGAAATTTTCTTACCAAACAATTCCGGATACCGGCCTTGCATGTCTTGTGGTGGTTGTTGTTCCGACTAGTCTGAGGTTGATTTTGCTGTCTAGGCTCAGACTTACTGGCTTCTTCTTTACTAACATTAGCCTGCAGCCTTTCTACTTCAATTTCCGTCTCTAGAACATCGACATAGGTAGTATTTCCTGGGTTTGCTAGCTTAACCCCTAGCTCGATCTTCGGTCGAAGTCCTCTATCGAACTTAGGCACCCTCAGATAGTCAGTTGGAACAATTTCTGGTGCGAATTTAGCTAATCGGTCGAACTGCCGAGCATACTCTACCACTGATAAATTCCCTTGCTTCAGGCCGGTGAACTCCTCGACTCTTGAAGCGATGACAGTCGAATTATAATACTTTTTGTGGAACAGCTCCACAAATCGGGTCCAAGTCATGGTGGCAACATCATGCGTCTGCTGGACTAGGTCCCACCATATTCTCGCATCTTTCTTGAGTAGAGACGAAACACAGGATATGCGGTCCGCGTTGCCTAGATTCATGTGCGTCAGGATTGGCTCCATATTCTTGAGCCACTCTTCTGCCTCGAAGGGGTCTGTAGTTCCTTCAAAGTTCAGAGAGTGTTGCTTACGAAACTGCTCATAAACTGGCTCCATGTGCTGAACTGGATGTGGCGCATAATTCGCCACTGGCCATCCCCCATATGGACCAACTTGTTGGGGTGCAGAGGCCATTTGCTGCGGCTGTGGTTGCGGCAGAGGCGGAGGCGGAGGCTGAGTCTGAGGCTGAGTCTGTTGTCACTATTGCTGTAAAACTCCTCAGCTTGTTGTCGCAGTCTGGCGATTTCTGCAATGTTGTCAACTGGCGGCGTCAGCGGCGCATTGCGGTTGGCAGTAGCACGTACTCCCCTTCTGCGAACTGGAGGGGCTTCATTGCTCACCGAAGCAGCATTGGAGGCATTTCCATTGGTGCGAGCAGACCTTTGGAGCGACATCTTAGCAGAGTTCTAACAGTTGAGAAAAACATGTTAGAACTTTACCCTAATAGGCTCTAAGGCAAAAACTTAATCTAAACAAACATAACTTAGACCTATTAATTATGACTTCTTATGAAATTATATAAGCCTTCTTTGTTATTAGTGTGGGTTTCTATACTTAGAAAAATAAGCCATCTTTATTATTTTCTAAGTCTGTTTCTAATCATCCTATATGACTTAATTCTCAGGCTCGAAACTCATCTTTGTTCCAAAGTTAACCATATTGAGGGAGGGCTGGGATCAGTAAAATCGTTCCCACTACTATGGCCCCCTAACTCTCAATATAGAAACTCGGTTCATTGATTTGTATCCACCCTCACCGAACTTAGTCATTATTTATTATATTTATTATTTATTATTATTGCAAAAGAAAAATCAAACTCATACATGCTAAAAAAAATAACAATGATATTAGTTTGGAAAAAAAGTTTTCACTATTTACAATCATAAAAGAAAACAAATAATAAAGGGTAGGTAACCATTTAGTACCTTGTGTTTTTGCAAAGTATCATTTTGGTACTCTCTGTTTTCAATAATGCTCATATGGTACCCTGTATTTTAAAATTGTACATATTTGGTACCCTAAACTCAAATTTAATTAATAAAATTTTACCAATTTAATCAAACTGCTGTCAATTATGTAAGTTCTAAATTTAAATTTAATTACTTAATTACATATAACTAATGACAGTTTGATCATATTGACAAAATTTTATCTATCAAATCTGAGTCTAGGGTATCAAATATGTATAATTTTAAAATACAGGGTACCATATAAGCATTATTGAAAACAGAGGGTACCAAAAAGATACTTTGCAAAAACATAAGGTACCATTTAAGTAAATTCCCAATAATAAATTATAATAAACAAGGAAAATAATCTATTCCAAAAATCGGGATCTTCTACATCCGATCCTTCATCTAGCATATCATCATCTATCTCTTCATAGTCATCATTGTCTTGTGCCTCAAAATGCCCTCGAGAAAGATTCGTAAAAATTCTATGTTTTTGTTCATTTGTAAACTGAAATTCCATTTTTGAAGTGAACCAAAGTATGAGAAAATAATATCTCATAGCTACCGGCAATTCATCTTCATCATCTATTGCCTCCCAAATTTCTTCTAAGGATGCAATCATAGTAGGATAATCTCTAAAAATTCTAATTACTAAAACATATTGCTCTGTTGATCTCATCATGATCTGCTTAGATTCTTGGAGGTGACCTATCACCCTGTGGAACAAAAGTAGTCTTCAAGTGATTCTTTCTAGCACTCCTACGGTGTTTCTCGGTTCTCTAATTGTAACGCCCTAACTCCAGGGACCGTTACGGTGTGCCTTGTAAACAGTGCTAAACTTGCTAATCGAGTCATTTGGCCAAAATCGTGTAACTAAGTATGATTAACGTTTTAGGGATTAAATATTTTGGTTAAGATGTAATGTTTCATTAGAACGTTTAATATATACATTGGGATCCCAAAAATATAATTTCAGAGTCTACTATAAGAAAATATTTACAACAAGCCGGTTTAAGTGGCAAAACAGGGTTTAACCCTAGTTCCTCTTCAAACCTCGGCCATGGTGGTCGAGCAGCTGCATATGTACACATCATCACCTAAGCTCTCCAACTCAAGGATGGTCCAGCTTTCTTTTGCCTTTACCTGCACCACATAGCACCCGTGAGCCGAAGCTCAGCAAGAAAACTTAATATGCTCATGAACAGTAATAACATGTCATCAAGTCATAAGGCACACACCTAGCAGATATAGCCCTATTCCAGCAGGCAAACGAGTTCACGTAATGTTGAGTATAATACATCAACCAATGATCATAATAATCATCCAAGACTTTCAGTCCAAACAAATAGGTGACAGTCGCAAAAGTCACTGAGTTGGGTCTAGCTCCCTTTAGTCTTGTGATGATAGGGTCACCAGGACTTAACAGACAAGTGAACTTTTATTAGTTCAAATAGGATAGGTGCATGGTGACTAGTCACCAACATAACCTTCCTCATGACCATAGAGTCATAACCTTGGAACATCGTTCCCTAGCCATGTGACAAGCGGTCTCCTGGGCCTTAGGCCCTGGCTCTGAGTAACTAGTCCTAGACTAGCCAAGCGCTTATAAGTTCATCGACCTTAGGGTCGGTCCAGCGTTAATGCCTTAGAGCCATTCAACGCTGATATCGATTAGATCTAATCTTCATTTGGTCCTACGTTCATGACGCTATGCCATTTCTGACTCTTAGGTCAGTATCCCTGACTAGTCAGTGCCATATACAAGTAAGCAATGCCACCAAAAATATATCACATATCCAATATCCGAATACAAGGCATTCAACATGTTTACTTAACAAATACTAGCACAATTAGGATCATGCGTAAACACAGAGGCTCAAGCTCTGAACGATATCATACTCAGTATACAAAGCATGTCCTAATCACATGTTTCTCGTGCATCATATGCATCATATTTAACCACTTGACATGCCTCAACAATAATCATGCATGCCACATTTAATATTCCAACATGCATCAATAATAACCATGCATGTCACATATACACAGGGTGCAGTTTTCTTACCTTAGATTCGAGCTAGATTGAATAGGAGAACGACCCTTGAGAACGATCAACTCTTAATCATTTAGTGGTCACCTAGTCATAACCAAATACGGGACACCATCAATAAAATGATAATCAAGGGTTCCCAAACCAAGATCTAGCCTCCAGGACATCAATCCCCACTAATCCGGGTAGTAGGAACGATCCCGAGGCCTAAAACCATGTTCTCGGGGTCAAAACGCACAAACGGGCTCAACCCTGCTCAAGGGTTGCGACCCTAGCACCTTGGGCCGCGGCCCCCAGGCACTCTAGAAGCAAGGGCCGTGGCGCCCAACACCAAGGGCCATGGCGCCCAGCAAGCACAAAACTACTCCACCTGCTTCTTCGAGCTAGGGCCGCGACGTCCAAGAACAGGGCCACGGCCCCCAACCCAGAGCCATCCCCAAACACGATTTTCAACATCCCAAAGCCTCCAAAATCATGCCTAAACATTACCAAATCATCAAATCAAAGTTCCTAAGCTTCCCAATGATCCAAAACCATCAAAACCCAAAGCTCAATCCAACCATAAACTCAACGATTCGCAAAATCCAATTCAAAGCTTAGAAACTCTAAAAACTCAAAACTTAAACTTAGATTACCTTCGATTGGGTTGTTTTTCGTCAAATCCTTCGGTTAAGAAGCTTCTAATCTTTCCTAGGATCGCTATGCCTCGATCCTTGCTTGATTCCGACTCCTAGAACTCAAGATTTCTTCAAAAAGGCTTCGATCGGTAAAATGAGCAAACAAAGGAGAGAGGAAATGTTTTCTAATGTACGTTCTATCTGACAAGCTACTTCAAGCTTAAGTAACCTCAAATAAAACCTAGTGCTCGGGGTCCCGAAAACACCCCCGGGGACATTATAGTCAAAACTTCCAGAATTTCCTCCCGACCTCAATTACTCCAAATTTATCATCAAATAAACATTCTTATTACCCAATAATCGACCCCGTTATGACAAAACCGCTAACTCACAATATAAGACCGTCTCATGCCGAATAGCTCGAATATATCTCCATAATAATGAAATCTCATTCACAAATTACAATATGCACCTAAATATACAAATATGCCCTCACCAGACCAAATTACCAAAATGCCCTTATAATTATAAATACACCCATATGCATGCATTTATCATCATATAATAATATAATTCACATAAACATGCATATGATCATTAAATAGCATCATAATTCAATTATGGCCCTCCCGGCCTCCTAATCAAGGTCCTAACCCATATTAGGAAATTCGGGGCATTACACTAATCCTTTTTAGGGCCTTAATGGCTCGGATATCATCATAAGTTATTGCTCCATTCATTCTTAACTGAAACATAAAGGCTAAAATCGTTAGCTATACATATAAACATAATAACTACAATCATAAACACTTACTTGGCGGTCAGATTCAGAGCCTTGAGTGTGTGTATCGAGGAGAACTTCATGCGAATGAACCGTTGCTCTAATACCAACTGTAATGACCCAACTTATTCTAGACTTTGGACTATTAAAACTACTTATACATAGACACTATTCTTAAGAAAACTTTCATACAAAATAATCATAACTTTATTAAAAACTGTAAAACAAAGGTTAAAATATATAAAATTTGGGGTAGAATATGGGATCCCATTATTTTTGAAAATAAAACATATCTTAAATTGTAAATAAATTCGTTACAAGATCAGGTGCGGAAAAATACATAAAAAACATAATTGAAATGACTAAAAACAACTTCATCCTCGAATTGTTCACGCAGTCCACCGAATCCATTCTCCCTCAATACACAATCCCAAGATGCCAAGAATCTTACCGCCGCCATAACTATTTCCCTGCACATATAAAACAAAGGAATGAGCCTAATGCCCAGCAAGGAAAATCTACTACAAGCATGAAACATAAACATAAACATAAGTTATAAACATATAACATATAACTATAAACATATATCATAATTCTAACCCATGTACATTGTAAACATTGGGGTTTGCTAACTAAGCAACTATAAGCCTCAAAATACAATGAGGTTTGCTAGCTAAGCAACTATAAGCCCCAAGAACATAAAAGTGTTGGGGTTTGCTATTTAAGCAACTATAAGCCCCAAAACATATATATATATATATATATATCATAACATATAAAAACATATTATAGCATAATCATATAAGCATATAATAACTATCCTATTTTCCTTACCAAATACCGGGACGTGAGAACGAGGACGGGATTTTGGAACACTCCTAAAAACCATTAATGTAACGCCCTGGATAGCCAAGACCGTTACACTGTGTGTTTATAAAGTGCCAGACTTGCTAACCAAGTCATGTGTATAAAATCGTGTTACTGAAACTGTAAAGGAACTAGGGTTAAAAGCGTTTTGGTCTCAAAAGTCACGTTTTCATTAAGAAACATTGTTTATGTACACGGGATCCCAAAAATAACAGTTTAAAGGCCATTTACAAAAGTTACAAGGTTTAAATACATTAACCAGCCATACTAAGGCAAAACGAGCAGTTAGGTAATCCCTGTCCTGACTCACTCCTCGACCATGGTGATCGAACAGCTGGCTAAGTACATTCTACCTCAGGGCTCTCCACCTCAGGCTTGGTCCAGTTTACCCTTGCCTTTACCTGCACCACGTAGCACCCGTGAGCCAAGGCCCAGCAAGATAACACAACAACAACAGAGCATGAACAATTAACAAACAAATCAATAACTCATATTGCATTTCATAAAACTCAGACATATCACCAGTCAATATAACCAAGTATTCCACATACTAAGCATCTCAATTCATATCATTCCCAATTCACAAATGATAACCAGGGCTAGCGCCCTCAGGCTGCTCCCTCTGTTATCCCGTTGTTCCTGGCTCCCAGTGGCCAATTCGCGCCCTGTGCGCTAAAATCACGTACGGTACTCTTAGACCGCCCTCACTTGTCTCATGGCGTGAAACCAACGTTGACACGATATAACTTTTGGGAGCACTTAGTCCCATCACAATCTCACAACCGGGTGCAGTTTTCTTACCTTTCAATTCACTGGTTTCCAATGCCATGAAGCCGCGAGCACGGTCCTCTACCCCGAGCCTCTCCAAAGTCCTAATCACAACACAAATAAAACATCTTTTGTCACTAATCAATCCAAGGCTACCTCCCCGGAACCAATCCCACACTCTCGGAACCCCCAAAACCCTAAAACAGTACACCAAAGACATCCCCCGAACCCCCGGAGCAAAGGCTCAAAATTGCAAATTCTAACATCCTGAAATTGGCCTAGCGCCGTGGCGCCCAGCAAGTCAGGGGCCTCGCCCTGCCCAGAAATCAGCCTCGCGGCGCGGCGCGCAAGAACAGCGCCGTGGCGCTCCTTCGCGAGCCCAAAAAATCTGGGTTTTCCCTGCGTTTTTCCCGATCCCAAATCACTCCAAATCATCCCAACTTCATACCCAAGCCCCAAAACTAATTAAAAACCCCACATAGACCAACCAACAACCTATAAACACTATAATCCAGCTCAACTACACAATCACCCACAGAATTCACACTCAAATTCAGATTTAAACCTTTGAACCAAAGCTTGAGAAATGTGTAAACCAGCCCATTTGGACTCCTAAACCAGAACAGCTACGAAAATCTAAACATGATGCACTCTTACCTCAATCAAGATCCCAGCTTGAATTCCCCTCAACTCTAGCTACAAATCACCTTCTCTTTTGATTACTCCAACTCTAAATTCATGCAAAACCAACCACCAACTTGCTTATTCATCTCTAAAAATTCAGACTTGGAATTTAAACATATTATAGCTAAATCCTTACCTCTGAGTTTTCTTGGCCTAAGCTTGGTTGATAACTTCAAACACCCCTTGATTCTCCTTCCAAGAGCTAAAGTTCAGCTTCCCTTTTCCTTCTTTCTTTTGTTCTACTTCTAGGTCCCCAATATTCAGCAATAAACCAACTCCCAAAATGTTATACGTAAATGTATTTTCTACAGCTCAACTCATCTATTTACTGCCAAAAGACCAATTTACCCCTCTAATAACATCCCTTTCCAACTAGACCTCAAGGGCTTACTTGTCCTTTTACTAGCTTACAATTCTACCACCTCTCCAACAAAAATTGTTACCCTCTATGGTTACTAACAGTCACACAAGTTACCAAATCACCAGTTACCATTATCTAGTTTTCTAGGACCGTCTCGGCACGTGCATCACATTGGTACCACCGCACCCACGTGGTACGATTCACATATCATAATTATCACATAACATAATTCACATAGTCATATAACATGCTTAAAATCATAGTCATGCATCTTAGTCATAAAAATCACACATAATTCCCATTATGCCCTCCCGGCACACCAATCAAGGCCCTTAAGCCTTATTAGTGAATTCGGGTCGTTACAATTAATGAGAAGGTGAGTATTTCTAAAAGAAAAGATGAAAAGAAATGAACTAAAATCATCGAGAAGAAGAGCTTACCGAAATGAAACCTCAAGTTCAAAGAACTTAATTGCCTAACCATGAATGGAAAATATTGAGTTAGGATTTAAGTAGAGAAAAACTATAAAAACAAACAGAAATGAACTAGGAATAGGAATACCTTTGAATGCACTATAACTGAACTACACCTCGATATCAAAAACCACACTATTAACCTTACTTCCCAAGTGTTTAATAAGCTTATAATGATAAAGCTTATAACCCCAACCCAAGTGTTTAACACTCTAAAGTAAACCTAGCAGCTTGAAGGCTCGAAACTCAGCTTGAAGAATGAAAGAAATGCCTGGGTACTAGGTCTTATTAATAGAGTTCAAGAATGAAAAGATCTTCTTTTAGCTTGAATAAAATATTGACCATTTAATTGAAAAATATTTGAATAATCGTTCAGCAGAGGCTTAAGATTCGGTCAAAAAGATGCTGAGGTATATCAAGAGGTTATGGAATAAAATGAGCTCGGTTTCAAAATTGTTTGAAAAACTTGCCTTAGAGCTGATATATCGCCCGGGCTTATGTTCCCGAGGCTCGTCGAAGTGTTCGTGCGAAGTTACGTGTTTTTCGTATTCCCCGAGTGGCGATATATCGCCCCTAGAGCTGCGATATATTGACATACGCTGAAATATTATACACATAATTACATTTTTTCAGCCTAATTTGAATTGAGTAAACAACTTTGACTGAGTCCTATAACGATTTCAAAGCTGCTGGCAGACTCTGGGGTTTTCAAATATTACTCTTAATATACTATTCCTCAAAAATACTTAATTTCACAATAAACATGCACATGACAAGTGTCATGATCTTATTGGTTCTATATAAACCTTATTGTATAATAAATATCATCTTCATAATCGCTATATTAATCAAACCTTATGTTATAATTAATATTCTTAAACTATAGGTTAAACTTATAAAATCTATAAGTGTTGCTATGAGTGTTCAACTAAGTCCCGACATGAACCAAAATTCACAGTAATAAACATACTATAACTACTACTAGCTATTACTATTACTATCACTATCTAACTAGATAAGTAAGGTTCTTGGACTCTACACCTGTGTGGGGGAAATGGGAGATCCTGAGAGCACGGGATTGGTTTTGGGGATTAATTATAAAATCGAGTAGTAACGAGAACGTTACTTGTTGTGTGTGACTAGGATACTGCTGGGACTCAGGAGAGGATCATTCTCGGAGGTCGTGATTGCTTGCCTGACTGCCAGTACCCGGATTAAAGGTAACAAAACTTGTAACGACCCAACTTATTCTAGACTTTGGACCATTCATAACTACTATACACAGACACTAATCTTAAGAAAACATACATATGAAATAACCATAACTTTATTATAAACTGTAAAGCAAATGTTAAATACATGAAAATTCATTTAGGATATGGGATCCCGTTGTTTTATAAATATTAAAATAATCACAACTTTAAATCTTAAAATTTGTTACAAAACAAAGAGCGGAAAATACATGTAAAGCATAATTTTAAATGACTAGAAACAACTTCATCCTCGAATTGTTCACGCAGTCCACCGATTCCATTCTCCCTCAATACACATTCCCAAGCTGCCAAGAACCTTCTCGCCGCCATAACTATTTTCCTGCACATATAAAACATAAAGGAATGAGCCTAATGCCCAGTAAGGAAAATCTACTACAAGCATGAAACATAATCATACACATAAACTATGAACATATATCATATACTATAACACATATATCATAATTCTAACCCATGTACATGGTAACTATCGGGGTTTGCTAACTAAGAAACTATAAGCCTCAAACTTCAATGAGGTTTGCTAGTTAAGCAACTATAAGCCCCAAAAACTTAAAAATGTTGGGGTTTGCAAAACATAAAAATGTTAGGGTTTGTTATATAACAACTATAAGCCCCAAAACATGCATATATCATAACACATAAAATCATACTATAGCATAATCATAACAATTTTATATAAACATAGCACATATCACATAAGAACTATCCTATTTTCCTTACCAAAATACCGGGATGTGAGAACAAGGACGGGATTTTGGAACACTCCTAAAAACCATTAATAGTGAGGTGAGTATTCTAAAAGAATAGAGATGAAAAGAATGTACTAAACCATCGAAAAGATACTTACCAACAAGAACCTCAAGTTCAAAGAACTTAGATGCCTAATCAAGAATAAAGAATACTGAGTTATGATTTGAGTAGAGAAAAACTATAAGAACTAATGAAACAATACAGGAAGGAACTAAGAATAGGAATACCTTTGATTGCTTTATAACCGAACTATACCGCGAAAACCATAAATACACTATGAACCTTACTTCCCAAGTGTTTGATAAGCTTATAATGATAAAGCTTATAACCCCAACCCAAGTGTTTAACACTCTAAAGTAATTCTAGCAGCTTGTAGGCTCTGAACTCAGCTTGAAGAATGAAGAAATGGCTGGGTACTAGGTCCTATTTATAGAGTTCAAGAATGAAAAGATCTTCATTTAGCTTGAATAAAATAATGGCTTTTTAATAGAAAAACATTTGAATAATCGTTCAGCAGAGGCTGAAGACCCAATCAAAAAGATTCTGGCTTATCAAGAGGTTTATGGAATAAAATGAGCTCGGTTTCAAAATCATTTGAAAATGCAGCCCTAGAGCCGATATATCGCCTACCATAGGCGATATATCGCCTGGGCTCATATTCCCAAGGCTCGTCAAAATGGTCGTGCGAAGTTACGTGTTTTTCGTATCCCCATATGGCGATATATCGCCCCCTAGAGCTGCGATATATCCGCATACGCTGAAATATTATACATGTAATTACACTTTTTCAGCCTAATTTGAATTAAGTAAATAGCATTGACTAAGTCCTTTAACGATTTCAAAGCTGATGGAAGACTCTAGGATTTTCAAAGATTATTCTTAATAAACTATTTCTCAAAAATACTTAATTTCTCATTAAACATACATATGACAAGTGTTATTATCTTATTGGGTCTATCTAAACCTTATAGTATAATAAATATCATCTCCATAATCAGTCATATTATTCAAACCTTAGGTTATAATTAATATTCTTAAACTATAGGTTAAAGTTATAAAATCTACAAGTGTTGCTACGAGTGTCCAACTAAGTCCCGGCTTGAACCAAAATCGACAGTAATAAACATACTACAACTACTACTAGCTATTACTATTACTACTACTATCTAACTAGCTAAGTAAAGTTCTTGGACTCTATAATTCTCCCCTACTAAAAAGAATTTCATCCTCGAAATTTACTTACCAAATAATTCCGGACACCGGCTTCGCATGTCTTCCTCCAACTCCCACGTTGCCTCCTGATCAGAACTATTACTCCATAGGACTTTGACTATCGGAATACTTTTGGACCGTAACTGCTACACCCTTCTATCCAGGATGCTAACCGGTCGTTCCTCGTAACTCAAGTCTTTCTGGAGTGCTATCGTATCGTACTTGAGGATGTGAGATGGGTCTGACACATACTTACGTAGCATTGAGATATGGAACACGTTGTGACTATCTGCTAGGGCTGGCGGTAGGGCTAATCTATACGCAACTGCTCCCACTTTTTCCAATATCTCAAAAGGACCTATAAATCGGGGACTAAGCTTGCCTTTCTTCCCAAATCGCTTTACGCCTTTCATAGGAGATATCTTCCAGAAGACTTGATCTCTGACCTTGAATTCCACATCGCGTCGCTTGGCATCCGCATAGCTTTTCTGCCGGCTTTGAGCAGCAAGCATATGCTGTCTAATAAGCAATACTGCTTCTTGAGCATTTCTAACAGCTTCGGGACCGAGAAGCTGCCTTTCTCCTACCTCGTCCCAGTGTAACGGCAATCAACACATTCTTCCATAAAGTAACTCATAAGGTACCATCTTGATTATTGACTGGTAGCTATTGTTGTAGGAGAACTCTATCAGCGGTAAGTACTTATTCCATGATCCTCCGAAATCAAGTACACAAGCGAGTAGCATATCCTCTAAAATCTGTATTGTACGCTCGGACTGACCATCTATCTGAGGATGAAAAGCTGTACTAAGACTTAACTTAGTACCCATGGCTTGCTGTAAGCTTCCCCAAAATCTCGATGTAAACACCAATCCTCTATCCAACACTATTGTCTTGGGGATTCCATGAAACCTTACTATCTCTTGGACATAGATGTCTGCATATTGGTCCACCGTGTATGAAGTCTTAACAGGCACGAAATGAGCGGACTTGGTTAGTCTATCTATTACCACCCAAGTCGAATCATGCTGCTTACTTGTTCGTGGCAAACCTATCACGAAATCCATAGCTATATCGTACCACTTCCATTCTAGTACGCTAAGCGGTTGCAATAAGCCTGCAGGTCGCTGATGTTCTGCCTTCACTTGCTGGCATACTAGACACTTAGACACAAATTCCGCTATGTCCTTCTTCATCCCTGGCCACCAATACATTGCCTTGACGTCGTGTCTCATCTTGGTTGACCCTGGGTGAAATTAGTACGGGGTACTGTGTGCTTCTTCTAGAATTGTTATCTTAATCCTTTGATCATTCGGCACGCATACCCGATCCTTATATCTCAATAACCCTTGACTAGATATTGAGAAATCTGTGGCCTTGCCTTCTCTAACTGCATCTGTATGTACCACTAGTGTGTCATCATGCCCTTGCCCAATCCGTATATCTTCTAGCAGGTTTGACTGGATAGACAAGTTAGCCAGCTTGCCGACAACTACTTCTATTCCAGCATTTATCAGCTCCTGCTGCAGCGACTTTTCAATTTCAGCTAGTGCTGCTAAACTTCCATAACTCTTCCTACTTAGCGCATCAGCAACTACATTTGCCTTTCCCGGGTGGTATAGGATTTCACAGTCGTAATCCTTTACTTACTCTAACCACCTGCGCTGCCTCATGTGAGCTCCTTCTGCGTAAAGAAGTATTTTAAACTTTTGTGGTCCGTATAAATCTCCTACCGTTCTCCGTAAAGATAATGGCGCCAGATTTCAACACAAAGACCACTGTTGCCAACTCCATATCGTGCGTTGGATAGCGTTGCTTGTACTCCTTTAGCTTCCGTGAGGCGTAGGCTATCACCTTGTCATTCTGCATTAGCACGCAACCCAACCCTTGCTTCGACGCATCACAGTAGACTACGAACTTATCATTGGGTGTCGGTACACAGAGTACTGGTGCTTAGCACAGCTTGTCCTTAAGCAAATGGAAGCTTTCTTCACATCCATCATTCCAATTGAATCTTTGCTGTTTCTGGACCAGGTTGATGAGTGGAGTGGTTATCTTAGAAAATCCCTTTACGAACCTCCTATAATAACCTGTTATTCCTAGAAAGCTCCTTACTTCGGATGCGTTCTTTGGTCTTGGCCAATCCTTCACGGCCTCTACCTTTGATGGGTCTACTGTAACTTCGTCCTTGGATATAATGTGCCCGAGGAACGCCACTTACGAAAGCCAAAACTTGCATTTCTTGAACTTGGCGTAGAGTTGATGTTCCTTTAGTCGTGACAAAATCAACTTCAAATGTTCCTCATGCTCAACTTCATCCTTGGAGTATACTAAGATGTCGTCGATGAACACTATGACGAATTTATCTAAGTAGTCCTTGAAGACCCTATTCATCAAGTCCATAAACGCGGATGGTGCGTTGGTAAGACCAAAAGACATAACTAAGAACTCGTAATGCCCATAACGAGTTCTAAAAGCTGTCTTAGGAATATCTTCTCCCCGCACCTTGAGCTGATGGTACCCGGACTGTAAATCAATCTTTGAAAATATGGTCACACCTCGGAGTTGATCAAACAAGTCATCAATCCGGGGTAGCGGGTACTTATTCTTAATCGTTACCTTATTCAGCTCGCAGTAGTCTATGCACATTCGCATACTTCCGTCCTTTTTCTTCACAAATAGAACCGGTGCTCCCCATGGCGAATGGCTTGGCCTAATAAAACCCAAGTCTAGGAGTTCTTGCTGCTGCGTCTTTAACTCCTTGAGTTCCGTAGGTTCCATTTGGTATGGTGCCTTGGAGATAGGCTCGGTTCCCGGTACTAATTCTATTGTGAAGTCAATTTCCCGATTCGGCAGCAATCCTGGTAAATCATCGGGAAATACTTCTGGTAATTCTCTTACAATGCGGACGTCTCCAACCTTAAGCGGTGTTTCCTTTACTACATCTGTGATGCTGGCTAAGAATGCTTGATACCCTTTTTCTATCATCCTTTGAGCTTTGAGAGATGATATTAGCGGTGTACGTAGTCTGGAAACTTGTCCCATGAAGCATATTTTCTGGCCGTCAGGAGTCTCGAACATCACCTTCTTGCGTTTGCAATCGATGGTTGCACCATGCCGTGCTAGCCAGTCCATGCCTAGTATCACGTAGAAGTCCTTGATCTCCAGTTCTATCAGGTCTCCTTCTAGTTCTACGTCCTCAATCTTGATCGGTACGCCTCGTACTATCCGTGATGATAGAACTACTTTGCCCGAAGGCAACTCGGTTACAAACCTAGTTCTAAATCTTTCACAAGGTTTGTCTAGTTTTTCTATCATTCCTAACAAGATATATGAATGAGTGGCTCCCGAATCAAATAATACAGAACACATATTATTGAGGATAGAAACCTGACCTGTGACCACCTTATTGCTAGCATCAGCCTCTCCTTGGCTTAGGGGAAAAACCCTGGCAGGAACCATCTTATCTTCCTTTTTCCTCTCTGACTTGAGCTGAGTACATTCTTTCTTTCGATGTCCCTCTTGACCATAGTTGTAACATCCTTTGGTGTTTGCTCGAAATTCCTCAGGATGTTTCCTTTGGCACTTAGCACATGGCGGGTATTCTACATTACCCGACCCACTACCTCCATTATTTGTCCGTGCTCTTTTATCGCTGTCGGACTTCTTATTGTCAGGATGCCTTCTTTTCTGACCATTTTTGTTGTTGTGGTTGTTGTTCTGACTTGTCTGAGATTAACCCTGCTGTCTAGGCTCAGGCTTACTGGCTTCGTCTTTACTAACGTTAGCCTGCAGCCTTTCTACTTCTATTGCCGTCTCTAGAACGTCGGCATAAGTAGTATTTCCTGGGTTTGCTAACTTAACCCCTAGCTCAATCTTTGGTCGAAGTCCTCTAATGAACTTACACACCCTCATATAGTCAGTTGGAACCATTTCCGGTGCAAACTTAGACAAACGGTCGAACTACCGAGCATACTCTGCCACTGATAAACTTCCTTGCTTCAGGCCAACGAACTCCTCAACTCTTGAAGCGAGTACAATCGAATTATAGTACTTTTTGTGGAACAGCTCCACAAATCGAGTCCAAGTCATGGTGTCAACATCATGCGTTTGCTGGACTAAGTCTCACCATATCCTAGCATCTTTCTTGAGCAAGGACGAAACGCAGGATATGCGGTCCGCGTTGCTGAGGTTCATGTGCGTTAGGGTTGGCTCCACGTTTCTTAGCCACTCTTCTACCTCGAAGGGGTCTGTAGTCCCTTCAAATTTTGGAGCGTGTTGCTTATGGAATCGCTCATAAACTGGCTCCATGTGCTGTACTTGATACGGCGCATAATTCGCCACTGGCCATCCCCCATATGGACCAACATGTTGGGGTGCTGAGGCCATTTGGTGTGGCTGTGGCTGTGGCTGCGGTGAAGGCGGAGGCTGAGTTTGGGGCTGAGCCTGTTGTCGTTGTTGCTGCAATAGTTCCTTGACTTGTTGTCACAGTCTGGCGATCTTCGCAGTGTTGTTAGTTGGCGGCGGCGGCCCGCTGCGGCTGGCAGTAGCACACACTCCCCTTCTGCGAACTGGAGGGGCTTCATTGTTCACTGGAGCAATGTTGGAGGCATTTCCATTGGTGCGAGTAGATCTTCAGAGTGACATCGCAGCAGAGTTCTAACAGTTGAGAGAAACATGCCAGAACTTTACCCTAATAGGCTTTAAGGCAAAAGCTTAATCTAAACAAACATAACTCGGACCTATTAATTATGACTTCTTATGAAAATTATATAAGTATTCTATATTATTAGAGTTGGTTTCTATACTTAGAAAAATAAGCCATCTTTATTATTTTCTAAGTCTATTTCTAATCATCCTATATGACTAAATTCTCAGGCTCAAAACTCATCTTTGTTCCAAAGTTAACCATATTGAGGGATGGCTGGGATCAGTAAAATTGTTCCCACTACTATGGCCCCCTAACTCTCAATATAAAAACTTGGTTCATTGATTTGTATCCACCCTCACCGAACTTAGCCATTATTTATTTTATTTATTATATATTATGATTGCAAAAGAAAATCAAACTCATACATGATAACAAAATAACCATGATATTGATTTGGAAAAGAAAGTTTTCACTATTTACAACCATAAAAGAAAACAAATAATAAATTAAAACAAACAATGAAACTAATTATTCTAAAAAACGGGATCTTCTATATCTGATCCTTCATCTAGCATATCATCATTTAACTCCTCATAGTCCTCATTATCATGTGCCTCAAAATGCCCTCGAGGAAGGTTCGTAAAAATTCTATGCTTTTGCTCATTTGTAAACTGAAATTCCATTTTTGAAGTGAACCTAATTAAGAGAAAATAATATCTCATTGCTACCGGCAATTCATCTTCATCATCCATTGTTTCCCATATTTCCTCTAAGGCTAGAATTACAGTATGATAATCACTAAATAGTCTAATTACTAAAACGTATTGCTCCGTTGCTCTCATCATGATATGCTTAGATTCTTGGAGGTAACCTATTTCTCTGTGGAACAAAAGCAGCCTCTGAGTGATTCTTTCTAGCACTCCTACGGTGTTTCTCGATTCTCTAATTCTTTTTAAAGCCTTAATGGCTCGGATATCCTCATAAGTTAATGCTCCGTTCATTCTTAACTGAAAACATAAAGACTAAAATCGTTAGCTATACATATAAACATAATAACTATAACTTAAACACTTACTTGGCGGTCAGATTCAGAGCTTTGAGTGTGTGTATCGAGGAGAACTTCATGCGAATGAACCATTTCTCTGATATCAACTATAACGACCCAACTTATTCTAGACTTTGGACCATTAATAACTACTATACACAGACACTAATCTTAAGAAAACGTACATATGAAATAACCATAACTTTATTATAAACTGTAAAGCAAAGGTTAAATACATGAAAATTCATTTAGGATATGGGATCCCATTGTTTTGTAAATATTAAAATAATCATAACTTTAAATCTTAAAATTCGTTACAAAACAAAGTGCGGAAAATACATGTAAAGCATAATTTTAAATGACTAGAAACAACTTCATCCTCGAATCGTTCACGCAGTCCACCGATTCCATTCTCCCTCAATACACATTCCCAAGCTGCCAAGAACCTTCCTGCCGCCATGACTATTTTCCTGCACATATAAAACATAAAGGAATGAGCCTAATGCCCAGTAAGGAAAATCTACTACAAGCATGAAACATAATCATACACATAAACTATGAACATATATCATATACTATAACACATATATCATAATTCTAACCCATGTACATGGTAACTATCGGGGTTTGCTAACTAAGCAACTATAAGCCTCAAACTACAATGAGGTTTGCTAGTTAAGCAACTATAAGCTCCAAAAACTTAAAAATGTTGGGGTTTGCTAAACATAAAAATGTTAGGGTTTGTTATATAACAACTATAAGCCCCAAAACATGCATATATCATAACACATAAAATCATGCTATAGCATAATCATAACACTTTTATATAAACATAGCACATATCACATAAGAACTATCCTATTTTCCTTACCAAAATACCAGGATGTGAGAACAAGGCCGAGATTTTGGAACACTCCTAAAAACCATTAATAGAGAGGTGAGTATTCTAAAAGAAAAGAGATGAAAAGAATGTACTAAACCATCGAAAAGATACTTACCAACAAGAACCTCAAGTTCAAAGAACTTAGAAGCCTAATCAAGAATAAAGAATACTGAGTTATGATTTGAGTAGAGAAAAACTATAAGAACTAATGAAACAATACAGGAAGGAACTAAGAATAGGAATACCTTTGATTGCTTTATAACCGAACTATACCTTGAAAACCATAAACACACTATGAACCTTACTTCCCAAGTGTTTGATAAGCTTATAATGATAAAGCTTATAACCCCAACCCAAGTGTTTAACACTCTAAAGTAATCCTAGCAGCTTGTAGGCTCTGAACTCAGCTTGAAGAATGAAGAAATGGCTGGGTACTAGGTCCTATTTATAGAGTTCAAGAATGAAAAGATCTTCATTTAGCTTGAATAAAATAATGGCTTTTTAATTGAAAAACATTTGAATAATCGTTCAGCAGAGGCTGAAGACCCAGTCAAAAAGATTCTGGCTTATCAAGAGGTTTATGGAATAAAATGAGCTCGGTTTCAAAATCATTTGAAAATGTAGCCCTAGAGCCGATATATCGCCTACCATAGGCGATATATCACCTGGGCTCATATTCTCGAGGCTCGTCGAAATGGTCGTGCGAAGTTACGTTTTTTCGTATCCCCGTATGGCGATATATCGCCCCCTAGAGCTGCGATATATCCGCATACGCTGAAATATTATACACGTAATTACACTTTTTCACCCTAATTTGATTTGAGTAAACAACCTTGACTAAGTCCTTTAATGATTTCAAAGCTGATGGCAGACTCTAGGATTTTCAAATATTATTCTTAATAAACTATTTCTCAAAAATACTTAATTTCTCATTAAACATACATATGACAAGTGTTATTATCTCATTGGGTCTATTTAAACCTTATAGTATAATAAATATCATCTCCATAATCAGTCATATTAATCAAACCTTAGGTTATAATTAATATTCTTAAACTATAGGTTAAAGTTATAAAATCTACAAGTGTTGCTACGAGTGTCCAACTAAGTCCCGGCTTGAACCAAAATCGACAGTAATAAACATACTACAACTACTACTAGCTATTACTATTACTACTACTATCTAACTAGCTAAGTAAAGTTCTTGGACTCTACAAAACTGTTGTAACCATAGAGCAGGGCATGGCCTTATTGCTTGTATCGAGGGGCGTAGCCCTATTGTTTGTATTGCAGGGCGTGGCCCTATTGACTGAATTGCAAGGCGTATCCCTAATGTCTAAGTTTAGCATATGTTTAATTATATGTTGTTATTTTGTTATGCGATGTATATTTGTGAGTGAAAGGCAAAGGCCGGGTACGACAAATGCCGGGAACGGTGAAGGCCGAGAACGACAGGAAGTCATGTACAGCAAGGGGTTGGGAACAGTGTTGAGTACACAGAGTGAAGATCGTTAGGGCGAGACCCTCCTAGGATGCTGGAGTCATCCTCTCAGTGAAGATCGCGAACCCATGGCCCGGTAAAGCATCTGGGACGACATGGCTGCTAGGTGTTTAGCCTGTTGGCTGCTTTGTTATATGTTATTGATAGATATGCATATGTTATGTATTTTGTGTTGAGTTTTCTTGCTGGGCTTCGGCTCACAGGTGCTCTATGGTGCAGGTAAGGGCAAAGGAAAGGTCGATCAACCATGAGTATGGAGAGCGTGGAGCGATAGGTACATGTTCGGCCTGCCTGGCCGCTACGACTAGGGTTATTTTTGGGAAAATATACTATAATAGTTGATTTGTCGCTTAGGTCGACCTTAAATGTATTTTGAGATGTAAAGTATTTCCTGAAAAGTATTTTGGGATCCCAAATGTATAACTCTTTACGTTTTCAATGAATGACTACATTTTCATATCAAATGCCTTTAAATGACTTTTATTACAGTTTAGCTACACTTTTAACCTAAAACCTCAATTAGCGAGCTAATGGCATGTTTTTAACTCACTTAGTAACGACTCTAAGGAAGTAGGGCGTTACAGTGCTTGCACCCACCTCTTGCTTGTACATTGATTGGACCACAGACATTGCTGTGTACAAGCTCCAAAGGTTCTTTAGCTCTATTGTCTTTCGCTGAGAAATGACGTTTGGGCATTTCGCCTTCTAGACAAGATTCACAAACTGGAAGAGTTCCGACTCTTAGTTCTCTCAAAGGTCCATATTTGTTAACTAGTTTATCTTGAAGATTCCATCGGGACGTCGGACATACCACTGATGAGTGTCAAAAAATGAAAGACAAGATCGAAGGCTTGATCTCAAGAGGATATTTTGGATAGTATGTAAGAAACTAGAATACCAATCAAGCATCTTCTGGATAGAGGGCAGTGTCTGCGCAACCTGCCCAGCAGAATAACAATCCTCGAGCAAGGGAGGATGATTGACCTCCCCCAATAGATGGGGAGGATGTGGTAACCATCTCTGGGGGACCACACCTTGCTGGATTGGGCAGAATTGCCAAGAAGAGATATGTAAACGAGCTCAAGACCGAAGATGGTTCTCCCTACGAACCTGAACCACAAGCTCCATAGAAACAAATGGATGAATCTCAACCCATTACTTTTATAGAAAAAGATGCCTCACATGTATAATTTCCTCATAAGGATCCCCTAGTCATCGCCCTTCACCTGGCGAACAAAAGGGTGCGAAGAGTCCTGATAGATAACGGGAGCTCTGTAAATATCCTTTATAAAGCCACTCTAGAAAAGATGGGACTCATGCTTCGATATTTAAAAGCCTGTGCAACAACGTTGTATGGATTTTCAGGAAAAAGGATTGCTTGTACAAGATCCATTGAGCTCCCCATAACCTTGGGAGACTATCCAGTCTCGATGAACAAGATGAAGGAGTTCGTGGTGGTAGACACCCCGTCAGCCTACAACGTATTGCTTGGGAGACCAGTTCTGATTGGGATGGGGGCAGTGTCATCTGTTAGGCATTTGGCCATCAAGTTCCCAATGTCAAGTGGCATCGGGATGCTAAAGGGAGACCAGCTCGCTGCACGGGAATGATATAACATTTCCATGAGAGGGAATAACCAAACAAGTGCACAAGAACTTGTGGTTTTTCGAGAGATGAACGAGTCTGTCTTCAAGAAAGAAGAAGATATCGACCCTAGGGTTGAAGAGAGGGCCGATATCAAACCAATGGAGGAGCTTGAAGAAGTGAAGCTCGATGAGAAAGATACCACGAGGGTGGTAAAAATAGGGAAAAATCTTTCAGAAAATGCAAAATAGAAATTAACTTGCTTTTTGAGAGAAAATCAGGATGTGTTTGCGTGGTTGCACTCAGATATGGTAGGGATTAGTCCGAGTGTTATGAGAAATACACTTAACATAGATAAGAGCTTCCCACCGAAGCAACAAAAAAGGAGGCTCCTGGATGACGATTGAAATAAAGCCTTGAAAGAGGAGGTTGAAAGGTTAAAAGCAAATCGGTTTATCCGAGATGCTTTCTATCCTGATTGGATAGCCAACCCTGTGCTGGTCCCGAAGCCCAACGGCAAGTGGCGAACCTACATCGACTATTCGAACCTCAAAAAGGTATGCCCCAAGGATTGCTTTCCCTTGCCTTGAATCGACCAACTTGTAGATGCCACTGCAGGTCACGACATCATGTCATTCATGGATGCTTATTCTAGATATAACCAGATAGCCATGCATGCACCCGACCAAGAACATACGAGCTTCGTGACTGATAAGGGCTTGTACTACTACGATATAATGCCTTTTAGGCTCAAAAATGTTGGAGCCACATACCAAAGATTGGTAAATAGGATGTTCGCTGAACAGATAGGGAATAACATGGAAGTTTATGTGGACGATATGTTAGTTAAGTCCAAACATAACAGTAACCATGTAGACGATCTCGCTGAATGTTTTACTGTCATGACCCGAGCCCTAGGCTGTGGCAGATTTGTAATATCCATAACTTGGGTGGTCAAAGGTCAAACTTTGACCTTTGTTGAAAAATAACCATTATAAATGATCCCCTTGTTTATAATAAATAGTACCATAATTATAAGTAAAAAAATAAAAAATGGAATAACTCCTATAATTATATATAAAAATATTAGTGATAAAAACAAGATCATCAATCATTATACTTAGAACAATACTTGGAACAATAATATCCCCACAGTTATGTAGTCACCAAATAGTTAAATTTAATAAGTCATAAATCACCAAAATAATAATTAACATCCATCATTCCTCATTCCTAACTATTACATAGCTAAATAAGCGATACATACCAAAATATTCCACATCAAAGACATAAGCAATGCTCGAAGGATAGTACTAAGGCAAACTAAAACTAGGCCAAATACCTTGGCTCCACTAAAAATTCACCTTCCACACTCGCATCACTGGGTCCCTAGAATGGGAAAGATATAAGGGGTGAGCATATAAAGCTTAGTAGGAAAGCAACTAATAATATAGGACCCAAAAAGTTAAATAAAACCCCTGCATGGTTAGCTTTGAAAACAAAACATATATCATCATGTATAAACCAAAGTAGAGAGAAACCACAAATAATCATAAGAGCATAGCTACAAGTGAACATTACACCGTCCACTAGATCCCTAGTCCCCGTTACCCACCATAGAAAAACCGACATCCTAAACCGGGTAGTCGGACCTGATAACCACCACAAGGGGGAGGCTCCGAACACTTACTGTATATAGATGCTAGGTCTTTACACCTACAGGTGAGTGGACACATGATCTACCTATGATGACACAGAGACTAGGTCGTGAAACAACAACATGCACAAATCATGACCACTATGGCTCTCATTGATATAACCAAATGCAGAAAAACATGAAAAGAAAGAAACATATTCCCTTTATATTTTAGAAAATTGGGCATCATAACTACTGAATTTGAATAAAACCCAAAAATCATAACCTGCATAAATAAGTGAACAAAAATATATTTGGCACTCAGTGCCCGCAGAACAAAACATAAAACATGTAGATTAAGTTTTCAAATTTTCAAACGTTTTATAAATATAAAAAATTAGAATATGTTTAATGCAATTCAATACAATTACAATAAGTCCAGTAGTCAAGTTGAGTCCCTACCTCCTTAGAATTTTCAATCCAAGCCCAAAGTGACGCTCTTAAGCTTAATGATGATCCTAGAGTGATTTAATCCGATTTTTGTATCAAGTTTTTCCTACGTTCACCAAATGAGAAAATGATTATCATCATTGCATTCCTTATTCAAAATCATGTCCAACAACATATAATATTACCATAATTAAAATTTCAAGTTCTAGAACCTCAACCAAGCAGTGCACAACAGCGGTTGGTGGCAACAGTGAGCGATGTATCGGAAATGTTGACGAAGGTAGGTGTGCCATATATCAAAATGACCACGTCGGTGAGTAGATCACGTTCATGCCAACCATTAGTCCAAAAAGTGCTCAAGCTCGCTGAAAAGTCGTCGGAAAGTGGCAGAGATACCCAAAATCTCGCCAAAGAAAAACGGTGAGTTGACCGAAATGACTTAGTGGGCAATGTTCCTCCCTTCACGCTGGTTCCAACGGTGCCACCCACTCACCGAATGGTGGTCTGAGTTGGCCAGAAAGCACAGTCAAAGTTTTGATGATGAAACTTTGACACCTCTGTTCGTTTGCGTCTTAACTCCGATGGCCCTGAGATTTTGGGGATGGGGTTGTCGCCGACCACTAGTGATCTAGCTCCAACGCATGGAAGCAAAGGAAAGTCTGGAAGTGGCTGCCTGGTACCCAGTCATGGGATGTTGTAGAGAGAAAAGAAGGAAATAAAAGAAGAAGAAGAAGAAGAAGAAGAAGAAGAAGAAGAAGAAGAAGAAGAAGAAGAAGAAGAAGAAGAAGAAGAAGAAAGAAGAAGGGTCGGGGAGGGAGAAGAAAAAAGAAAAAAAAATCTGACTATTAATAAAAAAATAAGTGGGTCCCACCACTTAAAAGAAAAACTTAAATAATATTATTTTATTTATTTATTTTGTGTCTTCACATTTACTGTGCTCCAAAAATACAATATGAGACTCAACCCACAAAAATGCTCATTCGGAGTATCCTCGGGTAAGTTTCTTGGATTCATAATGAATGCTCTGTGTATAGAGGCTAATCCCGAAAAGATCAAAGCATTAATTGACATGCCCTCATCGCGAAAACATAAAGATGTTCAGAGCTTAACTGGATGAATGGCGACCTTAAGTAGGTTTATTTCGAAATCTACAGACCGGTGTCTTCCATTCTTTAATCATTTGCGAGGGGGCAAGAAGTTTGAATGGTCGGATGAGTGTGAACCGCTGTTACGCCAGAAATAAAAGGTTTCACACGAGCTCCCGTTCTGCAGCGTGGCGGCAGGACCGATTTCATAATCTTAAGAAACACCTCACCGAACCACCGATCTTGTCAAAACCAATTGCAGGGGAAGTCTTATACTTATACCTCGCCACAAACGAGCATGCGATTAGTGCAGTACTTGTCTGGGAGGACAAGAAAGTACAAAAGCCCGCATACTACGTCAGCAAGAGGTTACTGGGGATAGAATCGAGGTACCCACTATTGTAGAAACTGGCTTTGAGCCTAGTTCACACATCTGGAAAGCTCCAACCCTATTTCCAAGCACATCCTATCATGTGTTAACTGATCAGTCGTTAAGACAAGTATCACCAAGCCCTAAGCATCCATGAGATTGTTGAAATGGGTTGTCGAGCTCGGACAGTTCGAGATCACCTATCATCCTAGAACAATGATCAAAGGACTGGCTTTGGTAGATTTCACTATCGAGTGTACAGGGATCTCCAACGAGGAAGTTGTAACCCCAGCCCGCAAGCTGTGGAGACTTTACGTCGATGGGTCCTCCAATGAAAATGGATCAGGGGCAGGAATCATTCTAATCACCCAGATGAGAAATCACTTCCACTCGGTGCTAAGGTTTGGCTTTGAGGCTTCGAACAACAAGGCTGAGTATGAGGTGTTGTTAGCGGGTCTTTGGATAGTCGCTGAGCTCAAAGCAAAAGCCATTCATTGCTACAGTGACTCACAATTGGTCGTTAACTAGTCTTGGGTGAATATCAAGCTCGTGACATAAAAATGGCAGCGTACTTGGAGAATGTTAAGGCAACATTTGGGGGGTTTGATTTCTACGCTATAGAACAAGTTCCCCGAGAAAAAAATTTGAATGCAGATGCATTGGCCAGGCTTGCCACGACCAACGAAGCGGACACACTCAATGTGGTCCTAGTAGAATTCCTACCGACCCCGAGCATAACCGAGCCTGAGGAAGAGGATGTAAACATGATTGACTCGCAACCTATCTGGATGACCCCGATAGTTACCTCAAAACCGAAAGACTCCCAGCTGACCGGAACGAGAATAGAAAGCTTATGTACAAAATACCAAGATACACCATTTCGGAAGGAAAATTGGGCAGAATGGGATACTCTATGCCACTAGTTAGGTGTGTAACTCCCCTCGAGGAAAAGAAGATTTTAGAAGAAATCCATGAAGGATTTTGCGGAGACCACACCAGGGAGCATAGCTTGTCAAAAAAGGTGATTAGGCAAGGATACTTCTGGCCAATGGTCAAGGCAGACTCATTCAAGTACGTCAAATGCTGTGATAAGTGTCAACGATTTTCCTCGATACCACGAGCTCCACCCACCAAACTTACCATGATGAGCTCCCCATGGCCATTTGCGATATGGGGAATCGACCTCAAAGGCTCCTTGCCAACTGGAAAAGGTGGATAAATATATGTTGTAGTCGCTGTTGACTATTTCACAAAATGGACCGAAGCCGAACCCTTAGCAACCATCACCTCAAAGAAAGTCTTAGATTTCATAGTGAAAAACTTCATTTGTAGAAATAGGATGCTCAGGAAGATTGTGTTCGATAATGGGACCCAATTCGACAGTGATTTGTTTACACACTTTTGCGAAGGGAATGGGATGATAAAAAGCTTTTCTTTTGTGGCCCATCCCCAATCCAATGGCTAGGTCGAAGCAGTAAATAAGTCTGTAAAGAGTTCTATGAAGAAAAGGCTAGAAGAAGCAAAGGGGAAATGGCCAGAGGAGCTACCTCAAGTCCTATGGGCATATAGAAAAACAACGTCAACAATTTATTCAATTTTCGTGGCTTATGGGTGCGAGGCCATGTTGCGCATCGAGGTCAAAATACCAACCATGAAGCGCGACGCATATGACCAAACCTTGAACCAATCCCAGCTTGAAGAAAGTTTGGACCTCATCGAAGAAAGACGAGATGAAGCCCAATTGAAAAATGCTGCACACTAGCAAGGGGCTATGCAATATTTTAACAAGAGGGTCTGAGAAAGGAAATTTGGATTGGGAGACTTGGTGTTAATGTGCGTGTTTTTGGCCACATGAGAGCCATCTACTGGGATAGTTGGGCCTAATTAGGAGGGACCCTATTAGATTGAGTCCATTATTCGACCTAGAGTTTATAAACTAGCGAGGTTGAATGGGGGAATGGTTCTACGAGCTTGGAATGGTGAACATCTACGACCTTATTGTCAATAATATAGGAATGATGTTTATTCGTTTTAACCAAGCATGCATTTGATTTTTAATTTTTGTTTAATAAAGTACTGAATTTTATTCATATGCTGTATTTTTATTGTTATACTTTTTTGAAAAACCCTCAAAATTCAATAACCTAAGATCACAATCTTAGGATACTAAGGGGGCATGTAACGACCCAAATTCGCTAATAAGGCTTAAGGGCCTTGATTAGTGTGCCAGGAGGGCTTTATTGGATTATTATGTGATTTAAATGTGTAATTATATGTTTAGTAATGTTTTTATGATAATATGAAATAAATATGTGATATATGTGAGAACCACATTATTATGTGGGCAGGTCCGCAGAGCACGGCTCGAGACGATCCTAGGGTCAGATAGCGGGAAAAGTCACAACGAGACTTAAAATATGACTTTGGACAAGTCAGGGGTACTTTAGGTATCGGGTAGTGATTTGGACTATCGGGTCATGAAAATAAATATATGGAGATATATTTTAGGTTAGGAAGTCTAGGTGGGAACACTGGGGGATTTTACCATTTTGCCCTCGGGGATGGTTCCGGCACCCCGAGCCTTGGGAATTAACTTAGCGGATAAGATAAACATAAGGAAACCCTTAGAAGGAAAAGATAAACCGACCTAAACACTCTTTCTCAACTCTACTCTCTACTTTCACTCTCAAGGAAAACAAAGGGAAGAAGCTAAGGGAAAATCCAAAGGAAACAGAGGAAAATTTGGGACCTTTGAGCTGGGAAATGAAGCTGGACTTTGAGGCTTAGCTCAAGAAATAATCAAGAACTAAATCAAGGCTAAGGTAAGCATGATTTTCCTTTTTCTGTGGTTAGAACTTTTGGGCTTTCTTGTTGGGTTATTGAGGAAGCTGTGGTTTTATGTTTAAAGGCAGAATTGAGAAGGAAAACTTGGGGATTTAGCTTGGTTTTGGCTTGGTGAAGTGGTTCGGCAGAGGAGGTAAGCTTTACACCATGAATTAATGGTTTGAGTTTAAGTTTTTGACTGGTTAAATTGGGTGTTTAAGTTCTTAGAGTTTCAAGAATTGAAAGTGAAATTTCTATGGTTTCTTTAGACTGAATTTCTGTTGAAATGTGTAGCATAAGTTGTGTAATAAGTTGTGGAAATGTTGGGTGTTGAAGTAGGGAGCTTAGGGGAGGTTTTGGCTGAGGTTTTGAGCTTTAAAATGGTGGGTTTTCTGGGCACGAAGGGAAGGGCCGCGACTCTGTTCTAGAGCGCTGCGGCCCTAGGATGAAGAAAGGCCAAGGAGGCTCGGCCAAGGGTGGGCGCCGCGGCGCCCAAAGCAAGGGCCGTGGTGCGTGTCTTTGCTTAGGTTGGCCTTGGTTTTGTTTTGAGGCTAGGGCCGCGACTAAGCTTCAAGGGACGCAGCCCTTGGTTGTGCACATGAACTTTTGAGGATTTTAAGCATGGGAATGTGGTCTAGTTTGCTTGGGATTGGTTTCATCACCGTGCTTGGTGGAATTCAGATTCCCGGGAGTTAGTTTTGTAACCGGAAACCTATATTTGAATATTAATGGAACCCTAAACTTTGGTTGTGACTAGGTGATAAAGGCTTAGGCTCGGGAACAGATCATGCTTGAGGGGCGTTGCTCGTAATTCAATAACTGTAAAGATTAAAGGTAAGAAAACTGCACCTGGCTGAATATATGTGATGGGACTAAGGGTTCCCTATTGTAAAAGCTTGACAAGATGGTATTATGCCATGCAAGCTATTTAAGTGAACCAACGGCCTAAGGGTGCCAAGGGTTTCACTAGCGCACAGGGCGCAGCTCGACCATTGGTAGCCGAGGACAGCTTATTGTGCACTGAGCTTGGTTTAAGCGGGCCGGAGTCAGTGGGATAAACAGAGGGTGCGGCCTAAGTCGTCGGACCTGAATATTATGTGATATGAGTGATATAAGTAATTGATTGCATCTTGAATCTGAGTATTTGTGCTGAATGTCTATTGTAAATTGTTTGATGAGTGATCATGCTTGATGATTTAACTGTCTGATATCATTGATTGTGTTGTATATGATGTTTTCTTGCTGGGCCTTGGCTCATGGGTGCTACGTGGTGCAGGTAAAGGCAAGGGCAAGTTGGATCAGCCCTGATTGGAGAGCTCAGCGAGTGGAATGTACATAGCCAGTTGCTCAGCCGCCACGGTTGAGGTTTAGGCAGGGACGCGTGACCCAAAGACTGTCTATTTTGCCTTAGTATGGCTAATGATTACTCATGTACCTTTGGGAGTCTGTAAGCTTACTTTTTAACTCTGTTTTCTTTTGGGATCCCATGTACGTAACCGTTTAATTATATAAAATGAGTCTTTAAGACCAAAGCCTTTTAACCCTAGCTCTTACATGTTTACTTACACGTTTTTTAAAATAATGACTTGATTAGCAAGTCTTGCACCTTTATAAGTACACAGTGTAACGGTCTTGGCTATCCAGGGCGTTACAGGGCATAAGTGGTATAGAATCATACCATAGGCTCGAAAAAATATAACATAAATAAAAATTAACTTTAATATCAATGTTTGGATTATTAACAAACAATAAGTGTATGGATCATTAACCACAATAAGTGTATGGATCATTAACCAAACACGCGAACTAAATAAGTTTGGAATAAACTAGTAAAACGTAATCGACAGACAAAAGTTGGAATTCTAGATAGACCAACTAAAAACCATAAGTCGAAACTAGGGTTGGAAATTTTTACAAATAAGTTTCGACCTCGAAACCTCGAGACCATACTCGAGGATGAGGAAAAGTAATTGGAAAAACAAAATATAACTAGACTAACGAGGTTACATACCATTTGAGTATTTTTTTTTAAATACATGGTAAAAGTAAAGTTCGACCTTGACAATAACAAAGTCGAACATGGGCATTTCGAATAAACTATGCATGAGTGCATTGAAATTAGAACTTAAACCAAACATATATTTGTACAAATAAAAAAATATAAAAGCAAGTGCTTAATCATAATGTGCTCGAAATATTTCGACCTAGAAATATGATGCATAGTAGTAAGGCAAAAAAGCTAAAGGTAGACAAAATGCAAAAAGGTTTTCGAGCCAAAAAATGGAAAACATAAAAACTACTATTAAGATAATTAAAATAGTTTAGAATCGAGCTGTAAATTGTCTTTGCCCCTAGAGCACAAAAGAATATAATTACAAAAATCATAACGGGTCGCAGCCCATGATTTGGATTTCAAGGGTTAGTTGCCTCCTCAGCCGCAGTCCCAGAAGCCTCCACCGTCTCCTCTGCCTCGAGCCTGGCCTCTTCCTCCTTAAGTTGAGCCTGCCATTTAGCAACAAATTTGGTCTCCAGGCTAGCAAGGAAGTTGGTATCGAGGTCAGGGTTGTTAGCCCAAATCTAATACATCACCATGTCTATGGAGTGATCCTTTTTGGTCTTAAAAATCTCAAGAAGACGAGCCTTCTTGCCCAAGATTATTTCAAAGGTCATCTTCTTCTCTTCTTCCAGCTTGGCGTTGAGTCCCCGAATCTGCTTGATCTCGGAGTCCCTGGCCTCGACTTCCTTCAAGGTCGCTTCCAGCTTTGACTCAAGCTCGGGAATTCTTTTGGCCTACGCATCCCTTGTGCAATTTCTATCTGGGCTTTCTCGAGGTCATCCTCGAGCCTTAGCTGGGCATCTCGGGCCTCTTGCGCAAGCACTTTGCTCACTGTAACCTCTCTATTTAGCAAGAAGTTGTGCTGGACAAAGGATATGAATGCCTATACAAAATAATAATAATAATAAAAGGGTCAAGGTCAGCAAAGTACAAATCAGAGTTAGCACAGAAGAAGGGGGCTAGGAAAAATGATTAACCGAGGAGAATAGCTCGCTACTCTTGTCGAAAAGAGTTTTGGCATCTCGGCAGGAGGTTAGGGATTCCCACTGAGGGGCCCCAAGGTTGCTGAAACTTTGACCCACGTGGGTCAAAGCATTAGAACCAAAATTGACTCCAGGGATTCCAGCATCGTTGTCGACCACAAACTTAGGCACATAAGTCGAGATCGATAGGAAGCGGTCTCGGATGGGAGATTAGACTCGACTCGCTTGGGCTACAGGGGGAGGCATGACCACGGAAGGCATTGTGGGCTCAGTAACATGACTTAGCCCGACCTCAGAAGGCGGTGTGGGTTCAGCAGCATGGCTTGGGTCTAACGACACCTGGGATGGGGTGACCACCTCGGTCTTCTTGAATAGCTTAGAGGGGCAACCTCCCTTCTGGGACACTCTTTGGCGTTTGTTCGCACTCGAGGCCACAGGCTTGTTTTGGTCATTGTTCAAGTCTGAGTTCATATCACCTGAGAAATAGAAGATTGTATGTAAGCAATCAAACAAAGTTATTGTAAGAAACAATACTCCAAGATAAAATAAACCTAACTGGTACTTTCGGCCGAGCTCGAGCTCAGGGACCAAGAAATCCCTCTGTCTTCTGACGACTCTAGGGGAGTCCCCTCTCTATAGGTGGGGGATAGTCTCGAAAGGTCCCTATATATGTTGGTCCCATACTGTACAACTACCCTGTAATGCCCTGGTTACTCCAAGACCGTTACTGTGAACTTTAAACAGTGCTTAACTCGCTAAACGAGTCATTTTGTTATAAACGTGCATCTAGGTGTCATTAATAGGCTAAGGTGAAAAATCTCGATCAAAAGGAATGGATATATTTTATTTAAAACATAAAACTGTACATGGGCCCATAAAAGTGTTTACAAAGTTATTTATAATCTAAAATGGTCATTACAGTTAGGGTTCACCCCTAGTTCCTTTGAGAAACACCTTGGCTGTTGATAACTCTTGAATAAAGAGTTATTTCATGTGATTTTGAACTTATAATTGTGAAAAAAATCATGGGTGATGTTAGTTTATTTTTAGCTTTTGTAGCTAACCTTGATGTTTTCATTATCTTAATTAAGTTTAATTAATTTTTTTTAGTTTTTAATAGCTATTGCGTTAAAGGTAATAGTTTCATGGATAAATATTCGCACAAGGAATGAACTAACATGTGAAACTATTTTCATTTAATTTTGTTGTTGATGGCTGAATTATCAGGTTTCCTGCAGCAAAACAGAAGCATTTTGATCAGGCAACTTTTGGGCACATGGAACACGTGGCAGTCAATGAGTAAGCTGGAAATTTTGGCTGAGTTGGCAAGGGCAGAAAGAATTATTCAACATATTGGAGAAAAAGACAAAAAGAGAAAGGAGGAATTGATGTTTTTGGAGAAAAATGGGCATTATGGTACTTTTGGGAAAGGGAGGAGAAAACCTAATATACAAAAAAGAGGGTTTCAGCCGTAGAAAGGAAGCAGCAGCCATTTTTGGAAAAGAAAACCAGAAAAAGAAAGGAGAAAAACTCAGAGTATCAACAAGGAAGAAGGAGGACAAACAAAGAAAGCTCAAGCATCATTTTGGATTTGTTCTTTCTTCTTTTCCTAAACTTTATTTTATTAATTTCTGAGTTGAACTCAGTCATGAACTAATTTTTAGGTGGCTTGAATTGTTGATGACCCCTATGTTATAGTCTATTAATTTCTTGCACTTTATTTTAGTAAAATCTCCCTTGGTCATTCAAGTGTGCTTATCTTAATTTCTTGTTGTTGTTTGGCCAGAAATGGCAAGTTATTTAATTATGTTTAATGCTGGAAAGATTAAATGTAATAGGAAAAACTTGGATGACACAAGTCATAATCTAGGTTAGGTTATGCTAGTAAGTAACATAGGGATATGTTATTTTCCTTGTGTAACTTTTGAGAATTAAACTTTGAATTGCATTCTTAAATTTTATTTTGCATAGGAATATGTTTAATCAGGTAGAAGAATTAATGTCATAAAATTTGGGAAAGTTTTATGAGTGTTTGAATGAATTTTTGTTATCCTGGGAGTTTTGCTAGAATATTGCTGCATCAATATGTCCGCAGTTTGCTAGAATAGGGGAATTCAATAATTCAAGTCCATTTTGCAATCCATATATTTCTCTCAATTTTCTTATTCAGTTCAGTTTTTAATTTCAGTATTCCCATTTTTTTAATATTTTTCTTAGCCTATAAACAACCCACTTGATTTTTTAATTTCTTAAAATTGTTTAGTAATTGTTTTGCTTATTTTTTCTCATTTGCAATCCCTGTGGAGACGATTTACTTATCATTATATTATTTGTGTGATTACGTGCACTTGCGTATTTAAAATCAAATATTAAATTTATCAAAACAGCTGTGGTGGTCAAGCGGCCACATATGTACACATCGCCACCTACACTCTCCACTCAAGGCTGTGTGAGATTTTCTTTCCCTTTACATGCACCACATAGTAGCCGTGAGCCAAGGCTCAGCAAGAAAACTTATTACTACATGTATGTAATATCAATAAATGAATTTTGTAATCATTCTGGGGCTTGCAGCCCTAATCAGATAGTGAGTCACACTTTGGGGCTCCGCACCCTAATCAGATAGATGACTAATAAGTCTATCTTTGGGGATCTGCTCCCTGAATAGATGACTAATAAGTCTATCTCTAGGGATTCACTCCTCGAATAGATGACTATTAAGTCTATCTCTGGGGCTCTACACCCTAAGCCATGTGACGTTTCAGTCACCTGAGCCTTTTGGCCCTGACTTTAAGTAACTAGCTTTTAGACTAGACAAGCGCTTTTAGTTTTCTTCGAACTTGGGGTCGGTCAAGCATTTCACGCTTATGTTGATTAGATCTAATCATTTCAGCTTGTGTTAAAAACATCAATGTCGCTCTTGAATCTTAAGCCAATACCATATGACCAGTGCTCAGTACTACCGCTGAACTTGACTGATAAGTCACAGCTTCACGATCCATACTAAACACCATTGCCATTTCCTGACTAATAAGTCAGTGCCATACATAGATAAGCAAAGCTGCTATGCATTTACTATGCAATCAATGTCAATATATAGAGCACTCAATATGCTTCATCAATAACCATGCATGTCACATATTGGGTGCAATTTTCTTACCTCTGGTTCGAGCGTGAAATAATAAAAGAACGACCCTTGAGAATGATCAGTCCTTAAGTCCCTTAGCGGTCACTTAGTCATAACCAAGTATGAAATCCCATCAATAACATAAATAAATAAAAGATTCATGGTCTAAAACCTCGCTCCCGGGACCTCGAATCCTACTAAAACTATTAGTAGATTTGATCCCGAGCCTTACAAAATGAAACCCCAAGCCTAAACCCTTGAAAAACCCCTCTTGGCACAAAAGGAAGGGGCAGGCCGCAACTTAACCTAGTTAATCGCGGTGCGCCCCCAAGACAGAGATCATCTGTCTGGGGTACTAGGGGCAGGCCACGACTTGGCCTAGTTGGTCATGGCGCGCCTGCTTAACAGAGCCCAGGGGAGGCTCTGGCTTGGGTCTAGGTCGCGACTTGCATGAACTCAGTCACGACTTGACCCAGCGAACCCAACTCCCCTGCCCATTTTCTCAATTCAAACCTGCCCAAACCTTCATCAATTAAATCCCAAAATCCCACCCAAGCATCAACACAATATATACACCAATTTAACAACAAAACCCAAGCTTTGAACCATTCAAAACCACACCAAATAACCACTTCAACAATCAAAACTCTCAATCCTTAAAACAGAGCAAAACCAGAAACTAAGGCTGGAAATCTTACCTTAAACATAGGTTTGAATCCCCTTCAAAGGTTGATCACTAGCCTAAACCCTCAAGCTTTAATTCCCTAGCTTGAATCCTCAATCTTGCTTCAAAATTCCAACGGAGAAGAAGAAGAAGAAATGATCGTGGAAGAGGAAGAAAGCTACTCTGTTTTTCAGCCTACTTCCTTCTACTACTTTCTAACTCAAGCATATCCCATGGTCAAAGGATCAAAATACCCCTAAGACCATTTAATTCCTATAAAGCCACCCAGGGGAAAAACAGTCATTTCCCACTTATCCCGCTAATTATAATTAACGTCCTCCAATTCCCGTTATTCCCAATATTCTTAAATAATAATTAAATCATAACCCGTTACCCGTTCATTCTCGGTAATGTATTAAGCATCAAATTACCTCTAGGCACACCCCAAGCTCGGTAAATTACCCCGTTATGACCAAACCGCCAATTTTCATTCTAGGATCGTCTCATTCTGAATCGCTCGAACATATCCACATTATAATGCGGTCTCATCCATAAATCACCAACATGCACATAAATGTACAGATATGCTCTTAACAGATCAAAATTACGTAAATGCCCTTCCAATAATAAGTGGACTCACATTCATGCAATTATCATCACATAATAATATGATCATGCATTTAATCACATAGTTGCATAATAAATCAATTATGGCCCTCCTAGCCCCCTAATCCAAGCATTAAACTACATTAGGGAATTTGAGACATTACAACTATCCTCTCCTTACAAAAATTTCGTCCTCAAAATTTACCTGAAGAGCTCGGGATACTGACTCTTCATATCTGACTCAAGCTCCCAGGTCGCTTCCTCGACCTTATTGTTCCTCCATAATACCTTAACCAAAGATATAGTTTTATTCCTCAAAACCTTGTCTTTTCTGTCTAGTATATGGACTGGCTGTTCCTCATAAGAGAGATTGGCCTCTAGCTACAGATCCTCGAAACTCAAAACATGAGTCACATTTGATACATACCTCCAAAGAGCTGAAACATAAAATACGTTATGCACGACTGAAAATGCCGGTGGTAAGGCCAACCTATAGGCCACGTGACCAATCCTCTCCAGGATTTCAAATGGACCTACAAATCTAGGGCTCAACTTGCCCTTCTTCCCAAATCTTCTCACACCTTTCCATGGCGAGACTCTAAGGAAAACATAGTCTCCCACCTAGAACTCCATGTTCCTGCGCTTGTGATCTCCATAACTTTTCTGGCTGCTTTGAGAAGTGAGCATTCGAGCTCTAATCTTCTCAATGGCCTCATTGGTCCTCTGAACTGCCTCAGGACCCTAGTATCTCCTTTCTCCTGTCTTATCCCAATGAATGGGAGATCTACATTTCCTACCATACAACATCTTATAAGGTGCCACCCCAATGGTCGACTAATAGCTGTTGTCGTAGGAAAAATCTATCAAAGGTAGATACTTACTCCAGGACCCACCAAAGTCCAGCACACATGCTCGTAGCATGTCTTCTAATATCTTTATTTTCCTCTCAGATTGTCCATTTTTCTGACGATGATAAGTGATACTGAACTTCAACTGTGTTCCCATGACCTTCTGTAAACTTCCCCAGAACTTGGAAGTGAATGTGGGGTCCCGATCTGACACGATCGACCTCAGTGTTCCATGGAGCCACACGATCTCTCTCACATAGAGATGTCAACTGTAAAAGTAGTCCTCACTGGTAGAAAGTGAGCTGACTTGGTATATTGATCCACAATAACCCATATTGAATCATGTTGACCTACAGTCCTGGGTAACCCCACCACGAAATCCATTGTGATGTCCTCCCATTTCCACTCTAGAATGTTTAGAGGCTGCAATAACCCTGCTAGCCTCTGATGCTTAGCCTTGACCTGTTGACATGTCAAGAACTCACATACTTTACCACATCAATCTTCATCCCAGGTCACCAATATAACGATCTCACATCTTGATACATATTCTTGGTGCCTGGATGCAAAGAGTAAGGAGTAGTATGGGATTCATCCAGAATCTTTCTCCTCAAAGCAGTGACTAATACATATCCGACCTTTGTATCTCAACAAACCCATGTCTGACACTAAATAATCCCTGGATACTCCAGCCAAATACCTCTCTGATCTTGGTTAGCTGTGGATCACCCAACTGACCTTCCTTGATTATCTCCAATAGCGTAGACTATAGCGTACTGTTGGCCAACTGACCCACCAATAATTCTATACCAGCTCTGGTCATATCCTCTGCTAATTCTCTGGCTATTAGCCTTGCACTAAAAATCTATCCCGAACCTTTCTGGCTTAAAGCATCTGCTACCACGTTGGCCTTTCCTGGATGATACATAATCTCACAATCATAATCATTTACTAACTCCAGCCAATGCCTTTGTCTCATGTTCAGATCTTTTAGTGTGAAGAAGTACTTTAGGCTCTTATGGTCAGTATAAATCTCACACTTCTCCCCATAAAGGTAATGCCTCCATACCTTTCATGCAAAGACCACAACTGCCAATTCTAAATCATGAGTGGGATATCTCTGTTCATACTCCTTCAACTGACATGAGGCATAAGCAATCTCCTTCCCCAAATGCATCAAAACACAACCCAAACCCTCATGTGAGGAATCACAATATATCATAAACTTCTCCTAATCTGTGGGAAGACTCATAACCGAAGTTGTAATCAATCTCTGCTTCAATTCCTTAAAGTTGTTCTCACACCTGTCTGACCATAAAAACTTCTGATTCTTGCGTGTCAGCTCAGTGAGTGAAGTAGCAATCTTTGAGAACCCTTCCACGAAACATCTGTAGTAACCTGCCAATCCAAGGAAACTTCTCACCTCAGAAGAATTCTTTGGCCTTGGCCAATCCCTTACCGCCTCAATCTTGGCTGGATCCACTTTAATCCCCTCCTTGGTGACAATGTGCCCAAGGAAAGTTACCTTATAACTAGAATTCACATTTCCTTAATTTTTCAACCAATTTTTGGTCCCTCAATCTCTGTAAAACCAACCTCAGATGTTTCTCATGTTCTAACTCTGACTGAGAATAAACCAGAATATCATCAATGAAGAAGATCACAATCCAGTCCAAGTAATCTTTGAACACCCTGTTCATCAGATCCATAAAAGAACCTCGGGCATTAGTCAACCAAAAGGACATGACTAAGAACTCATAATGCCCATATCTAGTACGAAAAGCAGTCTTTGGTATATCTCCCTCCTTGATCCTCAGTTGGTGATAACCAGATCGAAGATCTATCTTTGAGAATACCATATTACCCTGCAACTGATCAAATAAGTCATTTATCCTTGGCAGAGGTTACTTGTTCCTGATTGTTAACTTATTCATTTCTCTATAATCAATGCACATCCTTAGAGAACCATCTTTCTTCTTCACAAACAGAACTGGTGCACCCCAAGGTGTGAAATTAGGTCTGATAAAACCTAAGTCTAACAGCTCCTGTAGTTGTACTTCCAGTTCTTTTAACTCTACTGGGACCATTCTATAAGGTGCTCTAGACACTGGCTCCACCCATGGTTCTAGTTCTATCATAAATTCAATCTCTCTATGTGGCGGTAACCCTGGTAGATCTTTTGGAAACACATCCAGAAATTCATAGACTAACCTGGTCTCCTCTGGTCCCACTAGCATGGCCTGAGTGGTATCAACCACACTGGCTAAGAATCCCATGCAACCTCCTTGCAATAGATCTCTAGCCCTTAGAACGGATATCATAGGTATACGGGGCCCATGCACAGTGCCAACAAATACAAAAGGATCCTCACCTTCAGTCTCAAAGGTTACCATCTTCCTTCTGCAATCTATGGTTGCTCCATACTTCACTAACCAATCCATATCCAAAATCATGTCAAAGTTAGTCATAACCAACTCTATCAAATCAACTAACAACTCTCTGCCCTCTACTGTCACTGGCAAAGATCTGACCCATCTCTTGAATACTACTATCTCCCCATTGGTTAATAAGGTCCCGAACCCCATAGCATAATAATCACATGGTCTACACAATCTATGAATAATTCTACTAGCAACAAAAGAATATGTAGCACTAGAATCAATCAAAACAGTATGAGGGGTTCCAGCACTAAAAAGATGACCTGCAACTACTGAGGGTGAAGCCTCAGCTTCTGCCTGAGTCAATGTGAACAGTCGAGCTGGGGCCGAGCTGTCTGTCTTCCTAGGTTCTTCCTTTCTTGCTTTCGAGAAATCTTTCTTGAAATGTCCCACTTCCCCACATAAGAAGCAAGACTTTTCCCTACACTCCCCCAAATGGCGTCTCTTGCACCTAGGGCACTCTAGATAAGTTCTCCAGGCCTCGCTGCCACCCTGGCGGCCCATTGAAATACCACGTGGTCGCCTATTAGGACTCGGAGTTGGGAAGGTATCAGGAGCCTTCCTCTTCTGATCATTGGGGCCTCCGCCCCTACCTGAACCCATAATTGGAGATCCTGTCCTCCTAAACTCTCTTCTGGTTGCATTATCCCACCAGATCTTGTTCTCTGCGCTCTCAGCTGTGAGTGCCTTCTCAACCACCTTTACATAAGTAGTAACCCTAGCCACAGTGGTGATACGAACATCCCATGCTATTTTAGGTTATAGCCCCTGGAGAAACCTCTCCCTTCTAGTCCTATCAGTGGGTACCAGCTTCGTGGAAAACTTTGCCAATCTGTCAAACTTCAGAGCATATTCAGTCATTGACAAACTCATCTGAAGTAATCTGCTGAACTCTTCAGCCTTTGCAACCCTGATGGCATCGTTGCAGTACTTCTCATTAAACAGAGTCTGAAACTCTTCCCAACTCAGGGCATTGACATTTCTGGTCTGGGATATCACTTCCCACCAAATTCAGGCATCCTCCCGAAACATATATGTGGCATAAGCCACCCTCTCATTACCAGACACCCTCATAAAGTCAAGGATGGTGGTAATCATGCTCATCCACTGCTCTGCCTTAGCTGGATCCACACTGCCCTAAAAAACTAGAGGTTGTTGTTTCCTGAACCTTTCATTAAGAGGTTCCCATTTACTTCCAGTCTCTGGTAGCTGCTCAACTGTTGGCACCGCTACAGGTGTTGCCTCTGGTAAGACATTCCCTGCAGGAACCTGTTGTTGTCTTAGGAGGTGGATTTCTTCTTCCTACCTCATAACTCTGGCCTGTAAATCAGCAAACAACTACTGCCAATTATCAGGAGCTGGCTGAGGAATCCGACTCTGGTCATTTTCCTGACCCTGTTTGTCATTCTGGCCCTGATCTTCCTGGCCAGCTGATGAATCTGTCTGCCTTGGAATCATACTTATAGCTTATACTATGCTGAAACAATCAATGCGGCCAGTTAAGTAGTGATAACTAAACCTCTTGCCACCTCACTGTCCAAGATCAAGAAGATATTCATCCATGTTCCACAATCATACATATAAACACATTGAGACATGATCATAACATTTAACATTTAGCATTTAGAAATTAACCATTATCAATTAACAATGCAAAATAAGCATGTTCTAGCAATATCAATACTAATAAGCACGTTCTTGCTTGTCATGTAGCAGTCAAGGCCCAACCTCATCAATGGATCCCATGTAAGAAGGTAAAGCATTTATATTCTATTGAAGCAGCTAAACACATAACCACATAAATAGTTACCAATCCATAATTCGAGCTTGTCTTCAGCGACGGGTGTACATGCCCAGCTAGTCTACATGAACCCTAAACCTTGGCACACTGTGATACCAAGTTGTAACGCCCTGGTTACTCCAAGACTGTTACTGTGAACTTTAAACAGTGCTTAACTTGCTAAACGAGTCATTTGGTTATAAATGTGCATCTAGGTGTCATTAATAGGCTAAGGTGAAAAATCTTGATCAAAAGGAATGAATATATTTTATTTAAAACATAAAACTCTACATGGGCCCATAAAAGTTTTTACAAAATTATTTACAATCCAAAATGGTCATTACAATGTAAAAATTACAACCCGCCGACCTGAGCGGCAAAAATAGGGTTAACCCCTAGTTCTTCTAAGAAACACCTTGGTTGTGGTGGTCAAGCGGTCGCATATGTACACATCGCCACCTAAGCTCTCCACTCAAGGTTGGGTGAGATTTTCTTTCCCTTTACCTGCACCACATAGCACCCGTGAGCCAAGGCTCAGCAAGAAAACTTATTACTACATGTATGTACTATCAATAAATGATTCTGATAATCATTCTGGGGCTCGCAGCCCTAATCAGATAGTGAGTCACACTTTGGGGCTCCGCACCCTAATCAGATAGATGACTAATAAGTCTATCTCTGGGGATATGCTCCCTGAATAGATGACTAATAAGTTTATCTCTCAGGATCCGCTCCCTGAATAGATGACTATTGAGTCTATCTCTAGGGCTCTACACCCTAGGCCATGTGACGTTTCAGTCACTTAAGCCTTTTGGCTTTGGCTCTATGTAATTAACCTTTAGACTAGACAAGGGCTTTTAGTTTTCTTCAAACTTGGGGTTGGTCAAGCATTTAATGCTTATGTTGATTAGATCTAATCATTTCAGCCTGTGTTAAACATATCAATGCCATTCTTGACTCTTAAGTCAATACCATACGACCAGTGCTCAGTAATACCGCTGAACTTGACTGATAAGTAACAGCTTCACGATCAATACTAAACACCATTTTCATTTCCTGAATAATAAGTCAGTGCCATACACAGATAAGCAAAGCTGCTATGCATTTACTATGCAATCAATGTCAATATATAAAGCACTCAACATGCTTCATCAATAACCATGCATGTCACATACTGGGTGCAGTTTTCTTACCTCTGGTTCGAGCGTGAAATAATAAAAGAACTACCCTTGAGAACGATCAGTCCTTAAGTCCCTTAGCGGTCACCTAGTCATAACCAAATATGAAATCCCATCAATAAATTAAATAAATAAAAGGTTCATGGTATAGAACCTCGCTCCCAGGACCTCGAATCCTACTAAAACGGTTAGTAGATTTGATCCGAGCCTTAAGAAATGAATCCCCAAGCCTAAACCCTTGAAAAACTCCTCTTGGCACAAAAGGAAGGGGTGGGCTACGACTTGACCTAGTGAGTCGCGGGACGCCCCCAAGACAGAGAGCATTTATCTGGGGTACCAAGGGCCGACCGCGACTTGGTCTAGTGGGTTGCGACGCGCCTGCTTAACAGAGCCTAGGGGAGGCTTTGGCTTGGGTCTAGGTCGCGACTTGCCTGAACTTGGTCATGACTTGACCTAGCGAACCCAGCTCCCTTGCCCATTTTCTCAATTCAAACTAGCCCAAACCTTCATCAATTAAATCCCAAAATCACACCCAAGCATCAACACAATATATAAATCAATTTAACAACAAAACCCAAGCTTTGAACCATTCAAAACCACACCAAATAACCACTTCAACAATCAAAACTCTCAAACCTTAAACTATCCTTAAAAAAGAGAAAAACCAGAAACTAAGGCTAAAAATCTTACCTTAAACATAGGTTTAAATCCCCTTCAATGGTTAACCACTAGCCTAAACCCTCAAGCTTTAATTCCCTAGCTTGAATCCTCAATTTTTCTTCAAAATTCCAACCAAGATGAAGAAGAAGAAGAAATGATCGTGGAAGAGGAAGAAAACTACTCTATTTTTCAGCCTCCTTCCTTCTACAACATTCTAACTTAAGCATATCCCATGGCCAAAATGCCCCTAAGCCCATTTAATTCTTATACAGCCACCCAAGGGAAAAACAGTCATTTCCCACTTATCCCGCTAATTATAATTAACGTCCTCCAATTCCCGTTATTCCCAATATTCTAAAATAATAATTAAATCATAACCCATTACCCGTTCATTCTCGGTAATGTACTAAGCATCAAATTACCTTCAGGCTCACCCTGAGCCCGGTAAATTACCCCGTTATGATTGAACTACCAATTTTCATTCTAGGATCGTCTCATGCCGAATAGCTCGAACATATCCACATTATAATGTGGTCTCATATGTAGAAGGTTGTTTTATATCAGATAAGGGCATTGGGAGTGCTGAGCTATGATTTGAGAGTGTGACTAATGTTAAGTTGTCTCGATGGGTCAGATGAACAGAGCATTCAAAGGTTTATTTGAATGGGATTTGTGATCGTCTTGGACGATGGTTTTGTGGTGTATTCTCTGTAGAGATTTTCCAAGGTCAAGGAATGCCTTGGTAGGCAGAAGTTTCCTTGGTTGGGCAGGATATTATATGTACTTTGTGGAAGGGTTCTGAGTCTTCTTGTAGATCAGAGTCAGTTAGTAGGTGGTTATGACACCTCAGTGACAGAGAAAAGTGATTGCTTATGCAACATGTTGGTTAAAGGATCTGACCAGAACTAGAGTACAGTTCTCGTGGACCAAGTGGTCAGTTTTATGTTTGAGATTACTATCTCAAAGAGTATCAAAAAGGAAAGACAATTAAGTGAACCACAGATAGGAAAGATTGAGTGGAAAGTCTTAGCTGGATTAGCTAGGGATTAATCAGTATCAAGTATGAATTTATCGTGGTATAAAGACCGGATTTGGAATCTGATGGACACTAAGATTAAATGGGAGGTTTTGGATGAATCTCATGCTACTCTCTTATTCTCTTCATTCAGGCATCATGGCGGTGTACCAGAGTTTGAAAGATTTATAGTGATGGCCTGGGATGGAGAGGGACATAATGGTATATGTGGCAAAGTTCTTAACCTGTTAGTAGGTCAGATCAGAGCATCAGAAATCAGCAAGGCCATTGCAGCCTTTGAGTACGTTATAATGGAAATAAGGAAACATCGCGATGGGTTTCGCGGTGGAATTGCCCAGGTTAGTGGGTCAGCGTGAATTGGTTTAGGTCATTGTGGACCAATGTTTGAAGTGAGTTTATTTTTGTCAGCAAGGATGAATAATACAGCTGATCAATATTCAAATTTCTATGAGAGAGATAGTGCGCCTTCATGGAACTCAAGGTCTATCTTATCAGATGAAGACTTTATTGTTACTTCCAGGTCTTGGAGGGGTTAAGGAAGGCGATGCGTATATAGATGGATTTCAGTACAGTTTATTATCCTTAGACTGATGATAATCAGAAAGAGAGTTGTCCAGTTATTGGAAGGTACCTTATGAGATAAGGTATGGTAGAGCATGCTTGTCACCCGTTCATTGGAATGAAAGGGGTAAGATGTTGATTTTGGATCCTGAGGTAGTTCAGGGGATCATTGAGATTATTAGAGGTTAGAGCTTGGATGCTCACTTCTCAGAGTAAATGGAAAAGTGTTACTAAATTGAAAAGCAGGAACATGGAATTTCAAGTAGAAGATTGTATGTTCCTTAAAAGTATCACCCTGGAAAGGGGTAATGAGTTAAGGGAAAGTTGAGCCCTAGAGTAGTATAACAGTTTGAGTCCTGGATAGGACTGGTCAGATTGACTTTGGTTCGATCTTATCTTTGGCACTGTCAGTTGTGAACAATGTATTTTGTATTTCCATGCCGAGGACATGGGTTAAAAGGAACTCATGAGTTGAGTTATGAGAATCTGGGGATTTGAGGCTAAGTTATCCTATAAAGAATATCTAGTCCATATGAGACAGAAAGAATAAGGTTCCGAGGAACAATGTTATACCTTGGGTTAAGGTATGTTGCAGAAACAGTGAGGTCGAGGGAACGAACTAGGAAACTGGAATCAGTTGTGCGGAATTCTTGTTCCGGGCAGTTCAGATAAATTTCGAGGACGAAATTTCTGTAAGTAGGGGATAGTTGTAATGCCCCAAATTTCCTAAAAAGTTTTAGGACCTTGATTAGGAGGTCGGGAGGGCCATAATTGATTTATTATGTTATTAAATGATTATATGCATGTTTAGGTGTATTAAATATGCATGTGAACCCATTTATGAGTAATTGGGTGATTTTCATATTTTGGCCATTTCAGGCATATTTGGCATATATGTGATATGTGCATGGTGCTTTATTATTATTTGGTTATGCCAGGGTTACCCAGCATGAGACGATCCTAGGAGGTAAGCTAGTGGGAAAGTCACAACGGGATTTATTCTTGACTCAGAGTGAGTCAAGGGGTATTTAGAGCATTACCGGATTATTGGGTAATGGGAATTAATATTTGGTGATAAATTGGGAGTTAGTAAGATCAGGGGGAAATTCTGGAGGTTTTGACTATTTTGTCCCCCGGGGTGTTTTCGTGACCCAGAGCGTTGGGATTTGTTTGAGGCTACTTAAGCTTGAAGTAGCCTTTTAAGAAATAAAAAGAATGTTTAGTACGTTCTCTCTCCCTCAAAGTTCCACTTTCGTCTCCTGATCGCATTTTCAAAAGAAACTTGAGTTCTAGGACTCAGATTCAAGTGAGGATTGATGCATAGTGATCCTAGGGAAGATTAGAAGCTTATTAGCCAGAGGATTTAGTTGGAAAACAACTCAATCGGAGGTGATTCAAGTTTTAAGTTCTAAGTTTTTAAAGTTTTTAAGCTTGAATTGGACTTTGTGTTTTGATGAGTTTTTGTTAGATTTGAAGCTTGGGTTTTATGGGTTTTGGATCATGGGAATGTTTGGGAACTTTGATTTTTGAGTTTGGAGATGTTTGGATATGTTTTTGAAAGGTTTTTAGATGAAGAAATGGAGGTTTTTTGGCTGCGTTCGAGGTTGAGCCGCGGCTCTGTTCTTGGGCGCTGCGGCTTAAGCTTGAAGAAGCTGGTGGTTTGGGGCTGATGGGCTATTTGAGCTGCGGCTCTATTGGGTAGAGCTGCGACTCTAATTGCTGTCAGAGAAGATTTTTGGGCCTGACTTGAGTGGGGCTGCGGCTATAATGATTGGGACCGCAGCTCAAAAGGGTAAAAGTGACCAAAGTGGGTTTTTAGTCATGGGAACTCAAACCTTAGGCCTCAGGATCATTCCTAATACCCGGTTTAGTGGGATGTGATGTCTCGGAGGCTAGGTCTTGGTTTCGGGATTGGTTTTAGAATTTGAACTCATTGGATCACCGTATATGGTTGTGACTAGGTTATCACTAGAGGCTTGGAGTAAGGATCGTGCTTGTGGCTCGTTTATTGGTAACCTGTGCTTGGACCAAAGGTAAGAAAACTGCACCCTATATATATGACATGTATGGTTATTCTTGATGCATGTTGGATGTTTATATATGACATGCATGGTTATTCTTGATGCATGTTGGATGTTTATATATGACATGCATGGTTATTCTTGATGCATGTTGGATGTTTAAATGTGACATGCATGGTTATTGTTGAGGCATGTCAAGTGATTAAATGTGATGCATGTGATGCACGAGAAACATGTGATTAGGGCATGCCATGAATATTGAATATGAGATTGATCAGAGCTTGAGTCTCTGTGTTTATGCATGATACCAATTATGCTAGCAATTGTTAAGTAAGCATGCTGAATGCCCTATATTCGGATATTTGACATATGATATATGTTTGGTAGCATTGCTTAGTTGTGTATGGCACTGACTAGTCAGGGTCGGCACTGGTCGCATATTACTGACCTAAGAGTCAGAAACGGCATAAGCACAATAAAAGATTAGATCTAATCGATATCAGCATTGAATGACTCTGGGAGCATTGATGCTGGCCCGACCCTAAGGTCGATGAAAATTATAAGCGCTTGACTAGTCTAGGTTAGTTACTCAGAGCCAGGGCCTAAGGCCTAGGTGACTACTTGTCACATGGCTAGGGAGCGGAATCCCACGGTTGTGACTCTATGGTCATGCGATAGGTTATATTGATGACTAGCTCATCGAACACCTATCTTCTTTAAGCTAGTGAAATGATCACTTATCTACAAAGCCCCAGTGACCCTATCGTCACATGGATAATGGGAACGGAACCCACCTTAGTGACTATTACAACTGTCACTTTTCTATTTTGGACTAAAAGTCCTAGATGATTATTATGATCATCGGTTGATGTTGTATATTCATCATTACGTGAACTCATTTGCCTGCTTGAATAGGGCTATATTTTCTAGGCGTGTGCCTTATGACTTGATGTCATGATACGACTGTTCATGAGCATATTGAGTTTTCTTGCTGGGCTTCGGCTCACGGGTGATATGTGGTGCAGGTAAAGGAAAAATAAAGCTAGACCATCCTTGAGTTGGAGAGCTTAGGTGACGATGTGTACATATGCTGCTGCTCGACCACCACGACCGAGGTTTGAAGAGGAACTAGGTTTAAACCCTGTTTTGCCACTTAGATCGGCTGGTTGTAAATATTTTCTTGTAATAGACCTTTACATTATATTTTTGGGATCCCAATGTATACAGTAAACATTCTAGTAAAACGTTACATCTCAACCAAAAATTTTAAATCCCTAAACCCCTAATCATACTTAGTTACACGATTTTGGCCAAATGACTCGATTAGCGAGTTTAGCACTGTTTATAAGGCACACTGTAACGGTCCCTGGAGTTGGGGCGTTACAGATACATGGTTACTGACAGTTTTTTATTTAACGAGCATATCATCGACATATACCTCCATGTTTTTCCTGATCTTGTCAGCGAACATTTTGTTGACTAATCGTTTGTACGTAGCACTGACATTCTTCAGCCCGAATGGCATAAATTTCTAGCAGTATATGTTATGCTCAGTCATTAAGCTTGTATGCTCTTGGTGTGTAGGGTTTATTTCAATCTAGTTATATCTAGAATACACATCTATGAAAGACATTAGTTCGTGACCGGCGGTGGCGTATACCAACTGATAAATTCTAGGTAATGCGAAACAGTCCTTAGGACAGGACTTGTTGAGATCGGAGAAGTCAATGCAAGTTCTCCCCTTCCCATTTGGCTTTGAGACCAAAATGGGGTTAGCAATCCAGATATAGTATTTTGCTTACTTGATAAATCCACATTTAAGTAGGCAAGCTACTTCTTCTTCAAATGCTTTCGACTGTAGTCTCCCCAAAAACCTTCATTTTTGGGACTTTACAGGCACATTCTTGTCCAAGTTCAACGTATGCCTTATTATAATTTGACTATTTCCCACCATATCTTCATGTGACTAAGCGAAGACGTCCAGGTTCTTCCTCAAGAATTTGACCATCTCCTTCTTCTGTTCAGCTCCAAGATTTTTCCCAGGTTTTATAACTCTTGAAGGTGTTTCTGGGTCGATACTTATTTCCTCGAGTTCCTCCACAGCTTTGAGCTTAGATCTATCTTCGCCTATTCGCAGATAAATGTTGTCCTGTTGGGCGACCTCATTATCTCCTTCTCGAGGTTCTTCTGTCTCATGGGTAACTTCCATTACCCGGGACTCCTCACCTTCTTCGGCTATGACCATTGCCTACTGCCCGGGTTGTGATTTTCCCTTCATGGCTATGATGTAGCATTCTTAGACAGTGAGCTGGTCTCCTCGTGCTGTGCATATACTCAAAGCTGAGGGGAACTTCATTGTCATGTGTCAGATCGAGGTAATGGCTTCAAAAACCATCAGCGCAGGTCATCCCAAAATTTCATTATACGCAGCCAGACAATTGACTACACTGAACTCGAGTATTTTAGTAACAATTCATGCATCATCCACTAGCGTGACCACCAGTCTGATTTTCCCTATGGTCACCATCCCTTCACCTAAAAATCCGTACAGTGTCATTGAGGTCACCTTTAGATCGGTTACGGATAATCCCATATTTTCTAGGGTGGACTTGAAAAGCACATTTAATGAGTTCCAATTTTCTACCAATATCCTTCGTAGCCTTTGATTAGCGAGTTGAACGGTTACCACCAGTGGGTCATATGTGGGAATTGAACATGGCTAGTGTCCTCCTCCGTGAAACTCCTCTTACTGTGCATATACTCGAAGCTGAGGGGAACTTCATTGTTAGGTGTTTGATCGCGGTAATGGCTTCAAAAACCATCAGTGCGGGTCATCCCGAAATTGTGTTATACGCAGCCAAACAATTGACTACAATGAACTTGAGTATTTTAGTAACAGTTCGTGCATCATCCCCTAGCGTGACCACCAGTCCAATTTTCCCTATGGTCGCCGTCCCTTCACCTGAAAATTCATACAGTGTCATTGAGGTCGCCTTTAGATCGGTTACGGATAATCCCATCTTTTCTAGGGTGGAGTTGAAAAGCACATTTAATGAGTTCCCATTTTCTACCAATATCCTTCGTACCCTTTGATTAGTGAGCTGAACAGTTACCATCAGCGGGTCATTATGTGGGAACTGAACGTGGCTAGTGTCTTCCTCTTTGAAAATGATTGGTTGTTTTCCAACTGCTGTTGTTTTGATAACCATTGCTTCGAGATAAATTCCATACTATTATGAGTTTTCAGCTCCTGTATATACCTCTTTTAGGCTCCATTGCTCGTGCCCGCCAAATGAGCTCTTCTAACAATAGTAGTAATATCTCGTCCTACTATTGGGGGAGGGTCAACTCGGTTCTCCAGATCCATCTGAGCCCTAGGCTGACCTATCGGAGTTTTCAGAGTTGTACAATAATTCTGCCCCAGAGTAACTCAGTTTCGGGCGTACTGGGCTAACAATCTAGCCTAAATGAGAGTTTTTATCTCATCCTTCAATTGTCAACAATCATCAGTATTATGACCGATGCCATTGTGGTATCGACAAAACTTTGAAGGATCTCTCTTTGCCCTCTGATGCCTTAATGGCTCTGGTTTCTTCCATGGAAGGCGATTAGAGTTTGCCAGAAAAATATGTTCCTGTGTATCCGTTAGGTCAGTGTAGGGGCATAAATGGGCTTGGATTTTTCCTCGGACTTGTTCTTCTTTGTGTCGTTCTGGTAACCCTCAACATTAATTTTCCTCTTATTTTTTCTAGCTTGGTTATTCTGGGTAACGGGTTAAGCCGTAGCTACAACATGTGTCTCCTCTCTAGCAGGCTGAATAAGGGCTTAGCTGGTTCTTGTGACAGCAGATCGTGCCTCCTCCAAGTTTATCCATTCATGAGCTTGGCCCAAGAACTCATCTACACTTTTTACTCCTTTTCGCTGGAGCTCCTACCATAGATCGCCTCCCACCAGGATTCCTGTTCTCATTGCCATGAGCTTGGAGTTATCATCAGCGTCTCTAGCTCATTCTGCAAAGTTGGTGAATCTGCTCAAATATGCTTTCAAAGACTCACCAGGTTGTTGTTTTACGTTGGCCAATTGTAGTAACCAATGTTACCTTTCTCTTAGACCTCTTTTTTTTTTATGTGATTATAGGTTGTCTTTATTTTATAGAATAGATTTAATTTGAGTTGTGGTGATAGAATAAGGTTTAATTTTTAAAAAATATTTACTGGTTATAATTATTATAGTATAGTATAGTTTTATGATAGTAGTAGCATTGTTTGTGGGAAGATGGTTGATTGTGTAAGAATAAATTAATTATGGTATTAATAAAAATTGTTGTGGATCGAGTCTACATAAAGCCCTAGAGCCCAATAAGATTTTGGGCTTAGTAAATTCAAAATTAGCCTAGAGAATTAGAGTTTGTTATTTTATGGTTAGTTAGAATATTTGTGGATTAAGTTGTTATATAGATAATTAAATAGAGTTTTAGGATATTTGTGGATTAAGTTGTTATTTAGATAATTAAATAGAGTTTTCGTAACTTTAGGGTAATGTAACTTCTTACCTGTTATGATTTTGGAAAAATAGTATTTCTAAAGAGTTGTAGATAATTGAATTAGCTTTCTAAAGGTATAGAGATGGTTAAAATATAACTTATACAGCTCTAGTTATGTTTATTTTACTATAGGTGCATCTAGAGTTACGAGATTTAGGTAGTTAGAGGTTGAGATATTTTTTGCTAGCTGGTTTGATGTTAGATTATTCCTCAATTATTTAATAAAAATATTAATAAGATAATTTAGAGATATTTTCTATAGAAGTTATGATTCTATTTTATTTAAATTTAAATTTGGATTATATTTAGAATGAAATTATGATTTTTGAGAGCCTATAAGTAGAGCTTATGCCTTCTCATTTTTCTCTCATTCACTCTTGCTCTTCTTTAGACCCTCACACACACACACACACTCTCTCTCTCCCTATTGTTGTCGTGCATCACCATCAAAAGACAAACCCTAAGTCCAAAATCATCATCACCATCATCTCTTCATACCTTTGAAACCCTAGTACCCAAAGAGGCCACACGACCAAGGTTATCTTTCTTATTGTCAAAACCCTACAATCAAGCATTTAAGGATCTAGGGTTTTTCTTCAAGATCAAGGTTGAGGTATAGTTAAGTTTTGATTGTGTTTGAGTTTTAGATCTATTAGCTTATGTTTTAATAATGATATTCTGTTTATGAAATAGGGTTTTAAGCGGGATTATCATATAAAGGACTCAAGTATAGTTTCTGTGCACCACACTCAAGGTAAGGAAAATTAGGTAGTTTAGTTTATGACCTAGTTTACGTTTTGTATGACCTAACATTTCAGGTACAATAAAGGGGTAAGTGCGGCTGGACCTAAGATGTCCAATGATGTATGACGGACCTATGTCCGGTAGGCTCGGATGCCAAAATTTTATGACGGACCTAAATTGATGTCCGGTGTATGACGAGCTTATGTCCGAGGCTTAATTGCCATCCTTCTATAAGCACTTATCTTTTTTTTTTATATACCTATCTTGTTATTATAACCTATGATTATGACCTGTGACTATGACCTATGACTTAGGATATATTTTGATCTTGTATGATTAGTATAAATTAGCGTTGTTATGTACTCTTGTATAAACTGATGGTATGATTGTTATGATTATGTGATTATATGATTTGTTATTTATGATGTGTTTATGACTAGTGTTATGATTGCATGATATAATTTATGATCTAGAGATCTATGTGTGATTTTTAGTATAACGGTGATATAGGATAGATTAATACCTTGGTTTCTGTTATGAATATAGTATTGCATGTGAAATTATTCGTTGTGAATTTATGATTGATTTCTGTATGATTTGCTGTGTATTTTCCTTACTAAGCTTAGAAGCTCATTCCTTTCTTTTATTTTTGCAGAATAAGTTAACCTTAGATGACCGGTGGCAAGCAGATTCCCAATGGCAAGACTGGTGTGAATATGTGGGGGCCGTATAGCCGCGTGTTATTTTCTTGGGAAATTATAAACTTTATGACTAAATGTTGCCTAGTTTTAATTTTATTTTATTATAAAGACTATTATTTATTTTTCTTAAACCCGGGTTATGTTTATTTCAAATTATAAATAAACAAGGCAACACTTTTTGCGATTTATTACGTTTATTTTTCAACATCTTTATTTTCAACAATTAAAGCTAGAATTTAGGGTGTTACAAGTGGTATCAGAGCCCACGGTTATGCTGGTCTAGAACGTTCTCACATATTCATACAAGTCAGAAAAATGGGTTGTCTCGTTACCAAGTAAGTACCCTGTTTTGTTTATATTATTTATAACCCTATTAATTGTAGTTTATTTTGATTTCAGGGTTTTTTTTCTTCTTCTTCAGAATCTAGAACAATGAATCATAATGTGATTAGAACCATATCTGATATAGAATATTGGATTTTTAGTATAACTTCCTTTAGTTTTTTATGGATATTTATTTTATTTTAATTTTGAACTGTTGTATTGTTTTTTTTAATATTGTGGATTTTTATGGATTTTGGTAATATTAAAATGATTTTTAAAATTTATTTTGGGCTCAATTGAAAATGCAAGGTTTAAATTCCTTTCTTATGGGTTAGCCCATTTGTGAAGGCCCATTTTCTTTGCATTATTAGATTGGGCCTAATCAATGAATAACAATTAATAAGATGAGGGTTCAAATTCCTGTCTTTTGGGTCCAAGTGGAAGTTAGGGGGCCATTAGTAGTGGGTACGACATACTGAACCTAGCTCTCCTCCATGGAAGATTCAATTGCTAAGGACCATTTACCCGAGTTGGACTTAATTGTAATATGATAGTTTTAATAGATAGATGGACCTAATAGACAGTAGTACAATAGGCTAGGTTATAATTTTTTTTGTTTGTTTGTCTTAGTTTTTACAATTTTCTCTTTTGGGGGAAATAGAAAAGAAAATGGAGCAGGAACTAAGAAGATCCGAAAGACTAAACAAACAAGAAATCAAACAGGAAAAAGGACAAGGAAGAAGCCGAAGAATGGCTTCGTTCGATAGAATCCATATTGGAACATATGCGCTTGGGAAACAAGGACCGAATCTCATGCGCCTCAAGCTTACTCAAGAAAGACTGTCCAAAATTGAGATACCAAAAGAAGGACGAAAAGCTAATATAAACCAGAGTTTTCACTCTTACATAAGGTGAGGCGGAAACTAGCAATACAGTAGTATGGGTCAGATCACAATCTCTGGCAAGAAATTCAATGTTTTATTCGATTCAGGAGCGATGCATTCCTTTGTCTTTATGAATATGATTGATAGCTTAGATAAGCCATGCAAAATTTTTAGAGATAAGTTTGTCACGGAATTACCTTCGGGGGAAAGAATGCTATCTAGAGAGGGGTGCGTAGCATTGTAGTTAGAATCAAAGAAAAAGAATTACCAGTAGATTTGATCGAGTTAGACCTCAAGGACTATGATAGGTTAGAAAAATATAGGGCAACAATTGACTGTAAGGGGTAAGCCGATCAATTTTCGAACAGAAGATGTCGAGAAGCTCACTTACAGAGGAGTAATTTCTAGAACTCGCATATGATAGTCTTTGCTCTCAATGCTCAACATTTAATCGGTAGCGGTTGCCAGACATTTCTAGCCAGCATAGTAGACAAGTCACGAGAGACACAACTCGGACCAAAGAATGTGCGCATAGTATGCGAATTTCTTGAGGTATTTCCAGAAGATCTACCGGGATTACCTCCGTGTAGGGAGATCGAGTTCAAAATAGAGTTGGCACCATAAACGACACCAATATTAAAAAAAGCTCCATATAGGATGGCACTGACAGAGCTTAAGGAATTAAAGATACAACTACAAGAGCTTTTAGACAAAGGTTTCATTAGACCAAGCTTTTCGCATTGGGGTGCACCAGTGCTTTTTGTCAAGAAGAATGATGGGAGCATGAGGATGTGCATAGATTATCGGGAGCTAAACAAAGTGACAATCAATAACAAGTATCCTTTGCATCAAATAGACGATCTTTTTGATCCATTTCAAGGATCCACGGTGTTCTCAAAGATAGATCTATAGTCAGGATATCACTAACTGAGAGTACGAGAGGAGGATATCCCAAAGATGGCTTTCAGGACTCGATATGGACATTACGAGTTCTTAGTAATGTCATTTGGATTGACAAATGCACCATCCGCGTTCGTGGAACTTATGAATAGAGTATTTAAGGATTTCTTGGATAAGTTCATGGTGGTATTCATTGACGACATACTAATCTACTCAAAGACGGAAGCCGAACATGAATGGCTCCTGAGACTGACGTTAAAAAGGCTCAAGAAACACCAATTATATGCCAAGTTTAAGAAATGTGAATTCGGGCTAGAGAAGGTGCCATTTTTAGGACACCTCGTATCCAAAAATGGTGTAGAAGTAGATCCAATCAAGATAGAAGCTGTGAAAGACTGGCCCAAGCCTAAGAGTGCCACCGAAGTGAGAATTCTTCTGGGCTTAGCAGGATACTACAGACGATTTGTTGAAGGGTTCTCATAAATAGCTACGCCCTTAACAAATTTGACAAGGAAGGAACGCAAATTTGTATGGACGGAGAAGTGCAAAGAAAGCTTCCAAACGCTAAAGGACAAGGCTCATAACAGTCCCAGTTCTATGCATACCAAATGACAAGGGAAAGTATGTAGTATATTGCGATGCGTCAAAACAAGGACATGGATGCGTTTTGATGCAAGACAGAAAGGTGGTCGCATATGCCTCAAGACAACTAAAGGAGTACGAACAAAGGTACCCAACCCATGACTTGGAGTTGGCAGCAGTGTTCTATGCTTTAAAGATTTGTAGGCATTATCTGTACGGAGAGAAGTAAGAGATCTATACGGACCACAAGAGTTTAAAGTACTTTTTTACACAAAAGGAGCTCAACATGAGACAACGAAGGTGGCTGAAGCTAGTTAAGCACTACGATTGTGAGATTTTGTATCATCCGGGAAAGGCTAATGTCGTGGCAGATGTGCTTAGTAGACAGAGTTATGGTAGCATATCGACGCTTAAGGGGATTGTACAACCCTTACAAGATGATATTAAGAAATCTGAAATCGAGCTGATAATGGGGTAATTAGCTGATCTCACAATCAAGTCAACACTTATGGAGGAAACTAAGGAGAAACAATAAGAGGACAAGTTTCTTCTTAAGAAAAATACAACACCACAAAGCTCGAATTTTTTTTATTTTTCGATAACAAAGGAAGGTATGCTACGACATAGAAACCGAGTGTGTGTGTCGAATCAAGACATATTAAGAGAAAGTATCATGCGAGAAGTGCACACCACTCCCTATTCACTTCATCTGGGATCGACCAAGATATACAACGATGTCAAGACAATGTACTGGTGGCTGAGAATGAAGAAAGACATAGCAGAGTTTGTAGCAAAATGTCTTACATGCCAACAAGTTAGGTCGAAAGTCAGAGACCACTGGAACATTACAATCGTTATAGATTCCCAAATGGAAATGGGAAGATATAGCGATGGACTTCATTATGAGATTATCAAGGACCACCAAGCCGCATGACTCCGTTTGGGTGATAGTAGATAGACTTACAAAATTTGCTCATTTCTTGCCAGTAAGAACAGTTTATAACGCTGAGCAGTATGCAAAGCTTTATGTGGCGGAGATAGTAAGATTGCATGGAGGCCCAAAGACGATAGTCTTTGACAGAGGATCGATTTTTACCTCGAAGTTTTGGGAAAGCCTACAGCATGCCATGGGCACTAAGTTAAAGCTAAGTACGATATTTCACCTTGAGACAGATGGCCAGTCAGAACGTACCATGCAAAATTTTTAAGACATGTTGAGAGCTTGTACTTTAGACTTTTTAGGGTCATGGAGTAAATATTTACCGCTTATGGAATTCACTTACAACAACAGTTATCATACCACGATAGGAATGACACCTTTTGAAATGTTGTATGGGTGTAAGTGTAGAACCCCACTTCATTGGGACGAGGTAGGTAAAAGGCGATTGTTGGGTCCGGACGTAGTAAGAGAGGCAACATAAGCGGTAAAAAAGATTAGGTAGAGAATGGTCACAACTCAGAGTCATCAGGAAAGCTATGCAGACTTTAAGAGGCGAGACATAGAGTTTGCAGTAGGTGACCATGTTTTTCTCAAAGTATCTCAGATGAAGGGATTATGCATTTTAGAAAGAAAGGAAAGTTAAGCCTGAGGTTTATAGTTCCTTTTGAGATGTTGGACAAAGTAGGGCAAGTAGCATATCGGTTGGCTTTACAGCTATCATTAGTTGAAACGCATAATGTTTTCTCATATATTTATGTTGAGAAAGTATGTATCAGATCCATCCCATGTGCTCGATTACGAGGCTCTAGAGTTGAAACAAGATTGCAGTTATGAAGAACGGCCATTACGCGTTGTAGAGTGGGGAACTAAGGAGTTAATGTGACGCCCCACGTCACTATGGCTGCTTTCTGGAATGACGACTGACCCTACAAACCAAGACAAGTCTTTCCAGCGTGCTTTGTCCTCACTCGCACACTTCCTGGGAAAACTTCCCAGGAGGTCACCCATCCCTAGATTACTCCAGGCCAAGCACGCTTAACCATGGAGTTCTCAAGTGATGGGCTACCGAAAAGAAGATGCATCTTCCTGATATAGGTAGTACCCATCAATCCATTTAAGCCCTCTTCAACTGTGTAGTCCCATACCTACACAGTCTTAGAATCATTACACTTGACCTTCCCCAGGCGGTGTGGGATTGCACAGCTTACCCGGTCTTTCCCCTTACGGATCACGGGATTCTGACTGTCACAGTTAAGGTCCAAAAATATCCCTATAGTTAAAATCTTGTGGAGCAATAGCAATGAAAGATAGGCAACATGGGAATTGGAGGAAGATCTGAGGGAATGGTATCCCGAGGTGTTTAGTAAGTCAAATTTCGAGGATGAAATTTCTTTAAGGATGGGAGAATTATAGTAAACGATGTTACCTTTCTCTTAGACCTCTTTTTTTTTATGTGATTATAGGTTGTCTTTATTTTATAGAATATATTTAACTTGAGATGTGGTGATAGAATAAGGTTTAATTTTTAAAAAATATTTAGTGGTTATAATTATTATAGTATAGTATACTTTTATGATATTAGTAGCATTGTTTGTGGGAAAATGAGTGATTGTGTAAGAATAAATTAATTATGGTATTGTTAAAAATTGTTATGGATCGAGTCTACATAAAGCCCTAAAGCCCAATAAAATTTTGGGCTTAGTAAATTCAAAATCAACCTAGAGAATTAGAGTTTGTTATTTTATGGTTAGTTAGGATATTTGTGGATTAATTTGTTATTTAGATAATTAAATAGAGTTTTAGGATATTTGTGGATTAAGTTGTTATTTAGATAATTAAATAGAGTTTTCATAACTTTAGGGTACTGTAACTTCGGACCTATTTTTGACCTAGTTATGTTATTCTTTTGGAAAAATATTATTTCTAAAATGTTGTAGATAATTGAATTATTTTTCTAACGGTATAGAGATTGTTAAAATATGACTTATACAACTCTAGTTATGTTTATTTTACTATAGGTAAGTCTAGAGTTACGAGATTTAGGTAGTTAGAGGTTAAGATATTTTTTGCTAGGTGGTTTGATGTTAGATTATTCCTCAATTATTTAATAAAAATATTAATAAGATAATTTAGAGATATTTTCTATAGAAGTTAGGATTCTATTTTATTTAAATTTAAATTTAGATTATAGTTAGAATGAAATTATGATTTTTGAGAGCCTATAAGTAGAGCTTATTCCTTCTCATTTTTCTCTCATTCACTCTTGCTCTTCTTTAGACCCTCACACACACACACACTCTCTCTCTCTCTCCCTATTGTTGTCGTGCACCACCATCAAAACACAAACCCTAAGTTCAAAATCATCATCACCATCATCTCTTCATATCTTTGAAACCCTAGTACCCAAAGAGGCCACACGACCAAGGTTATCTTTCTTATTGTCAAAACCCTACAATCAAGCATTTAAGGATCTAGGGTTTTTCTTCAAGATCAAGGTTTATGTATAGTTAAGTTTTGATTGTGTTTGAATTTTAGATCTATTAGTTTATGTTTTAATAATGGTATTATGTTTATGAAATAGGGTTTTAAGCGGGATTATCATATAAAGGACTCAAGTATAGGATCTGTACTTAGATTATGAGTAACGAAGTCCCGAAGTACTTCATATGCATAAAGAATCATAGTGTATATGATCATTTGATGTAGAAATTAAAGAACATGTAACAAGAATGCAACAAATATATGGTCCTGAAGTACTATCTTTATTACAAATGAAAATTAATTTTATCAAAGATATTCATGTTGGGAATAATGCCCTTAAAGCAATTGTAGTTGACAAATGTTTTAAATGAAATAAATAATTAAATTGAATTATTATAAATATATAGACTATGTCCAATATTATATGATAATATTAAGTGAATATCAGAAAATTCCAAAGTTTATCTATGTGGTCTTAATCTCATATTGGTATGAGAGGATCGGGTTTAAGATAATAAACTTAAATAGTTCACAGTACAATAAAGTTATGGAATCTTTAGATTAATCACTGCTAGTACGGTCCACTAGTATTATGAATACATGTGACCTAGATCCAGGTTACTAGTGCAGTAGGACACTTTAGTGGAGGTACTTTTCATGTTGAGAGTATGTAGCATTGGACCATATGTGATTTGTTAATACTTGTTTAAGCACTGTTTCATAGTATTAATCAAACACATCAAACGATGATCATATGCATGATGATCTTAATCCTAAGGTTACTATGAACTCCTATATATGTCATCTGATCCTTTGATTCATGCGTTAAGGTTTGTCAGAATGATCAGGCTAAGAACAATTATTTTGGGGACTCAATGATGTGTATGGCTGGGGACTTAGTTTAACAGATATGAAATCTATACCTTCTTATAGATTAAATAGTGGTTCCCTATTGGGTTGAATTTTGGAACGGAAAAGGTTATGAGCACTCATGTCGCAAACTTCTTGTGACACAACCTTCACTAGTAAAGTCAATGGTACTCTAGGAACAAGATATAGCTAAAAGGGTAAAACGGTAATTTTATTCCCTTTTAATTATGAACCATTAATAGAGGATTAACGTTGTATGCAATGATTATATCAATGGACACTTTATTCTTAATAAAGTACTTAGTAAATATATGTCTATAATTATCAAAAGTTCAATCTCATATTTTTAGTTGAGTAATCATGAGATTAATAAATATGCTTATTTAATCAAAGAGCTTTGATTAATAATGTAATATTCATTGGAGCTTTATATTATAGGTTCATAGGTCTCCAGAGAGGCTCTATCAACATCATATCAAGGTAAGAGTTGATACAAAGGTATAACTGTAATTTGGGAATTTAAGAAGAATTTTATTCTTCAGGTCAAATATGCAATTATATGATAACTGAGGTTGAATAATTAATTATTAATTTAAAAAATATATTTATTAATTTAAATATATAAAATTTTGAATTTCATATATATAAATAAATTAATTATTTTATTTGAGTGGGAGAAAATAAAATTGGTAAGTCAAAAATAGTTATTTATTTATGTAATTTTATAAGATGGTGATAATGATGATAATCAATTTAAATTTAGAATTTAGAATTTAAGTTTTGAAATATGATTATCATATTTTCCTTAAAAAGAAAAACACCTTATTTTGTAAAAAAAAAATTGATTTTAATTAAATAATTGAATAAAAGAAAAGTGCAAAATCCCTAAAAAGGGAATAGCAGTACACGCCTGACATAGTCCAAGGACTATGCCATGCATGTACCACTATACAGATATTGTATATGTGTAGTTTTTATTGTATTTATTTAATTATTTAATAATTTGAAAATAGTTTTTTCAAATTTGGTAAGTTGGATGTTTACCTAAATCAAATTCTATCATCATTATTATATTGTATTATATTACTATTATTATTAGGAATAATAAGGTAATATAAATCTAAATATATATATATATATGATATAAAAGAACAAGAGAAATATACACAATAGACAAAATATACATCAGACATAACACAATCCACAATTCATAATAGTTCTTAGAGTTTTTTGTTAGACAAAAACTCGTTCTTTCTTCTTCTTTATTCTAGCCATTCTCAGACCATAATCCAAGTTATCATATGTTGAGAAATACTTGTGATTCCTAAAATACAAGCTCATGCTCTCTATGAACCCACACACATCTTGAGGTGTAGAGAACACTCTAGAAGATCGTGGTTTGAGTGCTAAAAGCTTTGGATAGGAAGATCGTTAAAAATACAAAATTACTCAAGGACACTTGATAGGTTTCAAGAGGTAAAAGTTTATGTTCTTGATTTTTTGTGTTTATATATTCTATATAAATATATTGTATATTTATATACATATTTGTTGCATGATTAATAGTATTGTATGATAATGTTTCTGGATTGTTTTCTTGATCATATAAATTATTTATATGATTAATGAATTTTTTTATTAATGTTGTTCTGTTGTTCATAAACAACAATGGGCCCACCACGTAAAGTTTTCGCTGCGTGCTCTGAATGGTTTTCCAACAATCGGTATCAGAGCCAGGTTATTAATCTATACATATTATTAATTGCTATGTGGGATTATATTCATTTTTATATTATATGCGATATATATTTGAATGAATGGATGTTTATTTTCATGATTATAGATTCTTAAGGGTTGTTTATTATAGTGCTTTTGGGTTTATGAATTGTTCTTAAAATTTCTAGATGAAATGTGTAAGCCAATTTGGGGCATAGAATTTTTGTATAAAAATGATGGGTATAAAATTTTGTTGTGACCTCAAGCACGAGCTCGAACATGAGCCCCGAGCACGAGCTCGAACCCGAGCCCGAGGTGCTGCCCAGCCATCCACGTCCGTGCTGCCAGCCAACGCGCCCCTGCGCACCCAGGTAGTCGTGCCCTTGCGTGGCCAGCAACTGTGCCCTTGTGCCCAGCCACCGCGCCCCTGCTGCGAGCCTCCTACGCTCACCCTAGCCCCACTGCCGGACCACTAGCTGTCACCGCCCCTTGGTACCACACCTAGTGTTTTGTTACCATAATTATATTTTTAATTATTCATTTAATTAAAAATTAGAAATTGAATTAAAATGATTTTAATTTGGAAATTTCTTTAAATTGAAATAATGGTGATTATTTACCTTAATTAAAAAAGTTTTAATTGCTATCTTCCATAATAAAAACTGTTTTAATTAAAATATCCAAAATTAAAATTATCTTGAATTTTAATTTATTAAAATTAAGTTGCTTAATTTTATTTTTGAATTAAATTACCCAAATTCCAATTGGGCCTTAGAAACTTTTGGGTATTAAAACTCAAAGTTTAATTATTTTAAAAGTTTGTATGATAATGTTTTTGGATTGTTTTCTTGATCATATAAACTATTTATATGATTAATGAAAAAAAATTATTGTTGTTGTTCTGTTGTTCATAAACAACAATGGATCCACCACGCAAAGTTTTCGCTGCGTGCTCTGAATGGTTTTCCAACAATTCACTCATGTGTTCATATTTAAATTTTAAATTTTGGGTTGAACATAGTCTTATATAACGATTATCCACAAATATGATGCATATTTAATTGTCATATAAATTTTAAATATATAATAAATGTCATATATTATAAAAGAATGACATAAACAAATTAAAAAAATTAAACCAACACTTTATCTAGAATTTTAAATAAACAAATAAATAAAATAAGATAATTTTTTTAAAAATAAAAATAGTTAAACTAAGAATCATTTAGATACATACTTTTTATATATAAAGATATTATGCATTCTAGTTTTAAAATTAAATATTTTGTTCTTTAATGGAAAATCCTTACTCCCCTAAGTACATGATTGCAAGTTATTGTGAATAAGTTGTCTACTCTAAAGATAACATTGTCGGAGTTCTTCATTGTGGGTGAGATAATAGCCAAGTTGCCTCCATCTTGAAAAGAGCTATAGAAAGAAGATTCTCCATAAGAATAATGAGATATCTTTGGAGGAGATCCTAAAGCACATAAGGATTGAAGAATAGTCTCGTTCTAGGGACAAGTGTATGGAAGAATCCAATGGTGGGACATCCAAGGCTAACGCCATATAGAAAACCTCTCAATCCAAAGTGAAGGCTGATAACTCTTGAATAAAGAGTTATTTTTATACTTTTAAGCTTATAAATATAGAACTAGGTTGAGTGATGTTTGTTTGTTATTGTCATTTTTAGTTATTTCCTTTTCCTTTTAGAGTTCTTGTGTCCTTTTTGGTTTTTAAGAGCTGAAAGTAGGCAACTAAGGAATTTATGCATGAATTGTCTAAAGAATAAAAATGAAAAGTGATTTGGCTCTAAATTGTTTAATTTATGTTGAAATGTTAGGTTTTGCTCGCAAAAATTTTTTTGTTGGAGCATTTTCAGCAGGATACAAAGAGGCAAATTCAACATATGAAGGAGAGACACGTGGCACCATTAATTGAGTTGGCAAGGAGTGATGGGGTGGAAAAATTCAAAGAAAATTGGCTGAATTTTGGAGTAATTTCAAGAAGCAATGTTAGAGACCCACGTGAGAGGCAAGGATGGCATTTTTGGGACATGAGGAAAAATGGTTTTGTACCCTAGTTGAAAGAAAAAGAAAGGACAACCTCCATTACCACTTTCAGCCATTTTTTGAGTGAGAGAAGCACCAAGTACAAGGAGACTTCAGCAGTACAAAGAGGGAAAGGGAGAAAAGAAGAAGAGGAGAAGAAGAGAATATTCATTCCATCATCATTTTGAGCTATTTCTTCTGTTTGTTTGTTATTCCTTTCCTATTTTCTCTAGTATTTTGTGATTGATTACTCACAGATATATTTGAATTTGTATTTGTGTTTCATGATTTTTCCATGAACTCGATATTTTGAGGCTTTGATTATTAATGAACTCTGTGTCTTAGATTTCAATTTCTAGCACTTAATTTTAGCAAAAATACCCATGGTTCATTCAAGTGTGGTTAATGATGAATTCTTGTTGTTGTATGGCCATCAATGGAAAGATGATTAGTTATATTTGTGCTGAGAAGTTTGAATATAATGGAGGAACTTGAATGACACAAGTAGATAATTTTGTTAGATTATGTTTTATGAATAGCATATGAATGTGTTATTTTCATTGTGTAGCAATTGTGAATTGATGCTTAAATGTGAATTGTTAAACTTGATTAGCATAGGAATATCTTTAATTAGGTGAAAGAATTAATATCATAGGATTTGGAAAAGTTCTATGAACTTAATTTGAATTTTTGTTAACTTTTGGAATTTTGTTGCAGCAAAACGTACATGTCACTTGACATAGATGGATTTAATAATTCAAGCTCATTTCAACCAATTGATTTTTTTTCTCAATTTTAGATTGACATTGCAGTTTATTTTTAAGAATTTTTTATTGATATAAAGTAGTGTTAGTTTACAAAAATCAAAACAAATTAATTTGGCTACTTTTGCAATTGTTTGGTAATTGATTCGCGCACTTAGTTTTAATTTGCAATCTCTGTTGAGACGATCTCGAGTACTTATCACTTGCTCATAATTGATCAAATTTTATCACAACAAAGGCCCACAAGAAACCCCAATCAAAGAAGGATACTTACCTATCCCCAAGGAAGAATGAAGGGAAAATTAAAGGGTATGAAAGGCCCTTGTTTTGTTTGTGGCAAGAGTGGTCACATGGCTAGGGAATGCAAGTTCCGAAAATCCAAAAACTATGGATCCAAGGTCAAGAAAATCAAAGAGGAGTTGGTTGCCACCTTGAGTGAGGTGAAAGTCATCCAAAGAAAAGTGCAAGGATGGTGGTATGACACTTGTGCCATCATTCATGTAACTTATGATAGAGAGTCTTCAAGATGTTTGAAGAATCAAATGATGGCCATGAAATCCAAATGGGGAATGAGTATAGATCCAAAGTGTTGGGCAAGAGAAATGTTGATCTCCACTTTACATCCGTAAAAAAAGTTCTTCTAACTAACGTGTTGTATGTTCCTAACATGATTAGAAATTTTGTAACTGGGAACTTGTTGAGTAAATCGGGCATCAAAGCGGTGTTTGAGTCCGGCAAGCTAATCTTGTCAAAGGGGAATTACTTTGTGGGGAAAGGGTATGTTTGGAATGGGATGATTAAATTGTGTACCAAAAACTCAAGTTTTGACATTAATGGATGCACATCTTCCTCTTATATGCTTGACTTTGATTCTATTACTTTGTGGCATAATAGAATTGCTCATATATGTTATAGTACAATTAAAAGAGTTATCAAATGTAGTTTAATTGTATGCAATGATGTCCAACATGATAAATGTGAATTATGTATTAAATCTAAGATGATAAAGAAACCTTATCCAAGTGTTGAAAGAGAAACTAACTTGTTAGATTTAATATATAGTGATTTATGTGAATTGAATGGAATAATTACTAGGGGTGGACATAGGTACATTATGTTGGAATTAGGCTTCACAAACCATTCTTTGTATTACAACTCAATGACAAAATCATACAAGTAAATCAATCTCATAGAATAGTTAAACACAAATTACATAAACACAATGGATAAAAAAATTGAGTAGACCTTCCATGAAGAACAAACACTAGGGGCATAAAATCACAAGCTATGATTTTGTGTGAGGCACAAAAGTGATAAGGCTTGACATAAATTAATATTTGTTGTCCAAAAATCTCTATTCCTAGCCTTCCTTTGAAGATGATTGAAGCTACAACTAGTGGAATGAGATTGGGATTCACAAGCCTTGGATCTCCATGCAATTCAAGCTTTCTTGATGAAGATCTTGGAGAAAACTAGTAATCTTGGAGCAAGAGAAAGAGAGAGACAATTCTTCTTTAGTGAGAGAAAGAAGTGAGTATCAAGTCACCAATTAACTCATTTGAACACCTTAAATAGTATGATCCTCATTAGACTCAACCAATGAGATTAGAGCATTTAAATTTAAGTTTTGGAGCTAAAACACGTAGCACTACGAACATTCTGTAACGGACCAGGCGATGCGCCCTATACTAGGTGACACATCGCTTGGTACTTCTCTCTCTAAGGTTTTGAGAGCCCAGGCGACGTATCGACAATGCCTCTGTAATACGGGTCCATGAGATCTCTCAAAACACCTCCAAATGCTCACACATTTTTTGGTACTCTTATATACTCCAGATAAATACTTTGGACCCAAAAGTTTGATTTAAAAATGCCTATACTCAAAGACAACTTTCACATGTTGACTTTTGTGAAATCGTTATTGTTTAAACACCTCTTCGTGCTTAAGCAATTCCACCATGTATTTAACCAATCTCAACATTCCCCCACTTGGTTAAATACACCCTCTCTTTTCTAGCCAACGATATTAGTGCATAAAGTAAAGTACCTTTTGGGTTTGAACTTTACCTTAGTGAAAACACTACAATGCTTAAATCGAAATGCTAAGGTATTTTTAAAATATTGAACCTAGCATTCCCAGTGATAAAAACCACTAATGTCTCACACACCTATATCTTATTTACTTATGTATTTCGCACTATTCGTGCCCAACACTATTAATGGCCTTGTGCTTGATCCATTCATGAACCATTCGGAGAGAAAACTCTTATTCTCTTGAGAGGTGGCCTACCTCTAGGTCACATAGGTGAAATTCTTACAGCATCTTTACTACCTTTAGAGATGCTTGTTACTCTTAACTGAATTTCATTAAAAGCCTTAGGCTTAACCCTCTGTTGACGTGGTTCTTCGCCAACAGGTAATTAAGAAAAGGAGAGAAAGAGATTAGTGCTTAATAACGAACCGAAATAGATAAATGATCTTTTAATGGATTGATGATACAACTACGTTTTTAGGTGGTTCAAAGGTTAAAATCCTTCTACTCCACCAGCCAATATTATTGCTATATGTCTGGTATTCTTTACAGGGTATTTCCTTGTACAATAGAATCCAACCCTTTGCAACTCCCAGGGTCTCCATATTTATAGGAGAGGGCACCTGGGAGTTGGTAAGGGGGGTCATCCCGTGACCTTCTTACCTATCATGTCACTTCTGTGACATTCATGATTAATTCCTAAAACTTGACAAATGAAGTGTGGTCTAATCAATAGGTAAGATATTTGGTATGCTTGTTTAAAATATCCAGTACTTTGGGTGCAAAACCGGGTAGCTTAGGGGACACGCTTCACAGGCAGTTTTGCACCTCTTGCCTACTGAAACTTTCCTTCCAAGGAAAATTTCTATCCTGACCCTCCTGACACACGAATTCTGAGTAATCGGGGATCTGTTGGGAGCACAGGCGCGTGTTCATAGAACCGCGTGGTCTCACTCTCCATGGGCTGAGATTACCTCAGCTCGTGCAAAGGAAACACCTCTTTTGACTCTCCCTTATGCTTAGGTCGCCTTTTCTGAAATTTCTTCTTTTGTTCGCTAGGCGACCAGATGGGACCCAAGAAGAACGCTCCCAAGAAGACCGCAGGCAGCTCGTCCTCCCAATAGTCTAAAGGAAAGGAAGTGATGACAGACTCCCCAATCCCCGTCTTTGGGCCGGCCGTGGAGCGGGAGCTCGAGGTGGCGCCCGACGCTTTTTTCGAGGCCGAGAGGATCGTCTCGAAGATCACCGACCAGGGGAGAGTGAATAAAATATTCCTCTCCCACAACATCGAGCTGGGGAGGGGCGCCTTGATCGCCTGACCTCCCCTAGAAGGTGAGCGGAGCTGCGCACCGCTCGACGAGGAAAATGCGGCCTGGAGTGACGAGCACTTCAAGGCTGGGGCCTTCCTCCCGCTGGACCAATATTTCGCCGACTTCCTCAACTATGTGAAGTTGGCGCCTTTCCAGCTCCCCCCAAATCCTACCGTTTGTTGGCGGGGTTGGGATATCTGTTCTTGAAACAGGAGTGGGAGGTCCCCACTCCGGCAGATATCCTATATTTTTTCTGCCTCAAGGCCAGCCCGGAGCAGCGGGGCCGAGGCGACGGGTTCTATTACTTGACCTGATTTCCAAATACGGCTGCGGTCATCGAGCTGCCCAACCACCCCAACGACTTTAAAGACCAGCTCTTTATGTCCAAGGGGTTTCGCAACTGCAAACTGCACTACTTCAACCATCCTTGTAAGTACCTTTTACTCTTAGCTCGTAAGTTAAGTATTGGTTAGCTCCCCCCTTTATCCATTTCTGACTTAGAATAATTCTGCAGCCATTTTCGCGAGGACAGACAAGTCTGTGATCCTCGGGAGTCAGTACGAGACAGTGGCGGGTTTGCCCCCCAGTGAAAAGGACTATCACTAGCTCGTGATAGACGAGACGATGCTGGCATGCAAGCTGATCTCTCCAGGCCAGACTTTGGCCCTGAGGAGACCCCGGGGGCTTCCCCCAGCTCGCGAGATGAGGCCCATCCCCGAGGAGGAGGCCGCGGGGGAAGGAGACGAGGAGGACGAGGTGCCCCTCGTAAGGACGAGGAGGAAGCGGGCGCTGGAGGTCGCCCAAAGAACGGACGAGGAGAGGATCCAGTCCGGAGCAGCCGTAGGTCCCTCTGGGCAAGGTAATCCTTACACGTTCAGGGGCTTAGATATGGCCAATGCCGATCCTCGGTTAGCTAGGTTTAATCCCAACCAGCCAATCCAACGCCATCGAAACAACCCCGACCTCGACGTAACCCTACTCCAGTGTGTCGAACGGTTCGTGCTGGATTACGAGAGTAGCCGCCCTAGGGGTACTGTAGTCGTAGACAACACTTTAGCCTTTAGGTCGGCCTTATTTGAGGAGTATGGGACCAGTCTTCGGTCATGGCCCTCGTTCCGGGAGGGTATCGTAGCTCTGGGTCTTAGGCAGTACGTAGAAGAGTCTAGTCCTGAGCCAGTTTCGGACCCAGAACCAGTGCCAGCCTGCGAAGTCATTGTCTTAGATTCCCCCGCAGAAGCTTCGGGGCCAATGGTCGTGGCCATAGATTCCTCTTCTTGCTCGAGGGGTAGGATCCCTTTCAATATATATACTTGAGTTCCGCTTTTTCCCCCTTATTTTTGTTCTTGCATAAATGCTTACTTGTATATTAATGTTGTCTTTGTTTTGGCAGAGGAAATGTCTCAGCCCGGGAACAGAGACCTGCGAGCTATGTTCGCCGGAGGGAACTCTTTTGCTGGGGCCTCTGGGCCCAAAATGAAGAAGCTCCGGGTGGCGAAGAAAGCCGCTGGGACCCCAACCAAGTCCCCTACAAAGGGGAAAGACCAGACCCCAGCTGCCCATGCCAAGGTACCTCCACCTCCTGCTGCAGTGGAGAAGATGCCCCTGCCCCCTCCACGAGCTCCAGCCTTTGTTCGGGATACGGGGGCGGAGCCCAGAATTTTGGCAACCGCAGCCCCCAAGGTGCACATTCCGGTGGACCCTCAGGCCCTGGAGAAAATTCCCGACGTCTTTCGGGGGACGGTGTACGAGACAGCGACCTACACCGTCGACCACTACTACGACGCCACCGAGAGGGACCTGCGGGCGATCGAAACAAGGAGCCCGGAGAGCGTGATGGAGTCTTCACTGGGAATGGCTCTAACGGTAAGCTGGCTTTACATTTTGTACCCTTCGGTTACCATGCATCGTACGTTCTTTCTTTTTTCTTTTCTAAGGCAGTTGCCTCTTTGCTTTGCAGGGTGCCTTGGCTCTTCACCGGAGCATATCCAGGTCCAAGGCTCGCCTCGAGGACATGAGGGGCAAGCATCAGGATGTTTTGGCCGCCCAGCAGACTACTTTGGCCGCCCTGAAGACTGCCCAAAAGCAGGAACAGGAGGCCAAGGATGCCTTGGCAGCCACGCGGGCTAAGCTGGATGCCTCCCGCCCCAAGCTGGAAGAGGCCGAGGCTAACAAGGCCGCCCTAGCCGCTGTAACGGACGAACTTGAGGAGGCCAGGACTGCTCAGGCCGCGCTGGACTCTGCAAAAACCGAGGCCCAGGAGGCTAAGGCCGCCTTGGAAAAGGAGAAGGCGGCTTCCAGCTCCGCCATGGAGGACATGTTATACCACTGCTGGGTCTTCAACCCGGATGGCGACTTTTCCTTCCTAGGAGCGGAAGTCTGGGAGCCCTTCCTGGAGGGGTTTAAAGCTCGTCTTCAGCAAGAGGCGCCCTCTGAGACCGGGGAGACCTCAACAGCGGCCGAGCAGGAGGGCGAGACGGCAACCTCAACGGAGCAGCCCGGTGGGGCCTAGGGCATTTCTTTTTCGAACACTTTTATTATTATTTTTTTGTAACTTTTGTATGAGGTTTTTTCACCTAGAGACAATTGGCTTTATCCATTTTTGCTTCTATACACTTTTCTTTTTGTTGGTGCTATGATTGATGCTTTTATATTTTCCTTAGAAAAAAATGTTAACCAATCTTGACCCACTTCTAAGATAAGTCCCGGTTGCACTCCAGACCTTGCATTAAGAACTTAGTTCGTGTTAACCTCTTATTGATATCTCGTGCTTTTTAAGAAAAACAACGATCAATCAATTTGAATTAACTTCTAAGTTTTATGACCTGGTTATGTCCAGGACGTTAGTTTGAAAACTTAGTTCGCGTTAATTTTTATCAATATCTCGTGCTTTTTAAGAAAAACAACGATCAATCAATTTTGAATTAACTTCCAGTAGGGAGGGCGCCAACCAAGTCGATTCCCCAGACCGCAAATGGCCATGGGAATGAGATCATCTTCAGCTCGACTGGGGGAGCTCGGGAAACTGTGGAGAATCGCTGGCACTTATCACATTTCTTGACGTATGAGGTCGAGTCCTTTGATAGAGTGGGCCAGTAATACCCTTGCCTTAAGACTTTTAGGGCCAAGCTTTGCCCCCCAGTGTGTTCCCTGCAGAAACCCTCATGCACTTCCTGCAGGACGGCCTTTGCTTCGCCTGGCAGAACACATCGTAGGAGAGGTAGGGAATGCCCACGTCGGTACAACACCCCATCTATTATCGTATACCTTGGAGCCTGGTACAGTATCCGACGTGCGTCATTACTCCCTTCAGGTAACTTCCCTTCAGTGAGATACTCGAGGATAGGGGTCATCCAGGTCGGCCTGGCGTTGATCATCTTGACCTCCGCCCCGGCCTCTTCTATACTTGGTTTCTCCAAGTACTCTACCGGTACTAACCCCAGAGCCTCCGTCTCCCCGGAGGTAGCGAGCTTGGCGAGAGCGTCTGCATTAGCGTTCTGCTCCCGAGGTATCTGCTCGATTGAGCCTCGCTCAAATGCGGATAGTTCGACTTTTACCTTGGCCAGGTAAGCAGCCATCTTGGCTCCTCGTGCTTGATATTCACCTAGCACCTGGTTTACCACTAGCTGGGAATCGCTGAAGCATTGAACGGAACTGGCCTTCAGCTCCTGGGCTACCCTCAGTCCGGCCAGCAAAGCTTCGTATTCAGCCTCGTTGTTGGAGGCCTTGAATCCGAATCTCAAAGCCGAGTGGAATCTATGCCCCTCTTGGGATATCAAAATGATTCCAGCCCCGGATCCATTCTCATTGGATGAGCCATCCACGGAGATTTTCCATGACGCCTGGGTCGAGGTGACCTGGGGTGACCCTTCCACAGGATCCTCCCTGAATCCTGCGCACTCTGCCACAAAATCGGCCAGGGCCTGACTCTTTATGGCAGTTCGGGGGGTGTACAAAATTTTGAACTGACTGAGTTCGATAGCCCACTTTAACAGGCATCCCGATGCTTCAGGTTTTTGCAAAACCTGCCTTAAAGGCTGATCGGTCATGACGTGTATTGAGTGGGACTAGAAATACAGCCTGAGCTTTCGGGAGGCCGTGATAAGATAGAACGCCAATTTTTCCATCAACGAGTATCGGGACTCAGCCCCGAGAAGTCTCTTGCTGATGTAGTAGACCGGTTTTTGAACCCGGTCTTCTTCTCGGACCAATACGGCACTAGCTGCATCCTTTGTGACAGCTAGGTAGAGGAAAAGGGGCTCTCCTGCCTTTGGTTTGGACAATATGGGCGGCTTGGCCAGATGTGCCTTCAGGTCGAGGAAAGCACTTTCGCACTCCTCTGTCCATTCGAATTTCTTATTTCCTCGGAGCAGGTTGTAGAATGGCAGGCACTTGTCGGTGGATTTTGAAATAAACCGATTTAGGGTTGCCACCCTTCCTGTCAGGCCTTGGACATCTTTACGCGACCTGGGTGAGGGAAGCTCGAGCAATGACCTGATCTTAACGGGGTTAGCCTCTATTCCTCTAGTGTTGACAATGAAACCCAGGAATTTTCCAGACGCGACCCCGAAAGTGCATTTCTGAGGGTTAAGCCTCATGCCGTATTCTCTTAGTATCTTGAAGCACTCTTCCAGGTCGGAAGCATGGTTATCGGTAGTCTTTGAATTGAACAGCATGTCATCAACGTACACTTCCATGTTCTTCCCAATCTGGTTGGCGAACATTCTATTCACTAATCTCTGGTATGTAGCACCGACGTTCTTCAACCCGAATGGTATGACCTTGTAACAATAGACGTTAGTCGGGGTCATGAAGCTGGTGTGCTCTTGGTCCACCGGATTCATGGTGATCTGATTATAGCCTGAGTACACGTCCATAAAGGACATGAGCTCGTGCTCCGCTGTGGCATCCACCAATTGATCAATCCTTGGCAAGGGAAAACAATCTTTGGGGTAGGCTTTATTCAGGTCGGAGAAGGCGATGCAGGTCCGCCATTTCCCGTCGAGCTTCGGGACCAGCACGGGGTTGGCGACCCAAACCGGAAACTTGGCTTCACAGATAAAGCCGCATTTCTTGAGCCGGGCTACTTCTTCTTCTAAGGCCTCAGCCCGAGTTGTTCCCAGGCGCCTCTGCTTCTGGGACTTTGCAGGAACGCTCTTATCCAAATGAAGGGTGTGCATGATGACATTTGGACTGATTCCCACCATGTCCTCGTGTGACCATGCAAACCCATCCAGGTTATCCTGCAGAAACTTGATCAGCTCCGCTTTCCTCTTGCCACAGAGGTTTTTCCCGAGCTTGACCATCCGTGAAGGATTTTGTGGATCGATGTTTACTTCCTCGAGCTCTTCAATAGCTTGGAGCTCGGACTTGTCTTCAATATCCTCACTTAGGATGATACTTTCCCCATCGGCGCTCTGAGGTTTTTCAATCTCAGGATTAGTTAAAGGCTCCTGAGATTCCTCTCCTCCACCTTGGATGGCCATCGTTAGCTGCCCGGGTTTTGATTTTCCCTTCATGGAAACGCTGTAGCATTCCCTGGCAGCGAGCTGATCGCCACGGACCATGCATATTCCCGTGGAAGAAGGGAATTTCAGCGCGAGGTGGCGAACGGAGGTGATGGCCTCGAAAGCTATAAGTGTAGGTCGGCCCAAAATGGCATTGTACGCAGCGAGGCAGTCGATGACCACGAACTCAAGGAGTTTTGAGACTGTCCGAGGTCCCTTTCCTAAGGTGATCACCAGCTCGATCGTCCCTATAGCCGTTGATCCTTCTCCTGAGAAACCATACAACATCATGGAGGTCGCCTTCAGCTCGGCGACAGTCAAACCCATATTCTCCAACGTGGACCGGAATAGAAGGTTTACCGAGCTCCCATTATCGATCAGCACTCTCCTAACCCTCTGATTAGCGAGCTGCACTGCTACGACCAGAGGGTCGTTATGAGGGAACTGAACGTGGCTAGCATCTTCTTCAGTAAAAATGATTGGTTGCCTCTCCAATCGCTGCTTCTTTGGCAGATGCTGCTCGGGGACGAACTCTACTCCATTATGCGCCTTGAGTTTGTTTACGTACCTCTTTTGGGCACCCCTGCTCGTGCCAGCCAAATGCGGACCTCCTGAGATTGTGGATATCTCTCCTCCTATCACTGGAGGAGGGACGTCTTGATCTATCCGAGACCCGGGCTGACTGACCGGGGCTTCCGGAGCAAGTCAGCTTGTTGGAACCCTGTTCCGCGCATACTGAGCCAAGGGGCCAACTCTGATGAGAGTTTCGATCTCATCTTTCAAATGCCTACAATCATCGGTATTGTGGCCATCGTCGTTGTGGAAACGGCAAAACTTGGAGGTGTCTATTTTCCCTTTTTGGTGCTTTAATGGCTCCGGCTTCTTCCAGGGGAGGCGAGCAGAGTTCGCTTGGAAGATGTTCTCCCTATAGTGGGTGAGCTCTGTATAAGTCGCGTAGACCGGCTTAAATTTTTCTACGGACTTATTCTTCTTTGGGCTGTGCTGGTTGCCCTCGCCGTTCCCCTTTCTTTTGCCTCCACCGAACTGGTTATTCTGCGTAACGTTCTGGGTCGCTGTCACGACCTCCATTCCCACTCCAGCGGGCTGCTCAGGGACCTGGCTGGTTCCTGCAGCTAAGGCTTGGGCCTCCTCCAAGTTGATCCACCCTTGGGCCCTATTTAGGAATTTGTTTACTGAGCTGACTCCCTTCCTTTGTATTTCATTCCAGAGTCCCCCTCCGACGAGGATTCTAGTTCTCAAAGCCATGAGCTTGGAGCTGTCATCTGCGTCTCTGGCCCGAGCAGCGACGTTCGCGAACCTACTCAGGTAATCCTTCAAAGGCTCGTCGGTTTGTTGCCTCACGTTAGCCAGGGAGTCAGCCTTGACGCGGGCAGCCTGGGAGGCTCGGAATGCCCTTTTGAAGTCAGCAGAGAAAGTTTTCTAGGACCTGATTGATTGTTTCTTGCTTTGTTTGAAACACTGTTTGGTTGGCCCGGTCAGTGTGGAGGGAAATATCAGACACCTCAGTTCAGGGCCAATGTTGTGGGCCATCGTCAGGGTATTGAACATCCCCAGATGATCCGACGGATCTCCGTCTCCGTTGAATTTGGACAAGTACGGCATACGGAAACCGGGTGGGTATGCCGTTGCTGCTATGCTGAGGGCGAAGAGCTCAAGCTCGTCCCCTGAATCATATTCGTCTTTCTCTTTCTCCGACAGGAGCTTCCTCATTAGCTCCTCCATCTGAGCCAGGCGCTCAAGGGTTTTGTCCTGATTTCCTTGGTTACTCCGGGCCTGTTCAACAACTCCGGATCCATTGTATACATTTTGTGGTTTATTGCCCCTCCTATCTTGAGATAGGTTATTTGGGGCATTCCCGCCGTTACGTACCTCGGACAGGTCTCCCCCTGAGCGAGCATGGCTGCCACCTCCTACCGGGTCCCCCTATGAGAGTTAAGGCGGTCTCGTAGGTCGCCCCTCGGGGTGGCTTAAGGACTTTGCGCTGAGCTTAAGCGTTGATGCAGGTCTTCGCCAGAAAGGTCACTTCGGCGACTTCCAGTCCAGTAGCTCCCATTAGAGAAGCTCAGAGTCCGCCTCTGGGGGTGAGGATCTGGGCTTCCTCTGGGCGCCCTGCTACGATGGGAAGGCCTTGCGGACGGCGGGTTTCTCCTGCTGCTTCCATAAGCTAGAATATGTCGGATAGACCGAGGAGGAGACGGATATCTTATTGGTGAAGGAGGATGTCTGACTGGGGATGCAATCCTGGTTCCGTCAGGGCGGATCAGGTTAGGTGGGGGCCTTTCGGCCCTGCCAACCTGCGGGCCTTGCGCCTGCCAATCTGGACGAGGCGCAGGACGGCTGGCCGGGACGGGCTGGTGCTGTAAGCCCTCCCCAGATCTCCTTCTAGAATTCCCTCGAGCTCTCCTGGGAGCGCTCGAGGCTGGCAGTGAGCTGGGAGTTGAAGTTCGGACCGAGCGGCTATACTGTTGTTTGGCTCTAGGTATTTTTTCGAAGTTTGCCTCTCGACAGTGCGATGAGGGAGTAGAGTTGGACGTCGGAGGTCTGACCGAGCGGCTAGGCCTGGATCGATTACCCCGGCGGGACTTACGAGTCTCGCCTTTCCTCTTTCCGACGTTAGCGTCGGTTGTAAGAGGGGGTAATCGGGCCAACACCTCCTTAATCTACTGATTAGCTTTGGCCAGTTAGCTCCTCAGCTAAGCGTTCTCCATCTCTACCGCCGTGTAAAAATCCGGGTTTGGATTAGGTGGCCGGGGTGTCGAACTTCCAGTGTCATCCTGGCCTATCGGCTGCTTGCCCAGCTGCTGCTGGACTTCAGGATTTTGCTCACTGGAGATGGCGGCATGATGAGCCTCCTACCCATCATGTTGTTCCGCCTCATTACCGTGTCTTGATCGAGTGGTCACCATAGTTGGATGTTTGCGATAGCACCAATCTAACTAGCTCTCAATGAAAGCACCAAACTGTTGACGCGGTTTTTTGCCAACAGGTAATTAAGAAAATAAGAGAAAGAGATTAGTGCTTAATAATGAACCGAAACAGATAAATGATCTTTAAATGAACTGATGACACAATTACGTTTTTAGGTGGTTTAAAGGTTAAAATCCTTCTACTCCACCAGCCAATATTATTGCTATATTTTTGGTATTCTTTACAGGATATTTCGTTACACAATAGAATTCAACCCTTTCTAACTCCCAGGGTCTCCATATTTATAGGAGAGGGCACCTGGGAGTTGGTAAGGAGGGTCATCCCGTGACCCTCTTACCCATCATGTCACTTCTGTGACATTCATGATTAATTCCTAAAACCTGACAAATGAAGTGTGGTCTAATCAACAGGTAAGGGGGATAATGGGCCGCACGACCCAACCCAGTCGTGGGTGCCTGAATACGCACATTCATGCTGTGTGTCCGAGAATTCAGGGATATATCAGACACGTGATGTCTGATATATGCACGTTTACATTGCGTTGTTGACTTTATAAAAGGTCATAGCTTCCAACTCCAGCTTGTATCCCGAGCTGGATGCCTTCTCGACCTGCGGCCTTCATAGTCCTGACTCGGCCCTTGAGTAATCTTGGCGAGCCTTTGGCTACCTCGAGCTAAAGAGGTAGGACCTGACGACGGCAGCTCCGGTCATGGGGTATCAACGTGGCTGATATAATTAGGCCATATCTCAGCTCGCTAATAGCCCGTTGGAAAATCAGGGCGTACAAAGGGAAACAATTCAATGGAGGAGATACCACAGAGGTAAGGGTTAAATCTAACTTGTGTTATTGAATTTTTCTGTTGAATTCTACCATAGTGGGGAAGCTTTCATGAGAGTGAGTTTTGATTTGAATTTTGGGTGTAAGTGAGGATTAGGGAGCTGTTCTTAAGTGGATATGATGTCTAGGTTGTATGGACAAGGAATCCAGTGTCAATTCTGTGTTTGATTGGTGTTTAGGGTGAGAATTTATGGGTTAGGTTCGAATAAATATGTTGAATAAATGGTGATTTTTTGGGTTTGGAGGCTTGAGCCGCAGTCCTGTTTTTCAGACACCGTGGCCTGTGTGCTAGAAGAGGCTGGAAGGTGTAATGCCCCGAATTCTCCGATGTGTTTAACGGCGTGAATAGTAGGCCGGGAGGGCCATACTTGCTTAATTGCGTTATTAATTGATAAAATGCATGTATATGTTGATTATATTATGATATGATGTGAAATGTATGCATGTGAGTCCATATTTTTAATTACAAGGGTGTGATGGTAACTTGGCCCGTTGAGGGTGAATTGCTTATTTGGATGCATGTTGGTGATATATTGTTTTAAGGCCACATTATAATGTGGATTTGTTCGAGCTATTCGGCATGAGATGATCTTTAAGTATTAAAGTAGCGGTTTAGTCATAACGGGATTAAGTTCGAGGCTCGGGGTAAGTCTCGGAATGTTTTAATGATTAGAACGTTGCCGGGAGTAAAAGGGTAACGGGACATGAATTATTGGTGTTTGGGAATTTTGAGAATAGCGGGAATTGGGAAGCGTTAATTATGATTAACGGTATAGGTTCGAAAGTAGCAACTTTGCCCTTGGGAAGGCTTTAGGAAATTTTAAAGACCTAGGGGTATTTTAGTCATTTGGGTTTGGATTTATATGGCTTTGGATGGCTGTAGAAACAGAACAGAAAAACAGAGCAAGAATTACCCTTCCCGTACATCCATTTCTCTCTTTCTTCCTTTGAAGTTCTTGGTCCCAATTTGAAGATACAAGCTAGGAAATCAAAGCTTGGAGGTTGTAGACTCGGTTCATCCATTGAAAATGACTTTAATCTCATTTGAGGTAAGAATTCATTCATGAAAACTAAGCCATACTCTGTTTTACTTTATAGTTTTCAGCTTATAGTTTTGGTGTGGATAGTTGGAATCAATGGGAGTATTGTGTAAGATTGATTGGGTTTTGATGAGGGTATTATGTAGATGAAGTTTAGGGGTTGAATTGGGTGTTTGGTAAGGTTTTGGATTGGTTTGGAGGGTTTGGTTTCAAGAAAAATCGCAAAGAAGATGAACCAGAAAGTTTCTGGTCTGTAATTGGCGCAGTAGCGCTATTCAGGGCTCAGAGATGGGCTTTCTGACTTGGAAATAGGGCTACAGCGCCATTTATTAGGGCTGCAGCGCCATTTGATGGAGCTGCATCGCTAGTCCATTTTTCAGCAAACCTATTTTAGGGCTCGGAATGATCCTTAAGGTTCGGGGTTTGGTTCCTTTGCCCCGTTTGAGTATATTAAGAATCCCGAGAGTGGGGGATTGATCCCGGGAGTGTGATTTTAGATTGTGAACCATTTATTAATTTATTTTATTAATGGATTATAATTGGTTTTGATTAGGTAACCGCTAAGGAATCTAAAGGTTGATCGTTCTCAGGGTTGTTTTTCTAATTCATTCTCGCTCGAACCAGAGGTAAGAAAAATGCACCCCAAGTGTGACATGCATGGATATTCATGAGGCATGTTGGTTGTGTTAATATGGACTTGGATTGAATAAAGAATGTTTAGCATATGTTGCTCACTTACGCATGGTACTGACTCATCAGTCAGTATTGGCAAAGGTGCTAGTTTCAACTGTGAAGCTGTGACTTATTAGTCAGGTTCGGCAGTGGTATTGGGCACTGGTCACGTTGAGCTGGCTCATTAGTCAGGACGGCCTTAGAGTGTTAACGCAAGCCAACAAGATTAGATCTAATCAACTATCAGCATTGAATGGCTCAAAGAGCATTAATGCCAGACCGACCCCGAGGGTCGATGAATGAAATAAGCGCTTGGAGGCTAGTGGCTTACCTAGCAGCCACACTCCCACTTGAAACAATGACGTGCTTGACAGTCACTCAGTATGGTTTACCAGAACTTGTTGAAGGCTAGTGGCTTATCTAGCAGCCACTCTTCCATTTGAATTAGTGACTTGCTTGTCAGTCACTCAGTATGGTTTGTCAGGACCTCATGTGATGTTCACTCATTTGTTTGAAAGCTTTATGCTCAGTGTGATTATAATGATAATCATTTGATAATGTTATTGAAAAGTGTTATGTTTTCTTGCTGGGCTTTGGCTCATGGGTGCTATGTGGTGCAGGTAAAGGGAAAGAAAAGCTCACCTAGCCTTGAGTGGAGAGCTGATGTGGTGATGTGTACATATGCGGCCGCTTGAACACCACGGCCAAGGAGTTCTCAGAGGAACTAGGGGGTTTACCCTATTTTTGCCGCTTAGGTCAGCAGGATTGTGAATTTGAAACAGTAATGACCATTTTGTACTGAGAACAACTTGTAAACGTTTTGTTTAGCTCTACAGAGCAGTTTGAAATATGAAAATCTCCATTTTCTTTTTATTGGTTTTATGCCTTAACCTGTTAAGTACACTTAGAGCACGTTTTTGACCAAAGGACTCGGGTAGCGAGTCAAATTTCTGGTCCACCGTTCACCATAACTGTTCTGGGGAAACCAGGGCGTTACAACTTGGTATCAGAGCAAAGCCAAGGTTAAGGTTCCTGTAGACTGGCTGGGCATGTACACACATCACTGAAGTCAAGCTCGACTCATGGTTTGGTAACTCTTTATGTAGTTATGTGCATAACTGCCTAAATGTGGTGCAAATGCTTTACCTGTATGCATGAGACACTGTGTTGGCCTTGTGCCCCTGAAATACTAAGAATTGTTATGTGATACATGCTGAGTGCCATAAACATGTATCTGTTTGTGAATGTTGAATGACTGTGGAATATGATAATTGTCTGCTTGTTCTTGGACCGTGAGGCGGCAAGAGGTTTAGTTATTACTACCTGACTGGCCTTATTGATTATTGTTTCAGTAAGGTATCAGTGATAGAATGAACCCAGAACAGACAGACACTACAGCTGGCCAGAGTGGTCAGTGTCAGAATAATGACAACAGTCAGGGTCAAGAGAATGACCAATCCCAAATTCCACAGCCAGCACCTGCAAACTGGCAATAGTTGTTTGAGGAATTGCAGGCTACAGTGTTAAAACAGGGAGAGGAGCTTCATCTCCTGAGATAGCAGCAAGTGCCTGTAGTGGCCAGTGTTGCAGAGGCACCTTCTGTGTCAGTGCCAGTTGCTGGGCAGCTGCCTGGGGTTGAAAACAGATTGGAACCTCTTTATGAGCGGTTCAGGAAACAACAACCTCCAGTGTTTGAAGGCAGTGCAGATCCTATCAAAGCTGAACAATGGATGAGCATGATTACCACTATTCTTGACTTTATGAGGGTAGTTGGTAGTGAGAGGGTGGCCTGTGCTGCCTATATGTTTCGGGATGATGCCCGGATTTGGTGGGAGGTGGTTGGCCAGACCAAGGATGTTAATCTCCTGAGCTGGGAGGAGTTTCAAACCTTGTTTAATGAAAAGTACTATAATGATACTATTAGAGCGGCAAAGGCTGATGAATTTATGAGGCTATTTCAGGGAAGCTTATCAGTAACTGAGTATGCCTTAAAGTTTGACCGTTTGGCAAAGTTTGCCAAAGAGCTGGTGCCCACTGATGGGACCAGGAGAGAGAGATTCCTCCAGGGGCTATAGCCCAGGTTAGCCCGAGACGTTCGCATCACCACTGTGGCAGGAGTCACTACTTATGCACAGGTGGTGGAGAAGGCACTCACAGCTGAGAGTGCAGAGACTAAGATCTGGCGTGACAGTGCAGCCAAAAAGGATTTCAGAAGGATAGTTCCTCCATTTGTTGGTTCTGGTAGGGGTGTTGGCCCCAGTTATCAGAAGAGGAAGGTTCCTGATACCTTCCCAGTTCCAGGTCCTGACAGGAGACCCCGTGGTATTACAATAGGTCGTCCTGGGAGCAGTGAAGCCTGGAAGACTCGTCCTGAATGCCCTAGGTGCAAGAGGCGCCATTTGGGAGAGTGTAGGGCAAAGGCCTGCTACTTGTGTGGAGCGGTGGGTCTTCTTAAGAAAGATTGCCCTCAGATAGGGAAAGAAGAACCCAGAAAGGTGGACAGCTTGGCCCCAGCTCGAGTGTTCACGTTGACTCAAGCAGAAGCTGAGGCTTCCCCCTCAGTTGTTACAGGTCAGCTTCTTAGTGCAAGAACCCCTTATCATGTGTTAATTGATTCTGGTGCTACACATTCCTTTGTTGCTAGTAGCATTATTGATAGGTTGTGTAGACCTTGTGATTTCTATGCTGTGGGGTTTGGTACTTTGTTACCCACTAGAGAGTTAGTGGTATCCAGAAGATGGGTTAGATCTTTGCCAGTGACAATAGAGGGCAGAGAGTTGTCAGTGGACTTGATAGAGTTAGTTATGACTGACTTTGATATGATACTGGGTATGGATTGGTTGGCAAAGTATGGGGCAACTATCGACTGCAGAAGGAAGATGGTCACCTTTGAGCCTGAAGGTGAGGATCCTTTTGTGTTTGTTGGTACTGTGCATGGACCTCGCGTTCCTATGATTTCTGTGTTGAGGGCCAGGGATCTTTTGCAGAGAGGATGCATTGGATTCTTAGCCAGTGTGGTTGACACCACTCAGGTCATGCCAGTGAGACCAGAGGATACTAGACTTGTATGTGAGTTTCTGGATGTGTTTCCAGAGGATTTGCCAGGATTGCCACCACACAGAGAGATTGAGTTCGTTATAGAACTGGCACCAGGGATGGAGCCAGTGTCTAGAGCACCATACAGAATGGCCCCAGCTGAGTTGAAAGAATTGAAAGTGCAGTTGTAAGAGCTACTAGATATGGGTTTTGTTAGACCTAGTTTTTCACCCTGGGGTGCGCCAGTTCTGTTCGTGAAGAAGAAAGATGGTTCTCTGAGAATGTGTATAGATTACAGGGAACTGAATAAGTTGACAATTAAGAACCGATATCCTTTGCCAAGGATAGATGACTTGTTCGATCAGCTGCAAGGTATGAAGGTATTCTCTAAGATCGACCTTCGTTCTGGTTATCATCAGTTGAGGGTCAAGGAGGGAGACATACCGAAGACTGCCTTTCGTACCAGGTATGGGCATTATGAGTTTCTAGTTATGTCATTTGGATTGACTAATGCCCCTGCTGCTTTTATGGATATGATGAACAGAGTGTTCAAGGATTATTTAGACCAGTTTGTGATCGTCTTCATCGATGATATTCTGGTATATTCTCAAACTGAGTCAGAGCATGAGCAGCATTTGAGGTTGGTTCTACAGAGACTGAGAGAACACAAACTGTTTGCAAAGTTCAAGAAGTGTGAATTCTGGTTGTCTCAAGTGTCCTTTCTTGGGCATATTGTCAGTAAGGAGGGGATTAAGGTAGACCCAGCAAAGATCGAAGCGGTCAGAGATTGGCCAAGGCCAAAGAATGCTTCTGAGGTTAGAAGTTTCCTTGGATTGGCAGGTTATTACAGGCGGTTCGTGGAAGGGTTCTCGAAGATTGCTAGTGCTTTGACTGAGCTGACGCGCAAGAGCCAGAAATTTGTGTGGTCAGATAAGTGTGAGAACAGCTTCCAGGAACTGAAGCAGAGATTGATTACAGCTCTGATTCTGAGTCTTCCGACAGACCAGGAGAAGTTTGTGATTTACTGCGATGCTTCTCATCAGGGTTTGGGCTGTGTCTTGATGCAATCAGAGAAGGTTATTGCCTATGCTTCTCGTCAGTTGAAGGAGTATGAGAAGAGGTATCCTACTCATGATCTGGAGTTGGCAGCGGTGGTTTTTGCTTTAAAGATATGGAGGCATTATCTCTATGGAGAGAAGTGTGAGATTTATACAGACCACAAGAGCCTGAAGTACTTCTTCACCCAGAAAGACCTGAACATGAGGCAAAGGCGTTGGCTGGAGTTAGTAAAAGACTATGATTGTGAGATTTTGTATCATCCAGGGAAAGCCAACGTGGTAGCTGATGCTTTGAGCCAGAAGGGTCCGGGGCAGATTCATGGTATGAGGCTGATAGCCAGAGAGTTAGCAGATGATATGACCAGAGCTGGTATAGAGTTGTTGGTGGGCCAGTTGGCTAACATTACGCTACAGTCTACGCTGTTAGGAAGGATCAAAGAGGGCCAGTTGAGTGATCCACAGCTGATCAATATTAGAGAGGATGTTCTGGCTGGAGCATCCAGAGATTATACAGTGTCTGAGGTAGGCTTGTTGAGATATAAAGGGCGGATATGTGTTCCGTTAGACACTGCATTGAGGCGAGAGATTCTGGATGAATCTCATACTACACCTTACTCTTTGCATCCAGGCACCACGAAGATGTATCAGGATGTGAGATCATTATACTGGTGGCCGGGGATGAAGAGAGATGTAGTAGAGTATGTGGCTAAGTGCTTGACATGTCAACAGGTCAAGGCTGAGCATCAGAGGCCGGCAGGGTCACTGCAGCCTCTGGATATTCCAGAGTGGAAGTGGGAAGACATCACGATGGATTTTGTGGTGGGCTTACCCAGGACTACTGGTCAGCATGACTCCATTTGGGTGATAGTGGATTGCTACACCAAGACAGCTCACTTTCTGCCAGTGAGGACTACATATACAGTTGATCAGTATGCAGATCTCTATGTGAGAGAGATCGTGCGACTCCATGGTGCACCTAGGTCAATCGTGTCAGATCGGGACCCCACTTTTACTTCCAAGTTCTGGGGGAGTTTGCAGAAAGCCATGGGGACAAAGTTGAAGTTCAGTACAGCTTATCATCCTCAGACAGATGGGCAATCTGAGAGGACGATCCAGATTTTAGAAGACATGCTAAGAGCATGTGTGCTGGATTTTGGTGGTTCTTGGAGTAAGTATCTGCCTTTGATAGAATTCTCCTACAACAACAGTTACCAATCTACCATTGGAGTAGCACCTTATGAGATGCTATATGGTAGGAAGTGCAGATCTCCCATCCATTGGGATGAGACAGGAGAAAGGAGATACTTAGGTCCTGAAGCAGTTCAGAGGACCAGTGAGGCTATAGAGAAGATTAGAGTTAGAATGCTTGCTTCTCAGAGTAGACAGAAGAGCTATGCAGATCCCAAGCGCAGAAACGTGGAGTTCCAGGTAGGAGACTATGTTTTTTTCTCAGAGTCTCACCATGGAAAGGGGTGAGAAGGTTTGGGAAGAAAGGCAAACTGAGTCCTAGATTTGTAGGTCCATTTGAGATCTTGGAGAGGATTGGTCAGGTGGCTTACAGATTGGCTTTGCCTCCGGCGTTGTCTGCCGTGCATAATGTATTTCATGTATCAGCTCTTCGGAGATATGTATCTGATGTGGGCCATATTCTGAGTTATGAAGATCTGGAGCTTGAGCCAGATCTCTCCTTTGAGGAGCAGCCAGTTCAAATACTTGACAGACAGGACAAGGTCCTCAGGAATAAGACAATACCTTTGGTTAAGGTGTTGTGGAAGAACAGCAAGGTCGAGGAGGCGACCTGGGAGCTGGAGTCAGATATGCAGGGTCAGTATCCCGAGCTGTTCAGGTAAATTTTGAGGACGAAATTTCAATAAGGAGGGGATAGTTGTAATGCCCCGAATTCTCCAATGTGCTTAACGGCGTGAATAGTAGGTCGGGAGGGCCATACTTGCTTAATTGCGTTATTAATTGATAAAATGCATGTATATGTTGATTATATTATGATATGATGTGAAATGCATGCATGTGAGTCCATATTTTTAATTACAGGGGTGTGATGGTAACTTGGCCCGTTGAGGGTGAATTGTTTATTTGGATGCATGTTGGTGATATATTGTTTTAAGGCCACATTATAATGTGGATTTGTTCGAGCTATTCGGCATGAGACGATCTTTAAGTATTAAAGTAGCGGTTTAGTCATAACGGGATTATGTTCGAGGCTCGGGGTAAGTCTCGGAATGTTTTAATGATTAGAACGTTGCCGGGAGTAAAAGGGTAACGGGACATGAATTATTGGTGTTTGGGAATTTTGAGAATAGCGGGAATTGGGAAGCGTTAATTATGATTAACGGTATAGGTTCGAAAGTAGCAACTTTGCCCTTGGGAAGGCTTTAGGAAATTTTAAAGACCTAGGGGTATTTTAGTCATTTGGGTTTGGATTTATATGGCTTTGGATGGCTATAGAAACAGAACAGAAAAACAGAGCAAGAATTACCCTTCCCGTACATCCATTTCTCTCTTTCTTCCTTTGAAGTTCTTGGTCCCAATTTGAAGATACAAGATAGGAAATCAAAGCTTGGAAGTTGTAGACTCGATTCATCCATTGAAAAGGACTTTAATCTCATTTGAGGTAAGAATTCATCCATGAAAAATAAGCCATACTCTGTTTTACTTTATAGTTTTCAGCTTATAGTTTTGGTGTGGATAGTTGGAATCAATGGGAGTTTTTGTGTAAGATTGATTGGGTTTTGATGAGGGTATTATGTAGATGAAGTTTAGGGGTTGAATTAGGTGTTTGGTAAGGTTTTGGATTGGTTTGGAGGGTTTGGTTTCAAGAAAAATCGCAAAGAAGATGAACCAGAAAGTTTCTGGTCTGTAATTGGCGCAGCAGCGCTATTCAGGGCTCAGAGATGGGCTCTCTGACTTAGAAATAGGGCTGCAGCGCCACTCAAAGGGCTGCATCGCTAGTCCATTTTTCAGCAAACCTATTTTAGGGCTCGGAATGATCCTTAAGGTTCGGGGTTTGGTTCCTTTGCCCCGTTTGAGTATTTTAAGAATCCCAAGAGTGGGGGATTGATCCCGGGAGTGTGATTTTAGATTGTGAACCATTTATTAATTTATTTTATTAATGTATTATAATTGGTTATGATTAGGTAACCGCTAAGGAATCTAAAGGTTGATCGTTCTCAGGGTTGTTTTTCTAATTCATTCTCGCTCGAACCAGAGGTAAGAAAAATGCACCCCAAGTGTGACATGCATGGATATTCATGAGGCATGTTGGTTGTGTTAATATGGACTTGGATTGAATAAAGAATGTTTAGCATATGTTGCTCACTTACGCATGGTACTGACTCATCAGTCAGTATTGGCAAAGGTGCTAGTATCAACTGTGAAGCTGTGACTTATTAGTCAGGTTCGGCAGTGGTATTGGGCACTGGTCACGTTGAGCTGGCTCATTAGTCAGGACGGCCTTAGAGTGTTAACGCAAGCCAACAAGATTAGATCTAATCAACTATCAGCATTGAATGGCTCAAAGAGCATTAATGCCAGACCGACCCCGAGGGTCGATGAATGAAATAAGCGCTTGGAGGCTAGTGGCTTACCTAGCAGCCACACTCCCACTTGAAACAATGACGTGCTTGACAGTCACTCAGTATGGTTTACCAGAACTTGTTGAAGGCTAGTGGCTTATCTAGCAGCCACTCTTCCATTTGAATTAGTGACTTGCTTGTCAGTCACTCACTATGGTTTGTCAGGACCTCATGTGATGTTCACTCATTTGTTTGAAGCTTTATGCTCAGTGTGATTATAATGATAATCATTTGATAATGTTATTGAAAAGTGTTATGTTTTCTTGCTGGGCTTTGGCTCATGGGTGATATGTGGTGCAGGTAAAGGGAAAGAAAAGCTCACCTAGCCTTGAGTGGAGAGCTGATGTGGTGATGTGTACATATGCGGCCGCTTGACCACCACGGCCAAGGAGTTCTCAAAGGAACTAGGGGGTTTACCCTATTTTTTCCGCTTAGGTCGGCGAGATTGTGAATTTGAAACAGTAATGATCATTTTGTACTGAGAACAACTTGTAAACGTTTTGTTTAGCTCTGCAGAGCAGTTTGTAATGAAAATCTCCATTTCCTTTTTATTGGTTTTATACCTTAACCTGTTAAGTACACTTAGAGCACGTTTTTGACCAAAGGACTCGGGTAGCGAGTCAAATTTCCGGTCCACCGTTCACCGTAACTGTTCTGGGGCAACCAGGGCGTTACAGAAGGCCTCTGATTCCCCAGGCGCACACCGACCCTGGGGGTGCAGGTCACGGCCCGTGTCCTCTAGTAGAGAGGCCCTAACCTTCTGACCAAGTAGCGGGCCGTGGCCCTAATTAGTAAATAAGGGAGATTAAGGCTCTAAGGATCGGGAACTCAAATGTTAAAGCTCGAGAAAGATTTTACTACCTAGTGTGGTAGAATCCAAGGTCCCGGAGACTAGATTAATACTCTAAAGTTATTTATTGGTTTAGGACTTGATGGATGGTTGTTATAAATGCGTTGTAACTAGGTTTTCATCAAGGCTTGGGTTAGAGGACTGTTCTCATGATCGCGGTGCTCAGATAGCTCATGATACAAGTAAGAAAACTGTTGTACCCGTAGAGCAGGGCGTGGCCCTAATGTTTATATTTAGTATGTGTTTAATTATCTGTTGATATTGTGGTATGTGATGCATATTTGTGAGTGAATTGCAAAGGCCAGGAACGGCACGAAGCCAAGTACGGGAAGGGGCCGGGATTGGCGTTGAGCACGCTGAGTGTAGGTCGTTAGGGCGAGACCCTTCTAGGGTGCTGGAGTCACCCTCTCGGTGAAGACCGCGAACCCAGGGCCTGGTAAGTGCCCAGGACGGCGTTGGCCGTTATATGCTTAGTCCGTTGGCTGTTTGTTATATATTGTGGATTGTCAGATAAATGTTATATGCTTTAAGTTGAGTTTTCTTGCTGTGTTTCGGCTCACATGTACTCTATGGTGTTGGTAAGGACAAAGGAAATATCGACCAACCATGAGTACGAAGAGCGTGGAGCAACGACATCCCATTGTAAACCTTGTTGTAAGCTCAAATTAAAGTAGCTTGATTATCACAATGTATCAAAATCTTTGATACATCAATTGCGATTCTTGGTATCTCCAATATGAGGTCTCTTAACCACTATGCCTCTTTGTCGATTGCCGCTAAAGCTACAAACTCGGATTTCATGGTTGAGTAACATATACATGCTTGTTTATTAGAACCCCCGCACCCCCACCAAGGGTGAACACCCAACTGACTGTGGAGAGATTACCTCCTACACTGGATATCCAACTTGCGTCGGTATATCCCTCAAGTACCTTAGGAAACTTAGAATATTGGAGGCATAACTCTTTGGTCCTTTTAAGGTATCCAAACACTCTTTCAACCGCCTTCCAATGTAAGATACTTGGATTGCTAGTGAACCTACTAAGTTTACTAACCGCAAATGCAATGTCCGCTCGGGTACAATGAGCGGCATACATCAAACTCCCAATTGCACTTGCATACTATAGTTGAGCCACCGTTCTCCCTTCATTCTTTTCAAGTTTTAGACTTGAATCGAAGGGTGTGTTTGCCTCTATGATATTGATATGACCAAATTTGTTAAGCATTTTCTCAATATAATGAGCTTGACCTAAGGCATATCCATCAACACTCCTAACTTTAATACCTAAAATGGTATCAACCTCTCCATGATCCTTCAACTTGAAGTTAGAAGATGGAAACCTCTTCGTTTCTATTATGTCTTTCATATCATTACTCAATATCAACATATCATCAACATATAGACACACTAAGATGACATAGTCATCAAAAGTCTTAGAATATAAACACTTGTCTGCAATATTGTGTCTAAACTCATCTAAAACAATGACCTCATCAAACTTCTCATGCCATTGTTTAGGTGTTTGCTTCAAACCATATAATGATTTGACAAGCCTACACACCTTATGTTCATTCCCCTTTAGAACAAACCCTTCTGGTTGTTCCATGTATACCTCCTCATCGCGGTTCATTTAGGAATGTCAACTTTACATCCATTTGATGAACATATAGGTTGTGTAATGATGATAAGGAAAAAAACAATCTTATAGATGTTGTCCTTGCTACCAGTGTAGAGGTATCAAAGTAATCTATGCGCTTAGTTTGTCTAAACCCTTTTAGCCACCAATCTTGCCTTATAGGCTTGAATGATCCCATTAATATTGTACTTCTTTCAAAATACCCACTTACACCCTATTGGCTTTGATCCTTGTGGTAGATCAACAATCTCCCAAGTATGGTTTGATATGATTGAATCCATCTCATCATTTATTGCCTCTTTCCAAAAGTTAGAGTCTCTTGAGGACACAGCCTCTTGGAAAGTCTTAGGATCATCCTCCACTTGAAGTACCAAAGGGTACTTCCAAGTAACTCCCTTATGGTTTCCCTTTACTAGGTAAAGAGTCTCCACTTGAGAGGTTTGATTTTGTGACCCACACTTTTTAAGCCTTTGGCTTCTTCTAGGCAATATCGGTTGCTCTACAACCCTTGAAGATAATTCCTCTTGAGTTCCTTCAAATGAGATTGGCTCTTGAGGCTTATTGTCAATAAACAACAAACTCTCAAAGAACTCCACTTCTCTTGATTCAATTATCACATTAGACTCCAAGTCTAATAGCCTATAGGCCTTGCTATTTGAGGCATAGCCTACAAACACACATTTGATGGCCCTTGGACCTAACTTTGTCCTTTTAGGCTCCGTGCTCTTACAATAAGCAAGACACCCCCACACTTTGAGATATCCTAGGTTGAGCCTCTTTCCCTTCCATATCTCATAAGGTAAAATTTGGTTCTTCTTTAGAGGAATCTAGTTTAGAATATGATGAGCGGTAAGCAAGGCTTCTACCCATAAAGCAAAACTCAAATTCACATGTAATAACATAGCATTAATCATTTCCACATAAGTTATATTCTTTCTTTCTGCTATACCATTTTGTTGGGGATTATAAGGGGTTGTAAATTCATGTATTATACCATACATCTCACAAAACACGATAAACTCGTTGAAAAATTATTCACCACCCTTATAACTTCTAATAACTTTAATTTTCTTTTCCAATTGATTTTCAACTTCGGCTTTATAGATTTTCAACATGCTAAATGTCTCATCCTTATTCTTAAACAAGTATACATATGTGAATCTAGAGCAATCATCAATAAAGGTAATAAAATACATATGTCCTCCTCTAGTAATTACTCCATTCAATTCACACAAATCACTATGTATAAAATCTAACAAATTAGTTTTCCTTTCAACACTAGGAAAATGTTTCTTTACCATCTTATATTTAATGCATAATTCACATTTGTCATGCTCAACATCAATGCATACAATTAAACCACATTTAATAACTCTTTTAATTGTACTAAATCCTAAATTAGCAAGTCTATTATGCCACAAAGTAATAGAATCAAAACCAAGCACATAAAAGGAAGATGAGCCTGCATTATTATCAAAACTATTGTTCTTGGTACAAAATTTAATCATCTCATCACAAACATAACCCTTTCCCACAAAATAGTTTCCCTTAGATAATATTAGCTTACTAGCCTCAAACACTGCTTTGATGCCCGATTTGCTCAACAAATGTTGTAACGACCCAAATTCGCTAATAAGGCTTAAGGGCCTTGATTAGCGTGCCAGGAGGGCATGATGGGATTTATGTGTGACTTTGATGAGTTAAATGCATGATTATGATTTAAAGCATGTTATATGACTATTTGTTTATCTGAGATGCATGACTATGTATATTAGTATGCATGTAGGCCCGGATCGTGTTAGAAGGGCATAACTGTAATTTTGGCCATGTTGGGCATAACTGCATTGATATGTGATGATTGTTGAGACCACATTGTGATGTGGATGTCTGTGATTTGTGACTCGAGACGATCCCAGTGAGCAGGCTAACGGAAAAGTCATGGCGGGAATTTATACCCGGCTCGGGGCGAGCCTGGGGGTATAAGCGGGAATTTAGAGAATAGATTGAGATTAAATTTGATGATGGGGAAATACCTATTTGGTGACTTTTCAGGTATTGGGGAGCAACGGGAAAATATTAGAGACACTTGAGGATTAGCGGGAATTGGGTAAAATGACTAAATGGCCCTACTTGGACAAAAGGGCTTAGAGTTAATAGGGAGGGCATTTTGGTCATTTGGTTTTTAGAGATTGATTTATGAGGCTTTATATACTTAGTGGGATTGGTAGAGAGAGTGAATGGCTGTGGAAAAGAAAGAAAAAAAGAAAGAAAAGAAAAGAGAGAAAACAGAGGGTTTTCCTAATGGGGCGGTTTGTGCATTCTTGCACCATTCCTCTCCATTTTTCTTGGAGAAAAGCTCAGTGGGGAGCTAGGATAGGCTGAGCATCAAGGATCTTAAGGTTACACTTGAAGATTTGGCAAGGATTAGCAAGAACACATCAACTTTTGAGGTAAGTTTTTAGAGATTTCAGTTTTAATGGTTTTGATGGTTTGAGCTGTGTTTTGAGCTGAGTTGATGGGAATTTTAGGGAATTTCTAGGCAAGCTTTGAGGATGAACAAGCTAAGGAGGTCTAGGGTTGAATCAAGGTCGAAATTTTCACCAATGGTAAGAATTCTAAGCCTTTAACTTTGTTGTTGACTGAATTTATGGGTTTAGGGTTGATCATGGTGAATTTTGAGATTTGGGTTGAATGTGCTTGGGTTTTGAGTTCTTGGGATGCTTGGGATGAGTGTGAGGTGTTGATAAGTTTGTTTTTGGGTTTGGAAAAGGTTTGGACAAGTTTGGGGTTGAAATGGTTGAAGGAAATCGCAAGAAGCAATTTTTGGGTTTTGCTGGGCTGCAACTAGCACTACAGCGCTAGTCAGTGGGCGTTGTAGCGCTAGCCCCTGTTCTGGGGGGTGTGTTTATGCTTGTAGCACTACAGCGCCCTCTTTAGAGCGCTGTAGCGCTGCACTGTTCACATAAGGGGATTTTTGGGCTTTTGTTGAGGGATTTGGACCTAGGGTTCGGGGCTCGATTCCGCCACTTTGTTTTGGGGATCTAGGACTTCCCGGGAGCTCGGGAGTGGTCCCGAGGCTAGGTATTCGGACTTGGGGTTCGGTGTTGACTTTGACCTATGTTTGTGCCTAGGTGTGCGCTAAGGCTCGGGTGGGATCGTGCTCAAGGAGTCAGGTGATCTAAGCTATCGAATTGAAAGGTAAGAAAACTATAACACCCGTAGGATAGGGCATGGGCCCATAGTGTGATTGCGGGGCATGGCCCTATATTGCATGATGAGATGATTGCAAGGCACGGCCCTATATTGCATTACATGTTAGGGTGTAGACTTAAATGAATTGATATTTGTTTGAATGTTGTTTGAGTTATACTATATGTGATTATAGTGGAATGATACGGCGCGGAGCCGAGAACGGCAATGGAGCCGAGAATGGCGAAAGGCCGAGAACGGCAGTGGGGCCGGTAGTAACACTTAGCACATGGGATGCTTATGGTCAGGGTAGGACCCAGTGGATATGTGTGATATCCCTACGGTGAGGACCGAGACCCCAGGCTTTGGTAAGGCTTCTGGGGCGGCATGGCCGTGTTTGCTTAGTCTAATGCTTGACTTGTTTATCTATGGACTATCTGATATGATTAACTGTATATTTTGCATATGTTATGTACTGCATGAGTTTTCTTGATGGGCTTCGGCTCACGGGTGCTCTGTGTTGCAGGTAAGGGCATAGGTTGAGTCAACCAACCATGAGTACGGAGAGCGTGAAGCGACGCGTACATGTTTGGCCTGCCCGACTGCTTTGGTTGGGGGTTTATTCGAGAAATGGCTGTAATAATCTATGATTTTTATAACTAATCAACTGTAAGCTTATTTCAAGATGTAAATAGTTTTCAAACCTCATTTTGGGATCCCAAATGTTTAATACTAGAAGTTTTAATGAAACAACGCATTTTCAAAGATTACAGCCTTAACTTTTGATTAGTCACACTTTCGTTTTAAAAAACTCGATTAGCGAGTTCATTGCACACTATTTTGTCTTAAAAACTCACTTAGTAATGGCTCTAAGGTAGTAGGGTGTTACAAATGCCCACTCACAATATTCCTACTCATATTTGGAACATACAACACATTGGTCAAAAGAATCTTCTTTCCAGATGTGAAGCAAAGATCAGCATTCTCCTTGCCCAACACCTTGGACCTTTTCTCATTCCCCATTTTGATCTCATGCCCATCCTTTGACTCCTCAAAAGTCTTGAAGACCTCTCTATTATAGGTTACATGAATGGTGGCACAAGTTTCATGCCACCATCCTTGCTCCTTTCCTTGGATGGCATTCACCTCACTTAAAGTGGCAAACAACTCCTCTTAAGTTGTGTAAACTTTAGATCCATTGTTATGGGGCTCTCGATACTTACATTCTCTAGCCAAGTGACCACTCTTGCCACAAACAAAACAAGGGCCTCTCACACCCTTGAATTGCCATTCATTCTATCTTGGAGCTAGATGAGTATCTTTATTTGATTGGAGTTTCTTGTGAGTCTTCCCTTTGGAATGAGAGGGTTTCTCTATGGCATTAGCCCAGACTCCTCTTCAATCCTTAGGTGTTTTAATATTTCTTCCAAAGATATCTCTTCATTCTTTTGAAGAATCTTCTTCCTATAGCCTCTCCAAGATGGAGGTAGTTTGGCTATAATCTCTCCCACAATGAAGGGTTCCGTGAATGTTTTCTTGAGGGTGGACAATGTTGGGTTTTATGCCCTTATAAAACCATGTCGGACATGTAGCACGATTTCATATTATCAATAAAAGTAGTAGAAATCATTTAGTTTGACAACCGTGTTGCTTGCTTGTTTTATTACATGATTATTGAAATAATACTAACATTTATAAAATCTCGAACATATGGATAGTTACAATTATAGTGACTAGGTCACTGTGGATTATAGTTGTAATTATATGTTTAAAAGAACGAGTCCTAAGATTAGATCGGTGCATTGGATTTTAATTGATTAAGCAATCTACAATATGATCTACTTATGCATTCGGGGTGTGATGTCTTGTCCAAGGCATCGACCAAGTAGATAAGATCAGATGTATTTAGTTACATCAGACTAGGACCGATATTGATTATTGATTGATAAATAAGTATCGTTGTTATCTAATCTAATCAATGTCACAACGTTGACCATATGTTAAGTCGATCTTAATTCTAAGTGATAATATTCTGCTAATTATATTATGTAAATCTTTTTACTTATTCGTTACCAACTTACCCTACAGTCTAGCCCATACTTACATCTTGGAGATTTAGTAGTGTAATTGAGTGGGAGTATTATTCATAGATATGAAATATATAACTTCTGTATGAGAAGTGAAAAGATGATTTCCTTAATTTCTTTGTTCAAAAGGTTAAATGATTGAGATCTCATTTCTGTGATTAAGTTCACAGAAATATCATTTATAAGGAACTTAGTGGGAGTTAAGGATAAAATATTGATGATGGGTAAAACTGTAATTTGCACTCATCTCGTTAGTAAGTCATCAATAAAGGATTGACTGATTGTAATGTTTATAACAATGGATAACGTATTTATGGTTTGGAAAATACGTTCTATGAATTCAAGAGTTCAATTCCGAGTCTATAGTGGAGTCACGAGGAATTAATAAGGTAGTGAAATTATTTGTAAATAAATTCACGGTAACTTGTTGGAGCTTGATTTCATGGATCCATGGTCCCCGATCACCTTTGAGTAAATCATCTAGAATGTCTCAATTAATTGATTTAATTATCAATTTGGATTTTTAAATTTGACTAGGTCAATTTTAGAAAATTTACAGAGATATGAGATTTAGAGAATATTTGGGTAAATTTATTAATATTGATAAATTGATGTCAATTTAATAAATAATATTAAATAAAGTTTCAAATTATAATTAGTTAATTTGAATAAGGATTTAATTAATTAATTTAAAAAAATAAAAGGTTTTGAATTTAGGCCCAATTGGGATTTTAATTCAAAACAAAGAGATTTGAGCCCAAGTCCATTTATGATAGCCCAAGGCTTTTATTTTTTTGTTTATTATTTTTAATTAATTTAAATTTAAATTTAAATAAAGCCCATTAAGTTGCCTATATAAGGAATATGATATCTAGGGTTTTCATAAGGAAGTGAGTTTCAGTTGATTAGTAAGTGAAAACCTAGACTGTCTAATCTTTCTTGGCCACTCTCTCTTTTAGATCTCTATCTCATGTGTTGAAAACTGTAACGCCCTGGTTTCCTCAGAACAGTTACGGTGAACCGGAAATTTGACCCATTGCCTGAGTCCTTTGGTTAAAAACGTGTTCTAAGTGTTATTAACAGGTTAAGGTGCAAACCAATAAAAAGGAAATGATATGTTTTATTTAATACATAAAATTGTTCATGGGAACATTTACAAGTTATTTACAACTCAAAAAGGTCATTACTGTTCCAAAATTTCAAACCCCGCCGACCTAAGCAGCAAAAATAGGGTAAACCCCCTAGTTCCTCTGAGAACGCCTTGGCCGTGGTGGTCAAGCGGCCGCATATGTACACATCACCACCTAAGCTCTCCACTCAAGGCTGGGTGAGCTTTTCTTTTCCTTTACCTGCACCACATAGCACCCATGAGCCAAAGCCCAGCAAGAAAACATAGCATTATATGTAAACATCATCAAATGATCATCATTATAATCACACAGAGCTCATAGCTTTCAAACAAATGAGTGAATATCACTTGAGGTTCTAGCAAACCATACTGAGTGACTGACAAGCATGTCACTAGTTCAAATGGAAGAGTGGCTGCTAGGTAAGCCACTAGCCTTCAACAGGTTCTGATAAACCATACTGAGTGTGTAATGCCCCAAATTTCCTAATAAGGTTTAGGACCTTGATTAGGAGGCCGGGAGGGCCATAATTGATTTACTATAGTATTTAATGATTATATGCATGTTTATGTGAATTATATTATTATATGATGGTGGATGCATGCATTTGGGAGAATTTATTATTGTGAGGGTATTTTGGTAATTTGGCCACTGTGGGCGTAATTGTATATTTTGGGTGCATGGTTGTGATTACTTAATATAGCCACATTATAAGGAGGGTTGGTTCGAGCTATTCGACATGAGACGATCATGAGATGTAAGTGTTCGGTCTAGTCATAACTGGTTTAAGTTCGGGGCTAGGGGTGAGTCTCGGGGTGAATTTAATGATTAGAGCATTACCGGGAATTAAAGGGTAATGGGATATGATTTATTGGCATTTGGGAATATTGAGTATAGCGGGAATTGGAGAGCGTTAATGTAACGCCCTGGCTACCCCAGAACAGTTACGGTGAACGGTGGACCGGAAATTTGACTCACTACCTGAGTCCTTTGGTCAAAAACGTGCTCTAAGTGTAATTAACAGGTTAAGGCATAAAACCAATAAAAAGGAAATGGAGATTCTTATTACAAACTGCTCTGCAGAGCTAAACAAAATGTTTACAAGCTGTTCTCAGTACAAAAAAAGTCACTACTGTTGTAAAGTTACAATCCCGCCGACCTAAGCGGCAAAAATAGGGTAAACCCCCTAGTTCCTCTGAGAACACCTTGACCGTGGTGGTCAAGCGGCTGCATATGTACACACCACCACATCAGCTCTCCACTCAAGGCTAGGTGAGCTTTTCTTTTCCTTTACCTGCACCACATAGCACCCATGAGCCAAGGCCCAGCAAGAAAACATAACACTTAATGTAAACATTATCAAATGATTATCATTATAATCACACTGAGCATAAAGCTTTCAAACAAATGAGTGAACACCACATGAGGTCCTGATAAACCACACTGAGTGACTGACAAACGAGTCACTAATTCAAATGGGAGAGTGGCTGCTGAGTAAGCCACTAGCCTCCAAGCGCTTATTTCATTCATCGACCCTCGGGGTCGGTCTGGCATTAATGCTCTTTGAGTCATTCAATGCTAATAATCGATTAGATCCAATCTTACTGGCTTGCGTGACACATGCCAAGGCCGTCCTGACTAATAACTCAGTTCATCGTGATCAATGCCCAATACCACCGCCGAACTTGACTAATAAGTCACAGCTTCACAGTGATACTAGCACCCTTGCCAAACCTGACTAATAAGTCAGTGCCATGCACAAATGAGCAACATATGCTAGGCATTCCATATACAATCCATGTCCATATTCTCACATTCAACATGCCTCAGGAATATCCATGCATGTTACACTTGGGGTGCAGTTTTCTTACCTCTAGTTCGAGCAAAAACGAATAAAAGAACAACCCTGAGAACGATCGACTTTTAAATTCCTCGACGGTCACCTGGTCATAACCAAAATATAGGATTCATCAATAAAAATAATAACTGAGGGTTCCCAAACCAAATCCCAGCCCCCGAGACCTTAAGTACTACCCAACCGGGTACTAGGTTCAACCCCAAGGCCTATGGTTTAAATCCCTAAGCTAAAAACCACTTTCTAGCAAAATTTGGCCTATGGGCCGCGGCCCCAAAAACCCGTGCCGCGGCACGCCCCCAAACCCTATCTGCCAGACGCTCATGGGCCGCGGCACGCAAAAGCCGTGCCGCGGCACCCAACCCAGTTCAGCAACTAGCCCACGCACAAACCAGATTTTCCCCCCTGTGCGTTTTTCTCTCAAACCAGCCTCTCAAACCAACTTTAAACCTCTTCCAAACACCCATTTAAACCCCCAAACATTACCCAAAACTTCCCCTCATCAAAACCCAAGCAAGACATCACATAAACTCCCCTTAATTCCAACTTTCCACACTAAAATCTAGAATTCAAAACTCAAAACGAAAACAGGGTATAACCTGAAATTCAAAGACAATTCCTTACCTCCAACTGGTTTTGAACCCTCTTAAGATGATGAACTAAGACCACAACCTCCAAGCTTTGATTCCCTAACTTGCCACCTCAACTTGGGACCAAAAACCTCAAAGAATGATAGAGAGGAAATGATGTACGGGAAAGTGAAGAAGACTCTCTGTTTTTGCTCTGTTTTGAACGGTTTCCACAGCCTTCTAAAACCACATATATCCTAGCCAAATGACCTAAATGCCCCTAGGTCATTTAAGGCTCTAAAACCAACTTAAGGGCAATTTTGACATTTTCCACCTACACCGCTAATCATAATTAACGCTTCCCTTTTCCCGCTAATCTCAATATTCTCAAACTCCAATATTTCACCTCCCGTTACCCTTTAACGCCCGGTAACACTCTAATCATTAAAACACCCCGAGACTCACCCCGAGCTTAAGCCTGTTATGACCAAACCGACGTTAAACATTCCTTGATCGTCTCATGCCAAATGGCTCGAACAAACCCACATCATAATGTGGTCTCAAATTATATCACCAACATGCGAATAAATAATCAATTTACCCTCAACGGCCAAATTACCATCACACCTTTGTAATAACAAATATGGACTCACATGCATGCATTTCACATCATATCATAATATAATCAACGTATATATGCATTTTATCAATTAATAACATAATTAAGCAAGTACGGCCCTCCCGGCCTACTGTTCACGCTGTTAAACACAACGGAGAATTCAGGGCATTACAGTTAAATATAATTAACGAGATAGGCGGGAAAGGACGGTTTTACCCTCGGAAGCTCTTAGAGGGGTTTATTTGGCTTAAGGGCATTATGGTCTTTTGACCTTAAGGATTTATATCAGCCTAAGGGAATTTTAGAAGGCTGTGGAATGAAAATAAAACAGAGCCTATCTTCATCTTTCTCCCTTTCTTCCCGTACAAGTTCTCCTTCACCCTTTTCTTGAGTTTTGAGAGCCCATGTTGAGGAAGCAAGCTAGGAAATCAAAGGTGGCAGCTAGGGAACTTGTTTCAGCCATTAAAGGGGATTCAAAACCGTGTTTGAGGTTAGTTCCAGTTGTGAATTTAATGGTGTGCTCTGTTTTTTAAGCTTTAGTTTTCAGCTTGTGAATTTCTTGTAGAAAGCTTGGATTAATAGAAGTTTGGGTGATGTTTTCTTTGGGCTTTGATGAGGGAGAGTGGTAGAGGATGTTGGTGGTTGAATTGGGTGTTAAGTTGTGATTTGAGACAGGTTTGAGGGGCTGGTTCTAAGGGAAAACGCAGGGGAGAAATCTGGTGTGCGAGTTGTCATTTTGGCTGAACTAGAGGTTGCGCCGCGGCATGGCCAGGGAGAGCCGCGGCCCTTGGAGGAAGTTGGGTTTAGGCGCCTCTGTTTGAGGGGCGGGCCGCAGCATGGCCAAGGAGGGCCGCGACCCTTAAGGTTATTTTTGCCATAATGGGGTTTTTTAGCTTGGGGATTCAAGCCATAGGCCTCGGGGTTGAACCTAGTACCTGGTTAAGTGGGGATTGATGTCCCGAAGGCTAGATATTGGTTTGGGAGTTTATGTTGACCATTTTTATTGATGGTATCTTATATTTGGTTATGACTAGGTGACCGCTAAAGGACTAAAAGTTGGTCGTTCTCAAGGGTCGTTCTTTTAATCGTTCTAGCTCGAGTTTGAGGTAAGAAAACTGCACCCTGTGTATATGTGACATGCATGGCTATTATTGGTGCATGTTGGTTGATTATTGAGTATGACATGCATGGCTATTATGATGCATGTTGGTTGATTATTGAGTATGACATGAATGGCTATTATGATGCATGTTGGTTGATTATTGAGTATGACATGCATGGCTATTCTTGATGCATGTTGGTTGGTTATTATGCGTGACATGCATGGCTGTTATTGGTGCATGTTGGATTGCTAGATATATTGCATATGATGCATGAGAAACATGTGGTTAGGACATGCTTGTATACTGAGTATGACATCGTTCAGAGCTTGAGCCTCTATGTTTATGCATGGTCCTAATTGTACTAATACATGTTTAGTAAGCATGTTGAATGCCTCGTTTATGGAGATGGAACATGTGATATATGATCGGTGGCATGACTTACTTATGTATGACACTGACTAGTCAGGGACCGACTCTAAAGTCGAGAATCACGCATTGAATGGCTCTATGGCAATAATGCTAGACCGACCCTAAGGTCGATGACCACGCATTGAATAGCTCCATGGCATTAATGTGGGACCGATCCTAAGGTCAAAGAACTTATAAGCGCTTACCTCGTCTATGACCAGATGTTTATAGCCAAGGTATATGACCCCGGTGACTAGTTGTCACATGGCTAGGGGACGCTGTCCATAGAACGACTCTAGAGTCGGGGGGAAGGTTATGTTGGTGACCATTCACCATGCACCTGTCCTGATCAAACTTATGGAAGAATCACTTATCAGTTAAGCCCTGGTGACCCTATTGTCACATGGCTAGAGGGAGCTATGCTCATTATTGTGACTTTTGGCTATTGTCACCTACTTGCTTGGACTGATAGTCCTGAACGGTTATTATGATCGTTGTTGATATTATATCATGCTTTATTGTGTTTTCTTGCTGGGCTTTGGCTCACGGGTGCTACGTGGTGCAGGTAAAGGCTAGAGGAAGCTGGACCATCCTTGAGTTGAAGAGCTTAGGTGATGATGTGTACATATGTAGCTGCTCGTCCACCACGGCCGAGGTTTAAAGTGGAACTAGGGTTGAACCCTGTTTTGCCGCTTAGAACGGCCTGTTGTAAATATTTTCTATAATAGACTCTGAAACTTTATTTTTGGGATCCCAACGTATATATTAAACGTTCTAGTGAAACGTTACATCCTAACCAAGTTTTTAATCCCTAAACCGCTAATCATACTTAGTTCACGATTTTGGCCAAATGACTCGGATAGCGAGTTTAGCACTATTTACAAGGCAAACTGTAACGATCCCTGGAGTTTGGGATGTTACAGAGTGACTGACAAGCAAGTCACTAATTCAAGTGGAAGAGTGGCTGCTAGGTAAGCCACTATCCTTCAAGTGCTTATATTATTCATCGAACTTGAGGTCGGTCCTGCATTAATTCTCTTTGAGTCATTCAATGCAGAGAGTCGATTAGATCTAATATTTATTGGCTTGCGTTGAACACGCTAAGACCGTCCTAACTAATGAGTTAGCGCAATGTGACCAGTGCTCAGTACCACTGCCGAACCTGACTAATGAGTCACAGCTTCACAGTTGATACTAGCACCTTCGCCAAATCTGACTAATGAGTCAGTACCATGCACAAGTGAGCAACATTTGCTAAATATCCACATTCAATTCATGTCCACATTTATACAATCAACATGCCTCATGAATAACCAAGCATGTCACAAATGGTATCAGAGCCTTGACCCAGCCAGAAGTGTGGCTGACGGGGACGTCGGGCCTGTAAGGGGGGGTGATTGTGACAGTCAGAATCCCGTGATCCGTAAGGGGAAAGACCGGGTAAGCTGTGCAATCCCACACCGCCTGGGGAAGGTCAAGTGTGATGATTCTAAGACTATGTAGGTATGGGACTACACAGTTGAAGAAGGCTTAAATGGATTGATGGGTACTACCTATATCAACAAGATGCATCTTCTTTTCGGTAACTCATCACTTGAGAACTCCAAAGTTAAGCGTGCTTGACCTGGGGTAATCTAGGGATGGGTGACCTCCTGGGAAGTTTTTCTAGGAAGCATGTGAGTGAGGACAAAGCATGCTGAAAAGAATCGTGTTGGTTTGTAGGGCCAGTTGTCATTCCATAAAGTAGCCATAGTGACGGCAAACACTACTAATCCGGGTAGTAGGATCGACCCCGAGGCCTAAGGCTTGAATCCCCAAGCTAAAAACACATTTCTGGCCAAAAATGCCCTTATGGGCCGCGACTCACCCTCCTGACAGAGGCGTTTCCACCCCTGAAGCCAACATAGGCCGCGGCTCACCATAGCCATGCCGCGGCCCTTTACCCAAACCAGCAAGCACCAGCTCGATTTCCCCTGCGTTTTCCCTTGGAACCAAACCTTCAAACCAGTTCCAAACATCGACCTAACACCCAATATAACCCCTAAACTTCATCTACAACTCACCCTCATCAAAACCCAAGTTAAACATCAACCTAACTTCCATTAATTCCAACTATCCACCAAAGAATTACAAGCTGAAATCTTAAACCAAAACAGAGTAAAACCAGAAAGTTAATGGCTGAAACTCACCTCAAACTTGGAATTAAACCCCCTTCAATGGATGAACCAACCCTATAAACTCAGCTCCTTGATTTCCTAGCTTGATTCCTCACTTTGAGCTCAAAAACTTCAAAGGGAAAAAGAGAGAAAATGATGTACGGGAAGGAGACAACCTTGCTCTATTTTTGTTCTGTTTTCTACAGCCATCTAAAGTCTCATATACATCCAAACCAAATGACCTAAATGCCCCTAGGTCACTTAAGGATTTTAAACCCGTCCCAAGGGTAAAATTGGTACTTTCCGCCTATCTCGTTAATCATAATTAACGCTCTCCAATTCCCGCTAATCTCAATAATCTCAAACACCAATAATTCATATCCCGTTACCCTATAACTCCCGGTAACGCTCTAATCATTAAAACACCCCGAGACTCACCCCGAGCCTCGAACTCAAACCTGTTATGACTAAAACGCTAATTAACATACCATGATCGTCTCATGCCGAATGGCTCGAACAAACCCACATTATAATGTGGTCTCAACATATATCACCGACATGCATACAAATAAACAATTTACCCTCAACGGGCCAATTTACCAGCACACCCCTGTAATTAGAAATATGGACACACATGCATGCATTTAACATCATATTATAATGTAATCCACATATACATGCATTTTATCAATTAATGGCATAATTAAACAAGTATGGCCCTCCCGGCCTACTATTCCCGCCATTAAACCATAACGGAGAATTCGGGGCATTACAACTGTGACGTGGGGCGTCACAAAAACCAGCCCACACTAGTTCAAGGTTGATCAAAGGCTTGGTGAGGAATACTATGTTGCTAATCTAGTTCAATCTCTTGATAATACTCTGCTACAGAAAGGAATCAAGGGTTAGAGAGATTGAAGGATGGAGTTGTTCCAGTTCCGCTGCATATTCGTAAGTTTCTACATCTTTGTGTTTATGTTAATTTATGAATCTGATGTTCATATGTATGTCACATTATTCTATGTTTCAATTATGTGTTTGGAAAAATAATTGGAAGCATGCATCTAGATTTAAATTCCAAGATCCTACAGACAACTTATTCACAATAATTTGAAGCTCATGAATTTAGAGAAGTAAGAGTTTAGCATCTGTGGATGCTCAAAATTCCATGATTGTAAAAGGTCCAAGGCTCATGCTAAGGTCCCATAAATGCCTAAATACATGCCTGAGCCGCGAGACCGTCGGGCCACCGTCGTCTTGCAATTGCCTAGTCTCAGTGCATCCAGCAAAGCCCCGTCTCGCGCAGGGGCGTCTCGCGAGGTCCCTGTCTTGCGCCTCCTCTCGGCGCACCCAGCGAGGTCACATCTCACGTGTTGCAGCCGCATGCATCCAGTGAGGCCCTGTCTCGCACAGGGGCGTCTCACGAGGCCCTTGCCTCGCGCCTCCTCTTGGCGCACCCAGCGAGGCCACATCTCGCACGTCATAGCCGCGTGCATCCAGCGAGGCCCCGTCTCGTGCAGGGGCGTCTCGCAAGGCCCCTGCCTCATGCCTCCTCTCGGTGCACCCTACGAGGGCAACATCTCGCGCGTCACGGCCGCATGCATCCAGCAAGGCCCCGTCTCGCGTAGGGGCGTCTCGCGAGGCCCCGTCTCGCGTAGGGGCGTCTCGCGAGGCCCTTGCCTCGCTCCTCCTCTCGGCGCACCCAGCGAGGCCACGCCTCGCACCTCCTCTCGGCACACCCAATGAGGCCACATCTCGCGTGTCACAGCCGCATGTATCCAGTGAGACCCCGTCTCGTGTAGGGGCGTCTCGCGAGGCCTCTGCCTCGTGCCTCCTCTCGGCGCACCCTACGAGGCCACATCTCGTGCGTCACAACCGCATGCATCTAGCGAGGCCCTGTCCTGCGCAGGGGCATCTCGTGAGGCCCCGGCCTCCCGCCTCCACTCGGCGCACTCAGCCTCGCCTCGCCACAGTCGCGCCACTAGGGGTCGCACACGCACTGGGCCTTGTTAGAAGGGCTTTATCTCATCCCTTAAGATTAGTGCCACCGATTGGGCTCCACTCCTACCGTGAGTCTAACAAGAGATAAGATCAAGGACCTCTCTAACACACCATTAAGGATGAATTGGGGAAGCTTCATAGGGATTCAGACAAAGTCATAAGAAGTACGGACACTATGCCAGACAAGTAGTGGGAGTACTAGGAGAGGGGACATGGCCCGTATGCTTCTAACAAGATGTCAGAGCCGACACCACCACCAGCACCACTACGTCTGGAGCCACTCCTCTGACACTCATACTAAATATGGTAGTGGAGACATCCCCACGGAATCTGACCATGTACTGGAACCAACACCACTACCCCTGAGACCACTCTCCTGACAATATACTTATGTACCATTTGGTCCCCTGGACCACAATGTATCAGGAGCCATTAGAGGCCACTATAAAAGGAACCCCACTTCCACATGGAAGGGGGTTGGAAAAAACATTGTAGCTGGACACAAAAGAGAATTACAAGTTCTTTCCTCCATTTTTCTTCTGCAACTATTTTCTAAGTTTCTGTTTAGATTTTTGAAGTTCTTCATTTATAAGCATTATACTTTAATTTGTCTTACTCAACTTCCTTGATGAGTTCTCACCGTCAACATCAAAGAATTTAAATTCCATGTATTCAATGATGAGAAATTTCTTTGTACCTTTTTCTTCGGTTTTGTATTTATTCTCAAGAGCTTCCCATATCTCCTTAGTCGATGTTGTGTGTAGAAATCATAGAGACGATCTAATAATTCATTGAGAATGTGGCCTCTAAGAATGATTTCATCTTCTTCCCTTTTCTTCCTTTCTTTGATCACTTCTTGAGAGTCATCATCCTTTGGAGCCTCCAATATCTTCAAATTTTTGTCAAGGATGTAGTGAACTTTCAAAGTTGTGAGTAGAAACTTGATCTTATCTTGCCATCTAGCAAAGTTAGAATCATCAAATCTATCTATTCTAACTAGATCTTGGGGCATGCACTTTAGGGATGAGATTGAAGAGCTTTCTTCCATGACTTTATCTAGCACAAAATCCTTTAGATACTAAAGAACTTTGACACAAAACAAATGTTTAGAGATAGATATTTTTTATTGTTGGAATTAGGCTTCACAAACCTTTGTTTGTATTACAACTCAATGACAAAATCATACAAGTAAATAAATCTCGTAGAATAGTTAAACACAAATTACATAAACAGAATGGACAAAAAGTTTAGAGTAAACCCTCCTTGAAGAACAAACCCTAGGGGCATAAAATCACAAGCTATGATTTTATGCGAGACACAAAAGTGATAAGGCTTTACACAAATGAATATTTGTTGTCGAAAAATCCCTATTCCTAGCCTTCCTTTGAAGATGCTTGAAGCTACAACTAGTGGAATGAGATTGGGATTCACAAGCCTTAGATCTCCATGCAATTCAAGCTTTCTTGATGAAGATCTTGGAGAAAAATAGTAATATTGGAGCTAGAGAGAGAGAGAGTTCTTCTTTAGTGAGAGAAAGAAGTGAGTGATCAAGTCACCAATGAACTCATTTGAACACCTTAAATAGTATAGGATCCTCAGTAGACTCAACCAATGAGATTAGAGCATTTAAATTTAAGTTTTAAAGCTAAAACAAGTAACCGTACAGACATTCCGTAACGGACCAGGTGACGCGCTAGGCAATACATCGCCCTATACCAGGTGATACGTCACCCTATATCGGTGACACGTCGCTTGATACTTCTCTCTCTAGGGTTTTGAGAGCCTGAGTGACGTATTGTCGATGCCTCTGTAATACAATTCCATTAGATGTCTCAAAACACCTCCAAATGCTCCCAAAATTTTTGGGTACTCTCGTATACTCCAAATAATTTTTTTTGACCCAAAAGTTTGATTTAAAAATGCCTATACTCAAAGTCAACTTTCACATGTTGACTTTTGTGAAATCATTGTTGTTTTAACACCTCTTCCTGCCTAAACAATTCCACCATGTATTTAACCAACCTCAACACTTTATTACCTTTTATTGATGATTGTTCTAGATTCGCATATGTGTACTTGCTTAAGAATAAGGATGAAGCCTTTAGCATGTTTAAAATTTATAAAGTCAAAGTTGAAAATCAATTGGAAAATAAAATCAAAGTAATAAGAAGTGGTCGGGGCGGTGAATACTTTTCCAATGAATTCAACTTCTTTGTGAAATGGATGGTATAATACATGAATGTACAATCCCTTATACACCCTAAAAAGAATGGTATGACGGAAAGAAAGAATTGAACACATGTTCAAATGATAAATGCTATGCTATTACATGCAAAATTGAGTTTTGTGTTATGGAGAAAAGCCTTGCTAACCGCTTGTCATGTTCTAAAGTGGATTCCTCTAAAGAAGAATCAAATTTTACCACATGAGATATGGAAAGGAAAGAGACCCAACCTAGGGTATCTCAAAGTGTGGGAGTGTCTTGCCTATTGCAAGAGCATGGAGCCTAACAGGACCAAATTGGGTCCAAGGGCAATTAAATATGTATTTGTAGGCTATGCCTCAAATAGCAAGGCCTATAGTGTAACGACCCAAATTCACTAATAAGGCTTAAGGGCCTTGATTAGTGTGCCGGGAGGGCATAATGGGAATTATGTGTGATTTTTATGACTAAGATGCATGATTGTAATTTTAAGCATGTTATATGACTATGTGTATTATGTTATGTGATAATTATGACATGTGATTTGTACTACGTGGGTGCGGTGATTTCAATGTGATGCACGTGCCGAGACGGTCCTAGAGAGCTAGATAATGGTAACTAGTGATTTGGTAATTTGTGTAACTGTTAGTAACCATAGAGAGTAACAGGTTTTGTTGGATAAGTGGTAAAACTGTAAAGTAGGTAAAAGACAAGTGTACCCTTGAGGGTTAGTTAGAAAAGGATATTTAAGGATGGTTAAAATGGTCTTTTGGCAGTAAATAGATGAGTTTGAGCTGAAGGAAAAACATTTACGTACAACATTTTGGGAGTTGGTTTATGCTGAATATTGGAGACCTAGAAGTAGAACAAAAGAAAGGAGGAAAAGGGAAGCTGAACTTTAGCTCTTGGAAGGAGAATCAAGGGGGTGATTGAAGTTATCAACCAAGCTTAGGCCAAGAAAACTCAGAGGTAAGGAATTGGTCCCTGTTTTGTTAAGTTCTGAATTTGGTTTTTGAAAGAATTGAGAGACAGCCATGGTTTGTCTTGCATGGAATTCAGCTGGTTTGTTAAGGTGGAATTCAGCTCAAGCTTGGATTGGAGGAAGCTCAGGTCGAATTTCTGATTGAGGTAAGGGTATTAAGTATGTTTGCAATTTCGTAGTTGTTATAGTTTAAGGATTTAGAGGACTGGTTTGTACTTTTCTCAAGTTTTAGCTTAAGTGTTAGAGTCTGAATTTAAGTGTGAATTCTGTGGGTGATTGTGTAGTTGAGCTGGATTATAGTGTTTATAGGTTGTTGGTTGGTCTATGTGGGGTTTTAAATAAGTTTTGGGGCTTGGGAATGAAGTTGGGATGATTTGGAGTGATTTGGGTTCGAGGAAACGCATGGGAAAAACCCAGAATTCTGGGCTCGCGAAGGAGCGCCGCGGCGCTGTTCTAGCACGCCGCGGCGCAAGGCTGTTTCTGGGCATGATGGGGTTTCTGACTTGCTGGGCGCCGCGGCTCAAACTTGCTGGGCGCCGCGGCGCTAGGCCAATTTCAGGATGTTAGAATTTGCAATTTTGAGCCCTTGCTCCGGGGATTCGGGGGATGTCTTCGGTACATTGTTTTAGGGATTTGGGGGTTCCGAGAGTATGGGATTGGTTACGGGGAGGTAGCTTTGGATTGATTAGTGACAAAGGATGTTTCATTTGTGTTGTGATTAGGACTTTGGAGAGGCTCGGGGTAGAGGACCGTGCTCGCGGCTTCGTGGCATCAGAAATCAGTGAATTGAAAGGTAAGAAAACTGCACCCGGTTGTGAGATTGTGATGGGACTAAGTGCTCCCGAAAGTTATATTGTGTCAAAGTTGGTATCATGCCATGGGACATGTGAAAGCGGTCTAAGAGTACCGTACGTGATCTTAGCGCACAGGGCGCGAATTGACCACTGGGAGCCAGGAACAACGGGATAACAGAGGGAGCAACCTGAGGGCGCTAGCCCTGGTTATCATTTGTGAATTGTGAATGATATGAATTGAAATGCTTGGCATGTAGAATACTTGGTTATATTGACTGATGACATATCTGAGTTTATGAGGTGCAATATGAGTTATTGATTTGCTTGTTAATTGTTCATGCTCTGTTGTTGTTGTGTTTTCTTGCTGGGCCATGGCTCACGGGTGCTACATGGTGCAGGTAAAGGAAAGGGTAAACTGGATCAAGCCTGAGGTGGAGAGCCCTGAGGTGGAATGTACTTAGCCAGCTGTTCGATCACCATGATCGAGGAGTGAGTCAGGACAGGGATTACCTAACTGCTCGTTTTGCCTTAGTATGGCTGGTTATTGTATTTAAACCTTGTAACTTTTGTAAATGGCCTTTAAACTATTATTTTTGGGATCCCGTGTAAATAAACAATGTTTCTTAATGAAAACGTGACTTTTGGGACCAAAACGCTTTTAACCCTAGTTCCTTTACAGTTTCAGTAACACGATTTTATACTAATGACTTGGTTAGCAAGTCTGGCACTTTATAAACACACAGTGTAATGGTCCTGGCTATCCAGGGCGTTACATATAGGCTATTAGACTTGGAGTCCAATGTTATAACTGAATCAAGAGAAGTTGAGTTCTTTGAGAATTTGTTGTATAGTGACAACAAGCCTCAAGTGTAATGATCCAAATTTCCTAATAAGGCTTAAGGCCTTGATTAGGGGGCCAGGATGGAAAATTTTGGAATTATATGATTATATGATATTTATGTGTATCATTATGTGCTTATGTGAGTTATATCATAATATGACTTGATATGCATGTGTTACGTGTATTAAATATGCATGTAGACCCCTTTCTGTTTAATTGGTCCATTTTCATAATTTGGCCCGTTTTGGGTATATTTGGCATATATGTGGTATGTGTGTGGTGCTTCATTATTATTTGGTTATGCTTGGGTTACTCAGCACGAGACGATCCAAGGAGGCAAACTAGTGGGAAAGTCACAACGGGATCCATACTTGACTCGGAGTGAGTCAAGGGGTATTTTGGGTATTTAGCACATTACCGAGATATTGGGTAATGGGAATAAATATTTGATGATAAATTTGGAGTTAGTGAGATCAGGGGGAAATTCTAGGAATTTTGACTATTTCACCCTGGGGGCCGTTTTTGGGACCCCGAGCATTAGGATTTGCTTGAGGTTACCTAAGCTTGAAGTAACCTGTCAAAATTATAAAAGAACGTTCAGAATGTTCTTTCTCTCTCTCCCTCTCGTTCCCTTTTTAACACTCGATCGCATTTTCGAAGGAAACTCAAGTTTTAGGACTCGGATTCAAGCAAGGATCGAGGTATAGCGATTCTAGGAAAGATTATAAGCTTATTAGTTGGAGGATTTAGTTGGGAAACAACTCAATCAGAGGTAATCCAAGTTTTAAGTTTTCAAGTTTTTAAGCTTTGATTGGATTTTATGTTTTGATGAGTTTTTGGATGATTTGAGATTTGGGTTTTGATGGATTTGGATCATGGGGATGTTTGGAACTTTGTTTTTGGGATTTGGAGATGTTTGGATAGATATATGGAGGATTTAAAATGAGAAAATGGAGGTTTTCTAGCTAGGCTCGAGGTCGATTCACGACCCTGTTCTTGGGCACTGTGGCTTGAGTTTGATGAAGCAGGTGATTGAATCTGCTGGGCTATTTGAGCCGCGCCACCAGTTAGGAGCGTCGCAGTGCTAATTCAGTCAGAGAAGGGTTTTGGGCCCTGACTTGAATGGGGCTGCGACTCTAGTGTTTGGGGCTGCGACTCTAGTGTTTGGGGCCGCGACTCAAAAGGGGAAAAGTGGCCAAAGTGGATTTTTAGTCATGGGAACTTAAACTTAAGGGCTCGGGATCGATCTTACTACCTGATTTGGTAGGATTCGACGTCCCGGAGGCTAGGACTTGGTCCAGAAGTATTTATTTACCCGTTTTTTATGGAATTTTATATTATGGTTGTGACTAGGTTATCGCTAGGGGGCTTGGAAATAGGATCATGCTTGAGGGTTGGTAACCTGTGCTTGGACCAAGGGTAAGAAAAATGCACCCAGTATGTGATGCATGTGATGCATATGATACATGTGATCAGGGTATGGCATTAATATTGAATATGGAATTGATCAGAGCTTGAGTCTCTATAAATGTGCATGATCATAATTATGCTAGTAAATGTTGAGTAAGCATGTTGAATGCCTTATATTTGGATATTTGACATATGATATATGCCTGGGTACATTGCTTACTTGTGAGTGGCACTAACTCATTAGTTAGAAACTGCACGGGTCGTATGGAATTGACCTATGAGTCAAGAGCGACATAAGCGTATTGAACGCAGAGCTGAAATGATTAGATCTAATCAACATAAGCATTAAATGCTTGACCGACCCCAAGGTCGAAGAAAACTAAAGTGTTTGTTTGGTCTAAAGGCTATTTACTTAGAGTCAGGGCCAAAAGGCTCAGGTGACTGAAACGTCACATGGCTTAGAGAGCGGATCCCCAGAGATGGACTCATTAGCCACCTATTCAGGGAGCAGATCCCCAGAGATGGACTCATTAGCCATCTATTCGGGGAGCGGATCCCCAGAGATGGACACATTAGCCAACTATTCATGGAGCAGATCCCTAGATTGACTTGACAGTCATCTATACAGAGCGCAGGGCACCATAATCATTTATTTGGATTTTCCTACATGCATGAATAGGGCTATTACCACTAGGCATGCTTATTATGATTTAGTGACATGTTATTATCTATTTATGAGCATGTCGATTTTTCTTGCTGAGCTTATGCTCATGGGTGTTATGTGGTGCTAGGTAAAGGCAAAAGAAAGTTGGATCATCCTTGAGTTGAAGAGCTTAGGTAACGATGTGTACATATGCGGCTACTCGACCACCACGACCGAGGGTTTAAAGAGGAACTAGGGTTAAACCCTATTTTGCCGCTTAGGTCAGATGGTTGTAAATCTTTTATTGTAATTAACCTTTAAAATATATTTTGGGATCCCAATGTATAAGTAAATGTTTTAGTGAAATGTTGTATCTTTGACCAAAAATTTTAACCCTAAATTGTTAATCACACCTAGTTACACGATTATGGCCAAATGACTCGGTTAGCGAGTTTAGCACTATTTAAAATGCACAACGTAACGGTCCTTGGGTAGTATGGCGTTACCTCAAGAATCGATCTCATTAGAAGAAACTCAAGAGGAGTTACCTTCTACGGTTGAAGAGCAATTGATATTACCAAGAAGAAGCCAAAGTCTTAAAGAGATTGGATCACAAGATAAACCTCTCAAGAAGAGACACTTTACCTAGTAGAGGGAAATCGCAAGGGAGACACTTGGAAGTATCTAATGATACTTCAAGTGGAGGATGATCCTAAAACCTTCCAAGAAGCTATGTCCTCAAGGGACTCCACCTTTTGGAAGGAGTCAATAAATGATGAGATGGATTCAATTATGCCTAACCACACTGGGGAGATTGTTGATCTACCACAAGGATCAAAGCCAATAGGTTGTGAGTGAGTATTTTGAAGAAAACATACACTAATGGGACCACTCAAGTCTCTAAGGAAAGGTTGGTCGCCAAAGGGTTTAGAAAAAAAGAATGCATAGATTATTTTGATACCTATGCACCAGTTGCAAGGACAACATCAATACAATTGTCATTTGCCTTATAATCAATACACAACCTATATGTTCATCAAATAGATGTCAAAATGGCATTCCTAAATGGTAACCTCGATGATGAGGTTTGCATGGAACATTTAGAATGGTTTGTTCTGAGAGGAAGTGAACATTTAAAACAAGCTCCAAAAAATTGGCATGAGAAGTTTGATGAAGCCATTATTTTGGATGGGCTTAGACACAATAATGCAGAAAAGTGCTTATACTCTAAGACTTGTGATGACTATTTCATCCTAGTGTGTCTACATGTTGATGATATGTTGATATTAAGTAATGACATGAAAGACATATTAGAAACGAATGGATTTCTCTCTTCTACGTTCAAAATGAAAGACATTGGAGAGGTCGATACCATACTAGGTATTAAGGTTAGAAGAAATGTGGATGATTATACCTTAGGTCTAGCTCATTATATTGATAAGATGCTTGACAAGTTTGATCATCTTAATATCAAAGAGGCAAATACACCCTTTGATTCAAGCCAAAAGCATGAAAATAATGAAGGGAGAGGGGTGGCTCAATTAGAGTATGCAAGTGCAATAAGGAGTTTGATGTATGTTGCTCATTGTACAAGAACATATATTACATTTGCGATTAGTAAACTAAGTAGGCTTACTAGCAATCCATTTATCAAACATTGGAAGGCCATAGAAAAGGGTCTTTGGATACCTCAAAATGACTAAAGACATGTACCTCCAATACTCAAATTTTCCTAAGATACTTGAGGGATATTCTTATGCAAGTTGGATATCCGGTGTAGGAGATAATCTCTCTACAACTAGTTCGGTATTCACCCTTGGTGAGGGTGCAATTTATTGGGGATCTAAGAAACAAACATGTATATGTCACTCAACCATGGAGTCCGAGTTTATAGCTCTAGCGACAACCAGGAAAGAGGTCGAGTGGCTAAGAGATCTAATGATGCAGATACCAAAAACCGCAATTGATGTATCGACGATATCGATACATTGTGATAATCAAGCCACTTTGATTAGAGCTTACAATAAGATATATAATGGGAAGTCTAGACATATAAGTCTAAGACATGACTACATAAGAGAATTGATTGATAAGGGAGTCATATCAATTTCGTATAACAAATCATGTGAGAATTTAGCAGATCCGTTTACCAAACCTCTAGGGAGAGATTTGGTGAGTTCTACAAATAGTGGGATGGGATTAAAACTCCCTGACAAATAGATTCCTCAATGATGATAATCTAACTCAAAGCTTGTTTACATCGAGTATAGAGTTCAATGGGTAAGAACAAGTTGTTGATAAATGAATAGTTGACAACATTAACGACTTAAAGTCCCATCAAGGATAGTTAATGTTGGTTGCTATCGGAAATGAGGGTTAAGCCAATGGCTTTTAATGAAATTCAGCTTAAGAGCAACAAGCATCTCTAAAGGTGGAAAATATGTTGTAAGAATTTCACCTATGTGAACCTAGAGGTGGTGCTGTCTCTCAAGAGAGTATGAGTTTTCTCTTTGGATGGTTCATGAATGGATAAACACAAGGCCATAAAAGTTCTGAGCACGAAAAGTGGGAAATACATGAGTAATCAGTTAGAGGTGTGTGAGATATTATCGGTTTTTATCACTAGGAATGCATGGTTCAATCTTTTAAGAATACCTTAGCATTTCAATAGAAGCTTTGTAGTGTTTTCACTAAGATAAAGTTAAAACCCAAAATGTACTTTATTTTATGCACCAATATCATTCGGGCTAGAAAAGGAGGATGTATTTAACTAAGCGGGGGATTGCTATAATTGGTTAAATACATTGTGAAATTGGTTAGGCACAAAGTGGTGCAAAAACTATAACAGTTTCACTAAAGTTAACTTGAATGAGTTGAAATTTTGTATAGGCATCTATGAATTATCTTTTTGGGTCCAAAGTGTTTCTTTGGAGTGTATAAGAATACCAAAAAAATTTGGAGGCATTTAGAGATGTTTTGGGGCAAGTTCTGGGGCGCAAAGTCAGGTTGACTAGCGTTGCGTCACCTCTGGGAGGCGAAGCGTCGCTGGGGACTGAAAGCCCCATACAGGCGACACATTGCATGCATGGTGGTGATGCATCGCTTAGGTGCAGGCGACACGTTGCCTAGGCGGTCCGTATAGGACCGTACAACGTCGTGTTTTTTATACAAATTAAAATTAAAATGCTATAATCTTATTGGTTGAGATTAATGAGGGTTCCTATACTATTTAAAAGGGTCATTTGAGTTTTTGGTGAATTGATCACTCGCCTCTCTCTCTCTCTAGCTCTCAAGATTACTAGTTTTCTCGAAGATCTTCATAAAAAAAGCTTGACTTGTATGAAGATTCAAGACTTGTAAATCCCATTCTCATTCCACTTGTAGTAGGTTCAAGCATTCTCCAAGGGGAGGCTATCAATAGGGATTTTTGGACAAAAAATCTCAATTTGTGTCAAGTCTTTGTTACATCCATTGATTTACATGAAATCATAGACTTATGGTTTTATGTAAATAAGGTTCTATATCTCAAAAAGTATATTCTATCACTTGATTTTATTTGTGTTATTCCTACATTGTAAAGTAGACTATCTTAGGTTTATTCATTTGAATTGCAATGTTCAAAGATTTTTTATAGCCATATCCCCAACACTCAGCGCACCAGACCCTTGCCAAATCCAATCCTTCCTCTCGTCGACGAAGGCCTCAACCCAATTGTTGCCTTACCGAACCAACTGCTCTGTCTGTGCAACAATCTCTCGATCTCTCCCTTTCACTATCCCTCACTTTATCTCCCAATCTATGCCTTTCACCATCACTCACTCAATCTATTGATCCAAAAAAGAAAAAGTAAGTTTTGATATTTAGTTTTTTTTTTCCTTTTTGAAATGATTTTTAATGTTTAGTTCCATTTTTTTTGCAATAAATTATTCTTTGAGCTCATTTTAATGATATTTAGTTTTTAATTTTGTTTAAAATTTTAAATATATTTTTAATTACTTTTCTCTTTTAAAATCAGTTAAAATATTTTTTTTTATTGATGGCTTGGATCTCAAATTATGATGTGGACGAATAAGAGATGACCACGTGTTTCCATGCTAGCAAATAACAGTATTGAACTAACATTTACTAGTCTGTAATGTAATTAGAGTAAATTAATGGAGAAATAAATGAGAATAAAATGTAGAAGAATCAAAATCACTATTTGTATTATGTTGTTTACTAAAACTGACTGTAAAGAGAATTATAATCGTTTTATCCTCTTTACTTAATTGGGAAACGAAATCAGAATATTATATTGACTAAATTATCATTTGTTTTATTAAAAAGAAATAATGTAGTATTTTGGTGAGATGTATTTTTTAAAGACAAAATTGTCCTTTTATTTTTACTTTAAAAAAATTAAATAAATAAAAAAGTCATGGGGGATAATGGGATTCCCTTGGTATTTGGGAGAAGTATTTCCATTGATTTCTCCCTTACCCCACTTATCTCTCTCATTCCTTACATTAGTAAACATATGAATATAAGTCATTACCAAATGCCAAAACAAGATAGTGTTGAAACAAGATAGTGTTGGAGAGTTGAGTGTAACAAAATGTAAAATATAGGGTTTTACCACCAATAACTCTCGTGTGTGTGTATATATATAAATAAATATTAGCGTTTCTCATTTCAAGAGCTTCATTCATTACCATAAAGGATCAATTTGTTCATGGGAAGCATATACCATATAAACCCTCCTTTAGTCCATATTTGATACGCACAACACCATGCTTGGCCCTAGAAATTCTCTTCCCATGTGCTTCAATCCTCTTCTACTACTACTTTGGAATCCAACTTTTTCACATTCACACTTTCATAACCTATACGAATAAAACAAAAGAACCAAAACATACAAAATCTACTCAAATCCATAACACCATTTATTTTTTTCATAAAGAAACACATCAAAAAAGGAAACTGCTTATTCTTCATTATTGATATTGTTGAAACATTATAGTATAAGCCAACCACCACCCACTGACCACCCGTTTGCTTGTACTAAAATTACATTTGTACCCTGAAGACAGGTATGTGTGAAGGTGTTGGGGGGGTGCAGAATCAAGGAAACAATAACTACAAATCATGTGAAGGGGAAATCAACAAAAGAGAGAAGGAAAAGAAAAACATTCATATTCTGTGACAAATCTCCATTTGCCATATCAATCATTGGCTGCAACCAAAAGCTATAGTTCCAGCCCCCCATACCCACTATGTGAACCCTTTTTCTATCTGGTTTTCATATTTGAGATTTTCATTTTAATAATTTTTATTTTTTCAGGAGCATCATCACCAAATATTACAAGCTGACCAATGAGGCTGCTTATCTTCTGGGATACTTCATTTCCATTTCTCTACCTCCACTCTGCCTCTGCATGAAGTCCCTCAGGTGTCTTTTGCAGAAGATACATTTACAGCCTGAAAACTGGCAGTTAAATCTTCCACCTTCGGCTGCAAAATGATTAAACACACGAGGAACATTTACAAATCGATACACCTAGGGAGGAGACAACTATTCATGCAATATAAGAGTATCAGATTGTTTAGAGGAAACAATAAAGGGGGAAAGAATCACTCTCATTTGACACTATTTTTATGTAGAGAATAAAGTTCACCCACATTTCAAAATTTCAATGGTGGAACAATCCCCCACTATGCTATTTGTATTTAGGAACCTGCTTTATTCCTAATGATTTGTAGTTAAAAAGAAAAGAGAATCACTTTTCCAATGTTAGGATCCTGATAACATATTATTCCTAAATCCTCAGCCACACAAATAATTACACTAACTCTGGAAAAAGCTTTTCACAAGCTTATAAGCTCCTGAGAAAATAATTGTGTTTATAATCAATTACCAGAAAATACTAGGATAAAAACCAAACAAAACAGCACAAAGAATATAACATACCTGCAGATCATGATTAGGCACAGATTGCCTGACCCTTTTCTCTTGCATAATTTTCTGACGGTTTTCGTAAAAATCGAAGTCGTCCAATATGGAAGTGTTTAAAGCATAATTTTTTAGAATATTTAAGATTTCGATACCTTGATGGAATTTCACCTGTAAAAATAAAAGATAAGCAAAAGTAAGCTCAGTGGGGCAGAGTACAAAATTCATTAAAAACCAACATGCATGCATATGTTACTGTAAATAACAAATAATGGAAGCACACCTCCTGAGTGTCTCTACTATTCGTTACGGGCTTGTTCTCATTATTCTCAAGTATTATGTGCCGCAATTGTGCATTTGGAACATCCTTAATGATATGCCACTTGACCGGAAAATAACCACTCCACTTGCTCTGTTGCCAGAAATCCATACTCTTATTAAAATCCACTGGTCCAGTCATTTCAGCTACCCCACAGAACTGCCCACTAGCATTTACCTGAACCACAAATAAAATAAAAGTTGGAACTAGAGGCATCAGTCACTCATCTTTGGGAGTACAAGTTAGGCAAGTATCAAGGTCATGAGAAAGTTATAAAACATACTGAAAAGAAAAGGAACACAGGACACTTGCTCCCTTTATCTGTCATCCTCTCTTGTGCTTCTTGATATGCACTATTCAGTCTCTTATTCCCATTGGGTGTGCTAGCCCAAACATTGTACTTGATGCTCTTATGAATATCATCTTCACTGTACGATTTAATTACAAAGAAGTATGCATGATCATATTTGGTTGAAAACTCCGGAAGATTATATTCATCTCTCCTGATTGGAGAAGTTATGCTGGCGCCATTTCCAACCTCATCAGTAGCCAAGGACTGAGAAGCATTCCCTCCAGACCTCAATGCACTTTTTGCATGAACTGTATCACGATTCTTGTCATCGAGTAAAGTAACATGACTAACACTGTTAACCTTGCTTCTTGCTTTTAACTTTTCACTGCCTCCCCATCCCTTTACATTTGGTTTCAAATTAACCGAGTTGTTTGAGTAGAGCAAGCCACTCTTTCCTGGACCATAGACAGGAAATTTTGCAACTGTATAATAACCTTGGGCGGGTAAATCTGAGTGGAAACTTGGGGTATGAGATGAGGCCTGAAATATTTTCAGAAATATCAGAAATTTTGGTTAATGAGAGGACTTAGGAATTAGTGTTACAAGGAAAGAGAGATAACCAATATACCTTGTTCAATGGCTTTAGCTTCTTGGTTTGACCTGATATAGCATCTGAAGAACGATTGACAGAGCCTGAAAGTTTAGAAGACTTAGGTGGTTGGGCCATGGAAACAACTGGAACGGAGAAATCTGTTTTGGAAGCTGGAATTTCCAACAATCCAACATATCCATTTTCATAAGTTCCATCACCAACAAGAGATGAGCTCCAAAGGTAGGGTGCCTGCACTAGATCCCCATGAGAGAGAGTTGCACCATACTCAGGTGAAGGAATGGGAGACTGAAACATGGGACTTGGTGGGTAAACCTCTTGACCAACATATTGTCCATCAACAGTGATAGTACTAACAGGCATGTAAGGTGTATAAGAATCGTATCCAGGATAGAGCCCGGGCATCATGTAGACAAAGGATCCACTATCTGCTTGCACAACCTGATCAGGAAAGAAAAACAAATGTAAGATAAACTAGTAGTAAGATTGAATGATATTAATAAACTCATAACAGTACGGTAGAGGCTAAAAACATATTGATATTTAAATCCAAAACAGAGCAAATAACGGCAGTCATTTAAAGGTTAATAATCAGCAGGGCTACTTTACTAGGCCTTGTAAATTACAGATAGCAGAAATTCAAGCTACAAAAATCATCAATTAGTTCAGAAGGTAACCTAATTGGTAGACTTTTTGCACCATAAATCAGAGATGAAATCCAATCATGACCATAATTTAGAGGACCATCTTGGGGTTTTCTTTTATGAATTGGGTTGATGGACTAAATATATACAGATAAATCATGCATGAGGAACAAATAGCAGGGAACATAATGTAGAATTTTGAGCATTAGAAATTGGAAAACAACTGAAGAGGCTTACAGGGTATTGTTGCTCCATTGCATTCCCGGCAATGTAGTATCCTTGGTTGTAAAAATCTCCAAGAGAGCCATTGTAACCTGCTAAAATACTATTGTAAACGTGGAAAGATAAATATGAAACGACTACTCAAGTAATATAAAATTACTTTTACGTAAGAGCTGGACCAAAACCTGGATAGTAGTAACCATACGAGGTGGTGCTTGGATAAGCAGCCTGAGAATGATTATGGGCGTGATTTTCTTTGGCAGAAGCCACAGAATCCATCAGAGAAGGTGTTATAGAAGACTCAGAAGGACTTCCTTCCTTGGAAATATCCTAAAGACATAGGCACAATTCAAACTCAAAACCAATAGATGTATGTATTCCCAGAATCAAAAAGCAGTAAAAAAACCATCTATTCAACTAATCAAATCAAGCCACTCCTTGTGTTTATCCATTCATATCTGTATATATGTGATAGCCCAGGATGGCTTTTCAAATTTTCAAGCATGCATCTATGAGTTCACTAATCTTATCTGCTAAATTAAGCCTTTTGCTTATCTGGGTATTGAAAATAATAAAAAAAAAAACTTGCGCAATAAAACTTATAAGAAAATAAAAGAAAAAGAAGAAAAATACCAGCTTGGTAGGGGAATAATGATTGGATTCCAATCGAAAGCTATCATCAACTCTGAGAGCTTCTTTCTTCTCTCCTTGTTTTTTAACATTTGGAAATTGAGGAGCAGCCATCTTCTCTTATCTTATCTTATCTCCCAAGTAATTATCAGAAAGCTTGGAAAAAAATTTCCAGAATAGTAAACTAAAATAGTTGAAACAAAATTATGAATATATTCGTGTATGTTTGTTTTTGATTTTTTTTTTGTTAAAAAATAAAGAAAAAAATGATTTGAATTCGTGTATGTGTGTGTTTTGTAGTATACAAAGTATCTCTATTTGGTTTGTATGGAAAATAGAGGAGAGGGAGAGAGAGAGAGAGAGATTGTGGAGCTTAGAGTTGACCAACAAAGAGAAAGAAATGGTTTTGGTTTTGGTTTTGGTTTTGTGAAGAAGAAATGAGAAGAGAGTAGAGAGAACAAGAAGAGGGCTAGTGGCAGCTCAAACGTCACCACAAAATAATTCCTTTTTTTTTTTTATGAATATAACTCAAAATAATTCAATACGCTTCTTTTAAAGCTTTAATTTTTTAAAATCTCATTGTAATACAAATTCCTTTCCCAATTAAACAATAATAATAATAATAAATCCTTTTCCACTGTTATTTAATTACGAAATTATTGATTTATGAAATCTTTAAAGAATATATATAATAAGAAAGCGAGGGCGTTGAGGCTTCCACGTTTCTCATTTTTCTCTTCTCCCTTTCTCTCTTTTTTATCTTATTTTCTTTAAATGTGAAAGTTTCATTGCCAATTAAAAAAAAAAGCTTCATTGCCTAAGCATAAAATATTGAAGTATTAAAATTTAATATTATGATCTCACTGGCGAGCTGGTAGCTTTTCAGAAAGGTATCCGTTTTGGTATGGGCTTTAGATGATCTTATTATATGTCATTGAGTCGTATTCATTATTAGCTATGTTTGATCTAAAAAAAATGTCTCAAGTAATATCAATTTATATTTTTGGATAAGGACTAATTATGGATTGAAATTGTTGGGCCTAAAATATTTGACCCAACCCAATTTCCTAAAATAAGCTCGTCAGATGCAACATGTCATCAATTAAAAAATCCAACAGAAGGAAAAAACGAAAGCAGACTTTGTTAGTAAATGCCTCAACAAGCTCTTCGACCAAAGACCCACAATAGCAATCAATGGGCAAATTATCCACATATCTGAAAGAAGTAGAGGACGAAGACAATTCAGAACGTTCACTCACCGCAGTGGATGAACTCAAAGAAATCTCCATAGACGCTACTAACACAATCAAAACATTGCTAGTAAATGCCTAACTCCCTGAAGCAGAGAAAACTCAACTCATCAATTTTTTAAAGGAACACAGTACCATATTTGCGTGGACGACACAAGATACATCGAGCATTGGCCCAGCAATCTTGACACATCATTTGAACATCTCAAAAGACTTCCCAGCAGTCAAGCACAAGCAGCGGCGGTTTGTCCCTGATATAGCTTAACTCAGCCAAGTGCACGTTTGGAGTCTCCTCGGGCAAATTATTGGGACACGTTGTCAACATAAGAGGAATAGAAGCTAACCCTACCCAAATTGCTTCTTTTTTCGAAGTTCAAGAGCCCTAGACAATGCGTGATATCCAGAAAATCACAGGTAATATTGTGACACTTAGTTAGTTTATCTCACAAATGTTTAATAGATGCCAGCCTTTCTTTTAGAGCATTAGGAAATCAACAAACACCATCTGGGAAGACGAACAACACCGTGCTTTCAACGATCTAAAGATCTACCTAAGCATTCCCCCAACACTGACACTACTACAAAATTGGCATTTCCCGACACCCAACCACGACAGTCAACTCTGTTGACTATCGTAATTGATTAGCGGGACTCTACGCCGACAGTTAAAAATTGTAAGCATAGAGACCAACGCCGACAGCTGATAGCTGTCACCGTTGCTTTTAACTATCGCTATTGACCCCAACGCCGACAGTTAATTAAAGACCAATGCTGACATTTAAAATGTTGAAGACAATTTAATTTGTTTATGAGCTAATATTGATTTTAACACTCCCCTTCAATGTTATCTCCCATTCTTTGAACTATTCCAAGTTGATGGCGAAAGTTTTCAAACTTTCCGATACTCAAGCTTTTTGTGAACAAGTCTGCAACTTGCTTATCTGTCTTCACTTGTTTCATTAAAATCTCGTATTGCAGAACTTTCTCTCGAAGAAAATGATAGTGCACTTCCACGTGTTTAGTCCTTGCATGAAAGATTGGATTTTCTGCCAGACGAATTGTTGATTGATTGTCACTGTACAACGGCATCGCATAATCTATTGGTTGGTGCAAATCTTTCATTAGCTTTATCAACCAAGTACTCTCTTGAGCTGCCATTGCTACTGCTCGGTATTCTGCTTCGGTTGTTGACAAAGACACTGTCGGTTGTCTCTTACTACACCAAGAAATCATTCCAGATCCAAGCATAAACATATACCCCGTAGTTGATCTATGAGTATCGTGATCCCCTGCATAGTCAGGGTCACAATAGCCAACTAGTTTGCAACTTTCACCCTTCTTGTACATAAGACCATAGTCTATTGTACCTTTTATATATCTGAGTATCCGTCGAACTACTTCTAAATGAGACTTCTTTGGATTTTGCATGTATCGACTCATGACTCCAACTGAATAAGAGATATTAGGACAAGTTAAGGTCAAGTAGATTAGACTACCTACTATCTGCCGATACATGGATGCATCCTCCAAATCTTTTCCTTCGTGCGCACACAATTTTCCATTTGGTTCCATCGGTGTTGAGATTGGTTTACAATCCAGCATCCCAAACCTCTCTAGCAGGTCTATCGCATACTTTTGTTGACAAAGAAGCAACTCTTCTTTTGTACGATCGACCTCTAATCCCAAAAAGTGTTTGAGCTCTCCAAGCTCTTTCATTTGGAAGCGGCCTGGTGAATTCTCTCTCGTTTGACGAATTTCCCCTTCGTCATCTCCAGTGATGATCAGATCATCTACGTATACCAACACCACTGCCAACTTTCTTTCTCTAGCTTTAACAAATAAGCTAGAGTCTGCATGTGCCATCATGTAACCATGGTAACTTAAGAATTAAGCTATTTTACCATACCATGCTTTTGGTGCTTACTTCAATCCATAAAGAGTTTTTCTCAGCTTGCAGACAAAGCTAGGATAAGCTGCACTTTCAAAACCTCTTGGTTGAATCATGTAAATCTCACGATCCAACTCTCCATGCAAGAATGCATTCTTCACATCCATCTGCCACAAGTTCCAATTTTTGTTGGCCGCAATTGCAAGTAGAACCTGTACAGTTGTAACTTTTGCCACTGGACTAAACGTTTCATCATAGTCTAGTCCATATTCTTGAGAGAAGTCGTGGGCTACCAATCGAGCCTTATATCTCTCGATTGACCCATCTGTACGACGCTTTATTTTATAAATCCATTTACAAGATATGGGTTTTACATCTCTTAGTTTTCGCACTAGATCCCAAGTTTCGTTTTGCTCAAGTGCTTCAATCTCTTCTTTCATCGCTGTCATCCACTCAACACTTTGTGATGCTTCTTCAAATGTCCCAGGCACTTTTATAGATCTTTCTTCAACTATGGCTGCATTGGCATATTTTGGATTTGGTTTTCTTGTTCTTGTTGACCTACAAAGTTGAGATTGCGAGTTTGAATCTTTTATTTCACTAGGTCTACCTAGGATTTTAGAAATGGTAGATTTTATGGGCATGAAGGGTTGGGCCGCGGCTCTGTTCTAGAGCGTTGCGGCCCTACGAAGCAAAGGAGCCAGGGAGGCTCTGCCGAAGGGGAGCGCCGCGGTGCGTGTCTGCCTTTTGAGGGGCTTGGTTTCTGTTTCAAGGGCGGGTCGCGGCTAGGTTTTAGGGGCCGCAACCCTTAGGTGCATTTTTATCTTTTGGGAATTTTAAGTGCGGGAACCTAACCTTGGGTGCTCAGGATTGATTCCACCACCGTGTTTGGTGGAATTCGATGTCCCAGAAGCTAGAATTGTACCCATAAACCTGTACTTGAATATTAATGGAATCCATTACCTTGGTTGTGACTAGGTGTTAAGCTAGGGCTTGGGAAGCAGATCGTGCTCGGGAGTCGTCACTCGTAGTCAGTGAACGTGGGAATTAAAGGTAAGAAAACTGCACCCGGTTGTGTATTTGTAATGGGACTAAGGGTTCCCTATTGTGTATGCTCTGAAAGGATGGTATTATACCATGTAAACAGTAAACCACGACCTAAGAGTGCCCAAGGCTACACTAGCGCACAGGGTGCGGCTCGGTCACTGGTAGCCGAGGACAGCTTATTATGCACTGAGCTCGGTTTAAGCGAGCCAGAGTCAGTGGGGTAAATAGAGGGTGCGGCCTAAGTTGTCGGGCCTGATTATCATGTAACTTGATCGTTGTTAATGCTTAGTTGCATATTTGATTCTGAATACATGCTATGTGATTAATATGAGTGTTATGGTTTTGATCATGCTTAAAGGATTATTCATCTGTTATTGTTGTTTGTGATGCATATTATGTTTTCTTGCTGGGCGGCCTTGGCTCACGGGTGCTACGTGGTGCAGGTAAAGGCAAGGGAAAACTTGATCAGCCCTGACTTGGAAAGCTCTGTGAGCTGAATGTACATTACCAGCTGCTCAGCCGCCACGGTTGAGGGGAGGCAGGAACAGGGGAACCCGAAATGTCTATTTTTCCTTAGAATGGCTAATAGGTTTTTGAACCTTGGAAATTTTGTAAAATGACTTTCGAACGTTGTTCCTTTTTGGGATCCCATGTATAAAATGTTTTGTTATATAGAATGTACACTTTTGAGACCAAAACCTTTTAACCCTAGCTCATTAGTTGTTTTAGTATCACGTTTTAACTAAATGACTTGATTTGTAAGTCCTGCATCTTTATAAACACACAGTTTAGCGGTCTTGGCTAACCAGGGCGTTACAATATGTGAGTTATATCATAATATGACTTGGTATGCATGTTTAGGTGTATTAAATATGCATGTGGGCCCATTTCTATTCAATTGGGCAATTTTCATATTTTGGCCATTTCCGGTATATTTGGCATATATGTGGTATGTGTGTGGTGCTTCATAATTATTTAGTTATGCTAGGGTTACTCAACATGAGACGATCCTAGGAAGCAAGTTAGTGGGAAAGTCACAACAGGGTTCATACATGACCCGGAGTGAGTCAAAGAGTATTTAGTACATTACTGGGATATTGGGTAATGAGAATAAATATTTGATGATAAATTGGGAGTTAGTGAGATCAGGGGCGTTTTTGGGACCCCGAGCAGTAGGATTTTCTTGAGGTTACTTAAGCCCTAAGTAATTCATTAGAATTATAAAAAGAACGTTTAGAATGTTCTCTCTCCCTACAGTTCCATTTTCGACACCCAATCACATTTTCAAAGGAAACTTGAGTTTTAGGACTCGGATTCGAGTAAGGATCGAGGCATAACGATTCTAGGGAAGAATAGAAGCTTTTTAGCCGGTGGATTTAGTTGGGAAACAAGTCAATCGGAGGGAATCCAAGTTTTAAGTTTTAAGTTTTCGAGTTTTTAAGCATGAATTGGATTTTGTGTTTTGATGAGTTTTTGAATGAATTGAAACTTGGGTTTTATTGGTGTTGGATAATTAGGATGTTTGGGAACTTTGATTTTGGGATTTGGAGATAGTTGGATAGGTTTTTGGAAGATTTTTAAATGAAGAAAACGAGGAAAAATGGCTTGGTTGAGGTCGGGCCGCGGCCCAGGTGTAGTGTCCTAGAAGTTTACTTAGCTAGATAGTAGTAGTAGTAGTAGTAGTAGTAGTAGTAGTAGTAGTAGTAGTAGTTAGCATTAGTTTGTAGTATGTTAGTTTCTGTGGATTTTGGTTCAAGCCGAGACTTAGTTGGAAACTCATAGCAACAGTTATGGATTTTATAAGTTTAACCTATAGTATATAAATATGAATTATAACATAAGGTTTGAATAATATTGCTGGTCCTATAAATATATTTATTATAACCTAAGGTTTAGATAGAATTAATAAGAGCATGACATTTGTCATAATTATGTTTATTAAGGATTTAAGTATTTTTGATAAATAGTTGAAATAAAAGAAAGATCTCGAAGCTCTAGAACCTTCCAGCAGCTGTTAGGATCACATTTTGACTCAGTCAAAGCTATTTAATCAATTAAAATATGCTGAAAAAGTGCAAATACATGTTTGATATATCAACCTATGCCGACATATCGCATCTATAGGGGCCGATATATCGCCTACAAGAGATACAGAAAACACATCGACTTCGCACAAACGGGGCTCGAGATATAGGTCTAGGTGATATATAGGTATAGGTGATATATCGACCAGGGTAGGCGATATATCGCACCTGCGAGTGATTTTTGAATACTTGAGGATTTAAAATTTAAAAACAGCCGTAACCACTTGAACCTGCCCTTGAACGATTTTGACTGACTTCTGGGCATCTGTTGAACAAAACTTCAAATCTTTTTCATTTATTTATTTAAATTAAAAGGGGTTAGTTTCACTGCTTGAACTCTATAAATACGACCTAGTACTCAGCCATTTCCTTCATTCTTCAAGCATTCTTCAGAGCCTCCAAGCTACTAAGATTACTATAGAGAGAAACTCTTGGGTTTTGGGATAAAAGCTTTTCCAATCTAAGCTTTTCTAAACACTTGGAAAGTAAGATATAGAGTTATTTCAGTGTTGAGGTATAGATCAAGTCATAAGATCATTCAAGGTATTCCTATCCTTAAGTTCAGTTCTTCATAGTTCTTTTATTCTATTTCTTTCATATCCTAACTATTATTTATGATTCTTGGTTAGGTGTTTAAGTTTCTAGAAACTTATGGTTTTTGGTAAGTTTCTTCTTTGATGGTTTAGATCTCTTTTTCATCTCATTTCTTTAGAAAACTCATGGTTCTGACTGTTGGTTTTAGGAGTATTCCAAAATCCCGTTCTTGTCTCCATATCCCGATTTTTGGTAAGGAAAATAGGGTAGAATATAAATGTTTATATGTTTATGTATTGATATGTTTTATGTTTTATGCTATAATATGTATAAATATGTTTTGTAGTCACTTGGGGCTTATAGTTGCTTAGATAGCAAACCCCAAGAATTTTTATCATTATCGTAGTTTAGAGTTATGATTTAACCTACCTTGATTAGTAGACAGAGGACCTAGATGGGTTATCATATACTACCTTTTGATCTAACCTACCTCGATTAGTAGACTCAGGACCTAGATGGTTTTATCACATGCGACGGTAATGAGTTCATGGCCATTATTATTGTAGTCCAATATGATATATGTTTTATAGTCATATGTTTTATAGTATGGTTTTATGATGTAGTCTTATATTTATGATTTATGATATATGTTGTTAGTGGATTTTCCTTGCTGGGCATTAGGCTCATTCCTTTCTTTTTAGAATGATTCTTGAAAATGAACATGGAAGGTGGAAAAAGATTTGCGGCAGCTTGGCATGTGTGTTGAGGATGAATGGACTGAATGGACTGCTGGAAGATCAAGGATGACGTTGTTTTTAAGTCTTTTGATATTATGTTTTTATGTATTTCCGCACTTAGTTTTTAACAATTGATTTAAGTGTATGTTTTATGTTTTTATGTACTAAACAATGGGTACCCATACTGTATTTTATATTCCATATTTTATTTTGTATTTCATACAATATTTTGGGTTTTAAATGAAGTTATGTTATTTCTTATGTATGTATCCCAAATTAGTAGTTATGTTCAGTAGTTTTTAATGGTCCGAAGTCTAGAATTAGTCGAGGTATTACACCAGGCTTGAAGAAGGAGGAGGTTGGCTGATGAGCATGTAAGGCCGCGACACAAGGTAGGTGCGCCGCGGTGATAGACTCAGTCAGAGAAGAGGCTCGATCTCTGTTTGGAGGCGGGTCGCAGCTCAGTGCTGGGGGGTCGCGGTGCTTGAGCACAGTTTTGCCCATATTTGGTTTTTAGTCATGAGAACTTATCTCTAAGGGCCCAAGATCGATTCTACTACCCAATTGAGTAGGATTCGACGTCCCGGAGGCTAGGTTTGGGTTTGGACTTATTTATTTACTCATTTTGATGAGGTGTTATATTATGGTTGTGACTATGTTATCACTAGGGGCTTGGAAATAAGATCGTGCTTGTGGCTCATTTATTGGTAATCTGTGCTTGGACTAAAGGTAAAAAAATTGCACACAGTATGTGATGCATAAGATACATGTGATTAGGGCATGTCATGAATGTTGAATATGAGATTGATCAGAGCTTGAGTCTCTATAAATGTACATGATCATAATTATGTTAGTGAATGTTGAGTAAACATGTTGAATGCCCTATATTTGGATATTTGACATATGATATATGTCTGGTTGCATTGCTTACTTGTGAGTGGAACTGACTCCATAGTCAGAATCGGCAATGGTGTTAGTATTGACTGTGAAGCTGTGACTCATTAGTCAAGTTCGACTATAGTACTGAGCACTGGTCGTATGGAATTGACCTATGAGTCAAGAGTGGTGTACGCCCTGGTTTTCATGCGGGCTGATTAGCAAGCCGAGCTGCTGACTAATCGTAGTTATCTCATGAACTCCCCTAAGATCGAAGCTTCTGTCGTTAGCTCGAGGAAGCCCAAAGGGCTCGCCTCCATTGTCCAAGACTGGAGCAGGCCCCCTGAAGGCCGAAGGCCGGGTCCAGTATGCAGCTCGTGTTACGAGCTGGATATGGAGCTATGACCCCTTGAGAAGTAAACACACGCAAGGTAAACGTGCATATATCAGGCATCACGTGTCTGATATCCCCCTAACTTCTCAGACACGCAGCAGGAACGTGCGTGATTCAGACACCCACGATTGGGTTGGGCCATGCGGCCCATTACTTCCTTACCTATTGATTTGACCACACTTATGTGTCAGGTTTAGGAATTAATCATGAATGTCACAGAATTGATACGACAAGTAAGAAGGTCACGGGATGACCTCCCTACCAACTTCCAGGTGCCTTCTCCTATAAATATGGAGACCCTGGGAGTTGATAGGGGTTGGAAAAATAATCTCTTGTAAGAAATACTTTGTAACCAAATACTCAGTATAGATCAATAACATTGACTAGTGGAGTAGAAGGATTTTAACCTTCAAACCACTTAAAAACCGTGTCTTGAGTCACCCCTTTCGTTCTCTAAGATCATATATCTATTTCGGTTCACATTTAGCACTAATCCTTTTCTCTCCTTCTCTTAATTACCTGTTGGCGAAGAACCGCGTCAACAGTTTGGTGCTTTCATTAAGAGCCATTTTGATTAGTGCTGCTGCAAACATCCAACTATGGTGACTACTCGGTCCAGGCATGGTAACGAGACAGAACAACATGATGGGCAGGAGGCTCATCATACCACCATCCCTAATGAACAAGTTCCTGAAGTCCAGCAGCGGCCAGGAAAACAACCGGCGGGCCAAGACAATACTGGTAGTTCGGCGCCTCGGCCGCCTAATCCGAACCCGTGTTATTATACTGCGGTGGAGATGGAGAACGCTCAATTGAGGAGCCAATTAGCAACAGCCAGCCAGCAAATTAAGGATATCCTGGCCCGACTAACCCCTCTCACAACCGACGTTAACGTTGGAGAGAGGCAAGGTGAGGCTCCTAAGTCTCGCCGGGGTAACCGGTCCAGGCACAGCCGGTCGGATAGACCTTCAGCAGCCAACTCCACCCCTTCATCACACCATCGAGATGCAAACTTCGAGGAAATGCCTAGGACCAGACAACAAAAATACAGCCGTTCGGTTAGGACATCAACTCCTAGCTCTCAGCCGTCCTCGAGGACGCCCAGAGGAAACAGAGGAAATTCCCGAAGAAGATCCCGGGAGGGCTCGCGATGTCAACCCATCCCCGACGATCATCCGGCGTCTCGTCCAGTTCGCCCGGCGCGGGACCAGCAGGTTGGCAGGGCCGAAAGGCCCCTACCAAACTTGATCCATCCAGACGGAACTAGGAATGCCTCCCCCGTCAGGCATCCTCCATCTCCGATCAGATATCCGTCTCCACCTCGGCCCGTCCAGGACATCCCAGCCTATGGGAGAAGGAGAAACCTGCCATCAACTGGACCTTCCCGGCGTAGCAGGGCGCCAGGGGAAAGCTCAGGTCGTCACCGCCAAAGGTGGACTCCAAGCCTATCCAGCAGGAGCCACTGGACTGGCAGTCGCCGGAGTGATCTCTCTGGGGGAGACCTGCGTCAGCGGTTAAGCTCGGTGCAAAGTCACCAGAGCACCCAGGGAGGTGACCTCCGAGATCGCCTCAACTCTCACAAAGAAGGCCGAGCTGGAAGTGGTGGCCAGGCTCGCTCAGGAGGGGTCCTGTCCGAAATACGCAACGGAGGGAATGTCCCAAATAACCTATCTCAAGATAGGAGGGGCAATAACCCATCAAATGTGTACAATGGATCCGGAGCTGTTGAACAGCCCCGGAATAACCAAGGACATCAGGACCAAACCCTCGATCGCCTGACCCAGATGGAGGAGCTGATGAGGAAACTTCTATTAGAAAAAGAAAAAGACGAATATGATTCAGAGGACGAGATGGAACTCTTTCCCCCCAACATAGCAGCGACGACATACCCGTCTGGTTTCCGTATGCCTCACTTGTCAAAGTTCAACGGGGACGGTGACCCCTCGGACCATTTAGGGATGTTCAACACCCTAATGATGGCCCATAATATTGGCCCGGAGCTGAGATGCTTGATCTTCCCCTCCACACTGACCGGACCTGCCAGATAGTGGTTCAAGCAAAGTAAAAAACAGTTAATCAGCTCCTGGAAGGCCTTCTCAGCCGACTTCAAAAGGGCATTCCGAGCCTCTCAGGCCGCCCGTGTTCAGGTCGACTCCCTGGCCAACGTGAGACAGCAGCCCGGTGAGACTCTGAAGGCCTACCTGAGCAGGTTCGCAAACGTCGCTGCTCGGGCTAGAGACGCGGATGACAGCTCTAAGCTCATGGCCATGAGAACTGGAATCCTTGTCGAAGGAGACCTATGGAAGGATATACAGAGGAAGGGAGTCAGCTCGGTCAACGAATTCCTTAACAGGGCCCAAGAGTGGATAAACTTGGAAGAAGCCGAGGCCTCAGCTGCGGGAACCAGCCAGGTTCCCGATCAGCCCACTGGAGTAGGGATGGAGGTCGTGGCAGCGACCCCAGACATCACACAGAACAACCAGCCCGGTGGAAGCAAAAGAAAGGGCAATGGCGAAAACAGTCAGTACGGCCAAAAGAAGAATAAGTCCGTAGATAAATTTAAGCCCATTTTCGCGACTTATACCGAGCTCACTCAGTCCAGGGAGAGTATCTTTCTAGCCAACTCTACTCGAGTCCCCTGGAAGAGGCCGAAGCCACTGAAGCACCACAAAGGAAAGAGAGACACTTCCAAGTTTTGCCGTTTTCATAATGATGTGGGCCACAATACCGACGATTGCAGGCACCTAAAAGATGAGATCGAGACTCTCATCCGGGCCGGTCCCTTGGCACAATACTCACGGAACAGGGTTCCGGTGAGTCGACCTGCTCCAGAAGTCCCAGTCAGTCAGCCCGGGCCTCGGATAGATCAGGATGTTCCTCCTCCAGTGGTCGGAGGAGAGATATCCACCATCTCTGGAGGACCGCACATGGCTGGCACGAGCAGAGGCGCCTAGAAGAGATACGTGAATGAACTAAAGACTCACAATGGAGTGGAGTTCGTCCCGGAGCAGCGCCAGTCAAAGCAGCAGCGATTGGAAAGACAACCGATCATTTTTACGGAGGAAGATGCAGGCCATGTCCAGTTCCCTCACAATGATCCCTTGGTTGTAGCAGTCCAGCTCGCCAACCGGAGAGTGAGAAGGGTGCTAATAGACAACGGGAGTTCAGTGAACCTCCTATTCCGGTCCACCTTAGAGAAGATGGGTTTGACCGTCGCCGAGCTAAAGGCAACCTCCATGATGCTGTATGGTTTTTTGGGAGAAGGATTAGCGGCAATAGGGACGATCGAGCTGGTGATCACCCTAGGGGAAGAGTCTCGGACAGTCTCCAAGCTACTCGAGTTCGTGGTCATAGACTGCTCCGCTGCTTACAACGCCATTTTGGGCCGGCCTACGCTCATAGCTTTCGAGGCCATCACTTCCATCCGACACCTCGCCATGAAGTTCCCCACTTCGACGGGAATATGCACGATCCAGGGCGATCAGCTCGCTTCCAGGGAATGCTACAACATTTCCATGAAGGGAAAATCTAAACCCGGGCAGCTGGCTATGGCCATTCTGAGTGAAGAGGAATCCCAGGAACCCTTGGCGGCTCCTGAGATTGAAAAACCTCAAAGCGCCAAAGGGGAAAATGTCGCCTTGAGTGAGGACATTGACCCCCGAGTAGGCGAAGACAGATCCGAGCTCCAGGCTATTGAGGAGCTCGAGGAGGTGAACCTTGATCCACAAAATCCATCACGGATGGTCAAGCTCGGGAAAAACCTCTGTAGCAAGAGGAAGGCGGAGCTGATTACGTTTCTGCGGGCCAACTTAGATGTATTTGCCTGGTCCCACGAGGACATGGTGGGAATTAGCCCGAGTGTCATCATGCACACGCTCCATCTGGATAAAAGCGTTCCTGCCAAGTCTCAGAAGCAAAGACGTTTAGGAACAACCCGGGCTGAAGCCCTAGAAGAAGAAGTAGCCCAGATAAAAAAATGTGGCTTTATCCGTGAAGCCAAATTCCCAATTTGGGTCGCCAACCCCGTGATAGTTCCAAAGCCCAACGGGAAGTGGCGAACCTGCATTGACTTCTCCGACCTGAATAAAGCCTACCCCAAGGATTTTTTTCCATTACCAAGGATCGATCAGCTGGTGGATGCCACGGCGGGGCACGAGCTCATGTCCTTTATGGACGCGTACTCAGGCTACAATCAGATCGCGATGAATCCAGCGGACTAGGAACATACCAGCTTCATGACCCCGACTAATGTATATTGCTTCAAGGTCATGCCTTTCGGTCTGAAGAACGCCGGAGCTACCTACCAAATATTAGTAAACAAAATGTTCGGGACCAGATTGAAAAAAACATGGAAGTGTACGTTGATGACATGCTAGTCAAGTCAAAGACTGCCGACAACCATGTTTCCGACCTGGAAGAATGTTTTAAAATACTACGAGAATACGGCATGAGGCTCAATCCCCAGAAATGCACTTTTGGAGTCGCGTCAGGAAAATTCCTGGGGTTCATAGTCAATACCCGAGGAATCGAGGCAAACCCCGACAAGATCAGGTCACTGCTCGAGCTTCCTTCGCCCAGGTCGTAGAAAGATGTCCAAGGCTTAACAGGGAGAGTGGCAGCACTGAACTGGTTTATTTCCAAGTCAACCGATAAGTGTTTGCCCTTCTACAACCTGCTCCGAGGAAACAAGAAGTTTGAATGGACAATAGAGTGCGAAAGCGCATTCCTCGACCTGAAGGCGCATCTGGCTGAACCACCCGTGCTTTCCAAGCCCAAGGCAGGCGAGCCTCTTTTTCTCTACCTAGCTGTCACTGAGGATGCAACTAGTGCTGTACTGGTACGAGAAGAGGACCAAGTTCAGAAGCCAGTCTATTACATCAGCAAGAGACTTCTCGGGGTAGAATCACGATACCCACTGATGGAAAAATTGGCGTTCTGCCTAATCACGGCCTCGCGAAAGCTCAGGCTGTACTTCCAATCCCACTCAATACACGTCATGACCGATCAGCCTCTAAGGCAGGTTTTGCAAAAACTTGAAGCATCGGGACGTTTGTTAAAATGGGTGGTCGAGCTCAGCCAGTTCGAGATTTTCTACACTCCACGAACTGCTATAAAAAGTCAGGCCCACGCCGATTTCGTGGCAGAATGCACGGGATTCCAGGAGAATCCAGCAGAGGGCTCATCTCAGTTCACCTCGCCCCAATCGTTGTGGAAGATCTTTGTAGATGGTTCATCCAACGATAACGGCTCCGGGGGCGGAATCATTCTGATATCCCCCGAGGGACATAGATTCCACTCGGCGCTAAGGTTCGGGTTCAAGGCCTCCAACAACGAGGCGGAGTACGAAGCTTTGCTGGCCGGCCTGAGGATAGCCAGGGAGTTAAAGGTGAGCTCTGTCCTGTGCTTCAGTGACTCCCAGCTCGTGGTAAACCAGCTCCTGGGCGAATATCAGGCACGGGGACCCAAGATGGCTGCCTATCTGGCAAAGGTAAACGCTGAGCTATCTGCATTTGAGCGAGGATCGATCGAACAGATACCTTGGGAGCAGAACACTAATGCAAATGCTCTTGCCAAGCTCGCCACCACGGGAGAGACGGAGACCTTGGGATTGGTGCCGATAGAATTCTTGGAAAAACCAAGTATAGAAGGAGATCGGGCGGAGGTCGAAATGATTGACGCTAGGCCGACCTGGATGACCCCCATTCTTGAGTATCTCGTCGAGGGCAAGCTGCCTGAAGGACGTAATGACGCACGGCGAATCTTGTATCAAGCTCCGAGATATACGCTGGTCGATGGGGTGTTGTACCGACGTGGGCATTCCCTACCTCTCCTCCGGTGCATTCTTCCAAGTGAGGCAAAGGCCATCCTGCAGGAAGTTCACGAAGGATTCTGCGGAGACCACACCGGGGGGCAGAGCCTGGCCTTAAAGGTTCTCAAGCAAGGGTATTACTGGCCGACTCTATCCAAAGACTCGATCTTATACGTGAAGAAGTGCGACAAGTGCCAGCGATTCGCTGCAGTTACCCAAGCTCCTCCAGTCGAGCTGAAAATGATCTCGGCCCCTTGGCCGTTTGCCGTTTGGGGAATAGACTTAGTAGGCGCCTTGCCCACTGGAAAGGGCGGGGTCCGTTACGCCGTGGTAGCCATCGACTACTTTACCAAGTGGGCTGAGGCAGATCCGTTGGCAACAATCACGTCTAAAAAGGTGCTTGACTTCGTGGTTAAAAGCATCATCTGTCGCTTCGGCCTGCCCAAGAAGATCGTCTCCGATAACGGCACTCAGTTCGACAGCGACCTGTTCACCGAGTTCTGTGAAAGACACGGGATTGTGAAAAGTTTCTCCTCCATGGCCTATCCACAGGCTAATGGCCAGGTCGAAGCTGTCAACAAGACCTTAAAGGCGAGCCTTAAGAAAAGATTAGATGAAGCAAAGGGGGTCTGGCTAGAACAGCTCCCCTAGGTCCTATGGGCATACCAGACCTCGCATCGGACTCCTACGGGTCATACTCCCTTTTCTTTAACTTTTGGGAGTGAGGCAGTCCTCCCCGTGGAGATAAAGGTTCTTTCGCATAGAGTCCAATCTTACGACCAAGATCGAAACCACGAGCTCCTGTGCCATTCCCTCGATCTGGTTGAGGAAAGGCGGGAGGATTCGCAACTCCAGCTCGCCCATTATCAGCAGAAAATCGCCCGCTACTTCAACACCAAGGTTAAAAAACGCACCTTTAACATAGGCGACTTGGTCCTGAGAAGAGTTTTCCTCGCCGGAAAAGATCCCAAAGACAGAGTTTTGGGACCGAACTGGGAAGGACCATACCAGGTCATCGAAGTCATCAAGGAGGGAACTTATAAGCTAGCTTGACTTGATGGAGGGGCGGTCCCGCGAACTTGGAACGCCATCCACTTAAAGAGATATTACCAATGATTTACTTGTAAGGCCTGGAAGGCCACTTCTTATGTATTAATGAAAATCAACTTCTTATGCATATTTGCAAGTGTAATATAAAGTAACCACGAAAGACCCTTTCCCAGTTACTTGGGGGGCATATGGTACCTGGATATAACCAGGTCTCCTTAACGACTTAGATGTTGATTCTTATCGATTGACCGTTGTTTTCTTAAAAATGCGAGATATTGATAAGGGTTAACGCTAACTAAGTCCTATCCTGGTTTTAACCGGGTCATAAAACTTAGAAGTTGATTTAAATCTGTTGATCGTTGTTCTTCTTAAAGAGCTCGAGATATGGATAAAAGTTAACACGAACTAAGTTTTCAAATTAAGTTCCTGGTTTTAACCGGGTCATAAAACTTAGAAGTTGATTTAAATCTGTTGATCGTTGTTCTCCTTCAAGAGCTCGAAATATGGGTTAAAGTTAATGCGAACTAAGTTTTTCAATAAATTATAACCGAAATGCTTAAAAGCATAAAAGAGCGTAAATTAAAAACGTCAAGGCAAATTGTCTCGAGGTGAAAACACCTCATGCAAAGGTTACAAAAAAAAATATATATACTTGAAAATGTTCAAAGGCAACGGGGAAAGAACGCCCTAAGCTCCGTCAGATGGCCCCTGGGAGGTTGCTGTCTCACCCTGCTCCGCCGCGCCAGAGGCTTCCCCAGTCTCCGAAGGCGGTGCCTCTTTCTCAAGGCGAGCTTGGAACTTCACCAGCAAGCGCGCCCAAAGACTCGGTGACATGAAGGAGAAGTCAGCCTCCGGATTGTAAGCCCAACAGTGATAGAACAGATCATGCATGGACTGCTCCGAAGTGGTCCGTTCGGCCACTAGGGCGACCTGGGCGGCCTGGATCTCAGTCTTCGCAGCCTCGAGGTCCGTCCGCGAGGTGGCAAGGGAGGCTTCGAGCTCTTGAACCTTCGAGAGGGCTTTCTCCAACTCGGCCTTCGCGGTCGTCAAGGCATCTTCAGTCGCCTTAGCCTCCTGAAGGGAAGCCTGATGCTCAGCTCTCATATCCTCGAGCTGAGTCTTGGCCCTGATGATGCTCCGGTGGAGAGCGACGACGCCCTGCGAGAAATGAAAGATAAAATTGCCTTAGAGAAAAAACAGGGCAAAGTGTAAGGGTAAGAGCTTTACAGAGAAAACAGGGCAACTTACCGTTAGGGTCATGCTCATTGAAGACTCCATCACCCCAACCGGGCTCAGTGTCTCAATGGCCCGAAGTTCCTTCTCGGTGAACTTATAGATATGGTTGACGGCGTAGTTCGCCGACTCGTACACTGTTCCCCGGAAGGCCTCTGGGATCTTCTTCAGGTCCTGAGGATTGACTGGGATGCGCACATTGGAGGCCACCACGGTCGGAGTCCCGAGCTCCGTTCCTACGTCCTGAGTAGCGGCTGGAGCTCGCAGGGGTGGTGGAGGCATTTGGCCTGCTCCTGCGGCAGGAAGAATTGCTCCCGTGTCCTGGGCAGCCGGGGTTTTCTCCTTCTCCTTTGCCGGAGACTTGGCGGAGGCCCCAGCGGCGCTCCTGGACCCCCGGAGCCTTTTTAGTCTTGGCCCGGCCGAGGGGTTTCCCCTGAAGACTGCGCCTCGCAAGCTATCCTTGGGCTGAGACATCTCTTCTGTCAAAACAAAAACATGGTTAGTAAAAGTTAGCAACCATACAGACAAGGACAAAGGGTTAAATATAAAAAGTGTGCGAATACTAAGGGAGCCCTACCCCCCGAGATGGAAGAACCTAAGACGATTATTTCCCGAACTGGCGCAAGTTCTGGGTCCGGTTCTGACTCAGGACTAGATTCTTCTACATATTGCCTAAGCCCCGGAGCATAGATACCCCTCTGGAGTGATGGCCATGTGCGTAGGTTGGTCCCATACTCCTTGAATAGGATCGACCTAAAGGCTAGGGTGTTATCTACTAATACGGTACCCCTAGGCTGGCTCTCTTGGTGATCCAGCACGAGCCGGTCGACACAATGGAGCAGGAGTGTGTTCAGGTCCGGATCGCTTCGGTGACGAAGGACGAGCTGCCTAGGATTGAACCTAGCCAGCCGAGGGTCTGCAGTGGCCCTATCTAGACTCCTAAACAAGTAAGGGTTACCTTGGTTAGAAGGACCCGTGGCTGCTCCGGATTGGATCCTCTCCTCTCCCATCCTCTGGGCCACCTCCAAGGTCCTCATCCTGCTCCTCACGAGCGGAACTTCGTCGCCCTCGTCCTCCTCGTCTTCATCTCCCGCGACCTCCTCCACGATGATAAGTCTGGTGTCCCGAGCTGGGGGCGGCCCCCGGGGCCTCTTTAGGTTCAGGGTCTGATTTGGAAAAATCAGCTTGCAGAACACCATCGTCTCGTCCGTCACGAGCACGCGATAATCCTTCTCACTGGGGGGCAAGCCCGCCAGCGTTTCGTATTGGGCCCCGAGGGTCATAGATCTCTCTGTCCTCGCGAAGATGGCTGCAAGATTAGTCTGAGTCAAAATGGGGTACGGGAGGAGCTAAAATAACACTTAAAATGTGAGCTAAGGACGGGAGAAACTTACGAGGATGATTGAAATAGTGGTGCTCGCAGTTCCGGAAACCAGTTGACATGAAAAACTGGTCCTTAAAGTCATTGGGATGGCTGGGCAGCTCGATAACTACCGCCGTATTGGGAAACTGGGTTAAGTAGTAGAACCTGTCACCTCGCCCCCGCTGGTCCGGGCTGGCTTTGAGGCAGAAGAAGTATAAAATGTCTGCAGGAGTGGGGACCTCCCACTCATGCTTCTGGAACAAATACCTCAACCCTGCCAACAGCCGGTAGGAATTGGGGGGAGCTAAAATGGGGCCAACCCCACATAGTTAAGGAAATCAGCAAAGTACTAATCCAGTGGAAGGAAGGCCCTTGCCTTAAAATGTTCACCACTCCAGGGCGCAAACGACTTGTCGAGCGGCGCACAGCTCCGCTCGCCTTCTGAAGCAGGTCGGGCCACTACGGACGCTTTCCCCAGGGCGATGTTGTGGGAAAGGAAGATTTTGTTAATCTTCACCTGGTTGGTTATCTTCGAGACGATCCTTTCCGCCTCAAAGAAGGCATCAGGGGCCACCTCGACCTCCTTCTCCACTGCCGGCCCGAAGCGGGGGATCGGGGAGCTAGGCATCGCCGCTTTCCCTTTGTCCTGCTGGGAGGCCGAGCTGCTGACGTTCTTCTGTGGGAGATTTCTCTTTGGAGCCATCTGGTCGCCTAACGAACAAAAGAAAACATCTCAGAAAAGGCGACCCAAGCATGAGGAAAAAGCAATTATTATTTACACGAGCTGAGGTAAGCCCAGCCCGTGGAGAGTGGGACCACGCGGTTCGATGAACACTCGCCTGTGCTCCCAACCGATCCCCGATTACTCGGGATTCATGTGTCAGGAGGGTCAGGATAGAATTTGCCTTGGAGGGAAAGGTTTAGTAGGCAGAGAATTGCAAAACCGCTTGTGAGGCGTGTTCCCTAAGCTACTCGGTTTTGCACCCAAAATTCCCAAAACTCCTACCTAGAAATTTTCCCCAGAAAAAGCATCCTGAAACCCATACTCTAAAGCAATTTCCTACAACAAATATACCCTAACCTAAAAAGGCTGTCACCCTCCATATCCACAAAACCCAGCAAACCCTTGCATGCGGCTACAGTAATTTTTTTTACCTAAGCTACAGTAACATATTTTCAAAACACACAGGGTCAGGAAACTTACAGTGTGTGGCTGGGAGGTAGACGAAGGTGTTGCGTTGGTAAGAGCTTCGTCGGTGTAATAGCTTCCAAAGTTTCGGAGAAATCTGTGCGCCTAAGCTTCTTGAACGCTGAAAGTGGCAGTAGCAGGGTCGAGGGTTTCGTTCTTCTAGAGATATAGAGAGAAGAAGAAGAGGAGCTTGAAGCTTGAAAATTTTTGAATGAAAGGGTGGCCCATGCGTAGGGTGGCCACCCCTTTTTATATGCGTAAAGGATCACGTATAGAGGGCCGTTGGATGGCCCTGATGGGGGATCCGAGGCCCTCCACTCGAAATACGAAACGACGGCTGGGCATGGGCTAGGCCATTAAATGCGGTTCTCGTAAGACGTACCATCACCACCCACGATGTTCCACGTATCAGACGCCTGCATAAAAGGTGGAATGCGAAGAGTTCATGGGGAAGTCCAAAAGCTCCTCCTGTGGTCTTCTATACGACGTGGTATACCACGAGCAGGAGCTTGGGGGGCAGATGTACGCCCCGGTTTTCATGCGGGCTGATTAGCAAGCCGAGCTGCTGACTAATCGTAGTTATCTCATGAACTCCCCTAAGACCAGAGCTTCTGTCGTTAGCTCGAGGAAGCCCAAAGGGCTCGCCTCCATTGTCCAAGACTGGAGCAGGCCCCCTGAAGGCCGAAGGCCGGGTCCAGTATGCAGCTCGTGTTACAAGCTGGATATGGAGCTATGACCCCTTGAGAAGTAAACACACGCAAGGTAAACGTGCATATATCAGGCATCACGTGTCTGATATCCCCATGACTTCTCGGACACGCAGCAGGAACGTGCGTGATTCAGACACCCACGATTGGGTTGGGCCGTGCGGCCCATTACTTCCTTACCTATTGATTTGACCACACTTATGTGTCAGGTTTAGGAATTAATCATGAATGTCACAGAATTGATACGACAAGTAAGAAGGTCACGGGATGACCTCCCTACCAACTTCCTGGTGCCTTCTCCTATAAATATGGAGACCCTGGGAGTTGATAGGGGTTGGAAAAATAATATCTTGTAAGAAATACTTTGTAACCAAATACTCAGTATAGATCAATAACATTGACTAGTGGAGTAGAAGGATTTTAACCTTCGAACCACTTAAAAACCGTGTCTTGAGTCACCCCTTTCGTTCTCTAAGATCATATATCTATTTCGGTTCACATTTAGCACTAATCCTTTTCTCTCCTCTTAATTACCTGTTGGCGAAGAACTGCGTCAACAAGTGGCATAAGCGTATTGAACGCAAAGCCGAAAAGATTAGATCTAATCAACATAAGCATTGAATAAATCATCATGAGCATTAATGCTTGACCGACCTCAAGTTTGATGAAAACTAAAAGCGCTTGTCTAGTCTAAAGGCTAGTTACTTAGAGCCAAGGCCAAAAGGCTCAGGTGACTAGAACGTGACATGGATATGGGTGATGAGCCCATGTTCGTGACTCACTCATTAGTCACTTATCTGATTAGGTTGTAGAGCCCAAAGTGTCACTCTTTAGTCACCTATCTGATTAGGGTACGAAGCCCAAAGTGTGACTCACTAATCTAATTAAGGCTTCAAGCCCCAGCATGATTATAAGAATCATAAAGTGTTACTCACTTTTTTTATTAGGGTGTAGAGCCCAAGTGCGTGACTTAATTGTCAGTTATTTTAGATGGACACATTGGCCATCCATTCTTAGTATGACTTGATAGTCATCTGTATAAAGGGCCGGGCCCATAAGTCATCTATACAAAGGGCAAGGCCCATAAGTCAGTTATACAAAGGGCAGGGCCCACAATCATTATTTGGACTTATTTTCATGCATGAATAGGGCTATTATCGCTAGGCATGCCTATTATGATTTAGAAACATGTTATTACTTGTTCATGAGCATGTTGAGCTTTTTGCCGAGCTTCGGCTCACGGGTGCTATGTGGGGCAGGTAAAGGCAAAAGAAAGATGGACCATCCTTGAGTTTGAGAGCTTAGGTGACGATGTGTACATATGCGACTGCTCGACCGCCACGGCCGAGGGTTTAAAAAGGAACAAGGGTTAAACCCTATTTCCGCTTAGGTCGGCTGGTTGTAAATATTTTATTGTAATTAACCTTTAAATTATATTTTGGGATCCCAATGTATACAGTAAACGTTTTAGTGAAACGTTGTATCTTTGACCAAAATTTTTAACCCTAAACCGTTAATCATACTTAGTTACACGATTATGGTCAAATGGCTCGGTTAGCGAGTTTATCACTGTTTAAAAAGCACAACGTAACAGTCCATGGGTAGTAAGGCGTTAGAAACTTGGTATTAGAGCGAGCCAAGGTTTAGGGTTCCTGTAGACAAGCTGGGCATGTACACTTGTCACTAAAGTCAAGCTTCACTCAGGGTATGGTAACTATTTATGTAGTTATGTGCTTAACTGCTTAAATGGAATGTGAATGTTTTACCTGCATATTGTATTAGGGAGCATGAGATTCTGATAGGGCCTAGCTCTTGATTATTGATATGATTATATGTTTACCTTCTCAATGAATATATAAATGTGTTATTTGCATGCTGAAGTTGAAGGCATGGTATGTATGTTGGAAGAGCAGGGATTATGTGTAACGACCCAAATTCGCTAATAAGGCTTAGGGGCCTTGATTAGCATGCCGGGAGGGAATAAATGGGATTAGAGTGGATATTGTTGACTTAAATGTGTGCATATGTGATTATGTTGATTATATGATAGTTGATGATATTATGTGATAATATGAAATAAATATGTGATATATGTGAGAACCACATTATTATGTGGACAGGTTCGCAGAGCACGCCTCGAGACGATCCAAGGGTTAGATAGCGGGAAAAGTCACAACGGGACTTAAGATATGACTTTGGATAAGTTAGGGGTATTTTAGGTATCGGGTAGCGATTTGAACTATCGGGTCATGAAAATAAATATATGGAGATATATTTGAGGATAGGATGTCTAGGCGGGAATATTGAGGGATTTTATCGTTTTGGCCTCGCGGACGGTTCCGGCACCCCGAGCCTCGGGATTGACTTAGCAATAAGATAGACTTAAGGAAACTCTTGGAAGAAAAGATAAGCCGACTAAAACTCTTTACCTCTGTTCTCTCTCACTCTCAAGGAAAACAAAGGGGGAAGGGAAACACTGAAATCTTAAGGGAATCAAGCTGGAATCTCTAAGGATTGAGGTGAGGATTTGGAGACTTAGCTCAGGGATTAATCAAGAACTGAGTCAGGGTTAAGGTAAGCAATTTAATCTTCTCTTTTGTGGTTGGAAATTCTGGGTTTTGGGTTCTGTTTTGAGGCTAGGGCCGCGGCTAAGCTTAAAGGGCCGCAGCCCTTGGTTGCACACATGAGTTTTTGAGGGTTTTAGGCACGAGAAAGTGGTCTAGTATGCTCGGGATTGGTTTCACCACCGTGTTTGGTAGAATTCGGATTCCCGGGAGTTAGTTTTGTAACCGGAAACCTATATTTGAGTATTAATGGAACCCTATACTTTGGTTGTGACTAGGTGATAAAGGCTTAGGCTCGGGAACGGATCGTGCTTGAGGGGCGTTGCTCGTAATTCAATAACTGTACAGACTAAAGGTAAGAAAACAGCACCTAGTTGAATATATGTGACGGGACTAAGGGCTCCCCATTGTAAACGCTTGAAAAGATGGTATTATTCCATGCAAGCCATATAGTGAACCAACGGCCTAAGGGTGCCAAGGGTTTCACTAGCGCACAGGGCGCGGCTCGGCCACTGGTAGCTGAGGACAGCTTATTATGCACTGAGCTCGGTTTAAGCGGGCCGGAGTCAGTGGGTTAAACAGAGGGTGCGGACTAAGTCGTTGGCCCTGAATATTATGTGATATGAGTGTAATATGTGATGGATTGTATCTTGAACCTGAATGTACGTGCTGAATATCTATTGTAGATTATTTGATGGGAATGCATGCTTAATGAATTAACTGACCGTTATCATTGACTGAGTTGTATAAGATGTTTTCTTGCTGGGCCATGGCTCACGGGTGCTACGTGGTTCAGGTAAAGGCAAGGGCAAGTTAGATCAGCCTTGATTGGAGAGCATAGTGAGCAGAATGTACATAGCCAGTTGCCCGACCCCCACGGTTGAGGTTTAGGCAGGGACGCGAGACCTGAAGACTGTCTATTTTGCCTTAATATGGCTAGTGATTACTCATGTAGTTTTGGGAGTCTGCAAACTTATTTTAATTATGTTTTCTTATGGGATCCCGTGTTTATAATAGTTTAAATATATGAAGTGAGTCTTTTGAGACAAAAACCCTTTTTAACCCTAGATCTTACATGTTTAGCGACACGTTTTTAAAATAATGACTTGATCAGCAAGTCTTGCACATTTATAAATACATAGTGTAACGGTCTTGGCTATTCAGTGCGTTACAACTTGGTATCAGAGCGTCCTAGGTTTAAGGGTTCCTGAAGATAGCCTGCTGGAGACAAGCTCAAATCAGGGTTTGGTAATGTGTATATGTGTGTTTATGTGCATATGTGCCTGAGATGAGCTTTGAATGTTGTTATTTACTGAATTACTAGGAAGCATAAGATACTGATAGGGCTTGGCCCTTGACTGCTGTGTGAAAATATTGAGGCATGTTTATTAACATCGCCGTGCATGTAAATGAAAATATGGATGATTAATTGTATATAGTGCATGGATGCTTATATGTTGGTGTGGATGCTCAAATTCCACTAAGGGAAAATATGGAAGTCTACCCTCATTAGCCTCAGACAGTTCGAGCAACCTGATACTTTTCCCTCAATCCAGGTCTCATAGGAGGCCTTAATAAAGACGCATCAGGAGGTCTAAGGAGTCATGCGAGGCTCCTCCATGTGCCCCGTGCGAAGCCCCACCTCGCTCCGCAGCACGCCCATGCGAGGCCCATGCCTCGCTCCACAGTGCACCCACGCGAGCCCCGCCTCGCCCCACGGCGCGCCCACGCGAAGCCGCCGCCTCGCTCCACGGTGCGCCCACGTGAGCCCCGCCTCGCTCCACAGCGCGCCCACGCGAAGCCCCCGCCTCACTCCATGGTGCACCCACACGAGCCCTGCCTCGCTCTGCGGCACGCCCACGTGACGCCCCCGCCTCGCACCGCGGCACGCCCACGCAAGGCCCCCGCCTCGCTCCACGGTGCGCCCACGCGAGCCCCGCCTCGCTCCATGGCGCGCCCACGCGAAGCCCTCGCCTCACTCCACAGTGCACCCACGCGAGCCCCGCCTCGCTCCGCGGCACGTCCACGCGAGGCCCCCGCCTCGCTCCACGGTGCGCCCACGTAAGCCCCCGCCTTGCCCCACGGCGTGCCTACGAGAGCCCCGCCTCGCTCCACGATACGCCCACATGTCAGCCGTGCCGGGGGTCACGAGGTCGACACCACGCCTGTGCACCCACCGCGCCAAGAGCTCACGAGGCCAGCGCCTCGCCCGCGTACAAGCTGCACCAGGGGCTCGCGAGAGACACCCCCATCGTCTGAAAGGGAATGACCAAGTATGATTCGGAAATGTCGTGCTGGTATAATCTTGTACGGGGTATGGCTTTTAGGACCCTGTACGCCTGACCATAGCACTCATGTTAGACAAGTGGTTGGAACACTAGGAGAGAGGACATGGCCTGCATGCTCCCAACCAGATGTCAGAGCCGACACAACTACCCCCTACACCACTTCTCTGACATTCGTACGGTCAAGTAGTGGAGACATCCTCTTGGCACCTGTCCCTGTACTGGTTGCAAGACCACTACCTCTGAAACCAATCTCCTGATAGTGTACTTATGTACTACCTGGTCCCCTGGACCACAGTGTATCTAGGGCCATTAGAGCCCACTATATAATGAACCCCAATTCCACATGGAGGGGGTTGGAAAAATTACTGTAGCAGGGCACTATAGTGAATGCAAACTGATTTCACCATTTTCTCTGCAATTGTTCTTGGAGTTTATACTTAGATTTCTAAAGCTTTTCTTTTGATAATCTTTACTTTGCAATTTTTCTAACTTAATTTAGTTGACGAGTTCTTACCGTCAACAGTTTGGCGCCGTCTGTGGGAATCTAAGTACCAAGCTATTGTTCTACCACTACTTCCGGCAGGGAGATATGTCGAGACGTTCAAAGCGACTCAGGGAACCACGAGAGGTGGAGGTCCACCTTAACGGAGTCCAGCTGAAGGCCTCCATGAAGGACCCTCCTACACCCAGAGATGTGGAGCCCCCAAGGGACCCTGAGGTTCACGAGGGTGATAGAGAGGTCACGTCACCAGCCGTCCCGCTCGGAGAAAGTCTTCCAAGGGCACCGTCAGGAAATGCCAACAAGTTTCCGCCTCCTAAACCACCACAAATATCGAACTCCGGCGGGCAGGACCTAGGCCCCTCAACGCATAAACATGATAAGCGTCCCCGGGTCCATTCCGTGAGTTCGAGTTCTAAGTCTCGATTCTATGAAGAAGAAATACGTGAGCTGCACCGTAAGAACCAAAGGTTAGAGACTACCCTGGAGAATATGCAAGAGGTGCTAAATAGCCTATTACAGGGTAAGTCAAGCGCGACCTTGCCCAAGAGAAAAGAGAAGGGTCGCGAGGGGGCAGAGACCACCGTTCCAATAGACGATGGGAGGACTCGACACTCCACTAGTAACACCCCCCGAACGAGGCAACGCGAACATCCTGAGCCACCGAAACAAGCCCAGAAACCAGAGCCGAAGACCAATGCGGCCTATCGCAACGAGGATGAGGTCACCTCTAAGAGAGCACCCTCAGATTCATGGGAGGAGCTCAACAAAAAGAGGGCAGGTAAAAGGACCACGCCCCCTATGGCGCCTCGAGAGGGCAAAGGAAAGGGGGATCTTAACCTGTCCACTTTAAGGGACTCCCTAAGCAAGAGGAGACAAAACCTGGACACAGAAATGAGGAGCCTGCGAAGCAAGATCGTCACCGCCTCTGGAGGTCAAGCTGCTGAGGAAGAGTTCGACCATGAGTCACCCTTCGTTAGGGAGATCCAAGCCATCCAGCTCCCAGCCAATTTTAAGGAGCCCCATATGTCCCCCTACGAAGGAAGCACAAATCCAAAATACCATCTAGATACATTTAACAACCTGATGAAGCTGAGGGGAATTGGCAGCGGAGCCAAATGCCACTGCTTTGCTGTCACCTTAAGAGGGCCTGCGTACAAATGGTTCAAAAGACTTAGACCGGGGTCCATCAGATCTTGGTAACAACTTTCTGATGAATTCCTCCAGTAGCACCACGCCGTGCGAGACTACACGATGCCAGGCACCAGCCTTGCGAATGTGAAGCAAGGATAAAATGAGAGTCTGAAGAGCTATATTCACAGGTTCAATATGGAGGCAGCTAAAGTAGGGAGCCTGACCCGCCGAGAGTTGAAAATGGCCATCACAGCTGGAGTACGCCCAGGAAGCAAGTTATGGGATAACATGCTCAAGAGGGAGGTCACAGACTTGGATGATTTCTACGAGCGGGCGCAAAAATACATTCGCGTGGAGGATGGTCATGAGAACCTCAAGGCCGGAAAAGGTCCGTCGCCCCCGAAACCTTCAGCCCGGGAGAACCCAAGCAGTGCAAAGAAGAAGGGGGTCTATGAGGGAACGAGAGATGATCGACCCCGTAAGCATCAACGCTCTGAGGAGCGCCTACAGGGCCCCTACACCTTTTACACTGACCTCACCCATGTGAGAGATCATATTTTCGTTACGAACGAAAACCGGGTCCCTTTCAAAAGGCCCCCGCCAATGAAGAAAGACCGGTCTAAAAGAGACCCCAGCAGGTATTGCCAGTATCACAAGGATGTCGGCCACACCACCGCGGAATGCAACCATTTGAAGGTGGAAATCGAGGAGCTCATTCGCAGGGGACATTTGGGTAGATATGTGTGCAAGGAGAACTAGAGGCAAGAAGAAGGAGCATCCCCGCCACGGGCGCGAGAAGTGGCCCCAAAAGTACAGGGAGAGGTCAGGACCATATTTGGAGGACCTGGATTCGGAGGCAAATCAAGGAAGGGACGAGAAAAATATGCAAAGGAGGCCAGACGAAGTCCACCACCGTGCGTCTTAAGTTTGGAGCAATGCCCCCTGAAGAGTTTCAAGGGCGAGAATGACTCAATAACTTTCACTGAAGGAGACGCGCAGGAGGTGCATTTCCCTCATAATGACCCCCTGGTGCAAACTGTCCAGCTTGCGAACATGAGAGTACATCGAGTCATGTTGGATAATGGAAGCTCTGTGGACATCCTGCATCGCCCCACTTTGGAGAAGATGGGACTGAGCATCCAACACCTGAAACCCTGCAATTCCTCCCTTTACGGGTTCACAGGGGACTCCATACAGCCCCTAGGTGCGATTGAGTTAGCCCTCACAATGGGGGAACAACCCAAGCAAACCACCATAATGGCAAACTTTGTCGTGGTGGATTGCGCCTCAGCCTTCAACATGATATTAGGGAGACCTTCTCTGAGAGAATTGAAGGCGATAACTTCTGTGTATCACCTAGCTATGAAATTCCCAACCCCTGGGGGAGTAGCATGCATGAAAGGGGAGCAGAAGGAAGCGAGGGAATGCTATAACATGTCCCTCCGCACAGCCACAAAACCATTGATGTCGATGGCAATGGTTATGTATGAAGGCGTGACCCACACGAGTTGAACCCACGCCCTTTCGGACCAGAGCCTAAATCTGGCGCCTTGGACCCACGAGTTAGGGAACACCTTGAGAAATGCTACCAGTGGGGCTTCAGCCCCTGGTGCGAAGAGGACCTATGTTTAGTTTGTTCCTTGTTATGTTAGCATAGTAAGTAAGAACCAAAGAGGCTACCTAGGTAACCTCCCAGTTAGATGTAACCCTTCTTTAAATATGTCGTTGTAAACCGCATGCTATGAATGAAACTATTTGCAACTTCACGTGTTATTTTTCTTCTCTATGCGAGCATTGGCCAAAGTTCCTGCCGAAATAAATTTCACCAAACACTTGGGGGGCAGAACAGGAGGTAAAGACATACAGCAAGCAAAAAAAGGACCCTCTAACAGGAGGATCCTATCTAATACCTCGTGCACCAGGATCCTAAAAAGGGCCCTCTATCAGGAGGATCCTAAAAAGGACCCCTTGCACCGGAGCCTTAAACAAATTTTTTTAAAAGAGGAATGAAATTCGCAGTGAACCCTTATAAATAGGGAGAGGACCTTACAAGGCATCTCTTGGGATCACAAGGATTAGCTACCCTTGTGAACATCAAGGAGGCCAAAAGGTCTTCCAAAAAAAAAAACAACACACTTCCAAATAAAGGCAGATGCTCCCACAAGAGGAAAGACCTCAGAGAGAGCACTCACCAATAGAGCGGCCACCAAGCTGTCTAGCCAAAAAGGGTCCTAAAAGAGACCCTTGCAAAAATAGTACTATGAATAACGACGAGAAGGACGCTTCTCGCAAAATATAATAAGCGTGCGCAAGAATATATAAAAGGATAGCTAGGACCCAAGGGGTCAAAATATCCTTATAAAAGTATTCAAGAGGCACCAAAAGAGGTCCCATTGAACCCTTTCACATGGGCTCCAAAGGACCTCCAGCCTGGTAAATAAAAGAGGGGAACCCGCCAAACCCCATCATACAGGCTCAAAAAGGCCTCAAATGCAGTGGAATAAGAGATAAATAACTACACATGTATATATACATTAAAAAAAGGGAGTCTTGAGGACATGACAGGATTTACAAAAGAAAAATAGTAATAACGATAATATTACAACGGCTCAAACGAGCATACATCTACAACGGGCTGGCTGGCAGAGGTAATGAAATAGAAACCTCAGGGCCTCCTGCCCCAGGCGCTCCACCCAGCCGCCCGGGCCACGACATACTCACCAAAGGAGGAGAAGTCGAAGTTGGGGTCCTGCCTCCATACGCCATAGAGGGCGCGCTTTATGGACCTATGCTCAGTAGTCGCCCTCTCCGCTTCTAAAGAGGCAACCCTCTCCTGCGACGCAGCAACCTCAGCTCTAGCAGCTTCAGGATCGGTCTCCAGGGAAGAGACCCTCGCCTGCGTAGCAGCTGTAGTATCCTGGGCACCCTGGAGCTCGTTCATTAGCTTGGTAACCGTGTCCTGCAGCTTCGAGGCCTTGGCAACCGCTTTCTTCCTCTTTTTTAACGAGTTGGAAAGTTTGGTCCGAACCCTTGTCAACTTATCCTTGGTTTCGTTAAGCTCTCTCTCGAGCTCCTAAGCCCATGCTGCAAGACGGTCCCTCTCGGTGCACGACACGGAGAGATTGTTAGTCGAGTCGGCAAACTGCTGAGCCACAACATGGGCCTGCACAAGAAAGTTAATAACAGAAATAATAAGTAACAAAAAAAAATGTGTGTGTATGCACATCAATATATAATAGGGCCGACATAAGATGCATGAACTCACCCAAGCGGTGGTGCGCCTTAGATTTTCCCAAAGGTCTGACAGAGCAAAACTCCCAAGACTGTTCCAGTCGGGTTCAGGGAGGTCCGAGGTGAGTTGGATGAACCGCCGCCCGTAAGTGGTCGCCATGCGATTCGCCTAGGGTGCCCCGTCCAGGCCAAGGTCATCTGGCTGGGTAAGGACCGACGACCCGCTCGCTGAAACGGGAGGGGGCGCAGAAAAAGTGGAAAAGTGAGGCCCCGGTAAATCAGAGGGGGGCGCTGGGAGATTGGCAAAATAAGCCCCCGATGGTTCAGGGTCGAGAGGAACCTGAGTGAAAGCGTCATAGCCCTCAGGGTTGGGGCAAACATAGCACCCCGGTACAGGATGCTGGTCTTGAGATTGGGAGGCTATGTCCCGGTCATAAGAGACATAAGGGGGGCATCCCCCAGGGGACGAGGATCGTTGGTGAGGTCCCCCGCGTTCAAGGGGGGCTTCTCCCGGCTCATCCTCAGCTTCACCTTCGTCTGGGCAAGGCTCAGCCGATGCAGCCGTAGTCTTCTTTGACCCAGAAATCTACCACAGTAACTTGGGGTCTGAAACTGGGGACAGCTGGTGGAGGTTGAGATTTTCCACGGTGAATAAGAATGTCACCTTCTTCAAGGCAGGGTCAGCATTAATGAGGTCCTTCACGGCGTTCGCCTCCGACCCAACTTCCGCGGGAACGGCAAATTGCTCTGCATGATCCATGCCATTGTCAATGCAAACATAAGTTCCAACAAAAAGAAAAGGAGGCCCAGGGTACTTACTGGGGGTGGCACAGAAGTGCTCATGGACAGAGAGAGGGCCCTCTACGAAGAAAAATTCTCGTTTCCAAGACTCCGTATTGGACAGTGAGCCCTCTATCAATGAGAGCTCGTTATTGGCCTTTTGCAAATAGTAGAAGCCCTTGGACTTGGGAGAGGGCATGAGATTATACAAGAAGTGCACCTCTTGCGCCATAGGAGCACGTTTGGCAAGTACCGCGAACGCCACAAAAAGGCAGCTCAAGGTCAACCAACTGTTGGGTGACAGTTGAAGGGGGGCCAGGTCGAAATAGTTAAGGACCGATACGAAAAACGGGTGCAAGGGGATGGTACCATCCGCCTTCAGAATGTGTTCACTTAGGGCCACGAGGCCAGTCCTGGGGTGGTCAGTCCGGCATGCCTCCAGAGGAGCGTATAAGGCATACTCTAGGGGAACACGATAGTGCTTCACAATTTCTCTCAATTTGTTCTCTGACACATGCGACACCAGTTCGGATGCCAGTAAAGGAGCATCGTCCGGCTCCTGGGTAGATACCTGTCGTTGTGCCCTCGGCATATCTGCAAAACCAAAAGAAAAAGGTGAGAAAGAGACGGAACACTTGACCCTCCATTTTTTCTTCCTAGCAAGAGTCTTCCATCGGGGGAGCGACTGCGGAAGCACTAAGCTAGGGAAAACTGAGACTAAGGGCTGAGGAGAAGCGGAAGCAACCCCATGACAGTCATCAGGCGAGGATGGGCTGGAGGGCTCAGGCGGAAGGTGTCCCTCCATAAATTCCAACTCCCTCTGCAACTCTAAAAGGGTCACCCTAAGGGTCGCTACATGGTCACTAAGGTCTGGGGGGAAAGGTGCTCCGTCTCCTCTCAACACCGAGTCAATTTCACTCTCCACCACCCAAATTTTACGCCTAAGTTCAACCAGCTGCTCAAGATGATAGATACGGGCCTGCCTTAAGGAGTCATAGTCTTGGTAAGGATTTTCCTCATGGGCCTCTGAGTCTGAGGACAGGTCAAAAAACGCAACCCCCGGAGGTATGTTGGATGGACCGTCACTGGCCATGAGACCTCGTCCCGAAAGCAAAAAGGGGTTCACGTATAAATGAGGGGATGGCTACAAAACACAAAGGAATGGGCTTAAAACCTCTAGATGCAAACGCCCTAGATGATTCACTACGGGGTATAAAAAAGAGGGGCATGCAAATGGGCAAACTCACCGCAAGCTCAGGCCGAGGAACCCCATCCCGAGTAATGCTAATTTAGACCCAATGAACATGAGGGAAAAAGATACCTCAAGCAGGAGAAATGGAGCGCTGTCGAGGTCAAAAGGAGGTCGAGGGCCAAATGCACCAAATACTTGAAAATACGCGTCTGCAAAAATAGACAAAAAGGATGTGTTAGCCTCCAAATAGACATACCAAAAAATTAGCTCATATGTAAAAAAAAAAAAAAAATGAAATGAAAAAATAAAAAGAAGGAAACTATGGCAAAAATGAGGGTGAGGGGGATTGAACCCCTTACCTCTTGAAAGAGGAAGGATTCTCAAAACCATTAAGCCAATGAAGTAAGGTGAAAATAATAAGCCTTGCATGAAGGCCTATTTATAAGAATCAAGGAGAATAGTCTACAAGAGCACCTAAAGGTCCTCTCCTAGACTGGGGGGCAAGTGTGGATGCTCAAATTCCACCAAGGGAAAATATGGAAGTCTACCCTCATTAGCCTCAGACAATTCGAGCAACCCGATATTTTTCCCTCAACCCAGGTCTCATAGGAGGTCTTAATAAAGACGCATCAGGAGGTCCGAGGAGTCACGCGAGGCTCCTCCGCGTGCCCCGCGCAAAGCCCCCGCCTCGCTCTACGGCACGCCCACATGAGGCCCCCGCCTCGCTCCACGGTGCGCCCACACGAACCCCGCCTCGCTCCACGGCGCGCCCACGCGAATCCCCCGCCTCGCTCCATGGTGCACCCACGCGAGCCCCACCTCGCACCACAGCCTGCCCACGCGAAGCCCCCACCTCGCTCCATGGTGCACCCACGCGAGCCCCGCCTCGCTCCGCTGCACGCCCACATGAGGCCCTCACCTCGCTCCGCAGCACGTCCACGCGAGGCCCCCGCCTCGCTCCACGGTGCACCCATGTGAGCCCCGCCTCACTCCATGGCGCGCCCACGCGAAGTCCTCACCTCACTCCATGGTGCACCCACGCGAGCCCTGCCTCGCTCCTCGGCACGCCCACGCGAGGCCCCCTCCTCGCTCCACGGTGCGCCCACGCGAGCCCCGCCTCCCTCCACGACACGCCCACATGTCAGCCGCGCTGGGGGGTCACGAGGTCGACACCACGTCCTCGCCACGCCCATGCACCCGCCGCGCCAAGGGCTCGCGAGGCCAGCCCCTCGCCCACGTACAAGCTGAACCAGGGGCTCACGAGAGACACCCCCACCGTCTGAAAGGGAATGACCAAGTATGATTCGGAAAGGTCGTGCTATAATAATCTTGTACGGGGTACAGCTTTTAGGACCCCGTACGCCTGACCATCGCACTCATGTTAGACAAGTGGTTGGAACAGTAGGAAAGAGGACATGGCCTGCATTCTCCCAACTAGATGTCAGAGCCGACACCACTACCACCTGCACCACTCCTCTGACATTCGTATGGTCAAGTAGTGGAGACATCCTCCAGGCACCTGTCCCTGTACTGGTTGCAAGACCACTACCTCTGAAACCAATCTCCTGACAGTGTACTTATGTACTACCTGGTCCCCTGGACCACAGTGTATCTAGGGCCATTAGAGCCCACTATATAATGAACCCCAATTCCACATGGAGGGGGGTTGGAAAAATTACTGTAGCAGGGCACTATAGTGAATGCAAACTGATTTCACCATTTTCTCTGCAATTGTTCTTGGAGTTTATACTTAGATTTCTAAAGCTTTTCTTTCGATAATCTTTACTTTGCAATTTTTCTAACTTAATTTAATTGACGAGTTCTTACCGTCAACAGTTGATTATCTGTGGTTGACTATGCTCTATTGATGAGTTTTGGAGAAGCTTTTACTCTGTCATCACGGTCTGACCGCCGAGTCGTTATTTGCAGATTGACTTGGATAGCTATGCGTCCAAGAAAATCCGCACGACTAGCCGGCACTAGGTCCGGGACCGGTAGTGATGATCAGGGCCAGATTCTCCCGCCAGTTCCTGAGAACTGGCAGCAGTTAATGGCAGAGATGCAGGCTCGATTACTGAGTCAGGATGACCATATCCGTATTTTGCAACAGCAGGCTCCATCACAGAGTGCTGCCCCTATTGTACCACATGGAATGGTACCAGCTGTGCAGCCTGGGGAGGTTGTTAACAAGTGGGAACCGTTATTTGAGCGGTTCAGGAAGCAGCAACCCCCAATTTTCGAGGGTGGACTGGCTCCGTTGAAACTAAGCAGTGGCTAACCATGATTACAATTATTCTGGATTTTATGAGAATTGAGGGGCAGGATAGAGTGGCCTGCGCCACTTATATGTTGAGGGAGGATGCCCGCATTTGGTGGGAAGTGGCATCGCAGACCAGGGATGTTACCACTTTGACTTGGGAAGGTTTCAAGGATTTGTTTGGCCAGAAGTACTACATTGTTGCTGTCAGAGCGGCAAAGGTTAATGAGTTTGTGAGTTTGGTACAGGGAAATATGACTGTTACTGAGTATGCCCTGAAATTTGATAGGCTTGAGAAATTTGCACCAGATCTTGTGCCTACTGATGCTGCTAGGCAAGATTGTTTTATCAGGGGGCTTAATGCTTTGATAGCCCGGGATGTCAGGATCAGAACGGTACCAGGAGGAACAACTTATGCCCAGGCCGTTGAGAGGGCTCTTACCACTGAGGAAGCGGAGAACAAGATATGGAGGGAGAGCGCAGTGAGGCGTGAGGGTCGCATGGTGGTGCCTCCTTACTCAGGGGCAGGTAGGGGCGGAGGCCCCAGTGACTTCAAGAGGAAGATTCCTGACACTTCGGCCGCTCCTAGTCCTGATAGGACGGGTCGGGGTGGTCAGGGTGGCTGTCAGGGTGGCGGTGAGGCACGGCAGACCTATCCAGAGTGCCCGAGGTGTAGAAGACGCCATCTGGGCGAGTGCCGGGCTAAGGTATGTTTTGTGTGTAGGGCAGTGGGGCATCTTAGGAAAGACTGCCCAACGGTGAAGAAAAGTGAAGCGGGAAAGGGGGATAGCTTGACTCTAGCTCGAGTATTCACCTTGACTCAGGTGGAGGCTGAGGCTAGTCCCTCAGTAGTGATAAGTCAGCTTTCTAGTGCTGGCTTTCCTTTTACAGTATTGATTGATTCTGGTGCTACACATTCTTTTGTTTCTAGTAGAGTGATTGATAGACTGTGTAGACCTAGTGAGTATCAGACCGCAGGGTTTGGGACTTTGTTGCCTACAGGGGAACTGGTAGTCTCTACGAGATGGATTAGGGCATTGCCAGTGATGGTTGATAGTAGGGAACTCTCGATGGATTTGATTGAGTTGGATTTGGAGGATTTTGATATGATTTTAGGGATGGACTGGTTGGCCAGATATGGAGCTACGATTGATTGCAGGAAGAAGATGGTTACTTTTGAGCCTGAGGGCGAGGACCCTCTTGTTTTCGTGGGTGCGGTGTCTGGACCCCGCATACCCATGATCTCAGCATTGAGAGCCAGAGACTTGTTGCAGGGGGGATGCATAGGTTTTCTGGCTAGTATAGTGGATACTGCTAGAGTTATGCCGGTAGGGTCGGGAGAGACCAGATTGGTGTGTGAGTTTTTGGATGTATTCCTTGAGGATCTGCCAGGGTTGCCTCCGCGCAGGGAGATTCAGTTTGAGATTGAGTTGGCACAGGGGATAGAACCAGTATAAAGGACACCGTACAGGATGGCACCAGCAGAATTGAAAGAGTTGAAGATACAGTTGCAAGAACTTCTGGATTTGGGGTTTATCAGGCCTAGCTACTCTCCATGGGGCACTCCAGTGTTGTTTGTTAAGAACAAGGACGGGACTTTGAGGATGTGCATCGATTATAGAGAATTGAACAAGTTAACTATTAAGAATAAGTACCCTCTACCAAGGATTGATGACTTATTCGATCAGCTGCAAGGTAAGACGGTGTTCTCAAAGATTGATCTTTGATCTGGTTATCACCAGCTGAGGATCAAGGATGAGGATATACCGAAGACGGCTTTCTGGATGCGTTATGGGCATTATGAGTTCTTGGTCATGTCTTTTGGTCTGACCAATGCCTCAGCAGCTTTCATGGATCTGATGAACAGGGTGTTCGAGGACTTCTTGGATCATTTCGTCATTGTCTTCATCGACGACATTTTGGTATACTCCAGTTCAGAGGCAGAACATGAGCAACATCTCCGACAGGTTTTGCAGAGGTTGAGGGAGCATCAGTTATACGCCAAGTTTAAGAAGTGTGAGTTCTGGCTACCAGAGGTGACCTTCCTTGGACATATAGTTGGGGCATAAGGGATTAAGGTGGATGCGTCCAAGGTAGAAGCAGTTAGGGATTGGCCGAGGCCGAGGAATGCCTCGGAGGTGCGGAGTTTCAGAGTTTCCTTAGGTTGGCTGGTTACTACAGGTGGTTTGTAGAGGGGTTCTCGAAGATTTCTTCACCGATGACAGAGTTGACAAGGAAGAATCAGAAGTTCGTCTGGTCAGAGAAGTGTGAGAATAGCTTTCAGGAGTTGAAGCGATGGCTTATTTCTGCGCCTGTGTTGAGTCTTCCTTCGGAGGAAGGGAAGTTTGTAGTCTACTGTGATGCATCGAGGTTGGGTTTAGGCTGTGTGCTGATGCAGAATGAGAAAGTTATAGCCTATGCATCTCGATAGCTGAAGAAGTATGAGCAGCGGTATCCGACTCATGACTCGGAGTTAGCGGTAGTGGTGTTCGCACTGAAGGTATGGCATCATTATCTGTATGGAGTGAAGTGCGAGATATACACCGACCATAAGAGTCTGAAGTATTTCTTTACTCAGAAGGATCTGAATATGAGACAGAGACGTTGGTTGGAGTTGGTTAAGGATTATGATTGTGATATCCTTTATCACCCTGGGAAAGCCAACGTGGTGGCAGATGCATTGAGCCGGAGGGGCCTAGGACAGTTGTATAGTTCTACTCAGATCTCGAGAGAATTGGTTGATGAGATGGTCAAGGCAAAGATAGAACTGGTGGTAGGCCAGTTAGCCAATATCACTTTACAGTCGACCCTGTTGGAGCGAGTCAAGGAGGGTCAGTTGACAGATGCATAATTGCAGGAAAGTAGGCAGCATGCCTTAACGGGGACAACTAAGGATTTTTTCAATTTCAGAGACAGGTTTGCTCCGATATCAGGGACGGATATGTGTTCCGGCGGATGAGGGGATTAGGCATGAGATATTGGACGAGTCTCACACTACGCCATACTCACTTCATCCGGGTACCACGAAGATGTACCAGGATCTACGGACATTATACTGGTGGCCCAGGATGAAGAAGGATGTAGTTAAGTATATGTCTAGATATTTGACATGTCAGCAGGTTAAGGCTGAGCATCAGCGACCTGCGGGATTGCTTCAGCCTTTGGGTATCCCAGAGTGGAAACAGAAGGATATTACGATGGACTTCGTGGGAGGATTACCTAGGACAGTTGGACTTCATGACTCGGTGTGGGTGATAGTGGATAGATACACCAAGTCAGCTCATTTTCTACCAGTGAAGTCGACTTATACCGCAGAACAGTATGCAGAGCTGTATGTGAGGGAGATAGTTCATCTTCATGGAGTTCCAAAGTTTATTGTATCTGATCGAGACCCTATCTTTACCTCTAAGTTCTGGGGAGCTCTGTAGAGAGCCACGGGGACTCAGTTGAAGTTTAGCACAGCTTTTCATCCCCAGACTGATGGACAGTCTGAGAGGATGATTCAGGTATTGGAGGACATGCTTAGGGCATGTGTGATTGACTTCGAGGGTTCATGGAGTAATTATCTCCCATTGTTTGAGTTTTCATATAACAACAGTTATCATTCCACGATTGGAGTGGCTCCTTATGAGATGTTATATGGAAGTAAGTGTAGATCGCCCATTCACTAGGATGAGATGGGTGGGAGAAGGTATTTGGGACCAGATATGGTTTAAAAGACTAATGAGGCCATTGAAAAGATTCGAGCCAAGATGCTTGCCTCGCAGAGTAGAAAAAAAAGCTACGCTGATCCTAAGCGTAGGAACATGGAGTTCCAGGTTGGGGACCACGTGTTTCTGCGAGTTTCACCATTGAGGGGTGTGAGGAGGTTTGGAGTGAAGGGCAAGCTGAGCCCTCGGTTTTTTGGACCCTTTGAGATCCTAGAGAGGGTTGGATAAGTTGCTTATAGGCTGGCCTTGCCACCGTCACTATCATGAGTTCATAACGTGTTCCATGTCTCTATGTTGCGGAAGTATGTTTCTGATACAACACATGTGCTGAGGTATGAGGACTTGGACCTGCAGGCAGACTTGTCCTATGAGGAGAGACCAGTTCAGATTTTGGATCGGAAGGACAAAGTTCTGCGGAATAAGATGATTCCGTTAGTGAAAGTGTTGTGGAGGAATAGCAAGGTCGAGGAAGCGACCTGGTAGTTAGAGACGTCAATACGGGATCAGCATCCCGAGCTATTCAGGTAAATTTCGAGGATGAAATTCTCAGCAGGAGGGGATAGTTGTAACGACCCAAATTCGCTAATAAGGCTTAGGGGCCTTGATTACCATGCCGGGAGGGCATAAATGGGATCAGAGTGGATATTGTTGACTTAAATGTGTGAATATGTGATTAATGTTGATTATATGATAGTTGATGATATTATGTGATAATATGAAATAAATATGTGATATATGTGAGAACCACATTATTATGTGGACAGGTTCGCAGAGCACGACTCGAGACGATCCTAGGGTCAGATAGCTGGAAAAGTCACAACGGGACTTAAGATATGACTTTGGATAAGTCAGGGGTATTTTAGGTATCAGGTAGCGATTTGAACTATCGGGTCATGAAAATAAATATATGGAGATATATTTGAGGATAGGATGTCTAGGCGGGAATATTGGGGGATTTTACCATTTTGGCCTCGGGGACGGTTTCGGCACCTCGAGCCTTGGGATTGACTTAGCAATAAGATAGACTTAAGGAAACTCTTGGAAGAAAAGATAAACCGACTAAAACACTTTACCTCAGTTCTCTCTCACTCTCAAGGAAAACAAAGGGGGAAGGGAAACACTGAAATCTTAAGGGAATCAAGCTGGAATCTCTAAGGATTGAGGTGGGGATTTGGAGGCTTAGCTCAGGGATTAATCAAGAACTAAGTCAGGGTTAAGGTAAGCAATTTAATCTTCTCTTCTGTGGTTGGAAATTCTGGGTTTTGGGTTCTGTTTTGAGGCTAGGGCCGCGGCTAAGCTTAAAGGGCCGCAGCCTTTGGTTGCACACATGAGTTTTTTAGGGTTTTAGGCACGGGAAAGTGGTCTAGTATGCTCGGGATTGGTTTTACCACCGTGTTTGGTGGAATTCGGATTCCCAGGAGTTAGTTTTGTAACCGGAAACCTATATTACTTTGGTTGTGACTAGGTGATAAAGGCTTAGGCTCAGGAACGGATCGTGCTTGAGGGGCGTTGCTCGTAATTCAATAACTGTACAGACTAAAGGTAAGAAAACTGCACCTGGTTGAATATATGTGACGAGACTAAGGGCTCCCCATTGTAAACACTTAAAAAGATGGTATTATGCCATGCAAGCCATTTAGTGAACCAACGGCCTAAGGGTGCCAAGGGTTTCACTAGCCACTGGTAGCCGAGGACAGCTTATTGTGCACTGAGCTCAGTTTAAGCGAGCCGGAGTCAGTGGGTTAAACAGAGGGTGCGGCCTAAGTCGTCGGCCCTGAATATTATGTGATATGAGTGTAATATGTGATTGATTGTATCTTGAACCTGAATGTACGTGCTGAATATCTGTTGTAGATTATTTGATGGGAATGCATGCTTAATGAATTAACTGTCTGTTATCATTGACTGAGTTGTATAAGATGTTTTCTTGCTGGGCCTTGGCTCACGGGTGCTACGTGGTTCAGGTAAAGGCAAGGGCAAGTTAGATCAGCCTTGATTGGAGAGCTCAGCGAGCAGAATGTACATAGCCAGTTGCCTGGCCGCCACGGTTTAGGTTTAGGCAGGGACGCGAGACCTGAAGACTGTCTATTTTTCCTTAATATGGCTAGTGATTACTCATGTAGTTTAGGGAGTCTGTAAACTTATTTTAATTCTGTTTTCTTATGGGATCCCGTGTTTATAATAGTTTAAATATATGAAGTGAGTCTTTTGAGACCAAAACCCTTTTTAACCCTAGCTCTTACATGTTTAGCGACACATTTTTAAAATAATGACTAGATCAGCAAGTCTTGCACATTTATAAATACACAGTGTAACGGTCTTGGCTATTCAGGGCGTTACATTATGAGTTGATGTATGAATGCTATGGGCATGTTTTAGCACTGTAGTGGGCTGTGAATGTAGTGTGGTATGATTTTTCCCCTAGGGAAGGATTTTGATATGCTCATCATGTTTAATGGGTCAAGTTATTGACTGCAGTTTCAATCAGTAGGTATGTTTCCAAGGTAGATAATGAGACCTGGTGGTGGTTATACCGAGGCTGGGAATTACAGCCAGGGTTTGAGTTCTCCACCTGCCCCTCAAAATTTTCAACAGATGTTTACATATTTGCAATTATGATTGCAGAGGCAAGAGGAAGAGATTAGGTGTTTGAAACAACAGTAGAATTTGTCAGGGAACACCTCTTCCTTTGCTATGTTAAAAATGGCACCAGTATTGGCTTGGCCTAGGGTTGAGAACAGGAGGGAATTTATTTGTGGAAGATTCCAAGAGTATTACCCTCCAGGTTTTGAGGGAGGCCAAGATCCATTCAGAGCTGAGCAATGGATGGGCATGATCAGTTCCATTCTCGATAGTATGGGGGTGGTGGATCACGAAAGGGTGATCGGTGCTACATATGTATTGCGGGATGATGCCCAGACATGGTGTGAAGTAGTATCCCAGACACTAGACACAGTTGTGATTGATTGGAAAGAATTTAGGCACCTGTTTAATGAAAGATATTACTGCGATGTAGTCAAGACTGCTAAGATGAATGAGTTTCTGAACTTCATTCAAGGAAATACAACAATAACCGAATATGTTAACAGATTTGATGGGTTGGCCAAGTTTGGTTTTTATATGGTACCCACGGATGAGGCTCGGAATGAAAGGTTTATCCAGGGATTGAATCCCGGAATAGCTCAGGGCATTAGAGTTGCCTCAGTGCATGAAATCTCTACCTATGCTCAGGTGGTAGGGAAGGCTCTTGCTGTTGAGAGCATAGGAAATGAGATTATAAAGAAGGGGGCTAGAGAGAGTAGTGCTCAAGTAGTGATACCTCTGTTTGTTGGATCGAGCAAGGAAAAGGATTGGGAACCCCACCCAGAATGCACTCGGTGTAAGAGGCGTCATCTGGGAGAATGTCGAGCAAAGACATGTTTCTTATGTGGAATGGTTGGGCATTTCAAGAAGGATTGCTCAAGGCGAAGGAAGGATGAGAGAAAGGGGTGGATAGCTCGAGTTCAGTTCGAGTGTTCACTCAATTGCAGTCAGCGACTGAGACTGAGACTGAGGGTGGTTCCTCAGTGGTGGCAGGTCAGCTCTCTAGTTTTGATTTTTGTATTGTGCTGATTGGTTTTGGTGCCATGTTGTTCTTTGCTTGTTAATATGCAGATTGCATGGTTAAGTTATGATGAGAAGGTACTCGTCAGTTGTTTTGATAGAGTTGGTTATGACTGATTTCAGTATGATCCTAGATATGGATTTGTTAGCCAAGTGTGGGGCAATGTTAAGTTGCAAGGAAAGGATAGTAACTCTTGGGTTTGAGAGTGGGAAACCCTTGTGGTAGTTTGCACTATGTTTATGACATCTGTACTTAGAGCTAGAGATCTATTGCAGGAGGATGCATAGAACTCTTATCTAGCGTGGTGGATACCACTTAGGTCGTGCCAATGGGACCAGGACAGACTGGATTAGTCTGTGAGTTTCTGGATGTGTTTTTAGGAGATTGTCAGGATTACTTTCACATAAAGAGATAAAATGGTAATTGGTGCCAGGGACGGAATCAGGTCTACGGTACTGTATTGTATGGCTTCAACAAAATAGTGAGAACTAAAGGCTCAATTATTGAGTAAGATGGTATTCTCCAAGGTGGATCTTTGATCTGGTTAGTACCAGTTGAAGATCAGGGAGAATGATATGCAGAAGACTGCTTTTATATCAGATAAGGGAACTAGGAGTGCTGGGTTATATTCAAGAATTTGATTAATGCTGAGTTGTTCTGATGGATTAGATGGACAAAGTATTCAAAGATTATCTGAATTGGATTTGTAATCATCCTGATCGACAGAATTGTGGTATATTCTCGATGGAGATTTGCCGAGGTCAAGGAACGCCTCAGAGGATAGGAGTTTCCTTGGATGGGCAGAATATTACATGTGTTTTGTTGAAGAGTTCTGAGTCTTCTTACAGATCATAACCAGTTAGTAGGTTGTTATGACACCTCACTGACAAGGAAAAGTGATTGCCTATGCAACATGTTAGTTGAAGGGTGTGACCAGAACTAGAGCAGAGTTACTGGTGGGCCAAGTGGCCAACATTGTGTTTGAGTTACTCTTGTAGAAAGGATTAAAGGAAAACAATTAAATGGCCCACAGATGGGAAAATTGAGGGGAATGTCTTAGCAGGATTAGCTAAGTACTATACAGTGTCAGGTATGAGTTTATTGCGGTTTAAGGATCGGATTTGGAATCCAATGAACACTGAAATTAAATGGGAGATTCTGGATGAATCTCATATTACCCTCTTATTCTCTTCATCTAGTCATCATGAAGATGTAACAGAGTCTAAAAGCTTTTATATTGGTGGCCTGGGATGGAGAGGGACGTAACTGAATACGTGGCAAAGTTCTTAACCTGTTAGCAGGCCAAGTCAGAGTATCAGGAATCAGTAAGGTCATTACAGGCTTTGTGTATTCTACAAAGGAAGGACATTGCGATGGGTTTCGCAGTGGGGATGCCCAGGTTAGTGGGCAAGTGTGATTTGGATTGGGTCATTATGGACCAGTATTTAAGTCAGCTCATTTCCATCAGCAAGGACAGGTAATACAGTTGATCAATATATAGACATGTATGTGTGAGAAAGGTAGTATGCCTTCATGGAATTCAAGGTCTATCTTATCAGATAAGGACACTACTATTACTTCCAAGTCTTGGGAAGGTTACAGAAGGCGATATATATATAGTTGGAGTTTCGTACAGTTCATTATCCTCAGACTGATGATAAATTAGAAAGAGAGTTATCCAGTTATAGGAGAGGCACCTTATGAGATGCTACATGTTAGAGAATGTATAGTACCCATTCATTGGGATGAGATGGGTGAGATGTTATATTTGGATCCTGAGGTAGTTCAGGGGATCATTTAGGTTATTAAAAGGTTCGAGCTTGGATGCTTGCTTCTCAGAGTAAATGGAAAAGTTATGATGACTTGAAATGCAGGAATGTGGAATTCCAAGTTGAAGACTGTACCTTCCTTAGAGTATCACATGGAAAGGGGTGAGGAAATAAGGGCAAGTTGAGCTCTAGATTGGTAAGACCATTTGTATCATGGATTGGATCGGTCAGGTTGCCTTTGGGTTGACCTCAGTTTTGGCACTGTTGGCTGTATACAATATATTTCATATTTCCATGTCGAGGACATGTGTTAGAAGAGACATGTGTTGAGTTATGAGGATTTAGAAATAGAGGCTAAGTTATCCTATGAGGAATAGCTAGTCCAGATATGAGACAGAAAGATTAAGGTTCTGAGAGACAAAGGCATACCTTGGGTTAAGGTATTATAAGGAAACTGTGAGGTCGAAGGAGCAACCTGGGAACTGGAATCAGATATGCGAAATTTATATTTCGGGCTGCTCAGAAAAATTTCGTGGACGAAATTTCTGTAAGGAGGGGATAGTTGTAATGATCCAAATTTCCTAGTAAGGCTTAGGGCCTTGATTAGGGGGCCAGGATGGCAAATTATGGAATTATATGATTATGTGATATTTATGTGTATCATTATGTGAATATCTGAGTTATATAATAATGTTACTTGATATGCATGTTTAGGTGGATTAAATATGCATGTGGGGCCATTTCTGTCAATTGGGAAATTTTCATATGTTGGCAATTTCGGGTATATTTGGCATATATGTGGTATGTGTGTGGTGCTTCATTATTATTTAGTTATGATATGGTTATTCAGCACGAGACAATCCTAGGAAGCAAGCTAGTGGGAAAGTCACAACGGGGTTCATACTTTACCCGGAGTGAGTCAAAGGGTATTTAATACATTAACAGGATATTGGGTATGGGAATAAATATTTGAGGATAAATTGGGAGTTAGTGAGATCAAGGGAAATTTTGGGAGTTTTGACTATTTTACCCTCAGGGGTGTTTTCGAGGCCCCGAGCATTAGGATTTGTTGAGGTTACTTAAGCTTGAAGTAACCTGTTAGAATTATAAAAAGAACGTTCTCTCTCCCTCTAGTTCCATTTTCGACACCCGATCGCATTTTCAAAGGAAACTTGAGTCTTAGCACTCGGATTCAAGTAAGGATCGAGGCATAGCGATTCTAGGGAAGATTAGAAGCTTTCTAGCCAGAGGATTTAGTTGGGAAATGACTCAATCAGAGGTAATCCAAGTTTTAAGTTTTCAAATTTTTAAGCTTGAATTGGATTTTCTGTTTTGATGAGTTTTTGAATGAATTGAAACTTGGGTTTTATTGGTGTTGGATAATTAGGATGTTTGGGAACATTGATTTTGGAATTAGAGATGTTTGGATAAGTTTTTGGAAGGGTTTTAAATGAATAAAATGAGGGAAAATGGCTTGGTTGAGGTTGGGCTGCGACCCTGTTCTCGGGCGATGGGGCCCAAGTTTAAAGAACAAGGAGGTTGGCTAATGGGAAGGTAGGGTCGTGGCACAAGGTAGGTACGTCGTGGTGCTAGGCTCAGTCAGAGAAGAGGCTCAACCTCTGTTTTGAGGTTGGTCGCGACTCAGTGCTAGGGGGTCGCGGCGCTTGACGGCAGTTTTGCCCATATTTGGTTTTTAGTCGTGGGAACTTATCTCTAAGGGCCTGGGATCAATTCTACTACCCAATTGAGTAAGATTCGACATCCCAGAGCCTAGTTTTGGGTTTGGAAGTATTTATTTACTCATTTTGATGAGGTTTTATATTATGGTTGTGACTAGGTTATCACTAGGGGCTTGGAAACAACATTGTGCTTGTGGCTCATTTATTGGTAACATGTGCTTGAACCAAAGGTAAGAAAATTGCACACAGTATGTGATGCATAAGATACATGTGATTAGGGCATGGCATGAATGTTGAATATGAGATTGATCAGAACTTGAGTCTCTATAAATGTACATGATCATAATTATGTTAGTGAATGTTGAGTAAGCATGCTGAATGCCCTGTATTTGGATATTTGACATATGATATATGCCTGGTTGCATTGCTTACTTGTGAGTGGAACTGACTCCATAGTCAGAATCGGCAATGGTGCTAGTATTGACAGTGAAGCTGTGACTCCTTATTCAAGTTCGACAGTAGTACTGAGCACTGGTCGTATGGAATTGACCTATGAGTCAAGAGCGGCATAAGCGTAATGAATGCAAAGCTAAAAAGATTCGATCTAATCAACATAAGCATTGAATGAATCATCATGAGCATTAATTCTTGACCGACCTCAAGTTCAATGAAAACTAAAAACGCTTGTCTAGTCTAAAGGCTAGTTACTTAGAGCCAGGGCCAAAAGGTTCAGGTGACTGCAACGTGACATGGCTATGGGTGTTGAGCCCAAGTTCGTGACTCACTCATTAGTCACTTATCTGATTAGGGTGCAGAGCCCAAAGTCTGACTCTTTAATCACCTATCTGATTAAGGTGTAGAGCCCAAAGTGTGACTCACTCATCTAATTAGGGCTACAATCCCCAGCATGATTATCATAACCATAAAGTGTTATTCACTTATTTGATTAGGTTGCAGAGCCCAAGTGCATGACTTAACTGTCACTTATTTGAGTCACTTATTTTAGATGGACACGTTAGCCATCTATTCTCATTATGACTTGATAGTCATCCGTATAAAGGGCAGGGCCCATAAATCATCTATACAAAGGGCAGGGCTCATAAGTCAGCTATACAAAGGGCATGGCCCATAATCATTATTTGGACTTATTTGCATGCATGAATAGGGCTATTATCGCTAGGCATGCATATTATGATTTAGTAACATGTTATTACCTGTTCAAGAGAATATTGAGTTTTCTTGCTGAGCTTCGGCTCACAGGTGCTATGTGGTGTAGGTAAAGGAAAAAGAAAGTTGGACCATCCTTGAGCTGGAGAGCTTAGGTGACGATGTGTACATATGTGGTTGCTCGACCGCCACGACCAAGGGTTTAAAGAGGAACTAGGGTTAAACCCTATTTTGCCGCTTAGGTCGGCTAGTTGTAAATATTTTATTACAATTAACCTTTAAATTATATTTTGGGATCACAATTTATATAGTAAATGTCTTAGTTAAACGTTGTATCTTTGATCATAATTTTTAACCCTAAACTATTAATCATACTTAGTTACACGATTATGGCCAAGTGGCTCGGTTAGAGAGTTTATCACTATTTAAAATGCACAACGTAATGGTCCCTAGGTAGTATTGTGTTACATGTTTATTCTTTGGGATAAATGTGCAATTATGTGATAATTGAAGTTGTACAATTTATTATTGCATTTGTTCAATTTTCAAATTTTGTAGAAAGAACAGAAATTGATTTTAATCAATCATTTTATTTAAGTGTGAATAAATAAATATGGATAGTTAAAATTTATTTTGATTATTATATTCATTTAATTGAGAATAAGACGATGATGAAAATTCAAATTTTGAATTTTGAAATTTAAGTTGTTATCTTTTTCCTTAAAAAGATGATTCCTTATTTGAATATCTAATTATTAATTAATTAAAAGTAAATACACATGAAAAATCAAATCCTATTTTTTAGGGATAGGCCATACGAATAGGGCTTGTATTTCTCTGCGTGTGTGGCATATCTGATGTTATCATATATTGGTTTTTCATTTTTTTATTTTTATATGTTAATTAATTAATTAAACATTATAAAAGGTGTTTTAAAATGGAATGTTAGATTTTTGTCTATTATCATTATTATTATAAAAGGTGATTGATTTTTCTTCATTATTATTATTGTCTATATATTCTATTTGACAGAAAATAGAGACAACAAGTTTTATACAGAGAATAAAAACTATCTTTTCACAAAAATATAAACCTATTCTCTCTTGCCTATAATTAAAAGTCTCATGTGTTGAGAATACTTTTGATTCACAAAATTTATCCTTGTTCTCTATGTGCCCACCCACATCTTTAGGTGTAAAGAATGTCTTGGAAGATCTAGGTGTGAGTACTCAAGCAAGGATAGGAAGATCGAAAGAAATATGAAAAGATTCAAGGGTTCTTGATAGGCTACAAGAGGTAAATAGTTTCGTATTATTTTTCATATTCATGTTATATATTGATTAACATATTGAAAATTAAAGGATCCTCATATAAATATTTTTTATATGAAAAAAAAATTTGTATACCATTACCGAAATTTTTGCTGTGCACAAGGAACCGTTCCTAACAGTTACACATTGCAGTGTTATATTCTTTCCAAAACATTAACAAAGTAGATAAGATGAGATGTATTTGTTACATCGGATTAGACCGATATTTACAATAGATAGGATAAGTAAACATACCGTTATTATCTATTCTAGTCATATCATATAGTTGACCATAGGTCAATTCAGTCTTAAATATGAGTTGTTAGTATTCTAACTGATTGTATTATTTAAGTTCTTTGACTTGTTCGTTACCAGCTTACCTTATGGACTAGCTCATACTTACATCTGGAAAACTCGGTAGTATAATTGAGTGGGAGTGTTAATCATAGAATTAAACATTTATAGCTTCTGATGAAGAAGTAAGACGATGGCTTCCTTTTAGTTTGATTCAAGGTGCTAAATGATAAAGATGTCATTTCAATAATTAATATTAGTTTACTGAAATATCATTTACAAAGAACTAAGTTTTTTAAGGATAAAATACAATGAGGGGTAAAACGGTATTTTAGTCTCATCTCATTGTAGGCCGTCTATAGAGGATTGAGAGATAATTATGTTTGTAACAATGGATAATTAATAACGTATCTTTATTGCTTATATAGTATTCTATGAATTCAAGAGTGCAATTCTTAGTCTTTAGAGGAGTCACGAGGAATTAATAAGTTAGTAAATTTATTTTTTAATTTTATGATAACGTATTGGAGCTTGATTTCATTGGCCTATGGTCCCCACTGCACCTTGGATAAAATCATCTAGATAGTCTCAATTAATTGATTTAATTATCAATTAGAATTATCAAAGTTCACCAGGTCAATTTTGGATAGTTTCACAGAGTTATACAATTTAAAGAAGAAAAGAGATTTTAGGGCAGATTTATTAATTAAGACAAATTGTTGTCTAAATTAATAAATAACTTTAAATCATGGTTCAAATTATAAATAAATAATTTGATAAAGTCTTTAAATAATTATTTAATTAATTAATCAATAGAAAATAATATATGCCTTGATTTTAAGTCCAACGGGCTTATAATTAAATGGGAAATTTCATGGGCCTAAAGCCCATGAGAATTTCGACCTAATGGCTGATATTACATATTATTTTATTGTTTTTTTAATTTAATTAAGTGACCTTATTAAGCCTATAAAAGGAATGCTAAGTGAGAGTTGAAATCAGATTTTTAGGAGATCTGGAGATGAACAGAAGATCAGAACATATAGTTTTGATACATTAGGGTTTTAGACTCTCTCTACAACAAAACTCGTTTTCTAAGCCTCAATATTCTGTTATCTTCTTCTTCTCTTTGTATCTATCTCATGTGTTGAGAATTGCCCATTCTATTTTAGGTTATTCTAAGGATACTTTGGAAGGTTGTGAAGAAAATGGAAGATCGGTTCAGTTTCTTGTTGATACCCTGTGACAGAAAGGATACAAGGGTTAGATAAACCGAAGGAATGACTTATTCATTTTGCTATGTATAATGTAAGTGTTCTTATCATTATATCTTTTTAAAAAAAATTATAGAAACATGTTCTAGGTTTTCTTATATTAATTTGTTTAATATATGATTTACATGAAAATAAATAAGATCGTGTATAAGTAATTTCTAACAGGTTAGCACGCCATGGTATTAGAATATGTATATGATGGACTGATACAGGAGGATGGTGCGACGAACATTGTCCTTGCTTAAAACATTGAGTTATAGTGCGGTGCATCAAGGACTAGGGTGCACTCATGTGTATACTGAAAAGGTAATTGTTTGTGCTTCACGGTGGATAAATGAATAAGAACATAGATGCTCTACATGGAACCTTGAGTTGACAGTAATGTCGGATAGTCACGGTTGGGGTGCGGTGACGGTACCTATGGAAAAGGATTACGTATACTAGCATGAACGTTAAAGCGTTTTGTCACCAATAGGGGTGTTGACCAAGAGACAAAGGCACTAGTGGGAACTAGTGAAGGACCACATTGAAATCCTTATTACTTAGAAAAAACTAATGTGGAAGCTGACACCTTGAGTGGGAAAGGTTCGTGCCAATTGTATGATTCGTAAGGTCTAAAATTTGTATACCGAGAGGCGCACTGCCTAATCCTTTAACAAGTGAGAATGATAATCAGAATCCAAAAAAGGCTATTATGACTTTAGGGTATCCTGGAGTTAGTATGGAGGGTTATAGTTATGGACCGTAAGAGTGGAACACCTGAGATTGTAGGTAAGATGACTGAGTGTGAGTAATTATGACTCAAAAGATTAAGATAGCATACTTTTATTTGTGTGAGCGAATTATCATAGGGGTAAGTATATGTGAAAGGAGACAATACGACTCAGTGGAACACCAAAGTAGATAGTGTTAGATTGAGACCCTTTATTTCCTGAGTTCTGAAAAAGGATCATAGAGGGCGATGAGTATAAGATTGGGATTTGGAATTATTGGTTACCTTTAGACAGACTGATAACCTGAAGGGACAACTCAGACTTTAAGAATTTTACCTCGAATATGTAAGTTTTCAGGACAGCGAGGCAAATACGGTCCCTAGATTAGATTGTCACCGTGATGAATGTCGATCGACGACTAGAGTGACTCTGAATAAGATATTTTCATATAAGGAATGAGAAGTGCGCATTCCGGGAAATGAAAAAAAGGATAGGAAGTATTCTGGTTCAAAATCGATCCGGAGGACCAATGAAGTTATTAAAGATTGTTAAGGCAGGAGAGTCTGTTTTATTGAAAAGACATAAGAGTTCATAAAGTGTTACTGGTGCCAATGTCAAAGAAGAAGTGTTGAGTTCCACCCCTGATTTTGTGAGGAGACATTAGAATTTCAGTGGGATTTACCGTGCAAGGAAAAGTTAGTGGAATTTTTTATAAATGAGATATAATCTTTGTTGACGTGGTTTTTTGGAAACAGTGTATTAAGAAATAAAATGGGTAGAATAGTGCTCGATTATAAATTGCAATGCAATAACAAGCATTCACTCAAAAGTACAGAATTTTTACGTGGTTCAGTGGTTAAAATCAACCTAGTCCACAAGTCAATATTATTGTTGTTTCTCTCTATTTCTGTAGAGTTTCAGCCATACAAAGAATCGTCCCCTTCCCTTTCCAACATTCCTAGTATTTACAGGGGAATTCCATTGACAGGTTTGGGTAACTGTGTAAGCAAACCGCGTAATTATATATGGCATGTAATTAATACAGATTATTCCCATTTACATTGGTATATGATTTGATAACAAAATAAATATGCTCTTGCTATCTCGGATAATATATAATAGATATATGATACAACTTGTTCATTAATGAGCGCACAAAGAAGTCTTGAATCTCCTGGGATTCTTCAGTATGCGTTATATCTAGGTCCTCATGAGCTGAATATCTCACCTGAGCTCATGCTTAGCAACTATCTAAATCCGTGCTCGTAGTAAGTTCAGAACGCCTAAAACTGGGTCTGACCCTTATGAGTCTCGAGTTGCTCACATGGTTAATAACCAGATACTCTACTTGGTGATTCTTCTATACTTTTAACTACCAACTATACCCGAGCTGAGTAATTGAAATCATGCTAAATTTAGGGTACAACATTTTCCCCCCAAGCTCCTACTCGTGTTTGATGTTGTCACTTTCTGACATATACAATAGGGGCTTTTAGACTTCTATCATATAAAATCGTGCCTGCCCACTACTCAAGTATTGGATACATGGCTTCTTGCAATTGGCATCTGTTTAGGTTTCGAAGACTGAAACAACTTTCCTGTCAACTTTTTGCCGTCATATGGTTTATTTAATCTTGACCCTTGGATCTCGAGATAACCCAATCGGATGGTCCGGATTAATTTCCATAGTTTATGTATAAATAGGGTGATCGGTCCTGAGACCTCACCACATTTGTATTCAAAAATTTCCTTTTCAAACACTCAAGTTTTCCTTCTTCTTCTCCAAAAATTCCCAAAAACTTTCATTGCTTCTCAGATCTTCAGAAACTTTCAAGGAGCTTCCTGTGGATATATCGACATCTTCTCTGAATCGAACTTATCTTCTGTAAGTATTTCATCACCTGGTCTGAATTTTTTTTTATATTCTTCAATTTACAGGGAGTTTTTTACTTAAAAAAATGCTCGTTGTTCAGTATCGTTAGGTTATTTCTGAGTGCAAAATAAGAAATGGGCTTCGATCTAGGTCACATGAATGAAACCAAATTTGTTTAAAAATAAGATAGTCATAAATCTAGGAAATTCTCTGCGTTAATCTAGGAAAACCCTAATGGAAAATCGGTTTGAATACCTATTTGGGGTGTAGAAACTGAAAGGGTTTTAGGTTTAATTCTAGGTAGCTTAGGGCTACGATTCCTTACGCGGTTTAGTAATAAACCGCTTTCAAAAGGAAAGTAATGGGTCTGACGGCTCTGATACACGGATCCCAAAGTATTTGGGTTTTTTTAAGAAATCTAGGTGCGTGATCTAGGATACCGCGTGGGACCAAGCATTGAAGCTAGGGAAAAATTTATCTCATATGAGTTTTCAAATTTCGAAAGTAGTCCAATTAGGCTTTTTTGTTTCCTGCACCTCCACGATCATAGCTATAGATCATCTTAGGCAGCCTACTAATTAGGCCGCTTTGTCGTCAGGCAATCTGAATCATGGCACCTCCCAAGAAGAATTTCGCGAGCTCATCTACCCAAAACAAAGGCAAAGGCAAGTAGGTCGCCACTGATTCTCCCATTCCACACTTTGGTCCTGTGGTGGAGAGAGAGGTTGTCTTTGATCCCAACATGTTTTTCGAAGCTGAGCATATAGTCTCGAGGATAACAACTCACGGGAAGGTGAACAAGATCATGCCGAGTCACAATATCGAGATGGGAGCTGATGGTCGCATCACCCAACCTGCACTTGAGGGGGAATGGAGCTATGTGTAATGACCCGAATTTGCTAATTGGGCTTGGGGCCTTGATTAGTGTGACTAGAGGGCAATAAATGATTTAATATGCTTATATGTGGATTTATGTGAGTATATGATAATGATGCATGTTTAGTTGAGTTAAATGTGCATGTGGGCCTCGTCTGGATACTAGGGGCATAAATGTGATAAATGTGATATATATGTGATATGTCTGTGCAGCACGATCCGAGACAGTCCTGGGGAGCGGTTAGTCGGAAAGTCACAACGGGGGTTGAGATTCGGACTCGGGGCGAGTCGAGGGGTAATTTGGGTACTAGGTATGTTATGGGGTTATCGAGTTGTGGAAATAAGTATTTGGAGATATATTTGAGGATAGAATGTCTAGGAGGGAATACTGGGGAAATTTACCATTTTTCCCTCAGGGACGTTTTGGTACCCCGAGCCTTGAGGTGACCACATAGACATAAGTTGAATAAGACAAATCTTAGAACTATTCAGAACACTTAAGGAACTGACTCATTCTCTATCTTTAAGCAAGTGGAGGTTTTTTTTTATTTGGAGGCTTAAGGAGAACTTGGAAGAATTGGCTAGAAACTAGAAGGATTTCAGCTGAGAAATCTTGGGAGCTTGGAGCTTGGGGATTAAGGATCAACTTCAGGGAATGAATTCAGCAAGGGGTAAGCTTTAATTATAAGATGATGCTTAGATTTTCTACTGGTTTGTAAGAGTTTGCATGTTCGTTAAGTTTGATCTGTCTTAAGTGTTTTAGTTGAGCTTTGGAGTAGGATTCAATGGGGTTTTGGTGCTGTTATTGAGCTGAAATGATTGTGTTGATTATTTGGGTTTGTTAGATAAGCTTTGAGTGAGTTTGCTTGAGGAAAATGCAGGGAAGAAGATGGAAAATTCTGGGTTTGGAGGTGAGGGTTGCGGCCCTAGGAGGGGCGCGCCGCGGCCCGTGTGCGCGCGCGGCCGAGGAGTTCATGCGCACCGCGGCCCGTGTTTGTTGTAGAGGTGTGCTAGCCTCTGTTTTGAGGCTAGTCGTGGCTCTTGAGGGTGGGGCCGCAGGTCTTAGTGCTAGTTTGCATTTTTAAGGGTGTTTAGGCTTGGGAATTCAATGGTTAAGGCTCGGGATGGATTTTATCACCCGGGTTGATAGAATTCAAGGTCCCAGAGGTTAGGGTTTAAAGTTATTTATTGGATTAGAACTTGATGGATAGATATAGTTAATGTGTTGTGACTAGGGTTTCGAAGAAGCTCAAGTTAGTGGACTATGCTCGGGACATTGGTGCTCGGAGAGCTCGGGACTAAGGTAAGAAAACCCTTGTTCCCATAGAGCTTGTGTGCAGGGCCGAGCCCAATGTGTTTGAATAGAATTAGTATGCAGTACTGAGCCCGATATGTTAGAACTGTGGGGCGTAGCCCTTTAACTGAATATGCTAGAATTCTGTACTTGCTTGTTATGTTATGTATGTTATCATGTGATTGATCGGCGAGAGCCGGGAATGGTGTAGGCCGGGACGGTGAAAGGCCGGGAACGGCGTTGTGCACATTGAGTGCAAGGCCGAGAATGGCAAGGGGCCAAGAGCAGCGTTGAGCACGTGGAGTGCGAGTTGCCAGGGCGAGTCCCTAAAAGGATACCTGGGATATCCTCACGGCGTGGTCCGCAAACCCAGGGCTTGGTAAACGCCTGGGACGGCTAGGCCGTATGTGTTTAGCCCTTTGGTAGCCTGTTTATATGTTGTTATATATGTTGCATATGTTATCTGTTTGTGGGTTTTCTTGCTGAGCTTCAGCTCACAGATGCTCTGTGGTGCAGGTAAGGGTAAGGAGAAGGCCAACCAACCATGAGTACAGCAGGCGTGAGGCGGCGTGTACATGTTGGGCCAGCCTGGCTGCCACAGCCAGTGGATTTTGGGAGATGTTTGTAAATAAACCTAGATTTTGTCATTTAGTCGACTTGGTTCAGTTTATGTATTGTAAATGTTTCTAAATTTTATTTTGGGATCCCAAGTGTAAAACTTTTATGATTTTCTATGGAAATTATTATTTCTAAAGTTTTTCCTCTATATATGGGTTAACTACACTGTTTGACCTAAAACCTCGATTAGCGAGTTAAAAGCACATTTTTAAACTCACTTAGTAACGGCTCTAAGGAAGTAGGGCATTACAACTTAATATCAGAGCGAGCCAAGGTTATTGGTTCTGGAGATTGACTGAACATGTACACACGTAGTCAGTGTCGGGCTCAACTCAGGGTTGGTTGGTAAGATTGGCTAATATGTCTGAAAATGTGTTTGAATGCCCTGTTTGCCTGCTTATCTTGTATAGAGCATGATGAATGAGTTAACATATGCATGATGTTAGGGCATGGCCCGTTGTGTGTTGTATGTTATATGAGATATTATGGTGGATGACTGATGTGTTTGGGATGTGGTTTTTGGATGATGTTATCATGCCTGATGAGCGGCGTCGTTGGTTGCAGGCATATTTGTTGAGATGCCTCGACAATCAGCTAGACTCCGCGGCAGTAGGGCCGAGGATGACAACCAGGGTCAGGACCCTCCACCTGCCCCACAGAATTGGCAAGAGATATTTGCCGACATTGCAGCGAACGGAGGAAGAGTTGCGACAGTTGAGGTAGCAGGCCCCGCCTCAGGTTACTGGGCTGCCAGTGCAGCAGGTAGCAGCACCAGCGCCAGTGCAGTCTGCTATGGAGAATAAGTGGGAACCTTTGTATGAGAGGTTCAGGAAGCAGCATCCTCCCACCTTCGAGGGTGGATCAGACCCACTGCGGGTAGAGCAGTGGATGAATATGATTGCTTCAATTCTGGATTTTATGAGAGTTCAGGGGAATGAGAGGGTAGCATGTGCTAGCTACATGTTCAGAGAGGATGCCCGCATTTGGTGGGACGTGGTGGTTCAGAGAAGAGATGTATCAGTTATGACTTGGGTAGAATTCAGGAACTTGTTGAATGAGAAGTACTACAGTGTATCAGTTATGAGATGTATCAGTTATAACCTGCGAAAGTTGATGATTTTATCAACCTGACCCAGAATCGATCGACAGTGACAGAGTATGCAATAAAGTTCGATAGATTGGCGAAGTTTGCGCCAGATCTAGTGCCGACTGATGTGGCAAGGAGGGATAGGTTTGTGCGGGGATTGAATGTTATGATTGCCCACGATGTGAACATTACCTTGGATCTAGAGACTAATACTTATGGCCAAGCTGTGGATAGGGCTCTTACTGTTGAGAGGGCTGAGGATCAGATTTGGAAGGATAGCGCTGTTAGGCGCGATGCAAGGAGGACAGTGCCTCCTTCTATTGGGTTCAGTCGTGGTGGTGGTTCTAGTGAGCAGAAGAGGAAGGCCCCAGATTCCTTTGTTCCTCCCAGTTCAGATAGGAGGGCGCAGGGTGCTTCCACTGGCCGTCAGGGTGGCAGTGATAACTGGAGGAGTTTTCCTATGAGTCTGCGGTGCAGGCATCGACACCAGGGTGAGTGCAGGATCCGGGCCTGCTTTGTTTGTGGGAGTGCTAGTCATCTGAAGAGGGATTGCCCTCAAGTTAAGAAGGAGGAGCAGAAGCAGAGTGACAGTCTTGCTCCTGCCAAGGTATTCACATTGACACAGACTGAGGCGGAGGCAAGCCCCTCAGTGGTGACAGGTCTGATCTCTAGTGCTGGTTCTTTGTATACTGCATTATTTGATTCTGGGGCTACCCATTCATTCGTATCTGCTAGAGTGATAGATCAGCTTTGTAGATCTAGTGGTGTGTATGCTAGGGGATTTCAGACTTTGTTGCCAACAAGAGAATTGGTAGTCTCTAGGAAGTGGATTAGAGCATTGCCTGTAGAGGTATATGGTAGGGAACTGTCTGTTGATCTGATTGAGTTAGAGATGGATGATTTTGACATGATTTTTGGAATGGATTGGCTATCCAAGTATGGGGCAACGATTGACTGCAAGCGCAGAATGGTGACCTTTGAACCAGAAAGGGAGGTACCCTTTGTGTTTGTGGGGTCAGTTAGTGGACCGCGTGTACCGATGATTTCAGCATTGAGGGCACAAGATCCCTGAGGCTTTTCGGGGTATCATGTACGAGATGACGAGTCACATGGTGGGCCATGCGTACAAAGCTAGTGCTAGGGATTTGAGGGCCATAGAAGAGCGCGGCCTGAAAGATGTCTTCAAATCTGCTATGGGGATGAACCTCACCATGAGCCATTTTCCCACTTCTAACCTTCTTTTTCTTTATTATGTGTTTTTTTTACTTACTTTGTTATTCTACAATCTATCTTGGCTCAATACCAAAGCATAGCTCGTGCTAAAGCTAGGAACAAAGAAATATGAGCTACCTTAACTGCTGCCCAAGAGAATGAACATGTCGCCAATGTCGCCCTGATTGTTGCTCAAGAGAGTGAGCATGCTGCCAAAGTTGCTCTCATTTTTTCTCAAGAGGGCGAGCAGTCTACGAAGGCCGCATTGTCCACTTCTCAGGCTCAATTCACGGAGATGAATCACCGCACTGATTAGCTTCAAGCCGAGAACAATGAACTCAAAGCGAAGCTGATCGAGGCCGAAGTTAAGGCCAAGGAGGGAGCTTCAATGTCCTTGTCGACAATGGAGGAGATCCTTTACCATTGATGGGCTTTTAACCAGGGTGGGAACTTCTCCTTCAAGAAGCCTAATCTATGGGATCCATATCTTGCTAAATTCAAGATACGGTTTTCGCAGGAACCCTTGGAGATTGGTGAGGCTTCTGAAGCTGCGGAGGGAGATGGTAAGGAATTGACTTTGGTGTAGCGTACTGATGGAGCCCAATGACTTATTTAAGATTTTGCTGTAACTATTTTTTTTAAGTTTCTGTAACAATCCCTTGGGATTAAAACAATTGCCTTCGGGCTCAGCTCGAGGTTTCTTCTCCTCGATGTGACAATATATATTATTTTATTTGAATATACGTCTAACTTTTGATCTATTTGTCTTTCCTTTACTATTTTATCATGTTTATGAATCCTTAGACTCTTGTACATTCAAAATCTTAGGGATCAACTTTTAGATCGAGATAGATTTTATCAATCTTGGTTGTATCCAAGATTTTGCTCGCTTATTTGCGTCATACCTATTAAGATTCAGGCCTCGAATCTGGTTATATCCGAGGTTTTCAATAAACTTTTTTTAGGCTTAGTTCGCACTAAGTTTATTGAATACTCAAGCTTTTAATAAGCCATTGAATAATCAATTTTTCCAAGCTTCTAAGCTTCGGACCTGGTTATATCCAGGGTTTTAGATGATTTTTCAAACTTAGCTCGTGCTAGGTTTATTGAAAACTCGAGCTTTAAACAGTCGTTGAATATCCATTTCTCCAAGCTTCTAAGTTTTTAATCTTATCCGAGTAAGCTTAATTTTCTCAAAAACTTACCTCGGTTATGTGCCCCCCAAGTAACCAGAACGTATAAACTTTCCTGGTTGCTTTTACAATGTGAGAGCACGAGATTGTAATAATAAAAGTAAGAAATGGTTATTCAATAATATATGTCATTTATTTGAAATGGATTTTATAAATAAGCCTTACATTGATAATAATACTATTGATAATACTTTTTTAAATGAAGAGCATTCCAGGTCCGTGGGAGTATTTCTCCATTTAGTCGGGCTAGCTTAAAATTTCCTTCATGTAAGACCTCTCCTTCCTCGTTCGTGCCAACCACAACTTCTTTGGGGTCTTTATTTGCCAAAAATACCCTTCGAAGCACCAGATCGCCTAATCCGATTTTGCATCCCTTGACTTTTGAATTGAAATAACGAGTGTTCTTTTCTTGATAATGGGCGGGCTGTAATTGTGATTCCTCTTGTTTTTCTTCGATCAGATCGAGAGATGCGCTAAGTAGCTTGTTATTCTGTTCTCGATCAAATGTCCTCTGCCTGTGAGTAGCCATAATCCTTTGGCTTCGTCCAACCTATTCTTCAAGCTCTCCTTGAGAGTCTTATTTACAACCTCGGCCTACCCAGTGGCTTGTGGGTATGCTACCGACGAGAAACTCTTTGTTATTCTGTATCTTTCACAAATGTCTGTGAAGATATCACTATCGAACTACGTCTCATTTTCTAATACAATATTTTTAGGAAGTCCAAATTGACAGATGATATTCTTTACCACGAAATCCACGACTCTCTTTGAGGTGATGGTTGCCGGAGGTTCGGCTTCTACCCACTTCGTGAAGTAATCGATTGCCACTACCGCATATCGAACTCCTCCTTTCCCCAAAGGTAGGGAACCTATCAGGTCAATTCCTCACGCTGCAAATGGCCACGAGGATGAAATCATTGTTAGCTCAACTGGAGCAGCTCAGGCAACTATGGAAAAATAGTGGCATTTGTCACATTGCTAAACATATGAGATCGAATCTTTCGTTAAAGTGGGCCAGAAATAACCCTGACTCAGTACCTTCAGTGCTAAGTTTTTCCCCCCAGCGTGATCTCCGCAAAAACCTTCGTGTATTTCTTGCAAAATGGTTTTTGCTTCCTCGGGCAGAACAAATTTTAGGAAGGGCAACGAATGACCTCGCCGATATAGGATTCCATCAACTATTACATACCGTGGAGCTTAATAAAGTAGTTTTCGCATCTTTTCTGTCATCAGGTTACTTTCCAATCACGAGATATTCCATTATAGGGGTCATCCAGGTCGGTCTTATGTCAATCATTTCGACCTCCATCATTTCTCCCGTTACACTTGGGCTTTCCAAGAACTCCACTGGTACTACATTCAATGTTTCTGCCTCTTTGGTGGTTGCAAGTCGTGCCATAGCGTCAGCGTTAGAGTTCTGCTCGTGGGGTATCTGTTCAACAGAGCTAAAGTCAAATTCATTTCCTCTTTTACCTTAGCCAAGTAGGCCGCCATCTTGATGCCTCAAGCTTGATACTCTCCCAATATCTAATTTACCATGAGTTGGGAATCACTACATCGTTGGATGGCTTTCGCCTTCAGCTCTCTTGCCACCCTCAGCCCTGCCAGTGAGGCCTCATATTCTGCTTCGTTGTTGGATGCCGTAAATCCAAATGTAAGAGCTGTATGGAACCGATGTCCTTCAGGAGAGAATAAGATTATTCTAGCTCCTGATCCGTTCTCGTTTGATGATCCAACAACGAAGATTTTCCATAGTTCTTGCACCGACTCCCTCATGAGCTTGTCCTGAAAACCGGTGAATTCAGCCATAAAATCAGCAAGGGCTTGACTCTTGATTAAAGTTCGTGGCATGTATAATATCTCGAACTAGCTAAGTTTGATGGCCCATTTTTAGAGGCGTCCCGATGTTTTAGGTTTTTGCAATACCTGCCTTAAAGGTTGGTTGGTTAAGACGTTGATAGAATGGGACTAGAAATATGGCCGGAGCTTTCTGGAAGCCAAAATTAGACAGAATGCCAGCTTCTCTATCAGTGAGTACCGTGATTCAGCTCCGAGAAGCCTCTTTCTTACATAATACTCTGGTTTCTGAACACGGTCTTCTTCTTGAACTAACACGACACTGACTACATTCTTTGTCACGACTAGATAAAGAAAAAGAGACTCTCTAGATGTCAGTTTGGATAATACCAGGGGCTCGGCCAAATGAATTTTCAGATCGTGGAATACCTGTTCACATTATTCGGTCCACTCAAATTTCTTTTTTTCTCTAAGCAAGTTGTAGAATGGTAGACACTTGTCAGTGGACTTTGAAATGAAGCAATTTAAAGCCTCCACCCTTCCAGTTAGGCTTTGAACTTCCTTACGCGACGTAGGTGAAGGCATGTCTAACAATGATCTGATTTTTTCAGGATTCGCCTCTATTCCCCTTGTGTTGACTAGAACTCCATAAATTTTCCAAAGACCACCCCGAAAGTGTGTTTCTAGGGATTCAGCTTCATGTCATATCTCCTTAAGATTCCAAAACATTCTTCCAAGTCGGATACATGATTATTTGAAGTCTTTGACTTAACAAGCATGTCATCAACATACACCTCCATGTTTCTCCTGATCTGGTCAGCAAACATTTTGTTGACCAAGCATTGGTATGTAGCCTCGACATTTTTGAATCTAAATGGCATAACTTTGTAACAATATACGTTATGCTCGATCATGAAACTGGTATGCTCTTGGTCCGCAAGGTTCATCGCGATCTGATTATATCCAGAGTACGTGTCCAGGAAAGACGTGTGCTCGTGACCTGCCATGGCATCTACCAACCGTGGCGTCTATGTGTCCATGAGCGATAGCAAGGTAAATGACTAGACTCTGAAGTTATAGTCAGATTTGCAGGATTAGTATCCCGAGACGTTTGAATAAAATTCGAGAATAAAATTTCGATAAGGAGGGGATATTTGTAACGTCTGAAATGTGTTATTAAGGTCGAGTGCCTCGATTAGTGTGTCAGGAGAGCATATTTGGCTTTATATATGTGTAATTAATCACATAAATGTGTGACTATGTGGCATACATGATTTATATGGTAATATGAATATATGTGCATGTTTATGTGTATTAAATATGCATGTGGGTCCATTCCTGTTAATAAGGGCATATTTGTAATTTTAACCCGTTGAGGGTATAAATGTGATTATATGTGTTCAATGATTGAGATCACATCATTATGTGGATATATTTTATATGTGCGGCCCGAGGCGATCCTAGTGGGCAAGTTAGCAGAAAAGTCACAATAGGGTCGAATACCTAGCTCGGTGTGAGCCTAAGGGTTTTTAGGTAACTTAGTGCCTATTCGGGTTTTATTGGGTAACGATAAGTTATTTAGTGATTATCTGGGTATGTCAAGATTAATTAGGAGTTTATAGTGCGATATAAGGATTAGCGGGAAATGTGGCTAAAGGTTGTTTTGCCCTTGAGGGAATTAATGTATAAGGGTTTGAACAAGGGAATTTTAGTCTTTTTCTGCCAAGGGATAGACTTAGTCACTTAGAAGCTATCAGAAGTAACTAGATGACACACAAAATAATTAGCTTCTCCTCTCTCTCTCTCGTTCCCTTCTTCCTCCCTTGGTGTGTGTTGGAATCCTTTGAAATTTGGAAGTAAAAGCTTTGATTTGGTGAGCTTGGAAGGGATATAGAGCTTGGGACTTAATCAAGGGAAAGCCTAGGGTGGTAATTTTGTAGTGATGGTAAGCAAATTCCTCTGTTCTTATTGAATTTCAAGTTTGTTTTCGTGTTCTTAAGTTTTGAACTCAAGGTTTGGATTTTAGGCTTTTGTAATGTTTTGGCTTGATTTAGGGGGTTTATATGTTGTTTATGATGTTTTGAAATGCTTGTGGAGTATAGTTTTTGTTTGGGTTGAAACTGTGATGAATTTATTGGGTTTTGGCTCTGAGAGAAATGTTAAAAAACTAGGTTCATGGGGTAGCGATGCGGCCCACTTAACTCAAAGGCCTAAGGGATTCACTAAACTGCCTTAGCGCCGCGGCGCTGGATAGTTTGTGCCGCAACGCTTATCTAGGGAAATGAGGGCTCGGGCCCTCTGACTTGTAGAGGGTTGTGGCGCTAGTTGGAGGCGTCGCAACTCAAATAATGAACATTGGACAACTATAGTTTTTAAGCTCGGGAACTCAAACCTAAATGCTCGGATTGATTCTACTACCTGGTTTAGTAGAATTTGTGATCTCGGAGGTTAGAATTACACCTTGAAACTTTTCAATAGTCTAAGTGATCGATAATTACTATTATTGCTTGTGACTAAGTAATACTGCTAGGGATTGTGCTCGGGATTTCCATACGCTAGTTGCTCGGGACTCAAGGTAAGAAAACTGCACCTGAATTGTGACCGGGGCTTGCAACCGTGTTAATGAATAATATTATATGTGAGATTGTGGTTATATCTGTACTTGTGAATATCTAGATAGGCATGCTTGTATATGTTGCATCTGATTGTGTGTTGTGCAATATATATGCGGTTTTATCTATTTTGAAGGCCGACCAAGGGGTGCCAGGGGCCGATAGCAACCATGTAGAACATAGCCCGACCTAAGCGTGTCGAAGTTGGCAATAAGACTAGAAGACTCAACCTAAGGGCGCCGAGCCTGAACTTTATACAAATAAACAGAAGTTTTGATTACACTTAACTAACTGTATTGATTGTTGAGACTAGATTATGTGTTTGATTGAGAAAATTATTACTGCTAAGCTTATTGCTTATATACTGTTGCTGATTAAATTTATTGATTTAAGTTTATTGTTTATATATTTAGTTGCTCATCTGTACTTGGTGATTTAAGTTTTCTTCCTGAGCCTTGGCTCATGGGTACTATGTGGTGCAGGTAAGGGAAAGGGGAAACCTGGACCAACCATGGGTTGGAGAGCTTCGGGGGCGGTGTGTACATATGCAACCTACTCGACCACCACGGCTGGGATAGCCTGGGAGGAACTAGGGTTGAACCCTGATATGCCACTTTAGATGGCTATTTTTATTCCATTTGTCTTTTATTAGTATGTAACTACTTTTTGGGATCCTGTGTATAAACTTAATATTTTAATTAAAATTAATTTGTTTCATGATATGCTATCTCAGATTATAGAGTATTAGAATGTTGGGGGAGAGTGAGATAACACCACCACAAAAAAATAGAATCTACACAAGATTTGGATTGACAGAGACTTAAAAAAGAATGAGAAAGAACTTGCAAAACCAAGTAGATCAATGGAGTTCTTCAATATTTGATGAAGCTTCAAAACCCTAGGCAAGACCACCACTTTCTTTGAAAAAATCCTTCAAGAAAATCAAAACTACAAAACCAAGGCTTATACATGTTGAGAAACGTTGTCCTAATACTCTATTTCTCAGCCATCATTGATGTTTGAGGCCTTCTCTTTGAGAAAATGAGGATTGAGATTGAACAAGCCTTCAAGTCTCTAAGTCAAGCACTTTCTTGGAGAGTTCTTGGAGAAATCTAGAGATTCTTGGAGCTAGAGAGAGAGAGGGGGGTAGAGAGTGATCAAGTCTCCCAAATCACTGTTTTTGACCCATATATACAGTAGGCACCATCATTAATTCCAACCAATATGATTAGACTTGTAAAACACGTAATTTAGAGCATTTACGTAAATCCACGTAATACAGCAGGCGATGCGTCGACTGCTAGGGTTTCTGGAAAACCTAGCCAACAGGCGACATATTGCCTCTTGGGTGGCGACATATCGCCACCCCCTCTGACTTTGGACACTTCCGAAGGTCCAAAAAATGCTCCAAATGCCACCAAACTTTTTGGGAACCCTTAAATACTTTTATGTATCACTTTGGACCCAAATTTGCATTTTATAAGTGCCTACAATTCGAAACTCAAAATCACATCTTTACTATGTGAATTCTACTAAGTGTTTATACCTTGCTTGTATTTTAAAACTTTATTATTTGTATTTAACCAATCATAACGATCCCCCACTTGGTTAAATACAAGCCACATTCTCTAGCTAAAATAGTTTTCGTTCATAAAATAAAGTGCCTTTCGATTTGAACTTTATCTTAGTTAAAATACCACAAAGCATTATCGAAATCATTACTAGCATAAAGCTTGAACCAAGTATTCCATATGATAACACTGGTGAAACATCACACACCTCCTCCACATTTTTTGTTTTCCCACTTTCTAGGTTAGCACTATCATGGCCATGTGCTCATCTCTTCATGGACTTTTCGGGGAGAAACTCCAACTCCCATGAGAGGCGACACCACCTCTAAGTTCACATAGGTGACGTTCTTACAACTTCTTTGCTACCTTTATAGATGCTTGTTACACTCAACTGAACTTCATTAAAAGTCCTAGGTTTAACCCTAACTCGATAACAACCAACACTAACCATCTCGGATGGAATTCATCATAAATTTTAGTGTTCAAAACTATTCACTTATCAATGACTTGTTCTTACCCGTTGAACTCTTTCCCTTGATTTGTACAAGTTGAGAGTTGGGTTTCCATCATTGGTGAATCTATTCTTCTAGGAGTTTCAATCCCATCCCTTTTGAAGTAGAAATTACTAACCTTTTCTCAAGAGGTTTTGTAAATGGATCTGCTAAGTTCTCACTTGTTTTAACATATGAGATCGATATGAGTCCACCTTGAATCAATTGTCTCACTTATTCATGTCTTCAACTAATGTGTCTAGACTTTCCATTATACACATTATTATATGCACTAGCAATTGCGGACTGGCTATCACAATATATTGAAATTGTTGATACAATATTCATGGTTAATGGAATATTCATCATGAGATTCCTAAGCCACTCAGCCTCTTTGCTAGTTTCCGCTAAAGCTATAAACTCTGCTTCCATGGTTGAGTGTGACACGTTTGCTTCTTGGAGCCCCATGAGATTGTACCTCCTGCAAGAGTAAACACCCAACCAATGGTGGAGAGATTATCTAGAATTCCTTATATCCAATCGGCATCGAAATGTCCTTCAAGTATCTTTGGAAAGTTTGTATAGTGAAGACTATACTCTTTGGTACCCTTAAGATAACCAAGTATTCCGTCAATAGCTTTCCAATGCTTGATACATGGATTGCTAGTAAACCTACTAAGTTTACTAACCACATATGCAATATCCACTCTTGTGCAATGAGTGTCGTACATTAGGATACCTATTGCACTTGCATATTCCAATTGAGCCACCGCTCTTCCTTCATTCTTTTCAAACTTCATATTTGAATCAAATGCTGTATGTGCCTCTTTGATTTTGAGATGAATGAATTTGTCGAGTACTTTCTCAATATAGTTCGTTTGACTTAACATAAACCCCAACTATTACTTGTAACTTTGATACTTAGAAGTGTATCTACCTCTCCAAGGTCTTTCATTTTAAAGTTAGAAGATAGAAATCTCTTCGTTTCCATTCTTCCTTTTATGTCATTACTCAAAATCAACATATCATCTACATATAGACACACAAGTATGACATAGGCACCACACGTCTTAGAGTATAAGAACTTGTCCGCATTGTTGTGTCTAAATCCATTAGAACAATGACTTTATCAAACTTCTCATGCAATTGTTTTGGTGCTTGTTTCAAACCATATAATGATTTGACAAATCTCCACACTTTAGTTTCATTTCCTTGCAGAACAAAACCTTCTGGTTGTTCCATATAGACCTCCTCTTCGATATCCCCATTTAGGAATTTCATTTTGACATCCATTTGGTGAACATAAAGGTTGCATATAGATGATAAGGAAAACAACAATCTTATAGAAGTAGTTCTTGCTACCGGTGCATATGTGTCAAAGTAATCTATTCCCTCTCTTTGTTTGAAACCTTTGGCTACTAGCCTAGTATTGAAAGTTTGTATGGTGCCATCGGTATGGTATTTCTTTCTAAATACCCATTTGCACCCAATTGGTTTGGACCCCTTTGGAAGGTCAACCAATTCCCAAGTGTGGTTTGTCATAATTGAATCCATTTCATCATTAATTGCCTCCTTTCAAAATGCGAAGTCCCTAGAGGACATTGCTTCCTTGAAATTTTGGGATCATCTTCTATTTGAACTACTATTGGATGTTTCCAAGTAACTTCCTCATTATCACCTTCAACAAGGTATAGTGTATCTATTGGAGAACACTTCTCATTTGATCCCAAATCTTTGAGCCTTGGGCTCCTTCTAGGCAATTGAGGTTGCTCACCAACTATTCTAGGAGTCTCCTCTTGAGGCTCTCTAGTTTGAGTTGGTTCTAACTTGTTGTTATCGCATGACATGTTCTCAAAGAACTCAACCTCTTTAGATTAAAGTATTACATTAGACTCCAAGTCTAATAATCTATAAGCTTCGATATTTTGGGCATAGCCCACAAATGCACATCTTATAGCTCTTGGACCCAACTTGGTTCTTTTTGGATCGGTGCTCTTGCAATAAGCATGACACCCCAACCTTTTTGGATCGGTGCTCTTGCAATAAGCAAGACACCCCCACACTTTAAGATAACCAATGTTTGGTTTCTTTCCTTTTCATAACTCATATGGAGATATATTATTTTTCTTCATGGGAATACAATTCAAAATATGACAGGCGGTTAATATGACAGGCGGTTAGCAAGGCTTCACCCCAATAACTAAAATTCAATTTAGAATGTAATAGCATAGCATTAATCATCTCAAAACATGTTCTATTCTTTCTTTCCTCTATACCATTTTGTTGTGGAGTATAAGGGGAGGTACATTCATGAATTATTCCATGTTCCTCACAAATCAAATTAAATTCATTTGAAAAATGTTCACCACCCCTATCACTTCAAAGTATTTTAGTTTTCATTTCAAGTTGATTTTCAACTTCCGCTTTATACACTTTAAACACATCAAATGGTTTGTCTTTATTTTTAAGAAAATATACATATGTGAAGCTAGAGCAATCATCAAGGAAAGTAATAAAATATCTATTTCCTCCTCTAGTCAACATTCCATTAAGTTCACATAGATCACTATGTATCAAATCTAACAACTTAGAGTTTCTTTCAACACTAGGAAAATGTTTCTTTACAATTTTAGATTTAACACATAATTCACACTTTTCATGTTCAACATTATCACAATCAATTAATCCACATTTGATAGCCCATTTAATTGTGCTAAATCATATATGTGCAAGTCTAACATGCCACAAAGTAATAGAATTTGAGTCAAGCATATAACAAGAAGAAGAAACTTTATTGTTCACATTGTCAATAGAAGTACAAAGTTTAACCATGCCATCACAAGCATATCCCTTTCCCACAAAAACATTGTCTTTGGATAAAATAAGCTTGCCGAAATCTATCATAACCTTGATTCTTGGTTTGCCAAGTAAATTGCCACTCACAAGGTTTCTACTCATTTCTGTTACTACAAAACATTGGTGAGTAGAACCTTTTTGCCGGATGTGAAAAACAAGTCAATAGTTCCCTTTTTCCTTTAACCTTTGACCTTTTCTCACTACCCATTTGGATTTCATGCCCTTCCTTTGAAGATTCAAAGGACTTGAATAGAGATCTATCATAGGTTACATCAATGGTGGCACAAGTATCATACCTCCACCCACTCACCTTTCCATGAATGGCATTGACCTCACTTAGTGTAGCCACTAGCTCTTCTTGAGTCGAGTTGACCTTTGCTTCATTGTGATGGCTCCTCTTGAACCTATAATCTCTAGCAAGGTGGTAATTCTTGCCACACACAAAGCAAGGTCCCTTGGAACTTTTGAATTGCCCTCTTTCTTCTTGGGCCCCAAGGGTTTTTGGCCCTTGCCCTTGTTCTTGCCATTTCCTTTTCCTTTGTTAGGAGGATTTGCCACAACACTGGCCTTAGAAGTCTCTCCATTGAACTTCTCATCATTCAAATCTCTAGAACGAGATCCCTCCTCAATTCTCAAGTGTTTGAGAATTTCCTCCAAAGAAATCTCTTCATTTCTATGGAGCAACATTTCCCTATTGCCTCTCCATGAAGGAGGTAACTTGGCTATTATGGCACCCACAAGAAATTGTTTCGGCAATACAATTTTAAGAGTAGACAATTTCACAATAATTTGGACCCCATTATTTTATGGAAGAAGGGGTTTATGATCATAAAATTTAAATTCCCTATATTGAGTAATAAGGAATTTCTTTGTATCTTTCTCTTCCGCTTTGTAATTCTTTTCCAAGGCCTCCTGTGCATGCCAAATATCCAGGAAGGAAAAAATCTCTGATCCCCGGTTGAAATACATGGCTAAGGGTCACTTAGTCATGCTATCGGGCTCAGGCCTATAGGTCTCATGATACCACATTCTATTCAACACTCCCAAGTGCCCCCAAGGTCTCTGACTTGCAGAAGATTCAAAGGCTCACGACACCCTTGTGTGTCTCACACCCCTGGGCCTTGTAAGGCCCCTGCCTCACGCCCATGTGTCGGCCGTCAATGTGCCTCGCTAGACCATTGCATGGTTGGAGACCCGAGTGCTAAGCTCTTAGGAGTCATGCTCCCATGCGGCTCACGATGCCTCCGCCTCGCTCAAGACTAGAACCCTTCATGCCTAGGTGCCACAAATTTTTTAGCCTCACGACGCCACCACCTCGGCTGCGCAGTAGCACCTCACACCAGGTCCCGCGGACCCACCACCTCGACCGTGCAGTAGCACCTCGCACCAGGTTCCGCGGACCCACCACCTCAGCCACGCAACAGGGCCTCGCATCAGGTTCCGCGGACCCACCACCTCAGCCACGCAGTAGGGCCTCGCGCTAGGTCCTGCGGACCCACCACCTCAGCTGCGCAGCAACACCTTGCGCCAGGTCCCACGGACCCACCGCCTCAGCCGCGCAGCAAAACCTCCCGCCAGGTCCTACGGACCCACAACCTTGGTCGTGCAATAGTGCTTCGCGCCAGCTCATGCGGACCCCACCTCGGTTGCACAGCACCACCAAGCGCCATCTCCCGCGAACACCGCATCGGCCGCGCAGCAGCGCCTCACGCCAGGTCCTGCGGACCAACCTACTCGGTCGTGCAGCAGCGCCTCGTGCCAGGTTCTGCAAACACACCACCTCAGCCACGCAACAGAACCTCGCGCCAGGTCCTGCAGAACCGACACCTTGACCATGCAGCAGCGCCTCGCGCCAGGTCCCGCAGACACAACCTCAGTCGTGCAGCAGTGCCCTATGCTAGGTCCCGCGAACCCACCACCTAGGCCACGCAGCAACACCTCACACCAGGTCCCGCGGACCCACCACCTTAGCTGCGCAGTAGCGCCTCGCGCTAGGTCCCGCAGACCCACCACCTCTACCGCGCAATAGGGCCCCACGCCAGGTCCAGTAGACAACACCTTGGTCGTGCAATAGCGCCACGCGCCAGGTTTCACGGAGATGCCTCACCATAGGCCAACAAGCCTTGTCATGCGAGAGACCATGCCTTGTGCTCAAGGGTCCATGCGAGACAGCACATCTTGCCTTGCCATATCTTACATGACAACCCATAAGTTCAACAACACTTAACCAAATATAAGAAAGCCTAGTGGAAAGGTGTGTCTTTGAGATAGGAAAAACAACCATCAGGTACAAGGCATGCCCATGATTATAGGATGAACGACCTTGAGGAGGACAGAGGCGCGACTCTGACATCCATACCCAACAAGTAGTGGAGGTATGACACTGTACCAAGGTAGGAGTACTTTTGCATACCCCTGACATATACTTGAGCTGACCACCACTCCTCCAACACCACTACCACCTACTGCCTAAATGTGCAGCTCCTTGTCTCTACAGGACCACAATGTACCAAGAGCTATTAGAGCTCACCTATAAATAGGGCCTCACTTCATCATTGAAGGGGGTTGGAAAATTCATTATATACAAAGGTTATTAAACAATATACTGGTTTTTACTCCAATGTTGATCTGCATTTATCCTTCCTCAAGTCTACTATAAATTCTCATTTATACTTTGTGTTTTCTGACCTAACATCGTTGATGAGTTCTCACCATCAACAGTTTGGCACCGTCTGTGGGAACGGTGACTATCAAGCCGTTGTTCTTCCATCAATTTTGACAAAAAAATGCCAAGGCGTTCAAAGCACCTACGAGAATCTCACGATACTGAGATCCACCTTGACGGAGGCCAACTACAAGCCTCCAGAGGAGACCCTCCGCCACCTGAGAATAGAGGCATGTCGGCGGAACATTCAACCCCTGGAGAGGAGAAGGAGGCAACACTCCTCGCAATCCAACCTAGGGGAGGTCATCATGAACCATCTACGACCCGTGTGGGTGGCCTGAGTATGCACCCTCCTCCTCAACCACTGATTGCACCACACTCCGGCCGGTGGGATCCACGCCCCTCTTTGCACAGGCCTGACAATAGTTTGTGGATGCACTCTGTGAGTCCCAGCTCCATAACTCGCTTTTACGAGAATGGGTTACGTGAGTTGCACATAAAAACTAGAATGTTAGAAGTCGCAATTGAGAACATGCAGGAGGTGTTGAATGACCTGCTGCAAGGATGGTCAAGCATACCCTTACCCCAGTATAGGAGAAAAAAGCATGCACAAGGAGAAACCACCATACCCGAGGACGGTGACAAAATGCAGCTCTCCACTTGTTACACCCCTCGCCCAGAACGCAAGGAATATTATACACCAGTGGCGAAATCTGGCGCAAACCCCACCTACGGGAGGTGCGGACCCAAGATTACCCCCACAAAGCCTCACCTGAATTGAGGGAGAAATTTGACCTAAATGGGTCTGGAGTAAAAACCACACCCACCGCAGCTCCCTCAAGAGACACAACCAAAGCAAGGGTTCAGCCTGAGAACCCACAAGACTCCTTAAGCAAAAAGAGGTGGGAACTAGACGCCGAAATGCAAAGCCCTCAAGGCAAGATTATCAATGCGCCTGGGGGGCACAGAGAAGACGAAGAATTTGACCATGATTCTCCCTTTACAAGGGAGATCCAGGTTGAGCAACTCCCCACCAGCTTCAAAGACCCTCGCATGACTCCGTACGAGGGCACTACGGATCCAAAGTATCACTTTGAGTCCTTCAATAACTTGATGAGGTTAACAGGGGTCAACAGCAGAGAAAATTGTCATTTCTTTGTCATTACACTTAAAGGAGTTGCGTGCAATTGTTTCAAGACGTTAAGGCTAGGAACCATCAAGTTGTGGCAGCAATTCTTTGGCGAATTTCTTCAGCAACACCGTGCAATCTGTGACTATGTTATGCCAATTACCAGCCTCACTAACATAAAACAAGGCGAGAATGAAAGTCTAAAGAGTTATATGCATAGGTTCAATATGGAAACAAAAAAGTTGGGAAGTTCAACTAAAGAGGAGCTCAAGATGGCTATTATAGCCAGAGTTCGTCCAGGAAGCAAGTTATGGGGTAACATGCTCAAGAGAGAGGTTACCAACTTAGACGACTTCTTCGAAATAGCACAGAAGTATATACATGTGGAAGAGAGCCATAAGGACTTGCATGTTAAGGGAAGCAAACTTCCTCCAATCACCCTTCTACCAATACATCTGAAGATTCTGTGTAGAAGAGAATGTCATAATAGAGGAGTCGCTGATCAAGTTGAAAATTGGAAGACTACAAAAAGGCTTTAAAGAAGAAGCTTGTAGGATTCATCAATTCATCGCAATTGGCCCCCATAAAGATCTAAATAAGTCGCCTAGCTGATTCCAGAGATCGAGCATTGTCAAAGCATATCAAAGAGAATGAAAGACAAAGTACTTGGCAAGAAAGATCTGACAAACCACTTAGGAGGTATTTGATCCGACCTCAACAGGCAACTAGCCCTATGCGATATTGGTGCCTAGCATCGCAAGCCTCAACAGGCACCCAGCCATGTGAAAAATAGGTGCCTAGCCTCGAGAGCCTCTGCAGGCATCCCACCTTATGCAAATTAGGTGTCCGACCTCAAGAGCCTCAACAGGCACCTAGCCATGTGCAAAATAGGTGCCTGGCATCGCCAGCCTCAACAGGCACCTAGCCATGTGCAAAATAGGTGCCTAGCATCGCAAGCCTCAACAGGAACCCAGCCATGCGCAAAATAGGTGCCTAGGCACCTAGCCATGTGCAAAGTAGGCGCTTTCCCGTCACGAGCTTCAATAGGTACTTGACCAAGTGCAAAACAGGCGTCTGGCCTTGTGACATGTATATATAAGTACTTATAATACATATATGTGAGAGTGGTGAACCTTATGAGACAACATTTGAATCTATAAGGACTAGCTACCCTTATAGAATCTAAAAAATCCAAAAGGTCCATAAAAAGTGACCTCTTCATGAACAAACCCATCCTGCAAAGGGACCACGTCGTAGAAGACGAAAGGGGAGCCCAAAGAGATCCCCAAGTCTAGATCGACTAAGTCACCTTACTAAGGGAAAAAAGGCCTTGAATATAGGTGTTCGCAAGGTTTCACAAGGAACATCCCCCTATAAGGGTCCCGACCCGAGGGGAGATCACCTCAAAAACCAAAAAACAGTCTCAAAGAAGATGCTTATAAAAAGGGTCTCAAAAAAGACGCTTATGAAAAGGGTCTCAAAGAAGACGCTTGCAAAAAGGGTCTCAAAGAAGACTCTTGCAAAAAGGGTCTCAAAGAAAACCCTTGCAAAAATAGTACTATGCCTAATGACGAGAAGGATGCTTCTTGCAAAAAATAAAACGCGCGCGTAAAATATATAAAAGGATAGCGCGAGCCAGAATGGCCAACATATCCTTACGAGTAGTTCAGGTTCACCAACAGACACGAATCACACACACTAGAGATGTCCCAAAGGGAACCCTTTCAAAATAAAGGGTTGCTAGTAAGAGACCCACGTGCATAAAGACACATGATAATGCTCTATCACTAGATAAGCATAAGACATAGCAGGACTCATTGAAAGTTCCTCATGAAGAAAACACGGAATCCTGAAAAAACCTCTCAAGTAAAATAAGTCAAGCAAAATTACAACCAAATCAAAGTGAAAATAAAGAAGCTGCCCACACATGGGACCAAAAGATGGGGCAGGAGAAAACTTCATGGTTTCCCGTCACGAGCACTCCACTCAGCAACCTTGCGGTCGGCGAATGAGGAGAAATCGGGGCCAAGATTATGTTCCATATAAGAACTTTAGCTTCTGCTCTTTTCTTACTCGTAGATGGAGATGAAGTCTTCTCTAGAACTGCTCCTATCTTGTGTATGGCCTCAACAAACTATTTCTCAAGTCCCCAAATCTTGGCAATAAGCCTATCATTCTCCGCCTCGGCCAAAGGTAGATCTCTTGATGACACCACTTATACATCAAGGGTATCAATCGACGGGCAAGTACTGGTACACTTCCCGGTCAAGTCAACCTGTAAAAAAAAAGAAGAAGCCAACAAGACGAAGGGGCTACTAGAAAGAATAGCTAAAGCTCTCTTCACTCTGATATCTGACAAGCGCTAGATACGCGTAAAAAACCTAGGGTAACAGCTTAAAAGCACCACTTGAGAGAAAACCCAATCTGAACGATGCTTCTTTGGTTCTTCTGGTAGAAGTACCTCAAGCTTCTTCCGGTGGCCTGACATTTGTACAATAATGACACCCTTAGGATTTGTATAAAAGAATGATTGGCATTAATTAAGCTTCAAACAAGTCCTAAGGATTGCCACTCATGAAATATGTTTTTTCGTATCTTGTAAATGGAGAAAAGCTCTAGCACTATTAATGTCAACAAGGTGGCACATACAAAAGAAAAAGAGAGAAAAAGAAAGAGAAGAGTCTATAAGAACTCCTAAAGGCCTCCCTATAGACTAGGGAGCAAGTGTGGATGCCAAAAATCCACCAAGGAAAAAATCTCTGATCCCTAGTTGAAATATGTGGCTAAGGGTCACTTAGCCATGCTATCAGGCTCGAGCCTATAGATCTCACGAGACCACGTTATAGCCAACACTCCCAAGTGCCCCGCAGGTCACTGCCTTATTGAAGATTCGAAGGCTCACGACACCCTTGTGTATCTCGCGCCAAGCTCTTAGAAGCCATGCTCCCATGCGGCTCACGAGGCCTTTGCCTCGCTAAAGACTATAACCCATTGCGCCTCACGAAGCCGCCACCTTGGTCGCACAGATGGGCCTCGCGCCAGGTCCCGTGGACCCACCACCTCGGCCGCGTATTTGCGCCTCACGCCAGGTCCCACGAACCCACCATCTTGGCCCCGCAGTTGCGCCTCGTGCCAGGTCTCGCGAACCCTCCACCTCGGTCATGTAGCAGTGCCTCGCGCGTGGTCCCACAAACCCACTACCTCTGCCGCGCAGCAGCACCTCACGCCAAGTCCCGCAGACCCACCGCCTTGGCCACGCGGTAAAGCCTCACTCTAGGTCCCGAGGACCCAACCTCGGCCTCGCAGCAGCGCCTAGCACCAGGTCTCGCAGACACCATCTCAGCTATGCAGCAGGGCCTCGTGCCAGGTCCCACGGACCCACCACCTCAACCGCATAGTAGCACCTCGCGCCAGGTCCTGTGGACCCACAACCTCAGTCCCTCGCCAGGTCCCGCGGACACCACCTCATTCGTGCAGCAGCGCCCCAAGCCAGGTCCCACGGATCCACCACTTCGACCTCGTAACAGCGCCTCGAACCAGGTCCCGCAGACCTACCACCTCAGTCGTGCTGCAGCTCCTCGTATCAGGTCCCGCAGACCCACCACCTCAGCCACACAATAGCGCCCAACGGAAGGTCCCACAAACAACACCTCACCCGTGCAGCAGTGCCTCGCGCCAGGTCTCGCGAACATGCCTCGCCATAGGCCCACAAGCCTTGTCATGTGAGATGCCATGCCTTGTGCTTAAGGGTCAATGTGTGACCCCACATCTTGCTGGGATAAAGACCCGCAAAAGGCACCTAGCCTTTGTAACGACCCGGATTTTCAAGACTCGATAATGCGGAAATATAAATGTTTTCATTTAACAAAATGTCTCAAAAACCCATAGAAAAAAAAACTTTTTAAAAAGTCGTATGGCCATACTTAACATTTAATTACAAACATGTTTTATAAAGATTAGAGTGAGCCTAGTTTAGGAAAATTACACAACATTTCCAAAAATAAAAAGGCTTCCCAAAAGGTCGGTCCACATGTACATTTGCAAGGAAGACTCCAGCGCTCACTGCTATGCCTTGCCCTTGCACTTACCTACAACATGAAACAACTAGGTAAGCGAAAACGCTTAGTAAGATCAACTTTCAATTAAAGCAGATAGAGAAATAGGGATCCGGACCCATCCGGACCCTACACAATCAATTTCAAGAATGCTAAAGCATCCTGGCAAACTTATGGTCATGCCTGATAACCAAGGATAAATTAATTCCTATCTAGATAAAAATCATGCACTCAGAAAATCCCAGAGCAAGCAGATATATTATATCACAGCTAATTCTTATCAACAATTATATCCCTGCACTCAGAAAATCCCAGAGCAAGCAGATATATTATATCACAACTATATCTTATCAACAATTATATCCCTGCACTCAGAAAATCCCAGAGCAAGCAGATACATTATATCACAATATAATTCGAGACCAACGCTCGATAATTTCCAACAATTCAGGTGTAACGCGCCCTCCAACATAATTGCTAATCTGTAAAAGAGAACCGAGTCTCCACACTAAGATCTAGCCAATAAATATTCTCATCAAGGGTAACTATCGTGTTACCTAGGGCATCGCTACTTATTCAAGAGTGTAATCCAATTTACACGGTTTTACAGAGACTTCTATGTTAATCAGTGGTGCTGGTGAGCAGCTGCCCCTAGGGTGTTCAACCTCACTCAAACTTGGCAACCCCTAGTATCTCTAGGCACTCTCACGGAATGGCCAATATTCACGGCTGTTATCCGGGAATAACTTATCAGAGCACTTGCTCGGATTCTAACCGTCCAATGATTAAGTAAGCATGAGGGCCCCTAGGTCCCATTTATCTTGGCGCCCCTAGGTTTAACCAGCTTATCCTCATCTCATGGCCACTCGTCGCGGTAATGAACCGGACATAAATAAAATCAAGCAGTGTGACGGGGATCAACCGTCTAGGATATGACGGACTTCTACCGTTCATATTTTCTAAATCAGCACTCACTAGACTAACGTCTCTAAGCAACTTTCTATGACAGCCTATATATATGCATGTATCCCTATACTAACATACAAAACAATAATCATTTCATGTTGCAGCCATACAATATAAGTTGACTTACTTGGAGTCCTTAGCGCTCAGCAAGTTTTCACCCTCCAACGTTCAGTCCAGTTACGCTTAGCCAATACTGTAGTTATCCATACAGTATACTCGGATTAATTATGGCACTCATAATTCATTATTATTATTATTTTGGGCAGTTTGGTCATTTTAATAAAAGTCATTTGTAAGGATTTACAATCCTTATTTGGTTTTAAACCTATTAAGGAAAGTCATACAAAATATTCGAGACTAAACCCTAAGTCTCGGGGAGACCTATCCTAAGGTCTCGATACCTAGGCTCGGGTATCACAATGGTATTTCCCCACAACCCGCTAAAAATCTTATTCTTTCAAGGTATCGCTATTAACCCGCACTTTCGACTAGTCGGTTAAAATATGTAAGATTTTAGCCGGTATTATATCCAGAAAATACAAATAAATTCCTTAATTATTTTTTAAAGAAAATAAACTCTTTAAATTTTCCTTTTATTTTTCTTAAGGTTTTTAATATCTAAAAACCGTTTTAAGAAAATTGCCTAATTTGTCTTAATTAGGAAAACCGTTATAAATTTCTCATCTTGACTAATTAATTTTCCAAAAGCAATTAATCAATTTTACTTACTAGGAAAATAATTTATTTAATTATTTTCTCAAAATATAGGGTTTTAAACCCTCTTTTAATTTATTAACTATTAATAAATTAAATCTCTTATTTTTAGAAAGAATAAAAACTCTTTAATAAAAATAATTCATTTAAACTCAAAGGGTAAATTTTAGTGAAAATATGATTTCAAGACTTACCATTTTATATCTTGAAATAAGCAAAATTTTACTTTTTACCTTATGTTCCAAAATCTCATTTTTACACTAAGTGTGAAAAACCTATTTTTCACATTTTTAACTACATACTTCGTTAGTTCATAACTTGAAATTTACTTACCCAATTGTTACCAAAATTTCCCAATTCCATTTTTCTTATGCCATTTAGGTCTTTGAAAAATCTTAGGTCAAAATGAGCATTTTTGATTGGTGAAATCATTTTCCAACAATGAGGTAAAAATGACCTTATTTTCAAGCCCTTATTTTTTTCCAAACTTTGACAGTTAATAACTTTCAAACCGTTCTATATTTTCTTACCAAATTTTACAGTGGAATAATAGGTTATGCCAGAAATATGTCCACAAAATTTTAGAAAAAACTGGGTTCATTTGCCCTATACAGTGGCTGTCCAAACTTGGTTCCGAAAATAAGAATACGAAAAAAACAGTTTTTTACGTCAACTTTGAAATAGCATAACTTACTCATTTCTAAACATTTTTTTGTGTTTCAAAAGCTAAATTTTATGTACTCAATCTCAACAACATCACAGTACAATTAAATTTTACAAAACCAATATACAGTGGCTGCTTGACCCCTTGGAAGTCACAGCTCAAAACATGTTTTGTTTTAGGGTAACCTACAAAACCCTTGGGGGTTTTGGTTCCCATATTCAAAAATCAATACATATGCATCATAAAAATTATTAAACAACTACCATAACCTTATTACATCACCAACAAGAAACTTTAAGCATTAGATATACAAAATAATGCTTAAAACTAAAAACCCTACAACAAAATCATCAAAAGTAAACTTTTTACCTCTTTGGTGTTCTTGCTTAAGGTTTGGACCTTCCTATTAGCTTTGGCTCCTCCAAAACCTTTCAAAAACCATAACCAACTTCCCCCAACAACATAGGTAATTAGCTATCTGAAACTCTTAGATTAAAACTTGACAAAAGTCTAGATTAATGAGACTTTACCTTAGGGAAAACCCTTCCTAGACCAAGACTTAGCTTCCAAGTTTCTTTGGTGTTCTTGGGGTTGAAAATGGAGAGAACACTTGAGAGAGTCTCCAAAAATCAGATGAGAGTGAATGAGAGAGTGTGGGGATCGTTTTGGGGATTAGAATAGCTCACAATACTCTTCAAAATATCACAAAACACTTGAGTGCTTTTCTACCCACTTGCCCACTTGACTTCTTAATTAAATGGGATTTGAATTTTATCAAATTGGGTTCACACAACTCTAAAAGACCACATGGCCGGCCACCCTTTGCCATATATGTGATCTTTAATTTTTTTTATTTTTTTTTTAATAAAGGTTTCATAAGAAGAAAAGTCCAAATTGGCTTTTGACACCTTTTTTCACTCTTATTAAGTTTTAATCACCAAAATTAACATTAATTAATTAAATTTAATGTCTCTCACATTTAATTTAATTAATCACATAATAAAATTTAACCTAAGGTCCATTCATGGAATAAAATTCCCCATTTCGGTAAAATTAGGCATTTAACACAAAATGCCCTAAAATTTCCATTTTCTTTTAGGTTTATTATTTTTGACCAAACTTTAACTTTTATGAATGTATTTTATGCCCAAAATATAATTGCCATGATTTTTCATTTTATTTTCCGAGATTTTTACCCGATCAGGGTTTTTGTGTCGGTCCAGGACCGAAAGTCTCATCTTGACTTTTAAAATCACAAAATTCATATTTTGGCTAGCAATAACTCATGGAATACTTACAAACAAAATATAATATTATTTAAAATAATATTCTTAACCCGGGGGAAAAATCCCGACCCGAGTCGTTTAAAGGTACCCGAAAATGCAAGACGTTACAGCCTTGCCATATCTTCCATGACAAGCGATTAGTTCTACAACCCTTAACCAAATGTAAGAAAGCCTGGTGAAAAGGTGTATCTTTGAAATAGGAAAAAGAACCATCAGGTGCAAGACATGCCCATGAGTATAGGATGTACGACCTTGAGGAGGATAGAGGAGCGACTCTGACATCCGTACCCAACAAGTAGTGGAGGTACGAAACGGTACCAAGGTAGGAGTACTTTTGCAGACCCCTGAATATATTGGAGCCGACCACCACTCCTCCAAGATCACTACCACCTACAGCCTGACTGTGTAGCTCCTTGTCTCTTCAGGACCACAATGTACCAAGAGCCATTAGAGCTGACCTATAAATAGGGCCTCACTTCATCATTGAAGGGGGTTGGAAAATTCATTGTATACAAAGGTTATTAAACAATATACGGGTTTTTACTCCATTGTTGATCTGCATACATCCTTCCTCAAGTATATTCTAAATTCTCATTTAGTTAATATCTTACTAAACTTTGTGTTTTCCGACCTAACATCGTTGACGAGTTCTCAACGTCAATGCCTCCCAAATCTCATTGGCGGTCTTGGTGTTGGTGTAGAGATCATAGAGCCTATCTGATAGAGTGTTGAGGATGTCACCACTAAAAATCAATTCATCTTCTTTGCGCTTCTTCCTTTCTTTGACAATTTCTTGAGTATCATCTTCCTTGGGCTCTTCCAAGCCTTTTAGGTCTTTGTCCAAGACATAGAAAACCTTCAAAGTGGTGAGCAAGAATCTAATTTTGTCTTGCTAGCGAACAAAGTTAGTCCCATCAAATCTATCTAATCTAACAAAGTCTTGTGTCATGAATCTCAAAGTCGAAAGAGAGTTAGATTCTTCCATGATATGCTATCTCAAATTATATAGTAGTAGAATATCGGGGGAGAGTGCGATAACACCACCACACAAAAATAGAATCTACACAAAATTGAAATTGATAGAGACTTAAAAAAGATTGACAAAGAACTTGCAAACCCAAGTAGATCAATGGAGTTCTTCCATATTTGATGAGGCTTAAAAAACCTAAGCAAGACCACTACTTTCTTTGAACAAATCCTTCAAGCAAATCAAAACTACAAAACTAAGGCTTATACACGTTGAGAAACGTTGTCCTAATACTTTATTTTGTAGCCACCATTGATGCTTGAGGCCTTATCTTTGAGGAAATGAGGATTGAGATTGAACAAGCCTTCAACTCTCTAAGTCAAGCACTTTCTTCGAGAGTTCTTGGAGAAAACTAGAAATTCTTGAAGCTAGAGAGAAAGAGGGGGTAGAGTGAGATTGGAGAGAGTGATCAAGTCTCCCAAATCACTATTTTTGACCCATATATATAGTGGGCACCGTCATTAAGTCCAACTAATAGGATTAGACTTGTAAAACACACAATTTAGAGCATTTACGTAAATCCACGTAATACAGCAGGCAATGTGTCGCCTGCTAGTGTTTCTGGAAACCCTAGCCAACAGGCGACATATCGCCTCTTGGGTGGCGATGTATTGCCACCCCTTTTGATTTTGGACACTTCCAAAGGTCTAAAAAATGCTCTGATTGCCACCAAAAATTTTGGGAACCCTTAGATACTTTTATGTATCATTTTGGACCCAAATTTGTATTTTATAAGTGCCTACAATTTGAAACTCAAATTCACATCTTCACTATGTGAATTTTACTAAGTATTTATACCTTACTTGTATTTTAACACTTTATCATTTTCATTTAACAAATCATAACAGTTGATGCCCTCGATGTTGCTAATGCCCATAGAAATCCAACAGAGCTAGAAATCGATGATCCTCGGACAGAGATAGCTAGGCTGGGAGAACAACTAAGGCTAAGAGATAAGGAAATAGCTCAAGCTGGAAGAGGGCAACCTTCAGCACAAGCGCAACAACAACAAGTGCCTATTGGAAAGTCGTTAGAGGAGGAAGGACACTTGGTGGGATGCTTCATACCAAAATTTGAGCCAGTATACGAATAATTAAGGAAGCAACATTCGACCAGCTTTGAAGGGAATGCCAACCCTATTGAATCAAAACAGTGGCTTAGGAGGGTAGAGCCCATGTGTCTGAATGACGAGGATAGGGTGTTCTGCGGGTCACATTTGCTGAAGAAAGCTGCACGAATTTGGTGGGACACTGCAAAGCAAACTAGAGATGTGACTGCCAGGACATGGATAGAACTCATAGAAGTTTTCAATAAGATACTATAGCGCCGTAATTCTGGAAGAAAAGGTGGATGAGTTCGTAGCTTTAACTCAAGGAAACTCCACAGTGACACAATATGCAATGAAATTTGATTGACTGGCAAATTTTTCAAAGGATATGGTGCCTACTGAGACCCTAAGGATTCAGTTATTCACGAGTGGGTTGAAGGCAATGATTGTCAGAGACGTCAAATTAACCATGATGGGAGTTACGATGTATGCAGAGAAATTGGAATGTGCGCTCAAAGAAAAATGCATGGAGGAACAGATTTGGAAGGAAAACGCTACTAGGAGGGAGGCCAAGAAAGGAAATTTTGGGTCTAGAAATAAGAAGAAGGCTCAGGGAAACTAGATCCATGAAGGGAATATGAAACATAAAAGAGCAATGAGCGACAGTCAAAACCCCAATACTGAGGTGGAAAATTTCCCAAAGTGCAACTAATAACATCACAAAGAATGCCAAGCAAACACACGAGCCTGCTACAAGTGTGGAAAAGATGGTCATATAAAGAGAAATTTTTCCCAAATGCAAGCTGAGCATGATGGACAACAAAAGAATGACAACTTAGTACCAGCTTGGGTGTTCGCACTAACTCAAGACGAAGCGAAGGTCAGAAATACTGTGGTAACAGGTCAGAATTATATTGATGGTACACATTGTAGAGTTTTATTTGATTCTGGAACTACGCATTCGTTCATTTATAAGAAAACGTTTGCTAGATTAGGAGTACCCCGTGAAACTTGTAGTGAGAATTTTTCTATCTCATTACCCTCGGGAGAGGTGATGTTGTCAAGCAAGTGGTTACGGTCTGTTCCAATCATGATTGAGGGTATGGAATGCCCAGTAGACTTAGTAGAACTAGACATGATAGATTATGACGTGATTCTCATAATGGATTGGTTAGCTAACTACGACAAAACCATTGATTGTTGAAGGAAAATGGCGGTGTTCGGGACGCTAGAGGGTGAGCAACTCGTCTTCATGGGAGAAGCATCAAGACCCTGAACACCAATAATCTCGGAAATAAAGGCTCGAATGAAGCTAACGCAAGGATGTCAAGAATTTTTGGCAAGTGTAGTTGACAATACTAAGGATTCTCAGTTAAGGACGATGAATATTCAAATCATGTGTGAGGTCCCAGATGTATTCCCAGAAGATTACCCAGCTTACTGCTGAATAGAGAAATTGAATTCGTGATTGAGCTCGCACCAGAGACGTTGCCCATTTCTAAAACACCCTATCAGATAGGACCAATGAAACTAAAGATGCTGAAGACACAACTACAATAGTTATTGGATAAAGAATTCATAAGGCCAACCTACTCTCCATGGGGCGCGCCGGTACTTTTTGTAAAGAAGAAGGATGGGAGCATTCGTATGTGCATAGACTATATGGAGCTCAACAAGGTGAAAATTAAGAACAAGTACCCTTTAACATGAATTGATGACATATTTGATCAATTATAAGGAGCTGCAGTTTTCTCAAAGATTGATCTACGATCAGGGTACCATCAGTTGAAACTAAGGGAAGAGGACATTCCAAAGACTGCATTTAGGACTCAGTACATGCACTATGAATTTTTAGTGATGTCATTTCGACTCACTAACTCCTTAGCAACCTTCATGGATTTGATAAATTGAGTATTCAAGAACTTTTTGGACAAGTTTATCAATCGACGACATTCTCATATACTCAAAATCTGATGCAGAACATGAAGAGCATCTAAGATTGATACCAAGGAGATTATAAGAGCACCAGTTATTTGCTAAGTTTGAGAAATGTGAATTCTGGTTGGAGAAAGTAGCCTTCTTCAGCCATATAGTGTCAAAGGATGCAGTTTTGGTGGATCCAGCCAAGAATGAGACAGTAAGAGACTGGCCTCAACCTAAGAACGGGCATGAAGTTAGAAGTTTCTTGGGATTGCCAGTTACTATAAAAGACTTTTTGAAAGATTTTCTAAGATTGCAACACCCTTGACGAATCTAACTCGCAAGCAACAAAAGTTCGTTTGGACCGAACAATGCGAAGAGAATTTTCAAAGTCTGAAAGAAAAATTGATATCCGCTCATGTTTTATGTGTGCCAATAAGAGAAGGGTAGTTTGTGGTATATTGAGACGCCTCTAATAATGGATGGGGATGTGTATCGATGCAGAAAGATAAAGTGGTCGCCTACGCCTCGAGAGAACTGAAAGAGTATAAGCAATGGTACCCTACTCATGTCTTGGAGTTGGCAGTCGTAATTTTTTCTCTTAAGATTTGGAGGCACCGTCTTTATGGAGAGAAGTGCAAAATCTACACTGACCAAAAGATTTTGAAGTATTTCTTCACTCAGAAGGAGTTGAACATGAGGCAACGAAGGTTGTTGGAGCTTGTAAAGGACTATGACTACGAGATATTATATCGTCCAGGAAAGGACAGCGTAGTGGAAAATGCTCTAAGTAGGCGCAGTTATGAAAACTTCTTGACACTTAGAGGGATAGAGAGGCCACTACAAAAGGAGATTGTTAGGGCATGAATCAAGCTAGTCACTAGGAGTATGTCAAGCCTCACCCTACAACCTTATTGGAGCAGATCAAGGAGAATCATAAAGGTGATGAGGCGCTAGTAAAGCAAGAAGTGTTAATTCAAAAGGATGGCGACAGTAATTTCACTATCTCTAGTGGGGGATTGATGCTTTACAAAGACAGAATATGTGTGCTCGATGACAAGGAGATTAAGGACAGTATCATGAAGACGGTGCACACTACACCATATTCCCTACATCCTAGGTCTACCAAGATGTAAAACGACCTGAAGATGTTATATTGGTGGTCAGGAATGAAGAAGGGCATAGCTTAATATGTTGCTAAATGTCTGACTTGTCAATAAGTTAAGGCCTAGCATCAAATACCAGCTGGGTTGTTACAACCTATTAGAATCCCATAATGGAAATAGGAAGACATAGCCATCGACTTTGTGGTTGGATTGCAAAGGACCACAAAGCAACACGACTCAGCTTGAGTAATTATTAATCGACTCATGAATTCAGCACATTTTCTTCCAATTAAGACATCTTATACTGTGGATTAGTATGCATAGTTGTATTGTAACGACCCAAAAGTGTTAATAGGGTTTAGTGCCTTAATTAGTGTGCCATTGGATATGTATGTGATTACGTGATTTAAATGCGTGACTTTGTGGCATGCATGATATATATGATTATGTGAATATGTTTATGAGTATTAGATATGCATGTTGGCCCTTTATTGATTATAAGGGCATATATGTAATTTTGGCCCGTTAAGGGCATAAATGTGATTAGATGTGTTAAATTATTAAGACCACAATATTATGTGGATATATTTGCAGTATATGGCTCGAGACGATCCTAGTGAGCGGATTAGAGGAATAGTCACAGCAGGGTATAATACCCAGCTCGGAGTGAGCCTAAGGGTATTTTGGGAACTTAGAGAATATTTTGGGGTTTATTGAATAACGAGTAAGTATTTGGTAATTAGTTGCGCATGATGAGATTAACTGGTAATTGGTAGGATGACTTGAGGAATTAGTAGAAAACGGAGGGCAAAATGACCATTTTTCCCTTAAGGGCAAATAGTAAGCTAAGATAATAGCAAGGGCACTATGGTCTTTGTTTAGGTAAGGGATAACTCAGTGGGGAGTATAGGCTTTAGCAAAAACCCACCAGAATTTACTAAGTTCCATCACTTTCTCTCTAGAACCTAAGGAAAACTTGAAGCTTGAAGAAGGAAAACTCAGAGAATTAAGCTGGAATTTGAGTTGGCAACTAGGGTGAATCAAGCTAGGACAACCAAGAATTGCTGAGGATTGAGGCTTCCAACTAAGGTAAGGATCCTATATGTGCTTTGCTGAGAATTTAGAATTATAGGTGAGTTTGACTAGGTTTTTGAGTGATGATTTAATTGCTGGTTTGGGATGGTAATCTCAGTATGTTTTCGGGTGTTTTTATGCCTAAACTATGTAATTAAGAGTCCTAGACTCGTTTCTAGAATTGGTAAGGATTGGGAGTGTATTTGGGTTGGATTTTTGAGGTTGTGGCTAGGAGAAATGCTGAGAAAACCCGAGGAATTCTGGGTTCGCGGAGGCGCGCCACGACCCAGTTCATGGACGCTGCGGCCCATGTGCCCAGAATGCCCTGGGAGGGCTTCCTAACTTAAGGGCATGCCATGATCCTCGAGGGTAAGTCATGGCCCACCTCCCCCCAGATGCAAAAGGCTGCACCTCTAACTTGAGGCGCGCCGCGACCCTGAGGCCCAAGTCGCAACCCGCCAAGGCAGTTTTGGCCTAGGGTTGTTTTTAGCCTCAGGGATTGAAACCTAGGTACTAGGGACGAATTCTACTACCCAGTTTAGTAGAATTCGAGGTCTCATGGGCTAGTATTTGTTTTGAAAACATTTAATTGGATTATAATTTGATAGTTATGCATTCTTGATTGTGACTAGGATTACCGTTAAGGCTCAGGACTAAGGATCGTGCTCAGGACCGCTCTTTATCTATCGCTCAGGATTTGAGGTAAAAACACTGCACCCATGTGGTTGTGTTTGGGACTGAGATTCCCTATAATTGAATGTATGTATTCTATAATTATATGGCTATTATGTGCAATATGAAAGTACGGCCTAAGGGTGTCGAGACTGATGATGAGCGTATTGAACGCAGCTCGGCCTAAGCGAGCCGGGATTAGCTAAATAACCAGAGAGCTCGGCCTATGGGTGCCGACACCTAATTTCTTGCATTACTAATCGAGATATATGTTTGAAAGTATATGTCCATTGTATTCTAGCTTTATATTTGTATTTTTCTGATTAATTGAACTGATTGGGTTGAAGTTGATTATATGCTCTTGTTGCTATCTATGCTTGTTGATTATGGTTTTCTTGTTGGTCCTTGGCTAAATTCAAGGGAAAGCTGGACCAACCATGAGTTAGAGAGCTCTGGGGGCAGAGTGTACATCGTTAGCTGCTCGACTGCCACGGCCGAGGGAATTTTACAGGAATTAGAGCTCTAAATTATATTTTGTCGTTAGATTGGCTTATGTTGTATCAGTCTTTGACAGTTTTATTTTCCATGCAAACCCTGTTTTGGGATCCCATGTATCAAACATTTGTTTTAATGAAAATTAACTTTTTATGATCAAAATCTTTTAACCCTAACCTGTCAGTGGACTTTAGAGTCACATTTATGTTTAAACGACTTTATTAGCAAGTCCTATACTATTATAAACACACAGTGCAATGGTCTTGGTTATCCAGGGTGTTATAACTTGGTATCGGAGCGATCTATGTTTAAGGGTTTCTGAAGACTGGTTGGGCATGTACACTCGCCACTAATGACAAGCTCGAATCAGGGTTCAGTAACTATATATGTGTGATGATATGCTTAAAATTTTCAGTGAAATATGAATGCTTTTTCTGCACATTTAATATGGAGCATGAGATATACTAATAAGGCCTGGCCCTTGACTGCTAGGTGATTATGTTAAGGCATGCTTATTAGCATTGCTATTGTATGTGAATAAATGTTTACATGCTTGTTTTCATCTTGATTGGATAATGTTGGTTGTGTTTCGATGTTGGACCATGGAAAGAATGTTAATCTCCCATCATTGCCTAACCGCTAAGTCGTCCATTGCAGATAAACTTGGATAGTTATGCGTCCAAGGCGATCAATATGACTAGTCGGCACAGGGGTTAAGGCAAGAGATGGTGAGCAGGGAAAGAACCCACCAATAGTCCCTGAGAATTGGCAGAAGTTGCTTGTTGATATGCAAGCTAGACTTTAGAATCAGGAAGAGCAGATCCGCCTTCTGAGGCACTAGGCTCTGTCAAGGAGTGATGCACCTAACTTACCACATGTTGTGGCACCAGTGGTACAGCCACCTGAGATTGGAAATAGGTGGGAGCCACTCTATGAAAGATTCAGGAGACAACACCCTCCAACCTTTGAGGGAGGACCAAATCCACTGAAGGTTGAGCAATGGATGAGTATGATCACCTCCATCTTGGACTTTATGAGGGTGGAAGGTAATGACAGGGTGGCCTGTGCAACTTATATGCTTATAGAGGATGACTGTATTTGGTGTGAGGTGACATCATAGACTCAAGATGTTTCTGCTATAAGTTGGGAAGGGTTCAGAGATCTGTTCAACCAGAAATATTACAATTTTTTCGTCAAGGCGACAAAGGTGAATGAGTTCACAGGGTTGGTTCAGAGCAGTATGACAGTTATTGAATATGCCCTGAAATTTGACAGGCTAGCAAAGTTTGCACCAGATTTAGTGCCTACAGATGCAGCTAGGCAGGATAGATTTGTTCAAGGGCTTAATGCTATGATTGCCCGAGATGTGAAGATCACATCAGTACCTGGGGAGACAACTTATGCTGAGGTGGTTGAGAAGGCCTTCACTGCTGAGGAGGCGAAGAATAAGATCTGGAGGGAGAACGCTATGAGACGGGATGTTCACAGGGCGGAGGCCCTATTGACTAGATTAGGAAGACCCCTGACACCTTGACCACTGGTGGTCCTGATAGGAGGGGCCGGGGTGTCTAGGGTGACCGCCAGGGAGGCGGTGAGACATGGAGGATTTATCCAGAGTGCACTAGATGCAGGAAGCGCCATCTGGGCAAAGGCTTGTTACTTGTGTGGGGTAGTTGGAACCTCAAGAAGGATTGTCCAATGTTGAAGAGAGAGGAATGAGGGAAGGTGGACAGCTTGACTCCAACTCGAGTGTTCACCTTGATGCAGGCAGAGGCCAAGGCTAGTCCCTCGGTAGTGACACATCAGCTTTCTAGCACTGGCTCTTCATATACTGTATTGATTGACTTTGGTGTTACACATTAATTTTTTTCTAGTAAAGTGATTGATAGATTGTGTAGGCCTAGTGAATATTATACTGTGGGGTTTGGGACTATACTGCCTTCAGGGGAGCTGGTACTTTCTAGGAGATGGATTAGAACGCTGCCAGTGATGGTTGATAGTAGGGAACTATCATAGATTTGATTGAGTTGGGTATGGATGATTTTGATATGATTTTGGGGATGGATTGGCTAGTGAGATACGGGGCCACAACAGATTGCAAGAAGAAGATGGTGACTTTTGAGCCTGAGGTTGAGGACCTCTTTGTCTTTGTGGGTGCTATGCATGGACCCCACATTCCTATGATATTGGCGTTGAGGGCTAAGGACCTACTACAAGGAGGTTGTATAGGTTTTCTAGCTAATTTGGTGGATACCACTAGAATTACTTCAGTAGGGCCTGAAGAGACTAGACTGGTATGCGAGTTTTTAGATGTGTTTCTTGAGGATTTACCTGGACTGCCGCTGCACAGGGAGATTTAGTTTGTTATTTAGTTAGTGCCAGGTACAGAGCCAGTATCGAGGGCACCATATAGGATGGCTTTGGCAGAGCTAAAGGAGTTGAAGATACAGCTGCAAGGGCTTCTAGACTTAGGGTTTATAAGGCCTAGCTTCTCGTCATTGGGTACTCCGGTGTTATTTGTGGAGAAGAAGGATGGGACTCTGAGGATGTTTATAGACTACAGGGAGTTGAACAAGTTGACCATCAAGAACAAGTACCCCTTACTGAGGATAGGTGACATGTTCGATTAGCTATAGGGTAAGAAAGTATTCTCGAAGATTGATCTTCGATCTTGTTATCACCGGCTGAGGATCAAGGACGAGGTATTCCGAAGACAACCATTCGTATGAGATATGGGCATTATGAGTTCTTGGTCTGGTCGTTTGGTTTGACCAATGCCCCAGCAGCGTTTATGGATCTAATGACCAGGGTATTCAAGGACTTTCTATATTAGTTTGTAATTGTCTTCATCGATGACATCTTAGTTTACTCCAGCTCAAAGGCAAAGCATGAGCAGCATCTTGACGGGTACTGCAGAGATGGAGAGAGCAGTTGTTGTATGCTAAGTTTAAGAAGTGTGAGTTCTTGCTACCAGAAGTGACATTCCTTGGACACATAGTTAGTGGAGATGGGATTAAGGTAGATCTAGCCAAGGTAGAGGCAGTTAAGGATTAGCCAAGGCCCTGGAATGCCTCGGAGTTTAGGAGCATCCTTTGACTAGCAGGATATTATAGGCAATTCGTAGAAGGATTGTCAAATATTGTCGCACCGTTGACTAAATTGACACGTAAGAATCTAAAGTTCATCTGGTCAGAAAATTGTGAGGGTAGCTTCCAAGAACTGAAGCGACGACTGATTACTACTCCTATGTTGAGGCTCCCTTTGGAGGGAGGGAAGTTTGTGGTGTACTGTGACGCATCGAGACTGGGATTGGGGTGCATGTTGATGCAGAATGAGAAAGTTATTGCTTATGCATCATGGCAACTGAAGGATTATGAACAGAAGTATCCTACCCATGATTTGGAGTTGGCAGCGGTGGTATTCGCACTGAAAGTATGGCGACATTATCTATACAGGGAGAAGTGTGAAATATACACCGATCATAAGAGTTTAAAGTATTTCTTCACCCAGAAGGACTTTAACATGAGACAGAGATGTTGGTTGGAATTGGTGAAGGACGATGACTGTAATATCCTTTACCACCCAATAAAAGCCAATGTAGTTGCAGATGCGTTGCGCTAGAGGGGCCCATGATAGTTGTTCAGTTTTAAGTGGATATCGAAGGAATTGGCAGAGGAGATGGCCAGAGCGAGGATAGAGCTAGTTGTGGGCCGATTGGCCAATATTACTTTACAGTCTACCTTCTTGGAGAGGATTATTCTATTTCAGAGACAGGTTTACTACGGTATAAGGATCGGATTTGTGTTCCGATGGATATGGGGATTAGACGAGAGATACTTGATAAATCCCATATCACACTATACTCACTCCATCCAGGCACCACAAAGATGTACCAAGATCTACAGACTTTATATTTGTGGCCTGGGTTGAAGAAGGGCGTGGTTGAATATGTGGCCAAGTGGTTGACCTATCAGCAGGTAAAGGCTGAGCATCAGCGCCCAGCAGGGTTGCTACAACCTTTGGGTATGCCCGAGTGGAAGTGGAAAGACATTACTATGGATTCCATGAAAGGTTTACCTAGAATGGTGGGGCAACATGACTCAGTGTGGGTAATAGTAGACAGATACACCAAGTCAGCTCACTTTCTACCAGTAAGGACGGCCTATACTGTGGATCAATACGCAGAGTTATATGTGAGGGAGATCGTACGTCTTCATAGGGTTCTTAAATCTATAGTATCGGACAGGGATCCCATATTTACCTCCAAGTTTTGGGGTGGGTTGCAGAAGGCTATGGAAACTCAGCTGAAGTTCAGTACAACATTTCATCCTCAGACAGACGAATAGTCTAAGAGGATAATTCAAATATTGGAGGACATGCTTAGAGAATGTGTGTTAGACTTCAAGGGGCTTGGAGTAAGTACCTTCCATTGATTGAGTTTTTGTACAACAACAGCTATCAATCAACGATTAGAGTATCTCCATACGAGATGTTGTATGGAAGGAGATGTAGATCGCCCATTCATTGGGATGAGATGGGGGAGAGGAAGTATTTGGGACCGGAGATGGTTCAGAGGACTAATTAAGCTATTGAGAATATCCGAGCTCAAATGCTCGCTTCGCAGAGCAGACAAAAAAGCTACGCTAATCCTAAGCGTAGGGACGTGGAGTTCCAGATTGGGTACCACATGTTTTTGTGAGTTTCACCAATTGGATGGGTAAGGAGATTTGGGAAAAAGAGCAAGATGAGCCCTAGGTTCGTAGGACCTTTTGAGATCCTGGAAAGGATCGGGCAGGTAGCCTGTAGATTGGCTCTGCCACCATCGTTATCAGGAGTTCATGACGTATTCCACATCTCTATGCTTCATAAATACATCTCAGATACAACTCATGTTTTGGGATATGAGGGTCTAGAGCTTCAAACATATTTATCATATGAGGAGCGACCAGTGCAGATCCTAAACAAGAAAGATAAGGTCCTAAGAAACAAGATGATTCCTTTAGTCAAAGTATTATGGAGGAATAGCAAGGTCGAGGAAGTGACCTGGGAACTTGAGTCAGCTATGTGGGATCAATATCCCGAGTTATTCAGGTAAAATTTTGAGGACGAAATTCTCAGTAGGAGGGGATAGTTGAAACAACCCAAAAGTGCTAATAGGGTTTAGGGCCTTGATTAGCATGTCGGGAGGGCATAATTGGATATGTATGTGATTACGTGATTTAAATGCGTGACTATGTGGCATGCATGATATATATGATGATATGAATATGTTTATATGCATGTTTATGAGTATTAGATATGCATGTGGGACCTTTATTGATTATAAGGGCATATTTGTAATTTTGGCTCGTTAAGGGCATAAACGTGATAAGATGTGTTAAATGATTAAGACCACATTATTATGTGGACATATTTGCAGTATACATGTAACGCCCCAACCCCTGGGACCGTTACGGTGTGCCTTGTAAACAGTACTAAACTCGCTAATCGAGTCATTTGGCCAAAATCGTGAACTAAGTATGATTAGCGGTTTAGGGGTTAAACATTTTGGTTAGGGTGTAACGTTTCACTAGAACGTTTAATATATATATATTGGGATCCCGGAAATATAAATTTCAGAGTTTATTACAGAAAATATTTACAACAGGCCGTTCTAAGCGGCAAAACAGGGTTCAACCCTAGTTCCACTTTAAACCTCGGCCGTGGCGGTCGAGCAGCTGCATATGTACACGTCATCACCTAAGCTCTCCAACTCAAGGGTGGTCCAGCTTCCTCTTGCCTTTACCTGCACCACATAGCACCCGTGAGCCGAAGCCCAGCAAGAAAACATAACACTTTTCATAAACATTATCAAATGATTATCATTATAATCACACTGAACATAAAGCTTTCAAACCAATGGGTGCACATCACATGATTCTAGCGGGAGAGTGGCTGTTAAGTAATCCACTAGCCTCCAAGCTCTCTTTTCTAGCGGGAGAGTGGCTGATAGGTAAGCCACTAGCCTCCAGGCTCTGTTTTCTAGCGGGAGAGTGGCTGTTAGGTAAGCTACCAGCCTCCAAGCTCTGTTTTGTTCATCGACCCTCAGGGTCGGTCAGGCATTAATGCTCCTTGAGTCATTCAATGCTAGTAGTCGATTCGATCTAATCTCTGTTGGCTTGCGTGATTCATGCTAAGGCCGTTCTGAAAATTAAGTCAGCGCTACCTGACCTGTGTCCAGTATCACTGCCAAACCTGACAAATAAGTCACAGCTTCACAGCTGATACTAACACTTTTGTCGATCTGACTAATTAGTCAGTACCATACACAAGTAAGCAATGCTATCAATATGTATCATATGTCAGTTATCCAAGAGTAGGGCATTCAGCATGCTTACTAAACAGTTTCTAGCATAATCATGATCATGCACAAACTCAGAGACTCAAGCTCTGACCAATCTCATATTCATCATTCATGGCATGCCCTAATCACATGTTTCTCGTGCATTACATGCATCACACTTAATTACCCAGCATGCCTCAACAATAATCATATGCAAATGGGCAAGATCGCCAGCATTCATTATGCTATCAATGTTTACATTTAAACATCCAGCCTGCATCAATCATAGCCATGCATGTCACACACGGGGTGCAGTTTTCTTACCTTGGGTCCGAGCGAGAATTAATAAAAGAAACGACCTTTGAGAACGATCAGCTTTTAGTCCTTTAGCGGTCACCTAGTCATAACCAATCATATATAGTACCATTAATAAAATGAATAATAAAATGTTCCCAAACCAAAACCTAACCTCCGGGACCTCAAATACTACTCAACCGGGTAGTAGGTTCAACCTCGAGGCCTAAGGCTTGAATCCCCAAGCTAAAAACCCCATTCTGGAAAAAATTACCTTAAGGGCCGCGGCCCTCCTTGGCCATGCCGCGGCCCGCCCCTCAGACAGAGGTGCCCAAACCCAGTTTACACAAAGGGTCGCGGCTCTCCCTGGCCATGCCGCGGCGCAACCCCCAATTCAGCCAAAACCCCTGTTTTTCTTCCCCTACGATTTCTCTTGGAACCAATCCATCAAACCCAGTTTAAACACCACTCAAACCTCCAATACAATCCATAAACTTGTTCTATACCACACCCTTAGCAAAACCCAAGACAAACCCCAACTAAAACTTCCATCAATTCCAACAACCCTCCATAAAAACACAAGCTGAAAACTAGTATCAAAACAGGGTATGCACCAGAAATTAATGATAGAAACTTACCTCCAACACGATTTGAATCCTTCCCAATGGCTGTACTCAAACTAAACCTCCCCAAGCTTGACTCCCTAGCTTGCTTCCTCAAGATAGGCTCTCAAAACTCAAAGAAAAGGGTGAAGGAAGACTTGTATGGGAAGGAAGGGAGAAGGATGAAGATAAACTCTGTTTCTGTTCTGTTTTCCACAACTTTCCTATGTTATATATATCCAAAACCCAAAATGACCAAAATACCCTTAAGCCAACAAAAGCCTCTAAACCATTTCAAGGGTAAAATTGGTACTTTCCGCCTATCCCGTTAATCATAATTAATGCTTCCCGATTCCCACTAATCTCCATATTCTCAAATACCAATAAATCACATCCCATTACCCTTTAATTCCCGGTAATGCTCTAATCATTAATATCACCCTGAGACTCACCCCGAGCCCCGAACTTAAGCCCGTTATGACTAGACCGAACACTTACATCCCATGATCGTCTCATGTCGAAAAGCTCGAACCAATCCACATACAATGTGGTAAAATTATAATTAATCTCAACCATGCACCCAAAATATACAATTACGCCCACAGTGGCCAAATTACCAAAATGCCCTTGCATTTAAAATATGAGCCCATATGCATGCATTCACCATCATATAATAATATAATTCACATAGACATGCATATAATCATTAAATATCATAATAAATCAATTATGGCCCTCCCGGCCTCCTAATCAAGGTCCTAAACCTTATTAGGAAATTTGGGGCATTACAATACAGCTCGAGACGATCCTAGTGAGTGAATTAGAGGAATAGTCACAGCAGGGTTTAATACCCGGCTCGGAGTGAGCCTAGGGGTATTTTGGGAACACCCAAAAACCTACTTAGGCTAGTATTTGTTTCCAAAACATTTAATTGGATTAGAATTTGATAGTTATCCATTGTTGATTGTGACTAGGATTACTGTTAGGGCTCAGGAATGAGGATCATGCTCGGGACCACTCTTTTTCTATCGCTCGGGATTCGAGGTAAAAAAATTACACCTGTGTGGTGTGTTTGAGACTGTGATTCCCTGTAATTGAACGTATGTATCCTGTAATTGTATGGCTATTATTAGCAATATGAAAGTACGGCCTAAGGGTGTTAGGGCTGATGATGAGTGTACTAAACACAGCTCGGTCTAAGCGAGTCGGGATCAGCTAAATAACCAAAGAGCTCGGCCTAAGGGATCCGACACCTAATTGCTTGTATTACTGATCGAGAAATATGTTTGAAAGTATATGTCCATTGTTGTCTAGCTTTATATTTGTATTCTGCTGATTAATTGAACTGGTTGGATTGAAGTTGATTATATGCTCTTGTCATTAACTATGCTTGTTGATTATGGTTTTCTTGCTGGGACTTGGCTCACAGGTGCTACGTGGTGCGGGTAAAGGCAAGGGAAAGCTGGACCAACCATGAGTTAGAGAGCTCTGGGGGCGGAGTGTACATCGTCAGCTGTTCGACCTCCACGGTCGAGGGAATTTTACAAGAATTAGAGCTCTAAATTGTATTTTTCTATTAGAATGGCTTTTGATGTATATATCTTTGAGAGTTGTGTTTGCCATGCGAACCCTGTTTTTGGGATCCCATGTATCAAATATTTATTTTAATGAAAATTAATCGTTTATGATCAAAATCTTGTAACCCTAACCTATCAGTGGACTTTAGAATCACATTTATGTTTAAACTACTTGATTAGCAAGTACTACACTATTTTAAACACACAGTGTAACGGTCTTGGTTATCCAGGGCGTTACATGTATGTAAAGGAAATTGTGCAACTTCACGAAGTACCAAAGTCCATTATATCAGATGGAGGTTCAGTTTTTACCTCAATTTTTTCTAATACTCCACAAAGGGCCATGGGTACCAAGCTAAATATTAGCACCGTATTTCATCCTCAAACTGATGGACAATCTGAAAGGACGATTTAGATCTTAAAAGACATGCTAACATCATGCATGCTTGACTTTTCAGAGTCCTGGAGTCACTATCTACCGCTAATAGAATTTTCTTATAACAATAGTTACCAGTCGGCTATTGGGATGGCACCCTACGAAATGCTTTATGGACTAAAGTTCAGGTCACCTCTTCAATGGGACGAGGTAGGTTGCATATGTACAAACTGTCCCTGAAGCTCTCCAACTCATCACTGGTCCGGCTTACCCTTTCCCATACCTGCACCACATAGCACTCGTGAGCCAAGGCCTAGCAAAAAAACTTAAATCAACAGGTACAAATGAGCAAAAGTATGTAAACAGTAAACTTAAATCAAGAAATTCAATTAGCAATAAGCTTAGCAGTGATAATCTACTCAATCAAACATATAATCCACTCTCAACAATGAACACGGTTAGTTAAGTGCAATCAACACTTCTTTTATTTGTATAACGTTCAGGCCCAGCGCCCTTAGGCCAAGTCCTCTAGTCTTATAGTCGACCCCAGCACGCTTAGGCCAGGCCGCATTCCACACGCTTGCTATCAACCCCGGCGCCCTTAGCCGAATTTTAGAATAGATATAATCACATATATAATGCACAACACGCCATCAAGTGCAGCATACACAAGCATGCCTAACTTAATCATCATATTTATAACACAGTCATATCAAACTATAGGGGTTCAAGCCCTGATTACAAGCGTGGTGCAGATTTCTTACCTCGAGTCTCGAGCAGATAGCGTATGGCAATCCTGAGCATGATCCCTTTTCCCGGAGCATTAGAGATATAACCTAGTAACAACGCATTAAAGGATAACCATCAATTACTTAGACTATTCAAGAGTTTCAAGGAATATTTCTAGCCTTCGGGATCTCGAATTCTACTAAACTGGGCAGTAGAATCCTTCCAACACCTTTAGATTTGAGTTCCCACGCCTAAAACCCTAATTGTCTAATATACCTTATTTGAGCAGGGACGCCCCTCAATAGCGTTGTGGCCCTCAGCAAGTCAGAGAGCTTCCTAAGGAATTTCGCAGGACACGCGCCGCAAAGCGACCTACCCTGCGCTGCTCTGCTAAGGCGGTTCAGCGAACCCCCTAAGGCCTCTGAGTTCATGCGAGCTGCGGCGCGACCCCGCGAACTCAGAATTCCTAGAAGTTTCCTGCATTTTCCCTCGATCCAAACCCATAAGAATTCACCCTAAACATAACTAAACCATAAAATTGATTCTAAAACTCAGAATAACACAACATAGACATCATAATTACCCCAGAACTAATCCATATCCTCACCAAAACTCAAATTCAGAACTAAAGTTTAAACCTCAGAAAAACACTTAACCATTACAAAAATTCTCTCAAAACCAGGGCATAAATCTTACCTCACTGAGATCACGACCTCCAGCTGCTTCTAATCCCATTCCTAGGTTTGATTCCTCAATTCACAGCTTCAACTTTGAAGTCATCCTCCTCAAAAATCCCAAGGTTTCCCAATACTTCAAGAGAGTTGAACGTGAGGGAGAGTGAGTGGTTGAGCTAAGAGTGTTTTTTATTTTGGTTTTGTTTTCTCTTAGTTTCTAGGGTCCTCTAAAGTGGCTAAGTCCAGCCAAGGTCAAGTTTATCCCTTGGCACAAAAGACCACAATGTCCCTTGCTCAAACCCTTATCCTCTAATGCCCCCAAGGGCAAGACGGTCTTTAGCAATATTTCCCAAAAATCCTCAAATAGCACTGTAGATTCCCAATCAATCCTGACATACCCAAACAATCACCAAATAACTACTTGTAACCTGATAAATGTTGACTACGCACTAAGTTAACAAAATACACCTAGGCTCAGCCCGAGCCGGGTATTAACCCCATTGTGACTATTCTTCTAATCCGCTCACTAGGATCATCTCGGACCACACATCTCAAATATATATCCACAATATTGTGGTCTCACTCATAAAGCATATATATTACAAATATACCCTCAACGGGTCAAAAATTGCAAATATGTTACTATTTACAAAAACGGGCCCACGTGCATATTTAATACATATAAACATGTACCATTAATTCCACATATAAATCTGATTATGCCCTCCTGGCACAGTAATCAAGGCACTAAGCCTTAATAACGAATTCAAGACATTACAACTATCCCCTTCAATCCCTTCTGGAAACTTACCTATAATCCCCGCTTCCTCAGCCTCGGTAGTATTAGCGAGAATGTTACTCGTGTTCTATTCATAACTGGAAGTAATCCAAAACATTCTCAATCGATCCAAATACGACTTGCCCACACCATATTTTTACTTTGTACTTGTTGAATTTATGTGGGTCATTGAAGCATTGGTCAGTTCAGGAGTCTTCACTAAAAACCCATCATATTATACCTGGTGCGAGTGGAAACTCTTGAAATGTCTCTTTCCTTGATCCTCAACTGGTAATAACCAGATCGATGGTAAATTCTTGAGAGCATTGTCCTACCTTGCAACAAGACAAATAAATCATTCATCCTTGGAAATGGACACATATTCTTGGCAATCACTTAATTTGGCTATCCATATGTGGTACACATTCTCGCAGACTTGGCCTTCTTCTTAACAAAAGCTGCTGACATGTCCCATGATGAGATGCTCTGTCTAATCAACCCTCAAGTCAAATAACTTCTTTGACTGAACATTTAATTCTTTCTGTTCAGCTAGTGACATTCTTCATGATTTCTCTAATACCGGTCCTATCCCTACCTTAATCTCGTAGCATACTCAATTCCCTGACGTGACAACGATTCTAGCAGTACTCTAACTCTTCTCCTAGATATTACTAATTTCCCCTAGTAGACACTAAAATTCCAAACCCCATAGAGAAACAATCACACAGCTATGCCACATATCTATGTCTCTTCTAAGAGATACATAGTACTAGACTCATTCAACACAATATAAAGGATCAGGAACTAGGAAGTTGACTTGCCGCCTCTGAGGAACTAGCCTTAGGTTCTCTCTGTGTAGAGACAGACACTCGAGCTGGAGTCGAGCAATTTGTACTCCTTGGTTTTTCCATCTTCAATTTCGGGCAATCTTTCTTGATGTGACAAATTATTCCACATAGAAAACATGCCTTCGCTCGGCATTCTCCCAGATGGCGTCTCCTGCACCTGGCGCATACTTGATAACTTCTCCAGACCTCGTTGCCACCCTGGCGGCCACCCTGTATACTATAACCCTTCCTGTCAGGACCATGAGTAGTGGAACTGTCAGGGGTTTTTCTTTTTTGATTAGTAGGGCCTCTGCCCCTACCTGATCCTGCAAGTGGGAGTACCATGGTCTGAGCTTCCTACCCTACGACACTATCACTCCATATCTCATCTCTTGAATCCTTAATAGCAAGGGCCCTCCCTACTTCCTGAGCATAAGTAGAAATCTCATGTACTAGAGCGATCCTAACTCTTTGCGCTACCCCAAAGTTCAATCCTCAGATGAATAATTCCTTCAGGGACACATCTGTTGGTACCAAATCAAAAGCAAATTTTCCAACCCATCAAATTTGTTGACATACTTTATCACTGTCTTACTACCCCGAACCAAGTTCATAAACTCATTGGTCTTCGCAATTTGAACTGCGTCACAGTAGTACCTCTCATTGTACAATTGTTTGAATTCCTCCCAACCCATCATGACAACATTTCGGGTCTGGGATGCCACTTTCCACCATGTTCAGGCTTCCTCCCGCAGCATGTACGTGGCACAAGCCACTCTATCATTGCCTACAACTCCCATATAGTCAAGGATAGAGCTAATCATGTCCATCTACTATTCAGCTCTGAACGGATCCAAGCCTCCCTCAAAAATTGGAGGATACTGCTTCTGAAATATTTCATACAAGAATTCCAATCTATTTCCACCCTCAAGATAAACTGAAACTTGTTTCATTGTTGTCGAAACATATGGAGAAACATTCCCTGACAGAACCCACTATCTCAACAACCTAATTTCTTCCTCCTGATTTCTCAATCTTGCTTGCATGCCAGCAAACATTTGCTGCCAATTCCAGGGGCAGATGGAGGGTCTTGGCCTCGACTGTTGTAACACCCTACTACCCTAGAGTCGTTACCATGTGATTTAAAATATGCCATTAGCTCGCTAATCGAGGTCTTAGATCGAAAAGTGTGATTAAATCAGATTAAAGACTCATTTAATGAAAACTAAGTGTAAAAGGGTTGGACGTCCATAAAAATTATAAAAGTGATACATTGGGATCCCAAAATACTGTTTCAAAATGTATTTACAATTCAAAAGTTAAGGTATAGTCAGCCAAAGCAACAAAATCAAATGTCTACAATATGTCCCACAAACAACCCCAGCCGTGGCGGCCAGGTAGGCCGACATGTACGCATCGCGCTATCCCCTCCAACTCATGCTTGGTCGACCTTTCCTTTGCCCTTACCTGTACAATACAACACTCATAAGTCAAGGTCCATCAAGAAAACTCAGCGCATAGCATATGATAACTTAATCTAGTAATACACAACTTTAAACGGATAGCAAATTATTCACATAATGGCCTATGCCGACCCAGGTGCTTTACCAGGCACTAGGTTCACGATCTTCACTAAATGGGTGAGTATAACACGCTAGATGGCCATGCCATGGCGGCCTACATTTAGCATGCTTGTTGTCGTTCGGCTTGCACTCAGCATGCTTATCACCATTCCCGGCCTTCGCCAATCCCGGCCTACGCCAATCTCAACCATCTTCGATCAATAAAAACCATGCAAACATAGCATAACAACTACAAATATTCACACACCACATTCAACCCAAATAATTAGGCCATGCCTTGCTCTACGGGCACAAAATGTTTTCTAACATGTGTCTCGAGTTGATTGCCTAGTGTGATCCTAAGCGCAATCCCCTAAACCCGATCCTCGGCGGTAAAACCTAGTCACAACATCATAAAAATAACATTCATCAAGCCCTAAACCAATTAAGAACTTCATAATAGTATTCTAGCCGTCGGGACCTTGAATCCTACTAAATCGGGTAGTATGATCCTTCTCGATCCCTTAAATTTGGGTTCCCAGGCTTAAAACCCTAAATTGGTCATTTTCTTTAGTTTGACCTGCAACTTAGCCCCTTAGGGTCGTGGCGCACTACAAGTCAGAGAGCCTTGGGGCTCTCTTTTTGGGAACATGGGCTACGGTTCGCCCTATTTGAGCCGCGGGGCCTGAAGAACAGGGTCGCAGCTCGAGCCTGGGAACCCAATATTTTCTAGTTTTTTCAGATTTCTAAACTCCTTGAAAATCAATCCAAACCTGCTCTAAGTCCAGAATTAAGTCTCAAAATATCTTTACTACACTCAAAGCAGTAAAATTATCTCAAAAAGCTAATCAAATCCCCCAATTTAAATCAAAACCCAACCTAAGTCTAAAACTTAGTTAAACCTCAAATCTCAGCAGGAATTTACCAAAAAAACATAGATAATCCTTACCTCAACGACGAATTCAATCCCTCAGCTACTGTTAACCACTTCTAGACTTCACTTCCCTTCAATTCTCAAGCCCTTTTTCCACCGAAATTCAGAAAAGAAGTAAACACACAAGCCTAAGGGAGAGAGAGAGTAACGTCAGAGAGGATGAGAGTAAGGGGCCGAGAGGTTCCAAGTAATTTCTAGCTAGTTTTAGTATCCTAAGCCAAATCTAAGTCCACCCCTTAGCCTCAAAATGACCAAATTACCCCTAAGATCAATCCTAGCCCTTTAATACCACCAAGGGTAAATCTGGAATTTGCCACCTCCTGCTAACTCCTCGAGTATTCCAATAGATCCCTAATTAATCAAGGCATACCCAAATAACCACTAAATGACTACTCGTTACTCGGTAACCCTGAACACATAGTACATTCCCAAATCTCCCCTAGGGTCACCCCGAGCCGAGTATTCGACCCCGTTGTGACTATTCCACTACTCTGCTCCGTAGGACCGTCTCGAATCACACATCTTAGTTATATCTCAATAGTACTGTGGTCTCTAACACAACACACATAATCACATTTATGCCCTCAGCTGTCCAAAATTACAAATATGTCTTTATTAATTCACCTAAACATGCATTTCTAATCATATAATCATTTAATCCACGTAATAACATAATTAAATCAATTATTGCCCTCCTGACATGCTAATCAGGCACTAAGCCTTATTAGAATATTTGGGACATTACAAATATCATCTGCAACCCCGATATTAACCATGCCTAGTCTAATTAACTGCCTTGGATCCATAACTTCCAAATTTGTCTGCAGCCAATGACTTAACCTATCAGGCAGGCATTATATCCATATCAAGAACTATACCACAAGCAGGACCAAACAACACAATAGCCATATACAATGTGCATACCAAGACATAATTCTATCACATTCATTCATCAATTATCAAGCCCTTACTCCCATAAAATACATTTATATACATCATGCTCTCTATTCTAACATGTAGATAATGCACATAGGTTCATTTTAAACAATTAACCACATAGTCACATTATTAGATACCAAACCATGAGTCAAGCTAATCTTTAGAGGGGAGTGTACATGCCCAATCAGTCTTCAGGAACCCTTAAACCTAGACCGCTCTGATACCAAGTTGTAATGCCCTTGTTAGCTAAGACCATTACACTTTGTGTTTAAAATAGTGCTTAACTCGCTGTTTGAACTTAAATGAGTAATTAAAGACTAAATCAAGGTTAGGTATAAAAAAATTTGATCAAAGAAGTAATTATTTTTCATTAAAATATTAGGTTTATATACAGGATCCCAAAAAGTGGTTACAGACTGATAAAAGACAAAGGGAATACAAATTAGCCATTGTAAGTGGCAAAATAGGGTTCGACCCTAGTTCATCCCAGGTTATCCTAGCCATGGCAGTCGAGTAGGCTACATATGTGCAAACTGCCCCTAAAGCTCTCCAACTCATGACTGGTCTGGCTTACCCTTTCCCTTACCTGCACTACATAGCACCTGTGAACCAAGGCCCAACAAGAAAACTTAAACCAACAGGTACAAATGAGCAATAGTATATAAATAGTAAACTTAAATCAATAAATTCAATCAGCAACAAGATAAAAGCAATAAGCTTAGCAGTGATAATCTGCTCAATCAAACACATAATGCAATCTAAACAATCAATACAGTTAGTTAAGTGCAATCAATACTTTTGTTTACTTGTATAACGTTCAGGCCTTGCGCCCATAGGTCGAGTCCTCTAGTCTTATAGTCGACCCCAGCACACTTAGGCCAGGCTGTGTTCCACATGCATGTTATCGACCCTGGCACCCTTAGGCTGACCTTCAGAATAAATATAATCACATATATATTACATAACACGCCATCAGGTGCAACATATACAAGCATGACTAACTGAATAATCACATTTATAACACATTCATATCTAATTATAGGGGTTCAAGCCCTGATTACAACTAGGGTGTAGTTTTCTTACCTCGACTCCCGAGCAGATAGCATATGGAAATCCTGAGCACGATCCATTTTCCCCGAGCCTTAGTGGTATAACCTAGTCACAACGCATTAATGGATAACCATCAATTACTTAGACTATTCAAGAGTTTCAAGGTATAATTCTAGCCTTCAGGATCTTAATTCTACTAAATCAGGTAGTAGAATCCTTCCTGAGCCTTTAGATTTGAGTTCCCGAGCTTAAAAACCTTAATTGGCCAATATACCCTATTTGAGACGCTGCACCCCTCAATTGCGCCGCGGCCCTTAGCAAGTCAGAGAGCATCCTAAGGGATTTCTCTTTACACGCGCCACGGCGAGACCTACCCAGCGCCGCTGCGCTAAGGCGGTTCAGCGAACCGCCTAAGGCCTCTGAGTTCATGCGAGTCGCGGCGCGACCCCGCGAACTCGGAATTCCTAGCAGTTTCCTACGTTTTCCCCCAACTTGAACCCATAATAATTCACCCTAAACATAACTAAACTTGAAAATTGAGTCTAAAACTCACAATAACATAGCATAGACATCATAATTACCCTAGAAACTAATCCATATTCTCACCAAAACTCAAATTCATAACTAAAGTTTAAACCTCAGAAAAACACTTAAACCATAACAAAAATTCTCTCAATACCAAGGTATAAAAATTACCTTACTGAGATCACAAACTCCAGTTTCATCTAATCCTGTTCCTAGGTTTGATTCCTCAATTCACAGCTTTAGCTTTCAAGTTTTCCTCCTCAAAAATCCAAAGGTTTCCCAATACTTCAAGAGAGGGAGAGTGAGTGGGTGAGTTGAGAGTGTTTTTTTTTTTTTTTTTGCTTTGTTTTCTCTTAGTTTCTAGGGTCCTCTAGAGTGGCTAAGTCCAGCCAAGGCCAAGTCTATCCCTTGGCACATAAGACCACAATGTCCCTTGCTCAAACCCTTATACTCTAATGCCCCCAAGGGAAAAATGTTCTTTAGCCACATTTCTCGCAAATCCTCAAATAGCACTATAGATTCCCAATTAATCCCGACATACCCAAACAATCACCAAATAACTACCTGTTACCCGATAAATCCCAACTACGCACTAAGTTACTGAAATACACCTAGGCTCAGCCCGAGCCAGGTATTAACCTAGTTGTGACTATTCCGCTAATCCGCTCACTAGTATTGCCTCGAACCATACATCTCAAATATATCTCCACAATACTATCATCTTACTCATAAAGCATATATTAAAATATACCCTCAACAAATCAAAAATAACAATTATGCCCTTATTTACACAAATAGAATCGCATGTATATTTGATACACATAAACATGCATAAATATTCACATTATCATATAAATCAATTATACTACATAATCACACATATGTTCCATTAATTCCACATATAAATTTGATTATGCCCTCCTGGCACAGTAATCAAGGCACTTGGCCTTAATAACGAATTCAGGACATTACAGCTAGGAAATAGAGTATTAGGACAGTGTTTTTCAACGTGTATAAGCCTTGGATTTATGATTTTGTTTTGTTCTAAAGGTTTGCTCAAAGTATTGGTTTTGGCTAGGGTTTTGAAGCTTCATCAAGGTTGAAGTAGACAATTCATCTACTTGGGTTTGCAAGATCTTTCTTAATTCTTTTTTAGTCTCTGTCAATCCATTTTTTGTATAGATTCTAAATTTTTAGGTGGTGTTATGTCACTCTCCCCCAACATTCTAATACTCTAGAATCTGAGATAGCATATTATGGAAGAATCTAACTTGTTTTCGGCATTGAAATTCATGACTCAAGTCTCTGTAAGATAGGATAGGTTTGATGGGATTAACTTTGTTCATTTGCAAGACAAGATTAGATTCTTGCTAACTACTTTGAAGGTTTTCTATGTCTTGGACAAAGACCTAAAGGCCTTGGGAGATCCCAAGGAAGATGATACTGAAGAAGTTGTTAAAGAAAGGAAGAAAGCGCAAAGAAGATGAATTGATATTGATCAGTAAAATATGCATGCAAGTATACACAATCGATTCAAGTAATAAAGATAGTAAATAAGAATCGTTCCCACAGAGACTATAACCCAATTACCAATAAATGTTTTTTACTTTCTATTTGGCAAGTAAAATTTAGATGAAGAAATCTAACTACAAACATAATTTAAATAACTGTAAACAAAACAATTAATCAAAGGATAAAAATCAATAATAAGAAAACCTAGGGAATTAACTTCATCAACTTTTCATTCTATTAATTTTACTAATCAGTTTTAAATCTCTTCTTCCTATTCTAATAGCAGGTTAACAAAAATCGATTCCTATTCTTTTTCAAGATATAAGATCTCAACCTATATGCAGGTTTTCTACATCTATGTGATAAACTTCAACACGTAGCAGGCATTAAGCATAGAAACCTAATTGCTACACAAGCCAAACAGGTACTTTCGTCCAATATGTAACCTATGTCTATATAACGATAGCATATTCAATTCTCATCTTTTGAATTTTGAATCAAAATCATAAATCAACCAAATATTCATCATGTATTTACTAGCATTAAGCAAACATTATATTATTTACAATAAATAAGAAGAATCAATAGAACATCATAATAAAATTAAATAGAAATCCATGTGATTACATTAAACCCTAGTGAAAGAATTTAGTTTATATCAGACATAATAACCATAACATTCAAATAATTGTTCATAGAAAATACCCTAAAGAACTAAGATGAAGAAGAAATCTAGAGAATAATAAACAGATAAAACAAGTAGTCTCCTTAGGGGTTTTTTTTCAAAAATCGTCATAATGATGCTTAAATAGTAATATGTCCTTTGGATGCGAAATCCCACTTTTACCCCTGCATAACCATCTTTTGCGAAATATGCCACTCAAGCGCCGAGGCTCTATAATGAAGCGCCACAGCCCGTGTCCAAAATCTATAATTCTCTCATCTCTGACTTGCTCAAGCATCGCGGCTCTAATAGACCTGTGTCGTGGCTCAAATTCATCAACCAATAGTGTCACGGCTCTCAAAGGCAGCGTTGCGGCCCTTTGCTTCTCAATAAATTGACCTTTCTATATATTCGCAGCACCGCGGCTCTAACTCCAAGCGCCGCGGCTCAAATGACTTTTTTCATCAAATTCAATCTTTTTGACACCAAATGTGGCCATTTATCAATTACGTCCCATAAATCTGAAATATTATCAAACAAAGGCAAAAAAATGTCATACAGCACAAAAAATTACTAAATAAACCTCAAAAATTAAATAAAATAACCCTTTATAACACTATAAAAACTACTCTATCAAATTCCCCCAAACTTAACTTTTACTAGTCCTCAAGTAAAATCTATTGACACTTTCTTAAATAAACTAATCACGCAAATGAATCAAGTTTACCTAACAAGCCTGCACCTCATTAAAACCATGCAATACAAGCTCAGAATTTTCAACTACAATTCATCCAGAATTTCAGTAAAATCAATTTAATAATCAATTTCAATTTTTTCTATGCAAATCAGCCTTAACCAATAAATAACACACAATCACAATACTATATTCATGTCAAATATTCCAAATCATTCCATCAAAACCAAGTATTTCATATGCTTGCATAATTCATCGATATCCCCTTATATGAAAACACATGCTCGAGAATCAGAAGGACTTTTAAGCTTATAACGAAAGGCTAAGGTAAAGGTAGATGAAAAGGTCATTTAAGCTAAGGTATACCACAAGCACACAACCAAACAAACCAATCTTATATCAACTCCCAAACACCAAAAACATTCCCCAACTTTCCCAAAAAAAATTCTTTGAGAGAAAATTCATAAACTGAAATCTATATATATGTTTTTTAAATTCTCTTTCCTTTTTGATGATACTACACTCCGCCAAACTTGTTTCTTTGTATTTTCAATTAGAGTGTAGTTCATTTTCAATATAAGTTTTTTTTCTCTCAATTTTTCTTATTCTCTTGACACAAATTTCTAAATATAAACTTCATTACAAACCAGCTCCCAATCACTTTTCATATGCTCGTGCTATATCAAAGGGAAGGAGAAATAACAAAGTCTCAAATAAGCTCAAAAATAAGTGTCAAACAAATTGAATCAAATTAGGCGCAAAATTGGGTAACTAGGGATTTAATAAATCAAGGTTTGCTTGAAAGGCTCAAACATTCCAAATAATTTCCTAAATCATCTTCCTAAGCATGTATTATTCTAATTCCAGCTCAATCGACAAATTATGCAAGTTCTATAGTACTTTCAAAATTTTGATCCACAAACCCACTTAACATGCATTTATTAAAGGATTGTAAGAAATTTATGACTTAAGGCTTTTATGACAATCAAACTCAGATCAAAACTAATTACTAAATTACTTTCACCAAGCACATGGATTCTCATAGCTTGTAAAAAGAAATCAAAATCACTTGCATCACATGCTTATAGGTATCATTGGCTTTCAAAACAACCTTATTTGTAATTATAAACACTAAAAATAACAAAAAACACAACACATAAAACTAACACAAACAAATAAAACTAAAATAAACAAAACAATGTAATCCCTCCCCTAAACATAAATAACACATTGCCCCCAATGTGTTAAAAAATAATTAAAAGGAAAAGAAAATTTACCCAATCACCATTTCAGTATGGTGGAGGAGGCGGTTGCTGCTCATACGGGTGAAACTTTGAAGGATATGGAAAATAAGTCTGCTGCGCATCATTCAGGCTCCAACGATCAACCAAAGCATTCAATTGATCGACGTGTGTATGCTCATATGCATTTGGCCATCAAATATTGTTGCATATGGTTATTTTACTAAATAATATAATTCAATTGAGCATTTGTATATTGGACATGAGGATTAATTGGTCATCAATCACCATCATCGAATCCTCATTCATAGCAGCTGTTACATTTTCCTTCGGTTTCTCTGGTTGAACAGCCTCGGCATGCCAACGATGATGCGGTCTTTGTTCCTCTGGATCAGGAAAAGCTATAGGCACAAAATACCCATAAGTAATCCGAGTAATAATACCTTGGATCCAGCCTTTAACATCATTCAGATGCATCGGAACTCCATAAGTTTCACACAGATCCGTAATAAAGGGTCCATGCCCCAGTCCACTAGTTGTCGTTAGCCGAAAAATAAACCCAATACTATTTTGCAGTGGTTTTCCCACATCAATTTTCATCCCCTTCATTATTGCATAAACCACAAGCAATCTATCCATAGCAATATCAGAAAAGTGTGATGAAGGAATCAACCGAGCACTCACAAATTACAAGAACGCACGTGCTATTCGATTAAGTTGACACCGATACATATGTTTAGCCTCATCAAGTGTATAAGTAAATCTGTCTCCAAGACAACCAATGAACTATGCCATCTCCTCATAATCAATCTCAGTGCGTAAGAACGCACTATACTCATCTTGCTCATTTGGGTAAGGTGCAGCTCATAAAAATTATTGAATGTCACAGGACTAACCGGCACCGCTTCCCCCTCACAAAACAAGTATTATTCTCTTGCTCAGGCCACTTCACATAAAACTCATATACCAGAGAAACATTAGGTTTAGGAATGTTTTCCACATTGACCAATGATTCCCAGCCTCTATCTTGAATGATAACTCTAATAGGCTCATATGTTGGGTCATCAAAAGGCGAACCCTAGTCTAAAGAGAGAGTGAGAGAGAGTTCTCTCCTTTGATCATTTGTAGAGTGGTCACCAATTTTAAATTATGATTGAAACCCTAACCCTAGTTTCTCTTTTTCTATTTATAATGACGCACTATCACCACATTACCATCCTACCCTTGATCTAAGCTATTCTAACAATTCATTAAACCCTTTTTAGTAATTTCCCCTTAAACTAATAGTTTAACTTATGGAAATTACAATCTCTACCACAAAATTCATATTTCTATTTTAACCCCTTATTTCCAATATCTTTGGCACTTAAGCCCTTGATACTTGAAGGAACCGTGTTTTTCCGCTACCATACATACACATATCATAATCATGAAATAAATCACATATTATCATGAAATAATAAAAAAATTCACATATGCATCAACATAAATTACCAAATTTCCCTCATAGGAAAAATTACTATAATACCCATAAGATGCGTTCCCTAGCAGCATCTCAGGAACTTGCTAACCAAAGAGTTCCCTAGCAGCATTTTAGGAACTTGTTGGTCAAGAACATCCTCGACTAGAGATGTCCATAACTGCCAAAGGAAATTTCTCAAATATCCCGAAAGAATAGCCTAATCTATTGTATTTTGAATTTGATTAATATTTTATATTATTTTATTAATTAAATATAGTTGAAATGGATGATGACTTAGTACAGGCCTAGCGCCCATTTTTTACATCCTATGAGCCTATAAATATAATGCTCATGGCTTAAGTTTAGGGACTCTCACTGGACTTTTAGATTGAAACTTTACTCTCTAGAGAAACTCGGTCAAAATATTCTCTAACTTGCAATTGAGAAACTCAGTTGGCTAAGTTTCATCTGATCTTAAGTGTAGGTTGGCATATATAAAATCACTAAGTGGATTAGGCTATAACAAACTCTTGGGGCTAAACCACTATAAAATCCTTGTGTTGCTTATATTTTATTCAGCTTTGGTTTACTTTCTGTCGTTTATTGCGTCTTCTTGTCATTGGCCAAAACTGTGGTCAACAATGCAGATTGGATGAGATCAAATCACATGGAAAGATATTATATTCTTAGTACCATGGAGGACAAGCTAAGAAGAAAGTATGAAGGCATTAAATATACACGTGACATGTGGGATTCTATCTATTATGATTTATAAGAACACATTCATGAAATGGTAGATATGATTTACCTATACCTTAAGCTTGAATAGTGGATTATGATGTATCATTCTAAATCTTTGATTTAGGGACCAGTAATCGTATTTTTGGTTCTTCTTTACAAATTCTTGAGCAATCGAGGAAACTTGTAGATGGAGACCACTGGACAAGGATGGAAATGAAGAGCAAGAATTTAGTTCAGAAAAAACGTTTGGGACAGTCCGTTTGGTTTAATTTAGTTTTAGTTTTATTGAAGGAAAACTTTTGTTTGGAACAGTTTTTAGTTTATTTCTTTTAGAAATTTAATTTCCTTTTATTGCATATAGTGACATTTAAACTAATTTTAGTTATAATATGATTATTCTTAATTTTCTTTTAATAGACATGCAATTGACGTTCAGACTGTAAATACTTTCACCAAATGAACATTCACTAAATAATTCTGAATTATTTAAAGTGGCTAAACCGAAAGGTAACAAAAGACAAAAAGTTTTGAATAAGGATGATACATATCTATGTGTAATGACCCAACTACTCTAGACTTTTGGACCATTAACGAAAACTATACATACTAATCCTTAATAAAACTTACAAGTGAAAATACCATAACTTTATTAAGAAACTTGTAAAAATAAGAGTTAAACTTACATAAAATTTAGGTTAGGATATGGGATCCCATTGTTTTAAAAACAAAACAAAACATAATTTAAAATAAAAAGGGATTACATAACAAGTGCGTAAAAATACATGTAAAAACCATAAAAACAAAAACTACATCCTCGAATCGTAACGCTCGGCTCTTGAATCCATTCGACATCAATACACATTCTCCAAGCTTCCAAGAACCTTTCCCGCCACTAAGACTATTTTCCTGCACATATAAACAAAAAGGAATGAGCCTAATGCCCAGCAAGGAAAAATCTAACACATAGTTCATATACATAAATTTCATAAGAAACATAAAAAAAAAAACATAACATAACACTTATATCATACACAAACTATAATGGCCATTATTACTTGGGGTCCCATAGACTAAACAAGTCATATGCCCATTAGATTAGTGGGGTCCTACTAGCTAAGCAGGTCATATGCCCATAATCCATTTGGGGCTTGTTAGTCATATGGGTCATATGCCCAAGCCTACATACATACATAACATAACACATTTCATAACATAAAAACATAAGATAACATATAAAACATATAACATATGAACTCTATCCTATTTTCCTTACCAAAATTACCGGGATAAGAGGACAGAGTTGGGACTTTGGAACACTCCTAAGAACCATTTGAAAAAGAGTGAGTATAGTGAAGAAGAGAAATAAAAAGAATGGAAGGACTAAACCATTGAGAAAATACTTACCAAAAACTTATGTGCAAGTTCTTAGATTTCCTAACCAAAATAAAGATTAAGGTTAGAAGGCTGAGTAGAAGACTATGAGAACTTAAAATAAAATAATACCAATGAACTAAGGTGTGGAAATACCTTGAAGACTTGTAAGACCAATCTAAACCTCGAACCGAAATACTATAAAACCTTACTTCCCCAAGTGTTTGATAAGCTTATGATGATCAAGCTTATGATTCCCAACCCAAGTGTTTACACTCTCACACTCACCTAGCAACTTGCAGCCGTTGAACTTAGAGTAAAAGATGAATAATGGTTGGGTACTAGGTCCTATTTATAGAGTTTAGGAATGAAAGGATTTTAATTTAACTTGAATAAAAATAATGGCTTTTTAAGTGAAAATAATTTGAATTATCGTTCAGCAGAGGCTGAAGACTCATTCAGAAAGGTGCTGGACTTATCAAGAGGTTGAAGGTTTGAATGGGAAACGATTTTGAAAACATTCAAAATATGCTGAAGGAGGCGATATATCGCCCCCTATAGGCGATATATCGCCTGGACCATTATGTCCGAGGCAAACGTGCATCGTTTCCTTTTTTCCGTATCTACGTGCTGCGATGTATCGCCCCTTATAGCTGCGATATATCAGCATACGCTGATTATTTAAACACGAAATTACACATTTTTTGCTTAATTCAAATTGATTAAACAGCCTTGACTAAGCCCTCAAACGTTTTCAAAGCTGCTGACTGACCTTAGAGCATTCAAATTTTACCCTTATTAAATTTAATCCTCAAAATACTTAATCCTTAATCACCCATACATAACATGTGCTTAAAATCCTATTGGTTCTTATCTAAACCTTATAGTATAATAAATATTATCCTCAATATCAGCCATATTAATCAAACCTTAGGTTAAAATTAATATTCTTAAACTATAGGTTAAACTTAGAAAATCTACAAGTACTACTATGAGTGTCCAAATAAATCCCGGTCTGAACCAAAAATCCACAGTCATAAAGATAATACTATTATTACTATTATACTACTATCTAACTAGCTAAGTAAAGTTCTTGGACTCTACACTATGGCATCTTAGACTAGGCCATATTATTCTAGACAGAATAAACCGGGTAACAAAAGATGGACCATTGAGAGAACTAAATGTTGGAACTCTTCCGGTTTGTGAGTCATGTCAAAAAGGAAAAAAAATCAAACGTTATTTCTCTGTGAAAGGCAATAAAGCCAAAGAGACATTAGAGCTTGTACACAGTGATGTCTGTGGTCCAGTCAAAGTGTATAGGGGGTTTTGCATATTTCGTCACTTTTATTGATGATTACTCAAGATATGGTCATACTTACCTAATGCTTAGGAAGTCAGAAACTTTTAGCAAGTTTAAAGACTTCAAAGCTAAGACTGAGAAGCAGTTACGTAAGACTCTTAAAACACATTGATCAGATCAAGGTGGTAAATATTTGGATTTAGAATTCAAAGATTTTATATTGGAGCATGGTATTCTATCCCAACTCACGGTACCTTGAATGCCACAGCAAAATGGTGTTTTAGAAAGAAGAAACAGGACCTTGTTAGACATGGTGAGGTCTATGTTAAGCTACTCTTCCCTTCCTGTCTCATTCTGGGGATATGCACTTCAATCGAAGACTCACATTTTGAATGTAGTCTCATCTAAGACCATAAGCAAGACACCATTGGACCTGTGGGATGATAACAAACCTAAGTTAGGGAAACTTGTCTCGAGGTATAACGTATGAATTTTCGTGGGATATGCTCCAAAGTCAGGAGATGGTTATTTCTATAGTAACAAGGACAAAAAAGTATTAGTTTCCACAAATGCGGCCTTCCTTGAACATGACTATATGACTAACTATAAACCTTGGAGAAATGTAGTTTTGGAGGACCTCACAGCTGATACAATTCCATCACTTTCATCATCATCATTAAATGATAAACGACAGACCGAGGAAATCACTATTTCTGAAAAGGGAACCCCAGTGCAACGTCCTAGTGGGAGGAATGTGAGACAACCTATTTGCTATGAACATGAGGCACATGTCATTGTTTGTGACATAGACAAGGACGACCCATTCACCTTCAAAGAGGCAATGGATGATCCTGAAAGGAAAAATGGCAAGAGGCCATGAACCAAGAAATTGAATTGATGTATTCTAATTTTTTCTGGGAACTTGTAGACTCACATGAAGACGTCAGGTCAGTTGGGTGCAAATGGACCTTCAAGAAGAAAAGAGGTGTAGAAGGGAAAGTAGAGACTTTCAAAGTGAGTCTAGTATCCAAAAATTACACACGGAGAGAGGGTGTTGATTATGAAGAAACATTTTCACTTGTGGTCATGCTAAAGTCCATACACATCCTCTTATCCATCGATGTCGCCTATGATTATGAGATATGGCAGATGGACGTCAAGAAAGCTTTCCTCATTGGTTATCTTGATGAAAATATCTACATGGTACAACCAGAAGGGTTCATCAAGAAAGAGGCAGATCATAAGATGTGTAAACTTCTAAAATCCATTTATGGATTGAAGCAAGCATCTAGATCTTGGAATATAACATTTGATGAGACAATTAAAATATATGGCTTCAAACAGAACATTGATGAAGCATGTGTGTATAAATATGTCAAAGGAAAAGTGGTGGTTTTCTTAGTTCTTTATGTGGATGACATTCTCCTCATTGGTAACAATGTAGAGACACTATAAAACGTGAAAAAGTGGTTAGCTGAAAAACTCTAAATGAAAGATTTGGGTGAAGTGAGCTATGTTCTGGGAATCCAAATCCTCAGAGATAGGAAGAACAAGCTCTTGGCACTTTCTCAAGCTAATTATTTAGATAAGGTGCTTAAAAGGTTCTTTCTGGATAATTCAAAGAAATGTCAGTTGCCAACTAGACATGGAACTACTCTTTCCAAGGAGCATTGTCCAAACACACCTCAGGAAGAAGAGGACATGAAAAAGTATCTCTGTGCTTCAGCATTTGGGAGTCTAATGTATGTTATTCTGTGTACTAGGCCCAACATATGCTATGTAGTGGGGATTGTAAGTCATTATCAATAAAATCCTAGTTTAGAACACTAGATTGTAGTAAAGCTCATTCTTAAGTATCTTTGGAGGAGGAGATATTATATGCTTTTCTATTCAGGGGGTGAGTTACAAAATACCCTTTACAGGACACTTTTTTAGGACACGCACCTAAATGCAAGTCCTTAAAAATATTTATGGAGTTTTTAAGGACACTCATTGAGAGTCCTAAAAAAAACACAATTTAGGACTCACAATGAGTGTCCTAAAAAAATATGCGAGTCCTAAAAAAATCTGGGCTAAAAAATGAGTGTTTTTTTACTTAATAATTTTAAGGACTTGCTTTGGGAGTCATTAATACTCTTTAAGGACTTACTTTGCGAGTCCTAAAAAAATATGCGAGTCTTAAAATATCTTGGCTAGAAAATGAGTGTTTTTTATGCTCATTTACTTAATAATTTGAAGGACTTGCTTTGGGAGTCCTAAAAAAGTATTAAGTCCTTAAAATTTTGTAGTGAAAAAGACACATAAAAAAACCTACTTTTTTCGAAAATTTGGGGGGTTCAAAATTTTTTAGCACACAAAATAAAGCTCTCACATTTGGGGATTAAATTAGGTTTGGACTATATAGGTTTCAGCAGGCTTGTTGGAGGGTGGCTACTGGTGGTGAACGGCAACTTGGGTGGTGAACGAAGACGGAGGAGGCGAGGCGAGTAGCAAGCGTCGGCCCTCGGGACTGGTTCTCCAGCATAGTGGGTTCTCGGCTCCAGCATATCCGGTTGCGGCGGCGGCGCTGGTTCTCGGCTGGGTTTGAAACCGACAGGCGACGGCAAGTGTTCTTAATGCCAGGCGATCTCAGCCACCACGACATGTGTTCTCAGTGCCAGGTGTTCTTCTCTTCTATTTCTGATATGAAATTTTGTATCTATTTTTTATATAAATATATATATAAATAACACAGGTTCCTCTCACATGGCAGTTTGCCTCATTTCTGGTATAAATATATATATATATGTATATGTATATGTGTGTCTGTATCTATATACGTGGAGGACTTAAGGTGGAGGCTGAAGGTCCCTTGTTTCAAAGTTTTGGTTCGAATGATCTCTTGGTATGAATATCATAAAGCACTCATTCATATATTATGTTTTAAGTTTGTCTTAGATCACAACACTAGCTTCTCCGCTTATTTTTTTATCTGAATTTTTTGCTGATTTCTTCAGATTTGTTCTATTTTGAGCATTTTAAAACACCCTTTTGACCGACAAGAGCTGTTTCAGAATAGTGTTGAAGAAGTAAGCTTTCAACTCTCTGTTTCTTTTTCACACTCATTTGTATTCTGAGTTTTGTCTTTATATATATTTATATAAGGAACACAAATTATATATTAAATTAAGATACTTTTGGGTTTTGTTCATATTACAAAAGTGAGTGTTTTCTCAAGAGAGAAAACAAAAGTTTTGTAAGAGAAGAACATTGTTCTTCTTGGGTGTTCTTGCATGTGAGTATATATGTATATATATATATATATATATCTTACTTCTAACTAGTCTGTCACTTAATAAAGTGTTCTTCTAGTTTATAGCCATGGTGTATGTTGGATCAAATTTCTTCTAGTTTGGACTTCGATTATGATATATAATGGGTGTTCTTGCAGGGGAATATATATATATATATATATTTATATTTTTTCTTTTCTTTTTTCTAGTCTGTTACTTAATAAAGAGAAACCAATGGTTGATTAATATAATGGGTTGGACTTGGATTTGATTTTAATAATACTTATCTTTTTTATATGCCTTTATTTTCTTGACTACTTTATTAATATTTATTTTACTTCAATTTCCTGCAGCTTCCAACACTCATATAAATATGCATTGATTGAATTGAGTGATATATTAGAGTAATAATAATTTTCAACTTTCTTAAATTGTTTGGTTGTTATTATCTCCATAGATAAATTTTTCGTGCAGTAAAAAAAAATTCAAATACTAGAGCTAGTTTGTGTAATCATCATTTTATCTAATAGTAATTGGTTTGTTAAATTCAGGCCTTACAATCATGCTACTTGTGATCATCTTTAGTATAACCATCTTCTGTGACTTTGGATTGGACCTTGAAGCGGTCAGATCAGAGATAATAATGAATAAGATCACAACTTTATAAAGTGATAGTAGTAACTCTTTATTTACTTTTATTCTATTTTAAATTATTGTTAAAGCTTTCTATACACTTTAAAACCTAGCTTGAATAATTAACTTCTTTTTTTGTACATTTCGGATACACTTTATTTGTTCATTTGTGTGTTTATTTAGTGAGACTATTAGTATGTTTTGCACACAGTAGAGTAGAGTTGTTTTGCACAAGTTCTGGGATGAAGTGTTGTTTCCTATCACACAATTAATAAATGTATTGATGAACCTAATGATATATGATAGGATGATTTTTCATATTTTATTCTCTTTTTGTCTTTGGAGATATTTTTAATATAAAAAAATTGTTTGTTTTTAGTTTTATTTTCTCATTGAAATTTGACATTAGTCAACAAAAAAAATAAAAGTCAGATACTTTATGGTCTCTGTAACTCAACTAAGTTGAATTTTATTTATTGTATTTTTGGATAGGCTTTTGGGCCATAGCAATATCTAATAGAACAAAAATGTGTGTCTGTATAAAGGAAGTTGAAGAGCTATGGAAGCAGGTATGAGTATAACTTAGTACTCTTTTCATGTTAACCTTTTCATCTCTTTCTTTTTTTTTAATCTTTAAGAAATTGTTCAGGGAAATGTTTTTCAAATAAATGAGGTGTTGCTTTCTATTAGACAATTTTTTTCCATTAAGGATTTTTGAAACCATTTCAATAAAAATTGACCCCTAGTCTAGTTCATCATCCATGATTTATGAGTTACATGGAATTATATCAAAATATTTATTCAAATCTAATGTAGCTCTTGATATCTATTTTTAAACTTAGAGTGGATAATGTCTTATTCTGAGTTTGTCTCTTAACAATAGAACTAGTAATTGATTTGGTAATTATGTTTTTCCTTTGATCAAATGAAGGAATGTGTATGTGTTTATTCTCTAATTGCTTTAGTATTACACTTTAGTGGAGTTTGAATATCTTAGATATTCATCTATAGTGAAGTAGGTTCTGGGAATTCTGTGTGCTGCGGTGATAATGGAAGATTAAGAACTTGCATGTCTTAGTGAAGTAGGTTATGAGAATTTTGTGTGCTGCGATGATATATGGACGAAAGCCTATGTGTTGTTTGATTTTTTTGACATGTTGGTGTTGATTGTGACAGATGGCTAGGCTAGTAAATTAGGAGATATATTGTTCGATTTTCTATAGATTTTTTTGTACTTATTTTTATGTGGAAATATGAAAAAGATGACTGCCACAATGATAAATTTGTGATCCGAATATTTAACATTTGACGGTCTAATTAATAATTAAGTTGATTATAGAATTTTAAATACATAAAAAAAATTATGTTTAGTTGAAACCCACTATACATCCAAGATAGGATTCAAATTAGTGATGTTTCTTTCTTAATTAATCAAGTAATTAAGTAGTACTAATGTCTTATCACTTAAGCTTCTTCCCACTTGAACCATAACATCATAATAAATAATAAGCCGGCATTAAAGTTTTAACGAAATTGGATATTAAAAGGTGGATTATGATTAAAAGGGTCTCTTAAAAGACGCTTAATTAGATGCTTAATTTAGTCAAAAACTATTTGATTTGAATGCAATTTGCGTAGCTTAATTATGCATTTTCACTTTGATTTTATTGTTAAAAGCCAAATGATGATGATGGTGTGTGCATTGTTTTTTTTGTTTAGTTATTATTTTATTTTATTTTTATTGTCGGCTAGGTGTATTATTGACATCCATAAAGTTGGATCAATAGAAAGTAAAAATTGTATTATCATATTGTCAAAATAGAGAAAGATAGATGGGATTTGTGGCTTTGACATGAGTCAAATATATGAGAAAAAAGATAAATACATTATAATACAACTCTATCATTTCTAAATAATAATAATAAAATCAATGCTATCATGAAGTTTTGGCAAATTAACAAATTATTTTCCAATTCTTTTTTCAGAAGATATACATGCTAATTAATAATAATTGATGGAGATAAAAGTTTTTCTTAAGGGAGGGACTAATTGCATTTTAAAAAATGAGACTTTTTTTTAAATAATTTTTCGTAAAATTTTATGTTAATATCTATTTTGTTTACAAATTTAAAATACAAAGAGAAAATTAGGGAAAGTTGAGCCCCCAAACTTAGTAAGTGCCGAATTATATTACAAAGTTATAACAAAATTAAATAGTAAAATTATTAAAATTTTGTTACAAATTTAGTTTGTTATTGTGCAATGGAGACTAACTGAGGTCTGTCAAAGATTTGGAACATGATTTTGTGATCCAGAGTTTTAATGGTATATTTTGCTATTGTTTTAATGGTATATTTTCTGTATTATGCTACTGGTTTTTTTGGTGTATTTTGTGACAGATTTTTGGTGTATTTTGTTAACTAAGTTGAATGAATTAATATGGTAGATTTATGGTCTATTTTGTTGCTGATTTTGGTGTAGTTTGCTACTGTTTTGAAATACCTCTATGTACTGGATGAATAATATTTTATGAAATAATACTATCTAACAAGAAATTGTTTGCTCTCTGACTATATGAATACCTATACTGATAGTTTAATTCTCGCATCTATTATATATATATATTTATAATTGTTGTGTGTCTACTTATTTATAAGTTTGAATTATTATATATTTATAATTAAAGAACTTTTTTATCATGTGCATGTCTATATTGAGATGCATTTCTTTGGCGCAATACTAGACAACATTGGCAGTTGAAGTTTTTAGAATAAAAAATTTGATTGTAGTATAAACTATCGTGTAATATGATTTTGTAAGCCGAGTAGACTAAATATTGAAATTATATTTTTGAGTAATTAATAAAAAATTATCTTGTTTTATTTTCTTTTGAAATCTTAGAAATCTAACATATATAATACATTTTGGACACTCAAAGGGATATATTTTTTCTAAATCAAAATGAAAAATGTAGTTGTATTTTTTTTTTTAAAAAAATACTTTTAAGGGCATGCAAAGCGAGTCCTAAAAAATTACTTAAAGGCACTTAACCCTATTTTTTAGGACTCGCATTGCAAGTCCTAAAAACATTCTTTTAGGACTCGCGTTGTGAGTCCTAAAAAATTACTTAAAGGCACTCAACCAGATTTTTTGGGGCGTGCGTTGCAAGTCCTAAAAACATTCTCTTAGGACTCACGTGAGTCCTAAAAACTTAATTAAAGGCACTCAACCAGATTTTCAACGCAAGTCCTAAAAACAATTTTTTAGGACTGGCATCGCGAGTCCTAAAAAACCTCAGTTTTTAAGGCTCTCAAATAGAAGACTCGCGGTAAAATACCTTTTTTGTATTAGTGAAACCCTACTAAATACATTGATTCTGATTTTCAATAAGACAAAGATAGTCGTAAGTCGACATCTGGGTCAATGTTTACTCTTGGTCGTGGAGTTGGAGCCCGAAGAAGTATTAAACAATCCAGCATTGCATATTCAACCATGAGAGCCAAGTATATAAAGGCTTGTGAAGTAGTTTGGCTTTAGGAAGTTCTACACTAATCTGGAAGTAATTCCAGAAATGGAGAAGCCACTAATCATGCATTTTGTGACAAGAGAGAAAAGCATATAGAAAGGAAATACCATCTGGTAAGAGAAATTGTGCATCGAGGTGATGTGATAGTTATGAAGATAGCGTCGGAACAAAATCTGGCAGATCCATTCACCAAGATACTTCCTACAAAGTCGTTTATGGGTCATGTACACAATAAGGGATTGAAAGAGATGTGTCACTTGCTTTGAAGGAAAGTGGGATATTGTTAGGGTTTATGCCCTAAAAGCATGTAAAAATATATTTTATTGATTTAAATAAAAGTACAATTTAATTATATTTGGATGTTATAAATATTGTTTGAATAATTTGTATAAATATCAAAATATTCCATATTCATTTATCAGGATATGATCTTCTATTACTACGAGAGAATTAAGATCATATACAATGAATAATATGGTTAGTAACATATTAAAGTATGGAATCTTTAATGAATGGTAACTATCACGATTTACTAAGCATATGGGATACAACTAATCTAGATTCGGATTACTGATGGGGATAGACATCATGGTAAAGGTGTTGTATATAATAGTGATTATATATTACAGAACCGATATGAATTAACTATCTTTATAAACCTACCGTTTGACATAAAGATTTAATTCTTATCATAATAGATGATCATCTGTAGATCAGTCTAAATCATGAGTGATCATGAACTCCTGTTTGTGTTTATTAGATCTTGTGATTCATCTGTTAAGCTCTCTTGATATAATGAGGCTAATGTGTTTTATTTTGGAGATTCAATATCATGAATGGCTTGGAACATGATTTTACAATAATGGAATCCATGCTTTCCTAATGCATCGAATATTGGTTCCCTTAATGGTTAATTTTGGAACTTAATTGTTATTGAGCACAAATCTATAATTTGATTATAGATTAATTATTCGATTGTGAATTAATGGTATTTAAGGAACAAGAGGTAATTAGAATGATAAAATGGTAATTTTGACCAGCTCCAATTAACGAACCAATAAATGGAGGATAGAACTACATTTATTAATTATATCAATGGATTACAAGAGAAAACTCTGTAAAAATTATTCTATAAATACTTAGAGTGCAATTTCATATTTATAGTGGAGTAATCATGGACTTAATAAATAAGATTATTGAATTAAAGAGTTTAATTAATAGTTTGGTTTACTGGAGCTTCGTATTATAGGTCCATGGTCCCCAGGTCGCTTCTATCCTACACTGTCAATAGTAAGGATGTCATAAGGAAGATTAATATAGAGAATGACTAAATTGCAAAGGAATTAATTTTTCAAAGCATTGAAATAATTATGGGCAGTTGATTGATTATGAATTAATTAATTAACTATATATTTTTTATTTGAAAAACTTTACATTAGTTAAAATAAATATTAATCATGCTTGGATTAATATTTGGGAGAGTTTAATTATCATCTTATTATAAGATAAATATTTAAAATTGATAGTTTTAAGATAAAGTTAATTTTGAATTAACTGATATTTATTTTGGGATAAATATCTTGTCTTAACATTAATTAAACAAACAAATGAGAAAATCAAGGATGCACAATTAGTGACACACGCTACTCACTCTATTTGACAGTGAGTGGCGCCACTCACATGCCCTATTCCTAAGATTTGAATTTTGAATTTCAAATTAATTTATTTAATTATTCTTTTTTAAATATAATTTAAATTAATTAATTAAAAATATTATAACTAATCAGTTTTAATTTAATTAAATAAAGATTAATAAAATAGTTTAATTATCTTTATAAACCTGAAAAGAAGTGATTCTTTTCTAAGTCAATTGTTTCTAGGTTATCAAACTCTCTCAAAGAAAGAAACGACAGAATTTTCTATACCTGAAATTCTATAAGTTTGCATGGCCTCTCTCTTCTCAAACATCTATATATCTCATGTGCTGAGTACATCTAAAGAGCCTAAAAATCAACATATGAATCCTACGTTCCCACACACGCCCTTGTGTGTTAGAGGAATGGCTTGGAAGGCTAAGGTGTCAGCTTTCATAAGGATAAGAAGATCGTTAATTTTACTAAAAGACTTAAGAACAGTTGATAGGCTATGAGAGGTAATTTATATATGTATGATCTTGGCTGGTATTAATGATTTTTTGTAAACCTCTCCCTATACATTCTGCTGCATCTTTTGATATTTTTCTAATTTAATACCAATAGATGCGTTGTAGCTAAAAGTAATTTTTATCAAGGAGTGCTTGAGCAAAATCAAAAAAAGTCAGTGTCCAAGTGAGTTCATACGTGTATGAACTAAAAATTACCATTCTATTTCCCATTCAAAAAAAAATTCTACTAATGACCTATGATTTTTTCAAACAAAAATTGGGAATCATATTTTGTGTTCTCTTAGATTAGACCTTAGCCGTGGAAGTTATGGATCCCAAGAGCGATGGTGCTACTTCAGGTGTTGAGGATGGTGATGACTTCCTATTCCTTGTTCTTAAAGAACTTAGTATTTCTAAACATGTTCATTGTCTGACCTAGGATGACTTGCTCCATAAGTCCCCCAAAACTATGAAACTATGACCATGTAGGAGATGTTCTACTACACTTACTCCATGTTTGTTGGCTTTAGTGTTAGGAAGAATGATGTAAGAAGGGACAAGAATAACAATGAATTCCAAAGGAAATGGGCTTGCTCATGTGAGGGATTATATTAAGAGAAATGGACAAACTTATTGAATTGTAAGAGAACTCCTACAGCAATATCAAGAACAAGTTGTGGTGTGTGCTTGATGGTAAACCTAGATAAGTGTGACGGCTCGTGGGTAGAACGGAATTTCAATCCGACTCACAATCACAATTTAGCAATTTCATCAAGGATACAGTTCTTAAGATCAAATCGGAGTGTATCAAATTCTATTGGTCCACAAGTGATGACAATGAGGTGGTCCAAGATAAGGACTTGCCAAATATGAAACCTGAAAACACAAGATAGAGGGGGTCATGCTCGCGTACCATTCTTAAAGAAAGACCTATACAATGGGATAGGAAATCAACGGATACTAGACGACAATGAGATTGATGCTGAAGGAGCATTAGCATACTTGGAATGCCTAGCTAGAAGAGACAATAATTTTTATGGGATCCACATCTCCGTTGAGGATAATAGGTTGGCTAACATTTTTTGAGCAGACGAACAGTCTCGTCGAGGCTACGAATGCTTCAGAGATGTGATGGCTTTCAACATGACCTATAAAACTGATGCTTATCCTTTTTTGATACTATTTGGTGTAAACCATTACTTAAGAACCACAGTTTTTGGCATAGCACTACTATGTGACGGGGGTGAGGAAACATTTATTTGGGTCCTAGAATTCTTTCTAGACTGTATGCGAAACAAAGCACCATTGGTCATCCTCACTGATGGAGACCACGCAATGAAGAACGTTATAAACACAATGATGCCAAATTCAATTCACCATCTCTGTGTGTGGCATCTTACAAACAACGCAACCAGTAATGTGACGAACCTGGCTTTCAAGTCAGCCTATTGCTAGCTATTTTATATGTACTACACCGAAGAAGATTTTGACGAGATATGGAACCAACTTGCTTGTGACTTTGAACTATGAGAAAATGGTTGGGAAGCCAAGCAATACAAGAAAAGACATAAGTGGGCATAGACATTCCTCAAGAGAAATTTCTCTAGAGGCCTTCGCACAACACAAAGATTAGAGTCAATAAATTCTTACATGAGATATTTCTTAACAAGCAACTTTAAGTTATCTTATTTCGTTGGCACCATTGATGTTGTCGTGCAATGCATGAGGCACACAGAGTCCCATGATGACTTCTTTAGTAGGCATACTTCACCCTAGTTACCAAATGATTATCTTCGGACATACTATAAGGACTATGCTATATACCACATGCGAAAGATGTATGACAAGGTTCTTGAGCAGATCCATGAATCACATGCTTACTCTATTACTTCAACTGATTTAAACTTTGAATCTAGGTTGTTCTACTTGGCGAGGTTTGTAAGGGGACATGTGAAATACAGTATTAGATATTACCAAACTGAAGACCACCTAAGTTGCACTTGCTTGCTATATGAAATGCAGTGGACACCTTGCCGAAACATTTTCTCTGTTACGAAGTACATAAAATTGACACGGGTTCTGCCATCTTTAATAATGGAAAGATGGAGGAAAGATGCAAAGGATGTAATGGAATTAAACAAATCTACTTCCCACTCTAGAGTGTCGTCTGATGTGTTGGTAACTCCACACTGGGGATCCTTGACTTCTTCATTCATACATATTGCCTTACATGCAACAAAGCACAAGGACACACAATGAAGCTTGGTAGGAAATGGAATGCTTGGAAACTAAATTTGAAACTATCTCTGAACAAAGAAGAACTACATACATTGAACATGAAAATAATCAACAATCTGTTAAGGCAAGTCAGAGGATCATGAGGGATCCAAGGGTGTTGTTAAAACAAAAGGGGTGGATCCAAACTGATCAAAGTCCAAACAAAAGGAAAAGGAACAAGGTGAGGATAGGGAACAAATAAAGAGAAAAATATGTCACAACTATAACCAACAAAGCCACGACAAGGCAACTTGCAAAATTGTTAATCCAAGTGACTAAAGTGTAGATCTATCCACAGCATGGCACCAACACTGTCCTCTTAAGTTAATAACAATGATGCATATGCTCTTCCATGGTACTCACAAGAAACAACTGCAGATTTTGACATATTTCCTTCAAAATGACGACTTCCCTTGGTTCATAATGACAAAAGCACCCTCACAATCACATTACACCAACCGACTATATTGTCGATATCTCTGAACTGGATCTATCCTTAGCTAGGAGTAATTATGTCATTATTCTATATCCTTCCCTATATATGATGATTATTAAATCGTAATTATAATGTTCATGGAAATTATGAAATGTTATAAGTTAAAATTGTCGTGATATATTGTCTTCAATTTCAAGTGAAAACTATGCAAATCTATTGGACGACAATAAATATGTAAAACGATAGCTATACGACATTCACAAACAAATACACACCCCCTCACACTGTAATACACGCTTAAATATTGATTTATTTTTTAATGTTCAAGAAAATTACTTATATGCCCTAGTCGTGCTAGTTTATTGATTATTTTATTGAGGTACAATTACTATAATACCCAAACACTTACTTTATTGTATTCTTATTGAGAGTATATAATTGAATATATATATTTTTTGTCCATGTTTTCACCATGTGACACATGCAAGTCTCCGAAAGTAGTTAGGTTCTTCTAGATGGTTTAGTAATCTCTATTGAGCTAATTGTCTTCTCAGAAGATAGGCTACCTCCCTTCTCTGGGCAGCTCCTCGCGAGAAGGTTGTCCTCCAGCAGGCCACGCCCCAAGAACCTTGGATAGGTTAGCATGAAGTTCCTCCAGGTGAGTCCTCCAGGTTTGCAAGAAGACCTCTCAGAGCCTAGATAATAGTACCAGTTGTCATACATAGAGACCCTGGCCCACAAGTAACTGTCTAACAAAGCTGATGTCCTACATATCATGGTGTCAAGCCCGTATAGGCGACAAACAGCATGTCCCAATGTGCTACTTGGCGTGGGAAAACATGCAGCCACTCTCTGACATTGTCAGGAGCGTGTCTCCCCAGAAGATGGTGGGCTGCAGCCTCGTAAATGGGCCCCGTGTGATACGCACAGGCCCACCACTACCTTTCTCACAAAAAGGTGTATTAATTAGATTTTAATCACAATTACTTGGGAATATTTTTGTAATAACTTCCCATTAATGGAATTAATTGATCTCAACCTCTATGAATAGGGCTAGGGCATCCATTGTAAAGGGATCCCAAACTTTTGTATTTAGAGCATTGCAAAAATGCTACCTGAAACTCCATAGAAGCTTGCCCAACCAAGCTTCACCAATCCTAATACAATAGCCTCGTGGACTAGGGTAAATTAATAACCTGAACCACGTAAAATCTCTTGCTTTTTACTGCATTTCTTTGAAGTTCTATTTTACTAAGTTGATAGCAAAAAAGGCAGTCAACATTTTGGTGCTTAATTGAGAGCTTGAAGAAAGCTTTCAAGAGTCGACAATGGTGAAAACTAGAATAAACATTCCAAAAGTTATCGTGCCTCCCACTGCAACTGAGGGAGGAGAACCCATCTGACCACCTCCGCCAACAAACCCGGAGGTGGCCTAGGAAGACTACGATGAAAACATCGAGTATGACGAAGAGGACAGCGAGTTTTATGAAAGTGATTACTCTAAGTCCATGTACACGGAGGAGTCAATGCAAGTGGTGGCTCTCAGAGGCCAAGTTGCCTCCCAGTAGCAAAAGATTGATGTCCATGAAGGGAACATTGCCACCCTACATAAGATGGTTAATGCCATGAGGTTTAAGTCAGTGTTCACTCTTGGTGGAGGAGTTGTGGTCTGGATGAGTATTAAATAATCTAGGATATCAGATTCAACCATGGAAGTCGAATACATAGCGGCTTGTAAAGCGGCTAAGGAGGCGATTTGGTTGAGAAAGTTCTACAATGATCTGAAAGTAGTTCCAGATATGGACAAGCCATCAATCTTATACTATGATAACAGTGGAGCAGTAGCTAACTCCAAGGAACCAAGAAGCTACAAGAGGGGAAATCATATAGAAAGGAAATATCATCTGGTTAGAGAGATTGTACACCGAGGAGATGTGACTATTATGAATATAGCATCAGAACAGAACCTGGCTGACCTTTTTACCAACACACTTTCTGCAAAGTCATTTATGGGTCATGTATGTAACATGGGATTAACAAAGATGCCTTACTTGCTTTGAGGGCAAGTGGGAGATTGTTAGGATTAATGCCCTAAAAGCATGTAAAGACATTTTATTGAATTAAATAAAAAGAACAATTTTATTATATTTGAATATTATATTTATTGTTTAAATTATTTATATGATAATATCAAGAAAATTCATTATTCATTCATTAGAATACAATCTTTTATTAGGAAGAGAGAATTAAGATCATATATAATGAATAAAATAGTCAGTAACATATTAAAGTATAGAATCTTTAATGAATGGTTATTGGTGCAGTTTACTAAGCATACGGAATGCAAGTGATCTAGATTCGAATTACTGATGTGGATAGATATCTTACTAAAGGTGTTGTATATAATAGAGATTATATATGACACGACTGATAAGAATTAATTATATTTATAAACTTTCCATTTGACATAAATATTTGATTCTTATCATAATAGATGATCATTTATAGATTAGTGTAAATCCTGAGTATTCATGAACTCCTGTTTGTGTTTATTTTATCTTTTGATTCACTTGTTAAGGTTCTTTGTATAATGAGGCTAATGAATTTTGTTTTGGAGATTCAATATCATGAGTGGCTGGGAACATGAATTATAATAATGGAATCCATACTTTCCTAACAGATCGAATATTAGTTCCATTAAGGGTTAATTATGGGACTGAATAGTTATTGAGCTCAAATCTATAATTTGATTATAGATTAATTATTCGCTGGTGAATTGATGGTACTTAAGGATCAAGATGTAATTAGAAGAGTAAAACGGTAATCTTAACCAGCTCTAATTAACGAACCAATAAATAGAGGACAGAACTACATTTATTAATTATACCAATAGACTACAAGAGAAAACTCTATAAATATAATTCTATAAATACTTAGAGTTCAATTAGATATTTATAGTGGAGTAATCATGGAACTAATAATTAAGATTAGTAAACAAAAGAGTTTAATTAATAATCTGGTTTATTGAGGCTTCGTATTATAGGTCCATGGTCTTTAGATCACCTCTGTCCTACACTGTCAAGGGTAAGGATGTCAAAAGATAAATTTTAGGGAGAATGACTTAATTGCAAAGGAACTAATTTTCCAGGGCAATGAAATAATTATGTGATAGTTATGGGCAATTGATTAATTATGAATTAATTAATTAGTTAACTATATATATTTTTTATTTTGAAAAACTATAGATTAAAATAAATATTAATCTTATCTGGATCAATATATAAAGGTAGATTAATAATTATCTTATTTAGAATAAGATACTTATTTATTTATTTAAAACTAATATTTTAAGTTAAAGTTAATTTTGAATATTGATATTTATTTTGGGATAAATATATTGTCTTAAACAATAATTAAATAAACAAATGAGAAAATTAGGGATAACCCTAATGGTGTGGTCGACACACTCACTGTATAATGAGTGTGGTGTCACACATATAAATTTTCGATCCCTGGGATTTGAATTTTGAATTTCAAATAATTTGTTTTATTTATTCTTTTTTAAATATGATTTAAATTAAATAATTAAATAAGATTATAACTGATCAATTTTATTTTAATAAAATAAAGATTAATTAAATTAGTTAATTATCTTTATAAACCTAAAAAGAAGCGATACTTTTATGAAGGTCATTATTTTTCATAGACTGTCAGACTATCTCTCTGAAACAGATGCAATACTTTTCCTAAATCTGAAAACTATTCAATTCCTCTTCTCTCTATCAAACCTCTCATGTGTTGAGTGCATCTAGAGAGTCATAAATCAACATTTTGAATCCTACGTGCCCACACACGTCCTTGTGTGTTTGAGGATTGGTCTGGAAGATCAAGGTGTGAGCTTTCAAAAGTTGGATAGGAAGATCGTTGATTTTATACAAAAATATTTGACTACACATGATAGGCTACAAGAGGTAATCTCTAATCTAATTGTGTGTGATTTAATATATATATATGATCTTGGCTGGTATTAATAATTATTATAAAGGGCCCATTACCATGTGCGTATCTTTGATTTTCTCTATTAATATCAACAGTACATGCTTGCCAGGACCTGTACCCATTGGGGGAGAGCTGGGAAGGAGCTATTCGCACATACATCAGGAAATCCATGAAGTACTTGTACAAGGGCAAGGCGGCTCTAGCCATTAGGAGGTCTGGCTCCACCCTCTGAGACTGCAGTGCGCTCTCTCCGACTCTCGGCAAAGGCACACCAGGAAGTCCGTGCCGATTTCATAATTCCTCATGATGCGCTCCAAGGAAAGAGGATGCTTATGCTTGTTGGGGTATTTCTCTGCCTCAAAGCCCGTAGCCTCATACTTTAGAGTGGGATGAGGAAGGGAGCTTGGTTCACCTCCACCTCAGTTAGTCCGTGTTGTACCTGTGACACGGGCCTCTCGGCAACCAGAGCCACTTCTCGTACCACCAGCACTCGTGATTGTTTTGGGGCCTCTGCCCGAGCAGCTTCTTGTGGCATAAGGTTTTCTTGGGTCATGGTCGGTATCTTGTGATCGAAAGAGTAAAGCCTTGTTGGTGCAAGTGTTGGAGCTCCTCGGATTCCTGAAACAAGGCCAAGAAGTTAGCATCTTGACTAGAAGAGAAAGTGCCAAAATACGAGAAACCCTAAGAAAGTTGCTCGGGAAGTGGAGAAGGAAGAGAACTCTAAGGGACTGGGGTGTCCCCAAAGCCTTGGGTCTAGTTCTGGAGAACAGCAGTAGAATTCAAAGGTTTCATCAGAATATGGAAATTTTCCAGATTCGTTCGAATGTTTGAAAATGTGAAAATAACACAAAGAGGCCTGAATGGCCCATTTTTCGTAGCAATATTGTGAAAATGGACCTAAAAGGACCACAAAGGGGTTGAAATGACCTCTAAAACTCTGAAAACCACAAAATACTTAAGCATGCAAACTACAAATCATCTAAAGTAACCCAGATAGGAAAAAACAATGAAAATGCCTACTCGAGATGAACCGATGATAGGTGCTAAGTCATATCTGAACACGAAGATATTTTGTGTCGTTGACCTAGAAATATCTGTCTTCCCTACAGCCATCCAGAATTGCTAGTGAAAAGGTTTATGGTGAGGATTTCTATCGTGAGACGATAGGAGGTTTGCTGGAGCTCTAGTTTTTGGAAATTTCAAATGTTAGCGTAAAAGAATGGGAGACAAATTTTAAATTTTATACACTAAAACTTGGAAAGGAAGTGTAATGCCCTACAACCCAAGAGACATTACCATGTGATTTTAAAATGTGCAATTAACTCGCTAATCGAGGTATTAGACCAAAAAGTATGATTAATTACAGTAAAGACTCATTCAGATAGAATTAAGAATAAAATATTGGACACTCACTTAAATCATAAAAGTGTTACATTGGGATCCCCAAATATTGTTTAAAATATATTTACAACTTAAAAGTTATTATACATTCGACCTAGGCCACAAAACCAAATATTTATAACATGTTCCTCAAAACAACCCCAACTGTGGCAGCCAGGTAGGCCAAACATGTACGCACCGCTCCATGCCCTCAAATCATGCTTGGTCGGCTTTTCCATTACCCTTACCTACACCATAGAGCACCTGTGAGCCAAGGCCCTACAAGAAAACTCCACAAACATAGCACATAACAATTCATTTAAGGAAAAGCATAACCAAACGCAAACATAACAAACAATTCACAACAGTGGCCTAAGTCGATCAAGTGCATTACCAGGCACCGATTTCACGATCCTAACCGAGCGGGTGAACACAACACCCTAAATGGCCATGCCATGGCGGCCTGCATTCAGCCTACTTAACGCTGATTCTAGCCCATGCCGATCCCGACCATATCCGCTCAGTCTCAACATACACACATGGCATAATAATTACAAACATTCACATATAACACTAAGTGCAAATAATCAGACCATGCTCTACTCTACGGGCATAAACAGTTTTCTTACCTTTGGCCCAAGTGCAAGCAAATAGGCAAGCATGCACGACTCCCAAGAACGATCATCTCCTGAGCCCTAGCGGTAACGTAGTCACAACCCACAAATAACATTCTCATTATAATTTGATTCCATAATTGAAACCCAGGACCAATCCCGTACTCACAGGACCTCCAATTCCCCCACATGGGGTGGTGAAATCGTCCCCTGTGCCCCTAGGCCTATGCCCTAAATATACAAAATTAAGCCCCCAGAAAATTGCGTCGTGCCGCGACATAGCCATACAAGCACCGCGGCACCCAGCCAAGGCTCCTTGCTCTGGAACATCCCAGTGTCGCGCCTCAAAGCCAAAACTCCCAAAAAACTGGGTTGATCCACCATTGTTGCCCGAGCCAAAACTCCCAAATCTCATCCCATACTTGCATCAAGTTCCTAAATGAGTCTAAAACTCTAAACAGCACATCATAAGCAGCACAAGCACCTCAAAAACCAAACTCAATCTCTGACCCAAATCGAAACCCAACCCTTGGTTTAAGACTCTGCTAAACTTAAACCATGGAAGAAATTCACTAGAAAACAGAGTATATGCTTACCATACTAAGGAACCACGCCCTTTTGTCGTTGCTAGTAAACTCCTAGCTCCAAACCCCCTTCAATTCAAAGCTTTCCTCCTTAGCAAAGATCAAACTCCCCAAAACTAAGTGAGAGAGAGAGAGTAACGAGAGGGAGTGAGAATGACGTGAGAGCTGTGTTTTTTTTTTCCTAAGTGTTCTGAGAAGTTCCTAGCTAACTAAGTCACCCACTTGGCTTGAGCACGCATGTAATGACCCACTAATCTAGTCTATTTGGACCATTATCGAACTATACATACAAATTCTTACTAAAACATACATTTGCGAAAATACCATAATTTATTATAAACTTGTAGAAACAAAGGTTACTTTCATAAAAATAAGTAGGATATGGGTACCCATTGTCTTTAAAACAAAAATAACTTAAAGTAAAAAGAGTTACATAGAAAGTGCGGAAAATACATTTGAAACCATAAAAAACATAAACAAGACTACATCCTCGAATCGAATAACGCTCGGCCCCTTGACTCCATTCACCATCGATACACATCCTCTAAGCGTCACGAATCTTTCCGCCTCTAAAGCTTATTTCCTGCACATAAACAGAAAGGAATGAGCCTAATGCCCAGCAAGGAAAATCTAACACATAGTCATAAACATAATTTCATAAGAAACATAAAGACATATCATAACACATAATACACTTATTATAATGGCCATTATTACTTGGGGTCCCTTAGACTAAACAAGCTTATGCCCATGAGATTAGTGGGGTCCTACCAGCTAAATAGGCATATGCCCACAATCTTTTTGGGGTCTTGTTAGTCAAAAAGGGCATAAGCCCAAGCCTTCAAACATACACATTCATAACATATTCATAACATATCATAACATAACACATAAGATAACATAAACATAAACATATAGATTCTAGCATATTTTCCTTACCAAAGTCACCGGGATATGTGGACTGAGTTTGGACTTTTTGGAATACTCCTAAAACCATAAGAAAGAGTGAGTCTAAAGAAGAAAGGAGATGAAATGAAAGGGATGGAAAGACTAAACCATTGAAAGTCACACTTACCAAACTTATGTGCTTCAAGAACTTAGATCCCCTAACCAAAATGAAGATTAAGGTTAGAGATTGAGTAGAAGACTATGAGGAAGAAAATAACATAATACAGAAATGAACTAGAGTTTTGGTTACCTCAAAGACTTGTAAGATAGATCTACACCACAACCGAAATACTATAGAATCTCACTTCCCAAAGTGTTTGATAAGCTTATGATTTCCCAAACCAGGTGTTTACACTCTCACACTCACTTAGCACTAGCAGCTTCTGAACTTAGAGTAAAAGGTGAATAATGGCTGGGTACTAGGTCCTATTTATAGAGTTTGGGAATGAAAGTATCTTGATTTTACTTGAATAAAAATAATGGCTTTTTAGGTGAAAATCATTTGAATAATCGTTCAGCAGAGGCTGAAGACTCGTTCAAAAGATGCTGGACTGTTGAAGGAGTTTGAATGGCTGAAAGGAAATGAATTCAAAAGAGTTTGAATTTATGCTAGAGGAGGCGATATATCGCCCCCTGTAGGCGATATATCGCCTGGGCCAGTATGCCCGAGGCGACCGTGCATCGTTTCGTGTTTTCTGTATCTACGTGCTGCGATATATCGGCACACGCTGAATAATTAAACATGAAATTACACATTTTTAGCTAAGTTTGAATGGAGTAAACAGCCTTGACTAAGCCCTCAACGTATTCAAAGTTGTTGACTGGCCCTATAACATTCAAACTTTACTCCTTATTAAATTTAATCCTCAAAAATACTTAATCCTTAATCACCATTCATAACATGTGCTTAAAATCCTATTGGTTGATATCTAAACCTTATAGTATAATAAATATAATCCTTAATATCAGTCACATTAATCAAACCTTAGGTTAACTTAATATTCTTAAACTATAGATTAAACTTAGAAAATCTATAAGTACTACTATGAGTGTCCAAATAATTCCCGGTCTGAACCAAAAATCCACAGTTACAAAGATAATGCTATAAATACTATCATACTATTATCTATCTTAGCTAAGTAAAGTTCTTGGACTCTACAACGCACTAACTCCCCAAAATACCCCTAGGTTCACCCCAAGCTAGGTCTTTGACCCCGTTGTGACTATTCCACTAATCCGCTCCCTAAGACCACCTCAGACCACACATCTAAAATACACCCACTCAACAAAGTGGTCTCATTCATAACACACACATAATTACATTTATGCCCTCAATGGACCAAAATTGCAAACATGCCCTTATTAATCAAAACAAGCCACATGCATATTTAATACACCTAAACATGTATATCTAGATTAATCAAATACAAGAAATCAAAGACACATATATCATAACCCAAGAAATCAAATACAAAGACACATATATCATGATTAATCACATAATAATACAATGAAAGCAATTATTTCCCTCTCAGCACGCTAATCAAGGCACTAAGCCTTATTAGAAAATTTTGGGCATTACAACTATCCCCTCCTTATAGAAATTTTGTCCTCGAAATTTACCTGAATAGTCCTGGATGTTGATATCGCATATCTGACTCAAGCTCCCACGTTGTCTCCTCTACTTTGTTGTTTCTTAACAGCACTTTCACTAAGGCAACAGTCTTGTTTCATAAGACTTTGTCCTTTCTATCTAGGATCTAAATTGGTTTCTCCTCATAAGACAAATCTTGGTCCAATTCCAGGTTTGCATAACTCAACACATGTGTAGGATCTGATACGTACTTCTAGAGCATGGACACGTGAAATACATTGTGAACCTCTGATAAGGCTGGAGGCATAGATAATCTGTAAGCCACCTCTCCAACTTGTTCCAGAATCTCAAAGGGGCCAAAAGACCTAGGACTTAACTTGCCTTTCACTCCTCCGAAAGGGGAAACTCTAAGAAACACATGATCACCAACTTGAAACTCTTCACTTTTACATTTCAAGTTTGAGTAACTCTTCTCTCTATTCTGGGAGGCTAGTATTCGAGCTCTAATCTTCTCAATTGCCTCATTAGTCCTCTGAACTGCCTCAAGACCTAAGTACTTCCTCTCTCCTATCTCATCCCAATGAATGGGCGATTTGCATTTCCTCCCATACAAAATTTCATACAAAGCCACTTAGATAGTCGCATGATAACTGTTATTATAAGCAAACTCAATCAAAGGGAGATACTTACTCCAAGATCCCCCAAAATCCAGCACACAGGCCCGCACACATATCCTCTAGTATTTGAATCGTCCTCTCAGACTGTCCATCCGTCTGAGGATGATAGGTTGTACTGAATCTTAACTGCGTGCCCATAGCCTTCTGCAGGCCTTCCCAAAACTTAGAGGTGAAGGTGGGGTCCCTATCGGACACTATCAATCTCGGAGCCCCATGGAGGCGCACAATCTCCTTTACATACACCTCAGCATACTGCTCCACCATAAAATTCACTCTAAAAGGAAAAAAGTTGGCTGATTTGATGTACCCATCCACAATCACCCACACAAAATCATGTTTCCCTATTGTTCTCAATAACCCAACCACAAAGTCCATGGTAATATCCTCCCACTTCCACTCTAGAATCCCTAAAGGCTGGAGCAACCCTGCTGCCCTTTGGTGTTTGGCCTTCACCTACTGACAGGTTAAACACTTGGCCACATAATCCACCACATCCTTATTCATTCCTGGCCACCAATATAGAGTCTTTAGATCTTGGTACATCTTCGTCGTACCTGGATGTAAAGAATAAGGGGTGGTATGAGACTCATCCAAAATCTCTCGCTTGATACTAAAATCAATTGGAACACAAATCCAATTTTTATATCTCAACATATCTACCTCTAAAATAGAAAAGTCCCTAACTAGTCCAACTAAGACATCCTCCCTGTGTTTTCTCAACTGAGGATCCCCCTTCTGCACTTCTTTGATTCTCTTAAGGAGTGTGGACTGAAGAGTAATGTTGGCAAGATGACCAACTACCAACTCAATTCCTGCACTCGTAATTTCTTAAGCTAACTTTTTTTATATCTGTCTTGAACTGAACAGCTACCCTGGGCCCTTCCAACTCAATGCGTTAGCCACCACGTTGGATTTCCCTGGATGATACAAAATCTCACAATCGTAGTCCTTTACCAACTCCAGCCAATGCCTTTGGCACATATTCAAATCCTTTTGAGTGAAGAAATACTTCAAACTTTTATGGTCAGTGTATATTTCGCACTTCTCTCTATACAGGTAATGCCTCCATACCTTTAGTGTGAATACCACTGCTGCCAGTTCCAGATCATGTGTGGGATATCTCAGCTCATGCTCCTTCAGCTGTCTTGACGCATAGGTTATCACCTTCCCAACTTGCATCAATACACAACCCAAACCCTGCCTCGAAGCATCACAGTAGACCACAAACTTTTCCTTATCTGATGGAAGACTCAGTACTAGAACGGTGATCTGTCACCGCTTCAACTCCTTCAAGTTGTTCTCACATCTATCTGTCTAGACATACTTCGTCTTCTTACATGTCAGCTCAGTCAGTGGTGTTGCTATTCTGTAGAATCCCTCTACGAATCGCTGATAGTACCCTGCTAACCCCAGAAAGCTTCTAACCTCTGGTTCACTGCTCGGTCTCGGCCAATCTCTCACCGCCTCTATCTTGGTTGGGTCCACCAAAATCCACAATGTGGCCCATGATTGCTACTTGGGATAACCAGAACTCACATTTAGTGAACTTAGCATATAGCCTATGCTCCCTCCGATGTTGTAGTACCAAACGAAGATGTTGATCATGTTATGTCTCTGATTGGGAGTACCCAAGTATATCATCAATGAATACGATTACAAACTTATCCAAATAATCCTTGAAGACCCTATTCATCAAATCCATGAAGGTTGCTGGGGCATTGGTTAATCCAAAAGACATGACCAGGAATTCATAGTGTCCATACCTCGTACGCAACGTAGTCTTTGGTATATCTTCCTCCTTAATCCTTAACTAATGGTAGCCAGACCGAAAATCCATCTTAGAGAACACCATCTTCCCTTGTAACTCATCGAACAAATCGTCAATCTTGGGTAGCAGATACCTATTCCTAGTAGTCAACTTATTCTGCTTTCGGTAATCGATGCACATTCTTAAGGACCCATCCTTCTTCTTAACAAACAGCACAGGAGCACCCCACGGTGAAAAACTGGGTCTGATGAATCCTAAGTCCAGTAATTCCTATAGCTGAATCTTTAGTTCCTTTAACTCTTCTGGAGCCATTCTATAAGGTGTCCTCAATACTGGTTCACCTCCCGGTGCCAATTGTATGACAAATTTGATCTCTCGGTGTGGTGGCAATCTTGGCAAGTCTGCTGGAAATACATCAGGAAACTCACACACCAAACTGGTAGCACCCAGTCCAACTAAAATGACCCTAGTGGTATCCATTATGTTCGTTAGGAATCCTATGCAACCTTCTTGCAATAGGTCTCTAGCTCTCAATGCAGAGATCATAGGTACTCGTGGCCCACTCATTGTCCCCACAAACACGAAAGGTTCCTCTCCTTCCGGCTCAAAAGTTACAATCCTTCGCTTACAGTCTATCTCCGCCCCATACTTTGATAACCAGTCCATCCCCAAGATCATATCAAAACCATCCATCACCAGTTCAATCAGATCCACAGACAACTCCCTACTATCTATCTCCACTAGTAATGCTCTATCTCCTAGAGACTACCAGTTCCCCAGTTGGCACAAAGTCCTAAATTCCCTAGCATACAGATCATAAGGTCTACACAAACGATCTATCACCCTAGTAGATACAAATGAATGATTAGCTCCTGAATCAATCAATGCAATAAACGAAGAACCTACGCTAGAAATCTAACCTATCACAACCGAGGGACTAGCCTCAGCCTCGGTCTGGGTCAAGGTGGACACTCTAGCTGGAGTGAGGCAATTGCTTCTCTTTGGTTCCTCTTTCTTGACTTGAGGACAAGCTTTCCTCAACTGGGTGACACTACCACAAATAAAACAGGCTTTGACTTTGCACTCTCCCACATGGTATTGCCTACACCATGCACACTCTGGGTAGCTTCTCCAGTTCTCTCCTCCACCCTGACGGCCACCAAATGTACCCCGTGCCCTCCTATCTGGACCAGGAGGAACGAAAGTATCCGGGGCCTTCCTTTTCTGCTCACTGGGGCCACTACCTCGGCCAAAACTAGTGAAGGGATGTACCATCCTTTGAGCATCGCGCCTTGCAGTGCCTTCCTTCCATACCTGGTCTTCGGCACCCTTAGCAATAAGGGCTTTATCCACTACCTGAGCATAAATGGTAGTCCTTGGATCCAGTGTTATCTTGACATCCCAAGCTATCATTACATTCAACCCCCATACAAAGTGATCTCTCCTTTCCATATCAGTGGGCACCAGATCTGGTGGGAACTTAGCCAACCGGTTAAACTTCAAAGCATATTCGGTTACAGTCATTATGGTCTGAGTTAGGTTGGTGAATTCATCCACCTTTGCAGCTTGAACTGCCACACTATAGTACTTCTCATTTAAAACATCACAGAATTCATCCCAAGTCATGGTAGTCACATCTCTCCAATGAGACACAACTTCCCACCAGATGCGGGCGTCATCCCTTAACATATAGCTGGCACAGGCCACCCTCTCGTTTCCTTCCACCCTCATGAAATCTACTATAGAAGAGGTCATGTGTTGGTATTAAATTATCAAATGAAAGGTTCACAGCGGAATATATGGACCCATTTTAATAAATATTAATACCAGCCAGGATCATATACATATATAAATATTAAATTACATACAAATAGATCAGGGATTACCTCTTGTAGCCTATCAAGTGTCCTTGAGTCTTTTTATATAAATCAACGATCTTCCTATCTAGTGTTCTGAGATCTCACACCCTGATCTTCCAGACCAATTCTAAAACATACAAGGACGTGTGTGGGCACGTAGGATTCAAAAGGTTGATTTATGTGACTCCCTAGATGTGCTCAACGCGTGAGATCTAGAGAGTTTTGACAGAGAGAAGGTGTAGAATAGTTTTCAAGTTGATAGAATACCATGCTCCAGCAAGAAATCTGTTAATTTTAAATAAATGGACTTTCTTTAACGCTTTCTTCAACTAGACGCTTTTCCTCTTTTCCATTTCATGATCTTCATCAGCAACCTTCTTGAACCGTTAGATTCATCCATCTACACAGAAGAATAAACATCGTTAGTGGACCCTGAGTTAAGAGCTCAGAATGACAAATCTCTTTCCACTTAATTATAAGAACAAATAAATCATATTTACCTCTCCTATTCTTCATAAATTCAGCAATTATTTCACGCTTGGCCGATAGGATTTCATTCTCATAAAACCACTTATCATATGTGTATCCATGCATAGCATGGATGGCCTCCCATATATCATATGCAGATTTAAGGCTTTGTGGAGTATTTTTGGTCTCTATATTCACTGATTGAAGTAAATAATACATAGCCATATGATTTATTCTTAACCACTTGGCATACTCAAACTGATCAATCACTGAAGCATCTATTGGTGGTTCATCGATTAGTGGTGTTTTAACAGCCTCCATCAAATTCTCTCTTAACAATAATATATCCATATCATATCTCCAAAATACTATATTTTCATCATTAAGTTGAACCACTACATTGCAGTTGTTTTGAGACACTTTAACTGAAACAAAATACATTAATATCATCATTTGAATAAATATCAATATTTTGGAAAGTAAACATGATGCATGAATGCAACAATTAAAACACATAAATTAACATTTACTTTTCCACGATAAAACTACCCAAAAAATAAAGTGTCTCCTTAGGGTATGTCAAGTTAAATCCAGATAGTTTATAAGACAATCTTATCTTTATAATTTAAAACTTAAAATAACTCTTTATTTTCTCTTTTAAATATAAAGTACCGCTAGTTTGGTCAAGATGCAATTATCCACCGTAAAAGCTTAATTACATCTTTGTAAGTGTAACCCATTATTTCGTAATTCATAACTTAACTTAGAGAGTGCCGCCTTAGGGTCGGTCAATCCTAAAATACATCACTTATTCCTATCTTCGTAAGAAGCCAAACTTGGTTATATGTCTAGAAACCTTCCTTAGGGGGACGGAAACAAAGCCGCCTCGAGGCCCTATTCATATCTCACGTTGTTGTACTAATAATGGAGACCATACGTCACATTGAGATGTTCACCTTCTTCCACTTACTATTTTAGATTAAATGTGTTTTATTAAACTAATCAATTAATTCCAAATTAATAACCCTATAAATGTAATTAATTATAAAAGAGTCTATTTCTATAATTAATGTGATTTAAATAATTACCCATTACATTCATCTAACTTTACTAAAACACTTTTTACATAATGTTGGTTATCTTAAAGGCCTATAAAATCTATTGCCTTTATTATGGTGTGAGTTACCAAGTTTTAACTAATTTAATACTTAGCAGTTTACATGCAATTGGTTTCTCCAAAACAATTCATATAAACAAATAGGAAAATCCTAGTTAATCATGTTTGTAAAAGACACATGATGCATGAGAAACTATGTGGGGTTTCATGAATGGCATGTAATTGACTAATGCATGATCATGTTATCAATCAAACATCAATAAACATTTATTTAAATAAATACAATAAATAAATAAACAATAAATGATGAACCGAGTACTAATAGGTATTTCTAAGATTTACAACCCTTTGAAAAAATTAGAAATAAAATTGCAATCTATGCCTATGTAGCTTTCAAGACTCTCCAAGAATGCTCCTCCTCTCCTTTAGGCTTTCTTGCTAATCTTTAGAAACTTTGTTTTGCTCGACTTATTAATTAGAAACAAACTTTCTAATTAATTTATTTAATTAAAAGTAACTTTTAATTAAATAACCATTTGTTGTCACCTTTTTAATTTAGTTGAATTTCAATAATTAAATAATCAAATTCAAATAATTATTTAAACTTAAGATATTAAAATATCTTAACCAACTAAAAGATATTTTATTTTCTAATAAAATAAAATAAGATAATTAAACTTTTAAATTTTAATCATTTAAAAATTAATTAAATAAAAGATATTGTTATACCCAAAAAATAGGAGAATGCATCCTAGGAGGCTAAGGAGAATGCATTCTAAGAGAACTAAGGGGAGTGGTCCTAGGAGACCCCAAGGAGGATGTGGTCCTAGGAGACCCCAAGAGAGTGATCCTAGGAGAACCCAAGGATGAGGTCCGAGGAGAACTCAAGGGTGTGTTTGAGGTAAGCCTCCCAAGGTTTCCTAAGTGTTGGCTCGAACGTGTCCAAGGTAAGTAGATAAGGAGGAGGAGTCCCATGCAAGTCAAGAGTGGAGACTTAGATTTTGACAAGGAGAGCCTACTCAATGTCTGATCGGACATGCTTGGGAAATGCTAAAGGAGAATGCCTTGAACTTGTCCAAGGTAAGATGTCAAGGAGGAGGCCTTGGACCACCTTGGTCCAAGGAGAAGGCAAGAGGAGGATGCCTCGGACCACCTTGGTCCGAGGAGAAGGCCACAAGGTCCGATCGGACCTTGATTGGAGGAGGTAAGCTCGGACTCACCCGAGGTGAGGTGCTTCTTTCTGCTTCTTCTTTCTAAAGAGAGAAAATTGGGTCTGAGTATTCTAGACAGAGAAAATTGGGTCTGGGTATTCTAGAGAGAGAAAGTGCTGATATTTGAGAGAACTCTTGTATTTTCACAATCTGTACTGAAGAAACTCAGTTGGCTTAGTCCATCTGATCTTGAGTATAGATCTATAAATCACAACTCTAAGTGGATTAGGCTATTACCGACAATCGGGGCTGAACCACTATAAAAATCTCTTGTGTTCTTTAATTTCTTTATTATACCGTCTGTGTCGTTTTTACATTCTTTTGAAGGTTTGTCGTATTTGACGTTCTCACGTCGTTGGCTAAAAACGCAGTCAACAGATATTTTCAACAACTTAGGAATTAGGGTTTTGGGCACCAAGATGGTACCCTACGGTCGGAGGCACAAGGAGAGCCAAGGGCTTGGGTGACAGGCTGGCGTGCAGGGGCTCGACCAGAGGCTTGGCGCACGGGCGCAGTAGGCGCGAAGGCAGACGAGTGCATGCAAGGAGTCGCGGGGCTGAGGCTTCATCTGGTGGGCGACTGCAAGAGGCTCGGGCCTAGGCGTGCACGAGGGTGAGCAGGGGCTCAGGCTATGAGCCTCTTAGGTGAATGGCTCAGGTTCCTCCATGTCTTTATGTACAGATTTTTGAAAATATACATTTCTCAAATAAATTTACAAAAAATCCTATGCCCTTTATGGCTTACTGTAATGACCCAACTACTCTAGACTTTTGGACCATTAACGAAAACTATACATAAACACTAATTCTTAATAACACTTACAAGTGATAAGATCATAACTTTATTAAAACTTTGAAAAAGACAAAGGTCAAACTCACATAAAATTTAAGTTATGATATGAGATCCCATTGTTTTAAAACCAAAACATGACATAATGATAATTTAAAAAGAGATTACATAATAAAATGTGGAAAAATACATATAAAAACCATAAGAACAAAAACTACATCCTCAAATCGAAACTCTCGGCTCTTTGAATCCATTCCGCCTCAATACACATTCCCCAAGCTGCCAAGAACCTTACCCGCCACTAACACTATTTTCCTGCACATATAAACAAAAAGGAGTGAGCCTAATGCCCAGCAAGGAAAATCTAACATATAGCCATATACATAAAAATTCATAATGCAACATAAAAACATACCATAACACTTATGTCACATACATACTATAATGGCCATTATTACTTAGGGTCCCATAAACTAAACAAGTCATATGCCCATTAGATTAGTGGGGTCTTGCTAGCTAAGCAAGTCATATGCCCATAATCTATTTGGGCTTGTTAGTTGTATAGGTCATATGCCCAAGTCTACAAACATACTTAACATAGCATTTTTTTTTTCATAACACATATTCATAAGATAACATATAAATCATATAACACATATATCCTATCCTATTTTCCTTACTAAAATAACTGGGATATGAGAACTGATTTGGGACCTTGGAACACTCCTAAAAACCATTTATAATATGGTGAGTATATTGAAGAAAAGGGATGAAAGTGAAGAAGGAACTATGCTATCAAAATATACTTACCAAAAACCTTGTGCGTAAGAACTTGGATTTCCTAACCAAGAATAAGAATAAGGTTAGAATGAGTAGAAGACTGTGAGAACTTTAAAGAACATAATACAGAAATGGACTAGAGTTTGGGATACCTTGAGTACTTCTATGATCAATCTAAGCCTTGAACCGAAATGTGAATAAACCTTACTTCCCCAAGTGTTTGATAAGCTTATAGTGATCAAGCTTATAATTCCCAACCCAAGTGTTTACACCCTCACACTCACCTAGCAACTTGCAGCCTCTGAACTTAGAGTAATAGATGAATAAATGGCTGGCTACTAGGTCCTATTTATAGAGTTTAGGAATGAAAAGATCTCATTTAACTTGAACAAAAATAATGGATTTTTAAGTGAAAATAATTTGAATTATCGTTTAGCAGAGGCTGAAGACTCGTTCAAAAAGATGCTGGACTTATCAAGAGGATGAAGGTTTGAATGGAGAACGTTTTTGAAAACTTTCAAAATATGCTGAGAGGGGCGATATATCGCCCCCTGAAGGCGATATATCGCCTGGGCCAGTATGCCCGAGGCAATCGTGCAACGTTTCGTGTTTTTCGTATCTTCGTGCTGCGATATATCGCCCCTTATAGCTGCGATATATCAGCATACGCTGATTATTTAAACACGAAATTACACGAAATTGAGTAAACAGCCTTGACTAAGCCCTCTAACGTTTTCAAAGCTGCTGACTGACCTTAGAGTATTCAAATTTTAACCTTAATAAATTTAATCCTCAAAATACTTAATCATTAATAAACCCATACATAACATGTGCTATTATCTAATTGGTTCTTATCTAAACCTTATAGTATAATAAATATTATCCTCAATATCAGTCATATTAATCAAACCTTAGGTTAAAATTAATATTCCTAAACTATAGGTTAAACTTAGAAAATCTACAAGTACTACTATGAGTGTCCAAATAAATCCCGGTCTGAACCAAAAATCCACAGTCATAAAGATAATACTATTATTACTATTATACTACTATCTAACTTAGCTAAGTAAACTTCTTGGACACTACACTTACACAAGATCTAGAAAAACAATAAAAATCCTAACCCAATAGAACCATATAATTAACAATCCATCATTCAACAATATATTCAAAAAAAATATATTCATCCATTCAATATATATATCAACATACATATAACAAATGCAAGAAACCCACACAGTATTTAATATATATATGTATAGACTACTCTCGTACCAATTGTTGGTATTAAATTATCAAATCAAAGGTACACAGCGGAATATATGGATCCATTTTAATAAATATTAACACCAGCTAGGATCATGTACACATATAAATATTAAATCACATACAAATAGATCAGGGATTACCTCTTGTATCCAATCCAGTGTCATTGAGTCTTTTTGTATAAATCAACGATCTTCCTATCCAGTGTTCTGAGATCGCACAACCTGATCTTCCAGGCCAATCCTCAAAGACACAAGGACGTGTATGGGCACGTAGGATTCAAAAGGTAAATTTATGTGACTCCCTAGATGTACTCAAGACATGAGATCTAGAGAGTTTTGACAGAGAGAAGGTTTAGAATAGTTTTCAGGTTTAGAGAAAACTATCATTTTAGAGAGAGAGGGTCTATCTTTTTTTTATTTTTCAAAATAATAATCAAGCTTTATTCTGAAAGTCATGTATTATCAAACTTATAAGGATATTTAATCTAATTAAATAATCTGTATTTAATTCAAATATAATTCAAATTAAAACTAATTAGATATTTTCATTTAATTATTTATTTAAACCATAGTTAAAAAGAATAATTGAATAACTGATTAAACAAATTATTTGAAATTCAAAATTCAAATCCTAGGGATTGAAACCCTGATACTAGGTGCCACACACTATACAATATAGTGTGTGTCGCCCAAGCCTGTATCAGGTTTTCCCTGATTTTCTCATTTATGTATTTAATCAATCTTTAAGATAAAATATTTATCCAACATAAATATTAGTTAACTCAAAATTAAATTTATCTTAAAGTACCAGTTTAAAATTAAATAAATAAATATCTAAATATAAACAAGATATTTATTATTCTTTCTCTTTATAATAATCCAAACAAGATTAATATTATTTTTAACCTATAGTTTTTCAAAATAAAAACTATATATTTAAATAATTAATTAATTCACAATTAATCATTACCCATAATTATCACATAATTATTTTCTTGCCCTGAAAAATTAATTCATTTGCAATTTAGTCATTTCTCTTTATAAATATTTCTTTTGACATCCTTACCCTTGGCAGTGTAGGACAGAGGTGATATAGGGACCATAATACGAAGCTCCAATAAACCAAATTATTAATTAAACTCTTTAATCTAATAATCTCATTTATTAATTCCATGATTACTCCACTATAAATATGAAATTGCACTCTAAGTATTTATAGAATTATATTTACGGAGTTTTCTCTAGTAGTCCATTGATATAATCAATATATTTAGTTATGTCCTCCATTATTGGTTCGTTAATTAGAGCTGGTCAAAATTACCGTTTTACCATTCTAATTACCTCTTGATCCTTTAATATCATTAATTCACTAGCGAATAATTAATCTATAATCTAATTATAGATTTGAGCTCAATAACTATTCAATTCCATAATCAACCCTTAAGGGAACTGTTGACACAGTTTTTCGCCAATAGTGTATTAAGAAATAAAATGGGTAGATTAGTGCTAGATTATAAACCGCAATGAAATAACAACCATTCACTCAAAAGCACAGAATTTTTACGTGGTTCAGTGGTTATAATCTACCTAGTCCACGAGTCAATATTATTAATGTTTCTCTCTCTATTCCTACAGAGTTTCAGCAATACAAAGAATCATCCCCTTCCCTGTCCAACATTCCTAGTATTTATAGGGGAATTCCATGAACAAGTTCGGGTCACTGTGTAAACAAACAGCATAATTATATATGGCATGTAATTAATACAGATTATTCCCATTTACATTGGGATATGATTTGATAATAAAATAAATACGCTCCTGCTATCTCGAATAATAAATAATAGATATATGATACAACCTGGTCATTAATGAGCTAACAAAGAATTCCTGAATCTCCTAGGATCCTTCAATATGTGTTATATCTGGGTCTCACGAGCTGAATATCTCACCTAAGCTCGTGCTTGACAACTATTTGACTCCAAGATTGGAGTAGGTTCAGAATGCCTAAAATTGGGTCTCACCATTATGAGTCTCGACCTCGATTATTGCCTTAAGTGTTGGTAAGATAATGACTTGTACACCGTGTACGAACTGAATTGAACCTCGAGCTGCTCACATGGTTAATAACCAGATACTCTACTTGATGATTCTTCTACACTTTTAACTGCCAACTGTACCCGAGCTGAGTAATTGAACTCATGCTAAATTTAGGGTACAACATTTGCCCCCCAAGCTCCTGCTCGTGTTAAATGTCATCACTTTCTGACATACACAATAGGGGATTTTAGACTACTGTCATATAAAATCGTGCCTGCCCACTGCTCAAGTATTGGATACGTGGCTTCCTGCAATTGGCGTCCGTTCGGGTTTCGTGGACTGAAACAACTGTCCTATCAACTTTTTGCTGCCATATGGTTTTTTTAATCTTGACGCTTGGATCTCGAGCTAAGCCAATCGGATGGTCCGGATTAATTTTCGTAGTTTACGTATAAATAGGGTGATCAGTCCTGAGACCTCACCACCTTTGTATTCAAAAATTTCCTTTTCAAACACTCAAGCTTTCCTTCTTCTTCTCCAAAATCCCCAAAAACTTTCTTTACTTCTCAAATCTTCAGAAGCTTTCAAGGAGCTTCCTGTGGATATATATTGAAATCCTCTCTTAATCGAACTTATTTTCTATAAGTATTTCATCACTTGGTTTGAAAAAAAAAATTTATATTCAATTTCCAATGAGTTTTTTTTTACGTCGAAAAATGCTCATTGTTCAGTATCGTTAGGCTATTTCTGAGTGCAAAATAAGAAATGGGCTTCGGTCTAGGTCACATGAATGAAACCAAATTTGTTTAGAAATAAGATATTCATAAATCTGGGCAATTCTCTAGGTAAATCCGGGAAAACCCTAATCGAAAATCGGTTTGAATATCTGTTTGGGGTGTAGAAACCGAAAGGGTTTTAGGTTTAATTCTAGGTAGCTTAGGGGTTACGATTCCTTAGGCGGTTTTGCATTAAACCGCTTTCAAAAGGAAAGTAATGTGTTTGATTGCTCTGACACGCAGATCCCAAAGTATCTGGGGATTTTAAGAAATGAAGGCGTGTGGCCTAGGATACCGCGTAGGACCACATGTTGAAGCTAGGGCAAAATTTAGCTCGTATGAGCTTTCAAATTTCGAAAGTAGTCCAATTAGGCCTTTTCGTTTCTCGTACCTCCACGATCATAGTTATAGACCATCTTAGGTCGCTTTGTCGTCAAGCGAACTGAATCATGGCACCTCCCAAGAAGAATGTCGCGATCTCATCTACCTAAAACAAAGGCAAAGGCAAGCAGATCGCCTCTAACTCTCCCATTCCACACTTTGGTCCTGTGGTGGAGAGAGAGGTTTTCGTCGACCCCAAAGTATTTTTCGAGGCTGAGCATATAATCTCGAGGATAATAACTGAGGGGAAGGTGAACAAGATCCTGCTGAGTCACAATATCGAGGGGGAACAGAGCTGATGGTCTCATCACCTGACCTGCACTTGAGGGGGAATAGAGTTGTGCCCCCTTCCAAGACGACTACGATGCTTGGAGAGATGAACACCTGAAGGTCAGTGACTTCCTCCCATTGGACCAATATTTCGTAGATTTTCTTAACTACATTAAATTGGCTCCCTTTCAGCTCCCCCCAAATTCCTACAGGCTTTTGGCGAGGTTAAAATATATGTTTCTGAGGCACGAGTGGGAGGTCCCCACTCCAGCAAATATCCTATACTTGTCTCAAGGCTAGTCCTGACCAGAAAGGGGGAGGTGACAGATTTTATTACCTCACTCAGTTTTCGAACTCCACTTCCGTCACCGAGCTTCCCAGCCACCCAAATGACTATAAATATTTATTCTTTATGTCAAATGGGTTAAAGAACTGTGAGCATCGGTACTTCAACCGTCCTCGTAAGTCTTCTATCTTTGTGAATTCAGCACGTGAACTTTTATCATCATCATGAAATTTTATATATATATATGTTTTGATTAAGTTTGCTCCTTGTGCAGCTATATTTGCAAGGAAGAAATGATCTGAGACCCTCGGGGGTCAATACGAGACTTTGTCTAGCCTTTCTCCCCGGGAAAAAGACTATCGCCAAGTCGTCAATGACGCCACCATGGTGGCATGTAAATTAATCAGCAAGGATCAGACATTAACTCTGAGGACCCGAGTTCCACTTCCCGTCATACCCGAGCTCCCCTCTTCTCAAGGGGCCTCGCCAACCACCGAGGACACTAAAGAGGAAGAAGATGTGGCACCGTTGGTGAGAAAAAGGTGAGCTCCTGAAGATAATCAAGGGCCTAATCCTGAACGAGCTACATTCAGGGCAGCATTCGGCCCCTCCAGCCAAGGTAACCCATACCTTTTAGAGAATTAGATCGGGTCGTTGCCAGCTATAGGCTGATCCATTTTAACCCTAACCAGCTCGTTAACCATCACCCTACCGATCCAAACCTAAACTTAACCCTTCTCCAATGTGTGGATCATTTGGTGGTACACTATAATCATAGCTATCCCAAAAGCACCATTGTAGTCGACAACACATTAAACTTTAGATCCACCATCTTTGAAGAGTATGGGACCAACCGTAGGACCTGGCCTTCCCTGCTCCAGAGTGCATTTGCTCCTGGGTTCAGGCAGTACGTAGATGAATCCACCCCTGAGGAAGGACCTGAACCCCCTAGGATCCAGGAGATCATAGGCTTAGATTCCCCCTCCCCTCCGTTGATCCCTGGATCAGAGGTTATACTTAGCCCGGTCAATACACCCGAGCTAATCGTAATAAATTCATCCCCTAGCCCAGAGGGTAGGATCCTTATTCTTCTTTCTTTACATCTATAATACCTTTGAGGTATTACTCCTGTGAATTAAATCCTTTGATCGTTCTTTTTTTAGGTGAAGAGATGGAATTGCCCGGAGCTCCAGATTTAAGGAGTGCCTTCAGGCCAAATGGCCCAGAGCTAGGCCCGTATTAAAAAGGCCCAGGGTGGCAAAGAAGACCACCCCTAAGATAAAGGGTACTACAAAGTCACCTCCCAAGGGTAAAGGTGCAAACACTGCTCGGGAGTAACCATCAAAAGAACTCCCCCAGCTCTGGTAACAACTGTCACTGTCAAGCAAGCTCCTCCTCCCCCTCCTCAACATATGCCTTCCTCACATCCCCAATTTATTCAAATTGAGGCCCCCGTCCAAAGTGAGATTTTTCTTGTCGAGATACCTGTCAAGCAACACGATTTGGATAAGATCCCTGAGGCTTTTTTGGGGTATCGTGTACGAGCTAGCAAGTCGCATGGTGGGCCATGCATACAAAGCTAGTGGTAGGGATTTGAGGGCCATAGAAGAGCACAGCCCAGAAGATGTCCTCGAATCTGCTATGGGGATGAACCTCACCATGAGTCTTTTTCCCACTTCTAACCTTCTTTTTCTTTACTATGTGTTTTTTTTTTTGACTTGCTTCGCTATTCTGCAGTCTGTCTTGGCTCAATACCGAAACATATCTCGTCCTAAAGCTAAGAACGAGGAACTACGAGCTGCCTTAATTGCTGCCCAAGAAAATGAGCAGGTCGCAAAAGCTGCCCGGAGTTTTGCTCAAGAGAGTGAGCATGCTACCAAACCTCCTCTCATTTCATCTCAAGAGAGCGAGCAGTATGTGATAGCCGCATTTTCCACTTCTCAGGCTCAGGTTGTGGAGATGAATCGTCGCACTAATCAGCTTCAAGCCGAGAACAACGAACTTAAAGCGAAGCTGATCGAGGCTGAAGCTAAGGCCAAGGAGGAGGCTACAATGTCCTTGTCGACAATGGAGGAGATGCTTTACCGTTGATGGGATTTTAACTAGGACGGGAACTTCTCCTTCATGCAGCGTGATCTTTGGGATCCATATCTTGCTAAATTCAAGAAATGGTTTTCGCAGGAACCCTTGGAGACTGGTGAGGCTTCCGGAGCTGCGGAGGAAGATGGTGAGAAAGTTACTTTGGTTGAGCATACTAACGGAGCCCAATGACTTATTCAAGATTTTTGTTGTAACTAATTTTTTTTTTAAGTTTCTGTAACAATCCCATGGGATTAAAATGATTGCCTTCAGGTTCAGCTCGAGGTTTCTTCTCCTCGATGAGACAATATTTTTTTTTTTAATATACATCTAACTTTTGATCTATTTGTCTTTCCTTTATTATTTTCTCATGTTTATGAATCCTTAGACTCTTGTACATTCGAAATCTTAGGGATCAACTTTTAGATCGAGATAGATTTTATCAATCTTGGTTGTATCCAAGATTTTGCTTGCTTATTTGCATCATACCTGTTAAGAATCAGGCCTCCGACCTAGTTATATCTAGGGTTTTTAATAAACTTTTTTTAGGCTTAGTTCACGCTAGGTTTATTGAAAACTCGAGCTTTAAAAAGCTGTTGAATAATCAATTTCTCCAAGCTTCTAAGTTTTTAATCTTATCCGAGTAAGCTTAATTTTCTCAAAAACTCACCTCGGTTATGTGCCCCCCAAGTAACCAGAGCGTATAAACTTTCCTGGTTACTTTTACAATGTGAGAGCACGAGCTTGCAATAATAAAACTAACAAATTGTTATTCAATAATATATGTCATTTATTTGAAATGGATTTTATAAATAAGCCTTACATTGATAATAATAGTTTCTTAAATGAATAGCATTCCAGGTCCATGGGACTATTTCTCCATTTAGTCAGGCTAGCTTAAAAGTTCCTTCGCATAAGACCTCTATGATCTGGTACGGTCCTTCCTAGTTTGGGACCAACACACCATCTATGGGGTCTTTATTCGCCAAAAAGACCCTGTGGAGCACCAGATCGCCTAATCTGATTTTGCGTCCCTTAACTTTTGAATTGAAATAACGATTGATCTTTTGTTGATACTGGGTGGGCTGTAATTGGGATTCCACTCATTTTTCTTCGATCAGATCGAGAGATGTGCTAAGTAGCTCGTTATTCTGTTCTTGATCAAATATCCTCTGCTTGTGAGCATCCACCATTACTTCAATCAAAAGAATGGCCTCACTTCCAAAGGTTAGAGAAAAAGGAGTATGCCCCGTGGAGGTTCTATGAGAGGTTCGGTAGGCCCAAAGTACTTGAGGGAGCTGCTCGGGCCATAATCCTTTAGCCTCGTCCAACCTTTTCTTCAGGCTCGCCTTGAGGGTCTTATTTACAACCTCAACCTGCCCATTGGCTTGTGGGTTTGCTACCAACGAGAAACTCTTCGTTATTCTGTATCTTTCACAAAAGTCGGTGAAGAGATCACTATCGAACTTTGTCCTATTGTATGATACAATATTTTTTAGGGAGTCCAAATTGACAGATGATAATCTTTACCACAAAATTCGGGACTCTCTTTGAGGTGATGGTTGTCAGAGGTTCGCCTTCTACCCACTTCATAAAGTAATCAATTGCCACTACCGCATATCGAACTCCTCCTTTCCCCATAGGTAGGGAACCTATCAGATCAATTCCCCATGTTGCAAATGGCCATGGGGATGAAATCATTGTTAGCTCGACTGGAGCAGCTCGGGCAACTATGGCGAAATGGTGGCATTTGTCGCATTTCTGAACATACGAGATCGAATATTTTATTAAAGTGGGCCAAAAATAACCCTATCTTAGTACCTTCAGTGCTAAGTTTTGCCCCCCAACATGATCTTTGCAAAAACCTTCGTGTATTTCTTGCAAAATGGTTCTGGCTTCCTCAAACAGAACACACCGTAGGAGGGGCAACGAATGACCCATTGATATAGGGTTTCCATCAACTATTACATACCATGGAGCTTGATAAAGTAGTTTTCTCGCGTCTTTTCTGTCATCAGGTAACTTTCGTTACACTTGGGCTTTCCAAGAACTCCATTGGTACTACAGTCAATGTTTCAGCCACTTTGGTGGTAGTAAGTCATCCCAAAGCATCAGCATTAGAGTTTTGCTCACTAGGTATCTGTTCAACGGAGCTAAACTCAAATTCAGACAGTTCCCCCTTCACCTTAGCCAGGTAGGCCGCCATCTTGATGCCTCTAGCTTGATACTCTCCCAATATCTTATTTACCACGAGTTGGGAATCACTATAGCATTGGATGGCTTTTGCCTTCAACTCTCTTGCCACCCTTAGCCCTGCAGTAAGGCCTCATATTCTGCTTCGTTGTTGGATGCCGTAAATCCGAATCTAAGAGTTGTATGGAACTGATGTCCTTCAGGAGAGATTAAGATTATCCCAACTCCTGACCCATTCTCGTTTGATTATCCATCAACGAAGATTTTCCATAATTCTTGCACCGGCTCCCTCGTGAGCTCTTCTTGAAAACTGATGCATTCAGCCATAAAATCAGCAAGGGTTTGACTCTTGATTGAAGTTCGTGGCATGTATAATATCTCAAACTGGCTCAATTTGATGGCCCATTTTAAAAGGCGTCTCGACATTTCAGGTTTTTGCAATACCTGCCTTAAAGGTTGGTTAGTTAAGACGTTGATAGAATGGGACTAGAAATATGGTCGAAGCTTTCTGGAAGCCAAAATTAGACAGAATGCCAGCTTCTCTATCAGTGGGTACCGTGATTCAGCTCCGAGAAGTCTCTTGCTTACATAATATACAAGCGAACATTTTGTTGACCAAACGTTGGTATGTAGCTCTAGAATTTTTCAATCTGAATGGCATAACGTTGTAACAATATACGTTATGCTCGGTCATGAAACTAGTATGCCCTTGGTCCGTAGGGTTCATCGCGATCTAGTTATATCCAGAGAACGCATCCATGAAATACATGAGCTCGTGACCTGCCATGGCGTCTACCAACCGGTCAATCCTTGGCAGTGGGAAACAGTCCTTGGGACAATCCTTGTTTAGGTCAGAGAGGTCGACACAGGTTCTCCACCTCCGGTTCAGCTTCGGGACCAACACAAGATTGGTAACCCAGATCGGGTATTTTGCCTCCTGGATAAACCCGCATTTTAGTAACCGAGCTACTTCTTCCTCTAGTGCTTCAGCTCGGCTGTTCCCAAAAGCCCCCGTTTTTGGGATTTTGCAGGCATGTTCCTGTCCAAATTAATGTGAGAATTATTATATTCAAACTTATTCCCACCATATCCTCATGCAACCAGGTGAAAACATCCAGGTTCTTCCGTAAAAAATCGACCAGTTCCTTCTTTCTTCTGTCTTCAAGATTCTTTCCAATTTTTGCGACTCTTGAAGCTTCTTTGAGGTCGATGTTCACTTCCTCGACCTCTTCTATGGCTTTGAGCTCTGACCTATCTATGTCTATCCACGGATCAATTTTGTCACATTGGGCGACCTCACTATCCTTGTAACGCCCTGGATAGCCAAGATTGTTACACCGTGTGTTTATAAAAGTGCAAGACTTGTTAATCAAGTCATTTAACTCAAAACGTGTTACCAAAACTATAGTTGAACTAGGGTTAAAATATTTTGATCTCAAAGCTTCATTTCTTTTAAATAAACACTCTTTTTACATGGGATCCCAAAAGTGATAAGTTTAAGATCGTTTACAAAAGAATTAAGATTTAAATACAACGATTAGCCACTCTAAGGCAAAACAAACGGTTAAGCATTTCCCGTCCTGTTTCACTCCTTGGTCGTGGCGGCCGAATAGCTGATCCTGTACATTCATCCCCGCAGCTCTCCATCTCAGGATTGGTCCAACTTGACTTTTCCTTTACCTGCACCACATAGCACCCGTGAGCCAAGGCCCAGCAAGAAAACACAATAGCAGAGCATAATCATTCAACAGACAGTCAGATAACTCATACCACATAAGCATGTACTCAACAGTTTAAGCATTCATGTTAATCAAGTATTCAACATACCAATTATATCATTCCATATCAACAATCAATCCACACATGATAACCAGGGTTAACGCCCATAGGCCCCACCCTCTGTTTATCCCACTGACTCCGGCCCGCTTAAACCGAGCTCAATGAATATTAAGATGTCCCTGGATACCAGTGGCCGAGCCGCACCCTGTGCACAAGTATAATTTACGGCACCCTTAGGCCGTTTATCATATGTCCCATGGCGTAATACCATCTATGACATTATACAAATATCAGGAGCACTTAGTCCCATCACAAACACATAACCGGGTGCAGTTTTTTTACCTTTAGATTCGATAGCTTTGTTCAATTTGATCCTCGAGCACGATCCCTCTTGGGCCCTGGCGTACACCTAGTCACAGCCATAGATCAGAATCATCACCAAACCTCAAGTCCAAAACCTAGCCTCGAGATCAATCCCGAGCCCTCGGGAAGCCCTAATTCCACCAAACGGGATGGTGGAATCAAACCCCGAACCTCCGGGAAAAAACCCCTTTCTGGAAACAGGATAGCGCTACAGTGCTACAAACAGAACTTAAAAATGCCCTAGAACACTCAGCCTAGCGCTACAGCGCCCAATGGCTAGCGCTGTAGCGCTAGTCACAGCACAGCAACTCCTGCATTTTTCCTCCTTCGATTTTCCCCGAGCCAAACCTCACCAAAACTCTTCCAAACTTAAACCAAACATAAAAACAAACCTACCAACCTCCTCCACTTATCCCAAGCATCCCAAACACACATAACCCAATCACATTCACCCCTAAACAAAGAATTCACCATAGCTGAACCTAGAGTTCAAAAACTTAACAAAACAGCCACTGAAACCACAGAACTTAAACTTGAATTCCTTACCTTTGCTGGATGAGCTTAGCCTAGGTTGTCCTTCTCACTAGCTTGACCTTCACCTCCTCAAAGCTTAGCTTCAATTTCCCTAGAATTTCCCCATCAAGACTCAGCTCAAAGTCCATAACAATACCAAAACTAGAAACTGAAAACTATCTTGAACCTTACCTCAAATGAATGGTTTGTTCTTGCTAAATCCTTGCCAATTCATCAGGCCAGACCAAGGACTCTAGCCTCAAGCATCTACTCTGAATTTCCCTGAGTTTCTACCCCAAAGAACCTCAAGAATTGATGGAGAAAAGCTTAAAACGAAAGAGAGAATAATAGACTTCCTATTTCCCTTTTCCTTCTCTTCTTTCTTTTCTTTCCTTTCTTTCCTTCAGAATTCCAGCCCTTTCTACACAATCCACTAAGTATAAAGCGTAATAACATTTATCCCTTATAAGACAATGACCCCAATACTCTCCCATAATTCCTAAGCCTTTTAATCCACCTAGGGCATTTTGGTCATTTCTCCTAATTCCCGCTAATTCCTCGAGTGTCTCTAATATTTACCGCTTACCTCTCGACACCTAACTAATCACCAGTTATATTCCTCAATGTCAAAATTGACCCTAATATATTCTCTAAATTCCCAGAAATACCCCTAGGCTCACCCCGAGCCGGGTATAAATCCCCACCGTGACTTTTCCGCTAAACCGCTCACTAGAATCACCTCGAATCACAGATTACAAATATATCCACATAATAATGTGGTCTCGAAAAATTATCACACATATATATATATACAGTTATGCCCTCAACAGGCCAAAATTACGATTATGCCCTTCTAACCTAATCAGGGACTACATGCATGCTCATACACATAGTCATGCATCACAGTTAATCAAATAGTCATATATCATATGTTTAAATCATTAAATCACATATAATCCAGCTATGCCCTCCTAGCATACTAATCAAGGCCTTAAGCCTTATTAGAAAATTTTGGTCGTTACAATCCTCTTCTCGTTGAGGTTCTTCCGTCCCATGAGTGACTCCTACTTCCTGGGACTACTCACCTCCGTCATTTATGACCATTGCATGTTGCTTGGGTTGTGATTTTCCCTTCATAGAAATGTTGTAGCATTCTCTGGCAGTGATTTGATCGCCTTTGACTATGCATTTCCCCAAAGCTGAGGGGAATTTCATTGCCAGGTGTCAGATTGATGTTATGTCTTCAAATGACATCAGCGCGGGTCAGCCCAAAATCGCATTGTATGCGGCCGGACAATTGATTACCACGAACTCGAGTACTTTGGAGACAGTTCGTGACTCTTCTCCTAATGTCACCACCAATCTGATTTTCCCTATGGTCGTCGTTCCTTCACCCGAAAATCCGTACAGAGTCATCGAGGTCGCCTTCAAATCAGATATGGACAGTCCCATTTTTTCCAGGGTGGATCTAAAATGTAAATTTACGAAGCTTCCGTTATCCACTAGTATTCTTCGGACCCTTCGGTTGGCGAGCTGCACGGTTACCACCAACGGATCATTATGTGGGAATTGGACGTGGCTAGAATCCTCTTCCATGAAAATGATTGGTTGTTTTTCCAATCGCTGCTGTTTTGATAACCGTTGCTCCGGGACGAACTCCACCCCTTCAACTCATTAATGTACCTCTTTTGGGCCCCGCTACTCGTGCCTGCCAAATGAGGTCCTCCATAAATAGTGGTTATATCTCCCCCTACTATTGGAGGAGATTCGACCTGATTTGCTTGAGCTCCAGATTGACCGATCGGAGCTTCCGGGACTGACTGAGAGTTCTGTTCGGCAGGCTGATTGGGAACTACTCGATTTCGGGCGTACTGGGCCAACGGCCCAGCTCGAATGAGAGTCTCAATTTCATCCTTCCTCTGCCGAAAATCATCAGTGTTTTGACTGATGTCATTATGGAATCGGCAGAATTTTGAAAGGTCTCTCTTCGCCCTCTGGTTTCTTAAAGGTTATGGCTTCTAACATGGGAGGCAATTAGAATTAGCCAGAAAGATACGCTCTCGGGTATCCGTCAGGTCAGTATATGTAGCATAGATAGGTTTGAACTTCTCCACGGACTTGTTTTTCTTTGTCCCGCTCTGATCGCCTTCACCGTTCCCCTTCCTTTTGTTGTTCCCCCCTTGGTTATTCTGGGTAATGGCTTGAGCTGTAGCTGCAACATCCATTACCGCTCCAACGGGTTAGACAGGGGTCTGGCTGGTTCCTGTGATAGAAGCTCGTGCCTCCTCCAGGTTTATCCATTCCTGAGCTCGGGCCAAGAATTCATCTACACTCTTAACTCCTTTTCTTTGGAGTTCTTGCCACAGGTCACCCCTAACGAGGATTCCCGTTCTCATTTCCATGAGCTTGGAGCTATCTTCAGCGTCCCTAGCTCGTGCAGTAACATTGGCAAATTTACTCAAATATGCCTTCAGTGTCTCGCCAGGTTGTTGTTTTACGTTGGCCAATGAATCAGCCTTGACCCGAGTTGTCTGTGAAGCTTGGAATGCTTTTTTTAAATCGAAGGAAAATTTCTTCCACGAACTTTTAGAATGCCTCTTGTATTGTTTAAACCACTGCCTGGCAGGGCCAACCAGAGTTGCGGGAAACAAGATACACCTTAGATCGAGCCCTACATTATGGGCCATCATCATGGTGTTAAACATTCTGAGGTGATTAGACGGATCTCCATCTCCATCAAACTTTGACATGTATGGCATCCTGAAACCTACAGGATATGTTGCCACTGCAATGTTTGGAGCAAAAGTTTTGAGCTCCTCATCTAAGTCGCAATCGTCCTTTTCCTTCCCGGACAAGAGTCTTTTCATCTGCTCTTCGATTAGAGTCAGTCTCTCAAGGGTTTAGTCCCTAGGTTAGCCGGGGGCTGTTCAACAGCTCCCATCCTATTATACGTGTTTGACGGGTTATTGTCCCTCCAAGCTCGAGCTTGGTTATGTGGGACATTCCCATTGTCGCATACTATGGACGGACCTCCCTCATGTCGAGTATATCTAATATCCTCATCCTTAGTTGGATACCTTCTCTGTGAGTTCAAATGATCGCGCAGGTCGGGCTGTGGATCATATCGAGGACTTTGTGCTGAACTTAAATGATTTCTCAGGTCGCTCTCGGACCTGTCTCCATGATGGCTCTCTGTCCAATAACATTCATTTGTGAAACTTACAGCTTGCGGTCGAGAACGAGGACCTGGATTCTCAACACGCGTTCGTGGGACGGAAGTATTTGCAGACGGGTGAGGATTTCTCCTACTGTCCCCATGAGCTGGAATATCTTATTGAGGATGAGGTGGTGTTGGATGTCTTACATGTGACGGAGGATGACTTATTGGCAAGGCTATCCTCGTTTCATCAGGACTGACTAAATTAGCTCGCCTTGGTTCTACTCCGACGCCCTAGTTCTCTGTGCCTAGTGCTCCGATCGTGGCACAGAGGGGTTTGCTAGAGCGTTGTGCCTTCATGAGCTTGTCCCAACCCCTCCTCGTGGATTGTTATGGGCATTTCTGGGAATCTATGAGGAAGGCACCGAGCTTGAGGTCGCTGTTCTAACTGATTGACTTACATACTGATGATCCCTGTGATGATCAGTGGGCCAAGTATTCTGGTGACTTTTCCCTAAAGGCACAGAACTCGAAGTGGCAATTCTGGCAGATCGACTCGATTTAGGTCGGTTATTCCTGTGGCACTTATGAGACCCACTTTGCCTCTTTCTGACATTAACATCGGTTGCAAGAGGGGGTAACCAAGCCAGGACCTCAATCTGTCTGTTTGCCCTAGCGAGATGGCTGCTCAACTACATGTTTTCCATCTCGACGGCAGTCAGCTACCCTGGATTAGGATTTGGCGGTAATGACGCCGAACTCCCAGTATCGTCCTGGCCTGCCGATTGTTTTCCCAAACGTTGCTGAGCATCCGAGCCCCTTTCATTGGGAACAACGGTATGATGGGCCTCCTGCCCAGCAGGTTGTTCTGTCTCATTATCATGCATTAAGCGAGTGACCACCATGATGAGAATTCACTAGAACTTGTGAAGCACTAATTTAATCTCAATGAAAGCACCAAATTGTTGATGCGATTTTTCACCAATAGTGTATTAAGAAATAAAATGGGTAGATTAGTGCTAGATTATAAACCACAATGAAATAACAAGCATTCACTCAAAAGCACAGAATTTTTACGTGGTTCAGTGGTTAAAATCCACCTAGTCCACGAGTCAATATTATTACTGTTTCTCTCTCTATTCCTGCAGAGTTTCGGCAATACAAAGAATCGTCCCCTTCCCTGTCCAGCATTCCTAGTATTTATAGGGGAATTCCATGAACAGGTTCAGGTCACTGTGTAAACAAACCGCATAATTATATATGGCATGTAATATACAAATTATTCTCATTTACATTGGGATATGATTTGATAACAAAATAAATACGCTCCTGCTATCTCAAATAATAAATAATAGATATATGATACAGCCTGGTCATTAATGAGCGCACAAAGAATTCCCGAATCTCCTGGGATCCTTCAGTATGTGTTATATCTGGGTCCTCACGAGCTAAATATCTCACCTGAGCTTGTGCTTGACAAATATCTGATTCCGAGATCGGAGTAGGTTCAGAATACCTAAAATTGGGTCTAACCATTATGAGTCTCAACCTCGATTATTACCTTAAGTGTTGGTCAGATAATGACTTGTACATCGTGTACGAACTGGATTGAACCTCGAGCTGCTCACATGGTTTATAACTAGATACTATACTTGATGATTCTTCTACACTTTTAACTGCCAACTGTACCCGAGCTGAGTAATTGAACTCTTGCTAAATTTAGGGTACAACAGGAACCAATATTCGATCCGTTAGGAAAGCATGAATTCCATTATTGTAATTCATGTTTCCAGCCATCCATGATATTGAATCTCCAAAACAAAAGTCATTAGCCTCATTATTCTAAGAGGCCTTAACAAGTGAATCAAAAGATCCAATAAACATAAATAGTAGTTCATGAATACTTAGGTTTTAGACCGATCTACAAATGATAATCTATTATGATAAGAATTAAATCTTTATGTCAAACGGCAAGTTTATAAAGATAATTAATTCTCATTGGTCATGTCATATATAATCTCTATTATATACAATACATTTACTAAGATGTCTATCCACATCAGTAATCTGAATCTAGATTACTTGCATCTCGTATGCTTAGCAAATCGTACTAGTAACCATTCATTAAAGATTCCTTACTTTAATATGTTACTGACTATTTTATTCATTATATATGATCTTAATTCTCTCATACTAATACAAGATCATATTCTCATGAATGAATATGGAATTTTCTTGATATTATTATATAATTAATTTAAACAATAATTATAACATTCAAATATAATAAAATTGTACTTTTATTTAAAACCAATAAAATTTCTTTACATATTTTTAGGGCATTAATCCTAACATCATGTTCATCCACTGCTCTGCCCACAGTGGGTCTGGACTGCTCTCAAAGATGGGAGGGTGTTGCTTTTTCAACCTCTCATACAAAGGCTCCCACCTATTTTCCATCACAAGCTAGGCTGGCACTAGTGCCACAGCCTATGAGGCCTGTACTCCAACATGCGGAGGAGGAGCCTGTTATCTCAACTCTTGGAGTTCATCTTCAGTTCTCTAAAGTCTAGCTTGCATTTCTGCAAACACCTGTTGCTAGTTTTGTGGGGCAGGTGGAAGGTCCTGACCCTGGTTGTTATCTTCGGCCATATTGTTACGGAATCGATTTGATCGCCGAGGCATAACTTCAATATGCCTGCAATCAATGACGTCGCACATCAGGCACGATAACAACATCTTAAGAAACCACCTCTCGGTCTTACCAATCAAACACATATAGAAAACCAACATAATGCACACACACCATAATCATATAACAGTCAAATGGTCCATGCCCTAGCATTAAAGACTCATCATGCTATATATATATCAACAGGTAGACATGCAATTCAAATAAGCAATTATACAAATATTTCACTTAATATTGACCAACCCTAAGTCGAGCTTGTCTCTGGCAGCAAGCGTACATGTTCGGTCAATCTCTAGGAACCACAAACCTTGGCACGCTCTGATACCAAGTTGTAACACCCTACTACCCTAGAGTTATTACCATGTAATTTTAAAACATGAAATTAACTCGCTAATCGAGGTATTAGACCAAAAAGTGAGATTCATTGCAGTAAAAACTCATTCAAATTTAGAATTCAGAATAAAAGTTTGGACATTCACTTAAATCATAAAAGTGTTACATTGGGATCCCCAAATATTGTTTAAAATATATTTACAACTCAAAAGTTATTTTATAGATGACCTAGGTGATAAAACCAGATATTTATAACGTGTTCCTCAAAACAACCTTAATTGTGGTAGCCAGGTATGCCAAACATGTACACACCTCTCCATCCCCTCCAACTCATGCTTTGTCGATCTTTCCTTTGCCCTTACCTGCACCATAGAGCACTCGTGAGCTAAGGCCCAGCAAGAAAACTCCACACACATAGCACATAACAATTCATTTCAGTAAAGGCATAACCAAACGCAAACATAATAGACAATTCACAACAGTGGTCTGAGCCGATCAGGGTGCATTACCAGGCATCGAGTTCACAGTCCTAATTGAGTGGGTGAACACAACATCCTAAATGGCCATGCCATGGTGGCCTGCATTCAGCATGCTTAACACCAATTCTGACCCTTGTCGATCCCGACCCTTGCCAATCCCATTCTTTGTCGATCCCGGCCTTAGCCGTTCAGTCTCAACATACATACATGGCATAATAATTACAGACATTCACATATAACACTAAGTATAGATAATCGGGCCATGGCCTGCTTTACGAGCACAAATATTTTTCTTACCTTTGGTCTGAGTGCAAGCAATTAGGCAAGCAAGCACGACTCCCAAGAACGATCCTCTCCTGAGCCCTAGTGGTAACCTAGTCACAACCCACAAATAACATTCTCATTATTATTCGATTCAATAATTGAACCCCGGGACCAATCCTGTACTCTTGAGACCTCCAATTCCCCCACACGGGGTGGTGAAATCATCCCCCGAGCCCCTAGGCCTAGGCCCTAAAAATACAAAATTAAAGCCCCATAAATGGCTTAGCGCTGCAGCCCCCTGCCTTGGAACATCCCAGCGCCACAGCTCGGAAGAACAACGTCGCGGCGCCCTTACGCGAACCCAGAAAAACTGGGTTTTTCCACCATTTTTCCCCGAGCCAAAACTCCCAAATCTCGTCCCAAACTTGCATCAAGGTCCCAAATGAGTCTAAAACCCTAAACAACACATCATAAGCAGCACAAGCACCTCAAAAACCAAACCCAATCTCTACCCAAATCAAAACACAACCCTTGGATTAAAACTATGCTAAACTTAAACCATGGAAGAAATTCACCAGAAAACAGAGTATATGTGTAACGCCCTGGTTACCCCAGAACAGTTACGGTGAACCAAAAATTTAACTCGCTACCCGAGTCCTTTGGTTAAAAACGTGCTTCTAAGTGTTATTAACAGGCTAAGGTGGAAAACCAATCAAAAGGAAAGAATATATTTTATTTAATACATAAAACTGTTCATGGGCCCATAAAAACATTTACAAGTTATTTACAACGCAAAATGGTCATTACTGTTTCAAATTTACAAACTCGCCGACCTAAGCGGCAAAAATAGGGTAAACCCCCAAGTTCCTCTGAGAACTCCTTGGCCGTGGTGGTCAAGCGGCCGCATATGTACACATCACCACCTAAGCTCTCCACTCAGGGCTAGGTGAGCTTTTCTTTCCCTTTACCTGCACCACATAGCATCCATGAGCCAAAGCCCAGCAAGAAAACACAGTAATGCATATAAATACTAACAAATGATTATTATTATTATAATCACACAAAGCTTATAGCTCTGAACAGATGAGTGAATATCACTTTGTGTTTACAATAACCATGAAAGAGCTTATAGCTCTTAATCAAATGAGTGATTCAACACTGGAGGTTCTGGTAAACCATACTGAGTGACTGACAAGCAAGTCACTAACTTAAACAGATGAGTGACTACTGGGTAGTCACTAGCTTAAACAGATGAATGACTGCTGGGTAAGTCACTAGCTTAAACAGATGAGTGACTGCTGGGTAAGTCACTAGCTTAAACAGATGAGTGACTGCTGGGTAAGTCACTAACTTAAATAGATGAGTGACTGATGGGTAAGTCACACAAGCGCTTTTAGCTTTCATCGAACTTGAGGTCGGTCCGGCATTAACGCTCTTCTGAGTCATTTAATGCAGATGTCGATTAGATCAATCTTTGTTGGCTTGCGTTGAACACACTAAGGTCGTTCCTAACTTATGAGTCATCATTGTGTAACCAGTGCCCAGTACCACTGCCGAACTTGACTAATGAGTCACAGCTTCACAGTTGATACTAACACCTCTGCCAATTTTGACTAATTAGTCAGTGCCATTCACAAGTGAGCAAGATTTTCTAAGCATTCAATAATCAATCCATGTCCACATTTACACATTCAACATGTCTCATGAATAACCATGCATGTCACATATGGGGTGCAGTTTTCTTACCTCTGATTCGAGCGAGAATGAATAAAAGAACGACCCTTGAGAACGATCTGACTTTTAGTCCTTTAGTGGTCACCTAGTCATAACCAAATATGGGACACCATCAATAAAATGAACAACAAGGGTTCCCAAACCAAGATCTAGCCTCCGGGACATTATAGTCAAAATTTCCAGAATTTCCTCCTGATCTCAATAACTCCCAATTTATCATCAAATAAACATCCTCATTACACAATATCCCAATAAAAGACTCTGTTATGACAAAACCTCTAATTCACAATATAAGACCGTCTCATGCTGAATAGCTCGAATATATCTCCATAATAATGGGATCTCATCCATAACTCACAATATGCACCAAAATACACAAAGATGCCCTCAACAGGCCAAATTACCAAAGCACCCTAATAATCAAATGTGGACCCACATGCATGCATATAACATCATATTATAATATAATTCACATAAACATGCATATTATCATTTAATGGCATAATTAAACAGTTATGGCCCTCCCGACCTACTAATCCAGCCATTAAACCGCATTAGGGATTTCGGGGCATTACAATATGCTTACCTTACTGAGGAACCACGCCCCTTATGCTGGTGCTAGTAAATTCCTAACTCCAATCCCCCTTCAATTCCAAGCTTTCCTCCTTAGCAAAGATCAAACTCCACAAAACTAAGTGTGTGCGAGAGAGAGAGTAACGAGAGGGAGAAAGAATGAGGTGACAGTTGTGTGTTTTTTTCCTAAGTGTTCTGAGAAGTTCCCAACTAACTAAGTTACTCACTTGGCTTGAAATGACCAAATTTCCCCTTACCCTTAGCCTACTCATCACATGCCCCCAAGGGAAAATTTGTCTTGCCACATTCCCGCTAATTCCTCGAGTAGTCCTACAAATCCCCAATTAATCACGGCATACCCAAATAATCGCCAAATAACTACCTGTTACCCAGTAAATCTCGAGCATGCACTAACTCCTCAAAATACCCCTAGGCTCACCCTAAGCCGCGTATTTGACCCTGTTGTGACTATTCCTCTGATCCGCTCCCTCGGACCACACATCTCAAATACACCCACATAATAGTGTGGTCTCAGTCATAACACACACATAATTACATTTATGCCCTCAACGGGCCAAAATTGTTAACATGCCCTTATTAACCAGAACGGGCGCACATGCATATTTAATACACCTAAACATATCGTATCATAACACAAGCAATCAAATACGGAGACGCATATATCATGATTATTCACATAATAATACAATTAAAATAATCATTGCCCTCCCGACATGCTAATCAAGGCAATAAGCCTTATTAGAAAATTTGTGGCATTACAGGAAGTTACTATTTCCTAAAGTCGATCGCCTATAGAGCAGGCATTCGAGCGTGATCCAACAGTCACAAATATCGAGGCATGGATTGTAACCATAACAGGAGAAAATGACGCCTCGAGTGCGGCATGAAAGGACACTTAGGGTATGGAATAATTTTTTTTCCTGTGGACTAGACCCTTCATTAAATGGACTCGATTGATGGGTCCAGCAGTAGGGAGCCAACATGTGGCATCACCTTTTGGAAGGTTTGATGTCTCAAGGAGCCCAAGCGTCTCCCCCCGAGTTCATTCCTTGAAAATACTACTCTCAGTCTATGTCTCCACTGTTCGAGGACAAGTGAAGACTTGGGGGGGCAAATGTTGTCCATGTTTTTACCAAGTGACACATGCCAGTCTCCGAGAGTAGTTAGGTTCTCTGAGATGGTTTAGTAATCTTTATTGAGCTATATGTCTTCTCGGAAGATAGGCTGCCTCTCTTCTTCAGGCGGCTCCTCGAGGGAAGATTGTCCTCCAGCAAGCCACACCCCAAGAAGCTTGGATAGGTTAGCTTGAGGTTCCTCCAGGTGAGTCCTCCAAGTTTGCAAGAAGACCTGTCAGAGCCTAGATGGTAGCGCCAGGTGTCGCACACAGAGACCCTTGCCCACAAGTAATTGTCTAACAAAGTTGTTGTCCTACAGATCGTGGTGTCGAACCCGTACAGGCGACAAACAACATGTCTCAATCCACCGCTTGGCATGGGAAAACATGCAGCCACTCTCTGACACTTCTAAGAGCATGTCTCCCCAAAAGATGGTCGGTTGGAACCTCGTAAATGGGCTCGTGTGATACGCACGAACCGACCACTACCTTTATCACAAAAAGGTGTATTAATTAGCTTTTAATCTGAATTACTTGGGAATATTTTTGTAATAACTTTCCATTAAGAGAATTAATTGCTCTCAGCCTCTATAAATAGGGCTAGGGTATCCATTGTAAAGGAATCTCCAACTTTTGTATTCTGAGCATTGCAAAAACGCTATCTAAAACTCCATAGAAACTTGCCCAACCAAGCTTCACCAATCCTAATACAATAGCCTAGTGGACTAAGGTTAATTAATAACATAAACCATGTAAAATCTCTTGCTCTTTACTGCATTTCTTTGAAGTTGTGTTTTATTAAGTTGATAGCGAAAAAGACAGTCAACAGTATTAATACAAAAAAAAAAATCCTAAGACCCAAAAGTATGAACTTTAACAACAATAATTGTAACAACTCCTTAATAAATATTATTTAAAAAATATTTATGTAAATTTGTTTGGCACATGATTCAGTAGGTATGGATCAGGAATGACACTTGACTCTGTCTATAATTATTACTATAAAGAGGTATATTTTCTTAATACACGACTTCAAAATTTTATAATTTATTACAATTTAGAGGTTATTCATATTTATAATTTGTTTAAATTGAGACTAAAATTTTTTATAATAAAATAAAAATTATTCTTATATCAAAGTTGTACTATATATATTGCTTTAAAATAATTTTGTAATTAAATTCAAAGTAAATTAGTATATTTATATGAAAAAATGGTTAATAAGTATTTCAATTAGATAGTATATAGATATTTTTGTTAGAATTATATACAAAAGTCCAATTGCAAAACTATAAATATGAAATTAAAGACGCTAGACTTTAAAAACTGAATTAACTAATGCATTCATGAGATTCATTACTAATATATAAATATATTTATATATAAGATTTGTATTGTATTGTATTGTATTTTCAAATTTTTGTGGTATATATTTTCGTCCATGATATGTTTTAATGTGCTGGTACTTTATCATATAATTTCTAAGAAGAAAAAACAATTTCAGAAAAATAATAGAAGAAGTCAGGTTGCAGGTAGTCGTTATTGTCGTATTACTAGATTGATAAGGGGACCTACAATGGATATTATTAACAAGAAAGTGGTTATATTGTGTTGTCTTCTATTTACTTCTCCAAGGTGCATATTATTTTTTTAATTTTTCTTTCAATCATGTATAGTTGTTAGGTCAATAAATATACAAAGTTAGTGATTATTTTATTTAATTCATACAGCGTATCGAAATATTATACTAATTCATATTTTTCATCATTGATTTTTGTAACATTTCTAATGGGCTTACAGCGTTACATTAATCATCCATCAATCATTGAATATTGCTATTTACCCAAGTTTTGTGATCCGTGCACGTTAGGAGTTGTGTCTCGAAGCTTCACTTGGATTTTAATAATTATTAGTGTTACAATTATACCAAACTAATCACTTTCAACTTTTCTTCCATTAGCTTGTTTTAGTAACTGTCCTAATATATCACTGCTCATGGGCCAGGTGCACCTTTAAGTATTTGTCGTATTATGTAATGTTTCATTAACTTAATATTGTGTGAAGATGAGTAATAAATGGAAAGATCATCATTCAAATAATAATAGTTATAATTTTTTTAAACGATCCTTAATATATCATAAAAAAAAATCGGAAATATTCATTGGTTACAGTTACACGTGAGAACAAGAAAAGATTAATGGAAGTTTTGGGGAAACCCAATTGAAAAGGGTTGTTGTCGCAAGCTGATTGGGCTACATTTCAATAAACAGAGCAAAGAATACAAGAGTTGCAAGGAATATGTGTGATAATGTCACGTAAAGAATTTGTATATACCATTATTGATTGAGGACATAAAAAAACTAAACTTGATTTTGAAAACTTGAAAAAGCACTTTTGGCAGTTTGTATGAAAATGCCAAATAGAGTAGGACCTCACACGTTGGAATGTTATGAGGAGATGAGATGATTATGTAATACTCCAACCCTGTGAGTTAAGTACCAAGAAAAACAACAGAAATTTCTCTTAAAATTAGAATATATAAGGAATTGTTACATAGTATGAGGTGGATCTTAATTCACAACATCCCAACGATCTTAATCAAGATTTGTCATATATCGTCTAATCATAAAAGGGCTTGGTGGGATTAAGCTGAGTAATTTTTTTGTAGGAGACTTTGAAAGAGCACTCGGTACAATTAAGCTACTTGTTGTACATTCCCATAACATACGTTGTACGTGAGATTTAGCCTCAATATGTGGTCTATGAGATAAGAATAGTTTTGTGGAGGCTTTTATTGAATCTTTAAAAGAACATATTTTTTGTCGACAATGAAATAAACAAAACAAAATATTGAACATTTTGCAACTGTATTTTAAGAAGATTTTCAACTAGAAATAATACACTCTTTGTCGCATATGCTGTTAATAACACAACTTATGTCATATCTGTGTGAGGAGTTAGATTTTTGTTGACCCCTTGTGTAACCATTAATAACTAACTAATTACATGTGCTTCGCATCATAATTCGGTTCGGTTCGATTCAATTTTATCCAGTGTGAGATTGGAGCGAATTTAATGCGCGCTCACACACACACACAACATATATATATATATATATATATATATATATCAATATGTAATTCTATATAGACCGTTCAGGAGCTAAGGATTGGAACTGCTAAGAAATTGATACAGTAAATACGTATGTATATGAATATGCGTATATATATAATAAAAAATATATATATGTATTCCTGGTAAGACATGGGATCTCTTTCTACAAGTGATAGGCTTGGTTTTCAAAGAACAAGGACTTATCCTTGTGATTTTTTCCAAGGTGTGACAGTTGGCATGAAGAATAAAAGAGTAGGAAAGTGGGGAAAGGGTAAAGACAAAACATGTGAACCACAATTGGGTTGATGAAAGAGTTTGAAAAATAATCTTAAATCTGATAATTATACAACACGTTACAAGAAGAATTACAATGAATTTTTGTAACTTACACAGTAAAAAATCTATATTTATGAGAGTGAAGTAAAAGGAGAAAAAATTACTAAGTATAACTATTCAATTTTAAGTAACAAATCTAGGTGCAACTAGAAGGAGCAAACGCCAAGGTACTTCTCTCCAAATCAAATTCCCATAAATGGTTTTGCTGCATGATATTGCCAATGATAGAGGTACCTGGCCAACCAGCTGAAACAAATCCAAGACACTTCTTCTGAGGTGCAACATCAAGGATATAGCTCTTCACTGGTGGCTCAAACAAAGCTCCATTAGCAAAATGGATTAGTACTTTTGGTACCAAAGACTCATTGAATCCTGTTGAGTTGAAGCAGAACTCAAATGGTCCTTCCTCTGTGGACAACCTTTCAAACTTTGAGATGGTCTTGTTGAATGCAGCTGTTACCGGTAGGTAAGCTGGCTCGGCTAGATAGGTTAGGCTGGTTCCCGAGTCAAGGATTGTTCCACCACCAAGATTTGCATCCCACACTTTAGGAGCTATTTTTAATAGTTTACTTCCTATGGTGATTCCTAAAACGTTTACACCATAGAGTGGACCATAAACTCCACCCAAAATGAGATTGGTATGATGCATACTTCTCAGCAGCGAAGTTTCGATCCTGTTGTGGCCGAATACAATGTAGTTTGTGAGGTTTTTGGGGCTCAGGTGATCAACTAAGCAATATGAGAACTTGCCCCCAAAGTCTTCAGCAACTTTTGTTGTGAATGTGTGCTTGCCAAAGCCTAGTCCTAGTACCCCATCAGCACCTTTGAAGCCACCTAGATCACCTTTAATCGTTTGGGTGCAGCCAATCAATACATTTTTTAGTTTCCTTTTTCTGCCATTGGTGAGGCCTACTGATACAGTCTCATTGGCAAAGAAGCCGATTGCAGCAGAACCTTCCAGGTACCTAGTTGGCAATAAAAATGACACATCAGTAAACAGATGAATGTAATTGAATAAGTTGTTCTGGACCTTAAATCTCTCCAGTAAAACTTACCATGGATGAAATGAGTGACTTAGATATTTAAAAAAATTTAGCACCCAAATTTTATGATATTTGAAGGGACATACATATCCTAAAAGACAGTACAAAGGACCTTTGTTTGGTACAAAATATTGTGGCTCACATGACTCACCTACCTATAATAACTACCATTTAAATCTTGTGTTGGATGTAGGTAAAGACTTAAGAGCAGCTAGCTCCTACATACCCTGCGATACATACTATGGTACTAATAATGCTAGCCATGAGTTCCCCAACTACTTGACAAGAGTTTAGATCTCACAAAAAGAACTTTATTAGCCAACTTTATCGAAATTCTATCATACAGACGACTAAGCTAAATTTACATAAATATAACAGATTTTCTGCAAGTTCAGCTATGCCTTTAAAGAAGGAACTCGGCTTGTTTTGTACTGCATCAAGAAAGGCCATTTCCCAAACCACTTCTTGTTGGGAAAATTAAACTCTTTTGTCCTACATTTCCACTCAAAACCAGCATTATCTTATCCACTACTCTACCCAAAAACATCCCTCTATCTCAAAATCAATTTTATTAATCTTCTATGAGGAGTGTTCAAGCGAGGTTAAGTGGAGCAGCTTCAACTAAAACCCAGGAAGATCTCTCATATTTTCACTCAGATTTTGAACTTGGATTCATTTTCACTAATATCTTGAATTTGATTCCTAAGCAACACACATACTAAAACAAGAAACGGGTGCTGCAGGGAAAAAGTTCCTGTATACACATGTGCAAGACTAGTTACCTGTAATCATAGGCACAAGGGGTCAACGGGGTGGGACAGCTAGTCAGAGAAAAGAGATTAGCGAGCTCAATCTTACACATCCCTGACAGACAAGGCACAGTTCTAAAAGAAGAAGAACGATCAGCTTTAAACACCCTTTTGTCATTAATCCTCCCTTTATGGGTTCCGCACTTACGGCCACACTTGTATCTACAGTTCATCCATGTTAATTCACTCCCAGTATCCGCTACCAACATGAATCTCTGGCCAGGAGTCCCAACTTTGACATGAACAAAGTACTCCCCGGCTCCATAATCTGAACCAGAATGTATTGGCATTGCCACAGACGACGCCGTTTCAGTCGCCCTCCGTCTCCGGGAAACCATATTTCGGATACGTATAACGTCACGACGATGAAACTGTTTGATATTTTCCATCTGGGTCTTCGGCCTTTCCCCTAAAACGACACTTCCGGAAAGCTTCGGAGAGTTTCTGTGTATCAACTCCAACCTCGTCACCGACCCCGAAATCTCCTCGGGAAGAGCAAAAATGAGGACCAAACCATTAATGGCGAAAAGCAAGAAGAACATAAAAAATGACGAGGAAGAAGAAAATGAGGCTCGAAAGTACATAATCAATGGCCTTAAACGATGCAATGGGAGACTAGAAATGGAGAAGAGATGTGATTTAAGAAAAGGGTTCGAGAGAATGCAGAGAAAGGAATTGAAAGTTGGGTAGCTTTGTGGGGCAGTTTCAGAGTCCAAAGCAAGCCTATATAGCCATGTAAAATGACTGAGATTAAAGGGAAGACTGAGGGGTCCGTTTTCGGAGCTGATACAAAGACAAAGAACTTGGCTTCGCGAGGAAAAAAAACATAGAAGTAAAAGTGAAGCGCCTTTATTTGTTCGAGCTGGCTTCATATATAGTGTTTTTTTTTTTTTTGTTAGGGACTTGTGCTTGCGCTGAGGAGCACGAGGGTCTGACTAAATTGAAACCAAAAAAATATTATTACAAACTTGTCAAAAATGTAAAATAATAACAATAACCTCCTTCTATATAATTTATCTAAATATTACTATTCGTCCATAAACGTATTATATATACATATAAATAAATTTGAGAACAACGTAGTATTTTTTTATTATCAAATGATTAATACTAACATATTCAATATTAATCATTATAATAAATTAATTTTATGAATTGAGCAATCAGTATACATTAATGTGTATATATATATATATAGATACATCTATTTTTTGACAACACCAGTGAATGACAATTTGTGTTTTCTACACTTTGATAATTTTTTTCCTAATTTTTTATATGACAGTGTACATTGTAAATCTTTAAGACACCATAGAAATTTTCAAGAAATTCTTAATAATTTACAGTGCCGAAAACAAAGTTCAAACAATTGATTTTTACACGCATATACAAAAAAATAAGCACACGTGCAATAACCTGTTTGAATCTTATTTTCGGTACTATAATTTATTCGAAATTTCTTGAAAATTTGTAGAATGTTCTAGATAATTACAATGTACACCATCATATAAAAAAATTTGGATTATATCTATCTAGGTGTCGAAAAAAGAAAACGGCGGTGTTGTCAAAAAAATGAATGAACGATAGTCACTCCCTAAATATATATATTTAAAAAGAGAAGAATTTTATTGATTATTAATCAAGAAGCAAACATCAACTACTCAAAGTGCATATATACAATAATTTTAATATGCAAAAAAGATGCAACTCAACATAGAACCAGAAGTATCTCCAAATTGAATTTTGTCACTATATTTGGCCATTAGAATCCCCTCACGGGTAGCAATTGTTAGGATTTATACTCTAAAAGCATGTGAAGATATTTTATTGATTTAAATAAAAGTACAATTTTATTATATTTTAATGTTATAATTATTATTTTAATAATTTATATATATAATATCAAGAAAATTCTATATTCATTTATGAGGATATGATCTTGTAAAATAGTGAGTAACATTTTAAAGTAATGAATATTTAATGAATGGTTACTAGTATGGTTTACTAAGCATACGGGATGTAAGTAGTCTAGAATCAAATTACTGATGTAGATAAACATCTTGGGAAAGGTATGGTATATAATAGTGATTATATATGATAAGACCGATATGAATTAACTGTCTTTATAAACTTCTCATTTGCCATAAAGATTTATTCTTATCATAATAGATAATCATTTGTAGATTAGTCTAAATCCTGAGTAGTCATGACACTACTAGATAAGCAGTCTACAACGACGACTTCTATTGCGACGACAAAGAAGTCATCGTTGAATATAGAAGAATCCCACGAATTAAATTTTTACTTAATTTATTGAAACTATAGGCCTGTCGTCGCTGTAGGGCGATAAATTTTGAGGGAACTGAAGGCGGTAACATGGAAAATCCCTACAACAACAACATGTTGTCGCTATATACTGGAGGGAAAGTAAACAGGCCCTCGAAAAAATATCAGGTATATTCTGATGACAAGTTGTCGCTATAGGCACGGAAAAAAAAAAGAGGGAAAATAAACCACCAAGAAAATTCTGCCAAATTTTGGCATGATATAGTGACAGCATGTCGTCGCTATAGAATCTAAAATCTATTCGCTGAAATGGTTCATGTTGTCATCGCTATAGTGTCCGAAAAAAATGGAGGGAAAATTGACCACCAAGAAGTATCAGTCAAAGTTTTGGGACCTATAGCGACGACAAGTCGTCGCTATAGGTCCCAAAAACTCTTAAATTAAACGGTGTGTTCTATCTCCAACGACTATTTTGGGTATTGTCTATAGCGATGACATGTCATCGCTATAGAGTCCTTCGTCATTAACCCCAACCTGAATTATTTTCCTAAACTATGAAAAACAAGAGACAGTTTTGGGCGATTTTCGCCATTCTCCACCACCCAGCACCCTTGTAGGCGATTTTCAAGCTGATTTTGGCCCCATTTCTTCAGGTATGTGTATTTATAACCCTTTTATTTGTATTTTGTTCTTTAAAATGTATTTTTTTTTATCAATTTTTGTTTATTGTAAGAATGGGTTTGTGATAGTTTTTTTTCTTCAGATTTTGCAAGGATTGGAGTGAGGTGCCTCTACATTGATTGGATCATTCTCTTCCTACTGGGTATTGTTTTTATGTTTTGGTAATTATGTAATTGATTAATATGGATAGTGTTAGTTTTTATTTTTTATTTCAGATTTGTATTTAGAGAGTTGAAGCATTAATAGATGTTGTTGACTGTCTTTTTCGCTATCAACCTAATCTGAGAATTTAAAGAAAGTAATAGATAAGAACACAAGGATTTTACATGTTTCAGGCAATAAAAGAACCTTAATCCACGAGTCTCTGATATTTAGTAAGCTTGAGACTTGTTTGAGCAAGCTCCAATGGTGGTTCTCAGACAGTGTATATATTGCACTGAGTTACAGAGTTTCTTTCTCTAAAAATTTGAACCATTTACAAAGAGATACCTCAACCCTATTATCATTAATGTTAATCATCTATTATTAATACAATTTCCCTCATCCTAGGGTACTAATCTTGAATTAATACAAAAAGGGTTGCACTAAATAGACACTGCGGCCCAGGCGAATTGCCCGAGGCCCATTGCAGAAAGTCGCCTACCAACTTTATGGGGAACATATCTCTGACAGTAAGGGTGCGACGTACGTTTACCCATGTCAGGTGATGTTGTGGGAAATACTGATTGTCGAGGGTACGAACTCGACACCACTAATTGAGCCTTACCAAAAGTTGTCCAATGATCTTCTGGTGGGCCATACCCGCAGTGATTGACACATGGCATCTGCTCCAGGTCCGAGGACCAGCATCCTAGACCTGAGAGATAGGCGAGTGAAGAGAGCCTCTCGGGACATGGCCTCACTGGAGACATCCTCGCCTCGAGGATAGGCTCGAGGCATGGCCTCACTTGGAGACATCCATGACTTGGAGATTGGCTCAGGAGGTTCTCGAGATGTGGCCTCACCTGGAGACATCCTCGCCTTAAGGGCAGACCTCGGGGCGTGGCCTCACTTGGAGACATCCACGACTTGGCTGGGTTGGGTTTCCTGGTAGAATTGACACTCCGAGAACTTCATGACTTGTCGCTTATTACTTCTAATTTCCATGTATCGGGTGGTGAAAACACGAACAATATTTTCCCCCAAATCTTCACTCGTCCTCGCATAGTGGAGACTTAGACTGAGGAGTAATTCGAAAAAGGTTTTCGGGGGGGGAGAGAGACGTTTGGGATTCCCTTGACGTCACTTTGGAAAGTCATGCCACGTGTTGACTCCCTATTGCTAGGCCCATCAATCCATGCAATTAATGAGGGGTCAACTCCACGGCCCAAAACGTCCAATTCGTACCCTAGGCATCCCTTCGCCCTGTGCCCAAGGCGTCCTTTTCCAAAGCTAATGATCATGATCTATGCCTTTTAGATTCTGATCGTTAGATTGTTCTCGAGTACCTATGTCGTAGGTAATCTGACAGTCGGGGGACGGAGCCAAGATTCGAAGATGGGGGTGCCAATGTAACACCATGGGTAGCCAAGACTGTTATAAAGGTACAAGGCTTGCTAATCAAGTCATTTAGTTAGAAACATGTTACTGAAACTATAATTGAACTAGGGTTAAAAGAATTTGGTCATAAAAGATACATTTCATTTAGATAAACATTTCGTACATGAGATTCCAAAAGAAATAGTGTTTAAATGACAGTTTACAAAATTCCAGGATATATACAACTACTGGCCACTCTAAGGGAAAAATAGACTTTTTAGGTTCTCCTGTCCCTGTACCATTCCTCGAACGTGGCGGCCGATCAGCTCATGCCAAATCTTAACTTTATCATCCTTGACAACTTTATCTCTGTTTTGACAGATATGAGGATAAAATGTCACTCTTTCACCAGCTCATGTCAACGACTCACAACTTTATTTCTAGTTTAGTAAATATCTTCTCTACTTTCTCGACCAGTTTATGAAATATCATATTTTGTACGAATATTCTCTATGGACTAGGTTATTCTATTTTGGATTGAACTGCCTTAAAAACACTTATGCCATTGCCTATATTTTACTTTTTACATAATTAATCTAGGTTGATCACTCTTAGTAAATAAACTTTCATCAACATCGGCCAATAATGATAAAAAATTTTTTTGAAAATTATTGGATAGTATCAAATGGGGATTGTTGTAATTATTTTGGCTCCGAGAGAATATTTCTATGGTGCCCCATGTAATGAATTAAAAAATTCTAAAGAAACTTAATTCAATATTGAAGCTATTACTCTTTTCTAAGTTCTAACTTTTGAATTTGAAGATACAAAAAATTTGAACACACAATGAGAAAAAAATTATGATACAAGGATTCGAAGTTTGAATGAAAAGATGGTAGGTGGCTTGAATTGGTGTCTATCCACTACTCTCCTCAGGGAAAAAGTCAAAAAAAAAAAGTAATATTGATTTTATAATTTGTGATTATAATAAAGTTGAGTTTATAAGCATTTATAAGATATTTTGTGCATTTAGTAATTGACTGTAAGTATAACAATAAACTTGATATTAATTGACGCTAGTAAAGGATGTTAATTAAGCAATGTTAAATTTGTTATATTAATAGAACTCATATGTGAATTTAAAAGTTTGAATTTTAGTTATGCATGTTTTTAGTCTTTTAATATTTATTTATTAGTATGCAAGTGTCAATAAGTATTACCCTAAAAGAAAATGTAGTTTAGTGTAGGTGTGTGTTATTTAAGTGTCCCGTAGTTATAAAAGTCCATGTATCGTTGAAAAATAATTATTATTTTGTTTCAATAATTTTTTTTTATAAAAATAATAAAATCTAATGGCCCCGTGAATTGCTACTAAAGTGATCGATTGTGCTTCAATCTGCAACTTCTTATATCTATTATATTTCTCTCTATGAGATTTACGTGTGTCATACTTGATCTTGATCTGACTGCTGATTTTTGATTGTTTTGTACTCAGTGAGTCGGTCAGAGTCCCCTACGTTTCATCGCTTATTATCATTTTATTTTCTGCATTTCTTTTAATAATAAAGGATAGAATGGTCTAAGCCTATCCTTTATGCATTAGATATGTACAGATAAAGTATATTTTAATAAATTTACTTTTTTTTTCCCTTACAAGATTGCTAAGTTTTTTGTTTTTTTTTTAAATGTTAGGTGAGTGAGAGAAAAATAAAAAAACAATACTTAATTTTTTTTGGCAATGATATATTGCCTGCCTTGTGATACTCTAAGGACGATGATTATTTATATATGATGTAATAATATGTTTATTGATTTTTTTAAAAATGTATGTTAAACCATTAACAGGTAAGAAAAATAAGAAACTTTTAGAAAAACTTAATAGGTAAAAAAAATATCATTTTTACTTTTTTTTTTTTTTTTTATGATTTACTTATATATATATATATGATAATTTTTATATAGGGTTTTCATTTTAAGTCTTACCGGTAGGACTTTTACTGTTTCTCAACCCCTGAACAGTTTTCGACGTGGTTTTTTTATGACTATGTATATTGTAGCTATTTAGAACATCCTACAAATTTTCAGAAAATTCCAAATAATTTACAGTACCGAAAACTAGGTTTAAACATGTTGCTTTCCACGCGCATAAAAAAATTAGTCACACGTGCAATAACATGTTTGAACCTAGTTTTCGGTACTGTAAACTATTCAGAATTTTCTGAAAATTTGCAGGATGCCCTAAATAGCTACAATATACACGGTCATAAAAAAAAATCACGCCGAAAATTGTTCACGGGTCGAGAAACACTGAGAGCTCCATCAGTAGGGCTTAAAGTGAAGTCCCTATAGGAGAACTACCCTTTATATATATATATATATAAATATCAACTTTAAAACTGTCTTTTCTAAATTGTAAAATACTCCATTGTTTAAAATGTAGTAAAAATGTATCATCCAATAAATTTTGATTCTTATTTTAAATAACCAAATTCCCTGTAAATTAAGATATTCTGTAGTTATACATAAAAACTTTTTGAAAAAAAATAACTAAATTAGCAACCGATTAATTTCTTTTTTCTACATTACACACTGTAATGGTTACTGCAAATGTTTCACTGTCTTCTTTCAAAGTATATTTCAAAGTATATATTATACTATGAAAGTTGATCATAAGAGGGAAATAATTAGGACGATTTTTCAATTTTCATCCCTATTCTTGTAGATATAATATAACTAAGAACAAAATAAAATAAAATAAAATTTAATGAAATGACTATCAATTTATTTTTATATTTTTTTATAATTTAGATGATAAAATAAATTAATATCTCAATTAGTATCAAACTCAAAATCCAACAATATACAAATTATTGTATGTTCAAAATATATTAAGTTAAAACACTAAAAGATTCTTTTAAATTCTATTAATATTTCTAGTAATATTTAAAATATTAATTTTTTATATATAATATATGAGTACAAAAATACTATATATAATATATAAAAATGAGATTATACGATGTTAGAGTAGGGGTGAGCATCGGTCGGTTTGGGCGGTTTTTTCACAAAAAAAAATCCAGAATTCGGTTTTCGGTTCGGATTGGTGCAATCCAAAAACCGACCGAACCAAACCAGTTTAAAAAAAAACCGACCGTTTTGGACCGCGGTTTGGTCGGTTAAACCGACCAAACCGAATTGATTTTTTTTTTTTTTTTTTGAAAGTTTTAGTTAAAAAATTAAAAATTTTGGATTGTTAGAATCCATTTTTGTGTGTTTTTAAAACATAAATATATAGAACATAATTACATTTACAAGCGCCCTAAGTTTTTTTTTTTTTTTTATTAAAAATTTTAATAATTAAAAATTATATAATATTATATTATTATTTTATTGTGTTCGGTCAGTTTCGGTTTTTTTGGTCGGTTCACCCAAAATTTCCAAACTGACCGAACAGTGGCGGTTTGCACCGTCGGCGGTTTTTTCGGTTTAAACGGTTTCGGTTTTTTCGGTGTTCGGTAGGTCGGTGTACACGGTTTTTTCGGTTTTTCGGATTTTATGCTCAGCCCTATGTTAGAGTGTATTTTGTCTCATTATTTTTTGGATCCTATGTTTTGATAAATTATTTTTTAGATCCTGTGTTTTGTAAAATGGTTCTAATAGACCATTGAACTTGATTTTGATCAATGTTTTTTTTTTGAACAAAAATTACAAATAATTTACAAAACTAACAACTCAGAACAAAAACATAATCATTATGTCTGATAACTACATTGTTATATCTAATATTTTGTTCATCAAAATTAGATTCAATAATCTATTTGAACAATTTTACAAATACATAAGGTCCAACAAATAATTTATTAAAACACAAAATTCAAACAACTAAGGAGATAAGATACAGAGTCCAAAATAGTATAATCCCTATAAAAATACATGTATTCACGCGAGTATGAAAGATTATGCTAATATCTTATTTTGCATTAATATTATGTATGTATCTATGCATGGTGGTTATTTCTAGCTTCAATTATTCTTCTTGTCTGAATGGTTTTTTTTAATCCAATAAGTAATAGTAATCATGGGTTACATTGGGAATTTATTATTTCATTTTCTTCCTGTTATTAATATATGAAATAGTAATAAATACATTTACATAAAATTTTGTTTTTCATTAATTTATGGGTTTATACTTTTTTAGACACTATGTTTTGTCTCATTATCTGTTTAGATCCTGTGTTTTGACAAATTATTTTTTTGACCCTGCATATTCTAAAATAGTTCAAATAGACTCCTAAACCCGATTTTGATCAAAGTTTTTTGAAGTAAAATCACATATAATTCATCAAACTAATAACTCAGAATAAAAATACAGTCATTCTGCTTAATAACTGTGTTGTTACATTCAATTTTTTGTTCATCAAAATTATGTTTAGGGGTCTATTTGAATAATTTTACAAAACACAAAATCCAAAAAATAATTTGTCAAAACACATAGCCCAAATAAGTAATGAGGCAAAACACACTATCTAAAAATATATAAACCCTTAATTCATTAGTAATACCACACATCAATAATTTCTTTTAATACCAAAAAAGTTTTAAGGCAAACATTTCTATTCCTAAACAGAAAAGAAAATTGTAGCCTATTATTTATTATTATTATATATTTATTTTCTTTTGCTCAAGATTTATTATTATAATTATTGTTTGTAAGTTTGTATTTGATTTAGCATATGCAAGTGTGAAGATGAGATAAGAGACGCGGAGAGCCTTTATTTTAAGTAATGGACCGGGTCGGATGGAAATTTGAAATGAATCGCAATTGACTTTACTCAACGTGGCCAGCTGGCTGAAAATGAATGGTTCTCAAAATAACAATGGCTCTGTTTCTCTTTTTCTTTTTAAATTATAACACTCACATTCGCATACCATAATATCCAACAATCTGTCCCTTTTTTTTCCTAGTCAGAGACATCAAAATACAGAAGATAGATTATTTTTTTTAACATTATTTACATGTTACTCGAAATTTTACAAAATAAACAAAAGGAGATTTGAGAAAGAATAAAAAATGAGGCTAGATTTTTATTATATCAAAAAGATGAAAATAAGAGTACAAGAACAACAAAATATATAGCCAAAATAATGACATGCTAAAAGACTAAACTACCCTTACATAATAACAAAACTTATATTATTAACATCTCCCTCAAACTCACGATGCATTTGCGGGAAGCATCGAGAGTTTACTAACTAAGAAACGAAAACGAGAAATAGTATGAGCCTTCGTAAACAAGTCGGCAATTTGCATAGCGGAAGTGACAAATGGTAAAGTAATGGTCCCATTCTGATAGTGGCGATGAGTAAGATGACAATCTATCTCAATATGTTTCGTGCGCTTATGAAAAACGGAGTTGCGAGTAATCTGAATAGCACTAACATTGTCACAATGCATCGGAGTGGGATCTGAGAGAATAACACCCATATCAGCAAGTAACCAATGCAACCAAACAATTTCAGCGGTAGTGGAGGCCATGGCACGATATTCTGCTTCTGTAGACGATCGAGAGACAACAGTCTGTTTTTTACTCTTCCAAGAAATAAGAGAATCTCCAAAAAATATACAAAAACCAGTGGTAGATTTGCGATCAGTACAATCACCACCCCAATCTTCATCTGAGTAGGCACGTAACTCTAAAGTAGACATAGATGGAAAAAGCAGACTCTGAAATTGAGTTCCCCGAAGATATCGAAGAATACGAAGCACAGCTGCCCAATGAACGATAGTGGGAGATGCAACAAACTGACTGACAATGTGAACCGCATAAGTGATGTCTGGCCTGGTGATAGTAAGGTACATTAAGCTACCAACCAGAGTGCGATATAGAGAGGGATCTGACAAGGCAATTGTAACACCCTAATCTCCAGGGACCGTTACGGTGCACATTGCAAACAGTGCTAAACTCGCTAATCGAGTCGTTTGGCCATAAACGTGTAACTAAGTATGATTAGCGGTTTAGGGACTAAAAATTTCGGTTATGATATAACGTTTCACTAGAACGTTTGCTGTATACATTGGGATCCCAAAAATATAATTTAAAGGTCTATTACAAGAAAATATTTACAACCAGCCGATCTAAGCAGCAAAACAGGGTTTAGCCCTAGTTCCTTTCCTTCAAACCTCGGCCGTGGCGGTCAAGCAGCTGCATATGTACACATCGTCACCTAAGCTCTCCAACTCAAGGATGGTCCAGCTTTCTTTTGCCTTTACCTGCACCACACATCACCCGTGAGCCGAAGCCCAGTAAGAAAACTCAATATGCTCAAGAACAGTCATATCATAATATCAACTCATATCTAGCATGCCTAGCAAACATAACTTTATTTAAGCGTGCAAATGAATTCAAACAATGCTGGGGTATCCAGGATAAGAAATCTTGCCCTTTTGATTGGATGAATATCAAGTCAATCCCAACCAGATGAGTGATTCGACACTTGAGGTTCTGGTAAACCATACTGAGTGACCAACAAGCAAGTCACTACGGGGCTCAGCACCCAAAGCCATGCATATGATGATCAAAATGATCATACAGAGCTTATAGCTCTGAACAGATGAGTGAATATCACTTTGAGGTTCTGTTAACCATACTGAGTGATTGACAAGCAAGTCACTATGGGGCTCGGTGCCCATAGCCGTGTAACAAGATAGTTACCTGGGCTTTCATGCAATGGCTCTAATCAGATGAGTGACTGATGGGTAGTCACTAGCTTAAACAGATGAGAGACTGATGGGTAAGTCTCACGGGCTCAACACCCATAGCCATGCGACTAAATAGTCACCGTGGCTCTAAATGCCTAGCCTTTGGCTAGACAAGCGCTTATAGTATTCATCGAACTTGAGGTCGGTCCGGCATTAATGCTCTTTGCGTCATTCAATGCAGATATCGATTAGATCTAATCTTTATTGGCTTGCGTTGAACACGCTAAGGCCGTCTTGACTTATGAGTCAGGACTGTGTGACCAGTGCCCAGTACCACTGTCGAACCTGACTAATGAGTCACAACTTCACAGTTGATACTGACACCTTTGCCAATTCTGACTAATGAGTCAGTGCCACGCACAAGTAAGCAATGCTACCAAACATATGTCATATGTCGAATAATCAAACGTAGGGCCTTCAACATGCTTACTTAACAATTGCTAGCACAATTATGATCATGCACAAACACATAAACTCAAGCTCTGATCAATCGCACAGTCAGTATTCATGGCATGCCCTAATCACATGTTTCTCGTGCATCACATGCATTACACTTAATCATCCAGCATGCCTCAATAATAACCATATGTAAATGAGCAAGATTGTCAAGCATTCAATATGCTATCAGTGTTTACATTTAGACATCCAACATGCATCAAGAGTAACCAATACCTTTGGTCTAAGCAAAGGTTACCAATAAACGAGCCACAAGCACGATCCCGATTCCAAGCCTCTAGTGATAACCTAGTCACAACCACAAATGGTGATCCAATGAGTTCAAGTTCTAAAACCAATCCCGGAACCAAAACCTAGCCTCCCAAAAACATACCTAAACACCCCCAAATCCAAAAGTCAAAGTTCCCAAGCTTCCCAATGATCCAAAACCTTCAAATCCCGAGGCTCAAACGAACCAAAAACCCAACGATTCACAAAGTCCAATTCTAAGCTTAAAAACTTTAAAAACTTAAAACTTAAAACTTGAATTACCTTCAATTGAGTTGTTTCCAACTAAATCCTCCGGAAAAAAAGCTTCTAATCTCCCCTAGGATCGCTATGTCTCGATCCTCGCTTGAATCCGAATCCTAGAACTCAAGTTACCTTCGAAAACACGATCGAGAGACGAAAAGGAAACTTTGCGGGAGAGAGAACGTACAGAACATTCTTTTATTCTTTTAAAAGGTTACTTCAAGCTTAAGTAGCCTCAACCAAATCCTAACGCTCGGGGTCCCGAAAATACCCCCAAGGACAAAATAGTCAAAACCTCTAGAATTTCCCCCTGATCTTACTAACTCCCAATTTATCACCAAATATTAATTCCCATTACCCAATAACCCGATAATGTTTTAAATACCCATTGACTTACTCCAAGTCAAGCTTAAATCTCGTTGTGACTTTCCCACTAGCTTACCTCCTAGGATCGTCTTGTGCTGCGTAACCCTAGCGTAACCAAACAATAATAAAGCACCACACACATTTCACATATATGCCAAATATGCCAGAAATGGCCAAAATATGAAAATCACCCAATTACTCAGAAATGAGTTTACATGCATATTTAATACACCTAACACATGCATATTATCATTTAATAACATAATAAATCAATTATGGCCCTCCCGACCTCCTAATCAAGGTCCTAAACCTCATTTGGAAATTTGGGGCATTATAGCAACACCATCAGATGAAGAATACTTGGCATTAAGCTCAAGAAGGGTATCAATAGTGCGAGCATCAGAGAGACGAGCCTGATCGAGAATGTCAGCAATGTACTTAGATTGAGAAAGAAGATAGCCACGAGGAGAGTAAGCTACTTCTATCCCTAAAATGTACCGTAGGGAACCCAAAATTTTCATCTCAAATTCACGAGTCAAGTGCGTTTTCAACTCCATTATCCCATTCGCATCATCACCGATGATAATCATATCATCAACATATAAAGAGAGTAAAGTTCGGCCAGAAGAAGTACACCTAACAAAGAGAGCTGAATGATGTGCACTGGGATGGAAGCCGAGAGAAGTAATCACGATGGAGAATTTTTCAAACCAGGCTCGGGGAGCTTGTTTAAGCCCATAAAGATCCGTCTTCAATCTGCAAACTTCTCTTGAATTATGAGGAACACCTGGCGGAGGAACCATGTAAACTTCTTCTTGAAGAGTCCTGTTCAAGAAGGCGTTTTTAACGTCTGTTTGAGAAATGGACCACTGCCGAGTAAACGCAACAGCAATGAGAGTACGAATAGTGGTATGTTTGGAAACTGGAGCGAAAGTTTCCTCATAATCCATCCCATACTCCTCAGCAAAGACTTTAGCAACCAAAAAAGTTTTGTACCGCTCTACTGACCCATCAGACTTAGTCTTGATCTTGTAAACCCAACGAGAACCAATAGCACGCTTCCCCACAGGAAGAGGAACAATATCCCAAGTACATGTCTTGTACAATGCAGAGAGTTCTTTAGCCATTGCCTGCTGTCAAAGAGGGTCAAGAATAGCCTCTTTATAGAAAGAGGGCTTAGAGAATTGGTAAATAGAAGTCAAAAAAGAAGAGAAAGAATCAGAATAAGTGGAGTAGACAAAATCAGGTAACTGTGTGGACTTACGAATTCTTTGAGGGTAGCGAGGAGGAGAATGAGGAGGCGGAGGAGCAGGATCCACAATCTCAGAAGCATCTTGGGCAGTAGTAGGGACAGAAGGGACTTCGACAGGCTGAGAACCGACATCTGCAGAGTTAAGAGTATCAACAGTACAAGAATCAAATGGATCAATACGAGTGAGATCAGATTTGTGTAGATTGGGGGTGTCCGATGGAATAGAGTAGAAAGGTATATGCTCAAGAAACACAACATGACGAGAAACATAGAGTTTTTGGCTAACAGGATCATAACATCGATATCCTTTTTGACCTTTACTACGTTCAACATGAGCACGGAGAACAAAACAAGTGGAACCAAAGACTCTCAATGAAGAATAATCAGGAGCGTGACCATAAAGTTTTTCAAAGGGAGACAGACTTGAAGTGACAGATGACGAAATTCTATTGATTGAATGAATTGCAGTCAGAATGGTTTCCCCCCAGAACTCACTAGGAACATAAGCAGACAATAAGAGAGAATGAGCAGTTTCAACAATGTGTCTGTGTTTTCTTTCAGCAACCCCATTTTGCTCTGGTGTATCGGTACAAAAGGTTTGATGTAAGGTACCATCTAAAGCAAACAATTCAGAGAAATGATTGGAGGTATATTCACCACCCATATCACATCGAAAACATTTGATAACAACATTATGTTGAGTTTTAACAAAAGCATGAAACATATGATAAATCGCAAGGAAATCAGAATGGTGTTTAATAAGATAGACCCAACAAAAATGAGTATAATCATCAATAAAAGAGACATAGTAACGTGATCCACCTTTTGTTAGAACGGGTGATGGCCCCCACACATCAGAGTGAATCAAATCAAAAGGTGCAAGAGAAACAGAGACACTCTTATAAAAAGATAAAGCAGAAAATTTTGCCAATTTGCAACCACAACAATCTGAAATATCATGGGTTTGTAACTTTCCTAATGCTCCTGTGGAAGCTAAGTACTTTAAACGTGAACCAGATACATGTCCAAAACGATAATGCCATAAATAAAAACTAGACGAAGACGAACTTAAACGAAATGAAGACAAATCAACACTAGAAGTTGCAACATCAGGAACTCTCAGCTCATCTAAAATGTAAAGCCCCCTGCCTACGCCCTATCCCAATCAGCTTCTTGGAATGAGGATCCTGCACATAACAACAAGAATTAGAGAAAATAATTGAGAAACTAGAGTCACATAATTGACCAACAGAGACAAGATTCAAAGTAAGATTTGGAATATGATATACATCAGAGAATGACATTTTTGGAGTGCAAATCGAGTCAATTCCTGCTAATGGCATGGGAGTGCCATCAGCGGTCATGACAGATACAGAGGGTGCTGATTTAATGGACAAGAAAGAATTGGAATTAGGTGACATATGATGTGAAGCTCCAGAATCAAGGACCCATATAGAGGAAGATATACCTGGTGTACTACTAGAAGGCAAACCTATGTGTGAGGAGGCTGACATGGCGTGTGGCTACGAGGCAATGAACTTCTGAAACTGCTCTGTGAGTGTAGCAATCGAGGTACTAGGAGTGCTTCCAGAATTTGCAGGTGGAACAATAGCTGCCATGTTTGAAGACATAGAGTGAAGAGGTCGGTGAGCTTGGTTGCCAGATTTCCAGTGAGGAGACTGATTCGGTGATTGCGCCTTGTTCAACAGTTTGGTACATTGAGCCTTCCAGTGTCCCTTTTGCTTGCAAAAACTGCATTCGTCATAGCCAACCTTGGCTTGAGTCTTGTATTGATTGTTGGAGGCTGGCCGATGAGGAACTGCAAAGACAGAGGGATTCGGAGAAGGAAGAATCCCCTTTTTCGCCCCCCTCCCTTTATCAACACGAGACTTCAAGTGCATCTCTTTTGCTAACAACTCATTAACCACCGAATCAACCGACGGAAGAGGACTGCGATGCAGGATTGTTCCACGAAGACCTTCAAACTCATCTCGAAGAGCCATCAAAAACTGAACCAGACGTTGTGCGTCTCTCCGAGCAATGTAAGGGGCAAATGCTCGTAACTCCGTTGATTCAGTCAAAGCAAGCTGATCCCACAGATTAGACATAGCAGAATAAAATTCCTGAATGTTCATGCTATTCTGTTGAAGGGCCCAAATGTCAATCTCCAACTGATACTGCTTTGCGAAATTACACTGTGTATACAGCCTTTCCAAGTGCTCCCAAACTTCCTTCGCCATCTCATATTTCTCCAATTGGATACCGATTGATTGTTGAACCGAGTTGTTGATCCAAGTGATGATTTCCGAATTGTTGGCATCCCAAAGATCCAACTGTTCTGCAAAGCTCTCATCTTTATTGTCCTTCGATTTCGTGGAAGTTCCAGAAACATAACCCCACATACATTTCCCTTCCAGAAATTTTTTCATGACATAATGCCAATACGAATAATTCTGCCCATTCAATTGCACATTGATGGACTGAAGTGAACCATCTTTTGCGCAACCAAATTGAGGGTACTCAAGAACATTGCTCTGATACCATGATAATTTTGCAAATTAGACAAAGGAGATTTGAGAAAGAATCAAAAGGGAGGTTAGGTTTTCATTATGTCGAAAAAGATGAAAATAAGAGTACAAGAGCAACAAAATATACAGCCAAAATAATGAGAGGCAAAAAGAATAAACTACCTTTACATAATAATAAAACTTATATTATTAACAGTTACAGCAACAAGTAGCATCACCACCAAGGGGACTAACACCACCACCAATAGGGGAACAAATACCTTTGTATGTATATATATTCACAAATGCATCTGCTGGGTTCGAACCATGCACTTCTTTGACAAAGAAGGGGTGCCCCACCACCATGCCAGCCAAGCGGTGGTTAGTAGATAGAAGAATCATTGAGAAAAAAATCACTTACTGTGTAATTTTGGGATTATATAAATGTTGTTTGTTTTGTATCAAACTTTGAAATTGTTTAAAAATGGAATTCATTATAAAATCAACAATCCTAACAAACTTAGTGAGCAATACATCATTCAATTACATCCACATATAGATTATCAAAGTAATCTCGTAAACTAATTTTCGTGAGAAATAAAGTGACATGAATTAACAAGACAAAGAGACATAATGTGTTGGATATCCACAACAATAAAATCATCTAGCGATATGCTCACATTCCTCATAATGGGTTAACCAAGATACGCTGGAGCCCACCAGCTCGTTTATTGCAAGAATGTTCACTTACTGTGTAATAAATATCCATTAAGAGAGAATAATTGTAATCAACTCCCATTAAAGAGTGTAATTTCACCAGCAGCCTATAAATAGGGCTATGACACACATTGTAAATGATCACAAGTTCTAATTTCAGAATGAGCCTATATGCTGCCTGAAATCCTCAAGAGAACTTGAGTTTTGCAAGTTTTTCACATCCTTATAGAAGTAACTCGTGAACTAGGGTTGATTCACAACCTGAACTATGTAAAAGTCTGGTGTTCAATCTTCCTTTTTTTAAGCTTTATTTTATTTAGTTGTTAGCAAAAAGATAGTCAACATTAGTATTAGACAATATTTCTTGATTGGGTTTTTTTTTTATTTTTTGTTCAAATAAATTGAAAATTGAAAAATAAATTGATTTTGTATTTAATTTTTAAAAATAAAAAAAACAACAAACTTCTAATCATTTTAAAGATTTATATGTGTCAATCAATTGTGTATATGTTTACAAACATGTGAATTGCAATTGTATCTATATTTGTATTTTGTCAAATTTGTTTGGGAAAAGAAAACTTATTTGGTTTCACTTTCGTTCTCTGTTCTTTTTAACAAAAATCTAGACATTTTATTTGCTACTTGTCTTAAATTAAAATATGTGAAACCTATTATTAATTTGCACTAATTTTATAATATGATATGTTATAGGGTGTTGGAACCCTAGGGTGCCTTATAGCAATGCTCTATTTTATATGGTTAAGAAATACCATAGGTCAGCAATTAGTTGGGAATTGAGAGAAGGAACCCATCATCTCATCCTCTATCTCTCTCTCTTTGAACCCTCTCTTTCCTTTTTAGTATTTTCTCTATGACTTGAATGGAAAACTTTTTGTCAAGCAACTTTTAGCCACGTGTCGACCATCATCGTAATCTTCTCGTTGTTGTGAGTAGCAATTAGTTGAAGGAATTGAAGGAAAGAACTCCATACTCTCTCTTCCTCTTTATGATCTCTCCTCTTTTTCTTTTATTTTGTCTCCAACATCATCGAGCAACCTTCGATGATACACCGAAAACTATATAGCATCAAGGCTCAGATATGTTAGAAATGGTGCCTTTACAACATATGTATTGTACAATATTTTAATGAAATAAATAAAATAGATGAATTTTTGTATATATTATTGTTTTATGTTATTATTTGAATAATATTGTATAAAAGTTTAAAAAAATTTACAATTCATTAATGTGGCTACAATTTTGTATTGGTACGAGAGGATCGAGATTGTTAATAATGAAATTATAAAGTTCATAGTAAAATATAGTTAAAAATAATCATTAATTAAATATTGTTAGTATGGTTCACCAGTATTATGAGTACATGTGATCTTGATCCGAATCACTGGTGTAGTCTGACATCTTAGTGGATGTGCTATGTATAATTTAATTATACAGAACTCCACCTGGTATGTAATATCAAACAATGTTTATCATAAATAATTAATAGAACATATAATTTGATGATCATATATAGATCAATCTAAATCCTGAAGTTATTGTGAGCTCTTATTTATGTCAATAGGGTCTTTTGATTGACTCGTTATGGTTTTTCATTATGATTAGACTAATAACTTTTGATTTCGGGGACTCATTTGATGTAAGTGGTTGGAGACATAATATACAGGTACAGAATCTATACCTTCTTCTTTGAAGATTTAAATAATAGTTCTTAGAACTAAACTGTTTTTGAGCTAAAATTCATAAATTAGTTTATGAATTAATTGTTCACTAGTAAATTAATGGTACTTAAGGATAAAGAGGGGTAATTAAAGAGGTAAAATTGTAGTTTTATCGTAGCTTTAATAATGAACAATTAATAGAAGATTGAATTATATGAAGTGATTATATCAATTAGCACTTAATAAAGTAATCAATAAATATAGTTTATAATTGTAAGAAGTGCAATCCCATTTTTAGTGGAGTAATATTGGAATTTGGTATTGCTCATATTAGAAAAGAAAATTGTTCTTTGTGCAAACATGTAACTGATGCGTGTCGTTAGCCACATCAAATTTAATAATTATTTGTATTTATATTTTACCACTACTTCAGTATAGCAATAAAGTATGAGTCGAACCCACAAGGACTATCACTCCATTTATTATTCAAAGGAGTTAAAACGTAATTTTGATTATCTAAAATAAAATTACAAAACGAAACTTGCAAGATTAAATTTAACAATTATAAAAGATGGTTAAGAACTAATTCACTACCGCTAACACATTCAACATTAATTAACAAAGTCTAATTATTCATTCCATCATCATAATTAACAATCGTAGATAACACAAAAGCAGTAATTATCTCAATCTCTCGTATGCAAATTAATAAATTGTAAGCGTTATTGACTAACTCTTTCTACTAAAGAGACAGTTCCGAGTTGCCGAAGAGGTTCAAGTGGAGGCTAACTCACTAGCCAACATTAAACAGCCCGGTGAGTCCCTAAAGCCCTACCTCAATCGATTTACTAATGTAGCGGCATGAGCTAGAGACGCTGGCGATGGTGTCAGGCTCATGACCATGAGAATCAGAATCACTATAAGAGGAGATCTATAGAAGGAGCTCCAGAGGAAAGGAGTGAAAATGTGGATGAATTCTTGGCTTGAGCTCAAAAATGGATAAATCTAGAAGAGGCAGAATCTGTTGTCGCAGGAATCAGCCAGACCCTCGTTCAGCCCGCTGGAGTGGTGACAGATGCTGCAATTACAACTCAGCACGCTACCCAGAATAACCAGGTCGGGGGCAATAAACGAAAAAGGGAATGGTGAGGGTGGCCATAACGATTCCAAGAAAAATAATCACGAGGAGAAGTACACTTCTATCTTCACCACATATACCGACCTATCAGATACACGAGAACATAGTTATCTTGCTAATTCTGCCCGTCTTCCATGGAAGAAGCTCGAGCCCATGAAACATCAAAGGGAAAAGAGAGACTCGGCTAAATTCTTCTGATACCACAATGATATCAGCCACAACATAGACAATTGTCGTCAGCTAAAGTATGAGATCGAGACTCTCATTCGAGACTCATCTTTATTGGGAATAGTTCCATGAAAGCATTTCTATTGGAAAATGTTTTTAATTGAAATAAATAAATGGATTAAATTGTTATGTATATATTTTATGTCCTATATTATTCATGATAATATTGTGTAAATATCTAAAAATTCCTATGTTTGTCTATGTGGTTTCAATCTCATATTGGTATGGGAGGATCGTGATTGATATAACGAGCTTCAAACAGTTCGCAATAAAATAAAGTTATGGAATCTTTAGATTAAATACTGCTAGTACGGTTCACTAGTATTATGAATACATGTGACCTAGATCCTGGTCACTAGTGTAGTAGGACACTTTAGTGGATGTACTTTATATATTGAGAATATATAGAACTAGTCCAGTTGTGTTAATTAATACTTAATTAAATGTCATTTCATAATATTAATTAAACACATCAATCAATGATCATATACAAGATGATCTTAATCCTGAGGTTGCTATGAACTCCTATATATGTCATTTGATCATTTGATTCATGTGTTAGGGTTTGTCAAAATGATCTAGCTAAAAGCTATTGTTTTGGGGATTCAATGATATATATGGCTGGGGACATAGTAAACATATATGGAATCTATACCTTCTTATAGATTGAATAACGGTTCCCTATTGGGTTGAATTTTGGAACTGAAAAGTTATTGACGTCATATTCATAAACATGTTATTAATTAATCTTCACTAGTAAAGTCAATGGTACTCTAGGAAACAAGAAATAATTAAAAAAGTAAAACGATAATTTTATTCTTGCTTAATTATGAACCTTCAATAGATGATTAATTTGTATGTAATGATTATACCAATAAACACTTTATGGTTACAATAAAGTACTCAGTAAATATATGTCTATAATTCCAACATTGCAATCTCATATTTTCAGTGGAATAATCATGAGATTAATAAATGATGATTATTGAATTAAAGAGATTTGATCAACATTCTAAATTTATTAGAGCTTGGAATTATAGGTCCATAGGTCCCTAAGGTGGCTCTATCAACACTATTTAAGGGAAGAGTTGATACAATGATGAAAGTGAAAAAGGCTATTTCCGAGAAAAAATTGTTTTTCGGCACAAATATACAATTATATGATAATTGAGGTTGAATAATTAATTAGTGTAATTTTGAATAATTAAGTGAAATTAATTAAATTAAAATTTGAAATTAATTTATTAATTTATACACTAAATTTCAAAATATATAAATAAATAAAATGAATTGGTTTTTAAAATCAATTATTTTATTTAGTGGGAGTAAATAAATATGGTAAAACAAAATAGTTTTGAATTATTATATTTATTTAATAAATAATATTGTGATAATAATGAATTCAAATTAGAATTTTTGGTTGTCATCTTCTTTTCCTTTAAAAGATGATATCTTAGTTATTTGAATTTAATTTATTTAATTAAATAAAAGTTGAAAAATCAAATCCCACAAATTAGGGGAGTGCTACACGCATGGAGCGGTCCCTGGATTGCACCATGCGTGTACCACTACTGACTTAGTCAATTTTTGGATTTTTCATTTTATTTTTTAAAAAACTAATAAATCAATTATATAAGGAAAATTTTGACTTTGTACTAATTGGGTTTCACCATCATTATTATTATGATGTGATACTAATATACAACTATTCTATATAAGAATAATAGTCTATTCCTGGTAGATTCAATGAAATTCTCAATTCATTTCTTCTCCTTACACTCACAAATCAAAAGAAAGAAAAATAAGCTTTTCTCTCTAGCATAAAATACAAGATCTCATGAGTTGAGAACATCTTGCGATTCAGAAAATCAATCCTTGTTCTCTATATGCCCACACACATCTTGAGGTGTAAAGATGTAACGACCCAAAATTACTAATAAGGCTTAATGGCCTTGATTAATGTGCTGGGAGGGCATAATTGGTATTTATGTGAATAAATGATTAAGTGCATGATTATGTGATATGCATGATCCTATGGTTATATGGATATGTGAAATGCATGTTTATGAATATTAAATATGCATGTGGGCCCTGTTTAGCTTGTAAGGGCATATTTGTAATTTTGGCCCGTTGAGGGCATAAATGTAATTATATGTGATAAACTGTTGAGACCACATTATTATGTGGATATATTTGCAACATATGGCTCGAGACGGTCCTAGTGAGCGGATGGGCGAAATAGTCACGGCGGGGATTTATACCCGGCTCGGGGGAGTCTGGGGGTATTTTCGGGAACTTAGAAATTATATTGAGGGTTATTAGACATTGGGGAAAATAATTGGTGAATAATTGGATGATTGGATTTAAATGGTAAATATTAGAAATACTTGAGGAGTTAGCGAGGACCGGGGACAAAATGACCATTATACCCTTAGAGGGACTTAAGTATTAATGGTTGTGGGAGGGAAAAATTGTCATTTGGGTTAAGTGATATACTCAGACCTTTTAGCACATAATAGAAAGTGGTCGAATTATACAAAACAGAAAGAAAAAAAAAAAGAAGAATCTCTCTCACGATTTCTTCTCTCTCTCTCTTCCTTGATGTTTGAATTTTGGGGTCGTTGAAGGAGTTTAGAAGCTTGAAGACTTGAAGGAATTGATGGGAACCTAGCTGGGTGTTGGAGCTGGAAATTCAGAGGGAAGTTCAAGCTGGAACTTGGGGGAGCTTCAGCTGGGAAACTAAGTTACAAATTAAGGTAAGATTTTAGAGCATCATCTTTAAAGTTTTGTTTGAATTTGGGATGGAAGTATAAGTGTAGATTGGTTCTGTATTGAGTAGAAAATTCAGTGGTAATAACTGTGAATTTTATGGTTGAATTAATGGGTTATTTCCTGTTTAATTGCTGGGTATTATAGGATGAAAATATGTGTTTATGGGTCCAAGTTCTTTAGTTAGTTTAGTGTTGATTTAGGGAGGTTGGTTAAGGGAATTCTTGGATTGCTTTGGAGTTCTTGGCTAGGAGAAAGAGGAGAAAACCCAGAATTTTCTGGGTCGAAGGGGGCGCACCGCGACCTGGGCAGGGGCGTCGCGGCGCGTGTGGCCCTTCTGGTTGGGGGCGCGCTGCAACTTGCCTGGCCAAGTCGTGACCTACCTCCCATTTGGCATGGGAGCTTGCTCTCTGACTTGGGGCGAGTCGCGACTTGCTGAGCCAAGTTGTTACCCACTTGGGAGGTTTGGTCTTGGAAGAGTTCTAAGTATTATTAAGGCTCGGGGGTTCGAACCTAGGGGCTTGGGACAATTTCTACTTCCCGGTTTAGTAGTAATTGAGGTCCCGGAGGCTAGTTTTGTTCCCTAGGTATTTTGTTTCTAATTTGAAGTTGATAGATATCCATGGCTTTTGTGACTAGGTTTATTGTCAAGGCTCAAGGCTAAGGACCATGCTCGGAATCATTTTGCATTCTCCGCTCGGAATTAAAGGTAAGAAAACTGCACCCGATTATGTGGTTATGTTGGGACTAAGAGTTCCCTATAATTGTATGTAATGTCATATGACAGTATTATGCCGTGGGGACATGAGATAAACGGCCTAAGAGTGCCGGAATTAATATTGGCACACAAGGATGCGGCTCGGCCACTGGTAGCTGAGGTTAATTATATAATCACTGAGCTCGACCTAAGCGAGTCAGAGTCAATGGGATAAACAGAGGGTGCGGCCTAAGGGCGTCAACCCTGGATATTGTATGATATGTTTAATGTTATTAATCTGATGATTATGGCATGTTTATTACCTGGATGAATGATTATCAATTTGCAGATTGATATCACTGATTATGTGAACAATGTGGTCTGGTGAGTATCTAATTGATGATTTTGTGAATTATTTGATTATTGATTATTTATTATGCTCTGTATATGGTTTTCTTGCTGGGCCTTGGCTCATGGGTGCTACGTGGTGCATGTAAAGGCAAGAGTAAGATGGATCAACCATGGTTTGGAGAGCTCTGGGGGCGAGGTGTACTTTGTCAGCTGCTCAGCCGCCACGGTCGAGGGTTTGTACAAGGACGGAAACCTAAAATGTGTATTTTTCCATTAGAGTGGCCTCGATTGTTTATAACTTTTGGAAATTTTGTAAATAGGTTCTTTAAACCCTATTTTTGGGATCCCATGTACTAAATGTTTATTTTAATGAAAATTATCAGTTTATGACCAAAATATTTTAAACATAACTTGTTTATGAATTTAGGATCACATTTTCATTTACATGACTTGGTTAGCAAGTCCTGCACTATTGTAAACACACAGTGTAACAGTCTTGGTTATCCAGAGCGTTACCAGAGAACATCTTAGAATATCATGGTTTGAGTATTCAAAGCTAGGATAGGAAGATCGTTGATTTTTCGAAAAGATTCAAGGACACTTGATAGACTACAAGAGCTAGGTCCTTTAATCTTGGTTTTATACATGTATTTATATATATATATATATATTGTTTGTTGGTTAACATATTGCATATTGATGGATCCGCATATAAAAGAGTTTATATAAATTTTTTTGTTATATACTTGTGTCACCATTCCGTAATTTCTTTTGCGCACTAGGAACCGTTCCTTACAATCTTTATCCCATGACTCATCATTATCTTGTTGACTTTGTCTTGGGTCGTTATTCGAGACACGATCCTCTCGGCCTCAAAGAAACTATCATGTCCTACCTTGAACTCCCTTTCCACCACTGGGCTAATGTGGGGAATTAGTATCTTGGGGGCGACCTGCTAATCCTTGCTTCGAGAAGAGAAGCCTATCACAGTCTTTTTCTTTGGAGGGGACATGGAAAATTTTAGTTCCCTTGATTACAAAATGATCAATTAGAGGCGACATGGGAATACAACCTCTCTACTAACGGAAGAAATGGCGACCTAAAATTCTAAGGCTTTATGTAATGCCCCGAATTCTCCGATATGGTTTAATGGCGGGATTAGTAGGCCGGGAGGGCCATACTTGTTTAAATATGCCATTAAATGATAATATGCATGTATATGTGAATTATATTATAATATGATGTTAAATGTATGCATGTGAGTCCACATTTTAATTACAGGGGTGTGATGGTAATTTGGCCCGTTGAGGGTATAATTGTATATTTGTATGTATGTTGGTGATATGTTTTTGAGACCACATTATAATGTGGGTTTTTTCGAGCTATTCGGCATGAGACGATCTTGGATTATTGATTAGCGGTCTAGTCATAACAGGTTTAAGTTCGGGGCTTGGGATGAGTCTCGGGGTGATTTTAATGATTAGAGCGTTACCGGGAATTAAAGGGTAACGGGATACGAGTTATTGGTGTTTGAGATTATTGTGAATAACTGGAATTGGAGAGCGTTAATTATGATTAACGAGATAGGTGGAAAATACCAATTTTTCCCTTGGGAGCCTTTAGAAACCCTAAATTGAACTAGGGGTATAATGGTCATTTCACCCCTAGGATAGATATAACCATTTTGGCTGTGAAAGAAGAAAGCAAAACAGAGTAACTTGAAGCTTCTCCCGTATCTTCTTTCTCCTTCATTTTCCTTTGAGATTTTTGAACAATTCTTGAGGATTCAAGCTTGGGAAGCAAGCCTTGGGAGTTTGGGAGTGTGTTCCTCCATTGAAGAGCACCATAAGCTGAGCTTTGGGTAAGTTTCTAACCATAGAATTCCCTAGTTTGTCCTGTTTTAGTTCTGTTTTGCAGTTGTGATTTCTAGCTTGAGATCTTGGTTTTGTTGGGAGTTTTGGCTAGGGTTTTATTGGCTGTGATGTTTGGGATATGTTGGGATGGTTTTTGGGTTCATTTGGCATCAAAAATAGGTTTTGGAAGCTTTGGAATTAGGTTAGAATCGAAGGATATGAAGAAGGTCATTTCAGAGGGTTCCTGGTCTGGAGGTAGCGCTATAGCGCCCACCCTAGGGCGCTACAACGCTACTTAGGGGGCATTTGTGCGTGTTGGAGGTTCTGAGTATAGCGCTGGGGTGCTAGGGGTCAGCGTTGTAGCGCTACCCTGTTCCTTCAAAGTCCTGTTTTGGGTATTTTTAAGGGTTTTTGACTTGGGGTTTCAATCCTTAAGGCTCGGGATCGAATCTACTCACCGTGTGGGCATGTTTCGAGGTCCCGAGAGTGGTGCTTAGGTTGAGACCCTATCTATGTTGATTTTCATTAATGGAGGTTATAATTGGTTGTGATTAGGTAACTGCTAAGGAACCAAAAGATCGATCGTTCTCAGGGGTTGTGCTTATTATATTTATCGCTCGAACCTGAGGTAAGAAAACAGTGGAAGAAAGCTGCACCCCGTGTATATATGACATGCGTAATTGTTATTTGAGGCATGTTGATTGATAAATGTGGACATGGATTGCATATTAAATGCTAGTGAATATTGTTTACTTGTATATGGCATTGACTAGTCAGGGACACTGACCTAAGAGTCAGAGCCGAATGAAGATTAGATCTAATCGATATCAGCATTGAATGGCTCTAAGGCATTAATGCTGGGCCGACCCTAAGGTCGATGAAACTTATAAGCGCTTGGCTAGTCTAAGACTAGTTACTGAGAGCCAGGGCCAAAGGCCAAGGTGACCACTTGTCACATGGCTAGGGAACGTTGTTCTAGGGTTATGACTCTATGGTCATGAGGAAGGTTCTGTTGGTGACTAATCACCATGCACCTATCCTGTTTAAGCTAGTGAAAGGTTCACTTATCTGTTAAGCCCTGGTGACCCTATCGTCACATGGCAAAAGGGAACTGTCCCCATCTTAATGACTTTTGCGACTGTCACCTATCTGTTTTGGACTGATAGTCCTGAATGATTATTATGATCATTGTTGATATTATACCATGTTATATTGTGTTTTCTTGCCGGGCCTTGGCTCATGGGTGCTATGTGGTGCAGGTAAAGGGAAAGAAAAGCTCACCCAGCCTTGAGTGGAGAGCTTAGGTGGTGATGTGTACATATGCGGCCGCTTGACCACCACGGCCAAGGAGTTCTCAGAGGAACTAGGGGGTTTTCCTTATTTTTGCCGCTTAGGTCGGCGGGGTTGTAAATTTGAGACAGTAGTGACCATTTTGTACTATAAACAACTTGTAAATGTTTTGAATAGCTCATGAGCAGTTTATATACTTAATGAAACATATCCTTTCCTTTTTATTGGTTTTCCTCCTTAGCCCGTTAATAACACTTAGAGCACGTTTTTAACCAAAGGACTCGGGTAGCGGGTCAAATATCCGGTTCACCGTAACTGTTCTGGGGTAACCAGGGCGTTACACTTTATTACTAGACCTAAGGCATATATGAGTCAAGAGTAGGCTTAAGACTTGCATTCCCACACACTTCTCTAGTTCACGCGCCTGAATCTCGGGAAGGTACTAACATTTTGAGGTCCGTGTGTCAGACACAATGGTTTCGAAAGGCGGTTTAATGCAAAACCGCTCCAATATCGTAACCCTTAAGCGACCCAAAGCTGAACCTAAAGCCCTTGAATCTTCAAACCAAGGAATTCAAACATTCATTCGTTAAACCCAAAAAATAACCCATTTTTTTGTGCATTATTTCTAATAGCTTCTAGTGCTATTGTTTTGGCCTAGTAATTCCTACACTAATCTCGTACAGAACTAAAGTAAGGAAAAAGCACTGGAAATTTTTATAAAACTTTTTTAAAAATGAGAAAATGAAATTTAAACAAGATGTGAGCATACTTACAAATTGATTTCTTGATCGATGAGTGAAGGAAAAGTGGGAATTTCTGGGAAGCAGAGGAGAGGACCTAGGAATTTCTAGGAAGCAAAGGATTTCAGAGAGTTTGAGTATTTTGAGAGGAAGAGAGACAAAATGGTGGAAAAAGGTATTGAAATTTTTATGGATGACTTTTCAGTCTTTGAACCCTCTTTTGATGGATGTTTAGCTAATTTGGAAAGGGTTCTAAAAAGATGTGAGGAGTCAAATTTAATATTAAACTGGGAGAAATGTCACTTTATGGTGACAAAAGGAATAGTCTTGGGCCACAATATTTCACGCCATGGAATTGAAGTAGACAAGGCCAAGATTTCAACAACACAAAATTTACCTCCTCTGGTGTCTGTTAAAGGGGTTCGAAGTTTTCTGGGCCATGCTGAATTTTATAAGAGGTTCATAAATGACTTTTCAAAATTTTTGAAGCCCTTATCTACTTTACTTATGAATGGTGTAGTATTCAACTTTGATTCGGATTTTTTAAGGGCGTTTAACACACTGAAGGAGAAATTGGTATCTGCTCCAATAGTTGTATCACCAGATTGGGAAATTCCTTTTGAATTAATCTGTGATGCTAGTGATTATGCAGTAGGAGCATTTCTTAGATAGCGAGTTGACAAGGTATTCAGAATGATTTATTATGCTAGTCGAACCTTGAATGATGCTCAATTAAATTATGCAACTACTGAGAATGAATTACTTGCAATAGTCTTTGCATTTGCAAAGTTCAGGCCATATTTAATTGGTAATAAGCTGATTGTTTACATAGATCATTCAGCTATTAAGTATCTTATGACCAAAAAGGATGCTAAACCTCGCTAGATTTGATGGGTCCTATTATTGCAAGAGTTTGATATGGAAATTCATGATAAGAAGGGAACATAAAATCTAGTTGCTGATCATTTATCTAGATTGGAAAAAGAAGAAGAGCATAATGCTAAAGAGGAGAAAATTGATAAAATTTTTCCAGATGAACAATTATTTTCGATTGAATGTGAATAGATGATACCATGGTTTGCAGATTATGTCAACTATTTGGTAGCTAAAGTTGTGCCTCCAGACATGTTAAGGCAGCAACTAAAAAAGTTTTATTCATAAGTGAAGCATTATTATTGAGATGAACCCATTCTTTTTTGTCATTGTGCTGATCAAGTGATTAGAAGATGCATCCCAGAAGAAGAAATGATTTCCATACATACTCACTGCCATACTTTACATTGTGGTGGTCACTTTGGAGGAATAAGGTCAACAACAAAAGTTTTGCAATGTGGGTTTTATTGGCCTACGTTATTTAAAGATGCTAATTCCTTTGTTAAGAGTTGTGATCGTTGCCAAAGGACTGGTAATGTATCAAGAAGAGATCAAATGCCAATGACTGGAATTCTGAAGGTTGAGCTGTTTGATGTGTGGGGAATAGATTTTATGGGACCTTTCCCATCATCCTATAATAATAAATACATTTTGCTGGCAGTTGATTATGTTTCTAAATGGGTGGAAGCTACAGCAACTCCTACTTGTGATGGAAATGAGGTACTTAAATTTCTTCATAAGAATATTTTTGCTCAGTATGGTACTCCAAGAGCCATTATTAGTGACAGAGGCAGTCATTTCTGTAATAAATCATTCACATCTCTATGTGCTTGTTATGGAGTTCATCACAGAAAGACCCTGTTTTATCATCCACTTGCTAATGGTCAAGCTGAAGTTTCAAACTGAGAAATTAAAAGTATTTTAGAGAAAACTGTAAACACATCAAGGAAAGATTGGTCGAAAAAGCTTGATGATTCATTGTGGGCTTATCGTACATCTTTTAAGACTTTGATTGGTATGTCACCATATCGGTTGGTATTCGGGAAGGCATGTCATTTACTAGTTGAACTTGAGCATCGAGCTTATTGGGTGGTAAAAAAGTTGAATGTTGACTTATTTATGGCTGGACAGAATAGACTTCTAGAGTTGAATGAGCTTGATGAATTTAGAAATGAAGCTTATAAAAATGCAAAGATTTATAAAGAAAAGTCTAAGGCTTTTCATGATAAAAGGATCATTAGAAATGATTTCCAAACAAGAGATAAAGTTATGTTATTTAATTCTAGATTGAAGCTGTTTCCAGGCAAACTAAAGTCTAGATGGTCGGGACCCTTCACAGTTGTGGTCTCATTACCTTATGGAGCGGTTCAGATTCATAGCGAGAAAACATGAAGTTTTAAAGTAAATGGTTAGAGGTTAAAGCATTATTTGGAAGGACAGATGGAAAAGTGCAAATCAGTGATGGTTTTGGAGCCCCTTTAAATGGGATATTCAACATCCGGCTAAATGACATTAACGACAGCGCTATAGGAGGCATTCCTATATTTTAATTTAGTTTTTGTTTTTATTTTTTTAATTAGTGGACATTTTTATTTAATTTTATTTTGGATTTGTAAAGTTTATTTATTTTAATTTTATTTTTAGTATAAAGTCTGTAAAAAAAATCGTGCAAATCGTGAAAAAAGTTATTTTTCAATTAGTCTTCAGACCAAGTCGCAACTTGAACTAGCAAGTCACGACATTACAACAAGTCAGAGAGCACTTACAAATTTAAAGGAGGGGCGGGTCGTGACTTGGGCTTATAAGTCACGACCCTTGGCCAAAATAGAGAGCAAGGAGTTTTTAAAAATAGAGGTGGGCCGCGACTTGAAGAGGTTGAGTCGCGGCGCCTAGCAAAGATGATTCTAGAGATTTTTTATGCGGGCCACGACTTGAAGAAGCTGGGTCGCGGTGCGCCTGTGTCAAATAGAGGAGATGTGGTTTTAAACTCGTCTTTTTTAGCATATCTCTCAGTTTTTCATTTACTTTCACCCCAAATCATTTTTTCTTGAGAAAAAACTCTCATTTTTTTCCCGTTATACTTCTATTTCAAATTCCCTTAAGCCATCTTCCTAATTTCTAATTTCTACTCCATATTGATTTATTTCTTCTTTTTTTTCCCTAACCCTAATTTGTTTTTCTATTGGTGCTACTTGAAGACTGAAGGAGAGTTCAAGAGTGGGCAAATTTTAAGATTTAAAGGCTTGTAAGTTTTCTCTTTTTGAAGTTTTCATTGAAGTAATTTTCTACTAAGGGAGTGCATTGGATTGTTAAACTGCTTGTTAGTATATTTGGTGTTTTTGAGTGAACTTTTTGGAAGGATTCAGTGAGGAAATTTCAGAAATTTAGGGGAAGTGCTGCCAAAAAATTTTTGTGACATTTTTGAGCAATTATGTAAGTATGGGTCCAAGGAAATAACCTACTAGGGCTGCATCTTCTAAGAACACCAATCGCCCCTCAACATCCATCTCCCAACCACCCCAAACTCAGCCAATCCCACCAACACCTCAGCCAATTCTAGAATATGATCCGATGTGATTTATTAGCAAGGACGCCTTTGATCACTATCAAAGGTTATCTAATCGTCCGGTCATTCAAGAGTGCGGAATGGAATATCGAGAAGAACCGTACCCTCAAGAAATTTATAACATTATTAGGAATGAGATTCTACACCGAGGTTGGCAACTTTTTGTGGATGATAAGGTGCCGAAGGCCAATTGTTCACTGGTTTATGAATTTTACGCCAACTTTCCTGAGGCCGTTAATAAAAAGGTGTTCGATAAAGGGGTTTCAGTTGAGTGTGCCATTGATAATATTGATGCCCTATATAGATTACCAATGTTGTCTCAAGAAGAAGATGAATACTATCAATTGGCATATCATAGTATAATAAATTGGACTGAGGTGGCAGAAACTTTAGGAATTCCTGGTGCTTCTTTTGTTATGCAGAATGGGGAGCCAAAATATTTATGGAGATATCAAATGAATTGTGTGGCCAAAGCCTGGAATCTTTTTGTGAGTGCGCGACTCATGCATAACACCCACTTGTCTGAGGTGGGGACTGATAGGTGTCTTCTGGTGTATGAAATTATGAAGGGACTCTCTATTGATATTGGCCGAGTTATTTGCCAAAGCATCAAGGATTTTTGTAGATTGACTACTACTGGCGGGTTGGGGCACGGATCAATGATAACTGATCTGTGTGAAGTCTGGGAGGTACCTAAATATCCTAGTGATATTTATAGGAAGGCCATGGGGCCTATTTCTCATGCTACAGTGAATAAATTCAATGCCCCATCCTTGGAGCCACCAGTATCGCTACCCAGGAATGTGAGAGTTGAAAGGGAAAGAGAAGAGGCTGAGGAATCCATACCTGCCAATGATCAACAAGATGGATCAAGGGCAGCTGAGGAGGAGAGGAGAGAAGCATATCCTCAATATTTGGCACTTGAGGCCTCACCGGATCTGCACTTGGCCAGATTAGATTATATCATTCGGCAGAACCAGCATACTCACAATTATTTGGGAGAGCTTCATGATTTTCATAGAGCTCAGGTTGATAGACAGAATGAGTTGGTTTACCGATGGTCAAACCAAGAGGCAGACTGCCAATACTTTCCTCATCCACCGCCATGGAATCCTTTTCCAGATCAACCACCATTTTAGAAGTGATTCGCACCAGGTAAGTTTTCTTTCTTTACTTATTTTTAAACATTGAGGACAATGTTTAGTTTAAGTTTGGGGGAGGGAGATTATTTTTCTGTTAGTTTTGTTTTGTGTGATTTGTTTAGTTTTTGTTAGTGTTTAGGGGTCGTTTGGTACGCAGGAATTTGGACACGGGAATGAGAATCTGAACACTTTCCCATGTTTGGTACTGGGTTTGAGTTTTTCTAACTTGGGAATCTGTACTCCAGGGGTTTTAACTTTTCCTGATTCTAGGTTCAAGTGAAACCCATCTGACAAGTAGTTTTCAGATACCCAGGAATGTGAAACACTTCAAAATTATTATTATTATTTAAAAAAAAAAAATCTTAAACCAATAATTTTTTAGTTAATAACTTATTTTATTTTTGAAGCTTATAATATAAAAACAAATATACATATATCAAACTATAAAATGATAAATAATATTTGTTTATTTATAGAAATTGATTTGCAAAGCCTTTATATCATCACTTTAGTTTAAAATAACAAATGAAATATTATTAAAAATAAAATAAGGGTATTTTTGTAATTTTAAAATTTTTACTTGATTCTAGTATTCAATAGATATATTTTTTTAATTTTGTTAAAAAATATTTCATGAGTAAAATTGTTTATAAATTATTTTGATGAAATATATTATTATATTAATTTTATGAAAATATGAAAACTTAACAGATTCCTATGCACAACCAAATACAGAAAGTGATATTCCTAGGAATCATAGATAAGATTACAGTGCACAACCAAACACAATGATGTAAGTTTCGAGACTGTCAGATTACCCTCTTCAACTTTCCCAGTAATATGAAAACTGTGAACTCCTCATACCAAACGACCCCTTAGAGTTTTGTTTTAGTGTGTTTAGTACCAACATGAATAATGATTGACAACAAGTGTCGATGAGAATAAAGTGAATGTTATGAGTACAATTCAAAGAAAATGAAATCTGAAAACAAAATCTGTGTGCTTGATTTAACACTCTGTTAGTTCATTTTAGTTTAGATAACATTTGTTGAATATCTTGTCATGATGTTGAATTTATGTTTTTGATATTGAATATGCTTGCTGAAATTGGTTAGTGGAATGATGAATGGAAAGTGAAAATTATTTTCTACAATTCTAGAACTTGCTTGCTTGTTATTTGAGGCGAAATAATATATCATGTATGCTTAGGAATATGATTTAGGCTATCATTTAGATCATTTGAGCTTTTCTTGCCAAACTTAAATTACTTGATCCTTTGCTTACCTCTTTTGAGCCTAATTTTGTATCTTTTTGTTCTAAACCATCATTTAAGCCTAATACTTTAAACTTGGTTATATATTCGTCCCTAATATACTATGAGCATATGATTGAGAAATAATTATGGGGATTGATGTGTAATGGGGTTTAATTGTGATTTTAGTAGGTTTAGAAAATGAAAAAGTGAAAAAAAAAAGAATTAGAGAGAGTGTATATATTGAAAAAAAAAAGAGAAAAATTCAATATACTCCCAATATGAATATATAGAAAAAGCAAGTTTGGGGGACTGTAGTTATTATTGAAAAAAAATAAGAATATATATATATATATATATATCTAAAGGAAAAAAAAAAGAAAAGAAAAAAGAAAGAAATGGGATTATGGGATTGTATTATTATGGAAGTAAAGTTGGTGAGTTTTGGTAATGTGCTTATAGTAAAGTGAGCTTAAAAATTTACTTTGTCATCTACCTTTACCTAAGCCATCATTACAACCCTATAAAATTCCTCTTGATTCTTATGCATATCATGATTTATATTAGTGGAGAATTGTAAGTAAGTGAGCTTATGAAATTATTTGGTTTGAATTAATGGATTGATTGGAAAGAAATTTGGTGAGCATAATTGATTTCAAATATGTTTATTTAATGATCATGAGTTGATAATCCAAAATGTTAGTAGACTAAGGTGTGTTGATGAAGTGTTTTGATCAAAATTCTAGATTGAATAAACTGTTGAGTAGTTTTCTAAGAATTATATGATAACATTCATGATTTTGAGGCATAATTGTTGTTGTTGGTATAATTCATGTTGTTAGATTCTAGGTTTGTTTTGAGTCCTTTGTTCGAGGGCGAACAAATAGTAAGTTTGGGGGAGTTTGATAACTTCATTTTAGTGTCATTTTAGAATGCGTTTTTGTGGTAATCTTGAGTCTTTATGTGTGTTTTGTGCAAGATTACGCTTTTGTTTGTCTTTGTTGTAGGTTGGTGTGGTGAATCACGAGAAAAATGTAAAAAAAAGTGAAAATGGTGGAAAAACGATGCTTTTGGCGGTTGTTGGACTCAAAAGGACGATTAAAAGTCAGTTTTGGATGAAGAGACGGGTTGAAAGAAGAAATTTGAGAAAGAATGGAATTAGAGTCACGACTTGGGCTTACAAGTCGCAACTCTAAGGCAAGTCAGAGAAGCATGGTTGTTGGAGGCAATTAGTGTCGCGACTTGGGCTTAAAAGTCACGACTCAAGAGGAAGTCAGAGGCTCAGCAAAGGGGAAAAATAGACACGGGTCGGGACTTGATGATGCATGAGTCGCGGCGCCTGGAGACTTAAAAGGAATCGAAATGACTCAAAAACAGACACGGGCCACGACCTAGAGAAGGCCAATTTGCGGTCCGCATATGAAAAACACAGCTAATGTTATTTTTTTTACTATAAATTCGTATTTAGGGTTTAATTAGGTCATGATGTCAATTTTTAATTACGTTTTTAGAGACTAATTTTGATTCTAGGCTAGTTTTTCTGCATTTTTATATTTTTCTTTCTTCTTTAAATTTGTGAATCTTATGTTTTTGAATTATTATTTTGTTGATTTAGTCATGTCTGATATGAACTAAACAATTTTATCTAGGGTTTAAAGTAGTCACTTGGATGTCAATCTAATTTAATTATGATGTTCTATTGGTTTTTCTTTTCTTTTTTAATCTATATAATATGTGTTTAATGCTAGTAAATACTTGATCAATATTTGCTTGATTTATGATTTTGATTCAAAATTCGAAAGATGAGAATTGAATATATTATCATTATATAGACATAGGTTGCATATTGGACAAAAATACCTGTATGACTTGTGTAGTAATTAGGTTTCTATGCTTAATGTCTTCTATATGTTTAAGTTTATTACAGAGATGTAGAAAACCTGCATATAAGTTGAGATCTTATATATTGAAAAAGAATAGGAATCGATTTATGTTAACCTGCTATTAGAATAGGAAGAAAGAAATTTAGAATTGATTAATAAAATTAGTAGAATAAAAAGTTGATGAAATTAATACCCTAGGTCTTTTAAATAGTGATTTAAATATTTTAATTAATGATTCTTGTTCTTAGTTTTCTTTTATAATTTTAAAATTAAATTCATTCATCTTGTTGTATATCTTTACAACACAGAACTCAACACATATACAAAGTAAACAAGTTAATTTGATCAAACCAATTCAAGCAATAAACCAGAAATTAAAAGGATAAAATTGAAGAAATAAAGAACACATAATTTTATACAGGTTCGACAAAACAAGGACCTACTTCCTGTTACTCCCCTGAGTTGTATTCTCTATTAATTAATAGATTACAATGCTGAAGATTAGTTTAGTGTACCACCAAAAACCTAGGTGAAATCCCTCCTCAAAACTCAGCTTGAGTTTTCTTCCAAGAACACTGATCTTGGATTCAGATTTCCCCAACTCTTTTCTTCTCTCTAAACACTTCTCTCAATCTCAAATTCAATGTGAATTTTCTGTCACTCTTTACAAGAGATTACAAAGCTTTAAATAGACTTATTACAGCTAAAGAAAAGACTATAATAACCCTGGTGCACATAAACCAATCTAACCGAAAATAAAATCAAACATAACAACTTTAACTGTCAAGTTGTTAAAAAATATGTTTTCTGTGGATTATAATTCCCACACATCTAAATTTTGATTGCTAAATAAAAATTAAAAAAAAATAGTGGTAATTGAAAAATAATTTTTGTGGGAATGATAATCTACTTATTATATATTACATGAATCAATTACGTGCATTTGCGTATATATATATTTTCGTGATGATTAAGAAACACAAAATTCAAGAAAAAGAAATATATTTTCGTGATGATTAAGGAACACAAAACTCAAGAAAAAGACAAAAAAAAAAAAAGCTTTTTAAGTGGTTATGTTTTAAATAATTAATAACATAAGACACTTTTATTGATTTTACTACTACAAAACTTAAGAATTAGACGAAGCTCTATCAACTGCATTTTTCTATAAGTATTCTCTTTACAATTTGACAACCTTTTGGTAAAGATGATTTCACGTAAAAGAAAAATAGACTTTGAGGTCACTTATTTATAGGCGCACCTTTATTACATTTGAATAATAAAATACATGGAGCTTCCTAGCTTAATACTATTTCTATCTTTTAAATAAAATAAAGACTAAATCACACTAATTCAAATGAAGATTGGTTGTTTATGTGCATTATATGTGACCATATGTAAATATTGTGAGCAACTCCTCGCCACACAGTGGTCTTGCTCTTACACTATATTTTACTCAATCAAAATGTTCCTCCCAAGTCACCCGACAAAGTCGTCAAGTAGGAACTCAACATCTAATGCTCGTTTAACCGGCTAGGTTAGAGGCCCATGTCACCACTGTCGACTGACACGTGTATCCACATCAGCTCTTTACCTTATCATATTTGTAGAATGAATGTGAACAAATTTCTTATAATTAGTATTATAATATTTTGTATTTATAAGGTTTTACAAATTTGTTTATATTACTATTTATATTAAATATTTGTTAAGTTAATTTTTTTTGTATATGATTTTATTTTATAAAATTAGTGGGGTTTTTTTTGTCCATAAAATTCTACACAATTTATCTTTTCTACAAGCATTATGTTGTTTGGTTTTGCCAATGCTAATCAAAATGTCGACAAAAGTATGGTTTTTGCCACTACGTAGAAGCAACAAAAATTCTTGTTCGACCAATTTTCTGTGTATTCAATTCTTGGGGCTTCAATTTTCCCAAATCAAAATGTAATTAATAAAGATGGGTTTTCCCAGTTCTTGTCATTTTTGCCAGTAAAAATGGGTTTTATTCTCCAACAATAGTGTGTTGTCGCTGCTTAAAACTTACATTTTCTTGTAGTGTATATTATTTTAGTAAATTGACTAAAATATTCTCATCAAATATTTAAAAATAATAAACATCTATTTTTTAGTACACCTCAAAAATATTTAATGAATCACTTATATATATATATTAATTATTCCATTATTTTTAATAAAAAAACTTTTATATTAATTTTTATAAGCATGAAAATGGAATATTATGATTTTTACTAATAATTTTTATTCTAATGAGATAATCTATTATGTTTATATTTTTGTTCTTATTTTGATTTAAAAAATAAAATTGAAAGTTGTGATTAAGGGTTTTATTTTAAAAAATATTATTATTATTTTTTAATCGAGGGTGTCAAAGATATTGTAATTTTTAAAACAATAAATTAAAAATGGGGGAAAATAAATAAAATTATTTATTAATTGGCAATTTGTATTAAATTTTAGAAGAAGTATGGAAATAAATTTTAAGAATTTATAACAAGTTCATGTAGAAAAGAGTGTTAGTCATATTACTTATTTTACTTGCTGGGAATATTTATTTTCCTCTTCTGAAAATAAAGCTAGTTTATTGTCTATTCAATTACAAGTATATATGATTAGTGGTCAACACAAAAACAAAAGTCTACCACATATATAAATATAGAAAAATTATATGTACGATCAGTGGTATATGGCATGTGTAGGGTGGATAAATATTATTACATGATGCGTCACTATTTAATGCAGCTCATATGTCTAGATATATTGAAATGTATTTTATATATTTGCTACGTTGAATCCTGATTATTAGGGGATACTCAAATGTTGATTGGGCATTGGCAATTTGGTCCAAGTGATCTATGATCCAAAGCTGGAGAACAACTAATATTAGGATGTAAAACAGAAGACTTGTTTTACGCGTTTAACTAAACTTAATTTCATTGATAAATAATATGTAACATTCCATGAATTACATGCAATTGACTTGTGTACTTACATAATAATAATAATAAATAAATAAATAAAAAAAAGAATCCTTTTCTTGTTACAATAATTAATTACATGTTACAGGTTGTTTATATTGATATGTGTAGCAATAAGTCCCATAACACAAGAAAAGAAAATTATCTTATGATTAGACTAGTAAAAATATTAAAATAACACTCAAATAAATTGACCCTTCTCTCTCGTATTATACCAAGTCTTTTTTCTCTTATTTGTCTAGACAGTACATGCTGTGCTATCTTAATGTAACATACAAACATTATCCACGAATCAAATTTTCATTCACCAACTACTTTTTAGCAGTGTTAATTACTAATGGGAAATTTCACTTTTTATCTCTAATAATACCTAATATTACCAAAAAATCCCAACATTAATAATATTTTCAAATTAATGCTAAGCTTTTCCCTCCTACCGAAAATACCCTTCCCATTCAATCTCAGCCTTCTCTCTCTCAGTCTCGGTTTCTCTCTCTTTCAGTCTCACAAAAATCCCCCAAAAACCATCGAACCCCCACCTCCGTCGAGCCGCCATCTCCGTCGAGCCGTCGAGCCCGCATCTCCGTCGAGCTCCCACCTTCTCCGTCGAGCCCCCACCTTCTCCCATTTCTCCGGCGATCTCGAGCCCACTGCAAACTCCCATTTTTCTGTCAAACCCGAGACCCACGGAGCATATTTCCTTCAAAGTTTAAAAAACTAAGGTAAAATCTTGAACCCAAGTCCATATTTGCTTTATATCGTTGTTGAATCTGTGATTTGTGGAATGGGTTGTCCGATTTTGTGGGAAATTTTTCTGGGTTTGAACCAGTGGCTCGATAGGTTCGATTATGGTTCGATAGTAGGCTCGATAAGGTAGTTTGAACAGTTCGATGATGGATCGATTATGGCTCGATATGAGCTCGACATGAGCTCGATAAGAGCTCGGTAGGATATGTTGTATTATATTACAAGGGCTCGATAGGTTCGATAATGGTTCGATATGAGACTAGACTGTAGCTCGATGGTTATTTATCTAGACAGACAGATTTTTCATAGCTCGATAGGTTCGATAATGGTTCGATATGAGACTAGACTGTAGCTCGATGGTTATTTATCTAGACAGACAGATTTTTCTTAGCTCGATAGGCTCGATGCTGGCTCGATAAATTTAGGTTGTTGATATTTCTCGATGGAACTCGATAGTTTTTCGATAGTGCTCGATAGGGTATGTTTCAGCTCGATGATAGCTCGATAGAGATCGATAGAGCTCGATGACAACTTATTTCAGTGTTTTTTTGAAATTTTTTTTATTCTGTTTTCTTACAAAAAAAATTTCATGTGTTGTTACAGATGCCTAAGTTGCTTGTTCCGTTCAGTGATCACTTTCCTGGTCGAGTGACATATCGGGGTAGTAGTACTTTAAATCACATCAAGACCAGGTTTTTGGAGCTCGGGCTACTTGAAAGGGCTAAGGAATCCCCTTTTAAGCAATTCTTTTTGGCTTCGGAGTTTAATTTCTCCGGAGTCTTGGTGCATCAACTGTTGCTGAGGAAAATCGCCAGCAACAACGAAGATGAGGTGCATTTTTTCTTGGGGTCGAAGTCTTGTAGATTCGGCATGGGAGAGTTTGCCCTGGTGACGGGGTTGGATTTCAGTGCCTTCCCGTCACCAGAAGAGTTGGAAGGGCGTAATCTCAGCGATCGGTTGATAAAGGAGTATTTCAACGATGCTGAGAAAGTAAAGCTGTCACAGGTGGACCATGCTTTCAAGACTTGTACGGTTGTGGAAGATGTGTACAAGCTTGGTCTATGTCTGTTTGTTGAGGGGGTTCTGAATGCCATTGAGGGAAAACTGCACATTTGGCGAGATATTCTAAAAATTGTTGAGAATGTAGAGTACTTCTTCAGCTATCCATGGGGGAAGTACTCTTATAGGAGGCTATTGCATTCTTGTAAGAAGGACATGGTGAAGCAAAAGGCCAACTATGATGCCAAGAAGGATGCCAAGGTGCAGCAAGAGTCCAAATACAGTATGTATGGTTATGCCCCCGCCTTACAGTACTGGGCATATGAGGCTATCCAACAGCTTGCGGTGGAGCTTGTTGTGAGCTCGGGAAACATGTTCCCGAGGATGCTTAGCTGGTCGCATTGGAAGAACAAGGATTTCACCAAGTCCGTCATCGCACCGATATTATTGAAGAAGAATGTAAGTTATGTTGTTTTTTTTTATCTATATGCTTATATTTTATCATTATTTGAGTTAACCAAATGTTTTATGTTGTTTGCAGTTAATTGTTCTTCCGATGTTGAAGCCTCGGCCAGCAGAAAAAGACTATTACTTGTCTTTGACTGAGGGAGATCTTCCCCTTTATCCTGGGCTTGGCCAGGATCCCTCGGAGACTGATGAGGAGGAGGATGCGACTTTTGAGAAAATGGCAGAGAAAGTTTCTCAGGCTGCCGAGGCAGCCAAGATATTTATTGATGCTGCCCCGGGGGAGGAGGTTGCAGGTCCCACCCCTCCTATTCCCCCAGCCTCAGCCTCAGCCCCAGCCTCAACCTGTGCCCCAACATCAGCCCCAGCCTCAGCCCCAGCATCAACCTGTGCCCCAACATCAGCCCCAGCCTCAGTGTCAGCCCCAACACCAACCCCACCACCAGCCTCAGCCTCAGCCCCTGAGCTGGCCGACTTGATTGAGCGGTTGGACAGAGTCGAGGGTCGACAGGAGACCCTCTTGAAGAACCAGTCAGTGATCTTGGACGTACTCAGTCAGATCCTGACATTTGTTAAGGAGAAACCGAGGGGGTCCAATGAAGATTCAGAGTCAGAGTCATTGGATCTTCCGCTAGACTATGTTGATGATCCAACGACGCCCCCTACCATCATTGTGACACCAGATGCTGAGACTCCGGGAGTCGTTATTGTCAACCCTGAGGATGTTGCTGGGGTTCAGTTTCAGAGGGCTAGACGCCAAAGACGCAAGCCAGATTGGTTTGAGGACTATACGGATCCCACGAGGAAAAGACCTCGCACTGCTGCAGCTGCACCAGCAGACGAGGCTACACAAGAGGCTACACATGTGCTGGACCCTCTCAAGAAGCCAGATCCCAAACAGTATAGGACAATGTGCAAGTGGCTTCTTGGAGACATGCCCAACAAGACCCCGCGGGATGTAAAGACTGGGAGTCACGGTCCAGCATGGTTTCTGACGTTGAAGACACCCCAGTCGTGGCTCAATGATGGGGTAAGCAATTTATACCTAATTATGGACTATTTTCAATTTTACATGTTTTATTTTTACTGACTCGATGTGAGCTCGATAGGAGTTCGATAGTAGTTCGACATGGATGTTAAAATAGGGGTTGTTCTTTACTATTTCAGAGTGGCTCGATGTGAGCTCGATGGAGCTCGATAGGTAGTTCGATAGGGATGTTAAAATAGATTGTTTTTTTACTGTTTTAGAGTGGCTCGATGTGAGCTCGATATTAGTTCGATAGGGATGTTAAAAGCTCGATGTGAGTTCGATATGAGTTCGATAGTGAAAATTCCCTTAACAAAGTGGCTCGATGTGAGCTCGATGGAGCTCGATAGGGAGTTCGATAGGGATGTTAAAATAGGTTGTCTTTACTATTTCATGATGGCTCGATGTGCGCTCGATAGGTAGTTCGATAGGGATGTTAAAGTAGGTTATTTTTACTGTTTCATACTGGCTCGATGTGAGCTCGATAGGAGTTCGATAGTAGTTCGACATGGATGTTAAAATAGGGGTTGTTCTTTACTGTTTCAGAGTGGCTCGATGTGAGCTCGATGGAGCTCGATAGGTAGTTTGATAGGGATGTTAAAATAGATTGTTTTTTTTACTGTTTTAGAGTGGCTCGATGTGAGCTCGATATTAGTTCGATAGTAGTTCGATAGGGATGTTAAAAGCTCGATGTGAGTTCGATATGAGCTCGATGGAGCTCGATAGGGAGTTCGATAGGGATGTTAAAATAGGTTGTCTTTACTATTTCATGATGGCTCGATAGGTAGTTCGATAGGGATGTTAAAGTAGGTTATTTTTACTGTTTCAGACTGGCTCGATGTGAGCTCGATAGTAGTTCGATGGTAGTTCGATAGGGATGTTAAAGTAGTTTGTTTTTTTACTGTTTCATACTGGCTCGATATGAGCTCGATATGAGTTCGATGTGAGCTCGATGGAGCTCGACATCAGCATTTTATGATGGTTTTTGCTAATTTTTTTATCGTACTCTCTTTTGCAGCATATTGATGCGGCAGAACACATGCTTCGTATGCGTCGCAAGTATTTTCCCAATATATATCGACAGAATGCAGTTGTGATGAACAGTTATTTCTCACAAGTGATACCTGCCCGATATGATCAGTTCAAGAAAACAGCCGACAAAACAAAGTATTATTGGGATGCTGACATTATGTCCATGTTGACCGGCATCGAGCAGCAGTTTCTGGCATCTTGGGGAGGAGTTGAGGATGTATATTGGTGCCAGAACTATGGACAACAACATTGGTTTGCCATTGAGGCTTCCATTTCTAGTTGGACTCTGACTGTTTACGATTCAGACAACTCGGTGATTAGTGACGCAAAGCTTGAGGATATTATGAGTCCATGGTGCTTTATGCTACCTTCTCTGTTAATGCAGAGTAAACTGTTTACTGATAGCTTGATGTTGAAGATTCCATCAGCAGGAAATAGGCCGCATCAGTTCACATTGCGTCGCAAACAGAAACACGAGCTCCCTCAGTCAAAGAGAAGGTAACAAACATCATCTTCATACTAATTTTGTTTCTAACTAAATTTATAGTAATGTGCACTTAATATATTTTTTTTTTTTACAGTGGGGATTGTGGTGTGTATGCTATCAAGTATATTGAGCATCTAATGGTCGGTCTTCCATTGGAAGCTATCTGCGATGAAAATATGGAGGTGTTCAGGAACAAGTGGACCACAGACTTGTGGTATCAAAATTTGTTACCTTGATGATTGTATATATACAGGGTCTTTACATGTACAGTTTGTTGTTCACATTTTTTTATAATTTTCATGGGCTGTTATCGAGCTAATATCAAGCTATATCGAACTGTTATTGAATTATCAAAATTTGTTACCTTCATAAAAAGAGTTTATTAATACAACAAGTTCAAATGGGAAAAAAGAGTTTAAAGCCTAGCTTTGCCATAAACATAACTTTTCAGAAAAATCAAATAAAAAGAGTTTATTAATACAACAAGTTCAAATGGGAAAAAAAAGTTTAAAGCCTAGCTTTGCATGTAGCCCTGTTGTGGCCAAGACCACCACACATGCTACACTTGCGATGACTGGGAATGATTTCTCCATTCGATGGAGTGCGGTTTGTCTTCCTTCTTCCCACCTTATTCTTCTTCGGTCGACCAACTGGTTGTTTTTCAACGGGAACCCCAACTTGCATTTTCTCTATGTTCTCGGGAACTTCCCAATCATCCTCATTGCCAGTTGGGTAAATTGTTTCTTTGTAAGACTCCCTCCACATCTCAGTAGTGTAATATGGTGAACACAGTGAGTAAATGTTGACATTGCGCAACATGGCCGCAGCCACACCATGAACACAAGGGTAACCCATTATTTGAAACTGACCACAAGAGCATGATTTGGTCATCAAATTCACCTCACCATCACCTTCTGGGTCTACCACATGAAATTCAAACTGTCCAAGAGGATGGACTTTCAAGTACCTTGCATCATCCGCAATGCCTGAGACATCTTTCTCATATGTTGTTGCTAATTTCGATGTGCACTTCTCTACCTCCTCACGACGCGCGGCAAACCATGACTGAATTGTGAAACGAATGAATTCCACAAAAGTAGTGACTGGGAAGGTTCTTGCGTCTCTGGTTTTGTTGTTGAAACTTTCAGCGTAGTTGCTTGTCATTACATTGTATCGATTCCCAGGAAAGTATACACGAGTCCACTTATCGAAGCCAATACCCTCGAGATATTGAGCTATGGCAGGATCCATTTGCTTTATATTATTGAAGAACCTGTGAAATTTTGACTTCCGAAATGCATATGCCGCATTATACATCTCCTTGTGACAGTGATCGGTCTTGAACTTAGCGATTACATTCATACTTATGTGATGGTAGCATGCGCCGTGGTAGGCATCGGGGAAGACCAACTCAAGAGCATGAATAATGCTAGCATGCCTGTCTGAAACAAAAGACAGATTATCAACAACTCCAATGGCTTCCTTCAATTTCATCATGAAATACTTCCAAGAAGCATGATTCTCACTGTCAACAATCGCGAATGCAATTGGATAAATGTGGTTATTCGCATCCAATGCGACAGCACACAACATGTGGCCACCGTACCTTGACTTTAAGAAAGTGCCGTCCACACATATAACAGGACGACATGATGTAAATCCCCTTCTACAAACTCCGAGTGAGAAGAAACAGTAAAGAAAGCGACCGTCATCTGTGACAAAATCAGTAATTGTACCTGGATTCTTTTGCTGCAGCATGTACAGGTAAGAAGGTAACTTGGAGTACGATTCTTCAGGTGTCCCCCTAACATAACCGAGTGCCTTCTCTCTGCATCTCCAAGCCTTAATATAACTCATATCGATCCCAAAATTATTCTTCATATCCTCCTTTATGCTGTTTGGTGGATAGCTAGTGCCATCAGTAGCATATTTGTTCTTGATAAGGTGCCCAATGACAGAAGGTGCTGCTTGACGGTGGTCTTTTTGTCGCAATTCTAGTGAGCAAGTATGTACACTATTATAAACAGTGATCTCAAACATCTCTGATCGCGCTACTTTTTTCCCTCTTATTCTCCAACCACAATCAGGATCCTTGCAGGTGATATACAACACATCAGTACCAGACTTCTTAACCATAAACTCAAAATTATTCTTCATTGCAAAGAGAGCCGCTTTGGTTTTCAATTCCATCTTGTTCTCAAATGTCTTCCCAAGATGTAATTCCCCCAACGCTATACCGGATGAGGGTGATTCAGAACGACTACAAGCTATGATATCTTCTTTTGTAAACATGGGAGCACTCCATTTTCTGTGATCTTCTGTTGAACATATTGAAATGTTCCCTGTATAGTTATATTCTGTTCCACCATGACGACTAGAGCTGGTGCCAGGTGTTCGGCGTCCTTGACTTGGTGGGTTCGTCCGTGCAATATGACGTATTGGTTGTTCTTGTGCTTCTTCTACTTGCAAATGTTCAGCTAATAGATCATCATCCACCGAATTGTCTCCTAATTCCTCATTGTGTTCGGCTACCGGATCGTCATTCACATAGGGGTTGTACTCATACTGGTTGTCCCTCAGGTCACCAATAGGAAATCCTAAAGTACTGGCTGCTCCCTCAGGTCCGGGAGTGGAATATGGGTCTGCAATGACAATCTTTTTAACAGGAGTGACACACAAGGCCAACCTTTCTTTAGATGTTACTCCTATGAATGCACGGACACCAAGATCACTTTCAACATGAACGGGTGTAAACGGTTGGTCGCCACAAGTGTAAGGAACCTCCAATTTCAACTCATACATCTGTTTATCAACTTTAAGTTCCTTGTGCAATATGTCAAGAAGTTGCAAGTACGTTACAGTATCCTCCATCGGTATCACCGTGCATTGAGGGTCCTTGAAAATCCACTTATTCCCTTGTAATTCCCAAACACCATTGTAGGATACAAAAACGTAGACAATAGAGCCTGTGTTGGAAAAAAAAACATTAACATTGTCAGGAAAACTGTCATTTTTCCAGAAATGCAATAAAAAATAACATTATCGAGCTTTATCGAGCTATTATCGAGTTGGAATCGAGCTACCATTTCTCAAAACAGAACATAAACCTAACCAAACCCTCCATCGAACCCCTATCGAGCTATTATCGAGTTATCATCGAGCTACCATTTTTCAAAACAGAACATATACCTAACCAACCCTCCATCGAACCCATATCGAGCTATTATCGAGTTAGCATCGAGCTATCATTTCTCAAAACCGACCATAAAACACAACCAAACCCTCAATCGAACCCTATCGAGCTCATATCGAGCTACTATCGAGCTCACATATTATAGATCCATTCGACCCCTTATCGAACCCTTATCGAGTTTCCATCGAGCACTAAACCGAACCTATCGAGCTATTATCGAGCTATTATCGAGCTAACATCGAGCTCTTACAAAGACCTTCTTCTACATACCATCGAACCGTTATCGAACCGTTATCGAGCTTCTATCGAGCAAAAAAATTGCAGAAAACCCAGAAAAACACAGATCGCGGAATCTCTAAAAAAATCCCGAAAAATACACCAATATAGGCTCAGATCTGTTCAAAATAGCCAAAAAAAATGTAAACAAATAATACCCAACACAAAATGTAAAATCTCATTACCCATGGTTTTTCTCCTCCAAAAACTCTCAAAATAGATGTTGCCTTTGATATTAACGAATTCACAGAAACAATGGAGATAACTAACAATGATTTTGACAAGAAAATTATACAAAATTGTAGGTTTTATGGAGATTTCGTGAGAATTAGAGAGAGAGAGGGAGGAGAGTGGAAGAGAAGGTTTTGTGAATTTTTGATATAATGGGAGGGGTATTTTGGGTATGGGAGGAAAGTTTAGCATTAATTTGAAAATATTATTAATGTTGGGATTTTTTGGTAATATTAGGTATTATTAGAGATAAAAAGTGAAATTTCCCTTACTAATTCGCTACGAATATTAAATTAATTGACATCTAATATTAAATGAATTTGAATAGAAATAAAATTTATTATTTTTGAATCAATTTGTCAAAACGTTGAATTAATTGACATCCAATACTGGATTTTATGTTTCATTTGGCTGGCGCTCCAAAGATAATTTATTGACAAAGTAGTAAAAAAATTATTGTCCTTAATTACTTTTTGGTAGGGTGGTTGGATTTTGAGCTTTGTAATATTATTAATTTATACATATTATATAATATATAAATTTGTACAACAATAAAGTAGTGTTGTAGCTTCTCCATGTGATGATAATTGTAGTGATGTTGTTCCTCTTTTAAAGTGGTGTTGTAGCTATTTCTTCCCCCTCTTTGTCGCAAGGTTAACACTCCTTCCCCTAAAAGTGTAACGAAATGTCACTAAAAATATTTACTTACAACTAAAAACTCTCTGATTGTGTAAAAAGTATTTATTTACAAATTATTGTGTAATAAATTTTTAGTGACAATATTTTATAAATAAAATGAAATTACTTTTGAGTAAAAGTATATTTGTGGCAAAATAGTTTGTCGCCATGAATGTTTTAATTATAAACATATGATGACATTATTTGTCATAAATTGGGTCATGACTAAAACATTATACGCTTTTATAGCGTGATTCGGTTAGGACTCCGACTTACCTACCCATTTTCATGAGGCAGACAGATAAATATTTTCATAAATTCAAATGTAAACCTAACAAGATTATATTTGAAAAGGTCAATTTCTTGTTCTCCAAGTAAGAATAGCTAGCAAAGTTTTAAGAGGAATACGGTAAATGTTCTTCTCTATCTTTTAAAATATCTCATTAAAATCCTATTTTATTTATTTTACCACTAACTTTTATATTACACCATACATCAATTTTTTTATTTTTTTCTCTATATCATTTAAATATTTTTTTTATTCATTTAAATTTTTTTCTTTCATTATCAATAGTATCCTTATATATTTTAATATGATATTTATCCTTATATAATATCAAAATATTATTATACTTTATTTTAGATTATTCCAAAATAAATAAAATACAAATTAATACAAAATTTAAAAATAATTCTCAATATAATAATTATAACAAAATATAAAATAATAATATGTATATAAGTTTTAAAAAGATTACTAAAACCATATAATATTATTCCTAATATCTAACATATATATATAGAAAAGTTAGAAAAAAAAAATATTTATAAATGAGTGAATAGTTGTTTCTATATATAAATAATGAATAGTGTATTAAGCTAAAAAAAATTAGAGTAGCTCATTCGATGGAGAACTATTTTCTCACATTTGAGCTATAATTTTAAAATATAGCTATTTTAAAAGAGCCATTGGGAGTGCTCTAATATATACTGTGCCAAGCTGTTTCTATATATATATATTGGAATTTTCTTACAGTGACTTCACTTTAAGCTCTACTGGTGAGACTCTCAGTGTTCTCGACCCGTGAATAGTTTTCGGTGCAAATTTTTTATGGCCATGTATATTGTAGCTATTTAGAGCATCCTGCAAATTTTCAGAAAATTCCGAATAGTTTACAGTACCGAAAACTAAGTTCAAATATGTTGTTGCACGACACGCGTACAACAACATGTTTGAACTTAGTTTTCGGTACTGTAAACTATTCGGAATTTTCTGAAAATTTGCAGGATGCTCTAAATAGCTACAATATACATGGTCATAAAAAAATCGCGCCGAAAACTGTTTACGGGTCGAGAACATTAAGAGCCCACTAGTAGGACTTAAAGTGAAGTCCCAATAAAATAAATTCCTATATATATATAAATATAAATAAATATATATATTTATATATATAAAGATGGATGCTATCAAACCAAAGGCGGTGATTATATAAGTACTAACACTTTTTTGTTAATAGGGTTAGCAATAGAAGAATTTTGACCTATTATATAAGATTGACAGCTAAAAGCGTGCGTGTTATTATATAGAATATAATATATAAGGTCGACATGATATATTAAATTACTGTAAACAGAACTAGTAAAGAAAAAACACTTAGGTTAACATGCCTAATTTGACAAATTGATTTTTTTTTTTTTGAGTAAAAGATGTATCCATTAAGATTCAATATAATATAAAAGTTCAAGATACAAGAGATCATCCCCAATTCAAATCATTTCACTATCAAGTCCTAATGCATATTTAGCCAATCCATACTTAATTAAATTAGCATCCTAAAGAACATGATTAAGCTGAATTTGAGGAAAGAAAAACAACGAATCCTTGTTAACAGTAATTAGTTTTGTTTAATTTTGTCATTAGTTAGTTAATTTTAATAGAGGCATTGTACCAATTATAACTGGACACGTTGCCCTTATTTCTGTTATTGTGTATGCTATATAAGCAACATTTTGTACTCTATACTATAGAGGGGAATGAAATACAACATTTAGATTCTTCTCTCCATTTAATTTTTTCATGGTATCAGAGAATAAATAGCTCCATCAATGGCGTCCACACTTGAGTGCTCAGCGACTCCTCCTACGGGAACTGCTGCAGCCGTTGACAACAGTCCACCTTCGGTTCAGTCCCCACACCCGGTCACCTCTCACCATTCTAGCGATTCTAGTAACAAGGGTCTTACCCCACTTCCTTTACCCAGCTTACCGTCAGTCAGTCAGCCTCTCGCCACGAAGCTCGATGACCATAATTTCATTGTTTGGCAAAACCAGCTTTTGAACATTATTATCGCTAATGGGTTGGAGGATTTCATCGACGGCACTCGTTCATGCCCTCTGAAGTTCACCGATACCCAACTTACTCAACTCAATCCGGACTACACTACTTGGCAGAGGTTAATCGCCTTATTATGAGTTAGATTTATGCTTCGATTAATGAATCTATGCTGGGTCAAATTGTTGGCTATTCCTCTGCTTATGAAATCTAGCAAGCTTTAGAACAAATATTTGCAGCCACTTCATTTGCTCGTTTGTCCAAGTTATGTACTCTGCTTCAAAATACCAAAAAGGGCCGCTTAACAGCTTTGGCATACATTCAGAAATTCAAGTCATTATGTAACACTCTTGCAGCAGCAGGTGACTCGGTTACTCCCAAGGATCAACTCGTTTACTTAATTAATGGTTTGGGATGGGAGTACAACGTCTTTGTCTCCCCTATTCAAGCCAGATCTGACCCGCCTACGATGGAGGAAGTGTATAGCCTTCTCCTTGCTTATGATGCCCAACTTGATAGAAAATCCGCAGCAGATTCTGTGACTTTGCCACACACCTCTAACCAGAGACCCAAATCCAAAAGTTCAGGTTCCCACACTCCACCTTCTCCCTATCGTCCTAAGTACCCACCTCGACCCCCATTCCCTGCTCCTTTTTCCCCTTACTCTCCATTTCCTTCTCCTGTCCCACACCCTCCCTTCAATCCACAAAATCCACCCCGCCCACCTCATCGTCCTCACTGCCAGATTTGTAACAAACATGATCACACAGATAATCTATGTTATCATCGTACCAACCTTCAATATCAGCCACCCTCTTCTCCTCTATAATGCCCCGAATTCTCCAATATGGTTTAATGGCGGGATTAGTAGGCCGAGAGGGTCATACTTGTTTAATTATGCCATTAATTGATAGAATGCATGTATATGTGAATTATATTATAATATGATGTTAAATGCATGCATGTGGGTCCACAATTTAAATTACAGGGGTGTGATGATAATTTGGCCATTGAGGGCATAATTGTATATTTGTATGCCTGTCGGTGGTATATTGTTGAGACCACATTATAATGTGGGTTTATTCGAGGTGTTCGGCATGAGACGATCTTGGAGTATTAGTTAGCTATCTGGTCATAACAGGTTTAAGTTCGGGGCTTGGGATGAGTCTCGGGGTGATTTTAATGATTAGAGCATTACCGGGAGTTTAAGGATAACGTGGTATAAATTATTGGTGTTTGTGATTATCGAGAATAGCGGGAATTGGAGAGCGTTAATTATGATTAACGAGGTAGGTTGGAAATGACAAATTTACCCTTGGGAGCTTTTAGGAACCCTTAATTGACCTAGGGGTATAATGGTCTTTTTACCCCTAGGATAGATATAAACTACCTTTGGCTGTGAAACAGAGGGAAAACAGAGCAAGTTATTGAAGCTTACCCGTACCTTCCTTCTCCTCCATTTCCTTTGAAATTTTTGACCAATTGTTGAGGATTCAAGCTTGGGAAGTAGACCTTGGGAGTTTGGGAGAGTGTTCTACCATTGAAGAGCATCACAACCTGAGTTTGAGGTAAGTTTCCAGCCACTAGTTTCCTGGTTTGCTCTGTTTTGGTGTTAGTTTTCAGCTTGTGATTTTGTTGTGGATAGTTGGAATTGATGGAAGTTTTGGTTGGGGTTTAGCTTGGGTTTTGATGAGGGAGTGATATAGATAAAGTTTAGGGGTTGTGTTGGATGTTTGGTTGGTGTTTGAGCTTGGTTTGAAAGGTTGGTTCCAAGGAAAATCGCAAGGGAGGAAAAACCAGGGTATTGGCTGAACTGGGGGTCGGGCCGCGACATGGCCAAGGAGGGCCGCGGCTCTTGAAGGGTGTTGAAGGAGGCCGCCTCTGTTTGAGGGGCGGGCTGCGGCATGGCCAGGGAGGGTCGCGATCCTTAGTGGCATTTTGGCCAGAAATGGGTTTTTGGCTCGGGGATGCTAGCCTTAGGCCTTGGGGTCGATCCTACTACCCAGTTTAGTAGTACTCGATGTCTCAGAGGCTAGGTTTTGGTTTGGGAACCCTTTATTATTCATTTTATTGATGGAATCCCATAATTGGTTATGACCAGGTAACCGCTAAGGGATCGAAAGGTTGATCGTTCTCAGGGGTCGTTCTTATATTAATTCTCGCTCGAACTTGAGGTAAGAAAACTTCACCCTGTGTATATATGACATGCGTGATTGTTATTGAGGCATGTTGATTGATAAATGTGGACATGGATTGCCTATTAAATGCTAGCAAATGTTGTTTACTTGTATATGTACTGACTAGTCAGGGATACTGACCTAAGAGTCAGAAATGGCATAGCGTCATGAACGCAAGGCCAAATGAAGATTAGATCTAATTGATATCAGCGTTGAATTTCTCTAAGGCATTAAAGCTGGACCGACCCTAAGGTCGATGAACTTATAAACGCTTGTCTAGTCTAAGACTAGTTACTAGAGCTAGGGCTTATGGCCCCGGTGACTGTTAGTCACATGGCTAGGGAACGCTGTTCCAGGGTTATGACTCTAAGGTCATGAGGAAGGTTATGTTGGTGACTAGTCACCATGCACCTATCCTGTTCGAACTAATAAAAGTTCACTTATTTATTAGGCCCCGGGGACCCTATCGTTACAAGGCTAGAGGGAGCTGGACCCAACCTAGTGACTTTTGTGACTGTCACCTATTTGTTTGGACTGATAGTCCTGAATGATTATTATGATCTTTGTTGATATTATATCATGCTTTATTGTGTTTTCTTGCTGGGCCTTGGCTCATGGGTGCTATGTGGTGCAGGTAAAGGGAAAGAAAAGCTCACCCAGCCTTGAGTGGAGAGCTTGGGTGGTGATGTGTACATATGCGGCCGCTTGACCACCGCAGCCAAGGAGTTCTCAGAGGAACTAGGGGGTTTACCCTATTTTTGCCGCTTAGGTCGGCGGGGTTTGTAATTTTAAACTGTAATGACCATTTTGAGTTGTAAATAACTTGTAAATGATTTTGTGGGTCCATGAACAATTTTATATATTAAATAAAACATATCCTTTCCTTTTTATTGATTTTCCACCTTAACCTGTTAATAACACTTAGAACACATTTTTAACCAAAGGACTCGGGTAGCGGGTCAAATTTCCGGTTCACTGTTCACCGTAACTGTTCTGGGGTAACCAGGGCGTTACATCCTCCACCCCGCATTTTTCAGGCCTTTTTCACCCAATAACCCTCTGCTCCATTTCCTTCTCCATCGGGTGGTGCTACACCCTTCACTGTTGCTGATCCCAACTAGCTCCATGACTGTGGCACGTCACACCAATTTACACCTGATTTAAACATGTTAGAGGCTGCTCAACCATTCACATGTTCTAATCAAATAACAGTTGGTAATGGTAAGCTATCTTCCATCTCTCATATTGGCCATGCTTCTCTTCCTACTTTTCCTTTTTCACTCACCCTTTCACAGGTTTATCATTCTCCTAGCATTTCTAAAAATCTATCGAGTGTCTCTCGTTTATGTAATGACAATCAAGCATTTGTTGAGTTTTATCCTGATTTTTTCTTGGTAAAGCATCAGGTCACCAAGTAGGTCCTTCTTCGCGGCCATCTTGATAATGGAATCTACAAAGTCAGTTCTCCTTCCAACTCCAGCTCTTCACCCTCTTTTCAGCTTTGCCTTTCTTCTATCCGTGATCCCTCAGTGTGGCACTCGCGTCTTGGCCATTCCACCTTTGATATTGTCTCTACTATTTTATCTTTATGTGATATTTCCTTTCCACAAAAACAACAAACCTCTATTTGTAGCTCATGTCAGCTTGCTAAGTCACATAGACTACCTTTTTGACTTTTTGTATCACGGGCTACTGAGCCTTTTGAGTTAATACATATTGACATTTGGGGTCCCTCCCCTTCTTTATCAATTACTGGTGATCGTTATTTTCTTTTGTTTGTTGATGACCATTCTCGTTTTACTTGGTTTTGCCTTTTGAAAACAAAAGATGAGGCATTCAATAAATTTATTATTTTTCATAAAATGGTTTCAACTCAATTCGGTGTGAATGTCAAACGGGTTCGTTCAGATTAAGGTGGAGAATTTCCTCAACTCTCGGCATTTTTTTACCAAATTAGGTATCTTACATGAGCTCTCTTGTCCCCATATTTCCCAACAAAATGGATGTGTTGAGCGTAAAAATTGACATGTTGTCAAAACTGGGTTGTCATTGTTAGCTCACTCGTCTATGCCTTTACAGTTTTGTCCTTATTCTTTTACCATTGCACGTATCTTATCAATAGGCTGGCCACCCGTGTTCTCAATCTCACCTCTCCTTTTCATGTTCTTTATAAACTGCAACCTACCTACTCTCATCTTCGTACGTTCGATTATGAGTGTTTCCCTTTTCTATGGCCCTATAATCAGCATAAGCTTGACTTACGCTCTCTATCATGTGTCTTTCTTGGCTACAACAGTCATCACAAGGGTTATCTCCGTCTTCATCGTGATGTCAGACGTCTTTATGTCATGCGACATGTCATCTTCAATGAACATTTTTTCCCTTTTCAACTTCCTTCTCCACCTTCTTCCTCTATTTCTCCATTACCTATTATTTCTTCTTTACCGTTTCCTTTCTCCTCTTCTGCGTCTGTACCTGTTGTGTCTACTTCTCCTCCGCCTATTTCTCCTCTTCCCATATCTCTGTTGCCTCATGTCTCTTCTTCTCCTATTTCTACCTCTCGTGCAGCAGAGTTACATGGCCCTATTGAGACTCATACCATACAAGTTAATGATCACTAGAGCCAAATCTGGTGTGTTTAAACCACATGTGTTTTTTAGTGTTGCTCCAGGTATACCAATTGAGCCATCCTCTTTCACAGAAGCATCTAAGACCCCTGAATGGCGTCGTGCTATGTCCCATTAATTTCAGGCCTTACAATCCCAACACACTTGGACTCTTATTCTTCGGTTTCCTGGTTGTAAAGTGATTGGTTCCAAATGGGTTTATCGCCTCAAGCTTAAACCCGATGGCTCTAATCGTTACAAGGCCTGTCTTGTGGCCAAAGGCTATCATCGAACGAAGGGGGTTGATTTTTATGAAACGTTCAGTCTTGTTATAAACTGGCAACCATTCGACTTGTGTTGAGCTTGGCTATTTCTTCTCACTGGCCTATTACTCAATTAGATGTTCAGAACGCTTTTTTACATGGTGATTTCACTAAAGATGTCTATATGTCACAGCCGTAGGGGTTTGTCAACTCCTCTCATCCTGATTTTATTTGCAAGCTCACTAAGTCGTTATATGGTTTGAAACAATCGCCCCGGGCTTGGTTCTTCAAACTCAGTACAACTTTGCTATCTTGGAGTTTTCAGGCGTCTAAGGCGGATACTTCTTTATTCATCTTTAAAAAAGATTCAGTCACCATTCTCTTGTTGGTATACGTGGACAAAATTATACTCACTGGCTCGTGTCCTCAAGCTATTTCTTCTCTCATGCACTATCTCCAGTCTCAGTTTGCAATCAAAGACTTAGACCCCTTACATTTTTTCTTGGGGATTGAAGTCTACCGTTCTCCTACCGGTTTGCATCTCAACCAGGCCAAGTACATCCATGAACTCTTAAGCAAGACTGGTCTCCTCGACTCTAAGCCTCTCCACATTCCCATGGCTCTAGGTTCACTGTCCCTCCACGATGGTGATCCCTTGGAAAATACCACTGAGTTTCAGAGTATTGTCGAGGCTTTGCAGTACTGTACTCTCACGCGACCTCATTTATTGTTCCTCATTAATAAGTTATGCTAGTTTCTTCATGCCCCCACCACTACGCATATGCAGGATACGAAACATGTTCTTTGATACCTTCGTGGTACACCCCACCTTGGTTTATTTTTGCAGCCCAACTCTCATCATACACTTCACTGTTATACGGATGCTAGTTGGGCCTCTTGTCCCGAAAATCGTCGTAGCACTAGTGCCTATTGTGTCTTCCTCGGTCACAACCTTATCTCTTGGTCATCTTCCAAGCAAAAGGTTGTCTCCCATTGAGCACTGAATCTGAGTATCGGGCGCTTGCCAATGGAGCTGCCGAAGTGTCCTGGTTGGAATCTCTTCTTCATGAGTTGTCACTGTCTCTTACTTCTCCTCCTGTTCTCTATTGTGATAACATCAGTACCATTCACTTGGCTTCCATTCCTATACTTCATGATCGCACGAAGCATGTTGAAATTTATTATCATTTTTTTCAGGGAACGAGTTATGCGTCGATCTCTTCAAGTGGTACACACTCCATCTCAAGACCAGCTTGCTGATTGTCTAACAAAATCCTTGGTTGCTTTTCAGTTTCAGGCCTTACGTACCAAACTCACTGTGCTTCCACGCCTCGTGAGCTTGAGGGGGGATGGTAACAGTAATTATTTTTGCTTAATTTTGTCATTAGTTAGTTAAATGTAATAGAGACACTGCACCAATTATAAATGGACACGTTGCCCTTATTTCTGTTATTGTGTATGCTATATAAGCAACATTTTGTACTTTGTACTATTGAGGGGAATGAAATACAACATTTAGATTCTTCTCTCCATTTAATTTTTTCAATCTTTAATAATTTGAATATAGTCCCCAAAAGATGAGGAGGGTGACTTGGTGAAATATATCACATTGCCCACCAACACTTTACAATCTGATTCTACAAATTAAAAGAAAATTGCTCCCACTAAACTATTGTTAATGATTGCACCGAAAATCATTTTGCTGCATTGAGAAGAATTTACAACATCTACATTAAGCTTTAAAATAAAGTCGCTTGAAAATAAAGTCATTCTTGCAATTCCACAGTTTCCACAATAGGCAGAGCAAGAACTAGAAATTGTGCAATGAAAAATTTGCATTGATCAAATGAATTTGTCACTAATATTAATATGCAAATTACAAATAATTATAGTTTTAAAAACTATAGATTTCCAAACCTTCTTAACAAAATAATATCCAAGCAAAGCATGAGAAATAGACTCACAATATACACCACACCTAGGACAAGATTGAGACTAAACACATTGACACCTAAAAAGGTATTTAGTGCATCCTTAACATGGATAAGAGATGAAAGACCTTTAGAAGAAAGAAGGAAATGGTAGGGAGACAAGGGGGCACCTGTAACGTTTCGCGTTTCTGACACCTTCTAGTATCTAACCACGTTTCATGTTGTTATTTTTAGTCAAAGTGTGCAACGTGTGGTTTGGTGACAAACTGAGCATTTCGGTCCCAGACCGAAATGGAAACCCTATTTGGGTAAATTCTTGGATAAACTATTATTTGAGAAGTATATTTGGGGATGTTATCCCTCAAAATTCAAGAGATGATGTGGCGAATGAGAAAGTGGCACGTGGCATCGCAAAGTATTGTAAAAGACTGATGAATGAAGATGAATAGGTCTAGGACCTATAGGGAAGTCGACCAGGCCTAAATTGTTGGAAAACCAATCAAAGCACGAAGTGAAAACTCATGTGTGGTGGGCCCATTGTTTGTTTATGAACAACAGAACAACAGCAATCAAATTTTTTCATTAACCATATAAACAATTTATATCACAAAGAAAACAATCTAGAAACATTAACATACAATACTATTAATCATGCAACAAATATATATATATATATATAAATATACAATATATTTATATAGAATATATAAACACAAAAACAAGATCATAAACTTTTACCTCTTGAAGCCTATAAAGTGTCATTGAGTCTTTTTGTATTTTTAAAGATCTTCCTATCCATAACTTTGAGCACTCAAATCACGATTTTCTAGAGTGTTCTCTACACTTCAAGATGTGTGTGGGCACATAGCGAACATGAGTTTGTATTTTAGGAATCACAAGTATTTCTCAACATATGAGAACTTGGATTATGGTTTGAGAATAACTAGAATAAAGAAGAAGAAATAGAAAGTTTTTGTTTGACAAAAGCTTTGAGAACTATTTTGAATTGTGTATTGTGATGTTATCTCATTCTGTGTTGTAGTATATTTCTCTTCTTCTTCTTCTATATCATATATATAGAGATTTATGTTACCTTATTATTCCTAATAATAATAGTAATATAAATATATTATAATAATAATGATAGGATTAGATTTTAGGTAAATGTCTAACTTACCATATTTGAAAAAAATATATTTTCAAATTGTTAAATAATTAAATAAATAAAATAAAAACTATACTAATACAATATTAGTACAAGTAGTACATGCATGGTACAGTCCTTGGACTATGTCAGACGTGTACTGCTATTACCTTTTCAAAATTTTTGCATTTTTCTTTTATTAAATTATTTAATTAAAATCAATCTCCCACAAAATAAGGTGTTAATATTTTTAAGGAAAAGATGACAACCATATTTCAAAATTTAAATTCTAAATTCGAACTTCAAAATTCAAATTGATCATCATCATTATCATCATCTTTTAAAATTCAATAAATCAAAAACTATTTTTGGCTTACCAATTTTATTTTCTCCCACTCAAATAAAATAATTAATTTCAAAATTTTATTTATTTATTTATATATAAGAAATTTAAAATTTATATATTTAAATTAATAAATATATTTTCGAAATTAATAATTAATTCTAAATTAATTATTCAACCTCAATTCTCATATAATTTCATACTTGACTTGAAGAATAAAATTCTTCTCAAATTACAGTTATACCCTTGTATCAACTCTTACCTTGATATGGTGTTGATAGAGCCACCCTTGGGACCTATGGACCTATAATATCAAGCTCCAATAAATATTACATTATTAATCAAAGCTCTTTCGTTAAATAATCATATTTATTAATCTCATGATTACTCCACTAAAAATATGAGATTGAACTCTTAATAATTATAGACATATATTTACTAAGTACTTTATTAAGAATAAAGTGTCTATTGGTATAATCATTACATACAACGTTAATCCTCTATTATTGGTGCATAATTAAAAATGAATAAAATTATTGTTTTACCCTTTTAGCTAAATCTTATTCCTAGAGTACCATTGACTTTACTAGTGAAGGTTGTGTCACAACAAGTTTGTGAGTGAGCGCTCATAACCTTTTCAGTTCCAAAAGTCAACCCAATAGGGAACCATTATTCAATCTATAAGAAGGTATAGATTCTGTTGACGGTGAGAACTCGTCAACTAAGTTAAGTTGGAAAGAATTGCAAGATGAAGATTATCAATAGTAAAGCCTTAGAAATTTAAGTGTAAACTCTAAGAACAATTGCAGAAAAACAATGGTGAAATCAGTTTGTATTCAATATGGTGCTCTTGCTACTGTGAATTTTCCAACCCCCTTTCAGGTGGAGTTAGAGTTCATTATATAGTAGGCTCTAATGGCCCTGGGTACATGGTGGTCCATGGGACCAGATGGTACACGAGTACACTAACAGGAGAGTGGTTCTAGGGGTAGTGGTGTCGGCTCTGGTACAAGGTCAGAGATCATGGGAGCACCTCACCTTCTGTACCTGGTCATGCTTCCACTACCTGCCTGGTACGGGTGTCAGAGGAGTGGCTGGTGAGGACAACGGAAGGTACTTCGTTCGTACCTCCACTACTTATCTGACGTGGGTACTATGTCCGTACTCTAACTCCTTTCAGTTCGTCAGTGGACTCCGTACCTCATGAGATCAATGCCATGTGGCCCTCATTTGCAAGGCATAGATGCGAGGTGGTAACGACTCATGCACTTGCCGTGCCTTGCAAGGCTTCTAGTGGCGAGGGGCCTAGCTATACTTGTCTCCTTGCGACACGGATCCAGACTCGTGTCGTGATGGTGCTACGGCCTCCCGAGAAGACGATGGTCAGTGTGCGCGCACGACGGCCTCGCTGGGGGCACGTGTGCATGACGACCTCGCTGGGGGCATGCGCCTGAGGGCCTCGCTGGGGGTGCGCGCATGATGGCCTCGCTGGGGGCGCGCGCGCATGACGGCCTTGCTGGGGGTGCGCGTACGACGGCCTGGCTGGGGGTGCGCATGCATGACGGCCTTCCTGGGGGCGCGCGCCTGATGGCCTCGCTGGGGGTGCGCGCATGACAGCCTCACTGGGGGTGTGCGCGTATGGCGGCCTCGCTGGGAGCGCTCGCTTGATGGCCTCGCTGGGGGCGCGCGCGCGTGACGGCCTCGCTGGGGTCGTGCCTAATGTCCCCGCGAGAGGGTGACGACCCGAGGACCCAATGAGAGTGTAGGCGTATGGGGGTCTAAGTGCATTCTTTGGGTCTTTTATAAGCGTGGAATATTGAGCATCCACACTTGCCCCCCAGTCTAGGAGAGGACCTTTAGGTGCTCTTGTAGACTATTCTCCTTGATCCTTATAAATAGGCCTTCATGCATGTCTCATTATTTTCACCTTACTTCTTTGGCTTAGTGGTTTTGAGAATCCTTCCCCTTCCAAGAGGTAAAGGGTTCAATCCACCACTCCTTCATTTTTGCCATAGCTTCCTTCATTTTATTTTTTCATCTCATCATCATCATTTTTTTTTTTTTTTACATATGAGCTAATTTTTTGGTGTGTCTATTTAGAGGCTAACACATCCTTTTGGTCTGTTTTTGTAGACGCGTATATTCGACCATTTGGTGTTTTTGGCCCTCGACCTCCTTTCGACCTCGACAACGCTCCATCTTATCTGCTTGAGGTATATTTTCTTTTTCCCTCACGTTCATTGGGTCCTAATTAGCATTACTCGGGATGGGGTACCTTGGCCTGAGCTTGTAGTGAATTTGACCATTTGCACACCCCTCTTTCTTATACCCTGTAGTGGGCCATTTAGGACGTTTGCATCTAGAGATATTAAGCCTATTCCTTGGTGTTTTGTAGCCATCCCCTCATTTATACGTGAACCCCTTTTCGCTTTCGGGACGAGGTCTCATGGCCAGTGACGGCCCGTCCGACATGCCTCCGGGGGTTGAGTTTATTGACCTATCCTCAGACTCAGAGTCCCCTGAGGAGAGTCCTTACCAGGACTATGACTCTTTGAGGCAGGCCCACATCCGCCATCTTGAGTACATGGCTGAACTTAGGCGTAAAGTTTGGGTGGTGGAGAGTGAAATGTACTTGGTGCTAAGAGGAGACGGAGCACCTTTCCCCCCAGACCTTAGTGACCATGTAGCGAGCCTTAGGGTGACCCTCTTAGAGTTGCAGAGGGAGTGGGAGTTTATGGAGGGAGACCTTCCGCCTGAGCCCTCCAGCCCATCCTCACCTAATGACTGTCATGGGGCCTCCGCTTCTCCTCAGCCCCTAGTCTTGGTTTTTCCTAGCTCAGCGCTTCCGCAGTTGCTCCCTCGATGGAAGACTCTTGCTAGGAAGAAAAAAATGGAGGGTTAAGTGTTCTATCTCTTCCTCACATTTTCTTTTGATTTTGCAGATATGCCGAGGGCACGACGACAGGTGACTTCCAATGAACCAGACGATGCTCCATTACTGGCGACCGAACTGGTGTCGAGTGTGTCCCAAAACAAACTGAGGGACATCGTGGATAACTATCGCGTCCCTTCGGAGTACGCGTTATATGTTCCTCAGGAGACATGTCTGGCCGACAGTCCTAGGCCCGGTTTCGTGGCCTCAGCGAGCACATCCTGAAGGCGGGTTGCACCATCCCATTACACCCGTTCTTCATGGCGGTCATCAACTACTTCGACCTTGCCCCACTTCAGCTGGCTTCCAATGGCTGGCTGACTTTAAGCTGCCTTTTCATTGCATTCACGAAGCTGTTTAAACGCGCTCCTACGGCGACAGAGGTGCATTTCCTCTACAACCTCATGCCCCTTCCCAAGTCCAAGGTATTTTACTATTTACAAAAAGCCAACAACGAGGCCTCTTTGATAGAGGGCTCGGTATCCAATCTGGGGTCCTGGAAGCAGGACTTTTTCTTCGTGGAAGGCCCCCTCTCGGTCCACGAGGACTTCCGGGCCACTCCCAGTAAGTACCCTGAGCATCACTTTCTCTCTTTTACTTTCTTACAACTTATTGTTTCATGACTTACGTTCATATTGACCATGGCGTGTATTATGCAGAGCAGGTCGCCGTACCCTCAGTTGTTGGGTTTGAGGCGAGGGACATGAGAACGTTCCTCAGCGCTGACCCCGTTATGAAAAAGGCGGTGTGCCTATTCATCGTGAAGAGTTTGAACTGCCATAAATTGTCCCCTGTCTCGGACCCCAAGTTGTTGTGGACCATCTCTGGGTCCTCGAAGACGAAGGGGACCTTGGCCGAGCCTTGCCCAGATGACGATGAGGATGAGGAGGAACCGGAGGAAGCCCCCCTTGACCGCGGGGGATCTCACCAGCTGCCTCCATCTCCTGGGGGATGCCCTCCCTGTGCCTCCTATGATCCGGACATAGCCCCTCATTCTCAAGACCAGCTGGCTGTTCCGGGGTGTTATGCTTGCCCTGACCCCGAGGGCTTTGACGCCTTCACTCAGGCTCCTCTTGACCCTGGACCATCGGGGACTTATTACGCCGACCTTCCGGAGCCTCCTTCTAATTTACCAAAGCCTCAGTTTTCCACTTTCATCGTGCCCCCTCCCGTTTCGGCGAGCGGGTCATCTGTCCTCATCCAGCCAGGTGTCCCTGGTGCGGATGGGGAGCCCTGGGTGACGCGGATGGCGACGTCTTACGAGCAGCGGTACATCCAACTTGCCTCGAGCCACCCCGTATCTGATTGGAATGGCCTTGGGAATGTGACTCAGTCGGACCTTGGGGAAAACCTAAGGCGCACCATGACTTGGGTGAGCTCCCGCACCTCGCGTCGGCTCTATTATGTATAGGTGTTTACACATATATTTTTTGTTTTTGTCACTTATTGTTGTTGTTGTTAACTTTCTTGTGCAGGCCTATACTGTGGCTCTGCGGTTTGCCGACTCGGCTGGCAATCTTTCCGCGTTGTGCACCGAGAGGGACCGTTGTGCAGCACGGGCTCAGGAGCTTGAGAGAGAGCTTAATGAAACTAAGGCTAAGTTGTCAAGGGTTCGGACCAAACTTGCCAACTCGTTACTAAAGAGGAAGAAAGTGGATGCCAAGGCCAAGGAGCTACAGGGCCAAGTTACCAGCTTGGAGAGCGAACTCCAGGGGGCCAAGACCATCGCGGCCACGTCGCAGCAGAGAGTTACTCAGTTGGAGGCCAAAGTCGAGGCTATCGGGGCCGAACTCCAGACTGCTAGGGCCAATGTTGCCATGTTGCAGGAGAGAAATGCTTCCTTGGAGGCGGAGAAGACTGCCATTGAGCACAGGTCCATAGACCGTGCCCTTTATAGCGTGTGGAGGCAGGATCCCCATTTTGATTTCTCTTCTTTTGGTGAGCACGCCATCGCTCGAGCGGCCATGTGGAGTGCCCGCGGTTGGCGGCCCTGAAGTAGTTATTTCATAACTTTTGTTAGCTAGCCCACCATGGGTGTACGCTCTCTCTTTCTTTTTTTTTTTTGTATTTTGAGCCTTTGTAATATGATTGTCATTACTACTTTTCTTTTGTTACTCTTGTACTGTCTTCAAAGCTTTCTTTTTCAATGTATATATACATACGTTGCTATTTATCTCTTATTCTACTACATTTGAGGCCCTTTTGAGCTTGTATGATGGGATTTGGTCGGTTCCCCTCTTTTATTTACCAGGCTGGAGGTCCTTGGGAGCCCATGTGAAAGGGCTCACTGGGACCTCTTTTGGTGCCTCTTAATTACTCTTATAAGGATATTTTTACCCCTTGGGTCTTAGCTATCCTTTTATATATTCTTGCGCGTGCTTATTATTTTTTGCGAGAAGCGTCCCTCTCGTCGTTATTCATAGTACTATTTTTGTAAGGGTCTCTTTTAGGACCCTTTTTGGCTAGACGGCTTGGTGGCCGCTCTAGACTTATTAGTGTTGTCACTATATATTTTTCTTTCGTAAGACCTTTTGGCCTCCTTGATGTTCATAAGGGTAGCTAATCCTTGTGAACCCAAGGGATGCCTTGTAAGGTCCTCTCCCTGTCTTCTGTATTTAAGGATTTCGCCTAAGGCCCTGATATAAGGGGTCCTTCTAGGACCTCCTGTTAAAGGGTCCTTTTTAGGGTCATGGTCCCTTTTTGGTCCTCCTGATGGAGGGCCCTTTTTAGGATCCTCCTGGTGCAAAGGATCCTTTTTAGAATCCTGGTGCAAGGGGTCCTTCTTTGGATTCTCCTGCTTGTTGCTTGCTTTATCTTCACGGGCCACTTCCTCCTGATGGAGGGCCCTTTTTAGGATCCTCCTGATAGGGGGTCATTTTTAGGGTCTTCTTAATTGAGGGCCCTTTTTAAGATCCCCTGTTAGAGGGTCCTTTTTAGGACGGCCAGGGGTCCTTTTTAGGATCCTCCGTTGGAGGGTCCTTTTTAGGAGCCCCTTTTTAGGAGGGCAGGGGGTCCTTTTTAGGAGCCTCCTTTTTAGGAGCCCCTTTGCCAGCTGCATGTTTTTGCCTCCTGTCCTGCCCCCCAAGTGCTTGGTGAAATTTATTTCGGTAGGCACTTTGGCTGATGCCTGCGTGGCGAAGAAATGTAACACATGAAGTTGCAAACAGTTTCATTCATAGCATGCGGTTTACAACCAATCTTGTAAATAAAAGGGTTACATCTAACTAGGAGGTTACCTAGGTAGCCTTTTTGATTCTAACTTAATTAACTAAAACAACAAGGAACAAACTAAACACAGGTTCTTTCTGCGCTGAGTGCCGAAGCCTCGCTGGTAGCACCTCTCGAGATGATTCGTAACTCGTGGGTCCAACTTGTGTGGGTCTAATTTGTGTGGGTCGCTCCTTCATACACAACCATTGCCATCGGTACAGATGGTTTGGTGGCTGTGCGGAGGGACATGTTATAGCATTCCCTCGCTTCCTTCTGCTCCCCTTTCACGCATGCTACTCCTCCGGGGGTTGGGAATTTCATTGCCAGGTGATACACAGAAGTTATCACCTTCAATTCTCTCAGAGAGGGTCTCCCTAATATCGCATTGAAGGTTGAGGTGCAATCCACCACGACAAAGTTAACCATTACGGTGGTTTTCCTGGGTTGCTTCCCCATGGTGAGAGCTAACTCGATTGCCCCCAGGGGCTGCATCGAATCTCCCGTAAACCCATACAAAGACGTAGTACAAGGCTTTAGGTGACGGAGGCTTAATCCCATCTTTTCCAGCGCTGGTCGATAAAAGACGTCCACAGAGCTCCCGTTATCCACCAAGACCCGATGTACCCTCATGTTAGCAAGCTGGGCAGTTAGCACCAGGGGGTCATTATGAGGGAAATGCACCCCCTGCGCGTCTTCTTCAGTGAAAGTTATCGAGTCATTCTCTCCCTTGAAGCTCTTCGGGGTGCGTTTCTCCAGACTTAAAATGCAAGGTGGTGGACTTCGTCTGGCCTCCTTGGCGTACTTGTCTCGACCCTTCGTTGAATCGCCTCCGAATCCTGGTCCTCCAAGTATGATCCTGAGCTCTCCCTGTATTTCTGGGGCCACCTCCCGTGCCCGCGGCGGGGACGCTCCTTCTTCTGGCTTCTGGCCCTCCTTGCGCACGTACCTGCCCAAATGTCTCCTACGAATGAGCTCCTCGATTTCCACCTTCAAATGGTTGCATTCCGCGGTGGTGTGGCCGACATCCTTGTGATACTGGCAATACCTGTTGGGGTCTCTTTTGGACCGGTCTTTTTTCATTGGCGGGGGCCTTTTGAAAGGGACCTGGTTTTCGTTGGCAACGAAAATATGCTCCCTCGCATGCGTGAGGTTAGTGTAAAAGGTGTAGGGGCCCTGTAGGCGCTCCTCAGAGCGTTGATGCTTCCGGGGGCGATCGTCTCTCGTTCCTTCATAAACCCCCTTTTTCTTTGCACCGCTCGGGTCTTCTCGGGCTGAAGGTTTCGGGGGCGATGGGACTTTTCCGGCTTTGAGGTTCTCGTGACCATCCTCAATGCGAATGTATTTTTGTGCCCGCTCGTAGAAATCATCCAAGTCCGTGACCTCCCTCTTGAGCATGTTATCCCATAACTTGCTTCCTACGCGTACCCAAGCTGTGATGGCCATTTTCAGCTCTCGACGGGTCAGGCTCCCTACTTTGGCTGCCTCCATATTGAACCTATGGATATAGCTCTTCAGGCTGGTGCCTGGCATCGTGTAGTCGCGCACGGCGTGGTGCTGCTGGAGGAACTCATCAGAAAACTGCTGCCAGGACCTGATGGACCCTGGTCTAAGTCTTTTGAACCACTTGTACGCAGGTCCTTTTAAGGTGACGGCGAAGCAATGACATCTCGCCCCGCTGCCAATTCCCCTCAGCTTCATCAAGTTGTTAAATGTGTCTAGATGGTATTTTGGATCCGTGCTTCCTTCGTAGGGGGTCATGTGGGGCTATTTGAAGTTGGTAGGGAGCCTGATGGCCTGGATCTCCCTAACGAAGGGTGACTCATGGTCGAACTCCTCCTCAAGGACCTGACCGCCAGAGGCGGTGACGATCTTGCTTCGCAGGCTCTTCATTTCTGTGTCCAGATTCTGCCTCCTCTTGCTTAGAGAGTCCAGTAAAGAGGACGGGTTAGGATCACCCTCCCCTTTGCCCTTCCGAAGCGCCATAGGGGGCGTGGTCCCATTACCCGCTTTCTTTTTATTGAGCTCCTCCTGTAAATCTGAGGATGCTCTCTTAGAGGTGACCTCGTCCTCGTTGCGAGGGGTAGCGTTGGTCCTTGGCTCTGGTTTCTGGGCCTGCTTCGGAGGTTCAGGATGTTCGCGTCGCTTCGCTCGGGGGGTGTTACTGGTAGAGTGCCGGGTCCTCCCATCAACTACTGGTACGGTGGTCTCCACCCCCTCCCGACCTTTCTCCTTCCTCTTAGGAAAGGTCACGCTTGACTTACCCTGCAATAGGCCATTCAGCATCTCTTGCATGTTCTCCAGGGTGGTCTCCAACCTTTGGTTCTTACGGTGGAGCTCACGTATTTCTTCTTCATAGAATCGAGATTTCGAACTCGAGCTCATGGAATGGACCCGGGGATGCTTATCACGCCTACAGGTAGAGGGGCCCGGGTCCTGCCGGCCGGAGTTCGGTACTTGTGGTGATTTAGGGAGAGGGAACTCATTAGCATTTTTTGGTGGTGCTATTGGAGGACTATCTCCAGGTGGGGCGGCCGGTGACGAGGCCTCTCTATCTCCTTCGTGAACCCCAGGGTCCCTTGGGGGCTCCACGTCTCTAGGTGGAAGAGGGCCCTTCATGGAGGCCTTCAGCTGGACTCCGGTAAGGTGGACCTCCACCTCCCGTGGCTCCCTAAGTCGCTTTGAACGTCTTGTCATTTCTTCTCGCCAGAAGTAATGGTAGAATAGTAGCTTGGAACTTACGTTCCCACAGACGGCGCCAAACTGTTGATTGTGAGAACTCGTCAACTAAGTTAAGTTAGAAAGAATTGCAAGATGAAGATTATCAATAGTAAAGCCTTAGAAATTTAAGTGTAAACTCTAAGAACAATTGCAGAAAAACAATGGTGAAATCAGTTTGTATTCAGTATGGTGCTCTTGCTACTGTGAATTTTCCAACCCCCTTTCAGGTGGAGTTAGAGTTCATTATATAGTAGGCTCTAATGGCCCTGGGTACATGGTGGTCCATGGGACCAGATGGTACACGAGTACACTAACAGGAGAGTGCTTCCAGGGGTAGTGGTGTTGGCTCTGGTACAAGGTCAGAGATCATGGGAGCACCTCACCTTCTGTACCTGGTCATGCTTCCACTACCTGCCTGGTACGGGTGTCAGAGGAGTGGCTGGTGAGGACAACGGAAGGTACTTCGTTCGTACCTCCACTACTTATCTGACGTGGGTACTATGTCCGTACTCTAACTCCTTTCAGTTCGTCAGTGGGCTTCGTACCTCATGAGATCAATGCCATGTGGCGCTCATTTGCAAGGCATAGATGCGAGGTGGTAACGACCCATGCACTTGCCGTGCCTTGCAAGGCTTCTAGTGGAGAGGGGCCTAGCTATACTTGTCTCCTTGCGGCATGGATCTTGACTCGTGTCGTGATGGTGCTACGGCCTCCCGAGAAGACGATGGTCGGTGTGCACGCATGGCGGCCTCGCTGGGGGCGCGCGCCTGATGGCCTCACTGGGGGTGCGTGCATGACGGCCTCGCTGGGGGCGCGCGTGCATGACGGCCTCGCTGGGGGCGCACGCACATGATGACCTTGCTGGGGGCGCGCGTACGACGGCCTCGCTGGGGGCGCGCGCGCATGACGGCCTCGCTGGGGGCATGCCTGATGGCCCCGCGAGAGGGTGACGACCCGAGGACCCAATGAGAGTGTAGGCGTATGGGGGTCTAAGTGCGTTCTTTGGGTCTTTTATAAGCGTGGAATATTGAGCATCCACAGATTCCATATCTATTAAACTATGTCCCCAGCCATATACATCATTGAGTCCCCAAAACAATTGTTCTTAGCCTGATCATTCTGACAAACCTTAACGCATGCATCAAAGGATCAGATGACATATATAAGAGTTCATAGTAACCTCAGGATTAAGATCATCGTGTATATGATCAGCATTTAATGTGTTTGATTAATACTATGAAACAGTGTTTAAACAAGTATTAACAAATCACATCTGGTCCATTTCTACATACTCTCTGCATGCAAAGTACCTCTACTAAAGTGTCTTACTACACTAGTACCCCAGATCTAGATCACATGTATTCATAATACTAGTGGACCGTACTAGCAGTAATTAATCTAAATATTCCATAACTTTATTTAACTGTGAACTATTTAAGTTTATTATCTTAATCTCGATCCTCCCATACAAATATGAGATTAAGACTATTGACCTGTGAAATTGGCCAGCAGTCGTATGTACAGTATACGAATCCTTTTCAACGGAATGAATATAAAATACGACAGAGTACAAATATCTTAAACAAACACACAATAATTTATAGTGGTTCAGCCCTGTTCTAATGAACAGTAATAACCTAATCTACTTAGTTTTTAGTATTGAATTACTCGATAAACAATTACACTAATGAATAGAAGTATTCAATCGTTGCTAATTTTCCTAGAGTTTCTCCCAAAATATTCGTCCGATCCCCATCAATGAAGCCCTGGGTCCCTTATTTATAGTACCCTGGAGCTATTACATGATTAATAATAATGGGATCGTGGTTTGGTACATGATTATTAGGTAGTGGAGATACGTGTCCACCTCCCCATGATTATGAGATCGTGGGCCTTCTCATTGTTTTTCTGGAACGTGGTAGACAATGCACGATTGAAACCTTTGGGAAAATGTTAAGTCTTGGTTGGTCTATGAAACTTAGGTACTAGGCCTGATGATCCTTCAGAGCTTGGGTGCTAGGCCTGATGACCCTCTAGGTGATAGACCTGTTGATCTGCTGGGTGCTAGGCCTCTTGATCTTGGTTTGAACGAGTGTGATTTTACCCAGTAAAGTATCTTTGGGAGTGCAGGCTGACCACCCTATGAAGGATAGGGTGGGCCGACCACCCAGGTGGTTCTTGAGCATGTCAGGCTGACCACCCCTAGGGGTAAGGGTCAGGACGACCACCCCTTGGGGGCTCGGGCCAGGCCGACCACCCCTAGGGGGTTTAGGCCTGGCCGACTTCCCTATAGGTCCTGGACCTATCTTTTTTGCTCATCGGTCTTTTTTCAATACTTTGTCATTTTTCCTTGATTTGTGATGCCACATGCTGCTTTCTCTTTCGCCACTTCATCTCTGGATTTTCGAGGGATAGCATTTGCCCCCCAAGTTTATCGTAATGTGTTCAACATTACGGTAAACTTGATCTGACCCGAGAAACATATCATAGCAGTACTTTAACAACAAAGTCCCTCAGGACATTACGTAGTGCTTTTATCAACTATCAATAATTTGCTCAACACGAATTTTTCAAGGATAATTGTAATTCCTAAAAATAATTAGATTTTTCAAGGAAATTTGAAGTCCAAAAAATATAATATATTCTTCAAGGAGTTTTGAAGTCCTAAAAATACAAAATATTTTTCAAGGAATTTGAATTCCTAAAAATACAAGATATTTTTCAAGGAATATGAAATTTTAACCATACCAGATATTTTTCAAGGAAATTTGAATTCCTAAAAATATATGGTTAGCCTGAGAGGCTATAAGTAGGGCCTCACTTCTCACTTCCTTGCTCTATGCGCCTCACCTATAGGAGTCTCCAAGCGTGATTTCTCCAATTCTTCATCAAGCTCAGATCTTTATTTGGGTAAGTACTTCCTCCTAACCCTTAAATCATTTATTTTAAACGTGCTTAGATTTAGAAGAAATACTTTGATTCTTTGAGGAATCTGTGTGAATCTCCTTATTTTGTTTTATTTTGATCCAAAATAATTGACTTGTTTGAATCAAGTCTACGATTTCTCAAGAACTTCCTTAGCCTGGACGATTTCCAGGGTTACAAACCATAGCATATGCGATTTTAGGTTTGTAAACACCTAGGATAGGCGATTTTCATTGATGTAAAACCCTAGGCCGATCATCTCTTTGAGATCCATTAGCCTGGCAATTTCTTGGATTCCAAACCCTAGCATAGGTGATTTCCAGGGATGTAAATTCCCTTATGGGCTGAGTACTTATAGGGCTTCCCTTGCATTTCCCTTGCCTTATGCGATTTCCAGGAATGTCCATTCCCTCATGGGCCGACCACCCCTAGGGTTTCCATCATGGGCCGAGTAACTCTAGGGTTTCCCTTGCATTTCCATTATGCGATTTTCAGGCCTAGGGATTAGGGTTTAGGCCGACTACCCCTAAGGTTTCCTTATGTTCCTGGCGATTTCCAGGTTTACATACCCACCATAGGCCGAGCAGTGTTTACCTCATGGGCTGACCACCACACCCTTGGGTGACTTCCAGGGATCCAGGGTGGTCGGCCCAAGCATAAGCTTACCACCTGGGACCCTAAATCTTTTTTTTCTCTTCCTTTACTGATCTCTTTGGGGTCTTCTTTGTACTGTACAATTTATTGGAGACCTGAACTCTAGTCCTCTGGCATTTTTCTGAGGTTTGCATCCCTGGGGTGGTTGGCCTAAGGTGGTAGGCTGACCACCTATTCCCCTTCTTTCATGTTTTGTAATCTTAAAGACTCATGGTGGTCGGCCCAGGCTTAGGTGCATTAGGCCGACCATCCTTTAAGAGTTCGATCAATTTTTCCAAATCTAGGAGAGTCCTATGGTGGTCGGCCTAAGCTTAGTCTCGCTGCGCCAACCTCCTATATAGACTTTTTCCCCTGATTTCTTCATTTTTTTCTCCTTAGTTCATGGATATGCCCCTAGCTATTGGCTTCATTATGTTCACTTACTAACTTTACTCTTTATTTTTCCTTTGTTGCAAATGTCCAGCTCCTCTTCGCCAGACAAGTCTGTAAACGAGCGTACTCCCCAGGAGTTCTTGGAAAGGGTGAAAATGATTCTCCCTCACTTTGCTTTATATTTGTTTAGTGAGGAAGACTTCTTGGAAAGGCACAGCCTAATGGCGAGAGTAAAACAGAAAACTTGACAATCTTCCCAAGATGATCTTCATATCGTTAGGCACATCACTCAATTTTTTCCTGACTCTTCTCAGATCTCTTCTCAGCACAGTACGCCCCACGGCTCTCAAGGCACGTCTCAGCAAAGTCATTCTTCTTAGTGGGAGATGTCAGGTCAGCGAGACTCATTGCAACGCTCTTTACACCGGGATACCAGTCGGGTTCCCCATCACTCTTGTTCTCAGCGAGAATATATTGAGGGCTCTCATCACCATTCTACTCATCCTTAGGAGCGTTCTATTCACATGTTCCAGCCTAAGGTGGTTCTCCCTCCTTCCAAGAGTAAGACAGTGTCGCCAGCTGCGCAACAGAAGAAGATACGACAAAAAAAGTTTCATTCATCAGATTTTGGGGTCTCCTTGGCCAGTGAGATCATATCGAAACCGGTTGAGAAGCCTCACCCTACTGATAATGAGGTTGTGTGGTTCAAGTGGGCTGCTTCTAACATGACTAAAGAAAAGGTAAAGAACTTACGGAAGACCTTTGACCTCTCTGGCGTGTCTATTACTATTCCTGGTCCAAATGACAGAGCTGAGGACCCTCGTTTGGATATGTGCGCTTGGACACGTTCTGCCATCAAGTCTGGCACCCTACTTCCTCTTCATCCGTACTTCCATAGCGTTGCATATTATTTTGGTATTAGTCCTTCTCAATTGGCTCCTAATGTGACCTTGGTCTTATATGCGTTGTACATTATCTATCAGCACAGAAAACGGGCTGCTCCAATGCCCCACGAGATCCACTACTTATTTGACCTGAAGAAGAAACCTTCTCAGCACAACTCGGGGTATTTCCACTTCCACCATTATATGAACGAGGGTACCAACACCATCTTGGAAGAGATCTCTGGAAATAGCAAGGTGTTTAGATATGCTGACAACTATTTCTTCACTAAGGATGCAGAGGCCAACTACTCCAAGTTTAAGCACTTGGGCCTTTTTATAGATCGCTCCTGACCCAGGCTATGATAGTTAGGGCTAACCCATTGATTGCCATGACCCCTGAGGAGAACCTTACGAAGGTCAGGCTGTTTCCTCCTACTATAGCCGATGTTCTGTATGACGATGGTCTCGAGCCCATGAACGCCATAGACTCCCCAGGACCTATTCATGTCAAGGAGGTACCCTCTTTGATTTTGCTGGCTAGACAAGAAGGTGATGAGGTGAGTGCATCTGTCGCATACTCATCGCTTGCTTCAAATGACTTTGATGAGACTACATTCGAGCCCGAATCTCATTAACAAGGTTAAACACTTTATCACTTTTATTTTATGATTCATCTGTGCTTAATATCCTTCTAACATTTTATCTCTTTTGCAGGTTCAGACATGTTTGATTTTGTTCATACCCAGCAGAGGTCGACTCTCATCAAGGCCAGTCCTTCTATTCAAACGACAAAAAGGCCCAGGGTTGAGGCTGAGTCGGTAAGTGAGGTTCCTCTCGAGAAGTATCCTCTGACTCCTTTGGCGTCAAGTCCGATTCCTTTGGCATCTAGTTCTGTCGTAGAGGTAGAGCCATCTCTGCCTACACTAGTTCCTCCCATTTTCACTCATGCAGGTGCTTCCTGTTCTGCGCTTGCTCCCTTATCTGAGCCACACCAGTCTGCTAGACGAAACTGAGCTACCCTCATGGATCAAGCGTCTCATCTAGAGCAGACGACAACAACTTTTAATGAGATTAAGAATGAGGACTTGAGCACCATTATAATGAAGTGACTCCTAGACATTCAGAGTGTGAGTCCTTTATAGTTCTCTTCTTGTCTTGTTAGGTTGTGTGCTGATGTTTATCTAACACTTATATGTTTTTTGCAGGCACTGATGCTAGTCTCTTAAGTCTCTGATAAGTCTGTGGAGTATACCTCTGCGCTCTCCAACCTTTGTTTTGAGCTTGAAGCTATCCGCGAAGAGGTGTTGGACCTTAGGCGTGTTCTCGGCTGTAGGTATGCTGACATTGCTTCAAAGGATGAAGAGATCAACACCCTCCGCAGTACCATGGAGCTCAAACAATAGAAAGTGACCAAGTTGACTCTTAGGATAACCCAGATGGAGGGGAAACTTGCCGATCAGCTCTAACAGTCTAAAGCTGAGAAAGAGAAGCTGATTGCTGACATGCACCAATTGCGGAAGGATGCTCTTGTCAAGAAGGAGCAAGAGGTCAAAGCTGCCCGGGACAATGCTCGAGAGGAGTATTCAGAGACTGCTTTTTATTGCTTCTACTTGATCCAGAAATCCAACAAAAATCTGAACTTGGATTTCCTTCCCGAGAAGACGCGAGCGAAGGAGCTTAGGAAGTGTCTGGCTCGTGCGGCTGCCGAGGCTCAGGGTAGTCTTTCAGATGATACTCCTTGCCCTAGTTAGTCTTCACTTGGTCTTTTATTCTGTATTTTCCTTTCATGCCATTGGTGGGGCACCTTGTACTTGACAGTTTTTACATATGACATATTATGCCTTTATGCGTTTTTTGTTATGAGTACTCAGGGTATTGATTGAATTTTTTTATTCCCAATGCTTACTAAGTATATCAACTCACAACTCTCATTGGTTCAAGTATCAGTATACTCTGAACACATGTATTTTATGTGCCATACTAACCTTACTCTACGTTTTTCATGCTAACAACCATGGTAATATGAGTAGTATGATACTTCACCAAGTACCATGAACAAAATAGATCGACCACCCCATGAGTGATAGGCCGACTACCTATAGGGTTGATGATCTGGTCGACCACCCTATAAGGGAATTTGTAACGCCATAAACTCCAGGGACCGTTACGGTGTGCCTTTTAAACAGTGCTAAACTCGCTAATCGAGTCATTTGGCCATAATCGTGTAACTAAGTATGATTAGTGGTTTAGGGATTAAAATTTTTGGTTAAGATATAACGTTTCATTAGAACATTTACTATATACATTGGGATCCCAAAAATATAACTTAAAGGTCTACTACAAGAAAATATTTACAACCAGCCGATCTAAGCGGCAAAACAGGGTTTAACCCTAGTTCCTCTTTCAACCCTCGGTCGAGCAGCCGCATATGTACACATCGTCACCTAAGCTCTTCAACTCAAGGATGGTCTAGCTTTCTTTTGCCTTTACCTGCACCACATAGCACCCGTGAGCCGAAGCCCAGCAAGAAAACTCAATATGCTCATGAATAGTAATAACATGTCATCAAATCATAAGGCGCATGCCTAGCAAATATAGCCATATTCAAGCAGGAAAATAAGTTCACGTAATGTTGAATATAAAACATCAACTGATGATCATAATAATCATCCAAGGCTTTTAGCCGCAAATAGAAGAGTGACAGTTGTAATAGTCACTAAGGTGGGTTTCGTTCCCATTAGCCATGTGACGATAGGGTCACCTGGGCTTTACAAATAAGTGATCCTTTCACTAGCTTAAACAAGGTAGGTATATGATGGAATAGTCACCAACATAAACCTATCGAGTGACCACAGGGTCACTAACATGGGATCCGCTCCCTTAGCCATGTGACAAAACAGTCACCTAGGCCTTTGGCCCTGACCTTGAGTAACTAGTCCTATACTAGACAAGCGCTTATAATTTTCATCGAACTTAGGGTCGGTCCAGCATTAACGCTCATTGAGTCATTTAACGCTGATATTGATTAGATCTAATCTTTTATCGGCTCTGCGTTTATGACGCTTATGCCGTTTCTGGCTCTTAGGTCAGACCAATGCCAAACCTGAATAGTCAGGGCCATTCACAAGTAAGCAATGCTACCAAACATATATCATATGTCAAATATCCAAATACAGGGCATTCAACATGCTTACCTAACAATTGCTAGCATAATTAGGATCATGCATAAACACAAAGACTAAAATCTCTGATCAATCTCATATTCAATATTCATGGCATGCCCTATTCACATGTTTCTCGTGCATCACTTGCATCACATTTAAACATCCAACATGCATCAAGAATAACCATGCATGTCATATACACAGAGTGTCGTTTTCTTACCTTTGGTCCAAGCACGGGTTACCAATAAATGAGCCACAAGCACGATCCTTATTCCAAGCCTCTAGTGATAATCTAGTCAACACCATAAACGGTGATCCAATGAGTTCAAGTTCTAAAACTAATCCCAGAACCAAGACCTAGCCTCCGAGATATCAAATCCCACTAAATCGGGTAGTAAGAATGATCCCGAGGCCTAAGGTTTGAGTTCCCATGCTCAAAACATAATTTCGGCCATAAATTCCCTCAAATGTCACGACCCCAACTCACTGAGCCACGACCCCCAGCCAAAACAGAGGTGCCAACATCAGGCATCAACACCAAGCGCTGCGGCCCCCAGACCCCTTCCGCAACCTTCACCTGCTTCATCGAGCTTGGGCCGCGGCGCCCAAGAACAGGGCCGCGGCGCCCAAGAACAGGGCCGCGGCCCAACCTCGAATCAGCCATTTTCCCCGTTTTCCCACTTTTAAAACCTTCCAAAAACCTATCCAAACATCTCCAAACTCAAAAATCAAAGTTCCCAAACATCCCCATGATCCAAAACCCATAAAACCCAAGCTTCAATTCACTCAAAAACTCATCAAAACACAAAGTCCAATTCACGCTTAAAAACTTTAAAAACTTAGAACTTAAAACTTGAATTACCTCCAATTGAGTTATTTCCAACTAAATCTTTAGGCTAATAAGCTTCTAATCTTCCCTAGGATCGCTATGCCTTGATCCTCGCTTGAATCCGAGTCCTAGAACTCAAATTTCCTTCGAAAATGCGATTGGGAGACGGAAATGGAACCTAGAGGGAGAGAGAACTTACTGAACGTTCTTTAATTTCTTAAAAGGTTACTTCAAGCTTAAGTAGCCTAAAAAAAATCCTAACGCTCGGTGTCCCGAAAACACTCCCGGGGACAAAATAGTCAAAACCTCCAGAATTTCTCCCTGATCTTACTAACTCCCAATTTATCACCAAATATTTATTCCCATTACCCAATAACCCGGTAATGCTCTAAATACCCTTTGACTCATCCCGAATCAAGAATTAATCTCGTTGTGACTTTCCCACTAGCTTACCTCCTAGGATCGTCTCGTGCTGAGTAACCTTGGCATAACCAAATAATAATAAAGCACCACACACATATCACATATATGCCAAATATGCCCAAAATGGCCAAAATATGAAAATCACCCAATTAATTCACGTGCATATTTAATAAACCTAAACATGCATATTATCATTAAATAGCACAATAAATCAATTATGGCCCTCTCGGCCTCCTAATCAAGGTCCTAAACCTTATTAGGAAATTTGGGGCATTACAGACTTGGCTAAGAGTCTCCCTACCAATGCCTTTATTTATTTATTTATTTTTGCATTTTTGGAACATATGTTGAACAAATGTCCTAGAAAAACTTGAGCTTGTTTAGTACTTAAGGTCACACTCTCATTGCTCGTGTATACCCCAATCGATATGTACTATATGCCCCTTAGTGATCATGGGTTTAAAAGCCTTGGTAAGTTGCTACTTGACCATGCCTTGCTTCGAGCGTTTAAACACATAGTACTATCTTTTTCACCCAATGATGCAAGCGGCAGATGCTTGTCCCTCATTGGTGGTCGGGTGATGGTTTCATACTCAGTAGTAATGATACCTATACACAGATGCAGATTGTGTAGCAAGTGTCAATCATGATCTACGTAATCTCTCGTGTACTCATTATAATGATTGTAGACAGAAATGTCTAAGTTGGACCAACCAGGTCTAGATGGGCTAATTAAGCCTATAAAGATTCTTAGATCAAATTATCGATTGGTCCCTCAAGGACCAGATTTGATTATGATCCGATGATGGCGACTGGTCTTCGGACTAGTCTCTATTTTAATCGTATGGGTCGATAGGTTCCTTAAGAGCCAGGATCGAACGCGATCGAATAATGGCGGCTGGTCCTCGGACCAGTCTCTTTTGCTGATCGTATAGGTCAATAGATTTCTCAAGAACCAAGATCAAACGTGATTGAATAATGGCGACTGGTCCTCGGACCAGTCTCTTTTGTTGATCGTATAGGTCGATAGATTCCTCAAGAACCAAGATCAAACATAATCAAATAAATTGGCGACAAGGTCCTCAGACCAGTCTCTTGTTTGGATCTTATGGATCGATAGGCTCTTTAAGAACCGATATCAAACATGATCCATAATTTGATGACAAGGTCCTACGACCTGACTCTCTTTTGGATCGTATGGGTCGATAGGCTCCTCAAGAACCAAGATCGAACATGATCCATTAATTTGGCGACAAGGTCCTAGAACCTGTCGCTCTTTTGGATTGTATGGATTGATAGGATCCTAAAAAACCTAGAACAAACATGATCCATTAATTTGGCGACAAGGTCCTAGGACCTGTCTCTCTTTGGATCATATGGGTCGATAGGCTCCTCAAGAACCAAGATCGAACATGATCCATTAATTTGGCAACAAGGTCCTAGGACCTGTCTCTCTTTTGGATCGTATGGGTCGATAGGCTCCTCAAGAACCAAGATTTAACATGATCCATTAATTTGGCGACAAGGTCCTAGGACCTATCTCTCTTTTGGATCGTATGGGTCGATAGGCTCCTCAAGAACAAAGATCGAACATGATCCATTAATTTTGTGACAAGGTTCTTGGACCTGTCTCTCTTTTGTATCGTATGGGTTGAAAGGCTCCTCAAGAACCTAGATGGAACATGATCCATTAATTTGGTGACAAGGTCCTAGAACCTGTTCCTTGTTTAATGTAATTTAACGAATTAAGAGAAACTTAGGAAATTAAATTCATTCATTGAAGCACAACGACTGTTACATAGATAATTTGAAAAATACTACATTTGCAAATTAAAACTTGTGTTGCTGCTGAACAGCTTCACTAATAGTATCGGCGGAGGTGTTCACCATTCTAGTAGTTTTTGATTAGTTCTCCATTCAGTCGAGCTATTTTGTACGTCCCTGGTGGGATCACCTCCTCCACAAGGTATGGCCCTTCCCAGTTAGGTCTTAGTACCCCTGCTGTAGTGTCCTTAGTGTTTAGGAACACCCTCCTGAGTACTAAGTCCCCAACTTGAAGTTTTTGATCTTTCACTCTGGAGTTGAAGTATCTGGCCACTTTTTGTTGATGTGCTGCTACACTGAGACTTGCCTTTTCTCGTCATTCTTCAATTAAATCGAGCGAATTTTGTATCACTTGATGGTTCCTCCCCTGATCGTATGTCTCCCATTTATACGATGGGGGAGTGAGTTCAACTGGCAACATGGATTCATACCCAAATGCCAAAGAGAATGGCGTATGCCCTGTCGCCGTTCATGCCATCGTTTGATGTGACCATAGGACCTTCGAAAGTAATTCTGGCCAGGCTCCTTTGGCTTGTTCAAGGCGCTTCTTCAGAGTGTCTTTGATAGTCTTGTTCACTGGTTCTACTTGACCATTAGCTTGAGGGTGTGCTACCGAGGAAAAGCTCTTTGTGATTCCATGCCTCGTACAAAAGTCGATGAACATATCACTGTCGAATTAAGTCCCATTGTCTGAGACTATCTTCCTTGGTAGGCCAAATTGACATATGATATTCTTCACCACAAAGTCTAAGACTTTCTTCGAGGTTATGGTGGCGAGTGGTTCTGCTTCAGTCCATTTGGTGAATTAGTCCACGACTACGACATCAAATTGGACTCCTCCTCTTCTCGTAGGTAGCTTTCCGATCAGGTCGATCCCCCATACAACAAAGGTCCTATGGCTTTACATTTGTGTTAATTCATTAGGTGCCACCCGAGGTATCTTGGAGAACATCTGACCCTTGTGACACCTTCTGACACACTCCATCAAGTCTTCATTCATCGTCGACCAAAAGTATCCTTGTCTTAGGATTTTCTTTGATAGGCTCTGCCCCCAGCATGATCTCCACAAAACTCCTCATGTACCTTGATCATTAACAACTTTGACTAGTTGGGTGTAACACACCTTAACAGTGGTAGGGAGTACCCTCATCGGTACAGGACCCCTTCGATTATCATATATCGGGTAGCCTATCTCACCAACTTCCTTGCTTTGTTCTGATCATTGGGTACTACTCCTTGGTTGAGATAGTTAATAATAGGGGTCATCCATGTATCTCCTATCACAACAGGTAGTGCCTCCTGCTCAGTTATGCTTCTTTCTGCCAAGTATTTGACGAGAACAACATTCAGGGTGTCTGCATCTCTAGCACTGGCAAGCATTGCTAAGACATCATCATTGGCATTTTTCTCCCTCGGGACTTGTATAATTGAGTATTTCTTGAACTACGCCAACAAGTCCTTCACCTTGTTCAGGTACTGAACCATCCTAAGTCCCTTGGCTTGATACTCCCCCAATACCAGGTACACTACTAGCTGGGAATCACTGAATATCTCCAGGGACTGTGCGTGCACATCCCGAGACAAGCGTAATCCTGCTAATAATGCCTCATACTCAGCCTCATTGTTGGAAGCGTTGAATCCAAATCTGAGAGCACAATGGATTCAGTGATTCTCTGGAGTGATTAGTATATTTCATGCGCTTGAGTTATGTTCATTGGATGCTCCATCAACATATAGCTTCCATACATGAGTATCTCCTTCCTTCTCATTTTCGCCATTCTTCGATTGGTAGGAAGTGTCTTCAAGGTTGGTGCCTTTGACTATGAAGTCTGCTAATGCTTGTCCTTTTATCGCCATCCTCGAATGATAAGTGATGTCAAATTGTCCTAGTTCCACTGCCCATTTGAGTAATCGTCCGAGGCCTCTAGTTTCTGAAGAACTTGTCTCATCGATTTATTGGTCACGACTCGGATCGAGTGAGCTTGGAAATATGGATGCAGCTTTCGAGAGGCAATTACTAAAAATTTGGCTAGCTTTTTAAGAGGGGGATACCTAGACTCTGCCCCCATTAGCCTTTTACTGATATAGTACACAGGGTGTTGTACCATGTTCTCTTCTTTTACCAAAGCAGTGCTGATTACATGCTCGGTGATTGCCAAATAGATGAATAATACTTCACCATATATTGGCTTTGATAGGAAGGGAGGTTGAGTGAGATGCTCCTTCAAGGCTTGGAAAGCTTCCTCACATTCCTTAGTCCATTGGATCTTCTTGCTGCCCCTCAGTAAGTTAAAGAAAGGGACAGACTTGTCCGTAGACTTTGATATGAACCTACTGAGGGCAGCTACTCTCCCGGTAAAGCTTTTTTCTTCTTTGATTGTGGTAGGTGACTTCATGTTGATCAATGCTTTGATCTTCTCGGGGTTAGCCTCGATTCCATGTGAATTGACTATGTATCCGAGAAACTTACCAGAACCAACTCCAAATGAGCACTTAAGAGGGTTTAACTTCATGCCATCCAGCTTCTTCGGACTTGACCAACATGTCATCGACGTATACCTCCATATTTTTGTCGATCAAGTATCGGAACATGCCATTCACTAAATGCTGGTAGGTGGCTTCTGCATTCTTCAAGCCGAATGGCATCACCTTATAACAGTACAATCCCTTGTCTGTCCGGAAGTTGGTATGTTCCTCGCCAGGAGGGTGCGTACATATTTGATTATATCCAGAATACACATCCATGAATGAGAGTATTTCATGTCATGTTGTTGCATCGACCAGTTGGTCTATTATGGGTAGTGAGAAGTAGTCTTTGGGCCAGGCCTTGTTCAGATCTGTGAAGTCTACGCATGTTCTCCACTTCCCCCTTGGCTTTGGGACTAGCATGGGGTTTGATACCCAATATGGGTAGTAGGCCTCCCTTATAAAACCATTTTCCTTGAGCCGCTCGACCTCATCCTTCAGGGCTTGAGATCGGTCTTTGTCAAGCAGTCTCCTCTTTTGTTGCACTGGTGGGTAGTTCTTGTCCACATTGAAGACATGGCTTATCATGGAAGGAGAAATTCCAACCATGTCCTTATGTGACCAGGCAAAGACGTCCTGGTTCTTCTTCAAAAATTCTACCTACCGTGCCTTAATTTCCACCTTTAGGTCTTTCCTGACTTTAATTACTCTAGTCGGGTCCTCCTCATCTAGTATTACTTCGTCCAGATCTTTGACTGGTCCTACCCCCTTGATGTCATCCCCAAAACGAGGATCGATGTCATTTACCTCGCTTTGGGAAACTTGCTATAATAAAAAATCTTCATTAAAAGGATTCCTCGGCTCCAGTAGAGTGTTTCTTTCAATGTCAACTTCCATGTTGACAACCTCATCAGTTCATTCCTTCTATGCGAAGCAGGCTACTACCATGTTGTTTATGCATGGTCATTTCTTTTCCTTGACCACTGATACATTATAGCATTATCGTTCCTCCCTTTGGTTACCCTATACGCATCCTTGCCCTGTGATTATGGGGAACTTCAATGATTGATGCCAGGTAGATACTGCTGTGTGTAACTCCATCAAGAGGGGTATCCTGAGCACTACATTGTAAGCCGGTGAGCAATCTACCACCAAGAACTCTGTCGTCAAAGTCTCAGGCTTGGGGGCATCCCCCACCCCGACCTGTAGTCTATAGTTCTTGATGGTGCTAGGCATTCTCCCGTGAACCCATATATCACTTGGGAACACAGTGTCAGGTCCTTGACCGTGATCTTCATCTTCTTGAGGGATGTTTTGTAGATGATATATACTGAGCTTCCTGTATCCACCAAGCATCTCTTCACTCAGGCATTGGAGATTTGAATGGTAATGACCAGAGGGTCATTGCGGGGGTACCTCACGTGCCTGGCGTCATCCTCCGTAAAAGTGAGAGTTTCACTTTCAAACTTTGGATTCTTTAGAGATCGCTACTCGACTGCCATGCACTGGGAAGAGTCCCCTACCTCATGTCTTAGGGTCCTTACATATCACTCACGAGCATTGTTACTGTTACCTGCTATGTGGGGCACCCCATATATAGTATCCAGTGTGAAGTCTGTCGCCGCTGGCTCCAGTGGTGGACTTCTCTGGCTTCAAAATTTTGGATTCCTGCTCGAGGTTTTGCTCTTGACTCAGTACCTCAAGAGTTTTTGTGATCAGAGAAGAAAATCTGTCTCATCCTTCAATTGTTTACACTCATTTGTGTCGTACCCATAATCATCATGGAAATGACAAAACTTATTCTTGTCTCTCTTTCCTTCTGAGCGCAAGGGTGTTGGCTTTCAGTATGGTACCTCCTGATATGTTACCAAGTAAATCTCAGCCCTTGATGTAGTCAGGATAGTATAATTGGTGAACCTGGGCTGGTAATGCTGATGCTTAGGTTGTTTGTCGACTGGTGCTGACTTAGCTTTCTTTTCTCCACCCTGCTCGGCCCCTGAGGTATTCCTCTTCTTACCGTTTCCCCCATTTCCGCCCTAAGGTGTGCACCATTCTTATCTGCCTTGACAGTGGTCGGATGGTTTATGCCCTTTTCTTCATTTCATGATAGCGTCATCTAGCTTCATGTATTTGTCTGCTCGGTCCAGGAACTCCTACAAGGTGCTGATGGGGTTCCTGTGTATGCTATCCCACAAGGGACTACGCTAAATTATTCCTGCCGAGATGGCAACGAACTTCCCTTCATCTCCTACTGTGGATGCTCGATTTTCCTCTCTCATGAATCTTTGGATGTAGTCCTTCAAGGATTCATCCTTCCCTTGCTTGATGTCAGCTAGCTGATTGGCATAAACTGGTTGAATTCGTTCGGAATTGAAGACCTTGCAAAATTCCTCCCTGAGTTGCTCTCAGGAAGTGATGGATCCAGGTTTGAATTTTCAATACCATTCTCGAGCTGAGTCAGAGAGAGTGGTAGGGAATACTCTGCACCTATAATCATGCTCCACACCGAGTAACTCCATCTGATCCTCAAACTTTCTAATGTGTCACACTGTGTCCTCCTTCCCAATGTATGTTGGGAGTTTCGAGGTCTTGTATTTTGGTGGTGGGTGAGCAGCTTGGATATTAGCATTGAAGGGACTCCCAGTTCTATGAGCTAGCTCGATATCGAAAGGTTTCTTGGTCAGACCTTGGACATCCATGATGAGTGCATCTATTTGAGCCTGTACTGCTGGTGGGATCGCTGCTCCAGGTGGGGTAGACGTCCCTAGTACGCCCTCCTGAGTGCTGGTCCTCCTATTGATGACCTCCCTCAGATCCTGAGGTTGTGCATCTTTCCTAAGCCTATTGAACACAGTGTTGGTGTTGCTCATCGGTTTAATTCCCTTGTGAGACTAAGGGTGTAGGGGTGGTAGGTTCACCTTCCCTTGTTTCTGCGATCCTGCCCAGAGCCTCTCCTCCTACATGACTTTGAGACTTTGAATGACCATTTCCATTCCTGTCACGCCTCTCAGATGTTTGACCCTCATCTCCTGCGTAGTTCCGTCTGTCCCCCCTGGGAGGGGGCCTTTGGGTTGGTAACACTCTTACTCCGAGATCAAGTGCTATTCTTCATAGTCATGGAGGAGGTAGTATTGGATTGTGCCTCTTCATCCCGCCTCTGGGAAAGTGGCTCTGAGAGTGTCCTTGGGGTTTGACTCCTCCCCTGGGACTCCCTATTATTATTGTCTAGCATTCTTACTACTATGGCCTGAGCCTCCCACACCGCCTCAGCAGCGGCTTCAGTGTTAGCTCGGGCTAATTGGGGAGTTGTCTCAAGGGCCACAACAGCCTCCTGGTGCCTTTGGTCATCTTCCTTCTCCCTTTGGATCATCCTCTGGACCTGCTCATCTATCTCCCGTCGTTTCCTTTCCATAGTCGCCTTCTGGAGGGAAATTTCTGCAACAAAGGCCTCCTGCCTCGCCAGAAATTTTGCCATCTCCTCCTGGTGAGCATCTTGTGGTTCTTCTGCATCAGGTTGATCTCCAACCTCCACCTGAGGTTCGTTAACGGGATCGATGGGATCCTGAGTGGTGGAATCCCTGGGAGCCATCTTCTTTGTCTGGCTCGATTTTGGAGACATCGTAAAACTGATGAAAGTGTGTTTCTTGATTTCGTACTCTCAATGAAAGCACGAAAATGTTGACTTGTGAAATTGGCCAACGGTCATATGTACATTATACGACTCCTTTTGAACAGAATGGATATAAAATATGACAGAGTACAAATATCTTAAACAAACACACATGAATTTATAGTGGTTCAGCCCTGTTCTGATGAACAGTAATAACCTAATCCACTTATATTTTAGTATTGAATTACTCGATAAAAAATTACACTGATTGTAACGACCCAAATTCAGTGTTTAGGCTTAAGGGCCTGGGGAAGTGTGCCTGGAGGGCATAATGGGATTTTGTGTGTGACCTTAATGAGCTTAATGCATGATTACGATTTATTGCACGTTATGTGATTAGTTGATTAATTGAGATGCATGACTATGTGAATTAGTATGCATGTAGACCTGATTGTCTTAGAATGAGCATGATTGTAACTTGGCCATGTTAGGGCATAACTGTGATAATTGTACTATGTGAATTGTGCCATGTGAGTGTGGTGTTATTATCAGGATGCACACATCGAGACGGTCCTAGTGAGCCATTTAGTCTAAAAGTCACAACGGGATGTTGTACCCGGCTCGGGAGGAGCCTAGGGGTACTTCGGGAATCTTATAAGTTGAGTTTAGAAAGAGTGATTAGTTATTGGTATTTTGGTAACCATTTGTAACTGCTGTGAGTAACAAGTTTTAAGATAGGAAGTGGTAGAATTGAAATGAAAGTGTTAAGACTTAAGTACCCTTGAAGGTTTAGCTTAGAAGGATTAGTAAGGAGGGGTAACTTGGTCTTTTGGCAAGGCAAATAGACATTTTGCAGCTGGGATTTAGGGGGTACGGTTTGGGCATTTGGGTTCACTTGTGGCTTTGATAAAATTAGAAGAGAAGGAAAAGAAGAGGAGAGAAAGGCTAGGGCAAAGAAGAAGAAAGAAGAAGAGGTGTAGAAGGGGCTGAAGTGGGAAGCTTAGAAGGAGATCAAGGGAACTTTTAGGGTGGATTCTACTCTTGAGGTAAGGATCTTATGCTTATTTAAGTTTGTTTTCTGTGTTGGTTGAGGAATTTAATGCTTGAGTTAAGATTTTCATGGGTTTTGGTTTGGGTTGTTGAATTTGAAATCAAAGGAGTGGATCTTGTGTGTGTTGATGTTTTGGATTTGATTCTAGTGTTTATGGGGTGTTAGATTGTTCATATGAAGTTGGGATTTGAGTTTTGGGGTTTAGGTTTTGGTTTGGGGTGATTTGGAGAGGTTAAAGCTCGGGAAAAATTGCAGGAAAAACCCAGAATTCTGGGTCTGCGAAGGTGTGCCGCGGCAGGGTTTTTAGGTGCCGCGGCAAGGGAGCTTCTGTCTGATGGGTGCCGCGGCACAAGGATGTGGTGCCGCGGCACAAGGCAATTTTCAGGATAGCTTTTTTGGCAATTTTAGGTCTTAGCTCCGGGGGTTCGGGGGATGCCTCCGGGGTGTTGTTTTAAGGTTTTAGAGGTCCCGAGAGTGCGGGATTGGTCCCGGGAAGTGGTTTTGGGTTTGGTTAGTATTAAAAGTGTTTTATGTATGTTGTGACTAGGATTTTGAGGAGGCTCGTGCTAGTGGACCGTGCTCGTGATCGTGGTGCGTCGGAAAGCACAGAATATAGGTAAGAAAACCGTAACACCCGAGATTAGGGCATGGCCCCACGGTGTGATTGTAGGGCATGGCCCTGGATTGTATTACGTGCAAATGCTTAACCTTAAATGAACCGTGATGTGTGTGAATGTTTATTTTGAATGTACTATATGTGTGATTATGATGAAATGAACGGCAAGGGCCGAGTACGGCGTAGGCCGGGGCGGCCGTGGGGCCGAAAGTAACACACAGCACATGGGATGCTTATATTCAAGGTGGGACCCAAGGGATACATGAGTTATCCTCGCGGTGAGAACCGAAACTCCAGGCTTTGGTAAGGCCTTGGGGCCGGCATGGCCGTACTTGTTTATTGTGATGGTTTTTCCTATGTGTCAGTAAATTATGCCAACTATCTGTTTTGCATATGTTATGTGCTATTTGGGATTTCTTGCTGGGCTTTGGCTCACGGGTGCTCCTGTGGCAGGTAAAAGCAAGGAGTCAGTCAACCGGCCATGAGTATGGAGAGTGTGGGGGCGGCGCGTACATGTTCGGCCTGCCCGACTGCTTTGGTTGGGGGCATTTTGTATATGGCTGTATTTAACCATTCTTTTGATAGCTGATCAAGTGTAAATCTATTTTCGAGTTGTAAACATTTTGTAAACCTTACTTTGGGATCCCAGATGTTTTATATTTAACGTTTTCAATGAAGTTGACCATTTTAAAAGAATACAGCCTTAAACTCTGGTTTAATCACACTTTTGGTTTTAGAAACCACTTTGAGTCAATTAAATGCACAATTTCTGTTTTAAACTCACTTAGTAACGGCTCTAAGGTAGTAGGGCGTTACACTGATGAACAGAAGTATTCACTTGTTGCAAAATTTCCTAGAGTTTCTCCCAAAATATTTGTCCGATCCCCATCAATGAAGCTCTGGTCCCTTATTTATAGTACACAGGAGCTGTTACATGATTAGTAATACTGGGATCGTGGTTTGGTACACGATTATGAGGTAGTGGAGATACGTGTCCACCTCCCCATGATTATGAGATCATGGGTCTGCTCGTTGTTTCTCTAGATTGTGGTAGACAATGCACGATTGAAACCTCTGGGGAAATGCTAAGTCTCGGTTGGTCTATGAAACTTAGGTGCTAGCCCCGATGTTCCTTCAGAGCTTGGGTGCTAGGCCTGATGACCCTCTGGGTGCTATATCTGTTGGGTGTTGGGCCTATTGATCTTGGTTTGGATGAGTGTGAGTTTTACCCAGTGAAGCGTCTTTGGGAGTGTAGGCCGACCACCCCATGAAGGATAGGGTGGGCCGACCACCCAGGTGATTCTTGAGCATGTCAGGCCGACCACCCCTTGGGGTAGGGGTCAGGCCGACCACCACTAGGGGGCTAGGGCCAGGCCGACCACCCCTAGGGGTTATAAGCCTGGTCAACTTCCCTATACGTCCTGGATCTATCTTTTTTACTCATTTGTCTTTTTCAATACTTCGTCGTTTTTCCCTGATTTGTGATGCCACGTGTCACTTTCTAATTCACCACGTCATCTCTGGATTTTGGAGTGATAACAAAGACCACATAGTCTATATATATAATAATTCAATTCAATTATTTAATTCATTTAAAACATTTGTCAACTACAATTGCTTTAAGAGCACTATTCCCAAGAATCTCCCACTTTCCCTAAAGCAAATTGAGGCATCTCTTTTAATATGTCAATCATATTCTCCTGACCAATTTTGTATAACAAAGTCTTTGTAACAATTTTGTAAGAAACTGTTTTGAAATTATCTTCAAGATTATTACTTCAATTATGTAAAATTGTCTTGTATTAAATGATACCTCATGTACCCTCTCATGATTTCTAGTTCTTCTAGAATAGTTATATCTCCATTGCTTTCGCAATGAAATGCTAGCTGCTTATTCTAGTTTGAAAACCTTTATGGAATGTCAAAGAACATTACTAAATCAAATAGCCTTTTTAACTGCTCACAACTGTTATATATCAGATTTTGTGGTGAAACATATAAATCTTAAGTGTCTAACACATTTCTAAATGAATGTGTTTCCTCAACAGTTGGGGAATCTGATTCTTATATCAATCTTGAAGATTTAATATCAGATCATCCATTAGGATTTTAGGTCTCTGCCTAAATGCACGTACATATAAGCTCTATTATATTTAAGATACTTAAAACTAAATTCTTATAATTATTCAATGACTAAATCCATAATGGATTGATAACTACTGACTATTTCCACCGTTTAGCAAATGTCAATTAAAAAAATATAACATTCGATACATTAAATAGTATATCACTGAGTTGTAGGAATAACTTTCTCATGTCCTCTTTTCTAGTAAAAAGAATAAATGGACATTTATTGTTTAGATAATACATCCTCCTTACTGGGAAGGAAAAATGCCTTTCTTAGATTTTGTAAACTAGAGTATTTAAGCTTCTTATCTATATAAGTTTCTTGAGACAGAGCCTATGGATTGTTCTCTCAATCTCTATAGAATTGAATGTACAGAACATTCTTGGCTTTTCTAAATCCAATATTTAGAAATGTTCAACAAACCATTTCTTTTATATTGACGATTTTTCTACAACATTCCTAATTATTAGAACGTTGTCAATATTAAGAATAATAATCACAACAGAATCTTTCTGGTTGAGATCTTCAAATAATTTTTTCATGTCAGCCATTCCAATAAAGACTATATAGACATTAATTTAAATTAATCTCATAATCCATGTATAAAGCAATGGATAAGAGCATGTAAACAGATTCAAGTTTGGTTACAGTAGAAGATGTTTATTCAAGTAATAAATTCTTCTTTCTGTTCATAACCTTAGGCTATTAACGTAACTTTAAAATGTCTGTACTTTTCTTTGTTCTCCTCTTCATCTTGAATATCATTTTTTTTTTCAAACTGAAGTTCAATGAACTTTAGTTGGATATTCAAGAATCCAGATGTCATAGAATGCCAAATTCCATTTCTTCATTCATGGTGTTTCAACCATTGTTTTTTGTAAAACTTTTTTCATTTCATATACTAGTATGTGAATGAAGTATAGTTAGATTGTGTTACACACAATGTAACTATCTTTACATTTGTAATGGAGTAGTTACTAACTAACGCTCCCCCACTACAACTATGCTTTACATAATTTGTGATATTCTTTGGTTTTATTATTGTTAATTATCAGTAACTCACTTACTTGACTTGTAGTCATTATTTATAGTACAACTTTAATAGAAAATATAGTGATTATAATATTCATGCTTCATTAAAGTAGCATTTAAAGAGATACAAACTCTTTTGTAATCTTCTATGATTATTAAATTGTTTCACTAAATGAATTTTTGGAAAATTTTCAATTTATTCACATAACCACTTGTGAATCCCAACTTCTAAGTCTTTGATGTTGTACAATCAACCATGTACAGAGTATAACAAGTGTTAGAATTATAGAAATAATAAAGACGATAATGACTACTCATTATATATTTAATCTTATCAAATATGATTATATTCCATTTCCAAAATACTAATTTTGATTAGCATTCTAGTTGTATGTGAGTTGGGTTTGAATTCCAAGTTCACATGAAAATTACTTCAATTCCAAATTCGAGTTTAGACTTCCTTTTGATCAGATCAAACAAGTCTCTAAGTGACTTTACTTTGAATGTTGCAAAAAAATTTCTAGAAATTTTCGTTGCATTTGATCAAAGTTAAACATACCTAAAATAGATGTCAATAAATATTGACTTACTATTTATTATTTCCTTTAGCTTTGAACACTAAAAGGTTCAACATACATCTCTATGTATTAGCTAAACGAATATGTGATTTTTGAGCCTTTATTAGAGAAATGTCTTTTGGTTAATTTTAATTAACAGACTATATAAATAGTGAGAGAACCATTGAATGGTTGCAATAAAAGACTGTCTTTTATTTGTTTATGTGTCTAATTAATTACAAGCCAATCTCAAAAAATAATTTACATATATGTTTCACTTAATTATGGTTGGAATAAAATGTCTTATTAAATCTATGATTTGCACAATAATGAGTAATTCATAATTATCATTTATACTCATTGATGAAATAGGTGGAACAAGTATATTTAAAAAAATAACAACTGAATTTATTATTCAAAAGAAATACTAAACTTGTTCATTTATCAAATAAGGAATCTAAAAACATAGCTTCTAGAAAAAGAACTTATTAATTTCTTTCATAATGAAAATAAGCTATTTCAAAATGCAAACATTTAAATTGTTTTAAACAAAACAAAATAAATTTCTAAACTAGTCTTTTCTTTATTCAATTGTCTTCATCATTTCTTCTTCGCTTTGATTTCAATGCAACTACTCTTTTTCCAAAACATTTTTGCATCCCTGAAAACAAGAACATATGAAAAATATTATTAGTGGCATAATTTTGAATCAAGCTTTCAAAAATATTAAAGAAGAGTGTTTTAGTAAATCGAATTTACCCCGTATTTTGAAAATTGAGCATGTGCTATAGCATCATCCGTTATCATGGCCCATGTTGACGGTGAAATCTCGTCAACGAAATTAGATCGGAAAACTCAAAGGTAAGTCAGGCGATGTTTATGTAAGAACTGAGAATAAACTTATGAAAGGATAAACACAGATGAACAATGGAGTGAGAAATGTATATTGCTTAATAGCTTCTGCATACAATGAATTTTCCAACCACCCTCTTTCAGGTGGTCTTAGGGTTCATTTTATAGTAGGCTCTAATGGCCTTAGATACATAGTGGTCCAGGGGACCAAGTGGTACATACGTACTGTGTCAGGGCAGTGGCTTCAGAGGTTGTGGTCGTACATCCCGTACAGAAGCAGGTGTCAGGAGGATGTCTCCACTACTTGTCGGTACCCATGTCTAATGCGTGGTGGCAGGCATAGTGGCGCAGAAGGTAGTGGTGTCGGCTCTGACCTATGGCCGTAGACGTACGGACCATAACTCCTATCCTCGCATACCCACTCCTGGCGTTCCCACTACTTGTTTGGTAGGGGTACTATATCCGTACTCTGACTTCTTTAGGTTTGTAGGCACATTCCATATTCATGCATGTACCTTGCCCCTTGTGAGTATTCTCACCTCCAAGGCCATGGGCACGGGACCATGGGCGAGGCCATGGGCGAGGCCATGGGCCGTGCCATCTCGCGAGGCCACCTGGTGCTGGGCCTCATGCGCGCGGCCGAGGCATGGCTGGGGCACCATTTCGCGAGGTGCCTTACTAGCGAGGCCACCACCAGCGAGGCCACCACCAGCGAGGCCATCATGTGCAGCGAGGCCACCATCAGTGAGGCCACCACCAGCGAGGCCACCACCAGCGAGGCCACCACCAGCGAGGCCACCACCAGCGAGGCCACCACCAGCGAGGCCACCACCAGCGAGGCCACCACCAACGAGGCCACCAGCGAGGCCACCACCAGCGAGGCCACTAGCAAGGCCACCACCAGCGAGGCCACCACCAGCGAGGCCACCACCCGCGAGGCCACCACCAGCGAGGCCACCATCAGCGAGGCCACCACCAGCGAGGCCACCAGGTGCTAAGGCGTGGCTTCGCTAAGTACGTGGTTGGTGCGAGACAATGGGAGCCCGAGGGCATCGCGGCTCCATCACGTAATTATGGGACCTTAGTGCGTGCCTTTGATCCTTTGAGGGCGTGGAATTTTGAGCCTCAACACTTGCCCCTCCAGGCTCGAGTCCAATTGTATGATGAAGTGGCCTTTATCCCTCTGTTCTAATCAGGGACTAGAGATTTCTTATTTGGTGGATTTTTGGTATCCACACTTGCCCCCCAGTCTATAGGGAGGCCTTTAGGCGTTCTTGTAGACTCTTCCATTCCTTTTTATCATTCTTATTCTTCTTCTTTTTTTTTTTTTTTTTTTTTAGCATGTTCGAGGTCCTTTGGAACCCACACGAAAGGGGGTTCGGTAGGTCTCTCTTTGGTGCACCTTGGTTGCACCTATAAGGATATATTGACCCCTTGGGTTATAGTTATCCTTTTATATATTTTCGCGCGCGCTTATTATATCTTGCGAGAAGCGTCCTTCTCGTCATTAGGCATAGTACTATTTTTGCAAGCGTCTTCTTTGAGACCCTTTTTGCAAGCGTCTTCTTTGAGACCCTTTTCGGAAGCGTCTACTTTGAGACCCTTTTTGATAGCGTCTACTTTGGAGACCCTTTTTGGAGGCGTCTACTATGGAGACCCTTTTTGGAGTCGTCTACTTCGGAGACCCTTTTTGGAGGTGTCTACTTCGGAGACCCTCGTTGGAGGCATCTACTTTGGAGACCCTTTTTGGAGGCGTCTGCTCTTGAGGTGATTTCCCCTCGGGTGGGGGACTTTAATGGCTAGAGGGTCTTCGTTCAATCTCAAACATGGTCAGCGACCCCTCTAGCGCGACGCCCCTTTCTATATGGAATCTTCGATCGTGTTAGTAGTAGGGCAACTGGAGGAAGGTTCTCTTTCTTCCACATAAAAGTTCTTATGGCCCTCTTCCACACGTATGTACTTCTGTGCTCTCTCGAAGAAGTCATCCAGATTCGTGACTTCTCTTTTGAGCATGCTCCCCCACAACTTACTTCCTGGGCGAACTCCGGCTGTAATAGCCATCTTGTGCTCTGCTTTGGTCAAACCTCCCACCTTTGTTGATTCTATACTGAACCTATAGATGTAGTCCTTCAGACTTTCATTCTCGCCTTGTTTTATGTTAGCGAGGCTGGTAGTTGGCATGACGTAATCACATGCTGTATGGTGTTGCTGAAGAAATTCATTAGAGAATTGTTGCCATGACTCAATTGTTCCTGGCCTTAACCTCTTGAACCACTTGTAAGCCACTCCTTTTAGCGTAACAGCAAAGCAATGACACTTTGCCCTGTTGTTGACCCCTCTTAACCTCATCAAGTTATTGAAGGAGTCTAAATGATATTTTGGGTCTGTGGTACCCTCGTACGGAGTCATGCGAGGCTCTCTAAAGCCAGTGGGCATTCGCTCACCTTGAATCTCCCGTGTGAAGGGTGAATCACGGTCGAATTCTTGGTCATCCTTGTGCCCCCCAAGTGCAGTGGTGATCTTGCCTCGAGGGCTCCGCATTTTGGTGTCTAGTCCCCTCCTCTTTTTGCATAAGGAGTTTTGCGGGTTCTCGGGCTGATCCTTTGCCTTGGTTGTGTCCCTTGGGGGAACCGCGGGGGGTACGTCTCTCACTTCTGACCTCTCTCCATGGAGCTTTTTCCTTAGGCCAGGGGGTGCTTCTTTTGAGGGGACTTCGACCTTATTCTTACGACCATCACCTTCCCTCCGCCTTTGCTCCTGGGGACATTTCGCTGGCCTAGGTCCCTCCTGGTACTTTGCCTGGGGGGTTTTACTGGTGGAAAGTTGGGTCCTCCCATCATCTACAGGGACGGTGCTTTCCCCTTTTTCATGCCCCTTCCCTTTACACTTAGGGAGGGGTGTGCTTGACTTCCCTTGCAGTAGGTCGTCTAAAACCTCCTGCATGTTCTCTATCATGGTTTCCAGCCTTCGAGTCTTTTTATGCAACTCGTGAATCTCATCCTTGTAGAAGCGCGTCCTTGAGCTGACACTTACCGAGCGTACCCCGGGACCCTTGCCTGGCCAGTGCGTCGAGGGACCGGGGTCCTGGAGGCCTGAGCGCGGGGTCAACCGGGGCCAGTTAATTGGATACACTAGTGGCACTGAATGACCTCCGTCGGGCTGGATAGCTGGGGACGATGCTTCCTTCTCCTCCCCTGGGGGAAGAGGTTCTTCTGGCCCACCTCCATGCCCGGGCGGAGGGGAGTCTTTCTTGGAGGCCTTCCGCTCTACCTCGTCTCGGTGAGTCTCAACCTCTTGTATTTGCCGTAGGCGTTTTGAACGTCTTAGCATCTTTCTTTGTTGGAAGTGATGGAAGAACACTGGCTTGATGCTTGTTCTTCCCACAGACGGCGCCAAACTGTTGACGGTGAAATCTCGTCAACGAAATTAGATCGGAAAACTCAAAGGTAAGTCAGGCGATGTTTATGTAAGAACTGAGAATAAACTTATGAAAGGATAAACACAGATGAACAATGGAGTGAGAAATGTATATTGCTTAATAGCTTCTGCATACAATGAATTTTCCAACCACCCTCTTTCAGGTGGTCTTAGGGTTCATTTTATAGTAGGCTCTAATGGCCTTAGATACATAGTGGTCCAGGGGACCAAGTGGTACATACGTACTGTGTCAGGGCAGTGGCTTCAGAGGTTGTGGTCGTACATCCCGTACAGAAGCAGGTGTCAGGAGGATGTCTCCACTACTTGTCGGTACCCATGTCTAATGTGTGGTGGCAGGCGTAGTGGCGCAGAAGGTAGTGGTGTCGGCTCTGACCTATGGCCGTAGACGTACGGACCATAACTCCTATCCTCGCATACCCACTCCTGGCGTTCCCACTACTTGTCTGGTAGGGGTACTATATCCGTACTCTGACTTCTTTAGGTTTGTAGGCACATTCCATATTCATGCATGTACCTTGCCCCTTGTGAGTATTCTCACCTCCAAGGCCATGGGCACGGGACCATGGGCGAGGCCATGGGCGAGGCCATGGACCGTGCCATCTTGCGAGGCCACCTGGTGCTGGGCCTCATGCGCGCGGCCGAGGCATGGCTGGGGCACCATTTCGCGAGGTGCCTTACTAGCGAGGCCACCACCAGCGAGGCCATCATGTGCAGCGAGGCCACCACCAGCGAGGCCACCACCAGCGAGGCCACCATCAGCGAGGCCAGCAGCAGTGAGGCCACCACTAGCGAGGCTACCACCAGCGAGGCCACCATCAGCGAGGCCACTACCAGCGAGGCCACCATCCGCGAGGCCACCATCCGCGAGGCCACCACCAGCGAGGCCACCACCAGCGAGGCCACCACCAACGAGGCCACCAGCGAGGCCACCACCAGCGAGGCCACCAGCGAGGCCACCACCAGCGGGGTCACCACCAGCGAGGCCACCACCAGCGAGGCCACCATCCGCGAGGCCACCACCAGCGAGGCCACCATCAGCGAGGCCACCACCAGCGAGGCCACCAGGTGCTAAGGCGTGGCTTCACTAAGTACGTGGTTGGTGCGAGACAATGGGAGCCCGAGGGCATCGCGGCTCCATCACGTAATTATGGGACCTTAGTGCGTGCCTTTGATCCTTTGAGGGCGTGGAATTTTGAGCCTCAACACTTGCCCCTCCAGGCTCGAGTCCAATTGTATGATGAAGTGGCCTTTATCCCTCTGTTCTAATCAGGGACTAGAGATTTCTTATTTGGTGGATTTTTGGTATCCACAGCCCACATCTCCTATGTAGTTTCAATAACCATATATGTAACGCACTACTACCTTAGAGCCGTTACTAAGTGAGTTTAAAATGTGCAATTAACTCGCTAAGCGAGGTTTTTAGAACAAAAGTGTGATTTAAACAAAAAGACAAGGCTGTAATATTTAAGAGTACTTCATTGCATTAAAAGTTCCAATTATTCAACCCTTGGGATCCCAAAACAAGGTTTGTAAACTATTTACAACTCAAAATAAATACACAGTGGATAAATTATCAAAAACAGAGTTTAGTACAACCATTTCTCAAAATGCCCCCAACCAAAGCGGTCGGGCAGGCCAAACATGTACGCACCGCCCCCACGCTCTCCGTACTCATGGCTGGTTGACTTTCTCTTTGCCCTTACCTACAATACAGAGCACCCGTGAGCCGAAGCCCAGCAAGAAAACTCAAACAGTACATAACACATGCATAATATACAGTCATTACAGCAGATAGCTCATATCTAGTCAGACAGTCCATAAAATCTAACACATATACGGCCTTGCCGTCCCAGAAGCATTACCAAAGCCTGAGATCTCGGTCTATACCGTAAGGATATCCCATGTATCCATTGGGGTCTCACTCTAACCACGAGCACTCCATGTGCTAAGTGATATTCCCGGCCCCACTGCCGTTCTCGGCCCTTCGCCGTTCATCATGCTTTTACCGTATTTAGCATTCACAAATAACAATCAAATATACAATCATCCATATTAAGCTACATCCTAGCAATAATACAGTTTAGGGCCGCGCCCTGCAACAATTCTAAGGGCTCAAGCCCTGCTCTACGGGTGCTACTGTTTTCTTACCTGTATCTCGAGCTTTCTGATGCACTAAGGCAGCGAGCACGGTCCTCTACCACGAGCCTCTCCAAAATCCTAGTCACAACACATATAAAACACTTTCAATACTAACCAATTCCCAAAACCACTTCCCGAGACCAACCTCATACCTCGGGACCCCTAATTCCCTAAAACAATGCATTGGAGCCATCCCCTGAGTCCCCGGGCAAAAGCCCTAAAAACACAATTTTTGGCTGTCAAAAATGGCCTAGGGCCGCGGTACTCCCTTCAAGGGCCGCGGCGCACAACGAATTTCCCACATCCTGATGCAACCTTGCGTCGCGGCGCTCCTTCGCGAACCCAGATTTATGGGTTTTCCCCTGCGTTTTTCCCGAGCCAAAACCACTCCAAATCATCCCAAGCAAGTACCTAAGCCCCAAAATCAATTCAAAACCCCAAATGAACCCTTTAACAACCTATAAACATCATAACTAAACTCAATTACACAATCACACCCAAAAATCCACTCTTGAGCTTAAATTTCAGAAACCTAAACCATGGCTTCTAGGATTTAAACCATAGCTTGAAAAATATGAACCTTGCTTCTAAAATCTTTAACCACATCAGAAACTAAAATATAAACATGTTAGAACTCTTACCTCAATCGGCTTGAACCCTTCTCAATTCCAGCCTCCAACCTCTTTCCCCTTGATTATCCTAGTTAAATTTTCAGGTGAAACCAGCCATATTCCCTTTAGATTTCCACACCCAATCTTTATAAATTCAGACTTAAATTCAACAAAAACAGAGCACAAACTCTTACCTCTGAACAACCTTGGCCTAAGCTTGATCTTGGTCACTTCAAACCTCTTGATCCTCCTCCTAAGACCCAAATTCAGCTTCTTTCTTCTGCTTTTCTTTTGTTCTATCTCTAAGTCCCAAATTTTAGCATAAACCAACTATCACCAAGTGTTATACATATATCCCCTTTTTCCTTCTGCTGAAGGTTATCCATCTTGTCAAATGACCATTCTACCCTTCCTCAAATATCCCTTCCTAACTAAGCCTCAAGGGCACCTTTGTCATTTCACCTATATTTCAATTCTACCATTTCTCCATCTGAATTTGTTACTCTCAGCAGTTACTAATGGTTACTCAAGTTACCAGATTACCAGTTACCATTATCTCTCAAGAACTAAATTTACAGAACCCCCAAAATACCCCTAGGCTCCTCCCGAGCTGGGTATAAAACCTCGTTGTGACTTTTGAGTTATCTAGCTCTCTAGGACTGTCTCGGCACGTGCATCACATTAGTATCACCACACCCACGTGGTATAAACCGCATAATATAATTATTACATTTATGCCCTTAACGGGCTAAAATTACCAATTTACCCCTATCATGCAAACGGGGCCCACATGCATATTTATACTACCTAAACATGCATCCTAATCACATATTCATTTAAATTCATATATTATCATATTAATTCACTTATTGCCCTCCAGGCACGCTAATCAAGGTCCTTAACCTTATTAGCAACTTAGGGTGTTACAATATATCTTTCTTTAATGTCGCCATGCTTGGTCGATAACCTGCATTGACGTGCCAGGTGATTTGATCTCATCCATTCACCATATTTTTCATGTTCATTAAAGCTAGATGAAAATTTTGGTTCCTCTGGTGGTAGATCAGTGATTGCTCCATACAAGTTTGTGTTATGAAGACAATGTGAATCCCATCGTACCAACTTCTCATTTGGTTAAGATTAAATGGAATCCTTTCCAAGAGTTTGGCAATGAGGTAGGTTTGATTTCCCAAGTTCTCAAGTACAAGATCAGGATTAAGAGGATTAACCATTATTGTTGGAAATAAATAAATAAAATATAATAATAAATATTATTATATTTGGAAAAGTAAATATGATGCATGAATGCAACATATAAAAACACATAAAAAAAACTAATCCATGATAAATTAATTTGAAAAGTTAATGGACTGCCTTATGGTAGGTCAGACTAACCCCAAATTAATTTTGAGACAAATCTCAATTTCATAAGTGAAAACTTAAAAATGCCTATTTCTCTTTTGACTTATGAACTACCGCTAGTTTAGTCAAGATGCACTAGTCGTGCTCGAAAGCCTAGATACACCTTTGGAGTGTAACCCATTATTTTCAATCAATGACTTAACTAAAGAATGTGCCTTAGGGCCAGTCAAACTTGAAATACATCACTAATTATATTCTCATAAGAGAAGTCAACCTTGAGATAAAATAAACATATTTAGAAGCCTTTCCTTAGGGAGGCCGCAAACGGAGGCCACACGAGGACCTTCCTATGCCTCTTGGTGTTCAACAAATAATGGAGACCATGAGACTTATAGTCATAACTCCCTCTCCCACTCACTATTTTGGAAAAATGTGTTTTCACAAAATCAATATTTTTTTTTAATTTAGTTGTAAAAATAAATTTAATTATTTTTACCAAATGATATTCTATTAATTACTAATCCAATTAAGCAAAAAATTAAAATTGTGCCATTAATTCTAATTTTTCTTTAATTAAGAGAATACCATTTTTATTTTAATAAAACATTTTCATTAAAACAAAAAATTAAACATCTTTAATTTTGATTTACCATCTTAAATAATTAAGACTAAATTTATTATTATATGAATTATCATATATAAGCATATAATAAAAATATAGGACGTTCCAAATAGCATGTTTCTACACGAATGTAATGCACGTTAGTTGCATATTGTGTGGGTATATGAATGACATGTTATAATGCATGACAAAATATTAAACATTTTAATCACATTCAAACATTTATAATAAATAAATAAAAGAAAAGCGGGTATTGTAACTTTTGGGCATTTCTAGAAAAATTACAACACTTGCAAAAATATACATGAAAAATGTAACCTAGACTAATTAAGGCTTGATGAGAGCACTTTGATCTTCAACCTTGAGATGTAGTCTTGTTGAGCCAATGCCACCATTTTTGCATATCCATTTTGAATTATAAAATTTTGAATTATTTTAAACAAACTTTCAAAATAATTAAACTTTGTGTTTTAACACCCAAAAGTTTCTAAGGCCCAATTTGAATTTGGGTGATTTAATTCAAAAGATAAAATTAAGCAATTTAAGATTAATAAATTAAAATTCAAGATAATTTTAATTTTGGATATCTTAATTAAAACAATTTTAATCATGGAAGACAACAATTAAAACATTTTTAATTAAGGTAAATAATCACCATTATTTCAATTAATGAAATTTCCAAATTTAAACCATTTTAATTCAATTTCTGAATTTTGATTAAATGAATAATTAAAAATATATTTATGGTAACAACACACTAGGTGTTGTACCATGGGGCGGTGGCAGCTGGAGGTCCGGTGGTGGAGGGTAGCTGGCCGTGGCTGAGATGCGCGGTGGCTGAGCGCAAGGGTGCCGCTGTAGGGCGCATGGGCGTGACTGCCTTGGTGCGTAGGGGCGCATCTGGTTGGGCGTGTGGCTAGAGCACAGGTGCAGACTGGGCAGCAGGCACAGTGCTTGGCAGCAGCTCAGGGTAAAGCTTAGGCTCGGGGTTCGGGGTCGGGGTCAGGACATAATTTTTATACCCATAATTTTTAAACAAAAATATTACAAAATTCCTATGCCCCAAATTGGCTTACACATTTCTTCTAGAAATTTAAGAACAATTCCTAAACCCAAAAACACCATAATAAACAACCCTTAAGAATGTATCATCATGAAAATAAACATCCATCCATTCAAACATATATCGCATATAATATAAAAATGCATATAATCACACACATTAATTAATAATATGTATAGATTAATGACCTGCTCTGGTACCAATTGTTGGAAAACCAATCAGAGCACGCAACGAAAACTCATGCGTGGTGGACCCATTGTTTGTTTATGAACAACAGAACAACAACAATCAAATTTTTTTCATTAATCATATAAACAATTTATACGACCAAGAAAACATTCTAGAAAAATTAATGTAACGCCCCACGTCACTATGGCTTCTTCCTGGAATGACAACTGGCACTGCAAACCAACACGAGTCTTCTAGCGTGCTTTGTCCTCACTCGCACTCTTCCTGGGAAAACTTCCCAGGAGGTCACCCATCATGAGACTACTCCAGGTCAATCACGCTTAACTTTGAAGTTCTCAAGTGATGGGCTACCGAAAAGAAGATGCATATTGTTGGCATAGATAGTACCCATCCATCTATTTAAGCCTTTTTTAACTCTGTAGTCCCATACCTACACAATCTTAGAATCATGACACTTGAAATTCCCCAGGAGATGTGGGATTGCACAGATTTTTACCTGGTCTTTCCACATCCGGATCATGGTATTCTGACTGTCACAATCACCCCTTTAGGAGTCTGATGTCCCCGTCGGCCAAACTTCCGGCTGGGTCAAGGCTCTGATACCATTTGTAGCGCCCCACATCACTATGGTTGCTTCCTGGAATGATGACTGGCCCTGCAAACCAACACGAGTCTTTCCAGTGTGCTTTGTCCTCACTCGCACGCTTCCTGGGAAAACTTCCCAGGAGGTCACCCATCATGAGACTACTCCAAGTCAAGCACACCTAACTTTGGAGTTCTCAGGTAATGGGCTACTGAAAAGAAGATGCATCTTGTTGGCATATGTAGTACCCATCAATCCATTTAAGTCATCTTCAACTGTGTAGTCCCATACCTACACAGTCTTAGAATAATCACACTTGACCTTCCCCAGGCGATGTGGGATTGCACAACTTTTTACCTAGTCTTTCCCCATGCGGATCACAAGATTCTGACTGTCACAATTAACATACAATACTATTAATCATGCAACAAATATGTATATAAATATACAATATATAAACACAAAAACAAGAACATAAAGTTTTACCTCTTGAAGCCTATCAAGTTTCCTTCAGTCTTTTTATATTTTTAACGATCTTCCTATCCACAGCTTTGAGCACTTAAACCAGGGTCTTCCAGAGTGTTCTCTACACCTCAAGATGTGTGTGGGCACGTAGAGAACATGAGTTTGTATTTTAGGAATCACAAGTATTTCTCAACACATGAGAACTTGGATTATGGTCTAAGAATGACTAGAATTAAGAAGATGACATAGAGAGTTTTTGTCTGACAAAAGCTCTGAGAACTCTTCTGAATTGTGTATTGTGTTGTTATCTCATTCTGTGCTGCAGTATATTTCTCTTCTTCTTCTTCTATCATATATATAGAGATTTATGTTAGCTTATTATTCCTAATAATAATAATAGTATAAATATATTATAATAATGATGATAGGATTAGATTTGAGGTAAATGTCTAACTTACCATATATGAAAAACATTTTCAAATTATTAAATAAATAAAATAAAAACTATACTAATACAATATCAGTACAAGTAGTACACACATGACATAGTCATTGGACTGTGTCAAGCGTGTACTGCTATTCCCTTTTAAGAGATTTTGCAATTTTCTTTTATTTAATTATTTAATTAAAATCAATCTCCCACAAAATAAGGCGTTAATCTTTTGAAGGAAAAGATGACAAACATATTTCAAAATTTAAATTCTAAATTCTAAATTCCAATTGATGATCATCAATATCATCACCATTTGAAATTCAATAAATCAAAAACTATTTTTGACTTACCAATTTTATTTTCTCCCACTCAGATAAAATAATTAATTTAAAAAATTAATTAATTAATTTATATATATGAAATTAAAAAATTTATATATTTAAATTAATAAATATATTTTCAAAATTAATTATGCAACCTCAATTATCATATCATTGCATACTTGACCCAAAGAATAAAATTCTTCTCAAATTCCCAAACTACAGTTATACCCTTGTATCAACTCTTACCTTGATATGGTGTTGATAGAGCCACCTTGGGGACCTATGAACCTATAATATCAAGCTCCAACAAATATTACATTATTAATCGAAGCTCTTTGATTAAATAGTCATATTTATTAATCTCATGATTACTCCACTAAAAATATGAGATTGAACTCTAGATAATTATAGACATATATTTACTGAGTACTTTATTAAGAATAAAATGTCCATTGATATAATCATTACATACATCGTTAATCCTCTATTAATGGTTCATAATTAAAAGGGAATAAAATTACCGTTTTACCCTTTTAGCTATATCTTGTTCCTAGAGTACCATTGACTTTACTAGTGAAGATTGTGTCACAACAAGTTTGCGACGTTAGCGCTCATATCCTTTTCTGTTCCAAAAGTCAACCCAATAGGGAACCATTATTCAATCTATAAGAAGGTATAGATTCCATATCTGTTAAACTACGTCCCCAGCAATATACATCATCGAGTCCCCAAAACAATTTTTCTTAGCTTTATCATTTTGACAAACCTTAATGCATGAATTAAATGATCAGATGACTTATATAAGAGTTCATAGTAACCTCAGGATTAAGATCATCGTGTATATGATCATCGTTTGAAGTGTTTGATAAATACTATGAAACAATGTTTAAACAAGTATTAACAAATCACATCTGGTCCAGTTCTACATACTCTCAGCATGCAAAGTACATCCACTAAAGTGTCCTACTACACTAGTAAGCCGGATCTAGGTCACATGGATTCACTAGTGGACCGTACTAGCAGTAATTAATCTAAAGATTCCATAAATTTATTTTACTGCGAACTATTTAAGTTTATTATCTATATCTCGATCCTCCCATATAAATATGAGATTAAGACCACATATATAAACTTTGGAATTTTATGATATTCCCTTAATTTTTTCATATAATATCGGAGAGAGTCTATATATATAATAATTCAATTGAATTATTTACTTCATTTAAAACATTTGATAACTACAATTGATTTAAGGGCACTATTCCCAACAATCTCCCACTTGCCCTAAAGCAAATTGAGGCATCTCTTTTAATATGTCAATCATATTCTCCTGGCCGATTTTGTCTAACAAAGTCTTTGTAACAGTTTTGTAAGCAACTATTTTGAAGTTATCTTCAAGATTATTACATCAATTATGTAAAATTATCTTGTCTTCAATGATACTTCATTTCATGTGCTTTACCCTCTCATTATTTCTAGTTCTTCTAGAATAGTTGTATCTCCATTGCTTTCGCAATGAGATGCTAGCTGTTAATTCTAGTCTGAAAACCTTTCCAGAATGTCAAAGAACTTAACTAAATCAAATAGCATATTTAACTGCTCGTAGCTGTTATATATCAGATTTTGCAGTGAAACATATAAATCTGAAATGTCTAACACATTTCTAAATTAATGTGTTTCCTGAACAGTTGTGGAATATTATTCTGATATCAATCTTGAAGATTTAATATCTGATCATCCATTGGGATTTTAGGTCTCTGCTTAAATGCACGTACATATAATCTCTATTATATTTAAGATACTCAAAACTAAATTCTTATAATTATTCAATGACTCAATACATAATGGATTGATAATTGTTGACTATTCCCACCCTTTAACAAATGTCAATTCGAAAATATAACATTCGATACATTAAACAGTCTATCATTGAGTTGTAGGAATAACTATCTTATGTCCTATTTTCTAGTAAAAAGAATAAATGGACATTTATTATTTAGATAATACACCTCCTTACTGGGAAGGCAAAAGGCCTTTCTTGGATTTTGTAAACTTAAGTATTTTAGCTTGTTATCTATATAAGTTGCTTGAGACAGAGCCTATGGATTTTTCTCTCAATCTCTATAGAATTGAATGTACAGAACATTCTCGACTTTTCTAAATCCAATATGACATATATAGGACTTCATAGTAACCCCAGGATGAAGATCATTGTGTATATGATCATCGTTTGATGTGTTTAATTAATACTATGAAACAATGTTTAAACATGTATTAACAAATCACATCTGGTCCAGTTCTATATACTCTCAGCATGCAAAGTACCTCCACTAAAGTGTCCTACTACACTAGTTACCTGAATCTAGGTCAAATGTATTCATAATACTAGTGGATTGTAATAGCAGTAAGTAATCTAAAGATTCCATAACTTTATTTTACTGCAAACTATTTATGTTTATTATCTTAATCTCGATGCTCCCATACCAATATGGGATTAAGACCACATAGATAAACTTTGGAATTTTCTAATACTCACTTTATATTATCATATAATATCGGACATAGTCTATATATATAATAATTCAATTCAATTATTTATTTCATTTAAAACATTTGTCAACTACAATTGCTTTAAGGGCACTATTCCCAACATAAAAACCTTAGGGGTGGTCGGCCTAGCCCTAGCCCCCAGGGGTGGTCGGCCTGACCCCAACCCCCAGGGGTGGTCGGCCTAGCATGCTTAAAAACTACAAGTGGTGGTCAGCCCACCCTATTCTTCATAGGGTGGTTGCCCTAAACTCCCAAATGCACTTCGCTGGATAAAGTTTACGCAATCAACATGCCTAGCATCCATAAGATCAACAGGCCTAGCACCTAGAAGATCAATAGGCCTAGCACCCAAGCTCTAAAGGGTCATCGGGCCTAGCTCCTAAGTCTCATAGACTAACCAAGACTTAGCGTTTTTCCAAAAGTTTCAATCGTGCATCGTCAACCACAATCAAGAGATACGACGAGAAGACCCACGATCTCATAATCATGGGGAGGTGGACACGTATTTCCACTCCCAATGATCGTGTACCAAAACATGATCCCCAGTTTTGCTGATCATGTAACAACCCTTGGGTACTATAAATAAAGGACCCAGAGCTTCATTTAAGAGGGACATATCTTTCTAGAGAGACTTTGGGATCGATCATTTGATTAACTTTTGGGAAAATTTGTGACGAGTGAACTCTTCAGTTCATCTTTGTAATTGTCGATTGTGTGATTCAATACTAAATACTAAGTGGATTAGTTTAATACTGTTCATCAAAACAGGGCTGAACCACTATAAATTTTTGTTTGTTTTATTTAGATATTTGTACTTTGTTGTATATTTACATTTATATCGTTCAAAAGGTATTGTATATCGTACATACAGCCATTAGCCAATTTCATAGGTCAACATTTTGGTGCTTTCATTGAGAGAAATTAAAAAACACACTTTCATCAGTTTTACGATGCCTCCAAAATCCAGTTAGACGAAGAAGACAACTCCCAGGTATCCCACCACTCAGGATCCCGTCGATCTTGTTAAAAAACCTTAGGTGGAGGTTAGAGATCAACCTGATGCGGAGGATCCACAAGACGCTCACCAGGAGGAGATGGCGCAATTTCTAGCACGGAAGGAGGCCTTTGCTGTAGAAATTTCCCTCCATAGGGCGACTATGGAATGACAACGGTAGGAGATAGATGAACAAGTCTAGAGGATGATCCAGAGGGAGCAAGAAGCTAACTGGAGGCACTAGGAGGCTGTTGGGGCCCTTGAAGCAACTACCCATTTAGTTCGAGCTAACGCTAAAGTTGCTGCTCAGGCGAAGAGAGAGGCTCAGGCCAAAGCAGCAAGGATGCGTGACACTAGTAACAGGGAGTCCCAGAGGAGGAATCGAACCCGAAGGATGCTTTCAAAGCCAATTTCTTAGAGACAAGATGAATAGGTGCAGTCCAAGACTTCCTCCTCCATGACTAAGATGAATAACACTTCCTCTCGGAGCAAGAGTGTTACCAACCCGAAGGCCCCTTCCCGAGGGGACAGACGAAACGACACAGGAGAGGAAGGTCAGACATCTAAGAGGCGTGACAGGAATGGAAATGGTCGCTCAAAGTCTCAGAGTCATGTAGGAGGAGAGGCTCGGGGGCAGGATCGCACCAGCAAGAGCAAGGCAGACCTACCACCCCTACAACCTCAGTCTCGCAAGGGAAAAGAACCGATTAACAACACCAATATCGTGTTTGATAGGCTTGGGAAAGATGCACAACCTCAGGATCTGAGGGAACTCATCAATAGGAGAACCAACACTTAGGAGGGGTACCGAGGACATCTACCCGACCCGGAACAACAATTCCATCAGTAGTGCAGGCTCAGATAGATGCACTCACCACGATTGTTCAGGGCCTGACAAAGAAACCATTCGATATCGAGCTAGCTCATAGAAGTGGGAGTCCCTTCAGTGCCAAGATCCAAGCTGCTCAACCACCACCAAAGTACAAGACCCCGAAACTTCCAACATACATTGGGAAGGAGGACCCAGTGTGACACATTGGAAAGTTTGAGGATCAGATGGAGTTACTCGGTGTGGAGCATGATTATAGGTGGAGGGTATTCCCTACTACTCTCCCTGACTCAGCTCAGGAATGGTATTGGAAATTGAAACTTGAATCCATCACTTCCTGAGAGCAATTCAGGAAGGAATTTTGCGAGGTCTTTAGTACCAAACAAATTCAACTAGTTTATGCCAATCAAATAGATGACATCAAGCAAGGGACGGATGAATCCTAGAAGGACTACATCAAAAGATTCATTAGAGAAGCAAACCGAGCATCCACGGTAGGAGATGAAGGGAAGTTCGTTGCCTTCTCGGTAGGAATCATTTATCATAGTCCCTTGTGGGATAACATCCATAGGAACCTCACTAACACCTTGTAGGAGTTCCTGGACCGAGAAGACATATGAAGCTAGATGACGCTATCATGAAGGAAGAAAAAGGCATAAACCACCCGACCACTACCGAGGCCAGCAAGAATGGCGCAAACCCTCAGGGCACCAATGGGGGCAACAGTATGAAGAGGAGTACCTTAGGGGCTGAGCAAAGTGGAGAAAAGAAGACTAAGCCAGCACCATCTGAAAAATAGTTTATGCACCAGCCCTACCAACTAAGGTTCACCAACTATATTGTCCTGGCTGCAACAAGGCTTGAGATTTACTTGGCAACATACCAGGAGGTACCATATTGAAAGCCACCACCCTTGAGCTAAGAAGGAAAGAGGGACAAGAACAAGTTTTTTTGGTTCCATAATGATTATGGGCACGACACAAACGAATGCAAACAACTAAGGATGAGATAGAGTTTCTCCTCCGATCAGGAAAACTCTAGTGGTACCGAGTCAAGACCAAAGCCCCAAGCAGGAATCCAAAGTTCTGAAGGCAAATGAGTCCCAGTGCATGGCAGTTAAGGAGGGGTCTCCAAAAAATCCGAAGTAAGAAAGTGAAACTCTCACTTTTACGAAGGATGACGTCAGGCACGTGAAGTACCCCCACAGTGGCCCTCTGGTCCTTACCATTCAAATCGCCAACCCGAGTGAAGAGATGCTTGGTGGATACGAGAAGCTCAGTAGATATCATCTACAAATCATCCCCAAGAAGATGAAGCTCACGGTCAAGGACCTGACATCTTGTTCCCAAGTGATATATGGGTTCACAGGGGAATGCCTAGCGAGACTGTGATGACAGAGTTCCTGGTGGTAGATTGCTCATCGAGTTACAAATTAGTGCTTGGGAGACCCCTCCTGATGGAATTACACACATAAGTGTCTATTTGGCATCTGTCTTTGAAGTTCCCCAAAAGCGCAGGGCAAGGATACGTACAGGGTAAACAAAGGGAGGCACGGGAATGCTATAACGCGTCTGTGATCGAAGAAAAGAAAAGACCATGCCTAAAAAACATGATGGTGAGCTGTTATGAAGGGAGTGAAGGAACCGATGAGGTTGTCAACATGGAAGTTGATGTTGAAGGAAACACTCTATTGGAGCCCGGGGCTCCTTTTAATGAAGATTTGTTATTGTAACAAGTTTCCCAAAGCGAAGGAAATGACATCGATCCTCACTTTGGGGGTTGACGTCATGGGGGTAGGACTAGTCAAAGATCTTGATGAAGTCCTACTAGATGAGGAGGACTCGACTAGAGTAATCAAAGTCAGGAAGGAACTAAAGGTGGAAATTAAGGCACAGTTGGTAGAATTTTCGAAGAAGAACCAGGACGTCTTTTCCTAGTCACATAAGGACATGGTTGGAATTTTCCATCCGTGATAAGCCATGTCCTCAATGTGGACAAAAAGTACCCATCAGTGCAACAAAAGAGGGGAGTGCATGAAAAAGAATGATCTCAAGCCCTTAAGGAGGAGGTCGAGCGGCTCAATGAAAACGGTTTTATAAGGGAGGCCTACTACCTAGATTCGGTGTCAAACCCCGTGTTGGTCCCAAACCAAACGGGAAGTGGAGGACATTTGTGGACTTCACAGATTTAAACAAGACCTGCCCCAAAGATTGCTTCCCACTTCCCAGAATAGACCAATTGGTCGAAGCAACCACAAGCCATGAAATACTCTCATTCATAGATGCATATTATGGGTATAATCAAATAATTATGCATCATCCTGACGAGGAACATACCAGCTTCCGAACATACACAGGATTGTACTATTATAAGGTAATGCCATTCGGCTTCAAGAATGCAGGAGCCACCTACCAATGTTTAGTGAATGGAATGTTCCAAGACTTGATCAGCAAAGATATGTAGGTATATTTCGATGACATGTTGGTCAAGTCCAAAGAAGTTGAAGGGCATGTTCACGACATGTTGGAATGCTTTGCAATACTTAGAAAGTATCACATGAAGTTAAATCCTCTCAAGTGCTTGTTTGGAGTTGCTTCTGGTAAGTTTCTCGGATACATAGTCAAATCACATGGAATCGAGGCTAACCCCAAGAAGATCAAAGCATTGATCAACATGAAGTCACCTACCACAAACAAAGAAGTGAAAAGCATAACAGGGAGAGTAGCTGCTTTTATTAGGTTCATATCGAAGTCTACAGACAAGTGTGACCCCTTCTTTAACTTACTTAGGGCCATCAAGAAGATCCAATGGACCGAGGAATGCGAGAAAGATTTCCAAGCTTGAAGGAGCATCTCGCATAACCTCCCATCCTAGTGAAGCCAATAGATGGTGAAGTGTTATTAATCTATTTGGCAATCATCGAGCATGCAATCAGCGCTGCTTTGGTGAAAGAAGAGAACATGGCACAACACCCTGTGTACTATATAACTGAAAGGATAGTAAGTGCAGAGTCTAGGTATCCCCCTCTTGAAAAGCTAGCCTACTGTTTAGCAATCGCCTCTCAGAAGCTGTGTCCATACTTCCAAGCTCACTCGATCCGAGTCCTAACCAATCAACTGCTACGAATAGTTCTTCAGAAGCCACAGGTTTTCGGGATGGTTACTCAAATGGGCAGTGGAGTTAGGATAGTTTGATATCACTTATCTTTTGAGGACGGCGATAAAAGGACAAGAATTGGTGAATTTCATAGCTGAAAGCACCAACCTTGAAGACCCTTCCTACCAATCAGAGAATGAAGAGACCGAGAAGGAAGGAGACATGGAGGATCCAATGAACACAACTCAGGTACATGAATCATAATGATCATTCCAGGAAATCATCGAATCCACCGTGCTCTCAAATTTGGATTCAACGCTTCAAACAATGAGGCTGAGTATGAGGCATTGCTAGCAGGATTACGCTTATCTCGGGATGTGCACGTACAATCCCTGGAGATATTCAGAAATTCCCAACTAATAATGTACTAGGTACTGGGGGAGTATCAAGCCAAGGGACTTAGGATGGTGCAATACTTGAATAAGGTGAAGGACTTGTTGGCACAGTTTAATAGATACTCGATTACACAAGTCCCAAGGGAGTAGAATGCCCACGTTGATGCCTTAGCCAACCTTGCCAGTGCCAAAGACGCGGACACCCTGAATGTCGTTCCCATCGAATACTTGGTAGAAAGAAGCATAACCGACCACGAGGCACTACTCATTGAGTTAGGAGATACATGGATGATCCCTATTATTAACTATCTCAACAAAGGAGTAGTAACCAGTGATTGGAACAAAGCAAGGAAGTTGGTGAGACAAGCTGCACGATATATGATAGTCAAAGGGGTCCTGTACCGTCGAGGGTACTCCCAACCACTGCTAAGGTGCGTTACACTAGACCAGTCAAAGATGTTAATGATCGAGGTACACGAGGGGTTTTGTGGAGATCAAGATTGGGGCAGAGCCTATCAAAGAAAATCCTAAGGCAAGGATACTTCTGGCCGACGATGAACGAAGACTCAATGGAGTATGTCAAAAGATGCCACAAGTGTCAGATGATCTCCAAGATACCCCGAGCAGCACGTAATGAATTAACACAAATGTAAAGACTTTGGCCCTTCACTGTACGGGGAATTGACCTAATCGGGAAGCTACCAACAGGAAGGGGAGGAGTCCAATTTGCTATTGTAGTCATAGAATACTTCACCAAATGGACTAAAGTAGAACCACTCAACTATTGGTATTTAATGATCAAATTAAAGGTACGCAGCGGAATATATGGACCCATTGTTATAAATATCAATACCTACCATGGTCATACACATATATAAATATTCACTACAAGAAAAGAAATACTTTCAATAAGACCGAAAAAGTATTATCAAATATATACCATAACGCTTTTTGATGTGTTAAGGAAAACAATGTTATAGTAAATCGGAGCACTTTGCATAACACTTTTCCATAGTTATTGACATGTGTTATGGTATAGCCTACGATAACACTTTTGTTGTGTTATTTTAATAGTTAGATAAGTATTTCATTATGCTATTTATAAATAGATTATATAACATTTTTTTGTACTTATAAAGTAGTGTTATGATACACTTTATAATAACACACTTTATGCATTATAGAAAATAGTTTGCATAATATAATTTTATGCTTATAAACCAGTGTTATTGTAAAAGATACAATAGCACATTTTTGTATTATTCTAATATTTGGATAAGCTTGAATTATTATTATATAAACCTGTACATTATAATTATTTTTTATTGTTTTAATTCAAACCTGCTTCATTTAATATACTTAAGACAACCTTAACATTGTACAAATATATTTTTAAGTACCAATTATATGGTTCATAACACATATTACTAAATAATTGTGTCAAAATACATTCAAGATTATCTAAAAAACAATCCAAAAGTCTTAAGATATTCAACACTGCGTAATTAACATAAACAAAACATTCTCATAATAGTCAACAAAATAGTCTTAAGTAGTTGCATATTCAAAAGTACTGGTAGGAATTCATGATCTTCCAAATGTCAGCACACCAAAGCCTTCCAAATCAGATTTTCTTTTGCACTTCACTTGTTGAATCTGGTAAATAAAACATAAAAGAAACCAACATTAGGAAAAAAAATATTTTGATATCTACTTAAATATTCAATCACTTATTTCAAATCTTACCATATGTTCTTTACTAGTTTTTTGTTTAACAAACGACCTCCATTCTACACGAATACGCCTTACAGTCTTGTTGTATGAATCCCGAGTCTCAGTTTTGTAACTTTCAGATTGAGACTTCCTTTACTCTTAAGGAATACAGTGGACAGAATTGAGCAGTCCACGAAAGAGGAATCTGATCATCCCATAAATTTGAGCATAATCAACATGTCTATATACCACCTGCAATGACAAGTTTACAAAATGACATAGTAATCAGTAGTATATTTTCCAATATCATCAAAAATTAGAAATAAAATCCAGTACAAAATCAAACTACCATAAGCAAACAACTACTAAGGATTGGCCACTGTGAGATTAATGATATTCAATCAAATGACATGTTTCTAAAGATTTACTTGTCTCCAAGAAGTAGATCAAAAAACTACTATATATATGGGTATATATCATGCATAAGTAAGTTAGTTTTCATTAGTTTTCTATTTCTAGTTAACAAATTTTCTTGAATTATTGGCATATATTCTTGAATTATAGGACAAGTTGCTGAACATAGACATGGACTTTGAATTTAGAAACTATACAAGAATTTATATTATTATTGTTCTATTTTTAAGGGTTGGATTAATGAGAAATAAAATATAATCTTTTTTTCTAGCCATTAACATTTTTATTGCTTGTACTAAGATCACTTTCCTCTAATGCTCACTAATCTTACTGTTCACTGATCAAACATCAAATAAGTGCACACACATATATGTTCTCTTATTTTCTTTTTCCCCTAACTGAGTTATTTATTTATTTTAATAATGAGAACTAAATTGAGATTATTCTAACATGTTTTCCCTTGATCATATTAGGTGTTTCCCTTGCTTATTGAAAATTACTCTCTTCAAGAGCAAGCCTCTTTGGTGTGGCAGTTCTTGAGTGACATGCCCACATATGTGCTAGCTAAGTTACTTTCATGGCTATCTTATTCTCTTTCAACTGATGAGTATCAACATCTTCAAAACTCAGTCAGAATAGTCCCAGAGGAAAAGTTTCTTCAACAGGTAAATTTTCAAATTCATCCACAAACAAATAAAATTATTTTCTTTCTTTTACAAAGGAAAGAGCTAATTATGCACATCACATGTGAAGGCCATTTTCAATTGGATTAAAAGGAAAGATTCTCATGACACCATATTGAATAATACTCTAATGGAGGAATCAATTGTGAAAGTGAAACTTGTTCACATCCTATAGATGATTTATTACTCTCGCATAAGGAAATCAAAAGAGAATTGAATGAGACATTGGAGAAGATCAAGAGGATGTATATTTCAATTTTCCATCAGCATGGTGAAGTAAAGAGAAAATTCAATGAATTTTTGCATTTGATTGGAAGTGGAGGAGCATTCTCTTCTACTTCAGCTGCGTTTCTTTCAAACCTATGCTATTGTGCTGATAAAATAGTAGAAACCATAAACAACCACTTCTTTATTGAGGAAGTCTAGGTAATTTTTCCTTATTTACTCAATAACTTTCTAAAGTGAATAAATTTTCCATGGTCCAAATGATTTTGCATCAGTACAAAAGCATCAGTGAAGTATAATAGTAAAAGGTTGTAAGTGTTCAAATAGTTTGCTAGAGATTCATACTTCTCATACTATTGAAAATAATAACTTAGACAAAGATGAAAAATGTTGAAGACACTATTTTTTTAAGTTAGCTTAAGTCAATTTTTCATTCCTGAAATTGACTGACCTCTCTACATGTTTAGGTTCTTACACTTGCTAGAATGAACTTAAATGTCAAAAGGCAACAATAAATTTTGTATCAAAGCCTGTGTATGATGCCCTTGAGATTGATTGAGCAAGTCTTGCCATGGCTGATTGGAGTAATGATTGATGAAGAAGCTCATATTTTTCTCAACAATATACAATTGGCAGGTCTTATATCAGTCTTTTCAAGAATTACTTGCTCAAACCTCAAGGTCATATTATTCAAAAAATTAATGTTATTGTATTTCTTACACAAGTTTCATTCTTTCTTTCAGCACCAGCATCATATACTGGTCTCATAAAACTCTTTCCTAGTTAGAGTTGCATGGTGGGCAAGGAACTTTAATAAGAATGTTCCCAATGTATCACCCAAAGGTATGTTGCAAAAATGAGAAAAGAGGAAATAAAATGCTTCACTTACATTAGGATTTATTACTATTCCTTGTATAAAATAATTTTAATTCTTCTTAACTTTGTTCAATTCAGGTGAATTTCAAAGAAGCATGGGGTTTAGTATGTTGAAGCCTCATAAGAATGACACTAGAAAGGTTTATCTGGACCCGAATTCTGAACATGTGACAAAGAAATACCTATAGAACAGTATGATCAGGTTGGAGCCAAAGAGTTAACTTTTTCTTTATGCAATCTTGAATATTTCCCTGATGTTTATTTCACTACTCCTCATACTTAACTAGCACCATATGAATGAATATATCTATTCCCCTGTAACTAAATAAAATCATGTACTTTTTAAATGTTCTACTATTAGTTACTGGATGGGTGCCCAGCAAAGACTTCCTCAATCAATGAGTTACAAAGATTTCACAGGTGAAAAATTAAAAGGAAGATTCCATCGTTTTGAGATCTTGAGCTGAGTACATACATCAACTTCAATATGACAGGGGAGGGAAACCAAGCTATTGTTTTCGATAATTATATTTATGATGTTTTCGGTAATTATATTTGACTTAGAACTCATGGAGGCATTATCAGATTATGCGTTTTTCCAATCACAACTCATATGTATAATGTTTTATTATTCAAACCCTAAGGTTGGAAACGTGAAACTACCCTTATTCACACCCCAAGCGAGATATCTATTAATATAATCAAACCAATTCAAGCAAACACAATTTATTTGTAAGAAGATAATACATAATTCTAGATAAAATCTGACATCATTTCCCATATAAAAGCTTACCTAACCATCTATAAATATCAAGTAAAAAAATTCAAACAACACACAATAAGTTTTCTTCCTTATACCACCGCAACACACAAACAAATTTTCCAGAACCTACTTCTCTAAGACAGAGAAGTTTTCAACCTTCCGTTATCACTGCAGCACACACGTTTAATCTCAGAAGCTACTTCTCTACAAATGAATATTTAAGATATTCAAACTCCTCTAACATTTGTATGATATTAATAAAAGAGTTAAGAGAACACACTTCTGTACCTCTGGCAATTAATAATCAAGTTAATTAACTTTGCAATGCTCCTCGCCAATTCGATCCACAACCTAAAGAATATAATCAATACCTAAAAAATTTATACAAAATATAGTAATTGCAACATATTTTACCACTGTCTTGACTAAGAATACTTCCATTTGACCAAATAAAAAAATTAAGCCAAATTTTTCTTACAATCCAAGAACTTTTAATAGAATGACATACTGCTCCATTCTGCAAGTGAAAGTTTGCTACAGAATCAAGGGCTTTTCCTCTCTTTTTCTCTTGCAAAAGGTACCTATGGTCCTAGAATTCATATCTGTTAGCAGTATATAAACACAGAAACATAAATGCAATGTTCAAACTTATGTAAAAACTACTTGTTGAGATTATTTCCAACTAATATGTAGTCACTCTTAGCTATTTTGCACTACAAGAGACCCATTAGTAGGGTATTCATAGAAACGAATATTGAAAAATCCAATTCAGTCATAAACCATTTCAAAAAGATAACATTTATATAATTAATAAAAAACTTAACTAGATAGAAGAAATTGGTCATTTCAGAAGCTAGAATGATGGAGTAAGAAAGAGTGTCAAAATTCTTAACACATAGTGACAAATTGCCTAAAAATTGTACAGGCCTAAATAAAAAGATGATGATTGCAAACTTGGTATTGAAAAATCTATAAACAGTTCAACTTTGAAATAACAATGGACTCCTTGGGCCCAGATAAAGTTATAAGAGGTAAGAAAATAAATTTAATTGTTTTTAGTACGAGACTAGTGAAGATGTACAATTTACCTGATGCATTTCCCATGTGTTTAGTGTCTCTAAATCCAATTGTTACAGCAATGCAAAGGATCATGAGAATCCAATTGATCTCTGGAATATATATCTGACCATGAATCTTGTCAGAAGTGTGATCGACCTTGACTCTTGGGGAGCAACCAATCGACTGGCTTTGGTTTATGATAGAAAATGTTTCACTGTGATTGCTTGGCTTCCAACAACTGAAGCAAGAATAGCTACAACAAGAACTGGCCACCTTACGCATTCTGCATTCAAAAAAATTTATAGACATCATATCTTTCGTAATGAGTACTTGTACCAGTCACTATTCACAACAGAAGTTTGAAATAATAATATTAAAGAATGAGATGTCAAGTTTAATTTTCTTTAACATCATCTATCGAATGCTAGGAGAATCTAGTGAATCTTAGTTTTAATTTATTTCATTTGTCAAAGCTTGCCCAACTACAAATTAAACAACTGTACTTCATACAAAAGGGAAGAATGACCCGTTACCTGTTGAATAGTGGTCTTTCTTTCAATGTTAACTGTATTATGAGAAAAATTGGAGACATCCCTTTGCTTTAAAATGAAGAAAGGTCCTTGAAAAATTGGCCAGAAGAGCAAAAATGGTGAAAACGATGGTGAGAATAAGTAAATTTGCACGAAAATTCCCCATTGAGCATCTGAGACATCCTAAGTTACAAAAACATAAAAAATGTTATCATCTATCTAAGCCTGTGCAAGAAGATAAAGACCGAGACAAAGAAAGAGAAAGAGAGGGTGTGTATACATTGAGGCGTTGAGATATGAACCACCTAGGACGCAAACCAAAGAGTTTGGTGTGGTGATCTGCACTGCTTATATGAACCATTAGAACACATGAATACATACATATAAATATATTAGTGTGTGTAAGAAAGAGAAATGGTTTGGGGGTTTTACCGCGAGAAAGTTGAAGAGATCTACAAATGATGAAGGCATAGAAAGCAACAACATAAGCAAGGAGAAAGCCCAACTCTGTCGACTTCATATCCTCAAGGTGACCTTTTGAGTTGATAATAATGATAACGAATTAAGTAAAAACTATTTATTGAACTAAGAAAGAAGGAAGTTCATCTGAAAAACTAGACAAACACCCAAATAAAATTTCCAAAAACAAAAAGACGAACCAAATGTGTCGCTGAATCACCGATTTGAGTGTTGTAATTGTGGTTGGAGAGAGAAGAGAATGGCAGCACCAATTCACAAACTAAAATTGAACCCCAAATCCCTCGTCCATGCGTGATGAAAGAAAGACTACTATACAAAAGGGATGTCAAGGATTTGATTTGGGAACTCTTGTCCCCAAGATAATGAGAAAGAAAATGAAGAAATTACAAGAAGAAGAAGAAGAAAAATGTGGTTTCATATTCATGTGCAATGGCTCAACCAAACCCCAATGCTATCTTTACCGTGTTTTTGGGCTACCCATGGCGCAACAAGAAGTTGTCCTTCAGATCAAACCGGGTGCCAAGCTTTTTCTTTACGACTTTAGCACAATAAAGATATATGTATTAAGACTATTTTAATTTTTAGTTTCTGTCTAAATAAATTCCCTACCCGCCTTTTACACTATAGCACATTATTTTATGTCCCATTTTTTTAACTAGCTTTTATAATACTTTTTCAATAGTCTTATAACCATGTGTTGTGAAAAGTGGTTTTTCTTGTAGTGATTAAATCACATACAAATAGATCAGGGATTACCTCTTATAGCCTATCAAATGTGCTCAAGTCTTTTTGTATGAATCAACGATCTTCCTATCCACTGTTCTAAGGTCTCATACCCTGATCTTCCAGACCAATCCTCAAACACACAAGGACGTGTGTGGGCACGTAGGATTCAAAATGTTAATTTATGTGACTCTCTAGATGTACTCAACACATGAGATCTAGAGAGTTTTTGACATAGAGAAGGTTTTGAATAATTTTCAGGTTTAGAGAAAACTATCACTTTAGAGAGAGTCTTTATTTTTTATTATTCAAAATAATGATTCAACCTTTTTTTGAAAGTTACGTACTATAAGACTTATAAAGATATTTAATTTAATTAAATAATCTTTATTTAATTAAAATATAATTCAAATTAAAACTGATTAGATATTTTCATTTAATTATTTATTTAAATCATATTAAAAATGAATAATTAAATAACTGATTAAACAAACTTATTTGAAATTCAAAATTCAAATCCCAAGGATAAAAATCCTTGATGCTAGGCGCCAGACACTGTACTGTACAGTGTGTGTCGCCCATCCCTATTTGGGTTGCCCTAATTTTCTCATTTGTTTATTTAATTAATATTTTAGGCAATATATTTATCCCAAAATAAATATCAGTTAATTCAAAATTAACTTTATCATAAAATATCAGTTTTAAATTAAATAAATAAATATCATGTTATAAATAAGATATTTATTATTCTCTCTCTTTATGTTAATCCAAACAAGATTAATATTAATTTTAACCTATAGTTTTTCAAAATAAAAACTATACAGTGAAATAATGAATTAATTCACAATTAATCAATTACCCATAATTATCAAATAATTATTTCCTTGCCCTGGAAAATTAATTCCTTTGCAATTTAGTCATTTCTCTTTACAAATCTTTCTTTTGACATCCTTACCATTGACAGTGTAGGATAGAGGTTATTTGAGGACCATGGACCTATAATACGGAGCTCCAATAAACCAGATTATTAATTAAACTCTTTAATCTAATAATCTTATTTATTAATTCCATGATTACTCCACTATAAATATGGAATTTCACTCTAAGTATTTATAGAATTACATTTACAGAGTTTTCTCTAGTAGTCCATTGATATAATCAATATATATAGTTTTGTTCTCCATTATTGGTGCATTAATTAGAGCTGGTCAAAATTACCGTGTTACCCTTCTAATTACCTCTTGATCCTTAAGTACCATTAATTAACTAGCGAATAATTAATCTATAATCTAATTATAGATTTGAGCTCAATAACTATTCAGTTCCAGAATATTAGATATGTTAGGAAAGCATGGATTCCATTATTGTGATTCATGTTCCCAGCCATCCATGGTATTGAATCTCCAAAACAAAAGTCATTAGCCTCATTATTCTACGAGACCTTAATGAGTGAATAAAAAGATACAATAAACATAAACAGGAGTTCATGAATACTCAGGATTTAGACTGATCTACAAATGATCATCTATTATGACAAGAATTAAATCTTTACGTCAAACGACAAGTTTATAAAGATAATTAATTCTCATCGGTCCTGTCATATATAATCTCTATTATATACAACACCTTTACTAAGATGTCTATCCACATCAGTAATCTGAATCTAGATTACTTGCATCTCGTATGCTTAGCAAACCGTACTAGTAACCATTCATTAAAGATTCCTTACTTCAATATGATACTAACTATTTTATTCATTATATATGATCTTAATTCTCTTGTACTAATACAAGATCATATTCTCATGAATGAATAGAGAATTTTCTTGATATTATTATATAATTAATTCAAACAATAATTATATAATAATATAATAAAATTATACTTTTATTTAAAACCAATAAAATGTCTTTACATGCTTTAAGGGCATTAATCATAACATCGCCACGATCACCTCAAAGAAAGTCTTAGACTTTGTGGTGAAGAATATCATATGTTGATTCAGTCTACCGAAGAAGATAGTGTTGGACAATGGGACTCAATTCGACAGTGATATGTTCATCGAATTTTGTACGAGGCATGGAATCACAAAGAGCTTTTCCTTGGTAGCACACCCCTAAGCCAATAGTCAAGTATAATTAATGAACAAGACTGTCAAAGTCACTCTAAAGAAATACCTTGAACAAGCCAAAAGAGCCTGGGCAGAAATACTTCTGGAGGTCCTATGGTCAAATCGAACAACGACTTGAACAGCAACAACCATACAAAATTCTCTTTGGCGTTTGGGTATGAAGCCATGTTGCCAGTTGAACTCACTCCTCCGTTGCATTTACAAGAGATATACGGTCAAGGGAGGAACCATGAACTAATAGAAGACTCACTGAATTTTATCAAAGAAAGACGAGATAAGGAAAGTCTTAGAGTAGTAGCACGCCAGAGAAAATTTTCCAGATACTTCAACTCTAGGGTGAAAGAACAAAAATTCCATGTTGAAGACTTAGTACTCAGGAGAGTGTTCCTAAACATAATGGACACTGCAGCAGGGTTAGTAAGACCTAATTGGGAAGGCCCATACCTTGTGGAGGAGGTGATCCCACTAGGGACATACAAGATAGCTCGACTGAATGAAGAATTAATAAAAAACTACTAGAATGGCGAACACCTTCGCTGATACTATCAGTGAAGCTGTTTAGCGGCGACACAAATTTTAATTTGAAAATGTATTATTTTCGAATTATCTATGCAACAGCCATTATGCTTACGATGAATGAATGGATTTACTTTCTTAAGTTTCTCTTAATTCTTTAAATTTCTTTCAATGAGGGACTGGTCACTTTAGACTTTTCAACCCCATCGGATCATGTTCGATTCTGGTCCTTGAGGGACCTATCAACCCATAAGATCCAAACAAGAGACTAGTCTGAGGACCTGTCACCATTATGGATCATTTTCGATCCTGGTCCTTGATGGGCCGATCGACCCATAAGATCCAAACAAGAGACTGGTCTGAGGACCTGTCACCATTATGGATCATGTTTGATCTTGGTTCTTGAGGAACCTATCAACCCATACGATCCAAAAAGAGAGATTGGTCCTAGGACCTTGTCACCAAATTATTTGATCATGTTCGATCTTGGTTCTTGAGGAACCTATCTGTAACGCCCTACTTCCTTAGAGCCATTACTAAGTGAGTTTAAAATGTGCGAAATACTTGCTAATCGAGGTTTTAGGTTAAAAGTGTAGCTAAGTTGAGATAAAACCCATTCCAGTCAATAAATACAAAATATTTGGATGCTCATTGAAATCTCAGAAGGTTTTACAGTTGGGATCCCAAAATACCGTTCAGAAAATATTTACATCTCAAAATACATTTAAGGTCGACTAAACGAAAATATTTAGGTTAATACATATAATTTCCCAAAAATACCCATGGCCGTGGCAGCCAGGTAGGCTAAACATGTACACGTGTCTTCACGCTCTCTGTGCTTATGGTTGGCTGACCTTTCCTTTGCCCTTACCTGCACCATAGAGCATCCGTGAGCCGAAGCCCAGCAAGAAAACTAAACACAAATAATCAACATATGCATATCTATCAATCAACATATAACAAAGAAGCCAACATGCTAAATATATAGCGACCATGCCATCCCATGTGCTTTACCAGGCCCTGGGTTTGCAGTCTACACCTTGAGGATGACTCAAGCATCCGAGAAGGGTCTCACCCTAACGACTTGCACTTCGCGTACCCTTTATCGTACTCGGCCTTGCACTCCACGTGCTTAACGCTGTACCCGGCCCCTTGCTGTACTCATCTTCCTGCCGTTCTTGGCCTTCGCCGTTTCTGCCCTTCGTCGTTCATTCACAAGTATGCAATACATAACATATAATCAAGAAATACTTAAAAAAATACATAACATAAATAATAGGGCTACACCTTGCAATTCAAACACATAGGGTCAATAAAAATTATAGGGCCACACCCTACTCTACTGGTACAACAGTTTTCTTACCTGTGACCCAAGCTATCTGAGCACCGCGATCATGAGCACAATCCTCTAACCCGAGCCTTGAAGAAATCCTAGTCACAACGCATGAATAAATATAAACTATCAATTTCCAATCCATTAAATAGCTTCGAGGCATAACTCTAGTCTCCGGGACCTTGGTTTCTACCAAGCTGGGTAGTAGAAACCTTCTCGAGCCCTAACGTTCAAGTTCCCTAGCTAAAAACCCTCAAAAAGCCAGAATCATGCATTTGGGCCTCGACCCAACCCCCTTTAAGGGCTGCAGCGTGCCCCAAATCAGAGGCAAAATGCCTTTCATCTGACAGACTCGGGCCGCGGTGCCTAAACTTTCGCCGTGGCGCTTGGGCAATTCCTTGAAGTCCCTCTGGCCTAAAAACTCAAGCGGATCGTGGCGTTGATGAACAGGGCCGTGGCTCAACCTCGAAACCCAGAAATTCCACGCAACTTTTACAAGCTAACTTCCCTGAAAATCATTCCAAACGCACCCCAACACCAGAATTGAGTCCCATAATCAATCTAATAAACTTTAAGCAGCTTTAGTCTCCCAGAAACTATCTAACTCATCCCAATTCAGACCAACCTCAATCTTAAGCTCAAAAGCTCAACTAAATTCAATTTAAGCAGAATTGATCCTCAAAAACTTGAAAGAAACCTTAACCCAATGAAGATTTTGAGTTTAAGTAAGCTCTCTAGGACCCTAGGCTTATCCTCCTCAAGTCCCAAGCTTAGTTCTTAATTTATCCTTCAGAACTCCAAAATCCACCATGTCCCCTAAAGGGAGAGAGAGAGAGAGTTGAGAGAAATATATATAGATACAGTTTCTGTGTTTTTTTTTTATTCTTTTTGATTCTTTCTACATAACCCAGGAATCACAGCTACCTATATGATCAAAATCCCCTCCTAAACAAAAGGTCCAAAATACCCCTTGAACTTATCCCGCTAAGTCCCCGATTATTCCTATAAATCCCATTTTATCCCGACATGTCAAAATAATCACCAAACTACTACCAGTTACTCAATAAATCCCAAACACATACTACATTCCCAAAATACCCCTAGGCTCCCCCCGAGCCGGGTATTTGACCCCGTTGTGACTTTCTAGCTAATCTGCTCCCTAGGACCGTCTCAGATCGTGCATCACAAATATATCACCACTTACTCGTGGTATCAATCACAATATACACAAATATTGCATTTATGCCCTCAACGGGCTAAAATTTACAAATATGCCCTTATAGGCCAAATGGGGCCCATATGCATATTTAATTCACCTAAACATGTATTTCTAATCACATACTTATCAAATTCACATATTAATACAATAAATCAATTATTGCCCTCCAGGCACACTAATCAAGGCCCTAAGCCTTATTAGAAAATTTGGGATGCTACAACTATCCCCTTCTTACAAAAATTTCATCCTCAAAATTACCTGAATAACTCGGGATACCGCTCCCGCATATCTGACTCAAGTTCCCACGTCGCCTCCTCAACCTTGTTGTTCCTCCACAACACTTTCACCAAGGTGATGGTCTTGTTCCGCAAGACTTTATCCTTTCGGTCAAGAATCTAAACTGGCTTCTCCTCATATGAAAAATCTTGGTCCAGCTCCAAGTTCTCATAACTCAGTACATGTGTAGAATCTGATACATACTTCCTGAGCATGGACACGTGAAATACATCATGAACTCCTGATAGAGCTGGAGGCATCGCCAATCTGTAAGCTACCTCTCTAACCCGTTCCAGAATCTCAAAGGGGCCAACAAACCTAGGGCTCAGCTTTCCCCAAACACCAAACCGTTTCACTCCTCTGAAGGGAGAAACTCTGAGAAACACGTGGTCGCCGACTTGAAACTCTACGCTCCTGCGTTTTAAGTCCGAGTAACTCTTCTGCCGACTCTAGGAGGCAAGCATTCGAGCTCTAATCTTTTCAAATGCCTCATTCATCCTCTGAACCATCTTAGGACCCAAGCATCTCCTCTCACTCGTCTCATCTCAGTGGATAGGTGATCTGCACTTCCTCCGCCACTCCGATAGTCGCCTGGTAACTGTTGTTGTACGAAAACTCAATCAAAGGGAGATACTTACTCCAAGCTCGTAACATATCCTCCAGAACCTGGATCGTCCTCTCAGACTGTCCATCCGTCTAAGGATGATAAGTGGTACTAAACCTCAACTGCATGCCCATAGCCTTCTGCAGACTCTCCCAAAATTTGGAGGTGAAGGTGGGGTCCCTGTCGGATACTATCGACCTCGGAGCCCTATGAATTCATAGAATTTCCTTCACATATAGCTAAGCATACTGCTCCACAGTATAAGTGATCCTAAAAGGAAAAAAGTGGGCGGACTTGGTATACCTATCCACAATCACCCACACTGAATCATGTTGCCCCACGGTCTTCGGTAACCCAACCACGAAGTCCATGGTGATATTCTCCCACTTCCACTTTGGAATCCCTAGAGGCTACAATAACCCTGCTAGCCTCTGATATTCAGCCTTTACTTGCTGACAAGTTAAACACTTGGCCACATAATCCACGACATCCCTCTTCATTCTTGACCACCAATACAAGGTTCTCAAATCTTGGTACATCTTCATCATACTCGGATGTAAAGAATATGAAGTGGTATGAGATTCATCCAAGATCTCTCATCAGATATCAGAATCCATCGGAACGTAGATCCGACCCTTGTACTTCAGTGGTCCCATCTTCGAAATAGAGAAGTCCCTAGCCACTCTGACAAAGACACTCTTTCTGTGCCCTCTCAACTGGGGATCCTCCCCCTGCGCTTCCTTGATCCTCTCAAGGAGTGTAGATTGAAGAGCGATGTTGGCTAACCTACCAACCACCAACTCTATACCTGGTCTAGTCATCTCCTCAGCTAACTTATCGAATATCTGCTTCGAACTGAACAACTGTCTTGGGCCCTTCTGACTCAGTGCATCGGCCACTACATTAGCCTTCCCAGGATGGTATAGGATATCACAATCATAATCCTTTATCAGTTCCAGCCACTGACTCAGGTGCATATTCAGATCCATCTGAGTAAAGAAGTACTTCAAACTCTTATGGTCAGTGTATATTTCGCACTTCTAGCCATATAGATAATGTCTCCAAACCTTAAGTGCAAATACCACCGCTACCAACTCCAGATCATGCGTGAGATATCTCTGCTCATACTCCTTCAGCTGTCTCGATGCGTAGGCTATCACTTTTTCAGCTTGCATCAATACACACCCCAAACCCCGTCTGGAAGCATCACAATAAACCACAAACTTCTCATTATCTGACGACAGACTCAATATTGGAGTGGTGATCAGTCGCCGCTTCAATTCCTTGAAACTGTTCTCACACTTTCTGTCCATACATACTTAGTCATCTTTCGCGTCAATTCAGTCAACGGTGTGGCTATCCTGAAGAACCCCTCAACGAACCACCGATAATACCCTACCAATCCCAGAAAGCTCATAACTTCTGGTACATTGCTCGGTCTAGGCCAATCTCTCACTACCTCAATCTTTCTTGGGTCAACCAGAATTCCCTCTTTACTGAGAATATGGCCTGGAAACGTGACTTGCGGTAGCGAAAACTCGCACTTGCTGAACTTAGCATATAACCTATGTGTTGACCTGTGAAATTGGCCAATTTTCGTATGTACAGTATACGACACCTTTTGAACGAAATAAATGACAGAGTACGATTATCTTGAAAAAACACACAGGAATTTTATAGTGGTTCAGCCTTGTTCAGATGAATAGTAATAACCTAATCCACTTAGCTTTTAGTATTGAGTCACTCGACAATTACAAGTATGAACTGGTGAGTTCACTCGTCAATAAGATTTTTCTCCCAAAATTCCAGAGAAAGAGATTAGATCCAAAAAAGAGAGTCCAAAAAAATTCCCGTTAAATGAAGCCCTGGGTCCTTTATTTATAGTACCCAGGGGCTGTTACATGACCAGTCATACTGGGATCTTGGTTTGGCAAACGATTATCACGTAATGGAGATACGTGTCCACCTCCCCATGATTATGAGATCGTGGGTCTTCTCGTTGTTTCTTTTAGATCATTGTAGACAATGCACGATTGAAACTTCTGGAAAATGTTAAGTTTCTGTCGGTATATGAGACTTAGGTGCTAGGTTCGACGACTAAAGCCTTGGTGTTATACCTGTGACCTTCTGGGTGCTGAACCTGTTGATCCTCTGGGTGCTAGGCCTGTTGATCTTCGGGGTGCTAGGCCTATTGATCTTAGTTTGAACGAGAGTGATTATTTCTCAGTGAAGTATACTTGGGGGTTTAGGCTGACCACCCCATGAAAGATAGGGTGGGCCACCACCTAGGTGGCTCTTGGGCCTACTTAGGCCGACCACCCTAGGGCTTGAGGTCAGGGAGACCACCCCTAGGGGTCCTTGGGCATATTGGGGCCGACTACCCTAGGGGTTGGGGTTAGGCCGACCACCCCTAGGGGTCCTTATGTATGCTGGGGCGACCACCCCCCGGGTAGGGAGTCAGGCCGACAACTTCTAGGCCTTTGGGCCTGCTTAGGTCGACCACCTCTAGGGGTAGGGGTCAGGCCGTCCACCCCTAGGAGGTTTAGGCTTGGTCGACTTTCCTAGGTTCTGGACCTATCTGTTTTGCCCGTCGGTCTTTTCTCAATACTTTGTTGTTTTTCCCTGATTGGTGATACCACGTGTCTCATTCTCATTTGCCACATCATCTTCGTATGTTTTAGGGATAACATTTGCCCCCAAAGTTTATTGCAATGTTTTCAACATTACGATAAACTTGATCCTAGACTGAGAAACATACCGTAGCAGTACTTAAATAGTCAAGTCCCTCTGGATATTACATAATACTTTTTTAACTATCGATACTTTGCTCGGTACGAATTTTTCAAGGACAATTAGTAATTCCTAAAAATAATTAGGTTTTTCAAGGAAAATTAATTTCCTAAAAATCTAATATATTTTTTCAAGGAAATTTGAAATCCTCAAAATATAACATATCTTTGAAGGAGTTTTAAAGTCCTAAAAATATAATATATTATTCAAGGATATTAATTCCTAAAAATAAATTTTTTCAAGGAATTATAATTTCTAAAAATATAAATATTTTTCCAAGGAATTTTAAATCCTAAAAATATAAATATTTTTCAAGGAATTTAAATTTTAACCATATTAGATATTTTTCAAGGAAATTTGAATTCCTAAAAATATCTTGTCTGCCTGAGAGGTTATAAGTAGATCCTCTCTCTCATTCATGCTCCATGCACCACTTTTAAATAGATCAAAGTCTGATTTCTCCAGTTCCTCATCAAACTCAGATCTTTGGTAAGTACTTTCTTCTAATCCTTACATCATTTAATTTAAATGTGCTTAGATTCATAAGAAACACTTTGTATTTTTGAGGAATTTTTGTCTGAATCTTGGTCTGTTGTATCTGATCAGAAATAATTTGACCTTCTTGAATCAAGATTTCTCTGTAAAAATCCTTAGTCTGGGCGATTTCTAGGGATGTTAGACCCTAGGCCGACCACTCAATGGTCCTGGCGGTTTCTGGAACTCCAAACCTGGTGCCTGCGATTTCTAGGGACAGGCAGAGATTTGGGCCGATCACCTCACTACAAGAAAAAATGCTTTTAATAACACCGAAAATGTGTTATCAAAACATACCATAACACTTTTTGATGTGTTAAGATCGACTATGTTATCATAGGTCAGGGTACTTTACATAACACTTTATCATTGTTATACAGATGTGTTATTATACTGTCAACGATAACACACTTTCTGTGTTATTTTAATATATAGATAAGTGTTTAATTATGTTATTTATAGTCGATTATATAACACATTTCAATACTTATAAATTTGTGTTATACTACACTTTAGTATAACATTTTTTTTTGTGTTATACTACACTTTAGCATGGGCCGAGTACCTCCTTGGCATGGGCAGAGTACTCCCTTAGAGCTTCATAGGTCGAGCACTCCCTTTTCTTCCTTAGGTGATTTTCAAGGATAGGCCCAGGTTTGGGCCAAACACCTCCTTGGCATTGGTCGAGTGCCTCCTTGGCATGGGCTGAGTACTCCCTTAGATTCATAGTTCGAGCACTCCTTTTACCCCCCTTGGGCGATTTCCAGGGATAGGCCCAGGTTTGGGCCGAGCACCTCCTTGGCATGGGCCGAGTGCCTCCTTGGCATTGGCCGAGTACCTCCTTGGCATGGGTCGAGTACCTCCTTGGCATGGGCCAAGTACTCCCTTAGATTCATAGGCTGACCATCTAGCATCCCAAATTTGCTAATAAGGCTCATGCCTGTAGGGCAATAAGTGATTTATTATATTAATGTGTGAATTTGATGAGTATGTGATTAGAAATGCATGTTTAGGTGAATTAAATATGCATGTGGGCCCCATATGGTTATTAGGGGCATGTTTGTAATTTTAGCCCATTGAGGGCATAAATGCAATGTTTGTGTGTATTTTGATTGACACCACGTGTGAGTGGTGATATATTTGTGATGCACGATCCGAGACAGTCCTAGGAAGCAGTTTAGCTAGAAAATCACAACGGGGTCAAATACTCGGCTCGAGAAGAGCCTAGGGGTATTTTGGGTATATAATGTGTGTTTGGAATTTATGGAGTAACGGGTAGTAATTTAGTAATCCATTGGACATGTCGGGGTTAAACGAGGATTTATAGGAACACTCAAGGGATTAGTGGGACACGAAAAATGACGAAATTTCCTTTGAGGTTAGTATAGGAATTTCATTAGAGGAAGGGGCAAAGGGGTAATTTGGCCTTAAGGGTTGATAGACTTGGCTGAGGAGAAGTCCTTCACGTTACTCACCTAGGTATATACTTGAATTTTCTATAAGCTTTAGAGGAAACCAGAAGCTAGGAAAAGAAGGAGAAGAAGAGCTGATCTTCTTTGGGGTCAAGGAAGGAACTCAAGGCTTGAGTTTGCGAGGCTAGAAGCTTGGAACTCAGGGGATTAATTCAGAGACTTAATTAGGTTCAAAGGTAAGCTGTAAAATCTGATGATCAATTGAATTCTACTGAGTTTTTATTATAAATATAAGTTTATGCATGTGAGCTAAATTTTGAATTACCCTTGGTTATTTGGGTGAGTTTTGGGATTAGTTTCTGTTGGGTATTGTCACTGGGAACATAATAGAATTGTTATACAGACTGAACTATGTTGTTGGGATGGTTTTGGGTAAAATGGGATACGAATTGGCTGCTGAAAATGGGGGATTTTCTGGGTTCGAAGGGGTCGGGCAGCGGCATTATTCTTGGTGAGCCGCGACCCTCTAGAACAGATGGGAGGCCAGGAAGAAGGGCGGGCCACGACACCCCTCTGGTTGGGCCGCAACGCGTGTCTGCCAAATGGAGAGGCTAAGCCTCTAGTTGAGGCGGGCCACGGCACAAGGCCATGTGACTGCGACTCTTAGGGGGGTTTTGGGACCCCGAGAAGGTTTTTTGCCTTGGAATCCAAAAGTTAAGGCTCAGGATGGATTTTATCACCCAGATTGGTGAAATCCAAAGTCTCAGAGACTAGAAATTATATCCCAAAGTTATTTAATGGATTAGAACTTGATTGATGGATGTTGTTACATTGTGACTAGGTTTTCAGCGAGGCTCGGACTAAGGGACTGTGCTCAGGATATCGGTGCTCGGGAAGCTTAGGACACATGTAAGAAAACTATTGTACCTGTAGGGTAGTGCGTGGCCCTATAGTTTGTATTATAGGGCATGATCCAAGGTGATTGTGTTGTAGGGCGTAGCCCTATTGTATATGTTTGTATTTGTTAAATATATGCTATGTGTTGCATATTTGTGAATGTACGACAAAGGCTGGGAACGGCGAAGGCCGGGAATGGCAAAGGCCGGGAACGGCAGGAAGCCGAGTATGGCAAGGGGCCGGAAATGACACTAAGCACAAGGAGTGCAAGACCGAGTACGGCAAGGGGCCGGGAGCGGTGTTAAGCACACGGAGTGCAAGTCGCCAGGGTGAGACTCTTCTCGGATGCTTGAGTCTTCCTCACTGTGTAGACTGCGAACCCAAGGCTTGGTAAAGTGCCTGGGATGGTGTGGCCGCTATATGCTTAGCATGTTGACTGATTTGTTATATGTTGATTAATAGTTATGCTTATGTTGATTACTTGTGTGGATCTTTCTTGCTAGTCTTCGGCTCACTGGTGCTCTATGGTGCAGGTAAGGGCAAGGGAAAGGTCGATCAAGCATGAGTACGGAGAGCGTGAAGCGGCGTGTACATGTTCGGCTTCCCTGGTTGCCACGGCCATGGGTATTGTTGGGAGATTTTATGTATTAAACCAAATTTTGTCATTTAGTCGACTTTAAATATATTTTGAATTGTAAATATTTTCTAAAATAGTAATTTTGGGATCCCTAATTCATTAACGCTTTATAATTCCAATGAATGACTACATTTTCAAATTATATGAATTTTATCACATTTTAGCCACACTTCTAACCTAAAACCTCGATTAGTGAGTTAATTGCACGTTTAAAACTCACTTAGTAATGGCTCTAAGGAAGTAGGGTGTTATAGAGCACTCCCTTTCCTTCCCTTAGGCGATTTCTAGGGATAGAATTTGGGCTAGGTCGACCACCCTAGGGGTGTGTTTTAAAGATAAAATACAATGAGGAGTAAAACAATATTTTAGTACCATCTCATTGTAGATCGTCTATTGAGGATTGAGTGACAATTATGGTTGTAACAATGGATAATTAATAATGTATCTATATTGGTTATAGAGTGTTCTATGAATTCAAGAGTGAAATTCTGAGTCTTTAGTGGAGTCACGATGAATTAATAAGTTAGTAAATTTATTTGTTAAATTTATGATAACTTATTGGAGCTTGATTTCATAGGCCCATGGTCCCCACTTTACCTTGGATAAAATCATCTAGATAGTCTCAATTAATTGATTTAATTATAAATTAGAATTAACAAAGTTGACTAGATCAATTTTGGATAGTTTCATAGAGTTATACAATTTAGAGAAGAAAAGAGTTTTAGGGCAGATTTATTAATTAAAACAAATTGATGTCTAAATTAATAAATAAGTTTAAATCAAGGTTCAAATTATAAATAATTAATTTAATAAAGGATTTAAATAATTATTTAATTAATTAATCAGTAGAAAATAATACAGGCCTTGATTTTAAGTCCAATAGGCTTATAACTAAACGAGAAATTTCAGGGGTCTAAAGCCCATGATAATTTCAACCTAAAGGTAGATATTATCTATTTTTTTATTGATTTTTTAATTAAAATAAATGACCTAATTGAGCCTATGAAAGGAATTCTAAGTGAGAGTTGAAATTAGATTATTGAAAGTATATCTGACATAAAATCAGAAGATCTATTCTTCATGCTCTAAGTTTTAGATTTTCTCTACAACACAAGTCCTCTTCTAAGCCTCAATATATTCTTCTATTCTTCTTCTCATTGTATCTATCTCATGTGTTGAGAATTTCCCATTCTAGCCTAGCTGATTCTAAGGATACTTTGGAAGACTGTGAAGAAATTTGATGATCGCTTCAGTTTCATGGTGATACCCTGCGACAGATAGGATTCAAGGGTTAGAGAAACTGAAGGAAGGACTAATACATTCCGTTGCGCATAATGTAAGTATTCTTATCACTATCTCTGTTTAAATTCAATTATAGAAACATGTTATCGGTTGTCTTATATTCATGTGTTTAATATATGATTTACAGGAAAATAATTAAGATCCTGTATAAGTTTTTCCAACAACTGGCCTCAGAGCCTCTGGTAATCTTTATTTTCATGCATGAACATGATAAATATTGAAATATTTGATGTGTTGAGTAATTGGATGGATTTCATGTTTTTTATGAAGCATATTTTTTCTTATGTGAATATTTGCAAATTTGGGTTCTTTTGTTGTGTTTTCTTTACAAATAATTTTTATAAATGCTTTATTTGATGAAAAACATGGTAAAAATGATTTATAAAATGTTTTTGGGTGGATATATTACACAAATTTTATTAATTTTTTTCTTTCGGGCTGTGGTAGCGGCCACCAGTTTTCATTGGTTACGGCCTGGGTAACAGTGGCTAGTGGCCACGACCACCATCAACCCCTGGCCGCAGCCAGCACACGTGTTTCCCCTAGATCGGCTTGTGGTCGCGGCCACCAACTTTCACAGGATGCGGCCTGCAATAAATTTTTTCTTCAAATTTGAATTTTTAATGTATTTTTTAATGGGTTAATACAAAAATATCAGATCTTTTCTATTATGGAAAAATATTTTTTTGAAATACAATTTTTTTGTTGTTTTATCTTTTAAAAAATAGTTATTTTCTACAAAGATTTAAATTCAAATTTAAATATAGGTTAACTAATTAATTTTAAATATATTAAAATATTAGAATTAAGTTATCAGATATTAAATATATTTTTGAAATCTTTTATTTGAAAAATAATAATATCTTATTATTCCATGGATTTTAATATTTAAATAATTTGAAATTTGAAAATTTGTTAGCTAGATATTTGAATTTGTTTAATTGTTTAAGATATTTTTTCAAAAACAACAGATGATATTTGTTTTAAAAATATTATAACTTCTTAAATTTGTTAAAATATCACGTTTTTTCAAATCAATTAACAAAGTATTTTTTTAATAAAAGATATTTAAATTAAGTTTGGTTGATTGTTGATAAATCCTATTTAAATTAAATTAATATTTTTTCAAAATGACCTAAACTTTTGTTAATTGTTGATAAATTTCATTTAAATTGACTTATTTATTTTTGCAAAAAAATAATTAATTTGAGTTTTTGGATATACTCTAGAATATTAATTGTGATATTTTTTCAAATGAAAATAAATTGTGGTATTTTTACATAAATTCATAGACTTGCTCAAATAGTAACATGATTAGGCCCATCCAATTATAACATGTTTGTTTGCACTATATGTGTATTTTTGCAATTGGATTTAGATGCATATAGTGGTCTATATGTTTGCTTAATATGTGGATTTTGCTAAATGAAACTTTAATTTATTTTGGCCCATTAGAAAATGTAAAGTTTAAATTATTCTCTTGTGGGTTGTTCCACTTGTGAAGACCCATTTGCTTTGCATGACTATAGCCGGCGTAATCAATTAATAACCATTTATAAAACGAATGTTTAAATTCTTGTCTTTTGGACCTTATATGGAAGTATGGGGCCTTAGTAGTGTGAATGACATACTGGACCTAGCCCTCCTCCATACAAGCCCAATTGTTAATACCTATTTGCCTGAGTTGGACTTAATTGTATATGTTCATTATAATAGTTAAACCTAAATATTGATTAGCAACAAATTAATTCTAATTTAATTGAATTGTTTCAATGTGACACTTTAGTATAAGTAGAAAACTATAGGACTTTGGTTTTAAAATTTAATTTTACATTTTTTTGGAGAACCACCGTCATTAATTTTTGAAATCTAATAATAAATAATACTATTTTTAAAAAAATTAATAATGAGCTTACTTTAAGAATTAACATTCGATCTCCACCGTTAGTTTAACAAGGTAAATAACATAATGGGGTTGCGGCCACCAAGAATCATTGGCCTCAGCCTGGGAATTCGAGACTAGTGGTTGCGACCTACGATATAATTTTCTTATAATTTGAATTTTGAATGTAATTTTTAATGGGTTAGTCCAATAATATCAGATTTATTTTATTATTTTAAAATATCTTATTTGAAATATGCTATTTTTGTTATTTTATATTTAAAAATTATATATTTTCTTCAAAGATTCAAATTCAAATTTAAATAGGTTAACTAATTAATTTTAAATCTTTTAATATATTAAAATATTAGAATTAAGTTATTAGATATTAAAGATATTTTTTAAATACTTGTTATTTTTTGAAATCTTTTATTTGAAAATATTAATTTATGATTATTCTATGGATTTTAAAATTTAATTTATTTGAAATTTGAAAATTGAAAATTTGTTGACTAGATATTTTTATAGATATTTGAGTTTGTTTAACTGTTTTAAGATATTTTATGTTTGTTATAACTGTTAATATATTTTTTTAAATTATTAAAATATTTGATATAGTTGTAACAACACAAGATATTTTTTGAAAAACAGTTAACGATATATGTTTTAAAATTTAAAATTAATTAATTTTAAAATATAACCAGTTTTGCAAACCAATTAATAAAATATTTTCTTATAAATGAGATTTAAATTAACTTTTGTTAATAGTTGATAAATCCTATTTAAATTAATGTACTAAATTTGAAAATTACCGAAACTAAGTTGATTGTTGATAAATTAACTTTCGTTAATTGTTGATAAATTTCATTTAAATTGACTTATTTTTGCAAAAAATTAAGTAATTCGAATTTTGGATAAATTCTAGAAAATTTATTGGTATATTTTTGCAAATGAAATAAATGGTAAGTTTTTTTTTTGCATAAATTCATAGACTTGCTCATATAGTAACATGATTAAGATTATCCAATTATAACATGTTTGTTTACACTATATGTAGTATTTTTGATATTGGGCTTAGATTCATATAGTAACTCATATGTTTGCATAATATATGGTATTTTGCAAAATAAAACATTCATAAAATGATAGGTTTTATTTGAGTCCATTAGAAAATGTAAAGTTTAAATTCCTCTGTTGTGCGTGATTCCACTAGTGAAGCCCCATTTGCTTTGCATGACTATAGTGGTTCTAATCAATTATTAAAATGAATGTTTAAATTCCTGTCTTTTGGACCTTGTATGGAAGTTTGGGAGCCCTAGTAGTGGGAACGACATACTGAACCCAGCCCTTCTCCATACAATTCCAATTGTTAAGACCCATTTGCCTGAGTTGGACTTAATTATATAGGTTCATTATAATTGAATTTGTTTCAATGTGACACTTTATAATTAATAGAAAATTATAGGACTTTGGTTTAAAAATTTAATTTTATAATTTTTGGAGAACCATAGTCATTAATTTCCGAAAATTAATAATAAAAAATACTATATTTTAAAGAATTATATTCGATTTCCACTGTTAGTTTAACAAGGTCAATAGCTTAATGGGGCATCGAGACGCTTCAATTCGTCCCCCTACAAAAGGTGTTCATTAGTTATTTTGTCAAGGTTAGATTTCCAAAGATAGATAATTATAGGTCAAATTCTAATAGACTCACCCCTACAGTGTCTGCAAGGACTAGATCTATGATTATCGAAACCGTCGGTCTAGCTCATAAAATAAGAAATTTTTTTTTCTTAATTTGATCAAATAGTATGTTGTTAATAATAGTGTCCATTATTAAATGAGTTTATCATTCTATTTAACTAATGATATTTTTTTGACTCTCGCCAACCGGGACAACAATATCATAGATTGGTTAAAAACCTAAAGAAATAGAGATATGATTATTTGGGTATTTTTTTTCCATATCTTACATATTTATATTATATGTTCTGCTATTTCTTGAAATTAGAGTGAATAGAAGTTTTATTGAGAAAATGTGATTGATTTCTATTTTATTGATAATATGTAGTTTTAAGTATGGCTATGTCTACTCCCATCATTTCTCAACTTTCTATGGAGAAACTCCCTGGAGAAAACTTCCTTAAGTGGAAAAAGAATATCAACATAGTGTTGATTGGTGACAACACCAAGTTCGTCATGACTGAGGAATCACTGGAAGTTTCAGGTGAAGGAGCTATCAACACTGTTAGAGATAAATACGAGCGTTGGCAGGCTGCTAATAACAAGGCACGACACTACATGTTGACTAGTATGGTCCACACTCTCAAGACAAAGATGGACAATGCTGAGATGACCTACGAAACCATGGATCAGCTCCAAGACATGTACAAGATAAAGTCTGTGCAGACTCATTTTGAGGCCACCAGGAAATATGCCAATGTTCAGATTGCACCGTCTTCGCACGTTCATGATCACCTGATCAAGATGACCAACTACTTTTAGGAAGCTAAACTGCATGGAGCAATTATAGATGAGGAGACTCAAGTCTCTCTCTCCAGCTAACCTGTCATTCACCACAAACTATGTGATGAATAAACTCAACTATGGTCTGACGCAGCTCATGAACGAGCTCCAAACTTTTGAATCTATCAAGGGTGGACCAATTAAGGGAGGAGAAAAGAAGACTACTGTTGCTGTTGCTGATCCAGCTAAGGCTGAAGCTAACCAAGCTTCATCTTCGAAAGATGGAAACAAGAGGAAAGATGGACAAAACAACAAACCCAGGCCTGCAAAGACTGCAAAGACGAGAGCACAACCAAGTGCACAGACGCCTAAGGGGAAGAATAAGAAAAACAAGAAAGGTAAAGGTAAGTGTTTTCACTGCAAAGAGAAGGGGCATTGGAAACATGATTGCCCCAAGTTTCTAACAGCGAAAAACAAAGGTAAAGATTATAGTTCATATATCTTAGAAACATGTGTTTTAGAGAATGATAAATCCATTTGGATTATTGATTCTAGATCTACTAACCATGTTTGTAACTCTTTACAACTTCTTGAATCGTGGGAGGAAGTGGATGAAGGCAGCTTAAAGCTTAGAGTTGGGAACAGAGCGTTTGTTACAGTCCAAGCTAGAGGAAGAGCTCGCCTGAAGTTCAGAAATAAATATTTAATTTTGAAAGATCTATTTTTTATTCTGGATTATAGTAGAAATTTAATTTCAGTTTCCATGTTGCAATCAGAACAATTTATTATGACTTTCACAAGTTTTAATACATCTATTTATTTCCATGGATCACAATTGTGTATTGCATGTTTGGAAAATGGGCTTTATATTCTCGACCTAACAAACCCCTTGCTCTTAACAATGTTTTATTCAAAGTATCTAAACCTAGGACCAATAAACGTCAAAAGATCGATAAATATAACATGATGTATTTATGGCATTTGAGACTAGGTCACATTGGCTATGATATAATTCAAAGACTTACAAAGGACGGTCCATTGAGGGAACTCACCTTAGGTGAATTACCTGGCTTAGAACTCACCTTAGGTGAAGGAAAACTGACCAAATGTCCATTCTCTACAAAGGGTGATAGGGCCAAAGAACCACTTGGACTTGTTAATTAAGATGTTTTTGGACATTTGAATGTACAAGACAGGGGTGGGTTTGAGTATTTCAAAACTTTCATTAACGATTACTCTATAAAATCACGTCTTTACCTAATGCATAGGAAATGAGAAACATTTTCATAGTTTAAGGAATTCCTAGCTACGGTTCATAACCAATTAAAAACGTTAAAGATCTTTCAATCTAATAGGGGTGGAGAATATTTGGATATAAAATTCCAAGATCATTTAACTGAGCTCGTAATTTTATCACAACTTACTTCCCCGGGTACTCCACAACAAAATGGTGTAGTGGAACACCGAAACATAACTTTATTGGAAATTGTTAGATGCATGCTTAGTTACTAAACTCTGCCAACTTCATTTTGGGGACATGCAATGGAAATTGAGAATGACATTCTAAATGTCGTACCATCGAAATCAATCCCCAAAACACCTTTAGAATGTTGGAATGGTCGTGAACTTAGCTTATGTCATTTTAGAATCTTGAGGTGTCCCACCCACGTCCTGAGGAAATAGGAAGGAAAGCTAGAACTACGAACCGAAGTTTGCATGTTTATTGGCTATCCTAAAGGCACTCGAGTTGGACTATCAGAAAAGAAAGTGCTTACTCCTACGAATGCTACTTTTATGGAAAATGACTATGTCTAAAACTTCAAATCGCCCAGCAAAGTAGTTTTAGAGAAAATGGTTGAAGAATTGATTCCAACCAATGTTCCATCGTCATCAACACAAGTTAATGATGAAATTCCCACTCTTCATGTCCAACCGACGCAAGTCAATTTAAATGAAGAAAGTACCACTGTAACTAAGCAAACAGTCACAGAGCCTTGTCATAGTGGGAGGGTTTCTAAAAACCCAGTTCATTATGGTTTGGATGGTAAAACAAATATGGTTGTTTGTGACACCAGTGATGATGATCCGTTGTCTTTCAAATAGGCAATGGCTAGCCTTGAAAAGGACCTATGGCTCGAAGCCATGAAATAGGAAATGAAGTCCATGTACTCAAATTCTGTCTAGGATCTTGTGGAATAACCTAGTGACTTTAGGGCCATTAGGTGCAAGTGGATCTACAAGATGAAACGAGGTGTTGATGGAAATATTGAAACTTATAAAGCTCGATTAGTTGTGAAGGGTTATACCCAAAGAGAAGGCGTTAACTATGAGGAAACTGTAAGTCCGGTAGCCATGCTCAAGTCCATTCACATCCTCCTATCCATAACAACAACTATTGACTATGAGATCTGGAAAATGGACGTCAAGAAAACTTTTCTTAACGGGAAGGTTTACGAAGTCAATTATATGAATCAGCCAGAAGGATTTAAAGTAGCTGGTAAAGAAGGAAAAATTTGCAAGTTGAATAGGTCCATTTATGGACTTAAGTAAGCTTCTCGTTCCTGGAACCTTAGGTCTGATGAAATAATCAAAACGTATGGCTTTGAACAAAATATTGATGAGCCTTGGTATTTCTGGTTCTTTATGTAGATGATATCTTACTCATTGGAAACAATGTTAGGAAATTATCAGATGTGAAGAATTAGCTGAGCACTCAATTCTAGATGAAGGATTTGGGTGAAGTGAGTTATGTTCTAGGTATCCAGATCATTAGGGATAGAAAGAACAAAATCTTAGCTCTATCTCAAGCAGCTTGCATTGATAAAGTGCTTGAACATTTTTCAATTAAAAATTCAAAGAAAGGACGTCTACCGTCCCGCCATGGAATTCATCTTTCAAAGAAGTAGTCTCCCCGGACTCCTGAAGAGGAAGATGCAATGAGAAAAGTTCTTCATGCATCTCTAGTTGGAAGTCCAATGATTTCTGTGTTGTTTACTAGACTAGATATCTTCTATGCAATGGGGGTAATGAGCAGGTATAGGGATTATACGTTAGTCTACAAGGATGGTGTTCTAAAACCTGTAGGCTACACATATTCAGATTTTCAAACTGATGTCGATGACAGGAAGACTACTTATGGAATGGTGTTTACTCTTTGGGGTGGAGCTATGATATGGAGAAGCGTAAAGCAGTCTGCGATCTCAAATTCCACCATGGAGGCTGAGTACATAGCTGCGTCTGAAGCAGCTAAGGAAATAGTCTAGCTAAAGAAGTTTTATTTAGATCTTGGTGTTATTCCAGATATGGATAAACCGCTTGTATTGTTTTGATACAATACAAGAGCAATAGCCAACTTGAAAGAACCTCGAAGTCACAAGAGGAGTAAGAATATAGAAAGGATGTATCACATAATTAGATAATATGTGGCCATGGGAAATGTGAAGTTTATGAAGACTACATCTGAAGACAATCTTGCAGATCCGTTTACCCAGACACTACCATAAGCTACATTTGGTAAGGATATCAAGGATATGTGAATAGTAGAATTAAGACATTAGTTTCAATTGGTGTGAATTACAGGTGGCAGTGGTGTTAGGAGCATGGTGGTTGGCGCTAGTGCATGCCGAGAGTTTGTTGGAGCACCTCCACTTCAGTACCTGGATGTACCTCCACCACTTCTATAGTACGAGTGTCAGAGATTGGCTGATGAGAAACACATCAGGTACCTTACTTGTATGACCACTACTTGTCTGGTGGGTACATCGTGTCCGTACTCCAACTCCTCTTGGTTTGTAGGGGCATTCTGTATTTTTACGAGCTTCTTGAGTCATAGGTTTTCACCCTTGCAAGGTACCTTATTCTCAAGCGCTTCAAGTGTTGAAATCCTTATATGTTATTCAAGGATTTCTGGCAAAGCGAGATAGCCCTATGAAAATGAGATGAGAGGGGCCTCTCGACCCTAGGTGCATATTCTTGGCGCAAGGTATGGCATCGTAAGTGGGCATGTGCCTCGCGAGACCTTCGGCGCAACCCTGAGACACCCTTAGCGCGAGATGCTCGCAACACCCTCGGCACGAGACGAGGCGTGTGCCTCGCAAGACTGTCAGCGCGAGGCGCAATTCCACTTGTGATGGGTGACCTCATTACACCCTCGGCACGAGACCCTCATGACTCCCTCGGTGTGACACTCTGCGATACCCTCGGCGTGAGACGCTCGCAACACCCTCGGCGCCGCTTGCGAGGGGTGACCTCACGACACCCTCAGTGCGACCCTGCAACACCCTCGGCGTGAGACGCTCGCAACACCCTTGGAACCACTTGCGAGGGGTGACCTCGCAACACCCTCAAAGAAATTATGCGACACCCTCGGCATGAGACGCTAGCAACACCCTCGGTGCCACTTGCGAGGGGTGACCTTGCGACACCCTCGGCACGAGATGAGGCGTGTGCCTCACGAGACCTTCACCACGAGGGGTGACCTTTCGACACCCTTGGCGCGAGACGCTCACAACACCCTCGGCGCCACTTGCGAGGGGTGACCTTGTGACACCCTCGGCGTGAACCTAGAACACCCTCAGCGCGAGATGCTAACAACAACTTTGGCGCCACTTGCGAGGGGTGACCTTGCGACACCCTCAGCGCAACCCTGTGACACCCTCCGTGCCAGTTGCGAGGGGTGACCTTGCAACACCCTCGGCGCGAGACGAGGTGTGTGCCTTGCGAGACCTTCAGCGTGAGACCCCTACGCACGAGATGAGGCTGTGGTGCGAGGCACAGGGGTGTGTGGGTGAGTCTATCCCCATCCCAATCTTATATTTTAAGGGTGATGAGACAAGGGCCTCATTCAAGAAAATTTTTGGCTTCGTATGTAGAGTCGTGTCCTCAGGGACCACATTGTACTAAGAGTCATTGGAGCTCCACTATAAATATGACCTCCCTTCATCTGTGAAAGGAGAGATTTTTGGAAGTATTTTGTAACCAATTATTGCTAATGAAAAGAGATATTCAACATTATTTCCATTCTTCATCCAAGAATTCCAGCATGAACATTTGATGTTCTTGAAATCATAAGAAAGTCTGCTTGAAGTTCAGTGGATTTAAGTGTTATATTATTTTAAATAATATAATGTTAGATTAAAAAATGTGACAAAATGTGATTTGTCACACAAATGTGATTTGTCACACCTTGTAACATATTATTGAGAGTCACAAAATTTGACACATGTGTGTATCCAAATGTGACATATTTTGGAGTTACAAAATCAGTTACAAATTTGTAACTCCCAAAATATCACCCATTATTGTGTAGATTTGTTGTTACACAATATTGAGATGAATTTCTTAAAGCCATATGAGAAATGGCTGATAGAGATGTGATTTTAACTCCCATATTGTGTATGGAAGTTACAAAATCAAGTGGGAATAAATTGGAACGTTTTGGAAAAAGCTTAAAAAATTAGTTGCTGAAACTGACCAAGGGCCGCGGCGCTTGAAACAAGCGCCGCGGCGCTAGTGGCTGACAGATTCATACTAAGTCGGTTTTTATCCAATTATGAACGTTTCCAACAGCCAAGTAACTCCCAAATCTCTATTTTAATTCCATAAAACACCCAATTTATCATTGGTAACAGCCATGGGGGTTGGTGGAATTTGAAATTCAAAGGGTGTCTCTAAACTCTATAAATAGGAGCCTAATGCTCACTTGTAAGACAACACCATTTTTCATCCACAAAGCACTTGGCTGAAAAATACACCAAAAGGCTTGATAATTCTAGAGAGCTATTTCCTAGAGAGATCCCTTAGTGCTTAGAGAATAGGGGGAAATAAGCTTTTGGACAAAGGTCTTGAACCTTGTTCAAGTTGGTGATCCCCACTACTCTACACTTTGGTTGTGTGAGAGTTTGTTTGTGTTTTTCATTCTTGTGTTCTTCTTATTTACTTGTATTGTTATAGTATTGAGTTTGTAATCTTCTTCTTCTACATCTTTATATTTACTTGTATTTTGAGCAATTGAGTTGTAATACTTATTTAATCAATATTATCTAGTCCATTGTATTCTTGGCATAGAGTTGTATTTTTGGTTTTTCCATATTTCCATTGAGCAATAAAATAATATTCTCCAACATTAAGTTCACTTCTTTTACAACTCACAAAGTTCTTGATCTAACTTAGTTGACGAGTTCTTACTGTCAACAATTAGTGCAAGTGGGAGTTTGTTGGGGTTTTATGCCCTAATTAAACCCATTTTTTTTTTGTAATCTCATTTTATTATCAATAAAATAATAGAAATCAATTTTTGACTTGGTCAATCACTTTGCTCACATGTATTATTTTCATGATTATTTATTTAATATAAACTTCTATTAAATCCCAAAATATAGCTAATCATATTTATAGTGACGTAATCACAGTGGAATATAAATATGATTATATGTTCAAACATAAATTAGTCCTAAGATTATTCAGTGCACAAGATTTACACCGACTTGCCAATCTACGATATGATGTACTTACACATTGCAGTGTTATGTTCTTTCCAGAAAATTAGAAAAGTAGATAAGATTGGATGTATTTGTTACATCAGACAAATTCGATATTGACAGTAGATAGGATAAGTAAACATACTGTTATTATCTATTTTAGTCGTATCATATAGTTTACCATAGGTCAATTCAATTTAAATTCTAAGTGGTTAGCATTCCAACTGATTATACTATTTGAGTTCTTTGACTTGTTCGTTACTAGCTTACCCTACGGACTAGCCCATACTTACATCTTTGGAACTCGGTAGTATAATTGAGAGGGAGTGTTAATCATAGATATGAACATCTATAGCTTCTAATGAAGAAGTAAAATGATGGTTTCCTTTTAGTTTGGTTCAGGTTGCTAAATGATAGAGATCTTATTTCAGTAATTAATATTAGTTTATTGAAATATCATTTACAACGAACTAAGTGTTTTAAGGATAAAATACAACGAGGGGTAAAATGGTATTTTAGTCCCATCTCATTGTAGACCGTCAATTATGGATTGAGTAACAATTATGGTTGTAACAATGTATAATTAATAACGTATCTATATTGGTTATAGAGCGTTCTATGAATTAAATAGTGCAATTCTGAGTCTTTAGTGGAGTCACGAGAAATTAATAAGTTAGTAAATTTATTTGTTAAATTTATGATAACTTATTGGAGCTTGATTTCATAGGCCCATGGCCCCCACTGCACCTAGGATAAAATCATCTAGATAGTCTCAATTAATTGAATTAATTATCAATTAGAATTATCAAAGTTGACCAGATTAACTTTGGATAGTTTAATTGAGTTATACAATTCTGAGAAGAAAAGAGATTTTAGGGCAGATTTATTAATTAAGACAAATTGGTGTCTAAATTAATAAATAAGTTTAAATCAAGGTTCAAATTATAAATATTTAATTTGATAAAGGATTTCAATAATTATTTAATTAATTGATCAATAGAAAATAATACAGGCCTTGATTTTAAGTCCAATGGGCTTATAATAAAATGAGAAATTTCATACGCCTAAAGCCCATGATAATTTTGACCAAATGTCTGATATTATCTATTATTTTATCGATTTTTTAATTAAAATAAATGACCTAATTGAGCCTATAAAAGGAAAGCTAACTGGGAGTTGAAATTAGATTATTGAAAGACTATCAGACAGAAGATCAGAAGATCTATTCTTGATGCTCTAGGTTTTAGATTCTCTATACAGCATAAGTCGTTTTCTAAGCCTCAATATTCTCTTCTATTCTTCTTCTCTTTGTATCTATCTCATGTGTTGAGAATTGCCCACTCTAGTCTAGGTGATTATGAGGATACTTTGGAAGACTGTGAAGAAATTTGAAGAGTGGTTCAGTTTCTTGGTGATACCATGCGACAGAAAGGATTCAATGGTTAGAGAAATTGATGGAAGGACTAATACATTCCGCTGCATATAATGTTAGTGCTCTTATCATTATTTCTATTTAAATTTAGTTATAGAAACATGTTCTAGGTTGTCTCATATTAACGTGTTTAATATATGATTTACATGAAAATAATTAAGCTTCTGTATAAGTTTTCCCAACAGAAATAATGAGCAGCATCGGCCCTCTCGTGTTGGTCGAGGTAGCATACTGCAGAACAGTTAGAATAGGGATGAACAACAATCTAGAAGCCCTAGATATCTCACAACAGATGAGCTAAACCTTCTTGGCAGGGGACACAGTCCGTCAGGAAGCAGGAGGCAATGCCTCTAGATCCAACGCCCAATGCAAGCCTCCTTCTGCTTACCAAGACGACCTCGGGAGAAGAAAGGGGGATAATGCATACAGCAGGTCATTTACTCACAGGTCGCAGTACAGAGTCGACCATAATTACAATGAAGGAGACTCCGATTATAATAAGAGAAACGCTGGTCGGCAACAGGAGCAAAGGTACAGGCAGCAAAGCCCTCCTCCAATGGATAATCGACCTGCAAGCCAGAACACTTAGGGGTAGCCCTGACAACCCGACTTCTTTGACCAACTAGGTGCAAGCGAGTAGAGATGGTGGAATGAGGACTTAAGGGACATACTCAATGGCCGAAGGGAGATGCATGATGAGCATGTCCCACCTGTTGCGGTCGCTCCTGCCCCTGCTATACCAGTTGTTGTTCAAGTTCAGATAGATGCCCTGAATTAGGTTGTACAATAGCAGGTCAGGAATTAAACTTCCCATATTGATTATGACCTGAGAAAGGGCACCCCGTTCATCAACAAAATTGTTGTGGCAGAGATCCCAAGCAAATTCAAAATTCCAGTACTGCCCAACTTCATTGGAAAAGAAGACCCATTATCTCACGCGAATAAGTTTGAGATACAAATGGACATCCAAAAAGTGTCCAACGATGCTTGATGCAAGATCTTTCCTGCTACTTTATCTGATGCGACCCAGGAATGGTACTTCAAATTTCCGCCGGCCAACATAGTTTTATGAGAGATGTTCATAAAGGAATTCTACGAATAATTTTATGTTGGTCGGATACATCCAACAGAGCCCAATCAGCTGATCGACATAAGACCAAAGGAAGGAGAACCTCTAAAGGAGTACATCTAGAGGTTTATGCGAGCAGCGACTTGAGCCAAATTGGTTGGAGACGAGGGAAAGATGATGGGCATCACCATTGGGGTGCAACTCCAATCTCCCTTTTGGGGCAGCCTAAGGAATAATGGAGTCGAAAGTACTCAGGAATTTTTGGATCAATCAGACAATTACATCAAGATGGAGGAGGCTATCGCCAATGAAGGAAAGCCTCCAAAGGCCGACCAAGGCAAAAAGGAAGAGTCGACCAAGGCTACTAGGGTGTCTAGCAAACTCAACAACAATAGCAACAAAATAAATAACAGGAATGGAGGAAAATGGGAAAATGTTGAGTGGACTATGTCTGATAACAAGTGCCCTAAGTAGAACAGGTATGAGCCGAGATTCACTAACTACACGACCATGATCGATAGCAGAGCAGAAGTGTATTAGGACACTCATACCATAGTCCTTTTCAGGCGACCAGCCCCGATTAGAAAAGACATATCCAAACGGGACACAACCAAGTTTTTTTGTTTCCACAACAAATATGGTCATGATACAAATGAATGTAACTAGCTGAAAGACAAGATCGAGTTCCTTATTCAAGAGGGACACCTGAGAAGATATGTGCCAATAGACAGAAACCCCTAACAAGGGGCTAATGGAGGCAACGAGCAAGCACATGTACACCAACACTCGCCTCCGTTGCAGCCAGCCTTGGTCGCTGGTACTTTGCTAACTATCTGTGGGGGACCACATTTATCTGGTGACAGTGGTAAGGCAAGAGAAAGATATGCCAGGACCCTACGTCATGAATAGGATTTAGAAATGCTAACCGTCGAGGAGCAAACACCCAAAAAAGCTTGAACAGAGGAAGAGAGTATAACTTTCTCTGAGCTAGAAACACAACATGTTTGATTTCCCCACTCAGATCCCATGGTCGTGAATGTTCAAATCGCCAACATGATGGTGAAACTAGTATTGGTATATATTGGAAGCTCAGTGAACATTCTATATAAATCTTCACTGGAAAGAATGAAACTTTCAGTGCAAGATTTAGAACCATGCAACCAAACCATCTACAGTTTTCTGGTGAGGGATTAGCACCAACAATGTAACGACCCAAAATTACTAATAAGGCTTAAGGGCCTTGATTAGTGTGTCGGGAGGGCATAATTAGTTTATGTGTGATTTAAATGATTAAATGCATGATTATGTGATAAGCATGATTATATGATTATATGGATATATGAGATGCAAGATTATGAGTATTAGTATGCATGTAGGCCCTGTTTAGATTATAAGGGCATATTTGTAATTTTGGCCCGTTGAGGGCATAAACGTGATTGTGATAAATTGTCAAGACCACATTATTATGTGGATGTATTTTCAGCATATGGCTCGAGGCGATCCTAGTGAGTGGTTTAGCGAAATAGTCACGGTGGGGATTTATACCCGGCTTGGGAGAGCCTGGGGGTATTTATGGAAATTTGGGAAATATATCGGCCCTATTTGACATTGGGGAAAATAATTGGTGATTAATTAGATGACATAATTTAAGTGGTAAATATTAGGGACACTTGAGGAGTTAGCAGGAATTGGGAGCAATTGACCAAAATGCCCTTAAAGTGATTAAAGACTTGGTTATATTTGGGAGGGCAAAATGGTCTTTTGATGTTTAAAAGGGGGATAAGTGCTATTCTGCTCTTTTAGACTTAGAGGAAGTTGTAGAAAGGGTTAGAAACTAAAGGAAAGGAAAGAAGGAAAAAACAAAACTCTTCATCCCTCTCCCACATGATTTCTTCTTCTCTCACCCTTTCTTCTGGATTTTGAAGCTGTAATCTCAGAGGAAGTTTAGGCTAGAGCTTGGGACTTTGATTCTTAGTGAAGCTAGGAGGTTCAGCTGGAATTAGCTACCAATTAAGGTAAGGTTTAAAGGTTTTATCTGATTTTTTCTGGGTTTGTTGAGGTTTAATTCTAATTTTGGAATATGGATGGAAACTAAGGACTTGTGCTTGGGGATTTGAGGAACTAAAGGCTGGAAGGGCATAGAAGGTAACCTAAGGTTGAATTCACTCAGCTAAGGTAACCAATTCTAACTTTGAAGTTATGGGTTTCTAGTTTTCTGCTGATGTTCTTGAGCTTTTGAGCTCAAGTTTGGTTTATGTATTTGATGATGCTTTTTGCTAGGTCTTGATGTTGATGGGTTGTTTTGGTTAAGTTATAGTGAATTGTAAGGTCAATTTTGGGGTTGGATAAGGTTTGGAGTGGTTTAGTGGAGCTTTGGCTCGAGGAAGTTTGAAGGAAAAAACGTAGAAAATTTGCATGTGCTGGTTGTAGCGCTGTAGCTCTAGCATTGGAGCGCTACAACGCTATGCTTCATTTTCTGGGGGATTTTGTCTTTGTTTGTAGCGCTGTAGCGCCCACCTAGTGGCGTTGTAGCGCTACCCTACCTCAAGAATTGGGTTTTGGGTATTTTTCTTAGGGTTTTTGCTTGGGGCCTTGGGGGTCGATTCCACCACCCCATTTTGTGGAATTGGGCTTCCCGAGAGCTTGGGAATGGTCCCGAAGTTGGGTTACAGAATTGAGATTTAATGATGGTTCTACTTTGTGGAATGTGACTAGGTGTTCGCTAGGGTTTGGATCGGGATTGTGCTCGAGGGTAACTTCAAATAGCCAAAGCGCTCGGAATTAAAGGTAAGAAAACTTCACCTGGTTAAGTGGTTATGTTGGGACTAAGAGTTCCCTATACTTGTATGTCATGTCATAAGATGGTATTATGCCACGGGGACATGTGATAAATGGCCTAAGAATGTCAAAATCAATATTTGTGAACAGGACGCGGCTCGACCACTGGTAGTTGAGGTTAAGTATGTAATCACTGAGCTTGGCCTAAGCGAGCCAAAGTCAGTGAGACAATCAGAGGGTGTGGCCTAAGGGCGTCGACCCTGGATATTGTGTGATATGTTTATTGTTATTAATATGATGATTATGGCATGTTTATTATCTAGATGATTAATTATTGGTTTGTAGATTGATATCATTGATTATGTGAGCGATGTGACCTGCTGAGTATCTGATCGATGATTTATGAATTATTTGATTTTTTATTATCATTTATGCTCTGTATTATAGATTTCTTGTTGGGCCTTAGCCCACGGGTGCTTCGTGGTGCAGGTAAAGGCAAGGGCAAAGTGGACCAGTCCTGAGTTGGAGAGCTCTGGGGCAGAATGTACACAGTCAGCTGATCGGCCGCTACTCTCGAGGATTGGTACAGGGACAGGAGAACCTAAAGTGCCTATTTTTCAATTAGAGTGGCTTTTGGATGTACATAAACTTTGAAATTTTGTAAACTGTCCTTTAAAACCTATTTTGGGATCCTATGGATTAAACACTTATTTTAATTAGAAATTCCCGGTTTACGACCAAAATCTTTTAACCCTAACCTAATTACGATTTTAAGGTCACGTTTTCAACTATACGACTTGATTAGCAAGTTTTGCTCTTTTCTAATCACACAGTGTAATAAACTTGGTTATCTAGGGTGTTACAACTTGGTATCACAGTGTCCTAGGTTTAAGGGTTCTTAAAGACTGGCTGGACATGTACATTCGCCACTATAGACAAGCTCAAATCAGGGTTTGGTAATTGTGTATACATGTTTATATGCTTAAATGATTGAAAAGAAATATGAATGTTGATATATGTTTGATTAATACGGAGCATGAGAAACTGATAGGGCCTGGCGCTTGACTACTGTGTGATGATATTGAGGCATGCTTATTAGCATTTCTATTGGATGTGAATGTATATTTGAATGAACTATTATATCTTGATTGCTTGTGATTGGTTGTGTTCCAATGGTGGATTATGGAATGACTATTACCCTGTCATCATAGTCTGACTGCCGAGTCATTGATTGCAGATGAACTTTGATAGCTATGCATCCAAGACGATCTGTATGACCTACAGGCACTAAGTCTGAGGCAAGGGATGATGACCAGGGCCAGAACCCTCTACTAGTCCCTGAGAACTTGTAGTAGGTTATGGTAGATATGCAAGCCCGGCTTCAGAGCCAAGATGAACAAATATGACTTTTGAGACAGCAGGCTCCGTCAAGGAGTGTTGCCCCTATTGTTCCATATGTAGTGGTACAAGTCATACAACCAGTGGAGGTTGGAAATAGATGGGAGTCATTGTATGAGCGGTTCAAGAGATAGCGTCCTCCAACTTTTAAGGGAGGACCATATCCACTAAAGGCCGAGCACTGGATGAGTATGATTACTGCTATTCTAGATTTCATGAGGGTAGAGGGTCATGACAGAGTGGCCTGTACTGCATATATGCTGACAGAGGATGCCAGCATTTGGTGGGAAGTGGAATCGCAGACCAGGGATGTTACTACTTTAAGTTGGGATGGATTCAAGGATTTGTTTAGCCAGTAGTATTATAATGTTGCCATCAGGACAGCGAAGGTTAATGAATTTGTGGGATTGGTTCAGGGCAACATGACGGTGATAGAATATGCCCTGAAGTTTGATAGACTCGCGAAGTGGAGAACAAGATCTAGAGGGAGAGTGCTGCAAGGTGAGAGGGTCGCAAAGCGATGCCTCCATATTCTGGGTCTGGTAGGGGCAGAGGCCTCAGTGATCTGAAGAAGAAGACCCCTGATACTTCGACTGCTCCTGGTCCTGATAGGAGAGGTCGGGGTACTCAGGGTGGCCGTTAGGGAGGCGGTGATACATGGAGGAGCTATCCAGAGTGCATGAGGTGCAGAAGATGCCGTCCAGGCGAATTTTGGGCTAAGGTCTGTTATGTGTGTGGGGTGGTAGGACACCTGAAGAAGGACTGCCTAACAGTGAAGAAAGGGGAAGTAGGGAAGGTGGATAGCTTGACTCCAGCTCGAGTGTTCACCCTGACGCAGGCAGAGGTTGAGGCTAGTCCATCGGTAGTGACAGGTCAGCTTTCTAGTTCTGGGTCTCCTTTTACTATATTGATTAACTCTGGTGCTACACATTCATTTGTTTCTAGTAAGGTGGTTGATAGACTGTGTAGACCTAGTGAGTACTATACTACGAGGAATGGGACTATATTGCCTACAGGGGAACTGGTAGTTTCTAGGAGGTGGATTAGAGCACTGCCAGTGATGGTTGATGGTAGGGAGTTATTAGTAGACTTGATTGGGTTGAGTATGGAGGACTTTGACATGATTTTGGGCATGGATTGGTTGGTTAGATACGAAGCTACTATTGATTGTAGGAAGATGGTGATGACCTTTGAGCCAGAGGGCGAGGATCCCTTTGTTTTCATGGGTACGGTATGTGGACCCCGTGTTCCCATGATATCAGCATTGAGGGCTAAGGTCCTGTTACAGGGGGGATGTATAGGTTTCCTGGCGAGTGTGGTGGATACCACTTGGGTTTTTCCAACAGGGCCGAGGGAAATTAGATTGGTTCGTGAATTCTTGGATGTATTCCCTGAGGATTTACCAGGGTTATCGCTACACATGGAGATTCAATTTGTTATTGAGTTGGCACCGAGGACAGAACCAGTGTCGAGAGCACCATATAAAATGGCACCGACAAAACTAAAGGAATTAAAGATATAACTGCAGGAACTTCTTGTCAAGGAATGTGTAACTAAGGTTAATGTCAAGGTTAGAGTTCAAATTTTTGGTCAAAGGAAACATTGACTTATCATTTAAAAGTTTACTATGTACATGGGATCACAAAAGGTTACAAACAGATGTTTGAAAAGGTATATACAATCAAAAGTTACAATAGGCGACCTAAGAGGAAAATAAGGGATACAATCCTAGTTCCTCTGAGATATCCATGGTCGTGGTGGATGAGCAGTCGCACATGTACACTCTGGTAAAGCTTTCCTTTCCCCTTACCTGCACCACATAGCAGCCGTGAGCCAAGGTTCAGCAAGAAAACTTAAACATGTGCATGAACAATAAATACATATTTCAAATACATATCTAGCATGCCTAGCAGTAATAACCTACTCATGCATGCATACAATTATGAATAAATGATCAATGGATCATTTTGGGGCCTGCTGCCCTGAATAGATGACCGTAGAGTCAACCCAGGGCCCTATGCCCTTGCTATGTGACCATAGAGTTACCTGGGGCCCTTGCCCTTAGCTTTGAGTAACTATCCATAGAGCAAGCCAAGCGCTTTGTTATCCAATGACCATAGGGTGGACCAATGTAATAGTATGTCCCTGATTGGGCCTAAGCCTCTCGACCAGCGTGCAACGTGCTATTGCTACCCTTGACTAATAAGTCAAGGCTTTAATCAGACATTCATATAACTAGAAAAACAAATATAGATAAGCATACTTTAGACAATACAAGTATGCATACATATATATCACGACATCTTAACCAATCAAGCATAAACACAGTAATAACCATGTTTCTTAATGGGGCCAAGCCCTACCTATGTAAATAAGGCAAGCATTCATTAAACAATTATCTAGACACTGAGCATTCAAGCATATCCTAAATCACGTTCATTCTTAATGGTCGAGCCTTATTCATAGTTATAGTAAAAAACTGGGCCAACCCCTAACCACATATATCACGTATTGGGTGCAGTTTTCTTACCTCAAGTCTGAGTACAGCGTAATAATAAGAATGCCCTTCGAGCACGATCCTTTCTCGAGCCCTAGCAGTACCCTAGTCATTACCAAATAAATGATATTCATCAATATCGTGTAGATAAAGGCTTCTAAACCGAGTCCCAGCCTCTGGGACTTCGAATTCTACTAAACTGGGTAGTAGAATTAATCTCGAGCCCTTAGGTTTGAGTTCCCGTTACTGAAAACCTAACCTGGGCAAAGTTGCCCAGACGGGCCACGACTCGAGCCCAAGGGTTGTGGCGCTCCTCCCACAACATAAAGCACCTTGTCTAGAATTCGAGACACAAGTCGCGACTTGCCCCTGAGGGTTGTGGCGCGCCTTTGAAACATAAACTCCTTCTGAGCCCTGGGTTCACACGGGTAGCGGTGCCCCAAGAACAGGACCGCAACGCGACCCTATGAATCCAGATTTTCCCTGTTTTCTCCTCAACAAAATCCTATCAAAACCATCCCAAATAATTTCTAGAACCATAATTCAATCCCCATAACAAAATCAATATATTCCCAGCAACTAAACCCAACCTTAAGTTCACTCAAAATCCTACGAAAAAACAAAACCAACACCTTGAGCCATAAAGCTCAAGAACTCTAAAAAAGTGTAATGCCCTAGATAACCCAAGACCGTCACATTGTGTACTTTAAATAGTGCTCAACTCTCTAATCAAGTCATTAGGTTATAAACGTGCTTCTAGGTGTTATTAATAGGCCAGGGTGAAAATCTCGGTCAAAAAGAATAGATATATTTTATTTAAAACATTAAACTGTACATGGGCCCAAAAAAGTGTTTATAAAGCTATTTACAATCCAAAATGGTCATTAGAGTATAAAAGTTACAACCGAAAAATAGGGCTAAACCCTAGTTCCCCTGATAAACAACTTGGCTGTGGTGGTCAAGCGGCCGCATATGTACACATCACCACCTAAGCTCTCCACTCAAGGCTAGGTGAGCTTTTCTTTCCCTTTACCTGCACCACATAGCATCCATGAGCCAAGGCTCAACAAGAAAACTTATTACTGCATGTATACATTATAAATAAATCATTATGCGGCTTGCAGCCCAAATTAGATGGTGACTAATGAGTCACTCTCTAGATAGGTGACTAATGAGTCACTCTCTCGTGCTCTGCACTCTAAGCCATGTGACATTTCAGTCACCTGAGCCTTTTGGCCTTGGCTCTAAGTAACTAGTCGTTAGACTAGACAAGTGCTTTAGTTTTCTTCGACCATTAGCTCGATTAAGAATTTCATGCTCATGTTGATTAGATATAATCATTTCGGCCCGCGTTAAACATGCTAATGCCACTCTTGACTCATAAGCCAATACCATATGACCAATGCTTAGTACTAATGCCAATTCATGACTGATAAGTCAGAACTTCACAACTAGTACAAACACCATTGTCGTTTCCTGACTAATAAGTCAGTGCCATTCACAAATAAGCAAAGCTGCTATGCATTTACAATGCAACCAATATCCATATATATAGAACACTTAACATGCCTCACTAACAACCATGCATGTCACATAATGGGTGTAGTTTTCTTACCTCTGGTTTGAGCATGAAATAATAAAAGAACGACCCTTGAGAACAATCGGTCCTTAAGTCCCTTAGCGGTCACCTAGTCATAACCAAATATGAAATCCCATCAATAAAATAAATAATAAAAGGTTCATGGTCTAAAATCCCGCCGTCGGGACCTCGAATCCTACTAAAAGGGTTAGCATATTCGATCCCGAGCCTAGAGAAATGAAACCCCGCGCTTAAAACTCTTGAAAACCCATCCTGGCACAAAAGGGAGGGACGGGCCGTGACTTGCCCCCTAGGGACGCGGTGCATCCCCAAGACAAAGAGCCCCTGTCTAGGGTGACAGGGGCGGGCCGCAACTTGACCTTTGGGGTCGCGGCGCGTCTGCTAGACAGAGACCAAGGGAGGCTCTGGAATGGGTTCAAGTCATGACTTGCATGAACTCGGTCGCAACTTGACGCTGCAAACCCAGCTCCTCTGCCTTTTCCCCAATTCAATCACAACTAAACCTTCATCAAATCAATCCCAAAATCACAACCAATCATTACCACAACATATCCTTCAGTTTATCAACAAAACCCAAGCTTTAAAATACTTAAAACCACACTAAATACCCAATTCTACAATCAAAATCCAAGCTTAAACATAACCTTAAAAAAAGAGCAAACCTTGAAATTTAAACTGAAAACCTTACCTCAATCTTTAATTGAACCCCCTTTAATGGCTATAACACAACGCTAAGCTCACAAGCCTTAATCCTCAAGTTTAGCTTCAAAATTTCAACCTGAGAGAGTAAGAGAGTGATGATCGAGAGAGAGAAGTAAAGAACTCAGTTTTTGGCTGCCTATTCCCTTCTACAGCCTACCAGCCTTAAGTCTATCCCATGGTCAAAAGACCAAAATGCCCCTAGGGCCAATTAAAACCTCTCAAGGCTAGCAAGGGTAAAACTGTCATTTCCCATATATCTCGTTAATTATAATTAACGTCCTCCAATTACCACCATTCCCAATATCCTAAAATATTTAATAAATTATATCCCATTACCCGTTCATTTCCAGTAATGTACTAATTACCAAATTACCCCCAGACTCACCCCGAGCCCGGTAATTAACCCCGTTATGACCAAACTGTTATCTTGCATAGTAGGATCGTCTCATGCCGAATAGTTCAAACATATCCACATAACAATGTGGTCTCACCCATAAATCACAAGCATGCACATAAATATACAAATATACCCTTAACGACCAAAATTATGAAAATGCCCTTCTCATAAGAAGTAGGCCCACATGCATGCAATTATCATCATGTAATAATATAACTCACATAATCATGCATATAATCACATAATTGTATATTAAATCAATTATGGCCCTCCTGGCCTCATAATCCAGGCATTAAGCCGCATTAGGGAATTTGGGGCGTTACAACTATCTCCTCACAGAAATTTCGTCCTCGAAATTTACCTCAACAGCTCGGGATACTCACTCTACATATCTGACTCCAGCTCCAAGGTCGGTTCCTCGACCTTGTTGTTCCTCCATAATACCTTAACCAAAGGTATAGTTTTATTCCTCAGGACATTGTCCTTTATGTCTAATATCTGGACTAGCTGTTCCTCATAAGAGAGATCTGCCTCAAGCTCCAAATCCTCGTAACTCAATACATGAGTCACATCCAACACAGACCTCCGAAGAGCTGAGATATGCAATACGTTATGCACGGTCGAAAATGCCAGTGGTAAGGCCAACCTGTAGGCCACCTGACCAATACTCTCCAGGATCTCGAATGGACCTACAAATCTAGGGCTCAGCTTGCCCTTCTTCTTAAATTTTCTCAACCCTTTCCATGGTGAGACTCTAAAGAAGACATAGGCTCCCACTTGGAACTCCATGTTCCTACGTTTGGGATCTGCATAACTTTTCTGTCTACTTCAAGAAGAGAGCATTCAAGCTCTAATCTTCTCAATGGCCACATTGGTCCCCTGAAATGCCTAAGGACCCAAGTATGTCCTTTCTCCTGTCAAATCCCAATGTATGGGAGATCTGCATTTCCTATCATACAACATCTCATAAGATGCAACCCCAATGGTAGACTGATAACTGTTGTTGTAGGAAAACTCTATCACAGGTAGATACTTACTCTAGGATCCACCAAAGTCCAGCACACATGCTCGCAGCATGTCTTCCAATATCTGGATCGTCCTCTCAGATTGCCCATCTGTCTGAGGATGATAAGCAGTAATGAACTTCAACTATGTTCCCATGGCCTTCTGTAAACTCCCCCAGAACTTTGAAGTAAAAGTGGGGTCCCGATCTGACACGATCGACCTTGGTGCTCCATGGAGGCGCACGATCTCTCTCACATAGAGATCTGCATACTGGTCATCTGTATATGTAGTCCTCACTGGCAAGAAGTGGGCTGACTTGGTATATCGATCCATGATAACCCATAATGAATCATGTTGACCAACAGTACTGGGTAACCCCACCATGAAATCCATCATAATGTCCTCCCATTTCCACTATGGGATATCCAGAGGCTGCAAAAGCCCTGCTGGCCTTTGATGCCCAACCTTGACCTGTTGACATTTCAAGCACTTAGCCACATACTCTACTACATCCTTCTCCATCCTAGGCCACTAATACATTGATCTTACATCCTGATACATCTTCGTGGTCCCTGGATGCAAAGAGTCAGGAGTAGTATGATTCAGCCAGAATCTCCCGCCTCGTAGCAGTGTCTAACGGAACACATATCTGACCTTTGTATCTCAGCAAGCCCATATCTGACACTGTAAAATCTCTGGACATTCCAGCTAAAACATCCTCTCTATTCTTGGTCAGTTGTGGATCACCCAACTAACCTTCCTTGATTCTCTCTAATAGCATATACTGTAGCGTAGTATTGGCCAACTAGCCCACCAACAACTCTATGCCAGCTCTAGTCATATCCTCTGCTAGCTATCAGCCTCGCACTGAAAATCTGTCCTGGACCCTTCCAATTTAAAGCACCTGCTACCACGTTGGCCTTTCTTGGATGATGTAGGATTTCACAATCATAATCTTTTACTAACTCCAGCCAATGCCTTTGTCTCATGTTCAGATTTTTCGGTGTAAAGAAGTACTTTAGGTTTTTGTGGTCAGTATAAATCTAACACTTCTCTCCATAATGGTAATGCCTCCATACCTTTAATGCAAAGAACACTGCTGCCAACTCTAAATCATGAGTGGGGTACCTCTGTTCATACTCCTTCAGCTGATGTGAGGCATAAGCAATCACCTTCCCTGAATGCATCAAGACACAACCCAAACTCTGATGTGAGGCATCATAGTATATCACAAACTTCTCCTGATCTGTTGGAAGACTCAGAACTGGAAGTTGTACTCACACATGTCTGACCACATAAACTTTTGATTCTTGCGTGTTAGTTTAGTCAATGAAGTGGCAATTTTTGAGAACCTTCCACAAAACGTCGATAATAACCCGCCAATCCAAGCAAACTTCTAACCTCTAAAGCATTATTTGGCCTTGGCCAATCCCTGACTGCCTTAATCTTGGCTGGATCAACTTTAATCCATTCCTCATTAACAATGTGCCCAAGGAAAGTTACCTGAGATAACCAGAACTCACACTTCTTGAATTTTGCAAACCATTTGTGTTCCCTTAGTCTCTGTAGAACCAACCTCAAATGCTGCTCATGTTCTGACTTTGACTAAGAATAAACCAGAATATCATCGATGAAGGCGATCGCAAAATAGTCCATATAATCCTTGAACACTCTATTAATCAAATCCATAAAAGTGGTAGGGGCATTAGTCAATCCAAAGGACATAACTAAAAACTCATAATGCCCATATCTAGTACGAAAAGCAGTCTTCAGTACATCTCCCTCTTTGAACATCAGCTGATGATAACCAGATTGAAGGTCTATCTTAAAGAATACCCTTTTACCTTGCAACTGATCAAACAGATCATCTATCCTTGGAAGAGGATACTTATTCTTGATTGTTGACTTATTCAGTTCTCTGTAATCAATGCACATCCTCAGAGAACCATCTTTCTTCTTCACAAATAAAATTGGTGGACCCCAAGGTGGTAAACTAGGTATGATAAAACCTAAGTCAAACAACTCCTGCAACTGTACCTTTAGTTCTTTTAATTCTGCTAGGCCATTCTGTAAGGTGATCTAGACATTGGCTCCGTCCCTGGTGCCAATTCAATCACAAATTCAATCTCTCTGTGTGGTGGCAACCCTGATAAATCTTCTGGAAACACATCTAAAAACTCACAAACTAGTATGGTCTCCTCTGGTCCCACTGGCATGACTTGACTGGTATCAACCACACTGGCTAAGAATTCTATGCAACCTCCTTACAATAGATCTCTAGCCCTCAACATAGATATCATAGGTATACGAGATCCATGCACAATGCCAACAAATACAAAAGGATCCTCACATTCAGGCTCAAAAGTTAACATCTTCCTTCTGCAATCTATGGTTGCCCCATACTTCACTAACCAACCCATATCCAGAATCATATCAAAGTTAGTCATAACCAACTCTATCAAATCAACTAATAACTCTCTACCCTCTTTGGCAGTGATATAACCGATCTCCTGGATACAACTAACTCCCCAGTGGGTAACGAGGTCTCGTACCCCACAGCATACTAATCACATGGTCTACTTAGTCTATTAATAATTCTACTAGCAAAAAAAGAATATGTAGCACCACAATCAATCAAAACAGTATAAGGGGTTCCTGCACTAAAAAACTGACTTGTAACTAGTGAGGGTGAAGCCTTAGTTTCTGCCTGAGTCAATGCGAAAATTGAGCTGGGGCCAAGCTGTCTGCCTTTCTGGGTTCTTCCTTTCTTCCTTTTAGGCAATCTTTCTTGAAATGTCCCATTTCTCCACATAAGAAGCAAGCTTTTGCCCACTCCCTTATATGGCGCCTCTTGCACCTAGGGCACTCTAGATAAGTCCTCCAGGCCTCACTGCCACCCTAGTGGCTCATTGAAATACCAAGCGGTCGCATATCAGAGGCTGGAGCTGGGAAGGTATCAAGAGCCTTCCTCTTCTAATCATTATGGCCTCCGCCCCTACCTTAACCTATAAATGGAGGTCCCACCCGCCTAGTGTGTCTCTTGGCTATACTGTCACACCATATCTTGTTCTCTATGCTCTCAGCTGTGAGAACCTTCTTAACCACCTATGCGTAAGTAGTAACTCTAGACACAGTGGTAATACGAATGTCACAGGCTATTCTAGGTTGTAGCCCCTGAAGAAACCTCTCCCTCCTGGTCCTATTAGTGGGCACCAGTTCCATTGCAAACTTGGCTAGTCTGTCAAACTTTAAAGCATACTGAGTCACTGACAGACTGCCCTGAAGTAATCTGTTGAACTCTTCAACCTTTGCTTCCCTGATGGCATCATTGTAGTACTTTTCATTGAATAGAGTCACTTCCCAACTCAGGGCATTTTCATTTCTGGTTCAGGATATCACTTCCCACCAAATTCGGGCATCCTCCCAAAACATATAAGTGGCACAAGCCACCCTCTAATTACCAGACACCCACATAAAGTCAAGGATGGTGGTAACCATGCTCATCCACTGCTCAGCTTTAGCTGGATCTGTACTACCCTCAAAGACCGGAGGGTGTTGTTTCCTAAACCTTTCATAAAGAGTTTCCCATTTACTTTCAGCCTTTGACAACTATTCAATTGTTGGCACCGCTACAGGTGGTGCCTCTAGTAGAATGTTTCCTGCAGGAACATGTTGTTGTCTCAGGGGGTGGATTTCTTCTTCCTGCCTCATAACTCTAGCTTGCAAATAAGCAAACAACTGCAGCCAATTATCAGGAGTTGGCTTAGGCATTTGACTTTGGTCATTTTCCTGACTCTGTCTGTCATTCTTGCCCTTATATTCCTGGCCATTTGAGGAGTCTACCTATCTTGGAATCATATTATCAACTTATTCTATGCTGCAACAATCAATACTGCCAGTTAGGTAGTAATAACTAAACCTCTTGCCGCCTCACGATCCAAGATCAAGAAGACATTCATCCATATTCCACAATCAGATCACTAAACATGTTGATTCATAGTCATAACATTTAACATTTAGCACTAAGCAATTAACTATTAATAATTAATGATTAACGATGCTAATAAGCATGTTTGTGCAATATCAATGCTAATAAGCACATTCTTGCTCATCATGCTGCAGTTGAGGCCCAGCCTTATTAATGTTTCATATACATGCAAGTAAAACATTTATATTCTATTTAAGCAGTTAAACACATAACCACATTAATAGTTACCAAACCATGAGTCGAGCTTCTCTTTAGTGGCGAGTGTATATGCCCAACCAGTGTACATACTTCTCAAGTTACCTTAAGTAAATGTCCCTCCTAATAACGTCCCTGAGGGTAAAATGGTCAAAATCCCTGAAATTCCCTCCTAATCTCACTAACTCCAAATATATCTTTGAATACTTATTCCCGTTACCCGATAACCCGGTAATGTACTAGATTCCCAAAATACCCCTTGACTCACCCCGAGTTGGGTATTAGTTCCCGTTGTGACTTTCCTGCTAACTTACTCCCTTGGATCGTCTCGTGCCGAGTAACCTAAATATATCCACATAATAATGTGGTCTCACACATATAACACATATATTCCAAATATACCCGTAATGGGCCAAATTACAAAAATTGCCCTTCTAATAAGAAATGGGCCCACATGCATATTTAATATACCTAAACATTCATATCTAGTCATATTATAATATAACTCACATAATCATATACTGACACACATATACCCACATAAACACACAATTCCATAATTTGCCATCCTGCCCCCTAAGCAAGGCCCTAAGCCTCATTAGGTAATTTGGAACGTTACAAAAGTAATGCGCTTCTATTTGAAATTTTACTTGAACAGCTCGGGATACTGGTTCTACATATCTGCCTCCAGCTCCTAGGTCGCTTCCTTGACCTTGTTGTTCCTCCATAATACCTTAGCTATAGGTATAGTCTTGTTCCTTATGACCTTTTCCTTTTTGTCTAAAATATGAATTGGCTGCTCCTTATAGGATAAATCTATCTCCAGTTCCAGATCCTCGAAACTCAACACATGGGTCCCATCTGTTACATACTTCTTCAGCATGGAAATATCAAATAGGTTGTGCACACTAGATAGTGCAGGGGGTAAGGCCAACCTATCCGCCACTTGAACTATCCTCTCCAGGATCTAAAATGGTCCAACAAACCTAGGGCTCAGCTTGCCCATCTTCCCAAACCTCTTCACCCCTCTCAGTGGTGAAACCCTAAGGCAGAGATAGTCTCCCACTTGGAACTCCACCTTCCTCCGCTTTGGGTCTGAATAACTCTTTTGTCTACTCTGAGAAGTGAACATCCGAGCTCTAATCTTTTCAATAGCCTCAGTGGTCCTCTGAACTGCCTCAAGACCAAAATACTTCCTCTCACCCATCGCATCCTAGTGAATGGGAAATCTACACTTCCTACCATGCATCATCTCATAAGGTGCCACTCCAATAGTCGACTGATAGCTGTTATTATGGGAAAACTCTATCAGAGGAAAACATTTACTCCATGACCCTTAAAAATCCAATGCACATGCTCTCACCATGTCCTCCAATATCTAGATTGTCCTCTCAGACTGACCATTGGTCTGAGGATGATAAGTTGTACTAAACTTTAGCTGTGTACCCATCACCTTCTGCAAACTTCCCCAAAACTTGGACGTAAAGATAGGATCCCTATCAGACACAATAGACCTCGGAGTCCCATGAAGGAAAACTATCTCTCTCACATAGAGATATGTATACTGGTCAACCGTGTAATTTGTCCTTACTGGTAGAAAGTACACTGATTTCGTATACCGATCCACGATGACCCAGACTGAATAGTGCTGGCCCACTGTTCTGGGCAATCCTACCACAAAATCCATCGTGATGTCCTCCCACTTCAACTTTGGGGTATCAAGAGGTTGCAAAACCCCTATTGGTCTCTGATGCTCTGCCTTGACCTACTGACAGGTCAGGCACTTTTCCACGTACTTAGTCACATCTCTCTTCATCCCAGGCTACCAATATAAAACTTTTAGATCTTGGTACATCTTCGTGGTTCCTGGATGTAGAGAACAAGGGGCAGTATGTGATTCATCTAGAATCTACCGTCTGATCCCAGTGTCCATCAGAACGCAAATTCGATCCTTCTATCTCAATAAGCCCATGCCTAAAACTGTGTAGTCCTTAGCTACTCCAGCAAGGATGTCCCCTCTGATTTTCCCCAATCATGGATCACTTAACTTCTTCTCCCTGATCCTCTACAAAAGAGTAGACTGCAGGGTGATGCTGGCTAACTGGCCCACCACTAGCTCAATTCCCGCTCAAGTCATATCCTCAACCAACTCCCTGGATATCTGCCTAGCACTATACAACTTTCCTGAATATCTGCCTACCACGTTAGCCTTCCCTGAGTGATAGAGGATCTCACAATCATAATCCTTTACCAGCTCCAACGAACGACTCTGTCTCATATTCAAATCCTTCTGGGTGAAGAAATATTTCAAACTCTTGTGATTCATGTATATCTCACACTTCTCACCATATAAGTAGTGTTGCCACACCTTCAGTGCAAAAACTACTATTGCATGTTCCAGATCATGTGTGGGGTACCTCTGCTCATACTCCTTCAGATGATGTGATGCACAGGCAATCACCTTCCTTGTCTACATAAGGACACAACCTAGGCCTTGCCTTGAGGCGTCACAATAAACCACATACTTGTCCTAATCTATCAGAAGACTCAGAACCAGAGCAGTGATCAGACTCTTCTTCAGTCTCTGGAAGTTGTCCTCACACCTGTCTAACCACATGAACCTCTGATTCTTGCATGTCAACACTGTCAGTCGTAACACAATCTTGGAAAAACCCTACACAAAGCGTTTGTAATAACCTTCCAATCCCAAGAAACTTCTAATCTTTGAATCATTCTTTGGCCTTGGCCAATCTCTAACTGCCTCAATCTTAGCAGGATCCACCATTATTCCATCTTTACTGACTATGTGACCTAAGAAAGTCACATGTGGCAACCAGAACTTGCACTTCTTGAATTTCGCATACAGCTTGGGCTTTCTCGGCCTCTGTAGCACTAATCTGAGATGTTGCTCGTGCTCTGTCTCTAACTGAGATTATACCAGTATATCATCGATAAAGACAATCACAAACTATAACGCCCTGGTTACCCCAGAACAGTTACGGTGAACGGTGAACCAGAAATTTAACTCGCTACCCGAGTCCTTTGGTTAAAAACGTGCTTCTAAGTGTTATTAACAGGCTAAGGTGAAAAACCAATAAAAAAGAAATGATATATTTTATTTAATACATAAAATTGTTTATGGGCCCATAAAAAACATTTACAAGTTATTTACAACTCAAAATGGTCATTACTGTTTCAAATTTACAAACCCGCCGACCTAAGCGGCAAAAATAGGGTAAACCCCTTTGTTCATCTGAGAACTTCTTGGCCAAGGTGGTCAAGCGACCGCATATGTATACATCACCACCTAAGCACTCCACTCAAGGTTGGGTGAGCTTTTCTTTCCCTTTACCTGCACAACATAGCACCCATGAGCAAAGGCCCAGCAAGAAAACACAATATATCATGAATACAGTATCAACAATGATTATAATAATTATTCAGGACTCTCAGTCCAAAACAGATGAGTGACAGTTGCAAAATTCACTAAGGTGGGTTCCGTTCCCTCTAGCCATGTGACGATAGGGTCACCGGGGCTTTACAAATAAGTGAACCTTTCACTAGTTTAAACAGGATAGGTGCTTGATGACTAATCACCAACATAACCTTCCTCATGACCATAGAGTAATAACCATGGTATTCCACTCCCTAGCCATGTGAGAAGCACTCACCTAGGCCTTAGGCCCTGGCTCTGAGTAACTAGTCTTAGACTAGTCAAGCGCTTATAAGTTTCATCGACCTTAGGGTCGGTCCAGAATTAATGTCCCTAGAGGCATTCAACGCTGATATTGATTAGATCTAATCTTTAATCGGCCCTGCGTTCAGGACGCTTATGCCGTTTCTGACTCTCAGGTCAGTAATATGCGACCAGTGCCGTCCCTAACTAATCAGTGCCATACACAAGTAAGCAAGCTCTGATAAGCATTTAATATGTAATGAATGTCCACATTTATCAACCAACATGCCTCAACAACAATCATGCATGTCATATACACAGGGTGCAGTTTTCTTACCTCTGATTCGAGCGAGAATGAATAAAAGAATGACCCTTGAGAACGATCTGACTTTTAGCCCTTTAGCGGTCACCTAGTCATAGCCAAATATGGGATACTATCAATAAAATTAATAACAAAGGTTCCCAAACTAAGATCTAGCCTCCGGGACATCAATCCCCACTAATCCGGGTAGTAGGAACAATCCTGAGGCCTAAAACCAAGTTCCCGAAGCCAAAACACTCAAACGTGCTCAAAACCACTCAAGAGCCGCGGCCCTAGCACCTTGAGTTATGACCCCCAGCCACACTAGGAGCAAGGGCCGCGGTGCCCAGCAAGGCCAAAATGCTCCACCTGCTTCTTCGAGCTAGGGCCGCGTCACCCAAGAACAGGGCCACGGCCCCCAACCCAGAACCAACCACAAACTCGATCTCCTTCATCCCAAACCCTCCACAAACATACCTAAACACTTCCAAATCCAAAAATCAAAGTTCCCAAACTTCCCAATGGTCCAAAACCATCAAATCCCGAGGCTCAAATGAACCAAAAACTCAACGATTCACAAAATCCAATTCAAAGCTTAGAAACGCTAAAAACTCAAAACTTAAAACTTAGATTACCTTTGATTGGGTTTTTTCTCATCAAATCCTTCAGTCAAGAAGCTTCTAATCTTTCCTAGGATTGCTATGCCTCGATCCTCGCTTGATTCTGACTCCTAGAACTCGAGATTTCTTCAAAAATGCTTCGAACGGTAAAATGAGCTAACGGGAAGAGAAAAAAGGTTTTCTAACGTACGGTTCTATCTGACAAGCTACTTCAAGCTTAAGTAACCTAAAATAAAACCTAGTGCTCGGGGTCCCAAAATCACCCACTGAAACATTATAGTCAAAACTCCCAGAATTTCTTCCTAATCTCAATAACTCCCAATTTATCATCAAATAAACATTCCCATTACTCAATACCCCAATAAAAGACCCCGTTATGACAAAACCGCTAATTCATAATATAATACCGTCTTATGCCGAATAGCTTGAATATATCTCCATAATAATGGGATCTCATCCATAACTCACAATATGCACCAAAATACACAAATATGCCCTCAACGGGCCAAATTTCCAAAACACTCTAATAATCAAATGTGGACCCACATGCATGCATATAACATCATATTATAATATAATTCACATAAACATGCATATTATCAGCTAATGGCATAATTAAACAGTTATGGCCCTCCCGGCCTACTAATCCAACCATTAGACCGCATTAGGGATTTCGGGGCATTACACAAACTAATCTAGGTAATCTTTGAACACCCTATTCAACAAATCCATAAATATTACTGGGGCATTAGTCAGTCCAAATGATATCACCAAAAACTCATAATGCCCGTACCTTGTGCGAAAAGCGGTCTTTGGTACATCCTCCTCCTAGATCCTCAGCAGGTGATAACTAGATCAAAGATCTATCTTGGAGAATACCATCATACCCTGTAACTGATCAAACAGATCATCAATCCTTGGCAGAGGATACCTGTTCTTGATAGTCAACTTGTTTAGTTCTTTATAAGCGATACACATCTTTAGAGAACCATCTTTCTTCTTTACGATGAGAAACTAGTCCTGATAAAACCCAAGTCTTGTAACTCCTGTAATTGAACCTTTAGTTCCTTCAGCTCTGTCGGAGCCATCCTACAAGGTGCCCTAGACACTAGCTCTATCCCTGGTGCGACTTCAATCACAAACTTTCTCCTTGTGTGGAGGTAACCCTGGTAGATCCTCTGGAAACACATCCAGAAACTCACAGACTAATCTGGTCTGTCCTGGTCCCTCTATCATTACCTGAGTGGTATCCACCATGCTAGATAAGATTCCTATGCATTCCTCCTGCAATAAGTCTCTCGGTCTATGTACAGATATCATAGGTTTATGGGGCCCATGCATAGTGCGAACGACTACAAAGGGATCCTCACCCTCAAGCTCAAAGCTTACCATTTTCTTCTTACAATCTATCGTTGCCCTATACTTCTTTAATCAGTCCATACCCATAATTATGTCGAAGTCGGTCATAACTAACTCTATCAAGTCAACTGAAAATTCCCTGTCATCCACTATCACTAGTAATGATCTCACCCATCTCCTGGAAACTACTAACTCTCTAGTAGGCAACATAGTACCAAACCCCATAGGATAAAAGTCACATGGTCTACATAGTCCTTCTATAACTCTACTAGAAACAAAAGAGTGTGTAGCACCCGAATTAATCAAAACAGTATAAAGGGTCCCAGCACTAAAAAGTTGACAATTAACCACTGAGGGACTAGCCTTGGCCTATGCTTGAGTCAAGGTGAACACCTGAGCTGGCGTCAGATTGTCCACCTTCTTAGTCTCTTCCTTTTGGGCTTTTGGGTAGTTCTTCTTCAGGTGTCCCACACTCCTGCAGATGAAGCAAGCCTTCGCCTGACATTCCCCAATATGGCGCCTCCTGAACTGAGTACACTCTGGGAATGCTTTCCAGGTCTCACTACGACCCTGGCAACCTATCTGTATGCCTTGTGGCCTCCTATCTGGCCCTAGAGCTGAAATTGTATATGGAGTCTTTCTCTTTTGGTCACTAGGGCCTCCCCCCCTACCAAAGCCTACAAATGGAGGTCCCGACCTCCTAGAATCCCTTCTAGCTGCATTTTCACGCCAGATCTTATTCTCTGCGCTCTCATCTGTAAGCACCTTCTCCATAGCCTGTACATAGGTAGTCACCCCTAACACAGTGGTAATACGAATACCCCAGGCTATCATAGGCTGCAGCCCCTAGAGTAACCTCTCTCTTCTAGTCCCATCAGTGGGCACTAAATCCCCAGCAAACTTTGCCAATCTGTCAAATTTCAAGGCATAATCGGTCACTCACATATTTTCCTGTAGTAACTTACTATAAACTTCAGACTTCGCAACTTTAACTGTGTCATTGTAGTATTTCTAATTGAACAAAAATCTAAATTCCTCTCATTCCATAGTATTTACGGCCCTGGTCATGGATAGCACCTCCCAACATATTCAGGCATCCTCTTGAAATTTGTAAATGGTGCATACCACTATCTCATTACCACATACCCTCATGAAATCCAGGATGGTGGTTATCATAGTCATCCACTACTCAGCCTTCATTGGGTCTGAGCTACCCTCAAAAGCTGGAGGGTGCTGTTTTCTGACCCTTTCATACAAGGGTTCCCATCTATCTCCCTCTACCTAGGGTTGTACTGCCGCTTGTACCACTGACTGTATCACTTATGATACTGCGAGTTGTAGGTTGCCTGCTGGAACCTGTTGCTATTTCAAGAGGCGAATCTCATCTTCTTGCCTCTATAACCTGGCTTGCAAGTAAGCAAGAACTTGTTGCTAGTTTTCTGGAGCGGGCGGTGGGGCCTGACCCTGGTCATTCTCTTCCCTGGCCTGTACCACTTGGCCAACCAACCTCTCTGACCTTCAAAGAAGCATACTAATAACTATTTCACTCGACAGTAATAAAATTGGCTATTAGGTAAGTAATAACTATACCTATTGTCGTCTGACGATCCAAGACCGAACAAACAAACAAATGTGATGCTAATAAGCAGGCCAACACGTAAGCACTTCATGATATTCATCAGTAGTTAACGATGCAGATAAGCATATTCAAGCATTTATACATGTATAACAATGCTAATAAGCATGTTTTTTAATCCCTGCTAGTATTAACAGTGCTCATAAGCATTTCTTGGCCTATATGTAAAAAATGACCCTAATAAGTGTGTCCTGACCTACATGTCCATATAATAACGCTAATAAGTGGTTCCTTTGCATTCACAAGCAATAATAATGATAATAAGCATGTTCTTGATCATTAATGCAACAGTCAAGGGCCAGGCCCTATAAGAATATCTCATGCTCACTAATCAGGTATGCAGATAACGCATATACATTAATTTTAAACAGTTAAGTACTTAGTCACATAAGTAGTGACCAAACGCTGAGTCGAACTTGTCTTTAGTGGCTAGTGTACGTGCCTGGAAAGTCTTCAGGAACCCTTAAACATTGGCAGCTCTGATAACAAGTTGGAACGTCCTCCTAATCAAAGACCGTTACACTGTGTAACTTTAAATAGTGTGAGACTTGCTAATCAAATCATTTGGTCATAAACGTGTAAATAAGGTTAATGTCAAGGGTTAGAGTTAAAAATTTTGGTCAAAGGAAACATTGACTTATCATTTTAAAGTTTAATACATACATGGGATCCCAAAAGGTTACAAACACATGTTCGAAAATGTATATACAATCAAAAGTTACAAACAGCCAGTCTAAGCGAAAAATAAAGGATACAACCCTAGTTCCTCTGAGATATCCACAACTGTGGTGGACGAGCAGCCACATATATACACGCTGCCACTGAAGTTCTCCAACTCATGGCTAGTCAAGCAATCCTTTCCTTTTACCTGCACCACATAGCACCTGTGAGCTAATGCTCAGCAAGATAACTTAAACATGTGCATAAAAGTAAATACATATCTAGCATGCCCAGCAGTAATATCCTACTCCTGCATGCATAAAATTACGAATAAATGATCATTGGATCATTCTGGGGCCTGTTGCCCTTAATAGATGATCGTAGAGTCAACCGAGGACCCTATGCCATAAATATGTGACCATAGAGACACTTGGGGCCCTTGCCCTTAGCTCTGAGTAACTAGCCATAGAGCAAGCTAAGCGCTTTGTCATCCAACGACCATAGGGTTAGCCAACGTAATAGTACGTCCTTGATTGGACCTAAGCCTTTTGACCAGTGCGCAGAGCCATATTGCCGCGCTTGACTAATAAGTCAAGGCTTTAATCAGACATTCAGAAAACCAAACAAACAGATACCGATACAGATAACCATACTTTAGACAATACAAGTATGCATACATATAAATCATGGAATCATAACCAATCAAGCACAAACACGGTAATAACCTTTCTTAATAGGGTCGAGCCCTACCTTTGTAAATAAGGAAAGCATTCATTAAACAATTATCCAGACACACAGGATTTAAGCATATCCTAAATAACGTTCATTCTTAGGGGCCGAGCGCTATTCATAGTTATAGTCAACAATTGGGCCAAGCCCTAACCACATATGTCACGTATTGGGTGTAGTTTTCTTACCTCAGGTCTGTGTACAGCGTAATAATCAAAATGCCCCTCGAGCATGATCCTTTCCCGAGCACTAGCGGTACCATAGTCATAAAAAAATAAATGATATTCATCAATATCGAGTATATAAAGGCTTCCAGACTGAGTCCTATCCTCTAGGATCTTAAATTCTACTAAATTGGGTAGTAGAATCGATCCCAAGCCCTTAGGTTTGAGTTCCCATTACTCAAAACCTAACCTGGCCGAAGTTGCCCAGGTGAGCCGCAACTTGACCCTAACGGTTGTGGCGCACCTCTTAGAATAGAAAGCACCGTGTCTAGAATTTGAGATACTTGCCCCGACTTGCCCCTGAGGGTCGCGGTGCGCCTCTGAAATAGAAACCCCTCCTGAGCCATGCATTCACACGGGTTGCGACGCCCCAAGAACAAGGTCGCGACACAACCCTATGAACCCAAATTTTCCCTTTTTTCTCCTCATCCAACTCCTATCAAAACCATCCCAAATAATTCCTAGAACCATAATTCAATCCCCAGAAAAAATCCTATCAAAACCATCCAAAATAATTCCTAGAACCATAATTCAATCCCCAGAATAGAATAAACATATTCTCAGGAACAAAACCCAACCTTAAGTTCACCCAAAATCCTACGAAAACACAAAATCAATACCTTGAGCAACAAAGCTCAAGAATAGTCTAAGAACTCTAGAAAAGCATGACAGAATTCAACTAAAACAGGGACTATAGCATACCTAAACTGTGTTTTCTATCCTTTTAGCTGCAGCAAATCCAAATCCTAACCCAAGCCTTTAATTTACACAAAAAGTTGAGAGAGAGAGAGAGCCAGTTAGGAGAGAAAGAGAGCTGATGAGAGTTTAAGTGTTTGCTGAGTGTTTTGTATTCTGTGTGGTTTACCTATGGTTCAAGTTACCTTAAGTAAATGTCGAGGCTCGGGGTACTCAATAACAACCCTGAGGGTAAAATAATCAAAATCCCCAAAATTCCCTCCTAATCTCACCAACTCCAAATATATCCTTCAAATACTTATTCCCGTTACCAGATAACTCGATAATGTTCTAGATTCCCAAAATACCCCTTGACTCACCCCGAGTCGGGTATTAGTTACCGTTGTGACTTTCCCGCTAACTTGCTCCCTTTGATCATCTCGTGCCGAGTAACCTAAATATATCCACATAATAATGTGGTCTCACACATATAACACATATATGAACATATATTCCAAATATACATGTAATGGGTCAAATTACAAAAATTGCCCTTCTAATAAGAAACGGGGCGACATATACATATTTAATATACCTAAACATTCATGTCTAGTCATATTATAATATAACTCACATAATCATATAATGACACACATATGTACCACATAAACACTCAATTCCATAATTTTCCATCCTGGCCCCATAATCAAGGCCCTAAGCCTCATTAGGTACAAAAGTAATGCCCTTTGGTTTGAAAAATGCTGGTACGACTTACCAATTACTAGTAAACAACATGTTGAAAGACCAAATCCGGAATGACATGCTTTGACATCTTGAATAAATATTATATGAAGCTTAGTCCCCTTAAGTATTCTTTTGGGTCGAATTAGGAAATTTTTTTGGATTCATAGTAAACTTGCGAGGAATCGAGGCCAATCCTGAAAAAATTCGAGCACTGATCGAGATGCAGTCACCAGCCAAAATTAAAGATATACAAAGGCTAACAGGAGAATTGCGACTCTGAGTATATTTATCCATAAATCTATGGACAAAAATGTCTCATTTTTTAATCTACTTAGAGGAATAAAAATTTTGAATGGACAAAAGAATGTAAACAGGCTTTTCACGCACTCAAGGACCATATGTCGCAACCGCCCATTCTGTCCAAGCCAATCGAAGGAGAAATTTTGTACACCTGCCTAGCAATAACAGAGTATGCTGCCAGTGCTGTTTTAATCAGGGAAGAAGACAACAATCAAAGGAAGTGTACTATATAAGTAAGAGGCTAGTGGGAGCAGAATTATGTTATCCAACTATAGAAAAATTGGCTTACTGCTTGATACTGACATCAAGAAAACTGCGACCCTACTTTCAAGCTCCCCCTATAGTAGTTTTTACCGACCAGCCAGTACAGCAAGTCTTGCAAAAACCAGAAGTCGCTGGCCGACTATTAAAATAGGAAGTTGAGCTAGGGCAGTTCGAAATGTCTTATTTACCACGAGTAGCCATAAAGGGACACACCTTAGAAGACTTTGTAGCTGAATTCACTAGAATCCCAACCAATGACCATACTATAGAGCTTGAAGCCCAAGATAAAGCTCCCACTTGGAGACTGTTCATGGAAAGATCATCAAATGAGCATAACTCGGGGGCAGGGTTGATTCTAATAACCCTTGAAGGACATAGGCTTCACTATTCAATTAGATTGAATTTTAGTGCCTCCAATAATGAAGCCAAGTACAAAGCACTGCTCACAAGATTTTGACTTGCGAAGGATGTGAATGTAAAGTCACTTGAAATATACAGTGATTCCCAACTAGTTGTCAATCAAATAACAGGATAATATATGGCCAAGGTTGTTAAAATGGTTGCGTATTTGAACAAGGCAAAAGACTTGCTGGCTCAGTTTGAAAAGTATACATTACAGCAAGTACCTCGCGACCAGGACTCCAATGCTGACGCCTTAGCCAAATTAGCAAGCGCCAAAGATGCCAACACGCTGAGCAGAATGTCGGTCAAACATCTATCAGCTCCTAGCATCCAAGTAGAAGAATCATCCCTAGTGATACAAGCAACCGACACTTGGATGACCCCCATCATTCAATGTCTCGAACAGGGATTGTTACCAGTGGAGAGAAATAAGTCGAGAGCACAACATAGGCCGTCAACTTGATTTGTCTTGCTGAAAGGAATCATGTATCGACGAGGATATTTTGTGCCCTTGTTGCGATGTATTTCCAAGAAAAAAGCTAGGAAATGATGCAAGAAGTACATGAAGGGTTTTGTGGAGATCATGCTGGTGGAAAAGTTTATCAAAATAGATTCTACAACAAGGGTATTTCTGGCCTACTATGATCGAGCATTCTATGGAGTTTTTTAAAAAGTGTGATAAATGCCAAAGATTCTCCAAGATACCTCGAAAAAACCCCAAATGAGCTTAACCAAATGCAAAGCCCATGGCCATTTGTAGTTTGGGGAATAGACTTGATAAGATCTTTGTCTACAGGAAAAGGAAATGTTAGGTACGTAGTAGTCGCTGTTGACTACTTTACTAAGTGGGTAGAAGCTGAGCCGCTCACAAAAATCACAACCAAAAATGTATTGGACTTCGTTGTCAAAAGCATTGTACATTGTTATGGACTGCCAAAAAAGATCGTATTAGACAATGACACAATTTGACAGTGACATGTTTATTGATTTCTGCGAACGACATGGAATAACGAAGAGCTTTTCATTGGTAGCCCATCAACAAGGGAACAGACAAGAGGAAGATGTAAACAAAATGCTAAAGGACACACTAAAGAAAAGGCTTGAACAGGCAAAAAGGGCATGGCCTAAAGAATTGCCCGAGGTACTCTGGTCATATAGAACAACACATCGAACAACAACAGACCATACATAATTTTCTTTAGCATATGGGTATGAAGCCATGTTACCAGTTGAGTTAGATCCACCCTCGCATAGAAGGATGACATATGACCAGAATACGAACAACCAATTGCAAGTTGCAGCGTACTAGCAAAAGGTTGCACTATATTTTAACTCTAAAGTACGCGAAAGAAAGTTGGACATAGGAGACTTGGTGCTTAGAAGGGTTTTTCTCAATACTCGCGACCAGGCTGCTGGAGTACTTGGACCAAACTTGGAAGGTCCATATCAAATTGAAGAAATTATTCAACCAGGCACAAACAAACTTGCTTGCTTAAATGGAGATCTCGTTCCTCGCTGTTGGAATGGAGAACACATGCACAAGTACTATCAATGAACATTTCTTTCTAAAGATTTGGCTTGTATTTAGTTTTACTTTTTATAAGTTTTTGAACAAGGGCTGGCTAGTTGAATGGCTGGTCACTTATAAGTGGAAGATCAATTTTTGATCACTCGTAAAGACACGAATTTTTGTCCATTTTTTACTAGAAATAAAAGGAACTGTGTGCAGTGAGTTATTCATGCCAACTATTGTATTTATGACAAGTAGTTTCTCATTACGTGTGTTATTTTGCTATATTCTCATTTATTGTTTATAAGTCCACTAGCAGTAATGTTCGAACAGGTACTGGTCAATGGCAAGTGACCGAGAACCTTAAACTTCTGGATCACGTGGGGGCATATAAGATACCAAGTGAGCAAAGCATATTATAAACATATGTGAAGACACGAGAAAAATAAGGGAAAGCATATGACGACACTTAGAGTATTTTTTAAATTTTGTGAAATAATGAAGTGTTATGATAGGTTTGGTCATATGATCAGATGTTATAATAACAATTGTAATATCAAGATGAAATATATTTACAATGCGAGCAATTTTTACTCAGATGTAATTAAAACTATCATAAATAGTAAATAAAACTATCGTAGGGAGAAAATTGTCATAACACCACGAACAGTTTGTTCGGGTGTTCTAGTTAATAAAGAAAGAAAAAAATATCTACTATGCAGCTGCGAGGGGGGGGGGTCCTACTGAGGTTGTTGGTTGACAGTGGTTCCGACTTCCTCTTCTACTCCGTCAACGCCTGTTGCCAAGGAAATTTCAGGAGACTCCGGGGCATTCTTCTCCACTTCCAGGCGAGCAGCACACCGAGCAAGCTCAGATTGTTTTACCTACTCGGGAAGATAATCAATGTTTGCACCTTGATTGTTCTTCTAGAACATGTAAAAGCAATTGAAGGTTGCTCCCTGGAACCTCTCCAACTCGCTGGCATTCTGCTCTTCGAGCAACTTAACGCGATCCTCCAGCCTGGTGGTCTCCTTCATGCTCTCGACCAGATCTTCTTGCAGTTTGATTGCCTCCTTATATTTGGTCTCAGATGCTTCCTTGTATCTATCCTTGGCAGCAACAACTTTGGCCAGATCTTCCTTTCTCTTCCTTAGCTCTTCGGTCAAAGCAACAGCGTTGTCCGTTGCTGCTTTGACTTTGGCCTCCCATGCTTTAATCTCATCAACATGTTTTGAGCCGATCTCCTTGACACGATGCCAACCATTATTCATGGTCAGAAGAGCATGCGAACACTCAAAAAAAATAAAGTTGTTAGTATCAATAAAAGGAAATACTGGTCGATTAAAATAAAATAATGAAAAGAAACTTATGCCAATCATTTCGTTGAACCCAAGAGCAAGGACCTGCTTGGGTTTCAATGAAGGGATGGAAGCAAAGGCCTCTTTACTTAGGCGATGCTTGCTACCTTTTGGACTTTATCACTTGTTAAGCTGGAAGCGTGGCTCCTATTCGGTAGAGGACTTAGTGCGAGGAGGTAGAGGAAGAATGGTTGTCGTGGAGGGAGTGGCAGTGGGAGTGTTTGCTGCTCGAGTCTTTTTGCTTGGAGGTGCCACACTAGCATCTCCAGCGTTTGTTCTGCTAAATTTTTTCGGGCCAGCAGATTTGCCCCTGGAAGTATATATGTCGAACACAGTGTTGGTTTGCATGACTACAAAAAAGAACGAGCAGATATGTTAGAAAAAGTTATGTGCATTGAGAAAACAAACCAAAAGAAATTCTAACTATTGTACCCGAACTACAATTACTGGTCGCTACGTTATCTAAGGAACTACAACTACATTCACTATCTGCCTTGAAGAAGTCCAAGCTAATACTTCTGGTCGAAAAACTTAACTTTCATCCTTTTCAAAAAAATGATAAGGGATGGGAAATGTATCTATGAGTGAAAAATCCATACAATTCTAGTCGAAAGATTCAAACACGCGACAAACATATTCAGGCAACTTTTGTTATCCCATCCCATTTTGAGGAGGGATCTCAGCTTGTCGGGCGTTGGGGTCAGGCTCTTGGATGGTCACTCCCATCGGATGATGCCTTGGGTGTTGTGACACATCTTGTTGATGTTCCAAGTTTGCTTGTTCATCAGTGCCATCTCTAGTGGCACTGCGCACAGTCGACTCCCTCACCTCTTGGTGAGGCTCCAAAAGGTCGAACAACCTTAAATTACTTTCTATGACCAGCTCCTTGATGCTTTTTTCTATATGCGTCATGCTGGCCAAGGCTGCAACCCTTATCTCCATTTATGAAGTAGGCTCTGGTCAGTACCATGGACCTACACACGATACAAACCGACTTAGGACAAAGAAAAAAATGAAAAAGCGACCAAGAGAATACCGAACAGAGATTAAAGAGTTTACCTACTCGAGTGAAGGCCATGTTATATCCGACCAGATCATTGTGAGGATATACTCTTGGAAGTACTTCCCCACATTGGATTTATAAGTTATATCACTTAGGAATGTGCGACCAGATTCCTGGTGATCGAAATGGAAGAACCTTGTGTTATTTTGGTTGGGGTCGGATTCGAGATCGAACAAAAAATTGATCTCGTGAGGGGTGGGCACAAATCACTATTTATGGTTATGTAGAATATAGAGTGTTGACATCACTCTATATCCGTTGGGGTTTATTTGAAAATGGGCGACCTCAAAATTGTATGCTACCCTCGGAAAATTCGTGCAAGAAAAATTTCCCTTACTTCTATGTGTACCTCCACCAGGCACTAATGGCACCTCCGAGCACATTTGCCCTCTGGTCGGGTGTAGGCTTATATAGAATAATCCTAGGAAGCCCATACTTCTTTGGATAATTGTAATGCCCCGAATTCTCCGATGTGTTTAGTGGCGGTTTAGTTGGCCGGGAGGGCCCTAATTTTTTAATTACGCCATTAAATAAATATATGCATGTTTATGCGAATTATATTATGATATAATGATATATGCATGCATGTGGGTCCACATTTGATATATTATGTTGTTCTGATAATTTGGCCCATTGAGGGTAAATTTGTGTATTTGGGTGCATGATGTGATTTGTGAATGAGATTCCATTATTATGGAGATATATTCGAGCTATTCGGCATGAGACGGTAATTTTTAGTGGATTAGCGGTTTTGTCATAACGGGATCAATTTTGGGGTAATAGAAATGTTTATTTGATGGTAAATTGGGAATATTTGAGATCAGGGTGAAATTCTGGAAGTTTTGGCTATAATGTCCCCGGGGTTGTTTTCGGGACCCCGAGCATTAGGTTTTATTTGAGGTTACTTAAGCTTGAAGTAGCTGTCAGATAGAACGTACGATAAGAAAACCTTTCGTTCTCCTTCGTTAGTTCATTTTTGCCACCCGAAGCATATTTGGAGAAATCTCGAGTTCTAGGAGTCGGAATCGAGCGAGGATCGAGGCATAGCGATCCTAGAAAGGATTAGAAGCTTCTTGACCGAAGGATTTAACAGAAAACAACCTAATTGAAGGTAATCTAAGTTTAAAGTTTTGAGTTTTTAGAATTTCTAAGCTTAGAATTTGACTTTGTGAATTATTGAGTTTTCGATCCGTTTGAACCTTGGGTTTTGAGGGTTTTGGTGCATTGGGAAGCTTGGGAATCTTGTTTTGATGATTGGGGAATGTTTAGGTATGTTTTTGGAGGCTTTGGAGTGTTGAAAACGCGTTTGGGAATGGCCCAGAGTTGAGGGTCGCGGCCCTGTTCTTGGGGTGTCGCGGCCCTGCCTTGAAGAAGCAGGTGGAGTTTTTGTGCTTGCTGGGCGCCGCAGCCCTTGCTTCAGAGAACTCTGGGGGCCACGGCCCAAGGTGCTAGGGCCGCAGCCCTTGCCCAGTTTTCGCCCCGTTTGCCCGTTTTGACCCCGGGAACCTAGTTTTAGGCCTCGGGAGTGTCCCTACTACTTGGATTAGTTTGGATTGATCTCTTGGAGGCTAGATATTGGTTTGAGAACCTTTGATTATCATGTTATTGATGGTATCCTATAATGTGTTATGATTAGGTAACCGCTAAAGGACTAAAAGCTAAACCGTTCTCAATGGTCGTTCTTTTGTTCGTTCTAGCTCGAATCAGCGGTAAGAAAACTGCACCCAAATGTGACATGCATGGTTATTCATGAGGCATGTTGGTTGTATAAATGTGGACATGAATTGATTGTGGAATACTTAGCAAATCTTGCTCACTTGTGCATGGTACTGATTCATTAGTCAGATTTGGCAAAGGTGCTAGTATCAACTATGAAGCTGTGACTTATCAGTGAGGTTCGGCAGTGGTACTGGGTACTGGTCACGTTGTGTTGACTCATTAGTCAGGACGGTCTTAGAATGTTCAACGCAAGCCAATAAAGATTAGATCTAATCGACTATCTGCATTGAATGACTCAAAGAGCATTAATGCCGGACCGACCTCAAGTTCGATGAATATTATTATAAGCGCTTGAAGGCTAGTGGCTTACCTAGCAGCCACTCTTCCATTTGAATTAGTGACTTGCTTGCCAGTCACTCAGTATGGTTTACCAGAACCTGTTGAAGGCTAGTGGCTTACCTAGCAGCCACTCTTCCATTTGAGTTAGTGACTTGCTTGTCAGTCACTCAGTATGGTTCACCAGAACCTCAAGTGATATTCACTCATCTGTTTTGAAAGCTATGAGCTCTATGTGATTATAATGATAATCATTTGATGATGTTTACATATAGTGTTATGTTTTCTTGCTGGGCTTTGGCTCATGGGTGCTATGTGGTGCAGGTAAAGGAAAAGAAAATCTCACCTAGCCTTGAGTGGAGAGCTTAGGTGGTGATGTGTACATATGCGGCCGCTTGACCACCACGGCCAAGGAGTTCTCAGAGGAACTAGGGGGTTTACCCTATTTTTGCCGCTTAGGTCGGCGGGGTTTGATATTTTGGAACAGTAATGACCTTTTTGAGTTGTAAATAACTTGTAAATGTTCTTGTGGGCCCATGAACATTTTTATGTATCAATAAAACATATCCTTTCCTTTTTACTGGTTTTCACCTTAACCTGTTAATAACACTTAGAACACGTTTTTAACCAAAGGACTCAGGCAATGGGTCAAATTTCCGATTCACCGTAACTGTTCTGGGGTAACAAGGGCATTACAATAATCTTCCACTATCCTGGTCGATATGACGCTCGGAGGGGAATTTTACCAGAGTACATCTGCTTGTGTACCCTCGTGTAGACGGGCCTTAGTTTGGATCTCAGGTGGCGCGAGCCTTATATTTTGAGGGTCGCTCGAAGGAACCTCAGTATTGGCTGCTGGCTGACTGGTAGGTGAGTCGATGGTTTTTCTTTTTCTCTGGGCAATTTGTTTGACACGGCCCACACTTGGTTTTTTCTTTGATGGTTTTCGTTTAGGATAGAATGAAGAAAAACTTGGTCGAGGAAAGTCGATCGTAGGAATCAGGGGTGGTGGTGAAGGCTCTGATATGGGTAAAGAAGGTTGTTTCTGGTCTTCGAACTGCAAGGAAAGGAGGTCACTGTCTATTGGTCTCTCAACTCCCCAGGGATCGTCCATTAAAATCTGAAAAGAATAAGGGAAGTAAGAATCTACGACCAGTAGAGAAATAAAATAAAAGGAAAAAGGATAGTACTAATCATAGATAAAAGTTAAGCTTTTGTCCGACCAGTAGCATCTGAGTACAAACAAAAAAAAAACCTCGAGCAAGTTAGAAAAATAGATCAAAAAGTGAATTTGAAAAGTTTTTTCAGAAAAACTTTTCAACTTCATTAACGGACGGGAAAAACCCAGTTTTTCTGAAATACCTCAAATTTTTACTTTGATTTTGTGCCCAAATAAGTTACAATATGCCAAAATACACTTCCTAAACATCAATATATGCCATAAACTGCCTAAAATACCTATTTTATCCCAAAAAGTCTTATGCATTTATACCCAAAACCGATTACCCTCAAGAACACATCAAGAATATGCAAAACCAGTTACATAAACAGACAAATCATGGTAAAAGATGCGAAACAATTGCTATAAAATCAGTAGGAGGGGTTTGAAAACTTACTGGAAGTGAAGTTGTTGAAGAAACTACTTGAAGTTGCTCGAAGAAGCCTCAAATCGCACTAAAACGCTTGATGTTCTTGGAGGTTTTTTCTAAGTATTCTTGAAGAGTGAGAATGATCAGGTAAAAATGAAAGGAAAGAAGGAGAGGGTATTTATATCTGTTAGAGTTATCTGACATGTAATGATGAAAATTAAGGGTTTTGGAAACTGCAATAACCATCAAATCAGTTCTAGAAAACCATAATGGTAATAATTACTTACCTTTTCGAGGAAATAAGTATAGATGGATAGGACAAGTTAGTAGAATGTTGATCGAGTAAGTTTATTAAATATTGTTCGCATTAAAATAAACATGGGGGGAAAATGTTTCCCTAAATATTTGCATGATGACGTGGCATGTTAAAGAGGCACGTTAACAACACGTGATTGGTTATTAATGAAGGATTGGTCGACCTACGACCAGAGTATCAAAAGAAATTGAGTTGCTCGATAGACATAAGGAATATGCTGAGCAGCAGGAAAAAAAAAAGATTGATAGAAACATGCCACCAAATCTTCTCGTGGGGCCGAGAGAAATGCTTAGAAATGGTTATAAGTTAGATATTTCCAGAATATTTATTAATTCAAATGTAATCAATGTTATTTATATTATTATTTTATTATGCTTGTAATGCAAGTTAAGGACGGCCCATAGACCATATGTACATCCATGAGCCTATAATAGGACTATAGGATTCCTTTATGTCTTACGCAATAATTTGTATTTAGAGAGAAATAATGATTTTATACACAGTATTTGTATCTATTTTAAAGACTTGTGAAACTCGGTGAACCCATGTTCGCTGATCCCAGGTTTTGGAATTCTTCTACATAAATAAAAACACTAAGTAGACGTAGGTCATTACCAATCTCTGGGGCCAAACAACTATAAAATCCTGGTGTCGTTTACATTGTTGAATTCAATTCTCTTATTCATATCGTCTTCGTAACTCCGTGTCGTTGACAAAATCTAGGGTCAACAATTTATATATATATATATTTGGTGTTTGAATACTCTGCCATGTTTGAGTATTTTTTATGTGTTTAAATTCATTATGGGAACTGTAATAATGCTTATATGTTGGTTGGTCATACATGCATGAATGTTTGGATGGCTTTTTAGTGATGGAATCCAACATTCCATAGGCAATCTATGATTATATGTAAGAAAATATTTAAGTCTTGAGTTCCAATAGGTCAAGTAAAAATTATATGAATCTGTTTCTGGATTTTCTTGATTTCATAATATATTTTAGGAATATTATATGTTCATAGGATGTGGAAACATTCCAAAAGGTTTTGAAATTGCAAGTTATGATTTTTGCAAAATTTGTGTTAAATCTGGAAAATGGCTTTAAAAAATTGTACAAACAAACAAATTTGGACAACGAGTTCCATTGGTAAATTAATGTATTTTTGGCTGATTTTTTTAATAAACACTATTTTCATATTGTTAAAACAATTGGTAAAGTTTCAAAGAAAAATATTAAAAAGGATAAGAAATATGATTTTTCAAAGTTAGGCAAAAGATTCTGGAAGCTTAAAATTGCTTTTGGGAACTCTTTTTACTAAGTAAAAATTGTTCAAATGATCTAATTTTTTTTATGGATAATGAATACATATCCTAGTATGGGTGTATGGAATTTTAGACCTAAATAATGAACTGAATAGATTTTATAAATTTTCAAAGTTCAAGAAAAGGATTAAGTTTTCCCTGGCCAATTTTAAATGGGGGCTTTTGAAAATAGTATTCACCAAGTAAAAATGGTTTTTTTTTAAACTTTTGCCAAGAACTTTCTTGAATAGCCAAGATTGGTTCTGCAAAGTTTGAGAATTTTCGGAGTTATAGTTTTCAAAATATAATTTTCTAAAGTTTTATACTTAGTAAAAATGGGAAATTTTCTATGTATTTTGCTAGGAAATGTAGTTTAGTCTTGATAATTATAGATTTGAGTTTAGCACACTAAATAATTATTAAGGTTAATTTGGATATTAGAAAATTAATATTTTTATTAATTAATGGATTTTGTTTAAGAAATTAAAAAGGATCCAAAACCCTAATTTTTCAAAGAAATGGATTTAACTATCTTTTTAAAATAAAATCAAATTTATCTTATTTTTTTCTTAAAAACAAAATAAACCTAATCAATATTTTTATAATTACTTCTTAATCAATTAAATTAGCTTAATTTTCAAAGTTTATGATTTAAGTGATCTTACCAAAAAGTATGAGATTTTTGGCAACTTATGAAAGAAAGAGTAAAATCGGTAAAGCTTGAAAGCTTCCAAAGCCATATTTTTCCCAGCTAGGTCTGATAGTGAGAACGAAGCAGGAAATTTCATAAAAGTCGACTTTCAAATAACTAGACTTGTTGAGGGAATTTTTCTGAACAACTTTAATGTCGTTATGGCTTAACACATGTGAGGATGAAAATACCCTTAGTGGGTATTCGATTGTGACCTTAATGCCAAAAATAGATTAATCTACTATAATGACATAATTAATTCGAGTACAATTTAGGATAGTTATAGTATTGTCTAACAAGACATGATTCTCCATGAGAAGATTGCCCGTCCACAGCAAAGGATAGCTGATAAGTTAGTATGTGATTTACTTGTCTACAACATGAATGAACTAGTGTGTTGCTCGCAAGAAGTAGGGTATATACGCTAGTTGAAGAGATGACTCATTAAGAGATAATTACTAGGTGACAGTTACACTTCACATGAGATAAGTTTGTCCTTGGGAATGCTTATGCTCCATTTTGAGATGTTATGTATAGTGGTTTGGGTCGCACCCAACCTCGAGATAAGTATGTCATGGGGAATTCTTATGCTTCGTTGTAAGATGTTATGAATTATGGTTTGATTCGCATCCAGGACGCTCAAGATAAGTACGTCCTAGGAATGGTTATGCTCTCTTGCAAGATGTTATGAATTGTGGTTCGATTCGCACTTGAGACCCTCGAGATAAGTATGTCCTAAGGAATGCTTATGCTCCATTATGAAATGTTATATATTATAGTCCGAGTCGTGCTCGTGACTCTCGAGATAAGCACTAGGTAACTTAGGAGTCTACACGATCCTAGGGGTGTTTATGCTCCGTTATGTAATGTTGTCTTAGTTTGCTTTGTAACTGTAGGACTTTAACCAGGGGATAAGTATGTCTTGGGGAATGCTGATGCCCCATTGTGAGATATGATTAATTTACTTAGTTGGCAACCGTGACAATCGATCAGAAGGTAAGTAGGCCAAGTAGCCTAGGGGTCTCATTGAGCTAGTGTGGATCCACCAACCTTGTTTAAGTTAGTATAAATGCACTAGGTAACCAATGGTTACCCTCAAGAGGGATTCGTGATTTAGATATCATTGAAGAGACTCGAGTCTGCTCTGTGATTTGAACTGAGATACTAGGGGATACTTTGGCAGCACCCGAATTGGCTTCTGGGGTCAAGTTTATTATTGGATATTGTTTCTCCTATTGCTCTGTTATGTTTTGTTATGGATTTCCTGCATGGTTTATGTTTCGCTTATGATGCTCAAGGTATTGAGGTACCACCAAGTTGCTTAGGTGTTCTTGAATTATTTGATTAGGGCTCAGATTTGTCCAGAATCCGAAGTGTGTAAGATATTTTTTATGTGGACAATGACTTGGTCATTGGTTTCTCTTATATTATTCTGCTATGTTTTGTTTGACTGATTTTACTAAGCATTATCGCTTACCTAGTTGTTCATGTTGTAGGTAAGAATAAATATAAGATGGAATGGAGAGCGCTGGGGTCTGCTTGTGAAAGTGTACATGTGGCTTGACCTTTAGGGAGTCTGCACTTTTGAAATGTTGTTTTTTTAATTACGTTTAAACTATTTTGGTTCAGAACAAGACTCTTAAGTTTAAAGTTTAAATGTTTTTAGTGTGTGCACACATTACAGTTAAAGTTTTTTATATGGATTTTTGAGACCTGTTTAATAGTAAATATGGTTTATTTTCCACAAAATTAGTAATAGTATTTTTGAGTCGTTACACACCCCGATTAATTCCTCGATCAAGAACCACATTACTCAAAACTTGACCACTGATAGAGAAGGAACACCTTGTAGACAAAATCATTTCATAACAAAGTTGGCAAATGCCATAGCCCAGGCAAAGGATAATTTTTTAAATGTCTTGTAAAGAAAATGCCATTCTACCCTATCGAAAGCTTAGGCCATATCAAAGTTAATAGCCATCCAATGTGTCTGATCAGATCTTCTAAGTCTACGAGAGTGAATAAACTTATGAGGAACAAACATATTATCCAAAACTAAGCAACCAGGAAGAACAACACTCTCATTAGAGGAGATAATTCGATTAAGAATGGGCTTAAGCCCATTAACTAAAACCTTAGAAATTATTTTATAGAAAGTGGAACATAAGGTAATAGGTATGAAGTCCTTTAAAGTTTTAGGATTCTTACTTTTAGGAATGAGGACAATAAGAGTAGAGTGATTTGTTAAATTTAACATGCAAGTATACGTGGCCGAATCAACTAATATATGATAAGTAAAGTGCCGATCCCACAAAGACTGATATTAATTACCAATAATTAACTTCTAACTCTAATTGATTTAAATAATAATTTCAGAATTATGAGTTAAATAATTATTACTAAAATTAAGGAAACAATTAATCACTAGAGAAATTCAGAGATAAAAATATGATTTAATTCAATGGATGTAAAGGTTAGGGTTTTAGTTTCATCAACCATCCACTTATGATTTCTAACTAATTTTCAATATTTCTTAATTCTATTGTGATAGCAGATTAAAACTATATATTATAGTCTTTCTAGGATTTATAATTCTCAACAACATATTATTTCCTACATCTCTGTGGTAAATCAACATATTGCAAGCTTTAAACATGTAATCCCTGAACTACACAATTTATAGAAGTACTCCTGTCTAATATAAAATTGTGATTATCTACCTATAGCATAATTAGCCTTCTCTTCTCAGAGCATAGGTTAAAATCATATTAACATGTAAATGGTGATCAATCATTCACAAGCATTAAGCATAAGATAAATAATTCACCATAGTAGAAAGAAACTCAGAAAAACTGTATTAAGAAATCAAAAGCTTCAAGAAGAATCCACTAACACCCTAACAACAAGATTAGTTCAAGACAAACATAATGGAATCAATCAAATTAAATATAAACATAAACTTAAGAATAAAGAGAATAAAGAAGAGATCAAGAAATAAAACTCTTACATCTTCAATGTTCTCTCCCAGGTCTCTAGTAATCTTTGAACATAAAAATAATGACTCCCCTCTAATTAACTCTTAAAAATGTTTTTAAATAGGAACCCTAAAATTGTTTTTCAAAATAAATGACGATTTCGCCCTTCTGATGGCCACTCAAAAATTACAAGCGTCGCGGCCCTGGTATTTAAGCGCCGCGGCCCGCCTCTTTGAATTTGCGCAATCATGGTCTCTGATTTCAGCACGCGCCGCAGCGCTCCAAACATGTGCTGCGACCCTTGAAATTTCCAGAAATTGTCTCTCTCTGTTTTTCCCTTGCGCTGCAACTCTTCATTGAAGCGCCGCAGCCCTTCACATTGACCTCAAAACTTACTTCCAAGGTTCCAAAATGAACAAGTCTCTCCGCATATGAATCCTCAACTATCTTCTTGTGGACTTTTAGCATAAATTTTCAAATTTCTATGATTTTTCGTTCATTTCCTCAACTCCATGCTTCCTCATTCTATTTCCTGCAAACATACCAAAACAAGCGTAATACCGCACAACATTCCACCAAATTGACTCAAACTTACCCTAAACACAGGTTAAAAACTATGCTAAAAATTGACTCATCAAATTCCCCCAAACTTGACTTTTACTCGTCCTCGAGTAAACCAAAACAAACAACTCAACTAATGAACAAAAACACAAACACACACACACACACACACACATGAATCAAGCCAGCAACAATACTAAGCTTCAAGCAATGACAAACAACTCAAATATATAATCTTCAAAGAACTCAACTTTTAATCCATAATTTCAGTTAAGACATTTATTCCATTCAATTAAACAAAAAAAATAGTAGCTCTCAAAATACAAATTAACTAAAATGTAATTGAATTAATTTTTGCTCACTAAATTTCCGCCTCAATCCAACAACCAGCAAATATCCCATAAGCTTGCTACACCTACTAATCTCCACTAATGTAGACAAAACAAGCTCAAAAATAATAGTTTTTTTCAAGCTTATAATTGAATGGCATAGGTAAAGGTGGATGAGAAAGTCATTTAAGCTCAAAATGTACCATGAACACTAACCAACCAACCAATTCAACCCTTAATACAAATCAGAAAACCAATCCCAAAGTTCCCAATATCTTATCATTTTGAGAGAAATTGCATAATCAAATATATATATATGACATTACACTCCCCCAAACTTATTCCTTGATATTACAATTTGGAGTGTAATGATTTCTCATGTTTTTTTTTCTTTTTTCTTTTTCTATTTTTCTCTTCTTTCTCTCAAAATATATTTTCTTAATTGTTGACACAACTTGTCATACATAACCCCCCCCCCCCCCCCCCCCTCCCTATTACAAATCAATCCCAATTACTCCCAATTATCGTTCCTATGTTCATGGTACATTAAAGGGAAAGAAAAATAATAGTTAGGTTCTTAATTTATAAGCTCAAAGAAAAATGTCAATCAAAAAACAAAAATCAATTTAGGCTAAAAAATGGGTAACTAAGGATTCCAACAAATAAAGGTTAGCTTGAAAGGCTCAAACAGTCCAAAGAAATGCCTAAATATTTTTCTAAGCATGCATTATCTAGGATTTTGCCTCAAAAAGCAAGCAAACAAGTTCTAAGATAAACCAATTTCAATCTTCCCTCCTTATTTTAAATTCAGTAGGCATAAATTTTATTCAATCACATAAAATTTATCAAAATCATGATTAAGCTCTCAATTATTTAAGTTTTTAAGTAAAAACAGAACAAAATATTCAACCAAGCACACAGATTTTTTTCTTTACAGTTTTATTCCCATTCAATTTATACAGCTCATCATTCCATCATATTATCATTGGCTAATCATTGTCAACTTGATTCAACTGACACCCTAAACAACCTAAACAAAACACAACTAACACAAAACAAGACAACACAGACAAAACACACAACAATAAATCTCTTCCCCCAAACTTAATCTAAACATTGTCCCCAATGTTTTTTTAAAAAATAAAATAAAAGTAAAGGAAAAGAAACTTACCAAAAACATTCAAAATGGTGGAGGCGGTTGATAAGGAAAAAGCTGAGATGGTGGTTGGAACGGAGCTACTCCTTCATTATTTCGTAGATACCATCGATTCACCAACACATTGAGTTGGTCCACGTGAGCGATTTGATACTCACTTTGCTGCGCCAGATATTGCTGCATATGCTGATTTTGAGCAATCTGATAATTTTTCCGTTGAACCAAATAGTTGAATTGGTTCTGCATCATTTGCATATCTGGATCAAAAGTACCAGCTTCAGGCTGAACAAGTCTCTGTGCAACAGGTACCTTATGCCTAGACTCCTCAAGAAGATTACCCTCTAATTCTGCTTCATTATCCTCATCTTCTACATCATGAATTATTTGTCTCTTGTCAGTGGAACGTTGTTGAGGTGGTGGTGCTTCTAAGGAAGGTGGTTCATAATTAAGCACCCTATTTTTAGAAATTGCAGACATAGGCTTCCTAACTACGTCACTTCCACTCATAACAACTCCATACGTACGACGTAAATCAATGAGGAACGAGCCATGTCCTAATCCTGTCGTAGTAGTCAACACACTAATATCTTTCTTACTTTTTCTAATAATTCGGCCGACATCAATAGCCATCCCAGTCATAATTGCATACACCAACAACAACCTCTCCTTGTTAATATCCGACATGTGAGTAGTCGGCATCAATTGTGCGCTCACAAAATGCACCCAAGTACGAGCCACATGATTCAACTGATAACGCCAAAGATACTTTGGAGCACCACCAACAATAGTAAAACGTGCCCCTTGCATACTCAAAGTTTCAGCGACCTCAATCCAATTAATGTCATCCCCATGAGCCCATTGATGATACTCATCATCCATTTGTTCATATGTCGGCATGTTGTACAAAACAACAATAGTATCTATACCTACAAGAACTTGGACACCTCTCACAAACACTTCCGTATTTTTCATCTCAACATAATTCGCATAAAATTCTAAAACCACCAAAAAATTGGCATGACTTACATCCTCCGTAGCAAACATAGCCCAACCCCTTCGTTGAATTTCTGCAAGAATCTCTTCATAAGTAGCAATTTCACATGGTTCTTCAGTATACTCAAAACCTCTCTCACTTATCACCTTTTTCTTACGTATCCTTTTATACCGATCAAAAGCTGCCTTACTCACAAATTTTGTAGCATCATATTCTGGGGCTGTTTAGGTTCCCTAGAAGAAGATGGTCTATTGGCGTTCCTAGAGGATGATGCTCTAGAAGGATTTCTTGTAGGTCCTATAATATCCTACTAAAAATTTGACAGCACCTCCCCTATATTTTCAATATTCCCCAAACTTTACAATATACTAATAATAATTTCAAACAGTTCAAAATTACACCACAATGCTGCTCAATCCATACAATAATCCCAAAACGATAATCCCTTCAACAATGTCTTCAATATAAGGAAATCACCCAAAAAGAATTCAAATACTTGTAGAAAAACTTACTTGATTGTGATAGACTACTCTTGAACCCTTCAAATGCCCCAAGTAACCAATAAATCTCATTTTGAACTCCAATGGATAGAATTTGAAAAACAAGGGTTTGAAAGTTTTGGGAATTAGGGATTTCTATAGCAAACTAGGGAATTTGAGTGAAAAACAAATGTTCGGAGGATAATATGTAAGGATTCAAGGTGTAATATGGGATTGGAGAGAAAATTTCTAGGTTGAAAGAGAGAAAAGTTAGAGAGAAAATTAAGAGAGAAATCTTGAATTTTTTTCAAAATGGAAGAAGTGACAAAAATAGAAGAAGGCAAGCCCTCTTAAGCCTTCGGATCCCACAAGCGTCGCGGCCCGTGTCTAAATTTTTTATTGATTTTTATTTTTTTTATTATATATATATATTTTCTGAGAATCCGATGATGTGTCGCGACCCTTCACCCATGCGCCACGACACTTGCTCCATGCCGAGCCAACCCCAACTTTTCGGGTTTTGTCAATGCTGCGGCCCTTGCTCCATGCACCGCAACCCTCTCTCCAGGCTTCAACATTTTCATTTTTTCAATAATTTTTACGATTTTCACAGTTCTATTACATTAAAAAAATACTAAAAATAATAAAAACTAAAAACTAAAAGAAAATAAAATGTCAAACCAAGACTAAACAAACTAAAATTGTTCATAAACTTTAATACTTAAAACAAATGAAAATTAGAAATAATGAGATGCCTCTCAAATGTGCTGTCGTTAACGTCATTTAGCCGGACGCTTCTTTATCTTCAGATCAAATGGGTTCCAAAATCACCACAGACTTGCATTTTTCCACCGGACCCTCCAAATAATGCTTCAACCTCTGACCATTCTCCTTAAAATGACCTGTTTTCTCACTATGAACCTGCACTACTCCATAAGGAAATGACGCAACTACCATGTATGGTCTTAACCATCTCGACTTCAATTTACCAGGAAAAAGTTTAAGTCTGGATTTAAATAGTAGGACTTTATCTCCTGGTTGAAAATCCTTCTTCAGTATTTGCTTATGATGAAAGGCCTTCGACTTCTCTTTATAGATCATCGCATTCTCATAAGCTTCATTTCAGAATTCTTCAAGCTCATTTAACTCCATAAGCCTATTCTATCCCGCCATAAAGAGATCAAGATTTAACTTTTTCACAACCCAACAAGCTCTATGCTCCAGTTCCACCGGTAAATGACAAGCCTTACCAAACACCAATCGATATGGTGACATACCAATCAGAGTCTTAAATGCAATGTGATAAGCCCAAAGTGAATCATCAAGCTTCTTCGACCAATCCTTCCTCGAAGTATTTACTGTCTTTTCCAAGATACATTTTATTTCCCTATTCGACACTTTAGCTTGGCCATTCGCAATTGGATGATAAAATAACGCCTTTCGATGATGAACACCATAGCGAGCACAAAAAGCAGTGAACCGCTTATTGCAAAAATGACTTCCTCGATCACTAATAATTGCTCTGGGGGTGCCAAATCAAGTAAAGATATTTTTATGAAGGAATCTAAGTACCTCTTTCCCATCACAAGTTGGAGTTGCTGCGGCTTTTACCCATTTAGAAACATAATCCACCGCAAGCAAAATATATTTATTATTATACGATGATGGGAAAGGTCCCATAAATTCTATTCCCCATACGTCAAATAACTCAACTTTCAAGATTCCAGTCATTGGCATTTGATCTCTTCTTGATATATTCCCAGTCTGTTGACAACGATCACAAGTTTTGACAAAATCATTAGCATCTTTAAATAATGTAGGCCAGTAAAACCCACTTTGCAAAACTTTTGTTGCTGTTCTTGTTCCTCCAAAATGACCGCCACAATGCAAACTATGACAGTGAGTTAAGATTGACAACATCTCCTCTTTGGGCACACATCTCCTAATAACTTGATTAGGGCAATGTTTATACAGAATAGGGTCCTCCCAATAATAATGCTTCACCTCTGAATAAAACTTCTTTAGTTGTTGCTTTGTCATCTCAGGAGGTATAACCTTTGCAGCCAAATAATTAGCATAGTCTGCAAACCATGGAACATCTTTACAAACACTCACTTCAAACAACTGCTCATCAGGAAAAGCATCATTAATATGAATTCCTTTGTCAAGAGAATCTTCATCAACCTCCAATCTAGACAAGTGATCAGCCACCAAATTCTCAGTACATTTCTTATCTTTAATTTCCACATCAAATTCTTGTAACAACAAAATCCACCGAATAAGACGAGGCTTGGAATCTTTCTTGGCCATAAGATACTTTATTGCGGAATGATCTGTGTAAACAACCACCTTATTCCCAATCAAGTATGGCCTAAATTTATCACAAGAAAACACTATGGCCAACAACTCCTTTTCTATAGTTGTGTAATTTATTTGAGCATCATTCAAGGTACGACTTGCATAATAAATCGTTCTGAATACCTTGTTAACTCTTTGTCCCAACACTGCCCCAACCGCAAAATCACTGGCGTCACACATCAATTCAAATGGCAAATCCCATTGAGGTGCAACAACTATAGGTGTCGAAATCAATTTTTCCTTAAGTATCCTAAAAGCATGTTGACACTTCTCATCAAAATCGAACGTAACCCCATTCATTAACAAAGTGGATAGTGGCTTCGAGACCTTGGAGAAATCTTTGATAAACCTCCTATAAAATCCTGCATGGCCTAAGAAACTCCTTACTCCTTTTACTGAAATCGGAGGTGGCAAATTCTCTATCGTAGAAATCTTAGCCCCATCCACTTCAATGCCTTTCTTACAAATCTTGTGCCCCAATACAATTCCTTCATTTATCATAAAGTGGTACTTTTCCCAATTAAGCACCAAATGCAACTCTTCACACCTCCTCAAAACCAGCTCCAAATTAGTAAAACACGTGTCAAAAGAGGGCCCATAAACCGAAAAATCATCCATAAAAATTTCAATCCCCTTCTCAACCATGTCAAAAAATATTGCCATCATACACCGTTGAAATGTGGTTAGTGCATTACATAACCTGAATGGCATCCTTCTAAAAGCAAAAGTCCCATAAGGACATGTAAACATTGTCTTCTCTTGATCCTCCGGTGCAATTACAATTTGATGATAGCCTAAGTACCCATCTAGAAAACAATATTAGTTATGCCCCGCCAACCTATCCAACATCTGATCAATAATAGGCAAAGGAAAATGATCTTTCCTAGTTGCCTTATTCAACTTCTAGTAATCTATACATATCCTCCAACCCACCACAGTCCTTGTTGGAATCAGTTCATTACTTTCATTCTTCACCACGGTCATACCACCCTTTTTAGGTACTACTTGTACTGGACTCATCCAAGCCCTATCAGAAATAGGGTAAATCACTCCAGCATCTAACCATTTCAAAATCTCTTCCCTCACCACTTCTTTCATTGTCGGATTAAGTCTTCGTTGAGCATCAATAATCGGTCTCGCATTGTCTTCCATGAGAACTCTATGCATAACTGTTGATGGGCTAATTCCTCTTATATTAGCCAGAGTCCACCCTATAGCAGTTTTATGAGCCCTTAACACCCTCAACAACTTCTCCTCCTCTACTGCTGAAAGAAATGATGAAACTATAACCAGAAGAGTCTCTTTTTCCCCAAGATAAGCATAGCAGAGATGGTTTGGTAAAAATTTCAGTTCTAAAACATCTGGCTTCAGAATAGATGGTAATGGTCTTTCCGGTCCCTCACCCAATTCTTCAAACTTTTTATGCTTCCATGGCTCAGATGATTTTATCCACTTCAAATAACTCATCGCTTCTTCATTTTCCTCACCATCTACATCATCAACTATAAGACTTAATTCAAGAGGATCCTCAATTAATTTTTTTCTTCCTACTACTTCTTCTACAACATCAACTGAGAAACAATTATCACTTTCTTTAGGATAAGTCATAGCCTTAAACACATTAAATACTACTTCTTCCCCTTGAACTCTCAACTTTAACTCTCCTTTTTGCAAATCTATCAATGCTTGCCCAATTGCTAAAAATGGTCTCCCCAAAATAATAGGAACATTCTCATCCTCCTCCATATCAAGAACTATAAAATCAGCTGGAAATATAAACTTATCCACCTTTACCAATACATCTTCTATAATACCACATGGATGCTTCACAGATCTATCAGCCAGCTGCAATGTTACTGTGGTTGGCCTAGCTTCACCCAAACCAAGTCTACGGAATACTGACAAAGGCATTAAATTAATACTTGCCCCCAAATCCCAAAGTTCATGTTTACATTCAAACCCCCCAATCATGCATGGAATAGTAAAACTCCCAGGATCTCGTAACTTTTGAGGAAGTTTCCTTTGTAAAACCACACTACATTCTTCCGTTAATGCCACTGTTTCATAATCACCCATCTTTCTCTTATTAGACAGAATCTCCTTCATAAACTTTACATAGCTGGGCATCTGTTCTAATGCTTCTACGAACGGTATATTAATATGTAGCTTCTTGAACACCTCTAAAAACTTTGCAAATTGCTTATCTAAATTATGCTTACGAAGCCTTTGTGGATATGGAATTTTAACATGATGCTCAATACTCATAGGTGGTACATCCTCTTCCTTCCTAAGGTCTTCAATAACCTTTTCATCATTAAACTTCTTTTCTTCTTTGCCTTGTGTATTTCTCTTCTGACCTTCTTCTTCTGATTGATTCTTCTTTGGCCCTTCATACCTTGTTTCACTCCTCAAAGTAATAGCTTGGCACTGTTCTTTAGGATTAACTTCTGTAGTGCTAGGAAAATTTCCTTGTAACGACCCAACTAATCCAAACTTTGGACCATTAATAACTACTATACTAATCTTAAAGAAAACTCACAAGTGAAATAATCGTAACTTCATTAAAACTTGTAAAACAAATGTTAAACTACATAAAATTTAAAGTAGGATATGGGATCCCATTGTTTTTAAAATAAAAACATAACATAACTTTAAATAAATGGGTTACAAAATTTAGTGCGGAAAATACATATAAAGCATAATTTTTAAAAGACTAGGAAGCGACTTCATCCTCGAACCGAACACTCAATCCGCCGATTCCATCCTGCCTCAATACACATCCCCAAGCTGCCAAGAACCTTTTCCGCCGCCAATCTATTTTCCTGCATATATAAAACATAAAGGAGTGAGCCTAATGCCCAGTAAGGACAACTACTACAACATAAATCATATACATAAAATTATATCATAACATATGCTAAAAACATATCATAAACATATGTCATATACTACTACAATGGGAATTATACTACTTGGGGCTTGTAAACTAAACAAGTCATATGCCCAAATAGATTGGTGGGGTCTTGCTAGCTAAGCAAGTCATATGCCCATAATTTATTGGGGCTTGTTAGCTATACAAGTCATATGCCCAAGGCTATAAACATACTATACATATTACATAACATAACATCACATCACATAAAATAACATATCATATAAACATACAAGGTTTATCCTATTTTCCTTACCAATATACCGGGATATGAGAACAAGATCGGGACTTTGGAACACTCCTAAATACAATAATGAGAAGGTGAGTATTTTCTTAAAAGAAGAAGATGAAAAAGGAGATAAATCTAAACCACCGAGAAGAAGATCTTACCGAAATGAAACCTCAAGTTCAAAGAACTTAGATTCCTAACCAAGAATAAATAATACTGAGTTAGGATTTGAGTAGAAAAACTATAAGAACAATACATAAAGGAACTAGAATAAGGAATACCTTGAATGCTTCTATGACCGAACTACACCTCGAACCGTAATATACTATAAACCTTACTTCCCAAGTGTTTATTAAGCTTATAACCCCAACCCAAACGTTTAGCACTCTAAAGTAATCCTAGCAGCTTGTAGGCTCTAAACTCAGCTTGATGAATGAAGAAATGGCTGGGTACTAGGTCCTATTTATAGAGTTAAAGAATGAAAAGATCTTCATTTAACTTGAATAAAATAATGGCTTTTTAATTGAAAATCATTTGAATAATCGTTCAGCAGAGGCTGAAGACTCGGTCAGAAAGATGCTGGACTTATCAAGAGGTTAAGGATTAAAATGAGCTCAGTTTCAAAATAGTTCAAAAATCATGCTCATGGGCCGATATATCGCCCACTATAGGCGATATATCGCCTGACTTCATATGCTCGAGGCTCATCGAGGTTGTCATGCGAAGCTACGTATTTTTCTTATCCCCGTATGGCGATATATCCCCCCTAGAGCTGCGATATATCAACATACGTTGAAATATTGTACACGTAATTACACTTTTCAGGCTATTTTGAATTGAGTAAACAACCTTGACTAAGTCCTTTAACGATTTCAAAGATGCTGACAGACCCTAGGATATTCAAATATTACTCTTAATAAACTTATTCCTAAAAAATATTTAATTTCTCATTAAACCTACACATGACAAGTGTTACTATCTTATTAGGTCTATCTAAACCTTATAGTACAATAATTATCACCTTCATAATCAATCATATTAATCAAACCTTAGGTTATAATTAATATTCTTAAACTATAGGTTAAACTTAGAAAATCTACGAGTGTTACTACGAGTGTCCCACTAAGTCCCAGTTTGAACCAAAATCCACAGTCATAAACATTCTACAACTACAACTACTACTAGCTATTACTATTACTACTATTATCTAACTAGCTAAGTAAAGTTCTTGGACTCTACATTCCTTGAGCTCTATTGGACATTAAAGTAGCCAACTTCCCTATTTGAATCTCCAAACTCCTTATGGACGCCCTAGTTTCAGTCATAAATTGGTTAAGTACATCAGGTTGGGGTTCAGCTGGTTTCATTGGCATTGAGTGAGGCAGTCTATTTTGTGGTTGATAATATCCAGGTGGAGGGTATTGGTGTGCATATTGCTATGGATATGGTGGTTTATTTTGTCCAGGTGGATATTGTGACTGGGTTTGAGGGTAAGGTTGTAGAGTATTTTGATTATTTGACCATGAAAAATTAGGATGGTTCTTCCAACCTGGGTTGTAGGACATGGAATTGGGGTTATTGGGTTGTCTTTGGTAATTTCCTATAGCTTGTACTTCTTCCATGGGCATGTTATTCATATCTATAGCAGGGTATTGGTTGGGTTGATGGGTTGTACCACACACTTCACAAAGGTTTTGAACTTGCATAGCTTGAGATGGGAGTGTAGTCTTTTGTAATTGCTTTGTTAAGGCTGCTACTTGAGCTATAAGCATGGATATAGTGTCCAATTCCATCATTCCAGCCACCTTCTTTGGTTGTCCCCTTTTAGTTGGCCATTGATAATTATTCATCGCTATCTCCTCTAATAGATCATATGCCTCATTAGCACTCTTACTCATAAAGGCACCTCCCGCTGCAGCATCTGTAATTGTTCTAGTCGTTCCATTCAACCCATTTTAAAAATTATGCACCAGCATCCACTTTTCTATTCCATGGTGTGGACACTTCCTTAACAACTCCTTAAAGCGCTCCCAAGAATCATACAGTGACTCTCCATCCATCTTATAAAAATTATTAATTTCTCCCCTCAATTTTCCAGCCTTCGCTGGAGGAAAGAACTTGGCAAGGAACTTCTGAGCTAACTCCTCCCATGTAGTGATAGAATTCGCCTGTAAAGATATCAACCAACTCTTCACCCTATCCCTTAGTGAAAATGGGAATAACCTCAGTCTTATAGCATCATCACTCACCCCCATTCATCTTGAATGTTGGACATAACTCCAGAAAATTAGCTATGTGTAAATTGGGGTCCTCCATTGGTATACCTCCAAACTGAACAGTTGACTGAACCATTTGAAGAATTGCGGGCTTAATCTCAAAATTATTTGCAGCAATGGTTGGAGGTCTAATGCATGAATGCACTCCTGTTACAGTAGGAAGTACATAATCTCTAAAAGTCCTTGGTCCTTGTTCCCTTGGAACCTCTACAGCCCCTTGACCATTATTAGCACCGTTTCCCAAATTGTCATCCATGGTAAAATCCAATCTCCTCTTTGTTTTCCGGTTCTGTCTGCACGTTCTTTCAATTTTCCGATCTATTGGTATAATCTTCTTTTGTCTATTGCTTCACATATACCAACAACTCTTGAAACACAATAAAACCTTGATCCAAATAAATGTTAAACAGAAATAAAAAAAATAAGAAAACAAATCAAATTAGAACAAAAATTAACTTTATTGATATTAATAAAAAATAGTCCCCGGCAACGGCGCCAAAAACTTGATCTGTTAAAATTAACACGCAAGTATACGTGGTCGAATCAAGTAATATATGATAAGTAAAGTGTCAATCCCATGAAGACTGATATTAATTACCAATAATTAACTTCTAACTCTAATTGATTTAAATAATAATTTCAGAATTATGAGTTAAATAATTATTACTAAAATTAAGGAAACAATTATTCACTAGAGAAATTCAGAGATAAAAATATGGTTTAATTCAATGGATGTAAAGGTTAGGGTTTTAGTTTCATTAACCATCCACTTATGATTTCTAACCAATTTTTAATATTTCTTCATTCTATTGTGATAGCAGATTACAACTATATATTATAGTCTTGCTAGGATCTATAATTCTCTACAACATATTATTTCCTACATCTCTGTGGTAAATCAACATATTGCAGGCTTTAAACACGTAATCCTTGAACTACACAATTTATAGAAGTACTCTCGTCTAATATAAAATTGTGATTATCTACCTATAGCATAATTAGCCTTCTCTTCTCAGAGCATCGGTTAAAATCATATAAACATGTAAATGGTGATCAATCATTCACAAGCATTAAGCATAAGATAAATAATTCACAATAGTAGAAAGAAACTCAGAAAAACTGCATTAAGAAATCAAAAGCTTCAAGAAGAATCCACTAACACCCTAACAACAAGATTAGTTCAAGACAAACATAAAGGAATCAAAAAATTTAAATATAAACATAAACTCAAGAATAAAGAGAATAAAGAAGAGATCAAGAAATAAAACTCTAAGATCTTCAATGTTCTCTCCCAGGTCTCTAGTAATCTCTGAACATAAAAATAATGACTCCCCTCTAATTAACTCTTAAAAACGTTTTTAAATAGGAACCATAAAACTGTTTTTCAAAATAAATGACGATTTCGCCCTTTAGATGGCCACTCAAAAATTACACGCGCTGGGGCCCTGGTATTTAAGCGCTGCGGCCTACCTCTCTGAATTTGCGCAATCATGGTCTCTGATTCCAGCACGCACCGCGGCGCTCCAAACATGCGCTGCGGCCCTTGAAATGTCCAGAAACTGGCTCTCTCTGTTTTTCCCTTGCGATGCAACTCTTCATTTAAGCGCCGCAGCCCTTCACATTGACCTCAAAACTTACTTCCAAGGCTCCAAAATGAACAAGACTCTCCGCATATGAATCCTCAACTTTCTTCTTGTCAACTTTTAGCATAAATTTCCCAATTGCTATGATTTTTCGTTCATTTCCGCAACTCCATGCTTCCTCAATCAATTTCCTGCATACATACCAAAACAAGCATAATACCGCACAACATTCCACCAAATTGACTCAAACTTACCCTAAACACAGGTTAAAACTATGCTAAAAACCGACTCATCAAATTCCCCCAAACTTGACTTTTACTCATCCTCGAGTAAACCAAAACAAACAACTCAACTAATGAACAAAAACACAAACACACACACACATGAATCAAGCCAACAACAATACTAAGCCTCAAGCTATGACAAACAACTCAAATATATAATCTTCAAGGAACTCAACTTTTAATCCAGAATTTTAGTTAAGACATTTATTCCATTCAATTAAACAACAAAAATAGCAGCTCTCAAAATCATAATTAACAAATAACATGTAATTGAATTAATTTATGCTCACTAAATTTCCACCTCAATCCAACAACCAAAAAATATCCCATAAGCTTGCTACACTTGCTAATCTCCACTAATGTAGACAGAACAAGCAAAGAAATAATAGGTCTTTTCAAGCATATAATTGAATGGCTTAGGTAAAGGTGGATGAGAAAGTCATTTAAGCTCAAAATGTATCATGAACACTAACCAACCAACCAATTCAACCCTTAATACAAATCACAAAACCAATCCCAAAGTTCCAAATATCTTACCATTTTGAGAGAAATTGCATAATCAAATTATTTTATATATATATGACATTACACTCCCCCAAACTTATTCCTTGATGTTACAATTTGGATTGTAATGATTTCTCATGTTTTTTTTTCTTTTTTCTTATTCTATTTTTCTATTCTTTCTCTCAAAATATATTTTCTTCAATGTTGACACAACTTGTCATACATAACCCCCCCCCCCCCCCCTATTACAAATCAATCCCAATTACTCCCAATTATCGTTCCTATGCTCATGCTACATTAAAAGGAAAGAAAAATAATAGTTAGGTTCTTAAGTTATAAGCTTAAGGAAAATGTCAATAAATAAAAAAAAAATCAATTTTGGCTCAAAAATGGGTAACTAAGGATTCCAACAAATAAAGGTTAGCTTGAAAGGCTCAAACAGTCCAAAAAAATGCCTAAATCATTATTCTAAGCATGCATTATCTAGGATTTTGCCTAAAAAAGCAAGCAAACAAGTTCTAGGATAAACCAATTTCAATCTTCCCTTCTTATTTTAAATTCAGTAGGCATAAATTTTATTCAATCACATAAAATTTATCAAAATCATGATTAAGCTCTCAATTATTTAAGTTTTTAAGTAAAAATAGAACAAAATATTCAACCAAGCACACAGATTTTTTTTTACAGTTTTATTCCCATTCAATTTATACAGCTCATCATTCCATCATATTATCATTGGCTAATCATTTTCAACTTGATTCATCTGACACCCTAAACAACCTAAACAAAACACAACTAACACAAAACAGACATAATCACCACAAAACAAGACAACACAGACAAAACACACAACAATAAATCTCTTCCCCCAAACTTAATCTAAACATTGTCCCCAATGTTTTCTTTTTAAAAAAATAAAATAAAAGTAAAGGGAAAGAAACTTACTAGAAACATTCAACATGGTGGAGGCGGTTGATAAGGAAAAAAATGAGATGGTGGTTGGAATGGAGCTATGTCTTCATTGTTTCGGAGAGACCACTGATTCACCAACACATTGAGTTGGTCCACGTGAGCGATTTGATACTCACTTTGCTGCACCAGATACTGCTGCATATGCTGATTTTGAGCAATCTGATAATTGTTCTGTTGAACCAAATAGTTGAATTGGTTCTGCATCATCTGCATATATGGATCAAAAGTACCAGTTTCAGGCTGAACAAGTGTCTGTGCAACTGGTACCTCATGCTTAGGCTCCTCAGGAAGATTACCCTCTAATTCTGCTTCATTATCCTCATCTTCTACATCACGAATTCTTTGTCTCTTATCAGTGGAACGTTGTCGAGGTGGTGGTTCTTCTAAGGAAGGTGGTTCATAATTAAGCACCCTATTTTTAGAAATTGCAGACATAGGCTTCCTAACTACGTCACTTCCACTCATAACAACTCCATGCGTACGACATAAATCAGTGATGAACGAGCCATGTCCTAATCCTGCCGTAGTAGTCAACATACTAATATCTTTCATACTTTTTCTAATAATTCAGCCGACATCAATAGTCATCCCAGTCATAATTTCATACACCAATAACAACCTCTCCTTGTTAATATCCAACATGTGAATAGTCGGCATCAATCGTGCGCTCACAAAATGAACCCAAGCACGAGCCACATGATTCAACTGATAACGCCAAAGATACTTGTGAACACCACCAACAATAGTAAAACGAGCCCCTGGTATACTCAAAGTTTCAGCTACCTCATTCCAATTAATGTCATCCCCATGAGCCCATTGATGATACTCATCATCCTCTTGTTCATATGTCGGCATGTGGTACAAAACAACAATTGTATCTATACCTACAAGAACTTGGACACCTCTCACAAACACTTCCGTATTTTTCATCTCAACATAATTCGCATAAAATTCTAAAACCACCAAAAAATTGGCGTGACTTACATCCTTCGTAGCAAACATAGCCCAACCCCTTCGTTGAATTTCTGCAAGAATCTCTTCATAAGTAGCAATTTCACATGGTTCTTCAGTATACTCAAAACCTCTCTCACTTATCACCTTTTTCTTACGTATCCTTTTATACCGATCAAAAGCTGCCTTACTCACAAATTTTGTAGCATCATATTCTGGGGCTGTTCAGGTTCCCTAGAAGAAGATGGTCTATTGGCGTTCCTAGAGGATGATGCTCTAGAAGGATTTCTTGTAGGTCCCATAATATCCTACTAAAAATTTGACAGCACCTCCCCTATATTTTCAATATTCCCGAAACTTTACAATATACTAATAATAATCCCAAACAGTTCATAATCACACCACAATGCTGCTCAATCCATACAATAATCCCAAAACGATAATCCCTTCAACAATGTCTTCAATATAAGGAAATCATCGAAAAAGAATTCAAATACTTGTAGAAATACTTACTTGACTGTGATAGACTCCTCATGAACCCTTCAAATGCACCAAGTATCCAATAAATCTCAATTTGAACTCCAATGGATAGAATTTGAAAAACAAGGGTTTGAAAGTTTTGGGAATTAGGGATTTCTATAGCAAACTAGGGAATTTGAGTGAAAAAGAAATGTTTGGAGGATAATATGTAAGGATTCAAGGTGTAATAGGGGATTGGAGAGAAAATTTCTGGATTGAAAGAGAGAAAAGTTAGAGAGAAAATTAAGAGAGAAATCTTGAATTTTTTTCAAAATGGAAGAAGTGACAAAAATAGAAGAAGGCAAGCCCTCTTAAGCCCTCGGATCCCACAAGCGCCGCGGCGCGCTCTCTCAAGCGCCATGGCCCGTATCTAAATTTTTTAATTTTTTTATTATATATACATATTCTGAGAACCCGATGAAGCGCCACAGCCCTTCACCCTTGCATTGCGGCGCTTGCTCCATGCCAAGCCTACTCCAACCTTGCGAGTTTTGTCAATGCTGCGGCCCTCTCTTCAGGCTTCAACATTTTCATTTTTTTCAATAATTTTTACGATTTCCACGGTTCTATTACATTAAAAAAATACTAAAAAAAATAAAATCTAAAAACTAAAAGAAAATAAAATATCAAACCAAAACTAAAAAAAAAAATTCAAAGGGAAAGGAAGAGAGTGATGGGCGGCCAAGCAAGGAGAATCAAGTTTGTAGGTTTTCACCTATCCAAAAATGAACAACTCACTTTCTAAAAACCCTAGACATTGCATTCCTTATATAGATAAATAAATGAGCTTTATTTCAATTAATTCAAAATAATAAACAAAAATTAAAAGAGCTTGGGCTCCCACACAACTAGTTGGGCCCAATCTCTTTGTCTTAAATTTAAATTCCAATTGGGCCAAATTCAAAACCTTTTATTTATTTATGTTTTAATTATTTAATTAATTAAATTCTTATTCAAATTAACTAATAATATTTTAATACATGATTTAATATTATTTATTTATATTGACACAAATTTTTCAATATTAATTCATTTTTCCAAAAGACTCTCTTTTATTCTCAAATTCTTAATACATGTAAATATCATTAAATTGACTTAATCAATTTGATATTTATAGTTGATAATTAAATCAATTATTTGAGGCTATTAAACTTTGATTTAATAAGAGATGACATGTGAACCATGGATCCATGAATACAAGCTTCAATTTATTCCCGTGAGTTTATTTATTAAATATTTTATCTCACAATTTATTAATTCCTCATGACTCCACTATAGATTTTGAATTCAACTCTTGAATTCATTGAACGATATTACTCGTATAAAGTCGTTATCCATTGTTATAATCACCACCGTCAGTCAGTCTTCTATTGATGACTTAATAATGAGCTGGGTGTAAATTACTATTTTTCCACTCATTAGTATTTTATCCTTAACTCACACTAAGTCCCCTATAAATGATAAATCTATGAACTTAATCACAGATATGAGCGTTCAATCATTTAACCATTTGGACTAAGCTATTAAGGAAGTCATCTTTTCACTTATCGTATAGAAGCTATAGATTTCATATCTATAATACATACCCTCATACAATTATACTAATGAACCTCCAATATGTAAGTATAGGCTATGCTGTAGGGTAAGCTTTTAACGAACAAATAAAAAGATTCACATAATATAATTAATAAAAATATTATCTCTCAGAATTCAGATCGACTTGATCTATGATCAACGTTGTGACTCTAAATAGATTCGATAATATTAATACTTATTTATCTATCAATAATCAGAGTCGGTTCTAGTCCAATGTAAAAAAATACATTCGTTCTTATCTCCTTAGCTAATGTCATGGACAACACATCACACTTACTGTATAAGTAGATCATATCGTAGATTAACAAAACTGTAAAAATCTTGTGCATTATTTTAATCTTAGGACTAGTTCTTTTAAACATATAATTACATTTATAATCTACTGTGACTCAGTCACTATAAGTGTAACTTATTTATATGTTCGAGATTTTATATATGTTTGTACTAAGCAAATAATCATGTAATAAAAACAAGCAAGCAATGCAATTGATAAACAAAATATTTTATACTTATTTATTAATAATAAAATGTGTTACAGCAGAAATGTGTGTTTACAAGGGCATAAAAGCAAAAAAAATTGTAATAGAAAGAACCATTAAAACCATTTAACCTTAGGGATTTATCTGAAGCAAATTCGTATGCAGCACAACGAACTTCATCAAAGGTGTAGGTCTACAGGATAGTCCTATTCTCAGCCTTGGAAAACTAAGCACGATTCCTCCATATATAGTGTCAATGTCGTTATATTAAAGGTTTTTAGAAGTAAATAATGATAAAAAATAACACAACTGGACGAATAATATCAACTTCAGAGAATACTATAGAACCATCATCAAACAAATAGTGAATCGTATAATTGGCATGCCTATGAAATGCTATTCTATAAAAATATTTCGTGTTCTCGACATCTGGATAAATCCAAGATACTCTAGGAGCACCATAAAAACAAGTAAAATAAAAAATACAAGCTTTAAACAATGAGATATAACATCCAAAATGATTCATAGAATAAGTTAAAAGAGTTACACATACATCCTCTTTCCATACTAATAAAAGTCCCCCACCAAAATTAGCCTAGGAACCTCTAAACCACTATTGATATTAACCTTAGATAAAATCTTATAAAAAAATCCTCTATGGAGCCTTGACTCCATGATAAAAAAAATGAGAGGATCATATTGCCTAACATCGAGGAAGAGATTTAGAATGCTTGATGACTCCCAAATCCTTGAGCATTCCAACTGATAATACTCATTCCTCATGGTTGGGTTGTTGTGCAACACCCACTTGTTAAGAAGTAGAAACATCAATAGATACCTGTCTACCCTTAGTTTTCTTGTAAACAGTTCGAGTTTCACTCTCGGGCATAACGAATTGACACTTGAAATTTTTGTGAGTCCATGAATAGCCCTTTACGAAGCATTAGAACTAACAATAGGGTCTGAAGAGACCTCAACTAAAAAATTAGGAGAGATGAGAACACTAGCAGGCATAAGATTAGCCAAGACCCATGAAAAAGATTGTAAAACACCGACCAAGGTTGGAAGTCTAGTAAGTTCAGACAACTGAAGCGTATGGAAGGGGTCTGACTGCCTTAAGAAATAGCAAAGGTAGGCTTAACGACATAGTTGAGGGAGCATGTTGAAAGGGCCAGACCCCAAACCAACATCATGGTGATGGTGATGACAAGACCGTAATTCAACCTAACCATGAGCAACCAAAAGAGACAGAGAACCTTAGCCACGACTTGAGAGAAAGAGTCCCACTTATTAAGTATTTAAGGTATTTGAATATCATAATTAGAAGGAGCAAAGATGACATAGCTCCCGCATCCCATAATAAAGGACATACCTATACTAGTAACTATTGTGAATTTATGGCTTTGCATTTTCTTAATCAACAATGCATAATAAGAATACTTGATATTACAAACCTTAGATGCTAATCGAGAACCTCATTCAAAGTTTGAAAGAAAATCTTGGTAATCAAAGAACCATATTCATGATATGAATTCTAATCTTGATAATGAAGGATTAAGTGATTAAATTATTATAAGATGAACTCAGAAACATTTAATCATCAATACTAACAACATAAATGTTGGGGTTAGGCTATAAACAACCTTAGTTTTGTGTTACAAATAAAAACAAAAGATGCAAGTAATCTAACTTTAATGATAGTAAACACAAATGACATAAACACAAAGAGATCAACTTTACAGTAGACCTTTCTTGACGAACAATCCTTAGAAAATAAAATCCCAAAGCTATGATTTTATGTGAAACACAAAAGTTGCAAGGCTTGACACAAATGAAGATTTGTTGTCCAAAAATCTCTATTCCTAGCCATCTCTATGGAAATGCTTGAAGCTACTACAATGTAATGAGATTGGGATACACAAGCCTTGGGTTTTTATACAAGCCAAGCTTTCTTGATGAAGATCTTGGAGAAAACTATTAATCTTGAAAGCTAGAGAGAGAGAGTGGGTGCTTCTTTTAGAGAGAGATAGGTGAGTGATCAATTCACCAATTAACTCATATCAACCCTTTAAATAGTATAGGACCATCATTAGACTCAACCAATGAGATTACGACATTTAAATTAAAGTTTTGGAGCTAAAACATGTAAATGTACGAACACATACGGATAGCCCAGCGATGCGTCACCTAGTTCCAGGCGATGCATCACCGTGCAAAGCGTTGCTGCCCATAGGTGATGCATCATCGATGCCTCTATTTTGAAACTCTAAAATTTGTCTCAAAACACCCACAAACTCTCCCAAATTTTTTGGGTACTTTCATATACTTCAAAGAAACACTTTGGACCCAATAGATGATTTATAAATGCCTATAGAGAAAGTCAACTTTCACATGCTGACTTTTGTCAAATCGTTTTTGTGTTTACACTTCTTCGTGCCTAAAAATTTCACCATGTATTTAAACAGTAACAACATTCTCCCACTTGGTTAAATACATCATCGATTCTCTAGCCAAATGATATTAGTGCATAAAGTAAAGTACCTTTTGGGTTTGAACTTTACCTTAGTGAAAATACTACAAAGCTTAAATCAAAATGCTAAGGTATTCTTAAGAGATTGAACCCACATTCCTAGTGATAAAAATAGGTAATGTCTCACACACCTCTATCTAATTACGTATGTATTTCCCATTGTTCCTGCTCAGCACTTTTAATGGCCTTGTGTGTAACGCCCACCTAATCCAGGACCGTTACACTGTGTACTTAAAATTGTGTCAAACCTGCTAATCAAGTCATTTGACTTAAAACGTGTAACTAAGGTTAGTGACAAGGGTTAGGGTTAAAATTTTGGTCAAAGAACCATTGAATTTTATTCCAAAAGTTTTATATAACATGGGATCCCAAAACATTACAACACAACTTTTAAAAAGGATAAATACATAACAAAAGTTACATCAGCCGTCCTAAATGGCAAAACAGGGCTGTAACCCTAGTTCCTCTGAGATAACCCCGGTCGTGATGGTCGAGCAGACGCAAAGCACTTGCACCACAAAGCACTTGTGAGCTGAGGCTCAAAAAGAAAACAGAACGTGCAACAACAGAGAATATAACTTTAAAATAACCATTCAACAATAATCATTAACATTAATTCATTGCCAATATCATTAAAGTTCAATCACATGATCATTGGATCAACCTGGGGTCGTTGCCCTATTCAGTTGGCCTTTAAGCCAACTCTCGGGCCTATGCCCTAGCTACGTGACCATAGAGTCACCTGGGGCCTCGCCCTTAGCTCTGTCTCATTAGCCATAGAGCTAGCCCAACCCCCATGGTTCACCTTCAACCTTAGAGTCGATCATCGTAATAGTATGTTGCTGGTTTAGGCCAATGCCTCTCGACCAGCGCACAACGCGCTATTGCCGTCCTTGACTCATAAGTCAAGCCTTGATCTAGGATTTCATACCTTACTTATAAGATACAGATGTGGATAGGCACATCCCGACAATTAAGCACATATTCATGCTAATCATTTAATCCCATTGGATAATTATTTCCATAATACTAGGCATATTCACATAATGGGGCCACATGCCTTGACCAAGGAATTCATGTAACGAATATAAGCACTTAAACATTTATCAGCAAGCATTTAAAATAATAGCCCAACATAACCAATCCAGGGGCCCAAGCCCTAACCATTTAAAAATACAATAGACGGGTCAAGCCCTAATCATAATAACACATAATGAACGAGTCGAGCTCTAATCACACACAACACATTCTGGGTGCAGTTTTCTTACCTTAGGTACAAGAAAGCGTAAACGAGAACGACCCTTGAGCACGATCCCAGTTCTGAGCCCTAAGTGATACCCTAAGCCACAACCATAAAATAGGATTTTATTAATATTGAGCGATCAAAGGCTTCTAGACCAAGTCCTAGCCTCCGGGGCCTCGGGTTCCACCGAACCGGGTAGTCAAAACAATCTCAAGCCCTAAGGAAAAAATTTCATTCTAAAACAACCTCCCCAAGGAAAATCTTCCCAGGCGGGCTGCGACTTGCCCCCCTGTGGGTCGCGAGGTGCCCCCTTGACCACCCTCTTCCTCCTCTCTATCTAGAGGCACGGGCTGTGACTTGGCCTCTCAAGTTGCAATGCGCCTCCCAGGCAGAGGCCTCTCATGGTGCATGGCTTAGGTTGAGTCGCGTCTTATCAAGAACAAAGTCGCGACTTGGCCCCACGAACCCAGAAAGTCCTCCATTTCCAGCAGCCAAACTCAATCCTAACCATACCAAATTTCACCCCAAAAAATAATTCAATTATCCCAATCACCCTAATATGTTCCCAGCAATAAAACACAACAGAAAACTAGCTCAAAACCTCATCAAAACTCCAATTCAATTCATAACCTTAAAGTGTTTAAGAACACTAAAAACCAGACAAGAAAACACAGAATTTAATGACCCAAAATTGTAATTCAAAGCTTACCTCAGTTCGTGACTGAATCCACAAGCTATCACTAAGCTAATCTCCAAGTCTAGAGCTCAAATTTTGTGATTTCTAGTCAGAAATTCCTTGATTCTTCTATGATTTTAGCTTGGAAGCCTTGAGAGAAAAAGGAGAGAGAAAGAGTCGGTCTAGGTAGCAGCTTCTAGGATTTCTAAGTTTGTTTTATCTAACTTAACTAACTTAAGCTAATCCCGAGGCTCGAGTACCAAAAACATCCCCGAGGGCAAAATGGTAAATTTCCCCAATATTCCCTCCTAAACTCTCTAACTTCAAATATATCTCCAATTATTTATTTTCATAACACAATAACCCAAATAAATGTCTATTACCCAAAATACCCCTTTCTCGCCCCGAGTCGGGTATCGGGTCCCATTGTTACTTTCCCGCTAACTTGCTCCCTAGGATCGCCTTGTGCTGAGTAACCCAAATTAACCCACATAATAATGTACTTTCTCACATATATCACATATATGCACATAAATACACAATTATGCCCGCAATGGGCCAAATTACCAAAGTCGCCCTTCTAATAAGAAGCGGGCCCACATGCATATTTAATACTCCTAATTATGCACATATAGTTATATTATCGCGTAATTCACATAATTAAAATTAACATAGCAATTAAACACATATTTTCACATATTGCCATTCCGGCCCCCTAATCAAGGCCCTAAGCCTTATTAGGTAATTTTGGAATGTTACATTGTGCTTGATGCATTCATGAACCATCTGGAGTGAAAACTCTTACTCTCTTGAGATGCAACACCACACCTAGGTTCACATATGTGAAATTCTTACAACATCTTACTACCTTTAGAGATGCGTGTCGCTCTTACACTAAATTTCAAATAGCCTAAGGCTTAACCCTCATGCCCGGTAGCAACCAACATTAACTCACCATTGATGGGACCTTTAAGTTGTTAACATTGAAACTATTCCCTTATCGAATGAATTGCTCTTACCCATTGAACTCTACGCTCAATGTAAACAAGCTTTGAGTTGGGTTGCCATCATTGGGGAATCTATTTGTCAATGAGTTTTAGTCTCATCCCTTTACTTGTAGAACAAACCAAATCTCTCCCAAGAGGTTTGGTAAATGAATTTGTTAAGTTCTCACATGATTTCACATAGGAAATTTATATGATACTCTTATCAATCAAATTCTTCACATAGTCATCTCTTAGACTTATATGTCTAGACTTCCCATTATAAATTTTGTTGTAATCTCTAATCAAAGTGGCTTGATTGTCACAATTTTATTGTAAGCATTTTCTCAACATAATAAGCTTGACCTAAGGCATAACCATCCATATTTCTTCTAAGTTTGATACCTAGTATGGTACCAACCTCTCCAAGGTCATTCATTTTGAAGTTAGTAGATAGAAACCTCTTTGTTTCTATTATGCCTTTCATGTCATTACATAATATCAACATATAGACACTCTAAGATGACCTAGTCATACAAGTCTTAGAGTATAAGCACTTGTCTGTACTATTGTGTCTAAACCCATCTGAAGCAATGGCCTCATCGAACTTCTTATGCCATTGTTTTGGTGCTTGATTTAAACAATATAAGGATCTAATAAGCCTACACATCTTATTTTCATTTCCCCTTAGAAAAACCCTTCCGGTATTCCATGTACACCTCCTTATCGAGGTTACCATTTAGGAATGTCGTTTTGACATCTATTTGATGAACATATAAGTTTTCTATTGATGATAAGGCAAACAACAATCTTATAGATGTTGTACTTGTTACTTACCCTCATTTTCACTAAACCCTTTGGCCACAAATCTAGCCTTATAGGCTTGAATGATCCCATTAGTGCTGTATTTCTTTCGAAATACTCACTTGCAACCTATTGGATTTGATGTAATGCCCTACCTCCTTAGAGTCATTACTAAGTGAGTTTAAAACATGCAATTAACTCGCTAATCAAGGTTTTAGGTTAAAAGTGTGCTTAAACAATAATAAAAGTCATATAATTTGAAAATGTAGTCATTCATTGGAATTATAAAGCGTTATACATTTTGGATCCCAAAATACTGTTTAGAAATATTTACAACTCAAAAATACGATTAGAGTCAACGAAACGACAAAATTTAGATTAATACCTAACATCTCAAAAAAATACCCCTGGCCGTGGCAACAAAGCAGGCCGAACATGTACAAGTTGCTTCATGCTCTCCGTACTCAAGGTTGGTCGACCATTCCCTTGCCCTTACCTGCACCATAGAGCACTTGTGAGCCGAAGCCCAGCAAGAAAACTCAAGACAAATAATCAACATATGCATATCTATCAGTCACCTTATAATAAAGCAACCAACAGGCTAAACACTTAGCGGCCATGTCGTCCCAGGCGGTCTACACCATGAGGATGACTCAAGCATCTGGGAAGGGTCTCACCCTTGCACTCCGCATGCTCAACGCCGCACCCAGCCCTTGCCGTACTCGGCCTTGCACTCCACATGCTCAACGTCGTTCCCAGCCCCTTGCCGTACTTGGCTTCCTTTCATTCTCGGCCTTCGTCGTTCATTCACAAATACTACATAGCATATATTCAACAAATATTTAAACAAAATACAGAACATAAACAATAGGGCTACGCCCTGCATTCAATCATATAGGGTCGTGCCCTGCAATACAAACTATAGGGTCACGCCCTGCTCTATGGGTACAACAGTTTCTTACCTGTGTCCCAAGCTTCCTAAGCACTGATATCCTGAGCACAATCCCCTAGTCCGAGCCTTGCTGAAAACCTAGTCACAACGTATCAACAACAGCCATCCATCAAGCTCTAATCCAATAAATAACTTTGGGATATAATTCTAGTCTCCGGGACTTTGAATTCTATCAATCTGGGTGATAAAATCCATCCCGAGCCTTAGCTTTTGAGTTCCTATGCCAAAAACCTTCTCGGGATCCAAAAACCCCTAAGAGTCGTGGCCCCATGGCCTTGTGCCGCGGCCCGCATCAACCAGAGGCTCAGCCTCCCCAGCCAGCAGACACGTGCCATAGCCCAACCATAGGGACCCCGTGGCCCGCTTCTTCTTGGCCCCATTTATTCTAGAGGGCCACGGCTCACCAAGAACAGAGTCGTGACCCGATCCCTTCGAACCCAGAAAAATCCCTCATTTCAACAACCAAAACTCAACCAATTTAACCTAAAATCAATCCAACAACACAATTTAACTATCACAGTAGTTCTAAAATGTTCCCATCAACAAAACCCAACAAAATACTAGCTTAAAACCTCATTAAATCCCCAATTCAATCTTTAACTTCAAAGACACAAGAATACTAAAAATCATCCAAGAACTACAGAATTTAATGGCTAAAATCATAATTCAAAGCTTACATCAATCTCTGTTAGAATCCACAAGCTAATATTGAGCTAATCTCCAAGTCTAGACCTCCAATTTGTGACTTCCAACCCAGCAATTCCCACTTAGCTTCAAAGCTTTTTCCCTTGGAGAAGTGTCTAGAGGAAACAAGAGTGAGAGAGAAAGAAAAGGGTCAGTTTAGGCAAAGTTTTATGTTTTTGTCTTTGGTTCCTTAAGTGACTAAGTTAATCCCAAGGCTCGGGGTACCAAAAACGTCCCCGAGGGCAAAATGGTAAATTTTCCCAACATTCCCTCCTAGACTCTCTAACTTCAAATATATCTCCAATTATTTATTTTCATAACCCGATGACCCAATAAAATGTCTATTGCCCAAAATACCCCTTGACTCGCCCCGAGTCGGGTATCGGGTCCCGTTGTGACTTTCTAACGAAACCGCTCCCTAGGAATGTCTCGGATCGTGCATCACAACTATATCACCCCAAGAATATAGTCCTTGGGCATATGATTTGTTCGGATAACAAGCCCAACAAATTTATATGACTTGTTTAGATAACAAGCCCTACAAATTTATGGGCATATGATTTTCCTAGCTAGCAAGCCCCAAGAAGTATGATGGCCATTGTATTAGTCATATGTTTTATATTGTATATTTATAATGTAGTTTTATGCTTGTGATATATGATGTATGTTGTTAGTAGATTTTCCTTGTTGGGCATTAGGCTCATTCCTTTATTTTAGTGTGATGCAGGAAAATGATTATGGAGGCAGAAGGATTCTTTGTAGCTTGACATGTGTGTTAAGGATGAATGGACTGAGTGGACTGCGTGTCGATCGAGGATGACGTTTATTTTAGTCTTTTGAAATGTAATTCCGCATTTAGTTTTTGAACTAGTTTTTAAAGCTATGTTTTATGTTTTGTAAACAATGGGATCCCATACCATATCATATTTTATTTTATATTTTTACTCTATTTTGTATTAGTACAATATTTTGGGTTTTCAATAAAGATACATTATTAATTATGATTGTATATCAAAATAGTAGCTATGTCTAGTAGTTTTAATGTTCCAAGGTCTTAGAAATAGTTGGGTCATTACACCCTCGGCCGTGGCAGTCGAGCAGCCGCATATGTACACATCGTCACCTAAGCTTCTTGGAAAGTCTTAGGATCATCCTCCACTTGAAGTACCATAGGATACTTCCAAGTGTCTTCCTTATGGTATACCTATACTAGGTAAAGAGTCTCCACTTGAGAGGTTTCATTGTGTGATCCAATCTCTTTAAGTCTTCAGCTTCTTCTTGGCAATATCAATTGCTCTACAACTCTTGAAAGTAACTCCGCTTGAGTTCCTTCTAATGAGATTGATTCTTGAGGCTTATTGTCACTATACAAAAAATTCTTAAAGAACTTCACTTTTATTCATTCAATTATCACATTAGACTCCAAGTATAATAGCCTATAGGCCTTGCTATTAGAGGCATAGCCTACAAATACACATTTGATGGCCCTTCGACCCAACTTGGTCTTTCAAGCTCCGTGCTCTTACAATAAGAAAGGCACCTCAACACTTTGAGATACCCTAGGTTGGGGCTCTTTCCCCTACATATCTCTTTCCCCTCCATATCTCATATGGTGTGATTTGATTCTTCTTTAGAGGAATCTGATTTAGAATATAACATAGCATTAATCATTTCAACATATATTCTATTTTTTCTTTTCGCTATAGCATTTTTCTGGGGTGTATAAGGGGTTGTACATTCATGTATTATACCATGCATCTCACAAAACACATTAAATTCATTGGAGAAGTATTCACCTCCCCTATCACTTCTAACTATTTTTATTTTCTTTTCCTATTGATTTTTGAACTTCGGCTTTATAGATTTTAAACATGCTAAAGGCCTCATCCTTAATTTTTAGCATGTACACATATGTGAATCTATAACAATCATCAATAAAGGTAATAAAATACCTATGTCCACCTCTAGTAATTATTCCATTCAATTCACATAAATCACTGTGTATCAAAATTAACAAGTTAGCTTTCCTTTCAACACTTGGAAAATGTTTCTTTACCATCTTAAATTTAACACATAATTCACACTTATCATGCTCAACATCATTGCATACAATTAAACCAAATTTGACAACTCTTTTAATTGTACTATATCCTATATGAGCAAGTCTACTATGCCATAAAGTAATAGAATCAAAACCAAGCACTTAAGAGGAAGATGAGCATGCATTATTATCAAAAACATTGTCTTTGGTACACAATTTATTTATCCCATCACACACAAACCCTTTCCCCACAAATTCATTTCCCTTGGATAGACTAGCTTTCCAGACTCAAACACCGCTTGCCCAACAGCTTGGACCTTTGATCATTTCTCATTTGGATCTTATTTCCATCCTTTGATTCTTCAAAGGTCTTTAAGACATCTCTATTATAAGAAACATGAATGGTGGCACAAGTATCATACCACTACCCTTGTACTTTCCTTTGGATGGCATTCAACTCTCCCAAGGTTGCAACCAACTCCGCTTATGTTGACTTGACCTTGGATCCATGGTTATGGGGCTTTCAATACTTGCATTCTCTAGCCATGTGACCACTCTTGCCACAAACAAAACAAGGACCCTCTCACACCCTTGAATTTCCCCTCGTTATTCCTTGGATCTAGATGAGCATCTTTCTTTGATTAGGGCTTCTTATGACTCTTTCCTTTGGATTAAGAGGGTTTTTCTATGGCGTTAGCCTTGGATGTCCCAACATTGGACTCTTCCATGCAGTTGTCTCTAGAACCAGACTCCTCCTCAATCCTTAGGTGCTTCAAGATATCTTACAAAGATATCTCTTCATTCTTATGGAGGATTTTCTTTCTATAGCTTCTCCAAGATGAAGGTAGTATAGCTATAACCCCTCCCACAATGAAGGATTCCAATAATGCTATCTTAAGAGTATACAACGCATTCATAGTAACTTAAAGTTCATGTACTTGGGGGAGTAAGAGTTTACAACCAGAAAATTGAAATTCCATGTATTGATTGATAAGGAATTTCTTGGACATTTCTTCTGTTGTGTACTTATTATCAAGAGATTATTATATCTCCTTTGTCGATGTAGTGTTTGTGTAGAGATCATAGAGGCAATCCAACAAAGCAATGAGTATGTAGCCTCTACAAATGAGTTCATCCTCTTCCCTTTTCTTCCATTCTTTAATCTCTTCTTAAGAATCATCATCATTTGGAGGCTCCAAAGTCTTCAAATCTTTGTCATGAATGTAGTGCACCTTCAAAGTTGCGAGGAGAAACTTGATCTTGTCTTGCCACATTACACATTTTGAGCCATCAAACATATGTACTCTAACTAGATCTTAAGACGTGACTTAAGGGCTGAGATTGATGAGCTTTCTTCAATGACGTTCACTAGCACAAAAACCTTTAGAGATTTACAAACTTTGACACAAAACAAAGGTTAAGAGATATATATTTTTTATTGTTGAGGTTAGGCTATAAACAACATTAGTTTTGTGTTACAACTTAAAAGAAAAGATACAAGTAATCTAACTTTAATAATAGTAAACACAAAGAGATCAAGTGTAACACCCTGGATAGCAAGACCATTACACTGTGTATTTTAAATAGTGTTGGACTTGCTAATCAAGTCATTTGGATATAAACGTGTAACTAAGGGTAATCAACGGATTAGGGTTTAAATTTTTTTATCATAGGAATAGTTATTTTCATTTAAAAGTTTGAGTATGTACATTGGATCCCAAAAGAAGTGTTTACAAGGCATTTACAACTCCAAAAGTAATTACAACATAAGATGGCCTAAGCAAAAAAATTAAGGTTTGCTCTAGTCCCTATTGAATTCTCAGCCATGGCGGTTGACACATGCGTCGCAACCCCTTTCTGCCAAAATCATCAATTTGAGCCGCAGCGCCCCACACAAGCGTCGCAACCCTCTACAAGTTAGAGAGAAAATCCCCTTAATTCCATAGACACGCACCGGGAGCAACCCACCTAGCCCTGTGGTGTTAAGGAGGTTCAGAGAACAACCCCTAGCCCTTGAGTTCATGCTGGCTGTGACACTCCAAGAGCAACACTACGGTGCAACCTCGCGAACCAATAAATTTTAGCGATTTCAAAAATCGCAATCTCCTCCAAAACCCATGCAAACTCAATTTTTTATCGGAAATAGACTACCAAAACCATTCCAACAATTCAAATACACAATAGATAACAACCTAAAGCTTCTAAAACATCCCTAAACAACAAAATTGACAAAATAACCATTGAGCTTGAACTTTAAGAACATACCCAAAAATTCAACTCTAATTATGAGTTTCAAGCTTGATTCTGAGCTTCTTAAGGGTTTGCTAGTATTTAACCACCACCCTAACTGCCTGGAAACACCAATGATTTCAAAATAAATTAAGCAAACCTTAATTATCTTCCTCAAAACATGAAGAACGCAAAGAAGCTTAAAAGATCCTCACCTGAGCTGCAGAAATTCGAATCCCTTAGCTAGCTAAGACTCCCACAGCTCCCAATCTCCTCAAATCTTCCAAATCTCCCCAACAATCTCATTCAATTTCCTAGCAAATCCTCACCAAACTTAAAGAAACTTCAAGTGCTTCAAGAGAAAGAAGTGAGATGGAGAGAATCAACTTATAATTCACATAGTCACACATATATTCAATTAGTTTCACATAATTTACATATAGATCAAATTATGCCCTCCTGGCACACTAATCTAGGCAATAAGCCTTATTAACAAAATTTGGGGTGTCACATCCAGTTTAGAATAGACCTTTCTTTAAGAACAACACTTTGAACATAAAATCACAAAGCTATGATTTTATGTGAAACACAAAAGTTGCAAGGCTTAACAAAAATGTAGTTTGTTGTCCAAAAATCTCTATTCCTAGGCTTTTCTACGGAAATGCTTGAAGCTACTACAATAGAATTAGATTGGGATATTGTAATGCTCTACTACCCAAGGATCGTTACGTTGTGCAGTTTAAACAGTGCTAAACTCGCTAACCGAGCCATTTGGCCATAATTGTGTAACTAAATGTGATTAACAATATAGGGTTAACAATTTCGGTCAAAGATACAACATTTCACTAAAACGTTTACAGTATACATTGGGATCCCAAAATATATTTTAAAGGTTAATTACAATAAAAGATTTACAACCAGCCGACCTAAGCGAAAAAATTGGGTATAACCCTAGTTCCTCTTTAAACCCTCTATAGAGTCCAAGAATATTTACTTAGCTAGTTAGATAGTATTAGTAGTAGTAGTTAGTATTAGTTAGAATTAGTCTGTGGTATGCTAGTTGTTGTGGATTTTGGTTCAAACCGGGATTTAGTAGGACACTCGTAGCAATAGTTATGGATTTTATAAGTTTAACCTATAGTTTAGAAATATTAATTATAACATAAGGTTTGATTAATATTTTTTTTCATAGAAATATTTTAATTATAACCTAAGGTTTAGATAGTATTTTAAGAGCATGACACTTGTCACATTCTTGTTTATTTAAGGATTTAAGCATTTTACTTGGATAATTCAATAATAGAAGTATCTAGAAGCTCTAGAACCTTCCAAAACCTGCTAGAATCACGTATTACTCAGTCAAAGCTGATTAATCAACTCTAATTATCCTAAATTTGTGAAAAAATACGCTTAAAATATCTATGTATGCCAACATATCGCAGCTTTATAGGCGATATATCGCCAAACGAGAGATACGGAAAACACATTTACTTCGCATGAACGAAACCATGAACACTCGGGATATAGGGTCAGGCGATATATCGCCTAGGGTGGGCGATATATCGACCCTAGGTGTAATTTTTCAAACTTCGAGGAATCTGAACTTGATTCATCCCTTAACCTCTTAACTTGCCTCTGAACGTTTTTAACCGAGTCTTAAGCATCTGTTGACCGAATATTCAAATATTTTTCATTTAATATTCATTATTTTATTCAAGCTAAAAGGAGATATTTTCATTCCTATAACTCTATAAATAGGACCTAGTACTCAGCCATTTTTTTCATTCTTCAAGCTATGTTCAGAGCCTTCAAGCTTCTAGGTTTTCTATTGAGAGATACACATAGGTTTTGGGATAAAAGCTTTATCATCTTAAGCTTTATAAACACTTGGGTAGTGAGATAAAGTGTGTTTTCGATATTGAGGTGTAGATCGGTTCTACTCCATCCAAGGTAATATTATTCATAAGTTCTATTATTTATGATTTCCTTAGTTTTCCGTAAGTTTCTTTCAGATCCTAACTTATGTTTATGGTTTTGTGGTTAGGTGTTTAAGTTCTTTGATTTAAGGTTCTTCTAGGTAAGTTTCTTTTTTGATGGTTTAGTTTTCTTTTCGTCTCTTTTCTTTAGAAACTTACCATTCTTACATTTGGTTTTAGGAGTGTTCTAATCACGCTCTTGTTCTCAAATATCCCGGTTTCGTTAAGGAAAATAGGATAGATTTTATGTGCTTATATGTTATGTTATGTTATAATATGTTTATGTTATGATATGTTTGTGTAATGATATGTGATATGTATATGTATAGAATTCCTTGGGCATATGACTTGTTTAGATAACAAGCATATGACTTGTTTAGATAACAAACATATCACTTGTTTAGATAACAAGTCCCAAGAATATAGTCCTTGGGCATATGATTTTCCTAGCTAGCAAGCCCCAAGAAGTATGATGGCCAATGTAATAGTCATATGTTTTATAGTGTATATTTATAATGTAGTTTTATGCTTATGATATATGATGTATGTTGTTAGTAGATTTTCCTTGCTGGGCATTAGGCTCATTCATTTATTTTAGTGTGATGCGGGAAAATGATTATGGAGGCGAAAGGATTCTTGGTAGCTTGGCATGTGTGTTAAGGATGAATGGACTGAGTGGACTGCGTGTCGATCGAGGATGACGTTTATTTTAGTCTTTTGAAATGTAATTCCGCATTTAGTTTTTGAACTAGTTTTGAAAGTTATGTTTTATGTTTTGTAAACAATGGGATCTCATACTATATCACATTTTATTTTTTATATTTTTACTCTATTTTGTATTAGTACAATATTTTGGGTTTTCAATAAAGATACGTTATTTCTTATGATTGTATCAAAATAGTAGCTATGTCTAGTAGTGTTAATGGTCCAAGGTCTTAGAAATAGTTGGGTCAATACAGTTGGTATCAGATACAGTTTCATTTGCATGAAGTTCTCCTTGATACACACGCTCAAGCTCCGAATCTAACCGCCGATGTAAGTGTTTATGTTATAATTGTTATGATTATGTGTTTAGCTAATGTTTTAGCCCTTATGTTTTTAGTTAAGAATATTTGTAAATTAGTTTATTTTCTTTATTTATTATCTTTGCATTTATGTTTGTATATAGTGAAAACCTTTTTCCAAATGAATATTATTGTTATATTTGAATGACATGTATGAGTTTGATTTTCTTTTACAATCATAGTAAATAATAAATTTAATAAATAATGACCAAGTTCGGTAAGGGTGGATACAATTCAACGAACTGAGTTCTATATTGAGAGTTAGGGGGGCCATAGTAGTGGGAACGATTTTACTGATCCCGACCCTCCCTCAATATGGTTAACTTTGGAACAACGTCGAGTTTCGAGCCTGAGAATTAAGTCATATAGGATGATTAGAAACTGACTTAGAAAATAATAAAGATGGCTTATTTTTCTAAGTATAGAAACACACCATAATGATAAAGAAGGCTTATATAATTTTTCATAAGAAATCATAATTAATAGGTCCGAGTTATGTTTGCTTAGATTAAGTTTTTGCCTTAGAGCCTATTAGGGTAAGTTCTAATATGTTTTCTCGACTATTGGAACTTTGCTGAAGATGTCGCTCAGAAGGTCTGCACGCACCAATGCTGATGCCTCTAGCGCCGCTCAAGAGACTAATGAAGCCCCTCCAGTTCGCAGAAGAGAAGCGTGTGCTACCACTACTGTTGGTAACCAAAGTGCGCCGCCGTCGCCGGTTGACATTGCCACGGAAATTTTCTGGCTACGACAACAAGTGGAAGAGCTGCTACACTGACAACAGACTCAGCCGCTGCCTCAGCCACAATCGCATCCTCAACATAGCAACAATAATAGGCAGAAGAGAAAGCATCCTGATAGTAAGCAGGCCAATGTTGACAAAAGAGTGTGAGCAAGTGATAGGCCGAGTTATGTAGAATACTCGTAGTGCTCCAAATGCCAAAAGAAACATCTTGAGGAATGTCGTGCAAATACAAAGGAATGCTACAGTTGTGGCCAGGAAGGTCACCGAAAAAGGGAATGTCCCGAGCTCAAGCAAGAAGAGAAGAGGGATAATATGATGGTTCCAGATCAAAGTCTTTGTCTTGACCTAGGGAGAATCCCATGCTAGTAACAAAGCAGCTACAGGTCAGATCCCTATCCTCAATAGTATATGTTCACTATTGTTTGATTCGGGAACAACATACTCGTATATCTCGTTAGGAATGATAGAGAAATTAGACAAACCTTGTAGAACTAGGTTTGTGACATAGTTGCCTTCGGGTAAAATAGTCATATATTCACGGATAGTATGGGGCGTACTGATCAAAAATTGAGAATGTAGAACTAGAAGGAGACCTGATAGAAGACTTCAATGTGGAATTGGGCATGGATTGGCTAGCAAGGCATGGCATAACCATTAACTGCAGACGTAAGCAAGTGATGTTTGAGACTCCTGACAGTCAGAGACTATGCTATATGGGAAAAGTTTAAGGGCTACGCACACCGCTTATTTCATCTCTCAAAGCTTAGAGGACGATAGAAAAAGGATGTCACACATTTTTAGCCAGCATCACAGACGTGGTAAAGGAAACACCACTAAAGGTTGGAGACGTCCGCATTGTAAAGGAATCTCCAGAAGTATTTCCTGACGACTTACCAGGGTTGCCGCTGACTCAGGAAATTGACTTCACAATCGAATTAGTACTGGACACCGAGACTATCTCCAAGGCACCATACCGGATGGTACCTATCGAACTCAAGAAGTTAAAGACGCAGTTGCAAGAACCCTTAGACTTGGGTTTCTTTAGACTGAGCCATTCACCATGGGGAGCACCGGTTCTATTTGTGAAGAAAAAGGACGAAAGCATGTGGATGTGCATAGATTATCATGAGCTGAATAAGGTGACAATTAAGAATAAGTACCCGCTACCCGGATTGATGACTTGTTTGATCAACTTCGAGGAGCAACTGTGTTTTCAAAGATCAATCTTTGGTCCGGGTATCATCAGCTCAAGGTACGGGAAAAGGATATTCCCAAGACAGATTTTAGAACTCGTTATGGACATTACGAGTTTTTAGTTATGTCTTTTGGTCTTACCAATGCTCCAGCCGCATTCATGGATTTAATGAATAGGGTCTTCAAGGATTACTTGGACAAATTCGTCGTAGTGTTCATCGACGATATTTTGGTGTATTCCAAGAACGAAGCCAAGCACGAGGAACATATAAGGTTGACATTGTTGCGACTGAAAGAGCATCAACTTTACACAAAGTTCAAGAAGTGTGAATTTTGGCTTTCGCAAGTAGCATTCCTCGGACACATTGTCTCCAAGGAGTTGCAGTAGACCCATCTAAGGTAGAGGCTATGAAGGATTGGCCAAGACCAAAGAACGCGTCTGAGGTAAGAAGTTTTCTGGGATTAGCAGGTTATTATCGGAGGTTTGTAGAGGGCTTTTCTAAGATAGCCACTCCACTTACCAACCTGACCCAGAAGCAGCAAAGATTCAACTGGACTGATAAGTGTGAAGAGAGCTTCCGGTTGCTTAAGGATAAGCTATGCTCAGCACCAGTACTTTGTGTACTGACACCCAATGACAAGTTTGTAGTCTACTATGATGCGTCGAAGCAAGGGTTGGGTTGTATGCGGATACAAAATGACAAGGTAATAGCCTACGCCTCAAAGCAGCTGAAGGAGTATGAGCAACGCTATCCAACGCACGATATAGAGTTGGCAATGGTGGTCTTTGCATTGAAAATCTGGTGTCATTATCTTTATGGAGAACGGTGCGAGATTTATATGGACCACAAAAGCTTAAAGTATCTCTTCACTCAAAAGGAGCTCAACATGAGGCAGTGCAGGTGGTTAGAGATAGTGAAGGATTATGACCGTGAAATCCTATACCACCCGGGAAAGGCAAACGTAGTTGCGGATGCGCTAAGTAAAAAGAGTTATGGAAGCCTAGCAGCGTTAGCTGGAATAGAAAAGCCGCTACAGCAGGAGCTGATCAGTACCGGAATAGAAGTAGTCATCGGTAAGCTGGCAAACTTGTCCATCCAGTCAAGTCTGTTAGAAGAGATACGAATTGGGTAAGGGCATAATGACACATTAGTAGCACATATGGATGCAGTTAAAGAAGGCAAGGCCACAGATTTCTCGATATCAGGACAGGGGTTCTTGAGGTATAAGGACTGGGTGTGCGTGCCGAATGATCAAGGGATTAAGATGAAGATTTTAGAAGAAGCGCACAATACCCCATACTCATTTCACCCAGGGTCGACCAAGATGACTCACGACCTTAAGGCATTATATTGGTGGCCAGGAATGAAGAAAGAGATAGCGGAGTGTGTGTCTAAATGTTTAGTATGCCAGCAAGTGAAAGCGGAACAATAGCGGCCTGCAGGCTTATTGCAACCGCTTTGTATTCCAGAATGGAAATGGGAAGACATAGACATGGATTTCGTGACGACTCGTCTTGGGTAGTAATAGATAGACTAACCAAGTTAGCTCATTTCCTGCCTGTCAAGACTACGTATACAGCAAAGCAGTACACAGACATTTATGTTCAAGAAATAGTAAGACTACATGGAATTCCTAAGACAATAGTATTTTAATAGATGATTGATGTTTACATCAAGATTTTGGGGAAGCTTGCAGCAAGTCATGGGTACCAAGTTAAGTCTTAGTACGACATTTCATCCTTAGACAGATGGTCAGTCCGAGTGTACCATACAGATTTTAGAAGATATGTTGTGCGCTTGTGTACTTGATTTCGGAGGATTATGGAGGAAGTATTTGCCGCAGATAGAATTCTCCTACAACAATAGCTACCAGTCAATAATCGGGATGGCACCCTACGAGCTACTTTATGGAAGAAGGTGTCGATCGCCTTTACATTGGGACGAGGTAGGAGAAAGGCAACTACTTGGACCCGAAGCTGTTAGAGAAGCTCAGGATGCAGTAGCGCTGATTAGAAAGCGTATGCTCACTGCTCAGAGCCATCAGAAAAGTTATACGGATGCCAAGCAGCGTGATGTGGAATTCAAAGTCGGAGATCAAGTCTTCTTAAAGATATCTCCTATGAAAGGTGTGAAGCAGTTTGGGAAGAAAGGCAAGCTTAGTCCTAGGTTTATAGGTCCTTTTGAGATATTGGACAAAGTGGGAGCAGTTGCATATAGATTAGCCCTACCGCCAGCTCTAGCTGATAGCCATAATGTGTTCCATATCTCGATGTTGCGTAGATATGTGTCAGACCCATCTCACGTCCTCAAGTATGATACGATAGCACTCCAGAAAGACTTGAGTTACGAGGAATGACCGGTTAGCATCCTAGATAGAGGGATGAAGGAATTACGGTCTAAGAATATTCTGATAGTCAAGGTCCTATGGAGTAATAGTTCTGAACAGGAGGCAACGTGGGAGTTGGAGAAGGACATGTTAGCACGGTATCCGGAATTGTTTGATAAGTAAATTTCGGGGACTTTTAAGTAGGGGAGAATTGTAGAGTCCCAGAATATTTACTTAGCTAGTTAGATAGTATTAGTAGTAGTAGTTAGTATTAGTTTATAGTATGTTAGTTGTCGTGGATTTTGGTTCAAACCGGGATTTAATAGGACACTCGTAGCAATAGTTGTGGATTTTATAAGTTTAACCTATAGTTTAGAAATATTAATTATAACATAAGGTTTGATTAATATTTTTGGCCATAGAAATATTTTAATTATAACCTAAGGTTTAGATATTATTTTAAGAGCATGACACTTGTCACAATCTTGTTTATTTGAGGATTTAAGCAATTTAAATGGATAACTCAATAATAGAAGTATCTAGAAGCTCTAGAACCTTCCAGTACCTGCTGGAACCACGTATTACTCAGTCAAAGTTGATTAATCAACTCTAATTATCCTAAAATTGTACAAAAATGCGTTTAAAATATCTATGTATGCTGACATATCGCAGCTTTAGAGGCAATATATCGCCAAACGGGAGATATGGAAAACACGTTGACTTCGCACGAATGAAACCATGAACACTCAAGATATAGGGTAAGGCGATACATCACCTAGGGTGGGCGATATATTGGCCCTAGGAGTAGTATTTTGAACTTTGAGGAATCCGGGCTTGATTCATCCCTTAACCTCTTGACTTGCCTCTGAACGTTTTTGACCGAGTCTTAAGCATTTGTTGACCGAATATTCAAACATTTTTCATTTAATATTCATTATTTTATTCAAGCTAAATGGAGATATTTTCATTCCTAGAACTCTATAAATAGGACCTAGTACTCACACATTTTTCTCATTCTTCAAGCTATGTTCATAGCCTTCAAGCTGCTAGGTTTTCTATTGAGAGATACACATGGGTTTAGGGATAAAAGCTTTATCATCTTAAGCTTTATAAACACTTGGGTAGTGAGATAAAGTGTGTTTTCGATATTGAGGTGTAGATCAGTTCTAGTTCATCCAAGGTAATATTATTCATAAGTTCTATTCTTTATGATTTCCTTAGTTTTCCTTAAGTTTCTTTCAGATCCTAAATTATGTTTATGTTTTTCTGGTTAGGTGTTTAAGTTCTTTGATTTAAGGTTCTTCTCAGTAAGTTTCTTCTTTGATGGTTTAGTATTCTTTTCGTCTCTTTTCTTTAGAAACTCACCACTCTTACTTTTGGTTTTAGGAATGTTCTAATCCCGCTCTTGTTCTCAAATATCCCGGTTTTGGTAAGGAAAATAGGATATATTTTATGTGCTTATATGTTATGTTATGTTATGATTTGTTTATGTTATGATATGTGATATGTATATGTATAGAATTCCTTGGGCATCGAACATGTTTAGATAACAAGCATATGACTTGTTTAGATAACAAGCCCCAAGAATTTAGTCCTTATGCATATGATTTGTTCAGATAACAAGCCCCACAAATTCATATGACTTGTTTAGATAACAAGCCCTACAAATTTATGGGCATATGATTTCCCTAGCTAGCAAGCCCCAAGAAGTATGATGACCATTGTAATAGTCATATGTTATATAATGTATATTTATAATGTAGTTTTATGCTTGTGATATATGATGTATGTTGTTAGTAGATTATCCTTGATGGGCATTAGGCTCATTCCTTTATTTTAGGGTGATGCAGGAAAACGATTATGGAGGCAGAAGGATTCTTGGTAGCTTGGCATGTGTGTTAAGGATGAGTGGACTGCGTGTCGATCGAGGATGATGTTTATTTTAGTCTTTTGAATTATATCTCTATTGTAATTTCGCATTTGGTTTTTGAACTAGTTTTTAAAGTTATTTTTTATGTTTTGTAAACAATGGGATCCCATACCATGTCACATTTTATTTTATATTTTTACTCTATTTTGTATTAGTACAATATTTTGGGTTTTCAATAAAGATATGTTATAACTTATGATTGTATCAAAATAGTAGCTATGTCTAGTAGTTTTAATGGTCCAATGTCTTAGAAATAGTTGGGTCATTACACCCTAGGTCGTGGTGGTCGAGCAGCCGTATATGTTCACATCGTCACCTAAGCTCTCCAACTCAAGGATGATCCAGCTTTCTTTTGCCTTTACCTGCACCACATAACACCCATGAGTCGAGGCTTCACAAGAAAACTCAATATGATCATGAACAGGTAATAACATGTCACTAAATCATAATAGCATGCCTAGCAATAATATCCCTATTCATGCATGGAAGTAAGTTCAAGAAATTTATAGTGGGCCCCGCCCTCCTACATGGATGACTATCAAGTCAATTCTAAGTGAATATCAATAATGATTCTGGTAATCGTCCTGGGGCTTGCAGCCCAATTAGATAAGTGAATATGGAGTCACGAACTTGGGTTCCACACCCTAACCAGATAAGTGACTATGGAGTCACGAACATAGGTTCCACACCCTAACTTGATAAGTGACTATGGAGTCACAAACTTGAACCAGAAAAGTGACTATGGAGTCACGAACTTGAACCAGATAAGTGACTATGGAGTCACGAACTTGAACCAGATAAGTTACTATGGAGTCACGAACTTGGGCTCCGCACCCTAACCCATGTGACATTACGGTCACCTGTGCCTTTTGTCTTTGGCTCTAAGTAACTAGCCTTTAGACTTTACAAGCGCTTTTGTTTTCATCAAACTTAAGGTTGGTCAAGCATTCCATACTTATGTTGATACTTATGTTGATAATGCTTATACCGCTCTTGACTCATATGTCAATTACATACGACTAGTGCTCAGTACTACTACCGAACTTGACTAATGAGTCACAACTTCATAGTCAATACTAACACCATTGACGATTCTGACTATGGAGTCAGTTCCACTCACAAGTAAGCAATGCAACCAGACATATATCATATGTCAAATTTCCAAATACAGGGCATTCAGCATGCTTACTCAACATTCACTAGCATAATTATGATCATGCACATTAACAGAGACTCAAGCTCTGATCAATCTCATATTCAACATTCATGTCTTGCCCTAATCACATGTATCTTATGCATCACATACTGGGTGCAGTTTTCTTACCTTTGGTCCAAGAACAAGTTACCAATGAACGACCCTCGAGCACGATCCTGTTTCCAAGCCCCTAGCGAAAACCTAGTCATAACCATAAACAGTGTTTCAATGAGTTCAAGTTCCAAAACCCAATCCCAGGACCAATCCCACGTTCTCAGGACCTCCAATCCCACCAAACTGGGTGGTGGAATCATCCCCCAAGCCCTCGGGTAAAAATCCCAAAAAGTACCAAAAGACCAAGTTCTGAAGACTGTGTAGCGCTACAGTGCTATCTATTGGGTGCTACAGCACTATAGTCAACACTTCATCTCCCAAACAGAGAACCCAGCGTTGTAGCGCTACCAACCTAGCGCTATAGTGCTCAAACCAGAACTCTGGGTTTCTAACTTCGTGTTGTTCGAGCTTCAAAGCTCCAAATCCGACCCCAATGGGTCCCTAGCCCCTCAAATCAACATTTTTATCCCTTAAACAATTCACCCAATAGTTTAGCAACAATAAAACAACAACAAATACCCAAAATTCCCATAGGAATTCATAATCCAAGTCTTGAGTTTGTAACTCTAGAACACCAAGAACAAAGAATAAACTCAGGAATTCAAGGCATAAATTACCTCTGATTACGTCATTTCTCGCTAAATCCTCCAACTAATAAGCTTCTAATCTTCCCTAGAATCGCTATGCCTCGATCCTTGCGTGGATCTGAGTCCTAGAACTCAAGTTTCCATTGAAGATGCTAACAGTTTAAAAAATGGAAAGGGAGAGAGAGAAAGAACGTACTGAACATTCTTTTATGTTTCTGATAGGTTACTTCGAGCTTAAGTAACCTCAAGAAAATCCTAATGCTCAAGGTCCCAAAAAAGCCCCGGGGTAAAATAGTCAAAATTCCCATAATTTCCCCCTGATCTCACTAACTCTCAATTTATCATCAAATATTTATTCCCATTACCCAATATCCCGGTAATGTGCTAAATACCCCTTGACTCACTCCGAGTCAAGTATGAATCCCATTGTGACTTTCCCACTAGCTTGCTTCCTAGAATCATCTCGTGCTGAGTAACCCTAGCATAACCAACTAATAATGAAGCACCACACACACTACATATATGCCAAATATACCCGAAATGGCCAAAATATGAAAATTTCCCAATTAAACATAAATGGGCCCACATGCATATTTAATACACCTAAACATGCATATCTAGTCATATTATAATATAACTCACATATTCACATAATGATACACATAAATATCACATAATCATATAATTCTGAGATTTTTCTTCCTAGCCCCCTAATCAAGGCCCTAAGCCTTATTAGGAAATTTGGGTCGTTACAACTATCCCCTCCTTACAGAAATTTCGTCCTCGAAATTTATCTGAACGACCCGGAATATAGATTCTGCATAACTGATTCTAGTTCCCAAGTCGCTACCTCGACCTCACTATTTCTATGTAATACATTTATCAAAGGTACAACTTTGTTCCTCAAAACCTTGTTCTTTCTGTCAAAATTCGAACTGGCTATTCCTCACATGATAACTTAGGCTCAATCTCCAGATTCTCGTAACTCAACACATGAGTCTCTTCTAACCTATGTCTTCAACATGGAAATATAAAATTCATTATATATAGCCGACTGTACCAAAGATAAGGTCAATCCATAGGCAACCTAACTGATCATATCCAGCATTTAAATGGTCCTTACTAATCTTGAGCTCAACTAGCCCTAATTTCCTCACCCCTTTCCATGGTGATATTCTAAGGAAGTTAAGCCTTCCACCTGGAACTCCATGTTCCTGCATTTCAAATTATCATAAATTCCCTATTTACTCTGAGAAGCGAGCATCCAAGCTCTGACCTTTTCAATAACCTCAATGGTCCCCTGAACTACCTCAGGATCCAAATAACATCTCACACATCTCATTCCAATGAATGGGTGATATACATTCTTTATCATAGCATCTCCTAAGGTGCCCTCCCAATAACTGGATAACTCTCTCTGATTTATCAGCAGTCTGAGGATAATAACCCGTACTAAACTCCAAATGTACACCCATCGCCTTCAGCAACCTTCCTCAAGACTTGGAAGTAATAACAATGTCCTTATATAATAAGATAGACTTTGAATTCCATGAAGGCGTACTACCTCTCTCACATAGAGGTATGTATACTGATCAACCATATTACTTGTCCTTGGTGATACAAAGCAAGCTGACTTAAATACTGGTCCATAATGACCCAATCCAAATCACGCTGGCCCACTATCCTGGGCAGCCCCACAGCAAAATCCATCGCGATGTCCTTTCACTTGGAATACACAAAGGCTGCAATGGCCTTACTGATTCCTAATACTCTGTTTTGACCTGCTAACTTGTTAAGAACTTTGCCACGTATTCAGTCATGTCCCTCTCAATCCCAGGCCACCAATATAAAGCTTTCAAACTTTGTTACATCTTCATGATGTCTGGATGAAGAGAATAAGAGGTAGTATAAGATTCATCCAGAATCTCTTGTTTAATCCCAGTGTCCATCGGATCCCAAGTCCAAACCTTATAACACAATAAACTCATACCTGACACTGTATAGTACTTAGCTAATCTAGCTAAGACTTTCCCCTCACTCATTCCCATCTGTGGGTCACTTAACTATTTTTCCTTTGATCCTCTCTACCACAGTAACTCAAACATAATGTTGGCCACCTGGCCCACCAGTAACTCTACTCTAGTTCTGGTCATATCCTTCAACTATCACAATGCATAGGAAATCACTTTTCCCTGTCACTGAGGTGTCATAACAACCTACAAACTGATTCTGGTCTGTAAGAAGACTCATAACTCTTTCCCAAAACACATATAATATCCTTCCCATCCAAGGAAACTCCTGACCTCTGAGGCGTTCCATGACCTTGGTAAACCTCTCACTGAGAGTATACCGCAATACCGTCGATCAAGACGATCACAAATCTAATTCAGATAATCTTTGAATATCCAGTCCATCTAATTCATCAAAACAACTTGGCATTAACCGAATCCCCAATACATAACTCAGCACTCCCAATGCCTATATCTGATACAACAGTCAGTCTTCTGTTTTTGCCTTCATCTTGATCTTTAGCTGAAACTAACCAGATCAAAGATCCACCTTGGAGAATACTTTCTTACCCAAAAACTGGTCTTTAGTTCTTACAGCTCTACTGAAACCATTCAATACAGTACCCTAGACCTGATTCCTTCTCTGGCACCAATCGAATCACCATTTTATCTTTTTATATGAAAGTAATTCCGAAAAATCTCCTGGAAGCACATCCAGAAACTCACAGACTAATCATCTAGTCTATCCTGGTCCCACTGGCATGACCTGAGTGGTATCCACCACACTAGCTAAAGGTCCTATGCATCCTCCTGCAATAGGTCTCTAGCTCTAAGTATCGATGTTATAAGCATATGGGGTCCATGCACAGTGCCAACAAATACAAGGGTTTCTCACCTTCAAGCCCAAGAGTTACTATCCTTTCCTTGCAATTCATCATTGCCCCATACTTGGCTAACCAATCTATATCCAGGATCATACTGAAGTCAGTCATAACCAACTCTATCAAAACAACTGATGAGTCCTTTCCACAAAAATCTAACGCATCACAACATAACCATGCAATCTCCATATCAAGTTTATGTCTCTCTAGATGCAACAAGCAAAGAAAAACATGGAACCAAACTAGTCAGCCCAATACAAAAATTAAAACTAGAAAGCTAACCTGCCACCCCTGAGGAACCAGCCTCAGTCTTAGTCTCTGACTCTGACTGCATCGGAGTGAACACTCGAGCTAGAGTCGAGTTGTCCATCTCTTTTTGCTCATTCTTCCTTCGCCTTGGGCAATTCCTCTTACGGTGCCCAACTATCCCACAAAAGAAACATGCCTTTGCTCAGCATTCTCCCAGATGACGCCTCTTACACCGAGTGCATTCCATGTAGACTTTCCAATCCTTGTTCTTGCTCAATCCAATAATTGGAGGTATCACTAACTGAGCTCTGTGCTCTCTGGCACTATCCTTCTCAATCTGATTTCCTGTGCTCTCAACAGTAAGAGTCTTCCCTCCACCTGGGCATAGGAAGAGATTTCATGCATTTGGGCAACTCTAATGCCCTGAGCTATTCTAGGATTCAAACCCTAGATAAACCTTTCCTTCTGAGCTACATTCGTGGGTACCATATCAAAAGCAAACTTGGCCAACCCATCGAATCAGTTAACATATTCTGTTACATTTGCATTTCCCTGAATGAGGTTCAGAAACTCATTCATCTTAGCAGTCTTGACTGCATCACAGTAATATCTTTCATGAAATAGCTGCCTAAATTCTTTCTAGTCCATCAAAGATGTGTCTCATGTCTGGGATACTACTTCCCACCATGTCCGGGCATCATCCCGCAATACAAATGTAGCACAGACCACCCTATCGTGACCTATCACCCCCATATTGTCGAGGATGGAACTGATCATGCCCATCCATTGCTCAGCTCTGAATGGATCTAGGCCTACCTCAAAGATTGGGGGGTAATACTCCTGGAACCTTCCACAAAGAAATTTCGACCTGTTCTCAACCCTAGGCTAAGCAAATAATGGTGTCACTCCTGGCATAGCAAAGGAAGAGGTGTTCCCTGACAGAACCTGCTGCTGTTTCAAACACCTAATCTCTTCCTCTTTCCCCTGCAATCTTAATTGCATATCTGTAAACACCTGCTGGAAATTCTGAGGGGCAGGTGAAGAACTCAAACCCTTGCTGTAACTCCCAGCCTCAGTATAACCACCACCAGGTCTCATTATCTGCCTTGGATACATACCTGCTGATTGAATCTGTAGTCAATAACTTGACCCATTAAACATGATGAGCATATTCAAAAGTTTTCCCCACAGGAACAATCATACCACACTACATTCACAACCCACTGTAGTGCTAAAAACATGCCCATAACATTCATACATTAATCATAACCCCTGCTCTTCCAACATACACACCATTCTTCCAACTCCAACATGCAAATATCATATTCATATATACATTGAGCAGGTAATCATATAATCATATCAATAATCAAGAGTCGGTCTCTATCAGAATCTCATGCTCCCTAATACAATATGCAGGTAAAGCATTTACATTCTATTTAAGCAGTTAAGCACATAACTATAGAAATAGTTACCATACCCTGAGTGAAGTTATCTTTAGTGACGAGTGTATATGCTAAACTTGTCTTCAAAAACCCTTATCCTTGGCTCACTCTGATACCAATTTTGTAATGCCCTACTACCCAGGCACTGTTACGTTGTGCAGTTTAAACAGTGCTAAACTCGCTAACTGAGCCATTTGGCCATAATCGTGTAACTAAATATGATTAACGGTTTAGGGTTAAAAATTTTGGTAAAAGATACAACGTTTCACTAAAATGTCTATTGTATACATTGGGATCCCAAAATATATTTTAAAGGTTAATTACAATAAAATATTTACAACCAGCCGACCTAAGCGGCGAAATAGGGTTTACCCCTAATTCCTCTTTAAACCCTCGGCCGTGGGTGTCGAGCAGCCACATATGTACACATCGTCACCTAAGCTCTCCAACTGAAGGATGGTCCATCTTTCTTTTGCCTTTACCTGCACCACACAGCACCCGTGAGCCGAGGCTCAGCAAGAAATCTCAATATGCTCATGAATAGGTAATAACATGTCACTAAATCATAATAGCATGCCTAGCAAAAATAGCCCTATTCATGCATGCAAATAAGTTCAAGTAATTGATTGTGGGCCCCGCCCTTCTGCATGGATGACTATCAAGTCAATCCTAAGTGAATATCAATAATGATTCTGGTAATCATGCAAGGGCTTGCAGCCCAATCATATAAGTGACTACGGAGTCACAAACTTGGGTTCCACACCCTAACCAGATAAGTGACTATGGAGTCACGAACTTGGGTCCCACACTCTAACCAGATAAGTGACTATGGAGTCACGAACTTGGGTTCCACACCCTAACTTGATAAGTGACTATGGAGTCACGAACTTGAACCAGATAAGAGACTATGGAGTCACGAACTTGAACCAGATAAGTGACTATGGAGTCACAAACTTGAACTAGATAAGTGACTATGGAGTCACGAACTTGAACCAGATAAGTGACTATGGAGTCACAAACTTGAACCAGATAAGTGACTATGGAGTCATGAACTTGAACTAGATAAGTGACTATGGAGTCACGAACTTGGGCTACACACCCTAAGCCATGTGACATTACAGTCACCTGAGCCTTTTGGCTCTGGCTCTAAGTAACTAGCCTTTAGACTAGACAAGCGCTTTTGTTTTCATTGAACTTAAGGTCGGTCAAGCATTCCATATTTATGTTGATAATGCTTATGTCGATTATCTATTCTTTTCGGCTCTACGTTCATTACGCTTATGCCGCTCTTGACTCATATGTCAATTCCATACAACCAGTGCTCAGTACTACTGCCGAACTTGACTAATGAGTCACAGCTTCACAGTCAATACTAACACCATTGCCAATTCTAACTATGGAGTCAGTTCCACTCACAAGTAAGCAATGCAACCAGGCATATATCATATGTCAAATATTCAAATACAAGGCATTTAGCATGCTTACTCAACATTCACTAGCATAATTATGATCATGCACATTTACAGAGACTCAAGCTATGATCAATCTCATATTCAATATTCATGCCATGCCCTAATCACATGTACCTTATGCACCACATGCATCACATACTGGGTGCAGTTTTCTTACCTTTGGTCCAAGAACAAGTTACCAATGAACGACCCTCGAGCACGATCCTGTTTCCAAGCCCTTAGCGATAACCTAGTCACAACCATAAACGGTGTTTCAATGAGTTCAAGTTCCAAAACCCAATCTCGGGACCGATCCCACGTTCTCGGACCTCCAATCCCACCAAATAGGGTGGTGTAATCATCCCCCGAGCCCTCAGGTCAAAACCCCAAAAATTACCAAAAAACCAAGTCTTGAAGACTGTGTAGCACTACAAAGCTACCTATTGGGCGCTACAACACTATAATCAACACTTCATCCCCCAAACAGAGAACCCAGCACTGTAGCGCTCCCAACCTAGCACTACAGCGCTCAAACCAGAATTCTAGGTTTCTAACTTTGTGTTCTTCGAGCTTCAAAGCTTTAAATCTGACCCTAAAAGGTCCCTAGCCCCTCAAATCAACATTTTAATTCCCCCAAACAATTCACCCAATAGTTTAGCAACATTAAAATAACAACAAATACCTAAAATCTCCATAGGAACTCATAATCCAAGTCTTGAGTTTGTAAAACTCAAGAACACCAAGAACGGAGAATAAACTCAAGAATTCAAGGCTTAAATTACCTCTGATTACGTCGTTTCTCGCTAAATCCTCCGGCTAATAAGCTTCTAATCTTCCCTAGAATCACTATGCCTCGATCCTTGCCTGAATCTTAGTTTTAGAACTCAAGTTTCCTTCGAAAATGCTAACGGTGTCAAAAATGGAACGAGAGAGAGAGAAAGAACGTACTGAACGTTCTTTTTATGTTTGTGACAGGTTACTTCGAGTTTAAGTAACCTCAAGCAAATCCTAATGCTCGGGGTCCCAAAAATGCCCCCCGGGGTAAAATAGTCAAAATTCCTAGAATTTCCCCCTGATCTCACTAACTCCCAATTTATCATCAAATATTTATTCTCATTACCCAATATCCCAGTAATGTGCTAAATACCCCTTAACTCACTCCGAGTCAAGTATGAATCTTGTTGTGACTTTCCCACTAGCTTGGTTCCTAGGATCGTCTCATGTTGAGTAACCCTAGCATAACCAAATAATAATGAAGCACTACACACACACTACATATTTGGAAAATATACATGAAATGGCCAAAATATGAAAATTGCCCAATTAAACAGAAATGGGCCCACATGCATATTTAATACACCTAACATGCATATCTAGTCATATTATAATATAACTCACATATTCACATAATGATACACATAAATATCACATTATCATATAATTTTGAGATTTTCCATCCAGGCCTCCTAATCAAGGCCCTAAGCCTTATTATGAAATTTGGGTCGTTATAGATTTACATGACTTGGGTCATCATATAAGCCAAGCTTTCTTGATGAAGATTTTGGAGAAAAATAGTAATCTTGAAAGCTAGATAGAGATAGTTCTTCTTTTAGAAAGAGAGAGAGAGAGAGAGGTGAGTGAGTGATCAATTCACAAATTAACTCATATGAACCTTTTAAATTGTATAGGACCCTCATTAGACTCAACCAATGAGATTAGAGCATTTAAATTGAAGTTTCAGAGTAAAAACACATAATTGTATAGACACGTACTACCATTGTGTGGTCGTGCTACATGTCACCTCCCAAATGTAACGCATCGCTGATGCCTTTGTTTTGACGCTCCAAAATTTCTCTCAAAACACCCCCAAATGCTCCCAAACTTTTTGGGTACTCTCATATACTCCTAAGAAACACTTATGACCCAAAAAGATTAATTGTAAATGCCTATACTGAAATTCAACTTTCACATGTTGACTTTTGTGAAATCGTTATAGTTTTTACACCTTTTCGTGCCTAAAAAATTTCACCACGTATTTAACGAATCAAATAAAAAAATTCACCTTTTCGTGACTTTTGTTTTGAGCAACTTGAATCTTCAAACTTGGGGAACATCAAAAAGCTTATGCATGAATTGAATCACTGTCAAAAATCTCTATTCCAAGCTTTTTGATTGTTGCTTGAAGCTTCACCAAAGTAGAATGAGATTTGAGATTTAACAAACCTTGAAACTCATGCAAGTCATGCAATGCTTGATTAGTTTCTTGGAGATAACTTATGGTCTTTGAGAGCTAGAGAAAGAGTTGATAAATGTGATCAAGGCTTTGTAACTCTAATAACCCTTATTTATAGTGTAGGCACCACCATTGTTTAACCTACATTTGGACATGATGATGTGGCATTTAAACAGGACACGTGGCGGTAAATGACGTCAAATTTAGAGAGCTAGTCAGAATGAGTAGCTTCTTGAGAAGACTACATCAGAATATAGAAGCTTATTCAGCAAAGTTCAAGTAACCTGCTTGATAATGGAGCAGACTAGTACCATTCCATGAAGCTACTCGGAGTGCAAGACCTACGCGATGATCAGGACACTCTTACCCGAAGATTCGGATTTCACAAGATACCAACGAAGTTCCAAAGATATTTATGTAACCAATATTCAACTTGTATTTTTCTCGTGTTATTTGAATTTGTAACTGAATGTACTGATCCCACACCTACACGTGTAGGGCCTAGATTCGTTTGTAAGGGCCCATAGCCCGCTAAGACTCTCTATATAGGGAGTTCATTCCATTATTAACCCTAAGTTAAAATTATAGGAGAAAAGGCTAGATATTTCTTTTATATGCACTTTGCATACAAAACCCTTCGAATTGTATTATTTTCTCACCTTAAGAAACTCAATTGAACCTTGTTTCTTTTTTATCTTGAGCTTGAGACTTCATTGATAAATACAAGTGCAAGTGGACGTAGGTTAATACCAACTCTTGGAGCCGAACCACTATAAAATTTTGTGTGTAGCTTGCTTGATTTCATTTCGTTTAATTCTTATTACGTCGCATAAATTGACTCAGTGTCGTTGACCAAAACATTGGTCAACATTTTGGTGCTTTCATTGAGAGTTGAACTCAAGATCCCACCTTACCAAATCCATCTGAAACAATGGCTATCACTACTAGAAGCCAAAGCGAAGAGCTACAAGGAAACTTTATTACTGGACAGACCGATTACCCCTTGAGCAGTCAGATACCACTTTTACATCTTGGTCATCAGATTCCTCCTCATGGAAATCCACCTTCGCCTACCGCACTTGGGCGTGATGAGTCCCATGTGGCATTAGGAAAAGATCTTAACTCTGACCTCGAACAGGTGAAAGATGTCATGGAACAAAGGCAAGAAAATTTGTCGCCATGCATGAAAGTTAGGCACCAGCTCAAGAGAATATATATGACAAGCTCAATAAACAAAGATAAAATTTTCAAGCCTAGTTGGATCAAAGGCAATGAGCCCTTGAAGCTCGCCAAGAAGAAGCCCACTGCTGTAATTCTGGGGCGACAAGGCTATTGCAGGTTATTTTATCACAAAACAAAGCAGCAAGGCCTCAACTAATGAACCCTCAACATGAGAATAATGGTGAAGCACAACCTGACGCTCCTCGACCTGTCGAATGGGTACCAAACCCAGTCCAACCAGCTCGATCTCGTGATCAAGTGGTCCCTCTTGGACATGCTAGGAATCATCAATCCCATAGGAGAGCTCAGCCAAGAGTGCAGCCACCACTCCACCAAGATGAATCGGTGTTTCCCAATAGAGAATAGAGTTATGCTAGAAAAGTGTCTGGAACTGAAAGGCCCACTAATGAGCCCCCGAGGCGAGCAATCTCGAGAAGAGGGCAGCCCCCCCCCCCCCCCCCCACAAATCCTGAAGTTGGTCCTCAAATTCGACAACCAAGGAATGAGAGATCTACTAGCCAGAACCAAGGCCAGCCAGCTCACTATGCTTGACACAACTGTGGTCATCATCATAGAAGAAACAAAAGAAAAAATGACCAAGAGGCCAGCACTAGCTATCAAACAACTTTCAAAGATTGTTATGATAATGATGATGAAGGGGATTGTCGGAACTACCAACCGTGTGGCCATCAACATTGTAGTGACCATCGACGTGATGAAAATCTTAGAGGACAGTTTGTTCAGCCAAGGCCACCTGGACCTCAAGATATCCCACATAGGGAAAATGTGGAGCCTGAAGGATCGTTTGTCTCGCCAAGGTAGCAAGGGCTAGCAAACTTTCCTGCAAGATCACCTTCAGGTCCTCCTCGAGTAGACAGTCAAAATACTAGGGGGCGACCAAGAGGTTGAAGTGACTTTAATAGGCTGGGAAATAGAGAGACTGGCCTCCATAATGTCCTCAATCAGTAGAGAGAAGACAACGCATCCAATGTTCCTAAACCTGTTGCACTGGTAATCCTACATGCATCATAAGCACCAACTGTTGTGCCACTAGTTACTCCTGCAATCCAGGCACAGTTGGATGCTCTTACCCAAATGGAAGGAGAGCTAACAGTCCCGAAGCAAACTGACATCAACTTGGAAAGAAGGAAATGGTCTCCTTTCTCCAAACGGATTAATGCTCTGATAGTACCTCCAAAGTTAAAGATGCCAACTTGGAAGATGTATATTGGAAGGGAAGATCCCATCTCACATGTTAACAATTTCAAGATACAAATGAACCTCCAAGGGGTTAGACACGACGTCCGTTGTAGAATCTTTCTAGTTACTGTAACGCCCCACGTCACTATGGCTGCTTCCTGGAATGACGACTGGCCCTACAAACCAACACGAGTCTTTCCAACGTGTTTTGTCCTCACTCACATGCTTTCTGGGAAAACTTCCCAGGAGGTCACCCATCTCAAGATTACTCCAGGTCAAGCACGCTTAACTTTGGAGTTCTCAAGTGATGGGCTACCGAAAAGAAGATGCATCTTGTTGATATAGGTAGTACCCATCAATCTATTTAAGCCATCTTCAACTATGTAGTCCCTTACCTACACAGTCTTAGAATCATCACACTTGACCTTCCCCAGGCGGTGTGGGATTGCACAGCTTACCCGGTCTTTCCCCTTACGGATCACAGGATTTTGACTATCACAATCACCCCCCCTTACGGGCCCGACGTCCCCGTCGGCCACACTTCCGGCTGGGTCAAGGCTCTGATACCAAGTTGTAACACCCTGGTACCCCAGAACCCTTACAGTGAACGGTGAACCGGAAATTTGACCCGGAAATTTGACCCGCTACCTGAGTCCTTTGGTTAAAAACGTGTTCTAAGTGTCATTAACAGGCTAAGGTGAAAAAAAACCAACAAAAAGGTAAGGATGTGTTTTATGTAATACATAAAACTGTTCATGGGCCCACAAGAACATTTACAAGTTATTTACAACTCAAAAAGGGCATTACTGTTTCAAAATTACAAACCCGCTGACATAAGCGGCAAAAATAGGGTAAACCCCCTAGTTCCTCTAAGAACTCCTTGGCTGTGGTGGTCAAGCGGTCGCATATGTATACTTCACCACCTAAGCTCTCCACTCAAGGATGGGTAAGCTTTTCTTTCCCTTTACCTGCACCACATAACACCCATGAGCCAAGGCCCAACAAGAAAACATAGTATTGCATATAAACATTATCATTATAATCACACAGAGCTTATAGCTCTTAAACAGATGAGTGAATATCACTTGAGGTTCTAGAAAAACCATACTGGGTGACTGACAAGCAAGTCACTAATTTCAACAGAAGAGTGGCTGCTAGGTAAGCCACTAGCCTTAAACAGACGAGAGACTAATAGGTAAGTCTCTAACTTAACAGATGAGTGACTGATAGGTAAGTCACACATGCGCTTATAAATAATCAATCCATGTCCACATTTACACAATCAACATGCCTCATGAACAACCATGCATGTCACATATGGGGTGCAGTTTTCTTACCTCTGATTCGAGCTAGAATGAATAGAAGAACGACCCTTGAGAACGGTCTAGCTTTTAGTCCTTTAGCGGTCACCTAATCATAACCAATTAAAGGATACCATCAATAAAATGATAATCAAGAGTTCCCAACCAAGATCTAGCCTCCGGGACATCAATCCAAACTAATCCAAGTAGTAGGAACAATCCCGAGGCCTAAAAATATGTTCCCGGGGTCAAAACACACAAACGGGCTCAACCCTGCTCAAGAGCCGCGGCCCTGGCACCTTGTGCCACGGCCCCCAGCCAGAACTGAAACAAGGGCCGCGGCACCCAACAGGCACAAACGCAGCCACCTGCTTCTTCGAGCTAGGGTCGTGGCTCTCCAAGAACAGGGCCGCGGCGCCCAACCCAGAACATGCCCAAACTCGTTCTCCAACATCCCAAAGCCTCCAAAATCATGCCTAAACATTACCAAATCATCAAATCAAAGTTCCCAAGCTTCCCAATGCTCCAAAACCATCAAAACCAAAGGTTTAATCAAACCAAAAACTCAACAATTCACAAAAGCCAATCCGAAGCTTAGAAACTCTAAAAACTCAAAACTTTAAACTTAGATTACCTTTGATTGGGTTGTTTCTCATCAAATCCTTTGTTCAAGAAGCTTCTAATCTTTCCTAGGATTTCTATGCCTCAATCCTCGCTTGATTCCGACTCCTAGAACTCAAGAAATCTTCGAAAACGCTTCGAACGGTGAAAATGAGCTAACGGGGAAGAACGAGAGGTTTTCTAATGTATGTTCTATCTGAAAAGCTACTTCAATCTTAAGTAACCTCAAATATAACCTAGTGCTTGAGGTCCCAAAAACAGCCCCGGGGACATTATAGTCAAAACTTCCATAATTTCATCCTAATCTCAAATACTCCTAATTTATCATCAAATAAACATTTTTATTACCCAACACTTGACCTCGTTATGACAAAACTACTAATCCATTATATAGGACCGTCTCATGCCGAATAGCTCGAATATATCTTCATAATAATGGAATCTCATTAACAAATCACATTATGCACCCAAATACACAAATTTACCCTCAATGGGCCAAATTATCAAAACATCATAATATTCAAATGTGGACCCACATGCATGCATATAACATCATATTATAATATAATTCACATAAACATGCATATATTCATTTAATGGCATAATTAAACAGTTATGGCCCTCCCGACCTACTAATCCAGCCACTAAACCACATCGGAGAATTCAGGGCATTACACTTCCTCTCTCATTCTGGGGATATGCACTTCAAACGCAGACTTACATTTTGAATGTAGTCCCATCTAAGACAATAAGCAAAACACCATTGCAATTGTGGAATGGAAACAAACCTAGTTTGCACTATTTCTGCATTTGAGGTTGTCTTGCTCATGTTCTTAAATTTCAATGAGAGAAACTTGATTCAAGGTCTAAAGTGTGAATTTTTGTGGGTAACGCTCAAGAAATAAGAGACGGTTACTTCTATTTTCCCAAGGACCAAAACTTATTTGTTTCAACAAATGCGACCTTCCTTGAACACGAATATATGAATAACTATAAGTCTAGGAGGAACTCACAGCTGATAAGATTCCATCACTTTCATCTTCATCATTAAATGATAAACGACAAACCAAGGAAACCACTATTCTTGGAAAAGAAACCCCGGTGCCACATCGTAGTGGGAGGATTGTGAGAAAACTTGTTCACTACGAACATGAGGCACATGTCCTTGTTTCTAATATAAACAAGGATGATCCATTAACCTTCAAAGAGGCAATGGATGATCCTGAAAAGGAAAAATGGCAAGAAGCCATGAACCAAGAAATGTAATCAGTGTATTCCAATTCTTTCTGGGAACTTGTAGATCCACCTAAAGATGCCATGCCCATTGGGTGCAAATGAATATACAAGAATAAAAGAGGTGTAAATGAAAAAGTGGAGACTTTCAAAGCAAGGCTAGTAGCCAAAGGCTACACTCAGAGAGAAGGTGTTGATTATCAAGAAACATTTTCTCCTGTGGCTCTTAAATCCATTCGCATCCTATTATCCATAGCTACAACCTATGAATATGAGATATGGCAAATGGACGTCAAGACAACAGTTCTCAATGGCTATCTTGATGAAAGTATCTATATAGTACAACCAGAAGGGTTCATCAAGAATGCGAAAGATCAAAATTTGTGTAAGTTGTTGAAATCCATTAATGGATTAAAGCAAGCATCTAGATCTTGGGATATAGCCATTGATGAAACAATTAAAACATATGGCTTCTTACAGGATGTTGATGAAGCATGTGTGTACAAATACATCGAAAGAAAAGTAGTGTTTTTCCTAGTTCTTTACGTGGATGACATTCTCCTCATTGGGAAAAATGTAGAGACATTGTCAAGCGTAAAGAAGTGGTTAGCCGAAAAGTTCCAAATAAAAGATTTGGGCGAGGCGAGCTATGTTATAGAAATCCAAATCCTTAGGGAAAGAAAGAACAAGCTCTTGGCACTTTCTCAGGCCAAATATATCAATATGGTGCTTGAAAGATTCTCTATGGAAAATTCCAAGAAAGGTCAGTTACTGACCAGACATGGAATTACTCTCTCCAAGGAACAGTGTCCTAAGATACCTCAGGAGGAAGAGGATATGAGAAAGTATCCCTATGCTTCAGCAGTTGGGAGTCTAATGTATTCCATGTTGTGTACAAGACCCGACTGCTATGTACAAGGGATTGTGAGTTGTTATCAATCAAATCCTGGTTTGGAACACTAGATTGTAGTAAAGCACATTCTCAAGTATCTTAAGAGAACGAGAGATTATATTCTTGTATATTCAGCATGTGAGTTGAACCCGACTAGATACACTGTTCCTGATTTTCAATCAAACAAAGACAGTCGTAAGTCGACGTCTGGGTCAGTGTTCACTCTTGGTGGAGGTGATGTGTTCTAGAGGAGTATAAAATAATCCAGCATAGCAGATTGAACCATGGAAGTCGAATACATAGCGGCTTGTGAAGCGGCTAAGGAGGCAATATGGTTGAGAAAGTTCTACATTGATCTAGAAGTAGTCCCAGATATGGATAAGCCATTAATCCTATATTGTGATAACAATGGAGCAGTAGCTAACTCCAAGGAACCAAGAAGCCACAAGAGAGGAAAGCATATCGAAAGGAAATACCATCTGTTTAGAGAGATTGTACACCAAGTGGTGATGTGAGTGTTATGATAGTGTCGGAGCAGAACCTGGCTGACCCATTTACCAAGACACTTCCCACAAAGTTATTTATGGGTCATGTATTCGACATGGGATTAAGGGAGATGCCTCACTTGATTTAAGGGCAAATGAGAGATTGTTAGGATTAATGCCCTAAAAGCATGTAAAGACATTTTATTGAATTAAATAAAAAGAACAATTTTATTATATTTGAATATCATAATTATTGTTTGAAATAATTATATGATAATATCAAGAAAATTCCTTATTCATTCATGAAAATATGATCTTGTATTAGTACGAGAGAATTAAGATCATATATAATATATAAAATAGTTAGTAACATATTAAAGTAATGAATCTTTAATGAATGGTTACTAATGCGGTTTACTAAGCATACGGGATGCAAGTGATTTACATTTGGATTACCGATGTGGATAGACATCTTAGTAAATGTGTTGTATATAATAGAGATTATATAGGACAGGACAAATAAGAATTAATTATCTTTATAAACTTTTCGTTTGACATAAAGATTTGATTCTTATCATACTAGATGATCATTTGTAGATCAGTCTAAATCCTGAGTATTCATGAACTCATGTTTGTGTTTATTGGGTCTTTTGATTCACTCGTTAAGTTTTCTTAGAATAATGAAGCTAATGACTTTTGTTTTGGAGATTCAATATCATGAATGGCTGGGAAAATGAATTACAATAATGGAATCCATACTTTCTTAATGGATCGAATATTGGTTCCCATAAGGGTTAATTCTGGAACTGAATAGTTATTGAGCTCAAATCTATACTTTGATTATAGGTTAATTATTTGCTAGTGAATTGATGGTACTTAAGGATCAAGAGGAAATTAGAAGGGTAAAATGGTAATCTTAACCAGCTCTAATTAATGAACCAATAAATTGAGGACAGAACTATATTTATTGATAATATCAATGGACTACAAGAGAAAACTCTGTAAATATAATTCTATAAATATTTAGAGTGCAATTCCATATTTATAGTAGGGTAATCATGGAATTAATAAATAAGATTATTGGATTAAAGAGTTTAATTAATAATCTGGTTTATTGGAGCTTCGTATTTTAGGTCCATGGTCTCCAGATCACATCTGTCCTACACTGTCAAGGGTAAAAATTTTCAAAAGAAAGATTTGTAGAGAAAATGACTTAATTGCAAAAGAATTAATTTTTCAAGGCAATGAAATAATTATGTGATAGTTATGGGCGATTGATTAATTATGAATTAATTAATTATTTAACTATATATTTTTTATTTTGAAAAACTATAGGTTAAACTAAATATTAATCTTGTTTGGATTAATATATAAAGAGAGATTAATAATTATCTTATTTAAAATAAGATATTTGTTTACATATTTAAAACTGATATTTTATGATAAAGTTAATTTTGAATTAACTGATATTTATTTTGGGATAAATATATTGTCTTAATTATTAATTAAATAAAAAATGAGAAAATTAGGGATAACCCTAATGGTGTGGTTGACACACTCACTGTACAGTGAGTGTGGCGCCACACACAGGGATTTCCTATCCCTGTGATTTGAATTTTGAACTTCAAATAATTTTTTTCTTTAATTATGTATTAAATAAGGTTATAACTAATCAGTTTTATTTTAATAAAATAAATATTAATTAAATTAGTTAATTATATTTATAAATGTGAAAAGAAGCGATACTTTTAAAAAGAAGAAGTTAATTGTTTTTCATAGACTGTCAGATTCTCTCTTTAAAACAGAAGCGATAGTTTTCCTCTTCTCACTATCGAACCTCTCTAGATCTCATGTGTTTAGTACATATAAAGAGTCATAAATCAACATTTTGAATCCTACGTGCCCACACACGTCCTTGTGTGTTTGAGGATCGGTCTGGAATATCAAGGTGTGAGCTTTCAGAATTTGGATAGGAAGATCATTGATTTTATACAAAATAATTCAAGGACACTTGATATGCTACAAGAGGTAATCTCTAATCTGATTGTATGTGATTTAATATATATATTTATATATATGTTATGATCTTGGCTGATATTAATAATTATTAAAAAGGGCCCATTCCCCGTTGTGTATCTTTGATTTGCTATTTTAATACCAACAACGTTTTTGTTGCTCGTTTCCCACCTGCTGAACTCAACGACCTTGTCAACATTTAGCAAGGGCCAAATGAGCCTCTGAAGGACTATGTGTAGAGGTTCATGCAAGAGGCTACTCGATTGAAGACAGTCAGCGATGATGGAAAGCTGATGGCCATCATGGCTGGAATCCAACTAAAGGTTCTTCTATGGACTGACATAAGGAGAAAAAAAATCTACTCAATGAGGGAGTTCTTAGAACTAGCTGACATGTTTATTAAACTAGAGGAAGCCATTGAAAGAGCATATCAATCCAATCAAGCAGATATTAATACTGCTGCTCCAGCCAAGAATAATGGAGCTCCAAACAAAAACCAGACAACCAATGGTAATGGTAATGGAAATAAAAATAACCAAGGAGGTGGAAAACAAAATAACAACTCAAATAGTGACAACAACAACAACAATAACAAAAGGGCCAAAACCAACGATAAACCACGAGAGTATATTCCTTGTTTTACCACCTACTCTACACTCTTGGGATCATGAGCAGAAGTATTTCAAGCTATATAAGTTGATGTACCTAATAGGAAGCCTAATCTCATAAGAAAAGATATAAGTATGAGAGACACGGACAAGTTTTTTGTTTCCATAACGATTATGGAAATGGCACTAATTAGTTTAACAAACTTAAAAACGAAATCGAGTTTCTTATTCATCAAAATCATCAGGCCATGAGAAGATATATTCAACGACTTGCTAAACAAAATTAAGCTGCTACAGGAAATCTTGATGCACTAGCCTAATCATACTCATATCTCATATCTCATAATCAAAATGAAACATAGTCATACTGTAACGTCCTACGTTTTTGGGTACCTTTAAACGACTCGGGTCGGGATTTTTCCCCCGGGTTAAGAATATTATTTTAAATAATATTATATTTTGTTTGTAAGTATTCCATGAGTTATTGCTAGCCAAAATATGAATTTTGTGATTTTAAAAGTCAAGATAAGACTTTCGGTCTTGGACCGACACAAAAACCCTGATCGGGTAAAAATCTCGGAAAATAAAATGAAAAATCATGGCAATTATATTTTGGGCATAAAATACATTCATAAAAGTTAAAGTTTGGTCAAAAATAATAAACCTAAAAGAAAATGGAAATTTTAGGGCATTTTGTGTTAAATGCCTAATTTTACCGAAATGGGGAATTTTATTCCATGAATGGACCTTAGGTTAAATTTTACTATGTGATTAATTAAATTAAATGTGAGAGACATTTAATTTAATTAATTAATGTTAAGTTTGGTGATTAAAACTTGATAAGAGTGAAAAAAAAGTGTCAAAAGCCAATTTGGACTTTTCTTCTTATGAAACCTTTATTAACCTTTATTAAAAAAAAAAAAACTGTTTTTTTTGTATTCTTATTTTCGGAACCAAATTTGGACAGCCACTGTTGTTTACCGAGTTTTTCGGAAACGAATACAAACAAAATAATAAAAAGATAAGAACTGTAGAAGTGCAGAAATATAAATAGACAAACAGGTTTTTTACGTGGTTCAGGCGTTAACGAGCCCTAGTCCACGAGTCGATGTTATTATACTTGTAGAGAATTACAATAAGATGGCTGGTGTACAAGAACCTCACAAACTCACAATGTTTCTCTCGGGTTCTCTTGAGGAAGATGAAGCTAGAGAGATTTTGGCAGAGTTCTTGCTATGTAATTTGTTCGCCCCCCTCCTATCGTAAAATGAGGAGGTCTTTATAGCTAGGGTTTTGGATTAGTGTTTTACTCTGCCCCCATGAGTCTTAATTACACCAGCCGTAAATAGGGGATACAATTACCCTAGTAGCATGGCTACAAGGCTCTACGTAGGTATAATTACATGAAAATATGGGGAATGTCAAAAGGCAGCTGTCTTTTCCAGGCTGTCAGCGGAACAGTAGGCGAAAAGGCACTTTTAGGCGTGCTGGGATGTGTGCGGCCTCGACCTGTCAGGCGGGATCCTGTGTCAGGTGAGTATCATTCCAACTGTGCCTCCTCCGTGACTCGACCGCTTGGTCTTCTTCCGTGCGAGGCACGGAACTGTATCCGCGAAGGTAACCTGAAGAGCTTCTCCTGGAAGGACCTTCCCCGAAGGATATCCCTTCGGGAGTCCGGGAGAATTGACGAGCTTCTGGGTCTCGGTTGCTTGAAAGAGTGTGCTAGACACTAAACGGGAGAGGCGAAGCCTTTCTGTCCATCCGCGAGCCCTGGTCACCCTTCGTGAAAGACTTTGATAATTCTGCTTCCCCGAGGCTACCCATCTAAACGCTATCCGGAAATCTGGATAACAACTGTATAGGGCAAATGAACCCAGTTTTTTCTAAAATTTTGTGGACATATTACTGGCATAACCTATTATTCCACTGTAAAATTTGGTAAGAAAATATTGAACGGTTTGAAAGTTATTAACTGTCAAAGTTTGGGGAAAATAAGGACTTGAAAATAAGGTCATTTTTACCTCATTGTTGGAAAATGATTTCACCAATCAAAAATGCTCATTTTGACCTAAGGATTTTCAAAGACCTAAATGGCATAACAAAAATGGAATTGGGAAATTTTGGTAACAATTGGGTAAGTAAATTTCAAGTTATGAACTAACGAAGTATGTAGTTAAAAAATGTGAAAAATAGGTTTTTCACACTTAGTGTAAAAATGAGATTTTGGAACATAAGGTAAAAAGTAAAATTTTGTTTATTTCAAGATATAAAATGGTAAGTCTTGAAATCATATTTTCACTAAAATTAACCCTTTGAGTTTAAATGAATTATTTTTATTAAAGAGTTTTTATTCTTTCTAAAAATAAGAGATTTAATTTATTAATAGTTAATAAATTAAAAGAGGGTTTAAAACCCTATATTTTGAGAAAATAATTAAATAAATTATTTTTCTAGTAAGTAAAAATTGATTAATTACTTTTGGAAAATTAATTAGTCAAGATGAGAAATTTATAACGGTTTTCCTAATTAAGACAAATTAGGCAATTTTCTTAAAACGGTTTTTAGATATTAAAACCTTAAGAAAAATAAAAGGAAAATTTAAAGAGTTTATTTTCTTTAAAAATAATTAAGGAATTTATTTGTATTTTCTGGATATAATACCGGCTAAAATCTTACATATTTTAACCGACTAGTCGAAAGTGCGGGTTAATAGCGATACTTTGAAAGAATAAGATTTTTAGCGGATTATGGGAAATACCATTGTGATACCCGAGCCTAGGTATCGAGACCTTAGGATAGGTCTCCCCGAGACTTAGGGTTTAGTCTCGAATATTTTGTATGACTTTCCTTAATAGGTTTAAAACCAAATAAGGATTATAAATCCTTACAAATGACTTTTATTAAAATGACAAAACTGCCCAAAATAATAATAATGAATTATTAGTGCCATAATTAATCCGAGTATACTGTATGGATAACTACAGTATTGGCTAAGCGTAACTGGACTGAACGTTGGAGGGTGAAAACCTGCTGAGCGCTAAGGACTCCAAGTAAGTCAACTTATATTGTATGGCTGCAACATGAAATGATTATTGTCTTGTATGTTAGTATAGGGATACATGCATATATATAGGCTGTCATAGAAAGTTGCTTAGAGACGTTAGTCTAGTGAGTGCTGATTTAGAAAATATGAACGGTAGAAGTCCGTCATATCCTAGACGGTTGATCCCCGTCATACTGCTTGATTTTATTTATGTCCGGTTCATTACCGCGACGAGTAGCCATGAGATGAGGATAAGCTGGTTAAACCTAGGGGCGCCAAGATAAATGGGACCTAGGGGCCCTCATGCTTACTTAATCATTGGACGGTTAGAATCCGAGCAAGTGCTCTGATAAGTTATTCCCGGATAGCAGCCGTGAATATTGGCCATTCCGTGAGAGTGCCTAGAGATACTAGGGGTTGCCAAGTTTGAGTGAGGTTGAACACCCTAGGGGCAGCTGCTCACCAGCACCACTGATTAACATAGAAGTCTCCGTAAACCGTGTAAATTGGATTACACTCTTGAATAAGTAGCGATGCCCTAGGTAACACGATAGTTACCCTTGATGAGAATATTTATTGGCTAGATCTTAGTGTGGAGACTCGGTTCTCTTTTACAGATTAGCAATTATGTTGGAGGGCGCGTTACGCATGAATTGTTAGAAATTGTCGAGCGTTGGTCTCGAATTATGTTGTGATATAAAATATCTGCTTGCTCCGGGATTTTCTGAGTGCAGGGATATAATTGTTGATAAGATATAGTTGTGATATAATATATCTGCTTGTTCTGGGATTTTTCTGAGTGCAGGATTTTTATCTAGTTACGAATTAATTTATCATTGGTTATCAGGCATGACCATAAGTTTTCCAGGACGCTTTAGCGTTCTTGAAATTGATTGTGTAGGGTCCGGATGGGTCCGGAACCCTAATTCTCTACATGCTTTGTTTGAAAGTTGATCTTACTAAGCGTTTTCGCTTACCTAGTTGTTTCATGTTGTAGGTAAGAGCAAGGGCAAGGCAGAGCAGTGAGCGCTGGAGCCTTCCTTGCAAATGTACATGTGGACCGACCTTTTGGGAAGCCTTTTTATTTTTGGAAATGTTGTGTAATTTTCCTAAACTAGGCTCACTCTAATCTTTGTAAAACATGTTTGTAACTAAATGTTAAGTATGGCCATACGACTTTTTAAAAAGTTTTTTTTTCTATGGGTTTTTGAGACATTTTGTTAAATGAAAACATTTATATTTCCGCATTATCGAGTCTTGAAAATCCGGGTTGTTACACATACATCACAAGCATACTCTTTGTGATCATGGCACCTCTATTTTCCATGTCACACCTTGAGGTAATCAGTACAACTAGGCTGGTAAAATCTCCTCTATGATGTAAACAGGATCTCTAGTCCTTAAATAACTACGGTGCGTTCGTCCTCTGAGTTATGTCATATCCTTAGTAACTTCTTTGTCGCGTTGCTTTTATCACGCTAGCAACCATCTCTTTTCATTCATCAAACAAACACATGTAATCCATTTCACATCAAAATAAAGGAAAACACATGTTGCATCATAACATTTCAAGATAGAACTCAATTTTTCATATTACATGGTTTATCATCAAACATAGCACAACATTTCCTTACAACATACTAATCTTACCATTTCATAGCATAAACATAGACACTCTATCTAACTTCATTACCTCAGGTTCGAGTAAAGCAAAAATGAGAAAAAAATCACAACGAGCCTATAATCATAATCAAACGTCGTCTCTTAGAATCACATAACAATACTCATGCCCAACACATATATCCCACGTGTGCATGGGCCATTCACACGTGGTACAAGTTGCCCAATAATTCCAGACATACACATTTTCACATAAAATCTTAAAAGAATAATGCTAATTCTACATATTAACCCTTCATGGTTACAAAGTAAAAGTCATATATTTGAACAATAGGCATATATTTGAACGTAAAAATGCATTTTCATGCGACATGCATACGTGGGAGGAGCGTTCTTAAAATTTAACGTTTTAAAACGATAATTCCTACATGCTTATTTCTTACCTCTTCAAACAAAATTCAGCAACATAATTCAATTACCATTATTTGTTCTTTAAATCCAAAGTTTGTTAAACAATTTAATACATTATATTTACTTTATAAAATAATTCATTTAGCATTTCCTATTTTCCCATAAAATAATAATTCCATTTATTATTTTAAATAACAAAGAAAAGTGATAAAATTTGTAGTTGTTTAGAAATACTTAATAAATTTTTATTTTCCTTTAGAAAATAACTTTTCTAAATAAATAAAAAAAAACTACATGTTTTAAATGTGAAAATTTATAAATAAAGTGTGGAAAAATGTATTTTCACTTATATTATTTAAGACTTAAATTATTTAGGTTTAAGACTCGTTAATTTTAAACAAAATAATTATTTTAACTTAATAACTCAAAATTTCATCAACTATTTATTTTGTTTAAAAATCATAAGTGAATTTAAACCAAAATCTTTTCTCATTTAAATAATAAAAAAACTCCACCTAAATAATAATGTGAAAATTTCATATTTACATTTTTAAAATCTCACATTTATATATACATAGCTTAGGATATAATTTATTTGATGCATTAGTGCATGTGTTAACTTGATAAAAATACCATATATATGTGAAATAAAAATGCATTTTTGTTTACATAAACTCATACGTCATTTTGAGGCATCACTTGAGCATATCAAACATTGTTTCACCATTTTCTTCACAAATTATAAAAATAAAAAATAAAAAAAAAAACAGCAAGCATAATTAACATGGAACTTACTTTTAAATCATGCTTAAACAATTACTCAAACCAAAGCTTTCATGTATCATCAAATCATCATTTATAAGAGACTTAAGACAAATTCTCAATTAACCAAATAACCTAGCATATTTCTAATGAGTGTATGTGACTTCAAATAAAAAAATAAAAAATTAAAAGACCATCATGCATCAAAAACCCCCTATAGGTCGAAACCCTCATAGCATGTTTCAAATATTTAAATTTTCCAAAACTCAAGAAAATCCTAGAATATTTCTAAGACCACAATTTCCATCATGACATACAAATCAAATATGAATCCATCATGTAAAAATGATCCCTATTTACCAAATGCATAAGCACAACACATATGAGACCCTAGCATGCCTACTAATAATACATCATAACCAAACACTCAACCTAATAAATACTTATCAATATAAACCAAAAACATTATGAACCCTAGATTTATATTAGGCTGAAACCTACCATCAAAACTACCAAGATCACATAACACCATACATCATATTTAGGTATTCTCAAAAACAACCTCAATCAACAAATATAATTTAAAACATCAAAAATCCCTTCAATAGAACAATAAATCAATAACAAGGTTTAAAGATCAACTACCTCCTTAGATAGCGATCAACTCACAAAGTTGATTCTCCCTTTTTCTTGGCACCTATGATTTTTTAATCCCACAAGAACAACAGAAGAGAAAACTGTTAGTAGATTTTGAGAAGGATATCTATTTTTCAAATAATCAAAACAGAAGGGAAACAACCATTACCTACAACCTTTGAGCCAAGTTTTCTTCCTACTTCTTCCTTGATCTCTCTCTTTTTCTTCCTTCTTTTCTCTCCTTCTCTCTTTAGCTCCACACGCTGCCTCTTCTCTCTCATCTCTCTCTCTCTCTCTCTCTCTCTCTCTCTCTCTCTCTCTCTCTCTCTCTCTCTCTCTCTCTCTCTCTCTCTCTCTCTCTCTCTCTCCTAGCAGACGTCACCAAGAGCAAAAAAATGGCTATTTTCTTTCTTTCTTCCCTTTTTATCTAACCCTAGAGAAATAACTAGCCTAATGGGAATGGGTAAGTTTCCTATTTTTTATTTATTTCTTTTTATTTGATTGCTTTCAAAAAGAAAATAATTAATATAATAAAAGATGACAACTGCCTCCCTCCCATTTTAACTATTGTCATCAATTTATTTTATTTAATTGCCAAATAAAATAGGAAAAGCAATCACCTCTTTCCCACTATGCCTCTCACGTCACTCTCTCTTATTTCCCTTTCTTTTTAATTCTTATAATTTTAATAAATAAATCAAATAAAAGGAAATAATGTGTATGAAAAAAAAAACTATTGCATGCTCACCATGCAACCATTCACATGCACACACCCAAGTGCTAAGGTGCATCACTACCTACCATGCACCTTGGTGCATTCAACCAAAACTCATTTTCTTGCTAATTAAATTAATAAATAAATAAAACAACTAACAATTAAATTCACATAATTCCTACCAAAAAATTTAAAATAATTTCTAACACTTAACAATTATTAAATAAACAAAGCACAAAATTAATAAAATAAAATAAAAAATTGGTTCGCTACATGAATGCACGCAAGTTCCTATGAAGTGCACATTAATAGCTTGAATTTGTGCTGCAAGCTTGGCATTCTTTATATATATATATATATATATATGTATTTTCGTATTGCATCTCCCTTTAATCTATCTTAGAGAGAAAACACAGAATAAATAAAGTTGGAAGGGTTCTTCATTTTTAATGCAATTCTTGCTCATCATTCATTGTTAGGTGGAAAAATCAAAAGTTGCTATATAATCTTTTTCAATATTGAAGTCAATTTGATAAAAAAAAAAAAAAAAATCACAACCACATATCTTATGAGGTGATAGTGAGATGTTTATGGAAGCTTTGCTATCAATTATCACAATGAATATTTGATTTATTTATTTTCGTTAATCTTTAGTTATCATAATGATCTTTGTGGTTGCCTTTGTCATGGAGTGATACTTTCCTTTACTTGATGAACCAGAAATAGTTTGCTTATTATGTTCAAGGTCTCACTCTCATTTTTTTTGTTCTTATTTTGGGTAGGTTGGTTTTTTTTTAATTGTTTTTGTTTTCTATTCTGTTCTAAGTGTCTCAAAGCAGCACAAATTGTGATTCAAGCAACAAGATTGTCAAAGATGGAAGTTATATACGAGTTGTTATGATTGTTCTTTATTCATTTTGATATTTATTTGTTGTGTTTGGATGATTTGTTGTGTAAATATGAGTACGATTTGTATTTGTGAGTTTGATTTTGCACAATTAATAAAGATGTATTTTTAGAGTTTTGAATGAATTTTTAGTTTGAAATTTATATTATGGTTGGAATATTTTTTATATTCTCTCGTTTGATTCAATATTTATGTAATTTTAAAAATATATATATAACACGAGTGACAATATTTTTAAGCAATTTTCTTTTTTATTTTTGATATATTTTTTAGTGACAGTTATACAAGAAATTTTGGATGAATGTAGTAGTTTAAAATAGGAAACGAAATCCCATTTTCTATGTATGGTACATCAATTCAAAACATTATGATGTCTAGTGTACCATATGGCACGACAGTTGCTTAAAAACTGTTGTGTCATGTTACCACAATTGTCCATAAACTGTTGTATTATGTGTTGGGTTTTATGCCCTTATAAAACCATGTCGGACATGTAGAACGATTTCATATTATCAATAAAAGTAGTAGAAATCATTTAGTTTGACAACTGTGTTGCTTGCTTGTTTTATTACATGATTATTGAAATAATACAAACATTTATAAAATCCCGAACATATGGATAGTTACAATTATAGTGACTAGGTCACAGTGGATTATAGTTGTAATTATATGTTCAAAAGAACGAGTCCTAAGATTAGATCAGTGCATTGGATTTTCACTGATTAGGCAATCTACGATATGATCTACTTACACATTCAGGGTGTGATGTCTTGTCCAAGACATCGACCAAGTAGATAAGATCGGATGTATGTAGTTACATCGGACTAGGACCGATATTGATTATTGATTGATAAATAAGTATCGTTGTTATCAAATCTAATCAATGTCACAACGTTGACCATATATTAAGTCGATCTTAATTCTGAGTGATAATATTCTGCTAATTATATTATTTAAATCTTTTGACTTGTTCGTTACCAGCTTACCCTACGGTCTAGCCCATACTTACATCTTGGATATTTATTAGTATAATTGAGTGGGAGTATTATTCATAGATACGAAATCTATAACTTCTGTATGAGAAGTGAAAAGATGATTTCCTTAATTGCTTTGTTCAAAAGGTTAAATGATTGAGATCTCATTTCTGTGATTAAGTTCACGGAAATATCATTTATAAGGAACTTAGTGGGAGTTAAGGATAAAATACTGATGAGGGGTAAAACGGTAATTCGTACCCAGCTCGTTAGTAAGTCATCGATAGAGGATTGACTGATTGTAATGGTTATAACAATGGATAACGTATTTATGGTTTTGAAAATACGTTCTATGAATTCAAGAGTTCAATTCCGAGTCTATAGTGGAGTCACGAGGAATTAATAAGGTAGTGAAATTATTCGTAAATAAATTCACGGTAACTTGTTGGAGCTTGATTTCATGGATCCATGGTCCCCGCATCACCTTTGAGTAAATCATCTAGAATATCTCAATTAATTTATTTAATTATCAATTAGGATTTTTAAAAGTTGACTAGGTCAATTTTGGAAAATTTACAGAGATATGAGATTTAGAGAATAAAAGAGAATCTTTGGGTAAATCTATTAATATTGATAAATTGGTATCAATATAAATAAATAATATTAAATCAAGTTTCAAATTATAATTAGTTAATTTGAATAAGGATTTAATTAATTAATTAAAAATAAATAAATAAAAGGTTTTGAATTTAGGCCCAGTTGGGATTTAAATTCAAAACAAAGAGATTGGGCCCAAGTCCATTTATGGCAGCCCAAGACTTTTATTTTTGTTTATTATTTTTTAATTAATTTAAATTTAAATAAATCTCATTCAGTTGCCTATATAAGGAATATGATATCTAGGGTTTTCATAAGGAAGCAAGTCAGTCTCAGTTGATTTGGGTAAGTGAAAACCTAGACACTCTAATCCTTTCTTAGCCACAATATCTTCTTCTTTTCTAGATCTCTGTCTCATGTGTTGAGAACCAGCCCACACTAGTTCTAGATTGATCAAAGGCTTGGTGAGGAAGACTGTGTTGCTGATCTTGTTCAACCTCTTGATAATACTCTGCTACAGAAAGGAATCAAGGGTTAGAGAGATTGAAGGATGGAGTTGTTCCAGTTCCGCTGCGTAATGTAAGTTTTTACTTTACTTTGTATTTGTATCAATTTCATAGGAGCATGTTCTAGGAATTTGCATGTTTGTTTGATAATATGTAAATTGCATGAAAATAAATAAAGATCCTGCAATGAGTTTTTCCTACATTATGTACTACAGGAGATGACATTTGCACAAAAATTGTCGTCCCTTATGGTACATGAGACAAAAAATTTATTTGAACTGTTGTCTCCTGCTAGTACAAGACACTACACTGCATGGTACAACAGTAACAGAACTATTGTGTGAATGTTCTTACCACAATTTAAAATTGTGGTACCACGTCTATTTTTAGTAGTGATTGTTTATTATTATTGTTAGAATAATATTTTACGAATATCAGAAAATTCCCAAATTCTTTATTGAGACTACAATCTTGTATTGGTACGAGAGGATTAAGATTTTAGGGAATGAATTTAAATAGTTAGCAGTAAAAAAAAAGTTATATGGAATCTTTGGATTAAATACTGTAAGTACAGTTCACTAATATTATGAATACATGTAATCTAGATCCGAATTACTGATGTCGTAGGACATCTTAGTGGATGTACTTTCTATAAAGTGGTTATACATAAACAAGACCCGATATGTTATTAATACTTTACTAATACTATTTGTTTTATAAGTATTAATTAAACATATAAAGAAGATGATCATATACAAATCGATATGAACTCCTATTTATGTCATATGGATTATTTGATCCACTCGTTATGGTTTGTCAAAATTATCAGGTTGAAAACTTTTGTTTTGGGAACTCATTGATGTAAATTTTTGGGGACATAATATACATGTATGGAATTGAATAATGGTTCTCTTAAGGTTTAGCTTTTTGAACCGAAAGGTTATTGAGCTCAAATTCATAAATCAGTTTATGAATTAACATTCACTAGTAAATTTAATGGTACTTAAGGAAACAGTATATAATTAAAGAGGTTAAACAATAATTAATTCCTAGTTTAATTAGGAACCATTAATAGAGGATTGAATTATATGCAATGATTAAATCTATGGATGCTTTTTATATTTAAAAAGGTCTCAACAAATAAATGTCTATAATTACAATATTATAGTCTCGTATTTTTAGTGGAATAATATTGAGATTAATAAATTAAGGCTATTATATTATATATTTTTAATTAATAATCCAAATTTATTGGAGCTCGAAATTATAGGTTCATAGGTCCCCGAGATGGCTTTATCAACATTATTCAAAGTAAGATTTGAAAATGAGAAAAATTAGGGAAATGACATATTTGAAATAAATTTGTTCTTCATGGTCAAATATGAAATTGAGACAAATTAATTAATTAACATATTAATTTTTAAAATTAATAATTTAATTAATGCAATTTTTAAAAATTACTTTTCAATTAAAATGAGTGTTTTCGAAAAATGTCATTTAAATAATTAAGATAATTAATTTTGAATTAATTAGTTTTATTTTTTTAAATAGTGTGAAAATATATTTATGATAAGTCAAATTGGATTTGAATTTGAAATTATATTTATTCTTTAATTAATTTGATAAATAAGTTATCAACTTTAGATATTTTTTAATAAATAATTATTAGATGATAATTAAAGAAAAGTGGTTGAAACACATCCCTCAAAATAGGGAGTTTTACACGCCACTTACAGTGCTTGCACTGTGACTGGCGTGTAACAAGATCCAAGATTGGATATTTGATATTTCTTTTATTTATTTAATTACTCATTTAATAATTGGTTTATAATTTGAATTTTCAATTTAATTAATTCTTTTATAAATCTATAAGATAGAAATTGTTTCAAGATACGCTTAAGTGAGAGAATATTCTAGAGAGAACATTCTAAACTTTTCACAGAGAAAGAAAAACATGTCGTAATATTTTCCTATCCCTAAAATTTATCTCAGACCTAATATTCCAAGATCTCATGAGTTGAGAATATCTTGTGAATTAGAAACATTCTCACCATAACTCTGCATGCCCACACATGTCTTGAGGTGTAGAGATACATCTTAAAGTTCTTGGTCTGAGTATTTACAAGGCTACTTTGGATTGTATGTTCGTAGGAGTTACTAAAAGATAGTGAGGATTCATGATTGGTCTACAACTTGTAAATCCTCATCCTTTTCTATCTCATTGATTAATTTTTTGCATATTAATGGATCTAGTTATTTAAAGTCTGTTTAAATAAAAAAATATTAAAATCCCTGATCCCACCACCCCGTGACTTTTGCTACGCACATGGTAAACCAATTACCAACAACCTCCAAATGTTAAGTGAAAAAACTACGACTACCAAATCCAAGTCATGAGTAGGATATCTTTGCTCATACTCATTCAGTTGTCTCGAGGCGTAGGCCACCACTTTATCTTCCTACATCAATACACATCCCAATCCATTCTTAGAGGTGTCACAGCATACCACAAACTGCCCTTCTATTGTTGGCACACATAAAACTGGAGCAGATATCAACTTTTCTTTTTGACTTTGAAAACTCTTTTTGCATTGTTCGATCCAAATGAACTTTTTTTGTTTGCGAGTTAGATTCGTCAAGGGTGTTGCATTCTTAGAAAATTCTTTGAAAAATATTCTATAGTATCTCATCAATCCCAAGAAACTTCTAACCTCAAACGCGTTCTTAGGTTGTGGTCAATCTCTCACTGCCTCAATCTTGGCTTTATCCACCGAAACTCAATCATTTGACATGATATGGCCCCAAAAGGCTACTTTCTCCAACTAGAATTCTTATTTCTTAATCTTATCAAATAACTACTGCTCTTGTAATCTCCTTAGTGTCAATCTTAGATGCTCTTCATTTTCTACTTCAGATTTTGAGTATAGGAGAATGTCATCGATGAACACCACGACAAACTTGTCCAGAAAGTCATTGAATACTCCATTCATCAAATCCATGAAGGTTGTTGGGGCGTTAGTGAGTCCAAATGACATCACTAAAAATTCATAATGCCCGTACTAAGTCCTAAATGCAGTCTTAGGAATGTCCTCTTCTCTCACTTTTAACTTATGGTACTCTAATCATAGATCAATCTTTGAGAACAATGAGAACACTAGGAGCGGCCGGAGTCAGTGGGTATAACACTGGGAGCTCCCCAAAGCTCAATTCCCTTAAGTTCCATCCAAAACTCAAGTTTAGAAATCCATTCTAGCAAAGTTCAGAAAACTCAACAAAAACCTTTAAACCTTACCTCAATTGAGTAGCTAATCCTTGTTAACTCATTTAGCTTCACCAAGGTCTCTAGCCCCAAGTTCCAGCCTAAGCTTTCTCTAAGATTCCAGCTCCAAAACTCACAAGGAATGGTGAGGAATAGAGCAAATCGATAGGAGAAGAAAGAGTCCCTGTTTTTCTTCTTTCCTTCCTTCTTTCTGCTTCTAATATTTTCTACAACTTCCACTAAGTGCATAAAGGCAGAAAACACTCTAATCTCCTCTTAACCAACAAATGACCACTTTGCCCTCCCACTTAAATCCTAAGCCTTTCAACATTCTAAGGGCATTTTGGTCATTTGTTCCCAACTCCCGCTAATTCCTCGAGTGTCCCTAATAATTACTGCTTACATCCCGATACCTAACTAATCACCAATTATTTTCCTCAATGTCAAAATAGTCTCCAATATATTTCCCAGATTCCCAGAAATACCCCCAGGCTCCCCCGAACCGAGTATAAATCCCCACTGTGACTTTTCACTAAATCGCTCACGAGAATCGCCTTGAGTCACAAACTACAAATATATCCACATAATAATGTGGTCTCAACAATTTATCGCAAATAACTACATTTATGCCCTCAACGGGCCAAAATTACAAACATGCCCTTAAAACAGAATAGGGCCGACATGCATATTCAATACTCATAAACATGTATCTAATCATCTCCATATACTCATTTAATCATGCATGCCATATAATCATGCATTTAATCATTCATTCACATAGATACCAATTATGCCTTCCTGGCACACTAATTAAGGCCCTTAAGCCTTATTAGCGATTTTGGGTCGTTACATAGATCTTCTAGAAATACATCCTGGAACTCACACGTAGTTCGAATACCCATCGGCCTTAACAGAGAATCCTTGGTAGTGTCAACTGCACTTTCCAAAAATGCTTGACATCCTTGTGTCAGCATCCTTTAAGCCTTTAGTGCTAAGATTATCAGTGTTTGGAGTCCCGATGCTTCTCCCATAAGACGAGTTGCTCACCCTCTTGCAATCTGAACGCTACCGTTTTCCTTCTGCAGTCGATGGTTGCATCGTACTTTGCTAACCAATCCATCCCGAGAATCACGTCATAGTCTATCACATCTAGTCCCACTAAGCGTTCTAGGAATTCTTTACCCTCAATCATGATTGGAACAGACTGTAACCACTTGGTTGACAACATCACCTCTCCCGATGGTAATGCGACATCAAAACTCTCACTAAAAGTTTCATAGGGTACTCCTTGTCTAACAACCATTTTCATAGAAATACACAAATGTGTAGCTCCTGAATCAAATAAAACTCTACAAGGTGTACCGGCAATAGAAATCTGACCTGTCACCACAGTATTGTTGGCCTTCGCTTCGCCTTGAGTTAGTGCGAACACTCGAGCTGGTACCAAGTTTTCATTCTTCTGTTGCCCACCATTCTCAGCTTACATTTGGGGATAGTTTTGCTTTATATGACCCTATTTTCCACTCTTATAGTAGGCTCATGTGTTAGCTCAGAATTCCCTACAATGCTTGTGGTTGCACTTAGGGAAATTTTCCACCTCAGTATTGGGTTTTTGACTGCCGCATGTTGCCCCTTTCTGTTTCTTATCCCCTTCATGTCTCTGGTTGTCGTGAGCCTTCCTCTTATATCCATATCCATAATTTCCTTTCTTGGCCTCCCTCCTAGCAGTGTTTTCCTTCCAAATTTGTTCCTCCATGTGTTATGCTTCGAGTGCACATTTCAATTTCTCTGCATACATGGTAACTCCTATAGTGGTTAATTTGATGTCTCTGGAAATCATTCCCTTCAACACTCTCATGAATCATTGAATCCATAGGGTCCCATTAGGCACCATATCCTTTTCAAACTTTGCCAGTCGATTAAATTTCATTGCATATTATATCACTATGGAGTTTCCCTGAGTTAAAGCTATGAACTCATCCACCTTTGCGTCTAGAATTGGGGCGCTGTAGTATTTCTTATTGAAAACTTCAACGAATTTGGCCCAGGTTATGGCGGTCACATCTCTAGCTTGTTTATAATATCCCACCAGATTTGCACATCTTTCTTCAACAAATTTGATGCGCAGGAATCCCTGTCCTCATCATTTAGATGCATGTGCTCCAAAATAGACTCTACTGTCATGAGCCACTCCTTTTCTTCATTAGGGTTAGCATTCCCTTCGAAGCTGGGTGGATGCTACTTCCTGAATTGCTTGTGTACTGGCTCAAATTCTGGTATGAAATGTCCCACCAAGTGTCCTCCCTGCCTCATCGACTATCCAATAGGCACTTGCTATGGTGGTGCTTGTACCGGGGGTTGCCCTCTTCCACCTCGAGTTACTTCATTATCTCTTAGTCTTAGTTGTTCCCACAGCCTAGCTATCTCTACCTAAGGATCCTTGATTTCTGGCTCCACCGAATTTCTAGGGGCATTAGCAACATCGGGGGCATCATTTGCATTAGGAATGTCAGCAGGGGCATTAGCTGCTCTTCTTCCCCTTCCTCTTCCTTTGCCAGCCCTTCCCGGTGCCATTGTAATATACTACGCTACACAACTTAATTTTTAAACAATAAATTTTTTAAATAAAATCAAAATAAAGAAAACAAAAATTTATTGATTTATTCAATTAAAATGTACTAGAGTTCAATACACCAAATAAGAAAGACAAAAACAAAAGGGTATTGTTGGGCTCTATTCTTCTTCATATTCAAAAGAAAACAAATCCTTAGGGATCTCTAGGTAGTCTATGTCAAGGCACCTATAAAATTGTTCTTCTATGATAATAGATATGGAACAGATGACTTGGTTCAGGGGTAAGGCGATGCCAAGCCATCTCTATCTCCTCTAACATGGATACATCCTCTTCTACTGTGGCAGTGTGTTCTACTATGAGTACTTCATATTGTAGAGAAAATCGGGTGACAAGGGCTGGGTATTTATCTGAGTCTTCTATTATTTCCTTGAGTATTTATCCCCAAAAGGAGTCAAGCTTAACTCTAGCTCTAGATTTTTTAATAGTTTCCTTAAGCCCTAAAAATTTCTCATACCCCAAGACCATTTCTCCCCTTCGATTCACAATGCCTTGGATTCTATTGTTGATCTCCACAATATGGTTACATAGCTTATTAAGCATGCAAGGGTTGTACCTATCCTCTTCTATTCTCTGGATGTCACTAATTTCTCTAAGGGTGACTTGCCTAGGTGCTCTCAGAATAGGCATGGTAACTGCGCATATCAACAAAATGCATTATAAAGAAAATCATACAATAAAACATCTTACAAAAAAATGATGAGTTAGGTTCCTTCCAATCTTGTGCATGTATTCTATGAGAGTTCCAAGTTTTCGATAAATGACCTGTCTCTGGTACCAACTTGTAACACCCTAATATAAATAGGAAATATTCTTTGAATAAACATTTCAAATGCAAAAGATGCTAGTTTTTTTCATAAATGATTCGGTTCTAAGTTTCATAAAACATAATGTCAAAACATGCAATTATATAAATATGTCCCAACATAAATTAAATGTATTTCATAAAACAGAAAATAAACTATGGTATTCTTAGGATCGTCATCGTCCATGCGGTCCCATCACAGAGCATGTATACTTTCTTGGAACAGTCCCCACTCACCATGCCATCACATAATCAATTCTTGCCTGTGAAGGGTAAAAAGGGGGCGAGCTAATAGCCCAGAGGAGAACCAAGCCAAACATCAACATAAAGGCAAACCTCATATAGCAAACCATAATCTCATCTCATAACAAGACATAGAATCCTCATACAAAAAACTTATGTGCACACTAAGCATGTAAATGGAAGAGATACTATGAGAACGCACTTGTGGCCGTCTCTACGACCACTATGGTCAAAATTATGGCTACCTTTGTCCACCTTTTGCCCTCCCATGTACATGCCCTGAAAAATTTAGCATGCAACATGCATTTCATAAACATTAGCAACCAAGCAAACATGTTTAACCTTCTTACCTTGGTGTGAGAGAGAGATGGAGAATTCATTGAGAGAATAGTCTCACTTAATGGTAAAGACCTATCATCAAAACAATAACCTTAATAAAACATCACCATAAAATTAATAACTTTTGATAACTTACTACCATAAACGTGTAAGCATCAAACTTAATCCCCAAAATATAACCATTTTCACCACAACTTGTGCCACACACCCCTTGCATGGTCCATGCATACTAATAGCCTCCAAAACAATTTTCTTAAAACCCCAACCAAACTCACATGTTACCTTCCAAGTTTTAATGCTTATAAAAGGAAAGAATTCACAAAGATAATAAGAAACCTCCTTAATACTATGGTGCGCAAAATCTCCCTTTATGCTCCTCTTATCTTGAAGCCTTTAAACCCTAGCCATCACAGTTTACACACCATATACCATTATAAGTTTATGACCTCTAAACCTTCATGAAAAGAGCTGTAAACCCAAAAGAAGACACTTACCTCTAAGATCTTAATCTTTTCAGTCTCCTTCTTCTTCCTCCTTTCTTTCTCTCTTAAGATTCGAAGGTCTCTCCTCCTCACTCTTGCTCATGCCACCTTGGCCTTCTCCTTCTTCCTCCAAAATTTTGAGTCTTCCTTTGCTCTTGCTCTTCAGGCCACATGCTTCTTCTTGTTAGTGTGAAGAATATGAGAGCAAAGGCTCTCTATTGATAGGCTTTAAAAGTCTTCACCACCCAATTACCATTCAATGCTAATTGATCTTCCTTTCCATATACACACCAATGTATCATCCTATTCACATTGCTAAATCAATTATCAAGATGTCAATCCATTAACACCCCAAAATTTCAAAAATCACTCTCAATTATCTCTCAAATCATCAAGTCTTTAATGATACCAAATCCCTTGATTCCATCTCTTAGATTTTGAAAATTCCATATAGGGAAGATATGAGATCTTTCATTCCAAAAATTCTTCAATGATTTATTCAATCTCCTATCACAAAATTAATTAGGCTTGCATTCTCCCTAAGTTTCGAAATCAACTACTATGCTTTCCTAAAATTGCTTTATTATCTACTCACCTCATCAAATAACCTTTACTTAGTTACCCAAAATAAATCACCAAGATCTCTAATAGATGATACACTCTAATTTTCAAAAATCAACCAGAAACTCACAGACTAATCGGGTCTGTCCTGGTCCCACTGGCACGACCTAAATGGTATCCACCACACTAGCTAAGAACCCTATGCATCCCCCCCTGCAATAGGTCTCTAGCTCTAAGTACAGATATCATAGGTATATGGGGTTCATGCACAGTGCCAACGAATACAAATAGGTCCTCACCCTCAGACTCAAAGGTTACCATCTTCTTCTTGCAATCTATCATTGCCCCATACTTCTCTAGCCAATCCATACCTATAATTATATCAAAATCAGTCATCATCAATTCCACCAAGTCAACTGACAATTCCCTACCATCCACTATAATTGGTAGTGATCTAACCCATTTCCTGGAAACCACTAACTCCCTAGTAGGTACCATGGTACCAAACCCCACATGATAAAAGTCACATGGTCTACACATTCCATCTATAATCCTACTAGCAACAAAAGAGTGTGTAGCACTCGAATCAATCAAAACAGTATAGAAGGTTCTAGCACTAGAAAGTTGACCTGTAACCACCGAGGGACTAGCCTCGGCCTCTGCCTGGGTCAAGGTGAACACTCGATTTGGTGTCAAGCTTCCACCTTCTTGGGATCTTCCTTTCTGGCTCTCGGGAAGTCCTTCTTTAAATGCCCCACACTGCCGCAAACAAAACAAGCCTTCGTCCAACATTCCCCAATATGGCGTCTCCTACACCGGGTACACTCTGGGAATGCTCTCCAGGTCTCACTGCCACCCTAGCGGCCAATCTATATGCCCCGTGGCCTCCTATCTGGACCTGGAGCTAAAACTATATCTAGAGTCTTTCTCTTTTGGTCACTTGGGCCTCCGCCCCTACCAAAGCATGCAAATGGAGGTCTCAGCCTCCTAGAATCCCTTATGGCCACATTCTCACGCAAGATCTTGTTTTCTGCGCTCTCAGCTATAAGCGCCTTCTCCACAACCTGTGCATAGGTGGTCAATCCTGGCACAGTAGTAATACAAACATCCCGGGCTATCATAGGCAATAGCCCCAGGAGAAACCTCTGACTTCTGGTCCCATCAGTGGGCACCAGATCCCCAGAAAAATTTGCCAATCTATCAAACTTCAGGGTGTATTCAGTCACTCTCATGTTACCCTGAAGTAACTTGTTGAACTTTTCAGCCTTCGTAGCTTTAGCTGCGGCGGTGTAGTACTTCTCATCAAACAAAGTTTTGAACTCTTCCCATTCCATGGTGTTTACTGCTCTAGTCTGAGATACCACCTCCCACCATATTCGGGCATCCTCCCGAAACATGTAAGTGGCGCAGACCACTCTCTCATTGCCACCTACCCTCATAAAATCCAGGATGGTGGTTATCACAGTCATCCACTGCTCAGCCTTTAGTGGATTTGAGCTGCCCTCAAAAATTGGAAGGTGTTATCTCCTGAACCTCTCATACATGGGTTCCCATCTATATCCCCCTGCCTGAGACTGCACTACTGCTTGTACCCCTGGCTGTATCACTGCCGGTACTACGAGCTGTAGGTTCCCTGCTGGAACCTATTGCTGTCTCAAGAGGCAAATCTCTTCTTCCTGCCTCTCTAATTTGGCTTGCATACCAGCAAGCACTTGTTGCCAATTTTCTAGAGCTGGCAGTGGAGCCTGGCCCTGGTCACTCCCTTCCCTGGCCTGTAACTCCTCGCCAGCCAACATTTTTGACCTTTGAGGATTCATACTAATATCTAACCCACTCTGCAGTGATCAAATCGATCGTTAGGTAAGTAATAACTATACCTCTTGCCGCCTGACGGTCCAAGATCAAATAAACAAACAAACAGATGCAATGTTAATAAGCATGCCAACACTTAATATATTCATTCATGGTGCTAATAAGCACTTCCTGATATTCATCAGCAAATAACAATGCTAATAAGCATTTCTCGCATTCATAAGCAATTAACGATGCACATAAACATATTCAGACATTTACACATGTATAACAATGCTAAGCATGTTCTTTTAATCCCAGCCAGTGTTAACAGTGCTAATAAGCATTTCTTGGCCTATATGCAAATAATAACGCTAATAAGCGTGTAACGCCCTACTACCTTAGAGTCGTTACCAAGTGAGTTTTAAGACAGAACAATGTGCAATGAACTCGCTAACCGAGGTTTTTAAAACAAAAGGGTGACTAAAAAGAAGTTAAGGCTGTAATCTTTTGAAAATGCGTCGTTTCATTAAAACTTCTAGTATTAAACATTTGGGATCCCAAAATAAGGTTCGAAAACTATTTACATCTTGAAATAAGCTTACAGTTGATTAATCATAAAAATCATAGATTATTACAGCCATTTTTCGAATAAACCCCCAACCAAAGCAGTCGGGCAGGCCAAACATGTATACGTCGCTTCACGCTCTCCGTACTCATGGTTGGTTGACTCAGTCATTGCCCTTACCTACAACACAGAGCACCCGTGAGCCGAAGCCCAGCAAGAAAACTCATGCAGAACATAACATATGCAATTTATACAATTTATCATATCAGATAATCCACAGATAAACAAGTCAACCATTAGACTAAGCAAACACGGCCATGCCGCCCCAGAAGCCTTACCAAAGCCTGGGGTCTCGGTCCTCACCGTAGGGATATCACGTGCATCCCCTGGGTCCTACCCTGACTATAAGCATCCCATGTGCTAAGTGTTACTTCCGGCCCCGCTGCCGTTCTCGGCCTTGCCGCCCTCGGCCATAGCCGTTCATTTCACTATAATCACATATAGCATAAATCAAACAACATTCAAACAAATATCAATTCATTTAAATCTACACCCTAACATGTAATGCAATATAGGGTCGTGCCCTGCAACCATCTCATCATGCAATATAGGGTCGTGCCCCGCAATCACACTATGGGCCCACGCCCTATCCTACGGGTGTTATAGTTTTCTTACCTTTCCCTTCAATAGCTTAGATCACCTGACTCCTTGAGCACGATCCCACTCGAGCCTTAGCGCACACCTAGGCACAAACATAGGTCAAAGTCAACACCGAACCCCAAGTCCGAATACCTAGCCTCGGGACCAATCCCGAGCCCCCGGGAAGTCCTAAATCCCCAAAACAAAGTGGCAGAATCGAGCCCCGAACCCTAGGTCAAAATCCCTTCACAAAAGCCCAAAAATCCACCTCTGTGAACAGTGCAGTGCTACAGCGCTCTAAAGAGGGCGCTGTAGCGCTACAAGCAGAACACACCCCCCAGAACAGGGGCTAGCGCTACAGTGCCCACTGACTAGCGTTGTAGCGCTAGTTGCAGCCCAGCAGAACCCGAAAATCGCATCTTGCGATTTCCTTCAACCAATTCAACCCCAAACTTGTCCAAACCTTTTCCAAACCCAAAAACACACATATCCACACCTCACACTCATCCCAAGCATCCCAAGAACTCAATCCCAAGCTCAAGCAACCCAAAACTCAAAATCTACCATGATGAACCCAAAAACCAGAAATTCATTCAAACAACAAAGATAGAGTCTTAGAAACCATACCATTGATGCAATTTCGACCTTGATTCAACCCTAGGCCTCCTTAGCTTGTTCATCCTCAAAGCTTGCCCAGAAATCCCCTAAAGTTCCCAACAACTCAGCTCAAAACACAGCTCAAACCAGCCAAACCCTAAAACAGAAATCTCCAAGAACTTACCTCAAATTTCTGATGTGATCTTGCTAACCCCTTGCCAATCCTCAAGCCTAACCCAAGAACCTTGATGCTCAGCCTATCATTTCTCTCCACTAAGCTTTGCTCCAAGAAAAATGGAGGGAAAATTGGTGCAAGAATGCTCAAACCGAACCTTGAGGAAAACCCCTATGTTTTCCCTCTTTTCTTTCTTTCCTTTTTTTTTCTTTCTTTCCTTTTCTCTCCACAGCCAACACACTATCTCTATAAATCCCACTAAGTGTAAAGCCTCATTTAATCTATCTCCAAAAATCCAAATGTCCAAAATGCCCTCCCTATTAATTCTAAATCCTTTTGTCCAAGTAGGGCCATTTTAGTCATTTTACCCAATTCCCGCTAATCCTCAAGTGTCTCTAATATTTTCTCGTTGCTTCCCAACTCCTGATAAATCACCAAATAATATTCCTCAATATCAAAAATAAACGCCAATAAACTCAACAGATCCTATTTATACCCCAGGCTCGCCCCGAGCCGGGTACAAATTCCCGCCATGACTTTCCGCTAGCCTGCTCACTGGGATCGTCTCGAGTCACAAATCACAGATACACCCACATACCACTGTGGTCTCAACAATCATCACATATCAATACAGTTATGCCCAACATGGCCAAAATTACAATTATGCCCTTCTAATACGATCCGGGCCTACATGCATACTAATATACATAGTCATGCATCTTAGATAAACAAATAGTCATATAACATGCTTTAAATCATAATCATGCATTTAACTCATAAAGTCACACATAAATTCCATCATGCCCTCTTGGCACGCTAATCAAGGCCTTAAGCCTTATTAGCGAAATTGGGTCGTTACAAAGCGTATCTTGACCTACATGTCCATATAATAACGCTAACAAGTGGTTCCTTTGCATGCTTCCCAAACAGGCACGCTGATAAGGCATTTATATCATTTTTAAGCAGTTAAGCACATAACCACATAAATAGTTACCGAACCATGAGTCGAGCTTGTCTTTAGTGGAGAGTGTACATGCCCGGTCAATTTTCAGGAACCCTTAAACCTTGGCAACTCTGATACCAAGTTGTAACATCCTCCTAATCCAGGACCGTTACACTGTGTACTTCAAATTGTGTCAGACTTGCTAATCAAGTCATTTGGTTATAAACATGTAACTAAGGTTAACGTCAAGGGTTAGGGTTAAAAATTTTGGTCAAAGGAACTATTGACTTTTTATTTAAAAAGTTTCATACATACATGGGATCCCAAAATATTACAAAAAAACGTTTAAAAGGGTGTATATACATCAAAATTTACAATCGACCGATCTAAGCGGCAAAATTAGGGCTACAACCCTAGTTCCTTTGAGATATCCTCGGTCTTGGTGGACAAGCAGTCGCATATGTACACACATATGTACACGCTGGTCAAGCTTTCCTTTTCCCTTAACTGTACCACGTAGCACCCGTCAGCCAAAGCTCGACAAGAAAACTTATACATGTGCATGAATAGAAAATGAAGATTTCCAAATACTTATCTAGCATGCCCAGCAATAATAACCTACTCATGCATCCATACAATCACAATTAAATGGTCATTGGACCATTCTAGGGCTGCTGCCCTAACTAGTTGACCATAGAGTCAACCCTGGGGCCTTATGCCTTAGCTAAGTGACCATAGAGTCACCTAGGGCCCTCGCCCTTAGCTGTGGGTTACTAGCCATAGAGCTAGCCAAATGATTTGTTTTCCAACGACCATAGGATCGGGCGACGTAATAGTACATTGTTGATTTAGGCCCAAGCCTTTTGACCAGCGCGCAACGCACTATTGCCGTCCTTGACTAATAAGTCAAGCCCTGAATCAGGTGTTCAGACACAGATGCATAAACAAATATAAATAAGCACACCTCAGACACCACAAGTATGCATACATATTAATCATATAACATCATCATAATTGCAAACATAGTAATAAACATGCTCCTTAACGGGGTCAAGCCCTAGCTACGCAAACCATGTACACAATCATATATCACTTAATCAGGTACAGAATATTCAAGTATGTTTAATCAACAGGAGAAACGATAGCTTAAACATGTTCATTCTCAGGGGCCCAAGCCCTATTCATATTGATAGTCAACAATCGGGCCAAGCCCTAATCACACATATATCACGTATTGGGTGCAGTTTCTGTTGGTTTTTATTGATCAAATCAGAGATTATACGCAGCAGAACAACAATCAAATAGTTAGTTTAATCCCATAAGATTTCTAGATCTACTTCTTCACATGCATATATATATTGAATCAAACACATGAATAGAAAAATTACCTCAGGTCCTTCCTTGTTGCTATCTTTTTGTATGGCTAAATCCTTGAGATCTCACACCAAGATCTTCCAAAATGTTCTCAACACACAAAGAACGAGTGTGGGCTCGCTATACAAACAATAGGCAAAAAACTATTTATCAGATGTTCTCAACACATGAGATTTGATAAAGTTTGGACCTAGGTTTTGTGAAGAACAGTGACTTTTGTTTGTGTCACTGTTCTCTTTCTCTAAGAGAGATTTCTAGATATTTTTCTATCCCTGAAACTGATCACAGTCTCTTATGCATGTAGCACAGTGACTGTGCACTGTGCTACACGTGTACCACATCCCAGTGATGGCATGTGATTTTTCCCATTTTTTATTATTATTTAAATACCAAAAATCCCAAAAATAAATTAATTCAAAATTAATTATATTTTTGTTAAATCAAATAATTAATTCATTCTTAATTAATTAATTACACATAATTAAACAATAATTATGTTTGATACATAGAAAAATATTTTACTTATCACATAAGTCCTTTTTACCCATTTTTGTATTTACCTTTGTCAGTGATTGTTTGAGCAATTTTGGGGACCATAGACCTACAACATTAAGCTCCAATAAATAAACTAAATAATTAAACTCTTTAATTATAATAGTTAATTTATTAATTCTGACATTACTCCACTATAAATTCATAATTGCACTTTTTATGTTATAGATATACTTTTACAGAAATCTTTTCTTAAGTCGTCCATTGATATAACCATCTTTCAATAGTTCAACCCTCTAATTAATTAGTTCATAAATTAGAATGGAAGAATTACCATTTTACCTTTCTAATTTACTTCTTATTCCTTAAGTACCATTAATTCACTAGTGAATAATTAATCTATAATCTAATTACAGATTTGAGCTCAAAATCATTCAGTTCCAGAATTAACCCTTAAGGGAACTAATATACGATCCGTTAGGAAAGATTAGATTCTGTATTGTTGATACATGTTCCCAACCATCCATGATATTAAATCTCCAAAACAAAAGTCATTAGCCTCATTCTTTGAAGAGACCTTAACGAATGAATCAAAAGATTTAATAAACATGAACAGGAGTTCATGAACACTCAGGATTTAGGTTGATCTATAAATGATCATTAGTTATGATATGAATTACAAGTCTTTATTGTTAAATGGTTTTTGGATAAATACTTTAATTCATATCGATCCTAGTCATATATAATCATATTATATAGAGCACATTTACCGAGATGTCTAACCACATCAATAATCCGAATCTACATTATTTGTATCATTATGATACTCAGTAAACCGTACTTACAACTCCAATTAAACAATTCCATAACTTTAATTTATTATTGTTGACTATTTTTAGTCATTCATGTGATCTTAATTCTCTCGTACTAATACAAGATCACATCCTCAATAATGAATATGGAATTTTTTTTATATTTACAAAATTATTCAAACAATAATTTAACAATCTAAATATAACAATAATAATAAAACATTGTATTTATTTATTCACAAAAAAAAAACAAATGTCTTTTACATGCTTTTAGGACACACTCCTAACAATCTCCCACTTGTACTTAAAGCAAGTGAGGCATTTCTCTCAATCCCATATTACGTACATGACCCTCGAATTGATTTGCAGGAAGCATCTTCGTAAACGGGTCTGCCAGGATGTATTCTGATACGACTTCAGAATGGACACATCTCCTCTATGTACGATTTCTCTGACTAACTGGTATTTGCGCTTTATATGCTTCCCCCTCTTGTGGCTTCTTGGTTCTTTAGAATTAGCCACTGCTCCACTGTTGTCACAGTAAAGAAAAGTGGTTTCTCCACTTCTGGAACAACTTTCAGATCGGAGTATAACTTTTTGAGCCACTCAGCCTCCTTAGCTGCTTCACAAGCTGCTATGTATTCAGCTTCCATGGTTGAATCAGCTATACTGGATTGCTTAATGCTTCTCCAGACAACTGCTCCACCACCAAGAGTGAATACTGACCAAGACGTAGACTTTCTACTATCCTTGTCAGATTGAAAATATGAGTTAGTGTATCCAATAGGTTCGAGGTCACTACCCGAATATACTAGCATATAGTCTCTCGTTCTCCTGAGATACTTGAGAATATGTTTTACCACAATCCAGTGTTCCAAACCTGGATTTGATTAATAACGACTGACAATCCCTACTGCATAACATATGTCAAGTCTAGTACATAACATTGCATACATTAGGCTCCCTACAGCTGATGCATAGGGATGCTTTCTCATGTCCTCTTGCTCTTGTGGTGTCTTTGGACACTGATCTTTGCAAAGAGTAATTCCATGTCTGGTCGGCAATTGACCCTTTTTGGAATTCTCCATAGAGAATCTTTCAAGAACTCTATCAATATAATTTGCTTGTGAAAGTGCTAGGATCTTGTTCTTTCTTTCTCTTAGAACTTTAATGCCTAGAACATAGCTCGCTTCTCCCAAATCTTTCATTTGGAATTTGTCAGCCAACCATTTCTTTACATTTGATAATGTCTCAACATCATTCCCAATGAGTAGGATATCATCAACATAAAGAACTAAGAAAACCACAATTTTTCCTTTGATGTATTTATAAACACATTCTTTGTCAACATTTTGTTCGAAACCATATGTTTTAATAGTTTCATCAAATGTTAAGTTCCAAGATCTTGATGCTTGTTTCAATCCATATATGGATTTCAACAACTTGCATACCTTTTGATCTTGATCCTTATTTATAGACCCTTCTGGTTGTTCCATATAAATGGTTTCATCAAGGTGGCCATTCAGAAAGGCTGTCTTGACGTCCATTTGCCATATCTCATAATCATAGATGGCAGCTATGGATAAAAGTATGCGAATGGATTTAAGCATGGCCACAGGAGAAAATGTTTCTTCATAGTCCATACACTCTCTCTGTGTGTATCCTTTGGCCACAAGCCTTGCTTTATAGGTCTCTACCTTTCCATCTGCACCCATTTTCTTCTTGTAGATCCATTTGCATCCAATGGCATTAACATTGTCAGGCAGATCTACAAGTCCCCAGACTGAATTGGAATACATTGATTCCATTTCTTGATTCATGGCATCTTGCCACTTATCAACATTAGGGTCTTCCATTGCTTCTTTAAAAGTCAATGGATTGTCCTTTTCAGTATCTGATACAAGAACGTGTGCCTCATGTTCGTAGCGAATAAGTTGTCTCACAATCCTCCCACTACGACGTTGCACTAGTTTTTCCTTTTCAGTAATTGTGGTTTCTTTGGTTGTTTAATCATTAATTGCTATTGGTGACTTTGCAACTTTATTTGAGACCATCTCCTCCAATACAACCTTACTGCGAGGTTTGTGGTTATTAACATAGTCATATTCAAGAAAAGTTGCATTTGTCAATACAAATGTTTTATTTTCTTTTGGACTATAGAAAATTCCACCTCTAGTCTCTTTGAAATATCCCACAAATGTACACACTTCAGAGCGCGTTTCCAACTTCCCGGTCTTCCTTTTAAGCACGTATGCATGACACCCCCAAATTGTAAAATGGTGCAAACTAAGTTTACAACCATTCCATAATTCTATGGATGTCTTTTGGATAGACTTAGGTGGAACATCATTCAATGTGTATAGAACACATTGAATCGTATAGCCCCTGAATGACAGTGGTAATGATGGAAAACTCATCATTCATCTAACCATATCTAATAACGTTCTATTCCGACTTTCTGAAACACCATTTTACTGTGTTGTTTCAGGTGTAGTGAGTTGGAATTGAATGCCATGCTCACGTTGATGGTTCTTGAATTCACAGTCCAAGTACTCTCTTCCTCGATCAGATCGAAGTGCTTTTTAGTGATTTACCTAATTGCTTTTTAGCCTCTGCTTGAAATTCTTTGAACTTTCCAAAAGTCTCAGATTTTCTTTGCATTAAGTATAGGTAACCATATCTCAAATAATCGTCAATAAAAGTGACGAAATATTCATAACCTCCTCTTGCTTGTACATTAAGTGGATTGCAAACATCCGTATGTACTAGCTGAAGTGGTTCTGTGGCTCTTGAACCTTTAGCAGAGAAAGGTCTCTTGGTCATTTTGCCTTCTAGACAGGATTTACAAACAAGGAGAGATCCAATAGATGGTTCTCTTTAAAGGACTATCCTTTACAAGCCTATTTATTCCATCTAGACCAATATGGCCCAATCTCAAGTGCTACAGATATGTTTCACTATCGGAATCAGTTTAATAGATTTAGGATTAGTTGTTTTAAATAATTCAGAATTATAAAAAACAAATTGTCATTCATTGTTAGTATGTAAACTTTGTTTATCCCAAAGCATTTGCATAACAAGTAAATAGATAATTTCTTTAAATAATAACTACTTTATTAATAAAAGAAATAAATGTTATGCGAAAATTGAAATAAGTTTCCAAACATTAATAATCAAAATTACTAATAATAAACTAAATTTCTAGACTGTAGTTTTCTTTGTTTAAAGAAATCTAAAATTTCTAAAACAAAATAAAGAAATTTAAATTGTTCAACTAACAATAAAAATTACTAAAGAAAACTACTCTCCAACTTCTCCATCTCTTTACTTGCTATTCAAATCCTCATCAGTCTCTTCCTCCTTTTCAGGGTTCTGATTCTGCGAAAGGAAAAACAAAAGAAAAATAGTTTAGTGGCATATATTTTTTAATCTACTATCCAAATATTTGAATCTGATATTCATAGTATTTGAATCTACTATTCAAAGTTGAAAAAATATATGTAAATCTTATTTACCTTTTTCGTTTGATATAAACAGTGACACTTAGCAAAGACTTCCTCTGTCATTGCTCGCCACATCTCATGTGCTGAGTCATAGTGTATATATTTTTCCTTTGTTTCGTCAAGCATGGTTGAAAGCATGCAATAACGTGCCAACTGATCGGATTTCATCCAATTTGCATATTTTTCTTCTGCTTCATAGCTAGTATCCAGAGGTGGTTCTGTTGGAGGTTTTTCACAGGCTGTTGACATCATCTTCTTATAAGAAAAAATGGTCAACATGCCTCGAAACCAGTGTTGCATATTTTTTAGGTTCAAAAACCAAGGATTTGAGAAAGGCATCGGTGTGTAATTCACCAATAGATATTTTGCTGGTAATAAATACAAATAAATATTATTATATTTAGAAAAATAAATATCAAAGTTTTGAAAATTAAACGTGATGCATGAGCACAATTAAAACACATAAAATAAAGATTAATTTCCACGATAAAATTTTCTAACAATTAAAGTGCCGCCTTAGGGTCGGTCAAATTAATTTTAGAGAATTAATAAGATATTCTTATCTTTATTGTTTAAAACTTAAAATAACTCTTTATTTTCTCTTTTAAACATTAAAATACCGCTTAGTTTGGTCAAGTTATGATTATCCACTACATGAGCTTAATCATAACTTTGTGAGTGTAACCCATTATTTCGGAGTTCATGACTTAACTTAGGACATGTCGCCTTAGAGTCGGTCAAGCCTAAAATACATCATTAGTTCCTATCTATGTAAGAAATACAACCTTGCTATTGATATGACTAGACAGCTTCCTTAGGGGGACGAAAACAAAGCCGGTGTGAGGCGATATTCATATCTCACGGTGTTATATTAATAATGGAGACCATGGGTTATGTTTGAGATATCAACCCTCTCCCACTCACTATTTTGAAATAAGTGTTTTTAACCTAATTAATTTCAAATTAATTATAACATCTTTAAACCTTATGAACATAATTAAAATTGGAAAGAAAGCGAGTTTCTAGGTCCATATCCAATTTTAAATTACCAATTATGTTCACCTAAACTTTACTAAAAACACTTTTAAAAAAAAGTTGGTTTAAAGAAATTAAGTCATAAAGACTTAAAATTTGGTGTGATATTTTACCAAGTTTTCAAAAATGAAACTAAGTAATTTACATGCAATTGATTTCGCAAAAACAATTCATATAAACACATAGGACAATCCTAATAATCATGTTTCTACTAATGAGATGCATGATTATGACTGTGTGGGTTTTTATGTATGGCATGCAATGCATGAATATGTTATCAATCACATGAAAATAATTATTTAAATAAATAAACAATAAATGTTGAACCGAGTGCTTTTGGGTATTTCTAATTTTACAACCACTTTATAAAATTAAAAAAAAAAAAAAAAAACTGCCTTGATCTCCATCGGGCTTCTTTACTTTACTGTCGGTAGGATATGTGTCATTGTTGGTCTAGAATAATAATAAAAAAATAATTTTCTAATTATTTTGATTAATTAAAACAAACTTTTAAATAATCATTATTTTTATTTTTCTTTTTAATTAAAACAACTTTTAATTAAAATTAGAAACTGATATAATTAAATAAAATCTGTTATATTTAAAATTTAAATTCTGAAATTAGATTTTCAAAAAAATGTTTGTTAGGATAACAAAACTATCACATTATTTAAATATCAAATTTCTAATAAATAGGATATTTAACATTTAAAATTTTAAAAAAATAACAGAATAATTTCATAAAATAAAAAAAAATTCTGGACCAGCAGGACGGGGACACGTGGCGTCAAACGGAGCTGCCGGGACCGGGTTGTACGGAACCGTACGGAGCCGTCTGTACGGACGTCCATATGACGTCCCGGCAGCAGCTCGGAGGTCAGCCTCGGAGGAGCAGTGGCTGAATTCTGAATCCCGCGCTCCGTTCTGACTTTTGTGTGATCATAATTACAATTTTATGGTATCAAAAACCAAATAAAATTACATAAATCCTATGCCCTTTAATGGCTTACACAATGATCTAATCATAAAAAAATCCTAACCCAAAAACACCATACAATTAACGATTCAACATTCTCATGCATTCAATCACATTAAGCCATCCATTCATTCATCAAAATAAATAAATGCATAAAAGTAAACCCACACAGATTCAATATATATATGTGAAGATGGCTCTAGTACCATTTTTTGGGTTTTATTGATCAAATCAAAGATTATACGCAGCAGAACAACAATCAAATAGTTAGTTTAATCCCATAAGATTTCTAGATCTACTTCTTCACATGCATATATATATTGAATCAAACACATGAATAGAAAAATTACCTCAGGTCCTTCCTTGCTGCTATCTTTTTGTATGGCTAAATCCTTGAGATCTCACACCAAGATCTTCCAAAATGTTCTCAGCACACAAAGAATGAGAGTGTGGGCTCGCTATACAAACAATAGGCAAAAAACTATTTATCAGATGTTCTCTACACATGAGATCTGATAAAGTTTGGACCTAGGTTTTGTGGAGAACAGTGACTTTTGTTTGTGTCACTGTTCTCTTTCTCTGAGAGAGATTTCTAGATATTTTTCTATCCCTGGAACTGATCACAACCTCTTATGCGTGTAGCACAGTGACTGTGCACTGTGCTACACGTGTACCACATCCCAGTGATGGCATGTGATTTTCCCAATTTTTATTATTATTTAAATACCAAAAATCCCAAAAATGAATTAATTCAAAATTAATTATATTTTTATTAAATCAAATAACTAATTAATTCTTAATTAATTAATTACACATAATTAAACAATAATTATGTTTGATACATAGAAAAATATTTTACTTATCACATAAGTCCTTTTTACCCATTTTTGTATTTACCTTTGTCAGTGATTGTTTGAGCAATTTCGGGGACCATGGACCTATAACATTAAGCTCCAATAAATAAACTAAATAATTAAACTCTTTAATTATAATAGTTAATTTATTAATTCTGATATTACTCCACTATAAATTCAGAACTGCACTCTTTATGTTATAGATATACTTTTACAGAAATCTTTTCTTAAGTCGTCCATTGATATAACCATCTTTCAATAGTTCAACCCTCTAATTAATTAGTTCATAAATTAGAATGGAAGAATTACCATTTTACCTTTCTAATTTACTTCTTATTCCTTAAGTACCATTAATGCACTAGTGAATAATTAATCTATAATCTAATTACAGATTTGAGCACAAAATCATTCAGTTCCAGAATTAACCCTTAAGGGAACTAATATACGATCCGTTAGGAAAGATTAGATTCTGTATTGTTGATACATGTTCCCAGCCATCCATGATATTAAATCTCCAAAAACAAAAGTCATTAGCCTCATTCTTTGAAGAGACCTTAACGAATGAATCAAAAGATTTAATAAACATGAACTGGAGTTCATGAACACTCAGGATTTAGGTTGATCTATAAATGATCATCAGTTACGATATGAATTACAAGTCTTTATTGTTAAATGGTTTTTGGATAAAGACTTTAATTCATATCGGTCCTAGTCATATATTATCATATTATATAGAGCACCTTTACCGAGATGTCTAACCACATCAATAATCAAAATCTAGATTATTTGTATCATTATGATACTCAGTAAACCGTACTTACAACTCCAATTAGAGAATTCCAAAACTTTAATTTGTTGTTGTTGAATGTTTTTATTCATTCATGTGATCTTAATTCTCTCGTACTAATACAAGATCACATCCTCAATAATGAATATGGAATTTTTTTTATATTTACAAAATTATTCAAACAATAATTTAACAATCTAAATATAACAATAATAATAAAACATTGTATTTATTTATTTACAGAAGAAAAAAAAAAGCAAATGTCTTTTACATGCTTTTAGGACACACTCCTAACAGTTTCCTTACCTTAGGTCTGAGTATAGCTTAAAAATAAGAATGTCCCTCGAGCACAATCCTGGTTCTGAGCCCCCTAGCGAACTTAGTCCCAACCATAATATAGGATTTCGTCAATAACGAGCAAATAAAGGCTTATGGACCGAGTCCTAGCCTCGGGGACCTCGAATTCTACTAAACCGGGTAGTAGAATCGATCCCGAGCCCTTAGGTTTAAATTCTCATCTCTTAAAACCCATGGTGGCCAAAACAGCCTAAGCGGACAGTGACCTGCCCTTGAGGGTCGCGGCACGCCCCTCAAGTCAGAGTCCTCCTTCTTCCTGGATATGGGACACGGGCCACGACCCTGCCCTAGAGGGTTGCAGCGCAGCTCCCAGACAGAAGCACCCCAAGGGCCCTGGGTTCGGTTAGGTCACGGTGTCCCAAGAACAGGGTCGCTACCTGACCTTGCGAACCTAGAATTTCTCCAGTTTTCTCTAGCCAAACTCAATCAAAATCATCCCAAATCCACCCTAAAATCACAATTCAATCCTCATAATCGATCTAACATCTTCCCAGCAACAAAACCCAACTAAAAATTGGATGAAAAACTCATCACACATAATCCAACATTTGAGCTACAAGCTCAAGAACACCAAAAACTCTAACAAAATTCAATAAAAAAAAAAATAGGTTAGAACCTTACCCCAACTGTGATTTAAGTCCCCCTAGTTGTAGCTAATTCAATCTCAAGCTTAGGCCTTCAATCTCTCAAGCTTCAACCAACAATTTCTCCTTAATTCTCAAAGAATTCTCTTAGAAAAATTGAGAGAGAATAAGAGAGAGAGCAAGTCAGTTGGGAGCTCCTGCTAACAAAGTGTTTAAGTGCTTTGTTTGTTTTTTCTAAAGCTTAAGTTACTTAAGTTAATCTTGAGGCTTGGGGTACCAAAAACGTCCCCGAGGGCAAAATGGTCAAAATTCCCAATGTTATCTCAAAAATTGTAATGCCTGACGTGGTGTAAAGTTTGGACACGTGGAATAGACTAGGCAAACCTCCCCCGACAGGGTGATCAATGTATACCCGCAGGGTATATGACAAGTTACTGCTCGACATACTATCATAGAAGCTCAACTGATCGAAGTATACATGCCAAATGAATAACAATCATTGCTCGATACGCTTGGCATAGAGCAGCTTATTGGTGTGACAGGCAGATAAACCTGGTCAGCTAAAAGCACTTACACTCACTGTTAACAGTCTGCAAGAATTTCACAACCACCCACAAAGCTCCTGAAGAAGAGAGGGACAGCAACTACTTGCGAGAAGAGAGGGATATTTCCTCATCAGTTATGCTCAGGTGTAACCTTTGGACGAGGGGGATGGTATAAATACTAACTCTCCACCATAGTGGAGGGGGACACACAAAAATAGCCTACCAACAAGCAACAGAAACATAACGAGGAGCCTAGCTTGGTAATCAGCAACGATTCTGTCATATTATATTGTCTTTTACACATAGAAATCCACTTGTAATCCCTTGTGTTCTTGTGTAAACCTTCAAGATTAATACAAATCTAAGAGGACGTAGGTCATTACCAATCTTTGGGGTCGAACCTCTATAAATCCTGGTGTTCTCTATTATTTATTGCTCATTATTACTAGGTTCTTGGTTCATTTATTGTTCATTGATTGTCTAATATAAAGCTCTCTCATTAATTATTTTGATTCTGCGTCAATTGGCTAAAAAAACCAGTCAATATTTGGTGATTTCATTGAGAGCCTAAGACAATCACATTCGGATTCTATTGTGGTAAGGATGGTAGTTTCAACAAGAAAGTCAAGCCAAGAGCCTCCAGAGCCCGAGGCTGAAGTCTCTAACCAAGTCCCATCAATGAGCAATTTAAATGGGCAGCGAAATGACTTGCCTCCTAGAAATCCATCTGGTGTCGGGGAGCAACCGATGGACCCACTGCACCAGGACGCAGAGCTGCTGCCTCTGCTAGAATCACCCATACAGGAACGTCGGGTGGAGTTGCTGCATGGGGTACCGAACAACCAGGACCCAGAGCTAGAGGTCCTAGACGATATGAGCCCCACGTAGATATTGAAGGACTTGACCCAAAAATTGATCAGATAAGGCAGGTTGTTAGACATATGCAAGATCAGCTTGCCTCCATGAACTAGGGGTGGGCCACTGCGCAGGAGCCCCTTAATAAAGCTTTCGAAAAACAAAGGAGAGATTTTCAAGAATGGATGGATCGACATGCCCGAGAGGTGCAGGCCCATCAGGAGGACATGGAGCACCGGACTCGGGAAGCAGTTGAATCCATCTGCAACTATATGCAACAGTAGCAAACCCAAGGTATGGGAACTGCAGCTGGAATTACTGCCCAAAACAAACAATGCCCTCCTTTTTTTGGCTTCAGTGAAGGTGTCATGCATGGGCAAGAGGCTTAACCTTAGAATGGGAACCAAGGTCCGACCGAGAGTCACAGATCTGGTCGAGGTGCTCAAGCCAACAACAATAGGCAACCTTTACCGGCAGATGAGCAGGTCTTGCCAAGCCGTGGCATGGGGCAGGACCAAGCAAGAAATTTTCGGACAAAGATCTCATGGTAGTGGTCGTGACAGGAATCCTGGTGCTGTAGGACAGGATGGCAACCTTCGAGCTCTAGCACCGAACAGGAGTGGTCAACCCCATAACTACCAGCAGTAACCTGGTCGGTACAAACAGCATCAAGAATATCGACCAAGGTCCCGAAGAGAAGAGCTGGAGGTTAGTATCGCATACAGGCCCCATTATGTTGATGGGTATGACCATGATGAGGCAGCGAGCCAAGTTCGCCAATAGAATAATCAAGATCAGAGAGGTAACCAGCCCAAAGGACCGTTTGTCCCACAAGGGTACGATGTTCCAAACAACCAACCACCTCGAGGTGGAGGGTTCCAGGGAGTACCCCCAACGCCAAGACGAGCAGACAGCCAAAATGCCAGAGGCAGACCTCGACCAAACTTCGTTTTCAACCGAATGGGCCCCATGGGAGGTGAAGACCTTCAAGATGCTCTTAATCGTAGCAGGGAAAATTGGGATTCGAACAACATAGCTCTGCCTAAGCCTGTTCGAGACCTGAGAATGGATGAGGTCCGCAATGCAGCATAGCCCCAGGCAACTGCAAACCCTAACATCCGACCCCAGCTGGATCTGTTAACCCGAGTGGTAAGGGACTTGACAGCCCCCAAGTTAACAGATATTAAAATGGAAAGGCAAAGGGGTTCCCCATTTTCAGACCGCATTATCAGTTGCCCATACCAGTCAAATTCAAAATGCCAACATGGGAAATGTATACTGGGCTGGAGGACCCGGTATCTCATGTTCACAACTTTGAACTACAGACTGATTTACAGGGAGTTTGGGATAATGCTAGGTGCAGGATCTTCTCAGCCACCCTGTCAGAAATTACCCAGCAATGGTTCTTCAAGTTACAGTTAGGATCGATTACATCATGGGATGGATTTGTTCGTACATTCTATTCCCAATTCTCCTCAGCCCTGCCCCCTCTTGCCAAGCCGAATGACCTGGTGGATATAAAACAGAAGGATAATGAATCTTTGAAGGATTACATTCAATGTTTTATGCGGGAAGCCACCAGAGTGAAATCCCTTAGTGATAACAGTAAATTAATAGCCATCAATTCGAGAGTTAAGGTAAAGAGTCTATTCTGGAGTAGTTTGAAAAGGAAGTCTGCACGTACCACTCAGGAGTTCCTTGATCGGGCAGAGGAATTCATCAAGCTTTAGGAGGCCAAGCAGAAGGTGGATAATCCAACTCAGGCGGCTACCGAGCAGGGGAAAACAGATATTGGAAATACCACCAACCCTGCAGAGGGAGCAAAGAATAGGGCTAAGAATGGCAAACGCAGTAGTGAGGCTGGAAGTAGCGGTAACCAGAATGACAACAAGAAGCCTAAGACCGTCGAGCAACCTAAACCACAGGAATATGTTCCCAAATTTACTACTTACTCCATCCTGTTAGAGACTTAAGCAGAAATTTTTAATGCCACATAAGTTGTCGTACCGTACAGAAGACCTCCACCAATGAGGAAGGATGTTAATAGACGTGATATGACTAAGTTCTGTCAGTTTCACAATGACTATGGTCATGAAACCAATGAATGTAACCACCTGGAGGAGGAGATATAATTCCTCATTAGACAAAAAAATGCTTATCTAAAGAAGTATGAACGGCCAACTGCCGACCAACATCCTCAACAGCCACTTCAGCAGCAATCTCAACAGTATCGGAGCAGTTAGCCTATCCTACCACCACTAGTTGTTGGTCGGCTAGATATGATCTGCGGCGGGCCACATTTGGCAGGCAACTCTGGAAAAGCTCGACAAAGATATGCTCATTCCCTTAGGCATGAGCAAGAGGAAGATGTACTAGCTGTCCAGGAACGTACTCCCAAATAACCTCGCTACAAGTGTGAGCCCATCACGTTCAACGAGGAAGACAAAAGTCACGTACATCATCCACATAATGATCTGTTGGTGGTAGAAGTATAGATCGCTAACATGATTATAGCCCGAACAATGATTGACCATGGGTCATCTGCCAAAATCGTGTTCAAGAGTACCCTGGAGATGATGAATTTGAGCATTAGAGATCTGGAACCATGAGAGTAGTTACTGTATGGATTTATATGGAATGGCATGGCCTCGGCGGGAAGCATAAGATTTCCTTTGACAATGGGAATGGCTCTCAACAACAATATTGCAATGCTTTGTTCGTGGTAATCGACATCTCATCTCCATACAACGCCATGATAGGTCGATCAGCCTTGTATGACCTCCGAGCAGTAACTTCAGTCTTCCATATGCTTGTTAAATTACCAACCCGGGCAGGTATAGGATGTCTTAAAGGGAACCAAATGGTGGCCAGAGAATTTTATAACTCGTCACTAAAAAAGACAGGAAAGGCAGCCTACATCGCGCAGCCTGTAGGGCCCAATCACCAAAAATAGGATACAACCCAAAACGGGGGGGAGGACATAGACCCTCGTTTTGGGGATATTGATACGAGGGTAGGACCAGTCGAAGAATTAGAATAGGTCTCGCTTGACCGAAAACACCCGCTAGGGTGGTCAAGGTAGGGAAAGGGTTGTCCAGGGACATAAGATCCGCTTTGATCCAGTTCCTATGGAACAACCAAGATGTATTTGCCTGGTCTTGTGATAATATTGTGGGGATATGCCCAACCATTATAAACCATGCCCTCAACATCGATATCGAACACTTCAAGCCCGTACAGCAAAAAAGGTGGTTACTAGATCCAACGAGGGCAAAGGCATTGAAGGAAGAAGTGGACGAGCTTCGAAATAACGAATTCATTAGGGAAGTTTTCTATCCAATATGGGTGTCCAACCCCGTATTGGTGTTGAATCCTAATAACAAGTGGAGGGTGTGCATTGAGAATGACCAATTGGTGGACGCTGCAGCCGGCCACGAAATCTTAACTTTTATGGATGCCTATTCGGGGTACAACCAGATAAAATGCATCCACCCGACCAGGAGCACACCAGCTTTCACACAGATGTGGGGCTGTACTGTTATAAAGTTATGTCATCTGGCCTGAAAAACACTGGAGCCACGTATCAACGACTGGTAAACCATATGTTCAAAGACCAAATAGGAAATAACATGGAGGTTTACGTGGACGATATGTTGGTAAAATCCAAAAAGCCTGGGGGGCACATTGAAGACTTGGATGAATGCTTCAGCATCCTGAGGCAGTATAGAATGAAACTAAACCCCCTAAAGTGCTCCATTGGTGTGGGGTTGGGAAATTTTTTGGGATTTATAGTGAACTCCCAAGGAATTGAAGCAAACCCCGAAAAGATAAAGGCATTGTTGGACATGCCCTCACCAGCTAGGATCAAGGACGTGCAGAGTCTGACAGGACGCATAGCAGCACTCAGCAGATTCATGTCTAAATCCATTGATAAGTGTATTCTATTTTTTAATATCCTTAGAGGCACAAAGAAATTTGAATGGACTGAAGAGTGCGAACAAGCCTTCCAAGCCCTAAAGCAGCATCTGGCACAACCCCCGATCCTTTCAAAACCTATGGACTGTAAAGAACTGTGCATATACCTGACAGTAACTCAACACGATGTCAGTGCAGTCCTGGCCAAAGAAGAAAACAAGATCCAGCATCCAGTCTACTATGTCAGTAAAAGGCTGGTCGAAGCTGAGAGCAGGTATCCTCTAATTGAAAAATTAACTTATTGCCTGCTCCGGTCATCCTAAAAATTCACCCGTACTTCCAAGCTCATCCCATAAAGGTTCTTACCGACCAACCGCTATGCCAAGTCCTGCTAAACCAGACACCTCTGGTCGGTTACTAAAATGGTCTATAGAGCTCGGGCAATATGAAATCACTTACCAGCCTTGAACAACAATTAAAGGCTAGGCTCTTGCAGACTTTGTAGCTGAATGTACTGGTATACCACATACAGACAAAGAAATGGCCAAAAAGTCACAGGAGTCTCGACCACTGTCTAACACAGATGCTGAACAGAACACCGAGCACCCAGTGACTAGTACTGTTCATTCCGAGGAAGGACCTCAGGTATGGAAGCTGCACGTCGATGGCTCATCTACTGATCATTTTTCTGGGATCGATCTAACATTAATCACTCCTAAAGGGCAACGCATCCATTGTGCACTTCGTTTTGGATTTAAAGCATCCAATAATGAAGCGGAGTACGAAGCATTAATCACATGGTTGAGGCTAGCAAGGGAAGTAAAGGCTGAAGCCTTTGACATATACAGTGATTCACAATTGGTTGTCAATCAAATCCTTGGTGAGTACATTGCTCGGGGAGAAAAAATGATGGCCTATCTTGATAAGATCAAAGACCTACTCGCTCAGCTTAAGAGGTACAATATCCAACACATACCAAGAGAGCAAAATGCCACAGCAGATGCACTGGCTAGGCTAGCCAATAGTGTTGTGATGGACAAGGCCAACCTAGTCCCCATTGAATACTTGGCAGAACCAAGTATCAACCTGCCAGATGCATTCTTTCTTATAGACAACACTCTATCCTGGATGACCCAAATTGCAGCTTATCTGGAACACAACATCCTGCCCAATAGCTGCAATGACTCTAGGAAAGTGATGAGGAAAATTGCTCGGTATACAATTCTGGACGGGGTTATGTACACAAGATGTAACACCCTGGGTAGCCAGGACCATCGCACTGTGTACTTTAAATAGTGCTTAACTCGCTAAACGATTCTTTAGGCCATAAACACGCATCTAAGTGTTGTTAATGGGCCAGGGTTAAGATCTTGATCAAAAGGAATAGATATATTTTATTTAAAATGTTAAACTATAGATGGGATCCCATAAAAGTGTTTACAAAGTTGTTTACAATCCAAAATGGTCATTGCAATTCAAAAGTTACAATCCGCCAACCTAAGCGGCAAAAATAGGGTTAAACCCTAGTTCCCCTGAGAAACACCTTGGACATGGTAGTCAAGCGGCCGCATATGTACATGTCGCCACCTAAGCTCTCCACTCAAGGCTGGGTAAGCTTTTCTTTCCCTTTACCTGCACCACATAGCACCAGTGAGCCAAGGTTCAGCAAGAAAACTTATTACTACATGTATACAAGTATTAATAAATGATGATGAAATCATATTGGGGTTCGCAACCCTAATCAAATGATGACTGTTAAGTCATTCTGGGGTCCTATGCCCTGGATTAATGACTATTAAGTCATTCTAGGGTCGTGCGCTCTGAATAGATGACTAATAAGACATTCTAAGGTCCTGATTAGATGACTAATAAGACATCATGGGGTCCTGCACCCTAAGCCATGTGACCATCAAGTCACCCGAGCCTTTTAGCCCTGGCTCTGAGTAACTAGCCATAGACTAGCCAAGCGCTTTAGTTTTCTTCCACCAATAGATCAAGCGAGCTTATAATGCCCTTATTGATTAGATATAATCATATTGACCAGCTTTCAATACGCTATTGTCGTTCTTGACTCATAAGTCAATTCCATACGACTAGCGCTCAGTACTATTGCCGATCCTGATAAGTCAAAGCTTCACGACTAGCACGTAACACCATTGTAGTTATTGACTAATAAGTCAGTATGTTGCTTAGATAAACAATTAAATCAGGCATTCATAATGTAATAGATATCCAAATATAGAGAAATCAACATGCTTCAACAATAATCATGTATGTCACATAATGGGTGCAGTTTTCTTACCTCAGATTCGAGCATAAAATAAGTTAAGAACGACCCTTGAGAATGATCCTGACCTTAGGCCCCTTAGCGGTAACCTAATCATAACCAAATATGAAATCCCATCAATAAAATGAGTAATAAAAGATTCCTAGACCAAGTCCTAGCCCCAGGACCTCGAATCCTACTAAAACGATTAGTAGATTCGATCCTGAGCCTTAATGTTCGAAAACCTGCGCTTAAAACTAAGTAAAACTAAGCCTGGCCAAAAATTGACAGGCGGGCCGCAGCCTGCCCCCAAGGGCCATGGTGCGCCTTCCAGATAGACAAACCCCCGTCTGGGTGCCAGGGGCAGGCCGCGACTTGCCCTTGAGGAACGCAACGCGCCTACTAGACAGAGCCTAGTGAAGGCTCTGGGGTTCACTCAAGTCGCAGCACCCAAGAACTCGGTCGCGACTTGACCCCGCGAACGCAGCTCCCTTACATTTTCTTTAATCCAAACTCAACGAAAAACACAACCCACCAATCCCAATATCAAAACCAAAACAAAAAATCAACACAAGATAACCACCAATTTATCAATAAAACCCAAGCTTCATAACACTTAAAACACCACCAAATATTCAGTTTCAAGATCAACCTATCAAGCTTACAAACAACCATAAATAGAGAGTAAACCTTCAAAGGATAAGCTAGGATCCTTACCTTAGATATGGTTTAAATCCCCTGAATTGTTGTAACACACTTCTAAACCCTCAAGCCTCGAGAACCTCAAGCTTTAATTCTCCTAATTTGCCTCAAAATCCAACCGAGAGAGAGAGAGAGAGAGTAAATGATCAAGAGAGAGAAAAGAGCAACTCTGTTTTTGCTGCCTTGGTTCCTTCTACAGCCTACCTTGGCTTAAGTATATCTAAAGCCTAAAATGACTAAAATGCCCCTAGGGCCATCCTAATCTCTCAAAGCCACCCAAGGGCAAAGTTGTCATTTCCACCTACCCCGTTAATCATAATTAATGTCCTCCAATTCCCGTTACTCCCAATATCCTAAAATAATTACTAAATAATTTTCCCTTACCCACTCATTCCCGGTAATGTTCTAAGCACCAAATTACCCTTAGGCTCACCTCGAGCCCGGTAATTAATCCCGTTATGACCAAACCACTAACTTGCTTCCTAGGAACGTCTCATGCCGAATAGCTCAAAAATTTCCACATAATAATGTGATCTCACCCATATATCACATACATGCACATAAATATACGAACACAGCCATATAATAATACAATGCATATAATCATATAATAACGCATTAAATCAATTATGGCCCTCATTGCCCCCTAATCCAAGCACTAAGCCACATTAGGGAATTTGGGACATTACAACTATCCCCTCCTTACAGAAATTTTGTCCTCGAAATTTACCTCAACAACTCAGGATACTGACTCTGCATATCTGACTCTGGCTCCCAGGTCGCTTCCTCGACCTTGTTGTTCCTCCATAACACCTTAACAAAAGGTATTGTTTTATTTCTTAGGACCTTGTCCTTTCTGACTAGTATCTCGACTGGTTGTTCCTCATAGTAGAGATCTTCCTCAAGCTCCAGATCCTCGTAACTCAACACATGAGTCACATCTGATACATACTTCTAAAGAGCTGAAATGTGAAACACATTATGCACGGCCAACAGTGCCGGAGGTAAGGCCAACTTATAGGCCACCTAACCAATCTTCTCCAGGGTCTCAAATGGACCTACAAATCTAGGGCTTAGCTTGCCCTTCTTCCCAAATCTTCTCACCCCTTTCCATGGCAAGACTCTAAGGAAGATATAGTCTCCCACTTTGAACTCCACGTTCCTACATTTAGGATCAGCATAACTTTTCTGTCTGCTTTAAGAAGCGAGCATCTGAGCTCTAATCTTCTCAATGACCTCATTGGTCCTCTAAACTGCTTCAAGACCAAAGTATCTCCTTTCTCTTGTCTCATCCCAATGAATGGGAGATCTGTATTTCCTACCATACAACATCTCATAAGGAGACACCTCAATGGTCGACTGATAGCTGTTGTTGTAGGAAAACTCTATCAAAGGTAGATACTTACTCCATGACCCACCAAAGTCTAGCACACATGCTCACAGCATGTCCTCTAATATCTGGATCGTCCTATCAGATTATCCATCTGTCTGAGGATGATAAGCAGTACTGAACTTCAACTATGTACCCATGGCCCTCTGCAAAATTCCCTAGAACTTAGAATTGAATGTGGGGTCCCGATCTGACACGATCTACCTCGGTGCCCCATGAAGGTGCACAATCTCTTTCATATAGAGATATGCATACTTGTCAATTGTATAAGTTGTCCTCACTGGTAAGAAGTGAGCTGATTTGGTGTATCAATCCACGATAACCCACACTAAATCATGTTGACCCACAGTCCTGGGTAACCCCACCATGAAATCCATCGCGATGTCCTCCCATTTCCACTATGGGATGTCCAAAGGCTACAATAGCCCTACTGGCCTCTAATGCTCAGCCTTGACCTGTTGACATGTCAAGCACTTAGCCACATATTCTGCCACATCCATATTCATCCCAGGCCACCAATACATCGATCTCACATCTTGATACATCTTTGTGGTGCTTGGATGAAAAGAGTAAGGAGTAGTATGAGATTCATCTAGAATCTCCCACCTCATAGTAGTGTCCATCGGAACACATATCCGGCCTTTGCTTCTCAACAAGCCCATATATGACACTATATAATCTCTTGATACTCCAGCTAGAACATTCTCTCTGATCTTGGTCAATTATGGATCACCCAACTAACCCTCATTTATCCTTTCCAACAATGTAGACTGTAACGTGATATTGGCCAACTGGCTTACCAATAATTCTATGCCAGCTCTGGTCATATCCTCTGCTAATTTTCTGGATATCAATCTTGCAATGAAAATCTGTCTCGGACCCTTCCGGCTTAAAGCATATGCTACCACGTTGGCTTTTCCTGGGTGATACAGGATCTCACAATCATAATCTTTCACTAACTCCAGCCAACACCTCTGTCTCATATTCAGGTCTTTCTGTGTGAAAAAATACTTCAGGCTCTTGTGGTCAGTATAAATCTCACACTTCTCCCCATAAAGATAATGTCTCCATACCTTTAATGCAAAGACCACTGCTGCCAACTCTAAATCATGAGTGGGGTATCTCTATTCATACTATTTCAACTGACATGAGGCATAAGCAATCACCTTCCCTGACTACATAAGAACACAACCCAAACCCTAATGTGAAGCATCACCATATATCACAAACTTCTCCTGATCTGTCAGAAGACCCATAGCTGGAGCTGTAATCAACCTCCGCTTCAATTCCTGGAAGTTGTTCTCACACTTGTCTGACCACACAAACTTATGATTCTTGCTTGTCAGTTTAGTCAATGAAGTGGAAATCTTTGAGAACCCTTCCACGAAATGGTTATAATAGCCTGCCAACCCAAGGAAGCTCCTAACCTCTGAAGCATTCTTTGGCCTTGGCCAATCCCTGACCGCCTCAATCTTGGTTGGGTCCACCTTAATCCCCTCCATACTGACAATGTGCCCAAGGAAAGTTACCTGAGATAATTAGAATTCACACTTCTTGAATTTTGCACACAATTTGTGATCCCTTTGTCTCTATAGAACTAACCTCAGATGTTGCTCATGTTCTGACTCTAACTGAGAATAAATCAGAATATCGTCAATGAAAACGATCACAAACTAGTCCAAATAATCCTTGAACACTTTGTTCATTAAGTCCATAAAAGCAGCTGGGGAATTAGTCAACCCAAAGGACATGACTAAAAACTCATAATGCCTATATCTAGTGTGAAAGGAAGTCTTTCGTATATCTCCATCCTTGACCCTCAACTGATGATAACCAGATCAAAGGTCTATCTTTGAGAATACCCTTTTACCCTACAACTAATCGAACAGATCATCTATCCTTGGCAGAGGATACTTGTTCTTAATTGTTAACTTATTCAGTTCTCTGTAATCAATACACATCCTTAGAGAACCATCCTTCTTCTTCACAAACAGAACTGGTGCACCCTACGGTGAGAAACTAGGTCTAATAAAACCCAAATCTAACAGCTCCTACAGTTGTATCTTCAGTTCTTTTAATTCTGTTGGGGCCATTCTGTAAGGTGCTCTAGACACTAGCTCCGTCCCTGGTGCCAGATCAATCACAAATTCAATCTCTCTGTGTGGTGGCAACCCTGGTAAATCTTTTGGAAACACATCCAGAAACTCACAGACTAGTCTGGTCTCCTCTGGCCCCACTGGCATGACCTGAGTGGTATCAATCACACTGGCTAAGAATCATATGCATCCACCTTGCAATAGATCTCTAGCCCTCAGAACAGATATCATGGCTATATGGGGTCCATGCACAGTGCCAACAAACATAAAAGGATCTTCACCTTCAGGCTCAAAGATTGCCATCTTCCTTCTACAATCTATGGTTGCCCCATACTTCACTAACCAGTCCATACCCAATATCATGTCAAAGTCGGTCATAACCAACTCTATCAAATTAACTGATAACTCTCTACCCTCCACTGTCACTGGAAATGATCTAATCCATCTCCTGGATACTACTAACTCCCCAGTGGGTAATAAGGTCCCGAACCCCACAGCATAATAATCACATGGTCTACACAGTCTATCAATAATTCTACTAGCAACAAAAGAATGTGTAGCACCAGAATCAATCAAAACAGTATAAGGGGTTCCAGCACTAAAGATTTGACCTGTAACTACTGAGGGACAAGCCTTAGCTTCTGCCTGAGTCAATGCGAACACTCAAGCTAGAGCCGAGTTGTCCACCTTTATTGGCTCTTCCTTTCTTGTTCTCGAGCAATCTTTCCTCAAGTGTCCCACTACCTCACACAAAAAGCAGGCTCTTGCCCAACACTCCCATAAATGGCGCCTCTTGCATGTAGGGCATTCAAGAAAAGTCCTCCAGACCTTATTGTTTCCCTGGCGGCCCATTGTAATACCACGTGGTCTTTTGTTAGGGCCTGGAGCTAGGAAGGCATCAAGAGCCTTCCTTTTCTGATCATTGAGGCCTCCGCCCCTACCTGAACCCATAAATGGAGGTCCCACCCTCCTAAAGTCTCTCCTGGTTGTGTTATCCCGCCAGATCTTTTTCTCCACGCTCTAAGCTGTGAGCGCCTTCTCAACCACCTGTGCATAAGTGGTCACTCCAGGCACGGTGGTAATACGAACATCACAGGCTATTCTAGGCAGTAGCCCCTGGAGAAACCTTTCCTTTCTGGTCCCATGAGTGGGCACCAGTTCCATTGAAATATTTTCCAGTCTATCAAACTTTAAGGCATTTTCAGTCACTGAAAAATTTCCTGGAAATAGCTTGCTGAACTCTTCTGCTTTTGCAGCCCTGATGGCATCATTATAATACTTTTCATTGAACAGAGTCTAAAACTCTTCCCAACTCAGGGCATTAACATTTCTGGTCTAGGATATCACTTCCCACCAAATTCAGGCATCCTCATGAAATATATATGTGGCACAAGCCACCCTCTCGTTACGAGACACCTTCATATAGTCTAGGATGGTGGTAACCATGCTCATCCACTACTCTGCCTTAGTTGGATCTGCACTACCCTCAAAAACTGGAGGGTGTTGTTTCCTGAACCTTTCATAAAGAGGTTCTCATTTATTCACAGCCTCTGACGGCTGCTCAACTGTTGGCACCGCTATAGGTGGTGCCTTTGGAAAAATGTTCCCTGTAGGAACATACTGTTGTCTCAGGAGGCGAATTTCTTCTTCCTGCCTCATTACTCTGGCTTGTAAGTCAACAAGAAACTATTTCCAGTTATTAGGAGTTGGCTGAGGGGTCTGACCCTGGTCATTATTTTGACCATGTCTATCATTTTGGCCCTGACCTTCCTTGGAAACTAATGAATCTACCTGTCTTGGAAGCATTCTTTCAACTTATACCTTGTTGTAATGATCAATGCGGCCAGTTAGGTAGTGATAACTAAGCCTCTTATCGCCTAACGGTCCAAGATCAAGCAGAAAATCATCCACGTTCAACAATCATGCTAATAAGCAGGTCGATTCATAAGCATAATAGTTAACATTTAACACTTAGCAATTAACAATTAACAATGCTAGTAAGCATGTTCTAGCAATATCAGTGCTAATAAGTACGTTCTTTCTTATCATGCAGCAGTTAAAGGCCAGCCCTATTGATGTATCTCATGCATGCAGGTAAAGCATTTATATTCTATTTATGCAGTTAAACACATAACAACATAAATAGTTACCGAACCATGAGTCGAGCTTGTCTTCAGTGGCGAGTGTACATGCCCAACCAGTCTACAAGTACCCTAAACCTTAGCATGCTCTGATACCAAGTTATAAAGCCTTGGGTAGCCAAGACTGTCACATTATGTACTTTAAATAGTGCTTAACTTACTAAACGAGTCTTTAGGCCATAAACGTGCTTCTAAGTGTTATTAATGGACCAGGGTTAAAATATCGATCAAAAGGAATGGGTATATTTTATTTTAAACGTTGAACAGTGCATGGGATCCCATAAAAGTTATTACAAAGTTGTTTACAATCAAAAATAGTCATTACAATTCAAAAGTTACAATTCGCCGACCTAAGCGACATAAATAGGGTTAAACCCTAGTTCCATTGAGAAACACCATAGCCGTGGTGATCAAGTGGCCGCATATGTACACGTCGCTACCTAAGCTCTCCACTCAAGGCTGGGTAAGCATTTCTTTCCCTTTACCTGCACCACATAGCATCTGTGAGCCAAGGTTCAGCAAGAAAACTTATTACTGCATGTATATAAGCATTAATAAATGATCATGAAATCATTCTGGGGTTTGCAGCCCTAATCAAATGATGATTGTTAAGTCATTCTAGGGTCCTACGCCCTGGATTAATGACTATTAAGTCATTTTGGGGTCATGCGCCCTAAAAAAATGACTAATAAGACATCCTGGGGTCCTACACCTTGATTAGATGACTAATAAGACATCCTGGGGTCTTGCACCCTAAGCCATGTGACCATCAAGTCACCTAAGCCTTTTAGCCCTGGCTCTGAGTAACTAGCCATAGACTAGCCAAGCGCTTTAGTTTTCTTCGACCAATAGTTTGGACGAGCATATAATCCTTTTGTTGATTAGATCTAATAGTATCGACCAGCGTTCAGTATGCTATTGCCGCTCTTGACTCATAAGTCAATTCCATACGACCAGCGCTCAGTACTATTGCTGATCCTAACTGATAAGTCAGAGCTTCACAACCAACACTTAACACCATTTTTGTTTCCAACTAATAAGTCAGTGTGTTGCTCAGATAAACAATGAAATCAAGCATTCATAATGCAGCAGGTATCCAAATATAGAGAAATCAACATGCTTCAACAATAATCATGTATGTCACATAATGGGTGCAGTTTTCTTACCTCAGATTCGAGCGTAAAATAAGTTAAGAATGACCCTTGAGAACGATCGTGACCTTAGGCCCCTTAGTGGTAACCTAATCATAACCAAATATGAAACCCCATCAATAAAATGAGTAATAAAAGATTCTCGGACCAAGTCCTAGCCCCCGGGACCTCGAATCCCACTAAAATGATTAGTAGATTCGATCTCGAGCCTTGGTTCGAAAACCCGCGTCTAAAACTAAGTAAAACTAAGCCTGGTCCGCAAGGTCCGCGGTGTGCCTCTTAGACAGACTGGCCCCTTGTCTGGGTGCTAGGGGTGGGCCACGACTTACCCTTGATGGTCGCGACGCGCCTGCCAGACAGAGCATGGTGAAGGCTCTGGGGTTCACTCAAGTCGCTGCACCCAAGAACTCGGTCACGACTTGACCCCGCAAACCCCAACCCAACAATCCCAATCATCCTAGCTGTCAAGAGTTTAGCTCATATTTACAATCTAAAAAATACAAAAAAAAAGGTTAAAATGCTAAGAGAAAAGAGTAAACAAAAACAAGCCATACTTCATACGGAGCAATATGAACAACGCCCCAGTTGATATTTTTGACCATGATTAAGCAACCACTATGCCAAAAAGGGATTTAGGCATCACCCCACGATGTCAGGCAATGCCATTAATTGATGTTGTTGATATGTAATTTGAAACAATGCAAGTAAATCACTAGCGACGTTGTTGTTAATGGCGTAATAAAGTCCATAGACATCTTAGTGAATGCACTTTAGACCTGATGTGAATTAATCTCTTTATTAACTCACTGTTTACTATAAATCTTTAATTCACATCAATCAAATGATCATATATAGATCAGTCTAAATCCTGAGTAGTCATGAACTCCTATTCATGTATATGGGATCTTTTGATTCACTTGTTAACACTTAATCCAAAAATTTCGCAGGCAATATCAAGCTAGATTTTCGAATAAGGGTAAACTATAGATTGATATTACTGGATAGATCAAAAATGTTCTCTATGAATTTATCCATCAACCCTTGCAAAAAAAATGAAAGAAACCTCTTGGGGTACTTGCAAGAAGGCACTCCAACGCTCAATTCAGAAAAAAAATCTCTCTAAATCTCTCAAAAAATGTAAAGTGAGTCAATAATGAACCTAAGGTCCCATTTCTAATCCCTTGAAATGTTATATACAAATAAAGTAATGTGGTTAAGGTTATAAGAAGGACTTACCCTAATTAGTCGACGTCAACGACTCAAAGACGCTAGAGATAACTAACTTGACAACTTGGATCTAGCAACGCTGTCAAGTTATAACTTTAGTTTCACTCTTAGTCTCAGTCAATCTCGATGCTTGTCTCACTCTAGCCTATAGTAGCTTGACGGTAACGCTCAACCACCATTCGTCTCACAATCCTTTAGCTTAGTCATTCTCCACCCCCACTCGGTTTGCCTCTTTATTCATCACAGTGAAAGTTTCTAATTTTTTTACTTGTTTAATCTTGGTTTCTTGGTATTTTGTCAAAATGATAATAATTGTGCTATTTCTATGTTAGTATTTGTGCTTGAGTTTGAGCAAAGATTGGGTGATTAATTAATGGTAATCATAAACTGAAAACAGAGTTCCGTTTGTGGGTTTATGCTTGAACTGAAAACTGAATTATCATGTATTGGTTGGCATTTGTCTCTCCCATGTAAAAGACTCTGAGATATGTTCTTAATGTTATGTGTTTAAGAATCTGACTGTTGTATTTAAAAAAATGTTGTCAGATTTTATCTTTCTGCCATTGAGTTTGGTGTGCACGCTTTTTTATGATAAAACGCAATTGTTGCTGGCTCTTAGGTTGAATATATATTAGTCATTTGGATATTTTTTTTCAAGATCTACTCGTTTGAAATGTGTATATAAAAATTTAGGATGTTTAAAGCTTGAAAAAATGCAAAACATACCTCATGTTAAAGACATGTTCTGGTATATTTTTAAATTTTAAACTTTGAAAATGTGTATATGCATATCTTAAACGTGTATATCTCGAAAATACCAAAAATAATAAAAAAATCACCTCAAACGAACACTCGAGTGAAAAATTACATCTCTCGCAAGAATCACATCCAGCACCATCAAGTCACGATCGAACCACCATTGAGTAAAGTCGATTTTTTCATGAAAATCTTGATTTTGAAGGTCTCATCAAGCTAACATTGAGCACCATCGAGCAACCATCAAGAAAGGTCATGATTTTTAGTTTTTTTTTTCATATTTGAAACTCTGAAATCTGCACAAAATCGACTTGGCTCTATGACGCTCGATGCCAGCTCGATAGTGTTGGGGTTTTATGCCCTAATTAAAACCCAAATTCTTTGTAATCTCATTTTATTATCAATAAAAGAATAGAAATCATTTTTTGACTTGGTCAATCACTTTGCTTACATGTTTTATTTTCATGATTATTTGTTTAATATAAACTTCTATTAAATCCCGAGCATATAGCTAATCTTATTTATAGTGACGTAATCACAGTGGAATATAAATATGATTATATGTTCAAAATAAGTTAGTCTTAAGATTAGTCAGTGCACCGGATTTACACTGACTTGCCAATCTACGATATGATCTACTTACACATTACAGTGTTATGTTCTTTCCAGAACATTAGCAAAGTAGATAAGATCGGATGTATTTGTTACATCGGACAAGACCGATATTGACAGTTGATAAGATAAGTAAACATACTGTTATTATCTATTCTAGTCATATCATATAGTTGACCATAGGTCAATTCAATCTCAATTCTGAGTGGTTAGTATTCTAACTGATTGTATTATTTGAGTTCTTTGACTTGTTCGTTACCAGCTTACCCTACGGACTAGCCCATACTTACATCTTGGGAACTCGGTAGTATAATTGAGTGGGAGTGTTAATCATAGATATGAACTTCTATAGCTTCTGATGAAGAAGTGAAACGATGGTTTCCTTTTAGTTTGGTTCAAGGTGTTAAATGATAGAGATCTCATTTCAGTAATTAAATTAGTTTACTGAAATATCATTTACAAGGAACTAAGTGTTTTAAGGATAAAATACAATGAGGGGTAAAACGGTATTTTAGTCCTATCTCATTGTAGACCGTCTATAGAGGATTGAGTGACAATTATGGTTGTAACAATGGATAATTAATAACGTATCTATATTTGTTATAGAGCGTTCTATGAATTCAAGAGTGCAATTCCAAGTCTATAGTGGAGTCACGAGGAATTAATAAGTTAGTAAATTTATTTGTTAGATTTATGATAACTTATTGGAGCTTGATTTCATAGGCCCATGGTCCCCATTGTACCTTGGATAAAATCATCTAGATAGTCTCAATTAATTGATTTAATTATCAATTAGAATTATCAAAGTTGACCAGGTCAATTTTGGATAGTTTCACAGAGTTGTGTAATTTTGAGAAGAAAAGAGAAATTATGGTAGATTTATTAATTAAGATAAAGTGGTATCTAAATTAATAAATAAATTTAAATCAAGGTTCTAATTATAAATAATTAATTTGATAAAGGATTTAAATAATTATTTAATTAATTAAATCAATAGAAAATAATACAGGCCTTGATTTTAAGTCCAATGGGCCTATAATCAAATGGGAAATTTCACAGGCCTATAGCCCATGATAATTTCGACCTAGGGCTTCAAAATGGCTGTTATTTTATTGATTTTTTAATTAAATTAAATGGCCTAATTGAGTCTATAAAAGGAGTCCTTAGAGAGAAGATTTCTGACGGCAGATAAGTCACAAGTCAGATTTTCTGATAGTTTTATATTCTCTCTAAACACAAGTCCATTTCTAAGCCACTTTGTTATTTTCTCTTCTTCTCTCTATATTTATCTCATGTGTTGAGAATTGCCCACACTAGTCTAGGTGGTTCTAATGATGCATTGGAAGATCGTGAAGAAAATAGAAGATCGGTTCAGTTTCTTGGTAATACTCTGCGACAGAGAGGATACAAGAGTTAGAGAAACTGAAGGAAAGACTCTTAATTCCGCTGCGTATACTGTAAGTATTATATTATTTGTTTCTCATTGAATTCAATTTTAGAAACATGTTTTAGGCTATCTCGTATTAATTTGTTTAATATTAGATATACATGAAAATAAATAAAGATCATGTATAAGCTTTTTCCAACAGATAGGGCCTTCAAAATCAATATTTTTATGAAAAAATTGACTTTGTTCGATGGTGGTTCGATGATTGCTCGATGGTGCTCGGCGCGATTCTTCTAGAGACGTAATTTTTCACTCGAGTGTTTGTTTGGGTGATTTTTTTTATTTTGGATATTTTTTTCAAGGTCTACACATTTGAGATGTGCATATACATATTTTTAAAGTTTAAAACTTGAAAACATACCAAACATGTCTTTAACACGAGGTATGTTTTGCATTTTGTATTTTTTTGAAGCTTTACACTTCTCAAATGTGTATATACACATTTCAAACATGTAGATCTTGAAAAAAATACCCAAATTTAAAAAAAAAAAATCACTCCAAACGTGTAGATTAGAGTGAAAATTACATCTTTTGCAAGAATCACATCGAACAACCATCGAACCACCATCGAGCAAAGTCGATATTTTCGTGAAAATTTTGATTTTTTAAGCCCCATCAAGCTGGCATCGAGTACCATCGAGCAACCATCAAACAATGTTGATTTTCTATAGATTTCAGAATTTCAGATGTGAAAAAAAAAATACACAGATTTGTTCGAAATGCAGTATTTAGTGTCTTAAGTGAAAGAAACATCACTATATTTGAGAAACAGTTAATTACCCATATATTTATGTTTTAAAAATCCTCAAAATGTATGTTGTTTTGGGTATTGTGTTGATTTCTACAAAATAGCCGTATGGAGGTTTTTTTTGTAAGATTTTGGTGTTGGTGGTGCCGTGGGTAGCAGTAATATTATTTTAAAATTGTGATTACAAATTTTAAATTACACATGATTGTGATCAGAATGAAACTTTCAAGCTCTTGAATGAAGATTTTGGAAATTGTTGCAAGGCCTGAGTGTAAAGCTCATGCCATGTTTATGGGAAAAGAAAGAAACCCTCTGCTTATGTATTTGAGTCTATTATTCTGCATTCATGAGTCTGCATTACAAACCCATTTAGATCCCTATCTGTCAATTCCACTGGTTCAGTGCTCAAAGCTTTAATATTCCATCAATACCAAGTACATCATTTGAAGGGTAAGGAATTTGACTCAGATTCTAATCTGGAGTATGATATGAGTTGTTTTATTAGAGTCTTCAAAACTTGTGATGCGGCTTTCTATCACTTTTATTTACCAACATGAACATATTATCCATTACATTGGTGATGATTGAGTTGATGAGTTGTTCTTTCTCAAAGCTTTCTATTAAATAAAACTAAGGATTCATTTGGATAAAATCTCTCTTATTAGTTATTAGTTGTAAATAGAACCCAGAGCTTCTACATGGATTCTTTGCTACTTTTGTTCTCACTGTTCCATGCATCAAGACAGATATGAATATAAAACCATCATTTTCTGAATAATTTCTAGAAAAATTAAGAGATTCCTGTGGTGGCAAAATGAGAACTGATGGATATTTGATGCATCCGTGATTTGCTTCAGTACTCAAATTAGAGTTTCTTGAGTAAGGCATTCAGATGTGGCTCTAGTTTTGTGAGATTTGTAGCCATCTGAACCACATATGACAATCCTTCATCTTTTAACTCAAATACTCTGGCGATCTCTTTGACCTGCCAAAATAACAGTTACCAAGTAAACATTAGAATATACTTTTGTAAAAAAAAAACACATTATTAAGAAGGGGTAGTTATTAAGGTTTGGTTTTAAATTGAAGGGTTTAAGTCAGCAAGAAAATTATATAAGAAAGATGTGTCAAACGTTAGAATGCCAAGAAGGATAATGATATGTAGCACTGTTATCTACATCCAAGTTTATCTACAGTTAAATCCCTGAGATGGTGGCATCCACAATTTTATAGGGTCCAGCAGATTAGTGACATTTCCTGCTCATAAACTGAAATTAGAAAGAATTAGACACCATACATATGTGAGATGACTAAGTCCCTGTTTGGTTGGAAATAAAAATTAAACAAATACATATATTTATATATTGTGCATTGAAATAGTTTTTCCTCCCATTTTTTTAGAGGAATAATTATTCCATCAAAATGGTGGAAAATTTTCAGCAGTTAAATGTTTGCTATTTTAGTTGGTAGTTAGTTTTGGTTGTTATATTAGTTAGTAACTAGTTGTTACTGTTTTCTCTTCTCTGTAACTAGTATAAGTACAACCCTGTACTCTATATTAATTCATTTAATAAGAGAATGATAGGAATTTTCCTGTCAAATGACTATCCAAACAGCAATAACAGCAAGAACACCAGAAATAATAAAAAAAAGAAAACTGTCTTTGTATTGCAACACCAGGATTGTTGGAGAGCCTGGACTCTCCCACAATGGGTTACACCTTTTACCAAATCCTTCACACCCCTCTCAGCTCACAAGTGGCTCTTTAATACTCTCCCTACTGCATTACCATGCACCCTAGCTACACTCAGGCACACCCCAACTAACTAATTGCATAACTAACCAAAAAGTTACAATCAGCTGCTGCCCAGCTCACCCTTAGCCATCCTATTCTTTCTAGCATACACATACATCAAAGGTGGTCTATCAATACCGCCCGCTAGGAGTTTCACCTTGTCCTCAAGGTGGAAATGGGGAAATTGGTCCTGGATGACCCGAAATTCTTCCCAAGTGGCCTCAAAGGCTGGCAGATTTTTCCACTTAATGAGAGCTTGGGGAGGTTCCTTAGAAGTGTCTGGCCTGACTTCAAGCACGGATTCAGGCTCCAAAAGCCATTCCAATTCAGCTGTAAGTCCTGGAGGGAAGGTAGTGGCCTGCTGATTTGGGCCCAAGGCAGCTCTAAGAAGTGAAACGTGGAACACCGGATGTATAGTTGATTCAGGTGGCAGCTGAAGACGATAGGCAGCAGGTCCAATGCGAGCTACCACAGGAAAAGGCCCAAAAAAGCGAGGAGACAACTTCTCATTCTGTCGTTTGGCCACAGCACGCTGTCGATAAGACCTCAACTTCACATAGACCAAGTCTCCCACATTATACTGCACATCCCGGCGCTTGCGGTCAGCTTGCATCTTCATCTTCTGCTGAGCACGATGCAAGTTAAGTTTCAGCAACTCAAGTATCTCATCTTGAGCCTGAAGGGTCTGCTCGACAGCTGAAACTTTGGTGCTAGCTAGCTCAAATCGAAACAAAGGAGGGGGATCTTGATGTTACACAGCTCGGAACGGGGTCATACCAGCTGAGGAATGAAATGAGGTATTATACCAATATTCCGCCCAAGACAGCCACTTCACCCATTGGTTTGGCTTCGAACTCACAAAACATCGAAGATATGTCTCCAAACATCGATTGACCACTTCCGTTTGGCCATCCGACTGAGGGTGGTATGCCGTACTTTGCTTCAATGCTGTCCCTTGCAACCTGAATAATTCTTTCCAGAATAAGCTGATAAAAATCTTGTCCCTATCCGACACAATGGAGCGAGGCATACCGTGGAGCTTAACCACCTCCCTAACAAACACCGCTGCAACCGTCACTGCTTAAAAAGGATGCCGCAATGGTATAAAGTGTCCATACTTGCTCAAACTGTCCACCACAACCAAAATGGAGTCAAATCCATTCGAAAGTGGCAAGCCCTCGATGAAGTCCATCGAAATATCTTCCCAAACTTGCTCCGGCACTGGTAAAGGTTGTAACAAACCCGCTGGAGATTGGGCAAGGTACTTGTGCTGCTGGCAAATGGCACATTCTGCCACAAAACGCTGAGCATCTTTGCGCATTCCACGCCAATACAGATCTGCCGCTACTCGCTGAAACGCCTTGAAGACTCCCGAGTGCCCCCCCACATTACTACCGTGGTATTCATGTAACAACAAGGGAATAAAAGGGGATGAAGACGGAAGCACCAACCTGCCTCGAAACTTGAGGCACCCCTGCACCAAAGAGAACCCGCCACATTGCTGTTCTAAAGACAAATCTCTTGTGATTTTGGCCAACATAGGATCAGCATCTACATGAGCTTGAAGGTCCGGAATAGACAAGACATTTGGAACTGAAATGGCAGCGAGAGAAGCCTCGCAATGAACCCGTGATAAAGCATCCGCAGCCTTATTTTCTAAGCCCGGCCTATATTGTATAGAGAAGTCATATCCTAGAAGTTTTGTAAGCCATTTCTGATGCTCCAAAGCAACCAGCCTTTGTTCCAATAAATACTTTAAACTCCGCTGATCCGTGCGTACCACAAACTTACGCCCCAACAAGTAAGGCCGCCATTTTTGGATGGCCAACACAATCGCCATGAGTTCCCTCTCATAGACTGATTTAGTGCGTGCTCGAGATGACAAAACTTGGTTGTAGAAAGCAATCGGTCGCCCATTCTGCATTAAAACAGCCCCTAATCCTGCTCCCGATGCATCCGCTTCGAGAATAAAGGGTTTTGAAAAATTTGGAAGTGCCAAAACAGGTACCGAACACATGGCACGCTTCAGCTGAACAAAGGCTGTTTGAGCCTCACTTGACCAAGCAAACGCATCTTTTTTTAGCTGATCAGTTAGTGGCCTAGCAATACTTCCATATCCTTTGTCAAATTTACAGTAGTACCCCGTGAGTCCCAAGAATCCTCTCAAGCCTTTAATGGTCTTTGGCACCGGCCAACTCTCCATCGCCTCAATCTTACTCGGATCAGCCGACACTCCTTGAGCTAAAATAATATGCCCAAGGTATTCCACCCTCTCTTGCGCAAACATGCATTTTTTTTTATTCGCATACAACTGATGTTGCTTGAGGCGCTCCAAAACCAAGGTCAAATGATGCACATGCTCCTCCAATGAAGACCTATAGATCAAAATATCATCAAAAAATACCAAAACAAACTTCCTCAAGAAATCCCAAAAAATCTCATTCATAAGAGCCTGGAAGGTCGCTGGTGCATTCGTGAGGCCGAAAGGCATGACAAGGAACTCATAGTGCCCTTCATGTGTGCGAAAAGCTATCTTCTCAACATCCCTAGCCATGACCCGAATTTGGTGATACCCCGACTTCAAATCCAACTTGGAAAACACCGTAGCGCCATAAAGCTCATCCAAAAGCTCATCGATCACTGGAATGGGAAATTTATCGGCCACTGTCTCGCGATTCAATGCTCTATAATCCACACAAAAGCGCCAACTCCCGTCCTTCTTCTTGACTAGTAGCACCGGGCTCGAAAAAGGACTTGTGCTTTGGGCGAATGATGCCTACTTGTAACATCTCGGATACCAACCGCTCAATCTCATCTTTCTGAACTTGGGCATAACGATAAGGCCTCACTGAAACAGGTCTGGATCCACTTCGAAGAATGATAGCATGCTCTCGAGTCCGAGGAGGTGGTAGTCCCGTTGGCATCAAAAAAACTGAATCGAATTGCTGAAGCAAACTGCCCACTGCCATCGGAATTTGCTGCTGTCCCGTCACTATATCTGCAGCCAACGCCCCAAAATGCACCCAGAATCCTTGTGCTTCCTTTTCCACCGAAAAAATCATAGCTTTGAGAGAAATAGGTGACTTACATGGGCTGGGGTCTCCCTGCAACGTTACCCAAACCCCAGCCATTTCAAACTTCATCACCATGGTCCTCCAATTCACCTGCATATTACCAAGGGTTTCCAGCCATTTGATCCCCAAAATTACATCAGCTCCTCCCAACTCCAAAGGAAAAAAATCAGTCATGACTCTCAAAGCTCCCAAATCCAACTCCACTTGGGCACAAATGCCCTCTATACGAACCTTACCACCCGTACCCAATAATACTCCATAACATGTAGTGGCTGTGATGGGAAGGCCAGTAGCAAACACCACATCCATGGAGATAAAATTATGGGTAATCCCACTATCGATTAAAACTGTCACCAGTTGGTGCCCAATATGGCCGGCGAGCTTCATGGTGTGGGCCGATGTAATACCGACCAAAGAGTTTAGAGACAACATAGCTAGGGTCTCCTCCGTGACCATAGTTTCGCCTGAATCCGGCGATGGCGGTGGGGAATCATCAACTGGTAGCACCTCCTCTTCATCCATTAGTAATAAGACTTGAAGCAGCTTCTGGTCACATTCACGCCCTCTAAAAAACTTCTTGTCACATTTGAAACAAACCCCATAGGCCTTTTTGTCCTGATACTCAGCTTCAGTTAACCGGCGGAATGGTGGTGGCTGAGCCGATGCTGGACGGGGTGCGATAGAAGGAGATGGGGACACTGAAGAGGACGCTTGAATCGGCGGTGTGAGCAATCGGGCCACAAAAGGATTCAGAGAGGGTCTGAAAGGGGAGATTGGACTCGGCCTGACTTTGGATAAAGTGGGCCGCGACATTGGGCCCATGTTTAGCAGCTGGTGACCCTCTTCAACACGTTGGGCCGTATCCATAATTTGGCCCAACCCAAGAGGCTGCAGAATGTGCAAGGTTGCCTTGATGTCATCTTTCAGCCCACGCACGAAGCTTCCTTCGAGTATGTGATCCGGAACGTCGGGAATCCGTGAAGCTAACACCTCCCACCGACCCCGATAGTCTTTCACGGTGGAGGTCTGCACGATGGACATCAGCTCTTCGGACAATGAGCCGACCAGAGCCGCTCGGAATCGGAGTAGTATCAACTTCTTTAACGTGGCCCATGATGTGATCGGACGCCTTTGGTTCTCCCACTGGAACCAAGTGAGAGCATCCCCATCCAACCCGACGATGGCCGTTTCTAGCATCACCGGTTCAGTCAGTTTGGTGAGGAGGAAATACCTTTCAGCTCGGTAAATCCACCTGTCCGGATTCTCGCCTGAGAACAGCGGCAGTTCCATTCGAGGGGGTCGATAATCCTAGCCAAAGCTTTGGCCCGAGCAGAATGAATCGAACTGAGCTGGAGGTGGTGGTGGTGGTGGCACAAAATTTGTCGTCGGCGGCGGAGGTGTGTTAATCGAAGGCCCTGCGAACCCAGGTGCTGTAGCTGATGAATTTTCCCCGTCCACTGCTCGTCGCTGCCTATCTGCATCTGCCGCAGTCGACTCTGTGGTCACCTTCCCCGGGGCTTGCAAAAGCTGAGCTAAATGGGCCACCAAGTAACCCATCTTCTTCTCGATGGCCAACAGACGTTGAACCTCTGACTTGAGCAGTTCGATTTCCTTAGGAAGCTGTTGAAATTCCGACCGGACTTCAGTCAATCCACGGATGAACTCTGACTGAACCGCCTCCAGTTTCTCATCAAAAACCTCCATCTGCAATTGTGGCTTCGGTCCCATAAGGATGAATTGCTCTGATACCACTTTGATAGGAATTTTCCTGTCAAATGACTATCCAAACAGCAATAACAGCAAGAACACCAGAAATAATAAACAAAAGAAAACTGTCTTTGTATTGCAACACCAGGAATGTTCGAGAGTCTGGACTCTCCCACAATGGGTTACACCTTTTACCAAATCCTTCACACCCCTCTCAGCTCACAAGTGACTCTTTAATACTCTCCATACTGCATTACCATGCACCCTAGCTACACTCAGGCACACCCCAACTAACTAATTGCATAACTAACCAAAAAGTTACAATCAGCTACTGCCCACCTCACCCTTAGCCATCCTATTCTTTCTAGCATACACATACATCAAAGGTGGTCTATCAGAGAACTCTTTCTCATTCTTTTTTTTTCTCTGATTGTGTCAACTAAAATAAAAAATCATTCCATTGGAATGACATTCCACTGTCTAAAATTGTACCCAAACAAAAAAAGTAAGATGAAAATTGATTAATTTTCATTAATTTTAATTTGTTTTTCCCATCACCCAAACATGACCTAAGTCGATTGGGCTATCCAGATAGGATACACAGTTTTCTTCATTGTTTAGCTTAGTTACCTAAGCCATATACTAACAATAAAACAGAAGAAAACTCACTCTTTCGCCAGTCAAGTGATGACATATGTAATATCCATAGTATAATCAATGATATCCTAAGAACCGAAGCAGCAGTTTCCACATTCGTGTTAAAGATTAGGAACAATCTCAATGAAGACATACTTTTGGCAAAGCTAGAGCTGTACTCAGCTGCTGGATAAAAGCTTTTATGACTAGTGAGTATTAGTAATAAAATCTAAAAGATTTAAATCATTTTATAGGTGCATGATAATCTCAACATTATAAGCAACCAAATACAAAGAGGAAATACCCACACATGCTTATCTCAGAATTTGAACTCCTTCCCTCCCCACCCACACATGCACACACTCACCCCGAATCCTCATCAGTTCAGACAACCCCAATTACCACAAGTAGAAATATGAGACTTTTTGCATCTAACGATCATAAACACAGCACCATTTCACAGATTCAGTAGGTAGCACTATTCTTCTTCAAACTCCACTTGAATTAAGCATAACATATTGATGAAACAATATTTTTCCTGAGGCATCATTAAACATTGATAAATTCAATTATTTATCCACGAATAGCATTAATTACCTTAGAAGCATTTCCCACAAGTTCGCTTTGAAGTTTTATCACTTTCTCATCGGCATCATATGTCCCTTTCTGCAAAAGATAAAATTCACAATATAAACAGATGAAAACATAGGGATGGAAAACAAAGCAAAGCAGAGAGGCCTTTTCACCAGAACAGAAACAGAAGGGCATAAAAACCATTAACATCCATTCCACTAGGATAAGAAACAGAACTTTGATTAATTACAAATAAAAAATACTTGAAAGTACGAAGGACAGAAGAGGATAAGGTAACCATAAGGACAAAAGGCATAACAAAACAAATTCAAACAAGAACTAAGAGAGACAAAAACAAAACACCGCTAAACAAAGAAATGTTTTCAGAAACAGAAAATTTGTTTGTACAGCAACATACCTCATCTCACAGGGGTTTGTTTTACATTCTGAAAAATAATGTGACAACAAGTTCGATGTATGATTGGTATGCTATTCTCCAAGATGCTTTACTACAAATATTATAGCACAGAGTAACCCTTGTTGTAGGAACATTAAAAAAATCTCTAAAATATCGATTGAAACTTATAACCAAAGAACAGTACACTAATAATTAGCATGATGCAAGTGATCAATGACAAAAGCGAATTAGCCAACCCCTCCTACTTTGTCACTCTCAATTTAAAGAGATGAAAGTATTGGAATGCTTATACACGCTTGGCAAGTAAAGGAATGAATTCAAGACACATTAGAAAGAAAAAAGATAACCCAATTAAAGTTTTCGTTGAATGAATAAAACATAAGGTGAGGTGCACAACTAAGATGAACAACTAAACCAATACCTGAACTTCAACGAGACCAGTGCTCTGAGCAATGACAACTTCAATAGTCCCATCCGGTTTTGGCCTCCAATAACCACTCTCTGCGTGCATTGGCTCCCCTGAGCTCAATTTCCAAGTCTTTTGGGCATAAGCTATCACAGGCTTCTCCCATGTCATAAATAAATTGATACATAAATAAATAAAACCCGGTTGGCGGCGTATACTGTAAAGGGAAGAAATTCACATCAAAGTGGTGTATTTTGATACCTTGCCAGAGTGGGAGAAATGGAGCTCTTCGCCATAGGAGAAGGAATTAATGGTGGGGAAGCCACCTTCACCTTGACCTCTCCATTTCCCAAGAAGGAATGAGAGAGGTGCTATTGCCGGATGTATGGGGGGCGCTCCAGAACCGTCCATCAACTTCTTAATGGTTGTTGACTCTTAAGCGTATACTGAGCTTATAGCTTTTACCGTCGTTGCTCGTTGTTGGTCTTCTTCAAACTTGTCAAAAATGAAACGACCGCTTCGGTGCCTCCATCCCTGTCTCCCCACTATTTAAGGGCCCCGTATCCTTTATTATACAGAAATTTACACTTTATACCGGTTTCTATAACTTAATTACAAAAATACCGTCGTTAATTTAATTTACATTAATACCGTTTTCTATACCTTTTTATCATTTTTGTATTTGGTTTTTTTCATTTTTGTCAGTTTTTTTTTCCAGCTTTATTTCTTTCCCTCTATTCTTTTTAACTTTAAAAATATTTTCTGACGACACTATAGTCGGTTAGGCTCAAAAGTGGTACCATCACGACCTATTCTTCAAAGTGGTCATTTTGATATGTGAGAACTATATGTTTTTTCACTGTTGTCTAAGAAAATGACCAAAATAAAAAACAACATTTTAATTTCTTTTTCACATTATGTTAACAAAAAAAGTAACTAAAGTGTATACTTAAATAAAATTTATTATACCCAAATTTGTATTATTATTTTAAATTTTAAAAATATCATATGATATTCTAAATAACTTTAAAGTTACTTTAGAAACATTTCAAGTAACTTTTTTAAAATAGATTGTTTAGGATATCGTTTGGTAACTTTTAAATAGCACATAAGAAGACTATTTTTGGAAACTCACTATGTTTGTTGGTTGCTTTAAATTTGTGTCATACTAAAAAAATTCATATATCAAAAGGTAACAAAAATATAGATTTTAAAAAATAAATATGCAGTATATTAAATAATATTATTTTCTAATAAATTATTCATGATAATTTAGAATTATAGAAATAATTTTTTATATTATACGATAACTAATTACTTTCTAAAATAGACTTGAAGATAATATAAAAATATTTTAATAATAAGACATGTAAATTACATGAGGGACTGTGTATACTAAATTAAAAGTTACTGTGTAGTATACTAAATTAATTATTATTAATAAATTATATTGTAACTTATTATATAATATGACATCTCATTAGTTTCTTAAATAAACTTGAAGGGTACCAAAAGGTATCTTAGATAATAAAATACCATAATATAACATAAAAATAACTAACTTGTATATTAAGATGTCTACAAATGAGCTTTGGAGGTAACAAAAAAATACTGAAATAATATGATCTAAAAATAAAGATTTTAATAAAAATAGTAATCAATTGGTATCTTATCATTATTGTAAGCAATCAAAAGATATATTTTTATAGATATCATAATAAAAAAAGATTTTGTTTATGATATATTTTTATTTAGAAGCATTATATTTGCATCTCAAAATTCGATTAGTACACCCAAATTTTTAAAAAATTAATATATATATATTTTTTTTTTCAACTTGTGTTTACATTTTTCTAATTTTTTTCATTTTCATATTCTAAAAAATACATATATGATAAATATTTTAAATATTTAAACAAAAAATATATAAAACTTGTTAAAAGAAGATTTTTTTTCTAAAAATTTATACATTATTTTAAAAAAATTATGAAAACAATATAAAATAAAATTATTGAAATCAACAAAAAAGATTTTAAAGAATGTCAAAAAAAATATTGAGTAAAACTGTTAGAAATTATTTTAAATATTAATATTTTGTAATTAATGAGGTGCTTATATATATTATTGGGATACAAATATAATGTCTCTTTTATTTATATGGTCTTATTTTTTTAAAAAATATTTTTTTAAAAGAAAAATAGTTTTTTAAACTTAATTTTTATATGTAAAAAATATATTATGGTTTGGCCATGTTGGGTTGCTTTGGGTATTTTAATTGCAAAAGCGTGATGATTAACCAACATAGAGAAGCAACATGATCAACCAACACAGAAGGCAAAAACAACTATATTATCTACTCATAAAATCAACCTAATCAACAAAATAGACCAAAAAAAAAAACAACAACAATTTTGTTGTTTTTGTTGATAAGAATATACATAGTTGATTTGGTTGCTTACTAAGGTTGATTTTTAGTTATTTTTTTATGTTGATTAGAAAATACGTAGTTGATTTGGTTGCTTATTAATGTTGATTTAGTTGCATAATGAGGTTGATTTAGGTTTTTCATAAGTTGACTATTTGCTTTTTTTAAAATTGATAAGAATTTAAGGAATTTTATAAAAAAAAGAAAACCAAATTAGCCACATTTTTACTGTTGGGCACTATTTTTATTTTCATTTTTTTTGTTTGTATTTTCTTTTATACAATTTTATAGTTTTTCACTTTTCAATTATATAGTATTGTCTACCCAATCTACATGTAACATTTTTATCCATTTTTTTTCTATTTTTTTATTTTTTACACTTTCTATCGGCTAATTTTCCTATATATACTGTACTTACTTTTGCTTTATTGGGTGTGGTTGGCATAACTTTTTCAATTAACTTTTATATATGTAATAAGTTTTAGAAGTGTTTTGGAGGGTTTGATTATCTTTCTCAATTAAAAGAGTTTTTTTGTTTTTATAAGCTATTTTTTGGGAAGCTACAAAAGGTGGCTTCTTGGGAAAGTACTTTTTGATGAGCTTAAGCTTAGCCAAACAAAGCTATTGTGTTGCTTTATTGGTTCCATTCCATATTTTCATCATTGTATATATTTTTTTTAATTTCTTTGTGTTATTTTTTATTAAAAAAAAAACTGCCAGTGAAAAAAAGTTGCTTTTCATTATCTTTCTCATCCTTGCTCACTATGCGGCTCTCGAGTCATTCACATGACAGACACGTTACATGGACACTCAACCTTATGCATGCTCTCCCATCGATCCCATGTTCTCATATTCAAATCTTGACTATTTTATAAACCATCAATTATCATATTCTACCTTAAATGATATCTTTTTCACTTGAAAATTGTGGTCCTCAAGCTTTCTTTACTTGTACTATTACTCTTGTTTGTCGTAGTATTAAGCTCATGTGTAGATGTTTCTGTAAAGAAATACCCAGAGTTGAAGCAATGTAGGCATTGGTGTGCACACCATGCAGGCTTTGACGAAGCACAGGAGCTAATGCAAGCGAAAGTAATTTCTTATCTTCTTATTTATTGTTTGGACTGTTGTTTTGATGTTGTTGTGTTGTTTATGTATGATTGTTATGTAATTTTTTATTTTCTTATCTGTTGTTGGATTGTTGCAGTCAAGTTGCTCTGAGGCTGATGATGGTAGGCATGATGTTGTCCAACCAGTTATTGAGGTTGAAGCTACTCCTGACATTCAAAAGAAGAATGGAACGTTTGGAAAAGCTTCAAAGTCTTCGCTTTTATGTTTGAGTTTGGATCTTCTGGTCCTCCTGATGGAGATCAAAATCACACTTTGTTTAAATATGTCTATGGTTTGTGTCCAGTGGATGGAAGATTGGGGAGGGACTGTTGGGGTTTTATGCCCTAATTAAAACGCAAATTCTTTATAATCTCATTTTATTACCAATAAAAGAATAGAAATCATTTTTTGACTTGGTCAATCACTTTGCTCACATGTTTTATTTTCATGATTATTTGTTTAATATAAATTTTTATTAAATCTTGAGTGTAATGCCCTGGATAACCAAGACCGTTACACTGTGTGTTTGAAATAGTGCGAGACTCACTAACCAAGTCATTTAAATAAAAATGTGAGTCTAAAGACATAAGCAGATTAGGTTTAAAAGATTTTGGTTATAAGCGAATAATTTTCATTAAGATAAATACTTGGTACATGGGATCCCAAATCAGGGTTTAAATAACACATTTACAGGGTTTCCAAATGTTATAAACAATCAAAGCCACTCTAATGGAAAAATATAAATTTTTAGGTCTCCGTACAAACCCTCGACCGTGGCGGTCGAGCAGCTAACAATGTACACCCCCCCCCCCCCCCTCCCCCCCAGAGCTCTCCAACCCATGGTCGAACCATCTTACCCTTGCCTTTACCTGCACCATGTAGCACATGAGGTGAGGCCCAGCAAGAAAACATAATATCATAGCACAATCAATATCAATAACCAAGTAGTTCACAGAACATAACCAAATGTTTTACAAGACATTAATCAATTACCCAGCAAGCCATTGCATTCATTCAATCCAAGACACCAGCCAATAACCAATGATCCAAATTCCAGAAATTCAGCATATCATATACATCATTTAAACAATGGTATACATGTCAAGCAACAACTAGGGTCGATGCCCGTAGGCCTGTAACGCCCTGGATAGCCAAGACCGTTACACTGCATGTTTATAAAATGCCAGACTTGCTAACCAAGTCATTTAACCAAAATTGTGTTACTAAAACTAAAAAGGAACTAGGGTTAAAAATGGTTTAGTCTCAAAAGCCACATTTTCATTAAGAAGCATCATTTGTTTACACGGGATCCAAAAAATATTAAGTTTAAAGACTGTTTACAAAAGACACAAGGTTTATACATAATATCAGGCCATATTAAGGCAAAACAGACAATTAGGTAATCCCTGTCCTTATCCACTTCTCGACCATGGCGATCGAACAGCTGGCTATGTACATTCCACCTCGGAGCTCTCCATCTCAGGCCTGGTCCAATCTGCCTTTGCCTTTACCTGCACCACGTAGCACCCGTGAGCCAAGGCCCAGCAAGAAAACACAACAACAGAGCATAAGCCATCAACAGACAAGTTCATATCTCACATTGCATCACAGGTTCTCAACACATATAATCATTCAGTATGACCAAGTATTCAACACACTAAGTATATCAATTCATATTTCATATCACTGCACAAATGATAACTAGGGCTAGCGCTCTCAAGTTGCTCCCTCCGTTATCCCACTGACTTCAGCCCGCTTAAGCCGAGCTCAGTGAATGTTAAGCTGTCCTCGGCTACCAGTGGCCAAGCCGCACCTATACGCAAGTATTATGTACGGCACTCTTAGGCCGCTTTTACATGTCCCATGGCGTAATACCATCATTGACACGATACAATTCTCGGGAGCACTTAGTCCCATCACAAACATATAATCGGGTGCAGTTTTCTTACCTTTCAATTCACTAGCTTTGATCCCTCGACTCTTTGAGCACGATCCCCCTCGAGCCCTAGCGCTCACCTAATCACAATCATGGGCCAAAGTCATTATCAATCCTCAAGTTCAAAACCTAGCCTCGGGGCCAATCCCGAGCCCCCGGGAAGTCCTAGTTCCACCAAACAAGGTGGTGGAATCAAACCCCAAACCCTAGGTCAAAAGCCCTTGCAAATAACCCTAAAATCCCCTTCAGAAGGCAGGGTAGCGCTACAGCGCTACAAACAGAAGCAAAACCCCATCAGCAAACTTGGCCTAGCGCTACAGCGCCCAAAGGCTAGCGCTGTAGCGCTAGTCACAGGCAAGCCAACACTAGTTTTTTCCCTTATGCGATTTTCTCGAACCAACTTCAACCAAAACTCCTCCAAATCTTTCCCAACCTAAAAAACAACCTTATGACCATACTCCACTCATCCCAAGCACCCCAAATACCTAGAACTCAAGCACATGTGTTGACTGCGTTTTTAGCCAACGACGTGAGAACGTCAAATACGACAAGCCTTCAAGAGAAATAAAAACGACACAGACGGTTTAAACAGGAAAAGTAAATAACACGAGATTTTTATAGTGGTTCAGCCTCGATTGTCGGTAATAGCCTAATCCACTTAGAGTTGTGATTTATAGATCTATACTCAAGATCAGATGGACTGAGCCAACTGAGTTTCTTCAGTACAGATTGTGAAAATACAAGAGTTCTCTCAAATATCAGCACTTTCTCTCTCTAGAATACACAGACCCAATTTTCTCTCTCTAGAAAGAAGAAGCAGAAGACCCTTCTCTCATCCCATAAGCTCTCTATTTATAGGCCTGGGATCCTCAACTGATATCCCCTTACGATAGGGATATTTTATTATTCATCTTATATTTATATTACAATAAATGTTTAAAATACAACTAATTCCTCAATTTGAGTGAGAAATGAGAGATTCCTGGGTGCCTAGACCAATTCTTGCTAGAGTCGTTCCGGGGATTTTGACGTAGTCTCACATGCAGGTTGATTACTCCTTCAAGCTTTCCTTGGCCCAAAATGATGTATGCTTGGCTCTCCTCGGACAAAGGTGGTCCGAGCCAACTCCCTTGGAACCTCACCTCGGGTAGGTCCGAGGCAATTCTCTTGTTTCTCACCTCGGACAACTTTGAGGCATCCTTCTCCATGACATGTCCGATCGGACATGATGGCCTTCTCCTCGAACCAAGGTGATCTGAGGCACCTTCTCTTGCCTTCTCCTCGGACCAAGGTGGTCTGAGGCATCCTTCTTGGCATCTCACCTTGTAAAAGCCCGAGGCAATCCCCTTGTCAAAATCTAAGTCTCAATTCTTGGTTTGCATGGGACTCCTTCTCCTTAGCTACTTACCTTGGACACGTTCGAGCCAACACTTAGGAAACCTTGGGAGGCTTACCTCAAACACACCCTTGGGGTCTCCTAGGACCACATCCTCCTTGGGGTCTCCTAGGACCACTTTCTCCTTGGGGTCTCCTAGGACCACTTTCTCCTTGGGGTCTCCTTAAGACCACTTTCTTGAGTTCTCCTCGAACTTCATCCTTGGGTTCTCCTAGGATCACTCTCTTGGGGTCTCCTAGGACCACATCCTCCTTGGGGTCTCCTAGGACCACTCCCCTTAGCTCTCCTAGAATGCGTTCTCCTATTTTTTGGGTATAACAACATGCATCCCCAAACTTAAAATCCACCATAGCCACTCCTAAACACTAAAACTCAGCAGAAACCAGCTGAACAACAAAGTTAGAGTTTAGAATTTATACCTCTGGTGGAATTTCGACCTCAAGGTGCCTCTAGACTTCCTTGGCTTGCTCCTCCTCAGCCTTAGGCCTGAATTTCCCTAAAGTTCCATCCAATTCAACTTAAACACCATAGCTCAAAAACCAGAAACAGAAACTGAAGAACTCTAAAGTCTTACCTCAAGTGCTGATGAATCCTTGCTAAACCTCTGCCAATTTCTCAATCCTAGGTTAGGATCCTTGATGCTTAGTTTATCCCAGCTCTCCTCTGAGCTTTACTCTAGAAATCCTCAAGAAACAGATGAAGGAAGTATTAACCGACTTAGAGAACTCCCTCTGTTTTTCTCTCTTTCTTTTCCCTTCCTTTTCCTTCTTTTTCAGACTTCTACACTTCTCTATAATTCCCACTAACATAAAGCCTTGGTAATACTTAACTTCTCCCTCCCTATTAAGTCTAAACCCTTTAATCCACTTAGGGGCATTTTAGTCATTTTACCCCAATTCCCGCTAACTCCTCGAGTGTCTCTAATATTTCCCGCTTAACTCCCGATACCTAATTAATCACCAATAACATTCCTCAATGCCAAGATAAACTCCAGTATATTCACTAAATTCTCATTTATACCCCTAAGCTCACTCCGAGCCGGGTATAAATTCCCACCATGGCTTTTTCGCTACTTTGCTCACTAGGATCGTCTCGAGTCACAGATCACAGATATATCCATATAATAATGTGGTCTCGACAATTATCACATATATCAAAGCAATTATGCCCATAATGGCCAAAATTACGATTACGCCCTTCTAACCTAATCAGGGCCTATATGCATACTAATACACATAGTCATGCATCTCAAATATTCAAATAATCATATAACATGCTTTAAATCATAATCATGCATCTTAATCATTAAAACCACACATAATTCCCATTATGCCCTCCAGGCACACTAATCAAGGCCCTTAAGCCTTATTAGCGAGTTTGGGTCGTTACAAGGCCACACCCTCTATTTAATCCACTGTCTTTGGCTCGCTTAGGCCAAGCCCAGTGTTCACCCCACTGACTCCAGCCCGCTTAAACCGAGCTCAGTGATTATTAAGCTGTCCTCAGCTACCAGTGACTGAGTCGTGCCCTGTGCGCAAGTATTGATTCCGCCACTCAGGTAGTTTATCACATGTCCCCGTGGCATAACACTACATTATCACATTCATACAGTTATAGGGAGCTCTTAGTCCCAACATATTCACATGGTTTATTACTATCATAAAACAGTGCATTCAAATATAGGGAACAGTTAGTCCCTTCCTATCCACATAAACGGGTGCAGTTTCCTTACCTTTAATTCCAAGTGCTTTGATTAGGAAAGACGACCCCCGAGCACGATCCTGCCCCGAGCCTAAGAGCACACCTAGTCACAACCATGATAAAGGGTTCCATCAATAATTGTATAAAGGTTTCCGGATAGAGTTCTAACCTCCAGGACATCGAATTCCACCAAACACGGTAGTGGGATCGATCTTGAGCACCCTAGGTTAGGTTCCCGCGCTTAAAAACTCATATTATCCCCATTTCCTGCCTTGGGCCCGGGACGGTGGTCCAGGCCCACTAACTGGGCAATTGGGGTTGGGCCTAGCCCAGGCCCGTTTGGCAAGAAGTGATTGACATCGATGGCCCAAGTGTGGGTCCAGACCCGGACGGTGTCCAAGAAGAATGATTCGGAACGTTCATCCGGGAGACGTATAGTTGTTTGGGGTTACGGTTGAGATGTATGCAAACTATCCCGGAGACTGGTAAACGATCCGGGCTCTAGGTAGATGATTCAGGCTTACAGTAAACGAAGAGGGACAGAGGTAAACGAACTCGGGTCAAGTCCTCAGGGTTGGCAGGATAAAGCATCCGTGACCTTGACTCCGCCCCATGAAGCGTGGGAGTTGTCCCCACGTCTCACCTACAGAAAAGGCTACCTTGGGATTGTACGCCGCTAGTTCAGACCTGCGCCGCCACTACTCTGACCGATCTTGTCCCCTGAATCTGCCTCGTAACTCTAAATTCCCATACCAAAATCCCCAATTTGTCGGGTGATGAATGGGCTTTGGGCTGGTCCAGTGGGCTTCAGTTAATGTTTGTCTTTTATGTGTTTATCCTTTGTATTGGGCTTCCGATAGAGAAGCCAGTGGTATTTATACCTTTGTTGGGCCCGGGTCAGCCCGGACCAAGCCTAATGCTCCTGTGAGCCTATAAGTACATGTGACAGAGCACTAGGGAAGGAGTCTCTCTTTGGCTTGTATACAGTTACTCTACTAAAACGAAGAGAAAACTCCATTGTTATAGACTTTCCACGCTCTAATACAACTGTCTCGTGGACTAAGGCTCATTAACGCCCCAACCATGTAAAAATCTTGTTTACATGTTCCAAATCCCTTATCATTATTCTCATTTAACTTTTATTAATATAGTTTCCGAAAATCTCGGTAAACATTTTGGTGCTTTTATTGAGAGCCTGAGAAAGCTAGTGTTAACATCAAACCTCTACAACAATGGTGAATACAATACACACCACTTTCGACCCTACTAACCCTGAGCAGGGCAATGGAGAGTCTCTGCCCTCCCAACCTCTTCCTCAGAATCCACCTGAGGACGCTCCTCATCAGACGTCCCACCTTGACGAGTCGCAAGACTATGAAGGTGGAACAGAGTACGAGGAGGACTATTACGAAGAAGAGGGGAATGAGGGGGAATACCACGACGAAGCTGCGGATCCCGAGATCCCAGGAGTGGACCCCAACTAGGAGAATCTGGAGATGACTAGACTGAGGCAGCAAGTCCTGGATCAAGAGGCCAGGAATGCTGAGCAGGCAGAGGCATCCCGGCGGATGCAAGAGTCCCTTCAAGCCCTGTAGACATTCATAGCCGCTCAGAGCCCGGTGACCAATCTCCCAGCTGGCCTGCCCCCAAGAGCGCAACAGCCCGCTCCGCAGGCCAGAATCGGAGCCCCCGAAGATGTGAGGCCGGCCCCTCCCCCGGAGAAATTTCCTGAGCCAGGCCTAGGAAACCCGAACCGAGAGAAAAAGAAGGTCGGGGGAAAGACCCGAGAGAAAAATACCCCCGTCCCGAAAGCCGGGACCCGTCCTCGGCCACTCCCTAGGAAAGAGAAGGTGTGCCCCGTCCCAGGACAGGGCCACTCGACCAATCTGCAAGGGATGCGGTCGCGGGATGCTTGGCCCCGGCATGCCCCAGGGCAAGCCAGACGGGAAAGGTCTTTGCACCCCAGTGCTTCGGTGAACAAAAATCACCAGGAATGCCTGCATAGTGGGGAGCATCACGCCCTTAGCTTCGGGGATGACAAGTCCCGGGTAGACCTGCACAATGGGCTGAACGCTCGAAAAGAGCGGGCCCGTAAGGAAAAGATCCTCCCCCGAGGTGGCGACCTTAGGAACGACATCAGCGACAGAAGGAACAAGAGAATCCCCCTGGAGGATGGCATGGCCAGGCAGCTCATGGAGAAACTGGCCGCTTTGAAAAAGGTCACGGATCGCTTGGTCCGCAAGCAGGAGAGAGCGGACACCGACTCCGATGAAGAGGAGAAAGCGCCATGTGCAAGGCACATCCTAGACGATGGGCAGCGCCTGGTGGCATTGCAATCAGAGATCCGGGCTGGGCCCCCCTTCTGGGATGACATGCAGCGCAGCAAGGCGGCTACCTTAGAAGAATTCATAAGGAGGGCCCAGGGTTTTATCAACTGGGAGGAGGCTCAGATCCAGGCGTTCGGATGGCCTCTGGCACCTCAGCCCAGTGCCCAGGCGTTCCTGGGATACGGGGTGCAGTTCCCGATGCAGCCCTACAACACTCCCCCAATCGCCCCGGGTTCGATCGTTATGCCCGGGGTTACCTACACCACGCCTATGGTGTACGGTCTCGCCTCTTCGGGATATGCACTGGCCCAGTCCGCCCCTTTTTCGGGTATGGAGCTGCACCGGTCGGAGCCCATGAGTACGATCACTTTGAAGAAGGCCCTGGATTTCGTCATCAACAATATAGTGTGTCGGTACGGCCTCCCCCACAAGATTGTATCCGATAATGGGAAGCAGTTTGACAGCGTCCACTTCATAGATTTTTGTGAAAGACATGGTATTGTCAAAAGCTTCTCCACGATCGCCAGGCCCCAAGAAAATGAGCAGGCAGAAGCCATCAACAAAATCTTGAAAAGGACGTTAAAGAAAAAACTCCAAGCCTGCAAGAGCAAGTGGCCCGAAGATCTGCCCCGCGTGTTATGGGCTTACCGGACCACCGAGAGGACTTCCATCGGGCACACTCCTCACTCCATGGTCTATGGATACGAAGCCGTCATCCCCGTCGAAACAACCATCCCGTCTAACCGAAGAGACACGTATGATCCTGCCCAGAACCACACTTTACTCCAGGAATCACTAGATCTCATCGAGGAGATCCGAGAGGAGTCACAAGTGCAGCTGAAGATGTACCAGGGCAAGATCGCTTGGCATTTCAACTTAAAAGTAAAATTTCGAAGGTTCGAAACAGGAGACCTATTCCTGCGAAGAGACTTCCTTGCTACCCAAGATCCAGGAGTAGGGGTTCTGGGCCCGAATTGGGAAGGGTCGTACGAGATCCAACACGAAGTGTGCCTCGGGACATACCGTTTAAAGCGGCTCGATGGCACGAAAGTCCCAAGAGCCTGGAACGCGGAACATCTCCGTAAATACTATCAGTAGTCAGGAGAACGTGTTCCAATTTTGTATTTTCGTTGTAAATAATGTACGCCTCAGGGCGATCCCTTGAATAATAAAAATGGCATGTGCAAAATGCCATAAAGAAATGTTATCAGACAATGAAAATTCTACTAAAGTGACCCCAGACCAGTCTCTGCTTACTTGTGGGGGGTATCCCCGGTATGAACAAATACCAGGTGGAGCGCAAGGCTCAGGCCTAGTCCCGACCCCAGACCGGCAAGGTCTAGGGGGTACAAACCCCGTTGGACCAAGCCTTAGGCTGGTCCCGCCCCGGATGAACGATGTCCGAGGGTATAATAAAAAGAGGACCAAGCCTCAGGCTGGTCCTGCCCTAGACGAACGATGTCCGGGGGTATAATAAAAAGAGGACTAAGCCTCAGGATTGTCACACCCCGGACGAACGATGTCTGGGGGTATAATAAAAAGAGGACCAAGCCTCAGGCTGGTCCTGCCCTGGACGAACGATGTCCGGGGGGGGGGGGGGGGGGGTATAATAAAATGAGGGCCAAGCCTCAAGCTCGTCCCGCCCGGACGAACATTGTCCGGGAGTGTAAAAAAGAGGACCAAGCCTCAGGCTGGTCCCGCCCCGAACGGACGATGTTCGGGGGTATAATGAAAATAGGACCAAGCCTCAGGCTGGTCCCGCCCCAGACGAACGTTGTCCGAAGGTGTAAAAAAGAGGACCAAGCCTCAGGCTGGTCCCGCCCCGGACGAATGATGTCCGGGGGTATAATGAAAAGAGGCCCAAGCCTCAGGCTGGTCCCATCCCAGACGAACGATATCCGGGGGTATAATGAAAAGAGGACCAAGCCTTAGGCTGGTCCCGCCCCGGACGAACGATGTCCGGGAGACAAAAGCATCCGATATGCCCCAGGGCAAGGACGTAGCCCGCAACTGGCAGAGTAAGGGAACTAGGTTTTACAGTAAACTATTCGAACCTTGATGGCCCAGGCCATCAGGTTTTCGAAGTTGAAGATTGGACGGGTAGATTTGGTAATGACTGCCAACTCCCTAATGGCCCAGGCTGTCGGGTCCTGGATAACAGGATTAAAAAAATTTGACAAGCTAAAGTTAGGAATAGTCTGGTCCAGGCCGTTGGAACCGGGACCAAACCCTCAGCTCAGTCATACACGGTGATATAAAAAAAAAGAGTAACAGAAATAACATAAATCGGATAAAGCACTAAAAATTGTCTTGGATGCGTATGCGTCCGTAAAAATGTTATTACAAAATAAAGGAAAAAAGGCTAGGTGAAGATCCGAGTCTAGGCTTCATCATCCAGGAGCTCCGCGTCTTCTTTCTTGACCTCGAATTCGGCTCTCTTCGAGTCCGGGTCGGGAAAGATTAGGAGGTTCATGCTTTTGTCTTTGCGCCAGGCCATGTAGATGGCCTCCTCGAAGGTGACGCGCAACATGTCATCCACCCGCTCCTTTCCACGGCAGGTCTCATCATGCGCCACCTTCTCCTCGTGAAGAGAGCCATCCAGCTCACGGACCCGGGCCTCCAAGCCTTGGACCCTCTCCTGGTCTTGGACAGACTGAGTCGCAGTCGCCTCCTGTGCGGCCTTTGCTCTGAGAAGCTCTGCCTCCAGAAGGGCTACCTTTTCATTAGCCTCGGTTTCTTTCCAGGACATGGCCTCTTCAAGCCGAACCTTGACTCGGTCAAACTCCGCGCGGTCGGCTCCGGCCTGAGCAACCGCTTTGGCCAAGGACTCCTTTGCCTGGGCCGTCTCCCTAGCCAGGGCCTCCTTGGCGGCCTCCCTTTGATTCACGGCCGCCTCCATCTCCAGCTGGAGCATCTCCATCCTCATGGCCACCTCGGCCACCAGGTCAGAATTCCGATGGGATAGCAGAGCATCCTGGAACAAAGAAAAGTTAGAATAATCCTTACTAAACAAAAAAAAAAGGAAGAAAAAGACATGAAGCAAACTTACAGCGGTGGCCTGATGGCGGAGAGCCTGGGAGATGAATAGCATGTCCGGGTTGGCGATGGTGGCGTACCGTTTCAGTTGAAGGTTGGACATGGTGTTCCCCACCTGGTCCAACAAGTCCACCGTGAATGGGGTCGTGTCCTACCCCAGCTTAGGGAGAAAGCCCGTCTCGGCGACTGGCCAATCCACGATCGGCTGAGGGACATTGAAGGCCGTCGAGCGCTCAGCGAACTCAACCTGACGATGAATCGTCAGGGCCTTGTATGTCTCGTTCCTCCTATCTTGGCCACTCTCTCAGGTCTAGGAAATGAGCTTGGACTGCTCGTCCCAGAAGACGGCTTCCCCCTCCTCGGGTAGGGCCGGATGGATAGGAAGGGCTGGTGTCGCCGGAATCTCCTTCGCGGCGAGGCGACTTTCCCCAAATGACTCTCCGGCCGAGCCAGCCCGCCTCGTCCGGGGCCTCTTGTTCCCGGTTTTGGCCTCCGCCGCAGCCCTCTTCCCGGAACTCTGGTTTACCGCAGGTTCCGGCTCCAGATCGATCACCGGGGGTTGAGCGAGGCCGGGGACGGTGGCCAGGTCCACGACCGTAACAGGAACCGCGGCGATTGCGACTTGGTCGGGTCAAGGATCCGTTCCTAACGTCTCCTTGTTGTGGGATAGATATGGGCCCGGCGCCTCGGATGTTTTCTTGGCAGCCTTCTTTGACGCGGATCTGGCTGCCTTGGCAGCCCAAACCTCAAGAAGCTGCCTCATCTCATCCACGGGATCAGACATGTCGGAGTCCCCTACAACAAACACAAATGAAAAGGAGTCAGTACAATTAACAAGAGAATAGAGAAGTCAAAACTAAGAGTGGCCCGGGACGAACCCTTATCTAATCCCCGGACATGAATAAACTCATCTAATGCGAAGGAGTAGACTCGATCCCCCATGTCGTCCAGGTCCAGGAAATTCCCGTATTGGAGGAACCCGGACAAGTACATGAAAGTTTTCGAGTCTACGGGAACGGGTGACGAAGGTCTCGTCTCTCTGTCAGCCCCGAACGTGGGGCCTCGAAGTGCTAGCCTATCCCTAGCTAAGTCCCTAACTTGGGGAGCGTAAGTTAAAACCAAAGGTGAGTTACCTCGCCTTGATACGCTAGCCCCGGGGGTCCCCGTGTTCGGCAGTGCCTCCTCGAAAAGGGCTTCCAGCTCCTCGGAAGTGGTCGCCTCCTTCGACTGGGACAAGTCCCTCTTCCGATTGGCCGTGTCCGCGAGTGTCGCAGCCTCTACTTCCCTGATATGCTCCAGGGCCAGTTGCTCCCTTATGATGGGATTCTTCTCGCACTGTATGCCCCGAACGCTTGGGGCATCGATTGTCTGATGGGCCGCGAGCAGCCCGATCAGTAAGAGATTTTCGGTGTTGACGTAACCTCCTACGTCCAGGTCCTCCCCGCTCAGCTCGGAGTAGAGCCTCTTCCGATCCAAGATGAACTGGGTGAGAGGATTCTGGGCAAAAGGTCCTGTCACCCGAGGTAATACAGTGAGAAATAAAAAAAAAGAAAAAGAGGAACAGGCAAAATAAGATCGGGAAAGCACTTACCCACTTGCTGGAAGTCCAACATCAGCGTGGGGTTCTTCTCTATGAGGAACCCGGACGTCATGAACCAGTAATGTCGGACGTTCAGGGGGTGCTTCCAGGCGCTTGTGGGAGCAGGATAGTTGCCCCACGGCTTTAGCCTATAGAAGCTGTCCAAGGTCTTGTCCTTGGTGTTGACCAGCGGTTCCATCTTGTAGAAGTACAAGATTTCCGTGGGGGTCGGCTCCGCGATCTCCCTCGCGGCGCAGAAGACGCGCCATCCCGCAAGCAATTGGTAGGCTTGGGGGCAGAAGCTGGAAGGGAACGATCCCCACAAATGTTAGGAACCGCATGAAGTAATCATGAAGTGGGAGCGTAGCTCCTGCACTAATGTGGCCCGCGCTCTAGGCCCCGAACCCGTTCACGGAGGTGTACGCCCACTCCTTTCTCCTGGCTAGGCGGTTGTAGAAGAGTCTGGGTGTGAACTCTATGCCCAGGCGTTCCTCCAGGACGTACATCATCCAGTAGTTCCGGAACAGGTTCGACACCGTGTTCATCTCCCAACTGTTGCCTTTAGGGGTCCGGGACCCGGGAAGGAGGACGGGGGCCTTGTTGACTTCCTCCTCCGAATGAAGGGTGATGCCTGATGTCATGGCCGATAATCTGGGAGCAAAGAAAAGAAACCAAGCAATCAATACCGAGACACAAGAAAGTCGGTCAGGGTACGAGGGGGCCTCCTACGGACTGCTTGGAGTCCCCTCCGGATCAGGTCCGGGTTCACCAGGGAACCACGAGACCCAGATCGGGAATGAAAAGTGGGCTACTAAATAGGTTCCACCCCTGGTCCGGGAAGCATCCAGACCCGGAGCGACCCGGACCAGGCAGTCTCCTTAGCACTAATCCTAAGCATAGACAAGTTCTAGCAGCCTACACATATGAGCAAAAGGACAGAACCTATGTTCATATATCTATTAAGGCAGAGGGCAGAAGGACTTACTGTGAATGGTTGTTCGTGAAAAATGGTGGTTGTCTGGTGATAAGGATGGCAGAATCTCGGTCTTGAATTAGCGAAGGCAGTTCAGCAGCTTGTCGACAGGACAGGCTGAGGACGTGCGCTCAGGCAAAGGTGCAGATGCCGGAATTGTTGGAAAAAGGCGACAGCGCAGAGTAAGCAGACGGTGGAAGATGTCATCGTCAAGATCGGACATAAACAATTCCTCAGAGTTCTTAGAATGGCTCAAGAGTGTAAAAGTTTCAAATGGATGCCTGAGGAGTATTTATAGAGACCCAAATCCTGGTCTCTGATCCAGCAGATAGGAAATCCCCCATTAGACGGTCCAGGATCATGCAGAGGCATTAATGAATCCACTCGAGTGTTGGATCTGTTCCATTTCGATCCGACGTCCCAGGAGAGGGTAATTTCAAAGGTCACCCCATCCTACGGTCCACCTTAGTGCAGAAACATTAATGAAGGACCCCCATGCGGATGGGATGCTTCGAAATCTGTGCTGATGCACTAGCCTAGGCCTAGCGACCCTTGAGGTGGTTGGTGACCTTTCGAGGTCAAGTGCCATCATTGCAGCAGTCGCTGGGCGACACATGTGTCCCTCGTCACGAAATGGGACTTCAGTAAACGGACCCGGACATTGGTAAATGGTCCGGGCTCCACATGCGCTCAGCGCACACTGCCCCTTGCCACAGACCCACGATTCTAAGAAGGAACTGGGAAGATAACCGTGGAGTATCCGGGAGCAAGGCAAGCCTCCACCTCGCGGACCCAGGTGAAGGCTTGGGGGGTAAATGTTATCCCCATTTCTTGCCTTGGGCCCGGGATGGTGGTCCAGGCCCACTAACTGGGCAATTGGGGTTGGGCCTAGCCCAGGCCCGTTTGGTAGGAAGTGATTGACATCGACGGCCCAAGTGTGGGTCCAGACCTGAATGGTGTCCAGGAAGAATGATCCAGGACGTTCATCTGGGAGACGTACAACTGTTTGGAGTTACAGTCGAGATGTATGCAAACGGTCCCGGAGCCTGGTAAACGATCCGGGCTCTAGGTAGATGATCCGGGCTTACGGTAAACGAAGAGGGACAGAGGTAAATGAACCCGGGTCAAGTCCTCAGGGTTGGTAGGATAAAGCATCTGTGACCCTAACTCCACCCCATGAAGCGTGGGAGTTGTCCCCACGTCTCACCTATGGAAAAGGCCACCTTGGGATTGTAAGCCGCTGGTTCAGACCTGCGCCGCCACTACTCTGACCGATCTTGTCCCCTGAATCTGCCTCGTATCTCAAAATTCCCATACCAAAAGCCCCAATTTGTCGGGTGACGAATGGGCTTTGGGCTGGTCCAGTGGGCTCCAGTTAATGTTTGTCTTTTATGTGTTTATCCTTTGTATTGGGCTTTCGATAGAGAAGCCAGTGGTATTTATACCTTTGTTGGGCCCAGGTCAGCCCGGGCCAAGCCCAGTGCTCCTGTGAGCCTATAAGTACATGTGACAAAGCACTGGGGAATGGGGAAGGGGTCTCTCTTTGGCTTGTATACAATTACTCTACTAAAACAAAGAGAAAACTCCATTGTTATAGACTTTCCACGCTCTAATACAACTGTCTCGTGGACTAAGGTTCATTAACGCCCCAACCACGTAAAAATCTTGTTTACATCTTCCAAATCCCTTATCATTAATCTCATTTAACTTTTATTAATATAGTTTCCGAAAATCTCGGTAAACATTTTGGTGCTTTCATTGAGAGCCTGAGAAAGCTAGTGTTAACATCAAACCTCTACAACAATGGTGAATACAAGACACACCACTTTCGACCCTACTAACCCTGAGCAGGGCAATGGAGAGCCGCTACCCTCCCAACCTCTTCCTCAGAATCCACTTGAGGACGCTCCTCACAAGACTATGAAGGCCAAAATTTCCCTTAAGGGTCGCGGAATGCCTCAAACCAGAGGCCCAGCCTCGCCCAAAAACAGACACAGACCGCGGCTCAGCCTTCCCCATGCCGCGACCTGCCCTTCTTCCCCAGCACTCATCTGCTTCAGAGGGTCGCAGCGCACCAAGAACTATGCCGCGGCCCGACCCCTTCTGTAATGACCCCAAATTCGCTAATGAGGCTTAAGGACCCTGATTAGTGTGTCGGGAGGACATTATTGGGTTAAATGTGATTGGAATGACTTTATTGACTTAAATGCATAATTATATGATTAATAATGCTTTTATGACTATATTGATGTTAATGTGATATATATATGGTATTTGTGAGAACCACATTATTATGTGGGCAGGCTTACAGAGCATGACTCGAGGCGATCCTAGGGCTAGATAGCGGGGAAAAGTCACAATGGGGCTTAGCAGTTGACTTTGGATAAGTCAGGGGTATTTTAGGTATCGGGTAGTTATTTATACTATCGAGTTATGAAAATAAATATATGGAGATATATTTGAGGTTAGGAAGTCTAGGTGGGAATATTGGGGGATTTTACCGTTTTGCCCTCGGGGACGTTTCCGGCACCCTGAGCCTCGGGATTAACTTAGTGGGATAAGATTAGGCTAAAGCTTAAGGAAAACAGTAGACAGAAAATTAGACCGACCTTTATTCTCAGCCTTGTCTCTCTATTCTCTCTCAAGGAAAACATAAGAAGTAAACAAAGGAATTTGCTGGAATTTGAGCTGGGAACTCAGAGGGATTTAGGAGTGATTTAGAGGCTTAGCTCAAGAATCAATCAAGAACTTAATCAGGACTAAGGTAAGCACTGAATTTCCTTTGATGTGGTTAGAAATCCTAGGTTTTGGTTGGGTATTGAGGTAATTGTGACTTTGTTGTTTAAGGGCAGAATTAAGGAGGAAAGCTTGGGAATTAGCTTGGATTTGGCTTGGAGAAGTGGTTCAGCAGAAGAGGTAAGCCTCGATTCATGATCTGGAGGTTTCAATTTGAGTTGTATGGTTGGTTTTAGTGTTTGATGTTCATGAGTTTCAGAAATTGGAAATGGGATTTTAGTGGGTTTTTGGGCTAGATTTATGTTGGGATGTGTTGTAAGAATCATGATAAAAGTGTTGTGATTAAAGAGTTTTGAATTGGGGAGCTTTGGGATGGCTTTGGATGAGGTTTAGATGTTGGAAATGGTGGGTTTTCTGGGCACGAAGGGAAGGGCCGCTACTCTGTTCTAGAGCGCTGCGGCCCTAGGATGAAGATGAGGCAGGAGGGCTCGCCCAAGGATGAGCGCCGCGACGCGTGTCTTCTTTCAGGCATGCCCTTGGTTCTGTTTTGAGGGTAGGGCCACGGCTAAGCTTCAAGGGCCGCAGCTCTTGGGTGCACACTTGAACATTTGTGGATCTTAGGCATGAGAATATGGTCTAGAGTGCTCGGGATCGATTTCACCACCGTGCTTGGTGGAATTCGGATCCCCGGAAGTTAGTTTTGTATCCAGAAACTCTTATTTGAATATTAATGGAACCCTGCACCTTGGTTGTGACTAGGTGATAAAAGCCTAGGCTCGGGAACGGATCGTGCTTGAGGAGCGTTGCTCGTAATCCGAAACCGCAAAGATTAAAGGCAAGAAAACTGCACCTGGTTGAATATATGTAATGGGACTAAGGGTTACCTATTGTGTATGCTTGAAAAGATGGTATTATGCCATGCAAGCTAATTAGTGAACCAACGACCCAAGGGTGCCAAGGGTTACACTAGTGCACAGAGCGCGGCTTGGCCACTGGTAGTCGAGGACAGCTTAATATGCACTGAGCTCGGTTTAAGCGGGCCGAAGTCAGTGGGGTAAACAAAGGGTGCGACCTAAGTTGTTGGCCCTGATTATTATGTGATATGAATGTTGTAAGTGTTTGATTGCATCCATGGTTCTGAATATATGCTGAATGATTAATGTGGATTATTTGATGAGAGTTCATGCTTAGTGAATTTACTAACTGTTATTACTGTTTGTGTTGCACATGTTTTCTTGCTGGGCCTTGGCTCACGGGTGCTATGTGGTGCAGGTAAAGGCAAGGGCAAACTTGATCAGCCTTGATTAGGAGAGCTCTGCGAGCGGAATGTACATGGCCAGCTGCTCAGCCACCACGGTTGAGGTTTAAGCAGGGACGTGAGACCCAAAAATTGTTCTTTTTGCCTTAGTATGGCTGACAGTTGTCTGTATTTTGGGGAGTCTGTAATCCAACTTTTAAACTCTATTTCTTTCGGGATCCCATGTATATAACTGCTCAATTATATCAAATGAAACTTTTGAGACCAAAACCTTTTTAACCCTAGCTCACACATGTTTAGTGACACATTTTTAAATTAATGACTTGATTAGCAAGTCTTGCACCTTTATAAGTACACAGTGTAGCGGTCTTTGCTATCCAGGGCACTACACCTTCGAACCTAGTAAAACCACCATTTTTAACACCCTAACCTCACTCAAACCCATCCAAATTCATCCTAATGATACAATCCAATTATCACAAACATTCTAACATGTTTTCAGCAACATAACCCAGCAAAAACCTAGTCTAGAAACTCATCAAAGTAATATTTTAATCTTTGAAACCCACCATCTTAAGAACACTAAAACCAGTCAAGAGAACTCAGAATTCAAACACTAAACCATAGATTAGAGCTTACCTTCACTTAAGAACCAATCCACCAAGCAACTGCTGAGCTAATTCCCAAATCCTTAGCCTAAATTTAATCTTTAAAATTTAAGAACCCAAAGCTCTTAGAACAAAGCTCAAAACTATAGGATTTAATTATCTAAACCACAAATCAGCACTTACCTAAATTCCTGGTTGAACCTTCAAATTGCCACAAAAATTCTCCCAATAATTCTAGCTCAAATTCATGAGTTTCCAGCCCAAAAATCCTTTGTTTCTGTGGTTCCCTTGAGAGAGAAGGAGAGAGAGAGAAAGAGGGTCGGTTTGGCATTGTTCTACCACTTTCTGAGCTTTGTCTAATCTATCTTTAATTGATTAAGTCAATCCCAAGGCTCGGGGTACCAAAAACGTCCCCGAGGGAAAAATGGTAAAATTCCCTAGTATTCCCACCTAGGCTTCCTAACCTTAAATATATCTCCAATTATTTATTTCCATGACCCGTTAACCGAATTAATAGTCCAATACCCAAAATACCCCTTGAATCGCCCCGAGTCAAGTACTGGGTCCCGTTGTGACTTTCTCGTTACTAGCTCCCTAGGATCGCCTTGTGCCGAAGACTACAATTATATATATATATCCACATAATAATGTGGTCTCAACAGTTATCACAAATATTCACATTTATGCCATAATGGGAAAAAATTACAATTATGCCCTTACAAACTAAATAGGGCCCGCATGCTTATCTTATACTCATAAACATGCATTCCACATATCCATATAATCATGCATTTTCACCATTAATTCACATAACTTCCAATTATGCCCTCCCGACACACTAATCAAGGCCCTTAAGCCTTATTAGAAATTTTGGGTCGTTACACTGAGCATATAACTAATCGTATTTATAGTGACGTAATCATAGTGGAATATAAATATGATTATATGTTCAAATATAAGTTAGTCCTAAGATTATTTAGTGCACATGATTTACACTGACTTGCCAATCTACGATATGATCTACTTACACATTATAGTTTTATGTTCTTTCCAGAACATTAGCAAAGTAGATCAGATCGGATGTATTTGTTACATCGGACAGGACCGATATTGACAGTTGATAAGTTAAGTAAACATATTGTTATTATCTATTCTAGTCATATCATATAGTTGACCATAGGTCAATTCAATCTCAATTCTGAGTGGTTAGTATTCTAATTGATTGTATTATTTGAGTTCTTTGACTTGTTCGTTACCAGCTTACCCTACGGACTAGCCCATACTTACATCTTGGGAACTCGGTAGTATAATTGAGTGGGAGTGTTTGTAACGCCCCAACTCCAGGGACCGCTACAATGCACATTGCAAACAGTGCTAAACTCGCTAATCGAGTCGTTTGGCCATAAACGTGTAACTAAGTATGATTAGCGGTTTAGGGATTAAAAGCTTTGGTTAAGATATAACGTTTCACTAGAACATCTATGATATACATTGGGATCCCAAAAATATAATTTAAAGGTTTATTACAACAAAATATTTACAACATGCCATTTTAAGCGGCAAAACAGGGTTTAACCCTAGTTCCACTTTCAAACCTCGCCCAAGTATTGGTCGAGCAGCTGCATATGTACACATCATCACCTAAGCTCTCCAACTCAAGGATGGTCCAGCTTTCTTTTGCCTTTACCTGCACTACAAAGCACCCGTGAGCCGAAGCCCAGCAAGAAAACTCATATGCTCATAAATAGTCATATCATGATATCAATCATATCTGGCATGCCTAGCAAACATAGCTTTATTCAAGCATGCAAATGAATTCAAACAATGCTGGGGTATCCAGGATCAAAAATCCTGCCCATCTGATTGGAGGACTATCAAGTCAATCCTAATCAGATAAGTGTCTCAACACTTGAGGTTCTGGTAAACCATGCTGAGTGATTGACAAGCACGTCACTGTGGGGCCGGTGCCCATAGCCATGCATATGATGATCAAAATGATCATACAGAGCTCACAGCTCTGATTAGATGAGTGAATTACACTTGAGGTCCTGTTAAACCATACTGAGTGACTGACAAGCAAGTCACTAATTCAAATGGAAGAGTGGCTGCTGGGTAAGCCACTAGCCTTCAACAGGTTCTGGTAAACAATACTGAGTGACTAACAAGCAAGTCACTAATTCAAATTGAAGAGTGACTGCTAGGTAAGCCACTAGCCTTCAAGCGCTTATATTATTCATCGAACTTGAGGTCGGTCCGACATTAATGCTCTTGTTGAGTCATCTAATGCAGATGTCGATTAGATCTAATCTTTGTTAGCTTGCGTGGATCACGCTAAGGCCGTCCTGACTAGTGAGCCAGCACAATGTGACCAGTGCCCAGTACCACTGCCGAACCTTACTAGTGAGTCACAGCTTCACAGTTGATACTGACACCTTTGCCAATTCTGACTAGTTAGTCAGAGCCATGCACAAGTAAGCAATGCTATCAATGTGAATCAATATGTATCATATGTCACACATCCAAAGACGAGGCATTCAACATGCTTACGTAACAATTGCAAGCATAATAATGATCATGCATAAACATAGAGACTCAAGCTCTGACCAATCTCATATTCATCATTCATGGCATGCCCTAATCACATGTTTCTCGTGCATCACATTTAATCATCCAGCATGCCTCAATAATAATCATAGGCAAATGGGCAAAATTGCCAAGCATTTATTATGCTATCAATGTTTACATTTAAACATCCAACATGCATCAAACATAACCATGCATGTCACATATGGGGTGCAGTTTTCTTACCTTGGGTTCGAGGAAGAATGATTAAAAGAACGACCCTTGAGAACGATCAACTTTTTGTCCTTTAGCGGCACCTAGTCATAACCAAATACGGGACACCATTAATAAAAATATTCAACATAGGTTCCCAAACCAATATCTAGCCTTCGGGACATCAATCCACACTAAACCGGGTGAAAGGATCGATCCCGAGGCCTAAAACTAGCATCCCTAGGTCAAAACCCCATTTCTGGCCAAAACTGCCTCTATGGGCCACGGCCCTCCCTAGCCATGCCGCGGCTCACCATCAAACAGAGGCAAAATCCTCCCCAACAACACTCGCAGGCCGCGGCTCACCATAGCCAGGCTGCGACATATTACGCAAAACAGCAAGAAACCAGATTTCTTCCCCTGCGTTTCTCCTCAAAACCAGCCCTTCAAACCAACCCCAAACATCAACCTAACACCCAATTCAACCACTAAACATCATCTATATCAAACCCCCATCAAAACCCAATCAATCTTACTAAAAAACTTCCACTAATTCCAACTATTAACCAAGAAATCACAAGCTGAAAGTTTAAAGCCAAAACAGAGTATACCATAAAACTAATGGCTAGAGCTTACCTCAAACTTGATTTTGAATCCCCTTTAATGGCTGAATCACGTTCCTAAGTTCCTACCTTTGATCTCCTAGCTTATTCCTTTAAATTGGCTTCAAAACTCCAAAGAGAGAAAGAGGGAAAATGGTGCACAGTGAGGGAGAGAGATGAGGATAATGATGCTCTGTTTTCTAACAATTCCACACCCTTCTAAACTCAAAGGCTGATATATATCTTAAGGGTGAAAAGACTATTTTGCCCCTAGGTCAAATAAAGGCTTCTAAACACTCCCAAGGGTAAAATCGTCCTTTCCCGCATTTCTCGTTAATTATAATTAACACCCTCCAATTCCCATTATTCTCAATATTCTCAAATGCCAATAAATCATACCCCATTACCCTTTAATTCCCGGTAATGTTCTAATCATCGAATTGACCCCGAGACTCACCCCGAGCCCCGAACTTAAACCCGTTATGACTAGACCGAACACTTGCATTTCATGATCGTCTCATGTCGAATGGCTCGAACCAATCTACATATAATGTGGTATTATTTATAATTCACCCATATGCATGAAAATACACAATCACGCCCCCAACAGCCAAATTACCAAAATGCCTTTATAATTAAAATTGAACCCATATGCATGCATTTACCATCATATAATAATATAATTCACATAAACATGCATATAATCATTAAATATCATAATAAATCAATTATGTCCCTCCCGGCCTCCTAATCAAGGTCCTAAATCTTATTAGGAAATTTGGGGCATTGCAGTGTTAATCATAGATATGAACTTCTATAGCTTCTGATGAAGAAGTGAAACGATGGTTTCCTTTTAGTTTGGTTCAAGGTATTAAATGATAGAGATCTCATTTCAGTAATTAAATTAGTTTACTGAAATATCATTTACAAGGAACTATGTATTTTAAGGATAAAATACAATGAGGGGTAAAACGGTATATTAGTCACATCTCATTATAGACCGTCTATAGAGGATTGAGTGACAATTATGGTTGTAACAATGGATAATTAATAGCTTATGATAACTTATTGGAGCTTGATTTCATAGGCCCATGGTCCCCACTGTACCTTGGAAAAATCATCTAGATAGTCTCAATTAATTGATTTAATTATCAATTAGAATTATCAAAGTTGACTAGGTCAATTTTGGATAGTTTCACAGAGTTATGTAATTTTGAGAAGAAAAGAGAAATTATGGCATATTTATTAATTAGGATAAATTGGTATCTAAATTAATAAATAAGTTTAAATCAAGGTTCAAATTATAAATAATTAATTTGATAAAGGATTTAAATGATTATTTAATTAATTAAATCAATAGAAAATAATCGGGCTTGATTTTAAGTCCAATGAGCTTATAATCAAATAGGAAATTTCACGGGCCTAAAGCCCATGATAATTTCGACCTAGGGATGTTAATTGGCTATTCTTTTATTGATTTTTTAATTAAATAAATGACCTAATTGAGTCTATAAAAGGAATGTTAAGTGAGAGTTGAAAACAGAGGATAGACATAAATTTAATCACTGGTTTTCTAATAGTCTTAGATTCTCTCTAAACACAAGTCCTTTTTCTAAGCCTCTTATTATTCTTTTCTCTTCTTCTCTCTTTATCTATCTCATGTGTTGTTGATAATTAATCCTTCTAGTCTAGGTGATTCTAAGGATACTTTGGAAGACTGTGAAGATAATAGAAAATCGATTCAGTTTCTTGATAATACTCTGCGACAGAAAGGATACAAGGGTTAGAGAAACTGAAGGAATGACTCATTCATTCCACTACGTATACTGTAAGTATTCTTATCATTGTTTTTCTTTGAATTCAATTTTAGAAACATGTTATAGGCTATCTCATATTAATTTGTTTAATATTAGATATACATGAAAATAAATAAAGATCCTGTATAAGTTTCCCAACAACTAGCCTCATAGCCTTTGGTAATCTTTATTTTCATGCATGAACATGTTAAAATTTGGATGATTTGGTATGTTTGAATAATTGGATGGTTTTCATGTTTTTATGAAGCATATTGATTTTATGTGATTATTAGCAATTTTTAGGTTATTTTGTTGTGTTTTCTATGCTATTAATTTTTATATATGCTTTATTTTGTGTAAAATATTTTAAAAATTAATTAGAAAATGATTTTGGTTTGAAAAATTGCTCAAAATTTGTTTTGGAAAATTTTTCCAGTGGCTGCCATGCGCACGCGGCCCACGCTCACACATGCCCGCGTCTCCTCACCGGCGCGCGCACCTCCTCGGAAGCCAGTGCACCCTCGCCCGCACGCCCCTTGCAGCCAGGCCATTCGGTGAACAGCGGGTACTGTTCATCCATAATTTTTTTAAAATTAAAGAAATTAAAATTGTGAAAATTAATTATTTATAATCAAAGCAAAAAATATCAGATTTGTTTTTGCATTTAAAAATGTTGTTTTTTAAAATAAGATATTTTTGTTAGTTGAGATTTAAATAATAAGATATTTTCTACAAAGAATCAAATTCAAATTTAAAAATAGACTAACAACTTAATTTTAAATCTTTTAATATATTAAAATATTAGAATTAAAATATGAGATATTTAAGATATTTTCTTTTAAATTTCTGATATTTTCTTAAATCTTTATTTGAAAATATAAATATCTGTTTATTCTATAGTTTTTAATATTTAAATTATTTGAAATTTGTTAGTTAGATATTTTTATGGATATTTGAATTTGTTTAACTGTTTTAAGATATTTTAGGGTTGTTATAACTATTTATATTTATATATATTTTTAAATGGTTAAAATATTAGCTAATAGTTGTAACAACACGAGATATTTTTTTTAAAACAGTTAAGATATTGATTTTAAAATTTAAAATTGGTTAAATTTTGAAAAATATCATTTTTTTTCAACCAATTAGTAAAATATTTTTTAATAAATGGGATTTAAATTAACTTTGGTTAATTGTTGATAAATCCTATTTAAATTAAATTAATATTTTTCAAATTAACCTAAATCAAGTTGATTGTTGATAAATAAATTTTAAATTAACTTTTGTTAATTGTTGATAAATTTCATTTAAATTGACTTAATTTTTGTAAAAATTTAATTAATTCAAATTTTTTGATAAATTCTAGAAAATTAATTGTGGTACTTTTGCAAATGAAATAAATTGTGATATTTTTGCATAAATTCATAGAATTGCTCTTATAGTAACATGATTAGGCCCATCCAATTATAACATGTGTTGTTTGCACTATATGTTGTATTTTTGCAATTGGTCTTAGATGCATATAGTGGCCCATATGTTTGTTACATATATATAGTTTTTGCCAAATAAAATATTCATAAAATGATAGGTTTTATTTGGGCCATTAGAGAATGTAAAGTTTAAATTCTTCTCTTGTGGGCGATTCCACTTGTGAATGTCCATTTGCTTTGCATGACTATAGTGGGCCTAATCAATTAATAACAATTAATAAAATAAATGTTCAAATTCTTGTCTTTTGGACATTGTATGGAAGATTGGGGGCCTTTGTAGTGGGAATGACATACTGGATCCAGCCCTCATCCATACAAGCCCAATTGTTAAAGCCTATTTAACTGAGTTGGACTTAATTGTATAGGTTCATTATATTAGTTAAACCTAAATATTGATTAGCAACAAATTAATTATAAATTAATTGAATTTGTTTCAATGTGACACTTTAGAATTAATATGTTATCCAAAAAGCAGGCATGGGTGATGTGGCAGGCATTTTTAACACGTGGCTGACACCTGGCAGAAGGTTTGTTCGACCATCGACCAGTGACCCTGGCGTAACATTCGGATTTTATATACGACCAGCCTGGTCGTACACTCCATATATTTTGAGATAATCTTGTACAATTGTAATTATATCCGAGATTATCTCCCATGATTCACGATGATCCGATTATTTAGGAAAGAATATCTGTAACTAATTCGTGTAATCCTCCTTGAGCCTATATATAGAGAGAAATAGCTCAAGGAAGGGACTTTTGGCTAATTTAAGTTGATACTTACAAGAGAATTAGAGCTATTATCTTACGATTGTATTATTCATCTCTCTCAAGTCTGTGAAACTCAGAGAACCCTAGTTCTTTGATCACTCCTTTGAGAACTAATATCAATAATAGCTTAAGTGGACGTAGGTCATTACCATTTTGTGGGGTCGAACAACTATAATTTGTTGTGTCCTTTACTGTTTTTCCATTAGATCTATTTCAACACCTTCATTCACATCAAGCGTTTGACTCCGTGTTAGTTGACTAAATCGAGGGTCAACATTCTGGTGCTTTCATTGAGAGCTTGAGACAAGATTGTTGAAGCATTAATGGCAAAAACAACAAAGAAGACTGGGCAGGCGGCTGGCGCTGCACCATCTCAACCTCCTCCTCCTCCTGACATGGCTGAAAATGAGCCACACTTGGAATTTGATGAGGAGGAACTGGACTCCGAAATGCTGAGAAATACCCTGGGGGTATTACAAGATGAATTGGCCAATCTGAGGGCCAGTCAAGAAAGTGCTGCGGAGATTATGGCGCGGCAGCAGCAAGAGATAGAGCGTCAGCGCCAAGAGCTGAGTGAAAGACAAGCGGAGATGGACCGTCTTCAGAGGGAGGCCATGGCAGCCCTCGAAGCAGCCCTGCAATTGGCTAGAAATCAGGCTGCACCTGCCTCATAGCCTGATCAACCCTCGAATGGGCCACCTCAAAGGGGTCCCAATCCTAGCCCTCCAATCCAGCCAACGAGCCCTCAAAGGCCCGAGCAGCCATCAATGCCTCAGGATGATGTCCCACCAAGGGACCCTGAGATGCAACCTCCATCCCAGGCTAGTCGAGGCGATCCCCCGCAGCCAAGGCAGAATAGGGTCGGGCAGCAGCCCCATAGTCCTAGATGCCGTGGGGGTGAAGAGCCGAACCCACCGAGCAGGGGACAGCGTCCTTCTGGCAACAGAAGGAACTCAGAGATAAGCTCTGCGGTCCGGGGGCCCTTACGGCATGATAATGCACAGGGACCTACCGACCAGCGCAGGCCTCCCCCTAACGCTCGGGAAGTTCCAGCCCAAGGAGGCAACCGAGGGGACAGTCGGTCCCACCATAGCCAATTGAGGTTCAGAGATGGCCATGGTTATAATGAGGTCGACTTAGGCAGAGGGAATGCCAGTCGGAGAAATGAAGAGAGAGGTGGAGGCAGAAGCCCACCACCTAGAGAAGACCAACAAGAGAGACATAACGCTGGGGGGCAGCCTAGACAAAACAACGTCTTTAACCGGCTCAGAGCAAGCAAGAAATGGCGAAGAAACAGAGATTTAAGGGATGTACTCAACGACCGCCGGGAACGACACGACGAGTACATTCCCCCAGTAGCAGAGGCCCCGGCGATTCCTGAAGCCGTGCAAGCCCAGATAGATGCCCTGAACCAAGCAGTGCAACAGCTGGTCGGGGGAAGAACGTCTCACATCGAATACGACAAGAGAAGGGGCACTCCTTTCGTTCAGAGGATAGTTGTGGCAGAGAATCCCAGTAAGTTTAAGATGCCCACACTTCCAAACTTCGATGGGTATGGTGACCCGATATCTCATGTCAACAAGTTTGAGATACAGATGGATATTCAGAAAGTGTCCGAAGACGCTCGGTGCTGGATCTTCCCTGTAACACTTTCTGATGCTGCATAGGAGTGGTTTTTTAAATTCCCTCCTGCAAGTATTGTATCTTGGGAGATGTTCGTAAAGGAGTTTTACGGACAATTATATGCGGGTCGTGTGCACCCAACTGAGGCGAACCAGCTGGTTGAGATACACCAGCAAGAAGGAGAACCACTAAAAGATTACGTCCAGCGCTTTATGCGAGCAGTCGCTGGAGCCAAAATAGTGGGAGATGAAGACAAAATGATGGTCCTAACTGTAGGAGTTAGGCGTCGTATGCCTCTGTGGAGTAGCCTCAGGAAGCATGGGGTTAAGACTACCCAAGAATTCTTGGATCGAGCTAATCGATACATCAAGCTCGAGGATGCCATTGCCAGCAAGGGAAAGACCCTAGGCAAAGATAAGGGGACTGAAGACCCCGCCAAAGCCGCCAATGGGTCAAAACCCAACAACAACGGGACCGACAATGGCAACGGCAAAAATGGGGGGAAGAAACCCCATAATGAACCTTCTACCTCTGAGAACAAGCGCGCTAAGGGCAACCGTTATGAACCACAGTTCACTAACTACACTGCCCTTGTTGAGTCTCGAGCAGAGGTGTATCAGGCCACGAGTTCCAGTGTGCCTTATAAAAGACCCGCTGCCATTCAAAAGGATATTTCGAAAAGGGATACTACCAAGTTCTGTCATTTTCATAACGACTACGGACACGATACAAACGAGTGCAACCAGCTGAAAGATGAAATCGAGTTCCTTATTAGACAAGGGCACTTAAGGAGATACGTACGGGCCTCGGGGGCTTCCCAACGAGAGGCTCTAGGTGGCAATGAGCAGGCATCTACACGCCAATGCTCGCCAGCCTGATCCCGTGGCTGGCACTTTACTCACCATCTGTGGAGGCCGGCACCTTGCGGGAAACAGCAGAAAGGCAAGGGAACGATATGCTCGGACCCTACGCCACGACCAGGACATCGAGATGATGACTGTGGAGGACCAGGCATCAAAGAAGGCTCGGTCAGAGGACGGTGAAATAACCTTCTCTGATAGCGACGCCCAGCATGTTCGGTTCCCGCATTCCAATCTGCTGGTCGTGGATGTTCAAATTGCCAACATGATGGTAAAGAGAGTGCCGGTCGATACAGGAAGTTCAGTTAACATCTTGTATAAATCTTTGCTGGAACGGATGAAGTTGTCCGTCAAGGACTTAGAGCCCTGCAACCAAACAATTTACGGCTTCTCTGGTGAGGGACTCGCTCCAACAGGGTCAATCAGACTTCCGGTAACAGTAGGTACATCGCCCTCTACCAGGACATTACTCACTACTTTCATAGTAGTCGATTGTCCTTCGGCTTACAATGCTGTAATCGGAAGGCTCATACTGGTTGACCTTAGGGCCATCACCTCAATATGGCACCTGGCCATGAAATTCCCAACAGACGCAGGGGTAGGACGCGTGTTGGGAAATTAGAGGGAAGCAAGGGAGTGCTATTGTAACGCCCTACATCCTTAGAGCCGTTACCAAGTGAGTTTTAAGACAAAACAGTGTGCAAAGACTCGCTAACCGAGGTTTTTAAAACGAAAGTGTGACTAATTAAAAGATAAGGCTGTAATCCTTAAAAATGCGTTGTTTCATTAAAAAAAACTTCTAGCATTAAACATTTGGGATCCCAAAATAAGGTTTGAAAACTATTTACATCTTGAAATAAGTTTACAGTTGATCAGTTATAAAAATCATAGATTATTACAGCCATTTCTCGCATAAACCCCCAACCAAAGCAGTCGGGCAGGCCAAACATGTACGCGTCGCTTCACGCTCTCTGTACTCATGGCTGGTTGACTCAAATTATGCCCTTACCTGCAACACAGAGCATCCGTGAGCCAAAGCCCAGCAAGAAAACTCATGCAGCACATAACATATGCAAATTATACAGTTAATCATACCAGATAGTCCACAGATAAACAGGTCAACCATTAGACTAAGCAAACACGGCCGTGCCGCCCCCGAAACCTTACCAAAGCCTGGGGTCTCGGTCCTCACCGTAAGGATATCACATTTATCCATTAGGTCCTACCCTAACTATAAGCATCCCAGGTGCTAAGTGTTACTTCCGGCCCCACTGCCGTTCTCAGCCTTTCGCCGTTCTCGGCTCCATTGCCGTTCTCGGCCTTGCCGCTCTCGGCCTTAGTCGTTCATTGCACTATAATCACACATATAATACATTTCGAAATAATCATTCAACATATAATAATTCATTTAAGGTTATACATTAGCACACAATACAATCTAGGGCCATGCCCTGTAATAACACTATGGGCCCATGCCCTATTCTCGGGTGCTACAGCTTTCTTACTTGTATCCCGAGCTTCACAATGCACCAAAGTCACGAGCACGGTCCTCTAGCACGAGCCTCTCCAATAGCCTAGTCACAACACACATAAAACATCCTTTAATACTAATCAATTCAAAACCACTTCCCGGGACCAATCCCACACTCTCGGGACTCCCAAATTCCTAAAACAAATCATTGGAAACATCCCCCGAACCCCCGGAGCAAAAGCTCAAAAATGCAAAATTTCAAGTCCTGAAAATGGCCTAGCGCCGCGGCACTACCCAAGAGGGCCGCGGCGCCTAGCAAGTCAGAAGCCTCCCTCTGCCCAGAAATAGCCTCGCGCCGCGACGCCCAAGAACAGGGCCGCGGCGCTCCTACGCGAAACCCAGATTTCTGGGTTTCTCCCTGCATTTTCCCCGAGTTAACACCACTCCAAATCATCCCAAGCAGGTACCCAAGCCCCAAAACCAAATCAAAACCCCACATAGACCATCTAACAACTCAGAACCATCATCAAAGAAACCCAAACACACAATCAAATCCCCAAAAATCCACATCTTTGATTTCAACTTCAGAAAATAAAAAACCCAAAACTCAAACTTAAACCATGCTTAAATTCCTCAAACCATAACAAAAACAAGCCTTAAATTACATAGAACCCTTACCTTGAATGAAGAATCCAACCCTAAGCTTCCTTCATCTCCTAAGTCTCCAATTTCAGCTCCTCCACTCATCTCCTTCTTCTTCTTGCCCTAGCTTTTCCTCTAGCTTTTCTTCTCTCTATTCTTTAACAAAACCAAAATATGACCAAGCCCCAAACCGTGTACCCCTTATTACCCAGCTGCAACATATCTAATTCCCAGCCAAATGACCATTTTACCCCTTCATCAAAACTCTTTGCTAACTAAACCTCAAGGGCACTCTAGTCCTTTCTCCTATATTGCAATTCTACCATTTCTTTCACCTAAACTTGTTACTCTCAGCAGTAACTAATGGTTACCCAGGTTACTAAATCACCAATAACCATTAACCGCTAATTCTCTACTTAACCACAAAATTCCCAAAGTACCCCTAGGCTCCTCCCGAGCCGGGTATAAAATCCCGTTGTGACTTTTAAGTTAACTTGCTCTCTAGGACCGTCTCGGCACGTGCATCACAATAAAAACGCCACACTCACGTGGTACAAATCACATAATACAATTATCACATATATGCCCTCAGTGGGCTAAAATTACCAATTTACCCCTATCACACAAACGGGGTCCCCATGCATATTTATTTTACCTAAACATGCATACTAACCACATAGTCATGCATCTCAAATAATCAAATAGTCATATAACACGCTCTAAATCATAACCATGCATTTAACTCATAAAATCACACATAAAATCCCAACATGCCCTCCTGGCACGCTAATCAAGGCCCTTAAGCCTTATTAGCGAATTTGGGTCGTTACAGCTATAATGCCTCAATTACTAAGGCCAAGAAGGGAATGTCGAGGAGCGCTCAACTAGAAAGGTTGCAGATGGCCATTGATATACAAGCCCAATCAGGTGATGAAGTCACCAAATAGGGTGTTGCCCAAAGTGAGGATAAATACTTAGATCCTCACTTTGGGGATTTTGAGGAAGATGTTGGACCTGTCGAGGACCTTGAGGAGGTCCAGCTTGATGAAGAGTTTCTGACCAGAGTAGTAAAGGTCGGCAAAAATTTGGAAGCAACAACAAAGCACGCACTGGTGGAATTTTTAAGGAAGAACCAGGAAGTTTTCGCCTGGTCACATAAATACATGGCTGGGATAGATCCTACAGTCACAAGCCATGTCCTGATCATCGACAAAAGCTTTCCACCTGTGCAACAGAAAAGAAGGCTGCTCGATAAGGATAGATCGAAAGCCTTAAAAGAAGAAGTTGAAAAACTGAAGGAGAATGGGTTCATCAGGGTGGCGTTTTATCCATCATGGGTCTCTAATCTAGTACTGGTTCCCAAGCCTAACGGAAAATGGCGAACCTGTGTGCATTTCACAGACCTTAATAAAGCCTGCCCAAAGGATTGCTTCCCACTCCCAAGGATCAACCAGCTGGTCGATGCAACTGCAGGACATGAGATCCTCTCTTTCATGGATGCATACTCAGGATACAATCAGATCAGTATGCATCCCCCTGACGAGGATCACACTAGCTTTCGGACTGATACAGGGCTATACTGTTATAAAGTAATGCCCTTCGGACTGAAAAACGCTGGTGCGACTTACCAGCGACTAGTTAACCACATGTTTAAGGAGTTAATCGGAGTAAACATGGAGGTATACGTGGACGACATGCTGGTAAAGTCGAAAAAGGCAAAAGGACATGTGAAGGATTTACAGGAGTGTTTCAATGTTTTGAATAAGTATCAAATGAAGCTAAATCCTCTCAAGTGTTCCTTCGGAGTAGGATCAGGGAAATTTTTGGGGTTCATTGTCAATTCGAGGGGAATCGAAGCTAATCCCAAAAAAATCAAAGCCCTGATCGATATGAAATCGCCGGTGAAAATCAAATATGTGCAAAGTTTGACTGGAAGGATTGCCGCACTCAATAGATTCATTTCAAAATCGACGGATAAATGCGTCCCTTTCTTTAATCTACTTAGGGGCAACAAGAAGTTCGAATGGACTGGAGACTGCGAATAGGCTTTCCAAGCCTTAAAAGCCCACATGGCACAACCTCTTGTCTTATCAAAGCCTATAGATGGAGAAACTTTGTTCATTTACCTGGCGATCACCGAATATGCTGCTAGTGCGGTTCTAGAAAGAGAAGAAGAAGGCATACAAAAGGCAGTGTATTATGTAAGCAAGAGGTTAATCAGGGCCGAATTGAGATATCCTCTCATCGAAAGATTAGCCTATTGCTTAATCCTGGCCTCAAGGAAGTTACGTCCTTACTTCCAAGCCCATCCCATCACAGTCTTAAATGATCAGCCCCTTCGGCAAGTTCTACAAAAGCCAGAGGCTGCTGGTCGTTTGTTGAAATGGGCAGTCAAACTCGGGCAGTTCGATAATACGTATTCACCTCGAACAGCAGTAAAAGGACAAGTCTTGGCTGATTTCATTGCTGAACTTACTGAACTCCCAGACAACGAGTAGAGTGAAAAGCCTAGTGCGCCTGAGCCTCAAGTTGAAGCTCCTTCGTGGAAGTTATTCACGGACAGATCATCCAACGAATCTCACGCAGGACCAGGAGTGATATTGATAACGCCAGAAGGGCATTGATTTCACTGCGTGATCAGGTTTGATTTCACCGCTTCAAACAATGAAGCCGAGTATGAAGCCCTACTCGCTGGGTTAAGGTTGGCCAAAGACATGAGCATAAAGGTGCTGGATATTTACAGTGATTCACAGCTGGTAGTAAATCAGGTCTTGGGGGAGTATCAAGCACGAGGTCTGAAAATGGTGGCCTATCTTAACAAAACCAAAGATCTATTGGCAAAATTTGAGAAATATACCCTCCAGTAAATACCTCGAGATCAGAATTCAAACGCAGATGCCTTAGCCAAACTCGCGAGTGCGAAGGATGCTGACACTTTAAATATAGTGCCAGTTGAGCGGCTACGCGAGCCGAGCATACGAGCAGATGAAGCCAATATGGAGGTCTGGTTAAAAGATACATGGATGGCACCATACTGGGAATATCTCACGAGTGGTGTACTACCAACAGATAGAAACAAAGCCAAGACTCTTCAGAGACAGGCTGCTAGGTACATACTGGTCGATGGTGTTCTATACCGAAGAGGATACTCCATGTCACTGCTCAGGTGTGTTACGCCGGAAAAGGCTAAAGAACTGATGAAGGAAGTACATGAAGGCTTCTGTGGAGATCACACTGGGGGGCAGAGCTTATCAAAGAAGATTCTGAGGCAGGGTTATTTCTGGCCGACCATGAACGAAGACTCGATGGAGTTTGTGCAAAAGTGTGATAAGTGTCAGAGGTTTTCCAAGATCCCACACGCAAATCCTAATGAGTTAAAGCATATGCAAAGTCCATGGCCCTTCGCAGTATGGGGTATAGATTTAATCGGGTCCTTGCCAACAGGAAAAGGTGGAGTAAAATACGCAGTTGTGGCAGTCGACTACTTCACCAAATGGGCCGAAGCTGAGCCACTCGCTACCATAACGACAAAGAAAGTGCTTGACTTTGTCATCAAGAACATTGTTTGTCGATATGGATTGCCCCGGAAGATTGTCTCATACAATGGCACCCAATTTGACAGCGACCTATTCACAGACTTCTCGAGAGGCATGGAATCATCAAGAGCTTTTCTTCAGTTGCACATCCACTAGCAAATGGGAAAGTCGAAGCGGTAAATAAGACATTGAAGGATACCCTGAAGAAAAGGCTTAAGGTAGCTAAAGGAACATGGCCAGAACAGCTGCCTGAAGTACTCTGGTTGTATAGAACTTCTAATTGGACAGCAACAGGGCATACCCCGTTTTCCTTAGCATACGGGTATGAAGCTATGTTGCCAGTCGAGTTAGATCCGCCCTCACATCGAAGAATTACATACGACCAAGACCAAAATAGCCAGCTGTTGATGGAGTCCCTAGACTTGGTTGAGGAGAAACGAGAGAAAGCCCAACTCGGAGTAGCTGCGTACCAGCAAAAAGTCGCCCGGTATTTTAACTCTAAAGTAAAAGAAAGAAAGTTCAAAGTCGGAGACTTAGTACTTCGAAGAGTTTTCTTAAACACCCGCGACTCGGCTACTGGAGTACTTGGACCAAACTGGGAAGGACCTTACCAGATTGAAGAAGTCCTTCATCCAGGCACATACAAACTTGCACGCTTAAATGGAGATCTCGTTCCGCACTATTGGAATGGAGAACACTTGCGCAAGTATTATCAATAAACAGTCCTTCTTAAAGGACTGGCTTGTATTAATTTTTACTTTTTACAAGTTTTGAAAAAGGGTTAGTCATGTTATATGGCTAATCACTTATAAGCGTAAGATCTTTTAAAGATCACTCGTAAAGACATGTTTAGTCCATTTAAATACGAGAATTATAAGGAACTGTGCGCAGCCAGTCATTCTTGCCAAATTTTGTAATTTTTTACAAGTATTTGTTCATTACATGTGTTGTTTTGCTGTATTATAAGTTTTTGCATTTTATACCGAGCAGTAACGTTCGTACAGGTCGTGGTCAAGGCAAGTGACCAAGGACCTAAAGCTCCTTAGTCAGTTGGGGGGCATATGAGGCACATCAATAGCAAAGCATACCAAGAGGTATGTAAACACATGAACAAAATAAGTGAAAGCATGCTACGGTACTTAGAGTTTTTTTCAAAATTTATATTTTGTTAAATCAAGCCAAAGTACTATGCTAAGTTCGGTCATGCGAACAGATGTTATAATAAAACATAAATATTATAATATCAAAGGGAATTCTTTTACACCGCAAGCAGTACTGCTTGGATGTAATTGTTTAAAAGTAAAAAAAGCTGCCCATGCAGCCAAACCAAAGAAAAATCAGTCTTTACATCACGACCTGTAGGTCGTATGTTTAAAAAAGAAAAGAAAATAAGCAAAAAAATAACAGGCTAAGAAGCAGCAGGAGGATCCTGGGGAGCATTCTGGTCGACTACGTCTCCTGTAGTCACTTCAGCGGCCAGCGGAATGTCAAGGGAGGCAGGAATCCTGGCTCTTTCTTCAGCAGCCAACCGAGCAGTACAACGAGCCAGCTCAACCTTCCTGGTGTCCTCTGGAAGTTAGCTGAAGTTGGCACTTTGATTGTGTTTCCAGAAGTCATAGAAACACCGAAGTGTCGCATTCTTTTACCTTTCCTGGTCCTTGGAATTTGTAAGCTTGAGCTGCTCCACCTGGCTCTTAAGGACAGCAATGCTCTTGTCCTTAGCAAGATTCTCCTCCTGAAGCCTTTTGACTTCACACAATTGGCTTCGGCTAGCATCTTGGTAATCATCTCTCTGCTTTCTGACATTTTCTAGAGAGGCTTGCTTTTCTGCCAGCTCCACGGCCAAGGAATCCTTCTGCTGGGTCACCACCTCCAGCTCCCCAGCGTGCCTAGCCTCCGCGGCTTGAAGCTCCTCAGTAAGCTTCGCTCGGGACTGCTCGATGCTTGCACCCGTGCGGGCACGAGCAACAGTTATGGTCAGCATGGCTTGCAATCAAAGAATAAGAGTTATGCCAACTTCAAAGAAGAAAAAGTCAAAACCATGATCATAAAAGAAGAAAAAGGGTTCTTACACTGGCCACTTCATTAAGGGCCCTGTTGAGGATCTGGTCGACCCCCATGGTTTCAGCTTCAGCCATGGCCTCTCTGTAGCAGTCATGATTAAGGATATGGGCAAGGCGATCCTTAGCTGACCGCAGGGTGCGGCTCACTAGTTTGGCCCCAGGGAGATCGGCTTGCTGGGCCTGTTCGTTTGGAGCCGTAGGTGAAGGATTTGTGGCAGCATGCGGAGGAGGGATTTCCTTCTCAGCAGGAGCAGACGGTTGGCCAGAGGGCCCATCCTTTGGAGGATCAGTTACTCGATTCTTCTTGGCCGGAGGTACTCGCAGTCGTGTTTCCTGGCTGATTTCCTCCTTCGGACCAATGGAACCTCTTCTTCTTCCTGGGTGCTGTACAATTCAAAAATGTTTGCGGAGGCCATTTCTGCAGAAAGAGATAAATATGCAGACAGTAAGCTAAAAATATATGAGAAGTTATGGCACATCAGAAAAGAGATAAAGAAAATTACAAAGACCAATACCCGAGCTATTACTACTTGTCGCTACACTAATGACTTTACTAGTCATACACTCACTCTCTGGCACGAAGAATTCTGGCCCTAGATTTGGAGTATATGTAAAATTTCCGTCCCTGTCAAATAAATGACAGGGAATTGGCAAGTTATCTAAAAGTGAAATAACAATACCGTTTTCGTCAGAAGACTCGTCTAAGTCTACGACAGTCTCGACTGCCTTTTGTTTTCCCTTCCCCTGAGGGGCAGAAGGCCTTTCTGCTGAGGGAGTGCCAGTGGGTTCCCTGATTGTAACCCCAGTTGGTCTCCTTCGAGGAGGAGACGCTAGAGGTTGCTGCTTGGGATTCCCCTCGGCAATGGCACTAACTGCCGCGGGTTCCCTCATATCCTGTTGAGGGGCCAGGAGGCCAGACAGCCTCAAGTTATCCTCGGTGACCAGAGACTTGACACTCTTCTCAGCATCCATCATTCTGGCCAGTGTGTTGGACCTCAACACCATGTTAGGTGTCGGGTCTGGTCACAGCCATGGGCCTGAAAGTCACAATATGTTTCAGAAAAGTATAAGGAAAATTGCTAAGTAAAAACAACGACCAATGGAAAAGGGCATTTACCTCCTTGAGTGAAGACCAGGTTATTTGCAACCATGTCAGGCGTGAGGAAATACTCCTGATTTTATTTCCCCACGTTGGAGATGTGGGTGGTGTCACTCAGGAATGTTCGGCTCGTCTCCTGGTGACAAAAATGAAAAAACCCCTTCCCGGACTGTTGGGGGTTGGACTTAAGGTCAAAAAGGTAATTGACCTCATGAGGAGTAGGATCCGGCCATTTTTTAAGTTATAAAGGATATAGAGTGCAGCAAGCATTCTATATCTGTTGGGAGTAATTTGGAAGGGGGCGGCACCAAAGTAGTTCGCCACCCCTTGATAGAATGGATGAAGAGGAAGGGTAGCCCCCGCCTCTATGTGATACCTTGACCAGGCGCTGTAAACGCCTCCAGGAAAATTAGCCCTCTCATCCGCAGTGGGGATCTTGAGATTTACCCCAGTGAGGGGATACTTCCTGAGATAATTGGCAAGCATCCTGGGGGTTACTTGGCTAAGCGGAGAAAGATACCACTCGACATCAGGAAGAATTGAATGCCGAGGGCGAGCCCTAACCTGGATGCGAGGGTCTAGGACAATGTTTTCTCGACCATTGGTCGATGGAACCCTAGCCTGCGAATCAGGCTGAGCTGGAGAATTTAAAGTGTGGTCAGGCTTTTGTTTATTTTGGCCAGTGGATTTGGAACGAGCCATTCTGGCTGGAGATGGTTGAGGTCTGGAAGAAGAGAGTCTAGAAAAAGGAATCTCGTGAACACGCTGAGCAGGCTGTTCTTTTCCTTCAAGCAGTTGCGCAAGGAGATTGTCTTCGATCGGCCTCTCACCTCCCCACAAATCTGGCATTAAAATCTGCGGACAGAAAAATGGGGAGGTGAGGATGGAGAGTCTAGAAAATTGGTTAGAATAACGCTGGTCGTGTATAAAAGTCAAACTTTTATACAACATTCTAAAAAAAAAAAACTAATTTTTTCATGCGAATAGTTTGAAAAACAGATCAAAAAGTGAAAGTAAAAAGTTTTTCTGGAAAAGCTTTTTCAACTCCAGTTAGGGCGGGAAAAACTCAGTTTTTCAACTAGCATAAAAATCAAATTTTTACTTCGATTTTACGTCCTAAATTTATGATCTCGACTATCAAACTGATTCACAACTCCTAAATGGCAAAGATACACCATCCTATCTAGCATCACTCGATAAATCCCCTATTTTCATGCATCTCAACCCAGGAACGCAGACAATATCAGAACCTAAAAGCTAACTTACATCGGCATGCACAACGAAAAATAAAGAGTAGAAAAGTGCTGAAACTTACCGAAGCGAAGATTATGGAGGTTTGAAGAAATTCCGAGCGTAGGCGAACGAACAGCTGGTTCTTGGAACATTGAAAGATGATCTTCAGAGAAAGTAGAGGTTCTGAATTAGGGTTTCTTGATAGAGAAATAGCTTGCGTAAAAAGAAAAAGGAAGCTCTGGGGAGGCTATATATATTTTGTCTGTGGCATGAGAAAAGAGGTAACCATCAGTTTCCTCTTTTCAAATCATGGGGAAGAGTGATAACCGTCAATGGGCTGCTTGGGAACCGAAAAGCCATGATTAGACATGGGTAGGTTGCTTTTTCTGAGAAGGCACGAACTACTCTGACAGATTTGGTGGGGTAATAGAAGAGTCATTTTCCTTAACGTTCATTTATTGCTGGTCGTAATAAATAAACTTGGGGGCGAATGTTATCCAAAAATCAGGCATGGGTGACGTGGCATGCATTTTTAACACGTGGCTGACACCTGGCAGAAGGTTTGTTCGACCATCGACCAGTGAGATTCCCCTGATCTAACATTCAGATTTTATATACGACCAGCCTGGTCGTACACTCCATATATTTTGAGATAATCTTGTACAATTGTAATCATATCCGAGATTATCTCCCATGATTCATGATGATCCGATTATTTAGGAAAGAATATTTGTAACTAATTCGTGTAATCCTCCTTGAGCCTATAAATAGAGAGAAATAACTCAAGGAAGGGACTTTTGGCTGATTTAAGTTGATACTTACAAGAGAATTAGAGCTATTATCTTACGATTGTATTATTCATCTTTCTCAAGTCTGTGAAACTCAGAGAACCCTAGTTCTTTGATCACTCCTTTGAGAACTAATATCAATAATAGCTTAAGTGGATGTAGGTCATTACCATTTTGTGGGGCCGAACCACTATAATTTGTTGTGTCCTTTACTGTTTTTCCATTAGATCTATTTCAACACCTTCATTCACATCAAGCGTTTGACTCCGTGTCAATTGACCAAATCGAGGGTCAACATAATAGGACTTTGGTTTTAAAATATTTAATATTTTTCAAATTTTTGGAGAACCATAGTCATTAATTTTCTAAAGATAAATAATAAAAATACTATTTTTAATTTTATAATAAGCTTATTTTAAGAATTATATTCAATCTCCACCATTAGTTTAACAAAGTCAATAGCTTAATGGGGCCTCGAGATGCTTTGATTCGCCCCCCTACGAAAGGTGTTCATTAGTTATTTTGACAAGGTTAAATTTCGAAAGATAGATAATTATAGGTCAAATTCTACTAGACTCACCCCTACGGTGACTACTAGGACTAAATCTATGATTATCGAAACCATGGGTCTAGCTCATAAAATAAGAGATTTTGTTTCCTTATTTTGATAAAATAGTAGGTTGTTAATAATGGTGTCCATTATTAAATAAGTTTACCACTTTATTTAACTTGTGGTATTTTTTACTCTCGCCAACCGGGACAAGGATATCATAAATTAGTTAAAAACCTAAAGAAATAAAGATATTATTATTTTGGTATGTTTTCTCATATCTTAAATATTTTAGTATATGTTGTTTTATTTCTTGAAATATGTGTGAATAGGAGTTTTATTGAGAAAATGTGATTGATTTCTATTTTATTGATAATTTGTAGTTTTAAGTTAAGTAGTGTCTGTGTCTACTCCCATCCTTTCTCAACTTTCGATGGAGAAACTCACTGGAGAAAACTTCCTTAATTGGAATCAGAATATCAACATTGAGTTGATTGAAGACAACTCCCGAGTTCGTCATGATTGAGGAATCCCCAGAACAAGCATTGTGTCTGCACGTTCGTGATGGCACCGTAAATGCTTGGATAGCACTGTCTTTGCACATACGTAATGACATCGTGAATGCTCGAATGGAATTGTGTCCGCACGTTCGTGATCAACTCAACTATGGTCTGACGCAGCTCATGTACAGACTTCAGTTTATTGAGCCTATCATGGGTGGACCAAGTAAGGGAGGAGAAAAGAAGACAACTACTACTACTGCTGCTGATCCAGCTAAGGCTGAAGCTAACCAAGCTTCGTCTTCGAAAGCAGGAAACAAGAGGAAAGGTGGACAAAACAACAACCCCAAGCCTACAAAGGCTGCAAATACGAGTGCACAACCAAATGCACAGATGCCTAAGGGGAAAAACAAGAAAGGTAAAGGTAAATGTTTTCACTACAAAGAGAAGGGGCATTAGAATAAGGATTTCCCCAAGTTTCTAGCAGATAAAAAAAAAGGTAATGATTATAGTTCATTTATCTTGGAAACATGTGTTTTAGAGAATGATAAATCCGTTTGGATTATTGATTCTAGATCTACTAACCATGTTTGTAACTCTTTACAGCTTCTTGAATTGTGGGAGGAAGTGGACGAAGGCAGCTTAAAGCTTAGAGTTGGGAGCGGAGCGTTCGTTGCGGTCCAAGCTAGAGGAAGAGCTCATCTGAAGTTCAAATATAAATTTTTAATTTTAAATGATGAATTTTTTATTCCAGATTTTAGTAAAAATTTAATTTCAGTTTTCATGTTGCAATTTGAACGATTTGTTATGACTTTCACAAGTTCTAATATATTTGTTTCTTTCAATGGATCACAATTGTGTATTGCATGTTTGGAAAATGGGCTTTATATTCTGCGACCTAACAAACCCCTTGCTCTTAACAATGATTTATTCAAAGTAGCTAAACCTATGACCAATAAACGTCAAAGGACCGATAACGATAATGTGACATATTTATGGCACTTGAGACTAGGTAACATTGACTATGATAGGATTCAAAGACTTACAAAGGACAGACCTTTGAGGGAACTCACCTTAGGTGAATTACCTATCTGTGAATCTTGTCTAGAAGGTAAACTGACTAAGCGTCCATTCTCTGCAAAGGGTGATAGGGCCAAAGAACCACTTGGACTTGTGCATTCAGATGTTTATGGACCTTTGAATGTACAAGCCAGGGGTGGTTTTGAGTATTTCGTCACTTTCATTGACAATTACTCTAGATACTCATGTCTTTACCTAATGCATAGGAAATCATAAACATTTTCAAAGTTTCAGGAATTCCTAGCATTGGCTCAGAACCAATTAGGTAAAACGTATAAACATAATCATTGGGGGCTACGCCCTACAACACAATCATATAGGGTCGTGCCCTGCAACACAAACTATAGGACCTCGCCCTGCTCTACGGGTACAATAGTTTTCTTACCCGTGTCCCGAGCTTTCCAAGCATCGATATCCCGAGCACAGTCCCCTAGTCCGAGCCTCGCTGAAAACCTAGTCACAATGCATCAACAATATCCATCCATCAAGTTCTAATCCATTAAATAATTTTGGGTTACAATTCTAGTCTCCAGGACCTTGAATTCTATCAATCTGGGTGATAAAATCCATCCTGAGCCTTAACTTTTGGATTCCCGAGCCTAAAACCTCCCTGGGGTCCAAAAACTCACTAAGCTCCATGTCCCCAAGATCCCATGCCACGGCCCGCCTCAACCAGAAACCCCAACCCCCAAAACAAGCTATGTGCGCAGCGGCCCAATCTATGGTGTGCCGCGGCCCGCCATTCTTCCTGGCCTCCCAAGTGTTCTAGAGGGCCGCGGCTCAGCAAGAACAATCCCGCGGCTCGACCCTTCGAACCCAAAAAAATCCTCCATTTTCACCACCAAAACTAAGCCAATTTACCCCAAAATCAATCCAACAACCCAACTTAATCACAACAGTAGCTCTACTATAGTCTCAGCAACAAAACCTAACAAGAATTAACCCCAAACCTCATCTAGAAACTCAAGGGTGATTCACCACCTAGCTCACATGCATAACCTTAAAACACCAACAAAACTCAGCATAATTCAGTTAATTAAATGCTAGAATCCTTACCTCAACTGATAGCTTTGCCCTTGAACTAATCCTCAACCACTGCCAGCTTCAATCCCTTAAAACTAAGCTTTCCAATTCTTTAACTCATAAAAGTCTTCAAACATAAGAGAGAGAAGGAAGAGAATCGAAGGAGAGGGAGAGAGAGATGTTTGGGTCGGTTCACCAAAATTTCTGAATGCTTCCTTAGTTTTGTTTTACTTAACTTAAGTCTCTAAGGTTACCTCCAAGGCTCGGGGTACCGAAAACGTCCCCGAGGGCAAAATGGTAAATTTCCCCGATATTCCCTCCTAAACGTTCTAACTTCAAATGTATCTCCAAATATTTATTTTCATAACTCGATAACCCAATAAAATGTCTAATACTCGAAATACCCCTCAACCCGCCCCGAGTCGGGTATTCGACCCCGTTGTGACTTTCTAGCTAAACCGCTCCCTAGGACTGTCTCGGATCGTGCAACACGAATATATCACAATATTTACAATTATTACATTTATGCCATCAATGGGCTAAAATTACAAACATGCCCTTAACAACCAAACGGGGCCCACATGCATATTTAATTCACCTAAACATGCATCTCTAATCACATACTCATAAAATTCACATATTAACATAATAAATCACTTATTTCCCTCTAGGCACACTAATCAAGGCCCTAAGCCCTATTAGCAAATTTGGGACGCCACAAAAGTAGTTTTAGAGGAGATACTTAAAGATTTGAGTCCAACCAATGTTCCATCATCATCAACGCAAGTTGATGATGAAATTTCCACTCTTCATGTCCAACCGACGCAAGTCGATTTAAATGAAGATAGTACCACTGTTCCTAAGCAAACAGTCACAGAGCCTCGTCATAGTGGGAGGGTTTCTAGGAACCCAGTTCGCTATGGTTTGGATGGTGAAACCAATATGGTTGTTGGTGACACTAGTGATGATGATCCATTGTCTTTCAAACAGGCAATGGCTATCCCTTAAAATGAACTATGGCTTGAAGCCATGAAACAAGAAATGGAGTCCATGTACTCAAATTCCGTCTGGGATCTTGTGGAAGCACCTAGTGACTTTAGGGTCATTGGGTGCAAGTGGATCTACAAGAAGAAACGAGGTGTTGATGGAAATATCGATACTTATAAAGCTCAATTAGTGGCAAAGGGTTATACCCAAAGAGAAGGTGTGGACTATGAGGAAACTTTTAGTCCGGTAGCCATGCTCAAGTATTCGCATCCTCCTATCCATAACAGCCGCTCTCGACTATGAGATCTGGAAAATGGACATCAAGACATCTTTTCTTATTGGAAAGCTTGATGAAGTCATTTATATGTATCAACTAGAAGGATTTAAAGTAGCTGGACAATAAGGAAAAGTTTGTAAGTTGAATAGGTCCATTTATGGACTTAAGCAAGCTTCTCATTCTTGGAATCTTAGGTTTGATGAAATAATCAAAATCTATGGCTTTGAACGAAATATTGATGAGCCATGTGTTTACCAACTGATGGCAAATCAAATAGTGGTATTCCTTGTAACGCCCTGGATAGCCAAGACTGCTACACTGTGTACTTATAAAGGTGTAGGACTTGCTAATCAAGTCATTTAGTTAAAAACGTGTTTGCTAAAATCATTAACGCGCTAAGGTTAAAAGGGTTTTGGTCCCAAAAGATACTTTTCATACAATTTAACATTTTAAACATGGGATCCCAAAAGAAACAACATTTAAAAGTCTGTTTACAAAATTTATAGTGTACAGACAACCACTAGCCATTCTAAAGGCAAAACATATGTTTATGGTTCTCCTGTCCTTGTCTCCCCTCAACCGTGGTGGCTGAGCAGCTTTTCATGTACATTCTGCTCCCAGAGCTCTCTAAATCAAGGCTGATCAAGCTTACCCTTTCCTTTACTTGCACCACGAAGCACCCATGAGCCAAGGTCCAGCAAGAAAGCGTAATATCATAACACAAGTACTGATAATAATCATAAACCCTTTAAGCATGTTTAAACATTTAGCAATCCCTAATAAACATATAACTCATTGACATAAACATGAATTCACAAGCTAACAATTAGCCCTTCAACATATCATATTCAACAATCAACCACAACAACCAGATTACACAATAAATAGGGTCAACACCCTTAGGTCGCACCCTCTGTTTGCCCCACTGACTCTGGCCCGCTTAAACCGAGCTCAGTGCATAATAAGCTGTCCTCAGCTACCAATGGCCGAGCCGCGCCCTGTGCACTAATGTAAACTTTGATACTCTTAGGCCGTTTGTTTACTATTCACATGGCATAATACCATCCTCTATAAGGCATACAAATTAGGGAAATCCTTAGTCCCATTATGAATCCACAACCAGGTGCAGTTTTCTTACCTTAAATTTCCAAACGCTTCGATTATGAGAGATGCCCCTTGAGCACGATCCATCTCTCGAGCCCTAGCTTTTTACCTAGTCACAACCAAGATAAGAGATTCCATTAATATTCGAATAAAGGTTTCTGGGCGAGGTTCTAGCTCTTGGGACATTGAATTCCACCAAGCACGGTGGTGGAATCGATCCCGAGCACCCTAGGTTAGGTTCCCGCACTTAAAACCTTCAAATAACCGAAAATGCCCTTAAGGGTCGCGACCCTAAAGACCTGCGCCGCGGCCCGCCCCCTAAAATAGAGGCTAGGCCTCTCTGACCACAGACACGCGTCGCGACCCTGCCATGTGGCGCCGCGACGCTTCCTTACTGCAGAGCCTCCTTGGCTCTTCTTCGCTTCGCAGGGCCGCGACACTCTAGAACAGAGTCGCGGCCCAGCCCCTCGTGCCCAGAAAATCCACCATTTTTAACATCCCAACCTTGCTTAAAACCACCCCAAACCATCCTAATTCCAAAATCCCTTAATCACAAAACTCCTAACATGATTCTATCAACATAATCCAGCAAAAACCTAGCTTAGAAACTCATTAAAATCCCATTTTAATTTCTGAAACCCAGAAGCTCAAGAACAAAAAAACCAGACATGAAACACCAGAATTCAATCATTAGATCATAAATTCAAGCTTACCTCCACTGCAGAACCACTTCTCTAAGCAAATTCTGAGCTAACTCCCAAGCTTCCTGCCTTAATTCAACCTTGAAATTAAGAACCTAAGAACCCTTAGATTTCAGCCCAAAAACCTCGCAACCAACTGATCAAAATGAAATTCAGTGCTTACCTTTTTTTCTAGCTTGATTCCCCTAGCTTCCACTGAGTTAATCCTCCAATTTCTCAGCTCAAACCTCTGAATTCCCAGCCAAATCCCCTTAGTTTTCAGTGGTTTCCTTGGGAGAGAAGAAGAAAGAGGAGGAGAGAAAAAGGAGAGGGCCGGTTCCTTAAGTTTCCACTATTTTTCTAAGTTTTATCTATCTATCCTCTAGCAATTAAACCAATCCTGAGGCTCGGGGTACCGGAAACGTCCCCGAGGGAAAAATGGTAAAATTCCCTAGTATTCCCGCCTAAACTTCCTAACCTCAAATATATCTCCAATTATTTATTTCCATAACCTGATAACCTAAATAACCGTCCAATACCTGAAATACCCCCTGACCTGCCCCAAGTCAAATATTAAGCCCAGTTGTGACTTTCCTGCTAACTAGCTCCCTAGGATCGCCTCAAGTCGCATGCTACAGATTTACCCACATAATAATGTGGTTCTCACAATTATAGCATATAATTATATTTACATTCATATAACCATACATGCATGCTTATCATATAATCATGCATTAAATTAATAAATTCACACATAAGCCACTTATGCCCTCCCGGCAGACTAATCAAGGCCCTTAAGCCATATTAGTGATTTTGGGTCATTACATTCCTGGTTCTTTATGTAGATGAGATCTTACTCATTGGAAACAATGTTAAGAAATTATCAGATGTGAAGAATTGGCTGAGCATTCAATTCCAGATGAAGGATTTGGGTGAAGCAAGATATGTTCTAGGTATCCAGATCATCAGGGATAGAAAGAACAAACTCTTAGCTCTATCTCAAGCAGCTTACATAGATAAAGTGCTTGAACATTTCTCAATGACAAATTCCAAGAAAGGGTGTCTACCGTCCTGCCATGGAATTCATCTTTCAAAGAAGCAATCTCCCCAGACTCCTGAAGAGGAAGATGCAATGAGAAAAGTTCCTTACGCATCTGCACTTGGAAGTCTGAAGTATGATATGTTGTGTACTAGACCAAACATCTGCTATGCAGTGGGAGTAGTGAGCAGGTATCAGTCAAACCCAGGACCGGAACATTGGATAACAGCAAAGCATATCCTGAAGTATTTAAGGCGGACTCAGGATTATATGTTAGTCTACAAGGGTGGTGTTCTGAACCCTGTAGGCTACACCGATTCAGATTTTCAGACTGATGTCGATGGTAGGAAGTCTACTTCTGGAATGGTGTTTACTCTTGGGGGTGGAGCTGTGATATGGAGAAGCGTAAAGCAATTTGCAATCTCAGATTCCACCATGGAGGCTGAGTACATAGCCACGTCAGAAGCAGCTATGGAAATAGTTTGGCTTAAGAAGTTCTATTCGGATCTTGGTGTCATTCCAGAAATGGATAAACCGCTTGTGTTGTTTTGTGACAATACAGGAGCGATAGCCAACTCAAAAGAACCTCGTAGTCATAAGAGGAGTAAGCATATAGAAAGGAAGTACCACATTATTCGAGAATATGTGGCCATGGGAGATGTGAAGGTTATGAAGAATGCATCTGAATACAATCTTGCAAATCTGTTCACAAAGACACTACCAGAAGCTTCATTTGATAAGCATATCAAGGAAATGAGATTAGTAGAATTAAGGCATTAGTTTCAATTAGTGCAAGTGGGAGTTTGTTGGGGTTTTATGCCCTAATTAAAAAACCCAAATTCTTTGTAACCTCATTCTATTATCAATAAAAGAATAGAAATCATTTTTTGACTTGGTCAATCACTTTGCTCACATGTTTTATTTTCATGATTATTTGTTTAATATAAACTTATATTAAATCCTGAGCATATAGCTAATCGTATTTATAGTGACGTAATCACAGTGGAATATAAATATGATTATAAGTTCAAATATAAGTTAGTCCTAAAATTAGTCAGTGCACAGGATTTACACTGACTTGCCAATCTACGATATGATCTACTTACACATTGTAGTGTTATGTTGTTTCCAAAACATTAGCAAAGTAGATAAGATTGGATGTATTTGTTACATCGGACATGAACGATATTGACAGTTGATAAGATAAGTAAACATATTGTTATTATCTATTCTAGTCATATCATATAGTTGACCATAGGTCAATTCAATCTCAATTCTGAGTGGTTAGTATTCTAATTGATTGTATTATTTGAGTTCTTTGACTTGTTCGTTACCAGCTTACCCTACGGACTAGCCCATACTTACATCTTAGGAACTCGGTAGTATAATTAAGTGGGAGTGTTAATCATGGATATGAACATCTATAGCTTCTGATGAAGAAGTGAAATGATGGTTTTCTTTTATTTTGGTTCAAGGTATTAAATGATAGAGATCTCATTTCAGTAATTAAATTAATTTACTGAAATATCATTTACAAGAAACTAAGTGTTTTACGGATAAAATACAATGAGGGGGTAAACCAGTATTTTAGTCCCATCTCATTGTAGACCGTCTATAGAGGATTGAGCGACAATTATGGTTGTAACAATGGATAATTAATAGCGTATATATATTTGTTATAGAGCGTTCTATGAATTCAAGAGTGCAATTCCGAGTCTTTAGTGGAGTCACGAGGAATTAATAAGTTAGTAAATTTATTTGTTAGATTTATGATAACTTATTGGAGCTTGATTTTATAGGCCCATGGTGCCCAATGTACCTTGGATAAAATCATCTAGATAGTCTCAATTAATTGATTTAATTATCAATTAGATTTATCAAAGTTGACCAGGTCAATTTTGGATAGTTTCGCAGAGTTGTGTAATTTTGAGAAGAAAAGATAAATTATGGCAAATTTATTAATTAAGATAAATTGGTATCTAAATTAATAAATAAGTTTAAATCAAGGTTCAAATTATAAATAATTAATTTGATAAAGGATTTAAATAATTATTTAATTAATTAAATCAATAGAAAATAATACAAGCCTTGATTTTAACTCTAATGGGCTTATAATCAAATGAGAAATTTCACGGCCTAAAGCTCATGATAATTTTGACCTAGGACTGTTAATTGGATATTATTTTATTGATTTTTTAATTAAATAAATAACCTAAATGAGTCTATAAAATGAATGTTAAGTTAGAGTTGAAAACAGAGGACAGACATAAGTTTAATCACTGGTTTTCTTATAGTTTTAGATTCTCTCTAAACACAAGTCCTTTTTCTAAGCCTCTTATTATTCTTTTCTCTTCTTCTCTCTGTATCTATCTCATGTGTTGAGAATTGCCCACTCTAATCTAGGTGATTCTAAGGATACTTTGGAAGACTGTGAATATAATAGAAGATCGGTTCAATTTCTTGATAATACTCTGCGACAGAAAGGATACAAGGGTTAGAGAAACTGAAGGAATGACTCATTCATTCCACTGCGTATACTGTAAGTATTCTTATCATTGTTTTTCTTTGAATTCAATTTTAGAAACATGTTCTAAGTTATCTCATATTAAATTGTTTAATATTAGATCTACATGAAAATAAATAAAGATCATGTATAAGTTTCCCAACAGGGACCTAGGCTTGATGATAAGCAAGATTTTGATGATTGATTTACAGAAGAGAAAAATCCAAAAGGGAGGGACCTGACCTTCATAATGAGCAAGATTTTGATGATTTGTTTACCAAAGCGAAAAATCCAAAAAAGGGGTCTATTTTTTATTTAATTTTTTTGTTTGATTGTTGTTTATTGATTGTTGTTTTTTAAAAAAAACTATTCTTATGTTTGTTTTTGTTTCTTTAGGAAACACATATATTTCAAGAATGTAAACATCATTAAGACCACTCTTAAGCTTGGGCCAGACCATATGAGTGACAAGATGTAGTTTTACAAGCTTAGTACCTATGGTGAATTTCTTTCCAACTCAATGAGTTTTTCTCTAGGGTTTTAAAGGTTATGTTGAGTTGTACTTGTTTATAAGTTATTTTCTAGATCCTTTCATATTTGTTTTATTTTGTTGTTGTTGTTGTTGTTTTTGTATAGTTGATTTAATGTTGTTTGTTTTGTTGTTGGGATGTTGTTTTAATTTTTTTTATATATTATTTGTGGCAACAATGCAAACACAACACAATGGCAACACAACATTAACGTTTTGATAAATAAAAATTTCAAAATGACCTCCTTGTTCTCATTATATTTCCCATAATTTCAACACAGTGTTTTACATTAAGATTTACAATACAATTAGATAGCAACCAAAACATCTATAAAATTAAAGTGATAGATTAGAAGGTATCTAGAAGATTTTGATAATTCAATTTTTTTGAAATTGAAAGTTTGGTTCCTATTATTTTCCTGTTTGATTTGTAGTATTTTTATGAAATTATTTTCCATTTCTTCACCTAGATCTTCATGTGGGTTGCATTATTGTTGCTTTCTGAAGCTTCATTGCCAGCATTCATGGAGTTTTTCATTTGCTCTTCGTTGGTTGTTGTGAGTGATTAACGTAGGAGAAGTCCTTCACCTACGATACCATGTTTAAGAGTAGGTATACTTTTGTAAAATTTTATTTGGTATTGTTATACCCAAAATTCGGCATTGCCATATGGTGGCCCGCAAAGCAATGACGTGTCAAGACAAAAAAGCAAGACGTTACTGTAACGCCCTGAAATCCCTAATAGAATTAAGTCCATGGATTAGCGTTTTGGGAGAGAACATGGGGAAATTATGTGATTTATATGCTTATATTATTTAGTATGCATGATTATGTGTATTAAATGTGATCAAACGCCCGCTTTTGTTCAAAAGTGGCATTTTCGTAATTTTGGCCTGTTGAGGGTATATTTGTTATTTTATATGCTATGTGATTGAGACCACATTCTTATATGGATATATTTGTAATATTTGACTTGAGTCGATCATGTTGAGAAATTTAGCAGAAAAGTCACAATAGAGAATTATACCCGCTCGGGGTGAGCCAAGGGGTATTTTGATAATTTTGCATACTTGAGAATTATTATAAATTGAAACAAGTTTAAATATTGGTGTTTGGAAGATTAGTGGATTTAGTTGAGAATTTTGAGATTTAGTGGAAATTTAAGCTAAATGATCATTTTTCCCTTGAGTATTTGGAGGTTAAGTGACGGGAGGGGTAGTTTGGTCATTTGACCTGTTAATTGGTGAAATTTTGGCTAAGGCTAGAGTTAGTGGTTCCAAGGGCTAGAGTTAGGTTGGAACTCAGCATCTGGAATTAATCCCTAATGAGTACTTTATTTACATTGTGACTAGGATTCCTGCAAGGCTCAAGACAGGGATCGCACTCGGGGTCGTATCACTATTTGCACAGGACTCGAGGTAAGAAAACTGCACCTGCACTGAGTTTAGGGCATTGGCCCCGGTTATTGAACGTGGTTATAACCACGATTTGAATGCCTATTTAAATATGAATGTATTTGGACTCTGAATAATTGTGTTATACTTGAAATGCATATTTGTTTGTATTTTTCTGGAAAGCTCGGCTTATAAGCCATGGTCGGCAATAGCATGTGGAATGCAGGTCATTATGGGTGGTCCACTCTAGGAGTGAGGTATGTGCTCGTTCGGCATAGAGGTCGCATAACTGATTTATATGCTTGCTTAAGTTTGATTTTATTTGCAAAGCATGCTGTTTATGATTCTTATTCTGTTGATTATTTGTTTCCATTTAAATTTAGTTTTCTTGGTGGGTCTTGGCTCACGGGTGCTACGTGGTGCAGGTAAGGGCAAGGAGAAGCTGGACTAGCCATGAGTTGGAGAGCTCTAGGGGCGGTGTGTACATATGCAGCCTGCTCAACCGCCGTGCTCGGGATTACATTTTAGGGAGTAGGGTTATGCCCCATTTTGCCGCTTAGGCCGACCACTTTTGTATTTTGTGAAACGAACGGTTCCTAGTGCGCAACAAAAATTGCGGAATGGTGACATAGGTATATAACAAAAAATTTCATATAAACTCTTTTATATGCGGATCCATCAATATGCAATATGTTAATCAAAAATCAATATATATATATATATAAATATATGTACAATACCATGATTAAAGGACCTATCTCTAGTAGCCTATTAAGTGTCCTTGAATCTTTTCAAAAAATCAACGATCTTCCTATTCTTGCTTTGAATACTCAACCATGATCACCTAAGACGTTCTCTACACCTCAAGAGGAGTGTGGGCATATAAAGAACAATGATTGATTTTCTGAATCACAAGATGTTCTCAACACATGAAATCTTGGATTTTAGGCTAGAGAGAAAAACTTATTTTTCTTTCTTCTCTTATGAGTGTAAGGAGAAAAATGAATTGAGAATTTCATTAACCACCTATCACGAATAGACTACTACTCTTATATAGAATAGTAGTATATTATTATCACATAATAATAATAATAATTGCGACATAAATACCTAATGTTTTACACTTGCTACAGTTAAATACCTAATATTTTATTTTGACGGCAAAAATACTCAATTTTCAATATATGTTAAAAATAAATACCTAATCATTTTTCTTTGCGGCAAAAATACTTAAAGTTTTTAAAACATTATTTTTTTCAATACCTCCTATGTTGGAATTGTTAAATGTTGACTCACCAAATATGTATTACTCTATAATTTAGGTATTTTTGTTATCAAAATATGTATTTTTTAAATTTGTATTAATTTAAAATGTCTTTTCAATTCATTTTTCTAATTTAAAATATATATTTTTTAAAAATAAATATGAAATGGACCGATTACAGAGTGATATATATATGCTTAGTCAATATGCTTAATAGCTCCAACACATGAGGTACTGACAAAAATAATAATTTAGCAACTTTATGCATTTTTGCCGCAAAGAAAAAAGATTAGATATTTATTTTTAACAAATATTGAACATTTAGTATTTTTTTCGTAAAAGATTTGATATTTAATTGTAACAAGTGTAAAATATTATATATATATATGTCGCAAATACCCCTAATAATAATAACAATAATGATGATGATGATGAAAACCAATTAAGACAAAGTCAAACTTTTCCTTATATAATTTATTTATTAATTTATCAAAAAAAAATTTGAAAAATCCAAAAGCTCACTAAGTGAGTAGTTGTACCCGTTGGTGCAATCCTGAGACTATTCCATGCATGTAGCACTCCTATAATTTGCGAGATTTGATTTTTCAACTTTTATTTAATTAAATAAATTGAATTCAAATAAATAAGATATCATCGTTTTAAGGAAATGAAGATGAAAACCAAAAATTCAAATTTGAATTCATTATTATCACATTATTATTTATTAAATAAATATAATAATTCAAAACTATTTTGTTTTACCATATTTATTTACTCCCACTAAATAAAATAATTAATTTTAAAAACCAATTCTTTTATTTATTTATTTATTTCGATATTTAGTGTATAAATTAATTTCAAAAATTAATTAAATTAATTTTACTTAATTATTCAAAATTACACTAATTAATTATTCAATCTCAATTATCATATAATTATATATTTGTACCGAAGAACAAATTTTCTCTCAAATAGTCTTTTTCATTTTCATCATTGTATCAACTCTTCCATTGAATAGTGTGGATAGAGCCGCCATAGGGACCTATGGACCTATAATTCCAAGCTCCAATAAATTTAGATTATTGATCAAATCTATTTAATCTAATAATCATAATTTATTAATCTCATTATTATTCCACTAAAAATATGAGATTGTGCTCTTCCAATTAAAGATATATATTTAGTGAGTACTTTATTGTAACCATAAAGTGTTCATTGAAATAATCATTACATACAAATTAATCCTCTATTAATGGTTCATAATTAAGTGGGAATAAAATTACCGTTTTACCCTTATAATTGTTTCTTGTTTCTTAGAGTATCATTGGCTTTACTAGTGAAGGTTAATTCATAATAGGGGGAACCATTATTCAATCTATAAGAAGGTATATTTTATGTATATATTTACTATGTCCCCAGCCATATATATCATCAAATCACCAAAACAATAGTTTTTAGCCTAGTCATTTTGACAAACCCTACGCATAAATCAAATGACATATATACGAGTTCATAAAAACCTTAGGATTAAGATCAACTTAAATATGATCATCGATTGATGTGTTTAATTAATATTATGAAACAATATTTAATTAAGCATTAATTAACACATCTGGTCCAGTTCTATATATTCTCAATATATAAAGTACCTCCACTAAAGCGTCCTACTACACTAGTGACGCAGATCTAGGCCACATTATTCATAATACTAGCAAACCATACTTGCAGTATTTAATCTAAAGATTCCATAACTTTATTTTATTGCGAACTATTTTAAGTTCGTTATCTCAATCACGATCCTCCCATAACAATATGAGATTGAGACCACATAGAAGAACTTGAGAATTTTCTGATATTTACATAATATTATCAAGAATAATATGGACATAAAATTTATACATAACAATTCAATCCATTTATTTATTTAAATTAAAAATATTGTCCAATACAAATGCTTTCAGGACACTATTCCCAACAATTTTTTTTTATATCTATAATTAATTTATAAACTCTTTTTGGGATCCCGTGTATAAACTCAAACTTTTAATGAAATGTATTACTTCTTTGATCAAAAATTTTAATACCTAAACCATTAGGTAACTTTAATCACACGTTTAAGTCCAAATGACTTGCTTAACGAGTTAAGCACTATTTTAAACACACATTGTAACCGTCTTGGATTAGTAGGGCGTTACAACTTGGTATCAGAGCCACCAAGGTTTAAAGGTTCTCGAAGAATGGCTGAATATGCATGCTCCTCGCTAAAGATAAGCTTGACCAACAGTTTGGTAACTAATGAAGTGAATGTAACGCCCTAAACTCCAGGGATCGTTACGGTGTGCCTTTTAAACAGTGCTAAACTCGCTAATCGAGTCATTTGGCCATAATCGTGTAACTAAGTATGATTAGCGGTTTAGGGTTAAAAGTTTTGGTTAAGATCTAACGTTTCACTAAAATGTTTACAATAAAAGATCCCAAAAATATAATTTAAAGGTTAATTACAATAAAAGATTTACAACCAGCCGACCTAAGCAGAAAAATAGGGTTTACCCCTAGTTCCTCTTTCAACCCTCGGCCGTGGCGGTCGAGTAGCCACATATGTACACATCATCACCTAAGCTCTCCAACTCAAGGATGGTCCAGTTTCTTTTGCCTTTACCTACACCACATAGTACTCGCAAGAAAACTCAATATGCTCATGAACAAGTAATAACAAGTTACTAAGTCATAATAGGCATGCCTAGCAGTAATAACACTACACATGCATGCAAGCAGGTACAAATAAATGTTTGTGAAGTCCTGCACTCTGGGTAGATGACTAATAAGTCTCCCACTCTGAGGTAGATGACTAATAAGTCATTCTTTGAACAGTTGACTAATAAGTCATTCTCTAAATAGATGACCGATAAGTCTATCTCGGTCAGATGACTGATAAGTCTATCTTGGTCAGATGACTAATAAGTCTATCTCAGTTAGATGACTAATAATTCCATCTCGGTTAGACGACTAATAAGTCTATCTCGGTCAGATGACTAATGAGTCTATCTCGGTTAGATGACTGGTAAGTCCATCTCGGTCAGATGACTGATAAGTCTATCTCGATTAGATGACTGATAAGTCTATCTCAATTAAATGACTGATAAGTCTATCTTGGTCAGATGACTGATAAGTCTACCTCGGTCAGATGACTAATAAGTCTACCTCGGTCAGATGACTAATAAGTCTATCTCGGTCAGATGACTGATAAGTCTATCTCGATTAGATGACTGATAAGTCTATCTCGATTAGATGACTGATAAGTCTATCTCGATTAGATGACTGATAAGTCTATCTCGGAGGTCCCATACCCTCCTAGCCATGTGACGTGTAGGTCACCTTAGCCTTTTTGGCTCTGGCTCTAAATAACTAGCCTTTAGACTAGACAAGCGCTTTTAGTTTTCATCGAACTTGAGGTCGGTCCTTCATTAATGCTCATGATGAGTCATTCAATGCAGATGTCAATTAGGTCTAATATTTTCAGCTTGTGTTAAACACGCTAAAACCATCCTTGACTCATAAGTCAATGCCATACGACCAGTGCTCGATACTACTGCCGAACTTGACTAATAAGTCACAACTTCACAGTTAATACCAATACCATTGTCGATTCTGACTAATAAGTTAGTGCCATTCACAAGTGAGCAAGATTTCCTAAGCATTTTATATGCAATCAATGTCCACATTTAAACACTCAGCATGCCTCAATGATAGCCATGCATGTCACATATGGGGTGCAGTTTTCTTACCTCTGGTTCGAGCGAGAAATAACAATTGAATGACCCTTGAGAATGATCGATCCTTTAATCCCTTAGCGATCACCTAGTCATAACCAAATATAACTTCCAATTAATGAAATCAACAATAAAAGGTTCTTGACCTAAACCTCACTCCTGGGACCCCGAATTGTACCCAAACGATGAGTAGATTCGATCCCGAGCCTTAGGAAATGAAACCCCGAGCCAAAAACCCTCAAAAGTGCCCAAAATATGCATTAGAGAAAACTGGGTAGCGCTACAGCGCTACCCCCCTAGCGCCCCAGCACTACAATCAGGGGAATTTTGCCCTGGCTAGCGCTGTAGCGCCACCCTTTGGGCGCTATAGCGCTAGGACCAAGCAGCTTCATGGTTTTAGCCTCCTTCGAATCCTCCATTTCCAACCTAAAAATCAAGCTTCCAAACCTCATTTAAACACCCAAATGAACCCAAAAACATCTACACATGACCTAGGCATCATAGCCCAAGTAACCTTTGCCAAAAACCCCTTTGAATTCTCAACTTTCCAACTCAAAAACCAAACTGAAAACCAAATGAAAACAAAGCAAGAACTAAGGTTTTAATGGCCAGAAACTCACCTCAATCTCAGCTTAGCACCCTCTTCAATGGTGGAACACAACCCTAGCTTATCAAAGCTTGGTTCCCTAGCTTGATTCCTCAAAAGAAGCTTCAAAATTCAAGAAGAAAAGAAGAAGAAAATGGTGTGCGGGAGAGAAGAAAATGGTGCTCTATTTTGGGTTTAAACTTCTACAACTTTCCTTGATTCAAATATATCCTTAGGTAAAATGACAATATTGCCCCTAGGTCATTTTAAATCCTCTCATGGCCACCAAGGGTAAAATCGTCCTTTCCCGCCTATCTCGTTAATCATAATTAACGCCCTCCAATTCACATTATTCTTAATATTCTCAAATGCTAATAAATCACCTCCCATTACCCTTTAATTCCCGGTAATGTTGTAATCCTCAAATCACCCCGAGACTCACCCCGAGCCCTGAAATTAATCCCGTTATGACCAGACCGAAAACTTGCATTCAAAGATCATCTCATGCCGAATGTCTCGAACAAATCCACATTATAATGTGGCCTTATTCAAAATTCACCAGCATGCATGAAAATATACAAATGTGCCCTCAACATGCCAATTTTCCAAAATGCCCTTATAATAAAATGTGGACCCATATGCATGCATTTATCATCATATAATAATATAATTCACATAAACATGCATATAATCATTTAATGGCATAATAAATCAATTATGGCCCTCCTGGCCTCCTAATCAAGGTCCTGAACCTTATTAGGAATTTTGGAGCATTACAGTGAATATGTCCTTAATTACTTAATTTGGATATATATGCCTTATATGCATGCTAGAGTAGGAAGCACGAGTTATACTGATAGGGCGTGGCCCTTGACTGGTATGTGAATATGAAAAGACATGCTTATTAGCATTCATGTTGCATGTGAAAGTTATTGAAATGCTTATTAGCATTACTATTGTGTGTGTAAGCTTATTTGTTCAATTTTGGACTATGGAGTGGTACCATTGTACTGTTATCATTGCCTGATAAGCTAAGTCATTGATTGCAGATATACTTGGAGAGTTATGGCTCAAAGGCGATCAAATAGACTAGCTGACGTTGAAATTGAGGCTACAAATGATAATCAGGGTCAGAACCCTCCCCCAACCTTTGAGAAATGGTAGTAGATATTTGCTTAAATGCAAGCAAGGTTACATAGACAGGAAGAGGAGATTAGATAGCTTAGGCAGTAGAGTCCACTAGGGAACGCTGCCCCACCTCCACCACTAGTGGTACTGCCAGTTTTAGGACAGCCAGAAATTGAGAATAGATGGGAGACTCTCTAGGAAAAATTCAGGAAACAACACCAACCAACTTTTCAGGGAGTGCCAAACCCACTGCGAGCTGAGCAGTGGATGAGTATGATCATCTCTATCCTAGACTTCATAAGGGTAGTAGGCAATAATAGAGTGGCTTACGCCATGTACATGTTATGAGAGGATGCCCAAACCTGGTGAGAGCTAGTATCCCAGACTCGGGATGTAGCTATAATGAATTGGGAAGAATTCAGGTGTGTATTCAATGAGAAGTACCACAACTATGCATTAGAATTGCAAAGTCAGATGAGTTTACCAGACTAATTTAGAGCGACATGACCGTGACTAAATATGCCCTGAAGTTTGATAGGTTGGCCAAGTTTTCTTCTAACATGGTGCCAACCGATGCTGCCAAGAGAGAGAGGTTTGTTCGAGGATTGAACCCCATGATTGCATGGGATGAGGATTACCTCAGTGCCTGGAGTTATTACATATGCTCACATAGTCGAGAATGCCTTTACTGCTGAGGGCGCAGAGGACAGGATTAGGTGCGAGAGCGCCGCTAGGCTGTATGCTAGGAGGGTGGTACCTCCATTTGTGGGATCTAGTAGGGATGGAGACCCTAGTGACTAGAAGAGAAATACCCCAGACACCTCTACTAACTTTGGTTCTGATAGGAGGGTTCGAGGTGCTTAGGCTGGTCGCTAGAATGGCAATGTGGTTTGGAGGAGTTATATTAAGTGTGTCAGGTGAAGGAGGAGCCATTTAGGAGAATGAGGAGCGAAGGCATGCTTTTTGTGTGAGGTGGCTGGGCTTCTCAAGAAGGATTGCCCGAGACCGAAAAAGGAAGAATGAAAGAAGGCGGACAACTTGACTCCAGCTCGAGTGTTCACCTTGGCTCAATCATAGGCTGACGCTAGTCCCTCAGTAGTGATAGGTCAGATTTCTAGTGTTGGTTCTCCTTATAATGTGTTGATTGACTCTGGTGCTACGCATTCATTTGTATCCAGTAGAGTGATTTATAGATTGTGTAGACCTTGTTATTTTTATGTTGTGGGGTTTCGTACTCTGTTGCCTATCAGGGAATTGGTAGTCTCTAGGTGATGGGTCAGGTCATTACCAATAGAGGTTGATAGTAGTGACCTCTCTGTAGATCTAATTGAGTTGGCAATGGAAGATTTTGATATGATCTTAGGCATGGATTGATAGATTGTGTAGACCTTGTTATTTTATGCTGTGGGGTTTGGGACTCTATTGTCTATCGGGGAATCAATAGTCTCTAGGAGATGGGTCAGGTCATTACTAGTATATGTTGATAGTATGGACCTCTCTTTAGATCTGATTGAGTTGGCAATGGAAGATTTTGATACAATCTTAGGCATGGATTGGTTGGCTAAGTATGGGGCGACCATAGATTACAAAAGGAGGATGGTGACTTTTGAACCTGAGGGAGAGGACCCATTTGCATTTGTTGCTACTATGAGCGGATCTCACATTCCTATGATTTCAGCATTGAGGGCTAGAGACCTATTGCAAGGAGGTTTCATACGGTTTCTAGCTAGTGTGGTGGATACCACTAAGGTTATACCAGTTGGACCTGAAGAGACTAGGTTGGTCTATGAGTTCTTGGATGTGTTCCCAGAAGACTTACTGGGATTATCGTCGCACCAGGAGATTGAGTTTGTTATAGAGTTGGCACCAAGGACAGAACCAGTATCCAAGGCACCATATAGAATGGCTCTGGCAAAGTTGAAAGAATTGAAGGTACAATTATTGGAGTTACTTGATTTGGGGTTCATCAAACCTAGCTTCTCTCCGTGGGGTGCACCAGTGCTGTTTGTGAATAAGAAAGATGGGTCATTAAGGATGTGTATCGATTACAGAGAGTTGAAAGTTGACCATTAAGAATAAGTATCCACTACTGAGGATCAATGATTTATTCGACTAGCTACAAAGTAGGACAATGTTCTCAAAGATTGATCTTCGATCTGGTTATCACCAGCTAAGGATCAAGGATGAGGATATCCCAAAGACAACCTTTCGCACGAGGTATGGGAATTATGAGTTCTTAGTTATGTCCATTGGATTGACCAATGCCCCAACGTCGTTCATGGATTTAATGAAAAAGGTGTTCAAGGATTATTTGGACAGATTTGTTGTTGTCTTCATCGATGACATTCTGATTTACTCTCAGTCAAAAACATAACATGAGCAACATCTTCATTTTGTATTGCAAAGATTGAGGGAACACAGGATGTATGCTAAGTTCAAGAAGTGTGAGTTTGGTTGCCTCAGGTGACATTTCTTAGTCACATTGTTAGTAAGGATGAGATTATGGTGGATCCGACAAAGATAAAAGCGGTGAGAGATTGGCCAAGGCCTAAGAGTGTCTCAGAGATCAGGCGTTTTCTTGGTTTGCCTGGGTATTATCGACGTTTTGTGGAAGGGTTCTCAAGGATTGCTACACCATTGAATGAGCTAATATGTAAGAACTTGAAGTTTGTTTGGTATGATAGATTTGAGAATAATTTTTAGGAGTTGAAGCGACGATTGATTACCGCTACAGTGCTTAGTCTTCCATCAGATCAGGAAAAGTTTGTAGTTTATTGCGATGCTTTGAGGCAAGGATTAGGTTGTGTTCTGATGCAGGCCGGTAAAGTTATTGCTTATGCCTCGAGACAATGAAAGGAGTATGAGTAGTGGTACCCCACTCATGACTTAGATTTGGTACAATAGTGTTCACCTTGAAGATATGGCGACATTGTCTATATAGGGAGAAGTGTGAGATCTACACTGATCATAAAAGTTTCAAGTACTTTTTCACACAGAAGGATCTGAATATGAGAGAGAGGCATTTGCCAGAATTGGTAAAGGATTATGATTGTGAAATTCTTTATCATCCAGGGAAAGCTAGCAGATGCTCTAAGTCAGAGAGGCCCAAGACAGTTGTATAGCCTAAAGCAGATATAAAGAGAATTAGCAGAATATATAACCAGAGAGGTAATAGAGTTGGTGGTGGGCTAGTTAGCAAACATTACCTTATAGTCTATAGTCCTAGAGAGGATAAAAGAAGGCTAGATGAATGACTCTCAATTGATGAAGCATAGAGAGGACGTCCTAGCTAGAGTGGATAATCACTTTACTGTTTCTGAGATGGGTCTATTGAGATACAAGGATTGGATTTGCGTTTTGATGGATGTCAGTATTAGACAAGAGATCCTGGACTAGTCTCATACTACTTCATACTCACTGCATCCAAGTACCACAAAGATGTATCAAGATATGAAATATTTGTATTAGTGGTTGGGATTAAGAAGGATGTTACTGAGTATGTGGCTAAGTGTTTGACTTGTCTGCAAGTGAAAGTTGAACATTAGAGGCCGGCAGAGCTATTATAGCCTTTGGGTGTCCCTAAGTAGAAATGGGAGGACATCATCCTGGAATTTTTTGTTGGGTTGCCTAGGACGATGGGTCAAGATGACTCGGTTTGGGTGATAGTAGACTGATATACCAACTTAGTTCACTTCTTTCCTGTAATAACAAATTTCGCTATGGATCGGTATGCTGAATTGTATGTTAGAGAGATTGTACGTCTTTATGGGGCTCTGAAGTCTATTGTGTCAGATCGGGACCCCACTTTTACTTCCAAGTTTTGAGGGAGTCTGTAGAAAGCTATGGGTACACAGTTGAAGTTTAGTACCGCTTACCATCCTCAGACATACAGATAGTCTGAGAGGACGATTCAGATATTGGAGGATATGCTTTGGGCATGTGTATTGGACTTTGAAGGGTCGTAGAGTAAATATCTGCCTTTGATTGAGTTTTCATGCAACAATAATTCAATCGACGATTGGAGTGGCTCCATATGAGATGTTGTATGGGGAAGTCTAGATCACCTGTTCATTGGGATGAAATGGGTGAGAGGAAGTATCTAGGTCCTGAAGCTTTTCAGAGGACCAATGAAGCCATTGAGAAGATTAGAGCTCGAATGCTCACCTCACAGAGTGCACGGAAGAGCTATGCTGACCCTAAGCATAAAAACATAGAGTTACAGGTTGGGGACTACATTTTTCTTCGAGTTTCACCATTGAGAGGAGTAAAATGGTTTAGGAAGAAGGGCAAGTTGAGCCCTAGATTTGTGGGGCCTTTTGAGATCCTGGAGAGGAATGGACAGATGGCCTACAGGTTTCCCTTGCTAATTTTGGAGTGAGCAGCTTAAGTCAACTTGACAGCCTATGACAACCAGATAGTCTCTAAATCGCTTCTTGCGCCAACAACTTAGTTCGTGATACACATCGCCCAAATCTCCTTCATGAAACTCTGAACATGATTCATGTTAGTTTAGGTTAGTCCTGTAACACCCAGCTCAAAGAATGTGTTCAGGTCACAGAAGCTTGGTTATGAGGCACAGTGAAGGATCCCGAAAGGCTCAAAGATTCTTTATATGCCTCATAAAGGCCAAGATTTTATTATGCATTTATTAGCCGATATAACAGATAGATGGTCAATCATATATTTATGTAAATGGGAAGTTTACAAAATTTGTAAGTTACCATATTAATGTACTGTTACCAAAACTTTTCATGAGAATCTCCTATAAATACAAGGTGAATGGACAGAAAAAAGGATCAAATTTCTGTATGCAAAAACTCTGCTGAAATTGTCATAAATAATTTCACCAAGAGTCCTAAACAGATCAATAAGAGTGACTCATGGACTAGGTGGATTTTAACCACTAAACCATGTAAAATCATGTGAGAATTTTGCATTCTTGCTTTTTGTTATTTCTCATACATTCGGTTTACCAAAAGCCTACTTTCTCTGTTGTCGGATTTCTTAATCCATTGTTGCCGAAAAATTGCGTCATGCCCACAAAATCCCCATCTTGGGTACCTGACAGCCATCGAGATGGAAAATGCCCAGTTAAGGAACCATCTTGCCCAGTCCAACAAGCAGATATAGGAGATTTTAGCTCGATTACCCTTTCCTGTAACTGATGCTAATGTCGAAAGGAGACAAAGTGGGTCCCACAAATCCCACAAGAATAATCAACCTAATATCAATTGCTCTGTTAGAATTGCAACTCTGAGTTTTGTACCTTTTGAACGGACTCTGCAAATACTCAACCTGCCAATTCCCATAGGAATCATCAACCTAACATCATCTGTTCCCAGCCACGAGCTGTAAGCTTCATGAATGGGAGCTATTGGACAGAGAGCCATCGCAGAGGCAAGCATGAGAGTGACCTAAGGAATCATTTAAGCTCCACACAAAGTCTTCAATCCGACCCACAATTCGATTTGCCTGATCATCTTAACTCACAAAGAGGACATCCAACTCGCAACGATGATTTGAGTTATACTTAGGCCAGGGGAGATCCATCTATTGTATGTGACAATGGGAATTTCCCACCTAACCAAGCTCAAGATTGGAGGGATAATAACCCGTCTAACTCGTACAATAGGGTGGTAGTTGATAACCTGTTCCAAAATAACCTAGAGACCAAGAATCCAACCCTCGAGCGGCTGGCCTTAATGGAGGAGCAGATGCAAAGACTCATGTCTAGAAAAGACATTGATGATTGTGATTCCGATGAGGAGCTTGAGCCCTTTGCTCCCCATATTGTGGAAGCTCCGTATCTTGCTGGCTTCAAGATGCCGACCATGCCCACATATAATGGAACCACTGATATGTCTAATCACCTTGGGACCTTCAACACACTAATGATGGTCCACAACGTAAACGTCGAACTAAGGTGTATTATGTTCCCGCCAACGTTGACTGGACTGGCCAAACTGTGGTTCAATAAATATAAGAAACATTCAATCACCTCCTGGAGAAAATTATGTTCCGAGTTCAAAAGATAGTTTTGGGCTGCAAAAGAGACCTGAGTAGAGGTTGATTCATTGACTAACATCAAGCAGCAGCCCGATGAATCCCTGAAGGAATATCTCAATCAATTCACAAATGTTGCGGCTCAAGCTAGAGACGCTGATGATAGCTCTCAGCTCATGGCTATGAGGACATGAATTATCGTAGGAGGAGATTTGTGGAAAGAAATCCAGAGAAAAGAAGTGAAGAGTGTAGATGAATTATTGGCTCGAGCTCAAGAATGGATAAATTTAGAAGAGGCAGAGTTTTCTGTCGCATGAACTAGCCATACCCTCGTTCAACTCGTTGGAGTGGTAACGAATGTTGCAGTTGCGACTCAGACCGCTACCCAGAATAACCAGTCGGGGGGCAATAAACGAAAAAAGAATGGTGAGGGCGACCAGAACGGGTCCATGAAAAATAAGCATGGGGATAAATATACCTCCATCTACACCTCCTATACTGATTTAAAGGATACACAAGAGCGTATTTATTTAGTTAACTCTACTTGCCTTCCATGGAAGAAGCCTGAGCCCATGAAGAATCGAAGGGCGAAAAAAGACACAGATAAATTCTGCTGGTATCATAATGACATTGGTCACAACACTAGCGATTGTCGTCAAGTGAAACATAAGACCGACACTCTCATCTGGGCTGGAATGTTAGCACAATACGCTCGAAGCAGGGTAGCTCCTAGTCAACCGGCGGGGCAGAACCCACAACAAGCTCAGGAAAGCCAGGCCAACCCTCAACCAAGTTCAAGGAAATCAGGTTATCCTTCCTCCTGTTGAAGGAGGGGAAATAACCACTATTGCTGGAGGGTCCCACTTGGCAGGAACGAGCAGTGGAGCTCTAAAAAAGGAATATCCAGGAGCTGAAGATACATAATGGTGCAAAATTTGTACTGGAGCAGAGGTTATCAAATCAACAATGGTTGGAGAAACAACCAATCAGTTTTACGAAAGACGACACTAGCCACGTCCAATTCCTGCATAATTACCGGCTAGTGATAACCATCTAACTCGCTAATCGAAGAGTATGAAGGTTATTGATCGACAATGAGAGCTCCGTAAGCATGTTAGTCAAGTCCACCCTTGAAAAGATGAGGCTATCTAAAGACGATCTTAAAGCGACCTCAATGACCATCTATGGATTTTCAGGAGAGGGGACAACAACCATGGGAACAACTGAGCTTGTAATCATATTAGGCGAGGAGACACGAGTTATCGCCAAGATGCTCAAGTTCATGGTAATTGATTGTTTGACCGCCTACAATGCAATTTTGGGGAGACTTGCATTGACGACGTTTGAAGCTATAACTTTAGTTCACCATCTGTCCATGAAATTTCCATCATCCTCGTTGATTTGCACTATGAGGGGCGATCAGCTCGCTGCTAGGGAATGCTATAGCATTGCCATGAAGGGAAAATTACCACTTGCGCAGCAAGCCATGGTCATAATCGAGGAGAATGAGGAACCTTGGGCAATGGTATTTGCCGAAGAGGTGGAAGAACCTTAGGAATTCAAAAATGATATCGCCCTACCCAAAGAAATTGATCTGAGATTAGGAAAAGATAGATCTGAGCTCTAGGCTTTAGAGGAGCTAGAGGAAATCATCCTCAACCTAGAAGTACCTTCGAAAGTGGTGAAGGTTGGAAAAAATCTCAGATTCGAAAGATAGAAGGAGTTGGTTGAGTTTTTTTAGAAGAAATCTTGATGTTTTTTCTTGGTCACATGAGGACATGGTTGGAATCAGTCCAGTGTGATGATGCACACAATAAACCTAGACAAAAGCGTACCTGCGAAGGCGTAGAAATGTAGGCCATTGGGAAAAGTGTGAGGAGAAGCTCTTGAGGAAGTGGTAGCTTGCTTATTAAAGTGTGGGTCCATCTGGGAAGCGAAAAATCGCGTTTGGGTCTCGAAGCCCAATGGCAAGTGGAGGACCTGCATTGATTTCTTCGACCTCAACAAGGCCTATCCTAAACACTATTTCCACTACTGAGAATAGATCAACTAGTTGACGCCACGGTCGGCCACGAGCTCATGTCCTTCATGGACACGTATTCTGGAAATAACCAGATCGCGATGAACCTTGTAGAACAAGAGCACACCAACTTCATGACCGAACATAAAGTATACAGCTACAAGGTCATGCCATTTGAGTTGAAGAATGCTGGTGCAACTTACCAAAGGCTGGTCTACAAGATATTTGTTAACCAGATCGGCAGAAATATTGAGGTGTATGTTGATGATATGCCCGTCAAGTCAAAGACTGCCAATGACCATGTATCTGATCTGGAGGAATGTTTTGGCGTGTTGAGAAAATACAACATGAAGCTGAACCCCTAGAAATGTACCTTTCGGGTGTCATCACAAAAGTTATTAGGCTTCATAGTTAGTGCAAGGGGGATCAAGGCGAACCCAAAAAAGATCAGGTCACCATTAGAAATGCCTTCACCAAGGTCGCAGAAAGATGTATAGAGTTTAACCGAAAACCTCGCTACCTTAAATCGATTTGTATCAAAGTCCACAGACAAATGCCTTCCCTTCCACATCATGCTTAGGGGAAATAGACAGTTTGAATGGACAGAAGAATGCGAACAGGAATTTTAGGATCTGAAGACTCATCTCGTTGAGCCCCCTGTGTTGTCCAAACCAACTTCTGGGGAAAGCCTATACTTATACTTAGCTGAAATAGAAAACACAGTCAACACTGTGCTAGTTCGAGAGGAAAACCAAATACAGAAGCTAGTGTATTATGTGAGCAAGAGGCTTCTAAGAGCTCAATCCAGATATCCTCTAATAAAAAAGCTCGCATTTTGTTTGATCTTGGCCTCCAGAAAATTCAGGCCGTATTTCCAGTCCCATACTATACACGTCTTAACCAATCAACCTTTAAAGCAGGACTTGCAAAAGCCTGAGACATCGGGATGTTTGTTAAAGTGGACCATTGAACTCAGTCAATTCGAGATACTATACAAACAATGAACAATAATTAAAGGCCAAATGCTCGCTGACTTCGTGGCTGAATGTACGGGGTTCCAAGACAAACCAATGAGGGAATCTGTACAAGAGTTGTGGAAACTCTTCATTGATAGATCGTCAAACAAGAATGGGTCTGGAGCTGGAATAATTTTAATTTCATCTGAAGGACATCACTTCCATATGACTCTCAGATTTAGTTTCGACACCTCCAACAACGAAGCGGAGTACGAGGCATTATTGGTTGGAGTTCAGATAAGAAAAAAGCTGAAAGCAAGACCAATTCAATGCTTTAGAGATTCTCAACTCGTAGTTAATCAACTATTAAGGGAATACCAAGCTTGAGGAATCAAAATGACAACTTATCTAGCTAAGGTTAAGGGTGAACATTCTGAATTCAAGTTCTATTCCTTCAAGCAAGTCCCCTGCAAATAGAACACTAATGATGATGCTCTAGCTTGACGCGCCACCACCAAGGAAGCGGACACATTAAATGTGGCCCCCGTAGAATTCTTGGAATGACAAAGTATCTAGAAAGAGTAGTGGAAGTTAGAGTAATTTTCACTGAACTGACCTAGATGACTCCTATTGTCGAGTACCTCTCAACCGAAAAACTACCAGAAGATCGAAAGAATGCAAGAAAATTATTGTATTAGGTCCCACGGTATGTTATGGTCGAAGGAATTTTCTTTAAGCCAGGCCACTCATTTTCCCCTCCTGCAATGTGCTCTACCCAAGGAAGCACAAACCATCCTTTGAGAAATACACGAAGGGATTTGTGTAGACCATGTTGGGGGGCAAAACTTGGCTCTGAAGGTATTAAGGCAAGGCTACTTCTGGCCTATCCTCAAGAAGGACTTGGTCTTGTATGTCCTAAAGTGCAATAAGTGTCAGCGCTTTTCCACTATTGCCCGAGCAGCACCCATGGAGCTAAGCATGATTTTGTCACCTTGCCCATTTGCTGTCATAGGGATCGACTTAATGGGCTTATTACCAACTGGAAAGGGAGGAGTTTGCTATGTGCTTGTTGCCACCGACTACTTTACTAAGTGGGTTGAGGCCAAACCCCTGGCGACTATAACCTCGAAGAGAGTCTTAGATTTTGTCGTGAAGAACATCATATTCCATTTTGGACTCCCAAAAAAATTGTGTCTGATAACGAGACTCAATTTGACAACGACCTATGCACAACGTTTTGCAAGAAATACGACATAATGAAGAGTTTATCTTTAGTAGCATATCCTCAAGCTAATGGGCAGGTCGAGGCAGTAAACAAAATCCTAAAGGCGAGCTTAAAGAAGCGACTAGTAGATGCTAAAGGGCTATGGCCATAATACCTCTCGCAAGTGCTTTGGGCCTATAAGACCTCACATCGCACATCTACTAGGCACGGACCTTTCTCTCTGAGCTTTGGAAGTGAGGCTATGCTCCAAGTGGAGGCTCTAGTGACGTCATATAGGCAAAAAACCTACAAACAGGATCGAAATCATGATTTGCTTAATGCATCCCTAGATTTCATTGAAGAGCGGCAGGAGGAGTCTCATTTACAGCTCTCACATTACCAACAAAGGGTTACTCAGTACTTTAACTTGAAAGTCAATGGAAGTAGACTCGAACTTGGTGATTTAGTGCTTTGAAGGGTGTTTTTGGCGAACAAAGACCCTAAAGATGGTGTATTGGGACCGAACTGGGAAGGACCCTACCAGATCGTGAAAATTTTGCGTGAAGGAACCTTTAAACTAGCTCAGTAAAGTGGAGAGTTGGTCCCATGGACCTGGAATTCTCTACCCCTCAAGAAATACCATCAGTAATAGAATGACTTTGTTAGTTTTTAATATTTTTAGTATTTTTCTTTCGTGTAATGCTTGTTTATAAAAGCCGTTTTATTTTAATAACATAGGATTGCTACGAAATTTAAACATAGAACCCATATTATATCTTATTCCTGTAATGTATCACGAGCTCATTTTGTAAAAGCGACCTAGAATATTCATAAATTCGCTTCGGGGAAATATAACCCTCGAAGAGTCTTTGAAGCATTCAAAAAAATTAGATAAAATTTGCACAACTTAGAATTTGGAAAATTGATTATTCTACGGCTTTTTAAAGCTCGATTTTTCAAAGAAATTTCGAATACGATCTAAGTTAAGAAAATTCAAAGTAAAGCAAAAAGTAGAAATCAACTAGGAAATACTGTATATAACCAAGTCCGAGGTCTGATTTTTAACAGGTGTAATGTTATTAAGCGAAAAAACTCATGGATATAACCAGGTTATCGACCAGAATTAACTAGTCGAACCATCAAGCATTTATCTTGATCTGAAGTTAACCTCTATGACTATGCAAATGTACAAGGACTTTTTTGAAAAAAAAGAGTTCATAAACATGGCTAAATAATAGATTAAGGGGAACAAAAATAGATCAAAAATTAATAAACATGTACTAACACAAGTATATGAATAACTCAAGGAAAAATAACCTAGAACTAAGCCCAAAGGCAATTGTCTTAGCTTTTGAAAGCTTAATTACACAGGGTTCGCAGAACCCGAAATGAACATAAAAGTAAGAAAAAAGATGAGGATGCCGTAGACATCACTAAGCTCCGGAAACTTGCCCAAGTGAGTCATCTCATCATCGCCCCCTTCAGCAACCCCAGAAGCCTCCAAGTCTCAGAGGACTCTTTCAATAATCAGTCCTAGAATTTGGCGAGGTATCGCCCCCAAAGTTCCGCATCCAGAAATGAGAAGCCTCCTTCCTGGTTGTATGCATAGTAGTGATACAACATTTCCTCTAAAGAGCCTGTTGCCTTGCCAACTTATTGCTGGGCCTTCTCAGCGTCCTGCCTGGCCTTTCAGCATCCTATTTAGCTCTCTCCTTGACCTTGGACAACCTATTTTTAACTACATCGACTTCCTCAGGCTTTTGTTGAGGTCGTTGATCTCGACCTGCAACTAGTCTAGACGCTGGCTCACCTCGATGACCTGTCCCTTAGAAATTCGTTTGTTGTCTTGGGATGCCATCGGAGTGGCCTTGGCCTCGTCCCTTTGAGCTCGAATCCGGGAAATGTCGCAGATTTGTGCTAAACAAGACTACAAAAGAAAAATATATAGCAGGATTAGTTCGCAAAAAAAAAAATGATGTGCAGAAATAAAAAGGGGATAACTTACAGTCAGATTCATTCACAAGGCTGACTCTAGGACATTCTCTAGGAAGTGCTCTGCAACGCCCTACTTCCTTAGAGCCGTTACTAAGTGATTTTTAAGACAAAACAGTGTGCAATGAACTCGCTAACTGAGGTTTTGAGACAAAAGTGTGACTAATTAAAATTTAAGGCTGTAATCTTAGAAAATGCGTCGTTTCATTTAAAACTGCTAGTATTAAACATTTGGGATCCCAAAATAAGGTTTGAAAACTATTTACATCTTGAAATAAGTTTACAGTTGATAAATCATAAAATCATAGATTATTACAGCCATTTTCAAATAAACCCCCAACCAAAGCAGTCGGGCAGGCCAAACATGTACGCGTCGCTTCACGCTCTCCGTACTCATGGTTGGTTGACTCAGCCATTGCCCTTACCTGCAACACAGATCACCCGTGAGCCGAAGCCCAGCAAGAAAACTCATGCAGAACATAACATATGCAAATAATATCACTGGCATAATTCACTGATAAATAGGCTAACCATCATAATAAACAAGTACGGCCGTGCCGCCCCCGAGGCCTTACCAAAGCCTGGTGTTTCGGTTCTCACTGCGAGGATAACTCATGTATCCCTTGGGTCCCACCCTGAATATAAGCATCCCATGTGCTAGGTGTTACTTCCGGCTCCGCTGCCGTACCCGGCCTACGCCGTTCTCGGCCCTTGCCGTACAATTTACTATAATCACACATATAGTATAACACAACAACATTCCAACAAGTATTAATTCAATTAAGTCTACACCCTAACACATAATGTAATATAGGGTCGTGCCCTGCAATCATCTCATCATGCAACATGCAACATAGGGTCGTGCCCCGCAATCATACTACGGGCCCATGCCCTCTCCTACGGGTGTTATAGTTTTCTTACCTGTATTCCAAGCCTCCTGATGCACTCACGCCGCGAGCACGGTCCCCTAGCACGAGCCTCTCCAATAACCTAGTCACAACACACAAGAAACATCCCTTAACACTAACCAAATCAAAGACCGCTTCCCGGGACCAATCCCGCACTCCCGGGACCTCTAAAACCTTAAAACAACACCCCGGAGACATCCCCCGAACCCCCGGAGCAAAGGCCTAAAATTGCCTAAAAATGCCATCCTGAAATTAGCCTTGTGCCGCGGCACCCAGAAACCAGAGGCTCCCCGCCGCGGCAAGCAAAACCCGTGCCGCGGCACGCCCTCGCAGACCCAGAATTCTGAGTTTTTCCTTCGCGTTTTCCCGAGCTTCAACCTCTCCAAATCACCCTAAACAAATATCTAAACCCCAAAACTCAATTCCAAGCTTCATATGAACAACTTAACAACCTATAGGCACTAGATACAAGGCCAAAACATCAACACACTCAAGAATCCACCCCTTGATTCCTATTTTCAGCAACTCACACCAAAAACTCAAACACACTAACTCAAGCTCTAGATTTTACAAATCAAAACTTAGATGTGTATAAAACCCTTACCTCAAATGGAGAACCCGCACAAAGTCCTTGATCTCCTCCTAGACTCCCACTTCTCCTTCTCTTCTTCTTCTTGCCCTAACTTCTTTCTCCTTCTCTTTCTTCTCTTCAATTTCTATCAAGCCTCAAGTGACATAAATGCCCAAACCGTATACCCCTAAATCCCAGCGGCAAAATGTCTATAACCCTTGCCAAAAGACCATTTTACCCTTTCCTACTAATCCTCCGAACTAAACCTTCAAGGGCACTTAAGTCTTTACACTTCATTTCAATTCTATCACTTTTTACCTTAAAACTTGTTACCCACAGCAGTAACTAATGGTTACCCAGGTTACTAAATCTCCAATAACCATTACCCGCTAAATCTCAACTTAGCCATAAAATTCCCGAGGTACCCCTAGGCTCCTCCCGAGCCGGGTATAGAAATCCCGTTGTAACTCTTAAGTTAACTAGCTCTCTAGGACCGTCTCGGCACGTGCATCACAATAATAAAACCATACCCACGTGGTACAATTCACAGAATACAATTATCACATATCAATACAGTTATGCCCAACATGGCCAAATATACAATTACGCCCTTCTAACACGATCCGGGCCTACATGCATACTAGTAAACATAGCCATGCATCTCAGTTAAACAAATAGCCAAATAACATGCTTTAAATCATAACCATGCATTTAACTCATAAAATCACACATAAATCCCAACCTGCCCTCCTGGCACACTAATCAAGGCCCTTAAGCCTTAATAGCGAATTTGGGTCGTTACAACTATCCCCTCCTCATAAAAATCTCGTCCTCGAAATTTACCCAAACACATCAGTCAGCAACCCGCAATCTGACCATAATCTCCAAGGTCCATCGCCTTACTTTAGTTCCCACCAACGCTCTTTCAGGAGAACAATCTTGGCTCGCAAGATCTCATCTAATAGCCATACCCTCGATAGCCCCTTTTAACACCGCAACCCTGCCGAAGCCCAGGGTCTGCCTAGATTACAATGACCAATTCATTGTCTTATTCCTGATTCCATAGATACTCAAACGTCATCACCTCTACTAGGTGGGATCAGCTTGTAGGCCCCACTGGCCTAACACTTAGTACAACTTCGAAATTTTATGTTGAATCAAGAGTCCGAACTCTCCCTTCTTTCTCTGAACACCTTACAGATCCTCGTCTGTTATTACGCAGAGATGCAACTCTTTAGGTCCATGTTCTCGTCTGCAAAAGGGGGAGCAGAAGAGTCAAACCTAAGAAATGATTAGTCAAGATAACATAAAGTAAAAAAAAAGGCAGAACAAGAACCCTACTCTCCGAACTAGAGTAGGAAACTACTATGACTGGTTCTGGGTTATGAAGTGGGCAGGGTAAAACCTCTAACTCTTGGATTATTAGAGGAGGGGGAGACTCTAGTATTATTACATTGTGAGACCTATGGGGTTCACACTCTTCATCTAGACTAGACTCGTGCTTGGCCTGCCTAATACCCGGGGTAAAAACACCATGACATAAAGAAGGCCATGACAAAAGGTTTGTACCGTACTCTTCAAAAATAGTAGACCTAAAGTGGAAGGTATTATCTACCACTATAGTACATTTAGGGTATCTATGATCGTGGCGTACCAACATTTGGTCAACACACTGAAGAAGGGTCACATTCAGGTCCAGATCAACTGGATGTCAGTTCACGAGTTGCCTCAGATTGAATCGGATTAGCCTAAAATTGGGAGCAGCTTGATATTATTTCTCTATATGGATAACCTTTAGCGGAGGTGTTGGTTGTTGCCCCCGATTCAGCACGGCCTTGACCAAAATTTTGATTATCTTTAGGAACTCTTCTTTTTCGCACCAATTATGTGACCTCTTCTTCTTCATCAATCTCCTCAGCGACTGAAGGGAGCTCCTGGGGAGGAGGGAGCTCGGGGAGGGGGCCTTGGGCCCTGATTGTTAGCGTCTGATCCTCGCGGATCAGCTTGCAAGCCACCATGGAGGCATCATTCACCACTGATAACTCTACAAAATAGAGTTATTTTACCACTTTTTATGTGCTAATTGTTGCTTAATTCTTGAGTTTTTAATTGATTTGTTAAGTTTTCAAGTAATTTTAAATTTATTTGTTTTATTTTGATTTTATATATTTTTGTGCGTTTTATAGTTATTTTGTTGTAGTTTAATTATTTAAATTATTGTGTTTAGTTAGAAGTAAAAAAATGTGTGTTTTATTGAAACTAAATGTTAAATTAAATTGAGTTTTAATTAATATTTTCAATGAATTAATATGATTTATTTTATAATTGAAAATATTTTATCATGACTTAATTTATATTTATTTTATAGGAATTATGTGGTTTTTTTAGCTTTTGAAAACAAGAAAAATGGTAGATTTGAAAAGAAATAAAAGAAAAGAAGTAAAACAAAGGAAGATCTTCAGCAGGCCCAATGCCACGAAGCCCAGCTCCTTCAGCCTGCCACCCACCACCAGCTCACCAAGACCACCAATTCAGCCTCCAGCAACTCCACGTGCCAGCCTTCACGCCTCCTGCTTCATCACACCACACGCCCACCACTTCCTCCAATCGCCTGGGCCAGCCATCAACAAGACCAAGCCAACCCACTATGCCAGCAAGCAGCCCCAACACGCCCAAGCCACCCAACCAACTGCTTTATCCTACTTATTGAGCCCAACAAAATGCTTTTGTACCATTGTCCCCTTATGTCTAAAAATACCACTTTTTATCCTAACTTTTCTACACATTTTACCCCAAAACATCATTATTACACTCTATAATTCACCCCTATTTACCATATTATAATTAATTAAATTAATTTAATCAATTTAATTCATTTAAATTGATTATTTTAATACCTCATTTTGGCTATAAATATGGAGTTTTGAAGACCATTGAGGGTGTCAAAATTTGAGAGAGGAGGTTACCATACCAAAGTTTCTACACTTTCAAATCTCTCCATTCTCTTCATCTTCTTCTTCTTTTTGGGTATTTTTCTATGTATTTTTAGAGGAACAATTTGGGGGTTTCTCCTCCAAATTTTCCTATTTATGTTTGTAATTTTTAGTTTGTATTTTCTATTCTAGTTATGAGTTTCTAATCTTTTTAAGATTATTAAGGTAATGATGAAACAATATGTAACTAGATAGTGTTTATTTTGTATGTTGATTTCCCATTTTGTGCAACAAAGTTTATGGAATTTTCTTCTTCAAATATATTCTTTCATCTTAAATGTCATGTATTTTGGATTGTTAGCACATATTTACACTTTTTCCTTCATTAGTGCAAAAACATAATATTCTTTGTGTAAGATGTGTCATTAAATTGTACACATCCATGCTTAGAACAAAAATATTATGTTTTACCTTATAAATAATGTTCATTGATTTATTTGTTATTTCATTAGATTGATTTACACTAAATGCTTTGAAATTATACTTTTTGAAAAGTGAAGAAAAATCCTATCTTTTTAGAAGTAATTTGTGCTTAAAATTATAAATCTATTTGGAAAATGATAGTTTGACTATCACTAAAACTTGGGAATCAATGTATTTATAAATATTATTGAACTTATATTTTGTGGATTCTAATCCTTAATAATCTTATTTTACCATCTTGTTTACAATTATTAATTTAGTAATATATATTGTCTTTAATTTCTATATTATTGTCTTTTATTTTATTTTCATGATACAAAAATTTCATCAATCTTTGGGGCTAGGTTAGAATTTATTAATTTTGATTTAAAATAGTTTTCTTTTCGATTTTAGACAACTCCTTTGGGTTCGATCTCGTGCTTACACGACTATTATATTCCATATACGATTCGTGCACTTGCGAGTATAAATTTTTAAAACATACCCGTTTTGGGTCCATCAAGTTTTTGGCGCCGTTGCCGGGGAGTTGCAAGAAGAAAAGAAACGAAATTTATCTCAAGGTTAGTAAATTATTCTACTAGTTATTTTAATTTTTGCACTTAAAAAAAATTATATATACAAAAATATATATATCTATAAAAACTAAAAAAAAAGATAAAAAGAAAATTTGGGACGGCTCTACAACCCATAAAAAAAACTTATTTATATATTTATATTTATTTAATTTTTATAGTTGACGGCACTTGTGCCTCCTATCTATCCTTTTAATTTTTGAAGTCGATGGCACTTGTGCCTCCTAATTTTGTTATAATTTTATTGTAATTTATCTTGTTGTTCTTTTTATTTTATTTTTGCAAGTTACTAGTTGATGGCAATTTTGCCTCCTAGTCTTTTATTTTATGTTTTAGTTGATGACACTTGTGCCTCCTAATTTTTACCTTAATTTTGTTATGGTTGATGGCATGCTATGCCTCCTTACTTGTAAAGAACGCCCTAGACTGGTGCTTAATAAAACGTTCACATATTCATTGATTCATAAAAGAAAAATCACTTATTATAAAAGTCTCAGTGGGGACTTGCTTAAAACAATGCAAGTTGGGCCCAATAGTTTTAAAAGAAAATATGAGTTTTTATGCAAAGTTCAAAAGAAAACAAATCCAATAATTAAGTCCCACTGATAATTTAGAAAGTCTCTTAAAACATTACATAATTAAAATGGCGTCTTAAAGTGATCGTTTTTCCGTCCATAGGATGCCCCACGCCATACACCCCACGACGATAGAACTCCTCACGTCACCACGAGTGCCACAGAGAAACCTATTTGCTACGTGGAAGGGAAAGTAAGGGGGTGAGCTAAAAGCCCAGTAAGGAAGTACAAACAATAAGCAAGTAAGGTACAACAAATTCACACCATATCGTTCATCTTTATACATCATAGCATCGTCGTAACAAACATCATATCATCATCATCATAACGTAGCATCATAACATCATCATAACATAAACATCATAGCATCATCATATCATAACATCATCATAACATAAACATCATAGCACATTCATACAAAATTCCTTGTGAACATGGCCCGCTAACTTGTCCATGCCACCCTTTTGAGGTAAACAAGAGTCTCTGGTCCTTGAATAACTTCGGCGCGTCCGCCCATGGAGTTACGTCTTCATATCCTTAGTAACTCGAGTTACGTCTTCTTTATCCTTAGCAATCCATTTTGATGTGTCGCGTTCATCACGCTAACATCCATTCAAAACAATAACATATTCATACAAGCCAACATATCATCACACTAGGGCATTCATAATTCATAACATTTCATTCATACAACAGTCTTACCATTCATAGCATAAACAAACATAAATTCTATCTAACTTCCTTACCTCAGGTCCGAGCTAAGTAAATTGACAACCTCTCAACGAGCCTATACCATAATCAAAACGACATTTCTTAGCTTCATAAAATTACTATTTTGCCCTTTCATACAACTCATGTGTGCATGGGCCATGCACACATAATAAGAGTTACACACAACATGCAAATATACTTAATTGCACATAAAGCCATAAAAGAATAATGCTCATTTTACCTATTTTGCATGCATGATCTTTCTATAAAAACCACATGGTTGAATAATAGACATAATTTTGGACGTAAAAGTGGATTTGCATGTAACATGCATACGTGGGAACATTGCGTAATTGTGACGTTTAAAAACGATAATTCTACACGTCTTACTTCTATCGTTTTAAAATTAATAGACTTATAACATGCTTTATTTTCTTAAAATTTCTAGGTTAATTAAATCTCTCAAAACATTATTTTATTTTATAAAATAATTTTATTTAGCTTAAAAAAAATATGTGATAATTTCATTTATTATTCTCAAATTACAAATAATTAACAAAAGCTTGGAATTTATTTAAAATACCTATGATTACTATGTTTCCTTAGACAAATCAATTTTAATATTGATTAATTGTGTTACATAAATAATGTGAGAAAAATATATTTTAAGTGTGGAAAAAAAATATATTTTATTTGAATTATTTAAGACTTAGTTTTTATGTAACATAAATTCATAAGTGGCAATTAAATAATCATTTTAAACTTTTTAAACCAAACTTTTAGCCACTATTTAATTTCTTTCAAAATCACAAATAAATTGAATTCAATATTTTTCTCAATCAAAATAAAGAAAAATCATAACTATCGAAATATACATTCATACCATATTAAAATACCATTTTTAATATTACCATAATTTAGGGTATTAATTTTTATTTCAAATACTTATCAAATTCATTTTATTGAAACACACTTCACATTTTTTTTACAAAAATTCCAGCAACCATTTTTATCATTAAAATCACCATATTGAATTTAAAACCTCATATTTTTCTAAAAATATAATAAAAATTCTGTAGGTATTTATTTGAGTAAAATATCATTTTATTGTGACTTAAAATACCCTTTTTAATTTCATAAAATCAACATAGCATTATGGACATTACTTATGCATGCAAATCACTTTTACATCAAACTTTTTACCCAATTATTTACAAAAATCAGCAAGCATAATTACTCATGAAATTTATCTTTTATCTCAAAAATTTCACATAAAATCATACCTGTCCAAAATCCTATCATGCTCTTATTATACAAATAATTCTAAGAATATCACTAACACATATTCATATGCAATCTTATACAACTTTTTTCTATTCCAATGAATTAATACATGAATCCAACAAAACAATAACAACAACATACATTAATACATAAACACCATTATTCACATATGCCTTTATATTAAACCTAACATGTAACGACCCAAATTCGCTAATAAGGCTTAAGGGCCTTGATTAGTGTGCCAGGAGGGCAGGTTGGGATTTATGTGTGATTTTATGAGTTAAATGCATGGTTATGATTTAAAGCATGTTATTTGGCTATTTGTTTAACTGAGATGCATGGCTATGTTTTCTAGTATGCATGTAGGCCCAGATCGTGTTAGAAGGGCGTAATTGTATATTTGGCCATGTTGGGCATAACTGTATTGATGTGTGATAATTGTATTCTGTGAATTGTACCACGTGGGTGTGGTTTAATTATTGTGATGCACGTGCCGAGACGGTCCTAGAGAGCTAGTTAACTTAAGAGTCACAACGGGATTTCTATACCCGGCTCGGGAGGAGCCTAGGGGGGTACCTCGGGAATTTTATGGTTAAGTTGAGATTTAGCGGGTAATGGTTATTGGAGATTTAGTAACCTGGGTAACCATTAGTTACTGCTGTGGGTAACAAGTTTTAAGGTAAAAGTGATAGAATTGAAATGAAGTGTAAAGACTTAAGTGCCCTTTGAGGTTTAGCTAAGGAGGATTTGTAGGAAAGGGTAAAATGGTCATTTGGCAAGGGTTATAGACATTTTGCAGCTGGGATTTAGGGGTATACGGTTTGGGCATTTATGTCACTTGAGGCTTGATAGAAATTGAAGAGAAGAAAGAGAAGGAGAAAGAAGTTAGGGCAAGAAGAAGAAGAGAAGGAGAAGTGGGAGTCTAGGAGGAGATCAAGGACTTTGTGTGGGTTCTCCATTTGAGGTAAGGGTTTTATACACATTTAAGTTTTGATTTCTGTTTTGATTTGTAAAATCTAGAGCTTGAGTTAGTGTGTTTGAGTTTTTGGTTTGAGTTGCTGAAAATGGGAATCAAGGGGTGGATTCTTGAGTGTGTTGATGTTTTGGCCTTGTATCTAGTGCCTATAGGTTGTTAAGTTGTTCATATGAAGCTTGGAATTGAGTTTTGGGGTTTAGATATTGGTTTAGGGTGATTTGGAGAGGTTGAAGCTCGGGAAAACGCGAAGGAAAAACCCAGAATTCTGGGTCTGCGAGGGCGTGCCGCGGCACGGGTTTTGCTTGCCGCGGCGGGGAGCCTCTGGTTTCTGGGTGCCGCGGCACAAGAAAGTTGTGCCGCGGCACAAGGATAATTTCAGGATGGCATTTTTAGGTAATTTTAGGCCTTTGCTCCGGGGGTTCAGGGGATGTCTCGGGGGTGTTGTTTTAAGGTTTTAGAGGTCCCGGGAGTGCGGGATTGGTCCCGGGAAGCGGTCTTTGATTTGGTTAGTATTGAGGGATGTTTCTTGTGTGTTGTGACTAGGTTATTGGTGAGGCTCGTGCTCGCGGCGTGAGTGCATCAGGAGGCTCGGAATACAGGTAAGAAAACTATAACACCCGTAGGATAGGGCGTGGGCCCATAGTGTGATTGCCGGGCATGGCCCTATATTGCATGTTGCATGATGAGATGATTTCCGGGCATGGCCCTATATTGCATCACATGTTAGGGTGCAGATTTAAAATAAATTGGCATATGTTTGAATGATTGCTTGATTTATGTTATAAATGTTTGTAATGAAATGAACGGCAAGGGCCGAGTGCGGCGTAGGCCGGGTACGGCAGCGGAGCCGAAAGTAACACCTAGCACATGGGATGCTATAGTCAGGGCAGGGCCCGGTGGATACATGAGTTATCCTTGCGGTGAGAACCGATACCCCAGGGCTTTGGTAAGGTTTCTGGGGCGGCATGGCCGTGTTTGCTTAGTCTAATGGTTGACTTGTTTATTTGTGGATTATCTGTTATGATAAACTGTATACATTGCATATGTTATGTTCTGCATGAGTTTTCTTGCTGGGCTTCGGCTCACGGGTGCTCTGTGTTGCAGGTAAGGGCAATGACTGAGTCAACCAACCATGAGTACGGAGAGCGTGAAGCGACGCGTACATGTTTGGCCTGCCCGACTGCTTTGGTTGGGGGTTTATTCGAAAATGGCTGTAATAATCTATGATTTTATGATTTCTCAACTGTAACCTTATTTCAAGATGTAATTAGTTTTCAAACCTTATTTTGGGATCCCAAATGTTTAATGATAGAAGTTTTAATGAAACGACGCATTTTCAAATATTACAGCCTTAACTTTTAATTAGTCACACTTTTGTTCAAAACCTCGGTTAGCGAGTTCATTGCACACTGTTTTGTCTTAAAAACTCACTTTGTAACGGCTCTAAGGAAGTAGGGCGTTACATAACATGTTTCTATCATTATTTTCATGCATCTTATAATTTATTCTTCCACAATATCATATGCATCCTATCAAAATTTCATGGATCCAAAGATTGCCAATTATCATTCACTACAACAAAATTGACATTTAATGGATCTCTATAATGACTTACACCAATGGTGTAAGACATTAAAAGTATTTAGGGATATTTCAAGTCTAAGGGGGCAAGTCATTAAAAGTTATTGTTTATGACTAAGTGGGTAAGTCATTAAAAGTAGTGTGAGACGTTATTTGTTATAAATTAAAAAGTCGAAAAATAATAATAATTAAATCTGACAATGGGAGCCCTCTAACGTCTCCCTTGGGTAGACGTGTACACATCCAACGTCTCCCCTGGGAAGACGTGTACACATCGGACGTCTTCCCAGGGGAGACGTTGGAAGTGTACATGTCTTCCCAGGGGAGACGTTGGATGTCTACACGTCTTCCCAGGGAAGACGTTAGAGGCCTCCCCTATATACCTTCTCTTCCCCGAGCCATTCACGAACCAAAGGCGATTTCTGGGCATTTTCTTGGCGATTTTGGGCGATGTTTCATCCGATTTCCTCATCTGAAAATTAATTTCAGGTAAGTTTTTAAGTTTAATTCATGTTTAATAGTTAGGATAATATTTTATTATTTATTTTCTTTAACTATAATGGGTTAATATTGGGATTTTAGGGTATTTTGTGGGTTGTGGTTTTGGGTATTGTGGGTGATTTTGGGCGAAATTGATACCGATTTTGGCCGATTTTCTCCTCCAAAAACTAATTTTAGGTATGTTTGTTCATTTTAATTAATGTATAATAGTTATGATAATATATTTTTATTTATTTTCTTTAATTATAATGGGTTAATATTGAGATTTTAGGGTATTGTGGGTTGCGGTTTTGGGTAATATTTGCTTGATTTGAAGAAGATTTGAGATATGATTTCATTATTAAAACAATGCATTATAGTTAGAATGTAGAAATAATTATTTTTGTGCATTTTTTTAATGATTTGTGAGTTTATTATAAATATTTTTTTAAAGTTTGAAAAATGATTTTAATGAAGATTTGAGATACACAATTGGGATTTAATAGTTATACCACGTTATTTACTATTTTTTATTTTTTTTTACTATTTAATTCGAAAATTGTAGATTTTTTAATTAAATTTTTAGGGTGATTAAGTATATATATATATATATGTGTCTAAAATAAGGAAAATAATTTAATTTTAATTTACATACTAAATTGCATGTATAGAAATAAGTAATTCAAGTATATATGTTTATGATTTTTTTTATTTATATTATTATATTATTCAAAAACTATATATTTGTATTTATATTTTAATTATTTTATTAACATTGAAGTAGGTTGATTATATATATTATGTTTTATTTATTTATTTAGTAATTTCTTATTTATTAATTAATTCAATTTTGTTGGTTGTGAATTTAATAGCAAAGTACATTGCAAAGTGAAGTAAATTTTCTAGCTAGGACTATTAATTGCAAGAGGTACGTACATTATCTTATCTCTCATTTTAGTATTATTAAATTTTTGTTAGAGGAGTTTGAATATCTTAAATATTTATCCATAGTGAAGTAGGTTCTGAGATTAAAATTGTGTGTTGCGGTGATAACAGAAGGTTGAGAACTGTGTGTTTTAGTGAAGTAGGTTCTGGAAAATTTGTTTGTGTGCTGTGGAGCTATAAGGAAGAAACTTATTGTATGCTGTTTGAATTGTTTGACTTGTTGTTAACAGATGGTTAGATCACTATTATAGGGGAAATGCTGTCCGATTTTGTCTAGAATTATGTATTCTATTATTATATTTGAATTGTGTTGTGCTTATTTGATTGGATTTGATAAGATTGACTGATGACTAGGTTACTAATATAGAAGAAATGCTGCCCAATTTTTCATATGCTCGGCCGTATGCTTATGTAGTTTTTATTGTTTAATTTTTCATAAACATAGGAAAAGATATGGATAGAAAATGGATGTCAGCGAATAGGTTATCCGTGGAATATAAAAACGGGGTCGATTTATTCTTAAGATTTTGTTCGGAAAGACCTAAAATTTACTCGTTGCCCATGTATTAAGTGTGGAAATGTAAGGAAAATGGATCTTAGTAAGATCAAACAACACTTATTTTTGGTGATAGTGATGAGGAGGAAAATCCTCAACAAAATTCTGATATTGAGCCAGAGATTACAGATGAAAAAAATGTGCGAGGACGCACATGGATGAATAAATTGATTAAGAATAGAAGTGAAGGAAATCTTATACCTGTAAAGTTCAATGAGTATGGTCAAGTAATAGGTACCGCAAGAAGTAATCGATCTTCAGCGTTGGGTTCTATAGTGAGGACTATTGTGCCCATCACCTGTAACTCCTGGAACGAAGTTCCAACGGAGACCAAAACTCATATAGGGGATTTAATGAAGGTATGATTTAATTACTTCTATTTTACTTAAAGATTTTAAAATATGTGATTTAATATGATTATTATTTCAAACTTGCATAAAACTTTTTAGTTGGAATATAGCTCCAAAAAGCAGACAATGAAAGACGCAACAAAGATGTTCAGACAATGAAAGACTGACACGACAAGGAAGCACATCTTTAATGCTTTAGAGAAAAGACCAGATGAGTTTTCCCCTAGGAAACCATTTTGGATTTGAGGAGATCATTACAGATGAGCAATGGTTAGAATTTGTCAACTCAAGATTAACACCAGAGTGGAAAGATAAGAGATTACAAATACAAGAATATCGAAGAATGAACAAATACAACCACAACCTATCTAGAGGAGGTTACGTGCGTGTGGAAGAGATGCTTCAACAACAGACTGGGCAACAATTATCTGATATTGATAGAGCTGATTTATGGACGATGGGTCGACCGAAGAATAAAGAAGGAGAACTTATTGGAGAGGCAGCTGAGGTTCAAAAAAACATTGTAAGTTTTTATATATATATTGAACTTATATAATCTATTTATTTTAATATAACTAACTTAAATAAATTACTTTTATTTTACAGGCTCATTATCAAAAACTCATTGAGGAGGGTCAATGGGAACCCCAAGGCCCTGATGATGTGTTGGCGAGGGCATTGGGCACCCCCGAGCCACGAGGGCGTGTTCGGGCTAAAGGTCACGGTGTGTCCCCCGCATTGTTTTGGGATACTCCGAAACCTACCAAAATGAAAGAGCAATCGAAAGATATTGTTTCGGCTAGCGCTATGAGAAATGAGTTTGAGGAAAGACTTCGTCAACAAGAAGAGCGACATCGTCAACAAGAAGCGCGTCTAGAAGAACATTTTCGTAAACAAGAGGAAATGTTGAGATCTTTCATGGCCCAACAGAGTGGTTCAAGATCCAATATTGGAGTCCCACCAGTAGTTCCAACCCCACCGGGACCATCTTACTATCACCATCTTACTATGTGCCCGACCCTCCAGGGCCATCTTGCTATGTGCCCGACCCACCAGCACCATCTTACTATCATCCTGAACCACCAGTACCATTTGTGACTGATGTAATTTCAATTTGATAGTTGAAAATGACTATGTATGTACATGCATACACACATATATACATAATGCTACTTATTATAATGTGCAGGTACCTAGTTGTCAGTTATCCATTGGTTCACTATCCAATATTGTTGCATCAGGCAAGCTCATTGACAAAGAGTCGGGTAACAACTACCAAGTGGTGATTACTGACGCTATTAAGTCGGCGACACCTCTTCCTTATGAAAAACCTGATCAACATATGTACATAGTCATTCAGGCTATTGGGTATCCTATATCATGGCCTAAGGAATTGGTCATCATATCTGATGATATACATGAACAGGTGATGTATCATGTTTATATAATCATATTTGTTATTATATATTTCAATTTGTTTGTAAATTTTCTAATTATTAATATTATTTTATAGACTTGTTCTAGAAGTTATAACATATCAGAACGACCAATTGCTCCTTCAACACAACGACCCCGAGAAAGAATACAACGTTTGAGTGATCCTCTGACACAAGACACCAGTCCTTTGCAACAGATATACAATATTATATCTCGTTGGAATGACGATGACTGTGTCAATCCAGGCATAGATGTGGATGTATTCGGTCAGGATATTTCAAGTCTTTACATATGCAAAGAGGACATACTTTAATTTATTCGAATGGAAAAGATTGGACAAGGAGTTGTCGTTTGCTACATGAGGTATCTCACAAGTTTTTTACTTAACCTTTCCTATTTGATTTATTTTAACAACAAATTTCCTAAATTATATTTTTGACTACTACTCTTTTTTTAATAGGTTGTTATACAATTTTTTGGTAGAACAAGGGCGCCAAAATAAGTTTTTATTTGTCAATCCTAATGTTGTAGCCACTAAAGGAAGTTCATTTGAAGAGCGTGTTCAAGGTCTGTTCAAGCGTTGTCGTCAATTAAGATCAAATGAGCAACTTATGATTGTCCCCTGGAACCATGGGTAAGTTCAAAAATTTGTTACTGCTAGATACTTAGTCCTTATAACATTTGTGTTGGAGACTTATACCAAGTATTGTTTTTCTTGTGCAGTGATCATTGGATGTTGATTATATTGGCCCCATATGCATATTACGTTTGTTGTTGTGACGGTGAACTCAGAACTGGAAAACTGTGAAGAAATTGTGGCAGTAATAGTCAATGCTTTCAACCTTTTTCTAACCAGTCTACCAAAACCTCCCGAGATTCCAAATAATATAGAAATTGTGCAACCGAAAGTAAGTAACTACGACTTTAATTATTTTGAAAATTTATACTTGAATTTTACTAATATTTTTATATTAATTGCTTGATATTTTATTTAAATATTAGTGTCCGCACCAACCAAACAATGTGGCATGTGGATATTATGTGATGAGAATGTTCAAGAATTACATTGAACATTCACGACCTGGACGTTACCTGAAGAAAGAGGTATATATATAAATTTATACAAAGTTAACAATTTATTTATTATTAAAGTATATATAATCAAATAATGATTAACTAATATATTTTACTTTGTATTTTTTGTAGCTAAACACTACGCCATATACACCAGCACAAATTAATGAAATGCGACAACACTGGGCGAACCATATGCTACCGATAATTCAAAGTCATCGTCCCACACATTAGGTTTTTTTTTTTACTTTTACTTTTTCTTTTTCTTTCATACTATATGTCTAGCTAGCTTGTGTAATATTTGTTAATTTTGTATGTTTAACAACAAATATTACAATTTTGTATATTTAGCTAGCAAAAACATATTAGATATACACATTTCGGTTTTATTAATGAAAATTCAAATTTTAAATTTGCATATAATTTAGATTTTTTAATTAATATATTTAATTCTATTTCAAAAAAAATTAATATATTTAATTCTATTAATTAATATACTTAAAATAATTATTTAATTTAAAAAAAAAATACAAAAACCAATGATGACTCGTTATATGAGTCATTGAATGTCTACAAAGTCTCCTCATGGGAGACGTCATAGGTACCTACAACGTCTCCCATGGGGAGACTTTGTAGACATCCAACGTCTCCCCCTGGGAGACGTCATAGGGTGTACGATTCGATGGAATTGTTTGATCTTAAAGGGGATCTTCCATAATTTTGCACGTGAGGGGTTATTTTTTGGGAGACGTTGTAGGTATCTATGACGTCTCCCATGGGGAGACTTTGTAGACATCCAACGTCTCCCAGGGGGAGACATTAAATGTCTACAATATCTCCCCCATATAGCCATTAAATGCCTATTTTGCTGTAGTGATTTTACCCAAATTACATAGGTCCTAAAACATGGATCTAATATATTGAAAATCATAAAACATAAAAAAAATATATATATAAAGATGATCCTTAGGTATGCCTAGGCCGAAATCCCCATATTTGCATTCATAAATTACCACTAATCATTATACAAAGAAAATCAACATCAAAACCCTTTTATACATCAAACCATAATACCCTTCATGCAAATCAAACAACTCATTATCAACAAGATATCAAGAACACAAAGTACCCATTTTTCCTACCCCAAAACATAAATCCCCTTTAACCATAATCCCTCTAATAATCTATTCATCAAAACCAATAATAAAAAAATTTAGGGAGGGATTTCAATACTTCTTCTTGATAGAAAATCAAGAATCCAATAACCTCCTTGCTCAAACCCTAGGGGTTGTATATTTTGAATAATCAAGATGGAGAAGAAGATGAACAAAGTTAGAGACAACCCAAAATACTAGATTAATCAAAAGGAAAAACAACCAAAAACCTTACCGTAGCTTGAACCCTTTCTTCTTCTTCTCCTTCTCTCTAGAAATGGCAGCCACTCCTCTTAGCATGCCACTCCCTCTCTCTCTATTCTCTTTCTATGCCACGGCCAAATGGCCCTTTTTTCTTCATAACCCCTTTTTAATTCCTATTTTCCCCATAAAGCCATTACCAAAATTGATGGTAATTTCCCTAATTCACTCTTCAATTAAAGCCTAAAATCCTTTATAATAAAGGTTGATTTATTTGAATTAAAATGGTCAAATTTTTCCTTACCCAATATTAGCTCAAATTCCCCAAAAATCATGTCTAATTGATTGAAAAATATAAAGGAAATAAATCACTTCCTTTCCCTACACCAAACTGTCCACTCTTCTCATTTCCCCTTTCTTTCTATATTTTTTTTTCTTTTATTTAATTTAAATTACTCAATAATATCAAATAAATGGAAATTATAAAATGTGTAGAAAATCCACACATGTGCATCTTATTACCATGTACTTGCACACACTAAATCACTAGGGTGCATCACTATCTACCATGCACCTTAGTGCATTCAACCAAATCTCACATAATCACATTTTTAAAATAAAATAAATACAAATTATTTAACAAGTAGTTTTCATAAAAATATTCTACAACAATTCTAACAATTAAATAAAATGACAAACAATCAAGTAAAACAAACAACAACTAAATAAAATAAACAACATTTAAATAAAATAATTCATCACACTTGACACTTAAATAAAGTAAATCACAAAATTTTAATAATCTAAAAAAAAAAAATTGGTGCACTACCCTACTCTTGCCTAATTTTTTATAATCTTACTTAATTTTATCTTATTTTTCTTTGTCTTTTATCATATTATCGTGTAATTGTTTAATATCTTAACATTGTTTTTGTTCTCTTAATTTTATTTTATTTTTATTTTTACCTTAATTGTCATTTAAAAAAAATTAGTTTGTCATTTAGTTTACCATATGGATCATTTTAATTTTAGTTGGAATTTTGAGTACAACTATTATGAGCAATCAAATTTAAATTATGGAGAAATTAATGATATGTATGAATCCTTTGATATCCCAATTGCCCCTACCTATAATCCACATTTTTTATGGAGTCATACCCAGTCTCCAATAGGGCATGAATTCAAAATGCCTAATCCAAGTCATGTCCAATCCGACCTATCATATCCCATTCACCAAGAAACAAGCCCATCTTTAGAGGATACCCTACACCAGTTCATGAAATCAACCTACCAAATCTTAAAAGCCCAATCTCAGTCGATCTCAAAAATTGAGACAATAGTAGGACAACATGCAATTGTTATAGAGTCGGAAGAACAAGTTTATCTCAACCAACCCATTCCTAATCCAAATAGTCAAATTGAAAATGAAAAGGAGAATGAAGTTGTTGAAGAACTTGTAATATGCATCCAACCCCCTAATGAAACAAAAGAGTTGGATGAAATAATTTTCCATATACGATTCGTGCGCTTGCGAGTATAAATTTTTAAAACATACCCGTTTTGGGTCCATCAACCATCATCCGAAACTCTTTCTCCTTCGTAGGAGCACAGGCCAAAGTCTCATATTGACCTCCGAGGGTCTCTGATCACTCCTTTCTCTTAAATATAGTTGCACAAGGTAATAACTCAATCATAATAAGTTTTAATTTGGTCAAGAAAGAATTCAAATACAAAGTTCAAGAAGTTGATAAACTTACGAGGACGGTTAACTTATCGACGAGTGCAGTTCTTGAACTCATTTGACATAAAGAATTGGTCCTTATAGTCATTCGAGTGGATGGGAGGTCGATGATAGAGGTTGTGCTAGGGAATCTGGTGGGGTAGAAGAAGCCATCACCTCGTCCCTTTGACTCTGGATTGGCCTTGAGGTAGAATAAATACAAAATATCGGCAGGGGTGGGGACTTCCCATTCGTGCTTCAAAAATAAATACTTCAACCCTGCTAGGAGTCGATACAAATTCAGGGGGAGCTGGAACAGTGCCAATTCAACGTAGTTTAAAAACTCTACGAACTATTTGTAACGCCCTCCTAATCTAAGACCGTTACACTGTGTACTTAAAATTGTGTCAGACCTGCTAATCAGGTCATTTGGTTTAAATCGTGTGACTAAGGTTGGTGACAAGGGTTAAGGTTAAAATTTTTGGTCAAAGAATCATTGAATTTTATTCCAAAAGTTTTATATAACATGGGATCCCAAAATATTACAACTCATCTGTTAAAAAGGATAGATACATATCCAAAGTTACATCAGCCGGCCTAAACGGAAAAATAGGGCTATAACCCTAGTTCCTCTGAGATAACCTCGTCTATGATGGTCGAGCAGCCGCATATGTACACGCTGCCACCAAAGCTCTCGAACTCATGGCTGGTAAAGCTTTCCCTTTCCCTTACCTGCACCACAAAGCACTTGTGAGCCGAGGCTTAGCAAGAAAATTGAACGTGCAACAACAGAAAGTATAAATTTAAAATAACCATTCAATAAAAATCAGTAACATTAATTCATAGCCAGTATCATTTAAGTTCAATCACATGATCATTGGATCAACCTGGGTCCGCTGCCCTATTTAGTTGGCTTTTAAGCCACTTCCCCGGCCTATGCCCTAGGTACGTGACCATAGAGTCACCTAGGGCCTTGCCCTTAGCTCTAGCTCACTAGCCATAGAGCTAGCCCAACCCCCGTGGTTCACCATCGACCTTAGAGTCGATCAACGTAATAGTACGTTGCTAGTTTAGGCCAATGCCTCTCGACTAGCACACAGCGCGCTACTGCCGTCCTTAACTCATAAGTCAAGCCCTAATCTACGATTACATATCTTACTTATAAGAAACAGATGTGGATAGGCACATCCCGAAAAATTAAGCACATATTCATGCTAATCATATAATCCCATTGAATAACCATTTTCATAATACTAAACATATTCATATAACGGGGCCACATGCCCTAACCATAGAATTCATGCAACGAATATAAGCACTTAAGCATTTATCAACAAGCATTTAGAACAATAGCCTAACATAACCAATCCTGGGGCCCAATCTCTAATCATATTAATATATAACAGACGGGCCAAGCCCTAATCACATACAACACGTTCTGGGTGCAGTTTTCTTACCTCAGGTCCAAGCAAGCGTAAATAAGAACGACCCTCGAGCACAATCTCGGTTCTGAGCCCCTAGCGATACACTAGGTCACAACCATAAAGTAGGATTCTATTAATATTGAGCGATCAAAGGTTTCCTGACCAAGTCCTAGCCTCTCGGGCTTCGGGTTCCATCAAACCGGGCAGTGGAAACAATCCCGAGCCCTAAGGAAAAAGTTCTATTTTTAAAACAAACTCCCCAAGGAAAAATTGCCCAGGCGGGCTGCGACTTGCCCCCCTGTGGGTCGCGGTGTACCCCTTAACCAGCCTCATCCTCTTCTTTATCCAGAGGCACGGGCCATGACTTGGCCTATCAAGTCGCGGTGCGCCCCCCAGGAAGAGGCCTCCCAAGGTGCCTGGTTCAAGCTAAGTCGCGACTTGTCAAGAACAAGGTCACAACTTGGCCCCTCGAACCCAGAAATAACCTCCATTTCAAGAGCCAAATTCAATCCTAGCCATACCAAATTTCACCCCAAAACATAATTTAATTATCCTAATCACTCTAATATGTTCCCAGCAACAAAACCCAACAAAACTTAGTCTTAAAATCTCATCAAAACTCCAATTCAATCCATAAGCTAAAAGGGTTCAAGAATATCCTTAAAACAGCCAAGAAACTCATAATTTAAATGCTTAAAACATAATTAAAAGCTTACCTCTGATAAAGATTGAATCCCCCAAATTTAATAGTTTATTGACTTTTTTAATTATATGTAGCTTGCTCGATGATTTAGTGCAAACGAAGGGGTTGAACCACATGTACACTTTCATGCATCCCGCTTTAGTGTCCACTAATACAGGAACCAATGAAATACGTGCTAAAAATCTCTTCGATCAGTTTCTACAGATGGAGCTAGAGACACATTTTCTAATTTGTCCTTGGAACAACGAGTAAGTCACTTTAATTTTATATTCATATATTTTGTTTATTGATAAATATCTTACACAAGTTTTTTTACTGTAGCTATCATTGGATGTTAGTATTAATTCAGCCACACAGTCATTCGGTAGCTTTTTTGGATCCTGTAAACTCACATTTTTGTCCGGAAATCAAGGAGATAATTATCATGTAAGTTATACATATTACTTAATTGATTTATGATTTCATTTCAAACTCATAATTGGGTAAATATTAATATTTTGTGCAGGACATTGAATCAATATGATACACACCAAAGACAAAAAGAGTCAATCAATCTAAAAGTTTGCGTTCCTAAGGTAAGTAAATTATATTACTTATTGTATTAAAATTTTTGACATATTTTTATTATAATAACTTGCTAAATATAATACTTAAATTTAGATAACTATGTTGTAATAGTGTCGAAACCAAACTGGGCCAACCGAGTGTGGTTTTTACATTATAAAGTTTGCTAAAGAGTTGATTTCATAGCCTAGACCAAAGACCTACTTGAAAAATGAGGTATTGTTTTACCTTTTAATTTTAATTTAAACTATCGTTCATGATTTTATTTGGATGATTTCTAACTTATTATTTTAAATATTTTCTAATTAGTTTATGAATACGACACCATATTCGACTCACGAAATCAACGAGATACGGGATGAGTGGACTGAATCAATTATGGCATATCTTAGTTAGCAAATGAGCAAGTTGGTGAGGAAATTTTAGTTTAAGTAGGTTTAATACTTAGAAATTTAGAACACAAGAGTACCTATATACATAGATTAACTTTGAAATCTGAATTACTTTGTAGATTTTATTGTAAATGTTAATTTTTGATAAATGTTTAAAAAATTTATACTATTGTTTTTCTGTTTTTCCTGTTGTTTTTTTGGTCAAAATAGGCCAGGGAAATTGGCATAAACATTTGCAATTTCCTTGGTTAATACTTTATGTGACAGTTCCCAACTGATGCAAAACATACTCATTTTTAACATTTGTGGCAGTGCCCCACTGACGCAAACCATGCTAGCATTGTGTCAGTGGAGAACTGCCACAAATCTAGCATTTGTGGCAGTGCCCCACTGACGCAAATGCCAGACGTTTGCGTTAGTAGGGAACTGACGCAAATGCAAGATATGTGACAGTGTCCCACTGACGCAAACGCGTAGCATTTGCGTTATTGGGGCACTGCCACAAATAGAGCTGTAAATGTGGGCCGACCCTGCCCGATCCAGCCCACATTTTCGTGCCTCTGAATAATTCGGGTCGGGCCAGGCAGGACCCGTATTTCAATTCGTGCCAGGCTGGGCCGACCCATATTTGAAAGAGTAAGCCCAGCACGGCCCGACCCATTTTATTATTGCCAAAAAATGTGAGGATGAGAATTGAACCCTCCACCTCCTTTTTAAGGATCAATGGACTCTCCACCAATCCAAATACATTTCTTTGTTTAAATTATAGTTTTAGATATTTTTATATACTTTTTAACAATACTTTACCCAAAAGTATGTCAAAGATAATTATTAGAATTTGAATACCTACTAATAAATGTTAAAAAATTTAACTCACAAATCTTAAAATAAATTAAAATAATTATAAAAATATAAACATTGAGAAAAATAATAGATTTTTATTATCATTTTAATTTATAGATAATTGACAAATAAAAATTTATTATCATTATTAATGTCAAAATATCAGGCTTTTTATCGTGTCGTGCTTTCGGGTTAGTTTTTTCTTGCTTTCATGTCGTGCCTTCGGACTTGTTGTGTCATGCCGTGCTCAGGCCCATGTCGTGCCATGCAAATTTTCAATTCGTGTCGTGCCTGGCCTAAGCCCATATTTTTTTGTGCCGTGTCATGCTTGTGCCTCCCGGGCTCATGCCAATTTTGTGTTGTACTAGAAAGCCCGATCCATATTTACAGCTCTAGCCACAAATGCCAATTTGTGACAGTGCCCCACTGACACAAACGCCAGCTTGGTTTGCGTCATGGGATTCTGTGTCACATATAAAACTGACGCAAAAACCCAATTGTAGGAGTTAGTAACTGACGCAAATGACCTTTTTTTGTTGTAGTGTCTATTAAGTAAAAAAACCACAGAGAAAAGCATTTTTTGTAGTAATGTTACTTTCACATATCATTAAGGGTCATTTTGCTCGAAGTTACTTTTAGTCATCATGTTTATAGATGTATACTTGATTAACTAAGGAAAAGGAAAAAAAAGCACAAATTTTGAACTATTTGATTTAACTTGGGTTATTAACGGTAAAAGTCTTTGATCTTTTGATATAGTACTAGTTAAGTCCCTAATATTTTTTTAAGGCAAAAGTCTCTTACGTTAACATATTGATGCACTTGTTCCCTAAGGATTTATTAATTATGTTAAAAAATTATTTTAATTATTTTTAAAATTATAGAAGTCAAATAAAATTGTATTTAATTAATAAAAAATGTAAATTAATTTAAATAATGAATTAAAAATATATATTACATTTTACTTAAATTAGTAAAATAAAATTTTATTCATTAACACATATATACTAAAATATTTTTTTTTCTTATTAATTAAATTAAAATTGTTTTATTGTATTAGTTTTTATGTTCTTAAATTAAAATTATTTAATTGGTTTGAGTAAGAACTATTACAATAACACAATTTAAATTTAATTAATAAGTAAAAAAAATATTTTAGTAAATATGTAAATATGTGTTAATGAATAAAATTTTATTTTAGTAATATATATTTTTTCCTTTTAAAAAAGTAATGTATATTTTTTTAATTCATTATATAAATTAATTTACATTTTTTATTAATTAAATACAATTTTATTTGACTTTTACAATTTAAAAATTATTTAATTTAATTTTTTAGAATAATTAATGAGTCCGTAGGGAACACGTACACAAATATGTTAACGTAAGAGACTTTTGCCTGAAAAATAATTAGGGACTTACATATTACTATATCAAAAGATCTGGAACTTTTGCCTTAAAAAAAAGATTAGGGACTTAAATGGTACTATATCAAATAATCAAGGATTTTTACCGCTAATAACTCATTTAACTTTTACTTAAATAAATTAAAAAGCAGCTACAAGTTACTTTTCATACATAATATAAACTACCAACCAAATTCAAAAAATAAGCTTGAAGTTAATTAACCAATCTTTTTTTAGAATGGTAACTAATTAGTATTTGATTAGTATCTTAAGCAATTAAATTATTGCTTTTGATTTTGGTGGCCGCAGGAAATATATGCTACACATATCAAAATAATCACCTTGAAGAGTATGTCACAATGATACTACTCTTGAGTCCAAATGATCAATAATGTGATGAGAATTTTATCTTAAAATTGTAGAAAAGACATAGAAAGAAAAGAAAAAAAAGAAGTAATATAATGTAACGGAAAAAATAATATTATTTTTGGAATTAAGATCGCTCAATGCAATTTAAGATGATAAAAAAGAAGTGCCAAATATAAATTTCTCAAACATTATTACGTAACCATTTTTATATATAAAATGATGAGTTGGGAATGTTTGGTAAGTTAAATAGGATAGAAAAGATTTTTTGTTTAGGGAGTTTGTAACTTTATTTTAGAAAAGAACTACAAAAATGGCAGATGCAATTGCATGCGAATAATATGGTATTGATCACAGAAGATAAAGAGTGAGATTGACCACCCACCAATTTAATAAAGAAGAGAGGATTACACGCCTCGCCGTTCATTCACGTAAGATCAGCTATGACCATTTCTTCTGTTTTCCTCTGCTCCCAGCTAAACACACATACATACATTCCTTTTATTCATTTTCATTCTATATAAAAATAAATAAATAAATAAAAAATGACTTTGCCTAAATGTAGTAGGTACTATAATTTTATCTCCATTTTTGTTCCATAATTTTCTCTCAATTCTCTCAGCTCCTGAAGATGGGCGGTTCTCCGGTGATGGAGTACCACCAGCTTCTACTCTTTCTCAATACTCAGTTCCCATTTTCTTTCTAACCAATCCGTTTCTCTTTTCTTTTCTTCTATCAACTTTTCTCTCCCATTTTCCCGGAAAACTTATTATTTTCTTTTCTCTTACATTCATGACAGCAAAAGAGAAAACAGATTCTAATGCTGTAATTTATCTCACAAAAGACACAGCTTGAACCCAAGAAAGGGGTCACTTTCTCATTGTCAATTCCTGGTTTGTGTGCTTTCTTCTTTTACTATCAATAATATTTGTTTTGAGTTTTACCCCTGCCCAGATGATTCAAATATATATATATATATATATTTATTAAAATCTCTTTGAAAAATAATTAGAATAACAAATGTGTCACATAAGAACATTATTTTTTTAATAACTTTGCTTGATATTTTTCATTTTAGTTTTCCAAACTTTGACCTTTTCTTTGTCTTTATATTGTGTGCCTCTCATATCATTACGTGCCTACCTCAAACTGGCTTGCATTTCTGATTTTCAAATACTCAACGCATTTTCATTATCATCACGCCCTTTAAAAATAATTATTCAAAATAAATAAATAGATACATAAATCTCTTTCTTTATATGATCACAAATATTAAAAATGATATGAACATATTTTGTTTCAGAAAGAAGCCTAACTTCTGTTAAGTGTATGTTAAGGTATTGTTTGGACTCGTTAGACTAAATTACTAGCCTTTTCCATCTCTATGTGCTAATTGTTTTAGAAAATACATTATTTGGATAGTAATGAATTTGAAGCATAATTTGAACAGGAACATTTGTTGAGGAGGGCTTTTGTATTGCTTTATCAATGTCTTCAAAGTCTGTCATGGGACCTGTCTCTTCTGAGGTAAGTATATGTATGTTATATATTATATATTCATGTTCGTGTTCATGAATTTTCATTCATTCTTAAAGAAAGTAAGGGGTGAGCCTAAAATCATGCAGATAAAATATGTTCCATCTCAGGATACCCCATTTGGAATTCCAAATCCAAAGAAATCACAGGTTGTTGCCAAGCATGACGTAGATTCAGGCAACTATCGCTCCCATGACAAAAAAGCTGAGGGAATAGTGAAACCAGGCGCCTATTCGACAAATACTTTGCCATATGGAATCCAGCATGGTAATAAAAATCCCAATTCAAAGCCAAATTTGACCATAATCCAGCCATCCAAACCCCAAGAAGTGTATCATGATTCGAAAGGTGTAACTGACTCAACAACCAACACTAAGTATAGCTTATATCCTAGCCCAAAGGTGTCTCCAAATTCTAATCTGCAAACTACCTCCTCAACTGGGACAGTAGTTGCTGCTGGGGAAATGCCTGCAAATTCTAAGACCAATGAGGCAAAGAGTACCAATACCTTAAGCAACCATGGCCAAGGCATGACCAATAGGGGTCGCAGTAACAGCTTAGAGAATTCCTCTACCCATTTTAAGCCTCACACTGGTGGTGATATAAGGTGGGATGCTGTTAACGCAGCTTCGAAAGGGTGCTCACTTAATCTCAGCAATTTCCGCCTACTCAAACGCCTCGGCTATGGAGATATTGGTAGTGTTTATCTTGTTGAACTTAGAGGAACCAAAGCTTATTTCGCAATGAAGGTGATGGACAAGGCATCGCTGGCTAGTCGAAACAAGCTCCTGCGAGCACAGACAGAAAAGGAGATACTTGGGCTTCTTGATCATCCATTCTTGCCCACTCTATATTCATATTTCGACACTGACAAGTTCTATTGCTTGGTTATGGAGTTCTGTAGTGGAGGTAATCTTCATTCTCTTAGACAGAAGCAACCAAATAAACACTTCACTGAGGAAGCTGCAAGGTTTGTCTCTTTGCTTTACTTTTACTTAATATGTTATTTTCTAATTGTCCTTTCCAATTCATTGTAATCATTCAACAAGAAAAGTTTTTCTAAAATTGGTTTGAAGCTTATATGTTTTGACAATGATATGATGTTACATATGATATAGCTGATTGAACAAAGCGTTCTTGTTGAAGACAAATGTTTCCCATTGATGATCACTTATTGTTTCTTATAATATTTCCATTCCTTTAAAAGTATTTTTTTTCCTGTGATGTTTCTAATGTTATTGATCCTTAAGCAGGTTTTATGCATCAGAAGTATTGTTGGCTCTCGAGTATCTGCACATGCTAGGCATTGTTTACAGAGATCTGAAACCAGAAAACGTACTAGTAAGGGATGAGGGCCATATCATGCTCTCAGATTTCGATTTATCGCTGCGTTGCTCAGTTAGTCCTACACTGGTCAAGTCATCCTCTGTCAATGTGAGTAATGGCGGTAACAGCGCAGCTAGTGGCATTTTAGATGATGAGTTTGCTGTCCATGGTTGTATGCAACCATCAACCTTCTTCCCACGCATCTTGCCAAGCAAAAAGAATCGAAAATCTAAGTCAGATTTTGGCCTCTTTGTCAATGGCTCCCTTCCTGAACTGATGGCAGAACCAACAAACGTTAGATCAATGTCCTTTGTGGGGACACATGAGTATCTGGCCCCAGAGATCATCCGAGGAGAGGGACATGGCAGTGCAGTGGACTGGTGGACATTTGGTATCTTCTTGTATGAGCTGTTACATGGAACAACACCCTTCAAAGGACCAGGTAACCGCGCCACACTCTTCAATGTTGTTGGCCAACCATTGAGATTTCCAGAAACGCCACAAGTCAGTTTTGTTGCTCGTGATCTCATTCGAGGCCTTTTGGTAAAAGAGCCGCAGAAGCGAATTGCATACAAGAGAGGTGCCACAGAGATTAAGCAGCATCCGTTTTTCGAAGGAGTTAACTGGGCACTGGTGAGAAGTGCCATGCCTCCTCATGTGCCTGACCCCATAGACTTCTCTCAGTATGCTAGCAAAGACGCACCATCTCCTGCAGATAAGAGAATGGCAGAAGTTAAAGGTGCCAAAACTAATAGTACTCCTGATGATTCTCCTTACATTGATTTTGAGTACTTTTAAGAGAAACATTCCTTCTTTTATTTATTATTTCATTTTAATTGAAAATATTGATCCTTGGAGGAGACTTTAAATGTACAAAAGAGGAAAAGTTGGAACCAAGTTAGCTGTATCAAATGTAAGTTTTATCAAAGAAGAAGTTTCATTGATTTGTTAGAGGAAAAAGCCAGTGTATTCTTGGCTTGGAAAGTACATCCCAGAGTTGTCTTTTGTTTCTTTTTTGTTTTCCTTTAATTCTTTTATTCATTTGTATTTTAACAAATTTTTTCCTTCTGTTTGTACACATTTGTATTTATAAATCAAAGCTAATGTTGATCGTTTTGTCAACATATCGAATATAGTTACATTAAATTCTTCTAAATTAGCTATGTACTCGTAATTTTGAAATTCAATGTTAGATTCATTAATGCCAACGATCTTTTTTAATGACATAACTCGAAATATGACAGAAAAAAAAAAAGCTTGCCTTCTTTCATAAACTGAAGTGATGATCTGTTTTGAACAAATTTGTGACAAGACCACTTTCAACAATTAGCCAATAAAAAAAAAGTCTTGAAACTTGGAGAATAAGTTAAGAAAAGGAGGAGAGGCAGTGCAACACCAAGAAGCATTATTTTTAACTTTGATCTATCAATGTTCTTATAAATATCAAACTTGAGTGCATCAATGTCTAAAATTTTGAGGTTTTAAATGCCGAAAGTTTGTTAATTTTCTTTAGGAAAATTTGCGATGAAACTCCTACTATAGGAATATTTGTATCACCAAAATTACAGCAAAACTCCACATTGTTAGTGTTTTAGTGTGGCGTCGCTCCCTATTAGAGTAAGAAGACTTATTATTCAGTCAAAAAGTCTCTGCAAAAGTGTGATAAACAGGGGACCAAATCAACTTAAATAAAGGCTGAGTAAGTTCTAAGTCAATGATAACAATTCTAACTAAAATGAAACAGAATTGGTTAAACCAAGAATGCTAACAAACCAAGCCTAACTAATTAACCATAAACTAAACTCTAATAGACCCCCTCAAGATGAAATGTACAAGTTTTTAACTTTCATCTAGGATATTAAGTCCTTAAAATGAGCCGGAAATAAACGTTTGGTGAGCAAGTCAGCTAAATTGTTCTTTGTAGGGACATGAATGAGTTTGATGCAGCCTTCTTGAATTTTGTCGTGGACAATGTGACAGTCTATGTCGATGTGCTTTATTCTCTCATGAAAAACAAGATTTTCTGATATATGGATTGCAGTGGTACTGTCACAATATAAGATAGCTGGATTGTTGTGAATGACTTGGAAGTCTTTGAGTAAGGCAATCAACCACGTTACTTCACAAGTAGCATTAGCCATAGCACGGTACTCAGCTTCAGCAGAAGAGCGGGACACAGTGGTTTGCTTTTTGGACTTCCATGAAATGAGAGATTGGCCAAGGAATATGCAGTAGCCTGAAACTGAGCGACGAGTATCAAGACAAGATCCCCAATCGGCATCTGAAAAAATTTTAAGACTGAAATCTGAAGTATAATTAGATTGAGCATGAGCACTTAAGTGGGGTGTAGAAGAAGAGTGAAAAAAAAAGGCCTTGGCCCGAGGTACCCTTTAAGTATTGAAGGATACGATGAGCAGCTTGCATGTGAGGCATTCTAGGAGAAGATAAAAATTGACTTAAATGATTCACAGCAAAGGAGATGTCAGGACGAGTTATGGTTAAGTAAATTAATTTACCAATAAGTCGTCTAAAAAATGTAGGATCAGATAAGAGAGGACTTTCATCCTTACTGAGTTTAGTATTTGGCTCCATAGGAGTGGAGGAAACTTTGGTGCCCATATAACCTGTGTCATTTAAGAGCTGCAAAGTAAAAGGGCGCTGAGATACAGAAATACCACTATTTGAGCGCCCAATTTCTAGTCCCAAAAAGAAACGTAAAGGACCAAGGTCCTTTAACTGAAAAACTGAGGTTAGTTGTTGTTTAAATAAGGAAACAACAGAGTCATTGTTAGAAGCAATAACTATATCATCAACATAAATTAATATAGCAATGAAGGTGTTATAAGTACTCTTGATGAACAAATAGTTGTCAGAATATGATTGTTTAAAACCATTTGAAATAAGATATGTGCTGAGTTTTGTGTACCATTGTCTTGAGGCTTGTTTTAAGCCATACAGACTCTTGGTTAATTTACAAACAACATTGTTTGGTAGAGGTATTTTGGGTTGATAACCCTTTGGTAGTTTCATGTAGACATTTTCATTTAAGTCTCCATGAAGGAAAGCATTGTTAATGTCTAATTGAGATAATGACCAATTTTTTATTGCAGCAAGAGCAAGTAATAATTTGAGGGTATTAAATTTTGCAACAGGGGCAAATGTGTCAATGTAATCAATACCTTGTTTTTGGGTGTAGCCTTTGGCCACTAATCTAGCTTTATACTTGTCAATGGAGCCATTGGCTTGATATTTTACTTTGTATATCCACTTGCTGCCTATGGTGTGATATCCAGGAGGAAGAGAAACTATTGTCCATGTGTTGTTATCTTCTAAAGCCTTGAGTTCTACAGCCATCGCTTGCTGCCATTCAGGTATGACAGAGGCAAGTTTGTAGCTAGTGGGCTCCATAATAGTATTGACAGCAAGAATGGCAGCCCGAAAAGATTCATTAAGCCTATCATAAGACAAAAAATCATGTAAGGAATGCGCAGTAGAGGTGGTTAGATTACAAACATAATCATCAAGATATTTTGGGCGTGATAGAACACGTCCAGAAGTAGATGAATAAGGAATAGGTGATGAAATATGAGAATCTTGTTGCTGATGTGAAGCTTCAGATTGAGAAGAAATAGGCTGTAAAGAAGAGTTAGTCCCTGCATTGGGAAACATGGATTGAGAGAACAAAGAATCAATGTTATGATGAGATAGATTATTTTTAAATGGAAAAATATGCTCATGAAAAATTACATCCCGAGAATGAAAAATCTGATGGGTTTCTATGTCAAGAAGAGTATATGCTTTCATTCTGGGAGGGTAACCAATGAAGATGCAAGGTTTGGACCTTGGAGAAAATTTATGTCGTTTACTATCTAAAGTAGAGGCAAAAGCAAGGCAGCCAAACACACGAAGATGATCATAACAAGGAAGTTTATTATGAAGTAATTCAAATGATGTTTTCTTTTTGAGAAGCATAGAAGGGGTTCTATTGATAAGATAAACTGCTGTATTGATAATATATGACCAATAAGGAAGAGACAACTGAGATTGAAATAAAAGAGCACGTGCAACATTTAAAATGTGTTGATGTTTTATTTCAACAACAGAGTTTTGTTGCGGTCTTTCGACACATAAGTGATAATGAACAATGCCTTTAGATGCATAAAATGTAGTAAGATTAAACTCTTTTGCATTATCAGTCCGAATACCTTTAATAGAAGCCGAAAATTGAGTGGCAACAAGGTTAAAAAATTGAGGTATAATGGTTTGAACTTCATATTTAGTCTTAAGCATGTAAACCCAAGTATATCTTGTGTGGTCATCAACAATAGTCAGAAAATATTTGTACCCTTCTAAACTCATGATATGGAATGCACCCCAAATGTCTAAGTGAATTAAATCAAAAGGAGAGACAGCCATATTATTTTGAGGATTGAAAGGTAATCTTTTTTGTTTAGCAAGATGACAAATTGAACACACAGTATCTTGAGAAGCATCTGAAAATTGTAAATTTTTATTGATAGCTTTTGAAACTTGTACAGAAGGATGACCAAGGCGAAAGTGTCATTGGTTCAAATTATTACATGTGGTGTTCAAAGTATTATTATGACTAGAATTAAGCACAGTAGTAGATATATGTGAAAGAGAAGAATTGGTAGAACCCGAATGTAATAAGGAATGATCTTGCTGAATGAAGAATAGGTTGCCTATTTTCTTAGCAATCCCAATCTTTGAAGTCAGCTGAGGACCCTGAAGAAAACAGTCATTATGATCAAAGAGAATAGTGTTAGGACTGTTGTGAAGATAGGCAGATATGGAAAAAAGATTAAACCGAAATTCAGGGATGTAAAGAACATCAGTTAATAATATGTCTTTGTTTACACGAACAGTACCAGATTTATGAATAAAAGTCTTATGGCCATTAGGTAAAGTAACATATTTATCAAGAATGTTATTGGTAAAAGAGATAAAAAATTTGGTAGAGTGGCAAACATGATGTGTGGCACCACTATCTACTATCCAAAAAAAAGAAGGAAAAGATACAATTTTACCAGTGATATTGGATACTTGAGGAAGAGTATCACTTGGGGAAGAGGTATGATGCAGCTATTGACTTAACAGAGCAATAAGTTGCTGGCTGAGTTCCAATTGAGATGATGGAATGATCGGTGCACTTGGTGAAGAAGTGGAGACAGAAACTTGATTAGTCTTCACAGAATCAGGTTTACGTCTATCACCATAACCCGGGGGAAATCCATGAAGGAAAAAAAATTTCTCCTTGAGGTGCCCTGGTTTGAGACAATGAGAATAGGTGGGACGCATCTTCTTGGTGCAAGAGGTAGAAGGTGGAACAGATGGAGGGACAACAGCAATGAATGTGGTGTTGTGAGATGGCCGAAGTCTTCTTTGATTTTCTTCTTGAATGATCATGGAAAAAACTTTTGAAAGAGAGGGGAATGGATCTATCAATAATATTTGGGCTCTTACAGCATGAAAATATTCATTCAAACCCGTAAGAAATTGAAGAACATGTTCTTGGTTAAGAAAATCAAGAGAATCAGCAGAAGCAGCACAAGTACATGGAAGTCTAGGGCGTAAATCAGTAATCTCATCCCATATAGCTTTGAGTTTAGTGAAGTAGGAACTTACAGAGTCATCACCTTGATGAAGGCTGATGAGAGAGGTTCGAAGATCAAAGATCTTAGGTCCGTTGCCTTGATCAAACCTGCTGTTTAGTTCATTCCACATAGCAGCAGCACTGTCCAAGAATATAATACTACTTTTGATGTCAGGGAACAGAGTGAAGTATCCAAGACATTACCATGTGGTTGCAGCGAAGCCATTGATTGAGAAGAGGATCATCTTCAGCTGGTTGAGGGAGAGATCCGTTGAGGAAAGGGAGCTTGTTCTTAGCCCGAATGGAAATCTTGAAATCCCTTCTCCATTGTTGAAAATTCTTGTCGGTGAGGGGAGGAGAGGCAAGAACAAGTGCCGGGTGATCTCCTGTGCTCAAGAAGTAGGGACTACTACCATCTTCATGGGCAGGTCGATCAAGAACAGAGAAAGAAGAGAAACGATTTGAGGCATGGATGGGAGAACTCAAAACCCTAGAAATTGGGGGTTCTTGAGGAGGAGCATCAGGATTCGGAAGAGAAGAATCATTAGCAGCCGTTGAGGGCTCCGGAAGAGGAGGAACGGGGCTTGTACTTCGATGACCGTAGCTCTTGTTCGTGCCATGGAAACAAAGGAAAAGAAAGGTCAGATGGTCACTGATACCATATTAGAGTAAGAAGACTTATTATTCAGTCAAAAAGTCTCTGCAAAAGTGTGATAAACAGGGGACCAAATCAGCTTAAATAAAGGCTGAGTAAGGTCCAAGTCAATGATAACAATCCTAACTAAAATGAAACAGAATTGGTTAAACCAAGAATGCTAACAAACCAAGCCTAACTAATTAACCATAAATTGAACTCTAATACTCCCTGGCCATCAATGGCGAGGTCCCATATGTCAAGTTTTCGGCAAAAGTCTCTAAGTAGTTGTTTTTATACAACGTAAATACTTATGTAATTTTTTGACAGATTTTGGTGAACTTTGTTGGGGAAAGTCATGTAGCTGCACCAAATTGGTCCAAATCATATTTTATTTATAAAATCATTAATAATCTATTTTAAAAACTCTAAATAATTTAAAGAGATATTGTGGCTAAACTCCCTATATAGTTCTACTTATTACAATTAACTACAGGTTAAAAAAAATTGTTGTTTAAGGTGTCCAACACCACATAAGGTAACACCCCATGATTGGTTAGGAATACCTCATAATACTTATTAAATTCAAATTAGTTGAACTGATATTGGATTACACCAATAGCGATATGCTACCTTCTTGTGGTGTTGGGCACCAATGATGCTCCTTAGCAATTCTCTTTAAAAAAAATTGACAGTGAACGTACTTAAGTAATAAATTTTGTTCCTATGTAACTCATTGTTATTAAGTGAGTGGTTAAAATTGAGTAAAATGTGTGTGAGAGACGCAACGACTTCTGATTAGTCAAAAACTAATATAATTTATTAAATATTGTAAAATATATTTTGAAATTCTGTTTTTAGTAATTACCAAATTAATTAAACCATGTGAATTAATTAAAGTGCGGAATGGTAATTAACTGTTTAAACAAATTGCAGTTCTGTCGGGACAGAATCCGAACTTGTCACGACAGAAACTGAACACAATAAAAAGACAGTGCAAAACAATAAAGAACACAACGAATTTTTACAAAGTTTAGAAACCCTTTCGGATAACCTACTCCTTGGGGCCACGCCCAGAGAATAAAACCAATTAATAAAGAATCACAAGTACAAAATATTGACTTAAACAAAACAAGACTCCCTCTTGAGATTTGCCGCAACTTTGTTGTACTTCTCTTCACTAATCTGATTTTGATTGAAACGCTCAACCACTTGAACTCCCTTCAATGGCCAGCGAGTGCTTGCATCCTCCTGACGCAAGGCTTGTAAAAATCTTCTCCCGAAGACTATAAAAGTTGTGTTCAAATTACAATGTGTATTCACTCATGAACGTGGTATAAATTCACCACAAAAACTATACTCTCATATTTCTACAAGATCATGTGAATACTATGATCTTGAATACAAATAAGGAACTCTCACAAATATTACAATACACTCACAAATTATGCACCAAAGAGTTCACTTTTTCTCATTGCCTTTAGAGCCCTATTTATAGAGTCATTTTTCGTGCTCATAAAGGCTGAGAAAGAATCTCCTAATAAAGGCAAGAATAATTGAAGATATTCTTGATTGATGAAGAGTTGCCTTTTTTAGAAGATGATGATCCGACAGATACAATTTTGGTGGGGACAGTTCAGACCTATGTCGGATAAAAAACAGCTTAAAATAGAAAGAACAATTAATGATATTAAAGATTCAATTTCCTAAATTTTAATTCTTGAGCTGCACGAAAATATACAATCAAATATTCCAGAAATGACTTTGGGTAAGTACTGAATATTTGCAAGATATAACTTCCCTTTATAATAAAATTGAGACAATATAAAGATAAATAAGGAAGCTAATAGAATCTGAAATTCACCAAAAGGGAAAGTGAATTTCTGAAAATTACAATAAAGAGAAACAGAAATTGATCTTTTAATTAAAAAGATTTCTATAAAATATGCCAATTTTAGGATTTACAATCTCCCCCTTTGGCAATTTTATAGACAAAACATATCTATTTTTAAAAGATCCCTGCAAAACACAAGTAAGTGCTTAAAATCACAAGAGTCACAAAATGACTCCCCCTGCCAAAATGAACCAGAGCACAAGATAAAACTGTTAACAAAAAAATGAGAAACAACAGGTCAATCAACAAAATCAAAGTACCAAAAAATAGAGTGACTCTCTCTCCCCCTCATTGTCTAAGAAAATGCCAAAGAACAAAGGAAACTAAACCAAAAGAAAGACACAACTTGTGTTCTTTTACATTTATCAAAAGCAAATAAAAATAGATCGAAAGGAATTGTAACCATCATGGAGCAGGAGAGGTGGATGCACTGATAATGGACAACGAAGCAAGAATTTGGCGCTGAGTATCCTCCATGAGAGTGAACCTGTCAGAAAGACTTGTAATTCCTGTCTGGACAGAAGCGCGATCAGTCGGGACAGCAGGAGTGTCAGTCACAACATTGCCAGAACCAGAACCAGCCAGATTAATGCCTTTGACCTTTCGAGCTGTGGACGGAGCATGGTCATCTTTGGTAGTGTAGGTAGGACCAACCAAAGGAGAAGTCAAGGTCTCATGAGACTTCTTCATAGGACACTGAGAGTCCAAAAGTTTGTAAATGACTTGTGGAAACATCAAGTGTTGACCCTTGCATTTGGCACCACTCAAGGACATGATTTGATCAAAAATAACAACAGCAAGATCAATGGCGACTCCAGTCCCAATTTTGAACAATAGAAAAGCCATGTCTTGAGTGATGGTAGAGGAATGAGTGGTAGGCATCCAATTAAACATGACGAATTTGAAAAGAGCACCATAATAGTGAGTGAGATCCGAGACTCGTATAGAGGTGCTTGGTTCCCACACCATAGCTTGACCAACCAACTCAGACAACACTTGATCCTTTGCAAACTCAATAGAATCATCAATCTCAACAGGAACGAGATTGAGGGCTTTAGCAATTTCAGAAGAACCAAACTTATACCAATGTCCCCTAACATACACTTTATGAAACATAAAAGATGAATGGTCTAATAACTCATCATTCAAATTTGCATAAAATTCTTTAACAACCCGAGGCACAAACCCATCAAACCCAGACAAGGAACGCAACCAACCCCTTTCCTCTAAGGTAAGTAAGACCCCAAAAACACGATGAAGAGCAAAAAAGAAAATTACGCTCACTAATAAAGTGACGATTCTCATAAAATTGCATCTTTTTCTCATTATCATTAAAACAGAAAGTAAGAGAATGAGCTTTGAAAGAACCCGAGGTACGGACATGAGCACCTTTTTGTTTAGGGAGTTTGGAAGACAATTTGGGAAATGCCAATAGTGTGGTGTCTTTTGGGTCAGATGCAACAGGAGAGGCTTCTGATGGGTCTTCTTCAGATTCAGTCTCCTCCGCCAAATCATCAAGAGGAACATCAGGATTTGGCTCGATCAAGGAAGGGTCCAACTCAGGCTGAGAGTTTTTCGTTTTAGGAGTAACATCCTCTGATGAGGTGCAAGGAGGTGGGTTGATTTTTGCCTTCAATTTAAATCAGGATAAAGGAGATGAATCAGAGATGGAGCTGGTACCTTTTGTTGGAGCCACTTTGGCCTTCTTGCCTTTCTTTGGTCCAGCAGCTTGGGTCTTGCGTTTTCCCTTTGCCTTGGGGATCAAAACATCAGGAGATAACGATGATTCAGAGTCATGATCAGATGGATCAGACACAACTTCAGTGGAGATTGATTGGGAATGACTTGTAGCCAAGGCAGGTTTGGCTTTTATTTGACCTTCGGAAGAGGCGAGTGGAACCGCTGAGGCTTGGATTTGCTGAGCATCCAGGTTGGGAAAGGTAACTCCTTTACTTGAAGCTCCAAGAACAGTAGATCCTATAGGATCTGAAAGAGCAAGAACCTTCTTTCTTGCTGTGGTTTTAGGTCGATGGCCTGTAGGAGGCGAGACAGCAGGGATTGATGCTGGGACGGGAAGAGTGGCAGTGGGAACTGACTCAGGAACTGTCTCTTGCTGAGACTTCGTAGATTTTGAAGATGAACCGCAACCTCAAGTCTTCATGGCTGCTAAGAATTAAACAAGTGAAACACACAAATAAAAAACCCTAAACCCTTTGGTTATAAGTGAGAGAGACAAACAAGAAAACACTGAGAATGAAACAACCAAAGTGAATCCGAATATATAGAGTATTCGGTGCACAAATGAGGCAAGTTCAAAAATGGGTAACCAAAAATGAGTAACCAGATTTTATGTGATAAATGCCAAAATATCTTTTTTTTAAAACAAATTCTTTCACACCTCTAAATTGGAAACTTTTTGAATATATTGAGATAAAACAAATAAATTGCATCAATTAATTTTTCAAACCTTTTTTTTTTAAAGAACATGGTTCAAAGCAGATTTTATTTTATCATTATTTTGTTTATTATTTTATTAAAAAATTGCCGAAAATAGAATATAAATTGCCATACCATATGTGTCCATGTAAATGTCAAGTCCTGTTCAAAAGAAACAAGATAACCATATTTTTCACAAATTAGAGAAATGAGTTATAATTCAAATACTAAGTGACCATAATTCGAAGAATATACCAATCACAAAACATATTTGAATCAATTCATTATATGTATGAGTCTTACAACCATCTTACACAGTCTAGTCAACAGGCATGTGTGTGTGCATGTGAAATCAATTTGGCGTTTCTTTTTGGCCTTTTAAAGCTAGGGTCATTGCCCATATTTGGCGATTGTAGCCTTTTTCAAATTGTAACCATAATGGAGGCTATAACTCTTATACTGATGGTAGCTCCTCTAATATAATTACTAATTACCTGGTACCAACTTACTCAGTGTCGGCTTTCACACATCAGTATAGGTAGCTCTTTTCCAAAATGGAGCCTGAAAAAGAAACTGGATTAAGGTATGCTCATACAAACATAATGATTTGATCAAATATATATTGGATGGTCTATAATTTTTCAAATATGGTTTTTTATTCCAAACAAAGTATAGGACTTATAATGATCATTTTCTAAAATACAAAAAATATGCTCATCAAATTTCTTCCAAACAGGACAAGAGATTTACACAAACACATATGCAAGGCAAGATAATCAATTTATTGGTAATTTCAAATAAAACAAACCCCCAAGGATTTCCTGAGGGAATCAAATCTGACCGTGTCTAAAGCTTTAGTAAAAATATCTGCAATTTTTTTGTTAGTCTCAACATATTCTAAAATCAATGTTTTGTTTTCAACAAGTTCCCTAATAAAATGATGACGAATGTCAATATGTTTGGCGCGAGAGTGCTGAACATGATTTTTGGAGATATTAATAGCACTTGTATTATCACAAAAAATGGTTAAAGTTTTAATATCAAACCCATAGTCTGCCAACATTTGTTTCATCCACAAAAGTTGAGTACAACAGCTTCCAGCAACAATGTACTCAGCTTCGGTTGTTGACAAGGAGATGGAGTTTTATTTTTTACTATGCCATGAGACCAAATTGTTTCCTAAGTAAAAACAACCACCACTTGTGCTTTTGCGATCATCAGTGTTTCCTGCCCAATCTGCATCACTATAACACACAAGGTTAGAATTTGTTTCTATGGAGTACTAAATGCCTAAATCAAGAGTATTATTGATGTAACAAATAATTCTTTTTACAGCAGTCACATGAGACTCCATGGGGTTCCCTTGGAAACGAGCGCACACTCCAACACTGTAACTGATGTCAGGGCGACTTGCAGTTAAGTATAGGAGACTCCCAATCATACTCCTGTAAAGAGTTGGATCAACTTTCTTCCCATTCTCATCTTTAGATAATTTGACCGTAGTACCCATTAGAGTTTTAGCAGGTTTAGATGCATCGAGTCCAAATCTTTTCACTATACTTCTTGCATACTTGCTTTGTGAAATGAAAATTCCCTCATCTGACTGCTTCACTTAAAGTCCTAAGAAAAAATTGAGTTCTCCTACCATGCTCATCTCAAACTCTTCCTTCATTTGTTTCACAAATTCCTGCACTAGAGAATCATTAGTAGAACCAAGCACTATATCATCAATATAGATTTGTGCTATCATAATATTTTCATCAACATTTTTGATAAAAATTGTTTTGTCTACTCCCCCTTTCTTGTACCCCTTTGAGACCAAAAAATGAGTTAGTCTATCATACCAAGACCGTGGGGCTTGTTTCAGCCCATACAAAGCTTTTTACAATTTAAAAACATGATTAGGATTGTATGGATTCTCTAACCCTTTGGGTTGTTCCACATAAGCTTCTTCATTGAAAAATCCATTTAAAAAGGCGGATTTTACATCCATTTGGAACAATTTAAAACCAAGAACACATGAAATAGCTAATAATAATCTTATGGATTAAAGTCTTGCAACAGGGGCAAATGTCTCATCAAAATCAATTCCTTCAACTTGAGTGTACCCCTGTGCAACTAGTCTAGCTTTATTTCTTATTATGGTCCCAAATTCATTAGTTTTATTTTAAATATCCATTTTGTACCTATAACATTAGTATGACTCGATCTAGGGACAATGATCCATACCTCATTCCTTGTGAATTGATCTAGCTCTTCTTGCATAGCATTGATCCATGATTCATCATTTAAGGCTTCCTTCACATTTTTTGGTTCCAAAGTAGAAGTAAAACAAACAAATTGAACCAAATTTACATACCTCTTTCGAGTGACCATACTCTCTTCAAGATTTCCCAAAATAAGATCAAAAGGGTGATTCTTTTTTACTGTGGTTGATGGTTCTCTTTGAATAGATTCAGAGGAAATAACTGGCCTTCTCTGTTTGCCCAGTTGTTGTTTCGACAGAATCAGCGTTTGATACATCAGCAGTAGCTGTTGTCACCTCCGAAGGTTGTATTGTCAGATCTGCCATTTCTTTATGATGTTGAACATCAATGAGCCTGTCAATTTCCTCCTCATTGGAGTACTCAGAAAAATCTTTTAAATCATCTATAACCACATTAGTTGAGTCCATAATAGTTTGGGTTCTCATGTTATAAACACGATAAGCCCTACTATTGGTGGAATATCCAAGAAAAACTCCCACATCGCTTTTGGCATCAAATTTGCCAAGATTCTCACGATCGCTAGGAATATAACACAGACAACCATATACATGAAAATAATTGACATTGGGTTTTCTACCTTTCCAGATTTCATAAGGAGTTTTATTTGTACATGGACACAAAAAAACACGATTAATTGTGTAACAAGCTGTATTAATTGCTTCAGCCCACAATTTCTTTGTGAGTTTTTTGCTATTTAGCTTAACTCTGGCCATTTCCTGCAAAGTGCGATTTTTCCGTTCCACTACCCCATTTTGTTCAGGGGTTTTGGGAGCAGAAAATTCATGCAAAATTCCAAAAGATTTACAATATTCATCATAAACAGAATTTTCAAACTCCTTACCATGATTACTTCGTATTCTTACAATCTTTCCAATGTTACAATTTTTTTCAACTCTAAGTCTTGTACATAGTGTTTGAAAAGCTTCAAATGTATCTGATTTTTCTCTTAAGAAATCTACCCAAGTAAATCTAGAAAAATCATCTACACATACAAAAATGTATCTCTTACCATTAATACTTTCAACTTGTATAGGACCCATGAGATCCATATGCAATAATTCTAACACATTTGAAGTATTGATATAAGATAATGCTTTATGGGACATTTTCAACTATTTTCCCAATTGACATGATTCACACTTACCAAGTGATTCTTTACCTAGTTTGGGTATACCACGGATGAGACCTGCATTAGCAATCTTTTTCAAGTTTTTGAAATTTATATGTCCAAGTTTTTCATGCCACAAGTCAGTAATATTAAAACTTGATGAAGACGCATGACATGTGAATTTTTGTGTGAGTGTGTAACAATTATCCAAAGAACGAGAACCTTTGAGAACAATATCACCACTTTGATTTATAACATTACACTCATCATGCGAAAAATTTATAAGAAAACTCTGGTCACAAATTTGACTTATGCTAATTAAGTTAGCTTTCAGCCCATCAACAAGAAGCACATTTTTCAGTTTCGGTAACCCTTCAATGTTTAGAGTACCTTTACCTAAAATATTTCCTGTCATTCCATCCCCAAATGTTACTGCTCCACACTTCAAGGATTTGAAGTTGGTAAGTATGTTGGCATTACCTGTCATATGTCTTGAACAACCGCTATCAAAGTACCACGAACTAGGTGCATGCATTTTATGACAGGTAAAGGTAGCCAAGAAAACAGAGTTAACTTACTTGACCCATATTGTTTTTGATTTTGAATTTCTTTTGGTCAATAATTGATTCATACTACTAAAGTGTTTAACATAATTATTTTTAAACAAATTTAACAGAGAAAAAAACTTAGGTCTTACGTGTCCTTTCATCCCACAAAAATGACAAAATGGTACAAATTGACCAATGTTTCTTTTTGAAGAAATTTTCTTTAGTTGTAGATCTATTGGAACATATGACAACTTTGTGGTCTCGACAGAGTGACTTGTTCCTGCAAAACGGTTAGATGGCACAATAGTCGGATAATTCATAGATTTTACAAAAACTGTTTTTCTTGAGGATTCAGATCCATTAGATCCTAATCCACTATAATCACCAGCCTTTTTTCCTGCAGAAAGAATATCATCCTATTGACGCGGTTCTTCGCCAACAGGTAATTAAGAAAATAAGAGAAAGAGATTAGTGCTTAATAATGAACCGAAATCGATAAATGATCTTTTTATGGACTGATGACACAACTACGTTTTTAGGTGGTTAAAAGGTTAAAATCCTTCTACTCCACCAGCCAATATTATTTCCATATGCCTGGTATTCTTTACAGGGTACTTTTTTACACAATAGAATCCAACCCCTTGCAACTCCCAGGGTCTCCATATTTATAGGAGAGGGCACCTGGAAGCTGGTAAGGGGGGTCATCCCGTGACCTTCTTACCCATCATGTCACTTTTATGACATTCATGATTAATTCCTAAACCTTGACAAATGAAGTGTGGTCTAATCAACAGGTAAGGGGGATAATGGGCCGCACGGCTCAACCTAGTCGTGGGTGTCTGAATACGCACGTTCATGCTGCGTGTCCGAGAATTCAGGGATATATCAGACACGTGATGTCTGATATATGCACGTTTACATTGCGTGGTTGACTTTATAAAAGGTCATAGCTTCCAACTCCAGTTCGTACCCCGAGCTGGATGCCCTCTCGACCTGCGGCCTTCATAGTCCTGACTCGGCCCTTGAGTAATCTTGACGAACCTTTTGGTTACCTCGAGCTAAAGAGGTAGGACCTGGCGACGGAAGCTCCAGTCATGGGGTATCCACGTGGTTGATATAATTAGGCCACATCTCAGCTCGCTAATAGCCCACTAGAAAATCAGGGCGTACACATCCAATATTACAGATCTAGGATTAAGCATTTTGACACCTTTTTGCAAAAGATCAATTTCTTTACTCAAAGAATTAATTTAATCATTTTTGGAAGCAATAATCATCTCAAGTTCTTTAATTTTTTCAACAATTTTTTTTATTATTGCTAACCATTAGACGATTCTCAGAGCAAACTTTCAGCCATTGATCATACATTATTTTATAAGACTCTTTTAATGACTCCTCATCTAAGTCAGAATCATCACAAACAATGTCAGAATTCTCATTATTCTGAACATAATTATTAAGGCATAACACATCCTTGTAATCAACTGAAGAGAAAACCATACCTTTGTGAATAGTGGTTAAGACAACACTATTTTCCTCCTCATCACTTTGTTTAGAGTCTTGATCACTCCACGTGGCTGCCATGACTTTCTTTTTCTTTAAGGTATTTGTACACTCAGATTGAATGTGTCCAAATCCTTCACATTCCCTGCACTGAATACCCTTTTTATTAGTCTCAAAGGGTTTAGAAAAATTACCTTTTGGGTTTTTGGATATGGCCTTTTTGTTTCCCAATTTCTTTATGTATTTTTGGAAATTTTTTGTCAACAGAGCCATCTCATCATCCTCATCATTCGAACTTTCCTTCTTTTCTTTAGAAGATTTCAAGGCAATAGATTTCTTCTTGATTTCTTCTGTCTTACATTTTTGTCTAATTTGTTAGTTTAGTTCAAAAGTTCGGAGTGAACCCATCAATTCTTCTACTTTTATTTTGTCCTGATCTTTTGCTTCTTCAATTGCAGTTAGCTTCGTCTGAAACCTGTCAGGGAGAACTCTAACAATTTTTTGAACCAAAACATTCTCCTCAAGTTTTTCACCAAGAGCAAATATATTCGTTAGCAATATCTTAAAATTTCTCATAGAATTCAGTGAGGGTTTCATTTTCACTCATTTTCAAATTTTCAAATTTTGTTGTGAGCATAACAAGCCTAGAACGCTTGACATCAACAGTTCCTTCAAATTGAGTTTGAAGGATTTGCCAAGCATCTTTGGCCGAAACACATGAAGAAATAAATTTAATGTAACCTTCACCAACACCATTAAAAATAGCATGTAATGCTTTATTATTATAACTGGACAGTTTATCTTTAGCATCAATCCAATCAAGTTCAGATTTTACCTTAGTTACATCATCGCTTTCTGCTGGAGGAGTCCAACCACTTAAAACAGCTCTCCAAGCCTTTTCATCTTGAGATTTGATGAAGGCTCTCATTCTAACTTTCCAATATGGATAGTTCGAATCATTGAGTAAAGGGGGGCGAGTTATGGAGCCTCCTTCTGTAAAAAAAAAGACATTGCAAGAACAAGAACAACAAACGAAATAAACCAAGATCACACTCAGAAATGAGTGACTCGCTCTCATATCAATTGAAATTCCATTTTTAGTATTTACCAAATTAATTAAACCATGTGAATTAATTAAAGTGCGGAATGGTAATTAACTGTTTAAACAAATTGCAGTTCTGTCGGGACAGAATCCGAACTTGTCACGACAGAAACTGAACACAATAAAAAGACAGTGCAAAACAATAAAGAACACAACGAATTTTTACAAGATTCAGAAACCCTTTCGGATAACCTACTCCTTGGGGCCACGCTCAGAGAATAAAACCAATTAATAAAGAATCACAAGTACAAAATATTGACTTAAACAAAACATGACTCCCTCTTGAGATTTGCCGCAACTTTGTTGTACTTCTCTTCACTAATCTGATTTTGATTGAAATGCTCAACCACTTGAACTCCCTTCAATGGCCAGCGAGTGCTTGCATCCTCCCGACCCAAGGCTTGTAAAAATCTTTTCCCGAAGACTATAAAAGTTGTGTTCAAATTACAATGTGTATTCACTCATGAATGTGGTATAAACACACCACAAAAACTAAACTCTCATATTTCTACAAGATCACGTGAATACTATGATCTTGAATACAAATAAGGAACTCTCACAAATATTACAATACACTCACAAATTATGCACCAAAGAGTTCACTTTTTCTCATTGCCTTTAGAGCCCCATTTATAGAGTCATTTTTCGTACTCATAAAGGCTGAGAAAGAATCTCCTAATAAAGGCAAGAATAATTGAAGATATTCTTGATTGATGAAGAGTTGCCTTTTTTAGAAGATGATGATCCGACAGATACGGTTTTGGTGGGGACAGTTCATACCTGTGTCGGATAAAAAACCGCTCAAAATAGAAAGAACAATTAATGATATTAAAGATTCATTTTCCTGAATTTTAATTCTTGAGTTGCACGAAAATATACAATCAAATATTCCATAAATGACTTTGGGTAAATACTGAATATTTGCAAGATATAACTTCCCTTTATAATAAAATTGAGACAATATAAAGCTAAATATGGAAGCTAATATAATTCGAAATTCACAAAAAGGGAAAGTGAATTTCCGAAAATTACAATAAAGGGAAACAAAAATTGATCTTTTAATTAAAAATATATTTCTATAAAATATACCAATTTTAGGATTTACATATTTTAAGAACATGATTAATTTAAAATTTTATAAAAATAAAATAAAATACAATTTATAAATATAATTATTGGGCAAAACTACACTAGTGCATACTTTTATGCACTACCATGATGAACCGTATACTTTTACACACATGTTATTAAAATTTAATACCAGTGTTCATTATAGTCACATCAAATTCCTTCATGTATTTTAGAAAATTATGAATAATTTAGAATGCTCAAATAGAGTTATAAACATCTAGAACTGTCATTAAAATCTACTTTTAAGTATTTTTGCCATTAAATTTTTTACAACAATACTTAACTATAATAAATAATAAATAATAAATAATAAATAATAAATGAAGGTATATAAGAAGTTTAGCCACAATTATCTCTTGACTTAATGTTGATGATGTTTTGATTTTTTTGTCATGATTTTACTTCTAATGTGTCTATTTTACATATGTTTTTTTAAAGTTTATTTGAATGTATCTAGCCAGGTGGTAAATCTTTTAAAGTCTGGTATATTTTTTCAGCGAGAATGTTCTTTTCCTAAATGGTGTCTGCTTCTTTCTCTCATAATGCACTTGGGGTCCTTTCCTTTTATGTACTTGGGATTTTGTTATTTCTTGGCTTTCCTAAGCTTCTTTATCTTCAGCCTAATTGATTGGATTGTGTCTAAATTTGATAATGGAAGGGAGCTTCTTTATCTATAGCAAGTTGAATACCTTTAATTAATTCTATTTTTGCAAACTCCTTTATTCATTCTTTCATGGTTAATAAATGGCCTTCGTCTTTCTGAAAGAGGCTTGAAGGTCACATGCGTAACTTTCTATGGACAGGTGATCCTTTTTCTACCGGTTTCACTACTAAAAAATGGGCCTATTGCTTTGAATTTAAGATACACTTACTTCGGTTAACAAATTTGGGGAAAATGACATTGTCATAGTGTCTTGGTATAAAACTCGTCTGCCTAAGTAGAAAGGGGGTCTTGGTATTTGTCATTTATCACAGATGAATAGTTCACTTTTGTTTAAATTTTCATCGGATGTTATGACCAATTCGTCTAAGTTATTTTAGATTCTTAGATACAGGTATCTCACATCAAAAAGAAAAGTTTGACATTATTATGTTTCATGTTCTATTTACTCTAGTCTCATGCCACATATTTCTTTCTTCTTCAACACTCGTGATAGTTAATTAGTAGTTCTTCTAGACTTCCTTTTTGAACTGATAATTGGCTTCGTTATGTGCTTTGTGATAAACTCAGTTTGGGTAATATGGATTTAGATCAGCCGGTCTCAACTCATCTCTCTCTCTCTTTCTTGCTAAATAAAATTTAGTCTTTTCTATAGATTTTGCTCACTAAATATCTTGACATTGTGCATGGCATTCATTTGTTGATTAGTAATGTCAATGAGTAGGTTTGGTGTCATTCAGTTCATGGACAAGTTACTTCTCAAGTGTCTTATTGGCATTAACATCCTTATTATTTGTAGGCTAGATGAGGTAGATGTATTTGGTCGTCAAGTCTTGATACAACTACTTAGTTTTCTTGGTTTTCATCCTGATTTAAGCTAGAATTTTTCTCAAATATTAGTCCAATCTATAACTTGTTCTTTTAGACCTCATATATTTTGTGTGTGGTGTCTCCATTTTTCACAATTGTTTGGTCCGTTTGGCATTCCGTTAACAGTTTAATTTTTAAAAATTGTGTCATTCCTTCAAATTTGACTAAACTAGTACCATATGAAGTTGATGTTAGGGTTTATGTCAAAAAAACATGTGTAAAGACATTTTATTTACTAGAAGTTAATAAAAATATATTTTTCTTATAACTTAATATCTAGATCATTGTTTGAATAATTAATATAAATATCATAGATTTCTATATTCATTTATGTGAGTATGAGTGAGAGAGAATTAAGATATATATATATATATGAAAGATTTCTCAATGATTATTACTCATAGATGAGTACTAACAATTATGATGATGTTGCAACATAGTGACTTGGTATAACAAGTTACTAACAGGTAAATATTTTTTTTTCTACATTAGTTTCGAATTTAGTTTTTTTTTTTTGTCATAATTAATGTTGTTTCCAACCAATAACAGATACTAGTTATATTTAGAAATTGACATGTATTTAAAAAATAAAAAGTTTACAATATTATATTTTCATAATAAATACATGTTTTTGATCAGGTAACCCTTCCAAAAATTTGAAAAAATCAAAATTTATTTTTAGAAATATTAATTAACAATTATAAATATGGACTATTGATTTTAATCTAATGGTTAATATTAAAGTAACAATTTATGGGTAGTAACTATTAAGAGTCCACCTATATATATACACATATATAATTGATAAAATAGTCAACAACATATTAAATTATGAAATCTTTAATCAATGGTTGCAAGTACTATTTGCTAAGCATTTTCAATGATTTGTTCTAGTTACAGAGATTGCTGATGTCAATAGATATCTTAGTGAATATACTATATATAATTAGATTATATATAACAAGACTGATATTAATTAAATTATTAATAAACTTACCGTTTGTCATAAAGATTTAATTCATATCAAAACTGTAATATCGAGACACACATTTTTAATTTAATTATATATTGTTATATTTACTTTTTTTTTTAATTTAATTATTTTATTTGGTTATTATTTTATTTACTTATTTATGCTTTGAATTATTTATATGTGATAAATTTGTGCACATGTGTGTGTGACCAAGCCTTGGGCGTGTGGTGTGAAAGGATCAAGAGGTGATCACATTTATTTGTTTGATAATCAATGCGAAGCAAGCATGTAAATCTTGGTGATTTCAACATTAATTGAGGAATTAATGTGATTATGATCTGATTGAGAATTTTCCTAGTTGGCTTAGGATATGAATTGGAGAAATCAAAGGTGACAATTAATGCTTGATTTTCGAAATTATGAAAAGGATTTAGAGAATGTGTGTGGAATGAATGTTTAGGGTGGTGACAACTAGTTAATTTTGAATTTATGAGTGATTAGAAAATCATTAATTATTGATTGATTTATGAATGTTTTGACAAGATAATGGGTGATTTTATTACTTATATTCTATCCATTTAAGTGGTGATTTCGGCAATAAAGGTAATGGAGGAGAAGAGATTTCGAAATTAAAAGGTGATTGGAAATCAATAAAGAACTTGGTGCAAGATCAAGTCTAGGTTCATGTGTTTATGGTGGTGATTAGGATTATAATCAATTAGGGTTTAATGGTGATTGATTTTAGAAAATCATGGATGGTGATAATGTTGGAAAAGCATAGCTAGAATTAGGACTTGGTTCATGCCATTATGTTAGAATAAGAGCAAATAAATGGTGATTGGAATTAATTAGGATTAATGTCGATTTGTTGGTGGTAATTTTGGAGCCTATATAAAGAGAGAGCTTAGCTCTATTTTTCGCACAACACAAGAGAGAAAGAAAGAGAGGTGGGCTAGATGATAAGAGAGAAAGAAAAAGAGGTGAGAGTGAGAGAAGGAAAGAGATGGTTTAGTCTTCAAGTCCATTCTCTTCTTGTTCTTTTGATGGTTATTGGCGAGACATGGTACTTATGGCTAGGGTTCAAAATTTATAAGGTGGTGGTCCTTCATAGTGGTTCGGCCTACACATCAACTTAATGTATTTTTGGTTATTTTGAAGGTTGTTTAGTGTTGGTATTATGTTAATTTTGATTTATGGGAATAATATACTAATGTTTATGGAATGCATGTTGTATTCTAAATGTTTCAGGATATGTACTTGGGAAGGTAAAAGGTTGACAAAGGTAGCCACAATTTTGACCATAGTGGTAGTAGAAGGACCACAAGTGCTTCCTCGTAGTTTCTCTCCCATTTTCATGTGTAGTGCACACATAGGTCTTCTGTATGATGGTGCTATGTCTTATTTTAATATGAGATTATGGTTTGCTATATGAGGTTTGCTTTTATGTTGATTGTTTGGTTTTATTCTCCTTACTGGGCTTTAGCTCACCCCTTTTTTTCCTCTCCACTGGAAAGAATTGATTATGAGATGGCATGGCGGGTTGGGGACCTTTCCAAGAAAGTATATGTACTCTGTGAGGGGACCGCATGGACGACGACGATCATATGAACACCATAACACATTTACTGTTTTATAAAATACATTTTATGATATTTATGTTGGACATATTTTATTAAATTGCATGTTTTAAAATTATCTTTTTGGAAACTCGGATCCAAATTATTTATAAAGATTACTTTCTTTAACATTTGAAATTTTTATACAAAGAATATGTCGTAGTTAAATTAGGATGCTATAAGTTGGTACCAGAGACAGGTCATTCATCAAAAACCCAGATTTCTCATCAAATACATACACAAGATTGGAAAGAACCTAACTCATCATTTTATTTGTAAGCTTTCTCATTGTATGATTTTTGTAACGCCCGGCTAATTAGGGTCCGTTACCACGGGTGTTTAAAATAGTGCTGGACTCGCTAAATGATTCATTTGGACTAAACATATGATTAAGCCACTAATGGTTCAAGTATTTAAAATTTTGGTCAAGTTATAAACATTTTCATTAAATAAAAACTTCGGTCTTTACATGGGATCCCGAACTACAAGTTCAAAAGTTGGTTACAACAACAAGGTTACAAAATAAGTCGATCTAGGCAACAAAATTGGGTCCAACCCTAACTTCCTTGAATCTCTCGGCTGTGGCGGACAAGCGGACTGCATATGTACACGTCACTGCCATCGCTCTCTAACTCATGGCTGGCCAAGCTTTTCCTTACCCTTACCTGCACCACAAAGCACCCGTGAGCCGAAAGACTTAGCAAGAAAACATGATTATACAATTCATGGAATATTACAACAAACTTAGCAGTAATAACTAGAACTAAGAATAAACACTATTCGGATCAGCGACCATAGGGTTGTACAAGTGCGTGTTGCACTCCCTTTTATTCTTATGGCATCCGAGCCAGTCAAGTGCTTGGTGCACTCCCAAGGTGGCCTAGCCATAACGGCCTGCACTCAACGTGCATAGTGCCGGTCTCAGCTCATACGTCGAGTCTTGCAGATCCTCGACTTATGAGTCGAGCCTCACAGACCCCCGACTTATAAGTCAGGCTTTTAAGACTCTCAACTTATAAGTCAAGCCTTAGAGATTCTCGACTTATAAGTCGAGCCCCCTTAAATCACGTATGCCATCGACTAGTAAGTCAGCCTTTAACCAGATACAACAACAAATCCCTGGTTTATAAACCGAGCCCCCTTGTCACAACAGACAATCACATAATCCATTTATCACTCATACAGATACAATACATTCCAATACATGCAAACATATATTTACAGGCATAATCATAATCATGCGCATTTACCGGTCAATGCCCAAACCAAGACTATGTTCAGCGTTCGGGCCAAGCCCTAATCATGAATATCATATTATGGGTGGAGTTTTCTTACCTTTGGTCCTAGTGCAAGCTACTAGCGAACGATCCTTGAGTACGATCCCGGATCCGAAACCCCTAGCAATGATCTAGTCACAACACATAGAGAATCTCGTCAAAACAAATAAATAAAGGCCTCCGGACCAAGTCTTAGCCTCCGGGACGTCGAATCCTACTAAACTGTTAGTAGGATCGACCTTGAGCCCTTAAGTTTAAGTTCCCGGCATTAAAACCCTATTTTGGCCAATTTTCCATTTTGAGTCGTGGCTCCGCTCAAGTCAGGAGCCTAAAACCCTCTCTGATTGCACTTAGCATCGCAGCGCTCCTCACTGGCGTTGTGGCTCAAATAGCCCAACAGCCCAGCTGCTTCTCCTTCATCCAACCTGAGCATCGACACCCAAAAACAAGGTCGCGGCTCGACCTGAAACCCAGATTTTTCCTCCGAATCCAACCCTTCCAAAACCATCCCAAGGCTTCCCCAAAGCCCCAATTAAGTCCCAAAAACATTAACACACACAATATACATCACCAACAACCTAATAACCAACTTAAATTCAAACAAAAACTCAAAATCCATCAAAGCCTAAAATTAAAAAAAAAAAAAAGGTTCAACCACAGAAAACTCAACTCAAAACAGAATGAATTCTTACCTCCAATGGCTGAATTATGGTCCCAAGTTGCCCCTAGCTCAATCCCAGACACCAAGACTTCAATCCCCACGCTTGTTTCCTCAAAAATCACAACATCCATAAGTCACTAAAGAGAGAGAGAGAGAGAGAGAGAGAGAGAGAGAGAGAGAGAGAGAGTTCCTTCTGATTTATGAGTTTTTTTCTTAATTCTCTACAGCCTTCAAAATTGGCTAAGTCCAGCCAAAGCATGCCAAAAGACCCAATTGCCCTCAAACCAAAACTTACCTCTTCAATACTCACAATGGCATTTTGGTCAATTACCACAATTCCCTCTAGTTCCTAACAAAATCAACACATCCAAATAAATCCCAACTATTTTCAAGAAATAATCATTTAATCTCCCATTACCCAATAAACCCCAATAATAGGCTAAATTACTAAAATACACTTAGGCTCACCCCGGGCCGAGTATTTAACCCTGTTGTGACTTTTCCACTAACTTGCTCACTAGGAACGTCTCGTGCCGAATAACCCAAATATATCCACATAATAATGTGGTCTAAATCATACACACACATATTTACAATTATACCATCAATGGGTCAAAATTATGAAAATGCCCTTCTAATAAGAAACATGCCCACATGCATGTTTAATACTTCTAAACATGCAAGCATAATTATAATATATTATAATTCACATATCAACATGCTCATAACACATAAGCACACAATTAATACAATTATTTCCTCCCAGCCCCCTAATCCAGGCACTAAACCACATTAGGGAATTTGAGATGTTACAACTATCCCATCCTTATAGGAATTTCGTCCTCGAAATTTTACCTGAACATCTCGGGATAATTGTCCCACATAGTAGACTCCAACTCACAGGTCACTTCATAGTCCTTTTTGTTCCTCCATAATGCCTTAACTAAAGGTATGGTTTTATTCCTTAGTTACTTGTCCTTTCTGTCTAATATTTGAACTGGGTACTCCTCAAAGGAAAAATCTGTGTGATGCTCCAAATCGTCATAACTCAGTACATGAGTCTCATCAGATACATACTTTCGCAGCATCAAAATATGGAACACATTGTGCACGGCCTACAATGCCAGAGGTAATGCCAACCTATAGGCCACCTGACCGATCCTTTCCAAGATCTCAAAAGGTCATACGAACCTAGGGCTTAGCTTGGCCTTCTTCCCAAACCTCTTCACTCCCTTGAGTGGTGAGACTCTAAGGAAGACAGAGTCTCCCACTTGGAACTCGACGTTCTTGTGCTTCAAATTCGCATAACTTCTCTATCTACTTTGTGATGCGAGCATCCGAGCTCTGATCTTTTCAATGGCTTCATTGGTCCTCTGGACTGCCTCAGGACCCAAATATCTGTGCTCACCCATCTCATCCAAGTGAATAGGTGATCTGCACTTCCTACCATACAACATCTTGTAAGGAGCCATTCCTATGGTCGCCTGATAGCTGTTGTTGTAGGAAAACTCTATCAGAGGTAAATATTTATTCTAGGACCCCTCAAAGTTCAGTACACATGCTCTTAGCATGTCTTCCAGTAGCTGAATAGTCCTCTCAGACTAACCATCAGTCTGAGGATGGTAAGTTGTACTTGTAATGACCCGAATTTTTAAGACTTGATAATGCGGAAATATAAATGTTTTCATTTAACCAAGTGTCTCAAAAACCCGTATAAAAAAAAACTTTTTAAAAGTTGTATGGCCATACTTATCATTTAATACAAACATATTTTATATAGAGTAGAGCGAACCTAGTTTATGAAAATAACACAACATTTCCAAAAATAAAACGGCTTCCCAAAAGGTCGGTCCACATGTACATTCGCAAGGTAGACTCCAGCGTTCACTGCTCTGCCTTGCCCTTGTTCTTACCTACAATAGGAAACAGCTAGGTAAGCGAAAGCGCTTAGTAAGTTCAACTTTAAAGCAAAAGCATGCAGATAATTAGGGTTTTGGATCCATCCGGACCCTACACAATCAATTTCAAGAACGCAAAAGTGTCCTGGCAAACTTATGGTCATGCCTGATAACCAATGACAAATTATTTCATATAAACAGATAAATTCATGCACTCAGAAAATCCCAGAACAAATAGATATATTATATCACAAATATTTCTTATCAACAAATAAATCCCTGCACTCAGAAAATCCCAGAGCAAGCAGATATAATATATCACAATATAATTCGAGACCAATGCAAGACAACTTCCAACAATTCGAGCATAACACGCCCTCCAGCATAAATGCTAATTTGTAAGAGAGAACTGAGTCTCAATACTAAGATTTAGCCAATAAATATCCCCATCAAGGGTAACTATTGTGTTACCTTGGGCATCACTACTTATCCAAGAGTAAATCCCTCACAAGGGTAACCATCAAGTTACCTAGGGCATCACTACTTATACAAGAGTGTAAAGCTACACGGTTTTGCAGAGACTTCTATATTAAGCAGTGGTTCTGGTAAGCAGTTGCCCCTAGGGTGTTCAGCGTCACTAAAACTTGGCAACCCCTAGTATCTCTAGGCACTGTCATTGAATGGCCAATATTCACGGCTCCTATACAGGAATAACTTATCAGAGCATTTGCTCGAGTTCTAACCATTCACTGATTAAGTAAGCATGAGACCCCCTAGGTCCCATTCATTTTGGCGCCCCTAGGTTTAAACCAGCAATCCTCACCTCTTGGCTACTCATCGTGGTAATGAAACGGACATAAATAAAATCAAGCAGTGTGACGGGGATCAGCCGTCTAGAATATGACGGATATCTACCAATCATATTTTCTAAATCAACACCAACTAGACTAACGTCTCTAAGCAAACGTTCTACGACAGTATATATATGTGCATGTGTCTCTATACTAACATACAATACAATAGTCGTTTCGTGTTGCAGCCACACAATAGAAGTTGACTTACTTGAAGTCCTTTGCCCTCAGCAAGATTTCACCCTCCAATGTATAATCCAGTTATGCTTAGCCAATACTGTAATTATCCATACAGTATACTTGGATTAATTATGGCACTTCATAATTCATTATTATTATTTTGGGTTGTATGGTCATTTTCAAAATCATTAGTAAGGATTAAAGATCCTTATTTGGTTTTAAACCCATTGAGGAAATTCATACAAAAATATTTGAGACTAAACCCTTAGCCTCAGGGAGACCTAACCTATGGTCTCGATACCTAGGCTCGGGTATCACAATAATATTTTCCCACGATCCGCGAAAAATCTTATTTTTTAAAAGTTCCGCTATTAACCCGTACTTTCAACAGTCAATAAAATATATAAAAGATTTTAGCCGGTATTATATCCCGAAAATAAACTCTTAATTTTCCTTTAATTTTTCTTAAGATTTTAATCTCTAAAAACCGTTTTAAGAAAATAGCCTAATTTTATCTTAACTAAGAAAACCGTTAAAAATTTCTCATCTTGACTAGTTAATTTTTCCGAAGTCAATTAATCAAGTTTACTTACTAGAAAAATAATTCGCGTAATTATTTTCTCAAAATATAGGGCTTTAAACCCTCTTTTAATTTACTAACTTATTGATAAATTAATTCTTTTATTTTTAGAAAGAATAAAAATTCTTTAATAAAAATAATTCTCACTAAACTCAAAGTGGTATTGTAGGTCAAAATATGTTTTCAAGACTTACCAAGTTTTTATCTTGCAATAAGAAATTTTTTACTTTTTACCTTAAGTTCCAAAATCTCATTTTTACACTAAGTGTGAAAACCCAATTTTTCACATTTTTAACTACATACTTTGTTAGGTCATAACTTGAAATTTACTTACCCAATTGTTACCAAAATTTCCCAATTACATTTTTGGTATGTCATTTAGGTCTTTGTAAAATATTAGGTCAAAAGGAACATTTTTGATTGGTGAAAATATATTCCAAACAATGAGGTAAAAATGACCTTATCTTCAAGTCCTTATTTTTTCCAAACTTTGGTACTTAATAACTTTCAAACCGTTCAGTATTTTGTTACCAAATTTTATAGTGGAATAAAAGGTTATTCCAAGAATATGTCCACAAATTTTTATAAAAAACAGGGTTCATTTTCCCTATACAATGACTGTCCAATCTTGGTCCCAAAATTAAGAATACGAAAAAACAGATTTTTTTACCTAAGCTTTGAAATAGCATAACTCACTCATTTTTAAACATTTTTTAGTGTTTCAAAAGCTCAATTTTATGTACTAAATTTCAAAAATATCACAGTACAATTAAATTTTACAAAATCAATATACAGTAGATGCTTGAACCCTTGGAACTCACAGCTCAAAACTTGTATTTTGTTTTAGGGTTCTCACCAAAACCCTTAGGGATTTTGGTCCCTATTTTCAAAAATCAACACACAAGCATCATAAAAATTATATAGAAACTACCATAGCCTTATTACATCACCAATAAGAAACTTTAAGCATTAAATATACAAAACAATGCTTAAAAATAAAAACCATACAATAACAACCATAAAAAGTAAAGTTTTTACCTCTTGTTGTTCTTGCTCTAGGTTTTGATGTTCCTACTAGCTTTGAGTCCTTCAAAACTCTTTCAATACCTTAACCAACTCCCCCAACAACATAGATAGTTAGCTATTGAAAGACCTATGGTTAAAAACTTTACAAAGTCAAGTTTTTTGAAACTTTACCTTAGGGAAACCATTCCTAGACCAAAGCTTAATGCTTCCAAGCCTTCTTAGTGTTCTTGAGGTTGAAGATGGAGAGAAAATTTGAGAGAGTTTTCAAAAAAAGATGAGAGTAAAAGTGAGAGAGAGTGGTCGGATTTGGGGGGTTAGAGGGGTTTAGACTTCTCTAAAATATCCTAAAAACACTTGAGTGTTTTACTATCCACTTGCCTATTAACCCTAATATTTAAAAATGGGATTAAACTTAATTAATTTAGTCTACCCAATATTTTTCGCTCACATGGCCGGCCACCCTATATTTATATATGTGATTATATATATAAATATTTCTTAAGAAGAAAAACCCAATTTGACTTCCTATAACATTTTTTACTCTTATTAAGTTTTAAAAAAAAAACTTAACACTATAATAATTAAATTCAAGGTCTTTCACATTTAATTTAATTAATCACATAATAAATTTTAACCTAAAGTTCATTCATGGAATAAAATTCCCAATTTGGTAAAATTAAGCATTTAACACAAAATTCCCTAAAATTTCCATTTTCCCTTAGGTTTATTATTTTTGACCAAACTTTAATTTTTATGAATGTATTCTATGCCCAAAATATATTTGCCATAGTTTTTCATTTTATTTTCTGAGATTTTTACCCGATCAGGGTTTTTGTGTCGTCAAAGACCGAAAGTCTTATCTTGACTTTTAAACACAAAATTCATAATTTGGCTAGCAATAACTCATGGAAATAAATTATAAACAAATATCATATTATTTAAAATAGTATTCTTAACTCGGGGAAAAAAAAATCCCGACCCGAGTCGTTTCAAGGTACCCAAAACGCAGGATGTTACAGTACTATACTTCAGCTGCGTGCCCATTGCCTTCTGCAAACCTCCCCAAAACTTGGAAGTAAATGTGGGGTCTCAATCTGACACGATCGACCTCGGGGGTCCATGAAGACGTACTACCTCTTTTACATAGAGATATGCGTACTGGTCAACGGTATAAGTCGTCTTCACTGGTAGAAAGTGAGCCAATTCGGTATAACTGTCTACAATCACCCATACTGAATCATGCTGACCCATTGTCCTGGGCAATCCCACCACAAAGTACATTGCGATGTCTTTCCATTTCCACTATGGAATGTCTAAGGGCTGTAGCAGCCCTGCTGGTCTCTGATGTTCAGCTTTGATCTCCTGACACGTCAGACACTTGGCCACATACTTAGTTATGTCACCCTTCATCCCTTGCCACAAATGCAATGTTCTCAGATCTAAGTACATCTTCGTGGTGCCGGGATGCAAAGAATACGGGGTGGTATGAGATTCATCCAGAATCTCCCGTCTAATAGCAGCATCCATTGGAACATAGATCCAACCTTTATATCTTAGCAAACCCATATTTGATATTGTATAGTCCTTAGCCGCTCCAGCTAGGACATCCTTTCTAATCTTCACCAACTGTGGCTCTTGTAACTGACTCTCCTCAATCCTTTCTAGAAGAGTAGAATGCAGGGTAATATTGGCTAACTAGCCCACTACTAACTGAATCCCTACTCTAGTCATATCCTTTGCCAACTTCTTGGATATCTGCCTCACACTGTACAACTACCCCGGACCTCTCCAACTTAGGGCATCTGCCACCACATTGGCTTTCCCTGGATGATAAAGGATACCACAATCATAATCCCTCACCAGTTCTGACCAACGCCTCTGCCTCATATTCAAATTCTTCTGAGTAAATAAGTACTTGAGGCTTTTGTGGTCTGTATATATCTCACATTTCTATCCATAAAGGTAATGCCTCCATATCTTTAATGCAATGACCACCGCTGCCAACTCCAGATCGTGGGTAGGATACCTCTGCTCATAATTTTTCAACTGGCGTAATGCATAAGTAATTACCTTCTCTATCTGCATAAGGACACAACCTAACCCCTGTCTCGAAGCATCACAATAAACCATTAACTTCTCCTGATCTGTCAGAAGACTCAGGACTAGGGCGGTAATCAAACGCTGCTTTAACTCTTGGAAGTTGTTCTCACATTTGTCTGACCACGTGAACTTCTGATTCTTACGTGTCAGTGCTGTCAGTGGGGTAGCTATTCTTGAGAATCCTTCCCCAAACTTCCTATAATAGCCTGCCAATCCAAGGAAGCTTCTAATCTCAAAGGCATTCTTTAGCCTTGGCCAATTCCTGACAGACTCAATCTTAGCTGGGTCTACCTTAATCCCATCTCTACTAACAATATGACCCAAGAAAGACACCCGAGGTAGCCAAAACTCACACTTTTTGAACTTCTCAAATAACCTGTGCTCCCTCAGTCTCTACAAGACCAATCTGAGGTGTTGCTCATGCTCTTCCTCCGACTGTGAATAAACTAAGATATCGTCGATGAAGACGATCACGAATTGGTCCAGATAGTCCTTGAACACTCTGTTCATTAAGTCCATGAATGCTGCTGGGGAATTAGTCAAACCAAACGACATAACAAGGAATTCATAGTGCCCATATCTAGTACGAAAGGTTGTCTTTGGTATGTCCCCCTCCTTGATCTTCAACTGGTGATAACCAGACCGAAGATCTATCTTTGAGAACACCATTTTACCTTACAATTGGTCAAATAAGTCGTCTATCCTTGGTAGAGGATACTTGTTCTTAATAGTCAACTTATTCAATTCCTTGTAATCTATGTACATCCTCAAAGAACCATCACTCTTCTTCACAAATAGAACTGGCGCAGCCCACGGTGAGAAACTGGGTCTGATAAAACCCAGATCTAACAACTCCTGTAACTGCACCTTGAGTTCTCTCGACTCTGCTGGGGCCATTCTATAAGGTTCCCTAGACATTGGCTCTGTCCTTGGTGCCAGCTCAATAACAAACTCGATCTCCCTGTGTGGCGGCAATCCTGGTAACTCCTCTGGGAACACATCTAGGAACTCACAGACCAACCTAGTCTCTTCTGTTCCTATTGGCACGACCTGGGTGGTATCCACCACATTGGCTAGAAATCCTATGCAACCTCCTTGCAGTAAATCTCTAGCCCTCAATGCTCAAATCATAGGTACTCGGGGTTTATGCACAGTGCCAAAGAATATGAAGGGTTCCTCACCCTCGGGTTCAAAAGTTACCATCTTCTTCTTACAATCAATGGTTGCCCCATATCTAGTCAATCAGTCTATCCCCAAAATCATATCAAAGTCGGTCATAACAAACTCTATTAGGTCAACCGACAACTCCCTGCCGTCCACCATTACTGGCAATGATCTGACCCATCTCTTGGAAACCACTAACTCCCTAGTGGGTAGTAACGTTCCAAACCCCACAGCATAATAATCACATGGCCTACACAGTCTATCAATAATCCTACTAGAAACATAAGATTGTGTAGCACCAGAATCAATCAGCACAATATAAGAAATGGCAACACTAGAAAGCTGACTTGTGACCACTGAGGGCCTAGCCTCAGCCTCAGCCTATGTCAATGAAAATACTCGAGTTGGAGTCGAGTTGTCTGCCTTTTTCGGTTCCTCTTTCTTCATTCTTGGGAAATCCTTCTTGAGATGCCCCACTATCCCACATGAAAAGCAGACCTTCACCCGACACTCTCCCAGATGATGTCTTCTACATCTGGCACACTCTGGATATGTCCTCCAGTTCTCATTGCCGCCCTGGTAGCCAAACTGTACACCCTGTGGCCTCCTATCAGGGCTGGGAGCCAAAACAGAATCTGGGGTCTTCCTTTTGTGATCACTGGGGCCTCCGCCCCTACCTGATCCTTTGAAGGGAGGTCCCATCCTCCTCATATCCCTTCTGGCTGCATTCTTGCGCCAGATCTTGTTCTTAGCTCCTTCAGTAGTAAGGGCTCTCTCTACTACCTGAGCGTATGTCTGACATCCCGGGCTATCATAGGTTGTAGCCCCTGAAGGAATCTTTCCTTCCTCATCCCATTAGTGGGCACCAAGGCTGCTGCAAACTTGGCTAATCTCTCAAATTTTAGGGCATATTCGGTCATCGACATATTCCCGTGTAACAATATACTAAATTCTTCGACCTTTGCATCTTTAATGGCCTCATTATAATACTTCTCATTGAAGAGGGTTCTAAACTCTTCCCAGTTCATTGTAGTTACATCCCTAGTATGGGACACCACCTCCCACCAGATTCAGGCATGCTTCTGAAACATGTACGTGGCACAAGCCACTCTCATAAAATCTAGGATGGATGTTATCATAGCCATCCACTGTTCTGACTTAAGTGGATCTGCACTACCCTAAAAAATTAGAGGGTGTTGTTTCCTGAACCGTTCATACACTAACTCCCAACGGTTCTCTAATTCTGTCTGCTGTTGTACGACCGGTACTGGGGCAGCAGATGGGGCCCTTGATGCAGCGTTCTCTGCCGAAACCTGCTGTTGCCTTAGCTAGCGAATTTCCTCATCCTGCCTCTGCAGCCTAGCTTGCATATCAGCAAACATCTATTGCCAGTTCTCAGGGACTGGCGGAGGGTTCTGACCCTGGTCATTATTTTCAACCTGATTCTCAGCGCTGGCTGGCTCATTAGATTGCCCTGGAAGCATACTTCCAAGTCTATCTTCAATCAATGACTCGACTTATCAGGCAGTAATAACAATATCTCATACCAACCCATGGTTCAAACCCGATCAAAAAAGCATCCACATGCATTGAGAATGCTAACAAGCATCCCAGTAATTCACACATAAACAATCATGCTAATGGGCAGAGCAATTATTAATCATACTCGGACAAGATGCTAGTAAGCACATTCTTGGCATGCATACACATGACATAATGTTATTAAACATTTCCAATGCTCAAGGGCAAGAAGAATGCTAATAAGAATTTCCTAGCATGCATACACATTTAATAATGATAATAAGCATTCCTTTTTAACATGAAATGGTGCTAATAAGCATCCCCTGTCATACATGCACACATAGCAGTGCTAATAAGCGTTTCTGACATTCTAAAGAAATAATGATGCTTATAAGCAATCCCGCAATATTTACAAGTGTCTATCGTGCTAATAAGCACATCTTCAACCTACACACAACAGTCAAGGGCCAAGCCCTATCAGAATAGATCATGCTTCTTATTTAAGCTAGTAGGTAAGACCTATACAATTCATTTAAGCAAGTACACATATAATTATATTAATAATTACCCAACCCTGAGCTGAGCATGTCTTTAGCAGTGAGTGTACATGCCCAATCCATCATCAAGAACCCTTAAACCTTGGTGGCTCTGATACCAAATTGTAACACCCTGCTAATTAGGGTATGTTACCACGTGAGTTTAAAATAGTGTTGGACTCGCTAAACGAGTCATTTGAACTAAACATATGATTAAGCCACTAAGGGTTCAGGTATTTAAAATTTTGGTCAAGTTATAAACATTTTCATTAAATAAAAACTTTGGTCTTTACATGGGATCTCGAACTACAAGTTCAAAAGTCGGTTACAACAACAAGGTGACAAAATAAGTTGACCTAAACGAAAAAACTGGGTCCAACCCTAACTTCCTTGAATCTCTCGGCCATGGGGGACGAGAGGACTGCACATGTACACGTCACTACCATCGCTCTCTAACTCATGGTTGGCTAAGATTTTCCTTACCCTTACGTGCACCACAAAGCCCCTGTTTGCAGCAGTAAGAAAACATGATCAGACAATTCATGGATAATTACAACAAACTTAGCAGTAATAATTTGAACTAAGCATAAACACTATTCGGATTAGCGACCATAGGGTTGCACAAATGCATGTTGCACTCCCTTTTATTCTTATGGCATATGAGCCAGTCAAGTGCTTGGTGCACTCCCAAGGTGGCCCAGCCATAACAGCCTGCACTCAATGTCCATAGTGTCGGTCTCAGCTCATAGGCTGAGTCTTGCAGATCCTTAACCTATGAGTTGAGCCTCACAGACCCCTGACTTATAAGTCGAGCTTTTAAGACTCTTGACTTATAAGCCAAGCCTTAGAGATTCTCGACTTATAATTCGAGTCCCCTTAAATCAAGTATGCCCTCGACTAGTAAGTCATCCTTTAACCATATACAACAACAAATCCCTGGTTTGTAAACCGAGCCCCCTTCTCACAACAGACAATCACATAATCCATTTATCACTAATACAGATACAATACATTCCAATACATGCAAACAATTATTCACAGGCATAATCATAATCATACGCATTTAATGGCCAATGCCCAAATCAAGACTATGTTCAGCGTTCGGGCCAAGCCCTAATCATGTATATCATATATTGGGTGCAATTTTCTTACCTTTGGTCCTAGTGCAAGCGACTACCGAACGACCCTTGAGTACGATCCCGGATCCGAGCCCCTAGCAATGACCTAGTCACAACACATAGAGAATCCCGTAAAAATGAGTAAATAAAGGCCTCCGAACCAAGTCCTAGCCTCATGGACGTGGAATCCTACTAAACCTGGTAGTAGAATCGACCCCGAGCCCTTAGGTTTGAGTTCTCATCATGAAAACCCTTGTTTTGGCCAATTTTCCATTTCGAGCCGTGACCCCAAATTCTTGAGCCACGACCTCGCTCAAGTCAGGGGCCTAAAACCCTCTTTGACTGCACTTAGCGCCGCGACTCAAATAGCCCAGCAACCCAGCTATTTCTCCTTCGTCCAATCTGAGCCGCGACACCCAAGAACAGGGCCGCGACTCGACCTGAAACCCAGATTTTTTCCTCCGAATCCAACCCTTCTAAAACCATCCCAAGGTTTCCCCAATGCCCTAATTATGTCCCAAAAACATTAACACACACAATATACATCACTAACAACCCAATAACCAACTTAAATTCAAACCAAAACTCAAAATCCATCAAAGCCTAAAATTCTAATAAAAAAATTTCAACCATAGAAAAATCAACTCAAAACAGAATGAATTCTTACCTCCGATGGCTGAATAATGGTCCCAAGTTGCCCCTAGCTCAATCCTAGACACCAAACCTTCAATCCCCAAGCTTGTTTCCTCAAAAATCACAACATCCACAAGTCACCAAAGAGGGAGAGAAAGAGTTACGGGAGAGAGAGAGAGAGAGAGAGAGAGTGTGTGTGTGATCCTTCTGATTTCTGAGTGTTTTTCTTAATTCTCTACAGCCTTCCAAATTGGCTAAGTCCAGCTAAAGCCTGCTAAAAGACCCAATTGCCCTCAAACCAAAACTTACCTCTTCAATACTCACAAGGGCACTTTGGTCAATTACCACATTTCCCTCTAGTTCCTAACAAACTCCACACATCCGAATAAATTCCAACTATTTTCAAGCAATAATCATTTAATCTCCCATTACCCAATAAACCTCAATAATGTGCTAAATTACTAAAATACCCTTAGGCACACCCCGAGTCGGGTATTTAACCCCGTTGTGAATTTTTTGCTAACTTGCTCGCTAGGACCGTCTCATGCCGAATAACCCAAATATGTATACATAATAATGTGGTCTCAATCATACATACACATATTTATAATTATACCCTCAACGGGTCAAAATTACGAAAATTCCCTTCTAATAAGAAATAGGCCCACATGCATGTTTAATACTTCTAAACATGCAAGAATAATTATAATATATTATAATTCACATATCAACATGCTCATAACACATAAGTACACAATTAATACAATTATTGCCTCCCGACCCCCTAATCCAGGCACTAAGCCACATTAGGGAATTTGGGATGTGACAATTTTAATATTTTTTTGATATATGCAGTTTGTGCTAGAGTGGAAACTCCTAGAGAAGTCATCCTTAAGGAGACCAAGAGCATTCAAAAGATAGAGGAAGACCTGAATGATAGTTGCCCACTAAGTAGACTCTTTCCTCAAATTATGGAAGTCAACTATGCAATGTACAATATTATATACCAGAGATGAACCTTAGCTATGGGAAAAGAGAAATACCTAGTGCTTAGGGCAACCATTAAGGATCCTACAGCCAAAGAAAAGAATGAATCTTTATGGATGGAAATAATGGGCGATTTTTTAGAATACCTAGATAGGTATCCAATTTTTGTTACTCGTTTAACATATGAATATGCAGCAAACAAAGTGAGTTACAACTAAAGAAGAAGCATATGGATCTAAGTCTAAGGAGATCTATATTTTAGAATACTACCTTACCCCGGAGGCATGTGATCAAATGATAAAAACCATACCTGATATTCTGCCATAAACCTTTCAGGAGACTAAACCTAGATTACCCAAAAATCAATGAAAACCTATTTTTGGAGGAATGTGATGGGGAATAGATTAGACACCCAATAGTTCAAGTTCCTTTTGTTTTTATCTTTCTTATTCGATGTATTGAACTCTATTTTTCTTAATTTTAAATAAATGAATAAATTGTCGTTTTCTTTATTTTTGAGTTACTTTAAACTTTCTCGTTTTAAAATTAAGTTGTGTGCTGTAGTTGTAATGACCCGACATAAACTAAATAATATACTATGAAACATTTATCGAAACTCATTTGAAAACAAACATGAATTAAATATCTTTTACAAAATATGCAGCTCGAGATCTCGTTATTTAAAAATAAATTGTTTCCTTACATGCATATCATAGGTAAAATACAAGTTATTAAAACTTAACATATAACCATGACTTGAAGACTTTTACAAAAAGGCATACATAGCAACCCCTTTGACCTTCGGGTCAACAGATCATGACATGCACACATCTGACCGAGCCTCCTCCAACTCATCGCCTCATCACTTTGCTTATTCCTTTACCTGCAACACAGAGTACCTGTGAGCTAATGCCCAGCTAGAAGAGCTAAATAGGACACAATCCCCAAAGCCCCAACAGTATAAGACATAGAAATCATTTTTTGACTTGGTCAATCACTTTGCTTACATGTTTTATTTTCATGATTATTTGTTTAATATAAACCTCTATTAAATCCCGAGCATATAGCTAATCGTATTCTTAGTGACATAATCATAGTGGAATATAAATATGATTATATGTTCAAATATAAGTTACTCCTAAGATTAGTCAGTGCATAGGATTTACACTGACTTGCCAATCTACGATATGATCTACTTACACATTGCAGTGTTATGTTATTTCCTTAACATTAGCAAAGTAGATAAGATCAGATGTATTTGTTACATCGGACAGGATCGATATTGACAGTAAATAGGATAAGTAAACATACCGCTATTTTCTATTATAGTCATATCATATAGTTGACCATAGGTTAATTCAATCTCAATTCTGAGTGGTTAGTATTTTAACTAATTGTATTATTTGAGTTCTTTGACTTGTTCGTTACCAGCTTACCCTACAGACTAGCCACTTACATCTTGGGCACTCGGTAGTATAATTGAGTTGGAGTGTTAATCATAGATATGAACATCTATAACTTCTGGTAAAGAAGTGAAACAGTGGTTTCCTTTTAGTTTGGTTCAAGGTGCTAAATGATAAAAATCTCATTTCAGTAATTAATATTAGTTTACTGAAATATCATTTACAAGGAACTAAGTGTTTTTAGGATAAAATACAATGAGGGGTAAAATAGTATTTTAGTCCCATCTCATTGTAGATCGTCTATAGAGGATTGAGTGACAATTATGATTGTAACAATGGATAATTAATAACGTATCTATATTGCTTATATAGCGTTCTATGAATTCAAGAGTGCAATTCCGAGTCTTTAGTGGAGTCACGAGGAATTAATAAGTTAGTAAATTTATTTGTTAGATTTATAATAACTTATTGGAGCTTGATTTCATAGGTCCATGGTCCCCACTGTACCTTGGATAAAATCATATAGATAGTCTAAATTTATTAATTTAATTATCAATTAGAATTATCAAAGTTGACCAGGTCAATTTTGGATAGTTTCACAGAGTTATACAATTTAGAGAAGAAAATAGAAATTATAACATATTTATTAATTAAGATAAATTTGTATCTAAATTAATAAATAAGTTTAAATCAATATTCAAATTATAAACAATTAATTTGATAAAGGATTTAAATAATTATTTAATTAATTAAATCAATAGAAAATAATACATGCCTTGATTTTAAGTCCAACGGGCTATAAAATGAATGTTAAGTGAGAGTTGAAAACACAAGTTTAATCACTGGTTTTATGATAGATTCTCTATATAAACATAAGTCCTTTTCTAAGCCTCATTATTCTTTCTCTTGTTCTCTCTGTATCTATCTCATGTGTTAAGAATTGCCCACCCTAGTCTAGGTGATTCTAACGATACTTTGGAAGACTGTGAAGAAAATTGAAGATCGGTTCAGTTTCTTGGTAATACTCTGCGACAGAACGAATACAAGGGTTAGAGAAACTAAAGGAATGACTCTATTATTCTGATGTGTATAATGTAAGTATTCTTATCATTATTTCTCTTTGAATTCAATTTTAAAAATATGTTCTAGGTTGTCTCATATTAACTTGTTTAATATTAGATCTACATGAAAATAAATAAAGATCCTGTATAAGTTTCCCAACAACTGGTATCAGAGCCTTTGGTAATCTTTATTTTCATGCATGAACATGTTAAAAATTGAATTATTTGATGTGTTTGAATAATTGGATGGATTTCATGATTTTATGAAGCATATTGAATTCTATGTGATTATTAGCAACTTTTATGTTATTTTGTTGTGTTTTCTATGCCATTAATTTTTTATATCTACTTTATTTTGTGTAAAACATGGTAAAACTTAAATAGAAAATGTTTTTGGTTTGAAAATTGCACAAAAAAAATTTTACAGAAAAATTTGGCTTGGCTGCCCATGCGTGTGCGCACACCAGCGCACGTGCTCCTGCGGGCGTCACCCAGCACCCTGTGCGCGTCCCTCGGCTGACGCCCCAGGCGTCACTCGGAACCCACCCATTGTGCGCGCACGCGTCACCTCCTTGCACGCAGGTGAACAGTACCCGTTTCGGGTACGGGTACTGTTCATCAACTAATTTTTAATTTTTTTAAATTAAAGAAAAATTAAATTATGAAATTGATTATTTATAATCAAAGTTAAAAATATCAGATTTGTTTTATCATTTAAAAAAGATATTTTTGTTGTTTAAGATTTAAATAATTAGATATTTTTATAAAGATTCAAATTCAAATTTAAAAATAGACTAACAACTTAATTTTAAATCTTTTAATATATTAAAATATTAGAATTAAGATATTAGATATTTAAGATATTTTCTTTTAAATATTTGTTATTTTTACTAAATCTTTATTTGAAAATATAAATATTTGTTTATTCTATAGTTTTTAATATTTAAATTATTTGAAATTTGAAATTTGTTAGTTAGATATTTTCATGGATATTTGAATTTGTTTTACTGTTTTGAGATATTTTAGGATTGTTATAACTATTAATATTTTATTTTTAAAAAAATGGTTAAAATATTAGCTAATAGTTCATCAACTAATTTTTTATTTTTTTTTAAATTAAAGAAAAATTAAATTATGAAATTGATTATTTATAATCAAAGTAAAAAATATCAGATTTGTTTTATCATTTAAAAAAGATATTTTTGTTGTTTGATATTTAAATAATTAGATATTTTTACAAAGATTCAAATTTAAAAATAGACTAACAACTTAATTTTAAATATTTTAATATATTAAAATATTAGAATTAAGATATTAGATATTTAAGATATTTTCTTTTAAATATTTGTTTTTTTTACTAAATCTTTATTTGAAAATATAAATATTTGTTTATTCTATAATTTTTAATATTTAAATTATTTGAAATTTGAAATTCACTAGTTAGATATTTTCATGGATATTTGAATTTGTTTTACTGTTTTGGGATATTTTAGGATTGTTATAACTATTAATATTTTATTTTTTAAAAAATGGTTAAAATATTAGCTAATAGTTGTTACAACACAAGATATTTTTTGAAAAGCAGTTAAGATTTTGATTTTAAAGTTTAAAATTGGTTAAATTTTGAAAAATATCATTTTTTTTTCAACCAATTAATAAAATATTTTTTTAATAAATGAGATTTAAATTAACTTTGGTTAATTATTGATAAATCTTATTTAAATTATATTAATATTTTTCAAATTAACCTAAAACCAAGTTGATTGTTGATAAATGAAATTTAAATTAAATTTTGTTAATTGTTGATAAATTTCATTTAAATTGACTTATTTTTGTAAAAATTTAATTAATTCAAAATTTTTGATAAATTCTAGATAATTAATTGTGGTATTTTTACAAATGAAATAAATTGTGATATTCTTACATAAATTCATAATCTTGCTCATATAGTAACATGATTAGGCCCATCCAATTATAACATGTCTATTTGCACTATATGTGGTATTTTTGCAATTGGGCTTAGATGCATATTGTGGCCCATATGTTTGCTAGATATATGAATTTTTGCCAAATAAAATATTCATAAAATGATAGGTTTTATTTGGGCTTATTAGAAAATGTAAAGTTTAAATTCCTCTCTTGTGGGTTGTTCCGCTTGCGAATGCCCATTTGTTTTGCACGATTATAGTGGGCCTAATCAATTAATAGCAATTAATAAAATGAAGGTTTAAATTCCTGTCTTTTGGACCTTGTATGAAAGTATGGGGGCCTTTGTAGTGAGAGCGACATACTGGACCCAGCCCTCCTCCATACAAGTCCAATTGTTAAGGCCCATTTACCTGAGTTGGAACTAATTGTATAGGTTCATTATATTAGTTAAACTTAAATATTGATTAGCAACAAATTAATTCTAAATAAATTGAATTTGTTTCAATGTGACACTTTAGAATTAATAGGACTTTGGTTTTAAAAATGTAATCTTTTCAATTTTTTGGTAAATCATAGTCATTAATTTTCTAAAAATAAATAATAAAAATACTATTTTTAATTTTATAATGAGCTTATTTTAAGAATTATATTCGATCTCCACCATTGTTTTAACAAGGTCAATAGCTTAATGGGGCCTCGAGATGTTTTGATTTGTTCCCCTACGGAAGGTGTTCATTAGTTATTTTGACAAGGTTAAATTTCGAAAGATAGATAATTATTGGTCAAATTCTACTAGACTCACCCCTACAGAAACTACTAGAACTAAATCTATGATTATCGAAACCATGGATCTAGCTCATAAAATAAGAGATTTTGTTTTCTTATTTTGATCGAATAGTAGGTTGTTAATAATGGTGTCCAATATTAAATAAGTTTACAACTTTATTTAACTAGTGGTCTTTTTGATTCTCACCAACCGGGACAAAGATATCATAGATTAGTTAAAAACCTAAAGAAATAAAGATATGATTATTTTGGTATTTTTTTCTCATATCTTACATATTTTTGGTATATATTGTGTTATTTCTTGAATTTTGTGTGAATAGAAGTTATATTGAGCAAAAGTGATTGATTTCTATTTTATTGATAATATGTAGTTTTAAGTATGGTTGTGTCTACTCCCATCGTTTATCAACTTTCGATGGAGAAACTCACTAGAGAAAACTTCCTTAAATGGAAGTAGAACATCAACATTGTGTTGATTGGTGACAACTCCAAGTTCGTCATGACTGAGGAATCCCCAGAAGTTCCAGCTAAAGGAGCTACCAATTATGTGAGGGATAAGTATGAGCGTTGGCAGGCGGCTAACAACAAGGCGTAGTACTACATGTTCACTAGTATGGTAGACACTCTCAAGACAAAGAAGGAGAATATTGAGACGGCTTACGAAATGGTCCATGATTCATCGGAAGTGTGCATTTTTGTTGGCTACGCTCCAGAAACAAGAGGTGGCTATTTCTATAGTCCCAAGGATCAAAAGGTATTTGTTTCCACAAATGCGACCTTCCTTGAACATGACTATATGAATAACTATAAACCTTGGAACAAGGTAGTATTGGAGGAACTCACAGCTAATAATATTCCATCACAATCATCTTCATCATTAAATGATAAACGAAAAACCGAGGAAACCATGATTCCTGGAAAAGAAACCCCGGTGCAACATCGTAGCGGGAGGATTGTGAGACAACCTGCTTACTATGAACATGAGGCACATGTGCTTGTTTCTGATACAGACAATGACGATTCATTAACCTTTAAAGAGGCAATGGATGATCTTGAAAAGAAACCCCGGTGCAACATCGTAGCGGGAGGATTGTGAGACAACCTGCTTGCTATGAACATGAGGCACAGGTGCTTGTTTTTTATACAGACAATGATGATTCATTAACCTTTAAAGAGGCAATGGATGATCTTGAAAAGGAGAAATGGAAAGAAGCAACGAACATCAATGTATTTCAATTCTGTCTGGGAACTTGTGGATCCACCTGAAGATGTCAGGCCCATAGGGTGTAAATGGATATACAAGAAGAAAAGAGGTGTAGATGGAAAAGTAGAGACTTTCAAAGCGAGGCTTGTAGCCAAAGGTTACACTTAGAGAGAAGGTGTTGATTATGAAGAAACATTTTCTCTTGTGGCCATGCTCAAATCCATTCGTATCCTCTTATCCATACCGACTGCTATAACGTCCCAAATTCCCTAATATTGGTTAGTGCCTGGATTAGGGGGCCAGCAGGGCAATAAATGATTTAATGTGTTATTATATGATTATATGCATGATTATGTGGGTTGTATTATTATATGACTGTATTTGCATATATGTGGGGTCGTTTCTTATAAGAAGGGCATTTTCGTAATTTTAGTCCGTTGAGGGCATATATTTTATATTGAAGTGCATATATGTGATATATGGGCGAGACCACATTATTATGTGGATATGTGTGAGCTATTCAGCATGAGACGATCCTAGGAAGCAAGTTAGCGGTTTAGTCATAACGAGGTCAAATACCGGGCTCAGGGTGAGCCTAGGGGTAATTTGGTACTTAGTACATTACCAGGATTGAGTGGGTAATGGGAAATGATTTTATAATTATTTGAGGACATTGAGAGTAACAGGAATTGAGAAGTGTTAATTATGATTAGTGGGACAATTGGCAAAGGACAAAACTGCCCTTGGGTGGCTTTGAGAGGGAAGGTTGGCCCCAGGGGCATTTTAGTCATTGAAGGCTAATTAGGTGACTTAGCAAAGGGAAGGTTGTAGAAAGAACCAAAGGAAAATAGGGCACTCTCTTTCTCTCTCTCTCTCTCTCTCGGTTTGATTTTTGAAGCTAAGGTTAAAGATTCAAGCTTAAGGATTTAAGGCTTGGGCTTTAAAATTGAATTGCAGCAGCTTGCGGGATTCAATTCATAGCTGAGGTGATGTTTAAAATTTCTTGTTTGATTGGTTTTCTCTATGGTTTTAGTTGTCTTTAAGTTTGGAAGCTTGGTTATGGGTTTGGGTTTTTGGTAGTGTTTTGAGTGTTATAAAACTTGGGTTTTATTGCTGGTTGGGTGATAATGTTGTTTTGAGTTATTGTTTTGATATTGGGATTGTTTGGAAGTGTTTTTGTGGTGAGTTTTGAGCTAAGGAAAACAAGGGTGCTGGGTTCGTGGGGTAAAGTCGTGGCTGTGTTCTTGGGCGCCGCTAGTTGTGCGAAACCCAGAGCCAAGATGGGGCTTTGTCTAGATAGCGCGCCGCGACCCTCAAGATCAAGTCATGGCCCGCCCCGGGAACCCAGACAGGGGGCTTTCTGTCTGGTAGGCGTGCTGCGGCCCTTGGGGGCAGGTCACGACTCGCTTGGTTCTTTTGAGCCAACATAGGTTTTAAGGTCGGGGTTTCAAACCTTAAGGCTCGGGATACTACCCGGTTTGGTAGTGTTCGAGGTCCCGAGGGCTAGGACTTGGTCTGGGAACCTTTAATTGGTCATTATTGATGGGATTTCATATTTGGTTATGATTAGATTACTGCTAAGGGCTCAAGGTCAAGATCGTGTTCAAGGGTCGTTCTTAATTTATTTCACGCACAAGCCTGAGGTAAGAAAAGTGCACCCATTATGTGACATACATGATTATTGATGAAGCATGTTGAGTGCTCTATATATTGTTATCTGTGGCATTATGAATGCTTGGTTGCATTATTTATTTGAGAAAGGCAGGGACTTATCAGTCAAGAATGACAATAGCGATGAGTGCTGGTCGTAAAGCACTAACTTATTGGTCAAGAACAGCAATAGCGCTGAGCGCTGGTCGTAAAGCACTTACTTATCAGTCAAGAACGGTAATAGTGCTGAGCGCTGGTTGTAAAGCTCTGACTTATGAGTCAAGAGAGGCAATAGCGCATCGAGCGCTAGTCGATGTGATTAGATCTAATAAATAGAGCATTACACGCTCGTCTGACCCAATGGTCATAGAAAACTAAAGTGTTTGACTAGTTCTATGGCTAATTACTCAGAGCTAGGGCTAAAGGCCCAGGGTGACTTTATGGTTAGACGGCTAGGGCATAGGACCCCAGGATGACTCCATGGTCATCTATTCAGGGCACAGGACCCAAGGATGACTCCATGGTCATCAGATTAGGGCTGCGTGCCCCACAATGATTCCATAATCATTTATTGATACTTGTATGCATGCAGTAATAAGTTTTCTTGCTGAGCCTTGGCTCACGGGTGCTATGTGGTGTAGGTAAAGGGAAAGAAATCTTACCCAAATGTGACTGGAGAGCTTAGGTGGCGATGTGTACATATGCGGCCGCTTGACCACCACGGCCAATGTTTCTTAGAGGAACTAGGGTTAAACCTTATTTTTTCCGCTTAGGTCGGCGAATTGTAATTTTTGAGTTGTAATGACCATTTTGAAATTGAGAACAACTTTGTAAACATTATTAGGGAGCCCATGTACAATTTAACATTTTTAATAAAATATCCTTTCCTTTTAACTAAGATGTTAACCCTGGCCCATTAATTACTTTTAGATGCACATTTATACCCTAAAGACTCAATTAGCGAGTTACGCACTATTTAATATACACAGTGTGACGGTCTTTGCTATCCGGGGCGTTACAACTACCAATGTTTATGAGATGTGGAAAATGGATGCCAAGACAACACTTTTGAATGGCTATCTTGATGAAAGTATATATATGGTACAACTAGAAGGGTTCATAAAGAAAGGGGAAGATCAAAAGGTGTGCAAGTTGTTGAAATCCATTTATGGATTAAAGCAAGCATCTAGATCTTGGAATATCACTTTTGATGAAACAATTAAAACATATGGCTTTGAATAGAATGTCGACGAAGCATGTGTGTATAAATACATCAAAGGAAAAGTGGTGGTTTTCTTAGTTCTTTATGTTGATGACATTTTGCTCATTGGGAACAATGTAGAGACATTGTCAAACGTAAAGAAATGGTTAGCTGAAAAGTTCCAAATGAAAGATTTGGGCAAGGCGAGCTACGCTATGGGAATCCAAATCCTAAGGGATAGGAATAACAAGCTCTTGGCACTTTCTCAGGCCAAATATATCAATATGGTGCTTGAAAGATTCTCTATGGAAAATTCCAAGAAAGGTCAGTTATCGACCAGACATGGAATCACTCTCTCCAAGGAACAGTGTCCACAACAAGAAAAAATGGCTTTTACTTCGGTTTTTAAGCTGGATTTACTTTGGTTTTCGCTAAAATTCACAACCGCAGTAGTTCGGAGCGAAGTAAAAAGTAGTTAAAAAATGAAGTGAAAAATAAGCTTTCTACTTCGGTTATTATGTAAAAAGCGAAGTAGAAAGTGGGGATTATACTTCGGTTTTTACATAATAACTGAAGTAGAAATTGGGGTACGCTTCCTTGGTGGGCACTTTCTACTTCGGTTATTATGTAAAAATTGAAGTAGAAAGTGGGGATTCTACTTCGGTTTTTACATAATAACCGAAATAGAAAGCCCCCCCCCCCCCCCCCCCCCCCTTTTTAATAATTATTTCTAATTATTTTTAAATGGCTCAATTCTATTTTTATATATATATATATTTGCCCTAATTTTTTTTAAATAGTCTAATTATATGAATTTATAGTTTATATATTTTTACAATTGGAATTGGTTTATTTTCATTTAATTTATAACAGAAATAAAAATCACAAAATTTATACACTTAGAATTAAAATTCTTATAAAATAAAATATTTATACATTCACATAATTGTTAAGTAGAATAACATAATCATTCATATATACATTCACATAATTGTAATTAAGTAAAATAGCCTAAACATTTATATATACATTCACATAAAACTAAATGTATGTATAAACAAAATAGCCTTACTAATAAATTTAAGTCATCAATCGGCTTAACTATTCTTGTTGGATTGGCAAGATGTCCTCCCGACCCTTGGCGACAATTTGGCTACTAGTAACTTTGTCATTTAGTTCATTCTACGAAACAAACCAATGATATATTAAATTAGTAACTTGTAACAACACTTAAAAAAATTCCTACTTTGCTTTAAAACACTTACAACTCTTTCTTCAATTTTTTTGTCCAAATTATCTTCGACAAGAGTCTTCTTCGTTTCTCGCGCTCTTATCAAAATTTCATATCCCTCTACATCTTCTACTCCTAGTTCTTTTTTCTAGGACATCCAACATAATTGAAGTTTAATTATTAAATTTTCCTAAGTCTAACAAAATTTCGGCAGCATAACAACTGCATTTTAACATCTCCAAAAATTTAAAAACCTGTAAATAACACACAAAATATCTCGACATAGTGTGCGAATTGAAAAAGGAAAACAATTAATAATGTAATGCCTTGGATAGCCAAGACCGCTACACTGTGTACTTATAAAGGTGCAAGACTCACTAATCAAGTCATTATCTCAAAAACGTGTCACTAAACGTGTAAGAGCTAGAGTTAAAAAGGTTTTGGTCTCAAAAGACTCATTTCATATATTTAAACTGTAGTAAACATGGGATCCCATAAGAAAACAAAGTTAGAATAAGTTTACAGACTCCCAAAAGTACATGAGTATTCACTAGCCATACTAAGGCAAAACAAACAGTCTTCAGGTTTCACGTCCTTTCCTAGACCTCAACCATGGCGGCCGAGCACCTGGCTATGTACATTTCGCTCGCTGAGCTCTTCAGTCAAGGCTGGTCTAATTTTCCCTTTCCTTTACCTGCACCACGTAGCACCCGTGAGCCAAGGCCCAGCAAGAAAACATCTTATACAACTCAATCAATGATAACAGACAATTAACTCATTATGCATGTATTCCCATCAGATTATCCACAACAGATATTCAGCACATACCATCAGATTCAAGATACAATATATCACATATAACACTCATATCACATAATATTCAGGGCCGACGACTTAGGCCGCACCCTCTGTTTAACCCACTGACTCCGGCCCGCTTAAACCGAGCTCAGTGCATAATAAGCTATCCTCGGCTACCAGTGGCCAAGCCGCGCCCTGTGCGCTAGTGAAACCCTTGGCACCCTTAGGCCGTTGGTTCACTAATTGGCTTGCATGGCGTGATACCATCTTTTCAAGCGTTTACAATAGGGAGCCCTTAGTCCCGTCACATATATTCAACCAGGTGCAGTTTTCTTACCTTTAGTCTGTACAGTTACTGAATTACGAGCAACACCCCTTAAGCACGATCCGTTCCCGAGCCTAAGCCTTTATCACCTAGTCACAACCAAAGTATAGGGTTTCATTAATACTCGAATATAGGTTTCCGGTTATAAGACTAACTCCCGGGAATCTGAATTCCACCAAGCACGGTGGTGAAACCAATCCCGAGCACACTAGACCACCTTCTCGTGCCTAAAACCCTCAAAAACTCATGTGTGCCACCAAGGGCTGCGACCCTTGAAGCTTAGCCGCGGCCCTAGCCTCAAAACAGAGCCAAGCCTATCCTGAACAAGACACGCGCCGCGGCCCTTGCCTTGGGCGCCGCAGCGCCTTCCCATGGCCGAGCCTCCTTGGTCCTTTTTCATCCTAGGGTCGTAGTGCTCTAGAATAGAGCCGCGACCCTCCCCTTCGTGCCCAGAAAACCCATCATTTCTAAGCTTGAAACCTCACCTTAAACCACCCCAAAGCTCCCCAACTCACAACCAATTAATCCCAACTCCTTTAACATGACTTAGACAACATAATTCCACAGAAAACACAGCCTAACACACACTAATCTTCCCTTTTCAATTTCTGAAACTCAAGAGCTATAAACACTCAAACCAGCCATTCAAATCCAATTTAAAACCTCTAAACCATGAGTTGAAACTTACCTCTTCTGTTGAATCACTTCACCAAGCCAAAGCCAAGCTAAGTCTCCAAGTTTCCTCCTTAATTCTGCCTTGAAACATCAAAACCATGTTTGCTTCAACACTTAACCAAAACCCAGAATTCTGACCACAGAGAAGAAAATTAAAAGCTTACCTTAACCCTGTTTTAGTTCTTGATTAGTCCCTGAGCTAAGCCTCCAAATCCCCACCTCAATCCTAAAAAATTCCAGCTTGATTCCCCTAAGTTTTCTGTGTTTTCCTTCCCTTTGTTTTCCTTGAGAGTGAGAGAGAACTGAGGTAAAATTTTTAGTCGGTTTGTATTTTCCTCTAAAATTTTCCTTAAGTCTATCTCATTGCTAAATCAATCCCAAGGCTCGGGGTGCCGGAACCGTCCCCGAGGCCAAAATGGTAAAATCCTCCAATATTCCCGCCTAGACATCCTAACCTCAAATATATCTCCATATATTTATTTTCGTAACCCGATAGTCCAATTCACTACCCGATACCTAAAATACCCCTGACTTGTCCAAAGTCACATCTTAAGCCCCGTTGTGACTTTTCCCCCGCTATCTGACCCTAAGATTGTCTTGAGTCGTGCCCTACAAACCTACCACATAATAATGTGGTTCCCACATTTATCACATATATATACATATCACATTACCACATAATATCATCAATTATCTTATAAACAATACTAAACATGTAATTACTCATTTAAATCGTAATTATTCCATTAATGCCCTCCTGGCACACTAATCAAGGCTCTTAAGGCTTATTAGCGATTTTGGGTCGTTACAAATAAAATCTATAAAAAATTGGCAAAGTTTCCTTTGATTTTGTAGCATATCCCAATTTTATAATTATATATAAATTAAACACAAACAAACACAAAATCAACACATAATTCCATCCTTATATCACTGCCAACAATAAATTTCACAGAACCTACTTCACTAATGTAAAACATGCATGATTTAACTCTAATTTTATAAATAAATATTGCAATAGTAATAAATAAAATTTAAAGATTACTCACCTCCAATATTACTCTTGAAGTCACCCAAAATCAATACCAAATTGGCAACTAAATCAACAATCCTACTAAAAAGCTTAAACAAAAACAAATACAAATAAATTACATAATTAATTAAACTAATTACATAATCATCAAACAACATATCAAGCTAGTTAGTTATAGAAAAAAAATGTCACTAATAATCCAAACATTTCAAGTTCTAACATTGGCAACAATATTTCTATTGAAGTTATGTTTAGAAATTTAAATAACAATTCACAACAATTTTTAAATTTTACTAATATATATATATATTATTAATAACATTATATAAAATAACAAAATAAATAAAAAAAATATAACACAAATATACTAAAAAATAAGTATTAAATTCGGAATAATATAAAAAAAAATTACACAAACAAAGTTTTAAGGTAATAAACCTTCTTTGATGCTCAAAATAACCTCTAAATCAATATTAGTAACTCTAAAAACTATATATAATAAACACATTATATCTATAAGAAAAAAATATGAAAATAATATAGAAAATAAAAAAAATCATACAAACAAAGATTTAGTGATTCATACCTTTTTTGAAGCTCAAGAACACATTTTAATGTAAGAAAATTAGCCAAAGTCCAATAACAATACCCATTTTCGAACCCTAAAAATACCCACACCCAAAGTCTTTATTTTCTCCCTCAAAAATAAAAATGGAACTAATATTTATGTTTTTAAGTAAGAAAAATGGTTTCAAATGGTAAAAAAAACATAAAAAAGGGGCATATTTGGTGAAACCCTTGTGGGAGTACGACAACAATGGATGTTTTCTGGGTTTGACGTTTGGGATTTTTGCTTCAGAGAGACGAATGAGGCGAGAGCTATATATTAAGGGTATTAAAACTCTTTTACTTCAGTTCTTATATAAAAACCGAAGTAGAAAGTACCCTTTCTACTTCAGTTTTTATATAAGAACTGAAGTAAAAGCCTTCAGGGCCGCGTTTGGTTTCCTCCACTTTTCACTTAGGCTTTTTCATAAAAACCGAAGTGAAAAGCCCCAATATAGTGTGCAAAAACCAAACATGACCCTTGCTCATTTTCTATTTTAACTTTGTTTTTTTAAGAAACTGAAGTAATAGCCTATTTTTATGTTCTACCATTCCCAAAAGAGAAGTAAAAACCCATTGAAAGGCTTTTACTTCAGTTTTTTGTATTCTATATGTAAAAAACAAAGTAAAAGCTTATATTTCTAGTAGTGGTCCTAAGACACCTCAGGAGGAAGAGGATATGAGAAAGTATCCCTATGCTTCAACAATTGGGAGTTTGATGTATGCTATGTTGTGTACTAGGCCTGACATATGTTATGTAGTTGGGATTGTAAGTCGTTATCAATCAAATCCTAGTTTGGAACATTGGATTGCAGTAAAGCACATTCTCAAGTTTCTTAGGAGAACGAGAGACTATATGCTGGTATATTCAGGGGGTGAGCTAAACCCTACTGGATACACTGATTCTGATTTCCAATTAAACAAAGACAGTCAAAAATCAACATCTGTGTCAATGTCACTCTTGGTGGAGGAGCTGTGGTCTGGAGAAGCATTAAGCAGTCTAGCATAGCTGATTCAACCATGGAAGCCGAATACATAGCGACTTGTGAAGCAACTAAGGAAGCGGTTTGGTTGAGGAAGTTCTACACTGATCTAGAAGTTATTCCATATATGAATAGGCCACTAATCCTGTATCGTGATAACAGTGGAGCAGTAGCTAATTCCAAAGAACCTAGAAGCCACAAGAGAGGGAAGCATATAGAAAGGAAATACCATCTGGTAAGAGAGATTGTACACCGAGGTGATGTGACTGTTATGAAGATAGGGTCGGAACAAAACATGGCTGACCTGTTAACCAAGACACTTCCTAGAAAGTCGTTCATGGGTCATGTGCGCAATATGGGATTAATGGAAATGCCTCACTTGCGTTTAGGGAAAGTGGGAGATTGTTAGGATTAATGCCCTAAAAGCATGTAAAGACATTTTATTGGTTTTAAATAAAAGTACAATTTTATTATATTTGAATGTTATAATTATTGTTTGAATTAATTATATAATAATATCATGAAAATTTCCTATTCATTCATGAGAATATGATCTTGTATTAGTACGAGAGAATTAAGATCATACAAAATGAATAAAATAGTCAGTAACATTTTAAAGTATGAGATCTTTAATGAATGGTTACTAGTACGATTTGCTAAGCATACGAGATGCAAGTAATCTAGATTCAGATTACTGATGTGGATAGAAATCTTAGTAAAGGGGCTGTATATAATAGAGATTATATATGACATGACCGGTGAGAATTAATTATCTTTATAAACTTGTAGTTTGACGTAAATATTTAATTCTTGTCATAATAGATGATCATTTGTAGATCAGTCTAAATTCTGAGTATTCATGAACTCCTATTTATGATTATTGGATCTTTGGATTCACTCGTTAAGGTCTCTTAGAATAATGAGGCTAATGAATTTTTTTTGGAGATTCAATATCATGGATTGCTGGGAACATGAATTACAATATTGGAAGCCATGCTTTCCTAGCTGATCGAATATTGGTTCCCTTAAGGGTTGATTCTGGAACTGAATAGTTATTCAGCTCAAATCTATAATTAGATTATAGATTAATTATTATCTAGTGAATTAATGGTACTTAAGGATAAAGAAGTAATTAGAAGGGTAAAACGGTAATTTTGACCAACTCTAATTAACGAACCAATAATGGAGGACAAAACTACATATATTGATTATATCAATGGACTACTAGAGAAAACTCTGTAAATATAATTCTATAAATACTTAGAGTCCAATTCCATATTTATAGTGGAGTAATCATGGAATTAATAAATAAGATTATTAGATTAAAGAATTCAATTAATAATCTAGTTTATTGGTGCTTTGTATTATAGGTCTATTGTCCGCAGATCACTTCTGTCCTACACTATCAAGGGTAAGGATGTCAAAAGAAAGATTTATTAAGAGAAATGACTAAATTGCAAAGGAATTAATTTTCCAAGGCAAGGAAATAATTATTTGATAATTATGGGTAATTGATTAATTGTGAATTAATTAATTATTTAACTATATAGTTTTTATTTTGATAAACTATAGGTTAAAATTAATATTAATCTTGTTTGGATTAATATAAAAAGAGTAAATAATAAATATCTTATTTATAATATGATATTTATTTATTTAATTTAAAATTGATATTTTAAGATAATGTTAATTTTGAATTAACTGATATTTATGTTGGAATAAATATAGTCTTAAAAGTTGATTAAATAAACAAATGAGAAAATTAGGGCAACCCCTAATAGGGTTGGGCGACACACACTGTACAGTACAGTGTGTGGTGCCTAGCATCATGGATTTTATCCCTGGGATTTGAATTTTGAATTTCAAATAAATTTTTTTAATGAGTTATTTAATTATTCCTTTTAAATATAATTTAAATAGATAATTAAATGAAAATATCTAATCAGTTTTAATTTGAAATATTTTAATTAAATAAATATTATTTAGTTAGAATAAATATTTTTATAAATCTGATATACGTGATATTCAAAAAATGATGGATAATCAGACTCTCTCTCTCTCAAAAGTGATAGTTTTCTCTAAATCTTAAAATTATTCTAAACATACTCTCTGTCAAAACTCTCTGGATCTCATGTGTTGAGTACATCTAGGGAGTCACATAAATCAACATTTTGAATCCTACGTGACTACACACGTCATTGTGTGTTTGATGATTGGTTTGGAAGATCAGGGTGTGAGATCTCAGAACACTGGATAGGAAGATCGTTGAGTTATACAAAAAGACTCAAGGACACTTGATAGGCTACAAGAGGTAATCCCTGATCTATTTGTATGTGATTTAATATTTATATATGTATATGATCCTGGCTGGTATTAATATTTATTAAAATAGATCCATATATTCCGCGGTGTACCTTCGATTTGATCATTTAATACCAACAACTCTATCTACCTGTGTGGAGGTAATCCTGGTAGATCCTTTGGAAACTCATCCAGAAACTCACAGACTAATCTGGTCTGTCCGGGTCCCACTGGCACAACCTGAGTGGTATTCACCACACTAGCTAAGAATCTTATGCATCCCCCCTGCAATAGGTCTTTAGCTCTAAGTTCAGATATCATAGGTATACGGGGTCCATGCATAGTGCCAACGAATACAAAGGAGTCCTCACCTTCAGGCTCAAAGGTTACCATTTTCTTATTGCAATCTATTATTTCCTCATACTTCTCTAACCAGCCCATACCCAAAATTATATCAAAATCAGCCAACAACCTCTACCAAGTCAACTGAAAACTCCCTGCCATCCATTGTCAGTGGTAGTGATCTGACCCATCTTTTGGAAATCACTATCTCCCTAGTAGGCAGCTAAATACCAAACCACATAAGATAAAAGTCACAAGGTCTAAACAATCCATCTATAATCATACTAGTAACAAAAGAGTGTGTAGCACCTGAGTCAATCAAAATAGTATAAAGGATCCCAACACGAGAAAGCTGACCTGTAACCACGGAGGGACTAGCCTCGGCCTCTGCCTGGGTCAAGGTGAACACCCAAGCTGGCGTCAGGCTATCCACCTTCTTGTGCTCTTCCTATTTGGCTTTCGAGCAGTCCTTCTTCAGGTGTCCCACACTCCCGTAGACGAAGCAGGCCTTCGCCCGACATTCCCCAATATGGTGCCTCCTGAACAGAGTACACTCTGGGAATGTTTTCTAGGTCTCACCGCCATCCTGGAGGCCAATCTGTATACCCCACTACCTCCTATTTGGCCCTGGAGCTGAAACTGTAAGCACCTTCTCCACAACCTGTGCATACGTAGTCACCCCCTGGCATAGTAGTATTACGAACATCTCAGGCTATCTTTGGCTGTAGCCCCTAGAGAAACTTCTCTCTTCTGGTCCCATCAGTGGGCACTAGATCCCTGGTAAACTTTTCCAATCTGTCAAACTTTAGGGCATAATCGGTCACTGACATATTTCCCTGAAGTTCCTTACTGAACTCTTTAGACTTCGCAGCTTTAACTACGTCATTGTAGTATTTCTCATTGAAAAGAGTTCTAAATTCCTCCCATTTCATAGTATTTGCTGCCCTGGTCTGGGATAACACCTCCCACCATATTCGGGCATCCTCTTAAAACATGTAAGTGGCACAAGCTACTCTCTCATTACCACCTACCCTCATGAAATCCAGGATGGTAGTTATCATAGTCATCCACTGCTCAACCTTCAGTGGGTCTAAGCTGCCCTAAAAAACTGGAGGGTGCTGCTTCCTGAACCTCTCATACAGGGGTTCCCATCTATCTCCCCTTACCTGGGGCTATACTAATATTGGTACCTCTAGCTGTAACACTGCCGGTACTGCGAGCTGCAGGCTCCCTGGTGGAACTTGTTGCTGTCTCAAAAGGAAAATCTCGACCAAGGAAATGACCTTAATACCCCTTATCCAATAGTTCCCCTTCAAAGCCCTCAAGGATAGAACAGTCATTAGCTGCATTTCTCGCTAATCCTCAAATTGCACTATAAATCCTTGATTAATCCCGACATACTCAATTAATCACCAAATAACTACCTGTTACCCGATAAATCCTGAATACTCACTAAGTTTCCCAAAATACCCATATGCTCACCCCGAGCTGAGTATTTAACCTCGTTGTGACTATTCTGCTAATCCGCTCACTAGGATCACCTCAGACCACACATCTCAAATGTATCATCATAACACTGGGGTCTCACTCATAACTCATACATAATACAGATATACCCTTAACATGTCAAAAATTACAAATACACTCCAATTTACAAAATCGGGTCCGCGTGCAAATTTAATACACATAAACATGCATAAATATTTACATTACCGTATAAAACCATTTATATCGCATAATCACACATATATTCAATTAATTCCACATATAAATCTTATTATGCCCTCCTAGCACAATAATTAAGGCACTCAGTCTTAATAGCATTTTTAAGACGTTACAGTCACCATAGGGATGAGTCTATAAAAGGTCCATCTATAACCATCTATCCTATGAAATTTAGCTATGTTAAGAAGTCCAGTGAACACCTTCCATAGGGAGATGAAATCAAAGCACCATAGGGCCCCACTAAACTCTAACCTTGTTAAATCAACGGTGGAGATCGAATTCAAATTTTTAAAACTCATTATTAAATCTTTTAGTATTTTATTCTTTTTAAAATTACCAACTTAGGTTTTCCAAATTATTAAAATCATTAAAAAAACCATACTTTATAATTTTCCTATTAATTCTAAAATTACCATTGAAAATTAATCCAAAAATTAGAATTAATTTGTTTCTACTCAATTATTAGGTCCAACTAAAAAGATTAACCTAACACAATTAAGTCTAACTTAGGTAAATGAACCTTAAAAATTCGAGCTTGCATAGTGGAGAGCTGAGTTCAGCATGTTGTACCCACTACTAAGACTCCCTAACTTCCACACAAAGCCCAAAAAGACAAGAATTTGAACCTTTGTTTTATTTATTGTTATTCAATTGATTACACCCAATTATGCAAAGCAAATGGGCCTTCACAAGTGGAACCACCCACACGAGAGAAATTTAAACTTTACATGGTCAATTGTGCCCAAATAAAACGTACCTGTTAGCTGTATATATTAGTTGTTTATGTTACCTGGAAATTAGCTATAAATTAGGACTAATTAGTTTCCTATTATCTCATAGTTTCCTAGAATAGCTTCCCTAGTTTGTATATAAATATATGTTTATTTCTCATTGAAATACAAGTGAATACAATTCTCTTCACATCTCATTACATGTTATCAGAGCAAAGCCATGTTTTGGGGTTGAAATTTGAAATTAGGGTTCATCACAAATTGGGGTTTGCAATTAGGGTTTAACTTTCTTTCATTTTTAGGGTTCTTATTTCAGAAACCCAATTTGGAGTGTTCTTTTTGTTCTCATTGCTGGCACAAAAGGACTGCCCAGCCACCGATCAACCAAACCCCACCTTTCGAGGTCTAAAAACACCGCTAGTGGTGCCCACGCACCACCGTAGCTGACTGCCCAGTCCCCCATGCGTTAGTGTAATGACCCACTAATCTAGACTCTTGGACCATTATCGAACTATACATACGAATTCTTACTAAAACATACATTTGCGAAAATACCATAATTTATTATAAACTTGTAGAAACAAAGGTTACTTTCATAAAAATAAGTAGGATATGGGTACCCATTGTCTTTAAAACAAAAAAAAAAACTTAAAGTAAAAAGAGTTACATAGAAAATGCGGAAAATACATCTAAAACCATAAAAAACATAAACAAGACTACATCCTCGAATCGAATAACGCTCGGCCCTTTGACTCCATTCACCATTGATACACATCCTCTAAGCGTCACGAATCTTTCCGCCTCTAAAGCTTATTTCCTGCACATAAACAGAAAGGAATGAGCCTAATGCCTTGCAAGGAAAAATCTAACACATAGTCATACACATCAATTTCATAATAACGTAAAGACATATCATAACACATAATACACTTATTATAATGGCCATTATTACTTGGGGTCCCATAGACTAAACAAGCTTATGCCCATGAGATTAGTGGGGTCCTACCAGCTAAATAGGCTTATGCCCACAATCTTTTTGGGGTATTGTTAGTCAAATAGGGCATAAGCCCAAGCTTACAACAAACACATGCATAACATATTCATAACATATTCATAACATATCATAACATAACACATAAGATAACATAAACATAAACATATAGATTCTAGCCTATTTTCCTTACCAAAGTTACCGGGATATAATGGACTGAGTTGGGACTTTTGGAACACTCCAAACTTATGTGCTTCAAGAACTTAGATCCCCTCAAAGACTTGAAAGACCAATCTACACCTCCACCGAAATACTATAGAACCTCACTTCCCAAAGTGTTTGATAAGCTTATGATGTTTAAGCTTATGATTTTTCCCAAACCAGGTGTTTACACTCTCACACTCACTTAACACTAGCAGCTACTGAACTTAGAGCAAAAGGTGAATAATGGCTGGGTACTAGGTCCTATTTATAGAGTTTGGAGATGAAAAGATCTTGATTTTACTTGAATAAAAATAATGGCTTTTTAGGTGAAAATCATTTGAATAATCGTTCAGCAGAGGCTGAAGACTCGTTCAAAAGATGTTGGACTGTTGAAGGAGTTTGAATGGCTGAAAGGAAATGAATTCAAAAGAGTTTGAATTTATGCTGAAGGAGGCGATATATCGCCCCCTGCAGGCGATATATCGCCTGGGCCAGTATGCCCGAGGCGACCGTGCATCATTTCGTGTTTTCCGTATCTACGTGCTGCGATATATCGCCCCCTATAGCTGCGATATATCGGCACACGCTGAATATTTAAACATGAAATTACACATTTTTAGCTAAGTTTGAATGGAGTAAACAGCCTTGACTAAGCCCTCAACGTACTCAAAGCTGCTGACTGACCCTATAACATTCAAACTTTACTCCTTATTAGATTTAATCCTCAAAAATACTTAATCCTTAATCACCATTCATAACATGTGCTTAAAATCCTATTGGTTGATGTCTAAACCTTATAATATAATAAATATAATCCTTAATATCAGTCACTTTAATCAAACCTTAGGTTATACTTAATATTCTTAAACTATAGATTAAACTTAGAAAATCTATAAGTACTACTATGAGTGTCCAAATAATTCCCGGTCTGAACCAAAAATCCACAGTAACAAAGATAATACTAAACATACTATAATACTACTATCATACTATTATCTATCTTAGCTAAGTAAAGTTCTTGGACTCTACAGTTAGCACGTGTGCCATTCTACTGCCGTGCTTTCGACTCTGGTTGGTCCCCACGTCTTTCTCAGCACTTTTCTGCCTAGTTTGTGCTCTCTCTGAACATTTTCATCTCTATTTTTGTTCAGATCTTGTGTTTAGGAGGTTCTTTTTCATGGCTTTGTTTACTTGTTTTCTCCATATTTGCTTTTGAGGTTATGACTGAGATAAAATCAGTGGTATCTGATGTGGTTCTTGTGATGTCTAAAATCACAGACCATAAACTGAATGGTTCGAATTATTTGGACTAGAGTAAGACTATTCAGCTTTATTTATGAAGTATCGACAAAGATGACCATTTGAATGATGATCCTCCTAAAGACAAAGGTGATTCGAGACAAGCATGGCTCAGGGAGGATGCTCACTTGTTCCTTCAGATTCAAAATTCCATTGATAGTGAGGTAATTGGCTTGATCAATCATTGTGAGTTTGTTAAAGATATAATGTATTATTTGGAATTTTTGTATTCCGGAAAAAGGAATCTCTCTCGTATGTATGAGGTTTTCAAAGCACTTTACCGTCTGGAAAAACAAGATCAGTCACTTATAAACTACTTTATGGCATTCAAAAAGACGTATGAGGAGCGTAATGTGTTGCTACCATTTAGTACCAACGTGAAGGTTCAACAAAAACAGCGAGAGCAGATGGCTATTATGAGCTTTCTAGCAGGGCTCTCACTTGAATTTGATTCTGCAAAAGCACAGGTTCTTTCTGGTTCTGATGTTTCCTCTTTACAAGATGTGTTTAGTCATATTCTTTGCACGGAAATTACTCCATTAATAGTGCTTTGGTAAGTCATAACAATTATGCACCCAGAAAATCTTCTATTCCAACTGGGCATAAAGGAGGCAGTTCGCAAGGAATTGAAACTCGAACACCAGATTCTGGAGGCATTATTTGCAACTACTGTAAAAAACCAAGCCAGACCAAGTTTCAGTGTAGAAAGCTACAATTTAAAAATCAGCAACAACACCCTGCTAATGTTGCAAATACTACTGATGCCACTGATAAATTGGTCATTCTTTCTGCTGATGAATTTACCATGTTCTCACGATATTGGGAATCACGCAAGTTGTCATCTCCTTCTGTCACTACTATTGCTGATTCAGGTAAATCTAATGCGTATCTTATCTCTTCATCCTCCAAATGGGTCATTGATTATGGTGCCACAGATCACATGACATGTAATTCTAGTCTCTTTTCCACTTTTCATTCTCACACTTCCACTTCTATTGTTACCTTAGCTGATGGGTCGCCATCTTGTGTTCGTGGGTTTGGCACTATTACTCCTACACCCCTACTTAATTTGTCATCTGTCTTACATTTACGTAGTTTATCCTTCAATTTGCTCTCTATTAGTCAACTCACTCATAATCTTAATTATTGCATCTCATTCTTTCCTGATCATTGTTTATTTCTGGATCTTATGACGAAAAAGATTATTGGTAAACGACATGAATCTAGAGGCCTCTATATTCTTGACATACTGCCACCAAATTCTATTGCTTGTTTGAGTGTCACTTCCTCTTTTGAGGCTCATTGTTGATTAGGCCACCCGTCTCATTCTTTGCTAAAGAAACTTTGTCCGTAATATAGTAAGGTGTCTTCATTAGATTGTGAGTCATGTCAATTTTCCAAACACCATCGTCTTAGTTCGAGTCCTCGAGTCAATAAACGTGCTAGTGTTCCTTTTGAATTAGTTCATTCTAATGTTTGGGGTCCCTCTCCTATTTTGTCTAAACCTAGATTCAAGTATTTTGTTACTTTTGTTGATGATTATTCTCGTGTAACTTGGTTATATTTAATGAAAAATCATTCTGAGTTGTTTTCTATATTTTGTGCATTTTGTGCTGAGATTAAGAATCAATTTATTGTTTCTATTCATACCTTGCGAAGTGATAATGCTAAAGAATATACATCTGCTTTATTTCATTCTTATATGGCCTCTAATGGCATGCTTCATGAAACCTTTTGCGTTGATACTGCATCCCAAAATGGTGTAGTAGAACGTAAAAACAGACATCTTCTTGAAATTGCACGAGCCCTCTTATTTCAAATGCATGTTCCTAAATATTTTTGGGCCGATGCCATTTCTACAGCATGTTTTCTTATAAATCGCATGCCATCTTTTGTTCTTAATGGTGAGATCCCGTATAAAATTATTTTTCCCGGCAAGTCATTATTTCCTGTTGATCATAGGATATTTGGTAGTACTTGTTTTGCTCGAGATGTTCGTCCAAATGTCACCAAATTAGATCCTAAGTTATTAAAGTGTGTATTCCTTGGCTATTCTCGTCTTCAGAAAGGGTATAGGTGTTATTGTCCAAATCTCAACAAATATCTTGGCTCCATTGATGTTACCTTCATGGAAAACACACCTTATTTTTTGTCTTCCACTATTCCTACTCGTCAGGGGGAGGATAATGATTTTTTGGTATATTCTATCACATCTTCTGCCCCTGACCCTCTTCTTGAGGAATCTCCTATTTCTGAACCTATCTCAGACACTACTCACAATGAGTCTCCTATTACTCACCCTGTGTCAGCCACAGCTCCCGACATGCCTCCACCTCCTATTAAAGTGTACACCAGGCATCTGCCTCCTGTTTTTATGTCCTGCACCTGCTTCTTCGTCATTAGATCCAGTCCAAAGCGATGATCTTCCCATTGTGCTACGTAAAGGTAAACGTCAGTGCACTTATCCTATTTCTTCTTTTGTTTCTTATTATCACTTGTCATCTTTTTTTTTGTTCTTTTATTGCTTCCCTTGATTCTATTTCGATTCCTAATACTGTTCATGAAGCCATATCTCATCCTGGTTAGCATGATGCAATGATAGAAGAGATGAACGCTTTAGATGACAATGGTACTTGGGACTTGGTCGATTTACCTTCAGGAAAACGGGCCATAGGGTGCAAATGGGTATTCACTGTTAAGGTCAATCCAGATGGATCAATTGCTTAATTAAAGGCCCGTCTTGGTGCTAAGGGTTATGCTCAAACCTATGGAGTGGACTATTATGATACTTTTTCTCCTGTTGCTGAGTTAACATCTGTTCGATTGTTTATTTCAATGGCAACTACTCATCATTGGCCTCTACATCAACTAGATATTAAGAATGCTTTTCTTCATGGAGATCTTCAGGAGGAGGTGTATATGGAGCAACCTCCTAGTTTTGTTGCTCAGGGGGAGTTAGGGCAAGTCTGTCGTCTTCAAAAATCTTTATATGGTTTGAAGCAAAGTCCTTGTGCTTGTTTTGGTAAATTTAGTCAGACTGTTGAGAAATTTAGTATGCTGAAAAGTAAGTCTGATCATTCTGTGTTTAATAAACGATCAACTGCCAGTATCATTCTATTGGTTGTGTATGTGGATGATATTGTTATTATTGGAAATTATACTAAAGGAATCTCATCTTTTAAATACTTCATTCATACTCAGTTTCACACGAAGGATTTGGGGGTTGTCAAGTATTTCTTGGGAGATGAGGTAACTCAGAGTAAACAATGTATTTTTCTATCTCAAAGAATGTATGTCATTGATTTGTTGACTGAGATAGGAAAATTGGGAGCAAAGCCTTGTAGTACTCCAATGAGTCCTAATGTGCACCTTACAAGAGATGGGGAACCATTTGAAGATCCTGAAAGATATCGCAGGTTGGTTGGAAAGTTGAATTATCTTACCGTGACTAGTCCAGATATTGCATTCTTAGTTAGTGTTGTCAGTCAGTTCATGTCATCTCCAACAATTCATCATTGGGCAGCGTTAGAGCAAATTTTGTGTTACTTGAAAGGTGCACCAAGATGAGGTATCGTGTATGCAGATCATGGGTACACTCATATTGAGTGTTTCTGAGATGTAGATTGGGCAGGTTCCTAAGTGGATAGAAGAACCACTTCAGGTTATTGTATTTTTTTTGGAGGGAATTTGGTCTCTTGGAAGAGTAAGAAGCAAAATATTGTGTCACGATCAAACGCAGAGTCAGAATATAGGGCTATGGCACAATCTGTGTGTGAGGTAATGTGGATCTATCAGCTATTGACTGAAGTAGGACTTAAGACTTCAGTACCAACAAAATTGTGGTGTGATAACCAAGTTGCTCTTCATATTACATCTAATCCCGTGTTCAATGAGCGGACTAAGCACATCGAAATTGATTGCCATTTTGTTCGTGAGAAAATTCAGCAAGGCTTGATCTCCACAGGATATGTGAAGATCAATGAACAACTAGGGGACATCTTTACAAAAGCATTAAATGGGGTACGGGTTGATTATTTTTGTAACAAGCTAGGCATGATTAATATATATGCTCCAACTTGAGGGGGAGTGTTAGCTTTATATATTAGTTGTAAATTAGCTATAAATTATGACTAATTAGTTTCCTATTCTCTAATAGTTTCCTAGAATAGCTTCCTTAGTTTGTATATAAATATATGTTTATTTCTCATTGAAATACAAGTGAATACAATTCTCTTCATGTCTCATAATTATGACATATTTTATTTGATATTTTTTCCATTATCTAAAATAGGTCATCACTATAAGTCCATCATCTAAGCACAAATTTGTAAAAATGACAATTATAATGATGCATGACATGTTAATTAATTGGGTGGGTCTAACATACAATCTATAAGACATGTTGCAAATTTATGCATGTACACATTTATTACCCAAATAAATGAATAGCTAAAAAAATAATCAATCAATTTCATGAAATCAACCAATTAATTTATTATAATTCAATCAATCATCAAAATATTAATCAAATACAAATTAATTCAATTTTTCCCATTTGAAAAAAATATATCTTTATTCTCTTTCTTAGAAAAATAATTACCAAAAAATAGATATTTAAGTGCACAAAAATATATCATTTATTAAAGAATTAAAGATACAAATCTAAAATAAATATAATTTTTTAATTGTCTTTGTTATCCAGATTTCCGGATAGCGTTTAGATGGATATCCTCGGGGAAGCAGAATTATCAATGTCTTTCACGGTAGGTGACCAGAGCTCGCAGATGGACAGAAAGGCTTCGCCTCTCCCGTTTAGTGTCCGGATTACTCTTTCAAGCAAACGCGACACGGAAGCTCGTCAACTCTCCCGGACTCCCGAAGGGGTATCCTTCGGGGAAGCTCCTTCCAGGAGAAGCTCTTCAAGTGGTCTTCGCGGAAACAGTTTCGTGCCTCGCACAGAACAAGACCAGGCGGTCGAGTCATGGAGGAGGCATAGTTGGAATGATATCCGCCTGACACAGAATCCCGCCTGACACGCCCGACAGGTCAAAGCCGCACACATCCCAGCACGCCTAAAAGTACTATTTCGCCTACTGTTCCGCTGACAACTTGGAAAAGACGGCTGCCTTTGTGCATTCCCCATACTTTCACGTAAATATACCCACATAGAGCCTGGTAGCCAGGTGACTACGGTAATTGTATCCCCTATTTATGGCTGGTGTAATTAAGACTCATGGGAGTAGAGGAAAACCCTAATCCAAAACCCTAGCTATAAAGACCCCCTCATTTTACAGTAGGAGGGATGGCCAACAAATCACATAGCAAGAACTCTACTAAAATCGCTCTAGCTTCATCTTCTCCAAGAGAACCCGAGAGAAACACTGTGAGGTTGTGAGTTCCTTATACACCAACTGTTTGACTGTTATTCTCTACAAGTATAATAACATCGACTCGTGGACTAGGGCTCGTTAACGCCTGAAGCACGTAAAAACACTATTTGTTTATTTACATTTCTGCATTTCTATAGCTCTTGTCTTTTTATTATTCCGTTCGTATTCGTTTCCGAAAACCTCGGTAAACATTTTGGTGCTTTCATTGAGAGCTGTAGGAAGTTGTTAGTCAGCTCTTTTTCTGTGTATTGAAAAGATGGTGACTACGAGAAAATCTGCAGTTGACAAAAGTTCTAGGGTCAACCCCGATACTATGATGGAAGAGGTGGTACAAAACGAACCCTTGGACCACCACGGTGAAGACCCGACATCCCGCCAGGATCGGGTCAGCACTGAAGATACGACATACCTAGAAAGCAAGGAAGAGTATGTCCGAGACGGTTACTACAAAGACGGCTACTACTACGAGAAGGATCCAGAACTGGTCCAAGTAGCCGAAGAACTGGTGGTCACTAAGGCCAAGCTTGCTGAGCAGGAGCGCGTCTCCGAAAAAATGCAGCGCATAATGGAGCGCCTCCAGAGCAAGTTCGGAGACCTAGGCGACTCGGACGAGGATGCCTTTGTCCCAGGTGGTGCTGATGCCACCATGCCGGATCCAGCCGCCGCTGGACCATCCAAAACCGCCCCTAACAAGGGCAAAGAAAAGGTTGGGGAGCCTGCACGCACTAACGCCCCTGCACCTCCTAAAGGCGTGGATCACCAGGCCGACTGCCCCCCGCACGCGCAGAAGGTCTCTGGCGCTTCTAAGCCCAGACGTCCTTCAGCCCCAAGGGGGCACTCTGTGCCTAAAGGGCCCGGTGCTAAGGCACCCAGGCCTAGGGGAAGGAACAACCGCCCCAGTGATTCCGTCAACCAGGACGGTCGAGCTGCGGAAACGCACTCCGAAGATAGCTGGTCCACGGTGGATCTAAGAAGAAGGTTGGAGGCCAAGTATGAAAAGGCCAAAGGAGAAAAGGCCCGGCCTCGCGGAGATGACCTGCGAAATCATCTTAATGACAAGGTCCGGGGACGTGACCTCCCGGAGAGTGATACAAAGAGGCTCGAGGAACAGATCGCTGCCTTGACCAAGCTGGTCCGGAAGCAAAGTGGAGCCCTGTCAGACTCCGAGGAGGAGGACCCGGAACCATGTATTCGGAGGATCGTGGAAACGTCCCTCCCGGATAACTTCAAAATGCCCCACATAGAATTATATGAGGGGAGGACAGACCCGCGCACCCATCTAGCTAAATACAACAAAATGATGCAAGTGGCGCGCGTCAGTGAAGATGCCAAATGCATGTGCTTCTCACTCACCCTTACCAAGTCCGCGGAGGACTGGTGGAAAAGATTAGCTCCCGGATCCATCCACAGTTGGAAGGAGCTACAGTCCGCGTTCAGAAGGCAGTTCATTGCTGCCCGAGACCACGACATGGAAGTTGGTTCCTTAACCAACATCAAGCAGCTACCCAATGAGAACCTCAAAGCTTTCATTCAGAGAATGATGGAAGCTGCTGCTAAAACCAAGGTCAGCGACGACATGAAGCTGATCGCCCTTCAATCGGGCCTTATTGTTGGCTCCCTGCTATGGGGGGAAATGCAAAGGAGACGGGCAGAAACGCTGTCCGAATTCATGTCAAGAGCTCAGGGAATAATCAACCTTGAGGATGCCTACCAGCAGGCCTTTGGAGTTCCCCCAGCTCCGACGCCTTCCGTGACTGCGCCGATCTTTGCTTCGCAAGCTCCCGCGCCAGCCCTCACGCTTCCAGGAGCCCAGTTCGCTCCAAGCGTGTATGGGCCTTCTGCGTCTGCTCCGACGCCGAGTCAAACTCATTTCTCTGGGTACAGAGCTGTACAGAAAGGATGTAGTATCGCTCCCGGACCGTCGCAACCGCGAGCAGAAGACCCGGAACGAAATCTGAGCCAATCCCGGAATAAACGAGGCGGAAGAAACCCCAACCGGGGAGACCATTCAAAGAAACCACGGAAGGACTATGAGCCCAAGTTCGCAGAGTACACCAGTTTAATAGATTCGCGAGAAAATGTCTATCGGGCGACCTGTAATATGGTCAACTACAGGAAGCCCCCGAAAGTGTCTCACGGAGGAAGGCGTCCGCGAGACTCCAATAAGAGGTGTGAGTTCCACGGAGACGTGGGGCACACCAAGAACGAGTGCCTTCAGCTGAAGGATGAGATCGAGTCCCTGGCAAGAGCGGGACACCTCGGTCAATGGGTGAGGAAACCCATAATCTATCCCGGACAGGGAGTAGTTCACGGAGCTGCATATTCTCCGGGACAGAGGAGGACCGCTAGCGCTCCTGGAGCCGGTCACCCCCAAGCTCCCGGGTCTCAGTTCCCAGCGCTTCCTGCTCCAACTGCTCCGGCACCCATTGCCTTGTTGGCTCCAGGACTTGGCAACCCATATCCGCCCGGCCTTGCTCCGCCACCCGTTGACGGACACGTAGCCACCATTTCCGGAGGACCGCACCTTGCCGGAAGCACCCGCAACTCCCAGAAAAGGTACTTGAGGGAGTTAGAACACACCGGGGAGATGTGCACCTTGGTTCAATCACCTGCTCAACGTCCCCGAATGGTGGACCTTCCCATCACCTTCATGGAGGACGACGCCCGACATGTGCACTTCCCCCACAACGATCCCCTCATGGTGGAAGCCCAGATTTCCAATAAGAAGGTCTCACAGATCTTGGTCGATAACGGAAGCTCCGTAAACATCCTCTTCAAAGCGGCCTTCCATGCGATCGGATTAACCGAGACAGACCTGACCCCATGTCCCATCCAGCTTCAAGGGTTCAATGGGGATGCACTCATGCCATTAGGCAAAATTCAACTTCCAGTCACCCTCAGAGGAGAAAGCGACGCTTGTGCCTTCAAGCACAGCACATTCGTGGTGGTCGACTGCCCCACGGCGTATAATGCCATCCTAGGCCGACCGGTCCTAATAGATTGTGGGGCCATAACCTCGATACGCCACTTATGCTTGAAGTTTCCATGCGACGATGGGCGTATCGGCACCCTCCGAGGAGACCAACGAAGTGCACGAAGCTGTTATAACGTCTCCGTCCGATCCGTCTACACGGTCCAGGAGACGGTTGCTGCCGTTCCTTTGGCGGAAGAATTACCAGAAACTGGGGGTGCTCAAGAGGCATACTTTAACGAACTCGACCCAAGAGTGGGGATCGAGAAAGCGATAGAACCGATGGAGGAAGTCGAAGAGGTGATCCTCAACCCGGGAGATCCCACCAAAGTCATTCAGGTGGGGAAAAACCTGCCGTCGGCCATTCGAGATAAGATCGTGGCCACTGTGAAGAATAATCAGGATATCCTGGCATGGTGCCATGCTGATATGACGGGGATTAATCCTAATGTTGCGTGCCACGCACTCAACATAGACCCATCTGCAACTCCAGTTCGCCAAAAGAGGAGGCCGTTAGACCCAGTGAGGGCCGAAGCCGTCAAAACTGAAGTGGACAAGCTGATGTCCATAGGTTTTCTCCAGGAGTCACACTATCCCGTGTGGTTGGCCAACCCAGTTCTGGTCCCGAAACCCGATGGGTCCTGGAGAATGTGCATTGACTTCACGGACCTAAACAAAGCCTGCCCGAAAGATTGTTTCCCTCTTCCGCGAATCGATCAGATGGTAGACGCTACTTCCGGGTATGAACTCTTATCCTTCATGGATGCGTACTCCGGATACAACCAGATCAAGATGCATGTCGCGGACCAGGAACACACCAGCTTCCTCACGGACAAGGGTGTCTACTGTTACGTGGTCATGCCTTTCGGTTTGAAGAATGCTGGGGCGACGTACCAGCGTCTAGTAAACAGGATGTTCAAGGACCAACTGGGGAGGAACATGGAGGTGTTCGTGGACGACATGTTGGTAAAATCCAAGACCTCCGGGGACCACAGTGACGACCTTGAGGAAGCTTTCGCCGTGATCCGAAAGTACGGAATGAAACTGAATCCGAAGAAATGTACTTTCGGGGTCTCGTCTGGGAAGTTCCTCGGTTTCATTGTCAGCTCCCGCGGAGTGGAGGCCAACCCTGAGAAAATTAAAGCATTCATAGATATGCCTTCTCCCCGAAAGCATAAGGACGTCCAAAGCGTTACCGGAAGGATAGCTGCTCTCAGCCGCTTCGTATCCAAGGCCACTGACAAGTGTATCCCCTTCTTCAATGTGTTGCGAGGAAACAAGAAGTTCGAGTGGACCCCCGAATGCGAAGCAGCCTTCCAACACCTCAAGGAACATCTAACCCGAGCTCCCATTCTGTCCAAACCTGTCGAAGGGGAGGCGTTGTTCTTGTACTTAGCTGTGACAAAACACGCCGTTAGTGCCGCACTCGTCCGGGAAGACGGCCGTATCCAGCTCCCTGTGTATTACGTAAGCAAGAGGTTACTGGACGCCGAGTCCAAATATTCAATGATCGAGAAACTCTCCCTCTGCTTGTTAATCGCTTCGCGGAAGCTAAGGCCCTATTTCCAGGCACACACCATCAGAGTACTCACCAACCACCCTCTCCGACAAGTCTTGCAGAAGCCCGAATCTTCTGGCAGATTGCTTAAATGGGCCATGGAACTGAGCCAGTTCGACATCCACTACTAGCCACGTGTTTCCGTAAAAGGACAAGCTCTCACGGACTTTATTGTGGAATGCTCAGGAATGAACGACCTCCCGGAAGATCCTATCCCGGAACTTCCCACATGGAAGGTCTATGTAGACGGAGCCTCCAATGAAAAAGGAGCTGGAGCAGGGGTTATCCTAATCTCTCCCCAAGGGCATCAGCTCCAGAGCGCCATCCGTTTCGCGTTCCCAGCATCCAACAACGAGGCAGAACACGAAGCCATGTTAGCTGGATTACAACTGGCCAGAGAAGTCGGAGCCCAAAAAATAGAAGTATACAGTGACTCCCTACTTGTGGTGAACCAAATATCCGGAGAATACCAGACGAAGGGCGAAAAAATGGCTGCCAACGTGTCTCTCTCCCGCGGCCTCCTGCAGCATTTCAAAGGCTACCAAATCCGCCAGGTCCCTCGGGATCAGAATTCACTCGCGGACACGTTGGCCAAGCTTGCAACAGACCCGGAGATTGAACAATATGGCCTAGTCCCCATCGGGCACTTAGAAGCCCCCAGTACTGAGACACGAAGGATAAACGCCATCATCGACCATTCCCACTCCTGGATAGGACCCATCCTCAGATTTCTCACCACCGGAGAGCTCCCAACTGATAAGGCTGACGCAAGAAAGCTCCAATATCAAGCTCCCCGATACGTGGTTATGGATGGAAAGCTTTACCGAAGGGGGTTGTCCATACCTTTCCTTAGGTGTGTTGCCGGAACCGAAATCAGCACCATCATCCATGAGATTCACGGAGGCTTTGGTGGCGACCATACCTCCGGGCCGAGCCTCTCCAAAAAGATCCTTCGTCAAGGATACTTCTGGCCCACCATGAAAAAGGATTGCATGGATTATGTCAGAAAATGTGAGCAGTGCCAGAGGTACGCCAAGGTTCCGCGAGTGCCGCCTACAGAAATTACCTTAATGACCAGCCCCTGGCCGTTCGCCGTTTGGGGCATTGACCTAGTAGGTTCCCTTCCAACTGGAAAGGGTGGAGTGAAGTATGCCATAATCGCGGTAGACTACTTCACCAAATGGGCTGAAGCTGAACCTATGAACACGGTCACATCTAAAAAAGCACTGGACTTTGTCATCAGGAATATAGTGTGTCGTTTTGGGCTTCCACGAAAAATTGTGTCCGACAACGGGAAGCAATTTGATAGTGAACATTTCACGAGCTTCTGTGCTTCGCATGGAATCATCAAAAGCTTTTCCGCAGTCGCCAGACCTCAAGCTAATGGGCAAGTGGAAGCAGTAAACAAAATCTTAAAGACCACGTTGAAGAAAAAACCCCAAGCCTACAAGGCTCACTGGCTGGAAGAACTTCCGCGAGTACTTTGGGCCTATCGTACGACAGAGAGGACTTCGACGGGGCACACACCTTATTCCATGACCTTCGGGTGCGAGGCCATCATCCCAGTAGAAACTATGATCCCCTCTCACAGGCAGGACACCTACGACCCTACCCGGAACCACGCCCTTCTCCAGTAGTCCCTGGACATGATCGATGAGCTCCGGGAGCAGTCACAGGTCCAACTCAAAATGTACCAAGGCAAGATAGCCCGACACTTCAACGCAAGAGTCAAGAGCCGTACATTCAAAGTTGGGGACCTTGTCCTACGAAGAGTATTTCCTGCTACGCAGGATCAGGGAGTGGGAGTCCTCGGACCCAACTGGGAAGGCCCCTATGAAGTACAAGAAAAAGTGGGCCATGGGACGTATCACTTAAAGAGACTCGACGGATCTAAAGTCCCACGCGCCTGGAACGCGGAGCACCTCCGCTGTTACTATCAGTAGGCCCCGGACTATCTAGTCGAAAGTCCTTGGCGGACGTAGCAAAATGTAAAATGTGGAGATAATCCTCCCTGCTGTAAAACACATGCCTAATAGGCTAATCTAATGAAACACGGAGAGATTCACTCCGCTTTCACTGCATTTTTTTATCCCTGTGTTCAATGCTGCGTTTTAACAAGTGACCACGCGGTCCGGAGACGTCCGGACCCCACGCTCACTTGGGGGGGTATACATGGCTAAGGCATAGCCATACGCCCCTTGAACAAAACATACACAGAACACCACTTATGTGCTAGCATTATGTTTGAAAATTTTAAATTGTTAAGCTTAGGTTAATTTGTTGCCATGAACCTACTTGCATTACGTGTCATGTGTGCATTATGTGTTTATGTGAAAATTGCTATTGAAATGTCTGCCATTATGCATCATGAAAATTATCTCCTGTGTAGCCCAGCGATGAACATGACTGGGGGTTGGGGCACGTTCAGAGAGCTACGCCGAAACACCCCCAACTTCCGGGCAAGTCCTTCAAAAAATATTCCGCGACCGCTGTAAAGCTTTGCTTCGCAAGCTCCAGCTCCGGGTCTCACAAAGTAAAGATGGCAAGATCCGCGACCGCTGTAAAGCTTTGCTTCGCAAGCTCCAGCTTCGGGTCTCACAAAGTAAAGATGGCAAGATCCGTGACCGCTGTAGAGCTTTGCTTCGCAAGCTCCAGCTCCGGGTCTCACAAAGTAAAGATGGCAAGATCCGCGACCGCTGTAAGCTTTACTTCGCAGGCTTCAGCTCCGGGTCTAACAATATAATGCATGGCGAGCTTTTCGACCACTGCGAGCTTCGCTTCGCAAGCATCAGCTCCAGGGGCAGATATGATCAATCCCCCGATTACAGCAGGCCTGCCCCGGGATCGAACATGGTTGGCGTGGCAATTTCCCCGACCGAAACGAGCCTTGCCTCACAGGGCTCCTTGCCAGGTCACTGAAGTCAGCCACCATAAGGTTCGCAACGACAGTTAGTTTTGCTTCGCAAAGATCTAACCTTAAGTCTAGCGATGCTCACCAAAAGAACTCCCGTTCCAGCACCATGGAACGTCTCACCTTAGCAATCCCAGCGAACATTATAACTACAAGTCCCGGGATTGGCCATTTGCCTTAGGAAAGCTGAAATACGGTGAAAGGAGTCTGGCCGTTGGAACCAGGAAACCTTTGTAACCTAGAAACTACGTGGGAAAAGACATCAGACGTTAGAGCTTCAAGTTGGAAGTGCATAGGTTCTGGCCGTTGGAACCAAAACCTCATGCGCCCTTACAGCAGTTTCTACCGCGTAAAAGTCTACCCTAAACGCAAAGTTAAACAAAGAACTCGGCAGAAAAGAAAGGAGAATGCTATAATTATGGCAAAAATGTCTGCAATGAGAAAAGAGTACAGGGAGCTTCGCCCCAAAGAAAAAAACAAATGAAAAATAATTAAAGATAAGGCCCTTTCAAGCATTGGGGGTGGCAGCGATATCCACGGCCAAGGCCTCGAGGTCAACGGTTTCAACTGGGGCTGGCGGAGTCGGCTCATTGGAAGGCGGAACTTCATCACGGGCAGGTTCTGAGGTCCCCACCTCTCCGGGATCTCCTGCCTCAGGGGCCCCAGCAGGTTCGTCAATGTTGTAAGTTTGGACGTACACCTCTGGGCCTTGATCCCACACCTGAAGCTTCTCCCTCATGGCGTCGGCATCCTCTCCCAGATAGCCTAGTACCTCCGGGTTCATTTTCCAGAGTTGATGCATGAGGACCACGTGCGATATATTAATCGTCCTGTTCAGTACCACCTCGGCATCCTCCTTCTCCTTCAAGCGCTCCGCCTCGGAGGTTACTAGTTTTGCCTCCGTGACAGCTAATTGAGCTTTCAGTTTTTCCATCTCGGCCTTGGATGCATCCCGCTCTCCCTTAAGAGAATCAATCTCCTTGCGCTGCAATTTATTTTGGGTCAGCACGGATTGCTTCTCGGTCACATGCCCCTTGGCGGTGAATTGCAAGGCTCCGATCTCTTTATCCTTCTCGGCGAGCCCCAACTCCAGCATAGACACGAGATCCTTGCTCCTCTTATGAAATTGCTCCTCCTTGTGCAACTTATTCTGAAGAGTGGCATATTCCTCTTGCCGCTTAAGGAGGAGATCATTTTTCGATTGCAAGCGGGCTTCCAAGGTGTCCTTCTCCACCCTGGTTTGGGATAGCTCTTCCCGGAGCTTGGAGTTTTCGGCCTTCAAGTCATCCGACCGCTGTTTGAACTCAGTCTCTGCACTGGCCCGGTACTCTCGGTATTTGGCAAGATATTTCTTCTCCGCCTCTTCCTCAGCCGTGCGCCGGGCCTGGTCAATCTTCTCCGAAGCCTCCCCCCTTGTGCTCTCGACCTGTTGGGTCAGTTTCTGCTTCTCCGCCTCCAAGGCCTGGCGAGCCACCTGGCTCTCCTCCAGCTGAACCGGAACTGTACCCACCTCCCGGAACGAGCGTTCCGCGATCAGAGAGGCCTGCATGGAAAGACAACAGAATGAGTTAAGCAGAACCAAATGTGCTAAGACAGATAATCCCAAAGCTTAACTGACGGCTTACTCCGGACAATTGTTGCTTCACGGCATGTGTCACCAACAGCGGATCCTTACTGCTACTGATGGCCCATTTCTCAGAATTGAGCTCGCACAAGCTCAGGGCCATGTCCTCCATCATCTCCGCTCCGAACGGCGCCAATGCACGTCCGAGCCTAGGCACCAGCCTCTTCTCCAAGGCTGGGCCATCCAAAACCGCTCCAGCCGGGTGAAGAGACCTCACCCCCTCGGCCAACTCAGCTCTCTTCACGGCAGACAAGTTGTCTGCCCTTCCCTGAGGAACTTCAGGCCAGGCAGAGGAAGGTTTGTTTGCTGAGAAGAAGGAGACCCCGAAAGGGTGGACTCCCTTTGGGCTGGAGGAGGAGGCAGACGGGGTATTAAGGCCCCGATCTGTTGTTGTTGCTGGTGTTGCTATTGTTTTTGCTGCTGCGGTGGCGGAGGTGACTGCCTCTGTTGTTGTTGTTGCTTTTGCTGCTACGGCAGCGGAAGTAATTGCCTTTGTTGTTGCTGCTGGTTTGGATGTTGTTGTTGCTGCCGTTGTGGCGTTGGTGATTGTCTCTGTTGTTCTTGTTGCTGCTGTTGTTGTAGTTGTGGTTGCTGTCGTTGCTGTTGTTGTTGCCCTCGACCGGGAGAAGAGTGTCTAAGGCGTTTCTTCTCGGCGCCCTCAGCATCCCCTCCAGGACGCTTGCTCACCCCAGTCTTCTTCACGGGGAACACAAGCCCTTCCCCGTCGCTGCTACTACTCGAGTTCGCCATGGACTCGGAAGGCCCCTTGGCAGGAGATCTCTCCACCGCCGAAGACACATGCGCCTCGCCACCTGTCTTCTTGGATATGGCAGCTTTACCTCCCCTACCGGCTCCGGCTTTTCGTCCTTTCCCCTTGGACGGATCTTGGCTGGTGGCGGCTTTCTTGATGAGTAAGGTAACTCTCCCCAACATCTTGGCTTCGGGAAATTCTGCAAGAAACGTACGAAGCAAGGTTAACGAACCAGCAAGCAATGTGAAAGAAGATAAACAGAAGACAGGACAATCAGCAACATAAAAGCACAAGCAAGTCCGCCAGCAGGGAACAAGGAACAAGAAAAAGAAAAGTTTGAAAGGGACGACCATGCACGAGAAACGTGGATGGCCTTCCCCGAGCGAAACAAAACACCGCTTCCTGCTCTAGGAAGCTCCCGTACTCCTTGAAGTCCGGGAATGACATGCTGAGGGAAGAAGGGTCAACCATGATGACACCTTCTGGCAGACTACCGTCACTCAGACACCCGAGGAGCTCATCTACCCTATCGCAATATCTGTCAAAGGGTATCCTACGCGGATCTAGCCTAAGGAAGCGGGGATCGAACCCCATCTGAGAGGTCCGGGAAACCTCAGACAGGCTGGGGGTATGGATCAATTGAAAACTAGTCTTACCTTTCCCGGAGGTACCAGCCCCCGGAGTCCCTTCGTTGGGGTAAGCTGCGGCGTGGCGAACCTCGATCTCCTCTTCCTCCGGCTGGGGGTCGGGGAACCTCTCCACCCAACTAGGGGATAAAGTATTCTCGTCCCGGGCTGCTTGGCTGATCACCTTGGACAGCTCCAGGGCAATCTGCTCCCGGATGTCAGCTGACACCTGGCTTTGCCCCCTGCCACTCACTGGCTCAATGTTTTGGAAAGAGGCGAGTAGCCCATACTCCCTCAAAGATTCGGAGGTCACAAGTCCCTCCACTTTCAACTCTTCCTCCGAGAGCCCTTCGTAGAACTTTGACCTCCTTATCATCTCCGCACAGCGAGGCGTCCGCAGAACGACTTCTGCAAAATCCAAATACAAGCATTAGAGACCCTCCCGAAAGGCAAATCAAACGTAAAGAAACAAAGTTGAAAAGGAGAGGAAGGAGCACTTACCAGGGACTTTGAAGTCCAGAGATAGGGCTGGCACCCTCTTTAGTGGGAAGCCAGTCGTCAGGAACCAGTACTCCCGGAGGTCTGGAACTCTCGCGGTATGACAGGTGGGACACATCACGTCCGGGTGCCTCTCCAGCCTGTAAAATCCCACCTTGTCTGGATGGCCTCTCATGGGCTGAGACTTCAACCCGTAGAAGTACAGCACCTCCTCCGGGGTAGGAGCCTCCAGGTTCCGGGACTTGCAAAAAATGAACCACCCCGCTAGGAGCTTGTAGCTGGGGGGAATCAATTAGAAGGGGGCAATCCCCGCCTTCACACAGAAGTTGGCAAAGTAACTTCTTAGGGGCAAGTGCGCCCCACACACTATGTGCGCCCAGCTCCAGGCACCAAAACCCTCGTGGCTCTGACTAGCCGACTCGCCCAACACCGATAGACGGTGCCACATCAGGCCTGGGATGTTCTTCAAACCTGCCTCTGAGGAGTACAGCTCCAGCATGCCGTAGTTCCTGAACAGGTTCGGCTTCTGGTCCATCTCCCAGATTGAACTATTGGTAGACGGTGGGCTAGCCGCGACCACCTTTGTCTTTCCTTTCCCCTTTGCGCTGGCGACAGGAGAACCCTTCTCCTGGGCAGAATCAGCCTCTACCACAGCGATGAGTTGTTCCTTTGAGATGTTCGTCACTGAACAAATGAAACAAAGAAGAAAACACTCTAAGCAGTCAGCACCCTTGTCATACCCTAGTGGTATCAAAGGCATCGGGGAGACCCTCCCCGAAAACTGCTTGGAGAGGCTCCCACCGAGCTTGCCGAGGGGTTGGCACCATGCCACCCGAAGGACAGCAAGGAACCAAACTCAGACTCCGAGCCTAAGCCCGCCGAGAGAAGTGTTTTTCCAGAGAAAGACACCCTAAAGGCGTTCATGCTTATGCCCTAAAACAGCAAACCAGAACAGCGCAAGCAAGACAAGGAACGACTTTCCAATGCAAATCGTCAAAGCATGCAAAGAGATTACTTATCGACTCACATCAATCGCATGCACATAGACGATACTGGTAGAAAACTTAACTCTAACAACTACCAACAACCTAAGGTTTGGGAGGAAAGAGCAAAGTAGAAATACTTACTGGTATTCGGGTAGTTGAAGACTGAAGGAGTAACCGGATCACTGCACAGCACGATCGCGAGAAGTAAAAGCTGCAAAGACGAACGACGATTCAAACCCTGAACTTCGGCGAATAAACCCACTGCCAAATCAAAAGAAAAGTTTCTAGATTCCTTACCAAAAGAAGTGGCAAGTTCGAAGGAATGGAAGCTTGGAAGCCTGAGAGTTCGAAGGTTTGGGAATCTGAAAATCCGAAAGATAGAGAATTTGAAAGCGTAAAGAGGAAGAAAGGTCTGTTCCCTCGTTTTTATAGCAGGAAAGAAGTCGTTTCGAATTCCTCAAATGGACGGTCCCGATCTTCCCATTCCGTGTGCATCAGATCCAACGGCTGGAGATGAAGCGACGATCCTATTTATGACTCCTCGGATGGGAATAAAGTATTTATTTCCCATCATTATACCACCTCGTGCCCGGTGTACCATTAAAAACCGTCAAATCATTACTCAGATGCCTGACGCACGCATACTCAACCAGTCGCCTCACGCACACGTCTTGGTCGCAGAGCCATTCCCGGCATGACGCGTGGCCCTTGCCGCACTTGAGTACTTGAGTTCAAACAGAAGAAATTTCCTTTCTTTTTCATACTAACACTCAGGCGGGAAAAAGGAACCCTTCCAGGAACACAGGAGGTGGCCCCTCGCCTAATCTAAGAAACCGGAATACCCGGAGGACTGTACAAGCTCCCGGATCTCTCAAAGCTCCGTGACCTTGGGGGGTAAATGTTATCCAGATTTCCGGATAGCGTTTAGATGGATATCCTTGGGGAAGCAGAATTATCAATGTCTTTCACGGTAGGTGACCAGAGCTCGCAGATGGACAGAAAGGCTTCGCCTCTCCCGTTTAGTGTCCGGATTACTCTTTCAAGCAAACGCGACACGGAAGCTCGTCAACTCTCCCGGACTCCCGAAGGGGTATCCTTCGGGGAAGCTCCTTCCAGGAGAAGCTCTTCAAGTGGTCTTCGTGGAAACAGTTCCATGCCTTGCACGGAACAAGACCAGGCGGTCGAGTCATGGAGGAGGCATAGTTGGAATGATATCCGCCTGACACAGAATCCCGCCTGACACGCCCGACAGGTCAAAGCCGCACACATCCCAGCACGCCTAAAAGTACTATTTCGCCTACTGTTCCGCTGACAACTTGGAAAAGACGGCTGCCTTTGTGCATTCCCCATACTTTCACGTAAATATACCCACATAGAGCCTGGTAGCCAGGTGACTACGGTAATTGTATCCCCTATTTATGGCTGGTGTAATTAAGACTCATGGGAGTAGAGGAAAACCCTAATCCAAAACCCTAGCTATAAAGACCCCCTCATTTTACAGTAGGAGGGACGGCCAACAAATCACATAGCAAGAACTCTACTAAAATCGCTCTAGCTTCATCTTCTCCAAGAGAACCCGAGAGAAACACTGTGAGGTTGTGAGTTCCTTATACACCAGCTGTTTGACTGTTATTCTCTACAAGTATAATATCATCGACTCGTGGACTAGGGCTCGTTAACGCCTGAACCACGTAAAAACACTACTTGTTTATTTACATTTCTGCATTTCTATAGCTCTTGTCTTTTTATTATTCCGTTCGTATTCGTTTCCGAAAACCTCGGTAAACAGTCTTCATATATAAAAGTATGTTTCCAAATATATATATATATATAAATAGTTAGGCTAAAAAAATCCCAAAAAAAAATATTTTTGGCAATTTTCAAACTTTGATTTTATGTACAAAGTTTATGAGTTTTATACAAAAAAATAAAACACACATAAACATACAAAAAAGCCATGAACAATACTCTTTTAACATCACAAATATATAAAACATAAACATGCAAACAATTATGCTACCATCCAGTTAACCCATCTAACATGTCAAAATATTACATACATGTATATAAACATATAAACTAGAAACCATTGGCTTTGATACCAGTTGTAGGATCTCATTTATATAAGTCTATATGCATGTTCTTTATTGCACAAAATAACATAAATAGAAAATATAAATACACATATAGATGTGATTTTCATACAGAGACACGTAAATACAATAATAGAACCATTAGAGTACTTACGAGATGCGTAGCGGAATAATGACTACACCCATTGGATTCCCTAATCTTTTGTCCATGTTGAAAGCTTGGTATTGCAAAGAATCCAAACCGCTTTGAAACAAGACCATATTCTTCCAAGTCTTTCTCTAAAATAACCTAGTGTTTGTGTGGGCAAGTATCAACACACGAGAAGAGAATTCCTAGAGAGAAAACTAAGAGAGAGTGAGCGGCTAAGTATAGAATATTAGGAGTGAATTTTTACCTTGTCAAATTCATCTTTTTTAATGCATTCTATAATACTAGTATATATAGGCAATTAACTAGGACATAAAATAGGCTTTAGTTTCCCATTTTAATTTAATTATTTAATAATTATAATTAAGTAAATACTTGTCAAATTAACCAATTATAATTTTGACATTTATTTAATTCAATTTAATAATATTAATACCAATTAATCAATATTAACAAAATCATCAAAGTTTCTTCTATTTCTTTTCTCATAAAATATCAATAAATAATTTAACATTATTTATTTCCATTGAACTAGTCAATATGATATTTTTATTATTAATAATTAAACTAATTACTCAAGACTACTAGGTTCATATTGATAAAAGATGACATGGGGATCATGGATCCATGAACTCAAGCTCCAATAAGTTACTGTGAGTTTATTTATTACAAATAAACTCACCACCTTATTAATTCCGCGTGGCTCCACTATAGACTCAGAATTGAACTCTTGAGTTCATAGAACACTTTACACCAAATGTAAATACATTATCCATTATTATAATCATAATCGTCATCCAATCCTCTATAGATGATATACTAATGAGATGGGTGCAAATTATCGTTTTACCCCTTATTGGTATTTTATCCTTAACTCCTACTAGGTTCCTTGTAAATGATATTTTCGCAAACTTAATTACAGAATTGAGTACTCTATCATTTAACACTTGAACCAATCTATAAGGAAATCATTGTTTCACTTCTTAAACAGAAGCTATAGATTTCATGTCTATGATAAATACTCCCACTCAATTATACTACGAAATCTCTAATATGTAAGTATGAGCTAGTTCGTACAGTAAGCTTGTAACAAACTAATCAAAAGACTTATATAATACAATTAGTAGAATATTAATCACTCAGAATTAAGATTGAATTGACCCATGGTCAACGTTGTGATATGATTAGATTAGATAATAATGATACTTACTTATCTTATAAATAATCAATATCGGTCCAATCTAATGTAACAAAATACATATGATCTTATCTACTTGGTCAATGCCTTGGATAAGACATCACACCCTGAATGTGTAAGTACATCATATCGTAGATTACCAGATCAGTGAAAATCCAATGCACTGACTTAATCTTAGGACTCGTTATTTTGAACATATAATTACAATTATAATCCAATGTTACCTAGTCACTATACGTGTAATTATTTATATGTTCTGGATTTTATAAATGTTTCTATTATTCAAATAATCATGTAATAAAACAAGAAATCCACACAATTGTCAAACTAAATCATGTTACATGTCTGACATGGTTTTATATGGGCATAAAACCCAACAATTTAATTAGATAAAATCCCCCATTAACATGTGAAACAAAATGTCTTTTGTTTATATAAGTTCAAAATACCAGTTTGAGGCCTAACTTGTGCATTTTAAAATCATTGATTTATCATAACCATCAAATAATAAGAAAAAAAAATAGCAAGCACATATTTAGCTAGATTATACCTCTAATCATGTTAAAACATCACTTATCATGTTTCTACAACCCATACATTCCATGAAAAGAAATTCTAAACCAGACAATTAAATCATTGGCATGTTTCCAGGATCAAACATAAATAAAACATGGTACATGGAACCCTAGGCCGAAACATGCTTGATTAAGTAGCATGCTTCTATTATCAAATTTGCAAATTTTCCCATATCAACAACTCAACATATGCTACCTACATAAAGTCATGCATAGAAATCATAGACTAAATAAAGGATAATTTTCTTTTTCCATAATTAATTACATGTTCCTCATCAAATATCTATTATTAAGACCTTAACAAAATAATCAATATATTCAAACTTTTAATAGGTAAGAACACCACAACACAACCATCATCATGTAATCATGCCTACCATGAACCTATAATTAAACAAGGATCAAAACACAATAATATCAAGGGATAACAAAAGTACTAAAGCCTCCATGCACCAACATAATATATTAACAACAAAACCCCAAAACACAACAAAAGGGAATACAATCATCGAAACATCAATGAGTTCGAGATTTCCATTACCTCCTCGTAGTTTTCAAGAACACAAAAGAAAAGGGTCAATCCTTTGGCACCTCAAGACCAAGTTTCAATAAACCCAAAGAAAAAAAATTTGTCTCTTAGGATCCAAGAAGAAAAAATTAGATGAAAAGAAAAGAAATAGAATCATTAGAACACTTTACCCTAGGGTTTTTTTTAAGCCTCCTCCTCCTTATTTTTTCTCCCTTTCTCATGCTCTCTCTCTCTTCCTTTCTCTCTCTAGTCGGCCCTCTCTCTCTCTTCCTTCTCTATGCAGTCGTCCACCATCAAGAGCTCTCAAGCTCTTCCCATTTTATTTAAAGGCCCTAATTGTTGAAACCATATTCCCCAATGGGAAAGAGAAACTCTCTAAATTTAATTCTGCTTTATTCCTGATTTTTGAATTCAAAGAAAATAAAATAAAAATCAAATAGAAAAAGGATGTCAACAAACCAAATAAGGAAACAATTTTCCATTGGTCTTCTCTCCCTCCTGCGACACGCCGACTCTTCCCGACTCCCTCTCTCTTACCCTATTTCACTTTATTTGATTAAAATTCAAAATAAATCGAACAAAATTCCCTTCATTTTCCTCTCTTCCCACGCCTACTCTCTCTCTAGGTTTCCCATTTTTTTTTAATTAACTTAACAAAATAAACAATTAACCAATAGGAAAATATACAATATGCTCACCATGCATACCTTGCACATGCACACACACAAGTTCTCTATTTCATCACTACTATGCATGCACCTTTGTGCACACAATCAAATTCTAGAACTCACAAAATAAAATAATTAATAAATTTTCATTTCACATAATTTCTACCAAACAATTCAAAAAATTTAAAAGTAAAATTCCTAACACTCAATAATTAATAATAAAGCACACAAATTAATAAAAAAATTGGAGCGCTATAAAACTATAGAGAACATGTGAGAGGTGTTGAACTAAATCTTATAAGGAAGAAATGACGAGCCTTTACAAGTCAGGTAACCCCCACACCTAGTTACTCAAACTCATGAGAAGGATTTGACAAGAGAGACAACCAAGCAAGTAGATTGAGGAAACACTCAAGAGTTGCATAGAAGAAGTTTGTACAAGGCAAGTGATGGGTGCATATTTTATTCACTCATTTATGGTTCTTTATCTTTATTTGGTATGCTTACTTCAAGTTTTTATGTGAATGTGTTATCATAAAGTGTGCAGGAATAAACTTAATTGATGATTTTATGGCCAACTGGGAATTGCAAGCTGAATTTTGACAATTATTCCTTCACGTTCTAGATAAACTATTAGAAATAAAAGTTGCAATTTTTTCCTTACCTTTCCAGTGCTTTTTGAATCTCTATATTTGGAGTTTGGATGAAAAATTTATGCATATTTTACTGAACAAGGTTGAGTGAGGAGGGAAAAAATGCAAGAAGTGATGCATCGCCTAATAAGCTACGATGCATCGCCATTTGTGCCACAAAAGTTAGAATTTTAGTATTTTGTAAATGTTTTTCAACCATAGGTCTGTCAAGGACAGTTGTAGAATTTGGGCCACGACGAAGAAACATGTATAAATGAAGAGAAACACAATTGGAAGGGAGAGAATGTTATGCTTGGTGCCCTAAAAGCATGTGAAAAGACATTTTTATTAAAAGTACAATTTTGTTATATTTGATTATTGAAACTATTGCTTGAATAATTTATATATAAATATCAGAAAATTTCATATTCATTTATGAGAATATGATCTTGTTTGCGTATGAGAGAATTAAGATCATATATAATTAATAAAATAGTCAGCAACATATTAAAGTATGAGATTTTTAATGAATGGTTGCTAGTACGGTTTACTAAGCATGTGGGATGCAAGTAATCTAGATTCAGATTACTAATGTGGACATACATCTTGTTAAAGGTACTCTATATAATTGTGATTGTATTTGATAGGATCGACGTGAATTAATTTCTTTATGAACTTATCGTTTGCCATCAAGATTTAATTCATATCTTAAAAGATAATCATTTGTAGATCAAAATATGTTCATGTTTATTGGATATTTTGATTCATTTGTTAAGGTCTCTTAATATAATGAAGGTAGTGACTTTTCTTTTAATGATTCAATATCATGAATGGCTATGTAAGGCACTAATAATAAGGACTATTACACTGTGTATTTTAAATAGTTATTAACTCGCTATACGAATAATTTTGACTGAAACCGTGTAATTAAAACTAATCCAAGAATTAGGTAATACAAATTTTGGTCGACAAAAACCATTTCATTAAAAGGTTTAGGTTCGTAGACGAGATCCCAAAAGGGTTTATAAACTAACTAATGAACAACATAAACACCAAAAGTCGACCTAGGCAGCAAAATCTAGGTTCAACTCTAGTTCCAGCAAGTAATCTTGATCGTGGCAGTCGAACAACCAGCACATGTACACACCGCCCTTGAAGCTCTCCAACTCAGAGCTGGTCCAGCTATTATGTGCCCTTACCTGCGTCGTAGAGCACCCGTGAGCCAATGCCCAGCAAGAAAACCTCACAAGGCATAACAATGTCCAATTATTCAGAAAGCACTAAACACATGCTTCACAATCACCTAATACATTTAGATTTGTAGACACGTTCTACAGTTTACAAAGATATTCATATAATCAATTTCACGGCTCAGGAAGACACTCCTGTTGAACAGCTTGACCAAGCTATGCGTACAAAAGCATTTCGCTCACGATTCATGCCAGAAAATTGGGGACCGCACCCTCCAAACTAAACTTGCCTTCATGGCCTGCGTTCGACACTCTTTGTCGGTTAGCCCCACGCTCAATGTGATGGTCGACCGACCCCATGTTCAACATGTTGGATGAATATCAGTTATATCATACAATTACAGATATTTCAAGGCTAATAAGCATACAAAATTTAATATAAATAAATGGCTATTGAGCCACACTGGGGCCCCCTTGCCTTATTCCCTTTTTAGCTAGCCTTAATGCTAGCCAAGCGTACCTAACACTTTATATTTTAGGCGGCTATGGGGCCGTACAAGCATATATCACGCTTCTGGGTTGACTTGGCAACAACGAACTGCGTTCAACACACTAATGCCGCCCTCGACTTATAAGTCGAGCTTTTTATATTAGCCCTGCCATTACAACCTGCGTTCCACACGCTAGTTCCGCCCTCGATTTATAAGTTGAGCTTCTTATTCCACATAATTGATCAATTAAATTCACATAATAGTCTAATATTGCCCCTTTGGCCCCCTAATTAAGGCATTAAGCCTTATTAGGAATGTTGGGACATTACAGGCTAGGAACATGATTTTAGAATATTGGAATCCATGCTCTCCTAACAGATCGAATATTGGTTCCCTTAACGGTTATTTCTAGGACTAAATAGTTATTGAGCTCAAATCTATAATTTGATTATATATTAATTATTCAATGGTGAATTAATGGTACTTAAGGAACAATATCGTAATTAGAAGGGTAAAACAACAATTCTTGACCAGCTCTAATTAACAGACCAATAAATGGATGATAGAACTAAATATATTGATTATATCAATTGACTACAAGAGAACACTCTGTAAATATAATTCTATAATTACTAAGAGTGCAATTCCATATTCATAGTGGAGTAATAATGGAATTAATAAATAATAATATTTAATTAAAAGTGTTGTTTAAAGAATCAATAAATGACTAAATTGCAAAGGAATTAATTTTCCGAGGCTAAGTGATAATTATGTGCAATTAATTAATTATAAATTAATTGATTATTTGACTAATTAGTTTTTAGTTGAAAAACTTTATATTAGTTGAAATTAATATTAATCAGTGTTTGAATTAATATTAATGAGTGTTAAATATTTTTTTAGTATGAGATAATTATTCAAACTGATAAATTAAGATAAGATTATTTTGAATTAACTAATATTTATTTTTGAAATAATATTTATATTATTTTTTGAAATAAATATATTATTTTAAAGTTTATTAATCAACAAATTAAGGACATATTAAGTGGCGCCACTTACAGTGCCACGTGTCCCTGGAATTTAAATTCTGAATTTTAAATATTATTTATTTATTTAATTTGATTAAAATAAATAAGTAAAATGAAATTATAACATATCATTTATGAATTAATCAAATTAAAAGAAAATAAAATGTCTTATTATCTTTGAAGGTTTAAAAAGGTACGATTCTTTTTAATCAGTTGAATCAGACGCTTAAGTTAGAGAAAAACTATTGATAGAAAATTTTCTAAGCCTAAAAATTTGAATAACTCTCTACAACCTTCTCTCTTCTCCGAACTCTCTAGATCTCATGTGTTGAGAACATCTAGAGAGCCTAAATAATCAAACCTGTGAATCTTATGTGTGCACACACTTCCTTGTGTGTTTGAGAAACAACTTGGAAGACTAAGGTGTGAGTCTTCGCTTGATAGGAAGACCATTTTATAGTACAAAAAGACTCAATGACTCTTGATAGGCTACAAGAGGTAATCTTATTCTCTTTTTGTGTGTAGATTGTAGAGTCCAAGAACTTTACTTAGCTAGTTAGATAATAGTAATAATAGTAATTGTAGTAGTATTTTTATGACTGTGGATTTTGGTTCAGACCGGGATTTATTTGGACACTCATAGTAACACTTGTAGATTTTCTAAGTTTAACCTATAGTTTAAGAATATTAATTTTAACCTAAGGTTTGATTAATATGACTGATATTGATGGTGATATTTATTATATTATAAGGTTTAGATAGACCCAATAAGAAATTAACACTTGTCATGTGTATGTTTAATGATAATTAAGTATTTTTGAGGAATAAGTTTATTAAGAGTAATATTTGAATATCCTAGGGTCTGTCAGCAGCTTTGAAAACGTTAGAGGACTTAGTCAAGGCTGTTTAATAAATTCAAATTAAGCTGAAATTGTGCAATTTCGTGTTTAAATATTCAACGTATGCCGATATATCGTAGTTATAGGGGGCGATATATTGCAGTACAAGGATACAAAAAACACGTAACTTCGCACAATCACCACGACGAGCCTCGGGCAAGCTGGCCCAGGCGATATATCGCCTACAAGGGGCGATATATCAGCTCCCTTGGTATATTTTTGAATGTTTTTGAAAACGTTCTCATTTTAACCTTTAACCTCTTGATAAGTCCAGCATCTTTCTGACCGAGTCTTCAACCTCTGCTGAACGATAATTCAAATATTTTTCACTTAAAAAGCCATTATTTTATTCAAGTTAAATGAAGATCTTTTAATTCTTGAACTCTATAAATAGGACCTAGTACCCAGCCATATTTTCATTCATCAAGCTAAGTTCAGAGGCTGTAAGCTGCTAGGTTATTTTTGAGAGTGTAAACACTTGGGTTGTGGATTATAAGCTTAATCATTACAAGCTTACCAAACACTTGGGAAGTAAGGTTTATAGCACATTTCGGTTCAAGGTTTAGATTGGTCATCGAAGCATTCAAGGTATCCCAAACTCTAGTTCATTTTGGTATTGTTTTCCTTAAGTTCTTATAGTTTTCTACTCAGCACCCTAACTTTATTCTTTATTCTTGGATAGGAAATCTAAGATCTTGAACATAAGGTTTTTGGTAAGTATGTTCTTGATGGTATAGTTCGTCCATTCTTTTCATTCTTTCTTCAGTATACTCACCCTTTCATTTATGGTTTTTAGGAGTGTTCCAAAGTCCCAAACTTGTTCCCATATCCCGGTACTTTTGGTAAGGAAAATAGGATAGGATATTATGTGTTATGCCATATGTTATCTTATGATTTATGTGCTATGTTAACTTATGATTTGTGTGTTATGTATGTTTGTCGACTTGGGCATATGACCTGTACAACTAACAAGCCCCAATAAATTTATGGGCATATGACTTGCTTAGCTAGCAAGCCCCACAAATCTAATGGGCATATGACTTGTTTAGTTTATAGGACCCCAAGTAATAATGGCCATTATAGTATATGTGACATATGTTATGATATGTTTTAGTATATGTTGATATGAATTTTATGTATATGATTTATGTGTTAGATTTTCCTTGCTGGGCATTAGGCTCACTCCTTTATGTTTATATGTGCAGGAAAATAGCTTTGGTGGCGGGAAAGGTTCTTGGAAGCTTGGGGATGTGTATTGAGGCAAAATGGAATCGAAGGACCGAGAGTTCCATTCGAGGATGAAGTCTCTTTAATTATGGTTTTCTATGTATTTTTCCGCAATTGGTTGTAATAAGTTTTAATTAAGTTTTCATTATGTCAAAGTTGTGTTTTGTTTCTAACAATGGGATCCCAATGTCATACTTATGAATTTTATATAGTTTTAAGCCTTTACCTTATAGTTCTGAAATAAAGATATGTTATTTCAAATGTATGTTTTCGTAAGTTTTGTATAGAAGTTAGTAATGGTCCAAGGTCTAGAGTAGTTGGGTCATTACATAGATATAATGTATAGATATATGTATTGATCCTGGCTCGGTACTAATTATTTTTTAAAACCACCACCCCTTCCACTACGTCCCTTATTTTATTTAAATTAATACCAACAGAGACTCTTTTGGAAAATCTAAGAAGCAAATCAAAGCTGTTTTGACAGAGTTCTTTAGTTCTTTTATTTTCCAGAAATTGAAAAATATTTTGAGATTATGAACCACATCATGAGTAGCTAGTTTTCTTATTCGTTAGGGTGTAGATGGATCTCTTGTTATGATTCTAGTTTTATGATTTAATGCAAAGTTTATTATAGCCCAATATTGCTCTTGTTTTCTACTTTGATTCATTGATGTTATATTTATGATTTATGTATTGTGATGCAATATATGATTGTAATTAAGGTTTAATTTAGATTGTGAAAATTATTATTAGTGTTGACTAGCATTTTGGTCAACTAAACTGAGTCAATATGAACGAAAGAAACAAATCTAAAGAACTTAAATCAATTATATGATACAAAGAATTTATATTGGTTCAGCCCCAAGAGTTGGTGACCTGCGCCCGCTTGCACTTATATTAATCAAGAAGGTCTCAGACCGAAGATAAATAGAAACAAGATTCAACTGAGTTTCTTAAGCCTGAGAAAGAATACAATTCAATATGATTTTTTTTGTAAGGTGCGCACTAATTCAGCTTAGAGATAATGAATAAAAGAGATCTCTATTTATAGAGTCTCTTATTAGGCTATAGGACCTTGCAAATTAATCTACGCCCTACATGTGTATTATGAGATTGTTATAGCTGATTAAAAATTCAAATAATACTGGGAAAATACATTCAAATATAAGTTACATAAATATCTTAGGATATTTCACAATATCTTGTGAAATCTAGATCCTCAGGTGAAATTGTCTTGTATATCGAGCAGAGTCTATCTCCAAGCAGCTTCAATTGATAACACTTACTTGCTCCTTTTCAAGCAGGATACTTGGACCAAGTAGAATGTGACTCCTCCTTCTGATATGACTTCCTCAAGCACCTATCTCATTTTGACTAGCTCTCAATGTCTGGTGTCTTTTTATTGCCACGTGTCACCTTCAAATGCCACGGCACCGAGTCCAAAATTGAGTTAAACATTTGCACCCCTCCCCCCCAAGTTTATCCTGTTATGACCAGTGCAGGATGAACTTGCATGCTTCGACCAGGTTGGCGCTTCTTCAAATTTTGACACATTTAAAATTTGTAGCATCACTTTTATAGGTAACGATCACACATCCTTGGTTACGGAACTGACGATTTTTTGGGCTCCCTGTGCAATCTAACACCTCTTCCCAATACAACAATGATTGTACGTTTTGGAAAAAGGAGGCAAATTTTCACTCTCCCACGCATCTAACGTAATATCAACCAGAAACTCATGATGAAAAGTTTTCCTATGACGTCAGTTGCTCGCGTGCGAGCCATGGCCTATAAATAGCCCCGCCTTTTCCCTTTTCATTCTTTACGCTTTCAAAAAATTTGCAAGCCTTATCTCTCTAAAATCCTCTCAAATCGAAGCCTTGTTCTTCACTCTCCGAACCCCAAATTCAATTTTTACTCAAGATCCTTCTCTCAATCTTCAAGACAGTAAATTTTTGTTGGGAATAGTGTCTGTTATCCAATAAATTAGCATTGGTGACGTGGCAAGTAATCTCTGGACACGTGGCTGACACCTGGAAGCGTCTGCTAGAGCATCGACTAGAAGACACCGTAGAAGCAGGGTAAGCCCATCTTACCCGCGACCAGTATGGTCGATGGTTCCGTGTACAAGGCAACATTCATGGGAAGATCTTTATGAATCCCGAATTTATCTCATACAATCTTCTGGATATCCGATTATTCAGGAAAGAATATCTGTAACAATCTTTTGTAACCCTCCTTGAGCCTATAAATAACAAGAGATAGCTCAAAGGAAGGGACTTTTGGCTTTTGAATCATTCGAAACTATAGTAATTCTCCAAGTAAACTTGTATTATTCTTCGAAGGTTAGTGAAACTCATCGAACCCTGGTTCTTTGATCACCCTTCTGATTCTTATAGCAATATCAGTCTAAGTGGACGTAGGTCATTACCAGATCCTGGGGCCGAACCACTATAAATTACTGTGTTTTCTTTACTTTTGTCATTACGTTCTTCTCTATACATTCGTTCGTATCAATCACGTTTTGACTCCGTGTCAGTTGGCTAAATCTTGGGTCAACATTCTGGTGCTTTCATTGAGAGCTTGATTTATTGTTGTTAAGAAAACCAATGGCGAAAGCAAGAAAGAAAACTGGGCAGGCGGCCGCCGCTGCACCGTCTAACCCGCCACCTCCTCCTCCCCCTGTGAGCATGGCGGAGGATGAGCCTCAACTGGACTTTGAAGAGGAGGAAATGGACGATGCGACGCTGAAGAGTACTCTGGGCGCGTTGCAAGAAGAGCTGGCTAATCTGAGAGCCAGTCAGGAGACTGCCGTTGAAGTTATGGCACGGCAACAGCAGGAGATAGAAAGGCAGCGCGTGGAATTGAGCAAAAGACACGCGGAGGTGGATCGCCGCTAGAGCGAAGCCATGGCAGCCCTGGAGGCAGCCTTGCTGTTGATAAGAAATCAGGCTACACCTGCCTCGCAGCCTGACCAACCGGTGAATGGGCCAACCCAGAGAGGTCCTAATCCGAGCCCACCGATTCAGCCTTCAAGTCCGCAAAGGCCCGAGCAGCCTCAGATGCCCCATGACGATGTCCCACAGGATCCTGAGGCGCAGCCACCATCCCAAGCTGCTCGGGGCAATCCCCCGCAACAGAGGCAGAATAGGGTCGAGCATCAGCCTCGCAGCCCTAGACGCCATGGGGATGATGGGCTGAACCTACCGAACAGAGGCTGGTACCCTCCTTGCAACAGGAGAGACTCAGAGTTAGGTTCTGCGGTCCGGGGCCCCCCACGGCACGATGGTGCACGGGGACACCACGACCAGCGCAGACCACCCTCTAACGCTCGGGATGGTTCAGCCAGGAACGGGCATCGGGGGAACAGCCGATCTCACCATAGCCAGTCAAGGTTCAGGGATGGCCACAGATACAATGAAGCTGACTCAGACAAGGGAAATGCTAGTGGGAGGAATGGAGAAAGAGGTAAAAGCAGGAGCCAAGTACCTCAAGATGACCAACCAAATAGACAGGATGCTAGGGGGCAGCCCAGACAAAATAATGTCTTCAACCGGCTCGGTGGTAGCGAGCAGCGAAGAAGAGGAGAGGACCTGAGAGATGTACTCAATGATCGTCGCGAGAGGCACGGCGAGAACATCCCCACAGCAACAGAGGCCACCGCGATTCCTACCGCAGTGCAAGCCCAGATAGACGCACTCAACCAGGCTGTGCAGCAGCTGGTCAGAGGAAGGACTTCTTACATCGATCACGATAGGAGGAAAGGCACTCCTTTCGTCCAAAGGATAGCTAATGCTGAAACTCCCAGCAAGTTCAAGATGCCTACGCTCCCAAACTTTTATGGATATGGGGACCCAGTCTCGCATGTGAATAAGTTTGAGATTTAGATGGACATTCAGAAAGTGTCCGAAGACGCTCGGTGCAGGATTTTCCCTGCAACACTTTCTGAAGCAGCGCAGGAGTGGTTCTTTAAGTTCCCGCCTGCAAGCATAGTTTCCTGGGAAATGTTTGTAAGGTAGTTCTACGGACAGTTCTATGCGGGTCGTGTGCACCCAACCGAAGCAAACCAGCTAGTTGAGATTCGCCAGCAGGACGGAGAGTCAGTGAAGGATTATGTCCAGCGTTTTATGCGAGCGGCAGCTGGAGCAAAAACAGTAGGAGACGAAGGCAAGATGATGGCCATTACCGCAGGGGTTAAACGTTGCTCTCCCCTCTGGAAAAGTCTCCGAAAGGAAGGAGTTAAAATAACCCAGGAGTTCTTGGACCGAGCTGATCGTTACATCAAGCTCGAAGAGGCCATTGCTGATGATGGAAAACTCTCGAACAAGGGTAAGAAAGCTGCCGAACCTGCCAAAGCCGCCAATGGTTCCAAACCTAATGGCAACGGCAAAGGCAACAGAAATGGCAACGGTAATGGCAAGAATGGTGGGAAACAGCCGTATAACGAGCCTTCCACCTCCGACAACAAATGAGCCAAGGGTAATCATTATGAGCCTAGGTTCACTAACTACACTGCCCTCGTTGAGTCTCGGGGAGAGGTTTACCAGGCTACAAGCTCTAGTGTGCCTTACAAGAAACCTGGGCCCATTCGAAAGGACATTTCGAAAAGAGACACTACCAAGTTCTGTCATTACCATAACAACTACGGACATGACACTAACGAATGCAACCAGTTAAAGGACGAAATCGAGTTCCTTATTAGACAAGGACACTTGAGAAGGTACGTACGGGCCTTGGGAAATTCCCAACGAGAAGCTCCAGGTGGCAATGAGCAGGCGTCCACACGCCAATGCTCGCCACCATTACAGCCTGCCCCCGTGGCTGGAACACTCTTAACCATCTGTGGAGGTCCGCACCTCGCGGGAAATAGCGGAAAGGCCAGAGAACAATATGCTCGGACTCTGCGCCACGACCAGGACATCGAGATGATGACTAAGGAGGACCGTGCACCGAAAAAGGCTCGGTCAGAGGAAGATGAGATAACCTTCTCTGAGGACGATGCCCAGCACGTCCGGTTCCCACATTCCGATCCGCTGGTCGTGGACATCCAGATGGCCAACATGATGGTAAAGAGAGTGCTAGTCGATACAGGAAGTTCGGTGAACATCCTGTATAAATCAACACTGGAACGCATGAAATTGTCCGTAAAGGACTTGGAGCCCTGCAATCAAATGATATACGGCTTCTCTGGAGAAGGACTCACCCCAGCCGAAATGATCAAACTTCCAGTGACGACAGGTACAGCGCCTGCAACAAGGACATTACTCGCCACCTTTGTAGTGGTCGATTGTCCTTCGGCCTACAACGCCATTATCGGAAGGCCCATACTGGTTGGTCTACGGGCCGTCATCTCTATGTGGCACCTAGCCATGAAGTTCCCTACAGACGCGGGGGTAGGACACATTTTAGGAAACTAAAGGGAAGCCAGGGAGTGCTACAACGCCTCAATCACAAAGGCGAAAAGTGGAACGTCGAAGAGCACTACCCCAGACCGATTGCAGATGGCAATAGATGCGCAAGCCCAATCAGGTGGTGAAGCCACCAAATAGGGTGTTGCCCAAAGTGAGGATGGAGATTTGGATCCTCGCTTTGGGGATTTTGAAGAGAATGTTGGACCTGTCGAGGACCTGGAGGAGGTCCAACTCGACAAAAAAGACCCGACCAGAGTCGTGAAGGTTGGGAAAAATTTAGAGCCTACCACGAAGCATGCATTGGTGGAATTCTTGCGAAGGAACCAAGAAGTTTTCGCCTGGTCGCATAAAGACATGGTGGGAATAGATCCTGCGGTAATCAGCCATGTCTTGAACATAGACAAAACTTTTCCACCCGTGCAACAAAAGAGAAGGCTGCTCGATAAAGATAGATCAAGAGCCTTAAAGGAAGAAGTCGAAAGACTTAAGGAGAATGGGTTTATCAGGGTGGCGTTCTATCCATCGTGGGTCTCGAATCCGGTGCTGGTCCCCAAGCGCAACGGCAAGTGGCGGACCTGCGTGGATTTTACAGACCTCAATAAAGCTTGCCCAAAAGACTGCTTCCCACTCCCAAGGATCGACCAGCTGGTCGATGCGACTGCAAGACATGAGATCCTTTCGTTCATGGATGCATATTCAGGCTACAACCAAATTAGCATGCATCCCCCTGACGAGGATCACACCAACTTTCGGACCGATACGGGCTTATATTGTTACAAAGTCATGCCCTTCGGACTGAAAAATGCAGGTGCGACTTACCAATGGCTAGTCAACCACATGTTTAAAGAGCAGATCAGTGCAAACATGGAGGTATATGTGGATGACATGCTGGTAAAGTCTACGAAGGCAGAAGGACATGTGAGGGATCTACAAGAGTGCTTTAATGTGTTAAATAGGTACCAGATGAAGTTGAATCCCCTCAAATGTTCCTTTGGAGTCGGATCAGGGAAGTTTTTGGGGTTTATAGTAAATTCAAGAGGGATCGAAGCCAACCCTGACAAGATAAAAGCCCGGATCGACATGAAGTCGCCGGAGAAGATCAAGGATGTACAAAGTTTGACCGGAAGGATTGCTGCCCTGAGTAGATTCATCTCCAAATCAACTGACAAATGTGTCCCTTTCTTCAATCTACTCAGGGGCAATAAGAAGTTTGAATGGACGGGAGACTGCGAGCAAGCATTCCAGGCTTTGAAAGCTCATATGGCGCAACCTCCCATTCTGTCAAAACCGATTGAAGGAGAAACTTTGTTTATTTATCTAGCAATTACTGAAGTTGCTGCTAGTGCGGTACTAGTACGAGAGGAAGAAGACGTACATAAATCAGTCTATTATATCAGCAAGAGGCTAATCGGTGCAGAATTAAGATATCCGCCAATCAAAAGGTTAGCATATTGCTTAATACTAGCCTCCAGGAAGTTGCGTCCTTACTTCCAAGCCCATCCTATCACAGTTCTAACCGACCAGCCCCTTCGGCAAGTCCTCCAAAAACCTGAGGCGGCTGGGCGATTGTTAAAATGGGCAGTCGAACTAGCGTAGTTCGATATAACTTATGCACCGCGAGCAGCAATAAAGGGACAAGTCCTGGCCGATCTTGTTGCGAAATTCACCGAACTCCCGGACAGTGAGCAGTGTGAACAACCTGAAGCGCCCATGCCTCCAAAAAAAACTCCTTCGTGGAAGCTATTCACGGATGGTTCATCCAACGAATCCCACGCAGGAGCGGGAGTGATATTGATAACGTCGGAAGGGCATCGATTTCACTGCGCAATCAGGTTCGACTTCACCGCGTTAAACAATGAAGCAGAATACGAAGCACTCCTCGCTGGATTAAGAATGGCCAAAGATATGAGCATAAAGAAGCTTGATATCTATAGTGATTCACAGCTAGTCGTGAATCAAGTCCTGGGAGAATATCAAGCGCGAGGCTTAAAGATGATGGCCTACCTGAATAAAACGAAAGATTTGCTAGCCCAGTTTACAAAATACACCCTCCAGCAAATTCCGCGATACCAAAATTCAAATGCAGACGCCTTAGCTAAACTCGCGAGCGCGAAGGATGCAGACACCTTGAACATAGTTCCAGTAGAAAGACTGAATCAGCCGAGCATAGAAGCGGCAGAGGCTAATATGGAGATACGTCTAGAAGATACATGGATGGCGCCTTACTTGGAGTATCTGACGAATGGTACACTGCCAGCAGATAGAAACAAAGCCAGAACTCTGCAAAGGCGAGCCGCTAGGTACATACTGGTCAATGGTGTTATGTACTGAAGAGGATATTCGATGCCACTACTTAGGTGCATTACACCAGAAAAAGCTAAGGAACTGATGAAGGAGGTGCACAAAGGCTTCTGTGGGGATCACGCTGGGGGGCAAAGTTTGGCAAAGAAGATTCTAAGGCAAGGTTACTTCTGGCCAACGATGAACGAGGATTCGATGGAGTATGTACGAAGATGCGACAAATGTCAAAGGTTCTCCAAGATTCCACGAGCAGCTCCAAATGAACTAAAACAGATGCAGAGCCCGTGGCCTTTCGCAGTATGGGGGATAGATTTGATTGGATCCCTGCCCACAAGGAAAGGTGGAGTAAAGTACGCAGTTGTGGCAGTTGATTACTTCACCAAATGGGCCGAAGCTGAACCACTTGCAACCATCACGACCAAGAAGGTTCTTGACTTCGTCATCAAGAACATTGTATGTCGGTATGGTCTGCCCAGAAAGATAGTTTCAGACAACGGGACCCAGTTTGACAGCGACTTATTCACCGATTTCTGCGAAAGGCATGGAGTTATTAAAAGCTTTTCTTCAGTCGCACCCCCCCAAGCGAATGGGCAAGTCGAAGCCGTGAACAAAACTCTCAAAGACACCCTGAAGAAAAGGCTTGAAGAAGCTAAAGGAGCGTGGCCAGAGCAGCTGCCTGAAGTCCTATGGTTGTATAGAACATCCCACCGAACAGCGACGGGCCATACCCCATTTTCCTTGGCCTATGGATATGAGGCCATGTTTCCTGTCGAGTTAGATCCCCCCTCACATCGGCGCTTAACTTATGACCAAGATCAGAACAGCCAGTTAATGATGGAATCCCTAGACATAATCGACGAAATACGAGAGAAATCTCAACTCCGAGTTGCTGCTTACCAGCAAAAAGTCGCCCAGTACTTTAACTGCAAAGTTAAAGAAAGAAAACTAAACGTCGGAGACTTAGTCCTACGACGAGTTTTCTTAAATACCCGCGACCCCACTGCTGGAGTGCTCGGACCTAATTGGGAAGGACCTTACCAGATTGAAGAAGTCCTTCACCCAGGCACATACAAACTTGCACGCTTAAACGGAGAACACCTGTGCAAGTATTATCAATGAACAGTCCTTTTTAAAGGACTGGCTTGTGTAAATATTTTCAATTTTTTACAAGTTTTGCAAAGAGGGTTAGCCACGCTGTATGGCTAACTGCTCGTATATGTAAGGTTCTATTAAAGAATCACTCGTAAAGACATGTTTAGTCCATTTTTAATACGAGATTATAAGGGACTGTGCACAGCCAGTCATTCTTGCCAACCTTTGTGAATTTACATTTGCAAGTATTTGTTCATTACGTGTGTTGTTTTGTTGTATTACAAGTATTATTTTTTAACACGAACAGGAATGTTCGAACAGGCATGGTCAAGGCAAGTGACCAAGGACCTAAAAGCTCCTCGATCACTTGGGGGGCATATAAGGCACATCGATAGCAAAGCATACTCTCAAGGTATGTAAACACATGAACAAAATGAGTGAAAGCATGCTACAGTACTTAGAGTATTTTTCAAAATTTAGGTTTTATTAAATCATGCCAAAGTACTATGCTAAGTTCGGTCATTCGGAAAAATGTTATAGCATCAAGATTTAAGCTTTTACACCGCAAGCATCGCTGCTTGGATGTAACTGTTCAAGTAAAAGAAAAAAGATTTACTGCCCGTGCAGCAAAGTTTAAAAAAGAGAGAAACCATTGTTTTTACATCACGACCCTTGGGTCGTATATCCAAAAAGAAGGAAAAATAAATAAGAAGAATTCAAGAGGCATTCGGGGCTAGAGGGTCCTGGGCAGCATCCTGGTTAGTTGTGTCCTAGACAACTTCTTCTTCTACACCAGCGGCACTTGGAGTGGCAGGGGTTGCAGCTCTTGCCTCCTCTTCGGCCAGTTGGGCAGCGCATCGAGCCAACTCCATAGTTCTGACTTCCTCTGAAAGGTAACTAAAGTCAGCACCCTGATTATGTTTCCAGAAATTGTAGAAACATCGGAGTGTCGTCCTTTTGTACTTTTCCAGATTCTTGGAGTTGTCAAGCTCCAACTGCTTCACCTTGCCCCCGAGAGTGAGAATAGTCTCATCCTTGGTCTTGAGTACCTCCCCCAGATGCTTGATTTTGCGAAGATGGGCTTTGTTGAAATCTCAGTACTCCTGCCTCAACTTGACTGCTGCATCCTTCGCAGCTTCAGCCTCTGACAGCTTAGTCACCGCCGCATCCCTCTCTCGGACCACTGCCTCCAACTCCTTGGCATGCCTAGCCTCAGCAGCCGAAAGCTCCTCGGCCTCCTTCACCTGATACCTCTCGATGGCTTTTGCCTCGGCCTGCTCGAGGTAAGCCTGGGCTCGGGTACGAGCAGTAGTGGCAGACAGCAAGGCCTGTAAATAAAGAAAAAAAGGAGTTAGAACTTATCATGAGGACTAAAAAACTAAAGCTTGAAGAATAAAGAAGTACTTACGCTGGAGATTTCGTTCAGAGCCCTGTTCAGGATCTGGTCGACTGGCAGCTCTTCAGCTTGGACCATTGCGGCCCTCACACAGTCGCCTTTGCCGATGCGATCGAGGCAGTCCCTGGCAGATCGAATGGCACGGCTCATGAGTCTGGCCCCATGAGCTTCTTCACGAGAGAGCTGCTCTCTGGCAGGTGCGGCTGGAGGATTCGGTGGGGCAGGAGCGTTTTGCTGCTCGGAAGGAACTGGAGGAGGGGTAGAAGTTTTCCCTGTTGGCGCAGGACTTTGCCCAGTTGGCACGTCCTGGAGAAGGTCTTCTGTTCGACCCTTCTTGGCTGGAGGGCTGCGGCTGGATTCACCAGTTCTCTTCTTAGGCTTCCGTTGGAGTTGAGGAACCTCCTCTTCGTCCTCGGCCTGGTACATGTCAAAGATGTTGGGAGTTGACATATCTGCATGCAGATAAACATAGCAAGTTAATAAAAAAATGAGGTAGGTGAAAGTATGTTAGACAACTGAAAGGAGGTAACAAAGTAAATACCCGAGCTACAACTACTGGTCGCTACACTATTGACTCTATTAGTCGTATACTCATTATCTGGCATGAAGAAGTCTGGCCCTAGATTTGGAGCATATGTAAAGTTACCATCCCCGTCAAATAAGTGACAGGGAATTGGCAAACCATTTAAAAGCGAAATAACTTTACCATTATCGTCGAAGGATTCTCCCAAGTCAACAATAGGCTCTTTGGCCTTTTGTTTCCCCTTGCCTTGGGGAACAGAAGGCCTTTCTGCCGAAGGGCTGCCCGTGGGTTCCCTGATTGTAACCCCCGTAGGCCTCCTTTGAGGAGGAGGCACAGGAGGTTGCTGCTCGGGAACCCCCTCGGCAGTGGCTTCGTCCACCACGGACCCTCTAGTTTCATGGCGAGGAGCTAGGAGGCCAGACAACCTCAAGTTTTTCTCAATTATCAGGGTCTTGACACTTTTTGCTGCATCAGACATCCTGGCCAGAGTGTTGGACCTCAACACCATGTCTGGTGTTGGGGTCGGACGTAACCAAGGGCCTGAAAAACAGATTAAAGTTTGAGAAAAATAAAAGGAATCACTTTAGGTTAAAGTATCGACCAGTCAAGGACAAGCTCCTACCTCCTCGGGCAAAGGCCAAGTTGTTGCTGGTTATGTCTGGAGTAAGGAAATACTCCTTATTGTAGTGACCCACGTTGGATATATGGGTAGTGCCACTCAAGAACGTCCGGCCGGTCTCCTGGTGGCAGAAGTGGAAGAAGCCCGTCCCGTTGTGCTGTGGGTTAGATTTAAGGTCAAATAGATAGTTGACCTCGTGGGGCGAAGGTTCTGGCCATTTGTTAAGTTTATACAGGATATGGAGTGCGGCCAGCATCCTATATCCGTTTGGAGTTATTTGGAAGGGGGCGACACCAAAATAGTTGGCCACCCCCACAAAAAAGGGATAAAGAGGGAGGTAAGTTCCTGCCTCAAGGTGATACCGGGACCAGGTGCTGTTTGCACCTCATGGGAGGTTAGCCCTCTGGTTTGCGGTAGGACGTATAATGGTTACCCCCGTAAGGGGGAATTTTCTGAAGCAGTTAGCGACCATTCGAGGGGTCACTAAACTGGCTGGGGAAGTATACCACATGACATCAGGCGGATTCCGATGACGAGGGCGAGCCCTAATTTGGATATTAGGGTCAGGAACGAGATTTTCTCGACCACTGGTCGAGGGAACCCTAGCCTGCGAATCAGGCTGGGCAGGAGAATTTGGGTTGCTTCCGGACTCAGGTCTTTTCTTGCCAGAAGACTTGGAGCGAGCCATTGGAGAGGAAGGTTGGGGTTTGGAAGAGGATCGCAAGAAAGTAATCTCGTGGACACGTTCAGCTGGTTGTTCTTCTCCCTCGAGCAGCTGGGCGAGAAGGTCGTCGTCGATGGGTCTTTCACCTCCCCACAAATCTGGCATTAAAATCTGCAAACAGAAGAATGGGGAGGTGAGGACGTGGAACTTTTAAAAGGCTTTTTAGAATAACGCTGGTCGAGTATAAAAGTTAGGCTTTTATACAACAACATTTTAACAATAAGCTAAATCTTTCTACACGAACAGTTTGAAAAACGGATCAAATGGTGAAAGTAAAAAGTTTTTCTGAAAAAGCTTTTTCAACTCCCCTTAGGGCGGGAAAAATTTATTTTTCAACTGGCTTAAAGATCGAAATTTTACTTCGGTTTTACGTCCTAAAAAGTATGATCCTGGATTTTAAACTAACTCGTAACTCTACTGTGCCTACAAAACATTCTGTCTACAAGCACCTTAAACCAGAAACAGAAAAATTTAAACAGTACACCATCAGAAGCATGCACCACTAGAAATTAGAAGCATGGGATTTCGAAAACTTACCGAGAAGAGTGATCGTAGAGGTGGAAGAAAGGTCTTCGGAGATTAAGGAACCCGCGGTCTGAGTCTTGGAAGCGCAGGAAAACGGTCTCCGGAGAAGTTTAAAGCTCTGGGTTTTAGGGTTTTCTGCAAAGACAATAGCGTGCGTAAAAAGAAAGAAGAGGCTTCGACGGTCTTATATAAGTTTGTTCTGATATTAGAAAAGTGTAATCATTTGTTTTCCTTTTTCAAAGTATGGGGAAACGGGATGGCCGTCGAAATCGTTTCTGGGGAACCGAAAAGACATGATTAGACAGAAGTGGGTTGCTTTTTTCAAGAACACCCGAAGGATTCTGACACGTCAGGTGGGGTTACCGAAGAGTCGTTCGTCCAAAAGTTTATTTACTGTTCGTAGTAAATAAACTTTGGGGGGCAAATGTTATCCAATAAATTAGCATTGGTGACGTGGCAAGTAATCTCTGGACACGTGGCTGACACCTGGAAGCGTCTGCTAGAGCATCAACCAGAAGACACCGTAGAAGCAGGGTAAGCCCGTCTTACCCGCGACCAGTATGGTCGATGGTTCCGTGTACAAGGCAACATTTATGGGAAGATCTTTATGAATCTCGAATTTATCTCATACAATCTTCTGGATATCCGATTATTCAGGAAAGAATATCTGTAACAATCTTTTGTAACCCTCCTTGAGCCTATAAATAACAAGAGATAGCTCAAAGGAAGGGACTTTTGGCTTTTGCATCATTCGAAACTATAGTAATTCTCCAAGTAAACTTGTATTGTTCTTCAGAGGTTAGTGAAACTCATCGAACCCTGGTTCTTTGATCACCCTTCTGATTCTTATAGCAATATCAGTCTAAGTGGACGTAGGTCATTACCAGATCCTGGGGCCAAACCACTATAAATTACTGTGTTTTCTTTACTTTTGTCATTACGTTCTTCTCTATACATTCGTTCGTATCAATCACGTTTTGACTCCGTGTCAGTTGGCTAAATCTTGGGTCAACAGTGTCATTAAAGCAATTTTAGTTGACAAATGATTTAAATGAAATAAATAATTGAATTGAATTATTATATGTATATAGATTATATCTGATATTATGTTGATAATATTAAGTAAATATCAGAAAATTCCAAAGTTTATCTAGGTGGTCCTAATCTCATATTGGTAAGAGAGGGTCAAGATTAAGATAATAAACTTAAAATAGTTCGAAGTAAAATAAAGTTATGGAATCTTTAGGTTAATTACTACTAGTACAGTTCACTAGTATTATGAATACAAGTGACCTAGATCCAGGTCACTAGTGTAGTAAGATACTTTAGTGAAGGTGCTTTATATATAGTGATATATAGAACTGGACCAGATGTGATTTGTTAATACTTGTTTAAACATTGTTTCATAGTATTAATCAAACACATCAAACGATCATCATATACACGATGATCTTAATCCCGAGGTTGCTTTGAACTCATATATATGTCATTTGATCCTTTGATTCATGCGTTAAGGTTTGTCAGAATGATCAGGCTAAGAACAAGTGTTTTGGGGACTCAATGATATATATGGCTGGGGAAGCAGTTTGACAGATATGGAATCTATACCTTCTTATAGATTGAATAATGGTTTCCTATTGTGTTGACTTTTGGAACTGAAAATGTTATGAGTGCTCACGTCGCAAACTTGTTGTGACACAACCTTCACTAGTAAAGTCAATGGTACTCTAGGAACAAGATATAGCTAAAAGGGTAAAACGGTAATTTTATTTCCTTTTAATTAGGAACCATTAATAAATGATTAATGTTGTATGTAATGATTATATCAATGAACACTTTATTCTTTAATAAAGTACTCAGTAAATATATGTCTATAATTATCAAGAGTTCAATCTCATATTTATAGTGGAGTAATCATTAGATTAATAAATATAATGATTTAATAAAAGAGTTTTGATTAATAATCTACTATTTATTGGAGCTTCATATTATAGGTTCACAGGTCTCCAGGGTGGCTCTATCAACACCATATCAAGGTAAGAGTTGATATAAGGGTAAAACAGTAATTTGGGAATTTGAGAAGAATTTTATTCTTCAGGTCAAGTGTGCAATTATATGATAATTGATGTTGAATAATTAATTTGGAATTAATTATTAATTTTAAAAAATATATTTATTAATTTATATATGTAATTTTTGAAATTCATATATATAAATAAATTAATTAATTTTTGCAATTAATTATTTTATTTGAGTGGGAGAAAATAAAATTGGTAAGTCAAAAATAGTTTTTTGATTTATTGAATTTTAAAAGATGGTGATAATGATGATGATTAATTGGAATTTTGAATTTAAAATTTAAATAGTAAAATATGGTTGTCATCTTTTCCTTAAAAAATAAATACCTTATTTTGTGGAAGATTGATTTTAGTTAAATAAATAAATAAAAAGAAAAATGCAATATTCTTGAAAAGGGATATTGCAGTACACGTATGACACAATCCAAGGATTGTGCCATTCTTGTATCAATATATTGATATTGTATCAGTGTTGTTTTTATTTTATTTATTTAATTAATTAATAATTTGAAAATATATTTTTCACATTTGGTAAGTTAGATATTTACCTAAACCAATTCCTATCATTATTATGATATTATTATTATATTACTATTATTATTGGGAATAATAAGGTAGTAGAATAATCTATCTATATATGATATAGAATAATAAGAAGATAAGATATACAACACAGATACAAATTCAGAATAATTCTTAGAATATTTGTCAGACAAAAAGTATTTCTTCTTCTTCTTTATTCTAGCCATTTTCATACCAGAATCTAAGTTCTCATGTGTTGAGAAATACTTATGATTTTGATCAGTAAAATGCACGCAAGTATACATGGTCGTGACAAGTAATTATTTCCGTAAGAACGGGATCGCCCCACAAAGACTACTATTCAATTACCAATAATTTTCTCTTCATTTCTATTTGACTATTGAAATTCAAATTAATTAATAAAATAATAATAAAAACTAAAGTAAAAAAATAATAATAAAGAGTAATTCAAGAATAAAGACCTAGGGTATTAATTTCATCAACTAATTCACTTGTCAATTTAACTATTTCAGCACAATTCAATCTTCTAATTCTATCTTAATAGTGGGTTATCAAAGGCAATCTTAATTCGTCATCAAGATAAAAAGACATCAACCTATATGCAAATCTTCTACATATATGTGACAGATTTTAACATATAGCAGGCATTAAACATCATAACCCTAAAAACTACACAAATTATATATATATACTATCATCTTATATGCAATATATATCTCAATAGCTATAGAATATTTAACTCTCCCCTCTCGGATCTCGAATTAAAATCATAAATCATACAATAAATGACCAATAAATTGCAAGCACTAAACACAAACCGGTGGAAATTAAGAATAGAAGAAGAATAAAATTGCACTTAATAGAAAATTAACAAGATCCAAAGTGACTACATTAAACCCTAGAGAAAAATATTTAGTTCATGAAAAACACAGCTAACACCATAAAAATAAATGTTATCATATTTAATATCCAAAACTTGAAAAGAAATTAAAGAAGAAAAATGCAGAAAATAAGCTTAGCCGTCATGAACTCTCTGAAAATTTGTTAGTAAAAACCCTCATTGATTATTAATCTATAATGTTTTAAACCTAAATAATATGTTTTCTCTCTTCAGGGAGGCGCGTCGCGACCCACGTCTACAAAATGCCCAGGAGGTTTGCGCCTCCGTCTTCAAGCGTCACGACCCTTATGCATCATGTCGCGGCCCGTGTGAGTGCCCAGTTTTTCTTTGCTCTCTATCACTCATCATGCCACGACATTAATTCATGCCAGATTTTGCATAGTTTCTGACCTTGCTAGAGCCGCGAGCCTTAAGCCCATGACGCGACTCTAATTCTATTTTTCTCAAAACTTGACCATTTTGAATCCTTCCTTCATCAACTTCATCAAAACTTCTTCTAGCTTCTCCTTCATGCCAATTTAACTCGAACAACCACCAAAAGCTCCATTTTCCCACCATTTATTCTTCTTTTTTGCATTTAGCTCATGGTTCATAGCACCTACCTACAACAAAGACAAATACAAGCGTAATCTTGCACAAAACAAACAAAAGACTCAAGATTACCACAAAAACATATCCTAAAACGACACTAAAGTGGAGTTATCAAACTCCCCCAAACTTACTCTTTGTTTGCCCTCGAACAAAGGACTCAACTCACAAAAACAACACTAAACAAAACACAACACAATTTTTAACGTGAACCTGCATGAACCACAATTTTTAATGCCTCCTAATCATGAATGTAAATCACATAATTCTCAAAAAACTACTAAACATTGATCTTAACCCAGATTTTCAGTCAACTACTACTATAAAACACTTTAGCCTGTCAACATCTAAGACAACCTAATCATGCTCAACAAATAACATAGTAAGTTCATCAATACATATCGAATTTCAGCCAAACATACCACTAACCAATTATGTATTCTATATGCTTACTTATTTGCCATTCTCCACTAATATACACTAAACATGCCTAGAAATCAATAGGACTTTATAGGATTGTAATGAAATGGCGTAGGTAAAGGTAGATAAGAAAGACTTTTTAAGCTCAAAGTTACCACAAGCACATGACCTTTTTCTTCCACCCAATTAATAAACCCCCAATAATTTCCTTTTTTTTTTCTTGACCTATAGAGAGATACATGTATTTATTCTATTTTTTTTCTTCAGATACTAACTACACTCCCCTAAACTTTTTTTTTTTATACGTTGGGAGTGTAATTTATATATAAACAAGAAAATTTCATTTTCAATTTTTGTACATATACTCTCTATTCTTTTTCTCTTTCGAATCCCACTAGTTTTCCTCAAATGACCCCAATACAATTCCCCACCATATTGTAATCATGTGCATCATAATATCTTTAGGGAAGGATTTATATCAACGTTTCAATTCTTAGGCTTTATTAGTAGCTCATAACAAAAAGGTACAAAATTAAGCACAACAAGGGTGATCAATGGAAAATAAATTTCAGGGTTGGCAAGAAAGGCTCAAACGATCCAAAAATGACCTAAATCATTTTCCCAAACAAGCATAATGTATTATTTCGCCTCAAATAACAAATAAGCAAGTTTTAGAATTTATAAATTCCCACTATTCAATCCACAAATCCATTCAATATGCATAAAAAAATTCAACTGTACAGAGCATGAAAAAGTTTTCTAAGTAAGCTGACACACTAAAGTGAAATACAAAAGCAGTTAACCAATTACACAAGTTTTCATGAATTCGTTTTCTTTGAATTATACTATCTATCATTCACTTCATCTTCATTGGCAATCATGGTTAACAATAAATTCATGTTAGACTCAAACTTAAAACTTAAAACTCAAAATGAAAAAACAATGACTCACAACCTATTCACAAACACAAAAAAAAAAAAAAAAACACAAATATTCTCAAAACAGACACAAACAACAGACACAAATTTTTAAGTCCCTCCCCCAAACTTAAACTAAACATCATCCCCAATGTTTTATAAAAGTTAAGGAAATAAAAATTACCTGCTACAAATCAGCTCAAAATGGTGATGGTTCATCAAACGGCCTCCACAAATGTGGATATTGATAGAAAGTCTGGTCCGCCTCATTGTTGGCCACTCGATACAGAGCCTCATTATCCTGGTCCACCCCCCCCCCCCTCGTGTAGTCATGGAAAGCACTCAAGTACTGAGGACCATGTTGTCCTTGTCTAATAATATAATTAAGGCGGGTTTTGTTCAAATTGCTCGGTGTTTTCATAACCAAATAGGGTGGTTGCTCTCTTCTAATGGCCTCGAATTCGGGCTGTGTGGCATTTACATTAGCTTGGCCATTTTCATGTTCACCTTCCTCCGCAACTTGGGCCCCATGAGGGCATGGTACTGGAGGCTCCACAGAAGGTGGTTGAAAACCATGCACGGTAGATCGATATAAATCAGCCCCATACCCTTCATATTAAATCACTTAGGTACACCGGCACCTCCCATACCTCACATAGGTCTGTGATCATAGACCCATGTCCCAAGCCAGCAGTAGCATGGAGATGACATAAATCACGGATACTGGATCGTATCACCCTCCCAATATCCATCGACAACCCCTTCATAATGGCATAAATCAATAAACAATGGTCAATCCCAACATCAGATAAGTGAGGTTTAGGCATAAGCCTAGCACTCACGAATAACATCCAAGCTCAGGCCACTCTATTCTTTTGGTACCACCAAAATGTCTTTGGCTGCCCATCTTGCATCAAAAATTGTGATCCAGGAATACCTAAAGTGCCATTCACATCATTCCAATCAATATTCCCATAAGTAACCAACCGATGATATTCATCTTCCTCCCTCGGCATCATCGGTAAGCCATACAGGGTATCAATGTCATCCACATCACACTCCACCTCTATCCCTCTACAAAACACCTTCCTATTCCTAGAGCCTGAAAAATTAGCATAAAATTCATAGACCATTGGACAATTGACCTTGGTCATTTTCTTGTCCACAAAACTCTTCCTGTTTCTCCCTTGTATTTCATGTCTTATAATCTTGTAAATATCATTTTGTAAGGAAGAATCCTCATATTCCATTCCTCGCTCCTTAATGAGTCCCCTTAAACAACACTTTTGATAATGCTCAAAAGCATCCTTATTAATAAACCATGTAGAATCATATTCATCCGAAGGAGGTGGTTGTGGAATAGGCTCGGGTGGTGGTGGTTGGCAGGATGTCGAGGCACGACTATTTTTATTAGTGGTGGTTGTCCTAGATAGGTTCTTTCTAGTGGCCATAGCTCAAAAATTTTATATTAAGGTTTTAAGAAAATTTGAAGTCCCAAAATTACCCAAAACAGAAGTTCTATTGAAATTGAATGAGAATACAACTTACTTGCTTGTAGAAGTCTAGAACCCTTGAAGATCTTCCCCTAAACTTCCTCCTTTGATCTTCAAATGATGTGATGAATTTTAGGGCTTGGTTGATGGAATGAAGGTTAGGTTTTGTGAGAAATTGGGATTGGATGTTGGAATTGAAGATCTTGTAAAGTGGGTGTTTGATTTTTAAAGAGCTTGGGGATGATATTAGGATTAAAAAATGGGTGAGAGAAGTGAGAATGAGAGAGTGAGAAAATTTCATAGAGAGAGAAAGTAACTTGAAATTATGTGGGAATAAGGAGAGGGTTGGTTTATAAGCTGATAAGGGGGCGCACCGCGGCTCAAGCATTTACATGTCGTGGCCTGCCTCTAATTTTACCTTCGCTTTGAACCCAGGCATCACGGCTCTCCAATGTTCATGCCGCGGCCGGCATCCAAAAAAATTTCCAGAAGCCGCGAATCTTAAACGCCATGTCACGGCCCGTGTCACCCCTCAAAATTGTTCCCTTCTCTAACTTTGCCTTATGCCGCAGCTCTATTGAGCATGTCGCGACACTAATTCTCCCCCAAAAAAAATTCCTCCTCTCTGACTTTGATAGGGCCGTGCTTCTAAAGAACATATCGCGGCCCTAATTCCCACTTTCCTTTAGTTTGATCTTGACATTCTCAGAAGTCACGACTTAGCCAAAGTAAGTCACGACTTGGCCTCCACACGAATTTTTTTCTTTCAGTATAGATTTTTCTTTTCACGATTTTCACGAATCCTAAATACAACCTTATTTATATTTAAAAAAAATAAACATTACAACTTAAAATTAAAACTTCAAACTCAAATTGTGCCAATAAAACATAAAGCATAAAAAAAAACATAGGAATGCCTCCTACAACACTGTGTTTTACGTCTTTTAGCCGGACGGTGCCTTCCCTTCTCAAAGAGGTCTTAGAATCATTACAGACTTGTGCCGCCTCTACTTGGCCCTCAATGTAGTGCTTTAACCGCTAACCATTCACCTTAAAATGCCATGTCTTCTCGCTATGTATATGCTCTGCACAATATGGAAGCGCTACCACCACTGTAAAAGGTCCCGACTGCCTTGATTTTAACTTGCCCAGAAATAACTTAAACCTTGAATTGTATAAGAGCACTTTATCCCCTGTTTGAAACTCTTTACGCAAGACACACTTGTCATGGAAGGCCTTCGTTTTCTCCTTATAGATTTTTTTCATTTTCATAAGCCTTGTTGCAGAACTCTTCTAACTCATTCAGGTCCATGAGCCTTTTCTCTCTAGCATTACACAAATCAATATTTAGCTTTTTCACATCCCAATATGCCCTATGTTCAAGCTCCACATGAAGATGAAAAGCCTTCCCAAATACCAAGCGATATGGTGACATCCCTATGTGTGTTTTGAAAGTTGTTCTATATGCCCATAAGGAGTCATCAAGCCTATTTGACCAGTCTTTCCTTGATGTATTCACAATCTTCTCAAGTATACTCTTTATTTCCAGATTCGATACTTCCACTTGGCCATTTTCTTGGGGATGAAAGGCCAAAGAAGTATAGTGGCGAACTCCATATTGGGCACATATTGCAGTGAACCTGTGATTGCAGAAATGGCTCCCTTCATCACTTATGATTGCTCAGGGAGTTCCAAACCAGGTAAAAATATGCTTGTGCAGAAAATTTAATACTACCTTCCCATCATTTGTATGAGTAACTGCAACTTCCACCCATTTTGATACATAATCCACAGCCAAGAGTATGTATTTATTATTAAAAGACGACGGGAAAGGTCCCATAAAATCGATCCCCCACACATCAAATAATTCTACCTCTAGGATCCCTGTCATAGGCATTGGGTCTCTCCTAGAGATATTCCTGGTTCTTTAACAATGGTCACAACTTTTCACAAACAAATTGGCATCCTTGAACAGTGTAGGCCAATAAAATCCCAATTACAAGACCTTTGCTGCTGTCCTAGTGGCACCAAAATGACCACCACACTGTAAAGTGTGACAATGAGTCAATATAGATTGCATTTCCTCCTTAGGCACACACCTTCTAATAACTTGTTCTGCACAGTGACGATAGAGAATGGGCTCTTCCCAATAATAGTGCTTAACCTCCGAATAGAATTTCTTTAATTGTTGTCTTGACATCTCCGGACGTGGAACCTTGGCAACCAAAAAGTTCACATAATCTGCAAACCAAGGCATCCCCTCATCATTACTTATAGCAAAGAGTTGTTCATCTGGAAAATCATCATCAATTTGAACTCCACTAGCCTCATTCCCATTCTCAAGCCTCGATAGGTGATCCGCTACCAAATTCTCAATCCCATTTTTATCCCAGATTTCCATATCAAACTCTTGTAGCAACAAAACCCAGTGAATCAAACGTGGCTTAGTGTCCTTCTTGGTCATAAGGTATGCGATTGCAGAATGGTCCGTATACACTATTACCTTATTGCCAATCAGGTAGGGTTTGAATTTATCAAAGGAAAATACTATGGCTAGTACTCTTTCTCCATGGTGGCATAATTAAGTTGAGCATCATGGAGAGTCCTACTAGCATAATTAATAGTCCTGAATACCTTATCTACACGCTGTCCCAACACCGCTCCCACTGTATAGTCACTTGCATCACACATAAGCTGAAACGTTTGATCCCAATCCAGTGACACAACAATAGGAGCATAAACTAATTTCTCCTTCAGCGTGTTAAATGCCTTTAAACATTCAGCATCAAAGTCAAACACCACACCATTCATAAGTAGTGTGGAAAAGGGCTTCGAAATCTTCTAAAAGTCCTTTATAAACCTCCTATAAAATCCAGCATGGCCCAAGAAACTATGAACCCCCTTAACAAACACTGGTGGAGGTAAGTTTTCTATTGTAGATATCTTGGCCCTATCTACCTCAATACTATGTGTGAAATCTTGTGGCCCAAGACTATTCCTTCCGTCACCATAAAGTGACATTTCTCCAAATTTGATATTAAGTTTGACTCCTCACATATTTTTAAAATCATCTCCAAAATTGCCAAACATCCATCAAAAGAGGAACCAAAGATGGAAAAGTCATCCATGAAGATTTCTATACCTTTTTCCACCATGTCTAAGAAGATAGACATCATACATTTATGAAACGTTGCTGGAGCGTTACACAATCCAAACGGCATTCTCCTAAATGCAAATTTTCCATAGGGGCACGTGAAGGTGGTCTTTTCTTGGTCCTCCGGTGCAATGGGAATTTGATAGTACCCCGAATACCCATCCAAGAAACAGTAATAAGGATGGTCTTTCAATTTGTCCAACATCTAATCCACAAAAAGCAAGGGGAAATGGTCCTTCCTGGTTGCCTTATTCAGTTTAAGATAGTCAATACAAATTAACCACCCCATTATCGTATGAGTTGGAATCAGTTCATTATTATCATTCTTAACCACCGCCATGCCACCTTTCTTTGAGACTACCTGAACAGGACTAACCCATGAACTGTCAAATATTGGATAAATCACCCCTACATCTAACCATTTAAGGATTTCCTTCCTTGCCACCTCTCTCATTGAAGGATTAAGCCTCATCTGAGCATCGATACTAGGCTTACTATCCTCCTCCATTAATATATGGTGCATCACCATTGAAGGGCTTATACCCTTAATATCCGCCAAAGTCCACCCAATAGCTAGCTTGTAAGCCCTTAACACCCTAAGTAGCTTCTCTTCTTCTATAGTAGACAAAGAAGCGAAAATCATAATCGGTAGCATGTTGTTCTCACCCAAATATGCATACCGAAGGTGACTAAGCAATGTCTTTAACTCAAGGACTGGTGGTTTCTCAATAGAAAGGAGCGGTCTCTTAAGCACTTGCCTTAATTCCTTATATTTCTTTTTATAAACTTGCCTTGCTGAGTTTAACCACTTAATATATTCGATGTCACACTCCTCCTGGCTTGCAGCCAAACTCAACTCAAGTGGGTCGTCAATAGACTTGACCCCTTCACCTTTTTCCCCCAATACACTGACACTGAAACAACTGTCACTAGAGAAAGGGAATTTCAAGGCTTTAAAGACATTAAAAACTATCTCATCGCCTTGTACTCTGGGCCTTAACTCACCCTTCTGGACATCAATCAACGCCTGCCCCATGGTTTAAAACAGTCTTCCCAATATAATAGGCATGTTCTCATCTTCCTCGATATATAATACAATAAAATCCATTGGGAAAATGAATTTATCTACCTTTACTAAGACATCCTCTAGAATCCCACTAGGATGCTTAATAGACCTGTCCGCTAACTGTATTGTCATAGTAGTGGGGCATGCTTCTCCTAACCCCAATCTCTGATAAACTGACAATGGCTTTAAATTGATATTGGCACCCAAATCACAAATAGCTTTCTCACACTAAAAATTTCCTATAGTGCACAGGATAGTAAAACTGTCTGGATCCCTTAATTTCTAAGAGAGCTTCCTCGGTGAGATGGCGCTGCACTCCTCTGTCAAAGCCACTGTCTCAATATCCTCCATTCTCCTTTTCCTAGATAATATATTATTCATAAACTTCACATAGCTAGGCATTTTCTCCAAAGCCTCAGCGAATGGTATGTTGATGTGAAGTTTCTTAAACACCTCAAGAAACTTGGAGAATTGCTTATCGAGATTCATTTTCCTAAACCTCTAAGGATACGGTAATTTAGGAGTAGGTTCCACAATCTAAAGTTTTTGATTACCCATTTTCTGATGATCATCAATGACCCTCTTCTGCTCTGGGGTAGCTGCCTGTTTATACTGACTCTTTACCTCTTCCTCGAGAACTAAAACAGAAGGCCCCTTATAACTGGTCCCACTCCTTAAAGTGACCGCTTGACACTGTTCTTTGGGGTTTACCTCTGTGGAACTAGGCAAATTCCTTGTGGTCTACTAGAAAGTAGTTTAGCCAACTGACCCATTTGTGTCTCCAAATTCCTTATTGAAGACCTTGTCTCTGTCATGAATTGATTTTACTGGTCAAGTTAAGCTGTCGGTGGGTTCATTGGAGGATGTGGTGGTGGATGAGATGGGTGTGGATTTGGATCATAATAAGGCCTAGGGTGTAGTCCATAGGTCGGTTGGTGAGGTGGGTGTTGAAGTGGATACTGTGGTTGTAATCCTTGGTTATTTTTCCAAGATAGATTGGTATGATTCTTCCAAGCAGGAGTATATGTATTTGAATAAGGGTTATTGGAAGGTCTTAGGAAGTTACCAATAGCCTGTGCCTATTCTAAAGGCAAACTATTCACGTTTGTTGAACAACTAGCAGTGCTCGGCACTGCTCATAAGAATGCGAACCCCCACAAATCTCATAACTCATTACATTCAGTACTTGCATTGCTTGGGTGGCGAGGCTATTCTGCTACAATTGCTTTGTTAGAGATGCCACTTGAGCGGTCAATAAAGCAATAGGATCAACCTCTAAGACTCTTGCCACCCTCTTATTTTCACGCTCTGTAGGCCAATTATAATTATTCATGGCCATTTCCTCTAACAGGTCATAGGCCTCATTACCATTTTTGCTCATAAATTCTCCACCCGTTGCTGCATCAATTATGGTCTTGGTGTTTCCCCGCAAACCATTGTAAAAAGTGTGCACCAGCATCCATTTCTCTATCCCACGATGTCGGCACTTTGGAAGAAACTCCTTAAACCTTTCCCAGACATCGTATAGAGACTCCCCCTCCAACTAATGGAAAATATTAATCTCTCCCCTAATCCAGGGAAATTTAGCAGGAGGAAAATACTTAGAAATAAACTTTTAGGCAAGGCCCTCCCATGTGATAATAGAGTTGGCTTGCAACGAGATCAACAAACTTTTAGCTCTATCCCTTAAAGAGAATGGAAATAGTCTCAATCAAATTGCATCACTACTTACCCCATTCAACTTTCATGTAACACATAGCTCTAAAAAGTTGGTGATGTGTAGATTAACATCCTCGTTAGGTAGCCCCCTGAACTGAACATAGTTATGTACCATCTCAATAATCGATGGCTTGATCTCAAATTTATTCGCCTCTATAGTAGGAGGATGAAAACTAGAATGTATGCCTATAATAGTAGGGAGTACATAATCCCTCAAAGGTGGGTTAGCCTCACCTGCAACATTACCCACATTACCCAGATTGCCTTGATTAACATTGTTGTTGGCACCATTATTCGCATTATGAGCCATTCTCTCCAACATTTTATGTAATCTATTCCTCGTACAAGTCTTCTCAATCTTAGGATCAACAGGCACTAGTGACACCAATCCTTGACCCTATTTGGACCCTATTTTGCTGCTTAGGTCGGCTTATTTTGTAATCCTTTGAGTTGTAAAGAACTTTTAAACTCCTATTTTGGGATCCCATTTAAAGACTAAAACCTTTTAATGAAAATGTTTATTCCTTGAACAGAATTTTTAATACCTGAGCTATTACTTAATTAATCACATGTTTTAGTCCAAATGACTCGTTTAGCGAGTCCTGCACTATTTTAAACACACATCATAATGGTCCTTGATTAGTAGGGCCTTACACTTTCCCTCCAAAAGGCAATCGAAAAGTTTTTGTAAAATACTTTTTAACTGCCTTTTAGATCCAACCTAGCATTTACTCGAGTGTAGAATCGTGTTTCTTTAGCAGCTCACATTTATTCGGCATACACATAAACTGGTCAAATAACCCACTTCCCCTTTACTTATTACCATATGTACACACGCGATCACTAGGGAAGTGATTATTCAATTCACCTAGATTTGCTACAAATGTTGGTCGATGAAGTGGAACGGACTTGATCAAACATTAATCTCAATAGTGGTATTTCGGAACCTACTGATGAATCTAGTGAGCATTCTCATTATGATTTTCATTTTTTCCCGATCAGGAATATTGCCGAATGATTAAGGAATTAAACCAAGGAATAAGAAAATTCCTTCCAACTGATTGGACTTTTGTTATCTACCCTGACTCTGTTGATCCACTCTTGATCGAAATTCTGATCGGTGGGAGGGCAACGAGAAGATCTACATTTTTTAAAGAGGTTGTAAATATTTCTTTTTGTTCCCCAGATATGGCTAGGATTAAACAAACAACCAGCCAAAGATCAGCTGCCGATCCCCATGTCGCAAGGCATGCGACCAATGAGAAGCTACTATAGCAGCAACAACAACCTCCACAACAACAACAAAGGCAGCGTCAAGAACAATAGGAACAACAGCCACCGCAAGAACAAGAGCAGTTGACCGACACCATAAGGCTCTATGCCAAGCAAGAGCCTCGTAAGAGGAAGAATGTGCCCTGATATACAGTCCTTGCTAGTACCCTCATAAGCATATCTCGTGAGGAGTACCCCAAGAAGTATGGAATTAGGGGGATACATATGGTTATTCCCCGAGCTGACCAGCGTGCTAACCTTCCTAGTGGCTCATTTAGTGCCTGATCGCGCTACAATATTCAAGCAGGCACCACTCTCCCCCTCCATTAGTACTTCAGGGGCATTGCCTGATACTTCGACATTGCCCCATTCCAAATAACACCAAATGGATATCTACTGCATTCTGAATTATATATCCTTTATCGTATCCAAGGGTGGGATGCTCCTACTCCTCACGAAGTTCATTACCTCTTTTACTTGAAGTCAAACCCAGGCCAGCATGGTACACTATTCTTCTATTTCTACCATAGGGACACGACCAGGGTGTTCCTAATAGAGCCCACATTTAGGAGCAACGTGGGTGGTTATTTCAAAGAATACTTTCTAACAACTGACCTAGTCAGAGATAACTTGGCCTTTGAGCGAGGAAGTAATGATGATACTTAGTTTTTCTCTTTCACATCCTTCCTTTACACTAGTGCTTAGTTTAATTTCTTTTACTGTACTTTGGGTCCATGGGAAAGACCTCTTCCTACATTTGATGTGGTAAAATGAGCAGCTTCCTTGAACAAACTTTCCATCAAGCAGAAGAGCTGTATAATGCTTGTGATGAAGGAAAATTTGAGGAGTGTCGGTCTGCTCGACGCCCACCAGAACCATGAAGGAGGCACTACTGAGGGTGTAGCTAATGGCAGAACTGCCAACCCAACAGCTGGCGAGGAGATGAGGCAATCCGAACAGCCCCAAGCGACCTCTGTCATTTAAAGGAGGAGGATAACAAGGATTAGCATTAGGGAGTAAGAGGATGCTCCTCGCCCAATGGCTCCAACACCTTCCGCGGAGAAAGGGAAAGGCATATAGGTGTCGAAGGAGGACGACGATCCTCTTGATATGCCTTCCTCTTCTAATTTTGACGAGGAATTTCTATGTGATATAGGTTATTGGTGAACTATTTAATTCTGTTAAATGTTGACATAGGCTCTTTGTTACTGCTAGTTGTGTATCTTCGATTTTTTCTTTTGATGATTATCTTTTTTTTTTTTGTAGCAATTTCTTGTTGGGTTTTATGCCCTTATAAAACCATGTCGGACATGTAGCACGATTTCATATTATCAATAAAATTAGTAGAAATCATTTAGTTTGACAACCGTGTTGCTTGCTTGTTTTATTACATGATTATTGAAATAATACAAACATTTATAAAATCCCGAACATATGGATAGTTACAATTATAGTGACTAGGTCACAGTGGATTATAGTTGTAATTATATGTTCAAAAGAACGAGTCCTAAGATTATATCAGTGCATTGGATTTTCACTGATTAGGCAATCTACGATATGATCTACTTACACATTTAGGGTGTGAAGTTTTGTCCAAGGCATCGACCAAGTAGATAAGATCGGATGTATTTAGTTACATCGGACTAGGACCGATATTGATTATTGATTGATAATTAAGTATCGTTGTTATCAAATCTAATCAATGTCACAACGTTGACCATAGATTAAGTCAATCTTAATTCTGAGTGATAATATTCTGCTAATTATGTTATTTAAATCTTTTGATTTGTTCGTTACCAGCTTACCCTACGGTCTAGCCCATACTTACATATTGGAGATTTATTAGTGTAATTGAGTGGGAGTATTATTCATAGATACGAAATCTATAACTTCTGTATGAGAAGTGAAAAGATGATTTCCTTAATTTCTTTGTTCAAAAGGTTAAATGATTGAGATCTCATTTCTGTGATTAAGTTCACGGAAATATCATTTATAAGGAACTTAGTGGGAGTTAAGGATAAAATACTGATGAGGGGTAAAACAGTAATTTGCACCCATCTCGTTAGTAAGTCATCGATAGAGGATTGACTGATTGTAATGGTTATAACAATGGATAACGTATTTATGGTTTTGAAAATACGTTCTATGAATTCAAGAGTTCAATTCTGAGTCTATAGTGGAGTCACGAGGAATTAATAAGGTAGTGAAATTATTCGTAAATAAATTCACGGTAACTTGTTGGAGCTTGATTTCATGGATCCATGGTCCCCGCATCACCTTTGAGTAAATCATCTAGAATGTCTCAATTAATTGATTTAATTATCAATTAGGATTTTTAAAGTTGACTAGGTCAATTTTGGAAAATTTACAGAGATATGAGATTTAGAGAATAAAAGAGAATCTTTGGGTAAATTTATTAATATTGATAAATTGGTATCAATATAAATAAATAATATTAAATCAAGTTTCAAATTATAATTAGTTGATTTGAATAAGGATTTAATTAATTAATTAAAAAAATAAAAGGTTTTGAATTTAGGCCCAGTTGGGATTTAAATTCAAAACAAAGAGATTGGGCCCAAGTCCATTTATGGCAGCCCAAGGCTTTTATTTTTGTTTATTATTTTTAATTAATTTAAATTTAAATAAATCCCATTAAGTTGCCTATATAAGGAATATGATATCTAGGGTTTTCATAAGGAAGCAAGTCAGTCTCAGTTGATTTGGGTAAGTGAAAACCTAGACACTCTAATCCTTTCTTAGCCACTCTCTCTTCTTCTTCTCTGCAAGATCTCTATCTCATGTGTTGAGAACCAGCCCACACTAGTTCTAAGTTGATCAAAGGCTTGGTGAGGAAGACTGTGTTGCTGATCTTGTTCAATCTCTTGATAATACTCTGCTACAAAAAGGAATCAAGGGTTAGAGAGATTGAAGGATGGAGTTGTTCCAGTTCCGCTGCGTAATGTAAGTTTTTACTTTACTTTGTATTTGTATCAATTTCATAGGAGCATGTTCTAGGAATTTGCATGTGTTTTTTGATAATATGTAAATTGCATGAAAATAAATAAAGATCCTGCAATAAGTTTTTCCTACATTTCTAAGCCAGTCATATTCAATCTCTACGCTTCTCGTCCAACCCTAACCAAAGAAGGCATGAAAAGAAAGGTGGCTCTTGAGGGCGGCTCGAGCAAAAAGCCAGCCACCAAACAACCAAAGAGCAATCCACCTGATCCTGCCTCTCCAGCAGCACCTTCTCCATCTTCCCATGTTTAGATTCCCTCTGTTGGTCGGGAGTCTTCTGCTAGCCAACATTCCCCTTCTCTTGCTGGCCGACCAGCCATGGACCCAACTACTTCTCAAACTGAGCGGGCAAAAGGGAAGTTGAAGATCGTTGTGGAGGCCATCTCCTCCCGAGCCCAAAAACTTTCCCAATACCACCTATGTATTCAATCCTTCATAAACCATGAGCATTCATATGTGGACTCAGGACTAGGTTGCGCCATGTCTGGTCTCCTCTTGGTAAGTATCCTTTAAATTCTTAAGTTTCGTGCTCGATTCCAACTTCTATTGTTCTTGCAGGGTGTGATAACTCTTTCCAACACATAAACTGAAGCACTCAAGGTTGCAGAGTCATTGAAGAAATCATGTGCGGCCATGAAAATCTTTAAGGATTCAAACACTATCAACTACAACCTTTGTAAGGAGCTTTGAGATGATCTGAAGGACAGAAACCAAGGTCGAAAACAAGGGCAAGGTGATTAAGGTGCTTGAGGAATTGGGGACCAAGAAAAAGTTCCATATCAAGGAGCTTGAACAGAAGAGGACAAACCTTGAGGAGCGTGTGAAGCAATTGGAGGCGGAGCAGTAGAAGCTGGCGGATGAGAAAAAAGTACTCAGGGAGGAGCTAGCTAAGGAGAAGGATTCACATTCCTCAAACCTAACAAGGTTCAGGAGTGCGGCCTTCAATTGTTTTTTCATGTTTTGGAAAAACAAAAAGGGATCCAACTTGAATTGCTCACCAACCTTCAAGAAAAAGAGAATGCTAAATGCTTAGCCCGTGAGGAGGAAGAGTTAGTTGCTGCTTCCCCGAAAGTCTCCTTGAATCCTGATGGCGGCAAGAGGCCCAAGAAGGATGATGCTCAAGGGGGAATGTCTGTGGCCGTAATATATATATATATATATTCCTTTGTTGGTCACCAAAACTGTCAGGTTCGTGGTGAAAAAATATTAGTGCTGACCGAGCAGCGTTTAATCTCAGATATTTTTGTAATAATTTTCTTGCATTACATTCAATATATTGCTCGTAAATTTTGACTTGATATAAAAATTTAAATGCTATATGTGTTTTCAAACTTTCTTGCTCATGTCGTACAAACAATGTTTTTAGTTTCCCCGTTCTTAATGAACAAAGCATAACACTTCATAATTTTTGAAAAAAAATTCTAATACTACTCTGTTTATCTTTTTCCCTTATTTGCTTATGTGTGATTATGTAAACCTTATATGCCCCCCAAGTGATTGAGGAAGCAAGTCCTTGGTCACTCGCCAAACAACCAGTCCTTGTCGAGGTAACACAACTGCTCAAATTTATTTCATAAAGTAATACTTATATGTTGTTGAAGAATCTCGCATGTTAAGCAATACTTCTTATACTAACAAAATTTGGCAATGTTGATTGTATCTAGCACACTCCGTTGTAAATATCTCGTAATAACATGGACAAAACGTGTCTTTTAAATTAAAAATTCTATGAGCAATGAATGTTTTGAATAAAAACATTAAGAATTGAATTAATCATAGGTGACTGGTCCTATTTAAGGGAAAAACGTGCCTGATAACCAAATAACAAAAAATTGTCTAACTAATAATTGGTGCTCAAAAAATGGGCAATACGTGCCTTACAACCAAAAATAAATATAGAATAAAAGAGTGGGCAATAAGTGTGCCTTACAAGTAAAATAAATCTATAACTATGATGGTCGGAGTAAGTGGGCAAAGTGTGCCTTTTGACCCATGTTTATTGATAATATTTTCGCAAGTGTTCACCATTCCAATATCGTGCGACTAGTTCACCATTCAATCAAGCAAGTTTATACGTTCCTGGCTGTAAAACATATACGATTTTGTATGGTCCTTCCCAATTGGATCCCAAAACTCCTGCTGCAAGGTCCTTAGTGTTTTGGAACACTTGTCGCAATACTAGATCTCCTGGGGAAAATTTTCTATCTCTGACATGAAAGTTAAGGTATTTGGACACTTTTTGCTGGTAAGCAGCCACTCGTAATTGTGATTTCACCCTTTGTTCATCGATCAGGTCAAGGGTTTCAGCTAACAGTTGGTGGTTTTATTCTTGGTCGTACGTTCTCATTCGATGTGATGGGGGGTTAACTCAATAGGTATCATAGCTTCATATCCATAAGCTAAGGAGGCTGGGTATGGCCACTTGAGGTACGAGCAATAGTACAATATGACCACAACACTTTTGGTAAAATGTCTTGCCAATTGCCTTTAGCCTGGCCGAGTTACTTTTTCACTGTATCCTTCAAAGTTTTATTGATAACTTCTACTTGTCCATTTGCTTGAGGATCTGCCGCTACTGAAAAGATTTTAGTGATACCGTGTCGAACTCAAAAGTTTGTGAACATGTCGCTATCAAACTGGGTGTCATTATCATAAAATATTTTCTTTGGTGGCCCATACATACAGATGATATTTTTTACAACAAAATTGAGTACCTTCTTTGATGTGATGGTTGCCAGTGGTTCTGCTTCAGTCAACTTAGTAAAATAATATACTGTGACCACTACAAATTTGACTCCATCTTTTCCTGTTGGTAGTTGCCCGATTAAGCCAATGCCCCACACAACAAATGGCATGAACTTTGCATCTGTTTAAGTTCGTTGGGAGCTACTCAAGGTCTTTTGAAGAATCTTTGGCACTAGTCACATTTTTGCACATACTCTATAGAATCTTCATTCATTGTTGGCCAAAAATACCCTTGTCGCAATATCTTCTTAGCCAGACTCTGTCCCACTACGTGATTTCCACAGACTCCTTGATGTACTTCAATCATTGGCAGATCTACTTCTGCTTTAATAACACACTGAAGTAGAGGCATAGAGTATCTTCTTCTATACATCACTCCATCAACGATTACGTATATAGCATCTTTCCTTGAAATTTTTCGAGCCTCATTTCTTTCTTGAGGTAAAATTCCTTTCTCTAAGTATGTTGTGATAGTAGTCTTCCAAGAGGGGGTGTTGTCGAGTAGTACCATTTTTTTCTAATTCGTTTATACTAGGTTGGGCAAGGTGCTCAACGGGTACTACGTTTAGAATATCGATATCCTTGATACTTGCCAATTTGGCTAAGGCATCAGCATTAGAATTCTGGTCACGAGGCACCTGCTATATGGTAAAATTTTCAAAATGTGCCAAAAGATCTCTAGCTTTACTAAGGTAGGAGGCCATTTTTATGCCTCAACCCTGGTATTCACCAAATACCTCATTTACGACCAGTTTTGAATCACTGTATATGTCTACTACTAGAGCTTTGACATCCCTAGCAAGTCGTAATCCTGCCAGGAGAGCCTCGTTTGAAGCGTTGAAACCAAATCTATGTGTGCAATGAATGAGATGCCCTTCAGGCGTAATAAGAATAAGTCTAGCCCAAGAGTTATGTTTGTTTGAGGACCCATCCACAAATAGCTTCCGTGTTGGCAAAGTTTCTCCATCATTCGCTAGTTCCTTTGTCTGCTTGCTTTCTCTGGTACTCTAGTGCATTCAGCAATAAATTCTGCTAAGGCCTGCCTTTTGATAGCAGTTCTTGCTGGTATGCAATTTCATACTGCCCTAGCTTTATTGCCCACTTCAGTAGTCAACCAGATGTTTCCAATTTTTGTAACACCTGCCTGAGAGGTTTGTCAATTAGTACTGTGATAGGGTGAGCTTGAAAGTAAGGCCTTAACTTTCTTGTTGCTAGCAGCAAGCAGTAAGCTAATTATTTCCCTTTAGCAAGTTGAAAAATGGCACACATTTGTCAGTTGATTTTGAGACAAACCTACTTAGAACTGGGATTCGTCCTGTTAGACTTTGTACTTCTTTTATCTTGGTTAGGGATTTTATGTCAATTAAAGCCTTGATATTCTTTGGATTAACTTCTATGCCACTTGCATTGACAATATAGCAAAGGAATTTTCTCGAGCTTACCCCAAACGAACACTTTCAAGGGTGAAGCCTCATATCGTAATGCTTGAGAATGGTGAAGCATTCGTATAGATCCGCTACATGCCCCCAACCTTTTTTAACTTTACAAGCATATCATCGACATATACTTCCATGTTGTTGCCTATTTGATTCTTAAACCTCATATTTACTAGTCGCTGGTACATTGCGCCAGCATTTTTTAGTCCAAAAGGCATTACTTTGTAACGGTATAAGCCTTTGTCAATTCTGAAGCTGGTATGTTCCTTGTCAGGAGGATGCAGGCTGATTTGATTGTACCCCGAGTAGGCATCCATAAATGTAACGATTTCATGTACTGCGGTAGCATCGACCAGCTGGTCAATTCTTGGTAGAGGAAAAAAATCTTTGGGATATGCCTTGTTTAAATCGGTGAAGTCCACACAAGTCCTCCACTTGCCATTGGCTTCAGGATTAGATACCCATTCTGGATGGAAGGCTTCTCTTATGAATCCATTCTCTTGTAGTCTTTCAACTTCTGCTTTTAGGGCCTTAGATCTTTCTTTATCGAGCAACCTTATTTTTAGTTGTAATGGTTTGAAGTTGTCTTTGTCTATGTTCAAGGCATGACTGGTTACAGTTAGGTTAATTTCTACCTTGTCCTTGTGAGACCAGGCGAATATGTCTTCGATATTTCTTTAAATATTTATAAGTTAAGACTTGACTTCTCCAGATGATTTTTTTTCCTAAGGTCGGTTAATCGCTCCAAACGATACATACGGGCCTTCCTTAAGATCTCGTGCACATGACGTGGGTTATTAATAGAAGGCTCTGAATCCGACGAAGATAGCTCTATGGGTTCAACACCAGGAGGTATGCTAGACGACCCATCAAAAGCCATGGAACGACGTCTCATGAAGAGCATGGGTGCAAATGTGTGTGTTGTACATGAGGTGCTACAAGAAACACAAGAGTGAGTTTAAAACACCCTAGACACTTATGCATAAAAGACTGGCCAACTATGGAGCACGGTAGTTTGTGCGTGAGGTGAACATTCTAATGGATGCTAAGACAGAGCTTCACATGAGGGGGTACTAGGGCTAAAACAACACCACTCTCGAATGGTAACTTAAACCTTTCGAACATGAAAATGTTAAAAGGAGAGAACAAGGGAATACCTCAAATAGATAAGGGACAGTTACTGAAGGCTCGTAATCACTAGGGATGCCCACCATCGTCACTACCTTGACTCCTTCCACCAAACACCTGCACGCACCACCAGTACCTTTATACCTCGCACCACACGTCTACAAAAAAAAGGTAGAAAGAGACAATTTTTTAGTACCCAAGTGAGTATATGAATATCTATATATTTATACCCAAAAAAAAAGAAATACAAAGTGCTCTTGGGGGGGAATGGAAACACCCACCTCTTGGAGTTTTAAAGACTAAGGCAACACCAAACTAAGAGAAATGAGAGTGTAATGTGTGTCTTCAAGAAGAAGGCCTATTTATAGAAAGCTCAAACCCATCCTAGCCCTTGAATCCAATATTCGATCCATGGTAAAAAATAAAGCCTTCCACTCACATTGGGATTCGTGAAGCCAAATGATAGGCTCACATTCAATCTCATGGAATCATGAGGATCACCACCTCCTAAGTGTGTTTTTACACACTAATACCACATGTTCTTTGAAGACACCATACTGAATAGTCTACCAGAGTGCCTAAAGGACCTCTCCTAGACTATGGGGGCAAGTGTGGATGTCAAAAATTTGACATGCATCCTAGGCGGGCTCCTTGTCACCAATACCTCACAAGGTCAAAAAGTGAAACTCTTGCCTCCTGCAATTATGGGTACTTTGTCGCAAGGTCCCTCGAAAGACTCGCGTCTCACACCAAGGGAGATGCCTTGCAAGGGGGAGGCTTCTCATGCCAAGTCAAGGTCACGCCGTACACCAAGGAAGGCTCATACCTCATGGGACCATAGACCCACACCGAGGATGGCGCCTCCCGAGACACCCGCATCTCACACTAAGGGAGACGCCTCGCAAGGGGAGGCTTCTCGTGCCAAGGCAAGGTCACACCTTATGAGACCTGTGTCACGAACCAAGGGAGATGCCTTGCGAAGGAAGGAATCTTGTGCCAAGGCAAAGACATGCCTCACGAGACCAGCATCTCACACCATGGTAGAAGCCTCATGACAAGGAAGGCTCATGGCTCGTGTGATCGTAGACCCGCACCGAGGATGGCACCTCGTGCCAAGGGAGAGTCGCACCTTACTAGTCCTGTGCCTTGCACCAAGGAAGGCACCTTGTCAAGGAAAGTACCTCATGCGTAAGTGCCAACCTAAGACACTCGGATCAGGCCCCTATAAACCAACTCGGAAGGCCATCATTTCCCAAGCCTCTTTGAGATATGCGCCTCGTTCAGGAGGATCTGCCTTATTTTGTAGGATGGGTGTCATCAGCATGGCACGCCTCCCATATGTATCCCCACTCAAAGGTTCCAAAGGAATCTTCAAATTCTCTCACTTCGCCAAGTATTGAGGAGCTCAAGACACGGATACGACCCCAAAAAGTGGTATAGTGGATAAAGATCCCATACTAGTACGGAAGAAACGCGTGCAAGTCTCGTACCTTGTCAGTGGTGGCAATACAAGAAGGGTACATAGTAAGGACTCCCCTAGCACGCATATGAGGTTCATACTCGACAAATAGTTGAGGCGCGACATAGTAGCATGGCAGGAGTACTTTTACAAACATCTGACACGTACTAGGACCAGCCACCACTCCTCTGGCACCACTACCACCTGCTCCACGAATGCCTGCGGCTTGGAGATGAGTCCTCCTTTCCCTTCAGGACCACCATGTATTTGGAACCAATAGTGCTCGCCTATAAATATGACCCTCATTCACCTGAGAATGGGGTTGGAAAATTATTGTACTAGTAGACTATTCTAAGAGCAATATATAAGTTTTCTTCCATTGTTCTTCTGCAATTTTTCACAAAGTTTCTGCAAATTCTTCTAAGTTCATAAGTTCCTTGTTAAGTCTTCGACTTTTCCAACCTTAATTCGTTGACGAGTTCTCACCGTCAACAATGACCTACGTCCACTTGCACTTACATTATTCAAGAATGTCTCAGGCTGAATATCAAGAAAAAACAGGGCTCAACTGTGTTTCTTAAGCATGAGAGAGAATACAATTCAGTAGGCTTTTGTATGTAAGGTGCACACATATTCAATTTAGAGATAATGACTAAAAGAGATCTTTATTTATAGAGTCTCTTATTGGGCTATGGGCCTTTACAAATTAATCTAGGCCCTACACGAGTAGTGTAAGATTGTTATACATGATTACAAATTGAAATAATAGTGGAGAAATTCATTCAAATATCATTTACATATATATCTTGGGATGTTTCACAATATCTCGTGAAATCCGGATCCTCATGTAAAATTGTCCTGTATATCAAACAGGGTCTGTCTCCGAGCAACTTCAATGAATAATACTTACTTGCTCTTTCTTGAGAGGGATACTTGGACCAAGCAGATTATGAATTCTTGTTCTAATATGGCTTCCTCGAGCAGCTATCTCATTTTGACCAGCTCTCAATGTTTGATGTTGTTTTATTGCGACGTGTCATCTTCAAATGCCACGTCATCAAATCAAAAATTGGGTTAAACAATTAGAGAGGGGAACATTTAAACAATCTGACAACGGGTAGAACAACTTAGGTTGTGTGAGATTAAGAGATAAGCATGCATCTAGGTAGCCGAAATAATTTTATGTTTTGAAATCGACATATGGAATACTTAGAACTGTTTTTAGAGTGGAACTCAGTGAAGATAATGATAAATAGTTATATACAGATATAGACTAGTTATGACTTACATATTCTTTATGCAGCACTCGAGAGAGGGTATAGAGAAAAAATAACGTCGTAGGCTCTTGGGAATATTGAACCATGTTAGGCACATTAATTAATAGGATAAGAATCATTAAAGAGTGAAGTTTGAAACCATAACAATTGTCAATATCTTGTGTTTTTCTAAACTAATTTTAATATACTTTTGTAATTTATATTTTCCTCCAACATTTTAAATTGATCACTTAGATAAAATTAGGAATTATTATTTAATTTTAATCCTTGTTCGATTTGTGCACTTGCAAGCATATCTCTTATTTTTTTACATCAGCAAGTTCTCCAATCACTGATAAATTAAAAAAGCATAACACCTTCCAGACGCACCCAAGTGGACATCCCTTGAGGGTTGTGGGTAAGGTCTGAGTGGAATGTCCCACCAGGACCACCTTGCAACCCTATCCACGGGCACGAAGGTAGGAGACTGAGGACTTGCACAACGAGCTTAATAAGAATCGAGTCATTCATAACTTCAAGATGGTAGAACTAAAGGCCAAAATTGTAGTGTTGGCGTGAGAGAAAGGCCTCGATGAGTTCAACAAAGATTCCCCCTTCACAAACGTTATAGTTAATTTTTTAACATTTGGTGTTTAAAATACATATTTATATATATAACATTGATTCTTAAATACTAAATAATCAATTTTCTAAGGCGAATTTGAGTTTTATGCTTAATGAGGTGTCCTATATAAAAAAAATTCTAGGCCTGCTAATCATTTCAAAAAAATGCCAAATCTTTTGACAATACCCAAAATACCCCTCCCATAATTTTTCCCATTCACTTCCTCTTTTCTCTTCCCTTTCTCTCCCTCAACCCATCCCTCTCAGCTCTCTCTCTCTCTCTAGAAAAAATCCATGGGTAAGGTTTTAATTCACAAACAATATGCACATTTTCTGGTTTTAATTCTGACTCCTTGGATTTATCCACCACACTAGCCAGATATGTCGAACAACCATGTTGCATCACATTCCGTGCTTCTAGTGCCGATATTATGGGCATACAAAAACCCGCTAATTCTCCTTTAAAAATAAAGAGTTCCCCTTCTTCTGGTCTGAACTCCACAGTCTTTTTTCCGACAGTTAATTGTTGCTCCATGTTTGGATAACCAATCCATGCCAAGTATGGCATCATAACCTGGTATACTTAGTTCTATAAGGTCGGTTGGGCACTCCCTGCCCTCTATTTTTATAGGAGCTGACTGCAACCACCTGGTTGACAACATCATGTCTCCTAACGGTAACATTATACTAAAACTATGCTCAAACAATTTACAAGGCATACCCAACTTATCAATAACATTCATGGAAACATAGGAGTGAGTCGCTCCAGAATCAATAAGGACTTTACACATCATACCAGTTATAGAGATTTAACCTATGACTATGGTGTTGCTATTGGCTGCTTCATTCTGAGTTAAGGTAAAAACTCGTGCTGGCACCAGATTGATGTTATTGTTTTTTCCCGCTTTCCATTGTGGGCAATCTTTTCTCAAATGTCCTGCCTGACCGCACTTGAAACATTTTTTGGTACTGGCGTTCTCTCGGGTGTCTTTTCGAGCATTTAGGTCAAGTGGAGTGCTCTACTCTGTTGCTTTGGGGATTCCCACGGTTCTGATCAATGTAGCGATTGTTAGGGTTGTTCTGAGTGTTGCGACTGTTGTTATTTGTGGCTGGGGGTCTCGGCCGAGGGTCTCGGTCTCTTGTCAATGCCACTATTCTACCCTTCATAGCTTTCCTCTTGTTGCCCTCATTGAAGCCCTTATTTCAGTGGGCCTCTCTTCTAGCAGCATTGTCCGTCCATATCCTATCCTCCAAGTATTCTGCCTCAAGTGCCCTATCTAGTACTTCGGCATAACTAACCACTTCAGCAATGGTCATCTTAATGTCCCTAGCAATCATAGGCTTGAGTCCCCTCATGTACCTTTGGACTCGCAGGGCTTCAGTTGGTACAACTTTAGGAGTAAATTTTGCCAACCTATCGAACTTCTGTGAATTATCAGTGACAAATAAATTTCCCTGAACCAAAGTCACAAACTCATCTACTTTGGTTGCTAACACGGCCGCACTATACTACTTCTTGCTAAAAGACTGCATGAAATCTGCCCAAGTCATGGTATTCAGATCTCGAGTCTGTTTAATCACATCCCGCCATATTTGCGCATCCAACTTAAGCAAGTGGACTGCACATGAGATTCTCTTGCTATCATTTAACTCCATATGATCAAAAATGGCCTCAACTGATCTTAACCAATATTCTACCACCATGGGATCAACTTTTCCTTCAAAGGTTGGTGGGGCTTGCTTTCTGAAACGTTCATACACCGGCTCGAACCTATAAGTCACGGGTAGTGGTGCAGGTGGTGGTGTTGGTGGCTGAGGCTGCGCCACTGGTACTTGAGGCACTTGAGGCATCTGGGGAACTTGCCTAGTATAGGCTAATTTCTCATCTCTCAGCCTTAATTGTTCCCTCAATCTTGCTACCTCTGCGGCCAGATCCACAGTTGGAGCAACAGGTTGGACTGATGGCATTCCTACTTCAGGAGTTGTCGTGGCCTCAGACCTTGTGAAGACACCCTTTCCTTGGCCTCCTCTTCTTCCTTGTCTCCTCTTCCTCCAGTCGACATTATGATATTCTAAGGAACCAAAAGAAAATCATAAAGGGGTCCTCCTCAAGCTGAACCTTGGGTATTGTGTGAATTTCCTTAAGTAGCTATTTCTTAGTGGTTTTTATAATATGAGGCATCTTACTATACTGCAGTAACAAAACTATAAAATTAAATAAAACAGAAACAAGTAACAGCACATAAAACAAATACTTACGACGCGGTGAGGTGAGATTTTCCCATCTTTATCGTGTATGGGGAGGGTCCTTGGAAACATGGACGAATGCCTCTGATACTATGGATTCTCAAAATTCCATACTTTTTAAAGACTCAAATCTCGTGCTAAGGTCCCATAAATGCCTTAGTACATACATGTGCCTACCTCCCAAGATGCGTATTGGGAAGCCTTGCCAAGCGAAGCCCCGTTACCCACGCAGCATCTTAACCTGTCGCCTCGCATGCCCAGCAGGTGCACCACGCGAGACCCCCGGCTCACACCTCGCGTGCCCAGCAGGTGTGCCACGCGAGACCCCCTTCTCGTGCCCAGCAAGTGTGCCACGCGAGGCTAACGTCTCGTGCATGAGTACCCAGATTCGTCGCCCCTCACCCCACACCTCCGCGAGGCCACCACACTCATGTCTCCGCGAGGCCATCACGCCCCTATCTCTGTGAGGCCACCGTGCCTCGCGCCTTCATGAGACCGTCTCACCCACACCTCAGTGAGGCCACCACGCCCATGACTCTGCAAGGTCACCGTGCCCATGTCTCCACGAGGCCATTGCGCCCCTGTCTCTGCGAGGCCACTGCACTTCGCGCCTTCGTGCGACCGTCTCGCCCCACACTTCCGCGAGGCCACCACACCCATGACTCCACGAGGCCATCGCGCCCATGTCTTCGCGAGGCCATCGTACCCCTGTCTCCGCGAGGCCACCGTGCCTTCGCGAGACCATCTCACCCCACACCTCCGTGAGGCCACCATGCCTATGACTATGTGAGGCCACCACACCTCAAGCCTTTGCGAGACCATCTCGCCCCACAACTCCGCGAGGCCACCGAACCCATGTCTCCGCGAGTCCACCACGCCCGTATCTTGGCGAGGCCACCGCACCCGTGTCTCTACGAGGCCACCGCGCCCGTGTCTTTGCGAGGCCACCGGGCCTTGCGCCTTCACGAGACTGTCTCGCCCCATTCCTCTGCCAGGCCATCGTGGCCATGTCTCCGTAAGGCCACCGCCCCTCGCACTTCGCAAGTGTATATCCACGAAGGCCACAAGTGGTCTGATGCTTAGTGAAATATAGAGTGTCTTGGGGTGAAAACATCTACAGGGCACGTGGAACACGTAAGGGTACGGGACATATGTATCAACCAAAAGAAGACAAAGCACAGATAAGGTGTCCATGCTAGACAAGTAGTGGTCGTACGTGCGAGGTACCTGGTGTGGTCCTCACCAGCCAATCTCTGACACTCGTACTAAATAAGTAGTGGAGTCACGTTCAGGTACTAAAGAGGAGGTGTTCCCATATACCCTGACCATGTACCAGAGCTGACATCATGACCTTCTGCGTCACTACTACCTGTGCCACCATACTGACAATGTACATACGTACAATCTTGTCCCATGGGACCACAATGTATCAGGGGCCATTAGAGGCCCACTATAAATGGATCTTCTCCTCTCCATCTACGGGGTTGGAAAATTCTTGTAATAACAGACCGAATAAAGAGCAATACACAAGTTTTCCTTCTCTTGTTCACTTGCAATCCTCCATCATATTTCTACAAGTTCTTTTGCATTCATTAGGTTTTGATTAGTTCTTTGAGTTTTCCATCCATACATCATTGACGAGTTTTCGCCATCAATAGTTTGGCACCGTCTGTGGGAAGGATAAGTGTCAAGCCACTGTTCTTCCATTGATTATGGTAGAAAAGATGTTGAGACGCTCTAAGCAGTTAAGAGAACCACGGGAGGTTGAGGTACACCTCGATGGAGATTAACTGAAGGCCTCCATGAAGAATCCTCCGCCACTTGAAAATGTGAATGAACTAAAGGAGCCCGGGGTTCCTGAAGATGAAAGGGAGGCCTCATCCCCGGCTGTCCCACCTGATGAGAATTGTCCGAGGTCAGCAGCTGCCCCCGTAAGAGAGGCTGGCGAGTTCCCGCCCCCAATGCCATCACAGGTGCCAAACTCTGGCCGGCAAGATGCGGGCCCATCGACGCGCAGGCCTGACAAGAATCCTCGAGTCTTCCGTGAGCTCGAGTTCTAGGTCTCGATTTTACGAAGATGTGATATGCGAACTGCACCGAAAGAACCGAAGGCTAGAAACCACCTTAGAGAACATGCAAGAAGTAATGAATGGCCTGCTACAGGGGAAATCAAACATATCTCTTCCCAAGCGAAAAGAGAGAGGTCAAGAGGGGGCGGAAACCATAGTCCCAGTGGAGGATGGGAGGACTTGACTCTCCACCAATATTACCCCCCAGACAAAGCATCGCGAACGTCCCGAACCACTGAAACAGCCCCAGAGGCCAGAGCAGAAGAACAACGCTGACCCTCGTAATGAAGTTGAATTCATTTCAAGGAAAACACCCTCAGACTTACGGGAAGAGCTTAATAAGAAAAGGACGGATAAAAGGACTACACCTCCTATGGCACTCCGGGAAGACAAAGGAAAGGGAAAGGCTAACCCGTCCACGTTGAGAGACTCCTTGAACAAAAGGAGACAAGACCTAGACACAGAAATGAGGATCCTACGGAGCAAGATAATCACTACATCTGGAGGGCAAGTCATCGATGACAAGTTCGACTACGAATTTTCCTTCATTAAAGAAATCCAAGTCATCCGGCTCCCAGCCAACTTCAAGGAGCCTCATATGACCCTTTACGAAGGAAATACGGATCCTAAGTACCATCTGGATGCATTTAACGACCTGATGAAATTGAGGAGAATTAGTAGCAGGGCCAGATGCCCTTGCTTTGCTGTAATGTTGAAGGGACCTGCGAACAAATGGTTCAAAAAACTCCGGCCAGGGTCCATCAAGTCTTGACAACAATTTTCTGATGAATTTCTCCAGCAACATCACGCCATGCGTGATTACACAATGTCAGGCACCAGCCTCGCTAACGTGAAACAAGGAGAAAATAAGAGTCTAAAGAGCTATATCCACAGGTTCAATATACAGGCAGCCAAAGTAGGGAGCTGGACCCGAGGGGAGTTAAAAATGGCCATCACGGCCGAAGTGCGCCCAGAAAGTAAGCTGTGGGATAACATGCTTAAAAGAGAGGTCATAGATTTGGACGATTTCTACGAATGGGCACAGAAATATATTCATGTTGAAGAGGGTCACGAGAGCCTTAAGGCCGAAAAAGACCAGTCCCCACCAAAACCCTCAATCCGAGAAGGCCAAAGCAGCGCAAAGAGGAAGAGGGTCTATGAAGGGCCAAGAGATGACCGGCCTCGGAAGCCCCAACGTATTGATGAGCGCAAACAGGCCCCCTACACCTTTTATACTGACCTCACACACGCTAGGGAACATATCTTCGTCATGAACGAAAATCAGGTTCCTTTCAGGAGGCCCCCGCCAATGAAAAAAGACCGATCAAAAAGAGACCCCAGTAAATATTGTCAGTATCATAAAGATATCGGCCACACCACCGCAGAATGCACTCATTTGAAAATAGAAATCAAAGAGCTTATACGCAGAGGACATTTGGGTATATACGTCCGCAAAGAAAACCAAAGGTCGGAAGAGGGAGTATCCTCGCCACGGGCATGGGAGGTAGCCCCAAAGGTGCAAGGAGAAGTTAGGACCATCTTCAGAGGGCCAGGATTCAGAGGCGAATCAAGGAAGGGGTGAGACAAATATGTCAGGGAAATCAGGCAAAGTCCACCGCCATGCGTCTTAAGTTTGGAGCAGCGCCCCCCGAAGAGTTTTAAGGGGGAGAACAACTCGATAACCTTCACTGAAGAAGACGCGCGGGGTGTGCATTTCCCTCATAATGATCCCTTGGTGTTGACTGTCCAACTTGCTAACATGAGGGTGCATCGAGTGTTGGTGGATAATGGAAACTCCGTAGACATCCTGTATCGCCCAGCTTTAGAGAAGATGGGACTGAACATCAGGCACCTAAAACCCTGCAATACCTCCCTGTATGGATTTATAGGAGATTCAATACACCCATAGGTGCAATTGAGTTTGACCTCACCATGGGAGAACAACCCAGACAAACCACCATAATGGCAAATTTTGTCGTGGTAGATTACGCCTCGGCCTTCAATGCGGTATTAGGGAGACCCTCCCTAAGAGAATTGAAGGTGATAACTTTAGTGTACCACTTAGCCATGGAATTCTTGACTCCTAGGGGAATAACAATCATGAAAGGGGAGCAGAAGGAAGCGAGGGAATGTTATAACCCATCCCTCTGTACTGCTGTAAAGCCATTAGTTCCTATGGAAATGGTGGTGCATGGAAGCGCAAACCCGCATGAGTTGGACCCGCAAGTCGGGGAGAAACCCAAGGCCAAGCCAGTAGAGGAGTTGGAAGAGGTCACAATCATGAATGAGTCGTTGAGGAAGTTGAAGGTGGGAAGAAACCTTATGGGTATCGTGAAGGAAGAGCTGGTAGAATTTCTGAAAGCCAACCTCGATGTATCCGCCTGGAGTCACGAGGACATGGTGAGAATAGACCCATCAATCATGTGCCATCACTTAAACATCGACCCAAAAGCAAGACTTGTGAGGCAGAAAAGGAGAGTGCTAGACCCAGAAAGATATGTGGCCCTAAAAGTAGAGGTTGACATGTTGAAGGCAAATGGGTTTATCCGAGAAGCATTCTACCCAATATGGGTATCCAACCCAATTTTAGTCCCAAAGCCCAATGGAAAGTGGAGGACTTGTGTGGATTTTACTAACCTCAATAAAGCCTATCCTAAGGACAGCTTCCCGCTTCCTAGGAAAGACCAGTTAGTAGACGCCACGGCAGGGCACGAGCTACTTAGCTTCATGGATGCATATTCCGGATACAATCAAATACCCATGAATCCAGCTGATGAATAGCACACTTCGTTTATAACAGACAAGGGGCTTTATTGCTACAAAATGATGCCTTTTGGATTAAAGAACACAAGTGCTACTTATCAAAGGCTGGTGAACAGAATGTTTGCGAATCAGATAGGGAGGAATATGGAAGTATACGTAGACGATATGCTGGTAAAGACAAAGAAGGAAGAAGATCTCACAAATGACCTCATGAGATGTTCGGTACCCTCCGGAAATTCAGAATGAAGCTAAACCCGCTCAAGTGCACATTCGGAGTTTGGTCAGGGAAGTTCCTAGGTTTTATGGTGAATTCCCGAGGTATCGAGGCCAATCCTGACAAAATCAAGGCATTGTTAGAAATGAGCTCACCACTGAGCAAGAAGGAGGTGCAGTGATTAACCAGGAGAGTAGCAGCTCTCATTAGGTTCATCTCCAGATCCACTAACAAATGCCTTCCTTTCTTCAATGTCCTAAAAAGGAGCAAAAAGTTCGCTTGGGATGAAGATTGTCAGGAAGCCTTCGCTAAGCTAAAAGAACACCTTGGAAAACCACCCCTTTTGGCTAAGCCTTTTAAAAGGGGAAAAGTTGTACTTGTACTTAGCCATATCAGAGCATGCTATAAGTACCACCCTGGTCAAAGGAGAAAAGAAGCATCAGCAGCCCTGGTACTATGTGAGCAAGCGGTTGGTAGACACAGAATGTGACGCCCCACATCACTATGGTTGCTTTCTGGAATGACGACTAGCCCTACAAACCAAGACAAGTCTTTCCAGCGTGCTTTGTCCTCACTCGCACACTTCCTGGGAAAACTTCCCAGGAGGTCACCCATCCCTAGATTACTCCAGGCCAAGCACGCTTAACCATGGAGTTCTCAAGTGATGGGCTACCGAAAAGAAGATGCACCTTCCTGATATAGGTAGTACCCATCAATCCATTTAAGCCCTCTTCAACTGTGTAGTCCCATACCTACATAGTCTTAGAATCATTACACTTGACCTTCCCCAGGCGGTGTGGGATTGTACAGCTTACCCGGTCTTTCCCCTTACGGATCACGGGATTTTGACTGTCACACAGAAACCTGGTACCCAAAAATAAAAAAGTTAACATATGCCTTGATAGTGGCTTCGTGAAAGCTAAGGCCCTATTTTCACGCTCATGCTATTGAAGTGCTCACCAACACCCCTTTGCGTCAAGTCTAGCACAAACCGGAGACTTCGGGAAGGTTGTTAAAATGGTCGATTGAGTTAAGTCAGTTTGACATCACTTACACGCCAAGGACCTTAGTCAACGCGCAGGTACTTGCAGATTTTATAGTTGAATTTGCACACTGACCCCATGAGGAGGGAGAAATATAAGAGAATTAACCGGTGGGTGAAGGGGAAAACCAGCCTAAAGAATGGAGCCTCCATGTAGACGGGGTGTCTAACGAGGGATGAGTCGGCGCTAGCATAGTAATGACAGGACCTGAAGGGCATAAGATGTATTGTGCATTAAGATTCGGATTTGAAGCTTCCAAAAACAAAGCATAATACGAGGCACTACTGGCTGGCCTGCGACTAGCCAAGGAGTTGAAGGTAACCCGTTTTCATGTCTTCAGTGACTCATAGCTAGTAGTATTTCAGTTGAAGGGCGAATATCAAGCTAGAGGCCCAAAAATGGCTGCATATCTTGCCAAAGTGAAGGGGTATTTGGGTCAGTTCGAAAAATACACCATAGAACAGATCCCAAGGGAGCAAAACACAAATGTCGATGCTCTCGCAAAACTCACCTCTACCCGAGACGAAGACACGCTTGAGTCCATCCCTGTCGAATACCTCTCTAGGCCGAGCATAACAGAAGAGGATATCCACATGGTCGATAACCTTGAGGAATCATGGTTTGCACCCATCTTGAGGTACTTAAGTGACGGGACGTTGCCTTTGGACAAAAAAGATGCATGTAAGCTGACTTACAAAGCCGCCCAATACACCCTAGTAGATGGAGTTTTATATAAGACGGGCTTCTCCACCCTGCTCCTATAGTGTATAGACAAGGGGGAGGCTTTAAAAGTTTTGAAAGTGATACACGAAGGAGAATGTGGAAATCATGTTGGGGGCAATCCACGGCAAAAAAGGCCATACGCCAGGGGTATTATTTGCCTACCATGGAGAAGGATGCGAGTGATTTCGCGAAAAGGTGTGACAAGTGCCAAAGACATTCAAATTACCCCAGACAGTCACCAAATGAGCTAGTGAGCATGACCAGTCTGTGGCCCTTCGCTGTGTGGCGAATTGACTTGATTGGAGTGTTACCAGCAGGAAGAGGAGGAGCAAAATATGCAGTTGTAGTAGTCGATTACTTTACTAAATGGGTGGAAGCAGAGCCTCTAGTCAACATAACGGCTAAGCAAATCACCACCTTCGTTAACAAATTTATCCTCTGCAGATTTGGAGTACCCTACAAGATAATCTCCAACAATTGGATGCAATTTGAAGGAGGAATATTCGAAGAATATTGTAGGGAAAGGGGAATCAAGAGGATTTTCTTCGTTGTAGTACACCCACAAGCCAATGGACAAGTGGAGGCCATCAACAAAATCCTAAAAAGGAACCTGAAAACAAAGCTGGAAAAATTGAAAGGGGCCTAGGTCGAAGAACTGCCCAATGTTCTTTGGTCCTACAGGACCACACCTTCCACCACTGCAGAGACACCTTTCACCTTAGCCTATGGCTGCGAGGCTGTCCTTCCAATAGAAATGAAGACCAACTCCATCCGCATACAAGCGTATGATGACCAGGCTAACATCGCAACATTAACCAAAAATTTGGACCTGTTGGAAGCAAGTAGAGAAAAGGCACAACTAAAGTTTGCAACGTACCAGTAATGAGCCGCAAGATACTATAATTCAAGGGTGCGAGAGAGGGCGTTCATGGTCAGAGACCTCGTGTTAAGGAAAGTCCTACCCAACACTCGAGACCCGAACGCGGGTGTATTAGGGGCAAACTAGGAAGGGCCCTACCAAGTTGCCCAAGTGGTGCCCCCTAACACCTACAAGATGGCACATTTGGATGATACCATGGTACCTAGAGCATGGAACGCAAAGCATCTAAAAAAATATTATCAGTAAGACCATCTCTGAAGCAATAATGTCATTGTTCTGTCTAAACGTGCAAGTTTAATGTAATAGCTATGAGGTAGAAGGCTAACTTGGACTCCTTGATATGTAGTAAGAATGAAGTCACCATAGGTTACCATGTATTTCACTCATTTCCAATGAATATGTTGTGGCATTAAATGAATATGTAGTAAGAAATCTTGTTTGAGAAAAATGATCGCACTATCTAAATCTCATTTACAATGATTATCAAAATGCGTGAATAAAATTATCGAAGTGCCTGACGAGCTAAATCTCGCCAACCACTTGGGGGGCAGAGTATACAGCCAAAAAAGGGTCCTAAACGAGACCCTTATATATATATATAAAAACCCTTATAAATAAAGAAGAAGACCTTGCAAGGCATCACTTGAGTTCACAAGGATTAGCTACCCTTATGAACATCAAGGAGGTCAAAAGGTCCTACAAGAAAAGCCTCCTAATAAAGGTTGATACCTCCATGAAAGGATAGACCTCAAGAAGAGCACCCACCAATAATTCTAGAACGGCCACCAAGCCACCTAGCCAAAAAGGGTCCTAAAAGAGACCCTTGCAAAAATAGTACGATGCATAATGATGAGAAGGACGCTTCTCGCAAGAAATAATAAGCGCGCGGAAAAGTATATAAAAGGATGACTAGAACCCAAAGGGTCAACATATCCTTATAAATACAATCAAGGTGTACCAAAGAGAGACCTATCAAACCCCTTTTTGCAGGCTCAAAAGGACCTCAAACATAGAGGAACAAAAGCAAATGATCACACATATATATATACAAAAAAAAAGGGAGTTGCGATAATGTAGCAGGACTTATAAAAGTTCCAACAAAAAAATGATAGGCTCAAATGAGCATACAGCCATATCGAACTAAATAATAAAGCTGCAGAAACAAAGTCTTAGGGCCTCCTGCCGCGAGCATTCCACTCGGCTACCTTGGCGACGACATGGTCGCCAAAGGAGGAGAAATCAAAGGTGGGATTTTGCCTCCACATTCCATAGAGGGTGCTTTTTATGGACTTGTACTCAATTTTAGCCAAACTCGCTTCTAGGAGAGTGACCCTCTCCTGCAACGTTGCGATCTTAGATTATGCCCCTCCAAGATCGGCCTCCAGGCGAGCAACCCTCTCTTGCAACATCACGACCTTGGCTTCTGCCCTCCTCTTCTTTTTCGACAACAAAGGGGCCTTCGACAGGGCCTTTTCAAGCTTAAGCTTGGTATCAGTGAGTTCCCTCTCAAGCTCCTGAACCTTGGCTGTTAGACGGTCCCTTTCGGCGTTTGACGAGGAGAGGTCCTACGACGAGTCGGCGAAGCGCTAGGCCACCAGACAAGCCTGCAAAAAAAATTGATGATGATAAGCAAACAAAGAATGCAAAACAAAAAAACAAAAAAAAAGAGGGGAAAAAGTAAGATCAATGTAAGACGCATAAGCTTACCCAAGCGGTGGAGCGCACAAGAGTCTCCCCAAATTCCGACATGGAAAAATTCCCAAGACCTCTCCACTCAGACTCAGGAATACCCTCAGCAACCCAGATATACCTTTGCCCATAAGAGGCCGCCAAACGACCCACCCAGGGTGCCCCCTCTAAATCAGGGGCACCCCGCTAAGCAGGGACAGATGACCCATTCACCGAAGGAGGAGGGGGCGCAGGAATACCATAAAAATGGGGCCCCGACAGACCAAGATTGACGGGAGCCTGAGGAAGAGTGTCGTATTCCTCAGAAAAGGGCATGACGAAGCCCCCCGGCATGGCCTGTGGACCGCGGGAATGAGAGGCTATGTCACTATCCATAGGGGCAAAAGGATGGTGCCCCTTGGGAGATGGAGATGACCGAGACGGACACCTAGGTTCTGGAGAAGCTTCCTCAGGCACCCACTCCACATCGCCCCCGTCAGAGTGATGCTCAACTAAAGGCACCCTCTTCCTTCGCTCAGAAATGTGCCATAATGCATCAGCGTCCAAAACAGTTGATAGGTTGTAGCGGTTCAGATTTGCCACGGTGAAGAGAAGGGAAGCCATTTTCTTGATGGGGTCAGCATCGATGAAGATGTCCATGGGTGCTGCCTCTGACTCAGGAACGTCAGGGTTACCAAAATCCTCTGCACAATCAACATAATTACCAATATAAGAATAAGCTCCAAAATAACCAATTCAAAGTAAAAGTAAGACAAGCTTGAAGTACTTACTTGGGACAAGCGAAAGCGTTCACGTACGAAAAGGGGACCTTTTACGAAGAAAAAGTTATGCTTCCAGGACCCCAGGTTTGATACAGAACCCTATATGAGGGAAATCTAGGAATTGGCCTTCTTTAAGAAATAGAAGCCTTTGGATTTAGGGGTTGGCATGAGGTTATACATAAAATGCACCTCTCAAGCCGTAGGAGCGCATTGGTTGAGCTTAGTGAATGCCATGTATAGGCAACTTAAGGTCAGCCAACTGTTAGGCGCCAGCTGGAGCAAAGCAAGGTAGAAGTGATTAAGCATCATGATGAAAAACTGGTGCAAAGGAATGGTCCCACCCACTTTCAAGATTTGCTCGCTCATGGCCACGCACCCCTGGAGGGATTAACGACCCGACAATTATTGGAAGGAACATACAATTTGTATTCCTTGCCAATGCGAAATTTAGCGGATAACTCCAATAGCTGATTCTCCGACACATTGGACACAATAGAGGACACTAATAAAGGACCAGAATCTTGCACCTCAAAAGACACCTGCCGCCGCACTATCTTTGCCATATCTACAAAACCAAGGGGAAAAGGTGAGGTAGAAACAGGTCACTTTATCCTCCATTTTTCTTCCTAGCAAGGGTTTTCCATCGAGGCACTGAGTGTGGGAGCGTTAAGCAAGGGTGAATCGAAAACAAGGGTTGAGGGGAACCCGGGGTGACCCCATGGCAACCATAAGGGGAGAATGGGGCAGGAGGTTCAGGCGGGAGATTTCCCTCCATGAACTCCAACTCCATCTGTAGAACCAAAAGGGCCACCCTAAGGTTTGTAATGTGGTCACTAAGGTCAAAGGGGAAAGGAACTCCATCTCCCCTAAACGCTGAGTCTATTTCGCTCTCCACTACCCATATTTTACGCCTAAGTTCAGCCATATGCTCAAGGTGATGTATACGGGCCTGCCTCAAAGCGTCATAGTCTTGGTGAGGGTTGTTTTCGGGGGACTCCGAGTCTGAACATAAGTCTACAAACTCAATCCCCGGAGGAGCACCAGATGATCCCTCACATGCCATGGAACCTCGTCTCGTAGGTAATAAGGGTGCACGTGTAAATGAGGGGATTGTTACAAAACACAAAGTAATGGTCTCAAAACCTCTAGATACGAGTGCTCTAAATGACCAACTATGGGGTACAAACAAGGGCATGTAAGTGGATCAACTCACAACGAGCTCCGGCCAAGGTAACCCATCACAAGTAGTGCTAATTTAGACCCAATGAAATAAGAAAGAAAGTATACCTTATGTAAGAAAAATTGGGCGCTGTCATGATTGAAGGGAGGCCGAAGGTCGAAAGTATCGTCACGGTCGAAAGGAGGACAAGGGTCCAAAGTACCGCTATGATCGAAAAAATGCAAAGGTCTGAAGATTCACGCCTGAAAAAATGGAGGAGAGAGGAGTTTTAGTCCCCAAGGACCTATGTGGATATTGCCATAAAATAAATGAACTCAAATAATAAAAATGAAGGACAACCAAAGTGAGGTTGTGGGGGATCGAACCCCTTACCTCTTGACAGAAGTAAAGACTCCAAAACCACTAAGCTGAGGAGATAAAGTGTAAATAATAGGCTAGATATGAAGGCCTATTTATAAGAACCATAGGCTCATCTTAGCCATCAAATCAGGTGCCTGATCAATGGTCAAAGAGGAGGCTTGGCATACGTGCTAAGGTCCGATAAATGCCTAAGTACATACATGTGCCTACCTCCCAAGAAACATATTGGAAGCCTTGCCATGCGAAGCCTCGTTACCCACGTGACATCTCAACCCGGTGCCTCACATACCTAGTAGGTGCGCCACGCGAGACCCCCGTCTCGCACCTCGCACGCCCAACAGGTGTGCCATGCAAGACCCCCGTCTCGTGCCTCGCGCGCCCAGCGGGTGTGCAACACGAGGTCCCCGTCTCGCGCATGAGTACCCAGATGCGTCGCCCCTCGCCCCACACCCCTGTAAGGCCACCACGCCCAAGACTCCGCGAGGCCACCGCACCCATGTCTCCTCGAAGCCATCGCGCCCCTGTCTCCGTGAGGCCACCACGCCTCACGCCTTCGCGAGACTGTCTTGCCCCACACCTCTGCGAAGCCACCACACCCATGACTCTGTGAGGCCACCGCAGCCATGTCTCTGCAAGGCCATCGCGCCCCGGTCTCTGCGAGGCCACTGCGCCTCACGCCTTTACGAGACCGTCTCGCCCCACACCTCCACGAGGCCACCACGCCCATGACTCCGCGAGGCCACCTCACCCATGTCTTCGCGAGGCCATCGCGCCCTTATCTTCGCGAGGCAACCGCGCCTTCGCGAGACCGTCTCGTCCCACACCTCTGCAAGGCCACCACATCCATGACTCCACGAGGCCACCGCGCCCATGTATCCACTAGGCCACCGCGCCTCGCGCCTTCGCGAGACCATCTCGTCCCACACCTCCGCGAGGCCACTGTGCCTCGCACCTTCGTGAGACCGTCTTGCCCCAAGCCTCTGCGAGGCGGTCATGCCCATGTCTCTGCAAGGCCACCACCCCTCGCGCTTCGCAAGTGTATATCCACGAAGACCACAAGTGGTCTGATGCTTAGCGAAATATAGAGTGACTTTAGACATAGGCACATCTTGGAAGGGTGAAAACATCTACGAGGCACGTGGAACACGTAAGAGCACGGATATGGTATCCATGCTAGACAAGTAGGGGTCGTACGTGTGAGGTACCTGGTGTGGTCCTCACCAGCCAATCTCTGACACTCGTACTAAATAAGTAGTGGAGGTACGTTCATGTGCTAAAGAGGAGGCGTTCCCATATACCTTGACCATGTACCAGAGCCGACACCATGACCTTCTGCGCCACTACTACCTGTGCCACCATACTGAAAATGTACATATGTACAATCTTGTCCCCTGGGACCACAATGTATCAGGGGCCATTAGAGCCCCACTATAAATGGATCTTCTCCTCTCCATCTAAGGGGTTGGAAAATTCTTGTAATATCAAACTGTTCTAAGAGCAATGCACAAGTTTTTCTTCTCTTGTTCACTTGCAATCCTCCATCATATTTTCACAAGTTCTTTTGCATTCATTAGGTTTTGATGAGTTCTTTGAATTTTCCATCCATATATCGTTGACAAGTTTCCGCCGTCAACATATACCATTTGTAAAATGCCCTAAACTAGTACTTTATAAAACATCTTCATGCTCATAAACTTATAGAAGAAAAAGCACTTATTATATGAAAATTTCAGTGGGGCCTTGCTAAAACATACAAGTTGGGCCAAATAGTTTAAAATAAAATAAAATTTCTCATGCAACATTTTAAAAATAAATATATTTCAAGTCCCACTGACAAGTTTGGAAATCAAAATAAAAACATAACATCGTCCTTTAAATTTTTGCGTTTAAGCTGATCGTTTGTTCGCCCATAGGATACCCCCACGCCATACACACCCTGACATCGGAACTCCCCACATCACCACGCATGCCAATGAGTAACCTTATTTGCTACCTGGAAGGAAAAGTAAGGGGGTGAGCTAAAAGCCCAGTAAGGAAGTAAATGTGCATATTGTTTGTGGTGGATAAATCAAATAGCATTCTTTAGCATCACATAAGACTTTCTAGTGCCTAACTCATATACCCCATGTGTGCATGGGCCATGCACACATAGTGAAATCTACACATAATTTCTAAACATGCTCATTTTACATATAAAATCACCAAAAGAATGTGCATTTGCATGCGACATGCGTACGTGGGAACGTTGTTAAAGAGTGATGTTAAAAACAATAATTTCTACGCACTTATTTCTATCATTTTCAAAATAAGGATTTAGCAACATAATTTATCACCATTATTTATTTCTTTTAAATCCCTAAGTTGATTAAACCTCTTAAGACATTATTTTTATTTCATAAAAATAATTTATTTAGTCATTTAAAAAAATAATAAATCCATTTATTATTTTCAAATTGCATAGAAAGTAACAAAAGCTTGAACTATTTAAGGTACTTATAAATATCATGCTTCCTTTAGAAAAATAATAAATTTTATTTAAATTAATAAAATTACAAAATTGATGTGAGAAAAATATAATTTGCTTGTATTATTTAAGACTTAATTTTATGTAGTAAAAATTCATATGTAATAATCAAATAAATATATTTTAATTTATTAAAATAAATTTTCAGCCATCATGTAATTTATTGAAAAACTCACAAGTGAATTCAATCTCAACATTTTTCTTAATTATATAGGAAAACTATACTCATTAAAATGTGAACATTCACACTACAAGAAATTCGACATTTACCTACCAATATTAATCGTGGGTAAAGATGGCGTATTGGTAGGTAAATCCTTTTACCTACATATTTTGACCAATTTTGTATTGGTAGGCTATAGTTAGTCGAGAAAGGTACCATTGCCTACGATTGGCATATTGGTAGGTAAAACTCATGTGGGCCCCACAGAAATGACTTGGAGTTGTTTGACGTGGCATCTAATGTTTCAATTGACGTGGCAAGCCTTGTGGCAAATTTTTAGTGAAACATGTGGCACTAAATGATTGGGTTACTTGTCCCTTTTTATTGGTTACGTGGCACTAAATGACTGGTTCATGTGGCATGACCTGGTATACATATTTTTACCTACACTTATTTATTTGTGAGTAAAGATAATGTTTATATGTAGGTAATTTTAATTATATCTTTAAATTTAATTTAATATAAACAATAAATGAAAGTAGTTGATTTTAAAAATATTTACCATTATTCCTCAAATAAATTACTTAACATGAATAACAAAATAAACAAACATATATTATAAAATATTCATTGCTTATTAAATGATGAGTGTTACACTAATTGCATTTCATAAAATAAAATATCAACAATTCTATACAATTCTCTTTTCTCTAACTACATTTTTCTTAATATTCTTCACTTTGGAATTATTGCATGAGAGCTTCCTTTTTCTAACTGAACTTTGAGAATGTCGATGGTGGCTTTGAGAGATGATAGGCAAAATAAATTTAAAGTAACAATGGCATAAATCCACAAACTAAAAATCAGATTATAGACACAAAACCAGTCCCTACAACCAAAGAGCAGCACTAAATATTAATACAAATATCAGAAACAAAGTATCAAACAAAATATACTAAAACATATCCTAGCTCAAAACATATCCCTAGGCATTAAAACAGATTTCTTCCTCAAAACAGAACCAGACCCTACACTTAAATAGCAACACTAAAGCTAAATACAAATATCAGAAACAAAGTATCAAACAACATATATTAAACCAAATCCTTACTCAAAATAGATCCCTTCATATATATAGACATATTAAAACAGATTGCTTGCTCAAAACAGAACCAAACCCTACAATCAAAGAGCAACACTAAAGCTAAATACAAATATTAGAAACAAGAGCAAATTTAACTTGTAAGATGGCACATTTAAAAGCATTAGCAAGTGTACCCAGAAGAACCAATTGCAATTATATAACACATAATTACAATAACATAAATTAGTGTGAAACATTTTTTTTCTTAAAGGAAACATTGTGAATGGAAAATTTAACAGAAATTTGAGAATGAAAAACTAGCCAAAATAGAAACAGAGAGGCACGTGGCAGTATACAAGAAATTCCCATGTACAGGAAATTCTTTTGTTTTTTCAGTATAAACATGGCAGTATACAAAACAAAGAAGTATAACACAAGGCAAAATAAACATGGAAAAACACAATAGATTAGAAACACACAAAAAAAACTAAATCTCAAACTAATATCAATATAATAAATAATCTGAAAATCTCAAATAAAAAAAATATCAATAAACAAAACAGAGTAGAAACATAAAATCCCTAACTCTAAATCTATCAATATCATAAATATATGAGCAATATACATCAACTATAATACATAAAAGAAAGCTTGATCAGTCAGATTTAGGACAATGAAACACACTAATCATCAAAATAAACTAATACTTGAAATATATTAGTTACTCTATAAAGAAAGATACATTTTCTAAGTTTCCATTAAAGTTTATACATGAATAAATAAAAGTTGAAAACTACAATTGGATTATAGACACAGAAAATGACCTATTAAGATTAACTAACAAACACAGTCCAATTGGATTAAACTGTAAAACACAATCCAAGATTAACTAAGGTATTTTTCAATGACATATTAACAATGTTGCTTGAAATTTTAGAAATAAGAAATAAACCAAAAAACACATTCCAATTAGATTAAAAACCAGTTTACAAATATTATTAATGTAATAGAAAAACACTTGAGACTAATGCAAAACTTTGGAAAAATAGCAACAAATAAATAAATAGAATCAATGCTTAACTATTAAAAAAAACTCATCAGTAGTCAATTTCATCAGCTATAATACATAAAAGAAAGCTTGATCAATCAAATTTAGGACATTGAAACACACTAATACTTGAAATATATTAGTTACTTTATAAAGAAAGATGCATTTCTTAAGTTTCCCATTAAATTTTATACATGAATAAATAAAAGTTAAAAACTGCATTCAAGTATAATCAATCAGATTTATATAGAACTACATGTAAAACTAACTTTTCATCAAAATAAAACTAATGAAAGCATAGGGAAAACAATATCAGATATGACAAACTCCCTAAACATGAACAAAATCCCAAAACCATGAACCACGACTCAAAGCTTAAGGACAATAAAAAAAATAAACTAGAATATAGCAATGAAACACATAAACCAAATTACAACAATGAAACATAACTGAAAAACTCTACACAACTCAAAGTCGAAAGACACTAATCATCAAAATAGAAATTTGTCAAACCATAAATCTAAACCATATAATAAATATACATAGCAAATAACAACCAAACAACCTCAGAACAATGGATCGTCATTAATCCTTTAATCAACATGAATTAATCATAAATATATACCTCAAAGCCACCAAGCCAAACTGTTTGAAACTCAAAGCCACCAAACCAAAGGTCCAAAAGTCTTAAAGCCACCAAGCCACAGAATTTGAAATATGAAAGCCACCATAAAATCTCAAAGCCAGGCCAATCCAAGCAATTCGAAATAATCAAAGCCTCTAAACAAACCAATATCAAACCTTAAGCAAAAAAGTAGAGACATTACCAACAATATTATTAGAAGCTTGACAAAATAAAATCACAGAGGAATTGCAAAAAATATGAAAAAGAAAAAATACCCAAAATTATCTTCAATCAATGGATACCCCTCAAAATTTGAATCTCACACAAGAGTGGTAGAGAGAACCATACCAACAGTTGAAGATATCAAAGGGAGAGTGACGAACTTATAGAACTGAACAACAATGGTGGAAACTCAGAGACTTGAAGAACAATGGTAGGCGTGGCTCAGAGATTTGAAGAACAATGCAACGAATCAGAGATCTGAATCACAGTGGCAGCAGCTTTGAGATTTGAAGAACAAGGCAGCGGCTCAGAGATTTGAAGGACAGTGGGCGCAGCTCAGAGATTTGAAGGACAAGGAGGAATGGAGCAGCAAGCGTCGATGGCTGAGCATCAAGCATCGGTCAACAATGGAGATTAATGTGAGGTTGATAATGGAGATAGGTTCGAAAATGGAAGAGATGTTCTAAAATTGGGAGAGATGATGAGATAAAGTGAGGGATGTGACTGAGAATGAGGGAGGCGGCTGAGAGAGAGTTAGTTTAGGGTTAGATAATATTATTTAGGTGTATATATAACTTAAAATAAATTAAAATTAATATTAATATTAATTAAATTTTAAATTATATAATTTAATTTTTTCCAAAAAAAAATATTAAAACTAGTGCCACGTGTCACATACATCACTTGACATATCATCATATACATAACATGTCAGCAAACACATCAGCATTTAAATATACATATATGTATATTATGTTAAAATTGGAGAGAAAAATAAGCGGGAATCATTAAAAAAAAACTCCCTCCAAACATAATCGTATGAAAATTGAATACCTACCAATACTAATGGTAGGTAATGATATTTTTGATATCCTCTTGCAATTTCTAAAAGAATCACCTACCAATAGTCAGTACAAAAAAATAAATGTAGGTAAAATACTGCTTTAGCTACCAATAAATGTATGTAGGCAAGAAATGTGTAGGTAAAGGTCAAATTTCTTGTAGTCTCAATGTTACATTTAAAATGCTATTTTTAATATTTATATAGTTTAGGGTGTTATATTATTTCAACAAACATACAAACTTTATTTTACTTAAAAGACTCCTTATAATTTTTTTACAAAAAATTCCAGCGACAAAACAGACTTTCAAAAATCACCATCTTGGAATTAAAACTCATATTTTCTTTATAAAATATAAAAAAAAAAACTGTAGGTATTTATTTGAGTAAAAATATCATTTTAATGTAAATTAAAATACCCTTTTAATTTCATAAAATCACCATAGCACTTGCAAAAAACATTTATGCATGTAAATCATTTTTTTCATCATATTTCATACCATTTATACACAAAATCAACAAGCAATATTCATCATAAAATTCATTCCAAACCCATGCTTTCAAATCTCAAATATAAATATTCATGTATCACCAATACATCAATTTATAAGGATTTAAGATAAATCCTTTCATTTATCCAATTAACCTAGCATTTTCTCAATATGCATGGGTGGCACAAAAATAAAAAAATCTCATCATGCATCACACCTATGGCCGAAACCTCTTCATCCATATTTCATATTTTTTTTTACATGTGTACAAAATATTGGGGAGAATTACATTAGTATGAAATAGATCAAGACAACACTTAAGCCCTAGCATGCATCTATTAATATTTTTAAAGGAACTCATTTAAAATCTTACAAACCTATCATGTTTCTAAGAGTACAATTGACATTAAAACATAACAGGAAAACAAGCATGCTTTGAACACCACCTCTAGGTCGAAACCCTCATAGCCCAAAATTAACAAATCCTTTCATGTTAAAAAAAATGAAAACACCCATCATCATATTTAGTAGATCACAAACTAAAACCCTTGTCAACAATTAATCATACATAACCTTTATTTAACAAATAATAATCATAATAATCACACAAAAATATAACATTCAACCTCCAATAATCCTACAAGCTTCCCAAGAACAAGATCAACAAAGTTACAATAACATCATCAAAACCATCTACTAATCAAGACAACAACCCCCCATCATCAACCTATATTGACCAAACCATTAAACACCACAAAACCATAACCAAGAATAGACTCATCCAATAAATATAGGTAAAGAAAATCATACCTCTCTTGATTGTGGAATCAAGAATACACTAGCAAGAGGAACCTTGACACCTATAGAGATTTTCGAACACCATACAACAAAAGAAAGAAAATCACAAAATATTCTTAGATTAAAGAAGAAGAAGATTCATAACTAAGGATTTAAAACACTAATAGATGAGTACATACCTAGGGGTTTCGAAACCCTACCCTTCTTCCTCTTCTCTTCTCCTTCTTTATCTTCTCTCTCTCTCTCTAGAATTTCGTCCACTCTCTCCCTTTCTCTCACTATAGCCGATGGTCCCAAGGAGCAATGCTCTTCTCTTCTTTCCTTCCCTCTTTATTCTACCTAAGGCAATACTAGTCCAAATAAGAAAAGGGGTAAGTTTCCTATTTGTGTTTATTTTCATTTATTTTGTTTTTATTTGATTTTTTTCTTAATTATAGGAAAATAAGAGTGCATAAAGATGACAAAATCTTTTCTATTTTATCTAATGGTCATCCAATCAAATTATTCTAAGACCAAACCAATTAGGAAACAAAATTCCTCATTTCCCACTCTCCTACACGCCACTTCTCCTTTCCTCTTCTTTTGTTTTATTTTTTTTCTAATTAAATAAAATAAAACCAATAAAAGGAAACAATAAAGTATGTAGAAAATTCTATACAAGTGCACCATGCAACCATGCACATGCAATCACTAGGGTGCATCACTACTTACCATGCACCTTGGTGCATTCAACCAAAACTCAATTATTCACAAATTAAAAATAAATAAATAAATTAACAATTAAACTCACAAAAGTCTACCAAACAATTCTAACAATTAATTTAAACAAATAATTATAATAATTCACAACACTTAACAATTAAATAAAACAAAGCACAAAATTTAAATCTAATAAAAAAAATTGGTGCGCTACAGATGCAAGCAAAGAGGAACATGAGAAATATGCTGATTGGATGAGATAAAATCACATGGCAAGATTTTACTGTCTTAGTACCATGGAAGAGAAGCTAAGGAAAAAGTTCGAACACATTGAATATGCTCGTGATTTGTGGGATGTTTCCTTTGAGGATTTACAGATAAGACCACAATCACGAAAAACGTAGATATGATTTACCTTTACCTTAGGCTTAATAGTGCATTGGTCTGGAAGATCCGGGTGTGAGATCTCAGAACATTGGATAGGAAGATCGTTGATTTATATGAAAAGACTAAAGGACACTTAATAGGCTACAAGAGATAATCCCTAATCTATTTGTATGTGATTTAATATTTGTAAATGTGGAAATTTTTCCTTGTGAATTCTATTCACGAGTGAAGCTCTATACTACGAGACATCCTAAAAGGGCATCACATGATGGTGATAAGGGCGTCACATGATGGTGAGGGAGTTGGGATAAGAGAGTCACCCTCACTAGGCAAAGGCCTTCGGCCGCTTGCCGATCCCAACTTCACCCTCGCTATGCGAGGGTCCCCAGCTGGTCGTCCGCGAGCGCCCTGTTCCATCAGGCATCAAGCCTCGCCTGCACTCGGGAGAAGAAGGTCAGCCTCACTACGCGAGGCACCCTCACTATGCGAGGGTGAGGCTTTGTTGCCCCTAGCCTCGCGACGCCTGCACCCGGGGGGAGGAGAGGCAGCCTCGCTATGCGAGGGTGCTACCTTGTTGCGGCGCCCGTACCCGGAGCCATGCCTACACCCGAGGGAAAAGGGCCAGCCTCGCTACGCGAGGTACCCTCACTATGCGAGGGTGTGGCCTTGCTGCGGCGCCCATGCTGCGAGCCTCGTGTCCATGTGACCTGCATAAGCCGGCCCTGACCCCTGGCGCCTTGGCTTCTCAGGACACGCATAGGTTGAAGCCTCCTTGACATAGGCACGGGGACCACTTAGAGGAACCTTATTGATATGCCAAACGAACATGGGGGATTGAACGGGGATTGATGAGGACGACCGAGTACGGAACACGTGCGCTGACACGGGGCGTACGGTTGTGAAGAACAGAGGCACGACCCTGTGATCTGCATCTAAGGAGTAGTGGCAGTACGGACCTGTACGAAGAATAGTGGTACCACTTGGACACCCCCGACCATACGCCAGAGCCGACAGTACTATGTCCTAGGCCACAACTCTGACACCATCAGGGTAGACACCACTACGCCCTGAGCCAGTACACTATCAGAGTACCTGTGTACGTCCCTGTCGTCTGGGACTTGTTTGTATCCAGGGCCAATAGAGCCCCCCTATAAATAGGCTCCAACCCCTCAGGCTAAGGGGTTGGAAAACTGAATGTATGAAAGGGACTTAAGAAATATATGTTTCTGGTTTTCATTGTGGCCTGAGTTTCCTTCTGTTGATTAGAGTTCTTCCTATCTAATTCAAAGCTTTCCATAGTATAGAGATTAGAGTTTTCTAACCATCAATCGTTGACGAGTTCTTACCGTCAACAATATTTATATATGTGTATGATCCTGGCTGGTATTAATATTTATTAAAATGAGTCCATATATTCCGATGTGTACCTTTGATTTGAGCATTTAATACCAACGGGTGGAGTAGTCACCCTCGCCAACGGTGCCTTCGTCGGCAGCGTCCATGCTAGTGACTCCCATGTCAGTGGTTCCCTCGCTAATGATGCCTTCACTAACGGCCCCCTCGCCAATGCAAGCCTCAACATATGCAACGCTCTCAGTACCGACCTACTCTGGGGCAACCTAATCAACCCCATCCTTGTCAGCAGCCTCTATAATGGTGTTCCCTGAATCATTGGCGATGCCATCATCTATCTCCCCCTCGCATGTCTCCTCGGCTAGGTGAGCCTGACAGTATGAAAAAATGTTGATGGCAGCTAGCTCACCCATAAAACCAAAGTCAATGCCACGGTTGAAGCACCAAAGAGAGAACAACATGTTGTTGGTCTTCTCACTGCCGCTCCTGCTAGTCGCCTTGACATCGTGATGGGACTTGTCTTGTTCGGCCATAAGGAGTATGTGCATGGCATCATGCTAAATCTTCCACGCCTCAGCATCCTGCTGGGCAGATGTCGCTGCCTTGATGACATCCTCATAGGCAGAACGGACCCTCGCAAGGTCCTGCTCTGAAGCAGCAATGGCAGTACGGGAGCTCTCGAGTTTAGAGAGGGCACTCTCTAAATCCTAGCGGGTCTTCTAGAATTCTTCAGCATCCTGCTCAAGCTAGCAATGAAGGTTCACAACAGTTAGTGTTGCCTAAAAAACAAAGATAAAAAATAATTAGAACATGCTTAATAACATAAAGAAAATGAGACAAGTCGAGATGGTTACCATAACATTATTCTCCATCTATTGACGTGACAAGTCCAAAGAAGAGCTGGTGGTCACTGATGGCCAACTACGAAGGAGGGGGGGCAATGCTATGAACTTTAGCATCCCCCTTGCCATACTAAAATCTGCCAAAAGAGGCGCGAAAGGTGGTAACTTAGAAGAGGACAGTGCAGTGGAAGACAATGTGCGCTGACGCCGTAGGACACAGAGCGCTCTCCGGAAGAAGTTCCGGAGGAGTAGGACTGGAGGGAGTAGCAGCTGGAGATTGGATCCCGACCCTCTTTGCTTTCCCGCATGATTGACTCTGGGTCTAAGGCTGTTTCTTTTTCCTTCTAGAACCCCCTAGAAAGGTCAAAGGCGGAGAGAATAAGTCTAATGGGTCATTGTGTCCTGCAATTCAAAAATCAAGCAGTCAGACGAGGCATAAACGAAATCCTAACATCACATAAATAAGCCCAATAAATATCTTTGTCAACGTGTGGGCATTAAGTACCCAAAAAATCTGTGAATGAAGGCCCACTAGCAGGCACCCTTCCACTTGGGTGAGAATCGTAAGAACTCGGACCAGCCCAGTTCTCTAAATTGGACCCCACCAGGTCCTTGTACCCTATACCAAGATCATTACCACATGGATCAGTGGAGAAGAAAGGCATGGAGGTGAGCTCTGTAGCAGTAGGAACTGAGAAGTCATCAAATAAGGGGAGAAGCGAACAACCCAGCGAGGACCGCGAAGACTCCTCCTGCACCTGAGGAAGTCTCGAGGTCCAGGCCTCTGTAAACTCCGGAGCATCGTGAAGTACCTAGGATGAAGAATGGGATGTGCCTTGAACTAAGGGACTATGCGCCTCGGGGGTCGCCGGTCGCTGGTCACGAACCACGACTGGCCCTTTGTCGTTGACTGTCGTCGCGTCTCCACCGCTAGGAGCTGGAACTCCTCGGCTTGCTACATCATTCCCTTCAATGACCATGATCGGAAAACCCTACTCGTCAACAAATTCTATGGACTGGGAAGGCTTTGCTGCATTAAGATATCTGTGTGCACCCAAGAAACTGCAAAGCCGAAGGGTGTGGTCGCAAAGGAGGAAGTGTGCAGTCTTGTACTTCACCAGCACGTTGGCCTGATGATGGTTCAGGCGATCCACATACTCGGGACCCGCCGAAGGACGAGTAAGATGACCTGTCAAAACAAACACACACATCAGACTAATGCAAATCAAGTATAGTTAAGCGACTCCCAACGCCCCCTCGTAAGAGCTCGTTGGTCACCAATGACGAGGGCTCTCCCTACAGGGTAGCGAAAATGGCACCCAACGCCCCTAAGAAGTATAATAAAGAAAGGCAATTGAAATACTTACCAACTACCATGAAAGGTACAATGAATGGCGTTGATACTTCTCATGCAGAAATAGTTGTATGGGTACTCTCCGGCGTTGGATTTCTCACTAACCACCATATTTGAGACAACCCGTACGCGTCCTCTTTCAGATTAAACTGAAGATGGTAGAGAAAATGAATCTTGTGGGGCGTGGGGACTTCCCAACCTAACATGCAATAAAGTACATGGAGTCTGATAATTATATTGTATGAGTTGGGTGACAACAGAAATGATGCCGCCTAGAAATAATCAGCGACTTTGGTCAGATAGTCATGAATAGGAAGGATAGCCTTGGGATCGCAGTGTCAGCGACTCCATGTAAGCCACCCCTCTAGGGGCGATCTGGGTGCTCGCCCGACCCAGGGAGCCAACACTCGACGGTGTCCGGCATGACGTGGCACGATCTCATCTGCGCTAGCTGTGTGGCACTCATGATGGAGGGGTGATAGGTGAAGTTCCCATTGACAAATGAAGGCGGCCTGTAGCAAACCCGTCGAATAGCGACGGGAGAATCACCAATAGAAGAAGACCCGACTCGACGATGGCGGGAGTGCAGGTGGGCCCTACCCCGAGGAGGTCATGTAAGAGCAATATAATCAAATGGGTACCTCAAATAGACATCATTCAAAGAGTCAATACATATGAATTACAAGAATGGTCCATATTACATGCCTACTCTCCGCAGGTAATAGTGGCAAAACAGGTTTCGACACGACAACACGACTAAAAAATGCATTATTTTTGTGGGTTAGGGTTTGGAAAATTAACTGCGGGTCAAAAATTGGTCAGACCCATTTGACACGACATTTTTTTGGGTCAAGTTAGGGTCAACTCATGTGACATAAAACTGACACGAATTGACCTGTTTATGTTTAATATATTATTAAAATTATTAATTTATGGTTAAAATATTATTTATTTTTCCATAAAAAATAAATCTAAAGTGGAAAGAAATTCCTTAAAATAATATAGCATAACTAATCCACACTTGATAATTAACTGATATTAAAAATTGTTTATTGTGTTGATATTTTGGGATAAATTATTTAATTCATCAATTTTGTTTTTTACAAACTTTATATATGTTTATATAGTTTATTAGTTAAATGAGTGAAATAGATTGATGCAATAAAAAAATGTAAAATAAATCAAATATGTATTATTAATCATGTTGATCTACCAGTAGTGTGGGATGGGTTTGGTCAACATGTGAACACGACGGGTCGGGTTAGGGTTGATATTTTTTGACACGAAACATAAACGGGTCAGGTTAGGGTTGCCCAATAAGACATGCCAACTCGCCATGACACAACACAATGACACAAATTTCCAGCCGTACCCGCAAGCGAAGAGCGCAACAGCCCAATTAAAACAAATCCACCAATAATATGCAAAGTACCTCTTCTATTACCAAAGGATCAGTGAGAAGGGCTCAGGAACCTGTGGGCTCAACCGGTGAAAAATTCCTTGAGGCAACGACGACACTATCTACCAGCAAAGCGCAAGCAAAGTAAACTGACATTGGCACACACACCACCACATGAGAAAATGATGCATTGAGGTTTCGAGTCCCCAAAGGTAAGGCCAGGCAACCCGTCACCAAGCATTAGGGACGTTGATGAGACGCAGGGCCCTCGCGCGTGCTAGAGCCGAGCCCCTCGCGTGTTCCCCTGTGCGCACCAGAGCCAAGCCCTTCGTGTTGACCCACCGTCGAGCCCCTCGCTCTCTCCCAGCGTCAGGCCCCTCCCACGTGCCCAGTGACAGTCGCCAAGCGCCCCTCGCCGAACGCCCAGTCGCCGAGGGCCCCCATCACCAAAAGCCCCTAGCCACCTAGCGCCCCTCGCCGCCACTCTTTGTTGGGAATAGAGCCCTTGAAGCAATTGTAGTTGACAAATGTTTTAAATGAAAAAAATAATTGAATTGAATTATTATATATATAGACTATGTTCGATGTTATATGATAATATTAAGTCAATATTAGAAAATTCCAAAGTTTATCAATGTGGTCTTAATATCATATTGGTATGGGAGGATCGAGATTAAGATAATAAACTTAAACAATTCACAGTCAAATAAAGTTATGGAATCTTTAGATTAATTACTGTAGTACGGTCCACTAGTATTATGAATACATGTGACCTAGATCCGGGTTACTAGTGTAGTAGGACACTTTAGTGGAGGTACTTTGCATGATGAGAGTATGTAGAACTGGACCAAATTTGATTTGGTAATACTTGTTTAAACACAGTTTCATAGTATTAATCAAACACATCAAACGATGATCATATACACGATGATCTTAATCCTGAGATTACTATGAACTCCTATATATGTCATCTGATCCTTTGATTCATGCGTTAAGGTTTGTCAGAATGATCAAGCTAAGAACAATTGTTTTGGGGACTCAGTGATGAATAGGGCTGAGGACGTAGTTTAATAGATATGGAATATATACCTTCTTATAGATTGAATAATGGTTCCCTATTCGGTTGAATTTTGGAACTAAAAAGGTTATGAGCGCTCACGTTGCAAACTTGTTGTGACACAACCTTCACTAGTAAAGTCAATAGTACTTTAGGAACAAGATATAGCTAAAAGGGTAAAATTGTAATTTTATTCCCTTTTAATTATGAACCATTAATAGAGGATTAACACTGTATGTTATGATTATATCAATGGATACTTTATTCTTAATAAAGTAATCAATAAATATAGGTCTATAATTATCAAGAGTTCAATCTCATATTTTTAGTGGAGTAATCATGAGATTAATAAATATGATTATTTATTCAAAGAGCTTTGATTAATAATGTAATATTTATTAGAGTTTGATTTATAGGTTCATAGGTCCCCAGGGTGACTCTATCAACACAATATCAAGGTAAGAGTTGATACAAGGGTATAACTGTAATTTGGGAATTTGAGAAGAATTTTATTCTTCGGGTCAAGTATGCAATTATATGATAATTGAGGTTGAATAATTAATTTAGAATTAATTATTAATTGAAATATGTAAATTTTGAATTTCATATATATAGATAAATAAATAAATTTTTAAAATTAATAATTTTATTTGAGTGGGAGAAAATAAGATTGGTAAGTCAAAAATAGTTTTTGATTTATTGAATTTTAAAAGATGATGATAATGATGATCTTCAATTTTAATTTTGAATTTAAATGTTGAAATATGGTTGTCATCTTTTCCTTAAAAAGATTAACACCTTATTTTGTGGGAAATTGATTTTAATTAAATAATTTGTTGTAGCGATTTTTCGCCAACAGTATATTAAGAAATAAAAATGGTAGATTAGTGCTTAATATTAAACCATAATGAAATAACCAGAACTCCCTCAAAAACACAAAACTTTTACGTGGTTCAGAGGTTAAAATCCACCTAGTCCACGAGTCAATATTATTGTTGTTTCTCTCTCTACTCTGGCAGAGTTTCAGTAATATAGAATAATGGTCCCCTTTCTTGTCCAATATTCCCAATATTCATAGGGGAATCCCATAAACATGTTTGGGTAACCGGGTAAAAAAATCAATTAATTATACAAATGATATATAATTAATATAGATTATTCCCATATACATTAGGATATGATTTGACAACATAATAAATACGTTCCTGCTATCTTGAGTAATAAATGACATAAATACGATACAACTTGGTCATTGTGGACGGTCAAAATCCCACATTTGTAAAAAGGCCAAAAGCGCGTGCTAAGGTTCCATAAACGCTTAAATATACGCCCGTGCCACGAGGCCCTTGGGCCACCATCTTCTCGCAAGGAGGCACATAAGGCTATTACTGGCATGCCTAGCACCCAGGCACCCCATGGGACCTCTCACGCCTAGCCCTGCACCTCGCGAGACCCGTCTCACGCACTTATCACCCACGCCTCATGGGTGAGCCTGAGGTGCTTCAGGCGTCTCGCACAAGCTACTCAAGGGCTCCATCTCCCGCTCGCTCGCGCCTGGCCTTGTGCCCGCGCGCCCATGGCCTCACGTCCGCGCCCCCATGGCCTCGCGTCCGCGCGCCCATGGCCTCGCGCCTACGCGCCCATGGCCTCGAGCCCTTAAGAGCCTTGTCACAGCCGCATCCTAAGGGGCCTCGCGAGAAGCATGTCCTTAATAAAGGCCTCGCCATGACCGCGTCCTAAGGGGCCTCGCGAGCGTCATGGGAGTTCCACCACCAAGGGCCTCGTGGTGGAGGCTCAGCACCATAGGAGCTGCACCACCAAGGGCCTCCCGCCAGGGGAGTCGCGCCATCAAGGGGCCTCGCGAGGGAGGCCCCGCGAGGGGTGTCTCGCGCACCAGGGGCGCACCACCAAGGGCCTCGTGAGGGAGGCCTCATGCCAGGGGAGCCGCGCCACCAAGGGGCTCGCGAGGGAGGCATATTGCCTCGCACACCCAGACATCTGGCGAGGCCACGTACCTATCACCTATGTCCGTGGGTGGCCTTGAGGTACTTCGGGCATCTCGCGCCAAGGACCCGAGAGCCCCACCTAACGCAACGACCCTTACATGCATCAAGTGTCCACTCCCTACACCTCGATGCGGTATCTCTTACAAAAACCTATGGAGACCCCAATACTTAGAGGCTCCAGTACGAGTCGAAAGGACCATACTAGTACGATATTGTACGGGGTACGACCTGCAGGACCCCGTATGCCCAATCCAAATACTCATGCCATACAAGTAGTGGGAGTACTAGGAGAGAGGGCATGGCCTGTGTGTCTATGGCCAGATGTCAGAGTCGACACCACCACCACCTGCACCACTATGCCTGGAACCACTCCTCTGACATTTGTACGGATCAAGTAGTGGAGACATCCTCATTGCACCTGGCCATGTACTGGAACCAACACCACTACCCCTGATACCACTCTCCTGACAGTGTACTTGTGTACCACCTGGTCCCCTGGACCACAATGTATCCAGGGCCATTAGAGCCCACTATAAAATGAACCCCACTTCCACATGGAAGGGGGTTGGAAAAAATACTGTAGCACTACACCATAAGAAATACAAATTCAGTTCACCATTTTTCTTCTGCAAGTGTTCTTTGAGTTTCCAATTAGATCTTTAAGGTTTTTCTTTTGATAATCTCTATGTTTCTATTTTTTCTAACTTAGCTTGGTTGACGAGTTCTCACCGTCAACAGTTTGGCGCCGTCTGTGGGAGGGATAGATTGCAAGTCACTATTCTTCCGTCGATTCCGATAAGGAAAAATGCCCGACGTTCGAAACGGTTGAGAGAGTCGCGGGAGGTGGAAGTCAACCTTAACGGAGATCAGCTAAAAGCCTCCATGAGGGATCCTCCTCCACCTTCAAACATGGAGGCCCCAAGGGAGCCTGAGGCGCCTAGAGACGAAAGGGAGGCCTCGTCCCCGGCAGTCCCACCTGAGGAGGATCGCCCAAGGTCTGTGACTGCCCCAGCAAGAGGCGCCGATGAGTTCCTGCCTCCAAAGCCGCCGCAGGTGCCAAACCTTGGTCGACAGGATCCAGGCCTGTCGAAGCGCCGAGCTGACAAGCACCCTCGGGTCCACTCCGTCAGCTCAAGCTCGAAGTCTCAATTCTACAAAGATGAGATACGAGAACTTCACCGCAAGAATCAGAGGCTAGAGATCTCCTTGGAAAACATGCGAGAGGTGCTAAATGGGATGTTTCAAGGGAGATCAAACATGACACTCCCTAAGCACAAAGAGAGAGACCAGAAGGAGGTAGAAACCACTGTCCCAGTAGATGATGGAAAGACGCGACTCTTCACTAGTAACACCCCCTGAACGAGGCAACGCGAACATCCCGAACCACCGAAACAGCCCCAGAAGCCAGAGCCGAAGACCAATGTTGCCCCTCATAATGATGTCGAGGTCACCTCAGATCTACGGGAAGAACTCAACAAAAAGAGGGCGAGTAAAAGGACCACACCCCCTGCGGCGCCCCAGGGAGGCGAAGGGAGTGGGGATCCTAACCCATCCACGCTGAGAGATTCCTTGAACAAGAGGAGGCGAGACCTGGACAAATAAATGAAAAGCCTACGAAGCAAAATTGTCACTGCCTCTGGAGGTCAAGCCTTTGAGGACAAGTTCGACCATGAGTCGCCCTTCGTCAAGGAGATCCAAGCCATCCGGCTCCCAGCCAACTTTAAGGAGCCCCATATGACCCCCTAAGAAGGAAGCACAGATCCAAAATACCATCTGAACACATTTAATGATCTGATGAAACTGAGGGGAGTTAGTAGTGGAGCCAGATGTCACTGCTTCGCTGTCACATTGAAAGGACCTGCGTACAAATGGTTCAAAAGACTTAGACCGGGGTCCATCAGATCCTTGCAACAGTTTTCTGATGAATTCCTCCAGCAGCACCACGCCGTAAGGGACTACACGATGCCAGGCACCAGCCTCACCAACGTGAAGCAAGGAGAAAATGAGATTCTAAAGAGCTACATTCACAGGTTCAATATGGAGGCAGCTAAAGTAGGGAGCTTGACCCGTAGAGAGCTAAAAATGGCCATCACAGCTGGAGTGCACCCGAGAAGCAAGTTATGGGATAACATGCTCAAGAGGGAGGTCACAGACTTGGATGATTTCTACGAGTGAGCACAAAAATATATTCGCGTGGAGGATGGTCACGAGAGCCTCAAATCCGGACAAGGCCAGTCGCACCCAAAACCTTCAATCCGAGAAAACCAAAGCGGTACAAAGAAGAAGGGGGTCTATGAGGGAATGAGAGATGATCGACCCTGGAAGCATCAACACTCTGATGAGCGCATACAGGGCCTCTACACCTTTTACACTGACCTCACCCATGCGAGAGAGCATATTTTCGTTACGAACGAAAACCAGGTCCCTTTCAAAAGGCCCCCACCGATGAAAAAAGACCGGTTTAAAAGAGACCCCATAAAGTATTGCTAGTATCACAAGGATATCGGCCACACCACCGCGGAATGCAACCATTTGAAGGTGGAAATTGAGGAGCTCATCCGCAGGGGACATTTGGGCAAATATGTGCACAAGGAGAACCAGAGACCAGAAGAAGGAGCATCCCCGCCGCGGGCGCGAGAGGTGGCCCCAGAAGTATAGGGAGAGGTCAAGACCATCTTTGGAGGTCCAGGATTCGGAGGCGATTCAAGGAAGGGACGAGACAAATATGCTAAGGAGGCCAGACAAAGTCCACCACCGTGCGTCTTAAGTTTGGAGCAACGCCCCCCGAAAGGTTTCAAGGGCGAGAATGACTCAATAACTTTCACTGAAGAAGACGCGCAGTGGGTACATTTCCCTCATAATGACCCCCTAGTGCTAACTGTCCAGCTTGCGAACATGAGAGTACATCGGGTCCTAGTGGATAAGGGAAGCTCTGTAGACATCCTGCATCGCCCCGCTTTGGAGAAGATGGGACTGAGCGTCCGACACGTGAAACCCTGCAATACCTCCCTTTACGGGTTCACAGGGGACTCAATACAGCCCCTAGGTGCAATTGAATTAGGCCTCACTATGGGGGTACAACCCAGGCAAACCACCATAATGGCAAACTTTGTTGTGGTGGATTGCGCCTCAGCCTTCAGTGCGATATTAGGGAGACCCTCTCTGAGAGAATTGAAGGCGATAACTTATGTGTATCACCTAGCTATGAAATTCCCAACCCCTGCGGGAGTAGCATGCATGAAAGGGGAGCAGAAGGAAGCGAGGGAATGCTATAACGTGTCCCTTTGCACGGCCACAAAACCATCGGTGCCGATGGCAATGGTTGTGTATGAAGGCGCGATCCACACGAGTTGGACCCACGAGCTACGAAACACCTCAAGAAATGCTTCCAGTGAGGCTTCTACACCCGGTGCAAAGAGGACCTATGTTTTGGTTGGTCCATGTTATGTTAGCTTAGTGAGTAAGAATCAAAGAGGCTACCTAGGTAACCTCCCAATTAAATGTAACCCTTTTTTTTATATATGTCGTTGTAAACCACATGCTATGAATGAAACTATTCGCAACTTCATGTGCTATTTTTCTCCTTTGTGTAAGCATCAATCAAAGTGTTGGCCAAAATAAACTTCACCAGACACTTGGGGGGGAATAGTGGCCCGTGAAGGCAAAGCATATAGCAAACAGGAGGATCCTAAAAAGGACCCTCTAACAGGAGGATCTTAAAAAGGACTCGTCGTATCAGGAAGATCCTAAAAAGGACCCTCCATCAGGAGGATCCTAAAAAGGACCCTCTATCAGGAAGATCCTAAAAAGGACCCTCTAACAGGAGAATCCTAAAAAGGACCCTGTAACAGGAGGATCCTAAAAAGGACTCGTCGTATCAGGAAGATCCTAAAAAGGACCCTCTATCAGGAGGATACTAAAAAGGACCCCTTGCATCAAGGCCTTAAACGAATTCTTTAAAAAAAAAAAAAAAAAGGAATGCAATGCAATGCATGGTGAACCCTAACAAACAGGGAGGAGACCTTGCAAGGCATCTCCTGAGGTTCACAAGGATTAGCTACCCTTACAAATGTCAAGGAGGCCAAAAGGTCTTAAAAAAAAACAACAACAAGCTCCCAAATAAAGGCAGAGACTCTCTCCAATGGAGAAGCCCCAAAAGGAGCACCCGTCGATAAGCCTAGAACAGCCACCAAGCCGTCTAGCCAAAAAAGGTCCTGAAAGAGACCCTTGCAAAAATATTACTATGAATAATGACGAGAAGGACGCTTCTCACAAAAAATAATAAGCGCGCGCAAAAATATATGAAAGGATAGCTAGAACCCAAGGGGTCAAAATATCCTTATAGAAATAGTCAAGGGGCACCAAAAAAGGACCCATTGAACCCTTTCACATGGGCTCCAAAGGACCTCTAGCCTGATAAATAAAAGAGGGGAACCTACCAAACCCCATCATACAGGCTCAAAAAGACCTCAAACACAGAGGAATAAGAGATGATTAACTGCATATGTATATATTAAAAAAGAGTCTTGGTAACAGGGCAAGATTTAAAAAAAATGATCACAAGCACAACAAGGCTCAAATGAGCATACACCCACAGCGGGCTAACTGGCAAAGATTATGAAATAACGATCTCAGGGCCTCCTACCCCAGGCGTTCCATCCAACCGCCCGGGCGACGACATGCTCGCCAAAGGAGGAGAAATCGAAGTTTGGATCCAGCCTCCATACACCATCGAGGGCGCGCTCTATAGACCTATACTCAATGGCTGCCCTGTTCACCTCTAAGGAAGCAACCCTCTCCTACGACGCAGCTACATCAGCCTTAGCAACCTCAAGTTCAGCCTCAAGGGAAGTGACCCTCTCCTGCGATGCAACCGCGATAGCCTTGGCACCCTGGAGTTCGCCCTCTAGGCTGGTGACCTTTTCCTGCAGCATCATGGCCTTGACAACCGCCTTCTTCTTCCTTTTCGACGAGGCAGAAATTTTTGCCCGAGCCTTTTTTAGCCTAGACTTGGTTTCATCAAGCTCTCTCTCAAGCTCCTGGACCCAGGCCGTAAGACGGTCCCTCTCGGTACTTGACGCGGAAAGATTGTGAGCCGAGTCGGCAAACCGTTGAGCCACAGTATAGGCCTGCACAAGAAAGATAACAACAACAATGATAAGTAACAAAATATATATATATAATAAGGCCGACACAAGATGCATGAACTCACCCAAGCAGTAGTGCGCGTCAGAGTCTCCCCAAGGTCCGACATGGCGAAACTCCCAAGACCATTCCAATTAGCTTCAGGGAGGTCTGAGGCGATTTGGACATACCGCCGTCCGTAAGAGGTCGCCATGCGATTCACCCAGGGCACCCCTTCCGAGTCAAGGGTACCTGGCTAGGTAAGGATAGACAACCCGCTCGCCGAAACAGAAGGGGGTGCAGGAAAATTAGAAAAATGAGCCCCCGGTAGATCAAGAGGGGGTGCAGGAAGATTGGGAAAGTAAGCCCCCGATGGACCGGGGTCGAGGGGAGCCTGAGGAAAAGCGTCAAAGTTCGCGGGGTCGGGGCAAACAAAATGCCCCGGTATGGCCTGTTGACCTGGGGATTGGGGAGCCATGTCCGGGTCGAAAGGGACAAAGGGAGGACATCCCCCGGGAGACGAGGATAACTGGTAAGGTCGCCCGTGTCCAAGGGAGACTTCCTCCGGCACATCCTCAGCTTCACCTTCACCCGGGCAAGGCTCAGCCGAGGCAGCCTTCATCCTCTTTGACCCAGGAATAGTCCACAGCAACCTGGGATCAGAAACTGGGGACAGCTTGTGAAGATTAAGATTTTCCACAGTGAATAGGTACGCATCCTTTTTCATGGCGGGGTCAGCGTTGATAAGATCATTCACGGCGTCCGCTTCTGACCCAACAACTTCGAGTATGGTGAACTGCTCTGCATGATTCACACCATTGTCGACACAAACATAAGTTATAAAACAATAAGTTTCAATAAAAAGAAAAAAGAGAAGAAAAGGTGGCTCGAGGTACTTACTGGGAGCGAAACGGAAGTGCTCGCGAACAGAAAGAGGGCCTTTCACGAAGAAAAAGTCCTGCTTCCAGGACCCCGGGTTGGACACTGCGCCCTCTATCAAAGGGACTTCATTATTGGCATTTTGCAGGTAATAAAAGCCGTTGGATTTGGGAGAGGGCATGAGATTATACAGGAAGAGCACCTCTAGCGTCGTGGGAGCACGTTTGGCAAGTTTCGCAAACGCGATAAAGAGGCAGCTCAAGGTCAACCAACTGTTGGGTGCCAGCTGAAGTGGAGCAAGGTCAAAGTAGTTGAGAACCGCAATGAAGAACAGGTGTAATGGGATGGTACCACCCGCCTTCAGGATATGCTCACTAAGGGCCATGAAGTCGGGACTAGGGCAGTCAGCCCGGCACTTGTCCAAAAGGGTGTATAAGGCGTACTCCGGAGGAAGACGGTAGTGCTTTACAATTCCCATAAGTTTATTTTCAGACACGTGGGACACCAGGGTGGATGCTAGTAAAGGGGCATCGTCCTGTTCATTAATGGACACATGTCGCGTCCTCCCTTCGGCATATCTGCAAAACCAAAAGAAAAAGGTGAGGAAGAGACAGAACACTTGACTCTCCATTTTCTCTTCCTAGCAAGAGTCTTCCACCGGGGCACCGGCTGCGGAAGCGCTAAGCTAGGGAAGATCGAAAATCAGGGCTGAAGAGAAGCAAAAGTGGCCCCATGACAGTCATTAGGCAAGGATGGGCTAGAAGGCTCAGGCGGAAGATGTCCCTCCATAAACTCCAACTCCCTCTGCAAATCTAAAAGGGTCACCCTAAGGCTCGCTACATGGTCACTAAGGTCATGAGGGAAAGGTACTCCGTCTCCCCTCAACACCGAGTCAATTTCACTTTCTACCACCCAAATTTTATGCCTAAGTTCAGCCATGTGCTCAAGATGACGAATATAGGCCTCCCTTAAGGTGTCATGGTCTTGGTAAGGGTTTTCCTCATGGGACTCTGAGTCTGAAGACAAGTCAACAAACTCAACCCCTGGAGGAATGCCGAATGGACCGTCACTTTCCATGAGACCTCATCCCGAAAGAAAAAAGGGTTCACGTATAAATGAGAGGATTGCTACAAAACACAAAGGAATGGGCTTAAAACTTCTAGGCACAAACACTCTAAATGACCCGCTACAGGGTGTGAATAAAGGGGCTTGCCTCAAGACTAACTCACGACGGGCTCAGGCCAAAGTACCCCATCCCAAGTGGTGCTAATGTGGACCCAATAAACATAAGGGAAAAAGAGAATATACCTCAAGTAGGAAAAATGAGACGCTATCGTGGTCAAAAGGAGATTGGGGGCCAGAAGTACCGTAATGGTCAAAAAGAGCCAAATGGTCGAAAGTACGCGTCTGCAAAAATAAACAGAAAATATGTGTTAGCCTCCAAATATATGAAGGGATATAGACATACCAAAAATGAACTCAAATATAAATATAAAAAAAAAAGAGAAAAAATAAGGGAAAGGATAACAAAAATAAGGTTGTGGGGGATTGAACCCCTCACCTCTTGAAAGGAGCAAGGATCCCAAAACCACTAAGCTGAAGAGGTAAGGTGTGAATAATAGGCTAGACATGAAGACCTATTTATAAGAATAAAAAAGGAGAGTCTACTAGAACACCTAAAGGTCATCTCCTAGACTGGGGGGCAAGTGTAGACGGTCAAAATCCCACATTTGTAAAAAGGCCAAAAGCGCGTGCTAAGGTTCCATAAATGCTTAAATATATGCCCGTGCCACGAGGCCTTTGGGCCACCATCTTCTCGCAAGGAGGCACGTAAGGCTATTCCTGGCATGCCTAGCACCCAAGCACCTCGTGGGACCTCTCATGCCTAGCCTTGCACCTCGCGAGATCCGTCTCACGCACCTATCACCCACGCCTCATGGGTGAGCCTGCAGTGCTTCGGGCGTCTCGCACAAGCTGCTCAAGGGCTCCATCTCTCGCTCGCGCGCGCCTGGCCTCGTGCCCGCGCGCCCATGGCCTCGAGCCCTTAAGAGCCTCATCACAACCGCGTCCTAAGGGGACTCGCGAGAAGCATGTCCTTAGGGGCCTCGCCACGACCGCGTCCTAAGGGGCATCGTGAGACGCGTACCCTTTAGGGCCTCACGAGCGTCATGGGAGATGCACCACCAAGGGCCTTGCGGGGGAGGCTCAGCACCATGGGAGCTGCACCACCAAGGGCCTCGCGAGGGAGGCCTCACGCCAGGGGAGCCGCGCCATCAAGGGGCCTTGCGAGGGAGGCCTCGCATCATGGGAGTCGCGCCATCAAGGCCCCGCAAGGGGGTGTCTCGCGCACCAGGGGCACACCGCCAAGGGCCTCACGAAGGAGGCCTCGCGCCAGGGGAGTCGCGCCACAAAGGGGCTCGCGAGGGAGGCATATCGCCTCGCACACCCAGACATCTGGCGAGGCCACGTACCTATCACCTATGTCCGTGGGTGGCCTTGAGGTGCTTCGGGCATCTCGCACCAAGGACCCAAGAACCCCACCTCACGCCACGACCCTTACATGCATCAAGTGTCTCACTCCCTACACCTCGATGCGGTATCTCTTACAAAAACCTATGGAGACCCCAATGCTTAGAGTTTCCAGTACGAGTTGAAAGGATCATACTAGTACGATATTGTACGGGGTACGACCTGCAGGACCCCGTATGCCCGATCCAAATACTCATGCCATACAAGTAGTGGGAGTACTAGGAGAGAGGGCATGGCCTGTGTGTCTATGGCCAGATGTCAGAGTCGACACCACCACCACCTGCACCACTATGCCTGGCACCACTCCTCTGACATTTGTACGGATCAAGTAGTGGAGACATCCTCATGGCACCTGGCCATGTACTGGAACCAACACCACTACCCCTGATACCACTCTCCTGACAGTGTACTTGTGTACCACCTGGTCCCCTGGACCACAATGTATCTAGGGCCATCAGAGCCCACTATAAAATGAATCCCACTTCCACATGGAAGGGGGTTGGAAAAAATACTGTAGCACTACACCATAAGAAATACAAATTCAGTTCACCATTTTTCTTCTGCAAGTGTTCTTTGAGTTTCCAATTAGATCTTTAAGGTTTTTCTTTTGATAATCTCTACGTTTCTATTTTTTCTAACTTAACTTGGTTGAAGAGTTCTCACCATCAATAGTCATTAATGAGTGTATAAAGAATCCCCGAGTCTTGGGATCCTTTAGTTTGCGTTATGTCTAATTCATCACAAGCTGCATATCTCACCCGAGCTCATGCTTTGATAGCTATCTGACTCCGAGCTCGTGTTTGACAGCTATCGTACTCTAAGCTCGTAATGGACACCTAATATTAGGTCTGTCCATTATGATACTCGAGCTTCTCACATGGTTAATAATCAGATATTCTACTTGGTTATCTTTCCATGTATTTACATGCCAGTTGTACCCTAGTAGAGTGAGTCAACTCATGTTAAAATCAGGGTACAACATTTGCCCCCCAAGTTCCTACTCGTGTTTGATGTCGTTACTCTCTAACATACACAGTAGGGGCTTTTAGACTTCTGTCACATCAAATTATGTATGCCTATTACTCAAGTACTGGACACGTGGCTTTCTGGGATTGGCATCCATTCGGGTTTTGAGGACTGAAATAACTGTCCAGTCAACTTTTTGCCGCCATCTAGTCTATTTAATCTTGGCCCTTGGATCTTGAGCTAACCCAATTGGATGGCCCAAATAAATTTCTGTAGTTTATGTACAAATAGGGTGATCAGTCCTCAGACTTCAGCACCTTCGTATTAAAAAAATCTCCCTTTTCAAACTCTCAAGCTTCCTTTCTTGTTCTCCAGAATCCCTAGAACTTTTCATCGTATCCCAGACCTTTAGAAGCTTTCCAAGAACTTCCCGTGGCTATATCTACACCCTCTCCAAATTGAACATATTTCCTGTAAGTATTTTATCTCCTAGTTTGAAAAGTTTTTTTTTTTATTCTTCATTATCCAATGAGATTTTTTTTCAACAATGTTCATTGTTCGATATCGTTAGGCTATTTCTAAGTGCTAATAGAAAATAGTTTTCGGTTTAGGCTCCATGAGTGAACCCAAACGTATTTTAGAAATAAGACATTCATAAAACTAGACAAATTTCTTGGTTAATCTGGGGTAGCCCTAATGGCAAATCAGTTTAAAGAATACATGTTTTGGGTATAGAAACCGAACAATTTTTAGGTTTAATACCAGGTAGCTTAGGGGTTACGATTCCTTAGGCAGTTTTGCACTAAACCACTTGCCAAAGGAAAGTAGTGAGCCTGACATTTCTGACACACGGATCCCAAAGTATCTGGGGATTTTAAGAAACCTGGGCGCGTAGCCTAGGATATCATGTGGCATCATGCGATGAGGCCAGAACAAACTTTAGCTCGTATAGTGAAAGTAATCCATTTCGTCCTTCGTGCCTCCATGACCATAGTCATAGACCATCTTAGGTCGCCTACTAACTAGGTTGCTTTGTTGTCAGGCGATCTGATGGCACTTCCTAAGAAGAATACCGCGAGGTCGTCCACTCAACACAAAGACAAAGAGAAGCAGATCACCTTTGAATCTCCTATCCCACAATTTGGTCCGGTTGTGGAGAGAGAAGTCATCGTTGACCCCAACGTATTCTTCGAGGATGAGCGTTTAGTCTGGAAGATAACAACTCAAGGAAAGGTGAACAAAATTATGTTGAGTCACAACATCGAAATGGGAGTTGAGGGTCTCCTCGCCCGACCTGCGTTTGAATGGGAAAAGAGTTGTGCCCCCTTCCAAGATGACTTTGGGGCTTGGAGTGACGAGCACCTGAAGGCTGGTGCTTTCCTCCCTCTGGACCAATACTTCGTAGATTTTTAAACTACGTGAAATTGGCTCCCTTCTAGCTCCCCCCGAATTCCTACAGACTTTTGGCGGGGCTAAAATATCTATTTCTAAGGCATGAGTGGAATGTCCCCACTCCAGCACATATTTTATATTTCTTCTGCCTCAAAGTGACCTCTAACCAGAAAGGGGGAGGTGATGGGTTCTACTACCTTACACGGTTTCCGAATTCCACCTCCTTCATGAAGCTCCCTAGCCATCCAAACGACTATAAAGATTTATTCTTTATGTCGAATGGGATCATTAAATTGGAATATCGGTACTTCAACCATCCTAGTAAGTCCTCTATCTTTGTAAACTCAGCACGTGAATTTTGTCCCTTTCATTGTAAATACTTTTTTTTACATATATTCTGACTGAGTTTGTTTCTCATACAGCTATATTCGCAAGGACGGGCAAATCTGTGACCCTCAGGGGTTAGTACGAGACTTTGTCCAGTCTTCCCCCCAAGGAAAAAGATTATCGACAGGTCATGAATGATGCCACGATGTTGGCATAAGAATTTATCAGCGAGGGTCAAACACTAGCTCTGAGGACCCGAGCTCCACTTCCGGTTATCCTCGAGCTCCCATCCTGTCAAGAGGCCTTGCCAACCACTGAGGACACTAACGAGTAAGAGACTGTGGTGCCCCTCATGCGATAAAGACGGGCTCCTAAAGTTAACCAAGGGGCCGATCTTCACCGAGCTACGTCGGGGGTAGCAGTCGGCCCCTCCGGCCAAGGTAACCCATACCCCTTTAGAGAGTTAGATCAGGCTTCTTCCAACTTTAGGTTAATACATTTTAATCCAAAGCAGCTCATTAGCCACCATCCTACCAATCCGAACCTAAACATAACCCTCCTCCAATGCGTGGATCATTTGGTGGTACGCTATGACCACAGCTATCCCAGAGCCACCGTTGTAGTTGGTAACACGCTAAACTTTAGATCCTCTATCTTTGAAGAATATGGGACTAATCGTAGGACTTGGTCTTCTCTGCTCCAGGGTGCATTTGCTCCTGGGTTCAGGCAGTACGTAGATGAATCCAGCCCCGAGGAGGGACCTGAACCCCCTAGGATCCAAGAGATTGTAGCCTTAGATTCCCCCTCCCCTCCATTAATCCAAGAGTTGGAGGTCGTGCCTAGCCCAGTCCATACACCCAAGATGATCGTAATAGATTCCTCCCCTAGCCCAGAGGGTAGGATCCTTGTTCTTTTTATATATACATATTACCTTTGAAACATTACTTTTGTGAATTAACTCCTCTTTTTTATTTTCAGGTGAAGAGATGGAATCGACATGAGCTCCTGATTTAAGGAGTGCCTTCCAGGCTGGAAGGTCCGGAACTGGTCCCATCTTGAAAAGGCCCAGGGTGGTGAAGAAGGCCACCCCTAAAATGGGGGGTACTACAATATCCCCCTCTAAGGGTAAAGATGCGAGCTCTACTCGAGAGCCAGCTCTGGTGACAACTGTCACCATTCGGCAAGTTCCTCCTCCCCCTCCTTGACATATGCCTCCCTCACACCCTAAAGTAATTCAAACCAAAGCCCCTGTCATCCGGATACCGGTTGAGCCACACGATCTGGACAAGATCCCTGAGGCCTTTCGGGGTATCGTGTATGAGACAGCGAGTCACGTGGTGGGCCATGCATATAAAGCTAGTGCTAGGGATCTGAGGGCCATAGAGGAGCGCAGCCTGGAGGATGTCCTCGAGTCTGCTATGGGGATGAACCTCACCGTGAGTCCTTTTCCCACTTCTGATTCTTTTTCTTTACTACGTGTTCTTTCTATTTTTTTTATTGACTTGCTTCGTTATTCTGCAGTCCGTCCTGGCCCAAAACCAAAGCATAGCTCGTGCTAAGGCCAGAAACAAAGAGCTCTGAGTCGAGCTGGCCGCTGCAAAAGTCGCCCTGAATGCTGCTCAGGAGAATGAGCATGCCACCAAAGCCGCCCTGACAGTTGCTCAGGAGAGTGAGCATGCTGCTAAGGCTGCTCTTATCTCTTCTTAAGATGGCGAGCAATCCACAAAGACCGCATTGTTCGCCTCTCAGGCTCAGGTTGCAGAGGCGAGTCGTCGTGCTGAATAGTTTCAGGCCAAAAATGACGAACTCAAAGTGAAGCTAATCGAGTCCAAAGTTAAAGCCAAGGAGGAAGCGGCATTGTCATTGTCAACAATGGAGGAGATGCTTTACCATTGCTGGGCTTTCAACCAGGACAAGAACTTCTCCTTCATGGAGCCCGAGCTGTGGGATCCGTATCTTGCTAAATTCAAGATTTGGTTTTTGCAAGAACCCTCGGAAATTTGTGAGGCTTCCGGAGAAGCTGAGGGAGATGGTGAGCAGGTTACTTTAGTGGGGCGAGCTGACGGAGCCCAATGAATTTATTTAAGATTTTCTTTTGTAATCATTATCATTTTCTAACCGTCCCTTAGGATTAAAACAATTGCCTTCGGGCTTAGCTCGAGGTTTTTTCTCTTCGATGTGATGAGATTTTTTCTTATTTGAATATACATCTAACTTGTGAACTATTTGTCTTTCCATTATTATTTTCTCATGTTTATGAATCTTTAGACTCTTGCACATTCAAAATCTTAAGGATCGACTTTAGATCGAGATAGATTATATCAATCTTTATTGTATCCAAGATTTTGCTCGCTTATTTGCATCATACATGTTAAGAATCAAGCCTAGGACCTGGCTATATCCATGGTTTTAATAAGCTTAATTGCATTATACCTATTGAGAATCAAGCCTCAGACCTGGTTATATCCAGGGTTTTTTTTTTTTAAAAAAAATTTACATTTAGTTCGTGCTAGGTTTATTGAAACCTCGGGCTTTAAAGAGCCATTGAATAATCAATTTCTCCAAGCCTCTAAGCTTTGGACCTGGTTATATCCAGGGTTTTAGATGAATTAAATCTTATTTTGGGCTAGGTTTATTGAAAACTCGGGCTTTAGAAAGCCGTTGAATAATCAATTTCTCTGAGTTTTAAGCTTCGGACCTGGTTATATCCAGGGATTTAGATGATTTAAACTAAGTTTGCGCTAGGTTTAAAACTCGAGTTTTAAAAAGCCGTTGAATAATCAATTTTTCCAAGCTTCTAAGTTTTTAATCTTATCCGAGTAGGCTTAATTTTTTCAAAAAACTCACCAACCTCAGTTATGTGCCCCCCAAGTAACCAGAATGTATAAACTTTCCTGGTTGCTTTTACAATTATGAGAACACGAACTCGCAATGATAAAACTAAGAAATGGTTATTTAATAATCCATCTATTATTTAATTGAAATGGCTTTTATAAATAAGCCTTACATTAATTGTAGTACTATTGATAATACTTTTTCAAGTGAAGAGCATTCTAGGTCCGTGGGACTACTTCCCCATTCAGTTAAGCTAGCTTAAAAGTTCCCTCACGTAAGACCTCTATGATCTGATATGGTCTTTCCCAGTTCAGGCCCAACACACCATCCTTAGGGTCTTTATTCGCCAAAAAGACCCTTCAGAGAACCAGGTCTCCTAATCCAAGTCCACACCCCTTGACTTTTGAATTGAAATAACGAGTGATCTTTTGTTGATATTGGGCGAGCTGTAATTGCGATTCCTCTCGTTTTTCTTCTATTAGATCGAGAGATGCATTAAGTAGCCCGTTATTGTGTTCTTGATCAAATGTCCTTTGCCTGTGAGTAGTTACCATTGCTTCAATTGGAAGCATGGCCTTGCTTCCAAAAGCTAGGGAAAAAGGAGTACGCCCCGTGGAGGTCCTAGGAGAAGTTTAGTAGGCCCAAAGTACTTGCGGGAGCTGTTCGGGCCATATTCCTTTGGCTTCGTCTAACCTCTTCTTCAGGCTCACCTTAAGGGTCTTATTTACAGCCTCGACTTGCCTGTTGGCTTGTGGGTATGCTAACGACGAGAAACTCTTCGTTATGTTGTATCTTTCACAAAAGTTTGTGAAGAGATCACTATCGAACTACGCCTCGTTGTCTGACATGATCTTCTTAGGGAGTCTAAATCGATAGATGATACTTTTCACCACAAAATCCAAGACTCTCTTTGAGATGGTGGTTGCCAGAGGTTCTGCTTCTACCCACTTCGTGAAGTAATCGATCTCCACCACCGCATATCAAACTCCTTGTTTTCCCATAGGTAGGGAACCTATCAGGTCAATTCCCCATGTTGCAAATGGCCACGAGGAGGAAATCATTGTTAGCTCGACTGGAGCAGCTCGGGCAACTATGGCAAAACGCTGGCATTTTTTGCACTTTTAAACATACGAGATCGAATCTTTCGTTAAAGTGGGCCAAAAATAGCCCTATCTTAGTACCTTCAGCGCCAGGTTTTGCCCCCCAGCATGATCTCCACAAAAACCTTCGTGTATTTCTTGCAAAATGGTTTTGGATTCCTTGGGCAGAATACATCGCAGGAGAGGCAATGAATGACCATGCCGATATAAGGTTCCATCGACTATTACGTACCGTGGAGCTTGATAGAGTATTTTTCTCGCGTCTTTTCTATCATCGGGTAATTTTCCAGTTGCGAGATATTCCATTATAGGAGTCATCTAGGTCGGTCTTATGTCAATCATTCCGACCTCCATTTCTTCTCTTGTTACACTTGGGCTTTCTATGAACTTCACTGGTACTACATTTAGTGTTTCAGCCTCTTTTGTGGTAGCAAGTCGTACCAAAGCGTCAGTGTTAGAATTCTGCTTGCGGGGTATATGTTCAACAGAGCTGTACTCAAATTCAGATAGTTCCCCCTTTACCTTAGCTAGGTAGGCCGCCATCTTGATGCCTTGAGCTTGATACTCCCCCAATATCTGATGTACCACGAGTTGGGAATCACTGTAGCATTGGATGGCTCTCGCCTTCAACTCTCTTGCCACCCTCAGCCCTGCCAGTAAGGCCTCATATTCTACTTCGTTGTTGGATGCCTCAAATTCAAATCTTAGAGTTGTATGGAATTGATGTCCCTCTGGTGAGATTAAGATTATCCCAGCTCCTGATCCATTCTCGTTCGACGATCCATCAAAGAATATTTTCCATAATTCCTGCGCTGACTCCCTCATGAGCTCGTCTTGAAAACTGGTGCATTCAACCATAAAATCAGCAAGGGCCTGACTCTTGATTGAAGTTTGTGGCATGTACAATATCTCGAACTGGCTAAGTTCGATGGCCCATTTTAAAAGATGTCCCGACATTTCAGGTTTTTGCAAAACCTACCTTAAAGGTTGGTTGGTTAAGACATTGATAGAATGGGACTGGAAGTATGGCCGGAGCTTTTTAGAAGCCAATATCAGACAGAATGTCAGCTTCTCTATTAGTGGGTATCATGACTCAGCTCTGAGAAGCCTCTTGCTTACATAATACATTGGTTTCTGAGAACGGACTTCTTCTCGAACTAACATGGCACTGACTGCATTCTCTGTCGTGGCCAGATAAAGGAACAGAGACTCTCCAAGTATTGGTTTAGATAATACCGGGGGCTCAGCCAAATGCGTTTTTAGGTCGTGGAATGCTTGTTCGCACTCCTCTATCCACTCAAATTTCTTGTTTCCTCTGAGCAAGTTGTAGAATGGCAGACACTTGTCAGTGGATTTCGAAATGAAGCGATTCAAAGCAGCCACCCTTCCAGTGAGGTTTTGAACTTCTTTTCACAACCTGGGTAAAGGCATTTCTAACAACAATCTAATATTTTCAGGATTTGCCTCTATTCCCTTCATCTTGACTATGAACCCCATAAACTTTCCAAATGCCACCCCAAAAGTGCATTTCTGGGGATTTAGCTTCATGTCATGTCTCCTTAATATTCCAAAACATTCTTCTAGATCAGATACATGGTTATTGGCAGTCTTCGACTTGACAAGCATGTCATCAACATACACCTCCATATTTCTCCCGATTTGGTTAGTGAACATTTTGTTGACCAAGTGTTGGTATGTAGCCCCGGCATTCTTCAATCCGAATGGCATAACTTTGTAACAATATACGTTATGCTCAGTCATGAAACTAGTATGCTCTTAGTCCATAGGGTTCATCACGATCTAGTTATATCTAGAGTACGCATCCATGAAAGACATGAGCTCGTGACATGCCGTGGCATCTACCAACTGGTCAATCCTAGGAAGTGGGAAACATTCCTTGGGGCAAGCTTTGTTTAGGTCGAAGAAGTCGATACAGGTTCTCCACTTCCCATTAGGCTTCGGGACCAGCACGGGATTGACCACCCAGATCGGGTATTTTGCCTCCCAGATAAACTCGCATTTTAGTAACCGAGTTACTTCTTCCTCAAGGGCTTCAGCTCGGACCGTTCCCAAAAGTCTCTATTTTTTAGATTTTGCAAGCACATTCTTGTCAAAATTTAAAGTGTGCATTATTATATTCGGATTGATTCCCACCATATCCTCATGCGACCAAGCGAAGACGTCCAGGTTTTTCTGTAAAAAAATCAACGAACTCCATCTTTCTTTTGTCGTCAAGATTCTTTCCAATCTTTACAACTCTTGAAGCTTCTTTGGGATTGATGTTTACTTCCTCGAGCTCTTCTATGGCTTTGAGCTCTGATCTGTCTTCACCTACCCGTGGGTCAATGTTGTCGCGTTGGACGAGCTCACTGTCCTCTTCCTGCTGAGGTTCTTCCATCCCACAAGTAACTTCTACTTCTTGGGACTCCTCACCTCCGTCATTTATGACCATCGTTTGCTGCCTAGGTTGTGATTTTCCTTTCATAGAAATGCTATAGCATTCCCTGGCAACAAGTTGATCACCTCTGACTGTGCATATCCCCGTAGTAGAGGGGAATTTCATTGCCAGATGACAGATAGAGGTTATGGCTTCAAATTCCATCAGAGCAGGTCAGTCCAAAATCGCATTGTATGCGGCCGGACAATCGATTACCTCGAAGTCGAGTACTTTGGAAATTGTTCGTGACTCTTCTCCCAATGTGACCACAAGTCTGATTGTCTCGATGGTCGCTGACCCTTCACCCAAAAACCCGTACAAGGTCATCAAGGTCGCCTTCAAATCGGTTATGGATATCCCCATTTTTTCAAGGGTGGACCTGAAAAGTAGATTTACAGAGCTTCTGTTATCCACTAGTGTTCTTCGGACCCCTCGGTTGGCAAGCAGAAGGGTTACTACCAGCGGATCATTATGTGGGAATTGGGCGTGGCTAATATCCTTTTCCATGAAAATGATTGGTTGCTTTTCCAATCATTGCTGTTTCGATAATCGTTGCTCCAAGACGAACTCCACCCCATTATGAGCTTTCAGCTCATTAATGTACCTCTTTTGGGTCTCGCTACTCATGCCCACCAAATGAGGTCCTCCTGCAATAGTGGTTATATCTCCCCCCACAATCGGAGGAGGTTTAACCTGATTTGCCTGAGCTCCAGATTGGGGAGGGCCTAGATTCTCAACACGCGTTCGTGGAGCGAAATTATTTGCGAATGAGGGAGGATTTATCCTGTTGTTCCCATAAGTTGGAATATCTCGTTGAGGATGAGGTGGTGTCATATGTCTTACAGGTGATAGAGGATGCCTTCTTGGCGAGGCTATCCCCGTTCCAGCAGGATGCACTAAATTAGCCCACTTCTGTTCTACTCCCATGTCCCTTGGTCTCTGTGCCTGGCGCTTCGATCATGGCACAGAGGGATTTGTTGGAGCGTTGTGCCTTCGTGAGCCTATCCCAGCCCTTCCTCGTGGATTGTCATGGGTGTTTCTGGGGATCTGTGAAGAAGGCACCAAACTTAGGGTCGTAGTCCTGACCGATCGACTGACATGCTGATGACCCCTGTGATGGTCAGTGGGCTGAACATTTTGGTGGTGTCACCCTGAAGGCAGAGAAATTGGAGTGGCGGTTCTGATAGATCGACTCGATTTAGACCGATTATTCTTGTGGGACTTACGAGACCCACGTTGCCTCTTTCTGACATTAACGTCATTTGCAAGAGGGGGTAACCGAGCCAAAACCTCCTCAATCTGCCAGTTTGCTCTAGCGAGATGGCTCCTCAACTGCATGTTTTCCATCTCGATGGCAGTTAGATAGCCTGGGTTAGGGTTCGGCGGTAATGACGTCGAACTCCTAGTATCGCCCTAACCCGCCGGTTGTTTTCCCAGACGTTGTTGAAATCCAGACCCCTTTCATTGGGAACAGCCATATGATGGGCCTCCTGCCCACCAGGCTGTTATGCCTCATTATCGTGCATCGAACGAGTGACCACCATGATGAAAATTTACTGGAACTTATGAAGCACTAATTTACTCTCAATGAAAGCACCAAATTGTCGACGCGGTTTTTTGCCAACAATATATTAAGAAATAAAAAGGGTAGATTAGCGCTTAATATTAAACCGTAATGAAATAATCAGAACTCACTCAAAAACACAAACCTTTTACGTGGTTCAGTGGTAAAAATCCACCTAGTCCACGAGTCAATATTATTGCAATTTCTCTCTTCGCTCTGGCAGAGTTTCGGTAATACAGAATAATGGTCCCCTTTCCTGTCCAATATTCTTAGTATTTATAGGGGAATCCCATGATCAAGTTTGGGTAACCGTGTAAACAAACTGCGTAATTATACATATGATATATAATTAATACAGATTATTCCCATATACATTGGAATATGATTTGAAAACATGGTAAATACGTTCCCGCTATCTCGGGTAATAAATGACATAAATACGATGCAACCTAGTCATTAATGAGCGTATAAAGAATCCCCGACTCTTGCGATCCTTCAGTATGCATTATGGCTACTTCATCACGAGCTGCATATCTCACCCGAGCTCATACTTTGACAGCTATCTGACTCTGAGCTCGTGTTTGACAGCTATCTTACTCTTAGCTCGTAATGGACGCCTAATATTAGGTCTAGCCATTATGAATCTCGAGATGCTGACATGGTTAATAATCAGATATTCTACTTAGTTCTCTTTCCATGTACTTACCTCCCAGCTGTACCCTAGCTAAGTGAGTGAACTCATGTTAAAATCAAGGTACAACATTTTCCCCCAAGTTCCTGCTCGTGTTTGATGTCGTCACTTTCTGACATACACAGTAGGGGGTTTTATACTTCTGTCACATAAAATTGTGCTTGCCTATTACTCAAGTACTAAACACAAGGCTTTCTATGATTGGCGTCCGTTCAGGCTTCTAGGACTGTAATAACAGTCCTATCAACTTTTTGCTGCCATGTGGTCTATTTAATCTTGGCCCTTGGATCTCGAGCTAACCCAATTGGATGGCCCAGATTAATTTTTGTAGTTTACGTATAAATAGGGTGATCAGTCCTCAGACTTCAGCACCTTTGTATTAAAAAAATCTCCCTTTTCAAACTCTCAAGCTTCCTTTCTTCTTCTCCAAAATCCCTAGAACTTTTCATCGTATCCCAGACCTTTAGAAACTTTCCAGGAGCTTCCCGTGGCCGTATCTACACCCTCTCCAAATTGAACATGTTTCCTGTAAGTATTTTATCCCCTATTTTGAAAAGTTTTTTTTGTATTCTTCATTATCCAATGAGATTTTTTTTCAACAATGTTCATTGTTCAATATCGTTAGGCTATTTCTAAGTGCTAATAGAAAATAGTTTTCAGTTTAGGCTCCATGAGTGAACCCAAACGTATTTTAGAAATAAGACATTCATAAAACTAGACAAATTTCTGGGTTAATCTGGGGTAGCCCTAATGGCAAATCAGTTTAAAGAATACATGTTTTGGGTATAGAAATCGAACGGTTTTTAGGTTTAATACCAGGTAGCTTAGGGGTTATGATTCCTTAGGTGGATTTGCACTAAACCGCTTTCCAAAGGAAAGTAGTGGGCCTGACATTTCTGACACGCGGATCCCAAAGTATCTGGGGATTTTAAGAAACCAAGGCGCGTGGCCTAGGATATCACATGGCATCACGCGATGAGGCCAGGACAAACTTTAGCTCGTATAGCAAAAGTAATCCATTTCGTCCTTCGTACCTCCACGAACACAGTTATAAACCATCTTAGGTCACCTACTAACTAGGTCACTTTGTCGTCAGGTGATCTGATGGCACTTCCTAAGAAGAAAATCGCGAGCTCATCCACTCAACACAAAGACAAAGGGAAGCAGATCGCCTCTGAATCTCCTATCCAACAATTTGGTCCGGTGGTGGAGAGAGAAGTTACCATTGACCCCAAAGCATTCTTTGACGCTGAGCTTATAGTCTCGAAGATAATGACTCAAGGAAAGGTGAACAAAATTATGCTGAGTCACAACATCGAAATGGGAGCTGACAGTCTCCTCGCCCAACCTACGTTTGAAGGGGAAAGGAGTTGTGCCCCCTTCCAAGATGACTTTGGGGCTTGGAGTTATGAGCACCTGAAGGCTGGTGTTTTCCTCCCTCTAGACCAATACTTCGCAGACTTTTTAAACTACATGAAATTGGCTCCCTTCCAGCTCCCCCTGAATTCCTTAAAACTTTTGGCAGGGCTAAAATATATGTTTCTGAGGCATGAATGGGATGTCCCCACTCCAGCAAATATTTTATTTTTCTTTTGCCTCAAAGCGAGCCCCTGCCAGAAAGGGCGAGGTGATGGGTTCTACTACCTTACGCAATTTCCGAATTCCACCTCCGTCATCGAGCTCCCCATGTGTGTTCCACAATACAAATATTGTATCTGTATAGTTTTTATTTTATTTAATTAATTATTTAATAATTTGATAATGGTTTTTCAAATATGGTAAGTTAGATATTTACCTAAAATCAAATCCTATCATCATTATTATATTGTATTATTATTTGGAATAATAAGGTAATATAAATCTCTATATATATATGATATAGAAGAATAAGAGAAATATACTACAACACAGATATGAGATAACAACACAATACACAATTCATAATAGTTCTCAGAGCTTTTGTCAGACAAAAACTCTCTATTTCTTCTTCTTTATTCTGGCTATTCTCAGACTATAATCCAAGTTCTCATGTGTTGAGAAATACTTGTGATTCCTAAAATACAAACCCATGTTCTCTATGTGCCCACACACATCTTGAGGTGTAGAGAACACTCCAGAAGATCGTGGTTTGAGTGCTCAAAGCTTTGGACAGGAAGATCGTTAAAAATACAAAAAGACTCAAGGACACTTAATAGGCTTCAAGAGGTAAAAGTTTATGTTCTTTTTTTTGTGTTTATATATTCTATATAAATATATTGTATATTTATATACATATTTGTTGCATGATTAATAGTATTGTATGATAATATTTCTGGATTGTTTTCTTAGTCATATAAATTGTTTATATGATTATTGAAAGAAATTTGATTGTTATTGTTATGTTGTTCTTCATAAACAAACAATGGGTCCACCACGCATGAGTTTTTCGCTGCGTGCTCTAATTGGTTTTCCAACACTCATCCCTCGTGCCTACAGCCAATGGCACTTGTCACCCTAATCGGCACCCATGGATAACCCAAGGGACCCAAGTCGCCCCAATGGAGAAATTGGATAACCCAAAGTAAAATTCCTACAAGAATGTGCCTTATTCTACCTAACCCACTCAATTTATATCATTAATTTTATGGATTAAGCCAGAAATTGAGAGATCATTCAAGACACACGCACTCTACGAAAGGAATGCAAACTTCAAAGAAAATGCAAAATTAATGGGCAAATGAGCTTACCACAACAAAGAGAGCGCTTGGAGGAGACGCACCAAAGGCGAGAGATGCAAGCACTTGCTAGAGAGAAACCAAAGGGTGGCGGCGAGCTAGAGGAGAGAAACGACCACCTCTTTTGAGACACTAAATTAAAATGGAAAGGCACCACCTTTATAGGCTCTTGGGCTAGGCGCTCCATCACAATGCTCCAGTGACTGAGTAATGCCCCCATGGAAGAAGAAGGCATAGAAATGGAAACTTGATTTTTCAAGAAGTGAAATAAGGCAAGTGAGGGTATAAGGCCCCTCCCCCATCGCCACCTTATAAAAGAAAGCGCCTTGGAGGTTCTCTGCCACCACCTATGGATGCACTGTTGGAGCGGGATCCACTCACTTTCGACGAAAAAAGGAAATACCAAATACTCAAAATAATTCCCAAAAATGGAAACCCCCCCCCCCCCGGATGACACAAATTACAAGGCAAAGCCCAGGACCCCGTCGCCGGTCACCGTTCTGCACCCCACCAACGGCGACCACAGTCATCAAAAGTGGGAAAAAGAGGCGTGAACCGTATCTCCTAATCACGACCCGAGCCCTAGGCTGTGAAAGATTTATAATATCTATAACTTGGGTGGTCAAAGGTCAAACTTTGACCCTTGTTGGAAAATAACCATTATAAATTATCCTTTAGTTTATTCCAAATAGTAGTATAATTATAAGTAAAAAATAATGAATTAACTTTTATAATTATAAATAAAAATATTAGTGATAAAAGCAAGATCATCTATCATTATACATAGAACAGTAATATTCGCACAGTTATGTAGTCACCAAACAGTTCAATTTAATAAGTCACGAAACACCAAAATAATAATTAGCATCCATCATTCCTCATTCCTAACTTTTAAATAGCTAATTTAGAGACACCTACCATAAGTGTGATAGTCAATATCCCATATTCCGTGGGGGGAAAGATCGGGTAAAGTTGTGCAATCCCACACTACCTAGGGAAGGTCAAGATGATTCTAAGACTGTGTATGTATGGGACTACACATTTGAAAATGGCTTAAATGGATTAATGGGTACTATCTATATCAACAAGATGCATCTTCTTTTCGGTAGCCCATCACTTGAGAAATCCAAAGTTAAGCGTCCTTGACCTGGAGTAATCTTAAGATGGGTGACCTCCTGGGAAGTTTTCCGAGGAAGCGTGCGAGTGAGGAAAAAGCACGCTGGAAAGACTCGTGTTGGTTTGTAGGGCCAGTCGTCATTCCAAGAAGAAATCATAGTGACATAGGGCATTACAATAAGGTTCCACATCAAATACATATAATGTTCAAAAGATAGGACTAAGGCACTAAATGAAACTAGGCCAAACACATTGGCTCCATCAATAATTCACCTTCCACATTCGCATCACAGGGTTCCTGGATTAGGAGAGATATATGGGGTGAGCTTATGAAGCCCAGTAGGAAAGCAACTAATAACATAAGACCCAAAATGTTTAATAAAATCCCTGCATGGTTAGCTTTAAAAATAAAACATACATCACCATATATAAACCAAAATAGAGAGCGAAACCACACATAATCACAAGAGCATAGCTACACGTGCACATCACACCGTCCACTAGATCCCTAGTTCATGTTACCCATCATAGAAAAATCGACATCATAAAACATGCAGATTAAGTTTTCAATTTTTCAAACATTTTATAAATATCGAAATTGGAATATGTTTAATGTCATTCAATACGATTAAAATACGTCTAATAGTCAAGTTGAGTCCCTACCTCCTAAGAATTTTCAATCCGAGCCCAAAGCGACGCTCCTAACCTTAATGATGATCCTAGAGTGATTTAGTTCAATTTTAATATCACGTTTTTCCTACGTGCACCAAAATGGAAAAAGAATATCATCATTGCATTCCTTATTCAAAATTGTGTCCAACGACATATAATATGACCATAATTAAAATTTGAAGTTCTGAAACCTCACCCAAGCGGTGCACAATAGCGGTTGGTGGCGGCAGTGAGCGGTGTATCAAAAACTTCAACGAAGGTAGGCATGGCATATATCAAAATGACCACATCGTCGAGTAGATCACGTTCATGCAAACCATCGATCCAAAAAGTGCTCAGAGTCGCTTGAAAGTGGCGAAGATGCCCAAAATCTCGCCAGAGAAAAATGGCGAGTTGACTGGAATGGCTTAGTGGGTTTTGTTTTTCTCTCTACGTTGGTTCCAAAGGTACCAACCACTCGTCGAGGGGTGTTCGGAGTTGGTCAAAAAACACAGTCAAAGTTGACGACCAAAACTTTGATTGACTATTCCGAACAATTGACAGCGAGTTTGGTAGCGCTGCTTGGTGGTTGAGGTCCCCGGAGCAAGGCGAATCCAATGAGTCGCCACGTGTTAAAAATGGTGGTCGCCGGTGGTTGAGTCTTTGTGGTTATGGTGCCGTGGAGAGAAGAGAAGAAAAGAAAGAAAAAAAAAAGAAAGGGAAGAGAGAGAGTAGTCAGGGGAAAGGAAGAAGAAAGGAAAAGAAAAAAAAAATGAGACTTTGTCTCATTTACTTGGTGGGTCCCACCTACATTTTTAAAAAAACATTATTTTATAAATAATGTAAAAAAAAAACAAGTCTTTACATTCTTCCCTCCTTATAGAAATTTCGCCTCGAAATTTTTAAAATACAACCTCAAACTGAAATTTAAACAAATGAGGATACTTCTCATACATCTCCGACTCTATGGTTCTGCCATAAGACCTTGGCTATTGGACCTTCTCTAATCCTTAGCACCTTTAACTATCTCCCCAGGATTCTGATAGGTTGTTCTTCATATATCACATTCTCTTGAAGAGGGATAGCCTCATACTCAATGATGTGTGATGGGTCTGGAGTATACTTCCTCAACATCGACACATGGAACACATTGTGAACATGCCCCAACCGCGCTGGTAAGTTTAATTGATAAGTGACCTCCCCAACCCTCTCGATAACCTCAAAAGGTCCAATATACCTCGGGGCTAGCTTACCCTTCACTCCAAATCTCTTCACACCACGCATGGGAGTAACTTTCAAAAAGACATAGTCACCAACCTCAAACTCAACTTCTCATCGGTGGAGATCGGCATAACTCTTCTGACGACTTTGAACAACCTTAAGTCTCTCTTGGATGTCTTTGATCTTCTCAATGGTACTAGCAATAATTTGAGGTCCAATTATGACATGCTCATCTGGTTCTTCCCAACATAAAGGTGAACTGCATGGTCTCCCATATAATGCCTCATAAGGAGCCATGCCTATACTGGCTTGGTAGCTATTATTATAAGTGAATTCCACCAATGACAAGTGTTCTCCCTAGCTACCCCCGAAATCCAAAATACAAGAACGAAGCATGTCCTCCAAATTTTGGATAGTCTTCGTAGACTGTCCATCTGTCTGAGGGTGGTGAGCGGTGCTCAAGTTAAGTTCAGTTCCTAAATATTTTTGCAATGCTCGCCAAAACCTTGATGTAAATCTAAGATCTCTATCAAAGACAATGCTGGAAGGCAACCCATGCAGTCGAAGTATATTATCCAAATAAAGTCGAGCTAGTCTAGAAACCTTATAATCCTTCCTAACTGGAATGAAATTAGAAAATTTGGTCAAACAATCGACAATCACCCAGACAATGTCATGCTTTAATGGTGTTAATGGTAATCCCGTCACAAAGTCCATCGTGATCTTGTCCCACTTCCATTCTGGTATAGGTAAAGGTTGAAGCAACCCTGAAGGTCTCTGGTGCTCAGCTTTAACTTGCTGGCAAACCATACACTTAGCTACAAAGTTATCCACATCTCTCTTCATACATTCCCACCAGTATTGTCTTTTCAAGTCTTGGTACATCTTTGTGCTTCCAGGATGTACATCAAATTTAGACCTATGAGCCTCGATCATAACAAACTCTCTAAGATCAAGGATATTTGCAACAACCAATCTTCCTTTATGGTATAAGAATCATTCGGCATTTACTGTCCATCCATCTAACTGCTCACCGTTTCGAATTTGATTCTAGATAAGTCTCAATTTCTCATCTTGCCACTGACATTGCTTAACTTGCTGAAGTAGCACTGGTGTAACCACTACGTTTAAAACACAAGCAATCTATTTTCCTTCATAGTACTCTAATTCATAATCACCCACAGTGATCGTTCTTTTCCAATCCTCAAGAGCCAAACAAGCCAAAGTGCCATGAGGTTTTCTACTTAATGCATCAGCAACCACATTTACTTTTTTAGGATGATATTGCAAAGTGAAATCATAATCTTCCATGTACTCGACCCATCTTATTTGCCTCAAATTCAAGTCTCTTTGAGTAAAGAGATACTTTAAACTCTTATGATCAGAATATAATTCAAACTTTGCCCCATATAAGTAACATCTCCAAATTTTCAAGGCAAAAATCACTGCTACAAGTTCCAAGTCATGTGTAGGGTAGTTCTTCTCATGTGGCTTCAATTGGCGTGAAGCACAGGCAAAAACCTTGCCATTTTTCATACCACATACAGATCGTCACTATTAGACACAGTGAGAATCGGCGTCGTAGTCAATCTTTGCTTAATTTCTCTAAAAGATTCTTCACAATTGTCAACCCATGCAAACTTTAAATCCTTTCTTGTTAGCTTTGTCAAAGGCATAGCAATTCGAGAAAAATTCTCCACAAAGTGACGATGTAACCTGCTAACCCAAGAAAACTTCAAACCTCAGTAATGTTCTTTGGTCTTTCCCACTACAAGATAGAATCTATCTTTGCAGGATCCATAGTAATGCCTTCTTGAGATATTACATGCCCTAAGAATTTGACCTCGGTCATCCAGAAGTCACATTTCTCTTTCTTAGCATATAATTGATGGTCTCTCAAAGTTTGCAACACAATTGTTAATTGTTCTGCATGGTCCTCATGTGTCTTGGAATACACCAAAATGTCATCAATAAAAACAACTACAAACTTATCCAAATGGTGTCTAAAGATTTTATTCATAAGGTCCATAAAATGTTGCAGGTGCATTCGTCAATCCATATGGCATCACCAAAAACTCAAAGTGTCCATAACGCGCTCTGAAAGCAGTTTTAGGAATATCCTCTTCCTTAATCCTCAATTGATGATAGTCGGACCTCAAATCAATCTTGGAAAAACACTTTGAACCTCCAAGATGATTGAACAACTCATCTATCCTTGGAAAAGGATATTCATTCTTAATTGTCATCTGATTCAATTTCTGATAATCGACGCACAGTCGCAAGGATCCATCAGCTTTCTTGGCAAACAAAACTGGAGTTCCCCATGGGGAAGTACTATTCCTAATATAACCTTTATCCATTAGCTCACCCAATTGGTTTTTCAATTCAGCTAACTCTGCAGGTGCCATGCGATAAGGTGTAGTAGAAACTGGTTGAGTCCCGGGAATCAAATCAATACAAAACTTGATCTCTCTATCAGGTGGTGGTCCTTGCAAATCCTCAAGAAACACATTTGGAAAGCCACTAACCACTGACATCCAAGGAAACTTGTATAGAGGCCTAGAATCATCCTCAATTGTAAAAAGACTCCCATAACACTCTAAGTTTCTTTTCCCACCTAAACATGCCTTAAGGATAGGATTCTTCCTTACTACATTCATGTTGGATCGATATACAATGAAATCTCCACTTGGAGTTGAAAGAGTCACCCTTTTGCATGAGCAATCTACAATGGCTTGGTACTTAGACAACTAATCCATGCCAAGAATCACATCAAATTGTCTCATAGGTAACATTATCAGGTTTCCTAACAACTTATGCCCTTCAAACACCATACAAACTAATTAACAGATGGTTGATACTTCACCATGTCCTCCCATAGGTACACTCAACTGCAATGTAGGACTAAAAGTTTCCCAACTCAAACCCAACATGCTAGCAAACATTAATGATATAAAAGAATGTGATGACCAGTATCAAATAATACATGAGCCCAAGAGTGTGAGAAAAAAACCATACCATCCACAACTCCTTGGCATGTTCCTCCTTGCACATCATCACCACCAAGAACATAGGCTTGACCAGAGGCTTTTTCCTTTGCTTTCCATTTTCCTTGACCAAGATGGTTTGTGCTTGCACCAGAACCTCCTCCTTGATTGAACCCTCTCTGACTCCCAGCAGAAATAGGAGTTTGGCAACTCTGTGAGTACCCCTGGTTGAATCCTGAACCTTGGGGCCTGAGCTGATGTTGTTATTGGGATTGTTGCCCTGGTGCAAGTGTGAAACCATAGGATGAAGACTGAGATTGGTTACTCCTAGGTTGTCCTGTGAAAGGAGTAGACCTAGCATAACTCCCTATGGGTCCTCCATGTGATGGTTGGAAACTGTAATGCCCCAAAATCCCTAATGCGGTTTAATGGCTGGATTAGTAGGCCGGGAGGGCCATGATTGTTTTATTATGCCATTAAATGATTATATGCATGTTTATATGAATTATATTATAATATGATGTTAAATGCATGCATGTGGGTCCGCATTTGATTATTAGGGCATTTTGGTAATTTGGCCTGTTGATGGCATATTTGGGTATTTTGGTGCATATTGTGATTTATGGATGAGATCCCATTATTGTGGGGATATAATAAAGCTATTCGGCATGAGACGGTCTTATGTTTCAAATTAGCGGTTTTGTCATAAAGGGGTCAATTATTGAGATATTGGATAGTGGGAATGTTTATGTGATGATATATTGGGAGTTATTGAGATTAGGAGGAAATTCTGGGAGTTTTGACTATTTTTTCCCCGGGGGTGTTTTTGGGACCCCGGGCATTAGGTTTTATTTGAGGTTACTTAAGCCTGAAGTAGTCTGACAGAAAGAACCTTACGTTAAAAACACTTTCTCTCTCTCCCGTTAACCTTTGTGACCATTCGTGCCAATTTCGAAGAAATCTTGAGTTCTAGGAGTCGGAATCAAGCGAGGATTGAGGCATAGTGATCCTAGGAAAGATTAGAAGCTTCTTGACCGAAGGATTTAGCGAGAAACAACCCAATCAAAGGTAATCCAAGCTTTAAGTTTTGAGTTTTAGAGTTTCTAAGCTTTGATTTGGCTTTTGTGTATCGATGAGTTTTTTATTCGTTTGAGCCTCGGGATTTGATGATTTTTGGATTTGGAGATGTTTAGGTATGCTTTTGGAAGGAATAAAAGATGAGAAAACGGAGTTATGGCTGGTTCCCGGGTGGGGGCCGCGGCCCTGTTCTTGGGCGCCGCAACCTAAGTTGGGTGCTAAGGGCAGTGGAGGTTGTGCGTGCTGGGGGCCGCGGCACTAGGTAAGGGGCACTGCGGCGCTTGCTCCTGGTTTGGCTGGGGGCCGCGGCTCAAGGTTTTGGGGTCACGACTCATGAGGGTTTTTGAGGCCAAATGAGTGTTTTAATCATGGGAACTTAATTTTAGGCCTTGGGATCGTTCCTACTACCCGGGTTCATGGGATTCGATGTCCCAAAGGCTAGGTCTTGGTTCAAGAACCCTTTGTTATTCATTTTATTGGTGGAATCCCATATTTGGTTATGACTAGGTGACTGCTAAGGAACTTAAAGGTTGATCATTCTCAAGGGTCGTTCTTATACTAATTCTCGCTCGAATGAGAGGTAAGAAAACTATACCCCATATGTGACATGCATGGTTATTCATGAGGCATGTTGAATGTTTAAATGTGGACATAGATTGAATTATGAATGCTTAGCAAATCTTGCTCACTTGTGTATGGCACTGACTAAATAGTCAGAATTGACAAAGGTGTCAGTATTAACTATGAAGCTGTGACTCATTAGTCAATTTCGGCAATGGTATTGGGCACTGGTCACACAGTGTTGACTCATAAGTCAAGAACGGCCTTAGCGTGTTTAACACTAGCCAACAAATATTTGATCTAATCGACATCTGCATTAAATGACTCAGAAGAGTGTTAATGTCGGACCGACCTCAAGTTCGATGAATACTATAAGCGCTTGTCTAGCCAAAGGCTAGTTACTTAGAGCCACAGTTACTATTTAGTCACATGGATGTGGGTGCCGAGCCCCATGTGACTTTCCCATCAGTCACTCATCTGTTTAAGCTAGTGACTTACCCATCAGTCACTCATCTGCTAGTGACTTACCCATCAGTCACTCATTTGTTTAAGCTAGTGACTTGCTCGTCAGTCACTCATTATGGTTTACCAGAACCTCAAGTGTTAAATCACGCATCTAATTAAGAACTATAAGCTCCTTCATGGTTAATGTAACCACAAAGTGATATTCACTCATCTGTTCAGAGCTATAAGCTCTGTATGATTATCATGATCATCATTTGATATTATATGCTTGCATTATTGTGTTTTCTTGCTGGGCTTTGGCTCATGGGTGCTATGTGGTTCAGGTAAAGGGAAAGAAAAGCTCACCCAGCCTTGAGTGGAGAGCTTAGGTGGTGCTGTGTACATATGCGGCCACTTGACCACCACGGCCAAGGAGTTCTCAGGGGAACTAGGGGGTTTACCCTATTTTTGCCACTTAGATCGGCGGGTTGTGAATTTTACACAGTAGTGACCATTTTGTATCGTAAACAACTTGTAAACATTTTTATGGGCCCATGAACAATTTTATGTTTAAAATCAAATGTATCATTTCCCTTTTGATTGGGTTTCCACCTTAACCTATTAATAACACCTAGAAGCACGTTTTTTACCAAAGAACTCGGGTAGCGAGTTAAATTCACGGTTCAACATTCACCATAAAGGTCTTAGGGTAACCAGGGCGTTACAGAAACTATGTTGTCGTTGTAGGAAATCGTTCTTCTTATGACCCTGTTGGCCACAAATGAAACACCCATACGGCCCAATTCGAGTCTTTCCTAAAGATCCACTACTATTGCTACCCCCACTAAGTTGTTGTCCTTGGGATAACCATCACCCTTGGTTCTTCTTGTTCATTTTCCTATCATTTCCCCTTTCTCGGGCCAGATTCTTTTTCTCAATTCCTTCTTGATGAGCCTCAGTCCATAAGGCTACTGTCACACACTCATTCAAATTTCCAAAGGTCATAGGGGCAAGTGGACCCAGTATTGAAGGATTTAAACGATGGACGAACTGATCAATCAAAAGAAGCTGATCAATCGTACCAGCATAAGCACAGGAAGATAACTCTACAAACTTCACGTAGAATTCATTTACTATCATATCTCTCTGTCTTAAGCTATCAAATGACCCAATTAAGGTCCTCCGATGAGATGGGTTAAAATAGTGCTCCCTGAAGACTCTTTCAAAATCTCTCCAAGTCATCCCTCCAATCTCAATGGTCCTACTCAAAGTTTCCCACCAATCTGTTGCACTACCCTCTAACTTGGATACAACAAAAGTCACCTAATTCTCTTCAGGTGTTCCCATGGTGTTGAATTTTTTCTTAATCTGCCTCAACCATCTTTCAGCCATCATAGGGTCTTGCCCACCCTCAAACTCAGGCATTTGAATTCGGTGGAAGATCTGGAAGTGATGACTCTGTCGAGCAACTGGATCCATCTGTTGGACAGGAAAGCCTCTTAAAGCCTCAAGAATGGTAATCATTGGGAATGTAGCTGGCTGAGGGGGAACCTTGGCCTCAGGGACTTTAGCTGCAAACCTTCTCCTTGTTACCCTTCCTCTCGGAGCCATAATCTTAGGTCTGAGAATTAAAGCTAAATAGTTAGTGAGGAATGGGTGCTTTCTACATACATATGCATTTTTTTTTTATCAAAATACCTTACTTTAAAAATAAATTGTATCAATTTGGTGACATACTCTGAGGTATTTAAACCCGGTGCTTTGATACCATTTTTCTATCACGACTTGACCCCTAGGCTGTGGTAGATTTGTAATATCCATAACTTAGGTAGTCAAAGGTCAAACTTTGACTCTTGTTGGAAAATAACAATTAAAATGATCCTTTAGTTTATTCCAAATAGTATTATAAGTATAAGTAAAAAATAATGGATTAACCCATATAATTATATATAAAAATATTAGTGATAAAAGCATGATCATCTATCATTATACATAGAACAGTAATATTCCAACAGTTCTGTAGTCACCAAACAGTTAAATTTAATAAGTCATGAAATACCAAAATAATAATTAGCATCCATCATTCCTCATTCCTAACTTTTAAATAGCTAATTTAGAGACACATACCATAAGGTTCCAAATCAAATACATATAATGTTCAAAAGATAAGACTAAGGCACTAAATGAAACTAGGCTAAACACATTGGCTCCATCAATAATTCACTTTCCACATTCGCATCATGGGGTTTCTGGATTGGGAGAGATATATGGGGTGAGCTTATGAAGCCCAGTAAGAAAGCAACTAATAACATAAGGCCCAAAAAGTTTAATAAAACCCCTGCATGGTTAGCCTTAAAAATAAAACATACATCACCATGTATAAACCAAAATTGAGAGTGAAACCACACATAATCACAAGAGCATAGCTACACGTGCACATCACACGTCCACTAGATCCTTAGTTCCCGTTACCCATCATAGAAAAACTGACATCCTAAACCGGGTAGCCGAACCTGATAGCCACCACAAGGGGGAGGCTTAAAACACTTCTTGTATATAGATGCTAGGTCTTTACTCCTACAGGTGAGTGAACACCTGATCTACCTATGATGACACAGAGACTAGGTCGTGAAACAGCAACATGCACAAATCATGATAACTATGGCTCTCATCAGTATAACCAAATTCATGTAAACATGAAAATAAAGAAACATATTCCTTTTATATTTTAGAAAATTGGGCAGTATAACGGTTGCATTTGAATAAAACTAAAAAATCATAACTTACATAAATAAGTGAACAAAAATATATTTGGCACTCAGTGCCCTCAGAATAGATCAGAAAGCATGCAGATTAAGTTTTCAAATTTTCAAACATTTTATAATTATCAAAATTGGAATATGTTAAATGTCATTCAATACAAGTAAAATAAGTCTAATAGTTAAGTTGAATCCCTACCTCCTTAGAATTTTCAATCCGAGCCCAAAGCGACGCTCCTAAGCTTAACAATGATCCTAGAGTGATTTAGTTCAATTTTAATATCACGTTTTTTCCTACGTGCACCAAATGAACAAAAGATTATCATCATTGCATTCCTTATTCAAAATCGTGCTCAACGACATATAATATGACCATAATTAAAATATTAAGTTCTAGAACCTCACCCAGGCGGTGCACAGTAGCGGTTGGTGGCGGCAATGAGCGATGTATTGGAAACGTCAATGAAAGTAGGTGTGGTATATATCAAAATGACCACAGCGTCGAGTATATCACATTCATGCAAACCATCGATCCAAAAAGTGCTCAGACTCGCCGAAAAGTGGCGGAGATACCCAAAATCTCGCTAGAGAAAAACGTCAAGTTGACCGAAATAGCTTAGTGGGTTTTGTTCCTCTCTCCATGCTGGTTCCAAAGGTACCAACCACTCTTCGAGGGGTGGTCGGAGTTGGCTGGAAAACACAGTCAAAGTTGACTGACCAAAACTTTGACTGGCTATTCCGAACAGTTGACGATGAGTTGGGCAGTGTCGCTTGGTGGTTGAGGTCGTCAGAGCAAGGCGAATCCAATGAGTCGCAGCGTGTCAAAAATGGTGGTCGCCAGTGGTTGGGTCTTTGTGGTGGTGGTGTCGTGGAGAGGAGAAGAAAAGAAAGAAAAAAAAAGAAAGAGAAAGGGAAGAGAGAGAGCAGTCAGAGGAAGGGAAGAAGAGAATAAAAGAAAAAAATTGAGACTTTGTCTCATTTACTTGGTAGGTCCCACCTACATTTTTTTAAAAAAAATATTATTTAATGAATAATGTAAAAAAAAAAACAAGTCTTTACATGATGTCTGACTGATACTTAGGATTTAGACTGATCTACAAATGATCACTTATTACGATAAGAATTAAATTTTTATATCAAACAACAGGTTTATAAAGATAATTAATTCTCATCGATCATGTCACATATAATCTCTATTATATACATCACATTTACTAAGATGTCTATCCACATCAGTTATCTGAATCTAAATCACTCGCATCGTGTATGCTTAGTAAACCGCACTATTAACCATTCATCAAAGGTTCCTTACTTTAATATATTACTGACTATTTTATTTATTATATATGATATTAATTCTCTCGTACTAATACAAGATCAGATTCTCATAAAAGAATAACAAATTTTCTTGATATTATTATATAATTAATTCAAACATTAATTATAAAATTCAAATATAATAAAATTGTACTTTTATTTAAATCAATAAAATATTTTTACATGCTTTTAGGGTATTAATCCTAATAATATATTTATTTTGTTTTGAGATATGTTTTGAGTAAATTTTAGTATAGCTAGGGTTGATGTCTGATTCATATCTGGTCGACTAAGACCATCATATTTTTAAAATTGTAAAATCATACAAACTATGGTTGTGTTTGGTAAAATTTTTATTTTTGAATTTTTTTAACACTAAAATGGAAATATTATTTTTATTTTTGTTTATTTACTTTTAAAAAATAAAAATATGTTTGGTAACTATTTTTGTTTTTGTTTTTAAAAACAAAAAATAATAAATGTGTTTGATAACTTTTATTTTTATTTTTTGTTTAACAATATAAAATTAGGTTTTAATTTGAAGAAGAAAAGAAAAAAAAAGAAACAAAAAGTCAAAAATGGTTTAAAAAAATTTTGAAAGTGAAAAAATTCTATTTTTAAAATTTAATAAATTTTAATTAAAATTTTTAAAAATAATAAATAAAAATAGAGTTACAAAACACTCTTTTATGTTTAATTATCAAATTTTTTAATTAAATAAATAAAAAACTATCTGTGAAGTGTTACCAAACAACACCTATATTTTTATAGCTTAAATGCTTTTTTGGTACTCTATATTTTATTAAAATATAAATTTACTTTTTTAATAATATTAATTTAGTATCTCGTAATTTGAAGTCCTACATCTTTAGTGTTCTCGACATAAATTTAATCACGATGACAAAACTACTTTTAATTATATTAATTATATGAGTTTTAAATTTAAATTTAATTAATTAATTATATGTAATTGAAGATAATTTGATTATTGTAAAATTTTATTAATCAAAATTAATCACAATCTTAAATTACAAAGTAACAAACGGGTATTTACCAAACTTTAAGGACATTAAAAATGTCATAAAAACATTAAGAAGATAAAATAAAAATGCTTTTCTTTTCGAAGACGTGTATGAAATGAAATGAAAGTCGGAACATGGTTTGTGAAAACATCGTTCCCAGACGGACCCACCGACGGATTTGGCCCATTTGTAAGTCTGATCTCAATTCTGACTCTTACGTTGACTGTCTCCTTCCTTCTTTATTCTCATGTGTATCTACCTAGTACAGCAAAACTGAAAACTCTCACTCTTCTTTCTCTCTTCGGCCTCTTCGTCAATTTGTTCAGAAATCCAACATGGAGACTTTCCAGAAAATTAAAGTGGCCAATCCCATAGTCGAAATGGATGGTAACCCTTTTTAATTCTCGCTCTCTAATTTTAATTCATATATATATATATTTATATACACATATTATTTGTAATAATATATCAATCTTTCTACTTCAATAGCATATCTGTCTCTTGTTTAGTATTAAGATTTCTTGAATTCCTAGTATTGGTTTAATATAATTTCAAAATCTTATCTAGTCTCATATCAAATAAACAAACCCCAATTCATGAGAATCACTGTACGGGTCCATGGAATGGAGAAATAAGAATATATAATCTTTAAATTAGATTTTTAATTATACCCATAATTTGATTATCGTTTGGAAAGGGAATTTTGATATTGTTAGCATAAATTACAGCTATATAGACATATAGATAGGTATATTTTGATATGTATCTTTCTTCTTGTCTAAACATGGGTTCTTACCTCCATCATATAGGAGATGAAATGACCCGAGTATTTTGGAAATCAATAAAAGACAAGGTATTTCCATTTCTTGAGATGCTCTCATACTGTTAAGTTCTTGGCTTTTGAAATTCCACAGCTTGGTGTTCTGCACATTTGATAGTGTTACTGCTTAGTAGTGATACCCTCTTTTCCTGATTCATAGCTTATTTCTCCTTTTGTGGAGTTGGATATCAAGTACTTTGACCTTGGCCTCCCAAACCGCGATGCCACCAATGATAAAGTCACTGTTGAAAGTGCTGAAGCTACTCTTAAGTGAGTTCTGTAGTTTCGTGTTCTAGCTTTCTCTCTCTTTAATGTCAAACATCCTGGATGAGTAAAATATAATTGCCAACCTGGTATTTGCAATATATATTTTTTTTCTTTCTTATGTAGTTTATTTTCTCTAACTTTTATTTCTGATCTTTAACTAGCAGCAAATAAATGAAATGAGGCGTGTTCCCAATGCTTGGAGCTACTTGTTTATCTTTATATGCAAAGGATAATCACTTGTTTATATTTATAGATACCATATAGAAAATTCTCTCTGCAATAATAATAATAATAAAAAAATAATAATAAAGAAATAAGTATTTATTGCAGTGCATTTTGCTATTGAACTAACAATAGACTTATCTCTACTTATAATGGACTTGTGAAACCCATGTCTCTTCATTGTCTGATGCAGACACAGAATTCTTTTTGTTTTATCTTATTGTGTTGCAAAATCATTTTGACTTGCCTGTGCTCTTCCTGTCTGACATAATTTTTTTTATCATTTCATCGCTGCAGGTACAATGTAGCAATTAAGTGTGCAACTATTACTCCAGGTGGGCACTCCTAACCTAAGTAGAATCATGAATATAGATTACTTGGTTTAAACGGTTTGGAATCCTTGACTGATGGCACTTAAATGGCATTGTGATATGATAGATGAAGGACGTGTGAAGGAGTTTGACTTAAAACAAATGTGGCGGAGTCCAAATGGGACAATACGAAACATTTTAAATGGTCATTGAAATTACCCTGATGCTTGATTGTTATATGTTTTCGTGAATTTTCTGGATATTGAACTGATTGTACCTAGTATATGCATTTTCTATGTACAACAGGTACCGTTTTTAGAGAACCAATCATCTGCAGAAACATTCCTCGTCTTGTCTCTGGTATGTGATGTGTGTTCTTCTCATTTCAGTTCGTTATTATCATACAGCCAGGGCTGATTTCTGTTTTTCTCTATTGTTTGTTTCTCAGGATGGAACAAACCAATATGCATTGGAAGGCATGCTTTTGGTGATCAGTACAGGGCTACTGATACCATTATTAAAGGACCTGGAAAACTAAAATTGGTCTATGGTAATTTCTGAGAGAAGGATCACTCATTTAGTTTCACTTTTTATTGGACTTGCAGACTTGTGACAAAAAAGATAAATGTATCATTTATTACTTATTATCAATTGCAATCACAAACATTATAGAACCTAGTAATGGAACCGAAGTGAAGAAAGAGATGCAAGTTTTCAACTTTACTGGTGCAGGAGGTGTAGCGTTGGCCATGTATAATACAGATGAGGTTCAAACTCAACTTTTTTTTTTCACCTTTACTTCAAGAGGGGGAGTCCTTGAATATTTTACAAGATTTATTCATTATTTATTATTTTCATGTTTTCAAATGATAAACAGTCTATCCATGCTTTTGCTGAGGCTTCAATGAACACTGCCTACCAGAAGAAGTGGCCACTTTACCTTAGCACTAAGAATACTATTCTTAAGAAATATGATGGAAGGTAAGCTATTATCTTATGTGACTCTTTGATTTGTTACTACAAGTACACTATGATGCATTGTCATCTTCTTACTCTTTCTTCCTGTACTTTTGTGAAGATTTAAGGACATTTTTCAGGAAGTATATGAAAATGATTGGAGATCTAAGTTTGAAGCTGCAGGAATATGGTGATGTACCCTTGCAAGCATGCTTGTGGTTTTACGTACTTTTTTTTGAGTAATTTCACTGATAATATGATCGAACAATGTAGGTACGAACACCGTCTCATTGATGATATGGTTGCTTATGCTCTTAAAAGTGATGGTGGTTATGTTTGGGCATGCAAAAATTATGATGGTGATGTGCAGAGTGATTTCTTAGCTCAAGGTCTGTATCAATTGTGGTAGTTCTCTGGCTTACATTTATCTTTTGTAGTTTGCTCCTGATTCTTTTGGAATTGAATAGACAAGTGTACTATGGAGAATCTTTACGTAAGTGTATTTTTGTTTTTATTTTATTTTGATCATAAATAGTATTTTCACCTTTCTACAGGTTTTGGGTCTTTGGGGCTGATGACATCAGTGCTGGTATATTTAATCATCACTTCTGTATTTAGGCTGCATCTTTCACTTTATATTGAGAAGTTAGATTGCAATCCAGGTGTGCCCTGATGGGAAGACAATTGAAGCAGAGGCAGCCCATGGCACAGTCACCCGCCATTATCGAGTTCACCAAAAGGGAGGGGAAACAAGCACAAACAGCATAGCATCAATCTTTGCTTGGTCACGAGGACTTGCTCACAGGTATCAGATCAGCATGATAATACGAGAACTATTTTTCTTTAGCAATAATTGTTATAGTTTTATGGAATCTCATACAAAATTTTCAAAAAATTCTATTTCAACAGAGCAAAGTTGGATGGGAATGCCAGACTTTTGGATTTTACTGAAAAATTGGAAGCTGCATGTGTTGGTACTGTTGAATCTGGAAAGATGACCAAGGATCTAGCACTTCTCATTCACGGACCTAAGTAAGTACAGTTGGAACAGTTTTTCTCCAAAATTTTTGAGAAATGTTTTTCATGTATGACAATACATATAAATTTTGGTGTTTTGTTTAGGGTTACCAGGTCTAAGTATCTAAATACAGAAGAATTCATTGATGCTGTAGCGGAGGATCTCAGATTTCGATTATCTAGCAGGGCAAGGCTGTAGCTGTAAAATCTCGGCCTCAATCTCACAATCGTTCTTGACCCTCATACTAGATTTGGCTGAGCTTCTCATGTGTCAATATTAACTTAAGATTTTCGTTAAACTAAAAAATAATCAAATTACTTTCTTTAAATGGAAATATGTAAAACTATTCAGATAGTAAGCAAGTAATTAACTAAGCAAATAAGAATAAGAGATTAAATGAAATGAGTTTCTCCTTCTATTGCTAGGAAGGTTTGTAAAATTTTGGACCCTTTCATGGGGGCATTCATCCTCTCTTTACACTATAGATAGCCATACTCAATAAGATAAAAGGGAAAAAAGTGTGATTGTAAGATTGATTCTTCATGGCAGAAATCATGCCTTCCATATATGCAGTTGGGTTTGACAATATTTATTTGAACAGCTCCTCCTTATCATGAGTGGTCGTACAAATATCGAAACAACATTGCTTTTTGTCATAAATCTTTTGTGTATTCCACTTTATGCAAGGTAAAAATATTATTGCAAAATTTTGTTAACGAAGAAATAATCAAATCCTTTACAAAATAGTCATCAAATTACTTTCATTTGATGGAAATATGTGAAACTAATTATGCAAATAAGAATTTAAGATGAAATGAAGAAATGAGTTTCCCATTCTACTTTTAAAATGGTTTACACATTTTCCTAACTCCTTTTATAATGTCATTATCAATTTTTTTATGAGAGAATTGTTAAGAGTATGTCCTAAAAGCATGTAAAAGACATTTATTATTTTGATAAATAAATAAATACAATGATTTATTATTGTTATATTTAGATTATTAAATTATTGTTTGAATAATTTTTGCAAATATCAGAAAAATTTCATATTCATTATTGAGGATATGGTCTTGTATTAGTACGAGAGAATTAAGATCACATGAATGAATAAAAATAGTCAACAACAACAAATTGAAATTATGGAATTCTTTAATCGGGGTTGTAAGTATGGTTTGTTGGGTATTATGTTGATACAAATAATCTAGATTCGGATTATTGATGTGGTAAGACATCTCTAAAATTGTGCTTTATATAATACGATTATATGTGACATGGGCCGATATGATTAAAAGTCTTTATCCAAAAACCATTTAATAATAAAGATTTATAATTCATATCATAACTGATGATCATTTATAGATCAACATAATTCATGAGTGTTCTTGAACTCCTGTTCATGCTTATTAAATCTTTTGATTCATTTGTCAATGTCTTTTCATAGAATGAGGCTAATGACTTTTGTTTTGGAGATTTAATATCATGAATGGCTGGGAACATGTATCAACAATACGAAATCTAATCTTTCCTAACGGATTGTAGTTCCCTTAAGGGTTAATTCTGGAACTGAATGATTTTGAACTCAAATCTATAATTAGATTATAGATTAATTGTTCACTAGTGAATTAATGGTACTTCAGGAATAAGAAGTAAATTAGAAAGGTAAAATGGTAATTATTCCATTCTAATTTATGAACTAATTAATTAGAGGGTTAAACTATTGTAAGATGGTTATATCAATGGACAACTTAGAATAAGATTTTTGTAAAAATATATCTATAACATAAAGAGTTCAATTCTGAATTTATAGTGGAGAAATATCAGAATTAATAAATTAACTATTATAATTAAAGAGTTTAATTATTTAGTTTCAATTTATAGTGTTATAGGTCCATGGTCTCCAAAATGGCTCAAACAAAAACTGACAAAGATAAATACAAAAATGGGCAAAATGACTTATTTGATAAGTAAAATATTTTTCTATGCACTAAACATAATTATTGTATAATTATGTGTAATTAATTAATTAAGAATTAATTAATTATTTGATTTAACAAAAATATAATTAATTTTGAATTAATATATTTTTGTGATTTTTAGTATTTAAATAATAAGAAAAATTGAGAAAAATCACATGCCTTCCTTGGCATGTGGTACATGTGTAGCATAGTGCACAATCATTGTGCTACACACAAGAAGCTTCTAGAAGTTTCTTTGTTCCACAATTTTAGTTATTTAAATATTAAATAAATAATGAGATATTGTAATATGATTAAAATATTATTATTTAAATAAAATCTGATAACTGATTAGTTATTTTTAAATTTTTTAAAATAACTAATATTTTATTTTTAATATATTGGATGTATTAAATATAGGAGATCAATTTTTCAGAACGATACTTTTTCATTGATAGAAAATATACCGTGAAATCTTCCTGAGAGAAATAGAACAGTGATACAAGCATAGGTCACTATTATTCAAAACTTAGGTCCAAACTTTATCAGATCTCATGTGTTGAGAATATCTGATAAATAGACTTTGTCTATTATTTTGTATAGCGCCCACACTCGTTCTTTGAGTGTTGAGAACATTTTGGAAGATCCTGGTGTGGAATCTCAAGGATTTTTGCCGTATAAAAAGATAGCAGCAAGGAAGGACTTGAGGTAATTTTCTATTCGTATCTTTGATTCAATATATATATGTGTATGTGAAGAAGTAGATCTAGAAATCTTGTGGGGTTAAATTAACAATTTTGATTGTTGTTCCGCTGCGTATAATCTCTGATTTGATCTATAAAAACCAACAAGAATATCACTTTAAACAATGGCCAACTGTCCTTAATATGACATACGTGATTGGACAAACATGTGAACAATATGATAAGGCTCACGTATGTAAGGAGAAAGTTTAAATGCAAATAAGTTAGAGAGTGAGCGGGTAGGTCGTTACAACTCTGTTGGGGCTATTATGATTGTATAAAAGGGGTTAGCTTTGAGGAGAGTTTTTTAGAGAAGATTTTGTTTGGTCTTACAATTGTAACTGTTAGTTTTTGGTATTTGCTAAACCAGAGTTGAATTATACTGAGTCATTCGGCAGTGCTTTTTGTGTGATTTGTTTAGATAGGATAATCAGAATCATATCATTTGGTATCAGAGACAATCTTGGGCCATGCTAGAGAAGAAGATGGATGCAAGAGTAGAAGTTCTTGAACATGATTTAGAGGAAATTTGATCCAAAATTTTGTGATGGAGCAACAGTTGTAGAAATTGCAACATGTGTCAGAAGCGATAAAGGAACAAATGGAGGCCTTGGCAGCGTGGATGGAAACGAATGAGCGAACCAGAGCTCGAGTCGCCGGAGGTGCATGCGGAGTCGAACAAAGCGCCAGGAAGTTATGTCAAGAAGCGCGAGAAAGCAGAGAAGGACTTGGGTTTGATCAGATGGAAAAACAATGGACAGAGTGGAGATCCTTTCTTTTAATAAGGATGGATGACCCGGATGGCTGGATCTTTAGAGTGGAAAAAGTTTTTCTATTAAATGAATCATCTGAAAGGGAGAGAATAGAGTTAGTGGTGATCAGCTTGGAGGGCAGGTCTTTGGCTTGGTTTAAATGGTTAAGTTCAAGAATAGTGAGTCGAAGTTAAATTTTTAATTTTGTTGAGGTTTTGAGACAACCATGAAGGATCATTATAGGATAAATTCTTGGTTGTTAAACAAATGTGTATAATTTTTGCAAGAGTTTTAAATATTGGCAGCTCCCTTGATCAATGTTTTTTAAAGGAGGTGATGGAAATGATCTTTTTAAATGGCTTGAATCCAAACATTAGATATGATGTCAGATTAATGGAACTAGTGGGCTTGGCAAAAGTAATGGAGGTTTGCTTAGAAAGTACATTTTGGGGTTTTGCAACATCCCAAATGTCGCTTAATCGATGAACAAGAAGTGGCAGTACTTCAGCCTGAAACGAGCAAAAATCAAGATGGAGTACAACTAAGACCACATTGTTGGTGGTTAAATTGAAATGTTCATCTTCCAAGAACCAATTCCTAAGGCTCAGAGTAGCAGAATTTCATGAAAATAAAGACAAAGGGTTATGTTTCAAATTTGGTTAGAAGTATCATAGAGGTCACGAAAGCAAGCAAAGACACTTGTAGGTGTTGGTGGTCAATGATTTAGAAGTAGATGATGAGGAGACAGATTGGAAATATTTTGAGCAAGAACAGTTGAGAGAAATGTATGAGCAATCAAAGTAGAAGGTGAGGCTTTCAGAAACTTCTGTGGTTGGACTCACAGCTCCTAAAAGCATGAAGGTGGTCGCAAAAGTGCAACAATAACAACGACCAGTAGTTGTGCTCATTGATTGTGGAGCTACTCACAATTTTGTGTCCACTTCCGTTGTTGATAAGTTGGGTTTAGTTTTGAAACCCACCAACAATTTTGGGGTGTCTATAGGTAATGGCCTAGGTTTTAAGCATTGCTTTACTTGTAAGGTGTTGGTCGTGGGCATTCAAAATGTGGATATTGTTGAGGATTTTCTTCTTTCTCATTTGAAGAGGATTGAGTTTTATTTTCATTTTTCTCATTTGGAAGATAAGAGAAAGGAGTTCAAGCATATAAGAGAAGAAGGAGAAGAGGAAAAAAGTTAGGGTTTAAAGGTTTGGATACACCGAAAAAGAGGAGAAACACTCAAGGGTTTAAGAATCACAAAGCAAGGTAAGCTTTTTGTGATTTTATGGATCTTTGTTGAAGATTTGGACACTCTAGTATGTAACCCAAGGGTGGTGATTTCTTGAAGGGCTTTGAGACACAATAAATGGGAAGAGGAAGCCTATAGGATCGACCACCACTCATCAAGGGTAAAGATTCTTGATCTTTATTGTTGATGATGTTAGAAGCATGTTAGGGTTTTGATCTATGCTTTTGATGATAGCTCTAAGGTTGGTAATGCTAGATCTTGAGTGTAGGGTATGGAGCTAAGTTTTGATTTTGGAAAATGAATGTGAATATTGTTTATTTATGTAGAGAATAACTATGATTAATTTATTCCACAAGGTTGCCTTCAGATTCTCAAACTCGAGGGAAGGAGGTTAAACATGTTTCTTGAATGTGTTGTTGTTTCTGTACATGTTATATGCTAACATTTCAGGACACGTAGTTAGGAAGGTAAAAAGATGGACAAAGGTTGCCATAGTTTAGACCAAAGTGGTCGCTGAGGACCCAATGCTTCGTCGTAGTTATCTCTCCCAATTATGTGTGCAATGTGCACATAGGTTTCTATATGATGTGTTGCTATGTTTATGATGTTGGTTGCAGGAAAAGTATTTGGGTAGATGAGTTTACTATGTATGAATGTTTGGCAGACATGCCCCTGAATTTGACCAAAGTGGTCCCAGGAGGACAGTTTTCTCACCCAACTTCTATTCCATAGTACTTGTTGCTTTAATGTTTATGTATGAATTCCAAAGTTGGACATATATAATGTCTGAGAATGCATGTTATGACCTTGTGGTGTTTATGCTATGACTAGTTTGATGTTATGTTATGCCTAGTTGATGATAGACTATGATGAGTTTAAAAGTTGTGTTTCGATAGATGTCGTGCATGTTAAAACATACAAGTGTATGTTAGTGCTATGAAAATTAGAAAGATAGGTGTGTTAGGAGTATGTCCTAAAAGCATGTAAAAGACATTTATTATTTCAATGAATAAATAAATACAATGGTCTATTATTGTTATATTTAGATTATTTAAATTATTGTTTGAATAATTTCTTTGTAAATATCAGAAAAAATCCATATTCATTATTGAGAATGTGATCTTGTATTAGTATGAAAGAATTAAGATCACATGAATGAATAAAAATAGTCAACAACAAATTGAAGTTATGGAATTCTTTAATTAGGTTTGTAAGTACGGTTTACTGAGTATCATGTTGATACAAATAATCTAGATTCGGATTATTGATGTAGTAAGACATCTCGGTAAAGGTGATTTATATAATATGATTATATATGACAAGGACCGATATGAATAAAAGTCTTTATCCAAAAACCATTTAATAATAAAGATTTATAATTCATATCATAACTAATGATCATTTACAGATCAACCTAAATCCTGAGTGTTCATGAACTCCTGTTTATGTTTATTAAATCTTTTGATTCATTCGTTAATGTCTCTTCATAGATTGAGGCTAATGACTTTTGTTTTGGAGATTTAATACTATGGATGGCTGGGAACATGTATCAACAATATGGAATCTCATCTTTCCTAACAGATCGTATATTGGTTCCCTTAAGGGTTAATTCTGGAACTGAATGATTTTGAGCTCAAATCTATAATTATATTATAGATTAATTATTCACTAGAGAATTAATGGTACTTAAGGAATAAGAAGTAAATTAGAAAGGTAAAATGGTAATTATTACATTCTAATTTATGAACTAATTAATTAGAGGGTTGAACTATTGTAAGATGGTTATATCAATGGACAACTTAAAATAAGATTTCTATAAAAGTATATCTATAACATAAATAGTTCAATTCTGAATTTATAGTGGAGAAATATCAGAATTAATAAATTAACTATTATGATTAAAGAGTTTAATTATTTACTTTTAATTTATTGGAGCTTAATGTTATAGGTCCATGGTCCCCGAAATGGCTCAAACACTAACAAAGATAAATACAAAAATGAACAAAAGGATTTATTTGATAAGTAAAATATTTTTCTATACGTTAAACATAATTATTGTATAATTATGTGTGATTAATTAATTATTTGATTTTAAAAAATATAATTAATTTTGAATTAATTTATTTTTGGGAATTTTGGTATTTAAATAATGATGAGAAAATCACATGCCCTCCCTGGCATGGGTTGGGCGTGTAGCACAGTGCACAGACACTGTGCTACACGCACAAGAAGATTCCAGAAGAATCTTGGTTCAACAATTTTAGTTATTTAAATATTAAATAAATAATGAGAAATTTTAATATGATTAAAATATTATTATTTAAACAAAAATCTAATAACTGATTTGTTGTTTTAAGTTGTTTAAAATAACTAATATTATTTATTTTAATATATATTGGATATATTAAATATAGGAGATCAGTTTTTTCGAAGGGATACTTTTCAGAGATAGAAAATATATCGTGAAATCTCCCTAAGAGAAATAGAACAATGCTACAAGCATAGGTCACTATTCTTCACAAATTTAGGTCCAAACTTTATCAGATCTCATGTGTTGAGAACATCGGATAAATAGATTTTGCCTATTGTTTTGTATAACGAGTCCATACTCGTTCTTTGTGTGTTGAGAACATTTTTGGAAGATCTTGGTGTGAGATCTCTATGATTTTTCCGTACAAAAAGATAGCAGCAAGGAAGGACTTGAGGTAACTTTTCTATTCATCTCTTTGATTCAATATATATATATTTATATATATGTATGTGAAGAAGTAGATCTATAAATCTTGTGGGGTTAAATTAATAATTTTGATTGTTGTTCCGCTGAGTATAATCTCTGATTCGATCTTTACAAACCAACAAATGGTACCAGAGCCATCTTCACATATATATATATTGAATCTGTGTGGCTTTAGTTTTATGCATTTATTTATTTATGATGAATGAATGGATGGCTTAATATGATTGAATGCATGAGAATGTTGAATAGTTAATTGTATAGTATTTTTGGGTTAGGATTTGTTCATGATTAGATCATTGTGTAAGTCATTAAGGGGCAAAGGATTTATGTAATTTTATTTGGTTTTTGAAATCATAAAATTGTAATTCCGATCACACAAAATCAAAATGGAGCCCGGGATTCAGAATTCAGCCACCGTTCCTCCGAGGCCATCCTCTAAGCCGCTGCCGGGGATGTCTTACGGACGTCTGTACGGATACGTACGGTTCCATACAGTGGGCCCCGACAGCACATTTTAGTGCCACGTGTCCCCGTCTTACTGGTCCAGAATTTTTTTTATTTTTCTAAAATTAATCTGTTATTTTTAAAATTTTAAATTGTTAAATATCATATTTGTTAGAAATTTGATATTTAAATAATGAGATCTTTTTGTTATCCTAACAAACTTTTTTTTTAATATCTTATTTAAAAATTTATTTTTTCAAAATAACAGATTTTAATTAAATTTATTTCTGTTTTTTTTATTAAAAGTTGTTTTAATTAGTGGAAAATAAAATTATGATTATTTAAAAGTTTTGTTTTAATTAATCAAGATAGTTAGAAAATTGTTTTCTTATTATTATTCTGGACCAACGACACATATCCTACCGAAAGTAAAGTGAAGAAGCCCGATGGAGATCTAGGCAGTTTTTATTTTATTTTAATTTTATAAAGAGGTTGTAAAATTAGAAATACCCAAAAGCATTCGGTTCAACATTTATTGTTTATTTATTTAAATAATTGTTTTCATGTGATTGATAATATGTTCATGCATTTTGTGCCATACATAAAAAACCCACACAGTTATTATCATGTATCTCATTGGTAGAAACATGCTTATTAGGGTTGTCCTATATGTTTATATGATTTGTTTTGCGAAACCAATTGCATATAAATTACTTAGTTTTTGTAACGCCCTGGATAGCCAAGACCGTTACACTGTGTGTTTATAAAAGTGTCGAACTTGCTAAACAAGTCATTTAATTAAGAACGTGTTATAGGAACTATAATGGAACTAGGGTTAAAAGATTTTGGTCTTAAAAGTCACATTTCTTATAAAGAAACATTTCCGGTTTACACGGGATCCCAAAAATATTAAGATTAAAACCATTTACAAAGGATTCAGGAATTAAATACAGTAGTAGCCATATTAAGGCAAAACAGGCAATTAGGCAATCTCTGTCCTGATCCACTCCTCGGCCATGGCGACCGAACAACTGGCTATGTACATTCAACCCCGCAGCTCTCCATCTCAGGATTGTTCCAACTTGCCTTTTCCTTTACCTGCACCACGTAGCACCCGTGAGCCAAGGCCCAGCAAGAAAACATAACAACAGAGCATAAGCAATCAACAGCCAATTCAATATCTCATATCGCATAAACATGTTCACAACCACATAAACATTCAAAATAACCAAGTATTCAGCATACTAAATATATCAACTCATATCATATATCAATTTGCAAATGATAACTAGGGTTAGCGCCCTCAGGCTGCACCCTCCGTTATCCCACTGACTCCGGCCCGCTTAAACCGAGCTCAGTCAATAATAAGCTGTCCTCGGCTACCAGTGGCCAAGCCGCGCCCTGTGCGCAAATATTAAATACGACACCCTTAGGCCGCTATCACATGTCCCATGGTGTAATATCATCATTGACATTATACAAATATTGGGAGCTCTTAGTCCCATCACAAACATATAACCGGGTGCAGTTTTCTTACCTTTAGATTCGCTAGCTTTGATCACTTGACTCCTTGAGCACGATCCCTCTCGAGCCCTAGCGCTCACCTAATCACAACCATAGATCAAAGTCATCATCAACCCTAAAGTCCATAACCTAGCCTCGGGACCAATTTCGAGCCCTCGGGAAGTCCTAATTCCACCAAACAGGGTGGTGGAATCGAACCCCGAACCCTTGGTCAAAAACCCTTGTAAATAACCCTAAAATCCCTTTTTGGAAACAGGGCAGTGCTACAACGCTCTAAGGAGGGTGCTAAAGCACTACAAGTAGAACCAAAATCTCCCAGAAAGCATGGCCTAGTGCTACAGCACCCAAAGGCTAGCGCTGTAGCGCTAGTCACAGACATCCAATACCACATTTTCCCTTCCTGCGATTTCCCCGAGCCAAACTCAACCAAAACTTCTCCAAACCTTCACCAAACTTAAAAATAAGCTTATTAACACACTCCACTCATCCCAAGCATCCCAAATACTCAAAACCCAATCACATGCATCCCTAATCTCAAAATTCACCATTGTTGCTCATAGACTTCAGAAACTCAGCAAAGACATCAAACCTTCAAAGTTTAAAGCTTAGAATTTATACCTTTGACGGAAATTCGACCTTAAGTTGCCTCTAGACCTCCTTAGCTTGCTCTTCCTCAATCCTTAGCTCCAGCTTCCCTAGAATTCCCCATCATTTCAGCTTAGATACCTTAGTTAGAAATCAAAACCAGAACTGAAGAAACTTCAAAGTCTTACCTCAACCAAATGACTTATCCTTGCTAAACCCTTGCCAAATCTTCAAGTCAGACCAAGAGCTCTTGCCTCAAGCTTACCCTGGTTTCCCCTGGGTTTCTTCTCCAAAATACCTCAAGAAAATGGTGAAGGAGATCACCAACCAACCCTTAGAAAAATAGCTCTGTTTTCTTCCCTTTCTTTTTCTTTCTTTTCCTTCTTTTCTTTCTTTCCCCAGACTTCTATATTATTCTACCACTTCCACTAACATAAAACCTCAGCAATACCTATCTCTTAAAAGCCAAATGACCTTAATGCCCTCCCCTTCAATTCTAAATCATTTAATCCACTTAGGGGCATTTTAGTCATTTTACTCAATTCCCGCTAATTCCTCGAGTGTCTCTAACATTTTCCGCTTACTTCCCGATACCTAATTAATCACCAATTATATTCCTCATTATCAAAATTAACCTCAATATATTCTCTAAATTCCCATTTATACCCCCAGGCTCGCCCCTGAGCCGGGTATAAATCCCCGTCGTGACTTTTTCACTAATCTGCTCACTAGGATCGTCTCGAGTCACAGATCACAGATATATCCGCATAATAATGTGGTCTCAACAATTATCGCATATATATACAGTTATGCCCGCAACGAGCCAAAATTACAATTATGCCCTTCTAACCTAATTAGGGCCTACATGCATACTAATACACATAGTCATGCATCTCAAGTATTCAGATAGTCATATAACATGCTTTAAATCATTAAATCACATATATTCCAATTATGCCCTCCCGACACACTAATCAAGGCCCTTAAACCCTATTAGTAAATTTGGGTCGTTACAGTTTTATTCTTTGAAAACTTGGTAAAATATCACAGCGTTTTTTTTTTAAGTCTTTATGACTTAATTTCTTTAAATCGACTTTATTTTAAACTTATTTTTTAGTAAAGTTTAGATGAATATAATTGGTAATTTAAAATTGGATATGGACCTAGAACCATGTTTTCTTACCAATTTTAATTATGTTCATAAAGTTTAAAGAATCTATAATAATTTAGAATTAATTAGGTTAAAAATACTTATTTCAAAATAGTGAGTGGGAGAGGGTTGATAACTCAACATAACCCATGGTCTCCATTATTAATATAACACCGTGGGATATGAATAGCGCCTCGCGATGACTTTGTTTCTGTCCCCCTAAGGAAGGTGTCTAGACATGTCAATAGCAATGTTATATTTCTTACATAGATAGGAACTGGTGATGTATTTTAGGTTTGACCGACCCTAAGGCGGCATGTCCTAAGTTAAGTCATGAAGTCCGAAATAATGGGTTATACTCACAAAGTTATGATTAAGCTTTTGCAGTGGATAATCATAACTTGACCAAAATAAGCGGTACTTTAATGTTTAAAAGAGAAAATAATGAGTTATTTTAAGTTTTAAACAATAAAGATAAGAATGTCTTATAAATTCTAAAAGATTAATTTGATCGACGCTAAGGCGACACTATAATTGTTAGAAAGTTTTATCGTGGAAATTAAACTTTATTTTATGTGTTTTAATTGTGCTCATGCATCACGTTTAATTTCCGATACTTTGATATTTATTTTTCTAAATATAATAATATTTGTATTTTTTATTTTATTCAAAAGATGTCTATCTCTGGTAATCCAATCACTACTTTAATCGCACAATCAAAATTAATTGGTGATAACTTCACAAAATGGAAATCAAATATGAATTTGTTGTTAGTTAGCGAAAACCACAAGTTTGTCCTAAATGAGGAATGTCCTAAAGAACCTGGCGCCACTGCCCCAAAATATATTCTGGACAAATATGATGCATGAATTCAATCCAATAACAAAGCTAAGTGCTATATGCTTGTAAGCATGAGTGATGTCTTACGAACAAAGCATGAATCCATGGAAACTGCTTTTGAGATACTAGAATCTCTCAAGGAAATGTTTGGGCGCCCATCTGATCAAAGTCGTCATGAGGCTACTAAAACCTACATGAATGCTAAGATGAAGAAAGGTCAATCTGTGCGTGAGCATGTCTTGAACATGATCAGTGTACTCTATGAAGCTGAGACGCACGGAGTAGTCATGGATGAAAAGACACAAGTAAGCATTATACTTGAGTCTTTAACTCCTGATTTTTCTACATTCACAACAAATTATGTCATGAACAAATTAGAATTTAACATGACACAATTGTTGAATGAATTAAAACTTTTGAGCTTTGAACAAGACAATCTCAAGTCAGGCTGAAGCAAATGTTGTTGAAGCCAAACCATCTTCTTCTAAGAAGAAAAGGAAAAGCAATATTAATGACTGCAAACCTAAAAAGGACAATCCTAAAAAGACAAAGAAGTCATCCAAGGCACCCAAGAACAAAAAGAACAATGACCCCAAACAAAAGGCACCCAAAGGAAAGTGTTTCCATTGTAATGTCGACAGTCATTGGAAGAGAAATTGTCCAAAGTATCTCGCCGAGCTGATAGAGAAAAAGAAATGTAAATTAGATTTACTTGTACTCGAAGCTTGTATGGTGGAACATGATAAATCATCATGGATAGCTGATTCTGGTTCCACTAACCATGTTTGTTCTTGTTTGCAGATGCTTGAGTCCGCAAAGCAGTTGGAGCAAGGAGAGATGACTATGAGAGTGGGAAGTGGAGCACTTGTTTCAGTTAAAGCATGTGGAACAGTCCGTTTAAATTTTAAGAACAATTTTCCAGTTTTGAATAATGTTCTCTTTATTCCTGAAATTACTAGAAACATTATTTCTTTATCTTTGTTACATGAACAACATTTTGGCATTTCTTTTTATAATAATGTGATTTTTATTTCAAAGAATGGGAACAATATTTATCATGCAAAACAAAAGGACGGACTGTACATGCTTAATCCAATTGAAAAATTGCTCAATAATTCTGAATTATTCAAAGTAGCTAATCCACAAAGTAACAAAAGACAAAAGGTTTCTAAAGAAAATGACACGTATCTTTGGCACTTAAGATTAGGTCATATTAGTCTAGATAGGATAAACCGGTTAACTAAAGATGGACCTTTAAGGGAACTAACAGTTCGAACCCTATCGGTTTGTGAATCCTGTTTAGAAGGAAAATTGACAAAACGACCTTTCACTTCAAAGGGAAATAGAGCCAAAGAACCACTAGAACTTATACATAGTGATGTATGTGCTCCAATTAACATTCAAGCTCGAGGTGGTTATGAATATTTTGTCACATTTACTAACGACTATTTTAGATACGGTCATGTCTACCTAATGCTTAAGAAGTCAGAAACTTTTGATAGGTTTAAAGACTTCAAAGCCTTAGCTGAGAAGCAATTAGGTAAATATTTAAAGACACTCCGATTTTACCGTGGTGGTTAATATTTGGCTTTTGAATTCAAAGATTTCTTGCTAGAGCATGGTATTCTATCCTAACTCACAGCACCTAGAACACCACAACAAAACAAAGTTTCAGAGAGAAGAAACTGGACCTTGTTGGACATGGTTAAGCTACTCTTCACTTCCCTTATCGTTTTGGGGATATGCACTTCAAACAGCTAATTACATTTTGAATGTAGTTTCGTCCAAAGTCGTGACAAAGACACCACTAGAATTATGGAATGGAAATAAACCTAGTTTACAACATTTCCGTATTTGGGGTTGTCCTGCTCATGTGCTAAGACCTAAATCTGGAAAACTGGATTCAAGGTCTGAAGTGTGTATATTTGTGGGCTATGCTCCAGAAACAAGATGCAGTTATTTCTATAGTCCAAGTGATTAGAAGGTATTTGTTTCGATGAATGCAACCTTTTTAGAACATGACTATATGAAGGATTTTAAACCTTGGAGCAAAGTAGTTTTACAGGAACTAATGACAGATAAAATGCCATCTCCATCTTCTTCATTAGTTAATGATAAAACAACCAATGAAACCACAACTCCTGAAAAGGAAAAACCATTGCAACGTCGTAGTGGGAGGATTGTGAGAAAACCTATTCGCTACGAACTTGAGGCACACGTTCTTGTATCAGATACTGAAAAGGACGATCCATTGACTTTTAAAGAAGCAATGGACGACCCTGATGTTGATAAGTGGCAAGCTGCCATGAATCAAGAAATGGAATCATTGTATTCCAATTCAGTCTGGGAACTTGTAGATATGCCTGACAATGTTAAAGCCATTGGATGTAAATGGATCTACAAGAAGAAAAAGGGTGCAGATGGAAAGGTAGAGACTTATAAAGCAAGGCTTGTGGCCAAAGGCTACACACAAAGAGAGGGTGTAGATTATGAAGAAAAAATTTCTCCTGTAGCCATGCTTAAGTCCATTCGCATACTTCTATCCATAGCTATCATCTATGATTACAAGATCTGGCAAATGGATGACAAGACAACCTTTCTAAATGACCAACTTGATGAAACCATATATATGGAACAACCAGAAGGGTTTATTGAGAAGGATCAAGATCAAAAGGTATGCAAGTTGTTGAGATTCATATATGGATTAAAACAAGCATCAAAATCTTGGAACTTAACTTTTGATGAAACTATCAAAACATATGGCTTCGAACAAAATGTTGACGAAGCATGTGTTTATAAATACATCAAAGGGAAAGTTGTGGTTTTCTTAGTTCTTTACGTTGATGATATCCTATTCATTGGGAATGATGTAGAGACATTATCAAATGTAAAGAAATGGTTGGCTGACAAATTCCAAATGAAAGATTTGGGAGAAGTGAGCTATGTTCTAGGCATTAAAATTCTAAGAGATATAAAGAACAAGCTCTTAGAACTTTCACAAGCAAATTATATTGATAAAGTGCGGCCAAGCTCACTTCACGCAAATTATACTTTCCAAAAAGGGTCAATTGCTGACCAGACATGGAATTACTCTTTGCAAGGAACAGTGTCCAAAGACACCACAAGAGCAAGAGGACATGAGAAAGTATCCCTATGCATCAGTTGTAGGGAGCCTAATGTATGAAATGTTATGTACTAGACCTGACATATGTTATGCAGTAAGGATTGTCAGTCGTTATTAGTCAAATCCAGGTTTGGAACACTGGATTGCGGTGAAACATATTCTCAAGTATCTCAGGAGAACGAGGAACTATATGCTAGTATATTCGGGTAGTGACCTTGAACCTACTGGATACACTGACTCCAATTTTCAATCAGACAAAGATAGTAGAAAATCTACTTATGGGTCAGTATTCACTCTTGGTGGTGGAGCAGTTGTCTGGAGAAGCATTAAGCAATCCAGTATAGCTTATTCAACCATGGAAGCTGAATACATAGCAGCTTGTGAAGCAGCTAAAGAAGCAGTTTGGCTGAAAAAGTTCTACACGTATCTGGAAGTGGTTCCAGAAGTGGAGAAACCACTTGTTCTTTACTGTGACAACAGTGGAGCAGTGGCTAATTCTAAAGAACCAAGAAGCCACAAGAAGGGAAAGCGTATAGAGTGCAAATACCACTTAGTCATAGAAATCATACATAGAGGAGATGTGTCCATCCTGAAAATCGCATCAGAACACAACCTGGAAGACCCGTTTATGAAGACGCTTCCTGCAAAGCAAGTTAAGGGTCATGTACGTAATATGGGATTGAGAGAAATGCCTTACTTGCTTTAAGTACAAGTGGGAGATTGAAAATATATCGTGAAATCTCCCTGAGAGAAATAGAACAGTGTTACAAGCATAGGTCACTATTCTTCACAAATTTAGGTCCAAACTTTATCAGATCTCATGTGTTGAGAACATCTGATAAATAGATTTTGCCTATTGTTTTGTATAACGAGCCCACACTCGTTCTTTGTGTGTTGAGAACATTTTTGGAAGATCTTGGTTTGAGATTTCAAGGATTTTTCCGTACAAAAAGATAGCAACAAGGAAGGACTTGAGGTACTTTTCTATTCATCTCTTTGATTCAATATATATATGTATGTGAAGACGTAGAACTAGAAATCTTTTGGGGTTAAATTAATAATTTTTATTGTTGTTCAGCTGCGTATAATCTCTGATTTTATCTATAAAAACCAACAAGGTGAATGGTAAGAACTAAGTTAATGTTAGAAAGGCCTTGGAAATGCTGCAACTTTGTATGACTAAGTTATGATTTTATGTTAGTGTCTAAAGTGGTTATGATTATTCAAATGTTCTATTTGCATGTTTGTACTTCTTTACTGGGCTCTCGAGCTCACCCCCTTACTTTCCCTCCAATTACAAGTATTAGTTGAATGCATATTTATGAGCACGACGAGTTGAAGCTGATCCAGATGAAGTATGTATATTGTGGGGGCCATATGAACTAGAAAATCAATTAAGAATGCCCCATGTTTATTTTATCTTTCAAGGCATTTTAATTAAGTCCAATATCTTCTTAGAAATGTAATTAGGATTTTACAGGCATGTATTTTATTGCATTAAATGTGTTTACTTGAACCTGGATCCAATATTTTCTGCATGTTTTATTATTAAGGTAATATTGGTAAAACTGGCATTTTGTTATGAATTATATAAATTTATGTATTTTCGAAAAGATAAAATATTAAGGGGGTTACACGCAATATGATAGAAAAAGGTTTGTTACGGAAAAGGCGTTTAAATGTTACCAAAAAGCTATCACCAAACAAAAGAAGATGGTGGTGGAGCGAGGTTTTGATTTGGAGATTCGTTATGACTATCCTAAAATTTTTGAGAAAATAGAGAAGAGGAGATGGTAGAAATTTTGTGCACAACCCGATGTCACGGTTATGCATTTTGTGAGGGATTTTTATGCAAATGGGGTCCGCGATGTCCACACCAAGGTTACAATTCGAGGAGTCAACATTAATTTTTCAAGAACAATGATGAATCGACATAATGGGCCCAAGATATCCTTTAAGATGAATGTAGTCAAATGTAGATGAATCCCAACCATGATGAGATTATTTGATTTCCTTGTAAACCTAACACTCAATGGAATAGGAGTGATCTACGTGAACCCAGGGAATTTTAATGGAATGCCATGGTAGTAATAGCCAAAGCTTGGCATAAGTTCATTGGTGTAAAGTTGCTCCCAACGAAACATTTTAATGAGGTTGGCATGGAAAGTGTTGTTCTTATCTATGCAATTATGAATAATAAAACCATTGATGTGGGGCATATTATTCATTCTTCAATACTAAGTAGAATCATGTGTATGGAGAGTGTGAGATTACACCACCACAATATTAAGAATCTACACACAAATGTCCTGGCAGAGACCAACAAAAGATTGAGTTTGATGATGAAAACCCTAGTTTGTAGACCAAACTTCTTGGATCTTCTTGAAAGCTTCAAATCTTTTCTAGAACACCACCTTGAACTTCTTCATCTTCAAATAAAACACAATCAAGGCTTATACAGGAGGAGTACCGCTGTCCAAATTTATAATTTCCAAGCCCTTAATGGATGCTTGAGGCCTTTCTAAGAGGAAATGAGAATTGAGATTGAATAAGACTTTGAATTCACAAAGACAAGCACTTTCTTTATTAATTTCTTGGAGAAAACTTGAGATATTGAAAGCTAGAGAGAGAGGTTACATAGAGACATGAGAGAGTGATTGTAACATCCCAAATTTGCCAATAAGGCTTAGTGCTTTGATTAGTGTGTTGGGAGGGCATAATTGGATATATATATATGTGTGTGTGTGTGTGTGAAATTAATTGATTAAATGTGTGACTACGTGACATACATGATTTATATGGTAATATGAATATATATATATATATGCATGTTTAGGTGAATAAAATATGCATGCGGGCCCGTTCTTGTTAATAAGGGCATATTTGTAAATTTGACCCGTTGAGGGTATAAATGTGATTATATGTGTTAAATGATTGAGACCACATTATTATGTGGATATATTTGTGATATTCAGCTCGAAGCGATCCTAGGAAGCGGATTAGCGGAATAGTCACAACGAAGTCTAATATCCGGCTTAGGGTGAGCCTAGGGGTATTTTGGGAAACTTAGCGTATATTTGGGATTTACTGGGTAACAGGTAATTATTTGGTGATTAATTGGGTACGTCGGGATTAATTGGGAATTTATAGGACTGCTTGAGGATTAGCAAGAAATGCAGTAAATGACGAGTTTTCCCTTAAAGACATTAAGAGGCTAAGGATAAGTCTAGGGGCATTTTGGTCATTCTCAAAGCTTAGGATAGACTTAGGTGATTTGAGAAACAACCAAAACCAAGGGCAGCTCTCAATTTTCTCTCTATCTCATCTCTCTCCTCTCTTCATGGTGCTTGGGAAGATTTTGGGATTTTGAGGTGAAGCTTGGAATTTTTGGGTTGCGAACTGAGGAATCAAGATAGGAACAAGATTGGAGTTAGCTCAGAGGTTGAAATCCTTTATAAGGTAAGCTTTACAACTTGATTTCTCTATAATTTTTGTGATCAAGTTAAGGTTTTTGGAGTTGTTAGCTTAAGTGTGAATTTTGAGATTTGGGGTAGTTTTGAGCTATTTTATAGGTCATAAATATTGTACATGTTGTAGTGAACTTGTTTGGGGTTTTGATTTTGGGAAAAATGAGGTTATTGGTAGGAACTTATGAATATTTTTGGATTGAAAACGTTGGAGATTTCTGGGTTTTAGGCTCGAGTTGCAACTCTGTTCTTCAGGCGCTGCGACCCGTGTGTGCGAGAAGGCCCTAGGGGTCCCTGAAGTTCCACAGGCGCCGCAGTGCAGGTTAGGGCGCGTTGAGGCCCGCGTTGCCCAGGAGAGAAAGCCTTGAGGCTCTCTGACTTGTAGCGCATTGCGGCCCTTAGGCCCTGGGTCGCAGCTCTAATTGAGAGAAATAGCCAAACTAGGTTTTTAGACTCGAGAACTCAAACCTAAGTGCTCGAGAAGGATTCTACTACCCGGTTTAGTAGAATTCGAGGTCCTGGAGGCTAGTATGTTATGAAGTTTTTAATTGGTTTAGGTTTTAATGGTTATCCATTATTGCTTTGTGACTAGGTTTATCGTTAAGGCTCGGGATTGAGGATCGTGCTCGAGACCGTCTTACTCCTTCAGCTCGGGACTCGAGGTAATAAAACTGCACTCGGGTTGTGATTGGGGCTTGGTCCCCTGTTAACGAATATGCTTATTATTGTGAATATATCTATATTTGAGAATATCTTGATAGGCATACTTGTTTGTGCTGCAATAGATTGCGTGTTCCGCAATCTATTCATTTGTTATATTTGATCTGAAAGTCCGGCCTAAGGAAGTCGGGGTTGATGTTAAGCATGCGGAACGTTGCCCAACCCAAGCGTGTCAGGGTCAGCTAAATAACCAAAGGGCTCGACCTAAAGACACTAGGCCTAAACATCTCTGAATAAACAGAGGTGTCTTTTTGCATTTAAATAACTGTATTGAATGCTGAGATTGAATTACATGCTGGGTTGAACTGTTTATCATTGCCTAGCTTATTGCTTATGTTCTGTTGTTACTGAATTGATCGATTTAAGTTTACCATATATATATTATTGTTCATTTATGATTGTGAATTAAGTTTTCTTGCTGAGCATTGGCTCACGGGTGCTATGTCACTACAAGAAATTCAGCATTTACCTACAAATTTCTTACTTACATATATTTATTGGTAGCTAAAGAATTCTTTTACCTACGATTATATTTTCGTAGCGAATATTGGTAGGGATTCCTTAAGAAAATGTGTGGGGCTATAAAATTTATTATTACCTACCATTAGTATTGGTAGGTATTAAAGTTACATACAATTATGTTTGGAGGGAAATTTTTTAACAATTCCCGCTTATTTTTCCCTCTGATTTTTACATAAATAAAAAAAGGTGATGTGGCTGCTGACATGTGATGAATATGGTGACATGTTAAGTGAGGAATACAAGTGGACGTATTACTATGTGACACGTGGCACTAATAATATATTTTAAAAAATAAATTATAAAATTATATAAATTAAAATTTAATTAATATTAATTTTAATTTAATATATCTATTATATAAACCTAAAATCTATCTAACCCTAACATTTATCTAACTATCAATCTCTCATATGTTGCCTCCCTCACTCATGACCTCTTCCCCATTTTCGACTCCCTCTCACCAGATCTCTCCCATTTTCGAACTCCCTCTCAACAACTCTCTCCCATTTTCGGACCTCTCTCCGTGGTCGACTAGCATTTTCGGACCTCTGTCCATGGTCACCAATGTTTGCTTCAAATCCCTGAGCCACTGCCATTTTTCTTCGAATCTTCAAGCTGCCACCATTGTTGTTCACTTCTCTGAGCCGCTGCCATTGTTGTTGAGTTATCTGAGCTGCCTCCATCATTGTTGAGTTCTCTGAGCCGCCTCCATCGTTGGTGAGTTCTCTATGCTACTACCATTGTTGGTCAGTTCTCTTTGGGTAATTTTTCATTTTCAGATTTGTGTAATTCCTTTGTGATTATTGTTGGTAGTGCCTCTGATTTTTTGTTTAAGGTTTGATTTTGGTTTCTTTAAAGGCTTTGATTATTTCGAATTGGGTGGTTGTCCTGGCTTTGAGATTTTTCTGGCGACTTTGATATTTTGAATACTTTGGATTGGTGGCTGTAACGCCCCACGTAACTATGGTTGCTTCCTAGAATGACGACTGGCCCTACAAACCAACACGAGTCTTTCTAGCGTGCTTTGTCCTCATTCCCACGCTTCCTGGGAAAACTTCCCAGTAGGTCACCCATCTTGAGATTACTCCTTCTCAAGCACGCTTAACTTTGGAGTTCTCAAGTGATGGGCTACCAAAAAGAAGATGCATCTTGTTGATATAGTAGTACCCATCAATCCATTTAAGCCCTCTTTAACTATGTAGTCCCATACCTACACAGTCTTAAAATAATCACACTTGATCTTCCCTAGGCGGTGTGGGATTGCACAGTTTTACCCAATCTTTCCCCTTACGGATCACAGGATTCTGACTGTCACAATCACCCCCCATACGGGCCCGACGTCCCCGTCGGCCACACTTTCGGCTGGGTCAAGGCTCTGATACAATTTGTAACGCCCCACGTAACTATGGTTGCTTCCTGGAATGACGACTGGCCTACAAACCAACACAAGTCTTTCTAGCATGCTTTGTCCTCACTCCCATGCTTCCTGGGAAAACTTCCCAATAGGTCACCCATCTTGAGATTACTCCAGGTCAAGCACGCTTAACTTTGGAGTTCTCAAGTGATGGGCTACCGAAAAGAAGATGCATTTTGTTGATATGGGTAGTACCCATCAATCCATTTAAACCCTCTTTAACTGTGTAGTCCCATACCTACACAGTCTTAGAATCATCACACTTGCTCTTCCCCAGGCGGTGTGGGATTGCACAGTTTTACCCGGTCTTTCCCCTTACGGATCACAGGATTCTGACTATCACAGTGGCTGTAAGACTTTTGGAAGTTTGGTTTGGTGGCTTTGAGTTTCAGACAAATTGTCTTGGTGGCTTTGAGGTATAAATTTATGATTTTTTTTATTAAACCCCCACTAATCTAAAGGATTAATGATGATCCATTATTCTAAGGCCTTGTGATTGTAATTTGCTATGTATATTTAGTATATGGTTTAGATTTATGCTTTGAGAAAATTATGTTTTGATGATTACTGTGTTTCAGCTCTGAGTTGTTTCACTATTATTGAGTTATGCTTTTGTTTAGAGTTATTCAGTTATGTTTCATTGTTGTAATCTGGTTTATGTTTTTCATTGTTATATTCTAGTTCATTTGTTTAATTGTCCTTAGGCTTTGAATTGTGATTTATTGTTTTGGGGTTTTGTTTATGCTCAGAGAATTTGTCATATCTGATGTTGTTTCCCCTATGCCTTCTTGTTTTAATGAGAAATTAGTTTTACATTACTTTGTGTATATAAATCTGGTTTATTGTTTCTGAATGCAATTTTGAATTTTAATGGGAAGCTTAGGAGATGTATCTTTGTCTATAGAGTAACTAATATTTTAGGTACTTGTTATTTATTTTGCTTGTTTTTCCATTCTTATAAAAAAAATTAGAAATTAAATTAGAAATCTATCTGTCTTGTTTGCTATGTTCAAAATATGCATTTGTCCTGTTTTATATTCCAAGTTTCTGAAGCTATCTTTATGAATTTTTGAACTTCAGCATATGACTTTGGTTTTATTGTCTTTGTTGCATTTTAAATGAATCTCACTGTCTCTTGTTTTATATTTCTTTTGGATATATCTTGTTTTAGATTTTTTGTTGGCCTATGATGTTTAAAAAAATGATTATGATTTTTATTTTTGAGGTTTTTTAACTTCTATAAATTGCTTTGTGATTTTGGATTTTAATTATAGATAGTTGTTGAGTATGTTTTGAATCTGCCCAATGATATATGCAGTTTGTATCTTGAGCTATTCTTTTGGTTCTTTTATTTGTTTAGCATTATTTAGGAGCCCATTTTGTTATTAATTTGTGTATATTTGTATTTGAATCAAGTTCTTGTTTTGTTTGGAATTTGATTTATGATTTATTTTAAATAATGTTATTAGTTGGCATGTTGAGGTTAATTGTTAGAAATATATATTAATTTTTGGCAGCTCATTTATGTTAATCTTTGATTTGGCAGCTCATTTATATGTTAATCTATCATTAATCTTTCTTGGCTTGTTGCTATATTTGGATGATTCAAGTTGTAATTGAAATAGAAAAATTATTTTTATGGCTTCTTAGCTTGGTTAACTTGCATTGTTGTTGGCTTTGTTATTAATGAAAATTTTCTTTCCTTTAAAAAATAAAGGTTAAAATATATTAGTATGCAACATAATCTAATAATGAGGTTTATGAATAAAGCAACCATATTTTGAATTCTATTTTTTTTTCAAATTTTCTAAGGCTTGAAGGATCTGCCATTTTTGTTTTGCTTGGCTAGGTGGGTTTAAGTTGAAAAACTGACTTGGCTTAGTGGGTTTTAGAGTTTCAGATTGACTAGCTTTGTGTTTGGCGACTTTGAGAGTTTCAATCTGTTTGGCTTGGTGGTTTTGTGGCTTTGAGGTATATTTTTGTAACGACCCAAATTTCCTAATAAGGCTTAGGGCCTTGATTAGGGGGCCAGGATGGCAAATCTTGGAATTATATGATTATGTGATATTTATGTGTATCATTATGTGAATATGTGAGTTATATTATAATATTACTAGATATGCATGTTTATGTGTATTAAATATGCATGTGGGCCCATTTCTGTTTAATTGGGCAATTTTCATATTTTGGCCATTTCAGATATATTTGGTATATATGTGGTATGTGTGTGGTGCTTCATTATTATTTGGTTATGCTGAGGTTACTTAGCACGAGACGGTCCTAGGAGGCAAACTAGTGGGAAAGTCACAACGGGATTCATACTTGACTTGGAGTGAGTCAAGAGGTATCTAGTACATTACCGAGATATTGGGTATTGGAAATAAATATTTGATGATAAATTGGGAGTTAGTAAGACCAAGGGGAAATTCTAGGAATTTTGACTATTTTACCCCGGAAGGGGGGGGGGGGGGGGGGGCGTTTTTGGGACCCCGAGCATTAGGATTTTCTTGAGGTTACTTAAGCTTGAAGTAACCTGTCAGAAACATAAAAAGAACGTTCAGTACGTTTCCTTTTTCTCGCCCATTCCATTTTTGACACCGTTAGCATTTTTTAAGGAAACTTGAGTTTTAGGACTCGGATTCAAGCGAGGATCGAGGCATAGTGATGCTAAGGAAGATTAGAAGCTTATTATCCGGAGGATTTAGCGAGAAATGACATAATCAGAGGTAATTTAAGCTTTGAATTCCCGAGTTTATTCTATGTTCTTGGTGTTCTTGAGTTTTACAAACTCAAGACTTGGATTATGAGTTCTTATGGGAATTTTGAGTATTTGTTGTTGTTTTAATGTTGCTAAGCTATTGGATGAACTGTTTGGGGGATTAAAATGTTGATTTGAGGGGCTAGAGACCCGTTTGGGTCGGATTTGGAGCTTTAAAGCTCAAAGAACACGAGTTAAGAAACCCAGAATTCTGGTTTGAGCACTGTAGCGCTAGGTTGGTAGCGCTACAGCGCTGGGTTGTCTATTTGGGGGTTGAAGTACTGGCTATAGCACTATAGCGTCCAATAGGTAGTGCTACATAGTCTTCAGAACTTGGAGGTCCCGAAAGCAGGATTGGTCCCGGGATCGGATTTTGGAACTTGAACTCATTGAAACACCATTTATGGTTGTGACTAGGTTATCGCTAGGGGCATGGAAACAAGATCATGCTCGAGTGTCGTTCATTGGTAACCTGTGCTTGGACCAAAGGTAGGAAAACTGCACCCAATATGTGATGCATGAGATGCATATGATACATGTGGTTAAGGCATGGCATGAATGTTGAATATGGAATTAATCAGAGCTTGAGTCTCTGTAATTGTGCATGATTACGATTATGCTTGTGGTTATCAATTAAGCATGTTGAATTCCTTATATCTGGATGTTTGAAGATGCATGGTTATAATTATGCTGGTAATTGTTGATGAGGCATGTTGAGTGCTCTATATATGGACATTAATTGCATAGTAAATGCATAGCAGCTTTGCTTATCTGTGTATGGTACTGACTTATAAGTTAGCAACGACAAAGGTGTCAGTATTGATTGTGAAGCTGTGACTTAATAGTCAAGTTCGGCAGTGGTACTAGGCACTGTTAGTATAGTATTGGCTTATGAGTCAAGAACGGTTTTAGCGTGTTTAACGCAAGCCGAAAATATTAGATCTAATTGACATAAGCATTATCAACATAAGTATGAAATGCTTGACTGACCTTAAGTTCGATGAAAAAAAAAGTGCTTGTCTAGTCTAAAGGCTAGTTACTTAGAGTGAGGGCCAAAAGGCTCAGGTGACTGTAACGTCACATGGCTAAGGGTGCAGAGCCCAAGTTCGTGACTCCATAGTCACTTATCTGGTTTAAGTTCGTGACTCCATAGTCACTTATCTGGTTCAAGTTCGTGACTCCATAGTCACTTATCTGATTGGGTTGCAAGCCCAGTATGATTACCAGAATCAGTATTAATATTCACTTAGGATTGACTTGATAGTCATCCATACAAGAGGGCAGGCCCACAATCATTTATTTGGACTTTCTTACATGCATGAATAGGGCTATTATTGCTAGGCATGCTTATTATGATTCATTGACATGTACCTGTTCATGAGCATATTGATTTTTCTTGCTGAGCCTCGGCTCACGGGTGCTATGTGGTGCAGGTAAAGGCAAAAGAAATCTAAACCATCCTTGAGTTGGAGAGCTTAAGTGATGATGTGTACATATGCGGCTGCTCAACCGCCACAGCCGAGGGTTTAAAGAGGAACTAGGGATAAACCCTATTTTGCCTCTTAGGTCGGCTGGTTGTAAATATTTTATTGTAATTAACCTTTAAAATATATTTTTGGGATCCCAATGTATACTGTAAATGTTTTAGTGAAAAGTTGTATCTTTAACCAAAAATTTTAACCTTAAACCGTTAATCACATTTAGTTATACGATTATGGCTAAATGACGCGGTTCGTGAGTTTAGCACTGTTTAAAATGCACACCATAACGGTCCCTGGGTAGTAGGGTGTTACAATTTTTATGATTAATGTTGATTAAATCCCCACTAATCTGAAGGGTTCATGATGATTAACAGCTCTGAGGTATTTTGTTTTGTTATGTTTGCTGCATTTATTATAGGATTCCTATTAATAGCTTTGATGCATTATTGTTTTGGTGATTTATTTGCCTTATTGGTTTGATGTATTAATTCGTGTTTTATTGTTCTAGAGTTTTAGTTCATTATTTTGAGGCTTCGAGATGTGTTTCATTGTGTTATCCCCATTTCCTACCTTGGGCCCGAGATGGTGGTCCAGGCCCACTAGCTGGGCAATTGGATTTGGGCCCAGCCCAGGCCCACTTGGTAGGGAATGACCGACATCGACGGCCCGAGTGTGGGTCCAAACCCAGACGGTATCCAGGAAGGATGATCCAGGACGATTATCCAGGAGACGTACAGCTGTTCGGGGCCACAGCTGAAATGTATGCACACGGTCCCGGAGCCTGGTAAACGATCCAGGCCCTATGGAGACGATCTGGGCCTACGGTAAACGAAGAGGGACAGAGGTAAACGAACCCAGGTCAAGTCCTCAGGGTTGGCAGGGTAAAGCATCCGTGACCCTGAATCCGCCCCATGACGTGTGGGGGTTGTCCCCACTTTTCACCTGCGGAAAAGGCCACCTCGAGATTGCACACCGCTGGTTCAGACCTGCGCTGCCACTACACTGACTGATTTTGTCCCCTGAATCTGTCTAGTAACTCGGAATGTCCAGACCAAAAGCCCCATTTTGTCGGGTGAAATATAGGCTTTGGGCTGCCCTAGTGGGCTTTGATCATTTCTTTGTCTTTTATATTTTTATCCTTTGTATTGGGGTTCCGATAGGGAAGCAAGCGGTATTTGTATCCTTGTTGGGCCCGAGTCAGCCTGGCCCAAGCCCAGTGCTCCTGCGAGCCTATAAATACAGGTGACAGAGCACTGGGAAAAGGACTCTCTTTTTGGCTTGTATACAGTTACTTTGCTAAAACACAGAGAGAAACTCCATTGTTATAGACTTTCCAAGCTCTAATACAATTGTCTCGTGGACTAAGGCTCATTAATGCCCCAACCACGTAAAAACCTTGTTTATATCTCCCAAATCCCTCATCATTAATCTTGCTTAATTTTTATTAATATCGTTTCCGAAAATCTCGGTAAACATCTTGGTGCTTTCATTGAGAGCCTGAGAAAGCTAGTGCTAACATCAAACCTCTACAATAATGGTGAATACAAGACACACCACTTTCGACCCTGCTAACCCAGAGCAGGGCAATGGAGAGCCACTGCCCTCCCAACCTCTTCCTCAAAGTTCACCTGAGAACGCTCCTCATCAGACGTCCCACCCTGACGAGTCACAAGACTACGAAGGTGGAGCAGAGTACGAGGAGGACTATTATGAAGAAGAGGAGGGGAATGAGAGGGAGTACCACGACGAAGCTGCAGATCCTGAAATCCCAGGGGCGGACCCCAACTGGGAGGATCTAGAGGTGACTAGACTGAGGTAGCAAGCCCTAGACTAGGAGACCAGGATTTCTGAACAGGCAGAGGCATCTCGGTGGATGCAGGTGTCCCTCCAGGCCCTGCAGGCATTCATAGCCACGCAGGGTCTGGCAACCAATCTCCCAAGTGGCCCGCTTCCGGGAGCGCAACAGCCCGCTCCGCAAGCCAGAGCCAGAGCCCCCAAAGACGTGAGGCCGACCCCTCCCCTGGAACAATTTCCTGAGCCAGTCCCAGGAGACCCGGACCAGGAGAAAAAGAAGGCCAAGGGAAAGACCCGAGAGAAAAATACCCCCGTCACGAAAGTCGGGACCCATTCCCGGCCGCTCCCTAGGAAAGAGAAGGTGCACCCCATCCCAGGACAGGGCCACCCGACCAATCCGCAAGGGACGCAGCCATGAGATGCTCGGCCCCGGCATGCCCCAGGGCGAGACGGACGGGAAAGGTCTTTGCACCCCAGTGCCTCGGTAAACAAAAATCACCGGGAACGCCCACGTAGCGAGGAGCGTCACGCCCTTAGTTCAGGGGACGACACGTCCCGGGTAGACCTACATGACGGGCTGAACGCTCAGAAAGAGCGGGCCCGTAAGGAAAAGATCCTCCCCCGAGGTGGCGACCTTAGGAACAACATCAGCGACAGGAGGAACGAAAGAATCCCCCTGGAGGATGGCATGACCAGGCAGCTCATGGAGCAGCTGGCCGCCTTGAAAAAGGTCATGGACCGTTTGGTCCGCAAGCAAGAAGGAGCGGATACCGACTCCGACGAAGAGGACAAAGAGCCCTGTGTGCGGCACATCATGGACGCTGTGCTCCCCAAGGGGTTCAAGATGCTGAGCCTCACTGCCTATACCGGGAACACCAATCCCAGGGATCATCTGTCCCGGTACAACCGGCTGATGACCGTGGCTCACGTTAGTGATAACGGCAAGTGCCTCTACTTTTAGATCACCTTAGGCGGTCCCACCGATGAATGGTGGAAAAGACTTAAACCTAGATCGATCCAATCCTGATCATGGCTGCAATCGGCGTTTTGCAAACAGTTCGCGGCCACCATTAGGACGGACATGCAGATCAATGCCCTTGCCAACCTTAAACAACTCCCCGCGGAGACACTGAGGGCCTACATCCATCGTTTTACCGAGGAGGCCTCCAAAACCAAGGTGGATGATGGCCAACGCCTGGTGGCATTACAATCCGGAATCCAGGCCGGGTCCCTCCTCTAGGATGACATGCAGCGTAGCAAGGCAGCTACTCTAGAAGAATTCATAAGGAGGGCCCAGGGTTTTATCAACTGGGAGGAGGCTCAGATCCAGGCATTCGGATGGCCTCCAGCGCCTTAGCCCAGTACCCACGCATTCCTGGGGTACGGGGTGCAATTCTCGGTGCAACCCTACATCACTCCCCCGGTTGTCCCAGGTTCGGCGGTCACGCCCGGGGTTACCTACACCCCTACGGTGTACGGTCCTGCCTCTTCAAGGTATCCGGTCCAGTCCGCCCCCTTTTCTGGATATGGAGCCACACCAGTGGGTCACAGCGCTGCCCCCGTCGGGGCCCAGCAATCGCAGGCGCGAGGAACGAGGCAAGCGTAAACCCCTCCCGGGGGAAGAGATCTAACAAAGGCCAAAATCAGTCTGAGTCGACTAAGAAAGGTAAAAGGGGATACGAGCCCCAATATTCAGAATACACTAATCTGGTGCACACCAGGGAGAACATCTTCCTGGCCATAGAAAGGGCGGTTCACTACCGGAAGCCTAGCCCCATGTTCAAAGGGGGGAGAAATCTGAGGGATACCAACAAATGGTGTGCCTACCATAAGGACGTGGGCCACACGACCGAAGAGTGTCGGCAACTCAAGGATGAGATCGAGAATCTAATCAAGCTGGGGCATCTCCACTAGTGGGCCAGGATGCCCGTGGGAGCCCCAGGCCTGTCAGCAGGTCCTGGACAACCCACGGTCCCGGGTGTGCCCAGAGCATGTCCGCCTCAGGGAGGGTATGCACAGGGTTCGGCGGCTCAAACCCCTCAGGGGGTCCCCGTCGCGCAAACACCCGGCCCTAGAATGCCTTATCCATCTGGGACGGTACTCCCTCGCATGGATGGGCATGTGGCCACCATCTCGGGCGGACCTCACCTGGGAGGGCCATCCAGGAATGATCAGAAACGCTACCTAAGCGAGCTCGACCACGATCAGGAGGTGTGCGCCTTGGTCTAGGCCCTGGCTTAGCGCCCAAAACTGATGAAGCTCCCTATCACCTTCATGGAGGACGACGCTCGCAACGTCCATTTCCCGCACCATGATCCGCTGGTCATAGACGCACAGATCACCAAAAAGCTAGTGTCCCAGGTGCTAGTGGACGCAGGAGCTCCGTCAACATCCTAATCAAGCTCACCTTCATCGCGATTGGCTTGACCAAAGCGGATCTGGCATCATGCCTAACCCAGATCTACGGCTTCAACGGAGACGCACTACTCCCCATGGGAAAGATCCAGTTGCTCGTAACATTGGGGAGTGAGTTGCAGCACTCGTTCAAGTTCTGCACCTTCGTAGTGGTGGATTGCCCCACTGCTTACAATGTCATTTTCGGCCGGCCCGCACTAGTCGAGTTCGGGGCAATCACCTCCATCCATCATCTTTGCATGAAGTTCCTTGCGACAACGGAAGGGTGGGGACAGTTCGGGGAGATCAGAAGAGCGCCCAGAAGTGCTACCACGTGTCTGCCCAACCAATATACATGGTTCGGGACGAACCCTTCGAAGAAGTCATCGACCCATTTCCTCCTCCCCCTGCTAAGAGAGTCATCCGGGAAGAATATGAGATGGATCCAAGGATAGGAGACGATCGCGTCTTGGGGCCCATGGACGAGATTGAGGAGGTGTGCATTAGTGACGTTGATCTAACCAGGGTAATCCAAGTCAGGAAAAATCTACTGGCAGAGGTCTGGGCCGCCATAATCGCCCAAGTTAAGGAGAACCAGGATATTCTGGCCTGATCTCACTCAGATATGATGGGGATCGACCGCAACATCATCTGCCACACGTTGAACATCGACCCGAACTCGACCCCAGTCCGTCAAAAACAAAGGCCCTTGGGAACAGAGAGGGTCGAGGCCCTCAAGCTGGAGATAGAGAAGCTGTCATCAATCAACTTCATACATGAGGTGGTATACCCCGTGTGGCTGGCCAACCCCATTCTGGTGTCGAAACCAAACGGGACGTAGAGGATGTGTATCGATTTCACGGATCTCAACAAGGCTTGTCCGAAGGATTGCTTCCCACTTCCCCAGATCGACCAAATGATGGATGCGACATCCGGGTACGAGATCTTAAGCTTCATGGACGCCTACTCCAGCTACAATTAGATTTCCATGCATGTAGCAGACCAGGAACACACTAATTTCCAAACCAAAAAGGGAATATACTGCTACATCGTCATGCCCTTCGGGCTGAAGAACTCCGAGGCAACCTATCAGAGGCACGTCAATCGAATGTTCCGGGCCCAGCTGGGGAAAAACATGGAGGTCTACATCGACGATATGCTGGTCAAGTCCAAGACATCCGGGAAGCATTCGGACGACCTGACCGAAGCTTTCACAGTCATTCAGAAGTATGGGATGAAGCTGAACCCCAAGAAATGTACTTTCGGCGTGGCCTCCGGGAGGTTCCTGGGTTTCATAGTGAGCTTCCGGGGAATAGATACCAATCCGGATAAGATCAAGGCACTGATTGATATGCCCTCTCCCCGGAAGCATAACGACATGCAAAGTCTGACCGGGCGGATAGCCGCCCTAAGCCGTTTTGTCTCCAAATCCATGGACAAGTGCATCCCGTTCTTCAACGTCCTTCGAGGAAGCCATCGTTTCGAATGGTCAGTCGAATGAGAAGAAGCTTTTCAGAAGCTGAAAGAGCACCTGGCCCGAGCGCCGGTCCTGGAAAAATCGGTGGATAGGGAGCCTCTGTACCTTTATCTAGCAGTGACCGAGCACGCGATCAGCGCCACGTTGGTGCAGGAGGAGGAAACGACCCAGCTCCCGATAAAATTCCTAACCAACCACCCCTTGCGGCAAGTGTTGCAGAAGCCCGAGTCGTCGGGAAGACTCTTAAAGTAGGCCATGGAACTAAGTCAGTTCGATATAGCCTACATTCCTAAGGTCTCCATCAAGGGGCACGCTCTAGCCAACTTCATCGTGGAGTGTTCCGGGATCACTCAGGGGGACGATCCCGCGGCCCCCACGGTGCCTGTATGGAAGGTGTTCGTGGATGGGGCCTCGAATGAGAATGAGGCCGGGGCCGGGATCATCTTGGTATCACCCCAGGGACACTAGTTACAAAATGCCCTGAATTTCCAGTTCAAGGCATCGAACAACGAAGTTGAGCATGAAGCCATGCTGGCCGGGTTGCGCCTGGCCCGGGAGGTAGGAGCCACGAACCTAGAGATCTACAGCGATTCCCAGATGGTCGTCAGGCAAGTCTCAGGGGAATATCAAACCAAAGGAGAGAGAATGGCGGCTTATGTGGCTCAGACGAGAGAGATGCTGCAGGCATTCAAAAAGCACTCCAGATCCCCAAAGAGCAAAATGTGTTCGCGGACACACTAGCAAAGCTGGCTACCGATGCCGAAGCAGAACTATCCGGACTGGTCCTTGTTAACCATCTCCCCATCCCAAGCATTCGAGTCTCTGTGATCAACACCATTGACCATTCCACATCTTGGATGGGACCCCTTACCCGCTATCTGACAACCGGCGAGGTGCCAGCAGACAGGGCCGCAGCCAGGAAGCTCCAATACCAGGTCCACAGATATGTCATGCTGGACGGAAAACTCTATCGCCGGGGGCTGTCCATGCCTTTCCTCAGGTGCGTGTCCGGGACCAAACTAAGCACCATCCTGTATAAAGTGCACGAAGGCTTCTGCGGAGACCACACAGCCGGACTCAGTCTATCCAAAAAGATCCTGCGCCAAGGATATTTCTGGCCAACCATGAAGAGAGACTGTATTGACTACGTCCGCAAGTGTGAGCAGTGCCAAAGGTATGTGAAGGTCCCACGGGCCCCGCCAACAGAGATAACCTTGATGACTAGCCCCTGGCCTTTCGCAGTGTGGGGGATCGATCTGGTAGGATCGCTCCCGATTAGGAAAGGAGGAGTGAAGTACGCCATCGTGGTCGTTGACTACTATACCAAGTGGGTCGAGGAGGAGCCCATGAACATGATCACTTCGAAGAAGGCCCTGGATTTCATCATCAACAATATAGTGTGTTGGTACGGCCTCCCCTACAAGATTGTATCTGATAATGGGAAGCAGTTCGACAGCGTCCACTTTACAGATTTTTGTGAAAGGCATGGTATCGTCAAGAGCTTCTCTGTGGTGGCCAGGCCCCAAGAGAACGGGAAAGTAGAAGTCGTCAACAAAATCTTGAAAGGGACGTTGAAGAAAAAATTCCAAGCCTGCAAGAGCAAGTGGCCCGAAGAGTTGCCCCGCGTGTTATGGGCTTACCGAACAACCGAGAGGACTTCCACCGGGCACACTCCTTACTCCATGGTCTATGGGTGTGAAGCCGTCATCCCCGTCCAAACGACCATCCCGTCTCACCGAAGAGACACGTATGATCCCGCCCAGAACCACACTTTACTCCAGGAATCACTAGATCTCATCGAAGAGATCCAGGAGGAGTCGCAAGTGCAGCTGAAGATGTACCAAGGGAAGATCACTCAGCATTTCAACTCAAAAGTAAAAAGCTAAAGGTTCGGAACCAGTGACCTAGTCCTGCGAAGAGTCTTCCCTGCTACCCAAGACCCTAGAGTAGGGGTTCTGGGCCCAAATTGGGAAGGGTCGTACGAGATCCAACACGAAGTGTGCCCCGGGACATACCGTTTAAAGCAGCTCGATGGCACGGAAGTCCCAAGAGCCTGGAATGCGAAATATCTCTGTAAATACTATCAGTAGTTAGGAGAACGTGTTCTAATTTTGTATTTTCGTTGCAAATAATGTACACCTTAGGGCGATCCCTTGAATAATAAAAATGGCGTGTACAAAACGCCATAAAGAAATGTTATTAGGCAATGAAAATTCTACTCAAGTGACCCCAGACCAGTCTCCGCTCACTTGTGGGGGGTATCCCCGGTGTGAACAAATACCAGGCGGGGTGCAAAGCTTAGGCCTAGTCCCGACCCAGACCGACAAGGTCCGGGGGGTACAAACCCCGTTGGACCAAGCCTCAGGCTGGTCCCGCCCCAGACGAACGATGTCCGGGGGTATAAATTAAAAGAGGACCAAGCCTCAGGCTGGTCCCGCCCCGGAAAAACGAGGTCCAGGGTATAAATTAAAAGAGGACCAAGCCTCAGGCTGGTCCCGCCCCGGACGAACGAGGTCTGGGGGTATAAATTAAAAGAGGACCAAGCCTCAGGCTGGTCCCACCCATGAAGAACGAGGTCCGGGGGTATAAATTAAAAGAGGACCAAGCATCAGGCTAGTCCCACCCCAAACGAACGAGGTCCGAGGGTATAAATTAAAAGAGGACCAAGCCTCAGGCTGGTCCCACCTCGGACGAACGAGGTCCGGGGGTATAAATTAAAAAAGGACCAAGCCTCAGGCTGGTCCCACCCCAGACGAACGATGTCCGGGGGTATAAATTAAAAGAGGACTGAGCCTGAGGCTGGTCCCACCCCGGACGAACGAGGTCCAGGGATATAAATTAAAAGAGGACCAGGCCTCAGGCTGGTCCCACCTTGGACGAACGAGGTCCGGGGGTATAAATTAAAAGAGGACCAAGCCTCAGGCTGGTCCCGCCCCAGACGAACGATTTCCGGGGGTATAAATTAAAAGAGGACCAAGCCTCATGCTGGTCCCACCCCGGACAAACCAGGTCCGGGGGTATAAATTAAAAGGCCCAAGCCTCAGGGTGGTCTTGCCCCAGACAAACGATGTCTGGGGGTATAATGCATCCTGTATGCCCCAGGGCGAGGTCGTGGTCCACGACTGGTAGAGTAAGAGAACTAGGTTTCACAATAAACTATTTGAACCTCGTTGGCCTGGGCCATCAGGTTTTCGAAGTTGAAGATTAGGCAGGTAGGATTGAGACAATTTGACAAGCTAAAGTCAGAAATAGTCTAGTCCAGGCCGTTGGAACCACGACCAAACCCTCAGAATCAATCATGCACGGTGATAAAAAAAATTGTTAAGGGATAACAGAAATAACAGAAGCTGGAGGAAGCAATACAAATTGTCTTGGACGCATACACGTCCATAAAAGTTACAAAAATCATAAAAATAAAAGGGGAAGGTGGGGATCCGGGCCTAGGCTTCATCCTCCAGAAACTCCGCGTCTTCCTTCTCCTTGGCCTCGAATTCAGCCCTCTTCAAGTCTGGGAGGATTGTGTTTGAGATAAATGAACTTGCAGCATGTCGTCCGCCCGCTCCTTTCTGCAGCGGGCCTCCTCATGCGCCATCATCCCCTCCCGAAGAGAGTCGTCCAGCTCACGGACCCGAGCCTCCAAGCTTTGTACCTTTTCCCCATCCCAGACAGACTGAGCCATAGCCGCCTCCTATGCGGCCCTTGCTCTGAGAAGCTCCGCCTCCAGAAGGGCTACCTTCTCGTTAGCCTTGGCTTCTTTCCGGGACAAGGCCTCTTCAAGCCCAACCTTGACTCAGTCAAACTCTGCGCGGTCTGCGTCGGCCTGAGCAACCGCCTTGTCCAAGGACTCCCGAGCCTGTGCAGTCTCCCTGGCCAGGGCCTCCTTGGCGGCCTCCCTTTGGTTAACGGTCGCCTCCAGCTCCAACTAGAGCATCTCCATCTTCATGGCCGCCTCGGCCACCAGGTCAACATTCCGATGGGACAGCAGAGCGTCCTGGAACAAAACAAAGTTAGAAGAATCCTTACTAAACAAAAAAAAAGAGGGAGGAAGAAGACACGAAGTAAACTTACTGCGGTGGCCTGATGGCGGAGAGCCTGAGTTGGCGATGGTGGCATACCGTTTGAGTTGGAGGTTGGGCATGGTGTTCCCCACCTGGTCCAGCAAGTCCATCATGAAAGGGGTCGTGTCCTGCCCCAGCTTAGGGCGAAAGCCCGTCTCAACGGCTGGCCGATCCACGATCGGCTGGGGGATGCTGAAGGCCGTCGGGCGCTTAGCGAACTCGACCTGACGACAAATCGTCAGGGCCTTGTACGTCTCATCCCTCTTTTCCCAGCCACTCTCCCAAGTCCGGGAAATGAGCCTGGACTGCTTGTCCCTCAAGACAGCTTCCCCCTCCTCGGGTAAAGTCGGATGAATGGGGAGGGCCGGTGTTGCCAGAATCTCTTTCGCTGCGAGGCGAATTTCCCCGTACGACTCTCCGGCTGAGTCAGCTCGCCTCGTCCGGGACCTCTTGTTCCCAGTTTCGGCCTCCGCCACGCCCAAGTCCAAGGCCCTGTTCTCGGAACTCTGGCTTACCGCAGGTTTCAGTTCCAGATCGATCACCAAGGTTTGGGCAAGGCCGAGGACAGCGGCCGGGTCCACGGCCATAACAGGGACCGTGGCAATTGCAGCCTCGCCGGTTCAAGGATCCACCCCTGGCATCTCCTTGTAGCGGGAGAGGTCCGGGCCCGGCGCCTCTGGGTTTTTCTTGGCAGCCTTTTTTGCCGCGACCCTGGCCGCCCTCGCGGCCCGGGCTTCGAGAAGAAGCCTCATCTCGTCCACAGGATCAAACATGGCGGAGTCTCCTGCAACAAATGCAAATGAAAGAGTTAATACGATTAACGGAAAAATAGAAGTCAAAACTAAGAGTGACCCGGGACGAACCCTTATCTAAGCCCTGGGCATGACCCAACTCATCTAACGCGAAAAAGTAGACTCGATCCCCCATGTCATCCAGGTTCAAGAAATTCCCGTACTGAAGGAACCCGGACAAAAACATGAGAACTTCTGAGCCTACGGGAACTGGAGACGAAGGTCTCATCTCCCCGTCAGCCCCGAACACGGGGCCTCGAAGTGCTAGCCTATCCCTAGCTAAGTCCCCAACTTGGGGAGCATAAGATCAAAGGTGAGTTACCTCGCCCTGATATGCTAGCCCCGGGGGTACCCGTGTTCGGCAGGGCCTCCTCGAAGAGGGCTTCCAGCTCCTCAGAAGCAGCCACCTCCAACTGGACCATGTCCCTCTTCCACTTGGCCGCGTACGCTCGTGTCGCAGCCTCTACTTCCTTGATGTGCTCCAGGGCCAGCTGCTCCCTTATGGTGGAATTCTTCTCACACTGAATTCCCCAAAGGCTCGGGACGTCGATAGTCTGGTGGGCCGCGAGCAGTCCGACCAATCAGAGGTTGTCTGTATTGACGTAGCCTCCTACATCCAGGTCTTCTGCGCTCAGCCCGGAGTAAAGCCTCCTCCGGTCCACGATGAACTAGGTGAGAGGAGTCTGGGTAAAAGGTCCTGCCACCCGAAGTAACACGGTGAGAAACAAAAAAGGAAAAGAAAAATAAAAACTAGCCAAGTGAGGGTCGGGGAAGCACTTACCCACTCGCTGGAAGTCCAACAGCAACGTGGGGTTCTTCTCCACAAGGAACCCGGACATCATGAACCAATAATATCGGACGTTCGGGGGATGCTTCCAGGTGCTTGTAGGGGCGGGGTAGATACCCCACGGCTTCAGCCTGTAGAAACCGTCCAAGGTCTTGTCCTTGGCGTTGACCTGCGGTTCCATCTTGTAGAAGTACAAGATTTCCACGGGGGTGGGCTTCGCGATCTCCTTCGCGGCGCAGAAGACACGCCATCCCGCAAGCAGTCGGTAGGCTTTGGGCAGAAGCTTGAAGGGTGTGAACCCCACGTATGTTAGGAACTGCATGAAGTAGTCGTGAAGTGGGAGTGCGGCTCCCGCACTGATGTGGCCAACGCTCCAGGCCCCGAACCCATTCACGGAAGTGTGCGCCTGCTCCTCTATCCTAGCCAGGCAGTTGTGGAAGAGTCCGGGAGTGGACTCTATGCCCAAGTATCTCTCCAGGATGAGCATCATCCGGTAGTTTCGAAACAAATTCAGTACCGTGTCCATCTCCCATCTGTTGCCTTTGGGGGTCCGGGACCCGAGAAGGAGGACGGGCGCCCTGTTGACTTCCTTATCCGAATGAAGGGTGACACTGTTGGAAATGTGCCCTGAAAGCATATGTAGTAGACATTGTTTTATGAAATAAATAAATAAATTGAATTTGGTATGCATATATTTTATGGACTATATTGTTCTACGATAATATTATGTAAATATCAGGAAAATTCCTAAGTTCATATATGTGATCTCAAACACGTATTGGTACGGGAGGATTATGTTTGAGATAAATGAACTTGAATAGTTCGCAGTAAAATAAAGTTATGAAATCTTTAAATTAATTACTGCAAGTACGGTCCACTAGTATTATGAATACATGTGATCTAAATCCCGATCACTAGTGTGGTAGGACACTTTAGTGGAGGTGCTTTATATATTAGAGAATATATAGAACTGGACCATATATGTTTATTAATACTTAGTTAAATACCGTTTCGAAGTATTAATTAAATATATCAACTGATGATCATATACAAATAGATCTTAATCCTGAAGTTACTATGAACTCCTATTTATGTTATATGAGTTCTTTGATTCACTTGTTAGGGTCTGTCAGAATGATCTGGCTAGAAACTTTTGTTTTGGGAACTCATTAATATAGATGTCTGGGGACATAGTATACAGATATGGAATCTATGCCTTCTCGCAAGAGATTAAATGATGGTTCTCTTAAGGGTTGACTTTTGGGACTGAAAGGTTATTGAGCTCAAATTCATAATTTAGTTATGAATTAACCTTCACTAGTAGAGTCAATGGTACTTAAGGAAACAAGAGATAATTAAAAGGGTAAAACAGTAATTTTATTCCCGATTAATTATGAACCATTATTAGAGGGTCAAGTTGTATGCAATGATTATATCAATGGACGCTATATGATTATAAAGTACTCAGTAAATGAAATGTCTATAATTACAAGAGTGTAGTCTCATATTTATAGTGGAATAATCATGAGATTAATAAATTAAGATTATTTAATTAAAGAGTTTAATTAATAATCTCAAATTTATTGGAGCTTGGAATTATAGGTCCATAGGTCCCCATAGCAGCTCTATTAACATTGTTCAAGGTAAGAGTTGATATGAAGGAAAAATAGTTTAAAGACATATTTAAGAAGAAATTTGTTCTTCAGGCCAAATATGCAATTATATGATAATAGTGATTAATTAATTAATTACAAATTAGTTGTAGTTAATAAAATTAATTAATATTTAATTATTGTATAATTTTTGAAATTATATTAAATAATTAAATTAATTTCAAAATTTAATTAAATAATTAATTAATTATAATTTTCGAAATTATAATAAATTAAATATTTATTTTCAAAAATTTTGGATTTAATTAATTGGTAGAATTAATTAAATATCTTTATTTGAGTGGGAGATAATGATCTGATAAGTTCAAATTGGATTTGAATTTAAAAGATTAATATTTATTCAAATAATTAATTATATTTGATAATTAATTTGAATTCAAATTTGAATTAGTTATCAGGTTGTTAGATCTTATCTGACAAAGAAATTTAAATAAATAATTAAATAAAATTTGAAAAACCAATATCCCTAGAAATTAGGAAGCTACACGTTCACACACAGTCCATGGACTGTGTGTGGCGTGTAGGGCCAGCATTTTCAGGGATGGGATTTTCAATTTTATTTATTTAATTAATTAATTAATGGATAATTCAAAAAATTGGTTTTTGGATTTTTTTCATTAATAGAATAATTAATTAATTAAAAAGTAAATTGTAAAATGGTTACAAATTTATTTTTTTAATTTTGAATATTTTCTTTTAAGTATGACTAATCAGAAAATTATTCAGAGGAGTGAAGTGAGACAACTCTGAACATTCGCTCTGTGAAAAATAGAACGATAGTTTTCTCTCCCTGAAAATAAAGAACCAATTCTCATGCATATTCTCTTGATCTCATGAGTTGAGTACATCAAGTAGAATCACAAATAAACTATCATTCATTCTCTAAGTGCCCACACATTTCTTGAGGTGTAGAGAACGCATTGGAAGATCTTGGTATGAGTACGTGGGAGCGGCTTGGATAGGAAGATCGTTCTAAATACGAAAAGATAGCAAGGACACTTGATAGGCTTCAAGAGGTATGATTTCTATTATTATCTTTCTTATGATTAATGTATGTATATTAATGGATCCGCATATTTAAAGGTAGTTTAAATATGTTACAAAATTTTTGTTGTACACTGGGCCAACCACACCACCATTCCGCTGCGTATTAGGAAACTCGTTCCTAACAGACACCCGACGTCATGGCTGATGATCTAGGAGCAAAGAAAAGAAACCAAGCAGTCAATACCGAAACCCAAGAAAGTCGGTTAAGGTACGGGGGGCCTCCTACAGACTGCTTGGAGTCCCCTCCGGCTCAGGTCTGGGTTCACCAGAGAACCACGAAACCTAGATAGGGAACAAAAAATGGGCTACTGAATAGGCTCCACCGCCTGTCCGGGAAGCTTCCAGATCCGGAGTAACCCGGACCAGGCGGCCTTCCTAGCACTATTCCTAAGCGTAATCAAGTTCTAGCAGCCTAAATGTATGAACAAAAAAAGCAGCCTACGTTCATGTATTTATTAAGGCGAAGGACAGAAGAACTCACTGTGAATAGCTAGCCGTGAAAGATGGTGGTTGTCCGGCGATAATGACGACAAAATCTCGTTCTTGAACTGGTGAAGGCGGTTCAGCAACTCGTCGACAGGACAAGCCCAGGACGTGCGCTCAGGTAGAGGTACACATGCTGGAACCGTTGGAAAAAGGCGACGGTGCAGAGTAAGTAGACGGTGAAAGATGTCATCGGCAAGATCGGACATAAACAGATCCTCAGTTCTTAGAATGGCTCGAGAGTGTAAAAGTTTCAAATGAATGTCTGATGAGTATTTATAGACCCATATCCTGGTCTTTGATCCAGCGGATAGGAAATCCCCCATCGGACGGTCCAAGATTGTGCAGGGACATTAATGAGCACTCGAGTGCTGAATCCTCTCCATTTCAATCCAACTTCCCAGGAGAGGGGAATTTCAAAGGTCGCCCCATCCTACGGTCCGCCTCAGCGCAGAAGCATTAATGAAGGCTCCCCATGCGGATGGGACACTTCGAAATCCGTGCTGACGCACTAGCCTAGGCCTAGCGACCCTTGAGGTGGGTAGGTGACCTTTCGTGGTCAAGTGCCATCATTGCAGTAGTCGTTGGGCGACATGTGTATCCCTCGTCACGAAACGGGACTTCAGTAAACGGACCCGGACATTGGTAAATGGTCTAGGCTTTGCGTGCGCCCAGTGCACACTGCCCCTTGCCACGGACCCACGATTCTAAGCAGGAACTGGGAAGGTAACCGTGGAGTATCTAAGAGCAAGGCAAGCCTACACCTCGCGGACCCAAGTGAAGGCTTGGGGGGTAAATGTTATCCCCATTTCCTACCTTGGGCCCGGGACGGTGGTCCAAGCCCACTAGCTGGGCAATTGAATTTGGGCCCAGGCCCGCTTGGTAGGGAATGACCGGCATCGACGACCCGAGTGTGGGTCCAGACCCGGACGGTGTCCAGGAAGGATGATCCAGGACGATTATCCGGGAGACGTACAGTTGTTCGGGGCTACGGCTGAAATGTATGCGCACGGTCCCGGAGCCTGGTAAATGATCCGAGCCCTATGGAGACGATCTGGGCCTACGGTAAACGAAGAGGGACAGAGGTAAACGAACCCGAGTCAAGTCCTCAGGGTTGGCAGGGTAAAGCATCCGTGACCCTGAATCCGCCCCATGACGCGTGGGGGTTGTCCCCACTTTTCACCTACAGAAAAGGCCACCTTGGGATTGTGCGCCGCTGGTTCAGACCTGCGCTGCCACTACACTAACTGATTTTGTCCCCTGAATCGGCCTCGTAACTCGGAATGCCCAAACCAAAAGCCCCATTTTGTCGGGTGAAATTTAGGCTTTGGGCTGCCCTAGTGGGCTTTGATCATTTCTTTGTCTTTTATATTTTTATCCTTTGTATTGGGCTTTCGATAGGGAAGTAAGCGGTATTTGTATCCTTGTTGGGCCTGGGTCAACCCGGCCCAAGCCCAGTGCTCCTACGAGCCTATAAATACAGGTGACAGCGCACTGGGAAAAGGACTCTCTTTTTGGCTTGTATACAGTTATTTTGCTAAAACACAGAGAGAAACTCCATTGTTATAGACTTTCCAAGCTCTAATACAACTGTCTCGTTGACTAAGGCTCATTAATGCCCCAACCACGTAAAAACCTTGTTTATATCTCCCAAATCCCTCATCATTAATCTTGCTTAATTTTTATTAATATCGTTTCCGAAAATCTCGGTAAACACATTGTTTTGTGGCTTTATTTGTTTCACGTTTGATGCAAGTTTAAAGTGGTTTCTGCAAGTTCACAATTTAAAGTTTATCACATTAGTTTGCAAGTTGAATACTTTGTTCTAGGTTCATGTTAATTTGTGTATGTTTAGTTCTATTTTTGGTTTTATGCTGGTGATGGACCCAAAACGGATATGTTTTAAATATTTATACTCGCAAGCGCACGAATCGTATATGGAATATAGTGCTCGTGTAAGCACAAGATCGAACCCAAAGGAGTTGTCCAAAATCAAAAAGAAAACTATTTTAAATCAAAAGTAATAAATTCTAACCTAGCTCCAAAGATTGATGAGTTTTAATGTTATGAACATAAAATAAAAGATTGAAAAATAAAGCTATTTAAGAGAATAAAAATAAACCAATAATGATTTGAAAATAAGTGTTAAAAGAAAAGATTATTAAGCTACTAGAATCCACAAAATGTAAGTTTAATAATATTTATTAGTATATTGATTCCCAAGTTTTACTGACAGTTAAAATAATTCAAACTATCATTTTTCAAATAGATTTATAATATTAAGCACAAATTACTTCTAAAAAGATAGGATTTTTCTTCACTTTTCAAAAATTATAATTTCAAAGTATTTAATGTGAATCAACCTAATGAAACAATAAAAAATCAAATAACATTATTTATAAGGCAAAACATAATATTTTTGTTCTAAGCATGGATGTGTACAATTTAATGACACATCTTACACAAAGAATATTATGTTCTTGCAAATGAAGAACAAAGTGCATATTATCTAACAATCCAAAATATAAGATATTAAAGATGAAAGACATATATGAAGAAGAAAAATCCATAAACTTTGTTGCATTACAAGGGAAATCAACATACAACATAAATATTACCTAGTTACAAGTTGCTTCATCATAATCTTAATAATCTTATGAAAAAGATTAGAAGCACATAACTAGAGTAGAAATTACAAAATAAATGACATACATACTTGAAAATGCTCTTGAAAAAACCCAAAATAGAAGAGAGAATGGTGGAGAGAAAATGAGAGAAAGAATATGGTAACCAAAAATTAAGCATTAAACTCCCTTATTTATAGCCAAAAAATGTATTAAAATAATCAATTTAAATTAATTAAATTGATTAAATTAATTAAATTAATAATAATATGGCAAATATAGGTAAATTATAGAGTATAATGATGATCTTTTGGGGTAAAATGTGTAGAAAAGTTTAGGTAAAAAGTGGTATTTTTGGCAAAGGGGACAAAGGGACAAAATGCAATTTATGGGCTCAAGAAGGAGAATAAAATAGCTGGGAAGGTGGCTGTTTTCAGCTGGCTTGGGGAGTGGGCCGGATTGGGCCTAGGGCATGTTAGGTAGCTGCTGAAGGAAGGCTTCGGTTGGACTTGGAGGCAGGTGTGAGGTGCAGCAATGACTTCGGCTGGCAGTTGGCATCAGGTGCTGGAGACGGGTGGCATTTGACTTGGGTCTTCAGCTGGTTGATGAGTGCTAGCGTGGGCCTTGGCAGGTGGAAGAGGTTGGAAGTGTGGGTGAAGAAGCAGGAGGCGTGAAGGAGTTGCTGTTGGGAAATGGCCAGGCAGGCGGACCTGGGCTTCTTGGGCCTGGGCAAGTGGCAGCTTCATGAGGGAGACGGGCTAGGCTGGAGAGTTGGGTCGAATGAGGCTTTTTATAAATGCCAATTCTTTTTCTTTCTTTCCTTGAAAATGTGACATTTCCTTCATTTTTCTTTCTCCTCAAGAGCAAAAATGCATTATTTTCCCTACAAAATAAATATAAACTAAATCATAATAAAATATTTTCAACTATAAAATAAACAATTTAATTCTTTGAAAATATTAATTATAACTTAATTTATATTTAACATTTAATTTCAATAATACAACATTTGTTTACCTCAAACTAAACAACAATAATTTAAATAATGAACTACAATATTTTACAACAAAATAACTATAAAAACACACAAAAATCTATAAAATTAAAATAAACCTAATAAATTCAAAATTACTTAAAAACTTAATAAATTACTTAAAAACTCAAGAATTAAGCAACAATTAGCACATAAAAAGTGGTAAAATAACTCTATTTTGTAGAGTTATCAGCTGGTCTTTTTTTCTTTTTTAACAAGTCCTTTTTTGTTTCTGGTGTCTTGTTTGTTGTCATTTTCTAAGGAAATGAATTTCCTCTATCTTGTTAAAGATTTTTCTTTTGTCTCAGTCCTGCTTTAAATTATTTTTCTTTTGGCCTATGATGTTCAAAAAGAGTATGCTTATTATGTTGGTGATTATGTGACTTCTTGTAGTCATATTTTATATATATATACTGGTATATCAAGTCACATAAATGTCCTTAATAAGTCATGTTCAAGAGTAAGTATACTTATTTTATGTTGGTAATTATGGGAATTGTTGTGCTCATATATTGGTTTTTAATAAATGTTGTTATATCAAGTGCCATAAATGCTCATAATAATAAGTCATATATTTTCTGAAATCCTTATGATGATTAAATTGAGGATATATATTGTGTTGAAATTAATTATATAGTCCTTCAGCCAACTTGAACCCCACCTCTAGCCATTGTTGGTGTCCACCTCCCAAAGACGTCATTGGCATTTACAAGTTCAGTTAGAGAAAATGAGGCTCTTGCACAATGATCTCAAAGTGAAGAATAGAAAGAATATCCAGAAAAAATACATTATTGAGTTTGCAATGATTTGAAAAGAGAATTATGTACAGTTGTTGATATTTTTTTTATGGAATGTTACTAGTTTAACACTCATCTTTATTTAGCAATGAATATTTTATTCTGTTATTAATGTTCTATTTGAGAAACAATGTTACATATTTTTAAAATTAATTATTTTTATTTATAATTTATATGAAATTAAATTTAAATATATAATTAAAATTTTCTACATAGAAATATTAGCTATACTCACAAATAAATAAGTGTAGGTAAAAATAGGTATATTAGAACATGCCACGTGGACCAATCATTTAGTGCCACGTAACCAATAAAACGTGACATGTAACCCAATCACTCAGTTCCAACTAGTCCAATAAATGGGTGCCACATGTTTCACTAAAAATTTGCCACAAGGCTTGCCACGCTAATTGCAACATTAGATGCCATGTCAAACAACTCTAAGTTAGTTATGTGGGGTCCACATGAGTTTTACCTACCAATATGTCAATCATAGGTAATGGTACATTTCTCGACTAACTATTACCTACCAATACAAAATTGGTCAAAATATGTAGGTAAAGGGATTTACCTACCAATACGCTATCTTTACCCACTATTAATATTGGTAGGTAAAGGTTGAATTTCTTGTAATGTGTGGTGCAGGTAAGGGAAAGGAAAAGTTGGACCACCCGTGAGTTGGAGAGCTTTAGGGGTGGCGTGTACATTTCTAGCTGCTCGACTACCATGACCGAGGGAATCAACAAGGACTCAAGCCAAATTTGTTTTTTCGCTTAGGCTGGCTTTAATTGTATTCATTTTGAGGGTTGTAAATACCTTGTTAACACCTATTTTTGGGATCCCATGTACAAACTCAACTTTTTAATGAAAACATCTATTTTTATAATCAAAATCTTTTAACCCTAATTCGTTAATCGACCTTAGTAACACATTTATGTCCAAACACATTGATTAGCAAGTCCTGCACTACTTAAAATACACAATGTAATGGTCTTGGCTATCAAGGGCATTACAACTTGGTATCAGAGTCATTTAGATTTAAGGGTTCCTAAAGACTGGTTGGGCATGTACACTCACCGCTAATGACAAGCTCGACTCAGGGTTTGGTAACTATATATGTGATTATATGTTTGATTGTTTAAATGAAATATGAATGTCTTATCTGCTCGTTATTTAGGAAGCATGAGATATACTGATAGAGCCTGGCCCTTGACTACTATGTGTATATGAGGAGACATGTTTATTAGCATTGCTGCTGTATGTGGATAATTGTTGAAATTCCTGTTAGCTTTGTGATTGCATGTTATTGCTTGATTGGTTGGCATTAGACCGTGGGGTGATTTAAAAAACATGTTATCATTGTCTGATCAGTCGAGTCATTGATTGCATATAAACTTGGAGATATATGCCTCCAAGGCGATCAGTTCGACTAGCCAACATTAAGATTGAGGATAGAGATGATAACCAGGGCCAAAACCCTCCGCCAGTCCCTGAGAGATGGCAGGAGATGCTTGCTGATATGCAAGCTAGACTTCAAAGTCAAGAGGAAGAGATTCGTCTTCTGAGATAGCAGGTTCCGCTAGGGAATGTTACACCAGAGTTGCCACCTGTTGTGGCACCAGTAGTAGAACAGCCTGAGGTTGGGAACAGGTGGGAGCCGCTGTACGAGAGATTCAGGAAGCAACATCCTCCAATCTTTGAGGGAGGACCAGATCCACTTAAGGTTGAACAGTGGATGAGTCTGATCACCTCCATCCTGGACTTTATGAGGGTGGTAGGTAATGATAGGGTGGCTTGCGCCACTTACATGTTTCAAGATGATGCCCGCATTTGGTAGAAGGTGGCATCCCAGGCTTAAGATGTTTCTACCATGAGTTGGGATGAGTTCAGAGATCTGTTCAACCAGAAATACTACAACATTGCCGTCAAGGCGGCAAAGGTGAATGAGTTCACCGGTTTGGTATAGAGCAGCATGACAATTACTATGTATGCCCTAAAATTTGACAGACTAGCAAAGTTTGCACCTGATCTAGTGCCTACAGATGCAGTCAGGCAAGACAAGTTTGTTCGGGGGCTGACTGCTATGATAGCCCGAGATGTGCAGATTACATCAGTACCTGGGGAGACTACTTATGCCCAGGTGGTTGAGAAGGCCCTCATAGCTGAGGAGTCAGAGAACAAGATATGGAGGAAGAGCACTACAAGACGGGATGTTCGGAGGGCAGTGCCTCCACTTACAGGATCTGGTAGGGGCGGAGGCCCCAATGATCAGAAGTGGAAGACCCCTGACACCTCGATCACTGCTGGTTCTGATAGGAGGGGTCGGGGTGTCCATGGCGACAGTGAGGCTTGGAGAAGCTACCTAGAGTGTGCTAGATGCAAGAAGCTCCATCTGGGCGAAAGCCTGTTACTTGTGCGGAGTGATTGGGCATCTCAAGAAAGACTACCCGACTTTGAAGAAAGAAGAACCAAGGAAGGCGGACAACTTGACTCCAGCTCGAGTGTTCGCCTTGACTCAGGTAGAGGCTGAGGCTAGTCCCTCGATGGTGACAGGTCAGTTTTCTAGCGTTGCCACTTCATATACTGTATTGATTGACTCTGGTGCTACACATTCATTTGTTTCTAGCAAAGTGATTGATAGATTGTGTATGCCTTGTGCGTATTATACTGTGGGGTTTTGGACTATACTGCCTACAAGGGAACTGGTAGTTTTTAGGAGATGGGTTAGGTCACTGCCAGTGATGGTGGAAAATATGGAACTATCAATAAACTTGATTGAGTCTGGTATGGATGACTTCAACATGATTTTGGGGATGGATTAGTTAGTCAGGTATGGGACGACTATAGACTGCAAGAAATATATGGTGACATTTGAGCTTGAGGGTGAGGACCCCTTCGTTTTTGTTGCAACTCTACATGGACCTCGCGGTCCCATGATATCAGCGTTAAGGGCTAAAGACCTATTACAAGAAGGTTGTATAGGTTTTCTAGCCAGCGTGGTGGATACCACTAGGGTCATGCCAGTGGGACCAGGGGAGACTAGACTGGTATGTGAGTTCTTGGATGTGTTCCCTGAGGACTTACCACGACTGCCGCTGCACCGAGAGATCGAGTTTGTCATTGAGTTAACGTCGGGTACAAAACCAGTGTCGATGACACCATATAGAATGGCTTCGGTAGAGCTAAAGGTACTGTTACATGAGTTATTGGACCTGAGATTTATTAGACCTAGCTTCTCACCTTGGGGTGCTCCAGTTTTGTTTGTGAAGAAGGACGAGACCCTAAGGATGTGCATAGACTACAGGGAGTTGAACAAGTTGACTATCAAGAACAAGTACCCACTACCGAGGATAGACGACCTATTCGATCAGTTGCAGGATAAGACAGTATTCTCAAAGATTGATCTTCGATATGGTCATCACTAGCTGAGGATCAAGAATGAGGATATTCTGAAGACGACCTTCCGCATGAGGTACGGTCATTATGAGTTCTTAGTCATGTCATTTGGTACAACATACAACACATATCAACTTCTCTTCTTCTCTTTATTTTCTAGTTTCTACAATCAAGAACAATGATTCTTTGAGAGACCAACATGGTAGAATCCTTTAAGAAAACAAAAGTGTGACTTACCCCTTGTTCTTGAATTCTCTAGGCCGAGACTACGGAGTTTCCTTCTAAAAAGTTGGTCTCCAATTCCCTATAACATCAAGAGATCTCTAAGGACATATTCCACCATTACAATCACTAAATTAAAAGAAACAATGCTTACCTTGGTGTTGTTCTTGCCTAGGCTGAACCCTCCTTGAAGAACAAAGTTCTCTTCTCTCAAACTTTCTTTCTTCCTTTTTCTCTCTAATTCTCAAAAATTGATGGGCACTAATGAGAGTGAAACCAACCACTAATCAGCCTTTCACTCAAGTAATCACCCTTTAAAATCAAAATGAGCCATTTTCCCCCTTAGGTCAAACCCTTAGTGTCATCATTTTACAATTTAAGCTTAATTCTCACTTAATCAAATTAATCACAACTTTAAGCATTCATGATCCTCATGCATCCACTCATTATCTCTTATAATGAGTTAATATTTTATTTAAATAATTATAAGCTTAAACCATAGTCTAAACCTTAATGATGCTTCAATATTTCAACATACACCATATATCACAATCCAATTATTTAAATGATCAATGCGTATCTCCAACAAATGAAATCATAGTCAAGGGTTCCAAAATAATTCTAGGATAGCCCAATAATTTACCAAAAATTATTCCAAGGCTATAGGAATAATTCTTATTATGATCACTCTCATAAAAAATATATATATTCTCCTTAATATTTAATTTTACACTAAAGTCACCAAAGATTCTAACTAAATGTTCCACTCATCTTATCATGTAATTAAAATAATGTTCCTTATAATTATTTTAATTATCATGCATAGCTTATAACATAACTTATCATGTCATTATTTAATTAAAATAATTAAATAAAAAAAATTATACCGGATATTACAATGTTAATTGTTGCTTGGATAGTATGGTTTGAAATAAACAAGAAAACTCATGGTCAACAAAATAGAGCACCACAACAAGTGATGGGTTGGCTATCTTCTTATTGGGAAGCTATGCGGAATGTGCAAATCCAGGCTGATTAAACATGTTCAAGAGGAAGATCTTTCTATTAGAGGAGGGAAGAAATAGAAATTCATGATTTCACACTTTATATAGATGCAGCAATCTCAACTCCTACAAATATGGTTGGTTTGGGAGTTGTCATATTCTCATTGGATAAGCAAATGAAGGCAGCTCTATCCAAGCTACTGCAAGATTCATAATTAATTTTTTATCATCATTAATCTCGCGTGGCTTTAGAAAGTTCAACTAAGATATGTAGGGTATAAGCAAAGGGACACCCCTTTAGTTAGATAATTCAAATTAAATAAGACCTTAATTTAATAATATTGTTAAAAAGTTTCTAATATGATTTGGTTTTTGTGGTACATGTTCTTTATCGACTTTTGAAGTGGAAGCACTTGCTCTTTTGGTAAGACTAAGATGGGATCAAGATATTAGTCTACCAGTAAAAGCATTCTTCTCTCATTCTTTGTCCTTGGTCTCAACTTTGGGTAGCAATATAGTGTACCAAGATGAACTAGGGGTTATTTTTTCTAACACAAAAGCTTTATTGTTTAGCTTTCTAGAGGCTTCTCTTTCTCATGTTAGTCGTAACTTTGATGTTGTGGCTCATGAATTGACTAAGCATGCCCTTAGGATAGATGATGAGCTTTCTTGGATTGAAGAGATCCCTCCTCCAATATGTAATGGTGCTTTTTTGCAATCTTAATCTAATATGATAGTTTTTGACCAAAAAAATAAAATAAAACAATGTGTGTGAATGTGTGGACAAGGGGCAGTGGTTCAATTCCCCACTATATCAAAAAAAAAAAAAAAACTAATCCCATAATTACATATTACCCTGAAACTATATTTTTTACAAATATACCCTTCTACCTAACTATTGTCACTCTTACCTTTAGCAGTTTTATAGAGCCTGCTCGGGGATCATTGGACCTATAACTTCAAGCTCCAAAAAATTAGATCATTTAATTAAATTCTTTAATCAAATAAATTTATTTATTAATCCCATTATTATCCCACTAAAAAATTCCACAGTAATTAGCCTTGGGCGGTTTTTTGTGAAAATGTATGTATTGTCAAACCTGTTCTCAACTATTTACATCAATAAGTCTCCACAACATGTAGGTATTATATTAATGATCTACTTGAGATTACTTAGTAAATTATTTTGTGACTCATTCCTATAGCAGAGGATTGTTGAATATTATTGCAGTATTGTGCTACATCCAACAAATCAACCCAATTCCTCTGGCTTATTGTCATGTAATGTCTAAGTATTTTTCCAACAATTGATTCATTCTTTTAGATTGACCATCTGTCTCAAGGTGATTTGCAATGGAAAACTTGAAGTCTAAACCCAACATATTAAACAAAGTCGTCCAAAAATTCCTAGTAAACTGAGAATCATGATCATTTATGATAACTTCTGGAAACCTAAAATACTTTACCACATTTTCAATGATCAAATCAATAGCCACATCCGTCGGACATGCATGGGCAGAAGGAATGAACACCCCATATTTGGAAAATCGATCTACCACCACTAAGATCCATCTTAATTGTAACATCCCTAATTTGCTAATAAGGTTTAGGACCTTGATTAGCGTGCCTGGAGGGCAATAAATGATTTAACATGATAATATGTGAATTTAAATGAATATGTGATTAGAATGCATGTTTAGGTGAAATAAATATGCATGTGGGCCCCGTTTGATTGCTAGGGGTAAATTGGTAATTTTAGCCCATTGAGGGCATAAATGTAATATATGTGAAATTTATGATATAATTGTGATGCACGTTCCGAGACGGTCCTAGGGAGCTGTAAAGTTTAAAAGTCACGACGGGATTAAATACCCAACTTGGGAGGAACCTAGGGGTATTTTGGGAATTTTATAAAGTGAGTTTAGGAATTTTTGGTTAATGGTTAATGGTATTTTAGTAGCTTGAGTGACCATTGGTAACCATTAAGGATAGTTATTCTAGGTGAGGAAAAATGGTATATTTGTAAGGGATGTGAAATGTCTAGGATGCCCTTGAGGTTTAGCTAGAAAGAGAATTAGATGGAAGGGTAAATGAGTCTTTTGGCAGGGATTTAGATAACTTAAGCTGGGAAGAGAAGTCATTCACGTTTTACACTTAGACAACTCAGTTCTTGCTGAAAGTGAAGGGAAAACTAAAGGCTAGAAGAAAAAGTGGAAGAGGAAGAGAGCTGGGTTTCTTTGAGGCTAGGGAGGAGTTTAAGGCTGTAGAATCAAGCTAAGGCCAAGGTTGATACAGAGGTAAGAATTCATCTCTGTTTGTTTTAAGTTTCCAAGCTTGATTTGAGAGTGTGAGAATGGAAATTGAAAGCTAAATTTGTGACTGATTATTTGTGAGAATTCAGCTTGGGATCAAAGGGGATTAATTTGAAGTTGGAATTGAAGGAAGCTTAAGGTCGAATTCTTGATTGAGGTAAGGATTTTATGCATTTATGAAGTTTGTTTCTGGTGTGGTTTAAGAATTTTGAGGGATGGTTTAAGCTTTACAAGTTCTAGTTTAAGTTTTGAAAAGCTTGGTTTAAGTTTATGAAATTTTAAACCAAATTGTGAATCATGGGTTTGATTATGTGTTTAGGCTTGTTGTTGGTGTTTATAAGTTGTTAGGTGGTTTATTTGAGGTTTTAAATTGAATTTGAGGCTTAGGTAAGCATTGGGTTGGTTTGGGAGTGTTTTGGCTCGGGGAAAACACTTGGAGAAACCCAGAATTCTGGGTTCGCGAAGGGGCGTCGCGGCCCTGTTCTTCTGCGCCACGGCACTAGGCTGCAGCAGGGGATGAGGGCCATTCTGGGCGCCGTGGCGCTAGGCCATTTTTGGGCAGGGGAAAATTTCCATTTTAGGGCTTTTGCCTAGGGGGCTCGGGGGATGTTTCCGCTACTTTGTTTTGGGAAACGGGAGGTCCCAAGAGCACGGGATTGATCCCGGGAAATGGTTTTGGATTGGTTAGTATTAAAGAGTAGTTTATATGTGTTGTGACTAGGTTTTCAGAGAGGCTCGGGTTAGAGGACCGTGCTCGTGACTTCGGCGCACAAGAAGCTCGGGACACAGGTAAGAAAACTATTGTTTCCCGTAGATCATGAGTTGTGGGGCTTGGCCCTATATGACTGTGTTGTGGGGTTTGACCCTTTGATTGAGTTTATGTATGCTTAGCTTGTTGATTAGCTTTATCATATGTGAATGTGTTGGTTGAACGGCATGAGCCGTGAACGGTGAAGACCGATAATGGCAAAGGCCGAGAACGGCAATGGGCCGGGAACGGCGATAGGCACGTGGAGTGCAAGGCCGAGTGCAGCAAAGGGCCAGGGCCGGAAGCAGCGTTTAGCACACGGAGTGCAAGTTGCTAGGATAGATCCTAAAGGATACCTGGGATATCCTCACGGTATGGACCGCGAATCCAGGGCATGGTAAAGCGCCTGGGACGGCATATCCGTATGTGTTTAGCCTGTTGATGGCATGTATAACTGATAAGTGTTTGATAAGCATATGTTGTCTGTTTGTGAGTTTTCTTGCTGGGCTTCGGCTCACGGGTGCTCTGTGGTGCAGGTAAGGGCAAGGAGAAAGTCAACCAATCATGAGTATGGTGAGCGTGAGGCGGCGTGTACATGTTTGGTCAGCCTGACTGCCACGGTCAGGGGCATTTTTGGAAGATGAATGTATAAACTGGCTTTTGTCGTTTAGTCGACTGTGATTACATTTTGAGTTGTAAATTTTTCTAAACTGTACTTTGGGATCCCAAATGTTAAAACATTTTTACGATTTTCAGTAAATTGAAATATTTTCAAAGTTTATGTCTCTGTTTATGTTTTGGTTACACATTTATCTTTAAATCTCGATTAGCGAGTTAAATGCACATTTTAAACTCACTTAGTAACGACTCTAAGGTAGTAGGGCATTACATTAATCCCTTCACTTTTGGAAAGCCAACAATGAAGTCCATACTAATAGACTGTCACAGCTTCTCTGGAATAGGCATAGGCTGCAGCAACCCCGCCTCCCTTTTCCTTTCAATATTTTCCTATTGACACACAATACATGTTTTCACATAAGTTTCTACATCTTCCTCCATCATAGGCCAGACATATGACCTAGACAACAAGGTCATCATCCTCTCAGGTGACCAGCCCATTGAGGATTGTTTATTTCGTGCAGTAACTCATTCCTCCAGCTACAACTATTTGGGATGGACAACCTGCCGCCTTTGGCATATAACAAATCATCTTCCACCCAATATAATCTCACTACAACTTTGAAAACCTATGCCTTGAGCTTGGTGTAGGTCGAATCGAGCAGGGACTGCTCCTTCACCTGGTCAATGAAAGTTGTCTCAACCTGAGACAACACAACAATGTAAACCTGAACATATTTCCGTCTTAGTGCATCAACCACCTGATTTTGTTTCCCTGGTCTATGCACCCATACAAAATCAAATAGAACAAAAAAAAAACTCTGGCCAATGAGCCTATTTTGGTGTTAGTTTCTTCTGAGACTTGAAATATGTGTTCGCTACATTATCTGTTACCATAGTAAACTTAGTCCCCAGAAGATAGTGTCTCCAAACATCCAAACAATGCACTACAATTGCCATCTCCTTCTCTTGTGCAGTTTATCGTTGCTCAACATCTTTTAGTTTGTAACTTTCAAACGCAACCGAATGGCCCTCTTGCACCAATACCCCACCAAGAGCATGGTTAGATGCATCTATTTGTACTTCAAATGGCATGTCAAAGTCAATAAGCTTCAAGATCGACTCTGAGGAAGCGAGCACTTTCAACTTATTGAACACCTCTTCACAATCCTCAGACCAGCACCAATGCTCTTCCTTCTTGAGCAAATCTGTCAGTGGGCTTACCCTCTTGGAGTACTCTTTGATAAACTTTCAATAATAATTAGACATACCTAAAAGTGAGCGAAGATGTGACATCTTCTCAGGAACTGATCAATCCATTATGGCCCTAACTTTTTCCTCATCCATTCTCAGTCGACCTTTACTAACCTAGTGTCCTATGAACATCACTTCTTGGCGACAAAACTCACATTTCTCCTTCTTGATGTGCAACTTATACTCTCCCAACTTAGAGAGCACCTCCCTCAGGTGCCTCACATGATCATCCAAAGTGTTGTAAACAGCAATGTCGTCTAGATACACGACCACAAATCTATCCAGGAACTCATATAGAACATCATTCAAAAAGTTACAAAATGTAGCATGAGCATTGGTTAAGCTGAAATGCATCACCAAAAACTCATATGACCTGTATCTTGTCACACACGTGGTCTTTGCCTTCCCTCGCTACAATCCTCACATGCCATCCTGCCTTCAGGTCAATCCATTATGGCCTTGAGTTGAATATTATCATAATTATTATGAAAAAAAATGAAAATTCAAGTTAAATGGATTCGAACAAGTGTTACTGCATGGATTAGAATTATAAACTATCTCATTTTCATTCATTAAATAATATTAAAGTACTTGAAAAAGTTGCGTGAAATTATCAAGTTACAAATATTTAGTTACCAATATCTAATTGTGAGATTTTAAAAGGTAATAAAAGTTCTTAATTTGAGAGGATGATCCTAAAGTGCCTAACAAATTCTTAAATGGAATCAGAGGGCCTATTTTAATTGTCTTTTATCCCATTGAAATATTGTACAATGATGAATGAACTCATTTAGAAAGGATAGATGTATAGAATAGTTCAATGAGATAGTGCATTTCAAAATCACTAAAAATGGAATGTATTGCAAACATATATGTCATTGTTCCTTACTTGAGATAAAAATATCTAAATTTGATAATTATATCTACTTTTTCAAACTTATTATTGATACTAAGTAGAAGCCCAAAATTTATATCCATTGTTCACAATATTATGCATGGATTAGATATATTATGACAAATTTGGCTTATCATACGATGTGTTATATAAATGGACAAATGTTCATTTCCATTATAAATAACAAAAGTGTGCTCGATCAATGTAGGTATAATGGTAAATGCGTATAATGGTAAATGCTTGCGATCAATTTATTATTATTATTATTATTTATTGCTTTTGTATTAAGCATAATATTCATTTGTCTTACTAATTGATTGGTTCCAAAATGATTTTTTTTTTTAGTAAACTGCTACAATTAATCACTCCTATTTTTTCTACTACGCTAGTATCAACAGGAGTCAAAGAGGAAGAGGCAATACTGCTACGAATCAACAACACAAAAGCTTTGTGAGAAAACCCCTTTTCCTTATTGAGATCGGGATTAGCAATAATGATTGGGACAACAAACACCCACCTCGTGTTTAGCAACACCATATTGCTTTGTCTCAAATTAATTATCACTTTCTTTTACTACATATGTGCGACCAATATCCAAGCCAAGAAAATATATAAATAAATAACAAATACGAAAAAAAGGATATGCTTCATCCAAAAACTGCTGTCATAGAGTAGTTGTTGCACTGCTTTAAACAAATGTTACAGAAATAATTTTTAATATAAAAGACATCAATTAATTCTTTATGTTATGATATGTTTGACAACAGAGAGCGAGAAATAAAAGCAATGATTAATATAGTTGGATTATTAACTTCTTTTTCAAGAATCGAAAGAAGTACACAAGAATCAAAAGATAACAATCATAATGGTTGATCTCTTTACGAGGAACTAAATAAATAATGCATGCATGCATGCAAGAAGTGAAACAATGAGATAGATACATATATGTTAGTACGAATATATATATATATATATTATACATAAAATAATAATTAAAAATATTATTATTATCGATGGAGAAGATTGTAAGTTGTTCCAATTGCTGACTACAGAAAATCTATGCTTAACTAAACTGAAAACACAGTGCTAGTGAAATTATTTTCTGAGGAAGCTATACAACCAAATGAGAACGAACTCAAAAAAGATGGTAAAAACGTAGGAAGAATAATGAGTACTAGTGGCAGTGGGGATGGTGGTGAGCAAATCCTCCAAAGTTTGTTGAGCCAATTCTGTCTCCTTGCTCTGATATTCTTCCATCGTGTAAAGTCGTTGCCTCTTGTAAAAAGTCCATTTCACTGCCCAATTCACAAATTCCTTTTCCCTACTCATAAATTCCTCTATGTATTCTCTTGTAAAAAACCTTTCAATTTGTCTTCGGATGCTTTCCTCCATGGATCGCCGTTGCTCATGCAATAATTCAATTTCCCTCTTCAGCGAGTCCTCTTCTTCCATCAATTCGATTACCCTTCTCATTAACTCTTCCTCTTCCTCATCCTCATCCTCATCCACCTTCTCTATCTCATTATCTCTTGATAATCGACTCTCTATTTCACTCTTGTATTCCTTCTTCTTCTTAGACTTCTCTTCTCTATTCTTCCTTCTAATCTCCTCATCAGCCATTATTGTAATAGCTAGCTAGAAAGAAAACGAGAATCAAGCAAGAACTGGGTTATGTGGTTCTTGCTTCCAATTACTTGTTGTGTTGTTGTTTCAGTTGTTTTTTATGGGCTTTATATACACAACAACAAGACAGAAGGTTGTTTTTTCTGTTATAAGCGGTTGGAAAGTTGATCCACCCATATTCTTTTAAAAAAATTTCTTTTTCTTTTGATTATTTAAAAATAATAATTATCATTAACAATAAAGGCATTTTTATACACAACACAAATACATCACATACTATACAAATGAAATAGAAACTTACACTTTTCTCTCTTTCACACCTACGTTAATCAAGTCCGTCAATAAATACGGACCACTAGAATATCAAAACTTCACCATGTTGGCCAATATTCATCCACATTTTCGTTTGATAGAAACCTTGGGACAATGCTTAAGGCTCACTTCCTCCGACTCTTCCAGCCGTTCACTAGAATTATAGCATGACTTAGATCTGGAGTTAAGAATATCCCCTGCAATAAAACATGAAAGAAACATGATTTATGCGGCTTAAGATTTACATGTTAAACTTATATGCTAGGAATGAAGACCTGAAAATGTTTCTGTTCTTTTATCTACCAAACACTTGTCATATATAAGTTTCTTCAAGAGTAAAATTTCAAGGAATTGACAATCAACACATAAGACAGAAACTAAAACAGATACTTGATCCGACATAAATTACCATAAAAATGCCATAAATTTAGAGCCTCAGAGCTGAGTCTACCTTCTGTCGAACAAGTGTCAATAGAATGAGAACGAAGTTCCAGAAAATTGGACCAGTAATGCCCTATATTCCATGCTTCAATATTACAAAATTGAACATAAATGAGAAAAGATAAATCAAGAAACGACCAATGAAAACATAGATGGATGTGAAATAACCATAAATTGGGTGTTGCACAGATGGATGCAAAAACAACAAAATATAAGCTTCTTCAGCTAAAACACTACTAGCATCATGCTACAGCCACACACTTCTGTCATTTCACCATCTGAATAACAAAATTAAACTACACCTGACAGCAGTTACAAGCTAGAAGAAAAGAGTCAAAAATTACTACAAGGGATAAAAAGAATACCATAAATCGGTTTCATGGTGAGTGGTTAATGGTTAGAAGCAGCTGACATTCATGACAGATGGCATTAGAGCACCGATTGGGGCTCGTGCAGCTGCAGATCTCCCTGTCAATCGCAGGCTTCATCTGGACCTACGGCCAGTACCAGCAGGCTGCTTATAGTGTGGAAAGAGTAAGATTGAGTAAATAAATAAAAACTAAAATTTAGCATTTCAAAACCCAATGTATACCCCACTCCAAAATGACCTGTTACCAACATTTTTAGTCTCCTTTACCTGTAGGATAAGGATAATACTCTCAAATATTCAATTAAAATAAAATAAAAGAAGTGTTAATTGCTCAAACAAATGCGAACATACAAGATTGTACCTTTATATATTGGCTCTGACAAATGACTACTTTCCAACATACTAACTATTTCTGAAGCTTCTCTTTTTTTGCTTCAGAATCCCATGGTGAAGAGCAGCGATTGCACGTGTATCCGGCTCTATTCCCTTAGAAGACATCTCATTAATGAGAGTAACAGCCCCATCAACATCACCCCTATTACAACAGCTTGACAAAAGAGCCGTATAGGCCACTGCATCAGGTTCTAATCCTCGTTCAATCATTTCGTGAAACAGAACAACAGCATCCTGAAATTTTCCTATTTTGCTATAGCCATCCATCAAAACAGTATAAAGAATTACATCTGGCCTTATTTCCAATTCCTGCATTTCACTCAAAACAATTGAAGTACCCACTGGTTCGTTCTTTTTCCTTGCTCTCTGAGAAGAGCTGCTCGTTTTACTATGTGTTTTCAAAAGGCCATCAAGCAGAACTGTGTAAGTGATGATATCAGGTTCAAGCCCTTTCCTTTTCATATCATGGAGGAGAGTAAAGGCCTCTTGCAAATAGTTCAATCTACAGCAGCTGTTCATCATCATTGTGTAGTCAATGACATCAGGAGTTAAACCCTGCTCAACTAAAATATCAAAAATATGCCAGGCCTTTTTCACATCTCCAGCCTGGCAGAGAGAATATATGAGTTTGTTATACATAACTTTGGTAGGTTTTATGTTCATGGCTAACATTGTCTCAAGCAACACAAGACCTGTGTCAGTGTCACCAACAACACAAACTTTACAGAGCAGTTTAAAGAAGCAACTTTTACTTACTAAAGTTCCTTGCTTCAACAACCTAAAAACAAGGTCAAACGCCTCTCTTGTATGGTTGGCTTCGCAATATCCCCTGACCATTGCAGAATAGCTATCCACACTCTTAAGTTCTAAATGATTGAAAACAAGTTCAGCTTCCTTGACCTTTTCACCTTTGCATAAGTTTTCAATTATCATATTGTAGGTAACAGAATCTGGATCTACACCCTGTTCTTTCATATAATCTAAAAGGTTAAATGCCTCACAGGCAAGGCCATTTCTAGAAAACCCAGCAGCAAGCACATTATAAGTAACGATATCTGGCTTGAAACCCTTTTTATTCATTTCCTCCACAAGATTCAAGGCATCAGCAATTTTCCCTTGGAGACAATAGCCCTTAATGAGAGTGGTATAATGCATAATGTCTAAAACCATTCCTTTGCTCTTCATCTCTTCAAGCAATTCTACAGCTTGTTCTACCTTCCCCAAATTACATAAAGCATTAACAACAATATTATATGATATTTCATCAAAAAAGATTCCCAAACTTTTGAATTTCTCAAATTGATCTGCCACTTCAGAATGCATGCCCATCTTACACAAACACTGAAGAATCGAACTAACAATTACACAGTTAGTTTTCATACCTTTCGAAACCATGTCATCATGCAGAGTCAAAGCTTTAAGCATATTATGTGTCTTGCAATAGCCCTGAATCATTACACCATATGCAGGTAAATCAGGGACCAACCCATCTTTTTCTATGTCAAAAAAAACACTTTCAGCTTCATCCAATTTCATCTCATTAAAGAGTCCACGAATCACAACAACATAAGCATACATGTCAATGTTAACCTTTGACTCTTTACAAGCTCGAAGAACTTTGTATCCTAAAGCCGACCTCTGGTTAGTACAAAGCCCCTCAATATAGGCGCTGTAAGCAAAAGGAGAAGGCTTTAAACCAGCTTTCTCCATCTCCAAGAACACATCGGCAGCTTCTTCCAAGGCACCTTTCCTGCACAGTGCCTTGATCACAATAGCATGAGTATAATCGTTGGGGCTCAAACCAATCCTCTTAAGCTGCTTGTAAATGGCCACAGTCATATCCATTTTACCATGCTCAATTAAACGGTTCAGAAGAAAGTTACATGTGAAAATATGCGGAACAAAACCCCGCCTTCTCGTTAGGAACAAAACATCTATGGCTTCATCAAACATGGCAACACTGACATAACTCTTGACCAAGGCATTGTAAGCTCGAAATAACGACTGCCCAACTTCAAGTTCATCTTCAAGCCTCAGAAGAAACTCCGACATCAGAAAAGGCGGGTTTCCGGGGTCTCCAGGTTGTTCTTTTGAAAGAAGAATAAGGTCCAACAAAAGAGAATCCAACTTTCTGTCCAAACCCCAGTAGCATAAAATCTTTACAAGCTCAACATAGGCAGAGATTTCATGTCGAAATCCGGCTTCCTCCTTGCTCCGGTGAAAAAATGCGATAGCAAGATCGGGTTCGGCTCTAAGGCTACGAAGGATTTCGACCACTCTGAAGCTATCAAGCTCAGAGGACCAATGAAGAGCTCTGTCCGAAGCAATGGAAGTAGACAAAGAAGAAGAAGATGCCATTTGGTCATCGTCATCGGAAGAAGTGGAGCTTGAGTTCAACTCGGAAACCGCCATTTGAGAGAAAAAATAAGAACCCCATTTGAAACCAGCTCCACCGCCATGGACTGACAAACAACGCAGAAACTTTTGTGGAACGAAAAGTTTTCTGTGAAAAGCCAGTCCGAGACTGGAAGAGAAAAACAGCATGGGAATTGAAAAGGCAGAGTTGGACACGGATAATTGAGAAGCATTCGACAATTGAGAGGTGAGTTGAGCAGTTAAACCCTGAAACCGAAGGCTTTCGCGGCTGCTGAGATTTAGAGTAAAACCCTTTCGTCAGGCTTTCAGCGTAAATACGAAAGTCGGACCTTTTTTTTTACATTTTTGACGAAGTAAAACTATTTCCCTCACTTTTATTTTTCCATTAAAATTATAAAAAAAAAAACTTCCATTAAGATTTTTCAAAAGGTTATTTCACATGAAAAGTAAGGAAAATTACTTCCTATTGTTAAAAAATAAAAGAATTTAATCTTGTTAAGGGTTTTTTTTTCTTCCTTATGAAAAAACAAGATTAATTATTAAAAAGAAATTATAAAACACATAGTATAGAATTATGGAAAGCAAATATATAATGATATTTTTAAACTCAGCTCATAATAATGCACTAGAAGCCTTCTTTCGTGGCTTGCTTTGGTTTTGGCGCATTTCATGTAACATAATTGTATGGTCCTGGAATATGGGTAGCCGATCCTTATGAACTAACGGGAAAGGTACAAGCTGTAAATCCAGCATGGGGCATGGAAGGTTTTGATCCTTTTGTTCTATGAGGAATAGCTTCTCATCATATTGCAGCGGGAACCTTAGGCATATTGGCAGATATATAAACAAAATACAGATTTGACCTAGTTGAGCTTATTAATTAAGCTTATTCCACAAGTTTCTTGTATTGATGAAGAATTTGCACGAGTTCGAGTTCTCTTTAAGTTTGTAATTTGATAGTGTTTTGGCATACACAAATTGATTTATCTTACAATGAGTTTCCCAGCCCTATTTATAGGCTGCTGGGAAAGATTAGTATACCCTAATTAGAGTTTGATACAAATGATGCATAAGTGTTGGGTTAATCCCCAGTTACAATGGGAAATTAGATTAACACATGTTTAGGGGGGTCCTCGAGGACTCCAGACTTTAAGCATCATTTTCGAGCAAATTCCTCAGAGACCCTTAGGAACACATGGTGTACAACCGCAATCGTGGTGGTTGTGATAGTGTCATGCGACATGCTGCCTTTTTTAGGGTAATTTTATCCTCTGACATCTTTTGTATAGGTTGTATGGAGGGGAGAGCCACGTTCTTACGCAACCACTACTCATGTCACAGGTGGGTGGGCACGTGTGTCAGAGTGGTCCCTACCTCTCGAGAATGGACACGTGGACAGTCGCTCCTCGATGGTCCTGAGGAAGGACCATGTGGCCCAGCCGCTGTCTCTTAACCTTCCTTAAGTGTCGGGCGCTCAGTGCCTTTTGACAGTCCTTAGAAGGGTGATGGTTCTTGGAGGTTGGCTCCTCACAGACTGAGAATGTAACGTCTCAAATTTGCTAATAAGGCTTAGTGCCTTGATTAGTGTGTTGGGAGGGAAATTAATGATTTAATTGCATTATTAGGTGAATTAATTATGATATATGTGTATCATTAGTTGATTACTTGAGTTACATTATAATATGAATAAATATGCATGTGTTATGTGTATTAAATATGCATGTGGGCTCGTTCTTGTTAATAAGGGCGTATTTGTAATTTTGGCTCGTTAAGGGCATAAATGTAATTATGTGTGTTATGATTGAGATCACATTATTATCTGTGTATATTTGCGATATTGGGCTCGAGGCGGTCCTAGTGAGCGGATTAGCGGAATATTCATAATAGGGTCAAATACTCAGCTCGGGGTGAGCCTAGGGGTATTTTGGGAACGTAGTGTGTACTCAAGGTTGATTGGGTAATGGGTAGTTATTTAGCGATTATTTGAGTATGTCGGGATTAATTGGGGATTTATAGGACTACTCGAGGAATTAGCGGGAATGTGGCAAATGATGGGTTTGCCCTTTGAGGCATTAAAGGGCTAAGGTTGAGACTAAGGGAATTTTGGTCCTTTTCTAAGCTTCTGCTGGGTTTAGTTAGATGGAAGACCTTAGGAACCAAGGGAAACAGAAAGGAAATACACTCAATCATTCCTCACATTCTCTCTCTCGTGTACCCCCCCCCCCCCCCCCCTCTCTTCTCTCTCTCCCTCTTTCTAAGGCTTTGGGAAACTTTGGACTTTTGAGGAGGAAGATTGGAAATTTGGGGCTGTGAATTGGGGAATCAAGCTAGGAGCAGATTAGAGGCAGTTGAAGATCATGATTTGTAGTGAGGTAAGGTTCCTTGCTCATGTTTTAATGGATTCCTGCCGTGGTTTAAGTGTTTTTCTATGTTCAAAACTTTAGTTCTGATTCTGAGTTTTGGTGAGGGTAAGGAATAATTTCTGGGGTTATTGTGATGCTTAGGCTATGTGGAATAGGGTTTTAGACTCAATTCTAGTTTTAGGTTATGGTTGGGGTGTGATTTGGTAATTTATGCTCGAGAAAACGCAAAAGAAATTTTGTTGGAAAACCAATCAGAGCACGCAGTGAAAACTGGCGTGGTGGACCCACTGTTGTTTATGAACAACAGAACAACAACAATAATTTTTTTTCATTAATCATATAAACAATTTATATAACCAAAAAAATCTAGAAACACTATCATACAATACTATTGATCATGCAACAAACATATATATAAATATACAATATTTTTATATAGAATATATACACACACAAAATCAAGAACATAAATTTTTGCCTCTTGAAGCCTATCTGGTGTCCTTGAGTCTTTTTGTATCATTAACGATCTTCCTATCAAAAGCTTTGAGCACTCAAACCATGATCTTTCTGGAGTGTTCTCTACACCTCAAAATGTGTGTGGGCACATAGAGAACATGAGTTTGTATTTTAGGAATCACAGGTATTTCTTAACACATGAGAACTTGGATTATGGTCCGAGAATGACTAGAATAAAGAAGAAGAAATAGAGAGTTTTTGTTTAACAAAAATCTCAGAGAACTATTCTGAATTGTATATTGTTGTGTGTATTATCATCACCTTTTTCTTCCTCTTCCATATCATATATATAGAGATTTATATTACATTATTATTCCAAATAATAATAATATAATAATGATGATAGGATTTGATTTTAGCTAAATGTCTAACTTACCATATTTGAAAAAATTGTTTTCAAATTATTAAATAATTAAATAAATAAAATAAAAAGCTATGCAGATACAATATCTGTATAGTGGTACATGCATGGCATAGTCATTGGACTGTGTCAGGCATGTACTACTATTCCCATTTTAGGGATTTTGCATTTTTTTATTTTATTTAATTAAAATCAATTTCCCACAAAATAAGGTGTTAATCTTTTTAAGGAAAAGATGGCAACCATATTTCAAAATTTAAATTCAAAATTAAAATTGATGGTCATCATTATCATCATCTTTTAAAATTCAATAAATAAAACAAAATATTTTTTGACTAACCAATTTTATTTTCTCCCACTCAATAAAATAATTAATTTAAAAAATTTATTTATTTATTTATATATATGAAATTCAAAAATTTATATATTTAAATTAATAAATATATTTTCAAAATTAATAATTAATTATATTCTACCTCAATCATCATATAAATGCATCCGATGAATAAAATTCTTCTCAAATTCCCAAATTATAGTTGTTGACCCTAATTTTAGCCAACTGACACGGAGTCAAATATGCTTAATGTGGACAAATGCGTTGAAATGAATGTGATGACAAAAACAATAGAGAACACAAGAGTTTATAGTGGTTCGGCCCCAGAATCTGGTAACAACCTACGTCCACTTAAACTGTTATTGATATAGGATCCAAATGAGTGATCAAAGAACTAGGGTTCAATGAGTTTCACCAACCTCTGAAGAACAAAACAATATATAAAATAGAATAACTATAATCTCAGTTCTTTTGAAAGCCAAAAAGTCCCCCTTTCTTGAGCTATCTTTCTCTATTTATAGGCTCAAGGAAGATTTACATTAATTTGTTACAAATATTCTTTCCTAAATAATCGGATACTCAAGAAATCATGGGAGATAATTTCGGATATGGTTATAACTGCATAAGATCTTTTCCAAATATAGCGAGTATACGACCAGGCTGGTCGTATGTAGAGATTGAACGTTGCACCAATAGATATCTTCCTGGTCGATGGTCGAGCATGAATTCTGACAGATGTCAGCCACGTGTATTAAATGTCTGCCATGTCATCCATGTCTGTTTTTTGGATAACAATAGTTATACCCTTGTATCAACTCTTACCTTGATATGGTGTTAATAGAGCCACCCTGGGGACCTATGAACCTATAATATCAAGCTCCAATAAATATTACATTATTAATCAAAGCTCTTTGATTAAATAGTCATATTTATTAATCTCATGATTACTCCACTAAAAATATGAGATTGAACTCTTGATAATTACAAACATGTATTTAATGAGTATTTTATTAAGAATAAAGTGTCTGTAACGCCCTGGATAGCCAAGACCGTCACACTATGTACTTTAAATATTGCTTAACCCGCTAAATGGGTGTTTAGGCCATAAGCGTGCATCTAAATGTAATTAATGGCCAGGGTTAAAATCTCGGTCAAAAGGAATTGATATTTTATTAAAATCATTAAACTGTACATGGGATCTCATAATAGTGTTTACCAAGTTGTTTATAGTCCAAAATGGTCATTACAATTCAAAAGTTATAGACCCACCGACCTACGCGACAAAAATAGGGTTAAACCCTAGTTCCCCTTAGAAACCTTCATCGTGATGATCAAGCGGCCGCATATGTACACGTCGCCACCTAAGCTCTCCACTTAAGGCTGGGTAATCTTTTCTTTTCCTTTACCTGCACCACATAGCACCCGTGAGTCAAGGCTCTATAAGAATTCTTATTACTGCATGCATCAAGTACCAATAATTATCATGGAATCATTCTAGGGTCCATAGCCCTAATCAGATGACCATGGAGTCATCTTGGGGTCCTGTGCTCTGAATAGATGACCATGGAGTCATCTTGGGGTCCTGTGCCCTAGCCATGTGACCATCAAGTCACCCTGGGCCTTTTAGCCCTAGCTCTGAGTAACTAGCCATGGAACTAGTCAAGCACTTTGGTTTTCTTCAACCATAGGGTCGGATGAGCGTGTAACGATCTGTCGATTAGATCTAATCATATCAACCAGCACTTGATGCGGTATTACCGCTCTTGACTCATAAGTCAATGCCATACAACCAGCGCTCAGCACTATTGTTGTTGCTAACTGATAAGTCAAAGCTTTACGACCTACGCTCATCACTATTGTCATTGTTGACTGATAAGTCAGAGCTTTACGACCTACGCTCATCACTATTGTTGTTTTTGACTGATAAGTCAGTGCCTTTCTCAAGTAAACAATGCAACCAAGCATTCATGATGCAACATATATCCATATATAGAGCACTCAACATGCTTCATCAATAATCATGTATGTCTCATAATGGGTGCAATTTTCTTACATCAGGCTTGAGCGTAAAATAAATTAAGAAATACCCTTGAGCATAATCCTGACCTTGAGCCCTTAGCGGTCACCTAATCATAACCAATTATGAAATCCCATAAAAAATGAGTAATTAAAGCTTCACGAACCAAGTCCTATCGACCTCCTCCTGCCGTCGCCTATCAACCTCCTCCTGCCGTCGCCTGATCTCTTTGATCCTGGCATCCATCTCTCGTCTTTGCTGCTCAAACGTAGCTTTCTGTCTAGCTATCTCTTCAGCGAATGAATTGTTGGATTAGCTTATACAGGATCTTTATTTATTTTCATTTATATCTAATATTAAACAAATTAATACGAGATAGCCTAAAACATGTTTTTAAAATTGAATTCAAAGAGAAACAAATAATAGAATACTTACAGTATACGCAGCGGAATTAAGAGTCCTTCCTTCAGTTTCTCTAACTCTTGTATCTTTTCTGTCGCAGAGTATTATCAAGAAACTGAACCGATCTTCTATTTTCTTCACAATCTTCCAATGTATCCTTAGAACCACCTAGACTAGTGTGGGCAATTCTCAACACATGAGATAGATATAGAGAGAAGAAGAGAAAATAACAAAGTGACTTAGAAAATGACTTGTGTTTAGAGAGAATATAAAACTATCAGAAAATCTGATTTGTGACTTATCAAACTTATGTTTTGACTTCTCTCTAAGCACTCCTTTTATAAACTCAATTAGGTCATTTTATTTAATTAAAAAATCAATAAAATAACAGTCATTTTGAAGCCCTAGGTCGAAATTATCATGGGCTATAGGCTTGTGAAATTTCTCATTTGATTATAAGCCCATTGGACTTAAAATCAAGGTCTGTATTATTTTTTATTGATTTAATTAATTAAATAATTATTTAAATCCTTTATCAAATTAATTATTTATAATTTGAACATTGATTTAAACTTATTTATTAATTTATATACCAATTTATCTTAATTAATAAATCTGCCATAATTTCTCTTTTCTTCTCAAAATTACACAACTCTGTGAAACTATCCAAAATTGACATGATCAACTTTGATAATTCTAATTGATAATTAAATCAATTAATTGAGACTATCTAGATGATTTTATCCAAGGTACAATGGGGACCATGGACCTATGAAATCAAGCTCCAATAAGTTATCATAAATCTAACAAATAAATTTACTAACTTATTAATTCCTCGTGACTCCACTATAGACTTGGAATTGCACTCTTGAATTCATAGAACGCTCTATGACAAATATAGATACGCTATTAATTATCCATTGTTACAACCATAACTGTCACTCAATCCTCTATAGACGGTCTACAATGAGACAGGACTAAAATATCATTTTACCCCTCATTGTATTCTATCCTTAAAACACTTAGTTCCTTGTAAATGATATTTCAGTAAACTAATTTAATTACTGAAATGAAATCTCTATCATTTAACACCTTGAACCAAACTAAAAGGAAACCATTGTTTCACTTCTTCATCAGAAGCTATAGATGTTCATATCTATGATTAACACTCCCACTCAATTATACTACCGAGTTCCCAAGATGTAAGTATGGGCTAGTCCGTAGGGTAAGCTGGTAACGAACTAGTCAAAGAACTCAAATAATGCAATCAGTTAGAATACTAACCACTCAGAATTGTGATTGAATTGACCTATGGCCAACTATATGATATGACTAGAATAGATAATAACAGTATGTTTACTTATCTTATCAATTGTCAATATCGGTCATGTCCGATGTAACAAATACATCCGATCTTATCTACTTTGCTAATGTTCTGGAAAGAACATAACACTGTAATGTGTAAGTAGATCATATCGTAGATTGGCAAGTCAGTGTAAATCCGGTACACTGACTAATCTTAGGACTAACTTATTTCGAACATATAATCATATTTATATTCCACTGTGATTACGTCACTATAAATAAGATTAGCTATATGCTCGGGATTTAATAGAAGTTTATATTAAACAAATAATCATGAAAATAAAACATGTGAGCAAAGTGATTAACCAAGTCAAAAAATGATTTCTATTCTTTTATTGATAATAAAATGAGATTACAAAGAATTTGGGTTTTAATTAGGGCATAAAACCCCAACAAACTCCCACTTGCACTAATTGAAACTAATGCCTTAATTCTACTAATCACATTTCCTTGATATGCTTATCAAATGTAGCTTCTGGTAGTGTCTTTGTAAATGGATCTGCAAGATTGTCTTCAGTTGCAATCTTCATAACTTTCACATCTCCCCTGGCCACATATTCTCGAATAATGTGATACTTCCTTTCTATATGCTTACTCCTCTTGTGACTTCGAGGTTCTTTCGAGTTGGCTATCGCTCCTGTATTGTCACAAAACAACACAAGCGGTTTATCCATTTATGGAATAACACCAAGATCTGAATAGAACTTCTTTAGCCAGACTATTTCCTTAGCTGCTTCTGATGCAGCTATGTACTCAGCCTCCATGGTGGAATCTGAGATTGCAGACTGCTTTACGCTTCTCCAAATCACAGCTCCACCCCCAAGAGTAAACACCATTCCAGAAGTAGACTTTCTGTCATTGACATCAGTCTGAAAATCTGAATCGGTGTAGTCTACAGGGTTAAGAACACCACCCTTGTAGACTAACATATAATCCCTAGTCTGTCTCAAATACTTCAGGATATGCTTAACTGCTATCCAATGTTCCGGTCCTGGGTTTGACTGATACCTGCTCACTACTCCCACTGCATAGCAGATATTTGGTCTAGTACACAACATGGCATACATCAGACTTCCAACTGCAGATGCGTAAGGAACTTTTCTCATTGCATCTTCCTCTTCATGAGTCTAGGGAGACTGCTTCCTTGAAAGATGAACTCCATGGCGGGACGGTAGACGCCCTTTCTTGGAATTTGTCATTGAGAAACGTTCAAGCACTTTATCAATGTAAGCTGCTTGAGATAGAGCTAAAAGTTTGTTCTTTCTATCCCTGATGATCTGGATACCTAGAACACAACTTGCTTCACCCAAATCCTTCATCTGGAATTGAGTGCTCAGCCAATTCTTCACATCTGATAATTTCTTAACATTGTTCCCAATGAGTAAGATATCATCTACATAAAGAACCAGGAATACCACTATTTGATTTGCCTTCAGTTGGTAAGCACATGGCTCATCAATATTTTGTTCAAAGCCATAGGTTTTGATTATTTCATCAAACCTAAGATTCCAGGAACAAGAAGCTTGCTTAAGTCCATAGATGGACCTATTTAACTTACAAACTTTTCCTTCTAGTCCAGATACTTTAAATCCTTCTGGCTGATCCATATAAATGACTTTGTTAAGCTTTCAATTAAGAAAAGTTGTCTTGACGTCCATTTTCCAGATCTCATAGTCGAGAGCGGCTACTATGGATAGGAGGATGCGAATGGATTTGAGCATGGCTACCGGACTAAAAGTTTCCTCATGGTCCACGCCTTCTCTTTGGGTATAACCCTTTGCCACTAATCAAGCTTTATAAGTCTCGATATTTCCATCAACACTTCGTTTCTTCTTGTAGATCCACTTGCACCCAATGGCCCTAAAGTCACTAGGTACTTCCACAAGATCCCAGACAGAATTTGAGTACATAGACTCCATTTCCTGTTTCATGGCTTCGAGCCATAGTTCCTTTTCAGGGCTAGCCATTGCCTGTTTGAAAGACAACGAATCATCATCACTAGTGTCACCAACAACCATATTGGTTTCATAATCCAAACCATAGCGAACTGGGTTCCTAGAAACCCTCCCACTACGACGAGGCTCCGTGACTGTTTGCTCAGGAACAGTGGTACTTTCTTCATTTAAATCAACTTGCGTCGATTGTACATGAAGAGTGGGAATTTCATCATCGACTTGCGTTGATGATGATGGAACATTGGTTGGAGTAAATTCTTTAACTATCTCTTCTAAAACTACTTTTCTGCGAGGTTTAAAGTTTTGGACATAGTCATTTTCCAGAAAAGTAGCATTTGTAGAAGTAAACACTTTCTTTTCTGAATGACTATAGAAAATTCCACCCCGAGTACCTTTAGGATAGCCAACAAACATGCAAACTTCAATTCGCGGTTCTAGCTTTCCCTCCTTTTTCCTCAGGACGTGAGCGGGACACCCCCAGATTCTATAATGGCGTAAACTAGGTTCACGACCATTCCAGCGTTCTAAAGGTGTTTTGGAGATTGATTTTGACGGCACGACATTGAGAATGTCATTCGTGGTTTCAATTGCATGTCCCCAGAATGAAGTTGGTAGATTTGAGTAACTAAGCATGCATTTAACCATTTCCAATAAAGTTCTGTTCCGACGTTCCGCTACACCATTTTGTTGCGGAGTACCTAGGGTAGTAAGTTGTGATAAAATCCCAAGTTCAGTTAAATGATCTTGGAACTGCATATCCAAATATTCTCCACCCCTATCAGATCGCAAGATCTTTAACGTTTTACCTAATTGGTTCTGAGCCATTGCTAGGAATTCCTGAAACTTTGAAAATATTTCTGATTTCCTATGCATTGGTAAAGACATGAGTATCTAGAGTAATCGTCAATGAAAGTGACGAAATACTCAAAACCACCCGTGGCTTGTACATTCAAAGGTCCACAAACATCTGAATGCACAAGACCAAGTGGTTCTTTGGCCCTATCACCCTTTGCAGAGAATGGACGCTTGGTCAGTTTGCCTTCTAGACAAGATTCACAGACAGGTAATTCACCTAAGGTGAGTTCCCTCAAAGGTTCGTCCTTTGTAAGTCTTTGAATCCTATCATAGCCAATGTGACCTAGTCTCAAGTGCCATAAATATGTCATATTATTGTTATCGGTCTTTTGACGTTTATTGGTCCTAGGTTTAGCTACTTTGAATAAATCATTACTAAGAGCGAGGGGTTCGTTAGGTTGCAGAATATAAAGCCCGTTTTCCAAACATGCAATACACAATTGTGATCCATTGAAAGAAATAGATATATTAAAACTTGTGAAAGTCATAACAAATCATTCTAATTGCAACATGGAAACTGAAATTAAATTTCTACTAAAATCCGGAATAAAAAATACATCTTTTAAAATTAAAAATTTATTTCTGAACTTCAGACAAGCTCTTCCTCTAGCTTGGACCGCAACGAACGCTCCGTTCCCAACTCTAAGTTTTAAGCCGCCTTCGTTCACTTCCTCCCATGATTCAAGAAGCTGTAAAGAGTTACAAACATGGTTAGTAGATCCAGAATCAATAATCCAAACAGAGTTATCATTCTCTAAAACACATGTTTCCAAGATAAATTAACTATAATCATTACCTTTGTTTTTATCTGCTTAAAACTTGGGGCAATCTTGTTTCCAATGCCCCTTTTCTTTGCAGTGAAAACATTTACCTTTACCTTTCTTGTTTTTCCCTTTAGGCGTCTGTGCACTTGGTTGTGCACTCGCCTTTGTAGCATTTGCAGGCTTGGGGTTTTTGTTTTGCCCACCTTTCCTCTTGTTTCCAGCTTTTGAAGACGAAGCTTAGTTAGCTTCAGCCTTAGCTGGATCAGCAGCAGTAGTAGTAGTTGTCTTCTTTTCTCCTCCCTTATTAGGTCCACCCATGATAGACTCAAAAGTCTGAAGCTCATTCATGAGCTGCGTCAGACCATAGTTGAGTTTATTCAACACATAGTTGGTGGTGAATAGAAGGAAAGCTGGAGAAAGATTGTTGAGGATTACGCCAACTTGAGTTTCCTCATCTATTATGGCTCTGTGCAGTTCATCTTCCTGAAAGTAGTTTGTCATCTTGATCAGGTGATCATGAACATGTTGAGAAGGTGCCATTCGAGCATTGGCATATTTCTTGGTGGCCTCAAAACGAGTCTGCGCTGACTTGGCACCAAACATGTCTTGGAGCTGATCCATGATTTCGTAGGCTGTCTCGACCTTCTCCATCTTTGTCTTGAGAGTGTCGACCATACTAGTCAACATGTAGTACCGCGCCTTGTTGTTAGCCGCCTGCCAACGCTCATACTTGTCCCTCACAGACTTTGTAGCTCCTTCAGCCGGAACTTCCAGGGATTCCTCAGTCATGACGAACTTGGAGTTGTCACCTATCAACACAATGTTGATGTTTTGCTTCCATTTAAGGAAGTTTTCTCCAGTGAGTTTCTCCATCAAAAGTTGAGAAAGGATGGGAGTAGACACAGCCATAACTCAAAACTACAAATTACCAATAAAATAGAAATCAATCACATTTGCTCAATAAAACTTCTATTCACACAAATTTCAAGAAATAGCACAACATATACAAAAAATATGTAAGATATGAGAAAAAATACAAAAAACAATCATATCTCTATTTCTTTAGGTTTTTAACTAATCTATGATATCCTTGTCCCGATTAGCGAGAGTCAAAAATACCACTAGTTGAATAGAGTTGTAAACTCATTTAATAATGGACACCACTATTAACAACCTACTATTCGATCAAAATAAGAAAACAAAATCTCTTATTTTATGAGCTAGACCCACGGTTTCAATAATCATAGATTTAGTCCTAGTAGTCACCGTAGGGGTGAGTCTAGTAGAATTTGACCTATAATTATCTATCTTTCGAAATCTAACCTTGTCAAAATGACTAATGAACACCTTCCGTAGGGGGATGAATCAAAGCACCTCGAGGCTCCATTAAGCTATTGACTATGTTCAACCAACAGTGGAGATCGAATAAAATTCTTAAAATAAGCTCATTATAAAATTAAAAATAATATTTTTATTATTTATTTTTAGAAAATTAATGACTATGGTTTTCCCCAAAAAAATTAAACAGATTAAATTTTTTTAAAACCAAAGTCCTATAATTTCGTATTTATTCTAAAGTGTCATATTGAAACAAATTCAATTAATTTAGAATTAATTTGTTGCTAATTAATATTTAGGTTTAACTAATATAATGAACCTATACAATTAAGTCAAACTCAGGTAAATGGGCCTTAACAATTGGACTTGTATGAAGGAGGGCTGGGTCCAGTAGGTCGTTCCCACTACAAAGGCCCCCTATCTTCCATACAAGGTCCAAAAGACAGGAATTTAAACCTTCGTTTTATTAATTGATTAGGCCCATTATAATCATGCAAGCAAATGAGCCTTCACAAGTGGAATCACCCACAAGAGAGGAATTTAACTTTTACATTTTCTAATAGGCCCAAATAAAACCTATCATTTTATGAATATTTTATTTGGCAAAATACCATATATCTAACAAACATATGGGCCACTATATGCATCTAAGCCCAATTGCAAAAACACCACATATAGTGCAACACAGACATGTTATAATTGGATGGGCCTAATCATGTTACTATATGAGCAATTCTATGAATTTATGCAAAAATACCACAATTTATTTCATTTGCAAAAATACCACAATTAATTATCTAGAATTTATCAAAAAAAATTCAAATTAATTAAATTTTTACAAAAAATAAGTCAATTTAAATGAAATTTATCAACAATTAACAATAGTTAATTTAAATTTCATTTATCAACAATCAACTTGGTTTTAGGTTAATTTGATAAAAAAAAATATTAATTTAATTTAAATAGGATTTATCAACAATTTACCAAAGTTAATTTAAATCCCATTAAAAAAAATTATTGATTGGCTGAAAAAAAAAATTAACTAATTTTAAATTTTAAAATCAATATCTTAACTATTTTCCAAAATATCTTGTATTGTTATAACTATTAGCTAATATTTTAACCATTAAAAAAATAAAATATAAATAGTTATAACAACCCTAAAATATCTCAAATAGTTAAACAAATTCAAATATCCATAAAAATATCTAACTAACAATGTTCAAATTTCAAATAATTTAAATATTAAAAACTATAGAATAAAAATATATTTATATTTTCAAATAAAGATTTGATAAAAAAAAATCAAGAATTTAAATGAAAATATCTTAAATATCTGATATCATAATTCTAATATTTTAATATATTAAAAGATTTAAAATTAAGTTGTTAGTCTATTTTTAAATTTAAATTTGAATGTTTGTAGAAAATATCTAAATATTTAAATCCCAACTAACAAAAATATCTTTATTTAAAAAAAAATTAAATGATGAAACAAAAAAGATATTTTTGGTTTTGATTATAAATAATTTATTTATACAAATTTTAATTTAAAAAAAAAATATTTTTGAAAAAAAAATATGAATAGTACCCGTGGTACTGTTCACGGGTACTGTTCATCGTGCTGGTGTGAGTGGGCACGCGCGCGCATGGGAACCAGGCCAAATTTTTCCAAATTTTTTTTTTGAGCAATTTTTCAAACCAAAACCATTTTCTAATTAATTTTTAACATGTTTTTACACAAAATAAAGCATACATAAAAATTAATAGCATAGAAAACACAACAAAATAACTTAAAAATTGCTAAAATTCACATAAAATCAATATGTTCATAAAAACATGAAAAACCATCAAATTATTCAAACATATCATATAATCCAATTTTAAACATGTTCATGCATGAAAATAAAGATTACCAAAGGCTTTGAGGCCAGTTGTTGGATTAACTTATACATGATCTTTATTTATTTTCATGTATATCTAATATTAAACAAATTAATATGAGATAGCCTAAAACATGTTTCTAAAATTGAATTCAAAGAGAAACAAAGAATAGAATACTTACAGCATACGCAGCGGAATTAAGAGTCCTTCCTTGAGTTTCTCTAACTCTTGTATCCTTTCTGTCGCAGAGTATTATAAAGAAACTGAACCGATCTTCTATTTTCTTCACAATCTTCCAATGTATCCTTAGAACCACCTAGACTAGTGTGGGCAATTCTCAACACATGAGATAGATATAGAGAGAAGAAGAGAAAATAACAAAGTGGCTTAGAAAAGGACTTGTATTTAGAGAGAATATAAAACTATCAGAAAATCTGACTTGTGACTTATCAAACTTATGTTTTGACTTCTCTCTAAGCACTCCTTTTATAGACTCAATTATGCCATTTTATTTAATTAAAAAATTAATAAAATAACAGTCATTTTGAAGCCCTAGGCCGGAATTATCATGGGTTATAGGCCCGTGAAACTTCCCATTTGATTATAAGCCCATTGGACTTAAAATCAAGGCCTGTATTATTTTCTATTGATTTAATTATTTAAATCCTTTATCAAATTAATTATTTATAATTTGAACCTTGATTTAAACTTATTTATTAATTTATATACCAATTTATCTTAATTAATAAATCTGCCATAATTTCTCTTTTCTTCTCAAAATTACACAACTCTGTGAAACTATCCAAAATTGACCTGGTCAATTTTGATAATTCTAATTGATAATTAAATCAATTAATTGAGACTATCTAGATGATTTTATCCAAGGTACAATGGGGACCATAGGCCTATGAAATCAAGCTCCAATAAGTTATCATAAATCTAACAAATAAATTTACTAACTTATTAATTCCTCGTGACTCCACTATAGACTTGGAATTGCACTCTTGAATTCATAGAACGCTCTATGACAAATATAGATACGCTATTAATTATCCATTGTTACAACCATAACTGTCACTCAATCCTCTATAGACGGTCTACAATGAGACAGGACTAAAATATCATTTTACCCCTCATTGTATTCTATCCTTAAAACACTTAGTTCCTTGTAAATGATATTTCAGTAAACTAATTTAATTACTGAAATGAAATCTCTATCATTTAACACCTTGAACCAAACTAAAAGGAAACCATTGTTTCACTTCTTCATCAGAAGCTATAGATGTTCATATCTATGATTAACACTCCCACTCAATTATACTACCGAGTTCCCAAGATGTAAGTATGGGCTAGTCCGTAGGGTAAGCTGGTAACGAACTAGTCAAAGAACTCAAATAATGCAATCAGTTAGAATACTAACCACTCAGAATTGTGATCGAATTGACCTATGGCCAACTATATGATATGACTAGAATAGATAATAACAGTATGCTTACTTATCTTATCAATTGTCAATATCGGTCATGTCCGATGTAACAAATACATCCGATCTTATCTACTTTGCTAATGTTCTGGAAAGAACATAACACTGTAATGTGTAAGTAGATCATATCGTAGATTGGCAAGTCAGTGTAAATCCGGTACACTGACTAATCTTAGGACTAACTTATTTCGAACATATAATCATATTTATATTCCATTGTGATTACGTCACTATAAATAAGATTAGCTATATGCTCGGGATTTAATAGAAGTTAATTTTAAACAAATAATCATGAAAATAAAACATGTGAGCAAAGTGATTAACTAAGTCAAAAAATGATTTCTATTCTTTTATTGATAATAAAATGAGATTACAAAGAATTTGAGTTTTAATTAGGGCATAAAACCCCAACATGACTCCTGTCGGGCGTTGAATTGCGCCATCTCCTCCTGGAAGGCCCCCATGGCTTCCTAGAGTTGTTCAACCTCTAGAGTCATCTCCTCGAGCAAGACCCTGGGCCCAGTCTCATGGTCTTGAGGGCCAGGACCTTCTGATCTAGCAGGCTCTTTAGATGAGCCTAACTTCTTGGAGGCCGCATTGGTGTTCTTGGGCGCCATAATAATACGGTAATTGTGTGTTTTTCTCTTTAGGCTCTCAATGAAAGCACCCAAAATCTTGACCACGATCTTGGCCAACGACGAGTAGAAGTAAAAATTACAATAAACCTTCAAGAGAAAAAATGACACTGATGATTTTTATAGTGGTTCAACTCCAATATGTTGGTAATAGCCTAATCCACTTAGAGTTATGGTTTATGGATCTACACTCAAGATCAAATGAACCTGTGTTAATTGAGTTTCTTCAATGTAAATGAAAAGAATACAATATTTCTCTCAGAATACAAATACTCTTTTAGGAAAATCAGAATTCGAATTCCCTCAATGATGCCATGAGCTCTGTATTTATAGGCCCAGGATCATACAAACTGAAATTCCTCATAATCAGGATATTTCTGTTACTCTCACAATATTTAATTAATAATAAAAGTTAAAATACAACAATATGCGATTTCTTTGAGTAAAGAAAATGCAGATGGTGTGAATGAAAAATATCCAGCTCAATTGGAGTCTGGAGAGAGCCCTCTGTATATTAATGAATCAATAGAACAGTACAGAATATTCCAAGACGTATCACATGTCGACACGTAGCAAGGTTGTTATATACCAAAAGGTTTGCACCTGTCACTCTATAACAGCCTAGGACACGTTGAATTCTAGACTTTTCTATACACAATAAGTAGGACTAATTCTGTATTAACATGAAGATATATTAGTATATTCTGTAACTTCTCCCCTCAAGCGAAAGGGGGATGTAATCACTCCAAGCTTGTCAGTTAAGAACTTGAACCTGGTGTGGCTAAGTCCTTTTGTTAAACAGTCAGCTATTTGGTCATGTGAGGGCACATATCTTATCACCATCTGTTTCTGTATTATTTTGTCTCTGATAAAGTGCACATCAATCTCTATATGCTTTGTTCGTGCATGAAAGACCGGATTAGATGCTAAGGCCCTTGCTCCCATATTGTCACACCAGATAATTGGTATGGATGGCATTTTGAATCTCATCTCATGTAGTAGTTCCTCCAGCCAAGAGATTTCAGCAGCTAGATGTGCTAGAGCCCTGTATTCGGACTCTGTACTAGACCTTGCCACAACTGGTTGTTTCTTAGACGACCATGACACGAGTGTCTCACCAAGAAAAACGCAGTAACCTCCCACGGATCTTCTATCATCCGGGCAACATGCCCAATCGGCATCAGAAAAACCTGTCAAGGTTAGATGATTACTTGGTGATATGTGTAGGCCGTGATGCATTGTTCCTTTTAGATATCTCAGGATTCTTTTTACTGCACTCCAGTGCACTGTTGTGGGTGCTTTGAGAAATTGACTCAATTTATTGACTGAGAAAGAGATGTCTGGTGTAACGCCCTACTTCCTTAGAGCCGTTACTTAGTGAGTTTTAAGACAAAACAGTGTGCAAAGATCTCGCTAACCGAGGTTTTGAAACGAAAGTGTGACTAATTAAAAGTTAAGGCTGTAATCTTAAAAAAATGCGTTGTTTCAATAAAACTCCTAATATTAAACATTGGGATCCCAAAATAAGGTTTGAAAACTATTTACATCTTAAAAATGAGTTCACAGTTGATAAATCATAAAAATCATAGATTATTACAGCCATTTTCAAATAAACCCCCAACCAAAGCAGTCGGGCAGGCCAAACATGTACGCGTCGCTTCACGCTCTCCGTACTCATGGTTGGTTGACTCAGTCTTTGCCCTACCTGCAACACGGAGCACCCGTGAGCCGAAGCCCAGCAAGAAAAATCATGCAGAACATAACATATGCAAATATATATGGTTAATCATATCAGATAATCCACAAATAAACAAGTCAACCATTAGACTAAGCAAACACGGCCATGCCGCCCCAGAGCCTTACCGAAGCCTGGGGTATCGGTTCTCACCGCGAGGATAACTCATGTATCCCTTGGGTCCCACCCTGAATATAGCATCCCATGTGCTAGGTGTTACTTTCGGCCCACGGCCGCCCCGGCCTACGCCGTACTCGGCTCTTGCCGTTCATTTCATCATAATCACACATATAGTACATTCAAAATAATCATTCACACACATCATGATTCATTTAAGGTTAAACATTTGCACACAACACAATCTGGGGCCATGCCCTGCAATCATCTCATCATGCAACATGCAATATAGGGCCAAGCCCGACAATCACACTATGGGCCCACGCCCTATCCTACGGGTGTTATAGTTTTCTTACCCGTATCCCTTGCTTTCCGAAGCACTACAGTCACGAGCACGGTCCACTAGCACGAGCCTCCCCGAAATCCTAGTCACAACACACAAAAGACACTTTTAACAACCTTAAATGAGCTTCCAGGCCAAGTTCTAGTACTCGGAACGTTGAAATTCACCAAACATGGTAAAAGACTCAACCCCGAGCACCCTAGGTTAAATTCCCAAGCCTAAATTCTCAAAATCCCAAAATTCCTTAAGCGCCGCGGCATGGCCCAACCATGCCGCGGCATGGCCCCCAAACAGAGCCACAAAATGCCCAGAAACAGGTAAGGGCCGCGGCCCTACAAGGACCATGCCGCGGCCCGCCCTCCATCCTCAGCACAACTTAGCCTTCAAGGGCCGCGGCCCTCCAAGAACCATGCCGCGGCCCGACCCTTCGAACCCAGAAAAACCCACCATTTTAATCTCTAAACCTCACCTTAAACCATCCCAAACACATATCTCAATCTCAAAACTCAATTCCAAACCTCATATGAACAACTTAACAACTTATAGGCGCTATATACAAGATCAAAACATCAACACACCCAAGAATCCACCCCTTGATTCCTATTTTCAGCCACCCAAACCAAAACTCAAACAACTAACTCAAAACTTCAACAAAAACAACTCAAGCTCTAGATTTTACCAATCAAAACAGAAATCAAAACTTAGATGTGTCTAAAAACCTTACCTCAAATGGAGAACCCACACAAAGTCCTTGATCTCCTCCTAGACTCCCACTTCTCCTTCTCTTCTTCTTCTTGCCTTAACCTTCTTTCTCCTTCTCTTTCTTCTCTTCAATTTCTATCAAGCCTCAAGTGGCATAAATGCCCCAAACCGTATACCCCCAAATCCCAGCTGCATTTATCTATTTCCCAACCAAATGACCATTTTGCCCCTCCTTGCCTATCCTTCCCTACTTAAACCTCAAGGGCACTTAAGTCCTTTCATTTCTATTTCATTTCTACCATTTTCTTTCTAAAACTTGTTACTCTCAGCAGTAACTAATGGTTACCCAGGTTACTAAATCTCCAATAACCATTACCCGCTAAACCTCAACTTAACTATAAAATCCTGAGGTACCCCTAGGCTCCTCCCGAGCCGGGTATAGAAATCCCGTTGTGACTCTTGAGTTAATTTTCTCTCTAGGACCGTCTCGGCACATGCATCACAACAATAACACCACACTCACGTGGTACAAATCACAGAATACAATTATCACATATATGCCCTCAGCGGGCTAAAATTACCAATTTACCCCTATCATGCAAACGGGGTCCACATGCATAATTATTTCACCTAACATGCATACTAACCACGTAGTCATGCACCTCAATGTTCAATTAGTCATATAACATGCTTTAAATCATAACCATGCATTAAACTCATAAAATCACACATAATTTCCATTATGCCCTCCTGGCACGCTAATCAAGGCCCTTAAGCCTTATTAGCGAAATTGGGTCGTTACAACTATCCCCTCCTCATAAGAATTTCGTCCTCGAAATTATCCAAACACATCAATCAGTAAACTCGCAACTCTGAACCTGAATCCCAAGGTCCACCGCCTTAACTTTACTTTTTAACAACACTCTTTCAAGAGCAACAATCTTGCCCCACCAGATCTTGTCTAATAGTCGTGCTCTCGATAGCCCCTTGTTAACCCTGCAACCCTGCCGAAGCCCAGGGTCTGCCTAGAGTACAATGACCAATTCATTGCCTTATTCCTGATTCCAGAGATACTCAAAAGTCATCACCTCTACTAGGTGGGATCAACTTGTAGGCCCCGCTGGCCTAACCCTTAGTACAACTTCAGTTCATGCTGAATTAAGAGTCAGAACTCTCCCTCCTTTCTCTGAACACCTTACAGATCCTCATCTGTTACCACGCAGAGATGCAACTCTCTCTTCCCGGAACTTTGTTTCCTCGTAATTTAGCAATTTACCAGCTCTTATGCTTTCAAATAGGCAGACACTCCTGCCTTAAGAGTTCCAACAACCTTTTCGACGTTCTCTCTGAACCAATGTCAAATCGTAGTATTCACTATCCTTCGCCCCTTACCATGTCCTAAGTCGTGTTACTTTAACAAGACGCCAGCATTTGCCACCACGGCCAACTCAACAGGGATTACACTTCCCTTAATACCTCAAGTATTCGCCTACTCAGCGCTTAATTCCCTAAGATATCCGATAAGCTTTCAGACTGCCACTTCACTTGCAATCAACTGATAATCCCAGATTCCCACTCTGTTCTTTTCGTTCTCTAAATCCATTCCAAAATTTAAAATACTATAGGGTCTCAATTCGATGTCATCGACGTTCTATCACGAAACCAGTTCACTTGCCCCAACAACATTAACTCAAGCAGCCGAGTTAAAACTTTTCATGTCCAAATGCCTCACTTAAGGTCTATTGTGGTCTATTCCCACGATGCACCACCACATCACCTAACCCCTCAGGGTCCAAAGGAAAACACTAGATTCTGTCATCCGCTCGACCCTCCTGGTACGACGTACCCTAGGAGGTGGAATGATGTCCATTCAGAACCCTCATTCAAAACCAAATCCTAACTGGATCCCTCACTCGATCCTGGTATCTTACTTGTACCACCATGACAGGGTCCTTCCCTGTTTCAACTCAAGCCAACACTTTGAATTCCATAGCTCAGTGACACCCACCAGCTAACCTTTACCTACTAACATCATGCCGATCTCAGTCGTTGCCTTGTCCACTCCATTACAGCCTATAGCATTATTCCTTGACTGATACACGCCTCCCAGCTAGGAGTTTCGCCTCCAATTATAGCTCCCCTCGCTCAATCGAGGATTTCAAACACTGATCATCTGTCCGTTACTTTTCACCACCTCTGTGTCTCAGCGCTATCTTCTTACTAATACCCAGTACTCAAGCACTTTATGATATGCATAACGGTCAACTTAACGTTCCAAGGTTATCAACCACATTCATTCTTTCGTCTCCCGCAAGGTTCAATCCACTCTCGCGCCAATATATTCCTGGGCGTGCCCAACTCGTGCTGCACTCCCATAATTCCATATCCTTACCATAGATCAGGTCCTTTATGCAATCACTCTTTACTTAACCTTAACACGCACGCATATTCCATCATCGTCCGTAACCAGTCAAATCTTACCTTGTCCTCTGAATTTCTTTCTGATGTGACACCACTCAGTCCGTCTAACCTCAAGTTTTACTGTTCTCCTCAACTCTGATGTAGTCGTCTCCGGAGGTGCTTGTGCAATAGATGACGCGCTTACCAGTCTTGTTATGCTTTCAATTCTTCAGACGCTCTTCATTAGCTTCTTTGCGGCTTCAGATCAATTCTTCTCTTACCTGTCCTTTCTTCTTGCAGCTGTAATCTGAGAACTCCTGACGACACCCAACTAACACTCCGTAGAACCTTACCTGAGACTCTGCCTTCTGGGTACTAACGTCTTCAGCATAATAATCAGTTGCTCACCATTTCCGTCTGGGAGTAATCCACATGCACTGCTCGTGAGTTTGAAGGGGACTTGCCCACACCGTTCATGCATTCTCTGTCTAAAGAACTTACCTGTGCTACTGTAGCTTGAACCATTCCAGAATCTTTATTACCAACTCCTCACCCTCTAGCCGGCGCAAACTAGACAATCCATGAAATGTCTCTATCCTTGGTTTCCAACTGGCAATAACCAGGTCGTAGATCAACTCTTGGGGACATCGTCCCCTCTTGTATCCAACATTGTACTTTTCGTCCTAACCCGACGATACTAGCAATCCCCGCAGTATAACACACTAGCTACACCAGGCTCAGATTCCTTCAATTGCTCCAATAGACTTTCTGTCGGCCAAAACCGTCTTCTACAACATCCCTTATACCAATCCTATCTGTAGTCTGACCTTGAAGTATTCCCTAAATCTTTCTTTGCATACCCACATAACTTTCCCACTGGTTAGCTCTGTCTCCTTTACGTACTCCAGATGATATCCTCAACAATCCATCTGCCAGAGTTTCTAATTCCTTCTCAATAAGTATTACTGTCCTCGGCCTCTCAAATGGCACCTTTGAGGCAACCTCCCTATGTCCATCTCCCTCTCGGAACATTCTCAACACCGAGCCCTTCCAGTTCGTTACATGCCCAAAGCATAAGCTCGCCAGTTAAATACTCATCCTTGAGGACTCAGCCTCGAACCTCGAATGTATCGATGCATTCCAGTTCTCCGTTTCCCGCACCATGGGAAATCCATCCTAACATCTCGATAACTACCTTTTCGATCAGGCTTCTTTCCAATCTCAATCTAGGTGCCCAAGCACTGTTTGGAGTCCTTTCTTCCTCAACAATTGAGAATCCAACCTTGCTGCGCTCTAGCAATAAAAGTACCATCTTATCAATCAGACCTTTCTGCCCTTCTTGGCGAATCCAGAGGCCACAACACTATCCGGGGTCCCTTCAACTCGATTATCACAATTCTCTTCACTAATTCCATCAAAGGAAACACTGCCCCTGCGGCTCTAGCACTCATGCTCTAATCATCAACCATCAGTTCCTCTAACAACATGGCTCTCTCTGCCATCCACATACAGACGATAACCTCATACCTCAGCGCAGCCCAAATACCTTAGACTATTCCCGATCTCAAATCCTTAAATGGGTCGCCATCAATTCCGGATACATCCATCTGTATAAATTTCTGAAATGAACTATCTAATTCACCAAACCCATTGATCTACGCTGTCGTTACCCCTAACAGTCCAAACCAGACTTAAACATTTGCCCGTCTCCACGGCTCTAACCATGTCTTTAAAATCTCTTCTAACCATTCATCATCTAGGTTCTTTCCAACCCATTAAGCCAGTACCTCAGCCCAAGTACCAATTCCAGGCATCCCTCTGCCTCAACATTTAACATAACCCTCTAATCAGGATCTCTCATCCTCTTAACCATGGGTGGAATTAACTCTGCTCATCTATTGATAAATTCCTTGTCAACTCGAACCTTCCTCAACACTAGAGGATAACACCCTATACCCCTTTCATATAGTACCCTTATCTGTCCATACCTCACAGTAAACCAACACCGGTAACCTTACTGTTAAAACCTCGAAATTAGCTATTTCCCCAGAGAAATCCGCTGATCACTTATCCCATCTCGACTAACAAACTCCACAGCTTACCCACACACTAGTGACCCTCTGCTGCTGCATCCAGGGATAACTGGAGATCTCCACTCCAACTTATATCTAGAACCCCCTTTTTAACACAATATCAGATCCCCAACCCTTCTAGGGACCAACAATTCGAGTTCATCTGCCAAAGCTGACCAAACTCCTGAACTCTGTAGTTCCTACTCTGAACCAAACCGCATCCAGATCCAAATATCCACAGATGTCATGCACACACAAGCATAATTAGGCCAAATCCACAATGTCACACATTTAGCTACCAGATTTAACATCACTAAGTATATCCAGGTTTCAACATGCTTCATACAAGCAAATAAACGGATATAACATATGAATTTCATCCAGAAAATTAATCGCATATACACAAAACGCGAACCAATATGCCAATATTCATCCATATACATCATAATGTCATTCAGCATGCATTAATCTCAACATGCAATAGTCAAGGGCCAGGCTCTATCAGTATCTCATGCATATGTTATTTCATCTATCATGCTCCATATAAGTAAGCAGGCAAACAGGGCATTCAAACATATGTTCAGCATATCAATCAATCATACCAACCAACCCTGAGTCGAGCTTGTCACTGACAGCGAGCGTACATGTTCGGTCGATCTCCAGAACCAATAAACCTTGGCTCGCTCTGATACCAAGTTGTAACGCCCTACTTCCTTAGAGCCGTTACTTAGTGAGTTTTAAGACAAAACAGTGTGCAAAGATCTCGCTAACCGAGGTTTTGAAACGAAAGTGTGACTAATTAAAAGTTAAGGCTGTAATCTTAAAAAAATGCGTTGTTTCAATAAAACTCCTAATATTAAACATTGGGATCCCAAAATAAGGTTTGAAAACTATTTACATCTTAAAAATGAGTTCACAGTTGATAAATCATAAAAATCATAGATTATTACAGCCATTTTCAAATAAACCCCCAACCAAAGCAGTCGGGCAGGCCAAACATGTACGCGTCGCTTCACGCTCTCCGTACTCATGGTTGGTTGACTCAGTCTTTGCCCTACCTGCAACACGGAGCACCCGTGAGCCGAAGCCCAGCAAGAAAAATCATGCAGAACATAACATATGCAAATATATATGGTTAATCATATCAGATAATCCACAAATAAACAAGTCAACCATTAGACTAAGCAAACACGGCCATGCCGCCCCAGAGCCTTACCGAAGCCTGGGGTATCGGTTCTCACCGCGAGGATAACTCATGTATCCCTTGGGTCCCACCCTGAATATAGCATCCCATGTGCTAGGTGTTACTTTCGGCCCACGGCCGCCCCGGCCTACGCCGTACTCGGCTCTTGCCGTTCATTTCATCATAATCACACATATAGTACATTCAAAATAATCATTCACACACATCATGATTCATTTAAGGTTAAACATTTGCACACAACACAATCTGGGGCCATGCCCTGCAATCATCTCATCATGCAACATGCAATATAGGGCCAAGCCCGACAATCACACTATGGGCCCACGCCCTATCCTACGGGTGTTATAGTTTTCTTACCCGTATCCCTTGCTTTCCGAAGCACTACAGTCACGAGCACGGTCCACTAGCACGAGCCTCCCCGAAATCCTAGTCACAACACACAAAAGACACTTTTAACAACCTTAAATGAGCTTCCAGGCCAAGTTCTAGTACTCGGAACGTTGAAATTCACCAAACATGGTAAAAGACTCAACCCCGAGCACCCTAGGTTAAATTCCCAAGCCTAAATTCTCAAAATCCCAAAATTCCTTAAGCGCCGCGGCATGGCCCAACCATGCCGCGGCATGGCCCCCAAACAGAGCCACAAAATGCCCAGAAACAGGTAAGGGCCGCGGCCCTACAAGGACCATGCCGCGGCCCGCCCTCCATCCTCAGCACAACTTAGCCTTCAAGGGCCGCGGCCCTCCAAGAACCATGCCGCGGCCCGACCCTTCGAACCCAGAAAAACCCACCATTTTAATCTCTAAACCTCACCTTAAACCATCCCAAACACATATCTCAATCTCAAAACTCAATTCCAAACCTCATATGAACAACTTAACAACTTATAGGTGCTATATACAAGATCAAAACATCAACACACCCAAGAATCCACCCCTTGATTCCTATTTTCAGCCACCCAAACCAAAACTCAAACAACTAACTCAAAACTTCAACAAAAACAACTCAAGCTCTAGATTTTACCAATCAAAACAGAAATCAAAACTTAGATGTGTCTAAAAACCTTACCTCAAATGGAGAACCCACACAAAGTCCTTGATCTCCTCCTAGACTCCCACTTCTCCTTCTCTTCTTCTTCTTGCCCTAACCTTCTTTCTCCTTCTCTTTCTTCTCTTCAATTTCTATCAAGCCTCAAGTGGCATAAATGCCCCAAACCGTATACCCCCAAATCCCAGCTGCATTTATCTATTTCCCAACCAAATGACCATTTTGCCCCTCCTTGCCTATCCTTCCCTACTTAAACCTCAAGGGCACTTAAGTCCTTTCATTTCTATTTCATTTCTACCATTTTCTTTCTAAAACTTGTTACTCTCAGCAGTAACTAATGGTTACCCAGGTTACTAAATCTCCAATAACCATTACCAGCTAAACCTCAACTTAACTATAAAATCCTGAGGTACCACTAGGCTCCTCCCGAGCCGGGTATAGAAATCCCGTTGTGACTCTTGAGTTAATTTTCTCTCTAGGACCGTCTCGGCACATGCATCACAACAATAACACCACACTCACGTGGTACAAATCACAGAATACAATTATCACATATATGCCCTCAGCGGGCTAAAATTACCAATTTACCCCTATCATGCAAACGGGGTCGACATGCATAATTATTTCACCTAACATGCATACTAACCACGTAGTCATGCACCTCAATGTTCAATTAGTCATATAACATGCTTTAAATCATAACCATGCATTAAACTCATAAAATCACACATAATTTCCATTATGCCCTCCTGGCACGCTAATCAAGGCCCTTAAGCCTTATTAGCGAAATTGGGTCGTTACATCTGGTCTGGTGTGGTTCAAGTACTGTAGTGCTCCAATAACACTTCTGTAGGTTGTAGGATTCTCCAGTAAAACTCCATCATGTGCAGAAAGTGGTCTGCCTGCTGTCATGGGCGTAGGACAGGATTTCAAATTTGCCATGTTCATTTTTTGTAGTAATTCAGCTACATATCGTCCCTGTGAGAGGTATACACCAGAAGCATCTCTATATACTTCTATCCCAAGGAAGTAGTGTAGAGGTCCAAGATCTTTGAGAGTGAACTCAGCATTCAATTTATCAATGAACTTTCTGACATCATTTGGCTTATTCCCAGTCACGATTATGTCATCTACATAGATGAGTACCACTATCACATATTCAGTTGTCTTGAGCATAAACAATGAGGTATCCGCCTTTGAGCCTTGGAAGTTCCAGTCCAATAACATCTTCTTTAATTTGTCATACCACGATCTCGGAGCTTGTCTTAGCCCATAAATTGATTTCTTCAATTTACACACGTGATGAGGCCTTGTTGAGTCTTCAAAACCTTGAGGTTGAAGCATATATACTTCTTCTTCCAAGGTGCCATTTAAAAATGCATTGTTGATGTCGAGTTGCCGAATATCCCAACCTTGACTCATTGCAATGGTTAACACAACCCTCACTGTTGATGCCTTGATTACAGGACTAAAAGTCTCACTGAAATCTATTCCAGGTCTTTGATGAAATCCATTTGCCACTAGCCTCACTTTATACCGTTGAAAGGACCCATCTGAGTTGCACTTCCTTTTAAACACCCATTTACTTCCTACTATATTATAATCAGCTGATGACGGGACCAATTCCCATGTATCATTCTCTTTTAGTGCCATGAATTCCTTTTCCATTGCACTTTTCCAGCCTTCATGTTGTAGTGCTTCAGCAGCTGTATATGGCTCAGTCATTGGCTCAGTTGGTGGTGTGATGCTGACATATGCTTTTGGTTTGAAAACTCCTACCTTTGATCTAGTTATCATGTGATGTTCATTATGTTGATTGATCTCACCAACCTGGGTTGTGGTGTTACTTTCAAGGCCTGTCTGTGGTGGAATATTTTCCTCTGCTGTCACAAAATCCTTACTGACCTCAGACATTTGATCTCCAAAACAGCTGCTTTCAATAGACATATCAGGCACTGCACTTGTTGGTGTGCCTGTGAGGTTATTTGACTCACTCTCTTGTTCAGCTTGTACAGATCCAGTAGTTGAGATTGGACTCTCCTGATTGACTTGTGAAGGTGTTGAGCTTAACGTTTGATGATCTGTTGTTGGCTGTACATCAACAGGCAGTGTGAACCACGATTGGGGCATAGTCAGTTCAACTTCTTTTTCTGCCTCATAGTTGTTCAAAAAACCTGTTAAGAATGGAAACTCATTTTCGTTAAAAATTACATTCCTGGAGATAAAAATTCGCCCATGAGGACTTAGACACTTGTAGCCTTTATATACTTCACTAAATCCCAGATTTAAACATTTAATGGAACGAAAGCTGAATTTGTGTGGCTGGTATGCCCTTAGACAAGGAAAACAGGCTGCTCCGAAGACTTTCAGCTCTCTATAGTCTGGCACTTTGCTATTTAGAATTTCGTATGGTGATTTTCCCTGCAATACTGGTGTTGGCAACCTGTTAATCAAGTATGTGGCAGTTTGAAATGCATCCGAACAGTATTTAAGAGGCATATGCGCTTGAGCAAGTAACGTAAGCCCAGTTTCGACAATATGTCAATGCTTTCTCTCCGCTCTTCCATTCTGTGCTGAAGTGTGTGGGCAGGAATGTTGGAACTCAATGCCACTGTTATGAAGCAGTTCAGTAAACGCTTGATACTCTCCACCCATATCCGATCTTAGTGTTTTAATTTTCTTGTTAAATCGATTTTCAACTAGTGCCTTGAACTGTGTAAAAGCTGTTAGTGCATCAGATTTAGATTTTAATGGGAAAAACCAGATATGTCTGCTGTAATCATCTAGAAAGTGAATATAGAATTTGAAGCTTGTGTGAGAGGTAGTAGGTGCTAGACCCCAAAGATCCGTGTGGATTAAATCAAGTACTGCCGTGGCTCTACTATTGGAATTCTTAAATGGCAAAGAGTGGGATTTCCCAAACTGACAGGCATCACAAAACTGTAGTTTTTCATTCATTCTAGTCTTTACATTAGACATTTTCAAAATCTGATTGAGTACATTAACAGAAGGATGTCCCAATTTTCTATGCCAAACATCTATCAACGACCCACATGATGCACTCTTATTATGCTCCTTCTTGGTTGCTATTCCAGTAAAGACAGTTCTCCCAGTTGCTGCTTGTGTTGAGTTTAGCTGAGGCAAAAGTGCTGTGTTAAGCCGATATAAACCATCTTTAAGCTCCCCTCTGAATACCACCATTCCTGATGTTCGATCCTTCACACAACATGAGTCACAAAAGAATTCAACAGAGACGTTATTGTCAGCCGTTAGCTTCGACACACTTATCAGATTTTTAGTAATTTGTGGCACATATAACAGATCATTCAATAGCAACGAAGAATGAGAATAAGTTTTTAGTGCACTAGTTCCAATATGAGAGATATGTAATTGATGACCATCACCAATAGTAATTTTTTCCTTACCACCATAGTCAGCTTTGTTAGCTATCTTGTCCCCTTCTGAAGTTAAGTGGTTGCTCGCACCACTATCAACATACCAACTCTCATCATTAATATCTCTGGTGTGGCAACCATTGCTGTGAGTTGTTTGTCTTGAGTGTGATCTTTAGCCTACTGCTGACCCATATATGACTCATCATATCTGTTGTAACAGTGAGTGGCTAAATGACCATATCTTCCACAGATCTGGCATGTTGGCTTCGAGCCACTTCCACGACCTCCACGACCTCTAAATCGATTTCCACCACCTCTTGGTTGGCCAGAATAGTTCGAATGATCTCGTCCAGTGAATGAGCTTGAGTAAGGTCGATGAGATCCAAAATTGTTGGGTGGTTTCTGGGAAAAGTTTGCTGATGGACCACCTAATGCCGCTTGTTTGATTGCAGATCCAGTGTTTGTGAGTCTATCAAGCCTACTATCAAATCTTAGAAGCAAGTTCTGCAGTTCCTGCCATGCTATATTGGGTTTTGCCTCAACCTGCACAATGATAGACAGATAGTCTGTATTATTTAATCCAGATAGAATGTTAGCAACTAGGTAATTTTCAGGTTATGGGTCCCTTGCAATTGCAAGAGTATCGCCCCACATTCTTTTCTGTCTGAGGTAATCGGCCATACTCATCGAACCCTTCTTGGTAGTTTGTAGTTTGTTCCTCAAATCATCTGTGTGTGTCTGGGAGTATGCCCCATACAATTGTTCAAGAGCTATCCAGAGAGCTTGAGATGTCTGGGATCCCATTAGTTCTGAGGCAATGGCCTCAGTCATAGAGCCATATAGCCAGCCCATCAAGAGCTGGTCATGAACTAGCCAAGTCTCATAGTCAGGGTTCAAAACAACTGAAGATTCAGAGGAATCAGGAGTACCTGAGTTCAAGAATTCTGGAGGACACACTTTCTAACCAGTAATGCATCCTTCTAGTCGATGCCCACAGATGATTGTGGACACCATTGTCTTGCACAGTGGGTAATTGTTTCTGTCGAGCTTCATCGCGAATGGTTGGCTCACGTGCTGAACGGCGTCGCAGCTGGAACTGAGTTAACTGCGGTAGTCGGCATCAAGGCAGTCGAAGAAGCAGGGACTGCGGCTGAGGTCGGAGTTGCCGGTGTGGGCGTCGCACCTGTGCTTTCCATCGTCTGAGGAGTTGAAGCTGAGTCCGCCATGGCGTGGGCCTAACGCGTGCTCTGATACCAAGTAAAGAAAATGCAGATGGTGTGAATGAAAAATATCCAGCTCAATTGGAGTCTGGAGAGAGCCCTCTGTATATTAATGAATCAATAGAACAGTACAGAATATTCCAAGACGTATCACATGTCGACACGTAGCAAGGTTGTTATACACCAAAAGGTTTGCACCTGTCACTCTATAACAGCCTAGGACACGTTGAATTCTAGACTTTTCTATACACAATAAGTAGGACTAATTCTGTATTAACATTAAGATATATTAGTACATTCTGTAACTCTTTGGGATAATCTGAGAGATTCCTGCGTAGGTACGACTAATTCTAGCCGAAGCCGTTATTGGAATTTCGCTGCATAACGATGATCTGTCTAGTCGGCCAACTTCACTCCTTGAAGAAAGACTGGTCGGCCAAAACACTTGACTGGTCGGCCAAAACACTCGACCGGTTGGCCAAAACACTCGACCGATCGCCCAAAGCAAATGACTGGTCGGCCAAACACTTCACTGGTCGGCCAAAGCACTTGACTGGTTGGCCAAGCACTTCACTGGTCGCCCAAGACAGGTGACTGGTCAGTAAAAAATATTTACCGGTCGGACAGAAATTCTACCAGCTCGGACAGATCACTTCCAAACCAGATAAGCAATTTCCATGCCAGTAATACCACCAAATTAATCTAAAACCTTTGACCCAGCCATTTCTTGCCACTTGTCACTTTTATTGCCACGTCATCGTTTTCAAATTTTGGGGATAACAAGTAAGTACATAATATTTGCTTTATATAACGAAGATACAACTTTCCTTTATAATCATATTGTGATAAAATCAAGCTAAATAAGAAATAATATGAAAACCTTACAAACTAATTCCAAGCAATAATATTCCGAAAACCACAATAATGAGAGAGTAATATTCTAAAAATCACAATAATGAGAAAGTAATATTATGAAAATCACAATAATGGTAAAGTAAAATTATCTTTTAAATAAAAAGATATTTCTATAAAATTTTCTAATTTTAGGATTTACATCATGATATAAAAAAATGTGATTATAACAACTCATATATAAATCCATAGACAATTGGCCTAAATCTAGGTTTAATCATTATGAAACCCCTTAGTGGTGTTTGGTATAAAATTTGGGTTTGTAGGAGTAGAGTTATATGTGATTTAAATTAAGGGAATGTAAATGTATTCAAAGGTTTTAAAATTACTCTCTAATCAAATTAAAAAAAAAAACCCACTTAGAAACATAAGTCTCCAAACCATATAAAAATTTAATAAACATAGAATTGATTTGACATTCTTATTCCCAACAAATCAAACCAATCAAACCCTTATACCAAACAGTCTCTCACAGAAATGAAATCGGCAGTGATCTGCAAGAGATAACCATGACCTAGGAGAGAGAGAGATAGAGAGAAACATGAAAAGAAAGGAGGTTGGAGAAAAGAAATCAGTTAGGAAAAGAAAGAAGAGCAAGGAGAGTTAATGATTTAGAGCAATAAATACACTTAATGCAACCGTCACCAAACTAATTGGATGCGCAAAGTGCTGGAAGGGTACCAGACAAAGAAACGGTTTCACAAACCCTAGCAGAGGTTCCACTGCACTTGAGGCAGACTTTCTTCTATTGCTTCATTCTTTAATAATTACACAACTTTTTATTATTACGGTTACCATTTCAATTACATTCTTATTATCATTTTATTTCTATCCCACAAATATTGCCCAAATATTTGTGATGTGTCTAACTAAAAAGTAAAAAATTGAGAAGTGAATAGAAGTGTGCTTTATCAAACTTGGAGTAGGAAGTCCTTTCTTAACAACGCCGAGCCGAGCCGCAGGTAGACGAGGGGATCGATAAATACTCTCTTCTTGGCCTGTTTGAGTTTGACGCGCGAAGCTCCCACCAAGCTATGCTGCTCTCCATCTCTGCCACCACGCCACCGCTTCACCACTCGGCTTTACAAGTTTCTCAATTCACTAAACCCAAAACCCAACAACCCAATATGGGTCTCTATCTCCGGCGCCCATTTTACACCATCTCTCGACCATGAACTTTCATCGTCGATCTCTCTCCTTTTCGTTCGCTTCTAAACCTCCATGGTTTCACCACTTCCACGCCTACCCCCATGATGCCGGCACCTCCAATGAAATCCTCACCATTCTCGAAACCGTCAATCCAATGGAACACGCTCTCGATCGAGCTCTCCCTTATCTTAACCCCGAAATAGTCACTTCGGTTGTTCAACAACAGCCGAACCGGTTATTGGGTTTCCGGTTCTACATCTGGGCAACCAAGTGGAAGAGCCTCAGGAGCAGGGTGTCTCAGAATCTGGTCATGGATATGCTTGCCAAGGACAATGGCAGTGGCTTTGAATTGTATTGGAAAACTCTTGAGCAGCTCAGAGATTGTGGTCTACCGATTGCTTCTCATGCTTTTACGGTGTTGATAAAAGGGTTTTCGAAATTGGGCATGGCGGAAAAGGCGGTGGAATCGTTTGGTCGAATGAGAGATTTCAACTGTAAGCCTAATGTGATTACCTACAATTGTATACTTTATATTATGTTGCAAAAGAAATTTTTTTTGTTGGCGTTAGCGGTCTATAATGAGATGTTGAAGTTGAATTTTAGTCCAAATGTGACTACTTACAACATTTTGATTGGTGGCTTGTTTAAATCTAATAAGATTCAAGATGCACTCAAGATGTTTGATGAAATGACTCGGAGAGGCTTTATCCCTAATGAGATAACTTATACTATTATCATTTCCGGCCTGTGCCAAGAAAAGAGGTTGGATGAAGCGCGTAGCCTTTTTGATAAGCTGAAAAGTAGTGGCTTTTATCCTGATTCTGTGGCTTATAACGCTTTGCTGAATGGATACTGTAAATTAGATAGGTTTGATGAAGCTTATGTGTTTCTGCAGTCGTCTAACTTAGACGGATATGTTATTGGGCTCAATGGATACAGTTGTTTAATTGATGGCTTGTTTCGAGCCAACAGGTATGCTGAAGCTCGTGGCTGGTACATGAAGATGATCAAGGCAGACATTAAGCCTGACATTGTCTTGTATACCATATTGGTTCGAGGTTTAGCAGAAGAAGGGAGGGTTCAGGATGCTTTGAACTTGTTGAATGACATGAGTGAGAGTGGTTTGGTGCCAGATGCTTACTGTTATAATGCTGTGATTAAAGGTTTATGCGATATGGGTCTTTTAAATAAGGCTCGGTCTCTTCATCTTGAGATTTCAAATCAGGAATGGTTCCCAAATCCATGCACTTCCACCATTCTTATTTGTGCTATGTGCAGACAGGGGCTGGTTGAGGAGGCACAGAAAATTTTCAATGAAATGGAGAAGCTTGGATGTGCTCCTTCTATAGTGACATTTAATGCGCTTATTCATGGACTTTGCAAGGCTGGTAAAGTTGAGGAAGCGAACATGTTATTTTACAAGATGGAGATTGGGAAAAACCCTTCATTATTTCTTCGTCTTTCACAAGGGGCCAATAGAGTTCTTGATACTGCAAGTCTTGAAACAATGGTGGGGCAATTGTGTGAATCAGGACATTTCCTTAAGGCATACAAACTTCTCACGAAGCTAGCTGACAGTGGGGTTATGCCAGACATTGTGACTTACAACAGTCTAATCAATGGGTTTTGTAAGGCAGGAAATATAAATGGAGCTCTTAAACTTTTAAAGGACATGCAACTGAAGGGGCTTTCCCCAGATTCTGTCACATATGGGACACTTATTGATGGACTTCAAAGGGTTGACAGAGAAGAGGATGCCTTTGTGGTCTTTAATCAAATGGCCAAAACTGGTTGTAAGCCTAGCTCTGCTGTTTACAAATCACTTATGACTTGGTCAGCCCGGAGAGGAAATTTTTCATTAGCCTTTAGTCTGTGGTTGAAATATCAGAGCAGCCTTCCTGGAAGGGACAAGGAATCAATGAACGTGATAGAAGAACAATTTAAAAAAGGAGAACTTGAGAAGGCAATCAATGGTCTACTTGGAATGGATTTCAATTTGGAAGATTTTGATTTAGCACCATATACCATTTTGCTCATCGGGTTTTGTGAAGCTGGAAGAGTGAAAGAAGCTTTGACAATATTTTCTATTCTTGAGAACTATAAGGTCATTGTCACTCCACCAAGTTGTGTGAAGTTAATTTATGGCCTCTGCAAAAGTGGGACTTTGGACCTGGCAATAAATGTTTTCATTTATGCTCTAGAGAAGGGTTTTATGTTGCCAAGAGCTTGCAACCATCTTCTCAAGTGTCTTCTTTGTTCCCAAGATAGAAGGAATTTCGCCCTTGATCTTGTTCATAGGATCAGTTCCTTTGGGTATGATCAAGATGCTTATCTGTTTCAGTCTACAAAGTTTCTTCTACGAAGTCACTTTAATAACCGTGACTTATAGATGTGCACTCTGAATTAAATATTCCTTTTACCATCTTGTAAGAGCAAATTTTGTAGGAACCCCTATAAATATTTGGATTTTTTTTCTTCTGCAGTTGATTGCAGAGGCTGAGAAAAGAGAAATAAGAAGAAAAACTGTAGGTTAGAGTTTTCCGTAGTGAATCTTCACTCATATCCCTTTTAGTGATTGTATTGGTTGATTGTTCATACCCATTAGGGAGTTTTCTTAGTTATCTAGTGTCACAATCATGTTGGATAGGCATTATAATTGGATGCGTTCCTTCGTCTCTTTAACTGTTGGAATTGTTTTTTTTTTCTTTTGACAGTGAAATGTATACTAAAGGAAACCAAGTCTTTAGGTAGTGGATTGTAATGGATTGGACCTTTTTATCTTTTAAATTTGTCTCGGGAAGATGCCTATTTTCAAACCAAATGTACCCGTTTCTGTTAAATAATGCCATATACTGTTATACTTGACTTCTGGTTAATAAAAATTCATTGTTTAATATGGAGTTGTAACTGTTGCATTGGATTTGGATATCAGTTCATAATTTTCAAACATTATTATGCAATGAAACATTCAACTCTATAGGAACAAGTATATTCATGGAAAGGAACTATATATGCCACGGTTCATTAGTTGTAGTTGCCCTTTAGGCCTATAATTAAGAGATTTCTGCTATTCATCTTAGCTCATCTTGGAGTTTGAAGCATGACTGTACCACTCATTGATGCAAGCGATAATGATAGCAATGCAATGTCGTCCAACAATAGTCAGAACTTGAAAGTCCAGTGCATGTCGTCAAAAGTTGAGCTTGGGCAGTGGCTATGGAGAGTTGCTATCGATGGTGATATCATTGCTGAAAAGCTACCTAACTTGTAGATTTTACTACGGAAAGGCCCAATGGAAGGTGGGATGTGGAGGTTCGATTTAATAGAACGAAGGTGAGAATGTTGATTCTAGTAGCTCGTTGCTAACAATGATGGTTGAGATGATTGTGGAGGGTTTGGTAATGGAGGTACGGATTGGTTTTCAGTATTAAGAGACAGAAAAAGTGTCAATGAAAATTATGCCACTAACAACGGAGGAACAAAAATTGAGAGGGGAAAAAGAGAGGTTACAAGGGAAAAAGAAGAGAGATGATGAAAGGAAAATTGTACAAAATAAATTTGAGGAAATTACATTTTATATGGGCTTTTTTTTTTATTGAAATTTATAAAAATATGGCTTTTTTCACAATAAATATTTTATGGCTTTTATAAATTTTAATCATTTATATGTGTTGACGCGGTTCTTCGCAAACAGGTAATTAAGAAAATAAGAGGAAGGGATTAGTGCTTATGTTGAACCAAAATAGATGAATGATCTTTTTAGAAATGGGCTGGTGACATAATTACGTTTTTAGGTGGTTCAAAGGTTAAAATCATTCTACTCCACCAGTCAATATTATTGCTATATGCTTGGTATTCTTTTACAGGGTATTTCTTACACAATAGAATCCGACCATTTGCAACTCCCAGGGTCTCCATATTTATAGGAGAGGGCACCTGGGAGTTGGTAAGAAGGTCATCCCGTGACCTTCTTACCTATCATGTCAATTCTGTGACATTCATGATTAATTCCTAAAACCTGACACATGAAGTGTGGTCTAATCAATAGGTAAGGGGGATAATGGGTCGCACGGCCCAACCCAGTCGTGGGTGCCAGAATGCGCACGTTCACACGTGATGTCTGATATATGCACGTTTACCTTGCGTGATTGACTTTATAAAAGGTCACAACCTCCAACTCTAGCTTGTACCACGAGCTGGATGCTTCCCTCGACCTGTGGCCTTCAAAGTCCAAACTCAGTCTAATCTTGGCGAACCCTTAGGTTACCTCGGGCTGAGGAGGTAGGATCCTTCGAGTGGCAGCTCCGGTCTTGGGGATGTCCACGTGGTAGACATGATTAGGCCGTATCTCAGCTTGTTAACAGCCCGTGGGAAAACCAGGGCGTACAATATGGATTTTTTTTCCCGTATTTTTTTTAAGTAAATTTGATTATGTCATATTGTTATTATTAATGAGATTTTATTGGAAGAGTATTTTTTGTAATTTTATTTATTTATATTAACTATTTATCTTTTTACTTTTACTTTATATTTTCAGTTTTACTTTACCAAATTGAGAGCAGCTTTTGGCTGGCTGAATATTCTTCCTCTTCGTCCCTTTTTTTTCTTGTTGTCTTCTACAACTTGTCGAACGGAGGTGATCGGTCGGAACTTGCCAAACGGAGGTGATTGACGACAAGTGCGGCGTGGTTAGGAACGTTGTCCGACTGTTCTTCGTCTTTAAGTCCTACTTTTTGTTGTTGCTTTTCTCTGCAACTAGCCGAACGGAGGTGATCGATTGGAACTTGGCGAACGGAGTGGGACGACGACAAGTTTGGCTGAGTGGGCACGGCTAGTATTATATGTGGCCAAGATATTTCTCTTTTTGTTTAATGTTGTTCCAATCATTCACTAATGTTTATTTGATTTTTTTTTCTTGTGTTTTTTTTCTTTCTATATTGTGTGTAATGTCGACCTTTGATTTATTTTTATTCATTTTGTTGTATGGAATTTGATTTGTTAGATTATTTACACAGTGATTGTCTGTTGCATTGGGTTGGATTGTGAGGTATTATTCTATTTATGGTTTGGGTTTTCTGTTTTATATTGCTATGTTTTACTATTATTGTGATTCTCTATTGTTCATTTATTTTATTTTTTTGAATAGTTAGATACATTTTTTAGAGTAACTATCTGTTACATTTTGTTTGGATTTTGAGATATTGTTTTGTCTATGGCTTGGATACTGTGTTATTGTATTGCTCAGTTTTAGTCTCTTAGTTTAATGCAGATGCAAAAGTGATAGAGTTGGAGGGTGACAAGGGTTATGCCTACATTGTTATTTCTAACATGTATGTAGCTTATGTTAAGGCAATGAGGAAGTTGACAAGGGAGGAAAGAGTAAGAAAAGAAACTTCTTATAATTGGATTGAGGTTGTTTCCTATTCACCCTCATAAAAATGAAATAATTACAAGAAATAGGGATAGAAGTTTTTAAGAGGTAGAGAAATTTTTTTAGTCCTCAAATTTGATTCACCTTGTTGCATGAGCTTAAAACTTGTTCTAACTTATATTTTTCCTTTCGGCAACATCATTGTGTTGTAGTGTATAAGGTGCGGTGCACTCATGAATTATACCATTTTCTTCACAAAATGTATTGAATTCATTAGAGAAGTACTCTCCTCCTCTATCAATTCTTAGCATCTTAATCTTTTTATTTAGTTGATTTTCAACTTCTAATTTATATAATTTAAAAACATCAACAGTTTCATCTTTATGCTTTAAAAGAAACACATAGGTATATCTACTAAAATCATCTATAAAAGTAAGAAAATACTTTTTACCACCTCTAGTTAAAATACCATTTAATTCACAAAGATCACTATGGATTAGATCTAGTAAATTAGATGATCTTTCTACACTAGGAAAATGTTTTTTAATTATTTTTGCCTTAACACATGTTTCACATTTACCATAGTTTTTAATATTGCATGCAATCATACCATATTTTACTACTCTTTTCATGGTTGAAAAACCTATGTGAGATAGTCTAAGATGCCACAAAAATAAAGAATCATACTCAACTATATAGATGGAATTAGCATTTTTATTGATAACATTGAAAGTTACATCATTGGTGCAAAATTTAACAATACCCTCACAAGAGTACCCCTTTCCCGAAAATACATTTGATTTGGTAAGAATAAGTTTACCGGACTCAAAAACGGTTTTAATGCCGGGCTTGCCAAGCAAATCACCACTTACCAAGTTTCTAGTCATTTCGGGAACATAAAGTACATTCACTAATGTAAACTTTCTTGCCGGAGGTGAAAAAGACTTCAATGGTGGATTTGCCCTCATTGCCCATTTGAATCTCATGGTTGCCATTTGACTCTTCAAAGGTTTTGAACAATGATTTTTCATAGGTGACATGGACGGTGACACATGTATCATACCACCACCCTTTCACCTTGCCTTGGACCGCATTCACCTCACTAAGGGTAGCAACTATGTTTTCCTCTTAAATTGCGTTCACCTTAGGTCCTTGTTGGTCTTTTCTACCTACACTCTCTAGCATAGTGACCCTTTTTCCCACACACACAAAACAAGGACCTTTCTCACCCTTAAACTTGTTTGGGTTGATTCTTGGACCCAAGAATGTCTCATTACCCTTCTTGCATTTCCCTTTGTTTTTGGGATGTTTTGGTTGTGACACCGCATTTTCTTTGGAAGTCTCTCCATTAGACTCCTCCATAAGTTTATCTCTACATATCGATTCCTCCTCGATTCGAATATGTTTTTGGATTTCCTCCAAAGAATAATCCTTATATTTATGAAGGATTCTTTTCCTATAGCTCTTCCAAGTTGGTGGTAATTTAGCCACTATAGCACCAACTTGAAATGCCTCGGGAAGCTCAATCTTTAACACTTTTAATTTGTTAACAATTATTTGCAATTCATGTATTTGAGGAAGAATAGGTTTATCACCAAAAAAATTGAAATCAAAGTATTAAGATATCAAAAAAAAATGTGGTACATTCCTCTTCCGCCTTGAATTTTGTCTCAAGTGCGTCCCATATCTCTTTTGTCGATTTGGTCTCGATGTAGAGATCATAGGGCCTATCGGAAAGTGCGTTGAGGATATGACCCCTACAAAGGAGATTGTCCTCCTCCCTCTTGCTTCTTTTCTCCACCTCCTCGGGAGTGTCCTTGTCGGATGGCGTTGGGAGAGGTTCTAGAGTGGACTATATAATGTAGGCGATTTTGAGAGTGGTAAAAAGGAATCTCACCTTGTCTTGCCATCTAGTGAAATTGGATCCATCAAACCTATCCAACCTCACTTGGTCTTGATTCATAATCTTGATGGTCTCACCTTCCATTGAAACAAACAAAGGGTAAGCTTTTGAATGTTAGGAAAAATATATTTGCCTCAATGGAAATTGGTAAGAATATTACAACACTAGACAAAATATTACAAATAAATAATGATTGATTAAATAAAGTTATAACTCTATAACAAAAGATACATGTAAATATAGAGAAAGAGGTGGAAGATGATAGAAAAAGAAAGTACAACTCTATGACAAAAAGATACAAATAAACTAGAAGTAGTAGAATGAAAGATATAGATGAGATTACAACTCCAAAACAAAAGATACAAATAAAAGAGAAAAGAAGAATAATAGAAGAAATCAAAAGCAATAGAACAAAAGAATAAGAACAAGAATAATCAACAAAAAACTCTCACTCACACAACCAAAGTGAAGAGTGTTGGGGATCACCAACTTGAACAAGGTTTGAAACCTTTGTCCAAAAGCTTATTTCCCCACAACTCAAGCACTAAGGGATCTCTCACAGATTTTGGAAATGCTGTCTGGAATAATCAAGTCTCTAGGTGTTTCTAGCCAAGTGCTCTAGTGGATAGAAAAATTGTGTCTTTCAAGTGAGCAAGAGACTCCTATTTATAGAGTTTAGAGACACCTTTTGAATTTCAAATTCCACCAACCCCCATGGCTGTACCAATGATTAATTGGATGTTTATGGAATTAAAAGTGAGATTTGGGAGTTATTTGGGTTTTTGGAGCCGTTCAACAAAATTGGAAAAAACTGAAGAAAAAAATAGTCAGAAAAACACATGTGGCCGCGGCCACTGACCATTTTCAGGACACTAAATTGTGTTGTTTTTCCAAACGGTCCCAACACCCTCCCAATTGATTTTGTAACCTCCAAAACACATTATTGGGGTTAAAATCGTATCTCTAACAACCATTTCACATATGGCTTTAAGAAATTCATCTCAATATTGTGTAACAACAAATTTACACAATAAATGACAATATTTGGAAGTTACAAATTTGTACCTGAATTTGTAACACCAAATATGTTACATATTTGGATATTTCTCATATATCTAAATATTGTAACTCTCTATTATATGTTATAATATGTGACACTCTTTGTCACATTTATTTAATCTAAAACATTATATTATAAAATAATATAATATTACATTATTTTATAAAATAATATAATACAATGTTCCAAACTCATCCTGACTAACTAAGCATGTTAGTAAAGTGAAGATCGTAGGCTTCATCAATCCACATGGGCTAGGCCAAAATCATATATCTTGGGTTATAACCCATATCCAATTGCCTACTATATCTGACATGCGAAGTCTGATCTTAGACTGTAACGTTAAGGGACAAGACATGGAAAGAAGGGGATATTGAGTCTTCAATTAAGCCACGATAGTAGCAGTCTTCCCTCAAATAACAGAGGAAGAAGGCCATGTCTCCAAGTGACACGTGTGGGAGAGGGCACCTGACCTTCAATTGACTTGGATGATAACAGTCTTCCCATAAAAAATAGAGGAAGATCCTTTCTCCAGGGGACACGTCTTGGGGATCAACCGCTCTCCCAAAATAGCCTATAAAAAGGACATTTCCCACACAAAGTAGAAGGAGGACTGAGACTATTGAAACAATAGAAGAATATGATTTACTCTCTATACAATCCTACTCACACTTTTACACTCTAGTGAACAAGGTTCAACTCTTGGTCACTGGTCAGCCATTGATACAAGGAGTACTCGACATTTCTTTCTTTATTTTTTTTCTTAACTTTACATCGCAGTTTTACTAACCTGACCGTCGAAGTGCATTCAGTTGATACCATCCCAGTGTCCCAAGGTTTTACAATCTTCTCTTTCCTTTATTCCATAAGTTTTCGATGCCCGCAAATGTTCATTCTGATCATTGTAGATTTTGTCATCTACATTAGTTTATTATTGTACGCCTTGATTTTCCACGGGCTATTAGCGAGCTGAGATATGACATAATTATATCAGCCACATGGACGCCACGTGGCCGGAGCTACTGTTGTAAGGTCCTACCTCTTTAGCTCGAGGTAACCAAAGGTTGACCAAGATTATTTAAGGGCCGAGATAGGGATATGAAAACCGCAAGCAAAGAAGGCATCCAGCTCGAGGTACGAGCTGGAGTGGGAAGCCATGACTCCTTATAAAATCAACCACACAATGTAAACGTGCATATATCAGACATCACGTGTCTGATATATCCCTGAATTCTTGGACATGCAGCATGAACGTGCGTATTCAGGCACCCACGACTGGGTTGGGCTGTGCGGCCCATTATCCCCCTTTCCTATTGATTAGACCACACTTCATTTGTCAGGTTTTAGGAATTAATCATGAATGTCACAGAAGTGACATGACGGGTAAGAAGGTCACGGGATAACCCCCCTTACCAACTCCCAGGTGCCCTCTCCTATAAATATGGAGACCCTGGGAATTGCAAGGGGTTGGATTCTATTATGTAATGAAATACCCTGTAAGAGAATACCAGAAGCATAGCAATAATATTGGCTGGTGGAGTAGAAGGATTTTAACCTTTGAACCTCCTAAAAACGTAGTTGTGTCATCAATCCATTTTAAGATCATTCATCTGTTTCGGTTCATAATTAAGCACTAATCTCTCTCTTATTTCCTCAATTATCTGTTGGCGAAGAACCACGTCAAAAGTTTGGTGCTTTCATTGAGAGCTAGTTAGATTGGTGCTATCGCAAACATCCAACTATGGTGACTACTCGACCAAGACACGGTAACGAGGCAGAACAACATGATGGGCAGGAGGCTCATCATGCCGCCATCTTCGGTGAGCAAAAACTTGAAGTTCAGCAGCGGCTGGGCAAGCAGCCAATAGGCCAGGATGACACTGGAAGTTCGGCACCCCGGCCACCTAATCCAAACCCGGACTTTTACACGGCGGTAGAGATGGAGAACGCTCAGCTGATGAGTCAACTGGAGAAAGCTAATCAACAGATTAAGGAGGTGTTGGCCCGATTACTCCCTCTTTCAACCGACCCTAACATCGGAAAGAGGCAAGACGGGACTCATAAGTCCCGCCGGGGTAATCGGTCCAGGCCTAGCCGTTTGGCTAGACTTCCGACGTCCAACTCTACCCCCTCATCGCACCGCCGAGAGGCAAACTTCGAAGAAATACCCAGGGCCGAACAACAGTATAGCCGCTCAGTCCGAACTTCAACTCCCAGCTCACAGCCAGACTCGAGGACGCCCATAAGGGCTCGGGGGAGTTCTAGAAGGAGATCCGAGGAGGGCTCACAGCGACAGCCCGTCCCGGCCAGTCGTCCTGCGCCTCGTCTAGATCGCCAGGCGCAAGGCCCACAAGTTGGCAGGGCCGAAAGGCCCCCACCTAACCTGATCCGCCCTGACGGAACCAGGATCGCATCCCCGGTTAGGCATCCTCCTTCACCGATAAGATACCTGTCTCCTCCTCGACCTGTTCGAGATATTCCAGCTTATGGAAGCAGCAGGAGAAACCTGCCATCCGCAGGACCTTCCCATCGTAGCAGGGCGCCCAGAGGAAGCCCGGATCCTCACCCCCAGAGGCGGGCTCCAAGCTTCTCTAACAGGAGCTACTGGACCGGAAGTCGCAGGAGTGGCCTTTCTGGCGGAGACCTGCGCCAGCGCCTAAGCTCAGCGCAAAGTCCTCAAGCCACCCCGAGGGGCGACCTACGAGATCGCCTTAACTCTCATAGGGGAGACCCAGTAGGAGGTGGCAGCCATGCTCGCTTAGGGGGAGGCCTGTCCGAGGTATGTAACGGCGGGAATGTCCCAAATAACCTATCTCAAGATAGGAGGGGCAATAACCCACCAAACGTATACAATGGATCCGGAGTTGTTGAACAGCCCCGGAATAACCAAGGCGATCAGGACAAGACCCTTGAGCGCCTGGTTCAGATGGAGGAGCTATGAGGAAGCTCCTGTCGGAAAAAGAAAAAGACGAATATGACTCAGGGGACGAGCTCGAGCTCTTCGCCCCCGGTATAGCCGCAACGGCATACCCGCCTGGTTTCCATATGCCGCACCTGTCCAAATTCAACGGAGACGGAGATCCGTCAGATCATCTGGGTATGTTCAATACACTGATGATGGCCCACAACATTGGCCCCGAGCTGAGGTGTCTGATATTTCCCTCCACACTGACTGGGCCGGCCAGACAGTGGTTCAAACAGAACAAGAAGCAGTCAATCAGCTCCTGGAAAACTTTCTCTGCTGACTTCAAAAGAGCATTCTGAGCCTCCTAGGCTGCTCGCGTCAAGGCCGACTCCCTGGCTAACGTGAGGCAACAACCCGACGAGCCTTTGAAGGCTTACTTGAGCAGGTTTGCGAACGTCGCTGCTCGGGCCAGAGATGCAGATGACAGCTCCAAGCTCATGGCTTTGAGGACTGGAATCCTCATCGGAGGGGGACTCTGGAACGAAATACAAAGGAAGGGAGTAAGCTTAGTAAACGAATTCCTAAATAGGGCCCAAGGGTGGATCAACTTGGAGGAGGCCCAAGCCTCAACTGCAGGAACCAGCCAGGTCCCTGAGCAGCCCGCTGGAGTGGGAACGGAGGTCATGATAGCAACCTAGAACGTTACACAGAATAACCAGTTCGATGGAGGCAAGAGAAAGGGGAACGGCGAGGGAAACCAGCACGACCCAAAGAAGAATAAGTCTGTAGAAAAATTTAAGCCGGTCTACGCGACTTATACGAAGCTCACCCACTCTAGGGAGAACATCTACCTAGCAAACTCTGCTCGCCTCCCCTGGAAGAAGCCAGAGTCGTTAAAGCACCAGAAGAGGAAGAGAGATACCTCCAAGTTTTTCCGTTTCCACAACGACGTTGGCCACAATACCGATGATTGTAGACACCTGAAAGATGAGATCGAGACTCTCATCAGAGCCGGCCCCTTGGCTCAGTATGCGCAGAACAGGGTTCCAACAAGCCGACCTGCTCTAGAAGTCCCGGTCAGTCAGCCCGGGTCTCAGGTAGATCAAGACGTCCCTCCTCCAGTGATAGGAGGAGAGATATCCACAATCTCGGGAGGTCCGCATTTGGCTGGCACGAGCAGGGGTGCCCAAAAGAGGTACGTCAACGGACTCAAGGCTCATAATGGAGTAGAGTTCATCCCCGAGAAGCATCTGCCAAAACAGCAGCGATTGGAAAGGCAACCAATCATTTTTACAAAAGAAGATGCTAGCCACGTTCAGTTCCCTCATAACGACCCTCTGGTCGTAGCAGTGCAGCTCACTAATCAGAGGGTTAGGAGAGTGCTAATCGATAATGGGAGCTTGGTAAACCTTCTATTCTGGTCCACGCTGGAGAAGATGGGTTTGACTGTCGATGAGCTGAAGGCGACCTCCATGATGTTGTATGGTTTCTCGGGAGAAGGATCATCGGCTATAGGGACGATCGAGCTGGTGATCACCTTAGGAGAGGGACCTCTGACAGTCTCAAAACTCCTCGAGTTCGTGGTCATCGACTGCCCCGCTACATACAATGCCATTTTGGGCCGACCTACACTTATAGCTTTTGAAGCCGTCACCTCCGTTCGTCACCTCGCACTGAAATTCCCTTCTTCCACGGGGATATGCACGGTCCGTGGCGATCAGCTTGCTGCCAGGGAATGCTACAGCATTTCCATGAAGGGAAAATCGAAACCCGGGCAGCTGACGATGGCCATCCAAGGTGGAGAAGAAAAATCTCAGGAACCTTTGCCTAACCCTGAGATTGAAAAACCTCAGAGCGCCAAGGGGGAAAGTATCGTCCTAAGTGAGGATATTGACCCCCGAATAGGCGAGGACAAGTCCAAGCTCCAAGCTATTGAAGAGCTTGAGGAAGTAAATATCGATCCACAAAATCCTTCACGAGTGGTTAAGCTCGGGAAAAATCTCTGTGGCAAGAGGAAGGCGGAGCTGATCAAATTTCTGCAGGATAACCTGGATGTGTTTGCGTGGTCACACGAGGACATGGTGGGAATCAGTCCAAATGTCATCATGCACACCCTTCATTTGGATAAGAGCGTTCCTGCAAAGTCCTAGGAACAGAGGCGCCTGGGAACAACTCGGGCTGAGGCCTTTGAAGAAGAAGTAGCCCGGCTCAAGAAATGCGGCTTTATCCGCGAAGCCAAGTTTCCGGTTTGGGTCGCCAACCCCGTGCTGGTCCCGAAGCCCAACGGGAAATGGTGGACCTGCATCGACTTCTCTGACCTGAATAAAGCCTACCCCAAAGATTGTTTTCCCTTGCTAAGGATCGACCAATTGGTGGATGCCACGGCGGGGCACGAACTCATGTCCTTTATGGACGCGTACTCAGGCTATAATCAGATCGCCATGAACCCGGCGGACCAGGAGCACACCAGCTTCATGACCCCAACTAACGTCTATTGTTACAAGGTCATGTCGTTCGGACTGAAGAACGCCGGCGCTACATACCAAAGATTAGTGAATAGAATGTTTGCCAACCAGATCGGGAAGAACATGGAAGTGTACGTTGATGACATGCTGGTCAAGTCAAAGAATATCGATAACCATGTTTCCGACCTGGAAAAATGCTTCAAGATACTAAGAGAATAGGGCATGAGGCTTAACCCTCAGAAGTTCACTTTCAGGGTCGCGTCTGGAAAATTCCTGGGTTTCATTGTCAACACTAGAGGAATCGAGGCGAACCCCGATAAGATCAGGTCGTTGCTCAAGCTTCCCTCACCCAGGTCGCGTAAGGACGTTCAAGGCCAAACAGGAAGGGTGGCAGCCCTAAATTGGTTTATTTCAAAATCCACCGATAAGTGCCTGCCATTCTACGACCTGCACCAAGGAAATAAGAAGTTCGAATGGACCAAGGAGTGTGAGAGCGCTTTCCTCGATTTGAAGGCACATCTGGCCAAGCTGCCCGTACTGTCCAAACCAAAGGCAGGAGAACCTCTTTTCCTTTACCTAGCTGTCACAGAAGATGCAGCTAGTGCAGTGTTGGTCCGTGAAGAAGACCGGATTCAGAAACCGGTCTACTACATCAGCAAGCGGCTTCTCGGGGCCGAATCTCGATACCCGTTGATGGAAAAGTTAGTGTTATGTCTTATCAGGGCCTCCCGAAAGCTCAGGCCATATTTCCAGTCCCACTCAATACACGTCATGACCGATCAACCTTTAAGGCAGGTTTTGCAAAATCCTGAAGCATCGGGTCGCCTGTTGAAATGGGCTGTCGAGCTTAGTCAGTTCGAGATTTTGTACACCCCACGAACTGCTAGAAAGAGTCAGGCCCTGGCCGATTTTGTGGCAGAGTGTACAGGATTCAGGGAGGATCCTGTGGAAGGGTCACCCCAGGTCACCTCGACCCAGGCGTCATGGAAGATCTTCGTGGATGGCTCATCCAATGAGAACAGCTCCAGGGCTGGACTCATTTTGATATCCCCAGAAGGGCATAGATTCCACTCGACGTTGAGGTTCGGATTCAAGGCCTCCAACAACGAGGCCGAATACGAAGCTTTGCTGGCCGGGCTAAGGGTAGCCCAGGAGCTGAAGGCTAGTTCCGTTCAGTGCTTCAGTGATTCCCAGCTCATGGTAAACCAGGTGCTAGGTGAATTTCAAGCACGGGGAGCCAAGATGGCTGCTTACCTGGCCAAGGTAAAAGTCGAACTGTCCGCATTTGAACGAGGCTCAATCGAGCAGATACCTCGAGAGCAGAATGCTAACGTGGACGCCCTCGCCAAGCTCGCTACTTCCATGGAGACGGAGGCGTTGGGGTTAGTACAGGTAGAGTTCCTGAAGAAACCAAGTATAGATGAGGTCGGGGCGGAGGTCGAGATGATCGATGCCAGACCGACCTGGATGACCCCCATCCTCGAGTACCTTACTGAAGGAAAATTACCCGAGGGGCGTAATGACGCACGGCAGGTACTGTACCAGGCTCCAAGGTATACGATGGCAGATGGGGTGTTATACCGGCGTGGGAATTCCCTACCCCTCTTACGATGTGTTCTGCCAAGTGAAGCAAAGGCCATCTTGCAGGAAGTGCACGAGGGTTTTTGCGGGGATCACTCTGGGGGGCAAAGCTTGGCCCTGAAAATCTTAAGGAAAGGATATTACTGGCCCACTCTGTCAAAGGACTCGATCTCGTATGTCAAGAAATGCGACAGGTGCTAGCATTTCGCCACAGTTGCCCGAGCTCCCCCAGTCGAGCTGAAGATGATCTTGTCCCCATGGTCATTTGCAGTCTGGGGAATCGACTTGGTTGGCGCCCTCCCTACTAGAAAGGGCGGGGTCCGCTACTCTGTGGTGGCCATCGACTACTTCCCAGAGTGGGCTGAGGCAGAACCTTTGGCAACAATCACTTCCAAGAAAGTCTTCGACTTCGTGGTCAAAAGCATTATCTGCCAGTTCGGGCTACAGAAGATCGTATCCGATAATGGGACTCAGTTCAACAGCGACCTTTTCACTGAATTTCGTGAAAGGTACGGCATCATGAAAAGCTTCTCCTCCGTGGCCTATCCTCAGGCAAATGGCCAGGTCGAGGCTGTCAATAAAACGCTAAAGGCGAGCCTTAAGAAGAGGCTGGACGAAGCCAAAGGGGTCTGGCCAGAGCAGCTCCCGCAGGTACTGTGGGCATACCGGATCTTGCATTGGACCCCTACGGGACATACTCCTTTCTCCCTAGCTTTTGGGAGTGAGGCAGTCCTTCCTATTGAGTTAAAGGTATATTCGCATAGAGTCCAGGCATATGACCAGGATCGCAATCATGAGCTACTTTGCTCATCCCTCGACCTGATTGATGAAAGGCGAGAAGGATCACAGCTCCAGCTCGCACATTATCAGCAAAAAATTACGCGTTATTTCAACTCAAAAGTCTGAAAACGCGCTTTTAGCATTGACGACCTGGTCCTCAGGAGAATCTTCTTAGCCGGCAAGGATCCCAAAGATGGAGTATTGGGACCGAACTGGGAAGGGCCTTATCAAATAGCCGAGGTCATAAAGGAAGGAACCTACAAGTTAGCCCGGCTTAATGGAGAAGCGGTCCCACGAGCTTGGAACTCCATCCACTTAAAGAGGTATTATCAGTGACACCCTTGTAAGGCTTACTTAGAAAGGCCATTTCTTATGTATTAAGCAATGAGAATTAAATCTTCTTTCATTATTGTGTATATTTGCGAATGTAATCTCAAGTAACCACGAAAGACCCTTTCCTAATTACTTGGGGGGCATATGGTACCTAGATAATATAACCAGGCCGCCTTAAAGACTTAGAAGTTGATTCAAATCGATTGGTCGATGTTTTTCTTAAAAAACATGACATATTGATAAAGGATTAACACAAACTAAGTCCTATCCTGGATATAACCAGGTCGTCCTAAAACTTAGAAGTTGGTTCAAATTGATTGATCAGTGTTTTTCTTAAAAAGCACAAGATATTAGTCAAAGAATTAACGTGAACTAAGTTTTCAAACTAACGTCCTGGATATAACCAGGTCCTAAGACTTAGAAGTTGGTTCAAATTGATTGATCAGTGTTTTTCTTAAAAAGCACAAGATATTAGTCAAAGAATTAACGCGAACTAAGTTTTCAAACTAACGCCCTGGATATAACCAGGTCCTAAGACTTAGAAGTTGGTTTAAATTGATTGATCAGTGTTTTTCTTAAAAAGCACAAGATATTAGTCAAAGAATTAACGCGAACTAAGTTTTCAAACTAATGCCCTGGATATAACCAGGTCCTAAGACTTAGAAGTTGGTTCAAATTGATTGATCAGTGTTTTTCTTAAAAAACACAAGATATTAGTCAAAGAATTAACGCGAACTAAGTTTTCAAACTAACGTCCTAGACATAACTAGGTCCTAAAACTTAGGAGTTAATTCAAATTGATTGATCGTTGTTTTTCATAAAAGGCACGAGATATCAATAAGAAGTTAACGCGACCTAAGTTTCTAATGCAGGGTCCGGAATTCAACCAGGACTTGTCTTAAGAGTTGGATCAAGATTGGTTAACATGTTTTTCTCAGAAATATATAAGAGTATCAATCATAGCACCGCCAAAAAGAAAAACAAACTAAGGTGCATAAAATCAAAAATTGATAAAACCAATTGTCTCGAGGTGAAAAAACCTCATACAAAGTTACAAAAAAATATATATATGTAAAAAGAAAAAAAGAAAAGCCCTAGGCTCCACCGGGCTGCTCTGTTGAGGTCGCCGTTTCGCCCTCCTGCTCGGCCACTGTGGAGGCCTTCCCAGTCTCAGAAGGCGCCTCTTGCTGGAGGCGAGCTTTGAACCCTTCCCAGAAGGCCTCCCAGTCCGCTCCTAAAAAGCAGAAGTCGCCGTCCGAGTTGAAGACCCAACAGTGGTAAAGCATGTCTTCCATGGCGGAGCTGGAAGCTGCCTTCTCCGTGGCCAGGGTGGCCTTAACCTCCTCGGCTCCAGTCTTCGCAGAGTCCAGCTCGGCCATTGCGATAACTAGGGTAGCCTTGGTAGCCTCGACCTCTTGAAGCTTAGGGCGGGCTGCATCCAGCTCAGCCCGCGCTGCCGCCAAGGCATCCTTGGCCTCCTTTTCCTGCTTTTGGGCCGTCTGAAGGGCGGCCAAGGTAGTCTGATGGGCGGCCAAAACTTCCTGGTGCTCACCCCTCATGTCCTCGAGCCGAGCCGAGCCTTGGACCTGGATATGCTCCGGTGAAGAGCCAGAGCGCCCAACAAAACAAAGAGGCAACTGCCTTAGGAAAAAAAAAGAGAGACAAGGCAAATCATGGTAACCAAAGAGTATAAAAGGGGCATAGCCAGCTTACCATTAGAGCCATTCCCAGTGAAGACTCCATCACGCTCTCCGGGCTCCTTGTTTCGATCGCCTGCAGGTCCCTTTCGGTGGCGCCGTAGTAGTGGTCAACGGTGTAGGTTGCCGTCTCGTACACCATCCCCCGAAAGGCGTCAGGAATTTTCTCCAAGGCCTGGGGGTCCACCGGAATGCGCACCTCAGTGGCTGCGGCCACCAAAGTCCCGGGCTCCATCTCCATGTCCCGAACGAAGGCGGGAGCTCATGGAGGGGGCGGGGGCATCTTCTCCATTGCTGCAGGAGGTGGAGGTACCTTGGCCTGGGCAGCCGGGCTCTGGTCTTTCCCCTTTGCAGGGGAGTTGGATGTTGTCCCGGCAACCTTCTTTGCCACCCGGAGCTTCTTCACCATGGGCCCGGAAGCCCCAGTGGAGGAGTTCCCCCCGGTGAACCTAGCTTGCAAATCTTTGTTCCCGGGCTGAGACATCTCCCCTGGCAAAACAAAGACAACATTAGTATACAAGTTAGCATTTATGCAAGAACAACAAAGATAAGGATAGAACATAATTCAAAAACATATATTGTAAGGGATCCTACCCCCCGAGCTAGAAGAGGAATCTATGGTCACGACCATCGGCCCCAAAGCTTCTGTGGGGGAGTCTAAGGCAATGACTTCGTGAGCTGGCATGGGTTCTGGGTCCGAATCTGGCTCGAGACTAGACTCTTCTACGTACTGCCTAAGACCCGGAGCTACGGTGCCCTCCCGGAGAGAGGGCCATGACCGAAGATTGGTCCCATACTCCTCAAATAAGGCCGACCTAAAGGCTAGGGTGTTTTCTACGACTACGGTACCTCTAGGGCAGCTACTTTCATAATCCAGCACAAGCCGATCGACGCAATGGAGCAGGGTTATGTCAAAGTCTGAGTCACTACGATGGCGTTGGACGAGCTGGTTGGGATTAAACCTAGCTAGCCGGGGGTCTGCGGTGGCCCTATCTAAGTTCCTAAATAGATATGGGTTACCTTGGCCGGAGGGGCCGGCTGCTGCCCCGGACTGGGCCCTCTCCATGTTAGCTTCTTGGGCGACCTCCCGCGCCCTCTTCTGCCTCACGAGGGGCACCTCGTCCTCGTCCTTCTCTCCTCCCTCAGCCTCCTCAGGAATGGGCCTCATCTCGTGAGTTGGGGGAGGCCCCCGCGGTCTCCTCAGGTTTAGAGTCTGGCTCGGGGAGATCAGTTTGCATGCCAGCATCGTCTCGTCTGTCTCGTGGAGAGTGAGACCACACGGTTCTATGAACACGCACCTGTGCTCCCAACAGATCCTCGAATACTCAAAATTCATGTGTCAGGAGGGTTAGGATAAAAGTTTGCCTTGGAAGGAAAGTTTTAGGCAAGAGGTGCAAAACCGCCTGTGAAGCGTGTCCCCTAAGCTACCCGGTTTTGCACCCAAAATGCTGGATATTTTAAACAAGCATACCCAAAAATCCTACCCAGAAAATTTCCCCAGAAAACGCACCCTAAGAGCCAGGCTCCTAAATGGTTTTCTTCTACAATCAATGCCCTAAAATAAAAACCTACACCCTTCATACCCACAAAAAACCAACAAAACATGGCATGCAGCGACAGGAACTATTTACCTAAGCTATAGTGAAAAGAAAATTTAAAGCGTGCATAGTCAGAAAACTTACGAAGTATTGTGCTGTGGAAGGGATGAAGGGGTCGTCTGGGTTGGGGCCTCAATGGAATGAATGACTCCAAAACCTCAACGGAGCCCTTGCACCTGATCTTCTGGAATGCTGGGAATGGTAACCGGGAGAGAAAGAGGGTTTTTTTGAGGATGAGAAGAGAGAAGAAAATGGGAAATTCATAAAATTTTCAAATAAACGGGTGGCCCATGCGTAAGGTGGCCACCCCTTTTATATACGTGAAAGGCCATGAGAGGAGGGCCGTTGGATCGCCCTGATGTGGGATCCGAGGCTCCCCACTCGAAAGGCGAAACGACGGCTGAGCATAGGCTAGGCCATTTAATGCGGTTCTCGGAAGACGTACCGTCACCAACCACAATGCTCCCCGTATTCGACGCCTGCGTAATAGGTGGAATATGGAGGGTCCATGGAGAAGCCTAAAAGCCTCCACTGTGGCCCCAGATGATGTCGTGTGCCACGAGCAGAGGCTTGGGGGGAAAATGTACGCCCTGATTTTCCACGGGCTATTAGCGAGCTGAGATATGACATAATTATATCAGCCACGTGGATGCCACGTGGCCGGAGCTACTGTTGTAAGGTCCTACCTCTTTAGCTCGAGGTAACCAAAGGTTGACCAAGATTATTTAAGGGTCGAGATAGGGATATGAAGACCGCAAGCCAAGAAGGCATCCAGCTCGAGGTACGAGCTGGAGTGGGAAGCCATGACTCCTTATAAAGTCAACCACGCAATGTAAACATGCATATATCAGACATCACGTGTCTGATATATCCCTGAATTCTCGGACATGCAGCATGAACGTGCGTATTCAGGCACCCACGACTGGGTTGGGCCGTGCGGCCCATTATCCCCCTTTCCTATTGATTAGACCACACTTCATTTGTCAGGTTTTAGGAATTAATATTGAATGTCACAGAAGTGACATGACGGGTAAGAAGGTCACGGGATAACCCCCTTACCAACTCCCAGGTGCCTTCTCCTATAAATATGGAGACCCTGGGAATTGCAAAGGGTTGGATTCTATTATGTAATGAAATACCCTGTAAGAGAATACCAGAAGCATAGCAATAATATTGGCTGGTGGAGTAGAAGGATTTTAACCTTTGAACCACCTAAAAACGTAGTTGTGTCATCAGTCCATTTTAAGATCATTCATCTGTTTCGGTTCATAATTAAGCACTAATCTCTCTCTTATTTCCTCAATTATCTGTTGGCGAAGAACTGCGTCAGCAATTATTATTATTATTATTATTATAAATAGAAAAAAGGAGAGGAGATTATTATAGATATTTTTATTTGATATCTATTATGATTTTTGGGAGTTTCTTAGGTAGATGCATCACTTTTTCCCATACTGATAGGGGCGTCTCTATTTTTGGCATGTATTATAACTCAAATTTCTTTATATGAAGGTATACATTGTAGTTATAGCAAACATCTCACAAATTTTTTGAAAATTCTAAATCATTTACGGTAATGAAAACAAGGTATAAACAATTTGTTTTATACTCGTATAAAAAAAAAGGCACACATGCAACTAACTTTTTGAATCTTGTTTTTGGCATCGTCAATTATTTGAAATTTCTTAAAAATTGGTAGAATATCGATATAACTACAATGTACACCGTCATATAAAAAAATTGGGCTATAATTTTTCCACGTGCCAAAACCAAAGACACTCTTATCGGTATAGGCAGAAGTGATGCCCCACCTATGAAATACTTATAAATTTTACTATAGATATTTTTTATTAATTAATAATTATAAATTATATATTTTAAAATTATATCTATTATATTTATTATTATAGATAGAATGAATAGTATTTTTGCCCCTGCACTTTTGACATTACTTGATTGTGCCCCTAAAATATGTGGTCGGTTAAAATTTCCCCTTGAACTATTGATACTATCAGATTGTGCCCCCTGTTATGATTTGCATAAAATAATTAGCATTTTTCCCTCCGAACTTTGACAACTACCAAATTGTGTCACCTTTAATTATCAAATATTAAAAATCTATTTTTCTATTAGTTCTTAAAAAATTAAAGAAACAATATTAAAAAAAATCAATAAAAGACTAAAACTTTTTAAAATTCCTTTTAAATACATTTAAGTTTAAAAATATTTAAAAAAAAAAAACTAAATTGTTACAATTAAAAAAAAACATATTCCCTTCTTATTCTTTATTCCTTTTGTTATACCCAAAAAATAGGAGAATGCATCCTAGGAGGCTAAGGAGAATGCATTCTAGGAGAACTAAGGGGAGTGGTCCTAGGAGACCCCAAGGAGGATGTGGTCCTAGGAGACCCCAAGAGAGTGATCCTAGGAGAACCCAAGGATGAGGTCCGAGGAGAACTCAAGAAAGTGGTCTTAGGAGACCCCAAGGAGAAAGTGGTCCTAGGAGACCCCAAGGAGAAAGTGGTCCTAGGATACCCTAAGGAGGATGTGGTCCTAGGAGACCCCAAGGGTGTGTTTGAGGTAAGCCTCCCAAGGTTTCCTAAGTGTTGGCTCGAACGTGTCCAAGGTAAGTAGATAAGGAGGAGGAGTCCCATGCAAGCCAAGAATGGAGACTTAGATTTTGCCAAGGAGAGCCTACACAATGTCCGATCGGACATAGTTGGGAGATGCTAAAGGGGAGTGCCTCAGGCTTGTCCAAGGAGAGATGTCAAGGAGGATGCCTTGGACCACCTTGGTCCGAGGAGAAGGCCACAAGGTCTGATCGGACCTTGATTGGAGAAGGTATGCTCGGACTTGTCCGAGGTGAGAAGCAAGGGTGTTGCCTCGGACCACCTTGGTCCGAGGAGAGCCAAGCTTGTATCACCTTGGTCCAAGGAAAGCTTGAAGGAGTAATCAACATGCATGTGAGACTACGTCAAAGTCCCCAGAGCGACTCTAGCAAGAATTGGTCTAGGCACCCGGGAATCTCTCATTCCTCACTCAAATTGAGGAATTAGTTGTATTTTAAATATTTCTTGTAATATAAATATAAGATGAATAATAAAATATCCCTATCTAAAGGGGATATCAGTTGAGTATCCCAGGCCTATAAATAGAGGGCTTATGGGATTAGAGAGGGGCCTCTGCTGCTTCTTCTTTCTAGAGAGAGAAAATTGGGTCTGTATATTCTAGAGAGAGAAAATGCTGATATTTGAGAGAACTCTTGTATTTTCACAATTTGTACTGAAGAAACTCAGTTGGCTCAGTCCATCTGATCTTGAGTATAGAACTATAAATCACAACTCTAAGTGGATTAGGCTATTACCGACAATCGAGGCTGAACCACTATAAAAATATTGTGTGTTATTTACTTTTCTTGTTTATATCGTCTGTTGTCGTTTACATTCTCTTGAAGGTTTGTCGTATTTGACGTTCTCACGTCGTTGGCTAAAAACGCAGTCAACACCTTTTTATTAATTTTTCTAATTACTTTCTATTCTTTCATTTTTGTCCCCTAAAATCATTTTGAAAATTAAATATATATAAAATATTACAACTTTAAAATGTCCTAATTTTAAAAGAAATATAGAAAAATTAATTAATTTAAAATAAAGGGAAAAAAATGAAAGAATAGAAAGTAATGTAAAAAAATATATTAAAAATGAAGGGAATATGTTTTTTATTTGTAACAATTTAGTTTTTTTAAAAAAATATATTTTTAATCTTAAATCTATTTAAAATGAATTTTAAATAATTTTACTCTTTATTATTTTTTTTAAGAATTAATAAAAAAAATAGATTTAAAATTTTTATAATTAAAGGGGCACAATTTTGTAGTTGTCAAAGTTCGGAGGGTAAAAATGCTAATTATTTTATGCAAATCATAACAGGGGGCACAATCTGATAGTTTCAATAGTTCATGGAGAAATTTTAACCGACCGTATATATTTTAGGGGGCACAATCTGGTAGCGTTAAAAGTTCAGGGGGCAAAAATGTTATTTATTCTTATAGATATTTGTTTCATTAATTAAAAATAGAATACAAAATTGAGAAAATAAATAAAGTTGTTTGGAAATTTTTTAGATTTTCACAATACCGCCTTGAGAGGTATATTTATAGTTGGGTAAAAACATCGTGCAATGCACGTTTGCTTATTTTTATTTATATATATTTTTTAATTGTCATATAAATTTTAAATAAATAAACAATGACATTTAATATAAAAGAATGAAATAAACATATTAAAAAAATTAAACCAAAATATTATCTATGGTTTTGAAAAAATAATTATTATGATAATTTAAAATAAATTAGTAAACCAAAAATCCTTTAAATACACATTTTTTATATATAAAGATATCGTGCATTCTATAGTAACATATATATATATATATAAATATATGGTTCATTATTTTTTTATATATAAATATATATTATTTAATTAATAACTTAGTCAATTAAAATAAGTAATTTCTCATTAAAAATAAATAAATATATTTTGATATTTATTTGTGTATATTTATATCTTATTTCACTATTACATATATGCTTTGATAAACAAAATACGTTAAATGACAAAATAAATAATTAATATAAGAGAGAAAAGAATAAATATAAGCACATAAATATTTTTGGGCTATAATTTTGACAATATAATTTTGTGTATCCTAATTTCAAAACAAGTCTTTCATTCAGATTGTGTACAACTGGCAAATAAATGCATGGAAGAAATAGCCAATGGGTCCATGTATTCTCCACATAGACAACATGATTTTCATGATAGTTGTACGAGCTGGGGATGCATAAATTGATAAGCGCAAGCTTATAATATTTATAAGGCATGGCCTCCATAATACGAGCTCGACGGTATATCAAGCTCGTGGCAACTTGGAGAAATGGTGTGTCCGCGGATCCCAGAAGACCCGGATACTTTATACGATAATTTATGGCCAACCTGTGATAGCTAATGTCCCAGATATTATGAGACTATTTATTTCATGATCATATCATATCCTAGTATAAATGGGAATATTTCATATTAAATGTAATAAATACGCAAATCCGTGATTGACTCACTCGGTTACCCAAACCTATCCAAGGAATTTCTCTATAAATACTGAGAATATTGGACAGGAGAATGGACGATTATTATGTAATACCGAAACTCTATCAAAATAGAGAGAGAAAAGCAGTAACAATATAGACTCGTGGACTAGGTGGATTTTAATCACTAAACCACATAAAAATACAAGTGTTCTTGAGAGTTATTTTCTTACTTCGGTTTACCATTAAGCACTAATTCAACCTTGTTATTTTCTTAATTCACTGTTGGCGAAAAATCGCGTCAACAGTTTGGTGCTTTCATTGAGAGTTGAGATTAGTGCTTTCATCAAAATTCCAATCAAATCTCATCATGGTGGTCACTCGCTCGATGCACGACAATGAGATGGAATAGCCTAGCGGGCAGGGGGCCCACCATACTACTGTTCCAAATGAGCATGGCACTGAAGTTCAGCAACGACTGGGAAAGCAACCGGTGGGCCATGACGATACTGGGAGTTCAACGTCATTGCCGCCGAATCCAAACCTAGACTACTTAACTGTGATGGAAATGGAAAACACGCAGTTAAGAAGCCATCTTGCTAGGGCAAACAGGCAAATCGAGGAAGTTTTGGCTCAATTATCCCCTCTTGCAACCGACGTCAAAGTCGAAAAGAGGCAAAGTGGGTCTCATAAGTCCCACAGGAAAAATCGATCCAAGCCAAGCTGGTCAGTCAGAACTGCCACCCCAGGTTCTGTGCCCACAGCGCAAGATCGCCAAATTGCTCAACCTAGTGGCCCTCCCAGGGGTCATCGACAAGTTAGTCGATTGGTTACAACTGCGACCCCAAGTTCGGTACCACCGTCGCACGCGCATGGGAATATCTATGGCAACCCATGAGGAGGAGTCGGAGCAGGCTCACAGAGACAAAATGTTCTGACCAACCCTCCTGCATCACGATCGGATCGCTAGGCGCAAAGATCTAGAAATGGTGGGCCGGAGCGACCACGGGCTAATTTAGTTTGCCCTAATGGGACAAGAATTGCGTCACCAGTCAGGCATCCCCCATCACTCATAAGACATCCGACACCGCCTCAAAATGCACGAGACATTCCTGCTTATGGGAATAGCAGGAGAAATCCTCCTCTGTCTGTGCGGCACATTCCTGCTTATGGGGACAGCAGGAGAAATCCTCCTCCGTCAGCCCCTACTTATGTCTCGCGGACACGTGACAATAGTCCAGATCCTCAGCCTTAATCGTGAGCAGTAAGCTTCGCTAATGGAATTTATTGGACCGAAAGCCATCGAAGTGGCAGGTTTGAAGGTGATCTGAGAAATCACCTGAGTTCGGCTCAGAGTCCTCGATTCAATCCACAACCTGATCTGTGAGATCGCCTAAACTCGCAGAGAAGAAATTCAGCCTGAAATGAAGGAGTTAGTTACACTCGTCAAGGGGGAGGTCCATCCGAAGTACGTGATAACGGGAATGTCCCACAAAACCAAGCCCGAACTTGGAGGGACAACAACCCGTCGAACGCGTACGATAGGACGGGAGCTGTTGAACAGCCCCAGAATAACCAAGGAACTAGAGACCAAACCCTCGAAAGGTTAGCCCAGATGGAGAAGCTAACGAAAAGGCTCCTGTCGGAAAAAGAGAAAGATGAGTGCGATTCAGAGGATGAGCTTGAGCTTTTCGCCCTGAATATTGCGGTGACTGCATATCAACAAGGTTTCAGGATGCCACATTTGTCAAAGTTTGATGGAGATGGAGATGGAGATTCGTCTGACCACTTGTGGATGTTCAACACCATGATGATGGCCCACAACATCAGGCCCGAGCTAAGATGCCTAATATTCCCCTCGACTCTGATTGGGCCAGCTAGGCAGTGAATCAAATAGTACAAGAGGCATTCAATCAACTCATGGAAGAGTTTTTCCACTGATTTCAAAAGAGCATTCAGGGCTTCTCAAGCCGCTAGGATTAAAGCTGACTCTCTGGAAAATGTAAAGCAACAGCCCGGTGAATCATTGAAAGCATACCTAAGTAGGTTTTCCAATGTTGCTGCGCGAGCTAGAGACACCGACGAGAGCTCTAAGCTCATGGCAATGAGGAAGAGAATACTTGTTGGAGGCGACCTATGGAAAGAGCTACAGAGGAAAGGAGTTAGCACTGTGGATGAGTTCTTAAACCAAGCTCAAAGGTGGGTCAACCTAGAAGAGATGTGAGCTTCCGTTGTAGGAACCAGCCAAGTCCCTGTCCAGCTCGTTGGAGCAGTAACGGATGTAGTAGCTACAACTCAAACCGTTGCCCAGAATAACCAAGGGGGAAATAATATGTAGCATCCCAAATTTGCTAATAAGGCTTAGGGCCTTGATTAGCGTGCCTAGAGGGCAATAATTTCTTTATTATGTTAATATGTGAATTTTATTAATATGTGATTAGAAATGCATGTTTAGGTGAATTAAATATGCATGCGGGCCCCATTTGGTTGTTAGGGGCATATTTGTAATTTTATCCCACTGAGAGCATAAATGCAATATTTGTGTATATTGTGATTGATACCACGTGTGAGTGGTGATATAATTGTGATGCACGATTCGAGACGGTCCTAGGGAGCAATTTAGCTAGAAAGTCACAACGGGGTCAAAAACCCGGCTCGGGTGGAGCCTAGAGGTATTTTGGGTATATAATATGAGTTTTGGATTTATTAAGTATCGAGTAGTAATTTAGTAATGATTTGAGTATGCCAGGATTAATGGGGGGTTTTTAGGTGTACTCGAGGACTTAGTGGGATGTGTCAAATGACTAAACTACCCTTGGTGGTATTTGAGGAATAGTTTTACTTAAGGGGTAATATTGACTTTTGGCAAGAGGTTATATTCAGTGGGAGCTGGGAGTTCTGGAATATGTTAGACAATTGAAGAAAGGAAGGAAAAAGGGACCAAAATCTCTCTCAATCTCTCCCAATCGGTTTTCCCCTCCTCTTCCTCTATAGTGCTTGATCTTGGGTGCCTGACTTTGGGAGACTTTAGGCCAGAAATTGTAGGGTTCAAGGGTAAGTTTTAACTCTCTTCTTTGTTGAAATCCTGCTGAGAATGTTAGGTTAGTAAGCTGAATTATGTTATTTGCTTGTGGATTATTGGAGTGAACATTCAGCTTGGGAAGGATTTAACCTTGGAGTTGGACTTGAAAGTAGCTCAAGGTTGAACTCCTGCTTGAGGTAAGAATTCCATGCATTTCTGAGGTTTATATTTTGATGTGGTTTAAGTTTTCTGGTTTGTGGTTTAAGCTTTGTGAAGGGTGGTTTAAGTTTTATAAAGTTATAAACCACTAGTCGATTTATGGGTTTGATTGAGTGTTTAAGTTTGTTGCTATTGTTTCTGAGTTGCTATACTGTTTATTTGAGGTTTTAGGCAGAATTGGGACTTGGATATACTTTGGTAATGATTTGGATGAGTTTTGTCTTTGGAAAAATGTTGGGAAAAACCCAGTTTTCTGAAATTTGCGTATGAGTGCCGCGACCCTGTTCTTCCATGCCACAATGCTGGGTTGAATCAGGACAGGGGAGCCCTGCTGGGCGTCGCGGCGCTAGGCCATTTTCAGGAGGTGGAATTTTGTGTTTTTAGGGTTTTGGCTTAGGGGGCTCGGGGGACGCTTTCACTACCTTGTGTGGGGAAACGGGAGGTCCCGAGAGCACGGGATTGGTTCCAGGGTACAATTATGAATTGGTTAGTAACGAGAGTGTTACTTGTGTGTTGTGACTAGGTTTTCAGCGAGGCTCGGGTTAGAGGACTATGTTCGGGATTTCGGTGCTCAAGAAGCTCGAGACATATGTAAGAGAACTATTGTACCTGTAGAGCAGGGCGTAGCCCTATAGTTTGTATTGCAGGGCACGACCCGTGTGATTGTGATGCAGGGCGTAGCCCCATTGATTCTGTTCATGTATGTTTAAGTATTTGTTAAATTATGCTATGTATACATACTTGTGATGAACGGCAAAGGCCGGGAACGGTGAGGGCCGAGAACGGCGAGGGCCGGGAACGGTGAAGGCCGGGAACGGCAAGGCCGAGTACGGCAAGGGGCTGGGAGCAGCGTTTAGCACGCGGAGTGCGAGTTGCCAGGGTGAGACCCCTATTGGATACCTGGGATATCCTCATGGTGTAGACCGCGAACCCAGGGCCTGGTAAAGTGCCTTGGACGGCATGGCCGTATGTGTTTAGCCTGTTGCCAGTTTTATTATATGCTAATTGGTAGTTATGTATATGTTGTTTGCTTGTGTGGAATTTTCTTGCTGGGCTTCGGCTCACGGGTGCTCTATGGTGCAGGTAAGGGCAAGGGGAAGGTCGACCAACCATAAGTACGGAGAGCGTGAAGCGACGTGTATATGTTTGGCCTGCCTGGCTGCCACGGTCAGCATTTTTTGGGAGATGTTTGTATTAAACCTAATTTTGTCGTTTAGTCGACTTTAATCATATTTTTTAGTTGTATACATTTCTATACAGTATTTTGGGATCCCGAATGTTAAACGCTTTATAGTTTTCAATGAATGATTATATTTTCAAATTATGTGACTTTTATTACAGTTTAGTTACACTTTTGACCTAAATCCTCGATTAACGAGTTAATTGCACGTTTTAAACTCACTTAGTAACGACTCTAAGGAAGTAGGGCATTACATAATAAGAGAAAGGGAAATGGTGAGGGTGACCAGAATGGAACAAAGAAAAACAAGTCCGTGGAGAAATTTAAACTGGTCTACACAACATATACCAATCTCACAGATTCTAGAGAACGCATCTTCTTGGCAAATTCTGCTCGCCTTCCATGGAAGAAACCAGAACCGTTAAAGAATCAAAGGGCGAAGAGAGATTCTTTGAAATTCTATCGATTCCACAATGATATCGGTCATAATACTGATGACTGCAGACACCAAAAGGATGAGATCGAGACTCTCATCAGGGCAGGACCTTTGGCTCAGTATGCCTGGAATCGGGAACTTCCAATCAGCCTGTTGGACAAAACACTCTGTCAGCTCCGGAAATTCCAGTGAATCAGACCGAAGCTCAGGTGAATCAGGACAATCCTCCTTCGATAATAGGAGGAGATATAGCCATAATTTCGGGAGGACCTCATCTGGCAGCACGAGCAGAGGTGCCCAGAAGAGGTATATCAACGAACTGAAATCCCATAACGGAGTAGAGTTTGTCCTGGAGCAACGGGTATCAAAGCAGCAGCGATTGGAAAAACAACCAATCGGTTTTACGGAGGAAGATGCTAGCCATGTCCAGTTCCCACACAACGATCCTCTGGTCATAACCGTTCAACTCGCCAACCGGAGAGTTATGAGGACACTAGTAGATAATGGAAGTTCTGTGAATCTACTCTTTAGGTCCACTTTAGAAAAAATGGGATTGTCTGTAACCGACTTGAAGACAACTTCCATGATTCTATATGGGTTTTCTGGTGAAGGGTCGGCAGCTATCAGAACAATCGAATTAGTGGTGACATTAGGTGAAGGTCCACGAACTGTCTCCAAGCTTCTTGAGTTTGTGGCCATTGATTGTCCAGCCACATACAATGCAATTTTGGGCCGACCTGCGTTGATGGCATTCGAAGCCATAACCTCTATCTGTCACCTAGCAATCAAATTCCCTTCATCTACAGGAATATGCACTATCAGAGGTGATGAGCTCACTGCCAGGGAATGCTATAGCATTTCCATGAAGGGAAAATCATAACCCGGGCAGCAAGCGATGGCCATAAGTGACGGAGGTGAGGAGTCCTAGGAAGTGGAAGTTGCCTCTGGGATGGAAGAACCTCAAGAAACAAAGGATAGAGACATCATCCCAGGTGATGGCATCGATCCACGAATGGGCGAGGACATGTCAGAGCTCCAAGCTATTGAGGAGCTCGAGGAGGTAAATATAGATCCCAAAGAAGCTTCAAGAGTCGTTAAAATTGGGAAAAATCTTGTCGATGATAGGAAAAGGGAGCTAGTTAAATTTCTACAAGGGAATCTAGATGTTTTCGCCTGGTCTCATGAAGACATGGTGGGAATAAGCCCGAGTGTGATCATGCACACCTTAAACTTGGATAAAAGCGTGCTTGAGAAATCCAAAAAACAGAGACGTTTGGGAACAATCCGAGCCGAGGCATTGGAAATAGAAGTAACTCAATTATTAAAGTATAGGTTCATTCGTGAAGCAAAATACCCGATCTGGGTCGCGAATCATGTCCTGGTACCCAAGCCGAATGGAAAGTGGCGGACCTGCATCGATTTCTCCGACCTGAATAAAGCTTGTCCTAAGGATTGCTTCATATTGCCAAGAATTGATTAGTTGGTAGACGCCACCATGGGACATGAGCTCATGTCCTTTATGGATGTGTACTCTGGATATAACCAGATCACGGTGAATCCTGTGGACCAGGAGCATACTAGCTTTATGACTCCAACGAATGCATACTGTTACGAAGTTATGCCCTTCGGGCAGAAGAACGCCGGGGCTACCGACCAACGGTTAGTCAGCAAAATGTTCGTTGATCAGATCAAGAAAAATATGGAAGTGTATGTCGATGATATGCTAGTCAATTCCAAGACTGCCGATAACCATGTTTCTGATCTAAAGGAATGTTTTGAAATCTTGAGGAAATACAATATGAGGCTAAATCCCCAGAAATGTACTTCTGGAGTAGCGTCGGGAAAGTTTATGGGATTCATAGTCAATACAAGGGGGATAGAGGCGAACCCATAGAAAATTAGGTTATTATTGGAGATGCCTTTGCTCAGCTCGCGTAAAGCAGTTCAGAGCTTGACTGGAAAAAGTGGCGGCGCTAAACTGATTTATTTCAAAGTCCACTGACAAGTGTTTGCCCTTTTACAACTTGCTCAGAGGAAATAAGAAATTTGAATGGACTGAGGAGTGTGAGCAGGCATTCCTCGCCCTAAAGACGCATTTGGTCGAACCCCCAGTATTCTCTAAGCCTATATCTGGAGAGCCCCTGTTCCTTTATTTGGCCGTGACAGAAAATACAGCTAGCGCCATGTTAGTTCAGGAAGAAGACCGTGCTAAAAAATCGGTGTACTACATAAGCAAAAGACTTCCTAGGGCTGAATCATGGTATCCACTGATAGAAAAGATAGCATTCTGCCTGATATTAGCTTCCAGGAAGTTTAGACCGTACTTCCAGTCCCATTCAATCCACGTCATGACCGATCAGCCTCTAAGGCAGGTATTGAAAAAACTTGAAGCATCGGGATGCCTTTTAAAATGGACAGTAGAACTCAGCCAGTTTGAGATACTGTACACACTACGAACCTCGATCAAGAGCCAAGCCCTTGCTGATTTTGTGGCTGAATGCACCAGATTTCAAGAGGAGCTTTTGAAGGAGTCGGTGCAGGAGTTGTCGGGAATATTCGTTAACGAGAATGGGTCCAGATCTGGGATCATATTGATCTCTCCAAAGGGGCATCAATTCAATACAACGCTGATATTCAAATTCGAAGCATAAAACAACAAAGCTGAGTATGAGGCTTTGTTAGCCGGGCTTAGAGTGGCAAAGGAATTGAAAGCAAGGGTCGTCCAGTGTTATAGCGATTCCCAGCTCATGGTCAATCAAGTGTTGGGGGAATATCAAGTGTGTGGTACCAAGATGGCGGCTTATCTAGCTAAGGTGAAGAGAGAGCTATCAGAATTTGAGTACGGTACTGTCGAATAGATCCCTCGTGAACAGAACACTAATGTTGACGTTTTGGCAAGGCTTGCCACCACCAAGGAAGCTAAGACTTTGAACGTAGTACCAGTGGAATTCTTGGAGAATCCAAGCGTGGCAGAAAAAATGGTAGAGGTCGAGATGATTGACACAAGGCCGACCTAGATGACCCCCATAGTGGAATACCTTACAACAGGAAGGCTACCTAAGGAAAGAAAGGTCGCGAGAAAGATACTCTATCAAGCTCTGAGATATGTGATAGTAGATGGAACATTATATCGACATGGTCATTCACTACATCTTCTATGATGTGTTCTACCTGAGGAGGGTAAAACCATTCTGCAAGAGGTGCATGAAGGCTTTTGTGGAGATCATGCTGGGGAGCAAAACCTAGCTTTGAAAATATTAAGGCAGAGTTATTTTTGGCCCACTTTAACAAAAGATTCCATCTCCCATGTTCAGAAATGCAACAAATGCCAGCGCTTCACCACAGTCGCCCGAGCTGCTCTAGTCGAGCTGATGATGATCTCATCCCCGTGGCCATTTGCAGTACGGGGAATTAACTTAGTAGGATCCTTACCTGTAATACCCCAAATTTCCTAATAAGGATTAAGACCTTGATCAGGAGGCCGGGAGGGCCATAATCGATTTATTGTGTTATTAAATGATAATATGCATGTTTAGGTGTATTAAATATACATGTGAACTCATTTCTGAGTAATTGGGTGATTTTTATATTTTGGCCATTTTGGGCATACTTGGCATATATGTGATATGTGTGTGGTGCTATATTATTATTTGGTTATGCCAGGAATACTCAGCACAAGACGATCCTACGAGGTAAGCTAGTGGGAAAGTCACAACGTGATTTATTCTTGACTCGGAGTGAGTCAAGGGGTATTTGGAGCATTACCGGGTTATTGGGTAATGGGAATTAATATTTGGTGATAAATTGGGAGTTAGTAAGATCAGGGGGAAATTCTAGAGGTTTTGACTATTTTGCCCTGGGAGTGTTTTTGGGACCCCGAGCGTTAGGATTTGGTGGAGGCTACTTAAGCTTGAAGTAACCTTTTAAAAGAATAAAAGAACATTCGGTACGTTCCCTCTCCATTTTCGTCTCCCGATCGTATTTTCGAAGGTAACTTGAGTTCTAGGACTCAGATTCAAGCGAGGATCGAGGCATAGCGATCCTAGGAAATGTAACGCCCTACTACCTTAGAGTCGTTACTAAGTGAGTTTAAAATGTGCAATTAACTCGCTAAACGAGGTTTTTAGAACAAAAGTGTGATTAAACAAAAAGTCAAGGCTGTAATCTTTAAAAGTACTCTATTTCATTGAAAATTCTAATAGTCCAACATTTGGGATCCCAAAATAAGGTTTATAAAACATTTACAACTCAAAATAGGTTTACAGGTAACCAACTATCAAAAACACAGTTTAATACAGCCATTTCCCAAAATGCGCCCAACCAAAGCAGTCGGCCATGCCAAACATTTACGCGCCGCCCCACGCTCTCCGTACTCATGGCTTGTTGACTTTTTCCTTGCCCTTTCCTGCAACACAGAGCACCCGTGAGCCGATTCCCGGCCCCACTGTCGTTCTCGGCCTTCGCCGCTCTCGGCTCCTTGCCGTTCCCGGCCCCTTTGCCGTTCATTCTACTATAACCACATATAGCATACCTAAACAACATTTAAGCATATAGTAATTCAATCAAGGCTACATCCTAACAATAATACAATCTAGGGCCGTGCTCTGCAACAACACTATGGGCCCATGCCCTACTCTACGAGTGTTACAATTTTCTTACCTGTATCCCGAGCTTCACAATGCACCAAAGTCACGAGCACGGTCCTCTATCCCAAGCCTCTCCGAAAACCTAGTCACAACACATATGAAGCACTCTTTAAAACTAACCAATCCAAAACCACCTCTCGGGACTAATCTCATACTCTCGGGATCCCCAAATTCCTAAAACAATGTATCGGAAACATCCCCCGAGCCCCCGGAACAAATGCCCAAAAATGCAAAATTCCATGTCCTGAAAATAGCCTAGCGCCGCGGCGCTACCCTTGAGGGCCGCGACACCTAGCAAGTCAGAGAGTCCTCCAGCTCCTGATACAACCTCGCGTCGCGGCGCCAAAGAATAGGGCCGCGGCGCCCCTTCGCGAACCCAGAAATCTGGGTTTTCCCCTGCGTTTTCCCCGAGCCAAAACACTTCCAATTCATCCCCAATGCATACCTAAACCCCAAAATCAGTTTAAAACCCCAAATAAACCATTTAACAATCTATAAGCACCACTAACAAGCTCAAACACACAATCACACCCAAAATCCACACTTGAGTTTCAGATTTCAAACAATTAAACCAGAGCTTGAGAAAAATGTAAACCAGACTTCTAGATTCTTAAACCATATCAGATACGAAAATTCAAACATGTTTAAAACTCTTACCTCAATCAAGAGTTCAACTTTGAGCTGCTCTTCCCAATCAAGTTCCAAGCTCTAGTTACAACCTCCTGCTGAACCTAACCTCAATTCATCCCAAGAATTTACCAAACAAAGAACATAACTCAATTCTCAATTCCATGATATTCTTAGCTAAATTCTACAGCATATATACAGAATTTCCTTACCTCAATTCACTGAGTAATCCTCCAAGTTCCCTTAGCTTTAATTCTCTTCTTGATCCCAAGAGATTTGCCCTTAGTTTTCCCTTTCCCCCTCTAGGTTTTCTTTCAATTTCAGCAAGAACAGAAATATGCCTAAGTGTAAAACGTGAATGACCCTTTTCCCTCAGCTGAAGGTTCCTATATCCTGCCAAAAGACCATTCTACCCCTCCAAGTAGATCATTTCCTAACTAAACCTCAAGGGCACTCTTGCCATTTCACCAATCCTACAAATCTACCACTTTCTCATCTAAACTTGTTACCCTTACTAATTACCAATGGTTACTCAAGTTACTTAGTCACCAATAACCATTAACCACTTATTCTCAACCCAATTTACAAAATTCCCAAAATACCCCTAGGCTCCTCCCGAGCCGGGTATAAAATCCCGTTGTGACTTTTAAACTAATTAGCTCCCTAGAACTGTCTCGGCACGTGCATCACCATCATATCACCACTCACACGTGGTACAAATCATATAATACAATTATCACATTTATGCCCTCAACGGGCTAAAATTACCAATTTACCCCTATCATACAAATGGGGTCAACATGCATATTTATACCACCTAAACATGCATTCTAATCACATACTCATTTAAATTCATATATTATCATGTTAATTCACGTATTGCCCTCCAGGCACGCTAATCCAGGTGCTAAACCTTATTAGCAAATTGGGGTGTTACAGGAAAGATTAGAAGCTTATTAGCCGGAGGATTTAGTTGGAAACAACTTAATTGGAGGTAATTCAAGTTTTAAGTTTTAAGTTTTTAAAGTTTTTAAGCTTGAATTGGACTTTGTGTCTTGATGAGTTTTTGTTAGAGATGAAGCTTGGGTTTTATGGGTTTTGGATCATGGGGATGTTTGGGAACTTTAATTTTTGAGTTTGGAGATGTTTGGATATGTTTTTGGGAGGTTTTAAAAGGTTAAAATTAGGGTTATGGCTGGTTCTAGGTTGGGGGTCGCGGCCCTATTCTTGGGTGTCGCAGCCCTAGCTCGAAGAAGCTGCTGGGGAGGTTTTGGCCTTGCTAGGCGCCGCGGCCCTGTGTGAGGGGCACCGCAGCTCTTGCTCCTAGAGTGGCTGGGGGCCGCGGCTCAAGGTGTTAGGGCCGCAACCCTTGGTTGGATTTGAGCCCGTTTGAGCGTTTTGACCTCTGGAACTTGGTTTTAGGCCTCGGGATCATTCCTACTACCCGGATTGGTGGGGTTTGATGTCTTGGAGGCTAGGTTTTGGTTCCGGGATTGGTTTTAGAACTTGAACTCATTGGATCACCATTTGTGGTTGTGACTAGGTTATCACTAGAGGCTCGGAATTGGGATCGTGCTTGTGGCTCATTTATTGGTAACCTGTACTTGGACCAAAGGTAAGAAAACTGCACCCTGTGTATGTATGACATGCATGGTTATTCTTGATGCATGTTGGATGTTTAAATGTGGCATGCATGGTTATTGTTGAGGCATGTCAAGTGATTAAATGTGATGTATGTGTTGCACGAGAAACATGTGATTAGGGCATGCTATGAATATTGAATATGAGATTGTTCAGAGCTTGAGCCTCTGTGTTTATGCATGGTCCTAATTATGCTAGAAATTGTTAAGTAAGCATGCAGAATGCCCTGTATTCGGATATTTGACATAAGATATATGTTTGGTAGCATTGCTTACTTGTGTATGGCACTGACTAGTCAGGGTCGGCACTGGTCGAGTATCACAAACCTAAGAGCCAAGAACGGCATAGCGTCATGAACGCAGGGCCGATTAAAAGATTAGATCTAATCGATATCAGTGTTGAATGACTCTAAGGCATTAATGTTGGACCGACCCTAAGGTCGATGAATCTTATAAGCGCTTGACTAGTCTAAACTAGTTACTCAGAGCCAGGGCCTAAGGCCTAAGTGATTGCTTGTCACATGGCTAGGGAACAGAGTTCCATGGGTCTGGCTCTACGGTCATGAGGAAGGTTATGTTGGTGACTAGTCATCATGCACCTATCCTGTTTAAGCTAGTGAAATGATCACTTATCTAATAAGCCCCGGTGACCCTACTGTCACATGGCTGTTGGGAACAGAACCCACCTCAGTGACTAGTACAACTGTCACTCTTCTATTTGGGGCTAAAAGCCCTGGATGATTATTATGATCATCAGTTGATGTGTTATACTCAACATTACATGAATTCAATTGCCTGCCTGAATATGGCTATATTTGCTAGGCGTGTGCCTTATGAATTGATGACATGTTTTGACTGTTCATGAGCATATTGAGTTTTCTTGCCGGGCTTCGGCTCACAGGTGCTATGTAGTGAAGGTAAAGGCAAAAGAAAGCTGGACCATCCTTGAGTTGGAGAGCTTAGGTGATGATGTGTACATATGCAACTGCTCGACCACCACGATCGAGGTTTGAAGAGGAACTAGGGTTAAACCCTGTTTTGCCGCTTAGATCGGCTGGTTGTAAATATTTTCTTGTAATAGACCTCTAAATTATATTTTTGGGATCCCAATGTATATAATCAACGTTATAATGAAACGTTATATCTTAACAAAAAAATTTAATCCCTAAATCGCTAATCATACTTAGTTACATGATTTTGGCCAAATGACTCGATTAGCGAGTTTAGCACTATTTACAAGGCACACCGTAACGGTCCCTGGAGTTTAGGAAGTTACATTACCCATGAGAAAAGGAGGAGTTCATTACGCGGTGGTGGCAATTGATTATTTCACGAAGTGGGTAGAGGCCGAGCCTTTAGCAACCATCACTTCAAAGAGAGTCCTGGACTTTGTGGAAAAAAGCATTGTATGTCGATTCAGGCTTCCTAAAAAGATCATTTCAGATAATGGAACTCAGTTTGACAGTGATCTCTTCACCGACTTCTGTGAAAAGCACGACGTTATTAAAAGTTTTTCTTTGGTAGCATATCCACAGGTCGAGGCTGTGAATAAGACCCTAGAGGTGAGCCTTAGAAAAGGTTAGATGAGGTCAAAGGAGTTTGGCCCTAGCAGCTCCCGCAGGTACTTTGGGCATACCAAACTGTTAGGAAATATAAATTGCCTCAATGGAAATGGTAAGAAAATGTTACAACTCTATGCAAAATATTACAATAGACAAGGATTGATTAAATAAAGTGTTACAAGTCTATAACTGAAAATACAAATGAAAGGAGAATGAGATGTAAGATGATAGAAATAGAAAATACAACTCTATTACAAAAAGATACAAGTAAACTAGAAGTGTTTGAACAAAGGAAATAAAAGGATTACAACTCTTAAACAAAAGTACAAGTAAATAGAATAAGAAGAAAAGAAGAAAGAGCAATAGAAGAAAAATAAGAACAAGAACCAAAACAATAAATTCTCACTCACACAACCAAAGTGAAGAGTGTTGGGGATCACCAACTTGAACAAGGTTTGAAACCTTTGTCCAAAAGCTTATTTCCCCCTAACTCAAGCACTAAGGGATCTCTCACAGATTTTGGAAAAGCTTTATGGAATTATCAAGCCTCAAGGTGTTTCTAGCCAAGTGCTATAATGGATAGAAATGTTGTGTCTTACAAGTGAGCTATAGGCTCCTATTTATAGAGTTTAGAGACACCCTTTGAATTTCAAATTCCACCAACCCCCATGGATGTTACCAATGTTTAATTGGATTAATATGGAATTAAAAATGAGATTTTGGAGTTATTTGGGTTTTTTGAGCCGTTCAACAAAGATTGAAAAAAGTGAAAAAATGGTCAGTTTTTAGCCTGTGGCCGCGGCCAGAGACATTAGTGGTCGCGGCCACCAACATTCAGTGGTCGTGCCACCGACCATTTTCAGCACTAAAAAATGTGCTGTTTTTCCAAAAAGTTCCAAATCCTCCCAAATGATTTTGTAACTCCCAAAACACATTATTGAGGTTAAAATCATACCTTGAACAACCATATCACATATGACTTTATGAAATTCGTCTCAATATTGTGTAACAACAATTTTACACAATAAAGGGTAACATTTGGAAGTTACAAATTTGTAACACCAAATATGTTACATTATTTGGATATATCTCATATATCTAAATATTGTAACTCTCTATTATATGTTACAATATGTGACACACTTTGTCACATTTATTTAATCTAAAAAATTATATTATAATATAATATAATATTACATTATATTATAAAATAATATAACATTCCCCCACTAGATTAAATAGTTATCTATTGTAACACTTATTTAATCAATCATTATATTTTGAAATATAACATATCCCCCACTTGATTAAATAAGAACTCTCTCTTATAGGAGTCATTGCGTTAGTGCATAAAGCAAAGTGTTTTTCAACTTGAACTTTACTATAGTGTAATTATCACAAAATTTTTCGAAAATTAGGTTGCACTAGGTATTGAACCATCTCTTCATGATAACAAATCGGTGATAACATACACACCTTTGCGATGTTCACTTGAGACCTCTATGTCTCGCTTTGCATCGTTAATGGCCATGTGCACTTTCCATTTATGGACATTCTTGAGAATTCTCCCAATTCTCATGAGAGGCAGCACCACCCCTAGGTCCATATAGGTAGAATTCTTACAGTATTTTGTTACAAAAAATACTTGTCTTTACAAGACTGAATTCTATTAAAAAACCTTTCAGTTTTAACCCTCAACTTGGTAACACACAACTACTCAATATCTCAGATGAGACTTGTTTTGAGTACAACTAATATTCACTTGATTGACTTGTTGTTACCTATTGAACCTAACACTAGTTGAATAACTAGTGTTAAGATAGGTTACCATCAATCATGAATCTCTTTAGGGAGTTTAAGTCCCATCCCTCGAGATGATGCAGCCACTAAATCCCTCGTTAGTGGCTTAGTGAAAGGATCCGCCAGATTTTCACTTGTTCTCACATAGGATATTGAGATGACTCCTCTTTGAATCAATTCTCTTACATATCCATGTCTTAGACTAATGTGTCTAGACTTCCCATTATACACTCCGTTGTATGCTCTAGCCAATGTCGCTTGGCTATCACAATGTATCGATATAGTAGATACATTTTCTTTGATTAGGGGAATCTCTATCAATAGATCCCTTAACCATTCGGACTCTTTGCTGATAGCAGCTAGAGCTATGAACTCTGCTTCCATAGTGGAATGAGATATACAGGTTTGTTTCTTGGAACCCCAAGAAATTTCACCTCCACCAAGTGTAAATACCCAACCAGTTGTGGACAAGTTGTCCCCAAGATTTGATATCCAACTTGCATCTGTATATCCTTCTAATATCGAAGGAAATTTGGAGTAGTGAAGGCTTAGTCCTTTGGTTTTCTTGAGATAACCTAGGACTCTTCCAATTTCCTTCCAATGATCCACACTTGGATTACTTGTAAACCTACTAAGTTTACTTACCGCAAATGCAATATTAGGTCTAGTACACTAGGAAGCGTACATTAGACTCCCTATAACACTAGCGTACTCCAATTGAGCCACCGTTCTTCCTTCATTCTTCTCTAGTTTTACACTATGATCGAATGGAGTATTGGCATCTTTAAGTTTGAGATGGTTAAATTTGTTCAATACTTTTCTCAACATAGTGGGCTTGCCCTAACGCAAAACCCCCACTATGTTTCTTTACTTTGATACCGAGTATGGTATCAACTTCTCCAAGATCTTTCATCTTGAAGGTTGATGATAGAAACCTCTTCGTTTCATCTATCCCTTTCATGCTATTACTTAGAATAAGCATGTCATCCACATATAAGCAAACAATGATCACATATCCCTTACAAGTTTTGGAATACAAACACTTGTCTCCATTGTTATGTCTAAACCCATTAGACATGATGGCTTGATCAAATTTCTCATGCCATTGCTTAGGAGCTTGTTTCAATCCATATAAGGATTTTACAAGTCTACAAACTTTATGTTCATATTTTGGTAGGACAAACCCTTCGGGTTGTTCCATATAGACCTCCTCATTGAGATCACCATTAAGGAATGCCGTTTTGACATCCATTTGATGAACATACAAGTTGTGTATAGAAGCTAAAGGGAACAAAATTCTTATAGAAGTTGTTCTTGCAACAGGCGCATAGGTATCGAAATAATCGATACCCTCTTTTTGCCTAAACCCTTTAGCTACTAATCTAGCTTTAAAGGTTTGGATAGTGCCGTTAGTGTGGTATTTTCTCCTAAATACCCACTTACACCCAATTGGCTTAGATCCCGGTGGGAGGTCTACCAATTCCCAAGTGTTATTGGAAAGAATGGAATCCATCTCATCATTGATGGCTTCTTTCCAAAATGCACTATCTCTCGATTGCATAGCTTCTCTATAAGTCTTAGGATCATCCTAAAAAAGAAGTACAATAAGAATTTTCCTAATGACTTCCTCTCTATTTCCTTCTACCATGTAGAATGAAATTCGTTGAGAATCTATCTCATCCACTACTAGACTTTTATGATTTTTAAGCCTTTGACTTCTTCTAGGTTCAAAGGGTTGCTTTACATCCTTTTAAGAATTCTCCTCTTGAGAATCAACTTTGGATGTAGAAGCTTGAGAATTGTTCTCATATAACAAATTCTCCTTTAGATATGTTGAAGCTTGAGAATTGTTGTCACATAACATATTCTCAAAAAATTCAACTTCTCTAGATTCAATCACAATATTAGACTCTAAGTCTAATAGCCTATAAGCTATACTATTGTTGGCATAACCAACAAAAGCACACTTTATGGCTCTTGAACCTAACTTTGTTCTATTGGGTTCGTTTTTCTTGCAATATGCAAGACACCCCCACACCTTGAAGTACCCTATGTTGGGTTTTCTTCCTTTCCATAACTCATATGGAGATATCTCATTTTTCTTCATCGGTATTCGATTAAGAATGTGACAAGCGGTTAAAAGCGCTTCACCCCATAAGTTGAAGTTCAACTTAGAAAACACCAACATAGAATTTATCATCTCTAGATAAGTCCTATTTTTCCTTTCGGCAACACCATTGTGTTGTGGTGTATAAGGTGCAGTGCACTCATGAATTATACCATTTTCTTCACAAAATGTATTGAATTCATTAGAGAAGTACTCTCCTCCTCTATCACTTCTTAGCACCTTAATCTTTTTATTTAGTTGATTTTCAACTTCTAATTTATACAATTTAAAAGCATCAAAAGTTTCATCTTTATGCTTTAAAAGAAAGACATAGGTATATCTACTAAAATCATCTATAAAAGTAAGAAAATACCTTTTACCACCTCTAGTTAAAACACCATTTAATTCACAAAGATCACTATGGATTAAATCTAGTAAATTAGATGATCTTTCTACACTAGGAAATGGTTTCTTAATCATTTTAGCCTTAACACATGTTTCACATTTACCATAGTTTTTAATATTGCATGCAATCATACCACATTTTACTACTCTTTTCATGGTAGAAAAACCTATATGCGATAGTCTAAGATGCCACAAAAATAAAGAATCATACTCAACAATATAGGCGGAATTAGCATTTTTTATTGATAACATTGAAAGTTACTTCATTGGTGCAAAATTTTACCATTCCCTCACAAGAGTACCCTTTTCCCAAGAATACATTTGATTTGGTAAGTATAAGTTTACCGGACTCAAAAACAGCTTTAATGCCGGGCTTGCCAAGCAAATCACCACTTACCAAGTTTCTACTCATTTCGGTAACATAAAGTACATTCACTAATGTAACTTTCTTGCCAGAGGTGAAGTAGACTTCAATAGTACCTTTGCCAAGTACCTTGGATTTGCCCTCATTTCCCATTTGTATCTCATGGTTTCCCTTTGACTCTTCAAAGGTCTTGAACAATGATTTGTCATAGGTGACATGGACGGTGGCACATGTATCATACCACCACCCTTTCACCTTGCCTTGGACCGCATTCACCTCACTAAGGGTAGCAACTATGATTTCCTCTTGAGTTGCGTTCACCTTAGGTCCTTGTTGGTCTTTTCTATGCCTACACTCTCTAGCATAGTGACCCTTTTTCCCACACACAAAGCAAGGACCGTTCTCGCCCTTAAACTTGTTTGGGTTGGTTTTTGGACCCAAAGGTTTCTCATTACCCTTTTTCCCTTTGTTTTTGGGATGTTTTGGTTGTGACACCACATTTTCTTTGGAAGTCTCTCCATTAGACCCATCCACAAGTTTATCTCTACATATCGATTCCTCTTCGATTCGAATATGTTTTTGGATTTCCTCCAAAGAATAATCCTCATTTTTGTGAATGATTCTTTTCCTATAGCTCTTCCAAGTTGGTGGTAATTTAGCCACAATAGCACCAACTTGAAAGGTCTCAAGAAGCTCAATCTTTAACACTTTCAATTTATTAACAATAATTTGCAAATAATGAATTTGAGGAAGAATAGGTTTATCACCAAAAAATTTGAAATTGAAGTATTGAGATATCAAAAACATTTTGGTACCTTTCTCTTCCGCCTTAAAATTTTTCTCAAGTGCATCCCATATCTCCTTGGCCGATTTGGTCTCGGTGTAGAGGTCATAGAGCCTATCGGACAGGGTGTTGAGGATATGACCCCTACAAAGGAGATTGTCCTCCTCCCTCTTCCTTCTCTTCTCCACCTCCTCGGGAGTGTCTTTGTCGGATGGCTCGGCTAGAGGTGCCAAGGAAGACTCAAGGATGTAGGCGATTTTGAGAGTGGTTAAAAGAAACCTCACCTTGTCTTGCCACCTAGTAAAATTGGATCCATCAAACCTATCCAATCTCACTAGGTCTTGGTTCATGATCTTGATTGTCTTCCCTTCCATTGAAACAAAAAAGGGTAAGCTTTTGAATGTTAGGAAAATATAAATTGCCTCAATGGAAATGGTAAGAAAATGTTACAACTCTATGCAAAATATTACAATAGACAAGGATTGATTAAATAAAGTGTTACAAGTCTATAACTGAAAATACAAATAAAAGGAGAAGGAGATGTAAGATGATAGAAATAGAAAATACAACTCTATTACAAAAAGATACAAGTAAACTAGAAGTGTTTGAACAAAGGAAATAAAAGGATTACAACTCTTAAACAAAAGTACAAGTAAATAGAATAAGAAGAAAAGAAGAAAGAGCAATAGAAGAAAAATAAGAACAAGAACCAAAACAATAAACTCTCACTCACACAACCAAAGTGAAGAGTGTTGGGGATCACCAACTTGAACAAGGTTTGAAACCTTTGTCCAAAAGCTTATTTCCCCCTAACTCAAGCACTAAGGGATCTCTCACAGATTTTGGAAAAGCTTTATGGAATTATCAAGCCTCAAGGTGTTTCTAGCCAAGTGCTATAATGGATAGAAATGTTGTGTCTTACAAGTGAGCTACAGGCTCCTATTTATAGAGTTTAGAGATACCCTTTGAATTTCAAATTCCACCAACCCCCATGTCTGTTACCAATGTTTAATTGGATTATATGGAATTAAAAATGAGATTTGAGAGTTATTTGGATTTTTGAGCCGTTCAACAAAGATTGAAAAAAGTGAAAAAATGGTCAGTTTTTGGCCTGTGGCCGCGGCCACCAACATTCAGTGGCCGTGGCCACCAACCATTTTCAGCACTAAAAAATGTGCTATTTTTCCAAATGGTTCCAAACCCTCCCAAATGATTTTGTAACTCCCAAAACACATTATTAGGGTTAAAATCATATCTCGAACAGCCATATCACATATGGCTTTATGAAATTCATCTCAATATTGTGTAACAACAATTTTACACAATAAAGGGTAATATTTAGAAGTTACAAATTTGTAACACCAAATATGTTACATTATTTGGATATATCTCATATATCTAAATATTGTAACTCTCTATTATATGTTACAATATGTGACACGCTTTGTCACATTTATTTAATCTAAAACATTATATTATAATATAATATAATATTACATTATATTATAAAATAATATAACACGAACTTCCCACAGGACTTCCACCAGATACACTTCGTTCTCCTTGACCTTCAGAAGTGAGGCCGTCCTTCCCGTCGAAGCAAAGATAGCCACACACAGACTAAGGACATTCAGCCAGGAATGGAATGATGAGTTACTTAACGTGTCTCTCGACCTGATTGATAAAAAAAAAAGAGGATTCACAGTTACAGCTCGCTCACTATCAATAGAAAATCACTCGTTATTTTAATTCTAAGGTCAAACGGCGTTATTTTGGACAGGGCGACCTAGTTCTCCAAAGGGTCTTTTTGGCAAGCAAGGATCCTAAGGATGGGGCTTTAGGCCCGAACTGGGAAGGACCATATCAGATCGTGGAAGTTTTGCATGAGGGAACTTTCAAGTTAGCTTGGATTAGTGGAGAAATAGTTCCACGGACCTGGAACGCAATGCACTTAAAGAAGTATTACTAGTAGTATTATCAACCATCTATGTAAGGCTTAGCTATGAAAGCCAGTTAGTTAAATAATCAGGGATTATTATGTAATTTTTCTTTATAAATAAGGTCGTGTATCGATGTTTGTAAAAGCAACCAAGAAAGTTTTGACATTCTGGTTACTTGGGGAGCATATAACCCGAGGTGGATCAGAGCAGAGTTGCCGATTGAGTTTAAATTTTTAAATTACTTAAAATCCTGGATACAATGAGGTATAAAACTATCATGGATACAACTAGGTCAGAAACTTAGAAGCTTGGAAAATTGAATATCTGACGGCTTTTTAAGAGCTCGAGGAGTCAATAAACCTAGCATGAACTAAGTTCAAAGCACTTAAAAAACAGAATACAAACAGATACAAAACTTAGAAGTTAGCAAAATTGAATATTCGATGGCTTTGATAGGAGCTCGAGCTATCAATAAACCTAACACGAACTAAGTTTAAAATATTTAAAATCCTGGATATAACCGGGTCCAAGGCCTGACACTTAACAGGTATGATATAAATCAACACATTAAATCTGGATATAACCAAAAATCAAAATATCTATCCCGATCTAAAAATCAATTCCTAAAATCTCGAATGTACAAGTCTAAGAAAGCATAAACATAAAAGATAATCAAGGAAAAGACAAATAGATTAAAAGTTAGATATGAAAGAAAAGTTTCCATCCTGGTTAAAAGTTTAGCAATGGTACAACATGTCTTCCATGGAGGACAATGAGGCCACCTTCTCTTCCTTAACCACAACCTCGGCCTTTAGCTGTTTTTTCTTGGCCTCAGCAAGCTTGACTTGGAGAGCAGCCAAGGGAACTTTTGCAGCCTGCTCGCTTGCTTGAGACGATGCCATAGCAGCCTTGGCGTCGCACTCACTCTTTTTAGCAGATGCAAAGGCAGCTTTGGCAGCTTGCTCGCCTTCTTGAGCAGTAGTCAGGGCGGTCTTGGCGGTTTGGAGCTCAGCTTGGCATTCGTCATTTCTAGCCCTAGCTCGGGCTATACTGCGGTGCTGAGCCAGGGCAGACTGTAAAATAAAGAGATAAGTTAGATGTATACTTTGGCAAGATGAAAAGAAAAAAATTTCACTAAGGAATGATATCTAACTGTGAGGTTCATCCCCAAGGCTGACTCCAGGACGTTCTCCGGGCTCCTCTCTTCTATCGCCCTCAGATCCCTCGGGTTGGCTTTATAAGTGTGCCCCACCATGTTGTTGGGGTTTCATGCCCTAATTAAAACCCAAATTCTTTGTAATCTCATATTATTATCAATAAAAGAATAGAAATCATTTTTTGACTTGGTTAATCACTTTGCTCACATGTTTTATTTTCATGATTATTTGTTTAATATAAACTTCTATTAAATCCCGAGCATATAACTAATCTTATTTATAGTGACGTAATCACAGTGGAATATAAATATGATTATAAGTTCAAAATAAGTTAGTCCTAAGATTAGTCAGTGCACCAAATTTACACTGACTTGCCAATCTACGATATGATCTACTTACACATTACAGTGTTATGTTCTTTCCAGAACATTAGCAAAGTAGATAAGATTGGATGTATTTGTTACATCAGACTGGACCGATATTGACAGTTGATAAGATAAGTAAACATACCGTTATTATCTATTCTAGTAATATCATATAGTTGACCATAGGTCAATTCAATCTCAATTCTGAGTGGTTAGTATTCTAACTGATTGTATTATTTGAGTTCTTTGACTTGTTCGTTACCAGCTTACCCTACGGACTAGCCCATACTTACATCTTGGGAACTTGGTAGTATAATTGAGTGGGAGTGTTAATCATAGATATGAACATCTATAGCTTCTGGTGAAGAAGTGAAATGATAGTTTCCTTTTAGTTTGGTTCAAGGTGTTAAATGATAGAGATCTCATTTCAGTAATTAAATTAGTTTACTGAAATATCATTTACAAGGAACTAAATGTTTTAAGGATAAAATACAATGAGGGGTAAAACGGTATTTTAGCCCTATCTCATTGTAGACCGTCTATAGAGGATTGAGTGACAATTATGGTTGTAACAATGGATAATTAATAGCGTATCTATATTTGTTATAGAGCGTTCTATGAATTCAAGAGTGCAATTCCGAGTCTATAGTGGAGTCACGAGGAATTAATAAGTTAGTAAATTTATTTGTTAGATTTATGATAACTTATTGGAGCTTGATTTCATAGGCCCATGGTCCCCATTGTACCTTGGATAAAATCATCTAGATAGTCTCAATTAATTGATTTAACTATCAAAGTTGACCAGGTCAATTTTAGATAGTTTCACAGAGTTGTGTAATTTTGAGAAGAAAAGAGAAATTATGGCAGATTTATTAATTAAGATAAATTGGTATCTAAATTAATAAATAAGTTTAAATCAAGGTTCAAATTATAAACAATTAATTTGATAAATGATTTAAGTAATTATTTAATTAATTAAATCAATAGAAAATAATACAGGCCTTGATTTTAAGTCCAATGAGCTTATAATCAAATGGGAAATTTCACAGGCCTAAAGCCCATGATAATTTCGACCTAGGGCTTCAAAATGACTATTATTTTATTGATTTTTTAATTAAATTAAATGGCCTAATTGATTCTATAAAATGAGTGCTTAGAGAGAAGTCAAAACATAAGTTTAATCACTGGTTTTCTGATAGTTTTAGATTCTCTCTAAATACAAGTCATTTTCTAAGCCTCTTTGTTATTTTCTCTTCTTCTCTCTATATCTATCTCATGTGTTGAGAATTTCCCACACTAGTCTAGGTGGTTATAAGGATACATTGGAAGATTGTGAAGAAAATAGAAGATCGGTTCATTTTCTTGATAATACTCTGCAACAGAGAGGATACAAGAGTTAGAGAAACTGAAGGAAAGACTCTTTAATTCCGCTGCGTATAATGTAAGTATTATATTCATTGTTTCTATTTGAATTCAATTTTAGAAACATGTTTTAGGTTATCTCGTATTAATTTGTTTAATAGTAGATATACATGAAAATAAATAAAGATCCTGTATAAGCTAATCCAACACATGTGGCTCGCTGTCTCATAGAGGATCCCCCGAAAGACATCAGGGATTTTCTAAAAATCCTGGGGATCGACTGGGATGCGCACAGTTGTGGCGGGGACAGGAGGTGTAACGCCCTGGGTAGCCAAGACCGTCACACTGTGTGTTTATAAAAGGTGCAAGACTTGCTAATCAAGCCATTTAATTAGAAACGTGTTACTAAAACTATAATTGAACTAGGGTTAAAAGATTTTGGTCATAAAAGATACATTTCATTTAGATAAACATTTAGTACAGGGGATCCCAAAAGAAATAGAGTTTAAAAGAGTTTACAAAAATTCCAGGTTATATACAGCTACTGGCCTCTCCAAGGGCAAAATAGACATTTAAGGTTATCCTGTCCTGTACCACTCCTTGGCCGTGGCGGCCGATCAGTTGACTATGTACATTCAGCCTCAAAGCTCTCCAACTCAAGACTGGTCCACCTTGCCCTTGCCTTTACCTATACCACGTAGCACCCATGAGCCGAGGCCCAACAAGAAAACTATAAAGCATAGCATAAGTGACAACCAACAAACAGATAATTCACAAATCATCAATCAGATATACAACAGGTCATACTGCTCACATAAACAATGATACCAACCTACAAATCAATAATCAGTTATTCATATAACAAACTCGTCACAATCATCAGTTTAAACAACAATAAACATATCACACCCAAATCCAGGGTCAACGCCCTTAGGCCACATCCTCTGATTATCCCATGACTCCGGCTCGCTTAGGCCGAGCTCAGTGATTACGTACTTAACCTCAGCTACCAGTGGCCGAGCCGCGCCCCGTGTGCAAATATTGATTTCGGCACTCTTAGGCCGTTTATCACATGTCCCCATGGCATAATACCATCTCATGACATCACATACAAATATAGGGGACTCTTAGTCCCAACATAATCACATAACTGGGTACAATTCCTTACCTTTGGTTCCAAGGGCTTTGGTTAAAAGAAACGATCCTTGAGCATGATCCCGTCTGAGCCCTAGCATACACCTAGTCACAAATGTAACATAGTACCCTCATTAACATTCAATTCCATAACCCAACCTCGGGATCAATCCCAAGCCCTCGGGAAGCCCCAATTCCACCAAATGGGGTGGTGGAATTGACCCTCGAGCCCCCAAGCGAAAACCCTAAGAAAAATACCCAAAACCCTATTTTGGAGGTAGGGTAGCACTACAGCGCCACAAGGTGGGCGCTACAGCGCTACAAACAGATGCAAAAACGCCCATAAAATCCAGGCCTAGCGCTGTAGCGCCCTAAAGCTAGCGCTACAACACTACTTACAGCACTAGAACACCCTGAGTTTTCTCCTTCGCATTTCCCGGAGCCAAAACTCCCTAAATCCCCTCCAAACCTCAACCACACTTCAAATGGAGCCTACCATCCACTACATCTCATCCCACATGGCCCAAAAATATCAAATTTGGCTACATGCACCATCAAACATAGAAAACAAGAATTGAGCTTGAAGCTTAAGAACTTCATCATAAATGCCAGATGCTACCCAGAAATTCAAATGATCAAACCCAGAAATCCTTACCTTTAATGGAGAATTCGATCCTAGGTTGCCTTTAGTACCCTTCCAGCAATTAGCTCCTCAATTCCCCAAGCTCAAATCCTAGAATTCCCATCCAAAAATTCAAATTCAAAAACAACTCATCAAAGTCAGAAAATTCAGACCAAACTCTTTAAGCTTTACCTTAATTTGATAGTTAATTCCAGCTAACCCTATTCAATTACTTTAAGGATCAAGGCTCCAAGACTTAACTTAGACTCTCTCTGAATTTACAGCTTCAATTCCACAAGAAATGGTGAAGGGAGAGGAAACCGTGAGAGAGAATGAGGTATAGGTTAGGAACTCTGTTTTTCCTTCTTTCTATCTTCCTTTTCCTTCCTTCAGCTTCTCACACATTCTACAAATCCCACTAAGGTTAAATGGCAGAATAACAATTATCCTTTTTTAACCATCCAAAAGACCATTTTGCCTTCCCATTAAAACCTAAGCCTTTAAACATTCCAAGGGCATTTGTTCCCAATTCACGCTAATTCCTCGAGTGTCCCTAATAATTACCGCATAAACCTCGTCACTTAACAATCACCAATTATTTTCCTCAATGTCAAATAGTCTCCAATATATTTCCCAAATTCCAAGAAATACCCCCAGGCTCCCTCGAGCCGGGTATAAATCCCCACTGTGAATTTTTCGCTAAACCGTTCACTAGGATCGCCTCGAGTCACCAGCTGAAAATATATCCACATAATAATGTGGTCTCAACAATTATCGCAAATAATTACATTTATCCCCTCAACGGGCCAAAACTACGAATATGCCCTTATAATCTAAACAGGGCCTACATGCATACTAATATTCATAATCATGCATCTCATATATCCATATAATCATATAAGCATGCTTATCACATAATTATGCATTTAACCATTTAAATTACACATAAACCAATTATGCCATCCCGACACACTAATCAAGGCCCTTAAGCCTTATTAGTAATTTTGGGTCGTTACAGGAGGAGCTGGGGGATCAGCTTGTATTACCTAATCTCAAGCAGATGAAAACTGAGGAGGAGGGTGAGGAGGAGGAATCATTTTCTTCATCACGGTAGACGCTGGAGCTATTGAGCTCGTGCCTTTCCCCTTAGTAGGGGATTTGGAGGTGTTTCCTGCCGCAGGAGGGGTTTTCTTTGTAAAACAGGGCCTCTTTACAATAGGACCCGAGCTGGATTTTTCCCCTTGGAAAGCTGTGCGGAGGTCGAGAGCTCCGGATCGTTCCATCTCTTTGCCTGAAAAGAATAAGGGAGTTAATTCACAAGTAAAGTTGGAAACTTACACAAAAGAAATAAATAAAGGTCCTACCCTCCGGGCTGGGGGAGGAGTCTATTATCACGACCTCTGGCCTAGGGACTACTGGAGGAGAAGGGAAATCTAAGTCTAAAGTTTCCTGGATTATAGGAGGTTCGGGCTTAGGCTCTACCTCAGGGATAGGCTCGTCTACATATTGCCTGAATCCAGGGGCAAAGGCGCACTGGAGCAAAGAAGGCCACAACCTACGATTGGTCCCATACTCCTCAAAAATGGCTGACCTAAAGGTTGAGGTGTTATCTACAACAACAGTTCCCTTAGGGTAACTCATGTCATAGGTGCAACACTAAGTGATCCACACATTGGAGCAGGGTAATGTTATGGTCTGGATTGTTAGGGTGGCGGTGGACGAGTTGATTTGGGTTAAATCTAACTAGCCTAAAATTGGAAACAACCCTATCTAATTACCTATAAGGGTATGGGTTACCTTGGCCGGAGGGGTCGACTGCTGCCCCCGACTCAGCTCGTCCTAAATCAGGTTCTCGAGCAACCTCAGGAACCCGCCTCTTCCGCACAAAAGGGATCTCTTCTTCCTCTTGCTCCTCGCCTTCAGCAGTTGCTGAGTCTTCTTCTGGGGAAGGCGGAAGCTCGTGGACTATCGGAAGGGTAGCCCGGGTCCTTCTTGAGGCCAACGTCTGGCCTTTGTCGATCAACTTACACGCCAACATCGTGACATCATTCACGAGCTAGCGGTAGTCCTTCTCGCTGGGTGGAATCCCAGACAGTGTTTCATATTGACCCCATAGGGTCACTGACTTCCTTGTCCTCGCAAATATGGCTGCACAAAAAAAAAAAAAAAACTCATTTAACATATGCACAAAGAGTATGTCTTAAAAGATAAAAGAGAGAATAATCCGAGCTAAGAAAAGAAAGAAGACTTACAAGGACGGTTGAAGTATCGATGCTCACAGTTTCGGAACCCATTCGACATTAAGAACTGATCCTTGTAGTCGTTGGGGTGGCTTGGGAGCTCGATGACCGAAGCGGAGTTCGGGAATCTGGCGAGGTAGTAGAATCCGTCACCTCGTCCTTTTTGCTCTGGGCTAGCCTTAAGGCAAAAGAAATAGAGAATGTCTGTCGGAGTGGGGACCTCCCACTCATGCTTCAAAAAGAGATATTTCAGAAGTCTGTATGAATTTGGGGGGGAGCTAAAAAAGGTGCCAACTTCACATAGTTCAGGAAGTCGGCAAAGTACTGATCTAGGGGAAGGAAGGCCCCTGCCTTTAAATGCTCGTCGCTCCAGGCCATGAAGTCGTCCTGGATAGGCGCACAGCTCCGTTCCCCTTTGAACAGAGGTCGAGTAATAAGGACTCTGGACCCGACCTCTATATTATGGTTCAACATAATTTTATTGAGCCTTCCTTGGGTCGTAATCTTGGAGACGATCGTCTCTGCCTCGGAGAACGTGTTGGGGTCAACCACTATCTCCCTCTCCACCACTGGACCGAAGTGAGGAAGGGAAGATTTGGAGGCCATATCTTTTCCCTTCTTTGTTTGCTGAGAAGATGAGCCAGATGCATTCTTCTTGGGTACGCTCTTCTTGGGCGCCATTAGATCGCCTAACGATCAAGAATGACGAGTCACTTAGTAGGCGACCTAAGATTTTGTAAAGGTAATGACACTGAAGTACGGAGGAAAATAGTGTCTCTGATATACGAGTTGAGTTAGTCTCAACCCATTCATTGATGCCACGCGCTACCCTACGCTACGCACCTCGGTTTCCCCAACAGACCCCTGATGTTTAGGGATTTGTGTGTCAGAAAATCCGGCTCCTTGGGGGGCGGTTTAGAGCAAAACCACCCAAGAAGTGTGTTCCCTAATTAATCTGATTTCGAACCCTAACCTTTCATCTTCTATATCCCGAATGGGTATTTCCTAAAAATCACCATAAACTACCCAAATTTTTCCAGAAATTACCCAATCCTATGAATATCATAGTTTTAGGAGATGTTCTAAGACCCTCTCAGTAAACCTAAGTTGAAACCTATGTGCCAAAAACATTGAGAAAACAACCTAATATTAACTACGGTGAAGTATGGGTGAGCATGGTAAATGAAACACAGAAATCAGTAAAGAAAAAGTTTCTTCAAAATGATAAGACTTACAGTGTGTTCGTCGATAGAAGGAGTAGATTTCGCGAGGGAGAGTTCTTGGAAAACTCCTGAGTAATTGAACAATTGGGTTTCAGAGAGATTGTACAACAAAAGGTATTTTGGGTTTCTTTTCTCTGGGAAGGAAGAAGGGTTTGAAAATGCAAAAGAGAGAAAATGAAGAAATATTTCGAATAAAAGGTGATGAACTGTGGAAATTGTCTACCCTATTTATACGTAAACAACATAAATCAATTTGAGCCATCCGATTTGGTCAGTTCAAGATCCGAGGGCTATGTTTCAAAGGACAAAACGACGGCAAAAAGTTGACAAGACAATTATTGCAGTCCTCAAAACTCGAACATACGCCAATCGTAGTGTTCCATGTGTCCAGTACTCGAGTAGTGGATAGGCATGGTTTATTGCAATAGAAGTCTAAAAGTCCCTACTGTGTAGGTCAGAAGGTGATGTCATAAACCACGAGCAGGGACTTGGGGGGCAAATGTGTATCCTATTTTCAGCACGAGTCTTTCATTCAGATCGTGTACAGCTGGCAAATAAATGCATGGAAGAAATAGCCAATGGGTCCATGTATTCTCCACATAGACAACATTGTTTTCATGATGGTTGTACGAGCTTGGGATGCATAAATTAATAAGTGCAAGATTATAATATTTATAAGGCACGACCTCCATAATACAAGCTCGACGGTATATCCAGCTCGTGGCAACTTGGAGATATGGCGTGTTCGCGGATCCCCGAAGACCCGGATACTTTATACGATCGTTTATGGCCAGCCTATGATAGTTAATGTCCCAGATATTAGGATACTATTTATTTCATGATCATATTATATCCTAGTATAAATGGGAATATTTCATATTAAATGTAATAAATACGCAAATCCGTGATTGACTTACGCAGTTACCCAAACTTGTCTAAGGAATCTCTCTATAAATACTAAGAATATTGGACTGGAAAAGGGACGATTATTCTGTAATACCGAAACTCTGTCAAAATAGAGAGAGAAAAGCAGTAATAATATAGACTCGTGGACTAGGTGAATTTTAATCACTGAACCACGTAAAAAGACCAGTGTTCTTGAGAGTTATTTTCTTACTTCGGTTTACCATCAAACACTAATTCAACCTTGTTATTTTCTTATTCACTGTTGGCGAAAAACCGCGTCAACAAATTTAATATAAAATTTTGAAATATATGATGAGAAAATATTATGACTCATTTATTACATTTTATTTATATTTTTTAATTTATTTACCTTATTTAAATAATTTTATAATGATTTTTAATTTATTTATGTTATTTAGAAGACTTTAAAACTAGTAAAAAACAACAATTTTTGCTAAATTTATTTATAATATGTAAAGATAAAGATATTTTCTGGTGGCTTAACATAGGGACTAATGAAATTTTCGCAGTAAATAATTTTTTTTTTTTTTTGGTAATGTCTTTTTTTTTTTACAAAGAGACCAATGCTAATTGATAAAAATTATTAATTACATCTATCAAAATACAAGGAAAGACGACATTCTGCCAAGTAAACTCATTATCAGTTATAAGTGCATACTCAACTAGTCTATCAATATTGTTATGACAACGCAAGACATGCACTAGAGTTGCACCTAAAATGAAAGATAGTGAGTTTCAAAATTCTCTCAGTATAAAAACCTACTGAGAAGAATATGCATACAATAATATGAAACAACAGTCTTCAATATTTAAATCACCACCATCTAATTTGTATAATTGGCAGCCAAAACAAATGTGGATATAAAAGCATCTAAAAAGAAATAAAAATAAATAAATATTAATAAAACAAAGTAAATTGATCATAAACTAAAAAAAACTTGAATACAACAAATTGAAAGTGCAGAATTATATATATAATATTAGTAAAATAAACATAAAAAATGAGGGAAATAAACTTATTTGTGAGGAACACTTCATATTAAACTTGTTATTTTCTGGAATGGTATTAATAACCTCACATTATCTCCAATGCAATATGTAAATTTGGTGCCAAATTTTGCACAAAAAATAAGTCAATGATATATTTGACTCAATATTTACAAATATGCTCAAATACACAAGATGCAAATTAACTAAAAAGAATAAATAATTCATTTAATATTTATTGATAATATAAAAAAATTAATTTTTTTTAATTTTTTATTGTAAAAAAAGTAATTATTAATTATTAATTAATAAATTATTGACAATATGATAAATAAAGCAAAATTTATTGTTGTGTTAAATTTGATCTATATTATATCTTGTAATAAATTTAGTACGACTTGTAGCATGTGTCAAATTTAGCATATTTTTCAAAACATCATTACAATAATTTTATTAAAATGTACTTAATATAACAATAAACCACATGTTTTATGAAAATATGAATAAATAGTTACAAATAACATGAAAATAATAACATATCAATTAGTGATCAAAGATCAAAGAATTTTGATATATATATATATATATATAGGGGAATTCTCCTATAGGGGCTTCACTTTAAGCCTTACCAGTGGGCTCTCAGTGTTCTCGACCCGTGAACAGTTTTTGGTGCGATTTTTTATGACCGTGTATATTGTAGCTATTTAGAGCATCCTGCAAATTTTCAGAAAATTCCAAATAGTTTACAGTACTGAAAACTAGATTAAAACATGTTGTTTCACGCGTGACTAATTTTTTTTATGCGCGTGGAAATCAATATGTTTGAACCTAGTTTTCGGTAATATAAACTATTCGAAATTTTCTAAAAATTTGCAGATGCTCTAAATAGCTACAATATACACGGTCATAAAAAAAATTGCACCGAAAACTGTTCACGGGTTGAGAAACACTGAGAGCTCCATCGGTAGGGCTTAAAGTGAAGCCCCTATAGAAGAATTGTATATATGACAATTCTTCTATAGAGGCTTCACTTTAAGCCCTACCGATGGAGCTCTCAGTGTTTCTCAACCCGTGAACAGTTTTCGGTGCAATTTTTTTTTATGACCGTGTATATTGTAGCTATTTAGAGAATCCTGCAAATTTTCAAAAAATTCCGAATAGTTTACAGTACCGAAAACTAGGTTCAAACATGTTGATTTCCATGCGCATAAAAAAATTAGTTACGCGTGGAACAACATGTTTGAACCTAGTTTTCGGTACTGTAAACTATTCGGAATTTTCTGAAAATTTGCAGGATGCTCTAAATAGCTACAATATACACGGTCATAAAAAAAATCGAGCCGAAAACTGTTCACGGGTCGAGAACACTGAGAGCCTCACCGGTAGGACTTAAAGTGAAGTCCCTATAAGAAAATTCTCCTATTTATATATATATATGTGTGTGTGTATATATGGAAAAGTTCTCAATGGGTATTACCCACACATGGGTACCTAGATAAATGTGCAATTATGCTGACATGGCATGCAGGTGACTTGGTACATCAAGTTACCAACAAGTAAAGATATATATTTTTTTTTGTTGCATAGATTCTTGTTTTTTTGGGCATTAATTTCGAAATTGCATTTTTTTGTCATTAAGAATGGTGATTCCAACCAATAAGAGATAAGTTCTCTTTTCAAGTTTTGATTTAATTTAAAAGTTTAAAAATTAGGGTTTTATAATAAATGCACACTCATTTCTTAAACTCTCTATTCTTCTTCTTCTTCTTCATTCAAAGTAAAAAATTAAACATAAAAAATTCAGAATTGCACCATGATTTTGTGAGCATGTGAAGGAAAGAAAGAAGAAAAAAAAATCGTGTGGAAAAAAAAAATAGAGGGGGAGAGAGAAAACGCATGGGAGTAGAAAGGAAGGGAATGGAGAATAAAAGAAGTAGATCTAAGGATTTAGGAGGAAGGGTTGGAAAGAAGAGACAAAAATTTTATGACAACTCATTGTCTCCTAATCGAATCAGATCCAAATTGTTTTTAGATCGCGCTTGTCGGTATAGATCTCCTATGAAAAGTTTGGAGTCATCTTTAATGTTCGAAAGTAGAACTCGACGTTGTCTTCATAGTGAGTCTTATTTTTCTTTTTGTAAGGTAATATCTTCATATCTATATATGTGTCTATGATTGAGATCTCATTTTATGTTTATGTTAGAACACTTGGATTAGTATTTTTCTAAAATCTTATTTCTATTTAAAAATTAGGAATATAAAAACCATGTATGTGTAGATGAGGTAGACCGTGATGTTCCTATCCCACCATGGAGTTTTGTCATACATGATGAAGATGGTGATGCAATGACCATTAATATACCATTAGATGTAAACAAAGGGAACCTTCAAATTCCAAACCATGTAAAATGTGTATGTATTATTTTAATTATTTTTGGAATTTTATATTAGTTTATTTTTTACAGGTTGGGGTGACAAAAATAAATGTTTTGCTCACAATGGTTGTTGGTTTGCAAAATATTTTGGTTACAAAGACCCTTGAATCTAGAGATAGGTTAAATGGTTCAAATAATATTATCCATCAACTTCGTCGTCGTCTGGTTGGTATATCTTAATTAATTTCTTAATTTTACAGTATGAAACATTATCTGGTTGGTATATGTTTATCTAATTTTATTTATTTATTTATTGTTTTGTACAACAACTATGTGAAGCATCTCAAATATCTGAAGACCAAAATTAAGATATCATTATTAGTAGTAATGTAATTAATAATTAGGGAGATGTGGAGTAGTAATTTGGTTTAATTTTGTATTTTTATATTGTTGATTGAAATAAGTTTGTTTAATTTCCAATGTAGCATTTTAAATATTATTTGGTGCAAGTATATGTAATTTCCAATGAACTAATTGAAATATATTTTTTTGCAATATTTTTTTAATTTCTTTAACTTATTAAATTTTAATTTCGAAATTATTATTTCGAATTTGAGATTTTATTATTTAAATCTTATATTGGAAATCACAACTAATTAATGATTTTTTATGTACCCTAAAATAATGGATGACTATTGGTTTTTCTAATAATAAATGAACATCAAAACAAAAATAAGAAATAAAATTTTCCATATTACATTATAATATACAAATTAAAAAAAAAAACTTTGATTTATGCCAAACTACTTTGATTATAGGTAAAATAAATCAATACAACTCTTCATTTTTTTCCAAAAAATATTAACTTAATTAATTTTATTTTTTCCATAAACTACAAAACAATACAACTTTTCAAATGTTCTATTATCAATAAATGAGCATTTATTTATAAGATTACATCATAGCTAATAATTATTGATATTCTTTACCTTGAAAATAGATAATTAATTGAAACTTTTTTTAAAGCATTAATTTTGGCATGTGTTAATTAAAAAAAAAATCGGCTAGCATTAAAAACTATTTTTATTTTTTAAAAGAAGCATCTTTTTGTATTCTCTTGGGAAAATCAAATTATGTTGTTGTGAAATTAGATATTTATTCATTAGTCCTATATTGCCCAAAAAGGAAATATATTCATTTAATATAATTGGTTAGGTAATTATAAAGTCCATTAATTTAGAGATTGCTTAATGGTAAATTGTTAATTATTAATTAAAATTTTAAATTGAAAATCGAAAATTAATATACAATTTCGGCATTAATTGTTTTTTTTTTTTTAAATTGGACAATTTCACTCCAACAAAATTATTAACATTATTAATAAATAAGTAATAATAAGATTTTATCTGAAGACCCAAAAAGAAATAAAAGTTTATATTCATAACAAACCCTAATAAGAAAATGTCCATTAAAAAATTAAAACATAATAGAATAAAAATATTATAGTAAGACCTAAGGAAACACATAAAAACAATAAATTTAAAAAAAAACAAAAAAAAACACTTGAAGCATTTTAGAAATTGTCATTCTTCTTTGTCATCTTCTTCTCCTTCACCTTCAAATATTTCTCTCACACCTCGTTCTTTTGCCTCTCTGCATCAAAATAGTTGGGCACTGATTCATGCAGAGTTTGCATCGCAAAGGTGCATCTTGTCATCTCTCGAACAAATTCATCCATGTTGTTCTTCAATTCAAGTAGACGACTAAAATTTTAATTAAATTTTTGGAACATAATATCGAAATATATTCCATTTGGATTGTACTCTAGTTGAGCATCAAGTGCATTCACATCTTTCTCATCACCGCTAAACTTCTCAGTCTTTATATTCTTCAATTGAGACTTTGCATCATTGTCAAACTTCTCAACCTTGATATTCTTCAATGGAGAATTTACTTCATCATCTTTGGAATGAAAGGGTGAAGAGTTATCTTCATTCTTTGAATAGGTTGAATCTGATATGTTGATGATAGACATGGTAGTTGAATGTTTGTAAAATTTGATTTTTTAAAAAAAAATAGCACAATCGGTTTAGGTTATATGGTAATATATTTATAGTGTGTGTTATGAAGAAACAATGCAACATTTCACATTCTTAATAAAATATTTTGGATTCCTTTAAAATAAATAATAAAATATTATTGAAAGAATAAATAATTAATATGTGGTAACTTCCCAATGTGAACACTAATCATGCATTCACATTAATTAAATATTATTTCTATTTTATAAAAGACACCCATTAATTTCGGCCACCTATTTTTTAATAACCAATTTCACAAATTAAATGCATTTAACAAAAAACGAAAATAAAATTCAAAAACTGAAAAAATAATAACAATATTAAACTATGTCATTTAATACAAGAACCACACTTTCTTAATTTAATGAATAAATAATTAATATGTTGTTACTTCCCAAATGTAATCAATAATCATGTAGAAATATTTAATTTAATATTATCTTTTTAAATCATTTATCAATTAATTTCGGCAACTACACATTTTTAAAATTTATGTTGACGGTGAGAACTCGTCAACCAAGTTAAGTTAGAAAAATAGAAGCGAGAGATTATCAAAAGAAAAACTTTAAAGATCTAATTGGAAACTCAAAGAACACTTGCAGAAGAAAAATGGTGAACTGAATTTGTATTTCTTATGGTGTAGTGCTACAGTGTTTTTTCCAACCCCCTTCCAAATGGAAGTGGAGTTCCTTTTATAGTGGGCTCTAATGGCCCCTGATACAATGTGGTCCAGGGGACCAGATAGTACGCAAGTACACTGTCAGGTGAGTGGTCTCAGGGGTAGTGGTGTTGGTTCCCGTACATGGTCAGATTCTGTGGGGATGCCTCCACTACTCATTTAGTATGAGTGTCAGAGGTGAAGCACCAGGCGTAATGGTGCTGGTGGTGGTGTCAACTCTGACATCTGGTGAGAAGCATGCAGGCCCTTTCCCCTCTCTTAGTACTCTCACTACTTGGCTGGCATGAGTATACCCGGTACAATATCGTACTAGTACGATCCTTTCGACTCGTACCGGGGATTCTAAGCATTGGGGCCTCCATAGGTCTTCGTAAGAGACACCACATCGAGGTATAGGGAGTGTAACATCCCAACTCCAGGGATCGCTACAGTGCACATTGCAAACAGTGCTAAACTCGCTAATCGAGTCATTTGTCCATAAACGTGTAACTAAGTGTGATTAGCGGTTTAGGGGTTAAAAACTTTGGTTAAGATGTAACGTTTCACTAGAACGTTTAGTGTATACATTGGGATCCCAAAAATATAATTTCAGAGTTTATTACAAAAGATTATTTACAACAAGCCGTACTAAGCGGCAAAACAGGGTTCAGCCCTAGTTCCACTTTCAAACCTCGCCCAGGTATTGGTCGAGCAGCTGCATATGTACACATCATCACCTAAGCTCTCCAACTCAAGGATGGTCCAGCTTCCTTTTGCCTTTACCTGCACCACAGAGCACCCGTGAGCCGAAGCCCAGCAAGAAAACTCATATGCTCATAAACAGTCATATCATGATATCAAATCATATCTGGCATGCCTAGCATTCATAGCTCTACTCAGCATGCAAATGAATTCAAACAGACGCTGGGGTATCCAGGATAAGAAATCCTGGCCTTCTGATTGGAGGACTATCAAGTCAATCCTAATCAGATGAGTGTCGTAACACTAAAGGTTCCGATAAACCATGCTGAGTGACCAACAAGCAAGCCACTAGGGGCCTCAGTGCCCAAGCCATGCATATGATGATCGAAATGATCATGCAGAGCCCATAGCTCTGATCAGATGAGTGAATATCACTTGAGGTTCTGGTAAACCATACTGAGTGACTGACAACCAGGTCACTAGGGGCCCAGTGCCCATTTCCCGCAATGGCTCTACATGGCTAGCCCTTGGCTAGATAAATGCTTGTTTATATTCATCGAACTTGAGTTCGGTCCTGCATTAATGCTCTTTGAGTCATTCAATGCAGAGGGTCGATTAGATCCAATCGACAAAGCTTGCACTACACACTAGGGTTGTCATGACTAGTGAGTTAGCGCAATGTGACCAGTGCCCAGTACCACTGCCGAACCTGACTAATGAGTCACAGCTTCACAGTTGATACTAACACCTTTGCCAATTCTGACTAATGAGTCAGCCCTGTGTGACCAGTGCCCAGTACCACTGCCGAACCTGACTAATGAGTCACAGCTTCGCAGTTGATACTAACACCTTTGCCAATTCTGACTAATGAGTCAGCCCTGTGTGACCAGTGCCCAGTACCACTGCCGAACCTGACTAATGAGTCACAGCTTCACAGCTGATACCAGCACCTTTGCCAAATCTGACTAATTAGTCAGTACCATGCACAAGTAAGCAATGCTATCAATGTGTATCATATGCCAATTATCCAAAGATGAGGCATTCAACATGCTTACTTAACAGTTGCGAGCATAATAATGATCATGCACAAACACAGAGACTCAAGCTCTGACCAATCTCATATTCATCATTCATGGCATGCCCTAATCACATGTTTCTCGTGCATCACACGCATCACACTTAACCATCCAGCATGCCTCAACAATAATCATATGCAAATGGGCAAGATTGCCAAGCATTCATTATGCTATCAATGTTTACATTTAAACATTCAACATGCATCAATCATAACCATGCATGTCACATATGGGGTGCAGTTTTCTTACCTTTGGTCCAAGCACAGGTTACCAACAAATGAGCCACAAGCACGATCCTGATCCAAGCCTCTAGTGTTAACCTAGTCACAACCACAAATGATGATCCAATGAGTTCAAGTTCTAAAACCAACCCTTGAACTAAAACTTAGCCTCCAAGACATCAATCCTCACTAATCCGGGTAGTAGGAATGATCCCGAGGCCTAAAACCATGTTTCCGGGGTCAAAACGAGCAAACAGGGTCAAAACAGGGCAAGGGCTGCGGCCCTAGCACCTTGGGCCGCGGCCCCCAGGTTTCTCTGAGGCAAGGGCTGCGGCGCCCACCATCAAGGGCCGCGGCACCCAGCAAGGCCAAATCCTGGCACCTGCTTCTTCGAGCAAGGGCCGCAGCGCCCAAGAACAGGGCTGCGGCCCAACTTCGGGGAAGCCATTTTTCCTTCGTTTCAACCTTTTAAAACCTCCCAAAAACATATCTAAACATTCCCAAATCATTAAATCAAAGTTCCCAAACTCCCCAATGGTCCAAAACCACCAAAACCCGAGGTTCAAACAACCTAAAAGCTCAACGATTCACAAAGCTCAAATCAAGCTTAAAAACTTTAAAAAACTTAAAACTTAAACTTGAATTACCTCCGATTGAGTTGTTTCCAACTAAATCCTCCAGCTAATAAGCTTCTAATTCTCTTTAGGATTGCTATGCCTCGATCCTCGCTTGATTCCGAGTCCTAGAACTCAAGATACCTTCGAAAATGCGATCGGGAACGAAAAGGGAACTTTAGGGAGAGAGAACGTACAGAACGTTCTTTTTATTTTCTTAAAAGGTTACTTCAAGCTTAAGTAGCTTCCAATAAAACCTAATGCTCGGGGTCCCGAAAACACCCCCGGGGACATTATAGTCAAAACTTCCAGAATTTCCCCCTGGTCTTACTAACTCCCAATTTATCACCAAATGTTAATTCCCATTACCCAATAACCCGGTAATGCTATAAATACCCCTTGACTTACTCCAAGTCAAGCTTAAATCCCGTTGTGACTTTCCCACTAGCATACCTCCTAGGATCGTCTTGTGCTGGGTAACCCTGGCATAACCAGATAATAACAAAGCACCACGCCCATTTCACATATATGCCAAAAATGCCCGAAATGGCCAAAATATGAAAATCACCCAATCAATCACAAATGGGTTCACATGCATATTTAATACACCTAAACATGCATATTATCATTAAATAGCATAATAAAGCAATTATGGCCCTCCCGGCCTCCTAATCAAGGTCCTAAACCTTATTAGGAAATTTGGGGCATTACAGGGAGTGAGACACTTGATGCATGTAAGGGTCGTGGCGCGAGGCGGGGCTCTCGGGTCCTTGGCACGAGACGCCCGAGGCACCTCAAGGCCACCCACAGACATAGGTGATAGGTGTGCGAGATGGTCCTGGGGGCTCGAGACGACGTGGCCTCGCCAGATGCCTAGGTGTGTGAGACGGGATGCCCCCTCGCGAGGCCCTTGAAGGCGCAGCTCTCGTAGCGCAGGGCCTCCCTCGCGAGGCCCTTGGTGGCACGACTCTCCTGGCGCGAGGCCTCCCTCGCGAGGCCCTTAGTGGCGAAACTCCCGTGGTGCGGGGCCTCCCTTACGAGGCCCTTGGTGGTGCGCTCCTGGTGGCGCGAGACACCCCCTCGCAGGGCCTTGGTGGTGCGCCCCTGGTGGCACCAGACACCCCCTTGCGGGGCCTTGGTGGCGCGGCTAGCGTGGCACAGGGCCTCCCTTGCGAGGCCCATGGTGGTGCGCTACTGGTGGCGCGGGGCCTCCCTCGCGAGGACTTGGTGGTGCGCCCCTGGTGGCGCGAGACACCCCCTCGCAGGGCCTTGGTGTGTGCCCTGGTGGCGCGAGACACCCCCTTGCGGGGCCTTGGTGGCGCGGCTGGTGGGCACGCCTTGGTGACCTCGCGAGGCGGGGCGAGACGATGGTGCGTGACTCCATAGGACCTTTAGTGAGGTAAGCAAGGCGAAGTGAGCTTGACCCTCGCGTGGGGTGAGACAGGTCAATCTCGCGAAGGCCTTGCGTGAGGCCTGGGTCTTTCAGGATCATGTCAAATTTGCGATGCTCACAATTTAATATTAAATTTTTAATAAAAATCACCCATTAATTTCAACCACTATAGTTTTAATTACAAATTTGACCAATTAAATGCATTAAAAAAATAAATAGAAAATAACAATAATAATTTAAGCCATTTAATACAACTACCACAATTTTTTAAGTTAATGAATTTAAAAAAATTAAATTAAATACAAATTTGATAAGGTAAAACTATATAATTTTATTATTGGTAGATATTTAAAAATTTAATTAATTCTTATCCTAAACTAAAAAAAAAATCAAGAATTTAATAAAGCAACCAAATTATAGTATTGATTTGATTTTATTAATAATGAGAACTATTTTAATAGTAAAAATGAAATTAAAATAAAAAAAACCCTTAATTGAAAATTTTTAAATAAAAATTTGTTTGTTGTTTCAAAATAAAAAATATTTATTTGTATATTAGGGACATTATATTTGCACTCCAATAATATATAAAGACACCCCATTAATTAAACAAAAAATTAATTTTATATTCATTTCTAACACTTTTTCTAAATATTTTTTATTAACATTCTTTAATTTATTTTTTTGTTAATTTCAAAAAGTTTATTTTATATTATTTTCATCATTATTTTTAAAAAATAATATCTTTTTTTTTTAAGAAAAAAGGCTCTTATTTTAACAAGTTTATATATATTGTTTTAATTGTATTGATTTAAATATTTAAAAAAATTTATTATTTAAAATATGAAAAAGAAAAAAAATTAGAAAAATGAAAGCACAAGTTGAAAAAAAATATAATGCACTGTATATATTATTACATATAGTATAGGTTATCTCGGTGACTAGTTAACGTTGTAACAGCTCATCCTGTAGTTATTAGGTCTGCTTAGTGCAATGTTATGTAGTAATATTTTTTTGGGATCAGACCCCCTTCTAAATTAACTACTGTATCTTACTCAGCATGACAACTATCTGAGACTCTAGCAGTAGCATTCGTTTACTAGGGTACGTTAGAACAATTCATTATGTCATAATTAGGTCTCCATAGTGCAATGTTATCTAGTAATAATTCTACGGGATCAAATCCCCTTCTAAATTCACTACTATATCTCAGTGCAATGTTATTTAGTAATATTTTTTTGGGATTGGATCTCCTTTTATATTCACTATTCTATCTTACTCAGCATGACAACTATGTAAGAGACTCTAGTGGTAGTATTGAACGGTTCATTATGTCATAATTAGGTCTCCTTAGTGCAATGTTATCTAGTAATTATTTTTCGAGATCGAATCCCCTTCTAAATTCACGACTATATCCTAGTGCAATGTTATCTAGAATTTTTTTTCCGGGATCGGATCCCCTTCTAAATTCACTACTCTATCTTACTCAGCATAACAACTATCTAACAATCTAGCAGTAGTATTGGTTTACTAGGGTACGTTGGAACGGTTCATTATGTCATAATTAAGTCTGCTTAGTGCAATGTTATCTAGTAATAATTTTTCGGGATCAGATCCCCTTCTAAATTCAATACTATATCTTAGTGCAATGTTATCTAGTAATATTTTTCCGGGATCGGATCCCCTTCTAAATTCACTACTCTATCTTACTCATCATGAAAACTATCTGAGAATCTAGCGGTAGTATTGGTTTACTAAGGTATGTTGGAACGATTCATTATGTCATAATTAGGTCTCCTTAGTGCAATGTTATCTAGTAATAATTTTTTGGGATTGGATCCCCTTCTAAGTTCACTACTATATCTTAGTGCAATGTTATCTAGTAGTATTTTTTCGGGATCGGATCCCCTTCTAAATTCACTACTCTATCTTACTCAGCATGACAACTATATGAGACCCTAGCGGTAGTATTGGTTTATTAGGGTACATTGGAACAATTCATTATGTAAAAATTAGGTCTGCTTAGTGCAATCTTATCTAGTAATAATATTTCAGGATCGGATCCCATTCTAAATTAACTACTATATCTTAGTGCAATGCTATCTAGTAGTATATCGGGATCGAATCCCCTTCTAAATTCACTATTCTATCTTACTCAGCATGACAACTATATGAGACCCTAGCGGTAGTATTAGTTTACTAGGGTATGTTCGAATGGTTCATTATGTAATAATTAGGTCTGCTTAGTGCAATGCTATCTAGTAATAATTTTTCGGGATCAAATCCCCTTCTAAATTCATTACTATTTCTTAGTGCAATGTTATGTAGTAATATTTTTTTGGGATCGGATCCCCTTCTAAATTCACTATTCTATCTTACTCAGCATGACAACTATATGCGACCCTAGCAGTAGTATTGGTTTACTAGGGTATGTTGGAACGGTTCATTATGTCATAATTAGGTCTGCTTAGTGCAATGTTATCTAATAATAATTTTTCCAGATCGGATCCCCTTCTAAATTCACTACTATATTTAGTGCAATGTTATCTAGTAATATTTTTCCGATATCGGATCCCCTTCTAAATTCACTATTCTATCTTACTCAGCATGAAATCTATCTGAGACTCTAGCTGTAGTATTGGTTTACTAGGGTACGTTGAAACGGTTCATTATCTAATAATTAGGTCTGCTTAGTGCAATGTTATCTAGTAATAATTTTTCGGGATCGGTTCCCCTTCTAAATTCACTACTATATCTTAGTGCAATGTTATCTAGTAATATTTTTCCGGGATCGGATCCCCTTCCAAATTCACTACTCTATCTTACACAACATGAAAACTATCTGAGAATCTAGCGGTAGTATTGGTTTACTAGGGTATGTTGGAACGATTCATTATGTCATAATTAGGTCCGCTTAGTTCAATGTTATCTAGTAATAATTTTTTGGATCAGATCCCCTTCTAAATTCACTACTATTTCTTAGTGCAATGTTATCTAGTAGTATTTTTTCGGGATCGGATTCCCTTCTAAATTCACTACACTATCTTACTCAGCATGACAACTATATGAGACCCTAACGGAAGTATTGGTTTAATAGGGTACGTTGGAACGGTTCATTATGTCATAACTAGGTCTGCTTAGTGCAATGTTATCTAGTATTAATTTTTCGGGATCAGACTCCCTTCTAAATTCACTACTATATCTTAGTGTAATGTTACTTAGTAATATTTTTCCGAGATCGAATCCCCTTCTAAATTCATCACTCTATCTTACTCAGCATGAAAACTATTTGAGACTCTAGCTGTAGTATTGGTTTACTAGGGTACGTTGGAATGGTTCATTATGTATTAGGCCGGTTTAGTGCAATGTTATCTAGTAATAATTTTTCGGGATCAGATCCCTTTCTAAATTCACTACTATATCTTAGTGCAATGTTATCTAGTAGTATTTTTTCGGGATCGGATCCCGTCTAAATTCACTACTCTATCTTACTCAGCATGACAACTGTATGAGACCCTAGCGGTAGTATCTGTTTACTAAGGTACGTTGGAACTGTTCTTTATGTCATAATTAGGTCTGCTTAGTGCAATGTTATCTAGTAATAATTTTTCGGGATCAGATCCCCTTCTAAATTCTCTACTATATCTTAGTTCAATTTTATCTAGTAATATTTTTTGGGGATCGGATCCCCTTCTAAATTCACTATTCTATCTTACTCAGCATGAAAACTATCTGAGACTCTAGTTGTAGTGTTGGTTTACTAGGGTACATTGGAATGGTTCATTATGTCATAATTAGGTCTGCTTAGTGCAATGTTATCTAGTAATAAATTTTTGGGATCGGATCCCCTTCGAAATTCACTACTATATCTTAGTGCATTGTTATCTAGTAGTATTTTTTCGGGATCGAATCCCCTTCTAAATTCACTACTCTATCTTAGTCAGCATGATGACTATATGAGACCGTAGCGGTAGTATTGGTTTACTAGGGTCCGTTGGAACAGTTCATTATATCATAATTCAGTCTGCTTAGTGCAATGTTATCTAGTAATAATTTTTCGGGATCAGATCCCCTTCTAAATTCACTACTATATCTTAGTGCAATGCTATCTAGTAATATTTTTCCCGGATCGGATCCCCTTCTATATTCACTACTCTATCTTACTCAGTATGACAACTATATGAGACCCTAGTATGTTGGAATGGTTCATTATATCATAATTAGGTCTGCTTATTGTAATGCTATGTTGTAATAATTTTTCGGGATCAAATCCCCCTCCAAATTCACTACTATATCTTAGTGCAATGTTATGTAGTAATATTTTTTTGGGATCGGATCCCCTTCTAAATTCACTATTCTATCTTACTCAGCATGACAACTATATGAGACCTTAGCGGTAATATTGGTTTACTAGGGTACGTTGGAATGATTCATTCTGTCATAATTAGGTCTGCTTAGTGCAATGTTATCTAGTAATAATTTTTCCGGATCGGATCCCCTTCTAAATTCACTACTATATCTTAGTGCAATGTTATCTAGTAATATTTTTCCGGGATCGGATCCCCTTCTAAATTCACTACTCTATCTTACTCAGCATGAATCAATCTGAGACTCTAGATGTAGTATTGGTTTACTAGGGTACGTTGGAACGGTTCATTATGTCATAATTAGGTCTGCTTAGTGCAATGTTTTCTAGTAATAATTTTTCGGGATCGAATCCCCTTCTAAATTCACTATTATATCTTAGTGCAATGTTATCTAGTATTATTTTTTCGGGATCGAATCCCCTTCTAAATTCACTACTCTATCTTAGTTAGCATGACAACTATATGAGACCCTAGCGGTAGTATTGGTTTACTAAGGTACGTTGGAACAATTCAATATGGCATAATTAGGTCTGCTTAGTGCAATGTTATCTAGTAATAATTTTTCGAGATCGGATCCCCTTCTAAATTCACTACTGTATCTTATTGCAATGTTATCTAGTAATATTTTTTCGGGATCAGATCCCCTTCTAAATTCACTACTCTATCTTACTCATCATGAAAACTATTTGAGACTCTTGCTGTAGTATTGGTTTACTAGTGTACGTTGGAACGGTTCATTATGTCATAATTAGGTCTGCTTAGTGCAATGTTATCTAGTAATAATTTTTCGGGATCAGATCCCCTTCTAAATTCACTACTATATCTTAGTGCAATGTTATCTAGTAATGTTTTTCCGATATTGGATCCCCTTCTATTCACTACTCTATCTTACTCAGCATGACAACTATATGAGACCCTAGCGGTAGTATTGGTTTACTAGGGTACGTTGGAACAGTTCATTATGTCATAATTAGGTCTGGTTACTGCAAATGTTGTCTAGTAATATTTTTTTAGGATCGAATCCCCTTCTAAATTCACTACTATATCTTAGTGGAATGTTATCTAGTAATATTTTTCCGGGATTGAACCCCCTTCTAAATTCACTACTATGTCTTACTCTTTAGGACAACTAGGGTACGTTGGAACAGTTCTCTAGGTTATAATTAGGTTTGCTCGATGCAATGTTAGTTAGTAGTTAATATCATTAGTAATATAAGATCGATATTTGATCACCTTCTAAAGTCACAACTCTATATTACTCTATGGGATAACTATTTGAGACTCTAGCGGTAGTATTTGTTAGCACAGTGACTAGGATAGGTTTGAACGGTTTTCTAGGTCATAATTAGGCCTGCTTGGTGCAATGTTATCTAGTAATATTTTTTCAGGATCGGATCCCCTTCTAAATTCTCTATTGTATCAACTGAAAATATATTGTACAACTATCCGAGACTCTATAATATTATTTGAATCTCAAAATTTCAATCAAAGATTCCCTAAAATATGAAACTAACCATAGATTAATTATCCTCAATGAAAACTAAACTTTTATGCATGTACACGTACGCTTGGCCTTTTTATTTTAAAAAGCAGAAAAATATAACAATAATAATTTATGCAATTTAATACAATTACCACAATTTTTTTAATTAAATAAATTTAAAAAAAATAAAATTAAGTACAATTTTCATAAGATAAAACTTTCTAATTTTATGATTGGAAGATATTTAAAAATTTAATTAATTTTTCTTTAAAACCAAATAAATTTTGAGAATTTAATGAAACAACCAAAATATAATATTAATTTAAATTTATTAATAAAAAAATTAAAAAATTTCGGTTACCTTTCTTAAATCTAAAAAAAAAAATCATGTTTATAGAAATTAAAATTGGCAGCTTATCCATCTCACCAAGTGACCACTATTTATCTTCCCTATGTTTTTATCAAGTAACATATTTCAACCACTGTTATTAATTGTACCTATAATATTTTTTTTTAAAACACAACTTCATTGATGTCTTTTATTCTCTCTATTTTATTTGAACACAAAAGTTGTTTCTATATATTTTATAGATCTCCTCCACTTATATTCTCTACATATCTCATCTTTTGCTTATAGTTATAACGGAAAAGTAACCATTCTAGTCCCGGATTATGGTTCCTCCTAAAATTCTAGGTGATCCATACTACCAAATAGTAACAGGTGATATTGATAACACCATCAGACTAGGTGAAGGTTTCGATTCTTTCTTTATTATTCACCTGTTCGCAAAATTTTCACAACATCCACTGACTAGTAGGGAACCAAATTTTACGAATTGGATGGTCGATAACGGCATGGAAGACTCTGTTTGTTGTGATACTATTGTATTTCTTTCAAGACAAACGTTGATGGCCAATGAAAATAATCATGCCAAAGTTATCATTGATGAGATGCTAAGTGAGGTTCATCTCCATCCTTCTATATTATTCTTTAAGATAAAATTATTGATTACGCTAGAAAGATGTGGAACGAAGAGGATTTTAATTTCTGTGTAAAAGTGAATGTTCATGTTTTTGTTTATGATCTTCCTCCACAACACGATTCTGACATTGATGGTGACGTTGATAGTGAAGATTATATGGATAATATGACTATTAATTTCGTGGCAGCAAGCGAGCAATCCATTGAAAGATTGGAGAAAGTTTTGATTAAAGATGATCAAATTGTGTGTTCTATTTGCTTTGAGAATGTTCATGTTGGTTTGGAAGCTACAAAGTTACCTTGCACACACACATATCATGAAAAATGTATTGTTCAGTGGCTACAAACTAGTAAATTTTGTCCAATATGTCGATTTGAGATAGTTTTAAAAAAATCATTTTTATATTTGTTACACAAACTTCAGCCTGTATTAAATCCTATTGTATACTAATAATCTGAATTTTATTTACAACTTTTAAATATAATTTCGAAAATGTGGGAACATTTGAATTTCAATATTCATAGAACAAAACATCGCATGTTTAATTAGAAAGACTTATTCATTTGAAAGATACATATTCTTCTTCCCAATAAAATAATAAAAATAAAAATAATAGTTATATATTTATAAATGAATTAATCCACATTTATTCTATCAACACAACTTTATCTACAATTATTAAATGACATGTTCATATTAAAAGGCAAAGATTCATAGAACCTATACATATTTTCGAAATACCCTATTTTAATGCAAAAAAAAAAAAAAAAATCCAATAATATTTTGAATTTATAATTTTTTACATCAAAGATAATTATTATGGACGTAAATTTTTCAACTTCCCATATTAATTTATGATATTCTATATTTTTTTATTAATTTTTAATTGTTATTATCTAAATCCTATTATCATTATCATGTTTAAATATAATATAATACTTTCAAATTTTCAACCACCCCGCTAATGATATTAAATGCACATCTTCATATTCAAATACTCTAACCAACTATCTATATCCTAACATTAAATAAAAAAATATTAATATTGCACAATTGTGGTTCTCTAAACCCTAATTTTGAAAATTGTAATGAAAATTTTGAAAATTATAACAATAATATTATTATACATTAATTAGGGTTTACACTAATTACTATTTTGAACAATTAATTATTGAATATATGTTAAATATTAAATGCACATCTTCATATTCAAAGACTCTAACCAACTATCTATATCCTAGCATTAAATAAAAAAAAATTAATATTGCACAATTGTGGTTATCTAAACCCTAATTTCGAAACTTATAATGAAAATTTCAAAAATTATAATGAAAATTTCGAAATATTATTGGATTTATACATATTTTCAAAATTTCAAAATTATATTAAATGCTATTATAATTTCGAAATTTGTAAGTATCAACTTTTCAACCATCCCACTAATTGTATTAATTATTGCTATTATAATTTTAAAATTTATAAGCATCAACTTTTCAACCACCCCATTAATTATATTAAATGCTATTATAATTTTTAAAAAATTAAGTGTAGTTCTATTGGTTAAACATTCTGGTGATTCTTAATTACAAAGCAAATGTTCATAGAATAATAATAATACAAATTGACGGAGATTTATCACTTTGTAAGAAATATTTTTGAAAAATAATAATATGTTTGAAAAATTTACATGATGAAAATTTTAAAACTTTAAAATTCCTCACATTTTTAGTTTATTGACGAAGAATAAACTACAAAATACTTTGTAATAATAATGTTTTCAAAAAATTTTAAAAAATTAGAAATTTTTAAAACCCTATAACCTTCAATGTAAATTTATAACCCTAATAGTTGATATCTAAGAAGTTTGAATAATTTCGAATTTTACAATAGGAGAAAAAAAATGATAATTTGTTTGTAACAATAAAGAAATCACAAAAATGATTGAAAATCTTGCAAGAACACTTGAAAAATCTAGAGCTTTTTCATCAAATATTTTTTAAAAAAATTGTTCTTGTGAGATTTTACTAAACAAGTTTTTCAAGAGAAATAAGATTTAATCATTTTTTTTTAATTCAAATCCTACATGACAAATAAAACTAAGTTGGATTTTTTTTTTTAAAAAAAGATCTAGTAGTGAATTTCGAAATATGAAATTTGAGAAATATATGATAAATTGTTTGTAAAAATAAAGAAAGCACAAAAATGATTGAAAATCTTGCAAGAAACACTATGAAAAATCTAAAGCTTTTTCATCAAACATTTTTTAAACAAATTGTTCTTGTGAGATTTTACTAAACAAGTTTTTCAAGAGAAATAAGATTTAATCATTTTTTTGAATTTCAAATCTTACATGACAAATAAAACTAAGTTGGAATTTTTTTTAAAAGAAAGATCTAGTAGTGAATTTTGAAATATGAAATTAGGTAAATAGATGATAAATTATTTGTAAAAATAAAGAAAGCACAAATATGATTGAAAATCTTGCAAGAAACACTGTGAAAAATCTAAAGCTTTTTTATCAAACATTTTTAAAAAAAAATGATTTTTGTGAGATTTTACTAAACAAGTTTTCAAGAGAAATAAGATTTGGTCATTTTTTTCTTTAATTTCAAATCCTACATGACAAATAAAACTAAGTTGAACTTTTTTTAAAAAAAAAATTCTAGTAGTGAATTTCGAAATATGAAATTGGAGAAATAGATGATAATTTGTTTGTAAAAATAAAGAAAGCACAAAAACGATTGAAAAGCTTACAAGAAACACTATGAAAAATCTAGAGCTTTTTCATTAAACACTTTCAAAAAATAATTCTTGTGGGTTTTCACTAAATAAGTTTTTCAAGAGAAATAAAATTTACTTATTTATATGAATTTTAAATCCTACATAATAAAAGTTTTTTAAGACAAAGTAAATTTTGTATGAAAATATATATAATATATATAAATTTTGAAATATGTATCATTAATAGCCAACTAATTATTGTTGGGAAGAAAAGAGTCATTAATGCATAAGGAATGAATCTGAAAAGAACATGAAATAAACAAGAAATGAAAAGAATAGAGAAAGAATGAAAATATAAAATCTTAAAATGAATCTTAAATAATTTTTTTTTAATTATTTAATTAAATTAAAAAGTGACCATCATATCAACAAATAGCCTATTACCAAGTTTGAAAAAGTAAAAAATAGAATTAATTAACATATTTAAATGTGAACTATTAAATCTTAATCCAATAACTATTAATTAGTGAAAATTACATTTTATATAGAGTTTTCAATAAATTTTAAAAAATATAGCTTTTTTTTTACAAATATTATTTTATGACTTTTTAAAAGTTGTATTCCCTTCTATAGGATTTTTTTTCCCATATTTTTGTAAAAAAATCATTATTATGCCATATTTTTGTAAAAAATCATTATTATACCATTTTTTCCCATAATCTGATTTTTTTTAATTAAATTTGTCCATACAAATTTAATTACCATATTTTTATATATTAATAGCTAAAAATACATATTTATAAAAAAATCTCTATTAATCAACAATCCATCACTATTAAAAATGAACTCATATATATATATATATATATACTAGGTATAAAATACGTGCAATGCACGTTATATTTTATATCCAGGGCCTTCTCGATATCATATATTAAACCTATAACTGGTTAAAACCAACTTAAATGAAATAATTGAACTCGACAAATTGAGCAAGAAAGATTTCGACGAAGCCAGTTAATAATACAGTTGACATGAAACAAATGTAAACATTGTGGCATATGTGTATAGCTCGTTCCCACTTCAAATTCCTCCAAACACACAGGACAGCTCTGCCCTATCTGTTCATCACCTTCTCCAACTATGAAAGTAATAAGAATCAAATCTACAATCTCCATATTATTCCAATATGGAAACCAATCCTCAACTACTATGTATGTCTCACCGTCTCAAAGTTCTATCTATAAAAATTAGACTGTGTTCGATAATAATGATATTAGTAATTTATAAAAGTTATTTTTTAAAAATATTTATAAGTAACAAACTTTAAAAAGCACAACTAACAATTATTTAATTTAAAATGGTTGTTTGGATGATGCTGAGCCTATGGGTTATTCATTTCTAATTTTATTTTCGATTTTAGTAAAAATAAAGAGTGGTCTCCTCTAATACTATATGAATGTCTAGCCACATCATATTCTTTACCAGCATTGAAAGTTTTTCTTAACTGGTTTAAAATTCTTACTCCTAATTTACTACTCAGACCAAGTAATAGAATTTTAACTATTAAAAAAATAAAGTAAATTTTAATAATATTAAATAAATTGATCAACCCATGGAGATTTTAATTTATGTTATGTAAATTTTTCAGAATTATTCAGAAAAATAGTTCAATGCATGAGTATTATGTTTTTTGAATTGATGATTGTAATTTTGTAAAATATATTCACTACTACAAAACTGGGCTTTCCTGACACCCAACTACGACAGTCAACTCTGTTGACTGTCGTAATTGCTTAGCGGGACTCTATGCCGACACTTAAAAACTGTAGGCATAGAGACCAACGCCGACATTTAATAACTGTCACCGTTGCTTTTGACTGTCGCTATTGACTCCAACGCCGACAGTTAATTCGAGACCAATGCCGACAGTTAAAATGTGTCGCTATTGACCTCAACGCCGACAGTTAATTCGAGACCAATGCCGACAGCTAAAATGTGTCGCTATTGAACCCAACGCCGACAGTTAATTTGAGACCAATGCCGACAGTTAAAAGGTGTCGCTATTGACCCCAACACCGACAGTTAATAAAAGTCCAATGTCGACAGTCATAAAATGTTGCCAAAATTCAAATAAAAAATTATAATTAATGAATAGTATAATTTTAAAAATAAACTAAATTATGTAAATATATATTTTAAAAAATAATGTATTTATTAAAAACTTTTAAAACTAGATTTTTTTTATTTATAAATTTTTCATATTATTAACTTTTTTATTTATAATAATTTTTATATCAAAATTTAAATTTATTATTCTTTAACATATTTATAAAATTATCTATATTATTAACTATATTATTTTTTAACATATTTAAAAAATTTGTATTAGTTAAAAAAGAGTTGTTTTATTAATTGGAAAAATATTGTAAAAAAATTAATGAATAGTATAATTTTAAAAATAAACTAAATTATGTAAATATATATTTATAAAAATTATGTATTTATTAAAAACTTTTAAAATTAGATTTTTTTTGTTTCTAAATTTTTTATATTATTAACTTTTGTATTTATAAGAATATTTATATCAAGATTTAAATTTATTATTCTTTAACATATTTATATAATTAACTATATTATTAAAAGAGTATTGAGGTCTCTAAAAGTGAACCCTAAAATAATAATAATAATAAATTAAAGCTTTATTAATAAGTAAATTAAAAAAAAAAAACAAAGAAAAACACTTAGAGTAAAATTAAAGCTTTACAAAGTTATGTCTTTTAATTTGAGTTATTATTATTTATTGGGAAATGATTAATAAGAAATAATTAAATTGATAATTAGAATTTATCAAGATTTGAAGGTTTATATTTTTTTTAAATTGTGAGATTGAAAATTTTTGGACCACTTAATTATTGTTTAATTCATGAAAATAAATAATAAGATGTTTTTTAATCTCAATAAAAAAATTATGAGAATTGGAGTAAAATATGATTTAAAAGTTAATTTATAATTTTGGGACCAAATTTAATTTGATAAGATTATTATTTTAATTAGAAAGTTAAAATAAATTGAATTGAAATTTTAACATTATAAAATCACATTTATTACTTAATTAACTAATAAGCAAATCAAATTAAATAAATAATACTTTATTATTAATTTAAGTAGGAAATGAAAAAAGAAAAGAAAAGAAAAGAAAAACACGCAAACCCTCTTTCCCTCTCAGATCTACCTCTTCCCCACCAGATCTCACTTTCTCTCTCTCGTGTCCGATCTGCCAAACTTGAACGATCGCTTTCCAGTCGCCGGAAAGCTACACGTGTCGTACAGGCGTGTTCCCCGGCCTCCGAAATTTCGACCCCCACGAACCCGCGGCCGTACGCGCCCCTTAAGGTCCCCCATTGGGCTTTCAAAGTTCGAACGAATGGGAGTGCTACGAAGCTTTCCAAGTACTTTTTGGACACCCTAAGCTACCACTAGCCGAGCCGCCACCACCACCATACTCCTTATGTTTTGGGCTTCAAAACCCACTGAAGGATCAGACTCAACTGTGGTCGGAATTGGAATCGACGTTTTGGCTGGCTTAAATCTGAAATGGGTACGAGATTATCAATTTGATTCATATATTTCTGCATTTTTCTTTAGTTGAAGAGTGAATGGTTGCTTTTGTGAATCTTTTAGGTCTGTTATTATTAGATGATATGTATATATGTATATATATATACATGTGAATATATGTTTGAGATATTAGTTGAAATGTTCTTTTTTGACTGATATCTGTTTGTATATTTGCGAAAAGGAGTTTTTTCTTTCTTTCAAAATTCTTATGTATTTTTTTATAGTATTGGATTTTGGGATAGATCTTTTGACTGTCGATGTCTTTGTATGATATAATGTGTCTTAGGCTTAGCTTGTCATGATAGGATTAATGTGTGTCTTCATATGTTAATGTACTCAGATGAATATGTATATTGTTATACCCAGATTTCGAGCCATAGTAAATATGACCTCGAAAGCTGAGTTCGCATTAAAATGGTCTCGTGAGGGTTAGGGAACGTTCTACGATTGTAAGTCGAGCCTGCAAAGTATGATACATGACCTCGAGTGTAGTGACCTCGAAATGATTTCGATCTCGAAAGATAGCTCTGAGAGCCCCTCATCTTCAGGAACAACTTCGGAGCAGGGATCTCGAGCTCGATATGCCATCTCGAAAGAAATGTTAGCTCGGGAGATGTCAGTGGCTCGCACAATGACGTGAAACCTGGGATGCTGAAGCCTTGGAGATACGCTATGATCACCTTGAATATCTACAAGTATTGTAAATATGGGATGTAATCCTCATTTATTGATGTAAATCCCCAAGAATCGTGGGATATTATTTAGTCAGTTATGCGTTTCCTGATCTTTGGGGAACGTTTCCTTTTATATCTGATTATTGGCATTTAAGGCCATTTATTTTTATTCACAAAAGAGTAACTACCCAAAATATGTGGGATAGTATTCTGGATCCTTCTCTATAAATAGAGAAGTCATGCACCATTGTAAAGGACCGAATTTCTGATTCTTGAGAGAAATCTCTGGAGAATTCATGCTAAAGAATTGTTCAGAGATAATCTTGAGATTAATAACAGAGACTCGTGGACTAGGCAGATTTAACTGCTGAACCACGTAAAAACCGTGTGTCTGAATCGTTTGTTTGTTTTAGCCATTGTCTTTAATTGTTTGCGTGCTCTCTTCTTTTATCTGTTGATGAAAAACGGCGTCAATAGTTTGGTGCTTTCATTGAGAGTTGAACTCAAGCATCCATCCTAGAGAGATTCATGGCTGCAAACAATCAGAACACTCCTGAAGAAAATTACCCAAGGCGTCCTGGAAAACAACCGATGGAGAACCCGGACGCTGAAGAAAGGAGTGGGTCCTCCGATTCCCGGGGACCACCTCCACAACCAAGGGATGAGGACATGTATTATAACCCTAAGCGTTATGTCCCTATTGTAGAATTGGAGAATCGGCAGCTGAAACAACTGCTGGCAGATGCCAACAAACGTAACGAGGAGTTGACTAGGATAGCCGCGGAAGCGCAGGTGGCTCAGCCCCCGCTTCCGCGCGAAGACCAAGTCCCTCCTCCAAGGGACGTGCACGTTCCTCCCCGGAGGCCCCGTGGGCGTCCACGAAAAAATGCTACCACAAGGAGGCCAGCGCAACCTCCAGCACCAACAGAGCCATCTGCTCCTTCTAGGCCTCAGAGGAGTACCCGAGCTCGGGTCCCGCCTAATCCACCTGTGGAAGTGCCTGCAGGAACTGAGAACAACCGAGCTCTTGCCGAGGCTCGGACTCAGGTTCCTGGTAGTGCACCAAACGCAACTGGCCCATCTCGGGCAAATTCTGGACCCTCCAGGCCGAGGCAAGGACGGCAACCACCGTCACCTATACGGTTTCCTCCGTCTCCCATAAGATATCCTTCACCTCCCTGCAGGAACGCTCAACCTGATCGAGATCAGGATCAAGGGTGTACAGGGGAAAGACAAGAAAACAGGGAGACGTTCCAGGGGCGGAAAGGCGCGCCATCCGAGAGAAGTCAGACGTCCCGATCTCACACTGCAGGGACAAGGCGACGTAGAAAGGATCCACCACGAAATGACCGATCGATGAGTTTCACTAGTGATGAGTCCGGAGAAACTAGGTCTGTCAGTAAACACGACCGGGGTCGTAAAAATACTGGAAATCATAAGAGCCATCCCGACCTGCGCAATCACCTGAATCAGAGCAGGGGAAAGGGAGATCAGACAAACCCGGATCTTAGGAATCATCTGAATGGGCGTAGAGATCCCTCACGGAGACGCGAGCCTGGGATCGCGATTAATGACTATCAATTCCAAACACCGCCTAAGGACCCAGTACAAGAAAGGATCGATCAGCTCGAAAAAGCCTTTAGGCTTTTGAAGAATGAACGAGGGAACGATCGATATGAGGACTCTGATGAGGAGCTCGAGCCATTTGCTCCCAATATTTCTAACACTCAGTTCCCCCAAGGGTTCCGGATTCCTCACGTCCTAGCGTTTGAAGGAAAAACCGACCCATGCAGCCATCTGAGTACATTCAACACTATCATGAGAGCTAGTAACGTGGGTTACGAGCTCAGATGTATGTTGTTTCCGACATCATTGGCCGGGCCTGCCAAGAGTTGGTTCGAGAAGTACAAGAGACATTCTATAACTTCGTGGGATCAATTGTCTAGAGACTTCAAGAAGCAGTTCTGAGCTATGGTGGGAGTCAGACCCGAAGCATCCACTTTGACTAATGTCCGACAACAACCGGGCGAAACACTAAAGAGCTACCTGACAAGATTTAATCTAGAGGTCGCCCGAGCTCGAGACGTGGATGACAGTGGGCATTTGATGGCCATTCGAGTTGGCGTTTTGTCCGGGAGTGCCCTTTGGGATGACATGCAAGGGAAACCGGTGAGGTCGATAACCGAATTTAACAGACGGGCGCAGAGATTTGTCAATGTAGAGGAGGCGAGGTCAACACTCAAGGCGACCTCGCAGACCGAAACTACAACGATAAACATTAACTCCGCCTCAACCTCGGTTGACCCAGCAGCTACACAGCCTACCTCGGAGAATCCCTCCAAGAGGAAAAAGAGCGAGGGAAATAATCCCGAGGCTGATGGAGGAAAGAAGAAAAAAGGAGAAAGGTATTTCTCCGTATATAAAGTGCACACCGAGCTCAACGAGTCTCGGGAAAACATATACCTGGCTAATGAAAACCAGGTCCCCTTCAGGCGTCCGGACCCTATGAGGAATCAAAAATCCAAGAGGGATTCCAGCAAATACTGTCGATTTCATAGGGACACCGGCCACACGACTGATGAGTGCCGACAGCTGAAGGACGAGATCGAAGGGTTGATCTCGAGAGGTTATTTCCGGCAGTATGTCAAAAACCAGAATACTGGATAGGCTACTGCCAGCCAGAGAGTAGCCGCGCTTCCGGCAGCACAGAATAATAACTCCCGATCTCGGGATGAGGACAGGCCTCCGCCGATAGATGGAGAGGACGTAATAACCATCTCGGGAGGTCCTCATCTCGCAGGAGGGGGCAGAAATGCTCAAAAACGATACGTGAATGAGCTAAAGACAGGGGACGGGTCTCCATATGAACCCGAACCAAGGGCACCAAAAAGCCAAAGGGTTGAGACTCAGCCTATAACCTTCACCGAGGAGGATGCCTCCCACATCCAGTTCCCTCATCATGATCCACTCGTCATCACCCTACAGCTTTCCAACAAAAGAGTGCGCCGAGTTCTCATAGACAATGGGAGCTCAGTTAACATTCTTTATAAAGCAACCCTAGAAAAAATGGGACTCTCCCTTCGTGACCTGAAGGCTTGTGCAACCACTTTGTACGGCTTTTCTGGAGAAGGAACCGCCAGTACGGGGTCCATTGAACTCCCTGTGACCTTGGGAGACTATCCAGTCTCGGTGACCAAGATGATGGAGTTTGTGGTAGTAGAGTTACCATCTGCCTACAATGTATTGCTCGGGAGACCCGCCCTGGTCGGGCTGGGGGCAGTTTCATCTGTAAGGCATCTAACCCTTAAGTTCCCAACTCCAAGCGGGGTTGGAACATTGAAAGGAGATCAATTGGCAGGAAGGGAGTGCTACAGCATTTCCTTAAGGGGAAAGAAACAAACAAGCGCGCAAGCACTTGTTGTCAAACAGAATAAAGATGGGACAGTTTTAGAAATTGATGAGGAGATCGATCCAAGGATTGAAGAGAAGGTTGACCTCCAACCTTTGGAGGAGCTCGAAGAGGTTCAGCTCGATGAATCTGATCCCTCAAAAAAGGTGAAGGTCGGAAAACACCTCCAAGACGAATCAAAATAGCAATTAATTTGCTTTCTGAAGAAAAACCAGGATGTCTTCGCGTGGTCCCACTCTGACATGGTGGGAATAAGCCCTAATGTAGCGAGCCACGCATTGAATATAGACAAAAGTTTCCCCCCGAAGCAGCAAAAGCGAAGGCAGCTGGATGAAGACAGAAAGAAAGCACTAAAGGAGGAGGTGGACAGGCTGAAAGCAAATAATTTTATAAGGGACGCTTTTTACCCTGATTGGGTGGCCAATCCAGTGTTGGTCCCGAAACCCAATGGGACATGGAGGACGTGCATTGACTACTCGGACCTCAACAAGGCCTGTCCGAAAGACTGTTTTCCCCTGCCGAGAATTGATCAGCTCGTGGATGCCACGGCGGGGCATGGTTTGATGTCGTTCATGGATGCCTATTCTGGATATAACCAGATTCCCATGCATGCCCCCGACCAAGAGCATACGAGCTTCATTACAGATAAAGGGCTCTACTGCTACAATGTCATGCCATTCGGACTCAAGAATGCCGGAGCCACGTACCAGCGGCTCGTAAACATGATGTTCTCAGAGCAAATAGGGAACAACATGGAAGTTTATGTTGACGACATGCTTGTAAAGTCTCAACTTAACAAGAACCATGTTGATGACCTCGAAGAGTGCTTTGGCGTGCTCAGAAAGTACAACATGAAGTTGAATCCTCAGAAGTGCACTTTTGGGGTGTCTTCAGGAAAATTTATGGGTTTCATTGTCAATTCTCGTGGAATCGAGGCTGATCCCGACAAGATAAAGGCCCTCATCGATATGCCTTCGCCTCGGAAGCATAAAGATGTTCAAAGCCTGACTGGCGGGATGGCAGCTCTGAGCAGGTTCATCTCGAAGTCAACAGACCGCGGTCTCCCATTCTTCAACTTATTAAAAGGAAGTAAGAAGTTCAAATGGACAGATGAGTGCGAGCTAGCCTTTCAGGAGCTCAAAAAGCACCTAGCCGAACCGCCCATCCTATCAAAGCCTGAGACGGGAGAAGTACTGTTCCTGTACCTCTCAACTACCGAACACGCGATAAGCGCGGTGCTCGTCCGAGAGGAAGAGAGAATACAGAAACCCGTCTACTATATCAGTAAAAGATTACTGGGGGCAGAGTCAAGGTATCCACTGATGGAGAAGCTCGCCCTCAGTCTAATCCACTCATCTTGAAAGCTCCGCCCTTACTTTCAGGCACATCCTATCCATGTATTAACAGATCAACCACTAAGGCAAGTCTTGTCTAAACCAGAGGCGTCTGGTCGACTCCTAAAGTGGGCTGTTGAACTCGGACAATTCGAGATCACCTACCATCCGAGGACGACCATCAAGGCACAAGCGTTGGCGGATTTCATAGTGGAGTGCACCGGCATCGCTGATGACGAGGTAACAACCACGGCCCACGAGCTGTGGAAACTTTACGTCGACGGGTCGTCAAATGAAAATGGAGCAGGGGCAGGAGTTATTTTGATCACTCCTGCAGGGAGCAAATTTCACTCTGCATTAAGGTTCGGCTTTAAAGCATCTAATAATGAAGCTGAGTACGAGGCTTTACTGGCGGGACTACGAATAGCAAAGGAACTCAAGGCCAGAGCTATACATTGTTACAGCGACTCTCAGCTCGTAGTTAATCAAATCTTGGGAGAGTACCAGGCTCGTGGCACAAAAATGGCAGCTTATCTGGAGAAGGCAAAGTGCGCATTGGAGTTTTTTGAGTTTTATGCAATCGAACAGGTTCCCCGAGAACAAAACTCAAACGCAGATGCCTTAGCTCGCCTCGCCACCTCCGCCGAAAATGAGGAGCTGAATGTTGTGCCCGTAGAGCACTTGTCAGCACCCAGCATTACTGAGCCAGACAAGGAAGATGTGTGCATGATCGAGACAGAACCGACCTGGATGAGCCCGATCGTTGAATACCTCGAAAATGGAATTCTTCCAAAAGATCGAAGTCAGGCTCGGAAACTAATGTATCAACTTCCTCGTTACACCATCCTGGATGGAAGACTATACAGAAGAGGGTATTCCATGCCATTGCTCAGATGCGTGACTCCCCCCGAGGCAAAGAAGATTATTGAAGAAATTCATGAAGGGTTCTGCGGAGATCATACCGGGGGGCACAGCCTATCCAAGAAGATTATACGCCAAGGATATTTCTGGCCAACCATTAAAACGGATTCTTTCGAGTTCGTGAAAAAGTGCGACAAGTGCCAGAGATTTGCCACGATACCCCGAGCTCCACCTTCCGAACTAACCATGTTGACGTCCCCATGGCCTTTTGCGGTATGGGGCATCGACCTCATAGGCTCACTCCCAACTGGCAAAGGAGGAGTAAAGTATGCTGTGGTCGCGGTTGATTACTTCACAAAATGGACAGAGGCTGAACCACTAGCGACCATATCTTCAAAGAAGATCCTAGATTTCGTGGTAAAGAACATCGTATGTCGATATGGAGTGCCAAGAAAGATTGTGTCTGACAACGGAACCCAGTTTGACTGCGACTTATTTACCAACTTTTGTAACAAGAACGGCATAATCAAGAGCTTTTCGTCAGTGGCTCACCCTCAGGCGAACGGTCAGGTCGAAGCCGTTAATAAAACTCTCAAGAGTTCCTTGAAGAAAAAGTTGGAAGAAGCAAAGGGACGATGGCCTGAGGAATTACCCCAAGTCCTTTGGGGATATAGAACTACAGCTCGGACATCAACTGGACATACCCCATTTTCTCTAGCATACGGCTGCGAGGCAATGTTGCCCATTGAGGTCGAAATTCCAACGATTCGAACTCATATTTACGACCAAAGTTCCAATCATACTCAGCTCGAAGAAATCCTAGACTTGATCGAAGAAAAAAGGGAGGAGGCTCAGCTGAGAAATGTTGCTTACCAGCAACGAACAACAAGATATTTTAATAAAAGGGTTCGAAGTCGAAAGTTCGGAGTAGGAGATCTGGTATTGAGACGCGTATTCTTAGCAACCCGAGATTCAGCAGCAGGAGTACTCGGGCCAAACTGGGAAGGACCATACCAGATAGAATCAGTCATCCGCCCTGGCGTATACAAACTTGCGAGATTAGATGGGAGCCTGATACCTCGAGCATGGAATGGCGAACACCTTAGACCATATTATCAATAGTGTAGAAAGTGTCGCCTGTAACCATGATTTTCTATCCACGTTAGTTTGTTTTTGAATTTCATCAAATAAAATGTCTACTTTGTTTCACATGTAATTTATTTTTATTTTTGCAATCTCTCTTAATTTAATAACCTATGGTCACACTCATAGGATATTAAGGGGGCAACATTGGTATACATACCTCCAGCTTAAAAAATAAAAATTATTTGGATACAACCAAATACGCGAGCTTAGATAGTTCGGACTTAACCGAGTTATCAAAAACAAAAAAGTATTTGGATATAACCAAATACGCGAGCTTAGATAGTTCGGACTTAACCGAGCGAGCTTAGATAGTTCGGACTTAACCGAGTTATCAAAAAACATTAAGTATTTGGAAATAACCAAGTACGCGGGCTTAGATAGTTCGGACATTACCGAGCTACCAAAAACCAAAAAACGTTTGGAGTTTAACCAGATGTGCAAGCATAACAGGTTTGGAACAAACCAGCCAAATTATCGATCGATGATAAATGGGAGCCAAAACCCATCACAAAATATGTCGAGATCGAGGCTGGAACATCTTAAAATAGTTTCGAACTCATAACCTCGGAGCTAAGATACTAAGGATGAGGAAAAGTGACTAAAAGATTAACCAAATCATTCATATTACATGCCATATAAGTACTTTTCAGTTCATGGTTAAAGTAATGTCCGACCTTGATAAATAACGAGGTTGGAAACGGATAATTCGAATAAACTATGCATGAATGCATCGAATTTCGAGCCTAAATCCAAACTATGTTTGTATGCATAAATAAACATAACCGGTCCATCAATTATAAAAATATGCAAAATATTTCGAGCCAAAAAATGTAAGCATATAAAAGAATAATAAAGGGAATTGTATCAGCCCCGTGGGCGTAAGTTAAAATAATTACAGAAATAATGGGACGCAGCCCCGAAAACTGATCTCCCCGAGGTCAGATTCAAAGAAGAGGAGTCTCCTTGGCCTTCTCAGCATCAGTGGCACCGGACCCCTCAGGACGAATAGCATGACTATCCTCCTGAGCTCCCTCCGAAACGGTACTCGGAGCAGCTTTATCCTTCTCGAGCTGCTCAGCCTCTTCCTTCTCGAGCCGAGCATTCCATCGTTCGAGGAAGGACGCCTCGAGGGGACCCAAAAAACTGGTGTCCAGTTCTTCGTTATAGGCCCACATCCGGTACATGGCTGAATCGACCGTCGTTTCCTTCTTTTCTTTGAACTCGGCAGTAAGGCGGGTTTTGATATCCTCCATGAGGTCGAGGGTGACGGCCTTGTCTTCCTCGAGCTTCTTATTGGTCTCCCGAAGCTGGATGTTATCTCTCTTTTGCTCCTCGAGTTCATTTTTCAGCTTCCCAAGCTCCTTGGCCATTTCCTCACGCTCCTTAACCACTGCCTCGAGCTTAATGTTCGCTCTAAGGTGGAGGTCCCTCTCCTCTTGGGCAAGGGTCCTGCTCGAATGGACCTCGTTGTTCAGCTCGTAATTGAGCTGGGCAGTGAAAGCAAGAGCCTGAAAAAAGGAAGAAACCATCATTAGCCTCGAGACAGTATGAATGTAAGCAAAGGGAATATAGGATACTTACCGCGGCAGTATGCTCGATACTCTTCTCGTACAGGACAGTGCGGTCCCGAGTGCCAGTTAGACACTGCCACTGAGGAGCCTCGAAATTGCCGTAGCTCTGGCCAATCCGGGACATTACATCCGAGATCAGCGTAGATCCGTGAGGACCGGCAGCATTATCCACCACATACGAATCCATATGGGTGGAAATGGTTAGCTTATGAGCTCGGGAAGCAGAAGGTCTTTTGACGAGCTGGGTAGAAGGCATTTGACCCGCCACAGGAGGTTGGGATTCGACCACGGCAGCGATACCAGTCTGCGAGGCCGGCGTCACCACAGAGACGACGGCCTGCGAGGGTGGTATCGTCGTGGGGGCGTTAGTCTGGCCAGTCGACGCCGCAGCAGAGCTCGAAGCCGGCGGGGGAGGAGGAGGCGTTTTCCTAGATCTCTTGGAGCTTTTCCCAGGCTGACTGGTTGTCAGTCCCCTTGCCCTGGGGCGCTTGCTCCTCTTGGCACCCGCATTGTCGATGAGGGCGTCGAGGTCGGAGTCCATATTGCCTGCACAAGTCATCACAGTGAGTCAGTAGAGTGGTGAAAGAAAAAACCTAACTGGAACTTTCCCCCGAGCTTGAGCTTGGGGACCATGAAATTCCCCCGTCTTCAGAAGAGGCGGGGGGAGGGCCTTCCCTATAAGTTGGTGATAACCTCGAAAGGTCCCTATAATCATTGGTCCCATACTGCACAGCTATCCCATTCCACATCTCGTCCGTGGTATACATAGTGTCGTATTTCCCGAGCCCACTATCAAACCTATGGACACAGTCATCTACCCAACTCCATATGTAGAAGTGGTATCTATCCTGTGGGCACGAGACTAGTCTATTGGGCCTGTGTTTTAATAAAGTGGGAGACCACATTCGCGAAGTAGGAAGGGTTTTACCTCCATCGGAGTCCGAACCCGAGGCTTCATCATTTGCCTCGTTCCCCGACCGCGGACTTCTCGAGTGAATTGGGAGAGATGCTTTCCTTTCCCTCCTCGGAGGAAGGATGCTTGTGGGCAGAGGCACTTCCTCCCAGCGTTCATATTTGTTACTGGACCAGTCAGAGGTTGACTGGCCCTGTCCCAACAAGCCACAAGCTCGAAGCTTGTCCTCATGTAGCAGAAATGAGAGAGACCTCCTGCCATAAGGGAGTCGGAGCAGGCTCTCTCTGTGCTCCTTCATTGTCTCGTCAGGGGTGGGACGCTGAAAGTTAGCTGAAAGGCGAGATACACTTCAACTAAACATGGATTCAAGGGCTAAAGATTCGAGCTCAAAAATAGAAAGTAACGGGAATACTTACGAATTCGCCTAAACGAACGATGTCGAGACGGGAACAGACCGTCTGTCCAGAAAAAAGCCCTCTTGAAGTCAGGAGGATGGTTTGGAAGATCTTCAAAGATTTTTGTCTCTTTGGGGTAGCTCGAAAGATAGTAGAAACCATCTCCTCCCCGAGCTCGGGAGGGATTACTCTTCAAGCAAAAGAGATATAAAATCTCTTGGGGTGAAGGTCCTGTCCACCCCTGCTCGTGAAACAAGGACCTCAGGGCAGACAGCACCCTGTATGAATTGGTGTTGAGTTGGAATGGAGCCAACCCAACGAAATCGATAAAGTCCCTGAAAAAGGACTTCAGGGGCAGCAAAGCTCCTGCCTTTAGGTGTTCCTGGCTCCAGGCTGCGTATTTCACACTGGAATCGCGGCCCCCAGGAGCGAAGCAGCTCCGTTCATGCCTTGTCGGAGCTCGACACTTCAGTGTGTCCAACGAGCTAAGGCCATGAATGGCCAGGATGTCAGTTATCTGGTCGGAGGTGGTAACCGAGCTCTGGTAGAATTCGGCTTCAAACATCTCCCTCCTAGGCTGCGAAGATGAAGGCTCCGCCATTAAGGAAAACTGGAGTTCCCCCGGGTGGTATGCTACTGTGACTTTTAACGCAGGGTCGAGGGGAACTGGCCTAGGTCCTGGGTTAGGCTCCGGATAGATGGCTTCTCGAAGAACCCTTCTCTTCTTTTCGATGACCTCGTCTATCTGACGACGATAGTGGGCTCGAATGTCTTCTTGCTCCCGTGCGATCTCGTATTCTTTAATCCGACGCTGGTTCCGGGCAAAGATCGATTCCGGGCTCGGAGATTTGGGCTCGTAAGGAATTGCTCGTAGTGACCCCCACCGTCTTTCCGGATTCTGTGACATCTAACGAGAAAGAAAAAATGGTGAGGGCCATGCATGCAAGGATCACGAGCTCGACAGAATGAGCTCGGAGATTTAAGGACAAGAAACTAAGAATTTAGACCCTCACTAAGGGGTCAGAGCGCGTGTTCCACAGGGAAGAAAAAGAACGTGGATGATTTTTTGAAAATCCCGAAGTTCAAGGGAAAGAAAGGTGGCGGTTAGCCAGGAAAGGGCTTTTTCGGGTTTCGTGTAATTGTCAAGAATAAGGGTTTTTACCCGAAAACTTGGTGTACAAGAAACATAGCCTAAAATTTTCAAAACCCAGAAAGTTGAATCAAAACCCAGAAAGTTGAATCAAAACCCAGAAAGTTGAAACCACATTCAAACGTCGAATCTGGATATAAACCAGAGACGAACTTCCAGAGTGAAAATTCAGAAAGCCTAAAAACCTATCGGTTCAAACCCTACTATCGCATCATGCTAAGAACGTAAACTAACATACACAGCAAGCACAGTATAAAAGGAACAAAAAAAATGGCGTACTTACACAGTGATGGGGAGTGCAGCGAAATCGTCGAGTGGAGAAGAGGTTGCAGGAAAGAACTCACTAACTCGTACAAACCAGGATTCTTTTGTTTCTTCGGCCTAGAAAACATGCAATGAGCATAAACTGTGGTAAGAGGTTTAGGGAGTGTTTTTCTTTTTTCTGGTCTGTGATGAGCAAATGTGAAGGAGACGAAGAGGGGGTCTTGTATAAATAGGTGGGAAAACTGAATTAATCAGGAGCGTTGATCAAAATCCTCAACAGATCGAATGGAGGGGAGTCAATGATAGGATGGCGCCGAAAAGCTGTCAGACGAACGATCGTGGGCATGTTCCCAAGGTACTCAAGTACCTAAAGTGAGCAATACCCATCTGGCACGTGTCCGTTTTTAAGAGTGTGACGGTATGGTTCCCAGAAAAAGTAGTTCAAAAGTTTCCTTCTCTTAGGACTCGAACAAATAATTTTGAGGGGGCAAAATGTTATACCCAGATTTCGAGCCATAGTAAATATGACCTCGAAAGCTGAGTTCGCATTAAAATGGTCTCGTGAGGGTTAGGGAACGTTCTACGATTGTAAGTCGAGCCTGCAAAGTATGATACATGACCTCGAGTGTAGTGACCTCGAAATGATTTCGATCTCGAAAGATAGCTCTGAGAGCCCCTCATCTTCAGGAACAACTTCGGAGCAGGGATCTCGAGCTCGATATGCCATCTCGAAAGAAATGTTAGCTCGGGAGATGTCAGTGGCTCGCACAATGACGTGAAACCTGGGATGCTGAAGCCTTGGAGATACGCTATGATCACCTTGAATATCTACAAGTATTGTAAATATGGGATGTAATCCTCATTTATTGATGTAAATCCCCAAGAATCGTGGGATATTATTTAGTCAGTTATGCGTTTCCTGATCTTTGGGGAACGTTTCCTTTTATATCTGATTATTGGCATTTAAGGCCATTTATTTTTATTCACAAAAGAGTAACTACCCAAAATATGTGGGATAGTATTCTGGATCCTTCTCTATAAATAGAGAAGTCATGCACCATTGTAAAGGACCGAATTTCTGATTCTTGAGAGAAATCTCTGGAGAATTCATGCTAAAGAATTGTTCAGAGATAATCTTGAGATTAATAACAGAGACTCGTGGACTAGGCAGATTTAACTGCTGAACCACGTAAAAACCGTGTGTCTGAATCGTTTGTTTGTTTTAGCCATTGTCTTTAATTGTTTGCGTGCTCTCTTCTTTTATCTGTTGACGAAAAACGGCGTCAACATATATGTATATATATAAATAATATGTTGTCTAGTTTAGCTTTTTCTCGTATTATTCATGTCATATTACTATGCTCATGAAACTTGACAACTCATTTAGGTAGACAACTTTTCTTTCTTGGAAAATAGTTTTCAACATGACAATCAACTTTGTTTAAAACTGTACTGCTACATGGCAATAAAAATCTGAAATGAAAATATTTAAATCAAGTTACCATTATTTCAAGAGAATAATTCTCTAATATGCATGGCATATTATTCAACTACTAAAAATTGTTTAAATATAATGACAGTCATGTACCCCTGGATGATATTGCTGCACTTGATCTCTCTTTTTGTTTTCCTTCTTGTTCACCGACTATTTGGTTTAAGAATTAACAAAGGGCAGCTGTAGTGGTTTTTTGGTTTTTGGAGTCTCTAAATTTCTGCAGTCCCTGAAATGGTGTTTTAGAAAATGTCTACTGATCAATCATGATTGATTTAGTTTCCCTTTGTTTGGTAATATTACAGTTGTCTTTGGGTTTTTAAGAAATCAATAGTATAGAAGAAAATGGTGTTGGTTTATGTGGTTGTGAAATATTATGTCTTTTTTCATTGCCTTAACATACCTACTATTTTGTTAATTTTGGTGTATCTTCATTGTTTTAGATATTTGATTTTGGACTAGCAAAATAGATGCCATCTTAATGGACTCATCATTCAATTGCTCTTAATATTTCTCAGGCTGACCTTATCATCAACAAGGTATATTATCATATTATAATCTTATTTTCATTCTATCCATATATGTACTTACCATGTGTTGTATGCACAAGTAGTAAGCCGCATGCTTCTTCATTCCTGTATTGTGACGGTTTCTCTCTGTGTTAACGGAGAAGATGAAGAATGGTAAGTGTTTTTCTGTTCTTTTTTCTTTTTGTTAGTTTCTCACTGATAACTGAAATGTAATTGTGATATAAAATATCAATCTTTTTCTTACTAGTAACTCAAATTTTGTTTTGAATTTTTTGGTTTGTTATGCTATAATCTATTTGATATATGTTCAGGTTTTATAATATTGCTTAATCGGTAGTATTTATGTTCAAGATTCTTCTTAATCTATTAGTTTTCTGAATTACTATGCTCTGTCATGCTTAGTATTATTGTTCACTACAAGAAAAAGCTATATTAATAGTATTGACTTTGCACATTTAAAAGAAAACGTCATCCAGCCCCCTGTGAAATTTCTGGGGTCATTTAGGTGGCTTTATACTATATTATATTTTCTTTTCTTGCTAAGTACTATGGACTTAGAATCTCATGCATATTACCTACATAGTGCATGTCTTTATATGTGTGTATATATGTATATTAATTTCTCATTTATTGTATATTTGCTAATGTGCTGTGAATAATTGGTAATTTGGTTTATTAATGTCTATGTCATTTTATAAACTAACTAGCTTGAGCACTTTTAAATAGTGACTGAGAGGTATGTATTCCTTAGTTTTAAGAACGAAGACTAACTATTTAAGCCAGAGGCTATCTAGTTTGATAAGAAAAATACAACTTTTATATAAATCATTTTTGTGACTAACAACCAATCATCTTTTTTATTTATTCTGCAACCTCAATTTCTCTGTTTATTTTAGTTTTGGTTTGACTTTAATGGTGTTTATTCTGTATTGTAGGCTAAAACTCTACTTCGATATTTAAGAGAACCAAGGCAACAAGAAATTCTTCTTCAAGTTGTTGGGTATTATTTTCTTTCTGAGGATTTGATGTATTATTTACATTGAGAGTAATGAATTTTTATTGAGAATTATTTAGTCTCATGGGGATTTGATGTATTATTTACATTTCAATTGTATGAATAAATGTTCTATGTAAATGAATTTTTATTATGATAAATATAATTTTTTTTGCAAGTTATGGTAATGATAATTAATTATGTGAGTATTTTTTTTATTTAAATTTATATCAAACTTCAATTGTTAAAAATATAATTAAAAGTTCTAAAAAATTTATATCGAAAAATTATTATTTATATATATATATAATATAAATTTAATTTTACAGTGACACGTATTAACTGTCGGCGTTGCCAGCAACGGCGACACGTATTAACTGTCGGCGTTGCCAGCAATAGCGACACGTATTAACTGTCGGCATTGCCAGCAACGACGACACTTATTAAATGTCGGCATAGCCAGCAATGATGACACTTATTAACTGTCGGCGTAGCTACCCTACGCCGGCATAGACAAATACGACAGTTAGTCGACTGCCGTCATTGCTCAATAGCGACAGTTAAAAACTGTCGAGAAATCCCATTTTTGTAGTAGTGATTATGAGATGTAACTCTTACCTTTGAATTTAGTATTCTATGTTTATGTAAATAAGAATTAGTTTTCTCTCTGTATGTTTTGTTTGTTTAAACTAATATAGTTTTTTTTTTTTTTAATTTTTGTAAGATTACTCATCTAATTTTATTATGCTATTACTATATGAAAAGAAATCTCACTAACCTTTTTAATGTTTCTGTAAGCCAAAATGTAGGAATCTAATGGTTTAATTGCTTTTGCTACTTCTTTAGAGAAGTCAATAATCTCTCTAACATCATCAGACTTTTTCCCAGTGGAAACTGAAACAAGTGAAATGGAACAACCAACTGGACTCATGAAAATATTGCTTGGACTTGGATTTGATATATCGAAAAGCTGGAGGCATTGGGTACTTTGAGAAGGAATCTGGAGGAGAGGATACATTTCCATTTAAACCACCTTATGTGTCTGACACGACCACATATGGTGACATGCCTAAAAAAAGCTTCTATGACTCTTCAACAGGTGGAGATAGCCCAAATTACTACCAGCAACAATTGCACTCTGATTATAGGACTCAAGCTACAACTTCTAAGGGTCCTTTGGTAAAACAATATCAGCAACCAAGAAGAGGCCATCATGATAACCATGAACTCTCAGAGGAACATATAAGTGTCAGTAGGTATAAACACGATAGAGAGTACTGTTCCAGAAGTCCAAGACATGTCCGGTCAAGTGAGTGCTCTCGTAGATCTGGGAATTAGAGTTTAGATGGAAAATAATAAATTCTAATGATTTGTTTTTATTAAATATAAAATAAAATAAAATTTAAATATAGTTTAGAATAATCATATTTAAAAAAGTAACTTATATTTCTCGATCTTCTTCCTAATATTTATCTCACAAAATTAGTGATTTTTTTTCCTAAAAAAAACACAATTTTATAAATTATTATATATAAATAATTTGATAAAATAATATTTTTTTGTCACTCTCTCTCTCTCTCTCACTACAATTCACCGAATCAGTCCACTTTTTCTCTCCCACTCTCTCAATCTCAAAAGCGACAAACCCAAATACCAGAAGAACAACAATGGCGGACAAACCAAGCCGAGCTCTTGTATTGTACGGAGATGGCTTGGCTCGTCTCATCAATTCATCACATACCCATCTCCACTCACTTTCCTCCATAGCTTCCTGTGGTTTCTTGAGCCTCCCTAATGCTCCTGCTTCAGGTTTTTATCTCTCTCTCTCTTTCTCTCTCTCTGTTTTTAATTTTCGAATTGTTAAGATAATCACTACAATGAAGCATGTATATTGAGTAATCAACTTCTTCCATGGCTGAAGTAATAAACTTTATAAGCTTAAACTTCATGGCAAAGATTAAGTACCCTATATAATACCTATTGAGTTTTATTACAAATGGGGTCAAATTAGGGCTCACAATTACGTAGGAAAGGTTTGATTTTGATCCTTTGAATAAAAAAATTGTTAAGTTTCTGCAATTGGGTATGCGTTTGTTTCTACTGATATTGTTTATACTTTCTTTCTCAATGTTGGGATTTACTTGGATTTAGATAGAGAGCGAGGATGAGAGAATAGTTAGGGAATTTGCAATATGAGAATCACAGTTCAGAGCCTCTGTCACGTTTCGAGGACAGATACAACCCTTCAAAGTCTCATGACACACATGAAGATGGTAACTCTTCCATCAGCAAATATTATGGATCAGATAAATTTCATGATAAGGAGAATTGAACCAGGGACCACAAAATACAATGGGACAGTTCCTGCTTGCCATTCGGGGTAAGTGAAAATATGTTCTCTTTGCCTTCAGCTTTATGATATAATATATAATGTTTATCTATTTGTAATGTGGTACTGAATGCGAAATGTTGTGTACTCTTGAAAGGATGTGTACTTTTGAAATGATGCGAAATGTTATTTACTATTACTGTTAAATTGTAATTTTTTTTTTAGCATATTCTGTTAAAGTCGTACCAAATTCTGTTAAACCATACCAAAATCCGTTAAATACCAAACACCGTTAGATAACCATTTATATGATAGGTAAGATATATATATTTATATATACTAGATACAAATAACGTGCAATATGCACGTTTGTTTAGTTTTATTTATATAATTTATTAATTATTTTTATTAAATTTATATTAATGTCATATAAATTTTGAAATAAATATCATATTTTAATTAAATAATTTATTTATTTTTTTAAGTTTATGTTTGTTCTAATTTTTGAATTTTGAAGTGACAACAAGAAATTATATATTATATATTTAATGTAATACTAAATATTATAAGTGGATTTTAAATTTAAGTTTTTTACCAGATTTAAAAAAAAATAATTTGTTGCTAATTCACAATAGATTATATTATATGTTTAATACGATATTATTCTAATAAGTGAGTTTAAGTTTAATGAAATTTTATTTAAGTTATAAAACTTATGATTTTATTATTTTTAAATAATTATCATTGTAAAATATCTCAAAAATATCATATTTTAATTTGTTTAATTATTTATTATGTTAAAATAATTATTATTGTAAAATATCTGAAAAATCCTATTTTAATTTATTTAATTATTTATTATTTTTAAATAATTATCATTGTAAATATCTCAAAAATATCTTATTTTAATTTTTTAATTTTTTATTTTATTTTATTTAAATATTTACAAACTACAGTTAAATATAAGAATATTTTATTAAATATAAGAATATTCTGTTAGAGTTAATATTAAAAAAAATAAAAAATCCTTAAAACCAAAAATTTTCCTTACCTACACACTTATTATATATCTAAGTGTAGATATTCCTCCAATGCAGAAAATGTAATCTCATCTAACAGAAACATAATTTAGATCAATATATGTAAAATAAAAACACCTAAGAAAAGAGTAAACAATGCAAGATTTGTCCCAAACACAAACAAAAAATAAAATCAAACCGTTCTTTGATAAAAACAATAAATATGAAAAATGATGGTGACCATAAAGGTAATAGCTAATGTCTATTTTTTATTTATTACAATATTTACATTCATAACTAATTCTAAACTGAACACGTGCCTTGCACGTGTCTTTCTTTACTAGTTACAGTAGATACAAGGAAACGATACTTACGTATAAGCACAGCACATACATCATCCGTGTACGTTTAAATATAACTAGCTAGGCTAGCCGGTGCCCGTAACGCCGAGATCTTGCTTGTTCTCGTTCTTGCCAGCACCAAAGACCGGACCGCCTTCGCCGGCAGAATGATGAACCTTGTCCTGGATTTTATCGATCTGAATACCGCCTTCATCCTCCTGCGATTTCAACTCGGTCCTTGTTCTGTTCTCTCCTCCTGGTATCGATTCGTACGTCGTTGCCGTTTCGAATCCTTCGGCTGAGCTCCTTGGGCCCCTGACATGTTTTTAATCTAATTAGTTTTTCTGGGATATCTTTTATTTGATGGGATTGGGGTCTCTCCTTGATTTGTTGTTTCCTTAATTGCTGGTTTATTTTAAGAGCCACACTATATATATATATATATAAATATAAAGATACATGTACATAAATACACATATGTGTATTGTTTAAGTAGTGGGGAGTTAACGTGGGTTGTTGACACAGTTCCAGGTGTCCTCTACTAGCATGCGTGGCTATCTTTTGCTAAGCCAAGTGGCTCCATATACGCACTATATGAGATGGGAGTTGGACACTTGCCTTTGTTAAAATCAGTTTGGAAGAGAACTGTGATTAGACCAAGCTTACGTCAATTCATTTTTCATGCGTGTGGTATATATGGATACTGGTTCTTATCGTTGATGAATTTTGATAACAGTCAAAGGGGTCATTTTAGGACCTTCCCGAGATGAGAGTTAATAGTATTACTCGCAAAGTCTTATGAATACTAGTCTTAACATGGCAAAGATCATGTAAAAAAATTGACGGACTAAATATTTATGAAAAGGTTATAGTTATTCTAAAAAGTGCTGTACTAACTAATAATTTAGACAGAAAATTATTAGATCCTTCCATTTCCCTATCATTAATACGATTTCTGAGCATGCCAAATGATTTGAATTGTGTTGCAACTTGAATCTCTAATGCTCCAGGAGCCAACAATTTAAAGGCCATAATAAAATTGCGGACTTTAATTGGTAAAACTCAACACACGACTTTTAACATGACATATAATTACACACAATAATATGTTATCAAAATCTAAATAAACAAACTTCTACAAGAGAAGAGAAGAGAAGTCATTACTTTGTGACCGTTTAGTAAAATATTTATACCACACAATATGTCAATTAACTCAAAAATAACAAATCAAACCAAGGTGTTTCACAAAAGATCTCCATTCTTAGAACTGTGTTAGAATCTGTGTTGCAAGTTTGCCAGTTTGCTGTGCTTGGTCTTCCTGTATGTATATGGTCTTAGAACTGTGTTGCAAGTTTGCTGTATTTGGCTTCTTTTTAGACTCTTAATGAAATTCTCCCTTTATTAAAAAGCTCTACAATATTTTTACCAAAAGCTCTACAATTTTAAAAATATTAATTAGAATATATATATATACTAGATACAAACAACGTGCACATATATAAGTTTGCTTGATTTTATTTATAAAATTTATATTAATGTCATATAAAGTTTGAATTAAATATCTTATTTTAATTAAATAATTTATTTATTTTTGTTTAAGTTTATGTTTGTTCTATTTTTGAATTTGGTAGTGACGATAAAAGATTATATATTATATGTTTAATGTAACATTGAATATTATACATATATTTTAAATTTAAGTTTCTTGCTACATTTTAAAAAAAAAACAATTTGTTGCTAATTCACAATAAATTATATTATATATTTAATATAATATTATTCTAATAAGTGAGTTTAAGTTTAATTAAATTTTATTTAAGTTATAAAATGCATGATTTTATTATTTTTAAATAATTATTATTGTAAAATATCTCAAAAATATCATATTTTTAATTTATTTAATTATTTATTATTTTAAAATAATTATCATTGTAAAATATCTGAAAAATATCCTATTTTAATTTGTTTAATTATTTATTATTTTTAAATAATTATCATTGTAAATATCTCAAAAATATCATATTTCAATTTTTTAAATTATTTATTTTATTTAAGTTTAAGTGTTACAAACTACCGTTAAATATAAGAATATTCTGTTAAATATGAGAATATTCTGTTAAATTTAACATTTAAAAAATAAAAATTCGTTAAAATCAAGAATTTCTGCTATCTACATACTTATTATATAGAATAGATATCATACGATTCATAGAAAAATTTACATACAATATAATTTCTTAAATAATTAATTTTAGACCTTGTAACCTCATTGATATAACTCAAACGAGCATGAAATGTATGGGTATTTGTACACAAAGTTCCCTCAAGGAAATTTTAGTTAATTTTTTTTCGATAAGACCAAAATATTCACAGATTTAAAATTATTTAATAAAAAATAATTTAAATTAAATTTTAAAAAAATAAAATAAATTAAAAATATATTTTAAAATATAAAAATTAATTTACAAATTAAAATAATAAATATATATAACGTTGAATTATTAAGCATGGACCTTTTTCACTTAAATTATAAAAATTAAAATGAAAAGACAATTAAAAAAAAGCTGGTTTAAAGTTTAAAAAAATTATGTAAATTAAATAAAGTTAAAATTCTTATTTAAATGAAATAAAAAAAATTAAAATTAAAATTAATAATTAAATAAAAAATATGATTTAATTAAAGTACACCCTAAAAGTTAAATATTAAAGTAACAAATTTTCTCTTTCTTCCTCCACTTCCATCTTTACCTTTTATTCTTCTTTGCAAGTAGTGTGCCCTTATAAAATCACATTTTTTTTTTATGTAATTCATTAATTTTTAATAAAATAGTAGAAATTATTTTGTTCAGTCAAATTGTGTTTGTTTACATATTTTATTATATGATTAATTATTATTAATACAAACGTTTATAAAATCCCGATATAGTTATTACAGTGACTTGCTCACAGTGGATTATAATTTTAATTATATGTTCAAAAGTATTTTGTCCTAAGATTAAATTAGTAGATTGGATTTTTACTGATTGGATAATCTACGATAAGATCTACTTACACATCTGATATGATGTCATATCCAAGACATTGACCAAGGAGATAAGATCATATGTATTTTGTTACATTGGACTGGACCGATATTGATTATTGACAAGATAAGTATCGTTATTATTTAATATAATCATATAACAATGTTGGTCATATGTCAAATCAATCTTAATTCTGGATAATTAATATTCTGCTAATTGTATTATTCAAGTCTTTTAATTTGTTCGTTATCAACTTACCCTACGAACCAGCTCATACATAGATATTGGAGATTTGGTAGTATAATTGAGTGAGAGTATTTATCATAGATATGAAATCTATAACTTCTGTCTAAAGAGTGAAACGATGATTTTCATATAGCTTGGTTCAAGTGTTAAATGATAGAATACTCATTTCAGCAATTAAATTTACGAAAATATCATTTACAAGAAACTTAGTGGCAGTTAAGGATAAAATACCAATGAGGGGTAAAACGATAATTTGCACCCATCTCATTAGTAGATCATCTATACAGGATTGAATGATGGTTATGGTTATAACAATGGATAACGTATTTCCATTTGGTGTAAAACGTTCTATGAATTCAAGAGTGCAATTCTAAGTCTATAGTGGAGTCGCGAGGAATTAATAAGTTAGTGGGATTATTTTTTATAAATAAACTCACGGCAACTTATTGGAGCTTGAGTTCATGGATCCATTGTCCCCATGTCATCTCTTATCAAAATGAACCTAGTAGTCTTGAATAATTAATTATAAAAATATCATATTGACTAGGTCAATGAAAATAAATAATATTAAATTATTTATTGATATTTTATGAGAAAAGAAATAATAGAAATTTTGAGATTTTTTTTACAAAGTCTCAAAAAGAGAGTATTATAGCCAATTGAGACAATTTTGTTAATATTGATAAATTGGTATTAATATTAATAAAACGAATTAAATAAAGGTCAAATTCTAATTGGTTAATTTTGACAAGTATTTAATTAATTATAATTATTAAATAATTAAAATAAAATGGGTAACTAAAACGTATTTTATGTCATAGTTAATTGACAATATATACTAGTGTTATAAAATAAATTAGGCCAGATGAATTTGACAAGGTAAAATTCACTACTAATATTCTATACCTAGCTGTCCACTCTCTCTTAGTTTTCTCTCTAGGAATTCTCTTCTCATGTGTTGAAACTTGTCCACACAAACACTATGTTGTTTTAGAGAAAGACTTGGAAGACTATGATCTTGTTTCAAAGCAGTTTGGATTCCTTGCAATACCTAGCATTCAACAAGGACAAAATGTTGGGAATCCAAAAGGGTGTAGTCATTGTTCCGCTACGCATCTCGTAAGTACTCTAATGATTTTATTGTTGTATTTACGAATCTCTGTATGAAAATCACTTCTATGCATGTATTTATGTTTTTCTATTGTATGTTATTTTGTGCAATAGGGAGCATGCATTGAGATTTGTATAAATGATCCTGCAGATCCAAAGGTTGATGAGCAACCTATATTGCCTAAAGAGTTGGGATCTAATGAGAAATGTTCTCAAGTGGAGACGCCGTATCTAGTAGAGGAAAACCTTGAAGAAGTCACATAGAAATTTCATATGGTTCGTCAAGTTGAGGATTTTCCCAAAACCTACTAAGAAGTCTTTAAGAGACTCCACGTTTTAGGAGGCAATAAATGATGAGATGGATTGAATTATGTCAAACCACATATGAGAATTGATAGACCTTCCATAAGTTTTAGGGCCCACTAGGTACAAAGGAGTATTTTAGAGAAACTATCTCACCGATGACACCTTACGAACATTCAATGCTAGATTAGTAGCCAAAGGTTTTAAACAAAAGGAAGAAATAAATTATTTTGACACCTATGCATCTGTTGCTTGGACAACCACAATAAGAGTTATATTAGCCTTATCATCAATATATAACTTTAATGTTCATCAAATGGATGTCAAAACTGCATTCTTAAATAGAGATCTTGGTTATGAGATCTATATGGAACAATCAGAGGGTTTTGTTCTAAAGGAAAATGAACATAAAGTGTGTAGGTCTGTTAAGTCTTTGTATGGATTAAAAAAAAGCACCAAAACAATGACATGAGAAGTTTGATAAAGCCATGTTTTAGATGGATTTAGACACAATAATGTAGACTGTTGTACCCTAATTTTAGCACGAGTCCTTCACTCAGCTCGGGTACAGCTGGCAAATAAATATGCGGAGAAATAACCAAGGAAATGATGTCTGTTTATTATCCACGTAAGCAACTCCGATTTCACCTAGGCACGAGCGATGTTAGGCGTCCTAGGTTTAACCCGAGCTGCAGACATGAAGGTTGTGAAGCACACACTCATGATATTCAAATGGTTGCCGAAGTACGAGCTCGGAGAGATATCCAGCTCGTGATAATTCGAATATATTGCGTACCTGCGAATCCCCAAAGACTCGGGTACTTTTATACGATTATTTATGACTAGCCTGTCATATTTAATGTCCTAGATATTAGGAGACCATTTATTTTATGATAAAATCATATCCTAATATAAATGAGAATTATTTGTATTAAATGTAATAAATATGTCATTCCGTGATTGACTCACGCGGTTACCCAAACCTGTCTAAGGAATTTCTCTACAAATACTGAGAATATTGGACAGGGAAATGGACGATTATTCTGTAATACTCAAACTTTTCCAAAATTGAGAGAGAAACAACAATAATATAGACTCGTGGACTAGGTGGATTTTAACCATTGAACTACGTAAAAAGATTTGTGTTCTTCTGAATTCATTCCATATTTCAGTTTATCATTAAGCACTAATTCAACCTTATTATTTCATCAATACACTGTTGGTGAAAAACTGCATCAACAGTTTGGTGCTTTCATTGAGAGGTGAAATTAGTGCTTTCATCAAAATCCCAGTCAAATCTCATCATTGTGGTCACTCGCTCAATGCACGACAATGAGATAGAATAGCCTAGTGGGCAGGAGGCCCAACATACAACTGTTTCAAACGAGCATGGCCCTGAAGTTCAGCAACATCCGAGAAAGCAACCGGCGGGCCACGACAATACTGGGAGTTCAGTGTCATTGCCACCAAATCCAAACCCAGAATACTTAATTGCGGTTGAGATGGAAAATATGCAGTTAAGAAGCCATCTTGCTAAGGAAAACATGCAAATTGAGGAGGTTTTGGCTCGGTTACCCCCTCTTGCAATCACCGTTAATGTCAGAAAGAGGCGAAGTGGGTCTCATAAGTCCCACAGGAATAACCAATCCAAACCAAGCCGGTCAGTCAGAACTGCCACCCCAAGTTCTGTGCCAACAGCGCGAGATTGCCAAAATGCTCAACCTATTTTCCCTCCTAGGGGTCATCAGGATATCAGTCGATCGGTTAGAACCGCAACCCTAAGTTTGGTGCCTCCATCACACGCGCCTAGGAATACCCATGGCAACCCACGAGGAGGGGTTGGAATAGGTTCACAGAGACAGAATGTTCCTGCCAACCCTCATGCATCACGATTGGATCATCAGACGCAGAGAGCTAGAAATGATGGGGCATAACAGAGGTGGGCTAATTTAGTTCGCCTTGATGGGATAAGGATTGCCTTGCCAGTTAGACATCCCCCGTCACCCATAAGACATCTGATGCCACCTCGTCCTACACAGGACATTCCTGCTTATGGAGACAGCAGGAGAAATCCTCCTCCATCTGCCCATACTTATGTCCCACGGACACGTGTCAAAAATCCAAATCCTCGGCCTCAACTGCGAGCTGTAAGTTTTGCAAATGGAATTTATTAGACTGAAATTCGTCGAAGGTCCGAGGGAAATCTAAGAAATCATCTAAGTTTGGCACAAAGTCCTCTATATGATCCACAACCTGATCTGCGAAATTGCTTGAATTTGCAGAGAAGAAATTCAGCCCGAGATGAGGGTGCTAGTTATAATCGTCAAGAGGGAGGTCCATCCGAAGTACGTGAAAACGGGAATGCCCCACCAAACCAAGCTCGAGCTTGGAGGGACAACAACTCGTCAAACGTGTACGATAGGATAAGAGCTGTTGAACAGCCCCAAAATAGCCTAGGGATTAGGAATCAAACCCTCGAGAGGCTAGCTCAGATGGAGGAGCAAATGAAAAAGCTTCTATCTGAAAAAGACAAAGACAATTGTGACTTAGAGGATGAGCTCGAGCTTTTCACCCCAAATATTGCGGCGACCACATATCCGGTGGGATTCAGAATGCCAGACTTGTCAAAGTTTGATGGAGATGAGGATCCGTCTGATCACCTTGGAATGTTTAACAACATGATGATGGCCCGCAATGTCGGACCCGATCTAAGGTGCATTTTATTCCCCTCAACTCTGGTTGGGCCAGCCAGACAGTGGTTTAAACAATACAAGAGGCATTCAATTAGCTTACGGAAGAAATTTTTTGCTGATCTCAAGAGAGCATTCAAGCTTCCCAGATAGCTTCGATTAAGGCTAATTCATTGGCTAATATGAAGCAGTAACCTGGCGAATCGTTGAAGGCATATCTAAGAAGGTTTGCCAATGTCGCTGCATGAGCTAGAGATGCCGACGATAGCTCCAAGCTCATGGCAATGAGGACAAGAATTCTTGTTGGAGGCGACTTGTGGCAAGAATTGCAGAGAAAATGAGTTAATAGTGTGGACGATTTTTTGTCACGAGCTCAAAGATAACCTAGAAGAAGCCCGAGCTTCTATCGCAGGAACTAGCTAGATCCCTACCTAGCCCGTTGGAGTGGTAACAAATGTTGCAGCTACAGCTCAAACCGTTACCCAGACTAACCAAGGGGGAAATATAAGAGGAAGGGAAATGGTGAGGGCGACCAAAGCGGGACAAAGAAAAATAAGTCCAGGGAGAAATTCAAACCTATTTACGCAACCTATACCGACCTCACAGATACTAGGGAGCGCATCTTCTTAGCCAACTCTACTCGCCTTCCGTGGAAGAAGCCAGAACCATTGAAAAACCAAAGAGTGAAGAGAGATCCTTCAAAGTTCTGCCGGTTTCACAATGATATCGGTCACAACACTGATGATTGTAGACAACTAAAGGATGATATCGAGACCCTAATTAGGGTGAGACCTTTGGCTCAGGGCGCCTGAAACCGAATGGTCCCTAGTCAGTCCATTGGACAAAATCCTCCGTCAGCTCCTGAAGCTCCAATGAATCAAGCCAGAGTCCAAGCAAATCAGGACACCCCTCCTCCAATAATAGGGGGAGATATAGCCACCATTTCGGGAGGACCCCATCTGGCAGGAACGAGCAGAGGTGCCCAGAAGAGGTACATTAACGAACTAAAACCCCATAACAGAGTGGAGTTCGTCCTAGAACAACGATTATCAAAACAACAGCAATTGGAAAAACAATCAATCATTTTACAAAAGAGGATGCTAGTCACGTCCAGTTTCCCACATAATGATCCATTGGTCATAATCGTTCAGCTCACCAATCGAAAAGTACGGAGGACACTAGTGGATAACGAGAGTTCTGTGAATTTTCTTTTTAGATCCACCTTGGAAAAAATGGGGTTGTCTGTAACAGAGCTGAAGGCGACCTCAATGATTCTGTACAAATTTTCTAGGGAAGGATCAACAGCCATCGAGAGAACCGAGTTAGTGGTAACATTGGGAGAGGACTCGCGAACTGCCTCCAAGTTACTCGAGTTCGTTGTGATCGATTGTCCAGTTGCATACAATTCAATTATGGGACGACTTGCATTGATGGCATTTGGGGCCATAACCTCTATCCGCCACCTAGCAATCAAGTTCCCCTCGACTGCGGGGATATGCACCATCAGCGGCGATCAGCTCAGTGCTAGGGAATGCTATAACATTTCTATGAAGGGAAAATCACAACTCGGGCAGCAAGCTATGGCCATAAGTGATGGGGTGAGGAGTCCCAGGATGTGGAAGACACTTGTGGGACAGAAGAACCTCAAGAAGCAAAGGATAGCGATGTCGTCCCATGTGATGACATTGACTCACGAATGGGCGAGGACAGGTCAGAACTCCAGGCCATTGAGGAGCTCGAGGAAGTAAGTATAGACCCCAAAGAACCTTCAAGAGTTGTTAAGATTGGAAAAAATCTTGATGATATAATGAAGAAGGAGTTGCTCAATTTCTTACAAAAGAATCTGGATGTCTTCGCCTGGTCACATGAAGACATGGTTGGAATAAGCCCGAGTGTAATCATGCACACTCTAAACTTGGACAAGATCGTGCTTGCGAAATCCCAAAAACAGAGGCATTTGGGAACAGAACGAGCTGAGGCACTGGAAGAAGAAGTAGCTTGACTATTAAAGTGTGGGTTTATTCATGAAGAAAAATACCCGATCTGGGTTGTCAATCCCATGCTGGTCCCAAAGCCAAATGGGAAATGGAGGACCTGCATCGATTTCTCCGACCTGAACAAAGCTTGCCCCAAGGATTGTTTCCTGCTGCCAAGGATTGATCAGTTGGTAGATGCCACGGCAGGTCACGAGCTCATGTCTTTCATGGATGCATATTCTAGATATAACCAGATCGCGATGAATCCTACGGACCAAGAACATACTATCTTCATGACCCCGACTAACGTGTACTGTTATAAAGCCATGCCATTCGGGCTTAAAAATACGGGAGCTACATATCAATGATTACTCTATAGAATGTTTTTGGATCAGATTGGGAGAAATATGGAAGTGTATGTCGATGATATGCTTGTCAAATCCAAGACTGCCGATAACCATATATCTGATCTGAAGGAATGTTTTGAGATCTTAAGGAGGTATGGCATGAGGCTGAATCCCCAGAAGTGTACTTTCAGAGTAGCATCACGAAAATTTCTAGGATTCATAGTCAATACGAGGGGGATAGAGGCAAATCCTGATAAAATTAGATCATTGTTAGAAATGCCCTAGCCTAGGTCGCATAAAGAAGTTCAAAGCCTGACGGGAAAGGTGGCAGTCCTGAACCGTTTTATTTCAAAATCCACTAACAAGTGCTTGCCGTTATACAACTTGCTCAGAGGAAACAAGAAATTTGAATGGACTAAGGAGTGTGAGTAGGCATTCCTTTTCCTAAAAACGCACTTAGCCGAGCCCCCAGTATTGTCAAAGCCTATGTCTGGAGAACCTCTGTTCCTTTATTTGGCTGTGACAGAAAATGCGGTCAATGACGTGTTAGTTCGAGAAGAAGACCGCGATAAAATACCGGTGTATTATATAAGCAAGAGACTTCTTGGAGCTGAATCACGATATCCACTAATAGAAAAGATGGCATTCTGTCTAATATTGGCTTCCAGGAAGCTCCGACCATATTTCCCGTCCCATTCAATCAACGTCATGACCGACCAACCTTTAAGGCAGGTACTACAAAAACCTGAAACATCGGGACGTCTTTCAAAATGGGCGGTTGAACTTAGCCAGTTCGAGATATTGTATGTGCCACAGACCTCAATCAAAAGTTAGGCCCTTGTTGATTTTGTGGCTGAATGCACCAGATTTCAAGAGGAGCTTTTGAAGGAACCGGTGCAGAAGTTGTGGAAAATATTCATAGATGGGTCATCAAACGAGAACGGATCAGGAGTTGAGATCATATTAATCTCTCCAGAAGGGCATCGATTCCATACAACTCTAAGATTTGGATTTGAAGCATCTAACAACAAAGCCGAATATGAGGCCTTGCTAGCTGGACTGAGAGTGGCGAAGGAACTCAAAGCAAAGGACTTACAATGTTATAGCGATTCCCAGCTCGTTGTCAATTAGGTGTTGGGGGAGTATCAAGCTCGAGGTACCAAGATGGCGGCTTACTTAGCCAAGGTGAAGGGGGAGCTATCCAAATTTGAGTACAGTACTGTTGAACAGATACCTCACGGGAAGAACTCTAATGCTGACGCTTTGGCAACGCTTGCCACCACTAAGGAAGCTGAGACTTTGAATGTAGTGCCTTTGGGGTTCTTGGAGAGTCCGAGCATGATAGAAAAAATGGTAGAGGTCAAGATGATCGACACAAGGCTGACCTGGATGACCCCCATAATGGAGTACCTTACAATGGGAAGACTACCTGAGGAAAGAAAGGACGCAAGAAAAATACTCTATCAAGCTCCGAGGTATGTGTTAGTGGATGGTACATTATACCGACGTGGTCATTCATTGCCTCTCCTACGGTGTGTTCTGCCTAAGGAGGCTAAAACCATTATGCAAGAAGTGCATGAAGGCGTTTGTGGAGATCATGCTAGGGGGGCAAAGCATTGAAAATATTGAGGCAGGGCTATTTTTGGCCCACTTTAACGAAAGACTCCATCTCGTATGTTCATAAATGTGACAAATGCCAGCGCTTTGCCACAGTTGTCTAAGCTGCTCCAGTCGAGCTAATGATGATCTCATCCCCGTGGCCATTTGCAGTTTGGGGGATCGACCTAATAGGATCCTTACCTATGGGAAAGGGAGGAGTTCATTACGCAGTAGTGGCAATCGACTATTTCACGAAGTGGGTAGAGGCCGAGCCTTTGGCAACCATCAGTTCAAAGAGAGTCCTGGAATTTGTGGTGAAGAATGTTTTATGTTGGTTTGGGCTTCCTAAAAAGATCGTGTCAGACAATGGGACCCAGTTCGACAGTGATTTCTTCACTGACTTCTGTGAAAAATACGGTGTTATTAAGAGTTTCTCCTCAGTAGAATATCCACAGGCCAATGGGAAGGTCGAGGCTGTGAACAAAACCCTAAAGGCGAGCCTTAAGAAGAGGTTAGATGAGGTCCAAGGAGTATGGCCCAAACAGCTCCCGCAAGTACTTTGGGCATACCATACTTCTCACAGAACCTCCATGGGACACACTCCTTTCTCCTTAACTTTTGGAAGCGAGGTCGTCCTTCCAGTCGAAGCTATGGTGACCACTCACAGGAAAAAGACATTTATCCAGGAACATAATGATGAATTACTTAACATATCTCTCAACCTGATTGATGAGAAATGAAAGGATTTGCAGTTACAGCTCACCCATTATCAACAAAAAATCACTCGTTACTTTAATTCTCAGGTCGAGAGACAAAGTTTTTGGATTAGGTGACCTGGTTCTTCGAAGGATCTTTCTGACGAATAAGGATCCCAAGGACGGCGTTTTAGGCCCGAATTGGGAAGGACCATATCAGATCGTGGAAGTTTTGCGTGAAGGGACCTTTAAGGTAGCTCAGTTGAACGGGGAGATAGTCCCATGAACCTGGAACGCCATGCATTTAAAAAGGTATTGCCAATAGTACGGTCATCCATGTAAGGCTTAAATATAAAAGCCATTTAATTAAATAACAAATGGATTATTAAATGATTTTTCTTGTTAAAGTGGTTTTAAATAATTTTTCTTGTTAAGGTTGTATTAGCTTGTGTATTGATGTTTGTAAAAGCAACCAAAAAAGTCTCTACATTCTGGTTTCTCTGGGGGCATATAACCCGAGGTGGATTAGAATAAGATCGCTGGATGAGTTTAAATTATTTAAAACCCTAGATACAACCAGGTACAAAACTATCCTGGATACAACCAGGTCAGAAACTTAGAAGCTTGGAAAATTGATTATTCGACGAACTTTTAAGATCTCGAGATGTCAATAAACCTAGCACGAACTAAGTTTAAATCACTTAAAACCCTGGATACAACCAGGTCCAAAACTTAGAAGTTAGGAAAATTGAATATTCGATAGCTTTTCTAAGAGCTCGAGATGTCAATAAACCTAGCATAAACTCAGTTTTAATCATTTAAAACCTTGGATACAACCAGATACAAAACTTTGAAAGTTGGGAAATTTTTTTAAATAAAGGGTTTTTTTAAAGCTCGAGTTATCAATAAACCTAACACGAACTAAGTTTAAAGTATTTAAAATCCCGGATATAACCGGGTCCAAGGCTTGATTCTTAACAGGTATGATATAAATCAACATGTAAAGTTTGGATATAACCGAGCTCAAAATATCTATCCCGATCTAAAAATCAATTCCTAAAATCTCGAATGTACTAGTCAAGGAGTCATAAATATGAGAGATAATAAAGGAAAGATGAATAGATAAAAAGTTAGATATATAAATTGAAAATAAATTTGTCCCGAGGAGAAAAACCTCGAACAGAGCCCAAGGGAAATTGTTTACAAAAAAAATATAAAAAACAACAAAAAAGATTGTCATTGAGCCCCTCCAGGGTGCTTTGAGGACATGACCTCCTCGCCTTCCTACTCGCCCGCTGCAGAAGCATCCCCCATTTCTGATGGCTTCTGCAAGATCCGAGCCTTGAATTTTTCAAGGTACAGATCCCACAGCGCGGGAGCCATGAAAGAAAAGTTTCCATCCTGGTTAAAGGACCAGCAATGGTACAACATGTCTTCCATGGACGACAGTGAGGCCGTCCTCTCTTCTTTAACTGCAGCCTCGACCTCTAGCTATTTTTCTTTGGCTTCATCAACCTCAGCCTGGAGTTGTGTAGTCTGAACCTAGAGAGCAGCCAAGGAAATCTTTTTCAGCCTGCTCGCTTTCCTAGGAAGACACGAGGGCGAACTTGGCATCATACTCGCTCTTTTGAGCAGCCGCAAAAGCAGCTTTGGCGGCCTGGTCGCCTTCTTGGGCAGCGGTCAGGGTAGTCTTGGCCGCATTGATTTCAGTCTGGAGATCGTCATTTCTAGCCCTAGCCTGGGCTATGCTGCGGTGTTGAGATAAGGAAGATTGCAAAATAACAATGCAAGTTAGATATATCTTTGATATGATAAAAAGAAAGATGTCACCAAGGAATGATAACTTGCTGTGAGGGTCATCCCCAAGGCTGACTCCAGGACGTTCTCCGGGATCCACTCCTCGATCATCCTCAAGTCCCTCGAGCTGGCTTTGTAAGCGTGCACCACCATGTGGCTTGCCGTCTCGTAGAGGATTTCCCCAAAAGGCTTCGGGGATCTTCTCCAGATCTTGGGGATCAACTGGTATGCGGATAGTCGCAGCTGGGGCAGGAGGAGCTGGAGGATCAACTTGTATTACTTGATCCCAAGAAGGCATAAAATGAGGTGGAAGAGGAGGAGGAGAAGTCCTCCTCTAAGTGACGGAAGACATCGGAGCTGTTGAGCTCGTGCCTTTCCCCTTAGCAAGAGACTTTGAAGCATTTCCTGCTGCTGAAGGGGTCTTCTTGGTAAGTCTGGGCTCTTCACGACAGGGCTCGAGCCAGTTTTCCTGGCCTGGAAAGCGGTGCGGAGGTCAGGAGCTCTGGTTTTTTCCATCTCTTCGCCTGAAAATAACAAAAGGGGATTAGGTCACAAGTAAAGTCAAAAGCATACTCAAAGAAAATAAATAAAGATCATACCCTTCGGGCTGGGGGAGGAGTCTATTATCATGACCTCTGGCCTTGGGACTACTTGAGGAGATGGAGAGTCTACGACTAGTATCTCTTGGATCCCAGGAGGTTCAAATTTTGGTTGTACCTCGGGGCTGGACTCATCTACGTACTGCTAAAATCCAGGGGCAAAGGTACCCTGGAGTAGGGAAGGCCATGACCTACAGTTGGTTCTGTACTCCTCAAAGATGGCGGACCTAAAATTAAAGGTATTATCTACAAAAATGGTGCCCTTAGGGTAACTATTGTCATGACGCAACACCAAGTGATCTACACACTGGAGCAGGGTGATATTATGGTCTGGGTCGTGAGGGTGATGATGGACGAGCTGATTTCGGTTAAATCTAACTATCCTAAAATCGGTAACAACCCTATCTAGTTCCCTATAAGGATATGGGTTACCTTGGCCAAAGGGGCTGGCTGCTGCCCCTGACGTAGCTCACTCTAAATCAGGATCCCGAACAGCCTCAGGAATCTACCTCTTTCGTACAAGAGGCGCCTCGTCCTCTTCCTCGTCCTCGCCTTCGATGGCCGGCAAGGCCACTTCTTGAGAGGGCGGAAGCTCGTGGATTACCGGGAGAGTAGCCTGGGTCCTTAAGGCCAATGTGTGGCCTTCGCCAATCAACTTACACGCCAGCATCGTGACATCATTCACGATCTGGCGGTAATCTTTCTCACTGGGGGGCAGCTCAGATAATTTCACGTACTGACCCCCAAGGGTCACGAACTTCGTCGTCCTCGAGAATATGGCTGCACGAGAAATACACAGTTAATACATGTACAAGGGAAATATCTTAGAAATAATAAAATTTCACGAGATGAGGTCAGAGAATAAAAACTTATGAGGACGGTTGAAGTATCTGTGTTCACAGTTTTGGAACCCGTTCGACATAAAGAACATGTCTTTATAGTCGTTAAGGTGGCTTGGGAGCTTGATGACCAAAGCAGAATTTGGGAATCTGGTGAGGTAGTAGAACCTGTCACCTCAACCTCTTTGCTCCAGGTTGGCCTTGAGGCAGAAGAAGTATAAAATATCAGCCGGAGTGGGGACCTCCCACTCATGCTTCAGAATCAGGTACTTCAACCCCGCCAACTTCATGAAATTTAGAAAATCCGCGAAGTATTGGTCCAAGGGATGGAAGGCGCCCGCCTTCAAGTGTTCGTCACTCCAGGATGATAAATCATCTTGGAGAGGGGAGCAGCTCCATTCCCCTTCAAAGGCAGGTTGGGCAATGAGGACTACAGTCCCGACCTCGATGTTGTGGCTCAACATAATTTTGATTAGCCTCCCCTGGGTCATGATTTTGGAGACGATTCTTTCCGCCTCAAAGTAGGCGTTAGGATCCACCACTACTTCCTTTTCCACCACTGGACCAAAGTGGGGAATGGGAGACTCAGGGGCAACCTCCTTCCCATTTTTCATTGGTTGAGAGGATGAGCTGGGTGCGTTCTTCTTGGGAGCCATCAGATCGCCTAGCGAATAGAATGACCTAATTAGTGGGTGGCCTAAGAGTTTTAAAGGTTATGACGCAGAAATACGGAGAGGGAATGTTTTATTTTTGATACACGAGCTAAGTTGGCCTCAGCCGCATCACATGATGTCACGCGCTACCCTAAGTTACGTGCCTCGGTTTCCTAACAGACCCCTGATGTTTAAGGATCCGTGTGTCAGAATATCAGGACACTACTTTCCTTGGGAGGCAGTTTAGTGCAAAACCACCCAAGAAGCGTGACTCCTAAGCAACCTGGTTTGGACCCTAAAAACTTTTCATTTTCTATATCCCAAAAGGGTATGTTATAAATTCCCCATGAATTACCCAACTTTACCCAGAAATTACCCAGTCTTATGAATGTCGTAGTTCTAAGGATGTTTTAGGGCCTACTCATTGAATATATGTTGAAGCCTATTTGCCAATAACATTTGGGGGAAATAACCTAAGATGAATATGGTGAAGTGCGTATGAGCATGGTGCAGAACCAAAAAAAAATAAAAGACCAGTAAAAGAAAAATTTCTTAAGAACCAAAAGACGAAGTACTTATAGTATGTTATTCGACGAAAATAGGTAGATTTTGTAGGGGAAAGCTCCTAGAAGACTCCTGAGTATCTGAGTGAAACAAATGGATTTTGGGTTTTTCTGAGAAAGAAGAAGGATTTGGAGATACAAAAGAGAGAAAATATGGAAAAATTTCAAATAAAAGGTGGTGAAACCTGAAAATTGCCTACCCTATTTATACGTAAACGACATAAATTAACTTGGGCCATCTGATTTGGTTAGTACAAGATCCAAAGGCCATGGTTAAAAAGACAAAACAACGCAAAAATGTGACAAGATAATTATTGTAAGCCTCGAAACTCGAACAGACACCAATTGTGGCCACGTGTCCAGTACTCGAGTAGTGGGCAGGCATGGTTTAATGCAGCAGAAGTCTAAAAGTCCCTACTATGTAGGTCAGAAGGTGACGTCATGAACCACGAGCAGGGACTTGGGGGGAAAATGTTGTACCCTAATTTTAGCACGAGTCCTTCACTCATCTCGGGTACAACTGGCAAATAAATATGCAGAAAAATAACCACGGAAGTGATGTTTGTTTATTATCCACGTAAGCAACTCCGGTTTCACTTGGGCGCGAGTGATGTTAGGCGTCCTGGGTTTAACCTGAGTTACAGACATGAAGGTTGTGAAGCACGAGCTCATGATATTCAAATGGCTGCCGAAGTACAAGCTCGAAGAGATATCCAGCTCGTGATAATTCGAATATATTGCGTGCCCGCAAATCCCCAAAGACTCGGGTACTTTTATACGATTATTTATGACCAGCCTGTCATATTTAATGTCCTAGATATTAGGAGACCATTTATTTAATGATCAAATCATATCCCAGTATAAATGGGAATTCTTTGTATTAAATTTAATAAATATGTAAATCTGTGATTGTCTCACACGGTTACCCAAACATGTCCGAGGAATTTCTCTATAAATACTGAGAATATTAGACAGGGAAACAGACGATTAATTTTGTAATACTGAAACTTTGCCAAAATAGAGAGAGAAACATCAATAATATAGACTCGTGGACTAGGTGGATTTTAACCACTGAACCACGTAAAAAGATTTGTGTTCTTTTGAATTCATTCCATATTTCAGTTTATCATTAAGCACTAATTCAGCCTTATTTTTCTTCAATACACTGTTGGCGAAAAACCGCGTCAACATAGACAAGTACTTATAATCTAAGACTTGTGATATCTATGTCATCTTGATATGTCTACATGTTGATGATGTGTTAATTTTGAGTAATGAGATGAGACGCATAATAGAAACAAAGAGGTTTCTATCTCTACCTTCAAAATGAAGGACCTCGATACCATTTTAGGTATAAAAGTGAGAAGAAATAGTGGGCATTATGCCTTTAGTCAATTCAATAATGGTAGATTGGTGGCTCAACTTAAGTATGTCAGTGCATTAGGGAGTCTAATATATGCTGCTCATTATACAAGAGCAGATATTGCATATACGGTTAGTAAACTAAGTTGGTTTACTAGCAATCCAAGTATCAAACATTGGAGGGCAATTGAGAGAGTTCTCGGGCACCTTAAGAGGGCCAAGAAGCTAATCCTCCAACATTTAAAGTTTCCTTAGATACTTAAGAGATATTCTGATGCAAGTTAGATTTCGAGTGTGGGAGACAATCTCACCGCTACCAGGTCGGTGTTTATGCTCAGAGGAGGAGCGTTTTCTTGAGGTTCAAAGAATGTATTTCACATTCTACCATGGAGGTCGAGTGGCTTATGGATCTCATAATGGATATCCTAATTTCTGCAGGTGAGGTATCGATGATCTCGATACATTGTCATAGACAAACAACATTAACTAGAGCTTATAATGGCACATATCATGGGAAGTTTAGATATATAAGTCTAAGACATAAGTATACGAGATAGTTGATTCAAGATGGAATTTAAAATTTATGTTTTTGGATCCAAAGTGATACATGGAGGTATCTAAGGATGCCCAAAAATTTTGGTAGCATTCGGAGCAATTTTAGGCCCCTTAGAGGAGGTGTTGGACAGTGAGGGTGGTGATGCATTGCTTCCTTGTAGGCGTTGCATCACCTAAATGTGAAGGGGTTTGAAAACCCCAGTAGGCAATGCATCGCCTATATGCAGGCAACACGTCACCTAACGTGTCTGTACGGACACATATTTAAGCTCCAGATGATGAGTTTTGAGGCTCTAATCCTATTGGTTAGACCTATCGACGATGCCTACACTATAAAAGTGTTCTTATAGAGTTTTGGAAGACTTGATCACTCTCTCAAATCTCTCTCTCTCTTTCTCTCTCTAGCTTTCATGAACCTCAAGTTTTCTCCAAGAAACTCATAAAGAAAGTGCTTTCCTTTGTAAGTTTAAGGCTTATTCAATCCCAATTCTCATTTCCTTTTAGAAAATGCCTCAAGCATCAATGGAGAGCTAGGAAATAGAGATTTAGGACGTGATACACCTTGTGTATAAGCCTTTGATTATGCATTACAATGAATAAGAAGAAGGTCTTTAGTGTAGATTTTTATTATTGTGGTAGTATATTCTCACTTTCCCCCAACATTCTAATTCTCTATTATTTGAGATACAACATCTTAGAAGAATCTACTTCATTTTTGGCTTTGAAATACATGACACAATATTTTGTGAGATTAGATAGATTTGATGGTACTAACTTTGTTCATTGGCAAGATAAGATTAGGTTCTTGCTAGCAACTCTCAAAGTATTTTATGTCTTGGATAAAGAACTAAAGGCCGTTGAACCTTCCAAGGAACATGACACCCAAGAAGTCATCAAGAAAGGAAGAAGCGCGAAGAAGAAGAATTGATTTGTAGGGAATACATTCTCAATGCACTATCAAACTGATTGTGTGATCTCTATACCAACACCAAGATTGCCAAGGAGAATTGGGAAGCTTTGGAGAAAAAGTACAAAGCGGAAGAAGAAGGTACAAAGAAATTCCTTATTACTCAATATATGGAATTTAAGTTTTATGATATGAAAACCCTTCTTCCCCAAATACACTTGTAATTCCCTGGATAACCAAGACCGTTACACTGTGTATTTTAAAATAGTGCAAGACTCGCTAATCAAGTCATTTGAACATAAATGTGATCCTAAAGTCAATTATCAGGTTAGGGTTAAAAGATTTTGATCACAAATGGTTAGTTTTCATTAAAACAGATGTTTGATATATGGGATCCCAAAAACATGGTATATGTGGTAAATGCAATCCCCACAAAGTTAATACAACCAAAAGCCAGTCTAATGGAAAAATATAATTTTTTAGAGCTCTGTCCCTATAACTATCCCTCAGATGTGGCAGTCGAGCAGCTGACTATGTACACTTCTCCCCCAGAGGTCTCCAACTCATGGTTGGTCTAGTTTCCCTTTGTCTTTACCTGCACCACGTAGCACTCGTGAGCCAAGGCCCAACAAGAAAACCATAAACAACAAACTCATAAAGCAGTAGTAGCATTCAATCAACTTTAATCTAACTAGTTCAATTATTTAACATAAAAAAAACATTAAAGTAAAAAATCGTAAACATATATTCTCAAGTACATATCTTAACTAGTTACACAAATGTTCAAGGTTGGCACTCTTAGGTCGAGCCCTTTGTTTATCTAGCTGACCCCGACTCACTTAGGCCGAGCTACGTTCAGTGCCCTTATCATCAGCCCCGACACCCTTAGGCCGTTCATTCTCATATTACATAACAATCGTACAATCACACAGTACACATATTCAATTATTGGGTACCACAGTCCCATTCACAACCACAAGGGTGTAGTTTTCTTACCTCATCCTGAGCAATGAATAAAGAGCAGTCCCGAGCACGATCCTTAGTCCTAAGCCTTAGCAATAATCCTAGTCACAACAATAGTGGGTAACTATCAATCTCTAATCCAAATAAATGTTTAGGGAACAAAAACTAGCCTCCGGGACCTTGAATTCTACTAAACCAGGTTGTAGAATTCGTCTTGAGCGCCTACCTTTGAATCCCCGAGCATAAACCTTGTTTTCCCTTAATTTTCCATTTAGGTCCACGACTTGCCCTTAAGGATCACGACCCGCCCCTAAGATAGAGGCCAAGCCCTCCCCGCTGAAGGGCACAGGTCGCGACTTGCACCCCTCCAAGTCACGACGCATCTAGCAAACAGAGGCTCCCAGCCTCCTTAAGCATGCAAGCCGCGACGCCTGAAGAACAGGGCCGCAACCCAAGCACTTAAACCCAGAAAACCACCCTTTTCTAGCATTTCCCCTCTAGCCTAACCTCAAATTCACACCCCAAATCCTCATAATTGAGCCCAGTAAATCAATCCTTATGTCCCAACCATCACAACTAACCTATAACAATTTTTCTTACCCCGTCAAAAACCTAAAATCAACAAGCAAACCAAAACTCGTGCAAACTCTAACTTTTAACATAGTTTCAACATAACTCAACAATTGAAATTTAAAACTTACCTCAGTTTATGGCTTGAATTTCTCCAGCTATTCTCTGTGCACTTCTAGCCTTAATTCCTCAGTTTATCCCCATCCCCAAACTTAGCTTCAATCCCAGCTTGCTCCCTTGAGTCCCTCCTTGAAAATTCAAAGGTTTCCCCTTAGTTGTAGAGAGATGAAAGAAGAACGTTTTTTTTTAGAGTTAAGGGACTTCTAGTGTATTCTGATACACAATCAAGACTATTCTATATATATCCTTAACCCAAAAATACCATTTTTCCCCTTAAGCTTATTCAACACTCTAATGGTTTCTAAGGGTAAAACGATCATTTTCCCCAGTTCCCACTAATTCCTCAAGTGTACCTAATATTAACCAATTAATCATGTCATGTCCAATTAATTACCAAACACTTATTCATTATTCAATAAATTCCAAAATATTCTCTAAATTCCCAAAATACCCCCTAGGCTCCCCCAAGCCGAGTATTAAACCCCGTTGTGACTATTTCGCTAATCCACTCACCAAGATCGTCTCGAGCCATAAACTATAAATATATTCACATAATAATGGGGTCTTAGTCATTTATCACATATAATCACATTTATGCCCTTAACATGCCAAAATTACAAATATGCCCTTATAAACAGTAAAGGGCCCACATGCATATCTAATACTCATAAACATGCATATAATATATTCACATAGTCACATTAATCATGCATGCCACATAGTCACGCATCTAACCAATTAAACACACATATATCTAATTATGCCTTCTTGACACGCTAATCAAGGTACTAAACCTTATTAGCAATTTTAGGTCGTTACAACATGAGTTACAAATTATTGTAAACAAGTTATCTATCCTTAACATTGTGTTGTCAGAGTAATTCTTTGTTGGTGCCATAATAGCCAAGTTGCCTCCATCTTGGAGGGGTTATCGGAAGAAAATTCTTCATAAGAATTAGAAGATTTCATTGGAGGAAATCCTCAAACATTTGAGAATTGATGAGGAATCTCGTTCTAGAGATAAGAACGAGGAAAAATCTAATGGTGACACTTCAATGGTCAATGTGGTGGCTAATCCTCCTAACAATGGCAAATGAATTGGCAAGAATAAAGGCAAGGGTCAAAATCCTTTGGGCCAAAGAAGAATGAGGGACAATTCAAAAGTTCCAAGGACCTTGCTTTGTATGTGGCAAGAATGGTCACTTTGCTAGAGATTGTAGGTTCAAGAGGAATCATAACAATGAAGCAAGAGTCAACTCAACCGAAGTAGAGCTAGTGGAAACACTTAGCGAAATCATGCAATTCATGGAAAGGTGAATGGGAGGTGGTATGATTGTAATGCCCTGGATAGCCAAGACCATTACATTGTGTATTTTAAATAGTGCTGGACTTGCTAATCAAGTCATTTGGATATAAACGTGTTACTAAGGATAATTAATGGATTAGGGTTAACAGATTTTGATCATATGAATAGTTATTTTTCATTAAAAGGTGTGAGTTTGTACATGAGATCCAAAAAAAAAAGTGCTTACAAGGCATTTACAACTCTCATAGTAATTACAACTTAAGCTAGCCTAAGCGGAAAAATTAATTTTGGCTCTAGTTCTTGTTGAACCCTCGGCCGTGGCGATCGAGCAGCTGCTGATGTACACGCCACCCCTAAAGCTCTCCAACTCATGGCTGGTCCAACTTTCCCTTTCCCTTACCTGCACCACTTAGCACCTGTGAGCCAAGGTTCAGCAAGAAAACTTAAAACAACGAATACGATGAGCAACAACATATAAGCAGTAAACTTGAATCAACAAATTCAATAAGTAACGGGAAATAAGAAATAAGCATTACAATGATAATCTGCTCAATCAAATACATATTCCTATCTCAACAATTAATACAGTTAGTTAAGTGCAATCGACACTTCTATTTATTTAAGTGATGTTCAGACTCGACGCCCTTAGGCCCATGGTCTTATGGCCGGCCCCAGCTCGCTTAGGCCGGGTTGCGTTTTGCATGCTTAATGTCGGCCCCGACTTCCTTAGGCCAAAATTTTAGCATCACATATATATATATATTGCACAATCACGCAATTAGATACAACATAAATAAGCATGGCTAATCGAGTAACTACAATTACAATCACAGTCACATCCTTTTATAGGGGGGTCCAAGCCCCTATCACAACCAGGGTGCAATTTTCTTACCTCGAGTTCCGTGCGGTAGACGATACAGTCTCAAGTATGATCTTGATCCTGAGCCTTGCAATAATCTAGTCACAATATAAACATACTCTTATTAGGGATTGAATTCAAATCCTGAACCTCAATCTAAAACCTATCCTTAGGATTTACTATTCTTAGGGCCACCAAATGAATTCTTGGACTCCCAAGCCCACATTCCTAAAACCAGAAAAACCATGTTTCAGGGCACTTGGCGAGGTCGTGTCTTTAGAAATTTTGGGCTTTCTGGGACACTGGCGGTGTCGCATCCTATCCCAGTGCGGTCGCGCCACTAACTCAGAAACCCAAAAATCAAAAATCAAAATCCCCACTCCCTAAGATAGTAGCGCGATCACGCCCCAACCTACCGCGGTCACGTTAGGTCGCCAAAAACTCGAAAACGAGCCCAAGTTCTTATGTTCTTCCCAAATTTCTCAAACCCGCATTTCCTTGCATATCAGACCCAGAAAACCGATCCCAAACAAGTTTATAACCACAAAATTCCCTAGATAACCGCAACAACCTAATACCAACACCAATCTACCATAAAACACACTAAAACTCGTCAAAATTACAACATATCAACAAATGACATTTTTTAGCTTAGAACTCAAGCTTCCAGCCACCAAATTTGAAAATCCTAAACCAAAATCACAACCATACAACAACACAGCAAAGTTAAAAGCAACAAAACTCATTTCAAAACTCAGTACACCCAAAAACTAACTCTAAGCACTCCAATCTCAATTAAAACACCTCAAACTCCCAAAATTCAAGAACATAACTATTAAAATGAAAAACAGGGAAACTAAGTTCTTACCTCCTTTGAATTTCGAGTTTGTAGCTGAATAGAGAGACCCTTGGCAGTACTAGGTCTCTTGAGTCCCTTCAATTTCTCATAAGAATCCCTTCAACTCTTGAGCAAGCCTAAGTGCCTTAAGCTTTTGATGTCCTTTAAGTGAGTTCCTAAAGATAACCCTCGAGGGAAATGTCCTACGCCCAAACATGAGTTGCATAGACTCACCTAACCCCTCAACCAAATAGGTCAAAAGACCGTCCTACCCTCACTCCAAAGTTTCTCTTCAAAGCATGACCAAGGGAAAATTGGTCAATTTTCCCAAAACCCCACTAAACCTCAAATTAACACCCTAAATTACTAATTAAATTATTAAACTTCAAAATACAAATATTTCCTCCAATAATGTTTCACTAATTCCTGACCTAAGTAAAATTACTAAAATACCCCTTGGCTCATCCCGAGCCGGGTATAAATCCCCATTGTGACTTTTTCGCCAAATTTCTCTAGAGGATCACCTTAAGCCTATCATCGCAAATATTTCCACATAATAATGTGGTTCCAATCACATATCACATGTAATTACAATTATATCCTTAACGGGTAAAAATTACAAAAATGCCCCTTTTTCACAAAAATGGGCCCATAATCACATTTAATACACATAAGCATGCATAAATAGTTATATCTTAATATAACTCATATATTTCATATAATCACACATATATTCAATTAAGTTCATGTAATAATCTATTTATGCCCTCCCCGACACGTTAATCAAGGCGCTAAGCCTTATTAGCAAATTCGAGACGTTACAATGATACTTGTGCCATCATCCATGTTACCTATGGTAGATCTCTATTCAAGACCTTTGAAGATTAAAAAAAAAGGCATGAGATACAAATGGGCAATGAGAAAAGGTCCAAGGTTGTAGAAACCTTGTAGTGACAATTTTCTTGACTAACTGGGAATCAAGGTTGTGATAGATTCTTGCAAGCTTACTTTGTCAAAGGGAAATGTATTTGTGGGAAAGGGATATGCTTGTGATGGCATGCTCAAAATTTGAACTGTTGGAGGAGAGTGAGATTACACCACCAAAATATTTAGAATCAACACAAAATTATGCTTAACAGAGACCAAGAAAAATTGAGTTTAGATTATGCAAACCCTTGTAGTTGATCAAAGTTCTTTAATCTTCTTGAAGTTTCAAAACCTTAGTTTAACCACCATTTTGAAATTCTTCTACCTTGTAAAACACAACCAAAGGCTTATACACAATTTGTATCGTTGTCCTAATTCTATATTTCCTAGCCCTCCATTAATGCTTGAGGCTTTTGTTGGGAGAGAGCGAGATAACACCACCACAAAAAATAGAATCTACACAAAATTTGGATTGATAGAGACTTAAAAAAGATTGAGAAAGAACTTACAAACCCAAGTAGATCAATGGAGTTCTTCAATATTTGATGAAGCTTCAAAACCTTAGGCAAGACCACAAATTTCCTTTGAGAAAATCAAAACCATAAATCAAGGTGTATACACGTTGAGAAACATTGTCCTAATATTATATTTCCCAGCCACCATTGATGATTGAGGCCTTCTCTTTAAGGAAATGAGGATTCGCATTGAACAAGCCTTCAACTCTCTAAGTCAAGCATTTTCTTGGAGAGTTCTTGGAGAAAACTAGAGATTCTTGGATCTAGAGAGAGAATGAGGGTAGAGAGAGATTAGAGAGAGTGGTCAAGTCTCCCAAATCACTGCTTTTGACCCATATATAGAGTAGGCACCGTCATTAGGTTTAACCAATAGGATTAGACTTGCAAAACACATAATTTTGAGCATTTAAGTAATTCCACGTAATATTTCAGGCGACGCATCGCCTGCTAGGGTTTCTGGAAACCATAGCCTTCAGGCAATGTATCGCCACCCCCTCTGACATTGGCACTTCCAAAGGTCCAAAAAATGCTCCAAATGCCACCAAAATTTTTGGGAACCCTTAGATACTTTTATGTATCACTTTGGACCCAAATTTGCATTTTATAAGTGCCTACAATTTGAAACTCAAATTCACATCTTCACTATGCGAATTCTACTAAGTGTTTATACCTTGCTTGTATTTTAAAACTTTATCCTTTGTATTTAACCAATCATAACAATCCCCCACCTGGTTAAATACAAGCCACATTCTCTAGCTTAAACAATTTTGGTGCATAAAATAAGGTGCCTTTCGGTTTGAACTTTATCTTAGTGAAAATACCACAAAGCATTATCGAAATCATTAGTAGCTTAAAGCTTGAACCAAGTATTCTATATGATAACACCAGTGATACCTCACACATCTCCACCACTTCTTTTGTTTTTCCACTTTCTCGCTTAGCACTATCATGGCCATGTGCTCATCTCTTCATAGACTTTCCAGGGAGAAACTCCAACTCCCATGAGAGGTGGCACCACCTCTAAGTCTACATAGGTGAAGTTCTTACAACATCTTGCAACCTTTATAAATGCTTGTTACACTCAACTGAACTTCATTAAAAGCCTTAGGTTTAACCCTAACTCGATAGCAACCAATACTAACCATCTTAGATGGAACTCATTATAAATTTTAGTGTTGAAACTATTCACTTATCAATGACTTGTTCTTACCCATTGAACTCTTTCCCTTGATTTGTACAAGTTGAAAGTTGGGTTTCCATCATTGGTGAATCTGTTCTTCCAGGAGTTTCAATCCCATCCATTTTGAAGTAGAACTTACTAACCTTCTCACAAGAGGTTTTGTAAATGGATCTGCTAAGTTCTCATTTGTTTTAACATATGAAATCAATATTATTCCACATTGAATCAATTGTCTCACATATTCATGTCTTAGACTAATGTGTCTAGACTTTCCATTGTACACATTATTATATGCTCTTGCAAGTGCGGATTGGCTATCACAATGTATTTAAATTGTTGATACCATATTCGTGGTTAAAAGAATATCCATCATGAGATTCCTAAGCTACTCGGCCTCTTTGTCGGTTGCCGCTAAAGCTATAAACTCTGCTTCCATGGTTGAGTGTAAAATACATGTTTGCTTCTTGGAGGCCCATGAAATTACACCTCCTCCAAGAGTAAACACTCAACCAGTGGTGGAGAGATTATCTCCAATTCCAGATATCCAATTAGCATTGGAATATCCTTCAAGTATCTTTGCAAAGTTTGTATAGTGAAGACTATACTCCTTGGTACCCTTAAGATAACCAACAATACAAGAAAAAATACTTTCAATAAGAGCAAAAAAGTATTATCAAATATATACCATATAACTTTTTGATGTGTTAAGGAAAACGGTGTTATAGTAGGGTGGATCACTTTGCATAACACTTTTCAATAGTTATAGATAAGTGTTATGGTAAAGCCTACGATAACACTTTTTTGTGTTATTTTAATAATTAGATAAGTATTTCATTATGCTATTTATAAATAGATTATATAACAATTTTTTGTACTTATAAAGTAGTGTTATGATACACTTTATAATAACACACTTTCTGCATTATAGAAAATAGTTTGCATAACATAATTTTATGCTTATAAACCAGTGTTATTGTAAAAGATACAACAACACATTTTTTGTAATATTCTAATATTTGGATAAGCTTGAATTATTATTATATAACACAGTACATTATAATTATTTTTTATTTCTTTAATTCAAACCCGCTTCATTTAATATACTTAAGACACCCTTAAAATTGTACAAATATATTTTTGAGTACTAATTATATGGTTCATAACACATTCATCAAATTATACATATTTTGTTGGATAAAATCAACATGATCTTCAAATAACCAAATAATAGTGTCAAAAAACATTCAACATTATCTAAAAAACAATCCAAAAGTCTTAAGATATTCAACACTGCCTAATTAACATAAACAAAGCATTCAACATTGCTTAATTAACATAAACAAAACATTCAACATTGCCTAATTAACATAAACAAAAATTCTGACAATAGCCAACAAAATAGTCTTAAACAGTTAGCATATTCAAAAGTAAATGTAGGAATTCATGATCTTCCAAATGTCAGCACAACAAAACCTTCCAAATCGGATTTTCTTTTGCACTTCACTTGTTGAATCTGGTAAATAAAACATAAAAGAAAAACTAATGAGGTCATGAAATATCATACCATTCATCTAAAATAGTTAATAGTATCATCACTCATAACCAAATTTATAATAATTGAGTTTGAATAATAAACAATTTATTATATTACACTCATTAGTACAACTATCTATACTCAAGTGAACTTAGAACTTTAATTAAATGGTGCATAATATTAATTCAAATAGGCCCCTTTATCATTTTGTCTTTCTCATCTTCCCTTTCAAATCAATCAAATAATACTATCATAATGTTGGATTGCATACCTATTAATGTTGAACAAGCATTTATATAATCAAATAACCAAATAAATACCTCTTGGAATAACCTTTTGAGAAGGTCATTCAACTGTTGAACCAACAACTTCTCGTATAGTAAGCATCGCATAGTTAGGACGAAATAAATAAGCATCAGGCACAACAGCAACATCAACCCATACACGCATAAAATCTGGTCCAAGAGGAATTCCGTGCACCTCTAAGTCAGGATCACTAGAAGCCCAACGACCTTCAGCAATAATTGCATCTGACCAATCAAGCAAGTAGCAAGCATTCCTTGCTTCTGTAAAGTTATGACCCTTTTTAACTCCAACACTTTGCAAAGTTAATTTTGAAGACAGTATATTAGGTTTTGTATTTGTTTCCTTAAAAAGAAAGAAAACAATTTTAAGATTTACCTTAGGGGAAGGAATATTGTTAGATTGTGGAATATTGTGGGATTGCCCCTCACTTATTGTTGCTCTACAACCCTGAATATAAACAACAAGATAAGTTTCATTTCAAAAATAATTTTTTTAGTTGTATAAGTGCGAAAAAGAATTGTTACCAAATGTTCTTTAAGTGACCCAACCATCTATCAATACCTAGTAAGACAATTCAAACAACACACAATAAGTTTTTTTTCCTTATATCACCGCAACACACAAACAAATTTTCCAGAACCTACTTCTCTAAGACACACAAGTTTTCAACCTTCCGTTATCACCGCAACACACAAGTTTAATCTCAGAACCTACTTCTCTACGGATGAATATTTAAGATATTCAAACTCCTCTAACATTTGTATGATATGAATAAAAGAGTTAAGAGAACATACTTGCGTACCTCTTGCAATTAATAATCAAGTTAATTAACTTTGTAATGCTCCTTGCCAATTCGATCCACAACCTAAAGAATATAATCAATACCTAAAAGATTAATACAAAATTAAAATTAAATAATACAATAAGTAAAAAAATTCTTTTATATATTAAGTTTTTGGTATATATGGTTATCATATTATTATAGGGACTAAGGAAAAGATTAGTCGAAACTAGCAGTGTTGAATAAAAATGAAGAATCATCATTCAGAATGTGTTCTTTGTCAGCATAAAAAAAAAAAGCATTTTTAAATAAAAAAGAAACCAGTAAAGAGCATAAGACCATTAGCTTGTCTCAACAGTAGTACCTTGATTATTTTAAGTATTGGAAAATGTAGGTCTTAGATTGTTAACCAAGCAGTCCCAAATTTTTCTGAAAAAAAAGAGAGAAAGCATTTGACTATTGGATCCCCAACAAAGCTATGAACTTAAGCAACAAAATTATTTCATTATCTTAAATAGAGTCATAAATGTAGTAACTAATTTATTTCATTGTTTAAAATAGTCGTAAAAGGCAGTAACAAACTTATTTCAATGTCTCATATTGAGTCTAAGAGTATGTAAGTCTCACGGCATAATATAAGAGAGAACTCAAAAGCCATGAAAATTAGATTAAGAGCAAACCAAAGACAAGAAAATTATTCTTGAAGTTCAGTCCAACAAGATGGATTACATCTAATATCCTTCAAGGATTTCAGTTCTACACTTATAAAAAGAAACCAAAAGTTGTACAAAGGCAAAGCAACAAATGATCAAACACCATGACTACAAACTAAAAGAACACATTAACTAATATATTAGAATATATTTATATATATATATAAATATATAACTCTCTAGCAAGAACACTAAGAAGTACACCCTTCTTTTCGTACGAAATCCATTCTTGTACTTATTCTCTCTCTTAGTTTCTTTCCCAAGAAAAAACCATTCTAAACTTTTGCTATTAAAAACATCACAAAGGTGTCCCTGCTGATGCCACAAGACTACTTGAAAATTACCAACATTTTGTGTTCCTAGGACTACTTTGGCTCTAGTATATTATGCTTTCCAACCATTTCTCTTATATTCAATGCACTCAGAGTAGTCTTTGCAGATGCAATAAATTTTCAGCAATTTTCTTTTTGCACTAAGAGTAGTCTATGTACATAATATCAAAAGAATATCTTAACCAGTTAAAAGTTAGATATTTATCAATGTAAGCATAGTGAATGCCTAGAAACATATTTGGTGTAAGTTTCCTAAATATATTGATACCAAACTAATGTGACACCTTAAATGGGAAAGCTGGCAGACAAGATTAGTACTTAATTAACTTTATATGAAATATTAATATTTGTTTTCACATCACAAAATTCATCACTTTATCTAAAATATTTGAATTCTCCTTTCTCATCAATATACAACACAAAACAGAAGCCATTTTAAACCCATTTTTAATGTAAAACCATACAAAAAGGTTGATACAATAATTACAAGAGGCACTACCGATATAATATACAATTGCAAATTGATTTTTTTTATAGATGAAACAACAGGACATAGAAATTTTCAATTACTATAATTATTTTAATTAATATGGTGTAGTAGTATATTATCAATTATTTTATTGAATATGAGGATTAGTATATTAAATCTATTATTTGGTGTTGATGTTTTGATTCTATAACAGAGGATCCCTTTATTATCAAAATTAACTAATTTATTGCACATTATCTTAAATAGAGTCATAAAATGTAGTAATATAACATAAACCTCGAAAGCCATGAAAATCATATTAAGAGAAAAAAAAATTGTCAGATACAAATATAAGAAGCAAAATTTCAACTATATTCAATAGAATTAGAAGAGTTAATAATAAAAAAATAGAAGAATACTTAACAATAAGAGGTCAAGAGATAATGAAACCCATAGTCACAAGGAGACAAGACACGTGCATATATATATTGGCTTAAAATCTACACTTATTTAGCTTAACTATACGAAGTATACTAAAACAAAATACAAAAGTCAATATATAATATGGGAGCCAAGTCTCCAATGCTTACAAATACATCACATTAAAAGCATAAAACAAGTTTGGAATTAACAAACAAAACAAAAAACTTTATCAACTTTATTATTCCATTTTTGACCGAAAAAAAAGAAAACAAAAGAAATGAATTAGTGGAGAATTATTTTATGCTTTGATATATGACAACTAGAAATTATCATAATGCCCTTTTTGTCGTGCAATGTAAAAATGATACTATATATATGTATATATATAAATGAGAATAATGAGTTATTTTTACGCAAATATCTCTAATTTGTTAACACTCTTTTTACATTTACATACTAGACTAATTAAAACAAAATATCTACAACTCCATTTTTATTAGTTTGTGGCTTGTTTTTTTTTTTTTAAAAAAAAGTTTATTGCTTTTGACGGAGACTTCACTCAAGGTATGGGCACACAAAAATAAAAGAACAAAGAAGATGTACTAACCCAACACCTATAATTAAAACATAGCAGAAAGAACAACACAAACTAGAGAAAATGCAACTTTCTGCATAACAAAATACCACAAAAATGAAAAGGTGTCATTATATATACAAGACCAATAAAATGTTGGGGTTTTATGCCCTAATTAAAACTCAATTTCTTTGTAATCTCATTTATTATCAATAAAAGAATAGAAATTATTTTTTGACTTGGTCAATCACTTTGTTCACATGTTTTATTTTCATGATTATTTGATTAATATAAACTTCTATTAAATCCCGAGCATATAGCAAATCGTATTTATAGTGATGTAATTATAGTGGAATATAAATATGATTATATGTTCAAAATAAATTAGTCCTAAGATTATTCAGTGCACATGATTTACACTGACTTGCCAATCTACGATATGATCTACTTACACATTGTAGTGTTATATTCTTTCCAAAACATTAGCAAAGTAGATAAGATTGGATGTATTTGTTACATCGAACTGGACCAATATTGACAGTAGATAGGATAAGTAAACATACCGTTATTATCTATTCTAGTCGTATCATATAGTTGACCATAGGTCAATTCAATCTCAATTCTAAGTGGTTAGTATTCTAACTGGTTGTATTATTTGAGTTCTTTGACTTGTTCGTTACCAGCTTACCCTACAGACTAGCCCATACTTACACCTTGGGAACTCGGTAGTATAATTGAGTTGGAGTGTTAATCATAGATATGAACATCTATAGCTTCTGATGAAGAAGTGAAACGATGGTTTCCTTTTAGTTTGGTTCAAGGTGTTAAATGATAGAGATCTCATTTCAGTAATTAATATTAGTTTATTGAAATATCATTTACAAGGAACTAAGTGTTATAAGAATAAAATACAAGGAGGGGTAATACAGTATTTTAGTCCCATCCCATTGTAGACCATCTATAGATGATTGAGTGACAATTATGGTTGTAACAATGGATAATTAATCGTGTATCTATATTTGTTATAGAGTGTTCGATGAATTCAAGAGTATAGTTATGAGTCTTTAGTGGAGTCACGAGGAATTAATAAGTTAGTAAATTTTTTTATTAGATTTATGATAACTTATTGGAGCTTAATTTCATAGGTCCATGGTCCCCACTGTACCTTGGATAAAATCATCTAGATAGTCCCAATTAATTGATTTAATTATCAATTAGAATTATCAAAGTCGACCAGGTCAATTTTGGATAGTTTCACAGAGTTATGTAATTTTGAGAAGAAAAGAGAAATTAGGGCGGATTTATTAATTAAGATAAATTGGTATCTAAAATAATAAATAAGTTTAAATCAAGGTTCAAATTATAAATAATTAATTTGATAAAGGATTTAAATAATTATTTAATTAATTAAGTCAATAGAAAATAATACAGGGCTTGATTTTAAATCCAATGGGCTTATAATTAAATGGGAAATTTCATGGGCATAAAGCCCATGATAATTTCGACCTAGGGCTGTTAATTGACTATTATTTTATTAATTTTTTAATTAAATAAATGACCTAATTGAGTCTATAAAATGAATGGTAATTGAGAGTTTAAATCAGATGACAAACACTGGTATTCTGTTAGATTTTAGATTCTCTCTAAACATAAGTCTTTTTCTAAGCCTTATTGTTCTTTTCTCTTCTTCTCGCTGTATCTATCTCATGTGTTGAGAATTTCCCACTTTACTCTAGATGATTCCAAGGATATTTTGTGTAATGACCCAAATTTGCTAATAAGGCTTAGGGTCTTGATTAGCGTGCCTGGAGGGCAATAAGTGATTTACCATTATAATATGTGAATTTGTGTTAATATGTGATTAGAGATGCATGTTTAGGTGAATTAAATATGCATGTGGGCCCCATCTGGTTATTAGGGGCATGATTGTAATTTTAGCCCGTTGAGGACATAAATGTGATAATTGTGATATATTTGTGTTGTACGATCCGAGACAGTCTTAGGAAGCAATTAGCTAGAAAGTCACAACGGGAACGAAAATTCGACTCGGGGTGAGACGAGGGGTAATTTGGGGATTAGACATTTTTATGGGGTTATTGGGTTATGAAAATAAATATTTGGAGATATATCTGAGGATAAGATGTTTAGGAGGGAATATTGGGGAAATTTACTAATTTGGCCTCGAGGACCTAATAGGATTTGGTAAATGACTAAAATGTCCTTGGGTTGCCTAAGGATAGAGGATAAGCTTAAGGGGCAGCTTGGTCATTTGGCAGGAGTATTAATTGTTTCAGATGACTTAAGAATCTGCTGGAACTAAGTAAAGGAAACAACTTCTAGCTTCCCAACACTTAGTCGGTTCAGCACTTTCCTCTTGGGTGCATGATTTGGAGAGACTCTAACCAGGAATCTAAGGCTTGGAGCTTGGAAGAGGTGAGCTTTGGAGGTTGATGAGCTAGTGAAAGCTTGAATTCATCAGCTGAGGTAAGGGGTCTAACTCTGAAATCCCTTGAGTTTCAGTTGAATTATAGCTAGAGTTGTAAGTTGCATATGAACCAAAATCTTGAGTTAAGTTTGGTTGTGGGTTGAGTTTATATGACTGTGTTGGATTTGTTGTGGAGCATAGATGATGTGGTAGGGAGGTTCAAGCTTAATTTTGGGTTTAGGTATTGAGTTGGAATGATTTTAGAAGGTTTGGCTTGAAGGAAATGCAGGGAGAAATGAATGTTTTCTGGGTTTGGAGGTGAGGGTCGCGGCCCTAGGAGGGGCATGTCGCGGCCCGTGTGCACGCAAGGCTTGGGGAGGCCACTGACCATGGGGCGCGCCACGGCACTTGGCCAAGCATGCCGCGACCCGTGTGTGTTTCCAGGGAGGCGTTTAGCCTCTGTTTTGAGGCAAGTCGTGGCCCTTAAGGGGTTGGGTCGCGACCCTAGTTCAAAACGCAGGGTGTCTTGTGGGATTTGACCTTGGAACCTAATTGTTAGGCTCAGGATGGATTTTATCACCCGGATTGATAAAATCCAAGGTCCTGGAGACTAGAATTATGACCCAAAGCTATTTAATGGATTAGAACTAAATGGGTGGATATTGTTAATGCGTTGTGACTAGGGTTTCGGCGAGGCTCGGACTAAGGAACTGTGCTCGGGACATCAGTGCTTGGAAAGCTTGGGATATAGGTAAGAAAAATACTGTTCCCATAGAGCTTGAATTGCAGGGCACGACCCTTAATGATATAGTTGTAGGGCTCGGTCCTATATGATTGTGTTGCAGGGCGTAGCCCTTTGATTGAATTTATATGTGTTTAAGTATCTGTTTAGTTATATTATGTGTACATATAAATGAGTGAACGGCGATGGCCGAGAACGGCGAAGGCCGGGAACGATGAAGGCCGAGAACGGCAAGGGGCCGGGAGCAGCGTTTAGCACGTGGAGTGCGAGGTGCTAGGGCGAGACCCCAAAGGATACCTGGGATATCCTCACGGTGTGGACCGCGAACCCAGGGCTTGGTAAAGCACCTGGGGTGACATGGTCGTAGGTGTTTAGCCTGATAATGGCTTGTTTATATGTTAAGTACTTGATATGCATATATTATCTGCTTGTGAGGGTTTTATTGCTGGGCTTCAGCTCACGGGTGTTCTATGGTGCAGGTAAAGGCAAGGGGAAACTCGACCTACCTTGAGTATGGTGAGCGTGATGAACGGCGCGTACATGTCTGGTCTGCCTAGCTGCCACGACCAGGGGTACTTTTTGGAGATGATTGTACATAACTTAAATTTTGTCGTTTAGCCAACTCTGGTTATATTTTTGAATTGTAAATGTTTCTAAACAATATTTTTGGGATCCCAAATGTTAAACACATTGTAATTTTCAACAAATGGTTTATTTCATGTTTTTTACTCTGATTATGGTTTAATTACACTTTGTCCTAAAACCTCAATTAGCGAGTTAATTGCACATTTTAAACTCACTTAGTAACGACTCTAAGGCAGTAGGGCGTTACACTTTGGAATACTGTGAAGAAAATTGAAGATTGGTTTAGTTTCTTGGTAATACTCTGCGACAAAAAGGATACAAGGGTTAGAGACACTAAAGGAAGGACTCTATTATTCCGCTGCGTATAATGTAAGTATTCTTATCATTATTTCTCTTTGAATTCAATTTTAGAAACATGTTCTAGGTTATCTCATATTAGTTTGTTTAATATTAGATCTACATGAAAATAAATAAAGATCATGTATAAGTTTCCTAACATAAACAACAAGAATAGTTGTAACGCCCTGACTACCCCAGAACAGTTACGGTGAACCAGAAATTTGACTCGCTACCTGAGTCCTTTGGTTAAAAACGTGCTTCTAAGTGTTATTAACAGACTAAGGTGGAAAATTAATAAAAAGGAAAGGATATATTTTATTAAATACATAAAACTATTCATGAGCTCATCAAAACATTTACAAGTTATTTATAACACAAAATGGTCACTACTGTTTCAAATTTACAAACCCGCCGACCTAAGCGGCAAAAATAGGGTAAACCCCCTAGTTCCTCTGAGAACTCCTTGGTCGTGGTGGTCAAGCGGCCGCATATGTACACATCACCACCTAAGCTCTCCACTCAAGGCTGGGTGAGCTTTTCTTTCCCTTTACCTATACCACATAACACCCATGAGCCAAGGCCCAGCAAGAAAACACAATAAAGCATGATATAATATCAACAATGATCATAATAATCATCCAGGACTTTCAGTCCAAAACAGGTAAGTGACAGTCGCAAAAGTTACTAAGTTGGGTATAACTTCCTTTGGCTTTGTCACGTTAGGGTCACCAGGGCTTAACAGATAAGTGAACCTTTCACTAGCTTAAATTAGGATAGGTGCATGGTGACTGGTCACCAACATAACCTTCCTCATGACCATAGAGTCATATCCCTAGAACATCGTTCCCTAGCCATGTGACGAACAGTCACCTAGGCCTTTGGCCCTGCTCTCAATAACTAGTCTTAGACTAGCCAAGCGCTTATAAGTTTCATCGACCTTAGGGTCGGTCCAGCATTAATTCCTTAGAGCCATTCAATGCTGATATCGATTAGATCTAATCATCATTCGGCCCTGCGTTCAGGACGCTTATGCCGTTCTGACTCTTAGGTCTGTATCCCTGACTAGTCAGTACCATATACAAGTAAACAATATTCGCTAGCGTTTAATATGCAATCCATGTCCACATTTATCAACCAACATGCCTCAATAACAATCATGCATGTCACATACACAGGGTGCAGTTTTCTTACCTCCTGTTCGAGTGAGAGATATAATAAAAACGACTCCTGAGAACGATCGAACTTTTGGTTCCTTAGCGGTTACCTGGTCATAACCAATTATGGGGTTCCATCAATAAAATGAATAACAAAGGTTCCCAAATCAAAACCTAGCCTCCGAGACATCGATTCCTACTAAACCAGGTAGTAGGATCGATCCCGAGGCCTAAGGCTAGAATCCCCAAGCCAAAAACTCATTTCTGGCCAAAATGCCACTAAGGGCCGCAACCCTCCCTAGCCATGCCGCGGCCCGCCCCTCAAACAGAGGTGGCCTCGTTCAGCACCCATCATGAGCCGCGGCCCTCCCTGGCCATGCCGCGACCCATCCTACACTTCAGCCAAAACTCTGGTTTTTTCCTCCCTTGCGATTTTCCTTGAAACCAACCTTCCAAACCAAATCAAAACACCACCCAAACACCCAATACAACCCCTAAATTTGTTCTGCATCACACCTTCATCAAAACCCAAGTTAAATACCAACAAAAACTTCCATTAATTCCAACTTCCCACATCAAAACCATAAGCTGAAAAATAAAACTAAAACAGAGCAAACCAGGGAACTAGTGGCTAGAAACTTACCTCAAACTCAGATTATGATGCTCTTCAATGGTAGAACACTCTCCCAAACTCCCAAGACTTATTTCCCAAGCTTGAATCCTTAACAATGGCTCAAAAATCACAAAGAAAATGAAGGAAAAGGAAGGTACGGGTAAGCTCTTGAATATACTCTGTTTCTCCTCATTTCTACAGCCATAAAGGGCTTATATGTATCCTAGGGGTAAAAAGACCAAAATACCCCTAGGTCTAATAAAGGTTTCTAAAGGCTCCCAAGGGAAAAATTGGTATTTCCCATCTATCGCGTTAATCATAATTAACGCTCTCCAATTCCCGCTATTCTCAAACACCAATAATTCATATCCCGTTACCCCTTTAATTCCCGGTAACACTCTAATAAAAAATCACCCCGAGACTCATCTCGGGCCCCGAACTTAAACCTGTTATGACTAGACTGCTAATCAATATTCCAAGATCGTCTCATGCCGAATAGCTCAAACACACCCACATTATAATGTGGTCTCAACAATATATCACCGTCATGCATACAATGATACCATTATGCCCTCAACGGGCTAAATTACCATCACACCCCTGTAATTATAATGTGGACCCACATGCATGCATTTAACATCGTATTATAATATAATTCACATATACATGCATATTATCATTTAATGGCATAATTAAGCAGGTATGGCCCTCCCGGCCTACTAATCCCACCATTAAACCACATCGGAGAATTTAGGGCATTACAACTATCCCCTCCTTACAGAAATTTTGTCCTCGAAATTTACCTGAACAGCTCAGGATACTAACTCTGCATATCTGACTCCAGCTCCCAGGTTGCTTCCTCGACCTTGTTGTTCCTCCATAATACTTTCTGTCAAGAATCTGGATTGGCTGCTCCTCAAAGGAGAGATCTGGCTCAAGCTCCAGATCCTCATAACTTAAAATATGGCTCACATCAGATACATACCTTCGAAGAGCTGAGACATGAAGCACATTATGCACAGCTGACAACGCTGGAGGTAAAGCCAACCTGTAAGCCACTTGACCAATCCTTTCCAGGATCTCAAATGGACCTACAAATCTAGGACTCGGCTTGCCTTTCTTCCCAAACCTTCTCACCCTTTTCCATGGCGAGACTCTAAGGAAGACATAGTCTCCCACTTGGAACTCCATGTTCCTACGCTTGGGATCTGCATAGCTCTTCTGTCTACTCTGAGAAGTAAGCATTCGAGTTCTAATCTTCTCAATGGCCTCACTGGTCCTCTGAACTGCCTCAGGACCCAAGTATCTCCTTTCACCTGTCTCATCCCAATGAATGGGAGACCTACACTTCCTACCATACAGCATCTCATAAGGTGCAACTCCAATGGTAGACTGATAACTGTTGTTGTAGGAGAACTCTATCAAAGGTAGATACTTACTCAAAGATCCACCAAAGTCCAGCACACATGCTCGTAGTATGTCTTCCAAAATCTGGATCGTCCTCTCAGATTGCCCATCTGTCTAAGGATGATAAGCAGTATTGAACTTCCGTTGTGTCCCCATGGCCTTTTGCAAACTCCCCCAAAACTTGGAAGTAAAAGTAGGGTCCCGATCTGACACGATCGACCTAGGCGCACCATGGGGAGCACGATCTCTCTCACATAGAGATCTGCATACTGGTCAACTGTATAAGTAGTCCTCACTGGAAGAAAGGGAGCTGACTTGGTGTAGCGGTCCACTATCACCCAAATAGAATCATGCTGACCAACAATCCTGGGTAAGCCCATCAAAAAATCCATTGTGATGTCTTCCCATTTCCACTCTGGGATATCCAGAGGCTGCAATAACCCTGCCGACCTCTGATGCTCAGCCTTGACTTGTTGACATGTCAAGCACTTAGCCACATACTCCACTACATCTCTCTTCATCCCCGGCCACCAATACAATGATCTCACATCCTGATACATCTTCGTGATGCTTGGATGCAAAGAGTAAGGTGTAGTATGAGATTCATCTAGAATCTCTCACCTCAAGGCAGTGTCTAACGGAACACATATCCGCCCCTTGTATCTCAACAAGCCTAACTCAGACACTGTATAATCTCTGGATGCTCCAACTAGAACATCCTCTCTAATCTTGATCAGCTGTGGATCACTCAGCTAACCCTCCTTGATTCTGTCCATCACCGTAGACTGTAGCGTAATATTAGCCAACTGGCCCACCAGCAACTCTACACCAGCTCTGGTCATATCATCAGCTAACTCTCTGGCTATCAACCTCATACCATGAATCTGTCTTGGACCCTTCCGACTTAAAGCATCAGCTACCACGTTGGCCTTACCTGGATGATACAAGATCTCACAGTCATAATCTTTTACTAACTCCAGCCAACGCCTTTGCCTCATATTCAAATCTTTCTAGGTGAAGAAGTACTTCAAGCTCTTGTGGTCTGTATAAATTTGTCACTTCTCTCCATAGAGATAGTGCCTCCACATCTTTAGAGCAAAAACCACAGCCGCCAACTCTAAATCATGAGTGGGATATCTCTTTTCATACTCCTTCAACTGATGAGAAGCATAAGCAATTACTTTCTCTGACTACATCAGAACACAGCCCAAACCCTGATGAGAAGCATCGCAATAGATCACGAACTTCTCCTGATCTGTCGGAAGAATCAAAATCAGAGCTGTAATCAATATTTGCTTAAGTTCCTGGAAGCTGTTCTCACATTTATCTGACCACACAAATTTATGGCTCTTGTGTGTCAGTTCAGTCAAAGCACTAGCAATCTTTGAGAACCGTTCCACGAAACGCCTATAACAACCTGCCAATCCAAGGAAACTTCTAACCTCAGAAGCATTCTTTGGCCTTGGCCAATCTCTGACCGCTTCAATCTTTGCTGGATCTACCTTAATCCCGTCCTTACTGACAATGTGTCCAAGAAAGGATACCTGAGTTAACCAGAACTCACATTTCTTGAACTTAGCAAACAGTCTGTGTTCCCTCAGTCTCTGTAGAACCAACCTCAAATGCTGCTCATGCTCTGACTCAGACTGAGAATATACCAGGATATCATCGATGAAGACGATCACAAACTGGTCTAAATAATCCTTGAACACTCTGTTCATCAGATCCATAAAAGCAGCAGGGGCATTAGTCAATCCAAAAGACATAACTAGGAACTCATAATGCCCATACCTGGTACGAAAAAGATAAATGAGTGGTTAATTAGAGCATAAGAAAAAGATAAAACCTTGATCATACCTAGATCTTAATATGGCATTCAGATATATATATATCTTGTCTAATATTTATAAAATCAACAAACCAAATAGAATAGCCACTACCTTTAGCTCTCATATTAAAACATGTATAAGCCAAGAACATATATTTAAACTAGAAAGAATAAGTCTTTTTCATTTCTTTTATTAGAGAAAATGAACACATATACTTGGGTTAGACAAATTGGTAGTCTGTGTGACTTAGATCAGGGTTAGACAAGAAGTAGTGAAAGACTTGAAACCCTTTACGCAACTCAGCTGGCCAAGATACCTAGCCTTTCTCAATGGCTTTCAAAAAGACCCAATATTTTTTTATTAAGTCCTAGATGTAATTGAGGGTGAGCGTTAGAGAGGAGATATCGGAAAATTTTTGGGGGAGAAAGGAGAACAAGTAGAGAGAAAGAAAAAGAGACATTTGTTTTCATATTTGGATTTAATTTTTCACTTTGCCGCTTAATAGTTGAGACCCGCTCTTTTTGCCTTTGCCACTTTTTCTAAATAAAATTATTATAATACTATTTAAAAAAGCTTATAATGATGTGTTGTGGAAAATAGTATTTGTTGTAGTGCAAGTATTCTCTCAATAACTTTCCAATGGTTGATACTTGGATTGCTAGTAAACTTACTAAGTTTGCTAACCGCATATGCAATATCCACTCTTGTGAAGTAAGGGTCGTACATTAAGCTACCTATTGCACTTGCATATTCCAATTGAACAACCACTCTTCCTTCATTCTTTTCAAACTTCATGTTTGAATCAAATGGTCTATGTGCCTCTTTGATTTTGAAATGACTGAATTTATCGAGCAGTTTCTCAACATAGTGGGTTTGACTTAACACATAACCCCCACTATTCCTTCTAACTTTGATACCTAGAATGGTATTCACCTCTCCAAGGTCTTTCATTTTGAAGTCAGAAGATAGAAACCTCTTCGCTTCCATTATTCATTTCATGTCATTACTCAAAATCAACATATAGACACAAAAGTATGACAGTCACCACAAGTCTTAGAGTATAAGCACTTGTCCGCATAATTGTGTCTAAATCCAATGGAAACAATGACTTTATCAAACTTCTCATGCCATTTTTTTGGAGCTTGTTTCAAACAATATAATGATTTGACAAGTCTACACACTTTATGTTCATTTCCTTGGAGAACAAAACCTTTTGGTTGTTCCATATAGACCTCCTCCTCGAGATTCCCATTTAGGAGTGTCGTTTTGACATCCATTTGGTGAACATAAAGGCTGTATATATATATATATGATAAGGCAAACAACAATCTTATAGAAGTAATTCTTGCTACCGATGCATATGCATCAAAATAATAGATTCCCTCTCTTTGTTTGAAACCTTCGGCTACTAGCCTAGCCTTGAAGGTTTGTATGGTGCCATCGGTATGGTATTTCTTTCTAAACACCCATTTGGACCCAATTGGTTTGGACCCCTTTGGAAGGTCAACCAATTCCCATGTGTGGTTTGACATAATTTAATCCATTTCATCATTAATTGCCTCTTTCCAAAAAGCAGAGTCCCTAGAGGACATTGCTTGCTTGAAAGTTTTGGGATCATCTTCTATTTGAAGTACTATTGGATGTTTCCAAGTAACTTCCTCATTGTCACCTTCAACAAGGTGTAGTTTCTCTATTGGAGAACACTTCTCATTTGATCCCAAATCTTTGATCCTTTGTCTCCTTCTAGGAAATTGAGGTTGCTCACCAACTATTCTAAGAGTCTCCTCTTGAGGCTCTCTAGTTTGAGTTGGTTCTAACTTGTTGTCATCGCATGACATGTTCTCAAAGAACTCAACCTCTCTAGATTCAATTATTACATTAGACTCCAAGTATAATAATCTATAAGCTTTGCTATTTTGGGCATAACCCATAAATGCACATCTTATAGATCCTGTACCCAACTTGGTCATTTTAGGACCGGTGCTCTTGCAATGAGAAAGACACCCTTACTCTTTAAGATAACCAATGTTTGGTTTCTTTCCTTTTCATAACTCATATGGAGATATATTATTTTTCTTCATGGGGATACGATTCAAAATATTACAAGCAGATAGCAAGGCTTCACCCCATAAACTAAAATTCAATTTAGAATGTAATAGCATAGTATTAATCATCTCAATAAATGTTATATTCTTTATTTCAGCTATACTATTTTGCTGTGGAGTATAATTATTCCATGTTCCTCACAAAACAAGTTAAATTCATTTGAAAAATATTCACCGCCCCTATCACTTCTAAGTATTTTAATTTTCCTCTCAAGTTGATTTTCAACTTCCGCTTTATACACTTTAAACACATCAAATGCTTCATCTTTATTTTTAAGCAAATATACATATGTGAACCTAGAGCAATCATCAATGAAAGTAATAAAATATCTACTTACTCCTCTAGTCAACATTCCATTAAGTTCACATAAATCACTATGTATCAAATCTAACAACTTAAAGTTTCTTTCAACACTAGGAAAATGTTTCCTTACAATTTTAGATTTAACACATAATTCACATTTTTCATGCTCAACATTATCACAATCAATTAATCCACATTTGACAACCCTTTTTATTGGGCTAAATCATATATGTGCAAGTCTAACATGCCACAAAGTAATAGAATTTGAGTCAAGCATATAACAAGAAGAAGAAACTTTATTGTTCACATTGTCAATGGAAGTACAAATTTTGAACATGCCATCACAAGCATATCCCTTTCCAACAAAAACATTGTCTTTTGATAAAATAAGCTTACCAGAATCTATCACAACCTTGATTCTCAATTTTCCAAGTAAATTGCCACTTACAAGGTTTCAACTCATTTTCGGTACATACAAAACATTGGTGAGTAGTACCTTCTTGTTGGATGTGAAGAACAAGTCAATAGTTCTCTTTCCTTCCACTTTGGACCTTTTCTTATTGCCCATTTGGATTTCATGCCCTTCCTTTAAAGATTCAAATGTCTTGAATAGAGATGTATCATAGGTTACATGAATGGTGGCACAAGTATCATACCACCACCCACTCACCTTTCGATGAATGGCATTGACCTCACTAAATGTGGACACTAGCTCTTCTTGAGTCAAGTTGACCTTTGCTTCATTGTTATGGCTCCTCTTGAACCTACAATCTCTAGCAAAGTGGCCATTCTTGCCACACACATAGCACGGTCCCTTGGAACTCTTGAATTGCCCCTTATTTTTCTTGTGCCCCAAGGGTTTTTGGCCCTTGCCCTTGTTCTTGCCATTTCCCTTTCTTTTGTTCGGAGGATTTGCCACAACATTGCCTTAGAAGTCTCTCCATTGGACTTCTCATCATTTAAATCTCTAGAACGAGATTCCTCCTCAATTCTCAAGTGTTTGAGAATTTCCTCCAAAGAAATCTCTTCATTTCTATGGACCATCTTTTTCCTATAGCCTCTCCATGAAGGAGGTAACTTGGCTATACTGGCACCAACAAGAAATTGTTCGGGCAATACAATTTTAAGAGTAGACAATTTATTCACAATAATTTGCAGCTCATGAATTTGAGGGAGAAGGGGTTTATCATCATAAAATTTAAATTCCATGTATTGAGTAATAAGGAATGTCTTTGTACCTTCCTCTTCTGCTTTGTACTTCTTTTCCAAGGCCTCCCAAATCTCCTTGGTGGTCTTGGTGTTGGTGTAGAGATCATAGAGTCTATTTGATAGAGCATTGAGGATGTGACCCCTATAAATCAATTCATCTTCTTCGCGCTTCTTCTTTTCTTTGATGACTTCTTGAGTATCATCTTCCTTGGGCTCCTCCATGGGTTTTAGGTCCTTGTCCAAGACATAGTAAACCATCAAAGTAGTGAGCAAGAACCTAATCTTGTCTTTCCAATGCATAAAATTAGTCCCATCAAATCTATCTAATCTAACAAAGTCTTGTGTCATGAATCTCAAAGCCGAAAGAGAGTTAGATTCTTCCATGAAATGTTATCTCAAATTATAGATTATTAGAATGTTAGGAGAGATTGAGATAACACCACCACAAAAAATAGAATCTACACAAAATTGGGATTGATACAGACTTAAAAATGATTGAGAAAGAACTTGCAAACCCAAGAAGATCAATGGAGTTCTTCAATATTTGATGAAGCTTCAAAACCCTAGGCAAGACCACCACTTTCCTTTGAGAAAATCCTTTGAGTAAATCAAAACCACAAATCAAGGCTTATACAAGTTGAGAAATGCTATCCTAATACTCTATTTCCAAGCCACCATTGATGCTTGAGGCATTCTCTTTAAGGAAATGAGGATTGAGATTGAACAAGCCTTCAACTTTTTAAGTCAAGCACTTTCTTGGAGAGTTCTTGGAGAAAACTCAAGATTCTTGGAGCTAGAGAGAGACTGAGGGTAGAGAGAGATTAGAGAGAGTGATCAATTCTCCCAAGTCATTGTTTTTGACCCATATATAGAGTAGGGATCTTCATTAGGTCTAACCAATAGGACTAGACTTGCAAAACACATAATTTTGAACATTTACATAATTCCACATAATACAGCCTTCAGGATTATGTGTTTCCAGGATTACGTAATAGAGTAGGAGGCGATACATCGCCTGAAGGCTAGGGTTTGCAGAATTATGTGTTTAACCAATCATAACAGCTTTTTCTAAGAGGAAATTGGAATTGGGATTGAACAAGCCTTAAACTCACAAAGTCAAGCACTTGAGATTCTTGAAAGCTAAAGAGAGAAAGAGAGAGAGAGAGAGAGAGTTAGAGAGAGATTTGAGAGAGTGATCATGTCTTCCAAAACTCTATGAGGTCTCTTTAATAGTGCAGACACCGTCATTAGGTCTAACCAATTGGATTACAGCTAAAGAATGCGTCATTTGGAGCTTAAAATACGTGTCCGTATGGACACGTCACCTCCATGTAGGCAATGCGTCGTCTACTAGCAGGCGATGCATCGCTTACTGGGCTTTCAAGCCCCTTTGCATCTAGGCGATGCAAATCCTCCAAAAAGGTGATGCATCGCCACCCTCATTGTCCAACGACTCCTCCAAAGGGCCTAAAAATGCTCCAAATGTTACCAAACTTTTTGGGGATCCTTAGATACCTCCATGTATCATTTTGGACCCAAAAACACAATTTTTAATTGCCTACAATTGAAACAAAAATTTCGCATCTTCACTGTGTGAAATTCACTAAGTGTTTTATACATAGCTTGCACAACAACATTTATCATTTGTATTTAAACAATCATAACATTCTTCCTCTTGGTTAAATACAAGCCTCAACATCTAGCTCATGTGTTTGGTGCCTAAAGTAAAGTGTCTTTCGACTTGAACTTTACCTTAGTGAAAATACCACAAAGTCTTATCGAAATCATTTGTAGCTTAAAATATTGAACCAAGTATTCCTTATGATAAAACCGGTAATACCTCTCATACCTCCACTAGATCTTTTAATTTCCTACTTTCTCGCTTAGCACTCATATGGCCATGTGCTCATCCATTCGTGAACTTTCCAGGGAGAAACTCTAACTCCCATGAGAGGCGGCACCACCTCTAAGTTAACATAGGTGAAGTTCTTACAGCAACTTCGCTACCTTTATATATGCTTGTTGCACTCAATCGAACTTCATTAAAAGAGCTAGGCTTAACCCTTACTTGGTAGCAATCAACACTAACCATCTTTGATGGAACTCACAAAAGCTTTAGTGTTGAAACCATTCACTTATCAATGACTTTTTCTTACCCATTGAACCATTTCCCTTGATGTTCACAAGTTTGGAGTTTGGTTGTCATCATTGGTGAACCTTTTATTCTAGGAGTTTTAGTCTCACCCCTATTGAAGTGGAACTTACTAACCTTCTCCCAAGAGGTTTAAATGGATCTACTAAGTTCCCACTTATCTTAACATATGATATCGATATGATTCCATCTTGAATCAATTGTCTCACATATTTATGTCTTAGACTAATATGTCTAGACTTTCCATTATACACACTATAATATCCCTAATCCACTCAGCATCTTTGCCAGTTGTCGATAGTGCTATAAATTCTGCTTCCATGGTTGAGTGTGCTATACAAGTTTTCTTCTTGGAGCCCCATGAGATTGCACATTCTTTAAGAGTAAACACCCAAGCAGTGGTGGAGAGATTATCTCCCACTCCCAATATCCAACTAGAGTCGAAATATCCTTCAAGTATCCTTGGAAAGTTTGAATAGTGAAGGCTATATTCTTTGGTACTCTTAAGGTGTAACACCCTGGTTAGCCAAGACCATTACACTGCATGTTTAAAATGGTGCTTAACTCACTAAGCAAGTCGTTTGGACTTAAATGTGTAACTAAAAACTAACCAAGGTTAGGTATTAATTTTTTTTTTCAACAAAGTAATTATCTTTCATTAAAAGTGTTTAGTTTATACACGGGATCCCAAAAAGCGTTTACAGACTGATAAAAAATATATAAAATATAAACTAGCAGTCCTAAGTAGTAAAACAAGGTTCAACCCCAGTTCCTCCAAAGCAATCTCGGTTGTGGCAGTCGAACAGGCTGCATATATACACACCGCCCTTGAAGCTCTCCAATTCATGGCTGGTCCAGCTTACTCTTGCTCCGTAGAGCACCGATGAGCTAAAGCCAGTAAGAAAACCGCACAGGGTATAATAATAATACAAATATTGAAAGCAGTAATCACATGTTTCACAAATAAAAAAATGCAATCATTCCAATCATATAACTCGTAAACACACTCTACAGTTTACCAAAGAATATTCATCTTTGTCATATAATCAATTTAGCAGCCTAGGAAAAACAGCCCGGCCAATCAGCTCAACATAGGCACTCAACTCACAGTTCATGTCGGGCAAGTAGGGGCCGCAACCCCAAATGAACTTGCCTTCACAACCAGCATTCTATACACTTTTCTGGATGGCCTCCCGCTCAATGCGATGGCAAAGCATTAGTCATATCATACATTCACAGGTAATTCAAGGCTAATAAGCATACCAATTCAAAGCTAATAAGCATACCAATTCAAAGCTAATAAGCATACCAATTCAAGCTAATAGGCATACAAACCAATAGCTCTATGTTCATATGCTAGTTTTCTTACCTTGAGTCCTGAGCATGATCCTTACTCCCAAGCCTAACGGTATAATCTAGTCTTAACATAATAGCCAGTTATCATCAAGACCCAAACTAATTAAGAGCTTTAAGTATAATTTCTTGTTAGGAGTGTGTCCTAAAAACATGTAAAGACTTTATTTTTCTGTGAATAAATAAATACAACGGTTCATTATTATTGTTATATTTAGGTTGTTAAATTATTGTTTGAATAATTTTGTAAATATCAGAAAAATTCCATATTCATTATTGAGGATGTGATCTTGTATTAGTACGAGAGAATTAAGATCACATGAATGAATAAAAATAGTCAACAACAACAAATTAAAGTTATGGAATTCTTTAATTGGAGTTGTAAGTACGGTTTACTGAGTATCATAATGATACAAATAATCTAGATTCGGATTATTAATGTGGAAAGACATCTCGGTAAAGGTGCTTTATATAATATGATTATATATGACATGGACCGATATGAATTAAAGTCTTTATCCAAAAACCATTTAACAATAAAGACTTGTAATTCATATCATAACTGATGATCATTTATAGATCAACCTAAATCCTGAGTGTTCATGAACTCCTCTTCATGTTTATTAAATCTTTTGATTCATTCGTTAAGGTCTCTTCAAAGAATGAGGCTAATGACTTTTGTTTTGGAGATTTAATATCATGGATGGCTGGGAACATGTATCAACAATACAGAATCTAATCTTTCCTAACGGATCGTATATTAGTTCCCTTAAGGGTTAATTCTAGAACTGAATGATTTTGAGCTCAAATCTATAATTAGATTATAGATTAATTATTCACTAGTGAATTGATGGTACTTAAGGAATAAGAAGTAAATTAGAAAGGTAAAATGGTAATTCTTCCATTCTAATTTATGAACTAATTACTTAGAGAGTTGAACTATTGAAAGATGGTTATATCAATGGACGACTTAATAAAAGATTTCTGTAAAAGTATATCTATAACATAAAGAGTGCAATTCTGAATTTATAGTGGAGTAATATCAGAATTAATAAATTAACTATTATAATTAAAGAGTTTAATTATTTAGTTTATTCATTGGAGCTTAATGTTTTAGGTCCAATGTCCCCAAAATGGCTCAAACAATCACTGACAAAGGTAAACACAAAAAATGGGCAAAAATGACTTATGTGATAAGTAAAATATTTTTCTATGTATCAAGCATAATTATTGTTTAATTATGTGTAATTAATTAATTATTTTATTTAACAAAAATATAATTAATTTTGAATTAATTTATTTTTGGGATTTTTGGTATTTAAATAATAATAAAAATTAGAAAAAATCACATGCCATCACAAGCATGTGGTACACGTGAAGCACAATGCACAGTCACTGTGCTACATGCATAAGAGAGTGTGTTCATTCTCTTGATTCCACAATTTTAGTCATTTAAATATTAAATAAATAATGAGATATTTTAATATGATTAAAATATTATTATTTAAACAAATAACTGATCAGTTATTTTGAATTTGTTTAAAATAACAAATATTTTAATATATTGGATATATTAAAGATAGGATATCAGTTTTATAGAACGTAACTTTTCAGGGATAGAAAAATATCTAGAAATCTCTCTCAGAGAAAGAGAATAGTGACATAATCAAAAGTCATTGTTCTTCACAAAACCTAGGTCCAAACTTTATCAGATCTCATGTGTTGAGAACATCTGATAAATAGTTTTTTGCCTATTATTTGTATAGCGAGCCCACACTCGTTCTTTGTGTGCTGAGAACATTTTGGAAGATCTTGGTGTGAGATCTCAAGGATTTAGCCATACAAAAAGATAGCAGCAAGGAAGGACCTGAGGTATTTTTTCTATTCTTGTTTTTGATTCAATATATATATATGTGTATGTGAAGAAGTAGATCTAGAAATCTTTTGGGATTAAACTGACAATTTGATTGTTGTTCCGCTGCGTATAATCTCTAATTTGATCAATAAAAACCAACAAATGGTATCATAGCCACCTTCACATATATGTATTGAATCTGTGTGAGTTTAATTTTATGCATTTATTTATTTTGATGAATGGATGGATGGCTTAATGTGATTGAATGCATGGGAATGTTGAATCGTTAATTGTATGGTGTTTTTTGGTTAGGATTTGTTTATAATTAGATCATTGTGTAAGCCATTAAATGGCATAGGATTTATGTAATTTTTGTTTTGTTTTTGACACCATAAAATTGTAATTCCGATCACACAAAATTCAGAACGGAGCCCAGGATTCAGAATTCAGCCACCGATCCTCCAAGCCGATGCCGGGACGTCGTACGGACGCTGTACGGACGACCATACTGATCCGTACAGTCCAGCCCCGGCACCCCGTTCTGACGCTACATGTCCATGTCTGACTGGTCCAGAATGTTTTTTTTTTTTTTTTTTCTGAAATTAATCTGTTATTTTTTTTAAATTTTAAAATGTTCAAATATCCTATTTTTGAAATTTGATATTTAAATAATGAGATATTTTTGTTATCTTAACAAATCTTTTATAATATCTTATTTAAATTTTTTTTTCTTCAAAATAACAGATTTTAATTTAAATTCATTTCAGTTTTAATTAAAAGGAAAAATAAAAATAATGATTATTTAAAAGTTTGTTTTAATTAATCAAAATAATTAGAAAAATTGTTTTCTTATTATTATTCTAGACCAACAATGTCACATATCCTACCGACAATAAAGTAAAGAAGCCCGATGGAGATCAATGCAGTTTTATTTTATTTTTTTAATTTTATAAAGTGGTTGTAAAATTAGAAATACTCAAAAGCACCCGGTTCAACATTTATTGTTTATTTAAATAATTATTTTCATGTGGTTAATGTGATTGATAACATGTTCATGCATTGTATGCCATACATAAAAAACCACACAGTCATAATCATGCATCTCATTAGTAGAAACATGATTATTAGGATTGTCCTATATGTTTATATGAATTGTTTTGTGAAATCAATTGCATGTAAATTACTTATTTTTATTTTGAAAACTTGGTAAAATGTCACACCAAATTTTAGGTCTTTATGACTTAATTTCTTTAAACCAACTTTATTTTAAAAAGTGTGTTTTTAGTAAAGTTTAGAAGAACATGATTGGTAAATTAAAAATTGGATATGCACCTAGAAACTCGCTTTCTTTCCAATTTTAATTAGGTTCATAAAGTTTAAAGAAACTATAATTAATTTGGAATTAATTAGGTTAAAAACACTTATTTCAAAATAGTGAGTGGGAGAGGGTTGATATCTCAAACATAACCCATGGTCTCCATTATTAATATAACACCGTGCGATATGAATAGCGCCTCGCGACAGCTTTGTTTTCGTCCCCCTAAGGAAGGTGTCTGGACATATCAATAGCAAGGATGTATTTCTTACATAGTGGATAATCATATCTTGACCAAACTAAGCAGTACTTTAATGTTTAAAAGAGAATATAAAGAGTTATTTTAAGTTTTAAACGATAAAGATAAGAATGTCTTATAAATTCTCTAAAATTAATTTGACCGACCCTAAGGCGACACTTTAATTGTTAGAAAATTTTATCGTAGAAATTATTCTTTATTTTATGTGTTTTAAATGTGCTCATGCATCACGTTTAATTTCCGAAAATTGTGATATTTATTTTTCTAAATATAATAATAATAATAATATTTGTATTTTTTATTTTATTCAGAATATGTCTATCTCTGGAAATCCCATCATTGCTTTGATTGCACAAGAAAAATTAACTGGTGATAACTTCATAAAATGGAAATCAAATATGAATCTGTTGTTGGTTAGCGAAAACCACAAGTTTGTCCTAAATGAGGAATGTCCTGAAGAACCTGGCGCCAATGCCCCGAAACATGTTCGGGAAAAATTTGATGCATGGATTCAATCCAATAACAAAGCCAAGTGCTATATGCTTGTAAGCATGAGTGATGTCTTACGAACAAAGCATGAATCCATGGAAACTGCTTTTGAGATACTGAAATCTCTTAAGGAAATGTTTGGGCGCCCATCTGATCAAAGCCGTCATGAGGCTACTAGAACCTACATGAATGCTAAGATGAAGAAAGGTCAATCTATGCGTGAGCATGTTTTGAACATGATCAGTGTACTTCATGAAGCTGAGACGCATGGAGCAGTCATGGATGAAAAGACACAAGTAAGCATCATACTTGAGTCTTTAACTCCTACTTTTTCTGCATTCACAACAAATTATGTCATGAACAAATTGGATTTTAACATGACACAATTGCTGAATGAATTACAAACTTTTGAGTCTTTGAATAAGACCATCTCAAGTCAGGCTGAAGCAAATGTTGCTAAAGCAAAACCATCTTCTTCAAAGAAGAAAAGAAAAGGCAATAAAAATGACAGCAAACCTAAAAAGGACAATCCGAAAAAGGCAAAGAAGTCATCCAAGGCACCCGAGAACAAAAAGAACAATGACCCCAAACAAAAGGCACCCAACGGAAAGTGTTTCCATTGTAATGTCGATGGTCATTGGAAGAGAAACTGTCCAAAGTATCTCACTGAGCTAAAAGAGAAAAAGAAAGGTAAATCAAATTTACTTGTCCTCGAAGCTTGTATGGTGGAACAAGATAAATTATCATGGATAGTTGATTCTAGTTCCACTAACCATGTTTGTTCTTGTTTGCAGATGCTTGAGTCCACAAAGCAGTTGGAGCAAGGAGAGATGACTATGAGAGTGGGAAGTGGAGCGCTTGTTTCAGCTAAAGCATGTGGAACAGTCCGTTTGAGTTTTAAGAACAATTTTCTAGTTTTGAATAATGTGCTATTTATTCATGAAAGTACTAGAAACATTATTTCTTTATCTTTGTTACATGAACAAAAATTTGGCATTTCTTTTAATAATAATATGATTTTTATTTCAAGGAATGGGAACAATATTTGCCTTGCAAAACAAAAGGACGGACTGTACATGCTTAATCCAATAGAAAAATCGCTCAATAATTCTGAATTGTTTAAAGTGATGTTCCACAAAGTAACAAAAGACAAAAGGTTTCTAAAGAAAATGACACGTATCTATGGCACTTAAGATTAGGTCATATTAGTCTAGATAGGATAAACCGGTTAACTAAAGATGGACCTCTAAGGGAACTAACAGTTGGAACCCTGCCGGTTTGTGAATCCTGTTTAGAAGGAAAATTGACTAAACGACCTTTCACTTCGAAGGGAACTAGAGCCAAAGAACCACTAGAGCTAATACATAGTGATGTGTGGTCCAATTAACATTCAAGCTCGAGGTGGTTATGAATATTTTGTCACATTTACTGACGACTATTCTAGATACGGTCATGTGTACCTAATGCTTAAGAATTCAGAAACTTTTGAAAGGTTTAAAGACTTCAAAGCTTTGGCTGAGAAGCAATTAGGCAAATCTTTAAAAACACTCTGATCTGATCGTGGTGGTGAATATTGGGATTCTGAATTCAAAGATTTCTTGCTAGAGAATGGAATCCTATCCCAACTCACAGCACCTGGAACGCCACAACAAAACTGAGTTTCAGAGAGAAGAAACCGGACTCTGTTGGACATGGTCAAGTCTATGTTAAGCTACTCTTCACTTCCCGTATCATTTTGGGGATATGCACTACAAACGACTAACTAAATTTTGAATGTAGTTTCGTCCAAAGCTGTGACAAAGACACCTCTGAAACTATGGAATGGAAGTAAACCTAGTTTACGAAATTTCCGTATTTGGGGTTGTCCTGCTCATGTGCTAAGACCTAAATCTGGAAAACTGGATTCTAGGTCTGAAATGTGTATATTCGTGGGCTATGCTCCAGAAACAAGAGGTGGATATTTCTATAGCCCAAGTGATCAAAAGGTATTTGTTTCGACAAATGCAACCTTTTTAGAACACGACTATATGAATGATTTTAAACCTCGGAGCAAAGTAGTTTTAGAGGAACTAATGACAGATAATATTTCATCTCCATCCTCTTCATCAGTTAATGATAAAACAACAAAAGAAACCACAATTCCTGAAAAGGAAAAACCAGTGCAACGTCGTAGTGGGAGGATTGTGATACAACCTATTCGCTACGAACATGAGGCACACGTTCTTGTATCAGATACTGAAAAGGATGATCCATTGACTTTTAAAGAAGCAATGGAAGACGCTGATGTTGATAAGTGGCAAGATGCCATGAATCAAGAAATGTAATCAATGTATTCCAATTCATTCTGGGAACTTGTAGATCTGCCTGACAATGTTAATGCCATTGGATGCAAATGGATCTACAAGAAGAAAAGGGGTGTAGATGGAAAGGTAGAGACCGATAAAGCAAGGCTTGTGGCCAAAGGCTACACACAGAGAGAGGGTGTGGACTATGAAGAAACATTTTCTCATGTGGCCATGCTTAAGTCCATTCACATACTCTTATCCATAGCTGCCATCTATAATTATGAGATATGGCAAATGGACGTCAAGACAGCCTTTTTGAATGGCCACCTTGATGAAGCCATTTATCTGGAACAACCAGAAGGGTTCATAAAGAAGGATCAAGATCAAAAGGTATGCAAATTGTTGAAATCCATATATGGATTGAAACAAGCATCAAGATCTTGGAACTTAACATTTGATGAAACTATTAAAACATATGGTTTCGAACAAAATGTTGACGAAGCATGTGTTTATAAATACATCAAAGGAAAAATTGTGGTTTTCTTAGTTCTTTATGTTGATGATATCTTACTCATTAGGAATGATGTAGAGACATTATCAAATGTAAAGAAATGGTTGGCTGACAAATTCCAAATGAAAGATTTGGGAGAAGCGAACTATGTTCTAGGCATTAAAATTCTAAGAGATAGAAAGAACAAGCTCCTAGCACTTTCACAAGCATATTATATTGATAAAGTGCTTGAAATATTTTCTATGGAGAATTCCAAAAAGGGTCAATTACCGACCAGATATGGAATTACTCTTTGCAAAGATCAGTGTCCAAAGACACCACAAGAGCAAGAGGATATGAGAAAGTATCCCTATGCGTCAGCTATAGGGAGCCTAATGTATGCAATGATATGTACTAGACCTGACATATGTTATGCAGTAGGGATTGTCAGTCGTTATCAATCAAATCCAGGTTTGGGACACTGGATTGCGGTGAAACATATTCTCAAGTATTTCAGGAGAACGAGAGACTATATGCTAGTATATTCGGGTAGTGACCTCGAACCTACTGGATACACTGACTCAGATTTTCAATCTGAAAAGGATAGTCGAAAGCCTACTTCTGGGTCAGTATTCACTCTTGGTGGTGGAGCAGTTGTCTGAAGAAGCATTAAGCAATCCAGTATAGCTGATTCAACCATCGAAGCTGAATACATAGCAGCTTGTGAAGCAGCTAAGGAAGCAGTTTGGCTGAAAAAGTTCTACACAGATTTGGAAGTAGTTCCAGAAGTGGAGAAACCACTTGTTCTTTACTGTGACAACAGTGGAGCAGTGGCCAATTCTAAAGAACCAAGAAGCCACAAGAGGGGAAAGCATATAGAGCGCAAATACCACTTAGTCAGAGAAATCGTACATAGAGGAGATGTGACCATTCTGAAAATCGCATCAGAACACAATCTGGCAGACCCATTCACGAAGACGCTTCCTGCAAAGCAATTCGAGGGTCATGTACGTAATATGGGATTGAGAGAAATGCCTCACTTGCTTTAAGTACGAGTGGGAGATTGTTAGGAGTGTGTCCTAAAAGCATGTAAAGACTTTGTTTTTCTGTGAATAAATAAATACAACGGTTCATTATTATTGTTATATTTAGCTTGGTAAATTATTATTTGAATAATTTTGTAAATATCAGAAAAATTCCATATTCATTATTGAGGATGTGATCTTGTATTAGTACAAGAGAATTAAGATCACATGAATGAATAAAATAGTCAACAACAACAAATTAAAGTTATGGAATTCTTTAATTGGAGTTGTAAGTACGGTTTACTGAGTATCATAATGATACAAATAATCTAGATTCGGATTATTAATGTGGAAAGACATCTCGGTAAAGGTGCTTTATATAATATGATTATATATGACATGAACCGATATGAATTAAAGTCTTTATCCAAAAACCATTTAACAATAAAGACTTGTAATTCATATCATAACTGATGATCATTTATAGATCAACCTAAATTCTGAGTGTTCATGAACTCCTCTTCATGTTTATTAAATCTTTTGATTCATTCGTTAAGGTCTCTTCAAAGAATGAGGCTAATGACTTTTGTTTTGGAGATTTAATATCATGGATGGCTGGGAACATGTATCAACAATACAGAATCTAATCTTTCCTAACGGATCGTATATTAGTTCCCTTAAGGGTTAATTCTAGAACTGAATGATTTTGAGCTCAAATCTATAATTAGATTATAGATTAATTATTCACTAGTGAATTGATGGTACTTAAGGAATAAGAAGTAAATTAGAAAGGTAAAATGGTAATTCTTCCATTCTAATTTATGAACTAATTAATTAGAGGGTTGAACTATTGAAAGATGGTTATATCAATGGACGACTTAAGAAAAGATTTATGTAAAAGTATATCTATAACATAAAGAGTGCAATTCTGAATTTATAGTGGAGTAATATCAGAATTAATAAATTAACTATTATAATTAAAGAGTTTAATTATTTAGTTTATTTATTGGAGCTTAATGTTATAGGTCCATGGTCTCCGAAATGTCTCAAACAATCACTGACAAAGGTAAACACAAAAAATGGGCAAAAAGGACTTATGTGATAAGTAAAATATTTTTCTATGTATCAAACATAATTATTGTTTAATTATGTGTAATTAATTAATTATTTTATTTAACAAAAATATAATTAATTTTGAATTAATTTATTTTTGGGATTTTTGGTATTTAAATAATAATAAAAATTGGTATTTTTGGGACTTATGTGGTACACGTGTAGCACAGTGCACATTCACTGTGCTACACGCATAAGAGAGTGTGTTCATTCTCTTAATTCCACAATTTTAGTCATTTAAATATTAAATAAATAATGAGATATTTTAATATGATTAAAATAATATTATTTAAAAAAAAAATTGATAACTGATCAGTTATTTTGAATTTGTTTAAAATAACAAATATTTTAATATATTGGATATATTAAAGATAGGATATCAGTTTTATAGAACGTAACTTTTCAGGGATAGAAAAATATCTAGAAATCTCTCTCAGAGAAAGAGAACAGTGACATAATCAAAAGTCATTGTGCTTCACAAAACCTAGGTCCAAACTTTATCAGATCTCATGTGTTGAGAACATCTGATAAATAGTTTTGTGCCTATTATTTGTATAGCGAGCCCACACTCGCTCTTTGTGTGCTGAGAACATTTTGGAAGATCTTGGTGTGAAATCTCAAGGATTTAGCCATACAAAAAGATAGCAGCAAGGAAGGACCTGAGCGAGCCCACACTCGTTCTTTGTGTGCTGAGAACATTTTGGAAGATCTTGGTGTGAGTTCTCAAGGATTTAGCCATACAAAAAGATAGCAGCAAGGAATGACCTGAGGTATTTTTTCTATTCTTGTCCTTAATTCAATGTATATATGTATGTGAAGAAGTAGATCTAGAAATCTTTTGGGATTAAACTGAAAATTTTATTGTTGTTCTGCTGCGTATAATCTCTGATTTGATCAATAAAAACCCACATTTCTAACCTCCGGGACCACAAATTCTACTAAACCGGGTAGTAGCATCATTTCTGAGGCTTTAGGTTTGAGCTCTTGAACTTAAAAACCCTATCTAGCCAAAATCCCCAATTTGAGCCGCGATGCCCCTCACAAGCACCACGAACCTCTACAAGTCAAAGAGCCTACACCCTCATTTCCCTAGACACGCGCCGTGGCGCAGCCCACTCATCGCGACGGTGCAAAGGTGGATTAGAGAAATCTCTCCCTCCTGGTCCCATCAGTGGGCACCAACTCCATGGCAAACTTTTCCAATCGATCAAACTTCAGGGCCTACTTAGTCACTGATAAATTTCCATGAAGTAACCTGATAAACTCATCAGCTTTTGCTGCCCTGATGGCATCATTGTAGTACTTCTCATTAAACAGGATCTGAAACTTTTCCCAAATCAGGGCATTAACATTTCTGGTCTAGGATATAACCTCCCACCAAATTCGGGCATCCTCCTTAAACATATATGTGGCACATGCCACCCTTTCATTACCAGTCACCCTCATGAAGTCCAGGATGGTGGTAATCATGCTCATCCACTGCTTTTCTTTTGCAAGATCTGTACTGCCCTCAAATACTAGAGGTTGCTATTTCCTGAACCTTTCATAGAGAGGCTCCCATTTATTACCAACCTCTAGCAGCGACTGGCACCGATAATGGAGGTGCCTCAGATACACTGACCACTACAGGAACCTGTTGTTGTCTCAGGAGGCAGAGTTCTTCTCCTTGCCTCAATACTGTAGCCTGCAGCTCATTAAATATTTGCTGCCAGTTCGCAGGAGCTGGCTGTGGAATCTATCCCTGATCATTCTCCTGACCTTGATTATTATTTTGGCATTGATCACTCTGGTCAGCTGATGTATCTGCTTGTCATGGAATCATTCTTATCAACTTATATTGTGCTGCAATAGTCAATACAAGCAGTCAGGTAGTAATAACTAAACCTCTTGCTGCCTTACGGTCCAAGAACAAGCAAATAATTATCATATTCCACAATCATACAAATATACAAATAGATACATGATCATAGCATTTAGCATTTAGCGTGTATCAGATAATAGTTCACAATCCACAATACTAATAAGCACGTGTCAGCAATATCAGTACTAATTAGCACACTATTGTTGAAGATGCAGTATTCAGGGCACAGGTTTAACATGGTGTCTCATGTATACAGGTAAATCATTTATACCACATTTAAGCAGTTAAACATATAACCACATAAATAGTTACCAAACCATGAGTCGAGCTTGACTTCAGTGACGAGTGTACATGCCCAGCTAGTCTATAGGAACCCTAAACCTTGGCATGCTCTGATACCAAGTTGTAACACTGTGGTTACCCCAAGATAGTTACAGTGAACTTTGAACCGTGAATTTAACTCGCTAACTGAGTTCTTTGGTTAAAAACGTGCTTCTAAGTGTTATTATTGGTTAAGGTGGAAAACCAATTAAAAGGAAAGGATATGTTTTATTTAAAACATAAAACTGTTCATGGGTCCATAAAAATGTTTACAAGCCATTTACGATACAAAATGGTCATTACAGTTTGAAATTTACAACCCGCCGATCTAAGCGGCAAAAATAGGGTAAACCCCCTAGTTCCCCTGAGAACTCCTTGGATGTGGTGGTCAAGCGCCCGCATATGTACACATCGCCACCTAAGCTCTCCACTCAAGGCTGGGTGAGATTTTCCTTCCCTTTACCTACACCACATAGCACCCATGAGCCAAAGCCCAGCAAGAAAACTCAATACTGCAAGAATATAATATCAAGCGATGATTATAATAATCATCCAGGACTTTTAGTCCAACATAGAGGAGTGACAGTTGTAAAAGTCCATAAGGTGGGTTCTGTACCCTTTACAGATAAGTGATCATTTCACTAGCTTAAACGAGGTAGGTATCTGGTGAAATAGTCACCAGCATAAACCTACCGAGTGACCATAGAGTCACAACTGTGGGATTCTGTTCCCTTAGCCATGTGACAAACAGTCACCTAGGCCTTTGGCCATGGCTCTGAGTAACTAGTCATAGACTAGACAAGCGCTTATAATTTTCATCGAACTTAGGGTCGGTCCAGCATTAATACCCCATATGAGTCATTCAATGCCGATGTCGATTAGATCTAATCTTTTATTGGCTCTGCATTCTTGATGCTTATGCCGTTTCTAACTCTTAGGTCAGTAACACATGACCAATGCCGATTCTTACTAGTTAATGCCATACACAAGTAAGCAAGATTTGCTAAGCATTTAATATGCAATCAATGTCCACATTTAACAATCAACATGCCTCTATAACAACCACACATGTCATATACACATGGTGCAGTTTTCTTAACTCGGGTTCGAGCAAGAAATAATAAAATAACGACCCTTGAGAACGATCTGCCCTTCAGTTCCTTAGCGGTCACCTAGTCATAACCAATTGGAATCCATTAATAAAGTAAGTCAATAAGAGGTTCACAATCTAAAACCACACTCCCGAGATCAATCCCACACTCTCGGAACTCCCAATCAACCCAAATAGGGTAAAGGAACCCATTCCCGAGCCTTAAAAGTCATCCCAAATAGGGGCAATGCTATGTGGCACTGTCCCAAGTCAGAGAGACCCAGCTCTCTGCCCTGCCTAGCACTGGGGCACCAGGAATGGCACTGGGGCCCCAACTGCAGACCAGAATTTTTTCTAGTTTCCTTCATTGTGACTTCCCCTGAAAACTAAGCTTCTAAACCAATCCCAAACATCACCCAAACATCAAATTCAACCCCGAAACTTCATTCATATCACAAACTTATCAAAACCCAAGCAAACTTACTCACAAACTTCCATTGATTTCCAACTAACCACTTCAAATTCTCTTGACTAAAAACCAATAGAAAAATAGGGGTATAGCTTAAGTTTATGGATGAATTCTTACCTCAAGTTGGATTTGAGTCCTCTTCAATGGATGAACCAAGTTTCTAAGCTCCAACCTTTGATTTCCTAGCTTGTTTCTTCTAAATGGGGTTCAAAAATTGAAAGGAAGAAGGAGGAGAAATGGTGTACGAGAGAGGTGTTTTGATACTCTGTTTCTTGCAAGTTCTACAGCCTTCAATGGCTTATATCAATCCTAGGGGTGAAAAGACTAAAATGCCCCTAGGTCAAAAAAAGGTTTCTAAAGGCTCCCAAGGGTAAAATCGTCCTTTCCCGCCTATTTCGTTAATCATAATTAACATCCTCTAATTTCCGTTATTCTCGATATCCTCAAATACCAATAATTCATATCTCGTTACCCTTTAATTCCCAGCAATACTCTAATCATTAAATCACCCCGAGACTCACCCCGAGCCTCGAACTTATTCCCGTTATGACTAAACCACTAATTTATACTCAAAGATCGTCTCATGCCGAATAGCTCGAAAAAATCCACATTATAATGTGGCCTCAACAATAAATCACCGACATGCATACAAATATACAATTACGCCCCCAACGGGCCAAATTACCAAAATACCCCTGTCATGAAATATGGACCCACATGCATGCATTTAACATCATATTATAATATAATTCACATAAACATGCATATAATAGTTTAATGGCTTAATAAATCAATTATGGCCCTCCCAGCCTACTAATCCGACCATTAAACCACATTAGGGATTTTGAGGCATTACACTAGGGGTTGCCAAGTTTGAGTGAGGTTGAACACCTTAGGGGCAACTGCTCGCTAGCACCAGTGATCAACATAGAAGCCTATGTAAACCCATGTACAATACACCAAATACCCCTTTCCATAACACATGAATATAATACTAATGAAAAAGTATTATGCAAAATATTATATATGTGGCAAAGTTAATGAAAAAGGCGATAATTTTTTTGGGAGCCCGCCACTTATACATTTTTTAAGAATAATTCCTTCCAATTTCGAACTCACCCATTTTCTTCTTCGGCTAAGCACAGTACGTCTCCGAACTCAATCCTGCTTCAGTTTCCTCCATCCCTGCTTCAAATCTCAGCTCAAATCTCCTCCATCCCTCAAATCTCAGCTCAAGTCTCCTCCATCCCTCATATCTCCTCTCTCTCTCTCTCTCTCTCTCACATTTTTCTCTATCTCTCTGTCAATCGGTTTCCAGTCATTGGGCTTCTCGGTTTCACTCCTTCTCTTCAGTCTTGGCAAGCCAGGTAATTATATTTAGTTTTAGGTGTTATTGGAAGCATTAACCTCAAAAGTTATCAGCATTTTCAAAATTAATTATGGGTTATGCAGATTGTTGGCAATTTTTCAATCCAAGGCCTCACTCCCTCGATCTCGGCTCAGTTGCACCTCCCTTCCTCACTCAGTCGCCAACTAGTTCAAGACTTGGGTTACCTTAACTACATTAGCTTTCCCCAAGTACGATTTGGGCATTTGCTGATTTGAAATATTTTCAAACTTTTTATTTGAAGCATTCATTTGATTTTGAGTTTTTTCAACTTTGTGGGTCATTGTTTAAGTGTTGAATTTATTGCTATGAGTGTTGTATTGCAATGAATCTGGGCATTGGGTTGATGAACTTGAAGTGTTGTAGTGTTGAATGAGTATTGCAGCTGAAAAAAAAAAATTCTATTCGTATTTGGCCCCTGCTAACTAATAAAGATGACTTGATATTACATAGGCCTCAAACCCCACCTCCTCCTTTCTACCTACCCCAAACGGACACACACACAATTCATTTGAATGAATTTATTCAAGTATATGGAGAAAAGATGGTCAACACCATTCAAATTCAATAGCCTATTATATTCTGATGAGGGCAGTAATAAGCAAAGTTTAAATTATATATTCACAGTAATAAGCAGAAGCCTAGAAGTCGAACTAAATTGCGGTGTTGAAGTTTAGCAACAAGCTTAACTTCATTTTTAAACTCTTCGTCACCCCGTCCTGCAGTCTTGGAGAGCCTTTTTACTGCTATATATTGACCATTAGATAGCCTACCCTGAAGAAGCATTACATGGAATAATATGCAAGGAGAACGAGTCAAATCTCAATCAAGATATTGATCAAATATCTTTTTGATAAATAAAATTTTATTATGAACAGAAAACCACTTTCTTTGTTATGATTTTACCTTGTAAACGGCTCCAAATCCACCTTCTCCAAGTTTGTTTTCATCAGAAAATTCGTCGGTTGCCATCCTTATAGTGTCGAAGTCGAATTGCAAAGAATCATCCCGGCTGATGTCCTCTGCAGCTTTAGCTTCAATAAATACAATCGATTTTGTTATTCAATGGCACACACATGAGACGAGTCTAATATACACGAAGCCAGAGTATATTCAATATATACTCTGTAATTTCTATTAGAGTATAATTGTCCCTTAGAAAAAAAAATTATTGGATAATAACATCTCAATCATCCCCGGAAAGAAAAAATTCAATTATGGAAAAAGTACCATTTAATCCCATATATTCAGAAAATGATCAAAACTTACTGTTGTATTGTGTGAAATAGGTACACTCTCTTATCCATTTTGTCAAAATTTACTAAGTCATACTTAAAATGCCTTTAAAGTAAATATGTGTATATATTTTATCCCCAAATTTTAAGAATGAATTAGATAAATTTTGGATTTCAAAGGCTTTTTTAATATATATTGACAAATTTTAACTAAGTTGCATATGCAGCAGGCAGTAAAGCAAATGTTAATTACCAACAACAACAACAACATAAGATAAATCAAACTTACTTTCAAGATTTTCCCTTGGCTTCCTCGTCAACTTTAAGAAAAAGCAAACAAGATTTTCCCTCTGTCTCAAGTTAGGGGTCATAAGCCTAGGCTTTTGTTGGGGCTTTTTAAAATAGATCTGTGACTTCATGGTTGCTTTTTGGCAACACTTACTGCTTCTCATTTTTTCACTTGTGAAATCTAAAGAAAAACCAAAGAGAATGAGATTGCATAACTCATAACAGGATAAACGAACCTTGACGTTAGGAATAAAGTTTAGATTTACTGCCACCACTAATATGGCTTTAAGATTTATAGAAACAGATTGTCTTGTTTGAAACTCCTCAATATAATTTGCTGCATGCTTTTTTGTAAACCTACTTCCTATGATGTTTACATTATTTTTCTCTATGATATATGCACAATCTCCTTATGCAAATATATTAGACTATTATACTTAGTCTTTCTATAGATCTTCCATGATCAAATGCTTATTATGAAAGTTAAACAAGTAAATTTATCGATATTGATGTTTGATATTAGTATCAAATTACTTTTTGGGCCATTATTTCTCTCTGGTGATAGTAACCCATTTGTGTTTATCTTCATGTTAAGAGGAAGGATTGTTATTTGCACTTAATGTTTTCATAATGCTCCGTCATGTTTATTGTTTTAAGCTATTATGTATTGTTCCCATAAATCCTTCAGTGGTTTGACTGTTTAAATGCCAGAATGCTCAATTTTTTTTGGTTTTTTTTTCCTTCTATTTTTGACTTCACTGGATTGCTCATGTTGCAGGTTTAAACAATTGACTGGTCGAAATGAAGTAGATGTGTCTGCTCGAGACTATAAGTTTTATTCTCCAAGACATAAATTTAGGCATGTTGCTTCAAGTTCAGTGTCTAACATCCCTGGTTTACCTGTAAGCATTAATAGAATTTGTCACATGATCATAGGAAATTAAAAGCCACTTAATTAGTTTACATGTGTATATGTATATATATGTGTATATTTCTTAATCGAATTTGATGGTTAGTTTCATTCATCTGATCTTAAGAAATTACCAACCATAGAGAAGTAGGTTCTGAGATTAAAATTGTGTACTGCGGTGATAACGAAAGGTTGAAAACTTGTGTGTATTAGAGAAGTAGGTTCTGGAAAATTTGTTTGTGTGCTGCGGTGATATAAGGAAGAAAACTTATTGTGTGTTGTTTGAATTTTTTGACTTGGTATTGATAGATGGTTAGGTAAGTTTTTATATGTATAGATTAGATTTTTCATTATATGTATAGATTAGATTTTTCATTTAGTCATACTGTTTTCATTATTTCCATATGTATAGATTAGATTTTTCAGCCATAAATATTGATGAAAAATAACTCAAATAACAATTATATGTATAATCAAAGATAAAAACAAGTTATACTAATATATAACCAGCCAAAATTATTCCTTAGTGCAAAACCAAGTGGGATGCTACCATAAATTTTTAAATTATATTTTAAGAGAATCAAGGCTTAAATGCCACTGTAGACTTAATTGCCACAAATAAATAAGCAATTAATAATATATAAATATATGTTTACCTTGACATATAATTCAAATTTTGCAAGGATGGCTGCAACAGTTATGCCAATGATATAAAACAAAACATCCCACCACACATTCAGAAAAATAGAATATAGACCCAATGAACAACCAAAAGAGAAAGGTTCTTCTCAGTTCATATTTTTTGTTACAAATGATCAAAAACTAGGTGAAAAACAGAGAAAAGAAATATAAAAGGACACTATTTAAAAGTAAATAAAATCCACAAAGCTACTTAATGAGTAAGGGAATTAACACTGAACTGATACATGTATTGTGAAGAGTATCCATGTTTAGAAGTTGGAACAGACCTTGTGGTGTTATTCATAGATTTATGTAATCTGTAATAGGAATATTAGATTCAGACCTGTGAGTTTGTGAAACATAAAAATAAAAAAAAGTGCTAGCATGTGATGTAGTTGTGGTAACTGTGTTTAGAGTTGTGTGTAAGATAGTGACTTAAGACTTCTATTTCCTAACTTGAATATAAATAGACTTCATTTTATTACCTTTATCACATCAATTTAAAGTATTCACAAAAGTAAAGGTAATCGAAGAAGACACTACTACAAATATGTTTGTATTTTTGCATTATCCACTGATGACCACCAGAGAATTATGTCCAAAGAGTCTAGGCATAAACAAAACAATTGTGAATGTTTCCTTTACCTAAAACAGATTGGTCATGTAATCACCAATAATGTCATTAGATACAAAAGATTTAGGCAATAATAATTCATTTAAAAGTCCTCCTGAGATGGGATAGATTGAATATAATATGTTAATAAAGAAGAAAGCTTTATCAATGTCTCCAGTTTGAGAGTTCTGCAGCAGCACTCTTCTAGTATTTAATAATCATCCATTTGTCTAACTGTTGTTCGAGCTTTAATATAGCGAGTTCCAAATACTTTACTGGAGCATTTTCTATACATGGGATCCTTATTTTTCATCAAAAGACTTCTTTTTTCCATATTAGATGTAATTTCAGTTCAGAGAGCTAATGAAAACACTGCAAACCAAGTCTACATTCACAGTGATACTTCCAACTTCTCACACTCCAAAGCCTTTTAAAGACACCCACTAGCTTTAGCAGTCTGAAAAATGTGATGGAAAATATTTATGCAATCTGATATGGTCCTTTGATATTATCAATGTACTGCAAAGCTGTATAAGAACTGATCTCAGCTTATATATCTCAGTTTTTTTACGCTACTAACTCATGAATCTACTTGAGCATTATGGAAATCTTTGTTTTCATGACACAATAATCATAGACATGTGACTTCCCAATGTAGTAGTTGAAGAGAGTAATTACATATATATAATATAATGATAAAAATGTTTTCCCCTCAACTTCACAGTTTAGTGGTTACAGTTTAACTAAAACCAACATTTTGATATTTTAGAAAAAAATTCGTTTCTATTGCAGCAAAAAAAAAAAAGGCTTATCAGCAAAATGGAATGATGGTTTGAGAAGAAGTTACAAGTAAAATAAGAGAGCGAAAGAGGTATTAACAATAAAGACAACTTTTTCATTCATGAGGAATATAGTTTGAGAAAGTTAAAAGACTTCTTCAGAACATGGAATTGAGACTAGGAAAACAAAATCGTTTGATCTTATAAACTTGAACATTACATGTCTTACCAAATAATATACCATCAAAAAACCCTTAATAAAGAAAATGGTTTAGTTTTTCCCCTAAACAAAAAGGTCTCTTCATACAACCCTGTCAAGAAAGTGATGCCAACTCAAGTCCAAAGGTGTAGACCTTGTCAAAAGTAATATTATATTTAATTAACTCCTATGATGAGCCACCAATTATATATAATATCATTCATTATTTATTTTTATTACACTGATTATCCTAAATCTCAAGTTCTTCCTGCAAGAATTATAGAGCAATAAAATTATTACATATTAAAACAATGTCAACTGTAACTTCTTAGCCACACCAATCAATGATTCAAATTCTATGTTCTCAGCTTTTCTAAGAGCCAACATAAAAAAAAGAAAACACATGATATAAGAGACAGAGGTGCTATAATAAAATCAAAACATATGCAAAAGTAGTTCAAAGCAATTAGAAAAATGTGATGCCTGCTTATGTTTCTCAAATATGGTAGTTCCCAGATAAACAACAACTATGAATGCAAACAAAAAAGACACACCCATGCAAAATGTACTATCAAGATTCTCACCATGACTAGACAATATATATAATATTCTCCCAAAATTCTCACCAATCTCGATCACTACCAGTGCCTAAGAGTACACCTAAGCATTTAGTCACTCCCATGATTAGTAGAGATTCACTTGAAAGAAAAAACAAAAAACCCCAACTCCATAACTAGTATTATACACACTATAGCTTAAGATATGGGATAAGTGAATAGAACATAAACCAATGCTAACAGTTTTTCTTTCAAACTAATAACTTAGAAGTGGCTAAGGATCACACCAATTCCTTAATTAGAAGACCAGTGATCACAAAAGAATAATACTTTTTTTTAAAATCCTAAATTTGAATTCTTTTTCCTCAATGAAAAAAAATAGCATAAAGTTACAAATAGTATAAATGTCACTACAATTTGCCAGAGGCAACTTTAAGAACACAGACACTAACCAACAAGAATATAGTTTAGCATAAAAAAAACAAAACGTTACACCTATTTGTGGGTGTCGCTTACCATTTTCTTTGCAATGCCATTTATAATATAGTCTGAGTCAAGTTTAGATGAGTGTTCTAAATCGAGTTTCAGTTTGAAAAGCATAATATGCATATAGATAACCAAAAGATCTGTCCAATCCTTAAACTATGGTGAGGTGATGCCCACTAAGTACTAAGCAAAATAATTCAGTAATCAATTCTTCAGTAAAGAACAAAATGTACAAATTAAGATGCCATATAAACAACCATTGCCCTCTTGAAGACATATAGTAGATACATAAAATGAAACATGAAGACATAAAAATCATTGCATCCAAAGCATAAGCTGCAAATTCCATAAAATTCAGTAAATATAATAGAGTTTTACAATGTCAAAAATAAAAACCAACTCTAGAGCAAACATGCCCACTTGAAACAATGACCCATTCACTTTTTTTTATTCAATTCCACCAAGGCATGGAATGGAGAGACCTGAAATTCTCTTTTAAGATGACCTGAAATTCAACCAAGGCATGTTTTCTTTTAAAAGCATGTGTGTTAATGACCTCGTCATGACCCTGAAATTACAACCGCAAATAATGTGATTGTCTTGTCTAACAGTTGTTAAACCCAGACAAAAAACAAGATTTTATTAAGAGAACAACATCAAATTCAAATTCATTGGAGATGGATAAAAGTTGGATCCATCTTAACAGGTTAGTAAACAAAATCATATAGTTTACTTTGGGTATAAGTTTAAGTGTCAGTGCTTGATTATTGAAGTATGCTCTAAAATTGTAGAGCAACGGTGGAATGTGAGCAAAAAGCTAGGGAGTTTGTTAAGACAGCCATGACGAATCTCGTATTTCCAGCCAAGATTCTTTGTCCATGCAACAAATGTCACAATCTAAGACATCAACTTTCAAACGAAGTTGTCAATTACTTAGTTTTGTGGGGCATGGACCAATCTTACAAAACATGGTTTCATCATGGGGAAGATCCAGTTCAAAGCAGCACGACAAACACAAGTTTTGAATATGATTTATTTTGGGCAGTGGGAGTATTTTCAAGTAATGCCAATGATTTTGGTGACGATAACAATGATGCTGATTTTCAGAGTCTATTTAGCAGATGCTGAATCTCCATTGTATGAAGGTTGTTCAAAGTATACAAAAATGTCTATCGTTGGGCTGCATAATCTAAAAAAAATGCATGGAATCTCAGATGTTGGCTTTAGTGAGATGTTGGAGATGATCAAAGAAATGTTGCCGAAAGATAATCTCCTACTGACATCAATGTATGCAGTTACAAAGTTTCTAAAGATGTTTGATCTGAGCTATAAGCATATCCATGCTTGTGTCAACGATTGTTGTTTGTATACAAAAGAGAATGCTGATGCCCAAGTATGTCCCACTTGTCAATATCCAAGATGGAAGCAAAATGAACAAACAAAAGAGATTCTACAAGGGCAGCCTACCAAATTGTTGAGATATTTTCCTATTATACCAAGGTTTCAAAGGATGTTTAGAAAAGAAGAGACGGCTTTAAGCTTAAAATGGCATTCGACCAATAAAAGAAAAGACAGGAAAATGCGGCACCAGGTAGATTCAGAGGCTTGAGATGCAGTTTATGAGAGATGGCCAGATTTTCAACTTGAACCTAACAACCTTCGATTAGGACTTGCTGCTGATGGGATCAATCCTTACAAAAATATGAGTTCCATGTATAGTTGTTGGCCTATAATGCTCGTTGCATATAATCTACCACCTGCATTGTGCATGAAGGATGGATTTACCTTTCTATCTATGTTGATTCCTGGACCTAAACAACCCGGGAATGACATAGATGTTTTCTTAGAGCCCTTAATAGATGAGTTACTTGAATTATGGAATGTTGTTTATACATATGATATTTCTACAAAGAAGTTTTTTAATTTAAGGGCGATGTTGCTATGGACCATAAATGATTTTCTAGCTTATGGAAACTTAGCTGGATGTGCGACTAAAGGGAAGTATGGTTGTCCTGTTTGTGGCAAGCACTCAATTGTTGTTTGGTTGAAGCATAGCGAAAAGATGTCCTTTTGCAATCATATTCGATTTCTACCACAAGAACACCATTATAGAAAGATGAAATATACAACAACTAGGGCAAGGGAAAGAGCACCACAATATCTAATTATATTGACAGGTGTTGAAGTAGCTGAGCAGTTAAGCAAAGTGACTAATGACTTTGGAAAGGGAAAAAAGAGGAGTTGTGGTATAGACACAGAAAAAATCTAGAAGAAGCAGTCTATTTTTTTAGGCTGCCTTATTGGGAAATATTAGTTGTTCATCATAACCTTGGTGTTATGCATGTTGAAAAGAATGTTTGTGAAAGCATATTTAACACATTGCTCGATTGCAAAGGAAAATCTAAAGATCACTACAACTCGAGATTAGATTTGACAGAGATGGGCATTATGCCTCATCTCCATCCGTATGAAGAAAATGGTGTTACTCGTCTTCCTGCTGCAGCTTACACTCTATCAAAATCTGATAAGAAGTTGCTTTGTGAGAGGCTATTTGACTTGAAATTGCCTTATGGATATAGCTCTAACATTAGAAACTATGTAGATGTGGAGAAACAGAAGCTGACAGGACTTAAGTCTCATGATTGTCATGTGGTTATGCAACAACTATTGCCTATTGCTATAAGGGGTTTAATGGAAGAAGGTTGTAGAGAGACAATTCTTCGGCTCTCTAAGTTTTTCCATGGACTGTGTCAGCGTGTGGTTGATGAGGAGGAAATTATGAAATTGGAACTAGAAGCCTTTGAAATTCTTTATAAACTAGAAGAATATTTCCCTCCTTCTTTCTTTGATCCAATGATTCACTTGGTTGTTCATTTAGCATGAGAAGTTAGACTTTGTGGTCCGGTGCAATTTCGATGGAGGTACCATTTTGAGAGATATATGAAAGTATTGAAAGGATTTGTAGAAAATTATGCACGACCAGAAGGATGTATTGCAAATCGCTATCTTGCTGTTGAATGTGTACGCTTTTGTGAAACATTTTTAAAGAAAAATGATAATCAAGATAGTACATTACTATAAGAAAATCCACTATCAGCAGCAGAGTGCTTTGAACTTGACCGATTGAACTTGGCAGTAGCGCATCGGTATGTGTTGTTTAACTCAGATATTGTAGAACCATTTCTCAATGTCCATATGGATGAGCTGAAAGAAAGACACTCAAATCTGAATAACAATCAAACTTTGTTGTGGAATCGACATTCTGAAGGGTTCCCGTTATGGTTTTATGAAAAGGTTGTATTCTATTGCCAAGATAAAAGTTTACGTTTTGTTTTAGTGTACAAATTTCTTACAAGTATATTTTTATTTTCAGATTTCTAACTTGAACAAAGTAGATGACATGTTAGCTCAATTGGCTGAAGGTCCAAGTCGCGGTGTCACTTCCTATAAAGGGTACATGATTAATGGAATTCGATTCCATAAAAAAGGAGCTGAAAAAACAACTCAAAACAGCGGTGTATACATGGAAGCACATGACAGTGGGCAATTGAATGATAAAGAAAAGTATTTTGGTATTATCAAGGATATAATTATGCTCGATTATCGTACTTTTAAGGTGCCATTGTTTTGGTGCGATTGAGCGAATATTCGAATGGGTGTTAAGAAGTCGGAGTTCTATACGCTTGTAAATTTTAATATAGGACAAGCTCAATCCATTAGGGATCCATTTATATTAGCTTCACAAGTGAAAAAAGCTTTTTATGCAAGGGAGAATGAGTCAAGTAATTGGTATATAGCTTTAAAAGATTCAAATAGAGGGTATTTTGGACTTGAATCCAATGAAGAAAATTGAGTTTCCTGTTGTTTCTTATGTACTTTGAATGAAACAAATCTGCTTACACTTTTTGTACGTAATTTTGGTGTATTATTACTCTTTTGCTGAATGAAACAAATCTGGTTTTATTACTCTCTATGGTGTACTTTATGATTTTATTTTAATTTGAATGAAATAATTATGGTTTTGGTGTATGTTTATTACTCTTTGGTGATCTGCATTTTTTATTTATATTCTTATGTTATCTTTCTTTTTATATTGCAACAATTTCAACTTGAAAATGAGTACATTAGGAAGATCTCCAAAAAAACACCTTCATCCAGGTGTTTTATGCAATTTTGTGGCCAAAAAGCGAAAAGCATCATTGAAGACTCAAGCTGATTGTGACGATATGTTCCTTGGAAGCCCTATTTTAAAGAAAAAGAGTGTTCTTCGTAGGTTTTCTGCACCTGTTAGAGTTGTAATTGACTCACCACCTGCTCTTAGTACTAGAGCAGCAACTCGTCGTATGGTCTATAATACAAAGCCAGATTGAAATGATGATGTAGAAGACATGGAGATGTCACTTGGAAGTTCAAAAACTAGAAGATCTCTTAATTATGAAGTAGATAAGGTAGTTGATAGTGTTTGTGAAAAGGGGGGAAGGGAGGAACATGAAGAGATAGCTGATGAGGAAAAGGTTAGTGCAGAATTTGAACAAGGGGCTGCTGCACAATGTGAAGAAGTGGCTGAGATAGAACTTGAATAACCTCTGAGAAAATATGTTAGATTACAAAAAACAACTGATGAGGCAAATCAAACTGAGATTGAAGAAATACCTCAAGATGTAGATGCGAATGTAATGAACTTAGCCAAGAAGACAAGGGGAAAAACTCTATTGGAAAATCTTATCAAGAGGAACAATGACTTAAGGATAATAAATTGGAATGAAAAAGGGCAACCAGTTGGTACTAACTCAGTGCAATTTTCTTCTTTTGTGGGCGCTCTTGTGCCAGAGTTTGTTCCTTACACTATTTCAAATTGGAGGAAAGTTTCACCAATTATGAGAGATGTTCTTTGCGCATCTATTCAGGTAGAATTACAAGTTTTATGACTGTATATTTTTTTTTATATATTCAGCTCTACACTTAAACATATAATATATTATTCTATATTCTATTGTAGGCACAATATGACTTACATGATGATTGGCAAAAAAAGATGTGCTTTGAAATGATGGCAGAACTATGGAGAGCTGGGAAATCTAGACTTGTAAAGGATATTATCAATGCAAAAAATGAGAGTGAACGACTAGCCTTAAAGCCAGATTGCATAAAAAGTGATGTAGAATGGAGAGCATTTGTTGCCAAAAAAAATATAGTAAAGAACATTTGGTAAGAAATATGATGTAAGAAGTGATGTTGCTGCCTCTTTTATCTCTGTTGGTGTTAAATTAAATATAGTTATGCCTCTTTTACTTATTTATTAAATAGGCTATAAGGGCCAAATACCAAGAGAGAAGAAAGAAAGTTGTTCCACACACCTTAAGTCGAAGAGTATATGCTCGAACAATAGATGATATGGTAATATTTAAGTTTTATACTGTTTGTATTTTTGCTTCCATTATTGTAGTCTCTATTTTATAATCTCTATTGTTGTATTGTGTAGAAAAAAGAAAATGAGGATGTTAAAATATCTAGAATCGATGCTTTTCGGAGAGCCCATACAAAGAAGAATGGTGAACCTGTAAACCCAACGACATCTGATATTTTTGTGAGTATTAGTCATTTAATTTTTGTGAATTTATATTTATTTTCCAAAATGCATACATTAGTTATACTAATTTATATGCAGGGTTCATTGAATGAGATTCTCCATGAAGACCCAAAATCTGGAACTACAGACAACGCTGATGAGGATGCCTTGACAAAATTGTTTGGTAACCCAAAATCTGGTCGTTTAATCAGATACGGAAGAGGCGTAACAAGGTCGAAGCTAACTGTTGTTAATATGTGTAATAGCAAGATCTCCAAGTTAGAAGAAGAGCAACAAAATATGAAGCTCAAAATGACTGAAATGATGAATCTACTTAAAGAACACTTGGTGGTAATTCTATCTTGCACTTATAAACCTTAGCTTTCTTTTCTTCCAATGAAACTTATCTTGGTTTTATATTTAGGTTGGTGGTAAAGTGACACCAAGCAAAGGACAGTCTCGCAATGTACCACAGTCAAACAATATTCAGTCCCCTAAGGTAAATTATCAAAGTTGTTATTGTTTTAAATTTTCATTTTAGAAGAACAAATACAGAAACTAATATATTGTCTTTAAAATCAATTTGGTAGAGTATTGTACTAGAAAAAAGACATAACTTTACAGAAGGGAAGAATGCTTGCTACTTGCTTGACTGGGTAGATGCAATTGTTGCTGAAGGTCGTTGGGATTCTAGTGATCCAAAGATAACTGTACATGGAAAGCCTCTTGGACCAGACTTTATGCGAGTATGGGTTGATGTTGATATTGTACCAGAATCTTACTTATTTCGTCCTAATAATGCGATGCTTACAGTACAAGAAGCAGTTTGTTCCACAGTTGCATGGCCTTCTAAAAAAATTATTCCAAGAGGTACATCTTCATACTAAAAAAAGAACCCTATAATTTAGTGTTTGGTTTCTTTGTTTGCTTTGGTGTAGTTGTGAATTCATTATTTTGTATGTGGTGTCCTCTCTTGGATATTATTTCCATAGCATTTTTCTTGAAGTAATTTGTGATGCTAGATGATAACAATAAAATATTTCTCTGTTTATTTTGCAGATGTGACAAGCGAAATAGAAAAGGATACTTAATTTTGAAGGCTTTGTGTTGGGCAGTTGTAGAATATTTTGTGTTGAAGGTAGTAACTTTTCAATATGTTGAATATTTAAGACTACTTGAATACTTAAAGAACATTTTGTTGTTGATGACAGTATTGAATGTTTTAAACTAATTTGTGGATTGTTAATACAATGTTGAATATTTTTACTTTTTGTTATTTGAAAATCAAGTTCATTTGATGATGCTAGTATATATTAGAAAGCTAATTTTAATTATATAAAAAAAATTTAAAATATAATAGAATAAATTAGTGTTATATAAATTAATATATAATGAGAATTTAAACTTATATAAATATTAAAATAATACGAAAATTGTGTTATAATATCTATTACAATAACACTTTTTATGCAAAGAATTTTGTTATGAAAACTTCATTATATAACACAAATAATGTGTTATACTAAAGTGTAGTATAACACAAATTTATAAGTATTGAAATGTGTTATATAATCGACTATAAATAATAAAATTTAACACTTATCTATTTATTAAAATAACACAGAATGTGTGTTATCGTTGACAGTATAATAACACATTAGTATAACAATGATAAAGTGTTATGTAAAGTACCCTGACCTACAATAACATAGTCGGTCTTAACACATCAAAAAGTGTTATGGTATGTTTTGATAACACATTTTTGGTGTTATTAAAAGCATTTTTTATTGTAGTGGTAACTTCGATTACACTCTTGAATAGTATAGCAATGCCCTAGGTAACATGATGGTTACCCTTGTGAGGGATTTACTTTTGGAAAAGTAGTGATGCCCTAGATAACTTGATGGTTACCCTTGATGGGAATATTTATTAGATAGATCTTTGTGCTGAGACTCAATTCACCCCTATTGATTAGCAAATATGCTGGAGAGCGTGAGACTCCAAAATTGTCAGAAATTTTGGAGCGTTGGTCTCGAATTATATTGTGATATATTATATTTGTTTGCACTGGGATTTTCTTAGTGCAGGGATTTATCTGTGTATCTGAAATAGTTTGCCATTGGTTATCAAGCATGACCATAAGTTTGCCAGGACGCCTTTTCGTTCTTGAAATTGATTGTTTAGGGTTTGGATGGATCCAGAACCCTAATTATGTTGAGATATTGTTACTAGTGGTCAATGACCACTTGTCTTTTCTACATGCTGTTGTTCTAAAGTTGAACTTACTAAGCATTTTCACTTACCTAGTTGTTTCATGTTGTAGGAAAGAACAAGGGCAAGGCAGAGCAGTGAGCGCTTGAGTCTACTTTGTGAATTTACATGTGGACTGACCTTTTGGGAGCTGCTTTGTTTTTGGAAATGTTGTTTTATTTTCATAAACAAGGCTTAGTTTACTTTTCATAAACTATGTTTGCATTAAATATTGAGTGTGGCCAAACTATTTTTAGAAAGTTTTTTTTTACACGGGCTTGGGAGACGTTTCATTAAATGAAAATGTTTATATTTGCGCATTATCGAATCTTAAAAATCTGGGACGTTACAGTTGGTATCAGAGCTCAAGTTGAGCCTGTTCTGTAGACAACCCACATGTAAATTTTGCAAAGATAGACCGACACTCATTGTAAGTATTGTCTTTTCTTTTAGTGTGTTTTTTTTCTTTTACTTACCTAAATTTTATAAATTTTAAGTTAGTTAAAATGGTCGACGAACCTAAGGTCATTGATCCCATCGTAGTCAACCCACCTATAGAGTATGACCATTGACAGAGAGCCTAGATCAATCGTGCCTTCACTAATGCAGCACCTGCCTCTTTCAACAGAGAAATCTATTTTGAAGAAGTCTGGGCGTGGACTTATTCATTGAACAACATCTTCGAGGACAACGGTACACCCCCTATGTTTAGGGTAAGAATGGCTAGTTTGTGTCTAAGAGGCACAACCTTTCTTTGGTACTAGGAGAGGCACTTGAGGTCAGCCACTCCACACTGGACTGCCTTCAGGATATCCATTGAGATGGCCCTTGGACCTCCGCGTAAGAGGTCAAGGTAGCTTAGGGACTTTCGTGAGCTCCTTTCCATGCATGACGCCCAGGCATATGTTGTGGAAACAGCACAACGATGAGAAACAAAAAACCTGGTTGCGGTAGAGGCCCCAGTGGCAGCTGAGAACCCGTCAGTGGAAGAAGTGGCTGACGAGGAACTCGGAGACAGGGAACTTTCCTATGAGGAGCCGATGGATGAGACCGAGGAAGATCCCATGGATCAATCTCACGAAGACTCCGAGCAAAGTTTCAAACAGGACCTCGGAGAAGAGTCTGAGGAGGATCGCGAGGATGATCCTGAGGAGGATCCCGAAGAGGACGTGGATGTGGCAGCCGATACCGACACCGACTAAGTGTTAGGGGTCACATAGGTGTTAGGAACCCACCTACTACTTTGAATTATGTACCTACCTTGTATATCTTTAAGAAAATAAGTCAATGGCCTGGTAGGGATATAAGTCCACTTTTTAGGGCTAATTTTGTGAATCCCTTAGAATGGCCAACCCGAACATAAAAATTTGTTGTATATAGTATAAGTTATGAAGTAAAGTTGCTAACTTTGTTAAAAAGTGTTGATTGCTTGTTGTGCTTGATATGTTTGCATGCTGAAATATGATATTAAGTAACTATCTGTGTTGGTATTAACTTCTCACCTCTATGCGCTTAGGAGATTTTTGATTTTAAATCAAACAAATGGCAAGGACAAGAGCTCAGAGAGGAAGGGGTGCAATTGGCCGGGGCCAGGCCACATCTGCTGCTAAAGCTCAGAATGCGCCTACCGCTAGAGCTCCAACCCAAGCTGCTAGAGTTCGCGAGATAATGAGCAGATGAATAATCTACAAAGGCTAGTGGAGATACAAGGAGCCCGAATTGAAAGATGGAAAAAGAGACAGGAGGACTTTGATGCCTTCCAAGCTGAAAGGTTTAATACCATTTTGGGACGACTCCCCATGCCCCTCAATAACGCTCAAAACAACGAAGTACCACATGCAAACAATGAAATACCACCTGAAAACAATAAAGAATAGAACCCTGGCCCACAGGTTTTCATTGAGCAAACTGTACCGCCAGTAGAATCACCAAGAGGTGTCCGAGCGAAACCTATCTCAGAAAGGTTCGACAACCAGAATCCACTTACATTCGAGGGGACCACTGACCCATCAGTTGCGGAGGAATGGATCAGTGTCTTGGAAATGATCTTCGACTTCATTTGAACTTTCGAAAGAGAGAAGGTAGTTTGTGGAACCTATATGCTGAAAAGAGATGCCTGCATCTGGTGGGACGCAGCCACGAAAGGGCATAATGTTTCCCAGATGGAATGGTTAGAGTTCTTGACCTTGTTCAATGCCAAGTACTTTAGTAAGGCAGTGATCGAGCACAAAGTGAATGAGTTCACAAATCTGAAGCAGGGAACGTCAAGCGTGCAGGACTACGTTACAAAATTCGACCAGCTATCTAGGTTCACAAAGAATCAGGTGAACACTAAAGAGAACAAGATTTGAAGTTTCGTGAAGGGCCTACGCAAAGACATTTCCAAGTGTGTAGACACTGGTAGGACTAGCCCAGAAACATATGTCGAAGCTGTGGAATGAGCTCTTCTCCAAGAGTCTTGGGCCATGTCGAACAAGCTAGAACCACAGAAAAATGAAGACAGGAGGTACACTCCCAACAACTCCAGACAATTTCAGGCCAACCTTTTGATGTATCGGTTGTGTGCAAGTTTCCCAACGTATTTCCCGAAGATCTCCTAGGGATTCCACCAGACTGAGAGATCATTTTTGAGATAGAGATAATTCTAGGAACTATACCAATCTCAAAGACTCCTTACAGGATGACACCAGCCAAACTCAATGAGTTGTAGTCGCAACTGCAAGAGTTACTGGAGAAGAAGTTCATAAGGCCAAGCCATTCTCCACGGAGAGCCTCGATTTTATTCATGAAGTAGAAAGACGGCTCGATCAGAATGTGCATTAACTATCGGGAGTTGAACAAAGTGACGATCAAGAACCGATATCCATTGCCCAGGATCGACGATCTTTTCGATCAATTGTAAGGGACATCGATATTCTCAATTATGGACTTGCGATCGGGCTACCATTAGCTCAAGGTTAAGGAGACGGATATACCAAAGACAGCCTTCAAAACACACTATTGTCACTACGAGTTCTTAGTGATGTCCTTTGGGCTAACCAATGCGCCTATAGCATTCATGGATCTCATAAATTGTGTGTTTCATGAGTATTTGGATAAGTTCATCGTCGTGTTCATTGACGATATTCTAATATACTCGAAAAGCCAAGAAGAGCATGCAACACATCTGGAACTAGTCCTCCAGCATCTGCAAGCTGAAAAACTTTACGCAAAGTTTTGAAGTGTGAATTTTGGCTAGAGAAATTTAGTCTTCTCATACACATTGTGTTGGGAGATGGAATTTCGTTAGATCCCGCCAAGATATAAGTTGTTAAGTAGTGGAAACCTCCAAAAAATGCTCTTGAGGTTAGAAGTTTTCTTGGGTTAGCAGTATATTACCAATGATTTGTGGAATGATTTTCCAAAATAGCTGAACTGATGACCGCCCTCACCCGCAAAAGCATCAAGTACAAATGGACTGACAAGTGCGAGAAGAGTTTTCAAAAGCTGAAAGCGAGATTGATGACTACCCCAGTGCTGACAATCCCTAACAGCATAGAGGGATATATGATTTATAGCAATGCCTTATGCCAAGGGTTTAGATCAGTGCTGATGCAGCACAAAAAAGTAATTGCTTATGCTTCTCAAAAGATAAGGAATTACAAGAAGAACTATCCCACTCATGACCTGGAGCTGGCAGGAGTGGTTTTCACACTGAAAATCTAGAGGCACTGCTTGTATGGGATACACTGCAACATCTACACTGATCATAAAAGCCTGAAGTATTTCTTCACTCAGAAGGAATAGAATATGAGACAACATCGATTGCTAAAGCTATTCAACGACTACGATTGTGACATTCTGTACCACCCGGGAAAAGAAAACAAGGTGGCAGAAGCATTGAGTCGATAGCCAAGGGCTTATGTGATGATAGTGAAAGAGGTTTTGCAGCAGTGACGTGTTGACCTTGCTACCTTGGATTTGGAGATAGTAGTCGGTCAATTGGCTAACCTCTCCATCGAGCCTACAATAATGGAAGCTATAAAAGGGGGGAAGTTAGTCGATCCTCGGATACAAAGACTGATGTGCAAAGTGAGGAAGGAGGAGCAACCAGGATTCCATATCTCTGACGATGGTTCAAGGGCAGAATATGTGTTCTGGACGATGATGAAATCAAGAAGCAGATCTTTTTCGAGGGACATAATGCTCCTTATGCCATGCATCCAGGCACCACGAAAATTTACCAAGACTTGAAGAAGTATTTTTGGTGGCCTGGGATGAAAGAGGAGACAGTAGAATATGTGGCACACTGCTTGACTTTTCGGCAGACAAAGGCCGAGCATCAATGGCCAGCCGGATTGTTGCAGCCCCTAGAAATTCTTGAATGGAAGTGGGAGATGGTCACTATGTACTTTTTCCCTGGTCTACCAACCACTCCCAAGGGGCACGATGGCATTTGGGTTATCGTAGATAGGTTGACTAAGTCTGCCCATTTCTCGCCAATCAAGGTAACTTATGGGGCACATAAGTTGGCAAATATCTACATTGCAGAAATAGTGAGACTGGATGGTGTACCCAAATCCATTGTATCTGATCGCGACAGACGTTTTCACCTAAGCATTCTGGGAGAGAATCCAAACGAGGTTGCAAACAGACGGTCAAAGCGAACAAACAATTCAGACCATAGAAGATATGTTGAGGACCTGCGTGCTCGACTTTTGAGGGTCATGGAATTAGAATCTTCCACTGATAGAGTTCGCTTACAACAACAACTTTCATGATTCAGTTAAGATAGCTCTGTATGAGGCTTTGTACGAAAGGAAATGTCGATCACCGATTCATTGGCACGAGGCCGATGAAAGAAAGTTTCTAGAATCACATGAGGCTAATCAGGTTAGCGAGGACATCCGGCAGATAAGGCAACGCTTACAAACTTCAGTCGATCGCTAGCTAAAATATGCCAACCAACGTAGGAGACCCCTGGCGTTTGAGGTTGGAAAAATGTGTTGCTAAAGGTAGCTCCACTACGAGGAGCTATGCAGTTCGGGAAGAAAGGAAATCTTAGCCCTAGGTTTGTTGGACCTTTTGAAATCATAGAGAGGATCAGGGAAGTAGCTTATTGTTTAGCTCTTCCACCCACATTTTCTAAGGTGCATGACGGTTTCATGTATCCATGTTGAGAAAATACGTGCATGATCCCAAGCATGTACTCAGCTATGAGGTACTGAGCATTGATCCTCAACTCGTCTATGAGGAGAAGGCGGTGATGATTTTAGACTAGAAGGAAAAAGTGCTGAGGAACAAGACCGTGCCGTTGGTAAAGGTGCAGTGGTGTAACCACCACATAGAATAGGCGACTTGGAAACAGAAGACAAGATGTGGGAGTTGTATCCTCATCTGTATTAAGTTTCGAGGACAAAACCTCTATAAATTGTAGGTATTGTAACGCCCTGCATTTCGGGTACCTTTAATCGAGTCGGGTCGGGATTGTTTTCCCTGAGTTAAGAATATTATTTTAAATAATATTATATTTTTTGGAATTTATTTCCATGAGTTATTTCTAGCCAATTTATGAATGTTGTGACTAAAAGCCAAGAAAAGACTTTCTGTCTTGAACCGACACCAAAACCCTAATCAGGTAAAAATCTCATAAAATAAAATGATAAATTATGAAAAATATATTTTGGGCATAAAATAAATTCATAAATATTAAATTTTGGTCAAGAATAAGAAACCTAAGAGGAAGTGGAAATCTTAGGGCATTTTGTGTTAAATGCTTAATTTTTTGCCGAATTGTGGAATTTTATTCCATAAATGGACCTTAGGTTAAATTCTATTGTGTGATTAATTAAATTAAATGTGAAAGACATTTAAATTAATTATTATGTGTTGCAGTTTTATTTTTAAAACTTTATAAGGGTGAAAAAGGATATAGAAAAGTGATTTAAGCTTTAATCACATCAAAGTAATGTTAATGACACAAAGTAAAAACACTTAAGTGTTTTAGATATTTTTTTAGAGTTGTCTAAGCTATTCCAACCTCCCCAAAACTGACCTCCCTTCTCTCCTCTCACTCTCAACTTTTTCAAAAAAAATCTCTAAAGTTTTATCACCATTTTCAACTACCAAAAACCCTAAGAAACCTTAGATGCTTCAACCTTGATCTTGGAAGAATTTCCTTAAGGTAAAAGTTTCAAAAACATGACTTTTATAAAGATTTTAACCATAAATATTTCAATAACTAACTATATATGTTGTTGTAGGAGTTTGTTTAAGGTTTTTGAGGGATCTAAAGCTAGTAGAAACATAAAAACCCTAGCAAGAACAATAAGAGGTAAAAAGTTTACTTTTATGGTTGTTTTTGTATAGTTTTATTTTTAAGCATTATTTTGTGTATTTAATACTCAAAGTTTCTTATTGGTTAAGTAATAAGGCTATGGTAGTTGCTTGATAATTTTTATGATGATTGTATGTTGATTTTTGAAAAATAGGGATCCAAAATCCCTAATGGTTTTGTTGAAAACCCTAAAACAAAAATAAAAGTATTCAGCCGTGACTTCCAAGGGGTCAAGCATCCACCATAAACTAATTTGGTAAAATTAAATTATACTGTGATATTTTTTAGATGGAGTACATGAATTTGAGCTTTTGAAACACTAAAAAAACGTTATGAGTGAGTTATGCTATTTCAATGTTTAGGTAAAAAACTATTTTTTTTTCGTATTCTTAATCTCGGGACCAAGTTTGGACAGCCACAGTATAGGGTAAGTGAACCCAGTTTTTATTAAAACTTTTGTGGAGATGTTCTTGGCATACCCTAGTATGCCTCTGTAAAATTTGGCAACAAAATACTGAACGGATTGAGAGTTATTAAGTGCCAAAGTTTGGAAAAAATAAGGAGTTGAAAATAAGGTCATTTTTATCTCAATGTTTGGAAAAAAATTTCACCAATCAAAAATGCTCATTTCTACCTAAGATTTTACAAAAACCTAACATACCAAAGATAGAATTGGAAAATTTTAGTAGCAATTGGGTAAGTCTTAAAAACATTTTGAACTCAAATACCACTTTGAGATTAGTGAGAATTATTTTTATTAAGGAATTTTTATTCTTTCTAAAAATAAAATATTTAATTTATTAATAAGTTAATAAATTAAAAGAGGGTTTAAGAACCCTATATTTGGAGAAAATAATTAATTAAATTGTTTTTCTAGTAAGTAAACTTGATTAATTGACTTCAAAGAATTAACTAGCCAAGATAAGATATTATTAACGATTTTTCCTAATTAATTTCATATTAGACTATTTTCTTAAAAACAATTTTTAGAGATTAAAGCGTTAAGAAAAAAATAAAAGGAAAAGTAAGAGATTATTTTCTTGAAAAATAATTGACGAATTTAATTAGTATTTTCTGGATATAATACCGGCTAAAATCTTTTATATGTTTAACCGACTGGTTGAAAGTACGGGTTAATAGCGAAAATTTTAAAGAAAAAGATTTTTAGCGGATTATAGGAAATACCATTGCGATACCCGAGCCTAGGTATCAAGACCATATGATAGGTCTCCTCAAGACGTAGGATTTAGTCTCAAATTTTTGCGTACTAATTTTTTTGAATGAGTTTAAAACCAAATAAGGATCTTTAATCCTTACAAGTGATCTTGAAAATGACCAAATTTCCCAAAATAATAATAATTAATTATGAAGTACCATAATTAATCCAAGTATACTATATGGATAATTACATTATTGGTTAAGCATAACTGGACTATACGTTGGAGGGTTGATGGACCCAAAATGGGTACATTTTAAATATTTATATTGCAAGGGCACGAATCGTTCACATAAAATAGTGATAGTGTAAGTAAGGATGTTGAACCCAAAGGAGTTTTCTAATATCAAAAAGAAAACTATTTTAAACCAAAATTAATAAACTCTAACCTAGCTCCAAATATTGATGAGATTTTCGTATCAAGAAAATAAAATAAAAGATAATAATAAAGATATTAAAGCAAGAAAAAAATAAACAATATAGGATTTGTAAACAAGTTGTAAGAGAAAGATTATTAAGATAATAGAATCCACAAAATATAAGTTCAAAAATATCTATAACTACATAGATTCCCAAGTTTTATTTATAGTAGAAATTAATCAAACTATCACCTATTTAATTTAGATATTCTTTTTAAGCACAAGTTATTATATTAATATAGGATTTATCTTCACTTTTAGCAATATAATATCAAAGTATTTAGTCTGAATTAATCTAATGAAACAGCAACAAATTCAAGGAATATTATTTATAAGGCAAAACATAATATTTTTGTTCTAAGCATTTGATGTGCACAATTTAATGGCACACCTTAATCAGAGAATATTATGATTTTACACTAATGAATGACCAAGTGTAAATATATGCTAACAATAAAAAATACATGATATTTAAGATGAAAGAAGATATTTGAAGAAGAAAAATCCATAAACTTTGTTGCACAAATGAGAAATCAACATACAAAATAAATAATATCTAGTTACATATTGTTCATAATCTTAGAAAGATTAGAAAATCATATCTAGAATAGCAAATACAAACCAAAAATTACAAATATAAATAGGAAAATTTGGAGGAGAAACCCCCAAATTTTTCCTCTAAAAACTCATAGAAAAATGACCAAAAAGAAGAAAAAGATGAAGAGAATGAAGTGGTCTTGAAAGTGTAACAATTGTGTAGTGTAACCTCCTCCTCCCAAAAATGGTCTTCAAATCCAATATTTATAGCCAAAATAAAGTGTTTAAAATAATCAATTTAAATTAATTAAATTGATTAAAATTAAATTTTAAATGAAGAGTTATATGACATGTAGGGGTAAATTTTAGAGTGTAATGATGAATTTTGAAGTAAAATGTGTAAAAAGGTTGGGTAAAAATGTTGCATTTTTGGACATAAGAGGACAAGGAGACAAGGAAACATTGGTGGGCTCAAGAAAACCAGGTAGATTGGGCTTGCAGCTGGTGGGAGGCGCATGGGCCTGGGCTGGCAGGCAGACCCACGGTGTGTCTGGGAGAGGCTTTAGGCGAGATGGGCCTACTGGAAGAAGGGAATTTAGGTCGCGTACTATAGCGAGAATAGTACATGCGGTACTGTAGCGGGAATAGTACCCCGCGGTACTGTAGCGCACTATAGCTTGGGCTGGCTGCAGGAGGAAGGATGGGCTTGTACCTCTGCAGTGTGGGCTTTGGAGCTTCAATTTTCTCTTTTCTTTCTTCAAAAATGCCAACTTCTTTCTTTTGATTTCCTTCAAACAAAAAATGCAAATTAATTTCTATAAAATAATATAAATTAACTTCAAATAAAATATTTTCAATATAAAAATATATCTCATTAATTTAAAGAAAATATTAATTTAAACTTAATTTGTTTTTGACTCTTAAGTTGAATAAATATGCATTTATTTTTACCACTAAACACACAACAACAATTCAAATAATTAAACTACAATATATTACAGCACAATAACTATAAAAAACACACAAAAATCTAAAAAATCATGATAAGACTAATAAATTCAAAATTACTTAAAAACTTAATAAATTAATCAAAAACTTATGAACTTAACATCAATTAGCTTATAAATAGTGGTAAAATAATTCTATTTTGTAGAGTTATCACACTCCCAAACTTAATATTTTGCTAGTCCTCAAGTAGAAGAAAAATAAAAACACAAATATTTTTTTTTTACATTTTACAACAAATCAAAAACATGCATAAACACCAAGAAAAATAAATAAACACAAAGAAAAACACATACACACTACCCCCAAACTTAAATGAAACATTGTCCTCAATGTTTAATAAAATAGAAAAAATTAAGAACTACTCCCTTTGATGTATGTTTCCTTGATTTGACTCCTTTGTTTTCTTCTCTTCTTTTCTTTTTGGGCAAGAAGTTTCCTTCAAACTTTTGAAAAACATGAAACAAAAACACTCAACAAAAGTGAAATACAAAATGAAACATGAAAGTATGGGTTGGCTCCCACAAAGCGCTTTAGTTTATAGTCTTTAGCTCGACTATATATATATATATATTCTTTTATCCTACACCCAATCGATGATGTAGAATCTCATTTGTAGGGTGAGTTATGACTTTGATGCAAATGCCATAAATAATAATTGATAACATCACACCTACAAGAAAATTATATATATGCAATTTTGATGGAATATCAATGAAATAAGAAAATTGCATATCTATATTAGACTCCTTTTCATTTTGAGTAAATATACAAATTTGTTCAATTATGGGCTCTTGAGATATAATTATATCTTTTTCATTTTCCTCATGAGCCTCGAAAAATATTTCATCCAACTCTTTTGTTTCATTAGGAGGTTGGATGCATATTACAAGTTCTTCAACAACTTCATTCTCTTTTTCACTTTCAATTTGACTATTTGGATTGGGAATGGGTTGGTTGGGATAAACTTTTTTTTCCGACTCTATTACAGTTGCAAGTTGTCCTACTATTGTCTCAATTTTTGACATTGACTGAGACTGGGCTTGTAAGATTTGGTAGGTTGATTGCATGAACTGTTGTAGGGTATCCTCTAAAGATGTGACTTTCGGCGTGCATTCCATATGTAACTTCTTCTGCAGGTTAGTTATGGAGACAAAACTCTGTATTTCTCGAAGTGAAGTCAGTATCGGGGACCACTTATTACGCCCAACCTGGGTGCTTGGCCCGAGTTCGTTTACTAACATCCCTCTTGATTTACCAAGACCCTAGTTCGATTACCAGGATCCGGGTTTATACACTATTGTCCAGATCCATTCGTAGACTTGAGGAAAAAATTTCTTCATCGCATCGCAGATAACACAGGACAAGCGGTCCGGGAAGATGAAACACAGCAGCTTCATGGTCTTGGCATTTCTTCCGATAATGGGTGGGCTTTACTGGTACTTGGATCACTTAGACTTACTCCTACCCCATTTAGTGGGCTTGGTCTGGGCCTTAAATCCCTTCAAGATGGCCCATGAACTCAATATGCGAAGCCGTGAATGTTGGACAGAAACAGGGATAACATTTACCCTCCAAGCCTTCATATGTGCTTGCACGGTGGAGGCTTGCTTCCTTCACCGGATCAATTCTCGACATCCCAGTTCATTCCCAGAAGACGGGTCCGCTTCCATGGGGAATTGATTGCCGAGAGCTTGTATAATAAGCGTTTGTATCAACATCCCTGATCGAATCCCAAAGGTCCGGTTCGTTTACTAGGATCCGGGTTTGTTTACCAGAGCCCAGGTTCATTGACTTCAGGGCCGTTTAGATGACCCCTAATCCTTCAGCTTCATCATGATACGCATATGTGTCCCCCTGCAATTGGTGTGTCGATGGTACTCGAGTCTGACAAATTAGGAGACATTCTCTTCGTTACCATGTTGGTAGTCAAATGTCAGCACGAATTCTGAAGTGTCCCATCTGCACGAACGGATCCTTTAATATTCCTACATTATTGAGGATCGTTGGATGGGACGACCTTTGAGATGTTTTTCCTATGGATCATTGGATCGAGGCGGCGCAGATTGTGACTTTGGGAAACCGCGATCCAATACTCAAGTTGACTAATTAATGCCCCTGCGCGATCCGAGATCGTCTGATTGGGGGGGGGGGGGGGGGTCGTGTTGAACCGTACGATCAAAAACACATATTCGGTTCTTACAAATTTTCATTCAAAAATTTACGCACTCCGAGCGAACGAATTCACAGAAAGGACCTTTTATGTCCGAGCTTGCCGACGAAATTCTTCATCAGTTACTCTGCCTTTGTCTTCATCTCTTTCCTACTCGCTTGATTTCTACACCCTTGCCTGAAAGTGTGACTTTGGCCCGACCATTGGACAAACTTCTGTGTCGCCTTCGCTTGTTCCAGACTGTGGTTCTACCGTCATTGTCGTCGAAAACACATCATCCTCCACAATCAGCACTTTTCCGTAAGTTTTCCAACCCTTTTACTCATGTTTTCTTGTGCTTATCATTTTGTAATACTGTTGTTATAGCTATAAGGGTGTTAGAGCAAGGGCCACCATTTAGGGTATCTCTGGGTGTCTTAGAATAAGAAAACAAATTTTCTGGGTTGTCCCGGATCCTCTCAGGTCTGGGTTGTCCCTGAACAAGCGGTAATAGGCCGACTTGGGAAAGCTTTAGAAAAAACTCTTCTTATTTGTTCCCGATCAGGCATATGCAGATCTTTGGTGATCCCAAATTTGATTCGGAGGGGACTCTTCCAACCAGTTTGTAGGAGAGGCCCCGTACCTTGACCAACCTTTTTGGGTTTTGGTGTTAACTGCTTGGCTGTTTTCTTTGTTCCCTTTTGTTCCCAAATCATCAGCCATGAGTTACGACATCACCCTCCATCTAGAAGAGTATGTCCAAGCAGCCCCTTTCATCCTGGAAGGACATAAACCCCCCAGTGGCAACACGTGGGAGATGGACGGGGAGAAGAACCTATTCTGGAATTACCGGATGTTGGATATCCTGGAGAAGCATTTGGGCATGGAGTCGACTCCTGGACTATTTTATAACCACCTAGCCAGGAAGGAGGAAAAGTCCCACACTAGCGTGGGAAAATTTAGGGCCTGGAGCATGGGCCACATCAGCGCGGGAGCCACTCTCCCGCTCCACAAGTATTTGGCATAACTCCTTAAGTTTGTGGGGATCGCACCGTTTCAGCTCTTGCCTCAAGCTTACCGGCTCCTCGCGGGATGGCGCATCTTCTACGTGGCAAAGGGAATACCGGAGCTGACCCCAGCTGAGGTGTTGTACTTTTATAAGCTGGAGCCACAGCTTAAGGCCAAGGACAAGACCTGGGACGGCTTCTACAGACTGAAACCTTATGGCAATTATCATGCCCCCACTAGTTCCTGGAAACATCCCCCAGATGTCAGACACTATTAGTTTATGACATCCAGGTTCCTCTTGGATAAGAACCCCACGTTGATGTTGGACTTCCAATGAGTGGGTAAGTAATCTTTTTTTTCCTAGTTTAATTCGTTATTTTCATTCTTTTTGTTATCCGCTTTCAACTTACATTACTGGATGACAGGACCCTATGCCCAGACCCCCCCTTACCCAGTCGATTCTTGACCGGAAGAAGCTCTACGCCATGTTAAGCGCAGAGGACCTAGACGTAGGGGGCTATGTAAACATCGCCAACTTGCGAGTAGTTAGAATGTTGGTGGCCAACCAAACGATTGTGGCCCCTAGCCTCCGGGGGCTACAATGCAAGAAAGATCTAAATTTGAGGGAGGAACTGGCTCTAGCCCATATCGAGGCTGTGGAAGACGCGACCCAGACGGATGCGGCAAAAAGAAAGAGAGAGTAGGCCCATCGATCAGGAGGGCCGCCTCCGAGGAGCTGGAAGCTTTCTTTGAAGAGGCTCAACCGAACATGGGGGCTCCCAGGCCTAGTGTATCGAGGCAAGGTAATTCGCCTTTGCTTTTGACTTATGCTCCCCGTTTTGGGGACTTAATTAGGGATAGACTAGTTTGTCGGGGCCACCTGTTCGGGGCCGTTAGAGAAATGAGACCTTCATCCCCCATCGTTGTAGATCCATAGACTCTCATGCACTCGTCCGGGTTCCTTCAATATGGTAACTTCCTGGACCTTGACGACATGGGAGACCAAATTTATTCCTTCGCTTTAGGAAAATTAAGTCGAGCCCGAGTTCTAGAAAAGGGTTCGTCCCAGAGGACCTTAGCCTAGCTTTTCTTTTGAATCACTTCTTATCCTTACTCGTATACTTTGCTGAATTTCTTTATGTTTGTCTATTTCAGAAGGATCTGATATGTCTAACCCTGTGGTCAAGATGAAGCAGGCCCGGGCGGCCAAGGCCAGGGTATCGGCCAAGAAAGTTGCCAGAGGCGTGCCCAATAACAAAGTGTTGGACGCGACTCTTGGGGGCTTGGTTCCGAAGCCAAATGCGGTCGGGGATGCCTCAACCACAATCTCTACTACAACGGTTCATACCGAAGCTGTCCCACCCCAACCTGCTCGACCTTCGGTCATTGACTTGGAGAAGGAACCTCTGGCAAGTCGGGGGTCCGAGAAGAGTGCTGCGGACTCCAATACTCCTCGTAAATCTGGCTCTTCCTGAAGATGGGGTGATGATCCTGCGGGAGGAGCGGTTGAAGATGGTGTCCCGGACATGGGAAGATGGCCGAGGTAAGAGGGAGGAGGTTTACCAAGCTCTGAAGATTCTTTATAAGGTTGAGTTCTCTGAGCGTCCAGCTGCCTTCAGTGCTTCTCAGTCGATCGTGGATCAACTCGTTGCCGAGACTGGGTTTCGCCCCAAATTGGGGCAGGACACAGCCCTATTCGCCGCGGACCTGCTGGAACAGGTTGGGACTACCATGTCCAATCTTCAGCTGAAACAATATGCCACCTTGGCTAACCAGGATGCTCCATTCATCTCCCAGGCTATCCATCACCAGGCCACTATTGTAAGTCATCTGCCCCTATCTCCCTTTGCTTTTTCATATTTTTAATCCGTATTTTTTCTAACTTTGATTTGTTCCAGGATGCTTTACTGGTCCACCGAAATGCTGACTTGGTGGCCGAGATGACAATGAAATTGGAGACGGGCCAGCTGGAATTGGAGGGGGCTATGAACCAGCGGGAAGCCACTAAGGAAGCCCTAGCCAAGGAGGTGGCCCTAGCCAAAGCAGACCACGAAGACGCCGCTCGAGCTTGGTTCCAGCTTGAAGAAACTTCGTCTCGGAAAGAAGCTGAACACAAAAAGTTGGTGGCTAGTCTGGAGGCGGAGCTTCTTCTTGTTTGGGGCTCTGACGCATCATCTAAGGCTCTTCTAGAGGCAGCCGAAGCCCAGTCTCGCCAGGATCGGGAGAAGATCATCTCTCTTGAGTCTCAGATCCAGGCCTTGGACGATCTGCTTCAGCTAGTGGTGAAAATGCACAGGGAGACCCATCAAGGGAAAGAGCAGGCAGATGCCTTGTTATTGGCCACCTTCGACGAGGCTATCTACATGGCTTGGCTCCGGGATAAGAACATGCACCTCCTGCTTTACCCCGATCCCGACGTGAAGAGAGCCGAGTTCGAGGCTAAAGAGAAAGTTGACATGGACCCCTTGGCCAAGGAGGAGGAAGATGGGGCCAACACGGAGGCATCAGGACATGGAGAAGCCTAAGCCCGAGTCTGTTACTTGTTTTTCTTTCTCTTTTTTTGTTGCACTTTTATGGATGTGGGTGCATCCAAGATAATTTTTATGTGTATCTAATTTTTCCTTTTGCACAAGTTTTTCCCGTTCAATTCGTTAGAATCTCATTAAGTGTTTTACCACCTTGCATGAAAGAGTTGAATGTTCGATCCTGGTTCCAACGGTCAGGACCATTTGGGAAAAATAGAAAACATTTATCACGTCTGGGGAACCATGTTCGTCCTGATTTCATAATACAGGCTCCAACGGCCTGGACCATCAAAAATTTTAAATTATTAACTCGCTTTAATCCTGTTGTTTAGGTTCCAACGGCCTGGGCCACTAGAGAGTTAACAATTGTCACCAAATTTGTTTGTCCTGATTCTGGTGTTCAGGTTCCCACGGCCTGGGCCATCAGGGATTGGTGGATTAGCTTATTTTGGACCTATGGGTAAGGTTCCCATGGCCTGGGCCATTTCTCAGACCTAGGACTCACATTCCAATGGTTCTGGTCCATTATAGGGAAGGCGTGGACAAGTATTTGGTTATTTGGGACCACATTCGGTCGACCGATTTTCAGGTTTTTTATACTTCCGGACCATGTATGTCCGAGTTGGGACTAGGCCTGAGCCTTACATCCTATTTGGTTTGTAACCCCCGGGCCATGTATGTTCGAGTTAGGGACCAGGCCAAGGCCTTACATCCTATTAAGAATAGGCTTGAGCCTTGCATCCTATCGGGTCTACACCCCCCGGACCATGTATGTCCAGGTTAGGGACTAGGCCTGAGCCTTGCGTCCTTTTGTTAGGAGTGGGTTTCTGCTACCCCCAGTCTGTATGGTCTAGACTAGGACTAAACTTTGTGTTTTGCATCCTGTTTGTTTTGTTCCCGGACTTGTTCGTACGGATGGATATACCCCCCCAAGTGAGCGAAGACTGTAGTCTTGGGTCACTTGTTTCTGAAGGCGGACGCGAATTTCCATTTCTTTACAATATTTCTTTATGATTTTTTGCACACATCATTTTCATTAACTAAAAAATCACGCTGGGGCGTACATTGTTTACAAGAAAAATTAAGAGCAGGAACATGCCCTCTTGACTATTGATAGTATTTAGATGTTCCGCGTTCCAAGCCCTTGGGACCTCGGTTCCATCAAGTTACCTTAAGTGATATGTTCTCGGACACATCATGTTTGATTTCGTATGGTCCTTCACAGTTTGGGCCCAGAACCCCCACTCTCGGATCTTGGGTTGTAGGGAAGACTCTTCTCTGGACTAGATTGCCGGTTTCAAACCTTCCACTCTAAACTTTAGAGTTAAAATTTTGAGCAATCTTGCCTTGGTACATCTTTAATTGAACCTAGTATTCTTCCCGGATCTCCTCAATGAGGTCTAAAGATTCTTGGAGTAGGGGGTGGTTCTTTGAGGGATCATACGTGTCCCTTCAGTGGGATGGGACAGTTGTTTCTACTAGGATGACTGCTTCGCATACGTATACCATGGAGTAGGGAGTGTGTCTGGTAGACATTCTTTCGGTGGTCCGGTATGCCCATAATACGTGGGGCAGCTCTTCCGGCCACTTGCTTTTGAGGTCTGGCGACCACGGAGAAGCTTTTGATGATGACATGCCTTTCACAGAAGTCAGTAAAATGGACGCTGTCAAATTGCTTCCCGTTGTCAGACATGATCTTGTAGTAGAGGCCATATCGGCACACAATTTTGTTGATGACGAAGTCCAGGGCCTTTTTTGAGGTGATGGTGCTCATGGGTTCTGCCTCGACCCACTTGGTGTAATAGTCGACGGCCACAATAGCGTATTTCACACCACCCTTCCCAGTCGGGAGCGACCCTACTAGGTTGATGCCCCACACTGCGAAGGGCCAGGGACTCGTCATTAGAGTTATTCCCGTTGGAGGGGCTCGCGGGATCTTCGCGTACCTTTGGCATTGTTCACACTTGCGGACATAATTGACACAGTTTTTCTTCATAGTTGGCCAGAATTATCCTTACCTTAGGATTTTCTTTGACAAGTTGAGTCTGGCTGTATGATCTCTGCAAAAACCTTCGTGCACCTCGTGCATGATTACACTCATTTCAGTCTCGGATATGCATCGGAGGTATGGCATGGATAGCCCTCTGCAATAGATTTTTCCTTCCATTATGACGTATCTGGGGGCCTGATACTGAAGCTTCCTAGCTGCTGCCCTGTCCATGGGAAACCCCCTGGTTGTTAGGTATTGGATGATGGGTCCCATCCAGGATGTGGAGTAGTCTATAGTGTTGATAGTGGGGGCTCGAATACTTGGTATGGGGAGATGGTTGATCAGGACAAGCCCGAAGAGCTTTGCCTCAGCATCCGTGGCCAGTTTTGCCAACGTGTCTGCAAACACATTTTGTTCCCTGGGGATTTGGCGGATGGAGTGTTTCTTAAAAGATTGAAGCAACTCTCGCGTTCGTGTCACATAAGCTGCCATCTTTTCCCCTTTTATTTGGTATTCCCCCGAGATTTTTCTGCCAACATGGCCTCATGCTCGGCCTCGTTGTTCGATGCCTTGAATTGGAATCGCAGGGCACTTTGTAACTAGTGTCTTTGTGGTGACACTAGGACAATCCCGTCCAATGCTCTATTTTCGTTTGAGGCTCCATCTACGAAAACCTTCCACAAGGGTACCGTGGGATCGATGGGATCGTAATCTTCAGTGATCCCGATGCACTCCACGATGAATTCGGCCAGGGCCTGCCCCTTGATTGATATTTTGGGGACATACGTAATTTCGAACTTACTCAACTCCATGGCCAACTTCAGGAGTCTCCCTGATGATTCGGATTTTCATAACACTTGTCGTAAGGGATGGTTGGTCAGCACTCTTATGGCATAGGCTTGAAAGTAAGGCCTAAGCTTCTAGGATGCAATTAGTAGGCAAAACGTCAATTTTTTGATTAGTGGGTATCACGACTCCGCACCTAATAACCTCTTGCTTACGTAATAGACCAGGAGCTGGGCATTCTCTTCTTCTCGTACTAGCATGGCACTGATGGCGTGTTCGGTCACAACCAAATAGAGGTACAAAGGCTCTCCATCCAACAGCTTTGCTAAGATTGGCGATCGGGCCAGATGCTCTTTAAGTATTTGGAAAGCCTCTTCGCATTCGTTCGACCATTCGAACCTTTGGCTTCCTCGAAGGATGTTGAAGAATGGGATGCATTTGTCTGTGGCTTTTGAGACAAAGCGGCTCAGGGCGGCTATTCGCCCTGTCAAGCTCTAAACGTCTTTGTGCTTCAGTGGTGAAGGCATATCGATCAATGCTTTGATCTTGTCTGGGTTAGCCTCTATTCCTCGGTAGCTTACTATGAAGCCCAGGAACTTCCCGAATGCCACACCAAAGGAGCACTTCTTGGCGTTTAACTTCATCCCATACTTCTGAATGATTGCGAATGCTTCTGCCTGATCATCGGCGTATCCTCCGGAGGTCTTGGACTTGACCAGCATGTCGTCAATATAGACCTCCATATTCCTTCCCAATTGGGCTTAGAACATTCTGTTGACGAGTCTTTGATACGTGGTTCCGAAATTTTTGAGCCCGAAAGGCATGACGATGTAGCAGTACACCCCCTTGTCGGTCTGGAAGCCGGTGTGTTCTCGATCTACTACATGCATTGAGATCTGGTTGTAGCCTGAATAGGCATCCATGAAGCTCAAAATCTCATATCCGGATGTCGCATCTACCATTTGGTCGATCCGAGGTAGAGGGAAACAATCTTTGGGGCAAGCCTTGTTGAGGTCTGTGAAGTCAATGCAAGTTCTCCACGTCTCGTTTGGCTAGGGCACCGGCACTGGATTGGCTAGCAATATGGGATACAAAGCTTCCCAGATGAAGTTGATCGAGTATAACTTTTCAACTTCTAGTTTTAGGGCCTCTGCCCTCTCCACCCCTAGAGGTCTCCATTTCTACCGGACCAGAGTCGCACCCTCGTCGATGTTCAAGGCATGGTAGATGATGTTGCGGTCAATCCCAGTCATATCCGAATGAGATCAGGTCAAGATGTCCTGGTTCTCTTTCGCACGGGCGACGATGGTGACCTGGACCTCCATGTTCAGATTCTTCTCGACTTGGATTACCTTAGTTGGGTCGGTGTCATTGATACACACTTCTTCAATTTCATCCATGGGCGCCAGTGCCCGGTCCGCCCTTATCCTCGAATCCAGTTTGTCCTCCTCTCGGACCATCCTTTGTGCCGGGGGAGGGGGCGAAGCTAGATCGACATTTTCCTCCTCAAGAGGCTCCTCGCGGACCATATATATAGGTCGGGAGGACACATGGTGGCATTTCCGGGCGCATGGGAACTTCATGCAGAGGTGGCGGATGGAAGTGATAGCACTGAAATCGACTATTGCGGGCCAACCGAAGATGATGTCGTATATAGTGGGGCAGTCCACTACTATGAACGTACAAAATTTTAACGAGCCTTGGATCTTGTTCCCCAGCGTTACGGGTAGCTGGATCTTCCCCATTGGGAGTATCGAATCTCTGTTGAACCCGTAGACCTTAGTTGGGCATGAGGCCAGATCTGCCTCAGTCAAGCCAATCGCGATGAAGGTTGGCTTGAACAAAATGTTGACGGAACTTCCGTCGTCCACCAATATTCGAGACACCATCTTGTTAGCTATTTAGGCATCGATGACCAGAGGATCATGATGCGGAAAGTGGACGTTTCGGGCGTCTTCTTCTGTGAAGGTGATGGGGAGGTTAATCAACTTCGGGCGTCGGGCCGGTGCTTGGAACAAGGCGCATACCTCTTGGTCGTGGTCAAGCTCACTGAGGTAGTGCTTTTTATCATTCCGGGATGGTCCCCCCAGGTGCTACCCGCCCAAGATGGTGGCTACATGACCATCTACTCGCGGGGGCGCGGTTCGAAAGGGGTAGGGCATCTCGGGTCTGGGTGCCTGCACAATTGGGGCCCCCTGGGGGGGCCTGTGCTCCCAGGCATGTTGCGTATCCTCCCTAGGGAGGCTGGTACGCTCCAGATGCAGCTGGGATCACGAATTGTTCGGGAACTACTGGCACTCCCGGAACACCCATGGGCATCCTGACCCACTGGTGGAGATGTCCCAGCTTGATGAAATTCTTGATTTCGTCCTTCAACTGACGACACTCTTCGGTCGAGTGACCCACATCTTTATGGTACGCACACCTCTTACTGGTGTCCCTCGAGTTCTTTCCCACTTTGAACATATGGGTGGGTTTCCAGTAGTAACCGTCCTTTCCGTGGCCAGATATATGTTTTCCCTGGTATCCACTAAATTGGTGTACTCTGAATACTGGGGCTCATAGCCCTTCTTTCCCTTCTTAGAGGGCTCGGATTGGTTTTTTCCTTTCCCCGATCTCTTCCCCCAAGAGCGGTTTACGCTTGCCTCTGTCCCTCCCATCTGGGATGGCTGGGCCCCACCAGGAGCAGCGCTATACCCGACTGGTGTCATCCCATATCCAGACAATGGGGTGGACGAGGCCGGTGCATACTCGAAGGAGGTAGGACCGTAGACTGTTGGGGCTGCGAAAGTCATTCCGGGAGTACCCATTGATCCTGGCGCTATCAGGGGTGTTAGATATTGAGGGGTCGGATATTGTATCCCGTACCCTAGAAAGATTTGGGCACTTTGCTGGGGAGCCGGCTGCCATCTGAATGCCTAGATTCGGGCCTCCTCCAAGTTGACAAAGCCTTGTTCCCTCCTTATGAATTCTTCGAGGGTGGCTGCCTTACTGCGCTGCATGTCGTCCCAGAGGGGGGACCCGGCTCAGATCCCAGACTACAGGGCCACCAGGCATTGTCCATCGTCCACCTTTATTTTTTAGGCTTTTTCCGTGAAACGCTGGATGTAGGCCCTCAGAGTCTCCGTGGGGAGCTGTTTAATGTTAGCAAGGGCGCTGATCTGCATATCCATCCTCATGGCGACCACAAATTGTTTGTGGAACACCGACTGTAGTCCGGACCAGGACTAGATGGATCATGGCTTGAGCCTCTTTCACCCTTCCTTTGCGGGTCCATCTAAAGTAATTGAAAAACAGAGGCATTTTCCGTTGTCACAGATGTGGGCTACAATCATTAACCGATTGTAGCGCGATAGATGGTCTTTGGGATCTATGTTCCCGGTGTAAGCGGGCAAATTCAGCATTTTTAACCCCTTGGGGAGCACCACATTCAGGATGTGTTTGGCACAGGGCTCCTTCTCCTTTTCTTCAGAATTGGAACCTCCTCGCTCCTGCTTACGAACCAGGCGATCTGTGACCTTCTTTAATGCAGCCAGTTGTTCCATGAACTATCTGGCCATACCATCATCCAGGGGAACCCTCTCGTTCCTCTTGTCGTTGAGGTTGTTTCTCAGATCTCCCCCTCGGGGGTAGATCTTTTCTTTGAGGGCCCGCTCCTTTCGAGCATTCAGCCCATCGCACAAGTCTACTAGGAACGTGTCGTCCCTCAAACTAACAGCATCTGGTTCATCAGCATTTTGGTGTCCTCGGTGATTTTTATTCATGGAGGCGTTGGGGTGGAAATGTTGTTCCCATCCAGTCTGTCTAAGGATAGCCCGGGGCCTATTACCTTGTGGGCGCATCCTTTGCGGATTGATTGGGTGATCCTGTCCTGGGACGAGACGCGCCTTCTCTCTCCTAGGGAGCGACCCTAGGTTGGCCCCTGTTTTCTGAACGGGAGGAGTTTTCCCTCGGGGTCGGTCGCTTTGGCCTTCCCTTTTTCTTGAGCCGGGTATCTTGTCCCAGAGGAGGGATCGGCCTCGCATTTTCGAGCACGTTGTCCCTAACCGGCGGGGCAAATGGTCGTGTTCCTAGAGGTGGAACAACTGGAGGGTTGGCAGCAAACCCTTGGGCAGCAATGAAATCTTGCAGGGCCAGGAGGGATTCTTGTATCTGGCAAGTGGCCTCTTTTTGTTACGCTATCCTGGCCTCTTGGTCCACGACTAGTTGCCTTAGTTTTATCACATCTGGGTCCTCCTGGTCTGGGTCTACTTCTTCTGGGATCGCCAGATCCTCAGCTTCATGACTGTGTTATTCCCCTTCATCTCCCTCATCTTCCTCTTAGTAATCTTTCTCATAATCTGCCCCGCCTTCGTAGTTTTGGGAGTCTTCGGGTTAGGGCATTTGATAAGGTGTATCCTCAGGTTGATTTTGAGGGTGAGGCTGATTGGGCAGTGGCTCTCCATTTCCTTGTTCTTGGTGAGCAGGGTCGAACGTGGTATGTCTTATGTTCACCATAGTTATAGATATCCGATATCTTTTTTTAAAAAGCTTTCCTCGGCTCTCAATGAAAGCACCAAAATGTTTAGCGAGTTTTTTGGAAACTAGAATTATAAGAGATAAGAGAGCTTAGAAAGTGTAGAGCGTAGATTATCATACAAGCAATTTTATGTGGTTGGGGCGTTAAAGAGCCTTAGTCCACGAGTCGATTGTATTAGATCTTTTAGGAGCTTAAGTAATGAGATCTCTCTGAATTTGAGCATAATGTATGCTTACAAGAGAAGAATCAGATCCCTTTTCCCAGCGCACAATTGTTCATATTATAGGCAGTTGAGTGCTCTGGGTTTGGGCCGGATTAATCTGGGCCCAATAGGAGTATAAACACTATTTGCTCGCTGATGGAGGCTTAATACAAAGGATTTTAATAAATAAGATGCACTAATTAGGGCCCACCAGGTTGGTTTGAGCGTAACCACGCTACAAGACTGACAACAGTACGCAGCTTCAGTCTGGTTCGCTTAGGCTTCGAAGGAAATATGGGGGACAGGATCCATCAGTAGTGGCAGTATAATTCATCAATGATGACATACATTCCTTATGTAACCTCTTCTGCAGGTTAGTTATGGAGACAAAACTCCGTGTTTCTCGAAGTGAAGTCAGTATCGGGAACCACTTATCACGCCTAACCTGGGCGCCTGGTCCGGGTTCGTTTACTCACGTCCCTCTTTATTTACCAGGACCCTGGTTCATTTATGAGGATCCGGGTTTATACACTATTGTCCTGGTCCATTCGTAGACTTGAGGAAACAATTTCTTCATTGCACCGCGGATAACATTGGACAAGGGGTCCAGGAAGATGAAACACGGCGGCTTCCTGGTCTCGGCTTTTCTTCCGAGAATGGGTGGGCTTTACTTGTACTTGGATCACTTAGACTTACTCCTGCCCCATTTGTTGGGCCTGGTCTGGGCCTTAAATCCCTTCAGGGTGGCCCATGAACTCAATATGCGGAGCCGTGAATGTTGGGAAGAAACGAGGATAACAGTTATATATATATTTATATTTTTATATATATATAGTATTTTAAGTGCAAAAATTAAAATAACTAGTAGAAGAATTCACTAACTTTGAGAAAAAGTTCATTTCTTTTCTTGCAACTCCCCGACAACGGTGCCAAAACCTTGATGGACCCAAAATGGGTACATTTTAAATATGTAAATCGCAAGCGCACAAATTGTATATATAGTATAGAGTTCATGTAAGCAATGATGTCGAACCCAAAGGGGTTTTCTAAAATAAAAAAGAAAACTATTTTAAACCAAAATTAATAAACTCTAACCTAACTCCAATGATTGATGAGATTTTCGTATCAAGAAAATAAAATAAAAGAAAATAATAAAGATATTAAATCAAGAAAAATAAACAAGTTCTAAGAGAAAGATTATTAAGATAATAGAATCCACAAAATATAAGTTCAATAATATCTATAAGTACATTGATTCCCAAGTTTTATTAATTGTAGAAATTAATCAAACTATCACCTATTCAATATAGATATTCGTTTTAAGCACAAGTTATTATATTAATATAGGATTTATCTTCACTTTTAGCAATATAATATCAAAGTATTTAGTGTGAATCAATCTAATGAAACAACAACAAAATCAAGGAATATTATTTATAAGGGAAAACATAATATTTTTGTTCTAACCATTTGATGTGCACAATTTAATGGCACATCTTAATCAAAGAATATTATGATTTTGCACTAATGAAGGACAAAGTGTAAATATATGCTAACAATAAAAAATACATGATATTTAAGATGAAAGAAGATATTTGAAGAAGAAAAATCCATAAACTTTGTTGCACAAATGGGAAATCAACGTACAAAATAAATGCTATCTAGTTACATATTGTTTTGTTTACGTGGTTTTTCGCCAATTGTGTATTAAGAAATTAAACAGGTATATTAGTGCTAGATTATATACCGCAATGAAATAGTAAACACTCTCTCGAACACGCACAACATTTACGTAGTTCAGTGCTTAAAATCCACGCAGTCCACAAGTCAATATTATTACTTTTCTCTCTCAATTTCTGCAGAGTTTTGGTAATACAAAAATAGTCCCTTTCCTGTCCAATATTCCTAGTATTTATAGGGGAATTACATGGACAGATTTAGGTAACCACGTGAATAAATAAGGTATATAATTATATAGATTATTCCCATTTACATTGGGATATGATTTTATAAAAGAATAAACATACTCCTGCTATCTCGGATAATAAATGATAGATATGTGATATTGCCTGGGCATTAATGAGCGTATAAAGAGTCTTCGAGTCTCTTGGGATCATTCAATATGCGTTCTGTCTAGGTTCTAAGGAACTGAATGTCTCACTCGAGCTCGTGTTTTACGACTATCTAAACCCTAGCTCGTAGTAAGCTCAGAGCGCCCAAAGTTGGATGTATCATGCTGTCAAACCCCCAAACTTGAGTTGTTCACATCACTGTTAGCCAGATATTCTACTTGGCTAATTTTCCATACATTCATCTACCAGCTGTACCTGAGCTGAGTAATTGAACTCGTGCCCAATTTAGGGTACAAAATTTGCCCCCAAGCTCCTTCTCGTGCCTGATGTCGTCACTTTCTGACATGCACAATAGGGGCCTTTAGACTTCTACCACATAAAATTGTGCCTGCCCACCACTCAAGTACTGGACATGTGGCTTCCTGCAATTTGCGTCCGTTTGGGTTTTGAGGACTGAGACAATTGTTCTATCAACTTTTTGCCGTCCTATGGTTCATTTAATCTTGGCCTTCGGATCTTGAACTAACCCACTCGGATGGCCCAGGTTAATTTCTGCAGTTTACGTATAAATAGGATGATCAGTCCTGAAACTTCACCACCTTTGCATTCAAAAAATTTGCTTTTCAAAAACCTAAGTTTCCTTTTTTCCTCTCCAAAATCTCTCAAAACCCCTCCATCTTCTTTCAGACTTTCAGAATCTTTCAAAGAACTTTCGTGTGGACGTATCAATATCTTCCTTGAACGAGCATATAATCTGTAAGTATTTCTTCACTTGGTTTGAATTTTTCGATTCTTTATTTTCCAGTGAGTTTTTTTTTTACTTCAAAAAAATGCTCTTTGCTCAATACCATCTAGGATACGTCTGAGTGTAAAAGGGAAATAGGATTCGATTTAGGCTAGATGAATGAAATCAGATTCGTTTAGAAGTAAGATATTCTCAAAACTAGGCACATTTTCTGAAAAAACGCTAATGGTGAATCGATCTGTATACCTGTTTGGGGTGTAAAAGCTGAAGGGGTTTTAGGTTTAATCCTAGGTAGCTTAAAGGTTACAATTCCTTAGGCAGTTTTGCATTAAACCGCTTTAAAGCAGAAAGTAGTGGGCCTGATGGATCTGACACACGAATCTTGAAGTATCTGGGAATTTTAAGAAATTGAGGCGCGTGGCCTAGGACCTCACATGGGACCACGCGTTGAGGCTAGGGCAAAGCTTAGTTCGTATAAACTTTCAAATCTCGAAAGTAAACCAATTAAATATTTGATCTTCCATACCTCAACAACCGTAGCTAGAAACCATCTTAGGTCGCCTACTAATAGGCCGCTTTGTCGTCAGGCGATCTGAATCATGGCACCTGCAAAGAAGATTGTCACGAGCTCCTCTGCTCAAAACAAAAATAAAGGCAAGCAGATCGCCTCTGATTCTCCCATCCATCACTTTGGTCCTGTGGTGGAGAGAGAGATTGTAGTCGACCCCAACACATTCTTTGAGGCTAAGCATATAGTCTCATGGATAACGACTCAGGGGAAAGTGAACAAGATCCTATTGAGTCACAAGATTAAGATGGGAGCTGATGGTCTTGTCGCCCGACCTGCGCTTGAGGGAGAATGGAGTGGCGCCCGTCTCCAAGATGACTACGGGGCTTGGAGTGATGAGCACCTGAGGGTCAGTGCCTTCCTCCCACTGGACCAATATTTTATAGACTTTCTGAACTACATCAAACTGGTTCCTTTCCAGCTTCCCCGAAACTCATACAGGCTTTTGGCGAGGTTAAAATATTTGTTTCTGAGGCACAAGTAGGATGTCCCCACTCCAGAATACATCATGTACTTCTTCTGCCTCAAGGCTAGTCCCAACCAGAAAGGGCGAGGTGACATATTTCACTACCTCACTCATTTCCCAAACTCTGCCTCTGTCATCAACCTTCCTAGCCACCCAAATGACTATGAAGATTTATTTTTTATGTCAAATGGGTTCAAGAACTACGACCATCGCTACTTGAACCGTCCTCGTAAGTATTCTATCTTTGTAAATTCAGCACGTGAACTTTTGTCACTTGTGCATTATATATAAAATATTTTTTTTAAAAGATTTTTACTGAGTTCGCTCTTTGTGCAGCTATATTCGTGAGGACAGGGCGATATATGACGCTCAGAGGTCCGTACGAGACCATGTCTAGTCTTCCTCCTGGGAGAAAGAATATTGTCAAATCATGAATGATGCCACCATGATGGCTTACAAACTGATCAGCAAGGGCCAAACATTAGCTCTGAGGACCCGAGCTCCCCCCTTCTTAAGAGGCCTTGCCAGCTGACGAGGACACTGACGAGGAAGAAAACATGGCACCGCTTGTGCGTAAAAGGAGAGCTACTAAAGATAATCAGGGGCCCGATCCTGAGCAAACTGGATCCAGAGCAGCAACCGGCCCCTCCGGCCAAGGTAACCCATACCCTTTCAAAGAGTTAGATCGGGTTGTTGCTAGTTATAGGCTAATTCGATTTAACCTTAACCAGCTCGTTAATTGTGACCCTACTGATCCAAACCTAAACATAACCCTCCTCCAGTGCGTGGATCATTTGGTGGTACCCTATGATCATGGCTATCCTAAAGGCACCATCATAGTTGACAACACTTTACATTTTAGATCCACCATCTTTTAGGAGTATGTGACAAACCGTAGGTCCAGGCCTTCCCTGCTCTAGGGCGCGTATGCCCCTGGTTTTAAGTAGTACGTAGATGAGTCTAGCCCCGAGGAAGGACTTGAACCCCCAAGGATCCAGGAGGTCATATCTTTAGACTCCCCCTTCCTCCGTTAATCCCAGAGTTGGAGGATGTGCCTAGCCTGGTCAATACCCCCAAGCTAATCGTAATAAATTCCTCCCCTAGCCTGGAGGGTAGGATTCTTTCTCTTATTCTTGTATTTATAATATTTTTGAAGCATTGCTCCTATGAACTGAATCCTCTGTTCGCTCTTTTTTTCAGGTGAAGATATGGAATTGCCAGGAGCTCCTGATTTGAGGGGTGTCTTTAAGGTCGGCAGGAGCGAAACTGGTCCCGTGGTGAAAAGGCCTAGGGTGACGAAGAAAGCAACTCTGAAGACGGGGGGTATCACTAAATCCCCATCTAAGGATAAGGGTGCTAGCACCGCTCGGGAGCAACCACAAAGAGAGCTCCCCTCAGCTCCAGTAGCAATGGTTACTGTTTGTCAAGCTCCTCCTCATCCTCCTCGACACATGTCTTCCTCAAATCCTCAAGTGATTCAAAGTGAGGCCCCCATTCAAAGCGAGATTCCATTATCCAGATCTCGGTTAAGCCACACGACCTGGACAAGATCCCCTAGGCCTTTCGAGGTATTGTCTATGAAACAGCAAGCCACATGGTGGGCCATGCTTACAAAGCTAGTGCCAGGGATTTGAGGGATATAGAGGAGTGCAGCCTTGAAGATGTCCTTGAATTTGTTACACGGATGAACCTTACCATGAGTCCCTTTTAGCCTCCTAACCTTTCCTTTTTTTTATTATTTTTTACTTTTTTGACTTGCTTCATTATTCTGCAGTCTGTCTTGGCCCAATATCGAAGCATAGCTCATGTTAAAGCCAGGAACGAGGAACTCCAAGCTGCCCTAAATGTCGCTCAAGAGAACGAGCAGGCCGCCAAAGATGCCCTGAGTGTTGCTCGAGAGAATGAGCAGGCTGCCCAAGCTGCCTTTACTTCTTCTCAGGAGGGTGAGCGGTCTTCAAAGGACGCCCTGTCCACCTCTCCGACTCAGGTCGTGGAGGCGAGTCGTCGCGCAAATCAGTTTCAGGTCAAAAATGAAGAACTCAAGAAGAAGCTAATCGAGGCCGAGGCTAAGGCCAAGGAGGAAGTTGCAGTGTACTCATCTCCAATGAAGGAGATGTTTTACCGTTGCTAGGCCTTTAACCAAGACATGAACTTCTCTTTCATGCAGTCCGAGCTGTGGGATCCGTATCTTGCTAGGTTCAAGATTTGGTTCTCGCAGGAGCCCTCGGAGACCGGCGAAGCTTCCGGAGCTGTAGAGGGGGATGGTGAGGAGGTGACCTCTTTGGAGAGAGCAGATGGAGCCCAGTGACTTTATTATTCAACCTTTTATTGTTATTATTTTTTCAAAATTTTTCTAACAGTCCCTTAGGACCAAAACAATTGCCTTTGGGCTTAGTTCGAGGCTATATCTCCTCAAGATGAAAATATATTCTTGAATATACATCTAACTTATGATCTATTTGTGTTTCCCTTAGTTTATTATTTTCTCATGTTTATGAATCCTTAGACTCTTGTACATTCAAAGTGTTAGGGATTGACTTTTAGATCGAGATAGATTTTATCGATATCTTAGTTGTATCAAATATTTTGCTTGCTTATTTGCATCATACCTATTAAGAATCAAGCCTCGGACTTGGTTATATCTAGGGTTTTTAATAAACTTAATAGAATTATACTTGTTAAGAATCAGGCCTCGGACCTGGTTATATCCAGGGTTTTTAATAAACTTAATAGCATTGTACCTGTTAAGAATCAGGCCTCAGAACTGGTTATATCCAGGGTTTTTAATAAACTTAGTTTGCGTTAGGTTTATTGAAAACTCGAGCTTTAGAAAGCCATTGAATAATCAATTTATTCAAACTCCCATGTCTTTAATCATTATTTGAGTAAGCTTAGGTTTCTCAAAAACTTTCCTCGATTATGTGCCCCCTAAGTAACCAGAACGTATAAACGTTCTTGGTTGCTTCTAAAATGTGAGCTCGTAATAATAAAACAAAGAAGTGGTTATTTAATAATCCAACTATTATTGAATTGAAATGGCTTTTATAAGTAAGCCTTACATAAATGGTAGCACTATTGATAATACTTTTTCAAATGAAGAGCATTCCAGGTCCATGGGACTATTTCCCCACTTAGCCGGGCTAGCTTAAAAGTTCCTTTGTGTAGGACCTCTATAATCAGATCGAGGGATGCACTAAGTAGCTCATTGTTCTGATCTTCATCAAATGTCCTTTGTCTGTGAGTAGCCATCATTGCCTGAATTTGAAGCTTGGCCTCACTTCTGAAGGTTAAGGAAAAAGGAGAATGTCCCGTGGATGTTCTATACGATGTCGGTAGGCCCAAAGTACTTGTGGGAGCTGCTCGGGCCATAATCCTTTGGCTTCATCCAACCTTTTCTTCAGGCTCACCTTGAGGGTCTTATTTACAGCCTCGACTTGCCCATTGACCTGTGGATATGCTACCAAAGTACTTGAGTTTTTATTTCCATCAAGTTTTTGGCGCCGTTGGAGGAAAACCCACAAATTGTTCCTCTAAAAATACATAGAAAATTAACCAAAAATAAGAAGAAGATGAAGAGAATTGAGAGGTCTTGAAATGTGGTAAGTGTGTAGTGTAACCTCTCCCCGAAATTATCCACTAAACTCCCTTATTTATAGCAAAAAAAAAGTGTATTAAAATAATCAATTTAAATTGATTAAATTAAATTTGAAATGATGAATAATATGGCATATAGGGGTAAATTGTAGGGGTGATGATGATTTTGGGTAAAATGTTGTAGAAAATTGGGTAAAAATGGACAATTTTTGACAAAGTCACAAGGGGACCATTTATGGGCTCAATGAAGGAGAGAGCAGTCGGGCTTGGTGGCTGTTGGCAGGCCCACGCGTGGGCTGGTGAGCTTTTGGCTGGCAGGCGTGGGGCAGCTGCTTGGTATGGACGGATGGCTGGAGCAGCTGCTGAAGGCTTCGGCTGGGGAAAACTGGGCCATGTGGCATTGGGCCTGGCAGTTGCGGCCCAGGCGTGTGGAGGAAGAAGGCAGCTTGCTGGGTGGCTTCGGCTGAGCCTGGAACTTCAGCTGGGCAGCTGACGGGCCTAGGGAAGCACAGGGAAGAGGCGGGCCCAGGAGGATGGCAGGTAGAGCACGGGCTGGGCATTGGGCCCGAAGCTTAGGCTGAAGAGAAATGCCATTTTGTTTTGTTATTTTCTTGAAAATGTCACTTTCTTTTCTTTATTTTTCTTGCTTTTCAAGAGCCACAAATGCAATAATTTTCCTACAAAATAAATTAAATCATAATCAAATAATTTCAATTATAAAATGAGTCATAATAATTCTTTAAAAATATTAATTAAAATTTAATCTACTTAAACATTTAAGCTCAAAAATACATATTTTTACTTCTAAGTTAAAAATACTAATTTCAAATAATTAAACTACAACATATTATAATAGAATATCTATAAAAACACACAAAAATCTATAAAATCAAAATAAACTTAATAAATTCAAAATTACTTAAAAACTTAATAAATCAATTAAAAACTCAAGAATTAAACAACAATTAGCACATAAAAAGTGGTAAAATAACTCTATTTTGTAGAGTTATCATACCCCCAAACTTAATATTTTGCTAGTCCTTGAGCAAAAGAAAAATTAAAAACACACACATTTTTTTTAATTGGTGATGTCAAATGTTTAACTCAAAAATTACATAATGGAAATAGTTCAAATAAAATCACAAATAAAAGTAAAGCTTATGTAATTAATTTGAAAAGTTAAAATTGTTTTTGTATGCCCTGATTTTCCCTCGGGCTGTTAGCGGGCTGAGATACGGCCTAATCATGTCTACCACGTGGACAACCCCAAGACCGGAGCTGCCATCGTAAGATCCTACCTCCTTAGCTCGAGGTAACCTAAAGGTTCGCCAAGATTACTTAAGAACTGAGTCTGGACTCTGAAGGCCACAGGTCGAGGGAAGCATCCAGCTTGTGGTACGAGCTGCAGTTGGAGGCTGTGACCTTTTATAAAGTCAACCACGCAATGTAAACGTGCATATATCAGACATCACGTGTCTGATATATCCCTGACTTCTCGGATATACCGCATGAACGTGCGTATTCAGACACCCACGACTGGGTTGGGCCGTGCGGCCCACTATCCCCCTTTACCTATTGATTAGACCACACTTCATGTGTCAAGTTTTAGGAATTAATCATGAATGTCACAGAGTTGACATGATAGGTAAGAAGGTCACGGGATGACCTTCTTACCAACTCCCAGGTGCCCTCTCCTATAAATATGGAGACCCTGGGAGTTACAAAGGGTTGGATTCTATTGTGTAAGAAATACCCTGTAAAAGAATACCAAGCATATAGCAATAATATTGACTGGTGGAGTAGAAGGATTTTAACCTTTGAACCACCTAAAAACGTAATTGTGTCACCAGCCCATTTTCAAAAGATCATTCATCTATTTCAGTTCAACATAAGCACTAATCCCTTCCTCTTATCTTCTTAATTACCTGTTGGCGAAGAACCGCGTCAACAGTTTTCAAAATAGATACTTAACATACAAACACAAAAACATCAAATCATCATGTGAACATTTAGATAAGCTTATGCAAACAAAAATAAATTAAATCTCATGAGATAATCAAGCAAATTCTAGGATTTTTCATTTTTTTTTTTAGAGATTTAAAGAATTTAATGTTTAAATAAACTATATCCAAATATCACAAATTCGAATAGAATAGAAAAGTGACATATTATGAAAAATATATATTTAAACAAAACTAACTTTAAAAATTAAAAGTAAAGCTTACTATTTATTTATATTTTTCTAAAAACTAAGAACAATTTCTATCATAATTCTTATCATTAGAAAATGAGAATCACCAATATTTTTTTTCAAACAAAACAAAGAAAATATATATAACAAATGAAAATCACATAAAAACAAAAAGAAAATTAAATAAAGAATTTTTTTTTTTTTAATTTTACAACAAATGAAAAACATGCATAAACATAAAGAAAGACACATAAACACAAAGAAAAATACATACAACAACATTTACAGACTAAATAGAAAGTTGTTACAAGCAGCAACAAAACTGTAACAAACTATTATCCGTATTTTTTTAATTTTTATAAAACTCCTTATTTTTCAATTTTATTTATATTTACAATCCTATATGTAATATTTCCTTTAAAAAATATGGGGTCCAAAAGTCAATTATATAGAAGATAAAGCCCAAACAAGTAATTAAGCAAAACACAGGATCCAAAATAGTATAAACCCAAAAATATGAGCGCGCACAGCCATGGGGGTACTGTTCATTTTTTTTTAATTTTTTTTAAATTAAAGAAAATTAAAATTGTGGATATTTATTATTAATAATCAAAGCCAAAAATATGAGATTTTTTTTTGTATTTAAAATTATTTTTTAAAAATAAGATATTTTTGATAGTTGAGATTTAAATAACTAGATATTTTCTACAAAAATTCAAATTCAAATTTAAAAATAGACTAACAACTTAATTTTAAATCTTTTAATATATTAAAATATTATAATTATGATATCAGATATTTAAGATATTTTCATTTAAATTCTTGATTTTTTTTATTAAATCTTTATTTGAAAATATAAATATCTTTGTATTCTATAGTTTTTAATATTTAAATTATTTGAAATTTGAATATTATTAGTTATATATTTTTATGGATATTTGAATTTTTTTAACTATTTTGAGATATTTTAGGGTTGTTATAACTATTTATATTTTATTTTTTTAAATGGTTAAAATATTAGCTAATAGTTATAACAACACAAGATATTTTTAGAAAATAATTAAGATATTGATTTTAAAATTTTAAATTGGTTAAATTTTGAAAAATATCTTTATTTTCAGCCAATTAATAAAATATTTTTTTTAATAAATTGGATTTAAAATAATTTTGGTTAATTGTTGATAAATCCTATTTAAATTAAATTAATATTTTTTTTCAAATTACCCTAAAACCAAGTTGATTGTTGATAAATGAAATTTAAATTAACTATTGTTAATTGTTGATAAATTTCATTTAAATTGATTTATTTTTGTAAAAATTTAATTAATTTGAATTTTTTTTTTTAAATTCTAGATAATTAATTGTGGTATTTTTGCATAAATTCATAGAATTGCTCATATAGTAACATGATTAGGTCCATCCAATTATAACATATCTGTTTGCACTATATGTGGTATTTTTACAATTGGGCTTAGATGCATATAGTGACTCATATGTTTGTTAGATATATGGTATTTTGCCAAATAAAATATTCATAAAATGATAGGTTTTATTTGGGCTCATTAGAAAATGTAAAGTTTAAATTCCTCTCTTGTGGGTGATTCCACTTGTGAAGGCCCATTTGCTTTGCATGACTATAGTGGACCTAATCAATTAATAATAATTAATAAAACGAAGGTTTAAATTCCTGTCTTTTGGACCTTGTATGGAAGATAGGGGGCCTTTGTAGTGGGAAAAACATATTGGACCCAGCCCTCCTTCATACAAGCTCAATTGTTAAAGCTCATTTACCTGAGTTGGACTTAATTGTATAGGTTCATTATATTAGTTAAACCTAAATATTGATTAGCAACAAATTAATTCTAAATTAATTGAATTTGTTTCAATGTGACACTTTAGAATTAATAAGAAATTATAGGACTTTGGTTTTAAAAAATTTAATCTGTTTAATTTTTTTTGGGAAAACCATAGTCATTAATTTTTTTAAAATAAATAATAAAAATACTATTTTTAATTTTATAATGAGCTTATTTTAAGAATTTTATTTGATCTCCACTGCTGGTTTAACATAGTCAATAGCTTAATGGGGCATCGAGGCGCTTTGATTAGTCCCCCTACGGAAGGTGTTCATTAGTTATTTTGACAAGGTTAGATTTCGAAAGATAGATAATTATAGGTCAAATTCTACTAGACTCACCCCTACAGTGACTACTAGAACTAAATCTATGATTATTGAAACCATGGGTCTATCTCATAAAATAAGAGATTTTGTTTTCTTATTTTGATTGAATAGTAGGTTGTTAATAGTGGTGTCCATTATTAAATGAGTTTACAACTCTATTTAACTAGTGGTATTTTTTACTCTTGCCAACCGAGACAAGGATATCATAGATTAGTTAAAAACCTAAAGAAATAGAGATATGATTGTTTTTGGTATTTTTTCTCATATCTTACATATTTTGGTATATGTTGTGCTATTTCTTGAAATTTGTGTGAATAGAAGTTTTATTGAGAAAATGTGATTGATTTCTATTTTATTGATAATTTGTAGTCTTAAGCTAAGTAGTGTCTGTGTCTACTCCCATCCTTTCTCAACTTTCGATGGAGAAACTCACTGGACAAAACTTTCTTAATTTGAAGCAGAATATAAACATAGAGTTGATTGGTGACAACTCTGTCTGCACCGTGTCATGATTGAGGAATCCCCAGAATGAGCACCGTGTCCGCACGTTAGTGATGGCATCGTCAATGCTCGTGATGGTATCGTAAATGCTTGGATAGCACCGTCTCTGCACGTTCGTGATGGCACCGTGTCTGCACGTTCGTGCTCAACTCAACTATGGTCTGACGCAGCTCATGAACGAGCTTCAGATTATTGAATCTGTCATGGGTGGACCTAGTAAAGGAGGTGAAAATAAGACTACTGATGTTGCTGCTGATCTAGCTAAGGTTGAAGCTCATCCAGCTTCATCTTCGAAAGCTAGAAACAAGAGGAAAGGTGGACAAAACAACAACCCCAAGCCTGCAAAGGCTGCAAAGATGAGTGCACAACCACGTGCACAGATGCCTAAGGGGAAGAACATGAAAAACAAGAAACATAAAGATAAATGTTTTCACTGCAAAGAGAAGGGGCATTGGAAACGAGATTGCCCCAAGTTTCTAGCAGCTAAAAACAAAGGTAATGATTATAGTTCATTTATCTTGGAAACATGTGTTTTAGAGAATGATAAATCCATTTGGATTATTGATTCTGGATCTACTAACCATGTTTGTAATTCTTTAGAGCTTCTTGAATCGTGGGAGGAAGTGGACGAAGGAGGCTTAAAGCTTAGAGTTGGGAACGGAGCATTCATTAAGGTCCAAGCAAGAGGAATAGCTCGTCTGAAGTTCGGAAATATATACTGAATTTTAAAAGATGTATTTTTTTATTCCGGATTTTAGTAGAAATTTAATTTCAGTTTCCATGTTGCAATTAGAACGATTTGTTATGACTTTCACAAGTTTTAATATATCTATTTCTTTCAATGGATCAGTTGTGTATTGCATGTTTGGAAAACGGGCTTTATATTCTACGACCTAACGAACCCCTCATTCTTAATAATGATTTATTCAAAGTAGCTAAACCTAGGACCAATAAACGTCAAAAGACCGATAACGATAATATGACGTATTTATGGCACTTGAGACTAGGTCACATTGGCTATGATAGGATTCAAAGACTTACAAAGGACGGGCCTTTGAGGGAACTCACCTTAGGTGAATTACCTGTCTATGAATCTTGTCTTGAAGGCAAACTGACCAAGCATCCATTCTCTGCAAAGGGTGATAGGGCCAAAGAACCACTTAGTCTTGTGCATTCAGATGTTTGTGGACCTTTGAATGTACAAGCTAGGGGTGGTTTTGAGTATTTCTTCACTTTCATTGACGATTACTCTAGATACTCATGTCTTTACCTAATGCATAGGAAATCAGAAACATTTTCAAAGTTTCAAGAATTCCTAGCAATGGCTCAGAACCAATTAGGTAAAATGTTAAAGATCTTGCGATCTGATAGAGGTGGAGAATATTTGGATATCCAGCTCCAAGATCATTTAACTAAACTTGGGATTTTATCACAACTTACTACCCCAGGTACTCAGCAACAAAATGGTGTAGCGGAACGCCGGAACAGAACTTTATTGGAAGTGGTTAGATGCATGCTTAGCTACTCAACTCTACCAACTTCGTTCTGGGGACATGCAATTGAAACTGCGAATGACATTCTCAATGTCGTGCCGTCTAAATCAATCCCCAAAACACCTTTAGAACGCTGGAATGGTCGTGAACCTAGTTTACGCCCTTATAGAATCTGGGGGTGCCCGCTCACGTCCTGAGGAAAAAGGAGGGAAAGCTAGAATTGCGAACTGAAGTTTGCATGTTTGTTGGCTATCCTAAAGGTACTCGAGGTGGACTTTTCTATAGTCATTCAGAAAAGAAAGTGTTTACTTCTACAAATCCTACTTTTTTGGAAAATTACTATGTCCAGAACTTTAAACCTCGCAGCAAAGTAGTTTTAGAGGAGATGGTTAAAGAATTGACTCCAACCAATGTTCCATCGTCATCAACGCGAATTGATGATGAAATTCCCACTCTTCACGTCCAAACGACGTAAGTCGATTTAAATGAAGAAAGTACCACTGTTCCTGAGCAAATAGTGACGGAGCCTCGTCGTAGTGGGAGGGTTTCTAGGAACCCAGTTCACTATGGTTTGGATGATGAAACCAATATGGTTGCTGGTGACACTAGTGATGATGATCTGTTGTCTTTCAAACAGGCAAAGGCTAGCCCTGAAAAGGAACTATGGCTCGAAGCCATGAAACAAGAAATGGAGTCCATGTACTCAAATTCCGTCTGGGATCTTGTGGAAGCACCTAGTGACTGTAGGGTCATTGGGTGCAAGTGGATCTACAAGAAGAAACGAGGTGTTGATGGAAATATCGAGACTTATAAAGCTCGATTAGTGGTAAAGGGTTATACCCAAAGAGAAGGCGTGGACTATGAAAAAACTCTTAGTCTGGTAGCCATGCTCAAATCCATTCGCATCCTCCTATCCATAGCAGCTGCTCTCGACTATGAGAACTGGCAAATGGACGTCAAGACAGCTTTTCTTAATGGAAAGCTTGACAAAGTCATTTATATGGATCAGCCAGAAGGATTTAAAGTATCTGGACAAGAAGGAAAAGTTTACAAGTTGAATTGGTCCATCTATGGACTTAAGCAAGCTTCTCGTTCCTGGAATCTTAGGTTTGATGAAATAATCAAAACCTATGGCTTTGAACAAAATATTGATGAGCCATGTGTTTACCAACTGAAGGCAAATCAAATAGTGGTATTCCTAGTTCTTTATGTAGATGATATCTTACTCATTGGAAACAGTGTTAAGAAATTATCATATGTGAAGAATTGGGTGAGCACTCAATTCCAGATGAATGATTTGGGTGAAGCGAGTTATGTTCTAGGTATCCAGATCATCAGGGATAAAAAGAACAGACTCTTAGCTCTATCTCAAGCAGCTTACATAGATAAAGTGCTTGAACGTTTCTCAATGACAAATTCCAAGAAAGGTCGTCTACCGTCCCGCCATGGAATTCATCTTTCAAAGAAGCAGTCTCCCCAGACTCCTGAAGAGGAAGATGCAATGAGAAAAGTTCCTTACACATATGTAGTTAGAAGTCTGATGTATGCCGTGTTGTGTACTAGACCAGACATCTGCTATGCAGTGGGAGTAGTGAGCAGGTATCAGTCAAACCCAAGACCGAAACATTGGATAGCAGTTAAGCATATCCTGAAGTATTTGAGACGGACTAGGGATTATATGTTTCTCTTTGAATTCAATTTTAGAAACATATTTTAGGCTATCTCGTATTAATTTGTTTAATATTAGATATACACGAAAATAAATAAAGATCATGTATAAGTTTCCCAACAGCTGCTACCTCCTTAAATTCTCGAATATGCATGTATGGACTTTCGCTTTCCATTCCGTGAAATGTGGGAAATAGTTGAATCATGCTGGGTTTAAAGTCCAATGAGACCATATTAAGAGGGAATATAATGTATTAAGGCGTGGAAGTGTGAAAAGGATGGAGGTAATCATTTAGAGTTCTTGGTTGGATTTCATCATTTTGAGCCATTGCAAATGGATTATCACCAACCAAAGTGTGTGGAGTAGAAGGAATGGTGGAAGGAGTTCCAAAAGTAGTAGTGGATGAATTTGAAGAAGTTTCACTAGAAGTTTCGTGACGATTCATCCACTTTCGGAAATGATAATTTTTTTTTAACTTGTTCCCAGGTAGATTTGGAGGTTTTGGGGTAATCTTTAACGTCTTACTAGAATTCCCTGATGATACTGAATAAGTATGGAGGATCACAAGTTAAACCTTTTCGACCAAATAACCTTTAAGCGAAGTAAAATTACTTTTTTTTTTACAAAACAAACTTTGTTTTCTTATAGTAATAAGTTCAAAAATGTAATAGTGCAAATGTATACACACGAAATGTTCCCAGGCCGATTGGGAAGGTTGCCAAGGTACCGCTTTAGACCCACACCTGCCTTAGACAGAACTCCCTGAGGTTCCCGGGTAAGTGTGGAGGGTAACGTTATCATAAACATTATTTAACAATCAATCTTTCTAGACAGAACAATATCGGATTTTACCATTTACAATATTGCACAATTGTTCCCAATACTAAGCATTTTATGATTGAGATTTTATGAAATTTTTTTATGCAATTTTATGTTTTTTTTTCAAGGAAAACCTAAATTTTAAGGAAAGTTGAGGCAAAAAGAAAGAAAGGTCTAAGAAAATTTAATGCAATAAAATAATCAATATAAAAATTAAAGTAAAAAGATGAATCAAATTACTTAACAATTATTTATCAAATATTTACTAAACTAAGAAAATTAAAAAATTAAGAAAATGAAAATAAAATTATAATTAATTAAAAAGAAAATAAAGTTAAATTTTAAGTATATATATATAGAAGTTTATATATATCTGATACGAAACAAAACAAAAAAACTATATATACTTGTTTTTTTTGTTCTTTTTTTTCCTTTTTTAATGTTTTTTACTTATATATATATATATATACTTTTTATCGAAAAGAAAAGGAAAAAAAATCAAATATATAACTGAACTTTTTTTTTTCAACAAGATTCCAATCAACTAAAAATTAGTAAATAGAAAATAAAAAAAATACAACACACAAAATAGGAAGAACACTATACTAACACAACATTAATACATAAAAAATACAAATAAAGTTTCTAACATCTTGGTAAAAATTCCACTAAACTCTTGAAAAACTACCTTTCGGCAACGACGCCAAAATTTGTTTAACGCCCGATCTTTACTACTACCACCGCTCAGTGAATGCACATTTTGGGCGTTAAACAAATTTTGGGCGGGCTGGGTGTGGGTCACCATGCGGGCGAATGGGTCGGAGGCGAGTGACCCATGGAGTGGGGCGCAGGTCGGGCTGAAGGCTGCAGGACGCATGGCGTGCAGAGGGGCCAACACTTGGCAGGCGTAGGTGAGAGGAGAAAGGAAGAGAGGCGGGCAGACCTAGGTCTTTTTGGACTTCTCTTGGGCCTCTTGATTTCACTTTTGCTATTTTTTCTATCTTCTTTGGGTAGGTAACCATTTGGTGCCCTGTGTTTTTGCAAAGTATCATTTTGGTACCCAATGTTTTCAATAATGCTCATATGGTACCCTGTATTTTAAAATCGTACATATTTGGTACTCTAAACTCAAATTTAATTAATAAAATTTTACCAATTTAATCAAACTGCTGTCAATTATGTAAGTTCCAAATTTAAATTTAATTACTTAATTACATATAACTGATGACAGTTTGATCATATTGACAAAATTTTATCTATCAAATCTGAATCTAGGGTATCAAATATGTATAATTTTAAAATACAGGATACCATATGAGCATTATTGAAAACAGAGGGTACTAAAATGATACTTTGCAAAAACATAGGGTACCAAATGAGTAAATTCCCATCTTCTTTTCACATTTAATTGTTTTCTGTTCTCTTTCTTTTTGCTAGTGCCCAAAATACAAATTAATTCCTACAAAATAACAATAAATTAAATCATAATCAAATATTATCATATATAAAATATATCAAATTAATTTAATTAAAATAATAATTAAAACTTAATTTATTTAGACATTTAAAATCAATAAATGTATATTTTTCACCACTAATCAAATACCATAGAGGGTCGGGAGGGTCGAATCTCGTAAAACCTTTGTTATTTGAATTGTCATTTTGCCGCCTTTGAACTGTTGATATGAACCAATCAGGATAAGTCTTTCTAAAACTTAAACGACTTAATTTTTCTATAAATAACAACCAATGAGACCAAAATTGAGACCTTTGATTCGTTATTCGTCATACTTGTACTTTTTCTTAAGAGACTTTGAGAGAATTCTCACGATATGAATGTCGGGGTGCATTTGAGCTGGTAACGCTCAGTGGTTTCTCCCATTCCTTCAAGACTTGGTGATTCAATTTCTGTAGTAATGTTGTCGATTCATCTTAAGTGATATTCTTCCATATGCAACCCATAATCTACTTATGAAATAATATTTTCTTGTCAATTTTTTTGGATCAAAAACAATTTTGTTGCTGCTTTAGTGAAATCATGCCCAAGTTTTGGTTCTGTGAATGAAGTTTCATCAACAGAATTAAGCCTTGTTCTATTAAAGTATATCCAAGTCATTTTAATGACTAAGAGTAAGAGTCCTGATGTGGACCAATTAGATAAGTTGTATCCTAACTGTATTATTCTCAGAACTACTATAAATAAGACAATAATCTCTTGTGAAAGGGACCTTGGATTGTGTACGCCCTAAACATCCACGGGTTATTAGCGAGCTGGAAAAAGGCATAATTCTATCAGCCACGTGGAAGCCACCTACCCAGAGCTGCTGTTACGAGTCCCCACCTTTTTAGCTCGAGGTAGTCAAAGGTTTAGTAAGAATACTCGAAGGCATTGGGTCAGCAGTGTGGACACCACGAGCTGGAACTACATCAAGCTCGAGGTACAACATAGAGCTGACACCCCTGACCATTTATGAAGTCAACCACGCAATGTAAACGTGCGCATATCAGACATCACGTGTCTACTCCATTCCTGAATTCTTGGACACGCAGCATAAACGTGCGTGTTCAGACCCCACGACTGGTTTGGGCCATGCGGCCCATTATCCCCCTTACCTATTGATTAGACAACACTTCATTGTCAGGTTTTAGGAATTAATCATAAGGGTCACAGAAGTGACATGATGGGTAAGAAGGTCACGAGATGACCCTCTTTACCAACACCCAGGTGTCCTCTCCCTATAAATATGGAGACCCTGGGCGTTGCAAGGGGTTGGCGTCTAGTTTGTAAAGAAACACCCTGTAAGGAATACTAAAGATATATTAATAATATTGACTGGTGGACTAGAGGGATTTTAATCTTCGAACCACCTAAAAGGAAAGGAGTTATAACCTTCCCCCTGTACTATTTTCACCAGTTTGGAATATAAATATTTACATATTACGGTTCATCATCCAGCACTAATCCATCCTGTTTATTCGTATAATTATCTGTTGCCGAAGAACCGTGTCAACAGTCTGGTGCTTTCATTGAGAGTTTTTAGATTGGTGCTATTGCAGAAACCCAACCATGGTGGTTACTCGCTCGAGGCATGGTAATGAAGCGGATCAACGTGATGGGCAAAAGGCCCACCATGCCGCCATGTCCAATGAACAAAACCCCGAGGTTCAGCAGCGACCGGGAAAGCAACCAATGGACTAGGGCGACACTGGAAGTTTGGCTCCCCGGCCGCCTAATCCGAACCCGAATTTCTACACGGCGATAGAAATGGAAAATGCATAGTTGAGAAGTCAGCTGTCGAAAGCAAACAAGCAAATCGAAGAGGTCTTGGCCCGATTACCCCCTCTTACAACCGACACTAATGTCGGAAAGAGGCATAGTGGGACTCATAAGTCCCGCTGGAATAACCGGTCCAGGCCCAGTCGGTCGATCAGAACCTCGATTCCGGATTCTACTCCCACGTCACACCACCAGGAAATTGTGTTTAAGGAACTTCCTAGGGCCGATCAGTAATTCAGCCGATCGGTCCGAACCTCAACTCCTAGCTCGATTCCACCCTCGAGAGCACCCAGGAGGGCCCGAGGCAGCTCACGAAGGAGATCCGGGGAGGGCTCGCGACGACAGCCCTCCCCGGCCAGCCGTCCTGCACCACGATTAGACCGTCGAGCGCAAGATGCGGGGGATGGTGGGGATGGTAGAGCGGAGCGGCCGCGACCTAGCTTAATCCGCCCTGACGGGACTAGGATCGCATCACCAGTTAGGCATCCCCCATCACCAATAAGATACCCATCTCCTCCCCGTCCAGTCCGAGACATTCCAGCTCATGGGAGCAGCAGGAGAAATCCTCCTTCCGTTGGACCTTCCCATCGCAGCTGAGCGCCCGGGGAAATCCTGGATCCTCACCCTCAGCGGCGGGCTCCGAGTTTTTCAAATGGAAGTTACTGGACCGGGAGTCATCGAAGTGGTATGTCCGGCGAAGACCTGCGCCATCGTTTAAGTTCAACTCAAAGCCCTCAGGCCACCCCGAGGGCCGACCTCCGAGATCGCCTCAACTCTCAGAGAGGAGACCCAGCTAGAAATGGTAGTCGTGCTCACCAAGGGGAGGGTCTGTCAGAAGTACGTGACAGCGGGAATGTCCCACATAACCTGTCTCAAGAAAAGAGGGACAATAACCCGCCTAACGCGTACAATGGAACTGGAGCTGTTGAACAGCCCCAAAACAACCAAGGAAGTAAGGACCAAACCCTGGAGCGTCTAGCTCAAATGGAGGAGCTGATGAGGTAGCTCTTATCAGAAAAAGAAAAAGATGAGTATGACTCAGGGGACGAACTCGAGCTCTTCGCCCCCAGCATAGTAGCCACGGCATATCCACCTGGTTTCCGTATGCCTCACTTGTCCAAATTCGATGGAGACGGGGACCCGTCAGATCATTTGGGTATGTTCAACACCCTGATGATGGCCCACAACATCGGTCCCGAGCTGAGGTGTTTAATATTTCCTTCCACCTTGACTGGGCCGGCCAGGCAATGGTTCAAACAAAATAAAAAGCAGTCCATCAGCTCGTGAAAAACCTTATCCGCTGACTTCAAGAGGGCATTCCGAGCTTCTCAGGCTGCCCACGTCAAAGCCGACACCCTAGCAAACGTAAAGCAATAGCCCGAGGATCCTTTGAAAGCTTACCTGAGCAGATTCGCAAACGTCGCGGCTCGAGCCAGAGACGCAGATGATAGAGACTGATGAGGATTTTGGTAGCAAGTAAGGAGCTGGAGAAGTTGGAGAGCAGTAGTTTTTATTTAGTAATTTTGAACAATTTAAATTTCTTTATTTTGTTTTAGAAATTTTAGATTTCTTTGAACAAAGAAAAACTACAGTCTAGAAATTTAGTTTATTGTTAGTAATCTTGATTATTAATGTTTGGAAACCTATTTCTATTTTTGCATAACATTTATTTCTTTTATTAATAAAGTAGTTATTATTTAAAGAAATTATCTATTTACTAGTTATGCAAAGGCTTAAGGAATGACAAATTTTTATAATTCTGAATTATTTAACACAACTAATCCTAGATCTATTTAACTGATTCCAATAGTGAGACATATCTGTGGCACTTGAGATTGGACCATATTGGTCTAGACATAATAAATCGGCTTGTAAATGATAGTCCTTTAAGAGAACTATCTATTGGATCTCTCCCTATTTGTAAATCCTGTCTAGAAAACAAAATGACCAAGAGACCTTTCTTTGATAAAGGTTTAAGAGCCACAAAACCACTTCAGCTAGTACATATTGATGTTGCAATCCACTTGATGTACAAGCAAGAGGAGGTTGTGAATATTTCGTCACTTTTATTGACGATTATTCAAGATATGGTTACCTATACTTAATGCAAAGAAAATCTGAAACTTTTGGAAAGTTCAAAGAACTTCAAGCAGAGGCTAAAAAGCAATTAAGTAAATCACTTAAAAGCACTTCGATCTGATCGAGGAAGACAGTACTTGGACTGTGAATTCAAGAACCATCAACGTGAGCATGGCATTCAATTCCAACTCACTACACCTGAAACAACACAATAAAGTGATGTTTCAGTTAGTCGGAATAGAACGTTATTAGATATGGTTAGATGAATGATGAGTTTCTCATCATTACCAATGTCATTCATGGGCTATACGATTCAATGTGTTCTATACACATTGAATGATGTTCCACCTAAGTCTATCCGATAGACACCCATAGAAATATGGAATGGTTGTAAACCTAGTCTACACCATTTTCAAATTTAAGGGTGTCCTGCACATGTGCTTAAAGGAAAGACCGGGAAGTTGGAAATGTGCTCTGAAGTGTGTATGTTTGTGGGATATTCCAAAGAGACTAGAGGTGGAATTTTCAATAGTCCAAAAGAAAATAAAACATTTGTATTAACAAATGCAACTTTTCTTGAATAAGACTATGTTAATAACCACAAACCTCGCAATAAGGTTGTACCGGAGGAGATGGTCTCAAATGAAGTCGCAAAGTCACCAGCAACAATTAATGATAAAACAACCATAGAAACCACAATTCCTGAAAAAGGAAAAACCAGTGCAACGTCGTAGTGGGAGGATTGTGAGACAACCTATTCGTTACGAACATGAGGCACGCGTTCTTGTATAAGATACTGAAAAGGACAATCCATTGACTTTTAAAGAAGCAATGGAAGACCCTAATGTTGATAAGTGGCAAGAAGCCATGAATCAAGAAATGGAATCAATGTATTCCAATTCAGTCTGGGAACTTATAGATCTGCCTGACAATGTTAATGCCATTGGATGCAAATGGATCTACAAGAAGAAAAGGGGTGCAGATGGAAGGGTAGAAACCTATAAAGCAAGGCTTGTAGCCAAACGCTACACACACAGAGAGGGTGTGGACTATGAAGAAACATTTTCTCCTGTGGCCATGCTTAAGTCCATTCGCATACTCTTATCCATAGCTGCCATTTATAATTATGAGATATGGCAAATGGACGTCAAGACAGCTTTTCTGAATGGCCACCTTGATGTAACCATTTATATGGAACAACCAGAAGGGTTTATAAAGAAGGATCAAGATCAAAAGGTATGCAAATTGTTGAAATCCATATACGGATTGAAACAAGCATCAAGATCTTGGAACTTAACATTTGATGAAACTATTAAAACATATGGTTTCGAACAAAATGTTGACGAAGCATGTGTTTATAAATACATCAAAGGAAAAATTGTGGCTTTCTTAGTTCTTTACATTGATGATATCCTACTCATTGGGAATGATGTAGAGACATTATCAAATGTAAAGAAATGGTTGGCTGACAAATTCCAAATGAAAGATTTGGGAGAAGCGAGCTATGTTCTAGGCATTAAAATTCTAAGAGATAGAAAGAACAAGCTCCTAGCACTTTCACAAGCAAATTATATTGATAAAGTGCTTGAAAGATTCTCTATGGAGAATTTCAAAAAAAGGGTCAATTGCTGACCAGACATGGAATTTCTCTTTGCAAAGATCAATGTCCAAAGACACCACAAGAGCAAGAGGATATGAGAAAGTATCCCTATGCGTCAGCTGTGGGGAGCCTAATGTATGCAATGTTATGTACTAGACCTAACATATGTTATGCAGTAGGTATTGTCAGTCGTTATCAATCAAATCCAGGTTTGGAACACTGGATTGCGGTAAAACATATTCTCAAGTATCTCAGGAGAACGAGAGACTATATGCTAGTATATTCGGGTAGTGACCTCGAACCTACTGGATACACTGACTCAGATTTTCAATCTGACAAGGATAGTAGAAAGTCTACTTCTGGGTCAGTATTCACTCTTGGTGGTGGAGCATTTGTCTGGAGAAGCATTAAGCAATCCAGTATAGTTGATTCAACCATGGAAGCTGAATACATAGCGGCTTGTGAAGCAGCTAAGGAAGCAGTTTGGCTGAAAAAGTTCTACACAGATTTGGAAGTAGTTCCAGAAGTGGAGAAACCACTTGTTCTTTGTGTGACAACAGTGGAGCAGTGGCCAATTCTAAAGAACCAAGAAGCCACAAGAGGGGAAAGCATATAGAGCCCAAATACCACTTAGTCAGAGAAATCGTACATAGAGGAGATGTAACCATTCTGAAAATCGCATCAGAACACAACCTGGCGGACCTGTTCACGAAGACGCTTCCAGCAAAGCAACTCTAGGGTCATGTACGTAATATGGGATTGAGAGAAATGCCTCACTTGCTTTAAGTACAAGTGGGAGATTGTGAGGAGTGTGTCCTAAAAGCATGTAAAGACATTTGTTTTTTCTGTGAATAAATAAATACAATAGTTTATTATTATTGTTATATTTAGATTGTTAAATTATTGTTTGAATAATTTTGAAAATATCAGAAAAATTCCATATACATTATTGAGGATGTGATCTTGTATTAGTACGAGAGAATTAAGATCACATGAATGAATAAAAATAGTCAACAACAACAAATTAAAGTTATGGAATTCTTTAATTGGAGTTGTAAGTACGGTTTACTAAGTATCATAATGATACAAATAATCTAGATTCGGATTATTGATGTGGAAAGACATCTCGGTAAAGGTGCTTTATATAATATGATTATATATGACATGGACCGATATGAATTAAAGTCTTTATCCAAAAACCATTTAATAATAAAGACTTGTAATTCATATCATAACTGATGATCATTTATAGATCAACCTAAATCCTGAGAGTTCATGAACTCCTGCTCATGTTTATTAAATCTTTTGATTCATTCGTTAAGGTCTCTTCAAAGAATGAGGCTAATGACTTTTGTTTTAGAGATTTAAAATCATGGATGGCTGGGAACATGTATCAACAATACGGAATCTAATCTTTTCTAATGGATCGTATATTAGTTCCCTTAAGGGTTAATTCTGGAACTGAATGATTTTGAGCTCAAATCTATAATTAGATTATAGATTAATTATTCACTAGTGAATTAATGGTACTTAAGGAATAAGAAGTAAATTAGAAAGGTTAAATGGTAATTCTTCCATTCTAATTTATGAACTAATTAATTAGAGGGTTGAACTATTGTAAGATGGTTATATCAATGGACGACTTAAGAAAAAGATTTCTGTAAAAATATATCTATAACATAAAGAGTGCAATTCTGAATTTATAGTGGAGTAATATCATAATTAATAAATTAACTATTATAATTAAAGAGTTTAATTATTTAGTTTCAATTTATTGGAGCTTAATGTTATAGGTCTATGGTCCCCGAAATGGCTCAAACAATCACTGTCAAAGGCAAATACAAAAAATGGGCAAAAAGGACTTATGTGATAAGTAAAATATTTTTCTATGTATCAAACATAATTATTGTTTAATTATGTGTTTGATTTAACAAAAATATAATTAATTTTGAATTAATTTATTTTTGGAATTTTTGGTATTTAAATAATAATAAAAATTGGGAAAAATCACATGCCATCACAGGCATGTGGTACACGTGTGGCACAGTGCACAGGCACTGTGCTACACGCATAAGAGAGTTTACTCAATCTCTTGATTCTACAATTTTAGTTATTTAAATATTAAATAAATAATGAGATCTTTTAATATGATTAAAATATTATTATTTAAGCAAAAATCTGATAACTGATCAGTTATTTTGAATTTGTTTAAAATAACAAATATTTTAATATATTGGATATTATTAAATATTGGATATCAGTTTTTCACAGAACGTAACTTTTCAGGGATAGAAAAATATCTAGGAATCTCTCTCAGAGAAAGGGAACCTCTCTCAGAGAAAGGGAACAGTGACAAAAACTAAAGTCATTGTTCTTCTCAAAACCTAGGTCCAAACTTTATCAGATCTCATGTGTTAAGAACATCTGATAAATAGTTATTGACTATTATTTGTATAGCGAGCCCACACTCGTTCTTTGTGTGCCTGAGAACATTTTGGAAGATCTTGGTGTGAGATCTCGAGGATTTAGCCATACGAAAAGATAGCAGCAAGGAAGGACCTGAGGTAATTTTTCTGTTCATGTCCTTTATTCAATATATATATGCATGTGAAAAAGTAGATCTAGAAATCTTATGGGATTAATCTAACAATTTGATTGTTGTTCCGCTGCGTATAATCTCTGATTTGATCAATAAAAACCAACATGGAGAAGGGTCGGCAGCAATAGGAACAATCGAGCTGGTGATCACCTAGGGAGAGAGACCCCGGACTGTCTCAAAACTCCTCGAATTTGTGGTCATCGATTACAATGCTATTTTGGGCCGTCCTACATTGATAGCGTTTGAAGCCATAACCTCCATCCGCCACTTCACGCTAAAATTCCCCTCTTCCTCGGGGATATGCATGGTCCGAGGTGATCAGCTCGCTGCCAGGGATTGCTACAGCATTTCCATGAAGGGAAAATTAAGACCCGAGCAGCAGACGATGAATATCCAAGACGGGAGTGAGGAATCTCAAGAAATCGTACCTAGTCCCGAGATAGAAAAACCTCAGAATGCCAGAAGGAAGGATATCATCTTAAATAATGATATCGACCCCAGAGTAGGCGTGGATAGATCCGAGCTCCAGGCTATCGAAGAGCTCGAGGAGGTAAATATCGACCCACGAGACCCCTCGAAGGTGGTGAAGCTCGGGAAAAACCTATGTAGCGAAAGGAAGGCGGAGCTGTTTAGTTTTCTACAAGGAAATCTAGATGTGTTTTCCTGGTCCCATGGAGACATGATAGGGATCAACCCGAGCGTCATCATGCACACCCTCTACTTGGATAAAAACGTGCCTGCAAAGTCCCAGAAACAAAGGCGCCTAGGAACGACCCAAGCTGAGGCCCTAGAAGAGGAAGTAGCCCGACTCTTAAAGTGCGGCTTTATCCGTGAAGCAAAGTTCCCGATCTGGGTCGCCAATCTTGTGTTGGTCCCGAAGCCCAACGGAAAATGGCGGACCTGCATCAACTTTTCCGATCTAAACAAAGCCTGCCCCAAAGATTGCTTCCCCTTGCCAAGGATTGACCAATTGGTAGATGCCACGGCAGGGCACGAGCTCATGTCTTTTATGGATGCATACTCGGGCTATAACCAGATCACCATGAATCCCGCAGACCAGGAACACACTAGCTTCATGACCCCAACTAACGTTTATTGTTACAAGGTCATGCCTTTTGGGCTGAAAAACGCAGGAGCTACGTACTAGAGGTTGGTAAATAGGATGTTTACCAATCAGATCGGGAAAAATATGGAAGTGTATGTTGACGACATGTTAGTCAAGTCGAAAACTGTCGATAACCATGCCTCCGATCTGGAGGAATGCTTTAAGATTTTGAGGAAATACGGCATGAGGCTAAACCCCCAAAAGTGTACTTTCGGGGTTGCATCAGGAAAATTCCTGGGTTTCATTGTCAATACCAGGGGAATAGAAGCGAACCCCGATAAGGTCAGGTCGCTACTCGAGATGCCCTCACCCCGGTCGCGAAAATACATTCAAAGTCTGACAGGAAGCCTGGCGGCCCTTAATCGGTTTATTTCTAAATCTACCGACAAGTGTTTGCCATTCTACAACCTGCTCCGGGGAAATAAAAAATTCGAGTGGACCGAGGAATGCGAACGTGCCTTCCTCGACCTGAAAGCACATTTAGCCGAGCCGCCCGTGTTATCCAAACCAATGGCAGGAGAGCCTCATTTCCTTTACCTAGCTGTCACGGAAGATGCGGCTAGCGCCATATTAGTCCGAGAAGAAGACCAATCTCAAAAGCCAGTCTATTACATCAGCAAGAGGCTTCTCGGAGCTGAATCCCAGTATCCGTTGATGGAAAAGGTGGCTTGCTGCCTTATTACGGCCTCCCGAAAGCTCAAGTCGTATTTCCAGTCCCACTCAATACACGTCATAACCGATCAGCCTTTAAGGCAGGTTTTGCAGAAACCTGAAGCATCGGGACGTCTGTTGAAGTGGGCTATCGAGCTTAGCCAATTTGAGATACTGTACATACCGCGAACTGCTATAAAAAGCCAAGCCCTGGCTGATTTTGTGGCAGAATGCACGGGATTCCGATAAGACCCAATAGAAGAATTAGCTCAAACCTCATGGAAAGTCTTCATAGATGGCTCGTCTAATGAGAATGGCTCCGGGGCAGGAATGATATTGATATCCCCAAAGGGACATCGATTCCACTCGGCATTATGATTCGAGTCCAAAGCATCCAACAACGAGGCCGAATACGAAATTCGCTGGGCTAAGGGTGGCCCAAGATCTGAGGGCTAGCTCCATCCAGTGTTACAGTGATTCCCAGCTCGTGGTAAACCAAGTGTTAGGAGAATACCAAGCACGGGGAACCAAGATGGCTGCTTACCTGGCCAAGGTAAAGAAAGAACTATCCGCATTTGAGCGCGGCTCAATCAAGCAGATACCTCGGGAGCAGAATGCCAACGTGAATGCCCTGGCGAAGCTCGCCACTTCCAGGGAGGCAGAGACTTTGGGGCTAGTGCCGGTAAAGTTCTTGGAAAGACCAAGCATAGAGGAAATCGGGGCAGAGGTCGAGATGATTGATACCAGACCGACTTGGATGACTCCCATCCTCGAGTATCTCACAGCAAGGAAGTTACCCAAGGGATGAAATGACGCAAGGAGGGTACTTTACCAGGTTCCAAGGTATACAGTGATAGATGGGATATTATACCGACGTGACCTCTCTTTACCTCTCCTACGGTGTGTTCTGCCAAGCGAGGCGAAGACCATTTTGTAGGAGGTGCACGAGGGCTTTTGCGGAGATCACGCTGGGGGGCAAAACCTGGCCTTGAAGATTTTAAGGCAAGGGTATTATTGGCCCACTCTATCAAAGGACTCGATCTCCTACGTCCAAAAGTGTAACAAGTGCCAGCAATTCACCACAATTGCCCGGGCTCCTCCAGTCGAGCTGAAGATGATCTCGTCCCCATGGCCGTTCACGGTCTAGGGGATTGACCTGGTCGGTGCCCTCCCTACTGGAAAGGGAGGAGTTCGCTACGCGGTGGTGGCTATCGACTACTTCACGAAGTGGGTAGAAGCAGAGCCCCTGGCAACGATCACTTCAAAGAAAGTCCTCGACTTTGTGGTCAAGAATATTGTCTACCGATTCGGGCTACCAAAGAAGATCGTGTCGGATATTGGAACACGGTTCGATAGCGACCTCTTCACCGAATTCTACGAGAGGCACGACATTGTTAAAAGCTTCTCCTCCGTGGCCTATCCCCAGGCCAATGGGCAGGTCGAGGCTGTCAATAAAATGCTAAAAGAAAGCCTTAAGAAGAGACTGGATGAAGCCAAGGGAGTTTGGCCCGAACAGCTTCCCCAGGTACTGTGGGCATACCGGACCTCGCACTAAACTTTGACTGGTCATACTCCTTTCTCCCTGGCTTTCGAGAGTGAGGCAGTCCTTCCTGTCGAAGTAAAGGTAGCCTCGCATAGAGTCCAGACATTTGACCAAGACCGAAATGATGAATTGCTCTGTGCGTCCCTTGACCTAATTGACGAAAAATGAGAAGCTTCACAGCTGCAGCTCGCGCATTATCAACAAAAGATCACTCGTTATTTCAACTCAAAGGTCAAGAAACGTGTCTTTAGCATTGGCGACCTGGTACTTAGAAGAGTCTTCCTGGCTAGTAAGGATCCCAAGGATGGAGTGTTGGGACCAAACTGGGAAGGGCCCTATCAAATAACAGAGGTCGTGAAAGAAGAAACCTTCAAGCTAGCTCGGCTTAACGGAGAAGCGGTCCCACGGACTTGGAACTCTATACACCTAAAGAAATATTATCAGTAATATCTTTGTAAGGCTTAGTTAGAAAAGCCACCTTTGTTTATTAAGTAATAAGAGAATCTTTTCGCATTGTCGTATATGTTTGTGGATGTAACGTCAAGTAACCATGAAAGGCCCTTTCCTGATTACTTGGCGGGCATATATCCTGGATATAACTAGGTCGTCCTAAAACTTAGAAGTTGATTCAAATTGATTGATCGATGTTTTTCTTAAAAAGTGCGAGATATCAATAAAGGATTAACGCGAACTAAGTTTTTAAAATCAATGTCATGGATATAACCAGATCCTAAAACTTAGAAGTTGATTCAAATTGATTGATCGATATTTTTCTTAAAAAGCGCGAGATATCAATAAAGGATTAACGCGAACTAAGTTTTTAAAATCAATGTCCTGGATACAACCAAGTCCTAAAACCTAGAAGTTTATTCAAAGTGATTGATCGATGTTTTTCTTAAAAAGCGCGAGATATCAATAAAAGATTAACGCGAACTAAGTTTTTAAAATCAATGTCCTGGATACAACCAGGTCCTAAAACTTAGAAATTGGTTCAAATTGATTAATAGATGTTTTTTCCTAAAAAGCATGGGATGTTAATCATAACACCAACAAAAACTAAGTTCTCACCAAATGCATTAAAGAGGAGTAACAATAAAGTTAAACCACAAAAAAAATATATAAATAGATCAAAGTAAATTTGAGGAAACCAATTGTCTCGAGGATAAAAACCTCGTAATATAAAATTACAAATAAAAAAATAATAATAAGAGAAAAAGGAGCAGAAGTCCTAAACCCCACCAGGCCGCTCCGACGAAGTCACCCCTTCGGCGTCCTGCTCGGCAGCAGCAGAAGTCTCCCCAGTCTCAGAGGGTGCCTCTTGTTGAAGGCGAGCCTTGAACTTCTCTAGGAAGGACTCCCACACCTCCGGCCCCAGGAAGGAAAAGTCACCATCCTGGTTGAAGGCCCAGCAATGATACAGCATGGCCTCCATGGAGGAGCTAGAAGATGCCCTCTCCGCCACAAGGGCGGCCTTGGCCTCTTCAAGTTCGACCTTCGCGGCGTCCAGGGCGACCTTGGTAGCCTCGGCCTCCAGCAGCTTGGCCCGGGATGCCTCCAGGTCGACCTGCGCAGCAACCAAGGCGGCCTACGCGACCTTCTCGCTTTCTCGGGCAATCGCCAAGGCAACTTTGGCATCCTGCTCTTGTTGTTGAGTAGACGTGAGGGTGGCCTAGGCAGCTTGGTGCTCGCCCCTGATCTCATCAATCCTGGCCCTGGACCGAGATATGCTCCAGTGGAGAGCCAAAGCCGCCTGCAAGATAAGAAGATAATAAGGCAAGTGCTTTAGAAGAAGCAAAGAGAACCATTGGTAAGGCAAACTTACCGTGAGGGTCATCCCCAGTGAAGACTCCAAAACATTCTCAGGGCTCCTCGTTTCAATCTCCCGCAAGTCCCTCGAGGTGGCGTTGTAGCATTAATCCACCATATAGGTTGTGGTTTTGTAAACCATCCCCCGAAAGGCCTCGGGGATTTTTTCCAAGGCCTGAGTGTTGACCGGGACTCGCACGGTGGGAGTCGGAGCTGGCAAGGTCCTGGGTGGTACCTCCAGTTCCCGGGTAGAGATAGGAGGTTGCGGGGGAGGTGGAGCCATATTCTCTGTGGCGGGAGGGGGTGGAGGCACCTTCTGTGTGGCAGAAGGACCCTGGCCCTTCCCCTTGGCAGGAGACTTGGAGGTAGTCCCGAGAGGGGGAGTTTTCTTGGTCAGTCGGAGCCTCTTCACCAAGGGTCCAGACGACCCGGAGGAAGGATTTCCCCCCTGGAACATGGATCACAGAATGTTGTCCCCGGGCTGTGACATCTCCTCGCCTGAAACAAAGACAACGAAGCATCAGTATACATGTAAAAATATTTGATCACAAAAAATCTAAAGAATGTATTGAAAAAGGTCCTACCCTCTGAGCTATAGGAGGAATCTATTGTCACGACCTCCGGCAATGGAGCTTCTATGGGGGATCCTAAGATTATAACTTCACGAATGAGAGGGGGCTCTAGGTCCGGATCCGCCTCAGGACTGGACTCCGCTACATATTGCCTAAGCCCCGGAGCTACTATACCCTCCAGAAGGGAGGGCCACGACCTAAGGTTGGTCTCGTACTCCTCAAAGAAGGTCGACCTAAAGGCCAGGGTATTGTCTACTACTACAGTGCCCCTAGGGCGGCCGATGTCATGATGCAACACTAGCTTGTCAACACACTGGAGTAGAGTTATGTTACGATCTGGGTCATTTCGGTGACGGTGAACGAGTTGGCTGGGGTTAAACCTAGCAAGTCGTAGGTCTACGGCAGCTCTGTCTAAATCCTTAAACAACTATGGGTTACCTTGGCCGGAGGGACCGGCTGCTGCCCCGGACTGGACCCGCTCTGCGTTGACCCCCAGGGAGACCTCAAGAGCCCGCTTCCGATGCACGAGCGGCACCTTGTCCTACTCCTCGTCATCTGCAGCCCCTTCCTCGGGGATGGGGGCCATCTCATGAGCTGCTAGGGCGATCCGCGGCCTCCTCAAGGCTAGAGTCTGGCCCAGGGAAATTAACTTGCACGCCAACATTGTTTCATCAGACACGAGCTGGCAGTAGTCTTTTTCGCTTGGAGGGAGCCTCGCCAAGGTTTCATATTGACCCCCAAGGGTCACCGATTTAGCCGTCCTCACAAAAATAGCTGCACGATAGTATTCAAGTCAATACGCATGGAAAGAAACAAGTCAGCGATGATTTCGCGAGCTGAGGATAGAAAGAACTTATGAGGACGATTGAAGTAGGGGTGTTCACAGTTGCGGAACCCCGTCGACATAAAGAACTGGTCCTTGAAGTCATTAGGGTGGTTGGGCAGCTCAATGACTGTGGCAGAGTTGGGAAAACGGGTCAAGTAGTAGAACCCATCACCTCGCCCTCGTTGATCCGGGCTGGCCTTGAGGCAGAAGAAGTAGAGAATGTCCGCCGGTGTAGGGACCTCCCATTCCTTCTTCAAGAACAGGTACCTCAGCCCCGCTAACAGGCGGTAGGAGTTAGGAGTTAGGGGGAGTTGAAAGCGGGCCAGCTTCACAAAGTTCAGGAAGTCCGCGAAGTACTGGTCCAGGGGAAGAAAGGCCCCGTCCTTGAGGTTTTTGTCGCTCCAGGCCACGAACTCCTCGTCAAGCGGTGCGCAGCTCCGCTCGCCCTCAAGGGGAGGACGGGCAACAAGAGCGCCTGTCCCTATCTCGATGTTATGGGAAAGCAAGATCTTGTTGACCTTCCCCTAAGTTGTAACTTTCGAGGTGATCCTCTCGGCCTCGAAGAAGGCATCAGGTCCCACCTCGATCTCTTTCTCCACGGTGGGACCGAAGTGGGGGATAGGAGAATCTGTTGCCACCTCATTCCCCTTGCTGGCCTACTAGGATGACGTGCTGGCGGCACTCTTCTTGGGCATATTCTTCCTGGGTCCCATCTGGTCGCCTAACGAACAAAGATGAAGAAAGCTTAGAAAGGCGACCTAAAAATAAGAAAGGGAATCTAGCGCGAGGAATGATTTTCCTTACACGGGCTGAGGTAATCTCAGCCTGCGGTGAGTGAGGCCACGCGGTTCTATGAACACGCGCCTGTGCTCCCAACGGGTCCCCAATTTCTCGGGATCCGTGTGTCAGGAGGGTCAGAATAATGCTTACCTTGGAGGGAAAGTTTCAAAAGCAAAACCGCCTGGGAAGCGTGACCCCTAAGCTACTCGGTTTTGCACCCCAGAAACTTGTTGCCTTCCCCTCTCCAAACAGGCATTTCAAGAGATTACCCAAACAAATCCCCCCAGAATTATCTTGTCCTATGCGTCATGTTCCTAAGCATTCTCTTTCCTATGGTCAATACCCCTAGGATAAAAAATAACAAACAACCTACAGTGTGCAACTAAAAAAGGAGTCTACCAAAACAAAACAAAAAACAGAAACATTTGAACATACAGCAAGCAAAGGACTTACAAAATTTTTTGCTGTATGAAAGTCGAAAAGGGCATAGAAGTCGGAATCCTGGTGGAGCCTTTAGAACCGGAGTCACGAAGAAACCTTTGTATCTGAAACTTAGGGACTTCTGGAACGATAACCGGAAGAAAAAAGGGTTTTGAGGCTAAGAAGAGAGAAGATGAGGAAAATTTTCAAATAAAGGGTGCTCATGCGAAAGGTGGCCAACCTTATATATACGTAAAAGGCAAAGGAACGAGGGTCGTTCGATCATCTTAATGAGGGATACAAGGGTCACAACTCGAAAGACGAAACGACGGCCGAAGATAGACTAGGCCATTTGATGCGATTCTCGAAAGACGGACCGTCACCAACCACGATGCTTCATGTATCCGGTACTAGCGCAATAGGCGGGACATGAAGAGTCGACAAGGAAGCCTAAAAGCCCCCGCTGTGGCCCCAAGTGACGTCACGTGCTACGAGCAGGGGCTTGGGGGGAAAATGTACGCCCTAAACATCCACGGGTTATTAGCGAGCTGGAAAAGGGCATAATTCTATCAGCCACCTACCCAGAGCTGCTGTTACGAGTCTCCACCTTTTTATCTCGAGGTAGTCAAAGGTTTAGTAAGTATACTCAAAGGCATCAGGTCAGCAGTGTGGACACCACGAGCTGGAACTACATCAAGCTCGAGGTACGACATAGAGCTGAAACCCCCGACCATTTATGAAGTCAACCACACAATGTAAACATGCGCATATCAGACATCACGTGTCTACTCCATTCCTGAATTCTCGGACATGCAGCATAAACGTGCGTGTTCAGGCACCCCACGACTAGTTTGGGCCATGCGGCCCATTATCCTCCTTACCTATTGATTAGACAACACTTCATTGTCAGGTTTTAGGAATTAATCATAAGGGTCACATAAGTGACATGATGGGTAAAAAGGTCACGGGATGACCCTCTTTACCAACACCCAGGTGTCCTCTCCCTATAAATATAGAGACCCTGGGCGTTGCAAGGGGTTGGCGTCTAGTTTGTAAAGAAACACCCTGTAAGGAATACTAGAGATATATCAATAATATTGACTGGTGGACTAGAGGGATTTTAACCTTCGAACCACCTAAAAGGAAAGGAGTTATAACCTTCCCCCTATACTATTTTCACCAGTTGGGAATATAAATATTTACATATTACGGTTCATCATCCAGCACTAATCCATCCCATTTATTCGTATAATTATCTGTTGCCGAAGAACCGCGTCAACAGATTGTTTATTGAATTATTGTAGTTGAATTATTGAGAATAAATTTCTCTATCAAGCATTGGAAAACCATTTGCAGATAATCATCATATGTTTTTTCATTGTTCAATCAAGTCACTATCAATGAACATAATGTCCATTTCATTAATATACGATGATATACAAAATCAATGAACCTTATTTTCCATATTAGCCTTTATCAATTATGGAAAGTATGCACAAAAAAAAATCTAACACTTCTATTTATTCTTTTTAAGGTGTGTGGTAACGTATGGCAGGAAATATTTTAGTTTATGGAGATTATAGGGATGGAAAAAAAACCTAGTGGATTGGGGCGGGTCGAAGCCTCAACCCGATATAAGCAAGGCGAAAATGAGGCAGGTCGAGATCCTATCCAACCCGCCAACAATTGAAGCAGGTCGGATCACATCCCGACCATTTTTTTTTGTAATTAAACAAATTCTTAAGAAAACTAATTAGTACCATTTTTAGGGTGATCCACAATCCAAATATATGTTATAAGACAAATTATATTTAAGATAGATAGAGGAGAAAATTGATGTTTTTCTTTGAATTAAATTTTATTTTATTTTTGTATGCAAGGTCATTTATATAATTTTTTTGGGCAGCTCATTTCTCTCTAGTATGACGGATTTTTTTGCCATTTTTTTTATATTGTAACATTTAAAAAAAAATAGTTAAAAGCATTCCATCACATCCAGGGCGGGTCTGACCCGGCCCGCATCAAAAGCCTTAACAGGGTGGGTCGGAAGCTTAGAGGGTCGGAGCGAATCTTTTGCATAGTGGGGTCGACCCACCCTATTTACATCCCTAATGGAGATAGGGGAAATTATTAATGATTCTTCTTTGGGAAGATACTTTAGCCTATAGTTAATAAGAATTTTGGAAGCTCCAAATTTATACTCAAGCATTACTTTGGTAATTTATGGAGTTCTTAATTTGAATGTTGATGTCTCGGAGTTAACAAGGCCAATATTTTTAGTATTGGTGCTAACATTTGAAATTGATATAGTAGAGTTTATGGAAATTTACTCACCAACCAACCCACCAACATCTTTTACATTTTGGTTTGCAAAAGTTTTAGTTGCCGAGATGGGAAGAGCTAACGGTAGCAAGTCATTTTTCGATCCGGCTAATTTCGGAGACACTCGGATAAAGACCAAGTTTATGTACCCTTTAAATATGGCAATCTAGCACGTCCTTTGTGTGAAGAGGTTGGACGCACATTTCAGTGCTAAGGAGGACTCGGGTGCCGAGGGTCACAAGTGAGCAATGATAACCACCAACAACTGGCTAAGGCCATCGACGATGCGCGACTGGCCCTTGTGACTAACGACGACCTAGTGTGAATGGCGATGGGGCCTAGACGATTGACTCGTACAATTGGAGAAGTAGACTCTTGTTGATGAAGTCTGCTTTTGTCTAACTATGATGGGACTGATGAAGGTCACTCATGCGGTGAGCGATGATGATTGCAAGTTCTTGCCACTTCACCACTTATTTTGACACGCCATCAGCAACGCGGGCCACCATGTGGGCAACACAAAAATTGGGTGTAACAATATTTAAATCTTAAATATTTTTTATTTTGTTCTAAAATAAATAGGATTTTTTCTCCTTAACTATTACACTTTGCAAATCGTGCTCCTAAATTTTTTGCATTGTTAAAAATTCCATCTGAACTATTCTCGTTACAGAGTTGTAGGACTTATGTTAGTTTCAATCCTACATGGCTAACAGACTACTTATGTGGCATTTTTGGCAGTGATGTGGTAATTTCACGTTAGTGCCACGTGTACATTTCAATTAAAAAATTAATTTTTTATAAAATAAAAAATCTATATATTAAATTTTTAAAATAAAAATAATTAAAAAATACATTTAATTAATAAATTTTATAATATAAATTAAATTGGAAATAAAAAAAATAAATTAAGATTTAAACTAATTTTTTTTTAAATTTAAATTGATTTTAAATTAAAAAAAACTACATTAAAACTTATTCAAAATATTAAAACCAAACTGTTGATGCGGTTCTTCGGCAACAGGTAATTATACGAAAAAATAGGATGGATTAGTGCAAATTGGTGAACCGTAATATGAAAATAACTATAGATGATCACTCCTTTCTTTTTAGGTGGTTCGAAGGTTAAAATCTCTCTAGTTCACCAGGCGATATTATTGATATCTCTTGACTATTTCTTACTGAGTGTTTCTTTACAAAGATATGTCAACCCCTTGCACTACCCAGGGTCTTGGTATTTATAGGAAAAAGATATCTGGGTTGGCATTAGGGTCATCCCGTGATCTCTTTATCCTTCACGTCATGTCTGTGACACTGATGATTAATTCCTAAACTTTGCAGTGAAGTGTAGTCTAATCAATAGGTAAGGAGGGATAATGGGCCACATGGCCCAAATCAGGTGTAGGATGTCTGAACACGAATGTTTATACTGCGTGTCCGAGAATTCGGGAATAGAATAGACACGTGATGTCTGATATACGCAAGTTTATATTGCGTGGTTGACTTTACAAGGGCTCGGATGTCAGATCTCTGCTGCATCACGAGCTTAGCATGGCGCCAGCTCGTGACACTCATACTTCAGTTACACGATGCCTCCATGTAGCAGTTAACTCTCTAATCAGCTCGGGATGTAGAAAAGGAGGCCCACAACACACAGCTCCAGGTGGACGTTTCACATGTGTCAGATCGAATTAGGCCCTTTTCTAGCTCGCCAATATGTGCAGATATTTAGGGCGTACATTTGCCCCCCAAGCCCCTGCTCGTTACCCATGACGTCATCCGTGGTCTTCACAGCGGGGGCTTTTAAGTATCCCTTTCGACTCTTCATGTCCTGCCCCCTGCATGGGCATCGGACACGTGGAGCGCCGTGGTTGGCGACTGTTCGGTTTCCGAGACTTGAATTAAATGGCCTAGCCTGCTTTCGGCCGTCGTTTCGCCTCTCGAGTTATGACCCTCGTATCTCGCATTAATTTGATCGAACGGTCCTCGTTCCTTTATGCCTCTTACGTATATATAAGGTTGGCCTTCTTCTGTATTAGCCACCCTTCATTTGAAATTTTTTCCTCATTTTCTCTCCTTTTTAGTCTCAGAAGTTTCTCTTCTTCTGGTTATCATCCCAGAGATCCCTATGCTCTCGCCATAAGAGTTTCTGCACCAGTCCAGCTTTAAAGACTCCACTAGGACTCCAATTCCTATGCTTTTTGCGGCTTCCATATGGAAAATACACTGTAAGTCCTCTGCCTATTGCATGTTTTGATCTTTTTGTTTTTCTGTTAGGCAAACCTCTTTCTTAGTCACACACTGTAGGTTGTTTTTGGCTGGTTTTTGGTGCATAAGTTTTGATCCTAGGTATATCAACTATACGAGAACATGTCTAGGAACATGATGTTTGGGACAAGATAAATTTTGGGTAGCTTTTCTGGGTAGCTTTAGGGAAAGCCTGTTTGGAAAGGGGAAGGTAAGAGGTTTCTAGGGTGCAAAACCGGGTAGCTTAGGGGTCATGCTGATAACTCTACAAAATAGAGTTATTTTACCACTTTTTATGTGCTAATTGTTGCTTAATCCTTGATTTTTTAATTGATTTATTAAGTTTTTAAGTAATTTTGAATTTATTAGGCTTAATTTAATTTTATAGATTTTTGTGTGTTTTTATAGTTATTTTGTTGTAAAATATTATAGCTAATTATTTAAATTATTGTTATTTAGTTTGGGGTAAAAAAATGTTGTTTTATTGAAACTAAATGTTAAATATAAATTAAGTTATAATTAATATTTTCACAAAAACGAAATTGATTTATTTTATAGTTGAAAATATTTTATTATGATTTAGTTTATGTTTATTTTGTAGGGAAGTTAATGCAATTTTTAGCTTTGAAAAGTAAGGAAAAGAAGGAAGAAAAGTGGTATTTTTGAAATAAAAACAGCCACCAGCTCCAAGGCCCAAACCGCCTGCTACAGTGCCCTTCAGCCCAAATGAGTCCAGCCTTCTCTCTGCTCTCACCAATTCTCCTTCAGCACTTTGACGCCTGAAGCTCCAGCTGATTCCTCAACATATATCATGCCACCACCTGTCAAGCTATCCTCTTCAGCATATAGCCTCCTGAAGACTTCCCAACGCCTCCTGATTGCACCAACGAAGTCGTACGGACCAGCTTCTCTTCTCCCCAGCCGTGGCCCAATTCATCCCTCAAGGGCCAAACGGCCCAAGTCACTCCACCAGCCACGCCTGCCTCTTCAGGCCCAACACCATCAGTCATGCTCCCATGCCAAGACAGCTGCCAATAGCCACCAAAAGGCCAAAAACTACATTTTTATTCCCAATATTTTTCACTCAAATATCAACTCACTCTTCCCTATTTTTCTCACCTAAATAAACATTCCTAATTCATTTTTTTACCCTAGCTTTTCACTAATCTTTTACCCAACCAAACATTTCATCTTTCCAATACTCTTACACTTACTCTATTTATCCTACCACTTCCCAACACAATTAAATTAATTAATTTATTTATTTTAATTTGATTAATTTAATCTCCATATTTTGCCTATAAATAGAGTATTGTAAGACCATTTGGGGAGCTCTTCTTCTTCATCTTTTCAACCTCTTCCACACTTCATATTTTTCTCTCTTCTTTTCACTATTTTCTCTCTACCATTTTTATCTTTTGAAGAGCATGTCAAGTATGTTATTTTGTAATTTTTATTTCAATATAGTTATGAGCTTCTAATCTTTTTCAAAGGTTATTAAGATGATGATGAAGCAAAATGTAACTAGATAGTATTTTTTTGTTGTATGTTGATTTCCCATTTGTACAACATTGTTTATGGATTTTTTCTATCAAAGATATGCATTTTTCATCTATTATTGAGTGTTAAAGCATATTACACTTAGTTCTTCATTATGCAAAAATATGATATTCTTTGATTAAATGTTTTTCATTAAATTGTTCACATCTAATTCTTAGAGCATAAGTATCATATTTTGCCTAAACATAATCTCTTTGATTTTTTGTAGTTTCATTAGGTTGTAACACAACTAATGCTTAGAAATTATATCTTATATAAGTGAAGAAAAATCCTACCTTTTTTAAAGTAACTTGTGCTTGAATAGAAAATGTATTTTGAAAAAAATATAGTGTGATTTATTTCAACTATATCTAAACTTGGGAATCAATATACTTATAAATACTATTGAACTTGCATTTTGTGGATTCTAATATCTTAATAATCTTATTTTATATATCTTATTTGAAAACCATTTTTCTATTTAATCTTAAATCTTTTTATTACTTGTCTTTTATTTTTCTAAAACAAAATCTCATCAAATATTTGGAACTAGGTTAGAATATTATTGCTTTGTTTGAAATAGTTTCTTTTGATGTTAGTCAACTCCCATGGGTTCGACCTCGTACTTACATGAACATTATATTCTGAAACGATTCGTGCACTTGCGAGTTTAAAATTTAAAACATACCCGTTTTGGGTCCAACACATGCTTCCTAGGAGGTTTTGCTTTTTAAAACTTTCCCTCCAAGGCAAGCATTATCCTGACCCTCCTGACACACAGATCCCGAGCAATCGGGGATCCATTGGAAACATGGGCGCGTGACCATGGCATCGCGTGGCCTCACACACCGTGGGCTGAGATTACCTCAGCCCGTGCACGAAAATCACTTCTCGCGCTATATTCCCTTTTCTATTTTTAGGTCGCCTATTTAAACTTTTCTTCCTTCTTGTTCATTAGGCGACCAGATGGGACCCAGGAAAAACGTACCCAAGAAAAGCACGGCTGGCTCGTCATCCCAACAGGCCTGCAAGGGGAAAGGGATTGTTGTGGATTCTCCCATCCCCCACTTTGGTCCCACAATGGAGAAAGAGGTCGAGGTGGGACCTGATGCTTTCTTTGAGGCAGAGAGGATAGTCTCGAAGATTACGACCCAAGGGAGGGTCAACAAGATCCTGTTGTCCCATAACATCGAAATCGGGACAGGCGCTCTTGTTACCCGACCTCCCCTCAAGGGCGAGAGGAACTGCACGCCCCTCGACGAGGAGTTCGCAGCTTGGAGCGACGAACACCTCAAGGTCGAGGCCTTCCTACCGTTGGACCAGTACTTCACGGATTTTGTGAATTACGTGAAGTTGGCTCCCTTCCAACTGCCCCCTAATTCCTACCGCTTGTCGACGGGGCTGAGGTACCTCTTCCTAAGGCATGAGTGGGAGGTCCCGACCCCAGCGGCCATCCTTTTCTTCTTCTGCCTCAAAGCAATCCCGGATCAACGAGGCCGAGGCAACAGGTTCTACTATTTGACCCGTTTTCCCAACTCTCCCGCAGTCATCGAGCTGCCCAGCCACCCCTACGACTTCAAGGACCAGTTCTTCATGTCGACGGGGTTTCGCAACTGCGAATACCACTATTTCAACCATCCTCGTAAGTTCTCTCTATTCTCAGCTCGCAAAATCAGCACATTGCTTTATTTCTTTTCATGCGTGTTGACTTGAACATCATCGTCCAGCCATCTTTGCAAGGACGGCCAAATCGGTGACCCTTGGGGGTCAATACGAAACCTTGGCGGGGCTCCCATCAAGTGAAAAAGACTACCGCCAGCTCATGTCGGATGAGACGATGATGGCGTGTAAGTTGATTTCTCCGGGCCAGACTCTGGCCTTGAAGAGGTCGCGGGCTATCCCAATAGCTCGCGAGCTAATGCCTGTCCCCGAGGGGGATGCTGGGGACAGTGACGAGCAGGACGAGGAAGACGAGGTGCCGCTCATGCGACGAAAGCAGGCCCTCGAGGCTGCTCAAGGCCTCGACGCGGATCGGATTCAGTCCGGGGTAGCAGCCGGCCCCTCCGGCCAAGGTAACCCATACCTGTTTAGAGACTTAGACAGGGTTGCCGCAGACCTAAGGCTGGCTAGGTTTAACCTAAGCCAGCTCGTACATCGTCATCGAGATGACCCAGACCTTAACATAACCCTACTCCAGTGTGTAGACCAACTAGTGTTGCGCCATGATATGGGCCGCCCTAGGGGAACCATAGTAGTAGACAACACCCTGGCTTTTAGGTCGGCCTTTTTTGAGGAGTACAGGACCAACCTTAGGTTGTGGCCCTCCCTTCTGGAGGGTGTATTCGCTCCAGGGCTTAGGCAGTATGTAGAGGAGTCCAGTCCTGAGGCGGATCCGGACCCAGAACCCCCTCTTATTCGCGAAGTTATAAACTTAGACTCCCCCATAGAAGCTCTGAGGCCGGAGGTCGTGGCACTAGATTCCTCCTCCAGCTCGGAGGGTAGGACCTTTGCAATACATCTTTAGACTTTTATTGTAATGAAGTAACCTTGTATGTATATTAACACTCCTGTCTTTTTTTTTTTTCAGGCGAAGAGATGGCCCAGCCCGGAGACAACATCCTGCGGTCCATCTTCCAGGGGGAATCCTCCCTCCGGATCATCCGGGCCACTGGTCAAGAAACCTCAGCTGATCAAGAAGACTCCTCCCGGGACCATCTCCAAGTCTCCCGCCAAGGGGAGGGGCCAAGTTCCTGCCGCCGCAGAGAACATGCTCCCACCTCCCCCGCAGCCTCCAGTCCCTACTCGGGAGCAGGAGGAACCAGCCGGAAACCCGCCAGCTCCCATTCCTATTGTGCGCACATCCCCGAGGCCTTCCGAGGGATGGTCTACGAGACCGCAAGCTATACGGTGGACCATTACTACAATGCCACTCCGAGGGACTTGCGGGAGATCGAGACGAGGAGCCCCGAGAATGTTATGGAGTCTTCGTTGGGGATGACCCTCACGGTAAGTTTATTTAGTTAACTTTCTTTGTTTTCTTCCCAGCATCTGCTTCTTTGCCTTACTTTCTATGTCTTTGCAGGCGGCTTTGGCTCTACACCGTAGCATAGCTCGGTTCAGGGCCAGGTTTGACGAGATCAAGGGCGAGTTCCAGACTGCTCAGGGCGCTCTCACGTCTGCACAACAGCAAGAGCAAAACGCCAAGGCTGCCCTGACGGCCGCCAAAGAAAGCGAAAAGGCCGCACAGGTCTCCTTGGCTGCCGCGAAGGCCAAACTGGAGGCGGCCAGGGCTAAGCAATTAAAGGTCGAGGCTGCACAGGTCGCCTTGGCTGCTGGGAAGGCCGAGCTCGAGGAGGCCAAGGCTAAGCAGTTGGAGGCCAAAGCCGCCACCTTGGCAGAGAGGGCGTCTTCTAGCTCCTCCATGGAGGCCATGCTCTATCACTGCTGGGCCTTCAACCAGGATGGCGACTTCTCCTTCCTAGCGCCTGAGGTGTGGGAGCCATTTCTTGAGAAATTCAAGGCCCGCCTTCTGAGACTGGGGAGACTTCCGCTGTTGGCAAGCAGGAAACCGAAGGGGTGACCTCATCGGAGCGGCCTGGGGGGGCCTAGGACTTCTGTATTCTTTACTTATTTTTAGTCTTTTACCACGAGGTTTTTCCTCCTCAAGACACTTGGTTTCCATGACTTTCATTTCAATTTATTTTTAATAGTTATTATTATTTATATTTTTCTTTTTTGTTTGGAAAAAACTTAGTTTGCGTCAGTCTATTGACTTTTTCTTCGAAACTACAAAGTATTGCCAGTCAATTTTAACAAACTTCTAAGCTTTTAGGACCTGGTTACATCCAGGACGATTAACTCTAAGAACTTAGTCCGCGTTAATTATTGATGCCTCGTGCTTTTTAAGAAAAACATCAATTAACCAATTTGAATCAACATCTAAATTCTAGGATCTGGTCGTATCCAGGACATATTTGATTTTTAAAAACTTAGTTCGTGTTAATTTTATCGATGCCTCGTGCTCTTTAGGAAAAACACTAGTTAGTCAATTTAACTAACTGCCAAGTTTTTAAGACCTGGTTGTATCCAGGACATATTTAATTTTAAAAACTTAGTTCGCGTTAATTTTATCGACACCTCGTGCTCTTTAGGAAAAACACTAGTTAGTCAATTTAACTAACTTCCAAGTTTTTAAGACCTGGTTGTATCCAGGACATATGCCCCCCAAGTAAACAGAAAGAGATCTTTCTTGGTTACTTGGAAAACACTCTTCTAGCACTATCCGCACATAGAAACATACAATGATACACAAAAGTACTTCTCATTTTTTTAATAAAACAAGGTAGCTTTCGTAATTAAGCCTTACAAAAGTATGACTATTGATAATATTTCTTTAGGTGTATAGCGTTCCATGACCGTGGGACTGCTTCTCCATTAGGCCGAGCTAATTTAAAGGTCCCTTCCTTCACATCCTCTATGATCTGATAGGGTCCTTCCCAGTTCAGCCCCAAAACTCCGTCCTTGGGATCCTTACCGGCTAAGAAGACTCTTCGAAGCACCAGGTCGCCTAAGTTAAAGATGCATCACTTGACCTTTGAGTTGAAATAACGAGTGATCTTTTGTTGATAATGCGCGAGCTGCAGCTGCGAAGTTTCACGTTTTTCGTCAACTAGGTCGAGGGACGCGCTAAGCAATTTGTCGTTCTGGTCTTGGTCAAATGCCCGGACTCTATGTGAGGCTATCTTTGTTTGGACGGGAAGAACGACCTCGCTCCCGAAAGTCAGGGAGAAAGGAGTGTGACCTGTCAAAGTTCGGTGCGAGGTCCGGTACGCCCACAGCACCTGGGGTAGCTGTTCAGGCCAAACTCCCTTGGCTTCATCCAACCTCTTCTTTAGGCTCGCTTTTAGTGTCTTGTTCACAGCCTCGACTTGTCCATTAGCCTGGGGGTAGGCTATGGAGGAAAAGCTTTTAACTATGCCGTGCTTTTCGCAGAATTTGGTGAAGAGGTCGCTATCGAACTGGGTTTCGTTATCCGACACAATCTTCTTTGGCAACCCGAATTGGCAGACTATATTCTTAACCACAAAGTCGAGGACCCTCTTTGATGTAATCATAGCCAGGGGCTCCGCTTCTGCCCATTTTGTGAAGTAGTCAATAGCCACCATCGCATAGCGAACTCCCCCTTTTCCCGTGGGCAGGGCACCAACTAAATCAACTCCCCAGACCGCGAATGGCCACGGGGACGAGATCATCTTCAGCTCGACTAAAGGGGCCCAGGCGACCGTGGCGAACCGCTGGTACCTGTCGCACTTTTGGACATAGGAAAACGAATCTTTCAACAGAGTGGGCCAATAATATCCTTGCCTTAATATCTTTAAGGCCAGGTTTTGCCCCCCAGCGTGATCTCCACAAAACCCCTCATGGATTTCCCGCAAAATAATTTTCGCTTCGCCTGGCAAAACACATCGTAGGAAAGGTAAAGAAAAATCAAGTCGATACAACGTCCTGTCTACCATTGTATACCTCGGAGCTTGGTAAAGTACCCTTCTTGCGTCGTTTCGCTCTTCAGGTAACTTTCCTGTTGTAAGGTACTCGACTATGGGAGTCATCCAGGTCGGCCTGGTGTCAATCATTTCGACCTCCCTCCCTGCTTCCTCTATGCTTGGCCTTTCCAAGAATTCCACCGGTACTAGGCCCAAGGTTTCGGCCTCCCCGGAGGTGGCGAGCTTTGCTAGGCGTCAGCATTGGCGTTCTACTCCCGAGGTATCTGTTCAACTAGGCTATGCTCAAATGCGGACAGCTCCGTCTTTACCTTGGCCAGGTAGGCCGCCATCTTGGTTCCCCACGCCTGGTATTCTCCTGACACCTGGTTTACCACGAGCTGGGAATCGCTATAGCACTGGATGGAGCTGGCCTTCAGCTCCCGGACCACCCTTAGCCCAACCAATAAAGCATCGTATTCGGCCTCGTTGGATGCTTTGAATCTGAATCGCAATACAGAGTGGAAACGATGTCCCTTCGGGGATATCATAATGACTCCAGCTCTGGATCCATTCTCGTTGGACGAACCGTCCACAAAGACTTTCCACGAGGCTCACACCGATTCTTCCATTGGTTCCTCTTGGAATCCCGTGCATTCTGCTACAAAATCAGCCAGAGCTTGGCTTTTGATCGCAGTTCGCATCACGTACAGTATCTCGAATTGGTTGAGCTCGATAGCCCACTTCAAAAGACGCCCCGATGCCTCAGGTTTCTGCAAAACCTGCCTTAAAGGTTGATCAGTTATGACGTGGATTGAGTGGGACTGGAAGTACAGCCTGAGCTTTCTGGAGGCCGTAATAAGGCAGAACGCCATTTTTTCCATCACCGGATACCTAGACTCGGCTCTGAGAAGCCTCTTGCTAATGTAGTAGACCGGCTTTTGAGACCGGTCCTCCTCACGAACCAGCACGGCGCTGGCTGCATCTTCCGTTACAGCTAGGTAGAGAAAAAGAGGCTCTCCTACCGTTGGTTTAGATAACACGGGCGGCTCAGCTAAGTGTGCTTTTAGGTCGAGGAAAGCATGCTCACACTCATCGGTCCACTCAAATTTTTTATTTCCCCAGAGCAAGTTATAGAATGGAAAACACTTGTCGGTTGATTTGGAAATGAACCGATTAAGGGCTGCCACCCTTCCTGCTAGACTTTGGACATCTTTTCGCGACCGGGGTGATGGCATTTTGAGTAGCGACCTGATTTTATCGGGGTTCGCCTCTATTCCTCTGGTGTTGACTATGAAACCTAGAAATTTTCCTAACACAACCATGAAGGTACACTTTTGAGGATTCAGCCTCATGCCATACTGCCTTAAAATCTTAAAACATTCTTTCAGATCGGGGACGTGATTATCGGCAGTTTTTGACTTAACCAATGTGTCGTCAACATACACTTCCATGTTTCTCCCGATCTGATTAGCAAACATCATGTTGACCAATCTCTGGTATGTAGCTCCTGCATTCTTCATCCCGAAAGTCATGACCTTGTAACAATAAATGTTAGTTGGGGTCATGAAGCTAGTGTGCTCCTAGTCCGCAGGATTCATGGCGATCTGGTTGTAGCCCAAGTACGCATCCATGAAGACATGAGCTCGTGCCCCGAAGTGGCATCCACCAGTTGATCAATCCTTGGCAAGGGGAAGCAATCTTTGGGGCAGGCTTTATTCAGATCGAAAAAGTCGATACAAGTCCACCATTTCCTGTTGGGCTTCGGGGCCAAAACAGGATTGACGACCCAGATCGGGTATTTTGCCTCGCGAATAAAGCCGCACTTTAAAAGTCGAGCTATGTCCTCTTCTAGGGCCTCAGCTCGTGCCGTTCCCAGGCGCCTTTGTTTCTGGGACTTCGTAGGCACGCTCTTGTCCAGGCTGAGGGTGTGCATGATGACGCTTGGGCTGATCCCTATCATGTCTTCGTGAGACCAGGCGAACACATCTAGATTCTCTGGTAGAAATCTCAGCAGCTCCGCCTTCCTCTTATTACACAGGTTTTTCCCGAGCTTCACCACCTTCGAGGGGTCTCTCGGGTCAATGTTCACCTCTTCGAGCTCTTTGATGGCTTGGAGCTCGAAACTATCTTCGCCTATCATGGGGTCGATATCATCATTCAAGGTGATCCCCTCCCCACTGGCTTTTTGAGGTTTTTCTATCTCAGGAGTAGGTCCTGTTAGCTAAGATTCCTCATCCCCGCTTTGAACGGTCATCGTTTGCTGCCCGGGTCATGATTTTCCCTTCATGGAAATGCTATAGCATTCCCTAGTAGCGAGCTGATCACCTCGAACCGTACATATTCCCGTAGAGGAGGGGAATTTGATTGCGAGATGGTGGATAGAGGTTACGGCCTCAAATGCCATCAACGTAGGTCAGCCCAGAATAGCGTTGTAGGCGGTGGGACAATCGATAACCACGAATTCGAGTTTAGAGATAGTTCAGGGCCCTTCTCCCAAGGTTATTACTAGCTCGATAGTTCCTATCGCTGTCGACCCTTCCCCAGAAAATCCATACATCATCATGGAAGTGGCCTTCAGCTCGGTGATAGACAATCCCATTTTCTCCAGCGTAGACCGAAACAGCAGGTTCACCGAACTCCCATTATCGACTAGTATCCTCCTAACTCTTCGGTTGGCAAGTTGGGCGGTTATGACTAGAGGATCGTAATGGGGAACTGGACGTGACTAGCGTCCTCCTCGGTAAAAATGATTTGTTTCCTCTCCAATCGCTGCTGTTTGGGTAGATGCTGCTCCGGGACAAATTCCACCATGTTATGGGCCTTCAACTCATTGACATATCTCTTCTGGGCACCTCTGCTCGTGCCGGCCAAATGGGGGCCTCCGGAGATTGTGGACATCTCTCCTCCTATTACAGGAGGAGGGGTATTCTGACTTATCCGGGGCCCAGGCTGATTTACCAGCGCTTCCGGAGCTGGCTGACTAGTAAAAACTCGATTCCGCGCATACTGAGCCAAACGTCCGGCTCTGATGAGTGTCTCGATCTCATCCTTCAAATGCCTACAATCGTCCGTGTTGTGGCCAATGTCGTTGTGGAATCGACAGAACTTGGAAGGGTCCCTCTTAGCCTTCTGGTGTTTCAAAGGCTCCGGCTTTTTCCAGGGGAGGCGAGCAGAGTTTGCTAGGAAAATGTGTTCCCTAGTATTTGTGAGTTTGGTGTAAGCCGCGTAGACTGGCTTAAATTTTTCCACGGGCTTGTTCTTCTTTGGACCGTGCTAGCCGCCCTCGCTGCTCCCTTTTCTCTTACCTCCACCCCCTTGGTTATTCTGTGTAACGATTTGAGTCATTTTCACGACATCCGTTCCCACTCCAACGGGCTGATCAGGGGTTTGGCTGGTTCCCGCGACCGACGCTCATGCCTCTTCCAATTTTATCCATCCCTGGGCCTTGTTCAGGAATTCATCCACAATGCTGACACATTTTCTCTGTATCTCTTTCCATAGCCCGCCTCCAACGAGGATTCCAGTCCTCAAGGCCATAAGCTTGGAACTATCGTCTGCGTCCCTGGCTCGAGCCGCGACGTTTGCGAACCTGCTCGGTAAGCTTTCAAAGGTTCCTCGAGCTGTTGCTTCACGTTCGCCAGGGTGTCAGCTTTGACGCGGGCAGCTTGAAAAGCTCGGAATGCCCTCTTGAAGTCAGCAGAAAAATTCTTCCACGAGCTGATGGACTACTTTTTACATTGCTTGAACCATTGCCTAGCTAGCCCAGTCAAGGTGGAAGGGAATATCAAATACCTTAGCTCGGGGCCAATGTTATGGGCCATCATCAGGGTGTTGAACATACCCAAATGATCCGACGGGTCTCCATCTCCATCGAACTTAGACAGGTGGGGCATCCGGAAACTCGGCGGGTATGTTGTGGCTGCTATGCTGGGGGCGAAAACCTCGAGTTCGTCCCCCGAGTCGTACTCTTCTTTCTCCTTTTCTGACAAGAGCTTCTTCATCAGCTCCTCCATCTGAGCTAAACGCTCTAGGGTTTGGTCCTTACTCCCTTGGTTGTTGTGGGGCTGTTCAACAGCTCCAGTTCCATTGTACGCGTTAGGCGGGTTATTGTCCCTCCAAGCTTGAGCTTGGTTAGGTGGGACATTCCCAATGTCACGTACTTCGAAAAGACCATCCCCTCGGTAAGCATGACTTCCATTTCTAGCCGGATCCCCCCTCTGCGAGTTAAGGCGATCTCGAAGGTCAGCCCTCGAGGTGGCCCGAGGGCTTTGCGCCGAACTCAAGCGATTGCGCAGGTCTTCACCTGATCTGCCACTTCGGTGGCTTCCAGTCCAGTAACTCCCGTTGGAATATCTTGGAGCCCGCTGCTGGGGGTGAGGATCCGGGACCTCCCCGCGCACTCGGTTGCGATGGGAAGGATCGGTGAAAGGAGGATTTCTTCTACTGCTCCCGTGTGCCAGAATGTCCCGAACTGGACGGGGAGGAGATGGATATCTTATCGGCGACGGGGGGTGCCTAACTGGTGACGCGATCCTAGTCCCGTCCAGGCAGATCAAATTAGCTCGCGGCCATTCTACTCTACCATCTCCAGCATCCTGCGCTCGATGGTCGATCCGCGGCACAAGAGGGCTAGCCGGAGCAGTCTGTCTTCGCGAGCCTTCCCTGGATCTCCTCCGCGAGCTGCCACAAGCCCTCCTGTGAGCGTTCGACGGTGGAATCGAGCTAGGAGTCGAGGTTCGGACTGACCAGCTGAATTGCTGATTGGCCCTAGGAAACTCCTCAAACCCAATTTCCTAGTTGTGGCGTGATGTGGGTGCAGAACTTGGGGTTGAGGTTCTGACTGATTGACTGGGCCTGGACCGATTATCCTTGTGGGACTTGTGAGTCTCACTTTGCCTCTTTCCGATGTTAACGTCAGTCGTAAGAGGGGGTAGCCAGGCCAAGACTTCTTTGATTTGCTTGCTTGCTCTGGATAGCTGACTCCTCAACTGTATGTTTTCCATCTCTATCGCCGTCAGGAAACCCGGGTTCGGATTTGGCGGTTGGGGCGCCGAACTCCCGGTGTCGTCCTAGCCCATCGGCTGCTTTCTCGGTTGCTGTTGGATCTCGGGGTTTTGTTCATCGGATGTGGCGGCATGGTGGGTCTCCTGCCCATCATGTTGATCCGCCTCATTGCCATGTCTCGAACGAGTAACTACCATGATCAGGTTTTTGCGATAGCACCAATCTAAATCATCTCAATGAAAGCACCAAACTGTTGACGCGGCTCTTCGGCAACAAGTAATTATACGAATAAATAGGATGGATTAGTGCAAATTGGTGAACCGTAATATGAAAATAATTATAGATGATCACTCATTTCTTTTTAGGTGGTTCGAAGGTTAAAATCTCTCTAGTCCACCAAGCAATATTATTGATATCTCTTGACTATTTCTTACAGAGTGTTTCTTTACAAAGATATACCAACCCCTTACACTACCCAGGGTCTTGGTATTTATAGGAAGAAGATATATGGGTTGGCATTGGGGTCATCCCGTGATCTCTTTATCCTTCACTTCATGTCTGTGACACTGATGATTAATTCCTAAATTTTGCAGTGAAGTGTAGTCTAATCAATAGGTAAGGAGGGATAATGGGCCGCATGGCCCAAATCAGGCGTGGGATGTCTGAACACGCACGTTTATACTGTGTGTCCGAGAATTCGGGAATAGAATAAACACGTGATGTTTGATATATGCACGTTTATATTGCGTGGTTGACTTTACAATGGCTCGGATGTCAGATCTCTGCTGCATCATGAGCTTAGCGTAGCGCCAGCTCGTGACACTCATACTTCAGCTACACGATGCCTCAGTGTAGCAGTGAACTCCCTGATCAGCTCGGGATGTAGAAAAGGAGGCCCGCAACACACAGCTCCGGGTGGACGATCTACACGTGTCAGATCGATCGCCAATATGTGCGGATATTTAGGGCGTACACAAACCAAGTAAAAATAATAAAAAAAAATCCCTAACTTTTTCCACTTTCTTCCTGTTTCTTTCTCTTCATCTTTCTCTTCTTCCTTTCACTTTCTCATCTGCAATGGAGGTAGAGCTTTGAAAGGCAGGTCGGAGAAGATGTTGGACAGAGGGTTCTTCTTCCTTCTTCTTCTTCTCTTCGATTTGGGTCAGATGTTGTATTTTTTGAAACAAGGGCATGGATGAGGCTTTGGGGAAGACGTGCTCGCTGGCAACTGGGCAAGGACGGGGACGAGCTTGCGGATGAAGTGTTGGGCGGAATGGTTGATGCAAGGCTGGAGCTGCAATAATGCGTGAATGGAGGATGAACAGGTTTGGGCATGGAGAGGGTGTGGTTGAACGAGATTGAACCGGGTTTGAGTATTTTATATATATAAATATATATATATATATCTTTGGGTTTGGGTATATTTTATATATATATATAGTTCTGACTTTGGGTTTGGGTATTTAGGAGATTGAAAACCGATATGTTATTTTGAAATCATTTTTGTATAGGTTCTATGTTGTTGTAAATGGATTCTTCTTTTCACTTGTTGTCTGATTGTAAGCGTGTAGTGAATTTTTTTCAATGAGGATGTTTGATTTTTTTCAATGATCCATTATTGAGGATTGCAAAATTGATCCTTGTTTTACTTACCCACAAATTAGCTATTGTTTGTTATAAAACTCTATTAATGGTATTTGGTTGAGAGATACCTCCTGCTTTGAAGCTTGTTTGGTTTGTTTGAATAAAGTTTCTCTTTCTTTCTCCAGAACTTGAAGAACACGAAGAACTGATCAACAATATTTCTTTTTTTTTTAATTTTTTATGGAAAATATTAATGTTATTTTGAGTCTGGGTTTGTGAGAGTTTGTGTGAATTTAAAGAAGATTATTTGCCTATTAAAAAATTGAGATAATTTTAGAATATGATTTTGGAAATTTGTGTTATATTGTTTGATTTTGGAAATCTATGCATCGACATATATATATTATATAAAACGAATTTGTAATAAATTTTAGTAATGTTTAAATAAAAAAAAGACAAAAAAGTATATAAATTTTATAATTTTCAAAATAATTTTTTTAAATTAATTTTTTAATTGAATTATAATCGTGGTACTGAGGTGGCAATGCCATATTAGTGCTTAAACTACCAAATAAGCTTTATGTTAGCCATGTCTTCCAGAAATTAACGGAAATCCCACAATTCAGTAACATGCATAGTTTGGAAGAAATTTTTAACAATGTAAATAATTCAGGGGGCACGATTTGTAAAGTGTAATAGTTCGGGAAAAAGTCATATTTATTCTTTGTTCTAAAAATATCTTTATAATTTTATATTTACTATATATTTTAAATATTTTTATTTTTAGTAATTTTATATTAACAAATCATACTAATATAGAGTTTTTTTTTTCCGAAATGTTTAATATATAGTTTACTATACACTATAACTTTTTTTTTTTTCATATAATAGTTTTTTCAAATTATAATTTATCAAACTCATATTAATTTCATGCTTTAAGAAAAAAAGTTAAAAGGGAAATAATTAAAAACATAGAAAGTGAGAATTTTGCATAACTTAGGTGTTGTTCGGTAACACTTAAAAAAATAGTTTTTTATTTAATTAATTAAAAATTTAATAATTAAACATAAAATGTATTTGGTAACTCTATTTTTATTGATTATTTTTTAAAATTTTAATTAAAATTTTGAAAATAGAATTTTTTCACTTTTAAAATTTTTTTAAACAGATTTTAATTTTTCCTTTCTTTTTTTTCTTCTCTTCTTCAAATCAACACATCATATTGTTAAACAAAAAATAAAAATAAAAATTATCAAACGCGTTTATTATTTTTTGTTTTTAAAAACAAAAAACAAAAATAGTTACCAAACATATTTTTATTTTTTAAAAATAAAGAAACAAAAATAAAATAATATTTCAATTTTTGTGTTTAAAAAATTCAAAAACAAAATTTTTACCAAACGGACCCTTAAGTTTTACATATTTGTGATTATATCATAACTAGATTATTATACTATGAGCATTATAATTAAAATCTTATAACAAATATATTTAATTTTAACATGTTTAAATATATACAATATTTATATTGAAATCTTTTTAGTATATGTGAATTTATTTTAATAAAATAAAGTAAAATAATGACATTTATTTTCAGCTATTAATATTTAACAACACTTTAATCACATAATTTATCAAATACTCTGATACAGTTTTTTTAACTCACATCATTTTTAAATCTAAAATGTACTAAATACTCAGTAGTTTTCCCCACAACACAACTAAGATATTTTTCTCCACAATACAGCTGTACCAAACTCGCCTATAGATGTGTAGACCTCAAAAAGTTAGACCAAATAATTAATAAAAAAGATTAAAAACTTGAGCACAAAGTTATGGTAATTAAAAAAAAGATTAAACACTTTCCAAACCTTTTTTTTATAATGGAACATCAATTAAACACTTGAGCACAAAGTTTGGTAATTAAAACCCATGTTTTTAATAACTTTTGATGTCGGCTGTAAATAAAGTACCGATGTTTAAGACCGTAACATTAGCTTTCTATACACAACCAATGTTAATGTTAAGGCTTTATATACTTTATAAATAAGTTGCAATGGAATTCTATAATAATCCTCGTGTGTGGTCAAAAGAATATGACCGCAAGAGTCTGATTGGTTAACAATCCAACTATAGTTTTAAGTTTTTAAATTACATACAACTATAAATTTTTAAATTTATTTTTAAAATATAGAATTTTATAAAAATTACAAAAATATGGATAATAATTTGTAACAGTTTTATTAGTGTTTGTTACAATTTTCTATTTAAACAGTAAATATTATTAACAAAATTGTAACATATAGTTACAAACTTATAAACTTTAGTAACAAATTTATAAACTTTTGTTATAAAAATTTAGCACTATTACAAATTTATAAATTTTGTTTAAAAAAAACTTCCTATTTATGATTATTCCCCTCGTAATTTTATACTATTTTCCAAATTCTGTAATTTTAGCATTTTTTTTAATATCTTAAATATTTTTGTAAACTTCTCTATAATATAAATCAGCCAACATAATATTTGATTTACTGGCTATTTTGAAAATCCAATCCAAAATAATTTTTTGAAAATGAAATAGCATTTACACTTAAAACTAGGAAATGATTTTTATCCTTTTTTAAGACAAACAAATGGGACCACTTTTATTTTAGATATAAAATGACAAACCAATCAGAATTTTGAAAAATCAAAATATTATTTTTAAAATAAGTCAATCCAAATCAAATTAACAATTTAAATATATTGTTTTTGAATCATCCAACCATTAAGACATAACTACTTCCAACTATTTTGTTGCTTTTCAAATAAATAATTATTAATGTTAGTGTGAGAATTTGGAATTTGAACGCAGTTTGGCTACATTTTTTTAACCAACACTTTAGCTATATCATTAGTAGTATAAAAACTTTTGGGATCTTTTTGATGCACCCCTTTGTGTTTTTTATTCGGAAAGTATTTTCGACGATTTTTTTTTATAATCGTGTATATTGTAGTTATTTAGAGCATTCTGTAAATTTTCATAAAATTTTAAATAATTCATCGTGCCAAAAACAATGTTCAAATAATTTGTTGCACTCATAACTATTTTTTTTTTATGCTCGTGAAAAGCAACACGTTTGAATTTTATTTTCGGCACTGTAAGTTATTCAGAATCTTTTGAAAATTTACAGATGCTCTAAGTAACTACAAAATACATCATCATAAAAAAATCACTCAAAAAAATTTTCCGAGTCAAAAATACTAAAGGATGCACCGGTGTTTTTAGAGGTGCACTGGAGAACCCAAAACTTTTATAGTTGAATTGTTTTCTCTAATATTTCTTGTTTACTATTATGATGATGAAAAAAACTACATTTGAATTTACTATACATGCTCAAAATTTCAAATAGATGTAAGCCTCTTCGTTGCATACTGAGCTTTTATGTCGATTTTTGGTTGCCCTTAACATCAATTTTTGTATAATAACCAACGTAAATGCTCATGCTTAAAATGAGTAATGACCATTCAAAAAAGAATTTTTACATTTTGAGACATTGGTCTTTACAAAAATCAAAATGCACGACTTTCAAAAAAAAAATACCTATTTTCTAGTCTTGTGGAATCAAGCAACTCCTTTCTATTGTTTAATCCCATTAGAGAGATCTCTATTTTAGAGTCAAGACTTACCGATCTCTATATTTGAAACAAACGAAAAATGTAGCTTAGATTTTAGATCTCTCAATAATCATTATCATTCTACACAAAGTTTTATTAGGTGGGACTTGGATATCACTAATCTTTGACTTCTCTTGACTATACGTTTTATGTTAATTTTGAATCTCCCAAAAATTTACCAACGTAAGATGCATCAACCAAAGTAAATTTTTCTCGGTGCCTGCCTTATACGAAACACATACCACTACAAATATCATGTTTCTTGTAGTGATTATCTCTAACAGTGACAAAAAATGAATAGTTGAATAAAATCCATGATTGTTGCATTTAGTTTTTTATGACCTTTTCTCCTCTTTTTAATTGAAAAACCATCTTTTACTAAATAAAAAAAAAGTACAACACGATTCTGAATATCAAAAAGTTTCAGTTAGAAAAAATATTGTACTACTTTATTTTAATTACCCGCCACATAAATTCATATCAAATGAATATAATGTCTAGTTTGCTACATGGTTGTGCATTAATTCTAAGAATTGCTCTATGAACATTCGAAGCTAACTCTAGAGGCATGCAATAATCTAACTTATCTATAACTATTATAAAAAAAGAGTGAGTAGATTTAAATTATTGTCTTGTTAAGTATATATATTTTCCTTTTTTTTTAAAAAAAATATGTATTTCTTTTTATTTTGGTTAAGATTTAAGAAGTGAGTTTTTTTTAAAAAAAAATTAAAAGTGAGTTAGTTAGTTTAATAAATTTCATCAAATTACATTATATTGTAGTGAGAATATATTTTAGCTTTTTATTTTTTTGAAAATGAGAATATATTTTAGTTTGTATTGTAGTAAATAATATTTTTGTATAGAAATATTTTTTTTATTTAAAAAAAGAATGATTTTTTGGCAAAGATTCATATAGTTGTTTTTTTTAATAAATTTAAATGGTGAGTTAATTTACTAAATTTGATCAAATTATATTATCTTGTAGTGGAGTGTATATTTTAGTTATATATCTCTTTTAATAGTTTAATATTATTAATTACATTTGATAAAAAAAATTAACTATTTAATCAATTATTACTATACATACTCTATAATTCATGCTTTATCTCTACATATCGATTCTCACTTTTCTATTTTATGTTTGCTTTATACTTTTAGTATTTATTTAAAGAGATTTATTAGGTTTTTTTTTTTTAAAATGCATTAAATTTTTTTTATTCTTTTTATTTTGTTTAAAGTTTCAAAATTAAAAGTTAAAACCTTCTTGTTGAAGTTATATTAGGATGATTTGATTTTAATAATTATTTTAATTTTTTTTTTCCTTTCTCCTACAATATTGTATTGTTCTAAAATGTAATATTTGCACTTAATTTAATATTTTATATTCCAAATCCAAATTATAAATATTTTTAAAAGTTTTACCTTTACTTTTAATATTGATAGATATTTATTCAATTTAATTCTTTTCTCAACCTTATTATATGTATGAAAAAATGCAATTCTTTTTAATTAATTCAATTCTTTTTTATTACAATCAAATGATATTTTAATTAATTTAATTAAAATTTTAACTAATTAAAATTATAAAAATTTAGATTTAGATTTTAATAAAAAAAACCTAAACTTTTTACACGTGCCCCACCTAGTAATGTTACAAAAATATCAAATGTGTCTGTCTCATGCATCTATCCACAGCAAAGACAGTGATGTGCAATAGAAATGAATGTTCATAGACAGAGCTCGTTGTAGTGTTTGGTTTTGTTAAAATAAAGTGAAATAAAACAAGTGGAATAGAATTAAAAAACTAATATTCAATGTTTATATTAGTTGTGAAATGTATTAGTTTTATTATACTGTTCATCGCTGTACATGAGTCTCTTAGATAATTGAATTGGCTCGAATTCTTACATAATTGGATTGGATCGGATAGACCTAAAAACATTAAATATGATCTAATAAACACCCCTAAATCTCCATCCCTAAGTCTCCATATGCTGCAGAAAGTAGGGACTTGCTACAAAATTATGTGCAACTTTACTATAATCTAAAACGATATTGGTTCTATATGAACCGAATGCTGTTGTATTCAACCACTTGTCCAACTAACTCAGCTGACATGGCATTGCTTAGTTAGTTAATTACCTGTAACGTATGTAGTTAGCTTTATTTTTCTTTCTATTCGAGTCTATAAATAAGAGTCCTAGCTTCATTATTTGGTACTGAATTTCTAAGTCATCACAGAGAGTTTTGGAGGGTTGTAAAAGAGAGCATTGTGTGTTTGATCAATGCCTCTCAGTGTGAGCTGATTTGTAATTGTGTAAAGCTAGGCTCTTGTGACTCTATTTGTATCATTCCTTGGAGATTTAATAAAGGAATGGTAGCCATTGCCTTTGGATATTTTTCTCCATCAGATTAGCTCTTAAACTTTCATTTTGTTTAATCTGTTTACTGTTTTATTATTTTGATTCTTATTGTCTTGTAGCATATATTGGATTCTGTTCTTGTAATGGTGTAGGAATTTACACAACAAGTGGTATCAAGAGCCAGGTTCTATCTCCAAGAAATCAAGAACCTGTTTCAAGAATTCAAGAAAGCTTCAAGAATGGCTGGTGTGAAATTCGAAGTTGACAAATTCACAAGGCATAATGACTTTGGTCTTTGGAGAATCAAAATGAAAGCACTCTTAGTGCATCAGGGACTTGCGAAGGCCATTGATCCCAATAAAGAAATGAAAGCTGAGGATGACAGAGAGAAATTCAGTGAGACTGAAGTAAAAGCTCATAGTGCAATCTTGCTCAGCCTTAGAGATGAGGTTCTTAGAGAAGTGTCAAATGAAGATACAGCCATTGGTCTATGGGAAAAGTTGGCTGCAATTTACTTGAAGAAATCCTTGGCAAATAAATTGTATTTGAAGAAAAAGCTGTATACACTTCGGATGGATGATGCAAAAGAACTCAGAAAGCACCTTGATGATTTCAACAAGATCATCTTGGAATTGAACAACATTGGTGTCAAGCTTGAGGAAGAAGATCAAGGTATAATCTTACTCAGTTCATTGCCAAGATCTTATGAACACTTTGTTGATACAATATTGTATGGAAAGGATACTCTCACAATGGCAGAAGTAAAGCTGTCTTAAACTCAAAAGAAATTCAGAAAAGATCAGAAGAAAGATCTGATGCAGGAGGTGAAGGGCTGTTAATTGCTCGAGGCAGGACTAACCACAGAGATCAAAAGCATGTAAAAGGTAACAATGGCTATAAGAGGCACAACAGCCAGAAACCAAAGTCAAAATTCAGATCAGGAAAGTTTTGCAATTACTGTAAAAAGGAAGGGCATTACAAGACTGAGTGCTACTTCTTGAAGAACAAGCAAAACAGAGATAAAAGTCAAGAAAGAGGATAAACTAGTGTAGTTTCTGATGGATATGACTCTGCAGATGTTTTGGTTGTATCGAGTGAAAGTTCAGGTAATGAATGGATTCTTGACTCTGGCTGCTCTTTCCATATGTGTCCTAACAAAATGTTGTTTCAAGACTTCAAAGAATTTTTAGGTGGTTCTGTGTTACTTGGAAACAACAAGGCATGTCAAGTGAGAGGAATTGGTTCTGTCACAATAAAGATGCATGATGGTGTGATCAGAACAATACAAAATGTTAGATATGTTCCTAATCTGAGAAGGAACTTGCTATCTGTTGGGACTTTAGCTCAGAATGGTTGTGTAATAAAGATTGAAAGTAACACTATGAAGGTTATGAAGGGTTCATTACTGGTTATGAAAGGAGAATTTAAAGGTGGAATCTACTTTCTAGCTGGAAAATCAATAACAGGTACTGCTTCAGTCGTTCAAAAGGATGTTGACATGACTCAACTTTGGCACAAAAGGCTTGGGCATGTAAGTGAGAGAGGTATAATAGAACTGACAAAACAAGGTCTGCTCAGTGGAAAATTAAGTGGGAAACTAGACTTCTGTGAGGAATGTATTATTGGAAAGAGTTGTAGGGTGAAGTTTGGCAAAGGAATACATACTGCAACTGAACCTCTAGCCTACTTACATTCAGACCTATGGGGGCCTGCAAAAGTATCCTCTCTAGGTGGAGCAAATTACTTTATGAGTATTGTAGATGATTACTCAAGAAAGGTGTGGATATTACTGTTAAAAACAAAGGATCAAGCTCCAGAAACTTTCATTAATTGGAAGAAGTTGACAGAAAATCAAATTGGCAAAAAGGTTAAAAAACTCAGGACAGACAATGGCCTTGAGTATTGCTCCAATGAATTCACCAAGTACTGTCAACAAGAGGGCATTGCTAGGCACAAGACAGTAAGGAAAACACCTCAGCAAAATAGATTAGCTGAGAAGATTAGCTGAGAGAATGAACAGGACACTCATTGAAAGAGTAAGATGCATGCTTAAAGGAGCTGGTTTAGAAAAGAAATTTTGGGGACAAGCTGTCACTACAGCAGGCTATCTAATCAATAGATGTCCCTCAGTAGCCTTAGACTTTAAAACTCCTCAAGAAATTTGGACAGGAAGGAAGCAGTCCTATGAACACTTGAAAGTGCTTGGATGTACGGCTTATGCTCATATTAAACAAGACAAGTTAGAGCCAAGAGCAATCAAATGCATGTTTATCGGGTATCCTATTGGTGTTAAAGGCTACAAGCTATGGTGCCTAAAACCTGGATTTAAAAGATGCATAGCGAGCAAGGATGTTGTTTTCAGAGAAGAAGAAATGCCAATGAAGACACCTATTACAGTTCAACCTGTCAATGCAAACCAGACTGCTCGAATTCAGGTGGAAGATGCTAATAATGCACAAAGGGATCAAACTGGTGCAACACCTAAGGATAGTTCTCAAACAGGTGCAATTGAATCTGTAGAAGTCATAGATGAGACCAGCAATCTTGATAGTTATCAACTGGCCAGAGACAGGGAAAGGAGAGACATCAGGGCACCAGAAAGACTTGGATATGCTGATTTCATAGCATATGCCTTGTCTGTTGCAGAAGAAGATATTGACACAGATCCCTTGACATATGAAGAGGCTATGAGCAGTAGCAAATGCAAACAGTGCAAGAAGGCAATGCAGGAAGAAATGTCTTCCCTACAAAAAAAACAACACTTGGGTATTAGTTGAAAAACCAGAGAAGAAAAAACTGGTTGGATGCAAGTGGATATTCAAGCTGAAAGAGGGAATTCCTGGAGTCGAGAAAGAAAGGTTTAAAGCCAGACTTGTGGCCAAGGGATTTACACAAAAAGAACGAATAGATTACACAGAAATATTCTCTCCAGTTGTGAAACAAACATCAATTCGAATCATAATGGCAAAGGCTGCTAGAGATAAGCTTGAGGTGGAACAAATGGATGTAAAAACTGCATTTTTACATGACTAATTGAAGGAAGAAATTTTTATGCATCAACCTGAAGGTTTTGAAAATGGTAATCCAAATCAAGTTTGTCATCTCAAGAAGTCTCTTTATGGTCTTAAACAGGCCCCTAGACAATGGAACATCAGATTTGACCAATTCATTACTAATATTGGATTTGTCAAAAGTAACTTTGACCCTTGTGTCTACTTAAACAACAACATATATCTGCTTTTATATGTTGATGATATCCTAATTGTAGGCAAATGCAAAAGAGACATTCACAATATGAAGTTGCAGCTAAGTAATGAGTTTGAAATGAAGGACCTTGGCAAAGCCAAGAAGATCCTTGGAATTGAGATTGAAAGACCTGAACCAGGAATCATTATGCTGCATCAAAAGAAATATTTGGAGAAGGTATTAGAGAGGTCTAAGATGGATAAAGCCAAAACTGTTTTAACACCTCTAGCCCCTCATTTCAAATTATCTCAGAATCAATGCCCACAAAGTGAGAAAGAAAGAAGAAACATGGAAAAGGTTCCATACACCAACATTGTGGGCAGCCTCATGTATTCCATGATTTGTACTCGACCGGATTTAGCTCATGCTCTCAATGTAGTCAGTAGATACATGGTCAATCCTGGAGAAGAACATTGGAAGGCTTTAAGATGGATTCTGAGGTATATTCGAGGAACAACTCAGCTTGGATTAATTTTTGGAAAGAAAACAGAAGAGGGAGATGTTATTGGATTTGTAGATAGTGATTATGCTGCAAATCTTGATACTAGGAAGTCACTTTCTAGTTTAGTATTCTGTGTATGTGGAGGTGCTGTCAGCTGGAAATCTAATTTGCAAAAGGTAGTTGCTCTCTCAACTACAGAAGCTGAATATATAGCTGCAGCAGAAGCTTTTAAAGAAGCACTTTGGCTCAAAGGTATAACTCATGAACTTGGTTTTGACTCAAGTAAGATATCTATCTACTGTGATAATCAAAGTGCTTTGCACTTGATTAAAAATCCTATGCTACATGAAAGATCAAAACATATAGATATCAAGTACCATTTTATAAGAGACATTGTTGCCAAAGGGCAAGTTCAAGCTAAGAAGGTCAACACTGAAAATAATGCAGCTGATATGCTGACCAAGAGTGTGACCTTCCAAAAGTTTAAACACTGTCTAAATCTCCTAAACATTGATAATTGTTGTTGATCTTCAAATCTTTTGAAGCTCAATTCTGTATGCCTGCTGCTGCTGTCCAAGTAGTCGAATCAAGGTGGATTTGTTGTGATGATTCAACCACTTGTCCAACTCAGCTGACATGTCATTGTTTAGTTAGTTAATTACCTGTAATGTATGTAGTTAGCTTTATTTTTCTTTCTATTCGAGTCTATAAATAAGAGTCCTAGCTTCATTATTTGGTACTGAATTTCTAAGTCATTACAGAAAGTTTTGGAGGGTTGTAAAAGAGAGCATTGTGTGTTTGATCAATGCCTCTCAGTGTGAGCTGATTTGTAATTGTGTAAAGCTAGGCTCTTGTAACTCTATTTGTATCATTCCTTGGAGATTTAATGAAGGAATCGTTAGCCATTGCCTTTGGCTATTTTTCTCCAGCAGATTAGCTCTTAAACTTTCATTTTGTTTAATCTGTTTATTATTTTGATTCTTATTGTCTTGTAGCATATATTGGATTCTGTTCTTGTATTGGTGTAGGAATTTACACAACATCTATAGAATGAAAATGATATATAAAAGAGTATTTGGCATCATATAAGGGTGTCTACAGCCAGGCTTACCAAGAAGCCAAGTAAAGCACCAGCTATGACCTCAATCTCGGTATGACCAATTGATTCTTTTAGTGGATAATAGCTAGAAGTTCTTTCTAATCCTTCCCCAGTTTCATCTGCCAAGCCAGAAGGATTCTGCATCTGAGGCTTGCTCTCCGACTTTGGTACTAAAAGGGCGTTTCTAGATTTTGATGTTGAAGAACTTAATTCATTGGACAAGTAGTTCAAGGGCAACGATGTTCCTGGTTGAGAATCAAAGCCATCTATGTCCCCAGCATTAGTAGAGTTTTCTCGTGACTTGGCCGTTAGGATTTCGTTCAGTGTCCTTGCATGAATCCCTACTTCTCTTCTAACACCCTGTAAGAATATGGATCTGCTTCTTAGTTTCAGTTCAGGTAACAACATCCAAACAATGAAACAATAGTACTAAATTCAAACATGAATAGAAAATCTATCAAATAATCATTGGCCAAGCTCGAAGTGTATAATTAAGGATGACATTGCACTAAGTTACTCCAGTTCAATGTTTGATGTGTAAACATGAATATGCTACTAAAAATCATAAGTAATAAACTACTCCTTAGTAGAGAAGACATGAAAACTCATCCATCACCATTAAAAGTAGAACAAATCCCCATATTGCCGTATCACCTAACCACTTCACAGTGCACTTGGTAGAACAAATGCCCATATTGCCGTATAACCTAACACTTCAGTGCATTTGGCTGAGTACTCCAGGCTTTATACTTTAACAATTCATGAGATGATGCCACTTGAGGCTAGTTGAAGTGGTTAGGTGCGTGAGAGCGTGGGAGAGGGAGGGGATCAAATCCGCATTGTATCAAAAAAAGATAAATAATACTATGCATGAGATGAGATGAATAGGATGTAAGAGTCTGAAACATTTTAGTATAAGTTAAAACAACTCCAACTTAACAAGACTTCCAAAGATAAAAGCGTAACTACTTCAACTAAACTAGAATTCCAACCAAAATGAAACTTGACCAACTCACAGAAGGAGGGTGTGTGCATGCATTTAATGTACGATATCAGAGTAACTAACAAACAAGTTTCTAATTTTGGAATCCTTTCCACTATTGAACCCCATAATCTGATTTTTTTTATTTAAATTAAAAATAATAGAGTTCCATAACATAATAAAGAGAAAGGAAAAACAAAAAATTGCTCCAAAGTAGAGTAATTAGATAAACAAGCAGTAAATTTTGATATGACATGATTTGCCCATATAAAAATTAGATAATTTATCTAATTTTTTTCCAACAAATGACTCTTAAGTTTATTGCCGTGTGCAATCAAGTCCATGAGTTTGTGTATTTCAACCATGTTCTTGAATCTTAAATCAAAGACAATCAAGTCCAATCTGTTAATAATTGTATAGAAAAAGTTTTGCAAAATGATTAGTTTTTAATGAAAATTTTGAATTTTTCTACAGTATGATTTCTCAGAAATTTTGGGATGTATGGTATATATATAATTACCAACTTTGCTCTTCAAAATCTAAGCATTTGGTTCAAAATTAACAGTAAATACTTAATCGCAACTATTTTTAAAACTCAAGGGTTTAACTGAAGAAAACAAATTCTCAAGAACAAGGTTGCTAAATAATGAAAAATTTAAGGGGTTTAACTCCTTAGGTATTTTTTTATGAGTCAATTTAATTTTATTCAAAGATTTACAACTAATCCTGCATTACACCAGTGTAAACAGTGCACAGACAAACCTCTCTCTAACAAATAACCTTAAGGCAAGGCATCAATACACCCTAGCAAGGTCATGAACGAGCGTTGTTACAGACACCTTGTTCTTCAATATGAAGTCCTCTGAAAACTGACCACAACTAATTTGTGTATGGGTCCTTTTGTATGCAAATTATCAATTTAAGAATTTCCAGAGGATACTCAAACGGTCAGACAGGCGATTTCTCCCACAAGTTCTGAGATTCAATTCCTTCCTAGGGACACATATAGCATAATTTCCTAGTCTCCCAATATTATAGGGTTAAGTTGGAGTCTACCTTAAAAAAATTATCAATCTATGATAAGAAGGAACACAAATTGAGAAGGAAAGAATAATATACAACCATTAAATTCTGCGACAGGATAAAACAATTCGCAAAATACCATCAAAATCAAAGTGGTTTACTCTTCTACTATTGAACATGCATCACAATACAAAATCATGCGATGCTAGCTTGTGCTAGTAAAATGAGTAGGATTTTAGGATGTTTATACCTGGGCATCATACATAATAAGGCCAGCATAAACAACCGTTGCACCAAATAGTGAATCCGAGAAACCCCTGCAGATAAATAAACATTGTATTTATTTTAAATTTCAGCATCTAACTTATCAGCAGAAACAAACTAAGAAATATATGCCTATGGAAAGACAGTAGCACTGCATACCTTTCAACACCAAGGCATGTTGCAGCAGCAACAACTGCCTATCCATCAAAAGATGCAATAAACATTAAAAATCCCACTTCAAAAATCAAACAATATCTACGTGAGAAAAAAAAAAAAGAAAAAAAAAGCCTTACAGAGGAATGAGTAGAAGGAAAGCCCCCAGCCTGAATAGTAGACTTGATATCAAATTCTTTCCCATACAGAATCACAGAGGTGAAAGGCTTAGAGAGTTGCCCAATTGCCGCAGAAACACCAGCTGCTATCAAAACCTTTAGAGGAAAAAAAAACTTGACTTCAGTACAGATACAAAACACAAATCATACCAAACAAGTTGTAACGTAAGAACTAAAAGAAAATAAGGAATACCCAGCATAATTCTTGACCTTATTATGGAAAAGCTGAGGGATTTCGTCCAAGAAGTGAGCTCTGAGAGTTGTGGGTCTCGACTTGGGGAAGAAGAAGAATGGTTTGGATAAAACAACATTGTGAGGGTTTCTTGGATTGGCGAAAGGCCAACGAGCGTGAGACTGAAAAGACGAAGAAGCAGAAGCAGTGGAAGTTGTCCAACAATGCAACAGCATGATTTTGCCAATGCCTGTGGCTCTGGACCAAACTGGATCGAGCCAAATGTTACTACTGGTGTAGAAAACAGAAAGAAGTGGCCGACCCATATGAGTAGAACGACATCGTTTTAAGGCCTCTCGTTTGGGAGAAAAAAATGTTATCAAGATGCCAAATTACGGACACATTTGCTCAAAACGACCATATTGGCCCGGTTGGCTAAGCTATAAGCTCTCTTTTTTTAACTTCTACAATTAAAAAAAAAGTCATTTGAGGTGTTTGGTTAAAAAATAAAAAATCTTTTTAATTTGGAAGTCCTTTCATTTTAGTTTCTCGGACTTGTTTCTCGGATTTCTATGAAGTTATTTTCTAAATTAAAATAATTACTATAATTTTTAATTTATTGATAAAAAATCTTTTTTATTATTATTATCCAAACACTTTAAAAATAATTTTTTATTAAAAGAAATATATTTATGTAATAATTATCCAAATAAAAAAATAAGTCACATATGTTACTTATCTTATTCTTTTAGTTATAAGCAAAAGAAAAAACTTAGCAAAATAGAGCCGATAAATTGTTACAAAGTCGGCTACCCCCAACCCATCCAAGAAGTACTCCATATTGCCGAAAGTATATATCATTTAATTTTAAATTTAAGCGGTGAAAATACAAATATATTAAGGAGTGATGAATAATAATATAAACATATTGTTATGTGAAAGTAAATTTCAATTTCATAAAATAATAATAATATAAACATAGTGGAAATATATTATAGAGAATGAATATGAGACAAAGAATAAAGAGCATTTTTCTATCTTATTAAGTGTAAAATTACAAGATTATGGATTATCTATAAAGTGTAGAGAATACAAAATCATGAGTTACATAGGTTACTAAGAACTAATAGAAGTTATGGTAATAATGAAGAAGACTAATATGTAGGGATAGAAACGGGGATGGTAATTGGCGGGGGTACTCCTCTCGCCCCTATCCCCGTTAACTATTTTAATCCCCATATGCGTATTCCTCGTTAGGGGTTGGACGGAGAATCCCCGTTGGGACGAAGAATCTCCACACGTACCCATTTATTTAAAAATAAAATAAACAAAGGTAGATTACCTAAAATTAGTATATATTACACTATTTTAATCACCCAAAGTATTAAATATGTCCAAAATAAAATTATAAATCTTTAAAAAGTTACAAATATGCTACAAAATCACATAAAGAACAAGTAAAATAAATAAAAATATTATAAAATAAATAAAAAAATTACACGAGGCTCGGTTGGGGCGGGGATTGCTATCCTTGTCCCTACCCTATTTAACATTCGGTGTTAGAAAATGGCCCCCGTCCTCGCCCCATTCCCCGTTTAAGCCGGGAATCCCTACCCCATTAGGGGCAGGCACCCGCAGGGGTCCGTCCTTGTGGGGAAAATTTCCATCCCTACTAATATGTAAATATTAATTAAGAGGTAGCTAGACATCCACATGATGTCTTCTATACAAAATATGTCACATTAAAACTTTACTAGCATAAAAACCTTGTAGAAAAATATTCATTGTCAAGGAAATGATTACAACAATCCTGTAATATACACTTATAGTTTCCTTATTAAAAACTTTGTCAGGAAAACTTAATTGGACAAAACTTGAACTAAGTAAAAAAGAGTGCAACATGTATTTATATCTCCCTCATGCAAAAATACACAATAATTTTGGTGATCAAATATCTCATATGATTTTCTTTTTTATTCACTATAAATCACAACTTGTAAATATCATGATATAAATAAACTATCCATGAACACATTTATTATAACTCTTCTAGAGTGTATGTGTGGAATGAAACAACAATATATATATGTAGAAAATATAATAATAGACAATGTACAGAAAAATAAAGATCACACACAAATTTACATAGAAACCTCGAAGGGAAAAAAACCACACGCACAGGAGAGAAATTCACTATATCAGATAATGATACAAGAGTGTTTCAACAATACAACTCAGAGAGTATTCATCTGAGTCAGAAAGTATACATAAAAGGGAAACCCTAAAATAATAAAGTTTCTTGGGATCGGCCTTTAGAATTTGGGTCACTAACATAACAAATTCCACCTTAACACAAATTCTAATACTCAGAATAAGAATTTATTTCAACACACACAAAATCCTCCTCTTCCACAAAGCCCCAAAAGGTTAACTCAACAAACACCAACCAAGTTCAAATAGTGCTCAAAGTTGGCTACAGGTAAAGAGTTGGTCATCATATCAGTAGGATTATTATAGGTGTTGATCTTGCTCACAACTAAATCTCCACGATTAATGATATCACACACAAAATGAAAGCACACATCAATATGCTTTGTCCTCTCATGAAACATCTAATCTTTTGTAAGATAAATAACACTTTGACTATCACAAAAGTCTATGGACATCTTCGAGTCATCATTGAGCTCATTGAAAAAACCTTTCAACCAAACTGCTTCCTTACAAGCTTATGTAATTGCCATATACTCTACTTTAGTAGAGGACAAAGCTACTGTAGGCTGAAGAGTAGCTTTCAAACTAATAGCACAACCACCAACAGTGAAAACATAGCCAGTAAGAGATCTTCTTTTATCAAGGACTCCAGCATAATCAAAATCAACATATCCCAAAACTCCATCTCCAGTACTTCCAAAATGAAAACAAACATCAATAGACCCATGCAAGTATCTCATAATCCATTGTACCACTTTCTAGGTGATTGTTTCAAGCCATAAAGTGAATTTTTCAAAAAACATACATAGTTCTCTTTTCCTGAAATAGTAAAGCCCTCTGGTTGCTGCATATAAATATCTTCTTCAATATTTCCATGCAGAAAAGTAGTCTTTACATCCATCTGCTCAAGCTCAAAGTCATGCAGTGTCACTATACCAAGTAAGACGTGAATTGAACTATGCTTGACAACAGGAGAATAAACATCGTTGTAAACAATACCTGGAATCTGATTGTATCCTTTAGCAACTAGCCTTGTCTTATACCTGGGCTCTTCAACTCCCGGTGTGCCTTCTTTTCTTTTTGTTGGTTTTTGATCACGTGATTGACAATGCAGCGAAAGCATGTGATAATATTTCAATGCAATAATAACAATCATTAAAGCATAAGAACGAATCACTCTAGGAACCATAACTAGAATGAGATCTTTCTCATGAGACATGAATCTGAATAAAATGAAAATTACAAATACCTTTTCTAGATGTAGAACACATGTAGATCAAATAGCTTAGCCTCTTAACCAGCCATCTTCCATACTATGGCTCACACAAAGAAAATGAGACAAGTGGATGTCTATGTTATTTGGTAGGATACTCAAGAACATACTTTTGAATCTCAACACATGAGAGAGTATTCTTCTCACAATTCAGATAGAACTAAAATTCTCTATTTTTCTCTCTTGGAAAAATATAACATGAAAATGCATCTGATGTCTTTTTCTCATGATGTTATGTTATATTAATCTAACAATCAAAATAAGACCTAGCCCTAATCACATTGGGCCTATGCATGGGCCACAATCCATTGGGATTGTGGTTGGCAACAATTGCAGAACTATGGGCATGTGATATTTTATCTCTATAAAATACCATTTGTTGGGCATTTATCATATTATTTTATGCACTATACAATTATACCACAAAATTAAATATGATTAAATTAATTTTCAATAAAAAAAATTAATTTCACAAAAGTATCAATATAATTTTATTTGCCATTAAATATTACTTCATAAATAATATTTTAAATATTATTTTACAAATAATATTAATTTGTGAGATTAAAAATAATACTTTATTATTTTTAATTATTTCCTTTTAATACCTGTTTATCCAAAAAAACAGCTCTTGATGACGTGGCAAGGATTTTCGACACGTGGCAGAGATGCTGCTCGCATATCAACCAGAGATATTTCCATATGCGAAGTGCAAGTTTTATATACGATCAGCCTAGTCGTATACTCCGTTTATTTATGAATAAATCTGTACAGATGTAATAATATCCGAGAATATCTCTTCATTATGACCTGAAGATCCGTTTATTAAGGAAAGATATGACTAATTGACTCATGTAACTCTCCTTGAGCCTATAAATATAAAAGAAATAACTCAAGGGAGGGGGGAGGTTTTTTGATCTTTTTACGAATTACATTACTATTATCCATCGCTTGTATTGTTTTCTCCTTCGGAGGTTTGTGAAACTCAGGAACCCTAGTTCTTTGATCACACCTTTGAGGCTCAATATCAATAATAGCATCAAGTGGACGTAGGTCATTACCAATCACTGGGGCCGAACCACTATAATTCCTTGTGTTCTTTACTTTCCATCAGATTGTTTGATCAAGCTTTGTACTATTTTCGTGTCGTATATTTGACTCCGTGTCATTGACCAAAACGAGGGTCAACATTCTGGTGCTTTCATTGAGAGTTGAACTCAAGATCTGATGGCGAAAACTACCAAGAAGACTGGACAGGTTGCCACTGCACCATCCCAGCCTCCTCCCCCAAATGTGGTTGAAGACGAACTTCATTTGGAGTTTGATGAGGAGGAGTTGGATTCTGAGACCCTAAAGGCAACATTGAGGGTGTTGCAGGATGAGTTGGCCAATCTTAGGGCCAATCAAGAGAATGCTGCTAAGATAATGGCGTCGCAGCAAAGGGAGATAGAGCGCCAGCGCCAGGAACTGAGTGAGCGGCAGGCAGAGATGGACCGTCGGTAGAGTAATGCCATGGCAGCCCTTGAAGCAGCCATCCAGCTGGCTAGAAATCAGGCTGCGCCAGCCAGATTAGCCACCAAACGGGCCACCTCAAAGAGGCCCCAATCCTAGTCCTCTGCTCCAGCCAATAAGCCCTCAGAGGCCGGAGTAGCCACCTATGCCTCAAGATGATGTCCCACCTAGGGATTCTGAGACGCAGCCTCCGTCTCAGGCTGGTTAAGGCAATCCCCCACGCCCGAGGCAGGATAGGGCCGGGCAACAGCCCCGCAGCCCTAGACGCCCACGGGGTGAAGAGTCGCATCCACCGAGCAGGGGGCAGCATCCTTCTGCCAACAGGAAGAACTCAGAGACAGGCTATGCGGTCAGGGGCCCCCCACGGCATGACAATGCATGGGGACTCACCAACCAACGCAGACCTCCCCCTAACGCTTGAGAAATTCCAGCCCAAGGAGGTAACAGAGGGAATAGTCGGTCCCACCATAGCCAGCCACGGTTCAGAGATGGACACGGCTACAATGAAGCCGACTCAGGCAGAGGAAATGCTGGTCGGAGGGATGAAGAGAGAGGTGGAGGCAGGAGCCCCCGACCTAGAGAAGACCGACCAGCAATTCGTAACGTTGGGGAGCAGCCTAGGTAGAATAACGTCTTTAGTCGGCTCGGAGCCAGCGAGCAGCGACGAAGAGACGATGACTTGAGGGATGTACTCAACGACTGCCGAGAAAGGCATGATGAGTACATTCCCCCGGCACCAGAGGCCCCAGCAATCCCAAAAGTTGTTCAGGCTCAAATCGATGCCTTGAACCAAGTTGTGCAGCAGCTGGTCGTGGAGCAGGCATCACACATTGAGTACGATCGGAGGAGAGGCACCCCTTTCATACAGAGGATTGTTGTGGCAGAAACCCCCAATAAGTATGGAGACCCAGTATCTCATGTCAACAAGTTTGAGATACAAATGGACATTTAGAAAGTCTCTGAAGATGCTCGCTGCAGGATCTTCCCAGCGACACTTTCTGATGCCGCCCAGGAGTGGTTCTTCAAGTTCCCTCCTGCAAGTATAGTCTCATGGGAGATGTTCGTAAAAGAGTTTTACGGACAGTTTTATGCGGGTCGTGTACACCCCACTGAGGCGAATCAATTGGTCAAGATACGTTAGAAAGAGGGACAGCCCCTTAAGGAATACGTTCAACGCTTCATGCGAGCTGCAGCTGGAGCCAAAACTGTGGGCGATGAAGGCAAGATGATGGCCCTAACTGCTGGGGTTAGGCACCATTCTCCCCTCTAGAGTAGCCTCATAAGGCATGGGGTTAAAAGTACCCAGGAGTTTTTAGATCGAGCTGATCGGTACATCAAGCTCGAGGACACGATTGCCAATGAAGGGAAATCGCCAGCAAAAGACAAAGGGCCTAAGGAAAAACCCGCCAAAGCCGCCAGCGGGTCGAAGCCCAATGGCAACGGGAATGGAAATGGTAAGAATGGTGGAAAGAGGGCGAGCAACGAACCCTCGACCTCCGAGAGTAAGCACCCCAAAGGTAATCGGTATGAACTGAGATTCACCAATTACACTGCCCTTGTTGAAAGCCGAACCGAGGTCTACTAGGCGACCAGCTCAAGCGTGCCCTACAAACGACCCACGCCAATAAGGAAAGATATCTCCAAGAGAGATTCAACAAAGTTCTGTCGCTTTCATAACGACTACGGGCACGACACTAATGAGTGTAACCAGCTGAAGGATGAAATTGAGTTCCTGATAAGATAGGGACATTTAAGAAGATATGTACGAGCCACGGGAGGTTCTCAGTGAGAGGCTCAAGGTGGCAATGAGTCAGCGCCTGCACGCCAACGCTCGCCACCTTTACAGCCAGCTCCCGTGGCAGGTGCCCTACTCACCATCTGCGGAGGCCCACATCTTGTAGGAGATAGTGGGAAAGCGAGGGAACGATATGCTCGAACCCTACGCCACGACCAGGACATCGAGATGATGAGTGTCGAGGATCGTGCACCAAAAAAGGCTCGAACAAAGGAGGAACTGATCACCTTCTCTGACGATGACGCCCAGCACGTGCGATTCCCACACTCCGATCCACTGGTCGTGGGCGTACAGATCGCGAACATGATGGTGAAAAGGGTGTTGGTCGACACAGGAAATTCGGCCAACGTCCTATATAAGTCCTCTCTGGAAAGGATGAAGTTGTCCGTGAAGGACCTGGAGCCATGCAACCAAACCATTTATGGTTTTTCCGGAGAAGGGCTCGCCCCAGTAGAGTCGATTAGACACCCAGTCACAGCAGGCACTGCGCCTGCTAACAGGACATTACTCACTATTTTTATAGTAGTTGATTGTCCTTCAGCGTACAACACTATGATAGGGAAACCAATTCTGGTCGACCTACGGGCCGTCACTTCCATATGGCACCTCGCCATGAAATTCCCAATAGACGCAGGGGTAGGATGCGTGTTGGGAAACCAGAGGGAAGCGAGGGAGTGCTACAATGCCTCAATCACCAAGGCAAAGAAGGGTGTATCGAGAGATGCCACTGGGAAGGAGTTGCAAATGGCAACTAATGTTCAAGCCCGCTCAGGTGATAATCTCCCCAAATAAGGCGTTGCCCAAAGTGAGGATAGAGACTTAGATCCTCGCTTTAGGGTTTTTGAAGAAGAAGTGGGACCCATCGAGGACCTTGAAGAGGTCCAAATCGATGAGGAAACTCTGACCAGAGTTGTGAAAGTTGGTAAAAACTTAGAGACAACAACAAAACAAGCACTGGTGGGGTTCTTAAGAAGGAACCAGGATGTTTTTTCCTGGTCACATAAAGACATGGTTGGGATAGATCCTGCAGTCATCAGCCATGTCCTGAACGTCGACAAAAGCTTTCCACCAGTGCGACAAAAAAGAAGGTTGCCCGACAAAGATAGATCAAAGGCCTTGAAGGAAGAGGCCGAGAAGCTGAAGGAGAATGGGTTCATCAAGATGGCGTTTTATCCATCGTGGGTCTCTAATCCTGTACTAGTGCCCAAGCCAAATGGCAAGTGGCGTACGTGCATGTATTTTACAGACCTTAATAAAGCCTGTCCCAAAGACTGTTTCCCACTCCCGAGGATCGACCAGCTGGTCGATGCCACTGCAGGGCACAAGATCCTTTCATTCATGGATGCATACTCCAGGTATAATCAAATTAGTATGCATCCCCCTGATGAGGATCACACTAGCTTTCGAATTGATACAGGGCTCTACTGTTATAAGGTGATGCCCTTTGGTTTGAAAAACGCTGGTGTGACTTACCAGAGACTCGTCAACCACATGTTCAAGGAGCTGATCGGCGCAAACATGGAGGTTTACGTTGACGACATGCTGGTTAAGTCAAAGAAAGCAGAAGGGCATGTAAGGAATTTGTAGGAATGCTTCAACGTCCTGAATAAATATAGGATGAAGCTAAATCCCCTTAAATGCTCCTTCGGAGTAGGATCAGGGAAGTTCTTGGGATTTATAGTTAACTCAAGGGAATTGAAGCTAATCCCGAGAAAATAGAAGCCCTAATCGAGATGAAGTCGCCAGTGAAGATTAAGGATGTCCAAAGCCTGACCAGGAGGATTGCTTCTCTAAGTAGATTCATTTCGAAATCAACAGACAAGTGCGTCCTATTTTTCATTCTACTAAGAGGCAATAAGAAATTTGAATGGACAGATGAGTGCGAACAGGCCTTTCAAGCACTAAAAGTGCATATGGCGCAACCACCCATCCTGTCAAAGCCGATCGATAAAGAGACCTTTGAGGCTCAATATCAATAATAGCATCAAGTGGACGTAGGTCATTACCAATCACTGGGGCCAAACCACTATAATTCCTTGTGTTCTTTACTTTCCATCAGATTGTTTGATCAAGCTTTGTACTATTTTCCTATCGTATATCTGACTCTGTGTCGTTGACCAAAACAAGGGTCAACATTGTTTATCCAAAAAATAGCTCTTGATGATGTGGCAAGGATTTTCGACGCGTGGCCCACACGTGGCAGAGATGCTGCTCGCATATCGACCAGAGATATTTCCATATGCAAAGTGCAAGTTTTATATACGATCAGCCTGGTCGTATACTCCATTTATTTATGAATAAATATGTACAGATGTAATAATATCCGAGAATATCTCTTCATTATGACCTGAAGATCCGTTTATTAAGGAAAGATATGACTAATTGACTCATGTAACTCTCCTTGAGCCTATAAATATAAAAGAAATAGCTCAAGGAGGGAGGTTCTTTGATCTTTTTACGAATTACATTACTACTATCCATCGCTTGTATTGTTTTCTCCTTCGAAGGTCTGTGAAACTCAGGAACTCTAGTTCTTTGATCACACCTTTGAAGCTCAATATCAATAATAGCATCAAGTGGACGTAGGTCATTACCAATCACTGGGGCTGAACCACTATAATTCCTTGTGTTCTTTACTTTCCATCAGATTGTTTGATCAAGCTTTGTACTATTTTCCTGTCGTATATCTGACTCCGTGTCGTTGACCAAAACGAGGGTCAACAATACCAAAATCATACCTCTGTGTTATTGAGCTAGTACGGGGGCAGTATAGACCCATAGTTCTGAGCTCCAATAATTTAATTAATTTCACTAACTCTTAGTTCCATTAATTAAGTTCACTAACTCTGATTTCTATTAATTAATTTATTAACTATGAATTATTCCACTTGAAATTTATAGTTGAACTCTCAAAACTACAGTTTTATATTATTAGAAGCTATAACTATAAAGTCGTCCACTGATTTAGTCATTGCATGAGTTATGGCCATCTGCTAGTTTTTCATAATTAAAGCTAGGCCTTAATGTCTATTAACCTCTCTAATTATGTCTTTAATAATTAGTTCCATTGATCCTCTAATGAACATTATTCTATAAATTTAATTATAGAATGAAATTTCTATTCTCTAACAGAAATTGAGCGCTCTATGTTCAAGCCCCAAATCAACACTAAAAGGAACAAATAATTTGTTTTCATTTAAGTAAGGAGCATATTCCATATATGTGAAGTATGTTCCCAGCCACTTGTAGTTCTATGACTCCAAGATATCAAAAATTCGGTAGTACGAATATTGAACCTTACCCGATTAGTCAAAAGTCATAAAAGAACAAATAGGAGTTCATTACTCACTTCAGGATTGATGTCAAGTCTCAAACAACCATTGATTGATGAATGTTGAACATATATATTTTAACGGAGATTATCAGAAGTTATTTCTTTCATCTTGTCCCAGTCGAATACATTCTATATTGTATATCGTACCTCAATCTCTTTGTGTCACTACACTTAACAGTCTGGATAAACTACTATATCTTAAATAGAAGATAAACCGTACTCATAATCTTTATTAGATAAAGCTCCCACTTCATTTAGCGATTACAGAAAAAAAATTATATTATTATCTTGAATTAAATCCTCTTGTATATATACCATTATATATATAATTCATCCAAGACCACATCAATAATATTGGATCTTCATGATATATGGCATGTATAATTAAATACACATATAAGTGTAAAATGTTAACTTTATTTAATTAACCGTAATCTTTCATATAGAAATACGCTTTAAAGGCACAAATCCCAACACTTTTAAACACCCATTAACAATGAATAGCTTTCTTACCCTTAGGTAAATGCACTAAATTCTATGTGTAAATATATTGAAGTGATTCCATCTCTTCATGCATAGCTCTAATCCATCTATCAGCATCTTTACAACTAACTACCTTAGAATAAGTAGAAGGTTCTTCACTGGAATCATCATTGTCTGCCACATTTAAAGCATAAGCTAAAAAACTCGCCTCAGCATATCTTTGTGGAGGCTTAATAATTCTTCTAGCTCTATGTGTTGCTATAGAATGTTGTGGTTGTGCTTGAATTGGTGAAGAGGTATCATCACTTTGTACCTTGAGATTAGACCGAGAAGAACTTCCTGGAACAGTTTTTAATCAAACTGTAACTCCTCATGCATGCTAGAACTATGTTGTCCTTTATCACATAAATCTTTATAAGGTAAATCATTAAGCAGAGCAGTTTCATCAAAAATAACATCTCTGCTAACTATAACCTTACTAGTTTCTAGACACTAAAGCTTATACCTTTTAACACCTTCTTTGAAACAAAGAAAAATACATTTCTGAGATCTAGGTTCAAGTTTTCCATTATTAACATGTGCATAAGCTGGACATCCAAAAATTCTTAAATCAAAGTAATTTGCAGGAGTGTCAGACCATACCTCTTGTGGAGTCTTTTTGTCAATGACAGTTGTTGACCCTTGATTTGGCCAACGACACAAAGTCAAAATAACGACAAAGAACAAAAAGGAAATTAAGAAGAGAATCAAACGGGAAGAAATGACACAAATATTTTATAGTGGTTTGGCCCCAACTGTGTGGTAATAACCTACGTCCACTTAGTGTTCTTATTGATGTTGAATACCAATGTCGTGATCAAAGAACTAGGGTTCTTGAGTTTCACAAACTTCAGGAGAATTACAACTTTTTGGTGTATAATCACACTATGCTATCTCTTTATGAGTATTCAAATTCAAAGTTCAAAAGTCCCTTCCTTGAGCCCCCCTCATGCATATTTATAGGCTCAAGGGGGGTTACATGGGCCAATGGGCCTTAACTATCCTTAATATCAGCGTATCAAGGTAATAAAGAGAAAATATAATGAATGTAGTTATTACAAGATTGTGTATCTTAAAGGAAATAAACTGAAGCATGCGACCAGACTGGTCGCATCTAAAAGCGAGATCTGATGAAGCAATAAACAGCTAGTCGATAAGCAAACAGCACCCCTTCACTTTAACACTGCCACGTGCCAACCACGTGTAATAAATTCTTGCCACATCATCAGGAGCCATTTTTGGATAAACAACAGTCGAAGGAGAGCGAGTAATAAGAAGATAGGTTGTAAAAGCAGATTCAGCCCAAAAAGACTCTGATAGATTAGCATTGGAAAGCATCCATTACACCTTTTCCAACAAAGTCCTATTCATTTGCTCTGTAACATTGTTTCGCTGCGGTGTACGAGGGATCGTAAGATGTCTCAGAATTCCCTCAAACTTGCAAAGAGTATTAAACTCACCAGGAAAAAACTCCAAACCATTATCAGTGCGAAGACATTTTACTTGTCTTCTAGTCTGCTTCTTAATCATGGTCTTCCACTGCTTGAAAGTATTCAATGCATCACTCTCTTACTTCAAGAAAAATACCCAAACTTTTCTAGAGAAATCATCAATAATAGTCATCATATAACTCGAACCTCCTCTAGAAAGTACTGTAGACTAGCCCCATAAATCAGAGTGAACATAATCAAGAATTCATTTAGTGTTGTGAACACTCTTAAAGAATTTGACTGTAGCATCCCAAATTTGCTAATAAGGCTTAGGGCCTTGAATAGCGTGCCTGGAGGGCAATAAGTGATTTATTATCTAAATATGTGAATTTTATGAGTATGTGATTAGAAACGCATGTTTAAGTGAATTAAATATGCATGTGGGCCTCGTTTGGTTATTAGGGGAATGTTTGTAATTTTAGCCCGTTGAGGGCATAAATGCAATATTTGTGATTATTGTGATCTTTGCCACGTGCGGGTGGTGATATATCTGTGATGCACGATGTAATGCCCCGGATTTCCTAATAAGGGTTAGGACCCTGATTAGGAGGCCGGAAGGGCCATAATTGATTTATTATGATATTAAATGATTATATACATGTTAATGTGAATTATATTATTATATGATGATAAATGCATGCATATGGGTGTATTTATAATTATAAGGGCATTCTGGTAATTTGGCCTGTTGAGGGCATATTTGTATATTTGGGTGCATATTGTAATTTGTGAATGAGAATTCATTATTATGGAGATATATTCGAGCTATTCGACATGAGACGATCTTACATTTTGAGTTAGCGGTTTTGTCATAACGGGGTCAATTATTGGGTAATAAGAATGTTTATTTGATGATAAATTGGGAGTATTTGAGGTCAAGAGGAAATTCTGGAAGTTTTGACTATAATGTCCTCGGGGGTGTTTCCGAGACCCCGAGCACTAGGTTTTATTTGAGGTTACTTAAGCTTGAAGTAGCTTGTCAGATAGAACGTACGTTAGAAAATATTTCCTCTCTCCTTCGTTAGCTCATTTTACCGTTCGAAGCCTTTTCAAAGAAATCTCGAGTTCTAGGAGTCGAAATCAAGCGAGGATCGAGGCATAGCAATCTTAGGAAAGATTAGAAGCTTCTTAACCGAAGGATTTGATGGAAAACAACCCAATCGAAGGTAATCTAAGTTTAAGTTTTGAGTTTTTAGAGTTTCTAAGCTTTGAATTGGACTTTGTGAATCGTTGAGTTTTTGGTTCAATTAAGCCTTGGGTTTTGATGGTTTTGGACCATTGGGAGGCTTGGGAACTTTAATTTGATGATTTGGTAATGTTTAGGCATGATTTTGGAGGCTTTGGGATGTTGGAAATTGTGTTTGGGGATGGCTCTGGGTTGGGGGCCGCGACCCTGTTCTTGGGCGCTGCGGCCCTAGCTCGAAGAAGTAGGTGGAGCGGTTTTGTGCTTGCTGGGCGCCGTGGCCCTTGCTTCAGGATTGGTTGGGGGCCACGGCCCAAGGTGCTAGGGCCACAGTCCTTGAGCAGGGTTGAGCCCGTTTGCGCGTTTTGGCCCCGGGAACATGGTTTTAGGCCTCAGGATTATTCCTACTATCCGAATTAGTTGGGATTGATGTCCTGGAGGCTAGATATTGGTTTGGGAACCCTTGATTATCATTTTATTGATGGTTTCCCATATTTGGTTATGACTAGGTGACCGCTAAAGGACTAAAAGTTGATCGTTCTCAAGGGTCGTTCTTTTATTCATTCTAGCTCGAATCTGAGGTAAGAAAAATGCACCCTGTGTATGTATGACATGCATGGTTGTTCTTGATGCATGTTGGATTATTAAATGTGGCATGCGTGATTATTGTTGAGGCATGTCAAGTTGTTAAATATAATGCATGTGATGCACGGGAAACATGTGCTTAGGGCATGCTATGATTATTGAATATGAGAATGTTCAGAGCTTGAGCCTCTATGTTTATGCATGGTCCTAATTATGCTAGTAATTGTTGAGTAAGCATGCTGAATGCCCCTGTATTCGAATATTGGATATATGTGATATATGATTGGTGGCATTGCTTACTTGTTTATGGTATTGACTAGTCAGGGACACTGACCTAAGAGTCAGAAACGGCAATAGCGTCCTAAACGCAGGGCCGAATGAAGATTAGATCTAATCGATATCAGCGTTGAATGGCTCTAAAGTATTAACGCTGGACCGAGCCTAAGTTCGATGAACTTATAAGCGCTTGGCTAGTCTAGGACTAGTTACTCAGAGCCATGGCCTAAGGCCCAGGTGACCGTTTGTCACATGGCTAGGGAACGATGTTCCAGGGTTATGACTCTATGGTCATGAGGAAGGTTATGTTGGTGACTAGTCATCATGCACCTATCCTATCTAAGCTAGTGAAAGGATCACTTATCTACTCGACAGGTTTATGATGGTGACTATTTCACCAGATACCTATCTTGTATAAGCTAGTGAGATGATCACTTATCTATAAGCCTTGGTGACCCTAACGTTACATGGCTATTGGGAGTGGAACCCACCTTAGTGACTGTACCACTGTCACTCTTCTATTTTGGGCTAAAAGCCCTGGATGATTATTATGATCATTGGTTGATGTGTTATACTCAACGTTACGTGAACTCATTTGCCTGCTTGAATAAGGTTGTATCTGCTAGGCGTGTGCCTTATTATCTGATGACATGTTATAACTGTTCATGAGCATATTGAGTTTTCTTCCTGGGCTTGGGCTCACGGGTGCTTTGTGGTGCAGGTAAAGGCAAAAGAAAGCTGGACCATCCTTGAGTTGAAGAGCTTAGGTGATGATGTGTACATATGCAGCTGCTCGACCACCACGGCCGAGGTTTGAATAGGAACTAGGGTTAAACCCTGTTTTGCTGCCTAGATCGGCTGGTTATATAATAAACGTTCTAATGAAACGTTACATCTTAACCAAAAATTTTAATCCCTAAACCGCTAATCATACTTAGTTACACGATTTTGGCCAAATGACTCAATTAGCGAGTTTAGCACTGGTTACAAGGCACACTGTAATGGTCCCTGGAGTTTGGGGCATTACACACGATCCAAGACAGTCCTAGGGGGCGGTTTAGCTAGAAAGTCACAACAGGGTCGAATACCCGACTCGGGGCGAGTCAAGGGGTATTTCGAGCATTGTACATTTTATTGGGTTATCGGGTTATGAAAATAAATATCTAGAGATATATTTTAAGTTAGAACGTATAGGAAGGAATATTGAGGAAATTTACCATTTTTCTCTCGGGGACATTTTTGGTACCCCAAGCCTTGGAGGTGACTTAAGTGACTTAGATAAGTAAAACAAAACTTAGAAACACTCAGAAACTTGGCAACCGACCCTATCTCCATTTCCTCTTTCTCCTTCTGTTCTCTCCCTCATCTTTCTTGTGTTGGAAGACTTTGATGTATGAGAGAATTTTGGGCTTACTTCTTAAGGAATTGAAGATGGTTGTGGTTGAGGATTAGCTCAAGGGAAAAGTTATCAGTTGAGGTAAGGATTCTAACACTTAATTATATGAGTTTATGCTGAGATTTGCTAGGGTTACAAGTTTATGCATGTGAGCTAAGTGGAGGACCACTCTTGATTATTTAGATGAGGTTTGGGGTTAGTTCTTGGTTAGGTTTTGTTGCTGGGATCACTCTAGAACTATTGTGGTGATTGAATTAAGTTGTTAGATTGATTTTGGGGTAAACTGGCTTGGTTTTAGTTGTGAAAATGGGGGATTTTTCTGGGTTCGAAGGGTCGGGCCGCGACATTGTTCTTGATGAGTTGCGGCCTTCTAGAATGTTTGGGAGGCCAGGAAGAGGGGCTGGTTGTGACACCCTATAGGTTAGGCTGCGGCGCGCATAGGGAGAAAAGGGAGGCTGAGCCTCTAGTTGAGGCAGACCGTGGCATAGGGCTTGGGGCCGCGGTGCTTAGTGGGGCCACGGACCCCAAGAAGGTTTTAGGCTCGGGAATCTAAAAGTTAAGGCCTGGGATGGAATCTATCACTCAGATTGATAGAATTCAAGGTCCCGAAGACTAGAATTATAACCCAAAGTTATTTAATGGATTAGAACTTGATGGATGGATGTTGTTGATACGTTGTGACTAGGTTTTCAGTGAGGCTCAAACTAGGGGGTTGTGCTTGGGAATTTGGTGCTCGAAAAGCTCGGGACACAGGTAAGAAAATTGTTGTACCCGTAGAGGTGGGCGTGGCCCTATAGTTTGAATTGCAGGGCACGACCCTATGTGATTGTGTTGCAGGGCATAGCCCTATTAATTATATTTGTATTTGCTTAAGTATTTGTTAAGTTTATGCTATGTGTTTCATATCTGTAAATGTACGGCAAGGGCCGGGAACGACAAAGGCCGAGTACAAAAAGGGGCTGGGAGCAGCGTTAAGCATGCGGAGTGCGAGTTGCCAGGGTGGGACCCCTATTGGATACCTGGGATATCCTCACAATGTAGACCGCGAACCCAAGGCCTGGTAAAGCGCCTGGGACAGCGTGGTCGTTATGTGTTTAGCATGTTGGCTGCTTTGTTATATGTTGATTGCTTGTGTGGAGTTTTCTTGCTCGGCTTCAGCTCACGGGTGCTCTATGGTGCAGGTAAGGGCAAGAGAAAGGTCGATCAACCATGAGTACGGAGAGCGTGAAGCGGCGTGTACATGTTCGGTCTGCATGGCTGCCACGGCCAGGGATATTTTTGGGAAATGATGTGTATTAAACCTAATTTTGTCGTCTAGTCGACTTTAATTATATTTTGAGTTGTAAATATTTCTAAGTAGTATTTTGGGATCCCAAATGTATAACGCTTTATAAATTTTCAATGAATGTTTACATTTTCAAGTTATATGACTTTTATTACAGTTTAGTTGCACTTTTAACCTAAAATCTCGATTAGCGAGTTAATTTCACGTTTTAAACTCACTTAGTAATGGCTCTAAGGAAGTAGGGTGTTACACTGACTCTCTTCTGCTTCCCAAAAACACAGTGCTCAGAGAATTGCAAATGACTAGTACTCTGATCATTTAGTAGTCATTTTTTACTCAAGTTTGCCATGCCAGTCTCACTCATATGCCCAAGACGCATATGCCAAAGTCTAGTAACATCAATGTTTGACAAAGAAGTAGTAACAAATGCCTCACCTGTAACAGTAGAACCTTGCAATGCATATAAATCAGTTGTCTTCTTATGTCTTTTCATTACAACAAGGGCACATTTGCTAACTTTCAAAATTCCACCTTCACCAGTGTACGTGTACCCTTTTGCATCAAGAGTACTCAAAGAAATAAGATTTCTTTTTAGATCAGGAACATGCCTCACATCACCAAGAGTTCTGACAACTCCATCAAACATCTTAATTCTAAATGAACCAATACCAGTAATCTTGCAAGATGAATTATTACCCATCAACACAGAACATTTAGACACAACCTCGTACGTTGAAAAGAAATCCTTATTAGGACACATATGAAACGTGCAACCAAAATCAAGAATCCAATCCTTGCTAGGATCCTTGTCAGAAACAACCAGCAACTCTCCATCACTTTAATTATCGTCTGCAACACCATCTTGGCAAGAACTTTCAGGTTTATTTCCCTTTTTCCCAGCTTCTCTCATTTTCTTATTCTGCAGCTTATAACAATCATTTTTAATATGCCCATTTTCTTGCAGTAGTTGCAAATTTTTTCTCATTTACTAGACTTCGATCTCCCTCTAGTATTACTACCAAAATTTCTCCCTTGAGTTCTTCCACGAACAATAAGACCTTTTGCTTGATCCTTAGAACTATTTACAATCTGCTTCATCTTTTCTTTTGAAAATAAAGCACCATAAGCCTCATCCAGAGTAAGAGAATCACAACTATACAGAATAGTATCTCTAAAGGTTGAACATGAAGATGGCAGCGAACACAGCAAAATCAAACTTGAATCTTCTCCATCATATTTAACCTCCATAGACTCCAAGTTAGATACAATATCCTTAAACACAATTAAATGATTTTTAAGAGACATACCATCTGAGAAATGATGAGAATACAAATATTGCTTCAGATGCAACTTGCCAGTCAAGCTTTTTCGTCATACACAACTTCTCCAATTTCAACCACAATGTCGTATCATTTTGCTCTCCTTCAGAACGTCGTGTAAGATTTGATTAGATATATGAAGATGAATATGTGAATACGCTCCTTTTCTTCTTTAGTCAGCATGAGGGAATTTTTTCAATCCCTAGTAATGCATCATCCAAATCCATCTGAGTAAGAACAACCCGCTTCTTAACCTACCAAACCATAAATCTACTGTTGTGATCCAAAATCAAAATATCATATTTCCAAGACGCCAATGCCTAAATCAAACATGTGCACTAATACTACTTGTGGAAAATATAATAATATACAATGAGAAGAAAAATAAAGATCACACACAAATTTGCATGGAAACCCCGAAGGGAAAAAACCACGAGCAGGTGAGAGAAATTCATTATGTCAGATAATGATACAAGAGTGTTTCAGCAATATAACTCAGAGAGTATTCACTTGAGTCATAGATTATACATAAAAGGAAAACACACAAATAATAAAGTTTCTTAGGCTTGGCTTTTAGAATTGGGTCACTAACATAACAATATATTGGATCATTTAAATAAATATATAACATTGTTTCATCATGTCATAGAAATAATTGTAGGTGTTCCTTATTAATTTATGATTATTAGTCACTCTAAATTTTAAAATTTTAAATACGATCAACATAATACATGAATGAATATCTTTGATGATATCAATTTTCATTTGTGATAAAGATAGTATTTCAGGACCATATATTTGTTGTATTCTTATTATATGTTCTTTCTACATCAAGTGATCATATATTCATGATTCTTTATATATATGAAGTACTTCAAAACTTCTCCACTAATATTTTAATTTATGAACAAACAATATATCTAATAATTTTCAATGTACAGGATGAAATAAAAATTTGTTCTTCAATATTTTATGAAATAATTAAAAGCTCTTCAAGAGTCTTTTATAACATATAAATTACGAATTCATATTACATAGATAGCCATATTTGTATTTTTAAACATTTATCCATACTCATGTCTTTAATTCATACAAAGATATTTGTTATATAATGTGCGCGACTTTGACTTTATATCCCTTAAGACATGTTCAACCATTTTTAGATTTTTGGGATAAGACGTATTCCAAATTCTCATATAAATTTTATTACTAGGAGCTCCAAATAGACAACCTTTGTTGCAACGTTTATATAACACATATTGATCCTTTCAAAACATATATTCTGGGCTATAAAAATATTTTCTCATAACAATATGCATATGTTTTATTTTAATCAATCTCATGTCTATGCAAATTTTGTACAACAATATATTTTGTGTACAGTCCCCAAACTCCTAATAAGGATTAGTATATTGATTAGTGTGTCAGGAGGGCATAATTGGAATTATCATAAAATTACGTGATTTTGATTAAATATATATATATGTGGTTATGTGAATTCTTTGAGATATATCATTATATGAATGTTTATGCATGTTTATTTGTATTAAATGTGCTTAAAGACCCGCTTTTGTAAAAAATGAGCATTTCTGTAATTTTGACCCGTTGAGGGTAATTGTAATTTTATATGCTATGTGCTTGAGACCACATTATTATGTGGATATATTCATGATATTCAGCAGGAGTCGATCATTTCGAGCAATTTAGCAGAAAAGTCACAACGGGGATAAATGTAACGACCCAACTTATTCTAGACTTTGGACCATTAATAATTACTATACACATACACTAATCTTAAGAAAACATACATATGAAATAACCATAACTTTATTATAAACTGTAAAGCAAATGTTAAATACATGAAAATTCATTTAGGATATGGGATCCCATTGTTTTGAAAATATTAAAATAATCATAACTTTAAATCTTAAAATTTGTTACAAAACAAAATGCGGAAAATACATGTAAAGCATAATTTTAAATGACTAGAAACAACTCCATCCTCGAATCGTTCACGCAGTCCACCGATTCTATTCTCCCTCAATACACATTCCCAAGTTGCCAAGAACCTTCCCGCGGCCATAACTATTTTCCTGCACATATAAAACATAAAGGAATGAGCCTAATGCCCAGCAAGGAAAATCTACTACAAGCATGAAACATAATCATACACATAAACTATGAACATATATCATAATTATAACCCATGTACATGGTCACTATTGGGGTTTGCTAACTAAGCAACTATAAGCCCCAAAAACATAAAAATGTTGGGGTTTGCTATATAACAACTATAAGCCCAAAACATAAAAGTGTTAGGGTTTGTTATATAACAACTATAAGCCCCAAAACATGCATATATCATAACACATAAAATCATACTATAGCATAATCATAACACTTTTATATAAACATAGCCAATATCACATAAGAACTATCCTATTTTCCTTACCAAAATATCGGGATGATGAGAACAAGGTCGGGATTTTGGAACACTCCTAAAAACCATTAATAGAGAGGTGAGTATTCTAAAAGAAAAAAGATGAAAAGAATGAACTAAAACATCGGGAAGATACTTACCAACAAGAACCTCAAGTTCAAAGAACTTAGATGCCTAACCAAGAATAAAGAATACTGAGTTAGGATTTGAGTAGAGAAAAACTATAAAAAAAAAACTAAGGAGATATACAGAGATGAACTAGGAATAGCAATACCTTTGATTGCTTTATAACCAAACTATACCTCAAAACCAAAATACACTATAAATCTTACTTCCCAAGTGTTTGATAAGCTTATAATGATAAAGCTTATAGCCTCAACCCAAGTGTTAAACACTCTAAAGTAATCCTAGCAGCTTGTAGGCTCTGAACTCAGCTTGAAGAATGAAGAAATAGCTGGGTACTAGGTCCTATTTATAGAGTTCAAGAATGAAAATATCTTCATTTAGCTTGAATAAAATAATGCCTTTTTAATTGAAAAACATTTGAATATTTGTTCAGCAGAGGCTGAAGACTCAGTCAAAAAGATTCTGGCTTATCAAGAGGTTTATTGAATAAAATGAGCTCGGTTTCAAAATCATTTGAAAATGCAGCCCTAGAGCCGATATATCGCCTGGGCTCATATCCCCGAGGCTCGTCAAAGTGGTCGTGCGAAGTTACGTATTTTTCGTATCCCTGTGTGGTGATATATCGCCCCCTAGAGCTGCGATATATCAGCATACGCTGAAATATTATACATGTAATTACACTTTTTCAGCCTAATTTGAATTGAGTAAATAGCCTCAACTAAGTCCTTTAACGATTTCAAAGCTGCTGGCAGACTCTAGGATTTTCAAATATTATTCTTAATAAACTATTCCTCTAAAATACTTAATTTCTCATTAAACATACATATGACTGACAAGTGTTATTATCTTATTGGGTCTATCTAAACCTTATTGTATTATAAATATCATCTCCATAATCAGTCATATTAATCAAACCTTAGGTTATAATTAATATTCTTAAACTATAGGTTAAACTTATAAAATCTACAAGTGTTGCTACGAGTGTCCAACTAAGTCCCGGCTTGAACCAAAATCCACAGTAATAAACATACTATAACTACTACTGGCTATTACTATTACTACTATCTAACTAGCTAAGTAAAGTTCTTGGACTCTACAATAAATACCCGGCTCAGGGTGAGTTAAGGGGTATTTTAGTAATTTTACACATTTAGAGATTTGTTGTTAAATGAGAGTATTTGATGGGAAATAAATTGTATTTTATGAATTGGTTAATTAATTTGGATATTAAGGGTATAATTTGATGTTTAGTGAGAAATTAGGCTAAATGACCAAAATGCCCTTGGGGGACTAATTGAAGGGTAATTTGAGCTTGGGGAAAAATGGTCATTTGATCCATTTGATAAGAAAATTGGCTAAGTGTTGGCAGCCATCTCTCTTTCACGTTGTAGCCACCATCCTTGGGTCTTTTTCTCTCTAACTCACCAAGCACAAAGAAGGACTTAAGGCAAACCAAGTCTTGGGAATTTTGAGAGCTTTGGAGATAATTGAAGCTAGTAAATTGGGATTGGTAGCTTTTGGGAGTCCATTCCACATAGGGAATTCAAATTCAAAGGAGGTAAGGAGGTTATTTGCTATGTTTTCATTTGTATTTGAGGTGTTCTTGGCAATTTTGAGGTTAAACTAAATTATGTTGGTTTGAAGCTTCTAGGGTATTTCAGAGTAGTTAGTGATGATGGAAACATGATTTGGTGGCTGTTATGAGCATGGAAATGAGTTTGAATTTGTAATATTGGCTTGAATTCTTGAATTTGAGGTAAGTTTCAAAGTTCAAGTTCAAATGGTGAATTTTTTTTATAAAGATGTGTTATTGGTTGTTTGAGGGGGTTTTTATTAGGGCTGGCAATTCGTGTAAACGGTCAGATTCATGTCGACACGATTATGACACGACACGATTAAGGTAAACACGAACACGACACGATTATTAAACGTGTCAAAAATACTAACTCAAACATGACACGATTATTAAACGTGTCAAAAATACAAACACAAACACGACACAATTATTAAACGGGTCAACACGACACGAACACGATTATGACACGATTAATCATAACTATGTGAAAAAAATCATAAAACCTATGCAAATTATTCGTGTTATCGTGTCTGACACGATTATGACACGACACGATTATTAAATGAGTCAACACGATTATAACACGACACAATTATTAAAAGTGTCAAAAACTCAAACACGAACACGGCACGATTATTAAACGTGTCATGTTCGTGTTTACCTTAATCGTGTCATGTCATGTCATCGTGTCGTGACCCAAATTTTTGCCCCTAGTTTTTATGTTATACTGGGGTTATAGAATTTGGTTGTGGTCGTTTGTTTGCAAAAGTTTGGCTGGAAATTGGGTTGCAGTCAGATTGAGTGTTTGGAAATGCAAGGGAAAAACACAAATTTGGGTAGTTGCAGTAGCGCTGCTGTGCCTGGGATGAGAGTCACACGCGAATGGGTATCTTCGAGGGTGGGTTTGCCCTCGGATCGTTGTGGTGCCACGACTCTAAATGGGAAAATTTTATAGGGAATGCTCTCTGATTTTTGTGGCGCCGCGACTCAAAATGCACAAGTTTTTAATAGGGGCTGTAACGCCTTGGATAGCCAGGACCGTCACAATGTGTACTTTAAATAGTGCTTAACTCACTAAACGAGTCTTTAGGCAATAAATGTGCATCTAGGTGTTATTAATGGGCCAGGGTTAAAATCTTGGTCAAAAGGAATGGATATTTTATTAAAAATGTTAAGCTGTACATGGGATCCCATAATAGTGTTTACAAAGTTATTTACAATCCAAAATGGTCATTACAATTCAAAAGTTACAATCACGTTGACCTAAGTGGCAAAAATAGGGTTAAACCCTAGTTCCCCTGAGAAACCTTGGCCGTGGTGGTCAAGCGGCCGCATATGTACACGTCGCCATCTAAGCTCTCCACTCATAACTGAGTAAGCTTTTATTTCCCTTTACCTGCACCACATAGCTCTCGTGAGCCAAGATTCAGCAAGAAAACTTATTATTGCATGCATATAAGTATTAATAAATGATCATGGAATCATTCTGGGGTTTGCAGCCCTAATTAGATGACTGTGGGTCATCCTGGGGTCCTGTACCCTGAAAAGATGACTATGAAGTCATTCTGGGGTCCTGTGCCCTGAATAGATGACTGGTAAGTCATTCTGGGGACATGTGCCCTAAGCCACATGACCATCAAGTCACCTGGGCCTTTTATCCCTGAATCTGACTAACTAGCCATAGACTAGCCAAGCGCTTGGGTTTTCTTCGACCATGGGGTCGGACGAGCGTATAACGCTCTATTGATTAGATCTAATCATATCGACTAGCACTTGCTGCACTATTGCCGCTCTTGACTCAAAAGTCAATGTCGTACGACCAGTGCTCAGCACTATTGCTGTTCCTGACTAATAAGTCAGAGTTCACGGCCAGCACTCAGCACTATTGTCGTTTCTGACTGATAAGTCAGTGAGTTTCTCAAGTAAACAATGCACCCAAGCATTCATGATGCAACAGATATCCTTATATAGAGCACTCAACATGCTTTATCAACAATCATGTATGTCACATAATGGGTGCAGTTTTCTTACCTCAGGCTTGAGCGTAAAATAAGTTAAGAACGACCCTTGAGAATGTTCCTGACCTTAAGCCCTTAGCGGTAACCTAATCATAACCAAATATAAAATCCCATCAATAATAAGTAATAAAAGGTTCCCAGACCAAGTCCTAACCCTCGGGACCTCGAATTCTACCAAACCGAGTAGTAGATTCGATCCTAAGCCTTAAGGATTGAAAACCTGCTCTTAAAACCAAGCCTGGCCAAAAAGAAACAGACAGGCCGCGACCTACCCCCAAGGGCCATGGCGTGCCTCCCAGACAAAAATCCCCCTATTTGGGTGCTAGGGTGGGCTGCGACTTGCCCTTGAGGATCGTGGCGCGCTATGTAGATAGAGCCCCAACAAAGCTCTGGGGTTCACTCAGGCTGCGGCACCCAAGAACACAGCCGCGACTTGACCCCGTGAACCCAGCTCCCCTACATTTCCTTCAATCCAAACTCAACCAAAAACACTACCAAACAATCCCAAAATCAATACCAAACCTCAACACAACATTACCACCAAACCAGCAATAAAACCCAAGCTTAAAAACCCTCAAAACACTACCAAAAACCCAATTCCATGATCAAACTTCCAAGCTTATAAACAACATAAAAACTGAGGACAAACTCAAAGTTCAAGCTTAGAACCATTACCTCAACTATGAATCCTAAACCTCAAGCTCTAGAACTCCAAGCTTGAATCCTTAACCTTAGCCTCCAAAAATTACACCGAGAGAGAGAGAGTAATTAGGTGCCCTGTTTCTGTTTTGCTTGGTTCTTTCTACAGCCATCCTTTGGCCAAGTCTATCAAATAGCTTAAAATGACTAAAATGCCCCTAGGGCCAACCTAATCCCTCAAAGCCAATCAAGGGAAATTTTGTCATTACCACCTACTCTGTTAATCATAATTAATGTCTTTCAATTCCCATCATTCCCAATATCCTCAAATAATTACCAAATCATTTCCCATTACTTGCTCAATCCCAGTAATGCACTAAGTACCAAATTACCCCTAGGCTCACCCCGAGCCCGGTAATTAGCCCTGTTATGACTAAACCACTAACTTGCTTCCTAGGATTGTCTTATGCCGAATAGCTCAAATATATCCACATAATAATGTGGTCTCACCCATATATCTCATACATGCACATAAATATACAAATACAGCCATATAATAATACAACGCAAACATAATCATGCATATAATCATATAATAACACATTAAATCAATTATTGCTCTCTTGGCCTCCTAATCCAGGCACTAAGCCATATTAAGGAATTTGGGACGTTACAATTATCCACTCCTTATAGAAATTTTGTCCTTGAAGTTTTTCCTGAACAGCTCGTGATACTGACTCTGCATATCTGACTCCAGCTCCCAATTCGCTTCCTCGACCTTGTTGTTCCTCCACAATACCTTAACCAAAGGTATAGTTTTATTTCTCAGGACCTTGTTCTTTCTGTCTAGTATCTGGACTGGTTGTTCCTCATAGGAGAGATCTGCCTCAAGCTCCATATCCTCGTAACTCAACACATGAGTCACATCTGACACATACTTCAGGAGAGCTGAAATGTGAAATACATTATGCACGGCCAACAATGCCGGAGGTAAGGCCAACCTATAGGCCACCTGACCAATCCTCTCTAGGATCTCAAGTGGACCTACGAATCTACCCTTCTTCCCAAATCTTCTTACCCCTTTCCATGGCGAGACTCTAAGGAAAACATAGTCTCCCACTTGGAACTCCACGTTCCTACATTTGAGATCATCATAACTTTTCTGTCTACTTTGAGAAGCGAGCATCCGAGCTCTAATCTTCTCAATGGCCTCATTGGTCCTCTGAACTGCCTCAGGACCCAAGTATCTCCTTTCTCTTATCTCATCCCAATGAATGGGGGACATGCATTTCCTACCATACAACATCTCATAAGGAGCCACCCTAATGGTCGATTGATAGCTGTTGTTGTAGGAAAACTCTATCAAAGGAAAATACTTACTCTAGGACCCACCAAATTCCAGCACACGTGCTCTCAGCATGTCCTCTAATATCTAAATCTTCCTCTCAGATTGTCTATCTTTCTGAGGATGATAGGCAGTACTGAACTACAACTGTGTACCTATAACCCTTTGCAAACTTCCCTAGAACTTGGAAGTGAATGTAGGGTCCCAATCAGACATGATCGACCTTGGTGCCCTATGAAGGCGCACAATCTCTCTCACATAGAGATATGCGTACTGGTCAACTGTATAAGTTGACTATCTCATTCAGCCCTCGGTTGAGTATTTGGTCAATCTCCATGGAAATGGTTTCGTTAATGGCCTCTTGACTGCGTTTGTGTTTGGAGAGCTTGTATATCCTCTCCCTGGCTGAGCTGACCACGATGCTAAACAGGGAGACTTTGAGCTGAGTGTGCTGTGTTTGGCTGGTAGGGACCTGAGGAGTAGGGTGCTGGTCGACGGGTGTTGGAGGAGTGGAATGTTGGTCGACTGGAGGAGTTGAGTCCGGCTGCTCGAGGGGCGATGGAGGTGGCGTGCTCTCCTTCAAAGGGACAGTGGCCGGAGGGTCCTCAGTTCGGGCCTTCTTTGAGGCGGTTTTACTGCTCTCCCCCCGAGTCCTCTTGCTGTCTTTCTTCTTGCCTGAAGATGCAGCGGTAGCCTTGTAATGCTCAAACACGTCTTCAGATGACATATCTGCACAAAAAGAAACAATACAAGTAGTAAGACAAGATATATAGACGAAGCTAAAAATGAAAGTAAATAGATTATAAGTAAAGTACCCATGCTACAACTATTGGTCGCTACATTACTTACTAAACTACTTACTGCCTAGAAGAAATCTGAACTTAAGATTGGAGTATACTTAAAGTTGTCGTCCCCGTCAAATAAGTGATAGGGAATTGGCAAACTATCTAAGAATGAAAGATCAGTACTGTTCTCATCTGAAGATTCGTCGATGGGAGCGGGAGGTTCAGTGGCCTTCTTTTTTCCCTTTCCTTGAGGGGCGGGGGGAGCAGCAGCTCGTGGAATGTTGGAGGTTCCCTGTTTGTCACTCCGGTTGTCCTCCTTTGAGGTTGTGACACATCCAGGTGCTGCTCAGGAATCTCCTCGCCAGTGGTGCTTCCCGCCGTTGACTCCTTCACATCCTGGTGAGGAGCCAAAAGCTCGACCAGCCTAAGGTTAGCCTCTGTGACTAGATACTTGATGCTCTTCTCCACGTCAGTCATACTAGCCAAGAGGGTTGATCTTAACTCCATGTCTAGAGTGGGGTCTCGTCGCAACCATGGGCCTGAAAGGCACTAAAAATCTAAGAAAGTGCAGAGAAAAAATTGAAGAAAGATTAACGACCAATGGTACAAAGACGTTACCTCCTTGAGTGAAGGCCAGGTTGTTCGTGACCATGTCAGTCGTAAGGAAATACTCCTGATGGTAATTCCCCACGTTCGATATGTGAGTGGTGTCAGACAGGAAAGTGCGACCTGTTTCCTGGTGACAAAAGTGGGAAAACCTCGTGCTTTCTTGGTTAGGGTTAGACTTGAGGTCGAACAGATAATTGACCTCATGTGGTGTGGGAACGGGACATTTTTTGTGGCTATAAAGGATATAAAGTGTAGCAAGCATTCTATATCCATTGGGAGTTATTTGGAAAGGGACGACCCCGAAGTAGTTGGCCACCCCTTGGAAAAAAGGATGAAGAGGCAAGGTAGCCCCTGCCTCAATGTGATACCTCGACCAGGCACTGAAAACGCCTCCAGACAAGTTCGCCCGTTGGTCTTGGGTGGGTCGGACTAGTGTCACCCCGGGGTGTCCATATTTTTTGATGTAATTGGCGATCATCCTGATCGTTACCCGGCTGACAGGTACAACATACCATTCAACATCTGGTTGAAAAGCATTTCGGGGTTGAACATAAGTTTGGATGTTTGGGTCAGGAATATTTTCTTCTCGACCACTGATCGAGGGAATTTCAGCCTGAGGAGCAGGCTGATTTGGAGGATTGGAAGTTTTCTTTTTCTGGGCTTTAGTTTTTACTCGACCTATATTTTGGACGAGGGTCGATGGAGTGTTTGAAGTGGCGCGATAAAATGGAATTTCAGGTATTAGTAACGACAGTTGCTCCTCGTCCTCAAGCAATTGAGCTAGCAAGTCGTCGTCGATGGGTTTTTCACCTCCCCACGGATCTTGCATGAAAAGCTACAAACAGAGAAAGGGGGAGGTAAGACGTAAAGCTTAAAGGCTTGTGTTGAGAGTTGGAATAACATTGCTCGCGTATAAAAATTAAGTTTTTATACAGCCAGCAGCATTCTAACAAAAACACTAAGTTCTATACGAGCAGTTTGAAAAACAGATTGAAAAGCGGAAGTAAAAAAAATTTCAAGAAAAAGCTTTTTCAACTCCGAAGGGGCGAGAAAAACCCAGTTTTTCAACTAGCTCAAAAATCGAATTTTTACTTCGATCTTACGCCCTAAATCTACAATCTCGACTACCAAACTGGCTCCTAACTCCTACGGAATGTTATTTCGCTATCCTATCAAGCATCGATCAATATGCCCATTACCCCAAAATAGTTTCGACCAAGAACAGTCAAGAACACAGATTTGAATACATAAAAAATAGTTTTGCATGGCATCTCAAACATCCAAGGGGTTCGTAAAACTTACTTGGATGAAAAGAGGAGTCTGAAACGAAAGCTTCAAGCGTCCGAACAAAGGATCCTTAGAACAGCGATGGAAGCTCCTTGAATTTTTTGGGCTCTGAAAGTCGAGGTTCTTAGGAATTCTTGACGAGAAAATGGCGAATGAAAAGTAAAAAGTAAAAAGTAAAAAAAAAAATGGATTTGGGGTATTATATATAGTGATTGCGACACGTTAAAAGAGGTAATCATGAATTACTTTTTCTAATCATGGGGAAGTGAAATGGTCGTCGGACACATTCTTGGGAAACCGAAAAAGACTTGATTAGACATGATTGGTCACCTATCTCATTCTACACATTCCACTAAGTGCATAAAGGCAGAAAACACCCTTAGCACATCTTAACCAGCAAAATGACTATTTCCCCCCCCCCCCATTTTAAACCTAAGTATTAAATCATCCTAAGGGCATTTCAGTCATTACTCCCAATTCCCGCTAATTCCCCGAGTGTCCCTAATAATTACCGCTTACATCCCAACACCTAACTAATCACCAATTATTTTCCTCAGTATCAAATAGTCTCCAATATATTTCCCAAATTCCCAAAAATACCCCCAGGCTCCCCCGAGCCGAGTATAAATCCACACTGTGACTTTTTCGCTAAATCGCTCAAGAGGATTGCCTTGAGTCTCAAACCGCAAATATATCCACATAATAATGTGGTCTCAACAATTTATCACATATAATTACATTTATGCCCTCAACGGGCCAAAATTACAAACATTCCCTTATAACCAAGACAGGGCTCACATGCACATTTAATACTCATAAACATGCATCTATTCATATCCATGTACTCATATAATCACGCATGCCACAAAACCATGTATTTAATCATTTATTCACATGAATATTAATTATGCCCTCCCAGCACACTAATCAAGGCCCTTAAGCTCTAATTAGCAGTTTTGGGTCGTTACAACTATCCCCTCCTTATAACAATTTCTTCCTCGAAATTATTTCATACACCTATCAGGCAATAAATCTCACACCTCTGATCATAATTCCAGAGTCCAATTCTTTACCTTTAATCCTTCAATAACACTCTTACCAGAGTGACAGTCTTGCTCCATAAGATCTTATCTTATAACTGTACTCTCATTACCCTTTTCTCACCCAAAGACTTTACTGAAACCCCAAAGTCCACTTATCTCATCAGTGATCGCTTCCCATCTTGTTATTGACACCAATAAAACCCATAAGCCATTACCCACACCAGGGTAGGACAAACTTGTAGGCCCCTGGCATAATTCTTGGTATGATCTCAGAATTCTTGTTAAACCGGGAATCGAACTCCCTCTTTTCTTCCTCATACCATCATACTCTTTCTTGTCTACACTACTTGGAGACTTACAAGTCTCCTGTCCTGGAATTTCGTGTTCCGAAACTTGATTCTTGCGAACCCTTATGTCCTTTAAGATAGGCAGATGCTCATGCCCTAATGATTCTCACAACTTTGTTGGTTTCCCCCCGAACCAACACTGAACCATATTACTCATTATCTTTCGTTGCTTACTTAGTATCAGCACTGCATGCCTCCTATCTTACCACATCTTATGCTGTGTCACTGTGGCTGCTCACCAAAGGACTATACTTTTCTCTTAATATCCCAGACATTTGTACATTTAATGCATAGTTGTTAAAATAACCATCAATCCTTCATATTGCCATTTAACTGTAGACAGCCATCAATTCTAAGATCCAATCCTACTCCCTTCGTTCTCTAATTTCTTTCCAGAACCTGGAGAATTAAAGAGTCTCAACCGTTATCATCAATTGTCACACCATGTCACTCATTCATGCGAACCAAACTTATTAACTAAATCTGTCAAGTTATAACCTTTCAAGTCTAATTACCCTACTTATAGTCCAATGTGGTCCACACTAATGATCCACTACTATACCTTGTTACCTTTAGGATCTTCACCTTAACATCGAGTTCCATCGAATCACTCACCTGATCTTTATTTCTTAAATCATATCACAATGGTAGGTTTCTTAACCATTCTCATAAAATCCTCTTCCTGAATTTCATTGCCCATCGAGACATATACCTATCCACGACCCATCACCGGCACCATACCAATCCCCATTGCTATTGTATCTGACCTTGCTGTAACCTGTAGCATCATGTATAACCGACACAGACCATCCCCAGTAAGAGATCGACTTCCAAATTAATTTCCCAGTAAGTCTCACCAGACCCTGATCTCTGGATTATTCCTTTACAAACAACCAAGCGCTCAAATATCTTATGCTCTACCTTCACTGTCAACTGAGTATTCTCTGTACACCAACCATGTTTCCATTCTTTCACCTATCACAAGGCTCAAACCACCATCTCTTCAGTCTATATCTGGGCGCGTCTCAAACTTGATGTGCCGCTTACAGTTTCATGTTTTAAAAACAAAGTCAAGTCCCTTCTCACTACTCATTTGTAACCATTCGTTACACACAAAATTCTATATCACGAGGTGTTAACCAATCCTTATTCCGCCTTCCAAAAATCTGATACAAAGTTGTCCATTTATTCTACCCTTAGATTCTTTTGTTGTTCTAATCTCTGATGTGGCCGTCCTCCAAAGATACTTATGTAGTAGATGACATATTCACCAGTCTCGTTGTGCTTCTTATCCTTCAGACGTTCTTCAATAATCTCTATGTGGCTTCTGAATGAACCTCTTCATACTTGATCCCTTCTCTTCTTGTAGCATGACCTTGAGTACCCCTGGCGAGATTGAAACCGACACCTTTTGGAGCCTTACCTATTACCTTGCTACTTCAGTCTTAGTATCGTCAGTGTAGTAGTCGTTCGCATTTTGCTTCTAGCTGGAAAGTAGTTCAATGCATCCTTAACGAACCTGGATGTGACTTATTCATATCCTTCCTGTACTCTCTGCTTGTTAAACTTACCTGTGTTGTCGAAGCTTAAGTCAGTCAAGAATCTCTACTGGTAATCCATCACACCCCACTTGGTACAAGTGATAATTCCTTAAATGTCCATTTCCTTGATCCTCAGCTGGTAATAACCAGATCAAAGATCAATTCCTGAAGACATTATCCCGTCTTGTAACCGGGCATTTAAACTCTTCATCCTTAACAGATGATAATAATGAATTCTACGGTACGACGCTCTGTCTAATCCATCCCTAAACCAGATACCCCCTCTGCTGAACTAGTAATTCTTTCTGCCAACCTAATACCATTCTTCACACTGTCCCTGATACTGAATCTGTTCATAGCCGCTCCTAAAGCATACTCCACAACTCCTTACATACCCATCTGAATTCCTACTGATCATTTCAGTTTCCATTCAATCCAACTTATATACTTCCAGTGATGTCCCTCTAAGTCAATGGTTGTCTCTTAACAAATTAACTCTCACCCAGGTTTATAACAAGGCTCTCATATGGCAGGCTCAATCACTTTCATTATGAACCCCTTTACCACCTGTACTATAATTCTTCTTTAAAAAGTTTCTGATTCATCCCCAACAAGCAATAATATCTCAAACCCCTCATATAACACCCTTGAGGCATATACTTCATATGGCAATCTTTCCTGGGAGATACACCACACCGAGCTCTTTTAGTTCATTATGTAACCAAAAATAAGGATCATCAAGTTAACCGTTCACCTCCGAGGAACTAGCCTCGGGCTTCGAATGTAATAAGACATTCCAATCTTCCATTCTCCAATCCTGGGCAATCCCTCCTCGGCTCTAACGTACTAAATCATCCCATGTAGACAATGTGTCCTTATCTGGTATCTTTCCAGATGGCATCTCTAGCTTCTGGTGTATGCTAAATAACTTCACGAAGCCTCCCACCATCCTGACGGCTATCTTGTAAACTATACCCCTTCCTGTCAAAACCAAGAGACAAGGAACTATCAGGGGCTCTTTTGTTTTGATTACTAAGTATCTATCCTGACCAAATTCCACCAATGGGAATACTGTCGCTTACATTTCTTGTCCTTCTACATTCATGTTCCATACCTCATTCCTTTTTATCTCAGGTACCATGGCCGTCCCTGCTGCCCCGACACCGATGAAAACCTCATGCACCGGAGCGGCCCCGATGCCCTGGGTCATCCCAGAGCTTAATCCCTAAATGATTCATCATCTCCAGCTACATCCACTTATGTCAACTCCCAAAGTGGATTGACTAATTCACCAAGTTTGTTGACACACTCTATTGTTGTCTTACCATTCTAAACCATATTCATAAACTTATTAGTCCCCGTAGCTCTGACCACATTTGGGGTACCATTTTTGTGCATTCTTTTGCCACAACTACTTGACATAATCGCTCTGTCACAGCCTTTCATCTTTATTTAACCAATGATGGAATTAGCTATGCCATCCACTAATCAATTCCTAGGCCACTCCAACCCTTCCTCAAAACCAGGGAATTACGCCTCTAAAGCCTTTCATATAGTACTTTTGTCTGTCTGTATCTTCAAGTCAACCAACACTTGTGCCCCTGCTGTTACACTATACCAAACAAAAACCTGCTATTTTACCCATCTGGTCTTCTTTAGTAGACCTCACAACTTACTTACATACCAGCGAACATCCGCTGCGACCTTCAGGGCAGATGGAGGGTTCCAACTCCTTATCTATCATTTACAACTCCTACCATATCATTACCAAGTCCATTTAACCATTCCGAGCACAAACAGTTTGAATTTACTTGCCATTACTGACTAAACCCCTCAGCCCTGATGTTCATATCCAAAACCATTCCACAGGCAGGTCCCAACAATCACAATAGCCATACGCATATAAAGCATAACAAACATCAATCCACATTACTATGCATTAATTAACAACTTCATTACCACTAAATATAATCATGTTCATCATGCTTTCCATATACCAATAAACAGATAAAACACGTAAATTCAATTTAACCAATTAACCACTTGTAATCAATATACAAACCGTTATTCAAATATCCATCCACATGCAATAGCAATGATAATCAGCACGCCTCGATATTATCACACAGCAGTCTAAGGCCAGGTCCTATCAAAATCTCATGCTTCCTATTATTCACACAAATTAATGCATTCATATTCCATTCAAGCACTTAAGCATATAATCTCATGTATTCAATTACGAAACCCTAAGTCGAGCTTGTCTTTAGCGGCAAGTGTACATATCCAGCCAATCTTCAGGAACTCTTAAATGTAGACCGCTCTGATACCAAGTTGTAACGCCCTGGTTAGCCAAGACCGTTACATTATGTGATTATAAAGGTGCAAGACTTGCTAATCAAGTCATATAGTTGGAAACGTGGTCCTAAAGTCATAATTAGGCAAAGATTAAAAGGTTTTAGTCATAAACAAATAATTTTCATATAAAATGATTGTTTAGTACATGGGATCCCAAAACAGGGTATAAAAGACATGTTTACAAAAATTCCAAAAGTTATAAATAACCATGGCCACTCTAATGGAAAAATATACATTTTAGGTTTCTGTCCCTGTAAAAACCCTCGACCATGGCGGCCGAACAGCTGACTATGTACATCTCGCCCCCAGAGCTCTCCAACTCATGGTTGAACCACCAACCCTTACCTGAACCTGCACCACGTAGCACCCGTGAGTCGAGGCCCAGCAAGAAAACATAATATCACAGTGTTATCCAATAAATTAGCATTGGTGACGTGGCAAATAACCTCTAGACACGTGGCTGATACCCGGAAGCGTCTGCTAGAGTATCTACCAGGAGACACAGTAGAAGCAGGGCAAGCCTGTCTTACCCGCGACCAATCTGGTCGGTAGTTCCGCATACAAGGCAACATTTGTGGGAAGATCTTTATGAATCCTGAATTTATCTCATACAATCTTCTGGATATCCGATTATTCAGGGAAGAATATCTGTAACAATCTCTTGTAACCCTCCTTGAGCCTATAAATAAGAAGAGATAGCTCAAAGGAGGGGACTTTTTTTTGGGCTTTTGAATCATAGGAAACGATAGTAATTCTCCAAGTAAATCTGTATTGTTCTTTAGAGGAGAGTGAAACTCATTGAACCCTGGTTCTTTGATCACCCTTCTGATTTTATATCAATATCATTCTAAGTGGACGTAGGTCATTACCAGATCCTGGGGCCGAACCACTATAAATCACTGTGTTTTCTTTACTTTTGTCATTGCGTTCTTCTCTATACATTCGTCCACATCAATCACGTTTTGACTCCGTATCAGTTGACCAAATCTTGGGTCAACACACAGCATGATCAATATCAATAATCAAATGTTTCACAAGCATAACCAAGTATTCAGCAATTCATAAAATTCACCTATTCAATGATAACAAACAACAAATTAACAATTTGTCATCCAGATAATCTACATATCATATTCATCAGGCTAACAACAATAATCACATTCATAATCAATAGTTTATCACAACCATCAAATGATACTCAGGGTTGACGCCCTTAGGTTGCACCCTTTGTTTAACCCACTGTCTTTGGCTCACTTAGGTCGCCCCAGTGCTATACCCACTGACTCCGGCTAGCTTAATCGAGCTCAGTGATTAATAAGTTGTCCTTAGCTACCAGTGGCTGAGCCGCGCCCTATGCATAAATATTGATTCCGACACTCTTAGGTCATTTATCATATGTCCACGTGGCGTAATACCACCTCATGACATTATATACAAATATAGGGAACTCTTAGTCCCAGTACAATCACATATCACAATCATACAGTAATGTATACAAATATATGGAATACTTAGTCCCAACTTAACCACCTAACCGGGTGCAGTTTTCTTACCTTAGATTCCGATAGCTTTGAATAGCGAAATTGACCTTCAAGCATGATCTCGTCCGAGCCCTAGCGTACACCTAGTCACAGCCACAAATTAGAATCATCACCAAACTTCAATTCCAAAACCTAGCCTCAGGACCAATCCCGAGCCCTCGAGAAGCCCTAATTGCACCAAACAGAGTGGTGGAATCAAACCCCAAGCCCCTTGGCAAAAACCCTAGGAAATAACCCAAAAATCCCTTTCTAGAAACGAGGTTGCGCTACAGCGCCCTAAAGTGGGCACTATGGCGCTACAGCCAGAGCCAAAACACCCCAAGCACCCAAGCCTAGCACTGTAGTGCCCAAGGGCTAGCGCTACAGTGCTACTTCCAGATCCAAAATGCCCTCCGTTTTCTTCTTCGATTTTCCTTGAACCAAAACTCCTCCAAACCTCAACCATACTCCAAAATGAACCTACCATAATCTATAACTCACCCAACATAACCCAACAACCTCAATTCTAACCTCATGCACCATCAATCAAAGAAAACAAGCATTGAACTCAGAATTCAAGAACTCATCTGAAAATCAGCAACTACCTAGCAATTCAAGATGACCAAGCCCAGAAATCCTCACCTTTTTATGGAGAGCCCAAACCTAGGTTGCCTCTATTGTCCTTCCAGTCCTTAGCTCCTCAATCCCCAACGCTCAATTCCCTTAAGTTCCATCCAAAACTCAAGTTTAGAAATCCATTCTAGCAAAATTCAGAAAACTCACTAAAACCTTGAAATCTTACCTCAATTGAGTGGCTAATCTCTTCCAAACCCTCTAGCTTCACCAAGGTCCCTAGCCCCAAGCTCCAAACTGAGTTTCCCCTGAGTTACAGCCTAAAAAATCCTCAAGGTGAGGAAGAGAACAATGTATCGATAGGGAGAGGGAAGAAGAGTTTCTATTTTTCTTCTTTCTCTTTTGTTTCTTTCCTACAGCTTCCATCTCATTCTACACATTCCACTAAGTGCATAAAGGCATAAAACACCCTTAGTGCTTCTTAACCAGCAAAATGACTATTTTGCCCCCCCCCCCCCCATTTTATACCTAAGTATTAAATCATCCTAAGGGCATTTCAGTCATTACTCTCAATTCCGCTAATTCCCCGAGTGTTCCTAATAATTACTGCTTACATCCTGACACCTAACTAATCACCAATTATTTTCCTCAGTATCAAATAGTCTCCAATATATTTCCCAAATTCCCAAAAATACCACCAGGCTCCCCCGAGCCGGGAATAAATCTCCACTGTGACTTTTTCGCTAAATCGCTCACGAAGATCGCCTTAAGTCTCAAACCGCAAATATATCCACATAATAATGTGGTCTCAACAATTTATCACATATATTTACATTTATGCCCTCAACGAGCCAAAATTACAAACATGCCCTTATAACCAAGACAGGGCTCACATGCACATTTAATACTCATAAGCATGCATCTATTCATATCCATGTACTCATATAATCATGCATGCCACAAAACCATGCATTTAATCATTTATTCACATGAATACCAATTATGCCATCCTGACACACTAATCAAGGCCCTTAAGCTCTAATTAGCAATTTTGGATCATTACAGCTAACCTTTCTCTTTCTTGGCTACAACACGAATATACTAGTGTGTGCTTGTAGTAGTAGATTACACTATTTTTGTTTGGGTCGTTAAGACCAGAGTACGCTTAATGCCTACCTTTGTAATGCTTATGCATTATGCAAGTTAATGGTAAGTGAGTTCAGATTAGAGCCAGGACATGGTGAAATTATAGTCCAGGTAGGAGCCAGGACATGGTAAAATTTTAGTCTGGGTTGGAGCCAGAACATGATGAAATTATAGTCCGGGTTGGAGCAAGGACATGGTAAAATTTTAGTCTGGGATGGAGCCAGGACATGGTGAGATTATAGTCCAGGTTGGAGCCAGGACATGGGGAAATTATAGTCAGGGTTAGAGACAGAAGATGGTAAAATTTTAGTCTGGGTTGGAGACAAGACATGGTAAGATAAAGTCCAAGTTGAAGCCAGGATGCTAATAGTGAATCCGAGTTGGAGCCAGGATCATTTGTGTTTGTTTGAATTGATTTAAATTGTATAATTATATATCTTGAATGTTCTGGGATTTTTCTGAGTGCGGGTTGATATGATATGTATGAAATGGGTTGTTGGGCGCAACCAATGTCCTTAATTTCTATATGGATATTGTTAAGAATTGTATGATAGTGTTGAAATTTCATCCAATACCCTAGTGATCAGTAGTGATATCTACCTTAGGGCAACCCGTTACTAAGTTTAGTATATTTGTGTGCAAGGCTATTCTTACTAAGCGTTTTTGCTTACCTAGTTGTTTCATGTTGTAGGTAATTGCAAAAACAAAGTGGAGCAGTGAGTGCCAGAGTCTGCTTATGGATGTGTACATGTGGCCCAACCTAGGAAGGTTTTTGATGGAACACAATTTTGAAAAGAAACGTTGGGAGCGTGTTATTTCTTTTATGACATTTATTTTGCTTTAACTCTGAAAAAGACAAGTTGTAATTCCGTTTGCTAAAACTATTAGTGTGCGCACACGATCTTTTTAAAAGTTTTTTTATATGGATTTTCAGTACAGTGAATTAAAGTAAAAGTTTAGATTTTCGCATGTTTTGGTCTTTTATGTTTTGAGGGTCGTAACAACTTTATTTCCATCCCCCTAAGGAAGGTTTCTAGAAATATTAATACCAAGGTTGACTTCTTACAAAGAAAGGAAGGAGTGGTGTATTTTAGGCTTGACCGACCCTAAGATGGCACTCTCTAAGTTAAGTCATGAATTCTTAAATAATGAGTTACACTTACAAAGATGCAATAAAGCTTTTACAGTGGATAATTGCATATTGACCAAACCAGCGGTACTTTATTTTTAAAAGAGAAAATAAAGAGTTATTTTGAGTTTTAAATAATACAGATAAGATTCTCTTATAATCTATCTAAATTTAACTTTACCGACCCTAAGGCGACACTTTATTTGTTGGGTAGTTTTATCGTGGAATAGTAAATGTTTATTTATGTGTTTTAATTGTTGCATTCATGCATCATATTTACTTTCTGAATAATTGATATTTTTCAAATAGGAATATTGTTGTATTTTATTTCTTTCAGTAATGTCGAACGGTGGCAATCCTATAACTGCATTACTTTCACTTGAAAAACTTAATGGTGATAAATTTATAAGATGGAAATCAAACCTGAATCTTATGTTAAACTGTGAGAACCATAAAATTTTCCTAACTAAGGAATGTCCTAAAGAGCCTGCTGCCACTGCCTCGAAGAATGGTCGATACAAATATGATGCCTGGATTCAATCCAAAAACAAGGCCAAGTGTTACATGATTGTGAGCATGAATGATGTTCTAAGAACAAAGCATGTAACGCCCTGGATAGCCAAGACTGTTACACTATGTGTTTATAAAGGTGCAAGACTTGCTAATCAAGTCATTTAGTTAGAAACGTGCTACTGAGACTGTAGTTGAACTAGGGTTAAAAGATTTCGGTCACAAAAGTTACATTTCATACGTTCAAATATTCTTTTACATGGGATCCCAAAAGTAATAACATTTAAAAGACAGTTTAGAAAATTTCAGGTTTAAAGTACAGCTACTAGCCACTCTAAGGGCAAAACAGACATTTAGGCTTTTCCCGTCCTGTACCACTCCTCGGCCGTGGCGGCCGATCAGCTGACTATGTACATTCAACCCAAAGCTCTCTAACTCAAGGCTGGTCCACTTTGTCCTTGCCTTTACCTACACCACGTAGCACCCATGAGCCAAGGCCCATTAAGAAAACGCAATAACATAGCATAATCAACAATCAAACAATCAGATAACTCATACAGTATAACCATATACTCAACAATCCAAACCATTCATATAATCATGCATTCAACATACTAAGCTCATCAGCTCACATTAATAACCAATTCACATATTATAACCAATTCACATGTAATAACCAGGGTCGACGCCCTTAGGTCGCACCCCCTATTTATCCCACTGACTCCGGCCCGTTTAAACCGAGCTCAGTGAATATCAAGCTGTCATCAGCTATCAGTGGTCGAGCCACGCCCTGTGCGCAAATATTGATTTCGGCACTCTTAGGTCGTTTATCACATGTCCCATGGCATAATACCATCTATGACATCATACAGATATAGGGAGCTCTTAGTCCCAATATAATCACATAACTGGGTGCAGTTTTCTTACCTTTGATTCTGCTAGCTTTGTTCAATGAAGTCAACTCTCAAGCACGATCTCGTCCGAGCCCTAGCATACACCTAGTTACAGCCACAAATTAGAACCATACCAAACTTCAATTCCAAAACCTAGCCTCGGGACCAATCCCGAGCCCTCAGGAAGCCCTAATTCCACCAAACGGGGTGGTGGAATCAAACCCCGAGCCCCCGGGAAAAAACCCGAAGAAATAACCCAAAAATCCTCTTCTGGAAACAGAGTAGCACTACAACACTACAAAGATGGCGCTATAGCACTACAAGCAGAGCCAAAAAAACTCCCAGACAACTAGGCCTAGCGTTGTAGCGCTACATCGCTAGTCACAGCACAGCCAAACCCTGTTTTTTCTTCCTTCGATTTTCCCTGAGCCAAACCTCTACAAATCCTTCCAAACTTCAACCAAACACCAAAACAAGTCTACCAACATGTATAACTCACCCAATATGACCCAACCACACAAAACTCAACCACATGTACCCCAAAATAAAGAAACCACCCTGATTGAGCTTGAAGCCAAAAACTCAGCAGAAACCATAACAGTCCAGAATTCAAGTGACCAAGTCCAGAGTTTCTTATCTTCAATGGGGAAATTCAACCTTAGGCTATCCTCCACACCTCCTTAGCTTTCACTCCTCAAAACCTCAGCCTTAATTCCCTAGAATTCCCATTAAAACTCAGCTCGGAAATCCATTTCAACACCAAAACCAGAAATTGAAGAAAACCTTGAAACTTACCTCAATTGTGTGACTAACTTCAGCTAAACCTTTAGCTTCACCAAAGATCCTAACCCCAAGCTTTAGCCTAAGCTTTCCTGAGTTAAAGCTCCAAAATTCCTCAAGAGATGGTGATGCAAGAGGGAACCGAATGAGAGAAAAAGGAAGAGGTTAAGTGTTCTATTTTTCTCTCTTTCTTTCCTTCCTTCTTCTTTTCTTTTCTTTTTCAGCTTCCTTTAGTTTCTAAACATTCCACTAAGTCCATAAAGGCTGAGTATGACTTATCCTTTTATTATACCAAATGACCATATTACCCTCCCATTGAATCTAAGCCCTTATTCCCTCCAAGGGCATTTTGGTCATTTGTTCCCAATTCCCGCTAATTCCTCGAGTGTCTCTAATATTTACCACTTACATCTCGACACCTAACTAATCACCAATTATATTCCTCAATATCAAATAATCTCCAATATACTTCTCAAATTCCCATAAATACCCCCAGACTCCCACGAGCTGGTTATAAATCCCCGCCATGACTTATCCGCTAAACTGCTCACTAGGATCACCTCGAGTCGCAAGCTACAAGTATATCCACATAATAATGTGGTCTCAAAATTTTATCACAAATATTTACATTTATGCCCTCAACGGGCCAAAATTACGAATTTACCCTTATAACCTAATCAGGGCCTACATGCATACTAATACACATAGTCATGCATCACATTTATCTAAATAATCATATAAGCATATAATCATGCATTTTCACCATTAATTCACATAACTTCCAATTGTACCCTCCCGGCACACTAATCAAGGCCCTTAAGCCTTATTAGTAATTTTGGGTCGTTACAAACCATGAAACCATGAAAACTGCGTTTGAGATAATGGATTCTCTACAAGCCATGTTTGGGCAGCAATATGATCAAACTAGACATGAGGCTACTAGAACCTACTGACTACTAAGATGAAGAAAGATGTTACTGTGCGTGAACATATCTTGAGCATGATTAACGTGATGCATGACGCAGAAATCATGGGTCCATCATTGATAAGCGTACACAAGTAAGCATCATACTTGAATCACTCACTCTTTCCTTTTCTGCGTTCACCACCAACTATATTATAGATAAGTTGGAATTCAACATGACACATCTGTTGAATGAACTGCAAACATTTGATTCTCTTAACAAATAAATTAAAAAAGAGGCTGAGGCAAATGTGGTAGAGGAGAAACCTTCAACCTCTGAGAATAAATCTAAGAAGAGGAAGAAGAACAATGATAAAGGAAAGGGTAAGAAGTCCAAGAAAAGCAAGAAGGCACCAAAATCCAAGGAGAACAAGAATGACAATAACTCCAAGAAGAAAGAACCAAAAGGAAAATGTTTCCACTTTGGAGTTGAAAATCACTGGAAGAGTGTTGACGTGGTTTTTCGCCAACAGTAGATTAAGAAATCAAACAAGAAAGATATTAGTGCTTATTTGCAAACCGTAATGAACTATGTGAATAACTTCTCACATACACAATTTTACGTGGTTCAATGATTAAAATTCACCTAGTCCACGAGACAATATTATTACTCTCTCACAATGTAACGCCCTGGATAACCAAGACCGTACATTGTGTGTTAATAAAGGTGCAAGACTTACTAACCAAGTCATTTAGTTGAAAATGTGTTGCTAAACAATTATTGAACTAGGGTTAAAAGATTTTGGTCATAAAAGATAAATTTTCATTTAAATAAGCGTTTGTTACACGGGATCCCAAAAATAGGGTTAAATAATAGCTTACAAAATTTTCAGAGGTTATAAACAACCACAAGCCACTCTAATGGCAAAATAGGCATTCTAGGGTCTCCTGTCCCTGTATCATCCCCCGGTCATGGCGGCCAAGCAGACGGCTATGTACATTCCGCCCCCAGAGCTCTCCAATTCAGGGTTGATCCAGTTTACCCTTGCCTTTACTTGCACCATGTAGCACCCGTGAGCCAAGGCCCAGCAAGAAAACCATATAACAGAGCATAATCAATAACAGTAATCAAACAACTCACAAAACATTAGCCAGACATTCAATAGACCATAGCAATCACATAAACAGTGACATCAATCAACGAATCCATAATCTATTATCCAGGTAATCAACAAACCAAAATCATCAGATCCACAATGGTAAACATATCATGAAATTTCCAAGGTCGACGCCCTTAGGCCGCACCCTCTGTTTATTCCACTGACTCCAACTCACTTAGGCCGAGCTCAGTGATTATATAATTAGCCTCAACTACCAGTGGCCGAGCCGTGTCCTTGTGCGCCAATATGAATTCTGGCACTCTTAGGTCGTTTATTTCATACTCACATGGCATAATACCATCATACAACATTGCATACAAGTGTAGGGAACCCTTAGTCCCAACTTATCCACATAAAAGGGTGCAGTTTTCTTACCTTTGGTTCCAAGCGGAGAAGGTGAACTAATTTCGAGCACGGTCCCTAGCCTCGAGCCTTGGTCCCAACTTATCCACAAACCTAGTCACAAGAGTCATTGATATCTATCAAATTCCAATCAGAAATAAAATACTTAGGTAGCAAAACTAGCCGCCGGAACCTCAATTTCTACTAAATCGGGCAGTAGAAATTATCCCGAGCCCCTTGGTTCGAACCCCCGAGCCCTAACAACACTAAGAACACTTCTAAGCTCAAAAACCCCCAAGCAGGTCGCGACTTGCCCCAAGTTAGAGAGCAAGCTCTCACGCCAAAGGGGAGGCAGGTCGCGACTTGGCTAGGCAAGTCGCGACGCACCCCCAAGTCAAAGAACTCCCACCGCCAGAAGGGCCACACGCACCGCGGCGCCCCCAGGCTGGGTTGTGACGCCATGCCAAAATCACACAACTTTACCCAGAATTTTACCCAACATCTTTCCCCAATTCAAAACCAATCAACAACAACTCATAATTAATTTACTCACATAAACCACTCAAACACCTCAACAACATACCTCAATTAATACCCCAATTCAACATCAAGAACCCATAATCAAACTTACTCTTAAGCCCCAAGCTACTCAACATAACTCTACATAGCTAACCATAATTATCAACTAATCACACCCATAAATCCAGCAACAATTCAGAGATGAAATTGGAGCTCTTACCTCAAAGTAGCTGATTTTCCCTCTAAGTTTCTAGCTTCAACACCCAGCTTGAACCCCCTTTACTTTCTATTTAACTTCTCCAAGCTTCAAGCTTCTTCAACAGCCAAGAAATTAAACACCAAGAGTGAGAGGGAGAAGAGAAATCACGAAGGGATGAGAGAGAGAGAGAGAGAGAGAGATGCGACTTTATCCTTCTTTCTTTCCTAAAGTACTCTCAACTATTCTGCCTTATTCTAACATAAAAATCTGATCATATCCTTAACTTAGGAAATGACCATAATGCCCTCCCAAACAAAACTAACATATAACTTATTCTAGGGGTAGAATGATCATTTATTCCCAATTCCCACTAATTCCTCAAGTGTTCCTAATATTTACCATTTAAATTATGTCATCAAATTAATCACCAATTATTTACCCAAAGTCTAATGATCTCCAGTATATCTCCTAAATTCCCAAAATTACCCCCAGTGTAGCGACCCAAATTTGCTAATAAGGCTTGGGGCCTTGATTAACATGCCTGGAGGGCAATAAATGGTTTATTATGATAATATATGTGTATTTGATGATTATGTGATTAGAAATGCATGTTTAGGTGAAGTAAATATACATGTGGGCCCCATTTGGTTGTTAGGGGCAAATTGGTAATTTTAGCCCGTTGAGGGCATAAATGTAATATATGTGATATTCTTGATATAATGGTGATATATTTGTGATGCACGTTCCGAGACGGTCTTAGAGAGCTATTCTACTTAAAGTCACAACGGGATTAAATACTCGGCTCGGGAGGAGCCTAGGGGAATTTCGGAAATATTATAAATTTAGTTGGGGACTCTTAATTAATGGTTAATGGTATTTTAGTAACTTTGGTAACCATAGGTAACCATTGAGGATGGTTACTCTAAGTGAGAAAATGGTAGTTTTGTAAGAGGATAGGAAAGGTCTAAGTTGCCCTCGAGGATTAGTTAGAATATGGGTTAGATGGAAGGGCAAATGGTTCTTTTGGCTGGGATTTAGATAACTATGGCTGAGTGGGAAAGCTATTCACGTTTCCTACACTTAGACAAATTCAACTCTTACTGAAAGTTAAGGAAAAGTTAAGAAGCAAGAAGGAGAGGAAGGAAGGGCAAATCTCTTGGGATCAAGAAAGGGGTTTAGGGCTGAGATTGGAGCAAATGAATTCAAGCTTTAGCTCAAGGGTGTGTTAATCACAGAGGTAAGAAATTCAACCATGGTTTTTCTTTAAAGTTTAAGCTTGTTTTGAGGATTTGAGAATGAGGGTTGAAGCTGAATTTGCAGCTTGTTGTTTATGAGAATTCAGCTGGGAATGGAATGTGCACATGGCCATTAACGGTGCAAAAGCGAGACAATGAGGTCTCAAGTGAACATAGCAAAGGTGTGTGTGTTATCACCAGTTTGTTATCAAGGGATAGTGGTTCAATGCTCCGGCAACCAAAATTTCAACAAACTTTGTGATAATTACACTAAGGTAAAATTCAAGTCGAAAGACATTTTACTTTATGCACCAATGCAAAGGTTTCCATAGAGAGTCATTATTTAATCAAGTGGGGGAATATTATATTTTAATATAATGTTTTGATTGATTAAATAAGTGTTACAAAAAGTGATCATTTAATCTAAGTGGGGGAATGTTATATTATTTTAAATAATATAATGTTAGATTAAATAATGTGACATAATGTGATTTGTCACACAAATGTGATTTGTCACACCTTGTAACATATTATTGAGAGTCACAAAATTGGACACATGTATGTGCCCAAATGTGACATATTTTGGAGTTACAAACTTGTAACTCCCAAATATTACCCAATAATGTGTAGATTTGATATTACACAATTTGATTTGAATTTCTTAAAGCCATATGTGAAATATGGCTGTTAGAGATGTGATTTTAACTCCCATAATGTGTATGGAAGTTACAAAATCAAGTGAGAATGAATTTGGAACGTTTTGGCAAATTTGGAAAATTGGTTGCTGAAAAAACGACTTGGGTCGCTGCCTATGTTTTTCAGGCAGCAGCCCAAGAGGTAAAAATAGGCAAAAACACACTGTGGGCCGCGGCTCGTGTTTTTCATGCCGCGGCCTGAGCGGCTGACAGCATTTTCCAACTTCGGTTTTTATTCAATTTTGAATGTTTCCAATAGCCAAGTAACTCCCAAGTCTCTATTTTAATTCCATAAACATCCAATTAATCATTGGTAACATCCATGAGGGTTGGTGGAATTTGAAATTCAAAGGGTGTCTCAAAACTCTATAAATAGGAGCCTAATGCTCACTTGTAAGACACACCATTTTTTCATCCACAAAGCACTTGGCTGAAAAATACACCTTGAGGCTTGATTATTCCAGAGAGCTATTTCCTTGAGAGATCCCTTAGTGCTTAGAGAATAGGGGGAAATAAGCTTTTGGACAAAGGTCTTGAACCTTGTTCAAGTTTGTGATCCCCACTACTCTACACTTTGGTTGTGTGAGAGTTTGTTTGTGTTTTCATTCTTTTGTTCTTCTTATTTACTTGTATTATTATAGTATTGAGTCTGTAATCTTCTTCTTCTACATCTTTCTATTTACTTGTATTTTGAGTAATTGAGTTGTAATATTTATTTAATCAATTATCTTGTCCATTGTATGTTTGCATAGAGTTGTATTTTTGGTTTTTCCATATTTCCATTGAGTATTAATATATATTCTCTAAAAGCTACATGTTTAGAGAAGATGCCCACATCTGGTGGGATGTTGTGGTTTAGAGAAGGAATGTGGCAGTCATGTCCTGGGAAGAATTCAAGAATATCTTCAACGAGAAATATTACAATGTAGCAGTCCGAGCTGCAAAGATTGACGAGTTCATCAACCTGACTCAGAACCGGTTGACTGTGACAGAGTATGCTTTGAAATTTGATCGATTGGCGAAGTTTGCGCCAGATTTAGTGCTGACGAATGCGGCAAGGAGAGACAGATTTGTACGGGGGTTGAACGTTATGATCGCCCGTGATGTGAAGATTACTTTGGATCTAGGGACTACTACCTATGCTCAGGCTGTGGACAAGGCCCTTACAGCTGAGGGGGTCGAGGACCAGATCTGGAGAGAGAGCACTGTTAGGCGCGATGCTAGGAGGACAGTGCCTCCTTTTATTGGATCCAGTCGAGGTAGTGGCCTCAGTGAGCAGTAGAGGAAGGCCCCAGATTCCTTCGATCCTCCCAGTTTTGATAGGAGGGCACGAGGTGCTTTTGGTGGCCGTCAGGGCGGAAGTGACAACTGGAGGAGTTTCCTAGTGTGTCCTCGGTGCAGACGACGACACCAGGGTGAGTGCAGGATCAGGGCCTGCTTTGTCTGTGGGAGTGCCAATCATTTGAAGAAGGACTGCCCACAAGCCAGGAAGGAGGAGCCGAAGTAGGGTAACAGTCTCGCTCCTGCCAGAGTGTTTACCTTGACTCAGACTGAGGCGGAGGCTAGCCCCTCAGTTGTGACAGGTTAAATTTCTAGTGCTGGGTCTTTGTATACTGCATTGTTTGATTCGGGAGCTACCCACTTGTTTGTGTCTGCTAGGGCGATAGATCAGCTGTGTAGACCTAGTGTTGTGTATGCAAGGGATTTCCAGACTTTGTTGCCAACTGGGGAACTGGTAGTCTCTAGGAGATGGATTAGAGCTTTACCAGTAGAGGTAGATGGTAGGGAATTGTCTGTTGATCTGATTGAGCTTGCGATGGATGACTTTGATATGATCCTAGGGATGGATTGGTTAGAAAAGTATGGGGCGACAATAGACTGCAAGCACAAGATGGTGACTTTTGAACCAGAAGGGGAGGTACCCTTTGTGTTCGTGGGGACGTCTAGTGGATCGCGAATACCTATTATTTCAGCATTGAAGGCTAGAAATCTGATGCAGGAAGGTTGCATAGGATTCCTAGCAAATGTTGTGGACACTTCTAGGGTTGAGTCGGTTGGACTGGGTGAGACTAGATTGGTGTGTGAATTTCCAGATTTATTTACAGCAGATCTACCAGGCTTGCCGCTGCAGCGGGAGATTGACTTTGTTATTGAGTTAGCGTCAAGGGTGGAGCCAGTATCTAGAACACCTTACAGAATGGCTCCGGCGGAGTTGAAGATTCAGTTACAGGAGTTATTGGATTTGGGGTTCATCAGACCGAGTTTCTCACCATGGGGTGCTCCAATGTTGTTTGTTAAGAAGAAGGATGGAACCCTTACAATGTGCATTGACTACAGGGAGCTAAACAAGCTGACCATTAAGAATAAGTATCCACTGCCTAGGATTGATGATTTGTTTGACCAGCTACAGGGAAGTACAGTGTTTTCCAAAATTGATCTCCGATCAGGTTACCATCAATTAAGGATCAAAGAAGAGGACATACCAAAAACCACTTTCGGCACGAGGTATGGACACTATGAATTCCTGGTCATGTCCTTTGGATTAACCAATACTCCAGCAGCTTTTATGGATATGATGAATAGAGTTTTCAAGGACTATTTGGACAACTTTGTGATTGTGTTCATTGACGACATCTTGGTGTACTCTCGGTAAGAGACAGAGCATGAGCAACATCTGCAGTTGGTATTGCAGCGGTTAAGGGAGGATAGGTTATATGATAAGTTTAGCAAGTGTGAGTTTTGGTTGCCGCAAGTCACGTTTCTGGGCCATATCTTTAGTAAGGAGGGGATACTGGTTGACCCAAGTAAGATTGAGGCAGTAAGAGATTGGCCTAGACCGAGCAACGTTCCAGAAGTGAGAAGTTTTCTAGGATTGGCGGGATATTATCGACGGTTTGTTGAGGGGTTCTCTAGGATAGCCACACCATTGACAGAATTGACGAAAAAGAAGACAAAGTATGTTTGGACAGATAGATGTGAGAACAGTTTCAAAGAATTGAAGCGGCGATTGATCACTACGCCAGTGTTGAGTTTGCCAACAGGTAATGAGAAGTTCGTGGTTTACTGTGATGCTTCCAAACAGGGTGTGGGGTGTGTGCTGGTGCAAGCTGGTAAGGTGATAGCCTATGCATCGAGATAGTTGAAGGAGTATGAGCAGAGGTATCCCACGCATGATCTGGAGCTGGCAGCGGTGGTATTCGCACTTAAGATTTGGAGACATTATTTGTATGGTGAGAAGTGCGAGATATACACCGACCATAAAAGTCTGAAGTATTTCTTTACTCAAAAGGATTTGAATATGCGCCAAAGACGGTGGTTGGAGTTGGTTAAGGATTATGATTGTGATATCCTTTACCATCCTGGGAAGGCTAATGTAGTGGCTGATGCATTGAGTCGGAGAGGCCCAGGACAGCTGTTTAGTTCGAGGCAGATATCTGATAAGCTGGCTGAGGAGATGACTAGAGTGGGAATAGAGTTGGTGGTTGGCCGGTTATCCAACATCACTCTTTAGTCTACACTCCTTGAGAGGATCAAGGAGGCACAGGGGAAAGATTCCCAGTTGAGAGATCACAGAGAAAATGTCTAATCGGAACGGCAAAGGACTTTTCTCTTTCAGAGATGGGGTTACTGAAGTACAAAGGTCGGATTTGTGTTCCGATGGATTCTGTTATCCGACGGGAGATTTTAGATGAATCGCATACCACTCCCTACTCTCTACATCCAGGTACGATGAAGATGTACCAAGATTTGAGAGCTTTATATTGGTGGTCGGGCATGAAAAGGGATGTGGTGGATTATGTGGCCAAGTGTTTAACGTGTCAGCAGGTCAAGGCTGAACATCAGAGGCCAGCAGGGTTGCTGCAGCCTCTAGGGATTCCAGAGTGGAAGTGGGAGGACATTACCATGGACTTTGTGGTTGGTTTGCCGAGAACTGTGGGACAGCATGACTCGGTGTGGGTGATTGTGGATAGGTATACCAAGTCAGCCCACTTTTTGCCTGTCAAGACGACTTATACTGTGGAGCAGTATGCTAAATTAAATGTGAAGGAAATTGTTCGACTTCATGGAACTCCGAGGTTGATAGTATCTGACAGAGAACCCACCTTCACCTCCAAGTTTTGGGAGAGCCTACAGAAGGCTATGGGCATGCAGTTACGGTTTAGTATCGCTTATCATCCTCAGACAAATGGACAGTCTAAGAGAACGATTCAGATATTGGAAGACATATTGCGAGCCTGCGTATTAGACTTTGGGGGATCTTGGAGTAAGTATCTTCCTTTGATTAAGTTCTTGTATAATAACAACTATCAAGCGACTATCAAAGTGGCTCCGTATGAGATGCTATATGGGAGGAAGTGTAGATCACCTATCCATTGGGACGAGATGGGTGAGAGAAGTTATTTGGGTCCTGAGATGGTTCAGAGGACCAATGAGGCGATTGAGAAGATTAGAGCGTGAATGCTCGCCTCCCAGAGTCACCAGAAGAGTTATTCAGACCTGAAACGTAGGAGTGTAGAATTTCAGGTTGGTGACCTTGTGTTCCTTAGGGTTTCACCTCTGAGAGGAGTGAAACGGTTCGGTGTTCGGGGCAAGCTGAGCCCTAGGTTTGTTGGACCCTTTGAGATTCTAAAACGGGTTAGGGAGGTGGCTTACAGGTTAGCGATGCCTCCAGCCTTATCAGGGGTTCATAATGTTTTTCATGTGTCCATGCTCCAAAAGTATGTATCAGATTCGACACACATACTGAGTTATGAGAGTTTGGAGCTGGACCAGGATTTGTCCTATGAGGAGAAGCCGGTTCGGATTCTTGATCGGAAAGATAAGGTTTTACGGAGCAAGATCATCGCCTTGGTGAAAGTGCTGTGGAGGAACAGCAAAGGTGAGGAGGCGTTGTTCAGGTAATTTCGAGGACGAAATCCTTGTAAGGAGGGGATAGTTGTAGCGACCCAAATTTGCTAATAAGGCTTGGGGCCTTGATTAGCGTGCCTGGAGGGAAATAAATGGTTTATTATGATAATATATGTGTATTTGATGATTATGTGATTAGAAATGCATGTTTAGGTGAAGTAAATATACATGTGGGCCCCATTTGGTTGTTAGGGGCAAATTGGTAATTTTAGCCCGTTGAGGGCATAAATGTAATATATGTGATATTCTTGATATAATGGTGATATATTTGTGATGCACGTTCCGAGACGGTCTTAGAGAGCTATTCTACTTAAAGTCACAATGGGATTAAATACCCGGCTCGGGAGGAGCCTAGGGGCATTTCGGAAATATTATAAATTTAGTTGGGGACTCTTAATTAATGGTTAATGGTATTTTAGTAACTTGGGTAACCATATTTAACCATTGAGGATGGTTACTCTAAGTGAGAAAATGGTAGTTTTGTAAGAGGATAGGAAAGGTCTAAGTTGCCCTCGAGGATTAGTTAGAATATGGGTTAGATGGAAGGGTAAATGGGTCTTTTGGCTGGGATTTAGATAACTATGGCTGAGTGGGAAAGCTATTCACGTTTCCTACACTTAGAAAAATTCAACTCTTACTGAAAGTTAAGGAAAAGTTAAGAAGCAAGAAGGAGAGGAAGGAAGGGCAAATCTCTTGGGATCAAGAAAGGGGTTTAGGGCTGAGATTGGAGCAAATGAATTCAAGCTTTAGCTCAAGGGTGTGTTAATCACAGAGGTAAGAAATTCAACCATGGTTTTTCTTTAAAGTTTAAGCTTGTTTTGAGGATTTGAGAATGAGGGTTGAAGCTGAATTTGTAGCTTGTTGTTTATGAGAATTCAGCTGGGAATTAAAGGGATTTAGCTTGGAGTTGGAGTAGGAAGAAGCTCAAGGTAGAATTCCATCTTGAGGTATGAATTCCATGCATATTTGAAAGTTATTTCTAGTTTAGTTTAAGAATTCTGAAGGCTGGTTTAAACTTTGCAAGGGCTGGTTTAAGTTTTGAGAACTTTGAGCCACTAAGTGATTTTTGAGTTTGATTGTGTATCTAGGCTTGTTGTTGATGTTTATAAGTTGTTAGATGGTTTATTTGGGGTTTTGAATTGAATTTGGGACTTAGGTAAGTCTTGGTAATGATTTGGGAGTGTTTTGGCTCGGGGAAAACGTTTGGAGAAACCCAGATTTCTGGGTTCGCGAAGGGGCGCCGCGACCCTGTTCTTTTGCGCCGCGGCGCTAGGCTGCATCAGGGGAAAGGAACCACGCTGGGCGCCGCGGCACTTAGGGGCTAGTGCTCCAGCGCTAGGCCATTTCTAGGCAGGGGAAAATTTCAGTTTTTAGGCTTTTGCCCAGGGGGCTCGGGGGACACTTCCGCCACTTTGTGTGGGGATCCGGGAGGTCCCGAGGGCTCGGGATTAGTTCAGGAGATGCTTTTGAATCGGTTAGTAATGGGAGTGCTATTTATGTGTTGTGACTAGGTTCTCAGTGAGGCTCGGATTTGAGGGTCGTGCTCGAGGGTTCAGTGCTCAAGAAGCTCGGGACACAGGTAAGAAAGTTGTTGTACCCATAGAGCAGGGCAAGGCCCCATAGTTGTGTTGCAGGGCACAGCCCTATATGATTATATGTTGGGTGTAGCTCATCGATTATGTTAGTATATGTTTAAGTTATGTTTAAATTATGATGTGTATGCATATATGTGAATGATCGGCAAGGGTCGGGAACGGCGAAGGCCGGGAACGGCAAGGGGCCGGGAGCAGTGTTTAGCACGTGGAGTGCAAGTTTCCAGGGTAAGACCCTAAAGGATACCTGGGATATCCTTACGGTATAGACCGCAACCCAGGGCCTGGTAAAGCCCTGGGACGGCATGGCCGTATGTGTTTAGCTTGTTGGAAAATTGGTTATATGCTAAATGGTTCATATGCGTATGTTATCTATTTGTGTGGAGTTTTCTTGTTGGGCTTCGGCTCACGGGTGCTCTGTGGTGCAGGTAAGGGCAAGGAGAAAGTCAACCGACCATGAATATGGAGAGCGTGAATTGGCGCGTACATGTCTGGTCTGCCTGGCTGCCACGGCTAGGGGTATTTTTGGAAGTTGCTTGTAAAGAACCCTATTTTTTCGTGTAGTCGACTTTAAGTACATTTTGAGTTGTAAATATCTATAAACAGTACTTTGGGATCCCAAATGTTAAACATTTTATGTTTTTCAGTAAATGGAATTATTTTCAAAGTTTATGACTCTGTTTATGGTTTGCTTACACGTTTTCCTTAAAACCTTGATTAGCGAGTTAAAAGCATGTTTTAAACTCACTTAGTAACGGCTCTAAGGAAGTAGGGCGTTACACCCAAGCTCTCCCGAGCCGAGTATAGGTCCCTACCGTGACTATTTCGCCAAACCGCCCACTAGGACCATTGTGACAGTCAGAATCCCGTGATCCATAAGGGGAAAGACCGGGTAAGCTGTGCAATCCCACACCGCCTGGGGAAAGTGAAGTGTAATGATTCTAAGACTATGTAGGTATGGGACTACACAGTTGAAGAGGGCTTAAATGGATTGATGGGTACTACCTATATCAGGAAGGTGCATCTTCTTTTCGGTAGCCCATCACTTGAGAACTCCATGGTTAAGCGTGCTTGGCCTGGAGTAATCTAGGGATGGGTGACCTCCTGGGAAGTTTTCCCAGGAAGTATGCGAGTGAGGACAAAGCACACTGGAAAGACTTGTCTTGGTTTGTAGGGCCAGTCATCATTCCAGAAAGCAGCCATAGTGACGTGGGGCGTCACATAATGGTATCAGAGCGAGCCAAGGTTTATTGGTTCTGGAGATTGACCGAACATGTACGCTCGCTGTCAGTGACAAGCTCGACTCAGGGTTGGTTGGTATGAATAATTGATATGCTTAAATACGTGTTTAATGCCCTGTTTGCCTGCTTGTTGATATGGAGCATGATGAATGAGTTGACATATGCATGAAATACTGATAGGGCCTGGCCCTTGACTATTGCATGATGAGATTAAAGCGTGCTGAATAGCATTGTTGTTGCATGTGGATGAATATTGGGATAATGGTTTGCATGCTGAGTGTATGTGGTTAACTGCCTAGATTGAATCGATATGTTATATCTGTTTATTGGCTTGTATGAAGCCTGATGAGTGTGGATATACTTAGTTGTGATAAAATTTGGTAGCTGAATGCATGGCATTGTGGATTTGGCCTAATATGCTTTGTGTGTGCATGATAACTGTGATTATTTGGATTTAGTTGTGGATTGGTTCAGAGTGTGAACCCCGGGGTTGAGGAGGTTGGTCAGCAGTGGCAAATGAATTCAAGTTGTTTGTGCCTAGGATGGTTAAGTGGACTTGGTGTTGTTTTGTAGGGGGATTCGAGATAATAGTTGGAGATAGAGACCTCCATCTATCCCTGAAAGTCGCAGCAATTGATCGCTAGTGTGTGAGCGAGCTGTGGAGTTTAATAGTTGAGATGGGACAGAGTAACAGCGGACTTCTCTGGGAAAGAGCTGCTTTGTGTGCTTTGATAGTAAGGTTACCACTGTTGGTTTATTGTGAGGATATGGATAGACAAGAGTATTATGTGGAAGGCCTAAAGGGTGTTGTTCTCTGATTTTGAGGGAAATATAAGTTGACAAAGAATTGGACAGTGGATGGGCAAAGTTAATTCCACCCTTGGTTAAGAGGGTGAGGGATCATGATTAAAGGGTTGTGTCAAATGTTGTGACAGAGGGATGCCTGGAAATGGTACTCGGGCTGAGATATTGGCATGATGGGTTGGAAAGAACTCAGATGGTGAATTGATAGAAAAGGTTATAAAGACATGGTTTAAACTGTGGAGACTGGTGGGCTTACAAGCTTGGTTTGGAATGATAGGGTAACAACAGTGTAAATCAATGGGTTTTGTGAATTGGGTAATTCATTTTGGGAAATTGATGTAAACGGATGTGGTTGGAAACGATGATGACCCATTTAGGGATTGAACTCTGGAATAGTCCAAAGTATTTGGGCCGCTCCGATGTAAGAACTTATCATCTGTATGTGGATAGCGGAGAGGGCCAAGTTGTTTGAAGAACTAAGGAATGATGTATAGAGCATGAGTACCAGAGCTGCAAATGGCAGTGTTTCCTTCGATGAAGTGTAGTAAGGATAGATTCTCGGTAATCAAAGCAGAAGAACCATGGATAGCTTTATGGCTTCTAGTTTTGTCAGAAAGAGGGAAAATCAGACTGACAAGGTAGTTGTCAAGATAGTGATGGAAACCAGTGAAGGTATTTACTATGCACCAGAGGTAGGAGATGTCACCTGGAAGAATGTTGGGTGAGAGCATGGCTCCTACATAGAAAGATTTGGTATGTTAAGATGGATTTTCCATGGCTAGGGGATGGAAGACTGGAATGTCGTGTTATATTTGAGGTTGAGGCTAGTTTTTCAGAGTTGACTGGTTAACTGGAAGTTCACGTTTTTTTTGGATATATAACAGGCTGGAGGGGTTCGGTACTGAGAGTGTGTCAAGACAGAATTGGACATAGAGAATATGTTTCAAGATACTTTGCGAGGGGCTGAGGAATATTAAGAGGAATTAGGAATTCCTGGAAGAGGAATTGGGGGCACAAGTAATAAGGGAGCTCGTGGGGAGAGCGATAGAGCACGTCATATGGAAGTCTTGGCATGAGTCAGAATGGGAATAAATTCGTTAAGAAACAACTATGGATAGTGGAGAAAATCGATTGGAATACTTTAGTTGGACGGAATAAAAACTAAGCTGACTAGTAGTGATTCAGATAGGTGTACAAGGGAGGACTGGGCACGCTCCATAACTCGGCTACTGATAGGTTCGGTATCAGGGACATTATGAAAGATGATAATGGTTTGACAAGGGAAAAAAAAACTACTGAGGCAGTTGAAGAAGTTTGACCTTGGGGTGAATCAGTTAGAGTATCGCACTATGGAAATTGTTAGCAGCATTTGATATGGATAAAGAGATTAGATGCCCGGATACTAGACAAGACAATGACTCTGGGAGTTGATCTATGGTCTGGTTATCACCAGCTGGAGGTCAAGAAGTGAGACATTTCAGAAATCACAACTTATACCGGGTAGGGTGTGATGGATTGGTAACAAAGGTTCTTTTTAATTGGTTTAAGCGTTAGCGACTCAGGTGAGCTCTACAGATAGAAGGAATAGGAACTGTACGGACGAATCTCCTTCGAGGTTTATGGACGGTATGAGGGACTGCTCCAAGTCAGAAGTAGAAAGCGAACGACTGTGCCGAAGATGTTAGCATTAAAGAAGCGGGGTCACAGGTAAAGCTCCATGAAGTGTCAGTTTGGTCTTGCCAGGGGTATTCAGAGTAATGCTACAAGAAGAAGGGAGGACAGGTATGTAGAGGTTTGGTCTGAAGCCACAGAGAAGCTACTAAAGAACGTCTGAAGGATAGAGAGCAACAAGATTGGCAAACGCGTTATCCACTACACAAATGTCTTTGCAGAAATCTACTCCGGAGATTGGTGGAAAAACATCAGAACTTAAAGACAGACTGGATGGATAGTGTTAGATCAGGAGTTTAAAGGACAGAGTAAGAATTGATTAGTGCTTGGTAAAGCGGGGTTATGCGTGTTTTGGGTTGGATAAACTGTTACAGTGCGAAGAAGCTAACTTTTGGTGAAAGTAGGAAACTGTGAGGGGTGCATCACAGGTTGAGGCACGCCCGGGCTTAGACTGATGAGAGGATGGGTTAAGCCTCGTGGAAGGTAAAGCGAGAACATGGTAAATTTACTTTATTTAATGGGTAGGCAGAGTACGCATAGTAAAAGGTAACGAATATTTGGTCATTCGTAAGAAAGATAACGCTGAGACCCAGATTTAGTAAAAGCAACAGATGGGTGATTGGTGTTTGGAATCCCCGACCAAGGGGAAATTTAGTTAGAAGCGAAACTCCTAACTGGGAGACGTGTGTCAGTTAAAGAATTATGCCACAGATTGTAATGGGGTGGACAAGGAAACGACTGAGGTCGGTGTTGTGTTAGTATGTAATGATAAGCAGGAGAGTATCACTGAACTATGGAGTTCAAAGTGTTGGCTTTGGTTGAAACAGGGAGGAACCCTGTCAAGGTGGTACAAGTTGGGATACCAGGATCGGATGAAAGATCCAATGAGAACTTGGCGTAGAAATGAGAATCTTGAATGGATATCACTCCACCTCCTAGGGTATGTTGTACCGGGAGGGCTGAGCGGGTGACAGAATTTAGTGCCTTCCTTTGGACACAGGAGGGTAAAGTGATGTGGGGGTGTATCACAGGAGTAGACCACATTAAACTATAAGCAAGATGTTTGGACATGAAAAGTTTTAACTCAACTGAATGAGTTAAGGTAGCTGGTTCAGGAGAACTAGTAACAGGGTAGAACGTCAATGGTACTGAATTGAGACCCTATAATATTCTAAGATTTGGGAAAGAGCTATAGAACAAAGAGAACAAAGTGAGAATCCGGAATTATCGGTTGATTGCAAACGGAATAGTAGTCTGAAAGCTTAACAGATATCTTAAGGAGTTAAGCGTTGAGTATGCGAATACTTGAGATGTTAAGGAAATGTAATCCTTGATTAGTGAGTCCTGGTGACAAATACTGGCGTCTGGCTAAGGTAACATGAATGTAGGACATGGTAAGAGGTGAAAGATAGTGAATACTACAGTTTAGTATTGGTTCAGAGGGAAAGCCAAAGAGGTTGATGGAATTCTTAAGGCAGGAGTGTCTGCCTATCTAGAAGAATAAAAGAACTTGTACATTGTTAAATTTTGGGAAATAAAGTTCCGGGATAAGAGATTTGAGTCTCTCTAAGTAAGAGCAGACAAGAAATAGAATGGTGTTTAAAGAAAGAAAGGGGAGTTCTGACTCCTGATTCAACATAAATTCTGAGATTGTACCAAGGGTTAGGCCAGGGGCCTATAAATTGATCTCACCCTAGTAGGGGTGATGGTTTATGGATATTTCTAGAATCAGGAATGAGACAATGAGGTGATCATTGTGAGTTAAGCAGACCCTGAAGTTTCAACAGAGTTGTGGTGTAAGTAGAGGGCTTACGAAGGTATAGTTATTAGACAAGATCTTGTGGAACAAGATTGTTACTCTTGTAAGAGTATGGTCGAGGAGTAGAGTAAAAGCAGTGGACTTTGAAAATTATGGTCAGAGGTACGGGGTATACTGTCTTGTGGAGCAAGACCATCGCCTTGATTAAAGTGCTGTGGGGGAACAGCAAGGCTGAAGAGGCGACGTGGGAGCTTGAGTCCGATATGCGGGAGCGGCATCCCGAGTTGTTCAGATAATTTCGAGGACGAAATTCTTGTAAGGAGGGGATAATTGTAACACCCTAAGTTGCTAATAAGGTTTAGGACCTTGATTAGCGTGCCTGGAGGGCAATAAGTGAATTAATATGCTAATATGTGAATTTAAATGAATATGTGATTAGAATGCATGTTTAGGTGGTATAAATATGCATGTGGGCCCCGTTTGCATGATAGGGGTAAATTGGTAATTTTAGCCCGTTGAGGGCATAAATGTGATAAATGTGTTATGTGATTTGTACCACGTGAGTGTGGTGATATTAATGTGATGCACGTGCCGAGACGGTCCTAGAGAGCTAGTTAACTTAAAAGTCACAACAGGATTTTAATACCCGGCTTGGGAGGAGCCTAGGGGTACTTTGGGGAAATTTTGTAGTTGAGTTGAGAATTAGTGGTTAATGGTTATTGGTGATTGAGTAACTTGTGTAACCATTAGTAACTGCTGAGAGTAACAAGTTATAATGAGAAAGTGGTAGAATAGTAATAGAAATGAAATGACCAAAAAGGGCCTTGAGGTTTAGTTAGGAAAGGGTTTCTATGAGGGGTAAAATGGTCATTTTGGGTGGATGGATATGCTCAATTTGAGGGCTGGGGACTCTAGAACCATTTAACAAAAGAAAACAGAGGAACAAAAGGAAACTCAATTTCTCTCTATCGATGCTCTCTCTCTCCCTCTCTAAGGTGACTGAATTTGAAGGATTCTAAGCTAGAGCTCAAAGGATTCAAGGCTAGGAATGGGGAGATTGATCTACTAGGCTTAAAGGTGAGTTTTACTCAGTAACTTGACTGAATTCTGTAGAAAAATGCTAAGGTTAAGAGCTGATATGTGTGTTTCTGTTTGGTGGATTTTGGGTTGAAGCTTGGCTAGGTCAGTTTGGGAAATAAGGGGGATTTGCTTGGAGCTGGACTTGGAGAAGACTCAGGGGCAAATTTCTACTTGAGGTAAGGGTTTTATGCATCTCTGTTATGTATTAGCTGCTGTGAATCAAGTTGCTGGTTTGTTAGTTTAAGTTTCATAAAGTTTCAAGCCAATTGGTGAATTGGGGATTTGATTGTGTGTTTGGGTTCACTGTTGATGTTTCTGAGTTGTTAGATGGTCTATGTGGGGTTTTGAATTGATTTTGGGGCTTAGGTACTTGCTTGGGATGATTTGGAGTGGTTTTAGCACGGGGAAAACGCAGGGAAAAACCCATAATTTTGGGCTCGCGAAGGAGCGCCGCGGCCCTGTTCTTGGGCGCCGCGGCGCGAGGCTGTTTCTGGGAAGGAGAAATGCTCTCTGACTTGCTGGGCGCCGCGGCCCTCTAGGGCAGCGCCGCGGCCCTCTAGGGCAGCGCCGTGGCACTAGGCTATTTTCAGGACATGGAATTTTGCAATTTTGAGCTTTTTCTCCGGGGGTTCGGGGGATGTTTCCGATGTATTGTTTTAGGAATTTGGGGATTCCGAGAGTATGGGATTGGTCCGGGAAAGTGGTTTTGGATTGGTTAGCATTAAAGGGTGTTTATATGTGTTATGACTAGGTCCTTGGAGAGGCTCGAGTTAGAGGACCGTGCTCGCAGCCTTGGTGCATCGGGAAGCTCGGGATACAGGTAAGAAAACCACTGTTCCCACAGAGCTTGTATGCAGGGTTGAGCCCAATATGTTTGAATTGTAGGGCGTAGCCCTTTGATTGAATTTGTTAGTAATCATTATATGTTTGTTATGCTGTGAATACGATTATGTAAACGTTCGGCAAGAGCTGGGAATGGCGCAGGCCGAGATCGGCAGGGGACCGGGAACGGCATTTAGCACGTTGAGTGCAAGGCCGAGTACGGCATGGGGCCGGGAGCAGCGTTGAGCACGTGGAGTGCGAGCTGCCAGGGTGAGACCCTAAAGGATACCTGGGATATCCTCACGGTGTGGACCGCGAACCCAGGGCCTGGTAAAGCGCCTGGGATGGCATGGCCGTATGTGTTTAGCCCATTGGTGGCCTGATTATATGCTAAGTGTTTGTTGTGCATGTGTTATCTACTTGTGAGGGTTTTCTTGCTGGGCTTTGGCTCATGGGTGCTCTGTGGTGCAGGTAAGGGCAAGAGGAAAGTCAACCAACCATGAGTATGGAGAGCGTGAAGCAGCGTGTACATATTTGGTCTGCCTGGCTGCCACGGCCAGTGGTTTTGGGAGATGGTTGTATTAAAACTTAGATTTTGTCATCTAGTCGACTCAAACTTGTAAATTATATGCTGTAAATATTTCTAAACAGTATCTTGGGATCCCAAGTGTCAAACACTCAACGTTTTGTAGTAGATGGAATTGTTTTCAAAGTTTATTTCATTGTTTATGATTTAATTACACTTTTGACCTAAAAACCTCGATTAGCGAGTTAACTGCACGTTTAAAACTCACTTGGTAACGGCTCTAAGGAAGTAGGGCATTACAACTTGGTATCAGAGCCTTGACCCAGCCGGAAGTGTGGCCGACGGGGACGTCGAGCCCATAAGGGGGGTGATTGTGACAGTCAGAATCCCGTGATCCGTAAGGGGAAAGACCGGGTAAGTTGTGCAATCCCACACCGCTTGGGGAAGGTTAAGTGTAATGATTCTAAGACTGTGTAGGTATGGGACTACACAGTTGAAGAGGGCTTAAATGGATTGATGGGTACTACCTATATCAGGAAGGTGCATCTTCTTTTCGGTAGCCCATCACTTGAGAACTCCATGGTTAAGCGTGCTTGGCCTGGAGTAATCTAGGGATGGGTGACCTCCTAGAAAGTTTTCCCAGGAAGTGTGCGAGTGAGGACAAAGCACACTGGAAAGACTTGTCTTGGTTTGTAGGGCCAGTCGTCATTCCAGAAAGCAGCCATAGTGACGTGGGGCGTCACAACCGTCTTGAGCCATATGCTGCAAATATATCCACATAATAATGTGGTCTCAAAAATTTATCACAAATAATCACATTTATGCCCTCAATGGGCCAACATTACAAATATGTCCCTATAAGCTAAACAGGGCCTACATGCATACTAATACTCATAATCATGCATTTCACACATCCATATAATCATATAAGTATGCTTACCACATAATCATGCATTAAATCATATAAATCACACATAAACCAATTATGCCCTCCTGGCACACTAATCAAGGCCCTTAAGCCTTATTAGTGATTTTGGGTCGTTACATCAGCGCTCAGCGCTATTGCCGTTCTTGAATCATAAGTCAATGCTTTTTGACCAGCGGTCAACGTTATTTAATTCCTTGACTCATAAGTCAAGCCTTTCTCAATCAGATAATGCAGACAAGCATATATTATATACCAAATATCTAGATACAAAGCATTCAACATGCTTAATTGATAATCACATGCATAATCATAATCATGCACATTTACAAGGGTCCAAGCCCTAATCAAATCTGTATTCAACATTCGGGCCAAGCCCTAATCATCTACATCACATATTGGGTGTAGTTTTCTTACCTCAGGTCCGAGTGTAAAGTAAAATAAGAACGACCCTCGAGCATGATCTTGATCCTGAGCCCCTAGCGATAACCTAGTCACAACCAAGTATAGAATCCCGCCAATAACGAGTAAATAAAGGCTTCCAGACCGAATCCTAGCCTTCGGGACATCAAATCCTACTAAACCGGGTAGTAGGATCGATCCCGAGCCCTTAGGTTTGAGTTCCCGCACTCAAAACCTCCCCAAGGCCCAAGATCCCTTAAGCGTTGCAACCCCAAAGCATTTGAGTCGCGGCCTGCCCAAGTCAGAGGCCCAACTCTCCTTTAACTAAACACGGGCCGCGGTGCAGCCCTATAGGTGCCGCGGCGCGACCCCGCATCAGGAAACCGCCCATACTTCTAGGTTCACGAGGGTCACGACGCCCCAAGAACAGGGCTGCGATGCGACCCCGCGAACCCAGATCTCTCAGCTCCACATCCTCCCCAACTCACCCCGAATCTGTACCAAACCCACCATTCAATCTCACAACATCCTTAGAACCTCCCAAGCAACAAAACCCACGTTTTCGATGGATCAAAAACTCACCAAACCGTAAAAATCCAATTCAAAACTCAAGAAACTTAAGGAAATGGAAACTCATAAATTTAAAGCTTAAATTACCTCTGATTAAGTTTTTTTCCAACTAAATTCTCCAGCTATCAAGCTTTTACTCTTCCCTAGAATCGTTATGACTCTAACCTTGCTTGAATCCGAGTCCTAAAACTCAAGTTTCCTTCAAAAATGTTATTGAGCATCAAAAAGGGGAAGAGAAGAGAGAGAGAGAGTTTGAACGTGTTTTCTATTTATGACAGGTTACTTAGGGCTCAAGTAACCTTAAATAACACCCAAGGCTTGGGGTACCAAAAACATCCCCAGGGGTAAAATGGTCAAAATCCCCAGAATTCCTTCTTGATCTCACTAACTCCAAATATGTCCTCGATTAATCATTTCCATTACCCAATATCCTGGTAATGTACAAAATACCCCTTGACTCACCCCGAGTCAAGTATTGATCTCATTGTGAAATTCCCGCTAACTTGCTCCCTAGGATCGCCTCGTGTTGAGTAACCCAAATATACCCACACAATAATGTGGTCCCACACATATATCACATATATGCCAAATATACCCATAACGAGCCAAATTATGAAAATTGCCCTTCTGATAAGAAACAGGCCCGCATGCATATTTAGTACACCTAACATGCATATCAAGTCATATTATAATATAACTCACATAATCATGCAATGATACACATATATATCACATAAGCACATAATTTCCATAAGTTTCCATCCTGGCCCCCTAATTAAAGTCCTAAGCCTTATTAGGTAATTTGGGACGTTACTGTAACAGGGCTTCTACTATGTGGGGAGCACACGACTCCCCATCCTCTTCTTCCGAGTCGTAGTCATGGCCTTGTCTTCAAGCCATCCTGAGCATAATCTTTTTTAAGCCCTCCAATTCCGTGCGGAGAGGCTCGCGATCTTGATTGGCACTCTGTGTCGGGTGTTCTCTCTTTTGAGTATTAAGATCGTCTCGGAGATTTGGCTCATCTCTCCTCCCGAGGTTGCCCCCGGGAGTTGTTATACCCCATGAGAATTTAGGCCATCTCATAGGTTTGGTTGACCTTGGCGGCAACCACTGTCCTCGAGATATCCTACTTGGGTCTCCCCGTCGGACTCGATGTTTTCGTTATTAACTGAGATGCTGAGGCCTTGCTCTCGGTTAACAGAGACATCCCTCTGGTTGGCCCCTGACGGGTGTCGTGTGTCGTGTCAAATTTAATTATTAATTTTAATCACTTATAACATGTATTTCAGTATAGCGGTAAATAAGGGTCGAACCCACGAGGACTAATATTCAATTTATCATTCAAATGACAAAAAGTTATTAATAAATAAGGGGTTTTTTAAAATAAAAGTAATTAAAAATAAAGTTAATAGTTAAGAGTCATTCTCCACCACTAAATACTCATTCAAACATTTTAATAATAACATTGATCTATATTCCCAATTAAACTATTAACCCGGAGATAATACTTAAGCAGTCAATTATCTCAGTTTCCCTATTATAATTAATTAAAGTTAAAGGCTCTTAATTAGCCTTTTTTACCAAGAAATAAACTCATTAAGTATGCAATCTATTTAACCTGTGAAAAGCATTACATTTTGTGGAAACATGTTAATCTAGGCAACAAATTCATTAAGCATGCAATTCATTTAACCTATGCTCTATTTTTCATCACAATCAAGATACATGTCACAGTATCCTAATTGCAATTTATCACTCTACTTAGAATCATAAACTATTAGGTAAATAGCAACCCTAAGATGATAATAGAATAGTGCAAAACCCTAAATAGTTGGCCACGTAACAAGATCTCACATTATTTATATCATTCAATTAGAAAAATAGAAGTAATTTAATAAGAGGGAATAAAAGATCAATGAAAATTATTAAAACTAAGAAATCATATTTAGGTCTTTGAAATCACCCTTAACAATAAGCACAACAATAAATAAAAACTAAAATTACTAAAAGAAAAAGAGTAAAAGAGAATGTCTCTCTAAAAGAGAGTATCTTTTCAAATAGAGACAGACCTTTATTTATAAGTCTCATCTAACTAAAACTAATCAAAATAAAATTTAAAATTTAAAAAGTAAACTTAAACTAAAACTAATAGATATTAATTTTCATTTAATATTATTGCGATATCTCCAATTTTCAAATTTGGAGTAAAAATATCTGCTTGTTGGTTGCAAAATTAGAGTTTGAATATGATATTTTCGTATTCCTCAAGAAACTGAATTTTCTCACGTAGCTAATTGTATTTTGGCTATATCTCCCTCAATATAACTTCGAATTTGACGATTAAACATGTTTTGGAAAGCTTAGAAAAATATCCACAACTTCTACTTCTTAAAAGATTTCCAAAATATTGTTGGAACATTCTCAAAATTGCTCGTGAAGTCTCAGCTCCAACTCTGTCTCAAACTCTAGTTCAAATTACTATATTTTATTTTCTTCATAATAATACACAATTTCCTATAAAGTTATAGAAATATTAATTCAAACTTAGTTTATTTTTATATTAATAAATGTGTATTTTTACTCTTAAAATTCGTTTTTACCCAAAAATCACAAAATGCCAAAAACAAAATTAAAATCATTAAAATAACTAAAAATTAACAATTTCTAAGCCTAAGGAAATTAAAAATATATGATCAAAATTGAACATATCTGCCCCTTGGCCGGGGTTTTTGCAAGGCTGGCGAGGTGCTGGGGGAACACCACTTCCAGGCCTAGCGACGTGCTTAAGCAGAACGCCTTCGGCTCCATGGGCGCTGGTGGCCTAGCGATGTCTTCGTGCACCTTTCCCTTTATTCTTTCTTGCTGGCCTCGGGGCCTCGTTGTGTTTGGGGCGCTCAACGAGCCTTATTTTTCCCTAGAGCAGAGTTGTCATTGATTTTGCCTTTGCCACACTCTTGTGGTGCAGGTGGGGCTCCCGCTCCAGCTGGGTGCACAGGCGGCACACCAGCTGGCGGGTCTTGCGCCACATCAGTGAGGTGTTCAGGAGGCACACCTGCTACGTTAACAGGTGGCACTCCAACTGGGTGCACGAGTGGCACACCAGTTGGCTGCCTAGACGGCACTTTGCCATGTGGGCCACTCGCAACCCTGGGCTACCAGAGTGTCCCTCATGGCACTAACCATCTTCTGTAGGGTAATAATATTTCCCTCTTGGGCATCGAGTTTTTGTTGCTAGGTAGCGATTTGGTCACGAAGTACCACCACTTCTGGTGGGTCCTTCGCGTCCATAGGATGAGGATAATCCTCCTCATAATACTCATCATTGCCACCGTTGTCTATGTTGTTGTAATCGGCGTTTTCCCTATAATCCTCTTGGACCATCTCCAAGAGGTCTTGTGGAGGTGGACGACTAGTTTCTCCTCCCTCAGCTTCGGTGGGAGGAGCTACACAGTCTAGTGCATTCCATCTAGTGATCACTATGGTCATTTTCTTCAAGTTTTCTCCAAGCTCTCAATGAAAGCACCAAAATGTTGACTACATTTTTCGCTATCAACTTAATCTAAGAACTTGACAGAAAACATAAGAAAATAGCACAGAGGGTTTACATGGTTCAGGCTATAAAAGAGCCCAAGTCCGCGAGTCTTTGATATTAGTGAGTTTGAAGCTTGTTTGAGCAAGCTTCAATGGAGTCTCATGAAACGTATATATTGCTCTGAGTTTATAATGCTTAACTAGCCAAAATTCTGAACCCCCTAAACAGAGATATTCCAGCCCTATTTATTGGGGCTTGGGCCATTAATGTCCTTAACGGACAATTAATACAACATTCCCCATTATTTGGGGATTAAACTGTTAATTAATTACATAGGGATACACTAATAAAGACCATGGGCCCATGCAAATTGGACGAGACCCATTTACAGAAAGCTGCCTACCGACCTTACGGGGAAAATGTATCTGACTGTATCACTGTAGGAAATACATATTGTAGGATCTTTATTTATTTTCATGCAATTTACATATTATCAAACAAACATGCAAATTCCTAGAACATGCTCCTATGAAATTGATACAAATACAGAATAAAACAAAAGCTTACATTACGCAACGAAACTGGAACAACTCCTTCCTTCAATCTCTCTAACCCTTAATTCCTTTTTGTAGCAAAGTATTATCAAGAGATTGAACTAAATCAGCAACATAGTCTTCCTCACCAAGCCTTTGATCAACCTAGAACTAGTGTGGGTTGGTTCTCAACACATGAGATAGAGAACAAGAAGAGAATGAGTGGCCAAGAAATGATTAGATTGTCTAGGTTTTTACTTACCCAATGAATAAACTAAGACTGGCTTATGAAACCCATAGATATCATATTCCTTATATAGGAAACTTAATAAACTTTATTTAAATTTAAATTAATTAAAATAATAAATAAAAAGATAAAAGTCTTGGGCTCCCACAAATGGACTTGAGTCCAATCTCTTTGTTTTGAATTTAAATATCAATTGAGCATAAATTCAAAACCTTTTATTTATTTATTTTTAATTAATTAATTAAATTCTTATTCAAATTAACTAATTATAATTTGAAACTTTATTTAATATTGTTTGTTTATATTGACACCAATTTATCAATATTAATAAATTTTCCCAAATATTCTCTTTTATTCTCTAAATCTCACATCTTTGTAAAATTTTCCAAAATTGACATAGTCAACTTTAAAAATCCTAATTGATAATTAAATCAATTAATTGAGACATTCTAGATGATTTACTCAAAGGTGATGCGGGGGGACCATGGATCCATGAAATCAAGCTCCAATAAGTTATCATGAATTTATTTACGAATAATTTTACCACCTTATTAATTAATCGTGACCCCACTATTGACTTAGAATTGAACTCTTGACTTCATAGAACGTATTTTCCAAATAATAAATATGTTATCCATTGTTATAACCATTACAGTCAGTCAATCATTTATCGATGACTTACTAACGAGCTGGGTGCAAATTGTCGTTTTACCCCGCATCAATATTTTATCCTTAACTCCCACTAAGTTCCTTATAAATGATATTTCCGTGAACTTAATCACAGAAATGAGATCTCAATAATTTAAACTTTTGAACAAAGCAATTAAGGAAATCAACTTTTCACTTATCATACAAAGTTATAGATTTCATATCTATGAATAATACTCCCACTCAATTACACTACTAAATCTCCAAGATGTGAGTATGGGTTAGACCGTAGGGTAAGCTGGTAACGAACAAGTCAAAAGATTTAAATAATATAATTAGCAGAATATTATCACTCAGAATTAAGGTCGACTTAACATATGGTCAACGTTGTGACATTGATCAGTGTAACACCCCAAGTTGCTAATAAGGTTTAGGACCTTGATTAGCGTGTCTGAAGGGCAATAAGTGAATTATTATGATAAAATATGAATTTGAATGAATATGTGATTAGAATGCATGTTTAGGTGGTATAAATATGCATGTGGACCCTGTGTTGTATGCTAGGGGTAAATTGGTAATTTCGGCCTGCTGAGGGCATAAATGTGATAATTGTATTACGTGGTTTGTACCACATGAGTGTGGTGATATTATTGTGATGCACGTGCCAAGATGGTCCTAGGGAGCTAATTAGTTTAAAAGTCACAACGGGATTAAATGTCCGGCTTGGGAGGAGCATAGGGGTATTTTGGAGATTTTGTAAATTGAGTTTTTTGTGAGTTAATGGTAATTGGTAATTGAGTAACTTGAGTAACCATTAGTAACTACTGAGAGTAACAAGTTGTGATGGGAAAATGGTAGAATTGTAATAGAGATGAAATGACAAAAGGGCCCTTGAGGTTTAGTTAGGAAGTGATATTTAAGGAAGGGTAGAATAGTCATTTGGCAAGGAATAGATAACCTTCAGCAGAAGGAAAAAGGGATTCACGTATTGTACTTGGTGATAGTTGGTTTATGCTGAAATTTGAGAGATAGAGCTAGAAGAAAAGAGAAGCAGAAGAAGAAAGCTGAATTTGAACCCTAAGAGGAGAATCAAGAGGTCTGAGGTAACCAAGATCAAGCTTAGGCCAAGATTGTTCAGAGGTAAGAGTTATGCTCTGTTTTGTTTAAGTTTAAGTGTGATTTTTAGAGATTAAGTGTGGGAATCTAAGGGAAATATGGCTGGTTTGGTTTGAAAATTCAGTTTGGATAATCACAGGGAAGTGGCTGGAAGCTAGGGTTGGAGAGAATTCAAGCTGAGTTCTTGATTGAGGTAAGAGTTTTTAACATGTTTACATTTTCGTATCTGATGTGGTTTAAGATTTTGGAAGCAAGGTTTATATTTTTCAAGCTATGGTTTAAGTCTTAGAAGCCATGGTTTAGGTTTTTGAAGTTTGAAACTCAAGAGTGGATTTTGAGTATGATTGTGCAATTGAGTTTGTTTTTTTGATGTTTATAGGTTGTTAAAGGGTTCATTTGGGGTTTTAAATTGATTTTGGGGCTTAGGTACTTGTTTGGGTTGAATTGGAGTTGTTTTGGCTCGGGAAAAATACAAGGGAAAACCCATAAATCTGGGTTCGCGTAGGGGCGTCGCGGCCCTGTTCTTTAGTGCCGCGGCGCAAGCTTGCATCAGGATGAGGGAAAAGCCTCTGGGCGCCGCGGCCCTTGATGGGAGTGCCGCGGCCCTAGGCTATTTTTGGACAGTTAAAATTTGCATTTTTAGGGCTTTTGCTCGGGGCCTCGGGGGATGGTTCCAATACGTTGTTTTAGGGAATTAGAGGTCTCGAGAGTACGGGATTGGTTCCGGGAAGTGGCTTTGGGATTGGTTGGTATTAAAAGTGTTTTATATGTGTTGTGACTAGGATTTCGGAGAGGCTCGTGATAGAGGACCGTGCTTGTGACCTTGGTGCATCGGAAAGCTCGGGATACAGGTAAGAAAACTGTAGCACCCGTAGAGCAGGGCACAGGCCCATAGTATTGTTGCAGGGCGTGGCCCTAAGTTGTGTTGCTGTTAGGATGTAGTCTTGATTGAGTTATTATATGTTAGTATGCTATATGTGGTTATAGTAGAATGAACGGCAGAGGAGCCAGAAACGGCAAGGTGCCGAGAACGGCGAAAGGCCGAGAACGGCAGTGGGGCCGGGAATATTACTTAGCACATAGAGTGCTTTTGGTTAGAGTGAGACCCCAATGGATACATGGGATATCCTTACGGTGAGGACCGAGATCCCGGGCTTTGGTAACGCTTCCGGGATGGCATGGTTGTACCTGTTTAGTCGGATGGGCTATCTGTTTTGTCTGTGGATCGTCTAATGTGTTGATTATATGATATGCATATGTTATGTGTTGTGTGAGTTTTCTTGCTGGGCTTCGGCTCACGGGTACTCTGTGTTGCAGGTAAAGGCAAAGAGAAAGTCAACCAGCCATGAGTATGGAGAGCGTGGGGGCGGCGCGTACATGTTTGGCCTGCCCGACTACTGTGGTTGAGGGTATTTTTGAGAAATGGTTGTATAAACCCTAATTTTGGTGGTTAACTACTTATAGACTTGTTTTAAGATGTAAATATTTTATAAACCATGTTTTGGGATCCCAAATGTAAGACACTTGAAATCTTCAATGAATTAATGGATTTTCAAATATTACAGCCTAGATTTCTATTTAATTACACTTTTATTATCAAAACCTCGTTTAGCGGGCTGTTTGCACATTTTAAACTCACTTAATAACGGCTCTAAGGTGGTAGGGCGTTACAATTAGATTCGATAACAACAATACTTATTTATCAATCAATAATCAATATCGGTCCTAGTCCGATGTAACCAAATACATCTGATCTTATTTACTTGGTCAATACCTTGGACAAAACATCCACCCCGAATGTGTAAGTAGATCATATCATAGATTTCCTAATCAATGAAAATCAAGAGCACTGATTTAATCTTAGGGCTCGTTCTTTTGAACATATAATTACAACTATATTCCATTGTCACCTAGTCACTATAATTGTAACTATCCATATGTTTGAGATTTTATAAATGTATTATTTCAATAATCATGTAATAAAACAAGCAAGCAACACGGTTGTCAAACTAAATGATTTATACTACTTTTATAGACAATATACAATCGCATTGTATGTCCGACATGGTTTTATAAGGGCATAAAACCTAACAGACATGATATGGCACATGTTTGCCCATGTCGAGCGACGTTGTGGGAAATGTCGATAGTCGAGTGTACAAACTCAACACCACCAATCGAGGCTCACCAAAGGTTATCAAACGATCTTCTAGTGGGCCATGACTGCAGTGATTGACACATGCCAGCTGCCCCAGGTTTGAGGACAAAAGTCCTAAACTTGAGGGATTTGTGAATGGAGAAAGCGAGAAGACCACCTAAATGGTACTCGGGGGCGTGGCCTTATGCGGAGACATCCATGCCTGGGAAACAGGCCACGGGCTGTGGCCACGCTTGGAGACATCCATGCCCCGAGGACAGACCTCGGGGCGCGGCCTCACTTGGAGACATCCACGTCTGGTCGGACCTCAGCACTCGGAGGCGTTGCACACTCTGAGGAGCTCTACGCGAACTGCACGAAACCTCATTAGCGCTCAAAGAGCTTAATTAGTCATCTAATGATTGCCACGTGTCCTATGGTAAAAACACATACAACAAATATAAAATACAAAGATAAAAACAAAGCAACTCTTTCCCACCCATCGTTTTGGCACCAATTAAAACATAAACCCATAAACCAGTCTCAAGCAACAAGAACTAAGAAGAAAAAAAAATATCTACCATAATTAGGCGGTGGTTCCTCAGGATCTCATTGTCCCACCATTTTCTACAATTAAAACCCCAAATCATCTTACTATTGAGTTGAGGTTGTCTATAAGATTTTCTATCGTAGGTTATGAAGATGAAGTTTTATATTGATTTAGATTTTATTTAATTTATTTTAAGTTTTTATTAAAAATATTTTAGGGTTTTAATTGATTTAAAAAATATATTCAAATGCTTATTTTAATAAAATCTAATTGGACCAACTAAATAATGGCATATAGCCCATTTAAAAGAGATAATAGAATGACATTATAACATTTGGTACTCTTCCCACCAATTTTTTTGTTTTGGTATATAAGTGGAACTGTTTGAAAAGATTCAGTGTTTTCTCCGCCATTTTCCCTATATTCAATAACCAGCAATATTCTTTGTTGTAGAAGCTGATTCTTCATTAATCTTGGTCGCCAATCTCGACCACTCTTTATTATGTATAAAATTTTCTTTTGCCACTTGTTATATAAAAGTATCACATCATCATGTTGTTTTTAGGAATAACATTAGAAAATTATAATTTTCTCTTCGTTTTCCCTTGTTTAATGCAAGTACGAATTATGATGCCGTTGGACTCTTGAGTTTATATCTGTTTATTTTGGGCTTGGCTTTTAGGCCTTAATAAAGTCCATTCATCTTTTGGCAACTACACTTGCAATTATTTTTTGAAGGAAGATACTTTTATTAATTAAAACTCAACTGTTACATGAGCATTAATAAATCAAGAACAAGAATTTGTCTAAATATACTCTCTCATAGAACTAGTAACAAATGTTACTAGTGCAAGGACCACACTAAGCTTAAAATTTTACATTTTAAAATAAGTGTAAAAAATACTATAAAAAACTATTATATTTTAGATGTTGATAACCAGTACTATTTCGACAATAATTGCAGTATTATTTGAAAAAGTTCATGATATGCTGTCTTGTTAATAATAATTATTTACAATAATAATGTTGCCAAAAATATTTACAATTATACCCTTTTTAATATGGTATAAAAATTAAATTTGTCTTATATTCTCTTCTTTCTCTATATATACTATACACGGTGCAATACTACTCTAGCTTTCTTGGTTTGTTTTGTTTTTTTGAATGTTTTTGTATTTCTCTCTCTTATTCTTAACTTCAAATTTATTTTTTCGGCCACACTGTTAGTTGATTGGACTCAAGAGTGGTATCATCACGACCTACTCTTCAAGATTGTCATTTTGATATGTGGGAATCATATATTTTTTCGCCATCGCCAGATAAAATGACTAGAATAAAAATCAAACTTTTAGTTTATTTTTCATATTTTGTTAACAAAAAAGGTAACTAAATTTTAAACTTAACTAAAATTTAATATACCAAAATTAGACTAGGTGTCCACTTTTAGATATCTTACTTGTATACCCATATTTAAAATGAATGTTCCCATTATACTCTTTCTCATATCAATTGTAGTTGCCAAGAGTCAAACATATGCCACTTAGAGTACTCTCAATGAATGTCATACTCCATCTTTTAAAATATTTTCCCAAAACATACATTTTTCTATTTTACCTCTAAGTTTTACGTTATACCATACATCAGCTTCTTTATATATTTCTCTACATCATTTAAATATTATATCTTTAAACATATTTTATTAATTAAAGTCAAATAAAATAATTGAAAAAAATAATAATAAATATATATACTAAATGAGAGATAAAGTTTATAAAGAAAAATAATAATATTAAAATATTATATAAATGATATGTAAATATTATGTAAATGTATATATGAATTAATTAAAGTTTGTGCATAATCATTATAAATATATGTATAAAGGAGCTCATGGAATATGTTTTTGTGAGTTTTAGCTAAATATTATAGAGAAAGTGTATTACAAAATACACCACCAATATATTTTTTTTTTTTATAATTTACCTCAAACTTTTACATTATATCATACATCAACTTCTCTATTTTTTCTCTACATCATTTAAATATTATATATTTTTAAAATATTTTATTCATTTTAAGAAATAAAATAATTAAATTTAATAGTATCATACTCATATATATTCAAAAGTTTATAAAAAAATAATAAAATATGTATGGCTTGATGAATAGTGTTTCACTATATATGTTGAAAAACTATTCATTTAAATAAAAAAATATAATTTTACATCACCCATTGGAAAGACTATTTAACAATTTTTTATCTATATTATAAAGAATTAGACATTTTATCTCTTCTATTGGGAGTGCTCTAAGGATAGCATAAGAACCAACATAGTCATCATATCCAACTCTTTTTATTGTTAGTTAATAGCTGTAAATAATATTTAATAACAAAAAAACACAACAAATACATAGTTAAATTAATAGCTAAAAATCTATACATTTTATTTTGTTAAGCCTAGTAATATAACTTTTAAGCCTTGTTGTTTAAATTTAAAAAAATCGTGATTTAAATTTTAAAGTCTTGTGGTTTAAATTTTAAGTCTTGTAGTTTAAATTTTAAAGACTAGTGATTTAAATTTTAAGGAGTCGTGATTTAGATTTTAAAGGATCATGATTTATATTTTATATGGTCGCGGTTTAGATTTTAATCGTGTGGTTTAACTTTTAAGCCTTGCGGTTTAAATTTTAAGCATTTTGGTTTAAATTTTAAGCCTTGTGGTTTAAATTTTAAGTTTTGTGGTTTAAATTTTAATAAGTTGTAGTTTAAATTTTCAGTCTTGTAGTTTAAATTTTAAATACTAGGGGTTTAAATTTTAAGGATTCGTGTTTTAGATTTTAAAGGATTATGGTTTATGTTTTATATGGTCGCGATTTAGATTTTAATTGCGTGATTTAACTTTTAAGCCTCGTGGTTTAAATTTTAATGAGTCATAGTTTAAATTTTAAGCATTGTTTAAATTTTAAAGAGTTGTGGTTTAAATTTTAAGTCTTGTGATTTAAATTTTAAATACTAGTGATTTAAATTTTAAAGAGTCGTGGTTTATATTTTTAAGGACCATGATTTATATTTTATACGATCGTGGTTTATGTTTTAAGCCTAATGGTTTAACTTTTAAGTATTGTGGTTTAAATTTTAAAAAGTCGTGGTTTAAATTTTAAGCCTTGTAGTTTAAATTTTAAGCTTTATGTTTTAAATTTTAAAGAGTCGTGGTTTAAATTTAAAGACAAGTGGTTTAAATTTTAAAGAGTCGTGATTTAGATTTTAAATGATCATAGTTTATATTTTATATGGTCGTGGTTTAGATTTTAAACCTAGTAGTATAACTTTTAAGCCTTGTGGTTTAAAATTTTAAGCCTTGTGGTTTAAATTTCAAAGAGTCGTAATTTAAATTTTTAAAGACTAATAGTTTAAATTTTAAAGAGTTGTGATTTAGATTTTAAATGATCATTGTTTATATTTTATATAGTCGTGGTTTATATTTTAAGTCAAGTAGTTTAACTTTAAGCATCGTGGTTTAAATTTTAAAAGAGTTGTGGTTTAAATTCAAGCCTCGTGGTTTAAATTTTAAAAAGTTATTATTTAAAATTTAAGTCTTGTCGTTTAAATTTCAAAGAAACGTTATTTAAATTTTAAGCCTTGTGGTGATTTAATTTTTAAAGACTAGTGGTTTAAATTTTAAAGAATCGTGGCTTATATTTTAAGGGGCTGATTGGTAGTTAATTCAAAACTATAATTTTAGAAAATTATTTTCAAATCAAATGATTTGAAAATATTGAATTCAAAGATAAATTATAAATTTTTGAGATCTTGAATGGTTGAGTGTTTTTAAAATTTAAAATCCATAGAATAGAAAGAAAACAATAATTTGTTGTTTTCTCTTTTGCTGAAGGATTTTAACTTAGTTTTCAAAAATGATTTTTTTTATTTTCTAAAACAAGTGTGCCAATCAAGTTTTCATTGGAGTTTCAATTTTTTAAATTCTGAAAATGATAAAACCATTTTTGAATCCATTACCAATCACACCCTAAAAGATTATGATTTATATTTTATATGGTCGTAGTTTAGATTTTAAGTCTAGTGTTTTAACTTTAAGCCTTATAGTTTGAATTTTTACAAGTCACGGTTAAAATTTTAAGGCTTGTGGTTTAAATTTTAAAGAGAGTTTGTTTATATTTTAAGCTTTGTGATTTACATTTTGAAGAGTTGTGGTTTAGATTTTAAGCCTTGATGTTAAAATTTTAAAGGGACGTAATTTAGATTTTATGTTTTGATGTTTATATTTTAAATGATTGTTGCTTATATATTTTAAGATTTATAGTTTACATTTTGAGCCTTGATTTTTACATTTTAAAGAATAATTTTTCATAGAATGAATACATTCTTATAAATATAGTTGTCACACATATGTATGACACACTACAATTAGAATGCATTTCCAATTTAACTATAATATGACACATATAATACACATTACAACAAAACTTAGAACTATGTGCTCAAATAAGGGTAATTTAGGAAGCCTCATGATAATAATGGATAAAGTTCAACTAAATATATTTAGTGTCTAATTTTAGTTAACTGCTCCTAAAAATTGGTAGTTATCAAATTTTCCCTTCAAGGTTATCATTTTGATATGTGGGAATCATATGTTTTTTTGCCATCGCCGGAGAAGATGACTAGAATAAAAAACAAACTTTTAGTTTATTTTTCATATTTTGTTAATAAAAAAGTAAATAAACTTTAAACTTAACTAAGATTTAATATACCAAAATTTTTATTCTTATTTTACATTTAAAAGATAGCATATGATTTTATGAACAAAATCAAAGCTATTTTATAAACATTTCAAGTAAATTTTTTAAAATAAATTATTTAGGATATTGTTTGGTAACTTTTAAACATAAGAAGACTCTTTTTGGTAACTCACTAAGTTTGTTGGTTGCTTTAAATTTGTCGCATACTAAAAAGTTTAGTCATATATCAAAAAGTAACCAATTGGTATCTTAAATGATTTTAAAATCAACGAAAATATAGTTTTTAAAAGTAACTATGTAATATACTAAATAATATCATTTTCTAATAAGTTATTCATGAAAAATTGGAATTATATGAGTAACTTTTATAATATATGATAACTAATTAGTTTCTAAAATAGTTTTGAAGGAAACATAAACTTAAATAATAAGACATGTAAATTACGTGACTAAAAAAGTCTATTAAAAGTTTTCATTTAAAAGTTAGTGTGTAGTATAATAAATTATTTTTTATTAATGAAATATATGGTAACTTATTATACTATATGACAACTTATTAGTTTATGAAATAAGCTTGAATGCTACCAACATGTATCTTAAATAATAAGATACCATACTATAATATAAAAATAATTAATTGGTATATTAAAATGTCCACAAATAAGTTTTGAAAGTAACCAAAAGATATTGAAATAATATGATATATAAATAAAGTTTTTAATAAAAAAAAAGTGATCAATTTGTATTTTATCAGTATCGTAAGTAATTAAAATGTAACTTTTTACAACCCAGAAAAAAAACAAAAAATTGAGCGGAATTTTCCAATTTTTTTCAAAATCTGCTGTGCCATACTGAAATGGTAACGATATTTGTTTAAATATTTGGTTGAAGTTATTTTTCTAAATATTTTAGATTTTAAGTATATAATTGTAAATTTCCAAATAAAAATGGGCACACAAAATTGTATTTATTTTGTTTTGTTTTAAAATATTCAAAGTTTATGTTTACTTGCTAATTTTAGTTTTTTTTAATATTTTTTATTCCAATATTTCTAATAATTATAGATAGTTTCTCAAATAATTTGGTTTACAATATATGTTTTGAAAAGTGAGAATAATACATATATTTATAGTTTTTTTTTCTTTAAAAATTTCTACAAATATATTTAGTGTTGAAAACAAGTAAAATCAAAATCATATTTATACTATCATTTTAATTTTTCAACCAGATGGAACGCAGTGAATTAAAAACAAAATAATATTTATTTGATAGTAAAGTTAAAGAGTAGAGTGAAATTTGCTCTTTTGCCTAAATAAAAAGGCTAGACTTGGTCCCCATTTCCATGGCGGGCCATCTCTACGGCTTCGGAGCCGCACAATCTGCTGCTGCCACTTCTGGTTCCTACACCGAGCCCTACTTCCCCGACTCTCTCGCTTCCGATCCTCAACGAGCCGCTACTATGTATCTTGGCCAGGCCGATGCCCTTAACGCTTACGCCGCCGCCTCTCGAACCAACTCGCATTTAGTTTCCCTCGCTTCCTGGACTGCCGCCGCCGGAGCAGCCTCCGCAGAGGACCCCGTCACCGGTATCAAACGTACCTCTGAAGGTTCCTTCTGCTTGCTTTTATATCTTTTGGTCTTAGTTACCCCTGTAATATTTTTCTCATACAGGATATTTTCTGTTTGGGTTCTGGGGAAATAGTGAGATTTTTCTGTTACTTTTTTTAAATTATTGGATTTATTGTTTTTCGATAACTTAAATTTGGCATATTTAGCATTTTTTGTTTGAATTAGAGCAGACGGTTTTGGATTTCTTGTACATTGTCTCGTTTGGAAATGAATCGTTTGATTTTTGGTAGCTTCGTAATATCTGCTGTCTTCATCGCTCTTCACTCATGAAGAGATTGTTTGCCTTTAGTTTTGATTTGAGAGCGGACTTCGTTTGCAGTGTTCGCTAGTTTTGACTATTTAAGTGACGATTACTCTTTGCTTTGGACCACATTCGAAGGGGGGTTTAGATTGTCAAGAATTGTCTATTGGTGCTCTTAAGCACCACATTGGGAGCTCTTGTGTTTTGTTATCGTTGTTTGGTTGAGATTTGACCTTGTTTTTTAATATGGCTCTAGGATTTTCTGTAGACTGTCGTAACATTTATTTCTCATTCATTGAATTAATTTTATTATACTAAAATGTATTTTTTTCTTATATTGCCGATCCTGGAGGAGCAAAGTAAAGTATCTTTTAAATTCGGTTGAAAATTGAAGTTGAGGAAAAGTTTTATGATCGTTTCCCTTTTATGATATTTTGCTGTTCCTATACTATGTAGAAAACCACAAAAGGCGATGTAATAATGTATTCGACCATGCCAACTAGATCTTTATGACGGCATTATGATTCCACAAGAATGTCTTGTAGCCGTTATTTTTCTTAATTTCAGCGAGCCATATCTAGTTATTTTATGGAGCAAATTCAAGTATAAGCTTTATATCATTATCCATGATAGACAGCTTGGACCCTTAATATTTTCTGTTATGATTTTATTTTAAAGCTTGTTTTTGCGTGTGTGGTATTGATGTTCAATTCATCTTTATCATGGGAAGATTTTTACGTACTGAACTGGCAATTATAAATTGAATGAAAGAGGATTTTAAGCACTTTAGGGTCGTTCTTATTTATCTTATTGGAGATGGTAATGCAAGTGTAGAAATTTTGATTGGCCAGCTTTCAAATTTTGGGTGCTGGATGTGGGAAATCTGGAAAGTAACAAGTATATATTGCCAATATATGTTTTACTAATATGAAAAGAACTAGATATTTTTATTAAAAAGGTAAAAAGGGGGTGGATTCTCTATTTTGTTTGCTATTTAATTCCTAAATTTAAAACCTAGTTATCAACTATATGTCTTCTGCATACAGTTCTGTAGAAAGTTTGAGTTTATGTATGTATAACCAAGTATGTTCTTCTCTATTAAGTACTTTTTAACTATAGCTATATAGTAACTATTATATTTCCTTGGTTTTTTTTGTGTATACTTGTCTACTATGTACTATAGCGCTGTATCATCCAACTGTTTTGGGTGCCCATAATACAATGGGGCAAGAAGCTTGGTATTCTGCAAATGCTTTGGCCAAGCGCTTTAGATACGAGAGTGCAAGCAATTTGCCTATATATCCACAAAGGCCAGGAGAGAAGGATTGTGTCCACTATATGCAAACAAGAACCTGTAAATTTGGAGATAGCTGCAAATTTGACCATCCTATTTGGGTTCCTGAAGGTGGAATCCCAGATTGGAAAGAGGTGACCGTTTATTACTATATTTATTTATATGAAAAGTTATTTTTATTAGAGTAAACATATATGTTATGATATAATAGTTTTTCCTTTAAAATGCTATTACTCAGATAACTATTGCGTTTTATGAGAGAATAGACCCTATATTATAGTTTTGGATTTAATATTTCGTTGAAATATCATATTCGGAAGTATCAATTTATATATGTTGTGTGAAAAGTAAGGGAATACATCCAGTCTAACTTTTTCTTTCCCTATGGTTTTCTAAACTATGCAATATGAATGCTTATGTATAACAATTGTATATCTATATTTAGTTTCATGTAAATTATAATATTCTACATAAACCCTGGTTTATGCAAACCCTAGAAAAAAATGGTCGCTGATGGATGTTCTTAAAGTTGTCTACTTCTTTCGCCCCCCTCCTTTTTGTTTTGTTGGTGGTGTGGCGGTGTCTTTTGCTCTCCTTGTTTTATTGAATTTCTGTATTTGAGTTTTTTTTTTGGGGGGGGTTGAGGGGTGACCAAGTGGAATTATAACACGTGAATACAGCTTATAATAGTGATATAAGAATTATAACAAGTGGAATTATAACCGAGATGGTTTTGTTTTGGTCCCCACGCATAAGATTGCACATATTATATGGTAAGCTTTTGAAACTATTCTCCATTATTCCTTGGACATTAACGCTATGAAACTTTCACTTACTACAAGGACAAAAGTAATTTCATACAATTTTTTCACTTGGTTCCTTTGTGTTTAAAATTTAAATTTTATGAAAACAGAACTTTCTCAATAATTTAGGGATCCAGAGGGTAACTAATCCTAATTCTTTTAAATATTTTATGTGTAGAGTTTTATAATCCAATAATTACTTAACTATTTGTACTTGTGAATGTCTGGAAAATGTAACAGATAATATATAGCATGTGTTAATGCAACATGGTGAACGTCTTCTGGTGTGGCTTGTAATGGTTGAGTAATTTACTTTTGTTTTCCCTCTTCCTTCTTTTGACGTACCTCACTATTCTTTGTGGTTGACTAGATCTCTAGCTACTAAATAGCATTTCATTGACAATATCTCACTTTCCAAAACTTCTAGATGTTGAATTATAATTTTTCATTCTGTGCTAAATAACAGCTATTCTCTTTGTAGTATCAGATCTAAGATTGCTATGTTGCCATTCTTTTAAACATCGATGTCGCCTACTTGCAGACATTACTGACACTGGAAGTTTGCAACAGTAGTTTATAGAAAATGGAAGTGATACTAACATGCAGTGTTTTTTTCCCCCTACATGTTTATGTTAATTAGCATTATATGCATCATGCATGTTTGTTAAGCATCATTCAATGTCCCCTGTTTTCCTAATTTCATGAGACTGAATCTTGATACCATGTTTATTTCTTTTTGAAGTGAGAGCTACAAAAATGTTACGGATGGTCATAAATTTAAGTTTTATGTAGTATTCTCTGTAAAATGTTATTGCTGTATATCTGTTTATAATATAGAGGACTTCTAGAATCATAGTTTGTATTTCTTGCTGTATATAAATTTGACTTGTGGGATATATTAGCTTTAGGAATTGCAGTATATTTCTTTTTTTCTTTTGTTTTAAGCTGTTTTTATGCTTGTAAGTGATTCTCTATCTGTAAGATGTGCTCATATCAGGTCCTGAGCTATAATTACTACATTCTAATGAGAAAAAGATTTGATCTCCTGTTCATCTAGGTTCCACTTATTGGTAGTGAAGACCTTCCTGAGAGACCGGGGGTGTCAGATTGTCCTGTACGTTGTATTTCAAACTGTGATCCTTCTACAGACATTTGTATATGCATTTGTGAACTTGAAGTATTCAATACTTTTTGCACACTTTATTTGTTGCAGTACTTTGTGAAGACTCAAAGATGCAAATTTGGTTTGAGATGCAAGTTCAATCATCCAAAGGATAACTTGGCTGCAGTAAGTACAAGTGAATGGGGGTTATGTGCGAATTGATTATTATGTGCTTTTATTTCTTTTATTTACATTAATAAATTTGTTATAATTTTAGGTTGCTTCAGGGAATGGTGATCTCTCTTCCTTACCTGAGAGGCCTACTGAACCCCCTTGTGCTGTAAGATAATTATAGATGTTTTTCAGTTATATATCCTACTGCATTGTTGGTGTAGTTATTCTCCAGATTGTATGTTTTAAAATCTTAAAACATAATTTTTGCACAGTTCTACTTGAAGACTGGAACATGCAAGTTTGGTTCAACCTGCAGATTCAATCACCCAAAAGATATTCTTTTACCATCAGCTGGACAAGAGAATGGATCTAGCCAATATGAAGCAGCTAAAATGGAGGGAGCACCTGGAGATTCAAAGCCTGTGAAATCATCTGATCCGTTCACTCCCGCACTATATTATAACACTAAAGAACTTCCTATAAGACCGGTAATGTAGATTTTGTAGTTAGTGGCCAGTAGTCAATGAGTCTCAGTAGTTGTGTTTCCATGGTATATTACTCAATTTTCACTATCTATTTTTGGGGAAGGGATTGGGGTTTGTGAACAGTATAATTGTACAGCTGTTGGAGAAAAAGTTTCTCTTTCAAGTGATGCATTATGCAGTGCTTTTCCTTTGGTGTCTTAACTTATGAACATGGTCTTGTCTGAAAGATTGGGTATAGGACCGTAAGTTCCTAAATAATGCTTAAACTAAAGTTATAGAATAGGCTACAATGGTATTGAAATCTCTACATATTTGTGAATGAAATTCTAGTTTAAGATGTTACAAAATTATCTACCAACAAATCAGCAAAGATTTATTGCACAAAGTGAAATACTTACTTTAGAGTTTAGATTCAAGCTTAAGCAAGACTGAAAAGATATAGAATGTCATGAGAGAGACTGAGAGGAAAGGAATTGAGGAAAATTGAAGCCAAGTATATTAGTATTGTACTAATATTGTTAAGAAAAAGAGAAGAAATGTTCAAACTTGGCATGTAAAATGGTCAAGCATTATCTTGGGGGTGCTTTGATTCCTTTTTATTTGTAGAGTTGGTTTGCATCATAAGCTACCTGACTTTGAGTGAACCCAATAAGAATGAAGTAATGACCTAAGAAGAAAAGGACTAGTAAGATATCCTTTTAATTCAGCAAAAAATATAAAATAAATAATAATACGATCCCCCTTTCGAGGATTAGGAGGATTGTCATGAATGTGACCCTGCTCTTCCCTTATTTTCCACTTTTATAGTCTTGATTGGACCCTGATACCAGCCATTCTTAACTACATTGTAGATTGTGTAGACAAATCTGATGCCACATTTACATGTATTTCTAACTAAATGCTTCATGGATGTCATGTCAGAAATAGAGATGGCTTAAATTGGCCATGGATGGAATAGTTTAGGTTGCCTCTATTTTTGTTCAAGTTGTTAGGTGCCAATTTTTATTGTTTGGTTATCTTCACATCATTGCTACTTTTATTGATTGCTTCTTTTCATTCTTACAGGGTGAACCAGATTGTCCATTCTACCTGAAGACTGGCAGGTTAAAGATGTCACTTTTCTTGAATAAACTACGATGGAAACATTTTTTTACTCTATATTATTATGTAACTTGTGTAAATAAATTACGAGTTAAAGTGCTCCATTTTTTTTCCACAGCTGCAAATATGGTATCACATGCCGCTATAGTCATCCCGACAGGAATGGTATGTGTATTGTTATGGTTATTTTGTTGCGGGAATCCGTTTCCATGTTTAGTAATTCATTGAATAGCATGCTTAAAGCATTTCATGCTGAGAATTATGCAGCGATTAATCCCCCTGCAGCTGCAATTGGACATGCCATAGTAGCTTCTCCAGCAGCTGGTCTGAACATCGGAGTTGTCAATCCAGTTGCATCTCTGTATCAAACAATTGACCCCAGATTGGCTCAGGTAGCAGTAAATTGGATTTCTTCTTCATCAATTACAGTTAGTTGAGTTATGTCATTGAAATTACTGTTGGGGTTATGTTACTTTCTTTCTCTCTGACTCTATATATTTTCTTATTATTGTTTTTGTTCATTTAGTTCGTTTAAAGTGCACCATTATTTGACCCTCTCTCTCTCTTTGACACATACACGCACATGCATAAGTGGGCACATATGGGTGTATCATGTATTATTTCATTATTTTTGTTCAATTAGTCTTTTTTTAATCTGATTATGTAATTTTAGGTTTGATCAATTGGAAGATTGTCTGAGAAAAGTTTCTTTCTTTTATGGTCTTTTGCCTCAAATACTACTCATAACTGTGCTTTATTTTTTAATGCTGTCACATTTATGCTCTCCTTCCTCTTTCAGAACTTCATTGGGTTAATTCTCTTGTGAAATGATGAATATTATTTATTTTGCTGTTGCAGATGGGAGTGGGTCCCACTGTCTACCCTCAACGCCCTGGGCAAATGGAATGTGATGTAAGCATCTTCATATTCATGAGCTATATTTTATACCTTTCAATAAATTTTGATGCTAGGTTGCATCTCAAACCTGGATTCTGCATTGTAACCGTAGTAATGAGTTCACTATTACTTTAAACTGTCCGTTCAGCTTATCTGTTTCTTCTAGTAGAACTCCTTTGCTGTGTTGGTGATTTCTCATGAAAGAAGTGATTTTTCTGATAAGACAACTAAAATAGAAATATTTTGACACTGATAGAACCAAGAACACAATTCAGTTCTGTAAATAGGCAATCTTATTGATATGAACAGAGAAAATACAGATTCCAAGTTGTATTGAGAAAACTTGGAGAAACTCCCAGAGTAAGTATTACTCTAATCAAAACACAAAATCAATCAATACCTATTCTATGGCTGAGTCACTCATAAAAGCCAATCAATAGGAAAAGAGAGAAAAGGCAGCTGAATTAAAACAAAACATCTCAGCAATTAAACTAAAATCTCAGCCTGCACTAATGACAACAAAGCAGGAAAATTATAAACTCTTTACTGCTTGAAAAAGCAGCTTTCAAGGTCTCGTCGCTTCGGTGAATCACTTGAGCCCTGATACATTTTCGGTGCCATGGAGCTAGACCAGTGAGCTATTACGCTTTCTTCAAAGGATGGCTGCTTCCAAGCCCACCTCTTGGTTGTCATCGCTCGATCACTTCCTTTTCCACTAAGTGATTGCTTAGGGACCTTAGCGTACGATCTGGGTCTTGGACGCCTAGCATGTGTATCTGACCTGGGGTCTATCAGGCACATGCAAACATGCAGCTAAAGTAATTGGTTTTCTAGAGTAAATTTTGGCAAGTTTTATTAATTCTAGTTTGAAGTCAAAATTTCTAGATATTGGTGTTAGCAATGGGAAAAGACACATTTCCCTGAATTTCAGCAGCTTTGTGCAGTATAAGTATCTGTTTGCTTTGCTTGTACATAGAATCGATTTGAACTGTCAGCTAGTTTTACTCCTGAGCGAGTTGTAATTTACTGATTATGTTCCTTGTTAATGAATTACTGTACTCCTGATAACTGTGTGAATGTTAACAAAATATTCTCTTTTTAATGTTGTAGCACTATATGAAGACTGGAGAATGTAAGTTTGGTGAGCGATGCAAGTTCCATCACCCTATTGACCGGTCAGCACCAACACTTGCAACTATTCAGGCTCAACAACTGAGTGTTAAGCTCACTCTAGCTGGACTACCTAGGAGGGAGGTATGATGTATGTGTACTTAGCTATCCTCATTCACTAATTACTGAGATCACTAATGCTGTTTTACTTAATATTTGTCTCTCTTTAAAAGTCTATAGTTTGTTCTGAAAACTTGAGGAATTCTAGACCCATGAGTGGTAGGTCGTGTGGCTGTCTGTATGAGGTCTGCTGCACTAGGTTTCCCTGCTTTTTAAAGATTGGTTCTGTGGGTGGACATGATACAAATAATATATTATATATATATTTATAGGTGTAGTAAGAATACGGGTTCCACATTGAAATAAAATCCAATGGTCTAAAAAATTTAATCACACGAGAGTAATGATAGATGCACTCGAACTACACACTATGATGTGTAAGTAATCTCAACCATATAATTAAATATTATGTGGACCCACTGAAAAATATTCGTAGTTGAGATTAATTACATATCATAGTGTGTAGTTTGAGTGTGTAAATTGGGAGTGCATGTATCATTATTTGGTCACATTAATAGGTTTTGACTCATAAAATGTAACTTTTGGCACAAAATGGAACCCATACCATAACGACACCGAATCTGAAGCCATATCCATACATATAATTAAGTAAAAAAAATACTTTAGGAATACTCCCAACTTTCAAGAAGAAAGGAATTAAAATGACTTGTATGTTTTAAATAATCGAGTTTGGTTTAAAATGGAGCAAATATTAAATTGATTAGTAAAAAGAGAGGACTGGCATCAAAATTCTTAAACTAGTTATATTGTTTGGATGTGATATTTACTATTTGTATGCCTTAGTGTTTCACTGACACATTGTTGAATATCAACCATAGTTCTCGGATTTTTCTCTTCAATTTTGTTTTAATATATTTTTTGTTGCAGAAGACTTTTGTGCTCTCTAACATTAATTTTAATCAAATCCTTCATCGCTAACCCCTATGCTTTAACAAGCTCATTTTCATCATCCCTTCATCTCATTGGAACTTTGTGAGGTCATCAATTTATAATGTGATGAAAGTACAATCTATAAAATTCATTTTACTCATGGTATTACTATTAGTTTTAGAAATTAATCTTCTCTGTTCAAACATTCAAAATCAAAGCAGGAGCAATTCAAACGAAACACCAGAAATATAAAAAGCTTCTAAATTTTTGATCAAGAACCATTCTCATCCCCTTCAAACTGACGGTTAAATATCAAAATTGCAAACTCATTTGTACAGCCATCTAAACAAGACACCAAAAATCTACAAAAGCTAGTGACTCTTTGATTTTAAGTGAAAATCATTATCTTTCCACTTCAACTGCCAGCTAGCTATTAAAATTACCTAATCCATTGCCAACATTTCCCATTAACTGAGAGCTTCAGTCATAGAGGGACTTTGACTTCGAGCATGGAGAAAGTGACTGGCTAAAATTTCTGCTCCAATGATATAACCTCAATTAAGACTTTGTCCTAAAAAATTTAAATTTCTTGGCGGATAGAAAATTCTGTCCCAAGGAGTGTTTTCTGTGAATTTTAGGCATATGAAAATGGAGCTCCTTCACTTGTTTTGCGGCAATGCAACTGATTGGCTCAATTTGTGAATATACTGTAGAAACTCGTGTGTAAAACACACGCTGAACCGTATAAGAAAAAGATTTAATGAATGATCTGCAATTTTTCTCAAATAATACAAGTGGCTAATTAACTATGGGTATGATTTTCATGCTAACTCATTATTTAAATATATATATATTAATTATTTATTTGCAGAGTTGTTTTATATTTTGTGCCTTTTTTTTAATATATTGAAATTGAAATATTTTAACAGCTTGATTGAGAGAAAATGAGTGCCTCTTGTTTTACATATCATAATAGTCCTGTTCCTCAAGAATTCATTGTCTTATCGCAGCCTAATAAGTTAGAAAGAAATAGATTGGGAAGTATCTGCAATTAAACTTGATAGTAGCTTAGTTAGAGTGAGTATTCATGAGATTTTGATGTATTTTGACAGGGTTCCATAATCTGCCCGTACTATCTGAAAACTGGAGCATGCAAGTACGGCCCAACCTGCAAGTTTGATCACCCACCTCCTGGTGAGGTTATGGGAATGGGAGGAAATGCGCAAGGAACATCAACATCTGGGGGAGAGGAAGCAAAAGGGGATGAAGAAAATGGAGGTGAATCCATCCATTAACAACTGCATTGACCCTTCCTATAGAATAAATTTTATTGAGTTATTTTCTTGGGATCATGTCATTTTTCTGCTTGTTTGCTAATATTTACTTGCTATTGTAACTTCATCTGTATGGAAAGTTTAGAATGATCTGATCTGATTCTGTACAAGTCATAATGGTTGGTTTGATTAAAGAAGCCTAGTTTGTTGTAAGGTAAAATTTATTTGCATGAAACTCTAAATAGGACTGACCCAGTTACTAAAACTTCCGGGATACATTTAAGCTCTACATCTGATTTGTTGTATGATAACCAAATATTCTATCATCTTTTGATTTTGAAAGTTTAAATTTCCTGTGGGTTTTTTTTTTCTTCCTTTTTCCCGGCATGTGTGTGTACATATATAAATATTTATTTGGGTGGCATGTTGGTTTTGCGAGTTTACTAGGTTTTGACGATGCCCAAAAAAAAAAAAAAAGATTCGAGAGTGAAGAGGCAAGGTAACATGAAAATTCAATTTGATGGGGCCTACGCAATTGTTCTGGTTCTTCAATTGCTAAAATTTGAGCAAACTTTAATATCGCTACTATGGATTTGATTATTCATCTCAATGCACAACCCGTCTAGGGGAACCCTCTAGTTTGCAAAGACGAATTATAAAATTCAATGTCTGTTAATCATTTGTTCCACAGCGGCAAGTCGGTAGTATCAAAATGAAACGACAAGTGTTTAATAACAAAGATCGAAAGGGAGCGACAGATAAAGGAAGCCTGGGATCTCATATGAATGATGAAATTAGATTAGGTGACTACTTTAGATAACTATTTTAATTTTTATCCATTAATTAATCTTCTTATTTTTATATCTAGATTTATAATAAATGCTCCTATTATACATATGCATCTTAGGATAGCATAAGAAGTCACATAACTATCATATCCAACTCATTTAATTGTTAGTTAATAGCTTTAAATAATATTTAATAATAAATAAACACAACAAATATATAATTAAATTAATAGCTAAAATTCTATACATTTTATTTTGTTAAGCCTAGTAGTATAAATTTTAAGTTTTGTGGTTTAAATTTTAAAAAGTTGTGATTTAAGTTTTAAGTCTTGTGGTTTAAATTTTAAATACTAGTGATTTAAATTTTAAGGAGCCGCGATTTAGATTTTAAAGGATCATGATTTATATTTTATATGGTCGCGGTTTAGATTTTAAGCCTTATTGTTTAAATTTTAAAGAGTCGTGATTTAAATTTTAAGTCTTGTGGTTTAAATTTTAAAGAGTCGTGATTTAAATTTTAAGTCTTGTGGTTTAAATTTTAAAAAGTTGTGGTTTAAATTTTAAAAAGTTGTGGTTTAAATTTTAAGCCTTGTAGTTTAAATTTTAAAGACTAGGGGTTTAAATTTTAAGGATCCGTGGTTTAGATTTTAAAAGATTATGATTTATATTTTATATGGCCGCGATTTAGATTTTAATAGTGCGATTTAACTTTTAAGCCTTGTGGTTTAAATTTTAAAGAGTTGTTGTTTAAATTTTAAGCCTTGTTGTTTAAACTTTAAAGAATCGTAGTTTAATTTTTAAGCATTGTTTAAATTTTAAAGAGTCGTGATTTAAATTTTAAGTCTTGTGGTTTAAATTTTAAATAGTCGTGGTTTAGATTTTTAAGGATCATGATTTATATTTTATACGATCGTGGTTTAGATTTTAAGCCTAGTGGTTTAACTTTTAAGCATTGTGGTTTAAATTTTAAAAAGTCGTGGTTTAAATTTTAAGCCTTGTAGTTTAAATTTTAAAAGATTAGTGATTTAAATGTTAAAGAGTCGTGATTTAGATTTTAAATGATCATAATTTATATTTTATATGGTCGTGGTTTATATTTTAAGCCTAGTAGTATAACTTTTAAGCCTTGTGATTTAAATTTTAAAGAGTCATAGTTTAAATTTTAAGCAGCGTGGTTTAAAATTTTAAGCCTTATGATTTCAATTTTAAAGAGTCTTGATTTAAATTTTAAAGACTAGTGGTTTAAATTTAAAAAAGTCGTACTTTAGATTTTAAGCCAAGTAGTTTAATTTTTAAGCATTGTTTTTTAAATTTTAAAGAGTTGTGGTTTAAATTCAAGCCTCGTGATTTAAATTTTAAAGAGTTGTTATTTAAATTTTAAGCCTGTGGTTTAAATTTTAAAGGGACGTTGATTAAATTTTAAACCTTGTGGTGATTTAAATTTTAAAGATTAGTGGTTTAAATTTTAAAGAATCGTGACTTAGATTTTAAAAGATTATAATTTATATTTTATATGGTCGTGGTTTAGATTTTAAGTCTAGTGATTTAACTTTAATCCTTATGGTTTAAATTTTTAGAAGTCGTTTAAATTTTAAGGCTTGTGGTTTAAATTTTAAAGAGTGATGGTTTATATTTTGACGAGTTGTGGTTTCAATTTTAAGCCTTGAGGTTAAACTTTTAAAGTGTCGTGGTTTAGATTTTATGTCTTGAGGTTTATATTTTAAATAATTGTTGTCTACATTTTAAGATTTATGGCTTACATTTTAAAGAATAATTTTTCACAAATTGAATACATTCCTATAAATATAGTTGTCACACATATATATGACACACTACAATTAGAATGCATTTCCAATTTAACTATATATGACGCATATAATACACATTACAACAACACTTAGAACCATGTGCTCAAATAAGAGTAATGTTAGGAAAAATAGATGTTATTGCCTCAATGGAAAATGTAATTTAATACAACTCTATGAAAAATATTACAAATAAATAATGATGATGAAAAAGAGTGTTACAACTCTATAACTGAAAATACAAACAAACAAAAAAAGGAAGAGAAAGGAAGAGGAAGAAGGAGAAGAAGAGAATGGTGAAAGATACAACTCTAAACAAAAGATTACAAGTAAAGGAAATGTGTTTGAAACAAAAGAAAAGAAGATTACAACTCTAAACAAAAGTTACAAGTAAATAGAAAATAAAAATAAGAAGAAAAGAAATAGAGAAAATGCAAGAACAAAACAATAGCAAACTCTCACTTACACAACCTAAGTGAAGATGGTTGGGGATCACCAGCTTGAACAAGGTTTAAAACCTTTGTCCAAAAGCTTATTTCCCCCTAACTCAAGCACTAAGGGATCTCTCACAGATTTTTAGAAATGCTTTCTGGAATAATCAAGCCTCAAGGTGTATTTTCCAGCCAAGTGCTTTGTGGATGGAAAAATTGTGTCTTACAAGTGAGCATTAGGCTCCTATTTATAGAGTTTAAGATACCCCTTTGAATTTCAAATTCCACCAACCCCATGGCTGTTACCAATGTTTAATTGGATGTTTATGGAATTAAAATGGAGATTTGGGAGTTATTTGGGATGTTAGAACTGTTCAATTTGGAAAAAACTGAAAATTCACATAGGCTGTCAGCCTCACTGGCCGCGGCCAGAATCATCAGTGGTCGCGGCCACTGGCCTCTGTCCCCCAGGCCGTGGCCAGAGAAAGACAGTGGCCGCGGCCACAGCCTAGTTTCAACACAAAAATTGTGATTTTCCAAATCGTTCCAAAACGTCCCAAATCCTTTCCCACATGATTTTGTAACCTCCAAACACCTATTGGGAGTTAAAAACATGTCTCCAACAGCCATATTTCATTATGGCTTTATGAAATCCAATCTCAAATGTGTAACATATAATATACACATTATTGGGTAATATTTGGGAGTTACAGGTTTGTAACTGATTTTGTAACTCCAAAATATGTCACATTTGGGCACACACATGTGTCCAATTTTGTGACTCTCAATAATATGTTACAAGATGTGACAAATCACATTTGTGTGACAAATCACATTTTGTCACATTATTTAATCTAATATTATATTATATGAAATAATATAACATTCACCCACTAGATTAAATAATCACTTTTTATAACACTTATTTAATCAATCAAACATTATATTAAAATATAATATTCCCCCACTTGATTAAATAATCACTCTCTATAGAAACATTTGCATTGGTGCATAAAGTAAAATGTCTTTCGACTTGAATTTTACCTTAGTGTAATTATCACAAAGTTTGTTGAAATTTTGGTTGCCGAAGCATTGAACCACAATCCCTTGATAACAAATCGGTGATAACACACACCTTTGCTATGTTCACTTGAGACCTCAATGTCTCGCTTTTGCACCATTAATGGCCATGTGCACATTCCATTCATATACTTTTCTTGAGAATGACTCCCAATTCTCATGAGGGGCGGCACCACCCCTGGGTCTATATAGGTAGAACTCTTACAGTATTTTGTTACCCTAAAATACTTGTTTTTTCAAGACTGAGTTCTATTAAAAAACCTTTTGGTTTTAACCCTCATTTTGGTAACACACTAGTACTCATATCTCATATGGGACAAATTTTGAGTACTACTACTATTCACTTGATTGACTTGTTATTACCTATTGAACCTAATACTAGTTTGGTGACTAGTATTAAGATAGATTACCATCAACCGTGAATCTCTTTAGGGAGTCTAAGTCCCACCCCTTGAGATGTAGAAATGATTCCATTTGAATAATTTCTTTTTTCATGTATGCATACTTAGTCACTCTCATTATTTTATTCAAACATTGTTGCTAGCCATAGTTTGATTAAATAGTTACCCATTTAAAATAGTGATTTTGACCATAGTCAACACCCCCACTATTTTATAGTTTTATATCCAAGATTAGAAGAGGACAACAACACTCAATAGATCAAGATAAAAAACCTCAATGTTTTTCTTGATTCATTTACTTGCTAAAGCAAGGCACACTTATTTGAAAGTAACTTTCACTTGATTGCTTTCTTTTATATATTTCACAAAATAAAATGTGAACACAAATGTAATGTAAGAATTTCTCAAACAAATAATCACATTATGAAATAATAGGTCTACACACTTACCTATTATTTTAACAAGTTCATTTTGAAACTTTGTTAATGTATCACACAAATGTCTCATAGCAAAATAAAGAATTATCATAGAATAATACTTTAATTTTATTGATAGCTTTCAAGAGTACAAGCTTTATTACAAAATAACAGTTTTCCCAACAAGGCACATAAACATGGTAATCATGCTAGGATCTCTTCTTCCTTTTCTATAGCATTTACCTCATTCTCATGTGGGTCCTTTCAGTACCTACATACTCTAGCATAGTGCCCGAGTTTCCACAAACAAAACAATGACCTCTCACGTCTTTGAATTGTCCATGATCTTTCTTTGGACCTAAAGGGTTCCCACTACCCTTTTTGTTGTTGTTGTTGCCCTTTGGATGCTTGTGTGAAACCTCATTGGCCTTGGAAGTCTCATCTTTAGACTCATTCACACCCTTGTCTCTTATTCTCGATTCCTCTTTAATTCTAATGTATTTTTGGATCTCTTCCAAAGTGTAATCCTCATTCTTATGGAGGATTCTTTTCCTATAGCTCCTCCAAGTTGGTGGTAATTTTGCCACTATTGCACCAACTTGGAAGGCCTCAGGAAGCTCAATCTTGAGAACTTTCAACTTGTTCACAATCACTTGTAGCTCATGAATTTGAGGTAAAAGAGTTTTCCCATCAATGAAAGAAAATTCAAAATATTGAGAAATTAAGAACTTTCTTGTACCTTCTTCCTCAGCCTTGTACTTACTCTCCAAGGCATCCCAAATCTCCTTTGCGGATTTGGTATTGGTATAGAGGTCATATAACCTATCGGATATGGCATTAAGGATATGACCCCTACAAAGAAGGTTGTCCTCTTCTCTCTTCCTTCTTTTCTCCACCTCCTCGGGAGTGTCTTTGTCGGATGGCTCGGCTAGAGGTGCCAAGGATGACTCAAGGATGTATGCTATATTGAGTGTTGTCAAAAGAAATTTCACCTTGTCTTGCCACCTAGTGAAATTGGATCCATCAAACCTATCCAACCTCACTAAGTCTTGGTTCATGATCTTGATGGTCTCTCCTTCCATTGAAACAAAAAAGGGATAAGCTTTTGATTGTTAGGAAAAATAGATGTTATTGCCTTAATGGAAAAGGTAATTTAATACAACTCTATGCAAAATATTACAAATAAATAATGATGATGAAAAAGAGTGTTACAACTCTATAACTGAAAATACAAACAAACAAAGAAAGGAGAAGAAGAGAATGGTGAAAGATACAATTTTAAACAAAAGATTACAAGTAAAGGAAAGGTGTTTGAAATAAAAAAGAAGAAGATTACAACTCTAAACAAAAGTTACAAGTAAATAGAAAATGAAAATAAGAAGAAAAGAGATAAAGAAAATGCAAGAACAAAACAATAACAAACTCTCACTTACACAACCTAAGTGAAGAGGGTTAGAGATCACCAACTTGAACAAGGTTTAAAACCTTTGTCCAAAAGCTTATTTCCCCCTAACTCAAGCACTAAGGGATCTCTCACAGATTCTTGGAAATGCTTTTTGGAATAATCAAGCCTCAAGGAGTATTTTCCAGCCAAGTGCTTTGTGGATGGAAAAATTGTGTCTTACAAGTGAGCATTAGACTCCTATTTATAGAGTTTGAGATACCCTTTTGAATTTCAAATTCCACCAACCCCCATGGCTGTTACCAATGTTTAATTGGATGTTTATGGAATTAAAATGGAGAGTTGGGAGTTATTTGGGATGTTAGAACCGTTCAATTTGGAAAAAACTGAAAATTCACATAGGCTGTCAGCCTCACTGGCCGCGGCCAGAATCATCAGTGGCCGCGGCCACTGGCCTCTGTCCCCCAGGCCGCGGCCAGAGAAAGACAGTGGCCATGGCCACAGCCTAGTTTCAGCACAAAAATTGTGATTTTCCAAATCGTTCCAAAACGTCCCAAATCCTTTCCCACATGATTTTGTAACCTCCAAACACCTATTGGGAGTTAAAAACATGTCTCTAACAGCCATATTTCATTATGGCTTTATGAAATCCAATCTCAAATGTGTAACATATAATATACACATTATTAGGTAATATTTGGGAGTTACAGATTTGTAAATGATTTTGTATCTCTAAAATATGTCACATTTGGGCACACATATGTGTCCAATTTTGTGACTCAATAATATGTTACAAGGTGTGACAAATCACATTTGTGTGACAAATCATATTTTGTCACATTATTTAATCTAATATTATATTATATGAAATAATATAACAGGTAATTTGGGAAGTCTCATGATAATAATAGGTATAGTTCAACTAAATATATTTAGTATCTAGTTTTAGGTAACTACTCCTAAAAATGGGTAGTTCTCAACTTTTCTCCATATAAATAAAGAACCCAAGCTGCACGTACTTACTCTTGTAAGCGTAAAACCATCCATTCAATTAATTACTTTTATATATGTATATTTATATATAGTGGGGAATTCAACCTATACCCCCTTCCTACATACTCACACCACCAACCACCTGAACATAGATTTTGTAAATTATCCATGAACCATAAATTTTTTTTTATAATGTTTAGAGAAAGGAATGTATTTTTTTTTCCATCTCGATTACAAGAATATGAATTTTTCAAAAGTTATTTCTCTCCTAAAAGGAAGCTGTTGTCCATGTTTTTACCACCAGAAATGTGAAAATTAGGAGTAATTAATGACAAGACAAGTCATGAGGTTCTTAGAGTGTGAACTCTTCCAGGAAACCCAAACCGGCTAAGTTGTGGATGTCTCCAAGGGAGGCCACACCCCGAGGTTTGTCTTTGAGGCAAGGATGTCTCCAGGTAAGGCCACGTCCTGAGCACGTCCCAAGCCAATCTCCAAGTCATGGATGTCTCCAAGTGAGGCCTCGCCCCGAGGTCTGTCCTCGGGGCGAGGATGTCTCCATGTGAGGGCACATCCCGAGAAGCTCTCTTCACTCACTCATCTCCCAGGTCAAGGATTCTGGTCCTCGAACTTGAAGTAGCTGCTAAGTGTCAGTCACTGCGGGTATGGGCCACCGAAAGATCATCTGACAACTTTTGGTGAGCCTCGATTAGTTGTGTTGAGTTCGCACCCTCGAAAATCGGCATTTCCTACAACGCCGCCTGACATGGGCGAATGTGCGTCGCACCTTGACAGTCAGAGACATGTTTCCCATAAAGTTGGTACACAACTTTCTGCAATGGGCCCTGTGACAGTCAGACCGGGTAATAAGCTGTGCAATCCCACATCGCCTAGGGAAGGTCAAGTGTGATGATTCTAAGATTGTGTAGGTATGAGACTACACAGTTGAAGAGGACTTAAATTGATTGATGGGTACTACCTATGTCAACAAGATGCATCTTCTTTTCGGTGGCCCATCACTTGAGAGCTCCAAAGTTAAGCATGCTTGACCTGGAGTAGTCTCATGATGGGTGACATTTTGGGAAGTTTTCCCAGGAAGCATACGAGTGAGGACAATGCACGCTGGAAAGACTCGTGTTGGTTTGCAGGGCTAGTTGTCATTCCAGGAAGCAGCCATAGTGACGTGGGGTGTTACAGGCCCCGTGCAATCTACTTGGGCTGTAGTCTCTATTTAGTGCAATTCTTTTTGTATTAATTCAACATTAATACCCCAGAATGGGGGAATTTATATTAATGATAGAAGATTAACATTAATGGCCCCAACCTTTATAGATAGGGCTGGGGTATCTATCTGTAAAAGGTCTGAATTTTAGAGAGAGAAACTCTGTAACTCAGTGCAATATATACGCTGTCTGAGAATCACCATTGAAGCTTGCTGAAACAAGCTTAAGCCCACTAAATATGAGAGACTCGTGGACTAATGCTCTTTTATAGCCTGAACCACACAAAATCCTTGTGTTCTTTTTGATTATTTTCTTAAAACTCTTGAATTAGGTTGATAGCGAAAAATGCAGTCAACATTTTGGTGCTTTCATTGAGAGCGTGAAGAAATCTTGAAGAACATAGCCATGGTGACCACTCGGAGAAACGCACCAGACGATGCAACTCCTTCAGTCAGAGTTGAAGGAGGAGAAACCAAAAGTCCACCACTGCAAGACCTCCCTGAGATGGTGGAAGACTACAATGAAAACACCAAATACGATGACCTGGTCGACGAGTATTAGGAGGAGGAATATTCTCAGCCCATGGACACGGAGGAGATGCTAGATGTGGTGGCGCTTTGCGATCAGGTGGCCACTCAGCAACAGAAACTCCACACGCTTTTGCGATCAGGGATGACACTTTTGTAATTATGTATATGTCTCCCAGAAGAGAATCATATATGTTCTTGGGAAGAATTTATTTGCTTAGAATGCTCCTTAGGGGAAGGTGACCTGGTGACTTAGGGAAGCACCATGGCCACCAACAGATAGGGGTTTAAGCTATGTACTCCCTTTCCCTATCAAGGCCATATATGAATAAAATGATATTTATCCATGTCCTATTGTGTATGCTTTCTGTATGGTCTATGTGTTGCTTGTTTGTTACCTTTGTTGGGTCATCGCATGCCACTTGCCTATATTTTATGCTATAGCTGTTGTGTGGGAAGTTGTCTTTGGATGGCTTGCTTTGTATTTGCTTATGCTTCGTCATTTCCCTAACATGCATGAGACTTGTATCATGGCTGACCATTGGGTTTGTTTGCCGCAGGTGTGAGTTTTAGGCTAACTTGCTAGCTGAGTGTGCTAACAAGTGCTGGATGTTCCGTCAATTTGATGAGTCAAGTTGGTGGCCCGTGAAAAATGGCATGGGGTTATGAAGAGCTTTTCCTTCGTGGCCCACCCATAGGAAAATGAGCAAGTGGAAGCAGTCAACAAGACCCTCAAAGCCTCCTTGAAGAAGAGGCTTGAACAGGCGAAAGGCACTTAACCCAAGGAGCTGCCTAGGGCATTGTGGAGTTACCGCTCCACTTCCAGGACCTCCATCGACAACTCGCCATTCTCTATGGCGAATGGGTATAAGGCCATGCTCCCGATTAAGGCAACAATCTCCACACACCAACAGGATACGTATGATCCAACCACAAACCACACTTTACTCCGAGATTCCCTGGACCTGTGGAGGAGCTCCGTGAAGCTGCTTAGCTCTGAGTAGCATCCTACCAGCAGAAAGTAGCCAAATATTTCATCACTAAAGTAAAGGATAGAAAGTTTGGGGTCAGAGATCTGGTGTTGCGAAGAGTTTTCTTAGCCACCCGAGACCCCCGTGTTGGGACCTAATTGGGAGGGCCCATACCAAGTTGAGAAAGTTGTATGTCCGAGGACATACAAATTAGCCCGAATGAATGGGGGAATTGATACCCCACGCTTGGAATACCGAGCATCTTTGCTGGTATTACCAGTGATATGAGCAGTAAAGTTATTTATTTTTGTAATCTCCCTATAGCCTTCGAGCACAGTTAATGGAAACCGTGTAAAAAAATACGGTAATTTTTTTTCAAGATTCTTCTTATATTTGTTAGTTTCCATTATTTTGTATGTACTAATCGTAGAGCACCCACTCACTGGCCTGGACAAGTGAACGCAGACTAGTCTCCGATCACTTAGGGGGCATGGAGCTAGGGCAGCCTCACAGAGTACCACGCTTCACAGAGGATGACTCAGGAAGCTAAGCTTGTCAAAAGCAGTGTAAGCCTAGTGTCAATACCCTGATAATAGAAAAACCTAGGAAACTAAGAAGTCTTGAGTCTGTGAGAGTGAAGTAGGCTTAGCATCTAGAGACTGAAGACTAGGAATCCTAGTAGCGCGAGAACAGACTTAGGTCACCTCCCGAGGACATTGCACCCAAGGGGAAGTGACCAAGTCCCTTGGTCATGAGATGCGAATGGAAGACTGAGTCCTCTGTACTGGGTTCTGAGGCAGGGACTTGGGCTACCTCCCATGGACATTGTGCCTAAGGAGCATTGACCAAGTCCCAAGTAAGCCGCAAAAAAAAATAGCATCGTGAAGTCGATGACCTGGGAAGCTAAGCTAGTCGATGAGTGAAGCGTCCCTAATGTCATGAGACCCCATAACTAAGTGTCCTTGGAAAAACCCATTGCCGAAGATATCCAAGTAACGCGAGATTGGATTTGGCACATTCTCCCAAGGACAGCATACGCCCGAAGAGTAATAACAAATTCTTAATCCTCAAGATGTGAACGGAAGCCCGAGTCATCCGTACTCGGGCACGAGCCTAAGTCGCCTAAGAATTAAAAACCCAAGTAGCGTGATTATGGACTGAGGTTGCCTCTCGAGAAAACCGTGCTCGAGGAGTAATGACCCAGTCCTATGATCTCGAAATGCGAACAGAAGCCCGAGTCATTGGAACTCAGAGCTAGACCTCGAGTGCTAAAACTTGAGTATTGTAAAAATCCTAGTCTAAGGGCAGGGAACGCGATTACCTAAACCTAGGATGATGAGTTCACGACTTCCACATGATTTGAACCTGAGTTATGCACTCGGGAGGCAAATTAAAGGCCCAAGCTGACCCACTGGTGACCACGTACTCGAGGGGCAGGTAGCTTAGTGCGAATGAACTCCTAGGGGCCCGAGTCATTGGGACTCGATGACACAAGATGACATTAATGTTACTTTCAAGGACATCAAGCCAAGAAGACAACACTAAATGTCCTAAGCATTGAGCACCAAGGAAAAACCTTATAGTACAACAGACCTCCTAAAAGCCTGAGTCGTTGAAACTCGAAGGCGAAGGATAGCCAAGTGCCCTCACTTGACATCACATCAAAGTTACTCTTTAGACCATAAGCCTAAGAAGAAAGACTAAATGCACAAGCTTCTAGACACTAGCAGGAAGATCCTCAAGCTCTAAGTACCATAAGCAGGCCCGTCCTGAGTCATTGGAACTCGGGGACGTAGGGCCGCGTCAAGTGTATCAAATGACCTCGCGTTAAAGTTACTCTCAAGGACCATGAGCCTACAGAGTAACACTAAATGCCTAAAGATTTTCTAAGTACTAAGAGAAGTCGATAAAGATTGGGAACTCTCATGAGTTACATTATGTTGAGCTGAATTAACAAAGTCCAAGTTGCCTATTTACTACGTGTCAATTCGATAATACTAGTATAATCATGGCAATAAAGTAGTGCAAGCAGCATATGTTTAAATGGAAAAATATTTACAATAATGCTCAAGGGCTCGAGCATTGAATGTCTATACCCCAATAAACTATGGCACACATGCCTACCTAGCTAAAAAGATATTATACAGGACAAAATTACTGGGACCCTTGGCCTAGAGGAACCTCTGCCACCAGCTCGATCACATGATTAACCTCAGGGATGCGACCCGTCGCCATGACTTCCCTCTCCTGAGCTGCCCTGGCCTCCCCCACCTCAAGGCGCGCCTCGAGCATTGTCCTCATGTTGGGCTCCTCGGTGAATGGGAGATCCATGTCTCTGTTGCTCTGCCATGCGACAAAGAGTGTATCATCGACTATCAGGTCAAGGTCCTTTTCCATTTATTTTGGTCAAAGATGGAGGTCTTCGACCTCCTTGGTGATAGCTTCAGTTCGAGTAGCTGCCCATGCAGCATCCTCCCTGACATTGATCAGCTCTTCAGCGCGGGCCAAAGACTCTGTCCGGCTCAACTAGAGCTCTTCGCGGGCCTTAGCTGGCTTCTTTCCCACCACACGAGTGCGACCTACGACATCCTCTAATAACTTAGAGGAAGTGTCCTCCAGAGTGGACACCTTTGATTGCTCAGTGGCCAACATAGTCTCCATCTTGCAGACACGGGCCTTTATGTCCTCCACTTCCTAGAACAGCTCTAGCTCTTCCCGAGCCTCCTTCAATTTAAAGGGCCGCATTAGTACGATGTCCCCGAGCCGTTGGTTGAAAGCCGCAGTCTGTGCCAAGTTAGAGTATCAAATCAGTAAAAACAAGTTGATGAAATAAATAATAAAGTGAGATAAACACTTGAATACTTACCCTTACGGAGGAGTGGCGGTTGACAACTATCAGTGAAACCTCATGTCATTTCCACAACAAGCGAAGTTGCGAGAAGGCATCTTGTACAAGGACCCCGATATCCATTGGAGGAGCTCCATGGTGAGAAGAGTAGTCTTCCCTCCTACTCTCCCCACGAAGACAGGCTGCAGCTCCTCGCAGCTGGGAAGCAACAAGATCCTACAGTCGGTTCTTACGCAGGAGCTCAACAAGGAGTTTGAAGTCCTCGTTGCGCTCATCAATGCAGGCGTTTTAGTACTCAACAACTCATTTATGTTTCTCAAAGTCTTCCTCATCATAATGCTTTGGGAAGACTACCAATCGAGGCGCCATAACCGGAGGAGAGTTGGGCACATTTGAAGGGATTTCCTTGCCCTTCCTAAAGGATCCCCTGTCTTGAGGGGGGAAACCTCGAGGTCGATGACCTCACCAGGTGCCACTGTCCTCAGGGTGAAGACTAGTGGAGCAGCTGCAAGAGCTGCTGGGGCCATCGGGGCTTGAGGTGCAGTGGCCGGGGGCATAGACTTTGTAGATGACGTCGTCGGGAGGTCTATCTGAGAGAGTTTTGACACCCTCTAATGCTTCGACCTAACTAATTCAGACATGCCTATGATTTCTTCACAAAGAAAACAAAATGGTTAAGTCCTCGAAAGGAAAGGAAAGCCATAATAACAAGCAAAAAATGCATGCAAGACAAAATAAAAATCTCCCCAGGATCCCCACCACGATCATGCTCCTTCGGGTGAAGGACGGAATGGGCGAACTCATAGATGAGTCAACCCATCTCTTGTGTCAGATTGGTATTGTACTGCCAAAACCAGATGGCGTGCATAGATGTCACCTCATCCAGAGGCTCAAGACCTTGAGGATGTCTCCTCTTCCTTGGGTTGTGAAGGAATACGTTGATGAGGTCCTGGTAGTCTTGGTACTCCTCCTCAGACCAATGACATCTTGAGATTTACCCACACTTGAGGAGTGAGGGCAAGAATAAAGAATGGTCAGAACTAGTTCCCTCCCCTATGTGCCTGGCATAACGAAAAACAATTTGGGATTTACCCTGAGGCATGGAGGTTGACTCGATCCTCGTCTGGAGCTCTACCTCAAGCTCTTCATCTTCCTTTGCATCCGTTATAGCCTTGATGGCGAGGACGATCTCCACATGCTCCTCTCGAAGGCGTTGCGTATATTTGAATTGTGCCTTAGCCGCCACGTATTTCCTGTGGAGCCTCACCTTGTGGCATGATTGCTTCAAGTACTGAAAGTTGGTGAGGACCACCGGACTTATGCTCTGCCCCTCCCGCAGTAGCCCATACTACCGAAGGTAGGCATCGGTGACGAGGAAGGTGAGATACAACTCCTCGTTGTTGAGGGTGTTTATTATCTTAAACCTTTTGTCGAAAGAATCAATGTAAGGTGTACGACAGAAGGGACTTGAAATGAGACGTTTCAAGAATTAGGATCAATTATGACCTAGACAGCTATCAAATGAAACAACTTGAGGACAGAAGCACTTACCAACCATAGCGAAGTCTAGGAGCAGGGTGGGATTGGTCCTCATTAGGAAACCACTTGCCCAGAAGAAGTAGTCCTTGTAGTCCTGAGCATGGTTCTCGTTGCTGCCCAGAGCTTTGTATTTCACCCCTGGGAAAGTATGCTTCATCAGGGTGTATTACCCATCTTGGTCCCCTTCCTCGGACACTCCTGAAAGCTGTAGACATACAATATCTTAGTTAGGGATGGTGCGGGCCAATTCTGTCTCCTGTACAGAATGTAGTGCCCAACTAGCACCTGATATCCATTCGGGGACATCTGGAAAGCGGCTATGCCGACGAACTTGAGGAAGTTGACATAGTTTTGGTGCAGAGGTAGGGTTGCACCATCCTGGAGAAGAGGGGCACTCTAGAGCCTGAGCCCATGAATGCTCTCATGCACCCTTTTGTCCTCTCGAGACAAGCACACCGGCATCTCGCAGGTGTCCACCCCGTTGTGGGTAAGGATTTTCTCCAAGGACCCCTGGGGTCGGAGCTTGCTGGGGATCGCCTCGGCCTCGAATTCCATGATGGTGTAGGGTTTATCCTTTGGCATCAGACCCTCATTGGTTCCTTACTCTGAGAAGCCAACTTGAATAAGTCTTGTTGCCACTAGGGCGGGGTCCTCCCATACCACGAGGGCTTGACTGCTTCCCCTTCTCGGGGTGTTGCTCTGCTTCTCAAGCCATTTGTAGGATTTTGGCTTCGAAGGCATAGAACCCTTGTGTGTGTAGTTGGTGGAGCTCCTCAGACATCTGAAACAACAAACCGAGTAGTTAGCACCTTGGCTCGAATAAAGATGGGTAAAAACGAGAATCCCTAAGACTACTGCTTGGGGAGAAGAGAGAAAAGAAATTCTAAGGATGTGGGGTGTCCTCGGGACCAAAGAGTTGGCACCAAAAAACACCACCGGAAATTATGAACACCGTCGTAATCTGGGAATTTTCCAGATTCTGGTCGAATGCCTAAAAGGCAAAAGTTGCCTAAGGTGTGTAGTAGGTCATTTTGACCACTTCTAACATGCCTAAAAAGACATATAAAAGGTCAAAATAGCCCCATAAGTGCAACATAAATCCCGTTCCTAAGCATGCACCTAAACTCTCAAATGAAACTCAACGCAAATGCAAAGCCAAACACAAAACTAATAAACACTTACTCGAGATATAGTGTCGATAGGTGCAAAAACGAGTTTGAACGCTGATGAATCGCTTGCCGTTCACCCAGAAATAAGACGATTCTTGACAATCGTCCAGAATTGCAGAGGAAACTCAGGAACGGTTGAAGGACTAGGAAGCTTGAGAGAGAAGAAATAAATTTGGAGATTTTGAATTTCGAATGGTTAAAGTGCATACTAAGAGGCGTATCTCAAGTTTTTATACTCATAGAATTTGGGGTGGAAGAAATCCCACCCCAACTGTTGGATCACCTATGACGTAGGTGCTCGAGAACAATCCAACGGTCAGAATCCAAAAGGCACGGATCATGATCATTAGCATTGAAAAAGGACACCTTGGGCAAAAGGCGAAGGATCGCATATGGTACAGATTGGATGTTTTGGGCTGTGGAGTTGACCCCTCATTAATTGACGGATTGATAAGCCTAACAATAGGGAGTCAACATGTGGTGTGATTTTCCAGAGTGACGTCAGGGGAAGCCCAAACGTCTCCCCCGGAGACCTTTTCCAATTAGTCTAAGTCTCCACTGTCCGAGGACGAGTGAAGACTTAGGGGGCAAATGTTGTCCGTGTTTTCACCACCAGATACGAGAAAATTAGGAGTAATTAATGATAAGACAATTCATGAGGTTCTCAGAGTGTGAAATCTTCTAGGAAACCCAAACCGACCAAGTCGTGGATGTCTCCAAGGGAGGCCATGCCCCGAGGTTTGTCCTCAAGGCGAGGATGTCTCCAGGCTAGGCCACGTACTGAGCACTTCCTGAGTCAATCTCCAAGTCATGGCTGTCTCAAAGTAGGCCATGCCCCGAGGTCTATCCTTGAGGCAAGGATGTCTCCATGTGAGGGAAAGTCATGAGAATCTCTCTTCACTCACTCATCTCCCAGGTCAATGATTCTGGTCCTCGGACCTGAAGTAGCTGCCAGGTGTCAGTCACTGCGGGTAAGGGCCATCGGAAGATCATCTGACAACTTTTGGTGAGCCTTGATTAGTGGTGTTGAGTTTGTACCCTCGATAATCGACATTTCCCACAACGCTGCCTGGCATAGGCGAACGTGCGTCATACCCTGATAGTTAAAGACATGTTCCCCATAAAGTTGGTACACAACTTTCTGTAACGGGCCCCGTCCAATCCGCTTTGGCCGTAGTCTCTATTTAGTGCAACCCTTTTTGTATTAATTCATCATTAATATCCTAGAATGGGGTAATTTATATTAATGATAGATGATTAACATTAATGACCCTAGCCTCTATAAATAGGGATGGAGTATGTAACGCTCTACTTCCTTAGAGCCGTTACTAAGTGAGTTTAAAACGTGAATTTAACTCGCTAATCAAGGTTTTAAGACAAACGTGGAATTAAACCATAAACAGAGTCATAAACTTTGAAAATAATTCTATTTATTGAAAATCATAAAGCGTTTAACATTTGGGATCCCAAAATACTATTTAGAAATATTTACAACTAACAAATATAATCAGAGTTGGCTAAACGACAAAATTCAGGTTTAGTACAATCATCTCCCAAAAATACACCTGGCCGTGGCAGCCAGGCATGCCAAACATGTACGCGCCGCTTCACGCTCTCCGTACTCATGGTTGGTAGACTTTCCCCTTGCCCTTACCTGCACCATAGAGCACCAGTGAGCCGAAGCCCAGCAAGAAAACCCTCACAAGCAGATAACATATGCATATCAAACACTTAACATATAAACAAGCCATCCTTAGGCTTTACACGTACGGACTTGCCGTCCCAGGTGCTTTACCAGGCCTTGGGTTTGTGGTCCACACCGTGAGGATATCCCAGGTATCCTTTAGGGTCTCGCCCTGGCAACTCGCACTCTGCGTGCTAGGCGTTGCTCCCGGCCCCTTGCTGTTCTCGGCCTTCGCCGTTCTTGGCCCTCGCCATTCCCGGCCCTAGCCGTTCATTCATTTATATGTACACATAGTATAATTAAGTAGATACTTAAACACGTATAAATTCAATCAAAGGATACACCCTGCAACACAATCATATAGGGCCGTGCCCTGCAACACAAGCTCTACGGGAACAGTAGTTTTCTTACTTGTGTCCTGAGCTTTCTAGGCACCGATGTCCCGAGCACAACCCCCTAGACTAAGCCACGCAGAAACCCTAGTCACAACGCACCAAAAATATCCATCCATCAAGTTCTAATCCATTAAATAACTTTGGGTCATAATTCTAGTCTCCGGGACATTGAATTATATCAATCTGGGACATTGAATTCCCCAGCCTAAAACCTCTTCAAAGCCCAAGAAAATGCACTAGGTGCCGCGGCCCCAAGAACCCATGCTGCGGCCCCCAGCTCAACCAGAGGCCCTGCCTCATTTTAGCCTACACGCGCCGCGACCCTGTTGAAGGGCGCCGCGGCGCGCCTCCATTTCCAGACGCCCCAATGTTCTAAGGGGCCGTGGCTCAGCAAGAACATCGCCGCGACCCGACCCCAGAAAAACTCACCATTTTTACCACGAAAACCAATCCAATTAACCCCAAAATCAACCCAACAACTCAAGCTAATCATCACAGAAGTTATACTATGGATTCAGCAACAAAATCTAACAAGAATTCAAGCCCAAAACCTCATCAAACTCAAAGACGATTCTTCACCCAACACACATGCGATACTCTAGAATTTCAGCTTAAAACCAATATAATTCACTAAGATTAAAGCTTACCTCGAGCTAAGTTGAGTCTCTTAATTAGGTCCTTAAGCTTCAAACTTTTAGCTCCCAAGATTCCCAGCCCAATTCCTTAGTTTTGATTAGTTTCCACCAAAATTTCCCCAAGCTTCCAAAGGAAGAAGCTCCAAGAGAAAGAGAGGAAGAAAGAGTTGGTTTCCTTAGCTTATGAACACTTCTCCAATTTTGTTTTATTTGACTTAAGTTTCTAAGGTTATCTCAAAGCTCGGGGTGCCAAAAACGTCCCCGAGGGCAAAATGGTAAATTTCCCCAATATTCCCTCCTAAACATTCTAACCTCAAATATATCTCCAAATATTTATTTCCATAACCCGATAACCCCATAAAACGTCTAATACCCAAAATACCCCTCGACTCGCCCTGAGTCGGGTTTTTGACCCCGTTGTGACTTTCTAGCTAACCGCTCCCTAGGATTGTCTCGGATCGTGCAACACAGATATATCATAAGTATATCACAATTATTACAATTATCACATTTATGCCCTCAACAGGCTAAAATTACAAACATGCCCCTAATAACCAAATGGGGCCCACATGCATATTTAATTCACCTAAACATGCATCACTAATCACATATTCACACAAATTCACATATTATAACAATAAAACACTTATTGCCCTCTAGGCACGCTAATCAAGGCCCTAAGCCTTATTAGCAAATTTGGGTCATTACAGGGTATCTTTTTGTAAACGGTCTGAATTTTAGAGAGAGAAACTTTGTAACTCAGTGCAATAAATACACTGCTTGAGAATCTCCATTGAAGCTTGCTGAAATAAGCTTCAAGCCCACAAAATATCAGAGAATCACGGACTAGGGATCTTTTATAGCTTGAACCACATAAAATCCTTGTGTTCTATTCGATTATTTTCTTTAAATCTCAGATTAGGTGATAGAAAAACAGGGAGACAACATAAGCTCCTTCCTTCACAATGGTGACCATCTTTCTATTGGGACAAAAGTATTAATGTACTACAAATAATAAGTTGCTTATCAAATAAGTGGAATCAAACATTGTTCATTGTGACGTACTTTTCTTATATGTGGTTGTACATTTGCATGTGGTGCACAATCCTATAGATGCTTTTTTGTGTTGGGTAGATTTATGACTTGTAGAATGAGTACATTCTTCTGATGCCTGAAAAAGTGAGTCTGGTCACTAGCCAGGATGAGGTCTTCGTTGAGCTTCACTTAGAAACTTGTTTGCTTCTTCTAGCTTTTCTCCAAGTATACACTAATGAGCTTGGTCTTGTATGCTCCCTTTAACTTGTGAAAGTACTAAATTCTTAGGATTAACACTTGCCTCTCAGTCTTCGAGGTGATTTCAATCATCTCGTTAACTATTTTTCTCGACATGTCACTTTTTCACAATGCACTCTTTCCCATGCTTTAACATGCATAACTCAAGGTACATAATTGACCTATGTTAGCCCCTCACCAGGTTATGCGCGCGACTCATGATGAAGGGAAAAACCACGAGCATAATTAATCTTACTCGAGTGGAGTTGGGTTGAAAGACTTCCTATGGAGGTCTAATATGTTGGGTTACAAGGAATTGATTCAACTTAAAGGATATGGCCTTGAAAGAGGGCCATATGCCTTCCAAGCATATATCATATATATTCCTGGCAAAGGGGTAAATGCCAATTATGCTCTTTAAGGGGTGTGTTGGTATTAATTTGAATAAAATTTGGGACTTAGCGGAAGGTGGGGTGGAGGATTTTAAAAAATTATTAATGCCGAGCTAGGATCAATACATATATCTATACATAAAATCAACACATAAAAGAAAAAAAGGAAATTACCTCTTGTAGCCTATCAAGATTCCTTGAATCTTTTAGTATAATCAAACAATCTTCCTATCCAGCGAAGCAAAGACTCACAACCTAGTCTTCCAAGCCCTTCCTTAAGCACATAAGGATGTGTGTGGGCACGTACGATTTACGGGTTAATTATTTAGGTTTGATGTCTGTGTTTTCACCAAAGACATCCTCATGTTATCTGACAACGTACTGAAGCCAACACCACTACCCCTGAGACCACTCTCCTGACAGTGTACTTGTGTGCCATCTGGTCCCCTGGACCATAATGTATCAGGGGCCAGTAGAGCCCACTATAAAAGGAACCCCATTTCCACATGGAAGGGGGTTGGAAAAAACACTGTAGCATCATACCATAAGAAATACAAGTTCTTGTCACCATTTTCTTTCTGCAACTATTCTCTAAATTTTTGTTTAGATTTTTGAAGTTCTTCATTGGTAATCTTTATACTTTGATTTTTCTAATTTAACTTCGTTGACGAGTTCTCACCATCAACAGTTTGGCAACGTCTGTGGGAAGAATAAGTATCAAGCCACTATTCTTCCGTCGATTCTGATAAGAAAAAGATGCCACGACATTGAAACGATTGAGAGAGTCATGAGAGGTGGAGGTCCATCTCGACGGAGATCAGCTAAAAGCCTCTATGAAGGATCCTCCTCCACCCGCAAACGTGGAGGACCCAAAGGAGCCTGAGGTTCATGGAGATGAAAGGGAAGCCTCATCCCCAGCAGTCCCACCTGAGGAGGATCATCCAAGGCCAACGACTTCCCTAGCAAGGGGTGCCGGTGAGTTCCTGTCTCCAAGGCCGCTGCAGGTGCCAAACTCCGGCCGGCAGGATCTAGGCCCATCGACGTGCAGACCTGACAAGCACCCTCGGGTCCACTCCATGAGCTCGAGTTCTAGGTCTTGATTCTACGAAGATGAGATACGTGAACTTCACCGTAAGAACCAGAGGCTAGAAACCACAATGGAAAACATGCAAGAGGTGCTAAATAGCCTGTTGCAAGGGAGATCAAACGTAACACTCCCTAAGTGGAAAAGGAGAGGTCAAGAGGGGGTAGAAACCACCGTCCTAGTAGACGATGGAAGGACTCGACTCTCCACCAGTAACACCCCCCGGACGAAGCAGCACGAACATCCCGGACCACCGAAGCAGCCCCAGAGGCCAGAGTCGAAGACCCATGCTGCCCCCGTAACTATGTTGAGGTCACCTCAAGGAGAACACCCTTAGATTTACAAGAGTAACTCAACAAAAAGAGGGCAAGTAAAAGGACCACGCCTCCTATGGCGCCCCAGGAAGGCAAAGGAAAGGGAGACCATAACCCATCCGCACTGAAGGACTCCCTAAACAAGAGGAGACAAGACCTAGAAACGGAAATGAGGAGCCTACGAAGAAAAATCATCACCGCCTCTGGAGGACAAGCCATTGAAGACGAGTTCGACCATGAGTCACCCTTCATTAAGGAGATCCAAGCCATCCGAATCCCAGCCAACTTCAAGGAGCCCTATATGACCCCATATGAAGGAAGCACGAATCCTAAATACCATCTGGATGCATTTAATGACCTGATGAAGTTAAGGGGGATTAGTAGAGGGGCCAGATGCCATTACTTCGCTGTCACATTGAAAGGGCCTGCATACAAATGGTTCAAAAGACTGAGACCAGGGTCCATCAGATCTTGGCAACAATTCTTTGATGAATTTCTCCAGCAACACCATGCTGTGCGGGACTACACGATGTTGGGCGCTAGCCTCGCCAATGTGAAGCAAGGAGAAAATGAGAATCTAAAGAGCTACATCCATAGGTTCAATATGGAGGCGGCAAAAGTAGGGAGTTTGACCCATAGAGAGCTAAAAATGGCCATCACAGCTGAAGTACGCCCGGGGAGCAAGTTATGGGATAACATGCTCAAGAGGGAGGTCACAAATTTGGACGACTTCTACGAGACGGCGCAGAAATATATTCGCGTGGAGAATAGTCATGAATGCCTCAAGGCCGAAAAAGGCCAGTCGCCACCAAAACCCTCAATACGAGAAAGCCAAAGTGGTGCAAAGAAGAAGAGGGTATATGAAGGAACAAGAGATGATCAACCCCGGAAGCATCAACGCACTGATGAGCGCAGACAGGGCCCCTACACCTTTTATACTGACCTCACCCACGCTAGAGAACATATCTTCATCACGAATGAAAACTAGGTCCCTTTCAGAAGACCTCTACCAATGAAAAAAGACCGGTCCAAAAGAGACCCTAGCAAATATTGCCGGTATCACAAAGATATCGGCCACACCACCACGGAATGCAACCATTTAAACGTAGAAATCGAGGAGCTTATACGCAGAGGACATTTGGGCAGATATGTCCGCAAGGAGAGCCAAAGGCCAGAAGAAGGAGCATCCTCACCGCGGCACCAGAGGTGGCCCCGGAAGTACAAGGAGAGGTGAGGACCATCTTTGGAGGGCCAGGATTTGGAGGCGAATCAAGGAAGGGGGGAGATAAATATACCAGGGAGGCCAGACGAAGTCCACCACCGTGCGTCTTAAGTCTGGAGCAACGCCCCCCCGAAGAGTTTTAAGGGTGAAAATGACTCAATAACCTTCATTGAGGAAGACACCCGGGGTGTACATTTCCCCCATAATGACCCCCTAGTGTTGATTGTCCAGCTTGCTAACATGAGGGTGCATCAGGTCTTGGTGGATAACGGAAGCTCTGTGGACATCTTATATCGCCTGGCTCTGGAGAAGATGGGACTAAATATCCGGCACCTAAAGCCTTGCAGTACCTCCTTGTATGGATTTGCGGGAGATTCAATACAGCCCCTAGGGGCGATCGAGTTAGCCCTCACTATGGGAGAACAGCCCAGACAAACCACCATAATGGCAAACTTTGTTGTGGTAGATTGCGTCTCAACCTTCAATGCGGTATTAGGGAGACCTTCCCTAAGAGAATTGAAGGCGATAACTTCTGTATACTACTTAGCTATGAAATTCCCAACTCTTGGGGGAATAACATGGATGAAAGGAGAGCAGAAGGAAGCGAGGGAATGCTATAACACATCCCTCCGCACAGCCACAAAGCCATCAACGCCTATGGCAATGGTTGTGCATGAAGGCGCGAACCCGCACGAGTTAGACCCACGAGTCACAGAAGAACCCAGAGTTGAACCAGTAGAGGAGTTGGAGGAAGTCACAGTCATGAATGAGCCGTTAAGAAAGTTGAAGGTAGGAAAAAACCCTATGCGTGATGTGAAGGAGAAGCTAGTAGAATTCTTGAAAGCCAACCTCGACGTATTTGCCTGGAGTCACGAGGATATGTGAGGAATAGACCCAGCAGTCATGTCCCACCACCTGAACATCGACCCAAAAGCAAGGCCTGTGAGGCAGAAAAGGAGAGCGTTGGACCCAGAAAGATACGCGGCCCTAAAAGAGGAGGTTGACAAGTTGAAGGCAAATGGGTTCATCCGAGAGGAATTTTACCCACTATGGGTATCAAACCCAGTGCTAGTCCTGAAGCCCAACGAAAAATGGAGGACTTGTGTGGACTTTACTAGCCTCAATAAGGCCTGCCCTAAGGACAGCTTCCCGCTTCCTAGGATAGACTAGTTAGAGACGCCACAACGGGGCACAAACTACTTAGCTTCATGGATGCATATTCTGGGTACAACCAAATACCCATGAACCCGACTGATGAAGAGCACACTTTTCATAACGGACACGGGGTTGTATTGCTACAAAGTGATTCCTTTTGGTTTAAAGAACACAGGTGCTACTTATTAAAGGCTAGTGAACAAAATGTTTGCAAATCAAATAGGAAGGAATATGGAAGTATACGTGGATGTTATGCTGGTAAAGACAAAGAAGGCTGGAGAGCTCACCAACGATTTCATGGAGATGTTCGACACCCTTCGAAAGTTTAGAATGAAGCTAAACCCACTCAAGTGCACCTTCAGAATCTCATCAGGAAAGTTCCTGGGTTTTATGATGAATTCCCGAGGTATCGAGGCTAACCCTGAAAAAATCAAGGCATTGCTAGAAATGAGCCCACCACGAAACAAGAAGGAGGTGCAATGCTTAACAGGAAGGGTAGCAGCCCTCAATAGGTTCATCTCCAGGTTTATTGACAAATGCCTCCCTTTCTTCAACATCCTAAATGGGAACAAAAAGTTCGCTTAGGATGATGAATGCCAGGATGCCTTCACCAAGCTAAAGGAACACCTTGGAAAACCACCCCTTTTGGCCAAGCCAGAAAAAGGGGAGAAGTTGTATTTGTATCTAGCTGTGTCAGAGCATGCTATAAGCAGCGCCTTGGTCAAAGGGGAAAAGAAGCACCAACAACCCGTGTACTATGTGAGCAAACGATTAATAGACGCAGAAGCTCAGTACCCAGAGATAGAGAAGTTAGCATATGCCTTGATAGTGGCTTCTCGAAAGTTGAGGCCCTATTTTCATGCTCATGCTATCGAGGTGCTCACAAACACCCCCTGTGTCAAGTCTTGCACAAGCCGGAGACTTTGAGAAGGTTGTTAAAATGGTCGATTGAATTGAGTCAATTCAACATCACTTACACCCCAAGGACCTCAATCAATGGGCAGGTACTTGCAGATTTTATAGTCGAGTTTGCATACCAACCCCATGAGGAGGGAGAAATAGAAGAGAATGAATCGGCGCATGAAGAGGAAAAACACCCTGAAGAATGGAGCCTCCATGTAGACGGGGCGTCTAACGAAGGGGGAGCCGACGTTGGTTTAGTGAAGAAGGGACCTGAGGAGCACAAGATGTATTGCGCCTTGAGATTTGGATTCGAATCTTCCAACAATGAGGTAGAGTATGTGGCACTATTGGCTGGCCTGCGGCTCGCTAGGGAGTTGAAGGTAACCCATTTGCATGTCTTTAGTGACTCACATCTGGTGGTGTTTCAGGTGAAGGGTGAATACCAAGCTAGAGGGCCGAAAATGGCTGCATATCTCGCCAAGGTGAAGGAGTATTTGGAGCAGTTCGAAAAAAATACACCATAGAACAGATCCCACGAGAGAAAAACACAAACGCCGATGCACTCGCGAAACTCGCCTCCACACGAGACGAAGACACACTTGAGTCCATCCCGGTCGAATACCTCCCCAAGCCAAGCATAGTAGAGGAAAGGATCAACATGGTCAATAGCACTGAGGAGTCATGGTTTGCACCCATCGTGAGGTACTTAAATGACGGGACCTTGCCTTTGGACAAAAAAGAGGCCTGCAAATTGACTTACAAAGCTGCTGTGTACACCCTAGTAGATGGAACCTTCTATAAGAGAGGCTTCTCTACCCCGCTCCTGCGGTGCGTAGATAAGGGAGCGACTTTAAATTTTTCACAAGAGATACACGAAGGGGAATGTGGAAATCATGCTAGGGGCAGTCCACAGCAAAAAAGGCCATCCGCCAGGGGTATTATTGGCCTCCATGGAGAAGGACACGAGCGACTTCACGAAATGGTGTGACAAGTGCCAGAGACATGCAAATTACCCCCGATAGTCACCAAATGAGTTGGTGAGCATGACTAGTCCGTGGCCCTTCGCTGTGTGGGGAATTGACTTGATTGGAGCGTTGCCAACAGGGAGAGGAGGAGCTAAATACGCGGTGGTAGCAGTCGATTATTTCACTAAGTGGGTGGAAGCAGAGCCTTTAGTTAACATAACGACTAAGCAAATCACCACCTTTGTCAATAAGTTTATCGTCTGTAGATTTGGAGTACCCTACAAGATTATCTCCGACAATGGAACACAATTTGAAGGAGGAATGTTCGAGGGATACTGCAAGGAAAAGGAATCAAGAGGAGTTTCTTCGGAGTAGTACACCCACAAGCCAATGGACAAGTAGAGGCCATCAACAAGGTCCTAAAAAGGAACTTGAAAACAAAGTTGGAAAAGTTGAAAGGGGCCTAGGTCGAGGAACTCCCCAATGTACTTCTGGGCTACAGGACCACCCTTCGTTCCACCACTGGGGAGACGCCTTTCGCTTTGGGCTATGGCTACGAGGCTGTCCTTCCGATAGAAATGAAGATTAACTCCATCCGCACGCAAGCATATGATGACTAGGCTAATATCGCAGCATTGGTCGGGAATTTGGACCTGCTGGAACCCAAAAGAGAAAGGGCACAACTGAGGCTAGCCATGTATCAACAACGAGCAGCGAGGTACTACAACTCAAGGGTGCGAGTGAGAATGTTCAGGGTAGGAGACTTGGTGCTAAGAAAAGTACTCCCCAACACGCGAGACCCGGGGGCGGGGGTACTAGGGGCGAACTGGGAAGGACCCTACCAAGTTGCTCAATGCATACCACCAAACACCTACAAACTGGCCCGCATGGATAACACCGTCATACCTCGAGCATGGAATGCGGAACACCTCAAGAAATACTACCAGTGAGACTTCTGCACCCGATGCAAAGAAGACCTATGTTTAGTTTGTTCCTTGTTATGTTTACTTAGTAGGTAGGAATCAAAGAGGCTACCTGGGTAACCTCCTAATTAGATGTAACCATTTCATATATGTCATTGTAACCCGCATGCTATGAATGAAACTGTTCGCAACTTCACGTGTCATTCTTCTTCTCTATAACATCCACCAAAGTGCCTGCTGAAATAAATTTCACCAAGCACTTGGGGGGGGGGGGGGGTAGGACAGGAGGCAAAATATATAGCAAAGAAAAGGACCCCTGATATCAAAAGGGATCCTAAAAGGACCCTTATATCAGGAGGATCCTAAAAGACCCCTTATATCAGAGGGACCCTAAAAGGACCCCCTATCAGGAGGACCCTAAAAGGACCCCTTATATCAGAAGGACCCTAAAAGGACCCCCTATCAGGAGGATCCTAAAAAGACCCCTTATTGCGAGGACCCCAAAAGGACCCCCTATCAGGAGGATCCTAAAAGGACCCCCTTATCAGGAGGACCCTAAAAGGACCCCTTATCTCAGGATCCTAAACGAGACCCTTATATATATATATATAAGAAAAAAAACAACCCCTTATAAATCAAGAAGAAGACCTTGTAAGGTGTCGCTTGAGTTCACAAGGATTAGCTACCCTTATGAACATCAAGGAGACCAAAAGGTCCTACAAGAAAAACACCTAAATAAGAGTAAATGCTTCCATAAGAGGAAATGCCTCAGAGGAAGCACCCTCCGATAAGCTTAGAGCGGCCACCAAGCCGTCTAGCCAAAAAGGGTCCTAAAAAAGACCCTTGCAAAAATAGTACTATGAATAATGACGAGAAGGACGCTTCTCGCAAGAAGTAATAAGAGCGTGCAAACATATATAAAAGGATAACTAGAACCCAAGGGTTCAATATATCCTTATAGGAGCAATCAAGAGGCACCAAAGAGGGACCTATTGAACCCATTTGCATGGGCTCCAAAGGACCTCATGCCTGATAAATAAAAAAAAGAACCTATCGAACCCCATCGTGCGGGCTCAAAAGGACCTCGAACACAGAGGAATAAATATGAATGATCACATATGTATATATATATATATAAAAGAGTTTTGATAACATAACAGGACTCGGAGAAATTACAAGCAAAATAGGGCTCGAATGAGCATACATCCACATTGGACTAACTGGCAAAAATCGCAGAATGATAATCTCAAGGCCTCTTGCCATGGGCGTTCCACTCAGCTGCTCGGGCAACGACGTGCTCACCAAAGGAGGAGAAATCGAAGTTAGGATTCTTCCTCCATACTCCGTAAAGGGCGCGCTCTATGAATCTATACTCAATAGCCACCTTGTCCACCTCTATAGCTGCCTTCTCCGCCTCTAAGGAAGCGACCCTCCCCTGCAATGCTGCGATAGTAGCCTTGGCACCCTCAAGTTCGATCTCTAAGCAAGTGGCCTTTTCCTGCAGCATTGTGACCTTGGCAATTGCCCACTTCTTCTTTTTTGATGAGGAAGAGGCCTTCGCCAGGGCCTCCTCTAGCTTAAGCTTGGTTTCAGCAAGTTCCCTCTCGAGCCCCTGGACCTGGACCGTAAGACGATCCCTCTCAGCATTCGACGTGGAGAGGTCTTGAGCCGAGTTAGAAAATTGTTGAGCCACTGTATAGGAGCGGCGGAACGCGCAAGAGTCTCCCCGAGCTCTAACATGGAAAAACTCCCAAGACCACTCCAATCAGCCACAGGAAGATTCGTGGCGACCTGGACATATCGTCGCCCATAAGAGGCCACCATGCAACCCACTCAGGGTGCCCCTTCCGAGCCAAGGGCGCTTGGCTAGGTAAGGACAAATGACCCACTCGCCGAAGGCGGAGGGGACGCAGGAAGATCGGAAAAATGAGCCCCTGATGGACCAGGGGGGGGCGCAGGAAGATCGGAAAATTGAGACCCCGATGGACCAGGGTCAAGGGAAGCCTGAGGAAAAGCATCGAAGTCCTCAGAATAAGGACAGAAGAAACCCCTCGGCATGGATTGTTGATCCTGGGAGTGGGAGGCCATGTCACGGTCTGTAGGGGCTAAAGGAGGGCACCCCCTGGGAGACAAAGATGGTCGGTGGGGTTGCCCATGTCCAGGGGAGACCCCTTCTGGCACACGCTCAACCTCACCCCCGTCCAAGTGATGTTCAGCCAAAGCAGCCTTCTTCTTCTTTGTTCCAGAAATAGTCCACAACAACCTGGGATTCGAAACCGGGGACAACTTGTGAAAGTTGAGTTTGTCCATGGTGAAGAGGTGTACATCCATTTTCTCGGCAGGGTTAGCCTCGAGAAATTCATCCACTGCATCCGCCTTCGACCCAAAAACTCTAGGCGTGGCGAAATGCTCTGCACAATCCACACAGTTGCCGACATAAACATAAGTTCCAAAACAGTAAGTTTAAAACAAAAAGGGCTTGAAGTACTTACTAGGAGCAGAGCGAAAGTGCTCACGAATAGAGAGGGGACCCTTCACAAAGAAAAAGTCCTGCTTCCAAGACCCTGGGTTGGATACAGAGCCCTCTATCAAGGAGACTGAAGTATTGGCTTTTTGCAATAAAAGCCCTTGGATTTAGGAGAGGGCATGAGATTGTACATGAAATGCACCTCTTGGGCCGTAGGAGCATGCTCGAAATGATCCATATAAGAGATGAAGAGGCAACTCAAGGTCAGCCAGCTGTTGGGCGCCAACTGGAGTGGAGCAAGGTCAAAATAATTGAGAACCGTGATGAAAAACGGGTGTAATGGGATTGTACCACCCGTTTTCAAGATATGCAGTCAGCCCGACACTTGTTCGAAGGAACGTATAATGTGTATTCTAGGCCAACACGGCAGTTCTCCATTATCTCCAACAATTTATTTTTGGACACATGGGACACTAGAGTGGATGCCAACAGGGGGCCAGTGTCCTGATCATCAGCATTCACCTGTCGTTGCCCTCTCTTCGACATATCTGCAAAACCAAAATAAAAAGGTGAGGTGGAAACAGGGCACATTACCCTCCATTTTTTATTCCTAGCAAGGGTCTTCCATTGAGGCGCCGAATGTGAAAGCGCTAAGGGTAGATTGAGAACAAGGGTTGAGGAGAAGATGGGACGACCCCATAACAGTCGTTAGGGGAAAACGGGGTAGGAGGCTCATGTGAGAGATTTCCCTCCATACACTCTAACTCCATCTGCAAGTCTAAAAGGGTCACCCTAAGGCTCACTACATGGTCGTTAAGGCCAAGGGGGAAAGGTACTCCGTCTCCCCTCAAGATCGAGTCTATTTCACTCTCTACCACCCAAATTTTACGCCTAAGTTCAGCCATATGCTCAAGATGACGAATACGGGCCCGCCTTAAGGTGTCGTAGTCATGGTGAGGATTGTCCTCAGGGGACTCCGAGTCTGAAGACAAGTCAACAAACTTGACCCCTGGAGGAGCATCAAATGGACCTTCACATGCCATGAGACCTCGTCCTGAAAGCAAAAAAGGTTCACGTATAAATGAGAGGATTGCTACAAAACACAAAGGAATGGGCTCAAAACCTCTAGGTACAAGCGCTCTAAATAACCCACTACGGGGTATGAATAAGGGCATCCAGCTGGGTTAACTCATGACAAGCTCAGTCCAAAATACCCCCTCCTGAGTGGTGCTAATTTGGACCTAATAAACATAAGGCGGAAAGAAAGTATACCTCAAGAAAGTAAAATTGGGCACTGTCGTGGTCAAAAGGAGATCGAGGGCCAAAAGCACCGTCACGGTCAAATAGAGGCAAGTGCTCGAAAGTACGCGTTTGCAAAAATAAAGGGAAAATGTGTTTTAGTCCTCAAATTCCTGCATGGATATAGACATACAAGAAATGAACTCAAATATATAAAAAAGAAAAAAGAGATAGCAAAAGTGAGGTTATGGGGGATTGAACCCCTTACCTCTTGAAAGAAGCAAGGATCTAAAAACCACTAAGCTAAGGAGATGGAGTGTAAATAATAGGCTAGATGTGAATGCTTATTTATAGGAGCCACAGGCTCATCTCAACCATCGAACTTCAAGACTAATCAGTGGCCAAGAAAGGAGCTTGGCATCTAGATTGAGATCCACGAAGCAATACGATAGGCTCACGATCAATCTCAAGAAATCACAAGGATCACCACTAACACCACCCGTGTTTTCAAGACAGCATATCGAAAAGTCTACCAGAGCGCCTAAAGGCCCTCTCCTAGACTGGGGGGCAAGTGTAGATGCTCAAAATTCCACGCTGATGAAAGACTCAAAGTACGTGCTTAGGACCCATGTCCCTAGATGTGTATTGGGAAATCTTGACAAATGTAGCCCCAGCAAGTGTGCCACCCAGGGCCCCCAATCTCGCGCCTTGCGAGCCTAAGAGGTGTGCTGCTCAAGCCCCTCAGGCACCTACACGAGGTCGTCACCCCCACATCTCCACGAGGCAGTTATGCCCTCACCTCACCTCGCCATGCTCCTTGCCCACAAGCATCTCGCGCTAGGAAGAGCCCCACGCAAGGACGTGCCTCGCGCCTAGAAGCATCTCACACCTCACCTCGGCCACGCACCCAAGGCCCCACGCCATGTGCTTCGCGAGACGATGTCTCACCCTCGCCTCGGCCGCGCACCCAAGGCCCCGCGCCATGGGCTTCGCGAGATGGTGTCTCACCCTTGCCTCAGCCACACACCCAAGGCCCCACACCATGGGCTTCACGAGACGGTGTCACTCCCTTGCCTCGGCCGCGCACCCAAGGCCCCACGCCATGGGCTTCGCGAGATGATGTCTCGCCCTTGCCTTGGCCGCGCACCCAAGACCCCGCGCCATGGGCTTCGCGAGACGATGTCTCGCCCTTGCCTCGGCTGCGCACCCAAGGCCCCGTACCATGGGCTTTGCAAGACGATGTCTCACCCTCGCCTCAGCCGCGGACCCAAGGCCCCGCACCATGGGCTTCGCGAGAAGATGTCTCGCCTTCGCCTACAAGTGCCACACACCAACGACCCAAGGCATCCCAGGTGGCCTCGTGCTTGACACCTCAAGGCGATGTATCCTATGAGGACCTGCGTAAACTCCAACGTTTAGAGGTAAAAGAACAAGTATAATTAAAAAAGATCGTACAAGTGCAGAGCTCATACGGGGTACGACCTGTAAGACCCCGTATGTCTGATCCAAATACTTATGCTAGACAAGTAGTGGGAGCATTGGGAGAGAGGACATGGCCTCTATGCTTCTAACCAGATGTCAGAGTCGACACCACCAGCACCTTTATGCCTGGTACCACTCCTCTGACATTCGTACGAAACAAGTGGTGGTGACATCCTCATGGTATCTCACCACGTACTGGAGCCAACACCACTACCCCTAAGACCACTCTCCTGACAGTGTACTTGTGTACCATCTGGTCCCCTGGACCACAATGTATCAGGGGCTAGTAGAGCCCACTATAAAAGGAACCCCATTTCCACATGGAAGGGAGTTGGAAAAAACACTGTAGCATCATACCATAAGAAATACAAATTCTTTTCACCATTTTCTTTCTGCAACTATTCTCTAAATTTCTGTTTAGATTTTTGAAGTTCTTCATTGGTAATCTCTATACTTTGATTTTTCTAATTTAAATTCGTTGACGAGTTCTCATCGTCAACAATGACGATGAAGTGTTGGTGCTAGCCCAACTCCCAGCACAGATGCCTCAGATGACGGACCAGGTCATCACATTCTCCAAGGACGACGCTAGAAGAGTACACTTCCCCCACCATGATCCACTAGTGGTCGAGAGCCAAATTTCCAACAAAATGGTGGATCAGATCTTGGTGGATAACGAGGATTCTGTGAAAATTTGGTTCAAGTCAGCCTTTGAGAAGATTGGGGTGAGCATGAGTGACTTGTTCCCGTGTACCTCCACTCTCTACGGGTTCTTGGGGGACATTCCTATGGGGCATAATAAACTGCCAGTGAAACATGGAGAAGTGCCTCTCCAAGCCTTCAAGTATTGCACATTTGTGGTCGTAGAATGCTCCTTTGCATACAACGCCATCCATGGACGTCCGACCCTGTGGAATTTGGGGGCAGTCACCTCCATACGCCACTTGTACATGAAGTTTCCTACCGAAGTGAGAATATGCAATGTCTGCGGAGACTAAAAAATGGCCCGCCAATACTACAATGTGTCATTGTAACATCCGATAATGGTTGTTGAAGTTGTAGCTCCTGAGCAGCCTACTTGCGGGGAGATGGAGGTCCAAGCTATACAAGAAGATAGGGAGTCAAACGAGTTGGACCCCAGGGTTGGAGAAGGAAGGGCTATCAAGCCCATGGAGGAGGCCGAAGAAGTCATCCTTGAAGACTCCAACCTCGAAATAAAAACTAAGGCCGGGAAGAACCTCAAGGCGGAGGTTTGAGAAGCTTTGGTCAGCAAATGTTGATCCAAATTTCATATGCCACGCCTTGAATATTGATCCAAATGTTGCCCCGGTGCAATAGAAGATGATAACTATTGACCCAACCAGGGCAGAGGCCTTGAAGGTGGAAGTCGACAAGCTTCTTGCGAATGGTTTCTTCCAAGACGCTCAATACCCGAAGTGGTTGTCAAATCCAGTCCTAGTGCCTAAGCCTAACAACACCTGGAGGATATGCATCGACTTCTCCAAACTCAACAAGGCCTGCCCAAGGACTGCTTTCCTTTGCCGAAGATTGATCAGATGGTCGATGCTACCTTTGGGTATGAACTCTTGTCCTTCATGGACACATACTCAAGATACAATCAAATATCCAGGCATGTCGCAGACCAGGAGCACACCAGCTCCCAAACAGACAAAGGCGTCTATTGCTACAAGGTGATGCCTTTCGGTCTCAAGAACACTGGTGCCACGTATCAAAGACTGGTAAACAAAATGTTCAAATAATAGCTTGGTCAGAACATGGAGGTTTATATGGACGACATGCTGGTGAAGTCAAGGATGGGCCCCAACGACGTGATAGATATGGTGGAAGCATTCTCAGTCCTCCGCAAATTCGGGATGAAGTCAAATCCCAAAAAATGCACTTTTGGAGTAGCTCCTGAAAAGTTCTGGAGGTTCATCATCAGCGCCCGATGAATAAAGGCTAATCTCGAGAAGATTAGAGCCTTGATAGAGATGCCATCCCTTAGAAAGCACAAGGATGTACAAAGCTTAACTGGTCAGGTCGTAACTCTTAGTCGCTTTGTCTCCAAGTCAACCGATAAGTGCATTCCCTTCTTCAACACCCTCTGAGAAGCTCAAAGGTTTGAATGGATGAAGGAGTGTGAATAGGCATTCCAGCAATTGAAGGCACACTTAGTGAATCCTCCCATATTGTCGAAGCCTGTAGACAGGGAATCCTTCATCCTCTACATGGCTATCTCCGAGAACGTTATAAGTGATGCCTTGGTCTGTGAGGAAGGTCGTGTCTAGCATCCCGTTTATTATGTGAGCAAAAGACTCCTCGAAGTGGAGTCCAGGTATCCGCTCATGGAGAAGCTGACTTTTTGCCTGATGATAGCTTCTTAGAAGCTAAGGCACTACTTCTAGGTGCATCTTGTCAAGGTCCTCTCCAACTAGCCCTTAAGGCAGGTGCTCCAAAAGATGGAGTCCTCTGGGAGACTCCTAAAATGGGTGGTCGAACTGAGTCAGTTCGACATCACTTACAATTTGAGGAGTTCCATAAAGGGACAAGCACTAGCGAAGTTCATTACCGAGTGCATAGGGACACATGAGAGACTCGAGGAGGCTCAAGTAGTCAGGCTCGTATGGAAGCTGTTTGTGGATGGGTCCAATGAAAATGGAGTTGGAGCAGGCCTTATCTTGGTATCCCCCAATGGACATAGTGTTCACAGTGCTTTGAGGTTTGGCTTTGAAGCCTCTAATAATGAAGTTGAGTACGAAGCACTTATTTTCGGACTCCAAGTAGCCCTAGAGCTCAAGGCTGAAGGCCTCAAGATTTTTAGCAATTCTCAACTCATAGTGAACCAGTCCTCGAAGAGTATCAGGCATGCGGGACCAAGATGGCCCCTTATTTATCCAAAACCCAGGAAATGCTACCCAACTTCAAAAGGTTTACCATCCGACAAGTGCCAAGGGAACATAATTCCAATGCTGATGCCCTGCTACCACCAAGGATGTAGAGTTGATCAATGTGGCCCCAATAGACTACTTAGCCTCTCCGAGTATTTCAGCTCCTGAGGAGGTAGTGGTGGTCCAGCCCCAGGACGGTTGGATGAAACCAATTGTGAAGTACCTTGTCTCCCGAGAGTTACCAGAGGACAAAAACGTGACTCAGAAGCTACTTTACCAGGTACCTTGGTACGTAATTATTGACAATAAGTTGTACATGCAAGGATATTTGTTACCCCTACTCTGGTATGTGTCCATGCAGGAAGCCAGCCTCACCCTCCGAGAATAGCATGAGGGCTTTTGCAGGGACCACGCTAGGGGAAAGAGCCTCTCCAAGAAAATTATGAGACAATGATACTTTTGGCCTACAATGAATGATGTGATGCACTATGTTAAGAAATGAGACAAGTGCCAACATTACGCCAGCATCCCACTCAGATTACAAGTCCATGACCCTTCGCAGTCTGGGGCATTGACTTAATTGGATCCTTTCCCACAGAAAAGGGAAGAGTAAAGTACACTATTGTGGTAGTCAAATACTTCATGAAGTGGGTCGAGGCTGAACCTCTCACGACGTACATCGTTTGCCATTACGGGCTCCCGAGGAAGATAGTCTCCGACAACGACCTGCAGTTTGATAGTGAGTTGTTCACTAAATTTTTTCAAAGGCATGCAGTCATGAATAGTTTCTCTTCAGTAGCTCATTCATAGATAAACAGACAAGTGGAAGCGGTCAACAAGACGCTTAAAGCCACTTTGTAGAAAAGTTTAGAACATGCAAAAGAAGCTTGGCCAGAGGAGTTGCCTAAAGAATTGTGGAGCTACCGCACTACTGCTAGGACCTCTTCTAGCCATTCGCCATTCTCCATGGCCTACAATTATGAATCCATGCTCCCAGTTGAGGAAGCAATCTCCACACACCGAAGAGACACTTACAATCTGACCGCGAATCATGCTATACTTCGAGAATCATTGGATCTTGTGGAGGAGCTCCAAGAAGCCTCACATCTTAGTGTAGCCTCCTTCTAGCAAAAAGTGGACATATATTTCAACTCCAAAGTGAAAGATAGATGATGGAGTATTGGGCCCTAACTGGGAAGGCCCATATCAAGTCGAGAACATCGTGTGTCCTAGGGCATACAAACTTGACCGAATTAACAAGGAGATGGTGCCCCACGCCTGGAATGCCAAACATCTTCCCTGATATTACCAATAATATGAGCAATGTATTTTCTAAAATTTGTATTCATTTGTAGTCTCTAAGCACATTAATGGAAATCGTGTGTACAAAACACGATAGATGAAATTCAAAAAATTTGTTTGTATTTTTTAATTTTAATTATTTTTCTACTTACTGTTACTATTCGGGGAAGTACTTGCTCGATGGCCTGGACAAGTGAACGCAGACTAGTCTCCAATCACTTAGGGGGGCATAGATGGTTCACCTCGCAGGATAACCGCTCGCGGAGCCGACCTAGGAAACTAAGCTTATCATGAGCAGAGTATGCCTAGTGTCAAAGCTTGCGGGAACGAACTAACCTAGGGAACTAAGAGGTAAACCTAGCATTATAAAAGTCTAAGTAGCCCATTGGTGGAGACTCTTAGTTATCTCCCGAGGACCGTGCACCCGAGGAGTAATAATAAGTTCTCGACATCCAAGCTAGGGGAATAGAAATCCCGAGTCACCTGGACTCAGGTGCAAGCGTTAAGTTGCAAAAACTTAAGTATCAGACCTTGACTAGCCTAAGGGTGGAGAACTCGACTCTCTCTCGAGGACCATGTGCCCGGGGATCAATAATGAGTTCCCTGTTTCCAAGATCAGTGCAACTGCATGAGGACTAGGTGCCCGTGAAGTAACACTGAGTTCTTGAATCCTAAGTTAATTTGGCCTCCTAAGGCCCGAGTCATTTAGAACATGAGGACAGGCGTCAAGTGCTCACACTTTATAGCGTGCTAAAGTTACTTCCAAGGACTGAGGGCCCGTGAAGCAACACTAAGCATTGAAAGTGCCAAAGAACTTGTTGGATCGACAAGGCCCAAATCACCAAGATTCGAGCATAAGTCCCCAATGGCGCTAACTAGGGAAATTAAGACCTAAGTCACATGACTAAGGCTGTAATGTCACAAAACTCCTAATGAGGTTTAGTACCTTGGTTAGTGTGTCGGGAGGGCATAATTGGAATTATTTGTGGATTTTGTGAATTTAATTGAATATATATATGTGAGTGTGTGGCTGGTCCTGTCAGAGGTAAGTTCCTTCCCTTCTCTAATTTTCAAGTTCTCGAGTGTTCTTGGTGTTCTTGAGGCATTTTGGAGTTTTGAGTAATTCTGTTGTGTTTATGGGTAGGTTTAGCTTGGGGATAAGTTAAGAAACTGATTTGTAGACTCCTTTGCCTATGAGTATCTCGAGTTTAAGGTTAATTTTAAAATTGGAAGAAAGCTTGACATTGAGAAACTCAAGATTGTGATTCTTGGTATTTCTGGGTTTTTAAATATTTTGATGTTTTTTCTTGGTTCTTTGGCACTTGGGTAATCTATTTTGGGGTCAAAATTGCTTTGAAATCAGGTTAGAAAACTTGATTTGGAGATTTTTTGAGGCTTAGATCAGTTTTGGGTCGGGGAAAATGCAGAACAAGGAACCCAGAATTCTGGGTTCGCATTGTGGTGCTCCTACGCCAGAGGTGGCACCCCCACACTGAAGCAAGGGAATTGTGGGTGTCTTTGTAACTTAAGAGGGAAGCAATGCCAGGGGTGGCACCCCTGCGCTATAACCATTTCAGAATATATATTTTCTTAAAAGTTTTAGGGAAAGCTTGGGGGCTTGGGAACGGTTCCATCACCCGGATTGGTGGAATTGGAATTCCTGAGAGCTAGGGAATAATCCTGGAATCTCTGTATGGGATTAGCTCTTAATGAGGGTACTGTATATGCTGTGACTAGGATTACTGCAAGGCTCGAGAAAGGGATCATGCTCGGGGTTGTATCACTACTTGCACAGGACTCGAGGTAAGAAAATCGACATGTGCACCGTGCTTAGGGCATTGGTCTCGACCTATGAACGCGATTATGACCGTGTACTATATATGATTGAACTATTCTGTGTTTATTTGTAAATGTGTTTAATGCATCTGTTGTAGTGCACTCATTTGTGAATGACCGACATAGGCTAGATTCGGTGATAATCACGCGTAGTGTAGGCCGTGATGGCTGGGCCACTATAGGGGTGCAGTATGCACTGTCCCAGCACGTGTCGTGTAAATGAGTGAATTTATAACTGTGAAGCATGTTAATTATGATTTATATGTTATTGAATATATGTTTATGTTAAATTGGGTTTTCTTGCTGGGCCTCAGCTGGTAAGGGCAAGGGTAACCTGGAACAGTCATGAGTTAGAGAGCACTGGGGACGTTGTGTACATACTTAGCCTACTTGACCGCCACGACTGAGATCATTTTGAGGGACTAGGGTTGAGTTTAATTTTTATGCTTAGGTCAGCAATTGTTGTAACCCCAAACATGTAATATTTTGTTTATTAACCATTTTTAGGATCCCCTGTACATGTTTAAACTCTTTAATGAAAAGTTTAACTCTTTCGACAAAAAAAAAAAATTAATACCTTAACCGTTACTTAACATTAATTACACGTTGAAAATCCAAACAACTCACTTAATGAGTACGAATTTTAATACAAAGTGTAACATTCCTGGATTTGTAGGGCGTTACAAAGACCCACGTATGGTGGACAAATTAAGGTTAAATAAGACAATTTTTTTCATGATGACGAATTACGTTAAAAGTAGAAGACAAAACCTTATAATTTTAAGACCAATTCGCATGTTACTGAACACGAATCAAAGTGCAAAAGTAATAAAACAAAGGCAAGTAAATGGTGCAAGCAAAGATCATTCTTGAGGATTAAAAGTACACATATTGTGCTCGGGGGTTTGAGCAGTGAATTGTTTATACCCCGAAGAGACTCAGAAAAGGAATGGCATGCAGGCCTAAAAGCAGCAAGAGTATTAGTTTTGGTTTGGGGGAACCTTCTCGATGACGTCGATGATGGGGTCCACCTCTGGTACCACTTTAGTTGTTGGTTTTTGATCATGTGATTGACGGTGCAGCGAAAGCATGAGATCATTAGGAGTGTGTCCTAAAAGCATGTAAAGACATTTGTTTTTCTGTGAATAAATAAATACAACGGTTTATTATTATTGTTATATTTATATTATTAAATTATTGTTTGAATAATTTTGTAAATATTAGAAAAATTCCATATTCATTATTGAGGATGTGATCTTGTATTAGTATGAGAGAATTAGGATCACATGAATGAATAAAAATAGTCAACAACAACAAATTAAAGTTATGGAATTCTTTAATTGGAGTTGTAAGTACGGTTTACTGAGTATCATAATGATACAAATAATCTAGATTCAGATTATTGATGTGGAAAGACATCTCGGTAAAGGTGCTTTATATAATATGATTATATATGACATGGACCGATATGAATTAAAGTCTTTATCTAAAAACCATTTAACAATAAAGACTTGTAATTCATATCATAACTGATGATCATTTATAGATCAACCTAAATCCTGAGTGTTCATGAACTCCTGTTCATGTTTATTAAATCTTTTGATTCATTCGTTAATGTCTCTTCAAAGAATGAGGCTAATGACTTTTGTTTTGGAGATTTAATATCATGGATGGCTGGGAACATGTATCAACAATACAGAATCTAATCTTTCCTAACGGATCGTATATTAGTTCCCTTAAGGGTTAATTCTGGAACTGAATGATTTTGAGCTCAAATCTATAATTAGATTATAGATTAATTATTCACTAGTGAATTAATGGTACTTAAGGAATAAGAAGTAAATTAGAAAGGTAAAATGGTAATTCTTCCATTCTAATTTATGAACTAATTAATTAGAGGGTTGAACTATTGTAAGATGGTTATATCAATGGACGACTTAAGAAAATATTTCTGTAAAAGTATATCTATAACATAAAGAGTGCAATTCTAAATTTATAGTGGAGTAATATCAGAATTAATAAATTAACCATTATAATTAAAGAGTTTAATTATTTAGTTTATTTATTGGAGCTTAATGTTATAGGTCCATGGTCCCCGAAATGGCTCAAACAATCACTGATAAAGGTAAATACAAAAATGGGCAAAAAGGACTTACGTGATAAGTAAAATATTTTTCTATGTATCAAACATAATTATTGTTTAATTATGTGTAATTAATTAATTAATTATTTGATTTAACAAAAATATAATTAATTTTGAATTAATTTATTTTTTGGGATTTTTGGTATTTGAATAATAATAAAAATTGGGAAAAATCACATGCCATCACTGGCATGTGGTACACGTGTAGCACAGTGCACAGTCAATGTGCTACACGTATAAGAGACTGTGTTCAGTTTCTTGGTTCCACAATTTTAGTTATTTAAATATTAAATAAATAATGAGATATTTTAATATGATTAAAATATTATTATTTAAACAAAAATCTGATAACTGATCGGTTATTTTAAATTGTTTAAAATAACAAATATTTTAATATATTGGATATATTAAATATAGGATATCAGTTTTACAGAACGTAACTTTTCAGGGATAGAAAAATATCTAGAAATCTCTCTCAGAGAAAGAGAACAGTGACACAAACAAAAGTCACTATTCTTCACAAAACCTAGGTCCAAACTTTATCAGATCTCATGTGTTGAGAACATCTGATAAATAGTTTTTTGCCTATTGTTCGTATAGCGAGCCCACACTCGTTCTTTGTGTGCTGAAAACATTTTGGAAGATGTTGGTGTAAGATCTCAAGGATTTAGCCATACAAAAAAATAGCAGCAAGGAAGGACCTGAGGTAATTTTTTCTATTCTTGTCTTTGATTCAATATATATATATGCATGTGAAGAAGTAGATCTAGAAATCTTTTGGGATTAAACTGACAATTTGATTGTTGTTCCGCTGCATATAATCTCTGATTTGATCAATAAAAACCAACAAATGGTACCAAAGCCATCTTCACATATATATGTATTGAGTCTGTGTGGGTTTAATTTTATGCATTTATTTATTTTGATGAATGGATGGATGGCTTAATGTGATTGAATGCATGCGAATGTTGAATCGTTAATTATATGGTGTTTTTGGGTTAGGATTTGTTTATGATTAGATCATTCTGTAAGCCATTAAAGGGTATAGGATTTATGTAATTTTATTTGGTTTTTGACACCATAAAATTGTAATTCCGATCACACAAAAGTCAGAACGGATCCCGGGATTCAGAATTCAGCCACCGATCCTCCGAGGCCGACCTCCGAGCCGCTGCCGGGACGCCGTACGGATGCCCCTACGGACAGATCCGTACGGATCCATACAGTCCAGCCCGGCGGCCCCGTTTGACGCCACGTGTCCCCGCCTGACTGGTTCAGAATTTTATTTTATTTTTTTATGAAATTAATCTATTATTTTTTTTAAAATTTTAAAATTTTAAAATGTTTAAATATCCTATTTTTGAAATTTGATATTTAAATAATGAGATATTTTTGTTATCTTAACAAACTTTTTTTGAATATCTTATTTAATTTTTTTTTTTCAAAATAACAGATTTTAATTTAAATTCATTTCAGTTTTAATTAAAAGTTGTTTTAATTAAAAAAATAATAAAAATAATGATTATTTGAAAGTTTGTTTTAATTAATCATAAATAATTAGAAAATTGTTTTCTTATTATTATTCTGGACCAACAACGACACATATCCTACCGACAAAGTAAAGAAGCCCGATGGAGATCAAGGCGGTTTTATTTTATTTATTTTAATTTTATAAAGTGGTTGTAAAATTAGAAATACCCAAAAGCACCCGGTTTAACATTTATTGTTTATTTATTTAAATAATTATTTTCATGTGGTTAATGTGATTGATAACATGTTCATGCATTGTATGCCATACATAAAAACCCACACAGTCATAATCATGCATCTCATTAGTAGAAACATGATTATTATGATTGTCCTATATGTTTATATGAATTGTTTTGTGAAATTAATTGCATGTAAATTACTTAGTTTTATTTTAAAAACTTGGTAAAATATCACACCAAATTTTAAGTCTTTATGACTTAATTTCTTTAAACCAACTTTATTTTAAAAGTGTTTTTTCAGTAAAGATTAGATGAACATGATTGGTAATTTAAAATTGGATATGGACCTAGAAACTCGCTTTCTTTCCAATGTTAATTATGTTCATAAGGTTTAAGGATGTTATAATTAATTTGGAATTAATTAGGTTAAAAACACTTATTTCAAATTAGTGAGTGGGAGAGGGTTGATATCTCAAACATAGCCCATGGTCTCCATTATTAATACAACACCGTGAGATATGAATAGCGCCTCGCGACGGCTTTGTTTTCGTCCCCCTAAGGAAGGTGTCTAGACATATCAATAGCAAGGTTGTATTTCTTACATAGATATGAACTAATGATGTATTTTAGGCTTGACCGACCCTAAGGCGGCATGTCCTAAGTTAAGTCATGAACTCCGAAGTAATGGGTTACACTCACAAAGTTATGATTAAGCTTATGCAGTGGATAATCATAACTTGACCAAACTAAGCAGTACTTTGATGTTTAAAAGAGAAAATAAAGAGTTATTTTAAGTATTAAACAATAAAGATAAGAATGTCTTATAAATTCTCTAAAATTAATTTGACCGATCCTAAGGCGACACTTTAATTGTTAGAAAATTTTATCGTGGAAATTAATCCTTATTTTATGTGTTTTAATTGTGCTCATGCATCATGTCTAATTTCTGAAAACTTTGATATTTATTTTTCTAAATATAATAATAATAATAATAATATTATTATTATTTGTATTTATTGCCAGCAAAAATGTCTATTGGTGAATTACACACTGATGCCTTTCTCAAATCCTTGGTTTTTGAACTTGAAAATATGCAACATTGGTTTCGAGGCATGTTGACTACTTTTTCTTATAAGAAGATGATGTCAACTGTCTGTGAAAAACCTCCAACAGAACCACCTCTGGCTACTAGCTATGAAGCAGATTAAAAATATGCAAATTGGATGAAATCCAATCGGTTGGCATGTTATTGCATGCTTTCAACCATGCCTGACGAAACAAAAGAAAAATATATACACTATGACTCAGCACATGAGATGTGGCGAGCAATGACAGAGGAAGTCTATGCTGAGTGTCATCGTTTATATCAAACGAAAAAGGTAAATAAGATTTACATATATTTTTCAACTATGAATAGTAGATTCAAACACTATGAATATAAGATTCAAATTTTTGGATAGTAGATTAAAAAATATATGCCACTAATCTATTTTTCTTTTGTCTTTCCTTTTGCAGAATCAGAACCCTGAAAAGGAGGAAGAGACTGATGAGGATTTTGGTAGCAAGTACGGAGCTGGAGAAGTTGGAGAGCAGTAGTTTTATTTAGTAATTTTATTGTTAGTTGAACAATTTAAATTTCTTTATTTTGTTTTAGAAATTTTAGATTTCTTTGAACAAAGAAAACTACAGTCTAGAAAGTTAGTTTATTGTTAGTAATCTTGATTATTAATGTTTGGAAACTTATTTCTATTTTTTCATAACATTTATTTCTTTATTAATAAAGTAGTTATTATTTAAAGAAACTATCTATTTACTTGTTATGCAAATGCTTTGGGATAAACAAAGTTTACATACTTATAATGAATGACAATTTTTTTATGATTCTGAATTATTTAACACAACTAATCCTAGATCTATTTAACTGATTCCAATAGTGAGACATATCTGTGGCACTTGAGATTGAACCATATTGGCCTAAACAGAATAAATAGGCTTGTAAAGGATAGTCCTTTAAGAGAACTATCTTGGATCTCTCCCTGTTTGTAAATCCTGTCTAGAAAACAAAATGACCAAGAGACTTTTCTCTGATAAAGGTTCAAGAGCCACATAACCACTTCAGCTAGTACATATGGATGTTACAATCCACTTAATGTACAAGCAAGAGAAGGTTGTGAATATTTCGTCACTTTAGTTGATGATTATTCAAGATATGGTTACCTATACTTAATGCAAAGAAAATCTGAAACTTTTGGAAAGTTCAAAGAATTTCAAGCAGAGGCTAAAAAGCAATTAGGTAAATCACTTAAAAGCACTTCGATCTGATCGAGGAAGAGAGTACTTGGGCTGTGAATTCAAGAACCATCAAGGTGAGCATGACATTCAATTCCAACTCGCTACACCTGAAACAACACAATAAAATGATGTTTCAGAAAGTAGGAATAGAACGTTATTAGATATGGTTAGATGAATGATGAGTTTCTCATCATTACCACTGTCATTCAAGGGCTATACGATTCAATGTGTTCTATACACATTGAATGATGTTCCACCTAAGTCTATCCAAAATACATCCATAGAATTATGGAATGGTTGTAAACTTAGTTTAAACCATTTTAGAATTTGGGGGTGTCATGCATACGTGCTTAAAAGGACCGGGAAGTTGGAAACGTGCTCTGAAGTGTGTATGTTTGTGGGATATTCCAAAGAGACAAGAAGTGGAATTTTCGATAGTCCAAAAAGAAAATAAAACATTTGTATTGACAAATGCAACTTTTCTTGAATATGACTATGTTAATAACCACAAACCTCGCAGTAAGGTTGTACTGGAGGAGATGGTCTCAAATAAAGTCGCAAAGTCACGAGCAACAATTAATGATAAAACAACCGAAGAAACCATAATTCCTGAAAAGGAAAAACCAGTGCAACGTCGTAGTGGGAGGATTGTGAGACAACCTATTCGCTACGAACATGAGGCACACGTTCTTGTATCAGATACTGAAAAGGACGATCCATTGACTTTTAAAGAAGCAATCGAAGACCTTGATGTTGATAAGTGGCAAGATGCCATGAATCAAGAAATGGAATCAATGTATTCCAATTCAGTTTGGGAACTTATAGATCTGCCTGACAATGTTAATGCCATTGGATGCAAATGGATCTACAAGAAGAAAAGGGGTGCAGATGGAAAGGTAGAGACCTATAAAGCAAGGCTTGTGGCCAAAGGCTACACACAGAGAGAGGGTGTGGACTATGAAGAAACATTTTCTCCTGTGGCCATGCTTAAGTCCATTTGCATACTCTTATCCATAGATGCCATCTATAATTATGAGATATGGCAAATGGACGTCAAGACAGCTTTTCTGAATGGCCACCTCGATGAAACCATTTATATGGAACAACCAGAAGGGTTTATAAAGAAGGATCAAGATCAAAAGGTATGAAAATTATTGAAATCCATATATGGATTGAAACAAGCATCAAGATCTTGGAGCTTAACATTTGATGAAACTATTAAAACATATGGTTTCGAACAAAATGTTGACGAAGCATGTGTTTATAAATACATCAAAGGAAAAATTGTGGTTTTCTTAGTTCTTTTCGTTGATGATATCCTACTCATTGGGAATGATGTAGAGACATTATCAAATGTAAAGAAATGGTTGGCTGACAAATTACAAATGAAAGATTTGGGAGAAGCGAGCTATGTTCTAGGCATTAAAATTCTAAGAGATAGAAAGAACAAGCTCCTAGCACTTTCACAAGCAAATTATATTGATAAAGTGCTTGAAAGATTCTCTATGGAGAATTTCAAAAAGGGTCAATTGCTGACCAGACATGGAATTTCTCTTTGCAAAGATCAATGTCCAAAGACACCACAAGAGCAAGAGGATATGAGAAAGTATCCCTATGCGTCAGCTGTGGGGAGCCTAATGTATGCAATGTTATGTACTAGACCTAACATATGTTATGCAGTAGGTATTGTCAGTCGTTATCAATCAAATCCAGGTTTGGAACACTGGATTGCGGTAAAACATATTCTCAAGTATCTAAGGAGAACGAGAGACTATATGCTAGTATATTCGGGTAGTGACCTCGAACCTACTGGATACACTGACTCAGATTTTCAATCTGACAAGGATAGTAGAAAGTCTACTTCTGGGTCAGTATTCACTCTTGGTGGTGGAGCGTTTGTCTGGAGAAGCATTAAGCAATCCAGTATAGTTGATTCAACCATGGAAGCTGAATACATAGCGGCTTGTGAAGCAGCTAAGGAAGCAATTTGGCTGAAAAAGTTCTACACAGATTTGGAAGTAGTTCCAGAAGTGGAGAAACCACTTGTTCTTTGTGTGACAACAGTGGAGCAGTGGCCAATTCTAAAGAACCAAGAAGCCACAAGAGGGGAAAGCATATAGAGCCCAAATACCACTTAGTCAGAGAAATCGTACATAGAGGAGATGTAACCATTCTGAAAATCGCATCAGAACACAACCTGGCGGACCTGTTCACGAAGACGCTTCCAGCAAAGCAACTCTAGGGTCATGTACGTAATATGGGATTGAGAGAAATGCCTCACTTGCTTTAAGTACAAGTGGGAGATTGTGAGGAGTGTGTCCTAAAAGCATGTAAAGACATTTGTTTTTTCTGTGAATAAATAAATACAATAGTTTATTATTATTGTTATATTTAGATTGTTAAATTATTGTTTGAATAATTTTGTAAATATCAGAAAAATTCCATATTCATTATTGAGGATGTGATCTTGTATTAGTACGAGAGAATTAAGATCACATGAATGAATAAAAATAGTCAACAACAACAACAACAAATTAAAGTTATGGAATTCTTTAATTGGAGTTGTAAGTACGGTTTACTGAGTATCATAATGACACAAATAATCTAGATTCGGATTATTGATGTGGAAAGACATCTCGATAAAGGTTCTTTATATAATATGATTATATATGACATGGACCGATATGAATTAAAGTTTTTATCCAAAAACCATTTAACAATAAAGACTTGTAATTCATATCATAACTGATGATCATTTATAGATTAACCTAAATCCTGAGTGTTCATGAACTCATGTTCATGTTTATTAAATCTTTTGATTCATTCGTTAAGGTCTCTTCAAAGAATGAGGCTAATGACTTTTGTTTTGGAGATTTAATATCATGGATGGTTGGGAACATGTATCAACAATACGGAATCTAATCTTTCCTAACAGATCGTATATTAGTTTCCTTAAGGGTTAATTCTGGAACTGAATGATTTTGAGCTCAAATCTATAATTAGATTATAGATTAATTATTCAATAGTGAATTAATGGTACTTAAGGAATAAGAAGTAAATTAGAAAGGTAAAATGGTAATTCTTCCATTCTAATTTATGAACTAATTAATTAGAGGGTTGAACTATTGTAAGATGGTTATATCAATTGACGACTTAAGAAAATATTTCTGTAAAAGTATATCTATAACATAAAGAGTGAAATTCTGAATTTATAGTAGAGTAATATCAGAATTAATAAATTAACTATTATAATTAAAGAGTTTAATTATTTAGTTTATTTATTGGAGCTTAATGTTATAGGTCCATGGTCCCCGAAATGGCTCAAACAATCACTGATAAAGGTAAATACAAAAATGAGCAAAAAGGACTTATGTGATAAGTAAAATATTTTTCTATGTATCAAACATAATTATTGTTTAATTATGTGTAAATAATTAATTATTTGATTTAACAAAAATATAATTAATTTTGAATTAATTTATTTTTTGGGATTTTTGGTATTTAAATAATAATAAAAATTGGGAAAAATCACATGCCATCACTGGCATGTGGTACACGTGTAGCACAGTGCACAGTCACTGTGCTACACGCATAAGAGACTGTGTTGAGTTTCTTGGTTTCACAATTTTAGTTATTTAAATATTAAATAAATAATGAGATATTTTAATATGATTAAAATATTATTATTTAAACAAAAATCTGATAACTGATCAGTTATTTAAAATTTTTTAAAATAACAAATATTTTAATATATTGGATATTTTAAATATATGATATCAGTTTTACAGAACGTAATTTTTCAAGGATAGAAAAATATCTAGAAATCTCTCTCAGAGAAAGAGAACAGTGACACAAACAAAAGTCACTATTCTTCACAAAACCTAGGTCCAAACTTTATCAGATCTCATGTGTTGAGAACATCTGATAAATAGTTTTTTGCCTATTGTTTGTATAGCGAGCCCACACTCGTTCTTTGTGTGCTGAGAACATTTTGGAAGATCTTGGTGTGAGATCTCAAGGATTTAGCCAAACAAAAAGATAGCAGCAAGGAAGGACCTGAGGTAATTTTTCTATTCTTATCTTTGATTCAATATATATATATGCATGTGAAGAAGTAGTTATAGAAATCTTTTGGGATTAAACTAACAATTTGATTGTTGTTCCGCTGCGTATAATCTCTGATTTGATCAATAAAAACCAATAAAGATAACATTTAAATGCGATAATAACAATTATTAAAGCATAAGAACGAATTACTCTAGGAACAATAACTAGAATGTGATATTTCTCATGTGACATGAATTTGTATAAAAAGAAAAATACAAATACCTTTTTGTAGATGCAGAACTCGTGTAGATCAAATAGCGTATTAGCCTCTTAACCCACCAGCTACCATACTATGTCACACAAAGAGAAAGAGATAGGTGGTGTCTATGCTATTTGGTAGGATACACAAGAACACAATTTTGAATCTCAACACATGAGAACAAAGTTCTCTATTTTTCTCTCTTGGAAAATAATGTGAAAATGCATATGATATCATTTTCTCATGACTTTATATTCTATTAATATAACAATCAAAAGAAGATCTAGCGGCCTATGCGTGGGCCACAGTCCATTTGGACTATGGTTGGCGCCAATTGTAGGGCTGTGGGCCCTATGATATTTTATCCCTATAAAATGCTATTTGTTGGGCCTTTATCATATTATTTTATGCAATATACAATTATACCACAAAATTAAATATGATTAAATTAATTTTCAATAAAAAATAATTTCACATAATTATCAATATCATTTTATTTGCCATTAAATATTATTTCACAAATAATATTAATTTGGAAGATTAAAAGTAATACTTTATTATTTTTAATTATTTCCTTTTAATACTAAAATCCTACCACTGTGTTATCGAGCTAGTACGGGGACAGTATGGACCTGTAGTTCTAAGCTCCAATAATTTAATTAATTTCACTAACTCTTAGTTCCATTAATCAATATATTAACTATGAATTATTCCACTAGAAATTCATAGTTGAACTCTCAAAACTACAGTCTTATATTATTAGAAGCTACAAATATAGAGTCGTCCATTTATTTAGTCATTGCATGAGTTATGACCCAAGGCTAGTTGTTCATAATTAGAGCTAGGTCTTAATGTCCGTTAACCTCTCTGTACGCCCTGGTTTTCCCACGGGCTGTTAGCAAGCTGAGGTACGGCCTAATCATATCTACCACGTGAACATCCCCAAGACCGGAGCTGCCATAGAAGGTTCTTACCTCCTCAGCTAGAGGTAGCCTAAGGGTTCGCCAAGATTAGACTGAGTTTGGACTCTGAAGGCCACAGGTCGAGGGAAGCATCCAGCTCGTGGTACGAGCTAGGGTTGGAGGCTGTGACCTTTTATAAAGTCAACCACACAAGGTAAACGTGCATATATCAGACATCACGTGTCTGATATATCCCTGACTTCTCGGACACGCAGCATGAACGTGCGCATTCAGACACCCACGACTGGGTTGGGCCGTGCGGCCCATTATCCCCCTTACCTATTGCCCTGGTTTTCCCACGGGCTGTTAGCAAGCTGAGGTACGGCCTAATCATATCTACCACGTGAACATCCCCAAGATCGGAGCTGCCATAGAAGGTTCCTACCTCCTCAGCTCGAGGTAGCCTAAGGGTTCACCAAGATTAAACTGAATTTGGACTCTGAAGGCCACAGGTCGAGGGAAGCATCCAGCTCGTGGTACGAGCTAGGGTTGGAGGCTGTGACCTTTTATAAAGTCAACCACGCAAGGTAAACGTGCATATATCAGACATCACGTGTCTGATATATCCCTGACTTCTTGGACACGCAGCATGAACGTGCGCATTCAGACACCCACGACTGGGTTGGGCCGTGCGGCCCCTTACCTATTGATTAGACCACACTTCATGTGTCAGGTTTTAGGAATTAATCATGAATGTCACAGAGTTGACATGATAGGTAAGAAGGTCACGGGATGACCTTCTTACCAACTCCCAGGTGCCCTCTCCTATAAATATGGAGACCCTGGGAGTTGCAAAAGATTGGATTCTATTGTGTAAGGAATACCCTGTAAAAGAATACCAAGCATATAGCAATAATATTGACTGGTGGAGTAGAAGGATTTTAACCTTTGAACCACCTAAAAACGTAATTGTGTCACCAGCCCATTCCTAGAAAGATCATTCATCCATTTCGGTTCAACATAAGCACTAATCCCTTCCTCTTATTTTCTTAATTACCTGTTGGCGAAGAACTGTGTCAACACTCTCTAATTATGATTTTATCAATTAGTTCTATTGATCATCTAATGAACATTATTCTATAAATTTAATTACAAAATGAAATTTCTGTTCTCTAATAGAAATTGAGCGCTCTATGTTCAAGCCTTGAATAAACACTAAAATGAACAACAAATATGCTTTTATTTAAGTAAGGAGTATGTAATGCCTCAAATTTCCTAATAAGGATTAGGACCTTGATTAGGAGGTCGGGAGGGCCATAATTGATTTATTATGATATTAAATGGTTATATGCATGTTTATGTGAATTATATTATTATATGATGATAAATGCATGCATATGGGTTTATTTTAATTATAAGGGCATTTTGGTAATTTGGCCCGTTGAGGGCGTGATTGTGTATTTTCGTGCATGTGGGTGAGTTATGAATGTATCCACATTATTTGTGGATTTGTTCGAGCCTTTCGGCATGAGACGATCATGAAATGCAAGTGTTCGGTCTGGGCATAACGGGATTAAGTTCGGGGCTCGGGGTGAGTCTCGGGGTGATTTTAATGATTAGAACATTACCGAGAATTAAAGAGTAATGGGATATGATTTATTGGTATTTGAGAATATTGAGAATAGTGGGAATTGGAGGGCGTTAATTATAATTAATGGAATAGGTGCGAAAGGACGATTTTGCCCTTGGTGGCTGTTAAGGTTTTATTTTAGACTTGAGGGCATTTAGGTCTTTTCACCCTTAAGGATTTATATCAGCCATTAAGGCTGTAGAAGCTTACCAAAAACAGAGTGTTGCTTCCCTTCTCTCCCGATGGTTTTCTCTACCATTTCTCCTTGAATTTTCAAGCTCTTTTTGAGGAACCAAGCCGTGATAAGCGAGGGTTATGCTCCACCATTGAAGAGGGTGTGTTGCTAAGTTTGAGGTGAGTTTTTAGCCATTAGAACTCTTGTTTTTGCTCTGTTTTCCTAGTTGAGTTTCAGCTGGTTTTGAGTTGGAAAGTTGGGAATTGATTAGAGTTTTGGCTAGGGTTCTTTGGGTTGTGATGCATATGACATGTGGAGATGGTATTTGGGTTCATTTGGGACTTAATTTGATGTTTGGAAGCTTTTGGTTGGGGTTAGAAATGGTGGAATTGAAGGAAGAATTTTCTGGGCAGTGTCTGGCTGGAGGTAGCGCTACAACGTCCAGTATGGGGCGCTACAGCGCTACCTGAAGGGGATGCTGGGGCGGTTTGGTTATGTGAAGAGCGCTGGGGCGCTAGGAGGGTAGCGCTACAGCGCTACCCTGTTTCTTTAGAGCCCCATTCTTAGTGTTATTAAGGGTTTTTGGCTCAGGGTTTCAATCCTTAAGGCCCGGGATCGAATCTGCTCACCGTGTGGGTACATTTCGGGGTCCCGAGAGTGGGGCTTAGGTCAAGACCCTATCTTTGTTGATTTTCATTAATCAGAGATTATATTTGGTTATGACTAGGTGACCGCTAAAGGATTAAGGATCGATCGTTCTCAAGGGTCGTTCTTGTTCTAATTCTCGCTCGAACCAGAGGTAAGAAAACTGCACCCTGTGTATATGTGACATGCATAGTTATTCTTGATGCATGTTGGATGTCTAAATGTAATGTATGTAATGCATGAGAAACATGTGATTAGGGCATGCTATGAATATTGAATATGAGATTGTCAGAGCTTGAGCCTCTGTGTTTATGCATGATCCTAATTGTGCTAGTAAATGTTAAGTAAGCATGCTGAATGCCCTGTATTTGGATGTTTGACATATGATATATGTTTGGTGGCATTGCTTACTTGTGTATGGCACTGACTAGTCAGGGTCAGCACTGGTCGCGTACTACTAACCCAGGAGCCGAGAACGGCATAAGCGTCATGAACGCAGGGCCGATAAAAGATTAGATCTAATCGATATCAGCATTGAATGACTCTAAGGCATTAATGCTGGATCGACCCTAAGGTCGATGAAACTTATAAGCGCTTGACTAGTCTAAGCTAGTTACTTAGAGCCAGGGCCAAAGGCCTAGGTGACGACTTGTCACATGGCTAGGGAGCAGTATCCCATGGTTATGACTCTATGGTCATGAGGAAGGTTATGTTGGTGACTAGTCATCATGCACCTATCATGTTTAAGCTAGTGAAATGATCACTTATCTATAAAGCCCCGGTGACCCTATCATCACATGGCTATTGGGAATAGAACCCACCTTAGTGACTATTACAACTGTCACTCTTCTATTTAGGGCTATCAGCCCGGTATGGTTACCGGAATCACCAGTGTTAAATCACTTATCTGATTGTGATTGACTTGATAGTCATCCACTCAGGAGGGCAGGATTCCTTATCTTGGATACCCATCGTTACATGAATTTTTTTGCCTGATTGAATAGGGCTATATTTGCTAGGCGTGTGCCTTATGATTTGATGACGTGTTATTACTGTTCACGAGCATATTAAGTTTTCTTGCTAGGCTTCGACTCACGGGTGCTATGTGGTGCAGGTAAAGGCAAAAGTAAGCTGGACCATCCTTGAGTTGGAGAGCTTAGGTGACGATGTGTACATATGAGGCTGCTCAACCGCCACGGCTGAGGGTTGAAAGAGGAACTAGGGTTAAACCCTGTTTTTCCGCTTAGATCGGCCTGTTGTAAATATTTTATTGTAATAGACCTTTAAATTATATTTTTGGGATCCCAATGTATACAGTAAACGTTTTAATGAAACGTTACATCTTAACCAAAATTTTTAACCCCTAAACCACTAATCATACTTAGTTACACGATTTTGGGCAAATGACTTGATTAGCGAGTTTAGCACTGTTTATAAGGCACACCGTAACAGTCCCTGGAGTTTAGGGCGTTACAGAGTAGATTCCATATCAGCGTAGTATGTTCCCAACCACTGGTAGTTCTATGACTCTGTAATGCCTCGACTATTTCTAAGACCTCAGACTATTAAAACTACTAAACATAGCTACTAATTTGATACAAACATAAGAAATAACATAACTCTATTTAAACCTAAAATACTGGATCAAATACAAAATAATGTATGAATATAAAATAAGGTATGGGATCCCATTGTTATAAAACATAAAACATAAACTTTAATTGTTTTAAATACTATTTGCAGAATTTCATCAAAACATAATTTAAAAGACTAAAATAACGCCATCCTCGATCAACACGCAGTCCATTCAATCCATTCATCCTTAACACACAAGCCAAGCTGCCATGAATCTTTCCACCTCCCATAATCATTTTCCTGCATCACACTAAAAATAAGGAATGAGCCTAATGCCCAATAAGGAAAATCTACTACACATAAATCATAAATCATAAGCATAAGATTGTATCATAAACATATACTATAAAACATATGACTATAAAAACATATATCATATATGAATACAATATTAATGGCCATTAACTCATTAACATGGCACGTGATAAACCATCTAGGTCCTCTGTCTACTAATCGAGGTAGGGTAAATCATAACTCTAAACCATGAAAATGATAAAAATTCTTGGGGCTTGCTATCTAAGCAAGTCATATGCCCAAGCAACTATAAAACATATTCTTGGGGCTTGTTATCTAAACAAGTCATATGCCCAAGGACTATAAAATATATTTACACAAAAACATATTATAACATAAAACATATCATAACATAAACATATAAACACATATAATCTATCCTATTTTCCTTACCAAAACTGGGATATTTGGGAACAAGAATGAGATTAGAACACTCCTAAAAACCAACAGTAAGAATGGTGGGTATCTCTAAAGAATAAAGATGAAAAGAGAACTAAACCATCAAGAAGAAACTTACCAAGAAGAACCTTAAGTTTTCAAGAAACTTAAACACCTAATCAAGAATTATAAACAAGAGTTAGGATCTGAAAAGGAAACAGAAGAAAACTAAAGAACCATAAAGAACTGATCTTAGGGATAAGAATACCTTGAATGATCTTATGAATTAATCTAAACCTCGATACCAAAATCTCACTATATCTGTAACGACCCAAATTTCCTAATAAGGTTTAGGACCTTGATTAGGAGGCCGGGAGGGCCATAATTGGTTTATTGTATTATTATATGATTATATGCATGATTGTGTGGGTCATATTACTATATGATGATAAAGGCATGCATGGGACTATATACTCTGTTGTGAGGGTATTATGGTAATTTGGCTCATTGAGAGCGTAATTGTGTATTTGTGTGTATACTGGTAGGCTAATGTTGAGACCACATTATTATGTGAATATATTTGTGATCTGTGACTCGAGACGATCCTAGCGAGCAAAGTGGCGAAAAGTCATGGCGGGGACTTATACCCGGCTCGGGGTGAGCCTAGGGGTATAAATGGGAACTTAGTGAGCATATTGGAGTCTATTGTTTTTAACATTGAGAAATATAATTGGAGATTAGTTAGGTATCGGGAATTAAGCGGGAAATATTAGAGACACTCGAGGAATTAGCGGAAATTGGGTAAAATGACTAAAATGCCCTTAAGTGGATTAAAGGGTTTAGACTTATTGGGGGAGGGCATACTAGTCATTTAGCTTACAGAAGTTAAATAATACCAGGGCTTTATGTTAGTGGGATTTGTAGAATATTGGAGAAGTCTGAAAAAGAAAGAAAAGAGAAAAGGAAGGGAAAATAGAGCTGTACTCTCTAAGTCGGTTTATGTTTTATTCACAAATTTCTTGAGGGTTTCTGGAGTAAAACTCAGAGGAAAGTTAGTCCAATTAAGCCACAAGGTTACTGAGCAAAGATTGAGGATTTGGCAAGGGTTTAGCAAGATTAGGCCATCACTTGAGGTAAGGTTCTGTAATCTCTTCAGTTGCTGGTTTGGTTTTTTTGTTTCTGGTTTTTGAGCTATGGTGCTAAGTTGAATTGGATGGAACTTTAGGGAATTCAGGCTTAAGACTGAGGAGAAGCAAGCCAAGAAGGTTTAGAGACAGCTTGTGGTCGAAATTCTATCAAAGGTATAAATCCTAAACTCTAACTTTGTTGTTCAGCTGGTTTTGATTGAGTTTTGGAGCTTAGGAGTGGCTATGGTGAATTCTGAGTTTGTGGATGCATGTGCTTGAGTTCTAGATGTTTGGGGTGCTTGGGATGAGTGGAATATGGTCATGAGGTTGTTTTTGAGTTTGGGAAAGAGTTGGAAGAGTTTTGGTTCGAGTTGGTTCGAGAAAATCGCAGAGGAGGAAAATTGGTGTAAATCTGTCTGTGACTAGCGCTACAGCGCTAGCCTTTGGGCGCTGTAGCGCTAGGCCAAGTTTGCTGAGGGATTTTGGCTTCTGTTTGTAGCGCTGTAGCGCCCTCCCATGAGCGCTGTAGCGCTACCCTGCTTCCTGAAGTGGATTTTAGGGTTGTTTGCAAGGGTTTTTGACCTAAGGTTTGGGGTTTGGTTCCACCACCTTGTTTGGTGGAACTAGGACTTTCCGGGGGCTCGGGATTGGCCCCGGGGCTAGGTTTTGAACTTGGGAATTTATAATGACTTTGGCCATGATTGTGATTAGGTAAGCGCTGGGGCTCGAGGGGGATCGTGCTCAAGGAGTCAAGTGATCAAAGCTAGTGAAAAAGGTAAGAAAGCTGCACCTGATTATGTGGTTAGGTTGGGACTAAGTGTTCCCTATGCTTGTATACATTGTTATGTGAATGTGATTAACCATGTGAACATGATGGGACTAAGAGTTCCCTCCATTTGTATGTCATGTCGTGTGATGGTGTTATTATGCCATGGGACATGCGATTACCGGCCTAAGGGTGTCGGAATCAATATTTGCGCACTGGGGCGCGACTCGGCCACTGGTAGCTGAGGCAGCTTATTTATCACTGAGCTCGGTTAAGCTGGCCGGAGTCAGTGAGTATTACACTGGGGGCGGCCCTAATGAGCCGAAGACAGTGTGTTAAATAGAGGGTGCGACTGAGGGCGCCAACCCTGAATGTTATTTGATGGTTGTGACAATCTATTGGCTATGAATGTGAATATTGTGTTATGAATATAGTTGGTTGACTGTTTGGATGACAAACTGTTATTACTGATTGGATAAATGTTATGAAATATCGAATTCTTAGTTGAGCATTGTAAAATATTAGATATGTGTTGCTGATCTTGCTATGTTAATATGCTTTCTTGCTGGGCCTTGGCTCACGGGTGCTACGTGGTGCAGGTTAAGGCAAGGGTAGGCTGAATCAACCATGAGTTGGAGAGCTCTGGGGGCGAGGTGTACATCGTCAGCTGCTCGGCCGCCACGGTCGAGAGATTGTACAGGAACGGAGACCTAAAATGTATATTTTGCCATTAGAGTGGCTTGAACTATTTGTAACTTCTAGAATTTGTTGTAACTAAGACACCTAAACCCTGTTTTGAGTCTCCACGTATTAAACCGTCATTTTGAATGGAAATAACCTGTTTGTGACCAAAATCTTTTTATTCTTACTCTGATAATGGTATAGAGTTCACACTTCGTCTGAATGACTTGGTTAGCAAGTCTTGCACTATTTTAAACACACAGTGTAACGGTCTTGGTTATCCAGGCCGTTATAATATCTCACTTCCCAAGTGTTTAGAAAAGCTTAGAATGATAAAGATTTTAACCCAAAACCCAAGTGTTTCTTTCTACAATAACACTAGCAACTTGGAGGCTCTGAAGACTGCTTGAAGAATGAAGAAAATGGCTAAGTATTAGGTCCTATTTATAGAGTTCAAGGAGTGAAGCTAACCCATTTTAATTTGAATAAATAAATGATTATAAAATAAAAAAGATTTGAATTTTTGTTCAACAGACGCTTAGAACTCGGTCAAAATCGTTCAAAGGCAGGTCGAAGTGGTTAAGGCTATTTTAAAATTTTTAAATCCAAACTTTCAAAAATTAAACACCAGGGGCGATATATTGCCTACCCTGGGCGATATATCGGCTGGTCCATTTTCTCGAGCCCCGTTCGAACGTTTGTGCAAAGTCGACGTGTTTTCCGTATCTTTCGTAGGCGATATATCAGCCCCTATACCTGCGATATATCGACATACGTTGATATATCAAACATGTATTTACACTTTTTCAGCATATTTTGAATTGGATAAACAACTTTGACTGAGTCTAAACATGATCCTAACAACTGCTGGAAGGTTCTAGAGATTCTAGATCTTTCTTTTATTTAAACTATTCATCAAAATTACTTAAATCCTTAATAAACATGATTATGACAAGTGTCATGCTCTTAATGGTTCTATCTAAACCTTAGGTTATAATAAATATATTTCTAAAACCAACAATGTTAATCAAACCTTATGTTATAATTAATATTTCTAAATTATAGGTTAAACTTATAAAATCCATAACTGTTGCTATGAGTTTCCAACTAAATCCCGGCTTGAATCAAAATCAACGGAATCTAACATACTACTAACTAATTCTAACTACTACTACTACTATCTAACTAAGTAAAATTCAGGAACACTACAGACTCCATGATATTAAGAATTCGGTCGTAGGAATATTGAACCTTAGCTGATAATTCAAAAGTCATGAAAGTACAAATAAAAGTTCATTACTCACTTCAGGATTGAGGTTTTGGCTAAGTGTTGAATGACTTATGGATTCTTCAGTTGGGTAGCCTGGGTCTTCTTGATGCATAAAGAGGTGTTGGGCCTTGCATAGCCAGAGTCTCATCCATAATGGTGTCTTCTCTGCTCTACGTGAGTCCCGTAGCTCCTCGATGATATTTAGGCACGAGGCCCACTGTCCTTTGGTTGACCAGGCGCGGATGCCTTGCAAGCGGCATGGTCGTAGTGCATAAGGTGGGGGTGCCTCACGAGATAGGCATACGGGTCGGGCACATGAGACCCTCGCGACACGGCCTTGCAAGACATGTGCGAGGGAGGCGGTGCACGAGACAGATGTACAAGGCTGGTGCGCCTCGCGAGATGGCTGCGCGAGGCCGGTGGTTCGCAAGTTGGACGTATGAGGCTGGGGCTCCTCGCGAGATGGCTGCGCGAGGCCCGCGGTGCACGAGACAGATGTACGAGGCTGGTGCGCCTCACGAGATGGCTGTGCGAGGCCCGCGGTTCGTGAGATAGACGCACGAGGCTGGTGCGCCTCGTGAGGTGGCTGCGCGAGGCCCGCGGTTCGCAAGACGGACGTACGAGGCAGGGGCACCTTGCAAGATGGATTCGTGAGGAAGGCAGTTTGCGAGATGGTTGTCGAGGTAGGGGGCGCCTCGCGAAATGGGCATACGGATCAAGCCCTTTAGGCCCTCAGTTCGTTAGACGAACGTACGAGGTTGGTGTGCCTTGTGAGGTGGTTGCGCGAGGCCTGCGGTTCGCGAGACGGACGTACGAGGCAGGGGCACCTCGTGAGATGGATGCGCGAGGTAGGCAGTTTGCGAGATGGTTGTACGAGGTAGGGGCGCCTCGCGAAATGGGCATACGGATCAAGCCCTTGAGGCCCTCGCGACATGGCCTCGAACTTTTGCCTCGCGACCTCACCCTTGAGGGTCTCGCGAGATGGGAGTGTTTCTTAGTTTATGGTCTTGTGAGACCCATAGGTGCGACCCCGATGGAATGACTAAGTGACTCTTAGCCATTTATTTCAATAATGGACCGACCCTTTTTTCCTTGGTGGATTTTTGGCATCCACAATCATGGCTCGGTATTACTATTTTTAAATCACCCCACCACCCCCTTCTGTTGTTACTCTGATTTGCTATTTTAATACCAATAGTTGTTGGGAGGTTTAGCCACCATAGCCACCATATTGGCCTTAGAAATCTCTTCATTAGACTCTTCCACATTCTTATCTCTAGAATGAGACTCCTTCTCAATCCTTAAATGTTTGAGAATCTTCTCCAAGGAGATCTCCTCATTTTTGTTGAGGATTTTCTTTCCATAACCCTTCCAGTATGGAAGCAACTTGGGTATAATAGCACCAACAAGAAATTGTTATGACAATACAATGTTTAGGGTAGATATTTATTTACAATGATTTATAGTTCATGAATTTTGGGGAGAAGGGGTTTCACATCAAAAAAATAAATTCCATATATTGAGTAATAAAGAATTTCTTTGTACCTTCTTCTTCCGCTTTGTATTTGTTTTCCAGTGCCTCCCAAATCTCCTTAGCGGTCTTGGTGTTAGTGTAGAGATAATACAGCCAGTCTGAGAGGGCATTGAGGTTCTGACCCCTACATATTAGTTCATATTCTTCACACTTTTTGCTTTCCTTGATGACCTTTAGATCCTTGTCCAAGATGTAGTACACCTTGAGAGTGGCGAGTTAAAACCTAATATTGTCTTGTCTCGCAAACACACAAAATTAGCTCCATCAAATCTAAGTCTTTTGTCATAGATTTTTAAGTCAAATTTGAAGATGATTCTACCATAATGATGTAATTTAGAGAGAATAGATAATTTTATTGTTGGGAGAAAGTGAGATTACACCACCACAATAATAAAAATCTACACACAATTACGCTTGACAGAGTCCAATAAAAGATTAGGACAGAATGATGCAAACCCTAGTTGTAGAATAAACACTTTGATCTTCTTGCAAGCTTCAAACTCTAGTTAGAACACCACTTGAATCCTTTTGTTGATGAGAATCAAAATGAAGGCTTATACATGAGATGTATCATTGTCTAAATTCTCCATTTCTTAGCCCTCGATGGATGCTTGAGGCTTTCTCTAGTAGGAAAGGGAATTGAGATTGAACAAACCTTGATTTACAAAGAAAAGAACTTTCTTTATAAATTTATTAGAGAAAACTTTTGATCTTGAGAGCTAGAGAGAGAGAGATTAGAAAGAGATTTAAAAGAGTGATCAAGTCTATCAAAACGCTAAGAGAATCATTTTATAGTACAGGCACCATCATTATCCAACCAATAGGATTAGAGCTTTCAAACACACATTTGGAGCTTAAATTATGTGTTTGTATGGACACGTTAGGCGATGCATCGCCTGCTGTGTCTAGCCCAAATCTCAAGATTTTAGGCGATGCATCACCTACAAGGAAGTGATGCAATGCCGTATGGGTAGATCTAATTTCTCAAAAGTGACCTTAAACAACTCCAAATGCTCTCATATTTTTTGGGCATCCTTAAATATCTCAATGTATCAATTTTGACCCAAAAATACAACTTTTAAATACCTATAACAAATATTCAAATTTCACATATCCATTATGTGACAACGTTTAGAGCTTTTACACTTAACTTATATAATACTACTTGAGATTTATATTTTAACCAATCCTAACAAACTCTATCTCCAATCAACGATGCAAATTGACCTATCAAACAATCACACACTCTCACCTTGCACCCAAGCTGATGAACCACGTCCACGAAAGAAACCCACAGCCAGAAGAACATTAAACCTATGTGTACCCGACCTCTCCCCAAACCTTTGAAGCCAATCCATTGATTTTGATTCTTTTTTCTTCCTAACAAACTATGCTAACAAACTCTATCTCCAATCAACGATGCAAATTGATCTATCAAACAATCACACACTCTCACCTTGCACCCAAGCTGATGAACCACGTCCACGAAAGAAACCCACAGCCAGAAGGCCATTAATCCTATGTGTACCCGACCTCTCCCCAAACCTTTGAAGCCAATCCATTGATTTTGATTCTTTTTTCTTCCTATAACGTCAATTTGGAGTGGGGGGATGGAGGCTTTTCAGGAGTTTTGGATTAATAAGGACAAAAAAAGGAAAACTGCAGCCAGTTAGTAGGAGATATCTAAGGGTATGTGAGTAATACTCATCCAAACATTCAAATCTCACCGTTGGAAATGGATCCAATGACTCAACATCAATGAAGGTCTAAGTCTTTCAATTTCGATTGAGGGACTAAAGAATTGCTTTTTTTTTTTTTTGGAATGAAAATATATTTCTATTTGCTATTAGCTCTGGTTCTATAAGTGAGAGGTTAAATGAGAGTGAGTGGGGCCATGGATGATGGCGCCCCACTTCCATGCATAGTAGTTACGGAGACGCCACATCTCTTCGTTCACAACCACAACCACAACCACAACCACAATCCCCACGCTCACTCATGTGTCATTTTCATCATATATCAAAACTAATTCACCATTAACAAAAGCAAAACTACACAGAAATAAAAATAAAAATTATAATAAAATAGTGTCGAAAGAAAGAAAAGTAAGAGAGAGAGAGAGAGAGAGAGAGAGAGAGAGAGAGAGAGAGATGGTGTAAGCGGAAGCCTAGCTAGAGAAAGAATGACGATGGCCTTTGTCTCACAACAAGCTCATTTCTCTTTCTCATTCTCATTCTCATGCCTCCATTACCACTACCATTCCAATTCTCTCCCAATGCCCTCTTCTACCTCTACTACTACTCCCACACTTCGCCGGACCAGGAGGAAGACTAATCTCACTTCTTCCTTTTTATGTCGTTCGGCGACGGAGCCACTGCCAACGCCTCCTGCTGCTCCATTACCTGACAAGGTTTTTATAATTGGATTTTGGATTTTGAGGGGTGGGAAATTGAATGGTGGATTGTGATTTGTGTGTGTGTGGACCTTTCTTTTACAGGAAGTGAAGAGGAAGGTTCCGGATCTACAGACACTGCTCAGGCGATTCTGGAAGGTGGCGGCTCCTTATTGGTCGTCTGATGACAAAGCCCAGGCCAGGTTGCGACTCGCTGGTGTATTCGCTCTCACTCTTGGTACAACTGGCATAAGCGTTGGCTTCAATTTTCTTGGCCGTGATTTCTACAATGCTCTAGCGAGTCAGTATTCTCGCTCACTCAGTCTAATTCATTCATTCATATGCATTGGATTTCTTTTTTTATTATCAATGAGTGAGGACTCACTGACTGATTTTCTTGAATGATGAAACACTGAAGACAAGGACCAAGAACAATTTACCAAACAACTGCTTTACTACTTGGGTGGCTTCGCTGGTGGAATTCCGGTGAGCACACAAATTGCTGCATTTTCGCATTAGGTATTCCTCTGCTGCTTCTGTGTTTCTCTCACACGATTCCTAATAGATTCACCCCCACATAGCCAGATATCACCTACATGCTATTCATAAACAACGTAGAACAAGTATTAGCACAAAGGCTACGGGCATTCTTCATTGATTTCCTGATTCATCCTTTTTTTTTCTTCATTACAATTGCTAGAGAAGCCCCTATAACACTAGAAAAAACAGGATGAAATATTTCTTAATTGGGGAGGATTATATATTGCTCTTACTGGGTTATCATATTTGAAAGCAACAGCAAGAACCTTACTGGGTTACTAAAGGATTCTGTATTGCTTTACTGAACTACATGAGGATTGTATATTGCATTTCTGGCTGTCTTTAATTGAAAGCAACAGCTAGAACACTAGAATGGTTGGAAACTGGAACCGGTTATTCATTTGCAGTTGCTTTACTTTGCCGGTCTTATCTTTTATATAATTGTTCCATTTGATACTGTTCTGCAGGTTTTTGTGTTGAGAGATTATGCGAGAGATACTCTTGCTCTGAGATGGAGGTCTTGGATGACAAGCTATTACATGGAGCGCTACCTAAAGAACCAAACCTTTTACAAAATTCAATCACAGTCAATTATTGATAACCCAGATCAGAGGATTGTTGATGATCTTAGTTCTTTCACGGGCACTGCCCTTTCCTTCTCTTTAACGATTTTCAATGCAGTGGTGGATTTGATTTCATTTAGTAACATCTTGCTTGGTATCTATCCTCCTCTGTTTATTGTTCTTCTTGTGTATTCCATCGGCGGAACAGCTATAAGTATCTTTCTTGGAAGGGTAATTTTGCAACATTCTTTCTCAGTCTCTTCAGGGATCGTAGTCCCTGACATGCTGTTTTGGCCTATAATAGAATCAATCAAGATTAATGGGATTTAATTTGTCTGTAATTTCAGGAATTGGTCAGTCTAAATTTCTTGCAAGAAAAAAAAGAAGCAGATTTCCGTTATGGCCTTGTCCGCATTCGAGAGAATGCTGAATCAATTGCTTTCTATGGCGGTGAAGAAAACGAAATGCGACTTCTGCTGCAACGATTCAAAAGCGCCTTTGAAAATCTAAGTGTATGGTTATCATCTCCTTCTTGAGTTTTTTGCAGAGGCAGTTTTATGTTTTTGTGTTTAAATATTCTACTTAAAACACTGGTTCTTTATTGTCTCCCTGGAGACCATCATTAAATACTCTAATCGCTGGTCTTTTGATTCATTTCTTATCTAAAGCAGAAAAATGTTTTAATATGCTTTTAGTCTTTGGGGAAACTTAACTGCACATATCACTAAAATGTTTAATCTAAATCTAAAAGGAACTTAATATTAGCTATTCGAAGGTACATATTCCAAAATTTGGTTAGTTAAACCCTTGAGAGGTCGGTCCAGTGATCAAGCCACTGGTTTTCCCCTGTATGTTTAGGGCTCTGTTCCTCTTGGAATCTAAGTAAAGTTTCCTACCTCCAAAGGACTATGGCTCAATGCTTGATAAGGGAAAAGATTAAAGAGTGATAACAGTTATTATTAGAGTTTAAAAAAGTAACAATGTATATGAAATAGATATTCTTAAGCAGTATTTAATTGTACTTGAGATTTTGCATGGGCTGCTTTGGTCGCCTCCAAGTTTAGAACTTCGATTTGAGGGATGAAACAGATCGGGTTGTAAAACCCTCTTTTCATTTTGGTAGCTATTATTTTTTTTTTTGGGGTAAGTTCTCGATAGTAGTGTGTTTTAAGGCTGTTTCGTATTTCAAGTTCGTCTTACCCTACTTTTATATATATTTATATAATGTATCTCATTATAATTTTTACTCTGCAGCAATTGCTGATTTCTTCGAGAAATCTTGACTTTTTCACCAGTGGCTATCGCTACCTCATTCAAATTCTTCCTGCTGCTCTTGTTGCTCCTATGTATTTCTCAGGAAAAATAGAGTTCGGTGTCATTAATCAGTCAGTATCTGCTTTTAATCACATCCTTGGAGACGTCTCTCTTGTTGTGTACCAGATTCAAGCTATCAGTGCATTTTCAGCAATAATCGATCGACTAGGTAATATATTTTGTCCTTTGTTTTCCACCATGTAATTACTAGACTCTGATTATTTTAAGGTGCCGTTGTTCTCATCAATATCTGTTCCATATGTACGAGTAAGTTGCAGTTTTTAGTAAAGTTCTTGTTAATTTCTATCTTGTATTATTTGTGTCAGTGCATGCATGTGATCCAGCATGCTTAACATACTCATACTTGGTGAGGATGTTTTTAAGAATAGTTGAAAAGTGGTAACAGCTCATGCTGTTTGCAGGTGAATTTGAGGATGTTCTGGATAGCAGTGGGAGTTCCAACAGTATTTCTGATCCTGTGGAGGAGATACATCTTGCATACTGTTGTAGAACCGGTGGCTCACCCAATCTTGCATTAAATGGATCCGTACCTGTACACAAGTGCCAAAAGTTACTGGGTGTAGAGGGATTGACTGTACAGACACCAGGAAGTCAATCTACGTTAGTCAAAGACTTGTCTTTTGTAATTAACCACAAGGAGCATCTATTGGTTAGTAAATTAATATGTATTTTAAGCTTTAGATATTATAACATGAAATGATGGTTTTTAGTACGAATAAATTTACCTTTATGTGATCATGTAATAGATCACTGGACCTAGTGGGAGCGGTAAGACTTCTTTATTAAGAACTATGGCTGGTCTCTGGAGTACTGGAAGAGGAAAGATCACATTTTATGTGGAAGATGAAGAACATCTCCAGCCTCCCACTCCTTCAGATTTGAGTCCTCTTGAAACCGATACTACTCATGATTTAGACAAAAAACTTGAAAGATCTGTGTCTAGAAACAGTAGAAGTGTATTTTTCCTTCCTCAAAGACCATACATGGTTTTGGGAACACTTCGTCAACAATTGCTTTATCCAACATGGTCTGTTGATGCAATTCCCACGTCAGATGGTACAAACTTCATTCCTTGCCTTCAGATTTTTAATTTCATAAGCTGCTCATATGAACTTAGTTGCTATAAGAATTTATGCTCCGTGCATTTGTAACTGCTGTAAAGCACATTTCTTTCGTTTTTCTTTTCTTTCATGGAAAACTGCACGCACGCTCCCCTCTTGAAAACTAGTTTTCTTCTATCAGCCTCTTTATCTTTTCAAAGATAAGACAATTTGCAACACAACTTTTCTTTTCTTTTTGTTTTTCAGTAAAAGATGAAAAATACATAATGTTCTATGCTTCCATATATAATTTGTGCTCAATTTGAGCTCTTTGTTACTTGTTTACAAACATGAGCTCAATTTGAGCTCTGTCCCTTTCTTACAATAAATATGACAATATATGTTGCATAGTATATGTGTGTGCTGCATTAGTGTTTGACAAGTCCAGATTACAGTGTTGCCATTTGTGGAAAAAAAAGCATTTTCTAATGTCATGCAACTCCTTTGTGCCTTATATAATGTCCCAGATTCACTGCCTTTCTTGATGGGCATATCAAACTCTGAGAATACAAGATCAGAACGTAATAAGCCCACAACAGAGGATATAATACAGGTTTTGGAGAATGTTCGTCTTGGATATTTGTTGTCTCGTTTCAATCTTGATTCAACATATGAATGGTCTAGTGTTCTATCCTTGGGGGAGCAGCAACGTCTTGCTTTTGCCCGTCTTTTGCTTTCAAAACCAAGTTTGATTCTCTTGGATGAGTCAACAAGTGCTTTGGATGAGGCTAATGAGGTACTTATTCCATCATGCACATTCACTGTGAAAGTTTTGTAATTATCTAAGAACGAAGAAAAAAAAAATAGGTTCTCACATATTTTACTATGTTCTTCTCATAAGTTGTGCAATTAATTCATTTTTTTTATACCGCTACTCAATTGGATCCCAAGCTCAACTTAATCAAGATGTTTTTTTACCTACACTTCTCTTGGCAGGCTCATTTGTATCGAGAAGCTGACAAAGCTGGTATAACATTTGTAAGTGTTGGCCACAGGCGAACCCTTTACGGTTTCCATAGGAGAAGATTGAACATATCGACTATGGATTCCAGCAACAATCAGCGAAATTGGTATATCGAATTGATCGACCATGACAGTTCGTATAATATGTCAAGTTTTTAGTTATAAAAGTTTGAGGCTTATACGATTTGAGGGTCCATAATAGGAGAATGAGCTTCTTTGCTTTGTTAATATCATCCCTATTTTAAGAAAACTCATTCCAAAACATCAATGAATGAATTTTCTTACCTTTATTTATAATCTTGGTCCTCCCTCGCTACATCTAATGGAAGACATACGATGTTGAGACAATGACTTGGAGAGGTTTGAAGAATGAACTTACAAAAGCTTATGAAAGATCACGATTATTATAAGTTGTTGCAGTCTTGCATATAAAGAGGGCTTTAACAAAGCAATCATGTAGCTGCTGGAACTTGTACAGCTGATAAATTTTAGTTGTTGGAAACAAATTTGTATTGAGTTTAAGAGCTCATGAAATTAGCATGGCAATTTGAATAAAAAAGTTGTTAATTCTTATGTATTCTTTCATAATGGGTTTTTTCCCCGAAAATAACTTTTTGTTTTATCTTGAAGTTAAAAAAAATGGTGTTTAATTTTTTTCTATTTAAAAAATGTGGTGTTTCAATCGTATAGCAAGTATCTTTGTGAAGTTCGCTGGCCTGCATACGCATTTGAACTTAGTTGATTCTCTACGACTCTTTAATGAAATTAGTTTGGTGTGACGAAATCTCTTTGGAACTTTCGGTAAGGCTTGGTCTTGTTCATCGTCCTGGTATCAATCTAGGCTCTTTGTCCATCCAAATCGTGTCTTGTGATGATGAATCTTTCGTTCATTTTTTATTTTCATCGTAATCTCATTTTGCATCTACTCATTTGTGGCTACTATCTCATCTGCTTTTAATTTTTTTTTTCTTTTTTTCTCTTTCAAAATTAGATCTCCTTTTTCTCTTTCCTCTTCTCTTTTTCTCCAATTTTCTCTGTTTTCTAATCTACCTGACTGAGTTTTAATGTCCTTTGATTTTTAAGTGGGGTTTATGGTATGGTGATTAAATCTAAAATTAGGGCTATAGACTACTGATTTCGACCTGGAATTATCATTGCGAATTTTCTATATAATATCCGATTACAAGTCTTATCCCTTTTATGATCTTTGCAGAGAAAATGAATGTTATTATCTGGAATGCTCGAGGCTTGGGGAGTCCTCAAGCATTTCAAAAAATTTCCTTCTAGTTAAGCAACAAGCCTTCTATTTTGTTTCGCTTGGAAACTAGGCTTGCTTGTGGTTCTATAAGTAGGGTTAAGCATATGTTGCATTTTGAAAATGGGTTTGAAGTTGCTAGAAGAAATTTAGGAAGGGGTTAATGCTTTTATGGACTAAGGATGTAATTGTTGATATTTTGACATACTCTCTTGTTTCAAGTATTTATCGGAGGCTAGTGCCATGTTAGCAATCCCTAACATTTGGTCAATACTCACCCGAATATGATCGAAGGAACAAGTTAGTCATCGAATACTCGAGACTCGAGAACACGTCCTCGGTAACCCACCAACGAAGACTTGTCGAAAAGTCCCTCGGGGACGTATTTGAGGGCACACTCGAGTGTCAATTTCTCGGGGGGCCTGAGAAACCTCCCCAGGGGACACACCAATGGGTTTCTTGGAAGGTGGGGGTCCACAAGAGATACGCCCAGTAGTCTTGCGTGCCCACCTAATTTTGACATTTCGACGCACCACTTTCTTGCGCACGGTGAGAGTCGAGCGGTCCACTCTTTTTCCTTAGCACGAAGGGGCCACTCTTTTTCCCAAAGGGGATGTTCATGAGGCCAACACTACCTAGCTGGCCTCATCAAATCAATCATTGATATTCCATCTCGCCGACATGTGTCATGCATCCCATGCATGACTTCCACCTAATCAGAGGATTATTGTGTGTAAATTAGACTTCTATATTTTATTGAATGAGAGTTATGCCTTTAAATAAGCATTGTACTGAGAATGAAGATTTTTGGTAATGAATACAAAATATCTTAACATAATTACAGAAATTCTAGTAAGATATAAATCAACCTATAATTAGCTAAATATAGAAACTAAATATTTTATACAGCTTGATTTCCCATTCTAAAAGGGATATCGTATAATAATAATAAAATGTTATTTTCTACAACTTCTCTCAAGCTGGTGCATAGAGATTCCACATGCCAAGCTTGCAAACTAACTCATTAAAATTTTCTTTAGATAAACCCTTAGTCAGTATATCTGCCTGTTGTTGCTTGTTGGGAATGTAAACAACACATAATTCCCTTCCATCAATTTTTTCTTTAATGAAGTGTCTGTCCACTTCTACATGCTTGGTTCTGTCGTGATGAACTGGATTACGTGCTATGCTAATTGTTGATTTGTTGTCACTATACAGCTTCAGAGGCTCAATTCTTTGGAGTTTTAACTCTTCAAGTATGTGTTTGATCCAGATCAGTTCACATACTCCCTGAGCGAGAGCTCTAAGTTCTACTTCGACACTACTTCGAGCTACTATTGGTTGCTTCTTACTTCTCCAAGTCACTAAGTTCCTCCAAACTTTAGTACAATACCCAGTAGTTGACCTTCTATCCTCAATTGATCTTGCCCAATCAGCATCTATGAATGCCTCAACACCTCTTTCTTCGTTCTTCTTGAACAATAATCCAGTCCCTGGTGTTTTCTTCAAATAGCATAGGATTTTGTACACAACTTCCAAGTGTTCTTCTAAAGGATTGTGCATATATTGACTGACTAAGCTCATAGAAAACGCAATGTCAGGTCTCGTGTGAGATAGATAGATTAGTTTGCCTACTAACCGTTGATACATCCCTTTGTCAATTGTGTTTTCTTTTGTCACTTGTTTGTACTTGCCTTTCGGTTCAATCGATGTTGCCACTGGTTTACACCCACTCATTCTAGTTTCTTTGAGAAGATACAGAATATATTTTCTCTGAAATACTGAAATACCTTGTTTCGTTCTTGCAACCTCCATTCCAAGAAAGTGCTTCATCGGTCCAAAATCTTTACTTCAAACTCTTGGGCTGGCACACCTTTTAGTCTTTCTTGTTCGCTACAATCATCGCCTGTTATTATCATGTCATCAACATAGACGATGAGGATAGTAACCTTACCCTCTTGTGAGTGTTTGAAGAACAAGGTGTGATCTGACTGAGCCTATTTATATCCATCCTTTCTTATCACCTGAATAAATCTTTCAAACCACACCCTTGGGGATTGCTTTAGGTCATAGAGAGATTTTTTCAGATGACATACATTCTCTGTTCCATATCTTCCTTCGAACCCTGGAGGAATTTTCATGAACACTTCTTCTTCCAAATGTCCATTAAGGAAATCATTTTTTATGTCTAGTTGTTGTAAGGTCCAATCAAGATTGGCAGCAATTGATAGGAGAACCCTTACAATGTTTAATTTGGCGACAAGAGCAAATGTCTCATTGTAGTCTACACCATATGTCCGAGTGAACCCTTTTGCAACTAGTCCTGCTTTGTATAAGTCTATTATTCCATCGGCCTTGTGTTTAATTGTAAACACCCACTTACGACCCACCACATGTTTTTTTTTCTAGGCCTATTGATTATTTTCCATGTAGTGTTGGCTTCTAGTGCCTCAATTTCTGCATACACTGCCTTCTTCCATTACTTCTATGAGAAAACCTCGATAATATTCTTGGGAACCACCACTTGCTTGACTTTTGTTAGAAAATCTTTATAGTGTGGAGTTAGTATACTATAGCAGACATATCTTGACATTGGATGTTGAGTGCAACTTCGAACTCCCTTTCTTTTTGGCAATTGGTAACTCAGATTCGGGTTCCACCATACTGAAAGACTCAATATTAGAAACATTAGTAGGTAAGATAGGGTTAGGAGAATGATTATTTACATCAGAAGTAGTCTATGAGTTAGACTCATGAGACGTTGGAGCAGTAGTCGACTGTATTACTTGATGATTTTTTTGTCGCCAAGAATAAACTAAGAGTTCCTTAGTTTTGGGCGGCTGAGATTGTTGCTCAGAAGAGCTTGTAAATTCTGAAATTTCAGGAATAACAATTTCAGGAGTAGCCTTAGGCAAACACGTATTCCAACTAGAAACGTCACTCACCGTCCCCCCCCCCCCCCCCCCCAAAAGTGAAAAGTTGGGATAAAATTGTTGCTCTTCATTGAGTGTAACATCTAAGGAGACGTACATATGACGAGTAGAGTGATGGTAGCACTTGTACCCTTTTTTGGTAGAAGAGTAGCCCAAAAAAATGCACCTGAGAGCTCGGGGATCAAAATTAGAATGATTTGGACCGAGGGCATGAACATAAGAAATACATCCAAACATTTTTAAGGGAAGATTAGAAACAAGTGGTGTATGTGGATATGTTTTAAGAAGCGTAGAGAGTGGAATGTGATATGTTAACACTCGAGATGGGATTCTATTGATGAGATAGACAGCAATAAGGATAGCCTCACCTAGCGTTGTTTTGGGACATAATTTGTAAACATGAGGGCCCTAGCAATTTCCAATAGATGCCTATTTTTTTGCATTCAGCAATCCCATTTTGTTGGGGTGTGCCTGCACATGAGCTTTTGTGAACTATGCCATGAGGGAGAAGGTAATCACCCAATATTTAGTTAAAATATTCAGATCCATTATCTGTGTGTAAGACCTGAAGATTTGCATTGAATTGGGTTTTAATCATGGAGTGAAATTTTTTAAATGTCATGGCAGCATCAGATTTATTTTTAAGGAGAAACACCAAATTAACGCGTGTGTGATCATCAATAAAAGTGATAAACCATCTTGTATTTGTAGTATTTGTTATTCTAGAAGGTCCCCATATATCACTATGAATAAGAGTAAAAGGTTGTGTTGATTTGTAGGGTATAGGGCGAAAAACAACACATGTATGCTTAACAAATTGACAAATTTCACATTTAAATAAGCTCAAGTTTTTATTTCGAAACAACTTAGGAAATAAATATTTTAAATATGAAAAACTAGGTTGGCCTAGCCTATAATGCCACTGCATAATATCATTGTCACTAGAAGAAATACAACCAGAAACAAAAAGTTTTATTCACTTGAGCAGGAGGAAATGGATAAAAGTAATACAACCCACTAAATGCCTCGCATTCCCAATTGTCTTCCTCGAGGACATATCTTGAAAAGTAAGTAAGGTTGTGAGATAGAGGCAGAACACTGCTGATCACGGGTAAATTTACTGACAGAAAGAAGATTACAAGATAAATTGGGAACATGAAGAACATCACGAAGGACAATAGAAGGTGATAACAGAATAGACCCTTTACCAGCCACACAAGAGAGGGAACCACCAAAATTTTTAATTTTTTGAGTACCTGGGCAAGGTGTGTAAGTGATGAGCTGATTGGACTGACCAATCATGTGATCCGAGGCCCTCAAATCCATATTCCAAGCAGTCTTTTGAACATTGAAGGCATCGAAAGTACCTGGATTGGAGGAGGATGAAGGATCAGATGCGGAAGTAGTGTTCAAAAGCTGATGGAGTTGAGTAATCTAAGTTGGAGTAAATGGAAAGTGCTCGGGTGGTGCCGCAGTCTGGTTGTCAGAATTGGAATGAGTTGAGGAACGAGGCATCCAATCAGCATGTTTACCATGAATTACCCAACACTTCTCCTTGGTATGACCAACCTTATTGTAGTGGGAACACCAGGGGCGTGCACGACGATTCCCATGAGGGTCGTCACCATCATTACAGCACTGGGCAACAAGAGCAGATTGGTCATTTTTGGCAGCGATTAGAGGTCCCATCATGACTCTTTTCCTACTCTCATCCTTTTGAACCTCAGAAAAAGCCTCTCGGATAGTGGGAAGAGGATTTTTTCCCAAGAGACAACCACTCACCTCATCAAGGTCTCGGTTCAGGCCATGGAGAAAATAAAAAAGTCTCTTGATCAATCATTTTTTTTATAAAAAGAAGCATTAGCAGAACATTTCCATTCATGAATATAAAAAAGGTCTATCTCTTGCCAAAGATTATAAAGGATACCATAATATTGAGTTACCGCAAAGGAATTATGTCGCTGGTCCCGAAGCCTTGATTTGAGTTCAAAGACTTGAGCCGAGTTGTCCAAATTTGAGAAGGCCTCCTGAACCATTTCCCACACCTCACGAGTAGTAGAAAGGAATAAATAGGTCTTACCAATATCAACCTCCATGTAGTTGATAAGCCAAGCCATGATTAGGGAGTTTTCAAATTCTCATTTGGCAACGGAAGAATCGGTAGCAGTAGGAGTAGCGATAGCACCAGTGAGATACCTCAAGCAACCACGACCTCGGAGATACATCTTCACAAATTGGGACCATTGCAAAAAATTCTGGCCATTCAGTTTATGGATAGTGATTTGGAGGGAGTTTTGATGATCAAATGATGTGGGAGAGGCAACAGAGGGAGCTTTGATGATAGAAGAATCAATTGAAGTATCATCAGAGGTGATGGAAACAGTGGGGACGGTTTGTTTTGGAAGGGTAGCATCAAATACAGAAGCCATGAGGAAAAGAAAGCTGATTTTTTTTTTTCGAAATTTTTGGGTTTAGAGGAATGACACTAATACCATGTGGAAATTACACTTCTATATTTTATTGAATGAGAGCTATGCCTTTAAATAGGCACTGTACAGAGAATGAGGATTTTTTTTGTAATGAATGCAAAATATCCTTACATAATTACAGAAATTCTAGTAAGAAATAAATCAGCCTATAATTAGCTAAATATAGAAACTAAATATTTTATACAACTTGGTTTCCCATTCAAAAAGGGATACCATAAAATAATAAAACATTATTTCCTACATATTGTTAACTTCTTTACTTAGTCATTTTTTCCTAATCCCTCATTGCTGCATATAAATAGGGGAAATGTCATTTGTAAGGATCCAAAACCCTATTTTCAATCCCCCTTGTTACCTTGGAGCAAGATCATCCTCTGCCTAAGTTGTACGTTGTAAACCCTAAAAGGCTTCTGATTCTAGCAAGCCTTCATCAATACAAGTGACTCGTGGACTAGGCCTCATTAACGACTGAACCACATAAAGACCCTTCCATTTTATACAAGCTTTCTTCTTATTATTGTAGTTGACGAAAAGTTGGGTCAACATTTTGGTGCTTTCATTGAGCGTTGTAGAAAGCTAGGAAAACCTTGACCATGGTAGACACCCAAGAACTGGTCTTGCGTACAAACTGATCTCCCTTATGCGAGGAAAGGCACGAAGATCTCCCACCCAAGATGAAGAACACTACCTAGACGATGGGTATGACGACTAGGAGCCAAAAGATGGTTTCGAGGCCGACAAGAACTACATTCTGGAAGATGACATCTCTAGTACCGTCTGTCCTTAGTCGTTAGAAAATCTAGAGGTATTCGACCTCCGAAACCAAGTGGTCAGCAAGCCGAGTTGGAGGCTCAGAGTACCAACAAGACCAACTTAACGGAGGCTATGAATTCTATAAGGACCGCACTCGCAACCCAGGGGCTCCCGGTTGATCCACCTGTACAGGGAATGCCTTAAGGACCAACGGTCCTAAGTGTACAAGGGAATGGGCCTATAAGGGATGACCCTCCAGTTATGCCCCTAATCCCAAGTGCATGAGGGAATGGGCCTATAAGGGATCGACATGACCAATGACAAGCCCAAACTGGCGATGATCCACTTCCCGCTCCACTTGGTCAGCTAGCACACAAGAAGGGTCCTTGAACACCTTTGCAGGTTCCCAAGAATTCAATGCCTCCTCCTAGGCCTCCCCAGGGGGTGCGAAGGTCCGTCAGTGTTCAACTGAGAGCTCAGAAACAATCTGTACAAGGCCCTCAGATACCTTGGGGAAACCCAGAACTAGGGGCCCGTAGAAATAGCCAAGATCCACCACAATATCCAAACATCAGGGCGATAAGATATGCATTTTTTGGCTATGCCTCAAATAGTAAAGCTTATAGATTTTTAGACTTGGAGTCAAACGTAATAATTGAATCAAGAGAGGTTGAGTTCATTGAGATATTATGTGATAAAAAAAAAAATTAAACGAACCTATTCAAATTAGAAAGCCTCGAGAGGAGACTCCTAAAATGGTTGATGAGCAACCTTCATTACCTAGAAGAAGCCAAAGGCTTAAGGATTTGGGATCAAATGAAAAGTGCTCTCAAGTGGAGACACTATATCTAGTAGAAGGAAATCACACAGAAGCTACTTGGAAATTTCCAATAATACTTCAAATAGAAGATGATCCCAAAACTTTCAAAGAAGCTATGTCTTCAAGAGAATTCATCTTTTGGAAAAAGGCAATAAATGGTTAAATAGATTCAACTATGTCTAACCACACTTGGGAATTGGTTGACCTTCCACAAGGGTCCAAACCAATTGGATGCAAATGAGTATTTATAAGAAAATATCATACCAATGGCACCATACAAACTTTTAAGGCTAGATTAGTAACCAAGGGATTCAAACAAAAAAAGGGAATATAATAATTTGACACATATGCACCAACAACAAGGAAAACTTCTACTAGATTGTTATTTATCTTATCATCTATATATGTAACGACCCAAATCCGCTAATAAGGCTTAAGGGCCTTGATTAGCGTGCCAGGAGGGCATGATGGGATTTATGTGGGATTTTTATGAGTTAAATGCATGATTATGATTTAAAGCATGTTATATGACTATTTGTTTATCTGAGATGCATGGCTATGTATATTAGTATGCATGTAGGCCCGGATCGTGTTAGAAGGGCATAACTGTAATTTTGGCCATGTTGGGCATAACTGCATTGATATGTGATGATTGTTGAGACCACATTGTGATGTGGATGTATCTGTGATTTGTGACTCGAGGCGATCCCAGTGAGCAGGCTAGCGGAAAGTCATGATGGGAATTTATACCCGGCTCGGGGCGAGCCTGGGGGTATAAGCAGGAATTTAGAGAATAGATTGAGATTAATTTTGATGATGGGTAATACTTATTTGGTGACTTTTCAGGTATTGGGGAGCAACGGGAAAATATTAGAGACACTTGAGGATTAGCGGGAATTGGGTAAAATGACTAAAATGGCCCTACTTGGACAAAAGGATTTAGAATTAATAGGGAGGGCATTTTGGTCAATTGGCTTTTAAAGATAGATTAAATGAGGCTTTTTATAGTGAGTGGGATTGTTAGAGAGTGAGAAAGCTGAAGGGAAAAGAAAGAAAAAGGAAAGAAAAGAAAAGAGAGAAAAACAGAGGGTTTTTCCAAAGGATCGGTTTGTGCATTCTTGCACCATTTCTCTTCAAATTTCTTGGAGCAAAGCTTAGTGGAGAGCAATGATAGGCTGAGCATCAAGGATCTTGGGTTATACTTGAAGATTTGGCAAGGATTAGCAAGAACACATCAACTTTTGAGGTAAGTTTTTAGAGATTTCAGTTTTAAGGGTTTTGATGGTTTGAGCTGTGTTTTGAGTTGAGTTGATGGGAATTTTAGGGAATTTCTGGGCAAGCTTTGAGGATGAACAAGCTAAGGAGGTCTAGGGTTGAATCAAGGTCGAAATTTTCATCAATGGTAAGAATTCTAAGCCTTTAACTTTGTTGTTGACTGAATTTCTGGGTTTAGGGTTGTTCATGGTGAATTTTGAGATTTGGGATGTTTGTGCTTGGGTTTTGAGATTTGGGGATGCTTGGGATGAATGGAGAGTGTTTATAAGCTTGATTTTGGGTTTGGAAAAGGTTTGGACAAGTTTGGGGTTGAAATGGTTGAAGGAAATCGCAAGAAGCGATTTTTGGGTTCTGCTGGGCTGCAACTAGCGCTACAACGCTAGTCAGTGGGCGCTGTAGCGCTAGCCCCTGTTCTGGGGGGTGTGTTCTGCTTGTAGCGCTACAGCGCCCTCTTTAGAGCGCTGTAGCACTGCACTGTTCACAGAAGTGGATTTTTGGGTTTTTGATGAGGGATTTTGACCTAGGGTTCGGGGCTCGATTCCGCCACTTTGTTTTGGGGATTTAGGACTTCTCGGGGGCTCGGGAGTGGTCCCGAGGCTAGGTATTCGGACTTGGGGTTCGGTGTTGACTTTGACCTATGCTTATGCCTAGGTGTACGCTAAGGCTCGAGTGGGATCGTGCTCAAGGAGTCAGGTGATCTAAGCTATCGAATTGAAAGGTAAGAAAACTATAACACCCGTAGGATAGGGCATGGGCCCATAGTGTGATTGCGGGGCACGGCCCTATATTGCATGTTGCATGATGAGATGATTGCAGGGCACGGCCCTATATTGCATTACATGTTAGGGTGCAGACTTAAATGAATTAATATTTGTTTGAATGTTGTTTGAGTTATACTATATGTGTGATTATAGTGAAATGAGCGGCTGGCCGAGGGCGGCAAGGCCGAGGGCGGCAAGGCCGAGAACGGCAGCGGGGCCAGAAGTAACACTTAGCACATGGGATGCTTATAGTCAGGGTAGGACCCAGTGGATACATGAGATATCCTTACGGTGAGAACCGAGACCCCAGGCTTTGGTAAGGCTTCTGGGGCAGCATGGCTGTGTTTGCTTAGTCTAATGCTTGACCTGTTTATCTGTGGACTATCTGATATGATAAACTGTATAAATTGCATATGTTATGTTCTGCATGAGTTTTCTTGCTGGGCTTCGGCTCACGGGTGCTCTGTGTTGCAGGTAAGGGCAAAGACTGAGTCAACCAACCATGAGTATGGAGAGCGTGAAGCGACGCGTACATGTTTGGCCTGCCCGACTGCTTTGGTTGGGGGTTTTACTCGAGAAATGGCTGTAATAATCTATGATTTTTATAATTAATCAACTGTAAACTTATTTTAAGTTGTAAATAGTTTTCAAACCTTATTTTGGGATCCCAAATGTTTAATACTAGAAGTTTTAATGAAACGACGCATTTTCAAAGATTACAGCCTTAACTTTTTTATTAGTCACACTTTTGTTTTAAAAACCTCGGTTAGCGAGTTCATTGCACACTGTTTTGTCTTAAAACTCACTTGGTAACGGCTCTAAGGTAGTAGGGCGTTACGATATATATCCTTTATGTTCACCAAATGGATGTCAAAACGACATTCCTAAATAGAGATCTCGAAGAGGAGGTCTATATGGAACAACTGGAAGGTTTTGTTCTTCAAGGAAACAAACATAAAGTGCATAGACTTGTCAAACTATTATATGGTTTGAAACATGCACCAAAACAATGGCATGAGAAATGTGATAAAATCATTGCTTAGATGGGTTTAGACACAACAATGTGGAAAAGTGCTTATACGCTAAGACTTGTGATGACAATATCATTCTAATGTGTCTTTATGTAGACGATATGTTGATTTTGAGTAATGAAATGATAGGGATAATAGAAACAAAGAGGTTTATATCTTCTAACTTCAAGATGAAAGACCTTAGAGAGGTAGATACCATTTTAGGTAACAAAGTTAGAAGAAATAGTGAGGGTTATGGTTCAAGCCAAACTCATTACGTCGAGAAAGTGCTTGAAAAATTTGATCATCTCAAAATCAAAGAGGAAAATACACCATTCAATTCAAACACGAAGCTTGAAAAGAATGAAGGAATAGCGGCCACTCATTATACTAGAGCAGATATTGCATCTGCGGTTAGTAAACTTAGTAGGTTTACTAGAAACCCAAGGATGAAGCATGGGAAGACTATTGAGAAGATTCTAGGATATCTTAAGTATACCAAAGAACATAGCCTCCACTATTCAAATTTTTCTAAGATACTTAAAGGATATTTCGACGCTAGTTGGATATCGGGACAAAGAGACAATCTCTCCACCACCAATTGTGTGTTTATAGTTGGAGGCGGTGCCATTTCTTGGGGTTCCAAAAAGCAAACTTGTATATCACACTCAACTATGGAAGTTGAGTTTATAGCTCTAGCAACAATCGACAAAGAGACCGAGTGACTAAGGGATCTCATAATGGATAATTCCTTTTACCACGAATATAGTATCGATGACATCGATACATTGTGATAGTTAAGTTACTATTGCTAGAGCATATAATAGTGTCTATAATTGGAAGTCTAGACACATAAGTCTAAGACATGAATATATGAGACAGTTGCTTGAATATGAAATTATATCTATGTCCTATGTTAAGACTAGTGAGAACTTAGTAGATTCATTTACAAAACCTCTTGTAAAAAAGTTAGTAATTTCTACATTTAGAGGGATGGGACTAAAACTCCTAGAATAAGATATTCACCAATGATGGCAACCCAACTCCAAACTTGTTAATATCAAGGGAAATAGTTCAATGGGTAAGAGATGTTGGCTATTTATGGCTTTATACTTTATAAATCAATAATGAATAATGAGAATAATTCAATATTACAAACCCTAGATGCTAATCAAGAACCTTATTCAAAGTATGAATGAAAATATTGATAATCAAATAGCCATATTTAAAGTATGAATGCAATTCTTGATAATTAAAGATTAAGTGACTAAATGAATACAATATGAATTTATAAACATTTATTCATCAATACTAACAATAATGAACACAATTAAAGAAGTAAATCAAAATAAAATAACACAATTATAAAGTTAGGTTTTAGAGAGATACAACTTTTGAATTGAGCAATTGAATCTTAAAATTTGGGGAACATCTACTGGCTTATACGCTAAGAGTATCGCTGTCCAAAATCTCTATTCCAAGCCTTCCTTTAGTTGCTTGAAGCTTCATTAATTTTGAATGAGAAGTGGGATTAAACAAGCCTTGAAACTCACACAAGTCAAACAACGCTTGATGAGTTTCTTGGAGAATATGAATATTCTTTGAGAGCTAGAAAGAGAGAGAGGTTAGAGAGAGTTGAAAAGTATGATTAGTAATTTCCAATTCTAATAACCCATATTTATAGTGTAGACAGTGTCATCAAGTTTAACCGAGCTAAAACACGTAATTGTACGGACATGTCAGGCGATGCATCGTCTGCCAGGTGATGCGTCGTCTCCCTGCAGGCGATGCATTGCCTGTAGTGTTTTGTCTCGTAGTTCACTTCAGGCGATGCATCGCCTACAAGGTGGCGATGTTGGTATTAAAAGAGAAAATCAAAGATACACAAGGGGGAATGAGCCATTTTTAATAATTATTAATACCAACCAAGATCATACACACACACACACACCCACACACACACACACACACACATATATATATTAAATTACATACAATCATATTAGAGATTACCTCTTGTAGCCTATCAAGTGTACTCGAATCTTTTTGTATAAAATCAACGATCTTCCTATCCAAGTTCTGAAAGCTCACACCTTGATCTTCTAGACCAATCCTCAAATACACAAGGACGTGTGTAGGCATGTTGGATTCAAATGTTGATTTATGACTCTATAGATGTACTCAACACATGAGATCTAGAAATGTTTGATAGAGAGAAGAGGAATTGAACAATTTTTCAGGTTTAGGAAAACTATCGCTTTTGTCTCAGAGAGAGAGTCTAACAGTCTATGAAAAATAATTGCTTGAAAAGTATCGCTACTTTTTCATGTTTATAAAGATCATTAACTAATTTAATTAATCTTTATTTTATTAAAATAAAACTGATCAGTTATAACCTTATTTAATTATTTAATTTAAATCATATTTAAAAAAGAATAATTAAATATAAACAGTTAATAAACAAATTATTAGAAATTCAAAATTCAAATCTCAGGGACATGAATTACCTGTGTGTGTCGCCACACTCACTGTACAGTGAGTGTGTTGACCATAGCGTTGGGGTTATCCTTAATTTTCTCATTTGTTTATTTAATTGATATTTAAGATAATATATTTATCCCAAAATAAATATTAGTTAATTCAAAATTAATTTTGTTCTTAAAATATCATTTTTAAATAAATAAATAAATATCATATTCTAAATAAGATATTTATTATTCCCTCTATATATTAATCAAAACAAGATTAATATTAAATTTAACCTATAGTTTTTCAAAATAAAAACTATATAGTTAAATAATTAATTAATTCATAATTAATCAATTACCCATAACTATCACATAATTATTTCCTTGCCCTGGAAAATTAATCCCTTTGCAATTAAGTCATTCTCTATACAAATCTTTCTTTTGACATCCTTACCCTTGGCAGTGTAGGATAGAAGTGATTTGGGGACCATGAACCTTTAATATGAAGCTTCAATAAACCAAATTATTAATTAAACTCTTTAATCCAATAATCTTATTTATTAATTCCATGATTACTCCACTATAAATATGGAATCACACTCTAAGTATTTATAGAATTATATTTACAGAGTTTTCTCTTATAGTCCATTGATATAATCAATAAATGTAGTTTTGTCTCCAGTTTATTGGTTCATTAATTAGAGCTGGTCAAAATTATCATTTTACCCTTTAATTACCTCTTGATCCTTAAGTACCATTAATTCACTAGCAAATAATTAATATATAATCAAATTATAGATTTGAGCTCAATAACTATTCAGTTCCAGAATTAACCCTTAAGGGAACCAATATTAGATCTGTTAGGAAAGTATGGGTTCCATTATTGTAATTCATGTTCCCAGCCATTCATGATATTGAATCTCCAAAACAAAAGTCATTAGCCTCATTATACTAAGAAACCTTAACGAGTGAATCAAATGATCCAATAAACACAAACAGGAGTTCATGAATACACAGGATTTAGAATGATCTACAAATGATCATCTATTATAATAAGAATCAAATCTTTATGTCAAATGACAAGTTTATAAATATAATTAATTCTTATCGGTCCTGTCATATATAATCTCTATTGTATACAAAACCTTTACTAAGATGTCTATCCACATCAGTAAATCGAATCTAGATCATTTGCATCTCGTATGCTTAATAAACAGAACTAGTAACTATTCATTGATGATTCCATACTTTAATATGTTACTGACTATTTTATTCATTATATATGATCTTAATTCTCTCGTTTATTCACTATTTTATTCATGTATAATCTCTATTGTATACAAAACCTTTACTAAGATGTCTATCCACATCAGTAAATCGAATCTAGATCATTTGCATCTCGTATGCTTAATAAACAGAACTAGTAACTATTCATTGATGATTCCATACTTTAATATGTTACTGACTATTTTATTCATTATATATGATCTTAATTCTCTCGTACTAATGCAAGATCGTATTCTCATGAATGAATAAGGAATTTTCTTGATATTATCATATAGTTAATTTAAACAGTAATTATAACATTCAAATATAATAAAATTGTTATTTTTATTTAATTCAATAAAATGTATTTACATGCTCTTAGGGCATTAATCCTAACAATCTCCCTGCCCTCAAAGCAAGTGAGGCATCTCCCTTAATCCCATGTTGCACACGTGACCCATGAACGACTTTGCAGGAAGTGTCTTGGTAAACGGGTCATCTAGGTTCTGTTCCGACATTGTCTTCATAATAGTCACCTCACCTCTGTGAACAATCCCTCTATCAAGATGGTATTTCCTTTCTATATGCTTTCCTCTCTTGTGGCTTCTTGGTTCCTTGGAGTTAGCTATTGCTCCACTGTTGTCATAGTATAGGATTAGTGGCTTATCCATATCTGGAACTACTTCCATATCAGTTTTGAACTACCCTGGTTAGCCAAGACCGTTACACTGTGTATTTTAAATAGTGCTTAACTTGCCAAACGAGTCATTTTTCCATAAACATGAAACTAAATGTTATTAATGGTCCAGGGTTAAAAATCTCAGTCAAAAGGAATGGATATTTCATTAAAACTTTAAATTGTACATGAGATCACGTTTACAAAGTTGTTTACAGTTCCAAAATGGTCATTACAAATCAAAAGTTACAATCCGCCGACCTAAGAGGCAAAAATAGGGTTTAACCCTAGTTCCTCCGAGAAACCTTGGCCGTGGTGGTCAAGCGGCCGCATATGTACACGTCACCACCTAAGCTCTCCAACTCATGGCTGGTCTAGCTTTCCTTTCCCCTTACCTGAACCACATAGCACCCGTGAGCCAAGGCTCAGCAAGAAAACTTAAACATGCTCATAAGCAGTTAATAATACATTACCAAACATAATATGCGTGCCAAAGTAGTAATAATCCCTACTCATTCATACCTACCATTCAAATAAATGACTACATTGTCACATGGGGCCAATCACCCTAAACAAATGTTGTTTGAATCATATCGGGGTGATAAACGAGTTTTAGGCTCGTTTATGGTCTAGTTTTTAGGTTGGTTTCATCAGTTTAGGGTTATTTTATTGCAGAATTATGTCGTTTGTTCATGTTTCAGGTTTTCCATGATAAGTTGATGAAAAGGGTGGAATGAAGTGAAAGTGGAAGAAAATATAGTTAATTTGGAGAAAATCATGCTTTTCGGGGTCGATATGTACGAGTTTTGATGTTGTCAATAGTGCTACATCGCTATCAAAGGGGCGCCATAGCGCTAGGAAGGATATGAAGGAGCCTATCAAATCTGGAAGTAGCACCCCAGCGCTACAAAGCCAGCGCTACAACGCTATCAAGGCCAGAATATAAGCGCTACAGTGCTGCATCAAGGGTGCCACAACGCTAGTGAAACACTTTTTAGGGGATTTTTGGTTCTGACTATAGCTCTACAGTGCTATCGACACAGTTTTTCAGATTTTTAGCCACTTTTTGAAGGACAAAACAGCCTTTTCACTTTGGAGTCTTGGAAGACTATTTAAGGGACATTATTCTGCAATTTTGATAAGCAGTTTTTAGTTTTATAAACCCTGGATGTGAATGGTATGAACAACTTGTGTGTTTTTATATCCGCTTTCTCTCTTTTCATGGCTTGTGTTTATTGTGTTTGTCTCACCTTTAGGCTCAGGCGAGTAGACACAATTTCTCCTTTGTAGGTAGAACGAACAGGCATGAGCATGCACATTTTTGCCTTTTTGGGTAGAATGAACATAACACTTTTTTGGAAAATTTGTAAATTTTTTATCTTATCTTGTGTGTTCTTACACCCCATATGCCCCTCAAGAGATTGACGAGTCTCGATCCTTGATCACTTGATAACATGATTCATTTTTCGTCACCATAGACTAACAAAATCATTTTGTTAGTTTCACATATATAAACATAGTCGAACAAGCTATGCTATGTGAGCAGGTCACTAAAGATTTTTCCTCAAACTAGGCGACCAGAATTGGAGGTTTTCCTTTAATGGTGATCGATCGTGGTTTAAAAGTTGTCCTATTTCCTAACAACAATAAGGTTCTGAGGTTATCTTCCAAACTAGTAGAATTTGAAGTTATCCTTCATCAAAGTACAAGGTTATCCTCTTTTATGAAAATGCTTCTGAGTTTGTGTATCACTTGGTATGAACCTGGTTTAGCCAAACTTAAATATTTGTTTAATAGCTACCTGTTAGTATTCAAGCCTTATTCCTGGTTAGGACTAGGATTTTATAACTTGGATTTTTCATGTTAGTTTATTAAGTTTATTTGGAATCATCTTTGACAATCCAAGTTATTGTTCTAGCTCGATTTTTATTTCCAAATTTCACTTTTATACTAACTTGAATTTTTCAAAGCTTGATCGTGTTATTTAAACTTTCAAGTACGTCTACTTGTTTCGTTTATTGTCACAATCACTGTGCATAATTATTTAAACATATAAGTATGATGAGCTTATGTAACGACCTCCTTTCTTAACATACATATATAGTGTAAAAACAAATTTTAACCTAAATATGACAATACTGAAATTCTGAATTTACAAAAAAACTTTATTAAACAATACATAAATAATGTTTATAACCTCAAACCACATAATACTCACAACTAAATAAAAACTTTATCTTACATACAAATCTTAATACTTTTATAAATCATTTTCGTGGCGTTACTACACCTTAACGTAGAAATGAAAATGTATCCAACTGATAAATTGAAAAGCTTTATGTAAATTACAAAGTTCATGAAATACTTTTAAAGCTTTAAGTAAATGATAAAGTTCACAAAATACTTTTAATGAAATATAATAAAACCAAGTTTCTTGTTTATTTATGAAATAGCATAGCAGAACTCCACTCCCTTCAGGTCAGCCCCATATGTACAGTCATGTTGGCTCCACGTATACTCATCAACGATTTATATTTGGGGCCTCTTACCTACAATACAAAACATTAACTGATGAGCTAAGGCTCAGTAAGCAGAATAACTACCTCATATGCATTAAAATAAACGTGCAACATGCTATGTATTCTCTTTCTTTCTTTCACTTTCCTTTCTTTTGGGCCCTAGAGGATGCTGCTGCCGGCATTACATAGGGAATCACATTCCCACCTGAACATAAACATGATAATAGGGAATTTCCCGCATAAACATTCATCATATAGGGACGTACATCTCCCTCCTTACATTTTTGGGACTTAGGTCTCCCAAGCAGCACCTCTACTTTAACGTTTTCAATAACTTTTCTGTGAACATTAAGCGTGCTTATGCATAATATAACATTCTTGAAAATAACTTATGCATAAGAACAATATGACAGATTAACATATAAAGCATATAAATGCACATAAGACACATAAAATACTTGTATTGTAGATGAGGATTCTACTTACCTTGCGTCTTGATAAAACAACCGAAATTGTTAGCTTCCTGGTAAAAACACAAACTATTAACTTACATAAAATCTACATGATGTAATTTTAGTTTATAATTGTTGTTATTCTATTTTTCTCTTCTTCTTATTTTATTGTTTATTTTATGTCCAGGCATATGGTCATACTATAATTGTCCATGGAAAGATCCCGGTCTAAAAGTCGTGGTCATGGTCATACGGAAATGTCCAGGTCATAGTATCAGTCCATAATAATAGGGAATAAGGTCATATAATAAAAGTCCAAATAGTCCAAAGTGTGACCATAGCCTATATAAGTTTAGTATTATAAAGATACATAAAAAAATAGTTTATATTTCAATTTTGGCATTTGTAAAATATGACGACATGGTAAAATAATCCATATATAAATTTTTGCATTTTAATGGCATAGTAAAGTAATCTATATAAATTTTGGCATTATAATGGCATGGTAACATAATCCATATATAAATTTGGCATTATAGTAAAATAATCTATATATAAATTTTTGGTATTATAACGGCATAGTAAAATAATCTACATATAACTTTTGGCATTATAACCTCATAGTAAAATAATCTATATATAAATTTTGGCATTATAACGGCATAGTAAATTAATCTATATATAAATTTTTGCATTATAACGGCATAGTAAAATAATCTATATATAACTTTTGGCATTATAACGGCATAGTAAAATAATCTATACATATATAATAACTAAATAACTGAAAATAAAGGCTCGGGAAGAGCTTACCTAAAAGGTTTTCGTAGGCTAGCGTTATGGACAGAACTTCGCCTAGATCTCCGAGGTTTAGAACTTTAGAAGGATGTTAAGAAGATTTTTGGGTATAGTAAGAGAAAGGAAAATGAGGTTTTTGTGATTTCAAGATGAGTTTTGGAAGGGCTATTTATAGGAAAAACTTGGGATACTATTCTAATAAAATATTAAAAATAATAAGCATAGTGGAATAATAACATATTCAAAATATCAAGCATAGTAATTTGCTTAAGTCATCAATGTGTCACTACTGTATCAACATGTGGAACCCATGGGGTGGACCCCGCTGTGGGACCCATGTGGACCCTACTGTGGGACCCTTGCGGACCCCACTGTGGGACCCACTATGAATAGTACCCGGTGAATAGTAAAAAAAATGAAAATTTCCCAATCTTCTTATATTACTTAGTCCAGCATTTTTGACTCACAAACTTTTCTGAAAAAGTTTCTCTAACACCCATAAATTAATTATTCCCACCTGTTGGTTACTTCAACAACTTAGAATTGTTAAAATCCCATAATAGAATACAACTACACCCCCAACGGTCATGAACACTATTCACCAACGGTCATAAACGGCTAGTTTTTGCCCTATAAATACTTGTTCCTTCAACCATTTATTTGCACAACTTCTTCATCTCTTAACCTTCTAGATAAAATTCATCATCAAAACATGAATTTCTCTTTATTTTTCATAACTTTAGTGATTGTTTGCTTGTATTTAGCATCATTCTATGGGTATTATACTAATGAAATGCCCATGAATGTTATAGTTGCATATTCATTAGTTATTCTTCCACTTTACTTAATAGCTCTAACATTCGGTTAGCATTGTAATGCACTAAAAAATGAATAAAAAAATATCTTCTCTTATCTTTCATAATTGTTATAATTTGTAAAAAGAAAATGGGAGTTACAGCTTATAACTGCTCGAAACTCATACTCCTTTATTCATAGAAGCATGATAGGTTAGAATATTACTCAAAATTTTGTTGCACAAAAAAATTGTAATATTTTTCCTTTTATGCTCAGTTATATCTATACTTTAACATTTTTCCAAAAGTTTGAGACAACTTTTTTATTTAAAAGATGTATAGATTTTTTTTCCAAGCACGTGGTATGGTTATATCCAACACCTGTATGCCACCCAAGTAACCAAGTTATAAGTCTTGGATTATTTTCTCCTCGGGTTCGGGCTGGTTTTATAGTGCAAAATTCGAAGTTATCCTCTTTCAATAATTAGGATTCGAGGTTATCTTCTTTTCCGATGACGATCAGAATTTGAAGTTGTCCTTTTTCATGATTAATCAGAATTCGAGGTTATCTTCATTTCTGATTGCGATCACTTTATAAAGAAATCTTTAATAGTGATTCCTCTGAGAAGGTGTGACAGTCAGAATCTCGTGATCTACAGGGGAAGACCGGGTAAAAGCTGTGCAATCCCACATCGCCTGGGGAAGGTCAAGTGTGATGATTCTAAGATTGTGTAGGTATGGGACAACACAGTTGAAGTGGTCTTAAATGGATTGATGGGTACTACCTATGCCAACAAGATGCATCTTCTTTTCGGTAGTCCATCACTTGAGAACTCCAAAGTTAAGCGTGCTTGACCTGGACAGTTTTCCTTGGGAAAATTTTTGGGTTCATCTGGGGTAACCCTAATGGCAAATTAGTTTAAAGAATACCCATTCAGGGTAAAGAAACTGGAGGTTCTTTAGGTTTAATACCATGTAGCTTAGGGGTTACGCTTCATTGAGTGGTTTCACACTAAACCGCTTTCCAAAGGAGAGTAGTGGGTCTATCATTTCTGACATGTGGATCTCGAAGTTTCTGGGGATTTTCATTTCTCTCACTCAAATAAAATAATTAATTTCAAAAATTAATTTATTTATATATATGAAATTTGAAATATTTAAATTAATAAATATATTGCCGAAATTAATAATTAATTCTAAATTAATTATTCAACCTCAATTATCATATAATTGCATACTTGACCCGAAGAATAAAATTCTTCTCAAATTCCCAAATTACAGTTATACCTTTGTATCAACTCTTACCTAGATATGGTGTTGATAGAGCAACCCTGGGGACCTATGGACCTATAATATCAAACTCCAATAAATATTACATTATTAATCAAAGCTCTTTGATTAAATAATCATATATGAGCTTGAAATCTTGATAATTATAGACATATATTTACTGAGTACTTTATTAAGAATAAAGTATACATTGATATAATCAATACATACCACATTAATCCTCTATTAATGATTCATAATTAAAAAGGAATAAAATTACCGTTTTAACATTTTAGCTATATCTTGTTCCTAGAGTACCATTGACTTTACTAGTGAAGGTTGTGTCACAACAAGTTTGTGACGTGAGCGCTCATAACCTTTTCAGTTCCAAAAGTCAACCCAATAGGGAACCATTATTCAATCTATACGAAGGTATAGATTCCATACCTATTAAACTATGTCCCCAGCCATTAACATCATTGAGTCCCCAAAACAATTGTTCTTAGCATGATCATTCTGACAAACCTTAACGCATGAATCAAAGGATCAAATGAAATATATAGGAGTTCATAGTAACCTCAGGATTAAGATCATCATGTATATGATCATCATTTGATGTGTTTGATTAATACTATGAAATGGTGTTTAAACAAGTATTAACAAATCACATCTGGTCTAGTTCTACATACTCTCAGCATGCAAAGTACCTCAACTAAAGTGTCCTACTACACTAGTAACCCAGATCTAGGTCACATGTATTCAAATACTAGTGGACCATACTAGCAATAATTAATCTAAAGATTCTATAACTTTATTTTACTATGAACTATTTAAGTTTATCATCTTAATCTCGATCCTCCCATACCAATATGAGATTAAGAGCACATAGATAAACTTTGAAATTTTCTGATATTCACTTAATATTATCATATAATATCGGACATTGTCTATATATAGAAAATAATTCAATTCAACTATTTATTTCATTTAAAATATTTGTCAACTACAATTGCTTTAAGGGCACTATTTCCAGCACCATCATTAGTGTTAATCAATGAGATTAGAGCATTTTGAAATGAGTTTTACAACAAAAACACATAACTGTAGAGGTTCATACGGACGGTCCAAGTGATGTGTCGCCTTCATACAGGCAATGCATCGCCTATTTGGGCTTTCTAGAGATAGGCGATGCATCACCTCTCAACAAGGGATGAAATGCCTCCACCACTGACTTTTGACCCCATACATCGACTCAAAACACCTCCAAATGCCTCAAAATTTTTTGGATACTCTCATATACTCCAAAGAAACACTTTGGACGCAAAAAGATAATTTTTAAATGCCTACAACAAAAATCAACCTACTCATGTTGGCTTTAGTGAAATCATTATAGTCATTGCACTTCTTTTGTGCACAACTAATTTCACTATGTATTTAACCAATCCACCCTTTGCACAACCCCCCCCCCCCGAGCTGATGATTCAAGTGCAACAATCTGAGGAGTTGATCCAGCTTCACTAGTTGATTGAGTTGAAGCATTGCTAGGGACTGCTTCACTTGCTTTCCATTAGGTTGATAAATAAGGCCCAATGCATCTCATCTCCTCTGAAGCTCTTCTAGGTGTACAGTGGGTAAGAAATGTGGTTGTCGCCTAATTGAGGATTATAATGCTTGAAATCGTATTGGCCATACTCGATGATGAACTGTGTGCAGACACCTTTAACGATGTCAATCTTCTCAGTGCTTGAAAGGTCTAAATCTTTGGACATTGTTATACCCATTTTTTGGGCATTTATGACATTTAAAAAATAGAAATTATATAGGGATGATGAGCAGAGCACTTTGCCTTCTTGTTCTCACGAAGTACAAAGTAGTTCTTGTTCTCACAAAGCACAAAGTACTTCTTGTTCTCACATAGTATAAAGCAGACTACCAAGCGCTAACAAAAGGGAATTTGGTTGTGTAGCCGCATTCTTCAACCTATGTTTGCACAAGGCAAGTTATTTCACCTCTGTTCGCACAAGGAAAACCATTACACGATAACAGGAGGATCTTGTTAATTCAACACACAACATCCGCGCTAATAGAGTTAGCAAAGGAGTACAGAGTTGTCCTTTATCAAAATATAACTGCATTTATGTTGTAATGTATTATTTGCGTGCCAAGTCAAATAACCTTAGCCCATGATCTGATTGTAACCCTAAACACCTCACTATAAATAACAGGAGATGGGATAGAAATGGGAGGAGGCAATTGATAATTCCAAAACCCCATGATGGTTGGAACAAGTCCTTATGTAATGTAAAAGTGAAGGACTATATAATAACTGGTGACGCAGGTTCGCCAGAAACCATGGTTCTTCAAGCTTAAATATTAATAAAAGTGACTAAGTGGATGAACCATTATAAAATATGGTGTTATTTATTTGATTATATCTCTATTCTTGAATCCATGCCCTTATGTTCTCAACAGTTTGGTGCTTTCATTGAGAGAGTAGCTTCAAGATGAAGGGGTTCAATCTAACAAAGTCTATGAATAAAGACCTTGATGAAGTCATCTCCAGAAGACTCCCAACTTCGTGAAGGGCCAGATTAGTACACCTGTTCATTTTTATCTAGGCCATCTACGGAGCAATTGCAAGTTGTAAGCAAACACCACATTTGTCAAAACAAGTCGTAGATCTATGTGAAAAATAATTTCACTTAATTGTGTCTGAATTGGGGAACAATGCTAAAATTAAAAATCCAGCGATTCTAAGTTACAAGGTGGAGAAATCACGGCAGTTCAAGGATAGATCCACTTATGGTGGCGGCTTGTTCAAGTTGTGAACAGTGATAAAACCATTGCTTGTAACCCTATTTTCATTTATGCATTTATGGAATCTATGGATATCACAACAATTCTTGTAAACCTAGAAAAGATCTCTTGGTCATTCACTTGTATACAACACATGAGAACAGAACGTATGAGTATGCAGCCTATTTGCCTATGATTATAAACTAAAAATCGTCAAAAAAAAGATGTGCACTCATGCATACACTCCAAAGGCAAACAAGGAGTAGGCAACCCTAGCTATCCGAAAAAGGAAACATGTTCTCCCATAATGGTCTATACTAGGCGAACAGAAAGTTAGGAGGGCTCAGAAACCTTGAAAGGCTAGTGTGTGGAATTTTACTTGCTTCTATGTCTTTATTAGGGGCAAGAGCAACCAAAGAAGGACTGGAATAACATGTCAAATGCATGTAAATAACCTTTTTGTTTCTATGTTTCCACACGGAAAGAGAACCTGTTCACCTATTGTAGCCTATACTAGGCGAACATGAATATAAATATATGTTTAAAATTCTTCCAAGCTGTTAAGAGTGCTCTGTTCTCGTGCCTTTGAGAATTGTGTTCTCGTGCCTAAGAGAGCTCTGTTCTCGTGCCTAATAGAATCTTGTTCTCATGCCTATGTACAAGAATCCTGTTCACCCTATATCACAGGAAATTCCAAGATGACGTATACAAGCTATCAAGGACATTAACTCATAAGCTTCATAACATTCGAGAAAAAATTCGCGTTCTCATGGAAAAAAGGGTCTATCAGTTCATTTATAAGCCTTTAAAACTATTAGAAGTGAACGGATCTTCAAAAACAAAGGGATCTTATGGAAATAATAGCTCGAAATCATTAGTGAAAATTCCGAGGTCGGAGACGTTCGAGCCATAGACGAAATTTATCTTCGAGCTGACCTATATGTTCCCTTCGAGCCAACTCATATAAGTCATTCGAGTTGATCACCCCTCTACACAAGTTATCCGAGCGGTATCCAGTACTCATACCCGAGTCGGTCATCACTCAACAAAAGTCATTCGAGCCATTATGGAGTTCATCTCTGAACTAAACCGTAGTTTATAATCGAGTTGGGGAAAAAGTTCACATTTGAGACAGTAATCACCCGAGCAGAAACTATAACATAAATTTATGTTCTCAACCCTACTTGTTTTCGAGACAGTGATCAGATAAACAATTTCATGGTTTTCGAGATGACTTGGATTTCGGGGTCCTATCTGCTCATTAAAAGCTCATGCTACACGAACAAGAATAAGGGAACTGAGCTCAAAGTATAAGGCTCGGGACCATTTCAAGGTCACCACAAAACCCTGTTCGCAAACACAAGGGACAGCTTGACTTAACCCTTCAATGAAGGTTCATAAGTAATACTAATATTCTCTCCATTTTCACTCTACAGCTTGATTCTAAGTTTAGATAGCTATTCTAAATTCTTCTAAGTTTCTTCATAGCTCTTCATTTACTCTTAAGCTGAGAAGTTTTCCGTTCTAACTTGGTTGACGAGTTCTTAGCGTCAACAGTTTAGCGCCGTCTATGGGAAGGACTAGTATCAATTATGTTCTTCCATCAATTCCGACAAGAAGAAATGCCAAGGCATTCAAGACGCCTACAAGAATCTCAAGATGTTGAGACCCACCTTGACGGAGACCAACTAAGGGGGTCCAGAAGAGACATTCTACCACTTGAGGATTGAGGTATACCAGAGGAACATCCAGCTACTAGAGAGGAGAAAGAGGCATCATCCCCAGCAGTCCAACCTAGCGGAGGTCATCATGAATGATCTATTGTCCCTGTGGGTGGCCTGGGTATGCACCCTCCTCCTCAACCACCGATTGCACTGCGCTCCGACCACCAGGATCTAGGCCCCACTTCACGCAAGCTTGGCAACAGTACGCAGGTGAACCCCATGAGCTTCAGCTCCAAAAATCTCTTTTACAAGGATGAGATACGCTAGTTTCACATAAAGAATCAAAGGCTGAAAGCTACGGTAGAGAACATGCAGGAGGTGTTGGACGACCTACTGCAAGGGAAGGGAAGTCAAGCATGCCCCTTCCCAAGCATAGAGATAAAGAGCATATACGAGGAGACCCACCATACCTATGGATAGTGGCAAAACGCAACTCTCCACTAATCATACCCCTCGCCCAAGACACAAGGAAGATTCCACACCAATGGCGAAACCTGGTGCGAACCCCACCTACGGGAGGGGCGAACCCAAGACCACCTCCAAAAGAGCTTCACCCGAATTAAGGGAGAAACTTAACCAGAGAGGGTTTGAGGTAAAAACTACACCCCCTATAACTCCCCCAAGGGACACAACCAAAGCAAGGGTTCACCCTAAGAACCCACGAGACTCCTTCAACAAAAAGAAAAGGGAACTAGACACCAAAATGCAAAGCCTTCGAAGCAAGATAGTCACTGTACCAGGGGCACAAAGATGATAATGAGTTCGACCATGAGTCACCCTACACAGGGGATATCCAGGTTGAGAAACTACCCACCAACTTCAAAGAGCCTCGCATGACTCCGTACGAGGGCACTACAGACCCAAAGTATCACTTAGACACCTTCAATGACTTGATGAAGTTAAGGGGGGTCAACACCGGGGCAAGGTGCCATTGCTTCGTCGTTTCACTCAAAGGAGTTGCATACAAGTGGCTCAAGAGGTTAAGGCCAGGAACAATTAGGTCATGACAGCAGTTCTCTGGGGAATTTCTTCAGCAGCACCACACAGTTCGTGATTATGTTATGCCAAGTACCAGCCTCGCTAACATAAAATAAGGCGAGAGTGAAATCCTGAAGAGCTATATCCATAGATTCAATATGGAAGAAACTAAGCTGGGAAGTTCAACCAAAGTGGAACTCAAGATGGCTATCACAACCAGAATTTTTCCAGGAAGCAAGTTATGGGATAACATGCTCAAAAGGGAGGTTACAAACTTAAACTTCTTCTTTGAAAGAGCACAAAAGTATATACGTGTGGAACAGAGCCATAAGAACTTGCATGCTGGGAAAAGCAAACCTTCTTCCAATCACCCTTTTACCAATATGTTTGAAGACTCCGTGTAGAAGAGATCATTTTGATAGAGAAGTTGTTGATCAAGTGGAAGATCGGAAGAGATCTACAAGAAGGCTCCAAGAAGAAGCTAGTGGGATTCATCAAGGATAAACTTTGATAAGACTCCCTTTATTTGTGTCGCTTAGGAACCAAAGAAGTCATCTCAATTGGCCCCCACAAAGAAATAGTAGTAGTTTCTCTTTATTTGAGTTATACCTCGTAAGGAATCAAAAGTTTCATCATAGTTGGTCTCCCATAGATATAATTTATCTTGATAGGATCAAAAGAAGTCACCAAGCTGACTCTAGGATGTAATATGAGAATGACATTGCGCTTACCCTTGAACGTTGTCTACTATTACTAATGTCAAGCACCAATCTTATATATTTCATCTCTCATCTCCAAGAACACGTATATGACGCACATACTGCCATTGTTAGTTGGAATTGTCAAAGCGTATCAGAGAGAACGAAAAAAAAAATGCTTGGCAAGATAGATCCCATCAACCACTTGGAAGGTATTATACCCAACATTACCAGGCACCTAGCCATGTGTGAAATAGGTGCCTAGCCTCGCGAGCCTCAACAGGCACCTAACCATGTGCAAGATAGGTGCCTAGCCTTGCGAGCCTCAACAGGCACCTAGCCATGTGCAAAATAGGTGCCTAGCCTAGCGAGCCTCAATAGGCGCCTGACCAAGTGAAAAGCACGTGCCTGGCCTCGTGTGATATATATATAAAAAAACTTATAATATATATGTATGAGCAGTGAACCTTATAAGACAACATTTGAATATATAACGACTAGCTACCCTTATAGAGTCTAAGAAAGTAAAAAGGTCCCTCAAAAGTGACTTCCTCACAAACACACCCACCCTACAAAGGGACCACGTCGTAGAAGACAAAAGGGGAGCCCAAAGAGATCACTAATTCTAGATTGACCAAATTGCCTTACCAAAGGAAAAAGGGTCATAAAGGAGGTTTTTGCAAAAAAAAAAAAAAACTCCCTCGCAATCAATAAAAGGGCCTTAAAAATAGGCGCTTACAAGGCTTCACAAGTACCATCTCCCTATAAGAGCCCCAACCCATGGGGAGATCACCTCAAGGACCAAAAAGAGTCCTCATAATAATCCTAGGTCGACCAAAGTCACCTAGCCTAAAAAGGGTCTCAAAGAAGACGCTTGTGAAAAGGGTCTCAAATAATAAGCTTGCAAAAAGGGTCTCAAAGAAGACACTTACAAAAATAGTACTATGCATAATGATGAGAAGAAGGCTTCTCGCACAAAATAACATGTGCGTGCAAAAATATATAAAAGGATAGTGAAAACCCGAAGGGTCAACATATCCTTACAAGTTGTCAAGGTGCACCAACAGACACGAATCACACGAAGTAAAGAGGTCCCAAAAGGAACCCTTTCAAAATAAAGAGGTGCTAATAAGAAGCCCACGTGCACAAAAGAACATGAAAATGTTCCATCACAAAATAAGTATAAGACATAGCAGGAATTGGTAAAATTTCCTCATGAAGAAAAGAACAGTGCTGGAAAAACCTCTTAGGCAAAATAAGTCAAGTAGCATTACAACCAAATCAAAGTGAAAAGAAAGAAGTTGCCCACACATGGCACCAAAATACATGGCAAGAAAAAACTTCATGATTTTCCACTGCGGGCACTCCATTCGGCAGCGTTAGCAATAGCATGGTCACTAAATGAGGAGAATTCGTAGCTAGGATTATGTTTCCACACACCATATAGGAACTTTAGATTCCACCCTTTTCTTACTCTTAGACGAAGAGGAAGTCTTCTCTACGACTGCTCCTATCTTGTGTGTGGCCTCAGCAAGCTGCTTCTCAAGTCCCTGAATCTTGACAGTAAGCCGATCATTCTCCGCCCAGACCAAAGATAGATCTTTTGTCAACATCACTTATAATTCAAGGGTATAAATCAACAAGCAAGTACTGGTAGACTTCACGGTCAAGTCTACCTACCGATATTGAAGAAGAAGCCAACAAGATGACATGACTATAAGAAATAATTGTTAAAGCACTCTTCACTCTGAAATCTGACAAGCATTGGATGCACACAAAATACCCAGGGCAATGCCTTATGAGCACCGCACGAGGGCTAACCATGGCTAGACCCTACTTCTTGGGCCCCTTCGGGTGTTAGAAACTGTTCCTTATGCACAATGCAAATTATGGTAATGGTAGTATTGTATACAACAAAAAAATTTCATATAAACAAGTTTATATGAGGATCCTTTAATATGCAATATGTTAATCAATATAATATGTATATGTAAAAATAATATAAAATGATTTGCCTCTTGTAGCCTATCAAGAATCCTTGAATCTTTTCATATATATTTCGATCTTCCTATCCTTGCTAGAGTACTCACACCTAGATCTTCCAAGACATTCTCTACACCTCAAGATATGGGTGGGCACATAGAGAACAAGAATCAATATTTGTGAATCAAAAGTATTCTCAACACATGAGACTCTTGATTATAGGCTAGAGAGGAAGGTTTTTCTTTTGTGTGAAAATAATGATAGTTTTTCTTCTCTGTGTATGTTTATCCATAAATCAACTGCTGATGATGTGGCAAGGATTTTTGACATGTGGCAGACATGTAGCAGAGATACGGCTCGCCCATCGACCAACATTATTTCTACACGAAGAGATCAAGTTCTATATACGACCAGCTTGGTCGTATATTTCGTTTATTTATGTAAAGATCTGTACAGTTGTGATGATATCCGAGAATATCTCTTCATTATGACCTGCAGATCCGATCATTAAGGATATATATTATTTCCTAATTCATGTAACCCTTCCTGAGCCTATAAATATATTAGAGATAGCTCAAGGAAGGGGATGGATCGATCTTTTTTCTTGGAGAATTATATTACTATTATCCATCGTTGTATTGTTTTCTTCTTCTATGGTCCGTGAAACTCAGGAACCCTAGTTCTTTGATCACACCTTGGGAGCTCAATATTAATAATAGTATCAAGTGGATGTAGGTCATTACCAATCACTGGGGTCGAACCACTATAAATCTCTGTGTTCTTTATCTTTCCATTAAATTATTTTCAAGCTCTATATCATTTTCCTGTCGTTTCCTAGACTCCGTGTCGTTGACCCAAATCAGGGTCAACATTCTGGTGCTTTCATTGAGAGACTTGAATCCTAGAAAATCTAATGGCAAAGAATACCAAGAAAACTAGACAGGCTGCTGCCGCACCATCCCAGCCTCCTCCCCCAAATATGGCTGAAGATGAGCCTCATTTGGAGTTTGATGAGGAGGAAGTGGACTCTGAGGCCCTAAAGACAACACTGGGGGTGTTGCAAGATGAATTGGCCGCTCTGAGGGCCAATCAAGAGAGTGCCGCCGAGATAATGGCGTCACAGCACAGGGAGATAGAGCGCCAGCGCCAAGAGCTGAGCGAGAGATAGGTGGAGATGGACCGTCGTCAGAGGGACGCCATGGCAGCCCTTGAAGTAGCCCTCTAGTTGGCTAGGAATTAGGTTGCACCTGCCTCACAGCCTGATCAACCCCCAAGTGGGCCACCTCAAAGAGGTCCCAATCCTAGCCCTCCGCTCCAGCCAACAAGCCCTCAAAGGCCGGAGTAGCCACCGATGCCTCAGGATGATATCCCACCTAGGGACCCTGAGACACAGCCTCCGTCCCAGGCTGGTCGAGGCAATCCCCCACGCCCAAGGCAGAATAGGTCCGGGCAACAACCCCGCAGCCCTAGACGCCTAGGGGGTGAAGAGTCGCACCCACCGAGCAAGGGGCAGTGTTCTTCTGCCAATAGAAGGAACTCAGAGATAGGCTCTGCGGTCAGGGGCCCTCCACGGCATGACAATGCATGGGGACCCATCGACCAGCGCAGGCCTCCCCCTAACGCTCGGGGAGTTCCAGCCCAAGGAGGCAATAGAGGAAACAGTCGGTCCCACCATAGCCAGTCAAGGTTCAGAGATGGCCACGGCTACAATGAGGCCGACTCGGGCAAAGGAAATGCTAGTCGGAGAAACGAGGAGAGAGGTGGAGGCAGAAGCCCCCCACTTAGAGAAGACCGACAAGCAGGACATAATGCTGGGGGGCAGCCCAGACAAAACAACGTCTTTAGCTAGCTCAGAGCTAGTGAGCAACGGTGAAGAGACGATGACCTGAGGGATGTACTCAACGACCGCCGAGAAAGGCACGATGAATACATCTCCCCAGTGCCAGAGGCCCCAGTAATTCCTGAAGCTATTCAGGCTCAAATCGATGCCCTGAACCAAGCTGTATAGCAGCTGGTCGGGGGCAGACATCGCATATCGAGTACGATCGGAGGAGAGGCACCCCTTTCGTACAAAGGATTGCTGTGGCAGAAACCCCCAGCAAGTTCAAGATGCCGACCCTGCCAAACTTTGACGGGTATTGAGACCCGATATCTCATGTAAACAAATTTGAGATACAAATGGACATTTAGAAAGTCTCTGAAGACGCTCGCTGCAGGATCTTCCCAGCGACCCTTTCTGATGCCGCTCAAGAGTGGTTCTTTAAGTTCCCTCCTACAAGTATAGTATCCTGGGAAATGTTCGTGAAGGAGTTTTACGGACAGTTCTATGCGGGTCGGGTGCACCCCACCGAGGCAAACCAACTGGTCGAGATACGCTAGAAAGAAGGGGAGCCTTTGAAGGAGTATGTTCAGCACTTCATGCGAGTCGCAACAGGAGCCAAGATTGTGGGCGATGAAGGCAAGATGATGGCCCTAACCACTGGGGTTAGGCGCCATTCTCCTCTCTGGAGTAGCCTCAGGAAGCATGGGGTTAACACTACCCATGAGTTTTTAGATCGAGCTGATCGGTACATCAAGCTCGAGGACGCGATTGCCAACGAAGGAAAATCGCCTGCAAAAGACAAGGGGTCCAAAGAAGAACCCGCCAAAGCCGCCAATGGGTTTAAGTCCAATGGCAACGACAAAGGCAACGGTAAAAATGGTGGAAAGCAGGAGAATGGTGAACCCTCGACCTCCAAGAGTAAGCGCCCTAAAAATAATCAGTATGAACCGAAATTCACCAATTACACCGCCCTTGTCGAAAGCCAAGCCGAGGTTTTCCAAGCGACCAGCTCGAGCGTGCCCTATAGATGACCCGCGCCTATAAGAAAGGATATCTCCAAGAGAGATTCGACAAAGTTCTGTCGTTATCATAACGACTACGGGCATGACACCAATGAGTGTAACCAGCTGAAGGACGAGATTGAGTTTCTGATAAGACAGGGACACTTAAGAAGATATGTACGAGCCGTGGGAGGTTCTCAACGAGAGGCTCAAGGTGGCAACGAGTCGGCGCCTGCATGCCAGCGCTCGCCACCTTTACAGCCAGCTCCCGTGGTAGGTACCCTACTCACCATCTGCAGAGGCCCACATCTTGAAGGAGATAGTGGAAAAGTGAGGGAACAATACGCTCGAATCCTACGCCACGACCAGGACATCGAGATGATGAGTGTTGAGGATTGTGCACCCAAAAAGGCTCGAACAGAGGAGGAACCGATCACCTTCTCTGATGACGACACCCAGCATGTGCGATTCCCACACTCCGATCCGCTGGTCGTGGATGTCCAAATTGCAAATATGATGGTGAAAAGGGTGTTGGTCGATACAGGAAGTTCGGTCAACATCCTATATAAGTCCTCGCTAGAAAGGATGAAACTGTCCATCAAGGACCTAGAGCCATGTAACCAAACCATTTATGGTTTTTCTGGAGAAGGACTCGCCCCAGTAGGGTCAATTAGACTCCCAGTCACAGCAGGTACTACGCCTGTTAACAGGACATTACTCACTACTTTTATAGTAGTTGATTGTCCTTCGGCGTATAATGACGTGATAGGGAGACCAATTCTGGTTGACCTTCGAGCCATCACTTCTGTATGGCACCTCGCCATGAAATTCCCAATGGACGCAAGAGTATGATGCGTGCTGGGAAACCAACGAGAGGCGAGAGAATGCTACAACGCCTCGATCACCAAGGCAAAAAAGGGTGTATCGAGAGATGTCGCTGGAAAGGAGTTGCAAATGGCATCTGATGTTCAAGCCCGCTCAGGTGATAATCTCACCAAATAGGGTGTTGCTCAAAGTGAGGATAGAGACTTAGATCCTCGCTTTGGGGATTTTGAAGAAGAAGCAGGCCCCATCAAGGACCTTGAAGAAGTCCAATTCGATGAGGGAAATCCGACCAAAGTTGTGAAAGTCAGTAAAAACTTAGAGACAACAACAAAACAAGCATTGGTGGAGTTCTTAAAGAGGGACCAGGATGTCTTTGCCTGGTCTCATAAAGACATGGTTGGGATAGATCCTGCAATCATCAGCCATGTCTTGAACATTGACAAAAGCTTTCCACCTATGCAGCAGAAAAGAAGGTTGTTCGACAAAGACCGATCGAAAGCTTTGAAGGAAGAAGTCGAGAAGCTGAAGGAGAATGGGTTCATTAGGGTGGCGTTTTATCCATCGTGGGTCTCCAATCCCGTACTCGTGCCCAAGCCGAATGGCAAGTGGCGTACGTGTGTGGATTTTACAGACCTCAATAAAGCCTGCCCCAAAGACTGTTTCCCGCTCCCGAAAATCGACCAGCTGGTCGATGCCACTGCAGGACACGAGATCCTCTCATTCATGGATGCATACTCTAGGTATAATCAGATTAGTATGCATCCCCCTGATGAGGATCACACTAGCTTTCGAACCGATACTGTAACGCCCTGGTGAACAGTGAACCGGAAATTTGACCCGCTACCCGAGTCCTTTGGTTAAAAACGTGTTCTAAGTGTTATTAACAGGCTAAGGTGAAAAATCAATAAAAAGGAAAGGATATGTTTTATTTAATAAATAAAACTGTTCATGGGCCCACAAAACATTTACAAGTTATTTACAACTCAAAATGGTCAATATTGTTTCAAAATTACAAACCCGCCGACCTAAGCGGCAAAAATAGGGTAAACCCCCTAGTTCCTCTAAGAACTCCTTGGTCGTGGTGGTTAAGCAGCCGCATATGTACACATCACCACCTAAGCTCTCCACTCAAGGCTGGGTGAGCTTTTCTTTCCCTTTACCTGCACCACATAGCACCCATGAGCCAAAGCCCAGCAAGAAAACACAATATTGTACACAAACATTATCAAATGATTATCATTATAATCACACAGAGCTTATAGCTCTTAAACAGATGAGTGAATATAACATGAGGTTCTAGTAAACCATACTGAGTGACTGACAAGCAAGTCACTAATTTAAATAGAAGAGTGGTCGTTGGGTAAGCCACTAGCCTAAAACAGATGAGAGATTGATGGGTAAGTCTCTAACTTAACAGATGAGTGACTGATGGGTAAGTCACACAAGCGCTTATAATATTCATCGAACTTGAGGTCGGTCCGGCATTGATGCTCTTTGAGTCATCCAATGCAGATATCGATAGATCTAATCTTTATTGGCTTGCATTAAACACGCTAAAGCCGTCCTGACTTATGAGTCAGCACTGTGTGACTAGTGCCCAATACCATTGCCGAACCTGACTAATGAGTCACAGCTTCACAGTTGATACTTACACCTTTGCCAATTCTGACTAATGAGTCAATACCATGCACAAGTGAGCAAGATTTGCTAAGCATTCAATAATCAATCCATGTCCACATTTACACAATCAACATGCCTCTAGAATAATCATGCATGTCACATATGGGGTGCAGTTTTCTTACCTCTGGTTCGAGCGAGAAATATAATAAGAACGACCCTTGAGAACGATCAACCTTTTTGTTCCTTAACGGTCACCTGGTTATAACCAATTAAGGGATTCCATCAATAAATTGAGTAATAAAATGTTTCTGGACCAAGACCTAGCCTCCGGGACATCGAATCCCACTAAAAACCGGGTAGTAGGATCGATCTCGAGGCCTAAGGTTTGCATCCCTAGGTCAAAAACACATTTTTGGCCAAAATGACTTTCAAGCGCTGCAGCCCTTCCCCAAAATAGAAACAATCCCCTCACGCCTCTGCCTCAAGTGCCGCGGCTCTTCCCCAAGCGCCGCAGCCCTTCGGCCCCAGTTCAGCCAATACCCTGGTTTTTCTTCCCTTGCATTTTTCCTTGGAACCAACCTTTCAAACCAAGCTCAAACACCACTCAAACCTCCAATACAACCCCTAGACTTGATCTATAACACTCCCTCATCAAAACCCAAGTTAAATCCCAACCAAAACTTCCATCAATTCCAACTATCCACAAAAAAATCATGAGCTGAAACTAAACATCAAAACATAGCATACATGGAAAATAATGGCTAGAAACTTACCTCAAACTCAGGTTGTGATGCTCTTCAATGATAAAACACTCTCCCAAACTCCCAAGGTCTACTTCCCAAGCTAGAATCCTCAACAAGAGCTCAAAAATCACAAAGAGGATGAAGGAGAAGGAAGGTACGGGTAAGCTCTTGATCACACTTTGCTTTCTCTTCAATTCTACAGCTTAACTCAGTTTATATCTATCCTAGGGGTAAAAAGACCATTATACCCCTAGGTCAAATAAGGGTTTCTAAAAGCTCCCAAGGGCAAAATTTTCCTTTCCAACCTATCTCGTTAATCATAATTAACGCTCTCCAATTCCCGCTATTCTCGATAATCTCAAGCATCAATAATTTATATCTCATTACCCTTTAATTCCCGGTAACACTCTAATCATTAAAATCACCACGAGACTCATCCCGAGCCCTGAACTTAAACCTGTTATGACTAGACCGATAGTTTGTACTCAAGATCATCTCATGTCGAATAGCTCGAACAAACCCACATTATAATGTGGTCTCAACAACATATCATTGACATACATACAATTATACCCTCAGCGGGCCAAATTATCATCACACCCCTATAATTAAAAATGTGGACCCACATGCATGCATTTAACATCATATTATAATATAATTCACATATACATGCATTTTATCAATTAATGGCATAATTAAACAAGTATGGCCCTCCCGGCCTACTATTCCCGCCATTAAACCATATCGGAGATTTTGGGGCATTACAAACACAGGGCTCTACTGTTACAAGGTGATGCCTTTTGGTTTGAAAAACGCTAGTGCGACTTACTAGAGACTCGTCAACCACATGTTTAAGGAGCTGATCGGGGCAAACATGGAGGTTTACGTCGACGACATGCTGGTTAAGTCGAAGAAGGTAGAAGGACATGTAAGAGATTTGTAGGAATGCTTCAACGTCCTTAATAAATATAGGATGAAGCTAAATCCCCTTAAATGTTCCTTCAAAGTTGGATCAGGGAAGTTCTTGGGATTCATAGTTAACTTGAGTGAAATTGAAGCTAATCCAGAGAAGATAAAAGCCCTGATCGAGATGAAGTCGCCAGTGAAGATCAAGGATGTCTAAAGTCTGGCTGGGAGAATTGCCGCTCTTAATAGATTTATTTCAAAATCAACAGACAAGTGCGTCCCATTTTTCAATCTACTCAGAGGCAACAAGAAATTTGAATGGACAGATGAGTGCGAACAGGCCTTTCAAGCACTAAAAACGCATATGGCACAACCACCCATTCTGTCGAAGTCGGTCGATAAAGAGACTTTGTTCATCTACATGGCAATCACAAATTACGCTGCTAGTGTTGTTCTGGTGAGAGAAGAAAAAGGTGTGCAGAAGGCTGTCTATTACGTAAGCAAAAGGCTGATCGGAGCAGAATTGAGATATCCCCCCATTGAAAGGTTAGCCCACTGCTTAGTATTGGCCTCTAGGAAGCTGCGACCTTACTTCCAAGCCCATCCGATTACAGTATTTACCGACCAGCCTCTTCGGCAAGTTCTGCAAAAGCCAGAGGCTGCCGGAAGATTACTAAAGTGGGCAATCGAGCTCGGGCAGTTCGACATATCTTACCTGCCACGAGCAACGATAAAGGGACAAGCCTTAGCTGATTTCATCACCGAGTTCACAGAGCCTGCAGGTGGCAAACAGATCGAGGAGCCTAGCAAGCCTGAATGTCAAATCCAAGCACCCTCGTGGAAATTGTTCACCAATGGATCATCTAACGAATCCCACGTAGGAGCAGGAGTGATATTGATAACGCCGAAAGGGCATCGATTTCACTGTGCAATAAGATTTGACTTCACTGCCTCTAACAATGAGGCTGAATATGAAGCACTACTCGCTAGACTGCGGTTAGCCAAGGATATGAACATAAAATCGCTTGACATTTATAGTGATTCTCAGCTAGTCGTGAATCAGATCTTGGGAGAATATCAAGTGCGAGGATTAAAGATGGTCGCCTATCTGAACAAAGCAAAGGATCTGTTAGCCCAGTTCGGCAGATACACTCTCCAGCAAGTGCCTCGTGATCAGAATTCCAATGCGGACGCTTTGGCAAAGTTGGCAAGTGCAAAAGATGCTGATACTCTGAACATAGTGCCAGTCGAGCGACTATCCGCACCCAGCATCTAAGCAACAGAAACCACTTTAGTCATCCAGATGATGGATACATGGATGGCACCATATGTAGAGTATCTATCAAGCGGCGTGCTACCAGCGGACAGAAAAAAAGTTAGGACCCTTCAGCGGCAAGCCACTAGGTATATCCTGGTCGATGGAATTTTGTACTGAAGGGGATACTCACTGCCACTTCTCAGGTGTATTACAAAGGAGAAAGCCATAGAGTTGATGAAGGAGGTACACTAAGGTTTTTGCGGGGACCACGCTGGGAGGCAAAGCCTGTCGAAAAAGATCCTAAGACAGGGATATTTCTGGCCAACAATGAATAAAGACTCCATAGAGTTCGTGCGAAAATGTGATAAGTGTCAAAGGTTTTCTAAGATCTCGTGAGCAGCTCCCAATGAGTTAAAGAAGATGCAGAGTCCATGGCCCTTTGTGGTTTGGGGAATAGATCTAATCGGATCTTTGCCTACGGGGAAAGGTGGTGTAAAGTACGCAGTGGTTGTCATCGACTACTTCATCAAATGGGCCGAAGCCGAGCTACTCGCGACCATAATGACGAAGAAAGTGCTTGACTTCGTAGTCAAAAACATCATCTGTCGCTATGGATTTCCAAAGAAGATAGTCTCGGAAAACAGCACCCAGTTCGACAGTGATCTATTCACAGATTTCTGCAAACGTCATGACATTATCAAAAGTTTTTCTTCAGTCGCTTATCCCCAGGCAAACAGGCAAGTCGAGGCAGTTAACGCTGAAGGATACACTGAAGAAAAGACTTGAAGAACCTAAAGGGGCATGGCCATAACAGTTGCCTGAAGTACTCTGGTCGTATAGAACTTCCCATCGAACAATAACAGGTCATACCCCATTTTCCTTGGCATACGGGTATGAGGCAATGTTTCCTGTTGAGTTGGATCCACCCTCTCACCGCAGAATAACATACGACCAGGTTTCTAACAGCCAGCTACTGATGGAATCCTTGGACTCAATTGATGAAAGGCGTGAACAAGCCCAGCTCCGAGTAGTTGCATACCAGCAGAAGGTCGCCCAGTATTTCAACTCCAAAGTTCAAGAAAGAAAATTCAATGTTGGAGACCTTGTGCTCCGAAGAGTTTTTCTTAACACCCGCGACCAAGCTGTTGGAGTACTCGGGCCAAATTGGGAAGGGCCTTACCAGATTGATGAAGTCCTTCACCCAGTCACTTATAAACTTGCACGCTTAAACGGAGATCTCGTTCCTCGATATTGGAATGGAGAACACCTGCGCAAGTATTATCAATGAACAATTCTTCTTAAAGAATTGGCTTGTATAAATTTTACTTTCTACAAGTTTTGTGTAAGATCTTATTGATCATTCGTAAAGACATGTTTAGTCCATTAACTACGAGAATAAAAGGGACTGTGCTCAGCCAGTCATTTCTTGCCAACTATTGTATTTATTACAAGTATTTGTTCATTACGTGTGTTGTTTTGCTGTATTATAATTCTAATCGCATTGCTACGAGCAGTAACGTTCGGGCAGGATCTAGTCAAGGCAAGTGACCGAGGACCTAAAGCTCCCTGATCACTTGGGGGGCATACAATGTACAAGTAAGCAAATCATATTGTTAAAAGGTATGTAAACACATGAGCAAAATAAGTGAAAGCATGCTAGGGCACTTAGAGTATTTTTCAAAATTTTGATATTTTGTTAAATCAAACCAAAGTGCTATGCTAAGTTCGGTCATGCGAACAAATAGATGTTATAATATGCAAATATATTATAATATCAAAGCAATCCTTTTACACCGCAAGCAGTAACTGCTTCGATGTAATTGTTCAAAATGAAAGAAAAAGCTGCCCGTGCAGCGAACCAAAGAAAAATTATATTGTCTTTACATCACGACCCATAGGTTGTGTAATTAAAAAAGAAATATAAAAGAAAAACTAAGGAGCTGGAGGATCCTGGGGAAGGTTCTGGTTGACAGCTTCATTGTCTGCACCCTCCATCTCGGCGGCTAGCGAGATTTTGGGGGAAGGAGGGACCCTCAATCCTTCTTCTTCAGCCAGCCGAGCCGTGCAGCGAGCCAGCTCAGCTTCCCTCGCATTCTCAGGAAGATAGTCAAAATTGGCACCCTGATTGTGCTTCTAGAAATCATAGAAGCACCTCAGGGTGGAATTTTTGTACCTCTCTAAGTTGGCAGCATTAGTCTTCTCCAAGTCCATAACTCGGTCCTCCAAGTCTCTGGTTTCTAGCCTGCTCGCGATCAAGTTTAGCTCGAGCTGCTTAGCCACTTTATAGTTAGAGCGGTTGGACTCCTTGTATTGGTCCCTCAGCTCACGGGCTTTTTCCAGAGACTTCAGCTTCTCCTCCAACTCCTTAGCCAGTTGGGCCTTTTCTGCAGTCACTGCCGCCAACTGATCAGCATGTCTGGCCTCAACAGCTTTGAGTTCGTCCTCGTGCCGTTGATCCGAGGTCCTGGCCTGCTCAGTGACGGCACCCAGGTGGATGCAGCCGGCACTGAGGGTTAGCATGGCCTGCATTCAGAACAAAAATTAGACAAACAACAAACTAACGAAGACCTGATTTCACAAAAGGAGACAACTAACACTAGTGAACTCATTCAGGGCTCAGTTCAGAATTTGGTCAACGCCCATCATCTCCATGGCCGCCATTGCCTCTCGGTAACGTTCCTGCTTCGCGATTTTGGTGAGCTTGTCCTTGATCAGCTTAAAGGCGCGACCAACCATCAAGTTCCCGGTTGAGGCAGGGTCCTCCTGCTGAGGTTGGTTAGATGGGGCATCGGGAGAAGGATTCAACCCGGCCGCAGCAGATGGAGTCTGCTGCTCACGGGGGGAAGGCAGAGTTGCAGTGGCAGAGGGCCCGTCCTCCAAAGAGCCTGCATTCTGAGCCTTCTTCGCCTGAGGCTCTTTGCTGCTCTCCCCAGTATGTCTCTTACTGGTTTTCTTCTTGCTTGGAGGGGCAGCAGCAGCCTCTGGGGTGCTGTAAAGATCGAACATGTTGGAAGAGTCCATGCCTGAAAAACAAGAACAAAGTCAAACAATGAGAAAGTATGAATAGCCAAACACATTACATCAGAAAAAGAAACAAAAAAGGATTGCAAATTCCAATACCCGAGCTATTATTACTGGTCGCTACACTACAGACTCTACTAGTCTTACACTCATTCTTTGACACGAAGAAGTCTGGCCCTAAGTGTGGAGTATATTTAAAATTGTCGTCCTCGTCGAATAGATGACAGGGAATTGGAAAATTGTTTAAAAGCGAGATTACTATACTGTTGTCATCCGACGAGTTGTCAGAGATGTCAGCAGGCTCAGTGGCCTTCTGCTTTCCTTTCCCTAAGGGGGCCGAGGGCCTCTCTGCTCGAGGAGTGCTAGTAGGTTCCCTAATCGTGACCCCAGTCGGTCTCCTCTGTGGAGGAGATGCTTGAGGTTGCTGCTCGGGTTCCTCTTCGGCGCAAGCACTCCCTGCCGAAGGCCCCCTCATATCCGATTGAGGGGCCCAGAGGCCAGCCAACCTAAGGTTAGCCTCTGTAACCAGATTCTTGACACTCTTCTCAGCATCTGACATGCTGGCTAAGAGTTTCGATCTTGACTCCATTCCCGGAGTTGGGTTTGGTCGCAGCCACGATCCTGGAACACATCAAAAGTTTAAGTCATTGTGGAGGAAAACACTAAGTGAAGAAGTCAGCTAGCAATACGAAAGTTTTACCTCCTCGCGCGAAAGCCAGGGTGTCCGCGACCAGGTCAGCCGTAAGGAAATACTCTTGGTAGTACCTCCCCACGTTTGAGATGTGGGTCGTGTCAGTCAGGAAAGTACGCCCAGTTTCCTGATGACAAAGGTGGAAGAACCCCGTGCCTTCATGGTTGGGGTTAGATTTGAGGTCGAACAGGTAGTTGACCTCACGAGGCGATGGCACATGCCATTTTTTCTGGCTGTACAGGATATAAAGTGCATCAAGCATCCTATATCCATTTGGGGCTATTTGAAAGGGGCAACTCCAAAATAGTTGGCCACCCCCTGAAAGAATGGATGAAGAGGCAAGGTGGTCCCTGCCTCAATATGAAACCGCGACCAGGCGCTATAGGCACCTCCAAGCAGATTAGCCCTTTGGTCTGGGTTGGGCTTGATTAGGGTCACCCCTGGTAGACTGTATTTCCTTAAGTAGTTGGCGATCATTCTGACCGTCACTCTACTTTTAGAGACTACATGCCACTCAAAATTCAGCTGAATAACGTGTCGAGGGCGGGCATGTATTTGGATGTTTGGATCGGGAGCATTTTCATCTCGACCACTGGTCAAGGGAGCATCAGCCGTAGCAGCAGGCTGATGAGAAGTGTCGGAGGTTTTTCTTTTCAGGGCCTTGTTTTGGTGCGAACCATGTTTCGGGTCAAGACTGGGGAAGTGTTTGGATTAATACGAGAAAAGGGAATATCAGGTATCAATGTCGAGGGTTGTTCTTCGTCCTCAAGCAGTTAAGCTAGCAGATCGTCATCGATGGGTCTTTCTCCTCCCCACGGGTCTTGCATAGAAACTGCAAACAGACAAAGGAGGAGATAAGACGCACAACCTGGGAGCTTATGTTGAAAGTTGGAATAACGTTGCTCGCGTCTATCGACCAGCAACATTCTAACTGAAACATTAAGTTTTATGCGAGCAGTTTGAAAAATGGATCAAAAAGTGAAAGTAAAAAGTTTTTCTGAAAAAAGCTTTTTCAACTCCAAAGGAGCGAGAAAAACCCAGTTTTTCAGCTAGCCTAAAAATTGAATTTTTACTTCGATTTTACGCCCTAAACCCATGATCCTGACTATCAAACTGATTCCTAACTTATATAGAGCAAAAGTACACTACCCTATCAAGCATCAAACGGTATATACAAAATCTTCACAAATTTTTACTCAAGAACACAAAAAGTTTCAGAGCATAGAAGCAGTATGCATGGCATCTCAGAGGGTTAAACGTCGAAGAAAATTTACCTGAATGAAGATTGGAGATCCTGAAAAGGAGAAGCTTTGGGTTTGCAGGCGAGAGATCCTCGGCAAAGCGTCTGAAAACTTTAAAGTTCTGGGCTTTGGAATATAGTTCTTGAGTGTTCTTGGAAAAAAGATAGCGTGTAAAGAGTTGAAAGAAGAATGTGGGGATTATTTATAGAAACTGAGGTGTGCCGAAAAGGGGTAATCATGAGTTACCTTTTTTCAAGGCATGGGGGAGTGTAACAGCCGTCAGAATGGTTTCTTGAAAATTGAAAAGGCATGATTGGACGTGATTAGGTCACTGTTTTCAAGAACGCACGAGAGCTCTGACAGATTTCGTGGGGCCTGCGAAAAGTTATTTTCCTAAGTTTACTTATTGCTCGTCGCAATAAATAAACTTGGGGGGCAAATGTTTGTCCATAAATCAGCTGCTGATGACGTGGCAAGGATTTTCGACACGTGGGAGAGATACGGCTCGCCTATCGACCAACATTATTTCTACACGAAGAGATCAAGTTCTATATACGACCAGCTTGGTCGTATATTTCGTTTATTTATGTAAAGATCTGTACAGTTGTGATGATATCCGAGAATATCTCTTCATTATGACCTGCAGATCCGATCATTAAGGATACATATTATTTCCTAATTCATGTAACCCTTCCTGAGCCTATAAATATACGAGAGATAGCTCAAGGAAGGGGATGGGTCGATCTTTTTTCTTGGAGAATTATATTACTATTATCCATTGTTGTATTGTTTTCTTCTTCTAAGGTCCGTGAAACTCAGGAACCCTAGTTCTTTGATCACACCTTGGGAGCTCAATATTAATAATAGTATCAAGTGGACGTAGGTCATTACCAATCACTGGGGCCGAACCACTATAAATCTCTGTGTTCTTTATCTTTCCATTAGATTATTTTCAAGTTCTATATCATTTTCCTGTCGTTTCCTAGACTACGTGTCGTTGACCAAAATCAGGGTCAACAGTGTAAAACATATTGTAATTCTATTTTCTATCATATAGAATATATAGACATTATTATCATCATAATAATGATTAAAGACAAAGTCTTACATTCCATTTTAAAACCCTTTTCAAAATGTTTTATTAATTAATTAAATAAAACCAATAATTGATCACAATCAGTAGTGATAGATGCATAGGGCAGTCCAAGAAACCCTATGTGTGTAGCACTTTCCCTAAAAAATGGGATTTGAGTTTCTCATGCATTTTTATTTTAATTAATTAATAATTAAAAATTCAAATAAGGTATCGTCTTTTAAAGAAAAAGATAACAACTTAAAATTCAAAATTCAAAATTTGAATTTCCATTATCATCTTATTATTAATTAAATAAATATAATAATCAAAACCGATTTTCACTATCCATATTTATCCTTTCACAATTAAATAAAATAATTCATTAAAATCAATTTATTTTATTTCTACACAATTTCAAAAATTGCACAAATGCAATAATAAATTGTGCAACTTCAATTATCACATAATTACACATTTATCTTGAAGAATAAATATTCTCTCAAATAGCCCATTCACAGTTTGACCCTTGTATCAACTCCTACCTTGAATAGTGTTGATAGAGCCACCCAAGGACCTATGGACCAATAATTCCAATCTCCAATAAATAAAAGATTATTAACCAAAACTCTTTGATTCAATAATCATATTTATTAATCTCGTGATTATTCCACCATAAATATGAGACTGTACTCTTGAGAATTAAAGACATATATTTACTGAGTACTTTATTGTAACCATAAAGTGCCCATTGATATAATCATTACATACAAATTAATCCTCTATTGATGACTCATAATTAAGTGGGAATAAAATTATTGTTTTATTATTTTAATTATATCGATTCCTAGTGTACCATTGACTTTACTAGTGAAGGTTAATTCATAATCTTATTATGAATTTGACGTCAATAACCTTTTCAGTTCCAAATACCAACCCAATAAGGAATCATCATTCAATTTATAAGGAGGTATAGATTCCATATCTGTTAAGCTATGTCCCCGGCCATATACATCATTGAGTCCCCAAAATAATAGTTCTTAGCCGGATCATTTTGACAAACCCTAACGCATGAATCAAAGGATCAAATGACATATATAGGAGTTCATAGTAACTTCAGGATTAAGATCAGTTTGTATATGATCATCAGTTGACGTGTTTTATAATACTACGAAAGGGTATTTTATTATTCAATCATATCTGGTCCTGTTCTACATACTATCAACATGCAAAGTTCCTCCACTAAAGTGTCCTACTACACTAGTAACCCAGATCTAGGTCACATGTATTCATAATACTAGTGGATTGTACTAACAGTAATTATTCTAAAGATTCCATAACTTTATTTTACTGCGAACTATTTCAGTTCATAATATCAATCTTGATCCTCTCATACCAATATGAGATTGAGACCACATAGATGAACTTGGGAATTTTCTGATATTTACTTAATATTATTAACAATAATATAGTACATAAGCTACATATATACAATAATTCAATTCATTCATTTATTTCATTAAAACCATTGTCAACTACAATTGCTTTAACGACACGATTCCCAACACTAGGTAGTCTGCCTCAAGCTCCTTCGTGTGGCCCAATGTTGTGTACACCAATGGTGCCCATGGGATCTATACCAAGGAATGATTGGCATTAATTAAATTTTAAAGGAGTCCTAAGGATCACCACTCATGAAGTATGAGCTTTTCCATGTCTCATAAACAAAGAAACACACTTATACGTTGCATGTCATAAAGATGGCACAAAAAGAGTCTATAAGAACACCTAAAGGCCCTCTCATAGACTAGAGGGAAAATGTTGATGTCAAAATTCCACATCAAGTAAAGCACCCAAGAGGAGTTCTAGGAGATAGGAAAAGACTCAGGGATCAAACTTGCACCTTCCTAGAGCTTGGGGGCGAGCACAAGCCTCTATGGAGTTTATTGTTTACTAAGCAACTAATGTGAGCATGGAGGAAAGACAAGAGAAGCCAAACAAGATTCCAATGCCAAAGAGGATATTTAGGGGAGATGAAGGAGACAAGAGGACCAAGCTCACACCCCCTAGGACCCCAGGGGCAAGCTCACCTAGGGGGCGTCCTGGGGGGGGAGAGCTCACCTAGGGGGTGATCTAGGGGGCGAGCTTAGGGCCCCCCTGAAGCCCAAGCACAGGTTCAATCCCTCCCAAGACCATGAAACGTGTGCAAGACTCCTTAGAAGCCAAGGAGATGATTTGGAGGGCCTCAACAAACTTGGAATACCTACTTAAGGCCATCACTAAGCTTGAAAGGAAATAAGCTCAGAGAGTCCCTATAGCCTGGAGGCAAAGTACCTCCTCGACCTCGAGCTATAAATTTCTTACACTCAAGCTCTCAAGGACTTATTAAGGCATGGGTAAAGAGGATGTACGAAAAAGGCCCGAGTAGTACAGAGTACGAATTAGACATGACCATCAGAAGAGTAGTGGTTGTACATAAGTCAAAAGAGTAGTTGCAATGCCCTCAAAAGCCAAGAAATGTTACATTGTTTATTTTAAATAGTGCTAAACTTGCTAAATGAGTCATTTGGCCATAACTGTGTAACTAAACGTGATTAATGGTTTAGGATTAAAATTTTTGGTCAAAAGGTATAACCGTTTCACTAAAATGTTTATTTCCATACATGGGATCCCAAACTGACATTTAAAATGTTAATTACAATTGAAAAGTTACAACTAGCTGACCTAAGCGACAAAATAAGGTTTGAACCTAGTTCCTCTGAGAAACCCTGGCCATGGTGGTTGAGCAGTCGCATATGTACACATTGTCACCGAAGCTCTCCAACTCATGAATGGTCCAGCTTCCTTTTCCCCTTACCTGCATCACATAGAGCCCATGAGCCAAGGCTCAACAAGAAAACTTAAACATTCTCATAAGCAGTTAATAACACGGTACCAAAATATAATAAGCATGTCAAACATTAATAACCCTACTCATGCATGCATACCATCCATATAAATGACTACAACATCATATAGGGGCCAATAGCCCTGATTACATGATTAGTGAATCATACTGGGGCTCGTTGCCCAAAATACATGATTATTGAATCATATTGGGGCTCATCGCCCTAGGATATGGGACTAATGAGTCACCCCAGGGCCCTTTTCCCTATCCTCTGTATAACAAGCCTCGGAGCTAGCCCAGCGTACCTGGCACTGATTTCTCCATGACCATTGGATCAGACAAGAGTATGATGTGCTCAATATTAGGCATATCATTACGGGGCCTAGCCCTAGGATATGGGACTAATAAGTCACCCCGTGGCCCATCGCCCTATCCTCTGTATAACCAGCCTTGGAGCTGGCCCAGCGTATGTGGCACTGAGTTTTCCACGACCATTAGGTCAAACAAGCATATGATGCGCTCTTGATTAGGCCTAACCATTTCAACCAGCGCTGTAGTGACCCAAATTTGCTAATAAGGCTTGGGGCCTTGATTAGTGTGCCCGGAGGCCAATAATTGATATATTGTATTAATATGTGAATTTCATGAATATGTGATTAGAAGTGCATGTTTAGGTGATTAAATATGCATGTGGGCCCCATTTGGCTGTTAAGGGCATATTTGTAATTTTAGTCCGTTGGGGGCATAAATGCTACATTTATGTGTATTGTGATTGATACCACGTGTGAGTGGTGATATAATTGTGGTGCACGATCTGAGACGGTCCTAGGGAGCTGTTTAGCTAGAAAGTCACAACGGGGTCAAATACCCGGCTTAGGAGGAGCGTAGGGGTATTCTGGAAATATTAAAATGTGTTCGGGAATTATTGAGTAGCGGTTAGTAATTTAGTATTAGTTTAGATGTGCCGGGATTAAAAAGAAATTTTTAGGCATACTTGAGGACTTAGCGGGATGTGTTAAAAGACTAAATCGCCCTAGGTGTCATATGAGGACTTAGGTTAACTTAAAGGGGTAATTAGGTCATTTTGGCAGCTGGTTGTACTTAGTTAAGGGCTGGGAAATACTATAACATTTTAGCAAAAATAGAGGAAAGGAAAAGGAACATAATTTTTCAACTCTCTCTCTCTCTCTCTCTCTCTCATATTCGGCTCTCTCCTTCCCTCTCCTTGGTGGTTGAGATCTTGAAGAATCTTGAGGATTTTAGACTAAGGAATTGAAGGATTTTGCTTGCTGTGGCTAGGGGAATTAGCTCAAGGGTTTTTTTAACACAGAGGTAAGGATTCATCCCTGATTTTCTTTAAGTTTCCAAGCTTGTTTTTGAGAGTTTGAGAATGAAAGTTGCAAGATGGATTCGTGGCTGGTTGTTTGTTAGAATTCAGCTTGGGAATCAAAGGGGTTTAGCTTGGAGTTGGATTTGGAGGAAGCTCAAGGTCGAATTCTTGTTTAAGGTAAGAACTTCATGCATTTCTGAGGTTTATATTTTGAAATGGTTTAAGTTTTCTGGTTTGTGGTTTAAGTTTGATAAAGTTTTAAACCACAAGGAGATTTATGGGTTTGATAGGGTATTTGAGCTTGTTGTTGTTGTTTCTGAGTTACCATACTGTCTATTTGGGGTTTTAAGTCGATTTGGGACTTGGGAGTACCTTGGAGTTGATTTGGAAGAGTCTTGGCTCGGGAAAATGTTGGGAAAAAACCCAGTTTTCTGGGTTCCCGTATGAGTGTCGTGGCCCTGTTCTTCCGCGCTGTGGCGCTAGGCTAAATCAGGGCATGGGACCATTCTGGGCACCGTGGCCCCTATAGGGTCGTGCCGCGGCACTAGGCCAATTTCTGGGCAGGGAAAAAATTGTGTTTTTAGGGTTTTGGCTCAGGGGGGCTCGGGGGACGCTTCCGCTACCTTGTGTGGGGAAATGGGAGGTCTCGAGAGCACGGGATTGGTTCTGGGAGAAGATTATGAATTGGTTAGTAATGAGTGTGTTATGTATGTGTTGTGACTAGGTTTTCAGCAAGGCTCAAGTTAGGGGACCGTGCTCGAGATTTCGGTGCTCAAGAAGCTCAGGACACAAGTAAAAAACTGCTATACCCATAGAGCAGGGTGAGGCCCCATAGTTGTGTTGCAGGGCATGACCCTATATGATTATGTGCAGGGCGTAGCCCATTGATTGTGTTAATACATGTTTAAGTGTTTGTTTAAAACAGAAATTGTGCAACTAACTTACTCTACGAGGTTTCTAAAACCAAAAGTGTGACTTGATCAGAAGTTAAGGCTGTAATCTTTGAAAATACTTAGTTTCATTGAAAACATTAAGTATCAAACATCCGGGATCCCAAAATAAGGTTTACAAAATATTTACAACTCAAAAATAGATTTACACTTGATTAACTATCAAAAGAATAGGTTAATACAGCCATATACAAAATGCCCCCAACCAAAGCAGTCGGGCAGGCCGAACATGTACGCGCCGCCCCCACGCTCTCCATACTCATGGCCGGTTGACTGACTCTTTGCTTTTACCTGCCACACAGAGCACCCGTGAGCCGAAGCCCAGCAAGAAAACTCAAACAGTATATAACATATGCATAGAATATAGCTGACATATAATCCACTGATAAATAGGAAAACCATTAGACTGAACAAGCATGGCCATGCCGCCCCAGAGGCCTTACCAAAGCCTGGGGTCTCAGTCCTTACTATAAGGATAACTCATGTATCCATTGGGTCCCACCCTGGCTATAAGCACTCCATGTGCTAAGTGTTACTTTCGGCCCCAAGGCCGTTCTCGACCTTCGCCGCTCTCGGCCTTAGCCGTTCATTTCATTATAATCACACATATAGTACATTTCGAAATAATCATTCAAACATATAATAATTCATTTAAGGTTATACATTTGCACATAATACAATCTAGGGCCATGCCCTGCAATAACACTGTGGGCCCATGCCCTGTTCTCGGGTGTTACGGTTTTCTTACCTTTCAATTCGATAGCTTTGATCACCTGACTCCTCGAGCACGATCCTACTCGAGCCCTAGCGCTCACCTAAACAAAATCCATAAGTCAAAGTCATTACCAAACCTCAAGTCCAAAACCTAGCCTCGGGACCAATCCCGAGCCCCCGGGAAGTCCTAGATCCACAAAACAAGGTGGTGGAATCGAGCTCCGAACCCTAGGTCAAAATCCCTCAACAAAAGCCCAAAAACCCCTTTTTGTGAACAGTGCAGCGCTACAGCGCTCTTAAGAGGGCGCTATAGCGCTACAAGCAGAACCACACGTCCCCAGAAACAGGGCATAGCGCTACAGCGCCCAAAGACTAGCGCTGTAGCGCTAGTTGCAGACAGGCCACACCCAAAAATCGTTTTCTGCGATTTCCTTCAACCATTTCAACCCCAAACTTGTCCAAATCTTTCCCAAACCCAAAAACAAACTTATCAACACCTCACATTCATCCCAAGCATCCCAAGAACTCATAACCCAAGCTCAAGCAACCCAAAACTCAAGATCTACCATAATGAACTCTAAACTCAGAAATTCAGTCAAACATCAAAGTTAAGGACTTAGAAATCATACCATGGATGGAAATTCTCAACCTTGGCCTGATTTCCCCAAAAATCTCCATCTATTTAGCTCAAATACACAGCTCAAACCAGTCAAGCCCTAAAACTGAAACTTCTAAAAACTTACCTCAATGTTTGATGTGTTCTTGCTAATCCCTTGCCAATCTTCAGTATCAGGGGCCCGAGCCATATTCACATCCCTGTTTAACAACCAGGTTAGGTCCTAATCATATACATCACATATTGGGTGCAATTTTCTTACCTTTGGTCCAAGCACCAGTTAAACATGAACGACTCTCAAGCACGATCCTATCTTGAACCCTAGCGGTAACCTAGTCACAACCGTATATAATAACCTTATTAAGATTCAATCTCAAAAACCAACTCCAGGACCAACCCCATGCCCTCGAGACTTCCAATCCCATCCAACGAGGTGGTGGAACCATCCTCGAGCCCCCGAAGCTTTCCCATGCTCTAAAAATGAGCCTTGCTGAAATGGGTATAGGGCATGGGCGCCCAAAGATAAGGCAAGGGTGCCCTAACATGTCAGAAAGCCCCTTAGAGCTCCCATGCATAGCGCAAGGGCGCCCAACACCTAGGGTAGGGGCGCTCCCCTACGAACCCAGAAGTTTTTGGGTATTTCCCCTGCATTTGCTCCGAGCTCAACTCACAAAAATCCAATCTAAACACAACCCAAACTCAAACTTCAGTTTCAGAACATCACCAATTCATTAAGACCATCAAAACCCAACCTTAAACTTGAACTAAAACCCACCAAAACTCAAAACCCACGTCTTGAGCTTAAAAGCTCAAGAACATGAAGAACCAAAGCAAAATTCACAGCAAAAATCAAAGAAGTTTTACCTCAAACCTAACCTTAAAGTTGTCCCTTAGCCAAACTCTGGCATTAACCTTCTAATCCTTGAGCTTTTCTTCCTTCAAAATCCAAAATCCCCCAAGGTGCGAAGATAGAAAGAGAGAAATCGTATAGAGGGAGAGAGAATGAGCTAGAGTGTTTGATATTCTCTATTTTGAGGTTTCCTTCAATTGAAGAAACCAATGACCTAAGCCACTACTTTTGGCACCAAAAGACCACTATGACCCTTAGCATAAGCCTTGCCTCCTTATGCCCCCAAGGGCAGATTTGTCTTTTGTCTCATACCCCGTTAATCATAATTGACGCCTTATAATTCTCATTACTTCCAATGTCCTAAAATAATTACAAACAATTTCCCATTACCCAATCAATCCCGGTAATGTACTAAATTACCAAATACTCCTGGGCTCACCCCGAACCTGGTATTTGACCCCGTTGTGACTCTCCCGCTAACTTGATCCCTAGGATCGCCTCATGCTGAATAACCCTAATATTTCCAAATAACAATGTGGTCCCACACATATGTGCACATATATTCCAAATATACATGTAACGGGCCAAATTACGATAGTTGGCCTTCTAAATAGAAACAGGCCCACATGCATATCTTGTCATATTATAATATAACTCACATAATCATATAATGATACACATATATATATATCACATAAACACATAATTTTCCATAATTTGTCATCATGGCCCCCTAGTCAAGGCCCTAAACCTTATTAGGTAATTTGGGACGTTGCAACTATCCCCTCCTTGCAAGAATTTTGTCCTCAAAATTTTACCTGAACTGCATGGGATACTGATCCCGCATATCTGACTCAAGTTCCTAGGTCGCTTCCTTGACCTCACTATTCCTCAGGACCTTGTCCTTCATGTCTAGTATCTAGACTGGTTGTTCCTCATAGGATAACTCCGCCTCCAGTTCCAGATCCTCATAACTCAACACGAGTCTCATCTAATACATATTTCCTCAACATGGAAATATGAAATACATTGCGTACAACCGACAGTGTCGAAGGTAAGGCCAATCAACAGGCCACCTGACCGATCCTCTCCAGGATCTCAAACGGTCCTACCAATCTAGAGCTCAACCTTTTTCCCAAATTTTGCCACCCATTTCCATGGTGAAACTCTAAGGAATACACAGTCTCCCACTTGGAACTCCACGTTCCTGTGTTTCGGATTAGCATAACTTTTCTGTCTACTTTGAGAAGCGAGCATCCGAGCTCTAATCTTTTCAATGGCCTCAGTTGAAATGACCCAAATTTACTAATAGGGCTTAAGGGCCTTGATTAGTGTGCCGGGAGGGCATAACTAGATTATATGTGATTTAATGATTAAAAGAATGTTATATGATTACTTGGATATATGTGATTCATGACTATGTGTATTAGTATGCATGTAGGCCCTGATTAGGTTAGAAGGGCATATTCATAATTTTGGCCCGCTGAGGGCATAAATGTAAATAAGTATGATAAATTGTTGAGACCACATTATTATGTGGATGTATTTGTAGCTTGTGACTCGAGGCGATCCTAATGAGCGATTTAGCGAAAAAGTCACGGCGGTGATTTATACCCAGCTCGGGGCGAGCCTAGGGGTATTTCTGGGAATTTAGGAAATATATTGGAGTCTATTTTGATATTGAGGAATATAATTGGTGATTAGTTAGGTGTTGGGAAATAATTGCCAAACAATTTCCCATTACCCAATCAATCCCGGTAATGTACTAAATTACGAAATACTCATGGGCTCACCCCGAACCCGGCATTTGACCCCGTTGTGACTCTCTCATTAACTTGCTCCCTAGGACCGCCTCATGCCGAATAACCCTAATATTTCCACATAACAATGTGGTCCCACACATATGTGCACATATATTCCAAATATACCTTTAATGGGCTAAATTACAACAGTTGCCCTTATAATGAGAATCTGGTCCATATGCATATTTAATACACCTAAACATGCATATCCAGTCATATTATAATATAACTCACGTAATCATATAATGATACACATATATATCACATAAACACATAATTTTCCATACTGACCCCCTAATCAAGGCCCTAATCCTTATTAAGTAATTTGGGACGTTACAGTAGTGGTCATACAAAGTACTAAGAGGAGGCAGACCTCCTCCCACACCTCTGACAAATGTCAGACCTGGCAGACCTAAAGCCTGACACCACTAGCACCTGCTCCATGATCCATTGAGGTGCCCTGTCATACCACCACCTCTTTGTCCCCTTGGGACCGTTTTTGTACTAAGAGTTATTAGAGCTCCCCTATTAATAGGACCTTCCTACAACTAAGAAGAGGGTTGGAAAATAATGCGTTGTAACAAGAAATTCTTGAGTAATATGAATATTCTCTTCATTTTCACTCTGCAACTTTCTAAGTTCAGATAGCTATCCTAAGCTCTTCTAAGTTTCTTCACAACTTTTCATTTACTTTTAAGCTCATAATTTTTCCAATCTAACTTGGTTGACGAGTTCTTACTGTCAACAATCATTACAGCCTGGGATACATTTGTGAGGCTCTTTTACTCACAATTCTTTGTTGCTCGTATCCCACCTACTGAACTCAATGACCTTGTTGACATTAAGCATCTGAAGGACTATGTGTAGAGGTGGAAAGTCGATGGCCATCATGGATAGAATCCAATAAATGGTCCCCTATGGACTGACCTAAGGAGGAAAACCGTCTACTCAACAAGGGAGTTCTTAGATCGAGCAAATGAGTTCATTAAACTAGAAGAGGTCATTAGAAGAGAAGATCAAGCCAATCATGTAGGTATCAGTACTGTCGTTCTAGCCAAAAATAATAGAGCTCCAAACCAGAACCAGACAACCAATGGTAATGGTAATGGAAATAATAAAGGACAAAGAAGTGGAAAATGAAACAACAACTCGAACAGTGGCAAATATAAAGACAATAAAAGGCTCAAAACCAATGATAATCCACGGGAGTACCATCCTCGTTTTACCACCTACTCTACGCTCTTGGGGTCATGAACAAAAGTCTTTCACGCTACACAAGGAGAGGTACCTTATTGGAAGCCTAATCCCACAAGGAAAGGCATAAGTAAGAGAGAAACAAACAAGTTATGTCGTTTCCATAACGACTGCAGACATGACAACAACGAGTGTAAGCAGCTTAAGGACGAAATCGAATTTATCATCAGCCGAAACCATCAGGCCATAAGAAGGTATGTTCGACATCCTGCTAATCAAATCCAAGTTGTTGCGCCCAAAGTGGATGCACCAACTCAACCATTATAGCAAGCTCCCGTAGCTGGTCGGCTAGACATGATATGCGAAGGACCACACTTGGCAGGCGGAAGTAGAAAATCCTTAGAACGATATGCTCGGACTCTTCGCCACAAATTGGTGAATGAAGTGCTAGAAATCAAGGAGCATACTCCCAAAATCCCTCGCTATGAATGTAAGCCAATAACATTCACTGAAGATGACGTCACACATGTTAGATTCCCGCATAATGATCCTTTGATAATCGAGCCCAAAAACAACCCTTGAAATAATGAAGTTGTATGTTCAAGACCTAGAACCGTGCACGCAAACTTTATATGGTTTTACCATAGAAGGGATATCTCCAGCAGGAATAATCAAGTTAACATTAATAGTAGGAATTGCACATGCAAACAGCATAGTTATGGCAACATTTAGTGTGGTCAATATTCCCTTGACCTTCAATGCCCTCTTAGGAAGACTAATCTTGATTGACTTGTGAGCCATAACATCTGTGTTTCATCTCATGATGAAGTTTCCTACCAATGCTGGAATTGGATGTCCAAAAGGAAACCATCTGTAATTCTTCCATTACAACTGCTAAGAAAGGCTTGGCCACAACCAGCATGATATTTGTTGGACCAACGATAAGCAAGCCAACAACATAATTGGGAATAAGCAACATCGAGCAACAAGGTAATGCCTCCTTAGAAGAGGCGAGCAACTCCAAATAGGGAGTTCCCAAAGCGAAGGAGAAGATCTTAATCCTCGCTTTGGGGACTTTAATATTGGGGTATAACCAATTGAAGACCTAGAGGAAGTCCCACTTGACGAAAACGAGCGAAAAGACTGTCAAGATTGGAAAAAGTTTAGCAAAGGAAGTCAAGTCTAAACTTGTAAACTTCCTAAGGAACAATCAGGATGTGTTTGCTTGGTCGCAAAAGGACATGGTTGGCATAAGCCCCACAGTATTCAGCCACACTCTAAATATAGACAGAGACAACTTTAATCCTATACATCAGAAAAGGAGGTTGCTTGATAAAGAGAGCTCAAAGGCCTTCAAAGAAGAATTCCAAAGGCTAAAAGAAAATGAATTTAAAAGAGAGGGTTTCTACCCTAAGTGCTAATCCCATTCTAGTACCCAAAACCCAATGGAAAATGGAGGACATGTGTAGATTTCACTTACTTAAACAAGGCATGCCCAAAGGACTGCTTCCACCTACCAGGAATCAACCAACTAGTCGATGCCACTGCAGGTCATGAAATCCTCACATTTATGGATGCTTACTCGAGGTACAATCAGATCATCATGCACCCTTCCGATGAGGAACATACAAGTTTTAGAACTATTGTAGGTTTGTACAGTGACAAGTAATTCATTTTGGTCTAATATGCACGCAAGTGTACGTGGTCGTGTCAAGTAATAAATTCCAGAAGAACGGATATCGTCCCACAGAGACTATTAACCAATTACCAATAATCGTTCTTTACTTTCTATTTGGCAAGTAAAATCAAGATGAATAGATCTAATTATAAACACAATTTCAATAACTAAAAACAAAACAATTAATCAAAGGATAAAAATCAATAATAAAAAGACCAAGGGTGTGAACTTCATCAACTTTTCATTCTATTAATTTTATTAATCAGTTCTAAATTTCTTTCTTCCTATTCTAATAGAAGGTTAACATAAATCAATTCCTATTCTTTTTCAAGATATAAGATCTCAACCTATATGCAGGTTTTCTACATCTCTGTGATAAACTTAAATATATAATAGGTATTAAGCATAAAAACCTAATTACTACACAAGCCATATGGGTACTTCCATCCAATATGTAACCTATGTCTATATAACGATAGCATATTCAATTCTCATCTTTCGAATTTTGAATCAAAATCATAAATCAAGCAAATATTGATCAGATATTTACTAGCATTAAGCAAATATTATATAGATTAGAATAAAGAAGAAGAATTAATAGAACATCATAATAACATTAAATAGAAATCCAAGCGACTACATTAACCTCTAGAAAGAGGTGTTTAGTTCATATCAGACATGACTAAAACAACGAAATAATTATTTAGAAACATAAAAATTCAAAGACTTGAAGAAGAAATAAAAAATATGAAAGTGCATAAAAACTTGTCTCATAATCAAATTTAATCTCTAAATTCGTAATTAAAATCTGACCTAACCTTAATTAAACCCTAAAGTCTGAATTTATACCAAAAAAAACACGATTTCCTCTTTTTTGTCATAGGTGGGTCGCGACTTGGCCTTTCCTAGGTCGCGGCCCATGTCTTTTTAAAGTACTTCAAAATCTGGTCAGCCCTCTAGGCACCACGGCCCTCTAAACCCAAGTCGTGGCCCACCCTCCATGGACCTCCTGGGTTTTGCTTTGTTTCTTCTAGCGACGTGACTCTATTGACCAAGTCGCAGCTCTAATTCCTTTCAACAAACCTTCAACCTTTGACTTTGCTAGAATCGCGGCCCTTAAGTCCATGTCGCGACTCTAATTCTATTTTTTTCCAGATTTTATCCTTTTGACATCAAAAACTTATTATAATTCATCCTTAGCACCAATTTGAGTCGATTAACCACCAAAAGCTCCATTTTCCACCATTTTTTCTTCTTTTCACTTTTAGCTCATGATCCAAAGTAACAACCTACAACAAAGACAAACACAAGCGTAATCTTGCACAAAACAAACATAAAGACTCAAGATTACCACAAAACCACATTCTAAAACAACACTAAAATGGAGTTATCAAACTCCCCCAAACTTACTCTTTACTTGCTCTCAAGTAAAGAACACAACAATAAATAGACTCGACTAAAAACCTAAACAACAAACACACTTGAATCAAGCCGACAACAATAATTCATGCCTCAAGCAATGATGACTAACACACTTATATAATCTTCAGGAAAATTAACTTATAATCCAGAATTTCTGAAAAAAACATTATTCTAATTCACTTAAGTCCAAACAAAAATAAAGGCTCTCAAAATCATGATTAATAAATAAAATGTATTCGAATCATTTCATGCTCACCAAATTTTTTTTCATTCCAATCAATTAATATCATTATCCTATAAGCTTGCTATACTTACTAATCTCCACTAATGTAGAAAACACATGCTTAGAAATCAATAGGACTTTCATAGCTTATAATTTAAAGGGCTTAGGTAAAGGTAGATGAAAAAGTCATTTAGGCTCAAAATATACGATAAGCACACAAACCAATCTTGTATCAACTTGTAAACCCCAAACACAATCCCAAATTTTTCTTACATTGAGAGAAATTCATAAACTGATTTTTTTTTCTTTTTTCTTTTTTCTAATGATACTACACTCCCCCAAACTTATTTATTTGTATTTTCAATTGGAGTGTAGTTCATTTTTAATATACTTTTTTTTTCTTTCTTTCTCTCTCATTTTTTCTTCTTCTATTGACAAAACTTCAAAATATAAACCCCATTACAAACCATCCCCCAATAACTTTTCATAAGCTCATGGTATATCAAAGGAAGGGAAAAATAACAAAGTTTGAAATATGCTCAAAATACGTGTAAAAAAAGAATCAAATTAGGCTCAAAATTGGGTAACTAAGGATTTAATAAATCAATTTTTGCTAGAAAGGCTCAAACGTTCCAAAGAATTGCCTAAATCATCTTCCTAAGCATGCATCGTCTAGGATTTCATCTCAAATAGCAAGCAAACAAGTTATAGGATAACAACATTTTCATAAATTGTTTTTCAACATTTAGCAAGCATAAAAATTGTTCAATTACACAAAATTTATTAAAAATCATGATTAAGCTCTCAATTATTTAAGTAGACAAAGTAAAAATAGAAATAACTATTCAACCAAGCACACATATTTTTATAGCTTCATTCCCATTCAATTTACACAACACATCATTCAATCATATTATCATTGGCTAATCATTGTAAACTTGATTCAACTAACACCCTAAACAATCTAGACAAAACATAACAAACACAACACAACACGATTAACAAAATAACATAATATATACAAAGCAATAAATCCCTTCCCCAAACTTAGCCTAAACATTGTCCCCAATGTTTAAATAAAAGCTAAGGAAAAGAAACTTACCTGACACCTCAGACTACTTAAAATGATACATATTGAAATGGTGAATCAAAAATGGGGAAAGAAAAATTTTGGGCTATCCCATAGTTCATTCTGTCGAAGCCCGAAGTAGCGCTACAACTCTAATTAGTCTCATATATTATAGAAATCAAAATCAATAAATAAACAAAATACTACAATTAAAGTGTTCATAATCGAAAACTTAAATAAAAATACTAAAAAATAAAGAGCAAATAAAAGATTGGAATGCCTCCAAATGCGCTGTCATTAACGTCATTTAGCTGGATGCTTGTTTTCTTTAATATTCAACTTGGATCAAGTCCTCCCCTCACATCCTTGAGAGCCATAGTATCATGAGTTGACCCTTGTTTCTTGTTATTATAAATTGGTAGAGCTTTACCCCACTCATGTAACATTCGAATCCTCTCACTAAAGAACCTTTTTAAACAATGACGCACTTTTTGCATTTAACTATAAGCCATGGATCTTTTCTTAAAGACTTCCAACTTGTTCTCTCCTTGTTTTACCACTTCTACTCTACAACAAGTTGGAATTTCTGTTGCTGCAAAAACGTTAAATATTACCTCCTCTTTTTGCACTCGCAACTTTAATTCACCCTTTTGTACATCGATCAAAGCCCTACCAATGGCCAAGAATGGCCTTCCAAGTATTATTGGAATGCTTTCATCTTCATCTATATCTAGAATAATAAAATCCGCAGGAAAGATGAATTTATCCACTTTCACCAATACATCCTCAATCACTCCACGAGGATGTTTGACTGATCTATCTGCCATCTGCAAAGCACGGTAGTAGGCCTAGCTTCTCCTAAATCAACTTCTGAAAGATTGATAGAGGCATTAAATTCATAATGACCCCTATATCACATAAAGCCTTTGTCACCACTGAGCCCCTAGAGAACATGGAATATTGAAACTATCAGGATCTTTAAGCTTTGTAGGTAGTTTCTTTTGAAGTATCGCACTGCACTCCTCAGTAAGTGTCACTGTCTCATAATCCTCTAGTTTCCTTTTCTATGAAAAAATTTGTTTCATCAACTTCACATAACTTGGCATATGTTCAAGTGCCTCAGCAAACGAAATATTGATGTGTAGCTTTCGAAAGATATCCAAAAATTTAGAAAACTACTTATCAAGCTTATTCTTTTGAAGCCTCTGGGGATATGGGATCTTTATATGGTGATCTATACTTATTTCTGGCTACTTCTCTAAATTCTCAGCAACATTAGACCCACTCACTCCTTTCTCCTTATCCATCACTTTTGGCTCTTTTAACTCCTTGCCACTCCTCAAGGATATTTCATTACACTACTCTTTTGGGTTTACCTCAATAGTGCTTGGTAAGTTCCCTTGAGCCCGATTTGTCATCAAAGTAGCCAACTGCCCCATTTGAGTCTCCAAACTCCTAATTGATGCCTTAATTTCTGTGATGAACTAGTTCAGTGCATCGAGTTGTACAAGGTTGTTTCATATGTGTTAGCTGATGTGATTGTGGCTATGGAGGTGGAAATTGTTGCTAAATTTGAGGGAAAGGTTGTTGTTCAGCTTGATTATTTGTCCAAGAGAAGTTAGGATGATTCCTCCACCCTTGGTTAAATGGCATAGAAAAGGGGTTGTTGGTTGGTCTTTGAAAATTTCCTATAGCTTGGAGTTGTTCCATAAGTATATTATTCATATCCATGGTAGGACACTGATTTAATGGATGAGCACTCCCACATGCCCCACATAAACTCTGAACTTACATGGTTTGGGTTGACAAGTTGCTATGTTGTAACTGCTTCGTGAAAGCTGCCACTTGTGTTGTAAGCATGGAAATAACATCCAATTCATTCACACCAGCCATCCTCTTGGTTTGTCCCCTTTCAGTTGGCCGCTGGTAGTTATTCATTGCCATATCCTCTAGCAATTCATACGCCTTATTAGCACTCTTGCTCATGAACGCACCTCCTGCTGCAGCATCTATTATGGTACGAGTAGTACCATTCAACCCATTATAAAATTATGGACCAGAATCCACTTCTCTATACCATGATGTGGGTACTTCCTTAACAATTCTTTAAATCTTTCCCATGCATCATACAACGATTCCCCTTCTGGCTGGTAGAAATTATTGATTTCCCCTATCAACTTTGCAGCTTTTGTTGGAGGGAAAAACTTTGCTAAAAACTTATGGGCTAACTTCTCCCATGTTATGATAGAATTAGCTTGCAGTGAAATTAGCCAACTCTTTTCCTGATCTCGTAGAGAGAATGGAAATAATCTAAGTCTGATCGCATCGTCACTCACCCCATTCATCTTAAATGTTGCACATAGCTCCAGAAAATGGGCTATGTGCAAATTTGGACCTTTCGTGGGCAACCCCCCAAATTGAATAGTTGACTGCACCATTTGTAATATTGCTCGCTTAATCTCAAAATTATTTGCAGTAATAGTGGGGTGTCTAATGCATGAATGCACTCCTGTGACAGTAGGAAGTACATAATCTCTAAGCGTCCTTGGTCCTCTTTCCACCGAGACTTCTGCCAAATTTGGGATATTGTTGACATTAGCAGCATTATTTGCTGCATTTTCTTGATTCTCAGCCATTGCAAATTCCAACCTTTTCTTTATCTTTCAGTTTTGTTTGCGCATTCTTTCAATTTCAAGATCTACCGGTATGAGTTCCTTTTGTCTACTTCTCCGCATATACCAATAATTCCTGAAACACGATACAGCCTTGATCCAAATGAGTATAAAATATAAAAATAAAATTAGAACAAAAAACAATTAATTATGATATTGGATATTAAGAACCCGGCAACGGCGCCAAAAACTTGATCGGTAAAATATGCACGCAAGTGTACATGGTCATGCAAGTAATAAATTCTGGAAGAACGGATATCGTCCCACAGAGCTATTAGCCAATTACGAAGAATCATTCTTTACTTTCTATTTGTCAAGTAAAATCAAGGTGAATAGATCTAACTATTAACACAATTTCAATAACTAAAAACAAAACAATTAATCAAAGGATAAAAATCAATAATAAAAAGACCTAGGGTATTAACTCTATCAACTTTTCATTCTATTAATTTTATTAATCAGTTCTAAATTTCTTTCTTCATATTCTAATAGCAGGTTAACATAAATCAATTCCTATTCTTTTTCAAGATATAAGATCTCAACCTATATGTAGGTTTTCTACATCTCTGTGATAAACTTAAGCATATAGCAAGCATAAGCATAAAACCCTAATTACGAGACAAGTCATACAGTTACTTTCGTCCAATATGTAGCCTATGGCTATATAACGATAGCATATTCAATTCTCATCTTTCGAATTTTGAATCAAAATCATAAATCAAGTAAATATTGATCAGATATTTACTAGCATTAAGAAAACATTATATAGATTAGAATAAAGAAGAAGAATTAATAGAACATCATAATAACATTAAATAGAAATCTAAGCGATTACATTAACCCCTAGGTAGAGGTGTTTAGTTCTTATCAAACATGACTAAAACAACAAAATAATTATTCAGAAACATAAAAACTCAAAGACTTGAAGAAGAAATAAAAAATATAAAAGTGCAGAAAAACTTGTCTCAGAATCAAATTTGATCTCTAAATTCGTAATTAAAATCTAACCAAACCTCAATTAAACCTTAAAGTATGAATTTATACAAAAAAAAAAAAACACGATTTCCTCTTTGTTTCATAGGCAGGCCGCAACTTGGCCTTTCTTAGGTCATGGCCCGTGTCTTTTTAAAGCACTTCAAAATTTGGTCAGCTCTCCAGGCGCCTCGGCCCTCTAAACCCAAGTCGCGATCCGCCTCTCCATTGACCTCCTGGGTTTTGCCTCTATTTCTTCTAGCAGCGCGACTTTATTGACCAAGTCGCAACCCTAATTCCTTTAAGCAAACCTTCAGCCTTTGACTTTGCTAGAGTCGCGACATGGGTCGCGATTCTAATTCTATTTTTTTTTTTTCAGATTTGAACCTTTTGACATCCTTCCTTCATCAAAAACTTATTATAATTCATCCTTAGCACCAACTTGAGACAAACAACCACCAAAAGCTCCATTTTCCCACCATTTTTTCTTCTTTTCAGTTCTAGCTCATGATCCAAAGTACTGACCTACAACAAAGACAAACACAAGTGTAATTTTGCATAAAACAAACATAAAGACTCAAGATTACCACAAAAACACATTCTAAAATGATACTAAAATGGAGTTATCAGTTGGCATAAGCCCCACAGTTATCAGCCACACTTTAAATATAGACAGAGACAACTTTAAGCCTATACATCAGAAAAGGAGACTGCTCGATAAAGAGAGCTCAAAGGCCTTGAAAGAAGAATTTCAAAGGCTAAAAGAAAATGAATTTATAAGAGAGGGTTTCTACCCTGAGTGGGTTTCTAATCCCATTCTTGTACCAAAACCCAATGGCAAATGAAGGACTTGTGAGATTTCACCTACTTAAACAAAGCATGCCCAAAGGACTTCTTCCACCTACCAAGACTCAACCAACTAGTCGATGCCACTGAAGGTCATGAAATCCTCACATTTATGGATGCTTACTCGAGGTACAATCAAATCAGTATGCACCCTCCCAATGTGGAACATACCAGTTTTAGAAATGTTGTAGGTTTGTACTGTGACAAAGTAATTCCTTTTTAGTCTAAAAAACACTGGCGCGATGTACCAGTGACTAGTAAATATGAAGTTCAGAGAACAAATAGGCAAAAACATGGAGGTCTATGTTGACAACATGCTGGTAAAATCAAAAAGAGGATGGGGGCATGTGAAGGATCTATCAAAATGCTTTGTCATCCTTAAGCATTACAATATGAAGCTTAACCCTTTAAAGTGCTTGTTTGGGGTAAGATTGGGCAAGTTTCTCAATTTCATTGTCCATGCAAGAGGTATAGAATCTAAACCAGAAGAAATCAAAGTGTTGATCAATATGAAATCCCAGACCAAGATAAAGGAAGTACAAAGTCTGATAGGACGAATTGCATCCCTCAGCAAATTTATCTCAAAATTCACTGACAAGTGCATACCCTTTTTCAACCTACTAAGGGGAAATAAAAAGTTTGAATGGATGGACGAATGTGAAAAGGCTTTCCTGGAACTTAAGAAACACTTTATTCAACCTCTAGTCCTATCAAAGTCAATTGATGGGGAAAATCTATATTTGTATCTAGCCGTCACTCAATATGTTGTTAGTGCAGCCTTAATTCGAGAAGCAGATAGGACCCAACATCTAGTATATTATATAAGCAAAAGGCTGGTCGAGGCAGAATCACGATACCCATTAATTGAAAAATCAGCTTACTGTTTGTTGCTTGCAGCAAGAAAATTAAGGCCCTACTTCCAACCTCATCCAATCATAGTTTTAACTGATTAACCTCTCAGGAAAGTTCTACAAAAGTCAGAGGCATCTGGTTAATTACTTAAGTGGGTTGTCGAACTCGGGCAGTACGACATTACCTACCAGCCAAGAATTTTTATTGAAGGGCAAGTTTTATCAGACTTTATTACTAAATTCACTGGAATACATGAAGAGGATGAGCAAGCAAAAAATCCTGAAGACAACGAAGAAAACTCTCCCATTTGGAGGTTGTTCGTAGATGGATCCTTCAATGAGCATAATTATGGAGCTGGACTTATACTTATCACACCTAAAGGGCATCGTATTCACCACGCGCTAAGGTTCAGCTTCAGTGCTTCAAACAATGAGGTAGAGTACAAAGCCTTGCTAGCAAGATTATGACTCGCTAAAGATGTTAAAGTTGTGGCAGTAGACATATATAGTGATTCACACTAGTCGTGAATCAGGTGTTGGGAGAATAACAGGCTCGAGGAATAAAAATGCAATCCTACCTTAGCAAGGCAAAAGATCTCTTGGCGCAATTCAAAAATTTTACCATCCAACAAGTGCCCCGTGACCAAAATCCCAATGCAGATGCCCTAGCAAAACTCACAAGTTCCAAGGATGCAGACACCCTAAATGTTATACCAGTTGAGCACCTGGCCCAACCAAGTATTAGCAAAATGGAGCAAACACTACTGCTTGATAATACTTACTCGTAGATGACTCCTATAGCCATGTACTTAGATCACAAAACATTTCCTCAAGACAGAAACAAAGCCCGATGAATTTTAAGGCAAGCTGCTAGGTACATGATTATTGATGGAGTAATATATAGAATAAGGTATTCTATGCCTTTGCTTCGATGTGTTACTAAAACAGAAGTTGAACTACTAATGATAGAAGTGCACAAAGGATTATGTGGCAATCATGCAGGGGCAAAGTCTAGCCAAGAAGATACTGAGACAAGGATATTTTTGACCCATGATGAATTGAGATTCCATGGAGCACGTCCGAAAATGTGATAAGTGTTAAAGATTCTCCAAAATACCTCGAGCAGCACCTAATGAACTTAAAAAAATGTAGAGCCCATGACCCTTCACATTATGGGGCATTGATTTGATCGGGCGACTCCCAATAGGAAAGGGTGGAGTGATTCTTGTGTTGGTCACGATGGATTACTTTACAAAGCGGATCAAAGCCGAACCACTGGCTACAATTACTTCTAAATAGGTGCTCGATTTCATAGTAAAAAACATCATATGCAGACATGGGCTACCATAGAAGATTGTTTCAAATAATGGCACTCAGTTTTATAGCGACACAGTTACAAATTTTTGTGAAAGGCATGGTATAGCCAAAAGCTTTTCCATAGTTGCTCATCCCCAAGAAAATGGAAAAGTAGAAGTTGTCAACAAAACCTTAAAGGACACAATGAAAAAGCGTCTCGAGCAAGCCAAAGGTAATAAGTCAAATATTTTTGTCGGAAGTCTTGTGGTCATATCGAACTACTGCTCGAACCTCAATTGGACATACTCCATTTTTCCTAGCTTATGGAAATGAAGCAATGATACCAGTTGAGTTAACCCCCCCCCCCCCCCCCCCCTAATCGCATCAAAGGAGTACGTATGACCAAGATCAAAACCACCAATTATTAGTTGAAAGTCTTGACATGATTAAGGAACAAAGAGAAAAATCACAATTGCGAGTGGCTACTTGCCAGCAAAAAGTAGCCAGATACTTCAACTCTTGAGTCAAGAATAGAAAGTTTGACCCAAGAGATCTAGTATTGCGGCAAGTGTTCCAAAACACTAGGGATCCTGCAGCAGGAGTTTTGGGGCCAAATTGGGAAGGACCACATCATATCGTAGAAGTATTGCAACCAAGAACATACAAACTTGCTCGACTGAATGGTGAACTAATTGGAAGATACTGGAATGGTAAACACTTGTTAAAATATTATCAATGAATACTATTCGAAGGTGAGTTTTTCCCACTCACTTTGACCAGCAATATTCTTGATCCATTTTACTTGTAAAGGCACGATATTTTCCCAATTGTTTATTTTTTGGTTATAAGGCATGTATTGCTCAATTTTTTTCTACCAATTATTACGCAAACAATAGTTTTTTTTTTATTTATGAGGTTATCAAGCATGTTTTTCCCTTAATAAATGATTAATAACCTAGTTCAATTCAATCTGTATGTTTTTTATTACGAGATATATACAATGGACTATGCTCGACACACTCATTATTGCCAATTTTGTTATTAAACAAGTATTACTTAACATGTGTGATTCTTAAACAAAATTCCAAGTATACTTCTATATGATAAAATATTCAAGCAATTGTGTTAGCTCGAGCAAGTCTGGTTATTTGACAAGTGACCAAGGACCGACCTCCTTGATCACTTGGGGGCATGTAGGGTATACATGATTGCACATAAGTAAATAAGTTAAAATAGCACAACTGAGTAATACTTGGAAAATTTTCAAAAGTTTATAAAGTATTGTGCTTCGTCCAGTAAGGACATAAAAAAACCAAGAAGCTCTAAATATTTGAAATGAGCAATAGATTTTAAATCATATATAGCAAAGCAAATTTTTATATCAAAATAAATTCATATGAGCAGAATATAATACAAATAAAGCAAAAGTAAAAATAGTCACACATATTATCCAAGATTAAAAGTTTCATGGCCAGCCATTATTTTTGCACCAAGGACCTTAAGACCCAAGGTTAAATAAAAAAAATAAGATGCCCTCCTCAAGGCTCCACTACCTCAGAATCTTCCCCCTTAGGCTTCTCTTGCTCAACTCCAGGAGTGGCAGGGACTTCTTCAGCAACGGCAGTAGCAACAGTAAGCTCCTCCTCTTCACGGGCAACACACTTGGCAATTTCTGTGTCGCAAAGATGAGAAGTGATGTAGTCAAAATTAGCCTCCTTATTGTTCTTCCAAAATAGGTAAAAGCAATTGAAGGCCACACTCTTAAACTTGGTCAAGTTCGAGAAGTGTGACTCATTTTCACGCGGAAACTCTTCCTCAAGAAGTTTCTTCTTCTCCGCTAACTTGAGATGCTACTCCTCGAGATCTTTAACACGAGCTTCAAGACTACTCCTCTTCTCTTCAAGCTCCTCTAGCTGGTGCTTGAGTTTTTCCCCTGACTCCTCAGTGTTCTTGTTGTTGAGTTCTTTCTGCAATTCTCGAGCAGCTTGAAACTAGAGAGTATGGCTGTCCTTAAAATGTTTCATGTCATCCCGCAATTTCCTCAAGGCCTCCTCGAGTTTAACTACTTCGGCGTGGGTGTTGGTGAGAGTAATAATGTAACGCCCTGGGTAGCCAAGGTCATTACATTGTGTGTTTATAAAGGTGCAAGACTTGCTAATCAAGTCATTTAGTTAGAAACGTGTTACTGAAGCTATAATTGAACTAGGGGTAAAAGATTTTGGTCATAAAAGATACATTTCATTTAAATAAACATTTCATACATGGGATCCCAAAAGAAATAAAGTTTAAGGACAGTTTACAAAATTCCAGGAAATATACAACTACTCACCACTCTAAGGGAAAAATAGACATTTTAGGTTCTCCTATCCCTGCACCAATCCTCGGTCGTGGCGGCCGATCAACTGACTATGTACATTCAGCCTCAGAGCTCTCCAACTCATGACTGGTCCACCTTTCCCTTGCCTTTACCTGCACCATGTAGCACCCGTGAGCCAAGGCCCAGCAAGAAAACTATAATGCATAGCATAAGCAACAACCAACAAACAGATAATTCACAAATCATTAATCAGATATACAACAGGTCATATTGCCCACATAAACAATGATACCAACCTACAAGCCAATAATCAGTTATTCATATAACAAACTCGTCACAATCATCAGTTTAAACAACAATAAACATATCACACCAAAATCCAGGGTCGACGCCTTTATGTCGCACCCTCTGATTATCCCACTATCTCCGGCTCGCTTAGGCCGAGCTCAGTGATTATGTACTTAACCTCAGCTACCCGTGGCCGAGCCGCGCCCTGTGCGCAAATATTGATTCCGGCACTCTTAGGTCGTTTATCACATGTCCCCATGGCATAATACCATCTCATGACATCACATACAAATATAGGGAACTCTTAGTCCCAACATAATCACATAACCGGGTGCAGTTTCTTACCTTTGATTCTGAGCACTTTGATTAATTGAAACGATCCTCGAGCACAATCTCGTATGAGCCCTAGCATACACCTAGTCATAAATGCAACATAGAATCCCTCATTAACATTCAATTCCATAACCTAACCTCAGGACCAGTCCCGAGCCCTCGAGACCAATCCTGAGCCCTCAGGAAGCCCCAATTCCACCAAACGGGGTGGTGGAATCAAACCTCGAGCCCGCGAGCGAAAACCCTAAGAAAATACCCAAAAATCCATTTATGAAGGCATGGTAGCGCTACAGCGCCACAAGATGGGTGCTACAGTGCTACAAGCAGAGGAAAAATCCCCTAGAAAATCCAGGCATAGCGTTGTAACGCTCTACTGCTAGCAGCGCTATAGTGCTACAGACAGCACCAAAAATCCCCTGAGTTTCTCCTTCTAATTTCCCCAAGACAAAACTCCCTAAAACCCCTCCAAACCTCAACCACACTTCAAATTAAGCCTACCATCCACTACATCTCATCCCACATGGCCCAACAACATCAAACTTGGCCACATGCATCATTAAACACAGAAAAAACAAGAATTGAGTTTGAAACCCAAGAACTCATCAGAAAAACTAGAAACAACCCAGAAACCCAAATGATCAAGTCCAGAATTGTTACCTTTAATGGAGAATTCGACCCTAGGTTGCCCTCTATGCCCTTCCTACCTTTAGATCCTCAGTTCCCAAAGCTCTAATCCCTTAATTTCCATCCAAAGTTCAAGTTCAGAAATCAATCTCATCAAAACTCATAAATGTCAAAAATAACCTCAAACCTTACCTTAATTTTATAATTAATTCCAGCTAACCCTCTTCAATTACTTCAAGGATCAAAGTTCCAAGACTTAGCTTAGACTCTCTCTGAGCTTACAGCTTCAAATTCCATAATAAATGGTGAGGAAGACAACCATTCGCGAAAGAGAATGAGATATAGGTCAGGAACTCTGTTTTTCCTTCTTTCTTTCTTCCTTGTCTTTCCTTCAGCTTCTAACACATACTACAAATCCCACTAAGTCTAAAAAGGTAGAAAGACCTTTAACCTCTTTTAACCATCAAATGACCATTTTTCCCTCCCATTAAAACCTAAGCCTTTAAACATTTTAAGGGCATTTTGGTCATTTGTTCCCAATTCCCGCTAATTCCTCAAGTGTTCCTAGTATTTACCACTTAATTCCCCTCACCTAATTAATCACCAATTATTCTCCCCAATGTCAAAAAGTCTCCAATATATTTCCCAAATTCCCAAAAATACCCCTAGGCTCCCCCGAGCCGGGTATAAATCCCACCGTGACTATTTCGCTAAACCACTCACTAGGATCGCCTCGAGCCACCAGCTGCAAATATATCCACATAGTAATGTGGTCTCAACAATTTATCACAAATAATTAAATTTATGCCCTCAACGGGCCAAAATTACAAATATGCCCCTATAAGCTAAGCATGGCCTACATGCATACTAATACTCATAATCATGCATCTCATATATCCATATAAGCATATAAGCATGCTCATCACATAATCATGTGTTTAACCATTTAAATCACACATAAACAGTTTATGCCCTCTTGGCACACTAATCAAGGCCCTTAAGCCTTATTAGTAATTTTGGGTCGTTACAAATAACACCCTACAGAAACAAAGGATGACGACATTAAGCACATAAAAGGAATAAATGAGTATAAGACTTGGAAGAAAAATTGAGAAACAAATAAAGACAAACTCACTTAAAGGATCTTGGACAGTGCTCGTCCAAGACTGGAGTCGATCGACGCATTTCGATGCTTGAAGACAGCATCAACACTCGTCGGGTGTTTCACAAGGGCCTGGACCCGGGAAGAGATGGAGCAAGAAATTGTCTTCTACCTCTCCTTTACTCGTTCCTTCTCTTTTGAGAGAGGATCCATTCCGCAGGTAGGGGATGTAGTGCCTTGCTGCTCGGGAGCGATAACATGAGGAGTGTCTGTCGGTTGGCTGGATGGCGCCATCAAAGAAGCAGCAAGAGATCTGCAAGCAGAAGGGTCACACCTCTATGGCTTTACTACCTGCTTGTGGCTCAAACTGGCCCTCAGACCCGCCTTCTTCTTAATACTTTTTTTGGTCGAAGCTAGAGAGGAAACATAGAGATTGAACATCTCTGAATCAGACATGGTTGTAGTAAAAAAAAATGCAAGTGTATAAGATTATGGAAATATATAAATAATTAGTACACTTATGTAAAATGTTATATAATTCAGAAGACTTTTCAAAACAGCTTATGACCACAGCATACACACACAACAAAAAGGAATAATTATATTATGTGGAATCCCTTCCTCATCACCAGAAGACATGGGCTCGTTCTCCTCCACTTCCAGCACTTTCTTGCCTTTTCCCTTATCAACGGAAGGTGCTGAGGCTCGAGGGTGAGGAGCATCACCTTGCTCCCTTATGTTGATCCCTGTTGTCCTCCTCTGAGGGATAGGGACCGCCTGGAACTAGTCAAAATGCCCCATTCTTCCCCAACTATTTCCTTAGTTGTTCTTCCACCAACAACGCCTTCTTCATTGGTGTGTTGGGTGTCAAGCAGTCTACAATTCTTGGCTTCAAAGGGAAGCCGAACTATGACCACTGCTCACCTGTCCATCTCCATAGTAGGAATGGGTCTATCCCATGGCCCTAAAATGCAACAAGAAAAAATGAGGCCAAGGAAAGAAAGGGAAAACGAAGAATGTGACCTCATAGAATAAAATAATTACCTGCTTGTTGGAAAGCTTGATTGTCGGTGACCAAGGAAGTTTTTAGAAAATACTCATTATTATAACTGCCCACGTTGCTCCTAAACATGGGCTTAGCTAGGAACTCCCCGGTCTTGTCCCGGTGAGAGAAGTAGAAGAACCCAGTACCTTTATGGCATGGGTGTACTGGGTTCGATTTCAAATCGAATAAGTAATGGACCTCATGAGGAGTAGGAGCGGCACATCCTGGATTGTGATAAAGGATAAATAATGGTGAGAGCATTAAGTATCCCTTTGGGGTTATTTTATAAAGGAACGACGATGAAGTAATTTGTGACGCTCTTAAAATAAAGATGGAGGAGGAGACTGGCGCCTACCTGAATATTATACCTCGACCAGGCGTTATACGCACCACCAGGACTGTGTGCCCACTGGTCAGGTCGAGGAAGAATTAAATCTACCCCCTTAAGTTCATATCTTTGGGGATACTCCCAAAGTAACCGGCTCGAGAGGGTACTGGTTGGAGCCACATACCACTTAACCTGCCTCCTTGAGCGGGCTTTTCTCTTCGCGATGAGTCTTATGATATCAATTAACTGGTCATCATCAAAATCAATCTCATCAAAAGGTACATCTTGAGGTCATGCCCGCGGTTGCTCTTGTAGTTTTTGTTGTTTCTCGGGTTGTTCTCTTTCTAGTTGTTCAGGTTGTTATTGTATGGGCTTCTCAGCATTTTGCCCATTGGTCGCATACCTAGCAACTTAAGGATCTGTAGCAGATCTATGTCTGGTCGTTTTGACTGATCCTAGCCATATCTAAAGAACATAAAGCAATAGTTAAGGCCTCTTCAACAAATGAAGACCTACCCGTTGCCCTCCCTCTGGTCAGAATTACGGCCGGTATGGCTCAAAAAAGTCAGGATGCACAATAAAAGTCTAATTATTTGGAAGGAATTTCCTTATTCCTTGTTCTAATTCCTCAATCATCCGGCAATATTCCTGATCGGGAACAAAATGAAAATCATAATGAGAGTGCTCACCAGATTTATCAGATAGTTCCGGAATATCACGATTGAGGTCAATATCTGGTCAACTCCGATCCACTTCATCAACCAATGTCTGTAGCAGGTGAAAAGTATAATCACTCCCTCAATGATCATGTGCATACATCTGGTGAAAATTTGAGGGGAGGTGAGTTATTCGACCAGCCTATGTGTGTGCCTAACTAAGTGCGAGTTATTCGAGAAACACGATTCTACGCTTGAGCAGAAACTAGTGTGGATTTAAAAGGTAAGCAGTTTTTCTTTGAGTTTTTGAAAAATCCTCTCAAGGACAACAACACGACAAGGGAAACTTGAGACCTTAAATCATTTTCCTACTCCCCAAATAGATATTTTCCAAGAAAATCAATGATTTTTGCAAAATACAGCCAGGTTTTTACGTAAAAAATCAAGAACATCAAGAACACACAGATATGAAACCTCCAAAAAAAATGCATGGAAACTATGGGACAAGTAACAAAGAGTCATGCAAATACAAAAAAAATGAAGTTAGAAACTTATTGTGACCAAGATTTGGTTGAAAGATTTGGAGAAAATGGGGATTTTAGGAAGAGAAAAAGAAGAGCAAGGTCAAGGGTTTGAGAGGATTTCAGAGAAATAGAAAGCTTGGGAAGTTTGAAAAAATGAACAAGGAAAGGTTATGGGAAGACCTATTTATAGGTAACGACTCGGAAGTGAGCAGATGACATCATCTTGAAAAATTCATCATGAGTTTTTGAGGTGATATGATGTCATGCATGTGGGTTGGTGAAAAAGTGCCTTGTTTTTTGTTGAAAAGGTTCAATGATGACAGAGTGGGAAAGTGTGACAGGCGCTTAGGAAACCCAAAATTCGTTAGTTGTGTATTCAAGAAGGCATGGACATTGCATATAAAAGCAAAACTATGAGTTGCAAATTAATATTAAGAAGGTGAATAAATGCTTACCTAGTTGAAGATTGGAAGTTTATTCAGTGCTGGACGCCTTAGGATGAACTTGGGGGGCAAATGCTTAACCCAATGTTGACTTGATGACTTGGCTTCTACGAAAGAGACACATGGCGTCATACCACATTAAATTCAGAGAGCTGGTCGGAAGGAGTAGCTGCTCGAGAAGGCTATGTTAGAATATAAAAGATTGTTTAGCAAAGATCAAGTAACCTGCTCGATGATGGAGCAGACTAGCACCATCCCATGAAGCTACTCGGAGTACAAGATTTTCTCAATGAGTAAATCGCTTTAACCCGAAGAACCGGGTTTCATGAGACACTATCAAATATCCCAAGATATTTATGTAACTGATATCTAAATTGTATTATTCCGATATTATTTGAATATGTAATCAAATATATTGATCCCATACCTACACGTGTAGGGCTTAGATTTGCTTGCAAGGTCCTATAGCCCACTAAGACTCTCTATAAATAAGGGGTTCATTCAATCATTAAGGCTAAGTAAAAATTATGAGAGGAAAAGCTAGAGATTTCTTTTGTAAGCACTTTACGTACAAAACCCTTCAAATTATATTCTTTTGTCAGCTTAACAGACTCAATTGAACCTTGTTTCTTCTTGATCTTGAGTTTGACACTTCTTTGATAAATAAAAGTGCAAGTGGATGTAGGTCATTTCCAACTCTTGGGGCCGAATCACTATAAAATATTTTGTGTCTTTTTCTTGATTTCAATTTGTTATAATTATTTTCTATCATTTTAATTGACTCAGTGTTGTTGACCAAAACGTTGGTCAACAATATTAATTTTTTAAATTAATAAATTAACTAATATAATTTGTGAAAATTATTTTTTAAATAAAATTGGCATTTTCGAAAATGGAATTTAAATAATTAACATAATTAATTTTATTTCAATAATAAGAAAATATATGTCTGATAATTCAAATTGGATTATAATATTTATTCTTTAATTAATCTAATCAAATAAGTTATCAGGTTTAGATATTTTTGAATAAATAATAATTAAAAGAAAGTGGTTGAAACACATCCTTGAAATTACGGATGTGTTACACGCCAACTACATTGCATGCACTGTAGTTGGCGTGTAACAAGGTCCAAGATTGGATCTTGGATATTTCTTTAATTAATTTAATAATTAGTTTATAATTTGAATTTTGAATTTCGAATTTAATTAATTCTTTTATAAATCTATCAGGTAAAAAAAAATTCATAATATACGCTTAACAAAGAGAATATTCTAAAGAGAAAATTCTAAACTTTTCACAAAGAGAAAAATATAACGTAATATTTTTCCTATCCCTAAAAACTGTCTCAGACCTAATATTCCAATATGTCATGAGTTTAGTACATCTTGTGAATCAGAAATTTTTCCACCACTACTATATGTGCCCACACACGTCTTGAGGTGTAGAGATACATCTTGGAAGATTTGGGTTTGAGTATTCAAAAGGCTGCTTTGGATTGGATGTTCGTTGGAGGAATTAAAAGATAGCAAGGAATCTTGATTATTCTACAGCTGGTAAATCCTCATCTTTTTCTTTCTCTATGTTTAATGTTTTGCATATTAACGGATCGTGTTATTTAAAGATTTTTTAAATAAAAATTATTGAAATCTCTAGGCCCACAACCCCATGCTTTTTGCTACACATATGGTAAACCAGTTACCAACAGCTAAGACCTTAGAGAGGCCCCTCAACACAGAACTACTGGAGGACCGTATCTGGAAAGAGGGAGCTACTGGAAGAGAAGCTAGAAAATCATACTTGGGGTAAGATTAAAAGAGGAAGTCCCAGGATGGACAAGGGAGTGAGGCAGAGAAAAATTCGAAGGGATCAACTAATAGCAACAACTCCTAGGGTCGAAATGCAGAACTCGCCAACTTCCCCAAGTGTAAAAGCAAACATCGTGGGGAATGTCGGGATGATACACGATCTTACTTCAAGTGTAGTCAAGGGGCCACATCAAGAGAAAGTATCCCCACCTATAAGGAGAACTGAGAAAAGAAGGACATTAGAGGAATGGTAATCTGATACCAGCTCAAGTGTTCACCGAGACTCAAGGAGAAGTGGTGGCTAGCAACACGGTTGTGACAGGTCAGATCCTTATCGCTGGTACACTATGTAAAGTTTTAATTGATTCTTGAGCAACACATTTGTTTATTTCTGCAAACATGACTGCTAAACTAGGTGTACCCTATGAAACTTTCAAAAAATATTTTGATGTCGCCTTAGCTTTCGACGAGATGATGATATTAACTAAAGTTATGCATTGTCCAAATAATGGTTGAGGGCATGGAATGCCCAGGAAACTTGGAAGAATTGGACATGGCAGACTACGATGTAATTCTTTAAATGGACTAGCTATCAAAATACGAGGAAACTATTGAGTGCAAGAGGAAGGTTGTAGTGTTCAGATCGCAAGAGGGAGAATAGTTTGTCTTTATGGGAGAGGCAGCATGACTCCAAACACCGATAATTTCAGCACTAAAGGATCAAAAGATGATGAAGAAAGGATGTCAAGCTTATTTGGCGAGCAAAGTTACACCACCAAAAAGCAACAATCAAGACTTGAAGACGTTAGATTCGTGTGTGAGTTCCCCGATGTATTTCCAAAGGATTTTCTAGGATTACCACAAGACAAAGAAATCAAATTAGTTATTGATCTTGGACTAGAAACGACACCCATTTCAAAAGCACCTTAATAATGGCACCAACAAAGTTAAAGAAGTTGAAAACACAATTACAAGAGATGTTAGATAAAGGGTTTATTAGACCAAGCTACTCTCCGTCAGGTGCGCCGGTATTGTTTGTCAAGAAGAAGGATGGGAGCATGAGGATGTGCATAGATTACAGGGAGCTCAACAATGTTACTATTAAGAACAAGTACTGTAGTGTCCTAAAACTCCTAATAAAGATTAGTATGTTAATTGGTGTGCCTGGAGGGCATAATTGGAAATTATTTGATTTTATTTGGATATATTTTTTATTATGTGAATTATATGAGTTATATTATGATATGATTGCTTATACATGTTTATGTGTATTAAGGAAAAAGGGGCATTTCCTTAATTTTGACCCGTTGAGGGTATATTTGTAATTTTATATGCTATTTGTTTAAGACCACAGTATTATATGGATATATTTGTGATATTCGGCACGAGTTTATCTTTTTGGGAAATTTAGCAGAAAAGTCACAACGGGGATTGATACTCGGCTTGGGTGAGCCTAGGGGTATTATAATTTGGCAATGCTACTGGGACTTATTGGTAAATGGGATTAATTGGGAGAAATGTTTGGGTTAGTGGACTTAATTGGGAATTGGTGGTGAATTTGAGGTTTAGTGGGGATTTAAGCTAAATGACCAAAATGCCCTTGGGGGACTAATTGGAGGGTAGTATGAGCTAGGCACAAAATAAAATTTTCTATTAGAATAGATAAGGACTTAGTTAAGTCTGAAGCTCATCCCTCAGTTATGTTTTCTCTCTTTCTCTCTTACTCTCTTCTTTGTTCCAAGACTAAAACACACAAAAATTAGGGCTAAACTTGTTGGATTTGAGGCATTCTAGTGAAGAGTTGAAGCTTTGCTTGGGGATAGGAGCCATCAAGGACACCATACCAGCTGAGAATTCGATTTTTGAGAGGTAAGTTCAGATTTGAAGTTCTTTGAGTTATTTTTTGGGGTACTCTTAGCAAGTTTCTATTTTGGTATTTTGATTAGATTTATAATGCTTTGATGGTACTTTTATGTTGCTCACGGTTGATATTATTGATCTGGGGTGCGTTGGTCGGGGTAGAATCTAGTCTTGGTTGATTTTTTTGTTTGAGAACGCAGGGAAAAAATCATATTTCTGGGTTTTCTCGCAGTAGCACCGCGACACTTGGGGCGAGCGTTGCGATCCGCTTGAGTTTCCTTGAGGGCAGGGGTTTCCCTCTAACCATCAAGGCACCACGGCCCTTCCAGAGGGCTCTGCAGCACTAATGTGGGATTTTCGGATCATAAAAGCTCTATGTTTGTTGGAGCACTACAGCTCTTTAGAGGGAGGTGGAGGGCGCCACGGCTCAATATGCGCAAATTTGAGAAAGGAGGTTCTCGGTTTGTTTTAGAGTCGCGACATTGCAGGGGTGCGGCATAGTGCTAATGCAATTTGGGGTGAATTTTATTTAGGGTTTTAGGGAGTTATCTCGGGAGGCTCGGGGGATGATTACGCTATCCCATTTAGTGGGATACGAGGTCCCAAGAGCTAGGGCTTGGTCTTAAGGCCCATTATCGGAGTTAGTTCCTAATAAGTATATCGTTGATGTTGTGACTAGGGTTTCGTAAGACTCGGGAAAAGGATCACACTCGGGATCATATAACCTGTTGCATGGGACTCGAGGTAAGAAAACTAACACTTGCATTGAGTGTAGGGCATGGGCCCTGATTATGAGACACGGGTGTGACTGTGCCATGAATCCATTTATAGTTAAACACCTGCTTTATGTAAGCCTTTGTTGTTATAACTGCTTGTATTGATTGGTTATGATTATATGTATCGGCCTTAGTCCATTATCGGCATTACATGTGTAATGTAGGCCGTAGTGGCGAGACCATTACAGGGGTGCGATATGCGCCATAGTGGTAAGGCCATTATAGGGGTGCTATATGCGCCGTAGTGGGAGGGCCTTTGCAGGGGTGTGATATGCTCCTACTCAGCATGAGTCATATACTGAATGGAAAAAATTAATGTGAACATGGTGTGATTATAAAGTATGCAGTACATGTTAATGTCTATATGGATATCTATTTTACTTGTTTGGGTTTTCTTGTTGAGCCTTGGCTCACGAGTGCTTCGTGGTGCAGGTAAAGGCAAAGGAAAGATGGATCAGCCATAAGTTGGAGAGTTATAGGAGTGGTGTGTACATATTAAGCCTACTCGGCTGCCATGGTCAATATACTTTTGAGGAACAGGGGTTTTGGCTCAATTTTTCTGCTTAGGTCAGCTAGTTCTGTAGTTCTAGTTGTAACTGTACATTCGATTTGAAACCTTTGGGATCCGTTGTATATAGTCAAACCTTTTTAATGAAATTTTTTACTTCATTGACAAAAAAATTTAACACCTAACCAATTGTTTAACTTTAATTACACTTTTAAGTCCAAATGACTTGCTTAACGAGTCAATCACTATTTTTAACGCACGGTGTAACGGACCTGGATTAGTAGGGCATTACAAGTACCCTCTACCGAGAATTGATGACCTATTTGATCAACTACAAGGGGCAGCAGTATTCTCAAAGATTGATCTATGGTCAAGGTATCATCAACTGAAAGTAAGAGGATAGGACATTCCTAATATCACATTCAAGACTCGGTATGGACATTACGAGTTCTTGGTATTGTCTTTTGGACTCACTAATTCCCCAGAAGCCTTAATGGATTTGATGAATCAATAATTCAAGGACTTTCTGGACAAATTTGTCGTGGTGTTCATCGACGACATTCTCATATACTCAAAATTTGAAATAAAGCATGAGGAGCATCTAAGATTGACACTAATGAGATTATAAGAGCACTAGTTATTTGTTAAGTTCGAGAAATACAAATTCTGGTTAAAGAAAGTAGTCTTCTTGGGCCATGTCATGTCAAAGGCTTGAGTTTCGGTGGATCTAGCCATGATTGAGGCTGTTAGAGATTTTCCTCAACCTAAGAACGCATCTGAGGTTAGAAGTTTCTTGGGATTGGCACGATACTTCAGAAGATGTGCCGAAGGACTTTCTAAGATTGCAACACTTGTGACGAATCCAGCACATAAACAACAAAATTTTGTTTGGACTGAGCAATGCGAAGAAAGTTTTCAAAGATTAATCAACAAAAGGGTTGTACCACAAGCACCTTACATGATGGTGAAATTTCTTACAATGACGCAATTACAGTCGCTGAAGGTAGAAGAAGTTTCATTGATATCTGACTTATGGCTCAGGAGCTACATGGCATATGACCCCACGGAAAGAATGCTTTCACCAATATGAACCTAGCTATCTCAAGAGGATTTGTGTTCATCGAAGAAAATCATGCCTTGGATATTGCTAGCATTGATACCATCGAATTGAAAATGTATGATGTTACAGTTTGCACCTTCCAGGAGGTGTGATATGTGAAAGGCCTGAAGAAGAATTTATTGTCTTTGGAAAATTAGATACCAGTGGGTACAAAACCCATGTTCAAGATGGCATCATGAAGATTGTGAAAGGTTCACTTATGGTGATGAAAGCAAAAAAGGTAGTTGCAAATCTATACATGCTTAAAGCAGAGACAAATCAAGAAAGAGAAGTGTTTACTACTTCAGTTAGTTCAGTTAAATAATCAATGATTGTAACATCCCAAATTACCTAATAAGGCTTAAGGCCTTGATTAGGGGGCCAGGATGGAAAACTATAGAAAATTATGTGCTTATGTGATATATTTATATATATGTGTGTGTATTATTGTATGATTATGTGAGTTATATTATAATATGACTTGATACGCATGTTTATGTGTATTAAATATGTATGTGGGCCCGTTTCTTATTAGAAGGGAAATTTTCATAATTTGGCCTATTATGGGTATAATTTGCATATATGTGATATGTGTGAGACCACATTATTATGTGGATACATTTGGGTTACTCAGCACGAGTCAATCCTAGGGAGCAAGTTAGCGAGAAAGTCACAATAAGACCAATACTTAACTCGGGGTGAGTCAAGGGGTATTTTGGGTATTTAGTACATTTTTGGGATATTGGGTAATGGGAATGAATATTCGATGATATATTTGGAGTTAGCGAGACTAGAAGGAAATTCTGGCGACTTTGACTATTTTGCCCCCTGGGACGTTTTTGGTACCCCGAGCTTTGGGATTTACTTAAGGTTGCTTGAGCCCTAAGTACCCTGTCATAAATAGAAGCACCTTCAACACTCTCGTTCTCTCATTTGACGTCGTTATCATTTTTGAAGAAAACTCAAGTTTTAGGGCTAGGATTCAAGCAAGGTTAGAGTCGTAATGATTCTAGGGAAGATTAGAAGCTTGATAGTCGGATGATATAGCGGGAAAATGACATAGTTAGAGGTAATTTAAGATTTGAATTTCCGAGTCTCCATTTTCTTCATTTTCTTAAATTTTGAATTGGATTTCACGGTTCGGTGAGTTTTTGATCCATCGGAACCGCGGGTTTTGTAGCCTGGGAGGTTCTAGGGATGTTGGGTGATTGAATTGTGTGTTTGGTACGAATTTGGGGAAATTTTTTAGATGAATTTGGACTAAGAAAGCTGAGTTCGCAGGGTCTTGTCGAGACCTTATTCTTGGGCGTTGCGGCCCTCATGAACGTAGGCGTCTGGCAGTTTCTTGAAGCTGGGTAGATCCGCGACTCTGGTCCTGAGTGTTTTGGGGCTGGGCTCTCTGGTTGTGACAGCTGTGGCTCTAAATTGTGGGGCGCCACGACCCTAATTGGGTGTGTCGCAGTGCAAATGGGGCTTTCTGGCCAATAAAGGTTTTGAGTGCAGGAACTCAAACCTTAGAGCTCGAGATTGATCCTACTACCCAGTTTAGTAGAATTCGATGTCTTGGAGGCTAGGACTTGGTCCAGAAACCTATGTTTTCTCGTTATTGACAGGATTCTATATTTGGTTGTGACTAGGTTATCACTAGGGGCTCAGGATTAGGATTGTGCTTGAGGGTCGTTCTTAATTTATTTTACACTCAGACCTGAGGTAAGAAAACTACACTCAATACATGATGTACATGATTAGGGCTTGCCCAAATGATGAATATAGATTTAATTAGGGCATTGGCCCCTGTAAATGTGCATGATTATGATTATTCCTATGAATGATTTATTAAGCATGTTGAATGCTCTGCATCTGGATATTTGTTATATGATGAATGCTTGTTAGCATTATATATTTGAGAAAGGCTTGACTTATGAGTCAAGGACGACAATAGCGTTGAGCACTGGTCAAAAATCATTGACTTATGAGTCAAGGACGGCAATAGCATTAAGCGCTGGTCGAAAAGCATTGACTTATGAGTCAAGGACATCAATAGCGTTGAACGTTGGTCGAGAAGCATTGACTTATGAGTCAAGGGTGGAATAGTGCGCTGAGCACTGGTAGATATGGTTAGATCTAATCAGGAGCGCATCATATACTTGTCCGACCCAATAGTCGTAGAACATTAAGCGCCAAGTATGCTGGGTTAGATCCAAGTCTGGTTATTCAGATTATAGGGCAAAGGGGCCCCGGGTGACTTATTAGTCTCATATCCTACGGCATTGAGCCCCAGTATGATTTATTAATCATTTATTAGGGCATGAGCCCTAGGATGATTCATTAATCATGTATTTTGGGCATTGGGCCCCGATATGATTCAGTTAATCATTTAATTAGGGCATCTGGCCCCATATGATGATGTAATCATTTATATGAATGGTATGCAGGCATGGGTAGGGTTATTACTGGTGGGCATGTTTATTATGGTCTGGTAATGCACTATTGACTGCTTATGAGCATGTTTAAGTTTTCTTGCTTGGCCTTGGCTCGCAGGTGCTATGTGGTGCAGGTAAAGGGAAAGGAAAGTTGGACCAACCATGAGTTGGAGAGCTTAGGTGGCGACGTGTACATATGCGGCCGCTTAACCACCATGGCCAAGGTTTCTTAGAGGAACTAGGGTTAAACCCTATTTTTGCCGCTTAGGTCAACATGTTGTGAATTTTGAGTTGTAACTATCCTTTTGGAACTGTAAACCACTTTGTAAACGTTTATTATGGGATCACATGTACTGTTTAACGTTTTTAATGAAATATCTATCCCTTTTGACCAAATGTTTTAACCCTGGACTGTTAATCACATTTAGTTGCACGTTTATGGCCAAATGACTTGCTTAGCGAGTTAGCACTATTTAAAATAGACAATATATTGGTCTTGGCTAACCAGGGTGTTACAATAATGATGTGGCAGCATAAACTTGGCTACATGTTAGAACAAGGTTTGACAATTCTCGCTAAACAAAAACTACTTCCAAGGCTAAAAAAAGGTCTCGTTACACTTTTATGAGCATTGTGTTATCAGTAAGCAGCATAGATTGAAGATTAGCAGGTTAACTGCTAGAAGCAAAGCTATCCTTGAACTATTCCACTCTGATGTTTGGCAAGAATCAATATTATCCCTAGGAGGTGGAAGATACTTTGTATCTTTTATTAATGATTACTCCAAGAGATATTGGGTGTATCCAATCAAGAGAAAGGTGGATGTTTTAATAGTTTTCAAGGCATTCAAAACGTAGGTGGAACTTGAACTTGAAAATAAGATCAAGTTCCTGAGGACAGATAATGGAGGAGAATATACTCATGATGAATTTGATAGCATTTATCAATAAGAAGGCATCAAAAGATAGTTCACAGTGGCATACACTCAACAACACAATGGAATAACAGATTGGATGAACAGAAGCTTGTTAAAATGAACAAGAGCGATGTTGAGAACTGGGAAGATGGCCAAGTCATTTTGGGTGGAATCAGCTAAGACTGCCTGTTTTGTGACCAATCGGTCACCATCAAGCGCTATTGATATGAAGATTCCAATAAAGTTGTAGATTGATAACCCAATTGATTATTCTTGGTTACCTACATTTAGAAGTCATGTGTACGCCGTGTACAATGCCCAAGAAACATCAAAGCTAGTTCCAAAATCCAGAAAATATGTTTTTCTTAGGGAATGCTTGAAGGGGTACCGCATGTGAGATTACACTGCACACAAGGTGATAATCAACATAGACGTGATATTTTTAGAAGATAAAGTACAAGAGAAAGAAGATGATAACACTATGAAAGAGAAACAAGAGACCACTACAGTTTAATTTGAATATCAACAAGTTAACACCAGAGCACGAAGAACAAGAGCAAGATGAGTTTGCTACTCCACAAGTTTGGCAGTCAACTCAGGAGTAATGAGAACCATCTTGGCACTCAGACTATATTATGGAGGGAAATATTGCATATTGCCTACTAACAGAGGATGGAGAGCCATCAACATTCCATGAGGCTACAAAAAGTCACGAAGCTTCTCTATGGATGGTAGCAATGCAAGAAGAAATTGAAGCTCTCCATAAGAATAGAACTTGAAATCGTGTCCCACTACCACAAGGAAGGAAGGCCATTGGAAACAAATAGATCTACAAGATCAAGTGAGATGGCCATGAACAAGTGGAGCGGTATCGTGCTAGATTGGTGGTGAAAGGTTTTGCTCAGAAAGAAGGCATTGACTCCAATGAGAGATTATTTTCTGTTATTTAACTTCAACGAGAGATTTTCTTCTATTATTTGACTTAAAACAGTTCAAGTGATATTGGCGATGTGTGCTACATTCGACTTGTACTTGGAGCAATCAGATGTGAAAACTACATTTCCTCATGGAGAAATTGAAGAAGAAAATTATATGCTCCAACCAGGAGGATTTGAAGAAAATGGAAAAGAGAACTTAGTTTGCAGGTTGAACAAATCTTTGAACAGTCTCAAAGAAGCCCTGAGATGTTTGTATAAGAAATTTGATTTCTTCATCATGACCCACGGATACAACAGACTTAGTCAATTCCTTGTGCCTGCCACAAAAGATTTGGTGATAGTGATTTCATTATTCTGTTGTTGTTGATGACACGTTGGTAGCAAAGCCCTGATAGTGATCATATTGTGTGCAAAAATCATCCAATCCAATTAGAACTGACCAATCCAATTACAAATAACTGCCAAAAATTTGATATCCAATTATGATTAGATCAAATCAGTTATTGGATGATGTATGCAAACTTCTAATAAAACCGAACCAATCCAATGTTGGGAAAACTTATACAGGTTCTTGTGTATTTTCATGTAAATCTTATATTAAACAAATTAATATGAGAAAACCTAGAACATGTTTCTAAAATTGAATTCATACCGAGATAATGATAAGAACACTTACATTATTGTGCGGCAGAATGATTAGAGTTCTTCCTTCAGTTTCTCTAGCCCTTGTATCCTTTCTATCACAGGGTATCACCAAGAAACTGAACTGATCTTCAATTTTCTTCATAGTCTTCCAAAGTATCCTTAGAATCACCTAGACTAGAGTGGGCAATTATCAACACATGAGACAGATACAAAGAGAAGAAGAATAGAAGAGAAAAATTGAGCCTTAGAAAAGGACTTATGCTGTAGAGTGTATCTAAAACCTAGAGCATCAAGAATAGATCTTCTGATTTTTTTTATCAAATAGTCTTTCTGTCTTCTTAAAAACATTTGTTTTCAACTCTCACTTAGCATTTCTTTTATAGGCTAAATTAGGTTACTTATTTAATTAAAAAAATCAATAAAATAATAGCCAAATATCAGCCCTAGGTCAAAATTCTCATGGACTTTAGGCCCGTGAAATTTTCTATTTAATTATAAGCCTGTTGGACTTAAAATCAAGGCATGTATTATATTCTATTGATTAATTATTTAAATCCTTTATCAAATTAATTATTTATAATTTGAACCTTGATTCAAACTTATTTATTAATATAGACACCAATTTGTCTTAATTAATAAATCTGCCATAAAATCTCTTTTCTTCTCTAAATTGTATAACTCTGTGAAACTATCCAAAATTGATCTGGTCAACTTTGATAATTTTAATTGATAATTAAATCAATTAATTGAGACTATTTAGATGATTTTATCCAAGCTATATTGGGGACCATAGGCCTATGAAATCAAGCTCCAATAAGTTATCATAAATCTAACAAATAAATTTACTAGATTATTAATTCCTCGTGGCTCCACTAAAGACCATAGGATGTATCTCATGCATCACATGCATCACATACTGGGTGCAGTTTTCTTACCTTTGGTCCAAGCACAGGTTACCAATAAACGATCTACAAGCACGATCCTGATTCCAAGCCCCTAGCAATAACCTAGTCACAGCCATAATATAAAACCTCATCAAAATTAGTAAATAAATACATCCAGACCCAACCCAAGCCTCTGGGACGTCGAATCCCACTCAACTAGTAGTAGGATCGATCCCAAGCCCTTAGAGTTAAGTTCCCACGATTAAAAACCAAATCTGGCAAAATTTCCCTTAAGCGTCGCGGCCCTCCAAACACCATGCTGCGGCCCACCTCCAGACAGAGCCATCCTCCTTCAAACCTAGGTCGCGGCGCCTTAGAACAGGGTCGCAGCCCAACCACAAACCAGCCCAAAAACCTTGTTTTCACCATTTATGAACCTTCCAAAATCCTACCCAAACATATCCAAATCCCAAAATCAAAGTTCCCAAAAATCCCCATGATCCAAAACCAACAAACCCAAGCCTCAATTCATTCAAAAACTCATCAAAACACAAAATCCAATCCAAGCTTAAAAACTTTAAAAACTAAGAACTTAAAACTTGGATTACCTCTAATTGAGTTGTTTCCCAACTAAATCATCTAGCTAATAAGCTTCTAATCTTCCCTAGAATCGCTATGCCTCGATCCTCGCTTTAATCCAAATCCTAGAACTCAATTTTCCTTCGAACATGTGATCGGGTGTCGAAAATGGAACTTTGAGGGAGAGAGAACGTTCTTAACGTTCTTTTTATTTCTTAATAGGTTACTTCAAACTTAAGTAGCCTCAAGCAAATCCTAATGCTCGGGGTCCCAAAAACGCCCCCCGGGGTAAAATAGTCAAAATTCCCAGAATTTTCCCCTGATCTCACTAACTCCCAATTTATCATCAAATATTTATTCCCATTACCCAATATCCCGGTACTAAATACCCCTTGACTCACTCCGAGTGAAGTATGGATCCCGTTGTGACTTTCCCACTAGCTTGCCTCCTAGGATCATCTCGTGCTGAGTAACCCTAGCATAACTAAATAATAATGAAGCACTACACATATACCACATATATGCCCAAAATGGCCAAAATATGAAAATTTCCCAATTATACAGAAATGGGTTCACATGCATATTTAATACACCTAAACATGCATATTATCATTTAATTGCATAATAAATCAATTATGGCCCTCCCGGCCTCCTAATCAAGGCCCTAAGCCTTATTAGGAAATTTGGGTCATTACATTTTTGGGGATGAAGAAGGGAAGTTTGAGAGTTGAGAAATGGAAAATTTTCAAATGCAAATGTGGTGAGATTTGAAGTCTGATCACCCTATTTATACGTAAACTACGGAAATTAATCTAGGCCATCCAATTGGGGTATCTTGAGATCTAAGGGCCAAGATTAAAAAGACCAGGTGGCGGCAAAAAGTTGACAAGACAATTATTTCAATCCTCGAAACCCAAACAGACGCCAATTGCAGTAGACCACGTGTCCAGTACTCGAGTAGTAGGCAGGCATGGTTTTATGCGACAGAAGTCTAAAAGCCCCTACTGTGTATGTCAGAAAATGACAACATCAAACACGAGCAGGAGCTTGGGGGGCAAATGTTGTACCCTAATTTTAGCACAAGTTCATTCACTCAGCTCGGGTACAGCTAGTAGATAAATACGTGGAAAAATAACCAAGTAGGATATCTGATTGTTATCCATGTGGACAACTCAAGATTCATAATGGTCAGACCTGGTGATAAGCATCCTGACTTTACCACGAACTAAGAATAAGATAACTGTCAAAGCGCTAGCTCGGGATCAAATAGCTGTCAGAGCACAAGCTCGTGAGAGATATGCAACTCGTGATGATTCAGATATAACGCATACTAAAGGATCCCCAAATATTTGGGATTTGTTTATACACTTATTCATGACCAGGTTGTCATATTTATTATCCGAGATAGCGGGAACATATTTATTTTGTTATCAAATCATATCCCAACATAAATGGGAATGATTTGGGTTAAATATAGACATTATGTAATTACATGATTGACTCACGCAGTTACCCAAACCTGTTCATGGAATTCCCCTATAAATATTGGGAATATTGAACAGGGAAAGGGACCATTATTCTGTAATACCGAAACTCTGCCAAAATAGAAAGAAACAACAATAATATTGACTCGTGGACTAGGTGAATTTTAACCACTGAACCACATAAAAGTTCTGTGCTTTTTGAGTGAATTCTTGTTATTTTCATTACGGTTTATCATCAAGCACTAATCTGCCCTTATTATTTCTCAATATACTGCTGGCGAAAAACCGCGTCAACAAAATGCAAATCTTGATAATCAAATATTAAGTTATTAAATGATTATAACATGAATTTAGAAACATTTAATCATCAATACCAACAATAATAAATACAATTAAATGCAGAAATAACAATAATATCATAATTAAGTAAGTAAATCATGATAGAATAACACAATTACAAAATTAGGGTTTTAGATAGATACAACATTTTTTTTGGAAACCTAGGCTTGCCGCAAGAAATATATTATTGTCCAAAATCTCTATTTCAGTCCTTCCCAAAGTTGTTTGAAGTTTTACCAAGATTGAATGAAAAGTGGGATTAAACAAGTCTTTGAAACTCACACAAGTCAATAAATTCTTGGTGAGTTTCTTGGAGAAAATTTATGGTCTTTGAGAGCTAGAGAGAGAGGTTAGAGACAGAGTTGAAAAGTGTGATCTCGGCTTTACAACTCTAATAACATTTATTTATAGTGTAGGCGTCGTCATTAAATTTAACCAAAAGGATTAGAGGTTTTAAACACATCATTTGGAGCTAAAAACATGTAATTGTACGGACTCGTCAGGCGATGCATCGCCTGACTATAGGCAACACATTGTTAGGAAAAAATGTTTTGCCTCAATGGAAATTGATAATAATATTACAACTCTATGCAATAATATTACAAATTGTTATCCAGATCTCCGGATAGCGTTTAGATGGATATCCTCGGGGAAGCAGAATTATCAATGTCTTTCACGGTAGGTGACCAGAGCTCGCGGATGGACAGAAAGGCTTCGCCTCTCCCGTTTAGTGTCCGGATTACTCTTTCAAGCAAATGCAACACGGAAGCTCGTCAACTCTCCCGGACTCCCGAAGGGGTATCCTTCGGGGAAGCTCCTTCCAGGAGAAGCTCTTCAAGTGGTCTTCGCGGAAACAGTTCCGTGCCTCGCACAGAACAAGACCAGGCGGTCGAGTCATGGAGGAGGCATATTTGGAATGATATCCACCTGACACAGGATCCCGCCTGACACGCCCGACAGTTCAAAGCCGCACACATCCCAGCACGCCTAAGGGTACCTTTTCGCCTACTGTTCCGCTGACAACTTGGAAAAGACGGCTGACTTTGTGTATTCCCCATACTTTCACGTAAATATACCCACATAGAGTCTTGTAGCCATGCTACTACAGTAATTGTATCCCCTATTTATGGCTGGTGTAATTAAGACTCATGGACGTAGAGAAAAACCCTAATCCAAAACCCTAGCTATAAAGACCCCCTCATTTTACAATAGGAGGGACGGCCAACAAATCACATAGCAAGAACTCTACTAAAATCTCTCTAGCTTCAAGAGAACCCGAGAGAAACACTGTGAGTGGGTGAAGTTCTTGTACACCAGCCATTTTACTGTAATTCTTTACAAGTATAATTACATCGACTCGTGGACTAGGGCTTGTTAACGCCTGAACCACGTAAAAACACTGTTTGTTTAGTTACATTTCAGCATTTCTACAGTTCTTATCTTTTTATTATTCTGTTAGTTATTCGTTTCCGAAAAACTCGGTAAACATTTTGGTGCTTTCATTGAGAGCTGTAGGAAGTTGTTAGTCAGCTCTTTTTCTGTGTACGTTTTTTGTATTCACTTCGTACTAAAGAGATGGTGACTACGAGAAAATCCGCTGTTGACAAAAATGCTACGGTCAACCCCGATACCGTGATGGAAGATGTGGTGCAAAGCGAACCCTTAGACTACCAAGGTGAAGACCCGACATCCCGCCAGGATCAGGTCAGTACCGAAGATACAACATACTTAGAAGACGAAGAAGAGTATGTCCAAGACGGTTATTACAAGGACGGCTGCTACTATGAGAAGGACCCAGAACTGGTCCAAGTAGCCGAAGAACTGGAGGTCACCAAAGCCAAGCTTGCTGAGCAGGAGCGCCTCTCTGAAAAAATGCAGCGCATGATGGAGCGCCTCCAAAGCAAGTTCGGAGACCTAGGCGACTCGGACGAGGACGCCTCTGTTTTAGGTGGTGCTGATGCCGCTATGCCGGATCCAGCCGCTGCTGGACCATCCAAAGCCGCCCCTAACAAGGGCAAAGAAAAAGTTGGAGAGCCTGTACGCGCTGACGCCCCTGCACCTCCTAAAGGCGTGAATCACCAGGCCGACTGCCCCCCCTCCCCCCCGCGCGCAGAAGGTCTCTGGTGCTCCTAAGCCCAGACGTCCTTCAGCCCCAAGGGGGCACTCCGTGCCTAAAGGGCCCGGTGCTAAGGCACCCAGGCCTAGGGGAAGGAACAACCGCCCCAATGATTCCGTCAACCAGGACGGTCGGGCTGCGAACTCGCACTCCGAAGATAGCTGGTCCACGGTAGACCTAAGAAGAAGGTTGGAGGCCAAGTATGAAAAGGCCAAAGGAGAAAAGGCCCGGCCTCGCGGAGATGACCTCCGAAATCATATTAATGACAAGCTCCGGGGACGTGACCTCCCGGAGAGTGATACGAAGAGGCTCGAGGAACAGATTGCTGCCTTGACCAAGCTGGTCCGGAAGCAAAGTGGGGCCCTGTCAGACTCTAAGGAGGAAGACCCGGAACCATGTATTCGGAGGATCGCGGAAACGTCCCTCCCGGATAACTTCAAAATGCCTCACATAGAATTATATGATGGGAGGACAGACCCGCGTACCCACCTAGCTAAATACAACAAAATGATGCAAGTGGCGCGCGTCAGTGAGGACGCCAAATGCATGTGCTTCTCACTCACCCTTACCAAGTCCGCGGAGGATTGGTGGAAAAGATTAGCTCCCGGATCAATCCACAGTTGGAAGGAGCTACAATCCGCATTCAGGAGGCAGTTCATTGCTGCCCGCGACCACGACATGGAAGTTGGTTCCTTAACCAACATCAAGCAGCAACCCAATGAGAACCTCAAAGCTTTCATTCAGAGAATGATGGAAGCTGCTGCAAAGACCAAGGTCAGCGATGACATGAAGCTGATCGCCCTTCAATCGGGCCTTACTGTCGGCTCCCTGCTATGGGGGGAAATGCAAAGGAGACGGGCAGAAACGCTGTCCGAATTCATGTCAAAAGCTCAGGGAATCATCAACCTTGAGGATGCCTACCAGCAGGCCTTTGGAGTTCCCCCAGCTCCAACGCCTTCCGTGACTGCGCCGAGCTTTGCTTCGCAAGCTCCCGCACCAGCTCTCACGCTTCCAGGAGCCCAATTCACACCAAGTGTGTATGGGCCTTCCGCGTCTGCTCAGACGCCGAGTCAAACCCATTTCTCTGGGTACGGAGCTGTACAAACCGGATGTAGTATCGCTCCAGGCATGCTGCAGCCGCAAGCGGAAGCCCCAGAACGAAATTTGAGCCAATCGCGGAGCAAACGAAGCGGAAGAAACTCCAACCGGGGAGACCATTCAAAGAAACCCCGGAAGGACTATGAGCCCAAGTTCACGGAGTATACCAGTTTGATAGACTCGCGAGAGAATGTCTATCGGGCGACCTGTAATATGGTCAACTACAGGAAGCCCCCGAAAGTGTCTCACGGAGGGAGGCGTCCGCGAGACTCCAATAAGAGGTGTGAGTTCCACGAAGACGTGGGGCACACCACGAACGAGTGCCTTCAGCTGAAGGATGAGATCGAGTCCCTGGCAAGAGCGGGACACCTCGGTCAGTGGGTGAGGATACCCATTATCTATCCCGGACAGGGAGTAGTTCACGGAGCTTCATATTCCCCGGGACAGAGGGGGACCGCTAGCGCTCCTGGAGCCGGTCACCCCCAAGCTCCCGGGTTTCAGTTCCCAGCGCTTCCTGCTCCAACCGCTCCGGCACCCATTGCCTTGTTGGCTCCAGGACCTGGCAACCCATATCCGCCCGGCCTTGCTCCGCCACCCGTTGACGGACACGTAGCCACCATTTCCGGAGGACCGCACCTTGCCGGAAGCACCCGCAACTCCCAGAAGAGGTACTTGAGGGAGTTAGAACACACCGGGGAGATGTGCGCCTTGGTTCAATCACCTGCTCAACGTCCCCGAATGATGGATCTTCCCATCACCTTCACGGAGGACGATGCTCGACATGTGCACTTCCCCCACAACGATCCCCTCGTGGTGGAAGCCCAGATTGCCAATAAGAAGGTCTCACGGATCTTGGTCGATAACGGAAGCTCCGTAAACATCCTCTTCAAAGCGGCCTTCCACGTGATCGGATTAACCGAGACAGACCTGACCCCATGCCCCATCCAGCTTCAAGGGTTCAATGGGGATGCACTCATGCCATTAGGAAAAATTCAACTTCCAGTCACCCTCAGAGGAGAAAGCGACGCTTGTGCCTTCAAGCACAGCACATTCGTGGTGGTCGACTGCCCCACGGCGTATAATGCCATCCTAGGCCGACCGGTCCTAATAGATTGTGGGGCCATAACCTCGATACGCCACTTATGCTTGAAGTTTCCATGCGACGATGGGCGTATCGGCACCCTCCGAGGAGACCAACGAAGTGCACGAAGCTGTTATAACGTCTCCGTCCGATCCGTCTACACGGTCCAGGAGACGGTTGCTGCCATCCCTTTGGCGGAAGAATTACCAGAAACTGGGGGTGCTCAAGAGGCATACTTTGACGAACTCGACCCAAGAGTGGGAATCGAGAAAGCAATAGAGCCGATGGAGGAAGTCGAAGAGGTGATCCTCAACCCGGGAGATCCCACCAAAGTCATTCAGGTGGGGAAAAACCTGCCGTCGGCCATTCGAGATAAGATCGTGGCCACTGTGAAGAATAATCAGGATATCCTGGCATGGTGCCACGCTGATATGACGGGGATTAATCCTAATGTTGCGTGCCATGCACTCAACATAGACCCATCTGCAACTCCAATTCGCCAAAAGAGGAGGCCGTTAGACCCAGTGAGGGCCGAAGCCGTCAAAGCTGAAGTGGACAAACTGATGTCCATAGGCTTTCTCCAGGAGTCACACTATCCCGTGTGGTTGGCCAACCCAGTTCTGGTCCCGAAACCCGATGGGTCCTGGAGAATGTGCATTGACTTCACGGACCTAAACAAAGCCTGCCCGAAAGATTGTTTCCCTCTTCCGCGAATCGATCAGATGGTAGACGCTACTTCCGGGTACGAACTCTTATCCTTCATGGATGCGTACTCCGGATACAACCAGATCAAGATGCATGTCGCGGACCAGGAACACACCAGCTTCCTCACGGACAAGGGTGTCTACTGTTACGTGGTCATGCCTTTCGGTTTGAAGAATGCTGGGGCGACGTACCAGCGTCTAGTAAACAGGATGTTCAAGGACCAACTGGGGAGGAACATGGAGGTGTACGTGGACGACATGTTGGTAAAATCCAAGACCTCCGGGGACCACAGTGACGACCTTGAGGAAGCTTTCGCCGTGATCCGAAAGTATGGAATGAAACTGAATCCAAAGAAATGTACTTTCGGGGTCTCGTCTGGGAAGTTCCTCGGTTTCATTGTCAGCTCCCGCGGAGTGGAAGCCAACCCTGAGAAAATTAAGGCGTTCATAGATATGCCTTCCCCCCGGAAGCATAAAGATGTCCAGAGCGTTACCGGAAGGATAGCTGCTCTCAGCCGCTTCGTATCCAAGGCCACTGACAAGTGTATCCCCTTCTTCAATGTGTTGCGAGGAAACAAGAAGTTCGAGTGGACCCCCGAATGCGAAGCAGCCTTCCAACACCTCAAGGAACATTTAACCCGGGCTCCCATTCTGTCCAAACCTGTCGAAGGAGAGGCGTTGTTCTTATACTTAGCTGTGACAGAGCACGCAGTGAGTGCCGCTCTCGTCCGGGAAGATGGCCGTATCCAGCTCCCTGTGTATTACGTAAGCAAGAGGTTACTAGACGCCGAGTCCAGATATTCAATGATCGAAAAACTCTCCCTCTGCTTGCTAATTGCTTCGCGGAAGCTAAGGCCATATTTCCAGGCGCACACCATCAAAGTACTCACCAACCACCCTCTCCGACAAGTCTTGCAGAAACCAGAGTCTTCTGGCAGATTGCTTAAGTGGGCCATGGAACTGAGCCAGTTCGACATCCACTACCAACCACGTGTTTCCATAAAAGGACAAGCTCTCGCGAACTTTATTGTGGAATTCTCGGGAATGAATGACCTCTCGGAAGATCCTGTCCCGGAACTTCCCGCATGGAAGGTCTATGTAGACGGAGCCTCAAATGAAAAAGGAGCTGGAGCAGGGGTCATCCTAATATCTCCCCAAGGGCATCAGCTCCAGAGCGCCATCCGTTTCGCGTTCCCAGCATCCAACAACGAGGCAGAGCACGAAGCCATGTTAGCTGGATTACGACTGGCCAGAGAGGTCGAAGCCCAAAAAATCGAAGTATACAGCGACTCCCTACTTGTGGTAAACCAAATATCCGGGGAATACCAGACGAAAGGCGAAAAAATGGCTGCCTACGTGTCTCTCTCCCGCAGCCTACTGCAGCATTTCAAAGGCTACCAAATCCGCCAGGTCCCCCGGGACCAGAACTCACTCGCGGACACGCTGGCCAAGCTTGCAACAGACCCGGAGATTGAACAATATGGCCTGGTGCCCATCGGGCACTTAGAAGCACCCACTACCGAGACACAGAGGGTAAATGCCATCATCGACCATTCCCATTCCTGGATAGGACCCATCCTCAGATTTCTCACCACCGGAGAGCTCCCCACTAATAAAGCTGACGCAAGAAAGCTCCAGTATCAAGCTCCCCGATACGTGGTTATGGATGGAAAGCTTTACCGCAGGGGGTTGTCCATACCCTTCCTTAGGTGTGTTGCCAGAACCGAAGTCAGCGCCATCATCCATGAGGTTCACGGAGGCTTCTGTGGCGACCATACCTCCGGGCCGAGCCTCTCCAAAAAGATCCTTCGACAAGGATACTTCTGGCCCACCATGAAGAAGGATTGTGTGGATTATGTCAGAAGGTGTGAGCAGTGCCAGAGGTACGCCAAGGTTCCGCGAGCGCCGCCTACAGAAATTACCTTAATGACCAGCCCCTGGCCGTTCGCCGTTTGGGGCATTGACCTAGTAGGTTCCCTCCCAACTGGAAAGGGTGGAGTGAAGTATGCCATAGTCGCGGTAGACTACTTCACCAAATGGGCTGAGGCTGAACCTATGAACACGGTCACATCTAAAAAAGCACTGGACTTTGTCATCAGGAATATAGTGTGTCGTTTTGGGCTTCCACGAAAAATTGTGTCCGACAACGGGAAGCAATTTGACAGTGAACACTTCACGAACTTCTGTGCTTCGCATGGAATTATCAAAAGATTTTCCGCAGTCGCCAGACCCCAAGCTAATGGGCAAGTGGAGGCTGTAAACAAAATATTAAAGACCACGTTGAAGAAAAAACTCCAAGCCTGCAAGGCTCACTGGCCGGAAGAACTTCCGCGAGTACTTTGGGCCTATCGCACAACAGAGAGAACTTCGACGGGGCACACGTCTTATTCCATGACCTTCGGTTGCGAGGCCGTCATCCCAGTAGAAACTATGATCCCCTCTCACAGGCAGGATACCTACGACCCTACCCGGAACCACACCCTTCTCCAGGAGTCCCTGGACATGATCGAAGAGCTCCGGGAGCAGTCGCAGGTCCAACTAAAAATGTACCAAGGCAAGATAGCCCGACACTTTAACACGAGAGTCAAGAGCCGTACATTCGAAGTTGGGGATCTTGTCCTACGGAGAGTATTTCCTGCTACGCAGGATCCGGGAGTGGGAGTCCTCGGACCCAACTGGGAAGGCCCCTACGAAGTCCAAGAAAAAGTGGGCCATGGGACGTATCACTTAAAGAGACTCGACGGATCTAAAGTCCCACGCGCCTGGAACGCGGAGCACCTCCGCCGTTACTACCAGTAAGCCCCGGACGATCTAGTCGGAAGTCCTTGGTGAAATTAGCAAAAGTGAAAAATGTGGAAATAATCCTCCCTGTTGTAAAACACGTGCCTAGCAGGCTAATTTAATGAAACACGGAGAGATTCACTCCACTTTTACTGCACTTTTTGTCCCTGTGTTCAAAGCTGCATTTTAACAAGTGACCACGCGGTCCGGAGACGTCCGGACCCCACGCTCACTCGGGGGGGTATACATGGCTAAGGCATAGCCATACGCCCCTTGAACAAAACATACACAGAACACCACTTATGTGCTAGCATTGTGTTTGAAAATTTTAAATTGTTAAGCTTAGGTTAATTTGTTGCCATGAACATGTTTTCATTACGTGAATTATGTGTTTATGTGAAAATTGCCATTGAAATGCCTGCCATTATGCATCATGAAAATTATCTCCTGTGTAGCACAGCGATGAACAAGACTAGGGGTGGGGCACATTCAGAGAGCTACGCCGAAACACCCCCAACTCCCTGACAAGTCCTTTGCAGACATATTCCGCGATCGCTGTAGAGCTTTGCTTCGCAAGCTCCAGCTCCGGGTCCCGTAAGGCGAAAGATGGCGAGATCCGCGACCGTTGTAAGCCGTGCTTCGCAGGCTTCAGCTCCGGATCTCACAAAATAATGCATGGTGAGCTCCTCGACCACTGCAAGTTTCTGCTCCAGGAGCAGACATGGTCGATCCCCCACTCACAGCAGGCCTTGCTTCGCAAAGCCCCTGCTCCGGGATCGCACCTGGTAGGCGTGGCAATTTCCCCGACAGCAACGAGCCTTGCTTCGCAGGGATCCGTGCCAGGTCCCTGAAGCCAGCCACCATGAGGTTCGCAACGACAGTTAGTTTTGCTTCGCAAAGATCTAACCTTAAGTCTAGCGACGCTCACCAAAAGAACTCCCGTTCCGAGCCATGGAACGGCTCACCTTAGCAATCCCAGCGAACAGTATAACTACAAGTCCCGGGATTGGCTATTTGCCTTAGGAAAGCTAAAATACGGTGAAAGGAGTCTGGCCATTAGAACCAGGAAACCTTCGTAACCTAGAAACTACGTGGGAAAAGACATCAGCCGTTAGAGCCTCAAGTGGGATGTGCATAGGTTCTGGCCGTTGGAACCAAAACCTCATGCGCCCCTACAACAGTTTCTACCGTATAAAAGTCTACCCTAAACGCAAAGTTAAATAAAGAACTCGGCAGAAAAGAAAGGAGAATTCTATAAGTATGGAAAATATGTCTGCAATGAAAAACTCAAATGAAAAATAATTAAAGATAAAACCCCTTCAAGCATTGGGGGTAGCTGCAGCTTCCACGACCGCGGTCTCGGGGACATCGGCTTCAACTGAGGCTGGCGGAGTCGGCTCATTGGAAGGCGGAACTTTGTCACGGGAAGGTTCAGAGGTCCCCGCCTCTCCGGGATCTCCCGCTTCAGGGGCTCCAGCACGTTCGTCAATGTTGTAAGTTTGGACGTACGCCTCTCGGCCTTGATCCCACACCTGTAGCTTCTCCCTCATGGCGTCGGCATCCTCTCCCAGATAGCCTAGTACCTCCGGGTTCACTTTCCAGAGTTGATGCATGAGGACCACATGCGATATATTAATCGTCCTGTTCAGTATCACCTCGGCATCCTCCTTCTCCTTCAAGCGCTCCGCCTCGGAGGTTGCCAGCTGTGCCTCCGCGACAGCTAATTGAGCCCTTAGTTTGTCCATCTCGGCCTTGGAGGCATCCCGCTCTCCCTTAAGAGAATCAATCTCCTTGCGCTGCTCCCTATTTTGGTTCAGCACGGATTGCTTCTCGGTCACATGCCCCCTGGCAGTGAATTGCAAGGCTCCGATCTCTTTATCCTTCTCGGCGAGCCCCAACTTCAGCATAGACACGAGATCCCTGCTCCTCTTATGAAGTTGCTCCTCCTCGTGCAGCTTACTCTGAAGAGTGGAATATTCCTCTTGCTGCTTAAGGAGGAGATCATTTTTTGATTGCAAGCGGGCTTCCAAGGTATCCTTCTCCACCCTGGCTTGGGACAGCTCTTCCCGGAGCTTGGAGTTTTCGGCCTTCATCTCATCCGACTGCTGTCTGAACTCATTCTCTGCCTTGGCCCGGTACTCTTGATATTTGGCAAGATATTTCTTGTCTGCCTCTTCCTCAGCCGTGCGCCGGGCCTGGTCAATCTTCTCCGAAACCTCCAAGGCCTGTTGGGTCAGTTTCTGCTTCTCCGCCTCCAAGGCCTGGCGAGCCACCTGGCTCTCCTCCAGCTGAACCAGAACTGCACCCACCTCCCGGAACGAGCGTTCCGCGATCAGAGAGGCCTGCATGGAAAGACAACGCAATGAGTTAAGCAGAACCAAATGTGCTAAGACAGATGATCCCAAAGCTTAACTGATGGCTTACCCCGGACAATTGTTGCTTCACGGCATGTGTCAGCAGCAGCGGATCCTTGCTGCTACTGATGGCCCATTTCTCAGAATTGAGCTCGCACAAGCTCAGGGCCATGTCCTCCATCATCTCCGCTCCGAACGGCGCCAATGCACATCCAAGCCTAGGCACCAGCCTCTTCTCCAAGGCTGGGCCATCCAAAACCGCTCCAGCCGGGTGAAGAGACCTCACCCCCTCGGCCAACTCAGCTCTCTTCACGGTAGACAAGTTGTCTGCCCTTCCCTGAGTAATGGCCTTCTCAGCCTCCAACCGCCTCTTCAAAAAATTATCGGCCCGTCTTACACCCTCCAGGAGGGCAGCGGGGAAACGGGTTGGTTTCTGCGGGAAGTGGAACTTCAGGCCAGGCAGAGGAAGGTTTGTTTGCTGAGAAGAAGGAGACCCCGAAAGGGTGGACTCCCTTTGGGCTGGAGGAGGAGGCAGACGGGGTATTAAGGCCCTGGTCTGTTGTTTTTGCTGCTGCGGTGGCGGAGGTGACTGCCTTTGTTGTTGTTGTTGCCTTTGCTGCTGCGGCAGCGGAAGTAATTGCCTTTGTTGTTGCTGCTGGTTTGGATGTTGTTGCTGCTGCCGCTGTGGCGTTGGTGATTGTCTCTGTTGTTCTTGTTGCTGCTGTTGTTGTGGTTGTGGTTGCTGTCGTTGCTGTTGTTGTTGCCTTCGACCAGGAGAAGAGTGTCTAAGGCGTTTCTTCTCGGCACCCTCAGCATCCCCTCCGGGACGCTTGCTCACCCCAGTCGTCTTCACGGGGAACACAAGCCCTTCCCCGTCACTGCTGCTACTCGAGACCATCATAGTCTCGGAAGGCCCGTCGGCAGGAGACTTCTCTACCCCCGGAGATGCTTGCGCCTCGCCACTTGTCCTCTTGGGGATGGCAGCTTTACCTCCCCTACCAGCCTGGGCCTTCCGTCCTTTCCCCTTGGACGGGTCTTGGCTGGTGGCAGCCTTCTTAATGAGCAAGGTGACTCTCCCCAACATCTTGGCTTCTGGGTACTCTGCAAGAAACATACGGAGCAAGGTTAACGAACCAACAAGCAGTGAAAAAGAAGATAAGCAGAAGACAAGACAATCAACAGCATAAAAGCACAAGCAAGTCCGCCAGCAGGGAACAAGAAACAAGAAACAAGAAAAAGAAAAGTTTGAAAGGGACGACCATGCACGAGAAACGTGGATGGCCTTCCCCGAGCAAAACAAAACACCGCTTCCTGCTCCAGGAAGCTCCCGTACTCCTTGAAGTCCGGGAATGATATGCTGAGGGAAGAAGGGTCAACCATGATGACACCTTCTGGCAGACTACCGTCACTCAGACACCCGAGGAGCTCATCTACCCTATCGCAATATCTGTCAAAGGATATCCTACGCAGATCTAGCCTAAGGAAGCGAGGATCGAACCCCATCTGAGAGGTCCGGGAAACCTCAGACAGGCTGGGGGTGTGGATCAATCGAAAACTAGTTTTACCTCTCCCGGAGGTACCAGCCCCCGGAGTCCCTTCGTTAGGGTAAGCCGCGGCGTGGCGAGCCTCGATCTCCTCTTCCTCCGGCTGAGGGTCGGGGAACCTCTCCGCCCAACTAGGGGATAAAGTATTCTTGTCCCGGGCTGCTTGGTTGATCACCTTGGACAGCTCCAGGGCAATCTGCTCCCGGATGTCAGTAGACACCTGACTTTGCCCCCTGCCACTCACTGGCTCAATGTTTTGGAAAGAGGCGAGTAGCCCATACTCCCTCAAAGATTCGGAGGTCATAAGCCCCTCTACTTTCAACTCTTCCTCCGAGAGCCCTTCGTAGAACTTGGACCTCCTTATCATCTCCGCACAGCGAGGTGTCCGCGGAACGACTTCTGCAAAATTCAAATACAAGCATTAGAGATCCTCCCGAAAGGCAAAGCAAAAGCAAAGAAACAAAGTTGAAAAGGAGAGGAAGGAGCACTTACCAGGGATTTTGAAGTCCAAAGATAGGGCTGGCACCCTCTTCAGTGGGAAGCCAGTCGTCAGGAACCAGTACTCCCGGAGGTCTGGAACCCTCGCGGTATGACAGGTGGGACACATCACGTCCGGGTGCCTCTCCAGCCTGTAAAATCCCACCTTGTCTGAATGACCCCTCATGGGCTGAGACTTCAACCCGTAGAAGTACAGCACCTCCTCCGGGGTAGGAGCTTCCAGTTTCCGGGACTTGCAAAAGATGAACCACCCCGCTAGGAGCTTGTAGCTGGGGGGAATCAACTGGAAGGGGGCAATCCCCACCTTCACACAGAAATTGTCAAAGTAACTTCTTAGGGGCAAGTGCGCCCCACACACTATGTGTGCCCAGCTCCAGGCACCAAAACCCTCGTGGCTCTGACTAGCCGACTCGCCCGGCACCGACAGACGGTGCCACATCAGGCCTGGGATGTTCTTCAGGCCTGCCTCTGAGGAGTACAGCTCCAGCATGCCGTAGTTCCTGAACAGGTTCGGCTTCTGGTCCATCTCCCAGATTGAACTATTGGTAGTCGGCGGGCTAGCCGCGACCACTCTTGTCTTTCCTTTCCCCTTTGCGCCGGCGATAGGGGAACCCTTCTCCTGGGCAGAATCAGCCTCCGCCGCAGCGAGGAGTTGTTCCTTTGAGACATTCGTCACTGAACAAAAGAAACAAAGAAGAAAACACTCTAAGCAGTCAGCACCCTTGTCATACCCTAGTGGTATCAAAGGCGTTGGGGAGACCCTCCCCGAAAACTGCTTGGAGAGGCTCCCACCGAGCTTGCCGAAGGGTTGGCACCATGCCACCCGAAGGACAGCAAGGAGCCAAACTCAGACTCCGAGCCTAAGCCCGCCGAGAGAGGTGTTTCTCCAGAGAAAGACACCCTAAAGGCGTTCATGCTTATGCCCTAAAACAGCAAACCAGAACAACGCAAGCAAGACAAGGAACGACTTTCCAAACGCAAATCGTCAAAGCATGCAAAAGAGACTACTTATCGACTCACATCAATCACATGCCTATCAAAGCCCTATTCACGCATGCACATAGGCGATAATGGCAGAAACCTCAACTCTAACAACTACCAACAACCTAAGGTTTGGGAGGAAAGAGCAAAGTAGAAATACTTACTGGTATTCGGGTAGTTGAAGGTTGAAGGAGTAACCGGATCACTGCACAGCACGATCGCGAGAAGTAAAACCTGCAAAGACGAACGGCGATTCAAACCCTGAACTTCGGCAAATAAACCCACTGCCAAATCAAAAGAAAAGTTTCTAGATCCCTTACCAAAAGAAGTGGCAAGTTCGAAGGAATGGAAGCTTGGGAGCCTGAGAGTTCGAAGGTTTGGGAATCTGAAAATCCGAAAGATAGAGAATTTGAAAGCGTAAAGAGGAAGAAAGGTCCATTCCCTCGTTTTTATAGCAGGGAAGAAGTCGTTTCGAATTCCTCAAATGAACGGTCCCGATCTTCCCATTCCGTGTGCATCAGATCCAACGGCTGGAGATGAAGCGACGATCCTATTTATGACTCCTCGGATGGGAATAAAGTATTTATTTCCCATCATTATACCACCTCGGGCCCGGAGTACCATTAAAAACCGTCAAATCATTACTCAGATGCCTGACGCACGCATACTCAACCAGTCGCCTCACGCACACGTCTTGGTCGCAGAACCATTCCCGGCATGACGCGTGGCCCTTGCCGCATTTGAGTACTTGAGTTCAAACAGAAGAAATTCCCTTCCTTTTTCATACTAACACTCAGGCGGGAAAAAGGAACACTTCCGGGAACACAGAAGGTGGCCCCCTCGCCTAATCTAAGAAACCGGAATACCCGGAGGACTGTACAAGATCCCGGATCTCTCAAAGCTCCGTGACCTTGGGGGATAAATGTTATCCAGATCTCCGGATAGCGTTTAGATGGATATCCTTGGGGAAGCAGAATTATCAATGTCTTTCACGGTAGGTGACCAGAGCTCGCGGATGGACAGAAAGGCTTCGCCTCTCCCGTTTAGTGTCCGGATTACTCTTTCAAGCAAACGCGACACGGAAGCTCGTCAACTCTCCCGGACTCCCGAAGGGGTATCCTTCGGGGAAGCTCCTTCCAGGAGAAGCTCTTCAAGTGGTCTTCGCGGAAACAGTTCCGTGCCTCGCACGGAACAAGACCAGGCGGTCGAGTCGTGGAGGAGGCATATTTGGAATGATATCCACCTGACACAGGATCCCGCCTGACACGCCCGACAGGTCAAAGCCGCACACATCCCAGCACGCCTAAGGGTACCTTTTCGCCTACTGTTCCGCTGACAACTTGGAAAAGACGGCTGACTTTGTGTATTCCCCATACTTTCACGTAAATATACCCACATAGAGTCTTGTAGCCATGCTACTACAGTAATTGTATCCCCTATTTATGGCTGGTGTAATTAAGACTCATGGACGTAGAGAAAAACCCTAATCCAAAACCCTAGCTATAAAGACCCCCTCATTTTACAATAGGAGGGACGGCCAACAAATCACATAGCAAGAACTCTACTAAAATCTCTCTAGCTTCAAGAGAACCCGAGAGAAACACTGTGAGTGGGTGAAGTTCTTGTACACCAGCCATTTTACTGTAATTCTTTACAAGTATAATTACATCGACTCGTGGACTAGGGCTTGTTAACGCCTGAACCACGTAAAAATACTGTTTGTTTAGTTACATTTCTGCACTTCTACAGTTCTTATCTTTTTATTATTCTGTTTGTATTCGTTTCCGAAAAACTCGGTAAACACAAATAAATATAGATTTGTTGACGGTGAGAACTCGTCAACGAAGTTGAGTTGGAAAAATTATCAAATCAAGATCACTAATCGAAAAGCTGTAAAAATTTGAACGATAACTCAAGAACAATGATAGAACAATAATGGTGAATTCAATCTTTCATTCACACTTAAGCCTCTGCTACAGTAAAAATTCCAACCCCCTTTCAAGTGGTCTTAGAGTTCATTTTATAGTAGGCTCTAATGGCCTTAGATACATAGTGGTCCAGGAGACCATAGGGTACATAAGTACTGTGTCAGGGGAGTGGTTTCAGAGGTCATGGTTGTACATCCCGTACAGGAGCAGGTGTCAGGAGGATGTCTCCACCACTTGTCTGTACCCACGATGAGATGTTTGGTGGCAGGCGTAGTGGCGCAGGAGGTAGTGGTGTCGGCTCTGACCTATGGCCGTAGACGTACGGACCATGATCCTTACCCCAGCAGTCTCATTGGCACTGGTATCCGTACTCAGTACTTGGTCGTACAAATATGTCCCATTCGACTCGTACTGGATCTCTTAAGCATAGGGATCTCAAGGTGTAAGGAATGGGACCCTTGGTGTGAGGTGGAGATCTTGGGTCCTTGGCATGAGATATCCGAAGCCTCCTGAAGTCACTCACGAGTCTGAGCGATAGGCATGTGGCCCTGGCTGATGTCTAAGGATGCGTGGCGAGACGCCCTCCTTGCGACCCCCTTGATGGCGTGGCTCCCTAGCTGTTCACAAGGTCGAGTGCGTTGTGGATGTGGCCCTCATGAGGCCATGGGCGCCGAGACCCGATGACAGGGCTACCACAGTGAGGCCACTCGAGCCTAAGGCGAGGCCACTCGGGTGGCGTAGCTGAGACATCTCGCGAGGCCCTCCGGGTAGCGTGGTCGAGACCTCTCGCGAGGCCACTTGGGTGGCGTGGCCTAGGCATCTTGCGAGGCCCTTTAGGAGGCGTGGCCTAGACATCTCGCGAGGCCACTTGGGTGGCGTGGCCGAGACCTCTCGCGAGGCCCTTTGGGAGGTGTGGCCTAGACATCTCGCGAGGCCCTTTGGGAGGTGTGGCCTAGACATCTCGCGAGGCCACTTGGGTGGCATGGCCGAGACCTCTCGCGAGGCCACTTGGGTGGCATGGCCGAGACCTCTCGTGAGGCCACATGGGTGGCGTGGCCGAGACCTCTCGCGAGGCCACTTGGGTGGTGTGACCTAGGCATCTCGCTAGGCCCTTTGGGAGGCGTGGCCTAGACATCTCGCGAGGCCACTTGGGTGGCGTGACCTAGGCATCTCGCGAGGCCCTTTGGGAGGCGTGGCCTAGACATCTCGCGAGGCCCTTTGGGAGGCGTGGCCTAGACATCTCGCGAGGCCACTTGGGTGGCGTGGCCAAGACCTCTCGCGAGGCCCTTTGGGAGGCGTGGCCTAGACATCTCGCGAGGCCACTTGGGTGGCGTGGCCTAGACATCTCGCGAGGCCCTTTAGGTGGCGTGGGCTGGCGAGGCCAAGCGAGGCCATGTCGCCTCGCGCCTAGGCATCCGAGCGGGGCCGTGCGAGGCCATGACATCTTAGCATCCATACCTTGCAAACCGCGTGTCACGCGGCACCGATCCCATGGGGCGTGGATCCCGACTCGCGACGCGACGGTATGATGGCTTCCCGAGACAATGGCGGCTCAAGGGCCTTGCCTTAACCTCATATTTTCCCTTGATGAGATTTTGAGCATCAACAAGATTGATTAAATAAGGTTACAACTCTATAACTGAAAGTACAAATAAACAAAATAGAAGAAGAAGAAGAAGAGAAGAAGAATGGAATAGTGAAAAATACAACTCTAAGCAAAAGATTACAAATAAAGTAAAAGTGTTTGGAACACAAGAAAAGATGATTACAACTCTAAACAAAATTACAAGTAAATAAAACAAGAGGAATGAGAAGAAAAGCAATAGAGGAAATTGTAAGAACAAAATAAAGAAAACTCTCACTTACACAACCTAAGTGAAGAGTGTTGGGGATCACCAACTTGAACAAGGTTTAAAACCTTTGTCCAAAAGCTTATTTCCCCCTAACTCAAGCACTAAGGGATCTCTCTCAGATATTGGAAAAGCTTTCTGGAATTATCAAGCCTCAAGGTGTTTCTAGCCAAGTGCTCTAATGGATAGAAATTTTGTGTCTTACAAGTGAGCTATAGGCTCCTATTTATAGAGTTTAGAGACACCCTATGAATTTCAAATTCCACCGACCCTCATGGCTGTTACCAATGTTTAATTGGATTATTATGGAATTAAAAATGAGATTTGGGAGTTATTTGGGTTTTTTGAGCCGTTCAACAAAGATTGAAAAAACTAAAAAATGGTCAGTTTTTAGCCTGTGGCCGCAGCTAGAGACATTAGTGGCCGCGGCCACCGACCATTTTCAGCACTAAAAAATGTGTTGTTTTTCCAAATGGTTCCAAACTCTCCCAAATGATTTTGTAACTCCCAAAACACATTATTGGGGTTAAAATCAAATCTCTAACAGCCATATCACATATGGCTTTATGAAATTTATCTCAATCTTGTGTAACAACAATTTTATACAATAAAGGGTAATATTTGGAAGTTACAAATTTGTAACACCAAATATGTTACATTATTTGGATATATCTCATATATCTAAATATTGTAACTCTCTATTATATGTTACAGTATGTGACACACTTTGTCACATTTATTTAATCTAAAACATTATATTATAATATAATGTAATATAATATTACATTATATTATAAAATAATATAGCATTCCCCCACTAGATTAAATAGTTATCTATTGTAACACTTATTTAATCAATCATTATATTTTGAAATATAACATATCCCCCACTTGATTAAATAAGAACTCTCTCTTATAGGAGTCATTGCATTAGTGCATAAAGCAAAGTGTTTTTCAACTTGAACTTTACTATAGTGTAATTATCACAAAATTTGTCAAAAATTAGGTTGCACTAAGCATTGAACCATCTTTTCATGATGACAAATCGGTGATAACACACACACCTTTGCGATGTTCACTTGAGACCTCTATGTCTCGCTTTGCACTGTTAATGGCCATGTGCACTTTCCATTCATGGACGTTCTTGAGAATACTCCCAATTCTCATGAGAGGCGGCACCACCCCTAGGTCCATATAGGTAGAATTCTTACAGTATTTCGTTACCAAAAATACTTGTCTTTAAAAGACTAAATTCTATTAAAAAACCTTTCGGTTTTAACCCTCAACTTGGTAACACACAAGTACTCAATATCTCAGATGGGACTTATTTTGAGTACAACTAATATTCACTTGATTGACTTGTCATTACCTATTGAACCTAACACTAGTTGAATAACTAGTGTTAAGATAGGTTACCATCAATCGTGAATCTTTTTAGGGAGTTTAAGTCCCATCCCTCGAGATGATGGAGCCACTAAATCCCTCGTTAGTGACTTAGTGAAAGGATCCACCAGATTTTCACTTGTTCTCACATAGGATATTGAGATGACTCCTCTTTGAATCAACTCTCTTACATATCCATGTCTTAGACTAATATGTCTAGACTTCCCATTATACACTCCGTTGTATGCTCTAGCCAATGTCGCTTGGCTATCACAATGTATCAATATAGTAGATACATTATCTTTGATTAGGGGAATCTCTATCAACAGATCCCTTAACCATTCGGCCTCTTTTCCGGTAGCAGCTAGAGCTATGAACTCTGCTTCCATAGTGAAATGAGATATACAGGTTTGCTTCTTGGAACCCCAAGAAATTGCACCTCCACCAAGTGTAAATACCCAACCAGTTGTGGACAAGTTGTCCCCAAGATTGGATATCCAACTTACATCTATATATCCTTCTAATATCGAAGGAAATTTGGAGTAGTGAATGCGTAGTCCTTTGGTTTTCTTGAGATAACCTAGGACTCTTCCAATTGCCTTCCAGTGATCCACACTTGGATTACTTGTAAACCTACTAAATTTACTTACCGCAAATGCTATATCAGGTGTAGTACACTGGGCAGCGTACATTAGACTCCCTATAGCACTAGCGTACTCCAATTGAGTCACCGCTCTTCCTTCATTCTTCTCTAGTTTTATACTATGATCGAATGGAGTATTGGCATCTTTAACCTTGAGATGGTTAAATTTGTTCAATACTTTCTCAACATAGTGGGCTTGCCCTAACGCAAAACCCCCACTATGTTTCTTTACTTTGATACCGAGTATGGTATCAACTTCTCCAAGATCTTTCATCTTGAAGGTTGATGATAGAAACCTCTTCGTTTCTTCTATCCCTTTCATGCTATTACTTAGAATAAGCATGTCATCCACATATAAGCAAACAATGATCACATATCCCTTACAAGTTTTGGAATATAAACACTTGTCTCCATTGTTATGTCTAAACCCATTAGACATGATGGCTTGATCAAATTTCTCATGCCATTGCTTAGGAGCTTGTTTCAATCCATATAAAGATTTTACAAGTCTACAAACTTTATGTTCATATTTTAGTAGGACAAACCCTTCGGGTTGTTCCATATAGACCTCCTCATTGAGGTCACCATTAAGGAATGTCGTTTTGACATCCATTTGATGAACATACAAGTTGTGTATAGAAGTTAAAGCGAACAAAATTCTTACAGAGGTTGTTCTTGCAACAGGCGCATAAGTATCAAAATAATCGATACTCTCCTTTTGCCTAAACTCTTTAGCTACTAAACTAGCTTTAAAGGTTTGGATAGTGCCGTCAGTGTGGTATTTTATCCTAAATACCCACTTACACCCAATTGGCTTAGACCCCAGTGGGAGGTCTACCAATTCCCAAGTGTTATTGGAAAGAATGGAATCCATCTCATCATTGATGGCTTCTTTCCAAAATGCACTATCTCTCGATTGCATAGCTTCTCTATAAGTCTTAGGATCATCCTCAACGAGAAGTACAATAGGAATTTTCCTAATAACTTCCTCTCTATTTCCTTCTACCATGTAGAACGAAATTCGTTGAGAATCTATCTCATCCACTACTAGACTTTTATGGTTTTTAAGCCTTTGACTTCTTCTAGGTTTAAAGGGTTGCTTTACATCCTTTTGAGAGTTCTCTTCTTGAGAATCAACTTTGGATGTAGAAGCTTGAGAATTGTTCTCATATAGCAAATTCTCCTTTAGAGATGTTGAAGCTTGAGAATTGTTGTCACATAACATATTCTCAAAAAATTCAACTTCTCTAGATTCAATCACAATATTAGACTCTAAGTCTAATAGCCTATAAGCTTTACTATTGTTGGCATAACCAACAAAAGCACACTTTATGGCTCTTGAACCTAACTTTGTTCTATTAGGTTCGTTTTTCTTGCAATATGCAAGACACCCCCACACTTTGAAGTATCGTATGTTGGGTTTTCTTTCTTTCCATAACTCATATGGAGATATCTCATTTTTCTTCATCGGTATTCGATTAAGAATGTGACAAGCGGTTAAAAGCGCTTCACCCCATAAGTTGAAGTTCAACTTAGAAAACACCAACATAGAATTTATCATCTCTAGATAAGTCCTATTTTTCCTTTTGGCAACATCATTGTGTTGTGGTGTATAAGGTACAGTGCACTCATGAATTATACTATTTTCTTCACAAAATGTATTGAATTCATTAGAGAAGTACTCTCCTCCTCTATCACTTCTTAGCACCTTAATCTTTTTATTTAGTTGATTTTCAACTTCTAATTTATACAATTTAAAAGCATCAAAAGTTTCATCTTTATGCTTTAAAAGAAACACATAGGTATATCTACTTAAATCATCTAAAAAAGTAAGAAAATACATTTTACCACCTCTTGTTAAAACACCATGTGAAAATTTCTCAAGCAAATAATCACTAATTTCATTTTTAGTTGTCTAAATAATCTCAAAATCACTTAAACAACTTTTGTCCGTTTTCTAAGAGTCTCTTTGAGATTCTTTTGAAAACATCATGTTGACATTAATTGATTTTCTCCTCAAAATAAATTTGAAGATGTCAATTTTTTAAACACTTAAATCAAAGAAAATAAACCCTCAATGATTTATTTAAACACTTTGATTTCTAATGCTTTGGTTTAAATTATCTCCACATTGAGATTAATTTAAAACATATCACCATCTTTAACAAGAATGAATAAAATTCTCTTCAACCTTATTCACTATTGGTATAAAGATTCAAAATTGCTTCTCCAATTTTGTAATGTCACTTCATTGAGACATTGAATATTTGAGAATTGTTGTCACTAAATAATTCTCAAATATTTTCTCTTTCGACCACACTTTTAGACTCCAAATCTATAGGTCAATATGTCATCCCATAATTTTGGATCCCCTTAATCCATTTTCTTGCAATAGCAAGACACATATCAAAAGATGTGACCCCCTTAGGTTCATCTTTTCTTATCTCATAAGTTGAGATGATCAACCCTTAAATGAGAAATTTTAATTTCTCAAATAATTCTCTTTATTTACCAAATAAATGGTAACTCGTCACATTGCAATAATAGAGGATAAAAAATATTTATATTATTATCACCTTAATAATCATATTATATGGCACACCATAATAATCATGATAATCCTCATGTATATATCAAAATACTTTTATATATTAACATAATTATGTCTCAAAGAAATTTCACATAATTTGTCAACATATATCCATCATATTAGCATACATTTTGAATCTCATAATTATATTGTAAGTATATCACAAATATCATACAATAATTCACATATCCAAATATTGATATATACTATTGATTCATAAAATCAATATATAGGCATGTCAAAAACTGCCTAATTATCATGCTTTATAAATTCTCAAAACATGATTTTCATGTCAAATGTTTGTACTACTATCTCACATATAGCATACACATAAGATTAACAACCCCTACATTATGTAGAGCTTGTCAAAAGTTCACTTCTAAGAATTACACATTAACTTCACAAATATATTTGTCAACTATGTTACAATGTATCTCATATTGTATTAACATGTTAACATCTACACAATTATTCATATATCAACATTTGAAAACATGCTAATACATGAAATAAATTTCATCACTATTATATAAAATAGTGTATACAATTACACTTACCTTGTCTTACCACCTAGTTCAATTGGATCCATCAAACATATCCAACCTCACTAGGTCTTGATTCATGATCTTGATAGTCTCACCTTCCATTGAAACAAACAAAGGGTAAGCTTTTGAATGTTAGGAAAAAATGTTTTGCCTCAATGGAAATTGATAATAATATTACAACTCTATGCAATAATATTACAAATACATATAGATTGATTAAATAAGGTTACAACTCTATAACTGAAAGTACAAATAAACAAAATAGAAGAAGAAGAAGAGAAGAAAAATGGAATAGTGAAAAATACAACTCTAAGCAAAATATTACAAATAAAGTAAAAGTGTTTGGAACACAAGAAAATATGATTACAACTCTAAACAAAATTACAAGTAAATAAAACAAGAGGAATGAGAAGAAAAGCAATAGAGGAAATTGTAATAACAAAACAAAGAAAACTCTCACTTACACAACCTAAGTGAAGAGTGTTGGGGATCACCAACTTGAACAAGGTTTAAAACATTTGTCCAAAAGCTTATTTCCCCCTAACTCAAGCACTAAGGGATCTCTCTCAGATATTGGAAAAGCTTTCTGGAATTATCAAGCCTCAAGGTGTTTCTAGCCAAGTGCTCTAATGAATAGAAATGTTGTGTCTTACAAGTGAGCTATAGGCTCCTATTTATAGAGTTTAGAGACACCCTTTGAATTTCAAATTCCACCAACCCCCATGGCTGTTACCAATGTTTAATTGGATTAATATGGAATTAAAAATGAGATTTGGGAGTTATTTGGGTTTTTTGAGCCGTTCAACAAAGATTGAAAAAACTGAAAAATTGTCAGTTTTTAGCCTGTGGCCGCGGCCAGAGACATTAGTGGCCGCAGCCACTAGCCTCTGTCCCACAAGCCGCAGCCACCGACCATTTTCAGCCTTAAAAAATGTGCTGTTTTTCCAAACGGTTCCAAACCCTCCCAAATGATTTTGTAACTCCCGAAACATATTATTGGTGTTAAAATCAAATCTTTAACAGTCATATCACATATGGCTTTATGAAATTCATCTCAATATTGTGTAACAACAATTTTACACAATAAATGGTAATATTTGGAAGTAACAAATTTGTAACACAAAATATGTTACATTGTTTGGATATATCTCATATATCTAAATATTGTAACTCTCTATTATATGTTACAATATGTGACACACTTTGTCACATTTATTTAATCTAAAACATTATATTATAATATAATATTACATTATATTATAAAATAATATAACACACATCGCCTACCAAGTGATGCGTCGCCTGAAACGTCTCGTCTAGGTTTCAAGCTTTAGGCAATGCATCACCTACAAAGAGGCGATGCAACGCCATATAGGCAGATCTAACTTTTCAAAAGTGACCTTAAACACCTCCAAATGCTCCCAAACTTTTTAATATATTTAGATACCTTATTGTATCACTTTAGACCCATAAAAGTCAATATTAGATACCTACAACAAAATCTCATAATTTCATTTCAAATTAAGTGAAAATCTTTAAGTGTTTTATACCACTTTATGTAAGACTACTTAACCATTATATTTAGTGCTAAGTAAACTCTCCATTGCAATATATTTTACGGTCTCTTTCATCCATGCATGACATATGGATATTATTCAATTTTTTATATTATAATATTTTTTCAAATCATTAGTGAAATCCACGTGTTATTCATTAATTTAAGAGAGTACAATAGAAAGTGTAATATAGAGTGTATTTAGTATTTCTCATTTAACAAATATCAACAAAACATTCATTCTCAATTCCTCCACTCAAAAATTGTGCCAAACTAAAATAGATCTACGTAAACAAAGGAAACGATAAGTTATGGTCATTGCACCATTGTTTCGACAAAATCAGAACCATTAATTAGGACCTTAACTTAAGTGATTCGTATATCAATGGTAGACAATAGAACCGCATGGGTAAGGACAATACGTATACTCGTGCCAGAGATTCACTCCAAATTAATATATTCTAAGATGAATAAAGTTTTGGTTGTCACTTGAAAGATATGACTTTGACGATCAAGTCAGTTCTCTCTACAATCTTATGGTTAGCAATTGAAAAAGTCTAAGGATCCTCAAGCGACCTCCAAGTTTACTATTTATTGAGATTTTCTAATGTAGTGCTTTAGCAACAACTTATCTCCCTACTCCACATTACTTGTCTATGTTTCAAACAATTGTGATTTTTTTAGGGATTTTTACGTAAAATACATTTTTGTACCATTGATATACGAATTTCATTTCATCAGAGACATGGTTCCCAGGAAGCAAATTTCAGTTCAGTATGTCCCTATTGAAGACCAAGTTGCTGACATTATGACCAAGCATTTACTTGTTCCTCGGTACTCAACTTTATGTAACAAATTGACTGTCCTTCATAGGCCATCAATTTGAGAGGTGTTAATCATATTAACTAATCTGCAACTATATTAGTTAATGAGTTATATTAGTTGTCTTAATCTGTTTTGAGTTGTTTTAGTTTTCCGCACTATTTTCTCTCTTGTATTTTTTTCTGTATTATTTTTTGCTATAAATAAATCGGTATAGAATCTCTGTGATATTCATTCAGAGCTCTTTTCATTTTACCTCTCTTACATTAACTAACACTACCATCGAAATCCATCGTTGACTTGCTGTTTGATTTTATAATGTTCTTGCATTGACTGCACATTTTTTTAATTAGGCCATATGGCATAGTTGTTACGATGTTTATCTAAGATAGATCTTGTATTGTTTTTCATATTCATGAATTAATTCATAATGTGTCATATTTTTGTTATGTTGTTGCTCATCATGCTTACTGTATTCTTTGTTTCATTCCCGCGTTGTTTTAGGACAGAGATTATAGTCATGCAACTCTGATTCAAATAAATTAACAACCTGTGATATACTATATTTTATGAGTAAAAGATTTTTCTAATTTTTTTTTTAGGATTTGTAGTTTTTTAGGTTTCTAATTGGTAGTGCAACCCATGATCAGCAATTTCTCTACAAAACTAAATGATCGATTAAAGGATTTTATAATTTAATTCCATGATATTGAAAGATTGATTTACGTTTGTTACCTCATTTATTTGGGGTTGTTTTGTGAATATTTTTTCCATCTTTCCTTCCAAATCTTGCCGAAAGTAGTTTCTGGTTAAATTTTTGTTGATTTTTGGCAACTTGATTGTGAGCGATGTAGGTTGATTTTTTCCGTTGAGTTCAGGAGCTTGATCGCCGCTGTTTATGGAGATTGGTCGTTGACTCGTTGCTGATCGCAAATGAGTGGTTGATTCGGCGTAGCGGTGAGAGACGAGGAGAAGAAGAAACCGCAATTTTGTTAAAATCTACATATTACCATATCTTAATAATTAACTTTGTATAACCGTATAAATGTAAATGTTACCCTTATTTTGTCCATATATAAAAAGACGTTTTTTTTTTTCCATAAGAATCGTCGTAATTTTGAAATTGGTTCTACCTTAGGCGCAGTAGAGGCAGAACTGGCATGTTATTCAGTTAGTTTTATATGAAATATGTATCTGAACTGGTCTTGTGTCTGGTTAAAGAAATGTGCAAAACGGTAACTTATATATAATTTTTAAGTGGAATTTGACTCCCATTGAGTTATAAGAAGCTAGAAAAGTAGATGCTTATTGAATCCTAGTATCATTTAAGATTGAATTCCATACCATGTAAGAATCAAACATGCGCTCAAGTATACTCATTAGTCATTAAGATTTCACTATTAATTAGTTCATAACACTATGGTGACAAACATATTTATTTCACAATGTGAAGAAAAAGAAAAGACAAAATTATTCTTTCAAAAACACATAATTAAAAGAAAATCAAAATGTCCCTTTTCCATGGCACGTGGCACATGGCCAAAAAAACTCTCCACGTTACATATATTAGTAAAAAAGGTAAAAAGAAAAGAAGTAAGGACAAGAGTTAGTCCAAAGAAGCAACATTCCTACTTCGAGCCAAATCTTCTCAGCACAAAGAAGCCGTGCCCTGAAAGCAAAATCGAGCTTCACTCTTTCAAAACAAATGTCCATGAGAGAGCTAAAACCATCCTACCCATACTCAAAAGCTGTACAGACAGAACCGACGGCAACATACCTACTACTGCCACAAGCCCTACCAGGAAAACAAATATTACCAGGCTTCAACACGCTTACCAGTGCACACCATTTCCATTGCTATACACACCATTTACCGACCCATTGGAAGACTTGTTTGCATGTCCGTTTTGGTGGGCTTTGGCCGGTGAGTGTCCGTTACTTATTCCATTGCTAACTGACTTGTTCACATGGCCATTGCCCTGAAGAACAGTTGCCAAGTTCCCGCATGCCGCTGCTATAAGTCCTGTAACACAACAGTAGAATTTAGTCATGTTCTGCCGAAAGCAGAACTTCAGATATTCTATACAGCCCTTCAAACTGCATTTCAGCATATTCATATTCAACAACATTTGCTGCACTTGGGCCAAAATTATTGCTATATACTAGCCTCATCAATGGCATTGAAGAAAAATAAAATAAAAATATTGACAATGATTTTAAAGAGAGGTTCGTTTGACATTCCTAGCTTTAAAGCAAGAAATGACCTATTAGGTCATCATCAATCAAGCATTGAACAAAGCAAAAAAAAAATAATACTAACAATCTGCAATATCAAGGTGAGTAAAAGCATACCCAAGAATGTCGCAGAAGGCTTTCCAGGTCTAGATTTAAACTCAGGATGGAATTGAACACCAACAAAATATGGATGACTAGTCAGCTCCACAATCTGTATGTAATACCAAATTATTTATCTTAGGCAAATAAGTATAGGTGCAATGTGTTCACAAATTAGGGGCTATACACTCCATATTCACCCTCATTGACCAGGTTTTCATATAAAACATAATTTGAACTACTGAAAAAAGTAGTTACCTCCATTCGCCGGTCTGTTTCATCTCTGCCAACAAATGATAAACCAGCATTTTCAAGTTGTGATACCATATCAGGATTGACCTACATACAGAAGTCGGCTTTTTAGTGTCTACTATATACACCAAATCATCTACTTTGTTGTTAGAATGCTGCATACCTCATATCTATGACGATGACGTTCATCAACAAAATTTACATTGCCATATCTGAAATCACAATTCAAGCCATCATTATTTAAATTATTATGAATGTTTTAAAAGATTTGATCACACATAATCAAAACCAAAACTCCTTTTTTTCGAAGAAAAAACATCTCTAGCACATATAATAAACAATATTGTAGTAGACCATCAAAGGAATTATATATGTTTAAAGTATTTCAAAAAATATAAACTTAAATTCAGTTCTATGTCCTTACAACTTCGCAGATTTGCAGTCTGCAACCTTGAAACAAGTTCTCCTTGATCCCAATCGCATGGTTCCCCCCATATGAGTTTTCGAACCCTGCTCCGAAAACATCAACTCTCTTAACTAAGATTGAAGGGAAATAAACATTAACATTAGATTGATAAAAAGTTCACTTTTGTATTGCACACCTCTGGCATAAATATGACACAAGGATTTTTCGTTTTGGGATCAAACTCCGTGCTATTAGCTTCATGTAAATTAAGAACGGATTGTGCAAACTCAATAACAGCAATCTGCATGCCCAGGCAAATTCCTAAATATGGAACTTTGTTCTCTCGAGCATACTTTGCTGCAAGAATTTTCCCTTGAACTCCTCTGTCACCAAACCCTCCTGGAACTAGAACACCATCAGCACCCTGAAAGCGAAAATAGTTCCTAGGGTTAAGTGAAGAAAATAACAATGAACGACCACTGAGTCACTGACCCTAACACTGATAAAATGATTATGGATGAAGAGAATCACCTTCAAAAGATCCCATGCTGCTTCATGGACCTCTGGAGCCTACACATAGCGAAATAGTAAATATTAAATTCAAACTATGTAGAAACTGAATATATGGCTCTACAGCGAACCAAAATCAGTCCTCACCTCATCAGCAGTTGCATCTTCGAGGTCACCTGCGGCAACCCAGTCCACAATAAGTTTCCGGTGGCAAGCTACAGAGGCATGCAAAAGAGCCTGGCACAAGAGGTTAACACATTAGAACCTATATCACAGGTGTACTCAAGCTATGTCTCAGGAACCTAAAGAAGTTAAAACCAGAATTTGAAAACATTACGCATAGCAATACGCATGAAGCAGCATACCTTCAAAACAGAGAGATAAGCATCTGAAAGGCCAGTATATTTTCCAACCATTGCAATTCTGACCTGTAATAATCATGACAATTAATAGCATGCAACAGGTGCCAAAGAAATGAGAGAATCCCCAAACACTGTCTAGAAACCTACTGTATCATGCAACTTGTCACAGAGTTTTGTTCTAGCAGTCCACTCCTTCAAATCAGGATCTCTAGCAACACTGCATGTGTTATGGCCAAGTTAAAATTTATATTTGACAAAAATAAAAATAAAACAAATATAACAGTTAAAGCCGTGTCAACATAAACGAGTGATATAAGAAACAGAAAATACTTCAAGAAGCAAAAAATGAATTTATAAAACAAACCCAAGAAGGTTCAGTTCTTTCAGGATTGCTTCATGTGCCTTCTGATCCTAATTTGACAACCAAGGGAGGAAGAGACAAAAAAAACAAATCAAGATCTTGCAAGAAATAAGTGTACCCATGGCAAAGAAGGATCAGTACTCCTAATTAAAACAGTTTATTAAACTACTTACTCTTAATAGCAAAGGAATATGCCATATGTTTGGGACATCATACAGAGTGACAATGTTATCTGACTGCAACAATGTTAAAAAATAAGATATAACTGTTCAAATGAAGAAAAAATGGAATAACATCACAATTTATGTAACAATGCTATTTGTACCGGCACATGACAAAACTGAGCAAGCTTCGCCTTTACATTTTCATCCAGTGCCTGTCAATGACAAATGAAATTTAAAATTTAAGATTACTGCTTGAAAATCTAAGATGTAGCATTGTAGAAGTGTGTACCTTGGTACTGCGGCAAGCTAGAATATTTGGTGTCAAACCCAGTCCTCTAAGTCCCCGAACACTATGCTGTGTCGGCTTTGTTTTCTGAAATTGAAATTTGATCAAAAGTTGAGACAAATGAGTGATCAAGCATATGAGCTAAAAAAAAATTAATGCATATCAAGTCGCCATATTGAAAAAATCGAATCTAGTATCAGCATAAAGAATTTTCAATGAAAATTTCACTAATTGATACTTGTCCATGATACCTGCTCGCCAACAACATTAAGAACAGGAACGAGGCTGACATGAATCAAACAGAAATTGCCAGGCCCTAATGAAAGAAAACATTTTGTATGAGAAACTGGCTTGCTCATCATACAAATTAATTTACATGAAATTTTGAAATAAAGACAGACAGTAACGAATCATTTGAACTTACCAACACGATATGAAAATTGACCAAGTGCTTCAATAAATGGCATGGATTCAATATCCCCTGCATCAATAATGCAAACTCAAGCTTTTAAGAAACAAAAAATAATGATAATAATAATAATAATAATATAGTTATCATAGGCATAGCCTAGTGATCCTACACCTCTGCTCACAAAGAGGAGGTTTCAAGTTCGAATTCATCTCCCCCAGTGGCCAAAAAAAAAAGAAACAAAATAATAAAAAACCTAATCCAAGAACAGAAATGAAAGCACAGTACCTATAGTTCCTCCCAATTCAATGACACAAACATCAGCTGGACCTTCTTTCCCATCAACTGGTACCACTGCCACACGCTCTATCCACTCTTGGATAGCATCAGTGATGTGTGGAACAACCTTTTGTAAACAAAAGAGGAAACAAAATTAGTTAAGCATATTGTTGTCCAAAATCCAAATCATCGTGTAAAAGCTAGAATTACAACATACCTGGACAGTTTTTCCAAGATAATCTCCTTTTCTCTCTTTGTTAATAACAGACTGTCAAACCAATTAAGAGATGAGAAAGTGTCGGCTGAAATAATTTTCATGACACTTATAAACATTAGTTAAACATGGCTCTCGGAAAGAAAAAGCATAGCAAATAACCTGATATATTTTTCCAGTTGTGATATTGTTGTCACGAGTTAGTGTTGTGTCCAGAAAACGCTCGTAGTTTCCGAGGTCAAGGTCCACCTTCACAACACCAAATTAAATAAAAAAACCAGATAATCAAGTAAAACTAACATAAATGAAACAAAAAAAAGAAAAAGAGGCCCTCATAATTTAATCCCAATGGCATGTATAACCCTTCTCAGTCAACAAAAACATACCTCACCACCATCATCTAAGACAAACACCTCCCCATGCTCAAACGGAGACATAGTCCCCGCATCCGTGTTCAAATAAGGATCTGCAGGTAATGTAACCATTACAATTGTAAGCCAAAACTCAACCATTAACATATTGACTTCCAAAAGGTCAGCTTCTCTAAAACATACAGGCTAGTATAGGAAGCTATAAAATTTCAGGTTACAATACTAAGACCTTACAAAATCTTGTTACAACATAGTTAAGGCAAACGTGACAAATTATACATAAAGCAACATAATTCTATTGAAAACTAAGCCTGATCATGATAGCCAGTAACACTTTAATCAGGAATTTTACAGTATATTATAAATAGTTTATACTCAAGTATGGTATTCTCCGGAAAAATATTATTTCTCAATAAACATAAAAAGGATACATTTCAAACAACCCCAATGAGAAAAATATGAAACTTAAACTAAATACACATGCAATGCAACAAAAGTAATACTGGAAGAAAACAATACCAATCTTAATAGAAGTAACGCGAAGGCCACAAGCCTTGAGGAGCACACCAACACTACTTGCAGTGACCCCTTTGCCAAGTCCACTAACAACACCACCAGTCACCAGTACGTACTTCATGTTTGGACCTCACAAAGACCAAAAAAACAAAACAATATGGCTCTGCTCTGACTGCTGCTGCCGTCCACACAGAGAAAGCCAACGTGTTACTAAGATTATATAGAGAGAAATATATCAATAAATTAAAAGAAAAAGAATAGCAGAGGTAAACAATGATAGTAACGGCTAAAGATAATAGAAGCCATAACAAGTACTAAGTTAACACTGAGACAAACCCAGTTTGCTTCTTGCTCTGATAAAACCAAAGAGTGAGAAAACAAAGAAAAAATATTTAAAGGGTGGGGATCAATGAACGGATAAAGAGATAAACATTAGACAAGGTGATATTTTTTAATACTAAAAATAAATTAAAAGTAAAATAAAAGAGGAACCAAAACCTTGTTCACAATGACGGTTTTCACGAAGCCTTATGTTCCCCCCACCACTGCTGCTTCTTCCCTTTCAAACTTTTTCTTTATCTTTTTCTTTTTCTTTTCTGGGATTTTGAGTTCACACAAAAAACACTACTGGGTCTTGTTCCAAAGTCTATTTCGAGAACAAGAAAATTAAACAAAAGCAAATCAAAGCAAATGGGGCTGTTGTTTGAAAAGAAATAGTAGAAGGAAAAGGAAGAAGTTTCGAATGGGGAAAAAGAAAAAGAAAATGAATTTGGAAAACAATATAAACGAAAGAGAGACTCTCAACAAAACCCAAAAGCCAAAAGCCTAAACAAGAGCCCTTCAAATATATGAACCCTTTTTTTTTTCCTTTTCTTCTTTGCTTCAGTCCAGGGCGGCGGGTGGCAAAACTTGATAACCAGTTTTGCTTACAACAAAAAAAATAAGGGTTAATAGCTTTTTGCAACACTTCAAAGTTCAGGGGGCATAAGTTGGAGGGGGACATAATTCGAGGGGTAAAAAAGTTATTTATCCAAAAAAATTATAATAGGCCATTTTCTATTTCTTTTTAATTTTTTTGACAAATTTTTATTTTTAATAATCCTTTCAAGGGTTTCATTTTTTGAAGCAGAATTTACAATAAATAGTTTTATTTTAATAAGTATGTATTTATTACCATTTTAAAAAGGTATAAACCCTTTTTATAATAAATATTATATATATATATATCTTTATTTAAGTGAAAAGGTTTTTAGGGTTTCCATGAGATTCCCTCTCGTTTTATACATATATTAAACCTTCTTTAAATGGACACATCTGAACAAAAAAGATATTCAACTTTGGGAAGATCAAATCAAAGAGAAAAACAACATGAAAACGTAAGATCATTCACACACCACGCCATGCCAAACTTAGATTTTCTTTTTCTTTTAACCATTTGTAAGAAAAACAACATGTGTCGCTTTGATGTTAACAACTCCGTTAACAAATATTAGTGTACTGTATCAATAGCCAATAGTGAAACATAATTGTAATAACCACAATATTCCCTCATTACATTTATTAAGATTCCTTACGAAACTACATTTTGAGCTAAGTAAAATTACATAAAAATCTCGTGTGGATTTGGAGTGTAGTTACGTAGTTTATTTTATAGTGTATGACTAATTGTGGTGAGAAGGATTCTATGTAGTATATATATATATATATAAGTTAAAACAAAATAACTTGGAGTGTAGTTATGTGTATGTTACCTTGTTATCCCCATGGTGGTAAACATAAAAAATAAAAATAAATATTATTTATTAAGTGATTGTTGGTTGCTGACTAGTTCATGAGTGGTTGCTGAGTGAGCTATATGCTAATAGAATCATTATATACTAAATAGTGATTTACAATGGATAAAGTGACATAGTCAATGGCTAAGGCATGAAATGGACAGTAAGAAGAGAAATAGGGGTAGTATTAGTAGTATTGCATACATAGATTATATTCATATTCAATAGTTCTTAGCAATAGTAAGCTATTATAATTAAAACTAAGCTCCCTTATTATTAATCTATGTTATCCCTTACTTAGGTTACATCTTACCCACTTCTTTTTTGTTTTATTAATCAATAAAATATATATAAAGAATTGAAAAAGAACAAGTATGGCTTATCCTTATTTTCAGGGTTGCTTTTGCCATTGTCATCTCATCTAATATCTAGTCAACGTCTCTCCCTCCTATTGGTGACTTTAATCAAACATTACAAACACATATTCTAACAAAGGAGGTTACATGCATTTCAAGTTGTTTTGCCTTTTTGTACTTACACGGCTATCTTAATACCCCCAAGTGCAAATTAGGTTGTATTATCCAATTTTAAGGTATTCATCCAATAATTGCTCAGACTCTTACATCTTCAAATATATACTCAAATTTATAATTAAAGTAATGATTTATTCATTTCTCTATTTTTTACTTATAACATAAAATTTCTAAAAACAACAAACTTTGCTACAAATATATTAAGCATAACGAATATTTTATTTTAAAAAAAATGAGAGAAAATTGTATTTTAATCAAGATAAAGGGTAGTTTGATCAATGTACATTTCAAATTAGGTAAAAAAATTGAATAAAAATTTTGTAGTAAAAATGAGTAAGTAGTCCGAATGGTTGTGCTTAATTCATTAAATAATTTTTATAGCGGCAAAAGTTAGTAAGTAGTCCAAAATATTACATAAAGTCATTAAATAGTTTTTTTTGCCGTAAAAATCACATTTTACAATAATTAGTTATATAGCTCTTTTTTATTTATTTAATAATAAACTGGATATTTTTCTACTTAAGAGATTATTATTATTATTATTATTATTATTATTGTTGTTGTTGTTGTTGTTGTTGTATTTAGAAATTAGATGCAAAAATAACCTCAAAATTATTTTAAAAAATCTATTATTTTTATATAAAAAAACAAAAAATTGTTTAAATTAAATTTGCACAATTATGAGTAAAAAAACCAATATATAAGTTTTTCTTAAGAAATTTTTTAGGGATTTTTATAGATAGAGATATTTGCATCATAAATAAGTGTAGTTTTCGAGTTGTTATACTTTTATACATAATCCTTCTTTTGACGAAAAAACCACACAACGTTAATATTTTGTTGCAGTCATTACTGCCAGCTTCATTAGTCACTGTTTATGTTAACTAGGCTGGCATGTGTCAGTTTATCATTGGTCTATGTGTGGACGAAATTTATCTTCATATTTAAATATGTCATTTTATATATTTAAATGTCTATTTTGATTTTAATTAATGTGGCATGAAGTTGACTATTCGCAAGTGGTGGATAAAAGGGTTGGAGAAAGTTAGATTTGAATCTCGCTCGATCCTCTAAGGGTCGGCCGAAATTTTCCTAGAAGATAGGGTTGGATCCAGGCTATCAAAATAATTATTTCAGTTGTGTTATATAAATGGCGATGACCAATCAGGATAAGTTCTTTTCAATACTTTAACCGCCTTATTCTTCTATAAATAACATCCAATGAGACCTGAAAAAGGGATCTTGGATTCATCATTCACATTTTTACATTTCTTGTGAGATTTTACAAAGAGATTCTCTATTGACTTGAGCTTCGAAGTGCCTTTATGCAAGTACTCCTAGGAGGTTTTTTTCATGATCTTGCAAGAATTGGTGGATAATTACGTAGAGAAATCAGTTGATCTATCCAAGTGATGATTGATCTGTAATCAATCATTTTCCAAAATATAGATCGATCTCACTTGTAAATTATATGTAATTAATTAATAAATGTTGACCACCGATTTGGTCAATCGACACTGAGTCAAGTAATCGATGATAAATGATAAAAGAGTTGAACATTAAATAACCGACACAGAAATTTATAGTGGTTCAACCCCAAGAATTGGTAATGACTTGCGTCTACTTGCACTTTTATTAATCATGAAAGCTTCAAACTCAAGATCATAAGAACAAGATTCGATTAAGGTTATCAAGCCTGAGAGAAATAATACAGTTTGACAGAGTTTCTGTATGTAATTGTGAATTTGAGATCGCCCTCAATGACTGTGAGAGTTCTCTATTTATAGAATTTCTAGAGGGTCTTGGGCCTTACAAGTATGAATCAAGCCCTACACGCATAATGTGTGTCTTTTACAACTGATTACTTAATAATGAATATAAAAAATATATATTCAAATTACACTTAAACAAATATCTCATGAAATGCAGATGGATCTGGTCTTTGGAGCTGCTCTAGGATCTTCATGTTAGGTTTTATGCCATTGTAAAATCATATTTCTTATATAACACATTTTAATATCAATAAATAATAGAAATCATTTTGTTTATCAATGCATTACTCATGTGTTTAATTGCATGACTATTTATTTATTCAAACATATATAAAATCTAGAACATGTGTAACTAGTTACAATTATTGTGACTAGGTCACAGTGAATTATAATTGTAATTACATGATCAAAAGAATTAGTCCTAAGATTAAAGCAGTGCATATGATTTTCACTGATTTAGTAATCTATGATATGATATACTAACACAATGGTGTGATGTCTTATCTAAGATATTGACCAAGTAGATAAGATCAGATGTATCTAGTTACATCGGACTGACCAATATTGATTATTGATAGATAAATAAGTATCATTATTATCAAATCTAATCAGTGTCACAATGTTCACCATAGGTCAAGTCAATCTCAATTCTGAGTGATAATAATTCTATTGATTATATTATCTAAATATTTTGACTTGGTCGTTAAAAGTTTATCCTGCAACAAAACCTATACTTACATCTTGGAGATTCAATGGTATAATTGAATGAGAGTATTTATTATAGATATGAAATCTATAGCTCTCGTAATAAAAGTGAAATGATGATTTCCTTAATAGTTTAATTCAAGTGGTTAAATGATTGATACTTGCAACGCCCTGGTTACCCCAGAACAGTTATGGTGAACGGTGAACCGGAAATTTGATCCGCTACCCGAGTCCTTTGGTTAAAAACGTGCATCTAAGTGTTATTAACAAGCTAAGGTGAAAAATCAATAAAAAGGAAAGGATATATTTTATTAAATACATAAAGCTGTTCATGGGCCCATAAAAACTTTTACAAGTTATTTACAACTCAAAATGATCATTACTGTTTCAAATTTACAAACCCGCCGACCTAAGCGGCAAAAATAGGGTAAACCCCCTAGTTCCTCTGAGAACTCCTTGGCCGTGGTGGTTAAGTGGCCACATATGTACACATCACCAGCTAAGCTCTCCACTCAAGGCTGGGTGAGCTTTTCTTTCCCTTTACCTGCACCACATAGCACCCATGAGCCAAGGCCCAGCAAGAAAATACAATATAGCAGGATATAATATAACAATGATCATAATAATCATTCAGGACTATCAGTCCAAAACAGATAAGTGACAGTCGCAAAAGTCACTAAGTTGGGTATAGCTCCATTTAGCCTTGTGACGATAGGGTCACCGGGGCTTAACAGATAAGTGAACATTTCACTAGCTTAAACAGGATAGGTGCATGATGACTAGTCACCAACATAACCTTCCTCATGACTCTAGAGTCATAACTATGGAACTCTGTTCCCTAGCCATGTGACAAGTAGTCACCTGGGCCTTTCGCCCTGGCTCTGAGTAACTAGTCTTAGACTAGCGAAGCGCTTATAAATTTCATCGACCTTAGGGCCGGTCCAGCATTAATGCCTTAGAGCCATTCAATGTTGATATCGATTAGATCTAATCTTCATTCGGCCCTGCGTTCAGGACGCTTATGCCGTTTCTGACTCTTAGGTTAGTGTCCCTGACTAGTCAGTGCTATATACAAGTAAACAATATTCGCTAGCATTTAATATGCAATCAATGTCCACATTTATCAACCAACATGCCTCAATAACAACCATGCATGTCACATACACAGGGTGCAGTTTTCTTACCTCTGATTCGAGCGAGAATGAACAAAAGAACGACCCTTGAGAGCGATCTGACTTTTAGTCCTTTAGCGGTCACCTAGTCATAACCAAATATGGGACACCATCAATAAAATGATAAACAAGGGTTCCCAAACCGAGATCTAGCCTCTAGGACATCAATCCCCACTAATCGGGGTAGTAGGAACAATCCTGAGGCCCAAAACCAAGTTCCCAGGGCCAAAACACTCAAACAGGCTCAAACGGGCTCAAATCTGTCCAAGGGCTGTGGCCCTAACACCTTGGGCCGCGGCCCCCTGCCACTCCAGGAGCAAGGGCCACGGCACCCAACACCTAGGGCTGCGGCGCTCAGCAAAGGCAAAATCGCTCCATCTGCTTCTTCGAGCTAGGGCTGCGGCGCCCAAGAACGGGGTCGCGACCCCCAACCCAGAGCCATCCCCAAACACGTTTTTCATCATCCCAAACCTCCCAAAAACATACCTAAACACTTCCAAATCATCAAATCAAAGTTCCCAAGCTTCCCAATGATCTAAAACCATCAAATCCCAAGGCTCGAATGAACCAAAAACTCAACGATTCACAAAAGCCAATTCTAAGCTTAGAAACTCTAAAAACTCAAAACTTAAAACCTAAATTACCTTTGATTGGGTTGTTTCTCATCAAATCCTTCGGTCCAGAAGTTTCTAATCTTTCCTAGGATCGCTATGCCTCGATCCTCGCTTGATTCCGACTCCTAGAACTCGAGATTTCTTCGAAAACGCTTCGAACAGTAAAACGAACTAACAGGAAAGAACGAGAGGTTTTCTAACGTACGTTCTATCTGAAAAGCTACTTCAAGCTTAAGTAACCTCAAATAAAACCTAGTGCTCGGGGTCCCAAAAACACCCCCGGGGACATTATAGTCAAAACTCCTAGAATTTCCTCATGATCTCAATAACTCCAAATTTATCATCAAGTAATATTCTCATAACTCAATATCCCAATAGAAGACCCCTGTTATGACAAAACCGCTAATCCATAATATAAAGACCGTCTCATGCCGAATAGCTCGAATATATCTCCATAATAATGGAATCTCATTCACAAATCACAATATGCACCCAAATTCACAAATATTCCCTCAACGGGCCAAATTACCAAAATATCATAATAGTCAAATGTGGACCCACATGCATGCATATAACATCATATTATAATATAATTCACATAACACATGCATATTATCATTTAATGGCATAATTAAATAGTTATGGCCCTCCCTGCCTACTAATCCAGTCATTAAACCGCATTAGGGATTTCGGGACATTACAACTATCCCCTCCTTACAGAAATTTCGTCCTCGAAATTTACCTGAACAGCTCGGGATACTGATCCTACATATCTGACTCCAGCTCCCAGGTCGCTTCCTCGACCTTGTTGTTCCTCCACAATACCTTAACCAAAGGTATCGTCTTATTCCTGAGAACCTTATCCTTTCTGTCAAGAATCTGAACTGGCTGCTCCTCAAAGGAGAGATCTGCCTCAAGCTCCAGATCTTCATAACTCAAAATATGACTCACATCAGATACATACCTCCGAAGAGCTGAAACATGGAACACATTATGCACGGCTGACAACGCTAGTGGCAAAGCCAATCTGTAAGCCACTTGACCAACCCTCTCCAGGATCTCAAATGGAATTACAAATCTAGGGCTCAGCTTGTCCTTCTTCCCAAACCTTCTCACCCCTTTCCATGGTGAGACTCTAAGGAAGACATAGTCTCCCACTTGGAACTCCACGTTCCTGCGCTTGGGATCTGCATAGCTCTTCTGCCTACTCTGAGAAGCGAGCATCCGAGCTCTAATCTTCTCAATGGCCTCACCGGTCCTCTGAACTGCCTCAGGACCTAAGTATCTCATTTCACCTGTCTCATCCCAATGAATGGGAGACCTACACTTCCTACCATACATCATCTCATAAGGTGCAACTCCAATGGTAGACTGATAACTGTTGTTGTAGGAGAACTCTATCAAAGGTGGATACTTACTCCAAGATCCACCAAAGTCCAGCACACATGCCCGCAGCATGTCTTCCAATATCTGGATTGTCCTCTCAGATTGTCCATCTGTCTGAGGATGATAAGCAGTACTGAACTTCAATTGTGTCCCCATGACCTTCTGTAAACTTTCCCAGAACTTGGAAGTAAAAGTAGGGTCCCGATCTGACATGATCGACCTAGGTGCTCCATGGAGGCACACGATCTCTCTCACATAGAGATTGCATACTGGTCAACTATATGTAGTCCTCACTGGCAGAAAGTGAGCTGACTTGGTGTAGCGATCCACTATCACCCAAATAGAATCATGTTGACCAACAGTCCTGGGTAAGCCCACCACGAAATCCATCATGATGTCTTCCCACTTCCACTCTGGGATATCCAGAGGCTGTAATAACCCTGCCGGCCTCTGATGCTCAGCCTTGACATGCTGACATGTCAAGCACTTAGCCACATACTCAACTACATCCCTCTTCATCCATGGCCACCAATACAACAATCTCACATCCTGATACATCTTCGTGGTGCCTGGATGCAAAGAGTAAGGTGTAGTATGAGATTCATCTAGAATCTCTCGCCTCAAAGCAGTGTCTAACGGAACACATATCTGCCCCTTGTATCTCAACAAGCCTAACTCAGACACTGTATAATCTCTGGATGCTCCAACCAGAACATCCTCACTGATCTTGATCAACTGTGGATCACTCAACTGACCCTCCTTGATTCTCTCCAACAGTGTAGACTGTAGCGTAATATTAGCCAACTGGCCCACCAGCAACTTTATACCAGCTCTGGTCATATCATCTGCTAACTCTCTGGCTAATAGCCTCATACCATGAATCTGTCCCAGACCCTTCCGACTTAAAGCATCAGCTACCACGTTGGCCTTTCCTTGATGATACAAAATCTCACAATCATAATCTTTTACTAACTCTAGCCAACGCCTTTGTCTCATATTTAAATCTTTCTGATTGAAGAAGTATTTCAGGCTCTTGTGGTCTGTATAGATCTCACACTTCTCTCCATATAGATAATGCCTCCATATCTTTAAAGCAAAGACCACAGCCGCCAACTCTAAATCATGAGTGGGATATCTCTTTTCATACTCCTTCAACTGACGAGAAGCATAAGCAATTGCCTTCTCTGACTGCATCAGAACACAACCCAAACCCTGATGAGAAGCATCACAATAAATCACAAACTTCTCCTGATATGTCGGAAGACTCAGAATCAGAGCTGTAATCAATCTCTGCTTCAGTTCCTGGAAGCTGTTCTCACACTTATCTGACCAAACAAATTTCTAACTCTTGCGTGTCAGCTCAGTCAATGCAGTAGCAATCTTTGAGAACCCTTCCACGAAATGCCTATAATAACCCGCCAATCCAAGGAAACTTCTAACCTCAGAAGCATTCTTTGGCCTTGGCCAATATCTGACCGCTTCAATCTTTGTTGGATCTACCTTAATCCCCTCCTTACTGACAATGTGCCCAAGAAAGGATACCTGAGATAACCAAAACTCACATTTCTTGAACTTAGCAAATAATCAGTCTCTATAGAACCAACCTCAGATGTTGCTCATGCTTTGACTCAGACTAAGAATATACCAGAATATCATCGATGAAGACGATCACAAACTGGTCCAAATAATCCTTGAACACTCTATTCATCAGATCCATAAAAGCAGCAGGGGCATTAGTCAATCCAAAAGACATAACTAGGAACTCACAATGCCCATACCTGGTACGTAAAGCAGTCTTTGGTATATCTCCTTCCTTGACCCTCAACTGATGATAACCAGAACGAAGGTCAATCTTTGAGAATACCTTCTTACCTTGCAACTGATCGAACAGATCATCTATCCTTGGCAATGGATACTTGTTCTTAATTGTCAACTTATTCAGTTCTCTGTAATCGATACACATCCTCAGAGAACCATCCTTCTTTTTCACAAACAGAACTGGCGCACCCCAAGGTGAGAAGCTAGGTCTGATAAAACCCAAATCCAACAGCTTTTGCAACTGTACTATTAATTCTTTCAACTCAGCTGGGGCCATTCTGTAAGGCGCTCTAGACACTGGCTCCATCCCTGGTGCCATTTCTATAACGAACTCAATTTCTTTGTGCGGTGGCAACCCTGGAAAATCTTCTGGAAACACATCCAGAAACTCACAAACAAGTCTAGTATCTTCTGGTCTCACTGGCACGACCTGAGTGGTATCAACCACACTGGCTAAGAATCCAATGCAACCTCCTTGCAATAGATCCCTAGCCCTCAATACAGAAATCAATGGTATGCGAGGTCCATGCACAGTACCAACAAACACAAAAGGATCCTCACCTTCAGGCTCAAAGGTGGCCATCTTCCTTCTGCAATCAATAGTTGCCCCATACTTTGCCAACCAATCCATACCCAATATCATGTCGAAGTCAGTCATAACCAACTTTATCAAATCCACTGACAACTCTCTGCCCTCTACTGTCACTAGCAAAGATCTGACCCATCTCCTGGATACCACTAACTCTCCAGTGGGTAACAAAGTTCCAAACCCCACAGCATAAAAATCACATGGTCTACACAGTCTATCAATAATACTACTAGCAACAAAAGAATGTGTAGCACCAGAATCAATCAATACATTATAAGGGGTTCCAGCACTAAGAAGCTGACTTGTAACAACTGAGGGAGAGGCCTCAGCCTCTGCTTGAGTCAATGCAAACACTCGAGCTAGGGCTGAGCTGTCCGCTTTCTTGGGTTCTTCTTTTCTAGCCTTAGGGCAATCCTTCTTAAGATGACCCACTGCTTCACACGAGAAGCAGGCCCTTTCCCACACGAGAAGCAGGCCCTTTCCCTACACTCTCCCAGATGATGCCTCTTGCCCCTAGGGCACTCAGGATAAGACTTCCAGGCTTCACTACCACCTGGACGACCCATAGAAATACCACGGGGCCGCCTATCAGGACCTGGAACTGGGAAGGTGTCAAGAACCTTCCTCTTCTGCTCACTGGGGCCTCCACCCCTACCAGAACCCAGAAATGGAGGACATGTCCTCCTGAAATCCTTTTTGGTTGCACTGTCTCGCCAGATCATGTTCTCTGCACTCTCAGCTGTGAGTGCTTTCTCCACCACCTGTGCATAGGTAGTAACCCCAGCCATAGTGTTGATACGTACATCCAGGCTAATCTGGGCTATAGCCCCTGCAAAAATCTCTCTCTTCTGGTCCCATCACTGGGCACCAACTCTATGGTGAATTTTGCCAAACGATCAAATTTCAAGGCATACTCAGTAACTAATAAATTTCCCTGAAGTAGCCTAATGAACTCCTTGGCCTTCGCCACCCTAATAGCATCATTATAATATTTTTCATTAAACAGAGTTTAAAACTCCTCCCAACTCAGGGCATTTACATTATTGGTCTGGGTAATAACCTCCCACCAAATCCGGGCATCCTCCCGAAACATATAAGTGGCACAAGCCACCCTCTCATTACCAGATACCCTCATGAAATCAAGGATAGTGGTAATCATACTCATCCACTGCTCTGCCTTGGCAGGATCTGCACTGTTCTCAAATATTGGAGGTTGCTGCTTCCTGAACCTTTCATAAAGAGGCTCCCATTTATTTCCAACCTCAGGCAGCTACTCTGCTGCTGGCATCGACACAGGAGGTGCCTCTGATACACTGGCCACTGTAGGCGCTTGCTGCCGTTTTAGGAGACGAAGTTCTTCTCCCTGTCTCAACACAGTTGCCTGCAAATCACTGATTATCTGCTGCCAGTTTACAGGAGCTGGCTGTGGAATCTGTGACTGGTCATTTTCCTGACCCTGACTGTTATTATTCTGGCCTTGATCACTTTGGCCAGCTGAAGTATCTGTCTACCCTGGATTCATTTTTATTTCTGATACCTTGCAGAAATAACGATCAATACGGCCAGTCAGGTAATAATAACTAAACCTCTTGCCGCCTTACGGTCCAAGAACAAGCAGACAATTATCACATTCCACAGTCATACAATTATACAAGCAGATACATGTTTATAGCTTTTAGCACTCGGCATGTATCACATAATAATGCACAATCAACCATACTAATAAGTATGTTCCAGCAATCTCAGTACTAATTGGCACACATTTGCTGAGGATATATTATTCAGGGCACAGGTTTAACATGGTATCTCATGCATACAGGTAAAACATATATACTATATTTAAGCAGTTATACATATAACTACATAAACAGTTACCAAACCATGAGTCGAGCCTGACTTCAGTGATGTGTGTACATGCCCAACCGGTCTACAGGAACCCTAACCTTGGCACGCTCTGATATCAAGTTGCAACGCCCTGGTTACCCCAGAACAATTACGGTGAACCGGAAATTTGACCCGCTACCCGAGTCCTTTGGTTAAAAATGTGCATCTAACTGAAGTATCTACAAAGAACAAAGGATTATATGCTGGTCTATTTGGGAGGTTCACTAGACCCGATAGGCTACACTGATTCTGATTTTCAGACGGATGTCGATGACAGGAAGTCTACTTCTGGAATGGTGTTTACTCTTGGGGGTGGAGCTGTGATTTGGAGAAGCGTTAAGCAGTCTGCCATTTCAGATTCCACCATGGAGGCTGAGTACATAGCTGCGTCTGAAGCGGCTAAGGAAATAGTCTGGCTGAAGAAGTTCTACACGGATCTCGGTGTTATTCCAGGAATGGATAAACCACTCATATTGTACTGTGACAATAATGGGGCTATAGCGAATTCGAAAGAACCTCGAAGTCATAAAAGAGCAAAGCATATAGAGAGGAAATACCACATCATTAGGGAATATGTGTCCAAGGGTGACGTCAAGGTGATGAAGATAGCGTCGGAAGACAATCTGGCAGATCCTTTTACCAAGACTTTGGCTGAGAGTGTTTTCGTGAAGCATGTAGAGGGAATGGGTTTGAAAAACATGTCTCATTTGTTTTAAAAGGGCAAGTGGGAGTTTGTTGGGTTTTATGCCCTTAATAAAACCATTTTTCTTATGTAACACGTTATTATTATCAATAAAAGAAGTAGAAATCATTTTGTTTATTTAATTGCATTGTTCGCTTGTTTTATTACATGTTTATTCAATTAATACAAACATTCATAAAATCCTGATCATATGCATAGTTACAATTATGGTGACTAGGTCACAGTGGATTATAGTTGTAATTATATGTTCAAAAGAACAAGTCCTAGATTAGATCAGTGCATTGGATTTTCACCGATTAGGAAATCTACGATATGATCTACTTACACATTAGGAGTGTAATGTCTTGTCCAAAGCATTGACCAAGTAGATATGATCGGATGTATTTGGTTACATCGGACTAGGACCGATATTGATTATTGATTGATAAATAAGTATCGTTGTTATCGAATCTAATCAATATCACAATGTTGACCATAGGTTAAGTCGATCTTAATTCTGAGTGATAGTATTCTGCTAATTATATTATTTAAATCTTTTGACTTGTTCGTTACCAGCTTCTCCTACGGTCTAGCCCATACTTACATCTTGGAGATTTAGTAATGAAATTGAGTGGGAGTATTATTCATAGATATGAAATCTATAACTTCTGTATGAGAAGTGAAAAGATGATTTCCTTAATTGCTTTGTTCAAAAGGTTAAATGATTGAGATCTCATTTCTGTGATTAAGTTCACGGAAATATCATTTATAAGGAACTTAGTGGGAGTTAAGGATAAAATACTGATGAGGGGTAAAACGGTAATTTTCACCCAGCTTGTTAGTAAGTCATCGATAGAGGATTGACTAACTGTAATGGTTATAACAATGGATAAAGTATTTATGGTTTGGAAAATACGTTCTATGAATTCAAGAGTTCAATTCCAAGTCTATAGTGGAGTCACGATGAATTAATAAGGTAGTGAAATTATTCGTAAATAAATTCACGGTAACTTATTGGAGCTTGATTTCATGGATCCATGGTCCCCACATCACCTTTGAGTAAATCATATAGAATGTCTCAATTAATTGATTTAATTATCAATTAGGATTTTTTAAAGTTGACTAGGTCAATTTTGAAAAATTTATAGAGAGACGAGATTTAGAGAATAAAAGAGAATCTTTGGGTAAATTTATTAATATTGATAAATTTGTGTCAATATAAATAAATGAAAATTAAATCAAGTTTCAAATTATAATTAGTTAATTTGAATAAGGATTTAGTTAATTAATTAAAATAAATAAATAAATAAAATGTTTTGAATTTAGGCCCAATTGAGATTTAAATTCAAAATAAAAGTATTGGGCCCAAGTCCATTTGTAGGAGCCCAAGGCTTTTATCTTTTTGTTTATTATTTTAATTAATTTAAAATTTAAATTTAAATAAAGCCCATTAAGTTGTCTATATAAGGAATATGATATCTAGGGTTTTCATAAGTCAGTCTCAGTTGATTTATTGGGTAAGTGAAAACCTAGACACTCTAATCCTTTCTTAGCCACTTTCTCTTCTTCTTTTCTAGATCTCTATCTCATGTGTTGAGAACCAACCCACACTAGTTCTAGATTGATCAAAGGATTGGTGAGGAAGACTGTGTTGCTGATCTAGTTCAATCTCTTGATAATACTCTGCTATAGAAAGGAATCAAGGGTTAGAGAGATTGAAGGAAGGAGTTGTTCCAGTTCCGCTGCGTATTCGTAAGTTTCTACATCATTGTGTTTATGTTAATTTACGAATCTAATGATCATATGTATGTCATGTTATTCTATGTTTCTATTATGTGTTTGGAAAAATAATAGGAAGCATGCATCTAGATTTAAATTTTAAGATCCTACATAACAATCATGCATGTCACATACACAGGGTGCAGTTTTCTTACCTCTGATTCGAGCGAGAATGAACAATAGAACGACCCTTGAGAACGATCTGACTTTTAGTCCTTTAGTGGTCACGTAGTCATAACCAAATATGGGACACCATCAATAAAATGATAAACAAGGGTTCCTAAACCAAGATCTAGCCTCCGAGACATCAATCCTCACTAATACGGGTAGTAGGAACAATCCCGAGGCCCAAAACCAAGTTCCCGGGGCCAAAACACTCAAACGGGCTCAAACCTGTCCAAGGGCTGCGGTCCTAACACCTTGGGCCACAACCCCCAGCCACTCCAGGAGCAAGGGCCGCGGTGCCCAACAACTAGGGCCGCAGCACCCAGCAAATGCAAAATCACTCCATCTGCTTCTTCGAGCTAGGGCTACGGCGCCCAAGAACAGGGCCGCGACCCCCAACCCAGAGCCATCCCCAAACACGTTTTTCATCATCCCAAACCTCCCAAAAACATACCTAAACACTTCCAAATCATCAAATCAAAGTTCCAAAGCTTCCCAATGATCCAAAGCCATCAAATCTCATGGCTCGAACGAACCAAAAACTCAACGATTCACAAAAGCCAATTCTAAGCTTAGAAACTCTAAAAACTCAAAACTTAAAACCTAAATTACCTTTGATTGGGTTGTTTCTCGTCAAATCCTTCGGTCCAGAAGCTTCTAATCTTTCCTAGGATCGCTATGGCTTGATCCTCGCTTGATTCCGACTCCTAGAACTCGAGATTTCTTCCAAAATGCTTCGAACGGTAAAACGAACTAACGGGAAAGAACGAGAGGTTTTCTAACGTACGTTCTATCTGACAAGCTACTTCAAGCTTAAGTAACCTCAAATAAAACCTAGTGCTCGGGGTCCCAAAAACACCCCTGGGGACATTATAGTCAAAACTCCCAGAATTTCCTCCTGATCTCAATAACTCCCAATTTATCATCAAGTAATATTCTCATAACTCAATATCCCAATAGAAGACCCCATTATGACAAAACCGCTAATCCATAATATAAGACCGTCTCATGCCGAATAGCTTGAATATATCTCCATAATAATGGAATCTCATTCACAAATCACAATATGCACCCAAATTCACAAATATGCCCTCAACGGGCCAAATTACCAAAATATCATAATAGTCAAATGTGGACCCACATGCATGCATATAACATCATATTATAATATAATTCACATAAACATGCATATTATCATTTAATGGCATAATTAAACAGTTATGGACCTCCCGGCCTACTAATCCAGCCATTAAACCGCATTAGGGATTTCGGGGCATTACAATACTCATTTCTGTAATTAAGTTTACAGAATTATCATATATAAAGATCTTAGTGGGAGTTAATGATAAAATATAAATGAGGGGTAAAACAGTAAAATTCACCCGACTCATTAGTAGGTCATCGATAGAGGATTGACTAATGGTAATGGTTATAACAATGGATAACATATTTACATTAGTGGAAAGACATTCTATGAATTCAAGAGTTCAATTCCGAGTTTATAGTGGAGTCACGAGAAATTAATAAGTTGTGGGATAATTTATTATATAAATAAACTCACAAGAACTTATTGTAGCTTGTATTCATGAATCCATGGCCCTCACGTCATCATTGATTAAATCAAGTCTAAATGTCTCAGACAATTGATTTAATTATCAATTTAGAATATCAAATTGACTAGGTCAATTTTGTGACATTTACATGAATTATGAATTAGAGAAAATAAGAGAGTTATTGTAAAATATTGGGCATATTTATTAATAATGATAAATTGGTTTTAATATTAATAAATAATATTAAATCAAGTTTCAAATTATAAATAGTTAATTTGAATAAAGATTTGATTTAATTTAATTTAATTAATTATAAAATAGATAAATAAATTAGTCTTGAATATGAGTTCAGTGTGCCTTAAATTTAAGACACACGTCATGAGCCTAGCCTACATGATGTGAGTCAGCCATGATAGGGTTTTATTTATATTTTATTTTATAATTAATTTGATTAAGAAAATAAGCCCATGGATGTGTCTATAATTAGAATGTACAGTTTTTGGTAAGTGCTCAGTCATAAAAAAAAACCCAAGATTATATTCTTCTAGCCATTCTCTGTTATTCTCTTCAAGATCTCTATCTCATGTATTGAGAAAATTGACCACACTAGTTAGGCTTGATCAAATATTGACGAGGAAGATTGTGGTTGCGTTCATATTTCAGCTCTTAGAAATTCCTAACAATCATAACAGAATAAAAGGATAGAGAACTGAAATGGTGGAGTCTTATTAATTCTATTGCACATAAGTAAGTAATTTACTTTATCTGTATGTTTATTGTTTAATTTTAATAGATGCATGTTCTAGGATTTTATTTATGTTTTGATTAATGAGAAATCACATGATAATAACACAAGATATTGTATATGTTTTTCCTACAACTGGCTTCGAAGCTCCAAGTTGCTAGTTTATTATCATATTCTTGAATATGTATGATTAAAATTTTGGCATGTTTGGTTAAAATTGGGATGGTTGCATATGTTAGAAGCATGTTTAGGGTTTATGTGTTCTTGCTAAAAAAATTGATTGTTTTGAGGTTGTTTTTAGTGTGATTCAATTTTTATATGTGTTTTATTTAGATCTATAAAAACCTCTCAAAATTGTATTAGAAACATGTTTTTGGAAATTATACAAAATTATTTTTTAATTATATATTTTTTGAAATTTCAAAATTAGATAATATTTCGAAAAAATTAGATGAAAATTAGATATTTCAAATTTTGATTTTTTTTATTAAAAAAAAAAAATCTAGGTTGCTTTAAATTTGGCTAAATTTTACAATTTATATATATATATATATTAAATTTTGTGGATATATATTTTGAGCATCTTATTTTATCAAATTAAAACAAGCTTTTAAAATATAGATATTTTCCAACAAGAAAAATAATCGATTTAAATTAATCAATTAGTTATGATTTTTTTAGATGAATCCTTGTTATTATTAATTAAATTTATTTAATAAATACCTAATTATTATTAGTTAATTAAGATTTAATATATTTAGCAATATTGTTTATTTTGGAAATAAATGTCATAAATGAGTAACATGTCATGTAGAATAATATGCTAGGCCTATCCAATTATTAACATGTCATGCATCATTATATTTTAGATTTTTGCAATTGAGCTTAGATGTATGTTATAATGATGACCCATATTTTTGTAATATATGGAAAATTCAAATAAAATTTTCAATAAAATGTTATGTTTTATTTAGGCCCAATAGAAAATGTGAAGTTTAAATTCCTCTATTGTAGGTGATTCCACTTGTGAATGATCATTTTCTTTGTATGATTAAATTTGGCCTAATCAATTTATAACAATTAATAAGACGAATGTTTAAATTTTTGTCTCTTGGATCTTGAATGGAAGATAGGGATATTTGTAGTTGTAGTGGGAACGACAAATTGGACCCAACCCTCTTCCATGCAGGCTCATTTACATGAGTTGGACTTAATTGTATTAGGTTAATTATTTTAGTTGGACCTAATAATTAAGTAGAAACATATTTATTCTAATTTTTTTTAGTTTTCAATGGGTAATTTTAGAATTAATAGGAAAGTTATAAACTATGGTTTATTGAATATTTTAATAATTTGACAAACCTAAGTTAGTAATTTTCAAAGAATAAATTGCTGAAAGAGAAAAATAAAATAAAGAGCTTATTAATATTTAATATTCGATCTCCACCGTTAATTTAACAAGGTTAGAGTTTAGTGGGGCATAATGACACTTTGATTTCGTCTCCCTACAGTGGTGTTCATTGGACTCATAACATGGTTAAATTTATTAGGATAAATGGTCATAGATCAAACTCTTATAGATTCATCCCTACGGTGACTATTAAGAACAAAGTCTGTGATAATCAAAACCATGGGTCAAGCTCATAAAGTAAGAAATCATTGGATTTCATTACTTTGATCGAATAGGAAGGTTGTGAATTAAAAGTTATAGACTTTTCATTAATTGAGATGTTTCTCTATTTAACTAAGTGATTTTGTGACTCTCACCTACTAGGGTACATGTTTTATGGCTAGTTAAAATACCTTAGAAATAGTGATATGTGTTTTTCAATATTTTGCATATCTATGCATATTTCTATATATCGTGCTATTTTTGAATTTTATGTGATTAGATATTTGTTGAGCAATGCATTGAATTTTATTTTATCGATAATCCTAGATATATATGGTCTTCAACCCCATTCTCTCTCTTTTGTCGAAAGACGTGCTGACCAGCGAAAACTTCATGAAATGGAAGTCCAACATCAACATTGTGTTGATGAGGAAATACCAATTCGTGATGAAAAAGCCTGTTGGAGCAAAGCCCACTGCAAAGAAGGTTGAAGGGGAATGCTTCCACTATAAGATGATTGGGCATTGGAAACACATTTGCCCGACTCTCAAGGGAAATGGAAACCAAGGTAGTGAAATATTTGTCTTGAATGCATGTATTTTAGAAAATGAATTTCGGTTTGGATTGGTGATTTAAGATCTACTAATCGTGTGTATAACTCTTTACAACTACTTAGCAACAGGGAAGTCGTGAAGGATGGAGAGCTAAAGTTTAGAATCAGAATCGGGACGTTCGTTTCAGTCAAGGAAAGAAGGATGAGCTCATTGAATTTTGGGAATAAAATCATTGTTTTAGATGATGTTTATTTTATTCTGAATTTCAATTGAAATTTAATTTCAGTTTCTTTATTACCTCAATAACATTTTGTTGTTACTTTCACAAGTTTTAATATATCTATTTCTTTCAATGGATGTGAAATTGTGTGTTGGATGTATGGAGAACAAGCTTTATCTTTTGCGCCAAATGAACCCTACATGCTTAATAACGAGCTATTTAAGATAGCTAAACTTAAGACCACTAAACGACAAAAGGTTGATAACGACAACATGACGTACCTTTGACATCTTCACATTGGTCATATTAGCTATGATAGGATTCAAAGACTAACAAAGGTTGGGCCTTTGAGGGAACTCACTATGGGTGACCTACCTGTCTATGAATCTTGTCTTGAAGGCAAAATGACAAAGCGCCAATTCTCTGCAAAAAGGAGAAAGGGCCAAAGAACCACTAGAGTTAGTTCATTTTGATGTCTGTGGATCACCGAATGTTCAAGTGAGGGGTGAATATGAGTATTTTGTCATTTTCATTGATAATTACTCAAGATACTCATGTCTTTACCTAATGCATAGGAAATCAAAAACTTTTGACAAGTTTAAGGACTTCCTTGCAATGGCTCAAAACTAATTAGGAAAGATGTTAAAGATTTTGTAATATGATAGAGGTGGAGAATATTTGGATATGCAGTTCCAAAATCATTTAATAGAACTTGGGATATTGTCTCAACTCACCACCTCAGGGACTTCGCAAAAAAATGGTGTTGCTGAGTGTCGCAATCACACGTTAATGGAAATATTTTGGTCCATGATTAGCTATTTGACTTTACCGATTTTTTTCTAGGGACATGCCATACAGACCGCAAACGACATTCAAAATGTTGTCCCGTCAAAAGTTATCCCTAAAACACCCTTAGAACTATGGAATGGTCATGAACCTAATTTACATCATTATAAAATCTGGGGGTGTCCCGCTCACGTCCTGAGGAAAAAAGAAGGAAAGGTAGAGCCGCAAACTAAATTTTGCATGTTTGTTGGCTATCCTAAAGGCACTCGGGGTGGTCTATTTTATAGTCCAATAGACAAGAAAGTGTTTGCTTCAAAAAATGCTACTTTTCTAGAGAATGACTATATACAAAATTTCAAACCTCGAAGCAAAGTAATATTAGAGGAAATGCAATTAGATTTTACTATTCCTATTGTTCCTACTCCCTTGACGCAAGTTGATGGAAATGAAGATATTCCTACTATTCCTCTTTAACCGATGCAAGTCGAATTAAACAGGGAAGATGAAGAAACTACAAGTCCAAGTCAGAAAATTACAAAGCCTCGTCGTAGTGGGAGGGTTTCTCGGAACTTGATATGCTTTGGTTTGGATAGTGAAACCAACATGGTAGTTGGAGACACAAGTGAAGATGATCCATTGTCTTTCAAACAGGCAATGGGTTGTTCTGAAAAGGAACTTTGGCTTGAAGCCATGAAACAGGAAATGGAGTCCATGTACTCTAACTCCGTCTAGGAACTTGTAGAAGCACCTAGTGACTTTAAGGCTATTGGGTGCAAGTGAATCTACAATAAGAAGAGAGAAGCAGATGGAAAGGTTGAGACATATAAGGCTCGACTCGTGGCAAAGAGTTATAACCAAAGAGAAGAAGTTGACTATGAGGAAACTTTTTCACCATTTGCCATGTTAAAATCCATTCGCCTACTCTTATTCATAGTCACAGCTCTTGATTATGAGATTTGGCAAATGGACGTCAAGGCACGTTTCTTAACGGGAATCTTGATGAGACCATTTATATGGATCAACCAGAAGGGTTTAAAGTAGCAAGAGAGGAAAAGAAAGTTTGCAAGCTTAATAGGTAAATCTATGGACTTAAGCAAGTTTCACATTCCTGGAACCTAAGGTTGAATGAGATCATTAACAACTATGGTTTTGAGCAAAATATCGATGAGCCTTGCATTTACCAACTAAAGGCAAATGACATTGTGTATTCTTAATCCTTTATGCAAACAATATCTTGCTCATTGGAAACAATGTCAAGAAATTGTCAGACATAAAGAACTGGTTGGGAACTTAATTCCAGATGAAGGATTTATGTGAAATGAGTTATGTTCTTAGTATCTAGATCATTCAGGATAGAAAGAAAAAACTCTTGGCAAATTCCAAGAAAGTGTTGGAGTTTTATGCCCTAATTAAAACCCAAATTCTTTGTAATCTCATTTTATTATCAATAAAAGAATAGAAATCATTTTTTGACTTGGTCAATCACTTTGCTCACATGTTTTATTTTCATGATTATTTGTTTAATATAAACTTCTATTAAATCCCGAGCATATAGCTAATCTTATTTATAGTGACGTAATCACAGTGGAATATAAATATGATTATATGTTCAAAATAAGTTAGTCCTAAGATTAGTCAGTGCACCGGATTTACACTGACTTGCCAATCTACGATATGATCTACTTACACATTACAGTGTTATGTTCTTTCCAGAACATTAGCAAAGTAGATAAGATCGGATGTATTTGTTACATCGGACATGACCGATATTGACAGTTGATAAGATAAGTAAACATACCGTTATTATCTATTCTAGTCATATCATATAGTTGACCATAGGTCAATTCAATCTCAATTCTGAGTGGTTAGTATTCTAACTGATTGTATTATTTGAGTTCTTTGACTTGTTCGTTACCAGTTTACCCTACGGACTAGCCCATACTTACATCTTGGGAACTCGGTAGTATAATTGAGTGGGAGTGTTAATCATAGATATGAACATCTATAGCTTCTAATGAAGAAGTGAAACGATGGTTTCCTTTTAGTTTGGTTCAAGGTGTTAAATGATAGAGATCTCATTTCAGTAATTAAATTAGTTTACTGAAATATCATTTACAAGGAAATAAGTGTTTTAAGGATAAAATACAATGAGGGGTAAAACAGTATTTTAGTCCTATCTCATTGTAGACCGTCTATAGAGGATTGAGTGACAATTATGGTTGTAACAATGGATAATTAATAGCGTATCTATATTTGTTATAGAGCGTTCTATGAATTCAAGAGTGCAATTCCAAGTCTATAGTGGAGTCACGAGGAATTAATAAGTTAGTAAATTTATTTGTTAGATTTATGATAACTTATTGGAGCTTGATTTCATAGGCCCATGGTCCCCATTGTACCTTGGATAAAATCATCTAGATAGTCTCAATTAATTGATTTAATTATCAATTAGAATTATCAAAGTTGACCAGGTCAATTTTGGATAGTTTCACAGAGTTGTGTAATTTTGAGAAGAAAAGAGAAATTATGGCAGATTTATTAATTAAGATAAATTGGTATCTAAACTAATAAATAAATTTAAATCAAGGTTCAAATTATAAATAATTAATTTGATAAAGGATTTAAATAATTATTTAATTAATTAAATCAATAGAAAATAATACAGGCCTTGATTTTAAGTCCAATGGACTTATAATCAAATGGGAAATTTCACGGGCCTATAGCCCATGATAATTTCGACCTAGGGCTTCAAAATGGATGTTATTTTATTGATTTTTTAATTAAATCAAATGGCCTAATTGAGTCTATAAAAGGAGTGCTTAGAGAGAAGATTTGAGAGGCAACAGATAAGTCACAAGTTAGATTTTCTGATAGTTTTAGATTCTCTCTAAACACAAGTCCTTTTCTAAGCCTCTTTGTTATTTTCTCTTCTTCTCTCTATATCTATCTCATGTGTTGAGAATTGCCCACACTAGTCTAGGTGGTTCTAAGGATACATTGGAAGATCGTGAAGAAAATAGAAGATCGGTTCAGTTTCTTGATAATACTCTGCGACAGAAAGGATACAAGAGTTAGAGAAACTGAAGGAAGGACTCTTAATTCCGCTGCATTTACTGTAAGTATTATATTATTTGTTTCTCTTTGAATTCAATTTTAGAAACATGTTTTAGGCTATCTCGTATTAATTTGTTTAATATTAGATATACATGAAAATAAATAAAGATCCTGTATAAGTTAATCCAACAGAAAGGACGTTTGTCGTCCCGACATGGAATTCTTCTTTCAAAGAATTAGTCTCCAGAGACTCCTAAAGAGGAATATGAGATGAGACGAATTTCTTATGCATCCGTAGTTGGAAGTCTAATGTATGCAATATTGTGCACTAGACTAAACATCTGCCCTGCAGTGGGAGTTGTGAGCAGGTACCAATCAAACACTGGAAGGGACATTGGGTAGTAGTCAAACACATTATGACATATCTTCCACGAATTAGAGATTATGTGCTAGTCTATTTGCGTGGATGTTTAAACCCGTTAGGCTACACCGATTCTGATTTTTAGACTGATGTCAATGATAGGAAGTCTACTTCTGAAATGCTGTTTAATCTTGGAGGTGGAGCTGTAACATGGAAAAGCATTAAGCAATTCGCGATTGGAGACTGCACCATGGAGGCTGAGTACATAGCTGCGTATCAGGCAGCTAAGGAAATAGTCTAGCTGAGGAAGTTCAATGCAGATCTTGGTGTTAGACCAGAAATGGATAAACCCCTCATTTTGTATTGTGACAATAATGAGGCGACAGCCAATTCGAAAGAACCTCGGTAACACAAGAGGGGTAAGCATATAGAGAGGAAGTACCATATCAATTAGGAATATGTGACAAGGGGCGATGTAAAAGTAATGAAGATAGCATTAGAAGAAAATCTGGCAAATGTAGTGCCCCGAAATAGGGCACCTACTAGTAACGTGGTCGGGAGGCTGGAATTCTGTAATGAATATTATTTTGACAAAAAATATATACTTGGGAATCATATTTCATGTTGTTTGAGTTAGCCAATGCGCGAAAAAGTGTGGTTTGTGTTAAGTCTATTTTAGTGTTGTTTTAAAGTGTGTTTTAGGGTATGCTTTTAGTCTTTCATGTTGTTTTGTGCAATGTTACGCTTGTTTTGTTTGTGTTTTCAGATTAAGGCGATAAATATTGGGATTGGGTAGTCTCAGGAGTATTACATTCAGTTTGGAGTTGAAAAAATGTTGATTTTTGTGAAACAAGTCATTTTGAGTCGCGACGCAAGATCAAACAGAGAGAGAAATTTTCTATAGTCAGTGGAGCCGCTGTAACGCCTCACGTTTTGGGCACATGGTAATTGAAATTAAGATCGAGATTTTATCCCCACAATATATATCATATGTTGACCAGAATAAGAATTAAGTGAATTGGAATCAAGTAAACGACACAAATAAATTTATAATGGTTCGACCCCAAGAGTTGGTAATGACCTAAGTCCACTTGCACTTTTATTTATCGGAAAAGTGTCACTCTTAAGTTCAAGAAGAAACATGGTCCAACTGAGTTTCTTAAGCTGACAAAAGAATACAATTCATATAGTTTAGTACGTAATGTGCTTACAAAAGAAATCTCTAGCTCTTTTTCTCCTTTCTTTCACTTAGGGTTAATGATTGAGGAAACCCCTTATTTATAGAGAGTCTTAATGGCTATGGGCCCTCACAAGAAAATCTAGGCCCTACACGTGTAGGTGTGGGATCAATACATTCAGTTACATATTCAAATAATATAGGAATAATTCAAATTTAAATATCAGTTACATAAATATCTTGGAATATTTGTTATTGTCTCATGAAACCCGGATCTTTGGGTAAAGCATACTGCTTAACAAACAGGTTTTGTACTCCGAGCAGCTTCATGAGATGGCACTAGTTTGCTCCATCATCGAGTAGGTTATTGGCTTTTGAAACAAACTTTTATATTCTGACATAGCCTCCTCAAGCATCAACTCATTCCAATCAACATTCTGAATTTAATGTGGTATGATGCCACGTGTCTTCTTTGTAGCAGCCAGGTCATCCAGTCAAAATTGGGTTAAACATTTGCCCCCAAGTTTATCTTAGGGCGACCAACATTGGATAAACTTCCAATCTTTGACCAGGTAAGCAGTTGTTCACCTTCTTATTATGACTGTATAGCTCATAGCTTTGCTTTTATATGCAATGTCCACGCCTCCTCGAATACACAATTGACGACTTTTGGGTTTCCTAAGCGTCCGTCACACTTTCCCACTTTGTCATCATTGCACCTTTTCAGCAAAAAAACGAGGCACTTTTTCACCAACCCACGCGCATGACATCACATCAGCTCAGAAACTCATGATGAATTTTTAAGATGACGTCACTTGCTTGCTTCCGAGGTTTTCCCTATAAATAGGTCTTCCCATAACCTTTCTATAATGCCCTGAATAGTTAATACCATTACACCGTGTGTTAAAAATAATAGTTAACTCATTAAGCGAGTCATTTAGACTTAAAAGCGTAATTAGGGTTAAATGACAGTTTAGGTATTAAAAGTTTTGGTCAAAAGTTGAACTTTTCATTAAAAAATGTTAAATAGTAACAAGGGATTCCAAAAGTTTCTAATAAATACAAGTTTATCAAAATTAAAGACTTATTTGACCTAAGCGGAAAATTTCCAACTAAAGACTCATGTTCCTCAAAATATCTTGTCTGTGGCGGCTAAGCAGGCTGAGTATGTACACGTCGCCCCTACAACTCTCCAACTCATGGCTGGTCCAACTTTCCTTTGCCCTTATCTGCACCATGAAGCACCCATGAGCCAAGGCTGAAAAATAAAACCCAAGCATTCATACAAATAACCAAATAAACATTAACATGTATTGCATACTCTATAACCACAACTGGTTCACATAGATTTTCCAAACCATATGCTTGCCTTTTCAAATCCGCACTAGTTTATGCTCGAAAGTAAGATAGTGTTTTCTGAACAGCTCAAACTTAGTTAGGCACACAAATAGGCTGGTCGAATAGCTCATATCCCCTATACTTTTCACCAGATGTATGCATGCGATCACTGGGGGAGTGATTATTCTATTGACCCAGACCTACTACAGACTTTGGTCGATGAAGTGGAATGGAGTTGGCCAGATATTGTGTAATGTCCTGGATAGCCAAGAGCATTACACTGTGTATTTTAAATAATGCTGGACTTGCTAATCAAGTCGTTTAGAAATTGATCGAACATGTACGCTCGTTGCCAGAGACAAGCTTGACTTAGGGTTGGTTTGTATTAGGTGAAATACTAGTTTAGCTACTTATCTGCCTGTTAATATAGGGAGCATGAGCATTATACACTTGTATCTTGGTATGCTTATTGTGTGTGGTTATTGTGTCATTTGGCCTTAATCGGGGAGTAGTTTCGCTACTCTATATGTGATATAGATTTTTCTACCGCAAGTGTACGGTGTATTGCAATATAGTTTTAATTTAAAGGATGTCGAACCCACAGGGATTAAATATTTAATTCACCAATTACTACAACTTTTAAGTCTATAATTTTAATTAAAAAATTCAACAAATAACTCAAACAATAAAATAAAGAAAATGAAATAGCAAAATAATGGAAGCGCATGATCTTGGAAAGTGATTAGATAAAAGATAAATGTACTAGAGTAATGATTTCACTATTTAATTATGAACATGGTTTTTTTATTATCCTAATTAGTTCTCCTCATTTGTAATTTCTAGAATTCTAATATAATGCATCTATCTTTCTCAAGCATATATACAATTAATCTCAATTAATCAATATGATATCTCTATTCGCTATTAATTAATCAAGAAGTCATTAAGCAAAAAGTCTTCTAAGCCAAATTCATAGAGTTCAAGGAATCTCTCAATCTCATAATCACTCTATGTCAAATCTTCCTATGTTCAATCTAAGTTTATCTTTCTCAAGTATAAATCCTAGATCTCAATTCACAGTAATGATGGCCAAATATTAATATGAGAAAATTAAATCAAGAAGATATGAACAAACAAAAAGAACTTCACAAAGATAATAATAAAAACCTTAATTCAATAATCAAAATAGATCTATCTAATACTCTAGCACAAAAGGAGTTTAGTTTTGCATTACAAACTTAAACACAATCTCAATGTAGTTGTTCATAATTAAAAACTAAAATAAAAGGAGGAAGAAAGAAACTAGATGTAATGATGGTGATGTTGATGAATTCTATCCTCCTTTTTCCTTTCCAAGCATGTAATCCCCAGGTCTAATCTCCTCCAAAACGTCATTAGAACCCTAATTATGCTTTTCCTTTTATATCCCTTCAAAAAGACCTCTTTTGCCCTTCAAAATTTGTAACTTAAACTTTTCGTACGGATCCAGGCGTTGTTGCCCCTCGAACAGGCGCTGTTGCGCCACTAGAAGGCCAAATACGTGCTCTCTGTAACAGTCAGGCGCTGCATCCCTAATTCAAGTTAGAAATTGCACTGCATCCCTTGATGATGGAGCTGCAACGCCTGGGCGAATTCTAGAACGCTGCTTCTTTAGGATAGGGCTGCAGCGCTAGAACAAGGTGTTGCAGCCCTATTTCACAATTTTTTCATTTTTTTCTCCGTTTCACTCCCGTTTTGTACGAACTTCGCACCAGTTCTCCTTGGAACCTACACATACAACACAAGCGTAAAACCAAACAAAACAACCTAGACGCCTACAATATTAGATATAAAATGACACTAATAAGTGAATCTAAAATTCACTTATCAAACTCCCCCAAACTTGACATTTACTCGCCCTCGAGTAACGACTAAAAACATACACTAAACAACAACTAACCATAGACAACTAAACACACTCACACAACACGAATCAAACCAACAATAACATTCAAGCTTCAATTTCTTGAATACCATGCTTACATAAAGCTTTAGAAATTTCCCAACAACACAATCCAGATTTTCAATCTCAACCACTGCCATAATCAACAAATCATCATTCACATCCTTTAACTTATTCACCATAATGATTAAAACTCAAGCAATTAACATAGTTATGCACATAAAATTTTCACAGTCATACGACAATCAATATTATTCCATAAGTTTGCATTACTCATTATTCTCCACTAATGTAAACAACACATGCTTAAGAATCAATAGGACTTTAATGGCTTACAATGTATGGCTTAGGTAAGGTAGATAAGAAAGTCATTTAGGCACTAATACCATAAGCATACTAACCTCTCAAACAACTATGTACACATAAATCCCCAACACCCACATTGAACAACCTTGACATGAATGAGATATATATATTTCTTTTTTTTTTCTTCTTTATTTATTTTACATATATTTCTTTTTCATATCTTTTTTTTTTCAAAGCTCATTCCCCCAAACTTTGTGTATAGAATATATTTCCTTAAGGGAGTGTATCTCCATGATAATTTTTTTTTTCTTTTTCTCTTTCAAGAAGAAACTTTCTCTCATTCATCTTTTCCTCTCTTGAAAACCCAAAATGCTTTCCATTACAAAATCTCATCCCAAATTATATTTGTATGCTCATGATATTATTTTGGTTAGGATATTTGATAAGATTTTTGTTAAGTTTCAACAATTTGGGGTTTCAAACAACAAATAGACCTAGGCTCAATTAGGGTGACTAAAGATACAAATTTTTTCTCGGGTTGGCTAGAAAGGCTCAAACGGACCAAACAAAATTGCCTACATCTTCTTCTTAAGCACACATTATCTATGATTTCGTCTCAAATAACAAGTAACACAAATTCTAGAGCAATCAACCAAAATTTTCCACAAATCCCATTTAACATGCATAACACAATCAATTAGCACGAATTTAACAATCATGGCAAAAAGTTCAATCCTTTGCAGCAGAAAAATCAAGCACACAGATGTAAAGTAGTTTTATTTCCTAACTTTATGTACATAGCATTCATTACGTATCCTTAACTTTTATTATTGATTTGATTCAAACACGACTCACAACAACTCGACTCTAATCACATATTGACAAAATGAAAATAAAATAAAAAAAAACATTCGTAAAGTCCCTCCCCAAACATAAATCAAACATTGTCCCCAATGTTTAACTACAAAGAAAAGGAAGGAAACTTACAAACAGTCAATGCTCGCTAATAAGGAGGAGGTGGTGGTGGTGGTTCTTGCATCCCATGAAACGGAGGAGGATAAGCAAAATAATTATTTTGTCCTCTGTTCAATGTCCACTGAGCCACCAACAAATTTAGCTGATCAACCGGATTATGCTCATATTCCCCCCGAACAGCCAAATAATTATGAGTTATTGTGTTTTGTTGAACAATATAGTGCATCATGTCATGCGGGTATTGCATATTAAGATCAACTGGACCATCAATAGCCAAAGGAACATCCATATTCATTGGCCCCTCTGTATTCTCCGGAATATTGCATCCTCTTGATTTTCAGGGGCGATCGCTATTTGATTATAGTCTGAATAACTGTCGAAGAAGCAATAATGTGTATAGCCAGCTAAACAGTCAAGCATTTGATCGATAAATGGAAGTGGAAAATGATCTTTTCTAGTAGCCTTGTTCAACTTTCGGTAATCAATACAAACTCTCCACCCCATCACTGTTCTTGTCGGAATCAATTCATTGGCTTCATTCTTGATCACTGTCATCCCCCCTTTCTTTTGTACAACTTGCACAGGACTAACCCAACTACTATCCGAAATAGCATAAGTAATCCCAGCATTCAATAGCTTCAATACTTCTGCCCTCACCACTTCTTTCATGGCTGGGTTCAATCGCCTTTGATGCTCAATAGAGGGCTTGTAATTCTCTTCAAATATAATCTTGTGCATACAAACAGTTGGGCTTATTCCCTTCAGATCTGAGATTGCCCATCCTATTGCAGATTTATATTTCCTCAAAACCCTTAGCAATTTTTCAGTTTCACATTCTGAGAGTTTTGATGAAATGATCACTGGGCAAGTGAAATTCTCTCCTAGATACTCATAACGCAAATGATCTGGGAGTTGTTTCAAATCTTGCTTACCCACTACTTCCTTCTCAACTTCACCTTCTTTAACTTGACAAAGAGTTTCTTCAACATGAATACCACTAGCACTAGGAATAGCACTAAGAGCCATCACACATTCAACCACTTCATCACCCACAAACTCACCATTCACCTTCTCAAAATCAGATTGAGTAATACTAGAATTAAGACAATGTTGTAAAGGATCAGCACATAATTCTTTTCTCATTGTCTCTTCTACTACTACCTCAATAGAATCCACACGGTGACATGTGCTTGTGTTGTCATGCTGCTTTAGTGCTTTATATATGTTGAATTTAACCTCTTCATTATTAACCCTCAGTGTCAGATGACCACCTTGTACATCAATAAGAGCTCTTCCAGTAGCCAAGAATGGACGACCAAGAATAATGGGGATTTCATGGTCCTCCTCCATATCCAATACCACGAAATCAGCGGGAAAAATAAATTTGTCCACCTTAACCAATACGTCTTCAATCACTCCCCTAGGATGATCGATCTGCTAATTGAAGAGTAATGGTTGTGGGCCTCACCTCTCCTACCCCCAACTTTTTAAAAACTGAAAGTGGCATCAAATTAATACTCGCTCCAAGATCACATAATGCCTTGTCAAAGGATGACCCTCCAATAATGAAGGGTATAGTAAAGCTATCAGGGTCTTTCACCTTTTGAGGCAACTTTTTCTGTAAGATGGCGCTGCATTCTTCTGTTAGCTTCACAGTTTCAAAGTCTGCTAATCTTCTTTTCTTTGACATGACTTCTTTCATGAACTTCACATAATTGGGCATTTGCTCAAGAGCATCTGCAAATGGAATGTTTATGTGAATTCTTTTGAAGATTTCTAGAAACTTTGCAAACTGTTCATCTAATTTCTTCTTCTGAAACCGTTGAGGGTAAGGAATGGGAGGTTGATACATTGGAAGGCTATCTTTCTTCATGCCAGTCTTGTCACTTCCACTCTGCTTCTTGGCTTGCTCTTCCTTGTCTACCTCTCGTACCACTGGCTCAACTTTCTCCTTTGAACATTCTTGAACATTACCCTCATCAAGCACCTTACCACTTCTCAAAGAAACTACTTGGCATGATTCCTTTGGATTTACCACAGTGTCACTAGGAAAACTTCCCTTCTGATTAGAATTCACAGCAATAGCTAATTGGCCCACTTGAATCTCAATTTTCTTCATTGAAGCACCCATGTTAGTCATATGGGTTTCTATATTGTCGAGTCTTGCTTCATTTTTTCCAAACATCTTGTTAGACTCCATAATAAAAGTGCCCAAAATGCCTTCCAATGATTGCTTTTTCTCTTGTTGCTGTTGAGAATTGAATCCCGGAGGTGGTTGCAGTACATTTTTGTTATTAGCATAAGAGAAATTTTCATGGTTGCGCAATCCTGGATGATAATAATTAGGCATGTTGTTGCTTCTGTAGTTATTGGTGAAGGAGCAGTTTGCCATAAACTGAGCTTGTTCTGGACTCATATCTTGCCTCTGCATTGTAGTAGCCGCTGCTACTCTCTGCATAACCGTTGGATTATTTTGCGCTGACAGAGCAACCATTTGGGTTTGTAAAGCAGCAATTTGGGCATACATGGCTGTCTTCTGATCAACTTCATATAACCCAGCAACTTTCCTTGGGTCTGACCTCTCATTGGGCCACTGATAACTGTTGGTAGCCATTTCTTCCATTAAAGTGAAGGCTTCATCAGCTGTCTTGGCTAATAGTGTACCCCCAGCAGCAGCATCAACTATTGTTCGTGTTGGAGCATTTAACCCTTTATAAAAAATCTGAACTTGCATCCAATTTTGATAACCATGCTTTGAGCAACGTTGTAATAAGTCCTTAAACCTTTCCCAAGCCTCATAGAATGGTTCTTGCTCTAACTGTCGAAATTGCCCAATATCACTGCGTAATTGGGTTGACTTGGAAGGAGGGAAGAACTTAATCAGGAACTTTCTTGCCATCTCATCCCATGTTGTAATTTTTCCAGGCTACAAAGATTGCAACTAACTCCTGGCTCTATCCCTCAAGGAGAAAGGGAAGAGACGCAATCTGATGGCATCATCAGTAATGCCATTCATCTTCACTGTGGCACATACCTCCAGAAATATGGCCAAGTGAATGTTAGGGTCTTCAGTAGCTAAACCCCAAAACTGATTTTGCTGCACCCTATTGATTAGTGCAGGTTTCAGTTCAAAGTTGTTGGCACCAATGGCTGGATTTGCGATTCCTATGAGATTTTCATTCACAACGGGCATGCAAAAGTCACGCACTGCTCGTTGCGCTGGATTAAGTGGAGCCCCACTAGCTGCTGGTTGATTATTATTAATGCCATTGTCACCGTTGTTGTTCACCCAATTGTTGTCCATATTATGCTCTTCAGTCCTCTTCTTAGTTCTCAGCTGATAGAGTGTGTGCTCAATTTCAGGATTCAGAGGCTCAACATGTGTAGGACTCCTATTCCTTCGCATATACTAAGAATACAGGCACAATCTATAACGTTAGTAACAAAACAAATTAAAATCTAATTTAAAATCAAGACTTAAAGTTTCAATATTAGTAAAATTAATTTTAATCCCCAGCAACGGCGCCAAAAACTTGATATATATTTTTCTACCGCAAGTGTACAGTGTATTACAATATAGTTTTAATTTAAAGGATGTCGAACCCACATGGATTAAATATTTAATTCACCAATTACTATAACTTTTAAGTCTATAATTTTAATTAAAAAATTCAACAAATAACTCAAACAATAAAATAAAGAAAATGAAATAGAAAAATAATGGACGCGAATGATCTTGGAAAGTGATTAGATAAAAGATAAATGTACTAGAGTAATGATTTCACTATTTAATTATGAACATGGTTTCTTTATTATCCTAATTAGTTCTCCTCATTTGTAATTTCTAGAATTCTAATATAATGCATCTATCTTTCTCAAGCATATATGCAATTAATCTCAATTAATCAATATGATATCTCTATTCGCTATTAATTAATCAAGAAGTCATTAAGCAAAAAGTCTTCTAAGCCAAATTCATAGAGTTCAAGGAATCTCTCAATCTCACAATCACTCTATGTCAAATCTTCCTATGTCCAATCTAAGTTTATCTTTCTCAAGTATAAATCCTAGATCTCAATTCACAATAATGATGGCCAAACATTAATATGAGAAAATTAAATCAAGAAGATATGAACAAACAAGAAGAACTTCATAAAGATAACAATAAAAACCTTAATTCAATAATCAAAATAGATCCATCTAATACTCTAGCACAAAAGGAGTTTAGTTTTGCATTACAAACTTAAACACAATCGCAATGTAGTTGTTCATAATTAAAAACTAAAATAAAAGGTGGAAGAAAGAAACTAGATGTAATGATGGTGATGTTGATGAATTCTAGCCTCCTTTTTCCTTTCCAAGCATGTAATCCCCAGGTCTAATCTCCTCCAAAACATCATTAGAACCCTAATTATGCTTTTCCTTTTATATCCCTTCAAAAAGACCTCTTTGGCCCTTCAAAATTCATAACTTAAACTTTTCGTACGGATCCAGGCAATGTTGCCCCTCGAACACTGGAAGGCCAAATACATGCTCTCTGTAACAGGCAGGCGCTGCAACGCCTGGTGATGGCGCTGCAGCGCCTGGGCAAATTTTGGAATGCTGCTTCTTTAGGACGGGCTGCAGCGCTAAAACAAGGTGTTACAGCCCTATTTCACAATTTTTTAATTTTTTTTCTCTGTTTCACTCTTGTTTTGTACGAACTTCGCACCACTTCTCCTTGGACCCTACACATACAACACAAGTGTAAAACCAAACAAAACAACCTAGACACCTACAATATTAGATATAAAATGACACTAATAAGTGAATATAAAATTCACTTATCAGTATGTTTCGACGAATATGGCATCAATTCTGGTTCAACGTGAGGGTGGAAAAAGATGGGAACTGTTGTATGAAAGATTCCAGAAGCATTATCCTCCAGTTTTCGAAGGGGACTTAGATCCGTTCAGAGCTGAATAGTGGATGGGCATGATTAGCTCCATCTTTGACTAAATAGAAGCGGTAGGCAATGATAGAGTGGCTTGTGCCATGTAAATGCTGTGGGAGGATGCCCAAACATGGTGGGAAGTTGTATCCCAGACCTGGAATGTTGTTATGATGAGTTTGGAGGAATTAAGACAATTTTTTAACGAGAGATACTATTGTGACGGGGCCCAAATTGTGAAGACCAGTGAGTTTATGAATTTGGGTCAAGGCAGTAAAACAGTGACAGAGTATGTCAATGAATTTGATGGGTTGGCCAAGTTCGCTTTTGATTTGGTACCAATAGATGTAGTCCAGAAAGAATGATTCATTCGAGGATTGAACCCTGGGGTGGCCTAGAGAGTTAGGATCGCTCCAGTCCATGAGATTTCTACCTACGCTCAGGCGGTAGGGAGGGACCTTGCTATAGAGGATGCATGAGGTGATATATGAGGCGAGAGTGTTGTAGGGCAGGATGCTCAGATAATGGTACCCTTGTTTGCGAGATCCGGTAGGGGCAGAGGCCCCAGTAATCAGAAAAGAAAGATCCCTAATAGTTTTACTACCCTTGGTCCTGGGAAGAGGGGTCATAGTATTCAAGGTAGTTGTCAGGGTGGCATTGAGGTCTGGAGAACTTATCCAGTGTGCACCAGGAGCAGGAGATGCCATCTAAGAGAATACCGAGCGAAGGCATGTTTTATATGTGGAATTGTAACAACCCAAATTCGCTAATAAGGCTTAAGGGCCTTGATTAGTGTGCCAGGAGGGCATAACTGGATTATATGTGAAGTAAATGATTAAAAGCATGTTGTACGACTATTTGAATATCTATGATGCATGACTATGTAAATTAGTAGGCATGTAGGCCCTGATTAGGTTAGAAGGGCATATTCATAATTTTAGTTCGTTGAGGGCATAAATGTAAATAACTATGATAAATTGTTGAGACCACATTATTATGTGGATATATTTGTAATCTGTGACTCGAGGCGATCCTAGTGAGCGGTTTAGCGAGAAAGTCACGGCAGGGATTTATACCTGGCTCGGAGCGAGCCTGAGGGTAGTTATGAGAATTTAGAGAATATATTGGAGTCTATTTTGACATTGAGGAATATAATTGGTGATTAGTTAGGTATCGGGAAGTAAGCAGTAAATATTAGAGGCATTCGAGGAATTAGTGAGAATTGAGAGCAAAAGACCAAAATGCATCTAGATTGATTTAAAGGCTTAGGAATTATGGGAGGGCAAATAGGTCATTTTGTTTAAAAACTAGGGATAAGCACTACTCTGCCTTTATACACTTAGTGGAAAGTTTAGAAACCAAAGGAAGCTGAAAAGAAAAGAAAAGAAAAGGAAAGAAGGAAGAAGGAGATAGACGTTTCTCTCTCACAGGTTGGGTTTTCTTCATCCATTTCTTGAGGTCTCTTGGAACTAGAATTCAGGGGAGCTTTAGGCCAAGACTTCGCACTTGGGATCTTGATTAGGTTTGGGAAGTCAGCAGGGGTTAGGCATCCAATTAAGGTAAGGTTTTGAGGTTATAACTCAGATTCTAGTTCTTGATGTTGATATGGATTTTCTAAGCTGAATTTTGGTGGGACTTCTAGGGAATTGAGGCTGAAGTTTTGAGGAGTGAAGGCTAAGGAGGAGTGGAAGGCAACCTAGGCTGAGCTCATCCATCAAAGGAAAGAAACTTTAGCCTTAGGCTTTGTGATTTCTGTTGTTTGCTGAGTTTTTGAGCTCTAGGTTTAGCCATGGTAAATTTTATGTTTTGGGGTGCATGTGGTTGAATTTCTTATGGTTGGGTCACCTTGGATGATTTAGAGATATGGGGAGGCTTTTTTTGAAGTTTGGTTGAGTTTTGGAAAGGTTTGGCTCGGGAAAATTCGAAGGAGAAAAATCTGTGCTGGGCTATGCTGTGACTAGCGCTGTAGCGCTAGTCACTGGGCGCTACAGCGCTAGGCCCTGAAGCTCCAGAGATTTTTGGCTCTGTTTGTAGCGCTATAGCACTCTCCTTAGGGCGCTGTAGTGCTACCCTATTCCCAGAAAGGGGTTTTTGCCCGGGGGCTCGCGGTTTGATACCACCACCTCGTTTGGTGGAATTAGGGCATCCCGAGGGCTCGGGATTGGTCATGAGGCTAGGTTTTGGATTGAGGTTTGGTGATGATTCTGATCTATAGCTGTGACTAGGTGTACGCAAGGGTTCGGACGGGATTGTGCTTGAGGATTGAATTAAACAAAGCTATCGAAATCTAAAGGTAAGGAAAACTGCACCTAGTTATGTGTTTGTGATGGGACTAAGAGTTCCCTATATTTGTATGATGGCATAGATGGTATTATGCCATGGGACATGTGTAAAACGACCTAAGGGTGCCGTAAATAATACTTGCGCATAGGGCGCGGCTCAGCCACTGGTAGCTGAGGACAGCTTAATAATCACTGAGCTTGGTTTAAGCGGGCCGGAGTCAGTGGGATAAATAGAGGGTGCGGCCTAAGGGCGTTAACCCTGGTTATCATATGTGAATTGATTATTGATATGAAATGATGTACTTGGTATGATGAATACTTGAATAACATGAATTTTTGGACTGTTGAATACATGTTTATACTGTATGAGCTATCTGGTTGTTTGCTTGATGATTATGCTCTGTTATTGTGTTTTCTTGTTGGGCCTTGGCTCACGGGTGTTACATGGTGCAGGTAAAGGCAAGGGCAAGTTGGACCAGTCCTGAGATGGAGAGCTTCGGGGCTGAATGTACATAATCAGCTGATCGGCCGCCACGGCCAAGGAGTGGAACGGGATGAGAAAAGCCTAATTGTCTATTTTGCCTTAGAGTGGCTAGTAACTGTATTTTAATCCCGAAATTTTGTAAACGGTCTTATAACTTTACTACTTCTGGGTTCCCATGTAAAAGAGAATGTTTGATTATAAGAAATGTAACTTTTGAGACCAAAATCTTTTGACCCTAGTTCAACTATAGTTTCAGTAACACGTTTCTAATTAAACAACTTGATTAGCAAGTCCTACACCTTTATAAACACACGGTGTAACGGTCTTGGCTATCCAGGGCGTCACAGGAATAGTTGGACACATTAAGAAGCATTGCCCGGAATCGAAGGTAGAAGAACCAATGAGTACAGATAGCTCAACTCCAGCTCGAGAGCCCGCCTGGAGGCAACCAGAGCTTGAGGCTGGTCCCTCAGAAATGACAGGTTGGCCTTCTAGTTCTCATTCCTTTATATTGTACTGACTGAGTTTTGTGCTACGTACCTCTTAGTAGAGATATAGACATGTGATATCTATCGTATGAATATTACGCTACGGGGCTTGGGATTTTGTGTTTGTTAGGAAAGTTGGTAATTTCCAAGGAATGGGTCAGAGTATTACAGGTAGAAAATTAGTAGTAAGAATTTATTGGGATTGTTATATGATGATCCTAAGTATGAATTAGTTTGCCAATAATGGACAACCATGGACTGTAAGAGAGAATGGTGACTTCTGGGTTTAAAAGGAAAGGACCTAGTTGCGAGTACGGGATGCCTAGCTATTGTGGTAGGTACCACTAGGGTTATGTTAGTTAGACTAGAGGGAAACTGGATTAGTCAGTGGGATTTCAGATGGGTTTACAAGGATTCGCCAGGATTGTTGTTGCGACTAGGAAATTGAGTGTGCTATAAGAGTAAGGCAAGAATGAAACCAGTATCAGAGACATCATGAAGAATGATGCTAGTGGAGCAGCCAAAATTAAAGGTTCATTCAAAGGAGTTACTTGACTTAAAGGTGATCAGACGGAGCATCTTACCATGGGACATGTCAACGCCATAGGTTAAGGAGAAGGCCAAGTCTGCGAGAGTACGTACCGTATATGGATAGCCAAAAAAGGTGATTGTTAAGGATAGATATCCATTGCCAATAATGAAGGGTTTACTTGCCCGGTTGCAAAGAAGGACAATGCTCTCAGAAATTGACCATCGATCTAGTTATTACCAGCTGAGGATCAAGGAAAGAGACAATTCAAGAATTGCCACTCACACCACCTACGATGTGATGGGTTATCAGCGAAGGCTCTTGAACTGACCGATGCTTCAGCGACCCGCGTGAATTCAACTAGTAGAGAATACAGAGATGATTTGGACAAGTCATATCTAGCTCGATCAAGAATGTTTTGGACTACTCCTGGTTAAGAACAAAATATGAGTAATACCTGTATTGATATTACTGAGGCTGAGGAAACGGGGATTACAAGTAAGGCTCCGAAGGGATAAGTTCCAATCCTAGATGATATTCAAGGTCACATTATGGGAAATGATGGGATTGCATATGATTTAGTTAAGATAGAAGCCACAAGGAAATTGTTAAAGGAACACCTTAGGGGGGCTTAGAAACACGGTGAGACTGGTGAGACACCTTGAGTTTTACTTAAAGCATCTTCGGGGATTGTTATACCCTTTATTAAAGTAACATAGAAACCTAAAAGTTTGTTTAAATGGATAGTTGTGTGCCGGATTCTCAGAGGTTGAAATAAGGGTTGATTCACATGCCATGGTATTATGATATGCATGTGATGTGCTGGTAAAGGAGGGCAGTGCGATGGACACTGTCCTTGCCTAAAATGTGGAGTATTAGTGCGGTGCGTCAAGGATTAGGGCGCACCCGTGTGTAGACTGAAAATGTGTTTGTTCGTGCTTCATGGTGGATAGAGGAATAAGAACATAGATGCTCTACATGGGACTTTAAGTCGACAGTAATGGACTACGGTAAAGCCAGGCGGGGTAACGACCGAGATTAGTGTGGAACCTGTGAATGATAATGGGCAGAAATATCTCTATGAAGAATAAAACACATAAAGAAGATCTTGTAGGAATGGTTAATAATCTTGCCACTTTGGTACGGATAGGTTAAGATATGCAGATTAGATGAGTGATCAGATGGATGCTGTCGTCGAGGGGGAGATTCGAGGTGAGTCTTAGGTTACCCCTTATAATTGTTGTATCCACGGAGATTGATTGGGTGTTAAGGCCTAAAATTTGCATACCGAGAGGCGCACTGCCTAACATTTTAGTAAGTGAGAAATGATAAACAGAAGCTAGAAAGGCTATTATGACTCTATCATGAAGTTAGTGAGAAGGGATATAATTATGGACCGTAATGGTGGATCACCTCAGATTGCAGATGAGGTGAGTGGATGCAAAAAAGTTGTGACTTGGCATATTGGGTTAACACACTATGGTTTGTGGGAGTGAGATATCAAAAGAGGTAGTGTGTACGAAAGGAGACCGTACGTCTCCACTGAACACCAAGTCGATAGTGTCAGATTGAGACCCATTAGTTCCCGTGTTTTGAAAAGTGTTATAGAGGGCGATGAGTATAAGATTGAGTTTGGAATTATTGATTACCTTCAGATAGACCAACAACTTGAAGGAGCAATTTAGACCCTAAGTGTTTTAATTCGAATATATGAGTTTTCAGGACAGTGAGGCAAATGCGGTCCTTTGGATGGACTATTACAATGATGAATACCAGTCGACAGTCAGAGTAACTCTGAATAAGATATTGTGGGATAGGAAATTTTTTTTCCTATTCTGGGGAAATGAGATGAGGGACATGAAGTATCTTGGTTCATAATTGGCTCGGAGGACCAGTGAAATTATTAAGGATCATTAGGACAGGAATGTTTGCATTATTGAAAGGACATCAGAGTTCGCAAATCTAAATATAGGAACGTGGAGTTCTAGGATTGGGGACCTTGTACTTCTCCGTATATTGTGAACTAAGAGGGATAAAATAGTTTGGGAAAGAAAGAAGGAGTTTTGACTCTAGATTTAATAAACTTGAAAGATCCTAGTAAGGACTAGGTAGGGGGCCTACAAATTAGCCTTATCCTAGCATGGGTAGTGGCTCATAAGGTGTCACAAAGAAGTGGCAAGGTAAAGGACCTGACTCTAGAGTTATAGTCAGGTTTACGGAATTAGTATCCCGAGATGTTTGAATAAATTTTGAGGATGAAATTTCAATAAGGATGGGATAGTTGTAACACCCTGAATTTGCCATTAAGGCTGAGTGCCTTGATTACTGTGCCTCGGAGGGCAAAATTGGAATTATATGTGTGATTAATGGAATATACACGTGATTAGGTGGTATTTTGGGTATTTCAGGGTGAGCCTAGGGGTATTTTGGGAACATAGTACGTGCTCGGGGTTACTGGGTAACATGTAGCTATTTAGCGATTATTTGGGTATGTCAGGATTAATTGGGGATTTATAGGTATACTTGAGGAATTATTGGGAATGTGGCAAGTGATGGAATTGCCCTTGGTGGTATTAAAGGGCTAGAATTGATCTAAGGGGCATTTTGGCCATTTTGAGGCATGTGATAGATTTGGATAACCATTAGAAGTGACCAGAACATAAAAGAAACACAACAATCTCAGCTCATTTTCTCTCTTTCGATACATACTCTCTCTCTCTCTCTCCCTAGCTTGGGGGTTTTTACTAAAATTCAAAGAGAAGCTTGGAATTCTTTGGGGAATTGGCTGAGGATTTGAAGAAACTTGAAGCTTGAAGTGCTTGGGGTTTAGCTGGGGTCGAATTCCTTAATTGAGGTAAGCTTCTACTCTGATTTTGTTAAATATCTACTGTAGTTAGAGGTTTTCTTTGTATATAAACCTTAGGTGTGATTATTGATGTTAATAAGATTATGGGGTAGTTCTTGGGGTATAATGATGAATATGTTGTACTGATATGAGTTCTAGACTAAATTCTAGGTTTAAGTCTTGATTTAGGTGTGAATTGGTAAATATGGCTGAGGAAAACGTAGTGAAAATAGTGAAGATTTCTGGGTTTTTGGGCTCGAGCCATGACCATGTTCTTCAAGCGCCGCGACCCGTGTGTGCGTGAAGGCTTGGGAGCCTCTGATATCATCCAAGTGTCGTGGTGCAGGATGAGGCGCACTGCGGCCCATGTCACCCAGAAGAGAGCCTTGGGGCTCTTTGACTTGTAGCGCACCACGGCCCTAGGGGACTGGGCCGTGGCTCAAATAGGGAATATTGGCCAATTAGGGGTTTTAAGCTCGGGAACTTAAATATTATGGCTCTGGAAGGATTCCACTACTCGGTTTAGTTGAATTCGAGGACCCAGAGACTAGTATGTTATTCTGAAGGCTTTTAATTGATTTAGATTGTGATGGCTATTTATCATTACGCTGTGACTAGGTTTTATATCTAAGGCTTGGGATTAGGGATTGTGCTCGGGATCGCCTTGTGTTGCCAGCTTGGGACTTAAGGTAAGAGAATTGTCTGTGCCCGTAGAGCTATATTGTGTTTAGCATTGTGTGCATTGTTTATAACTATTACGTCATACATGTGATTGGGACCGATCAGCAAAGGTTGGGAGCGGCAAAGGCCGGGATCGACATTAAGCATGCTAAATGTAGGTTGTCAGGGTGAGACCCTCTGATGTTGTTGTACACATCTACTCAGTTAAGACCGTGAACTTGGTGCCTGGTAGCACACTCTAATCGGCGTAGGCCGCCATTGTGAATTCCAATAGGAACTTGTAAATTTTTTATTGTCTTAATTAAATATGTATTTGGTTAAATAAATCATTATATATTGTGCTGTGAAGTTCTCTTGTTGAACCTCAACTCACGAGTGCTCTATGGTGCTGGTAAGGGCAAAGGAAAGATTGATCAAGCATGAGTTGGAGGGCATGGAGCGGTGCGTACATGTTTGGCCTGCCTAGCCGCCACGACTGGGATAATTTTGAGGAACGTGTTATAAATGACCGATTTTGTCGCCTAGGTCCACTGTAAAGTAAGTTTTGACTTGTAAATATGCTTTAAATGATATTTTGGGATCCCAATGTAACACTTTTATGATTTTAATGAATGGCCAACCCTTTTATACTAAAATCTTATTTAAATGAGTCTTTATTTTAATTAATCACGCTTTTGGGCCTAAAACTTTGATTATCAAGTTAATTGCACATTTTAAAATCACGTGGTAACGACTCTAGGGTAGTAGATCGTTACAACTTTGTGCCTATTATTGCACATATATCCACATAATAATGTGGCCTCAATCACACAACACATTTAATCACATTTATACCCTTAATGAGTCAAAATTACAAATATGCCTTTATTAACAAGAACATGCCCACTTGCATATTTAATACACATAAACATGCACGTATATTCACATTACCATGTAAATCATGTATGCCATGTAGTCACACATTTATTCTATTAATTCCACATATATAAATCCAATTATGCCCTCCCGACACACTAATCTAGGCACTGAGCCTTATTAACAAATTTGGGACGTTACATATTGACCTCAATCGTGATATTCCAGAACCATTTGATGAATCTGGTGAGCACTCTCATTATGATTTTCATTTTGTTCTCAGTCAGGAATATTGCCAAATGATTGAGGATTCAGAATAAGTAATAAGGAACTTCCTTCCAAATAATTGGACTGTTATTGTGCATCCTGACTTTGTTGATCCATTCTCGGTCAAATTTTCGACCAGAGGGAGGGAATCAAGTAGGTCTTCGTTTGTTGAAGACACAATAATTGTTGCTTTCTGTTCTTCAGATATGGCTAGGATCAAGCAAATGACCAGAAACAGATCTGATACTGATCCTTAGGTTGCTAGGTATGCAACCAATGGGCAAAATGCTGAGCAGCCCATACAACAACAAAAACCCGAACAACTAGAAAGAGAATAGCCCGAGCAACAACCACAACCGCAGGCCCAAACTCAAGATGTTCCTTTTGATGAGATTGCTTTTGATGATGAGAAGCTAACCGATATCATAAGACTCGCCGCGAAGAGAAAAGCCCGCTCGAGGAGGCAGGTGTATGTGGCTCCAGCCAGTACCCTCTCAAGCCAGTTACTTGGGGAGTATCCCCAAATATATGGACTTATGGGGGTAGATTTAGTTCTTCCTCAACCCGACCAACGAGCATATAGTCTTGGTGGTGTGTACAGTGCTTGGTCGAGAAATAATATTCAGGCAGGCGCCAGTCTCCCCCTCCATCTTTATTTTAAGCGCGTCGCAAATTACTTCAACGTTGCTCCTTTTAAAATAACCCCAAATGGATACTTAATGCTCTCACTTTTATTTATCAATTATCACAATCAAGGATGGGCTGCTCTTACTCCTCATGAGGTCCATTACTTATTCAATTTGAAATTGAATCCAGGCCATAAAAGTACTAGGTTCTTCTACTTCTGTCACCGGGACAAGACCAGGGAGTTCCTGATTGAGCCCACATTTAAGAGCAACATGGGCAGTTATAATAAGGAGTGTTTTCTACTAACTTCCCTGGTCGTAGACAATCAAGCTTTCCAACAAGCAAGTAATTATTTTAGTCTGCGAGGTTGCTTTCTTCATTTTCCCTTTCTTTCCTTGGCCTCATTTTTTTTTGAGTTTAGGGTCATGGGATAGACCTATTCCTATTGTGGAGATGGCCAGGCAAGCAATGGTCTTAGATTGGCTTCCCTTTGAAGCAAATAATTGTAAACTGTTCATAACTGATGAGAACTTGAGGAGAGTCGGTCTACTCGATACCCACCACACCAATGAAGAGGGCGTTGCTGGTGGAGGGACTGCTAAGGAAGCAGTTGAGGAAGATCTGGGACGTTCCGACCAGTCTCAGGTGGTCCTTGTCCCTTAAAGGAGGACAACAAGGATTAACATAAGGGAACAAGGTGATGCTTCCGCCCTTGAGCCTCAGCACCTTCTATTGACAAAGGAAAAGGTAAGAAACTGCTGGAAGTGTAGGAGGACGAGCCCATGTCTTATGACGACGAGGAGGGGATTCCACGTAATATAGTATTCCTTTTTGTTGTGTGTATGTTGTGGTCATAGGCTGTTTTGAAAAGTCTTCTGAGTCATATAACATTTTGTATAAGTGTACTGCTTATTTATATATTTCCATGATCTAATACACTTGCATTTTTTTTAACTGCAACCATGTCTAATTTAGAGATGTCCAATCTCTATGTTTCCTCTCCAACTCTGGCCAAAAAGAGCTCCAAGAGAAAGGTGACTCCGGGATCCGACTCGAGCAAAGAGTTGGCAACAAAACAACAAAGGAGTGATCCTTATGCTCTCTCATGTTCTGCTTCTCCTCCCATAGCGCCTTCCAGCCAACCGTCAAACACTCCTCCTGCTGTTGCTCCTTAGCAGCAGGACACTCCATCCCTTTCTCATGGAATGGATCCTCTCGTAGATGAGAAGGAACGAGGGAAGGAGAAACTGAAACCAATTTCTTGCTCCATCTCTTTCCAGGTCCAGACCCTTGTTCAACACTCATCGAGCGTTGGTGCTGTCTTCAAGCATCGAAATGTGTCGGCCGACTCCAGCCTTGGACGAGCACTGTTCGACATCCTTTTAGTGAGTTGCTATTTATTTGCTTCTCAATTTTTTCTTCCAAGTCTTATACTAGTTTATTCCTTTCATGTGCTTCATCCCATCTTGATTTGTTTCTATAGGGTGTTATCACTCTCACCAACACCCGCGTTGAAGCAGTCAAACTCGAGGAGGCCTTGAGGAAATCAAGGGATGTTGTGAAACACTTTAAGGAAAACCACACTCTCAAGTTTCAAGTTTCTCGGGAATTGCAGAAGGACCTCGACAGCAAAAACACTAAGATCGATAATAAAAGCAAAGTGATCAAGGTGCTCGAGTAGTCAGGGGCAAAACTTAAGCGTCAGCTGGAGGAGCTTGAGAAGAAGAGGAACAGTCTCGACATTCGTGTTAAAGAACTCGAGGTGCAAAAACTCAAGTCAACAGAGGAGAAGAAGCTTCTTGGGGAATAGCTACAACGTGAAAATGAGTCTCACTCTTCAAACTTGACTAACTTCAAGAGCGTGGCCTTCAATTGTTTTTTCATGTCCTAGAAAAACATTATGGAAACCAACTATGACTACATCCCTGCTAATCTTCGTGATAAAGAAATCTCCAAGTGCGTAGCTTGTGAAGAGGAGGAGCTTGCTGTTGATGCTGAAGAAGTCCCTGCCACTCCTGGAGTCGAGCAAGAGGGGCCTGAAGGGGAAGATGCTGAGGTAGTGGTACCTTGAGGATGGCATCTTATTATTTTTTTATATTTCACATTGGACCTTAAGGACTGGTACAAAAACAATGGCTGGCCGAGCAGCTTTTAATCTCAGATAATATGTGTGAATATGTTTACTATTTCTTTATTCATATTATATACTGTTCAAATGATTTTATTTTAATATAACAATTGCTTTGCTATATAATATTTACTTTATAGCTTATTTCAAATATTTAGAACATCTTGGTTTTTTGTTTTATATGTCCTCACTGAACGAAGCACAATACTTTATAAATTTTTAAAAAATTTCTAAGTATTACTCAGTTGTGCCATTTTAACTTATTTACTTATGTGCGATCATGTATACCCTATATGTCCCCAAGTGATCGAGGAGGTCAGTCCTAGGTCACTTGCCAAATAACCAGAGTTGCTCGAGCTAACACAACTTCTCAAATATTGTATCATATAGTAGTATGCTTGGACCTTTTGTTTAAGAATCACACATGTTAAGTAATACTTGTTTAATAAAAAAATTGGCAATAATGAGTGTGTCAAGCACACTCCTTTGTATATATCTCGTAACAAAGTGGACAAAACATGTCTATTGAATTAAAAAATTATATGAGTAATGCATGTTTTTGAAGAAAAAAACACAAAGAATTGAATCAAACTAAGTTATTGGTAATTTATTAAGGGAAAAACATGCATGTTAACCATATAACTAAAAAAAAATTGTCTGCATAATAATTGGTAGTAAAAAACATGGGAAATACGTGCCTTACAACCAAAAAATAAGCAATTAGGCAATAATCGTGCCTTTGTAGGTAGAGTGGTTAAATAATAATGTTGGTCGGATTAAGTGGGAAAAACGTGCCTTCGACCAATATTCATTGATAATACTTTCGCAAGTGTTCACCATTCTGGTATCTTGCAATTAGTTCACCATTTAGTCGAGTAAGTTTGTATGTTCCTGGTTGTAGTACTTCTACGATTTGATATGGTCCTTCCCAATTTGGTCCCAAAAATCCTGCTACAGGATCCCTAGTGTTTTGGAACACTTGTCGCAATACTAGATCTCTTGGGGCAAACTTTCTATTCTTGACTCGAGAATTGAAGTATTTGGCTACTTTTTGCTAGTAACCAGCCACTCACAATTGTGATTTTTCTCTTTGCTCCTTGATCATGTTGAAGCTTTCAGCTAATAATTGGTGGTTTTGATCTTGGTCATACGTACTTCTCCGATGCGATTAGGGGGGGGGGTTAACTCAACTGACATCATTGCTTCATATGCATAAGATAGGGAGAATGGAGTATGTCCAGTTGAGGTTTGAGCAGTAGTTTGATATGACTATAAGACTTCCAGAAAAATATCCGACCAATTGCCTTTGGCTTGCTCGAGACGCTTTTTCATTGTGTCCTTTAAGGTCTTGTTGACAACTTCTACTTGTTTGTTTGCTTAGGGATGAGGAACTGCGGAAAAGCATTTAATGATACCATGCCTTATACAAAAATCTGTAAATGTGTTGATGTCAAACTAAGTGCCATTATCTAAAACTGTAATGCCCCGGAATTCCTATTTTGGTTTAATGGCTAGATTAGTAGGCCGGGAGGGCGATAACTGTTTAATTATGCCATTAAATGAATTTATGCATGTTTATGAGAATTATATTATAATATGATGTTAAATGCATGCATGTGGGTCCACATCTGTTTACAGGGGTGTTTTGGTGATTTGGCCCGTTGAGGGCATAATTGTATATTTGTTTGCATGTCAATGATATATTGTGGGGCCACATTATAATGTGGATTGGTTCGAGTTATTCGGCATGAGATGATCTTTAAATATAATTTACCGGTTTGGTCATAATAGGCTTAGGCTCAGGGATCGGGGTGAGTCTCGGGGTGTTTTAAATGATTAGAGCGTTACCGGGAATTATAGGGTAACGGGATATGAATTATTGGTATTTGAGATTATCGAGATTAGCGGGAATTGGAGAGCGTTAATTATAATTAACGGTATAGGTTGGAAAGGACAATTTTACCCTTGGGATGACTTTAGAAACCTTAAGTGACCTAGGGGCATTTAGGTCATTTGGTTTGGATGTATATGAACTTTAGATGGCTGTAGAAAATAGAACAAAAACAGAGCTTTACTTCTCCTTCCCGTACATCATTCCCTCTCATTCTATCTTTGGAGTTTTTGAGCTCAAATTGAGAAGTCTAGCTAGGAAATCAAGGGGTTGAGTTCTTAGAGTTGGTTCAGCCATTGAAGGGGATTTAATCTCAAGTTTTAGGTGAGTTTCAGCCATAAGTTTCTGGTTTTACTCTATTTTAGTTTAAGATTTCAGTTTGTGATTTTGTTGAAGATAATAGTTTTGATTGGTGTTTAACTTGGGTTTTTATGAGGATTTGATTTAGGTGATGTTTAGGGGTTGGATTGAGTGTTTGGAAGAGGTTTGGAACTGGTTTAAAGGTTTGATTTCGAGGGAAAATGCAGGGGAAAGTAAGCTGGTGCTTGCTGGTTTGGGTAAAGGGCCCCGGCATGGCTATGGTGAGCCGCGGCCTACGTTGGTTTCTTGGGCAAAAATGGCTCTGTCAGAGAGGGTGAACCACGGCATGGCTGTGGTGAGCCGCGGCCCATAAGGGCATTTTTGGCCAGAAATGTGTTTTTAGCTTGGGGATTCAAGCCTTAGGCCTCGGGATCGATCCTACTACCCATTTTAGTGGGATTCGATGTCTCGGAGGCTAGGTTTTGGTTTGGGAACCTTTGTTTATCATTTTCATTGATGAATCCTATATTTTGGTTGTGACCAGGTGACCGTCAAGGAATTAAAGATTGATCGTTCTCAAGGGTCGTTCTTATATTAATTTTCACTCGAACCAGAGGTAAGAAAACAGTGTATGAATACAATTGCACCCTGTATATGTATAAGACATGCGTGATTGTTATTGAGGCATGTTGATTAATATATGTGGACATGGATTGCATATTAAATGCTAGTGAATGTTGATTACTTGTATATGGCATTGACTAGTCAGGGACACTGACCTAAAGGTCAGAAACGGCATAAGCATTCTAAACGCAGGTCCGAATAAAGATTGGATCTAATCGATATCAACATTGAATGGCTCTATGTCATTAATGCTGGACTGACCCTAAGGTCGATGAACTTATAAGCGCTTGGCTAGTCTAAGACTAGTTACTGAGAGCCAGGGCGTAAGGCCCACGTGACTGCTTGTCACGTGACTTGGGAATAATGTTCCATAGATATGACTCTAGAGTCATGAGGAAGGTTATGTTGGTGACTAATCACCATGCACCTATCCTGTTAAAGCTAGTGAAATCTTCACTTATCTGATTAGCCCTGGTGATCCTATCGTCACATGGCTAAAGGGAGCTGTCCCCATATTTGTGACTTTTGTGACTGTCACCTATTCATTGAACTGAAAGTCTTGAATAATTGTTATTATCATTGTTGCTATTATATCATGTTATATTGTGTTTTCTTGCTGGGCCTTGGCTCATGGGTGCTATGTGGTGTAGGTAAAGGGAAATAGAAGCTCACCCAACCTTGAGTGGAGAGCTTAGGTGGTGTTGTGTACATATGCGGCCGCTTGACCACAACGGCCAAGGAGTTCTCAGAGGGACTAGGGGGTTTACCCTTTTTTTTTTTGCCGCTTAGGTCGGTAAGGATTGTAAATTTGAAACTGTAGCGACCATTTTGTACTATAAACAACTTGTAAACGTTTTGAATGGCTCATGAGCAATTTATATACTTAATGAAATATATCCTTTCCTTTTTACTGGTTTTTCACCTTAGCTTGTTAATAACACTTAGATCACGTTTTTAACCAAAGGACTCAGGTAGCGGGTCAAATTTTCGGTTCACTGTTCACCGTAACTATTCTGGGGTAACCAGGGCGCTACAAAAACAATCTTCTTTGGTAGTCAATATCTGCATATGATGTTCTTGGCTATGAAATCGAGCACCTTTTTGGAAGTAATCATAGCTAGTGGTTTGGCTTCAATCCACTTTGTAAAGTAATCCACTGCGACCACCGCAAATTTCACTCCACCCTTTCCTATTGGGAGTTGCTCGATCAAATCAATGCCTCATACTGCAAAGGGCCATGGGCTTTGCATTTGTTTGAGTTCATTAGGCACTGCTCAAGGGATTTTGGAGAATCTTTTACACTTATCACATTTTCGGACGAACTCCATGGAATCTTCATTCATCGTGGGCCAAAAATATCCTTATCTCAGTATCTTCTTGGCTAGATTTTGCCCCCTGCATGGTTGCCACAAATACCCTCGTACACTTTTACCATTAGTAGTTCGGCTTCTGTTCTAGTAACACATCGGAGCAAAGGCATATAATACCCTCTTCTGTACATTACTCCATCAATAATCATGTACCTAGCAGATTGCCTTGAAATTCGTTGAGCTTCATTTATGTTTCTAGGCAATGTGCCATGCTCCAAGTACGCATCTATAGGAGTCATCCATAAGGGAGTATTATCGAGCAGTAGTGTTTGCTCTATTTCGTTAATACTTGGTTGGGCCAGGTGCTCATTGGTATTACATTTAGGGTGTTTGCATCCTTGACACTTGCGAGCTTTGCTAGGGCGTCTGCATTGGGATTTTGGTCACGGGGCACTTGGTGGATGGTAAATTTTTTGAATTGTGTTAGGCGATCTTTCACTTTGCTGAGATAGGATGCCATTTTTATTCCTTGTGCTTGGTATTCTCCCAAAACCTGATTCACGACCAGTTGTGAATCACTATATATGTCTACTACCAGAGCTTTAACATCTCTAGAGAGTCGTAATCCTACTAGCAAGGCTTCATATTCTGCCTCATTGTTTGAGGCATTTGAAGCTGAACCTTAGCGCGCAATGAATACGATGTCCTTCAGGTTTGATAAGTATAAGTCCAGCTCCATAATTATGCTCATTAGGGGATCCATCTATGAACAACCTATAAACGGGCCAATTTTGTAACGCCCAAATTTGCTAATAAGACTTAGTGCCTTGATTAGCGTGCCAGGAGAGCAATAATTGCTTTAATTATGTCAATGCATGGATTAAATGATTATGTGATTAGAAATACATGTTTAGGTGAATTAAATATGCATGTGGGCCCATTTTTGTTAGTAGGGGCATAATTGTATTTTTGGCCTGTTGAGGGCATAAGTGTGTATTATATGTATGTTGTGCTTGATACCACAAGATTGTGGTGACATAATTGTGATGTGCGATCTGAGATGGTCCTAGAGAGCGGAATAACGAAATAGTCACAACGGGGTCGAATACCTAGCTTGGGGTGAGCCTAGGGGTATTATGGATACATAGTATGTGTTGGGGATTACCGGGTAACGGGTAGCGATTTAGTGATTGTTTAAGTATGTCAGAGATTAAATGGATAATTATAGGAACACTCGAGGAATTAGCGGGATGTGGCAAATGACGGGATTGCCCTTGATGGCATTAAAGGATTATGGATAAACTTAAGGGAATTTTGGATTTTATGTGGCTGAGGATAGGCTTAAGCTGATCAAAACATAATTTTGGAACTTAGAAGAAAACAGACCTCAACTCAGCTCTCTCTTTCTCTCTCTCGGCTTTCTCTCTTCTCTTGGTGACTTAGGGAATTTTGGGAAGAATTGAAGTGGAAAACTTAGCATTTGAAGGTAGGAACTTGGGGAAAACAAGCTAAAGGTGTAGTGTCTCATAATTTTAGTAAGCTAGATAGTAGTAGTGGTAGCTTAGTATTTACTTTTCGTGGTGATTGGTTTAAGCCAGGATTTAGTTTGAAACTCATAGAGATAGTTATGGATTTTATAAGTTTAGCCTATAGTTTAGAAATATTAATTTTAACATAAGGTTTGATTAATATAGCTGGTCCTAGAAATGATATTTATTATAACCTAAGGTTTAGATAGAATAATTAAGAACATGACACTTGTCACATGCATGTTTATTAAGGATTTAAGAATTTTAGAAGAATAAATTAATAAAGGATAAACCTAGGAAGTCTAGAACCTTCCCTCAGCTGTTAGGATCACGTTTTACTCAGTCAAAGTGGTTTAGATAAATTCAAGTGCGCTGAAAGTGTGCAAAAACGTGTTTGATATATCAGCATATGCCGATATATCGCAGGTATGGGGGTCGATATATCGCCTATGGGTGATACAAAAAACATGTCGACTTCGCGCGAACGAAACCATGGAGGCTCGGGATATAGTGGCAGGCAATATATCGCCTATAGGGGGCGATATATTGACTCCCTTTGGCATTTTTGAAAATCCGTGGAATCTGAGTTAGAAACAGCCCTCAACATCTTGGACTTGCTCTTGAACATTTTTGACCGAGTTCTGGGCAGATGTTGAACATAAAATTCAATTTTTATTCAATTATTTATTCATTTTAAAAGGAGTTAGTTTCACTCCTTGAACTCTATAAATAGGACCTGTAGCGTCCCAAATTTGTTAATAAGGCTTATGGCCTTGATTAGCGTGCCTGGAGGGCAATAAGTGATTTATTATTATAATATGTGAATTTTGATGAGTATGTGATTAGAGATGCATGTTTAGGTGAATTAAATTTGCATGTGGGTCCTGTTTGGTTATTAGGGGCATGTTTGTAATTTTAGCCCATTGAGGGCATAAATGTAATAATTGTGAATATTATGATATATTTGTGATATATCTGTGTTGCACGATCCGAGACAGTCCTAGGGAGCTGTTTAGCAAGAAAGTCACAACAGGGTCGAATACCTGACTCGGGGCGAGTCGAGGGGTATTTCGGGCATTAGACGTTTTATGGAGTTATCGAGTTATGAAAATAAATATTTGGAGATATATTTGAAGTTAGAGTGTTTAGGAGGGAATATCAGGGAAATTTACCATTTTGCCCTCGGGGACATTTTTGGTACCCGAGCGTTTGGGGTAACCTTAGAGACTTAAGTTAGGAAAAACAAAACCAAGGACGCATTCAGAAATTAAGGAACCGACCCAAAAATCTCTATCTTTCTCTCCTTCGGTTTTCACCCTTCTCTCTCTTGAGCTTGAAGATTTTGATGAGTTAAATAATTGGCAAGCTTAGTTCTTAAGAGATTGAAGCTGGCTGTGATTGAGGATAAGTTCAAGGGCAAAGCTATCAATTGAGGTAAGGATTTTAGCACTTAATTAATTGAATTATGTTGAGTTTTCTGCTGGTGTTTCAAAGTTATGCATGTGAGCTAGGTGGAGAATCACTCTTGAGTTTTAGATGAGGTTTGGGGTTAATTCTTGTTAGGTTTTGCTGCTGAGATTATAGTAGAACTTCTGTGATGATTGACTTGAAACATTGGGATGATTTTGGGTGTAAATTGGCTTGAATTTGGTGGAGTAAATGGAGGATTTTTCTGGGTTCGAAGGGTCGGGCCGCGACATTGTTCTTGCTGAGCCGAGACCCTCTAGAACATTAGGGAGGCCAGGAAGAAGAGCGGGCCGCGGCATGGGTTCATGGGGCCGCGACACTTAGTGTGTTTTTGTACTTCAAGGAGGTTTTAGGCTCTGGAATTCAAAAGTTAAGGCTAGGGATGGATTTTTTCACCCGGATTGATAGAATTCAAGGTCCCGGAGACTAGAATTATGACCCAAAGTTATTTAATGGATTAGGACTTGATGGATGGATATTGTTGATGTGTTGTGACTAGGTTTTCAGTGAGGCTCGGACTAGGGGACACAGGTAAGAAAACTGTTGCACCCGTAGAGCAGGGCGAGGCCCTATAGTTTGTGTTCCAGGGCACGACCCTATATGATTGTGTTCCAGGGCATAGCCCCAATTGATTATGTTTATACATGTTTAAGTATTTGTTTAATTATGCTATGTGTGCATATATGCGAATGAACGGCAAAAGCCGAGAACGGCGAAGGCCGAGAACTGTGAAGGCCGAGAACGGTGAAGGCCGAGAACGGTGAAGGCCGAGAATGGCAAGGCCGAGTACGGCATGGGGCTGAGAGCAGAGTTAAGCACGCGAAGTGCGAGTTGCCAGGGTGATCCCTATAGGATACCTGGGATATCCTCAGGGTGTAGACCGTGAACCCAGGGCCTAGTAAAGCGCCTGGGATGGTATGGCCGTATGTGTTTAGTCTGTTGGTGGTTTTGTTATGTGTTAATTGATTGTTATGCATATGTTATTTGCTTGTGTGGAGTTTTCTTGCTGGGCTTCGGCTCACGGGTGCTCTATGGTGCAGGTAAGGGCAAGGGGAAAGTCGACCAATCATGAGTACAGAGAGCGTGAAGCGACGCATACATGTTTGGCCTGCCTAGCTGCTACGACCAGGGGTATTTTTGGGAGATGTCTGTATTAAACCTAATTTTGTCGTTTAGTTGACTTTAATTATATTTTTGAAGTATTTTTGGATCCCAAATGTATATTGCTTTATAATTTTCAATGGTTGATTGTATTTTCAAATTGTATGACTTTTATTATGGTTTAACTACACTTTTAACCTAAAACCTCGATTAGCGAGTTAATTGCAAGTTGTAAACTCACTTAGTAATGACTCTAAGGAAGTAGGGCGTTACATGACCTTTCACTCAACCATTTGCTTCATCATTCAAGCATTCTTCAGAGCCTCCAAGCTGCTAAGTTCATTCTAGAGAGAAACACTAGGGTTTTGGGGTTAAAAGCTTTCCAATCTAAGCTTTTCTAAATACTTGGGAAGTAAGATAGAGTGATATTTCGATATTATAGTGTAGATCGAAGTTCTAATCTATCCAAGGTATTCTTTATCCTCAGGTTTAGTTTATTGTAGTTCCTTTTATTCTTTCATTTTCTTCAAAATCCTAACTTGTTATAATGACTTTTGGTTAAGTTTTTGAGTATCTTGAAACTAAAGGTTTTCAGTAAGTTCTTATCTTGACAGTTTAGATCTTCTCTTCATCTTCATTTCTTTAGAAAACTTATGGATCTTACTGTTTGGTATTAGGAGTTTCCAATCCCGCTCTTGTCTCCAATACTCCAATTTTTGGTAAGGAAAATAGGTTAGATTTTTTGTGTTATGATTATGATTATGCTATGTAAATGTATGTATACATGTATATGTTTTATGTTGTAGTCACTTGGGAAATATAGTTGCTTAGATAGCAAATAAGCAAATCCCAAGATTTTTATCATTATCGTAGACTATAGTTATGATTTAACCTACATCGAATAGTAGCAAGAGGACCTAGATGGTTTCTATCACATACTACGGTAATGAGTTATGCGGATGCCAAGCGACGAGATGTGGAATTCAAAGTCGGAGATCAAGTCTTTTTAAGAATATCTCCTATGAAAGGAGTGAAGCGGTTTGGGAACAAAGGCAAACTTAGTCCCCGATTTATAGGTCCTTTTGAGATATTGGACAAGGTGGGACCAGTAGCATATAGATTAGTCCTACCGCTAGCTCTAGCAGATAGCCACAATGTGTTTCACATCTCGATGCTGTGTAGATATGTGTCATACCTTTCCCACGTTCTCAAGTATGATACGTTAGCACTTCAGAAAGACCTAAGTTACAAAGAATGACCAGTTAGCATCCTAGAGAATGGGATGAAGGAATTACGGTCTAAGAGTATTCCAATAGTCAAGGTCTTATGGAGTAATAGTACAGAACGAGAGGTAACATGGAAGTTGGAGGGAGACATCCGAGCACGATATCCGGAATTGTTTGGTAAGTAAATTTCGGGGATGAAATTCTTTTAAGTAGGGGAGAATTGTAGTGTCTCAGAATTTTACTTAGCCAGATAGTAGTAGTAGCTTAGTATTTTAGTTTTCGTGGTGATTGGTTCAAGCCGGGATTTAGTTGGAAACTCATAGAGATAGTTATGGATTTTATAAGTTTAGCCTATAGTTTAGAAATATTAATTTTAACATAAGGTTTGATTAATATAGCTGTTCCTAGAAATGATATTTATTATAACCTAAGGTTTACATAGAATAATTAAGAACATGACACTTGTCACATGCATGTTTATTAAGGATTTAAGGATTTTAGATGAATAAATTAATAAAGGATAAACCTAGGAAGTCTAGAACCCTCAACAACTCGAACTTGCTCTTGAACATTTTTGACCGAGTTCTGGTCATTTGTTGAACAGAAAATTCAATTTTTATTCAATTATTTATTCATTTTAAAAGGAGTTAGTTTCACTCCTTGAACTCTATAAATATGATCTTTCACTCAGCCATTTGATTCATCATTCAAGCATTCTTCAGAGCCTCCAAGCTGCTAAGTTCATTCTAGAGAGAAACACTAGGGTTTTGGGGTTAAAAGCTTTCCAATCTAAGCTTTTCTAAACACATGGGAAGTAAGATAGAGTGATATTTTGGTATTGAGGTGTAGATCGAAGTTCTAATCTGTCCAAGGTATTCTTTATCCTCAGGTTTAGTTTATTGTAGTTCCTCTTATTCTTTCATTTTCTTCAAAATCCTAACTTGTTATAATGGCTTTTGGTTAGGTGTTTGAGTTTAGATTTTATGTGCTATGATTATGATTATATGCTATGTGAATGTATGTATATATGTATATGATTTATGTTGTAGTCGATTGGGAAATATAGTTGCTTAGATAGAAAATAAGGAAATGCCAAGATTTTTATCATTATCGTAGACTATAGTTATGATTTAACCTACCTCGAATAGTAGCAAGAGGACCTAGATGGTTTATCATATACTATATTGTGTTTAAACCTACCTAGAATAGTAGCAAGAGGACCTAGATGGTTTCTATCACATACTACGGTAATGAGCTAATGATCATTAATATTGTAGTCCTATGTTTTATGATTTTTGTTTCTACGTCATACCTTTTATGGTTTATGTTTTTACGTTTTATAACTTATGATATGTTTTAGTAGATTTTCCTTGCTGGGCATTAGGCTCATTCCTTTTTATTTTAGATGGTGCAGGAAAATAAGCTTGGAAGGCGGGATGGATTCATGGCCGCTTTGGCATGTGTATTGGGAGAGGACTGAATGAATGGACTGATGGGAAAGATCGAGGATGACATTTTGTTTCAAGTCTTTTTACTTTATGTATTTATGTTTTCCGCATTTATTATTTGAAAAATTAACTAAAGGTTTAAGTTTTCTTTATGTTGTTATGTATTAACAATGAGATCCTGTATTTTGGATTTTTATAATAAAGTTCTATTTTTTTATGTATGTATTCCAAAATAGTAGTTATGCTTAGTAGTTTTAATGGTCCGAGGTCTTTAAGTTAGTTAGGTCATTACAAAAGGTGTTGGAAATCTAGTCTAACCTCAGAATCATCATTGAGGTAAGGTTACTTCCATGTTTCTTTTGGTAAATTCTATTGAGAGTGAAGCTTAGCTAAGTTCTAGGCTTAAGTTGAATTTTGTCTGAATTGGGTGATTTAGCTAGCTTCCCATGGTTCTAGCGCTACCTATGTGTAGTAAAGTTATTGAGGGACTCAATTCTAGCATTACAACATGTTTAGATTGAATTTCAGGGAGGTTAGCTCGTAAAATGCATGAGGAATTTACTGTAGATGGTTGATTTTGTCGCTTAGGTCGACTGTATTCACATTTTGAGTTGTAAAACATTTTCAAACAGTATTTTGGGATTCCAAATGCATAACTTTTATGATTTGAATGATTGTCTAAATCTTTTATAATTAATGTTATCAAATAAGTTTTTATTCCAATTTAATTACACTTTTCTACCTAAAACCTTGATTTGGCACATTTGTAAATCACATGGTAACAACTCTAAAGTAGTAGGGCGTTACAAATTTTCTTCATTGTCTTTAGTTTTTTTGCTTGCTCATCCTCTTCTTGTATTCTAGTGCATTCAACAATAAAGTGTTCTAACGCTTGCCCTTTGATAGCAATCCTCAGCTGGTAGGTAATATCATACTACCCGAGCTTGACAACCCACTTAAGTAATCAACCAGCTGTATCTGGCTTTTACAGAAGTTTCATGAGAGGTTGATCGGTTAAAACTGTGATTGGATGAGCTTGGAAGTAGGGCCTTAATTTTCTTACTACGAGCAATAAACAGTAAGCCAATTTTTCAATTAATTTTCTGCCCCGAGCAGCCTCTTACTTATATAATATACCGGATGCTGGGTCCTATCCACTTCTCGGATTAGGGCTGCACTATCAACGTATTGAGTGACTGCTAGATACAAGTATAGAATTTCCCCCTCAATTGATTTCAACAAGACTGGAGGTTGAGTCAAGTGTTTCTTAAGTTCCTGTAAATCCTTTTCACATTCCTCTATCCATTCAAATTTGTTATTTCCTCTTAGCAGGTTGAAAAAGGGTACACATTTGTCATTAGATTTTGAGACAAATCTACTGAGGGTTGCAATCCGTCTTGTTAGACTCTGTACTTCCTTTATCTTGGTCGGGGATTTCATATCGATCAACGCTTTGATTTTTTCTGGGTTAACTTCTATACCTCTTGCGTTGACAATGAAACCAAGAAACTTGCCCGAGTTTACCCCAAACGAGCACTTTAAAGGGTTAAGTTTCATATTGTAATGCTTAAGGACGACAAAGCATTCCGATAGATCCTTCATGTGCCCCCAGTCTCATTTGATTTTACTAGCATGTCGTCAACATAGACCGCCATGTTTTTGTCTATTTGGTCTCTCAACGAAAGCACCAAAATGTTGACCAACATTTTGGTCAACAACACTGAGTCAATTTATACGACAAAATAAGAATTAAACGAATTGGAATCAAGTAAACGACACAAATAATTTTATAGTGGTTTGGCCCCAAGAGTTGGTAATGACCTACGTCCACTTGCACTTTTATTTATCGGAAAAACGTCACTCTTAAGATCAAGAAAAAACAGGGTTCAACTGAGTTTCTTAAGCTGACAAAAGAATACAATTCGAAGGGTTTTGTATGTAGAGTTCTTACAAAAGAAATCTCTAGCTCTTTTTCTCCTTTCTTTCACTTAGGGTTAATGATTGAATAAACCCCTTATTTATAGAGAGTCTTAATGGGCTATGGGCCCTTACAAGTAAATCCAGGCCCTACACGTGTAGGTGTGGGATTAGTACATTTAGTTACATGTTCAAATAATATAGGAATACTACAATTTAAATATTAGTTACATAAATTATTTGGAATATTTGATAGTGTCTCGTGAAACCTAGATCTTTGGGTAAAGCGTATTGCTTAACAAACATGTCTTGTACTCCGAGCAGCTTCATGAGATTGCACTAGTGCGCTCCATCATCGAGTAGGTTATTGGATCTTTGTGAAACAACCTTTTATATTTTGACATAGCCTCCTCGAGCAACTACTAATTCCAACGAGCATTCTGAATTGAATGTGGTATGGCCTCACATGTCTTCTTCATAGCAGCCACATCATCCAGTCAAAATTGGGTTAAACAGTGGGGTTGTATTACAATTTAAAAATCAAAGTTCAAATTAAGATGTGGCATTATTATGAATCTAATTGACTTTTGGCCAAACTAAGAATTTCAGTCCTTGACCGAAACAAAAACTGACACGGGTAAAATCTCGGATAATAAATATTAGAAAATAAGTAACTATGGCAAAAACATTTAATTTGGGCATAGGAATATTAAGATTTCTATGAGAGAATTTTAAATAAATTTTTTAGGAAGGAATCGTAATATGTATTTTGAGAGAAAATGCTTATTTGGCCTTATTGGGGTAAATAAAGTAAATGGTTTCCACAAATGCTACAAGGGGACTTTCATGACATTTTGGGTGGCTATATTTACATTTTCATCATGTTTTAATGGGATTTAGATTTATACCACCCTTGGGATTTATTTTTTGGCTCAACCACCCCTCAAGTAGACTTTTAGGCATATTTCAAAAGGCACTCATGCCAAATCCGAGAATGCACTATAGTTTTATGTGTGTAATTTAATTATTTAAATAAATGTCGAAAAATTAAGGGATCATTAGTAGTGGATGAGTGTATAAGGCTAGTGACATGATGTAGGCAACTCTAAATAGTGTCTTATGACACTTGTTGAACCTAGAAAGCCACTCCACTCCACCCCAGCCCACATCACATCACCCTTCCTCTCACTTGGCAGCTACCCTACTCTCTCTCTCTCTCATTTCTTTCAATCAAGCTCTGAAAAATTCAGAGTACTCTCCTCTCTCTCCCTCTCAATTTTGTTGCTCTCTCTCTCTCTCCCCCTTGTTTCCTCAAGGAAACCTCCATGGAAGCTTGAGAAATTATTAGTCGTCTACTTCAGAGAGACTTACTAGTCATCTACCTCAGAGCGAGAGATTTATTAGTTATCTATTCAGAGCGCAGGACACCACAAATGATTATTTGTACCTGCTTGCATGCATGAGTAGGGTTATTACTGCGAGGCATGCCTATTGTGATTTGGTGACATGTTATTACTTGTTCATGAGCATATTGAGTTTTCTTACTGAGCTTTGGCTCATGAGTGCTATGTGGTGCAGGTAAAGGCAAAAGAAAGATGACCATCCTTGAGTTAGAGAGCTTAGGTGACGATGTGTACATATGCGGTTGCTCGACCACCACGGCTGAGGGTTTAAAGAGAAACTAGGGTTAAACCCTATTTTGTCGCTTTGGTCGGCTGGTTGTAAATATTTTATTGTAATTAACCTTTAAAAAATATTTTTGGGATCCCAATGTATACAGTTTTAGTGAAAAGTTGTATCTTTGACCAAAATTTTTAACCCCAAACCGTTAATCATACATAGTTACACGATTATGGCCAAATGGCTCGGTTAGTGAGTTTATCACTGTTTAAAATGCACAACATGACGGTCCCTGGGTAGTAGGGTGTCACACTTACCAGGACTGCCGCTGCACAAGGAAATTCAGTTCGTTATTGAGTTAGCATCGAGTATAGAGCCAATGTCGAGGGCACCCTATAGGATGGCTCTGGTAGAGATAAAGGAGTTGAAGATAAAATTGCAAGAGCTTCTAGACTTGGGGTTTATCAAACCTAGCTTCTCGCCGTGGGGTGCTCTTGTTTTATTTGTGAAGAAAAAGGATGGGACTCTGAGAATATGTATAGACTATAAGGAGTTGAACAAGTTGACTATCAAGAACAAGTACCCCTACCAAGGATAGATGACTTGTTCGATCAGCAGCAGGGTAAGACGGTATTCTCGAAGATTGATCCTTGAACTGGTTATCACTAGCTGAGGATCAAGGACGAGGATATTCCGAAGACGGCCTTTCGTACGAGGTATGGGCATTATGAGTTCCTGGTCATGTCGTTTGGCTTGACCAATGCGCTAACACCTTTTATGGATCTGATGAACAGGGTGTTCAAGGACTTCTTAGACCAGTTTGTGATTGTCTTCATCGACAAATCCTACTTTACTCCAATTCAGAGGCAGAGCATGAGAAGCATCTCCGACTGGTATTGCAGAGATTGAGAAAGCATCGGTTCTATGCTAAGTTTAAGAAGTGTGAGTTCTGGCTACCATAAGTGACATTCCTTGGACACATTGTTAGTGGAGATGGGATTAAGGAAGATTTGGCCAAGGTAGAGGCAGTTAGGGATTGGCCGAGGCCCATGAACGCCTCGGAGGTTAGGAGCTTCCTTGGGCTAGCAGGATATTACAAACGGTTCGTGGAAGGGTTTTCAAAGATTGCCACATCGTTGGCTGAGTTGACTCAGAATAATCTATAGTTCACTTGGTTAGATAAATGTGAGGGTAGCTTCCAAGAGTTGAAGTGACGATTAATTACTGCTCATGTGCTGAGCCTCCCTTCGGAGGGAGGGAAGTTTGTAGTGTACTATGACGCATCGAGACTGGGATTGGGATGCGTGTTGATGCAAAATGAGAAGGTTATTGCCTATGCGTCTCAGCAGTTGAAGGATTATGAATAGCGGTACCCTACCCATGATTTGAAACTAGCAGCGGTGGTATTTGCACGAAAAGTATGGCGACATTATTTGTATAGGGAGAAGTGTGAGATATACACCAACCGTAAGAGTTTGAAGTATTTCTTCACCCATAAGGACTTAAACATGAGATAGAGACATTGAATGGGATTGGTGAAGGACTATGACTGTGACATCCTTTACCACCCAGGAAAAGCCAATGTAGTGGCAGATGCGCTAAGCCGGAAGGGTCCAGGACAGTTGTTTAGCTCGAAGCATATATCAAAGGAATTAGCATAGGAGATGACTAGAGCGAGGATAGAATTAGTTGTGGGCTAGTTAGCCAATATTACTCTATATTCCACCCTCTTGGAGAGGACAAGAGAGGGGCAGGTAGGTGATGCACAGTTGCAGGAGGTTAGAGGAAATGTCCTAGCTGGAGTGGCTAAGGGTTATTCGATTTTAGAGATGGGTTTATTACGATACAAGGATAAAATATGTGTTCCGATGGATATGGGTATTAGACGAGAGATACTTGATGAGTCCCATACTATGCCATACTCACTCCATCCAGGCACCACGAAGATGTATCATGATTTATAGACTTTATATTGGTGTCCTGGGATGAAGAAGGACATGGTTGAATATGTAGCCAAGTGTTTAACCTGTCAGCAGGTAGAGGATGAACATCAGCAACCAGCAGGGTTGTTACAGCCTTTGGGTATTATCGAGTGGAAGTGGGAAGATATTACCATGGATTTCGTGGGAGGGTTACCCAGGATGGTGGGGCTACACGACTTAGTGTGGGTGATAGTAGACAGATACACCAAGTCAGCTCACTTTTTGCCAGTGAGAACGACCTATACCGTAGATCAATATGCAGAGTTATATGTGAGGGAGATTGAACATCTCCATGGAGTTCCTAAATCTATAGTATTGAATCGGGATCCCATATTCACCTCCATGTTTTGGGGTGGTTTGTAGAAGGCTATGGGAACTCAGTTGAAGTTCAGTACAACTTTTCATCCTCAGACAGACGGAAAATCTGAGAGGATAATTCAGATAGTGGAGGACATGCTTAGGGCGTGTGTGCTAGACTTCAAGGGGTCTTGGAGTAAGTACCTCCCGTTCATTGAGTTTTCATAAAACAACAATTATCAATCAACGTTTGGAGTAGCTCCATGTCAGATGTTATATGGAAGGAAATGTAGATCGCCCATTCATTGGGATGAGATGGGGGCAAGGAAGTATTTGGGACTGGAGATGGTTCAGAAGACTAATATGAAGCTATTGAGAAGATCTGAGTTCGAATGCTCGCTTCGTAGAGAAAACAGAAAAGCTACGCTGATCTTAAGCGTATGGACGTCGAGTTCCAGGTGGGGGACCACATGTTTCTGTGAGTTTCACCTTTGCGAAGGGTGAGGAGATTTGGGAAAAAAGGCAAGCTGAGCCCTAGATTCATAAGAGCTTTCGAGATCCTGGAGAGGATCGGGCAGGTAGCCTATAGTTTGGCTCTGCCACCGTCATTATCAAGAGTTCACGACATATTCCACATCTTTATGCTTTGAAAGTACGTCTCAAATACGACTAATGTGCTAGGATATGAAGATTTAGAGTTGCAGACCGATTTATCGTATGAGGAGCGAACAATTCATATCTTAGACATGAAAGAAAAGGTTCTAAGGAACAAGATGATTCCTTTAGTGAAAGTAATATGGAGGAATAACAAGTTCGAGGAAGCGATTTGGGAGCTAGAGTCAGCTATGCTGGATCAGTTTCCCAAGTTATTCAGGTAAATTTTGAGGACGAAATTCTCAGTAGGAGGGGATATTTGTAACGACCCAAAAATGCTAATAAGGTTTAGTGCCCTGGTTAGCGTGACGGGAGGGAATAATTGGATATATGTGTGATTAATTGATTAAATGCGTGACTATGTGGCATGGATGATTTATATGATGATATGAATATATATTAATATGCATGTTTATGAGTATTAAATATGCATGTGGGCCCGTTCTTGATTATAGGGGGCATATCTGTAATTTTGTCCCGTTAAGGGAATAAATGTGATTATATGTGTTTATTGATTGAGACCACATTATTATGTGGATATATGTGCAATATACGACTTGAGGCGATCCTAATGAGCGGATTAGCGGAATAGTCAGAGCAGGGTATAATACCCGGGTCAAGGTGAGCCTAGGGGTATTTTGGGAAACTTAACATATATTTGGGATTTATCGAGTAACGAGTAAATGTTTGGTGATTAGTTGGGCATGTTAGGATTAATTGGGGATTTGTAGGATGACTCGAGGAATTAGCGGGAATTGAGGTTAATGACCATTTTGGCCTTAAGGGCAATTAGGAGGCTAGGTTGATACAAGGGGCAGTTTGGTCATTCTAATTAAAGAGATATAGTTAGGAAATATCATAACTTAGTAGAATAGGTTATAAATCTCTCAAGCACTCTCTCCTTCTCCCTCTTACACATTCACTCTCTCTCCCTCTCTTGTGCTTTGAAACTGAAGGAAAACTTTGAAGAGAAGCTTGGATTTGGGCTGGGAAATCTGGGGAATTGAGGCTAGGAGTAGACAAGGAACAACTAGGGGATTGAAGCCACTAACAAAGGTAAGGTTTTAGGTCCTAAATGGTTGAATTTTGATTAGGTTTGAATATGCTTGGGAATAATTGGGTTAGCTAAGGAGTTTAGGATTTAAGGGAATTTGAGTAGATGTTTTAGGTTATATGGATTATCTTTGAAGTAGTACTAAGAATTATGAACCTGGTTTTGATTGGGGTGCATATTAAGGTGGGATTTTGGGGCTGAGAGTTGGGTGAAAACACTGGAAACCCAGGGATTTCTAGGTTCGCGGGGGCGCGCCGCGACCCAGTTCATGGGCGTCACTTCCTACGTGCCCAGAAGGCCTTGAGAGAGCTTGCAGATTTGTGGGCCCCCCAAGACCCTTGGGGGCAAGTCGCGGGCCGCTCCCCCCTGAACAAGAGGCTGACACCTTTGACTTGAGGTGTGCCACAACCCTTAGGGCCAGGTCGTTGCCCACCTAGGTAGCCATAGCCTAGGTTGGTTTTTTTTAGCCTCTGGGAGGCTCGGGGATTTAAACCTAAGTGCTCTAGACGAATCCTACTACACGATTTAGTAGAATTCGAGGTCTCGGAGGCTAGTATTTGTTTCAAAAATATTTAGTTGGATTAGAATTTGATAGTTATCTAATTTTTTTCTTGTGAGTAGGGTTACCGTTAAGGCTCAGGGCTGAGGATTGTGCTTGGAACCGTTCATTATCCATCGCTTAGGATTCAAGGTAAGAAAACTGCACCCAAGTGGTTGTGAACAGGACTAAGATTCCCTATAAATTAACATATGTGTTCTGTAACTTATATATCTGGTATTATTCATGTGAAAGTACGGACTAAGGGAGACGGGGCTAATGATAAGCGTCCAGTGCGCAGCTCGGCCTAAGCGAGCCGGGATCAGCTAAATAACCAGAGAGCTCGGCCTAAGGGCGCCGACACCTAGATATTTGTATTATAGATTGAGTTATATGTTTGAAATTATATGTTTATCATTGCTTAGCTTAATACTTGTATTATACTGATTAATTGAACTGATTGGATTGAAGTTTGTTACATACTCTTGTTGCTGTCTATGCTTGTTGATTATGGTTTTCTTGTTGAGCCTTGGCTCACAGGTGCTACGTGGTGCAGGTAAAAGCAAAGGAAAGTTGGACCAGCCATGAGTTGGAGAGCTTTGGGGGCGGTGTGTACATTGGCAGCTGCTCGACCGCCACGGCCGAGGGATTTACAGGGATTAGAGCTCTAAATTGTATTTTGCCATTTAGACTGGCTTTTGTTGTATCAACCTTTGAGGGTTGTATCTGCCATGTAAACACTATTTTTTTGGGATCCCATGTATCAAACACTTGGCCTAATGAAAATTTAACTGTTTTACGATCAAAATCTTTTATCCCTAACTTGCCACTTGACTTTAGAGACACATTTATGTTCAAATGACTTGATTAGAAAGTCTTGCACTTTTTTAAACACACAGTGTAATGGTCTTGGTTACCCGGGGCGTTACAACTTGGTATCAGAGCTGTCTAGGTTTAAGGGTTTCTGAAGACTGGCTGGACATGTACACTCGCTGCTAAAGACAAGCTCGACTCAGGGTTTGGTAACCATACACGTGATTATATGTTTAAATGAAATATAAACATTTAATTTGTATGATTAATAGGGAGCATGAGATATACTGATAGGGCCTGGCCTTGACTGCTATGTGGATACATTAAGGCGTGCTTATTAACACTACTACTGTATGTGAATAATTGTTTAAATGCCTGTTTGCATCATGAATGTGTATTTTTGGTTTGGATATTGGCATTAGACCATGGAATGAATATAAACCTACTATCATTGCCTGACCTGTCGAGTCGTTGATTACAGATAAACTTGGATAGTTATGTGTCCAAGGCAATCAATTTGACTAGCCAGCACCGTGGTCAAGGCTAGAGATGATGAGCAGGGCCAGAACCCTCCGGCAGTCCTTGAGAACTAGCAGCAATTGCTTGCTGACATGCAAGCTAGACTTCAAAGTTAGGAAGAAGAGATTCACCTTCTGAGGTAGCAAGCTTCGTCAGGGAGTGCTGTAGCTAACTTGCCACCTATTGTGGCACCAGCTGTACAGGCATTTGAGGTTGGAAACAAGTGGGAGCCACTTTATGAAAGATTTAGGAGGCAACATCCTCCAATCTATGAGGGAGGACCAGATCCACTTAAGGCTAAACAGTGGATGAGTATGATTACCTCCATCCTAGATTTTGTGAGGGTGGAAGGTAATGACAGGGTGGCCTGTGCCACCTATATGCTTAGAGAGGATGTTTGTATTTGGTGGGAGGTGGCATGGCAGACTCGAGATGTTTCTGCTAAGAGTTGGGATGGGTTCGAAGATCTGTTCAACCTGAAATATTACAACATTGTCGTTAGGGCAACAAAGGTGAATGAGTTCACTGGGTTGGTTCAGGGCAGCATGACAATTATTGAGTATGCCCTGAAATTTGACAGGCTAGCAAAGTTTGCACCAGATCTAGTGCCTACAGATGCAGCAAGACAAGACATATTTGTTCGAGGGCTTAATGCTATGATAGCCCGAGATTTGAGGATCACATCAGTATCTGGGGAGACGACTTATGCCCAAGCGGTTGAGAAGGCCTTAACTACTAAGGAGGCGGAGAACAAGATCTGGAGGGAGAACACGCGCACGCAAAAATATATTAAAGGATAGTGAAAACCCAAAGGGTCAACATATCCTTACAAGCAGCCAAGGTGCCCAAACAAATACGAATCACACGTAATAAAGAGGTCTCAAAGGGAGCCTTTTCGAGATAAAAAAGTGCTAATTAGAAGCCCACATGCATAAACGGACATGATAATGTTCCATCACTAAATAATCATAAGACATAGCATGACTTGTTAAAGTTCCTCATGAAGAAAACAAGAGACCTTGAGAAACCTCTCAGGCAAATAAGTCAAGTAGCATTACAACTAAATCAAAATAAATAAAATGAAGTTGCCCACACATGGGAGCAAAAGACGGGACATGAAAAAACTTCATGGTTTCCTGCCGCGAGCACTCCATTCAGCAGCCTTAGCAACAATGTGGTCACCAAATGAGGGGAAGTCAAAGCCAGGATTTTGTTCCCACATACCATATAAGATGAAGAGGAAGCCTTCACTATGGCTACTTCTATCTCATTTGTGGACTCATCAGGCTATTTCTCAAGTCCCTGAATCTTGACAGTAAGCCGGTCCTTCTTTGCCTCGACTCCTTTAGGCTGAGCTTTCAGATTAAACATAATCAAACATACATATTGCATAACACACAATCAAATGCAACATATACAAGCATACCTAGACGAGTAATCACATTTATATTCACAGTCATATCCAATAACAGGGGTTTGAGACTCGACCACAACCAGGATGTAGTTTTCTTACCTTGAGTCCCGAGCAAATAAGTATGGCGATCCCGAGCACGATCCTTATTCCCGAGTCCTAGTGCTATAACCTAGTCACAATGCAATAATGGATAACTATCAATCATTTAGACTATTTACAAGCTTCAAGGTAAAATTCTAGCCTTCGGGATCAAGAATTCTACTAAATTGGGTAGTAGAACCTTTCCCGAGCCTTAAGGTTTGAGTTCCCGTGCTTAAATACCCTAATTGGCTAAAATTCTCCATTTGAGTTGCGACGCTTCTCAGAGGTGTCGCGGTCCTCTACAAGTCAGAGAGCCTCCCAAGCTCATTTCCTGGACACGCGCTGTGGTGCAATATACTCAGCGTTGTGGCACTAAAATGGTTCAGCGAATCTCCCTAGGCCTTTGAGTTCATGCGGCCTTCAGCGCGACCCCGCAAACTCAGAATTCCCACCATTTTTCATGCGTTTTCCCTGAGCCAAACCCATCAAAATTCACCCTAAACATAACTAAACACAAAATTGATTCCATAGTTCTCAACCACACAGCATAGGCATCACAATTACCCCCAAAAGCCAACCACAAATCTTACCCTAACTCAGAAACCAAAGCTAGCATTAAAACTTAGTCAAATCCTAAACTAATCAGAAAATTCACAATAAAATCATGTTATAAAATTTATCTCACTAGTGATTTCGACCCCTGAACTGAACCTCAATCAACTTCATCCTCCAATCTTCAATTTCCTAATCCAATTCCTTAAGAACTTCAATTGCTTCCCAAGGCTCAAGAGAGAGAGATGAACGAGAGAGAGAGAGAGAGAGAGAGAGAGAGAGAGAGAATGTGAGCTGAGAGTGTTGTTTTTTGTTTCTTCTTTTCTGGTTGTTTCTCAAAGTTGTCTAACTCAATCCTTTGACACAAAAGACTAAAGTGCCCCTAAATCAAAGCCTTACTCCTTAATGCCCCCAAGAGCGATACCATTTACCACATTTCCCGCTAATCCTCAAGGAGCACTATAACTCCCCGATTAATCTCGACATACCCAAAAATCACCAAATAACCATCCGTCATCTGATAAGTCCCGAATACGCACTAAGTTTCCCAAAATACCCCTAGGTTCACCCCGAGCCAGGTATTTGACCCCGTTGTGACTTTTCCACTAACCCACTCATTAGAATCGCCTCGAGCCAAATATTGAAAATATATCCACATAATAATGTGGTCTCAATCACATAACACATATAATCACATTTATACCCTTAATGGGTCAAAATTAAAAATATGCCCTTATTAACAAGAACATGCTCACATTCATATTTAATACACATAAACATGCATATAAATTCATACTACCATAAAATTCATGTATGCCACATAATCACACATATATTCAATTAATGTCACATATAAATCCAATTATGCCCTCCCGGGACACTAATTAAGACATTAAGCCTTATTAGCAAATTTGGGACGTTACAATAACGATACGGCCTCAAGTGTGATCCCAATCTCGAGCCTTGTGAAAATCTAGCCACAACATAAAATTACTCTTATTAGGGGTTGAATCTAAATCCCGAGTTTCAAACCATACCACAACTCATAAAATTACTCTTCCTAGTTAACGGGACGACATAAAGGTCCCCCAAGTGGGCCCCCAAAAAAGATTCCCGAAACCCCCGAGCCTTAATGCTAAAATCAGAAAATCCACCTTTCGGGGCACTGGCACGGTTGCGCCCACAAAAACATTGGGGTTTTTGGGACACTGGCACGGTCGCGCCCTGCTCAGCGGGTTTGCGCCCCTATACTCAAAACTCCAAATCACAACCGAAATTCCTTAGTTTTTGGTACACTAGGACAGTTGTGCCAGGTCGCCAGAAACCTAAAAATTGCCCAGAAACACAGTGTTCTTCCCCAATTTCTACGTTACGGCTTCTCCCTGCATTTCAGACCCAAAGGTCGACCCAAGGTAGCTATTTTAACAGATTTTTGACTCAAAACACCTCATACCAAGTAGCTAACCTAAACCCAACATCATTAAACCAAACAAACACACTTAAAACACATTTAAAACCCAACTGAGCATGATTTGCCATTATTGAGTTTCAAACTCAACTTAAGCTCTAAAAATATAAATACCACAACTAATTCCACAGAACCAACAGAAAATGTACATACAAACAGGTTATAAACAATTCCCAAACCTCAATTCATCAAGCTAAACATTCCCAAGTCACCCCAAACTCAGAATTCAAAATCAAAGCTTCAAAAAGTCGAGACACTAAAACAATTAAGAAACTTAAGAAAAGATGAGTCACTTACTAAATTGCAAAATTCCTAACTTGTTTGAAGTCCTCAACAACTTATAGTCCTCCAAGCAGTCCCCAACTCTCCTCTCAATTCCAAAAATCATCCCTTGATCTTACTCTTCTGTTTGGTACCTTAGAGGTTGCTCTCCCAAAATGGCCAAGTCAAGCTAAAGGAAATTTCCTTGAATGTGTAGGATAGAGCATTCAGTTGCCCTTGTGCTCATAACCTTCCTTAATAAGCCAATTGACCATATTACCTCTTGTCCCCACTAAACCTTAAAGCTTAGCCTCAAGGGCAATTTAGTCACTTGGCATTAATTCCCACTACACCTTGGATTAAACTTAAAATGATCAATTAAATCCTCAAATCTTCAAATCACCGATACTTTCCCAATAATATTCCAATAATCCCCAACATACGCAAAAATTATCAAAATACCCCTTGGCTCACTCCGAGCTGGGTATAAATCCTCATTATGACTTTTCCGCTAAATTGCCCCAAAGGATTGACTCAAGCCGAATACCGCAAATATATCCACATAATATTGTGGTCTCAATCACTTAGCATACAAAATTTAAAATATACCCTCAACAGGTCAAAATTACAAAAATGTCCCTTTTTAGCTAAAACAAATCTTTAAGCACATTTAATACATGTAAACATGCAAAAATAGTCATATCATAATACAACTCATATGTTTCACATAATCACAATTATATTCAATTAAATTCACATATAAATCAAATTATGCCCTCCTGACATACTAATAAAGGCATTAAGCCTCATTAGAGATTTTGGGATGTTACACTTTGTATACCTTTTACCTACCCGTGTACATGCCCTGAAACATTTAGCATACAACATGCATTCTATAAACATTAGCAATCAAGCAAACATGTTTAACCTTCTTACCTTGGCACGTGTGTGGAGTCTTTGAAAAAGAAGAAAGTGATCTTGTTTAACGTTCAAAGCCTATCCATAAAATAACAATAACCTTATTTAGACAATATCATGCTTAAATAGCTAAGTTACACGCCCAAAACCCTCTTTGCATGAGCCATGCAACATGTAATTTTATTCCATAAATCAATAGTATACCATTTCCATAAATTGAACTTAATCTAATACCAACACTAAACAACCTTCAAAATAACAAAAATTTGTTAAGTTGATGTGAAGGTCGAACAACTATGAAGCACCACCACCTTAGAAATTTCGAACCCTAGCAATAAGAACCATGTCTCTCCAATAACCATCAAAAGAACAAGAAGAGAAGGAACTTGAAGACTAAACCATAAAATTAATATTTTACCTTAAGCCTTGTGTCCCAACCCAAGCCCTAGATCTTTGAGCTCCAACTCTCAGCTCCCACTCTCTCTTCTCTTTCTTTCTCTCACACTCACCTCTCTTTCTTTCTCTCTTCTCCTCACGCGCACCTCTCTTTCTTTCTTTCTTTCTTATGTTGTGCAAAAATGAGAGCTCTGCCTCTCTATTTATAGGGTCCTAGGCCACCGATTCACACTCTCATTAAATCCTCCCAATAAATGTTGATTGATCTTATTTTCCAATTACCATTCAACTAGAAAGACATCTTGAGTTACCAATTTAAGCTCCAAGTCAACTTGAAAAATTCTCAATCAAATCACAATCACCTTAATTCCTCAATTGATGTTGAAATCACCAAGATTGTCATCCTTGCTTCTCATTGATTATCAAACACATCAATGTGATCACCTCTTGATCCATTCACACCACACACCCAAGGTAGGCTTGATCACACACACATGTGTACACATTTATCACATATGATTGATTCAAATCATAAATAAGTAAATAAAATAAATAAATAAAAAGAATAATTAATATAGTAAATAAGATAGTAAATAATTAAAAAAATAAACAAGACAATAATAAAAGAATAACCAAATAAAATAATTAAATTAAATAAGACAATAATAAAATAATAACCAAATAAAATAAATATGACAATAAATAATTAAATTAAAATTGTGTGTGTCCAGATATTACACTATGAATATGATTTCTATTTTATTTTTGTGATAATATACTCAGATTTATTCTCTTTATGTTATTTTAGTATCACTGTTTTTTTTTCATTAAAGTGTGTAACTTTGGTTTTAGCATTGTAGACAATAAAATTAAGGACAAGGTTAACAAAGAAGAAGACCAAGACACATGTTGCCATTGTGGACTGCCATTGTTGATTGATGGATTCCAGTTTTTTATTTTGTTTAAATTTCAATGAACTATCTAGTTGTTATAGTGGATGGGCGTAATAATTTTTCTTACTAGTACGAGATGATTTTCTTACATTTTAGGTTTTAATTTGATCATCTTTTCTTTATATTGAATTATTTATTTTGATAAACTTGATAGATTTTTTAAAATGGGTTATAACCCAACCCTTAATGTAATTAGTAGGGTTGGATTATATATTAAAAATGTTTTAACTGGGTTAGAATTCTCTAGGCCGATGTAATTGAGTTGGCTCACTCAAACATTCTCAACCCGATTAACCCAACCCATGCCCGACCCTAATGTTATGTGAGTAGATGATATACAAGTCTGAGATTAATACATATCTATATATATATTTATGCTTAGCTACTTTATTGGGATTTTTAGCTCATCAGTTACTCTGTGTGTAGGTATGGAAAAAGTCTGAGGATGGTGCTGGCAGCTAGTGGGAATTCCATCTGAAATATCCATATTGTGATAAACCCGACCTATAGAGTTAGAAAAAGGGCTCAAGTTTTCTGCATCAGTGTCATGTTTTAAGAATGTTGTTTTAAGTATTCTCTTTCAGTTTCAAATAACTTGTTTTTCAAGCACATTATTTTTTATACACTTACCAATTATTGTATTTTATGTTTTTAATGGTTTAGGATCCCGAAATTACACATTTAAGACTATTTGTATTTTCTAAAGTTAGTGCACTTTTAGTAACCTAGTAGCCTATTTTCAAGAGAGTTGACTTATAAAGGTCGTTGACAACTAGAGTATGCAGTAGTATCCCTAGATAGTCAAGAAGTAGGAAAATTGAGTCATTACACCACCAACCATTATTGCATCCAAAATCCAACTCTTGAGGTCAACTTTGACTTGAAATTTGGTATAATTCATTTACTACCTATTTTCCATGGATTTTAAGTGAAGACCCTAATAAACATCTCAAGGAGTTTCATGTGGTGTGTTCAACCATGAAGCTGAACGATATTTCAAAGGAATAGATCAAGCTATGAGTCTTTCCTTTCTCTCTATATTATTTACCCCCAAGCACTGTGGATACTTGGAATGTGATGAAGCTGTCATTTTTAGAAAGGTACTTTTCTACATCTAAGGTTGGTAGTATTCAGAAAGAAATTTGTGGTATTCGTTAATGTAGTGGCGAGACTCTCTATGAATACTGAGAGAGATTTTAAAGGTTGTGTGCTATTCATTACCAAATTAGTGAGCACTTCTTATTCAATACTTTTATGAGGATTATTGTCTATGGAAATGAGTATGATTGATATAGCAAGTGGGGGATCTCTAGTGGACAAAACACCTGATGCCGCTAGGAACTTAATATCAAACATGGCAGCCAATTCTCAACAATTTGGTGCATAACAAGAGCCACCACCACCACCTCAAAAGGTTAATGAAATAAGCACATTCATAGAGCAATAGTTAGCTCAACTCTCTTCTTTGGCACAACAAATAGTTATAGGACAATAAGCTAGACCTTGTGGTATATGTTTAATGGTGGGACATCCAACTGACATGTGTCCTACTCTTTAAGAGAGTGCTCTAGAGAAAGTTAATGTCATTGGAGGGTTTCCTAGGTAGGCACAATAAATGTATGATCTGTATTCCAACACCTACAATGAAGGATGGAGGATCATCTAAATTTAAGATAGGACAACTGACAACAAGTTTTTCCTCCAACTGGATTCACTAGACCATCGGGTTTTGATTTTTTGTAGAGATCTCAGTAGACTTGTGCCTCGTCCTCAATAACCTCTTCCTGCAGCACCATAGAGTCAAGGTAGTTCTATTGAAGACCTCATTAAAGCTTTAGCCACTAGCTATATGAAGTTTTAGTAGCACACTCAGGCATCTCTTCATAGTTTGAAAAATAAAATGGGCAAAATGGCTACTTCTCTGAGCAAGCTTGAAGTATAGAATTCTGGAATATTACCTTTGTAACCAGAGAAAAACCCAAGAGCAAATGTAAGTACGATAACACTGTAGAGTGGTACACAATATGTGCCACCCATCTTTCCTTCATAGCCACCTCCATTGCAAAAGAAAGTAGTACAAACTCCACTCATGATGAGCCATCACTGAAAAAGGCCATTATGTCTTCCTATGAAACTCCTCCACCTTTTTCGAGCAGGTTCAAGAAATCTAAGAAAGAGGAGGCTGACAAGGAGAACCTTTAAAATTTTCGCAAAGTTGAGGTAAACAATCCACTACTTGAAGCTATTAAAAAAGTGCCTCAATATGCTAAATTTTTTAAGGAGTTGTGCACAAATAAGAGAAAGCTTAAGGGTGATGAGAAGATAAATGTGAGGGAGAACATTTCTGCAGTTCTCCAAAAGAAGTTACCACCAAAGTGTTGTTAGGGTTGATGCCCTAAAAGCATGCGTAAAGACATTTTATTTATGGAATTAAATAAAAGTACATTTTCTTATAATTGATTGTTTTAATTATTAGTGAATAATTTATATGAATATCAAAAAATTCCATATTCATTAATGAGAGTGTGATTTTGTATTACTACAAGAGGATTAAGATCATTAATAATGAATAGAATAGTGAGCAATATATTAAAGTATGAAATCTTTGACGACCAATTGCTAGTATGGTTCCCCTAAGAATTTTTTTAAGAATGCATGTGATCCAGATTCAGATTGCTGATGTGGATAGCCATCTTAGTGAAGGTACTTTATATAATTAGATTATATATGACTGGACCAATAAGAATTAATTTGTTTATAAACTTGTCATTTACCATAAAGATTTAATTCATATCAACATGATGATCATATGTAGACTAGGTTGAGTATTCACGAACTCCTATTCATGTTTATTGGATCTTTTGATTCACAAGTTAAGCTTTGTTTGTCAAATAGGTTAATGACTTTTGTTTTGGAGATTCAGTGGCATAAATGGCTGAGAACATGTTCTTACAAGATTTGGAATCCAAGCATTCCTAACAGATCGAATATTTGTTCTCCTAAGTGTTAATGCTGGAATTGAATGGTTATTTAGCTCAAATTTATAATCCTACCGTTCAGAAGTGGATTAATGGTACTTATGGATAAAGATGTAATTAGAAGGATAAAACTATATATTTTACTAGCTCTAATTTATGAACTAATAATTAGAGGACAGAACTACATGCAGTGATTATATCAATGGACTTCATGAGATTATTTTATAAATATACTTCAACATACACTAAAAGTGCACTTCAATATTTATAGTGGAGTAATTTTAGAATAAAAAAAATAAGATTATTTAGTTAAAGAGTTTAATTAATAATCTAGTTTATTGGAGATTAGAATTATAGGTCCATGGTCTCCGAGTCAACTCTGTACTACATAGTCTAGGGTGTGAATGTCTATGACAAATAGAATGGATTTATTTGTAAGAAATTAATTTTCCAATGCAAGGATATAATTATTAGTTAATTATAAGTGATTAATTAATTAATGAAATTAACTAATGTGTTTTATTTTGAAAACTAAATAATTAATTAATATTGGGAGAGAATGAATTAATTTATTATAAGATAATAATTTAATTCCATTTTGTAAGATAAAGTTAATTTTGAAATAATAGTTATTTATGCACATTTGAAATAATACATTATTTTATATACATAAATATTTATCTTGTTGAATAAATAAAAAAATAAAAAATGTCATGTGGCATTACAAAGCCACACACTAGTCACTATGCATGGCGCACACATACGGTGTGACCTAATGTAGTGGCTCACTTGTAAATAGTTGGAATTTGTATTATTTAGTTACATTTTATTTATTTAAATATTTATTAGATAAAGAAAGTCCAACTCTAGTGGTAAATGACCTAGACTATGTATAGATAATGTTCACGATTGTCAAAAAAGACAATCTGATTCCGAAAAAGAAGTCACGAGCTCTTTTTCTCTATTTTCTCTTCTCACACTAACAGATTCTTCTCCAAGTATCTACATATCATGTGTTGAGTACATCTAGAGACATAGATTTTTTATTTACATTCTAAGTGGCCACACACGTCCTAATGGGTTAGAGATTTGACTTGGAAGATTGTGGTGTGGATCTAGGGATGGAAATTTAATACTTTTGTTTGACAATAGATCAAATGCTCATTGATGAAAATCATGGAGTACATAGGTCATAATACATGGTGGAATTTCTTCCAAACAAGTAACCTCACTTTTTATCTGAAATGTAGATCTAGCTAGACCATGAGCAACAATATTACCATTACGCTTCACATGAGGCAGACATACACTTGGAAAGACTAATAACATATATCTAATTTTACTAATAAGGCAACCCCACTAGGATAAAAAACCCTAGAAGAGATAACAGAGTAAACAACAACCTCTTAATAACTCTCAATAGTAGACAAAAAAAACCAAGCTCGTCAAAGTAAAAGAAATGGCCAAAACCTCGACATCTTTTGGAGACAAGAAACATGTCAGGCGATTCACAAAAGAACTTAATGGAGAACCTTCTAAATCACGAACAATCGCACAAAAAAAAATCAGGTCATTCTCAAGATTGATTGCGGCATCCACATTCAACTTGAGACAACCTGGGTGAGGGGTTGTCCAAAAGACTAGGTTCACAGAAGACTGATGTAGCGTCCCAAATTTGCTAATAAGGTTTAGGGCTTGATTAGCGCGCCTGGAGGGCAATAAGTGATTTATTATGTTAATGTGTGAAATTGATGAGTATGTGATTAGAGATGCATGTTTAGGCGAATTAAATATGCATGTGGGCCCCGTTTGGTTTTTAGGGGCATGTTTGTAATTTTAGCCTGTTGAGGGCATAAATGTAATAATTGTGAATATTGTGATATATCTGTGCTGCACGATCCGAGACAGCCCTAGGGAGCGGTTAGCTAGAAAGTCACAACAGGGTCAAATACCGGACTCGGGGCGAGTCGAGGGGTATTTCGGGCATTAGACGTTTTATTGGGTTATCGGGTTATGAAAATAAATATTTGGAGATATATTTGAAGTTAGAATGTTTAGGAGGGAATATTGAGGAAATTTACCATTTTTCCCTCGGGGACGTTTTTGGTACCCCGAGCCTTTGAGGTAACCCTAGAGACTTAAGTTAAATAAAACAAATCGAGGAAACACTCAGAAACTCAGGAACCGACCCTTTTTCTCTCTATCTCTCGGTTCCCTCTTCTCTCTTAGAAGCTTGGTGAATTTTGGTGGAATCTAACCAGAGACTAAAGATTCTAAGCTACGATTTTGGGAGCTAGAAGCTTGGAACTTAGGGAATTAATTCAGAGATTGAATTCAGCTCAAGGTAAACTTTTAAACTAGTTGAATTGTGTGGATTTTCTATTGGTATTTTAGAGTATTGTATGTGAATTAGATGAAGAATCATCTTTGAGTTCTAGATGAGGTTTGGGGTTAGTTCTTGTTGGGTTTTGCTGCTAGGATCACTCTAGAACTGTTGTGATGATTGAGTTGGATTGTTGGGTTGATTTTGGGGTAAATTGGCTTTGTTTTGGAGGTAAAAATGGAGGATTTTTATGGGTTCGAATGGTTAGGCCATGGCATTGTTCTTGCTGAGCCGCGACCCTCTAGAACAGGTTGGTGGCCAGGAAGAAGGGCGGGCCGCGGCATGCCCTAGCTTGGGCTGCGGTGCTCCTACCCTGTTTTGGGGTTGAGGGTTTTTGGTTGAGGAGGGTCGCGGCATGGGTTCATGGGGTCGCGGCACTTAGTGTGTTTTTTGGCTTCAAGGAGGTTTTAGGCTTGGGAATCCAAAAGTTAAGGCTCGAGATGGATTTTATCACCTGGAATGATAGAATTCAAGGTCCTGGGGACTAGAATTATGACCCAAAGTTAAGTAATGGATTAGAACTTGATGGATGGATGTTGTTGATACGTTGTGACTAGGTTTTAAGCGAGGCTCCGACTAGGGGACAGTGCTTGGGACATCGATGCTTAGAAAGCTCGGGACACAAGTAAGAAAACTGTTGTACCTGTAGAGGGGGGTGAGGCCCTATAATTTGTGTTGTAGGGCACGACCCTATATGATTGTGTTGTAGGGTGTAGCCCCATTAATTCTGTTTATACATGTTTAAGTATTTGTTTAGTTATGCTATGTGTGCATATATATGAATGAACGACAAGAGTCAGGAACAACGAAGGCCGAGAACGGCGAGGGTCGGGAACAGCAGAGGCCGAGTACGGCAAGGGGCTGGGAGCAGCGTTTAGCACGCGGAGTGCGAGTTGCCAGAGCGAGACCCTATAGGATACTTGGGATATCCTCACGGTGTAGACCGCGAACCCAGGGCTTGGTAAAGCACCTGGGATGACATGGTTGTATGTGTTTAGCCTGTTGGCGGCTTGATTATATGTTGAATGATAGATATGCATATGTTATCTGCTTGTGTGAGTTTTCTTGCTGGGCTTCGGCTCACGGGTGCTCTATAGTATAGGTAAGGGTAAGGGGAAAGTCGACCAACCATGAGTACGGAGAGCGTGAAGCGACGCGTACATGTTTGGCCTGCCTGGCTACCACAGCCAGGGGTATTTTTGGAAGATGCTTGTATTAAACCTAATTTTGTCGTTTAGTAGACTTTAATAATATTATTGAGTTGTAAATATTTCTAAACAGTAATTCGGGATCCCAAATGTCAAACGCTTTATAATTTTCAATGAATGGATATATTTTTAAATTATGTGACTTTGTTTATGGTTTAGCTACACTTTTGTCTTAAAACCTTGATTAGCGAGTTAATTGCATGTTTTAAACTCACTTAGTAAGGACTCTAAGGAAGTAGGGCGTTACAACTTGGTATCAGAGCGAGCCAAGGTTTATGGTTCCTGGAGATTGACCGAAAATGTATGCTCGCCGTCAGTGACAAGCTCAACTCAGGGTTGGTTGGTAATGACTGATTATATGTTTGATTATGTGCTTAAATGACTTGTTTGCCTGCTTATTCTATATAGAGCATGATGAATGAGTTAACATATGCATGATGCCAGGGCATGGCCCGTTGAGTGTTAAATGTTGTTTGTATGTTGTGATGTGGACTGTTGTTTATGGTTGGCTGATGTGATTGGGAGGTGATTTTGGATGTTGTTATCATGCCTGATAAGCGACGTCGTTGATTGCAAGCATATTGTTGAGATGCCTCGACAATAATCGAGACTCCGCGGCAGTAGGGCCAAGGATGACAACCAGGGTCAGGACCCTCCACCTGCCCCACAGAATTGGCAACAGATGTTTGCCAAAATGGATGCAAGACTGCAAAAAACAGGGGAAGAACTTCCATAGTTGAGGCAGAAGGCCCCTCCTCAGGCCACTGGGTTGTTAGTTCAGCAGGCTGTGGCGCCAGTGCCGGTTCAGATTGTTATGGAGAATATGTGGGAACCTTTGTATGAGAGGTTCAGGAAGCAGCATCCTCCCACCTTCAAGGGTGGACCAGACCCACTACGGGCAGAGCAGTGGATGAATATGATTTCCTCTATCCTGGATTTTATGAGGGTGGAAGGAACAAGAGGGTAGCTTGTGCCAGCTACATGTTCAGAGAAGATGCCCACATCTGGTGGGATGTAGTGACTCAGAGGAGGAATGTGGCAGTTATGACTTGGGAAGAGTTCAGAAACATCTTCAATGAGAAATACTACAGTGTTCCAATCCGAGCTGCGAAGGTTGACGAGTTCATCAACCTGACTCAGAACCGGTTGACTGTTACTGAGTATGCTTTGAGATTCGATCAGTTGGCAAAGTTTGCGCCCGATTTGGTGCCGACTGATGCGCCAAGAAGGGATAGATTTGTATGGGGGTTGAATGTTATGATCGCCCATGATGTGAAGATTACTTTGGATCCAGAGACTATTACTTATGCCCAGGTGGTGGACAAGGCCCTTACAGCTGAGGGGGCCGAGGATTAGATATGGAAAGAGAGCGCAGTTAGGCACGATGCTAGGAGGACGGTGCCTCCTTTTATTGGATCCAATTGGGGTAGTGGCCCCAGTGAGTAGAAGAGAAAGGCCCCAGATTCTTTTATTCCTCCTAGCTCGAATAGGAGGGCACGGGGTGCTTTTGGCGACCGTCATGGCGGAGGTGACAACTAGAGGAGTTTTCCAGTGTGTCCACGGTGCAAACGTTGCCATCAGGGGGAGTGTAGGATTAGGGCCTGCTTTATCTGTGGGAGTGCCAATCATTTGAACAAGGGTTGCCCACAAGCTAGGAAAGACGAGCCGAAGTAGGGCGACAGTCTCGCTCCTGCCAAAGTGTTCACCTTGACTCAAACTGAGGTGGAGGCTAGCCCCTCGGTTGTGACAGGTCAGATTTCTAGTGCTTGTTCTTCTTATACTGCATTGATTGATTCGGGAGCTACTCATTCATTTGTGTCTGCTAGAGTGATAGATCAGTAGTGTAGACCTAGTGCTTTGTATGGTAGGGGTTTTCAGACTTTGTTGCCAACTGGGGAACTAGTAATCTCTAGGACATGGATTAGAGCATTGCCAGTAGAGATAGATGGTAGGGAGTTTTCTGTTGATCTGATTGAGCTAGTGATGGATGACTTCAATATGATCCTAGGGATGGATTGGTTATCAAAGTATGGGACAACGATTGACTGCAAGCACATGATGGTGACTTTTGAATTAGAAGGGGAGGTACCCTTTGTATTTGTGGGGACAGTTAGTGGACCATGAGTACCTATGATTTCAGCACTGAAGGCTAGAGACCTGATGTAGGAAGGTTGCATAGGATTCCTAGCGAACATTGTGGATACCTCTAGGGTTGTGTCGGTTGGACTGAGTGAGACCGGATTGGTATGTGAGTTTCCAAATTTATTCCAGCGGACCTGCCAGGGTTGCCGCCGCAGCGGGAGATTGAATTTGTTATAGAGTTCGCACCAAGGGTGGAGCCAATATCTAGGACACCTTACAGAATGGCTCTGGCAGAATTGAAGGAGTTGAAGATTCTATTGTAGGAGTTACTAGATTTGGGGTTCATCAGACCGAGTTTCTTGCCATGGAGTGCTTCAGTGTTATTCGTCAAGAAGAAGGATGGATCTTGGAAATGGGGTTGCTGAAGTACAAGGGTCGGATCTGTGTTCCGATGGATTATGATATCCGGCGAGAGATCTTGGATCAATCGCATACCACTCCCTATTCCTTACATCCAGGTACGACGAAGATGTACCAAGATTTGAGAGCTTTGTATTGGTGTTCAGGCATGAAGAGGGATGTGGTGGATTATGTGGCTAGGTGCTTAGCTTGTCCGCATGTTAAGGCTGAACATCAGAGGCCAGCAAGGTTATTACAGCCTCTAGGGATTCCATAGTGGAAGTGGGAAGATATCACCATGGACTTCGTGGTTGGTTTTCCGAGGACCACGGGGCAACATGACTAGGTGTGGGTGATTATGGATAGGTATACCAAGTTCACCCACATTTTACCTGTCAGGATGACTTATACTGTGGAGCAGTGTGCCGAGTTATATGTGAAGGAAATTATTTGACTTCATGGGGCTCTGAGGTCGATAGTATCTGACAGGGACCCCACCTTCACCTCCAAGTTCTGAGAGAGTTTGCAGAAGGCTATGGGCATGCATTTGCGATTTAGTACTGCTTATTATCCTTAGACAGATGGACAGTCTGAGAGGATGATTCAGATACTAGAAGATATGCTATGAGCCTATGTGCTAGATTTTGGGGGATCTTGGAGCAAGTATTTCCCTTTGATTGAGTTCTCGTACAATAACAGTTATCAGGCGACTATTGGAGTGGCTCCGTATGAGATGCTTTATGGGAGGAAGTGCAGATCACCTATCCATTGGGATGAGATGGGTGAGAGAAGATATTTGGGTCCTGAAATGGTTCAGAGGACCAATGAGGTGATTGAAAAGATTAGAGCTCGAATGCTCGCCTCCCAGAGTCGCCAGAAGAGTTACTCAGACTTGAAACGAAGAAGCGTAGAGTTCCAGGTTGGTGACCATGTGTTTCTTAGGGTTTCACCTTTGAGGGGAGTGATACGATTTGGTGTTCGGGGCAAGCTGAGCCCTAGGTTTGTTGGTCCCTTTGAGATTCTGGAGCGGGTTGGAGAGGTAGCTTACAGATTGGCGATGCCTCCAACCTTATGAGGGGTTCATGATGTTTTTCACGTGTCCATGCTCCGGAAGCATGTATCAGATTCGACGCATGTTATGAGTTATGAGAATTTGGAGATGGACTAGGATTTATCTTATGAAGAGAAGTTGGTTCAGATTCTCGATCGAAAGAATAAAATTTTGCAGAGCAAGACCATCACCTTGGTGAAAGTGCTATGGAGGAACAGCAAGGTTGAAGAGGCGACATGGGAACTTGAATCAGTGATGCGGGAGCGGTATCCCGAGTTGTTCAGGTAATTTCGAGGACGAAATTTCTATAAGGAGGGGATAGTTGTAGCGTCTAAAATTTGCTAATAAGGTTTAGGGCCTTGATTAGTGTGCCTAGAAGGCAATAAGTGATTTATTATTTTAATGTGTGAAATTGATGAGTATGTGATTATAGATGCATGTTTAGGTGAATCAAATATGCATGTGGGCCCCGTTTGGTTTTTAGGGGCATGTTTGTAATTTTAGCCCGTTGAGGGCATAAATGTAATAATTGTGAATATTGTGATATATCTGTGTTGCACGATTCGAGACAGTCCTAGGGAGCAGTTACTAGAAAGTCACAACGGGGTCGAATACCTGACTCGGGGCGAGTCGAGGGGTATTTCAGGCATTAGACGTTTTATTGGGTTATCGGGTCATGAAAATAAATATTTGGAGATATATTTGATGTTAGAATGTTTAGGAAAGAATATTGGGGAAATTTATTATTTTGCCCTCGGGGACATTTTTGGTACCCCAACCGAGCCTTTGAGGTAACCCTAGAGACTTAAGTTAAATAAAACAAATCGAGGAAACACTCAGAAACTAAGGAACCGAACCTTTCTCTCTCTATCTCTCGATTCCCTCTTCTCTCTTAGAAGCTTGGTGAATTTTGGTGGAATCTAACCAGAGACTAAGGATTTTAAGCTAGGATTTTGGGAGCTAGAAGCTTGGAACTTAGGGAATTAATTCAGAGATTGAATTCAGCTCAAGGTAAGCTTTTAAACTTGTTGAATTGTGTGGATTTTCTGCTGGTATTTTAGAGTATTGCATGTGAGTTAGATGAAGAATCATCTTTGAGTTCTAGATGAGGTTTGGGGTTAGTTCTTTTTGGGTTTTGCTGCTAGGATCACTCTAGGACTGTTGTGATGATTGAGTTGGATTGTTGGGTTGATTTTGGGGTAAATTGGCTTTGTTTTGGAGGTAAAAATGGAGGATTTTTCTGGGTTCGAAGGGTCGGGCCGTGGTATTGTTCTTGCTGAGCCTTGGCCCTCTAGAACAGGTTGGTGGCCAGGAAGAAGGGCAGGCCATGGCATGCCCTAGCTTGGGCCACGGTGCGCCTGCCCTGTTTTGGGGTTGAGGGTTTCTGGTTGAGGCGGGCCACGGCATGGGTTCATGGGGCCGCGACACTTAGTGTGTTTTGGGCTTCAAGGAGGTTTTAGGCTCGGGAATTCAAAAGTTATGGCTCGGGATGGATTTTATCACCCGGATTGATAGAATTCAAGGTCCCGGGGACTAGAATTATGATCCAAAGTTATTTAATGGATTAGAACTTGATGGATGGATTTTGTTGATACGTTGTGACTAGGTTTTCAGCAATGCTCGGACTAGGGGACTGTGCTCGGGACATCGGTGCTTAGAAAGCTCGGGACACAGGTAAGAAAATTGTTGTATCCGTAGAGCAGGGCGAGGCCCTATAGTTTGTATTGCAGGGCACGACCCTATATTATTGTGTTGCAGGGCGTAGCCCCATTGATTTTGTTTATACATGTTTAAGTATTTGTTTAGTTATGCTATGTGTGCATATATGTGGATGTAAGGAATAGGGAGTGGGGTGCTTCGGTGTTTTTCGGCAAGAGTCGGGAACGGCGAAGGCCGAGAACAGCAAGGGGCTGGGAGTAGCGTTTAGCACGCGGAGTGCGAGTTGCCAGGGCGAGACCCTATAGGATACCTGGGATATCCTCCTGGTGTAGACCACGAACCTAGGGCCTGGTAAAGCACCTGGGATGGCATGGCCGTATGTGTTTAGCCTGTTGGCGGCTTGATTATATGTTGAATGATAGATATGCATATGTTATCTGTAACGCCCTGGCTACCCCAGAACAGTTACGGTGAACGGTGGACCGGAAATTTGACTCATTGCCTGAATCCTTTGGTCAAAAATGTGCTCTAAGTGTAATTAACAGGATAAGGTATAAAACCAATAAAAAGGAAATGGAGATTTTATTACAAGCTGCTCTGCAGAGCTAAAAAAAACATTAACAAGTTGTTCTCAGTACAAAATGGTCTCTACTGTTTTAAATTTACAAACCTGTCGACCTAAGCGGCAAAAATAGGGTAAACCCCCTAGTTCCTCTGAGAACACCATGACCGTGGCGGTCAAGAGGCCGCATATGTACACACCACCACATCAGCTCTCCACTCAAGGCTAGGTGAGCTTTTCTTTCCCTTTACCTGCACCACATAGCACCCATGAGCCAAGGCCCAGCAAGAAAACATAACACTTTATATAAACATTATCAAATGATTATCATTATAATCACACTGAGCATAAAGCTTTCAAACCAATGGGTGCACATCACATGATTCTAGCGGGAGAGTGGCTGCTAAGTAAGCCACTAGCCTCCAAGCTCTCTTTTCTAGCAGGAGAGTGGCTGCTAGGTAAGCCACTAGCCTCCAGGCTCTGTTTTGTAGCGGGAGAGTGGCTGCTAGGTAAGCCACTAGCCTCCAGGCTCTATTTGTTCATCGACCCTCAGGGTCGGTCAGGCATTAATGCTCCTTGAGTCATTCAATGCTAATAATCGATTAGATCAAATCTTACTGGCTTGCGTGACACACGCCAAGGCCGTCCTGACTAATAAGTCAGCTCATCGTGACCAATGCCCAATACCACTGCCGAACCTGACTAATAAGTCACAACTTCACAGTGATACTAGCACTCTTGTCAAACCTGACTAATAAGTCAGTGCCATGCACAAATGAGCAACATATGCTAAGCATTCCATATACAATCCATGTCCATATTCTCACATTAAACATGCCTCAGGAATATCCATGCATGTCACACTTGGGGTGCAGTTTTCTTACCTCTGGTCCGAGCTAGAACAGATAAAAGAATGACCCTGAGAACGATCGACCTTTTGGTCCTTTAGCGGTTACCTGGTCATAACCAAATTATGGGATTCCATCAATAAAATGAACAATAAAAGGTTCCCAAACCAAAACCTAACCTCCGGGACCTCAAACACTACTCAACCGGGTAGTAGGTTCAATCCCGAGGCCTTAGGCTTGCATCCCCGAGCCAAAAAGCTCTCTTTGGCCAAAAATGCCTTAAGGGCCGCGGCCCTCCTTGGCCATGCTGCGGCCCGCCCCTCAAACAGAGGCGCCCAAACTCAGATTTCACCAAGGGCCGCGGCACACCCTGGCCATGCCGCGGCGCAACACCCAGTTCAACCAAAACCCCTGTTTTTCTTCCTCTACGATTTCATTTAGAACCAATCCTTCAAACCCAACTTAAACACCACCCAAACCTCTCTCAAACACCCATTAAAACCCCTAAACAACACTCAAAACTCTCCCTCATCATAACCCAAGGCAACCCCTTAAAACCTCCATCAATTCCAACAATCCTCCATAAAAACACAAACTGAAACTTATATTTAAAACAGGGCAAAACCAGAAAAGTTATGATCAAAGCTTACCTCAAACTTAGTATTGAACCCTCTCCAATGGCTGAACCAAAACCACAACCTTAGCCCCTTGATTTCCTAGCTTAGCTCCACACTTGAGCTCAAAATTCCAAAGAAGAGAACTATGGTGATGAATGTACGGGAAGGAGAAGATGAAGCAAACTCTGTTTTGGGTTCTATTTCACAGCCATCCATACATCATATATATATCCACATACCAAAAGACCATTATACCCCTAGGCATAATAAAGCTTCTAAAACCTCTCAAGGGCAATTTTGACATTTTCCACCTACACCGTTAATCATAATTAACGCTTCCCAATTCCCACTAATCTCAAAATCCTCAAACATCAATATTTCACATCCCGTTACCCTTTAATACCCGGTAACACCCTAATCATTAAAACACCCCGAGACTCACCCTGAGCCCCGAGCTTAAGCCTGTTATGACCAAACCGACATTTAACATTTCCTTGATCGTCTCATGCCAAATGGCTCGAACAAACCCACATCATAATGTGGTCTCAATTTATATCACCAACATGCATTCAAATAACCAATTTACCCTCAACGGGCCAAATTACCATCACACCCCTGTATAAAGAAATATGGACTCACATGCATACATTTCACATCATATCATAATATAATCAACACATACATGCATTTTATCATTTAATAACATAATTAAACAAGTATGGCCCTCCCGGCCTACTGTTCACACCGTTAAACACAACGGAGAATTCGGGGCATTACAACTATCCCCTCCTTACTGAAATTTCGTCCCCGAAATTTACCTGAACAACTCGGGATACTGACTCTGCATATCTGATTCCAGCTCCCAGGTCGCCTCCTCGACCTTGCTGTTCCTCCACAATACCTTAACCAAAGGTATTGTCTTATTCCTGAGAACCTTGTCCTTTATGTCAAGTATCTGAATTGGCTGCTCCTCAAAGGAGAGATCTGGTTCAAGCTCCAGATCTTCATAACTCAGAATATGGCCCACATCAGATACGTACCTCCGAAGAGCTGATACATGGAATACATTATGCACGGCAGACAACGCCGGAGGCAAGGCCAATCTGTAAGCCACCTGACCAATTCTCTCCAGGATTTCAAATGGACCTACAAATCTAGGACTCAACTTGCCTTTCTTCCCAAACCTTCTCACCCCTTTCCATGGCGAGACTCTGAGGAAAACATAGTCTCCTACTTGGAACTCCACGTTCCTACGCTTGGGATCTGCATAGCTCTTCTATCTGCTCTGAGAAGCAAGCATTCTAGCTCTAATCTTCTCTATAGCCTCACTGGTCCTCTGAACTGCATCAGGATCTAAGTATCTCCTTTCTCCTGTCTCATCCCAATGAATGGGAGATCTGCACTTCCTACCATATAGCATCTCATAAGGTGCTACTCCAATGGTAGATTGGTAACTGTTGTTGTAGGAGAATTCTATCAAAGGCAGATACTTACTCCAAGAACCACCGAAATCCAGTACACATGCTCTCAGCTTGTCCTCCAAAATCTGGATCGTCCTCTCAGATTGTCCATCTGTCTGAGGATGATAGGCTGTACTGAACTTCAACTTTGTCCCCATGGCTTTCTGCAAACTCCCCCAAAACTTGGAAGTAAAAGTGGGGTCCCGATCTGACACGATCGACCTAGGTGCACCATGGAGCCGCACGATCTCTCTCACATAGAGATCTGCATACTGATCAACCGTATATGTAGTCCTCACTGGCAAGAAGTGAGCTGACTTGGTGTAGCGATCTACTATCACCCAAATGGAATCATGCTGACCAGTAGTCCTGGGCAAGCCCACCACAAAATCCATCGTGATGTCTTCCCACTTCCACTCTGGAATATCCAGAGGCTGCAATGACCCTGCCGGCCTCTGATGCTCAGCCTTGACCTGTTGACATGTCAAGCACTTAGCTACATACTCCACCACATCTCTCTTCATCCTCGGCCACCAATATAACGATCTCACATCCTGATACATCTTCGTGGTGCCTGGATGCAAAGAGTAAGGTGTAGTATGAGATTCATCCAGAATCTCTCGCCTCATTGCAGTGTCTAACGGAACACATATTTGCCCCTTGTATCTCAACAAGCCCACCTCAGACACTGCATAATCCCTGGATACTCCAGCCAAAACATCTTCCCTGATCTTGATCAGCTAAGGATCACTCAACTGACCCTCTTTAATTCTCTCTAACAGTGTAGACTGTAGCGTAATGTTAGCTAACTGGCCCACCAGCAACTCTATTCCAGCTCTGGTCATATCATCTGCTAACTCTCTGGCTATCAGCCTCATACCATGAATCTGCCTCGGACCCTTCCGGCTCAAAGCATCAGCTACCACATTGGCTTTCCCTGGGTGATACAGAATCTCACAATCATAATCTTTCACTAATTCCAGCCAACGCCTTTGCCTCATGTTTAAGTCCTTCTGGGTGAAGAAGTACTTCAGGCTCTTGTGGTCTGTATAAATCTCACATCTTCTCTCCATAGAGATAATGCCTCCATATCTTCCGAGCAAAAACCACCGCTGCCAATTCTAAGTCATGAGTGGGATACCTCTTTTCATACTCCTTCAACTGACGAGAAGCATAGGCAATAACCCTCTCTGATTGCATCAAAACACAGCCCAAACCCTGATGAGAAGCATCATAGTAAATCACAAACTTCTCCTGATCTGTCGGAAGACTCAGAATCGGAGCTGTAATCAATCTCTGCTTCAGTTCCTGGAAGCTGTTCTCACACTTATCTGACCACACAAACTTCTGGCCCTTACGTGTCAGCTCAGTCAAAATACTAGCAATCTTCGAGAACCCTTCCACGAACCGCCTGTAATAACCTGCCAATCCAAGGAAACTTCTAACCTCAGAAGCATTCTTTGGCCTTGGCCAATCTCTGACCGCTTTGATCTTTGCTGGATCTACCTTAATCCCCTCCTTACTGACAATGTGTCCAAGAAAGGATACCTGAGACAACCAGAACTCACACTTCTTGAACTTAGCAAACAATCTGTGTTCTCTCAGTCTCTGTAGAACCAACCTCAGATGCTGCTCATGCTCTAACTCAGTCTGAGAATACACCAGAATATCATCGATGAAGACGATCACAAACTGGTCTAAGTAATCCCTGAACACTCTGTTCATCATATCCATGAAAGCAGCAGGGGAATTAGTCAATCCAAATGACATAACTAGAAACTCATAATGCCCATACCTGGTACGAAAAGCAGTCTTCGATATATCTCCCTCCTTGACCCTCAACTGATGATAACCAGAACGAAGGTCGATCTTAGAGAATACCTTCATACCTTGCAGTTGATCGAACAGATCATCTATCCTTGGCAAAGGATACTTATTCTTAATTGTCAACTTATTCAGTTCCCTGTAATCTATACACATTCTCAGAGAACCATCTTTCTTCTTTACAAACAGAACTGGCGCACCCCAGGGTGAGAAACTAGGTCTAATGAAACCCAAATCCAGCAGCTCTTGCAACTGCACTTTCAATTCTTTCAACTCAACTGGGGCCATTCTGTATGGTGCTCTAGACACTGGCTCCGTCCCTGGTGCCAGTTCTATAACAAACTCAATCTCCCTGTGTGGCGGCAACCCTGGCAAATCTTCTGGAAACACATCCAGAAACCCACATACAAGTCTAGTATCCTCTGGTCTCACTGGCATGACCTGAGTGGTGTCAACCACACTGGCTAAGAATCCAATGCATCCTCTCTGCAAAAGATCCATGGCCCTCAACACAGAAATCATAGGAATACGGGGTCCATGCACAGTACCAACAAACACAAAAGGATCCTCACCTTCAGGCTCAAAGGTGACCATCTTCCTTCTGCAGTCTATAGTTGCCCCATACTTTGCCAACCAATCCATACCCAGTATCATATCAAAGTCAGTCATAACTAACTCTATCAAATCCACTGACAACTCTCTGCCCTCTACTGTCACTGGCAAAGATCTGACCCATCTTCTGGATACCACTATCTCCCCAGTGGGTAACAAAGTACCAAACCCCACAGCATAGAAGTCACAAGGTCTACACAATCTATCAATAATGATACTAGCAGGGGTTCCCCACCTCGGACATAAAATATGCAGGGATGAGGGTGGCTGTTATCCCTAAAAAATATGAGGATGACATGGAAAATGAGAATGCGACACATGACATCACAAATTAGGGAAAAAATGACAAAGTATTGAGAAAAGACTGATGAGCAAAAAAGGTAGGTCCAGGACCTATGGGGAAGTCGACCAAGCAAAAACCCTCAAGGGGTGGTTGGCCTGACCCCTACCCCTAGGGGTGGTCGGCCTGACATGCTCAAGAACCACCTAGGTGGTCGACCCACCCTATTCTTCATAGGGTGGTCGACTTAAACCCCCAAGTACATTTTACTGAGAAATACTCACTCTCGTTCAAACTGAGATCAGCAGGCCTAGCACCTAGAAGGTCACTGACCTAGCACCCAGAGGATCAACAGGTCCAGCACCAAGAAGGTCACAGGCCTAGCACCCAAGCTTGGGTAGTTGGGCCTAGCACCTAAGTCTCACATACCAACAGAGACTTAACATCTTCCTCAGAGGTTTCTATCGTGCATTATCCACCACGATCTAGAGAAACAACGAGAAGACCCATGATCTCATAATCATGGGGAGATGGACACGTATCTCCACTACCTGATAATCGTGTACCAAACCACGATCCCAGTATTACTGGTCATGTAACAGCCCCTGGGTACTATAAATAAAGGACCCATGGCTTCATTTCAAAGGATCGCTTTTTCTGGAATTTTGGAGATCTAAAGAACATTTGGGGGAGAAATTCTGGGCAAGTTAGAACGCGTGAATACTTTGGTTCAACAGTGTAATTGTCGAGTGATTCAATACTACCAGCTAAGTGGATTAGGTTATTATTGTTCATCAAAATAGGGCTGAACCACTACAAAATTTCTGTGTATTTACTTAAGATAATCGTAATCTGTCGTTTATTCAATTTATTTCATTCAAAATGTATCGTATATTTTACATACGACCGTCGACCAATTTCACAGGTCAACAGTGGCGATGGAAATTAAAATGTTTAATAGGTTTGGTGTTGGAAAATATTTTTCTCGAGTGCACAGCCAAATGCGATTTATTGGCCTAGTTAATTACAAAAAAAATTATATATAAAACTATTTTATATATGTGATCCTATGATTTAAATATATATGTGTTCATTGAATTTTTTGTCAACTAAAAAATAGTATAAGGCTTAAAGAAAAAAGGCAACAAACACAGGATTTATGTGGTTCAAGCTATTAATTAGCCCTAGTCCACGAGTCAATTTTATTGAGGATGAAGAACTTGCAAATCTCAAGTTCTCTGGTAATTTAGGTAGCGTATTTGCATGCATTAAATTTTGGACCCCTTTTACAAGTGATACCCTAGCCTTATTTATAAGCGGCTGAGGGGGTTAAGTTCATTAATGGAAGATAATTACAATAATATTCACATACTGTGTTTAGTTTACACATAAATTATGATTTCCTTCTCATAAAATGAGCTTGTAGGCCCTCTTTGTTATTCTATGGGCCCAATACGAGGATATTAAACTCATTACTTTGTTGGGAAATGAAATTTTTTGTATTTTTCAAGGGGGTAGCTGCACGTATTCCCATGTTAGGCGACGTCTTGGGATATACCCTTTGCCACTTGTATCGAATCGACAACAAGATATCTACAACCACTAGATGTGTCAAGCATGTGCTTATAGTCTCGAGTGCCCCTCTGGCTGACACTTGGCAAGAGGGTTCTCCTTCCCTGAAGAGGGTTCCTCGGTGTTTAACAAGTTGATCACGATTTGATGAGCTTCGTTGGGTCGATGTAATCACCTGGGAGGCAACTCTCCATCCAGATTCTCGAGAGATGGCTCTTGTTGATAACCCACTGTGGAGACTTAAGTTGAATGATATAATCATCTTCTTAAGGCTCCGCCCTTGGGTGGTGACTATCGAAGGTCCTCGAGCACTTACACCACTAGACAGGGGTGCCGCTTGTTGATTACCTATTGTGTAGGTCGTCAATTGATAGCATTAAATGAGTTGTCTTTTTCATACCCGAGATATCTTTCCATCATTCGAGTACAACTGTCACCTTGTTTTTTGTGACCGTGAGATCACGCTCGAGTAGCTACTCCTAGGTGATCAACAACCAAGGATCAAGTGGCCTTTTTTTTTTTTATTTTGGGGGGTTTTAATTCAAATACCTCCAACCCTATTCATTTCATCTACTTTCAAGCTTTTGCCCTCAGAAAATCCTCTCTACTTAGAGCCCTCTCTTCTTATAAGATTTCAATTCCCTAGCAATCACTGCATTCAATCTGGGTAACTAGAGAGAGTCAAAATATTTCTAGGTGAAAGACGTGAAATATCTCCTAGTGCGCACCCAATTTCATTCCTACAATTTGCCATTTATTGAGTAAGTTTTCTTCATGGTTCTCCTTTTCTGTTTTGGTTTGGCAGATGCTTCTTGATTTTTTTGGGATAATGAGCATGCAAGGTCTTTAATCATGGGGGAAATGGTTGTTTACGATTTTGCGTCTACCCCATTTTGTCCTTTTTGTGCCCTTTCATCTGGAGTTAATGAAATGTCTTCAGAGTCTAGTTTCCTTCATTTATTGCTTGCCAACTGTACCTTGAGCAAGATAATCAAGATCGTACTTTTAGGGTACAACATTTGCCCCCCAAGCCCCTGCTCCTGCATGACGTCACTTCTGACATACATAGTAGGAGATTTTCTACTTCCATTGTGAGAAAACGTGTCCACCTACTCACTCGAGTACGGGACATGTGTTCGCTTATTATAGTCATTTATTCGGGTTTTGAATACTGTGACAGTTGTCTTGTCAACCTTTTGTCACTGTTTGGTTCATTTAATTCTAACCCTCGAATATCAAACTACTTTAAATGTGTGGCCTAGATCTTCCCACAATTTTTATGTATAAATAAGAGAGAAATTTTTTTATCTTCACCACCTTTTCTTTCGAGCTTTCACTTTTCTTCTGTCCTCCCAAACTCTCAAAAACCCTCTGCATTCCTTCTCTCCCAGAGCTTCCTTCGACAATTATTTCCTAGATTTTTTACAATCTTCACCATTCCTCATCTTTCTACAATCTCGAGCAAGAATCAATCTGTAAGTACACTTTTTCTCTGGTTTAAATCTCTTTTTACTCATTTTTAACAAGTTTATGAAATTTTCCAGTGTGGTTTTGCCTCATTTTTCGTTCTGTACAGGCTTAGTTTGGGTTTTATTAAGCCAAAATGAATAAGACTAGAAATGGTTAAGTTAAATGCACAAAAAATAGGTAATTTTCTGTGTTTTTATGGGTTTAGAGGTTGAATGTATGAGATTTTAGCCTGAAAGGTGAATGGTTTTAGGCTCAAATCCAGGTAGCTTAAGAGACACGGTACTGACGCGGTATTGCATTAAACTGCTCATCAAAACCACTAGTCTGAAACACGAATTCTGAGGTTTCAGTATCTTCTCGAGATTAGGGCACGTGACTTAGGGACACGCATGGGCACATATATTAGGGTTTAAAGTACGCATTCAGCCCGTATACACATTAGATCGATCAATGAATTCTTCGAATCTTAGGTCGCCATTTCAGATGTTCTTAAAACTACGTTACATCCCTAGGTCATTTCTAATGAGTCTTTTTGTAACCAGACGAACTAAAAACATTAATCATGGCCAACCACAAGAAAAAGACTATCGTAGGCTCCTCTTTACAATATAAGGATAAACAAGCCACCCAGACACCTATTCCCCACTTTGGTCTAGTGGTGGTGAATGAGGTCGAGGTGAGACCTGATAGTTTCTTTGAGGCTGAGAGGATCGTGTCTCGAATATTTTCTCAGTCCAAGGTGAACAAAATAATGATGAGTCATGGGATCAAGACGGACTCCAAATTCTGAGCCCGACCTGCGATGAAGGGCGAGCAAAGCTGCACCTCGTTGGAGGACAAATTTGGAGCTTGGAGATGAGCACCTGAAGTCAGGTGCCTTCCTCCCATTGGATTCATACTTTACAGAATTATTGAACTATGTGAAGCACGCCCTATTCCAGCTCCCACCAAATTCTTATCGCCACCTCGTGGGGCTGAAGTATTTGTTCCTCAAGAACGAGTGGGAGGTCCCCACTCTAGAAGATATTTTATTTTATTTTTTTTATGTCTGAAGGCTAATCAGACACTAAATTGGAGGTGATGGATTTTATTACCTCACTCGGTTTGCAAAATTTACCAACATCATCGACCTTCCAAGCCACCCAAGCGACTACAAAGACTAGTTCTTTATGTCGAATGGGTTCCAGACTTGCAAACATCGGTACTTCAACCAACCTCATAAGTATCTTAGCTTTAAATCCTTATATGAATTCTTTTTTTTTTTGCTAAGTTTTAATTATTCTAATCGAGTTACTGTATCGTGCAGCTATTTACGAGAGGTCGAAGGCATCTCAAACTCTTTTTGGTCAATACGTTACTCTGACCAATGCCCATTCTGAGGGCAGGATAATGACCAAGGTCATGCCGAATCGGGGGCAACAGCCGGCACCTCCAGCTGAGCTAATAAGGATAGTGAAATAAACCGAGCTACTACCAATTTTGAATTAAACCGATTGAATCCAAGGCAAGTCATTAGTAGACATTCTGAAGATCTGAATTTGGATGTAACGTAACAGCAGTGCGTTGACCACCTGGTTGCTCGCCACGACTTAGCCTACCCCAAATATATCGTAGTTGTAGACAATATCTTTCATTTTAGGTCCACTATTTTTGAACAATACGGTACTAATATCCAACCTGGGTGTACCTTAGAAGGTCAAATCCTTACCCAAGAATTAGGCAGGCTAAGTATGATCCTAGCTCAGATGAAGAACCTGAACCTAGTGAACCCAGCAAAGTAATTATAATAGTGTCTCCCCCAACCCCAGCCATACCGGAGTTATAGGTTGCAACCAGTGCGGTTCATAATCCGGAGTTGATTGTAGTACCTTCCTCCTCTAGTTCGGAGGGTAGAGTTCTCACACTTTTTACTTTATGATTTTAGAAGTTAATTTTTTGTCTAACTTTCTGTTTGGTCTTGTAGAAGAAGACATGAACCTTCAGGGCATCTTCAGCTATGGTCCTACCATCAAGAGGCAGAGAATTTTAAAGAAAGCTTATCCTGGAGTCAGATTTCCAGCTAGATCTCCAGCTAAGGCTAAGGGAACTGCCTCCACCCAGCAACAACCACGGTCCTCCACGGTTATGACCAAGGAGGTTCATCCACCATCTCCCCATGATCCTTCTTACATCCTCCAAGTTATCCAAGCCGTAGTCTCAACTGTCACAATGCTAGCTCCCCACTTCGAGGTGGGGAAGCATCTAGAGCTCCTGCGGGGTTCACTCCAGGGGATCACGAGCCATCTGATTTCCCATGTAAACCAGGTCATCTCGAGGGAGCTGGAGAAGTTTGAGGGGGACCCCTCCACGAGTGTTCTCGACTCCGCGTTAGGGATGTCTCCGACCGTAAGTTTTGTCCTTACTCTTCCTTTGTTAACTTATTTGCTTTCATGAACTGACCTCTTATTTCTTTCGTAGTCTTGCTTTGCCCAGATTCGGGCCATCGCTAGGTCCATTCAGAATGGGAGGAGCTAGTGGAGGTCAAAACAGCCCTAAAGACCTCCCAGAATAACGAGAGAATAGTTAAGGCACATGCTTTGGAGGTGATCCAAAGTTGCAACCAGCTTCAACAGGAGGTTGAGTTGCTCAAGCTAAAGGCCACCGAGGATGAGGCCAAGATTGAGAGGTTCAATTCCAAGGCCAAGTATTATGATGCTCGGATCGAGGAGCTCGATCTGAAGGTGAAGGAGCACAGGACCAAGCTGGAGAACTCGTTGGAAGAAATGTTCTACCAGGTTTGGGCTTTCAACCAGGACAAGGACTTCTCATTCCTTGATGTCATGCTTTGGGGGAGTTACCTATCCAAGTTCCAAGATTGGTTGGCGAAGGAGCCGGCCGAGACGGTCGAGATGACCTCCGGGGGTGGAGGTGTAGGCAAATAGGAAGAGGTTTCATTCCAAGGGCATGCTGCCGTAGCTCAAGGATAATATGCTTTTCTATATTTGTGTGGTTGTTTTTTTTAAATTGGGGGTATTCATATCCCCTTGTACTAAGGCCTTTCAGACCGAGATAATTGCCTTAGGACTTAATACGAGGTTAATTATCCTCGTCCATAATTCACATATACTTATTTTATATATGTTTGTTATTTTTGTGCTCCATCTTTTTGTTCTCTCCTTTTACTATTTATTATTGCATTTATTAGACTTTCAAAGTCTTTATACACTTGCATAGTTGTAGACAGTGCTTTTTAGATCGAGATATATGCCTGATGGCTTGACACGTTAACTTCAGGTTGTGTACTTGGTTATGTCCAGGAGTTTGATCACCTATTTGCGCATACCTTATAGGATTCAGGCCTCAGACCTAGTTTAGTTCCAGGATTTTTATTTTGCGTTGAATTTTCTTAACTTAGTTCGCATTTGGAATTATTTTGACAACTCAAGTTTTAAAGACTATCGAGGGTTATATGCCCCCCATGTAAGTGTAATGCCCAAATTTCCTAATAAGGTGTAGGACCTTGATTAGGAGGCCGGGAGGGCCATAATTGATTTATTGTGTTATTAAATGATGATATGCATGTTTAGGTGTATTAAATATGCATGTGAACTCATTTATGAGTAATTGGGCGATTTTTACATTTTGGCCATTTCAGGCATATTTGGCATATATGTGATATGTGTGTGGTGCTATATCATTATTTGGTTATGGTAGGGTTACTCAGCACAAGACGATTCTAAGGGGTAAGCTAGTGGGAAAGTCACAACAGGATTTATTCTTGACTCGGAGTGAGTCAAGGGGTATTTAGAGCATTGCCGGGTTATTGGGTAATGGGAATTAATATTTGGTGATAAATTGGGAGTTAGTAAGTCTCCAGTCTTCGAGGGAGGCCAAGATCCATTTAGAGCTGAGTAATGGATGGCCATGACCAGTTCCATTCTTGACAGTATGGGGCTGGTAGGTCACGATAGGGTGGCTTGTGCGACATTTGTATTGCGGGATGATGCCCGGACATGGTGGGAAGTAGTATCCCAGACACGAGACACATCTGTGATGGATTGGAAAGAATTTAGGCAGCTGTTTAATGAGAAATATTACTGTGATGTAGCCAAGACTGCTAAGATGAATGAGTGTCTGAATCTCGTTCAAGGAAAGGCATCAGTAACCGAGTATGTTAACAGATTTGATGGGTTGGCCAAGTTCACTTTTTTACATGGTACCCATAGATATAGCTCGGAAGGAAAGGTTTGTTCAAGGATTGAATCCTGGAATAGCTCAGGGTATTAGAGTTGCCCAGTGCATGCATTCTCTACCTATGCTCAGGTGGTAGAGTAGCCTCTTGCTGTTGAGAGCATAAGAAATGAGAAGAAGAGTGTCAAAGAGCACGAGGCTCGGATAATGGTACCTTCACTTATTGGGGTAAGTAAGAATGAAAGCTGGAAGAAAATTTATCCAATCTGCACTCGGTGCAAGAAGCGTCATCTGGGAGAATGCCGAGCAAAGGCATGTTTCGCATGTGACATGGTTGGGCATTTCAAGAAGGATTGCCCAAGGTTAAGAGAGGATGAGAAAAATGGGATAGACAGCTCTACTCCAGCTCGAGTGTTCATTCCGATGCAGCCAGAATCTGAGACTGAGACTAATTCCTCAGGGGTGGCAGGTCAGTTTTCTAGTTCTAATTTTTGAGTTATGCTTACTAGTTTTGGTGCCATGCTATTCCTTTGTTGTTGCATATAAAGGGGCATAAAGATGATATGCATATCACATGGTCATGTTGTGATGGAAAAATAATACTGTATTGGTAATTTAAGAGATGAGTTAGATTATGATAAAAAGGACTCATCAGTGATTATGAGGAAGTTGGTTATGACTGACTTTAGGATGATCCTGGATATGGATTGGTTAAGTAATTATGAGGCAATGTTAAATGGCAAAGAAAGGATAGTAACTCTTGGGCTTGAGAGTGGGAAGCCTTGTGGCAGTTGGCAATGTGCGCGGGTTCTGTATGCTGATGACATCTGTATTGAGAGCTAGAGTTTTATGGCAGAGAGATGCATAAAACTCTTAGCTAGTGTGGTGGATACCACTTAGATTGTGCCAGCGCAGTCAGGACAGACTGGGATAGTCTGTGAGTTCCTGGATGTGTTTCCAGGGGATTTGCCAGGGTTTCTTTTATGTGAAAAGAGATAGAATGGTGATTGGAATAGTACCAGGGATGGAATCAGATTTAAGCACTGTATTGAATAGCTCAGGAGAGTTGTAAGAATTAAAGGTTCGGCTAGTGAGTAAGATGGAATTCTCCAAGGTGGATCTTGGATCTGGTTAGGACCAGTTAGAGATCAGAGAGGAAGTTATATAAAAGACTTTGTTTGTATTAGATAAGAGCACTAGGAGTGCTAAGTATGTCTTGAGAATTTGTCTAATGCCAAGTGCTTGTGAATCAGATGAACAGAGCATTCAAAGGATTATTTGAATGGGATTTGTGATTGTCTTGGACGATGGTATTGTGGTACTTTCTCTGTGGAGATTTGCCAAGGTCAAGGAACGCCTTAGGAGCAGGAGTTTCCTTGGATGGGCATGATATTACATGTACTTTGGGAAAGAATTCTGAGTTTTCTTGCAAATCAGAATTTGTTAGTAGGTGGTTATGACACCTCAGTGACATAGAGAAAAGTAATTACCTATGCAATATGTTGGTTAAAGGATCTGACCAGAACTAGAGTTTCTGGTGGGCCGGGTGGCCAGTTTTATGTTTGAGATTATCATTTCGGAAAGGATAAAAAGGAAAGATGACTAAGTGAACCACAGATAAGAAAGATTGAATGGAAAGTCTTAGCTGGATTAGCTAAGAGTTGTATAGTGTTAGATATGAAATTTATTGTGGTATAGGGTCAGATTTAGAATCCGATAGACACCGAGATTAATTGGGAGATTTTGGATGAATCTCATGCTATTCTTTTATTCTCTTCATTTAGGCATTATGGAAATGTAATAGGATATGAAAGGTTTATAGTGGTGGCCTGAGATGGAGAGGGATGTAATGGAATACGTGGTAAAGTTCTTAGCCTGATAGCAGGTCAGATTAGAGTGTCAGAAATCGGTGAGGCCATTGTAGTCTTTGAGTATCTTACAATGGAAATAAGAGAGCATCGCGATGGATTTTGCGGTGGGATTGCCCAAGTTAATGGGTCAGCATGAATTGGTTTGGGATCATTATGGACCAGTTTTTTAAGTAAGTTTATTTTTGTCAGCAAGGGCGAGTAGTACAGCTGATCAGTATTCAGATCTCTATATGAGAGAGAGATAGTACGCCTTCATGAAACTGAAGGTCTATCTTATCAGATGAAAACTCTATTGCAACTTCCAGGTTTTGGAAGGGTTAAGAAGGCGATGAGTATATAGATGGAATTCAGTACAGTCTATTACTCTCAGACTTATGGTAAATCAGAGAAAGAGGGTTATCCAATTATTATTGGAAGAACATCTTATAAGATGAATGAGTTAATATATATATATATATCTGGATCCTGAGGTGGTTCAGGGGACTATTGAGATTACTAGAGATTGAAGCTTGGATGCTCACTTCTCAGAGTAAATGGAAAAGTTTTACTGAATTGGAAAGCTGGAACATGGAGTTCCAGGTAGAAGATCATATCTTCCTTAAAGTATCACCATGGAAAGGGGTGACGAGTTAAGAGCAAGTTGAGCCCTAAAGTAGCAGAACAGTTTGAGTCCTAGATAGGACTGGTTAGGTTGATTTTGGTTCAACCTTATCTTTGGCACTGCCAGGTATATACAGTGTATTTTGTATTTCCATGCTGAGGACATGGGTTAAAGGAAACTCATGAGTTGAGTTATGAGAATCTGGGGATTTGAGGCTGAGTTATCTTGTAAGGAGTAGCCAATCCAGATATGAGATAGAAAGAATAAGGTTCTGAGGAACAAAGTGTACCTTGAGTTAGGGTAATGCTACAGAGACAGTGAGGTTGAAGGAATGACCTGGGAAAACTGAAATCAGTTGTGCGAAATTGATATTCCGGCAGTTCAGATAAATTTCGAGGATGAAATTTCTGTAAGGAGGGGGTAGTTGTAATGCCCAAATTTCCTAATAAGGTGTAGGACCTTGATTAGGAGGCCGGGAGGGCCATAATTGATTTATTGTGTTATTAAATGATGATATGCATGTTTAGGTGTATTAAATATGCATGTGAACTCATTTATGAGTAATTGGGTGATTTTTACATTTTGGCCATTTCGGGCATATTTGGCATATATGTGATATGTGTGTGGTGCTATATTATTATTTGGTTATGGTAGGGTTACTCAGCACAAGACGATCCAAGGAGGTAAGCTAGTGGGAAAGTCACAACGAGATTTATTCTTGACTCGGAGTGAGTCAAGGGGTATTTAGAGCATTACCGGGGTATTGGGTAATGGGAATTAATATTTGGTGATGAATTGGGAGTTAGTAAGATCAGGGGGAAATTCTGGAGGTTTTGACTATTTTGTCCCCGGGAGTGTTTTCGGGACCCCGAGCGTTAGGATTTGGTTGAGGCTACTTAAGCTTAAAGTAACCTTTTAAGAAATAAAAAGAACGTTCTGTACGTTCTCTCTCCCTCTAAGTTCCATTTTCGTCTCCCGGTCGTATTTTTGAAGGTAACTTGAGTTCTAGGACTCGAATTCAAGCGAGGATCGAGGCAAGATTAGAAGCTTATTAGTCGGAGGATTTAGTTTGGAAACAATTCAATCGGAGGTAATTCAAGTTGTAAGTTCTAAGTTTTTAAAGTTTTTAAGCTTGAATTGGATTTTGTGTTTTGATGTGTTTTTGGGTGATTTGAGACTTGGGTTTTGTTGGTTTTGGATCATGGGGATGTTTGAGAACTTTGATTTTTGAGTTTGGAGATGTTTGGATATGTTTATGAAAGGATTTTAGATGAGGAAATGGAGTTTTTTTGTTGGGTTCGAGGTTGAGCCGCGACTCTGTTCTTGGGCGCTGCGGCTCAAGCTTGAAGAAGCTGGTGGTTTGGGGTTGATGGGCTATTTGAGCTGCAGCTCTAATTGTTGTCAGAGAAGAGTTTTTGGGCCTAACTTGAGTGGGGTTGTGGCTCTAATTGTTGGGGTCGCGGCTCAAAAGAGGAAAAGTGACCAAAGTGGGTTTTTAGTCATGGGAACTCAAACCTTAGGTCTCGGGATCATTCCTACTACCCAGATTGGTGGGGTTTGATGTCTCGGAGGCTAGGTCTTGGTTCCGGGATTGGTTTTAGAACTTGAACTCATTGGATCACCATTTGTGGTTGTGACTAGGTTATCACTAGAGGCTTGGAATCGGGATCGTGCTTGTGGCTCATTTATTGGTAACCTATGCTTGGACCAAAGGTAAGAAAACTGCACCCTATATATATGACATGCATGGTTATTCTTGATGCATGTTGGATGTTTATATATGACATGCATGGTTATTCTTGATGCATGTTGGATGTTTAAATGTGACATGCATGGTTATTGTTGAGGCATGTCAAGTGATTAAATGTGATGCATGTGATGCATGAGAAACATGTGATTAGGGCATTCTATGAGTATTGAATATGAGATTGTTCAGAGCTTGAGCCTATGTGTTTATGCATGAGCCTAATTATGCTAGTAATTATTAAGTAAGCATGTTGAATGCCCTGTATTCGGATATTTGATATATAATATATGTTTGGTGGCATTGCTTGCTTGTATATGGTACTGACTAGTCAGGGTCGGCACCGGTCAAGTATCACAAACCTAACAGTCGAGAATGGCATAGCGTCATGAACACAGGGCCAATTAAAATATTAGAACTAATCGATATCAGCATTGAATGACTCATATGGGTTATTAATGTTGGACCGACCCGAAGGTCGATGAAAATTATAAGTGCTTGGCTAGTCTAGGACTAGTTACTCAGAGCTAGGGCCTAAGACCTAGGTGACTGCTTGTCACATGGCTAGGGAACAGAGTTCCATAGTTATGTCTCTAGAGTCAGGAGGAAGGTTATGTTGGTGGCTAGTCATCATGCACCTATCCTGTTTAAGCTAGAGAAAGGTTCACTTATCTATTAAGCCCCGGTGACCCTATCGTCACATGGCTAGTGGGAATAAACCCACCTTAGTGACTATTACAACTGTCACTCTTCTATTTGGGGCCAAAAGCCCTGGATGATTATTATGATCATCGGTTGATGTGTTATACTCAACATTACGTGAAATCATTTGCCTGCTTGAATAGGGCTATATCTACTAGGCGTGTGCCTTATGATTTGATGACATGTTATTACTGTTCATGAGCATATTAAGTTTTCTTGCTGGGCTTCGCCTCACGGGTGCTATGTGGAGCAGGTAAAGGCAAAAGAAAGCTGGACCATCCTTGAGTTGGAGAGCTTAGGTGACGATGTGTACATATGCAGCTGCTCGACCACCACGGTCGAGGTTTAAAGAGGAACTAGGGTTAAACCCTGTTTTGTCGCTTAGATCGGCCTGTTGTAAATATTTTCTTGTAATAAACCTTTAAATTATATTTTCGGGATCCCAATGTAGATAATAAACATTCTAGTGAAACGTTACATCTTAACCGAAAATTTTAATCCCTCAACCGCTAATCATATTTCGTTACACGATTTTGGCCAAATGACTCGATCATCGAGTTTAGCACTGTTTACAAGGCACACCGTAACTGTCCCTAGAGTTTATGGCGTTACAGTAACAACCCAAATTTGCTAATAAGGCTTAAGGGCCTTGATTAGTGCGTCGGGAGGGCATAATTGGATTATATGTGATTTAATGATTAAACGCATGTTATATGATTATTTGAATATCTGTGATGCATGACTATGTGTATTAGTATGCATGTAGGCCCTGACTAGGTTAGAATGGCATATTTGTAATTTTGGCCCGTTGAGGGCATAACTGTATATATTCGTGATAAATTGTCGAGACCACATTATTATGTGGATATATTTGTAATCTGTGACTCGAGGCGATCTTAGTGAGCGGTTTAGCGAAAAAGTCACGGCGGGGATTTATACTCGGCTCGGGAATTTCTGGGAATTTAGAGAATATATTAGAATTTATTTTGATATTGAGGAATATAATTGGTGATTAGTAGGGTGTCGGGAAGTAAGCGGTAAATATTAGAGACTCTAGAGGAATTAGCGGGAATTGAGAATAAATGACCAGAATGCCCTTGAAAGAATTAAGGGCTTAAATTTTAATGGGAGGGTATTGTGGTCATTTGGCTTACAAGGGATAAGAGTTAAGTGCTGTTTTGTTTTTATGCCTTAGTGGGAAGTCTAGAATTTGAAGGAAGTTAAAGAAAAGAAGAAGAAAAAGAAAGAAGGAAAACAGGGGTCACTTCTTCTCCCATTCGGTTTAGGTTTCTTCCTCATTTCTTCAAGGAGATTGGAGCTAAAATTCAGGGAGAGTCTGAGCAGGAGCATGAGGCTAGGGGGTCTAGCTTGAGGATTTATCAAGGAGTAAGCAAGGGTAATCCACCCACTTGAGGTAAGGTCTAAGGTTGTTTTTCAGTTTCTAGTTTTTATGTAAACATGGATTTTGAGCTGAGTTTTGGTGGGAATTCTAGGGAATTGAGGCTGAAGCTTTGAGGAGGTGAAGGCTAAGCAAGTGTGGAAGATAGTTTAGGTTGAGCTCATCCATCAAAGGTAAGAAACTCTAGTTCAAGTTCTGTGATTTTAGTTGATTTTTGTTGAGTTTTTGGGCTCTAGGTTCAGCTATGGTGAATTCCTTGATTTGGGGTGCATGTGATTGAGTTTTGTATGGTTGGGACTTATGGGATGACTTGAGGATGTTGGGAGGCTTATTTTGAAGTTTGGTTGAGGTTTGGTTAAGTTTTGGTAAGGTTTGGCTTGGGAAAATTTGAAGGAGAAAAAGTTGTGCTGGGCTGTGCTGTGACTAGCGTACCGTGCTAGTGCTAGGTCCCAAAGTTCCTGAGCCTTTTGGCTCTATCTGTAGCACTATAGCGCTCTCCTTAGGGCGATGTAGCACTACCCTGTTTCCAGAAATAGGTTTTTGGGTCATTTTTAAGGGTTTTTGCCCGAGGGTTCGGGGTTCGATTCCACCACCCCGTTTGGTGGAATTAGGGCTTCCCGAGGGCTTGGGATTGGTCCCGAGGCTAGGTTTTGGATTTGAGGTTTGGTGATGATTCTGATGTATGGTTGTAACTAGGTGTACGCTAGGGCTCAAACAGGATCGTGCTTGAGGATCAAATTGAACAAAGCTAGCGAAATCTAAAGGTAAGAAAACTGCACTCGGTTATGTGTTGGTGATGGGACTAAGAGCTCCCTATATCTATACAATGTCATAGATGGTATTATGCCATGGGACATGTGATAAACGGCCTAAGGGTGCCATTAATTATACTTGCGCATAGGGCGCGACTCGGCCACTGGTAGCTGAGGACAACTTAATATTCACTAGGCTCGGTTTAAGCGAGCCAGAGCCAGTGGGGTGGAATAAATAGAGGGTGCGGCCTAAGGGCATTAATCCTAGTTATCATATGTAAAATGATTAATGATATGAGATGATTTACTTGGTATGCGGAGTACTTGAACAACATGAATGTCTGAACTGTTGAGTATATGTTTATACTGTATGAGTTATCTGGTTGTTTTCTTAATGACTATGCTCTGCCATTGTGTTTTCTTGCTGGGCCTTGGCTCACGGGTGCTGCGTGGTGCAGGTAAAGGCAAGGGCAAGTTGGACTAATCTTGAGATGGAGAGCTGTGGGGTTGAATGTACATAGTGAGCTGTTCGGCCGCCACGGTCGAGGAGTGAAATAGGACGAGAAAAGCTTAACTGTCTGTTTTTCCTTAGAGTGGCTAATAACTGTATTTTAATCCTAAATTTTTGTAAACAGCCTTTAAACTCTACTATTTTTGGGATCCCATGTAAAGAAAATGTTTACTTATGAGAAATGAAGCTTTTGAGACCAAAATCTTTTAACCTTAGTTAAACTGTAGTTTCAGTGACGCGTTTCAAATTAAATGACTTGATTAGCAAGTCTTGCACCTTTATAAACACACAGTGTAACGGTGTTGGCTATCCAGGGCGTTACAACTTGATATCAGAGCGTCCTAGGTTTACAGGTTCCTGAAGATTGGCTGGACATGTACATTCGCTGCGAAAGACAAGCTCGACTCAGAGTTTGGTAATTGTGTATACATGACTATATGTTTAAATGATCTTAATGGAATACGATTGTCAATGTTTGCTTGATTAATAAGGGGCATGAGATACTGATAGGGCTTGGCCCTTGACTATTGCATGATGATATGTAGGCATGCTTATTAGCATTACTATACATGTGAATGAAAATATTCGAATACTTGGATAAACTGTTATATTCTGATTGCTTGTGAATGTTTGGAGTTCTAATGGTGGATCATGAAAGGATTATTACCCTGTCATCATAGTCTGACTGACGAGTCATTGATTGCAGATTAACTTGGATAATTATGCGTCCAAGAAAATCTACGTGACTAGCCGACATCAGATCTGAGACTAGAGATGATGACCAGGGCCAGACCCCTCCGCCAGTCTCTGAGAACTGGCAGCAACTTATGGCTGACATGCAAGCACAGCTACAGAGCCAGGATGAACATATACGAATTTCACGACAGCAGGCTCCATCAGGGAGTGGGCCCCTATTGTTCCACCTGCAGTGGTATCTGCGGTACAGCCAATGGAGGTTGGGAACAAATGGGAGCCATTGTATGAGCGATTCAGGAAATAACAGCCCCCGATATTTGAGGGAGGACCTGATCCACTGAAAGCTGAACAATGGATGACCATGAGTACTACCATTCTAGACTTTATAAGGGTAGAGGGACATGACAGAGTGGCCCGTGCCACATATATGTTGAGAGAGGATGCCCGAATCTTGTGGGAGGTGGCATCAAAGACCAGAGATGTTACTGCTTTGACTTGGGAAGGATTCAAGGACTTATTCAATCAGAAGTACTATAATGTTGCCATCAGGGCAGCGAAGGAAAATGAGTTCGTGGGGCTGGTTTAGGGCAGCATGACAGTTACAGAGTATTCCCTAAAGTTTGACAGACTTGTGAAATTCGTACCAGATCTTGTGCCTACTGATGCAGCTAGGCAAGACAGATTTATTAGAGGGCTTAATGCTATGATAGCCCGAGATGTGAGAACTACAACAGTTCATGGAGGGACAACTTATGCCCAGGCTGTAGAGAAGGCTCTTACTGTTGAGGAAGCGGAAAATAAGATATGGAGAGAGAGTGCATCGAGGCAGGAGGGCCACAGGGCGGTGCCTCCCTATTCTGGTCCTGGTAGGGGAGGAGGCCCCAATGATTAAAAGAGAAAGACCCATAATACTTCAACCGCTCCTGGTCCTGATAGGAGAGGTCGGGGTACTCAGGGTGGCCGTCAGGGAGGCGGTGATACTTGGAGGACTTACCCTGAGTGCATAAGGTGCAGAAGACGCCATCCGGGCGAGTGTCGGGCTAAGGCCTGTTACATGTGTGGGGTGGTGGGACACCTTAAGAAAGATTGCTCGACAGTGAAGAAGGGAGATGTGGGGAAGGTGGACAACTTGAATCCAGCTCGAGTGTTCACCTTGACACTGGCGGAGGCCGAGGCTAGTCCCTCGGTAGTGATAGGTCAGCTTTCTAGCGCTGGCTCCCTTTTTACTGTATTGATTGACTCTGGTGCTACACATTCATTTGTTTCTAGTAGAGTGATTGATAGACTGTGTAGACCTATTGAGTATTGTACTTCAGGGTTTGGGACTATTTTGCCTACAGGGGAACTGGCAGTTTCTAGAAGGTGGATTTACGCACTTCCAGTGACAGTTGATGGTAGAGAATTGTCAGTAGACTTGATTGAGTTGCGTATGGAGGACTTTGATATGATTTTAGGTATGGATTAGCTGGTTAGATATGGAGCTACTATTGACTGCAGGAAGAAGATGGTGACCTTTGAGCCAGAGGGCGAGGATCCCTTTGTCTTTGTGGGAGCAGTGCATGGACCCCGCGTACCCAGGATATCGGCGCTGAGAGCCAGAGATCTGTTATAAGGAGGGTGTATAGGTTTTCTGGCTAGTGTGGTGGTAACTACTAGGGTTTCGCCAGCAAGACCGGGAGAGACCATATTGGTTTGCGAGTTCTTGGATGTATTTCCTGAAGACTTGCCTGGGTTGCTGCCGCGTAGGGAGATTCAGTTTGTCATTGAGCTGGTGCCAGGGATAGAGCCAGTGTCGAGGGCACCATATAGGATGGCACCGGCGGAACTGAAAGAATTGAAGATACAGTTGCAGGAGCTTCTGGATTTGGGGTTCATCAGGCCTAGTTACTCGCCATGGGGTGCTCCAGTTTTGTTTGTGAGGAAGAAGGACGGGACTTTGAGAATGTGTATAGACTACAGGGAATTGAACAAGTTGACTATCAAGAATAAGTACCCCCTACCAAGGATTGATGACTTGTTCGATCAACTGCAGTGTAAGACGGTGTTCTCGAAGATTGATCTTCGATCTGGTTATCACCAGCTGAGGGTCAAGGATGAAGACATACCGAAGAAGGCCTTTCAAACGAGGTACGGGCACTATGAGTTTCTAGTCATGTCGTTTGGTTTGACCAATGCCCCAGCATCCTTCATGGACCTAATGAACAGAGTATTCAAGGATTTTATGGATCTTTTTGTTATTGTCTTCATCTACGACATCTTAGTGTACTCCAGTTCAGAGGTAGAGCACGAGTTTCATCTTCGACAGGTTCTACAGAGATTGAGGGAGCATCAGTTGTACGCCAAGTTTAAGAAATGTGAATTTTGGTTACCAGAAGTGACATTCCTTGGACATATTGTGAGTGCAGATAGGATTAAGGTGGAGGCAGTTAGGGATTGGTCGAGGCCAAGGAACGCCTCAGAGGTTCAGAGTTTTCTTGGTCTAGCGAGTTACTACAGACGGTTTGTAGAGGACTTCTCGAAGATTGCGGCACCGATGATAGAATTGACACAGAAGAATTTGAAGTTTATTTGGTCAGATAAATGTGAGAACAGTTTCCAAGAACTGAAGCGACGACTTATTACTGTGCTCGTGTTGAGTCTTCCTTCGGGGGAAGGGAAGTTTGTTGTTTACTGCGATGCATCGAGGTTGGGTTTAGGCTGTGTGTTGATGCAGAATGAGAAGGTCATAGCTTATGCATCACGACAGCTGAAGGAGTATGAGCAACGGTATCATACCCATGATTTGGAGCTAGCATCGATGGTATTCACATTGAAGATTTGGCAACATTATCTGTACGGGGAGAAGTGTGAGGTATACACTGACCATAAGAGTCTGAAATATTTCTTTACACAGAAGGACCTGAATATAAGAGAGAGGCATTGGCTAGAGTTGGTGAAAGATTATGATTGTGATATCCTTTACCATCTGGGGAAAGCCAACGTAGTGGCGGATGCATTGAGCCGAAGAGGCCCAGGTCAGTTATATAGTTCCACCCAGATCTCGAGAGAGTTAGCTGATGAGATGGTCAGAGCAGGGATAGAATTGGTGGTAGGCCGGTTGGCCAATATTACTCTCTAGTCGACCCTGCTATAGCAGATTAGAGAAGGGCAATTGGTAGACGCTCAGTTACAGGAGGTTAGAAAGAATGTCTTCGCGGGAGTAGCTAAGGACTATTCTATTTCTGAGGGTGGTTTACTTCGGTATCAAGGGCAGATTTGTGTTCTGAATGACGAGAGGATCAGACAAGAGATACTGGATGAGTCTCATATGACGTCATACTCACTTCATCTAGGTACCACGAAGTTGTACCAGGATCTACGGACGTTATATTGGTGGCCCGGGATGAAGAAGGATGTGGTAGAGTACGTAGCCAGGTGTTTAACCTGTGAGCAGGTGAAAGCTGAGCATCAGTGACCGGCAGGGTTGCTTCAGTCTTTGGGTATTCCCGAGTGGAAATGGGAGGACATTACGATGGATTTTATGGGAGGTTTACCTAGAACTGTAGGGCTTCATGACTCGGTGTGGGTGATAATGGACAGGTACACCAAGTCAGCCCATTTTCTCCCAGTGAGGTCGACATATACTGTGGATCAATATGCAAAGTTGTATGTGAGGGAGATCGTACATCTCCATGGGGTTCCTAAGTCTATAGTGTCAGACCGGGAACCCATCTTTACTTCCAAGTTTTTGGGTGGTTTGCAGAAGGCTATGGGGACTCAACTGAAGTTCAGTACAACCTTTCATCCTCAAACTGATGGACAGTCTGAGAGGACGATTTAGGTGTTGGAGGATATGCTCAGAGCGTGTGTGATTGACTTTGAGGGATCATGGAGTAAGTATCTCTTTTTTGATTGAATTTTCATATAATAATAGTTACCAATCAACGATTGGTGTGGTTCCCTATGAGATGTTATATGGGAGGAAGTGTAGATCACCCATTCATTGGGATGAGATGGGTGAGAGGAAGTATTTGGGGCCGGATATGGTTCAGAGGACAAGTGAAGCTATAGAGAAGATCCGAGCTAGGATGCTCGCCTCGCAGAGCAGACAGAAAAGCGACGCCGATCCCAAGCATAGAGACGTGGAGTTCCAGGTTAGGGACCACGTGTTTCTCCGGGTTTCACCTTTGCAAGGGGTGAGGAGATTTGGAAAGAAGGGCAAGCTAAGCCCTAGGTTCATCGGACCTTTTGAGATCCTGGAAAGGATTGGTCAGGTGGTTTACAGGTTAGCCTTGCCACCATCACTTCCAGGAGTCCATGACGTATTCCACATTTCTATGCTCCGGAAGTACGTCTCAGATGCGACTCATGTGTTAAGGTATGAAGACTTGGAATTGCAGACAGATCTAGCCTATGAAGAGCAACCGGTTCAGATCTTGGATTGAAAGGACAAGGTACTACGGAATAAGATGATTCCTGTTGTTAAAGTATTGTGGAGGAATAGTAGGGTCGAAGAGGCGACCTGGGAGCTTGAGACAGCGATGCGGGATCAGTATCCCGAGTTGTTCAAGTAAATTTCAAGGACGAAATTCTCATTAGGAGGGGATAGTCGTAACGACCCAAATTTGCTAATAAGGCTTAAGGGTCTTGATCAGTGCGCCGGGAGGGCATAATTGGATTATATGTGATTTAATGATTAAACGCATGTTATATGATTATTTGAATATCTGTGATGCATGACTATGTGTATTAGTATGCATGTAGGCCCTGACTAGGTTAGAAGGGCATATTCATAATTTTGTCCCATTGAGGGCATAATTGTATATATTTGTGATAAATTGTCGAGACCACATTATTATGTGGATATATTTGTAATCTGTGACTCGAGGCGATCTTAGTGAGCAATTTAGCGAAAAAGTCACGGCGGGGATTTATACCTGGCTCAGGATGAGCCTAGGGGTATTTCTGGGAATTTAGAGAATATATTAGAATTTATTTTGATATTGAGGAATATAATTGGTGATTAGTAGGGTGTCGGGAAGTAAGCGGTAAATATTAGAGACACTCGAGGAATTAGCAGGAATTGGGAATAAATGACCAGAATGCCCTTGGAAGGATTAAGGGCGTAAATTTTAATGGGAGGGTATTGTGGTCATTTGGCTTACAAGGGATAAGAGTTAAGTGTTGTTTTGGCTTTATGCCTTAGTGGGAAGTCTAGAATCTAAAGGAAGTTAAAGAAAAGAAGAAGAAAAAGAAAGAAGGAAAACAGGGGTCACTTCTTCTCCCATTCGGTTTAGGTTTCTTCCTCATTTCTTCAAGGAGTTTGGAGCTAAAATTCAGAGAGAGTCTGGGCAGGAGCTTGAGGCTAGGGTCCTTGGTCTGGCTTGAGGAGTTAGCAAGGGTAATCCATCCACTTGAGGTAAGGTCTAAGGTTGTTTTTCAGTTTCTGGATTTTATGTAAACATGGATTTTGAGCTGAGTTTTGGTGGGAATTCTAGGGAATTGAGGCCGAAGCTTTGAGGAGGTGAAGGCTAAGCAAGTGTGGAAGATATTTTAGGTTGAGATCATCCATCAAAGGTAAGAAACTCTAGTTCAAGTTATGTGATTTTAGTTGATTTTTGTTGAGTTTTTGGGCTCTAGGTTCAACTATGGTGAATTCCTTGATTTGGGGTGCATGTGATTGAGTTTTGTATGGTTGGGAATTATGGGATGAGTTGAGGATGTTGGGAGGCTTATTTTGAAGTTTGGTTGAGGTTTGGTTAAGTTTTGGTAAGGTTTGGCTTGGGAAAATTTGAAGGAGAAAAAGTTGTGCTGGGCTGTGCTGTGACTAGCGCTACAGCGCTAGTCACTGGGCGCTACAGCGCTAGGTCCCAAACTTCCAGAGCCTTTTGGCTCTATTTTTAGCGCTATAGCGCTCTCCTTAGGGCGCTGTAGCACTACCCTGTTTCCAGAAATAGGTTTTTGGGTTATTTTTAAGGGTTTTTGCCCGGGGGTTCTGGGTTTGATTCCACCACCCCGTTTGGTGGAATTAGGGCTTCCCGAGAGCTCGGGATTGGTCCTGAGGCTAGGTTTTGGATTTGAGGTTTGGTGATGATTCTGATCTATGGCTATGACTAGGTGTACGCTAGGGCTCAGACGGGATCGTGCTTGAGGATCAAATTGAACAAAGCTAACGAAATCTAAAGTAAAGAAAACTGCACCCGGTTATGTGTTGGTGATGGGACTAAGAGCTCCCTATATATGCACAATGTCATAGATGGTATTATGCCATGGGACATGTGATAAACGACCTAAGGGTGCCATAAATTATACTTGCGCACAGGGCACGGCTCGGCCACTGGTAGCTGAGGACAGCTTAATATTCACTGAGCTCAGTTTAAGCGGGCCGGAGTCAGTGGGATAAATAGAGGGTGCGGCCTAAGGGCGTTAACCCTAGGTATCGTATGTGAAATGATTAATGATATGAGATGATGTACTTGGTATGCAGAGTACTTGAACAACATGAATGCCTGAACTGTTGAGCATATGTTTATACTGTATGAGTTATCTGGTTGTTTGCTTAATGATTATGCTCTGCCATTGTGTTTTCTTGTTGGGCCTTGGCTCACGGATGCTGTGTGGTGCAGGTAAAGGCTAGGGCAAGTTGGACCAATCCTTAGATGGAGAGCTGAAGGGTTGAATGTACATAGTGAGTTGTTCGGCCGCCACGGTCGAGGAGTGATACAGGACAAGAAAAGCTTAACTGTCTGTTTTGCCTTAGAGTGGCTAATAACTGTATTTTACTCCTAAATTTTTGTAAACAGCCTTTAAACTCTACTACTTTTGGGATCCCATGTAAAGAAAATGTTTACTTATAAGAAATGAAGCTTTTGAGACCAAAATCTTTTAACCTTAGTTCAACTGTAGTTTCAGTGACACGTTTCAAATTAAATGACTTAATTAGCAAGTCTTGCACCTTTATAAACACACAGTGTAACAGTCTTGGCTATCCAAGGCGTTACACCCCAAGTGTTTAGAAATTATAAATATTCTAGATCATTTTTACACAATTAACTCATACTAAACAACAGCGTTGTACCATGTTTAAACTACACATAAACCTTTTATTGGTTCAAATTCAAATCAAAGACATGAATTTTATAATTAAGCCTTACAAACGATAACATAAATGGATCCTAACAAAATTTCATGCTACTGGTAGTACTATTTTAGATGCAAGGCATTTCAAGTTCGTGGAACCACCTCCATTTAGCTGAGCTAGTTTGAAGGCCACTTTTCGTAAAATTTCCATGATTTGATAGGGTCATCCCCAGTTTGGCCCGAGTATACCAGCCTTAGGGTCTTTGTTGGCTAGGAATACTCTTCATAGCACCAAGTCTCCCTGTTCGAATCTTCGCTCTCTAGCCTCTGAATTGAAGTAACGTGTAACCCTTTGCTGGTAATGATCAATCTTCAACTGAGATTCTTCTCGTCGATCTTCAATTAGATCTAGGGATGTATTAAGCAGATTGTGATTCTGTTCCTGGTCAAAGGTTCTTTGTTTGTGTGACATCACCAGAGTTTCAGCTTGGAGCATGGCTTCGCTTCCAAAGGTTAGGGAGAAGGGACTGTGCCTAGTTGAGGTGCGATGTGAGGTCCTATAGGCTCAGAGAACTTGTGGGTGCTGCTCAGGCCATATCCCTTTAGCATCCTCTATTCGTTTCTTTAGACTCTCCTTTAGAGTCTTGTATACTACCTCGACCTTCCCATTGGCCTGTGGGTATGTTACTGAAGAGAACTTTTAATTATGTCGTATTTCTTGCAAAGCTTCGTGAATAGATCACTATCGAATTGAGTTCCATTGTTTGACACAATCTTTTTAGGAGTCCAAAAGGGCATAATATGCTCTTCACTATGAAGTCCAGTACTCTCTTCGAGGTTATAGTCGCCAGTGGTTCTACCTCGACCCACTTTGTAAAATAGTCGATCGTGACCACCGCATAGCGGACTCCTCCTTTTGCAGTAGGCGACAAACCAATTAAGTCGATTCCCCAAATTACAAATGTCTAGGGAGAAGAGGTCATGGTTAACTCTATGGGTGCAGCTTGGGCAATAATGGCAAAGCGCTGACAGTTTTCGCACTTTAGAACATATGACGTTGAGTCCTTTTTTGTGTGGGCCAAAAATATCCCCTAGTACAATAACTTTCTAGCATCCTTGCAGTCTTCAAGAAATTTTTTGGATGTGAGGTATTCTACAATCGAGATCATCCAGGTCAGCCCTTCATGAATCATTCTAAACTCACTTGCCTCTTCTTCTGTGCTCAACTTGTATAAGAACTCCAACAGGACCACATTCAATGTGTCCTCTTCTTTGGTTGTGGTGAGTCAGGCTAGAGCATTTGTGTTGGTATTCTGCTGGCGAGGGACTTGCTCGATGTAATATAACTCAAATTATGATAGCTTTCTTCTTACTTTAGCTAGATAGGCTACCATTTTGATTCTTCGAGCTTGATACTCCCATAATACTTGATTAACCGCGAGTTGAGAATTACTGAAGCATTGGATTGCTTTCACCTTCAACTCTTTTGCAACCCAAACTCCAACCAACAATGTCTTATACTCCACTTCGTTATTGGATGCGTCAAAACCAAATCTAAGAGTTGTATGGAAGCGATGTCCTTCAGGTGTGATCAAGATTATTCTAGCTACAAATCTATGTTTGTTCGATGATCCATCAATGAAGAGTTTCCAAAAATCTTGTACTTGTTCCTTCATGGGCTCGTCCTGGAACTCGGTACATTTACCTACGAAATTAGCAAGACTTTTATTGTTGTTTGTGGCTTATATAATATCTCAAATCGACTGAGTTCAATAGCCCAGTTCAACAGACGTCACTATGCTTCAGAATTTTGCAAGCCTTCCCTTCAAGGTTGATCGGTTAAGACGTGTATGGTGTGGGAATGAAAAATACAGCCTAAGCTTCCTCGAGGCCAAAATCAAACAGAATGCGAGCTTCTCAATCAGAAGATGCCAGGATTCAGCTCCTATAAGCCTTTTGCTTATGTAGTACATTGGTTTCTGGGATTGATTTTCTTCTTGAACTAATACGACGCTAACTGCGTTCTCTGTTATTGCTAGGTATAGATATAGACACTCCCCATCAACTGATTTTGACAATATGTTGGGGGGGGGGGGGGGGGGGAGTTCAGCTAGATGATTTTTCAGATCTTGAAATGCATGTTCGCATTCTTCTATCCATTTGAATTGTCTATTTCCCCTGACAAGATTATAGAAAGGGGGATATTTATTTGTGGACTTGGATACAAACTGATTTAGTGCCGCGAATTTTCCAGTTAGGCTATAGAATTCTTTCTGGGATCTCAACGACGACATCTCTAACAACGATCTGATCTTTTCAAGATTTTCCTCAATTCCCCTCAAGTTTACTATGAAGCCCAACAACCTCCCTGACGAGACCCCGAAGGTAGATTTCTGGGGATTCAACATCATATTATACTTCCTCAGCACATCGAAACATTCTTCCAGGTCGAATACATGGCTACTGGCAGTTTTTTATTTGACAAGCATGTCATCGACATACACTTCCATGTTCTTTCCGATCTGATCAACGAACATTTTGTTGACCAGCCTCTGATACGTTGCTCCAGCATTCTTTAATCCAAATTTCACGACTTTGTAGTAGTACACATTATGCTCAGTCATGAAGTTGGTGTGCTCTTGGTCCACATGGTTCATCGCTATCTATTTATATCTAGAATACGAGTCCATGAAGGACATGAGCTTGTGGCCGGTCGTGGCATCAACTAGCTGATTTATTCTTGCTAGGTGAAAATAGTCTTTCGAACAGGCTTTGTTGAGGTCGGAGAAGTCAGTGCAGGATCTCCATTTTCCATTTGGTTTCGGAACTAGAACGAGGTTTGCTATCCAAGTAGGATATTTTGCCTCCCTAACAAATTCGCTTTTTAGTAGGCGAGCCACTTCTTCTTCTAGAGCTTCTCCTCGCTCTTTTCCCAAAAGTCTCTGTTTTCATTACTTTGCAGGCACATTTCTATCCAAATTCAACGTGTGCATAATCACATTCAGACTGATTCCTACCATTTCTGCGTGTGACCAGGCAAAGACGTCGGGGTTTTTCCTACGAAACTCAACAATATCCTTTTTTTCGTTCAACATTTAGATTATTTATGATCTTTACAACTTTTGAAGGTGTTTCAAGATTCGAGATTGACTCTTCTAGCTCCTCTAAGGCCTGGAGCTCAGAACGATCTTTGCCTATCCTTGGATCTATTTCCTTTGGTTGGGCAACTTCATTTTTGATCTCATGGATCCATGGTCCCCATGTTGTCTCTTATCAATTCAAGTTTAATAGTCTCAAACAATTGATTTAATCATAAATTAGAAACATCAAATTGACTCGGTCAATTTAGTGATATTTACATGTAATAGGAATTTGGGAATAAAAGAGAATCTTTGGGCAAATTTATTAATATTGATAAATTGGTGTCAATATAAATAAATAATATTAAATCAAGTTTCAAATTATAGTTAGTTAATTTGAATAATGATTTAATTAATTAATAAAAAGTTAAATAAATAAAAAAAATGTTTTGAATTTAGGCCAAATTGGGATTTAAATTCAAAACAAAGAGATTAGGCCCAAGTCCATTTGTGGGAGCCATGGGCTTTGATTTTTTGTTTATTATTTTAATTAATTTAAATTTAAATAAAGCTCATTAAGTTGTCTATATAAGGAATGTGATGTCTAGGGTTTTAATAAGTGAGTCTCAGTTGATTCATTGGGTAAGTGAAAACCTAGAAAGTCTAATCATTTCTTGGCCGCTCATTCTCTTGTTCTTCCCACTACAATTCTATCTCATGTGTTGAGAATTTGCCCACTCTTTGTTAGACTTGATTTAGAGATAGGCTTGGAAGTCTTTGGCACATTCTAAGCAGTTTAGATTCTTGACAATACTTTGCCACCACCAGGAATCAAAGGTTAGAGAATCTAAAGGAATGAGTCATTGTTCCACTGTGTATTTGGAAGTTTCTACATCTTTGTTTTTGTTTATAATTCACAAATATGATGTTCATATATGCCATGGTATTCTACGTTTATATTATGTTTTTAAAAATAATAATAGGGAGCATGCATCTAAATTTAAATTCCAAGATCCTACAATTGACCTCGGAGCCTAGGTTGCCTAGATCTAGATGTTTTGAATGCATGATTATATTTAGGAACTTTGTCATGTTTAGAAAATTGGATAGTTGCATGTTCTAGAAGCATGTTTAGATTTTGTGTTTTTGCCTAAAAATTGATTGTTTCAGTGTTTTCTAATTTTTATGTGTGTTTTATTAATTGAATAAACCCTTAAAAATTATTAGAAACAAGTGTGGAATAATTTTTTGGCAAAAAAAGTAGAAATTTTGAGTTTTGGGGTGCTTTGGCATGCGAGAACGATGCACCATGCGCTGTTGTGCAGTGAAAAAAAATTAATTAATTTTTTTGGGAAGCCATAAATTTTGAAAATTGATATTTTTCTAGGAAAGTGATATTTTTTAATTTTCAATTTATTTATTGTTAATAAATTAATTGTTGATTTTTTAGTTTCCAATTTTGTGGGATATTTTCTAAACTTAACAATGAAGTTTAAATTTAATTAATTGAATTTTTTCTCATAAATTTTTGTATTTAATTAATTATTTCTAAATTGATAAATGTCTAATTATTGTTGGTTAGTTAAGATTTATTTTTTGGCAAAATTGTTTATTTTGGAAATAAATGTCATAAATGAGTAACATGCCATATATATTGATATGCTAGGCCCATCCAATTGTTAACATGTCATGCAACATTATTAAGTTATTTTTTGCATTTGAGCTTTAAACATAACTATAATGATGGTCCAATTTTTGTTTGGAAAAATGTGGAAAAACTCAAATAAAACTTTCATAAAATGTTAGGTTTTATTTTAGCCCAATTGAACATGTAAAGTTTAAATTCCTCTCTTATGGGTGGTTCCACTTGTGAAGGCCCATTTGATTTTTCATTACTAGATTGTTCCTAATTAATTGAATAACAATTAATAATACGAATGTTATTCCTATCGTTTTGGGCATTGTATGGAAGTTAGGGAGCGTTAGAAGTGGGTACGACATACTGAACTCAGCTCTCCTCCATGCAAGCTCAAATTATTAAGGCCTATTTACCTAAGTTTGACTTAATTGTATTAGGTTAATATTTTTAGTTGGACCTAATAATTGATTAGAAATACAGTAATTCTAATGGATTAATTTTCAGTGGATAATTTTAGAATTAATGGGAAAATTATAAACTATGATTTATTGATTATTTTGATAATTTGGCAAACTTAAGTAGGTTTATTAATTATAATAAACAGGGACACATGGGTTCATGACTAGTTAAAGTACCTAAGAAATAGAAGATAAGTGTTTTCGTATTTTGCTTATCTCAAAACATTTTGTATGTTATGTTATTTCTAAAAATTTGATGAATAAATATTTGTCAAGAAATGCGTTAATTTCTACTTATTTGATAATCGTAGTTCTAGGCTTCCCACCCCATACCCTCTGATCTCTAAAAAGTTACTCTATGGTTAGAACCTCACAAAATGTTTGTCCAACATCAACATGGTGTTGATTATGGACAACATCGAGTTCGTGATAATCAAAGGTATTCATATTTTTCCTATGCAACGATCACCAAATCCTTCAAAGAGAATTGTTGATGGTGAACCAAGCAAAGGAAAGAAGGCTAATACTACCAAACATGCTCAAGGAGAAGCTTCCTTAAGCTTCTTCTTTGAAAAGCAAATGAGGAAGAAATTCAAACAAAAATAACAAGAAGACTGGGACAAGATTGCTCGGTACTCAAGGCATATAGAACCCCCAAGATAATGAAATATTTGTCTTGGATGCATGTGATTTTAGAGGGTGATTCTCCGGTTGTAGATCGTTGAATCAGGGTCTACTAAACATACATGTACTTTTTTACAACTTTTTAGCATTAGGAAAGACGTGAAGGATGAAAAGCTAAATCTTGGAATCCGTCATGGGTTGTTCGTATCAGATAAGGAAATATGATAAGCTTGAATGAATTTTGGAAATAAATATATTGTTATAAGACAGTGTTTATTTTATTCTAATTTTCAAGGGAGATTTTAATTTTAGTTTTGCTTATTACATCAACTACAATTTGTAGTTACTTTCACAAGTAATAAAATCTTATTTCTTTAATTAGATGTGAATTATGGGGTGGACGTATGGAAAACAGACTATATCTATTCCAGGGAAACGAACCCTACGTGCTAAATAATGAGTTGGTTAAGAAAGCTAAACCTAGGACCGTTAAATGACAAATGGTCAATAACATTAGAAATGGCGTACCTTTGGCATCTTCACTTTGGTCATATTTGTTGTGATAGAATTCAAAGACTAAAAAAAGCTTAAGCTTTTAGGGAGCTCACCTAGGGTGACCTACCTATTTATGAATCTAGTCTCGAGGGAAAAATGACAAAACCTCCATTCTCTGTGATAGGAGAAAGGGCCAAAGAACCCTTAGTATTATTATTTTTAGACAATTAAAGTGTTGCCTTAGGGTCGGCCAAGTTAATTTGAGACAGTCTATAAGACACTCTTATCTTTATTATTTTAAAACTCAAAATAAATCATATTGTCTCTTTTAAAAAAAACAAAGTACTGCTAGTTCTGTCATGATACGAGTATACAAAAGCTTAATTGTATTTTTGTTAGTGTAACCCATTATTTTGAAATTTATGACTTAACATAGAGAGTGACGCATTAGGGTCGGTCAAACCTAAAATACATCACTCTATCCTATCTTCGTAAAAAGTCAACCATGATATTAATATGACCGGAATCCTTCCTTAGGGGGACGGAAACGAAGCCGTCTCAAGACCCTAATCATATTTCATGGTGTTGTACTAACAATAGAGACCATAGGTCACATTAAGATGTCAACCTTCTCCCACTCACTATTTTAGAATGTACGTGTTTATTAAACTAATAAATTAATTCCAAATTAATTACAAGTTTATTTATAACCCTATGAATGTAATTAATTATAAAATCATACAATTATAAAAAGAGCATGTTTCTATAATTAAAGTGATCTAGAATAATTATCCATTACATTCATCAAACTTTACTAAAATTCTTTTTAACTAAATTTGGTTATCCTAAAATGCCTATATTAACTATTGCTTTTATTATGGTGTGATTTAACAAGTTTTAACTGATTTAAGACTTAGTAGTTTACATGCAAATGGTTTCACTAAAACAATTCACATATACATATAGGAAAATCCTAGATAATCATGTTTCGACAAACGAGATGCATGATTAATTAAAATTGTGTGCAGTTTCATGTATGACATGTAATGGACTAATGCATGATCATGTTATTAATCAAACATCAATTAACCGAGTAGATATTGGGTATTTTTAAATTTACAACCCTTGAATAAATAGAAATTAAGAAATTACAAAATGGACTTCCATTCGATTACAAAAACTATAATCAGTTTTTTCTTCTCTTAGGCCCATCTTCATAGCCTTTAGGAATTTATTAGGCCCATTATTTAATTAGAAACTCATTTTCTAATTAATTTATTTAATTAAAACTAATTTTTAATTAAATAAAAAAATTTATTATATTTTTAATTTAGTTGAATTTAAATAAATAAAGAATCAAATTTTAATTATTATTTAAACTTAAGATTTAAAAAATCTAAACAAACTAAAAGATATTTTATTTCTCTTATAAAAATAAAACAAGATAATTAACTTTTCAAATTCAAACAATTTAAAAAATTAAATAAATAAAAGATAATTGCTAAAATGTAGGGATTTTTTGTGCACCAAGCTTGATGCACAAGCTAGGGCTGATGGCTGGGCATGGAGATGCAAGGGCTCAGCTGCCCATGGAGCTTAGCAAGGGGAAGGTACGCACGGGCGCTAGCTGAGGGATGCGGGGTCGTGGGGAGCGCATAGGCTCGGGGATCAGGGCCGAAGGGAGCACACACAGGCGAAGGGCTCGAGGTCAAGTAGCGTGCGCAAGCGAAGGGCACAGGGTCGAAGGGCTTGCTTGGCGTACGACGCATGGGGCTCGGGCAGCAGGCATAGCCCATGTGTCTCGGGCCATGTTGCTTGAGTCTCTTTCTGTTTTCTTTCTCCTTGTGAACAGAATTTTACAATTCTATTTCTCAAATAAAATTACAAAAATTACTATGCCCCCATAAATGGCTTACACAAGAACTAAGAAAATTTTAAAAATCATTCATAACCCAATAGTACCATATAATTAACGATCTGTCATTCAACCACACATTCATGAAACAAAACCATCCATTCAATATACATATCATCATACATATAAAAATGCAAAAAACTCACATAGCATTTAATATATACATATATGTAGACCGCTCTGGTACCAGTTGTTGGTATTAATTTGAATAAAATCAGGGGCGCGGCAGAAGGAGGTGGTGGTTTTAAAAATCATTAATACTGAGCCAGGATCAATACATATATTTATACATTAAATCTTCACACAAATAAGAAAGAAGAATACCTCTTGTAGCATATCAATAGTCCTTGAGTCTTTTTGAATAATCAAATTATCTTCCTATCCACTCAAAGACTCACACCGTAGTCTTCCAAGCTGTTCGTCATACACACAAGGACATGTGTGGGCAGATAAGATTCACTGGTTTGATTATTTAGACTCTCTAGATATTCTCAACACATAGGATCTAAGGAGTTTGAAAAAGAGAAGACTTTAGAGAATTCTAGAAAATTTTCAGGCTTAGAAAATTTATATTGATACTTTTCTCACTAATCGTCTAATTCTTTTTAAATTAAAGATCATATCTTTTTAAACTTATAAAAATAATAAAACAATTTTATTTCTTTTTAAATTTAATTAATTCAAAACTGATCTATTAAATTTTTATTTCAATTATTTATTTTAATAAAATTAAAATAATTATTAAATAAACAAATAATATTTTAAATTCAAATTTCAAATCTCATGGACACTTGGCACATGAGTGTGGCGTCACTCACTGTGCAAGCACAGTGAGTGGCGTGAGCCACACTCTGTCCCTAATTTTTTCTCATTTGTTTGTTTAATTCAAATTAAGACAATATATTTATTTAAAATTAATATAAATATTATTTCAAAATAAATATTAGCTAATTCAAAATTAACTTTATCTTAATTTATCGGTTTGAATAATTATTTTATACTAAGATAATATTTAACTCTCTATAATATTAATACAAACAATGATTATTATTAATTTCAACTAACATAAATTTTTTCAAATAAAAATAATTAGTCAAATAATTAATTAATTACACATAATTATCACTCAACCCTCGAAAGTTAATTCATTTGTAATTTAGTCATTTTCTCTATTAATCTTGCATGTGATTGTTGGAGATGTGCCCTGAAAGCATATGTAGTAGACATTGTTTTTATGAAATAAATAAATAAATTGAATTTGTTATGCATATATTTTATGGACTATATTATTCTATGATAATATTATGTAAATATCAGGAAAATTCCTAAGTTCATGAATGTAATCTCAAACACGTATTAGTACGAGAGGATTGTGTTTGAGATAAATGAACTTGAATAGTTTGCAGTAAAATAAAGTTATGGAATCTTTAGATTAATTACTGCAAGTACGGTCCACTAGTATTATGAATACATGTGATCTAGATCCGGATCACTAGTGTGGTAGGACACTTTAGTGGAGGTGCTTTATATATTGAGAATATATAGAACTGGACCAGATATGTTTATTAATACTTAGTTAAATACCATTTCGAAGTATTAATTAAATGTATCAACTGATGATCATATACAAATTGATCTTAATCCTGAAGTTACTATGAACTCCTGTTTATATTATATGAGTTCTTTGATTCACTTGTTAGGGTCTGTCAGAATGATCAGGCTAGAAACTTTTGTTTTGGGAACTCATTAATATAGATGGCTGGGGACATAGTATACAGATATGGAATCTATACCTTCTCGCAAGAGATTGAATGATGGTTCTCTTAAGGGTTGACTTTTGGGACTGAAAGGTTATTGAGCTCAAAATTCATAATTTAGTTATGAATTAACCTTCACTAGTAGAGTCAATGGTACTTAAGGAAACAAGACATAATTAAAAGGGTAAAACGGTAATTTTGTTCCCGATTAATTATGAACCATTATTAGAGGGTCAAGTTGTATGCAATGATTAAATCAATGGACGCTTTATGATTATAAAGTACTCAGTAAATGAAATGTCTATAATTACAAGAGTTCAATCTCATATTTATAGTGGAATAATCATGAGATTAATAAATTAAGATTATTTAATTAAAGAGTTTAATTAATAATCTCAAATTTATTGGAGCTTGGAATTATAGGTCCATAGGTCCCCATAGCGGCTCTATCAACACTGTTCAAGGTAAGAGTTGATATGAAGGGAAAATAGTTTAAAGACATATTTAGGAAGAAATTTGTTCTTCAGGCCAAATATGCAATTATATGATAATAGTGATTAATTAATTAATTACAAATTAGTTGTAGTTAACCAAATTAATTAATATTTAATTATTATATATAATTTTCGAAATTATATTAAATAATTAAATTATAATTTTCGAAATTTAATTAAATAATTAATTAATTATAATTTTCGAAATTATAATAAATTAAATATTTAATTTCGAAAATTTGGGTTTAATTAATTAGTAGAATTAATTAAATATCTTTATTTGAGTGGGAGAAAATAATCTGATAAGTTCAAATTGGATTTGAATTTAAAAGATTAATATTTATTCAAATAATTAATTATATTTGATAATTAATTAAAAAGATAATTAATTTGAATTCAAATTTGAATTAGTTATCAGGTTGTTAGATCTTATCTGACAAAATAATTTGAATAAATAATTAAATAAAATTTGAAAAACTAATATCCCTAGAAATTAGGAAGCTACACGTTCACACACAGTCCAGGACTGTGTGTGGCGTGTAGGACAGTATTTTTCAGGGATGGGATTTTCAATTTTATTTATTTAATTAATTAATTAATGGATAATTCAAAAATTGGTTTTTGAATTTTTTCATTAATGGAATAATTAATTAATTAAAAAGTAAATTGTAAAATGGTTACATATTTATTTTTAAATTTTGAATATTTTTTTGTTAAGTAAGACTGATCAGATTATTATTCAAAATAAGAGAAGTGAGTGTGAGACATCTCAGAACATTCGCTCTGTGAAAAATAAAACGATAGTTTTCTCTCTCCCTGAAAATAAAGAACCAATTCTCAGGCCTATTCTCTTGATCTCATGAGTTGAGTACATCAAGAAGAATCACAAATAAACTATCCTTCATTCTCTAAGTGCCCACACATTTCTTGAGGTGTAGAGAACGCTTTGGAAGATCTTGGTGTGAGTACGTGGGAGCGGCTTGGATAGGAAGATCGTTCTATATACGAAAAGATAACAAGGACACTTGATAGGCTTCAAGAGGTATGATTTCTATTAGTATCTTGTTTATGATTAATGTATGTATATTAATGGATCCGCATATTTAAAGGTAGTTTAAATATGTTACAAAAAATTTTGTTGTACACTGGGCCAACCACACCACCTTTCCGCTGCGTATTAGGAAACTCGTTCCTAACAGTGACATCTTTACCCTTGACAATGCAGTACTTAGGCGACTTAGAGACCATGGACCTATAATACTAAGCTCCAATAAATAAGACTATTAATTAAACTCTTTAATTAAATAATCATATTTATTAATTTCATTAGTACTCCACTATAAATATGGAATTGTACTCTTAGTAATTACATAATTATATTTACAGTGTAATCTCTTGCAATCCATTGGTATAATCAATATATGTAGTTATGTCCTCCATTTATTGGTTTGGTAATTAGAGCTGGTCAAGAATTACCGTTTTACCCTTCTAATTACCTCTTGTTCCTTTAGTACCATTAATTCTCCAGTGAATAATTAATCTATAATCATATTATAGATTTGAGCTCAATAACTATTGAGTCCTGGAATTAATCCTTAAGGGAACCAATATTCGATCTAATTGGAAAGCACTGATTCCATTATTGTAAAATCATGTCTCAGCCATTCAAGATATTGAATCTCCAAAACAAAAGTCACTAGCCTCATTATATTAAGAGCACATACGGAATGAATCAAAAGATCCAATAAACATGAACTGTAGTTCATAACTACTTAGGATTTAGACCGATCGACAAATGATCATCTTTTAAGATTTGAATTAAATATTTATGGCAAAGGGTAAGTTTATAAAGAAATTAATTCACATTGGTTCTGTCATATTTATTCACAATTATATAAAGTATATTTACTAAGATGCTATCCACATCAGTAACCCGAATTTATATTACTTGCAACGAACTATATGCTTAGTAAACCGTATTAGTAAATATTGATTAAATATTCCATATTTTAATAAGTTGCTGAATATTTTATTAATTATATATGACCTTAATTCTCTCGTACGCATACACGATCATATTCTCATACATGAATATGGAATTTTGTGATATTTATATATAAATTATTCTAACAATAATTTCAATAATCAAATATAATAAAATTATTTTTTTATTTAAATCAATAAAAATGTATTTACACTTGCTTTTAGGACACCAATTATAACAGGAAGTCCAATGTATGCAATGTTGTGTATTAGAGTGGATATCTATTATGCAGTGGGAGTTGAGCAGGTACCAGCTAACCCAGGATAGGAACATTGGGTAGCAGTCAAGCCTATTATTAAGTATCTTCGACGGAGTAGAGACTATATGCTAATCTATTTGGGTGGATCATTGAACCAACTAGGCTACACCCATTCATATTTTTAGACTGATATCAATGATAGGAAATCTACTTCTAGAATGGTGTTTACTCTTGGGGGTAGACCAATGAATTGGAGAAGTGTTAAACAATCTGACATTTCAGATTCCACCATGGAGGCACATTGCTGCGCATGAGGCAGCTAAGGAAATAGTCTGCCTGATGAAGGTTTATATGGATCTTGGTGTTCTCCAGAAATTGATAAACCCCTCATTTTTTATTGTGACAACAATGGGGAGATAACCAATTCAAAACAATTTCAAAGCCATAAGAGAGCAAATCATATAGAGAGAAAGTACCACATTATCAGGGAATATGTGGCAAGGGGAGATGTAAAAGTGATGAAGATAGCATCTGAAGACAATCTTCCAGATCCCTTAACAAAAACATTGGCAAAAAGTACATTTGCGAAGCATCTAGAGGGAATGTGTTTGAGAGAAATGTCTCATTTGTTTTAAAATTGCAAGTGGGAGTTTGTTTGGTTTTATGCCCTTATAAAACCACATTTCTGATGTACACACATTTTATTATCAATAAAAAAGTAGAAATTATTTTTGTTTATCAATTGCATTACTTTCTTGTATTTGTTACATGATAATTTTCTTAATGCAAACATATATAAAATCTTGAACATATAAATAAGTTACACTTATAGTGAATGGGTCACAATGGATTATAAAAGTAATTATATGTTTAAAAGAATAAATCCTAAGATTATAATAGTGCACATGATTTTCCCTGTTTTGTTAATCTACGATATGATCTATTTATACAATAGGTGTGATGTCATCTCTATGACATTAGCTAAGTAGATACTATCGAATGTATTTTGTTACATTGGACTAAGACCGACACTGATTATTAATAGATAAATAAGTATCGTTATTATCAAATCTATTCAGAGTCACAACGTTGATCATAGGTCAAGTCAATCTAAATTCTGAGTGATAATATTTCTATAAATTATATTATGTGAATCTTTTGATTTGTTTGTTGAAAGCTTACCCTATGACATAACCTATACTTACATCTTGTAGGTTCATTAGTATAATTGAATGAGAGTACGTACCATAGATATGAAATCTATAGCTTCTATATGAGAAGTGAAAATATGACTTCCTCAATAGCTTAGTCCAAATGGTTAAATGATTAAGCTCTCACATCTGTGATTAAGTTCACAGATTTATCATTTATAAGGGACTTAGCGGGAGTTAAGGATAGAATACTAATGAGGGGTAAAACACTAATTTACACCTAGCTCATTAGTAAGTCATCGATAGAGGATTGACTAACAGTGGTGATTATAACAATGGATAGCGACTTTATATGAGTAAAATTGATCTATGAATTCAAGAGTTCAATTCTGAATCTATAGTGGAGTCATGAGGAATTAATAAATTGTGAGATAATTTATTTAATGAATAAACTCACGGAAATTTATTGAAGCTTGTATTGATAGATCCATGGTCCCCGTGTATTTTCTTATTAAGTCAAGTTTAATAGTCTCAAATAATAAATTTAATTATCAATTATAAATATCAAACTGACTAGGTTAATTTAATGATATTTACATGTATTGAGAATTTGGGGAAAATGGAGTCTTTTAGGAAAAATTATTAATATTGACAAATTGGTGTCAGTATAAATAAATAATATTAAATCAAGTATCAAATTATAATTAGTTTTTTTAATAAAGATTTACTTAATTAATTAATTAAAAGATAAAGAAATAAATGGTTTTGAATTTGGCCCAATTGAGATTTAAATTCAAAACAAAGAACATCTTTGTCCATTCGGAAACTGGTATGTTCTTGGTCTGCGACATGCATAGAAATCTAGTTGTACCCGGAGTATGCGTCCATGAATGTGAGAAGCTCTTACCCGGAGGTGGCATCCACCATCTGATCTATCCTTGACAAATGAAACAATCTTTGGGGGAGGCTTTGTTGAGGTCAATAAAATCAATGCTGGTTCTCCATGTACTGTTGGGCTTGGGGACCAACACTGGGTTTGCAACCACTTAGGATATTGAGCCTCCCTTATAAACCCATTACCATCATTGGATGCTTGAAGGACACATTGTAGCATTGGTGGGCCTCTTTCTGTTCTCCGTGAATTGTGCCAATCCCGACCTCTGTTGGGAACTTCTTGCAAATGTGCCTAATTGATGTGGCGACTCCAAACTCAACTAACGCTGGATGTCCCATAATTGCGTTGTCGTCCGAGGAACAATCAATTACCACAAAGTTGCAGTATTTGAAATCTTGTCTTAGAACTACTTCGAGCATCATTTGCAACTTAATCTGCCCCATCAGAATTAAACATTCACTTGAGAAGCCAGAAAGAGTCGAAGTGCATGAGAGGAGTCACTTGTCACCAACCCAATGCACTCGAAGGCCTACTTGAACAAACTGTTGATCGATCTTCCATTATCCAGCAGGATTCGAGAAACCATCTTCTTTGCTACTTGGGTCTTGATGACAAGGGGGTCATAGTGAGGGAAGTGCATTCTTCGAGCATCTGCATCGGTGAACTTGATTACTTGGTCCATCATTCGTGGAATTGGGGCTGGGACCTGAACGAGTATGCGAACGTCTTGGTTTTTATTCAGGGCCCAAGCATACCTATTATGCGAGCCCCACGATGACCCCCCCGATCCATTCAACCGAAGATTGTCTCAACTCTTCCATTCATGGGAGGGGGGCCTTGAGCCATAGGTTGTGGAATAGGTAGCTCAGGACCTGCCCCTTAGACCATGTTTTGTTTCGGTGCCACCAGTTGTGGCTAATGAAGGTTCACCGAAGCCACTGCCGGGTGAGCATCGACTCAGGTGTATTGATGAAGGTTCCCCAACTTGATGAGATTTTCTATCTCATCTCACAGTTGTCTGCATTCATTGGTATTGGCCCAATGTCGTTGTGGTATTTGTAGAACTTGGTTGAATCTCTCTTTTCGCAGTTTCTTCAGATCAGTTGGGGCCTCTCATAATGGACTTGCTGTTGGGTAGTGAAGTATACATTTTCCCAACAATCGACCAACTCTGTGTACTCAGAGTATTGTGCAGTGTACTTCCTCTAGATTTTTCTTCATTTTATTACTTCCTCTGTTCTTGCTCCCTTGCTCATTCCCACTCGGGCCTTCACTGGGCATCGTCGACTGGGAAAGTGAGGTGCTCTAGCACTAAAAGCTGGCTAATACGCATTGAATCTAATGGGAGCTACTCCATAACTCATTGGCATGGCATTGTAGCCTGTTTGCTGGGTGTTGTAATTTTATTGCAGAGCATTCATTACACTTGTTTGTGTAGGAGTGTACTTAGGGAAGTGAGAAAGGCTCAGAGCAGTGGTGGTAGGCATGCTAGGTGTTGGGACGAACACTGGGCCTCTAAATGTCCCTATCTCTACGTCCTCTCAATTGATGAACTTGTGGGCCCGACGAATGAATTCATCGAGCCTATAACACCCACTTCTTTGCTGGTCATCCCCAACGGAGAACTTGGTCGGATGCAGACTTGCAAGGCCATGATTTCTTGGCCATCATCCACTCTCTTTGTTTTCGTAACTTCTTTCTTAAAGCATTTTATGTAGGCTTTAAGGGTCTCAAAAAGGCCCTTGCTTAATATTGGCCAAGGCATTGACCTCAAAGTTTTGTTTCCTTGCAGCAATGAACTATTTCTGGAACTCAGAGGACAACTGGGACTAGGAATGGATTGAACCCAGTCTGTGTTTCTTGAATCCTTTGTCCACAGTTCCCATCAAGGTCAATGGGAAGCAATGGCATCTGGCGTCTTCAGATATGCGGTGGACCAACATCAACCAATTAAATTCTCAGAGATGGTCAGAGGAATCTGTCATCCCGCTATACAGAGGTATATCCGGCATCTTGAATTCTTTAGGAAGGGGAGCCTCCACTATGCACCGGGCACACAACTCCTCGTGCTCGTCCCTGGAGTCGAACTCACCCCCTGTCTCTTTTCCATTTTGAGCATCAATTTTCGTAAGGTTTTCTAACTCTGCTTGACTAGGGTCATTATTCGCAATATGAGACAAAGAAGGTATGTGTTCAAGCTTTGATTCTTTCCTATGAGTGTTGATGTTGTCTCATAGGTCGGGTTGTTAATGTCGTTATCCCTAGTTGGCATCCTCAGGCGCGACCCTATTCTTACGAGCATTGAGATCATCTCGCAAATCAGTCAACACGTGCCTGCGACCACCTTCCTCAGAAAGCTAGGATAGCCCTACCTCTGTGTAACACCCTGGTTAGCAAAGATTGTTACATTGTATTTTAAATAGTGCTAAACTCACTAATCGAGTCATTTGGTCATAATCGTGTAACTAAATGTGATTAATGATTTAGTGTTATAAATTACGGTCAAAAGGAATATATATGTTGTTAAAATGTTAAGTTGTACATGGGATCCCATAATAAACGTTTACAAAGTTGTTTACAGTTTGAAAAGGGTAATTACAATTCAAAAGTTACAACCCGCCGACCTAAGCAGAAAAAAGAGGGTTTAACCCTAGTTCCTCTGAACAACCTTGGTCATGATGATCAAGCAGCCGCATATGTACATGTTGCCACTGAAGCTCTCCAACTCATGGCTGGTCCAGCTTTCCTTTCCCCTTACCTGCACCCATAGCACCCGTGAGCCAAGGCCCAGCAAGAAAACTTAAACATGCTCATAAGCAGTGAATAACATGTTACCAAACCATAATAAGCATGCCTAATAGTAATAACCCTACTCATGCATGTATACCATTCATATAGATGACTGCAGCGTTATATCGGGCCAGCTGCCCTAATTAAATGATTAATGGATCATATCAGGGCCCGTTGCCCAAAACACATGATTAATAAATCACATGGGGGACCAGCCCTAGGATATGGGACAATTAAGTCACCCCAGGGCCCATTGCCCATCCTCTGTATAACCAGCCTTGGAGCTGGCCTAGCGTACTTGGTGCTTAATTTTCCACAACCATTGGGTCAGACAACGTATGATGCGCTCCTGATTAGATCCAACCATATCGACCAGCACTCAGCGCGCTATTGCCACCCTTGACTTATAAGTCAATGATTTCCGACCAGCGTTCAGCACTATTGCCTCCTTGACTCATAAGTTAATGCTTTTTGACCAGCGCTCATCGCTATTACCATCCTTGAATCATAAGTCAATGCTTTTAGACCAGCGTTATTGTCATCCTTGACTCATAAGCCAATGCCTTTCTCAATCAGATAACGCAGACAGATATATATCACATACCAAATATCCAGATATAGAGCATTGAACATGCTTAATCAACAATCATAGGCATAATCATAATCATGTGCATTTACAAGGGTCTAAGCCTTAATCAAATCTATATTCAACATTCAGGTCAAACCCTAATCAAGTACATCATGTATTGGGTGTAGTTTTCTTACCTCGGGTCCGAGTGTATTGTAAAATAGGAATGACCCTCGAGCATGATCCTGATTCCGAGCCCCTAGCAATAACCTTGTCACAACCAAGTATAGAATTATGTTAATGACAAGTAAATACAGGCTTACTGACCGAGTCCTAGCCTCCGGGATGTCGAATTCTACTAAACTGGGTAGTAGAATCGATCCCTAGCCCTTAGGTTTGAGTTCCCGCACTCAAAACCTCCCCAAAGCCCGAAAACCCCTTAAGCGTCGTGGCACCAAACATTTGAGCTGTGGGCCACCCTAAGTCAGAGAGACCTTTCCTTAGTCCTAGACACAAGTCGCGGCGCGACCCTGTTTCAGGGAAACTGCCCAAACTTCTTGGTTCATGAGGGTCGTGGCGCCCCAAGAACAGGGCCGCGATGCGATCCTGCAAACCTAGATTTCTCATATCCAAATCCTCCCAAAACTCACCCCAAATTCGCACCAAACCCACAATTCAATCTAACAACATCCCTAGAATGTCCCAGGCAACAAAACCCATCATTCAAATAGATCAAAAACTCACTGAACCATAAAATCCAAATCAAAATTTAAGAAACTTAAGGAAACAAAAACTCGTAAATTCAAAGCTTAAATTACCTCTGATTAAGTTATTTTTCAGCTAAATCCTCCAGCTATCAAGCTTCTAATCTTCCCTATAATCGTTATGACTCTAACCTTGCTCGAATTCGAGTCCAAAAACTCGAGTTTCCTTCGAAAATGCTAACAAGCGTCAAGTGAGAGAACGGGAGAGAGAACAAAAATGTTTGAATGTATTTCTGTTTATGACAGGTTACTTAGGGCTCAAGTAACCTTGAGTAAATCCCAAGGCTTGGGGAACCAAAAATGTCCCCGAGGGTAAAATGGTCAAAATCTCTAGAATTCCCTCCTGATCTCACTAACTCCAAATATATCCTCAAATATTCATTCCCATTACCAAATATCTCGGTAATGTACTAAATACCCAAAATATCCCTTGACTCACCCTGAGTCAAGTATTGGTCCAGTTGTGACTTTGTTGCTAACTTGCTCCCTAGGATCGCCTCGTGCCGAGTAACCCAAATATATCCACATAATAATGTGGTCTCACACATACATCATATATATGCCAAATATACCCATAACGGGCCAAAGTACGAATAGTTCCCTTCTGATAAGAAACGGGCCCAAATGCATATTTAATACACCTAACACATACATATCTAGTCGTATTATAATCTAACTCACGTAATCATGCAATGATACACATATATATCACATAAGCACATAATTTCCATAATTTTCCATCCTGACCCCCTAATCAAGGCCCTAAGCCTTATTGGGTAATTTGGGATGTTACACTCTGGCTTTCCTTCTTATTTGTCTATGAAATCATTGTTTACCGAGATGCTGATGTTACACCCCTGTTCTATGAATACTTCCCTCCTATGTGCACCTAGCCTTGGGTTCTCCCGAGGCCACTAGGGCATAAATAATTTTCTCCCCTAGCCCAACATTGTCCGTCACGACACGTCTAGGCGATATGCCCAGGGCTCTATGGATAAATTAGGCCTGGGGCTCTCCCTAGGGTCCGAGGACCACATTTGGATCATGAACTCTTCTTGAAGGGACACTTTAGGGTTCAAGAGTCGGTGGTTCCTTTTCCTTTTGCGGCGCACCTCCGCTCTTTGTCCTTCACTGCTAGCTGGAGGTACAGGTGGCACATTAGCTGGGGGGTCCAACTGAAGCTCTTGAGCAGCCAAGGTGGTCCTCATCATGTTCACCACCTCTTGCAAGGCAATGATATTGGACTTTTGTTCCTCCATTTCTCTCAGTTGGTTAGAGCACATGTTTGGTAAGCGGTAGGTCTTAAGTTCGATTCTCAACGAAAGCACCAAAATATTGATTGGATTTTTCGTCAACTACAAATAAAAGTATAAAGCTATAATAAAATAGGGATCAAACACTGGATTTATGTGGTTCAGGCTATTAGTTAGCCCTAGTCCACGAGTCAATTGTATTGAGGATGAAGAACTTGCAAAGCTCAAGTCCTCTGGTAATTTAGGCAGCGTCTTTGCATGCACTAAAGTTGGGATCATCTTTACAAGTGATACCCTAGTCGTATTTATAAGCAGCTGAGGAGGTTAAGCTCATTAATGAGAGTTGAATACAATAATATTCCCATAATGGGATTAGTTTACACAAATTATTATTTTCTTCCCATAGAATATGCTTGTAGGCCCTCTTTGTTATTATGTGGGCCCGATAAGAGGATATAAAGCCCACTACTTTATTTGGAAAGGCAATTTATGGTACTTGTCAGGGGGTAGCTGCTCATATTCCCATGTCAAGCGGCATCTTAGGACATACCATTTGCCGCTTGTACAAAACCGACAACACGTTCTCTGTAACCACTAAATGTGTCAGGCACGTGTCTGTGGTCCCGAGTGCCCCTCTGGCTGAAACCTAGCAAAAGGGTTCTCCTTCCGTGAAGAGGGATCCTCGGGGTTTAACAGGTTGATCACGATTTGAGGAGCTTCGTTGGGTTGATGTAATCACTTGTGAGGCAACTCCCCGTCCATGATATCGAGAGATTGGCTCTTGCTGATAACTCACCGAGCATGTGTTCCAACAATGATGGGAATGACACCTACAGATTAGGCTCTGGGTTCTAAGGAGGACTAAACAACATGATCCATTGAGGCCACGTTGTCGTATGCAGAAAACACAGACAACAATATTAATCTAAATAGAAGATTTACCTCTCGATGTCTATTAAGTGTTCTTACTATCTTCTAATATAAAATACGATCATCCTATCCACGCGCACAAGACTCACACCAAAGTATTCCAGACCATTCAGCACAACATGAAGTTTTTGGGCATGTAGAATTTCAATAGGACATTTTAAGACTCTGTTGATATTCTCAACACATGAGATCAATGAAGTTTGGGTTAAGAGAATGGTTGAAACATTTTTTTCTCTCTTTATTTGTCTCTCTAATACGGCTCTTTTTTTTTTAGAAAATGAAATACATATTCTTTTCTTAGAGAAAGAAAGAGAACAATATACATTTATATTAGTCATCTAGGGTTTTCATTAATTAAAATATTTTTAATTAATATTAAATAAGATAAAATAAGAAAAATACCACAGTGCCCCATCACTATAGGCTAGACCAGTCACTATATAGGGATAGTGACAAACATGTAACTCTTGTACAGTTACAAGATATATTTTCCAAATTTATTTTATTAATTTAATTCAATTAAAATAATCTTATCTATTTATTATATTGAAAGAATATCTTTTAATTGAATTCAAATTGATTCAAAATCAATCGGCAACCTATAATCAAATTTGTCATATTTAAATATTAAATTAATGATATTCAATGATTATATTAATATCTCAATATTAATTACAGATAAGATATTATAACTGATTTAGAATCAATCATTTGAATTCCAATTTCCAAATATTTAAAATTAAATTAAGTTCTAAAACTAATTTAACATAGAGTTTATACATTTTTGCACCTTGTATTCTATCTCATTACTTCTTTGGACCCTATGTTTTGAAAAATTACTTTTTAGATCATGTGTTTTGTAAAATGGTTTAAATAGACTCCTAAAACTAATTTTGATCAAAGTTTTTTAACTAAAATTACAAATAATTCACAAAACTAACAATTTTAAACAAAAGTACAAACATTATGCCTAACAGTTGTATTGTTATATTCAATTTTTTATTCATCAAAATCGGTAATAAGAGTCTATTTGAATTATTTTACAAAATGTAGGGTCCAAAAAGTAACTTGTCAAAATACAGGATCCAAAAATGTATAAACCTTTTAAAATAAGAATACAATTATTTCAAAAATAATAATTTTATTTAATTAATTAATAATTTCAAAAATTACATTAAATAAATAACAAATATATATTTCCCCAACTATCTTATAATTATATAATTGCCCAAAGACTAGTTTTCTAAACAAATATACCCTTATCAGTCGTATTGTTACTTTTACCCTATTGTACAATATTATAGAGCCGACTAGGTATCAACCTACAATTTTAAGCTTTAATAAATTAGATTTTAATTAAACTCTTTAATATAACAAATGTTGGGAATAGTTTCCTTAAAGAAATTGTAGTTGACAATAGTTTTAATGAAATTAATAAATGAATTGAATTATTGTGTATATGTAGCTTATGTACTATATTATTGCTAATAATTTTTAGTAAATGTCATAAAATTATCAAGTTCATCTATGTGGTCTCAATCTTATATTGGTATGAGAGGATCAAGATTGAGATAATGGACTTAAATAGTTCGCAGTAAAATAAAGTTGTGGAATCTTTATATTAATTACTACTTGTACGGTCCACTAGTATTATGAATACATATGACCTAGATCCGAGTTACGAGTGTATTAGGACACTTCAGTGGAGGTCCTTTGCATACTGAGATTATGTAGAACTAGACGAGATGCGATTTGATAATACTTGTTTAAATAACATTTTGTAGTTCTGAATGCCAAAAATTGGAGGTGATCTAGAGAGAGCCATAGTCAACACTCAAGAGAAAAGTGAGGTTTACCCTCAGTGACCTCGGGCAAACCAAGCAACTCAGTGTCTTGCCCCACGTGAGACCCATGTCTCATAAGAGGCCTTCGCGAAAGTGCCCATCTCGCCTCGCCTCACAAGGATGGAGGTTTGAAAAGCTACTCTTCGTCATGCATCGCCTCGTGCGCTTACGCCACCAGGCACCTCACGTGCCTGCACCACCAGGCACCTCAAGCGCCTGCACCACCAGGTGCCTCAAGCACCTGCACCACCAGGCACCTCGCACGCCTGCGCCACCAGGCGCCTCGCGCGCCTGCGCCACCAGGCGCCTCGCGCGCCTGCGCCACCAGGCGCCTCGCGCGCCTGCGCCACCAGCCGCCTCGCGCGCCTGCGCCACCAGCCGCCTCGCGCGCCTGCGCCACCAGGCACCTCGCACACCTGCACCACCAAGCGCCTCACAGGCCTCACCCTCCTACACCACTAGGCGCCTCGCGCGCCTATACCACCAGGCGCCTCCTTCATGCCTCAGATGTGGTCGGTTACGTAGGGCCCCGTTGAAGAGGCCTTATCCTCCTCACTAGGATAATTGCCACCAACGGGGAACATCATCACTAGCCACCCTAACATGGGGACGAAGTGGAGGTCCTCCTAAGCATTAGTACGAAGAGAACTAGAAGAGATCCCAAAGTAAAAAACAAAGGGACTAAGCAATCCACCCATAATAACCATTAAATACTTTGATACTTAGAACATGTAAGGATAAGGCATATTTTGAAGGGTCAGAGTACGAACACACTATCATGCCAAACAAGTAGTGGCAGTACAAGGAAGGTACATGGCAGGGCCTCCTCCAACATGTACCTGACATTCGTACAAAAGTAGTGGTGGGGGTATGGCATAGTACCATGATAGAATGGTTTTCTGAAACCACTGACAAGTACTATAGACTGACCACCACTCTTTCAGCATCACTACCACCTGCTCCACGATCACCTACGCCCTACAGGTGAACCATTTTGTCCTCTTGGGACCATAATGTACCTAGAGCCATAAGAACTCACCTATAAATAGATCCTCACCTCTCCAGCAAGGGAGTTGGAAAATTCATTGTATGCTGAGGCTATTAAGCAATATGTGAATGTTTACTCCATTGTTGATCTGCATATATTTCTCCTTAAGTCTATTCTAAGTTCTTATCCAGCCATCTTCTTACTAACCTTTGAGTTTTCCAACCTAACATCGTTGACGAGTTTGTACCGTCAATAGTTTGGCACCGTCTGTGGGAAGAACAAGCATTAAGCCAACATTCTTTCATCACTTCCAATAAAGAAAGATGCCAAGGCGTTCAAAACGCTTACAACAACTACAAGATGATGAGGTTCACCTGGACGGAGAACAACTGAGGGCTTCCAGGAAAGACCCTCCTCCGCCTAAGCATGGAGATATGTCGGAGGAACCTCCTCCCCCAAGGGAGGAGAAGGAAGCATCATCCCCGGCTGTCCGGCCCGACGGAGGTCATTCAGAGCCGCCAGTGCACCCACATCCCCAGCCCCCGGTGGCACCACGCTTTGGCCACCAAGACCCAGGTCCATTGACGCACAAGCTGGGCAAGAGTCCTCGAGTACACTCGGTGAGTTCCAGCTCAAGGACCCGCTTCTACGAGGATGAGATTCGCGAGTTACACAAAAATAATCGAAGGCTGGAAACCACGCTAAAAAACATGCAGGAGGTTTTAAACGACCTTTTGCAAGGAAAGTCAAGCATACCCCATCTGAAACATAAAGAGAAAGAGCGTGAAAGAAGGGAAACCACTGTCCCCATAGACGATGGGAGAACCAGACTTTCCACCAGCAACACTCCCCAGACAAAGTACCATGAGGGACCTAGGCCGATGAAGTACCCCCAGGAGCAAAGGCAGAGGGACAACGATAGTCATAAGAACGAAGCTGAAGTCACCTCAAAAGAGGTGCCCCCTGGCCTAAGAGAAAAGCTCAATGGGAAGAGGTCAGAAGTAAAAACCACACCCCTCGTAGCTCCCTCGAGGGACACAACCAAAGCAAGGGTTTAGTTTGAGAACCCGCAAGACTCCTTAAGCAAAAAGAGGAGGGAACTAGAAATCAAAATGCAAAGCCCTCAAGACAAGGTTATCACTGCACCTTTGGGGGGGGGGGGGGGGGGGGCATAGAGATGACAAAGAATTTGACCATGATTCGCCCTTCACAAGGGAGATCCAGGTTGAGCGAATCCCCACCAGCTTCAGAGAGCCTAGCATGACTCCGTATGAGGGTACTACAGACCCAAAGTAACACTTAGACTCCTTCAATAACTTGATGAGGTTAAGAGGAGTCAACAACAGAGCAAAGTTCCATTGCTTTGTCGTTACACTTAAAGGGGTTGCGTACAAGTGGTTCAAGAGGTTAAGGCCAGGAACAATCAAGTCATGGCAACAATTTTCTGGTGAATTTCTTCAGCAACACCATGCAGTCTGTGATTACGTTATGCCAATTACCAGCCTCACTAACATAAAACAAGGCGAGAATGAAAGTTCGAAGAGCTATATCCATAGGTTCAATATGGAAGCAACAAAGTTGGGAAGTTCAACCAAAATCAGAGCTTAAGATGGCTATTACATCCGGAGTTCATCTGGGAAGCAAGTTATGGGGGAGCATGCTCAAGAGAGAGGTTACAAACTTAGATGACTTCTTCGAAAGAGCACAAAAGTACATACGTGTGGAAGAGGGCCATAAGAACTTGCATGTTGAGGGAAGCGAACCTTCCTCTACTCACCCTTCTACAAATACATCTGAAGATTCCGTGTAGAAGAGAACTTCGTGATGGGGGAGTTGCTGACCAAGTTGAAAATTTGAAGAGGACTACGAAAAGGCTTCAAAGAAGAAGCTAGTAGGATTCATCAAATCATCATAATCGGCCTCCATAAAGATCCAAAGAAGCTTCCTAGTTGATTCCAAAGATCTAGAATTGCTGAAGCATATGGGAGAGAATGAAAACAAAGTGCTCGACAAGAAAGATCCAACAAACAACTTATGAGGTATTGGACCTGACCTCAACATGCACCTAGCCATGTGCGAAATAGGTGCCTAGCCTTGCGAGCGTCAATAGGCACCCAACCATGTGCAAAATAGATTCCTAGCCTCGCAAGCCTCAACAGGCACCCAACCTTGTACAAAGTAAGTGTTTAACCTCGCGAGCCCCAATAGGCACCTAGCCATGTGCAAAATAGGTGCCTAGCCTCGCAAGCCTCAATAGGTTCCTAGAAAAGTTCGAAACGGGTGTCTGGCCTTGTGAAATATATATATGTGTGTGAGTTCTCATAATACATGTAGGTATGAGTGGTGAACCTTATAAGACAACATTTGAATCTATAAGGACTAGCTACCCTTATAGAATCTAAGAAAGTCAAAAGGTCCCTCAAAAGTTACCTCTCCACGAACACACGCACCCTATAAGGGGACTACGTCACAGAAGACCAAAGGGGAGCCCAAAGAAATCCCTAAGTATAGATCGACTAAGTCGCCTTACCAAGGGAAAAGGGGCCTTGAAAATAGGTTCTTGCGGGGTTTCACAAATACCATCTCCCTATAAAGGGTCCCAACCCAAGGGTAGATCACGTCAAAGACAAAAAAAGGTCCTCATAACAATCCTAGGTCGGCCAAGGTCACCTAGCCCAAAAAGGGTCTCAAAGAAGACGCTTGTGAAAAAGGTCTCAAAGAAGACGCTTGTGAAAAAGGTCTCAAAGAAAACGCATGTGAAAAAGGTCTCAAAGAAGGCGCTTGTGAAAAAGGTCTCGAAGAAGACGCTTGTGAAAAGGATCTCAAAGAAGATGCTTCCAAAAAGGGTCTCGAAGAAGACGCTTGCAAAAATAGTAGTATGCATAATGACGAAAAGGACACTTCTCGCACAAAATAAAATGCATGCGCAAAAATATATAAAAGGATAGTGAGAACCCAAAGGGTCAACATATCCTTACAAGTAATCAAGGTGCACCAACAGACACGAATCACATGCAGTAGAGGGGTCCCAGAGGGAACCCATTCAAAATAAAGATAGTGACCATGAGGACTTGCAAAATCTGCTCATAAAAAAAGGGAGGAATAATGGCTTCTCAAAGTCCCAGACTAATGAAAACAAGGCTTCTTAAGGTCCCATACTAAAGGAAAGAGTGGGCTTCTCAAAGTCTCACACCAATGAGAGAAGGAGGCAAGCCTCACCATGTGAGAGGGTCTCGCTAGGCGACACCATCTTGCATAGCGAGGCCTTCATCACCCAATAATTTTGAAAGACATGCTTTGATGTCTTATATGCCTCCAAGTATAATGCAAGTATCACAGTCATGAAAAAGGTGACAAACAAAGGCCTTCACGTGTTGACAGATGAAGGTTGAAGACTCGGAGGTAAGAAGAAAAGACACCATAGGCCCGAGGCTCCTGAATAACTTTGTTTGTGGCCTCGGGTGTCCATGCTTAGTCCTTTTCATCTAGCACTTGATCATGCCCTCTAAAGCCTGATCTCAAGTGCCATACAATTTCATCTATACCTAGTCATCCCGAGAGATCTCACGAAATAATAACAACATGCCATAATGCTCGAAAACTCCCCCGTGGATGTAATGCATACATGGATATCGACGAGCTATCTTTCCACTCACGCAACCATGACAGCCCAAAGTGTGCCACCATTGTCACTAGCATCACAAACTTTGTTGACGAGTTCTCACCACCAATAACTTGGTTTACAAGAAATCACACAGCAATACCACCAGAGCATAGTAAGTGTAGCCTTATGATGAGTCTACAAGGATGCCTAAAGACCTCCTTATAGACTGAGGGCAAGTGTGAATGCCAAAAATTGGATGTGATCTTGAGAGAACCATAGTCAACACTCAAGAGAAAAAGTGAGGTTTACCCTTAGGGACCTCGGGCAAACCAAGCAACCCAGTGTTTTTCCCCACGCGAGACCCATGTCTTATAAGAGGCCTTCGCAAAAGTGCTAATCTCGCCTCGCCTCGCAAGGATGGAGGTTTGAAAGGCCACTCTTCGGTATGCATCGCCTCGTCCGCCTGCGCCACTAGGCGCCTCGCGCGCCTGCGCCACCAGGCGCCTCCTTCACACCTCGAACGTGGTCGGTTACGTAGGGCTCCGTTGAAGAGGCCTTATCCTCCTCACTAGGATAAGTGCCACCAATGGGGCACATCATCACTAGCCACCCTAACATGGGGACGAAGTGGAGGTCCTCCTAAGCATTAGTACGAAGAGAACTAGAAGAGATCCCAAAGTTAAAAAAAACAAAGGGACTAAGCAATCCACCCATAATAACCATTAAAGACTTTGATACTTAGAACATGTAAGGAAAAGGCATATTGAAGGGTCAGAGTACGAACACACTATCACGCCAAACAAGTAGTGGCAGTACAAGGAAGGTACATGGCAGGGCCTCCTCCAACATGTACCTAACATTCGTACAAAAGTAGTGGTGGGGGTATGGCATAGTACCATGACGGAAAGCTTTTCCAAACCACTGACAAGTACTATAGACCGACGACCACTCCATCAGCATCATTACCACCTGCTCAACGATCACTTGCGGTCTGCAGGTGAACCATTTTGTCCTCTTGGGACCACAATGTACCTAGAGCCATTAGAGCTCACCTATTCTTGGGGGGCAAGTGGCTCTTCCGTCGATTCCGATTGAAATTGGGTTCTTAATGGATTAGTAAATTTAAAAATAAAAAATTAGAAAAGGAATATTTTTTTATTTTTTTTAATGGATTAGTATTTTTATTTTTTACATTTATTTTTAAAATAAATTAATAATTTTTAAAAAATATATATTATGAAGTGGTCGAATGGTAGTGAGACACGTGTCATCACACAACCATGTCAGCACTTAACGGACTTGGTAGTGACGGATGTAACAAAAACGTAACATTCGGTATTTAATCTGTCGGAAAAAAATATGATGTATATAAGCTATAAAACCAAAAACATGTGAAATTATCTACAACAATGGTGCCCTTAGGGTAACTATTGTCATGACGCACCACCAAGTGGTCTACACACTGGAGCAGGGTGATATTACAGTCTGGGTTGTGGGGATGATGGTGGACAAGCTGATTTGGGTTAAATATAACTAACCTAAAATCGGCAACAACCCTATCTAGTTCCCTATAAGGATATGGGTTACCTTGGCCGGAGGGGTCGACTGCTGCCCTTGACGCAGCTCGCTCTAAATCGGGTTCCCGAACAACCTTGGGAACCCGCCTCTTTCGTACAAGAGGCACCTTGTCCTCTTCCTCGTCATCGCCTTCAATGGCCAGCAAGGCCTCTTCTTGAGAGGGCAGGAGCTCGTGGATTATCGAGAGAGTAGCCCGGGTCCTTAAGGCTAACGCCTAGCCTTCGCCAATCCTTCTCACTGGGGGGCAGCCCAAATAATTTCTCATATTGACCCCCAAGGGTCACGGACTTTGTCGTCCTCACGAATATGGTTGCACGAGAAATAAACTCAGTTTATACAAGTAAAAGGGAAATATCTTAGAAAGAATAAAATTTCACGAGCTGAGGTCAGAGAATAAAGAACTTACGAGGATGGTTGAAGTATTTGTGTTCACAGTTTCGGAACCCGTTTGACATAAAGAACAAGTCTTTATAGTCGTTAAGGTGGCTTGGGAGATCGATGACCGGAGCAGAATTCATGAATCTGGTGAGGTAGTAGAATCTGTCACCTCGACCTCTTTGCTCTGGGCTGGCCTTGAGGTAGAAGAAGTATAAAATATCTGTCGGAGAGGGGACCTCCCACTCGTGCTTCAAAAATAGGTATTTCAGTCCCGCCAAAAGCCTATAAGAATTTGAGGGGAGCTGAAATCGAGCCAACTTCATGAAATTTAGAAAATCCGTGAAGTATTGGTCCAAGGAAAGGAAGGCACATGCCTTCAAGTGTTCGTCACTCCAGGCTGCAAAATCGTCCTGGAGAGGGGAGCAGCTCCGTTCCCCTTCAAAGGCAGGTCGGGCAATGAGGACTCCAGTCCCAACCTCGATGTTGTGGCTCAGCATAATCTTGTTTACCCTCCCCTGGGTCGTGATCTTGGAGACAATTCTTTCTGCCTCGAAGTAGGAATTGGGGTCAACCACTACTTCCTTTTCCACCACTGGACCAAAGTGGGGAATGGGAGACTTAGGAGCGACCTCCTTCCTCTTTTTCTTTTGTTGAAAGGACAAGCTGGGTGCGTTCTTCTTGCTAAGACCGCTACACTATGTGTTTATAAAGGTGCAAGACTTGCTAATCAAGTCATTTAGTTAGAAACGTGTTACTGAAACTAAATTGAACTAGGGTTAAAAGATTTTAGTCACAAAAGTTGCATTTCATATAATTACACATTTTAGTACATGGGATCCCAAAAGAAATAGCGTTTAAAAGATGGTTTACAAAATTCCAAGTTATAGTACAGCTACTAGCCACTGAAAGGCAAAACAGACATTTAGGTTTCTCCCGTCCTGTACTACTCCTCGGCCGTGGTGACCAATCAGCTGACTATGTACATTCAGCCTCAAAGCTCTCCCACTCAGGACTGGTCAACTTTACCCTTGCCTTTACCTGCACCACGTAGCACCCGTGAGCCAAGGCCCAGTAAGAAAACACAATAACAGATCATAACCATCAATTAAACAATCAAATAATTCATATTGTGTAATCATATACTCAACAGTCCAAAACATCCATATAATCAGGCATTCAGCATACCAAGCTTATCAATTAACATTAACAACCAATTCACATATAATAACCAGGGTCGACGCCCTTAGGTTGCACCCCCTATTTATCCCATTGACTGCGACCCGCTTAAACCGAGCTCAGTGAATATCAAGCTATCCTCAGCTACCAGTGGCCGAGCCGCGCCCTGTGCGCAAATATTGATTCCGGCAATCTTAGGTTGTTTTATCACATGTCCCATGGCATAATACCATCTATGACATCATACAGATATAGGGAGCTCTTAGTCCCAACATAATCACATAACCGGGTGTAGTTTTCTTACCTTCGATTCAGTTAACTTTGATCAATGAAACCGACCCTCAAGCACGATCCCTTCCGAGCCCAAGCGTACACCTAGTCACAGCCATAGATCAGAATCATCACCAAACTTCAATTCCAAAACCTAGCCTCAGGACCAATCCCGAGCCCTTGGGAATCCCTAATTCCACGAAACGGGGTAATGGAATCAAAACCCGAGCCCCCAGGCAAAAACCCTAGGAAATAACTCAAAAACTGTAATGCCCCAAATTTCCTAATAAGGTTTAGGACCTTGATTAGGAGGTCGGGAGGGCCATAATTGATTTATTATATTATTTAATGATAATATGCACGTTTAGGTGTATTAAATATGCATGCAAACCCATTTGTGATTAATTGGGTGATTTTCATATTTTGGCAATTTCGGGCATTTTTGGCATATATGTGAAATGAGCGTGGTGCTTTATTATTGTTTGGTTATGCCAGGGTTACCCAGCACAAGACGATCCTAGGAGGTAAGCTAGTGGGAAAGTCACAACGGGATTTAAGCTTGACTTGGAGTAAGTCAAGGGGTATTTAGAGCATTACCGGGTTATTGGGTAATGAGAATTAATATTTGGTGATAAATTGGGAGTTAGTAAGATCAGGGGGAAATTTTGGAAGTTTTGACTATAATATCCCGGGGGTGTTTTCAGGACCCCGAGTACTAGGTTTTATTGGAAGCTACTTAAGCTTGAAGTAACCTCTTTAAGAAATAAAAAGAACGTTCTGTACGTTCTCTCTCCCTAAAAGTTTCCTTCTTGTCTCCCGATCGCGTTTTCGAAGGTATCTTGAGTTCTAGGACTCGGATTCAATCAAGGATCGAGGCATAACAATCCTAAGGAAAATTAGAAGCTTATTAGCCGGAGGATTTAGTTGAAAACAACTCAATCGGAGGTAATTCAAGTTTTAAGTTTTTAAAAGTTTTAAGCTTGAATTGGATTTTGTAAATCGTTGAGTTTTTAGTTCGTTTGAGCCTCAGGTTTTGGTGGTTTTGGACCATTGGGGAGTTTGAGAACTTTGATTTGATGATTTGAGAATATTTAAACATGTTTTTGGGAGGTTTTAAAAGATGGTGAGAATGTGTTTTTTGAGAAAATTCCACATTTAGAGCAATGAGAAAATATAGTTGGGATGAGAGTGTTTAATGTTAGCCGTAATTTTGTCCAACACGTTGCATTTTAAAAAAGTTATTATGTTACAGGGCATATGGGTAAAATTTTCCTATTATAATCAGTTTGCCAAATACTATTCTCAGTCGATAAGGATTTGAAAAAAGATTATAACAAGACAAGCGAGTAGACACTGAAGTGGAGCGGACGAACTGTGAAGGAAGAGAAGTAATGGCACTGTGGATGAATACCGCAGTACTTTTCAAACACCACAACTACGGTGGACCGTTTCCGTGGGCTGTTTCTTCTTCTTATTCTTCCGGAGTGGTTTGTGTTAATGGGTCATGGCGAAATACATTCTCATTTGCTATGAAGTCTTCCACTTCCAGTCAAGCTTCACTTTGGTCCTCTGTTTCTTTTTCTGACAAACGACCTGTAAAGGCCAACTCAGAGAACCACGAACAACGACAGGAAGAGGACGAAGAGGAAGATTATCAAGTACTAACGTCAATCAGAAGCAACTATAACGACATTATGATTTTGGACACTGCAAAAGCCAAAATTCTACTTCTTGATTCTTCTTGTAATTGTTGTCTTTCTTCATATGTATATATTAATGATTTATTATGATTTTTTGTTATGTGGCTCTCATTCTTTTTGTACTTGCTGTTGATGCAGATAATGTTCATAGCATTCTTTACAAGCACCAGAAATGGACCAATTCCTACTGGGTATGACATACTTTTCCTTTCTTTTCTCTCTAGTGTATATAAAAATGAGTTAGGTTAACCAAATTTTTAAATGGGTCATCTTAAATTTGTTAATTGGATTGGTGAAACTCTACTTTTAGCAAAGTTATTTTTATTTTCAAGGACCAACAATGTATGGTTCCATTATGGTGAACCACTATATCATATATTGGCATAATAGTAATTTTTTAGTTATATCTAAATCTACCATGCTATGAGGATAAATGTTTAATGTACTTATCAATGCCTGCTTTTAGTTGTCCATCGGGTTTAAAAAAGTTAAATGGCATTATAGTGAGAAGATGGTGTAAGAAAGTTTATTGCTCGGTATCTGTTAGCTTGCTTTTAATTATTTTTCTACTTGTGACTATTATTACAACCATGAAATTGCTTGTGTATATGAACATTTACTCTTTGTTTCAAAATGTATTAATGTTTTCTTGGGTTTCTCAGGATGAATTTGCTAGCTTGCCACCTATTGTTCCACAGGGTCCAATTGCCATTCTTGGATTGGTAATATGAGAGTGGTGATGACATTTGTTCAAGTGGTACTATTTGAAACATTTTTTGAGCCAAACAGGTATTGTTAATTGAGTAGAGTTGTTAAATCTTTTCAGGGTGGTGGAACTGTTGCTCATTTGATGCTTGATTTGTGGCCTAAATTACAGCTTGAAGGCTGGGAAATCGATCAAATAGTGAGGACTCACGTGCTATCTCTCTTCAGTAGTTTCATGTAAAGTTTTTGATAAATATATTGCTTTTGCTTAATGATTTTCTCTCTCATTGTTAAACTAATTCCTGGATTATTATTATTTTGAATAAAAGCGAAACTTTGTATTAATCAATAGGATACAATACAAAGTGATAGTTTCATGTTTGCATTGTCAAGTACAAGCACGAAAAACCTGCCAATAAAACCATAATACATTTGTAAAAGACAAAAACAAACATATCAATTATGCACTCAAAATTTACAGGAAACTTTTCCAGTCTCTAACTCAATATAACAAAAAGACTCCCTCAAAACCTTCAACATAACAAACCCATATTGCCACCCAATTTTTTTTTCCAAAGAAAATCTTCTGCTACTTCTTTTCCTTAAAAAGTTCTGCTATACCTCTCCAACCATACACCCTAAAAAATCGCCAATGTTGCTGGTTTCGGTAGGAGTATAGCATGACTGTGGCCCATTATTTTACTGGCCAGCAACTGATGACAATGTTACCCCACACACCAATATAAACTGAATCCCTTGAGCAGCTTGGCCCATAACATCAAAGCAAACTGACATTCCAGAAAAAATGATCTTCATATTCCCCATTTGATTTGCAAAGAACTCACCAACCCAGAGACAAAACTTGATAAGGACGTCTTTTATGTAACTTTTAATGTGCATTTAATCTTCCCAAAGCTAATAACCACCAAAAGACTTTCTTTTGAAGGAGCTGAACTCTTCCATAAAGCTTTTGCCCATGCATTTGCTTTCTCCAAGCCCTCAGAACTTAAGCTTACAAAAGCTGATTTGCATGAAAAACCCTCAGTACTATCCATAAGCCTAACTCTTCTATCCTCCAAAGTGTTACAGAGAGAACAATTTTATAAACATTCCAATAGATAAATCAGATTAGGAATTTCCCTATCATTGAGATTTCTTCTGAATTGAAATTCCAGTTTCCTTTATATTTGTTTCCACAAATTCTCTATTGCAACTATTTTGTGCTGAAGAAAGACATGCTAATTCTGGGAAAATGTTATTTTATAAAAATATATATCATTTCCAAATCCAGATGTCTTCCCAAAATCTTATTTTCGATCTGTTTCCAACCTTGAACTTTACTGTCTTCAGGAACTCTTCATACAAAGATGAAATTCCTTTCCAGGGACTTCATGCTGTCATTCCTTCACCTCTTTTAGTGTCCCACTGGTTTTCAGCAGCTCCTTTCTACTCTTAACAACTTTATGCCACAGGGAATTACTTTTCTGTAGAAATCTCTATAACAATTTCATAAGGAAAGCTTTATTTCTGAGTTCTATATTGCCTATCCCCAGTCTACCCTTAAATCTAGGCTTGCAAACTGTTTCAAAAGCCACCAGACGTTCATTGCTCAAGAAATCACCCCCTTCCCATAAAAAATCTACTCTTTGAATGAACACTAAGCAACTATTCTAGTTCAAGTGCTTGAAAGATGCATGTTCTTTTCCAACATTGGACAGAGATCCCTTGGATCAGCTGATATCGATGTTAGCTGATCCAGTTTAAATTCCTTAATTTTTGCTAGGAGGACATATATAATTTAATATGTCTGCAACTCCGACTTAGTTGCAATTAGAAAATTTTATTTCAAAAGAGCACTAGGGCCTGAGAAACTACTTGATACTTGAGGAAAATATTGCTACACATAAGATATTTGAAATTTAAAATAGCCTTCTAAAACTTGCTACACATAAGACATTCGGAATTTAAAGATAGCCTTCTTGTCATTAGTTCTTTTCAGCATAATTTATCTTGAAAGAGTTTACTGCGTTTAGATCTCAAATGCGTCAATATTTGCTGGTTTCCCACTTGAGGACATGATCGATTTTGCTTGAATGATACATTAGCCGTCAAACCAATGCGTTTGAGTTATTTTTTATTTTGGTCATAATGTTTTCCACATTTTACCTATGTGTTCTTAAAAGCTTTTGTTCCTGTGATACATGCTTACTGGTTGGGTATTCTAGCTGATTGATAAAGCTAGAGAACATTTTGCACTTTCTGATCTTGAGAAGCATACAAATGCTGGTGGTATGCTTACCGTTCATGTTGGTGATGCCTTTTCTCCCTCAATTAATGTTACTGGAAGATATGCTGGTGAGATCCTTGTACCTAGTTACACTTCTATTTTCAAGACATTATAATGTCAAATTTTAAAACTGGATCAGCACATGGCTTTTTGTTCTTTTTTTACTACTACAGAACTAGTTAAGCTCCAATATATACTAGGAAATATACCATTTAAGTTGCAGGTCTGGTACAAATGGAATGTTTACACCATAAAATAAATAATAAAAAGACCATCAATATGATATTTTCTGGTATGTTTATTCATTTTCGGTCAGAAATTATTTCAAGTCTCTCCAATGTATTTCTAACTAGTTGTTGCAGTAAATGTCAGGCGTTGTTGTTGACTTGTTTTCTAATGGAGAAGTTTTGCCGCAATTGCAAGAGGTGAGTACATTTCTCTGTTTTTGTTGAGCATCCACATTGTGTAGCTTTTGAGGTTTGATACTCCCCTTACTTCATCATCAATTTGCTCTAAGTTTCTGGAGAAGAAAGGTGCTACTACCGCATCATTAGTCATCTCTATCCTCCTGTCCTAGGCAACATACATGAGCTCTTGCATTGGGGAATGTTGATGGTAGCGAAGTGGATATTTTTTGTTTGAGTTACAAATCTATCTCATAATGAATAACTAAATAAACCAAATGTACTTCACTGCACTCAACTATTTTTCCTAAATAACCCTAGCTATTAAAAGCAAATGTTCATTATTGAGATGCTTGAAAAATGGCCTTTCATTCTTGAAACATTCATTCAGAAGAATTTATTCTACCCAAACCCCCTTGTCACACAGTAATTTGGCCTCAAACCCTTGACACTTAATTAAAACATGATGGAAATCTGACAACTAGGTTGGAATTGGAAAGAAAGAGAAAGAGCCAGTTTTGTATAGGAGAATGTATGTTCAATTTAGAATCTTCAATGCAAGTTTATTAAGAGTTCGGTTAATTGAGCGACCCTCCTAATGTCTTGATTATGTCTCATATGTTTCACATGTTTCCAGGAATATCCTTTGTTATATTATTACTATACATGAAGTTTTTTCCTTATCATCCATTACTGTTTCGTGGGCATTGGTGTGTGTGTGTGTGTGCGCGGGCAGGAATATTCTTTGTTATTTTGGATTCGTACATACGTCATACATGCACGTGTTGTTTCAGTTTTCTTTCAATGTTTTGTACAGGTTCCAACTTGGTTGAATTTAAATAATTGGTTGATGCCTGGTGGTCGTATTATGGTGAATTGTGGTGGGACTAGTGGGGCATCTGAAGTTGATCTTAAAACTTCATCAGATAATGTCTCGTGGATGCAGAATTCTACAATCAACGCATTGTCTACAGCTTTTCCTGAACAAGTAGGACTCTGGTGAATTTATTAATTCGTTTGATTTCAGTTGTTGCGATCATAGCTATTTTATTTGATTAAATGTTCTATAATTATATCTACATACAACCCAGATGCCAATCTTGAATGTACAAATCATATTCTATGCTGCAAAATTATTCAAGGACTACAATTACTGGGAATCTACCCACAGAAGATAGTGCAAATTAGCAATGTCATTTGCATAGTAAATGTTTATACCATGGTCATTGTCTCATATTCTGAGCAAGTTGACCATTTTATCTTTCAAAGAAAAAACGATGCCTTAATGAAATGGTGGTTTTGTAATTGAACAATCTATGGTCTCTTAGCAACTAATAATCCAACTTTTAAAGAAAACATTAGAACATTTGGCATTATTTTACCTATTTTCTTTTCTGGCATATTATGATGTTTATATGCTTTGCTTTTGAATCTTGTTACCAATTTTTGTTCTTACACCAAAGAAAGCTCACTGTTTGACATATTATCTGGACACAGATAAGCTGGAAAAAATTGGGAAAAGAAAATGGTGCAAATTATCTTGCCCTTACAGGACCTATACCTGATTTAGAGTCATGGTCCACAATGGTACCAGAGCCTCTGAGCAACAGTGTAAGGGAGTGGAAGCCATATGAGGAGAGTTAGGCCTAAACTAGATTGTTGTATGGAAATTACTTCGCAGTTTGCTCCAATTAAAGTTTGACCAAATAAATTCCTCTGATGTAGACGGTCATCACATTGAAACACGCAAGTGGAATGTGAGCACATGCTGAATCTTGTAAGTTATGAGGTTGACGTTAGATATCTTATTTCAATTTAATAATTTTTTTTTCTGGACAAGTAATGTCGATGTGGGAGATGTGCTCATGACAGGGAAATAACTGAGTTGTATGATTTCCTATTCATTTTAACTATTGTTTTTATTTTCAGTAGCTTGTAAAATGACCAACAAGAGATATTGACAATTATAAACCCATCATTTTCAAATGATAGTTGCTTTGATTGTCATGCCACATTCCTCGTTCCAATTTGCTGGGGCTATAGTGCTACATAGACTGGTTTCTTGTGATGCTTGAATTGATGTTTCAAATTTCAACTAGCAAGCACACTTAGGTTGTCTTGCGTAGACATGAATTTTCTAGAAAATGATTGAGAAGGCTCTTTCATATGCAGTTTCTTGGAATACCCAATTAGTGCACATGCACCTATACCACTAGAGGAAAATCATGCCAGCTAGCTGCAGTCTCACTGGTGATGTAATTTTGTGCAAGGAAGTTGTATAAAAGAATAATGTAAGAAAAAATAAAAAATATAATAAAAGTATTGCTACAGAAACTGAAACTTTGCTCACAATTCTTATTCTTAATATGTTGCATCATTGTTCAACTACATCGTGGTAAGTGGACTCGGCCTTAATTGTGAACTGGGAGTTAATGTAGTTCTGGCTTGGCATGGCTTTAGATGCTAGCTTTCCCTTTTTGTTTTGTGACCCCAAAGTGCTTAATTTGACATTGTTCTTCTGGAGTATGGTCAATTTTACATACGCACAATCAGAAGTCAAAAGCTTGACTTCAGTTTCTTGAAATAGATGAATAATACTGCATTACATTTTCATGCTATTCACTTTGTACACTTTTATCAAACAATGTAGTTGCATTGTGTATCATGAAAAGTATAAAATTGGGAACACCGAAAGCAATGAAGAGTTGTTTGGAAGAAAATTAGAAAGGGTTTATGGTTCCTAGGAAATAACCCATATAGCTGAATTCAGTTTTCATTTACTAAACGAGGACCATTTATTTTATTAAGAACCTGAAATGGGTTATTAACTTAAATCTCTAAAGAATAAAAAATGCTAGTTACTCTTCAAAACGTGAATATTACTGTAAAAGCTATTTACAATAACATTGAATATTGCTTAAAACTCACTGGCTTGGTATGGTCAAAGGGGGTGATGACTGCCTTCTTCCTCATACCTATTGAATATGTGGTATAAATATATATGTATATTAAAATATTTATATGGACTCCCCAAGTTGAAGTAGCAATTTTCTTTAGGATATTAATGTATAGAATGGAAGAACATACTATAACAATGATTCTAATCTAAACTAGGTGAATTTATTAAGATGCTTATATACATATACATGACTCGTATGATAGTAATGTATACAAATAAATAGTACTTAAATTGCATAGTAATAGTTTCTGTAGCTTGCATTTGGAGTTGCGTCAGATGGAGAAGGGTTGTCATGCAATTAACTAAGCATAATAAAATGAATTTTGAGTTGTACGCTACGTTATGTACTTGATGCTGATTCTATAAATGCATGCATATTATTCTGCCAGTGGTGCATTATTATGTAACTAGTGAATGCTTCCATACATACATACATATATATTTATAGAAAGTAACTATAAATGCATAGACCAAGATTAGCCCATAGGATTCCTTTATATATCTCATATTAATGTAATGCAGTGGTGTCGTAAAGGCAACGGCGTTATATCAACCCTTATATGTAGCCACCACCACCGGTTGTGGTGTTATATAAATCTACATTACACATACATGTATATAAATACAATTATGTTATAATATTACCATATAATATATAATGCATAATTAAAGAGAATAGCTGAGTTATGATCATGAGTCATACTTCAGAGATTTTCATCCCCGTGATTGATCAGCGACAGACAACAGTACATTATCCATTTATATAATAATATAGTACACTTTTACATATGTGTATATACAATATAATATAGGCGTGTTTAATATTAGTATACATTTATATAAATTGAGTATAAAACAAAAGCATCTGGATCCCAAAAAGAGCTAAGGTTGTTGAAATTACTTTTTTTTTAGATGTTGTCATTTTTTCATTTCATTATGCTCCAAAAATATCTTTTTGAAATTTAAACATCGTATCATTCATATTAGTTATTTTGTTGTAATATCACTTAATAAATTTCTGATTTTGACTTTGCATACAATTTTCAGGAATTTGAATAAGCTTTCCAAGATCTTGTAAATCGGACTTGGGAGTAGAGAAATATAGTCAAAATAACGAAATAATCTCATATTCAAAATATGTAAGATTATCTTTAAAAAATTAAGTTTGAATAATCTTTAATCTTCTCCAATGAATTTGTTAACTGCCTTTTTCGCTATCAACCTAATCTAAGAATTTGACAGAAACTATAAGAAAATAACACAGATATTTTATGTGGTCCAGGCTATAAAAGAGCCCTAGTCCACGTGTTTTTGGTATTAGTGAGTTTGAAGCTTGTTTAGCAAGCTTCAATGAAGTCTCAGACAATGTATATATTGCTCTGAGTTTACAATGCAAAACTAGCCAAAATTCCAAACCCCTTACAAGGAGATACCCCACTCAGCCTATTTATAGAGGCCTGGGTCATTAATGCCCTTAATGAACAATCAATACAACATTCCTCATTATTTGGGGAGTAAACTACTAATTAATTACATAGGGATGCACTAATAAAGACCATGGGCCCAGGCAGATTGCACGGGGCCCATTTGCAGAAAGCTGCCTACCAACCTTATCGGGAACAGGCATCTAACTTTGTCAGGATACGACGCACGTTCGCCCATGTCAGGCGGTGTTGTGGGAAATGCCGATTATCGAGGGTATGAACTCGACACCACTAATCGAGACTCACCAAAAGTTGTCAAATGATCTTCTGGTAGGCCATAGCTGCGACAATTAACACCTGCCAGCTACTACAGGTCCGAGGACAAGAATCCTAGACCTGAGGGATTGACGAATGATGAGAGTGAGGACCATCTGAATGGTCCTCGGGGCATGGCCTCACTTGGAGACATCCACACTTGGGAGACGAATAACAGGATGCGGCCTCGCCTGGAGACATTCGTGCCTCGAGGACAGACCTCAGGGTGTGGCCTCACTTGGATACATCCGCGTTTGGCCAGATCATAGTACGAAACCTTACTAGCGCTCGAGGAGCTTAATTATTCCTCTAATGAATGCCACATGTCCTCTGGTGAAAACACGGACAACATTTACCCCCAAGTCTTCACTTGTCCTCGAATAGTGGAGACTTAAACAGAGAGGAGCAATTCGAAAGGTCTTTGGGAGGAGAAGCTTGGGCTCTTCACGGCGTCACTCTTGGAAAAGATAGTGCCATGTGTCAATTCCCTATTGCTAGGCCCATCAATCTATTCCATTAATGAGGAGTCCACTCCATGACCCAAAACGTCTAATCCGTACCCTAGGTGTCCTTTCAACCCATACCTGAGGTGTCCTTTTCCCATGCTAATGATCACGATCCACACCTCTTAGATTCTGACCGTTGGATTACTCTCGACTGCCTATGTCGTAGGTAATCAACGGTCAGGGTGGAGTTGCTTCCACCCTAAGCTGTTCAAGTTTAAAACTTCAAGAACTGCCTCTCAGAAATAACTTTTAGCATTCGAAATTCAAAACCTCAGAACCTTCAAACCCTCACTTCCTCTTCACCTCATTGTTTCCCAGATTTCCCTCATTTTTTGAGTTCTCAATGCTCTGGACAGTTGGTGAGAATCATCATATTTCTGGTCAGATGGCAAACAAATTTTCAAAGTAATGACTCATTTCAGCACATACAAGCGCTTCATCTAGAGTAAGTTTTTTACTTCTCTGTTTCTTGTTTGGCTTTGGGTATATTTTGGAATTTTGTTGAGGGTTATAGGTGCATGCCTAGGATTTTGAATTACTGGCACTCCAGAGGTCATTTTGACCTCTTTTAGACCTTTTTTAGACATTTTCGGGCACATTTTGATCTTAGAAACGGTCAACATGGCCCCATATGATCCACATGCGACTTTTCGCATTTCTGGACATTCGGCCTAAATCTACAAGATTCTTAGATTTCGGGGATGTTCATAGTTTCTGATAGTGCTCTCCAACAACCATCTTTTGGCCTCGAAGACACTCCAATCCCTTGGAAATTTTCCTTCTCATTTTCCCGAGCAGTAGTCTTCAGGTCATGATGCTAACTGCTTGGTTTCTTGTTTCAGATGTCCAAGGAGCTTCAACAACTACACCAGCAAGCATTCTACGCATTTGACTCTTAGATATTAGAGATGGCTCGAGAAGCAGGAAGACCTCCCGAAGAGAAAACAAACAGAGAGTAGTTAGGCTCTCGTAGTAAGAGAAGACCATCCCCCAGCGGCGGAGAGGCTCCTTCGACACGGCCTCTCAGAGGAAGAGGCGAACTTAGGCCCCCTGTCATCGGACAAAATATATACCGTCGCATGTTTTTCGAGGCGGAGGTGACCCCTAGCAAGCTCAGGCACCGAGGAGCTCTGGAGAGGATTACAACCTACCATGGGGTGGACACTAGTGCCATGTGGGTGTACTTGTCTCGGGAGGGCAAGAGAGCGCATGAGAGCGTCCACGACCTCGTGGCTTGGAGCGCATCTCATTTTCAAGCTTGTGCAACTTTTCCATTGCACCAGTACTATGTCGAATTTTTGAAGTTTGTCGGCATAACTCCATTCCAGCTATCCCCGAATGGATATCGGGTGCTGGCTAGGCTATATGTTCTGTACAAGAGGCAGAACTGGCCCGCTCCATCCCCAACTGAGATATTGTATGTCTACAATTTTCGACCATGCCCGAAGAAGGATGAGTGGGATAGGTACTATACTTTGATGATGGACATGTACCCAGGGATGAAGTACAAGGCCTCGAGAAGCAATGAGAACTGTAATGCCCCAAATTCTCCGGTATGGTTTAATGGCGGGATTAGTCGGCCGGGAGGGCCATACTTGTTTAATTATGCCATTAAATGATATTATGCATGTATATGTGAATTATATTATGATATAATGTTATATGTGTGCATGTGGGTCCACAATTGAATAATTATGCTATTTTGATAATTTGGCCCATTGAGGGTGAATATGTGTATTTGGGTGCATAATGTGATTTGTGAATGAGATTCCATTATTATGGACATATATTCGAGCTATTCGGCATGAGACGGTCATATATAATGGATTAGCGGTTTTGTCATAGCGGGGTCAATTTTGGGGTAATAGAAATGTTTATTTGATGATAAATTGGGAATATTTGAGATCAGGAGGAAATTTCGGAGGTTTTGACTATAATGTCCCCGAGGGTATTTTCGGGACCCTGAGCATTAGGCTTTATTTGAGGTTACTTAAGCTTGAAGTAGCTGTCAGATAGAACGTACGATTAGAAAACCTCCCGTTCTCCCTTTCGATAGTTCGTTTCACCGTTTGAGCCTTTTTGAAGAAATCTCGAGTTCTAGGAGTCGGAATCAAGCGAGGATCGAGGCATAGCGATCCTAGGAAAGATTAGAAGCTTCTTAACCGAAGGATTTTACAGAAAAAAACCCAATCAAAGGTAATCTAAGTTTAAAGTTTTGAGTTTTTAGAGTTTCTAAGCTTTGAATTGGACTTTGTAAATTGTTGAGTTTTTGGTTGGTTTGAACCTTGGGTTTTGAGAGTTTTGGAGTTTTGGGAATCTTGGGAGCTTTGTTTTGATGATTGGGGATGGTTAGGTGTGATTTTGGAAGCTTGGAGAAGTTGAAAACACGTTTGGGAATGGCCCAGGGTTGGGGGCCGCGGCCCTGGTTCGATGAGGAAGAAGAGGGGGTTCTGTCTTGGCTGGGCGCCGCGGCCCTTGGTGTTGGGCGCCGCGGCGCTTGCTTCAGGAATTTCTGGGGGCCGCGGCCCATGGTGCCAAGGCCGCAGCCCTTGCCCTGTTTTCACCCCGTTTGTTCGTTTTGACCCCGAGAACTTAGCTATAGGCCTCTGGAGTGTTCCTACTACTTGGATTAGTTGGGATTGATCTCCCGAAGGCTAGATATTGGTTTGGGAACCTATGTTGACCATTATTGTTGATGATGTCTCGTGTTTGGTTATGATTAGGTGACCGCTAAAGGACTAAAGGTTGATCGTTCTCACGGGTCGTTCTTTTAATCTTTCTAGCTCGAATTTGAGGTAAGAAAACTGCACCCTGTGTATATGTGACATGCGTGATTATTATTGAGGCATGTTGATTGATAAATGTGGACATGGATTGCCTATTAAATGCTAGCGAATGTGGAATACTTGTATATGTACTGACTAGTTAGGGACACTGACCTAAATAGTCAGAAATGGCATAGCGTGATGAACGTCGAGCCAAATGAAGATTAGATCTAATCGATATTAGCAAAGAATGACTCATATGGGGTATTAATGTTGGACCGACCCTAAGGTCGATGAACTTATAAGCGCTTGTCTGGTCTAAGACCAGTTATTCAGAGCTAGGGCATATGGCCCCGGTGACTGTTTGTCACATGGCTAGGGAACGCTGTTCCAGGGTTATGACTTTAAGTCATGAGGAGGGTTATGTTGGTGACCAGTCACCATACACCTATCCTGTTCAAACTTATGAAAGGTTTTCTTATCAGTTAAGCCCGAGTGACCCTAACGTCACATGGCTAGAGGGGGCTGTACCGACTTTTGTGACTGTTGCGACTGTCACCTATTTGTTTGGACTGATGGTCCTGAATGATTATTATGATCATTGTTGATATTAACTCATGCTTTATTGTGTTTTCTTGCTGGGCCTTGGCTCATGGGTGCTATGTGGTGCAGGTAAAGGGAAAGAAAAGCTCACCCAACCTTGAGTGGAGAGCTTAGGTGTTGATGTGTACATATGCAGCCGCTTGACCACCACGGCCAAGGTGTTCTCAGAGGAACTAGGGGGTTACCCTATTTTTTCCGCTTAGGTCGGCGAGATTGTAAATTTGAAACAGTAATGACCGTTTTGTACTGAGAACAACTTGTGAATGTTTTGATTAGCTCTGCAGAGCAGTTTGTAATGAAAATATCCATTCCTTTTTATTAATTTTTCCACCTTAACCTGTTAATCACACTTAGAGCACGTTTTTAACCAATGGACTTGGGTAGCAGGTCAAATTTCTGGTTCACCGTTCACCGTAACTGTTCTGGGGTAACCAGGGCATTACAACTTGGTATCAGAGCAATGCCAAGGTTAGGGTTCCTGTAGACTGGCTGGGCATGTACACACATGACTGAAGTCAAGCTCGACTCATGGTTTGGTAACTATTTATGTAGTTATATGCATGACTGCTTAAATACAGCATATATGCTTTACCTGTATGCATGAATCACTATGTTAAACCCGTGCCCTGAAATATTATACCCTCAGCAACTGTGTGCTTATTAGTACTGGGAATTGCTGGAACATACTTATAAGTATGATTGATTGTGAACTATTATGTGATACATGCTGAGTGCTAAATGCTATAAACATGTATCTGCTTGTATATCTGTATGACTGTGGAATGTGATAATTGTGTGCTTGTTCTTGGACCGTAAGGCGGCAAGAGGTTTAGTTATTACTACCTGACTGGCCGTATTGATCATTGTTTCAACAAGGTATCAGTGACAAAATAATGAATCCAGGGCAGACAGATTCCTTACAGGGTGATCAGGGCCAGAATAATAATAATAGCTAGGGTCAGGAAAATGACCAGTCTCAGATTCCACAACCAACTCCTGTAAACTGGCAGTAGATAGTCAGTGATCTGCAGGCTACAATATTGAAACAGGGGGAAGAGCTTCGTCTCTTGAAGCAACAGCAAGGGCCTTCAGTGGCCAGTGTATCAGTGGCACCTCCTGTGTCGGTGCCAGTAGCTGGGCAGCTGCCTGAGGTTGGAAATAAATGGGAGCCTCTTTATGAAAGGTTCAGGAAACAACAACTTCCAGTATTTGAGGGCAGTGCAGATCCTGCCAAGGCTGAACAATGGATGAGTATGATTACCACTATCCTTGATTTTATGAGGGTATCTGGTAATGAGAGGGTGGCCTGTGCCACCTATATGTTTCGGGAGGATGCCCGGATTTGGTGGGAAGTGATTACCCAGACCAAGAATGTGAATGCCCTAAGTTAGGAAGAGTTTTAGACTTTATTCAATGAAAAATATTATAATGATGCTATTAGGGCGGCGAAGGCCAAGGAGTTTATTAGGCTACTGCAGGGGAACTTATCAGTCAATGAGTACGCCTTGAAGTTTGATCGTTTGGCAAAGTTTGCTATGGAGCTGGTGCCCACTGATGGGACCAGGAGAGAGAGATTCTTGCAAGGGCTACAGCCCAGGTTAGCCCGTGATGTTCGTATCACCATTGTGGCAGTGGTTACTACTTATGCACAGGTGGTGGAGAAGGCACTCACAGCTGAGAGTGCAGAGAACAGAATCTGGCGTGACAGTGCAGCCAGAAAGGAATTCAAGAGGCCAGGTCCTCCATTTGTAGGTTCAGGTAGGGGTGTTGGCCCCAGTGATCAGAAGAGGAAGGTTCTTGACACCTTCCCAGTTCCAGGTCCTGATAGAAGGCCCCATGGTATTTCTATGGGTCGTCCAGGAGGTGGTGAAGCCTGGAAGTCTTATCCAGAGTGCCCCAGATGCAAGAGGCATCACTTGGGAGAGTGTAGGGCAAAGGCCTGCTTCTCATGTGGAGCAGTGGGTCATCTTAAAAAGGATTTCCCTAAGGCAAGAAAGAAAGAACCCAGAAAAGCGGATAGCTCGGCCCCAGCTCGAGTGTTCGCGTTGACTCAAGCAGAAGCTGAGGCTTCTCCCTCAGTTGTTACAGGTCAGCTTCTTAGTGCTGGAACCCCTTATAATGTGTTGATTGATTCTGGTGCTACACATTCTTTTGTTGCTAGTAGTGTTATTGATAGACTGTGTAGGCCTTGTGATTTTTATGCTGTGGGGTTTGGTACCTTGTTACCCACTGGAGAGTTAGTGGTATCCAGGAGGTGGGTCAGATCTTTGCCAGTGACAGTGGAGGGCAGAGAGTTGTCAGTGGATTTAATAGAGTTGGTTATGATTGACTTTGTTATGATACTGGGTATGGATTGGTTGGCAAAGTATGGGGCAACCATTGATTGAAGAAGGAAGATGGTCACCTTTGAGCCTGAAGGTGAGGATCCTTTTGTGTTTGTTGGTACTGTGCATGGACCTTGCATTCCTATGATTTCTGCATTGAGGGCTAGGGATTTATTGCAAGGAGGTTGCATTGGATTCTTAGCCAGCGTGGTTGATACCACCCAGGTCGTGCCAGTGAGACCAGAAGATACCAGGTTAGTTTGTGAGTTTCTGGATGTGTTTCCATAAGATTTGCCAGGGTTGCCACCGCATAGAGAAATTGAGTTTGTTATAAAACTGGCACAAGGGACGGAGCTAGTGTCTAGAGCGCCTTATAGAATGGCCCCAGCCGAGTTGAAAGAATTAAAAGTGCAGTTGCAAGAACTGTTGGACTTGGGTTTTATTAGACCTAGCTTTTCACCTTGGGGTGCGCCAGTTCTGTTTGTAAAGAAGAAAGATGGTTCTTTGAGAATGTGTATTGATTATAGGGAACTGAATAAGCAGACAATTAAGAATAAGTATCCTTTGCCAAGGATAGATGATCTGTTCGATCAGTTGCAAGGCAAGAAGGTATTCTCTAAGATCGACCTTCGTTCTGGTTGTCATTAGTTGAGGGTCAAGGAAGGAGATATACCCAAGAATGCTTTCCGTACTAGGTATGGGCATTATGAACGCCTTCAACTGCTTAAACGCTTGCTCACATTCCTCCTTCCATTAAAACCTTTGAACTCCTCGGAGTATGTTGAGGAGCAGTATGCAACAAAGCGACTAAGGGATGCATTCTTGAGCCCGAAGGGCATCAATTTGTAGCAGTACACTTCTTTTTCAGTTTGGAAGCTGGTGTGCTCTTGGTCTGCGACATGCATGGAAATCTGGTTGTACCCCGAGTATGCATCCATAAATGACAAGAGTTCTTATTTGGAGGTGGCGTCAACCATTTGATCTATCTTCGGAAAAGGAAAACAATCCTTTCGGAAGGCCCCGAATGACAAATCAAGTCATAACATTCTCCAAGGACGATGCTCGGAGGGTACATTTTCCCCCACCACGATCCTTTAGTGGTTGAGAACCAGATCTCCAACAAGATGGTGGCTCAGATCTTGGTGGACAACGGGAGTTCTGTGAACATCCTATTCAAGTCAACCTTCGAGAAGATTGGATTGAATTCTAGTGACATGTCCCCTTACACCTCCACCCTTTATGGGTTCTCGAGGGAAGGTCTCATTCCAAAGGGGTAGGTCAAGCTGCCAGTGACACTTGGAGAAGTGCCATGCCAAGCCTTCAAGTATTGCCCGTTTGTGGTCATAGACTGCTCCTCCGCTTATAATGCCATTCTAGGACGTCCAGCCTTGGTGTATTTTGGAGTCATCACCTCAGTACGCCACTTGTGCATGAAGTTTCCCACCAAGGTGGATATATGCATAGTCCGCAGAGACAAAAAGGAGACCTGCTAGTGCTACAATGTGTCTCTCAAGAATTCTGTGATGGTGATTGAGGCGACATCAGCCTCCTGTCGTGGAGATGGAGGTCCAAACTATTCAAGATGAAAGGGAGTCCAATGAATTAGACCTCTGAGTTTAGGAAGAAATAGCTATCGAGCCCATGGAGGAGCCCGAGGAGGTCACCTTTGACGCCTCCATTCCTGACAGGAAAACCAAGGTTGAAATAAATCTCAAGGCGGAAGTCCGAGAAGCCTTGGTGGGTTTTCTCAAGGAGAACTAGGATGTCTTCGCCTGGTTGCACTCAGACATGATGGGCATCGAACCAACATCATATGCCGTGCCTTGAGTGTTGATCATAATGTCACCTTGATACAGCAAATGGAGATGACAATTGACCTGGCTCGGGCAGAGGCCATAAAAGCGGAAGTCGACAAGCTTCTCACCAACGGTTTCATCCGAGAAGCCCAATACCCGAGATGGTTGTCAAACCCGGTTTTGGTACCTAAACCAAATGGCTCTTAAAGGACATGTATAGACTTCTCCAACCTTAACAAGGCCTGCCCAAATGATTGCTTTTTGTTGCCCAAGATTGATCAAATGGTTGATGCCACCTCCGAGTACGAGCTCTTATCCTTTATCAATGCGTACTAGGGACATAACCAGATTTCAATGCATGTCGCTAACAAGGAGCACACCAGTTTTCGAACAGACAAAGTTGTTTACTCCTATAAAGTGATTCCCTTTGGTCTCAAGATTGCTGGTGCCACATATCAAAGACTAGTGAATCGAATGTTAAAAAACCAAAGGGGTTTTAAAGAATTTATTAGGTATTATGGTGATGAATTAGTTTTAAAAAAGAATTTTAGTGGGTTTAATTATGGTTTTTCTTGGTTGAGGGTTTTAAAGCCTTAATGTTATATGTTATGTTTAGGCTCGTCAATGATACTTGAAGAGACACATTAGGGTGTGTGTTGATCACTGCTGCATTTGAGGTAAGAAGAGTGGAAACCTACACGCAAGGTGTACGCTTGATGTACTCTATGTTAGAAATTATTTATGTTATATGCTTATGTTATGCATGATATTGCTAGTGAATGTTTATGTTTGATGAGCTGGTATGAAATTATGGTTGTGTGTTGAGTATGTGTATGTGATGACTGTTTGGCATGCATGCGTTTAAAATGCATGTCTATGTTATGAAAATGCATGCTTATGATATGTTGAAAATGCATTCTTACGTTGTGCGATTCTTGTCCAACCCAATTTGGACTACGTTTTATTTTTATGAGTTATGATTTATGTTATATTATTGCTATTGTTATTGTTATCGATTTAAGTTCCCAGTTAAGGTTATGGGGTTGTGTCCTACATAGCTCTTCTTGTTGGGCTTTGGCCCATGGGTACAATGTTCTGTAGGTAAAGGCAAAGAGGAAGTTACAACGCAATAAGTTGGAGAGCTTTCGCGGAGGGCGCACATGTCAAGGATTTAATGATCATAGACCTCAATAAAGCCTGCCCCAAGGATTGTTTCCCACTCCCTAGGATCGACCAACTGGTCGATGCCACTGCAGGGCATGAGATTCTCTCATTCATGGATGCATACTCCGAGTATAATCAGATTAGTATGCATCCTCCTGATGAGGATCACACTAGCTTTCGGACTGATATAGGGCTTTACTGTTACAAAGTAATACCCTTCGGTTTGAAAAACGCTGGTGCGACTTACCAGCGACTAGTCAACCACATGTTCAAGGAGCTGATCAGGACAAACATGGAGGTCTACGTCGATGAAATGCTGGTCAAGTCAAAGAAGGCCGAAGGGCATATAAAGGATTTGCAGGAGTGCTTCAACGTCTTGAATGAATATCAGATGAAGCTGAATCCCCTAAAATTCTCATTCGGAGTAGGATCAGGGAAGTTCTTGGGATTTATAGCTAACTCGAGAGGAATTGAAGCCAATCCCGAGAAAATCAGAGGCCTGATCGATATGAAATCGCCAGCAAAGATTAAGGATGTTCAAAGTTTAACTGGAAGAATTGCCGCTCTTAGTAGATTTATTTCAAAATCAACAAACAAGTGCGTCCCATTTTTTAATCTACTTAGAAGCAACAAGAAATTTGAATGGATGGAGGAGTGCGAGCAGGCTTTTCAAGCATTGAAGACTTACATGGCGCAACCACCCATCCTGTCAAAGCCAGTCGATAAGGAAACTTTGTTCATCTACTTGGCGATCACGGAATATGCTGCTAGTGCCATTTTAGTAAGGGAGGAAGAAGGCGTGCAGAAGGCTGTTTACTATGTTAGCAAAAGGCTAATTGGAGTAGAGAAGCGGTACCCGCCCATGGAGAAGCTAGCCTATTGCTTAATTTTGGCCTCAAGCAAACTGCAGCCTTACTTTCAAGCACACCCAATCACCATTTTGGCCGACCAGCCTCTACGACAAGTTCTGCAAAAACCAGAGGCTGCGGGTAGATTGTTAAATTGGGCAGTCGAACTTGGGCAGTTCGATATCTCTTACTTGCCGCGAGCAGCGATAAAAGGGAAAGCCCTGGCTGACTTCATTGCAGAGTTCACCGAACTTACAGATGGCGAGCAGAACGAAGAGCCGGAAGAGCCTGAGTCACAAAACCAACCTCCCTCATGGAAGTTATTTACAGACGGCTCTTCCAATGAGCATCACGCATGAGCAGGAGTGATATTGATAATGCTTGAAGGGCATCGATTTCACTGCACAATCTGGTTTGACTTCACTGCTTCTAACAATGAAGCTGAGTATGAAGCATTGCTCGCCGGGTTACGATTAGCCAGGGACATGAATATAAAGGTGCTCGACATCTACAGTGATTCTCAGCTGGTGGTGAATCAAGTCATGGGAGAGTACCAGGCACGAGGTTTAAAGATGGTTGACTATTTAAACAAAACAAAAGATCTACTGGCTCAACTCAACAAGTACACCCTCCAGCAAGTACCTTGCGACCAGAATTCCAACGCTGATGATTTGGCCAAGTTAGCAAGTGTGAAGGATGCTGATACTCTGAACATAGTACCAGTTGAATGGCTATCTGTACCAAGCATCCAAGCAGAGGAGACCACTTTGGTGATCCAGGTGGCGGATACATGGATGGCACCATACGTAGAGTATCTGACGCAAGGCGTGTTGCCGACGGACAGAAACAGAGCTAGGACCCTTCAACGACAGGCTACTAGGTATGTCCTGGTAGATGGAGTCTTGTACCAGAGGGGATACTCAATGCCACTCCTCAAATGTGTTTCGAAAGAGAAAGCCAAAGAATTGATGAAAGATGTACACGAAGGCTTTTGTGGGGACCACACTGGGGGGCAAAGTTTTTCAAAAAAGATCCTAAGGCAAGGATACTTCTGGCCCACGATGAATGAAGACTCGATGGAGTTTGTACGGAGGTGCGACAAGTGCCAGAGGTTCTCCAAAATCCCACGAGCATCCCTTAATGAGCTTAAACAGATGCAAAGTCCGTGGTCGTTTGCATTTTGGGGTATAGATTTAATGGGATCTTTGCCCACAGGAAAGGGCGGCGTCAAGTATGTTGTGGTTGCCGTCGATTACTTCACTAAATGGGCTGAAGCCGAGCTGTTCACAACCATAATGACCAAGAAGGTGCTGGATTTCGTGATCAAAAACATCGTTTGTCGCTATGGATTGTCAAGGAAAATCGTCTTAGATAACGGCACACAGTTTGATAGTGATTTATTCACGGACTTTTGCGAACGGCATGGGATTATCAAGAGCTTTTCTTCAGTCGCTCATCCCCAAGCAAATGGACAAGTCAAAGCAGTCAACAAAACACTAAAGGATACCCTGAAGAAAAGACTGGAAGAAGCTAAGGGGGCATGGCCAGAGCAATTGCGTGAAGTCCTCTGGTCGTACAGAACTTTCCACCGAACAGCAACAGGCCATACTCCATTTTCTTTGGCTTATGGGTATGAGGCTATGTTGCCTGTTGAGTTAGATACGCCTTCGCATCGTAGAATAACATACGATCAAGGCTCGAACAGCCAGCTATTGATGGAATCCCTGGACTTGATTGATGAAAAATGTGAACAAGCCCAACTCCGAGTAGCTGCGTACTAGCAAAAAGTCGCCCGGTATTTCCACTATAAAGTACGCGAAAGAAAATTCAACGTTGGAGATTTAGTACTTCGAAGAGTTTTCCTAAACACCCGTGACCAAGCTACTGGAGTACTCGGACCTAATTGGGAAGGGCCTTACTAGATTGAAGAAGTCCTCCATCCAGGCACCTATAAACTTGCCCGCTTAAACGGAGATCTCATTCCTTGCTATTGGAATGGAGAACACCTGCGCAAGTACTATCAATGAACAATTCTTCCCAAAGGATTAGCTTGTATTAATTTTACTCTTTACAAGTTATGAAAAAGGGTTGGTCATTTTATGTGACTAATCGCTTATAAGTGTAAGATCTTATTGATCACTCATACAGACACGTTTTGTCCATTTATTACGAGAAATATAAGGGGCTGTGTGCAGCCAGTCATTCTTGCCAATTATTGTATTTATTACAAGTATTTGCTCATTACGTGTGTTGATTTGCTATATTATTATGTTAATTCTTTTGCTCCGAGCAGTAATGTTCAAACAAGTTTTGGTCAAGGCAAGTGACCAAGGACCTAGAGCTCCTCGATCACTTGGGGGGCATATAAGGTATCTAGTAAGCAAAGCATATCGAGAGGTATGTAAACACATGAGCAAAATAAGTGAAAGCATGCTAGGGTACTTAGAGTATTTTTCAAAATTTTGTATTTTGTTAAATCAAACCAAAGTGCTATGCTAAGTTCGGTCATGCGAACAGATGTTATAATAAAAGGCAAATATTATAATATCAAAAGGAAACCCTTTACACCGCGAGCAGACTACTCGGATGTAATTGTTTGTTAAAAGAAAAAAGTGGCTGCCTGCGCAGCAATAAAAATTATAGTCTTTACATCATGACCCGTGGACCGTGCACTTAAAAGATTAAAGAGTAAAAGAAAAGTAGCAGACTACGAGGCTGGTGAATCTTGAGGGGTGCCCTGGTCGATGACAGTTGTAGCATCATTGTCTGCCCCTTCTACGCTAGTGGCCAAGGAGATTTTGGGCGAGGCAGGTACCCTTGCTCTCTCTTCTTCCGCCAAGTGAGCAACGCAACGGGCTATCTCGGCATGCCTTGTGCGCTCGGGAAGATAGCTGAAGTTATCCTCCTGGTTGTGTTTCCAGAAGTCATAGAAACACTTAACCATGGCGTTCTTGTACCTTTCCAAATTGCTAGCGTTGGCTTTTTCAAGCTTCTCGATCCGGCCCTCCAATGTTGTAGTCTCTTGTCTGCTCGCAACCAAGTCCTCCTCGAGCTTTTTAGCCTCGCGGTAGTTGACGCGGTTAGACTCCTTGAACTGGTCTCTTTGCTCGACGGCCTTGTCTAGCACAGTCTGCTTCTCCTTTAACTCCTCAGCCAGCTTGTTCTTCTCCTCGAGCAGCGCTGCATTTGTCTTCTGAGTCGCTTCAAGCTGTTCAGCATATTTTGCTTCGACAACTTTCATTTCTTCAGCGTGTCGTTGCTTGGAAGTCCTGGACTGCTCGGTGATAGCACCCGAGCGGAGCCGACCGACAGTAACATTTAGCATTGCTTGCGATCAGAGCGAAAGTTAAACTAACTATAATGTATAAAAACGGCTATCTCCACAGAAAAAGATGACTTACACTGCCAAGCTCGTTTAGTGCGCGGGTTAAGATTTGGTCGACGTTGATCGTCTCTGTCCCCGCCATCGCCTCTCGGCAACATTCGTGCTTCAAAATCTTGGCCATCCTGTCTTTGGCTGATCTTAAGGCACGACTCGATATGTCGCCCCCTGTGGAAGCAGGAACAGCCTGCTGAGTCTGGTCGGTTGGAGCTGGTGGAGAAGGTGTCGACTCGACTGGAGCAGGAGGAGTTTGCTACTCGAGAGGAGAAGGAGGTGGTGTTGCATTTGTTGATGGATTGTCTGCTGGAGGGTCTGCAGTATAGGATTTCTTGGCCGGAGGCGCTTTACTGCTTTCCCCCTGATGCCGCCTGCTCGATTTCTTCTTGCTCACAGTAGCTTCAGGAACCTCGGGAGCACAGTACATGTCGAACACATTCTTGGAGTCCATGTCTGTAAGAAAAGCAAATACACGAACAATGAGATAGTACAAATTATTGAGTATGTTATGTTAGGAAAAGAAACAAAGAAAATTGTAAGTAAAATACCCAAGCTATCATTACTGGTCGCTACATTATATACTCTACTAGTGTTACACTCACTCTCTGGCATGAAGAAGTCTGAATTTAAAGCAGGAGGATATTTAAAATTTCCATCCCCATCGAAGAGGTGACAGGGAATAGGCAGGCTATCTACGAGCGAAAAATCAGTACGATTCTCGTCCGACGACTCAAGAATAGGCTCTGTGGCCTTCTTCTTTTCCTTCCCTGGAGTGGCCGGTGCGGTAGCAGGTCAGGGGGCACTAGTTGGCTCATTGATGGTCACCCCAGTTGCCCTCCTTGGAGGAGGTTGTGCACATCTGGCTGCTATTCGGGGATTTCAGTGCCGGTAGCACTCCCCATAGTAGATTCCCTCACATCCTGGTGAGGAGCCAAAAGGCCGACCAGTCTCAGATTGGCCTCTGTGACCAGCTGTTTGACACTTTTCTCTATGTCAATCATGCTGGCCAGGAGAGATGATCAGATCACCATGTCCAGAGTAGGCTCTGGTTGCAACCATGGGCCTGAAACGCACTAAATTTCTAAGGGAAATGCAGTAAAAAATTAAAGAAAAATAAACGAATAGCGGTGCAAAGACTTTACCACCTTTTGTGAAGGCCAAGTTGTTCACGACCATGCCAGTCATCAAAAAGTACTCCAAATGGTACCTCCCCATGTTTGAGATAAAAGTGGTGTCAGTCAGGAAAGTGCGGCCTATTTCTTGGTGACAGAAGTGGAAAAACCCCGTGTTTTCCTGGTTGGGGTTGGATATTAGGTCGAACAAGTAGTTGACCTCATGTAGCGTGGGGACAGGCCATTTTTTTATGGCTATAGAGGATATAGAGTGTAGAGAGCATTCTATATCTGTTGGGGGTTATTTGAAAAGGGGCGACCCCGAAATAATTGGCCACCCCCTGGAAAAAAAGGATGAAGAGGCAGGATCGCTCCTACCTTGATGTGATACCTCAACCAGGCGCTGAAAGCGCCTCTAGGAAAGTTCGTCCGTTGGTCTTGGGTGGGTTGGACTAGAGTCACCCCAGGAAGTCCATATTTTTTAATGTAATTAGCGATCATTCTAATCGTTACTCGGCTAGGAGGGGCGACGTACCAGTCAACATCTGGTTGAATGGCGTTTTGAAGCTGAGCGCGAGTTTGGATGTTAGGGTCGGGGATATTTCTTTCTCGACCACTGGTCGAGGGAATTCTAGCCTGAGGAGCAAGCTGATTTGAGGGTTGGAAGATTTCTTTTTCTGGGCAGCGGATTTTACTCCACCCATGGCTGGAAGGTTTGACTGAGGTCTATTGGGTGGGGTTCGAGAAAAAGGAATTTCTGGTATCGACAGCGACGGTTGCTCCTCGTCTTCAAGAAATTGGGCAAGCAAGTCATCGTCGATAGGCCTCTCACCTCCCCACGGATCTTGCATGAAAAGCTGCGAACAGAGAAAGGAGGAGATGAGAACATAAAGCCTAAAAATATGTGTTGAGAGTTAGAATAACGTTGCTCGTGTATAAAAGTTAAGCTTTTATACGACCAGAAACATTCTAGCAGAAACACTAAGTTTTATACGAGCAGTTTGAAAAACAAATTGAAAAGCGGAAGTAAAAAAAATTTCAAGAAAAAAGCTTTTTCGACTCCGAAGGGACGGGAAAAACCCAGTTTTTCAACTAGCCTAAAAATCAAATTTTTACTTCGATTTTACGCCCTTAAATCTACAATCTTGACTACCAAACTGGCTCCTAACTCCTACGAAACGTTACTTCACTACCCTATGAAGCATCTATTGATATACACACAATCCCCATAACAGTTTTAGCCAAGAGCGTTCAAAGGTTCAGAGATAAAAATATGCATAAAAAATAGTTTTGCATGGCATCACAAACGTCAAAGGGGTTAGCAAAACTTACTTGGATGAAAAGAGGAGCTTGAACACGAAGTTTGAACATGAAAGCTTTTGAACGTCCGGATGTGAGTTCCTGGGATTTCTGGGCTCTGAAGATAGAAGTTCTTCGCAATTCTTGGAGAGGAGATGGCAAGTGAAAAGTAAAAAGTACAAAATGAGGATTTGAGATATTGTATATAGTGACTGCGACACGATAAAAGAGATAATCATGAATTACTTTTTCTGAGTATAGGGAAGTGTGTAGCCATCATACAAGTTTTTGGGAAACCAAAAAGGCTTGATTAGACATGATTGATTGCTTTTTCCGAGAGGGCATGGGCGGTTCTGACAGGTTTGGTGGAGTAAGCGAAGGGTCAGTTTCCTAAGTTTACTTATTGCTGGTCACAATAAATAAACTTGGGGGGCAAATGTTTACCCAAAAACGGCTGCTGGTGACGTGGCAAAGATTTTTCCCACGTGATCTACACGTGGCGGAAGTGCTGTTCGACTATCGACTAGAAGAACGTCATTTCATCAGGCTTAACTATTAGATACGACCAGGCTCGTCGTATAACTTGATTTATTTACTTCTAAGATTGTAATCCTATAATAATTGCATTGAATATTTCCTCTTTATTACCTTGATACACGGTTATTAAGGAAAGTTAAGGCCCATTGGCCCATGTAACCCTCCTTGAGCCTATAAATATGCATGAAATAGCTCAAGGAGAGGACTTTTGATCTCGGAATCTTTTGGCTAAGTATTGAGAGAAAGATAGCTATATTGTGATTATTCATCATTTTATTGTAATTCTTTCAAGGTTTGTGAAACTCAAGAACCCTAGTTCTTTGATCATGACTTTGAGATTCAATATTAATAATAGCACTAAGTGGATGTAGGTCATTACCATTATTTGGGGCCGAACCATTATAAATTCTTGGTGTTTTCTTCTTTTCCATTAGATTGAATTCCTAATTGTCGTTTATTCCTTTGTCGTATATTTGACTCCGTGTCGTTGGAAAAATCGTGGGTCAATAGTAAGCATGTTGAATTCCCTACATTTGGATATTTGACATATGATATATGCATGGTTTCACTACTTACTTGTGTATGGCACTGACCCATGAGTCAGAAATCGGCACGAGCCGTATGGTATCGGCTTAAGAGTCAAGAATGGAATTGATGTGTTCAACATAAGCCGAAATGATTAGATCTAATCGACATAAGCATTGAATGACTCATCATGAACATTAATGCCTGTGTTACAGGGCTCGGCCCAATATGATTGTGTTGTGGGGCATGGCCCTTTGATTGAATTTATGTGTGTTATGATACTTGTTTAGTATATTATGTGTATGTATTAATGATGGAACGGCGATGGCCGGGAACGGCGAAGGGGCCGGGAGCAGCGTTTAGCACGCGGAGTGCGAGTTGCCAGGGTAAGACCCTGAGGGATACCTGGGATATCCTTACTGTTTAGACTGCGAACCCAGGGCCTGGTAAAGCACCTGGGACGGCATGGCCGTACATGTATGACCTGGTGTTGGCTTGATTTTATATTAAGTGTTTGATATACGTTTATTATCTGCTTGTGAGGGTTTTCTTGCTGGGTTTCGGCTCACGGGTGCTCTATGGTGCAGGTAAAGGCAAAGGGAGAGCCGATCAACCTTGAGTTCGGCGAGCGGGACGAGCGCCGCGTACATGTACGGTCTGTCTGGCTGTCACGGCCAGGGGTATTTTGGGAGATGTTTGTACAAAACCTGAATTTTGTCGTTTAGTCGACTCTAACTAGATTTTGAGTTGTAAATATTTCTAAACAATGTTTTTGGGATCCCAAATGTTATATATCTTGTAATTTTCAATGAAAGGTTTATTTTCAAGTTTGTGACTCTGATTATTATTTAATTACACTTTTGTCTTAAAACCACGATTAGCGAGTTAATTGCACATTTAAACTCACTTAGCAACGGCTCTAAGGCAGTAAGGCATTACATAAATCATATAAACATATACATAAATATTCAAGAACATAAGTATTTACCTATGAAGTCTATCAAGTGTCATTGAATCTTTTTGTATATATTTTGATTTTCCTATCCAACGCTATGAGTACTCAAACCACGATCTTCCGGAGTGTTCTCTACACCTCAAGATGTGTGTGGGCACATAGAGAACATGATTTTGTAATTTAGGAATCACAAGTATATCTCAACATATGAGAACTTGAACTATGGCTTGAGAAGGGTTAGAATAAAAGAAGAAAAAGAATAAGACAATCTTTGTCAAACAAATTCTGAAACTTTTCTTAATTCTCTCTGATTTGTATATTTCTATTGTATATTGTTGTCACTTTTTCTCTTGTTATTCTATCATATATATAGAGATTATGTATTACCATATTATTCGTAATAATAATAATAATAATAATAATAATAATAATAATAATAATAATAATAATATAATGATGATAGGAATTAATTTAGGTAAATATCTAACTTGCCAAATTTGAAAATATCTATTTTCAAATTATTAATTAATTAAATAAATAAAATAAATACAACACAAATACATTATCTGTGCACTGCTACATGCATGGCACAGTCCCTAGACTGTGTCATGCGTGAACAGCAGTATTCCCTTTTCAGAGATATTGCATTGTTCTTTTATTTATTTATTTAACTAAAATCAATCATTCCACAAAATATGGTATTATTTTTTTAAGGAAAAAAATCACAACCATATTTCAAAATTTAAATTTTGAATTCAAAATTCAAATTGATGATCATCATTATCATCATCTTTTAAAATTCAATAAATCAAAAACTATTTTTTTTACTTACCAATTTTATTTTCTCCCACTCAAATAAAATAATTAATTTAAAAAAATTATTCATATATATGAATTTCAAAATTATATATTTAAATTAATAAACATATTTTCAAAAATTTAATAATTAATTCCAAATTAATTATTCAACCTCAATTGTCACATAATTGTATATTTGACCCGAAGAATAAAATTCTTCTCAAATTTTCAAATTACAGTTTTACCCTTGTATCAACTTGTAACACCCCAACTCCAGGGACTGTTACAGTGCACATTGCAAACAGTGCTAAACTCGTTAATCGAGTCATTTGGCCATAAACGTGTAACTAAGTATGATTAGCGGTTTAGGGATTAAAAATTTTGGTTAAGATATAACGTTTCACTAGAATGTTTACTGTATACATTGGGATCCCAAAAATATAATTTCAGAGTCTATAACAAGACAATGTTTACAACAGGCCATTCTAAGTGGAAAAATAGGGTTTAACCCTAGTTCCTCTTTCAAACCTCGCCCAAGTATTGGTCGAGCAGCTGCATATGTACACGTCATCACCTAAGCTCTCCAACTCAAGGATGGTCCAGCTTCATTTTGCCTTTACCTGCATCACAAAGCACCCGTGACCCGAAGCCCAGCAAGAAAACTCATATGCTCATGCTCATAAACAGTCATATCATGATATCAAATCATATTTAGCATGCCTAGAAAACATAGCTCTATTCAGCATGCAAATGAGTTCAAACAATGCTGGGGTATCCAGGCTAAGAAACCCTGCCCTTCTGATTGGAGGACTATCAAGTCAATCCTAATCAGATGAGTGTCTCAACACTTGAGGTTCTGGTAAACCATACTGAGTGACTGACAAGCACGTCACTGTGGGGCCGGTGCCCATAGCCATGCATATGATGATCAAAATGATCATACAGAGCTCATAGCTCTGATCAGATGAGTGAATATCACTTGAGGTTCTGGTAAACCATACTGAGTGACTGACAAACAAGTCACTAATTCAAATGGAAGAGTGGCTGTTGGGTAAGCCACTAGCCTTCAACAGGTTCTGGTAAACCATACTAAGTGACTGGCAAGCAGGTCACTAATTCAAATGGAAGAGTGGCTGCTGGGTAAGCCACTAGCCTTCAAGCGCTTATAATATTCATCGAACTTGAGGTCGGTTCGGCATTAATGCTCTTTGAGTCATTCAATGCAGAAAGTCGATTAGATCTAATCTTTGTTGGTTTGCGTGGAACACGCTAAGGCCGTCCTGACTAATGAGTCAGCGCAATGTGACCAGTGCCCAGTACCACTGTCGAACCTGACTAATGAGTCACAGCTTCACAGTTGATACTAACACCTTTGCCAACTCTAACTAATGAGTCAGTACCATGCATAAGTAAGCATTGCTACCAAACATATATCATATGTCACACATCCAAAGATGAGGCATTCAACATGCTTACTTAACAATTGCGAGCATAATAATGATCATGCACAAACACAGAGACTCGAGCTCTGACCAATCTCATATCCATCATTCATGGCATGCCCTAATCACATGTTTCTTGTGCATCACATGCATCCCACTTAATCATCCAGCATGCCTCAATAATAATCATATGCAAATGAGCAAGATTGCTAAGCATTCATTATGCTATCAATGTTTACATTTAAACATCCAACATGCATCAAACATAACCATGCATGTCACATATGGGGTGCAGTTTTCTTACCTTCGGTCCAAGCACAGGTTACCAACAAATGAGCCACAAGCACAATCCTGATTCCAAGCCTCTAGTGATAACCTAGTCACAACCACAAATGGTGACCCAAATAGTTCAAGTTCTAAAACCAATCCTTGAACTAAAACTTAGCCTCCAAGACATCAATCCTCACTAATCCGAGCAGTAGGATTGATCCCGAGGCCTAAAACCATGTTCCCGGGGTCAAAACACCCAAACGGCCTCGAAAGCCTGCCTGAGCCGCGGCCCCCAGCCAACTCTGAAGCAAGGGCCGCGGCGCCCAGCAGGAACAAATTCCTGCACCAGCTTCATCAAGCAAGGGCTGTGGCGCCCAAGAACAGGGCCGCGACCCAACTTCGGGGCAGCCATTTTCCTTCGTTTTTAACCTTTTAAAACCTCCCAAAAACATGTCTAAACATTCCCAAATCATCAAATCAAAGTTCCCAAACTCCCCAATGGTCCAAAATCACCAAAACCTAAGGTTCAAACAAACTAAAAACTCAACGATTCACAAAGTCCAATTCAAGCTTAAAAACTTTTAAAAACTTAAAACTTAAACTTGAATTACCTCTGATTGAGTTGTTTCCAACTAAATCCTCCAGCTAATAAGCTTCTAATTCTCCTTAGGATTGCTATGCCTCGGTCCTCGCTTGATTCCGAGTCCTAGAACTCAAGCTATCTTTGAAAACGCGACCGGGAGACGAAAATGGAACTTTTAGGGAGAGAGAACGTACAGAACGTTCTTTTTATTTTCTTAAAAGGTTACTTCAAGCTTAAGTAGCTTCCAATAAAACCTAATGCTCGGGGTCCCGAAAACACCCCCAGGGACATTATAGTCAAAATCTCCTTAATTTCCCCCTGATCTTACTAACTCCCAATCTATCACCAAATATTAATTCCCATTACCCAATAACCCGGTAATGCTCTAAATACCCATTGACTTACTCCAAGTCAAGCTTAAATCCCGTTGTGACTTTCCCAATAGCCTACCTCCTAGGATCGTCTTGTGCTGGGTAACCCTGGCATAACCAAATAATAACAAAGCACCACGCCCATTTCACATATATGCCAAAAATGCCCGAAATGGCCAAAATATGAAAATCACCCAATTAATCACAAATGGGTTCACATGCATATTTAATACACCTAAACATGCATATTATCATTAAATAGCATAATAAAACAATTATGACCCTCCCGACCTCCTAATCAAGGTCCTAAACCTTATTAGGAAATTTGGGGCATTACACAACTCTTACCTTGTTATAGTGTTGATAAAGCCACTCTAGGGACCTATGGACCTATAATATCAAGCTCCAATAAATATTCGATTATTAATCAAAGATCTTTGATTAAATAATCATATTTATTAATCTCATGATTACTCCACTATAAATATGAGATTGAACTCTTGACACTACAACAATTTTGACCAGATATAACATTAAAATATGACATATTATTAAAAACGTTATTGATACATGCATAAAAAAGATACAGTAGGCGCCAAATGAAAAAAGTGGGCGCGAAATGAAATTGACAAAAATAAAAAAAGCTAAAACAATAAAAAATGGAGAATGTTTTCTGAATCCCTAATCCCTTTACACACTGCCTCTCTCTCACACACACTCCAGTCAGTTCTCTCCCACTCTCACTCGCTCTTTCTTTCTCTCAGAGTCTATCGGCTCTCTCTCCTTCAGTCCACTATTCTTCAATCCCTTCCATTGAGCAGCTGAAGCACACCATGACCGCACCATTGTTGAAGCGATGAGTCTCTTGTCCTTTTCCATTGCTGTGTATCTCTATCGCTAGCTAGAAGCAAGAACCCAGGTGACTGTGAGGTATATGTCTCGTTTTTTTTTCAGATTTTAATTTAATATCTGTTCTCACTCAACATTTTTGACCAAATATTATGGTAATATATCACGGAGTTTAAAAAGCGCTATTAATGCTTTGTGCAAATGATAAAAACACATACAAAAATATGGAGCCAAATGAAATAATAGGCGGTAATTGAAAAAAACAGGCGCCAAATGAAATACATGAGTCGTTTTTTTTTCCTTTCTCTAAAGTAACATATCGTATTTCCTCTCTCAACCTCTCTCTTCTCAGCTCTCTATCTCCCTTCTAACCTCTCAGATCTCTCTCCAAGTCTTCTCTTGCAGATGGCTAGCGCAGGAGGCTTGACGGAGACGGTGACAGGGATCGACCTTACGTGGGCCGACGATATCCTTCTTTCTCTGCTTTTGTTGTTGCAAATCTGACAGTTATGCTAATCTACGAAGGTTATGCTCTTATTTTGAATGGATTTACTAGCTTTCACCATTTATCTTTCTTTTTTTGCCTTAAATTGCAGCTACAAATCTTTTTTCTGATGGTAATTTTGGACCTTATTTTCTCTTATGTACTCCATTTTTAAGTTTTGTTCTTTTTTTTATTGTGAGATACCCAAACTCTTGATTTCGAGATTTAATATGTGAGTTATATTAGTGATTTGGGGATACTGTAACCCTTAATTGATAGCTTAGTATATGGACACACACAAATGTACATATATAAAGATCCTACTTCCATTTCCAAAAGGTGAAGATATTATACAAATGCATCAAACCGAATAATCAAAACTCCAAGTTTAGTTTCTTACTTTTCTATTTTTTCCTTTCCACTAACAAGAACTCATTGAAATTTATGTATTATCTAAAGGCATTTTTTTAAAATTTGCTTTTGGTCAGTTTTTGTAGAATTACGAAATACTAATTGTGTTGTTGAAGCTTGGGTTATGAAAGTCCAATGTTGAAATTGCATTTGATGCTAAATGGTTTGAGACAGTTGGCAGGGGCTTCAAACTGTGGGTAATATCTCTTTCTTTTTCTATTATTTAATCTCAGTGCACATAATTACACTTGTTTTGTTAATTTAATTTCTTATCTTTTTTGGGTTTAGCTTCTATTAATATATATACACATTTCCGTGCCTATTGATTCAGTTGAGGAAAAAAACGTTTATCCATGTGTAAAATCACACCAATGAGGATTGTCTAATGTCTGATCAATTTGAAGAAATAAGAGTTTCTATTTAATGACACATTTGATTTATATATTGTTATTAGCTTGTTGTTCTCTCATCTGTTTGGGAGTATTTCAGGGCATGAATTGCGTGTATAGACAATGTCATTGATAGACTTAACTGGTTGTGAGTATAGGCACCTAAGGGATGGCTTGTACTAGTTGGCTAAAACCTAATTTAATCACAATTGGGCTATGCTAGCTGTAAGTTACCAATTTTATTTATTTTGTTTATGTTTTAATATATGTTTGTGTGAATAGAATGGTTTGATCTGAATGATTTTTAGTCTTATTTTGTGTTTGATTCTTAGTATCTAGCTTTGGATTATTCTAAATTTGATTTTGACTTTGGTTTTGTTTTCTTTGTATATAGATTCTAATTTTGCCTTGTGATTTTTTTTATCAATGGGTTTTATTATGATTTTGAAGATTCTTTTTACTGGCTTTATGCTCTTTGTTGTTACTTTCTCTAGTTGAGATTTTTTTTTGTTTTCCAGCATATATAAAAGACTTTTTCTTGTAGTGTCACTCTTCTTTCTCTCTCTGCAAGTATTTGAATTTCACCATATATATATATTACTCTTCTTTCTTTCTCTCTACAGGTATTTGAATTTCACCATATATATATATATGTTTAAGTGGGCACTCTGTTATTTGAATAAGGATATTGATCTTTTTGTTGAGCTTTGGACAAATTTATTTATACAAAATAAAATGCATAAACGTTAGTCAATGTTTTGAAGGCTTTTAGTGCTCTTTTTGAGCATTTACTAGCACTGAGGGGACCATTTTATGCTTATACCCCTTCTCTTGAGTGATTAAAAATATCTAGAAATGAATCACTCTTAAAAAGTAAGCAATGCGAGTACAAGGTGTTTGGAACATAAAACCAGCGTATGTGTGCTGGTTTTCTTGTGGTGCCTTTTAGTTTTTTGGACTTTAAGCAGTCCTAAGACAACCTTTATCCTTGGACCTTCATACACGTCTTCTATATATGATTTTTATCCAAGGTGTGATTTAAATTCATGTTCCTATCACTAGTGAGAGATTAGATGAATAGTTAGACCCTTTGTTTGCCATCATAAAGTTTGAGATTTGATTCCTTATAAAGGTCTACCTATTCATTTTTTAGAATTTTTTGTCTCATACCATATATGATTTTGGGTTTACTGAGAGTTTACTGTTTATTTCAAGGAACTTGTTTTTTTCTAGAAGAGAATACACAATGTTTGTGGTAGATAATGCCATGTATAAGGTCAACAATATAATTAGGTTATCTATAGTGTGATTCATAAATTACTTTTGTTAGTTCCTAGTGATACTATCTTATTGTAGTTTGGTCATATATATATATATATCCTATAGACAATTTCTTTATCTAGAATTTGCTTACTTTTGAAGAGTTGGAAAAGTTTCAAATCTATGTGCATTTCTACTCTTTTTCTTGTTTTCCTTTTATCTCCTAAGAATTTTCTTGCTTTTGTCTAAACATGGATTCTTACATCCATCATATAGGAGATAAAATGACCTAAGTTTTTGGAAATCAATAATAGACAAGATATTTCTATTTCTTGAGATGTTTTCATATTATTAATAGGTTCTTAACCTTTGATGTTCCACAACTTCGCTTCCTGCACATTTGATATTGTTACTGCCTAGTAGTGATACCCCTCTTTCCTATTCATAGCTTATTATCCTTTTGTCGAGTTAAATATCAAGCCTTTGACCTTGGCCTCCCAAATGCAACTAATGATAATGTCACAGTTCAAAGTGTTGAAGCCACTCTTAAGTAAGTTCTTTAACTTAGTATTCTTGCTTTCTAACTTAATGCCAAACATACTAGATGAGTAAAATATAATTACTAATTTGCCATTTGTAATATATATATATATATTCTTTCTTACAAAGTTTAATTTATCGTTCTATGATCTATGCTTTTTAACTAGAAACAAATAAATTGAAATGAGGCATGTTCTCTATGCTTGGAGTTAACCTTTATATTTAAAAAGGAATCACTTTATATATTTACAGATACCATGTAGAAATATTTCTCTACAATAAAAATAAAAATAATAAGGAAATAAGTATTAATTGTAGTTCATTTTGCTATTTTATTTGTTATTGAACCAACAATATACTTATCCCTACTTTTAATGGACTTGTGAAACCCATGTCTGTACATTGTCTAAGGTAAGTGTCTCTCTCCATGTCTCTGCAATTGCTCATCTATAGCTGTTCTTTCCTTTATCGGATCTTGGCTCAATGGCTTTCGATCCGAGTTCTCGGCATTTGTTTCTGGTTGATGCTAATTTCAGTCAGGCGTCCTTTTGATTCACATGTTTTTTTGGTTTAAGATTGGGGAGAATTGCGGAACGAGGGGAATTTTGATTGAAGAAAGTAAAAATGGCGGGTGGTGCAGCTGGTGGTTTTGTTACACGGGCATTTGAGTCGATGCTGAAAGAATGTTCGGGGAAAAAACATCCAGAACTTCAGAAGGCTATTCAGATTTATATAGGTTATGCTTCTTTTCAATTTGAAAGTGATAATGTCGATTTTTTCGAATGCATTTTTTTGTTTGCGATTGAAATTAGAGGTGGCTGTTATTGACTAGAATTAGCAATGAACAGTTTTGTTTTGGTTTGTACATTTCACCATCATCACAAACATCCGCTTACTATGTCAATTGTCCATTAAGCTGGAGATGAGAAAATTCAAGGTGTAACTCACTAGTTTGTTTTGTTGTAATAATTTTTTCTCAGATGGTACGAAAGAGGTCAATCAGGTTCAGCCTTCCGCTTCCAGTGAGACAAACAAAGCTGCATCGGTTGCTGGTGATGAGAGGTTTGTACTTCTTATTCCCCCCCACCACCCAAAAAAAAATAAAAAATAAAATAAAGATTAATGTAACTGTTACAATCTTTAACTTGTTCTTGTGTAATTTTTGTTGATTTTTTTTTATGCAATCAGGTCAAGTAGCACATCTTTAACATGTAAAACTTTACTTATCAAATCCTCTGTAACAATAAGATGTCCTTTAATTGTTGTGTATGGTATCTCTTTCTGTTGCAGTTCACTTGAAGATGTCCTTTATTTTATTAAACATCATTTTGGCAATAATCTTCTGGATGGTTTGATATTTTGGAACATGTACAAATTTAGATGTCTTATTATTTTTTTGAATGCATACTAAGCATAACTTATATTTATGAATTAAGTGAGATAGAAATAAGATAACTCGTCTTCTATGAAGTCATCATCATTAAAGTCTCTTACTTTCGTTACCATTCGAAGATTATAGTTACTTCCCCTTTAACCTTTTCCATCTATTGCTGTATTTGATCCCAATTACTTGGATTGGCTACCATGACGTTGCAAATTCTTGGCCTTAATTTTAGCAGATAAATTGTTTCTACTACCTAATTTTTCACTGTGATTAGAAGAGACCAAATAATTATTAAACAAATGTTCTTGTAGTGCTGAATTTATCTATTGCTTCTTTCCCGTTCTTTTGGTTTGTTCATACTTTCTCTCATTTGGATCATTGTACCTATCATTTTGACAGCTGGTTTTTATATTTGCTGGGGATGCCTTGTATGGGTGCCTTCTATATATACTTCTCCTGGCATGTACCTGGTCAATCATCCCGTACACCTTGGAACTCAGGTATAAAGCTTTCTATTCTAAGTTTATTTGGTCAATAAAATGTAATATTACTGCTTTCGTTCAGGAACAGTTCCAAAATGTTTTTCAACCTTTTCAAAATGTGAACACTTTTCTGCATTACTAGAGAGTAGGAAACTATAGCAATGGCTATGTAGATACCTTGGTGGGATTCAAACTTTAGACCTTATGGAAGCAAACCACATGTCTTCCCATTTGAGCTAACTCCCCTTGGTATACACCAGTAATATTATTATTAGCTTGTAAAAGCTGTATATTGGCAATTTGATTCTAGATTTGAGTTAGAAGCTGCAAATCTATTCTACCAGCCAAATGCAAAAGTTGAATGCTTGTAACTTTGTTTGTAAGCTGCCAAGCCCATGAGATGAGCATAGACTTGATTTTTTTTGCAACCAACCATACTTTTTTTTCTGTCCTATTTCCCCATTGTCCCTGTTAAATTAATTCTTAATTTTAGTTGTCTACTTTGCTTTGTCACAGTTGGCACTCTACATCCTAGTAGCAGGCATTCTTTGCATATACATCAACTACGACTGTGATAGGCAAAGGCAAGAGTTTCGCAGAACAAATGGCAAAGCTTTGGTTTGGGGTAAAGCTCCATCAAAGGTATATGGTTCTCTGAAACTCGTTATTTGGTTCTCATTATACATACAATTTTCTGTATATCTGCTGCTAAATCCTGCATAATTCTTCCCTTTCTGTTTCACAGATAACTGCCACTTACACTACCACAACTGGGGAAACAAAAAGCAGCATTCTTTTAACTTCGGGATGGTACGTTTTCAGGCTCTGCCATGTAAATCTGAACTAACTGGATTTTTTTTTCTTCTTGGTTATGAATGCGGGGGGTTCATAACCAAGAAGAAATATTAGCTGATCCAAGTAAGTAATTTTAGCTGATCCATGTAAATATAACTGCCACTTGTGCAATATTAGCTTTCATTCATAACCACTATGTCCCAGAAATATTAGCTGCATTTTTCTGGACTGTTCCAGCTCTTTTTAACCACGTAACTTACCTTACGAGTGCTACTAGTTTATTTGCTTGTATGGGAGAGACAAACTCTGATCATGTTAGTGGTTTCTGGTCCAACAGGTGTAGACAATTTACAAACCGATGCCAGTGTAGAGAAAAATAAATAAGTAGACGAAATGAATAATGGTTTGCGCGTTTTCATACAGATAAAGGCATAAAATCTTGACATGTGATTGTTATTGTAGGTATGGAAAATACTGGAAATCGTACTGCGAGAAGGTTCGGTACAGGGTCATCCCCGGAATTTACTGAGAAAATGTTGCACAAGTGTTTGTTCTATGTTGAGAATGGCATGTATATTCAGCCTTTCCAAATTAAATGATGGCAGGCTGGTATCATGTTGTTGTTATTGTTGTTTTTGTAATGGTCAACTTTATGGATGTTGTATTTCTCTCATCTTCAATGACCAAAAACTTTTCTTGTTTAGGAAAATTACTATAAAGTTTTGTTTCTATTTTTCATTTTTGAAGTAAAAATTGTTCAAGATTATAAAACTTTATTATGTTATACTTTCAAACTTAAGTTAGAACTAAGATCTCATGAAGTAGACACATTTATGGTTTGAATTAGTTATTGTTTAATGTAATACTTATGGTTTATCAATCTATTGAGAATTACATTTTATGATTAATTTTGAATTTTTTTTATCAAAATACAATAATGAAAATCTTTTAATTAAAAAAAAACCATATAAGTATACTTATCAAAATAAAATTTAAAATTTTATTACTATATGTTATGATTTAAAAGCATATTATAAGCGTAAAAAATCGTTATGGTTTATATAATATAACAAACTAAAAATGTTATTAAAATAATCAAATGTAACAGTTGAAAAGTGTTATGAAAAAAATACAAGATTAAATTTCAAATTTATAATCAAAAACTCTATCTAAATGTTATTATTTGAATATTATAGCATCTAAAAATGTGTTATTGAATAGTTTAAGATAACACCGAACATAACATTAAAAAAATGTTATAGAAAAGACTGGACTTTTAATAACATGGGCTACGTTAGCATTTTCAGAAGTGCTATCAATAGTCCCAGATAGCACTTTTTAAGTGTTATGAATACTGTTTTTTCTTGTAGTGTGATAATTATAGACATATATTTACAAAGTACTTTATTAAAGAATAAAGTGTCCATTGATATAATCATTACATACAATATTAATCTTCTATTGATAGTTCTTAATTAAAAGGGAATAAAATTACCAGTTTACCCTTTTAGCTATATCTTGTTCCTAGAGTACCATTGACTTTACTAGTGAAGGTTGTGTCAAAATAAGTTTGCGACGTGAGTGCTCATAATATTTTCAGTTCTGAAAGTCAACCCAATAGGGAACCATTATTCAATCTATAAGAATGTATAGATTCTATATCAGTTAAACTATGTCCCTAGCCATATATATCATTGAGTCCCCAAAACAATTGTTCTTAGCCTGATCATTCTGGCAAACTTTAACGCATGAATCAAATGATCAGATGACATATATAGGAGTTCATAGTAACCTTAGGATTAAGATCATCATGTATATGATCATCGTTTGATGTGTTTGATTAATACTATGAAATAATGTTTAAACAAGTATTAACAAATCATATCTGGTCCACTTCTATACATCACTATATACAAAGTACATTCACAAAAGTGTGTCATACTACACTAGTAACCCGGATCTAGGTCACTTGTATTCATAATACTAGCGAACCGTACTAGCAGTAATTATTCTTAAGATTCCATCACTTTATTTTACAGTGAACTATTTTAAGTTTATTATCTTAATCTTGATCCTCTCATACCAATATGAGATTAAGACCACGTAGATAAACTTTGGAATTTTATGATATTTACTTAATATTATCAACATAATATCGGACATAGTCTATATATATAATAATAATAATTCAATTCAAATAATTACTTCATTTAAAACATTTGTCAACTACAATTGTTTTAAGGACACTATTCCCAACATATGCAATCACTCGCTGGCCATTGAAGGGAGTTCAAGTGGTTGAGTGTTTCAATCATAATAAAATTAGTGAAGAGATGTACAACAAAGTTGCGAAAAATCTCAAGAGAGAGTTTTGTTTTGTTTAAGTCAATATTTTGTACTTGTGAATCTTTATTAATTGATTTTATTCTGTGGGCGTGACCCCAAGGAGTAGGTTATCTGAAAGGGTTTCTGAACCTTGTAAAAATTCGTTGCATTCTTTATTGTTTTTGCACTGTCTTTTTATTGTGTTCAATTTCTATCGTGACAAGTTCGTATTCTGTCATGACAGATTTGAAATATGTTTCAACATTTAATTATCATTCCACACCTTAATTAATTTACTTGGTTTAATTAATTTGGTATTTGCTAAAAATAGAATTTCAAATATTATATATAAAAGAATTACATAAATATATTAAAAGAAAAATTAAACCAAACCATTGTTTATGACTTTTTTTAGTATGTATATAATATGATAACTTTTTAGATTACAAAGGTACAAAACATTCATGATATTATTCAAATTACACCTTAATGATTGGAAAATAATCTTCTTTATTCTTGATAGAAGAAAAATATTGTTCTAATTTCTTATGTAGTTACACAATCATACTATTTTTATAAACACGAAACCTATATATAATACATTTATAATATTTATTGTTATTCAATATATGAATATATATTTATAAAGTTAGATCAAATAAAAAAAATATTTTCTTTTTTAAATATAAATGATAATTTTTTTAATAAAAATTAAGATTATATATTATATATTATTGTTATAATAATATTTTATAATATTTAAATTTATATTAATATAATTAGTAAATATCTAGTCTTGTATTAAGTATTATTATTATTATCATAATAATATTTTATAATATTTGAATTCATTTTAATATAATTAATAAAAAATTAGGATTATATGTTATATATTTTTATCATAATAATATTTTATAATATTTAAATTTTTATTAATATTATTATTAAATATATAATTTAGTATTACATATTATTATACTAATAATATTTTATAACATTTGCATTTGAATTTATATTAATATAATTAATAAATATTATTATAATAATTATATTTTATAATATTTAAATTTATATTAACATAATTAAAAAATATTTATTTTTAATTAATTTTAAAAGTATATTCCATTAAATATTTATAATATTCCATTAAAGTTGACAAAAATAACTATCAAAATAAAAAATATCAACATATTTTTTATATTTATATAAGGAAATATAAATATATATTATATATATTCGGGGATTATTATGTTCGGTCAAAATACAAACGTGTGAAAAATCAAAGATAAGATCAAAAGGAGGAAATTGAGCGTTGAGGGAAAAAATAATAAAGGTATAATATATATGATACAGAAATCATATTCATTTCTCTTGTGCTTCGTATATATATATATATATATATATATATATTTATTAGATACAAACAATGGAAAATACAGTTTTTCTGAGTTTTATTTATAAAATTTATTAATTATTTTATTAAATTTATATTAATATCATATAAATTTTGAAATAAATATTTTATTTTAATTAAATAATTTATTTATTTTTATTTAAGTTTATGTTTGTTCTAATTTTTTAATTTGGGAGTGACAACAAGAGATTATATATTATATGCTTAATATAATATTAAATATTAAATATTATACGTGGAATTTAAATTTAAGTTTCTTGCTAATTTAAAAAAAAAGTAATTTGTTGTTAATTCACAATAAATTATATTATATGATATTATTTTAATAAGTGAATTTAAGTTTAATTAAATTTTATTTAAATTATAAAACGTATGATTTTATTATTTTTTAAATAATTATCAAGGTAAAATATCTAAAAAATATCATATTTTAATTTGTTTAATTAATTATTATTTTAAAATAATTATTATTGTAAAATGTCTGAAAAATATCCTATTTTAATTAATTTATTATTTTTAAATAACTATAATTATTAAATATCTCATAAATATCCTATTTTATTTTTTTAATTATTTATTTTAGTTTAATTTAATTTAAATATTTACAAACTACCGTTAAATATTAGTATATTCTATTAAAAGTAACATTAAAAAATTAAAAAATCGTTAAAACAAAAAATTAATTTTCGCTAGTCACTTATTATATAGAATATATATATTTAAAAAAATAAGTCGAGTTCTTTTATTCCTCCTCAACTTTGTTGATTGACAGATATATATATATATATATATAAAAATTTATTACATATCATGCATGGTAGAATAAGACGAAATAATTATAAGCATCTAATCCAGAAAGAAAGAAAAAAAGAAAAGAAAGTTATATGTCTATATATATATTTATATATATAAGTAACTAAGTCACCGCTTAGCTCATACTTACGGAAACCCTTTTCTCACATTAGCTCATAATATTCTTGATGATAACTCGACAAAACGCCCACGCTCTAACTAATATATATATATATATAGTAATTAATTTTATTTCATCCTACGTATATGTATACATAGTCTTTTACGTTTATCAATAATGTACGTACTTTAATTGAATTTAACAAAAGCTAAACTAATTAACTCTTAATTAAGAAGTGATGATATATATGTATATATAATTCATTTTAATATAATCTAATCGTAGTTTGAATATTATTGTATATATTACTGTTTTCTTGTCTTTATTTCTGTGTCGTCTTCCTTTGAGCCAGCAATATTGCACTCATCCCCATTTCTTATTTTAGCTCTAAACCAGCACATCGTGCCCTTGAAGCCAAGACATTATAAACTGGTAATAACCTTCCATTAATGTAATACAGTAGTGTCGTACAGGCAACGGCGTCCACCCTAGCTTTTATATAGACATATACACGTATATGTATATATATGCACACACATATGCATGCTTACAACCATATTATAATGTGGTGCATGGAATATTAATGTAAATAAATCATACAATTATTGGAGTAATTCAGCTATTGATCATGAGCCATAATTTGGAGATTTTTTATCACCGTGTTTGACCAGCAACATCAGTATATATATATATATGCTATACTTATAATATTTATATTTATATGTTATATATATACATATATATATAGAGAGAGAGATTTCGTTCGAGTAAGAAGCATGAGGCATTCAAAAGGCAAGCAGATCCCATGAGAAGATTGCATATAATTTAAGGTAATATTATTATTCTAATATTAAAAATGAGGGTAACTTGAATTGTATTGTATGTGTTGGATTAGCACGTGTAAACGCCACGTACTTTCAGGAATTTGTTTTCTCGATATAATAATATTAGGAAAAGAATTTGGTAGTGCCCTTTTCATTTCATTAGTAGCGTACCCTTTTGTTTTCGGACGGAATAATTATAATTATAATTTTTTTTGTTATATATTGCAGTTATAGTAATATCTTCCTAACTTTCATAATGTATGATGCTGAATAATAGAGGTTTGTTTCAACTTATTTTCGACATTATAAGTTATTTAAAAAAATTTAAAAACTCAATCATATAAAAAAAAAAACTAAAATTATAATATCCAAGTGTTCAAAACAACTAATGCACTGTAGAGCGGTAGTCCCCTTTTTTATAAGAGGAAGAATCGCCCAATAATATTATTATAAAATCAACCTATATACCACTTACACACCCACGCCCCATTTCTCCTCTATATATGTCCTATTTTCTTGAATATTATCTATATATATATATATATATATATATCTATAGGGAGTCACGGCCATCCCTTTCTTTTATTCCTACAATTCGTATAATTTATTCTAAATGGTACACATATATAGGATGCAAATATAAAAGTATAGTTTATATTTGTAGGGATCCCATATATATAGCTTATATAATTATGGTCCGGCTCGATCAGCATACTGATAATATACCTTTTAATTTGTATATGTGAGCTAGGGATCTATATATTTTTTTTCTCTGTTTTACTGATTATCATATATGTATCCGTTGTTACTCAAATTTAGTGTGAGATTTGTTTTTATAAATGTAATATTTACTCTTTACTGTTATTATTTTGTAATATATATTTTTTTATTCTTCAACTAATAATAATTCTACAAAATTTGTCATATTAATTGACAATACAGATTATTAGACGATAACATCAGCTATTTCTTTTAGTATATTTATTTATTAATGGTCCTCTCCCACCAGCTAGATTGCTGATGATCAAAGCTTCGAAAATTTTGATGTTTGCTCCATTTACCATATTCTTAATAATTAGTATTTTATTGTATAAATGTATTTTATACAATACTTAAATTTTAATTGCTAATTATTATCCTATTTAGAATATTCTTTTTCAAATTTGATCGATCAAGGTCTACCTTGGATCTTGAATCAAATTCAAGATCGCATTATATATTCTCATTTAAGTTTAATTAAGCACCAACTTCCATATACCCAACATACATGAAAACTTAAATTAAAAAAATAAAACACAAAATGGGTAATTAATTAAATATCTTAATTACCACATGTATGTTCTTTGGACAACTAAAGAAGTAAAGAACCCCACCCTCCAATGTTTCCAATGCACTGAATTTGATGCTAATCGATGACCATGATTTAGACAAACAACCTTATAAGTAGGCAGTCTTAGATTTGTGAGCACAATAAAAAATCTGACATCAATTTTTGTTTTTCATTTCAAAGAGTTTTTCAAGGGTATCAAATATATATCACCGATTGCCATTGAAGTTTAAAAGGAAAATTTCCAAAGAAAAGTAACTAGTAAATACCATTCCTATTTTCTTTTAATGTTGGGCAAAGACAGACTCGAACCGGGACTCTACCATCCCCATTAGGCTATGCTTACGACTACTATTATCCCCATTTTAACACTTTATCTATTTATAAATATGAATCTCTCCATTGATTTTAATTTCTATATACATACCATTTGCATCTTACAATAACAAAGTGATATTATACTTTTAGTTCAAATAAAGGGTAATTGGTAGTATCAATACTAAATGTTTGTAATTTGTTATAGTTATATATTGAACTTTTTTTTTTTTTGCATTAATAATATCCAATGTTACCAAAACAATAATTTCGTTACTAATTATTAATTGCCGATGCAATGGACATATGTCAAATCCTTATTAATATGTGTCTCTCTGTTAATTCCAATAATAAGTTAAGACGTATCTGATGAATCAGTAAATAACTTTAAAAATCAAAGACTAACATTGGGTATTATTTAAAAAAAAAAAAAAGAAGTATATAACTACAAAATATTTGATACTTATGTTGCCAATAACCCTAAAATTAATACACTCTTATATTGAACATAATGATATGTATAAGTATAGTTTTTACTTTTAATAAAAAAAAGGGAAAGTATTTTTCAAAAACATATGTTTATGGTAATAAAAATAAACTATTTTATAATTAAATTTTTAATTGAAAACAAATTCAAAAATTTATTAAACAATAATAAAAAAAAAGAAGAAGCTGAGCAGAGAAAATAATGCTAAGGATAGAAACTACAAAATGAGCAAACATAACTACAAAAGCTGAACTTATGAGAGGTGTACCACTATATAAATGTAATTTTAGCTATAACAACCTAGTATTTTTTATGCTTAACTTTTTTTTTCTTTGCTTTCAAATGTTTTTTTTAGAATAAATATAAAAATCTATCTTTTTTATATTTCAAATACCAAATTTATTTTAATTATATATTTACAAATAAATATTTATTATTAAATACATATCTCCATATGTTTGTCTTCGAATTGTGTCGACTTGGACATATTTACTAATGTGTCTTATCGGCCCAAACTTATTACAAATTATGTCATATTGGCTCAAATTAATACATTTACTAACTATATTGTATTGGACTAGAGCCGGTACACCTTAATTTCTATATATCTTTTTTATATAAAAAGTTTATGGATAAAAGAAATTCTTAATTTTAACAATATATTTTATCAAAATATTTTTAAATATTTAATGGAATATATTTTTAAAATTAATTAAAAATAAATATTTATTTTTTATATTAATATAAATTCAAATATTCTAATATAAATTGAAATATTATAAAATATTATTATGATAATAATATACAATCCAAATATTTTACTAATTATATTAATATTAATTTAAATATTATAAAATATTATTATGATAATAATATTTAATACTTATATTAATATAAATTTAAATATTATAAAATATCATTATAATAATATATAATACATAATCTTAATTTTCATTAAAAAAATTATCAATTATATTTAAAATGGTTATCATATTATATATATATATATTTAATCATAAAAAATATTTTGGTATAATTTTTCATTTAATATGTTTATGCCATGTTTTTATATATTATATTATTTATTTATTTAAAATTTATATGACAATGATACAAATTTAATAAAATAATTAATAATTATTTTTTAAATAAAACTAAACAAACGTGTATTGTACGCTGCTTGTATCTACTATTTATATAAATACTAGGTAGAAGCAACGTGCAATGCACGTTTGTTTAGTTTTAAAGTTGTAAACATTGTATATAATTTTAACAAAAACTGGTACACTATTTTTTTTTAAATATATATGTAATAGAATAAATTATAGTTCTATAGTATATATAAATATGTATATCAATAATCTTTACATATATGTTGACGTCGTTTTTCGTCAACTTAAAATGTAGAGCACGTAAACAATAAAAACTATGACAAAGATGAATAGTATAGTAGAACAATGAGGATTTTTTACGTGGTTCAGCAGTTAACTCTGTCTAGTCCACGAATCTTTTTTATTAGGACTTCGGAGTTTTCTGGAAATCCTTCAGGGATGAATTCTCCAGAAATTCTCTCAAGATGACAAAATTATGTCCCCTGTAAGTGCCCATGATCTACCTATTTATAGAGGGTTCTCAGAGTTCGTTCCCACATATTTCGGGAAGATACTCCTCTTCATTAATGGGAATAATGACATTAAATTCTGTAACTCCTATATACAAGGAAACGTCCCCTGAAGACTAGGGGGCACATAACAGACTAGTTAATATCCCTTTAATGTAGGGAAGTTACAACAATAAATATCTTTTGGACGCATGGACTGTGTAACGCCCCAAACTCCAGGGAGCGTTACGGTGTGCCTTGTAAACAGTGCTAAACTCGCTAACCGAGTCATTTGGCCAAAATCGTGAACTAAGTATGATTAGCGGTTTAGGGATTAAAAACTTTGGTTAAGATGTAACGTTTCACTAGAATGTTTAGTATATACGTTGGGATCTCGAAAATATAGTTTCAGAGTCTATTACAGAAAATATTTACAACAGGCCGTTCTAAGCGCCAAAACAGGGTTTAACCCTAGTTCCACTTTAAACCTCGGCCGTGGAGGACGAGCAGCTGCATATGTACACATCATCACCTAAGCTCTCCAACTCAAGGATGGTCTAGCTTCCTTTTGCCTTTACCTGCACCACATAGCACCCGTGAGCTGAAGCCCAGCAAGAAAACATAACACTATACATATACGTTATCAAATGATTATCATTATAATCACACTGAGCATAAAGATTTCAAACCAATGAGTGAGCATCACATGAGGTCCTGATAAACCATACCGAGTGACTGACAAGCAAGTCACTAATTCAAATGGAAGAGTGGCTGCTAGGTAAGCCACTAGCCTTCAACAGGTTCTGGTAAACCATACTGAGTGACTGACAAGCATGTCACTGTTTCAAGTGGGAGAGTGGCTACTAGGTAAGCCACTAGCCTCCAAGCGCTTATTTCATTCATCGACCCTCGAGGTCGGTCTGGCATTAATGCTCTTTGAGTCATTCAATGATGATAGTCGATTAGATCTAATCTCTGTTGGCTTGCGTGATACACGCTAAGGCCGTTCTGACTAATAAGTCAGTGCAACGTGACTAGTGCCTAGTACCACTGCCGAACCTGACTAATAAATCACAGCTTCACAGTTGATACTAGCACCTTTGCCAAATCTGACTAATTAGTCAGTACCATGCACAAGTAAGCAATGCTATCAATATGTATCATATGCCAGTTATCCAAGAATAGGACATTCAGCATGCTTACTAAACAGTTGCTAGCATAATCATGATCATGCACAAAGAAAGAAACTCAAGCCCTGTCCAATCTCATATTCATCGTTCATGGCATGCCCTAATCACATGTTTCTCGTGCACCACATGCATCACATTTAATCACCCAACAGGCCTCAATGATAATCATATGCAAATGGGAAAGATTGCCTAGCATTCATTATGCTATCAATGTTTACATTTAAACATCCAACATGCATTAAACATAACCATGCATGTCACACATGGGGTGCAGTTTTCTTACCTCAAAGTCGAGCTAAAATGATTTAAAGAACGACCCTTGAGAACGATCAACTTCTAGTCCATTAGCGGCCACCTAGTCATAACCAAATATAGGATACCATCAATAAAAATGATCAACATAGGTTCCCAAACCAATATCTAGTCTCCGAGACATCAATCCCCACTTAACCGGGTACTAGGTTCAACCCCGAGGCCTAAGGCTTGAATCCCCAAGCTAAAAACACCATTTTGGTCAAAAAGGTCACCAAGGGCCGCGGCTCACCCTAGCTGCGCTGCGGCGCGCCCCTCAGACAGAGACTACCCTCCCTGCCAGACGCCTTGAGCCGCGGCGCACCACAGCCATGCCGCGGCTCAATACCCAGTTTTGCTAAAAACTCAGCACGCACCAGCTCGCCTCCCCTGCGTTTTCCCTTGGAACCAAGCCCTTCAAACCTGTCCCAAACCTTAATCTAACACCCAATTCAACCACCAAACATCCTCTACCACTCTCCCTCATCAAAACCCAAAGAAAACATCACCCAAACTTCTATTAATCCAAGCTTTCTACAAGAAATTCACAAGCTGAAAACTAAAGCTCAAAAATAGAGCACACCATTAAATTCATAATTGGAACTCACCTCAAACACGATTTTGAATCCCCTTTAATGGCTGAAACAAGTTCCCTAGCTGCTACCTTTAATCATCTAGCTCAACACCTCAAGATGGCTCTCAAAAGTTGAAGGGAAGATGAAGGAGAACCCTTGTACGGGAGAGAAAGGAAGAGATGAGGATGGCCTCTGTTTTGTTCTGTTTTCCACAGCCTTCTAAACACTCAAAGGCTGATATAAATCCCTAAGGTCAAAAGACCATAATGCCCCTAGGCCAAATAAATCCCTTTAAAGGCTTCCGAGGGTAAAACCGTCCTTTCCTGCCTATCTCGTTAATTACAATTAACACTCTCCCATTTCCGCTATTCTCAATATTCCCAAATACCAATAAATCATATCCCATTACCCTTTTATTCCCGGTAATGTTCTAGTCATCAAAATGACCCCGAGACTCACCCCGAGCCCTGAACTTAAACTCGTCATGACTAGACCGAACACTTACATCTCATGATCGTCTCATGCCGAATAGCTCGAGCCAATCCACCTTATAATGTGGCTATATTAATTAATCACAATCATGCACCCAAAATACACAATTACGCCCACAGCGGCCAAATTACCAAAATACCCTTATAATAATAAATACTCCCATATGCATGCATTCACCATCATATAATAATATAATCCACGTAAACATGCATATAATCATTAAATACCATAATAAATCAATTATGGCCCTCCCAGCCTCCTAATCAAGGTCCTAACCCATATTAGGAAATTTGGGGCATTACAGACTGCGTCTCATCAGATGGCCCACTAAGCTGTTCGAGATCAGCGATCAGCATCATGCCAGTCCAAGCATCTAGGTGAATTACGAGCTGTATAACTTTCCCCGAGATCAGCTTGGAGCAGGTAAATACCACCGAGGCCACTTCATTTCAGGCTCACACCCATGCCAAGTGTAACGCCCTGGCTACCCCAGAACAGTTACGGAGAACGGTGAACTGGAAATTTGACCCGCTACCCGAGTCCTTTGGTTAAAAACGTGATCTAAGTGTTATTATCAGGTTAAGGTAGAAAACCAGTAAAAAGGAAAGGGTACATTTCATTAAGTAAATAAACTGCTCATGAGCCTTTTAAAATGTTTACAAGTAGTTCGTAATACAAAAGAGTCGCTACAGTTCCAAATTTACAAACTCCGCCGGCCTAAGCGGCAAAAATAGGGTAAACCCCTAGTTCCTCTGAGAACTCCTTGACCGTGGCGGTCAAGCGGCCCTGTATGTACATCACATCGCCCAAGCTCTCCACTCAAGGCTGGCCAAGCTTTTCCTTTCCTTTAACTGCACCACATAGCACCCATGAGCCAAGGCCCAGCAAGAAAACATAATAAAACATGATATAATATCAACAACGATCATGGTAACCATTCAGGACTATCAGTCCAACAAATAGGTGACAATAGCCAACAGTCACAATAACGAGCATCGCTCCCTCTAGCCATGTGATGATAGGGTCACCAGGGTTTAACGGTTAAGTGATTCTTTCATATGTTCGATCAGGACAGGTGCATGGTGATTAGTCACCAACATAACCTTCCTCACGACTCTAGAGTCGAACCTATGGACAACGTCCCTTAGCCACGTGACAAACGGTCACCGGGGTCATATACCTTGGATATGGTCATCTGGTCGTAGACCAGGCAAGCGTTTATAAGTTCTTCGACCTTAGGGTCGGTCCCGCATTAATGCCATAGAGCCATTCAATGCGTGATCGTCGACTTTAGAGTCGGTCCCTGACTAGTCAGTGTCTTGAACAGGTAATCAGCATTCATTAGCATTTAATATGTAATCCACATTCACATGTATCAACCAACAAGCCTCAATATCAAACCATGCATGTCATATACCTGTACAGGGTGCAACTGTATCCATACACTGTTTTCTTACCTCAAGTTCGAGCGAGAAGTATGATAAAGACGACCCCTGAGAACGATCGGTCTTTTAATTCCTTAGCGGTTACCTAATCACAACCAATTATAACCTTAATTAATGAGAATCCATAATAATAAGGTCTTAACCTAAGCACCACCCTCGGGACCTCGAAACATGCCCACACGGTGAGTAGAATCGATCCCGGGCCTTAAGGATTGAAACCCCAAGTCAAAAACCCTTAAAAACACTCAAAACGGGGTTTGGAAGGAACAGGGTAGCGCTACAGCGCTCAACCCCTAGCGCTACAGCGCTAAACTCAGAACCGCCCAAGTGCCAGAAACCCTCCTGAGGAGCGCTATAGCGCCCTAGGGTGGGCGCTGTAGCGCTACCTCCAGCCCAAAACTTCCCTGAACCAACCTTCTTCATCTCCTTCGTTTCTAACTCGATCTCCAAGCTTCCAAAGCCTATTCTTGATGCCAAATGAACCCAAAAACCATCCCAACACACCCCAAACATCACAAGCATGGGAACCCTAGCCAAAACTCCCAACAAAACCCATGAATTCACCCTAGAAAACTCAGCTGCAAAACAAAACCAAAACAGAGCAAACCAGAGAAACTATGGTTAGAAACTTACCCAAAGCTTGGCTTATGAAGCTCTTCAATGATGGAACACACTCCCAAACTCCCAAGGCTTGCTTCCTAAGCTTGAATCCTCAAAATTGGTTCAGAAACCACAAAGAACAGTGAGGAGAAGAAGGTACGGGAGAACTCTCAAAGATACTCTGTTTTTCCATCACCTCTTTCAGCTAAATAAGGTTATATCTATCCTAGGGGTGAAATGACCATTTTACCCCTAGGTCAATTAATGGTTTCTAAAGACTCCCAAGGGCATTTTTGGTACTTTCCTCCTAACTCGTTAATCATAATTAACGCTCTCCAATTCCCGCTATTCTCAAAAATCATAAACACCAATAATTCACATCCCGTTACCCTTTATCTCCCGGTAACGCTCTAATCATCAAAATCACCCCGAGACTCAACCCAAGTACCGACACTTAAACCCGTTGTGACTAAACCGCTAATCAATAATCTACGATCGTCTCATGTCGAACAGCTCGAACAAACCCACATCATAATGTGGTCTCACATATATCATCGACATGCATACAATTAACATTATATTATAACATAATTCTCATAAACATGCATAAACACATTAAATGGCTTAATTAAACAATTATGGCCCTCCCGGCCTACAAATCCAGCCGTTAAACCACATTAGGGAATCCGGGGCATTACACCAAGCTCGGGCTACTTGATCCGAAAATACCCGACAATGGATATACCCCAAAGTTATGTCTTTCGAGCTTAGAAAGGAATTCGAGGCTACCTATCTTTGAGGTTTCCACCTGTTTTCGAGGGTTTGCATATAGATCATGAACATGCACTTTAGCTATCGCGAGCTCACACCTGATGAATCCAGCTTTCGAGGCCACAACCTCAGGTCTCGAAATCTGGGTGTAACATTTTGCCCCCTCAAAAGTATTAGTTCGAATCCCATGAGAAGGAAACTTTTGAACTACTTTCTTCGGGAACCGTTCCATCACATACTCGAGTATAGACACGCATCAGTTGAGTATTGCTTATTCAAGGTACTTGAGTGCCTTGAAACTCTGCCCATGTCTATCCGCCTACCCTCCTTTTTTGTACTATCATCTCACTTGTCCCTGGCTGTCAGATCTGATACGGAATCTGTCCAATGGCCTAGATTAGTTCGATTTAACATCTCCATGGGCCTATGAATAAGCTCCTGATCGTCTTCTTCATTTCTCTTTCACATTCAAATTCTCAGAGAGAAAAAAAACCAAAAACTTTTGCCCAGTTCTTGCATGTTCTCCAAGCCGAGAAGACAAAGCAACGCAGGACTTTTTGACTCAATGAGATCGTACTTGCAACCGCTCGTTCAATCATCCATTTCTCTGTTTCCACCGATTTCATTGTGTCAGTTTTCGGTTTATGGTTTCTTTGCGTTATATATATACACACAATTTTTTTATGCATGCTTATACTTCTGTTACACTGTAGGCATTAGGATTTACTCTCGTCCCATTTGTCCGTTCACTAGTTTAACGCACTAGGATTAGGGTGACATTAGGTTCAAACCCAGTTTCTGCGAAAAAGGGTCCAAAAATGGTTCCTTTTTTGGGTTTTCAAATTTCAGGAACTGTATCTTGTACACCAAGATATCGGGTACAAAATTAGGGTTTGTCTTTAAGGATTGCACGATTCCCAAAAATATCACTTTTTTAATAACCACCACCTTTCTTCCCTAATATTTCGGGATTTCCCATGACATATCCACCTTCCTTCCCTTCGGTGGAACACACGCTCTGGGACTGGTCTCGTCCTTTGGATCGAGCTTGCCTTGTAGCCTCGATCATTCGAGCTTAGGTATTATTTAGCTCTATACTTCTTGTTCGCTTGGCCCTCACCCTTTTACTTTCTTGTTAGATGTCGCAGAATTCGAGAAAGTGGTGGGGGTCGAAGCTCGCAACTCCCTACTCATCAGTAACTCCAAGCTCGGAATCTCCTTTCACTTGAAATCAACATTTAATTCGGGAGCACGAACTGAGGTGCGAGCAAGAGGACACTTGAAATGACCCAAACTAAACCTTATTAGGGAATTTGGGGCATTACAACACTCGAGACCACTTTCGACGTCAGATAGACGAGGTTGAAGAAGGGAAAAGGAAAACACTAAGGGTCGCCTTACATCCAGATCCGGACAACGAGCCTAGACCGATTCCACTCAACCCTTTGCTTAAAGTGACGATTGCTTTCAAGCCAGGTGATCTTCAGTTTTCACTGATGGGGGAACCCTCTACCTCGCAACCGAGGAGGGAATTTTTCGAGGCCGAGCATTATTGGAGCTCGGTTACGTCACTAGGCCAGATAATCGATGTCTTGGCCTTTCATGGTATAAGAATATCAGGCTCGCTAAGGTGTCGAGCCCCGACCTCCCACGAGCGAAGCTGCCACGCTACAGGAGATGGAAATCCTGACAGCAAGCTGAGATATGCAGCTTGGAGCCAGGAACACATGAAGGCAGGGGCGGTACTTCCCTTGAAATCTTTTTTCAAGGACTTCACATATTTTTTTGGGTTGGCCCCCTTCCATCTCAACACCAACTCTTATAGGGTTCTGTCTACCCTGAGGTCGTTGTACCACAAGCTAAAGTGGGAAGGACCATCGCCAAAGGAGATCCTGTATCTCTTTTGTTTGAAAAGAAATCCCTCCCGAGCTCGGGGAGGAGACGACTTCTACTGTCTCTCGAGCTATCCGAAGGAGAAGAAGGTGTTCGAGGATCTTCCCAATCACCCTCCTAACTTCAAGAAGGCCTTTTTCTGGACAAATGGCCTAGCCCCGTCTTGATACTACTCGTTTAGACGGATTCGTAAGTATCTCAACCTCCTTCTTTTCTGTGCTCAAACTTTGCTTTAGGCTCGTGCTTGGCTAAAATGTGCTTAACTTTCCAGCCAACTACCATCGCCCTACTCCCACTGATGAGATGAAGGAGCACAGAGAGACTCTACTCCAACTTCCCTACGGCAAGAGATCCCTTTCCTATCTCCTGCATGAAGACAAGCTCCGGGCTTGGCACTTATCACACCTTTTTATGTAGTCAAACGAGTCTGATTTGATGGTAGGTCAGAAGTATCCTTGGCGTATGATTTTCTTGGACAGGCTATGCCCCCTAGTATGGTCTCCACAGAACCCTTCGTGAATTTCTTCTAAGATCTTCTTAGCTTTGGGTGGAGTCACACACCGAAGTAATGGCATGGAATATCCTCTTCTATACAGCCTTCCATATATAATGGTATAACGAGGGATTTGATACATCAACCTTCGAGCCTTGGTCCGTTCTTTCGGAAGGATGCCGGTCTCGAGATATTCAACTATCGGAGTTATCCAGGTAGGCTCGGAGTCGATCATACACACGTCCTCATGCTCTGGCTCGTCAATACTAGGTGCCGAGAGATGTTCAATTGGCACGACATTCAATTCGTCATTTTCGATAGAGGTAGCGAGCCTGGCTAAGGCATCCGCATTCGAGTTCTGCTCTCGAGGGACCTGCTCTATCGCATAGAACTTGAAATGTTCCAATGCTGATTTTTCCTTTTCTAAGTACGCTGCCATTCTCGTACCATGAGCCTAGTACTCTCCCAAGATCTGGTTAACCACTGGCTGGGAGTCGCTGTAGCAATGTATTGCTTTAGCTTTAAGCTCTTTGGCTATACGAAGTCCCGCCAATAGAGCCTCGTACTCAACCTCATTATTCGACGCGTTGAAGTCAAATCTCAGGCAGAGTGAAGTCTTCTACCTGCAAGAGTGATCAAAATTACTCCTGCCCCCAACCTGTTTTCATTAGATGACCCATCGACGTAAAGTTTCCACAGCTCGTGGGTCGGGGTTGTAACTTCATCGTTGGTCATGCTAGTACACTCCACTATGAAGTCTTCCAAGGCTTGCCCCCTAATGGTCATCCTTGGATGATAGGTGATCTCGAATTGCCCGAGTTCAACGGCCCATTTAAGAAGTCGACCTGAAGCTTCCGGCTTAGACAATACTTGTCTTAGTGGTTGATCAGTTAGTACATGGATGGGGTGCGCTTGAAAGTAAGGTCGAAGTTTTCGAGATGAGTGAATTAAGCTGAGAGCTAGCTTCTCCATCAAGGGATATCTTGATTCTGCCCCCAATAACCTTTTACTGACGCAATACACGGGCCTTTGCACCTTTTCTTCCTCTCGTACGAGTACTGCACTTATGGCGTGCTCGGTTGTAGCAAGATATAAGTATAGAACTTCTCCCGTAATAGGTTTCGACAAGATAGGGGGTTCTGTAAGGTGTTTCTTGAGTTCCTGAAAAGCCAACTCGCATTCCTCTGTCCATTCAAATTTCTTGCCTCCCCTCAACAGGTTGAAAAACGGAAGACAACGGTCTGTAGATTTTGATATAAACCTACTTAGTGCCGCCATCCTGCCTGTCAAACTCTGGACATCTTTGTGTTTTCGAGGTGAAGGCATATCGATCAGGGCCTGGATCTTATTCGGATTAGCCTCTATTCCTAGAGCATTTACAATGAAACCCAAGAATTTTCCTGAAGATACTTCGAAAGAGCACTTCTGAGGGTTAAGTTTCATGTTATATTTCCGGAGCACGGCGAAGCATTCTTCGAGGTCATCCACATGGTTATTGTTAAGTTGAGATTTGACTAAAATATTGTCAACATAAACTTCCATGTTGTTCCCTATTTTCTCGGAGAACATCATGTTCACGAGCCGCTGGTTAGTGGCTCCAGCATTTTTGAGCCCGAATGGCATGACGTTATAACAATATAACCCTTTATTTGTTATGAAGCTCGTATGTTCCTGGCCAGGAGCATGCATGGAAATCTGGTTGTATCCAGAATAGGCATCCATGAAGGACATTAGTCCATGCCTTGCCGTGGCGTCGACGAGCTGATCAATCGGTGGTAAAGGAAAGCAATCCTTAGGACAGGCCTGGTTGAGGTCCGAGTAGTCAATGCAGGTTCGCCACGTTCCATTAGGCTTCGGGACCAGTACCAGATTGGCCACCCAATCGAGGTAAAAAGCATCCCTAATGAATCGGTTTGCCTTTAACCTGTCGACTTCCTCCTTTAGGGCCTTTTTCCTATCGTCATCCAGTTGTCTTCGCTTTTGTTGCTTCGGCAGGAAGCTTTTATCGATATTTAGCAAGTGGCTCACTATATTTGGACTTATTCCTACCATGTCCGAATGTGACCACGCGAAGACATCCTGGTTTTTCTTCAAAAAGCAAATTAATTGCTATTTAGTCTCTTCATGGAGGTTTTTCCCGACCTTTACCGTTTTTAGGGGGTCTGATTCCTCGAGCATGATTACTTCGAGCTCTTCTAATTGTTCGAGATCATCTCTTTCCTCCACTCTTGGGTCGATTTCTTCATCTATCTCCAAGATTGTCCCGTCTTTATTCTGAATAATGACGAGCGTTTGTGCGCTTACCTGCTTCTTTCCTCTTATGGAAATGCTATAGCATTCCCTCCCGGACAACTGGTCTCCCTTCAATGTCCCGATGCCACTAGAAGTCGGGAACTTGATGGCCAAATGCCTTACAGACGAGACTGCCCCCAACCCTACTAGGGCGGGTCTCCCGAGCAGCACGTTGTAGGCCGATGGCAGGTCCACTACTACAAACTCCATCATCTTGGTTGCTGAGACTGGATAGTCTCCCAAGGTTACAGGGAGTTCTATGGACCCCATACAGGCAATCCCCTCTCCTGAAAAACCGTACAAGGTCGTTGCACAAGCGTTTAGGTCTCGAAGCGCGAGTCCCATCTTTTCTAAGGTGGCCTTATAGAGAAATGTTCAATGAGCTCCCATTGTATATGAGAACTCGGTGAACTCTCTTATTCGCAAGCTGGAGAGTGATGACCAGTGGGTCATTGTGGGGAAACTGAACATGGGACGCATCATCCTCAGTAAAGGTTATCGAGTGAGATTCAATCTTTTGGCACTTTGGAGCACTAGGTTCGGGTTCATAGGGGGACCCATCCCCAGTTTGTAGCTCATTCACATATCACTTTTGGGCATTCTTGCCCGTCCCTGCGAGATGAGGCCCTCCCGAGATGGTTATCACATCTTCTCCATCAATCGGAGGGGCCTATCCTCTTCTCTAGCTCGGGAATTATTGTTTTGAGCAGGCTGCGGCGCAGCTGTCCTCTGGCTAGTAGAAGCCTGATTATTATTCTGGTTCCTGACATATTATCTGAAGTATCCTCTCGAGATCAGTCCTTCGATCTCGTCCTTCAACTGCCTGCATTCATCAGTAGTATGCCCAGTATCTCTGTGAAATCGACAGAACTTGCTAGAGTCCCTCTTAGACTTCTGATTTCTCATGGGGTCTGGACGTCTGAAAGGGACCTGGTTTTCATTAGCATGGTATATATTCTCTCTAGACTCGTTGAGCTCGGTGTACACTTTGTACATGGAGAAATACCTTTCCCCTTTCTTCTTCTTTCCCCCTTCCGCCTCGGGGTTGCTTCCTTCATTCTTCTTCCTTTTAGAAGGGTTTTCTGCAGGGGGTTTCGAGGCTGATGGGTCCGCCAAGGCTGAGGCTGAGTTTACATTTATCGTTGTAGTTATGGGCTGAGAGGTCATGTTCAGCGTTGACCTCGCCTCTTCTACATTGACAAACCTCTGAGCTCGTCTATTAAACTCGGTTAAGGACCTCACAGGCTTTCTCTGCATATCATCCCAGAGGGGACTTCCTGGCATTACCCCAGCTTGGACGGCCATTAGATGACCGCTGTCATCTACATCCCGAGCTCAGGCAACCTCCAAATTAAACCTTGTAAGGTATCTCTTCAACGTTTCATTTGGTTGTTGCCAAACGTTGGTCAGGGTCGATGCCTCGGGTCTTACCTCGATCATGGCTCTAAACTGCTTTTTGAAATCTTTTGATAGCTGATCCCAAGAAGTGATTGAATGTCTCTTATATTTTTCGAACCAGTTTTTTGCTGGCCCTGTAAGCGATGCTGGAAATAACATGCATCTGAGCTCGTAACCTACATTACTTGCTCTCATTATGGTGTTAAATGTACTCAAATGACTGTACGGGTCAGATTTTCCTTCAAAAGGAGGGACATGAGGAATCCGAAACCCTTGAGGAAACGGGGTGTTGGAAATATGGGGAGCGAATGGTTCGAGCTCCTCATCAGAATCCTCATCCTGATTTCGACCTTGCTCATTCTGTAAGAGCCTAAATGCCCTTTCCAGCTGATCAATTCTTTCTTGAACAGGGTTCGCAGGGTGTCTTGCTTTAAATTGGCTATCATTGATCACAATTCCAGGCTCGCGCCTTCGTAGGGGATCTTTGCGTCCATTTAGGCGATCTCTCAGGTCCGGGTTCGATGGATTACCACTACCCCGATTCTGATTCAGGTGCTCCTGCAGGTCGGAGCGGTTCCTATGGTTTCTAGTATTTCTTCGTCCTTGATCTTACATGCTGACTGATCTGGCGTCTCCGGAGTCATCACTGGCGAGGGTTATCACATGATTGTTCCGAGTCAGATTTCTTTCATGCTGCCTCGTCTCTGCAGTGCAAGATCGAGACATTTGGCTTCTTGCAGGCTGATCACCTCTTCGTTCTCTAGTAGCCTCTCTATTCCCCTGTTTCCGTCCTGCCCGCCTCGCCTCATCACCTCGAGTTGGTTGTACGTTCCTCCGAGGTGGTGAGGGTATCTTATTGGTGACGGCGGGAACCATATGAGTGACGGTGGCTGCCAACCATTTCGCGGCCTGGATGGCCCCGAGTTCGCCCGTGCTGACTCGGTAACATTCTGCGTATTACCAGGAACCTAAGTCCGAGCCTCTGCAGGGGCTCGGTTATTCCCAGTTTCTGCTGGTAACTCCACAGTCGAGTTAGCCGGAGCCCTAGCCCAAGTGTTTCTTCAAGGTCTCGAGGGTCCAGGTTGCTTTGCTGGTGGCGGAGGTTGCTCCACTCCTCTTGTGGCAACATTTTTCCGAGGTCGCCCACGAGGCCTGCGGGGAGGAACATGAACATCTCGCAGAGGTGGATCTTGGCTCTCCTGCAGAGGTTGAGGCTGAGTCGCCTGCGCATCTATGGCTAGCCTAGCCAACTCTTCATTCCGCTTCTTGGCTTCAGCCAGTTGTTTTCTTAAATTTCAGTTTTCATGTTCCACAACGGGGACGTACCGTTCAGGATTATAGTACATGTCCTCATCGTCCCTTGGAGCCGGAGGTGCTAGAGGTCCTCGAGAATCGGAGGACTCACTTCTCTCATTAGGTTCAGGATTCGTCATCGGCTGCTTCCCAGGGCACAGTGGATAATTTTCTTCAAGAATATTGTGATCATTCGCAGCCATAGCTGATTAGGGTTTGTATTGCTTAAGGCTCTCAATGAAAGCACCAAACTGTTGACGCCGTTTTTCGTCAACTTAAAATGTAGAGCACGTAAACAATAAAAACTACGTCAAAGATGAATAGTATAGTAGAACAATGAGGATTTTTTACGTGGTTCAGCAGTTAACTCTGCCTAGTCCACGAATCTTTTTTATTAGGACTTCGGAGTTTTCTGGAAATCCTTCAGGGATGAATTCTCCAGAAATTCTCTCAAGATGACAAAATTATGTCCCCTGTAAGTGCCCATGATCTACCTATTTATAGAGGGTTCTCAGAGTTCGTTCCCACATATTTCGGGAAGATACTCCTCTTCATTAATGGGAATAATGACATTAAATTCTGTAACTCCTATATACAAGGAAACGTCCCTTGAAGACCAGGGGGCACATAACAGACTAGTTAATATCCCTTTAATGTAGGGAAGTTACAACAATAAATATCTTTTGGACGCATGGACTGCGTCTCATCAGATGGCCCACTAAGCCGTTCGAGATCAGCGATCAGCATCATGCCAGTCCAGGCCTCTAGGTGAATTACGAGCTGTATAACTTTCCCCGAGATCAGCTTGGAGTGGGTAAATACCACCGAGGCCACTTCATTTCGGGCTCACACCCATGCCAAGCTCGGGCTACTTGATCCGAAGACACCCGACAATGGATATACCCCAAAGTTATGTCTTTCGAGCTTAGAAAGGAATTCGAGGCTACCTTTCTTCGAGGTTGCCACCTATTTTTGAGGGTTTGCATCTAGATCACGAACATGAACTTTAGCTATCGTGAGCTCACACCTGGCGAATCCAGCTTTCGAGGCCACAACCTCAGGTCTCGAAATCTGGGTGTAACACTATATGATATCTAAACAGAACGTTGACATATATATATATTTACATAACTACATGACATATATATAAAATACAATAATATTTAAAAAGAAATTAATAATAGAAATAAAATAAAAATAGAAAAAGTCATAGTGTAGATAGTAATACACATGCATCAACTATTTTTCGTTTCTAATGTTGTTGACGCGGTTTTTCGCCAACACTGAATTATATTAATAACTAGGATGGATTAGTGCTTAATGATAAACCGTACTAAGAAAGTGATAATACTCAAGGATGTTGGAAGTCAACTGCAAAGAAAACGATCACTCCTTTTTACGTGGTTCGGAAGTTAAAATCCCCCTAGTCCACGAGTCTGTGTTATTACTGTGTCTCTCTCTATAATTTTACAGCCCTTGCATTACAGAAAAAATCTCACCTTCAACACTACCCATGGTCTTGGTATTTATAGGAGAATGACCCCTGGGTAGGTATTGGGGTCATCCCGTGATCCCTTGATCCCTCGCATCATCTCTGTCACATCAATGATTAATATTTACATTTCATATTAAAGTGTGGTCTAATCATTAGGTAAAATGGATCATGGGACACATGGTCTAATTTAGGCATGTGATATCTGATCACGCACGTTTATATTGCGTATCAGGGAATTCGGGATAAAACAGACACGTGATGTCTGTTCACACACGTTTACATTGCATAGTCAACGTTATAAAGATCCTGTGACATGTCAGACCTTTGGCGTACCACGAGCTAGCGTACTATAAGCTCGTGCCAATGGATGTTGTATTCCACAAGTGATTCCAGACAGTATGTTGCCACAAACCCATCAGCTCGTGCTATTCTGTCTATGGAATCGTGCTAAACTTCCTCGGATAAAAGGTGGGCACGTGGAACATCAATTATATCATTTTGCTTGCCAGCTGTACTCGAGCTGCTTGAAAAGGTACGTGCTGATTTTCAGGGCGTACAAATGTATTTCACAATGTCCTTTGATGAATTTGATGAATAAAAAGAGCTTCAATCACTTGATATAAAATAAACTATCACACAAATTTATAAGATAAAAAAATAATATGTATGTCTTTATTATTTTTAAATGAATATGATTTAATTATTTAAATTATCATTAAATATCTTTAAAATATTTTATTTTAATTAATTAATTAATTTAATTTCGTTTAAGATTATGTTTGTCCTAGTTTTTTAATTTGGCAGTAACAACAAAATATTATATATTATATGTTTAATATAATATTAAGTTTAATTAAATTTTATTTAAGTTATTAAATATATGGTTTTATTATTTTAAATAATTATCATTGTAAAATATCTCAAAATATCCTATTTTAATTTGTTTAATTAATTATTTATTTATTTAATTTGATTTAAGTTTAAGTCATGTTTACAATCTACAGTTAAATATAATAATATTCTGTTAAATATAAAAATATTCCGTTAAAGTTAACGGAAAAAAATAAAAAACCATTAAAATCAAGAATTTCTGTCATTTACACACTTTTTATATAGAAGAGATACATACACACACAATGGAATTGAATCTTTGTCTCATTTCCTTATACTCACACATCTAATTATTTGAGTTAGGGGTTTGTTTGGGACAAATTTTTGAAAAAGCTAAAAGCTACTTAAAGTGTTTGGTAAACATTATAAAATTAGCTTATTGAATAAGTTATGTAAAAGCTACCACTAAAAGTTAAAGATGACACAATTCAATTTTTAGCTTTTCCAAAAGTAACTTTTTGAAAAATCTTCGAAGTAAATGTATTTTTTATCTAATTATATTTACTTCTTTATTATATATTACTCAAAATAAAAATATTTAAAATAAATTAATATGATATAAATCACATTTAAATTTTAAATATATTTTATTTTAGTAATTTTAAATTAACAAACCACCTTAATATATAGAGTTTATTATACATTATAATATTATTTTTGCATCTCATAATATTTTTAAATTATAATTTATCATACATATATCAATTTCATATTTTAGAAAAATAAAATAAAAAATAGAATCAATACAATATTTATATTAAAATTTACTGAGTATGTTTAGTATTTGTGAATTTGTTTTAATAAAATAAATATAATATCTATTTTGGTCTTTTAATATTTAACAACACTCTAATCATATTTATATAGTTTACCAATCATTTTGATACAACTTTTCCAGCTCACAACACTTTAAAATTGATAATTTATCAAACATTCAGCATATATTTTCCTCAACTTTACCTCTTAGCATAATTACAACTGTTTTTCCCCATAGCACAATTGTACCAAAGTGGTCCTTATAGTCTCAAGTGGCACTAGAGTCGAACCCCTTCAACACATCCTAACTTTCTTATTTTCATTCACTATCATTAATCTCGCATCACTCTTTGCCTTGCTTTCTCTCTTGTTAATTATATATCTAATTTCTCTTTCATTTTCTCTATTCACTCTCTTCCACTTAACTTTGTCTCTCCATACTATCTCCCCTTTCTCATTGTTTTCTCTTCTATTTTCTTCAATCTTCAACCCTCTCTTTGTTCATTTATTTTCTATGTCATCTCTATATTTGTCTATCTTGTCTCTCATATCAATTTCTCATATTTTCTTTATTTATATAATGTTTTTTCAATTTAAAATTTTCATTTTTTTTATAAAAAAATTATAGTTCTTTTACTTTAAGAAAATAGTTTGCATACACATTTTTTTTATTTAAAATATATATAATTGTAACTTTAGTCTTTAGCCAACTTTTCACTAACGAAGATACAATAATACTAATGAATCTCACCACAGAAAAAAAAAACTATATTTTAGCATAGTACTATATTGTGAGATTAACATAATGCAATCAATATTTTAAATAACCATATACACACAAAAAATATTATCATTTAATAACAACAAAAAGAATTACTTGTGACTAAAAAATAGCATTTACTCACAAATTATCACTAATGTAGTTTTATTATATATAATAATAAAAAAATTTGTGACTAAAAACACATTTAATCACAATAAAATTTTATTTTTGTGGCTAATTTTTTTAATCATAGACTTTTAGTGATGCCAAGGGTAAAATAATATTTTTTTAGTTCCAATTTCTTACTTTTAGTCACAAACACTACAAAAAAAATGTACCCTTTAGTGAAAACCTTTTAGTCACAAGAAAGTTTTTTTTTGTGATTCAATGTTATATTAGTGACAAATTGTGATTAAATATGATTATTTAGACACAAGTTTTTTTTTTTGACTAAATACCACTTGTAGTCACAACAAAAAATTACTTATGTCTAAAATATCATATTTAATCACAAATTATCACTAATATAGTTTTAGTCACAACCTATTATTTTTAGTAATAAAGTTTGTTGAGACTAAAAACATATTTTATCACAGCAAAGATTGTGATTTTTGTAATTAACACATTTAGCTATGGATTTGTTTAGTGATGAATATAGGTAAGATGATATATTTTTAGTAACAAAATTTTTAATTTCAGTTATAAATTTTGTTGTGACTAAAAGTAAGATTTTCACAGTGAAACTTTGTTGTAACTAGAAGTAAGATTTTTTGTAATGATAGATCAAGAGTTGCCTCTACATAATTTATCAACTTTTCAACGCTAGCTGTTGTTTTCGTTTCAATTTCCAATAGAATATCATCGCAACTACCATAAACTAATTTGGGATAAAATGATGAATATTTAGGAGATAATTAGTTATTAATTATGTAATATTGTGTAACTTTTGGACATAATTATTTGGAAAAGATAAATTTACATAAATATGAGAAAAATAAACATACTTTCTATATTTATGGGAAAAAAGTAATTATACAAACTATGGTAAGTTTTGGAAAAACAAAGTTTAAAATATGAAAATTCTATAAAATATATATAAAAAATAGATTACCATAATTATAAATACACAAAACTTTCTCTCATTATATTCTCTCTCTTCTCTTCCTCACGATATCTCTCACTTTTCTTCTTTCCTCCTCTCTCCTCCCCCATTTGATTCCCTCATCTCAACCCTTTGTCGACGATGCCACCTCCGCCCCTCTATTTCTTCTTCTTCTTCAGATTTGATTTTATTCTTATTATTTTTGTTCTTTTTCACATTTGATTTTGCCATTTCAAATTTTATTTTGCTCTTCGTATTTGATTTTTTTTTCCTTTCAGACCTAACTGTAACCAATTACTATCATGATCTGTTTTGATTTCTAGTTTTTTTTTCCAGATCTGTTTAAGTAACCAGGTACAATGACACCTGATTATATATATATATATAATTTTTTAGACCTAGTTGTAACCAGTTTTGATAACAATTAATATATATTGTTTTTAGATCTTATTTTGTTTTCACACCTGACTAAGTAACCAAGTACCATGGTGATTAATTCTTTTTTTTTTAGATCTGATTTTTTTTTTTTAAACCTAGATATAACCAGTTACGATTATGCAGAACATTTTAGATTTTTTGTTTGGATCTTATTTGTTTCCAGGTCTGGCTAAGTAACTGGTTACCATCGCAACTAGTTCTTTTTTTCATATCTATTTTTTTTCAAACCTACCTGTAACCAGTTACCTTCAAGATCAATTTAGTTCATTTTTTTTATGTCAGTTTTTTTTCTTCCCAATTCTCACTAAATAATCAGTTACAATTCAGTTGGTAATTTGATAATGGTACATTACTAAAAAAATTAAAATTATTTTTATAGTTGTAACTAGTTACTACAACACCACCTAAAAAATTGTTACACCCAGATTTCAAAACCTGAGATTGTGACCTCGAAAGCTGGATTCTTCAGGTGTGAGCTTGTGATATCTAAAGTGCATGTTCGTGGTCCAGGTGGCAACCTCGAAGCAAGGTGGCAACCTCGAAGTTCTTTCTAAGCTAGAAAGACATAGCATCAGAGTATATCCGTTGTCGGGTGTCTTCAGATCAAGTAGCCTGAGCTTGGCATGGGTATAAGCTCGGAATGTAACGACCTCGGTGGTATTTACCCGCTCCGAGCTGGTCTTGGGGTAAGGTGGCTAGCTCATAATTTACCTAAAGACCTGGTCTGACATGATACTGATTACCGATATCGAACGACGTAATGGGTCATCTGATGAAACGCGTTCTATGCATTTAAAGATATTTATTGTTGTAACTTCCCTACATTAAAGGGATATTAACTAGTCTGTTATATGCCTCCTGGTCTTCAGGGGACGTTTCCTTGTATATAGGAGTTACAAAATTTAATGTCATTATTCCCATTAATGAAGAGGAGTATCTTCCCGAAATATGTGGGAACGAACTCTGAGAACCCTCTATAAATAGATAGATCATGAACACTTAGAGGGGACGTATTTTTGATATCTTGAGAGAATTTCTGGAGAATTTATCCCTGAAGAATTTCCTGAAATATCCAAAGTCTTAATAAAATTGACTCGTGGACTAGGCAGAGTTAACTGTTGAACCACGTAAAATTCTTGTTGTCTTATTAGATCATTCATCTGCTTCATAGCTCCTATTGTTTATCTGCTCTACATTTTAAGTTGACGAAAAACAGCGTCAACAGTTTGGTGCTTTCATTGAGAGCCTTAAGCAATACAATCCCGGATTAGCTATGGCCGCGAATGATCAGAATATTCCTGAAGAAAACTATCCACGGCGCCCTGGGAAGCAGCCGATGACGAATCCTGAACCTGAAGAGAGAAGTAAGTCCTCCGATTCTCAAGAACCTCCAGCACCTCCGGCTCCAAGGGACGATGAGGACATGTACTATAATCCTGAATGGTACGTCCCCATTATGGAACTTGAAAACCGACAGTTAAGAAAGCAGTTAGCTGAGGCCAAGAAGCGGAACGAAGAGTTAGCTAGGTTAGCCGCAGATGTGCAGGCGGCTCAGCCTCAACCTCCGCAGAAAAACCAAGACCCACCTCCACGGGACGTTCATGTTCCTCCCTATAATGCCCCGAATTTCCTAATAAGGGTTAGGACCTTGATTAGGAGGCCGGGAGGGCCATAATTGATTTATCATGGCATTAAATGATCATATGCGTGTTAATGTGAATTATATTATTATATGATGATAAATACATGCATATGGGTGTGTTTATAATGATAAGGGCATTTTGGTAATTTGGCCTGTGGATGGCATATTTGTAAATTGGGTGCATGTTGTAATTTGTGAATGAGATTTTGTTATTATGGAGATATATTCGAGCTATTCGGCATGAGACGATCATAGATTATGAGTTAGCCGTTTTGTCATAATGGGGTCAATTTTGGGGTAATAGAAATGTGTATTTCATGATAAATGGGGAGTATTTGAGATCAGGATGGAATTCTAGAAGTTTTGACTATAATGTCCCCAGGGGTGTTTTCGAGACCTCGAGTCTTAGGTTTTATTTGAGGTTACTTAAGCTCGAAGTAGCTTGTCAGATAAGAACGTACGTTAGAAAATCTCTCTCTCCCTTCCCGATAGCCTATTTTACCGTTCGAAGCTTTCTTAAAGGAATTTCGAGTTCTAGGAGTCGGAATCAAGCGAGGGTCGGGGCATAGCAATCCTAGGAAAGATTAGAAGCTTCTTAACCGAAGGATTTGACAGAAAACAACCCAATCAAAGGTAATCTAAATTTGAAGTTTTGAGTTTCTAAAGTTTTTAAGCTTAGAATTGGACTTTGTGAATTGTTGAGTTTTTGGTTGGTTTGAACCTTGGGTTTTGAGGGTTATGGAGCTTCGGGAAGCTTGGGAACTTTGTTTTGATGATTGGGGAATGTTTGGGTATGATTTTGGAAGCTTTTAGAAGTTGAAAACACGTTTGGGAATGGCCCAGGGTTGGGGGCTGCGGCCCTAGCTCGATGAAGCAGGTGCCCCAATTCTGACCTTGCTGGGCGCCGTAGCCCTTGGTGTTAGGTGCCATGGCACTTGCCTTAGAAAATTCTGGGGGCCGCAGCCCTTGCCCTGTTTTTACCCCGTTTGCTCGTTTTGACCCCGAGAACTTAGCTATAGGCCTCGGGAGTGTTCCTACTACTTGGATTAGTTTGGGTTATGTCCCGGAGGCTAGATATTGGTGTGGTATCCTATGTTGATCATTATTATTGATGGTGTCCCATATTTGGTTATGATTAGGTGACCGCTAAGGGCTTAAAGGTTGATCGTTCTCAAGGGTCGTTCTTATATTGGTTCTAGCTCGAATCTAAGGTAAGAAAACTGCACCCTGTGTATATGTGACATGCATGGCTATTATTGATGCATGTTGGTTGATTATAAAGTATGACATGCATGGCTATTATTGGTGCATGTTGGATTGTTAAATATAATGCATATGATTCACGAGAAACATGTGATTAGGATATGCTTTATATACTGAGTATGATATCGTTTAGAGCTTGAGCCTCTGTGTTCGTGCATGGTCCTAATTGTACTTGTACTAGTTAAGTAAGCATGCTGAATACCTTGTATATGGATATTGGACATGTGATATATGTTTGGTGGCATGGCTTACTTGTGTATGGCACTGGCTTATTAGCCAGAATCGGCAATGGTGTTAGATCCATATGTGAAGCTGTGACTTATTAGTCAAGTTCACAATGAGTTGAACACTGGTCGTGTTTTACTAATCTAAGAGTCAGAAATGGCATAGCGTTATGAACGCCGAGCCAAGTGAAGATTAGATCTAATCGATATCAGCATTGCATGACTCATATGGGGTATTAATGCTGGACCGACCGAAAGGTCAATGAAAATTATAAGCGCTTGGCTAGTCTGAGATTAGTTATTCAGAGCCAGGGCATATGGCCCTGGTGACTGTTTGTCACATGGCTAGGGAACGCTGTTCCATAGTTATGACTCTAGAGTCAGGAGGAAGGTTATGTTGGTGACTAATCACCATGCACCTATCCTGTTAAAGCTAGTGAGATGCTCACTTATTTGTTAAGCCCTGGTGATCCTATCGTCACATGGCTAAAGGGTGTTGTTCCCATATTAGTGACTTTTGATATCTGTTAAGCCCTGGTGATCCTATCGTCACATGGCTAAAGGGTGCTGTCCCCATATTTGTGACTTTTGTGATAGTCACCTATTTGTTTGGACTGTTGGTCCTGAATAATTAATACAATCATTGCTGATATTATATCATGTTATATTGTGTTTTCTTGCTGGGCTTCGGCTCACGGGTGCTATGTGGTGCAGATAAAGGCAAAAGAAAGTTGGACCATCCTTGAGTTGGAGAGCTTAGGTGATGAGGTGTACATATGTAGTGCTCGTCCACCATGGCTGAGGTTGAGAAGGAACTAGGGTTAAACCCTGTTTTGCCGCATAGAACGACCTGTTGTAAATATTTTCTTGTAGTAGACTCTGAAATTATAATTTTGGGATCCCAGCATATACATTAAACATTCTATTGAAACGTTACATCTTATCCAAAAATTTTAATCCCTAAACCGCTAATCATACTTAGTACACGATTTTGGCCAAATGACTCGATTAGCGAGTTTAGCACTGTTTACAAGGCACTCCGTAACGGTCCCTGGAGTTTAGGGCGTTACAACTTGGTATCAGAGCGAGCCAAAGTTTATGGTTCCTGAAGACAAGCTGGGCATGTACACTCATCACTGAAGATAGCTTCACTCATGGGATGGTAACTATTTCTGTAGTTATGTGCATAGCTGCTTAAATAGAATGTAAATGTTTTACCTACACATTGTATTAGGGAGCATGAGATTCTGATAGAGCTTGGCTCTTGACTATATGATTATATGCTCCGTGAATATATATATATGATTGTGATCATATGATTGCATGCTCCATGAGTATATAATTGTGATATTTGCATGCTGGAGTTGAAGGCATGGTGTGAATGTTGGAAGAGCAGGGATTATGAATAATGTATGAATGGCATGGGCATGTTTTTAGCACTACAAGGGGTTAATGATTGTGGTGTGGCAAGATTTATCCCGTGGGGGAAAGCCCTTGATATGTTTATTGTGATTAATGGGTCAAGTTATTGACTGCAGGTTTTATCAGCAGGTTTATATTCAAGGCAGATAATGAGGCCTGGTGGTAGTTATACAGGGGCTGGGAGTTACAGTCAGGGTATCAGTTCTACATCTGCTCCCATGAATTTTCAGCAGATGCTTACATATTTGTAATTAAGATTGCAGAGGCATGAGGAAGAGATTAGGTATTTGAAGCAACAGCGGAGTCTGTTGGGGAGTGCCTCTTCCTCTGCTATGCCAGGAGTGGCATCAGCTTTAGCTCAGCCTAGGGTTGAGAATAGATGGGAATTTCTCTGTGGAAGATTCCTGAAGTATTACCCTCCAGTCTTCGAGGGATGCCTAGATCCATTCAGAGCTGAGCAATGGATGGGCATGATTAGTTCCATTCTAGACAGTATTGGGCTGGTAGGTCACGATAGAGTGATCTGTGCTACATGTGTACTGCGGGATGATGCCTGGACGTGGTGGGAGGTGGTATCCCAGACACGAGATACAGCTGTGATGGATTGGAAGGAATTCAGGTAGCTGTTTAATGAGAGGTATTATTGTGATGTAGCCAAGACTGTGAAGATGAATGAGTTTCTGAATCTCGTTCAAGGAAAGGCATCAGTAGCAGTATGTTAATAAATTTGATGGGTTGGCCAAGTTTGCTTTTGATAAGATACCCACAGATATAGCTCGGAAGGAAAAGTTTATTCAGGGGCTGAAACCTGATATAGCTCAGGGCATTAGAGTTGCCCCAGTGCATGAAGTCTCTACCTATGTTCAGGTGGTAGGGAAGGCTCTTGCTGTTGAGAGCGCAGGACATCAGATTGGGCAGCAGAGTGCTGGAAAGCATGGGGCTCAGATAGCGGTATCTCCACTTATTGGAGCAAGTAAAAAGGAAGGCCGGAAGACATATCCGATATGCGCTCAGTGCAAGAGGCATCACCTTGGAGTATGTCGAGCAAGGGCATGTTTCTCATGTAGGATGTTTGGACATCGTAAGAAGAATTTCCCAATGTGGAAGAAGAATGAGAAAAAGGGGATGGCCAGCTCGACCTCAGCTCGAGTGTTCATTCTGATGCAGTCGAAATCACAGACTGAGACTAGTTCCTCAGGGGTGGCAGGTTAGTTTTCTAGTTTTGATTTCTAAGTTATACTGATTGGTTTTGGTGCCATGCTGTCCTTTTGTTTGTTGCATATACGGAAGCATAAGGATGATACGATGATCACATGGTTATGTTGTGATGGAAATGTAGTATGGTATTGGCAATTTAAGGGATGAATTGGGTTATGGAAAGGACTCATCAGTGATTTTGATAAAGCTGGTTATGACAAGCTTTTGTTTAATCCAGGGTTTGGATTGATCAAGTAATTAAAGAGCAATCTTAAATGGTAAGGAAAGTATAGTAACTCTTGGGCTTGAGAGTGGAAAGCCTTGTGATAATCGGCATGGTACATGGTTCTACATACTTATGATACCTGTAGCGAGAGTTAGAGCTTGTTGTAGGGAGGTGCATGGAACTCTTAGCTAGCGTGGTGGATACCACCTAGATTGTGTCAGTGAGATCAGGACAGACTGGATTAGTCTGTGGGTTTTGAATGTGTTTCCAGGTAGTCTACCAAGGCTTCTTTTTATGAAAAGAGACTAGAATGGTGATTGGATTAGTGCCAGAGATGGAATCAGATGTAAACACTGTTTCGAGTGGCTCAGCGAAGTTATAAGAATTAAAAGTTTAGTTGCCGAGTAAGATGGAATTCCTTAAGGTGGATCTTGGATCTGGTTAGGACCAGTTAGAGATCAGAGAAAGGAAATTATATAAAGGATTGTGTTGGTATCAGATTAGGGCACTGCGAGTGCTAAGTATGTCTTGAGAACTGGTTTAATGCTAAGTGTTTGTGAATCAGATGAATGGTGCATTCAAAGGTTTATTTGAATGGGATTTGTGATTGTTTTGGACAATGGTATTGTGGTATCTTCTTTGTGGAGATTTGCCAAGGTTGAAGAGTGCCTTAGGGACAGGAGCGTCCATGAGTGGTAAAGATGTTTTAGGTGCCTTGGGAAAGTGTTCTGGGTCTTTTATGGACCAGGATCAGTTAGTGGATTGTTATGACATCCCAGTAATAGAGAAAAGTGATTGCCTATGCAATATGTTGATTAAAGGATCTGACTGGAACTAGAGTAGAGTTCCTGGTGGGCCAGGTGGCCAACTTATTGTTTGAGATTTTTATCTCAAGGAAGATAAAAAGGAAAGATGGTTAAGTGTGCCACAGATAGGAAATATTGAATGGAATGCTTTAGCTGGATTAGCTAAGAGTTGTACAGTGAAAGATATGAATTTATTATGGTATAGAGATCGGACTTGGGATCCGATGGACATTGAGATTAGCTGGGAGATTATGGATGAATCTCATGTTATTCTTTTATTCTTTTCATTCAGGCATCATGGAAATGTAATAGGATATGAAATCTTTATAGTGATGGCCTGGAATGGAGAGGGATGTAGGGGATGTATGATAAAGTTCTTAACCTGTTAGCAGGTCAAGATAGAGTATCAGGAATCAGCAAGGCCATTACAACCTTTGAGTATTTCATAATGGGAATAAGAGAGCATCATGATGGGTTTCACGGTGGGATTTCCAGGTTAGTGGATCAGCATGAGTTGGCATTGAGTCATTGTGGACTAGTAGTCCAAGTGAGTTCATTTTGTCAGTAAAGATAAGTAAATAGTACAATTGACCGGTATTCAAATCTCTTGTGAAAGGGATAAAGTGCCTTCATGAAATTCAAGGTCTATCTTATTAGATGAAGACTTTATTGGGACTTCCAAGTTTTGGAAGGGTTAGAAGGCCATGAGAATAGAAATATAATTCAGTACAGAATATTACTCTCAGACTGGTGGTAAATCAGAGAGAGAGGGTTATCCAATTATAATTGGAAGAACATCTTATAAGATGAATGAGGTAATATATATATCTGGATCCTGAGGTGGTTCAGGGGACTAATGAGATTACTAGGGAGTGGAGCTTGGATGCTCACTTCTCAGAATGAACGGAAAAGTTTTATTGAATTGAAAAATAGGAATGTGGAGTTCTAGGTAAAAGAATGTATTTCCTTTAGAGTATCACCATGGAAAGGGGTGAGGAGTTAAGTCAAGCTAAGCCCTAGATCATCTCAGTAGTTAGATCCTGGATTGGTCTGGATAGAGTATCTTTGGCACTGTCAGTTGTATACAACGTATTATGTATTTCCAAGCGGTGGACATGGGTTAAAGGAACTTATGAGTTGAGTTATAAGAATCTGAAGGTTGAGGTTAAGTATTCTGGTAAGGAATAGCCAGTTCAGATTGTGACAGAAGTAATAGGGTTCCATTGAACAGAGTGTACCTTGAGTTAAGGTAACGCTACAGAGATAGTGAGGTCGAGGAAGCGACCTAAGAAATTGGAATCAATTGAGCAGAATTGTTATTTCGAGTTGTTTGAGTAAATTTTGAGGACGAAATTTCTGTAAGGAGGGGATAGTTGTAATGCCCCGAATTTCCTAATAAGGGTTAGGACCTTGATTAAGAGGCCGGGAGGGCCATAATTGATTTATCATGGCATTAAATGATCATATGCGTGTTAATATGAATTATATTATTATATGATAATAAATGCATGCATATGGGTGTGTTTATAATGATAAGGGAATTTTGGTAATTTGGCTTATGGAGGGCATATTTGTAAATTGGGTGCATGTTGTAATTTGTGAATGAGATTTTGTTATTATGGAGATATATTCGAGCTATTTGGCATGAGACGATCATAGATTATGAGTTAGCCGTTTTTTCATAATGTGGTCAATTTTGGGGTAATAGAAATGTGTATTTGATGATAAATGGGGAGTATTTGAGATCAGGATGGAATTCTGGAAGTTTTGACTATAATGTCCCCAGGGGTGTTTTTGGGACCCCGAGTCTTAGGTTTTATTTGAGGTTACTTAAGCTCGAAGTAGCTTGTCAGATAAGAACGTACGTTAGAAAATCTCTCTCTCCCTTCCCGATAGCCTATTTTACCGTTCGAAGCTTTCTTAAAGGAATTTCGAGTTCTAGGAGTCGGAATCAAGCGAGGGTCGGGGCATAGCAATCCTAGGAAAGATTAGAAGCTTCTTAACCGAAGGATTTGACAGAAAACAACCCAATCAAAGGTAATCTAAATTTGAAGTTTTGAGTTTCTAAAGTTTTTAAGCTTAGAATTGGACTTTGTGAATTGTTGAGTTTTTGGTTGGTTTGAACCTTGGGTTTTGAGGGTTATGAAGCTTTGGGAAGCTTGGGAACTTTGTTTTGATGACTGGGAAATGTTTGGGTATGATTTTGGAAGCTTTTAGAAGTTGAAAACACGTTTGGGAATGGCCCAGGGTTGGGGGCCGCGACCTTGTTCTTGGGCGCCGCGGCCCTAGCTCGATGAAGCAGGTGCCCCAATTCTGACCTTGCTGGGCGCCGCGGCCCTTGGTGTTGGGCACCGCGGCACTTGCCTCAGAAAATTCTGGGGGCCGCGGCCCAAGGTGCCAGGGCCGCAGCCCTTGCCCTATTTTTACCCCGTTTGCTCGTTTTAACCCCGGGAACTTAGCTATAGGCCTCGGGAGTGTTCCTACTACTTGGATTAGTTTGGGTTGTGTCCCGAAGGCTAGATATTGGTGTGGTATCCTATGTTGATCATTATTATTGATGGTGTCCCATATTTGGTTATGATTAGGAGACCGCTAAGGGCTTATAGGTTGATCGTTCTCAAGGGTCGTTCTTATATTGGTTCTAGCTCGAATCTGAGGTAAGAAAACTGCACCCTGTGTATATGTGACATGCATGGCTATTCTTGATGCATGTTGGTTGATTATAAAGTATGACATGCATGGCTATTATTAGTGCATGTTGGATTGTTAAATATAATGCATATGATGCACGAGAAACATGTGATTAGGACATGCTTTATATACTGAGTATGATATCGTTTAGAGCTTGAGCCTCTGTGTTCGTGCATGGTCCTAATTGTACTTGTACTAGTTAAGTAAGCATGCTGAATACCTTGTATATGGATCACTACAAGAAAAAACAGTATTTATAACACTTAAAAAGTGCTATCTGGGACTATTGATAGCACTTCTGAAAATGCTAACGTAGCCCATGTTATTAAAAGTCCAGTCTTTTCTATAACATTTTTTGAATGTTATGTTCGGTGTTATCTTAAACTATTCAATAACACATTTTTAGGTGCTATAATATTCAAATAATAACATTTAGATAGAGTTTTTGATTATAAATTTGAAGTTTAATCTTGTACTTTTTTCATAACACTTTTCAACTGTTACATTTGATTATTTTGATAACATTTTTAGTTTGTTATATTATATAAACCATATCAATTTTTACGCTTATAATATGTTTTTAAATCATAACATATTAAAAGTCTAGTAATAAAATTTTGTTACTTTAGTGTAGATAATATATTTTAAATTTTATTTTGATAAATATACTTATAAGGTTTTTTTTTAATTAAAAGATTTTCATTATTGTATTTTGATAAAAAAAAAATCAAAATTAATCATAAAATGTAATTCTCAATAGATTGATAAACCACAAGTATTACATTAATCAATAACTAATTCAAACCATGAATATGTCTAATTCATGAGATCTTAGTTCTAACTTAAATTTGAAAGCATAACATAATAAAGTAATATAATCTTGAACATTTTTTACTTTAAAAATGAAAAACAGAAACATTACAAAATACACAAAAGTAAACCATGCATGAAACTTGCTCCATCCTTCAATTCATCATCCAACCAAGTACTTGCTGCTGAAGTTATTTGTTGCCATCTGAAGCTCTCTAAATTGAAATCTCCTCAGGTTTCCAAGGCAAACCTCCTCATGATGTTGCTCTGAAATTTTTTAAAACACTGCAAAATTTAGTCAAATAAACAGTATGGTAATAGTTCAAAAGCTTGGCATCTATCACTCTCTAATCCAGTGAGTCAAAGAGACCTCTTCTATGCTCATATAAGTTGCATATTAATTACAATGATCAAGTGTCATCAAAGGTGAGTACAAAAAGTATCCTAAGCAGTCAACACTTAATGATCCTTTGGCAAATTTATCATGACAGCAGAAAAGCTACAAGTTATACTATTATAATAATTAGTTTTTCAAAATTGATAAATCAAATCAATAAAATTACTCATAAGCAAAGGAGATTACATAGCAAAAAGAGATTGAGGCATAGAGAATGTTTCAACAATTTACGCTAGCAGCAATTTATTGTTTCAACAATTTACTAGTTGCTTCATTAACATAGATATGAATATAGTAGACAATTTTATAGAGAGAGCTACAATTATAATATGAGATTCAGATTCAGATTTTACCCAAAATTGCAGAAAAAAAAGATGACACTTGGATTTCTAGAGAAAATCTAAAATGACAGAGAGAGGCTCAAATTTTACACCTTAAACATGAAATGTTGAAATGAGATAGATAAATGCTTCAATACAAGGGAAATGAGATAGGCATGCCATTGCACACACTGATAATGATAAATGAAACCTCAATCAGAATTAGTGTATAAGAACTAGACTAGATCAGTAAGTTTAGACAACATTAAAGCACTCTTCTGGATTAAGGTTGTTGTTGTTCAACAATATAAATAACATCAAAGCAATACTAGTTCCCTTTTATAACACGTAATAAAGTCAGAGAGAAACTAACATCAACATCAGATAAATGCCCTGCCATTATTCGCAAAGGTTGTATTCTTTCCATAGACCATATCCTTGCTGTCCGGTCGTGTGATGCACTAGCGAAATAGTGTCCTACAGGACTATACTGCTCCGAGAATTCATAACCAAAGAAGTTATTATATAACATTAAAATCATTACTAAGGAAAGATGACCATTCTTTAATGTGGTGAAGGGAAAGAGAAGAGACAAAGTAAAGAAGTCAAAACAATTGTATGGAAGAAAATAGTAATAACACAAGTAATTGAATAGGTACAAAAGTAAAACCAATACCCCTAATATCGCTTTTTTTTTAACTTGAATTTAAAGAAGCAAATTCTTTTTGAGAGAAAAAAAAAGTAAAGTAGAGGAAAATCTAAAATTGTATAACACCTTATTCAATATATTTATAAAAGTTATAAATTTTAGAAAATTGCATCCAAACAAGAGAGAAAAAAAATCTCAATTTTTATTTGAATCCAAACAAGAGAGAAAAAAATCTTTTGGATTTTCTTTTTTCCATCCTAGAATCCAAATTCCAAATAGAGGGCAAATGTTTAAGTGGCCAAGAAAGGAAACTAAAAAGGAGAATGCACACACACACACACATATATATATTGGCCACTCATTTCATGTCAAATCAACAGCAGAGATGCAAAAGAACTGCTAATATGAACAATTTACAACTGAAAATGATGAGATATACCTGTACATCCCATACTGGGTAATTATGACCCTTGTAGCAAACAAGATTTGCATTTAGTTCAGTGCTCCATAACCGAACTGCACGAAAACAATGTAATTCTTTCATAATCAAAACAAAGAGGGAAAGAGGGAGAGAGAATAAATGACTGTACTTGTTGAATCGGCTGAAGAGGAAAGTATAAAATCTCCCATAGGACTAAAAGAAGCTGAATAAACTGGTCCTGAGTGCCCCTGAAATAAGGTATAGGGTCTTTTTCCTCCATTTGAACCAAACTCATTTGGATTTGCATCATCGTCACCCTGCAAAACAGCTAATAGCAGCAGTATTTTAAAAATAAGATATGCTTTGACCAAAATACAGAATACAGAGCAAACAAAACATACTTTTCAACAAACTAACATAGCTTTAATAAACCTAAAGAGATATTACCATCCTTAACTAGCTTTTAACTCCATGACTGCCAGCAATTTTTTAACCAAATGTTTGTTGCACTTACAGCCGAAAAAACCTAGCAATTTATGAAGGCTTAAATTGTGTTTCTATATATCCTAGACTAATTTATACACTGTAAAACACGTGCATATCTTTTTTTAACTTTGATTTATGTACAAGAATATCTCAACACAGTAGAAACAGAGGATTGACTTACTACCAACAGCCTGTTGCCCAAGCTTTGCCATATCCCAAATCTGCACAATGTGTACCAAATTTAGTAGAAAACACAAACAATTGACATGTCACATGCAACGAAAATGTAATCAAGAAAAAACCTTCAGCGATGAATCTGAAAATCCAGCAGCAGCCAATGACCCGTCAGGGGGTATAGTTGAACAGTTTAAACTAGAAAAAGATAAACAGGAAGATAAGAAATTGAGAAATTTTTTTTTACTAAAACAGAAAGATAATGTTGAACCGAAAAAAAATCGAGGACAATACCCATTATGTGCATTGATAAATGTATAAAAACTAACGGATGGCAGAGCAACACTGCTCAGCTGTACATGGTTTCTCAAGTCATCAAGTATAAACTGCTCAACCTCTACTGAACTGAAGCAACAAAATAAAAGATTAATCAAATAACCTAGATCAAAAGTTAACATTACAAAAACAGTGGTAGATTTCCCTTTTTTTTGCTAGAATAAACATCATAGGTATGCAAACACTAAGACTAAATCCCTCTTAAAGACTTCGATTGGCAGAGAGAATTAAAACTAGAAACAACATATTCCATCATAAAAAGATCTATTTAAACTATCGAGAATAGTCACATTCACACAAAACCAATATACATAAACTATGTTCCTCAAGCTATACAAAAGCTAAAAATATGCATCCTCATATCTGACAGCAACTATAAAAATATGGCAACTACTTAAATTTCCTATTACTAACAAACATATATGGGAAACTGTCATATAGAAAGAAAAAAAAAAACCTCTTTTAGGCTACTAAATAACTCTCTGTAGGTTGACCAAGTTTTAAATAATTAATTTAGAAAAGAAGAATGATGCTTATCATTCCTAAATAATTTTGAATGAAAATGAAAAAGGGAAAAACATGTGATAAATACTGAGATCAGAAGACAAATGAAAAAGGAATGAATAAAAGACATTTAGATTCCATTTTAACTTCAACATACCAACATGAATCAATGGATCATAAGTGTAATACTTAGAGCACAAAGAGGGGGTAACAGAAAAAAGCAAACCCGATTGAAACAAGATAACTTTGTTGACTCACCCCCCAATGTATTTCCTTCTGATTAATCTGACTGACTGCATCCTGGCTGCTGCCAGTCAATTTAACAGCCTCCGCATCATCAGAAATTGAGTTGGGCTGTCCAAGAGAAACTGCAAACCAGTACACATGCATACATTACACATCATATAAAAATAAAGGAAGCATTTTTACATAAGCGGTAAAAGAAGAAACATGTACCTTGAAAGTTGATATGCTCATTGATAATACCAAGTACAGTGGTAGATTGAGACTTATGCAGAAATTGCAGAAGAAGCTCATAAGAATACTGAGAAGACAACAAGTCATGAGTTTTTTTATACTGCTGCCTCACTGATTCAAGTATACGTATAAATAAGAATTCAGGCAAACAATGGAACCATGAAACACACAAATTTTACTAAAAGGAGCAAGAAAATTTATTGAGCTTGTGAAACAGAAGTACCAGAATAGAAGACAGACCCAGATTTATACTAGTTTTTGTCTCCTTTCATTTATACTAGTTTTTTCAAACAACTTCTTTTTTGTCTCCTTTCATTTATACTAGTTTTTTTCAAAGACAAAACAATATTTTTATGATTGAAACACACACAAAGTAATAAGAGAAGAGCAGCAAGAGCATATCCTCAAAAAAGGAACAAAAAGAAAATTAAAAAAAAAATATAAATGATCCTACCTACTGAAGTAAAGAAAGTAAACACATATATTTAAAACTATTTGAAGAACAAGACACAAAGGAAATTTGTAAAGCTTGAGAAGAAGAAATTTGTAAAGTTTGAGAAGAAGAAGATTTGAACATGGCAGGTGGGTCTTTTGCAGGTTTGGCCATGGAGAGAGCAGATCAGTACCAAGGAAAGGTCACCTCCTATGTTATCATCGCCTGTCTTGTTGCGGCCATTGGAGGGTCGATATTTGGCTATGATATTGGGATTTCAGGTTAGTGATTTGAACCTTTTTTTTTCATAAAAACAAATTTTTGTTTCTGATGAGAGAATATACTTTGTTATCTGTCATAATTTAGTTTCATTATGAATGTAGTATGGACCTTTTTTGTTCTTTAGTTTTTGGAGTCAAAGGGCGAAAAGTTAGGCGTGTAAAGTTGGAAAATTTTCATTTCAAATAAAAAAAAGGGTTAAATTTGGAAAGGGTGTTAGTGTATTGCTCTCTCTTTGATTATAAGAAAAATAAGTACTTGGATTTAAAATTAAAAAATAGGGCAGTGACAGCCTACTAAAAATAGCTATATAACTTGAATGTAACCTCAGTTTATTTTTATTTTTACTTTCAAAGTTAACATATATTTGAATGATCATATAGACAAGTTTGGATACTCAATTGGGAAGATTGAAGTAGAAAAATGTCTCACTATAGAACACATATGAAACAGGAGGAGTTGCATCAATGGATGGATTTCTTTCCTACTTTTATGAACAACCATAGTTTATTTTTTTTACTTCCAAAGGGAACATATTTTAAAGGAACATATAGACAAGTTTGGATACAGGAGAAGATAAACCAGAAAATAAAACTAGGCTGCATAGCACACCACTATCAGAAACAAAATTCCCATAACTAGCAGCATGTATAGCATGTTGTAAACAGTAAACACAACTAGGATAAACAAACAAACTATATACAGAAACATAAAACACAAAAACTCTAAATCTAAAACCAATATAAAAAACAGAATACCCAAAGATGATGCCTAAGAATAATGGTACAAGTTTAATCATAAATGTGATAATAGACAAAGAACAGGGACTTTAATTTAAATTACAACATCACCAAAGGATGAAATAAGACTTAGCAGGCTCTCATTAAGATCTCTTTTGAATAATAAACAAACTATTATTTTGGCATAATGAAGATTGAAAAAGAAAACAGGGACATACGCATAACCAAGAGTGGCTATACTTATGAGCCCAAGAAGCAAAGAACCTTGAAACAGCATGCTTGGAACCTGCACCAGGTCTCCCATGGCATCAGGATTAGATGAAAGCAGCAGACCAACAACAAACATTGAAAAGGACAATGCAGCACCTGTAATGACACCTTAGAACAAATAATAAAACTTATCTCAAACTAACACTTAAACAATTAAACAAACTGTTATGAACAAAAACGAATTAAGAACAAGAAATTTTCAAATAGGTTCTTCAACACGCAGCAAGAACCAACACTTTCACAACATTTGTGCTCTCAAAAGTTTATCTCTTAACACATAAAAGCTCTTTGCTCTTTCTTGTATTCTTGCTCAGCTAAATGGAAAAAATTACTAGCAAACTAAAGCATGAAGAAAAAAATAACAACTTTTCCTCAAAATTGGGTTAAAAGATGAGCAATATTTGCTGACAAGACAATATTGTAAAACATGAAAAATGATCACCAATCACATAAATTTGACTTTCTTATAACAACACATTTATAAAAACCTCATTTCTCTTACAGGTTATGTATGCAAGCCACCCTTTTGAAAAGATGGTAGAAGGCTAACTTGGACTAAAACAAGATACAAATGGCTTGAGAATGCCCAAAGAGGGTGATATGATATCTTTTATGAACACTTAATAGAAAGTAAGGAAAAAACACTGAGCAAGATACTTACCACTGAAACTGAAGTTACAAGGTCATACATCATTATCCCTGCATCTGCTAGAGCTACACTAGCGCATGAAATCACAATAGGCAAATCACCTACAAACAAAAAAAGGATAAAGCCAAAGAGCATGCTAATTACCTTGCTTTCTTGTATACTGAACAGGAGCTAAATTCTGACACGGAAAGACCAAATTGCACAAGAACATAATAAATGAATCTTTACATTTCTTGCACTTCTTATAGTACTGCAAGAACCCATTTTTTCTATGATTGCAAATAGACATTAAATTTTTTTGTTAATATATAATCTCATCTAAGCATTTATACTTATTCAAACAAAAAGTAAGATTCCTATATCCCAGACATCCTTCACATGCTGGCCAATTCCTATATCCCAGCTAACACTCAGCACAATGTGGCTCATCAAAACAATAACTTACAAGTGCAACAAAAAGAATCTTCGGTGCACAAGTAAAAATTCAAATCATGTATCAATAAGACATTATAAATAAACTATCACAGGTACTTAGTAATTGTACTTTATGAAAACTAAAATGTGAGAAAGGAGGCATCATACTGTGCCTAAGCATAACATGAGTTTGGAAACTCAAAACAATTATCAAACCCATAAATGTTGTAGAATAACCTCACTAAAGTCAAACCCGTCGAATAAACCACCGTCGCAAGCACCGTCGCACCCACGAGCGAGACACGCCGTAGAACCACGAGTCAAGCCTCCATGTCACACGACCCAAGTCGTGGGCCTCCACCACCTTGTTACACACCTGCAACAAACAGAGAGAAAGAAAGAAAGATTGAACACTAGAGTAGCTCAGAGAGAAAGATAGAGCGAGAGAGAGAGTTACCGTTGAAGAATGATGTCGTCGCACTGTCCCTCTCCAAAGCTAGTTTCCGAGAGAAGCCCCTGCACACTTCCATTCACCCGTCGACCATGTGAAAGAAATAGAGGGAGAAGAACAGAGAGAAAAGAGATCGAGAGAGAGTCGGAACGGTTAGGGCAGAGAGGTTCCATTTCAGAAAGAGAGCTTTTTGTTTTTCTTTTGTTTTCTGATTTTATATAATCAGATTGTGAATTAAAAGGAGGGGACGAAGTAAAGGCGCCATATTACTATTTTATTTGGCGCCTGAATTTCATTTGCTGTTTACTCCGTGTTTTCATTTACTTATTCAACAATAGCGTTTTAAAAATTATGTTATATTTTACCGTAATATTTACTCATATTTGTTGTAGTGGATATTGGACATGTGATATATGTTTGGTGGCATGAATTACTTGTGTATGGCACTGACTTATTAGCCAGAATCGACAATGGTGTTAGATCCATCTGTGAAGCTGTGACTTATTAGTCAAGTTCACAATGAGTTGAACACTGGTCGTGTTTTACTGACCTAAGAGTCAGAAGTGGCATAGCGTTTTGAACGCCGAGCCAAGTGAAGATTAGATCTAATCGATATCAGCATTGAATGACTCATATGGGGTATTAATGCTGGACCGACCAGAAGGTCAATGAAAATTATAAGCGCTTGGCTAGTCTGAGACTAGTTATTCAGAGCCAGGGCATATGGCCCCGGTGACTGTTTGTCACATGGCTAGGGAACGCTATTCCACAGTTATGACTCTAGAGTCCGGAGGAAGGGTTTGTTGGTGACTAATCACCATGCACCTATCATGTTAAAGCTAGTGAGATGCTCACTTATTTGTTAAGCCCTGGTGATCCTATCGTCACATGGCTAAAGGGTGTTGTTCCCATATTAGTGACTTTTGATATCTGTTAAGCCCTGGTGATCCTATCGTCACATGGCTAAAGGGTGCTGTCCCCATATTTGTGACTTTTGTGATAGTCACCTATTTGTTTGGACTGTTGGTCCTGAATAATTAATACAATCACTGCTGATATTATATCATGTTATATTGTGTTTTCTTGCTGGGCTTCGGCTCACGGGTGCTATGTGGTGCAGATAAAGGCAAAAGAAAGTTGGACCATCCTTGAGTTGGAGAGCTTAGGTGATGAGGTGTACATATGCAGCTGCTCGTCCACCACGGCCGAGGTTGAGAAGGAACTAGGGTTAAACCCTGTTTTGCCGCATAGAACGGCCTGTTGTAAATATTTTCTTGTAGTAGAATCTGAAATTATAATTTTGGGATCCCAGCATATACATTAAATGTTCTAGTGAAACGTTACATCTTATCCAAAAAATTGAATCCCTAAACCGCTAATCATACTTAGTACACGATTTTGGCCAAATGACTCGATTAGCGAGTTTGGCACTATTTACAAGGCACACCGTAATGGTCCCTGGAGTTTAGGGTGTTACACTCCCCGCAGGCCTCGTGGGCGACCTTGAAAAAACGCTGCCACAAGAGGAACGAAGCAACCTCCACCACCAGCAAAGCAACCTGCTCCCTCGAGACCCCAAAGAAACACTCGGGCTAGGGCTCCGGCTAACTCAACTGTGGAGTTACCAGCAGAAATTAGGAATAAGTGAGCCCCTGCAGAGGCTCGGACTCAGATTCTTGGTAACACACATAATGTTACCGAGTCAGCACGGGCGAACTCGGGACCATCCAAGCCCCGAAATGGTTGGCAGCCACCGTCACCCATACGGTTCCCACCGTCACCCATACGGTTCCCACCGTCACCAATAAGATACCCCTCACCACCTCGGAGGAATGCACAACCAACTCAGGGTGATGAGGCGAGGCTGGCAGGACAGAAACAGGGGAATAGAGAGGCTGCTAGAGAACAGAGAGGCACCTAGCCTGTGAGAAGCCAAATGTCTCGATCTCGCACTACAGAGACGAGGTAGCATGAAAGAAATCCGTTTCGGAACAATCATGCGACAAGCCTCGCCAGTGACAACTCAGGGGACACCAGATTAGTCAGCATGTATAATCAAGGACGAAGAAATACTAGAAACCATAAGAATCGCTCCGACCTGCGGGAGCACCTGAATCAGAATCGGGGTAGTGGTAATCCATCGAACCTAGACCTGAGAGATCGCCTAAATGGGCGCAAAGATCCCCTGTAAATGCGCGAGCCTGGAATTGTGATCATTGATAGCCAATTTCAGGCGAGACCCCCTGCGGACCCGGTTCAAGAAAGAATTGATCAGCTGGAAAGGGAATTTAGGCTCTTGCAGAATGAGTGAGGTTGGAGTCGGGATGAGGAGCTCGAACCATTCGCTCCCCATATTTCCAACACTCTGTTTCCTCAAGGGTTTCAGATTCCTCATGTTCCGCCTTTTGAAGGGAAGTCCGACCCGTACAGTCATCTGAGTACATTTAACACCATAATGAGAGCAAGTAATGTGGGTTACGAGCTCAGATGCATGTTATTTCCAGCATTGCTTACAAGACCTGCAAAAAATTGGTTCGAAAAATATAAGAGGCATTCAATCACTTTTTGGGATCAACTATCAAAAGATTTCAAAAAGCAGTTCAGAGCCATGATCGGGGTAAGACCCGAGGCATCGTCCCTGACCAACATTCGGCAACAGCCAAGTGAAGCGTTGAAGAGCTACCTTACAAGGTTTAATTTGGAGGTCGCCCGAGCTCGGGATGTAGACGACAGCGGTCATCTAATGGCCGTCCAAGCTGGGGTAATGCCGGGAAGTCCCCTCTGGGATGATATGCAGAGAAAGCCTGTGAGGTCCTTAACCGAGTTTAATAGGTGAACTCAGAGGTTTGTCAATGTAGAAGAGGCGAGGTCAACGCTGAACATGACCTCTTAGCCCATAACTACAACGATAAACGTAAACTCTGCCTCGGCCTCGGTGGACCCATCAACCTCGAAATCCCTTGTAGAAAACCCTTCTCAAAGGAAGAAGAATGAAGGAAGTAACCCCAAGGCAGAAGGGGGAAAGGTATTTCTCCGTGTACAAAGTGCACACCGAGCTCAACGAGTCTCAAGAGAATATATACCTGGCTAATGAAAACCAGGTCCCTTTCAGGTGTCCAGACCCCATGAGAAATCAGAAGTCTAAGAGAGACTCCAGCAAGTACTGTCGATTTCACAGAGATACTGGGCACGCTACTGATGAATGCATGCAGTTGAAGGACAAGATCGAAGGACTAATCTCGAGAGGATACTTCAGACAGTATGTCAGGAACCAAAATAATAATCAGGCTTCTACTAGCCGGAGGGCAGTTGCGTCGTAGCCTGCTCAAAACAATAATTCCCGAGCTAGAGAAGAAGATAGGCCCCCTACGATTGATGGAGAAGATGTGATAACCATCTCGGGTGGGCCTCATCTCGCAGGGACGGGCAAGAATGCCCAAAAGCAATAAGTGAACGAGCTAAAAACTGGGGATGGGTCCCCTTATGAACCCGAACCTAGAGCTCCAAAGTGCCAAAAGATTGAATCTCAGCCGATAACCTTTACTATGGACGATGCGTCCCATGTTCAGTTTCCCCACAATGACCCACTGGTCATCACACTCCAGCTCGCGAATAAGAGAGTTCACCGAGTTCTCATTGATAATGGGAGCTCAGTGAACATTCTCTATAAGGCCACCTTAGAAAAGATGGGACTCGCGCTTCGAGACCTAAAGCTTGTGCAACGACATTGTACGGTTTTTCAGGAGAGGGGATTGCCTGTATGGGGTCCATTGAACTCCCTGTAACCTTGGGAGACTATCCAGTCTCAGCAACCAAGATGATGGAGTTTGTAGTAGTGGACCTGCCATCGGCCTACAACGTGCTGCTCGGGAGACCTGCCCTAGTAGGGTTGGGGGCAGTCTCGTCTGTAAGGCATTTGGCCATCAAGTTCCCAACTTCTAGTGGCATCGGGACGTTGAAGGGAGACCAATTAGCCGGGAGGGAATGCTATAGCATTTCAATAAGGGGAAAGAAGCAGGCGAGTGCACAAGCGCTCTTCATTATTCAGACTAAGGACGGGACAATCTTGGAGATAGATGAAGAAATCGACCCAAGAGTGGAGGAAAGAGATGATCTCGAACCATTGGAAGAGCTCGAAGAAATCAGGCTCGAAGAATCGGAGCCCCCGAAAACGGTAAAGGTCGAGAAAAACCTCCATGAAGAAACTAAATAGCAATTAATTTTCTTTTTGAAGAAGAACCAGGATGTCTTCGCGTGGTCACATTTGGACATGATAGGAATAAGTCCAAATGTGGTGAGCCACACGCTAAATATCGATAAAAGGTTCCCGCCGAAGCAGCAAAAGCGAAGACAACTGGATGACGATAGGAAAATGGCCCTAAAAGAGGAAGTCGACAGGTTAAAAGCAAACCGATTCATTAGGGATGCTTTTTACCTCGATTGGGTAGCCAATTCGGTACTGGTCCCAAAGCCTAATGGAACATGGTGAACCTGCATTGACTACTCAGACCTCAACAAAGTATGTCCTAAGGATTGCTTTCCTTTACCACGGATTGACCAGCTCATGGACTAATGTCATTCATGGATGCATATTCTGGATATAACCAGATTGCCATGCATGCCCCTGACCAGGAACATACAAGCTTCATAACAGATAAAGGGTTATATTGTTATAACGTCATGCCATTCGGGCTCAAAAATGCTGGGGCTACTTATCAGCGGCTCGTGAACATGATGTTCTCCAAGCAAATAGGGAACAACATGGAAGTTTATGTTGACGATATGTTATTCAAATCTCAACTTAACAGTAACCATGTTGATGGCCTCAAGGAATGCTTTGCCGTGCTCTGGAAATATAACATGAAACTTAACCCTCAGAAGTGCTTTTTCAGAGTATCTTCAGGAAAATTCCTGGGTTTCATTGTAAACGCTCGAGGAATAGAAGCTAATCCAGACAAGATCCAGGCCCTGATCGATATGCCTTCACCTCGAAAACACAAAGATGTCCAGAGTTTGACGGGTAGGATGGCGGCGCTAAGTAGGTTTATATCAAAATCTACAGATTGTTGTCTTCTGTTTTTCAACCTGTTGAGGGGAGGCAAGAAATTTGAATGGACAAAGGAATGCGATTTGGCTTTTCAGGAACTCAAGAAACTCCTCGCAGAACCCCCTATCTTGTCAAAACCTATTACGGGAGAAGTTCTGTACTTGTATCTTGCTACGACCGAGCACGCCATAAGTGCAGTACTCGTACAAGAGGAAGAAAAAGTGCAAAGGCCCGTGTATTTCGTCAGTAAAAGGTTACTGGGGGCAGAATCAAGATATCCCTTGATGGATAAGCTAGCTCTCATCCTAATTCACTCATCTCGAAAGCTTTGGCCCTATTTTCAAGCGCACCCCATCCATGTACTAATTGATCAACCACTAAGACAAGTCTTGTCCAAACCAGATGCTTCAGGTCGACTGCTTAAATGGGCCATTGAACTCGGACAATTCGAGATCACTTATCACACAAGGACGACCATAAGGGGACAAGCCTTGGCAGAATTCATAGTGGAGTGTACCGGCATGGACAACGATGAAGTTATAACCCCAGCCCACGAGCTGTGGAAACTTTACGTTGATGGGTCATCTAATGAAAATGGATCGGGGGCAGGAGTAATTTTGATCACTCCTGCAGGAAGCAGATTTCACTCTGCCTTGAGATTTGACTTCAGCGCGTCAAATAACGAGGCCGAGTACGAGGCTTTACTGGCGGGACTTCGTATAGCCAAGGAGCTCAAAGCTAAAACAATACATTGCTACAGCGACTCCCAGCTAGTGGTTAACCAAATTTTTGGAGAGTACCAGGCTCGTGGTACGAGAATGGCAGCATACTTAGAAAAGGCAAAATCAGCATTGGAACATTTCGAGTTCTATGCGATAGAACAGGTCCCCCGAGAATAGAACTCGAATGCGAACGTCTTAGCCAGGCTCGCTACCTCTACCGAGAATGACGAACTGAATGTCTTACCAATTGAACATCTCTCGGCACCTAGTATTGACGAGCCAGAGCAGGAGGACGTGTGTATGATCAATTTTGAGCCTACCTGGATGGCTCTGATAGTTGAATATCTCAAGACCGGCATCCTTTCGGAAGAATGGAGCAAAGCTCAAAAGTTGATGTATCAAATCCCTCGTTATACCATTATAGATGGAAGGCTGTATATAAGAGGATATTCCATGCCACTAATCCGGTGTGTGACTCCACCCGAAGCTAAGAAAATCTTAGAAGAAATTCATGAAGGGTTCTGTGGAGACCATACTGGGGGGCATAGCCTATCCAAGAAAATCATACGACAAGGATACTTCTGGCCTACCATCAAATCAGACTCGTTCGACTACGTAAAAAGGTGTGATAAGTGCCAACGATTCACCACAATTCCTTGAGCTCCACAATTCAAACTAACTATGATGACCTCCCCATGGCCATTTACAGTATGGGGAATCGACCTCATAGGCTCCCTTCTGACTGGCAAGGACAGAGTAAAATACGTGGTAGTCGCCGTAGATTACTTCACAAAGTGGACAGAAGCTGAACCTTTGGCGACAATAACCTCCAAAAAAGTCCTTGACTTTGTGGTGAAAAACATCATATGTCGATATGGGATGCCGAGGAAGATTATGTCCGATAACGGAACCCAGTTCGACAGCGATCTGTTTACCAACTTTTGTAGAAAAAATGGAATAATAAAGAGCTTCTCGTCAGTGGCCCATCCCAGGCGAATGGCCAGGTCGAAGTTGTAAACAAGACTCTAAAAAGTTCGCTGAAGAAAAAGTTGGAAGAAGCTAATGGAAGATGGCCCGAAGAATTGCCCCAAGTCCTATGGGGATATAGGACCACGATCCGTACATCAATAGGACATACCCCGTTCTCTCTGGCGTACGGTTGCGAGGCTATGTTGCCAATCAAGGTCGAAATTCCCACAATTAGAGCCCTCGCTTATGATCAAGCCTCAAACCACTCTCAGCTCGAAGAAACTCTTGACCTGATCGAAGAAAGAAGGAACGAAGCTCAATTAAAAAATGCTGCATACCAACAACGAGCTACCCGGTACTTCAACAAAAGAGTTCGGGATCAAAAATTTGACATGGGAGATTTGGTGCTAAGGCGTGTATTCTTGGAAACACGAGATCCAGCAGCTGGCGTGCTCGGGCCAAATTGGGAAGGACCCTACCAGATAGAGTCAGTCATCCGACCCAACGTTTACAAGTTGGCGAGATTGGGTGGAAGTCTAGTACCACGAGCATGGAATGGAAAACACCTACGACCTTACTATCAATAGTATAGGAAGGATGTTGCCTATAACCATGCTTGTTTATCTGTACTGTTTTTCTATTTTTGGATTTTTTTTCAAATAAAGTTTGATTTCGTTTAATATGCTGTATTTTTTGCAATCGCTCTTAATTTAATAACCTATGGTCTCACTCATAAGATATTAAGGGGGCATCAGTGGCACATATACCACCAGCTTGAAAAAATAAAATAGTATACACAAAACACATATAAGTGTTTGGACGTAACCAAATACGCGAGCTAAGACAATTTGGATATAACCAAACTGTCAAGAGTACACAAATATTTGGAGATAACCAAACTGGCAAAAGGATAAAAATGTTTGGATGTAACCAAATATGCAAACTAGATTAAAAATATAAGTGTATGGATTACAAACCTAACACGACCTTAATAGGTTTGGAACAAACCAGCTAAAACTAATCGACAGTAAGTTGGAGCATAACCCACTTCGTGTTAAGCCGAGATCGAGGCTAGACTATCTTGCAAGACAATAGTTTCGACCTCATAACCCCGGAGAGCTAACCGAGGAAGAGAAAAAGTAACTAAAAAGTAAGATATAACTAAACCATTTTCATTACACACCATACAAGTACTTTTGGGTGCATGGTAAAAGTAATATCCGACCTTGACAAATAACGAGATCGGAAGCGGATAATTCAAGCAAACTGTCCATGAATGCATTGAACCTCGAGCTTAAATCCAAACTATGTTTGTGTGATTAAACAGGCATATATGACACTTTAATATAAAATGTGCGAAATATTTCAACCCGAGAAATGTAAAGCATATATATTAAAATGAAGTCAAAAAAATTGTATCAGCCCCATGGGCATAAATTAAAAGAAAACAGTTACAAAAAATAAAGGGACGCAGCCCCGAGGTATCATCTAAAGAGAAGGAGCAATCTCCTTGGCCTTCTCAGCATCAGCGTCCTCCCCGATTCCCTCTGCGTCATCCCGAGCAGCCTCCTCCTCATTAAGCCGAGCCTGCCATTTGGCCACGAGTTTCACTCCAAGATGGCCTAAGAAGCTGGTATCGAGGTCGACATTGTTGGCCCAGATTCTGTACGTGGCCAGGTCGACCGCCCGATCCTTTTTCTCCTTAAACTCTTCAAGAAGACGAGCCTTTTCACTCTCAATGATCTCAAAAGTGACGTCCTTCTCTTCTTCAAGCTTGGCGTTGACCTCCTTGACCCAAGCATTCTCCTTCTCAAGCTCTGCGAGCCTGGCATTCTGCTTTTCAAGCTCGAATATCTTGACCTTAAGCTCCTCGACTCCTGCCTCTACCTTTGCTTTTGTGGACTTAAGATCGTCACTCAATTTAAGTTGAAGGTCCTTTGCCTCCTGAGCAAGGGTCATGCTCGAGTGGACTTCGTTGTTCATCCTATAATTAAGCTGAGCATCGACAGCAAGAGCCTGACATACAAAAAAAAAACACAAAATTAGTATATGGACTAACAGTAAATGCAACTAACTAGTGGGAGAAGAAAGATTACCGCAGGGTGGAGCTCAACACTCTTCTCGTAAAGAGTGTTGCAGTCTTTGGCATTGTTCAGAAACTGCCAGTGAGGAGCGTCAAAGCTCCCACAGCTTTGGCCCACCCGAGACAGGATGTTCGAGCCTAGTGTTGCCCAATGGGATCCAACAGCATTTTCGATCACATACCCATCAACATGAGTAGAGATCGAGAGCAGTGGTGTCTTCAAGGACGAGGGTTTCTTCGGAGGCGGGCCAACTGGGGGATTGACTTAGGATGCAGGAGGAGCAGGAGGTAGGGTCGACGAGGAAGTCTCGACCTGAGCAGGTGGACTTAGGGCTGAGCTCGGAGCAAGCGGAGCCGGGGGAGGTGGTGTTTTTTCGATCCTCTTAAGGACCTTGGCAGGCCGGTTGGTTTTTCGCGACCCCTTGGGACGCTTACTCCTCTTGGCTCCACCACTGATCAGGATGTTGTCATGGTCGGAGTCCATCTCGCCTGCACAGTTACACCACATTATGATTTGTCATGAAATAAAATAATTCAACATAGTGCAGACATTCAAAGGATAAAAAGACAAGAGGAGAAAAACCTAACTGGAACTCTTCCCCGAGCTTGTGCTCGGTGACAACGAAATTCCCCCATCTTTAGAAGAGGCGGGGGGAGTACCTTCCCTATAGGTGGATGTCAACCTCGAAAGGTCCCTATAATCATTAGTCCCGTATTGGAGGGCTATTCCATTCCATACCTCGTTTAGGCTATACATGGTGTCGTATTTCCCAAGCCAGCTATCAAACCTATGTACCATATCATCTACCCAAGACCATACATAGAAATGGTCCCTATCATCCTTACATAATACTAACCTATCAGGTCTATGTTTTAGCAGTGAGGGAGACCACATATTCGAGATAAGGATGACTGTACCTTGCTCATCCGAGCCCGAGCTTGAGGCTTGATCGTTGGCCTCATTCCCCGATTGTGGACTCCTATGACGAGCTGGAGATGGAGGCCTCACATCTCTCCTCGGGGGGAGGTTGCCGATTGGCAGGGGCATGAGCTCCCACTGGTCGTATTTCTTATTGGACCAGTCCGATGTAGACTGATCCTCCCCTAAGAGCCCACACGCCCGGAGCTTGTCTTCATGCATGAGATATGAAAGGGATCTCATGCCATAAGGAAGTTGGAGCAGAGTCTCTCTGTTCTCCCTCATCTCCTTGGTAGGGGTAGGGCAATGATAGTTGGCTGGAAAGTCAAACACATTTCAACTAAGTACGGGCCTAAAAACAAAGTTCGAGCACAGAAAAGAAGTAGGTTGAGATACTTACGAATCCGTCTGAACGAGTAGAATTGAGATGGGGCTAGGCCATCTATCCAGAAGAAGGCCTTCTTGAAGTCAGGAGGATGATTGGGAAGATCCTCGAACACCTTTTTCTCCTTCGGATAGCTCGAGAGATAGTAGAAGCCGTCTCCTCCCCGAGCTCGGGAGGGATTGCTTTTCAAACAGAAGAGATATAAAATCTCTCCTGGTGAAGGTCCTGCCTGCTTCAACTCGTGGTACAGCGACCTTAGGGCAGACAGTACCCTGTAAGAATTGGTGTTGAGCTAGAAAGGGGCCAGCCCAACAAAATCTGTGAAGTCCTTGAAAAAATACTTCAAGGGCAGTACCGCCCCTGCCTTCATGTGCTCCTGGTTCCAAGCTGCGTATCTCAGCTTGCTGTCAGGATTTGCATCTCCTAGGGCGCGGCAGCTTCGCTCGTGGGAGGTCGGGGCTCGACACCTTAGCGAGCCTGATAGTCCTATACCGTGAAGGTCCAAGATATCAGTTATCTGGCCTAGTGACGTAACTGAGCTCCAATAATGCTTAGCCTTGAAAAATTCTCTCCTCGGCTGCGAGGTAGAGGGTTCCCCCATCAGTGAAAACTGAAGATCACCTGGCTTGAAGGCGATTGTCACTTTAAGCGAAGGGTCGAGTGGAATTGGTCTAGGCTCGGTATCCGGATCTGGATGAAGGGCGACCCTTAGTCTTTTCCTTTTCCTTTCTTCGACCTCGTTTATCTAACGTCGGAAGTGATCTCAAGTGTCCTCTTGCTCACGCCTTAGTTCGTGCTCCCGAATTAAACGTTGATTCTGGGCTCGGAGTTACTGGTGAGTAGGGAATTGCGAGCTTTGACCCCCACCACTTTCCCGAATTCTGCGGCATCTAACAAGAAAGTAAAAAGGTGAGGGCCAAGCGAACAAGAAGTATAGAGATAAATAATACCTAAGCTCGAATGATCGAGGCTACAAGGTAAGCTCGATCCAAAGGACGAGACCAGTCCCAGAGCGTGTGTTCCACCGAAGAGAAGGAGGGTGGATATGTCATGGGAAATCTCGAAATATTAGGGAAGAAAGGTGGCGGTTATTAAAAAGGTGATATTTTTGGGAATTGTGCATTTCTTAAAGACAAACCCTAATTTTGTACCCGATATCTTGGTGTGCAAGATACAGTTTCTAAAATTTGAAAACAAAAAAAAAAGGAACCATTTTTGGACCCTTTTTCGCAAAAACTGGATTTGAACCTAATGTCCATCAGTCGAAGCACCCTAATCCTAGTGCGTTAAACTAGTGAATGGATAAATGGAACGAGAGAAAATCCTAATGCCTACGGTGTAACAGAAGCATAAGCATGCATAAAAAAATGTATATATATAACGCAAAGAAACCATAAACCGAAAACTTACACAATGTAATCGGTGGAAATAGAGAAATGGATGATTGAACGAGCGGTTGCAAGTACGATCTCACTGATTCAAAAAGCCCAACCGTGTTTTGTCTTCTCAGCTTAGAGAACATGCAAGAATCGGACAAGAATGATTCTGGTTTTTTCTTTCTAAAAGTTTGAATGTAAAGGAAAAATGGAGAAGACAACCGGAAACTTATTTATAGGCCCACAGGGACGAAAAGAGAACTGATCTGGGCCATTGGCCAGATTCTGTATCAAATCTGACGGTCAGGGAACAGTGAAGTGATGGTACCCAAAAGGAGGGCAGGCGGATGGACATGGGCAGAGTTTCAAGGCACTCGAGTACCTTGAATGAGCAATACCCAACTGACGTGTGTCCATACTCAAGTGTGTGATGGAACGATTCCCGAAGGAAGTAGTTCAAAAGTTTCCTTCTCATAGGATTCGAACTAATACTTTTGAGGGGGCAAAATGTTACACCTAGATTTCAAAACCTGAGATTGTGACCTCGAAAGCTGGATTCATCAGGTGTGAGCTCGTGATAGCTAAAGTGCATGTTTGTGGTCCAAGTGGAAACCTCGAAGCAAGGTGGCAACCTCGAAGTTCTTTCTAAGCTCGAAAGACATAGCATCGGAGTATATCCGTTGTCGGGTGTCTTCGGATCAAGTAGCCCGAGCTTGGCATGGGTATAAGCTCGGAATGTAACGGCCTCGGTGGTATTTACCCGCTCCGAGTTGGTCTTGGGGTAAGGTGGCTAGCTCATAATTTACCTAAAGACTTGGTCCGACATGATACTGATTACCGATCTCGAACGACGTAATGGGTCATCTGATGAGACGCGTTCTATGCATTTAAAGACATTTATTGTTGTAACTTCCCTACAATAAAGGGATATTAACTAGTTTGTTATATGCCTTCTGGTCTTCAGGGGACGTTTCCTTGTATATAGGAGTTACAGAATTTAATGTCATTATTCCCATTAATGAAGAGGAGTATCTTCCCGAAATATGTGGGAACGAACTCTGAGAACCCTCTATAAATAGATAGATCATGAACACTTAGAGGGGACGAATTTTTGATATCTTGAGAGAATTTTTGGAGAATTCATCCCTGAAGAATTTCCTGAAATATCCAAAGTCTTAATAAAATTGACTCGTGGACTAGGCAGAGTTAACTGCTGAACCACGTAAAATTCTTGTTGTCTTATTAGATCATTCATCTGCTTCATAGCTCCTATTGTTTATCTACTCTACATTTTAAGTTGACGAAAAATAGCGTCAACAAAAATAAAACTGATTTTTATAATTGTAACCAGTTACCACACATCACTAAAAAAAATGATAGTGACATATGATTATTACCACAAAAAAAAAAATATTGTTTTGATAGTGGTAACCGGTTACTGCAGAGAAATGTTAATTGAAGAAAATAAAAAATGGTGGAAAAGAAGAAAAAAAAACATAGTGATGAAGGTCTTCATTTTTTTTTTTCAAAAAATAATGTAAAAAAAAGTTTTATAAAATATGAATGATAAAAAATAACACAATAGATTAAAATTATAAAAATAACCTCAATGCATACTAAAATAGCTACTAAAACTTTATAAAAAATAAAATATGGTATACAAATAAAATGTTAAAAATATATAGGAAAAAACTCCTTTAAAAATGTAAACATAAAAAATATGTCATAAGAAACTTAAGAAAAAAAATTTGCCATATATTTCAAAGTTTAAAAAAATATCATATTTGGTGTAATTTCAACTTTACAAAAACTTATTTCAATTTATTCATTTTAATAATCATATTTCAATTGATTATAATAATTTATTACACAAATAAATTTCATTAAATTAATTTAATTTATAATAAATATTTAAGCTAAAATAGGAATAAATTAAGAAGAAAAGAGAAAAAAAGAAATGCATCCCACTAAAGTTGTGTAAAAAAGAAATGAATCAACACAACATATATATAACATAATACTTAACCTTTTACTCATAAAATCTTAGGGTTTGACTAGATGCCTTATAGATTATCGTACGGATTAAAGTAAAATAAGTGTTCTTGTCCAAATTTATTATAAGTGTATAAATTATAATTTATAAATTTTAAGTGTCCAATGTAATATTGTGATATGCCCATGTGGCCTCATATCTATTGGTCAAACTCTATATCCGGTGGGTTTATTGGGATTATGTATGGTCAAAATGCAAGTGCGTAAAAAATCAAAGATAAAGAGCAAAATGCGCGCAGGCACAAGGAGGAAATTTAGTTTCAAACAAACAAACAAGGGAACAAATATAACCAATACGCAATAAACCGGGATATATATAGAAAATATCATATTCATAATATATATTTATACACATTGTATATTATATTACTTTTTCAATTGTCTACTTCGTTAGCTAATTAGACAAAAATACAAAATGTGCCAAATTCTTATATTCCTCTTTGACTCTGACCCGCTGCAGTACTACCTTGACAGATATAGATTGATCACTAAATTAGTGTATATTTCATGTCATGATAGAAATAGACGAGAAATAAGCCATTAAGATATTTATTTATATACATATATACATATTTTATTATAATTAAAAATAGTAGTAATATGGTTAAATGGGTCCGTCCCGTAAAATTGACAGTTGATTTATAAGAACTTTGTGGGTGTGTACATCATCGTAATATATTAAGGCGATATTTGGGAAGAGGGTTGGGTCTCCCATTCAACGGACAATATTTACAGGAAACCCTTTTCTCATTAATTAGGTCATAATTCTAATATTCATAATATCATTCTTTGTGAGAATCCGACATGTTGCATAACACGCTCTAACAAAATATATAGTAATTAGAATAATTTTAATTTCACCTACTTAAATATGTTTGCCTATCATTTTATTATTTTTGAACATTGCTATTAAGAATTTTAAAGTGTACAATACTACATAGGTGTCATCTTACACGTGATTAGTAGTTTCTCATTTTGTTTATTAAATTATAATGAGTAAGATTCGATATTGAATTACCTCAATAACAACCGTTTGACATTATCATATGATGTTGGACAAGTAATTCTCTTTACTTTTATCAATAATATATACTTAAGTTGAATTTAACAAAAGCTAAACTAATTAACCACCCTTAATCCAGTGGTGATATCATGATCATATACTTTGATTATTATTTTTTTAATAATAGGATCTTTTCTTAGTTCGAATATATTGTATTATTGTTTTCTTGTCTTTATTTCTGTGCCATCTTCCTTTAAGCCAGCAATATTGCACTCATCCCCATATCTCTTATCTCTCTCTTTAAACAAACACACCGTGCCCTTGAAGCCAAGTAAACTACTAACCTTGCTTTCTGTCTGCCTTTTCTGAGTAATCGGTTGTCTTCTTTCATTTGTCACTCAAGGAAACTTATCACCTTCTTCATCTCCTCTCTACTCAAAGGTTTGCTTCTTTGCTTTATGCAATTTCCATCTACTCTAACTCTCTTTCTCTTTACTTTTTCATTTCAATTTTTTTTTTCTTTTTTCCATTTCTCCTTCGCCTCTCTTTTATATTACCTAGAACCTTTTGAAATTCCGCCGATTTTTTGCTTTAAAAGGAATTGGTTAATTCTTTCCATTGTTGCTTTTCGTTCTTTTTTTTTTAATGTTCATTAATTTCATACTAGTTCTCAGAACTTAAATCTCCTCCTTTTTCAACTTATATGTATACAAAAATAATATATATTTCAGACTATTTTCAGGAGATATATTTGATAAATACATATGTATCTGTGTATGTTTATTTTATTTGATTTTGTTTATACAGATTAATAGAACAAAATTAAACTGTTCGTATATATATATATATATATAGACAGTAGTACGTAGCACCAAATCTTTCTTGATGAGCGCGGTGCTGGGGGATTGACCCTTTCACGTTCTTTTTCATAATTTGTTTTGGATGTAGTGGTTAGTTCAAAGGGCTTAGGGTTTGTGAGGGGTTTACTTAAAAGATCTTTATATATATGTGTGTGTATATATAATACCTGCTATATATAATCTCGAACTTATTATTTTAAGCTAGCTAGGGTTTTTCTCCTCTTTTGATATTTGAAAACTCTTTAATCCTCCAAAATATGTCAACTACTTTCAGCTAATATAAGAGCACATATTACGTCCATTATATATATATATAATAGTACGTAAAAGTACATGTAGCATAATTTTCAACATGAAATACATGTAGATGGTTTTTCTCTCGGAGGACGTACTGTATGAAGTTTAATATAACTTTAGGTCTACTGCGAACTAAATTTAGATGTTTTCAAATCCAGCCGTTGCAGTTTTGGGATTTTTTTTTCTTCTTTTTAATGTGCAACAATTTATGACCTCATTTAGGCTCTGACTTCTAGCTAGTTGTTATTCGAACTATAATAACTGGAAAATTAAGTATGCATGAGTATTTTAAATGTTTAATCTAATTAGTTTTCGCTAGAGTTTCTGGGCTTGGATCTTTGCTTCAAAGCATAATATATTGCACATATGTACACACTAGCTAGCTAGCTGTTAGTTCGGTACTCTTATATTGATTAATTCTTCACTATATTAGTTATTACTTTGCTTAATTTGATGCCTACACACAATTTTGTTGAACCTTAATTTCCATTTCGTAATTAGTTTTTAATTCGGAGATGCATATAGATATGCTTATTCTCTCGTTGTTTTGTGGTTTAATATTTTACTTGACTATTATTCATTACTGGCAGGAGTGTATATATAAATATTTTTATTAGAATATATAAATTATATAATTGCGTTCTTGTATTGATCCAAAACAGATATTTATATATATATATATATATATATTGTAATAATTTCTGATCGATGGAGTTTATTCTTCAACTTTTCAGGAGGCAAAATCGATACGTACGCTATACCACCCACATTAATCAACAAAAATATTATAAAATAATTATATAATTAATATGAACCTGGGAGAAGGCAGTAACGGGCAACTGACGGTTCCTCCAGGATTCCGATTCCACCCAACGGATGAAGAACTTCTCTACTATTACCTAAGAAAGAAGGTCTCTTATGAGCCCATTGACCTTGACGTCATTAGAGAGGTCGATCTCAATAAACTCGAGCCTTGGGATCTCAAAGGTACTACTTATTACTACAATATATATATATATATATGTGTGTGTGTGTACATTTATATTGTACTAGCTAGCTATAGTCAATTAATAATTAGTTCACGATGAAGAGAAATACATAGTAACTAATTAGTTTGAAGTAATGATAAATATAATGTTGTGCAGAGAAATGTAGAATAGGATCAGGGCCACAGAATGAGTGGTACTTCTTTAGTCACAAGGACAAGAAATATCCGACTGGAACAAGGACGAATCGGGCGACGGCAGCTGGGTTCTGGAAGGCCACTGGAAGGGACAAGGCCATCCACCTCAGTGATGCCAAGAGGATTGGAATGAGGAAAACCCTAGTTTTCTACACAGGCCGTGCTCCCCATGGCCAGAAGACTGATTGGATCATGCATGAGTATCGCCTCGAGGACAATGATACTACTACTACTGCTGATCAGATTCAGGTATATATATTTATTAACTATTTCGAGGATATAAAATATAGATTTTTATGTATGCATCCCCATTATTGGTATGAAATTTTGTTTGGTATATTGACGATGCATGTATTCCAACTAAAGATACAAAACTATTATTGTTGCTCCATCCTTTTGAAGACATTAATTTTCGGTTCCAATCTAGTTTGTTTTTCTTGATTATGTTGCTATAATAACTCACTGGTGTGGTAGTGTCGAAGACAACACAACATTTCTCTTCGGAATATTGACAAAATAATGTCACAAAGGACATAACCTATAGTAGTATCGTTAATCACACTGCTTGTGTTTGATTAGCAGGAGGATGGTTGGGTTGTCTGCCGAGTATTCAAGAAGAAGAATCACAACAGAAGCTTCCAACCAGAACTTGCTAATAACAATAACAATCAAGAAGAATTATCCTATCATCCACAAATGAAGGCAAGTGTTGGTACTTCTGCCCCATTAGTACTAGATCATCACCATCAACATCTTCATCATCATCAGCCAAAACATTTCCAACAACTATATGATAATTATACTTTTGATCATCACGGCTCCATGCACCTCCCACAGCTCTTCAGTCCGGAGTCGGCCGTTAATCCTGCAGCTGCTGCCGCGGCCACCGCTTTCGCCTCACCGGCTTCCGGCGGAATTTCGTTGAACACCATTGATCTTGAGTGTTCTCACAACTTGTTGAGGTTAACCTCCAACGGCTGTGGGGGAATGCAGGTTCCGGCCGCGCCGGAGCGGTTCAACGGAGGCGATTGGACGTTTTTGGACAAGCTTCTTGCCAATTCAAATCATCACCAGCAGCATCATCTAGCTCTTCAAGCCAAGTGTCACCCTTCTTCATCGTCTGATCATCATCCTCAAGTTGCTCATGATCATGATCATGTAGGGAGTACTACAACCCAAAGATTATTCCCATTTCAATACCTTGGCTGCGACAGTGACATATTGAAATTTTCTAAGTAGATCGTCATTACATTATATTTTATAATATAGATATAATGTTATATGGCCGGGTTGGAAATTAATGAAAATTATGTGACAATCTATTAAGCTATAAGAGCGGTAGTCATTTTAATTGATCATGTAATATTATAGAAATTAATTTCTGCCTTTATTTTAGTTTCATTATCAAGAGCTATATTTTGTTTTTTCTGGGTATCAAAATGTATAAATATACATGGAGCTAAGTGGATTAGACTTTCAAGAAAAAATTTGCATGAAACGAAGGTAGGTATACAAGTTAATTAATTTGAAAATTTTAAACATTCCATGTTATTTATTTTGTGGTTTCACCGATCGCATTAATTTATATGTTGAAAGATGTAAAACCCTCAAATTTGCATCACATTAGTAAGAAAATTTCTCTATTCTTAAAAGTTGATCAAACAAGATTGCTAGTTGCCAGAACAGGTCATGATTCTCATTAATCAAAATTGGAGCGCGCAATTTTGTGTTTTTATTCGTAATTTTTGGGAAATATTAAGTGATTTTTTAAGTTGTGGTTTTTATATCTTGTGTAACTTTAATGCAGGTTTTCCACATATAATAAATTCTTTACTTCCTTAAATAAGGTATTTTCGCAAATAGAGATTTGCTCTTGCTTCCTCATTAGTCCATTTTGATTATAGCTAGTTATTTAATACAAGATTCTTTTCTAGCTAAGGGAGTGTTTGGAAAGTCACCTTATAATTAGAATTGAATCACGACCCAGTCTTAAACCATGACAAACATGTAATATTCATAACTTGGGTAGAAAAAGTTTAACTTTGACTATTTTTAGAAAATTATCCTTATAAATGATTATTTATTAGTTTATACTATATAATACCATAAATTATAAAAAAGATAATTGAATAACTTCTATAATTATATAGAAAATACTAGTTATAAAATTAGGATCATTTATTATTATATATTGAACAATAATATTCTCACAGCTACTGTGAAGACCAAAAAATATAAAACTAAAATATTTCATAATTATAAAATATTTTCATTTTCTAGTCTTAAAAATCTGAATAAAAAAATTAAAAAACAAAGTATGTGCATACTTAAAATACTACAACATAACAGTTTCAACATTTCAAAATGAGCAAAAATTTAATATATATATTTTTTATTATAAGTGGGACTCACCGAGTCAAAGAGTCAATGACTCTCTTCTTCTTCTTCTCCTCCTCTCTCTCTCCCCGATAGCCCATTTCTCCTCCTTTTTTTTTTCTTTCTTTTCTTCTTTCTCTCTATCAGCAAGCCACGACCACAACCAGACCCAACCACCGTCGACCACCATTTCTGACACGCATCGGAGCTGCTGCTTCTCTAATCGGGGATGAAAACAACCCCAAAGTTCTGTAGCAATCGAAGCTAAGACGCACTTGTGGGAAAGCTATGAAGTTTTTGTCGTCAAAACTTTGAGGTGACATTCTGGACAACTTCGACCTCAGTTTCACAAGTGGTTGGTACCGTTGAAATCAGCGTCGCGGGAAGAACATTTCCAACCAAACCATTTCGACCAACTAGCCATTTTTCTGTGGCGAGATTTTGGGTTTCTCTGTCCCTTTGGAAGTGTTTTCCGACGACATTGTGGGTCATTTTGGCAAATGGGATATACTTCCATGATGTTCTCATCGAGAGAAATCGTTTTGATATATAGAAAGTCGATTTTTGACACTGTTGCCGAAGCACCACCACCGGCCATCGCGAGCCGCCACTGTGCGCAGCTGAAGTGAGATTTTTTACTGTCTTTAAATAGTATCATGCTATATGTCATTGGAATTGGTTTGAATATTACATAATGATGATGATAATTATTTGTTCAATTGAGGATGGTAGGACAAAGTGACTTTGAAGCGGGCTAAACTACCTGGAACCTATGAATAAGGGCTTTGGACAGAGGATAATGATCTTAAAAATGTAAGGACTCAACTTGGTTCTTGGACTTGTTTTATATGTATCGAATAGGGTTGGACATATTCTAAATTTTTTATTTATAAAATGTTTGAATAATTGAAAACTTAATCTGTATATATTCTGAATTGTTTTGAGGGCACTAAGTGCCAAATATATTTGTGTATACTTATCTATGCAGGTTATAATATTTTAGTTTTATTCATATGCAACTGTTATGCTGCCTAATTTTCTATTATAAAGGGAATATGTTCTTTTGTTATTCTAGTTACCCGCTTTTGGTTATACTGATGAGAGCCATAGTGATTATGATTTGTGCACGTTGTTGTTTCACGGCTTAGTCTCCGTGTCATCATAGGTAGATCAGGTCTCCACTCACTTGAAGGTGTAAAGACCTAGCATATGTATACAAGAAGTATTCTGAGCCTTGCTCTTGTGGTGGTTATTTGGTGTGACTACCCGGTTTAGGATGTCAGTTTCTATGGTGGGTAACGGAAACTAGGGATCTAGTGGACAGTGTGATGTGCACGTGTAGCTTTTTTGTTGTGATTATTTGTGGGTTCTCACTATTTTTGGTTTATACATGATGACATATGATTTTTTTTTCAAAGCTAACCATGCAGGGGCTTTTATTAAACTTGGTATCGTGATATTAGTTGTTTTCCTACTAGGCTTTATAAACTCATCCCTATATCTCTCCCATTCCAGAAAACCAGTGATGCGAATGTGGATAAGGTGAATTATTGGTGGAGCCAATGTGATTTAGCCTAGTTCAATTTATTGCCATAGTCCTATCTTTTGAACACTATTTATGTATTTTTTTTTGGAAAATCAGAAGAAATTGTATTAAACACAAAACAAGTTACAACTTAGACAAGAACAACCAACTAATTACAATCTTTGTATAAGACTCCACCCAATCCTTATCTATTCTATTGAATTTTTTAGTGTTCATGAATTGAATTCTATTACAAACAGAGTATTTTATGTTATGGATAGTAACCTGGACAGTAGGGAGTTTATCCTCCCATAGAACACTATTCCTACTTTGCCAGATGAAGTAGACCAAAGCAGCAATAGTACTCATGTAAACTTTCCTTCTTCCTTGAGACACTTTTCTCTTTAGGTTTTTCACTAAACAAAACAAGTCCTGACTCCTCATATTCCAATCAAGCCATATGCTTATTTCATCCTTAACTTTCCTACTGTAATAGCAAGAAAATAAAAGGTGAGAGTGTGTTTCATCATAATCTTCACAAACCATGCAAGCACTAGAATTCACCACTGCAAACCGAATAAGCCTATCTTTTGTTGGAAGCCGAAGTCTCAAAGCTAACCAAGATATAACTCTATGCTTTGCGGTACAAAAAGAATCCCAAATCAAAGCATAATGCCACAATCCAACTGGTTTCGACCTTAATTTTGAGTAGATCTCAGCAACAGTGTAATGAAAAGTCTGGAACTCCAATTAAGTAAACACTTGCTTGAGTTTGTTTTTAGTCTGCACAATTCTTTTCCAGTACCAGCTAGCATCAGCAGGGACTTCATAATTCCACCAACTACACTGTTTAATGTAGACTGAATTAACCCATTTCATCCACAGATTATCTTTCTTAGTAGAGATGGCCCAAACATGCTTCCCCATAGCACAAAGATTCCATAATGCAATGTCTTTGAACCCCAAGCCACCATCTTTTTTTCAGATGACAAATCTCAGTCCAAGAAACATTCCCGGAGCCATTAAACTTGTCATTACCTTTCCAAAGGTAAGCACGACAGATCTGAGTAATTTTCTGAACAACACCTTTAGGCAGGATAACAATCTGAGACCAAAAGGAGTTAATGGAAAGAAGAACTGAGTTAATGAGTACCATACGCCCATCATAAGACAAATTTCTACTACTCTAAGTTCTAATCATGCTAGTCATTCGGTCCACTAAACAATCACAATTAGCTGGAGATAACCTTTTGGAGCAAATTTTCAATCCAAGATATTTAAAAGGAAGATAACTTCTCTGAAAACCAGAAGTTAGCTCAATACGATTTAGAGTTAAGATGTCCAAACCTGCCCCATAGACTGCCGATTTCCCCACATTAGGTTGAAGCCCTGAAGTATTGGATAATTTGAAACCTCGTAATAGCAAGATGGAAGTATTATAATCTCCTTTGCAAAAAAGAAGCAGATCATCCGCAAAACATAAATGGGTAAGTCGCATACTTTTACATCTCGGATGGAATTGGAAACCAGGATCCTTAGCAACTTTCTTCAAAATACGCAAAAGATACTCCATTCCAATGAAAAATAATAGAGGAGACATTGGATCACCTTGACGGAGACCCCTTTTAGGTTGAAGGAAATCATGGAGAGAACCATTAATCATAAAAGAAAATCGAGGGGTGCAAACACAGTCCATGATTAATGACACAAACTTCGTAGGGAAACCTAAAGCCAACATCATCTCTTGAAGGAAATCCCAATCTAAAGTATCATAAGCTTTCTGTAAATCTATTTTGAACATACATGCTGATTTTGCCCTTCGCCTATCATAACTCCGAACCAAATCTTGACACACCATAATATTATGAACTATTTGCCTTCCTTGAACAAAGCCACTTTGATTGGCTGATATAATGCTAGGAAGGATGTTTCGGAGGCGAGAACATATCATTTTGGTGGCCACTTTATAGACCACATTGCAGCAAGCAATAGGTCTATAATCACTAACTGAGTCAGGACAAACTGTTTTGGGCATTAAGGTAATGGATGTGGCATTAATTTCCTTAAGAAGTTTCCCAGAGTGAAGAAAGGAAAGTATAGTAGTAGTTAATTCTTTTCCAGTGATATCCCAAGTGTCTTTGAAGAAGCCACTGCTAAAGCCATCAGGTCTAGGAGCCTTGTCATTTGGAATAGAAAAAAAGAGCATTTTTCACTTTTTTAGGAGAGTAATCCATCAATAACTCAGCAACTTGATTAGTACTTACCAGCGAACTGTAATGACCCAACTAATTCTAGACTTTGGACCATCAATAACTACTATACATAGACACTAATCTTAAGAAAACATACATACAAAATAGTCTGTGACGCCCCACATCACTATTGCTGCTTTCTGGAATGATGACTGACCCTACAAACCAAGACAAGTCTTTTCAGCGTGCTTTGTCCTCACTCGCACACTTCCTAGGAAAACTTCCCAGGAGGTCACCCATCCCTAGATTACTCCAGGCCAAGCACGCTTAACCATGGAGTTCTCAAGTGATGGGCTACCGAAAAGAAGATGCACCTTCCTGATATAGGTAGTACCCATCAATCCATTTAAGCCCTCTTCAACTGTGTAATCCCATACCTACACAGTCTTAGAATCATCACACTTGACCTTCCCTAGGCGGTGTGGGATTGCACAGCTTACCCGGTCTTTCCCCTTACGGATCACGGGATTCTGACTGTCACATAGTCATAACTTTATTAAAAACTATAAAGCAAAGGTTAACATACATAAAATTTAGGGTATGATATGGGATCCCATTGTTTGAAAATAAACCATAACTTAAATCTTAAATAAATTCGTTACAAAATCAGGTGCGGAAAGTACATAGAAATTGTAACGCCCTACTACCTTAGAGTTGTTACTAAGTGAGTTTAAAATGTGCAATTAACTCGCTCAGCGAGGTTTTTTAGAACAAAAGTGTGATTAAACAAAAAGTCAAGGCTGTAATCTTTAAAAGTACTCCATTTCACTAAAAGTTCCATGAGTTTAACATTTGGGATCCCAAAACCAGGTTTGTAAAATATTTACAATTCAAAATAGATTTACAGATGACCAATTATCAAAACACAGTTCAGTACAGCCATTTCTCAAAATGCCCCCAACCAAAGCAATCGGGCAGGCCAAACATGTACGTACCGCCCCCACGCTCTCCGTACTCATGGCTGGTTGACTTTCTCTTTGCCCTTACCTGCAACACAGAGCACCCGTGAGACGAAACCCAGCAAAAAAACTCACACAGCACAAAACATATGCATATCATGCAATCACTATAGCAGACAATTCACAGTTAATCGGACAGACCATAAGATTTAAACACATATACGGCCATGTCGTCCCAGAAGCGTTACCAAAGCCTGGGATCTCGGTCAACACCGTAAGGATATCCCATGTATCCATTGGGGTCTCACCCTAACCACAAGCACTCCTTGTGCTAAGTGATGTTCCCAGCCCCACTTCCGTTCTCGGCCCTTCGCCGTTCCCGGCCCCTTGCCGTTCATTCTGCTATTACCACATTTAGCATCCTCAAATAAGAATCAAACATATAATCATTCATTTTAAGCTACATCCTAGCAATGATACAATCTAGGGTCGTGCCCTGCAACAATACTATGGGCCCAAGCCCTGCTCTATGGGTGCTACAGTTTTCTTACCTGTATCCCGAGCTTTCCGATGCACCAAGGTCACAACCACGGTCCTCTATCACGAGCCTCTCCAAAATCCTAGTCACAACACATATAAAACACTTTTAATACTAACCAATCCCAAAACCACTTCCCGGGACCAATCCCGTACTCTCGGGACCTCTAATTCCCCAAAACAATGCATTGGAACCATCCCCCAAGTCCCCGGGCAAAAGCCCTAAAAATACAATATTTGGCTGTCAAAAATGGCCTAGGGCCGCGGCACTCCCTTCAAGGGCCGCGGCGCCCAAAGGCTTCCCCCTAATCCTAATGCATGCCTGAGCCGCGGCACCAAAAAACAGGGCCGCGGCTCCCCAACGCGAACCCAGATTTCTGGGTTTTCTCCTGCATTTTTCCCGAGCCAAAACAAACACAATTCAACCCAAACAAGTACCTAAGCCCCAAAATCAATTTAAAACCCCAATTGAACCCTTTAACAACCTATAAACATCAAAAACAAACTCAATTACACCATCACACTCAAAATCCACTCTTGAGTTTCAAATTCCTAAAACTTAAACCATGGCTCCCAAGACTTAAACCAAAGCTTGAAAACTATAAATCATGCCTCTAAAATGTTAAACCACATCAGATACGAAAATTTAAACATGTTAGAACTCTTACCTCATTCAAGAATCTGTCTTGAACTCTTCTCAATCCCAGCCTCCAACCTCCTTCCTCTTGATTATCCTAATTGAATTTCCAAGCAAAACCAGCCATATCTCCTTTAAATTCCCACACTCAATCTCTGAAACTTCAGACTTAAATTTAACAAAAACAGAGCACAATTCTTACCTTTGAACAATCCTAGCTTAAATCTGGTTTTGGCTGCCTCAAAGTCCTTTGAATTTCCTCCTAGGTTTCAAGTTCCAGCCCTCCTTCTTGCTTCCCTTTCTTTCTAGCCCTTTCTTCCAAGTTTCAGCTTAAACCAATATATGACCAAGTGTTATACGTGAACCATCCTTCCCTTCAGCTCAAACTTATCTATCCTTAGCCAATTGACCATTCTACCCTTCCCTAGAAATTCTCTCCTAACTAAACCTCAAGGGCACTCTTGTCCTTTCACCTATATTACAATTCTACCATTTTTCCATCTGAACTTGTTACTCTCAGCAGTTACTAATGGTTACACAGGTTACTCAATCACCAATCACCATTAACCTCTAATTCTCAAATTACAAGATTCCCAAAGTACCCCTAGGCTCCTCCCGAGCCAGGTATAAAATCCCGTTGTGACTTTTAAATTAACTAGCTCCCTAGGACCGTCTCGGCACGTGCATCACATTAATATTACCACACTCACGTGGTACAAATCACATAATACAATTATCATATTTATGCCCTCAGCGGGCTAAAATTACCAATTTACCCCTATCATGCAAACGGGGTCCACATGCATATTTATACCACCTAAACATGCATTCTAATCACATACTCATTTAAATTCATATATTATCATGTTAATTCACTTATTGCCCTCCAGGCACGCTAATCAAGGTCCTAAACCTTATTAGCAACTTGGGGTATTACAATTATTCCCTCCTTACAAGAATTTCATCCTCAAAATTACATGAACAACTCGGGATGCCGCTCCTGCATATCAGACTCAAGCTCCCACGTCGCCTCTTCAACCTTGCTGTTCCTCCACAACACTTTGACCAAGGTGATGGTCTTGCTCCGCAAGACTTTAACCTTCCTATCCAGGATTTGAACAGGCTTCTCCTCGTATGAAAAATCCTGATCCAACTCCAAATTCTCATAGCTCAACACATAAGTAGTATCTGATACATATTTCCGGAGCATGGACACATGAAACACGTCATGAACCCCTGATAGAGCTGGAGGCATTGCTAACCTGTAGGCCACCTCTCCAACTCGTTCCAGAACCTCGAAGGAGTCAACAAACCTGGGACTCAGCTTGCCCCGAACACCGAATCGTTTCACTCTTCTCAGGGGTGAAACCCTGAGGAACACATGATCGCTGACCTGAAACTCCACATTCCTGCGTCTCAGATCTGAGTAACTCTTCTGACGACTCTGGGAGGCGAGCATACGAGCTCTAATATTCTCAATTGCCTCATTGGTCCTCTGAACCATCTCTGGACCTAAATATCTTCTCTCATCTGTCTCATCCCAGTGTATCGGTGACCTACACTTCCTCCCATACAGCATCTCATACGGAGCCACTCCGATAGTCGCTTGATAGCTATTGTTGTACGAGAAATCAATCAATGGGAGATATTTGCTCCAAGATCCCCCAAAATCTAACACACAGGCTCGTAACATGTCCTCCAGTATCTGAATCATCCTCTCAGACTGTCCATCTGTCTGAGGATAATAAGCGGTACTGAATCGTAGCTGTGTGCCCATTGCCTTCTGCAGGCTCTCCCAAAACTTGGAGGTGAAGGTGGGGTCTCTGTCAGATACTATTGACCTCGGAGCCCCACGAAGTCGGACAATTTCCTTCACATAAAGCTCAGCGTACTGCTCCACAGTATAAGTTGTTCTCACGGGTAGAAAGTGGGCGGACTTAGTATACCTGTCCACAATCACCCACACGGAGTCATGTTGACCCATGGTCTTCGGCAATCCAACCACAAAGTCCATGGTAATATCCTCCCATTTCCACTCAGGAATCCCTAGAGGCTGTAACAACCCTGCTGGCCTCTGATGTTCAGCCTTGATCTGTTGACAAGCTAGGCACCTTGCCACATAGTCTACCACATCCCTCTTTATGCCTGACCACCAGTACAAAACTTTCAGGTCTTGGTGCATCTTCGTAGTACCTGGGTGTAAAGAGTAGGGAGTGGTATGAGACTCATCCAGGATCTCTCGCTGAATATCAGAATCAATCGGTACACAAATTCGTCCCTTGTACTTCAATAAACCTGTCTCCGAGATAGAGAAGTCCTTGGTCGTTCCAGCTAGGACACCCTCTCTATGTTCAACTAACTGGGGATCCTTTCCCTGTGCTTCCCTAATCCTCTCAAGGAGCGTAGACTGAAGAGTAATGTTGGCTAACCTACCAACCACTAACTCAATACCTGCTCTGGCCATCTCCTCGGCTAGTCTGTCTGATACCAGCCTCGAACTAAACAACTGTTCTGGGCCCTTCCGGCTCAATACATCAGCCACCACATTAGCCTTCCCAGGATGATATAGGATGTAATGCCCCAAATTTCCTAATAAGGTTTAGGACCTTGATTAGGAGGCCGGGAGGGCCATAATTGATTTATTATGTTATGTAATGATTATATGCATGTTTATGTGAATTATATTATTATATGATGGTGAATGCATGCATATGGGTGAATTATAATTTTACCACATTATATGTGGATTGGTTCGAGCCATTCGACATGAGACGATCATGGGAATGCAAGTTTTCGGTCTAGTCATAATGGGATTTAGTTCGGGGCTCGGGGTGAGTCTCGGGGTCATTTTGATGATTAGAGCATTACCGGGAATTAAAGGGTAATGGGGTATGATTTATTGGTATTTGAGAATAGCGGGAATTGGAGAGCGTTAATTATAATTAACGGTATAGGTTGGAAAAGACGAATTTACCCTTGGGAGTGTTTAGAAGCTTTTAAGTGACCTAGGGGCATTAAGGTCATTTGGCAAGGGATATGTATCAATTAGAAGGCTGTAGAAAAACAGAACCCAAAACAGAGCATCATCATCCTCATCTTTCTCTCTTTGCCGTACACCATTTCCCTTCTTTCTTCCTTTGGAATTTTGAGAGCCAATTTGAAGGAACAAGATAGGAAATCAAGGTTTGGGCTTAGGGACTTGATTCAGCCATTGAAGGGGATTGAAAACCGAGCTTGAGGTAAGGAAACTCAGCCATGAAAGTATGAATATACTCTGTTTTCTTTTAAGTTTCAGCTTGTGATTTTGATGTGTTAGTTGGGAATTAATGGGAGTTTAATTGATGTTTAACTTGGGTTTTGATGTGGGTGAGTTATGGGTGATGTTTGGAGGTTTAAATGAGTGTTTGGAAGAAGTTTTGAGTTGATTTGAAGGGCTGGTTTGAGAGGAAAAACGCAGGGGAGTTTGCTGGTGCGTTGCTGGTTTTTGGGCTGATCAGGGTAATGTGCCGCGGCCTGGCTATGGCGTGCCGCGGCCTAAGTGTGTTTCTGAGGCAATTATGCCTCTGTCAGGGGGATGAGCCGCGACATGGCTATGGTGAGCCGCGGCCCATCAAGGTAGATTTGGCCAAAATGGGGTTTTTGACTTAGGGATGCTTGCCATAGGCCTCGGGGTTGATCCTAGTACCCGGTTAAGTGGGGATTTGTGTCCCGGAGGCTAGATATTGGTTTGAGGACCTATGTTGGTCATTTTTATTAATGGTATCCTATATGTTTGGTTATGACTAGGTGACCACTAAAGGACTAAAAGCTAATCGTTCTCAAAGGTCGTTTCTTTTATTAATTCTCGCTCGAACCCAAGGTAAGAAAACTGCACCCCATATGTGACATGCATGGTTATGATTGATGCATGTTGGATGTTTAAATGTAAACATTGATAGCATAATGAATGCTTGGTAATCTTGCCCATTTGCATATGATTGTTATTGAGGCATGCTGGTTGGTTAAATGTGATGCATGAGAAACATGTGATTAGGGCATGCCATGAATGATGAATATGAGATTGGCCAGAGCTTGAGTCTCTGAATTTGTTCATGATCATAATTATGCTAGCAATTGTTTAGTAAGCATGTTGAATGCCATGTTCTTGGATAATTGGCATATGATACACATTGATAGCATTACTTACTTGTGCATGGCACTGACTAATTAGTCAGGTTTGGCAAAGGTGCTAGTACCAACTGTGAAGCCGTGACTCACTAGTCAGGTTCGGCCGTGGTGCTGGGCACTGGTCACGCACTGACTAATTAGTCAGATCTGGCAAAGGTGCTAGTATCAACTGTGAAGCTGTGACTCACTAGTCAGGTTCGGCAGTGGTACTGGGCACTGGTCACACAGGGCTGACTCACTAGTCAGAATTGGCAAAGGTGTTAGTATCAACTGTGAAGCCGTGACTCACTAGTCAGGCTCGGCAGTGGTACTGGGCACTGGTCACATTGTGCTAACTCACTAGTCATGACAACCCTAGTGTGTAGTGCAAGCTATGTCGATTGGACCTAATCGACCCTCTGCATTGAATGACTCAAAGAGCATTAATGCAGGACCGACCTCAAGTTTGATGAATATAAACAAGCATTTATCTAGCCAAGGGCTAGCCATGTAGAGCCATTGCGGGAAATGGGCACTGGGCCCCTAGTGACTTGGTTGTCAGTCACTCAGTATGGTTTACTAGAACCTCAAGTGATATTCACTCGTCTGATCAGGGCTATGAGCTCTGTATGATCATTTTGATCATCATATGCATGGCTTGGGCACTGAGGCCCCAGTGACTTGCTTGTTGGTCACTCAGCATGGTTTATCGGAACCTCTAGTGTTACGACACTCATCTGATTAGGATTGACTTGATAGTCCTCCAATCAGAAGGCCAGGATTTCTTATCCTGGATACCCCAGCATCTGTTTGAATCCATTTGCATGCTGAGTAGAGCTATGATTGCTAGACATGCCAGATATGATTTGATATCATGATATGACTGTTTATGAGCATATGAGTTTTCTTGCTGGGCTTCGGCTCACGGGTGCTTTGTGGTGCAGGTAAAGGAAAAAGGAAGCTGAACCATCCTTGAGTTGGAGAGCTTAGGTGATGACGTGTACATATGCAGCTGCTCGACCAATACTTGGGCGAGGTTTGAAAGTGGAACTAGGGTTGAACCCTGTTTTGCCGCTTAGAACGGCCTGTTGTAAACACTTTCTTGTAATAAACTCTGAAATTATATTTTTGGGATCCCAATGTATATATTAAACGTTCTAGTGAAACGTTATATCTTAACCAAAGTTTTTAACCCCTAAACCGCTAATCACACTTAGTTACACGTTTATGGCCAAACGACTTGATTAGCGAGTTTAGCACTGTTTGTAATGTGCACTGTAGCGGTCCCTGGAGTTGGGGTGTTACATAGGATGTCACAATCGTAATCCTTTACCAATTCTAGCCTGTGCATATTCAAGTCTTTCTGAGTAAAGAAATACTTTAAACTCTTGTGGTCAGTATACTTCTCGCACTTTTCACCATACAGATAATGCCTCCAAACCTTAAGTGCGAATACCATCGCAGCTAACTCCAGGTCATGCGTGGGATATCTCTGCTCGTATTCTTTTAACTGCCTTGATGCGTAAGCTATTACTTTCCCAACTTGCATCAACACACATCCCAAACCCTGTCTAGAAGTGTCACAGTAGACCATAAACTTCTCATTGTCTGTCGACAGGCTCAACACTGGTGCAGTAATCAATCGCCGCTTCAACTCCTTGAAACTGTTCTCACACCGATCTGTCCACACATATTTGGTCTTCTTCCTAGTCAACTCTGTCAATGGAGTAGCAATTCTGGAGAATCCCTCTACAAACTGTCGGTAGTACCCCACTAACCCGAGAAAACTTCTGACTTCAGGAACACTGCTCGGTCTAGGCCAATCTCTCACTGCGTTTATCTTACTTGGGTCAACCAGTATATGGCCCAGAAATGTAACTTGCGGTAACCAGAACTCGCACTTGCTAAACTTAGCATATAACTTGTGCTCCCTCAATCGCTGTAACACTAAGCGCAGATGATGCTCATGCTCTGTCTCTGACCGGGAGTATACTAGTATATCATCGATAAATACAATCACAAACTTATCCAAATAGTCCTTGGAAATTCTATTCATCATATCCATGAAAGCGGCTGGGGCGTTGGTCAATCCAAAGGACATAACCAGAAATTCATAATGCCCGTACCTTGTCCGAAAAGCCGTCTTCGGTATGTCCTCCTCTTTAATTCTCAACTGGTGATAGCCTGACCAAAGGTCGATCATTGAAAATACCGTACTCCCCTGAAGCTGATCAAATAGATCATCAATCTTAGGCAGTGGATACTTATTCTTAATGGTCAGCTTATTCAACTCCCTGTAATCAATGCACAACCTAAGCGACCCATCCTTCTTCTTAACAAATAGCACTGGAGCACCCCATGGCGAGAAACTCGGTCTGATAAACCTTAAATCCAACAATTCCTGTAACTGGATCTTTAATTCCTTTAACTTTGCTGGAGCCATTCTATAGGGTGCCCTGGAGACTGGCTCCACTCCTGGTGCCAACTCTATGACGAATTCAACCTCCCGTTGTGGCGGCAGTCCTGGCAGGTCTGCTGGAAACAAGTCTGGAAACTCACAGACCAACCTAGTTTCATTCGGTCCCACTGGAGCTGCTCTAGAGGTGTCCACGACACTTGCTAGGAATCCTATGCAACCTTCCTGCATCAGGTCTCTAGCCTTCAGCGCCGAAATCATAGGCACTCGCAGTCCATTCATCGTCCCCACAAACACAAAAGGTACCTCGCCTTTTGGTTCAAAAGTCACCATTCGCCGCTTACAATCAATCGTTGCTCCATACCTCGTTAACCAATCTATCCCTAATATCATATCAAAATCATCCATATTTAATTCAACCAGATCAACAAACAGCTCCATACCATCTATCTCTACTGGTAATGCTCTAACTCATCTCCTAGAGACCACCAGTTCTCCTGTTGGCAATAAAGTCTGAAAACCCCTAGCATACACAATACTAGGTCTACAAAGCTGATCTATCACCCTAGCAGATACAAATGAGTGGGTAGCCCCTGAGTCAATCAATGCAGTATACAAAGAACCAGCGCTAGAGATCTGACCTGTCACAATTGAGGGACTAGCCTCCGCCTCAGTCTGAGTCAAAGCGAATACCTTGGCGGGAGCGAGACTGTCTCCCTGCTTTGGCTTTTCTTTCTTAGCTTGTGGGTAGTCTTTCTTCAGATGGTTGGCACTCCCACAGATAAAACATGCCCTAATCCGGTACTCACCCTCATGTCGTCGTCTGCACCAAGGACACACTGGAAAACTCCTCCAGTTGTCACCACTGCCCTGACGGCCCCCAACAGAACCCCGCACCCTCCTATCAGAGCTAGGAGGAGTAAATGAATCTGGAACCCTTCTTTTCTGCTCGCTGGGGCCACTGCCCCGACTAGACCCAACAAAAGGAGGCACCGTCCTCCTGGCATCACACCTAACAGCGCTGTCCTTCCATATCTGATCTTCAGCCCTCTCTGCAGTAAGGGCCTTATCCACAGCTTGAGCATAAGTAGTGGTCTCTGGAATCAACGTAATATTCACATCACCGGCGATCATCACATTCAACCCCCGTATGAATCTATCCCTCCTGGCCGCATCTGTCGGCACTAAGTCTGGCGAAAACTTCGCCAATCTGTCGAATCTCAGGGCATACTCAGTAACTGACAACCTGTTCTGAGTCAGGTTGATAAACTCATCAACCTTCGCAGCTGGAACTGCTATGCTATAGTATTTCTCATTAAAGATACTCTTAAATTCTTCCCATGCCATGACTACAACTTTCCTCCGCTAACTCACTACATCCCACCAGATGCGGGCATCCTCCCTAAGCATGTAGCTAGCACAAGCTACCCTTTCATTTCCTTCGACCCTCATAAAGTCTAAGATCAAGGAAATCATATTCATCCACTGCTCGGCCCGCAGTGGGTCTAACCCACCCTCAAAGGTAGGAGGTTGTTGTTTCCTGAATCTTTCATACAAGGGTTCCCACTTGTTCTCAACCACAGGATGAACCGGCACTGGCGCTACATTCTGCTGAATCGGTAACCCTGTGACCTGTGAAGGGGCCTGCTGCCTCATCTGACGTAGTTCTTCCTCTGTTCTCTGTAATCTAGCCTCCATTTCGGCCAATATCTACTACCAGTTTTGTGGGGTAGGTGGAGGGTCCTGACCCTGATTGTCATCCTTGGCTCTGCTGCCGCAGAGTCTAGATGATTGCCGAGGCATTACAAATATATGCCTGCAATCAGTGACACTGCTCATCAGGCATGATAACAAAATCCAATTCCACCTCCCAATCTCAACAACAAACCAAGATCAACAATCCATACAAGATACAAATAGCATATAACACACAACGGGCCTTGCCCTGGCATCATGCATATGTTATTTCATTCATCATGCTCTTTATAGGCTAAGCAGGCAAAAAAGGCATTCAAATACATATTCAAGTATATTAATCAACCATACCAATCAACCCTGAGTCGAGCTTTTCAATGGCAGCGTGCGTACATGTTCGATCAATCTCCAGAACCAATAAACCTTGGCTCGCTCTGATACCAAGTTGTAACGCCCTACTACCTTAGAGCTGTTACTAAGCGAGGTTTTTAGAACAAAAGTGTGATTAAACAAAAAGACAAGGCTGTAATCTTTAAAAGTACTCCATTTCACTAAAAGTTCCAAGAGTTTAACATTTGGGATCCCAAAACTAGGTTTGTAAAATATTTACAATTCAAAATAGATTTACAGATGACCAATTATCAAAACACAGTTCAGTACATCCATTTCTCAAAATGCCCCCAACCAAAGCAGTCGGGCAAGCCAAACATGTACGCGCCGCCCCCACGCTCTCCGTACTCATGGATGGTTGACTTTCTCTTTGCCCTTACCTGCGACACAGAGCACCCATCAGCCGAAGCCCAGCGAAAAAACTCACACAGCACAAAACATATGCATATCATGCAATCACTATAGCAGACAATTCACAGTTAATCCGACAGACCATAAGATTTAAACACATATACGGCCATGCCGTCCCAGAAGCGTTACCAAAGCCTGGGATCTCGGTCTACACCGTAAGGATATCCCATGTATCCATTGGGGTCTCACCCTAACCACAAGCACTCCTTGTGCTAAGTGATGTTCTTGGCCCCACTGCCGTTCTCGGCCTTCGTCGTTCTAGGCCCTTCGCCGTTCCCGGCCCCTTTCCGTTCATTCTGCTATTACCACATTTAGCATCCTCAAATAAGAATCAAACATATAATCATTCATTTTAAGCTACATCCTAGCAATGATACAATCTAGGGCCGTGCCCTGCAACAATACTATGGGCCCAAGCCCTGCTCTATGGGTGCTACAGTTTTCTTACCTGTATCCTGAGCTTTCCTATGCACCAAGGTCACAACCACGGTCCTCTATCACGATCCTCTCCAAAATCCTAGTCACAACACATATAAAACACTTTTAATAATAACCAATCCCAAAACCACTTCCCGGGACCAATCCCGTACTCTCGGGACCTCTAATTCCCTAAAACAATGCATTGGAACCATCCCCCGAGTCCCCGGGAAAAAGCCCTAAAAATACAATATTTGTCTGTCAAAAATGGCCTAGGACCGCGGCACTCCCTTCAAGGGCCGCGGCGCCCAAAGGCTTCCCCCTAATCCTGATGCATGCCTGAGCCGCGGCGCCCCAACGCGAACCTAGATTTCTGGGTTTTCTCCTGCATTTTTCCCGAGCCAAAACATCCCCAATTCAACCCCAAACAAGTACCTAAGCCCCAAAATCAATTTAAAACCCCAATTGAACCCTTTAACAACCTATAAACATAAAAAACAAACTCAAGTACACCATAACACTCAAAATCCACTCTTGAGTTTCAAATTCCTAAAACTTAAACCATGGCTTCCAAGACTTAAACCAGAGCTTGAAAACTATAAATCATGCCTCTAAAATCTTAAACCACATCAGATATGAAAATTTAAACATGTTAGAACTCTTACCTCAATCAAGAATCTGGCTTGAACTCTTCTCAATCCCAGCCTCCAACCTCCTTCCTCTTGATTATCCTAATTGAATTTCCAAGCAAAACCAGCCATATCTCCTTTAAATTCCCACACTCAATCTCTGGAACTTCAGACTTAAATTTAACAAAAACAGAGCACAATTCTTACCTTTGAACAATCCTAGCTTAAATCTGGTTTTGGTTGCCTCAAAGTCCTTTGAATTTCCTCCTAGGTTTCAAGTTCCAGCCCTCCTTCTTGCTTCCCTTTCTTTCTAGCCCTTTCTTCCAAGTTTCAGCTTAAACCAATATATGACCAAGTGTTATATGTGAACCATCCTTCCCTTCAGCTCAAACTTATCTATCCTTGGCCAATTGACCATTCTACCCTTCCATAGAAATTCTCTCCTAACTAAACCTCAAGGGCACTCTTGTCCTTTCACCTATATTACAATTCTACCATTTTTCCATCTGAACTTGTTACTCTCAGCAGTTACTAATGGTTACACAATTTACTCAATCACCAATAACCATTAACGTCTAATTCTCAAATTACAAGATTCCCAAAGTACACCTAGGCTCCTCTCGAGCTAGGTATAAAATCCCGTTGTGACTTTTAAATTAACTAGCCCCCTAGGACCGTCTCGGCACATGCATCACATTAATATTACCACACTCACATGGTACAAATCACATAATACAATTATCACATTGATGCCCTCAGCGGGCTAAAATTACCAATTTACCCCTATCATGCAAACGGGGTCCACATGCATATTTATACCACCTAGACATGCATTCTAATCACATACTCATTTAAATTCATATATTATCATGTTAATTCACTTATTTCCCTCCAGGCACGCTAATCAAGGTCCTAAACCTTATTAGCAACTTGGGGTGTTACAGAAATCATAATTGAAATGACTAAAAAGAACTTCATCCTCGAATCGTTCACGTAGTCCACCGATTCCATTCTTCCTCAATACACAATCTTTCCGGCGCCATAGTTATTTTCCTGCACATATAAAATAAAGGAATGAGCCTAATGCCCAGCAAGGAAAATCTACTAAAAACATGAAACATAAACATAAACATAAACATAAACTATAAACTATAAACTATAAACTATAAACATATATCACAATTCTAACCCATGTACATGGTAAACATTGGGGTTTTCTAACTAAGAAACTATAAGCCTCAACATACAATGAGGTTTTCTAGCTAAGCAACTATAAGCCCCAAGAACATAAAAGTGTTGGGGTTTGCTATTTAAGCAACTATAAGCCCCAAAACATATAAATATCATAACATATAAAAACATATTATAACATAATCATATAAGCATATAATAACTATCCTATTTTCCTGACCAATACCGGGATGTGAGAACAAGGACGGGATTTTGGAACACTCCTAAAACCAATAATAAAAATGTGAGTATTTCTAAAAGATGGAAAGAAATGGACTAAAACCACCGAGAAGATACTTACCGACAAGAAACCTCAAGCTCAAAGAACTTAGATGCCTAACCAAGAATGGAACATATTGAGTTAGGATTTGAGTAGAGAAAAACTATAAAAACTAATGAAACATACAGAAATGAACTAGGAATAGGAATACCTTTGAATGCACTATAACCGAACTACACCTCGATATCGAAAAATATACTATTAACCTTACTTCCCAAGTGTTTAATAAGATTAAAATGATAAAGCTTATAACCCCAACCCAAGTGTTTAACACTCTAAAGTAAACCTAGCTGCTTGAAGGCTCTGAACTCAGCTTGAAGAATGAAAGAAATGGCTGGGTACTAGGTCCTATTTATAGAGTTTGAGAATGAAAAGATATTCTTTTAGCTTGAATAAAAATAATGACTTTTTAATTGAAAAAAATTTGAATATTCGTTCAGCAGAGGCTTAAGACTCGGTCAAAAGATTTTGAGGCTTATCAAGAGGTTATGGAATAAAATGAGCTTGGTTTCAAAATTGTTTGAAAAACTTGCCCTAGAGCCGATATATCGCCCATGCTAGGCGATATATCGCATGGGCTTGTATTTCCAAGGCTCGTCGAAGTGTTCGTGCGAAGTTACGTGTTTTTCGTATTCCCCGAGTGCCGATATATCGCCCCCTAGAGCTGCGATATATCGGCATACATTGAAATATTATACACGTAATTGCACTTTTTCAGCTTAATTTGAATTGAGTACACAACTTTGACAGAGTCCTATATCGATCTTAAAGCTGCTGGCAGACTCTGGGGTTTTCAAATATTATTCTTATAAAACTATTCCTAAACAATACTTAATTTCTTAATAAACATGCACACGACAAGTGTCATTATCTTATTGGGTCTATCTAAACCTTATAGTATAATTAATATCATCTTCATAATTAGCTATATTAATCAAACCTTATGTTATAATTAATATTCTTAAACTATAGGTTAAACTTATAAAGTCTATAACTGTTGCTACGAGTGTTCAACTAAGTCCCGGCTTGAACCAAAATCCACAGTAATAAACATACTATAACTACTACTAGCTATTGCTACTACTACAATACAACAATCTAACTATTTAATGACTCTTTTTAATGACCTACACTTGTAGTGAAGGTCATGAAAATTTGTAGAGCATATTTCATGTCCGTTAATGAGGGTCATGAAATATTATATATCATGTCCCCCTTTACAAGAGATATAATGTAATGTGGGTCATTATATATAATTTTTAAATTTTAAATTTTATATTTTACATTTTTGTGTATCATGTCCCCCTTTACGGGTCATTATATATAATTTTTAAATTTTAAATTTTATATTTTACATTTCTGTGTACTTTTTTTTTAAAAAAAAAAATAGGCCAAAGAGCGACATGAAATAATCCCTGTGCCCGCGCGCCCTTTCCCCTACCATTTTCTGAAATTTTTGTTCTTCTTTCCCGCTACACCATATTGCTCTTTCTCTCTATCTTTGAAATGGCAAAGAGCCATTTTTTTCTGGCTTTGAAATCTCCATAGATACCTCTGCCTGTCCTCATCTTTGTACCCTCTTCGCCTCTACAATAGAAGTCCCCACGATCACCATTCGAAGACCGGATTCAACGGCATCTTCGTCTCCCCACGCGGAGCACAACATTCCTTCATCGGAAGCAAAAGAAAAACGTAAGTCCGAACATACCTTTGCGTTGATTTTTCTCTTAGATTCTGAGTACCAAATTCATGTAAAATGGTTTTGTTGTGTTCATAGTGTTGTGTAATAAGTTAAGGAAAAGAAAGAACACACCAAGAACCGGCCAAAGTAAGAGGTATATATTCATAGATTTACTTCGTAGTTTACGGTTCCGATTTTATATTTTCATTTCCTAGGATGGCTATGAATTTGTGGGGCATTTTATATGGATTTAATCTGTGTTTTGGGACTAGAAACCGTCATTAAGGGGTTAGAAATGGTTTAATATGATAAGGCTTGAAGTTTGTGATGTTTTGGTGATGGGTGATGAATGGTAGAGGCGGACATGGAAGTTGGCTCCATGGAAGTTGGCTCAGTTATTAGAGCTTGGTTGTGAGGGGGTGCCATGTTGATCTCATTTTGCTTCAGCCATGTTAGAACTTGAAAGGGAAACCGAGAGAGAAACAAACGAAGAACACTTGGTGTTCTTGAGGGTACGATCGGGTCCAAGGAGTTAAGAGCAAGGTGAGTGTTTTTTCTTGGGTTTCCATTGAAGATATAGACCTTGAACACATTTATTTAGTCTCTTAATCCCTTGTAGAAGAAAGCAAAGGAAAGGAGAGAATGATCTTGGGAGTTCGGTACAAGAATAGTCAAAAGAAAAACGTAAGTCCGAACATACCTTTGCGTTGATTTTTCTCTTAGATTCTGCGTACCAAATTCATGTAAAATGGTTTTGTTGTGTTCATAGTGTTGTGTAATAAGTTGCGGAAAAGAAAGAACACACCAAGAACCGGCCACAGTAAGAGGTATATATTCATAGATTTCCTTCGTAGTTTACGGTTCCGATTTTATATTTTCATTTCCTAGGATGGCTATGAATTTGTGGGGCATTTTATATGGATTTAATCTGTGTTTTGGGACTAGAAACCGTCATTAAGGGGTTAGAAATGGTTTAATATGATAAGGCTTGAAGTTTGTGATGTTTTGGTGATGGGTGATGAATGGTAGATGCGGACATGGAAGTTGGCTCCATGGTTGACGTGGAAGAAGAGTTAAGGTCGGTGGTGGTGATGGGTTGGTTGTGATGGCCGAGAAGATGGTTGTGGTGGTGTAGAGGAGAAGCCATGATTGCCTTGCTGTAGAACCATGGGGTCGGGCAAGGTTTGAGAGAGAGGCTGAAGGTGTGTGTGAAGATGGTGACCATTGGAAGCCTTTATGCATGTACCTTTTAGTTATGGCTCAATCCCTATTTGCATATTCATATATACATATATGTATGTTAAATTTATATTTTACATATTTATTGATTTGATGATTTAGTGGCTGATAATGGTTCGAGAATTTTGAATGAACAAGTTATTTGATATCTATTAATATGTGCATATGATGCAACTTGAATGGTTATTTAACTTTTCTTTTTTGTTATGTCTCTATTTGTTTGTGTAATAAGTAAAAGCTAACACTGAAAGAAACTTGGTTTCTTATTATCGCCAAGGCTATTGATTCGATTGTTTTGTAGTAGCAGCCGAGTCACTTGTAAGATGGGAGTCGATTCTCTATTTACTGAATTGAGCAGCTCTAAGATACTGTTTCACTCAAGAGCGTCTTTACTGCTTAATCTGCAGGAAAATATATAAATATGGAAAATGAAACTAGTTTTCTTTATGTTAACATACTAAATGCAATTGGTTGTTTCGTTAATGGTTTCAAAATCAAATAAGTCATTTTGAATATATATATATATATATACCTCTAGCTTGGTCAATATCTTTGGTTAAAAGAACACTACTTTTCATTGTTGTTTGGTGGGAGGAAGAAATAGATGATTGCATTGTTTATTATTGTTGAGATTTTGTGTTTGTGTTTATGATTTTTCATGGGTATTAGCAAACTATTGATTTTTCCTTATAGTTTTTCAATATCTTGATTTGGGGTTAGAGGGATTTGCTCTGTTGTAACTACTATGTTCTAGTATGAAGATAAAATGATATTTTATCAAGACAATTTGAAGTGGTATGATAATCTCTTCCTTTTCCTTTGTAGAAGTTCTTCTTAGCTAAAGGTTTATATATATATATTTATAAAGATTGATGTTGTTGGGCACTGAGTGAACACTTAAAATCTATAGTGAGTTGAGAATTTCTTTAGGTATTGAAGTGATAATGTTCTGTACTATATTATATATAGTGTGTGATTGATGGTGAAGATTGTTGAGAGAATTGAGGGTGTAATTCTTTTTTTTACAGTGGACTGACTAGGGAAACTGTAACCTTTTTGTCAATTTACTATTTATTCTTTGTTTTGTTTTGTTCTTAATTAGTTGTTGGTTTTGGTTTTCTACTCGTGAACAAGCTTTTCTTATAAGTCAACTTGTGTTTTTTTTTTTTGCTAAAACAAACTGATGATTTTAGTTGCAAACTGATGATTTTTAGTGCATATGATGCAACAACTTGAATGGTTTAGTCATATCCATATAACATCACCATTTTCATCATGAGCTTCTTTTTTGTGTTTTTTGCTCAAACTGATAATTTTAGTTGCAAAAACATCTGTTCCGGTCTCTGCTCAGTGAAATGCTATCAACCATATTCTTTTGTTTAATACAATGCATCTATATATTTATATATTAATTAACAAATAATAATAATTGTATTTTTGGATCTCAAAACTAGTTCAAAAACTAGTTCTATCCGTTGAAGGGAAAGTTTACTTTGCCTTTTCTTATAGTGATGAGTCTATATACAAAAAGGCTCTTTATAAAATGCCATGGTCCTTCAATGTAGGCATTCTAATTGGAAGTATGTATTCTTTCAGTTGTAAAGCCTGGTATATGCTCTCTAGAAATGAACGAATTGTTGAAATTATGGATGTGTGTCTCTCTTTAATATTTGTTCTTCTTCTTTTCTCTTCAGGTGAATTACTTGCACAGCCATGGACTTGCCCATACAGAATTGAAGCTGGAAAATGTGCACATATGCCCAGTGGATAGACATATTAAAGTAAGCACCATATTTTTCCTGTAGAATTGAAGAATGCATTTTCTTCTACACTTTATGATCTTTTTAATAAATGGATTACCAACATCCAGCGGAATTCCAGCTTTTTTCTTTTTTTTACTAGTTTGGCGCTTCTTTCACCTCTTGTCTCAGTAAATTTTTTTTATCAAAAGGCACAGAATGAAGCGACCATTGGATGTTGGTACTATTGGCTCCTGATGCATATCACATTCGTTTTTTGGATTCGGTTAACGCACCAATGTCCAATCGTCCACAAATTGGAGAAACAATCCTTGATGTTTATGCCAAATACTTCAGGGCTAACAAACAATCAATCCCAAGTGAAGTGAATTACCGAAATCCATTGGTATGTTTTTACAAATTATAATTTTAGTTTATACTTTGAATATTCAAATTTTATCAAGTTATTAGTATAATTACTTAAATTTTTAATTATTAGTGTCCACAACAACCAAGTAACAAGGAATGTGGATATTACATAATGAGAATGATGAAGGACTTGGTTCAATCTAACAATCGGTCTACCTATTTGAATGAAACGGTATGTAAACTATGTATCAAATATTATTAATATTAAACTTACACATTTTGTCACTTTAATTAATATATATATTATTATTTTTTTGCAGCTCAATAACAAAAGACCATATTCACAATAAAAAATTGATGAGATGTGAGAAGAATGGGCCAAAGATATGCTACCGTTCATCCAAAATCATCCAATTTAGGCCCCTAGGCTTTTTGTTGTTGTTGAATAGATCAACTTTCCCATTTTGTTATTATAGGTGTCAACATCTAGCCATAGAGTGCAATATTTGTTATTTTGATTATGTGAAAATATTTGCAATTACTGTTTTTTCTTTTAATATTTAGCTAAAAAATATTTTCTATTTAATGAAATATTTAAATTTAAGTAATTATTAAATATATAAATAATATATAAGCACGTTTCTAATATAAAATGATTTGAGTATATTTGTTTAAAAAATAACCTGATTTGAATATATAACAAAAAAAAAACCTGGTTTCAATATATATATATAGAATAAAAAGACAATAATAATGGAGGTATATAAGGTCACTTGGTGGGTGACATTAAGTTTTATTTAAATAATAATAATAATAGTTAAAACTGATAAAATAAAAGGGGTACACATTTAAGGTCGCCGCCCAAAGGGCGTCATCAAATGGAGGTATATAAGGTCACTTGGTGGGTGACATTAAGTTTTATTTAAATAATAATAATAATAGTTAAAACTGATAAAATAAAAGGGGTACACATTTAAGGTCGCCCAAAGGGCGTCATCAAATTGAAAAGAAAAAAAAAAGTAAAAAACGCATTTTCTCCTTAATTTATCATGTCTAATTTTGTTGGTCATTAAAAATGCACATTTAATGTCTCCTGCTATAATGACCAACATTGTAGGGACATTAAAAATATTTCATCACCAACAAAAAATGTCATTAATGACCCTTTTTGTAGTAGTGGTACTTCTATCTAACTAGCTAAGTAAAATTCTTGGACTCTACATGGACCCTCTTGAACTATACTGTTGTGAACCCGGGTTCTTGTACTCATTTTGGATCCTAATAAATTTTCATAGAAATCTAGAAAAGCTCGAATAACCTCATTCTGTTCAGTAACCCAATCTCCATTATTGTTTCCGACCGAATAAATGGTGTTTTGCATTTTCCTCTGTTTCATACTAGCATGGAAATTTTTTGTGTTGTCATCACCATAAGCAAGCCAATTTACCTTGGCTTTTTGTCTTAAAAAATTGAGGTATTGCTTGAGGATGTCAGCATAATTATTCCTAGCTTGAATTTCTTGGGCAATAAGCTCTCCATTAATAGGTTGCTCCCTTAAAGCCACTTATATAGAAAGAAAATCTTGAAAAGCTTCTGAATCCTGAATACCAAGGTCACCTTTATCTTGCTGATGTAACCTCCTGAGCCCTTGTTTTAGATGCCTAAGTTTGTTAACAAATCTGTACATTGGATAGCCTTCAACTTTCTCACTCCACCCATTTTGAACAATACTAGTAAAATCTTTCAAAGAGCTCCAGTAGTTGAAGTACCTGAAAAGTTTCTGATTATCATGAATATTCAGATAAATGGAGAGAAGACCTAGTGAATGATCGAACACACCCTCAAGAAGAAAACTAACTTCAGCTGTGGGAAAAGTATCCAACCAAGCATTATTTGCTAAGCCAGATCCAGCTTTGCACACACCCGAGCTTTCGCCTCTTGTTTATTATTCCAAGTAAAGTATGACCCATTGTACTTAACATCTTCAAGAACACATTCACCAACACAAGTTTGAAACGACACCATTTCAGTGCCATTCCCACGATAATCCAGCCTTTCTTCAGTAGACAAAACAGAGTTAAAATCACCACAAACAATCCACAGAATCTTTGTGCCTTGAGCAATAAGTACAAGATCATTCCAAAGCTATTGTCGACCATTAATTTCATTCAGAGCATAGACTACTGTAACAACAAACTGCATCCCTCATTTAGGCCTAATCCAGCAGTGAATATATTGACTAGTACCTCCTTTTATATCTACCTCATAGCTATTTGGATTCCAAGCTATAATAATCTACCCATTAGGATGATGGGCAAGATTAGAAGTAAAGCACCAACCTTGAAACATATTCAGGTATAAGGCTCCCATTTTTGCAGCCTTAACCTTTGTTTCTAGGATCCCAACAAACCCAATTCTCTGATAAGAAATCATTTTCATGACTTCATTTTGCTTTATGGATTTATTGATGCCCCTAACATTCCAAAATAACATTCTATCGATTTATTGGTGGAGAGTCTCCCCCTCCATCAATAATGGATTGCATTTCACATAAAACTTCTCCAACCTGAACCTCAGAAGCAGAAACCAATTCTAACACATCAAAAGAATTACTGGCTAACACCTTAGAAGAACTAGGAATCTGCACTTTCTTTCCTTTACCTTCTTGAAATCCTTGATCTTGTACTATCTTAACTCTATTACTCTCCTTATTGAAAACAGGTTGAGATTTAGGTTGCCAAACCTTCTTGAAATGATCTATATTCTTGTTTTTCTTACACACAGTACTTAAATGCCCAATACCCTTACATGTTTCACACCTATCTGGTTTCCATTCATAACTGGTTTTAATAGATATCAGTTGCCCTTTCTCATCTTCAAATTGTACAGAGCTTGGAAACCCCTGAGACACATCTATTTCAACCAACACCCGAGCAAATTGTAGTCTGTCACTGTAACGCCCTGGATAGCCAAGACCGTTACACTGTGTACTTATAAAGGTGCAGGACTTGCTAATCAAGTCATTAATTTGAAAATGTGTCGCTAAACATGTAAAAGCCAAGGTTAAAAAGGGTTTTGGTCTCAAAAGACTCATTTCATATATTTAAACTGTAGTAGACATGGGATCCCATATGAAAACAAAGTTAGAACAAGTTTACAGACTCCCAAAAATACATGAATATCCTCTAGTCATACTAAGGCAAAACAGACAGTCTTTCGGTTCCATGTCCTTGCTTAGATCTCAACTGTGGCAGCCGAGCACCTGGCTATGTACATTCTGCTCGCTGAGCTCTCCAATCAGGGCTGATCTAATTTGCCCTTGCCCTTACCTGCACCACGTAGCACCCGTGAGCCAAGGCCCAGCAAGAAAACATCATAAACAACTTAAACAATAATAACAGACAAATAGTTCAATACACATGTATTCCCATCAGACAATCCGCAACTGGTATTCAGCATATACAATCCAATTCAAGATACATTCTACCACATATAATACTCATATCACATAATATTCAGGGCCGACGACTTAGGCCGCACCCTCTGTTTAACCCACTGACTCCGACCCGCTTAAACCGAGCTCAGTGCATAATAAGCTGTCCTCGACTACCAGTGGCCGAGCCGCGCCCTGTGCGCTAGTGTAACCCTTGGCACCCTTAGGCCGTTGGTTCACCAAATGGCTTGCATGGCATAATACCATCTTTTCAAGCATTTACAATAGGGAGCCCTTAGTCCTGACACATATATTCAACCAGGTGCAGTTTTCTTACCTTTAGTCTGTGCGGTTATTGAATTACAAGCAACGCCTCTCAAGCACAATCCGTTCCCGAGCCTAAGTCTTTATCACCTAGTCACAACCAAAGTATAGGGTTCCATTAATACTCCAATATAGGTTTCCAATTACAAAACTAACTCTCGGAATTCCAAATTCCACCAAGCACGGTGGTGAAACCAATCCCGAACACACTAAACCATCTTCCCGAGCCTAAAACTCTCAAAAACTCATGTGTGCAACCAAGGGCTGCGACCCCTGAAGCCTAGCCGTGGCCCTTCCCCAAAACAGAGCCAACACCCATGCTGAACCACACACTCGCTGCGACCCTTGCCTTGGGCGCCGCGGCGCTCTCCCTTGGCCGAGCCTGCTTGGCTCTTTTACATGCTAGGGCTGCAGCGCTCTAGAACAGAGCCGCGGCCCTCCCCTTCGAACCCAGAATTTACACCATTTCTAAGTCTGAAACCTCACCTAAAACCATCCCAAGTTTCCCCAACTCCTAACTAATTAATCCTAACTCCTTTAACATGATCTAAACAACATAATTCCACAGAAAACACAGCCTAGCACACACTAATCTTCTCTTTTCAATTTTTGAAACTCAAGAATTAAAACTACTTAAACCAGCCATTCAAACCCAATTTAAGACCTCTAAACCATGAGTTGAAGCTTACCTTTGCTGTTGAATCACTTCACCAAGCCATAGCCAAGCTAAGTTGCCAAATTTCCTTCTTAATTCTGCCTTAGAACATCAAAACCATATTTGTTTCAACACTTAACCAAAACCCAGCTAGAACTCAGAATTCAACCACATAAAAGAAGATCAGATGCTTACCTTAATCCCTATTTTAGTTCTTGATTTACTCCTGAGCTAAACCTCCTAATCCTCACCACCAATCTCAGAAATTCCAGCTTGTTCCCCTGTTTTCTATGTTTTCTTTCCTTTGTTTTCCCTTGAGCGTGAGAGAGAGCTGAGACAAGAGTGTTTAGTCGGTTGTGTTTTTCATCTAAAAGCTTCCTTATGTCTAACTTACCTGTTAAGTTAATCCCGAGGCTTGGGGTGCCGGAACCGTCCCCGAGGCCAAAATGGTAAAATCCCCCAATATTCCCGCCTAGACATCCTAACCTCAAATTTATCTCCATATATTTATTTCCATGACTCGATAATCCAAATCGCTACCCGCTATCTAAAAGTACCCCCGACTTATCCAAAGTCATATCTTAAGCCCCGTTGTGACTTTTCCTGCTATCTGACCCTAGAATCGTCTTGAGTCGTGCTCAGCGAACCTGTCCTCATAATAATGTGGTTCTCACATATATCACATATTTATTTCATATCACATTACCACATAATACCATCAATTATCATATAAACTTTAATAAACATATAATTACTCATTTAATCACAATTATTCCACTAATGCCCTCCTGGCACACTAATCAAGGCCCTTAAACCTTATTAGCGGTTTCTGGGTCGTTACAACTATCCCTTCCTAATGAGAATTTCGTCCTCAAAATTTACCTGAATAACTCGGGATACTGATCCCGCATCGCCGTCTCTAGCTCCCAGGTCGCTTCTTCGACCTTGCTATTCCTCCATAATACTATCACTAACTGAATCGTCTTATTCCGCAGAACTTTGTCCTTCCAGTCCAAAATCTGAACTGGTCTCTCCTCATAGGACAAGTCTGTCTGCAGCTCTAAATCTTCATATCTCAACACATGTGCTGTATCAGAAACATACTTCCACAACATAGAGGCATGGAACACGTTATGAACTCCTGATAAGGACGGTGGCAAGGCCAGCCTATAAGCCACCTGCCCGATCCTCTCTAGAATCTCAAAGGGTCCAATGAATCGAGGGCTCAGCTTGCCCTTCACTCCAAATCTCCTCACACCCCTCAACGGTGAAACTCGCAGAAACACGTGGTCCCCAACCTGGAACTCCACGCTCCTACGCTTAGGATCAACGTAGCTCTTCCGTCTACTCTGCGAGGCAAGCATTCTAGCTCGAATCTTTTCAATGGCCTCATTGGTCTTCTGAACCATATCTGGCCCCAAATATCTTCTCTCACCCATCTCATCCCAGTGAATAGGCGATGTACACTTCCTTCCATATAACATTTCATAAAGGGCTACCCCAATCGTGGACTGATAACTGTTGTTATATGAAAACTCAATCAATGGGAGATACTTACTCCACGAACCTTCAAAGTCAATCACACATGCCCTAAGCATGTCCTCCAATATCTTAATCATCTTCTCAGATTGACCATCAGTCTGAGGATGAAAAGCTGTGCTAAACTTCAACTGAGTCCCCATGGCTCTCTGCAGAGCTCCCCAGAACTTAGAGGTAAAGATAGGGTCTTGATCAGATACAATAGACTTTGGAACCCCATGGAGACGAACTATCTCCCTCACATACAGTTCTGCATATTGTTCCACGGTATAAGTTGACCTCACTGGTAGGAAATTAGCTGACTTGGTGTATCTATCCACTATCACCCACACCGAGTCATGAAGTCCAACTGTCCTGGGTAATCCTCCCACGAAATCCATCGTGATATCCTCCCACTTCCACTCTGGGATACCCAAAGGCTGCAGCATTCCCGTTGGTCGCTGATGCTCAGCCTTAACCTGCTGACAGGTTAAACATCTAGATACATACTCAACATACAGAATCAGAAACTTAGAATGAGGATTACCTTCATTAGCCTTAGCAGAGCTAATCGTACCCATAACTTCTGCAAAAGTTTCCCTGAGTTTAGACCTCTGTATTAGCTGCCTCTCAGATGATTTGGGGGATAACGAGATTCCAATACCATCATCTCCAATTATCGCCTGATTAGTAACCACTGAATGAATCTGAGAAGTACCATCATTCGGGTCCAAAGCTACCTCCTCTTCAGAATTTGGAACTTGAAGCTCGGTCACCCCTAATAGCTGGTTGATTGATTTTATCTTCTTAATCGGATCCAAAGAACTTGGTCCCTTTTTCTTTCTCGTCACCAGAGATTTCTGTTGCACTTCACTCTTCCGTAGTCAAGGTCTCCCCGCCATCACAAAGCCCTATCAGAGCCAGAGAGAACCCAACTTTCCCTTCCACTATTTATGTATTTGATTTGGAACCTTATAGTTTGTATTGTATCTATTAATTAGCTATGCAAAAGTTAGGAATGAGGAATGATGGATGTTAAGTATTATTTTTGTGTTTTATGACTTATTAAATTTAACAGTTTGGTGACAACATAACTGTGGGGATATTATCGTTCTATGTATAATGATAGGTGATCCTACTTTTATCACTAATATTTTTATATATCATTACAGGTGTTGACTGTCTTTTTCGCTATCAACCTCAAGATGAGAGATTAAAGAAATAAACAACAAGAACACAATAGTTTTTACGTGGTTCAGGCTATAAAAAAGCCCTAGTCCACGAGTCTCTAGTATTAAGGAGATTGGAAGCTTGCTAAGGCAATCTCCAGTGGGGTTTTCTCAGGCAGCATTTATATTGCTTTGAGTACAAGGTTATCTTTCTCTAAAAATTCTGAACCCTTTACAAAGAGACTCTCAGCCCTATTTATAGAGGTTGGGGTCATTAATGCTACTAATATGTAATTAATACATATTATCCTCGTTATTGGAGGATTAATACCACTTTAATGCATTGGGTTGTATTAATTTGAGACCACAGCCCAGGCGATAAACGTGGGGCCCACTACAGAAAGTTACCTACTTTATGGGGAACATGCCCCTGCCACTGTCAGGGCATGCCGCATGTATTACCTTGTCAGGCGGCATAGCGGGAGTGCAAATTTTTGAGTCGTACAATTGACAACACTGTGAACGGATCACCAAAAAAGTTGTCAGACGATCCTCTGATGCTGCAAACTTGCACTGACTGACACCTGGCCAATCTTCTAGGTCCTGAAGACAAGATCCTTGACCTAAAAGGCAACTGCTTGTAAAGAGTTTGAGGACTATTTGTTGAGATTTGTTAAATATAATTGTTAAGATGTTTACACGTTGAGGTGCAAAACACTTAACGGTTTTCACTTAAAGAGAAATGAAAACATGAGATTCTGTAGAAGGCATTTAAAAGTGACTTTTATGGGTCTAAAGTAATACAATGAGGTATCCAAACATTCCCAAAAAGTTTGGTAGCATTTGGAGCAATTTTAGGACCATTGGAGTGGTCCAAAGTTAGGGAGGGTGGCGATACGTCGCCCCCTAAGTGGCGTAGCATCGCCTAAATGTGAAGGGCTTCAAAAGCCTTAGTAGGCGATGCAAGCAATGTATCATCTGACAGGCGATACATCACTTGCATGTAGGCGATGCATCGCCTGGGCGGTCTTTTAGGGTCGTACAGTTTACGTAAAATGCTCTGAATGTTGTGTATTAAATGTTCTAATCCTATTGGTTAGACTAATGATGATGCCTACACTATATATATGGGTTATTATAGTTTAAAAGTCTTGATCACGCTTTCCAATTCTCTCTCTAGCTCTCTAAGACCAAATTTTTCTCCAAGAAACTCATCAAGCTTGCTTGATTTGCACCAGTTTCAAGGCTTGTTGAATCCCAAATCTCATTCTACTTAGTTGAAGCTTCAGGAAATTGGGAAGGCTTGAAATAGAGATTTTGGACAACAATATTCATATTGTGTATAAGCCTTAGAAGTTCCCCAAGTTTGAAGGTTCAAGTTGCTCAATACAAAAGTTGTATCTCTCTAACCCTAACCTTATATTTTGTAATTATATTATGTTATTCATTGTGGTATTGATGATTAAATGTATCTAAATTTATCGTATCACCATTTAATCATTTAGTTCATTATATTCAAGATTAACATTCATATCATGAACATGTTTCTTTGATTATCAAGAATTTCCTTCATACTTTGAATTCGAATCTTGATCAACGTCTATGGTTTGGAATATTGCTTTATTATCATAATTCATTATTGATTTGCAAAGAGTAAAGCCATATATTCCCAAAAATCAAAATCGGTAATTCTAATTACTTTCATTTTGTATTTTTCATAATCAACAATGAGGAAAATTGGCTCATCTTCTACAACCTTCAAACCTTTGTTTCAAAGTTTAATTTGTGTTGGACACATAACCATGAAACATCCAAGAAAGTTCTATTTGGAAATGCTCTACATGAATGTGGATATGGATTCAAAGTCTTCGTCAACAAAGGATGAGACAACTCAATGGGATTACATGTTTAAGGAGATTGGTATCATCAAGTTCCTTATTTCTAAATGTGTAGATTTCAAGAATTTGAATGAAATGTGTTTGCTGCCATATTTTTGTGAGTTTGAGATTATTGCTTATATTAAGAGTACAATGGTGAATGTTAATAAACAATTCAAGGGTCATTATTATACTTGTTTTTTTTTTGTAAAGTTGTTGATCATCATGTAAGATATGGAAATTGTAAAATTAACCATAATGAGATTGAGTTCAATACAATTGATGATGAGATCTTTGTGACCTTAATTGAATTTAATGCATTCGATGAGGAATGTATGATAACCCTAAAGAGAATTGACATGGTTCATGCATGTAGTGATGAGACTAATGCAACCTTAAGAGAAGGTGAACATGTCAATGCAATTGATGTTGAGATCATTGCAACCTTGAGTGGCGTTAATACAACCCAAGGAAAGGTATTAGGTTGGTGGTATGATACTTGTGTCACCATTCATGCAACATATGATAAAACTCTTTTCAAAACCTTTGAAAGTGCAAAGGTGGGACTTTAAGTCCAAATGGGAAATGAAAAGAGATCCAAGGTACTTGGAAGGGGCTGCATTGATGTGTTCTTCACAAATGGAAAGAAAGTGAGCATAATTAATATTTTCTATGTTCTCGATATGAATAGAAACATTATGAATGGAATTTTATTGAGTAAATATAGCCTCAAAATGGAGTTTGAATTCTATAAACTCACTTTGACTAAATTAGACACTTTTGTAGGAAATGGTTATACATGTGATGGAATGATCAAAATTTGTGCTCTTGATAGTGACAATAATAATATGACGTCTAAATCTTGCAATGTAATTAATTCTAATTCAATTACTTTATGGCATAATAGGCTTGCTCATATAGGTTATATCACAATTAAAAGAGTTGTTAAATGTGGATTAATTAATTGTGATGTGAATTAGCATGAGCATGAGCATGATAAATGTGAATTACGTGTTCAATCTAAAATGGTAAAGAAACATTTTCCAAATGTTGATAGATGTTCAAACTTGCTAGATTTAATACATAGTGATTTATGTGAATTGAATGGCATGGTTACTAGAGGAGGAAATAGATACTTCATAACTTTTATAGATGAGTGCTCTAGGTATACTTATGTGTATTTACTTAAGAGTAAGGATGAGGCATTTAATGCATTTAAAATCTATAAAGCTGAAGTAGAAAATCAATTAGAAAGGAAAATAAAGACTCTTAGAAGAGATAGAGGTGGTGAATACTTTTCAAATGATTTCAATGTGTTTTGTGAACATGGCATTATACATGAATACTCAGCACCATACACTCCACAACAAAATGGAATAGCTCAAAGAAAGAATAGGAATTATCTTGAGATGATCAACTCTATTATTTTACATGCTAAATTATGTTATAATTTGTGGGGTGAAGCCTTGCTTGCTGCGTGTCATATATTGAATCGACTTCCTATGAAAAAGAACAATGTGTCTTCATATGAGTTATGGAGTGGAAAGAAGCCTAACCTAGAATATCTTAAAGTGTGGGGGTGTCTTGCTTATTGCAAGAGTACGGAGCCTAAAAGGACCAAGTTGGGTCCAAGGTCCGTAAAATGTGCATTTGTTTGCTATGCCTCAAATAGCAAGGCCTATAGGCTATTAGACTTGGAGTCTAATGTGATAATTGAATCAAGAGAAGTAGAGTTCTTTGCAAATATCTTATCCCGTGATAGCAATTCTCAAGAACCCAGAAGTGTTGGAGAATCTCTTAAAGATTAAGATCCAAAGGTTGATGAGCAACCTATATTGCCTCGGAGAAGCCAAAGACTTAAAGAATTGGGATAAAATGAGACATGTTCTCAAGTGGAGACACTCTACCTAGTAGAGGGAAACCTTGAAGAAGTCACATGGAAATTTCCTATGGCTCTTCAAGTTGAGGATGATCCCAAAAAATTCCAAGAAGCAATGTCTTCGAGAGACTTCACTTTTTGGAAGGAGGCAATAAATGATGAGATAGATTCAATTATTTCAAACCACACATGGGAATTGGTAGACCTTCCACAAGGTTCAAAACCAATTAGGTCCAAGTGGGTATTTTGAAGGAAATATCACACCGATGGCACATTACAAACCTTCAAGGCAAGACTAGTAGCCAAAGGGTTTAAACAAAAGTAAGGAGTCGATTATTTTGACACGTATGCACCGGTTGCTAGGAAAACCACTATAAGAGTACTATTTCCCTTGTCATCAATATATAACCTTTATGTTCATCAAATGGATGTCAAAATTGCATTCCTAAATGGAGATCTTGATGAGGAGATTTATATGGAACAACCTGAGGGTTTTGTTCTAAGGGGAAATGAACATAAAGTTTGTAGGCTTGTTAAATCATTATATGGTTTAAAGCAAGTACCGAAAAAATGGCATGAGAAATTTGATAAAGCCATAATTTCGGATAGGTTTAGACACAATAATGTAGACAAGTGCTTATACTCTAAGACTTGTGATGACTATGTCATCTTGGTGCGTCTATATGTTGATGATATGTTGATGTTGAGTAATGATACGAAAGGCATAATGGAAACGAAGAAGTTTCTATCTTCCATTTTCAAGATGGAAGACCTTGGAGAGGTTGATACCATCTTGGGTATAAAAGTGAGAAGAAATAATGGGGGTTATGCCTTAAGTCAAGAACACTATGTTGAGAAAGTGCTTGACAAGTTTAGTCATCTCAAAATCAAAGAGGCAAATTCTACATTTGACTCAAGCATAAAGCTTGAAAATAATAATGGTAGAGAAGTGGCTCAACTTGAGTATGCAAGTGCATTAGGGACTAATGTACACTGCTCATTGTACAAGATCGGATATTGCATATGCGATTAGTAAACTAAGTAGGTTTACTAGTAATCCAAGTATGGAACACTGGAAAGCAATTGAGAGAGTTCTAAGGTGCCTTAAAAGGACCAAGTAGCTAGACCTCCAATATTCAAAGTTCCCGAAGATACTTGAAGGATATTCCGATGCGAGTAGGATATCAAGTGTAGGAGATAATCTCTCCACAAGTGGTTGGGTGTTTATGCTTGGAGGAGGAGCGATTTATTGGGGTTCTAAGAAAAAAACATGTATTTCACACTCAACCATGGACGCTGAATTTATAACTCTAGTGGCAACCAGCAAAGAGGCTGAGTGGCTTAGGGATCTCATGTTGGAGATCCCAATTTCTGCGGATGAGGTATCGATGATCTCAGTACTTTGTGATAGTCAAGCCACATTGGCTAGAGCATATAATGGAGTATATAATGGGAAGTATAGACACATGAGTATGTGAGACAATTGATTCATGGAGGAATCATATCAATCTCATATGTTAAGACAAGTGAGAACTTAGCAAATCCATTTACAAAACATTTTGCGAAGAGGTTAGTAAGGTCTACTTCAAAAGGGGTGGGACTAAAACTCCTAGAATAATATATTCACTAATGATGGTAACCCAACTCCAAACTTGTGAACATCAAAGGCAAGAGTTCAATGGGTAAGAAAAAGTTATTGGGTTAATTGTTTCAGCACTAACAAAATCCTGAGTTCCATCCAAGGGTGGTTAGTGTTGGTTGCTACCGAGTGAGGGTTAAGCCTAGGGCTTTTAATGAAGTTCAGTTGTGTGCAACAAGCATCTCTAAAGGTAGCAAAGATGCAGCAAGAACTTCACCTATGTGAACTTAGAGGTGGTGTCGCCTCTCATGGGAGTTGGAGTTTTTCCCCTAGAAAGTTTAAGAATTGGATGAGCACAAGGCCATATGAGTGCTAAGCGATAAAAGTGGGAAAATGAATTGTCAAATGGAGGTGTGTATGGTGTTACTAGTTTTATCATTAAGGAGTACTTGGTTCAATCTTTAAGACACCAATAACTTCAATAAAACTTTGTAGTACTTTCACTAAGATAAAGTTCAAATCAAAAGATACTTTATTTTATGCACCAAAATTTTTAAGCTAAGAAGAGAGGATTATATTTTTACTAAGTGGGGGAATGTTGAGATTGATTAAATATAATGGTTAAGATGTTTACACATTATGGTGCAAAACACTTAATGGCTTTCACTTAAAGAGAAGTGAAAACTTGAGATTGTGTAGAAAGCATCTAAAGTGACTTTTACGGGTCTAAAGTGATACAATGAGGTATCCAAATATTCACAAAATGTTTTGTAGCATTTGGAGCAATTTTAGGCCCATTGGAGTGGTCCAAAGTCAGAGAGGGTGGAAATATGTTGCCCCCTAAGTGGCGTAGCATCGCCTAAATGCGAAGGGCTTCAAAAGCCCTAGTAGGCGATGCATCGTCTGCTAGTAGGAGACTTATCGCCTATCAGACAATACATCACTTGCATGTAGGCGATGCATCGCCTGGGTGGTCTTTTAGGCTCATATAGTTTACGTAAAATGCTCCAAATGATGTGTTTTAAATGTTCTAATCCTATTGGTTAGACTAATGATGATTCCTGCACTATATATATATGAGTTATTAGAGTTGAAAAGCCTTTATCACACTTTCCAACTCCCTCCCTAAAACTCATTCTCTCTCTAGCTCTCTAAGACCAAATTTTTCTCCAAGACACTCATCAAGCGTGCTTGATTCGCATGAGTTTCAAGGCTTGTTCAATCCAAAATCTCATTCTACTTACATGAAGCTTTAAGCAATTGGGAAGGCTTAGAATAGAGATTTTAGACAACAATATTCATGTTGTGTATAAGCCTTAGAAGTTCCCCAAGTTTGAAGATTCAAGTTGCTCAAATACAAAGGTTGTATCTCTCTAACCCTAATCTTGTATTGTGCAATTCTATTATGTTATTCATTGTTAGTATTGATGACTAAATGTATCTGTTGACACGGGTTTTTGCCAACAATGTATTAAGAAATAATAAGGTAGATTAGTGCTTAGTAATAAATTGTAATGAAAAATGAAATGAATTCACAAGAACACAAATCTTTTACGTGGTTCAATGGTTAAAATTCACCCAGTCCACGAGTCCATATTATTGCTGTTTTTCTCTCTATTTTGGCAGAGTTTCAGTATTACATAATAATGGTCCCCTTCCCTCTCCTACATTCCCAGTATTTATAAGGGAATTCCATAGACAAGTTTGGGTAACCGCATGAGTCAATCGAGCATATACAAATTTATTACATTTAATACATATATTTCCCATTTATAATGGGATATGATTTGATCATACAGTAAATGTTCTCCTAATATCTGGGACATTAAATATGACATCCTGGTCATAAATATACGCATAAAAGGACCCGAGTCTCTGGGGATCCGCAGGTGTGCAATATATTCGAATTACCACGAGCTGAATATCTCCTCCAAGCTCGTACTTTGACTGCCGTTTGAATATTATGAGCTCGCACTTCACAACCTTCGTGTTTGTAGCTCAGGTTAAACCCAGGATGCCTAATACCACACATGTCCACATGAAACTGGAGTTGTCTTCGTGGATAATAAGTAGATATCATTCCCTTGGTTATTTCTCTGTATATTTATTTGCCAGCTGTACCCGAACTAAGTGAATGAACTCGGGCTAAAATTAGGGTACAACATTTTCCCCCCAAGCTCATGCTCATGTATGACGTCACCACTTTCTGACCTACACAGTAGGGGCTTTTAGACTTCTGTTACACAAAACCCCGCTTGCCCACTACTCGAGAACTGGACACGTGGTGTACTGCAATTGGCGTCTGTTTGGGTTTCGAGGACTGCAATAATTGTCTTGTCACCTTTTTGCCGTTTTTTTGTCTATTTAACCTTGGCCCTTGGATCTTGAACTAACCCAATTGGATGGCCCAAATCAATCTACACAATTTACGTATAAAAGGGATGGCCATGTTTCAGACTTCACCACCTTTCATTTAAAAAATTTCCTCTTTTGCACTTCTGAACCTCTCTTCTTTTCCAGAAATCCCCAAAAATTGTTCGCCGCACCCAGTCACTCAAAAGTTTTTCAGGAACTTCCCTTTGCTAAGTCTACATATCACCGTCGAAGAACACACTGTAACTTCCCTTTGATGTGTTCTGCCCCCTTCATCGAGCTTCCCAGCAGTCCCAATGACTACAAAGACTTGTTCTTTATGTTGAATGGATTCTGGAATTGTGAACACCGATACTTCAACCGACCTCGTAAGTTCCTTACTTTTGTGACTTCAGCTCGTGACATTTTATTCCTTTCAAGATATTTCTTTTGTACACATCTTAATTGAATTTGTTTCTCATGCAACCATATTTGCAAGGACGGGAAATTCTGTGACCCTCGGGGTTTGGGCTTCCACCTAGTGAGAAGGACTACCGCCAGGTCGTGAATGACGTCACGATGCTGGCGTGCAAGTTGATCAGCGAAGGTCAAACGTTGGCCTTGAGGTCCTGGGCTACCCTTCCTGTGATCCACGTGCTTCCCTCCTCTCAAGAGGAGGCCTTGCCAGCCACTGAGGGCGAGGAGGAAGAAGAGGATTAAGTGCCTCTTGTGAGGAAAAGGCAGGCTCCCGAGGCTATCCGGGAACCTGATTTAGAACGAGTTGCGTCAAGGGCAGCAGCCGGCCCTTCCGGCCAAGGTAACCCATATCCCTATAGGGAATTAGATAGGGCTGTTACCAATTTTAGGTTAGTTCGATTGAACCTAAATCAGCTCCTCCATCGTCATCCTTATAACCCAGATCATAATATAACCCTGCTCCAATGCATAAACCACCTAGTTGTACGCCATGACAATAGTTACCCTAAGGGCACAGTTGTTGTTGACAACAATTTAAACTTTAGATCCGCCATTTTTGAGGAGTATGGAACCAACCGTAGGACCTGGTATTTTCTGCTCCAAGGTGCATTTGCCCCTGGATTTAGACAGTACATAGATGCATCCAACCCTGAGGAAGGACCTAAGCCTGAACCCCTTAGGATCCCAGAAATATTAACCGTAGACTCTCCCTCTCCCCCATTAATTCCAAGGTCGAAGGTCGTGCCTATCCCAGTCAAAACACCCATGCTGGTGATAATAGACTCCTCCCCCAGCCCGGAGGCTAGGATCTTTGTTTTCTCTATCCTTGTATATGTTTTTGACAACTTTATTCGTAAATTAACTCTTTTTTGTTCTTTTCAGGCGAAGAGATGGAACAACCCGGAGCTCTTGACCTCCGAACTACTTTCCAAGCGAGGAAGACCAGCTCGGGCCCCATGGTGAAGAGGCCCAGGATTACAAAGAAGACCCCCTGCTGCGGGAAACACCTCGAAATCCCCTGCTAAGGGGAAAGACACGAGCTCGACTCACGAAGTAGCTCTGGCGACTTCTATTACCGCTAGGAGGGTTTCTCCTCCTCCCCAATTTGTGCCTCCTAGGCCCAAGTAATACAAGTTGAGCCTCCATCCCCCATCGTCCCAGCCCCACCGTTCAAATACTAGTAGATCCCCAGGATCTGGAAAAGATCCTTGGAGCTTTTCGGGGTATCATTTATGTGATAGCGAGCCATATGGTGGGGCACGCCTATAGGGCCAGCTCGAGGGATCTGAGGACCATCGAGGAGCAGAGCCTGGAGAATGTCATGGAATCAGCTATGGGAATGAACCTTATTGTAAGTTATCCTTCCTTGGTGACATATTTATTTTTATTGTGCCCAAGGGTATATCTCTGACTTGTTTTATTATTTTGCAGTCTTCCCTGGCCTAGTATCGTGGCATAGTCTGGGCTAGGGCTAGAAATGATGAGCTCTGGGCTGAACTAAACACTGCCAACACTGTCTTAAGAACTGCTCAAGAAGGCGAGCAGGCTGCCAAAGCTGCCTTGGAGGCTTCTCAAAAGAGTGACCATGATGCCAAAGCTGCTCTCGCCTTGTCCCAGGAAAGCGAGCAGGCTGCAAAGACTGCATTGTCCGCCCTCCAGGCTCAAACTGCACAACTTCAGGCTGATGTTGATGAATTAAAAGCAAAACTGCTCGAGGCCAAGGCTGCAGTCAAAGAAGAAAAGGTGGCCTCATTGTCGTCCATGGAAGAAATGCTATACCAGTGTTGGGCCTTCAACCAGGATGGGAACTTCTCTTTCATGGAACCTGGGCTATGGGATCCATACCTTGCAAAATTCAAGGCTAAGATTTTGAAAGAACCATTAAAGACTGGGGAGGCTTCCGTAGCAGCCGAGGGGGATGGCGAGGAGGTCACATCTTCGGAGCAACCTAGTGGAGCTCAATGATACCCCTTTTTTTTGTATTTGTTTGTAATTGCTTAACAATTTTTTTTTATTAAACAATTGTCTTCGGGCTCAGTTCGAGGTTTTTCTCCTCGGGATAATTTCAATATACATCTAACTTTTCGATCCATTTATGTTTCCTTTACTATCTCTCATGTTTATGAATCCTCATTTGTACATTCGAGATTTTAGGAATCGATTTTTAGATCAGGATAAATATTTTGAGCTCGGTTATATCCAAGTTTTGTGTGTGGATTTGTATCATACCTGTTAAGAGTTAGGCCTTGAACCCGGTTATATCCAAGGTTTTTAATTTATTTAAACTTGGTTCGTGATAGGTTTATTGATAACACGAGCTTTAACAAGCCCTTGATATTAAACAATTTTCCCAACTTTCCAAGTTTCAGACCTGGTTGCGTCCAGGGTTTTAAATGATTTAAACTTAGTTCGTGTTAGGTTTATTGATAACTCGAGCTTTAACAATCCCTTTGATATTAAACAATTTTCCCAACTTCTAAATTTTGGACCTGGTTACGTCCAGGATTTTAAATGATTTCAACTTAGTTCGCGCTAGGTTTATTGAAAACTCTAGCTCTTAAAAAGTTGTCGAATAATCAATTTTTCCAAGCCTCTAAGTTTTGGACCTGGTTACGTCTAGGATTTTAAATGATTTCAACTTACCAAGCAAGCTTAATTTTCCCAATCTCGGGTTATATGCCCCCCAAGTAACCAAAATGTAGAAAATTTCTTGGTTTCTTTTACAAAACTAGAACACGAACTCATACTATCTTAAAGATCATTTAATAATCCACCTATTATTTAATAAAATGGCTTTTATAAATAAGCCTTACATTGATGGTGGTGCTACTGATAATATTTTTTTCAAATGTAGGGCGTTCCAAGTCCGTGGGACTACTTCCCCATTCAGTCGAGCTATCTTGAAAGTTCCTTCATGCAAAACCTCAATGATCTGATATGGTCTCTCCCAGTTTGGGCCTAATACACCATCCTTGGGATCTTTATTTGCTAGAAATAACCTTCGGAGAACTAGGTCACCCAGTCCAAATCTACGCATCCTAACTTTAGAATTAAAATAGCAAGTGGTATTTTATTGATAATGGGCGAGCTGTAACTGCGACTCTTCTCATTTTTCTTCAATCAGATGGAGGGATGCGTTAAGTAGTCCCTCATTCTGCTCTTGTTTGAATTTCCTTTGCCTATGATTGGCTACCATGGCTTCGACTGGAAGGATGGCCTCGCTTCCAAAAGTTAAGGAAAAAGGGGTATGTCCCGTGGAGGTTCTGTGAGAAGTCAAGTATGCCTAAAGTACTTGCGGGAGTTGTTCGAGCCATAATCCTTTGGCCTCGTCTAACCTTTTCTTCAAGCTCACCTTTAGGGTTTTGTTCACAGCCTCGACCTGTCCATTGGCCTACGAATACGCTACTGGGGAGAAACTCTTAATAATGCCGTATTTTTCACAGAAGTCAGTGAAGAGATCACTGTCGAATTGTGTCCCATTGTCTAACACGATTTTTTAGGAAGCCCAAATCGACATATAATACTCTTCACCATGAAGTCTAGGATTCTCTTTGAAGTGATGGTTGCCAGAGGTTTGGCTTCTAACCACTTCGTGAAATAGTCGATTGCCACCACCACGTAACGAACTCCTCCCTTTCCCATATGTAGGGACCCTATTAGGTCGATTCCCCATACCGCGAATGGCCATGGGGATGAGATCATCGTTAGCTCAACTGGAGCAGCTCGAGCAATTATGGCGAAACATTGGCATTTGTCGCACTTATGGACATACGAGATTGAATCTTTTGTTAGAGTGGGCCAAAAATTGCCCTGCCTCAGTATTTTCAATGCTAGGTTTTGTCCTCGGCATGATCTCCACAAAAGCCTTCGTGCACTTCTTGCAAAATGGTTTTAGCTTCCTCTAGCAAAACACATCATAGGAGAGGCAATGAATGACCATGTCGGTACAATGTCCCATCCACTATCACATACCTCAGAGCTTGATATAGTATTTTTCTTGCATCCTTTCTATCCTCAGGCAGCCTTCTTATTGTGAGGTATTCCATTATGGGAGTCATCCAGGTCAATCTTGTGTCAATCATCTTGACCTCTACCATTTCTTCTATCATGCTTGGACATTCCAAGAACTCCACTGGCATTACATTCAAGGTCTCAGCTTCTTTGGTGGTGGCAAGCCTTGCCAAAGCGCCAACATTAGAATTCTCCTCGTGAGGTATCTGTTCAACAGTACTGTACTCAAATTTGGATAGCTCTCCCTTCACCTTAGCTAGGTAGGCCACCATCTTGGTAACTCGAACTTGATATTCTCCCAACACCGGATTAACAACGAGTTGAGAATCGCTATAGCATTGGACGACCTTTGCTTTGAGCTCCCTTGCCACTCTCATCCCAGCTAGTAAGGCTTTATATTGGGCTTCGTTGTTAGATGCTTTGAATCTGAATCTCAAAGCTGTATGGAATCAATGCCCTTCTGGGGAGATTAGTATGATCTCAACTCCCGATCTGTTCTTGGTCGATGATCCATCTATGAATATCTTCCACAACTCCTGCACTGGTTCCTTCAAAAGCTCCTCTTGAAATCTTGTGCATTCAGCCACAAAATCAGCAAGGGCCTGAGTTTTGATTGAGGTTCGTGGCACATACAATATCTCGAAGGTGGACAGTCGATTACCACGAACTTAAGTAGCTTGGAGACAGTTCGTGAACCTTCTCCCAATGTTCCCACTAATTCTATCATCCCGATGGTTGCTGACCCTTCACCAGAAAACTCGTACACAGTCATTGTGGTTGCCTTCAATTCTGCTACAAACAACGCCATTTTTTCCAAGGTGGACCTAAAAAGTAGATTCACAGAACTCTCCTTATCTACTAGTGTGCTCCGGACCCTCCAGTTGGCGAGCTAAATGGTTATGACCAAGCAATTGTTATGTGGGAATTGGACGTGGCTAGCATCCTCTTCTATAAAAATGATTGGTTGTTTTTCCAATCGTTGTTGTTTCGATAACTGCTGTTCCGGGACAAACTCCACTTCGTTATGGGATTTCAGTTCGTTAATGTACCTCTTCTAGGCCCCTTTGCTTGTGCCTGCCAGATGAGGTCCTCTCGAAATGGTGGCTATATCTCCCCCTATTATCGAAAAAGGATTGTCCTGATTCGTTTGAGCTCCGGTTTGAATTACTGGAGCTTCGGGGGCTGGCGGAGGGTTTGGTCCTGTGGGCTGATTAGGGACCACCTGGTTTCAGGCGTACTGGGCCAAAGGTCCCGCTCTAATGAGAGTTTCAATCTCATCCTTCAGCTATCGACAGCCATCAGTGTTATGACCAATATCATTATGAAATCAGCAGAACTTCAAAGGATCTCTTCGCTCTTTGGTTTTTCAATGCTTCTGGCTTCTTCCATGGAAGGCGAGTAGAATTTTCCAGGAAGATGCACTCCCTAGTATCCGTGAGGACGATATAAGTGGCATAAACATGCTTGAATTTCTCCCCAGACTTATTTTTCTTTGTTCCACTCTGTTCGCCCTCACCATTTCCCTTCCTTTTGTTACTCCCCCCTTTGTTATTCTAGGTAATGGTTTGAGTCGTAGCTGCAACGTTCGTTACCACTCCAACGGGCTGGACAGGGATCTGGTTGGTTCCTGCGACGGAAGCTGGCACCTCTTCTAGGTTAATCCATCTTTGAACTTGTGCCAAGAACTTGTCCACAATATTAACTCCTTTTTCTCTGTAATTCTTGCCATAGGTCGCCCCCAACAAGGATTCCCGTCCTCATTGCCATGAGCTTGGAGCTGTCATCGGCATCCCTAGCTCGTGCAGCGACATTGGCAAATCTACTTAGATATGCCTTCGACATTTCGCCAGGTTGCTGTTTTACATGGGCTAATGGATCAGCCTTAACCCGAGCTGTCTGGGAAGCCTGGAATGCCTTTTTGAAGCCAGAAGAAAACTTTTTCATGAACTTATAGAATGCCTCTTGTATTGCTTAAACCACTGCCTGTCTGGCCTGATCAGAGTTGAAGGGAATAAAATGCACCTTAGATCGAGTCCGACATTGTGGGCCATCATCATGGTATTAAACATCCCGAGGTGGTCTAACGGATCTCCATCTCCATCAAACTTTGACAAGTGTGGCATTTTGAAGCCCATCAGATATGTGGCTGTCGCAATATTTGGAGTGAAAGGCTCGAACTCATTCTCTGAGTCGCACTCGTCTTTATCTTTTCCAGATAAAAGCCTCTTCATTTTCTCTTCCATCAGAGCTAGCCTCTCGAGGGTTTTGTCTCTGGTCCCTAGGTTATCCGGGGGTTGTTCAACAGCTCCCATCCTATCATACACGTTTGATGGGTTATTATCCCTCCAAGCTCGAGCTTGGTTTGGTGGGGCATTCCCATTATCACGTACTATGGAAGGACCTCCCTCTTTTCGAGTATAACTAATATCTTCATTCTGAGTTAGATTTCTTCTCTACGAATTCAGATGATCACGCAAATCAGGTTGTGAATTGTACCGAGGGCTTTGTGCAGAACTCAACTGATTTCTCAGATCGCCCTTGGACCTACCACTTTGATGACTTTCGGTCCAGTAACTCCCGTTTGCGAAGCTTACAGCTTGCGCTTGGGGCTGAGGATCTGGGTTTTCAACACGTGTCTGTGGGACGTAGGTATTGGCAAATGGAGGAGGATTTCTCCTACTGTCTCCATAAGCTGGAATGTCCCGTGTAGGATGAGATGGCTTTGGATGTCTTATAGGTGACGGGGGATGCCTTATTGGTGAGGCAATCCTGGTCCCATCAGGCAAACTAGATTAGCCCGCCTTTGTTCTGCCCCATTATTTCTAGTTCTTTGCGCCTGACGATCCGATCGTGACGTAGGAGGGATTGCTGGAACATTCTGTCTCTGTGAGCCTGTCCTAGACCCTCCTCATGGGTTTCCATGGGCATTCCTAGGTGCTTGTGAATGAGGCACCGAACTTGGGGTTGTAGTTCTAACCGATCGACTGATATGCTAATGACCCCTATGAGGGCCACTAGGATAAGCATTCTGGCGGTCCTGCCCTATACACTACAACAATATTAAGTATATATTACATTAAATAATAGCATATATTTAGAAGTGCTATTATTAAGTGGGAATTAAAAAACACGGAACTGAATAGTGGGGATTAAAAACACACGGTCTGTTTTTGGCGCCATATGACTAAAAGCTCAGGTGGCAAAATGAATTTCTGCCAAATTCCCTTTCTCTCAGCCTTTCTCTAAGTTACCCTTTCTCTCAGCCTCCATCTCTCACTCACGAAGCCCTCTCCGCCCTCTCCGCCCTCACGAAGACTCACCGCCCTAAACTCATCTTTGCCTCACTGCCCTCACCGCCCTCACGAAGTCTCTCCGCCCTCAACTCATCTCTGCCTCACCGCCCTCACGAAGTCTCTCTGCCCTCAACTCAGTTCTGCCTCACGAAGACTCGCTCCAGAGTCGAGCTCTTTCTCCGCCTCATGAAGTCACGCTCCAGAGTGGAGCTTCTCTGCCTCACGAGTTCTCTGCCTCACGCCCACGTAACTTTACAGCAAGAGAAGGTACTGATTTCCCATGGATCCTTAGTATCGATAATGATTTGTTCTTCTTCTTGTGTGAAGGAGCCTTTCTTAATCTTAATAAACCCTTCTCTGGTTCTCATCACTGGTGATCTCACAGGTTTCTCTCTCAATCTATCTTCCTTTATTTTTATTGAACTTTTATGTTTTGGCTGATATAGCTTCGTGGGTTGTTGAATTATTTGGTAGTCTGATATGGGTTTCTTCTATATTTGTAATATTTGCTTCATGTCTGAGATTAGTATCGTGGATTTTTATAAATATGTAACGCTTAAGGAATTAGATTCTTCTTATGCATGACTGTATCTGGTGAAATTTTCACTTTTTAAAAAGCATAACACAAATTTCTTGTCTTGTTTGGGCAGAGACTAACCTTTCTAAAGAAGTTACCCATTCTTTTTTTAATTAATGGCATTGTTGTGTGTGTTTCTTTTCGGAGAAATTTGTGCTTTTTATATGCTGTCAACTGATATAAGTTTTGATGATATGCATAGTCAGATTTGAGAGTTGAGAGTCGTGTTGTACTTATAAGAGTTTAAGTTATTTTGCTATGTTATCACTGGTTGATAGAGTACTGTTGCATGCTCCCCCTTATCCGTATAGAAATCATAAGCGGTTTGCTTTATATCAATATACTCAGTATAAATTAGATTATGATTCCCACTAGCCTGCGTTAAGCCATCTACAGACATGATTTGTCAAATCGAACACTGTCTAACTTCTTGTTGTTATCTCCACTAGATGGCAAGAGCAAGGATTTTTTAACAATGAAGCAAAATGAGGTGGTCTGGTCTCAAATAGTTTATCCATCTTAATCTATAGCTCTTCCCACACCTTTGTAATCATGCACACTAGTACTCATTCTATTCATTTATATTTACAAATTATTGAAATATATATATATACATATTTAAAATATTATACATCTCACAATATAAGAAAAGATGATGTAAACTTTAAAATCACTAATTTTTACAGATAGAGCAAAAGAAACAGAACCTGCAAGCTTTGGGACAGAGCTCCAAATGCCATGGCCATGAGTGGTGATATGTGTAAGGAGCTTGTCTTCTTCTTCAGGTGACCAAAGGCCTCTCTTGACTTTCTGCTTGTTGCAGCAACGATGGCCCATATCCACAACTATATATTATTTACTTTCCCAAATAGTTAGAAAGCTTATTAATAATGATGATCAATACTAGCTAATCACTTGAACATTTTTCACAAGGAAAAATCATTCCAACTAACCTCTCACAACTCTCTCTCTCTCTCAATAATTTTTACATTCAATCATCTTATTGATATCCATATATACACTAATCCTGTTATCTTGCTTGTATGACTCAAGTAGCGTGTATTAATTATGCAGTTTTGAACTCACAAATAAGAAAGATTGGTTGATGCATGCCAAAACCTGCAGCTTAGCAATGAAACTTTTGAGATATAAACTGAGGACTTCTATTTTAGTTAAACACCATGGATAGATATCACTTCATTGCTATGTTCTTTCACTTGAGTTGAATCCTACAACTAGCATCCTTGGAAGAAGGTGAATGGTCAGAGACTCATAAACCTTATTCTCTTTTGCAGAATTTGAACCACAAAAATATTGTGAAATATCTTGGATCATTCCCAGGAGTTTGTAAGAAAAGATATAAAAGAGTGGTTAAATTGGCTTCGAAATTACATTGGTTATGATGGGTGGCGCCTCGACTTTGTGAGGTAATGTATTTCTCAACTTTTTCAACTTTACATGTGTTTCAAACACTTCCTGCTGATTTCTGTGCTAGGATTGCTTATTCATAGATCACAATGATAAAGCTGGATGGAAAACAATGTATATGAGATTAGATCCTCATCACCATTCATTTAAAAATAAAAATAAAAATAAAAATTATGTTTGTATTGTTGAGAGCACTGTGTGCTTGTGCATTTACAGGTCATCAGTGACTTTTACAATAAATGAACATCATTCTTTCCATCTTTGAGATCTATCCCATTTTTGTCTTTTTGAGTCAAAGATGCTGATATTGATATGAATGAAGCATAACTTTATAAAGTCATGTCTTTAGACGGCTCTTCTAAGGACATTAATATTCTATATGCTCCAGTCAATTTCATTTGTTTAGTACTATACTCAACTTTTCTGACCGAACATGCCATCTAAATGTAACATGTGTCACCTTGACGTTTAAAGGAGACTAATTTAAGAGGTATCACAGTGACTTCTGTCAACTGCAGATTACACTAATTGGAATGATAGGATGTTTGGGAAAGTTTTGAATGGTTCTATAAATTCAGAATTATATTTCTATTCATATATTTTAGTAGAAGTTTTTGTCTTATATGTTGTTCACAGGGGCTTCTCAGGTTCTTATGTAAAAGAATATATTGAAGCTTCAAATCCTGCATTTGCTATTGGAGAATATTGGGATAGTTTAGGTTATGAGCATGGCGACTTGTGTTACAATCAAGGTAAGAACTTAAGGCCTGAAAGAAAGTCTTCACTTAAGGATTTTAGCTGTTATGTTTGCTCAATGTTGAGAGATCTGTGTGCATTCACGTACAGTTTATTTACCTGCTACCTCACTGTTTTTCTGGGTGGCATTTTTTTTTTTTTAATTTTTTTTTTCAAGTGCCTACAAACTTGTTGAATTGATCTTCCAGATTGGGGCATATAATACAAGATTTCTAAAATACCATGTTTGATTATTCATCTGGGGTCTAGATGTCTGGAGACTTTTTTGGCTACCCAAGATGGGTTAAGATTTTGATCTTGCTCTACCAATACGTACGTGGACCTATAATTATTTTACAAAACAATGAGTTAGAAATTGAAGCAAGGGAACCTGAATCATATTATTTATGTCATGCACTATTTGTTAGGCAGCTAGAAAAGATCAGTTTACTTTATATAAGATACACTCTTTTATTTATTTACTTTTGTGTGTGTGGGGATGGAACACTCAAATTATAGATGCTCATAGGCAAAGGATAGTCAATTGGATCAATGCCACAGGGGGTACTTCATCAGCATTTGATGTCACAACAAAGGTGATGTTTCTGCTTTCTCAAGTTTCTCATAATATCTATTTTAATTTCCCAGATATTTCATTTCTTATTTTACTTATTTTCAATGAAAGATGTAAACTCTTGAGGTATTGCCCTTGTGCAGGGAATCCTCCACTCTGCTCTGCATAATCAATACTGGAGATTGATAGATCCTCAAGGCAAACCAACTGGAGTTATGGGATGGTAGCCTTCGCGTGCTGTCACATTTCTAGAGAACCATGATACAGGATCAACACAGGTCTCTCTCTTACATGCATTTAATTATTCAGAAAAAGGCTTAAACATGCACATTGGTAATATGATCTGTAGTATGAATAGCCAAATTTGCAAGATTCGCTAGAGCGATTGTCTACTACTTATATGCTGCTCTCTATGCTTTTTCCTACTGGCACTTCTTGATGTTGGTTAAGAAGCCAAACTTTTATCCTTGATAAGCAAATACTATACAAATTTTAGTTATAACTTATTTATATAGTGATATCTATATCTAATGAGCTTGAATTGAGGGAAATTGACTTTCTATTTTCTTCCAGGGTCACTGGCCATTTCCACGAGATAAGCTTGCACAGGGATATGCCTATATTCTGACCCATCCTGGAACAGTAAGTTCTTTGCCACTCAATTGCTTGAGTGTAGCCTTCATTCCATTAAAGCTTCCATACAACTTCACCTGGTGGATATAGAGTACATAATCTTTTCTTGAGCCAACTTAAACTCCTTGTTCCCTTTTTGCAGCCTTAAGATGAACTAGTATGAGAAATAACTTAAACCCTTAATTTCATTGCTAAATTTTTCCTTAGTATATGTAAGATTTCTATGAATTTTAGAAGCTGCAATCCATCACGTAATAGTTTGTTTACACCTCATGGTTATTTTCAATAGCATTATTCTAGTAATTTAGTTGTTTTCCATATGGTTATATTCCAGTGGCATTGTATTAGCTATTATAAATTCATTGTTACTTTTTATATTTATTTTTTCATCTTGAATTCTTTGCTTCGCATAGAATTGGAACCATATGTTTGAAATTTAGAGTACTGTGGCCACTTGCTGTTCTATGAACATTGTTAACTCCATATATGCTAGCTAATTAAGAAGTGTAGTTTTCTCTTATCTCTGGTTTTGTTGCTTTTTGAGTGTAATATATTATTTTTATGCAGTACTCTATTCAATTTCCATGTACGTAACAATTTCCATGAACAAAGTGTAGTCACAGTTTTCTTTTTCTTTTACTGAGAAAAACAAAATCAATAAAAGCCAAGTATTATATATGGTAATATGCATTTGGGTGCATGTTATATGGTAATATGCATCTAGCTATACATGATATGTTTCTTGAATTTTGTTTGTCTTGTTCATGCAGCTTCTAATTGATGGTAACTTATTATTTTAATAACATAATTGCTGGTGCCTTTTGTGTGTTGTTTAGAGAGCAATATAAAGGAATTATTTTCTAAGTAGTTGCAAAGAGCAACAATAGAAATAGAAAAAAAATTAAGAAAACAGGGCATAAAAAACAACTAGATGATTCTTTTTACTGCAATATGTGGAAACTTTTCGTTTGAGCAGTAGTTTTTATTCCCCTGCCCCATACGTTATTCTCATAATAGAGGGGATTTAGAGCAGTGATTAGTAATCCACCGCTTCAAAATAAAACCAAAACTTCCCCATTAGTTAGTTACAATGCCCCAGCACTTGTACTTTCTCTCTCATTCATCACCACTGTCCTATACATATACATAAGAGCAATGATTGTGCTTAACATCAAAACTAGTAAATAATAAGAGTTAATTATAAATGAATTCAGTATGTCTTTTAGCATTATTACTACTTTTTTTTCTTATTATTATTATTATATGAGAGTGTTCCCTAGCTTAATATTTGAAACCAATCCAAACTTCTTCCCCTTTTTTCCACCTGTTATTATATTTGGAACCAGTCAAGATTCCCTTTTGTTAAAAAAAATGACACCCAACTTATATGTTGAGGAAGCTGAGCTAAATTAGACAAATATTTGTTGTTGTACTATTCTAAAGGGATTAGTGTAATATTAGTAATAGTGGATATATGTGGTATTAATGGTCCTATTTTTGTGTAAGAATTTGAAGAGTGTGCCCATAATATGGCCAAGCCAAGTGGGCGCTGATGTCTAAATCGGTGGAGGACATTTGACGTTAGTCTTGCAATATGGCCAACTTTGTCTGAATGAATTATGCATTTCGATTATAAAAATATAAAAATAATTGCTTAAAAAAGTCAGTTCAAATTTGATCAATTTAAAAAAAATAGAATAAAGCATGCTGCTGTTCTTATTTCTGATGTATATGGTAATTTTATCATTATTTTGTTCTTATTTAAGCTTTATATTATATTGGGTTCTTACTAATTTGATCACTTGCCCTGGCTTGAAATTATGTGTCACTACTGTTCTTTTGGATAAATTTTTCATTTTGTTTGATAAATTTTTCACTACTCTTATTGTTATCACTGTATCGTGTGATGTACTGGATTAAATTGATGGGATCAGAATGCTTTGTTAATTTACAATATTTGATTAGAAGGAAAATTTTACGTAAAGGATCATTCAAGTTCACTGTTTTTTTCTTACTAGCTCTCCATCTATCTATAATATTTGGGAACCATAAAACTATAACAATTGTTATTTAGGTACTTAGTGACACAAACCAACCATTTGAGTTACCTCTCATGGATTCGTTAAGACTCGCTATTAAGCACTTGCATGACAATTTTTTTTTTCTTTTTTGTTTGAGAAAAATAAGTTGTGATTTGTATTAATGATGTTGTATGCCCTCTTGAAAACTAATACAAGCTTCTGCCTATTGTAAAGGAAAGTGGCCGACAAAGTCGCAGCTGCTGGATTCTTTGTGGCCGTTCCTGACTTCTTGAAGGGGGATCCTTTTGTTCGTGCAGATACTAAAAGGCCTATGAGCGTTTGGATTAAAGATCATAGCACGGTTGGTTCTAGTGTTTTGATTCATACTTGATAGTCCTTAATATTAGTAATAGATACTTAAGATTGTTTCTGGTGAGTTAGTTGAAAGTTTTCATGTTGTGGGCTCTGCAAAATTAATTCTAGATTCAACTTGGTCAATAGTTGCTATTTTAGCATCTTAATCTTTCCTAACTGTCAAGTTAATTTAACTTCTGGAAGCATTTGTTGTACTCTAGTATTAAAACTCTCTTAGACTTGTTCTGAAACCTTTTGCTTGTTCCAATAGGACAAGGGATTTGAATTTGCCAAAGTAGTGATTCAGGATTTGAAAAATAGAGGCTATTCTGCAATAGGTGCTGCAAGCTTTTGTTGGGGTGGTAAGTTTGTTGACATACTTCTTTGTTTTCCATTATGGTATCTAGATGACATTTTGGCAAATTCGACAATAACTTGTGAACAAATTCAATCACGAGCAGTGACTGACTTTGTTAGTTCAAAACATATATCTAGTTGTTACTTACGCTAAGCTGATCAAGATTTGTTTTGTTCTCAGCCAAGGCTGCAATTCAACTCGCAAAGTGCGACTCTATTAAGGCTGCTGCCCTCTTACATCTATCTTACGTCACTGTGGATGACATCAAAGGTACTACATAGTGATATACATAGTGATATGATACTTTGAAACAACAACAAATTATAAGATAACTTTTAGTTCAAACGCTTGTGTATTTCACTTCACCAAAACTCCAATTTTTGCATTTTATGTTAAACTTGACTCATTCTTTCTCAACTCAAAAATATTAATCCATGATTCAAATACTTTCAGAGGTCAAAAATATCTAATTTGTTCATGAAATTGTTTAAAAATTATGCTTTAAAGTTTAATTAAGTGCTTGTTCTCTTTGTTTAATTAACCCTGTTCAATCCCCAAATAACATTCAGTCATTTACTACAATTCAGAGTTGTTTAAGTTCTTGGCACAATGTTCCAGTGATATTTCATTATAAGTCTGTAAAAATTATAGTATAGCATTCATTCATTACCTGGGCTAAATACATGTTAGTTTGGATTCCAAGTGGGTTAATGAAATCTTTTACTGGTCTTTGTTAATTTTTAAGCATCTCCATTTTTTTTTTTGTCTTTAGCACATATAATCATTAAGCTGTGCAAAATAGCTAGTGGTATGAGGTTCATCTCATCTGATGTTCATGCATATCTATGTAATAATCTATTTGGTTTTAAGGGAAATAATATGTGTCTAATGTCCATATGTGCTGTTTTAGGTTCAGATCACTTCCAGGACTTGTCAACCAGACCCAAAGGGATATCATAGAATGTGAGAATTTTGTCTTCTGGACAAGTGCACAAAGAATGATGAATTGAAGGATGGAGCAAGTTTCATGCATGGTTTACTTTTGTGTATCTTGTAATGTTTTTGTTTTTCATTTTTGAAGTAAAAAATGTTCAAGAAACTTTATTATGTTATGCTTTCAAACTTAAGTTAGAACTAAGATCTCATGAAGTAGACATATTCATGGTTTGAATTAGTTATTGTTTAATGTAATACTTATGGTTTATCAATATATTGAGAATTACATTTTATGATTAATTTTGAATTTTTTTTTTATCAAAATACAATAATGAAAATCTTTTAATTAAAAAAAAACCATATAAGTATACTTATCAAAATAAAATTTAAAATTTTATTACTAATGTTATGATTTAAAAACATATTATAAGCGTAAAAAATCGTTATGGTTTATATAATATAATAAATTAAAAATGTTATCAAAATAATCAAATGTAACAGTTGAAAAGTGTTATGAAAAAAGTACAAGATTAAACTTCAAATTTATAACCAAAAACTCTATCTAAATGTTATTATTTGAATATTATAGCACCTAAAAATGTGTTATTGAATAGTTTAATATAACACCGAACATAACATTCAAAAACTGTTATAGAAAAGACTGGACTTTTAATAACAGGGGCTATGTTAGCATTTTCAGAAGTGCTATCAATAGTCCCGGTTAGCAGTTTTTAAGTGTTATGAATACTGTTTTTTCTTGTAGTGATAGGCATAGAACTTGGGGTGGCAGTTCTAACTGAACGACTTGGTTTGGATCAGTTATTCATGTGGGACTTATGAGACCCACTTTGCCTCTTTTCGACATTAACGTCGATTGCGAGAGGGGGTAACCGAGGCAAAACCTCCTCAATTTGCCTGTTTTCCTTAGCGAGATGGCTTCTTAACTGCATATTTTCCATCTCAACGATGGTTAAGTAGTCTGGGTTTGGATTCGATGGCAATGATGTCGAACTCCCAATGTCGCCATGACTCGCCGGTTGTTTTCCTAGACGTTGTTGGACTTCAAGGTGATGCTCGTTCAAAACAGCAGTATGATGGGCCTCCTGCCCACCAGACAGTTCTATCTCATTATCGTGCATTGAGTGAGTGAGCACCATGATGAGATTCGACTGGGATTTTGATGAAGCACTAATTTCCCTCTCAATGAAAGCACTAAACTGTTGACGCAGTTTTTCGCCAACAGTGTATTAAGAAATAATAAGGTAGATTAGTTCTTAGTAATAAACCTTAATGAAAAATGAAATGAATTCACAAGAACACAAATCTTTTACGTGGTTAAGTGGTTAAAATCCATCTAGTCCATGAGTCTATATTATTGCTATTTTTCTCTCTATTTTGGCAGAGTTTCAGTATTACAGAATAATGGTCCTCTTCCCTCTCCTACATTCCCAGTATTTATAAGGGAATTCCATAGGCAGGTTTGGGTAACCACGTGAGTCAATCATGCATATACATATTTATTACATTTATAAATATATTTCCCATTTATAATGGGATATGATTTGATCATAAAGTAAATGTTCTCCTAATATCTTGGACATTAAATATGACAGCCTGGTCATAAATAAACGCATAAAAGGACCCGAGTCTCTGGGGATCCGCAGGTGTGCAATATATTCGAATTACCACGAGCTGAATATCTCCTCCAAGCTCATACTTCGACTGCCGTTTGAATATTATGAGCTCGCACTTCACAACCTTCGTGTCTGTAGCTCGGATTAAACCCAAGACGCCTAATACCACACGTGTCCACATGAAACTGGAGTTGTCTTCGTGGATAATAAGCATATATTATTCCCTTGGTTATTTCTCCGTACATTTATTTTCCAGCTATACCTGAACTAAGTGAATGAACTCAGGCAAAAATTAGGGTAAAACAGTATCTAAATTCATCTTATCATCATTTAATCATTTAGTTCCTTATATTCAAGATTAACATTCATATCATGAACATATTTTTTTTAATTATCAAGAATTTCCTTCATACTTTGAATTTGAATCTTGATCAACATCTAGGGTTTGGAATATTGCATTATTGTCATAATTCATTGTTGATTTGCAAAGAGTAAAGCCATATATTCCCATCACTATTTACAAGTGCTCGGGGCATAGCCTCAAAGAGATGCCCATGCCCTACCTTTATCCGAGGGGCGTGGTCTCTAGTCAAGATATCTACCCCCCGAGGACTGATCCTTGGTGCATGGCCTCACTTGAAAAGGCAAGCCACTTCGGCACATGCCCTACCCACACCAGTTTCAGATTGTCACTTGTCCTTTGGTGAAAACACGGACAACATTTGCCCCCCAAGTCTCTATTCATCTTCGGACAGTGGTTGGGGAGAAATCGAATAGTCCTCGGATGTAAACATTTGAACTTCTTCTGACATCATTATGAGATTTTTTCCACGTGCTGAGCCCCTATTGTTGGGCCCATCAATCCGTGCAATTAATGAAGGGTCAGGTGCGCGGCCCAAAACGTCTTTTCCATACCCTAGGTGTCCTTTCAGCCTGTACTCGAGGTTTTCCTTTTCCAATTCTAATGTTCACAATCCACGCCCTTTGGGATCCTTGCCCTTGGATCACTCTCAAGTACCTATATCCTAGGAAATCTGTCGGTCAGGGTGAGTTTACTTTGCCCCCAAGCATTGGTATATAAAAGGTCGAGAACCGACTCTCCAACGTTACTTTAGCTCATTTCAAATTTCTTGTGCTTTCTATTCTCCATACTCTCTCAGGCCTCTCAAACCATTCTCCTTCCCAACATTCTTCGACTTTGCATCCTTTCTGATACTTCCGTCACTCTGGACGATTCGCGTGAATCTTTGTAATGCCCTACTTCCTTAGAGTCGTTACTAAGTGAGTTTAAAACGTGCATTTAACTCGCTAATCGAGGTTTTAAGAAAAACATGTAATTATACCATAAACAGAGTTATAAACTTTAAAAATAATTCTATTTACTGAAAATCATAAAGCGTTTAACATTTGGGATCCCAAAATATTGTTTAGAAATATTTACAACTCAAAAATATAATCAGAGTCGACTAAATGACAAAATTCAGGTTTAGTACAATCAACTCCCAAAAATACCCTTGGCCATGGCAGCCAGGCAGGCCAAACATGTACGCGCCGCTTCACGCTCTCCGTACTCATGGTTGGTCGACTTTTCCCTTGCCCTTACCTGCACCATAGAGCACCCATGAGCCGAAACCCAGCAAGAAAACCCTCACAAGCAGATAACATATGCATATCAAACACTTAACATATAAATAAGCCATCCTTAGGCTATACACGTACGACCATGCCATCCCAGGCGCTTTACCAGGCCCTGGGTTTGCAGTCCACACCGTGAGGATATCCCAAGTGTCCTTTAGGGTCTCACCCTGGCAACTCGCACTCCGCGTGCTAAACGCTACTCCTGGCCCCTTGTTGTTCTCGGCCTTCGCCGTTCCCGGCCATCGCCGTTCCCGGCTCTTGTCGTTCATTCATTTATATGTACACATAGTATAATTAAGTAGATACTTAAACACGTATAAACTCAATCAAAGGGCTACGCCCTGCAACACAGTCATATAGGGAAGAGCCCTGCAACACAATCATATAGGGTCGTGCCCTACAACACAAGCTCTACGGGAACAGTAGTTTTCTTACCTGTGTCCCGAGCTTTCCAGACACCGATGTCCCGAGCACAGTCCCCTAGTCCGAGCCTCGCAGAAACCCTAGTCACAACGCACCAACAATACCCATCCATCAAGTTCTAATCCATTAAATAACTTTGGGTCATAATCCTAGTCTCCAGGACATTGAATTCTATCAATCCGGGTGATAAAATCCATCACGAGCCTTAACTATTGAATTCCTAAGCCTAAAACCTCTTTAAAGCCCAAAAATGCACTAAGCATTGCGGCCCTTCCTGAAGGGCGCCGCGGCGCATCTCCATTTCCGGACGCCTCAATGTTCTAAGGGGCCGTGGCTCAGCAAGAATAGCGCCGCAGCCTGACCCCTCGAGCCCAGAAAAACTCACCATTTTTACCACGAAAACCAATCCAATTAACCCCAAAATCAACCCAACAACTCAAGCTAATCATCACAGAGGTTATACTATGGATTTAACAACAAAACCCAACAAGAAATCAAGCTCAAAACTTCATTAAACTAAAAGTCAATTCTTCACTAAACACACATGCAATACTCTAGAATTTCAGCTTAAAACTAGTATAATTCACTAAGATTAAAGCTTACCTTGAGCTGAGTTGAGTCTCTGGATTAGGTCCTTAAGCTTCAAGCTTCTAGCTCCCAAGATTCCCAGCCCAATTCCTTAGTTTTGATTAGTTTCCACCAAAATTTCCCCAAGCTTCCAAAGGAAGAAACTCCAAGAGAGAGAGAGAGGAAGAAAGAGTCGGTTTCCTTAGCTTCTGAACACTTCTCCAATTTTGTTTTATTTATCTTAAGTTTTTAAGGTTACCTCAAGGCTTGGGGTGCCAAAAACGTCCCCGAGGGAAAAATGGTAAATTTCCCCAATATTCCCTCCTAAACATTCTATCTCCAAATATATCTCTAAATATTTATTTCCATAACCCGATAACCCCATAAAACGTCTAATACCCGAAATACCCATCGACTCGCCTCTAGTCGGGTTTTCGACCCCGTTGTGACTTTCTAGCTAACCGCTCCCTAGGACTTTCTCGGATCGTGCAACACAGATATATCACAATTATTACAATTATCACATTTATGCCCTCAACGAGCTAAAATTACAAACATGCCCCTAATAACCAAATGGGGCCCACATGCATATTTAATCCACCTAAACATGCATCACTAATCACATATTCACAAAAATTCACAAATTATAACAGTAAATCACGTATTGCCCTCAAGGCACGCTAATCAAGGCCCTAAGCCTTATTAGCAAATTTAGGTCCTTACAACTATCCCCTCCTTACAGAAATTTCATCCTTAAAATTACCTGAACAACTCAAGATACCGCTCCCGCATTTCTAACTCAAGTTCCCACGTCGCCTCCTAAACCTTGTTGTTCCTCCACAGCACTTTCGCCAAGGCGATGGTCTTGCTTCGCAAAACCTTGTCCTTTCGGTCAAGAATCTGAACCGGCTTCTCCTCGTAAGACAAATCCTAGTCCAGCTCCAAATTCCCATAACTCAGTATATGCGTCAAATCAGACACATATTTCTGGAGCATGGATATGTGAAAAACATTATGAACCCCTGATAAGGCTGGAGGCATCACCAATTTGTAAGCTACCTCTCTAACACATTCCAGAATCTCGAAGGGGCCAATAAACCTAAGGCCTAGCTTGCCCCGAACACCAAACTGTTTCACTCCACTCAAAGGTGAAACCTTAAGGAACACATGGTCACAAACCTGAAATTCCACGCTCCTGCATTTCAGGTCAGAGTAACTCTTCTGGTGACTCTGGGAGGCGAGCATTCGAGCTCTAATCTTTTCAATTGCCTCATTGGTCCTCTGAACCATCTCAGGACTTAAGTACCTCCTTTCACCCATCTCATCCCAATGGATAGGTGATCTGCACTTCCTTTCATATAGCATCTCATACGGAGCCACTCCGATAGTCGCCTGATAACTGTTGTTGTATGAGAACTCAATCAAAGGGAGATACTTACTCCAAGATCCCCCAAAATCTAGCACACAGGCTCACAACATGTCCTGCAATATCTGAATGGTCCTCTCAGACTGTCCATCTGTCTTGGGATGATAAGCGGTACTAAACCGTAACTGTGTGCCCATAGCTTTCTGTAAACTCTCCCAAAACTTGGAGGTGAAGGTGGGGTCCCTGTCAGATACTATCGACCTCGGAGCCCCATGAAGTCGAACAATTTCCTTCACATATAACTTGGCATACTTATCCACAGTATAAGTTGTCCTGACAGGTAAAAAGTGGGTGGATTTGGTGTATCTATCCATGATCACCCACACCGAGTCATGCTATCCCACAGTCTTCGACAAACCAACCACGAAGTCCATGGTAATATCTTCCCACTTCCACTCTGGAATCCCTAGAGGCTGCAGCAACCCTACTGGCCTCTGATGTTCAGCCTTGACTTGCTGACAGGTTAAGCACTTGGCCACATAATCCACCACATTCCTCTTCATGCCCGACAACCAATACAATGCTCTCAGATCTTGGTACATCTTTGTTGTACCTGGATGTAAGGAATGGGGAGTGGTATGCAATTCATCTAAGATCTCTCGTCGGATATCAGAATCCATCAGAACACAGATCTGGCCCTTGTACTTCAGTAACCCCATCTTCGAGATAGAGATGTCCTCAGCCGCTCCGACTAAGACGTTCTCCCTGTGACCCGTCAACTAGGAGTCTTTCCCCTGTGCCTCCTTGATCCTCTCAAGGAGTGTAGATTGAAGAGTGATGTTGGCTAACTGACCAACCACCAACTCTATACCCGCTCTAGTCATCTCCTCAGCTAGCTTATCAAATATCTGTCTCGAACTGAACAGCTGTCCTGGGCCTTTCTGGCTCAATGCATCAGTAGCTACATTAGCCTTCCTAGGATGGTATAGGATGTCACAATCATAATCCTTAACCAACTCCAGCCACCGTCTCTGGTGTATATTCAGATCCTTCTGAGTAAAGAAGTACTTCAAACTCTTATGGTCGGAGTATATCTCGCACTTCTCACCATATAGATAATGCCTCCAAATCTTAAGTGTGAATACCACCACTGCCAATTCTAGATCATGCATGGGATATCTCTGCTCATACTCCTTTAATTGTCTCGATGCGTAGGCTATCACCTTCCCAGCTTGCATTAGTACACACCCTAAACCCTATCTGGAAGCTTCACAATAAACCACGAGCTTCTCATTGTCTGTCAGCAAACTCAACACTGGCGCGATGATCAGTCGCTGCTTCAATTATTTGAAACTGTTCTCACATCTATCTGTCCAAACATACTTTGTCTACTTCTTTGTCAATTCTTTCAATGGCATAGCTATCCTAGAGAACCCCTCAAAAAACTGCCGATAATACCATGCCAATCCCAGAAAACTCCTCACTTCAGGAACACTGCTCGGTCTAGGCCAGTCTCTCACTGCCTCAATCTTACTTGAGTCAACCAGAATCCCCTCCTTACTGATGATATGGCCCAGAAATGTAACTTGCGGTAACCAGAACTCGCACTTGCTGAACTTAGCATATAACGTATGCTCCCTCAACCGCTACAACACCAAACGTAGATGTTGCTCATTCTCTGTCTCTGACTGAGAATACACCATAATGTCGTCGATGAACACTTTCACGAACTTGTCTAAATAGTCCTTGAAACCATATTCATCATGTCCATAAAAGCTACTGGGGCATTGGTTAACCCAAAGGACATAACCAGGAATTCATAGTGTCCATACCTCGTGCAGAAAGCGGACTTTGGTATGTCCTCCTCTTTGATCCTTAACTGATGGTATCCTGACCAGAGATCAATCTTGGAAAACACTGTCCTTCCTTGTAACTGGTCAAATAAATCATCGATCCTAGGCAGTGGGTACTTGTTCTTAATGGTCAACTTGTTCAACTCCCTGTAGTCAATACACATCCTAAGAGATCCATCCTTCTTCTTGACAAACAACACTGGAGCACCCCATGACAAGAAACTAGGTCTGATGGACCCCAAATCCAGTAACTCCTGCAACTGAATCTTCAACTACTTCCACTCTGTCGGAGCCATTCTGTAAGGTGTCCTAGATACTGGCTCTGCCCCTGGTACCAACTCTATAACAAAATCAATATCCTGCTGCAGCGGCAGCCCTGGCAGATCTGCTAGAAATAAATCTAGAAACTCACATACCAATCTAGTCTCCCCCGGTCCAACCGAAACAACCCTAGAGGTATTCACAACATTCACTAAGAATCCTATGCAACCTCCCTAAATCAGGTCTCTAGCCTTCAGTCCTTAAATCATAGATACTTGCAGTCCACTAGCTGTTCCCACAAAATACAAAGGGTACCTCCCCTTCTGGTTCAAAAGTCACCATCCTGCGCTTGCAGTCAATTGTCCCCCCATACTTCGATAGCCAATCCATCCCTAGGATCATATCGAAGTCATCCATCACTAGCTCAATCAGATCAACAGCCAACTCCCTACCATCTACCTCTACTGGTAAAGCTCTAATCCATCTCCTAGAGACTACCAGTTCCCCAGTCAGCAACAAAGTATGAAAACCCCTAGCATACAAAACACTAGGTCTACACAGCTGGTCTATCACTCTAGCAGACACAAACAAATGAGTATCTCCCGAATCAAACAATGTAGTATAAGAAGAACATGCACTAGAAATCTAACCTGTCACAACTGAGGGGCTAGCCTCCGCCTCAGTCTGAGTCAAAGTAAACACCCTAGCAGGAGCGAGACTGTCGTTCTGCTTCGGCTCTTCTTTCCTGACTTGTGGGCAATCCTTCTTAAGATGATTAGCAGTCCCACAGATAAAGCACGCCCTGATCCTGCACTCACCCTGATGTCGTCGTCTGCACCGGGGACACACTGGAAAGCTCCTCCAGTTGTCACCTCCGTCCTGACGGCCACTAAAAGCACCCTGTGCCCTCCTATCTGAGCTAGGAGGAACAAAAGAATCTGGGGCTTTCCTCTTCTGTTAACTGGAGCCACTACCCCGACTGGATCCAATAAAAGGAGGCACCGTCCTCCTGGCATCGCGCCTAACAGCACTCTCTCTCCAAATATGATCCTCGACCCCCTCAGTTGTAAGGGTCTTGTCCACAACCTGAGCATAGGTAGTAGTCTCTGGATCCAAAGTGATCTTCACATCACGGGCGATCATAACGTTCAATCCCCGTACAAATCTGTCTCTTCTTACCACATCTGTTGGCACTAAATCTAGCGCAAACTTCGCCAATCGGTCAAATTTCAGAGCATACTCTGTAATGGTCAACCAATTCTGTGTTAGGTTGATGAACTCGTCAACCTTCGCAGCTCGGACTGCAACACTGTAGTATTTCTCATTAAATGTGTTCCTAAACTCTTCCCAAGTCATAACTGTCACATTCCTCCTCTGAACTACTACATCCCACCAGATGCGGGCATCCTCTCTGAACATGTAGCTAGCACAAGCTACCCTCTCGTTCCCCTCTGCCCTCATAAAATCTAGAATAGAGGAAATCATGTTCATCCACTGTTCTTCCCGCAGTGGGTCTAGTCCACCCTCAAAGATGGAAGGATGCTGCTTTCTGAACCTCTCATATAGAGGTTCCCACCTGTTCTCCACAACAGATTGAACCGGCATTGGCGCCACAACCTGCCGAACTGGCAACCCAATGACCTGTGGAGGGGCCGGCTACCTCAACTGCCGAAGTTCTTCCTCTGTTCATTGCAATCTGGCTTCCATTTCAGCAAACATCTGTTGCCAATTCTGTGGGGCAGGTGGAGGGTCCTAACCCTGGTTGTCATCCTCGGCCCAACTGCCGTGGAGTCTCGATGATTGTCGAGGCATCTCAACAAATATGCCTGCAATCAACGATGCCACTCATCAAACATGATAACAACATCCAAACCACCTTCCAATCATATCAGTCAACCACAAACAACAATCCACATAACATACAAATAGCATATAACACTCAACGGGCCATGCCCTGGCATCATGCATATGTTAACTCATTCATCATGCACTATATGGAATAAGTAGGCAAACAGGGCATTTAAGCACATATTCAAACATATAAGTCAATTATTACCAACCAACCCTGAGTCGAGCTTGTCACTGACAGCGAGCGTACATGTTCGGTCATTCTCCACAAACCATAAACCTTGGCTCGCTCTGATACCAAGTTGTTATGCCCTACTTCCTTAGAGTCATTACTAAGTGAGTTTAAAATGTGCATTTAACTTGCTAATCGAGGTTTTAAGACAAACGTGTAATTAAACCATAAACAGAGTTATAAACTTTGAAAATAATTCTATTTACTGAAAATCATAAAGTGTTTAACATTTGGGATCCCAAAATACTGTTTAGAAATATTTACAACTCAAAAATATAATCAGAGTCGACTGAACGACAAAATTCATATTTAGTACAATCATCTCCCAAAAATACCCCTAGCCGTGGCAACTAGGCAGGCCAAACATGTATGCGCTGCTTCACGCTCTCTGTATTCATGGTTGGTCGAATATGGAGGGGAAATCTACATGAATTTTGTAGAGTTATCTTCCTATGCTTATGCCGGTACATTCAATCAACCTCTTCTGATTGAGCAGTTCATGCGTTTCTTGAATCCTTTGATACTTGGTCCACTTTCCCCTATGACCTTTGGAAATTTGAATGAGTGTGTGATAGTAGCCTTGTGGACAGAGGCTCACCAAGATGGAATTGAGAAAAAGAATCCTGAGAAAGAGGAAATGACAGAAAAATGAACAAGAAGAACCAAGGGCAATGGTTATCCCAATGACAGCAACTTAGTGGGGGTAGCATTAGTAACGGTTCTTTAAGAAAGACTCAAATTGGGTCGTATTGGTGTTTCAGTTGTGGCCAATAGGATTATAAGAAGAAATATTGCCCGCAATGACAATAAAGGTTCCAACCATCACATGGAGGACCCATAGGGAGTTATGATGGGTCTACTCCTTTCACAGGACAACCAAGGAGTAACTAGTCTCAATCTACATTCTATTGTTTCACACTTGCACTAGGTCAATAACCCAATATCAACATCAGTTCAGGCCACAAGGTTCAAGATTCAACCAGGGGTACTCACAGAGTTTCTAGACTCATATTTCTGCTGGGAGTCAAAAAGGGTTCAATTAGGGAGTAGGTTCTGGTGCGAGCACAAGCCAACCTAGTTAATGAAAGGGGAAAGCAAAAGGAAAAGCCTTTGGTCCAGCCTATGCTCTTTGTGGTGATGATGTGCAAGGAGGAACATGTCAATGAGTTATGGATAGTATGATTATTATCTCACATTCTTGGGCTCATGTATTATTTGATACTTGTGCATCACATTCTTTTATATCCTTAATGTTTGCTAGCATGTTAGGGTTGAGTTGGGAAACTTTTTGTAATGCCCCAAATTTCCTAATAAGGTTTAAGACCTTGATTAGGAGGTCGGGAGGGCCATAATTGCTTTATTATGTTATTAAATGATAATATGCATGTTTAGGTGTATGAAATATGCATGTGAACTCATTTCTGAGTAATTGGGAGATTTTCATATTTTGGCCATTTCGGGCATATTTGGCATATATGTGATATGTGTGTGCGGTGCTTTATTATTATTTGGTTATGCTAGGGATACTCAGCACAAGACGATCCTAGGACGTAAGCTAGTGGGAAAGTCACAACGGGATTTAAGCTTGACTTGGAGTAAGTCAAGGGGTATTTAGAGCATTACCGGGTTATTGGGTAATGGGAATTAATATTTGATGATAAATTGGGAGTCAGTAAGATAAGGAGGAAATTATGGAGGTTTTGACTATTTTGGCCCCGGGAGTGTTTTCGGGACCCCAAGTGTTAGGATTTGTTTGAGGCTACTTAAGCTTGAAGTAACCTTTTAAAAGAATAAAAGAACGTTATGTACGTTCTCTCTCCCTAAAAGTTCCATTTTCGTCTCCCGATCGCATTTTCGAAGGTAACTTGAGTTCTAGGACTCGGATTCAAGCGAGGATCGAGGCATAGCGATCCTAGGAAAGATTAGAAGCTTATTAGCCGGAGGATTTAGTTGGGAAACAACTCAATCGGAGGTAATTCAAGTTTTAAGTTCTAAGTTTTTAAAGTTTTTAAGCTTGACTTGGATTTTGTGTTTTGATGTGTTTTTGGGTGATTTGAGACTTGGGTTTTGTTGGTTTTGGATCATGGGGATGTTTGGAAACTTTGATTTTTGAGCTTGGAGATGTTTGGATATGTTTTTGAAAGGTTTTTAGATAAAGAAATGGAGGTTTTGTGGCTGGGTTTGAGGTTGAGTCGCGGCTCTGTTCTTGGGCGCTGCGACTCAAGCTTGAAGAAGCTGGTGGTTTGGTGCTGATGGGCTATTTGAGCTGCGGCTATATTGGGTAGAGCTGAGGCTCTAATTACTGTCAGAGAGGATTTTTGGGCCTGAGTTGAGTGGGGCTGCGGCTTTAATGTTTGGGGTCGCGGCTCAAAAGAGGAAAAGTGACCAAAATGGGGTTTTAGTCATGGGAACTCAAACCTTAGGCCTCGAGATCATTCCTACTACCCGGATTGGTGGCGTTTGATGTCTCGGAGGCTAGGTCTTGGTTCCGGGATTGGTTTTAGAACTTGAACTCATGGGATCACCATTTGTGGTTGTGACTAGGTTATCACTAGAGGCTTGGAATCGGGATTGTGCTTGTGGCTCGTTTATTGGTAACCTGTGCTTGGACCAAAGGTAAGAAAACTGCACCCCATATGTGACATGCATGGTTATTCTTGATGCATGTTGGATGTTTAAATGTGAATATTGATAGCATATTTACTGCTTAGCAATCTTGCTCATGTGGATACGGTTATTATTGAGGTATGCTGGATGATTAAGTGTGATGCATATGATGCATGAGAAACATGTGATTAGGGCATGCCATGAATATTGACTATGACACTGATCAGAGCTTGAGTCTCTGTGTTTATGCATGATTCTAATTATGCTAGCAATTGTTAGGTAAGCGTGTTGAATGCCCTGTATTTGGATATTTGACATACGATACATGTTTGGTAGCATTGCTTACTTGTGCGTGGCACTGACTCATTAGTCAGAATTGGCAAAGGTGTCAGTATCAACTGTGAAGCTGTGACTAATTAGTCAAGTTCGGCAGTGGTACTGGGCACTGGTCACACAGTGCTAACTCATAAGTCAGGATGACCTTAGCATGTTCCACGCAAGCCAACAAAGATTAGATCTAATCGACATTCTGCATTGGATGACTCAACAAGAGCATTAATGCCGGACCGACCTCAAGTTCGATGAAACCTAAAAGCGCTTGTGTGACTTACCCATCAGTCACTCATCTATTTAAGCTAGTGACTTACCCAGCAGTCATTCATCTGTTTAAGCTAGTGACTACCCATCAGTCACTCATCTGATTAGAGCCATTGCAGAAAATCCCAGGTAACGGTTTCGTTACATGGCTATGGGCACTAAGCCCCATAGTGACTTGCTTGTCAGTCACTCAGTATGGTTTACCAGAACCTCTAGTGTTAAACCACTCATCTGATTAGGATTGACTTGATAGTCATCCAATCAAGAGGGCAGGATTTCTTATCCTCGATTCCCCATCATTGTTTGAATTTATTTGCATGCTTGAATAAAGCTATGTGTGCTAGGCATGCCAGATATGATTTGATATCATGATATGATTGTTCATGAGCATATTGAGTTTTCTTGCTGGGCTTAGGCTCACGGGTGCTATGTGGTGCAGGTAAAGGTAAAAGAAAGCTGGACCATCCTTGAGTTGGAGAGCTTAGGTGACGATGTGCACATATGCAGCTGCTCGTCCACCACGGTCGAGGTTTGAAGGATAGGAACTAGGGTAAAACCCTGTTTTGCCTCTTAGATCGGCTGGTTGTAAATATTTTGTTGTAATAAACCTTTAAATTATATTTTTGGGATCCCAATGTATACAATAAACGTTCTAGTGAAACATTATATCTTAACAGAAATTTTTAATCCCTAAACCGCTAATCATACTTAGTTACACGTTTATGGCCAAATGACTCGATTAGCGAGTTTAGCACTGTTTGCAATGTGCACCGTAACAGTCCCTGGAGTTTAGGGCGTTACACTTTTACTCCTGCCTTGCAGTTGAGTGTACCTTTGGGAGGGCATGGTGAGGTATCCACCATCTGTAATTCATATTGTATTGTGGTTGAAGGGAATGAGTTGTCAGAAAACCTGATAGTGTTACCTATGAGACAATTTGATGTGACTCTTGGCATGGATTTGTTGTCTAAATACAAATCCATTGTAGATTGCTCACGCAAAAGGGTGACTCTTTTAACTCCAAGTGGAGATTTCATTGTATATAAAGCCAACATGAATGAAGTAAGGCAAAATCCTATCCTAAAGGCATGTTTATGTGGGAAAAAAACTTAGAGTGTTATGGGAGTCTGTTTGCAATTGAGGATGAGTCTAGGCCTCTAGAAAAGTTTCCTTGGATATCAATGGTTAGTGGCTTTTCAGATGTGTTTCCTAAGGATTTTCCAGGACTACCACTTGATAGAGAGATCAAGTTTTGCATTGATTTGATTCCCGAGACTCAACCAATTTCTATTGCACCTTATCGCATGGCACCTACAGAGTTGGTTGAATTGAAAAAAACAATTGGGTGAATTGATGGATAAAGGTTACATCAGGAATAGTACTTCCCCATGGGGAGCTCCAATCTTGTTTTCCAAGAAAGCTGATGGATCCTTACGACTGTGCATCGATTATTGGAAATTGAATCAGATGACAATTAAGAAGTATCATTTTCCAAGGATAGATGAGTTGTTTGATCAACTCGAAGGTCCAAAGTGTTTTTCTAATATTGACTTGAGGTCGGGCTATCATCAATTAAGGATTAAGGAAGAGGATATTCCTAAGACTGCTTTCAGAATGTGTTATGGACTTCGAATTTTTGGTGATGCCATTTGGATTGACGAATGCACCTGTAGCTTTATGGACCTTATGAATGGGTTCTTTAGACCCTATTTGGATAAGTTTGTGGTATTTTTTAATGATGATATTTTGGTGTATTCCAAGACACCTGAGGACCATGCAGAGTGTTGGTATTAAATATGAAAATCAAAATGTGCAGTGGAATGGATATTTTAAAAAAAATATTAATACTAGCCAAGATCATACATATATAGATATATTAAATCAAACACAAATAGATTAGAGATTACCACTTGTAGCCTATCAAGAGTCCATGAATCTTTTTGTATAAATCAGTGATCTTCCTATCCTTATTCTGAATGCTCACACCTTGATCTTCCATACCAATCCTCAAACACACAAGGACGTGTGTGGGCACGTAGGATTCAAAAGGTTAATTTAGAACTCTCTAGATGTCCACAACACATGAGATCTATAGAGGTTTTATAAGAGAAAGGATGTTGTGAATAGATTTTCAGGTTTAGAAAAATCTATCGCTTTTTTTTCTGAGAGAGAGTCAGACAGACAAACAACTTTGATCGATTAAAAATCTTATATCTGAAAGTATTGCTCTTTCAGTTTTATAAAGATAATTAACTTAATTAATTCATTTTTATTTTATTTAAAATAAAATTGATCAATTATAACATATTTAATTATTTAATTTAAATCATATTTAAAAAGAATGATTAAATAAACAAATAAATTTGAAATTCAAAATCCCAGGGATAGAAAATATCCTTGTGTGGCACCACTCACTGTACAATAAAGTCAGTGGCATAAGCCATATTAGGGATTTCCCTAATTTTCTCATTTGTTTGTTTAATTAATATTTAACACGATATATATATCCCAAAATCAGTTAATTCAAAATTTATTTTATCTTAAAATATCAGTTTTAAATAAATAAATAAATATCTTATTATAAATAAGATAATTCTTAATCTCTCTATATATTAATCCAGACATGATTAATATTTATTTTAACATATAGTTTTTCAAAATAAAAACTATATAGTTAAATAATTAATTAATTCATAATTAATCAATTGCCCATAACTATAGCATAATCATTTCCTTGCCCTGGAAAATTAATTCCTTTGCAATTAAGTCCTTCTCTCCACAAATCTTTCTTTTGACATGCATACCCTTGACAGTGTAGGACAGAGATGATCTGGGGACCATGGACCTATAATACAAAGCTCCAATAAACCAGATTATTAATTAAACTCTTTAATCTAATAATTTTATTTATTAATTCTATGATTACTCCACTATAAATATGGAATTGTACTCTAGGTATTTATAGAATTATATGTACAGAGTTTTCTCTAATAGCCCATTGATATAACCAATAAATGTAGTTTTGTCCTCAATTTATTGGTTCGTTAATTAGAGTTGGTCAAGATTACCGTTTTACCCTTCAAATTTCCTCATTTTCCTTAAGTACTATTTATTCACTAGCGAATAATTAATCTATATTCAAATTATAGATTTGAGCTCAATAACTATTCAGTTCTATAATTAACCCTTAAGAGAACCAATATTCGTTCTGTTAGGAAAGTATGGATTCCATAATTTTAAATCATGTTCCCAGTCATTCATGATATTGAATCTCCAAAACAAAAGCCATTAGCCTCATTATACTAAGAAACCTTAACGAGTGAATCAAAAGATCTCATAAACGCAAATCAAAGTTCATGAATACTCAGGATTTATACTGATCTACAAATGATCATCTATTATGATAATAATTAAATATGTATGTCAAACGATAAGTTTATAAAGATAATTATTTATCATTAGTTCTGTCATATATAATCTCTATTATATACAACAAATTTACTAAGATGTCTATCTACATCCGCAATCTGAATCTAGATCACTTGCATCCCATATGCTTAGTAAATCATACTAGTAACCATTCATTAAAGATTCTTTACTTTAATATGTTACTGACTATTTTATTCATTATATATGATCTTAATTCTCTCATACTAATACAAGATCATATTCTCATGAATGAATAAGGAATTTTCTTGATATTATTATATAATTAATTAATACAATTATTATAACATTCAAATATAATAAAATTGTACTTTTATTTAAAACAATAAAATGTCTATATACATGACTTTAGGGCATTAATCCTAACACAGATCACTTAGTAATTGTTTTGCAAACTTTGAGAGATCATCAATTATATGCTAAGAAAGATAAATGTGACTTCTGGATGACTGATGTCAAATTCTTAGGGCATGTAATATCTCAAGAAGGCATTACTATGGATCTTGTGAAGATAGATTCTATCTTGCAATGGAAAAGACCGAAGAATGTTATTGAGATTCAGAGTTTTCTTGGGTTAGCGGGTTACTATCATCGCTTTGTGGAGAACTTTTCTTGTATCACTATGCCTTTAACAAAGCTAACAAGAAAGGATTTAAAGTTCATGTGGGATGACAGTTGTGAAGAAGCTTTCAGAGAACTTAAGCAAATATTGACTACGGCGTCTATTCTCACTATGCCTAATAGTGATGAACAGTATGTGGTATTCACTGATGCTTCTGGTACTGGTTTAGGAAGAGTTCTCATGCAAAATGGCAAGGTTGTTGCCTATGCTTCACGCCAATTGAAGCCACATGAGAAGAACTACCCCACACATGACTTAGAACATTGCAACAGTGATTTTTGCCTTGAAGATTTGGAGATGTTACTTATATGGGGAAAAGTTTGAATTATATTATGATCATAAGAGTTTAAAGTATCTCTTTACACAAAGAGACCTAAATTTAAGGTAAAAAAGATGGGTCGAGTACATGGAAGATTATGATTTCACTTTGCAATTGTTGACTTTTATTCCCTCATAAAACCATGTAGGACATGAAACGCGATTTTATATTGTCAATAAAAGAAGTAGAAATCACTTAGTTTGACAACTGTGTTTCTTGCTTATTTTATTACATGATTATTGGAAAAATACAAATATTTATAAAATTCTAAACATATGTATAGTTACAATTATAGTGGCTCGGTTACAGTGGATTATAATTTTAAAAATATGTTCAAAAGTATTTTTTCCTAAGAATAAATCAGTGCACTGGATTTTTACTGATTTGGTAATCTACGATAAGATCTACTTACACATCTGGTGTGATGTCCTATCCAGGACATTGACCAAGTAGATAAGATCGGGTGTATTTTGTTACATTGGACTGGACCGATATTGATTATTGATAAAATAAGTAAGTATTGTTATTATCTAATCTAATCATATCACAATGTTGACCATAGGTCAATTTAATCTTAATTCTGAGTGATTAATATTCTGCTAATTGTATTATTCAAGTCTTTTGATTTGTTCGTTACCAGCTTACCCTACGGACTAGCTCGTACTTACATATTGGAGATTTTGTAGTATAATTGAGTGGGAATATTTGTCATAGATATGAAATCTATAGCTCTTGTTTAATAAGTGAGACAATAATTTTCTTATAGCTTGGTTCAAGTGTTAAATGATAAAGTACTCATTTCTGTAATTAAATATACAGAAATATCATTTACAAGGAACTTTGTGGGAATTAAGGATAAAATATCAATGAGGGGTAAAATGAGAATTTGCACCCATTGATAGGATATAATTTTAATACTTTTTAGTTTTATTATTATTATTATTTTATATTTCTAGTTTTTTTTTAAGTGTGGTTCTTGTATTTTTCAGGTTGTCATTTGTTACATGGATATTTGAGAAATATTTCAAAATTTATTTGAAATATTATCTTCAATAAAGAGAAGAAAAAAAATATAAGATATTTATTTTAATTGATTAGAGAAGATTAGGAGAATTCAAACTTAAATTATTGGAAAAATCTTAGATATTTTGAATCTGAGATAGTTTTGGTGTTTTGACCATATCTCCCAACTCACTTATCTAATTTATGTATTTTTTATGTTGTTGGACAGCTTATTCAAAGCCCTACAAAAGCGTGTTTCACAAGAAAAGTCACATTCGGATGTTTACTTGGTGATATTTGAGCTACAAGATTTCGCAAGCTAGAGTTACGGGATTTGAAATTCAAATAAAGATATTTTGGAGCATTATCAAGTAACAAGGGAAATATCTAGAATTATTTTCACAACCTTATCACCATAAAAAGAATGTTTTATACTATTTTAGAACTCTCTCTCTTACTCCTCTCTCTCCTCTCTCTTTCTTCTCTTTCTATTCTTTTTCATGGACTAATTTATTGTTTAGAGTGGTAATGGATTCTTCTTGAAACCTTATGATTATGTTATGCAGTGTTTATGAATTTCCTATCAATATTGTGAATTGTTTGACTTGTGTTTAATGCGTGATTAATTGGCCCCAAATTGCATGATTATATGATTTTAACCTGAGATCTGAGAAGTGAAGGATAAATATGCCATAGTCAAATAATCATAAATTTATATTGGACGAGAGTACCTGTATGATTTGTGTAGCTTAGGGATTACATGTTTAATGTCTGCGATATGTTAATTTACGACAGAGATGTATGAGATTTTCTTATTGTAGAGAGTTATAAGTCCTAGTAAGAATATAAAATACAATTGTAATCCGCTATCACAATAGAGATAGGAATTCTTAAATTCACATTAGAGAGTCATAGGTGGATAGTTGATGAAGTGAATGACTCTATATATTTATCCATTTAATTAATATATTTATTATTCAGTTCACTATTTTTCTATTAATTGTTTATTTCTTTTATTTTAGTAAATTCTATATTCATTATTCGAAAAACCAATTAGAAATAAAGATTGATTCTTAGTAGTTAGTAACAGTCCTCATGGGAATGATACTCTACTTACTCTTTTATTACTTGTTATGATTGCGTACATAATTTCCACAACATTCGTCTCATTAGTAGATCGTCTATAGGGGATTGAATGACGATTGTAGTTATAACAATGGATAACATATTTACAATTGGTGTAAAATGTTTTATGAATTCAAGAGTGCAATTTCAAGTCTATAGTAGAGTCACGAGGAATTAATAAGGTAATGAGATTATTTGCTATAAATAAACGCACGGTAACTTATTGGAGCTTGAGTTCATGGCTCCATGGTCCCCATATCATCTCTTATCAAAATGAACCTAGTAGTCTTGAATAATTAATTTCATTATTAATTATAAAAATATCATATTAACTAGGTCAATGAAAACAAATAATGTTAAATTATTTATTGATATTTTGTGAGAGAACGAAATAGAAGAAACATTGAGGATTTCATTGCAAAGTCTCAAAAAGAGAGTATTATAGCCTGTTGATGCTCAAAATCACATCAAGGGAAAACACGCAGTTTACAAGGTGTGGATGCTAACATGTCATAGCCTTGCACGGCCCCGCTCAGATGCTTAGGCGCGAGGCGACATGGCCTCGCTTGGCCTCGCGAGTTGCCTAGGCCAAACCTCCCAAGTGGCCTCGCGAGAAGGTCTCGGCCACACCACCAAAGTGGCCTCGCGAGATGCCTAGGCCACGCCACCCAAAGGGCCTCGCGAGATGCCTAGGCCACACCTCCCAAGTGGCCTCGCGAGATGCGTCCATAGTTTCGCCCATGACCTCGCCCCTGGCCTCTCCCATGGCTTCGCCCATGGCTTCGTCCATGGCCTCGCCCATGGCCTCGCCCATGGCCTCGCCCATGGCCTCGCCCATGGCCTCGCCCATGGCCTCGCCCATGGCCTCGCCCATGGCCTCGCCCATGGTCCCGTGCCCATGGCCTTGGAGGCGAGAATACTCACAAGGGGCACGGTACATGCATGAGTATGGAATGTGCCTACAAACCTAAAGAAGTCAGAGTACGGATATAGTACCCCTACCAGACAAGTAGTGGGAACGCCAGGAGTGGGTATGCAAGGATAGGAGTTATGGTCCGTACGTGTACGGCCATAGGTCAGAGCCGACACCACTACCCCCTGCACCACTACGCCTGCCACCACGCGTTAGACATGGGTACCGACAAGTAGTGGAGACATCCTCCTGACACCTACTTCTGTACGGGATGTACGACCACAACCTCTGAAGCCACTCCTCTGACACAGTACGTATGTACCACTTGTTCCCCTGGACCACTATGTATCTAAGGCCATTAGAGCCTACTATAAAATGGACCCTAAGACCACCTGAAAGGAGGTTGGAAATTTAACTGTAGCAAAGACATTAGTGTGAATGAGATACTGAATTCTCCATTGTTGTTACTCCATTGTTCTTGAGTTATTGTTCAAGTTTTCATAGCTTTCCAATTAGCGATTTTAATTTGATAATTTTTCCAACTTAACTTCGTTGACGAGTTCACACCGTCAACATAGCCAATTGGGGCAATTTTGTTAATATTGATAAATTGGTATTAATATTAATAAAATGATTTAAATAAATTTCAAAATTATAATTAGTAAATTTTGACAAGTATTTAATCAATTATAATTATTAAATAATTAAAATAAAATGGGAAACTAAAACCTATTTTATGTCCTAGTTAATTGCCTATATATTCTAGTGTTATAGAATGTATTAGGTTAGATGAATTTGACAAGGTAAAAGTTCTCTCCTAATATTCTAAACCTAGCCGCCTACTCTCTCTTAATTTTCTCTCTAGGAATTCTCTTCTCATGTGTTGAGACTTTGACCACACAAACATTAGGTTGTTTTAGAGAAAGACTTTGAAGATTGTGGTATTGTTTCAAAGCAGTTTGGATTCCTTGCAATACCTAGCATTCAACAAGGACAAAATGTTAGGAAATCCAAAGGGCGTAGTCTTATTTCGCTGCGTATTCATAAGTGCTCTAATCTCTATTATGCTATTTACGAATCTCTGTATGAAAATTACATTTATGCATATATTTATGTTTTCTACTGTATGTTATTTTGTGCAATATGGAGCATGCATCTAGACTTATAAAAATGAGATCCTACAATTGGCATCAGATTCAGGTTGCTAGTTTATATTTTTATATACATGTATGTGATTTTTTGACATGTTAGATAGGTTAATTGGATGGTAGCATAATTGTTTGCATGTTTAAGTTTTACGTATCTGTGATGCTAAAAGGATATTATTCATGATTTTCGTATGTTTATAATTGTTTATGTGTATTTTATTTTGCCGTTGTCGTATAAAACCCATAAACTTTGTACATGAGGTCAAAGTTTGAAAATTGCACAAAAGAAAATTTTATTTTGGAAATTTTTTTTAGCCTATAAAATATGTATATATATACATATATAACGTTTATATTGTATATATACATAAAAAAAAAAAAAGGAATGTGGCTGCTGTACGTGAATATTTTTTTGAAAACTATGGGCTCGTTCGGTAACCTTTTTTTAAATAGTTTTCTAATTAAATCATTAAAAATATGATAACAAAATCAAGAAATACGTTCAGTAAAATATTTTTAATTTTATTTCTTAAAAAAATTTAATTAAAATTTATAAAATTTTGAAAACAACATTTTATCATTTTTAATTTTTTTTTTTAAAAAGTTTTCAGATTGTTCTTCCTCACGCTATTAGGGTTCAGCCTCCTCCATGGCCTCCTCTCTTCCTCAAGGGAGCTCTCATTCTCTTCTCCTTTACTATTTCTCTTGCTCTAACTCTTATACTCTATCAACATCGATTTCAATCTCTCTTTTTTGTAAATGATCTTGGATTTTTGCAAGAATTTTTTTGAATTTTTTTGGTTTATGTGATGGGTATATTTGGATTAAGATGCTTAAGTGAATAGTTTAGCATTCTTTACCATTCTTAGGATCGAACCCCTCTGTTTCTAACACATGCACACACAACCATTGAATCTTAACAAATCGATTAATTTATGCATTTATTCTTTAGTCTCTTTCTCGTTCCCTGCTTAGGATTTTTGTGATAGCTTTTAACTAGTGTGATTTATATTCCATCTTCATCACCAGACTCATACTTTTTATGTTTAATATTGCAGGAGACGAAGCTCCAAACTTAAGTTATACGAAGCTCCTTCTCTCTCTGTGTAAGTTTTCTTCGACACCATTCTCATAAATTTCCATCTTTATTTTTTCTCTCTAGAGTCTGTCCATTTGGTTTTTGAGAAAGTTACAGGAAAAATGGACACTTGGGTTTCTAGGGTTGTTGGGAATGAGTTAGTCTAGCTTTCTATATTCTTAAACGATTTCTTGTGTTTTCTTAGAAGCCAAACACGATTTTGTACTTTGTTATATTGTTGCTTGATTTTTATTTTAGAGATTATCATTTTCATTCATTTTATATATATATGTATTATATATTTATATAAAGCTTTGGTTGCTTTACAATTAAATCTCCAAGCTCCATAGCAACCCAAGTTATTACATATTCTTCAAGGATCCTCCAAAGATATTGAGCACTTGTTTCGCTCAACCTCACCTCCCCAATAATGCTTGAGTCTTTGGCCATTAATCTTGAATTCCCATTCGAAGCCTTCTTCACACAATTCCACCGCTCCATAGGGTTACACCTTAACCACCAAGAATGGGCCCAACCATCTTGACTTGAGCTTGTCTGGGAATAGTTTCAAATGTGAGTTAAAAAGCAAAACTCGCTGGCCCTCTTCAAACACTCTTGGTTGAATATGCTTGTCGTGCCATCTTTTTGTTTTCTCCTTGTAAAGTGTGGCATTTTCATAAGAGAATTAACACATCTCTTCTAATTCATTTAACTGCAACATTATCTTTTCTCCTGCAAGTTGCAAATCCATGTTGAGTGTTTGAATTTCCCAATAAGCATGGTGCTCAAGTTCCACCGATAAATGGCAAGCTTTAACAAACACCAAACGATATGTTGACATCCCCAATGGTGTCTTGAAAGTTGTTCTATAGGCCCACAATGCGTCATCTAACCTCTTGGACCAATCCTTACAGTTGGGATTCACCACTTTCTCAAGGACACCTTTTATCTCTCTATTGGACAACTCAGCTTGCCCATTAGTTTGGGGATGGTAAGCAGTAGCTATTCTGTGCCTCACATCATATTTAGCCAATAAGCTAGCCAACACTTTGTTCATAAAATGGGTTCCCTCATCACTTATGATAGCTCTTGGAGTGCCAAATCTAGTGAAAATATGCTTGTGTAAGAACCTCATGACCACCTTGGAATCATTAGTAGGATAGACAGCAACTTCAACCCACTTAGAAACATAATCAACAACCACCAAGATATACAAATTACTATATGAGGGTGGAAAGGGGCCCATTAAGTCAATCCCCCAAACATCAAACAATTCAACTTCAAGTATATTAGTTAGAGGCATTTCATGTCTTCTTGAGATGCTTCCAACCCTTTGGCAATGATCACAGTGAGCAGCATAAGCATGAGCATCCTTAAAAAGAGAAGGCCAAAAGAACCAGGAATGCAAAACTTTGGCTGTGGTACGTGCTCCCCCAAAATGACCACCACAAGGTGATGAATGACAATGGAATAAGATACCCTATACCTCATGTCCAACAACACATCTTCTAATCATCTGATCTGTACATTGCTAAAATACAAAGGGATCCTCCCAAAAATAAGACTTCACATAATGCAAGAATTTCTTCCTTTGTTGGCTAGTCATCTCCAGCGACATCAACCCTATAGCCAAGTAGTTAGCAAAATCAGTAAACCAAGGAAGCTCGTGAGAATGTTTGACCTCAAAAACTTGTTCATCAAGGAATTTTTCTTTGATGGGGACAAGAGAGTTGGAATCTTCTTCACGATTTATTCTTGATAAATTGCCAACCACTTGATTTTCTACCCCTTTTCTATCTTGAATTTCAACATCAAACTCTTGAATCAAAAGCACCCACCGAATCAATCTTGGCTTTGCATCCTTCTTGGAAATCAAATACTTTATGGCTGAGTGATCGGTGTAGACAATCACTTTAGTGCCCACGAGATAGGAGCGAAACTTGCAAAAGCAAAGACAATAGCTAGTAGCTCCTTCTCAGTCACATTGTGATTCAATTAAGCTCTTGTCAAAGTGTGGCTGGCATAATAAATAGAGTGAAACACCTTGTTCCTTCACTGCCCCATGACAGCCCCAACAGCATAATCGCTAGCATCACACATCAATTCAAAGGGCAAGCTCCATTCCAGTGCAATAATGATAGGGGTTGAAAGTAATCTCTCTTTCAACTCTTGAAAAGCCTTCAAACATGCTCCATCGAAATGGAATGGTGTATCTTTCTCTAAAAGATTGCAAAGTGGCTTGGAAATCTTAGAGAAGTATTTGATGAACCTTCTGTAGAAACCGGCATGCCCAAGAAAGCTTCGAATGTTCTTCACTGAATTAAGAGGTGATAGCTTTTCAATAACTTCAATTTTTGCTTTATCAACTTCAATCCCTTGCTTTGATACTTATGCCCCAAAACAATACCTTCCTTAACCATAAAGTGACATTTTTCCCAGTTAAGGACTAGGTTTGTCTCTTCACATCTCTTCAACAACTTGGACAAGTTGCTCAAACGATTATCGTAAGAATCCCCAAAGACTGAGAAAACTTCAAGAAATTGCTCAACCATATCAGTAAAGATATCCATCATACATTACTGAAACGTACCAGGAGCATTACACAAGCCAAAGGGCATTCTCCTAAATGCAAAAGTACCATAGGGGCAAGTGAATGTAGTCTTGTGTTGATCTTTTAGAGCCACTGCTATTTGATTGTAACCAGAGCACCCATCCAGGAAATAATAGTACTCTCTCCCAACAAGTCTGTCTAGCATTTGATCAATGAAAGGAAGAGGGAAATTATCCTTCCTAGTGGCCTGGTTTAGCTTCCTGTAGTCCATGCAAATTCTCCATCCAGTCACAGTTCTAGTAGGAATCATCTCATTATCTTCGTTTTTTAACTTCGTAATTGTAATGTCCCAAAAATGCTAATAGGGTTTAGTGCCTTGAATAGCGTGTCGGGAGGGCATAACTGGTTATATGTGTGATTATCTTATTAAATGTGTGACTATGTGGCATACATGATATTTGATAATGTGAGTATGATTATATGCATGTTTATGAGTATTAAATATGCATGTAGGCCCATTCTTGATAGTTGGGGCATATTGGTAATATTGGTCTGTTGCGAGCATAAATATTAATATATGTGAGTAAATTATTGAGACCACATTATTATGTGGATATATTTGTAGTATATGGCTCGAGGTGATCCTAGTGAGCGGATTGGCAGAATAGTCATCGCGGGTATTAATACCAGGCTCAGGGCGAGCCTAGGGGTATTTTGGGAAGTTAATGTATATTTGAGGTTTATTAAGTAATGAGTAAGTATTTGGTGATTATATGGGCATGTCGGGATTAATTGGAAATTTGTAGGATGACTTGAGGAATTAGCGGGAATTGGGGAAAAAGACCATTTTACCCTTAGGGAAATTAAAAGGTTAAGTGGGTCTTTGAGGACATTTTGGTCTTTTCTGAGTTAAGGATATTTCACCTAGCTGATTCTAGGAATGACAAAACTCTCTAGATTTCTCTCAACTCACAAAATAATCTATCTTCCTCTCTCTGTCACGTTCTCTTTCTCCCTCAATATAAGGTTTGAAAGTTTGTAGGAACTCTTTGGAAACTAGCTGAGGGGACAAGGATTTGAGGCTGAGAACTTAGGGAAAACAAGCTAGGGTCAAGTCTGTGGTAACTGAGGGTTGAACTCTTTGTTTGAGGTAAGGATTCTATATTAATCTTGTTTAATTTCTATTGTGATTTATGGGTGTTGCTTAGGTTCAGACTTAGGATTTAATTTTGTGTTTTAATGAGTTGGTGGAATAAGTTTTGGGATATTTAGTTTGGTTATGATACTATGGTATGAATTATGGGTTAATTCTAGGAATAATGATAGAATTGGGGTGAGGAATTATGAGTTTGGCTGGGAAGAAAACACTGGAAAATGGTTGTTTTTCTATGTTTGGGGCCTCGGGCTGCGGCCCTATTCTTCAGGTGCCGCAGCCCGCGTGCTTGAAGAGGTTGGGATGCCTCTGTTTCGCCAGGCACGTCGCAACCCAAGGGGTGCAAATCGCGGCCTGTGTTCTCCAGCAGCGAGGGTCTAGCCTCTGTCTAAGGGGAAGGTCGCGACCCTAAATGGAAAATAAAGGGAAGCCAAGGTTTTTAGGCTCGGGGAGACTCGGGGATTCAAAGCAAAGAGCTCAGGATGATTTCTACTACCCAGTTTAGTAGAAATCGAGGTCTCGAAGGCTAGTATTTGATTCCAAAGCTTTTAAATGATTTAGAATCTTATGGTTATCCATTATCTCATTGTGACTAGGTTTTACCGCAAGGGCTCAAGAATTAAGGATCGTGCTCGGGGTCATCATACGCTTGCTGATCAGGATCTGAGGTAAGAAAACTACACCCAAATTGTGGTTGGGGCTTAAACTCCTTGTATGAATATATTATAAACATGAACATATCTGTATCTGAGAATATCTGACTGGGCATGCTTGTATACGCTGCCATTGATTACTTGCTACGGAATGTGCATCTGTGATTATATTTGTTTACAGGCCGGCCTAAGGGTGTCGGGGGCCGATAGTAAGCGTGCGAAACGGAGCCCGGCCTAAGGGTGCTGAGGTTGGCTATAAAGCCAGTGGACTCGGCCTAAGGGCATCGGGCCTGGACATTTTACAATTAAAAATAAGTGCGGTTCACGCTTAACTATTTGTATTGGTTTATGAGATTGATTTATACGTTTGATTAAGCTGAGTACTTTTGTTGAGATTGTTGTATATATTCTATTGTCAGTTGAATCTGGTGAAATATATTTACTGCTTTTATATTGTTGCCTAGTTGCGCATGTTATTTTAAGTTTTCTTGATGGGTTTTGGCTCACGAGTGCTACGTGGTGCAAGTGAGGGAGTTGATAGCTAGATTGTCCATGAGTTGGAGAGCTTTAGGGGCGGTGTGTACATATGCAGCCTACTCGATTGCCACGGTCGGGGTAGCTTGGTAGAAACTAGGCTTAAACCATGTTTTGCCGCTTAGGATGGCTAAATTGTATATTTTTATCTTTTACAAGTCTGTAAACTGATTTTTGGGATCCCGTGTACAAACTTAATATTTTGATGAAAAATAATCATTTTGTTGACCAAATATTTTTTTACTTGACCTCGACTTAGTCTTTAATACACAATTAAGTTCAAATGAATTTCTTAGCAGGTTAAGCACTATTTTAAACACACAGTGTAACGGTCTTGGTTATCCAGGGTGTTACAGTGATCCCACCCATCTTAGGCACACACTGAACAGGACTCACCCATGAACTGTCAGGGATAGGATAAATAATGTCAGCATCCATCTTTCTTCACTACTTCCTTCATGATAGGATTTAGTCTCCTTCACCCCTCAATAGAACATTTTTCACTATCTTCAAACAAGATCTTATGCATACACAAAGAATGACTAATACCTCGAATATCTGCAATAGTCAACCCAATGGCCTTCTTGAACTTTCTCAACACCTCAAGCAACTTTTCTTCTCATTCATGATTCAACTCCGCTGATATAATGATAGGTAATGTGGATGATGAACCCAAGTAGGCATATCACAAATGTGATGACAAGACTTTCAACTCCAACTCAGGTGGCTCTTCAATTGATGGCTTGGGAGCCTTAAACTCCCTAGATGACAACTCCAATGAATACACTGTTATATTATTTTATAATATAATGTAATATTATATTATATTATAATATAATGTCTTAGATTAAATAAATGTGACAAAGTGTGTCACATATTGTAACATATAATAGAGAGTTACAATATTTAGATATATGAGATATATCCAAATAATGTAACATATTTGGTGTTACAAATTTGTAACTTCCAAATATTACCCTTTATTGTGTAAAATTGTTGTTACACAATATTAAGATGAATTTCATAAAGCCATATGTGATATGGCTGTTAGAGATATGATTTTAACCCCAATAATGTGTTTTGGGAGCTACAAAATCATTTGGGAGGGTTTGGAACCGTTTGGAAAAACATCACATTTTTTAGTGCTGAAAATGGTCAGTGGCCGCGGCCTGTGGGACAGAGGCTAGTGGCTGCGGCCACTAATGTCTCTGGCCGCGGCCACAGGCCAAAAACTGACCATTTTTTTCAGTTTTTTCAATCTTTGTTGAACGGCTCAAAAAACCCAAATAACTCCCAAATCTCATTTTTAATTCCATATTAATCCAATTAAACATTGGTAACAGCCATGGGGATTGGTGGAATTTGAAATTCAAAGGGTGTCTCTAAACTCTATAAATAGGAGCCTATAGCTCACTTGTAAGACACAACATTTCTATCCATTAGAGCACTTGGCTAGAAACACCTTGAGGCTTGATAATTCCATAAAGCTTTTCCAATATCTGAGAGAGATCCCTTAGTGGTTGAGTTAGGGGGAAATAAGCTTTTGGACAAAGGTTTTAAACCTTGTTCAAGTTGGTGATTCCCAACCCTCTTCACTTAGGTTGTGTAAGTGAGAGTTACTTGTATTTCAGTTCTCCTTTCTATTGTATTGTTTTCCTCTTATTCTTTTGTTCTTTTTACTTGTATTTCTTGTTCAAGAGTTGTAATCTTTTCTTTTCTTTTATTTCAAACACTTTGCTTTATTTGTAACCTTTTGCTTAGAGTTGTATTTTACTATTCTCTTCTTCTTCATCATCTTCTTCATTTCCTTGTTTATTTGTAATTTTCAGTTATAGAGTTTTAACTCTTTTTAATCAATCATTATTATTTGTAATATATTGCATAGAGTTGTAATTTCTTACTATTTCCATTGAGGCAAATTTATATTTTCCTAACATACAATTGGGCTCTTGTTCTTAGCCCTTGAGAATTTTCCTCCAACCAAGCTAGATACTCCTCCTCATCTTCGTCATTTTCAAAATCAAACAACAATAACCTTTCTAATGGATCACCAACCCTCCCCATCTCAAACTCCTTTGATTCCAAAGTATTTACCACTGAAACAACACAGCACTCCTCAACCTCATCTGGAAACTTCATAGCTTTAAGGACATTAAAAGTCACCTTTTCATCTTGGACACTCATAGTAAGCTCACCCTTCTACACATCTATTAAAGTTCTTCTAGTTGCAAGAAATGGCCTCCCCAAGATAATAGGTACCTCTCTATCCGCCTCATAATCTAGCACAATATGAATTTGTCTACCCTCGCCAACACATCTTCAATCTTCCCATCTGGAAGAGCAAGAGATCTATTTGTAAGTTGAAGAGTAACTGTAGTAGGCCTGACTTCTCCAATCCCCAATTGCTTGAAAACAGACATTGGCATCAAATTAACGCTTATGCCTAAATCACATAAAGCCATCCCACAATAAGTGTTTCCAATGGTACATGGAATAGTGAAACTCCCAGGATCCTTCAACTTTTGAGGCAACTTTTCTTGCAAAAAGGCACTACACTTCTTGGTTAGAGCCACAGTTTCAAACTCACCCAATCTTTTCTTCCTTGTAAGAACATCTTTCATGAACTTCACATAATTAGGCATTTTCTCAATTGCCTCCATAAGTGGTATGTTGATATGCAGTTGCTTCAACATGTCTAGAAACTTCTTAAATTGAGAATCCAACTTTTGCTTCTGAAAACATTGATGAAATGGAGGTGGCTGCTTTGAAATTGAACTTTCTGGGTGACAATGTTGCAGCATCCCTGCAGCATTCTGGGCAGAGGCAAACTTTTGTGCATTAGGAATTTCAGCATCTTTTTGGATTTCCTCATTTATTTGGATTGAAGAGGGCCCACCCTCAAGCCCAGAATTTGTCTTGTCATTCTCCAACTCTTTCCCACTCCTCAAAGTGACAGCTTTACAATGTTCAATTCCCACATTTCTTGGATTCTCGGTATCACTTGGAAATGTACCATGGGGTCTATTTCTAAGCTCATTAGCTAGTTGCCCAACTTGGTTTTCTAAGTTCCTTAATGATGTCGCTTGGCTTTGAATCATGGCTTCATTCTTCACTATATACTCCTTCAACATGTTCTCAAGAGCTAGATTGCATAACTTGTTGTTATGGCCTTTGCTGTGGTGTTTGTGGGGGATAGCCCTGTGGGAAAGTTGGTCTTGGAGGCATAGAAGAATTGCTAGGGCCAGCTCCTTGATTACTCCTTGAAAAATTGGGATGTTGCCTCCACGATGAGTTTTAGGAATTAGAATAAGGACCATTCCTATTTTTATTCCCCATGTAACACACAATTGCTGGATTGGAAGGACAGTTATCAAAAGTATGACCCTCACCACAATACACACAATAAATGTTATCCATTTGCTCCATTTGTGTCCCCATAGGCTGCCCCATTGATTGATTCATCCCCATGTTCATTTTCTTGAGCATGTTAGAAATTGAGGAATCTTGGGCTGCCAAATAAGTGATGGCATCTACATCATGAATACCAGCCACCTTTCTACCTATAGACGATCTATAAGTGGGCCACTGATAGTTGTTGTTGGATATTCTCTCAAGGATTTCATATGCCTCATTATAGGACTTAGCAAGAAGAGCCCCGTCCGCTGAAGCATCAACCACCATTCTAGTATGAGTGTTGAGACCGTTATAGAAGGTCTCCATCTAGATGCAATGTGGAATACCATGGTGAGGGCATTTGCACAATAACTCCTTAAACCGCTCCCATGCCTCATATAAAGATTCTTCATCAAGTTATTGAAATGAAGTAATCTCATTGCGGAGCTTGGCATTTTTAGTGGGAGGAAAATACTTCATCAAAAACTCATCAGCCAACTCTTGCCAAATAGTCACAGAATCAAATGGCAAAGAGTTCAACCAAGCTCTCGCTCTGCCTCTCACGAATTATGGGAACAAATTCAATCTCAGGGCATCCTTTGCTACTCCATGCAACTTGAAAAAGTCACTCACTTCAATGAACAAGTGAAGATGAAGGTAATGATCCTCTGTTGGCATCCCATTGAACTGGCCAATAGTTTGAAGCATCTGGAACATGACTGGCTTTAATTCAAACTGTGCAACCTGAATTTCTGGTCTAACAATGCCCGGATTAAGCTCGTTGAAGAGGGGGAGAGCATATTTCCTAATAGCACGTTCTCTATCATTAGCCACAATAAGTGCATTTTGCCCATTATTGGCAGCTACTCCCCCTTGAGCTACTCCATCTTGAGCAACTCCTACTAGATTTACTGCTCTTTGAGCGACTCCCTGTTAAGCCCCTTGCTCAGCATCCATCACTACTACTTCCCTTTTTTATTTTTGTACTTTTCGCCTCCTTCTAAATGTACAATGTGTGAACCTGAATTTGCACGAGAATCACCCAAGTTAGCACAAAAGAAAATTTAAACCAAATTGCAAGATAATTAACTTTACAATAATTGACTTTAAGCAATCCCCGGCAACGGCGCCAAAAACTTGTTGCGATTTTTCTTTTAGTATATGCAAGTGTACACAATCGTCTAACAAGTAATACAATAGTAAGTAATTTTATCGTCTCCTCAAGGATTGCTTTCAACTAAATATTATAAAAATCAACTCTACAATTTGGGTTGCAAACACTTTGAATCGATGCGAGTAATTAAGAATGTAAAAATTACTTTAGAAAAATAAAATGGAAACAATTTAAACTAAATCAATGAGTAATTTTTTGTCAAATGGATGATGGAAATATCTAGGAATACCAATTCCCCCTAATTTGTAGTTTTATCCCTAATGCTATAGCAAAGTTCTCTTATAACTAGGATTTCCAATTCAATGCACATGCCATTTTTCCAAATGCTCGTGTTAAAGTTCTATCAATTAAATTCACATATTCCTATGCTAAATTCAATTTCAAGAACATTATTTTAAGTATCAATCCTTCACGTTTGCATGGTGAATAAAATATCCCTAAATTATCCAATAATCAACAACATATTTATCAACATGCATTAAGCCAATCCACTAATTTAAACCCTTCCAGGATTCAAATTAGCTTGTAACCCACTCAATTTGATCAATCTCAAGCAAGAATTAGCAATAAATATAGCTTAATTGAATAAGACAAACTTAGAATAAATTTAAAATCAACAATTTGGGGTTTCACTACAAATTAAGGTTCATCAATATCCTAGCTTTAGAAAGTTAGTTCATACTCAAAATCAACAAAGAACCATAAAAATCCACCATATTGTTCTATTATTTCAAAACTTAGAGAAATAATACAAAATCAAAATAGAAGAAAGAGAGAGATTCCAGCCCCCAGTGGTGGAAAGTTTCTTCTCCTCCTCCTCTATTCTTGTTTCTCTTCTCTTCTCCACGTTTTCCCCTTCTTTTCTTAGTGTTTTTCAACTCAAAAATGCAAAAAATATGGTCTTCAATGGTGTCGGGCGGCTGGGTCTTTGTTGAAAATGATCCTTCTCTCTCTAGGGTTCCAAAAATGGGTATAAACCCTTCTCTTTTTCTTCTACACGTGGGGACCACCTTTCCTCTAAAAAAAACATCAGCTATTTACCACTTCATCCTCCATCTCATCATGTCATTCCATCTCATTTAATGACTTGTCAAGTATGCATAACTTATGCTGCTGACTGTGCACACTTTGCTACAACAAAGTTGAAATGATGCTACAACAAAGTACCAGGATTTCAGCCCCAAGATTTTTTCTTTGCACATTTTTCACCAAGCTTTCCAAGCATCCTTTCTTTTTTCCTTCAAAAATAGATATCACATTTTTTTAGATCATAATCACATTATTTTCCCACAAGATTTATCATTAATTAAAACAAAATACACAAACAAAAATTAAAAGACGAAATGACTAAAACTACACAATAACAACACAAACACTCTATTTCACTTAGATTTTTAAGTTCAAAAGCTCAATTAATAACTCTAAAATATAGAGTTATCAATAATACTATCACATTAATTTAAACGTATTCCTTATCGTCATTACTTGTATTTTTGTACAGAATTTGAATATAAGTTGATATAGAATCGATTCTTCTATCAAGAATTCAGAATGGGCTATTGTCAAAACTTTGAAGAGATGTCTGTCACTTTACTTTGCACTACTAGCAACATCTCATATTCCATTCCCTTTGTTTGTATGGTTTAGTTGTGTTTGACTTTTGAACTTAGGGTCACACCAGATGTGGTGGTCTCTTCTAGACTTTGTTTTTCCTGTTTCGTTTACAACTTAATCTTTTCCATTAAGTACACTTATTCTTAGCCTTAGATCATACCCCCTTTGAATTGACTAGATATTTGATTTTTTGTTGGTTGTGATGTTTGTGGCTTTAGAACCTTATTCTTATGCCTTATGCTTATTCACTTGTTAATTGTTCTTGATACTTGCTCATTGATTTATTTTGGGTTCAAATTGCTGATAATGGACAAACATGAGAATAAGGGTCTACTTATAAACAATCCTTTTATTTATTATTTACTTTGCTTGCGATGACCCCCACTCAAGACAGGGGCACACTAAAAACAAATCATTTCATTAACAAAATATATTAGTACTTGTAAATATATTAGTACTTGGATCAACTTGGAGACTTTTGTGATGACTCTTCTTCTCTGACTTGAACATTGATTGTTTCTAACCAAAATAAATAGATATTTTTCTGTCCTATCCTTGTTATTCTATAGTTGTTTCATGATTATTTTTCTCCTTTTATTACGATTTTGACTTGAAGATTCCGGGATTGAATCTTTTGGAACCTGATTGAAGTTTTAATTTGCAGAAAGTTTTAACTTTTAACTAGACAAGTATCTTTATGGAGGATGTTGTTTAATGAGATGATGGTTTTGAAGGAAGTTCTTGAACTATAAATTAAACTGTTCATTTTGCTTTCTTTTGCAGAGGAAGATTAAATTATGATATATAAGGCAAAGGTGTAGTTTTAGAAGTGGAAAGAGAGTAGATTTTGGGAGTTATCACCAGGTACTATACTCATAGTCTCTTACTGAACATCTTTGAATGTGTGTGTGGAGTTTCTGTTATTTTTATTTTTTGTGGTAATTGGTAAAGTAGATTGCTTTTCTGTTATGGTGGGTTTGATTTGATCTGGGTTTATTTTTGTTTCATAATTTATTTATGCCAATATTTTACTTATATTATTCTATCTACTCTCTTTTTTCTACTTTCTTTTTTTACTATCATATCATTTTCCATGGCTCAAAGTTCATGCTTTCATGTGTTTGCGATTTATTTTTGTTGTGTTTATTTTAAATATTTTATCTAGTTTGTTTCTGATCTGGTTAGTTTTTGGTGTTGTTTTTGGATAGCAAATATATGCCATAAATCTAGTTTCTTATTGTTGTTCTTGAACTGGTTGTTTCTTTAGGAATAGTATTGTGTTTGCATTTAGAATTCTTATTGAATCCTTAGGTCTTACCTAGATGGCAGGTGTTGATAATGAATTTCTTATAATTGAGAATAATGATGAGGCTTCTGTTTGGACTCAAAGGCATGAAAATTTATAAAGGAAGAGCTTTGTGCACGAACAAAAAGAAATTATAGTGATATGAAACTAAGGAACAAATACAATCAATTAAAGCAAAAGCATAAGGATTTTAAGTCTTTACTGAAAGAGATTGGTATGGGATACAATGTAGTGCCTGGAGAAGTTAGTGCAACTGATGAAGTTTGGGATAAACTTATTCGAGTAAAAATGATTTAAAATGGATTTTATGCTTGTTTTATTTTAATAGGTATTTGTATATTTTATCAATATAATTTTATTTCATGTAGATTAACAAGTCGGCTAAAATATTTAGAAAGAAAGGTTGTTCGTTTTATGAGAAATTATGTCCTATCTTTGGTGATACTACTGCAACTGGTTCCAATGCTCATCCTTCAACTTGAAGTCCATTTAATGATGGAGAAAATGATGATTATGATGATGCAACGTCGTTAAGTTCTTCTACTATGAATGAAGAAAGTGGTTTTTATGAGGATGGTAGCAAAAGAAGAGGTAAATCAATAGCCACTTTGAACTCTCGATCATTAAAAAGAGCAAAGTTCTCATTAGCTTTAGCAGATGCACTGGAAACATATAATGAAACTACAAAGTGAAAGATATAATTAATATAGACATCAATGGCAACATCTGCATCACAATACTTATTGGATGAGAGTGTTGAAGCTCTTAATCAAATTTATGGAATTAGTGGAGAAGTATACGCAAAAGCTATTGGGAAGTTTGAGAATGAGGTGCTCAGAGCATTGTTTCTAAAGATGACAAAGCATAGAAGAATAGATTGGTTGCTAAATTTGAAGTGAAAAGTTTAGACTTTGTTTAGCTATGAACAAAATGAGTTTGTTTAGCAATTAATTTTAGTTTTGTTTAGCTATTGACTGGATGAGTTTGTTAAGCTATTGACTAGATGACTTTGTTAGCTATTGACTGGATGACTTGTTTTGCTTATTTTGTTCCATGGTTTGAGTTGGATTTTTAAAGTGCACAAATTTAATTAGATATTTATATATTTAAATTGTTTGAGTTGGATTTTGTTTAGCTATTGACTGGATGACTTGTTTTGCTTATTTTGTTTTATGGTTTGAGTTGGATTTTGAAAGTGCACAAATTTTATTAAATATTTATATATTTAAATTGTTTGAGTTGAGTTTTGTTTAGCTATTGACTGTATGACTTCGACTTTGAGTGTTTATATATTTTTATATATTGAATGTAAAATTTAAAAGTTGTTTCTACTATCAGGATAAAATGTCCTTAAATGTTGCTCGTTTCAACAAGGATAATTTACTTGACGATTCAGATGATGAGTTTGAAGAGATTTTTCTGTATTTTGCTTGTGATGATTATAATCAATTATATCTATCTAAGCAACCTTGTATAAATTCAGCTCTTTCAGGCCATGAATACATTATGGAAGTGTTGCACGACCATTGGAGTAGGTGTTATGATTTGTTCAGAATGAACAAAGATGTCTTCAAACTATTTTGTGGTGTTCTAAAGGAAAAAAAAATTATTGAAGAACTCGCAATATCTGTCTGTTGAAGAACAAATGGCATTGTTCTTATTTGTGATTGGCCATAATGAAGATATTGTGTGGTTGCTGAACGATTTCAGCACTCCGCTCCAATCACATCTCATTATTTTAGGAAGCTTTTGAAGGCAATATGTCGTCAATCCAAAGAACTAATTACTCCACATTCATTTGATGTAACTCCTCCAAAAATTCGATTCTATCCAAGATACTATCCATTTTTTAAAGTACAAAAAATTGAATTTTTTTTCCTTTCTTTCAATATTCAATTAAAAAAATCTAATCATTTATTTTTTATTTTATGATTGTGTTGGAGCTATAGATGGGACTCATATTTCTGCGCATGTTCTAATTGATGAAAAACTACCATATCGAGGTTGGAAAGTGGATACAACTCAGAACGTTATGTGTGTATGTTCATTTCACAGGAATTTCACATACGTTGTCCATTGATTGGAAGGATCGGCTAATGATGCATGGATTCTTCTCTAATGTGCCACAAACCCAGATTATGGATTTCCAATGCCACCCCAAGGTAAGTGTTTATCAAACTTATTATGTTGATGGACATTATTTTATATTAAATATGTATATGTAAAAACTAACATGAATTATCATTGAATCAGGAAAAATATTATCTTGTTGATTATGGATATACAAACATGCCTGGTTTTCTTTCGCTATATCGAGGGGAAAGGTATCATTTGGGCCAGTACACAGATCTTAATCCCGTAGGAAAAAAGGAGCTTTCAATTATTGACACTCTTCCTTGAGAAATGTCATTGAGTGGTGTTTCGGCGTATTGAAGGCTCGCTTTCCAATCCTAAAGCAAATGCTTTCATATGATCTAAGAATACAAAAGTACATTGTCATTGCTTGTTGTGAGATCCACAATTTTATAAGGACTAATGCAGAAACATATGTGTATTTTGATGGAGGTGAAGGAAATTCTAAAGTACAGGTGTAACACCCTGGATAACCAAGATCGTTACACTGTGTATTTTAAATAGTGCTAGGCTCGCTAAACGAGTCATTTGGCCATAAACGTGTACTAAACGTGATTAACAATTTAGGGTTAAAAATTTCAGTCAAAAAGAATAGTTATTTTGTTAAGACATTAACTTGTATATGGGATCCCATAACAAACGTTTAAAAAGTTGTTTACAATTCCAAAAGGGTAATTACAACTCAAAAGTTACAACCAGCCAACCTAAGCGACAAAAATAGGGTTTAACCCTAGTCCCTCTGAGAAACCCCGGTCGTGGTGGTCGAGCAGCCGCATATGTACACTGCCACCGAAGCTCTCCAACTCATGGCTGGTCTAGCTTCCCTTTCCCCTTACCTGCACCACATAGCACCGTGAGCCAAGGCTCAGCAAGAAAACTTAAACATGATGATGCGCAGTTAATAACACGCTACCAAATCATAATAAGCATGCCTAGCAGTAATAACCCTACTCATGCATGCATACCATTCATATAAATTACTACAACATCATATGGGGGCCAGCTGCCCTAATTAAATGATTAATGAATCATACCGGGGCCCGTTGCCCAAAATACATAATTAATGAATCATACTGGGAGCCCAGCCCTAGGATATGGGACTAATAAGTCACCCCGGGGCGCATTACCCTATCCTCTGTCTAACCAGCCTTGGAGCTGTCCCAGTGTACCTAGCGCTTAATTTTCCACAACCATTGGGTCAGACAAGCGTATGATGCGCTCCTGATTAGGCCTAACCATATCGACCAGAGCTCAATGTGCTATTGCCCCCCTTGACTTATAAGTCAATGCTTTTGACCAGCGCTCAGCGCACTATTGTCATTCTTGACTCATAAGTCAAGTCTTTTCAATCAGATAATGCAGACAAGCATATATCATACAGCAAATATCTAGATACAAAGCATTCAACATGCTTAATCAACAATCACAGGCATAATCATAATCATGCGCATTCTTAGGGGCCCAAGTCCTAATCAAGTCTATATTCAACAATCAGGTTTGAGTGTAATGGAACCTATTGTCTCAGTAAGTGAATCTCTTCCTCTTGACTCTGAAGTCTGGCTTAGCGTTCTTAGTAAGCGATCCCGCGAACCCAAAAATTCTGGGGTTTTTCCTGCATTTTCCTGAGCCAAAAACCTCTCCAAACCCAACCCAAAGTCGTACCTAAGTCCTAATTGAGTCCAAGACTCTCAATAACACAACATCAGCAACACAATTACCCCAAACACTAAACATTAATCTTACCAAAACTCAAAAACCAAAGCTGGAGTTACAACTCGGTCAAAACTTGAACTAATTACAGAATTCACAGTAGAATTAGGTTACAGATCTTACCTCAATAGTGATTTTGACCCCAAACTATCCCTTAATCCTAATCATAGCTTCAGCTTCTTAGATTCCTTGGCTAATTCCTCCAGAAATTCACAAACCTCCCAAGTGCCTCAAGAGAGAAAGATGAACGAGAGAGAGAGAATGGCTGAGAGTGTGGTTCTGTTTCTCTTAGTTTATGAGGGCTTCTAGTCTAACTAAGTGGCTAAGGCAGTCCAAGGCTAGGGAAAAGACCCAACTGTCCCTAGCCTTAACCTTGGTTTCGCCCCGCCCTGCCCCGCTAACATTCCACCCTACCCCAGCCTGATAAGTTCCTTGGTGCGGGTCGGGTCGACCTGCCCCGGCTGAATCGGGGCAAGTCTGCCTCGACCCGTTTAAATTTTTTTTTTTAAATTGAATTATAATTAAATTAGATTAAAAGTAAGAAATGAAATTCTAAATAGTATAAATAGTATACATTATATGGCCCCGTTTCAATTAAAAAAAAAAGAATCTAAATATATATTATCTCATTTGTAAAATCACAGTATACCTGGATATTTGTAATCCATTTTTCTTGACTAAAGAGAAAAAAAAGAATAATAATATAAAAAGGTACCATAAATACATATAAAGAAACCTCACTATTTTAGAGCCAACACTAAGACATCCTATAAATAATAATGTTAAGAAAAATATATAATAGTTGCATATATCTCAAAATAATCTGGGTTTGAGTATAGAAAAAAAAAAGTTGCCCCGCCCCGATTGAATTTATAGCGGGATAGGGCAGAGAGATGCCTCGCCCCAAATTCTTCCCCGTTTTTACCAGGGAAAAGACGCCCCGTCTGGTCGAGCCCTGCCCCACCTCACTAAGGATGTGTATATCAATGTGAGAGATCCTCTGTTTAAATAGAATACAAGGCCCCCATTTTGCCATGCCTAAATTTTGACCCAAAAAGTTGATTTATAAATGCATATACTAAAAGTCAACTTTCAAATGTTGACTTTTGTGAAATCGTTATTATTTTAGCACTTCTTCGTGCCTAAACAATTTCATCATGTATTTAACCAATCTCAAAAATTAATATATCGTAACTCTTGCCTGATAAATTCGTAATACTAGGCAATCAATGTATAATAATAACATAGACTCATGGATTAGGTGAATTTTAATCACTAAACCACGAAAAAATTCTTGTGTGTGATATTTATCTATTTTGGACTTCTTAGTCTACTGTTGACAAAAAATCGCGTCAACAAATGTGTATTTCAATTAATACTTATAAATGGGGTAATTCTATAATGGGGGCACTACTTTTACCCTTATCAGTAAGAGCATCTCTGTTTTCGGCACTTGAAAAAATTATAACCCAATTTTTTATATGATAATGTACATGTAGTTATAACAGGTATCCCACTAGTTTTAAAAAAAAATTGAATAATTCACGGTGCCAAAAAAATGGTTTAAACAATCAATTACACACTTGCCTTTTCTTTATCCACATGCAATTGATTATTTTGAACTATGTTTTTCAATGTCATAAATTATTCAAAATTTCTAAAAAATTGGAGGATGTCTGCTATAACTACAATGTACATTTTCATATAAAAAAATGGGTTATAATTTCCCCACGTGTCAAAAATAGAGATGCCTCTACAAGTAAGGGCAAAAGTAGCATCCCCAATGTAGAATTTCCCTTTAATTGCTCGATACGTGAAGAAATTATACCCAATTTTTTTATATGACAGTGTACATTGTAGTTACAGCAGGCATCCCACAAATTTTCAAATAAATTCATAATAATTTACAATGCCAAAAACACAGTTCTAATAATCAGTTGCACTAGTGCCTGATTTTTTTTTTATACGTGTGCATCTAACTATTTTCAACCTTGTTTTCAACAATGTAAATTATTCATAATTTCCAAAAAAAATGGCGGGATATCTTCTATAACTACAATATACACCATCATATAAAAAAAATTAAGTTATAATTTCTTCACATACCAAAAATAGAGACACCCCTACCAATGGGGGTAAAAGTGGCGCCTTCACTATAGAATTCCCTTATATATATTAAACTATGTTAAAATTTAGCTAAAACTAATCCACGCATAATTAAAATTTTGCCAAATTATTTTATTATTTTTAATCATTTTTTATTTAATTTTATAATATTTAAATAATAAATAAAAAATTATTGACTTGGACCAATAACGGGTTCCCACGTATACGCTTACTAGGCACTTAGCGGGCATGTACCTGTCTGCCAAGAAAATGTGATGGAATGTATTTATTCCATTAAAAAAACTAGGGTATTTAAGTGCTACAATGCAAAAAACTTAGGTATTTTCACTGCCAATTACTCTATAATGACCCAAAATATTTTACCAAAACTTATGCGGAAATTTAAAATTTACATTAATTTTAACTTCAAAGTTGTCTTAAAAATCCATTTAGAAAGAAAAAAACTTGTCAAACAAAAGTATGTACATACTTCAATTATTTACGACTCTTAAAGTCTATGTTTAGCATAAACTATGTTAAGTTCCAAAAGACTATATGATAGATTTTTAAAATGACCAATGTTGACAGTAAGAACTCGTCAACGATTGATGGTTAGAAAACTTCAATCTCTATACTATAAGAAGCTATGAATTAGATAGAAAGAACTCTAAACAACAGGAGAAAACTCAGGCAAGCATGAGAACCAGAAGCATATATTTCATAAGTCTCGTTTTTACATTCAGTTTTCCAACCCCTTAGCCTGAGGGGTTGGAGCCTATTTATAGGGGAGGCTCTATTGGCCCAGGATACAAACAAGTCCCAGACCACTGGGACGTACATAGGTACTCTGATAAAGTAGTGGCTCAGGGCGTAGTGGTGTCTACCCTGATGGTGTCAGAGTCGTGGCCCTGGACACAGTACTGTCGGCTTTGGCGCATGGTCGAGGATGTCCAAGTGGTCTCACCACTCTTCGTACAGGTCCGTACCGCCACTACTCCTCAGACGCAGATCATAGGGTCGTGCCTCTGTTCTCTCCATAATCGTACACCCCGTGTCAGCGCACGTGTTCCGTACTCGGTGGTCCTCATCAATTCCCGTTAAATGCTCCACGTTCGTTTGGCATATCAACAAGATTCCCCTAAGTGATCTCATGCCTGTGCCAAGGAGGCTTCATCCTATGCATGTCCTGAGAAGTCGAGGTGCCGAGGGTCAGGGCCGGACTATGCGGATCGCATAGACACGAGGCTAGGAGCACGGGTACCTCAACACACCCCTCACCCTCGCATAGCGAGGGTCCCTCGCATAGCGAGGCTGCCTCTCCTCCTTCCGAGCGCAGCGTCGCGAGGCTAGGAACACGGATACCTCAACACAGCCCTCACCCTCGCATAGCGAGGCTGACGTTCTTCCTCCGAGGTGCAGCGTCGCGAGGCTAGGAGCACGGACACCTCAACATAGCCCTCACCCTCGCATAGCGAGGGTCCCTCGCATAGCGAGGCTGACGCTCTTCCTCCGAGTGTGGACGAGGCTTGATGCCTGCTGGAATGGGGCGCACGCGGATGGCCAGCTAGGGGCCCTCGCATAGCGAGGGTGAAGTTTGGATCGGCAAGTGGCCGAAGTCCCTCGCCTAGTGAGGGTGACTCTCTTACCCCAACTCCTTCACCATCATGTGATGCCCTTTCAGGATGTCTCGTAGCATAGAGCTTCACTTGTGAATAGAATTCACAAGGAAAAAATTCCACATTTACACTTCCCCCCGAGTCTATAAGTGCACTTTTAAGTGTGTTTGTAGACTCTCTCCACTTCTCTTGCTTGACATGCACGGCCAATCTTGGGGGATTTTGCCTTGGCAATTTTTCCAACGCCTCTTGAAGAAGCATGAGGTGAGGCTTGGGGTTGTGTTTCTTTTTTTAGTGTCCAAAGAAACACAAAAGTCACCCAACACTTGAGGGCATCCATGAGAGATCCTAAGATTGCATAAGGACCAATCATCCTCCATCGCGGATCCCAAGGTTACCCATACTCTTGATCTCCACCATTTATAGGGAAATAGATCCAAGGGCTAGGGAGCATTGACTTTCCCTATAAATACTCCAAGGCTTGAAACCACTTCTCTACACAAAAACTTGCTTAGCCTAGTGGTATTCCCTCTAAGCCTCTTCCAAGAGCTCCAAGGTTCTATTCTCAATAGAAGCATTTTTGAGGTATCCCTTCTTTTATTTCCATTCTTCTTTCTTTCTCTTCTTTTTTTCTTTTTGTTTTAAATTTTTTTTTTTTTTTTTTTTTAGAGCTTCGTGGCAAAGCTGGGCATTACCTCGCTCCTACGATCTTGCTCCTGCTCCTTTGTAAGTCTGTCCTCGCGTCCCCTCAGTTTCGTATCCCCGCAGGTATGTCTCTTTCATCTCTTCTCCCTTTCGTTTTGCATTGATTATACGAGAGTAAGATCGATGGTTGCATGACATTCAACCTTCAGAGTTTAGCATTTTCTTCGCATAGCCTTTCCAGTACCCATACACCGGCCCTTTTCTTATACCCTCACACTCGTGTTGTAGATATTGAGTCGCCCTTATGCGCACACGCCCTCGAGTCTTAGCTTGTCCATGGCGTCTAGGCGATGTCCCGAAGGTCCGTCTAATGTCGAATTTATTGAGTTGTCCTCCTCCGAATCGGAGGTCGACGCATGTAAACCTTCTAACCGCGGGGGTGTGCGGGCGCTCTACCTCAGGAGATTATCTTACCTTAGACATAAGGCGTACTGTCTAGAGAGGGAGTAGAATCCCATCCCGGGGACGCGGGTTCTGATCTCTTCCCCCGGCAAGCGACTTACATTTCCCGGCTACAATCCACCCTCCAGGATTGCCTTTCCGAAATTGCTTGCTTAGAAGAAAACTTGCCCCCCGAGCCCTTTTCCTTCTGTCGCGACGAGTCTCCCGATTACGTGGATTCCTCCTTTGAAGGAGGTGGACATGAATTGGTTGAGCCGGAGTTCCTTTCCATGGTGCCGCCCGCGTTCCCTCTCCTATCCCCTGTCTTGCGCCCTAGGGTTAAGCAAAGAGCTGGTAGACATAGGACATGTGGGGGATCTTCTAGGACCCTTAGAAAGTTGGTTGCTCATAAATTGCCTTACTTTGTCCAGGTACCCGAGATGCCGAAGAGAGTTTTGGACACTTCTGATGAAGTTGGAAGGTCTACCGTTACCCTGAAGAAATTGGGCAACATGCTGAAAGCCCATAAGTTACCCCTGAACCTCAAGTTTGTTATACCAGAGCGCAAGGAACGCGCGTCTGCACCGCAAAAGGGATTCGTGGCGTTTAGCGATGCCATAATCCGATCTGGTGGAGCTCTGCCACTCCACTCTTTCTTCATCAAAGTGCTGGACTACTTTGAATTGGCGCCACTACAATTGTCCCCCAACTCCTGGGTGATGCTCAGCTGTTTGTATGTGTTGTACCATCAGGTGTACTCTAGGGGGCCTTCCATAAGTGAGGTTCATTACTTCTTCACCCTGAGGGAGAATACATCAGCCCCCGGGTTCTACCAGCTCCAGAAAGCCGCGGCCCTTAGAGGGAGTTCCCTCTTGGAGGGATCTATTTCCAATAGGGGGGCTTGGAAGTCAGACTACTTCTATACTTATAGTGGGCAGACCCGATACTCTAACTTCAATGCCCCACGTAAGGCTATCATCACTTTGATCCCATATACCAGAAATTTCTCTTATTAATCAACCTCTTTTTTTATAGTTCTTGTAACTGTGGTAATTTCCTTTCGTTCGATGGCAGGTCTCTTAGGGGTTGTCGGTCCTAATCTGAAACGGGCAGCTCATGATCGGGTAATACAAATCCTGGCTATGCCGAAGGAACGCAAACAAGCCAGCGCCCTTTTCACGGAGAGCAATCTCCACTTATGTGGGCTGCTGACCCCGGACCAGAAAGTTACCTTATGCTCCATTTCCCCTGAATCTGAGGATCCACGCCCCGCGTCACCCGACTCTGTTGATTTACCCCCAGTGGCACCCGTACTTGAGAGTCCGTGGGTATATGGTCACGATGAAAGGAATTACGATGAAGCAGCCGATAGGGATTACGTCTATTCCCCGGGTGACCATATGGATGTTGAGGAGACCGTGGTGTCTGAGAACTACTCCTGCTTGTACTCTGTTGCTGGCAGGGCTAAGGGTGTAGCCGATGACGGTCATACTGGCGGTGCTACCTCTCGGATGTCGCCGTTAATGCCTGGCGGTGAGTTTGCCTTTGACGCCCCTGCCCCTTGCCCCCCTATGCCTAGGAGGAATTTTTTCATTCCCTCTTTTGATGGGGTTCCTTCACCCCCGAGGGGGCATTCCAGGTGGGCATCCACAGGCGTCTCTTTACCCCAGGAGACGACCCCGCACTCTTCTGCTCCTCGCACTACTATGGACGGGTCAGAGCCTTCTCGGTCCCCATCCTTGCCAAAACGGGCCTCGACAAGCACTCGCGCCTCCCCCGGCTCAGCTCATGTTTCTATTCCCGAAGATCATCCCCTGGCGAGCCAATATGGGGAAGCCATGAGCCATCACTTGGGAAACTTTCCTGAGGGTGAATGGGGGACGCTGCACGATGTTCCCGAGGCTGAGCTAGAGAATGCCTATATGCGAGCCTCCTTGCAGGTAACTGTCGCGATACTTGGTTTATTAATTTATGATAGCCACATAAATACCTTTTATATTACTTCTGGTGTATCATCTGACCCCTAAGGCTTTGTTTCATATCTTCGTCCTCAATCAGGCCTCTATTTTGAACCATCGGCTGCTTGCCTCCCACTCTTCATCGGCTCAACGGTTGCAACACGAGCTTGAGGAGGCGCTGAGGAACCTTTCGGTGGCCCAGACTGCGAAGGATGCCTTGTCCAGCCAACTGGCCGAGATGGTATGCCAGAGGGATACCGCCTTGGCCCGGGCTGCCTCAACCTCTCAGAGCAACATTCAGTTGGAGGCTACCATCCAAACTCTGAACGGGAGGATCGCTGTGCTTGAGGCTGAGCTTGTGAACGTGGAGGATCGCATAATCGGGAAAACGTTGCATGCTGTTTGGAGGACTAACCCCACCGTTGACCTATCTCCTTTCGGGGACCATGCCGTCGAGAAGATTTCTGAGTGGAAAGATCACGGTGGAGATTCGTAGATCCCCTTGTACTCTGTCTATGTATGCTTTTGTTATGTAATCCCTTGTACCATTTCTTCTCTCTTTTTTTTGTCAAACTTAAGGGGCTCTGATGAGTCCCTCTTATCACTGTTGTTCGTGGATTACATTTTTTTTTTATTTGATGGAGATAACCTTTCTGGTGCACCTTGGTTATACTTGTAAGGACACTTTAACCCGTTGGGCTGTTGGGGTCATTTTATATTCTTTGCGCGCGCTTGTTACTTTTTGCGAGAAGCGTCCTTCTCGTCCTTATACATAGTACTATTTTTTTTCCAAGGGTCCCTTGTAAGACCCTTTTTGGGCTAGCCGGCTTAATGGCCGATCTAGACTTATTGGGTGATTCCCTCCTTACAGCCTCACCTCTTGGGGTGTCGGCCTTTCGTCGGGGGTCATCCTTTTGAACCAATCCCTTGATATTCATAAGGGTAGCTAATCCTTGTGAATATAAGAGACAATTTTTTTTGTTTACTTTTGTCGTCCTGCCCCCCAAGTACCTGGTGAGATTTATCTCGGCGGGGACTGGTTGGGCCTTTCGTGATTCTGGGGTCTTGTCCCTGTGGGTCTGTACCTCCGTGCATCACCATCGCTGTTGGTTCTGATGGCTTCTCTGACTTGTGAAGGGAGGTGTTATAACACTCCCTTGCCTCTCTTTGTTCTCCCTTCATACTCGCTACCCCACCAGGAGTTGGGAACTTGACGGTGAGGTGGTATATTGAAGTGATTGCTTTCAATTCTCTTAGGGATGGTCTCCCCAATACCGCATTGAAAGCAGAGGCGCAATCTACTACGACGAAGTTTGCTATGATCGTGGTTTGTCGGGGTTGTTCACCCATAGTGAGTGCTAATTCGATCACCCCTAAAGGTTGTATCGAGTCCCCTGCGAACCCGTATAGGGAGGATTGACAAGGCTTCAAGTGCCTGATGCCCAAACCCATCTTTTCCAGGGCGGGGCGATATAAGATGTCCACAGAACTTCCATTGTCTACGAGGACTCGATGCACCCGCCAGTTGACCAACTGAACTGTCAACACCAGCGGATCATTGTGGGGGAAGTGTACCCCCCGCGCGTCCTCCTCAGTGAAAGTGATCGAGTCATTTTCTCCCTTGAAGCTCTTTGGGGGTCGTTGTTCCAAACTCATAATGCAGGGTGGTGGACTTCGCCTGGCTTCTCTAGCATACCGATCTCATCCTTTCCGGGAATCTCCCCCAAGCCCTGGACCTCCGAAAATAGTTCTCACTTCCCCCTGTATCTCTAGAGCTTCTCTATGCGTCCTAGATAGCACTGGTTCGTCCTCCGTTTTCAGCCTTTCCTTCCTGACATACCGACCTAGGTACCCCCTGCGGATGAGTTCCTCAATTTCTTCTTTCAGGTGGATACATTCTGCTGTGGTGTGACCAATATCCTTGTGGTATTGGCAGTACCTATTGGGATCCCTCTGGGACCGATCCTTCCTCATTGGTGGGGGCTTCTTGAAGGGAACCCGCTTCTCGTTGGTGATGTAGATATGCTCCCTTGTATCCGTCAGGTCCGTATAGAAAGTATAAGCCGTTTGCCTATGGTCGCTTCCCCGCTTGGGTTTTCTATGTTGATCATCCCTCGATCCTTCGTATGCCCTCTTCTTCTTCGCACCATTCGACCCTTCATTGGTTGGGGGCTGTGCAGGGGACTCGCCCATTCCCGCCTTTAAGTTCGCGTGACCGTCCTCTACACGAATATACTTCTGTGCTCTCTCGTAGAAGTCATCTAGATCTGTGACTTCCCTCTTGAGCATATTATCCCACAACTTGCTTCCCGGAAGCACCCCGGCGGTGATGGCCATTTTTAACTCTCTGCGGGTCAGGCTCCCCACTTTGGCTGCTTCCATATTGAACCTATGGATATAGTTTTTTAGGCTCTCATTTTCGCCCTGTTTTACATTGGCTAGGCTAGTCCCTGGCATTGTATAATCACGCACGGCATGATGCTGCTGGAGAAATTCATCTGAAAATTGTTGCCAAGACCTGACGGACCCCGGTCGAAGTCTCTTAAACCATTTGTATGCGGGCCCTTTCAATGTGACTGCGAAACAGTGGCATCTAGCCCCGCTACTTATCCCCCTCAGCTTCATTAAGTCATTGAATGCGTCTAGATGGTACTTGGGGTCGGTGCTTCCTTCATACAGGGTCATATGAGGCTTCTTGAAGTTGGCTGGGAGTCGAATGGCTTGGATCTCTTTGGTGAAAGGCGATTCATAGTCGAACTCTTCCTCAAGGCTCTGCCCTCCAGACACGGTGACAATCTTACTCCGCAGGCTCTTCATCTCCGTATCGAGGTCTTTCCTCCTCTTCTTCAGGGAGTCCCTCAACATGGACGGGTTGACATCTTCCTTTCCTTTGCCGTCCCGGGGGACAGTAGGAGGGGTAGTTCTCTTATTCGCCCTCTTCTTGTTGAGCTCCTCTCGTAGGTCTGAGGGCGTCCTCTTTGAGGTGACCTCGACGTCGCTGCGAGAGCCACCATTGTTCCCTTGCTTTGGCTCCTGGGGTGGCCTCGATGGTCTAGGATGCTCTTGTGGCTTTTCCCTGGGGGTGTTACTGGTGGAGTGTCTGGTCCTTCCGTCGTCTACTGGGACAGTGGTTTCCCGACCCTTCTCTTTCCTCTTGGGCAGGGTCACGTTCGACTTACCTTGCAACAGGCCATTCAGCACCTCCTGCATGTTCTCCAGGGTAGTCTCCAGTCTTTGGTTTTTACGGTGCAGTTCACGAATCTCCTCTTCATAGAAACGAGATTTAGAACTCGAGCTCACGGAATGGACCCGGGGTTGTTTATCGCGTCTGTGCGTTGAGGGGCCCGGGTCTTGCCGGCCGGAGTTCGGTACCTTCGGTGGTTTGGGAGGAGGGAACTCGTTGGCGTTCCCGGGTGGTGCAGTAGTTGTCCTTGGAGGATTCTCACCGGGCGGGATGGCCGGAGACGAGGCCTCCTTGTCATTCTGGTGAACCTCAGGGTCCCTTGGGAGGTCTACGTCTCGGGGTGGAGGTGGATCCTTCATGGAGGCCTTCAGCTGGACTCCGGTAAGGTGGACCTCCACCTCTCGAGGCTCCTTGAGACGCTTCGAACGTCTCGGCATTTTTCCTTGCCGGAAGTAATGGCAGAACAGTAGCTTGGTGCTTACGTTCCCACAGACGGCGCCAAACTGTTGACAGTAAGAACTCGTCAACGATTGATGGTTAGAAAACTTCAATCTCTATACTATAAGAAGCTATGAATTAGATAGAAAGAACTCTAAACAACAGGAGAAAACTCAGGCAAGCATGAGAACCAGAAGCATATATTTCATAAGTCTCATTTATACATTCAGTTTTCCAACCCATTAGCCTGAGGGGTTGGAGCCTATTTATAGGGGAGGCTCTATTGGCCCAGGATACAAACAAGTCCCAGACCACTGGGACGTACATAGGTACTCTGATAAAGTAGTGGCTCAGGGCGTAGTGGTGTCTACCCTGATGGTGTCAGAGTCGTGGCCCTGGACACAGTACTGTCGGCTCTGGCGCATGGTCGAGGATGTCCAAGTGGTCTCACCACTCTTCGTACAGGTCCGTACCGCCACTACTCCTCAGACGCAGATCATAGGGTCATGCCTCTGTTCTCTCCATAATCGTACACCCCGTGTCAGCGCACGTGTTCCGTACTCGGTGGTCCTCATCAATTCCCGTTAAATGCTCCACGTTCGTTTGGCATATCAACAAGATTCCCCTAAGTGATCTCATGCCTGTGCCAAGGAGGCTTCATCCTATGCATGTCCTGAGAATTCGAGGTGCCGAGGGTCAAGGCCGGCCTATGCGGATCGCATAGACACGAGGCTAGGAGCACGGGTACCTCAACACACCCCTCACCTTCGCATAGCGAGGGTCCCTCGCATAGCGAGGGTCCCTCGCATAGCGAGGGTCCCTCGCATAGCGAGGCTGCCTCTCCTCCTTCCGAGCGCAGCGTCGCGAGGCTAGGAACACGGATACCTCAACACAGCCCTCACCCTCGCATAGCGAGGGTCCCTCGCATAGCGAGGCTGACGTTCTTCCTCCGAGGTGCGGCGTCGCGAGGCTAGGAGCACGGACACCTCAACATAGCCCTCACCCTCGCATAGCGAGGGTCCCTCGCATAGCGAGGCTGACGCTCTTCCTCTGAGTGTGGACGAGGCTTGATGCCTGCTGGAATGGGGCGCACGCGGATGGCCAGCTAGGGGCCCTCGCATAGCGAGGGTGAAGTTTGGATCGGCAAGTGGCCGAAGTCCCTCGCCTAGTGAGGGTGACTCTCTTACCCCAACTCCTTCACCATCATGTGATGCCCTTTCAGGGTGTCTCGTAGCATAGAGCTTCACTTGTGAATAGAATTCACAAGGAAAAAATTCCACATTTACAACCAACATCCCACGGTTGGGCCACATGTAAGAATTCGGCTCTCATTGGTCCGCTTTTCCCTTAAGCTTACCTACAACACAAAACAACTAGGTAAGTGAAACACTTAGTAAGATCAACATTACAAATAGGAAATTAGACATAACAGAAGGGCGAGCCATCAATGATGAAGCGTTAAGACGGACCCGTACTTACTAGTCTACCGGATTTAGGGTTTGTAATTTCTCTGAATCATAGTTACAATTATGAGAACACTGACATATTCTTTCAATAACATAATCTAAGAATATGAGGAACAAAACAATTTCATAGCAGCATAAGACAATATTGTAATTCCATCAACAAGAGATATTTACACATAATCTCAACAGTAGAACACATGGCTCCATATCCTTTCTACAAGTAAAAGTGTACATATCACATCAAACTTTATGGGTATGACTAAAGTCACACCAGTCTAACAAGGTTTATAGGTTATCAGGTACCCAAACCACACTAGCGGATTGTATGCACGACTTACCACACCTCCATCCAGACCCAGTCGGTACTACTACATACTATTACTTCTAACCATAGCCAACTTACATACTATAGGCCCCAGGCCACAATACCGGTCACAAATATGTCAGAACCTGGTTCACGACTCATGTCTGCTAGGATAACAATCTCTTAGACTTTCTACAACACTGTGTATACTTGTGCATGTGTCTTAAATTTTTCAAACAATACGCAAGTTATTTCATTTTGTAGCCATAGAAGTCAAAAGTTGACTTACTTTGATTCCTTAGCGTTTTCCAGGATTTTTTCTTCTTTTTCCCAAGTATGGTCCCGCTCTGCTTAGTCGATATTGTAGTTAAGCATACAGTATACTCCAATTAATTATGGCAATTATATTTGTTAGTTATATTGGGATTTTAAAACAATTAATAAGGATTTAATATAAATGGACCCAAACTAACGGTCCTAATGTTAAGAACGAGTTTCCTAATACCTAGGGGAAAGGTGGTGGGGTTGGCCCAGTGTACAACAAAAATTTTGTAACATATTTAAACTACCTTTAAATATGTGGATCCGTTAATATACATATATTAATCATAAGCAAGTTAAGAATAGAAATCATACCTCTTGAAGCCTATCAAGTGTCATTGCTATCTTTTCGTATTTAGAACGATCTTCCTATCCAAGCTGCTCCCAGGTACTCACACCAAGATCTTCCAAAGTGTTCTCTACACCTCAAGAAGTGTGTGGGCACTTAGAGAATGAAGGATAGTTTATTTGTGATTCTACTTGATGTACTCAACATATGAGATTAAGAGAATATGCCTGAGAATTGGTCTTTATTTTTCAGGGAGAGAAAACTACCGTCCTATTTTTCACAGAGTGAATCTTAGACTTAGTTTTCTGAGATTGGTTCTTTGTATATTTTCTTATCAGCCATACTTAAAAGAAAATATTTAAATTTAAAAAATAAATCTATAACCAACTTACAATTTACTTTTTAATTAATTAATTATTTTATTAATGAAAAAATCTAAAAACGAATTTTTGAATTATCCATTAATTAATTAATTAAATAAAAATGAAAATCATATCCCTGAAAATAGCAGTACACGCAACACACAGTCCATGGACTGTGTGTGCACGTGTAGCATTCCTATTTTTAGGGATGTTGGTTTTTTTTCAATTTTGATTTAATTATTTATTCAAACTTCTTTGTCAGATAAGATCTAACAACCTGATAACTAATTCAAATTTAAATTAATTATCTTTTTAACAAATTATCAAATATAATTAATTATTTGAATAAATATTAATCTTTTAAATTCAAATCCAATTTGAACTTATCAGATTATTATCTCACACTCAAAAAAAAATATTTAATTAATTCTACCAATTAATTAAATCCAATATTTTCGAAAATAAACATTTAATTCATTATAATTTCAAAAATTATAATTAATTAATTATTTAATTAAATTTTGAAATTAATTTAATTATTTAATATAATTTCGAAAATTATATATAATAATTAAATATTAATTAATTTTATTAACTACAACTAATTTTTAATTAATTAATTAATCACTATTATCATATAATTGCATATTTGGCGTGAAGAACAAATTTCTTCTTAAATATGTCTTTAAACTATTTTTCCCTTCATATCAACTCTTACCTTAAATAGTGTTGATAGAGCCGCTATGGGGACCTATGGACCTATAATTCCAAGCTCCAATAAATTTGAGATTATTAATTAAAATCTTTAATTAAATAATCTTAATTTATTAATCTCATGATTATTCCACTATAAATATGAGACTGCACTCTTGTAATTATAGACATTTCATTTACTGAGTACTTTATAAATATAAAGCGTCCATTGATATAATCATTGCATACAAATTGACCCTATAATAATGGTTCATAATTAATCGGGAATAAAATTATCGTTTTAGCCTTTTAATTATCTCTTGTTTCCTTAAGTACCATTGGCTTTACTAGTGAAGGTTAATTCATAACTAAATTATGAATTTGAGCTCAATAACCTTTCAGTCCCAAAAGTTAACCCTTAAGAGAACCATTATTTAATCTTTTGCGAAAAGACATAGATTCCTTATATGTATACTATGTCCCCATCCATCTACATTAATGAGTTCCCAAAACAAAAGTTTCTAGCCTGATCATTCTGACAGACCCTAACGAGTGAATCAAAGAACTCATATAACATAAACAAGAGTTCATAGTAACTTCAGGATTACGATCTATTTGTATATGATCATCAGTTGATATATTTAATTAATTCTTTGAAACGGTATTTAACTAAGTATTAATAAACATATCTGGTCCAATTCTATATATTCTCTAATATATAAAGCACATCCACTAAAGTGTCCTACCACACTAGTGATCCGGATCTAGATCACATGTATTCATAATACTAGTGGATCGTACTTGCATTAATTAATCTAAAGATTCCATAACTTTATTTTACTGCGAACTATTCAAGTTCATTTATCTCAAACACAATCCTCCTGTACCAATACTTGTTTGAGATCACATATATGAACTTAGGAATTTTTCTGATATTTACATAATATTATCACAGAATAATATAATCCATAAAATATATGCATAACAAATTCAATTCATTTATTTATTTCATAAAACAATGTCTACTACATATGCTTTTAGGACACAATTCCCAACAATCTCCCACTTGCCCTAAAGCAAATAATGCATCTCTCTCATTCCCATGTTTCTTACATGCTCCTTAAAAGATTTTATGGATAAAGTCTTTGTGAAAGGATCTGGAAGATTATGCTCTGAAGCTATCTTCATAACTGCAACATCTCCTCGATGAACTATCTCTCTTAGCAAGTGATATTTCGTCTCGATGTGCCTTCCCCTCTTGTGACTTCGTGGTTCCTTTGAGTTAGCTACCGCCCCACTATTGTCACAGTATAGGACTAGGGGCTTATCCACATCTGGTACAACTTTCAGATTGGAATAGAACTTTTTGAGCCACACAGCCTCCTTAGCTGCTTCACAAGCCTCCTTAGCTACTTCACAAGCCGCTATATACTCGGCTTCCATGGTGGAGTCTGCAATGCTGGTTTTTTTAATACTTCGCCAGACTACTGCTCCTCCTCCAAGAGTAAACACTGATCCAGAAGTTGATTCCCAACTATCTCTGTCTGATTGAAAATTAGAATCAATGTAACCAGTGGGGTTCAGGTCTCCACTTGAATATACAAGCATAAAATCTCTAGTATTTCTAAGATACTTGAGAATGTTCTTCACTGCAGTCCAATGATTCAATTTAGGATTGGATTGATAACGGCTGACTATCCCAACAGCATAACAAATGTCAGGTCCTATACACAACATGGCATACATTAGACTGCCTACTGCTGAGGCATATGGATATTGTCTCATGTCTTCCTCTTCCTGAGGTGTTTTGGGACACTGCTCCTTGGAAAGGAATACTCCAGAACGGGTTAGCATATCACCCTTTTTGGAGTGTTGCATATTAAAGCGTTCTAGCACCTTATCAATATAAGTTACTTGAGACAATGCCAAAGTTTTGTTCTGTCTATCTCTAAGAATCTTAATGCCCAGAACATACTTGGCTTCTCCCAAATCTTTCATTTGGAATTGTTCAGCTATCCAGTTCTTTACTTTTGATAATGATGTTACGTCATTTCCAATCTGTAATATATCATCAACATAAAGAACGAGGAATACAACTACACCATCTTTGATTTGTTTATAGACACAAGGTTCGTCAATGTTTTGTCAAAAACAAATGTTTTAATTGTGTCATCAAATCTAAGATTCCAAGATCTAGAAGCTTGTTTGAGTCCATAAATGGACCTAAGAAGCTTGCAAACCTTTTGCTCTTGACCTTTTAATTCGAACCCTTCTGGTTGAGACATGTAAATGGTTTCATCAAGGTGACCATTCAGAAAAGCTGTTTTGACATCCATTTGCCAAATCTCATAATCCATGCATGCAGCTATGGACAAGATTATACGAATGGATTTTAGCATGGCTACAGAAGAAAAAGTTTCTTCATAGTCAACCCCTTCTTTCTGTGTGTAACATTTGGCTACAAGCCTTGCTTTGAAAGTCTCTGCTTTCCCATCCGCTCCTCTTTTCTCCTTGAATATCCACTTGCAACCAATGGGTTTGATATTCTCAGGTGGATCTTCAAGAACCCAGACAGAATTGGAATACATCGATTCCATTTCTTGGTTCATGGCTTCTTGCCATTTTTCCTTGTCAGAATCATTCATTGCATCTTTAAATGTCAATGGATCATCTTTGTTTGTGTCAGACACAAGCATTTGAACTTCGTGTTAATAGCGTGTGGGTTGCTTACTAACCCCCCCCCCCCCCCCCACTACGACGAGGTTCTCAACTTTTCTGACTAGAACTAGCAGTTTCCTCTTGCCGTTTTTCATTGGTTGTTGCTAGTAACTTTGCAACTTCATTCGAGACCATCTCCTCTAGAACAACCTTATTGCGAGGTTTGTGGTTATTAACATAGTCATGTTCAAGAAAAGTTGCATTTGTCGATTCAAATGTTTTATTTTCTTTTGGACTATAGAAAATTCCACCTCTGGTCTCTATGGAATATCCCACAAACATGCACACTTCAGAGCGTGATTCCAACTTACCGGTCTTTCCTTTAAGCACGTGTGCAGGACACCCCCAAATTCGAAAATGGTGTAAACTAGGTTTACAACCATTCCATAATTCTATGGGTGTCTTTTGGATAAACTTAGATGGAACAAAATTTAATATGTATAGAGCACATTTAATCGCATAGCCAAGAATGACAGTGGTAATGATGAGAACCTCATCATTGATCTAACCATATCTAATAATGTTCTGTTCTGTCTTTCTGAAACACCATTTTGATGTGGCGTTCCAGGTGCTGTGAGTTGGGATTGAATGCCATGCTCACGTAGATGGTCCTTGAATTCAAAATCCAAGTACTCTCCTCCTCGATCAGATCGAAGAGCTTTTAGTGATTTACCTAATTGCTTTTCAGCTTTTGCTTGAAATTCTTTTAACTTTCCAAAAGTTTCAAATTTTCTTTGCATTAAGTATAGGTAACCATATCTTGAATAATCATCAATGAAAGTGACGAAGTATTCATAACCTCATCTTGCTTGTACATTAAGTGGACCGCAAACATTTGTATGTACTAGCTGAAGTGGTTCTGTGGCTCTTGAACCTTTAGCAGAGAAAGGTCTCTTGGTCATTTTGCCTTCTAGACAGGATTCACAAATAGGGAGAGATCCAATAGATAGTTCTCTTAAAGGACCATCCTTCACAAGCCTATTTATTCTGTCTAAACCAATATGGCCCAATCTCAAGTGCCACGGATATGTTTCACTATCGGAATCAGTCCTTTGTCGTTTAATAGATCTAGGAATAGCTGTTTTGAATAATTCAGAATTATTAACAGATTTCTCTTTAGCTTGCAGTTTATAAAGCCCATCGATAGATTTTGCAAAACATATCTTAAAACCATATCTTGAAATAACAATCGAATTATCATTAAAAGAGATTTTAAAATTTTGTTCATGCAACATAGAAACAAAAATTAAGTTTCTAGAAAATCCAGGAATATAATAAACGTTCTCTAAAACAAGAAATTTAATCTTCCCAAATTCAAAACGGGCTTTACCAATTGCTGCTGCAGAGACAATCTGACCACTGCCTACCCTCATAGTCACCTCTCCATTAGCAAGCTTCCTCGTCGAACTAAGAATCCGAAGAGAAAAGAAAACATGGTTAGTAGCTCCTGAATCTACTATCCAGGATGAGGAATTGTCTTCCACTAAACATGTAACGACTCAAAATCACTAATAAAGCTTAAGGGCCTTGATTAGTGTGTCAGGAGGCACGAATGGTTTATGTGTGAATTAAATAGTTTAATGCATGATTATGTGATGAGCATGCTTATGTGATTATATGAATAAATGAGATGCATGATTATGAGAATTAGTATGCATGTAGGCCCTGTGTAGAATATTAGGGCATATTTGTAATTTTAGCCCATTAAGGGCATAAATGTGATATTTTTATATATTGTGATTAATACCATGTGAGAGTGGTGATATAATTGTGATGCACAATCTGAGACAATCCTAGGGAGTCGTTTAGCTAGTAAGTCACAACATGGTCAATTACCCGGCTCGGGAGGAGCTTAGGGGTATTTTGGGAATATTATAAAGTGTTCAAGAATTATTGGGTAGTGGCTGGTAATTTAGTAATGGTTTAGACATGCTGGGATTAAATGTGGATCTATAGGAATACTTGAGGATTTAGGGGAAATGACAGAATTGTCCTTGAGGTTGTATAAGACTTTTTATTATGGGAAAGGGCAAAATGGTAATTGGGTCTTAGGAAGGGATAACTCTGGCTGAGGAGGAGTCAAAAACGTTATTTTTCATTTAGGCATTAAACTGAAATCTTGATGAAATCTAGAGGGAACCAAAGGAACTAGAAGGAAGAAGAAGAAGGGCTATCTTCTTTGGGGTCAAGGAAGGGACTCAAGGGTGAACTAAGGGAGACTCTAGGCCAGGAATTCAAGGGTGCAAAGGCAAGTTTTAACTCTCTTCCTAGTAGAAATTCTGCTGGTGATGTTAGGTTAGTAAGCTGAAATTGTAGTATTTGCTTGTGGGTTATTGGAGTGAAGAATTCAACTTGGAAATCAAGGGAAATTAGCTTGGAGTTGGACTTGAAAGAAGCTCAAGGTCAAATCTCTACTCGAGGTGAGAATTTCATGTGTTTCTGAGGTCTATAATATGGTGTGGTTTAAGTTTTCGAAAGGGTGGTTTAAGTTTTATAAAGCATGGTTTAAGTTTTTGTAGATTTTGAGCCACTAGGTGATTCTTGAGTTTGAATGTGTAATTGGGTTTGTTGCTGTGATTTCTGAGTTTCCATACTGTTTATCTGGGATTTTAGGTTGATTTAGGACTTGGGCGTACCTTTGTGTTGATTTGGAAGAGTTTTGGTTAGGGAAAAATGCTGGGAAAAACCCAGTTTTCTGGGTTCGTGTATGAGCGTCACGGCCCTGTTCTTCCATGCCACAGCGCTAGATTGAATCAGGAGATGGGGACCCCCCTGGGCGCCACGGCCCCTATAGGGCTGTGCCGCAGCACTAGGCTAATTTCAGGACATGGGAAGTTGAGTTTATAGGGTTTTGGCTCAGGGGGCTCGGGGGACGCATTCGCTACCTTGTATGGGGAAATGGGAGGTCCCGAGAGCACAGGATTGGTTTCGGGAGATGATTATGAATTGTTTAGTAATGAGAGTGCAATGTATGTGTTGTGACTAGGTATTCGACGAGGCTCGGGTTAGAGGACCGCGCTCGGGATTTCGGTGCTCGAGAAGCTTTGGACATAGGTAAGAAAACTTGCACCCGGTGTGAATTTATAATGGGACTAAGGGTTCCCTATTTTGTATGCTTTATGAAGGATGGTATTATGCCATGTGAATAATGAACAAACGGCCTAAGAGTGCCAAAGTTTATATTGGCGCACAGGGCGCGGCTCAACCACTGGTAGCTGAGGACAGGTTATTATTCACTGAGTTCGGTTTAAGCGGACCAGAGTCAGTGGGGTAAATAGAGGGCGTCGACCATGATTATCATATGAATTGATTATTATTATTGATTGATTGATGTATTTGTTATGTTGAATAGTTGAGTGTTGGTTTGTTGATTCCCTGGTTGTGCCTATGGACTATGTGATTAATGTCGTATGCTAAGTATATGAACATGCTTTAAGGGTTATTCAATTGTTTTCATTGTTTATGCTATAGCGTTATATTTTCTTACTGGGCCTTGGCTCACGGGTGCTACGTGGTGCAGGTAAAGGCAAGGGAAAGCTTGATCAGCCCTAAATCGGAGGGCTCTGTGGGCTGAATGTACATGATCAGCTGCTCAGCCTCCACGGTTGAGGAAGGGACAGGAACAGGAGGACCATAAATGTCTGTTTTTCCTTAGAGTGGCTAGCGGTTGTTTGTACTCTGAAAATTTTGTAAACCGACTTTCAAACACTTTCTTTTGGGATCCCTTGTACAAAATTTTTAATTATATGAAATGTATGTTTTATGACAAAAATCTTGTAACCCTAGTTCATTAGTGATGTCAAGTGACATGTTTTTAACTGAATGACTTGATTAGCAAGTCCCGCACCTTTATAAATACACAGTGTAACGGTCTTGGCTACCCAGGGCGTTACAACTTGGTATCAGAGCATCCTCGGTCTAAGGGTTCCTGAAGACCGGCTGGACATGTACATTCGCTGCTAGAGACAAGCTCGATTCAGGGTTTGGTAATGTGTATATGTGCTTATATATGCTTGTGTGCTTAGAAAGAATTATGAATGTTGTTATCTGTTGGATTAATAGGAAGCATAAGATATTGATAGGGCCTGGCCCTTGACTGCTGTGTGATAATATTGAGGCGTGCTTATTAGCATTGTTGTGCATGTAAATGAATATCTGAATGATTAACTGTTTATTGTGTATATATATGGGTGAATGTATGGATGAATTCCTATATCTTGATTGTTTGTGATTGATTGTTTTCCATTGGTGGATTTTGGAAGAGCTTTTACCCTGTCATCATGGTCTGATTGACGAGTCGTTGATTGTAGATTGACTTGGATAGCTATGCGTCCAAGAAAATCTACGTGACTAGTCGGCACTAGTTCTGGGACCGGGGGTGATGACCAGGGCCAGATTCCTCCGCTAGTCCTTGAGAACTGGCAGCAAATCATGGCAGAAATGCAAGCGCGGCTTCAGAGCCAAAATGAGCAGATTCATCTTCTACGTCAGCAAGCTTCAGCAGGGAGTGCTGCACCTATTGTGCCACCTGTAGTGGCACCAGTTATACAGCCAGTAGAGGTTGGGAACAAACAAGTGGGAGCAACGAACCACCGATAATACCCCGCTTATCCCAAAAAGCTTCTCACTTCAAGAACATTGCTCGGTCTAAGCCAATCTCTGACCGCCTCAATCTTACTCGGGTCAACCAAAATTCCCTCCTTACTGACGATATGGCCCAGAAATGTAACTTGTGGTAACAAGAACTCACACTTACTGAACTTGGCATATAACTTATGCTCCCTCAACCGCTGTAGAACCAACCGCAGATGCTGCTCGTGCTCTGCCTCTGACTGAGAGTACACCAGGATGTCTTCGATGAACACAATCACAAACTTATCCAAATAATCCTTGAAAATCCTATTCAGCATATCCATAAAGGCTGCTGGGGCATTGGTTAATCCAAAGGACATAACTAGAAATTCATAGTGTCCATACCTCGTTCGAAAAGCGGTCTTTGGTATGTCCTCCTCTTTAATCCTTAACTAATGGTAACCTGATCGGAGGTCTATCTTAGAAAACACTGTTCTTCCCTGTAATTGATCAAATAAATCATCGATCCTAGGCAGTGGATACTTGTTCTTAATGGTTAACTTATTTAGCTCCCTGTAATCAATATACATCCTAAGGGATCCATCCTTCTTCTTGACAAACAACACTGGAGCACCCCATGGCGAGAAACTCGGTCTGATGAACCCCAAATTAACTCTTGCAACTGAATTTTCAACTCCTTTAACTCTGCTGGAGCCATTCTGTAAGGTGTCCTAGATACTGGCTCCACTCCTGGTACCAACTCTATAACAAAGTCAATCTCCCGCTGCGGCGGCAACCCTGGCAAATCTGCCGGAAACAAATCTGGAAACTCACACACCAATCTAGTCTCACCCAATCCAACTGACACCACCCTACAGGAATCTACAACGCTCGCTAGGAATCCCATGCAACCTTCCTGCATCAGGTCTCTAGCCTTCAATGCTAAAATCATTTGTACTCGCGGTCCACTAACTGTCCACACAAACACAAAGGGTACCTCCCCTTCTGGTTCAAAAGTCACCATTTTGTGCTTGCAGTCAATCGTTACCCCATACTTCGATAACCAATCCATCCCTAGAATCATATCAAAGTCGTCCATCTCTAACTCAATCAAATCAACAGACAATTCCCTACCATCTATCTCTACTGGTAATGCTCTAATCCATTTCCTAGAGACTACCAGTTCTCCTGTTGGCAACAAAGTCTGAAATCCCCTACCATACACACCGCTAGGTCTACAAAGCTGGTCTATCACTCTAGTAGATAAAAATGAATGGGTAGCCCCCAAATCAAACAATGTAGTATACAAAGAACCAGCACTAGAGATCTGACCTATCACAACTGAGGGGCTAGCCTCCGCCTTAGTCTGAGTTAAAGTAAATACCCTGGCAGGAGCAACACTGTCACTCTGATTTAGCTCCTCTTTCTTGACTTGAGGGCAGTCCCTCTTCAGATGACTAGCACTTCCACAGACAAAGCAGGCCCTGATCCTGCAATCACCCTGGTCTCGTCGCCTGCACAGCGGACACACTGGAAAACTCCTCCAGTTGTCACTTTCACCCTGGCGGCCAGTAGAAGCACCCCGTGCCCTCCTATCTGAACTGGGAGGAACAAAATAATATGTGGCCTTCCTCTTCTACTCACTAGAGCCACCACCACGACTGGATCCAATAAAAGGAAGCACTGTCCTCCTAACATCGCGCCTAACAGAACTCTCCCTCCATATCTGATCTTCGGCCCTCTCAGTTGTAAGGGCCTTGTCCACCACCTGAGCATAAGTAGTAGTCTCCAGATCCAAAGTAATATTCACATCGTAAGCGATCATAACGTTCAACCCTCGCACAAACTTGTCTCTCCTTGCCGCATCAGTCGGCACCAAATCTTGCGCAAACTTCGCCAATCAATCAAATTTCAAAGGATACTCTGTCACTGTCAATCAGTTACGAGTCAGGTTGATGAACTCGTCAACCTTCACAGCTCAAACTGCCACACTGTTATACTTCTCATTGAATAAGTTTCTGAACTCTTCCAAAGTCATAACTGTTACGTTCCTTCTCTGAACTACCACGTCCCACCAGATGCGGGCATCTTCTCTAAACATGTAACTAGCACAGGCAACTCTCTCGTTCTCCTCAACCTTCATGAAATTCAAGATAGAGGAAACCATATTCATCCACTGCTCTGCCCGCATTGGGTCTGGTCCACCCTCGAAGGTGGGAGGATTTTGTTTCCTGAACCTCTCATACAAAGGTTCCCACTTATTCTCCATAACAGATTAAACCGGCACTGGCTCCACAACCTGCTGAACTGGCAGCCCAGTGACCTGAGGTGAGGCCTGCTGCCTCAACTATCAAAGCTCTTCCTCTGTTCGCTGCAGTCTTGCTTCCATCTCGGTGAACATCTCTTGCCAATTCTGTGGGGCAGGTGGAGGGTCCTGACCCTGGTTGTCATCCTCGGCCCTACTGCCGCGAAGTCTAGATGATTGTCGAGGCTTCTCAACAAATATGCCTGCAACCAACGACGCCGCTCATCAGGCATGATAACAACATCCAAAACTACCTCCCAATCACATTAGCCAACCACAAACAATAATTCACATAACGTACAGATAGCATATAACACACAACGGGCCATGCCCTAGCATCATGCTATATATAGAATAAGCAGGGAAACAGGACATTCAAGCACATATTCAAGCATATTAGTCAAACATACCAACCAACCCTGAGTCGAGCTTGTCACTAACAGCGAGCGTACATGTTCGGTCAATCTCCAGAACCATAAACCTTGGCTCGCTCTAATACCAAGTTGTAACGCCCTATGTAATGCCCCGAATTCTCCGATATGGTTTAATGGCGGGATTAGTAGGCCAGGAGGGCCATACTTGTTTAATTATGCCATTAAATGATAATATGCATGTATATGTGAATTATATTATGATATGGTCTTATATGCGTGCATGTGGGTCCACATTTGAATATTATGCTGTATTGATAATTTGGCCCATTGAGGGTGAATATGTGTATTTGGGTGCATAATGTGATTTCTGAATGAGATTCCATTATTATGGAGATATATTCGAGCTATTCAGCATGAGACGGTCATATATAATGGATTAGCGGTTTTTTCATAACGAGGTCAATTTTGGGGTAATAGGAATGTTTATTTGATGATAAATTGGGAATATTTGAGATCAAGAGGAAATTTCGGAGGTTTTGACTATAATGTCCCCGGGGATGATTTTGGGACCCCGAGCACTAGGTTTTATTTGAGGTTACTTAAGCTTGAAGTAGCTTATCAGATAGAACGTACGTTAGAAAACCTCTCGTTCTCCCTTTCGTTAGTTCATTTTACCGTTTAAGCCTATTCGAAGAAATCTCGAGTTCTAGGAGTCGGAATCAAGTGAGGATCGAGGCATAGCAATCCTAGGAAATATTAGAAGCTTCTTAACAGAAGGATTTGATGGAAAACAACCCAATCAAAGGTAATCGAATTTTAAGTTTTGAGTTTTTCGAGTTTCTAAGATTTGAATTAGATTTTGTAAATTGTTGAGTTTTTGGTTGGTGTGAACCTTGGGTTTTGAGGGTTTTGGAGTATTGGGAAGCTTGGGAACTTTCTTTTGATGATTGGAGAATGTTTGGGTATGATTTTGGAGGCTTTTGAGTGTTAAAAACACGTTTGGGAATGGCCCAGAGTTGGGGGCCGCGGCCCTGTTCTTGGGGTGTCGCAGCCCTGCTTTGAAGAAGCAGGTGGGAGTTCTGAACCTGCTGGGCACCGCGGCCCTTGAAGAAGGGCGTTGCAGCCCTTGCTTCATGAAATTCTGGGGGCTGCGGCCCAAGGTGCCAGGGTCGCAGCCCTTGCCCAGTTTTCACCCCATTTGCACGTTTTGACCCCAGGAACTTAGTTATAGGCCTCGGGAGTGTTCCTACTACTTGGATTAGTTTGGATTGATCTCCTGGAGGCTAGATATTAGTTTGGGAACCTATGTTGATCATTATTACTAATGATGCCCCGTGTTTGGTTACGATTAGGTGACCGCTAAAGGACTATAGGTTGATCGTTCTCAAGGGTCATTCTTTTAATCATTCTAGCTCGAATCTGAGGTAAGAAACAGTGTATGAATACAATTGCACCATGTATATGTATATAACATGCGTGATTGTTATTAAGGCATGTTGGTTGATAAATGTGGATACTGACCTAAGAGTCAGGGATACTGACCTAAGAGTCAGAAATGGCATAGCTTCATGAATGCCAAGCCAAATGAAGATTAGATCTAATCAATATCAGCATGAATGGCTTTATGGCATTAATGTTGGACTGACCCTAAGGCCGATGAACTTATAATCGCTTGGCTAGTCTAAGACTAGTTACTCAGAGCCAGGGCATAAGGCCCCAGTGACTGTTGTCACATGGCTAGGGAACGATGTTCCAGGGTTATGACTCTATGGTCATGAGGAAGGTTATGTTGGTGACTATTCACCATACACCTATCCTGGTCAAACTTATGAAAGGTTCACTTATCTGTTAAGCCCTGGTGACCCTATCGTCACATGGCTAGAGGGGGTTGTACACACTTTTGTGACTTTTGCGACTGTCACCTATCTGTTTTGGATTGATAGTCCTGAATGATTATTATGATCATTGTTGATATTATTGTTGGAAAAAGCTTATACAGGATCTTTATTTATTTTCATGTATATCTAATATTAAACAAATTAATACAAGATAGCCTAAAACATGTTTCTAAAATTGAATTCAAAGAGAAACAAATAATATAATACTTACAATATACGCAGCGGAATTAAGAGTCCTTCCTTCAGTTTCTCTAACTCTTGTATCCTTTCTGTCGCAGAGTATTATCAAGAAACTGAACCGATCTTCTATTTTCTTCACAATCTTCCAATGTATCCTTAGAACCACCTAGACTAGTGTGGGTAATTCTCAACACATGAGATAGATATAGAAAGAAGAAGAGAAAATAACAAAGTGGCTTAGAAAAGGACTTGTGTTTAGAGAGAATATAAAACTATCAGAAAATCTGACTTGTGACTTCTCAAACTTCTTTTTGACTTCTCTCTAAGCACTCCTTTTATAGACTCAATTAGGCCATTTAATTTTATTAAAAAATCAATAAAATAATAGCCATTTTGAAGCCCTAGGTCGAAATTATCATGGGCTATAGGCCCGTGAAATTTCCCATTTGATTATAAGCCCATTGGACTTAAAATCAAGGCCTGTATTATTTTCTATTGATTTAATTAATTAAATAATTATTTAAATCCTTTATCAAATTAATTATTTATAATTTGAACCTTGATTTAAATTTATTTATTAATTTAGATACCAATTTATCTTAATTAATAAATCTGCCATAATTTCTCTTTTCTTCTCAAAATTACACAACTCTGTGAAACTATCCAAAATTGACCTGGTCAACTTTGATAATTCTAATTGATGATTAAATCAATTAATTGAGACTATCTAGATGATTTTATCCAAGGTACAATGGGGACCATAGGCCTATGAAATCAAGCTCCAATAAGTTATCATCAATCTAACAAATAAATTTACTAACTTATTAATTCCTCGTGACTCCACTATAGACTCAGAATTGCACTCTTGAATTCATAGAACGCTTTATAACAAATATAGATACGCTATTAATTATCCATTGTTACAACCATAATTGTCACTCAATCCTCTATAGACGGTCTACAATGAGATAGGACTAAAATACCGTTTTACCCCTCATTGTATTTTATCCTTAAAACACTTAGTTCCTTGTAAATGATATTTCAGTAAACTAATTTAATTACTGAAATGAGATCTCTATCATTTAACACCTTGAACCAAACTAAAAGGAAACCATCGTTTCACTTCTTCATCAGAAGCTATAGATGTTCATATCTACGATTAACACTCCCACTCAATTATACTACCGAGTTCCCAAGATGTAAGTATAGGCTAGTCCGTAGGGTAAGCTGGTAACGAACAAGTCAAAGAACTCAAATAATACAATCAGTTAGAATACTAACCACTCAGAATTGAGATTGAATTGACCTATGGTCAACTATATGATATGACTAGAATAGATAATAACGGTATGTTTACTTATCTTATCAACTGTCAATATCGGTCCTGTCCGATGTAACAAATACATCCGATCTTATCTACTTTGCTAATGTTCTGGAAAGAACATAACACTGTAATGTGTAAGTAGATCATATCGTAGATTGGCAAGTCAGTGTAAATCCGGTGCACTGACTAATCTTAGGACTAACTTATTTTGAACATATAATCATATTTATATTCCACTGTGATTACGTTACTATAAATAAGATTAGCTATATGCTCGGGATTTAATAGAATTTTATATTAAACAAATAATCATGAAAATAAAACATGTGAGCAAAGTGATTGACCAAGTAAAAAAAAATGATTTCTATTCTTTTATTGATAATAAAATGAGATTACAAAGAATTTGGGTTTTAATTAGGGCATAAAACCCCAACAATTATATCATGCTATATTGAGTTTTCTTGCTGGGCCTTGGCTCATGGGTGCTATGTGGTGCAGGTAAAGGAAAAGAAAAGCTCACCCAAGCTTGAGTGGAGAGCTTAGGTGGTGATGTGTACATATGCGGCCGCTTGACCACCATGGCCAAGGCGTTCTCAGAGGAACTAGGGGGCTTACCTTATTTTGCCGCTTAGGTCGACGGGATTGTAAATTTCAAACAGTAATGACCATTTTGTACTGAGAACAAGTTGTAAATGTTTAGATTAGCTCTGCAGAGAAATTTATAATATAAAATATCCTTCCCTTTTATTGATTTTCCACCTTAACCTGTTAATCACATTTAGAGCACGTTTTTTACCAAAGGACTCGGGTAGCGGGTCAAATTTCCAGTTCACCGTAACTGTTCTAGGGTAACCAGGGCGTTACAACTTGGTATCAGAGCAATGCCAAGGTTAGGGTTCCTGTAGACTGGCTGGGCATGTACACACATCACTGAAGTCAAGCTCGACTCATGGTTTAGTAACTATTTATATAGTTATATGTATGAGTGCTTAAATACAGTATATATGCTTTACCTATATGCATAAGGCACTATGTTAAACCTATGCCCTAAAATATTATATCCTCAGCAACTGTGTGCTTATTAGTACTGAAATTGCTGGAACATACTTATAAGTATGGTTGATTATGAACTATTATGTGATACATGCTGAGTGTTGAATGCTATAAACATGTATCTGCCTGTATATTTGTATGACTGTGGAACATGATCATTGTCTGCTTGTTCTTGGACCGTAAGGCGGCAAGAGGTTTAGTCATTACTACCTGATTGGTCGTATTGACCATTATTTCAGCAAGGTATCAGTTATAGAATTATGAATCTAGGGCAGACAGACACTTCTGCTGACCAGAGTGATCAGGGCCAGAATAATAATAATAGTTAGGGTCAAGAAAATGAACAGTCTCAGATTCCACAGCCAGCTCCTGTAAATTGGCAGTAGATAGTCAGTGATCTGCAGGCTACAATATTAAAGCAGGGAGAAGAGTTACGTCTCCTGAAACAGCAACAAGTGCCCATAGTGGCTAGTGTATCAGAGGCACCTCCTGTGTCGGTGCCAGCAGCTAGGTAGCTGCCTGAGGTTGGAAAAAAATGGGAGCCTCTCTATGAAAGGTTCAGCAAGCAACAACCTCCAGTATTTGAGGGCAGTGTAGATCCTGCCAAAGCTGAACAGTGGATGAGCATGATTACAACTATCCTTGACTTTATGAGGGTAATTAGTAATGAGAGGGTGTCCTGTGCCACTTATATGTTTCGGGAGGATGCCCGGATCTGGTGGGAAGTGATTACCCAGACCAAGAATGTTAATGCTCTGACTTGGGAAGAGTTTCAGACTCTGTTCAATGAAAAGTATTATAATTATGCCATCAGGGCAACTAAAGCTGAGGAGTTTATCAGACTACTTCAGGGGAACTTATCAGTCACTGAGTACGCCTTAAAGTTTGATCATTTGGAAAAGTTTTCCATGGATCTGGTGCCCACTGATGGGACCAGGAGAGAGAGATTTTTGCAGGGGCTACAGCCTAAATTAGCCCGTGATGTACGTATCACCACTGTGGCAGGGGTTACTACCTATGCACAGGTGGTTGAGAAGGCACTCACAGTTGAGAGTGCAGAGAGCAGAATCTGGTGTGATAGTGTAGCCAGAAAGGAATTTAGGAGGCCAGGTCCTCCATTTGTGGGTTCAGGTAGGGGTGTAGGCCCCAGTGATCAGAAGAGGAAAGTTCCTGACACCTTCCCAGTTCCAGGTCCTGACAGAAGGCCCCGTGGTATTTCTATGGGTTTTCCAAGAGGTAGTGAAGCCTAGAAGTCTTATCCAGAGTGCCCTAGATGCAAGAGGCATCACTTGGGAGAATGTAGGGCAAAGGCCTGCTTCTCATGTGGAGCAGTGGGTCATCTTAAAAAGGATTGCCCTAAGGCAAGGAAAGAAGAACCCAGAAAAGTGGACAGCTCGGCCCCAGCTCGAGTGTTTGCGTTGACTCAAGCAGAAGCTGAGGCTTCTCCCTCAGTTGTTACAGGTCAGCTTCTTAGTGCTGGAACCCCTTATAATGTGTTGATTGACTCTGGTGCTACACATTCTTTTGTTGCTAGTAGTGTTATTGATAGACTGTGTAGACCTTGTGATTTTTATGATGTGGGGTTTGGTACTTTGTTACCCACTGGAGAGTTAGTGGTATCCAGGAGATGGGTGAGATCTTTGCCAGTGACAGTAGAGGGCAGAGAGTTATCGGTGGATTTAATAGAGTTGGTTATGACTGACTTTGATATGATACTGGGTATGGATTGGTTGGCAAAGTATGGGGCAACCATTGATTACAGAAGGAAGATGGTCACCTTTGAGCTTGAAGGTGAGGATCATTTTGTGTTTGTTGGTGCTGTGCATGGACCTCGTATTCCTATGATTTCTGTATTGAGGGCTAGGGATCTATTGCAAGGAGGTTGCATTGGATTCTTAGCTAGTGTGTGTTTCCAGAAGATTTTCCAGGGTTGCCACCGCATAGAGAAATTGAGTTCATTATAGAACTGGCACCAGGAACGGAGCCAGTGTCTAGAGCGCCTTACAAAATGGCCCCAGCTGAGTTGAAAGAATTAAAGGTACAATTGCAAGAACTGTGGGATTTAGGTTTTATCAGACCTAGTTTCTCACCTTGGGGTGCGCCAGTTCTATTTGTAAAGAAGAAGGATGGTTCTCTGAGGATGTGTATTGATTAAAGAGAACTGATTAAGCTGACAATTAAGAATAAGTATCCTTTGCCAATGATAGATGATCTATTCGATCAGTTGCAAGGTAAGAAGGTATTCTCAAAGATCAACCTTCGTTCTGGTTATCATCAGTTGAGGGTCAAGGAAGGAGATATACCCAAGACTGCTTTTCATACCAGGTATGGGCATTATGAGTTCCTAGTTATGTCATTTGGATTGACTAATGCCCCTGCTGCTTTTATGGATCTGGTGAACAGAGTGTTCAAGGATTATTTAGACCAGTTTGTGATCGTCTTCATTGATGATATCATAGTATATTCTCAGTCAGAGTCAGAACATGAGTATCACTTGAGATTGGTTCTGCAGAGATTGAGGGAACACAGACTGTTTGCTAAGTTCAAGAAATGTGAGTTCTGGTTATCTCAGGTATCCTTTCTTAGACATATTGTCAGTAAGGAGGGGATTAAGGTAGATCCAGCAAAGATCGAAGCGGTCAGAGATTGGGCAAGGCCAAAGAATGCTTCTGAGGTTAGAAGTTTCCTTGGATTGGCAGGTTACTACAGGCGGTTCGTGGAAGGGTTCTCAAAGATAGCTACTGCATTGACTGAACTGACACGCAAGAGCCAGAAATTTGTGTGGTCAGATAAATGTGAGAACAACTTCCAGGAACTGAAGCAGAGGTTGATTACAGCTCCGATTCTGAGTCTTCCAACAGATCAGGAGAAGTTTGTGATTTATTGTGATGCTTCTCATCAGGGTTTGGGCTGTGTTCTGATGCAATCAGAGAAGGTTATTGCCTATGCTTCTCGTCAGTTGAAGGAGTATGAAAAGAGATATCCCATTCATGATTTAGAGTTAGCGGCTGTGTTTTTTGCTTTAAAGATATGGAGGCACTATCTCTATGGAGAGAAGTGTGAGATTTATACAGACCACAAGAGCCTGAAATACTTCTTCACCCAGAAAGATCTTAATATGAGGCAAAGGCATTGGCTGGAGTTAGTAAAAGATTATGATTGTGAGATCCTGTATCATCCAAGAAAAGCCAATGTGGTAGCTAATGCTTTAAGCCGGAAGAGTCCGGGACAGATTTATGGTATGAGGCTGATAGCCAGAGAGTTAGCTGATGATATGACCAGAGCTGGTATAGAGTTGATGGTGGGCCAGTTGGCTAATATTACGCTACAGTCTACGCTGTTAGAGAGGATCAAGGAGGGTCAGCTGAGTGATCCCCAGCTGATCAAGATTAGAGAAGATGTTCTGGCTGGAGTGTCCAGAGATTATTCAGTGTCTGAGGTAGGCTTGTTGAGATACAAGGGGCGGATATGTGTTTTGTTAAACACTACGTTGAGGCGAGAGACTCTGGATGAATCTCATACTACACCTTACTATTTGCATCCAGGCACCACGAAGATGTATCAGGATGTGAGATCATTGTATTGGTGGCCGGGGATGAAGAGAGATGTAGTAGAGTATGTGGCTAAGTGCTTGACATGTCAACAGGTCAAGGCTGAGCATCAAAGGCCGGCAGGGTTATTGCAGCCTCTGGATATCCCAGAGTGGAAGTGGGATGACATCACGATGGATTCCATGGTGGGTTTACCCAGGACTGTTGGTCAGCATGATTCTATTTGGGTGATAGTAGATCGCTACACCAAGTCAACTCACTTTCTGCCAGTGAGGACTACTTATACAGTTGACCAGTATGCAAATCTCCCATTCATTGGGATGAGACAGGTGAAATGAGATACTTAGTACGCCGGGAGGGCCATACTTGTTTAATGGCTTAATGGCGGGATTAGTTTAATGGCTTAATACATGTAGAATTCTTCGATATGGTTTAATGGCGGGATTAGTACGCCGGGAGGGCCATACTTGTTTAATTATGCCATTAAATGATAATATGCATGTATATGTGAATTATATTATGATATGATGTTATATGCGTGCATGTGGGTCCACATTTGAATATTATGCTATATTGATCATTTGGCCCATTGAAGGTGAATATGTGTATTTGGGTGCATAATGTGATTTGTGAATGAGATTCCATTATTATGGAGATATATTTGAGCTATTCGGCATGAGATGGTCATATATAATGGATTAGCGGTTTTGTCATAACGGGGTCAATTTTGGGGTAATAGGAATGTTTATTTGATGATAAATTGGGAATATTTGAGATCAGGAGGAAATTTCGGAGGTTTTGATTATAATGTCCCCGGGGCTGTTTTTGGGACCCCGAGCACTAGGTTTTATTTGAGGTTACTTAAGCTTGAAGTAGCTTATCAGATCGAACGTACGCTAGAAAACCTCTCGTTCTCCCTTTCGTTAGTTCGTTTTACCATTTGAGCCTTTTCGAAGAAATCTCGAGTTCTAGGAGTCGGAATCAAGTGAGGATCGAGGCATAGCGATCCTAGGAAAGATTAGAAGCTTCTTAACCAAAGGATTTGATGGAAAACAACCCAATCAAAGGTAATCGAAGTTTAAGTTTTGAGTTTTTCGAGTTTCTAAGCTTTGAATTAGATTTTGTAAATTGTTGAGTTTTTGGTTGGTGTGAACCTTGGGTTTTGATCGTTTTGGAGTTTTGGGAAGCTTGGGAACTTTCTTTTGATGATTGGGGAATGTTTGGGTATGATTTTGGAGGCTTTGGAGTGTTAAAAACATGTTTGGCAATGGCCCAGAGTTAGGGGTCGCGACCCTATTCTTGGGGTGCCGCAGCCCTGCTTTGAAGAAGCAGGTGGGAGTTCTGAACCTGCTGGGCGCCGCGGCCCTTGCTTCAGGAAATTCTGGGGGTCGTGGCCCAAGGTGCCAGGGCCGCAGCCCTTGCCCAGTTTTCACCCCGTTTGCACGTTTTGACCCTGGGAACTTAGTTATAGGCCTCGGGAGTGTTCCTACTACTTGGATTAGTTTGGATTGATCTCCCGGAGGCTAGATATTGGTTTGGGAACCTATGTTGATCATTATTATTAATGATGCACCGTGTTTGGTTATGATTAGGTGACCGCTAAAGGACTAAAGGTTGATCGTTCTCAAGGGTCGTTCTTTTAATCATTCTAGCTCGAATCTGAGGTAAGAAAACAGTGTATGAATACAATTGCACCCTGTATATGTATATGACATGCGTGATTGTTATTAAGGCATGTTAGTAGATAAATGTTGACATGGATTGCATACTATATGCTAGCAAATGTTGTATACTTGTATATGTACTGACTAGTCAGGGATACTGACCTAAGAGTCAGAAATGGCATAGCGTCATGAACGCCGAGCCAAATGAAGATTAGATCTAATCGATATCAGCATTGAATGGCTCTATGGCATTAATACTGGACCGAATCTAAGGTCGATGAACTTATAAGCGCTTGGCTAGTCTAAGACTAGTTACTCAGAGCCAGGGCATAAGGCCCCGGTGACTGTTGTCACATGGCTAGGGAACGATGTACCAAGGTTATGACTCTATGGTCATGAGGAAGGTTATGTTGGTGACTATTCACCAGACACCTATCCTGGTCAAACTTATGAAAGGTTCACTCATCTGTTAAGCCCTGGTGACCCTATCGCCACATGGCTAGAGGGGGTTGTACCCACTTTTGTGACTTTTGCGACTGTCACCTATCTATTTTGGACTGATAGTCCTGAATGATTATTATGATCATTGTTAATATTATATCATGCTATATTGAGTTTTCTTGCTGGGCCTTGGCTCATGGGTGCTATGTGGTGCAGGTAAAGGAAAAGAAAAGCTCACCCAGCCTTGAGTGGAGAGCTTAGGTGGTGATGTGTACATATGCGGCCCCTTGACCACCACGGCCAAGGCGTTCTAAGAGGAACTAGGGGGCTTACCCTATTTTGCCGCTTAGGTCGGTGGGATTGTAAATTTCAAACAGTAATGACCATTTTGTACTGAGAACAAGTTGTAAATATTTAGATTAACTCTGCAGAGCAATTTATAATATAAAATATCCTTCCCTTTTATTGATTTTCCACCTTAACATGTTAATCACATTTAGAGCACGTTTTTTACCAAAGGACTCGTGTAGCGGGTCAAATTTCCGGTTTACCGTTCACCGTAACTGTTCTATGGTAACCAGGGCGTTACACCCTACCTCCTTAGAGTCGTTACTAAGTGAGTTTAAAATGTGCATTCAACTCGCTAATCGAGGTTTTAGGTCAAAAAGTGTAATTAAATCATTAACTGAGTTATAAACTTTGAAAATAACTCCATTTACTAAAAATCATAAAGTGTTTGACACTTGGGATCCCAAAATATTGTTTAGAAATATTACATCATATAAGTACAAACCAAGTCGACTAGACAACAAAATCTAGGTTTTAGTACAATCATCTCCCAAAATTCACTGGCTGTGGCAGCCAGGCAGGCCAAACATGTACGCGCCGCTTCACGCTCTCCGTACTCATGGTTGGTCGATTTTCCTCTTGCCCTTACCTGCGCCACAGAGCACCCGTGAGCCGAAGCCCAGCAAGAAAACCCTCACAAGCATAAACATATGCATAACAAATACTTAGCATATAAACAGGCCATCAATAGGCTAAACACTTACGGCCATGCCGTCCCAGGCGCTTTACCAGGCCCTGGGTTTGCGGTCCACACCATGAGCATATCCCAGGTATCCCATGGGGTCTCTCCCTGGAAACTCGCACTCCACGTGCTCAATGCTGCTCCCGGCCCCTTGCCGCACTCGGCCTTGCACTCCACATGCCTAATGTCGTTCTCGGCCAAAATTCATTGGCTGTGGCAGCCAGGCAGCCCAAACATGTACGCGCCGCTTCACGCTCTCCGTACTCATGGTTGGTCGATTTTCCTCATGCCCTTACCTGCGCCACAGAGCACCCGTGAGCCGAAGCCCAGCAAGAAAACCCTCACAAGCATAAACATATGCATAACAAATACTTAGCATATAAACAGGCCATCAATAGGCTAAACACTTACGGCCATGCCGTCCCAGGCGCTTTACCAGGCCCTGGGTTTGCGGTCCACACCATGAGCATATCCCAGGTATACCATGGGGTCTCTCCCTGGAAACTCGCACTCCACATGCTCAATGCTGCTCCCGGCCCCTTGCCGCACTCGGCCTTACACTCCACATGCCTAATGTCGTTCTCGGCCCCTGCCGACCTCAGCCTGCGCCGTTCCCGGCTCTTGCCGAACATTTACACAAATTGCATTCATAGCATCATAAAACATATACTGAACACTAACAAATTCAATCCAAGGGCTACGTCCTACAATTCAGACATATTGGGCTCTACCCTGCATACAAGCTCTATGAGAACAGTGGTTTTCTTACCTGCGTCCCGAGCTCTCCGAGCACCGATATCCCGAGCACAGTCCCCTAACTTGAGCCTCACTGAAACCCTAGTCACAACGCATTAACAATATTCATCCATCAAGTTCTAATCTGATAATTAGTCTCAAACCATAATTATAATCTCCGGGGCTTTGAATTCTATCAATCCGGGTGATAAAATTCGTCCCAAGCCTAAATTATTGAGTTCCCGAGCCTAAAACTCCTCTAGAACCCAAAAATACCTTAAGTGTCGCGGCACAAGGGACCCATGCCGCGGCCCCCAGCTCAACCTGAGGCTTTGCCTCAAGATAGCCCACACGCATCGCGGCCCTTGCTGAAGGGCGTCGTGGCGCGCCTCCAATTCCTGATGCACCAAGATCAAGGGGGCTGCGGTTCAACAAGAACAGAGTCGCGGTCCTACCCCTCGAACCCAAAAAATCACCCTGTTTTTACCTCAAAAATCAATCAAATTATACCCAAAATCAAACTAGCAATTCTAGGTAATCATCACAAAGGTTCTAGCCCAGTCTCAACACCAAAACCTATCAGAAACCTGCTCCAAAAACTCAACTAAACACCCATGAACAGATCAAATTCTACTCACATGCATTTCCTAAGAAAACAGTAGAAATCAACCATAATTCTCAAAGTTAGAGCTTACCCTTGCTGAGTTATGATTCAGAGTTGATCCCCTAAATTCCCAACTTTAATTCCTCAAGCTCCAAGCCCTGGTTTTCTGGTTAGAGTCTCCCAAGCTCAACTCCAATTCTTAGTTCTTGACTGTTTTCTTTTCCTAGCTTGTTCCCTTGAGTTGCCTTAGAGAGTAAAGATGAGAGAGAATAAAAGTTATCTTTAGCTGAGAAGGAAAAGTGAATGTCGATTTTTAAGTCTCTAAAATCTTCCTAGGCTTTGTTTTATTTAACTTAAGCTTTAAGGTTACCTCAAGGCTCGAGTGCCAAAAAAGTCCCCAAGGGCAAAATGGTAAATTTCCCCAATATTCCCTCCTAGACATTCTAACCTCAAATATACCTCCAAATATTTATTTCCATAACGCGATAACCCCAAATACATCTAATACCCAAAATACCGCTCGACTCGCCCTGAGTCGGATTCTCAACCCCGTTGTGACTTTCTGGCTAACTGCTCCCTAGAACTGTCTCGGATCGTGCTACGCAGATACAAATCACATACATATCATATTTATCACATTTATGCCCTCAACGGGCTAAAATCACAAACATACCCCTAAAATCCAAACGGGGCCCACATGCATATTTAATTCAACTAAACATGCATCTCTATCACATATTCACATAAATTCACATATTAACATATTAAATCATTTATTTCCCTCCAGGCACGCTAATCAAGGCCCTAAGCCCTATTAGCAAATTTGGGTCGTTACACCAATGCCCCGACAGCCTTCATGGATCTAATGAACAGGGTGTTCAAGGACTTCTTGGATTAGTTCGTCATCATCTTCATCGACGAAATTTTAGTATACTCCAGTTCAGGGACCGAGCACGAGCAGCATCTTCCTCAGGTTTTGTAGAGATTAAGGGAACATCAGTTATATGCCAAGTTTAAGAAGTGTGAGTTCTGGTTGCCAGAGGTGACTTTTCTTGGTCATATAGTTGGCGTAAAGGGGATTAAGGTGGATCCGTCCAAGGTGGAGGCAGTGACAGATTGGTCGAGGCCAAAGAATGCCTCGGAGGTTTGGAGTTTCCTCATGTTTGCGGGTTACTACAGGCGGTTTGTAGATGGATTCTCAAAGATTGCTACACCGATGATAGAGTTGACAAGAAAGAATCAGAAGTTTGTTTGGTCAGAGAAATGTGAAAACAATTTCCAAGAGTTGAAGCGACGACTTATTACTGCACCTGTACTGAGTCTTCCTTCGGAAGAAAGAAAATTTGTGGTATACTGTGATGCATCAAGGTTGGGTTTAGGTTGTGTGTTGATGCAGAACAAGAAGGTTATAGCTTATGCATCGCGGCAGCTGAAGGAGTATGAACAGCGATATCCTACCCATGATCTGGAACTGGTGGCAGTGGTATTTGCACTGAAGGTATGGAGACAATACCTGTATGGGGAGAAGTGCGAGATATACACTGACCATAAGAGTTTGAAGTATTTATTCACCTAGAAGGATCTGAACATGAGGCAGAGGCATTGGTTGGAGTTGGTGAAGGATTATGATTGTGATATCCTTTACCACCCAAAAAAAGCCAATGTAGTGGAAGATGCATTGAACCGGAGGGGCTCAGGATAGTTATTTAGTTCTATTCAGATCTCCAGAGAGTTGGCAGATGAGTTGACTAGGGCAAGGATAGAGCTGGTGGTGGGCCAATTGGCCAATGTTACCTTGCAGTCGACTCTACTAGAACGGATCAAGGAAGGTCAATTGGTGGATGCGCACTTATAGGAAGTTCGACAGAATGTCTTAGCGGGGGTAGCTAAGGATTATTCTGTTTCTGAGGCTGGTATGCTTCAATATCAGGGAAGGATTTGTGTTCCAACAGATGAAGGGATCAAACAAGAGATACTAGATGAGTCTCACACTACACCGTACTCGCTTCATCTGGGTACCACGAAGATGTATCAAGACCTATGGACATTATATTGGTGGCCCGGGATGAAGAAGGATGTCGTGGAGTATGTGGCCAGGTGTTTGACATGTCAAAAAGTGAAGGCTGAGCATCAGCGACCAGCAGGATTGCTTCAGCCTTTGGGTATTCCCGAGTGGAAGTGGGAGGACATTACCATGGATTTTGTGGGAGATCTACCCAGGACATTTGGACTTTATGACTCGATGTGGGTGATAGTGGACAGATACACCAAGTCAGCGCATTTTCTACCAGTGAAGTCAACTTACACAGTGGAACAGTATGCAGAGTTGTATGTGAGGGAGATAGTTCGTCTCCATGGGGTTTCTAAGTCTATTGTATCCGATCGAGACCCTATCTTTACCTCCAAGTTCTAGGGAGCTCTGCAGAAAGCCATGGGGACTCAGTTGAAGTTTAGTACAGCCTTTCATCCTCAGACTGATGGACAGTCTGAGAGGACAATTCAGGTGGAGAATATGCTTAGGGCGTGTGTGATTGACTTCGAGGGATCTTGGAGTAAGTATCTCCCATTGATTGAGTTTTCATATAACAACAGTTATCAATCCACGATTGGAGTGGTTCCTTATGAGATGTTATATGGGAAGAAGTGTAGGTCCCCCATTCATTGGGATAAGATGGGTGAGAGGAAATATTTGGGGCCAAACACGGTTCAGAAGACAAATGAAGCTATAGAGAAGATCCGAGCTAGAATGCTTGCTTCACAGAGTAGACAGAAAAGCTACGCTGACCCTAAGTGTAGAAATGTGGAGTTCCAGGTTGGGGACCACGTGTTTCTGCGAGTTTCACCACTTCGAGAGGTGAAAAGATTTGGAATAAAGGGCAAGGTTAGCCCTCGATTTGTTGGACCATTCGAGATTCTAGAAAGGATAGAACAAGTGGCTTATAGGTTGGCCTTGCCACCGTCGTTGTCGGGAGTTCATGACGTATTCCATGTTTCAATGTTGCAGAAGTACGTCTCCGATTCGACACATGTGCTGAAGTATGAGGATTTGGAATTGCAGACAGACTTGTCTTATGAGGAACGGCCGGTTCAAATACTAGATCGAAAGGACAAGGTTCTATTGGAATAAGACAATTCCGCTAGTAAAAGTATTGTGGAGGAATAGCAAGGTCAAGGAAGCGACCTGGGAGCTTGAGACGATGATGCGGGATCTGTATCCCGAGTAATTCAGGTAAATTTCGAGGACAAAATTCTCAGTAGGGGGATAGTTGTAACGACCCAAAATCATTAATAAGGCTTAAGGGCCTTGATTAGTGTGTCTGGAGGGCACGAATGGTTTATGTATGAATTAAATGGTTTAATGCATGATTATGTGATGAGCATGCTTATGTGATTATATGAATAAATGAGATGCATGATTATGAGAATTAGTATGCATGTAGGCCCTGTGTAGAATATTAGGGCATATTTGTAATTTTATCCCGTTGAGGGCATAAATGTGATATTTTTATATATTGTGATTGATACCACGTGAGAATGGTGATATAATTGTGATGCACGACCCGAGACGGTCCTAGGGGGCCGTTTAGCTAGTAAGTCACAACGGGGTCCAATACCCGGCTCGGGAGGAGCTTAGGGGTATTTTGGGAATATTATAAAGTGTTCGGAAATTATTGGGTAGTGGCTGGTAATTTAGTAATGGTTTAGACATGTTGGGATTAAATGTGGATCTATAGGAATACTTGAGGATTTAGTGGGATTTAGGTGAAATGACAGAATTGCCCTTGAGGTTGTATAAGACTTTTTATTATGGGAAAGCGCAAAATGGTAATTTGGTCTTAGGAAGGGATAACTCTGGCTGAGGAGGAGTCAAAAACGTTATTTTTCATTTAGGCGTTAAACTGAACATCTTGTTGAAATCTAGAGGGAACCAAAGGAACTAAAAGGAAGAAGAAGAAGAGCTATCTTCTTTGGGGTCAAGGTAGGGACTCAAGGGTGAACTAAGGGAGGCTCTAGGCCAGGAATTCAAGGGTGCAAAGGTAAATTTTAACTCTCTTCCTAGTAGAAATTTTGTTGGTGATGTTAGGTTAGTAAGCTTAAATTGTGTTATTTGCTTGTGTGTTATTGGAGTGAAGAATTCAGCTTGGAAATCAAGGGAAATTAGCTTGGAGTTGGACTTGAAAGAAGGTCAAGGTCAAATCTCTACTTGAGGTGAGAATTTCATTTGTTTCTGAGGTCTATAATCTGGTGTGGTTTAAGTTTTCGAAAGGGTGGTTTAAGTTTTATAAAGCATGGTTTAAGTTTTTGTGGATTTTGAGCCACTATGTGATTCTTCAGTTTGATTGTGTGATTGGGTTTGTTGCTGCGGTTTCTGAGTTTCCATATTGTTTATCTGAGGTTTTAGGTTGATTTGGGACTTGGGTGTACCTTTGTGTTGATTTGGAAGAGTTTTGGTTTGGGAAAAATGTTGGGAAAAACCCAGTTTTCTGGGTTCATGTATGAGCGTCGCGTCCCTGTTCTTCCGTGTCGTGGCGCTAGGTTGAATCAGGAGATGGGGACCCCTCTGGGCAGCGCGGCCCCTATAGGGTTGTGCCGCGGCGCTAGGCTAATTTCAGGACAGGGGATGTTGAGTTTTTAGGGTTTTGGCTCAGGGGACGCTTTCGCTACCTTGTGTGGGGAAACGGGAGGTCCCGAGAGCACGGGATTGGTTCCAGGAGATGATTATGAATTGGTTAGTAATGAGAGTGAAATGTATGTGTTGTGACTAGGTATTCGGCAAGGCTCGGGTTAGAAGACCATGTTCGGGATTTTGGAGCTCGAGAAGCTTCGGACATAGGTAAGAAAACCTGCACCTGGTTGTGAATTTATAATGGGACTAAGGGTTCCCTATTTTATATGCTTTATGAAGGATGGCATTATGCCATGTGCATAATGAACAAATGGCCTAAGAGTGTCAGAGTTTATATTGGCGCACAAGGCGCGACTCAGCCACTGGTAGCTAAGGACAGGTTATTATTCACTGAGCTCGATTTAAGCGGACCGGAGTCAATGGGGTAAATAGAGGGCGTCGACCATGATTATCATATGAATTGATTATTATTATTATTGATTGATGAATTTGTTATGTTGAATAGCTGAGTGTTGGTTTGTTGATTCCCTGATTGTGCCTATGGACTATGTGATTAATGTGGTATGCTAAGTATATGAACATGCTTTAAGGGTTATTCAATTGTTGTCATTGTTTATGCTATAGCGTTATATTTTCTTGCTGGGCCTTGGCTCACGGGTGCTACGTGGTGCAGGTAAAGGCAAGGGCAAACTTGATTCGCCCTGAATCGGAGGGCTCTATGGGCAAGAATGTACATGATCAGCTGCTCAGCCGCCACGGTTGAGGAAGGGACAGGAACGGGAGGACCATAAATGTTTGTTTTTCCTTAGAGTGGCTAACAGTTGTTTGTACTCTGAAAATTTTGTAAACCGACTTTCAAAGACTATTTCTTTTGGGATCCCTTGTATAAAACGTTTAATTATATGAAATGTGTGTTTTATGACCAAAATCTTTTAACCCTAGTTCATTAGTGATGTCAAGTGACACGTTTTTAACTGAATGACTTGATTAGCAAGTCCCTCACCTTTATAAATACTAAGTGTAACGGCCTTGGCTACCCAGGGCGTTACAAAACAAGCTTCTAGCACAAGTAAATCAAATTTACCTTTCTTTTTCTCTTTGAGGTCAGCGAGATACTTTGGACAGTTTCTCTTCCAGTGACCATCTTCTCCACAGTGAAAGCAAGTCCCTTTTGGGGTCTTCTTTTTGAAGGTTTTAGTGTTCTTGTTCTCTTTGCTTTTGGGTGACTTTTTAGGCTTCTCACATATTAATACAATGTTTAAGTTTGATTTCCATTTCATGTAGTTTTCACCAATCAACTTTTCATTAGCAAGTAAAGAAGATACAGGATTTGAGCTAGACATATTTGTTGATAATAAATAAATAAACAAAATGAATTTATGCATATAATAAATATCAGTTATTTTCGGAATAGTAAACGTGATGTATGAATGCAACAATTAAAGAACACATAAAAAATAATTACTAATTCCACGATTAATTAATTTGAACATTAATGGACCAGTCTTAGGGTAGGTCAGACTAATTCCAAATTAATTTTGAGACAAATTCTCAAATTTATAAGTGAAAACTTAAATCAATATTTCTCTTTTGACTTATAAACAACCGCTTGTTTGGTCAAGAATACACTAGTCCGCTCGAAAGCCTAATGTACCTTGTGAGTGTAACCCATTATTTTAGATCAATGACTTAACTCAAGAGTGTGCCTTAGGGTTAGTCAAACTTGAAATACATCATTACATCCTATTCTTGAAAAAGAAGTTTGCCTTGAGAATAACACAGTCGGAAGCCTTCGTTAGGGGGACATAAGCAATGGTGCCGCGAGGCCCTCTCCATGCTACCTCGGTGCTAACTAATAATGGAGACCATGAGACTTATTGTCATAACTTCCTCTCCCACTCACTATTTTAGAATATGTATTTTCTAAAAACATCCTATGCTTTTTAGTTGGTTGTAAAAATAAAGTGATCTATTTTTACCAAATGATATTCTAATAATTACTAATCAAATTAAGCAAAAATAAAATTATAGAACTATGCCCTAATTAATTCAATTTTATTTTGCTGTAATTACTAAGAATATCATTTATAATTTAATAAAACAATTTTATTAAATAATAGAAATTAAACAACTTTTAAAATCTATTTCCGCTCTTGAACTAGTTAAAAACTAGATTTATTATTATATGGTCCAGGATATAATCACATAGGACAATCCTAAGGCATGTTTCTACTCATATGAGATGCATGCACAATTTTAAATACTGTGTGGGTTATATGTATTTAATCACATTCAAACATTTAAATAAATAAATGTGGGTCGGGTGTCTTGGATATTTCTAGAAAAATTACAACACTTGCAAAAATATATACAAAAAATGTAAGAAACTAAATAAAACCTAAAGAGATCTCTATTTCAAACTTTGGGCCTTCACAAGTAGTCTAGATCCATTAAGTCACTTATCCATTTAATTTTGAATTAAAATAACTTTTAATTATCTTAAACAAATTTTAAGAATAATTAACTTGGGCTTTAATGCCCAATAAGTTATTAGGCCCAGTTTTGAATTTGGGCTCATACAATTAATTCAAAATAAAACAATTTTAATTATGGGCTAAAATTAATTAAGCCCATAATTTAAATGAATAATTTTTGGATGCAAACCCTAGGGGCGGCTGCATAGGAAGGCTCGGCATGGGGCACGGCTGAGGCGCACAGTGGCTGCTGGGTGCGGCACGCAGGGGCGCGCGGCTGGGCGAGGTGCAAGGGCGCACTAGCGCACGCGGCAGGCCTAGTGCGCATGGGTGCGGGCACTCGGTTGGGCAAGGTGCGCAGGGCACACTGGGCAGGCAGCACGCAGGGGCTGGGCACGCAGCAGTGCAGCTGGGTAAGGCTCGGGCTTCGGGGCTCGGGCCTTACAGAATTTTTCAAATAATTTTAACGTAGAAAATTAAAATTACAAAAATTCCTATGCCCCAAAATTGCTTACATTTTTCATCTAGAATTTTAAGAGCATTTCCAATACCCTAAACACCATATAATTAACGTCCCTTAAGAATAAACTATAATCATACATACATCCATCCATTCACATATATTACAATAACACAAGAATGCATATTATGCCCACATAGTAATTAATATATGCAGAGATTAATGACCGCTCTGATACCAATTATTAGGAACGAGTTTCCGAATACGCAGCAGAAAGGTGGTGGGGTTGGCCCAGTGTACAACAAAAATTTTGTAACATATTTAAACTACCTTTAAATATGCGGATCCATTAATATACATACATTAATCATAAGCAAGTTAAGAAAAGAAATCATACCTCTTGAAGCCTATCAAGTGTCCTTGCTATCTTTTCGTATTTAGAACGATCTTCATATCCAAGCTGCTCCCAAGTACTCACACCAAGATCTTCCAAAGCATTCTCTACACCTCAAGAAGTGTGTGGGCACTTAGAGAATGAATGATAGTTAATTTGTGATTCTACTTGATGTACTCAACACATGAGATCAAGAGAATAGGCCTGAGAATTGGTTCTTTATTTTTCAGGGAGAGAAAACTATAGTCCTATTTTTCATAAAGCGAATCTTAGACTTAGTTTTCTGAGATTGGTTCTTTGTATATTTTCTGTTTAGTCATACTTAAAAGAAAATATTCAAATTTAAAAAATAAATCTGTAACCAACTCACAATTTACTTTTTAATTAATTAATTATTTTATTAATGAAAAAATCCAAAAACTAATTTTTGAATTATCCATTAATTAAATAAATAAATAAATAAAAATGAAAATCCTATCCCTGAAAATAGCAGTACACGCAACACACAGTCCATGGACTGTGTGTGCACGTGTAGCATCCTTATTTTTAGGGATGTTGGTTTTTTTTCAATTTTTATTTAATTATTTATTCAAACTTCTTTGTCAGATAAGATCTAACAACCTGATAACTAATTCAAATTTAAATTAATTATCTTTTTAACTAATTATCAAATATAATTAATTATTTGAATAAATATTAATCTTTTAAATTCAAATCAAATTTGAACTTATCAGATTATTATCTCCCACTCAAATAAAGATATTTAATTAATTCTACCAATTAATTAAATCAAATATTTTTGAAAATAAATATTTAATTCATTATAATTTCAAAAATTATAATTAATTAAATTTCGAAATTAATTTAATTATTTAATATAATTTCAAAAATTATATATAATAATTAAATATTAATTAATTTTGTTATCTATAACTAATTTGTAATTAATTAATTAATCACTATTATCATATAATTGCATATTTGGCCTGAAGAACAAATTTCTTCTTAAATATGTCTTCAAACTATTTTCCCTTCATATCAACTCTTATCTTGAATAGTGTTGATAGAGTCGCTACGGGGACCTATGGGCCTATAATTCCAAGCTCCAATAAATTTGAGATTATTAATTAAACTCTTTAATTAAATAATCTTAATTTATTAATCTCATGATTATTCCACTATAAATATGAGACTGCACTCTTGTAATTAAAGACATTTCATTTATTGAGCACTTTATAAATATAAAGCGTCCATTGATATAATCATTGCATACAAATTGACCCTATAATAATGGTTCATAATTAATCGGGAATAAAATTATCGTTTTACCCTTTTAATTATCTCTTGTTTCCTTAAGTACCATTGGCTTTACTAGTGAAGGTTAATTCATAACTAAATTATGAATTTGAGCTCAATAACCTTTTAGTCCCAAAAGTCAACCCTTAAGAGAACCATTATTTAATCTTTTGCGAGAAGGCATAGATTCCTTATCTGTATACTATATCCCCAGCCATCTACATTAATGAGTTCCCAAAACAAAAGTTTTTAGCCTAATCATTCTGACAGACCCTAACGAGTGAATCAAAGAACTCATATAACATAAACAGGAGTTCATAGTAACTTCAGGATTACGATCTATTTGTATATGATCATCAGTTGATATATTTAATTAATACTTTGAAACAGTATTTAACTAAGTATTAATAAACATATCTGGTCCAGTTCTATATATTCTCTAATATATAAAGCACCTCCACTAAAGTGTCCTACCACACTAGTGATCTGGATCTAGATCACGTCTATTCATAATACTAGTAGATCGTACTTGCAGTAATTAATCTAAAGATTCCATAACTTTATTTTATTGCGAACTATTCAAGTTCATTTATCTCAAACACAATCCTCCTGTACCAATACTTGTTTGAGATCACATATATGAACTTATGAATTTTTTTGATATTTACATAATATTATCACAGAATAATATAGTCCATAAAATATATGCATAACAAATTCAATTCATTTATTTATTTCATAAAACAATGTCTACTACATATGCTTTCAGGGCACAATTCCCAACACCTAAAACTACTATCCTATGGTCTCGGTTTCTAGGCTCGATTTTATTCATAATTTTTTTCCAAATAAAACAGTTAAGGTTTCGGTCTTAATCTAATACTAATACATATTGGTTGACAAACTTAACCAAAAACCTTAATCATTTTCATTAAGTTTGATAAATTAATTTTATAATTTCCTTTTCAAAAACTTAACTATTTATTAAATCTATAATTCTTAAATTAGCCTTTTTAGAAAATAAAGTAATTTTACTTAGTTAGGAAAATTAGTTTTTAAAAAATTGCTCATTATAGGATACTTGATTCTTCGAAATTCAAAAATTTAAGTTTAGAAAAATAAAGTTTGTTTCAAATCATTTCCCTTATATTTTAGGGCTTTGGACATTTTTTAATGAAAATAAATTAATTAGCTAAGAAAAGTAATTTCTTTAAATTTCCAAACTAAACCTAACCATATTTATATTGTTAAATTTGGAGTCATTAAAAAGGTTTAAGATAAATCGTAAACACATTTATTTTAAATGTTAACAACCTCATTTTTTTTACTAAGTGTAAAACTTGTTGATTTTTATTTTAAAACCCCAAACTTTGGTAATCCATAATTTAAAATGTACTCATCAATTATTTACCAAATTTTCTAATTTACCACTTTGATATATCTAAAATGTTCTCTTAAATTTTCAGATTAAAAAGATCAATTTTACTTGGTGAAATATTTCTCCAAAACTCGACCTTACCAACTTTGACAAGGTATAATTTTCTAACCCCTTGGTATTTTTTCTACAAAATTTACAAATTAAATTATAAACATATTGTGAATGTTCTTGCTAAATTTTAGATAAAATTAGTTATTTTGGTCAGTTTACTTGATGTTCAAAAATCGAACCTAAGACTGAAAATACGAAATTTACCAAATTGCAACATCAATATAAAATCTTTTGGAACATTTGATAGGCTTCAAGAGGTAAATATTTTATTTAGATTAATATATAAAAATTATAGGATCGTATATATAAAATAGTTTTTGTTGACGCGGTTCTTCGCCAACAGGTAATTAAGAAAATAAGAGGAAGGGATTAATGCTTAACAATGAACCGAAATAGAGGAATGATCTTTCAATGGACTGGTAACACAATTACGTTTTTTAGGTGGTTCAAAGGTTAAAATCCTTCTACTCCACCAGCCAATATTATTGTTATATGCCTGGTATTCTTTTACAGGGTATTTCCTTACACAATAGAATCCAACCCTTTGCAACTCCCAGGGTCTCCATATTTATAGGAGAGGGCACCTAGGAGTTGGTAAGGGGGGTCATCCCGTGACCTTCTTACCTATCATGTCACTTCTGTGACATTCATGATTAATTCCTAAAACTTGACACATGAAGTGTGGTCTAATCAATAGGTAAGGGGGATAATGGGCCGCACGGCCCAACCCAGTCGTGGGTGCCTGAATACGCATGTTCATGCTGCGTGTCTGAGAAGTCAGGGATATATCAGACACGTGATGTCTGATATATGCACGTTTACCTTGCGTGGTTGACTTTATAAGAGGTCATAGCTTCCAACTCCAGCTCGTACCACGAGCTGGATGCCTCCTCGACCTGTGACCTTCACAGACCTAACTCGGTCCTTAAGTAATCTTGGCGAACCTCTTGATATCCCCGAGCTAGCGAGGTAGGACCTGACGATAACAGCTCCGGTCATGGGGGATCCACGTGGCTGATATAATTAGGCCATATCTCAGCTCGCTAATAGCCCGTTGGAAAATTAGGGCGTACATTTGCCCCCCAAGCCCCTGCTCATGGTACACGATGTCGTGTAGGGCCACAGTAGGGGCTTTTAGGCTTCTCCATGGACTCTCCATATTCCACCCTTTACGCAGGCGCCGAATACGTGGAACATCGTGGTTGGTGACGGTACGTCTTCCGAGAACCGCATTAAATGGCCTAGCCTATACTCATTCATCGTTTCGCCTTTCGAGTGGAGAGTCTTGGATCCCACATTAGGGAAATCCAACGGCCCTCCTCAAGTGGCCTTTCACGTATATAAAAGGGGTGGCCACCTTACGCATGGGCCACCCGGTTATTCGAAAATTTTCTGAACTTTCCATTTTCTTCTCTCTTCTCATCTTCAAAAGAAAAACCCTCTTCTTTCCGTCCACCATTCCCAGCACTCCAGAAGGTCAGGCGCAAGGGTTCCTTTGAGGTTTTGGAACCAGTCATTCCGTCGAGGCCCCAACCCAGACGACCCCTTCATCCCTCTCACAGCAAACTATTTCGTAAGTTCTCTGACTGTGCATGTTTTAAATCTCCTTTTCACTGTAGCCTAGGTAACTGTATTTGCATGCAATATTCTGTGGGTTTTTCGTGGGTATGAAGGGAGAAAGCTTTTAGGTTAGGGTATCTCTTGTAGTAGAAAACCATTTAGGAGCATGGTTTATATGGTGCATTTTCTGGGGAAATTTTCTGGGTAGGATTTTTGGTATGCTTGTTTAAAATATCCAGTACTTTGGGTGCAAAACCGGGTAGCTTAGGGGACACGCCTCACAGGCGGTTTTGCACCTCTTGCCTACTGAAACTTTCCTTCCAAGGCAAATTTTTATCCTGACACACGAATTCCGAGTAATCGGGGATCTGTTGGGAGCACAGGCGCGTGTTCATAGAACCGCGTGGTCTCACTCTCCACGAGCTGAGATTACCTCAACTCGTGCAAAGGAAACACCCCTTTTGATTCTCCCTTATGCTTAGGTTGCCTTTTTTGAAATTTCTTCTTTTGTTCGCTAGGCGGCTAGATGGGACCCAAGAAGAACGCTCCTAAGAGGATCGCAGGCAGCTCGTCCTCCCAACAATGCAAAGGAAAAGAGGTAATGACAAACTCCCCAATCCCTGTCTTCGGGCCGGCCGTGGAGCAGGAGCTCGAGGTGGCGCCCGATGCTTTCTTCGAGGCCGAGAGGATCGTCTCAAAGATCACTGACCAGGGGAAAGTGAATAAAATATTCCTTTCCCATAACATCAAACTGGGGAGGGGCGCCCTGATCGACCGATCTCCCGCAGAAGGTGAGCGGAGCTGCGCGCCGCTCGACGAGGAGTTTGTGGCCTGGAGTGATGAACATTTCAAGGCTGGGGCTTTCCTCCCGCTGGATCAATACTTCGCCGACTTCCTCAACTACGTGAGGTTGGCTCCTTTCCAACTCCCCCCCCCCCCCAACTCCTATCGTTTGTTGGTGGGGTTGAGATATCTATTCTTGAAACAAGAGTGAGAGGTCCCCACTCCGGCAGATATCCTATATTTTTTCTGCCTCAAGGCCAGCCCAGAGCAGCGGGGGCGAGGCGACGGGTTCTATTACTTGACCTGGTTTCCAAATACGGCTGCGGTCATCGAGCTGCCCAGCCACCCCAATGACTTCAAAGACCAGTTCTTTATGTCCAAGGGGTTTTGCAACTGCGACCTGCACTACTTCAACCGTCCTCGTAAGTATCTTTCATCCTTAGCTCGTAAGTTAAGTATCGGTTAGCTCCCCCCTGTATCCATTTCTGACTTAGAATAATTCTGCAGCCATTTTCGCGAGGACAGATAAGTCTGTGATCCTCGAGAGTCAGTACGAGACACTGGCGGGTTTGCCCCCAGTGAAAAGGACTATCGCCAGCTCGTGACAGACGAGACGATGCTGGCATGCAAGCTGATCTCTCCAGGCCAGACTTTGAACCTGAGGAGACCCCAGGTGCCTCCCCCAGCTCGCGAGATGAGGCCTATCCCCGAGGAGGAGGCCGCGGGGGATGAGGACGAGGTGGAAGAGGTGCCCCTCATGAGGAGGAAGCGGGCGCTGGAGGTCGCCCAAAGAACGGATGAGGAAAGGATCCGGTCTGGAGTAGCTGCAGGTCCCTCCGGCCAAGGTAACCCATATCTATTCAAGGGCTTAGATAGGGCCACTGCAGACCCCCGGCCTGCTAGGTTCAATCCCAAACAGCTCGTCCAACGCCATCGAAGTGACCCAGACCTTGATATAACCCTGCTCCATTGTGTCGACCGGCTCATGCTGGATTACGAAAATAGCCGCCCTAGGGTTACCATAGTCATAGACAACACCCTAGCCTTTAGGTCGGCCTTATTTGAGGAGTATGGGACCAACCTTCGGTCATGGCCATCACTCTGGGAGGGTACCGTAGCTCCAGGTCTTAGGCAATACGTAGAAGAGTCTAGTCCTGAGCCAGTCTCGGACCCAGAACCCGCGCCAGCTCGAGAAGTAATTGCCTTAGATTCCCCCACAGAAGCTCCGGGGCCGATGGTCGTGACCATAGATTCCTCTTCTAGCTCGGGGGGTAGGATTCCTTTTAGTATATATATTTTAGTTTCGCTTTTTTTTCCCTTATTTTTGTTCTTGCATGAATGCTTACTTGTATATTAATGTTGTCTTTGTTTTGCCAGAGGAGATGTCTCAGCCCGGGAGCAGAGATCTACGAGCTATGTTCGCTGGAGGGAACTCCTCAGCTGGGGCCTCTGGGCCCAAAATGAAGAAGCTCCGGGTGGCGAAGAAAGCCGCTGGGGCCCCAATCAAGTCCCCTGCACTGGGGAAAGACCAGACCCCAGCTGCCCAGGCCAAGGAAACTACACCTCCTGCTGTAGTGGAGAACATGCCCCCGCCCCCTCCGCGAGCTCCAGCCTTTGTTCGAGACACAGAGGTGGAGCTCGGGGCCTCGGCAACCGGGGCCTCCGAGGTGCGCATCCCGGTGGACCCCCAGGCCCTGGAGAAGATTCCAGACATCTTTCGGGGGACGATGTATGAGACGGCGAGCTACGCTGTCGACCACTTCTACCGCGCCACTGAGAGAGACCTGCGGGCCATCGAAACAAGGAGCCCGGAGAGTGTAATGGATTCTTCATTGGGCATGGCCCTAACGGTAAGCTGACTTTACCTTTTTATGATCTTTGACTATCATGCCTTGTCCTGTTTCTCCTCTTCTTCTTTTTTTTCTCTAAGGCAGTTGCCTCTCTGTTTTTGTAGAGTGCCTTGGCCCTTCACCGGAGCATATCCAGGTCCAGGGCCCGGCTCGAGGAGATGAGGGGCGAGCATCAGACGGTGTTGGCCACCCATCAAACTTCCTTGGGCGCCCTGCAAACGGCCCAACAGAAGGAAAAAGAAGCCAAGGATGCTTTGGCGGCCGCACAGGCCGAGCTGGAAGAAGCCCGTCCTAAGCTTCAAGAGGCCGAGGCCACCAAAGCCGCCCTTGCCGCCGCGCTGGTTGAGCTAGACTCTGCGAAGACTGGGGCCGAGGAGACTAAGGCCGCCTTGGAAACGGAGAAGGCAGCTTCCAGCTTCGCCATGGAGGACATGCTCTACCACTGCTGGGTCTATAACTCGGACGGCGACTTCTCCTTCTTAGGAGCGGACTGGGAGGTCTTCTAGGAAGGGTTCAAAGCTTGCCTCTAGCAAGAAGCACCTTCTGAGACCGGGGAGGCATCCGCCGTGGCCGAGCAGGAGGGCGAGACAGCGACCTCCACGGGGCAGCCCGGTGGAGCCTAGGGCCTTTCTTTTTCGCACCCACTCCTTTATTATTATCATTTTTTTGTGTAACTTTGCATGAGGTTTTTCCACCTCGAGACAATTGGTTTTATCAATTTTTACTTTTAATTGGTTTATTTCCTTTTGCCTCTACGCATTTTAGTTACTTCTTTATAAAACTTAGTTCGTGTTAATTTTTGACTAATATCTCGTGCTCTTTAAGAAAAACAATGATCAATCAATTTTGAATTAACTTCTAAGTTTTATGACCTGGTTATGTCCAGGACCTTAGTTTGAAAACTTAGTTCGCGTTAATTTTTATCAATATCTCGTGCTCTTTAAGAAAAGCAACAATCAATCAATTTGAATTAACTTCTAAGTTTTATGACCTGGTTATGTCCAGGACCTTAGTTTGAAAACTTAGTTCGCGTTAATTTTTATCAATATCTCGTGCTCTTTAAGAAAAGCAACGATCAATCAATTTGAATTAACTTCTAAGTTTTATGACCTGGTTATGTCCAGGACCTTAGTTTGAAAACTTAGTTCGCGTTAATTTTTATCAATATCTCGTGCTCTTTAAGGAAAGCAACGATCAATCAATTTGAATTAACTTCTAAGCCTTTAAGGCGACCTGGTTATACCCAGGCACCATATGCCCCCCAAGTAACTAGGAAAGGGTCTTTCGTGGTTACTTTAGATTACACTTGCAAATATATTCAATCATGAACGAAAAGTTAATTCTCATTGCTCAATACATAAAAAATGGCCTTTAAGCCTTACAAGGGTGTCATTGATAATATCTCTTCAAATGGATGGCGTTCCAAGTTCGTGGGACTGCCCCTCCATTGAGACGAGCTAATTTGTAAGTTCCTTCTTTAATGCCCTCGATGACTTGATATGGCCCTTCCCAGTTTGGTCTCAATACTCCATCTTTGGGATCCTTACCGACTAAGAAGACTCTCCTGAGGACCAGGTCGCCAATGCTAAAGGCGCACTTTTTGACTTTTGAGTTGAAATAACGAGTGATTTTTTGCTGGTAATGTGCGAGTTGATGTTGCGAATCTTCTCGTCTTTCATCAACCAAGTCAAGGGAAGCGCAAAGTAGTTCTTGGTTGCGGTCCTGGTCATATGCCTGGACTCTATGCGAAGGTACCTTAATCTCCACAGGGAGGACTGCCTCACTCCCAAAAGTCAGGGAGAAAGGAGTATGACCCATAGGAGTCCGATGCGAGGTCCGGTATGCCCACAGAACTTGGGGGAGCAGTTCTGGCCAGACCCCCTTGGCTTCGTCTAGTCTCTTCTTAAGGCTCACCTTTAGGGTCTTATTGACGGCCTCGACCTAGCTATCTTCCTGAGGATAGGCCACGGACGATAAGCTTTTCACAATCCCGTACCTTTCGCAAAATTTGGTGAATAGGTCGCTGTCGAACTGAGTCCCATTGTCGAATACGATTTTCTTGGGCAGCCCGAATCGGCAGATAATGCTCTTAACCACGAAGTCGAGGACTTTTTTGGAAGTTATTGTTGCCAAAGGTTCTACCTCAGCCCACTTGGTGAAGTAGTCGATGGCCACCACAGCGTATCGGACCCCGCCCTTTCCAGTAGGGAGGGTGCCAACCAAGTCGATTCCCCAGACTGCAAATGGCCATGGGGAAGAGATCATCTTCAGCTCGGCCGGGGGAGCTCGGGCAACTTTGGCGAATCGCTGGCACTTGTCACATTTTTTGACGTACGAGATCGAGTCCTTAGAAAGAGTGGGCCAGTAATACCCTTGCCTTAAGACCTTTAGGGCCAAGCTTTGCCCCCCAATGTGATTCCCGCAAAAACCCTCATGCACTTCCTGCAGGATGGCCTTTGCTTTGCCTGGAAGAACACATCGTAGGAGGGGTAGGGAGTGCCCACGTCGGTATAGCACCTCGTCTACCATCGTATACCTTGGGGCCTGGTACAGTACCCACCGTGCATCATTACGCCCTTCATGTAGCTTCCCTTCGGTGAGATACTCAAGGATGGGGGTCATCCAGGTCGGCCTGGCGTCGATCATCTCGACCTCCTCCCTGACTTCTTCTATACTTGGTTTCTCCAAGAACTCTACCAGTACTAACCCCAAAGCCTCCGTCTCCCCGGAGGTGGCGAGCTTGGCAAGAGCATCTGCATTAGCGTTCTGCTCCCGAGGTATCTGCTCGATTGAGCCTCGCCCAAATGTGGACAGTTCGACTTTTACCTTTGCCAGGTAAGCAGCCATCTTGGTTCCTTGTGCCTGATATTCGCCTAGCACCTGGTTTACCATGAGCTGGGAGTCACTAAAGCACTGAATGGAGCTCGCCTTCAACTCCTGGGCTATTCTTAGCCGGGCCAGCAAAGCTTCGTATTCGGCTCATTGTTGGAGGCCTTGAATCCGAATCTCAGCGCCGAGTGGAATCTATGTCCCTCAGGGGATATCAAAATGATTCCAGCCCCGGAGCCATTCTCATTGGATGAGCCATCCACGAAGATCCTCCATGACGTCTGGGTCGAGGTGACCTGGGGTGAGTCTTCTACAGGATCCTCCCGAAATCCTGTGCACTCTGCCACAAAATCAGCCAGGGCCTGACTTTTTATAGCAGTCTGCGGGGTGTACAAAATCTCGAACTGACTGAGTTCGATAGCCCACTTTAACAAGCGTCCCGATGCTTCAGGTTTTTGCAAAACCTGCCTTAGAGGCTGATCGGTCATGATGTGTATTGAGTGGGACTGGAAGTACGGCCTGAGCTTTAGGGAGGCCGTGATAAGACAGAACGCCAATTTTTCCATCAACGAGTATCAGGATTCAGCTCCGAGAAGTCTCTTACTGATGTAGTAGACCGGTTTCTGAACCCGGTCTTCTTCTCGGACCAATACGGCACTAGCTACATCCTCTGTGACAGCTAGGTAGAGAAAAAGGGGCTCTCCTGCCTTTGGTTTGGACAATACGGGTGGTTCGGCCAAATGTGCCTTCAGGGCGAGAAAAGCACTTTCGTACTCTTCTGTCCATTCGAATTTCTTATTTCCTCAGAGCAGGTTGTAGAATGGCAGGCACTTGTCGGTGGATTTTGAAATAAACTGGTTTAGGGCTGCCACCCTTCCTGTCAGGCCTTGGACGTCTTTGCGCGACCTAGGTGAGGGAAGCTCGAGCAATGACCTGATCTTATCGGGATTGGCTTCGATCCCTCTAGTGTTGACAATGAAACCCAGGAATTTTCCAGATGCGACCCCGAAAGTGCACTTCTGAGGGTTAAGTCTCATGCCGTATTCTCTTAGTATCTTGAAGCATTCCTCCAAGTCGGAAACATGGTTATCGGCAGTCTTTGACTTGACCAGCATGTCATCGACGTACACTTCCATGTTCTTCCCGATCTGGTTGGCGAACATTCTATTTACTAACCTCTGGTATGTAGCACCGGCGTTCTTCAGCCCGAACGGCATGACCTTGTAACAATAGACGTTAGTCGGGGTCATGAAGCTGGTGTGCTCCTGGTCTGCCGGATTCATGGCGATCTGGTTATAGCCTAAGTACGCGTCCATAAAGGACATGAGCTCGTGCCCCGCTGTGGCATCCACCAATTGGTCAATCCTTGGCAAGGGAAAACAATCTTTGGGGCAGGCTTTATTCAGGTCAGAGAAGTCGATGCAGGTCCTCCATTTCCCGTTGGGCTTTGGGACCAGCACGGGGTTGGCGACCCAAATCGGAAACTTGGCTTCACGGATAAAGCCGCATTTCTTGAGCCGGGCTACTTCTTCCTCTAAGGCCTCAGCCCGAGTTGTTGCCGGGCGTCTCTGCTTCTGGGACTTTGCAGGAACGCTCTTATCCAGATGAAGGGTGTGCATGATGACATTTGGACTGATTCCTACCATGTCCTCGTGTGACCACGCAAACACATCCAGGTTATCCTGCAGAAACTTGATCAGCTCCGCTTTCCTCTTGCTACAGAGGTTTTTCCCGAGCTTGACCATCCGCGAAGGATTTTGTGGATCGACACTTACTTCCTCAAGCTCTTCAATAGCCTGGAGATTGGACTTATCCTCGCCTATTCGGGGGTCAATATCCTCACTTAAGACGATATTTTCCCCTTCTGCACTCTGAGGTTTTTCAATCTCAGGATCAGTTAAAGGTTCCTGAGATTCCTCTCCTCCACCTTGTATGGCCATTGCTAGCTCCCCAGGTTTCGATTTTCCCTTCATGGAAATGCTGTAGCATTCCCTGGAAGCGAGCTGACCACCACGGACCGTGCATATCCCCGTCGAAGAAGGGAATTTCAGCGCGAGGTGGCGAATGGAGGTGATGGCCTCAAAAGCTATGAGTGTGGGTCGACCCAAAATAGCATTGTACGCAGCGGGGCAGTCGATGACCACGAATTCGAGGAGTTTGGAGACTGTCCGAGGTCCTTCTCCTAAGGCGATCACCAGCTCGATCGTCCCTATAGCCGCTGATCCTTCTCCTGAAAAACCATACAGCATCATGGAGGTCGCCTTCAGCTCGGCGACAGTCAAACCCATCTTCTCCAACGTGGACCGGAACAGAAGGTTTACTAAGCACCCATTATCGATCAGCATTCTCCTAACCCTCCGATTAGCGAGCTGCACTGCTACGACCAGAGGGTCGTTATGAGGGAACTGGACATGGCCAGCATCTTCTTCTGTAAAAATGATTGGTTACCTCTCCAATCGCTGTTGTTTTGGCAGATGCCGCTCTGGGACGAACTCTACTCCATTATGCGCCTTGAGTTCGTTTACGTACCTCTTTTGGGCACCCCTGCTCGCGCCAGCAAAATGCAGACCTCCCGAGATTATGGATATCTCTCCTCCTATCACTAGAGGAGGGACGTCTTTTATCTACCCGAGACCCGGGCTGACTGACCGGGACTTCGGGAGCAGGTCGGCCTGTCGGAGCCCTGTTCCGCGCGTACTGAGTCAATGGGCCGGCTCTGATGAGAGTTTCGATCTCATCTTTCAAATGCCTACAATCATAAGTATTGTGGCCAACGTCGTTTTGGAAACGGCAAAACTTGGAGGTGTCTCTCTTCCCCTTCTGGTGCTTTAACGGCTCCGGCTTCTTCCAGGGGAGGCAAGCAGAGTTCGCTAGGAAGATGTTCTCCCTAGAGTGGGTGAGCTTTGTATAAGTCGCGTAGACCGGCTTAAATTTTTCTACGGACTTATTCTTCTTTGGGCCGTGCTGGTTGCCCTCGCCATTCCCCTTTCTTTTGCCTCCACCGAACTGGTTATTCTGTGTAACGTTCTGGTTCACTATCACGACCTCCGTTCCCACTCCAGCGGGCTGCTCAGGGACCTGGCTGGTTCCTGCAGCTAAGGCTTGGGCCTCCTCCAAGTTGATCCACCCCTGGGCCCTATTTAGGAACTCGTTCACTGAGCTAACTCCCTTCCTTTGTATTTCGTTCCAAAGTCCCCCTCCGACGAGGATTCCAGTTCTCAAAGCCATGAGCTTGGAGCTGTCATCTGCGTCTTTGGCTTGAGCAGCGACGTTCGCAAGCCTGCTCAGGTAAGCCTTCAGAGGCTTGTCGGGTTGTTGCCTCACGTTAGCCAAAGAGTCAGCCTTGACGCGGGCGGCCTGGGAGGCTCGAAATGCCCTTTTGAAGTCAGCAGAGAAAGTTTTCCAGGAGCTGATTGATTGTCTCTTGCTTTGTTTGAACCACTGCCTGGCTGGTCCAGTCAGTGTGGAGGGAAATATCAAACACCTCAACTTAGGGCCAATGTTGTGGGCCATCATCAGGGTATTGAACATCCCCAGATGATCTGACGGATCTCCGTCTCCGTTGAATTTGGACAGGTACGGCATACGGAAACCGGGTGGGTATGTCGTTGCTGCTATGCTAGGGGTGAAGAGCTCAAGCTCGTCCCCCAAATCATATTCGTCTTTCTCTTTCTCCGACAGGAGCTTCCTCATTGGCTCCTCCATCTAAGCCAGGCGCTCAAGGGTTTTGTCCTGATTTCCTTAGTTATTCCGAGGCTGCTCGACAACTCCGGATCCAATGTATACGTTTGGTGGGTTATTTCCCCTCCTATCTTGAGATAGGTTATTTGGGGCATTCTCGCCGTTACGCACCTCGGACAGGTCTCCCCCTGAGCGAGCATGGCTGCCGCCTCCTACTGGTTCCCCCCTATGAGAGTTAAGGCGATCTCGTAGGTCGCCCCTCGGGGTGGCTTGAGGACTTTGCGCTGAGCTTAAGCGTTGACGCAGGTCTCCGCCAGAAAGGTCACTCCGGTGACTACCGGTCCATTAACTCCCGTTAGAGAAGCTCGGAGTCCGCCTTTGGGGGTGAGGATCCGGGCTCCCTCTCGGCGCCCTGCTACGTCGGGAAGGTTCTGCGGATGGCAGGTTTCTCCTGCTGCTTCCATAAGCTGGAATATCTCGGAAAGGCTGAGGAGGAGACAGATATCTTATTGGTGACAGAGGATGCCTAACCGGAGATGCAATCCTGGTTCCGTCAGGGCGGATCAAGTTAGGTGGGGGCCTTTCGGCCCTGCCGACCTGCGGGTCCCGTGCCTGGCGATCTGGACGAGGCGCAGGACGGCTGGTGGGGATGGGCTGGTGCTGTGAGCCCTCCCCAGATCTCCTTTTGGAATTCCCTCGAGCCTTCCTGGGCGCGCTCGAGGCTGGCTGGGAGCTGGGAGTTGAAGTTCGGACCAAGCGGCTATACTGTTGTTCGGCTCTAGGCATTTCTTCGAAGTTTGCCTCTTGACGATGCAATGAGGGAATAGAGTTGGATGTCGGAGGTCTGTCCGAGCGGCTAGGCCTGGACCGATTACCCCGGCGGGACTTACGAGTCTCGCCTTGCCTCTTTCCAACGTTAGCGTCGGTTGTAAGAGGGGGTAGTCGAGCCAACACCTCCTTAATCTCCTGACTAGCTTTCGCTAGTTGGCTCCTCAGCTGAGCGTTCTCCATTTTTACCGCAGTGTAAAAATCTGGGTTTGGATTAGGTGGCCGGGGCGCCAAACTTCTAGTGTCATCCTGGCCAACTGGCTGCTTGCCCGGCCGCTGCTGGACCTCAAGATTTTGCTCACCAGAGATGGCGACATGATGAGCCTCCTACCCATCATGTTGTTCCGCCTCGTTACCGTGTCTTGATCGAGTGGTCACCATAGTTGGATGTTTGCGATAGCACCAAACTGTTGACGCGGTTCTTCACCAACAGGTAATTAAGAAAATAAGAGGAAGTGATTAGTGCTTAACAATGAACCGAAATAGAGGAATGATCTTTCAATGGACTGGTGACACAATTACGTTTTTTAGGTGGTTCAAAGGTTAAAATCCTTCTACTCCACCAGCCAATATTATTGTTATATGCCTGGTATTCTTTTACAGGGTATTTCCTTACACAATAGAATCCAACCCTTTGCAACTCCCAGGGTCTCCATATTTATAGGAGAGGGCACCTGGGAGTTGGTAAGGGGGGTCATCCTGTGACCTTCTTACCTATCATATCACTTCTGTGACATTCATGATTAATTCCTAAAACCTGACACATGAAGTGTGGTCTAATCAATAGGTAAGGGGGATAATGGGCCGCACGGCCCAACCCAGTCGTGGGTGCCTGAATACGCACGTTCATGCTGCGTGTCCGAGAAGTCAGGGATATATCAGACACGTGATGTCTGATATATGCACGCTTACCTTGCGTGGTTGACTTTATAAGAGGTCATAGCTTCCAACTCCAGCTCATACCACGAGCTGGATGCCTCCTCGACCTGTGGCCTTCACAGACCTGACTCGGTCCTTAAGTAATCTTGGCGAACCTCTTGATATCCCTGAGCTAGCGAGGTAGGACCTGACGATAACAGCTCCGGTCATGGGGATCCACGTGGCTGATATAATTAGGCCATATCTCAGCTCGCTAATAGCCCGTTGGAAAATTAGGGCGTACAGTTTTATATATACAATTATTGTAATAAACTGGGAAAATATATCGCATTGCGCTGCGCACTCAATAGAAACATTTTCAAACATCTAGCACTTTCTCAGGTGTCTTATATTTATAAGGTGCTAGAGAGATTCTCTATGGAAAATTCCAAGAATTGTCAATTACCAACCAGACGTGGAATTGTTCTTTCCAAGGAGTAATGTCTTAAGACACCTTAGGAAGAAGAGGATAAGAGAAAGTATTCATATGCTTCAGCAGTTGGAAGTCTCATGTATACTATGTTGTTTACAATACCGGACATCAGTTATGCTATGTTGGAACGCTAGATTGCAGTAAAGTACATTCTCAAGTATCTTCAGAGAACAATAGATTATATGCTTGTTTATTCATGAGGTGAATTAAACCTGACAAGATATATTATTCTTATTTTCAATCGGATAGAGAAATTCATAAGTCGACGTTTGGATCAATATTCACTATTGGTGGAGGAGTTGTAGTCTGGAGAAGTATTAAACAATCAAGCATTACAGATTCAACCATGGAAGTCGAATATATAGCTGTATGTGAAGCACCTAAAGAAGCAGTTAGCTTAGAAAGTTCTATACTGATCTGGAAATTGTTTCAAATATGGATAAACCACTAATCTCTTACTATGACAACAGTGGAACGATAGCTAATTCAAATGAATCAAGAAGTCACAGGAGAAGCAAGTATATAGGAAGGAAATGTCATCTTGTCAAAGAGATCATACATCGGGGTGATGTGATAGTTGTGAAGATAGCTAGAATAATTATTAGAAATATCTAAAAATTCTATATTCATTAATAAGAGTATGATCTTGTATGAGTACGAGAGGATTAAGATCATAGATGATGAATAAAATAGTCAACAACATATTAAAGTAAGGGATCTTTAATGAATGATTCCTAGTAGTATTTTTTAAATACATGTGGTCAAGATCTGGATTGTTGATGTGGATAGACATCATAGTGAAGGTACTTTATATAATTAGACTATATATGACAAGACCGATGTGAATTAATTTCTTTATAAACATGACGTTTGTCATAAAGATTTAATTTATACCAATACAATGAACATATGTACATCAATCTAAATCATGAGTAGTCATAAACTCATGTTCATGTTTATTGGGTCTTTTGATTTGCTTGTTAAGGTCCCTTATCATAATGAGGCTAGTGACTTTTTTTTTTGTAGATTCAATAGCATAAATGGCTAGGAACATAATCTTACAAGATTTGGAATCCAAGCTTTCTTAAACGATCGAATATTGGTTCCTTTAAAGTTTAAAGGTATGGTTATTGAGCTCAAATTTATAATATGATTATAAATCAATTGTTCACTAGTGAATTAATGGTACATAAGGTACAAAAGGTAATTAGAAGGGTAAAATTATAATTTTGACCAACTCTAATTTACAAACCAATAATTGAAGGATAGAACTACATGAAGCGATTATATCAATGGATTGCACGATATAATTATGTAAATATAAATCTATAATTACTAAGAGTGCAATTTTATATTAATAGTGGAGTAATAATAAAATTAATAAATAAGATTATTTAACTAAAGAGTTTAATTAATAATCTAATTTATTGGAGCTTAGTATTATAGGTCCATGGTTTCCAAATCACATTTATACAACATTGTGTAGGGTGTGGATGTTATTGACAACATAAAAGGAGAAAAGACTAAGTTGCAAAAGGAATTAAGTTTCCAAGGAAAATGTTTAATTATTGGATAATTATATGTAACTAATTAATTATGAATTATTTAATGAAATTAACTAATATGTTTTAATTGAAAAAACTATATATTAGTTGAAAATAGTATTAATTAGTACTTCAATTAATATTCTAGAGAGAATGACACTAATTTATTATATGATAATAATTTAATGGAAAAATTACACATAGTACTATAAATTTCAACAAAAAAATTGAAAAATACAGAATTTTACAAAAATATGGATAACAGTTTGTAACAGTTCTGTGATCGCCTGTTACAATTTTCTATTTAGCATGTAAATGTTGTTTAAAAAATCGTAACATATAGTTACAAACTTGTAAATTTTAGTGACAAATTTGTAAACATTGGTTACAAAAAAACGGTATTGTTACAAATTTGTAAACTTTGTTTAAAAAAAACTCTGTATTTACGATTATGTCCGTCCATTTTTTTCTAATTTTTCCAGATTCCCTATTTTTAATATTTTTTAAAATCGTAAGTATTTTTGTGAATTTCCCTCATTTAATTAGGTTTTATAAGATAATATTAATTTTCAGTTAACTGAGATTTATGTTATTTTAAATACATAAATAATTTTTCTCAATTGGTTGAATAAATTAATGAGAAAATTGGGGAGCACCATGTGGTGCTACGTGCCAGCCAGTGACTAGCGCAAATCTAGGGCTTGACCCAATTTTGAATCATTCAATTGTATCAGTTACAATATAATATTTTATTTTTCTAATTAATTATTTAATTGGAATTTCGATTTTATTGAAATATTAAATAAATAAATAATACTTAATCCTAATGATATTAGACCTAGACTATATATAGATATTTTTCTAAGTTTTTGTGAAACAAGATTTCAAAAAGCATGAAAAATACAACGAATAATGATATTTTTCTCTCTTATTCTATTATTCTCTGATAGCCTTCTCATTTTCTCAATATCTATATCTCACGCGTTGAGTATATCTAGAGACAAAAAAAATTCCAATACATTCTATGTGTCCACACACATCCTAGTTTGTTGAGGATTGGCTTGGATGTTTGTTATTATAAACTAAAAAATAACAATGACACTTAATAGTCTACAAGAGGTATTAGTGTATCTATCTTTTGTTTTTGTGTTCATGATTTAATGTATAGATATATATTTATATATATGTTGATCCTAGCTCGGTATTAAAAAGAAATTTTTGCAATTCCGCTGCACATTCTGATTTACACATTTAAAACCAATGATTTTTGGGTGTAACAAGATACTATCTCATAACTTTAAAATGAAAAATAACATGTTTTTTGGTGACTCAATTGTTTGGTTGCTTTAAAATTATATTTACTTATTATTGCATAAAAATTACAATAATAACTCTAACCATTGAAATCATCATTGCCTAGTGACGAAAAAGAACCTAGGCTTACTATACACCAAAATGATCCTTTGGAGGAGTAGGTCATCTTCATCCACCCTTGAGTCCAAATGATCGTTGATGTCGCCAAGTGGTAAGTGTACACGGTGAGAAAGAGGAGAGAGAATTAGGAAAAATTAGAGAAAAGAGTTTTACTTTTCGATATAAATTATTTACTAAATCTATATTTTAGGATATTTATTTAAGTTTTACCTAAACTTTTACATCATCAAATATATATCCACTTGTCACAGGGTTAAAACCACGCTATGAATTTTTTTTCCTGTGATGGCCTAAGTCACCCAACCTAGTCAACCAACAACACACTCTTTCGCGCACGGAAACAGTAACGCACAAACACTAGTAAAGGCACACAATTTACGGGAGCCCCCTCCCAACTCTGTATATTAATAACAATACAGAGATACAAATGTTCATGTGTCGGACATCATACCTTGATGCCTCAGGCTCCTAGGATACATTAATAACATGCCAACAGAGGCATCGGTTCACAACCCCAACTGCCAAGGTGTTAGCTGGACCAACCAGCTTGCAACACGTCCCTAAGGCAAACCACATGCCCATTGGATAGCCACCTGTCGCACAGCCAAGCATCTGGGACAAGCACCGTTAAATTCTTCCTTCAAAGGATCAAGACACTCCACGTGGATCTTCCTAATAATCCTTAGTAACTGTCTTGTAACCACCTGATCACATCTGTTCACATGGTACCATCAACAGCCACCACGTGTATGCACTGGCACGCACCACCCAACAAGTGCGCGTGCGCATACATCCTAACATGGCGCAAACCATCCATCACTTGATTCCCACCTTTCCTTAAGCTTAGCCACACCTTAACATAGCCTAGACACCATCCCTAGGCCATGGCCGAAGAACCTCCCTAGGGCACAAGGGTCACCACCCCTAAGGAGGATTCTGGAGATTTGACCCCCTAGCAGGAACTTATATGATTTCTGCTTGGGAGACATATTTCCATTTTTGGAAAGCTTCCCAAACTAGAATGTTCAAGCCCTTTTAACCTCGTATCCTAGACCCCAATAGGATCTTTTTCGACCATGTTCCACCCAAGAAATATTAATTTGGCTGGAGTGTTTCCTTACAACCCAAGTCGTGTGCCCATGCGCGCACGTGTGTGCGCGTGCGCCTGATGTGCGCACCTATGCGTGCGTAGCCTGATGAGGGGCTAACAGACCTCCCCCACCAGATGAACTCGACATCCTCATCGAGATTCCTTGGAGATAAGCATTAACCTGGACCTCAAACTGTCATAAGGATACTGCTTTCTCCCATGCAGTGTCTGCTACTTCTTCACCCTTCCATTGAACTAGATATTTTGTCCTCTGATTCTTCTTACTGGCACTAAGTACCCACCTCCTTCTCGAATTGTTTCCTTACTATAGGAGGAGCTTGTACCGCCTGTTGCCTTGAACCTGAAGCATCATCATGAAATTTCTTTAGAAAACTCACGTGAAATGTCGGGTGCACCTTAAACCTTTCGGGCAACTTCAGTCTATAAGCCATCGCTCCAACTTTCTTTACAACTTCGAAGGGTCCGTCATATTTCTATACCAACCCTTTATGGTAACGTTTGTCTGTTACCTTCTTCCAAATATGGGGTGTAAGCTTTAACATCACTTTATACTCAACAGAAAACTCTAAATCTCGCCTACGCTTGTCAGCGTACCTCTTCATCCTTTTCGAAGCCTTAGCAAGACTGTCCCGTGCTTGTTCCAGTATCTCATTTCTATCATTTTCAAACCAATAAGCAGCCGGACAGGAACCTTGGGACTTCTACTTCGCCACCTCATGAGGTGTCAATGGTTGTCTGTAATGCCTCGAAATCCCTAATGCGGTTTAATGGCTGGATTAGTAGGCCGGGAGGGCCATAACTGTTTAATTATGCCAATAAATGATTATGTGCATGTTTATGTGAATTATATTATAATATGATGTTATATGCATGCATGTGGGTCCACATTTGATTATTAGGGTGTTTTGGTAATTTGGCCCATTGAGGGCATATTTGTATATTTGGGTTCATATTGTGATTTGTGAATGAGATCCCATTATTATGGAGATATATTCGAGCTATTTGGCATGAGACGGTCTTAGATTATAAATTAGCAGTTTTTTCATAACGGGGGTCTTTTATTGGGATATTGAATTATAAGAATGTTATTTGATGATAAATTGGGAGTTTTGAGATCAGGATGAAATTCTGGAAGTTTTGACTATAATGTCCACGGGGGTGTTTTTGGGCCCCCGAGCACTAGGTTTTATTTGAGGTTACTTAAGCTTGAAGTAGCTTGTCAGATAGAACGTACGTTAGAAAACCTCTCGTTCTTCTTTCGTTAGTTCATTTTTACCGTTCGAGGCATTTTCGAAGATATCTCAAGTTCTCGGGGTCGGAATCAAGCGAGGATCGAGGCATAGCGATCCTAGGAAATATTAGAAGCTTCTTGACCGAAGGATTTGACGAGAAACAACCCAATCAAAGGTAATCTAAGTTTTAAGTTTTGAGTTTTTAGAGTTTCTAAGCTTAGAATTGGCTTTTGTGAATCGTTGAGTTTTTGGTTCGTTTGAGCCTTGGGATTTGATGGTTTTGAATCATTGGGAAGCTTGGGAACTTTGATTTGATGATTTGGAAGTGTTTAGGTATGTCTTTGGAGGGTTTGGGATGAAGGAGAGCGTGTTTGGGGATGGCTCTGCGTTGGGGGCCACGGCCCTGTTCTTGGGCGTCGCGGCCCTATCTCGAAGAAGCAGGTGGAGCAAGTTTGACCTTGCTAGGCACCGCGGCCCTAGGTATAGGGCACTACAGCCCTTGCTCTTGGAGTGGCTGGGGGCCGCGGCCTAAGGTGTTAAGGTCGCAGCCCTTGGACAGGTTTGAGCCCGTTTGAGTGTTTTGGCCTCAGGAACTTGGTTTTAGGCCTCGGGATTGTTCCTACTACCCGGATTAGTGGGGATTTATGTCCCGGAGGCTAGATCTTGGTTTAGGAACCTTTGTTAATCATTTTATTGATGGTGTCCCATATTTGGTTATGACTAGCTGACCGCTAAAGGACTAAAAGTCAGATTGTTCTCAAGGGTTGTTCTTTTATTCATTCTCGCTCGAATCAGAGGTAAGAAAACTACACCCTGTGTATGTGACATGCATGATTGTTATTGAGGCATGTTGGTTGATAAATGTGGACATGGATTTCATATTAAATTCTAGCGAATATTGTTTACTTGTATATGGCACTGACTAGTTAGGGATACTGACCTAAGAGTCAGAAACGGCATAAGCGTCCTGAACGCAGGGCCGAATGAAGATCAGATCTAATCAATATCAGCGTTGAATGACTCTAAGGCATTAATGCTGGACCGACCCTAAGGTCGATGAAACTTATAAGCGCTTGGCTAGTCTAAGACTAGTTACTCAGAGCCAGGGCCTAAGGCCTAGGTGACTGCTTGTCACATGGCAAGGGAACAAAGTTCCATGGTTATGACTCTATGGTCATGAGGTAGGTTATGTTGGTGACTAGTCATCATGCACCTAACCTGTTTAGGCTAGTGAAAGGTTCACTTATCTGTTAAGCCCCGGTGACCCTATCGTCACATGGCTAAAGAGAGCTGTACCCACCTTAGTGACTTTCGCGACTGTCACTTACCTGTTTTGGACAGAAAGTCCTGAATGATTATTATGATCATTGTTGATATTATATCATGCTATATTGTGTTTTCTTGCTGGGCCTTGGCTCATGGGTGCTATGTGGTGCATGTAAAGGGAAAGAAAAGCTCACCCAGCCTTGAGTGGAGAGCTTAGGTGATGATGTGTACATATGCGGCCGTTTGACCACCACGACCAAGGCATTCTCAGAGGAACAAGGGGGTTTACCCTATTTTTGCCGCTTAGGTCGGCGGGTTTGTAAATTTGAAACAGTAATGACCAGTTTGAGTTGTAAATAACTTGTAAATGTTTTTGATGAGCCCATGAATAGTTTTATGTACTTAGTAAAATATATCCTTTCCTTTTTATTGACTTTCCACCTTAGCTTGTTAATAACACTTAGAAGCACGTTTTTAACCAAAGGACTCGGGTAGCGAGTCAAATTTTTGGTTCACCATTCACCGTAACTGTTCTGGGGTAACCATGGCGTTACAACTTGGTATCAGAGCGTGCCAAGGTTAGGGTTCCTGTAGACTGGCTGGGCATGTACACACATTAAGCTCGACTCATGGTTTGGTAACTATTTATGTAGTTATATGTATAACTGCTTAAATATAGTATATATGCTTTACCTGTGTGCATGAGACACCATGTTAAACCTGTGCCCTGAAATATTATATCCTCAGCAAATGTGTGCTAATTAGTACTGAGATTGCTGGAACATACTTATTAGTATTATTGATTGTGAACTATTATGTGATACATGCTAAGTGCTAAATGCTATAAACATGTATCTGGCTGTATAGTTGTATGACTGTGGAATATGATAATTGTCTACTTGTTCTTGGACCGTAAGGCAGCAAGAGGTTTAGTTATTACTACCTGACTGGCCGTATTGATCAATGTTTCAGCAAGATATAACAAATTAGAATGAATCCAGGGCAGACAGATACTTCAGCTGGCCAAAGTGATCAAGACCAGAATAATAACAGTCAGGGTCAGGAGAATGACCAGTCACAGATTCCACAGCCAGCTCCTGTAAACTAGCAGCAGATAGTTAGTGATCTGCATGCAGTAGTGTTGAGACAGGGAGAAGAGCTTCGTCTCCTGAAACAGCAGCAAGCACCTGCAGTGGCTAGTGTATCAGAGGCACCTCCTGTGTTGGTGCTAGCAGCTGAGCAGCTGCCTGAGGTTGGAAATAAATGGGAGCCTCTTTATGAAAGGTTCAGGAAGCAGCAACCTCCAGTTTTTTAGGGCAGTGCAGATCCTGCCAAGGTGGAGCAATGGATGAGTATGATTACCACTATCCTTGATTTCATGAGGGTAACTGGTAATGAGAGGGTGGCCTGTGCCACTTATATGTTTAGGGAGGATGCCCGGATCTGGGTGGAGGTGATTACCCAGACCAGAAATGTTAATGCTCTGAGTTGGGAGGAGTTTCAAACTTTGTTTAATGAAAAGTATTACAATGATGCCATCAGGGCAGCTAAAGCTTAGGAGTTTATCAGGCTACTTCAGGGAAATTTCTCAGTCACTGAGTATGCCTTAAAGTTTGATCGTTTGGCAAAATTTGCCATAGAGCTTGTGCCCACTGATGGGACCAGGAGAGAGAGATTTCTGCAGGGGCTACAGGCCAGATTAGCCTGTGATGTACGTATCACCACTATGGCTGGGGTTACTACCTATGCATAGGTGGTGGAGAAAGCACTCACAGCTGAGGGTGTAGAGAACAGGATCTGGCGTGACAGTGCATCCAAGAAGGATTTCAGGAGGACAGGTCCTCCATTTGTGGGTTCTGGTAGGGGTGGAGGCCCCAGTGAGTAGAAGAGGAAGGTTCCTGACACCTTCCCAGTTCCAGGTCCTGATAGGCGGCCTCGTGGTATTTCAATGGGTCGTCCAGGTGGTAGTGAAGCCTATAAGTCTTATCCTGAGTGCCCTATATGCAAGAGGCATCACTTGGGAGAGTGTAGGGCAAGGGCCTACTTATCATGTGGAGCAGTGGGTCATCTTAAAAAGGATTTCCCTAAGGTAAGAAAGGAAGAACCCAGGAAAGCAGACAGCTCGACCCCAGCTCGAGTGTTCGCATTGACACAAGCAGAAGTTGAGGCTTCTCCCTCAGTTGTTATAGGTCAGCTTCTTAGTGTTGGAACCCCTTATAATGTATTGATTGATTCTTGTGCTACACATTCTTTTGTTGCTAGTAGTATTATTGATAGACTGTGTAGACCCTGTAATTTTTATGCTGTGGGGTTTGGAACTTTGTTACCCACTGGAGAGTTAGTGGTATCCAGGAGATGGGTCAGATCTTTGCCAGTGACCGTGGAGGGCAGAGAGTTGTTAGTGGATTTGATAGAGTTAGTCATGACTGACTTCGATATGATATTGGGTATGGACTGGTTGGCGAAGTATGGGGCAACCATTGATTGCAGAAGGAAGATGGTCACCTTTGAGTCTGAATGTGAGGATCCTTTTGTGTTTGTTGGTACTGTGCATGGACCTCATATACCATTGATTTCTATTTTGAGAGCTAGGGATCTATTGCAAGGAGGTTGCATTGGATTCTTGGCCAGTGTGGTTGATTCCACTCAGGTCGTGCCAGTGAGACCAGAAGATACTAGACTTGTAAGTGATTTTATGGATGTGTTTCTAGAAGATTTTCCAAGGTTGCCACCACACAGGGAGATTGAGTTCGTTATAGAACTGGCACCAGGGACGGAGCCAGTGTCTAGAGCACCTTACAGAATGGCCCTAACTGAGTTAAAAGAATTAAAGGTACAGTTGCAAGAACTGTTAGATTTGGGTTTTATCAGACCTAACTTCTCACCTTGGGGTGCGCCAATTCTATTTGTGAAGAAGAAGGATGGTTCTCTGAGGATGTGTATTGATTACAGAGAACTGAATAAGCTGACAATCAAGAACAAGTATCCTTTGCCAAGGATAGATGATATGTTCGATCAGTTGCAAGATAAGAAGGTATTCTCAAAGATCGACCTTCATTCTGGTTATCATCAGTTGAGGGTCAAGGAGGGAGATATACCGAAGACTACTTTTCGTACCAGGTATGGGCATTATGAGTTCTTAGTCATGTCTTTTGGATTGACTAATGCCCCTGCTGCTTTTATGGATCTGATGAACAGAGTGTTCGAGGATTATCTGGACCAGTTTGTGATCGTCTTCATCGATGATATCCTGGTATATTCTCAGTCTGAGTCAGAGCATGAGCAGCATTTGAGGTTGGTTCTACAGAGACTGAGGGAACACCTATTGTTTGCAAAGTTCCAGAAATGTGAGTTCTGGTTATCTCAAGTATCCTTGCTTGGGCATATTGTCAGTAAGGAGGGATTAAGGTAGATCCCGCAAATATTGAAGCGGTCAAAGATTGGCCAAGGCCAAAGAATGCTTCTGAGGTTAGAAGTTTCCTTAGATTGGCAGGTCGCTATAGGCATTTCATGGAAGGGTTCTCAAAGATTGCTACTGCATTGACTGAGCTAACACGCAAGAGTCAAAAATTTGTGTGGTCAGATAAGTGTGAGAACAGCTTCCAGGAACTGAAGCAGAGATTGATTATAGCTCCGATTCTGAGTCTTCCAACAGATCTGGAGAAGTTTGTGATTTATTGTGATGCTTCTCATCAGGGTTTGGGCTGTGTTCTAATGCAATTAGAGAAGGTAATTTCTTATGCTTCTCGTTAGATGAAGGAGTATGAAAAGAGATATCCCACACATGATTTAGAGTTGGCGACTGTGGTCTTTGCTTTAAAGATATGGAGGCATTATCTTTATGGGGAGAAGTGTGAGATCTATACAGACCACAAGAGCCTGAAATACTTCTCCACTCAGAAAGATTTAAATATGAGACAAAGGCGTTGGCTGGAGTTAGTAAAAGTTTATGATTGCGAGATTTTGTATCATCCAGGAAAAGCCAACGTGGTAGCTGATGCTTTAAGCCGGAAGGGTCCGGGACAAACTCATGGTATGAGACTGATAGCCTGGGAGTTAGCAGATGATATGACCAGAGCTGGTATAGAGTTGTTGGTGAGCCAGTTGGCTAATATTACACTACAGTCTACGCTATTGGAGAGAATCAAGGAGGGTCAGCTGAGTGATCCACAGCTGATCAAGATTAGAGAGGATGTTCTGGCTAGATCATCCAGATATTATACAGTGTCTGAGTTAGGCTTGTTGAGATACAAGGGGCGGATATGTGTTCCATTAGACACTACTTTGAGGTGAGAGATTCTGGATGAATCTCATACTACACCTTACTCTTTGCATCCAGGAACCACGAAGATGTATCAAGATGTGAGATCGTTGTATTGGTGGCCAGGGATGAAGAGAGATGTAGTAGAGTATGTGGCTAAGTGCATGACTTGTCAACAGGTCAAGACTGAGCATCAGAGGCCGGCAGGCTTATTGTAGCCTCTGGATATCCCAGAGTGGAAGTGGGAAGACATCATGATGGAATTTGTGGTGGGCTTACCCAGGACTGTTAGTCAACATGATTCTATTTGGGTGATAGTGGATCGCTACACCAAGTCAGCTCACTTTCTGCCAGTGAGGACTACATATACAGTTGACCAGTATGCAGATCTCTATGTGAGAGAGATCGTGCAACTCCATGGAGCACCGAGGTCGATCGTGTCAGATCGAGACCCTACTTTTACTTCCAAGTTCTGGGAAGTTTGCAGAAGGCCATGGGAACACAGTTGAAGTTCAGTACTGCTTATCATCTCAGACAGATGGGAAATCTGAGAGAACGATCCAGATATTGGAGGACATGATGTGGGCATGTGTGCTGGACTTTGGTGGATCTTGGAGTAAGTATCTACCTTTGATAGAGTTCTCCTACAATAGCAGTTATCAGTCTACCATTGGAGTTGCACCTTATGAGATGTTGTATGGTAGGAAGTGCAGATCTCCCATTCATTGGGATGAGACAGGTGAAAGGAGATACTTGGGTCCTGAGGTAGTTCAGAGGACCAATGAGGCCATTGAGATGATTAGATCTCGGATGCTCGCTTCTCATAGTAGGCAGAAGAGCTATGCCGATCCCAAGCGTAGGAACGTGGAGTTCCAAGTGGGAGACTATGTCTTCCTTAGAGTCTCGCCATGGAAAGGGGTGAGAAGGTTTGGGAAGAAGGCCAAGCTGAGCCCCAGGTTTGTAGGTCCATTTGAGATCCTGGAGAGGATTGGCCAGGTGGCTTACAGGTTGGCTTTGCCACCGACGTTGTCAGCCGTGCATATTGTGTTCCATGTATCAGCTTGAGGCAGATCTTTCCTTTAAGGAGCAGCCAGTTCAGATACTTGACAGAAAGGACAAGGTCCTCAGGAATAAGACGATACCTTTGGTTAAGGTATTGTGGAGGAACAACAAGGTCGAGGAAGCAACCTAGGAGCTGGAGTCAGATTTGCAAAGTCGGTATCCCGAGCTGTTCAGGTAAATTTCGAGGGTGAAATTTCTGTAAGGAGGGGATAGTTGTAATTCCTCAAAATCCCTAATGCGGTTTAATGGCTGGATTAGTAGGTCGAGAGGGCCATAACTATTTAATTATGCCATTAAATGATTATGTGCATGTTTATGTGAATTATATTATAATATGATGTTATATGCATGCATGTGGGTCCACATTTGATTATTAGGTTGTTTTGGTAATTTTGCCAATTGAGGGCATATTTGAATATTTGGGTGCATATTGTGATTTGTGAAGGAGATCCCATTATTATGGAGATATATTCGAGCTATTCAGCATGAGACGGTCTTAGATTATAAATTAGCAATTTTTTCATAACGGGAGTCTTTTATTGGGATATTGAATTATAAGAATGTTATTTGATGATAAATTGGGAGTTTCTGAGATCAGGATGAAATTCTGGAAGTTTTGACTATAATGTCCCCAGGGGTGTTTTTGGGACCCCGAGCACTAGGTTTTATTTAAGGTTACTTAAGCTTGAAGTAGCTTGTCAGATAGAACGTACGTTAGAAAACCTCTCGTTCTTCTTCCGTTAGTTCATTTTTACCGTTCGAGGCACTTTCGAAGATATCTCGAGTTCTAGGAGTCGGAATCAAGCGAGGATCGAGGCATAGCGATCCTAGGAAAGATTAGAAGCTTCTTTACTGAAGGATTTGATGAGAAACAATCCAATCAAAGGTAATCTAAGTTTTAAGTTTTGAGTTTTTAGAGTTTCTAAGCTTAGAATTGGCTTTTGTGAATCGTTGAGTTTTTGGTTCGTTTGAGCCTTGGGATTTGATGGTTTTGAATCATTGGGAAGCTTGGGAACTTTGATTTTATTATTTGGAAGTGTTTAGGTATGTTTTTGGAGGGTTTGGGATGAAGGAGAACGTGTTTGGGGATGGCTCTGGGTTGGGGGCCACGGCCCTGTTCTTGGGCTCTGCGGCCCTAGCTCGAAGAAGCAGGTGGAGCAAGTTTGACCTTCCTGGGCGCTGCGGCCCTAGGTGTAGGGCACCGCGGCCCTTGCTCCTAGAGTGGCTGGGGGCCGTGGCCCAATGTGTTAGGGCCGCAGCCCTTGGATAGGTTTGATCCCGTTTGAGTGTTTTGGCCCCAGGAACTTGGTTTTAGGCCTCGGAATTGTTCCTAATACCCGAATTAGTGGGGATTGATGTCCCGGAGGCTAGATCTTGGTTTGGGAACCTTTGTTAATCATTTTATTGATGGTGTCCCATATTTGGTTATGACTAGCTGACCGCTAAAGGACTAAAAGTCATATCGTTCTCAATGGTCGTTCTTTTATTCATTCTCGCTCGAATCAGAGGTAAGAAAACTGCACCCTGTGTATGTGACATGCATGATTGTTATTGAGGCATGTTGGTTGATAAATGTGGACATGGATTTCATATTAAATGCTAGCGAATATTGTTTACTTGTATATGGCACTGACTAGTCAGGGATACTGACCTAAGAGTCAGAAACGGCATAAGCGTCCTGAACGCAGGGCCGAATGAAGATCAGATCTAACCGATATCAGCGTTGAATGACTCTAAGGAATTAATGCTGGACCGACCCTAAGGTCGATGAAACTTATAAGTGCTTGGCTAGTCTAAGACTAGTTACTCAGAGCCAGGGCCTAAGGCCTAAGTGACTGCTTGTCACATGGCTGGGGAATAAAGTTCCATGGTTATGACTCTATGGTCATGAGATAGGTTATGTTGGTGACTAGTCATCATGCACCTAACCTGTTTAGGATAGTGAAAGTTTCACTTATTTTTTAAGCCCCGGTGACCCTATCGTCACATGGCTAAAGGGAGTTGTACCCACCTTAGTGACTTTCGCGACTGTCACTTACCTGTTTTGGACAGAAAGTCCTGAATGATTATTATGATCATTTTTTATATTATATCATGCTATATTGTGTTTTCTTGCTGGGCCTTGGATCATGGGTGCTATGTGGTGCATGTAAAGGGAAAGAAAAGCTCACCCAGCCTTGAGTGGAGAGCTTAGGTGATGATGTGTACATATGCGGCAGCTTGACCACCACGGCCAAGGCATTCTCCGAGGAACTAGGGGGTTTACCCTATTTTTGCCGCTTAGGTCGGCGGGTTTGTAAATTTGAAATAGTAATGACCAGATTGAGTTGTAAATAACTTGTAAATGTTTTTGATGGGCCCATGAACAGTTTTATGTACTTAGTAAAATATATCCTTTCCTTTTTATTGGCTTTCCACCTTAGCCTGTTAATAACACTTAGAAACACGTTTTTAACCAAAGGACTCGGGTAGCGAGTCAAATTTCTGGTTCACCATTCACCGTAACTGTTCTGGGGTAACCATGGCGTTACAACTTGGTATCAGAGTGTGCCAAGGTTAGGGTTCCTGTAGACTGGCTGGGCATGTACACACATCAAGCTCGACTCATGGTTTGGTAACTATTTATGTAGTTATATGTATAACTGCTTAAATATAGTATATATGCTTTACCTGTGTGCATGAGACACCATGTTAAACATGTGCCCTGAAATATTATATCCTCAGCAAATGTATGCTAATTAGTACTGAGATTGCTGGAACATACTTATTAGAATTATTGATTGTGAACTATTATGTGATACATGCTAAGTGCTAAATGTTATAAACATGTATCTGCCTGTATAGTTGTATGACTGTGGAATATGATAATTGTCTACTTGTTCTTGGACCGTAAGGCAGCAAGAGGTTTAGCTATTACTACCTGACTGGCCGTATTGATCAATGTTTCAGCAAGATATAACAAATTAGAATGAATCCAGGGTAGACAGATACTTCAGCTGGCCAAAGTGATCAAGACCAGAATAATAACAGTCAGGGTCAGTAGAATGACCAGTCACAGATTCCACAGCCAGCTCCTGTAAACTGGCAGCAGATAGTTAGTGATCTGCATGCAATAGTGTTGAGACAGGGAGAAGAGCTTCGTCTCCTGAAACAGCAGCAAGCGCCTGTAGTGGCTAGTGTATTAGAGGCACCTCCTGTGTCGGTGCCAGCAGATGGGCAGCTGCCTGAGGTTGGAAATAAATGGGAGCCTCTTTATGAAAGGTTCAGGAAGCAGCAACCTCCAGTTTTTTTCCGTAACTGTTCTGGGGTAACCAGGGCGTTGCATTGTCTTCCAAATACTAGCTCGGCAGGACTCACCCCTGTGGTTAAGGACTAGTGGACATTGTAGTAGTATTGTGCCACATCCAGCAGCTCCACCCAGTTCCTCTGACTCGCGGTAACGTAGTGCCTTAAATACTCTTCCACTAACTGATTCTTTCGCTCGGTCTGACCATCTGTTTGTGGGTGATTTGCAGTAGAAAACTTCAAATCTGAACCCAACATGTTGAATAAGGTGGTCCAAAAACGCCCTGTAAACTGAAAATCCCTATCACTGATGATGTCAACTAGAATGGCAAAATACTTCACCACATGTTTCATAATCAACCCAGTAGCCACCTCTGCTGGACATGCATGTGGTGCAGGAATGAATACACCATACTTCGAAAAACGATCAACAACAATCAGAATCGATCTCATTCCCCTCATGTTCAGGAAACCGACAATAAAATCCATACCAATGCTCTGCCATGGATACTCCGGAATAGGCAAAGGTTGTAGTAAGCTTGCCTCCCTTTTCCTTTCAGTCTTGTCCTGTTGATAGACTAGACACGTTCAGACATATGCCTCCACGTCCTTATCCATCCTAGGCCAACTGTAAGATCTAGACAACAAATCCATCATTCTTTCCACACCTGGGTGACCCGCCCATTGTGGATCATGCGTTTCCTGCAAAAACTCAGTTCTCAAACCCCCACCTTTTGGAATGAACAACCTGCTACCCTTGGAATATAGCAAGCCATCCTCTAGCCAATACCTGCGCACCACCCCCTCCGTGACCTGTGCTTTCAGTTTGTCATACTCATAATCGAGCAAGGATTGCTCCCTCACCCGGCTAAGAAAGGTTGTCTCAACCTGAGACAACGCTGCAATGTAAGCTTCCACTTCCTTTCGACTAAGAGCATCAACGACTTGGTTCTGCCTTCCTGGTCTGCGAACCCATACAAAGTCAAATTCGGCTAGATACTCCTGCCAACGTGCCTGTTTTGGGGTCAGCTTCTTTTGAGACTTGAAATAGGTGTTGGCCACATTTTTTGTAACCACCGTGAATCTCGTCCCTAGCAAATAATGTCTCCAGACATCCAGGCAATGCACGACCACTGCCATCTCCTTCTCATGAGCTGAATACATTTGCTCTGCATCTTTCAGCTTTCGGCTTTCAAATGCAATTGGGTGTCCCTCCTGCACCAGTACTCCGCCCAATGCCCTATCGGAGGCATCAGTGTGCACCTTGAATGGCAACTCAAAATCAGGAAGCCTTAGGACAGGCTTCAAAGACACTGCTACCTTCAATTTCTCGAAGGCTTATGTGCATTCCTCATACCAGCACCATTGCTTATCCTTTTTCAGTAGATCGGCCAGGGGACTCACTCTCTTGGAGTACCCCTTGATGAACTTACAGTAGTAGTTCGCTAGCCCCAAAAACGATCGAAGATCCACCTCCTTCTTTGGAGCAGGCCAATCTACTGTGGCCCTGATCTTGTCCCTGTCCATTCTCAGTTTGCCTTTGCTAACCCAATGTCCTAAGAACTTGACTTCTTGGCGACAGAACTCACATTTTTCTTTCTTCACATACAGCTTAAACTCTCTTAGTTTTTAGCACACCTGCCTTAGATGTCTCATGTGGTCAACCAAAGTGTTACTATATACAACAATATCATCCAAATAAACAACCACAAAATGATCCAAAAACTCGTATAGAACATCATTCATCAGATTACAAAATGTGGCAGGGGCGTTTGTCAAGCCGAAAGGCATGACCAAAAACTCATAAGAGCCGTACCTCGTCACACATGTGGTATTAGACTCGTCCCCTGGTGCGATCCTGACTTGCCAGTACCCTGACCTGAGGTCTAGCTTGGTAAAGTACGTGGCTTTGGACAGCCGGTCAAACAAATCCAAAACATTTGGTATCGGGCGAAGTGTTCTCTTTCTATGAAATCATGTTGCTTCTAAAGGCTGTTCTTCACTGTCACCTTATTTAATGCCCTGTAGTCCACACACATTCTCATTGATCCGTCTTGCTTCTTTTGAAATAGAACTGGGGCACCGTTGGATGGTTGTATTAACCCAACGTCAAGGAACTCATCCAACTGTTTCCGCAACTCCGCCAGTTCTGTAGGACCCATCTTGTAAGAGGCCTTGGCCGGAAGCCTGGTCCCCGGTTCCAACTCGATCTTGTGGTCGATTGCCCTCCTAGGCGGCAACTCTCTAGGCAACTCAGGTGATATCAAATCAGCAAACTCTCTCAACACTTCTGCCATAGAATCGGGTACTTCCACCACCTGGTCCGGTTTGATCTCTATCAGTGCGCGACATAGGCTTCATTTCCCCTCTTCATTCCTGATTTGAACTGCTTAGCCGATTGCAGTTCAATGCCCTTATCCTTACTTTGGTTTCCAGCAATTGTTTCGACAAAACATGGACTTCTCTCATCACATATTATCATGCCTCGAAGATGCGATACTACCATGGCCTTCGCCGCACTCAAGAACTATATTCCAAGGATTAAATCAAAATTGTCAAGAGGCACAACCATAAGGTTGCAGTCTTCCTCCCAAGTGCCAACCTTCAATTTGATGCCAGTCGCACCTTGTATCGGTTTTGTCTCTGAATTCACAGCCTTCAATTTTGTAGTACTTCGAACAACGTTGAGACCCAGTCTCTCTGCCTCTCAGTGTGCCACAAAGTTATTCGTGGCACCAGAGTCCACCATGGATTTTAATTCTTTCCCTTTCACAAATGCCTTGACGTACAACAACCCTTTAAATTGGGTCGTCGTTCCTGTTGTCAAGGCGTTTAGCAACTGTAAAGGGTTCAAACGAGATGGTCCCTCCTCGTTCGCGGCTTCCCTTTCCTGGGCAACCATCGCATTCACCTTTCCTTTGAACTGACATTCCCGTGCCAAATGAGGGCCATGGCAAATAAAGCAGCCCACGCTATTTTCCTTGTTGTGGTTGTTAGAGGCGTTGGAGGAACCCTTTTGTTCGTTCCCTGCCCAACCCTCCTTCATTTTCCCCTCATTCCTTTGTCCTCCCTTAGGACATGAAGGCTTGTTTTTTTTCTTCTTCTTCCCACCGTTCGACTTCTTGCTAGAATTTCCATGCGAAGTCAGGGTCGTATACTTGTAATCTACCAGTTTCTCAGCGGCAACGATGGACGTGGGTAAATCTGTCACCGTCTTCCTTCTCAGTTTAGCATGTGCCCAAGGCTGAAGTCCTGATAGAAAATTAAACAATTTGTCCTCCTCGGACATATTTTTGATATCCCGCAACAAGGAACTAAATTCCTTCACGTAATCTCGTATTGTACTTGTGTGTTTTAGCTTCTTGAGAGACTCCCTGGCAACCCATGTCGTGTTGCAGGGAAGGAACTGATCTTTCAATTCCTTTTTCAAGACTTCCCATGTCTCGATTTTGGGACGGCCCGCATTGGCATCATCTTCCATCCTAGTTCGCCACCATAACTTGGCATCACCCTGAAGATACATGCTAGTGATCGAAACTCTTTCAGAATCAGGGGGCCCTGAAATATTGTTCTACATCCCAAAGGAAATTTTCCAATTCCTTGGAATCACGACTTCCAGTGAAAGTTTTCAATTCTGACACCTTGATCATGGAGGAACCCCCAGAAGACTCAAAAGTCGTCCCCTGATTAGCCACCGCCCTTTTCAACAAAGCCATATCCGCATCCAGCGCCATGGCACGGTCTTTCACAGAACGTGACAGGGCTAAGACATCCTCAGACAACGCCTTAATCTTCCCAGATAGATCCCTCTCCATTCAGTCATGGCATGATTGATCACACTGATCTCTTCGGTAGCATCCATATGCAAGTCTGTGACAACATTTCGAAGGATGACCAACTGCTCAATATGTTCTTCACAAAGAATGAACAAATTGACAGTGTTATCATCCGGCAGAGTGCGAACGCTTTCCTCGAGCCTTTCCACCCTTTCTCTCAATTCTGCCATAGTAACCATTGCTTCTTAGTTCCCAACACGAAGCATGGGCTCTGATACCAGTTGTCACTGGGTCAAAACCACACTACGAATTTTTTTGCCTGTGATGGCCTAAGTCACCCAACCTAGTCAGCCAACAATACACTCTTTCGCGCACACAAACAGTAACGCCGAGCAAACACCGCACACACTTGTATATCAAGTAAATACAATAACACAAACACTAGTAAAGGCACACACAGTTTATGGGAGCCTCCTCCCAACTCTGTATATTAATCACAATACAAAGATACAAATGTTCATGCGCCGGACATCACACCCTGATGCCTCAGGCGCCTAGGCTACATTAATAACATGCCAACAGAGGCATCGATTGACAACCCCAACCACCTAGGTGTTAGCTGGACCAACCAGCTTGCAGCACGTCCCGCTCGCAAGCCACATGCCCATTGGATAGCCATCTGTCGCTCAACAAAACATTTGGGACAAGCGCTGTTAGATTCTTCCTTCAAAGGATCAAGACACTCCACGTGGACCTTCCTGATAATCCCTAGTAACCGTCTTGTAACCACTGATCACATCTGTTCACAAGGTACTATCAACAGACACCACGTGTATGCACTGGCACGCACCACCCAACAAGCGCGCGCACATCCCAACATGGCGCCACCATCCAACACTTGATTCCCACCTTTCCTTAAGCTTAGCCACACCTTAACATAGCCTAGACACCATCCCTAGGCCATGGCCGAAGACCCTCCCTAGGGCACAAGGGTCACCACCCCTGTAACGCCCTGGTTACCCCAGAACAGTTACGGTGAACCGAAAATTTGACTCGCTACCCGAGTCCTTTGGTTAAAAACGTGCTTCCAAGTATTATTATCAGGCTAAGGTGGAAAACCAATAAAAAGGAAAGGATATATTTTATTAAGTACATAAAACTGTTCAGTGGCCCATCAAAACTTTTACAAGTTATTTACAACTCAAAATGGTCATTACTGTTTCAAATTTACAAACCCGCCGACCTAAGCGGCAAAAATAGGGTAAACCCCCTAGTTCCTCTGAGAACGCATTGGTCGTGGTGGTCAAGCGGCCGCATATGTACACATCACCACCTAAGCTCTCCACTTAAGGCTGGGTGAGATTTTCTTTTCCTTTACCTGCACCACATAGCACCCATGAGCCAAAGCCCAGCAAGAAAACACAGTAATGCATATAGATATTAACAACTGATTATTATTATAATCACACAGAGCTTATAGCTCTAAATAGATGAGTGAGTATCACTTGAGGTTCTAATAAACCATACTGAGTGACTGACAAGCAAGTCACTACTTTAAGCAGATGAGTGACTGCTGAGTAAGTCACTAGCCTTAACAGATGAGTGACTGCTGGGAAAGTCACTAGCTTAAATAGATGAGAGACTGATAGGTAAGTCTCTAACTTAAACAGATGAGAGACTGATGAGTAAGTATCTAACTTAACAGATGAGTGACTGATGGGTAAGTCACACAAGCGCTTTTTAGTTTTCATCGAACTTGAGGTCAGTCCGGCATTAACGCTCTTCTGAGTCATTTAATGCAGATGTCGATTAGATCTAATATTTACCGGCTTGCATTGAACTCGCTAAGACCGTCCTGACTTATGAGTCAGCACTGTGTGGCCAGTGCCCAATACCACTATCAAACCTGACTAATAAGTCACAGCTTCACAGTTGATACTGACACCTTTGCCAATTCTGACTAATTAGTCAGTACCATGCACAAGTGAGCAAGATTTGCTAAGCATTCAATAATCAATCCATGTCCACATTTACACAATCAACATGCCTCATGAACAACCATGCATGTCACATATGGGGTGCAGTTCTCTTACCTCTGGTTCGAGTGAGAATTAATATAAGAATGATCTGTCTTTTTGTCCCTTAGCGGTTAGGTGGTCATAACCAATTATAGGATTCCATCAATAAAATATTCCCGGACCAAGACCTAGCCTCCAGGACATCAAATCCCACTAAACCGGGTAGTAGGATCGATCCCGAGGCCTAAGGTTTGAATCCCTAAGTCAAAAACACACTTTTGGCCAAGATGGCCCTCAAGCGCCACAGCCCTTCCCAAAAAACAGAGGCAACTCGCCTCAAGCACCTGCCTCAAGCGCCGCAGCCCTTCCCCAAGCGCCGCGGCCCTTAGGCCTCTTCAGCACTACCTTCTTCTTCAACAAGCTTAGGTCGCGGTGCTCTCGAACAGAACCGCGGCCCCACCCAAAATTCATCCAAAAACATTTGTTTTTCTCCTTTAAACATATTTGAAAACCTTATAAAAACTCTCCCAATATCACTAAGCAATGCCACCAATTATTACCACAACTTATCCACCATATAACCATCAAAACCCAAGCTTTACACCAATCAAAACTTCCTCAAATTCCCCATTCAATTATCAAAACTCCAAACTTTAAAACCAGCTCAAAAACAGGGCAAAACACTATAAAATAGGACTAGAACCTTACCTTAAGCTTGAATCTAAGTCCTCTTCAATGGTTGAGCTAAGTCTATCACCTCCAAGCTTTGATTTCCTAGCTTAATTCTTCAATTTGGGATCGAGAACTCCAAGGAAGATAAATGAGAGATGATGAACGTGAGGGAAGAAGCTTGGCTCTATTTTACTCTATTCTTTCTACAGGTTACCAAGGTCATATAAATCCTAGGGGTGAAATGACTATTTTGCCCCTAGGTAATTTAAAAGCTTCTAAAGACTCCCAAGGGTAAAACCACCATTTTCAACCTATCTCGTTAATCATAATTAACGCTCTCCAATTCCCGCTATTCTCAATATTCCCAAATACCAATTATTCTTATCCAGTTACCCTTTAATTCCCAGTAACGCTCTAATCACCGAAATACCCCGAGACTCACCCCAAGCCCCGAGCTTAAACCTATTATGACCAAACCGATGGTTTATATTCAGAGATCGTCTCATGCCGAATAGCTCGAACAAATCCACATTATAATGTGGCATCAACAATTAATCACAAGCATGCACCAAAATATACAAATATGCCATCAACGGGCCAAATTACCAAAATACCCCTGTAATCAAATGTGGACCCACATGCATGCATTTAACATCATATTATAATATAATTCACATAAACATGCATATAATCATTTAATGGCATAATTAAACAGTTATGGCCCTCTCGGTCTACTAATCAATCTATTAAACCACATTAGGAATTTTGAGGCATTACAACCCCTAAGGAGAATTCTAGAGATTTAACCCCCTAGCAAGAACTTATATAATTTATGCTTGGGAGACATATTTCCATTTTTGGAAACCTTCCCAAACTAGAATGTTCAAGTCTTTTTAACCTCTTATCATAGACCCCAATAGGATCCTTTTCAACCATGTTTTACCCAGAAAATATTAATTTGGTCGAGTGTTTCCCTATGACCCAAGTCGTTCGCCCATACACGCGCGCGCACCCCTATCTGCACGCACCTACACGCTCATAGCCTGATGAGGGGCTAACACCACCATAGTTATGTGGTGTTGCCTATAGTGGGTTGTTGTTGTCAAGATTAGAAATCAATGTACTCGGAATTGATCATTAATATGTTCATATTGATTATATATACCAAATCAAATTACAAATTATACCCTTCCTAATTAATATAAATAAAAGTTTGATCAATTTACATTGAAAATTAACTAAAAATAATAAATTCATGATATCCCATATTCATTATATATCCTTGTGTCAATTTCTTCAACTTTCAACTTTTCTCGCGAGACATTCGTTTTCGCCAATACATCCACGTATTTCTTTTTTTCCCCTTCGTTGCAAACCATTGAAGTTCTATAGTTTTCGAGTAAGTGCAAACAAAACTTCAAGAAAAACAAACAAACAATGTGTGTTTCTTTACCTAATCAAATTTAGGAAGATCATCAAAAAAAAAAAATTAAGATCAAAATCTTCACTTGTACCCAGGAATATGATGCCATCTAATAAATAGTGCAAAATGATAAACAAATCCCCCAAACTTTTTTTTTTTAAAAAATATTAAGATTTAAAATTGTAAAACTTCAGAAAACTAAAATACATGTTCTGGATTAAGTTAGAAGACTCCAACCACCAAACATGAATCTTCAGCGTGAATTTTTTCATCATTACAACACCACCACGAAATCTCAGTAATAAATTAAACAGACGAAACATTTGAAAATGAACACGAAAAAGGAACTATGCCGCATGACTTTACAAAAGATTAAAACTCAAGAAGCACAGTCGGTGAACCACATCACTAGCCATTCCAATTCTCATTCCTGTAAAATTTTAGTATAATTTGTTTCCAGTTGAACTCTATGCCGCAATCCTCTGTGCACACCTCACCTTGTATACTATGACAAAAAGACTGGCAACCTATTTACAGAGTTCTTGGTCATATACAAATGAGATTCAAGTTATATTAACTAGAAGCAAAAACCAGCCAGAGCAATTACAAGGAAAAGAAAAAAAGAATGTAGGAAACCACCCATCCAGAAAGCCTCAAACTTCAAATTTGCCTGGGAGAGAGAAGAATATCACGCATTCAATGCTACTGCATTAAGAAAGAGATCACTTGACAGAATAATTTTAACTACCCTTTCTTTCCACATTTTTCTTAGTTGAGCTTAGTTCTGACACGAATGAAAAACTCACCCTATATCTCCCAACTTTTGGAGCAGCGGAACATACAGAAGGGTGCCTAAATCTGCGACCAAAAAAGAATTTGAAGAAAACACTCTTTACCCAGCTATGGCATCTTCAATGCCTGCTTTAATTGTGCAAATGCAGCAGGGTGCATGCTACCAATGGCTGAATTGAAAGATTCTCCATAATGGGCTGCACAAGTTTGAAGATTCTCTCTCACCGAGGCCTCAAGAGACAACTGGTAAATAGGATCTGAATTTTTTATCTGAAACATGGTACGACAAATCCATCAAACTATTCACCAGAAACAAATTTTCCAATTACAGCGTTGTCAGGTAATCTACCTGTCTTCTCCGGAACTCTTTACTTGGAATGATACCCTCTCCAGGAGGCCTGCTGGAGCCCATATTGTCACCACTGCCACTTGTGAAAAATAAAAACTTCAATAATTTACAAACAGAATTCACAAGCACACATGCCTAAGGTATACTAGTAAAAGATCTAACCTGGACTCCTCTTCAGCCGTGTCGTCATTGCCACCCAAGATTACACTAGTACACACACTGTATATAATAAACACGCACACATACACACACGCATCGTTAGAGAACAGATTTATAACTTAAGCGATCAATTTTTTACTGTCAAACTCATACCTCAAGATTAGATCAAGTTTCTCTAGAATTTTAGGCAATCCAAGTTTCAGAAATGTTGACAGGGCCAGGCCATATGTCTTCCTCTGGATGGCAGATACATTATCGACCTATGAACCAAGCGAAAATTTGAGCAATGAAGAAAAAGAAACTAGAGCAGTGAGATCTCCATAAATAAAACACAATCTTCATAAAGCCAATGAAGCACCAAAAAGAAAGTGCATGAGACACCAAATTTACACAAAGATTACACCAATTTTGTTCTTCACTTGAAGCAAGAGCCAATGAAGCATCAAAAAGAAAGTGCATGAGACACCAAATTTACACAAAGATTACACCAATTTTGTTCTTCACTTGAAGCAAGAGCATCTCTAATTAACAAAACTTATTTCAACTCCCAAGTTAATAACCATCTTTACAGCTAAATCTAGGGATAGTAGTTTCTGAAAAACAAAAACAAAACAAAACAAAAAAGTAAAGAAATTCCAACACTCACAATCAGTGTCAATGTAAAGAAAAGTGCTTTGCTAACCTTATCGAGCCATATGTCAACAAGGCCAAGAAGAACATTTTCTTCTGTTGAGACACCTGAATTGTGAAGAAGCAAAGAAAGCGATGGTTCTGCAGTCAACTGACCTAGATAATTGGTATTTGTAACCAGTATTCTTGCCAAGATGGCAGCGGAAGATGCTTTGACGGCAGTCTTAGATGGATCGTATTCATCTCCTCCACTCAGACATATAACGATTAATTTCTAGAAACATTCAACAAAAATACCATACTGAGGAAAGGCCTTGAAAAGTCAAAATATACTAAAAAATACTTAAAATTAGTAATACAATAAATCTAAAAAAATATAATGATAATAATTATATATATAAATAAATAAACTTACTCGCAAAGTGCTGCTGATCAAGGGAGGAACTTCCATTGGGAAGCACTGCACAATAGCAACATGAGTAAGAGTGGACTGAATTACTTGAGGTCAATTGTTGTGAGTATTATGACTTGAGTCATGTCGACAAAATAATATTTGTTTTAAATACTAAAGAAAAACACCAACTGAAAAATAATATACACGAGGGGAGACATTGGCAAGGGATCATCCAAATATACAATAAAGAGCAAGGCCACAGCCCAATCTTGAGAGATTTCTTTTCTCTTTTCCAAAATTAAAAAATAAAAAATCTCTTCTACTTAATTTGATTTAGAATCATGTTTTTTCTTTTTATACTAAAAAAATTTCTTTTGCCTTTTCTTTTTTAATTATTAATAAAAAAATTCAAAGAGATGAAACAAAGTCATTCTTCAAAGCATCCAACTATTTTACTATCTATTTCCCTTGAATATTTGGAAAGTACCTGTATCAGAGTGTCAATGACTGGAAGGGTTGAAAGCAATCCTTTGTCATTGACATTTCCAACAATCAAATCAAGAAGTTTGGCAATACTGGCAGCATGCATACTTAGAAATTCCATTCCACCCAAAATGATGTAATCCTCAATGATATTGACGCTAACCTGGAACCAACTTTTGGTCAACATTTAGGACAAATAATAAAAAAAAACATACACAAGCAGAAGCAATAACCAATGATGAAGGATATAAAATATACCATCAACTTTAAAACTAAATAAATAACAGATCAACAATCACTTCGACTTCACTAACTTCTGTGTTTGAGTACTAGTTACAATTATTCTTATTATTATTTTTTTGGATTTGGGGTATTTCCGGAATAAAAGAATCTTTCGTGGGAACAGGAATGCCGCATTTAGACAGCAATAAGACACTATTTATTGATGTAGAACCAAGGGAGGAAATAGAATACCATCTAAGATGAATTAGACAGATAAGCTAAGAGAATCCAAATAATTCATAGCTTCATAAACATTTCTCCCCCATATAAACCATGAGCACTACTCTGGATGTGAGAAAAGAACAAAAAACTAGAGCTGTGCTGAATGAGTGTTGCCAAGGGTGTTATTACCAACTTGGGGCCAAGTTCTATTGAAAATTCCAAGAATCTTGATAAATGCACAAAGAACCCCATAGAAACTGTCAACATTCCTACAACTACATGATCAAAATTGATAGTTACATACTGAGTTCTTCTTACATTGGTTACTGGTATACTCAGGAAAGCTGCCAGGGTTCCAAGTAACCCTAATCCTATATAAGTAGCAGCTAAAAGTGAATGTTAAGCACATGAGAAGCACGGTGACAGTTTAATAATGCAATCTAATCCAGGATGATATAATAGACTATGCATTAGAAAAATGTTAGCAGCAGCATGTTTGTGGAAAAAAAGTTAATTTCTAGCTTCTCTTTGGGCATCAGAGGCAAAAGAATTTAAGGGTTTTCTGCTTTCATAAATCTTGGCTGGAAAATTAATAAATAAATAAAACTTTGTTTAGCAGTGATTAGTTGTTTTTCCTGCTAGTTTGAATGCTTCTCTTGAGGATTCCGTATCCTGATTCTTGAAATTCTCATTTTTGGGTCATTACAAAAATGATAGACCACGGATATTAGTAAAAGAGGGGTATATGGGTCATTGTAGCTGAGGTATTGGATGAGTTGGAATAGAGTAGTATATATAGGAGGGTAGGGAGAATGAGAGAGACCATGATGAGTGCAATGAATTCAGCAGTGGTGTTGTCATTGTCTTTTCATTTAATAATATATTTCGATTTCTTTGTTTTCTTATTGTATGTTTTAAGTGTATGTGATATAGATTTGAGGAGCTCAAGAGGAGTATATCAAGAGCATGACAATCTTTGAAGGCGATGGAATGCTTCCAATGTGATCTTTACCGGGACAATGCCAAGACTTGAATGTGGGAACGCTGATGATTGGATTATGGAGATTGATAGTACTTTTCCACACAGCAAACAACAGAGGCAAAGTAGATTGCTATAACAACTTAATCTACTATTGAAGAAGCACTCACTTGGTATAGGAGGATAGATCAAGGCCTATGCTTACTTGGGTAGAACTCCAAACATTAGTGCAAAAGCAATTCTGTTCTTTACCAATCAACCTGATCTTACAAGGAAAAGATCATGGGCAGACCATTACTGAAAGTGCTCACTGGCATCGGGCAGATTGTGGAGAAGTGCAACCAAATCTGGTGGTCATGATACAGATCTTTGACCAAGGTTATTGAGATAATTTTCCTTGAACTCATGTGAACAATCAATTGTCTCTACAAATTCACACAACTCAAGAGAACCTATTCCAGCAGCCATTCACAAGGATCTACAAGTGGCTGAAATTGTAGTTGCTCCCGATAGTCTTTTCTTAGTAAGAATTAAACTCTCAAAGTTTCAACAATGAAATCTGGAAAAAATTCCCTCACAGCCTTTTATTTAAACAATTAGCAACTGAACAAATGCAAGCTTCAAGGAGCCTTGTTCTCTCCTATCCCAATCTTTCAAGAGGATTGGTCTCTCCTAAAGAGTCAACTCTTCTCAATCCCTAGCTACTACCCTTTACAGAAAGACCCTTCCCATATATATGGACATTATTTAGAACTAAGTAATGCCAACTAGGATCCTCTAAGAACAAGACAACTCAGCCCTTAAACTTTTTTTTTTGAAAAAAGGAGATAGAGACCAGGCACTAGTCCCGACCCCCCCTCAAATAAATTAATAAACCTCGCTTATGGCGGAGGAAAACCTTGGTACAAACAAGAAAATAATACACCCCCTACAGCCCAGACTACACTATCAAAAAACTCTTCCACTCTCTGGAGAGATCCAAAAAGGATAAACCCTCAAAGCCCTTTGTGCGATACACCCAAGTAGCCACCCAAAACTTAATTCTCTCCCAAATGATTAAAGGGAGGCTAGTCTTTTCGTCAAAGATTCTGCCATTCCGTTCTAACCAAATTGCCCAAAAGGTAGCTAAAATTGTGGCCCTCCACAGCTTATTCAAACGTTTATTCCCCATTAAACCAGAGCATAACAACTGGGAGCAAGAAGAAGGATGGCACCAGCTCACCCCAAATTCAGCCCACACCTTTGACCAAATTGACTGTGCCAAATCGCAAAACAAAAATAAATGAGATACAGATTCAGCCGCCTTTTTACAACAAACATACCAGCTAGGAGAGAGGCATAGATACGGACGACGACGCTGTAGAACATCATTAACACTAAGTTTCTCCAAACACAATAACCAGCTGAAAACCTTTATTTTTGAAGGGACTTGACTTTTCCACAAGATCCTTGCCCACAACACATCCGCTCGAACATCAATAAAATTTAGCTTCTGAAAAGCGGACTTGCAAGAGAACAACTCGCTGGGATCGGCCTCCCAAACCCTCCTATCGTCCAAAATTGACGGTAACTTAACAAACTCCAAAACCCTTAGAAGCTCAATCAAAGAAATTACTTCCCTATCGAAAAGAGGCCTTCTGAAACGAAAATCCCAATCCACCCCTTCTCCCCCGTCCTTAGACTCATAATAAGTTGCCAGCTAAATACAAAATTGAAATAACAAACTGAATACAATGAATACAAAAAATACAAAGTAATTTTGCTCTTCTAGATTACTTAGGCTTTTCTCCTATTATAGACAAAACGTATGGGGGGCTTATCATTAGCCCCCCAATAATCTTCAGCCTGTCCTCTAGGTGGAATGTAGGGAACTGCTCATTAATAGTGTTAAAGTCCTCCCAAGCGGCCTCAAAATCGAGCAGTGATTACCATTTAATAAGGACCTTAGTAATGGAAGAATCTGAAGCTTTAGGTCAATGTTGCAAGACGTCTTCAGTCTCCACTTTTAGCTCCAAGTCCGATGTGAGATGAGGTGGGATTGTGGGCGAGGAATGCCGCCCTGATGGCTCGCCGAAGCTGTGACACACGGAAGACGGGTTGTATGGTTGCATGGTCAGGCAGCTGGAGCTTGTAAGCGACTTGGCCAATGTGTTGAGTAATGGGATAGGGCCTGAAATAACTTGCTGTCAACTTCTCATTGGTGCGCTTGGCTAAAGAATTCTAGCAGTATGGACGTAGTTTGAGGAATATTTGGTTGCCAACATGATATTCTTCATGGTGTCGCTTAGAGTTAGCTTGTTTTTGCATTTGTTGTTGGGCCCTCAGCAAATGCATCCGAAGGTCGTCTAGAATGGCATCCCGTGATTCCAACAATTCATCTACAGCCGATACTACAGTAGTCCCTTGTCAATATGGCAACAATGGTGGAGGGCCTCGGCCATAAAGAGCTTTGAAAGGAGTGCATTTGAGAGAGGAGTGGTAATAAGTGTTGTACCAGAATTCGGACCAAGCTAGCCATTTGGACCATTTCTTGGGGTTCTCATATGTGAACACCTTAAATAGGTCTCTAAGCATCTATAAAGGACCTCGGATTGGCCATCCGTTTGAAGGTGGTAGGTCGTGCTCCTTTTAAGTTGGGTGCCTTGGAGTGTGAATAATTGCTTCCAAAAATTACTAAGAAAGATTCAGTCCATGTCAGATATGGAGTGAGGAAGGCCATGTAATCTTACTATTTCCTTCATGAAGATTTCTGCAACTGTGGTGGTTGTGAAAGGGTGCCTTAGATTCAAAAAATGGGCTTACTTGGATAACCGATCCACCACTGCTAAGATTGTATCCCACTCTTCGGGCTTTGGCAATCCCTCTATGAAATCCATAGTAATATCGTTCCATACTTAAGCTGGGAGAGGTATTGGCTGTAGTAGGCCAGCTGGGGTGGTAGTGAGGTATTTATTTTGCTGACATATGGCACAATATCTCACAAAATTCTGTACATCAGTCCTCATACTTCCCAAAACAACTCTGCCTGTACCCTTTTATGTCTTCAACTCGCCTGCATGTCCCCCCATGGGAGTGTAATGGAATTCCATCAAAATCTGACTGATGAGGCTTGATTTCTTTGGAATATCTAACCTGTTTTTGTAGTAGAGCACACCTTGATGTAGCGTAAACCCATGGTGTGGCTGTCCCTGCTGAATATCACTTGTAATCTTTACCAACAAGGGATCGGCAGCCACTTCTTTCTCTAACTCGGCCATAAAATTCCATTCAACAGCTACTACTAATTGCTGGAGCTCTTTATTTGGTTGTCGCGATAGTGCATCTGCCACCCAGTTGCTTGTGCCACACTTATAATCAATATCGAAGTTGAGGCCCATCAACTTGGATACCCACTTTTGATACTCAGACCCTATTACCCTTTGTTCTAGCAAATATTTTAAGCTTTGTTGGTCAGTCCGAACCATAAACTTTCTGCCCATTAAGTAAGGTCTCCATTTAGCTACTGCATAAACTATAGCCATTAATTCCTTCTCAAAAATCAATTTCTTCCTTGCTTGCTGTCCCAAAGTTTGACTGAAATAAGCAATAGGCCGTCGGTCTTGTAGAAGGACTCCCCTAAGCCAAAACCTGATGCATCTGTCTCTACAACAAAAGGTTTTGAAAAATAAGGCAAGGTGAGGATTGGGACCGAAATCATGGCTGTTTTGAGGGCTTGGTAGGCGTCTTCAGCAGCTGAATTCCATCCAAATTGGTCTTTTCATAGCTGGTCCATGAGTGGTTGTGCAATCCTTGCATAATTTGCAACGAATTTTCTGTAGTACCCTGTTAGGCCAAGAAATCCCATAAGGTGTTTGAGTGTTGTAGGCGTGGGCCATTCCACCATGGCTTGAATCTTTTCTGGGTCAGCAGCCACTACTTTTTGAGAAATGATATGCCCCAAGTAAGAAATCTCCGTCTTCCCAAAAGCACATTTCTTCTTATTAACATAGAGTTGGTGTTGTGAAAGGATGCTGAAAACTTTGTCCAAATGTTCCATTTCAGATATGTTGCAGACGAGGATGTCATCAAAAAACACCAAAATATACTTCTGTAGATATGATCGAAAGATATCATTCATTAGCGACTGAAAAGTGGCAAGGGCGTTTGTCAAACAAAAAGGCATGACCAAAAGCTCAAAGTGGCTATCGTGGGTCCGAAATGTTGTCTTGTGTACATTCTCCTTCACACAAATTTGATGATGACCTAATTTGAGGTCAAGTTTAGAAGAAATCAAGGCACCATTAAGTTCATCTAATAACTCGTAAATGACGGGTATCGGGTACTTATCTAGTATAGTGGCGCGGTTGAGATCTCTATAATCGATGCAAAAGCGCCACGAGTCTTCCATTTCCTTTACCAAAAGTATGGGGCTTGAAAAGGGGTTGTTGCATGATTCCAATAGTGAGCATCTATTGTATTAGCTTCTCCACTTCAGCTTTTGATAATGAGGGTATCGAAAAGACCGCACACTTATTGGGGCTGTTCCGGACTGAAGAGAGATGGCATGCTCATGGTGTTGTCGAGGTGGCAGCCCTTCTGGTTGTGCGAAAAGGGAGCCGTGTTTGAGCAAGATACCTTGTAAAAATGGAGGACCCTCTTCTTGGCTGTCTATTTTCTACCATATTCAGCTCCACCAAAAATCCATTCTTCTCTGCTAATAATGTCTTGTACATGGTTTATAAGGAGACTAAGCTCCTACCAAGAGTCAGATCACCTCTTATTGTGGCCTGCCGATTCCTAATTCGAAACTCCATGGTTTGGAATTTCTAATCTGTGTTTCACGACGAATGTTGCCAGCCATTGTAAACCCAAGATCACATCTGCACTTCCCAATTTCATTGGTAAGAAATCGTCTCAAACATCCACCCTTGGAAGTGGACATCCTTGCACACCCCTTCATTCTTCATTGAGTCGCCATTTCCCATCGTCACGCCATAAGCTCTAGTCGAAGTAATAGGAATTTTTAGTTGTGATACCAAGTCCTTAGAAATGAAATTATGCGTAGCCCCGGGGTCGATAAGGATGATTACCTCACGGGTCCCAATTTGTCCTTTTAGCTTCATGGTTTTATTGGAAGACAATCCTGCTAATGAGTACAGAGAAATCTCTACAACCTTGTTTACTTCGATAGAGTCCAACTCAGGTGCTTCTTCGCCTTGCTCTTCGGACTCCTGCTAGATGGTGCATCATCAATCTCCTCGAGTACCATCAAGATGTCGAGTTCTTTTTGCTTGCATTGGTGGTCTAGAACTCATTTGTCGTCACAGTGAAAACATAGCCCTTTTTCTCTCTTTTATTGGATTTGTTCCTCGATTAACCGCTTGATCTCCCCTTGGGTCTGAGTGGTGATATTCCGAAAATTTGTTGGGCCAATACTGAAGCTGGGTCCTTGGTAGATCGTGCGCCTAAATCCCTCTGTTTTTTGGTGCAAAGAACTTGCAGTCCTCACCTTTTCTTCAATATCCTGGGCAGTCTCCCTTGCTTCGTCAACATTTCAAATACCTAATACCCTTAATTCAGCCATGATTGATGGTGCTAATCCATTGATAAATGTTCCAAGTTATACCTCTGGAGCTATGTTATCAAGTGGGGCGAATAACTTGATGAAGTTCTTCTTGTAATCACTCACTGATCCTTCTTGTTTAATTGATAGAAATTGATCATAAAGGGATCCCATTTGTGTAAATCTGAAAAGCTTCAGCACAAGCCTCTTCATCTCTTCCCAACTCAATATAGCCTTCTTTTTTACTCACATATTGATACCATAGCACTGCATCACCAGATAATGAAATGAAGGCGCTTCAATCTTTTCACTTTCATCATAATTGTAGCAAGAAAAATACCTTTCTGCTTGCATAATCCAACCATCTGGGTTCTCTCCATCAAATTTCGGCATTTTTAGTTTCCTCAATCGATGCTCCTATCGTTGATGGCCAAAGATCTGGGTTCTTCCTGAGTTAAAATCTTTGGCCCCGTGACTGTCCCTTCGTCCCACTTGTTCGGGTGTTGCCCAAGACCCACTACCGTTGTCCTTGGATGCTCCTTCATTAGAGTTCTTGACTTTCGTCCCTTTTCCCCTACTTCCTTCTAAGTTTTGAGCCTTTCTTGATCTTTCTTGATTCTCCATGAAACTCTGAAGTTGTTGCAGCTGTTGTTGCATCTGCCTACCCACTTCTCGAATAGATTCTTTCACTGTAGCCATCTCCAATTTCATGGCTTCCATCTCCTTCTCAAGGCTGGCTGAAGTTTCTAACTGCTCAATTGCCTTCTTGGGTCCCATGTTCGCAACTCACCACACCAAAATTGATAGTCTTTTCTTAGTAAGAATTAAACTCTCGAACTTTCAACAATGAAATCTGGAAAAAATTCCCTCAGTCTTTTATTGAAACAATTAGCAACTGAACAAATACAAGCTTCTGAGAGGCTTGTTCTCTCCTATCCCAATCTTTCAAGAGGATTGATCTCCCCTAAAGAGTCAACTCTTCTCAATCCCTAGCTACCCTTTACAGAAAGACCCTTCCCATATATATAGACATTATTTGGAACTAAGTAATGCCAACTAGGATCCGCTAAGAACAAGACAACTCAGCCCTTAAACTCATAATAAGTTGCCAGCTGGATACGAAATTGAAATAACAAACTGAATACAATGAATACAAAAAATACGAAGTAATTTTGTTCATCTAGATTGCATAGGTTTTTCTCCTATTATAGACAAAACGTATGGGAGGCTTATCAGCTCCACAATGAACCTCCATTGGAAGTGATGTTGGACTCACCCGAGATGGATGGAGGTGCTCGAAAGGTAAGGGACATCGACTTGTCAATTTGAGAGTATTAGGACCCATGAAACCCATTAGAGATTTCATGATTACGATCTAAAGCCCAACCTGATGAGCCCAAGTACTAGGTCAAATGTTTGGAGCAAAGCTTTCAGACCCATGTGTCATCTCTATTTAGCCCAACAAGAGGAAAACCTCTACTCTAAATACCTGAGTGTACTTTCGATAACCTAGGGGTTCTTATCTCTCCCACACACTAGCTCCACCCATGGTGGAAGGAAAAGATGGGCTCATTGGTCTCGGTCACAACTTCACAAGTCACGGTGGTGATCAAGATTCCAGCAGCAGCAATCATTGCTGGGTTGGGGAACGATGTGATGAAAGGAGGCAATGGAGCTCGATTCCTAAGACTGGTCGTCATACAAAGGAAGTCGATACGATTACATAGCTGAATTTTAGACAAAGGAAGAGGGAATCATGCGACTAGAGATGAGAAATGGAAAGATGCGAACAGAATGGTACCCGTCATGGATTGTTTTGACAGGTCTGAGATTGGTGTTGAACTTGGTCCATTCTTTGAAGGATATTTTGAGGGACGACACTATGAAAATGGTAGGCAGGAATTGTTGTAGAAGAAAGATTTCTTTATCCAAGTGTTCTTGAGGAGCTTTCATTGTAACCAAGACTAGAATTTATTAGTGGTCTTCTTGTTGATAAAACCATAGCAGGGCTCCCACCTATATAACACTAGCTACATCCATGGCAACTTGAGAAGATGCCATAAATATGGCTAGTTATCAAATTTGCACTAAAGTTTGGTTGACAATGTCTCTACTTACTATTGCTTTGGCACTTGCTAGTCAAATGCTTCTTGCCATTGGTTATTCCCAATGAAATTATGAACAATTTGGTCGGGTGATGTACAAAACTCTATAGATTGACTTAGTGACGGGACAAAGCCTAGCCATTCTATTATTCCTTGGGTTTGGTGTTAAATCTAGCTTATCCACCACAAATTCAAAACTTTTGGATGTTAGCTGGTTTGGTTTATCGTTTGTTGCTAGATCCCAACCAATGAACGCTTTGGCATTTGTTACGGATGGACTCTATTATGGAGTTTCAGACTCTGGATATGTTGTCTAGTCCATGGTGCATCCACGTGAGGTAAAGCTAAATGGACAGCAATCAACAAAGCTTGAGAAGCTGCCACAAGATTTTGGGGGCTTAGTGGAGGAAGATACAGATGGAAATAGAAAAATAGGTGTGGATGAGGGTAGGTCACTTGATTTATCACTTGGTGAATGCAATTTGAAAAATGGAAATCATGCTAGCTTGAATGCAAATAAAGATGTGGAGAAGATGAATCATGGGATTGATATTACTTCTCATGTGATTTGGTTTGCTAATGAGCTTGGAAGTACACTTAAGAAGAGATTTGTATTGTATGCTAAGATGGGAATTGACAGAGGAGACTTGGAACTACCGTGCTTGAGTGACTATTTAACAGAGGATGAGCAAAGCAATGGTATTTTGGAACTCTTTCCATTGTCCTTCGACTTGAGAACAAGGTGAATGTCGTGTGGTTGGCAATGAGACCTCAAATAGTGATAGCATTTAAGTATAGAGGGGTGTATTGGTCATTGTAATAGGAGTAGTCAAAGAGTTGGAATAGAGTGGTATATATAATGAAAGGGATCTTGATGAGTGTAATGAATTGAGCAATTACTCTGGGGAGAGTTTTGGTCTCTGGAGTACCCAAAGGGTTGTCTGTCTTTTCATTCAATAATATACTTCAACTTCTATCTGATTTTTAATTGTCGTTCTTAGGGTATGTGCTATTGATTTTGAATACCCATATATATATATATATATATATCTCCCTCTATCACCTATGTGTTATCAATATCCAAGATCTATCATGAGAAGCTTGGTTTATTAAAAAAATAAATAAGTGTTTTGAGGATATGGTGGTCATGGTTCTAAAACAGGTAATACATCAAGATAGTGACGCAATCTTTCATGTTGTTGATGGGTGATCACTTAAAAAAAAATGTTCGGAAAATACAAAATGGAATTTATCAATACAAAAATCCATGAAGATCTACCATGAGGATAAAAGAAAATTGATTTATACCATGTTAAAGAGAATAAGAATGAGATGAAAAAAAAATGATTCTAGCATTGTATTTGGCAATGTGAAGAAACTTTTATGTCCAATCCATTATACCATTAAGATAATCATTCTTTTTGTTTGGTCATTCACAATGATATCCAACTTATTTCGGTTAAATTTTTAAGTTTAGTACACTGCATTATCATTGCCTGGTCATTTAACCCATTACACCATCGTTATGTAGTTCACACATTAATGAATATACATAGCCTAATCAAACAAAAGTTGCAAATTGACATTCAGATATACTCATAAGAAAGCCAAAAAAACATATCTTACCTGCAAGTGGTCAAAACTCCTTTCAATGATGTCCACTAGGCAAGGGAAGCATGCTAAAAGTTGAGGCACCATTGAAGGAGCATAACAAAGTGTGGCTTCCCATAACTGCACAAATAAGCTAACAATATATTGGTGCAATAGAATACAAATAGAAGATCATTCAAGGATAAAATTAAATGGTAGCTAACCAGCATGCTGTCCTCCAGAAGATTGAGCTCATCTGGGTTATTTATATCAATTCCCTTCTGCAGAATGGGCAGTAGCATATTGTAACAACAAGGCGATTGATAGCCTAGTGCAACAACAAAGTTCTTGAGAGCAACTAGAAGTTGAATCTGCAGAAGGCTTTCACCAGAAGACTCCTCCCAAAACTTAGAACAAAAACAAAACAAAAAAATCAGAAAGTGAGAGAAGCTTGGCATGTCCTCTCAAGGAACAATTTGGAAACAAACCATTTGACCCAAAGAATGAACAAAAAATCAACCATAATCCTGTAACTTTAAAAACCCTTCACAACTAGCCAAATTGTGATATTGAGCAAGATAACTATGGTCAGGAAACCGATGTGAAAAAACTCAACTAATCCAAGCAATCAGAGAAGAAACATATATTCCACGGTATTGAACAATGCAGAATAAAATCCTTATTAATTCGCCACTGGTATCTTCAATTTAATTATCAATTGCAGGGTGCTTTGAACCTCAGTCCATCATAAAATGATTTATCATCCTCTCCCAAATCTCTTTAAACCTCAACATCTAAATCCATGGTGAATTATTTGTAGAACAAATTTTGTGATGCTATAGGCTCTAACCACGAAATGAACTTATAAAGAACGTACAAGACAAAGTCACAAAAAGTAAACTTGGATGCTCTCAAGCAGTCAGTTGGATTTACAATGTCAAGCCTGACACTATAATTCAAGATATATATATGTATATACATGTATATAAGAGGCATTTACAAGAATTTGAACCTCTCACCACTCACACACGCAGTCACTTACAACTTGAGTTAGCCTCAAGTTACATATATACAAGGAACAGTTTGCCCTTAGTCCCAGATAGGGGTTAGCCAAGGTAGAAACATCACAGTGAAAACAAAGCAAGTTTCTCATTTCAGATAGAATAGGAAATTAAGTGCCAAGGATTACACTGCATATGTAAATTGCTAAAAAAAAGTATGTACTAGTTTATGAGATATGTTTTTTTATCCAACGGTCGGTAAAGAGGAAGTAAAGGGAAAAGCAGACATAAAGAGTAAAATGGGCAGTTTGGTTGGAGAGAAAAGAGTGGAAGAGAAAAGAAAGGTGAGACCGGCAATTTTTCTTTCTCCAGAGAAGGGGTGAGAACTTTTTGAAACAAGTGTAATACAATATTTCTATTTTGCCCTTAATTTTAAAAACAAATCACATGTCTAGAATATAACTTGTAATTTCAGTAAATAATTATTTCTATCATATCAAACAGCATAAAATAAAATTAGTACATTATCAGCAATTAGAAAATTAGGACTGCTGGCAAATTTTGATTAGTTACCTTTTGGAAAAATAGCACCAATTTGTTTGCAAATGGAATAATTTCCTTGACATGACCTGTCAGAATGGAGATCAAATTCAAAACCTGTACCTGGAAATAATGAAACAAAAAAGCTATCGTGAGATTAAATTCTCATTGCAAATTACATGATATCTTGCTTTTGCATAATTCAAATGCATACGTCCAAGTTTTCCTCTCCCAAACATTTAGGGTTTGGCAGGAATATCCATTATTCAACAAAAAATATAATGTACAATATTAAAACTAAAACCTCAAGGTTTAAGGTAAAAGCTGCAAAGCTTATTGTAGGAAGAGGTCAAGAAATATAAAAATAATTAATATAGAACTCATAGTATCATTGTGCAACAGCAGCTATATTTACCTTTGAATCAAATTCTTGGACCTCCTCGACCAACTTGAAACATGAATCCCAACACACGGGAAGAAGATCAGTGAATGCTCCCTCTAAAAAGTTAGCATCTTCAATATGCAGACACAACGACCTACAGGCTGCCAACTAAAGCCAATAAAGCACAAGCTTAGAAGTTGAACTATGTAGGTAATACACTTTGGAAAAAATGAGCATGTTTGAGAATAATGCCCTATGCACCATACTCTAACAGAGAGGTCTTTGTCTTGTAGCAATTTGATCAAAGCATAGTATACTGGTCTTTTAGTGTCATCTTTAATCTGCCAAAAAAAACCAAACACATTATACTCTAATATCATGTCAAAGGTATTACAAGAAATAAATCCAATGGGAAAAAACGCATACAAGGACAAAAACACATGAGGTGGAAAATTCATCTTAACTTGCATCTTTTTATCTGGAGTAAATGAAAAAACTCCACTAATATATATACATACACACACATAAATATTTATCCATTCCACGGCTTCTGCAAATAGAGTACAGTAGCACAATTATACAAACAAAAAAAAAAATTCTCCTAGTTTACTGACCAGAAACACAGTTAAATATCTTAAATGTGAGCATGCAATTAGCAGCAATGAAGCAAGAAACATTGCAACTGAAAAAAATCTTTGCATCTGCCACCACTTGACATATATTGAGAATAAACTTCTATATGCTTGTACAGCTCCTTCGAAACCATAATACTTTTAAAATAGGAAAAATCAAATAAATCTATCACCTCAGAAACCCATTGTCCCAATATAATTGCGACTTTCCGATGGATGATACGCATATTTGGATGATCATTTGAGAGATCAAGTGATAATGCACCATTAAACCTGCAAATTTACACATTAAGAAGACAAAATCATGTAAATATAACAAACCCAAGAAGATATTAGAGCCTGAAATAAATAGATATGTCAAACTAAAACTAACTTAAACAGACAACCGACCGTACAAACCAACTCTCTAGCTAAATCACAACTATTGCTTTGAACCTAGCCTTTAGAAGTGTGAACAAGTCAAGTTATCATAACCATTTCTGGCACTATTATTCATCAAAACAATTGACGCTATCAGATGGGGCGAATTCAGGCACTTTAACATGTTTAGAACAAAATATTACAATCCTTCAACAATAGTGTACCAACCGTATGCACTATTTTCATCAAAACTGTATGCATAAAATTGGGGCTAACATTAAAATGCATCATGCTACACACACCCTTTCCCCACCCGAACCCCGCCTAATTAACACACTAGACCAGATATCAATTCTATCAGGTTATTAAGTTTAACCAGTCAGCACACTTTTTTTAGTACTGGTTCCTCTTGATAAACCCTAATAGGCAGAAAACTCGAACATTTTGCTATAGAGAAGAATCAAACTACAGATCTCATGGAAGCAAATCATGAGCCTAACCACTCAACCTACCCCTCACGGGTAATCAACGCACCAATTTAAATGCAGCAATAATTCATGAATTTTAATTTAGAAGGATAAACTAGTTAGTTCACAATATAGATAGCGAAGTAAAGAATTGACAGACCAATCTTTAAAGGTCATGTAATTTGAAAGCTCATAATAAACATATGCAGCAGCAGCATAAGCAGCATCTTTCAGAAGAAGCCCTGGAGTGATTTCAGTAACTGATGTTGGGCAACCATTCATTGCTTCTTGAAGAATTGAAACCACAAGAGGACCTAAAAGCTAAAAGGTAGAAATCTAAATCAAATAAGTAGATAATTATTTACTCAAGCCAAAAGAAAAAGTAAGTTATTTATTCAGCAGAAAACATTTTGGGTTATTACATAACAATAAAAACCACCAACCTCGCTATGGTTATGAAACAAAACAATGTACAAAGCCTCAGCACAAGGCCTCAATTTCTCCGTCCACTGAATCATATCCTGCTCGTGATGAAATGATTCAGGGTTGTGGTACAACTCCTCCAAATCATGAGGTGTTAAAACAAAGTACCTGTAGAAATATAAGTTGACAATTTAAATGAAACAATATTGTTCAAATTGCTTGTCTGCAACAATCATAGCCATTGTACTTTCTCAACAAATGCTTAAGGTAATCAGAAAACTAAGAACAAATTCTGAAAAATGATTTTACAGCACATTAAATGCTATTAGTAACCTCAATAATATCATTGTAGACAACCCTGCATTGTAACCTAATTCTGATACTGCAGTATAGTCTGTTTGGTTAACAAAAAAAAAAATTCATATGTCAGGGAGGACTAGACAACTGAATAGATGTCAAGGAGAAAGGTTCCCCTCAAAAGAGAAAAAATGATGATGCATGTGAAAAAAAAAAAAAAAACTATATAAACTTTTTAAGCCTGGATGAAAGGTTCCCTCTCAGAATTGCCCAGATGGCTCACAAATAAATGTTGATGACAAAGCACTCAGTGACTTCTTACATACCTAACATTTCCCAAGGGATACCAAGAAATATCACATTTGGACCATTCCTTCGAATAGTCACAAACTTATAAATTAACATAGTAAAGCACAACTTCAAAAGAGAACACATGCATGTAAAAACAGAAGCTATTATAAATAATCAGGATGATTTTTGTTCATGCACATCACAAACTTTACAAGTTAAACTGGATCAGGCCATAGCATGAAACAGACTGAAGCAAAGGTCAGAGCACTATTACCTTCTTATTAACACATTACATAAGAGTAGTATACGATCACTTGGCATGAGGGAAGTTAGGACACCATTAACAGCATTGGATATGTTTTTCTTCATCTGCTCTAGTGTTACTCCATTTTCTTCCACTACCCGACCTGTAAGACTTCGCTTGTATTCTTTACATTCCAACACACTTTTCACCATTACCATACATTGTATCAAAAATTGCTCAAATGATAATGCATCTGGCTCGGGATCTGTTATCTTATTTAAACAGAAAACCATGACAAGTGGAAGAACACTTTTATCGCTGAACGAAAAAGGATGAATTTCTTGAATTTTAATTAAAACCTTCATCAATTTAATGCATGCTCTCTTTATAAAGTCCCAAAATTTAGCGGGTCCCTTCTGAAAAGTTGAATCTGCCAAAAAATGCATGGAAGAACAAGCAGCTGTTTAGAATCAAATTAACAATCATAAATCCAATCCTTCCTTTTAGCTAAAGCACTGCATAAATATAATCAATGAAATATATTTTCCACTAAGGCCTCCAATCATAAACTTATAACTCTGTAATATTAGTCGCAACAAATTTAATTTACAACTTATATATCTTCAATCCATCTAATTTCTTTTTTCTAAAGTAAGTTCCCCACCCAACCCTACAATAATGCTAAGTAGGTACACAAGAGAGACTCAAACCTCAGCCTTTACCCCACCCATCTTGGATATCAGATTCTTCTAATATAATGAAGACACAAAGAGCAGGCAAAAAAAATATATAAATCAAAAACAAAAAGGAAACAGTGAGTCTTAAAGTGCTGTTACAACATTAATAGAGAGGGGCATAGAAAATTGCTAGTCTTTGATGGGTCATTTAAAAAAATGAAAGGTTACCTTGTCATCTTTCCTTTCTAATCCAATTTTTTTCATTTAAGAAATTTACTTTCCAAATTTCTTTTTCTTTTTCATGAAACTAGGATCCTCGCCTAACTCTTTAATATTTGGGGGCCAGAAACTATAGTAATAATTGCTATGTAGATACCCAGAGGGACTCGAACCTCAAACAAAAGTTCACCCTATAGTAAACATGTCTGACCATTTGAGCTATCCCTCTAGGGTGAACTTTTGTTTCCTATCAAAAGCACATAATCTTACAAACAATTGATAGTACAAAATTCAAGAAATGACAAATCTTAAAATAGAAAACACTCATTCGAAGCAAAAAGAAATGTACAGCTTTATAGTCTTATAAGGAAAACCACCAGAAAGAAGACAAGTACCAAATTATATCCCATAGAAAAGCAGTGTTAATATTTCTTCAACATTTTCCCAAGTAATTTCCAACCCTAAAACCAAAGACTGCTTAACGTGGTCCATATTAATGTACATTTACTTAGTTTCTTGTGGAGAAAGACAATATGTTCGACAACAGTTTTATAATATGTATCAAATAATGATAACAGCTAATCACTCGTATAAAAAATAATCAATATCTTACAGTATGGAAGAAATGATTGAACAGCATTCAAGATCACAGGAGAAACTTCCTTGACTGGTCTAACCTCCTAAAAACAGACAGAAATTTACAATCAAACTTTACAGTCGTACTGGAAGAGTCGTCCATTAAACTGTTAAACGTACAAAGCACTAACAATATGAAAAAGAGAACTGGAGGAGAAATTAATTACTTGCACACTTTTTGCATCACTTGGATATCCAGAAATTACTAATTGTCTTATGATCTTTAAGCATAACAGCCATCGCTCACATATAAGATAAAGCTCCTCTTGATGCTGCTCTAGAGCATTTGAACCCTGGGAAAGCGTAGAGAAACCATGTAATATGGTCTGCACATCACATTGCCAAAGCTGCCAACTATAATCAAAGAAATGGGATGATATCTGCCAAAAAACACATCATCAGATGTAAAACTAAAAAATATAAATTTTTAGCCCTATATGAAAATTAAAGTCAAAGTAGAAAATAAGAACCATGAAAATCTCTGCTTCACCAGTACTCCTCTCCTCTTACTGGGTATTTGGTATAATTCACATTTTAAAGTCTTTGGCAATTAGATAATGCTAAAAACTAAAAATTGATCTTCAATTGTAATTCTTATAAAGCATGTAACATAAACATGGTGGGGTATGTATAATTCTAAGATGAAATTGCAATGCCAATTTGTATAAACACGGTGGGGGGTATATATAATTCTAAGATGAAATTGCAATGCCAATTTGGGGTATGTATAATTCTAAAGATGAAATTACAGCTCATTGCATTGGAGTGCCATTTTATAATCAACGCATTGTTACATTTTAAATGTTTCCAACTCCCAAACCACCAAACTCGTTTGGTTTGAAAACAATATTCTCCACCATAAAATGATCAACCGCCAGCAAAAAAAGAAACATCACTACTTATTTTCAATCACCTCTGCCACCCTTTTAGGATACAATACAACTATTCCGTTCAATGATCAAGTCCCATATGCCCCTACATATGACTAACTACATGATTCTCTTAAAAATATACCCTTAAGAAGATTTTATTTGGACCTTATTCTAATTTAATACATTGAATTCGTTTTTTTTTCAAAAAAAAGTTCAGCGCCAAATGTGAGAACCCAAGTTTGGTTAGAGAGGAGCAGCAGGAGGTCAAATAAGATTACAGGCCCAGAAAATCTACTACCATGGTCAGTGACATCACATACATGTAAAGTCAGTCAAATGGTTAAAAAATATAGTCACCTGAAAGAATAAGGATCTAATCTTATGGTGATGGGAAAAAAGAGAGCAACACCAGTACTCTTTACCTGTGCAAAGGTCCTTTGTCCATCCATTAGCCGCTTAGTGGACAATTCTTTCAAGGTTCGAAAGAGGATCAAAAAGATTCTGTGAGAAGAGAGAACATCTGCTGACTGAAGTTGTTGTGCTAAAACTGAAAAGAGATCTGGCCTGTATAATAATTCATCACATCCAATAGATCAATACGATATCATATATTACATGAATGCTTACAAAATGAGAAAACTGATCACACAATTCCTATATACAACATGCTATATAAACTTGTAGCTTCCATGCATAGAAAGTTCAACACATATAATCAAAATCATATTAGTGAAAAATTAAAATAGATTAATAAGTTTTCATAAGAAAAGAGACTAGTACTAATTATTGAAAATAATGCAAGCACAAGTGGGGAATAGGAAACCCCGCAGAAACACCAAAACACAAATAAGATCTTCTATACCAGATAGCCAAAGCGCAACTAAAAATTTAACATTATTGCAAACACTGTCCTATTGCAAATTTAATTGAACTAAACAGATATAATTTCTCATCAGCTCAAAATTCTTAGACAAATCATGTCCATTCAGTTAACCATAAAACTCCTAACAAATCTTGGGCATCACAAACTCAGATCGAAATTGCAGAGATGTAAATTAAATTTTCTTGTAAAGAAAGCCGCAAACTCTACGCGACATTGTGTGACCCAACCAGTCTACCCTATTAAATGGGAATAGGAGAGAAAACTACAAATACATATCATAAAATTATATATCGTAGTCTTTATGAAAGCAGGCATTTTTATTGAAACAGCATAGTTTCGAGTCGACAAACATCATAGTTACAAGAAGAACAACAAATACAGACCTAGAAGGGAAAAAAACTCACCATTCTACTGGATAATCAATTCGAGCAATTTTTGAGATGAGCACAGCCAACGTGAGAGCTATCTGTATCAGACATATAAAGAGCATAGTAAAAGTGGATTCTTTCACTAAAATAATGTCACCTCAAAAATAAATATATAAAAGAAAATCTCATATGAAGAGTTAGAACTCGGGCTAGGATGATGAATCTCGAACGATATATGATGAGATAGATAGATTTATATACATATATTTAGAGAGAGAGAAAGAGACCATGTTCCATTTGTAAAAAAAAGAAGTAAGGGCAACAAACACCTGATAGTTTTCTTCTCTTAAATGGGATACCAGTTTTTGCCTCAGATGTACTTTCTCCTCGTTGCTGATTCCCCTGAAGCAATATGTTCTCATTAGATGCCACTATAGATGTGATAAAAATAAATTATTTACCTTGATAAAAACATATCCTGCCCACACACATGAAAAAACGCAGATACTACAATGCTTTTACTAAATCACATACTCGCATAAATGGATTGCCTTATATATGAAATTAAAGTACTTTTCAATCAAATGAGCTGATACAAGTATCCAAACTCACACAATGTGAATTCCTGTGCTCTAAAATCTACCAATTTCACCATATGTTTCTAATATCAAAAACCAAAAGAACAATAATGAACAATGTCTCACGAAGAATCACGTCTTTTCCTCCAGTAGCGATTAATACTATTCTTGAAATACAGTGAAGCCATCAATCGAACGTCCACCTGAGGGGCCAAATGCTTGGCACTAATAATCTCCTACATTACAGTACAGAAATTCAATCAAACTAAAAGTAATTAGAATAAAAATATATCCTTTGGCTTTATTACCAAACAACATAAAAAATGGACCAAACAGTACCCGGTCTAATGAAGAAAAAAATTCAAAAAGAAAAGAGAGAGTACTCACCATGAGACAAGAGCAGAAGCCAGGCCTAGCCTCGCACTGAGCGAGAGCCTCCTCTGCTGGCTTGCGGACGCTTTCGTCGCCACTCAATGAGTTGGTCAAGAACGAGTATATCGCTGGGAGGTCCGATTCCGACAGCGCCATTACAAGCGAGCTTTCGAATCAGTGCTGCCAGAAGGCGAATAATATCACATTTTAAAACAATTCAAAATCACGAATAATCATTGTAGCTAAGCAGAATAAGAATATCATCGCCATAGCCAAAAATAATCTTAGCACAGAAAAATCAACAGTAGAATAAGTAGAGATAAAACAAACAAACAAAAAATCGACCGACCTGAGAAGATGAGAGGTTCCGATCAAGAATCTTCCGGGAAAAAGAATGAAAGCTGAGAAATAACACAGCTTCTTTGTCTCCAAAACTTGTTTTCTAGCATCAGAAGAAAAAATTAATAAAAATAAAAAAATGCCCTAAAAGTTTAAGTCCTTGAACTGGGCCTTAGAGATTATGCATTTATAAATATAAATGTTTATATATTTTCCTTCAAAAAAAATATATTGTCTATATATTTAAAGAAAATTGTGTTTTTTAATGTCTAATCTTATGTGTAATACAAACACTTATTATTATTACTATTATTATTACTATTATTATTATCATAGAGTATTGGCCCTGCCACATCATGCAGAGGGGAACTGGGGACGAAAATAGAGTTGTGTATTAAATGACCTCGCAATGGAAACAATATGGTAAATTGTTTTTTATTTTTAGAAATATCCTTGTATATACACAACAGAGAAATCAAAACAAGCTATATTCAAACTCAAACAACAATATTTTAATCAACAAACAAAAAATAAGTAAAAGAAAAAAAACAATCAGAATTCATACTAGTTCAGCTAACAATGGATTAGTTTATACAAGTCACCAGTGGGGAAACACTTGTGTGAAGAGAAGAGAAAACTTTTATATGTAAGTTCTTAAAGAAAAAACAACTCCAAGAATTTTCAAAATTCTCTCTCACAACCCTTACAAGTTCTCTCTCAGCGTTTCCCAAAACCCCAAAACTCATAATGAATAAAAACGTACCTCTACAACCTTTTCCCAAGTGAGTTCAGCATCTCTTGATCTAAGAGCACTCATGACATCCTCTAGAGTTAACGATTCTCGGTTGTACATTATTACAGTCTTCAATTCTTTGAATTGATCAGGAAGACTATTCAAAAGGATGACAGTTTGATCGTCCTCTTTAATGTCTTCTCCCATGTTGCTGAGGCCAAGGACGATTATATTCATTTCATCAAAATTCAGCTCCAAAGACGTGGTTACATTCATCTTGAAACCATAGAATTTCCCTTCAAGAAATTCTTTGTTGTAGTAGTTCTGGTCATGTAAAGTTGCTCTAACTTCTTCCATAAACTCGTAGCTGTCTTTTCTCCGATAACTTATCACAAAACATTGTCAGAAAGATTCATGACAATTGCAGATCGAGCTTATTTCATGATCAAAGTTTAGCCTTCCTTTTTCGTAGACACATCTGTTTTCATTTTTGGTGTATCTTCTTCAAAAGCTGAGTCCAATTTCTAGTAAATCAGAACAGCCATCATCTTCTCTTTCCGAAGGTTGAAATTCCTTGAACCATCAAACTTGTCCATATCAAATCTTATTATTGTGGAAGCCATTGTTGTTGCTTTCTTGAAGATTCTTGAATCAATGCCCTTTCAATCTCTGAGTTCCTCTCGTTGCCAAATCTGGCTCTGGTACCGCTGTTGTAAATACACAACACAGAACTCAAAACAAGCAATATTCAAACTCAAACAACAATACTTTATTCAACAAACAAAGAAAAAGTAAAATGAAAGAGACAATCAGAATTTATACTAGTTCAGCTAACAATGTGTTAACCTAATCCAGTTCCTCCATGAATGGGGTTCCACTATGACAAGTTCTCTGTTACAACCTATGATCAACAAAGTTCTAAGCTATACAAGTCACCAATGGTGAAACATTTGTGTGAAGAGCAAAGGAAACTTTTACATGTAAGTTCTTGAAGAAAAAACAACTCCAAGAATCAAAACTCTCTCTCACAACCCTTACAAGCTCTCTCTCAGTGTTTTCCAAAACCTCAAAACTCGGAATGAATAAAAACGTACCTCTAAAGCTCTTTCTAAATCTATATATATGAGTTTCATTTTAGAACTTTTGACAATACCATAAATGTCTCTGCTTGGTTGTAATAGTCGAATATTCCAAAATACCATATGCAACTACCAAAAAAACGTAAGGTAGTTTTTAGTGGGTTTTTAAGTCAACCGGTGGGAATTAAAATACCACAAATTCCACCTTAATTTCCATAAATTGACTTAAACCATATAATAGAGGATAGCCACTAATGTCATCCTGGTCCAATGTTCATAAGTTTCAAACAATGTTGAAACTCATTTTGTGTCAAGACCTTGGTTCCTGCCTTAGTGAGATTCTCTTCACTTGGCACCTTCTCAAGGTCAATTGCTCCTCCAATCATATCTCTTATCCAAAATAACCTTACATCTATATGTTTTGATCTCTCTTCATAGATGGGATTCTTGCACAAGTGTATGGATGACTGGCTGTCAGAAAAAATTGTTACTTTTCTCTTCATAATTTTAGTTTCTTCAAGAATTCCTCTGAGCCAAACAACCTCCTTAAAGGCCTCAGTTGTAGCAATAAATTATGCTTCTGTGGTAGACAAGGCTACAACAATTCTGTTGTTGTTGCGACTTCCAAGTGATGCAACACTCATTTAGCATAAAACAGTAAGAGGTTAAAGATTTCCTAGTATCCTTATTGATGCATAATCAGCATCAACAAACCCTTCAAGCTTGATCTTGTTCCTGCATTTAAATACACTAAGCCATAATCTCGAGTAGCCTTTAAGTACTTAAGAAGCCACTTTACTCCTTTACAGTGCTCCTTTCCAGGATTGGGCATGAAGCGACTCAAAACACTTACTGCATATACAATATCAGGTATGGTGCATATCATTGAGTACATCAAGCTTCCTATGGCCTCTGCATAAGGAACATTCATCATCTACTTCTTCTCATCTTCTGAAGTAGGTGATTGTTTTGAATTCGGGTCAAAATGTCCACCTAGAGGGACATTAACCTCTTTGACATCAGCCATCTTAAACTTTTCAAAAACTGCTTGCATGTAGTGGCTTTGAGAAAGAATCAGCTTATGATTTCTTCTATCTCTTAGAATATCAATTCCAAGAATTTTTCTAGCATCTCCCATGTCCTTCGTCTCAAACTCTCCATTCAAAACTTTTTTAAGGTTGTTGATCTTATTCAAATCATTTCCCATTATGAGCATATCTCAACATATATTAAAAGAAAAGTTTGTGAGGATGTACCTAAATCAGTATAGTACGAACAACTATCAAATCTTGATCTTGTATATCCCACTTTAGTGACAACTGAATCAAATCTCTTGTCCCATTGTCTAGGTGATTGCTTGAGTCCATAAAGAGATCTTTTCAACAAGCAAACTAGCTCCTCTCCTTCTGGTTCCACCTTAAACCCCTCGGGTTGGTTCATGTAGATAGTTTCTTCTAATCTTCCATTTAAAAATGTTGTTTTTACATCCATTTGCTCGATCTCCCAATTGTTTTGGACAGCAAGAGCAAGCATCATCCTTATTGTCTTCATTTTGATAACAGGTGAAAAAATCTCAGAGTAATCTATGCCTACAACTTGTGTAAATCCCTTTGCAACCAACCTTGCCTTGAACCTCTTGGGATCGGTTTGAGCTATTCCATCATTCACCTTGAATATCCATTCACACCTATTATTTTTTGTTTCTCAGGCTTAGGTATAAGAACCCAAGTGTGGTTCTGCTTTAGAGACTTTATTTCTTTAGTCATGACCGCTTCTAAAGTTGTGATTGCTTGTTGTCAATAGCTTCTTTGTAGTCTCTAGGTTCAATATTTTGTTGGTTGTTCATAACAACTAGAGCACAGGCAATAATATCAACTTCTGCATATCTAGTGGGGGCCTTTATTTCTATTCTAGATCTATCCCTGACCAATTGATAGCTTGCTAATTCCTCTTCTTGATAGCCTTCATCAAAGTCATGTTCTTGTATTTCAGGTTGGGTAGATGAGTCTTCACTATTGGTAGATTGAACTTCAATCTGAGTAGTGTTGTTATGTACCTGCTAACCAGCATCATTACAAGAGATACCTTTCTCATTTATTTTAAATGAAAACCATTTTCATTAAAGATAATATCACGACTAGCTATAACTTTGTTTGTTTCAAGAGACAAAAGTCTATACCCCTTAAATCCATCAAGATAACCTAAGAAGACACATGTCACGCCCCACGTTACTATGGCTGCTTCCTGGAATGATGATTGACCCTACAAACCAACACGAGTATTTCCAATGTGCTTTGTCCTCACTCGCACGCTTCTTGCGACAACTTCCCAGGAGGTCACCCATCATGAGACTAGGTCAAGCACGCTTAACTTTGGAATTCTCAAGTGATGGGCTACCGAAAAGAAGATGCATCTTGTTGGCATAGGTAGTACCCATCAATCTATTTAAGTCATCTTCAACTATGTAGTCCCATACCTACACAGTCTTAGAATCATCACACTTGACATTCCCCAGGTGATGTGGGATTGCATAGTTTTTTCCCGATCTTTCCCCCTACGGATCACGGGATTCTGACTATCACAACACATTTAATAGATCTTTTACCAAGCTTATCATCTACATTGTGTGCATAAGCAACACACCCAAAAGTCCTAACATGATTTAAAGATGGTTTCTTACCAAACCATTTCTCTTCAGGTGTCATAAACTCATTTACTCGACTAGGACTTCTATTTATTAAATAACAAGCATTGTAAAGAGCCTCACCCCAATATGCCTTACTCATACCCGATTCTATCATCAAGCGTCTAACTTTTTTCAATAAAGTTTTATTCATTCTCCCAGCCACTCCATTTTGCTTAGGAGTGTTTTTCACAGTCTTGTGTCTTTGAATACCATATTCCATACACAAATCATTAAACTCTTGATTAACAAACTCAACACCATTGTTAGTTCTAACACTTTTGATTTTCATATTAGTTTGATTTTCAACAAGATATTTCCATACTTTAAACTTGTTTAGAAATTCAGATTTGTTCTTGAGTAAGTAAACCCAAACTTTCCTACTATAGTCATCAACAATTGATAAAAAAAATAGAGATTACCTCCCTGAGTAGGTGTTCTATTTGCTCCCCATAGATCTGAATGTATATGCTTCAATGGTTTCTTTGCTCTATATTTGCTAGAACTAAATTTAAGCGTGTGTTGTTTTCCCTGCACACACACTTCACAAAATGGCAAGTTAACATGAGTGTAGTTAGGAATTATATCTTGTTTGGATAGCTCAACCAATCCTTGTTCATTGATGTGTCCCATTCTTGTGTGCCAAGTTAATGAATCTGAATTTCCTTTCTATATTACTGAGGCATGAGTTGGAGGACTAGTTTCTCCATCAAGATGATAGAGACCAGATTTCTTCATTCCCTTTATGACAACTAAAGAGCCTTTCGTAATCTTCATGATGCCTCTACTAATTCTGTAGTCGTGACCTTCATCACCAAGAGTGCCCAGGGAAATTAAATTCCTTTTCAGATTAGATATGTGTCTTACATTGTTCAGAATTTTCATGGTTCCATCTGAACCTTTTATGCCAATTGAACCAATGCCAATCACATTACATTGGTGGTCATTTTCCATCAATACTTTGCCACCATTAGTCTCTTTGTAATCCATGAACCACTCCCTTTTAGGACACATGTGATAGGTGTAACCTGTGTCCAAGATCCAATCTAGTGCATCTCTGTCTATAGAAACACAACACACATCCCCATTTGTACTATAAGGATCATCCACCAAAGCCGATGAATTTCCATTATCTTCTTCTTGTATTCCCAACAATACTTTATTAAGTGGCCAACCTTGCCACAATGTTGGCATTTTCTGGTCTCTTTTGGCCTTGACTTAGATCTTGAATGAAATCTCGATAATCCTCTCGAAGTGTTTCTCTCATGGTTTCTTCCACGAACAATGAGGCTTTCATCTTGCTTTTGCGATTGCATTCTTGCAGCCTTTTCCCAAGTGAGTTCAGCATCTCTTTATCTAAGAGCACTCATGACATCCTCTAGAGTTAACGATTCTCGGCAGTACATTATTACAGTCCTCAATTCTTTGAATTGATCGAGAGGACTATTCAAAAGGATGACAGCTTGATCCTCCTCTTTAATGTCTTCTCCCATGTTGCTAAGGCCAAGGACGATTTTATTCATTTCATCAAAATTCTGCTCCAAAGACATGGTTTCATTCATCTTGAAACCATAGAATTTTCCCTTCTAAAAAATCTTTGCTGCAGTAGTTTTGGTCATGTAAAGTTGCTCTAACTTCTTCCATAAACTCACAGCTGTCTTTTCTTCAATAACTTATCTCAAAACATTGTCAGAAAGATTCATGACAATTGCATACCGAGCTTGTTTCATGATTAGAGTTTAGTCTTCCTTTTTCGCAGACACATCTGTCTTCATTTTTGGTGTATCTTCTTCAAAAGCTGAGTCCAATTTTTGGTAAATTAGAACAACCATCATCTTTTCTTTCCAAAGGCTGAAATTCCCTGAACCATCAAACTTGTCCAAATCAAATCTTGTTGTTGCGGAAACCATTATTGTTGCTTTCTTGAAGATTCTTGAATCAATGCCCTTTCAATCTCTAAGTTCCTCTCGTTGCCAGATCTGGCTCTGGTACCGTTGTTGTAAATACACAACACAGAACTCAAACACAAGCAATATTCAAACTCAAACAACAATACTTTAATCAACAAACAAAGAACAAGTAAAAGGAAAGAGACAACCAGAATTTATACTGGTTCAGCTAACAATGTGTTAGCCTATTCCAGTTCCTACATGAATGAGGTTCCACTATGACAAGTTCTCTGTTACAACCTATGATCAACAAAGTTCTAAGCTATACAAGTCACCAATGGTGAAACACTTGTGTGAAGAGCAGAGGAAACTTTTATATGTAAGTTCTTGAAGAAAAAACAACTTCAAGAATCAAAACTCTCTCTTACAACCCTTACAAGTTCTCTCTTAGTGTTTCCCAAAACCCCAAAACTCAGAATGAATAAAAACGTACATCTGAAGCTCTTTCTAAATCTATATATATATATATATATGAGTTTCATTTTAGAACTTTTGACAATACTAGAAATGCCCCTGCTTGGTTGTAACAAATGTAACAGTCGAATCTTCCAAAATACTAGAAATGCCTCTGCTTGGTTGTAACAGATGTAACGGTCGAATCTTCCAAAATACCAGATACAACTACAAAAAAATGTAAGATAGTTTTTAGTGGATTTTTAAGTCAGCAGGTGGGAATTACAATACCACAAATATCAATAATAGAAATCATGTATTATAATCCACACCAATATATTTATCCAAAAAAAAAAAAATACAGTACTTCTACCAAAAATACACCTGAAATTAAGGTCATGATATATATCTCAATAGAAAATCTCACAATGAAGAAATATAATAATGAGACAAACCATAAGACCTAGTGTATTAGCATCATATTCTACCGCATAAACATTGAAGTTCTGATTGAGAAGTCATATTGAGAAGATCTGACTTCTCAAAAGCATAAGAGAATAAGTAAAATTAGTAAAAGTTTTGACTTATTTTTTGTGTTTGGATAGCTATTATATAAATATTTTTTTTAATGAAAAATTCTTTTTAAAGTGTTTGGATATTAATTAAAAAATATCTTTTATGAGTAAATTAGGAATAATAAAATTATTCTAATTTAAAAAATAGCTTCTCAAAAATGTATTTTGAAAAAAAAAAAAGCTAGTTATCTTACATTCTCTAAAAAAACATTTTAAATTAAAAAGACTTTTTATTTTTTACCAAACACTCAAAAGTACTATTTTAATTCTAGAAGCTAAAATAAGCTTTAAAAAAGCTAAGCCAAACATGACACTTGTACACTAAGGAAAAGTAATTAAGGCATGAAATTGTTATGTATTTAGTAAATTATAATTTGAAAATATTTTGAGATAAAAAATAATATTATAATATTCTATAGGGTTATTTGCGGCAATAATACCTATGTAGTTAGATTTATTGCACTTAAATGTCTATGTAAAAATATTGGCGGCAAAAATACCTACCGTTAGTATTTTGGTGCAGTAGTAGGTCCCTGACCGTTAACTCTAACTGAGAACCTAGTTGGCAGACACATGGCAGCATCTAATTGGTGAAATTAAATTTAGTTTATTTAATATACTAAAAATCATTACAAAAAATATTTTTAAAAATATAAATGACTTAAAATAATAAAAAAAATCAACAAAATCAAAATAAATAAATCAAAAGAATAAAAACTAAAAATTTAACTAATTGAAAAATTTTTAACGTAAAAACTAAATTTAATTGAAAAATTAAAAACTAATTAATATCTTAATATCACCATCAACACAATTTTATCATGTTTTCAAGATCACCAAAGCCTGGTAATATACTACAAATTTGAATCCATGTAGCCTAAAAAAATCACAGAGATATGAATCAAACCATTTTTCATCAATAATCCTTTCATTGAATTTTAAGAAAACAACTCCAAATCTTAAGAACACCCAAATCATTAACCAAAAACTCTTCAAGAACACCTCAGAAAATACCATTACAAAATACCCAAATCAAATACAAATCTAGAAATATTAATACTCAAATCTGATACAATCCTAGAAGTTTTAATACCCAAATCAAAATATAATTTTTTTTTAAAAAAATACCCCGTAACTTTTTTCAAAGAAGAAATTAAGATACCCAGAAATCTCCATCCCCCAAATCTTGTTGCTGTCTCAGTCACCCAGATCTGCCCCAAGCTTCAAAGTCGTCGTTGCTGTCCAAGGTCTCAGTCGCCCAAATCTGCCCAAAGCGTTAAATTCGTCGTTGAGATCTTCAAAGCTTCGAACTCGTTTGTCGCCAGTCTTCAAAGCTTCGCCCAGGTAGTCGAAGTTGCAGTCGTCATCAAGATGTGCCCAAAGCTTCGAAGTCGCCGCTGAGAACTTCAAAGCTTCGAACTTGTCTATCGCTGGCCATCAAAGTTCTGCCTAGATAGTCAAGGTTACAGTCAAGATCTACTGCTGGAAAAGAAGAAGACGAAGACGGGAAGAAGAAGAAGAAGAAGAAGGACGGGAGGAAGAAGAAAAAGTCGAGGTCTGCCCTTGAAGATGAACCCATTTTTTTTCTTTTCCAGATTTAGTTCTCCAGAATTTCTTAGTTAAAATTTATTTTTTTAGTTATCTATAATTTAATTTATTGAATTTTTTATTATTGTAAATCAATTATATTTTTAAAAATATTTTTTTAATGATTTTTAATATATTAAATAAACTAAATTTAATTTAACCAATTAGATGTTGCCATGTGTCCGCCAACTAGGTTCTCAGTTAGAGTTAACGGCCAGGGACCTACTACTGCACCAAAATACTAACGGTAGGTATTTTTGCCGCCAAAATTTTTACATAGGCATTTAAGTACAATAAATCTAACTACATAGGTATTATTGTCGCAAATAACCCTATTCTATAAATTCTATAATTAAACTGATTTTTGGATATAAAATTACTAAAATAAAAAATATTTTAAAATAAGTAATAAATAAAAAAATTATAATATTTAGTTTTATATTAATTTATTTTAAATATTTTTATTTTGAATAATATATTATTACACTTATTTTTTCAAAGCTAGATCACGTGAGCAATCGGACAGGGCATGTGCCCTCCGATGACACGTTTTGCATGTAGAGTACTTGGGGTTAGGCCCCCCAAGATCCTCTCTCACGAAGCACTTGCACCTAGTCTCGAGAAGAGAAGACCCGAGTAGGCCGTCAGAGACATACCTAGTTGGGCTTGAGACGCATGCACATAAATTACAGGTGAATAAGACATATAACCTAACAACACAATATGCATGCTCACCAACTCATATGCGACCACCAACAGGAAGGTGGCTCTATTAGTTTTTGATTACTTGTATGTAAGTGCAACATAATATAGACATCTTATATAAAAATATTTATAAAATAATTTTATATTTTTACACGAGAAATATCACACTCTAGCAACAATAACTATAGAATAATCATTTCTTGTATGTAGTTATATTAAAATTCACATAGAGTGTAGATTCAAATTTTGTCTCTTGTAGCACAAATCTAAGCCTGGAACTTATTTTGATTGAGAGATTACTCCCTAACCAGTTGTCTTCCAAGCTATGACTTGCACAATTTAAAGATGATGTGTGGTCTCCTTTGTCAATAGTAAATTTTCTAAAAAACACTTCTGTGTCTCAACTCATGAGAGTGTATGCTATTGTGTGTTGTAGAAATCAACACACAAAGCTTGAAGCTCTTATGTATGATGTGAAGAATAGGGAAGAAAAAACATTTTTCTTTTTCTAACTCTAAGACAACGAAACTAATTTCTGAAAACTGAAAAAAAAAATGCATTAGCCTTAGCTATCTCATTTAAGGATTTATTTATAGAACCTTTTTAAGTGAGTTTGTAAGTTACCCTAACCCTTACAATATTGGGCTTGGTTACCTGTCACAGTCCAATGAACTACATAGGATGTCACCCATCATAGTCCATTGTGTTTGAGTTGGTTTCCTAGAAGCATGTAATAAGACATTTTATTTGGAACTAAATAAAAGTACATTTTCTTTATAATTGATTGTTTGAATTATTATTGAATAATTATTATAAATATAATAAAATTCTATATTAATTAATGAAAGTATGATTTTGTATGCGTACGAGAGGATTAAAATCATAGATGATGGATAAAATTTTCAGCAACATATTAAAGTATATAATCTTTAATGAATGGTTGATAACACGGTTTACTAAGCATTTTATTAATTCATGTAATCTAAATCCGAATTGTTGATGTGGATAGACATCTTAGTAAATGTACTTTATAATTCGATTATGTTGATGGTGAGAACTCGTCAACGAATTAAGGTCAGAAAATTTAGAGACTTAACCAGGAACTTATGAACTTAGAAAAACTTATGGAGATTTAGAGAAAAATTGCAAAAGAGTACTGGAAGAGAACATGTATATTGCTCTTTGAATAGTCTGGCATTACAAGAGTTTTCCAACCACTTACTCTGAGGGATGGAGGTCTATTTATAGTTGGGTTCTAATGACCCCTAATACATGGTGGTCCTAGGGGAGAAGAACGTACGTAGGTACATTTCCAGAGTAATGGTGCAGGAAGTAGTGGTGCAGAAGGTCGTAGTGTTGGCCCTAATACGTGGTCAGGGGTGCTCAGGTAGTGCCTCCACTCTTCATACGGGTTCGTACCTCCACCACTTGTCGGATACGATGACGGGGTCAGGCCTATGACCTTCTCAAGTTCGTATATCCCGTACTCGACTTGGTACCTTGTACATGGTGGGTATCAGGTCTTCAAAATATGCCTTTACAATAAATATCGTTATTTTCTACTAAGTGTTGAAGAGCTTATAGGTTCTTCAATGGGGTAGTGTGGGTTCCCTTTATGCAGGCCCCGTATTCCCTATATTCAGGCATTTGTTGGGAATCCTTGTGCTGAGCTCGCAGCATAAGGCACGAGGGGCTTGGGCATCCTTACACGCATTAGGGAGGTGTCATGGCACCTGGGCAAGTTGGGCCTCGCTATGCGAGGCCCTTGCTCCTTATAAATGCGCAACAGGCAGCGAGGAGGTGTCATGTAACCTGCATACAAATGCCGAGTGCATGCGTAGGGCAGCAAATATGCGCAAGGGGCCTGGTGTGCGCAAGGCTCCAAGGGAGCATGAGGCGCCTGATGCGCGTGAGATGTCAAGTGCATGCGAGGAGCCTAATGCGCGCGAGGCGCTAGGGGCGCACAAAGCGCCAAGTGCACGTGAGGCACTTGATGCGCACGAGATGTTAGGTGCACGTGAGGCACTTTATGCCTTGTGTGATATTCTTGCAATGCGAGTGAGCCTCTAGGGCCTCACATTAGAAGAGTGGGCCTTATGGGGCTTTAGACAAGATAACTTTGGACCTTCAAGGGACCTTAGACAAGAGATGTGGGTCTTTCACCGGTGTGGAACTTTTAGCATCCACACTTTCCTCCCAGTCTATGAGAGGGCATTTAGGCACTCTGGTAGACTCTTCGGTATGGTGTCTTCAAATCATAGGTGGTGTTAGTGTGTTTCTGTAACGACCCAAAATCACTATTATGGCTTAAGGGCCTTGATTAATGTGTCGGGAGGGCATAATTGGTTTATGTTTGAATTTATTAACTTAATGCGTGATTATATGATAAGCATGCTGGTATGTCTATATGAATGTAAATGTGATTATATGCTTTAATTGTGAGAACCACATTATTATGTGAGTTAATCTGCAGCATGCGACTTGAGGCGATTCTAGGGAGCTAGTTAGTGGGAAAGTCACAACGAGGCTTAATACTTGACTTTGGGCAAGTCAAGGGGTATTTTAAGTACTGGAAGGTTATTTAGATTAGCGGGTTATGGAAATAAATAATTGGATATATATATATTTGAGGTTAGGAAGTCTAAGTGGGAATACTGGGGAATTTTACCATTTTGCCCTCGGGGACGTTTCCGGTACCCCGAGCCTCGAGATTAACTTAATTGCCTAAAATAGACTAAGTAAATCACAGAATTTGGTGGAACATTAGGAACTGACCTTCTTCCCTTCTCTCTTTCTCTCTCAAAGGAAAACCATTAGAACCTAAGGAAAACTCAGCTGGAAACTCTGTGATTTAAGCTAGAGTTTTGAGGGATTAGCTTAGTTTTAGCAAAGGAATTCAACCAGGACTGAGGTAAGGATTGAATCACACTCTTTGTTGTTGAAATTCTATGGTTTTGATTGAGTTCTAAGAGGTTTCTGGGTTTTGAAATTGAAGACTGAATTGAAGTTAGGAACTTAGGAGTTAGCTTAGAAATTGCTTAGAGAATTGGCTCTACAGTGAAGGTAAGCTCGAATTTATGGTTTAATGTTTGAATTCTGATGGTTTCATGGCTGGTTTTAGTGTTCTTAAGCTTTTGGGTTTCAGAGATTGAAGTGGGATTTTGATGAGTTTTTAAGCTAGGTTTTCGCTAGATTATGTTGCTGGAATCATGTTAGAAGTTTTGTGATAATTGAGTTATGGAATTGGGATAGTTTTGGAGGGTTTTGAGTGAGGTTTGAGAGTTAAAAATGGAGGTTTTTCTAGGTTCGAAGGGGTCGGGCCGCGACATAGTTCTTGGTGAGCCGCGGCCCTCTGAAGCTGATGCATGCTGAGGAAGGAGGGCGGGCCGCGGCATGGGGCTTGTAGGTTCGCAGTCTGTGTCTAGTTCTGAGCCCAGATGGGCTCTATTTGGGGGATATGCCGTGGCATGGGTGGCTTGAGCCGCGACCCTTAAGGGATTTTGGGATTTTAAGCATGGGAATTTTACCTAGGGTGCTCGAGATTGAATCTACTACCGTGTTTGGTGGAATTCAATGTTCCGGAGACTAGAACTTTATCTAGAAGCCCTTTTACGATCATTAATGGTATCCTTTATCTTGGTTGTGACTAGGTATAAGCTAGGGGCTCGAGAAACGAATCGCGCTCAAGAGGCATCTTGCACAATCAGTACACTTGGAAACTAAAGGTAAGAAAACTGCACCCGGTTGTGGATTTATAACGGAACTAAGGGTTCCCTGTTTGTATGTTTTATGAAGGATGGTATTAAGCCATGTAAATAGTAAACAAACGACCTAAGAGTGCCGAAGTTTACACTAGCGCACAGGGCGCGGCTCGGCCACTGGTAGCTGAGGACAGCTTACTATGCACTGAGCTCGGTTTAAGCGGACCGGAGTCAGTGGGGTAAACAGAGGGTGCTACCTAAAGTATCGACCCTGATTATCATGTGATTTAATTGTTATTGTTGATTGGTGGATTTGTCATGCTGAATAGCTTACTGTTGCCTGGCTGAATCTTGATTGTATCTACGTGCTATGTGTTTAATGTGGTATGTTAAGTGTATAAACATGCTTAAGGGGTTATCCAAATGTTATTGTTGCTTGTTATATAAAATGATATGTTTTCTTGCTGGGCCTTGGCTCACAGGTGCTTCGTGGTGCAGGTAAAGGCAAGGGTAAGCTTGATCAGCCCTGATTTGGAGAGCTCTGAGAGAAGAATGTACATGATCAGCTGCTCAGCTGCCACGGTTGAGAGGAAGACAGGAACAGAAGAACCAGAAACGTCTGGTTTGCCCTTAGAGTGGCTAATGGTTGTTTAAACTCCGGAAATTTTGTAAACTGACTTTTGAACGCTGTTCCTTTATGGGAGCCCATATGTAAAAATGTTTAGTTATATGAAATGTACCCTTTTGAGACCAAAACCTTTTAACCCTAGTTCATTAGTGGTTTCTGTATCACGTTTTTCACTAAATGACTTGATTATCAAGTCCTGCACCTTTATAAGTACACAGTGTAGCGGTGTTGGATATCCAGGGCGTTACAACTTGGTATCAGAGCATCCTAGGTTTAAGGGTTCTTGAAGACCGGCTGGACATGTACATTCGCTGCTAGAGACAAGCTCGATTCAGGGTTTGGTAATGTGTATATGTGCTTATATGCTTGTATGCCTGGAATGGATTATGAATGTTGTTATTTATTGGATTAATAGGAAGCATGAGATACTGATAGGGCCTGGCCCTTGACTGTTGTGTGAAAATATTGGGGCATGTTTATTAGCATCGTTGTGCATGTAAATGAATATTTGAATGATTAACTGCATATTATGTATGGATGAATGCTTATATATTAGCTGTTGTGTGGTAATGATGGGGCATGCTTATTAGCAATGCCAGTGCATGTGGATAAATGCCTATATTTTGATTGTTTGTGATTGGTTATGTTCCTTGGGTAGATTTTGGAGAAGCTTTTACCCTGTCATCATGGCCTGATTGCCGAGTCATTGATTGCAGATTAACTTGGATAGCTATGCGTCGAAGAAAATCTACGCGACTAGCCGGCACTAGGTCTGGGACCGGAGGTGATGACCAGGGCCAGATTCCTCCGCCAATCCCTGAGAACTGGTAGCAACTTATGGCAGATATGCAAGTGCGGTTATAGAGCCAAGATGAACATATTCATCTGCTGCGACAGCAGGCTCCATCAGGGAGTGCTGCCCCTATTGTACCACCTGCAGTGGTACCAGTTGTACAGCCAGGAGAGGTTGGGAACAGGTGGGAGTCATTATATGAGCGGTTCAGGAAGTAGCAGCCCCCAATCTTTGAGGGTGGGCCAGACCCATTGAAGGCCGAGCAATGGCTGACTATGATTACCACTATTCTGGATTTTATGAGAATAGAGGGGCATGACAGAGTGGCCTGTGCCACATATATGTGGAGAGAGGATGCCCACATTTGGTGGGAAGTGGCATCACAGACCAGGGACGTCACTTCTTTGAGTTGGGAGGGATTTAAGGACTTGTTCAGCCAGAAATACTATAATGTTGCCATCAGGGTAGCAAAAGTTAATGAGTTTGTGGGTTTGGTGCAGGGCAACATGAAAGTTACTGAGTATGCCCTAAAATTGAATAGACTTGCAAAATTCGCTCCAGACCTTGTGCCTACAAATGCAGCTAGGCAGGATAGATTTATTAGAGGGCTTAATGCTATGATAGCCCGAGCTGTGAGGATTACGACAGTTCCTGGGGGGACAACTTATGCCCAGGCTGTGGAGAAGGCTCTTACCGCAGAGGAAGCAGAGAATAAGATCTGGTGGGAAACTGCAGTAAGGCGGGAGGGTCGTAGAGTGGTGCCTCCTTATTCTGGGTCAGGTAGGGGCAGAGGCCCCAGTGATTTCAAGAGAAAGACTCCTGACACTTCGACCGCTACTGGTCCTGATAGGAGGGGTTGGGGTAGTCAGGGTGGTCGTCAGGGCGGTAGTGAACCATGGAGGAGTTATCTAGAGTGCCCGAGGTGTAGAAGACGCCATCAGGGTGAATGTCGGGCCAAGGCTTGCTATGTGTGTGGAACGGTGGGGCATCTCAAGAAGGACTGCCCAACAGTGAAGAAAGGGGAAGCAGAAAAGGTGGATAGCTTAACTCCAGCTCGAGTATTCACCTTGACACAGGCAGAGGCCGAGGCTAGTCCCTCGGTAGTGACAAGTCAGCTTTCTAGCGCTGGCTCTCCTTTTACTGTATAGATTGATTCTGGTGCTACACATTCTTTTGTTTCTAGTAAAGTGATTGATAGACTGTGTAGACCTAGTGAGTATCGGACTACAGGGTTTGAGACTTTATTACCTACAGGTGAACTGGTAGTTTCTAGGAGATGGATTAGGGCACTGCCAGTGATGGTTGATAGTAGAGAGCTTTCGGTAGATCTGATTGAGTTAGACATGGAGGATTTTGATATGATCTTAGGGATGGATTGGTTGGTCAGGTATGAGGCTACTATTGACTGCAGGAAGAAGATGGTGACTTTTGAGCCTGAGGGCAAGGATCCTTTTATCTTCATGGGTGCGGTGTGTGGACCCTGCATACCCATGATATCTGCATTGAGAGTCAGAGACTTGTTACAGTGTGGATGTATAGGTTTTCTAGCTAGTGTAGTGGACACTACCAGGATGTTGCCAGCGGGGCCGGGAGAGACCAGGGTGGTTTTTGAGTTTTTAGATGTATTCCCTGAGTTACCAGGATTACCGCCGTGCAGGGAGATTCAATTTGTTATTGAGTTGGCACCAGGGACAGAACCAGTATCAAGAGCATCGTATAGGATGGCACCAGCAGAGTTGAAGGAATTGAAGATACAACTGCAAGAACTTCTGGATTTGGGATTCATCAGGCCTAGTTACTCTCCATGGGGCGCTCCAGTTTTTTTTGTTAAGAAGAAAGACGGGACTCTGAGGGTGTGTATAGACTACAGGGAATTGAATAACTTGACCATCAAGAATAAGTACCCTATACCAAGGGTCGATGACTTGTTCAATCAGCTGCAAGGAAAGATGGTGTTCTCAAAGATTGATCTTCGATCTGATTATCACCAGCTGAGGATCAAAGATGAGGACATACCGAAGACGGCCTTCCGAACACGGTACGGGCATTATGAGTTCTTGGTCATGTCTTTTGGTTTGACCAATGCCCCAGTAGCTTTCATGGATCTGATGAACAGGGTGTTCAAGGACTTTTTGGATCAATTCGTCATTGTCTTCATCGACGACATCTTAGTATACTCCAATTCAGAAGCAGAGCACAAGCAACATCTCTAACAGGTCTTACAGAGGTTAAGGGAGCATCAATTATATGCCAAATTTAAGAAGTGTGAGTTTTGGTTGCCAGAGGTAACTTTTCTTGGGCATATAGTTGGTGCAGAGGGGATTAAGGTGGATCCATCCAAGGTGGAAGTGGTGAGAGATTGGCCAAGGCCAAGGAACGCCTTAGAGGTTCGGAGTTTCCTTGGGTTAGCAGGTTATTACAGGTGGTTTGTAGAAGGATTCTCGAAGATTGCTTCACCAATGACAGAGTTGACACGGAAGATTTAGAAGTTTGTTTGGTCAGGGAAGTATGAGGACAGTTTCCAAGAATTAAAGCGGTGACTTATTACCGCACCTGTACTGAGTCTTCCTTTAGAAGAAGGAAAGTTTGTGGTATATTGGGATGCCTCGAGGATGGGTTTGGGCTGTGTGCTGATGCAGAATGAGAAGGTTATAGCTTATGCATCGCGGTAGCTGAAGGAGTATGAACAGCGGTATCCTACCCATGATTTGGAGCTGGCGGCGGTGGTATTCACACTGAAGGTTTGGCGGCATTAACTGTATGGGGAGATGTGCGAGATATACTGATCATAAGAGTTTGAAGTATTTCTTCACCCAGAAGGATATGAACATGAGACAGAGGCATTGGTTGGAGTTGGTTAAGGATTATGATTGTGACATTCTCTATCACCCAGGAAAAGCCAATGTTGTGGCAGATGCATTGAGCCGGAGGGGCTCGGGGCAATTATTTAGTTCAATTCAGATCTTCAGGGAGTTGGCTGATGAGATGACCAGGGCAAGGATAGAGTTGGTGGTAGGCCAGTTGGCCAATGTTATTTTGCAGTCAACCCTACTAGAGCGGATCAAGGAGAGTCAGTTGATGGACGCGCAGTTCCAGGAGGTTAGACAGCATGTCTTAGCGGGGATAGCTAAGGATTATTCTGTTTCTAAGACTAGTATGCTTCGATATCAGGGGCGGATTTGTGTTTCGGCAGATGAAGAGATCAGACGAAAGATACTGGATGAGTCTCACACTGCGCCACACTCGCTTCATCTGGGTACCATGAAGATGTATCAAGATCTACGAACATTATATTGGTGGCCCGGGATGAAGAAGGATGTGGTAGAGTATGTGGCCAGATGTTTGACATGTCAACAGGTGAAGGCTGAGCATCAGCGACCAGCGGGATTGCTTCAACCTTTGGGTATTCCGGAGTGGAAGTGGGAGTACATTACAATGGATTTCGTGGGAGGTCTACCCAGGACAGTGGGACTTTATGACTCGGTGTGGGTAATAGTGGACAGATACACCAAGTCAGCTCATTTTCTACCAGTAAAGTCAACTTATACTAGGAACAGTATGTAGAGTTGTATGTGAGGGAGATAGTTCGTCTCCATGGGGTTCCCAAGTCTATTGTATCTGATCGAGACCCTATATTTACCTCTAAGTTCTGGGGAGCTCTGCAGAGAGCCATGGGGACTCAGTTGAAGTTTAGCATAGCCTTTCATCCTCAGACTGATGGACAGTTTGAGAGGACGATTCAGGTGTTGGAGGACATGCTTAGGGCATGTGTGATTGATTTCGAGGGATCTTGGAGTAAGTATCTTCCATTGATCGAATTCTCGTATAACAATAGTTATCAATCCATAATTAGAGTGGCTCCTTACGAGAGGTTATATGGAAGGAAGTGTAGGTCGTCCATTCAATGGGATGAGATGGGTGAGAGGAAGTATTTGGGACCAGACATGGTTCAGAAGACAAGTGAAGCTATTGAGAAGATCCGAGCCAAGATGCTTGCTTCACAAAGTAGACAGAAAAGCTACGCTGATCCTAAGCATAGAGACGTGAAGTTCCAGGTTGGGGACCACGTGTTTCTGCAAGTTTCACCATTGCGAGGGGTGAGAAGATTCAGAATAAAGGGCAAGTTGAGCCCTCGGTTTGTTGGACCTTTCGAGATTCTAGAAAGAATTGGACAGGTGGCTTACAGGTTGGCCTTGCCACCGTCGTTGTCGAGAGTTCATGATGTATTCCATGTCTTTATGTTGCGGAAGTATGTCTCAAATTCGACACATGTGCTGAAGTATGAGGACTTAGAATTATAGACAGATTTGTCCTATGAGGAGCGACCAGTTCAGATTTTGGATCGGAAGGACAAAGTTTTACGAAATAAGACGATTCCGTTAGTTAAAGTATTGTGGAGAAATAGCAAGGTCGAGGAAGCGACCTGGGAGCTAGAGATGGTGATGCGGAATCAGTATCCCGAGCTATTCAGGTAAATTTCGAGGACAAAATTCTCAGTAGGAGGGGATAGTTGTAACGACCCAAAATCACTGTTATGGCTTAAGGGTCTTGATTAGTGTGCCGGGATAGCATAATTGGTTTATGTGTGAATTTATTAACCTAATGCATGATTATATGATAAGCATGCTTGTATGTCTATATGAATGTAAATGTGATTATACGCTTTAATTGTGAGAACCACATTATTATGTGAGTAAATCTGCAGCATGCGACTTGATGCGATTCTAGGGAGCTAGTTAGCGGGAAAGTCACAACGGGGCTTAATACTTGACTTTGGGCAAGTCAAGGGGTATTTTAAGTACTGGAAGGTTATTTAGATTAGCGGGTTATGGAAATAAATAATTGGATATATATTTGAGGTTAGGAAGTCTAGGTGGGATTACTGGGGAATTTTACCATTTTGCCATCGAGGACGTTTCCGGTACCCCGAGCCTCGAGATTAACTTAATTGCCTAAAATAGACTAAGTAAATCACAGAATTCGGCGGAACATTAGGAACCGACCTTCTTCCCTTCTCTCTTTCTCTCTCAAAGGAAAACCATTAGAACCTAAGGAAAACTCAACTGGAAACTCTGTGATTTAAGCTAGAGTTTTGAGGGATTAGCTCAGTTTTAGCAAAGGAATTCAACCAGGACTGAGGTAAGGATTGAATCACACTCTTTGTTGTTGAAATTCTGTGGTTTTGATTAAGTTCTAAGAGGTTTTTGGGTTTTGAAATTGAAGACTGAATTAAAGCTAGGAACTTGGGAGTTAGCTTAGAAATTGCTTAGAGAATTGGTTCTGCAGTGAAGGTAAGCTCGAATTTATGGTTTACTATTTGAATTCTGATGTTTTCATGGCTGGTTTTAGTGTTCTTAAGCTTTAGGGTTTCAGAGATTGAAGTGGGATTTTGATGAGTTTTTAAGCTAGGTTTTCGCTAGATTATGTTGCTAGAATCATGTTAGAAGTTTTGTGATAATTGAGTTGTGGAATTGGGATAGTTTTGGAGGGTTTTGAGTGAGGTTTTAGAGTTAAAAATGGAGGTTTTTCTGGGTTCAAAGGGGTCGGGCCGCGGCATTGTTCTTGGTGAGCCGCGCCCCTCTGAAGGTGATGCATGCTGAGGAAGGAGGGCGGGCCGCGGCATGGGGCTTGTAGGGCCGCGACCCGTGTCTAGTTCTGAGCCCAGATGGGCTCTGTTTGGGGGCTATGCCGTGGCATGGGTGGCTTGAGCCGCGACCCTTAAAGGGATTTTGGGATTTTAAGCATGAGAATTTTACCTAGGGTGCTCGGGATTGAATCTACTATCGTGTTTGGTGGAATTCAATGTTCCGGAGACTAGAACTTTATCTAGAAGCTCTTTTACGATCATTAATGGTATCCTTTATCTTTTTTGTGAGTAGGTATAATCTAGGGGCTCGAGAAACGAATCGCGCTCAAGAGGCATCTTGCACAATCAGTACACTTGGAAACAAAGGTAAGAAAACTGCACTCGGTTGTGGATTTATAGCGGGACTAAGGGTTCCCTGTTTGTATGTTTTATGAAGGATGGTATTAAGCCATGTAAATAGTAAACAAATGGCCTAAGAGTGCTGAAGTTTACACTAGCGCACAGTGCGTGGCTCGGCCACTGGTAGCTGAGGACAGCTTATTATGCATTGAGCTCGGTTTAAGCGGACTGGAGTCAGTGGGGTAAACAGAGGGTGCGACCTAAAGTATCGACCCTGATTATCATGTGATTTAATTGTTATTGTTGATTGGTGGATTTGTCATGCTGAATAGCTTAGTGTTGGCTGGCTGAATCTTGGTTGTATCTACGTGCTATGTGTTTAATGTGGTATGTTAAGTGTATAAACATGCTTAAGGGGTTATCCAAATGTTATTGTTGCTTGTTATATAAAATGATATGTTTTCTTGCTGGGTCTTGGCTCACGGGTGCTTCGTGGTGCAGGTAAAGGCAGGGCAAGCTTTATCAGCCCTGATTTGGAGAGCTCTGAGGGCAGAATGTACATGATCAGCTGTTCAGCTGCTACGGTTGAGAGGAAGACAGGAACAGAAGAACCAAAAATGTTTGTTTTGCCCTAGAGTGGCTAATGGTTGTTTGAACTCCAAAATTTTTGTAATCTGACTTTTGAACGCTGTTCCTTTTTGGGATCCCATATGTAAAAAGGTTTTGTTATATGAAATGTACCCTTTTGAGATCAAAACCTTTTAACCCTAATTCATTAGTGGTTTCTGTATCACGTTTTTCACTAAATGACTTGATTAGCAAGTCATGCACCTTTATAAGTACACAGTGTAGCGGTCTTGGCTATCCAGGGCATTACAGTTTCTTTGCTTTGGTGGTATGTACAAACACACTTTGGAGGTGGTGATCTTCATGATTCCTTAGGATTGAATGTGAGCCTATCATTTGGTGTCGTGGATCCCAATGCAAGTGTTAGGCTTCATTCTTGACCATGGATCAAATATTGGATTCAATGGGTAGGATGAGTTTGAGCCTTCTATAAATAGGCCTTCTTCTTGAAGACAATTCTTACACCCATTTATCTTAGCTTGTTGGTGTCGAGGTCCTTTTGAGCCCACTCCTGTATGCAGGAGAAAAAGGGGTTCGATAGGTCTCTCTTTTTTGATAACTTGCTGATGTTTTATCTGGATCGATAGTAATAGTCTCTTCGGTGCACCTTGACTGTATTTGTAAGCATATGTTGACCCATTGGGTTCTTGCTATCCTTTTATATATTTTCGCGTGGGCTTGTTATTTATTGCGAGAAACGTATGTTTTCCTAAAATATTTGCATGATGACGTGGCATGTTTAAGATGCACAGGGACAACACGTGACTTGTTATTGATGAAGACCTAGTCGACCAACGACCAGGGTATCAAGAGAAAATTGAGCCGCCCGATAGGCGTAAGGAATATGTTGAGCAGTATAGAAGAAGATGTGCTAACATATGCGACTAGATCTGCTCGTAGGACCGAAGCCAGAATTCAGGGACGATTATGAGTTAGATATTTCTAGGATATTTGATTCTCTCTATATGTAAATATCATTATTTCTGTTATTATTGAAATATGCTTGTAGCACAAGTTAAGGATGGCCCATAAGCCCATATGTACATCCTTGAGCCTATAAATAGGACTCATAGGATTCATTTAAGAAGGACGCAATAATTTGTATTCAGAGAGAACAAGTGCTCTTATACACGATCTTTGTATTCCACTTCGCAGCTTGTGAAACTTAGTGAACCCTAGTTCGCTGATCGCAGGTTTCAGAGTTTACATCAATAAAAACACTAAGTTGACGTAGGTTATTACCAATCTCTGGGGCCGAACCACTATAAAATCGTTGTGTCGTTTTAGTTCTTGCGTTCAGCTCTATCATTTTAATCATTTGTAAAGACAACAATGCAATATAAATGTGAATGTATCAGACATTACATGTCTATTCCATTCCTGAATTCTCGGACACGCAGTATAAACGTGCGTATTCAGATATCCCATGTTTGGATTGGGCCATGCGGCCCATTATCCCTCCTTACCTATTGATTAGACCACATTTCACTGTCAGGTTTTAGGAATTAATCATCAGTGTCACAGAGATGACGTGAAGGGTAAAGAGATCACGGGACGACCCCCTTTGCCAACCTAGGTATCCTCTCCCTATAAATACCAAGACCCTGGGCATTGCGAGGGGTTGGAGATTTTTTGTAAAGAAGTACTTTGTAAGGGTTAACCGAGAGATATCAATAATATCGACTGGTGGACTAGAAGGATTTTAACCTTCGAACCACCTAAAAAGAAAGGAGTGATCACCTTCCCATGTTATTAATTTCTCAAGTCTAGAATAAAACTATTTTCATATTACGGTTCACCAATTAGCACTAATCCATCTTATTTATTCGTATAATTATTTGTTGGCGAAGAATCGTGTCAACAGTTTGGTGCTTTCGTTGAGAGGATTTAGATTGGTGCTATCGCAAAAACCTGATCATGGTGGTTACTCGTTCGAGACATGGTAACGAGGCGGATCAACATGATGGGCAGGAGGCCCACCATGTCGCCATATTCGATGAACGAAACCCAGAGATCTAGCAGCGACCGGGAAAGAAGCCGATGGGCTAGGACTACACCGGGAGTTCGACGCCCCGGCTGCCAAATCCGAACCCGGATTTCCTGATGGCGATAGAGATGGAGAACATACAGTTGAGGAGTCAACTATCCAGAGCAAGCAAGCATATCGAAGAAGTCTTGGCTTGGCTACCCCCTCATACAATCGACGCTAACGTCGGAAAGAGGCAAAGTGAGACTCACAAGTCCCGCCGGGATAACCGGTCCAGGCCCAACCAATCAGTCAAAACCTCAACTCAGAGTTCTACACCCACATCACACCACCACGAGGAAACTGTGTTTGAGGTGTTTCCTAGGGCCAATAAGCAATTCAGTCGATCAGTCCAAACCTCGACTCCCAGCTCGATTCCATCATCGAACGCGCCCAGAAGGGCTCGAGGTAGCTCGCGGAGGAGATCCGTGGAAGGCTTGCAAAGACATCCTGCTCCAGCCACCCCTCCCACACCACGGTCAGACCACCGAGCGCCAGATGCTGGAAATGGTAGAATAGAGCGGCCGCGACCTAACTTGATCCACCTGGACGGGACTAGGACCGCGTCACCAGTTAGGCATCCCCCGTCGCCAATAAGATACCCATCTCCTCCTCGTCCAGTTCGAGACATCCCGACACACGAGAGCAGCAGGAGAAATCCTCCTCCAGTCGGTCCTTCCCATCGCAACCGAGAACACAGGGAGTTCCCGGATCCTCACCCCCAGCAGCGGGTTCCAAGCTTTTCCAATGGGAGCTACTGGACTGGGAGCCACTGAAATGGCAGATTTGGTGGAGACCTGCGTAATCGCTTGAGTTCGGCGCAAAGCCCTCAGGCCACCTCGGGGGCCGACCTTCGAGATCGCCTTAACTCGCAGAGGGGAGATTCGGCTAGAAATGGAAGTCATTCTCACTGAGGGGACGGTCTTTCCGAAGGACGTGACAATGGGAATGTCCCACCTAACCAAGCTCAAGCTTGGAGGGACAATAACTCGCCTAACGCGTACAATGGAACTGGAGCTGCTGAACAGCCCCAGAACAACCAAGGGATCAAAGACTAGACCCTGAAGTGTTTAGCTCAGATGGAGGAGCTAATGAAGAAGCTCTTGTCAGAAAAGGAGAAGGATGAGTATGACTCGGGGGATGAACTCGAGCTCTTCTCCCCCAGCATAGCAGCCACGACGTACCCACTGGGTTTCCGGATGCCCCACTTGTCTAAGTTCGATGGAGACGGAGACCTGTCAGATCATTTGGGTATGTTCAATACCCTAATGATGGCCCATAACATCGGCCCCGAGCTGAGGTGTTTGATATTCCCTTCCACTTTGACTGGGCCAGCTAGGCAGTGGTTCAAACAGTGTAAAAAGCAGTCCATCAGCTCATGGAAGAATTTTTCTGTTGAATTGAAGAGGACATTCCGAGCTTCTCAAGTTGCCCGCGTCAAAGCTGACACCCTAGCAAACGTGAAGCAGCAACCCGAGGAACCTTTGAAAGCTTACCTGAGCAGGTTTGCAAATGTCGCGGCTCGAGCTAGGGACGCGGACGACAGTTCTAAGCTTATGGCCTTGAGGACTGGAATCCTCGTTGGAGGCGGGCTATGGAAAGAGATACAGAGAAGAGGTGTCAGCACCGTGGATGAATTCCTAAACAAGGCCCAGGAATGGATAAAACTGGAAGAGGCACGAGCATCGGTAACTGGAACCAGCCAAGCCCTTGATCAGCCCATTGGAGTGGAAACAGATGTCGTAAAAATGACTCAAACCGTTGCACAAAATAACCAAGGGGGCGGAGGTAAGAGAAAGGGGAGCAACGAGGGTGGCCAGCACGGTCCGAAGAAGAACAAGCCTGTGGAAAAATTTAAGCTAGTCTACGCAGCTTATACCGAGCTCACAAACACTAGGGAACACATTTTCCTAGCAAACTCTGCCCGCCTCCCCTGGAAAAAGTCGGAGCCTTTGAAGCACCAGTAGGCCAAGAGGGACCTTTCCAAGTTCTGTCGATTCCACAACGACATTGGCCACAACACTAACGATTGTAGGCATTTGAAGGATGAGATCGAGACACTCATCAGAGCCAGACCTTTGGATCAATATGCACAGAACAGAGTTCCTATTAGTCAGCCAGCCCCGGAAGCTCTGGTAAATCAGCCCGGGCCCCGGATAAATCAGGATACCCCTCCTCTTGTGATAGGGGAGAGATATCCACAATCTCTGGAGGCCCCCACTTGGCCGGCACGAGCAGAGGTGCCCAGAAGAGATATGTCAATGAGTTGAAGGCTCATAATGGAGTGGAATTCGTCCCTGAGCAGCATCTACCCAAACAACAGTGACTGGAGAGGCAACCAATCATTTTTACCGAGGAGAATGCTTGTCACGTCCAGTTCCCCCATAACGATCCTTTGGTCATAACTGCCCAACTCGCTAACTGATGAGTTAGGAGGATACTGATCGATAATGGGAGTTCGGTGAACCTGATATTTCGGTTTACGCTGGAGAAGATGGGGTTATCAGTCACCGAGTTGAAGGCCACCTCCATGATGCTGTATGGATTTTCTGGAGAAGGGTCGGCAGCGATAGGAACAATCAAGCTAGTAATTACCTTGGGGGAGGGGCCCGAACTGTCTCCAAACTCCTCGAATTCGTGGTCATCGATTGTCCCACCGCATACAACGCCATTCTGGGCCGACCTACATTGATAGCATTTGAGGCCATAACCTTCATCCTCCATCTCGCAGTCAAATTCCCCTCCTCCACGAGAATATGCACGGTCTGAGGTGATCAGTTCGCTGCCAGGGAATGCTATAGCATTTCCATGAAGGGAAAGTCACGACCCGGGGAACAGACGATGACCATTCAGGGCGGGGATGAGGAATCTCAGGAAGTAGGACCTATTCCTGAGATAGAAAAACCTCAGAATGCCAATGGGGAGGGTATCACCTTGAATGATGATATCGACCCCAGGATAGGCGAAGATAGATTCGAGCTCCAGGCCATCGAAGAGCTCGAGGAGGTGAACATCGACCCACAAGACCCCTCGAAGGTGGTGAAGCTCGAAAAAAACCTGTGTAGTAAAATGAAGACGGAGCTACTGATATTTCTACAAGAGAATCTAGATGTGTTCGCCTGGTCTCATGAGGACATGATAGGGATCAGCTCGGGCGTCATCATGCACACCATCAACTTGGACAAGAACGTGCCTGCAAAATCCTAGAAACAAAGGCGCTTGGGCACGACCTAAGCTGAGGCCCTAGAGGAGGAAGTAGCTCGGCTCTTAAAGTGCGGCATTATTCGTGAGGCAAAGTACCCGATCTGGGTCGCCAATCCTGTTTTGGTCCCGAAACCCAACAGGAAGTGGCGGACATGCATTGACTTTTCCGATCTGAATAAAGCCTGCCCCAAAGATTGCTTCCCCTTACCAAGGATTGATCAATTGGTAGATGCCACGGTGGGGCACGAGCTCATGTCCTTTATGGATGCATACTCGGGCTACAACCAGATCGCCATGAACTCGGCCGACCAGGAACACACTAGCTTCATGACCCCAACTAACGTTTATTGTTACAAGGTCATGCCCTTCGGGCTGAAGAATGCAGGAGCTACATACCAGAGGTTGGTCAACAGGATGTTTACTAATCAGATCAGGAAAAACATGAAAGTGTATGTTGACGACATGTTGGTCAAGTAAAAAACTGCCGATAACCATGTCCCCGATCTGAAGGAATGCTTTAAGATTTTAAGACAGTACGACATGAGGCTAAATCCCCAAAAGTGTACTTTCGGCGTTGCGTCAGGAAAATTTCTGGGTTTCATAGTCAACACCAGAGGAATAGAGGCGAACCCCGATAAAATCAAGTCGCTACTCGAGATGCCATCACCCCGGTCACAAAAAGACGTCCAAAGTCTGACAGGAGGGGTGGCAGCCCTTAATCGGTTCATTTCCAAATCTACCGACAAGTGTTTGCCATTCTACAACTTGCTTTGGGGAAATAAAAAATTCGAGTGGACCGAAGAATGCGAATGTGCCTTCCTCGACCTGAAAGCACATTTAGCCGAGCCGCCCGTGTTGTCCAAGCCAATAGCAGGAGAGCCTCTTTTTCTTTACCTGGCTGTCACAGAAGATGTGGCTAGCGCAGTACTGGTCCGGGAAGAAGACCGGTCTCAGAAGCCAGTCTATTACATTAGCAAGAGGCTTCTCGGAGCTGAATCTCGATACCCGTTGATAAAAAAATGGCTTTCTGCCTTATTACGGCCTCCAGAAAGCTCAGGCCGTGTTTCTAGTCCCATTCAATCCACGTCATAACCAATGAACCTTTAAGACAGGTTTTGCAGAAACCTAAGGCATCAGGGCGTCTTTTGAAATGGGCTATCGAGCTCAGCCAATTTGAGAAAATGTACGCGCCATGAACTGCAATCAAAAGCCAAGCTCTGGCTGATTTTGTGGCAAAGTGCACGGGATTCCAAGAAGAACTAGTGGAAAAACCGGTGCAAGCCTCGTGGAAAGTCTTTGTAGACGGCTCATCTAACGAGAATGGATTCGGGGCTGGGATCATCTTGATATCCTCGAAGGGACATCGTTTGCACTCCGCGTTCCGATTCGGATTCGAAGCATCCAACAACGAAGCCGAATACGAAGCTTTATTGGCTGGGCTAAGGGTAGCCCATGAGCTGAAGGCCAGCTCCATCCAGTGCTACAACGATTCCCAACTCGTGGTAAACCAAGTATCAGGATAATACCAAGCGCGGGGAACCAAGATGGCTGCCTACCTTGCCAAGGTAAAGGAGGAGCTGCCTGCATTTGAGCACAACCTAGTTGAACAGATACCTCAGGGGCAGAATGCCAATGATGACGCCCTAGCAAAGCTCACCACCTCCAGGGAGGCTGAAACTTTGGGCCTGGTACCGGTAGAATTCTTGGAAAGGCCAAGCATAGAGGAATCCGAGAAGGAGGTCAAAATGATCGGCACCAGGCCGACTTGGATGACTCCCATAATTGAGTACCTCGCAACAGGAAAGTTACCGAAAGAGCAAAACGACGCAAGGAGGGTACTTTACCAAGCTTCGAGGTACACAATGATAGACGGGATGTTGTACCGGCGTGGTCTCTCTTTACCTCTTTTGCGGTGTGTTCTGCCAGGCGAAGCATAAGCCATTCTACAGGAGGTGCATGAGGGATTTTGTGGAGATCACACTTGGGGGCAAAACCTGGCCTTGAAGGTATTGAGGCAAGGATATTATTGGCCCACTCTATCGAAGGACTCGATCTCTTATGTCAAAAAGTGTGACAGGTGCCAACGGTTCGCCACGGTCACCCGAGTTTCTCCAGTCGAGCTAAAGATGATCTCGTCCCTGTGGTCGTTCGCGGTCTGGGGGATTGATTTAGTTGGTGCCCTTCCCACGGGAAAAAGGAGAAGTTTGCTATGCGGTGGTGGCTATTGACTACTTCCCAAAATGGGCAGAAGTAGAGCCCCTAGTGATGATTACATCAAAGAGGGTCCTCGACTTTACGATCAAGAATATTATCTACAGATTCGGGCTGCTGAAGAAGATTGTGTCGGATAACGGAACCCAGTTCGATAGCAATCTCTTCGCTGAATTCTGCGAGAAGCACGACATAGTTAAAAGCTTTTCCTCTGTGGCCTACCCCCAAGCTAATGGACAAGTCGAGGCTGTGAACAAGACACTAAAAGCAAGCCTTAAGAAGAGGTTGGATGAAGCCAAGGGAGTTTGTCCTGAACAGCTCCCCCAGGTGTTGTGGGTGTACCAGACCTCGCACCGAACTTCAACGGGTCACACTCCTTTCTCCCTGGCTTTCGGGAGCGAGGCCGTCCTTCCTGTCGAAACAAAGATAGCCTCACATAGAGTCCGGGCATTTGACCAAGACCAGAATGATAAATTGCTCTGCGCGTCCCTCGACCTAATTGACGAAAAACGAGAAGCTTCACAGCTGCAACTCACGCATTATCAACAAAAAATCACTCGTTATTTCAACTCAAAGGTCAAGAGACACACCTTTAACTTAGGCGATCTGGTGATTCGAAGAGTCTTCTTAGCCGGTAAGGACCCCAAGGACAGAGTGTTGGGACCAAACTGGGAAGGACCCTATCAAATAATAGAGGTTGTGAAGGAAGGGTCCTTTAAACTAGCTCGGCCTAATGGAGAGGAAGTCCCACGGACTTGGAACGCTATACACCTAAAGAAATATTATCAGTAATACTTTTGTAAGGCTTAGTTATGAAAGCCGCCTTGTTTTATTAAATAATGAGAAGTAGATTATTCGTATCATTGAATGTTTTCGTGAGTGTAATGTTAGAAGAGCATGTTCCAAGTAACCAAGAAAGATCCCTTCCTGGTTACTTGGGGGGCATATATCCTAGATACAACCAGGTCCTAAAACTTAGAAGTTGGGTTAAATTGACTAACCAGTGTTTTTCTTAAAAAGCGCGAGGTGTCAATAAAACCAACATGAACTAAGTTTTTAAAATCAATGTCCTAGATACAACCAGGTCCTAAAACTTAGAAGTTGATTTAAATTAACTAACCGGTGTTTTTCTTAAAAAGCGCGAGGTGTCAATAAAACCAACACGAACTAAGTTTTTAAAATCAATGTCCTAGATACAACCAGGTCCTAAAACTTAGAAGTTGATTTAAATTGACTAACCGATGTTTTTCTTAAAAAGCGCGAGGTGTCAATAAAACCAACACGAACTAAGTTTTTAAAATCAATGTCCTGGATACAACCAGGTCCTAAAACTTAGAAGTTGATTCAAATGGGTTAATCGATGTTTTTCTTAAAAAGCACGAGATATCAATAAAAAAATCAACGCGAACTAAGTTTTTAAAATCAATGTCCTGGATACAACCAGGTCCTAAAACTTAGAAGTTGATTCAAATTGGTTAATCGATGTTTTTCTTAAAAAGCACGAGATGTCAATAAAAAATTAACGCGAACTAAGTTTTTAGAAAGTTAACCGTCTTGGATACAACCAGGTCCGAAACTTAGAAGTTAGTTAAAATTGACTGGCAGTGCTTGGTGGTTTTGAAGAAAAAAGTCAATAAACTAACGCAAACTAAGTTTTTACCAAACACGCTGAAAATAAATAACAACAACAATAATAAAAATAGATTAAAATGAAGTTCAGGGAAACCAATTGTCTCGAGGAGAAAAAACCTCATGGTAAAAGATTACAAGTAAATAAAAAAAAATAACAAAAGTCCTAGGCCCCCCCAGGCTGCTCCGATGAGGTCACCCCTTCGGTCTCCTGCTTGCCTGCAATGGAAGTCTCCCCAGTCTCAGAGGGAGGCTCCTGTTGAAGACGAACCTTGAACTTCTCGAGGAAGGGATCCCACACCTCAGGCGCCAGGAAGGAGAAGTCGCCATCTTGGTTTAAGGCCCAGCAGTGATAAAGCATGGCCTCCATGGAGGAGCCGGAAGATGCCCTCTCTGCCACGAGGGCGGCCTTGGCCTCCTTGAGCTCGGTCTTCGCAGCGGCCAAGGCGACCTGTGCAGCCTCGGCCTCCAGTTGCTTGACCCTGGCCGCCTCCAGTTCAGTCTTCGCCGCGGCTAAGGCAACCTGTGCGGCCTGTTTGTTTTCTTTGGCAGCCGTCAGGGCAGCCTTGGCACTTTGCTCTTGCTGTTGGGCAGATGCGAGAGCGGCCTGGGCAGCCTGGAGCTCACTCTTGAGCTCACCTATCCTGGCCCTGGACCGACCTATGCTACGGTGTAGTCGCCTGCAAAGACATAGATAGTAAGGCATGTGCCAGAGAGAAAGCAAAGAAAGTTAACTAAGTAAACTTACCATGAGGGTCATCCCCAGCGAAAACTCCATGACATTCTCGGGGCTCCTCGTATCGATATCCCGCAAGTCCTTCGGGGTGGCGTTGTAATAATACTCCATCGTATAGCTCGCGGTCTCGTAGACCGTCCCTCGGAAGGCCTTGGGGAGTTTCTCCAGAGCCTGAGTGTTAACCAGTATACGCACAGTGGGAGTGGGAGCTGGAGGGGTTCCAGCTGGTGCCTCCTGTTCCCGAGTAGGGACCGGAGGTCGCGAAGGAGGTGGAGGCATGTTCTTTGTGGCTGCAGGGACTTGGCCCCTCCCCTTAGCGGGAGACTTGGAGATAGTCCCGGGGAGGAGTCTTCTTGGTCAGCCGGGGTTTCTTGACTAGTGGCCCGGACGATTCAGAGGGAGGATTCCCCCCCCCCCCCCCTAGAAGATGGATCGCAGGACGTTGTCTCTGGGCTGTGCCATCTCTTCGCCTGAAACAAAAAGAAGGGAGCGTTAGTATGCATGTAAGGTTACTTGATCACAAGAAAAATCTAAAGGTGTATTGAAAAGGTCCTACCTTCCGAGCTGGAGGAGGAATCTATTGCCACGACCTCCGGCCTCAGAGCTTCTATAGGGGAGTCTAAGTTTATAACTTCGCGAATGAGAGGGGGCTCTGGGTCCGGATCCGCCTCAAGACTGGACTCCTCTACATACTGCCTAAGCCCCAGAGCGACTACACCCTCCAGAAGGGAGGGCCATGACCTAAGGTTGGTCCCGTACTCCTAAAAAAAGGCCGACCTAAAAGCCAGGGTGTCGTCTACTACTACAGTGCCCCTAGGGCAGCCCATGTCATGGCGCAACACTAGTTGATCTACACATTTGAGTAGGGTTATGTTGAGGTTTGGGTCAATTTGATGACGATGTATGAGCTGGCTTAGGTTAAACCTAACAAGCCTTAGGTCTGCGGCAGCCTTGTCTAAGTCCCTAAATAGGTATGGGTTACCTTGGCCGGAGGGGCTGGCTGCTGCCTCGGACTGGATCCGATCCGCATTGAGGCCCTGAGCAACCTCAAGAGCCCACTTCCGTCGCACGAGTGGCACCTCATCTTCTTCGTCCTGCTCGTCATTATCCGCAGCATCCCCCTCGGGGATGGGCACCAGCTCGCGAGCTACTAGGATAGTCCACAACCTTCTTAAGGCCAGGGTCTGGCCCGAAGAAATTAATTTGCACGCCAGCATCGGCTCATCAGATACGAGCTGGCGGTAGTCTTTTTTCACTTGGTGGGAGCCTCGCCAAGGTATCGTATTGACCCCCGAGGGTCACCGATTTGGCCGTCCTCGCAAAAATGGCTGCACGATGATATCAAGTTAATACGCATGAAAAGAAATAAAGCAATGTGGCGATTTTACGAGCTGAGAATAGAAAGAACTTGCAGGGACAGTTGAAGTAGTGGTGATCACAGTTGCAAAACCTCGTCGACATGAAGAACTGGTCCTTGAAGTCGTTAAGGTGGCTGTGCAGCTCGATGACTGGAGGAGAGTTGGGAAAATGGGTCAGATAGTAGAACCCGTTGCCTCGCCCCCGTTGATCCGGGTTGGCATTGAGGCAGAAGAAGAAAAGGATGTCCGCTGGTGTAGGGACCTCCCACTCATGCCTCAGGAAGAGGTACCTCAGCCCCGCTAGTAGACGGTAGGAGTTAGGAGGCAGTTGGAAGGGAGCCAGCTTCACGTAATTAAGAAAATCCACGAAGTACTGGTCCAGAGGTAGGAAGGCCCCGGCCTTGAGGTGTTTGTCGCTCCAAGCCACGAACTCCTCGTCGAGGGGCGTGCAGCTCCTCTCGCCCTTGAGGGGAGGTCAGGCAACAAGAGCGCCTGTCCCAATTTTGATGTTATGGGACAGCAGGATCTTGTTGACCCTCCCTTGGGTTGTAATCTTCGAGACTATCCTCTCTGCCTCGAAGAAGGCGTCAGGTCCCACCTCAACCTCTTTTTCCACTGTGGGACCGAAGTGGGGGATGGGAGATTCTGCAACTATCTTTTTCCCCTTGCTGGTCTGCTAGGATGATGAGCCGGCAATGCCCTTCTAAGGTATGTTCTTCCTGGGCCCCATCTGGTCGCCTAACGAACAAAGATGAAGAAAAGTTTAAATAGGTGACCTAAAAATAGAAAAGGGAATATAGCGTGAGAAGTGATTTTCGTACACAGGCTGAGGTAATCTCAGCCCGCGGTGTGTGAAGCCATGCGTTGCCACGGTCACGCACCCACGTTTCCAACAGATCCCCGATTGCTCGGGATCTATGTGTCAGGAAGGTCAGGATAATGCTTGCCTTGGAGGGAAAGTTTTAAAAAGCAAAACCGCCTAGGAAGCGTGACCCCTAAGCTACCCGGTTTTGCACCCTAGAAACCTCTCACCTTCCCTTCTCCAAACAGGCATTCCCTAAAGCTACCTAGAAAAGCTACCCAGAATAATTACCCAGAAATTATCTTGTCCTATGCATTACGCTCCTAGACATATTCTCGTATGGTCGATATTCCTAGGATAAAAACCTATGCACCAGAAACCAGTCAAAAACAACCTACAGTGTGCGACTAAGAAAGAAGTTTACCTAACAGAGAAATGGAAATATCAAAACGTGCAACAGGCAGAGGACTTACAGTGTTTTTGCTGTGTGAAAGTTGCAAAAAGCGTAGGAATCGGAGTCCTGGTGGAGCCTTTAGAACTGGATTCACGAAGAAACTCTTGTGGCAAGAGCATAGGGATCTTTGGGATGATAACCGAAAGAAGAAAGACTTCTGAGGCTAAAATGGAGAAAAGATGAGGAAAAAAATTTCAAATAAAGGGTGGCTAATGCGGAAGATGGCCAACCTTATATATACGTAAGAGACAAAGGAACGACGACCGTTCGATCGAATTAATGCGAGGTACGAGGGTCATAACTCGAGAGGCGAAACGATGGCCGAAGATAGGCTAGGCCATTTAATGCAATTCTCGGAAGCCGGACAGTTGCCAACCACGGCGCTCCACATGTCCGATACTTACGCAGTTGACGAGATGTGAAGAGTCAAATGGGAAACTTAAAAGCCCCCGCTGTGAAGGTCACATATGACGTCATGGGTCATGAGCAGGAGCTTGGGGGAAAATGTACGCCCTAAATATCCGCGCACTATTGGCGAGCTGGAACAGAGCCTAATTCGATCTGCCACGTGTAAATCGTCCACCTGGAGCTGTTGTTACGGGCTTCCATCTGTCCAGCCCGAGCTGATTAGAGAGTTAGCAGTTTACTCGAAGGCAGCGGGTGAGTGGTATGGATATCACGAGCTGGCGCTACATCAAGCTCATGATGTGGCAGAGTTCTGACACCCGAATCCTTGTAAAGACAACCACACAATATAAATGTGCATGTATCAGACATCATGTGTCAATTCCATTCCTGAATTCTCGGACACGCAGTATAAACGTGCGTATTCAGATATCCCACGCCTGGATTGGGCCATGTGGCCCACTATCCCTACTTACTTATTTATTAGACCACACTTCACTGTCGTCAGGTTTTAGGAATTAATCATCAGTGTCATAGAGATGACGTGAAGGGTAAAGAGATCACGGGATGACCCCCTTTGCCAACCCAGGTATCCTCTCCCTATAAATACCAAGACCTTGGCATTGCGAGGGGTTGGAGATTTTTTGTAAAGAAGTACTTTGTAAGGATTAACCGAGAGATATCAATAATATCGACTGGTGGGCTAGAGGGATTTTAACCTTCGAACCACCTAAAAAGAAAGGAGTGATCACCTTCCCATGTTATTAATTTCTCAAGTCTAGAATTAAACTATTTTCATATTACGGTTCACCAATCCATCCTATTTATTCGTATAATTATCTGTTGGTGAAGAACCGCATCAACAGGGGGCTATGCTGCGACATGGGTGGCTTGAGCCGCCGCCCTTAAGGGATTTTGGGATTTTAAGCATGGGAATTTTACCTAGGGTGCTTGGGATTTATTCTACTACCTTGTTTGGTGGAATTCAAGGTTCCGGAGACTAGAACTTTATCTAGAAGCCCTTTTACGATTATTAATGGTATCCTCTATCTTGGTTGTGACTAGGTATAAGCTAGGGGCTCGGGAAAAAGATCATGCTCAAGAGGCATCTCGCACAATTAGTACACTTGGAAACTAAAGGCAAGAAAACTGCACTCGATTGTGGATTTATAACGGGACTGAGAGTTCCATGTTTGTATGCTTTATGAAGGATGGTATTATGCCATGTAAATAGTAAACAAATGGCTTAAGAGTGCCGAAGTTTACACTAGCGTACAAGGCGTGGCTCGGCCACTGGTAGCTGAGGACAGCTTATTGTGCACTGAGCTTGGTTTAAGCGGGCTGGAGTTAGTGGGGTAAACAGAGGGCGCGGCCGAAGGTGTCGGCCCTAATTATCATGTGACTTGACTGTTATTAATGATTGGTGAATTTGTCATGCTGAATAACTGGGTGTTGATTGGTTGAATCTTTGGTTATGTTTACATGCTATGTGATTAATGTGGAATGTTAAGTATGCAATCCTGCTTTAAGGGTTACTCAACTTTTATCATTGTTTGTTGTGTAATGCTTAGTTTTCTTGCTGGGCCTTGGCTCATGGGTGCTACGTGGTGCAGGTAAAGGCAAGGGCAAGCTGGATCAGCCTTGATTTGGAGAGCTCTGTGAGCAGAATGTACATGATCAACTGCTCAGCCGCCACGGTTGAGGGGAGACAGGGACGGGAGAACCATAAACATCTGTTTTGCCTTTAGAATGGCTAGTGGTTGTCTGTACACTGGAATTTTGTAAATAGACTTTTAAATACTGTTTCTTTTGGGATCCCATGTATAAAATGTTTTGTATAAAAAGTATCTTTTGAGGCCAAAACCTTTTAACCCTGGCGCGTTAATGAGTTTAGCAAACATGTATTTAACTAAATGACTTGATTAGCAAGTCCTGCACCTTTATAAGTACACAGTGTAGCAGTCTTGGCTATCCAGGGTGTTACAACAATATCTAGAATCTACACAAAATTATGCTTGACAGAGACCAAAGAAAGATTGAGAAAGATGATTCAAACCCCAATTGTAGAACAATCTTCTTAAACCTTGATGAACCTTCAAAACCCTTGTTGAAACACCACTTTGAACTTCTTATTCTTCAATACAAAAACACAACAAAAGAATTACACACGACTTGTATCGTTGTCCTAATTCTCTATTTCCTAGCCCACCATTGATGCTTGAGGATTTTTCTAAGAGGAAATGAGAATTGAGATTGAACAAGAGTTAAACTCACAAAGTCAAACACTTTCTTTATGAGTTTTTTTTTGGAGAAAACTTGATTTCTTGAAAGCTAGAGAGAGAAAGAGAGAGGTTCGAGAGAGATTTGAGAGAGTGATCAAGTCTTCCAAAACTCTATGATGACCCTTTTATAGTGTAGGCACCGTCATTAGGTCTAACCAATAGTATTAGAGCCAAAGATCTCATCATTTGGAGCTTCAAACTTGTGTCTGTACAGATACGTCAGATGAAGCATCACCTGCCTGTAGGCGATGCGTCGCCTACTAGGGCTTTTGAGCCCTTTTGTGTTTAGGCGATACAATGCCTCCTAATAGACGATACATCACCTCCCCCTCTGACTTGCGATGCCTCCAATGGGCCTAAAATTGCTACAATGCTACCAAACTTTTTGGGTACCCTTATATACCTCCATGTATCACTTTTGACCCAAAAACACAATTTTTAAGCGCCAATAATTGAAACTCAAATTTCACATCTTCACTATGTGAAATTCATTAAGTTTTTATACCTAGCTTGTATAACAACACTTATTCCTTGTATTTAACCGATCATAACATTCCCCCACTTGGTTAAATACAAGCCTTAACCTTTAGCTCAAACATTTTTGGTGCCTAAAATAAAGTTTCTTTCGACTTGAACTTTACCGTAGTGAAAATACCAATAAATTCTTATCGAAATCATTGGTAGCTTAAAAGCTTGAACCAAGTATTCCTTGTGATAAAACCAGTAATACCTCACACACCTCCACTAGATCTTTTGTTTTTCCACTTTCTCTCTTCGCACTCATATGGTCATGTGCTCATCCCTTCATGAACATTCCAGGGAGAAACTCCAATTCCCATGAGAGGCGGCACCAACTCTAACTTCTTACAACATCTTTGCTAGATTCTTGTTGCCCTCAACCGGACCTCATTAAAAGCCCTAGGATTAACCCTTACTTGGTAGCAACCAACACTAACAATCTTGGATGGAACTCACAAAAGTTTTAGTGTTGACCATTCACTTATCAATGACTTGTTCTTACCCATTGAACTCTTTCCCTTGATGTTCACAAGTTTAGAGTTGGGTTGCCATCATCGATGAATTTTTTGTTCTAGGAGTTTTAGTCTCATCCCTTTTGAAGTGGAACTCACTAACCTCTTCACAAGAGGTTTTGAAAATGAATCTGCTAAGTTCTCACTTGTCTTCTCATATGAGATCGATATGATTCCATCTTGAATCAATTGTCTCACATATTCATGTCTTAGACTAACATGTGTAGACTTTCCATTATACACACTATTATATGCTCTAGCAAGTGCGGATTGGCTATCATAATGTATTGAAATTGTTGATACAATATCCGTGGTAAAAGTGATATCCAACATGAGATCCCTAAGCCATTCGACCTCTTTTCCGATTGTCGCTAGAGATATAAATTATGCTTCCATGGTTGAGTGTGATATACAAGTTTGCTTCTTGGAACCCCATGAGATTGCACCTCCACCAAGAGTAAATACCCATCCAGTGGTGGAGAGATTATCTCCAGCTCCCGATATCCAACTTGCGTCAGAATATCCTTCAAGTATCCTTGGGAAGTTTGTATAGTGAAGGCTATATTCTCTGGTACTCTTAAAGCAACCAAGACTCCTCTCAATAGCCTTCAAATGCTTGATAATTGGATTGCTAGTAAACCTACTAAGTTTACTAACCACATATGCAATATCTGCTCCTTCGCAATGAGTAGCACACATTAGGCTTCCTATTGCACTTGCATATTCCAATTGAGCCACTGCGCTTCCCTCGTTCTTTTCAAACTTCATGTTTTAATTGAATGGTGTATTTGCCTCCTTGATTTTGAGATGACTAAATTTGTCAAGTACTTTCTTAACATAGTGGGTTTGACTCAATACAAAACCCCTACTATTCATTCTAACTTTGATACCTAGAATGGTATCCACCTCTCCAAAGTCTTTCATTTTAAAGTTAGAAGATAGAAACCTCTTCATTTCTATAATTCCTCTCATGTCATTACTCAAAATAAACATAACATCTACATATAGACACACTAATATGACATTGTCATCACAAGTGTTAGAGTATAAGCATGTCTGCATTATTTTGTCTAAATCCATTTGAAACAATGACTCTATCAAACTTCTGATGTCATTTTTTTGGAGCTTGTTTCAGACCATATAATGATTTGACAAGTCTACACAATTTATGTTCACTTCCTTAAAGAACAAAGCCCTTCAGTTGTTCCATATAGACCTCATCCTCGAGATCCCCATTTAGGAATATCGTTTTGACATCCATTTGGTGAACATAAAGGTTATATATAGATGATAAGACAAATAACAATCTTATAGGAGTAGTTCTTGCTACCAGAGCCTAAGTGTCAAAATAATCTATTCCCTTCTATATACACATTTACACCCAATTGTTTTAGACCATTTTGGAAGGTCAACCAATTCCCAAGTGTGGTTTGACATACTCGAATCCATTTCATCATTAATTTCCTCCTTCCAAAAAGCAGAGTCCCTTGAGGACATAGCTTCTTTGAAAGTTTTGGGATCATCCTTTATTTGAATTACTATTGGATATTGCAAAGTGACTTCCTTATTATTACATTCTACAAGGTACAATATCTCTATTTGAGAACACTTCTCACTTGATCCCAAGTCTTTGAGTCTTTGTATCCCTCTAGGCAATTGAGGCTGCTCACCAACCATTTTAGAAGACTCCTCTTGAGGCTCTCTAATTTGAGTTGTAACTATTAACTTGTTGTCATTGCATGGCATGTTCTCAATTATTACATTAGACTCCAAGTATAATAATCTATAAGCTTTCTTATTTTGGGCATAACCCACAAATGCACATCTTATAGCCATTCAGCCCAACTTGTTCCTTTTGGGATCAGTGTTCTTGTAATAATCAAGATGCCCCCACACTTTAAGATAACCAATGGTTGGTTTATTTCCTTTCCATAAATCAGATGCAAAGATATTGTTTTTCTTCATGGGAATATGATTCAAAATATGTCAAGCGGATAGCAAGGCTTCACCCCACAACTAAAACTCAATTTTGAATGTAATAGAATAATATTAATCACCTAAAGAACTGTTCTATTTTCCTTTATGCTATACCATTTTGTTGTGGAGTATAAGGGGTTGTACATTCATGTGTTATTCCATACTCTTTGTTGACCCTGGTTTTGGTCAACGATACGAAGTCTAGAAAATGACAGGAAAGTAATATAAAGCTTGAGAAAATGATATAACAGAAAAATAAAGAACATAGATATTTATAGTGGTTCGGCCCCAGTGATTGGTAATGACCTACGTCCACTTGATACTATTATTAGTATTGAGCTCCAAAGGTGTGATCAAAGAACTTGGGTTCCTGAGTTTCACAGACCTTGGAAGAAGAAAGCAATACAAATGATGGATAATAGTACTATAATTCCGAAAGAAAAAGATTGATCCCCCTCCTTGAGCTATTTCGTTTGTATTTATAGGCTCAAGAAGGATTACATGAATTAGGAAATAATATCTATCCTTAATAAATGGATCTGCAGGTCATAATGAAGAGATATTCTCGGATATCATTACAACTATACAGATCTTTACACAAATGAACGGAGTATACGACCAGGCTGGTCGTATGTAAAACTTGATCTTTTCATGTGGAAATAATGCTGGTCGATAGGCGAGCCATATCTCTGCTACGTGTCTGCCACGTGTCGAAAATCCTTGCCACGTCATCAGCAGCTGATTTATGGATAAACACTCTTCACAAAACAAGTTGAAATCATTTGAAAAATACTCACCACCCCTATCACTTCTAAGCACTTTAATTTTCCTTTCCAATTGATTTCAACTTTTGTTTTATAAGCTTTAAATACATTAAATTCTTCATCTTTATTCTTAAGCAAATATACATGTGTAAACCTAGAGTAATCATCTATGAAAGTAATAAAATATCTACTTCCTCCTTTAGTCAACATTCTATTTAGTTCATGTAAGTCACTATGTATTAAATCTAACAACTTAGAATACTTTCAACACTTGGAAAAGATTTCTTTACCATCTTATATTTAACACACAATTCACATATATCAAGCTCAACATTATTGCAATCAATCAATCCACATTTAAATTCTTTTTTAATTGTGCTAAATCATAAATGTGCAAGTCTAACATGCCACAAATTAATAGAATTTGAGTCAAGCATATAATAAAAAAAAGAGGAAGCTTTATTGTTCATATTATCAATAGATGTACAAAGTTTGAACATGCCATCACAAGCATATCCCTTTCCCACAAATACATCCCCCTTGGACAAAGTAAACTTGTCGAAATCTTTCACAACCTTGATTCTCAGTTTGCCAAGCAAATTACCACTCACTAGGTTTCTACTCATTTCTGGTACGTACAAAACATTTGTGAGTAGAACATCCTTTCTAGATGTGAAGAACAAATCAATAGTCCCCTTTCCTTCAACATTGGACCTTTTCTCATTGCCCATTTGAATCTTATGCCCTTTGTTTGATGCTTCAAAGGTCTTGAAAATATCTATCATAGGTAACACGAATGGTGACACAAGTATCATACCACCACTCATTCACCTTTCCATGAATGGCATTGACTTCGCTTAGTTTTGCCACTAGCTCTTCTTTGGTTTAGTTAACCCTTGCTTCATTGTTATGGTTCCACTTGAACCTACAATCTCTAGCAAAATGGTAATTCTTGCCACACATAAAGCAAGGTCCCTTGGAAATTTTGAATTTTCCCTCTTTCTTCTTGGGTCCTAAGGGTATTTTACCCTTGCCCTTGTTCTTCCCAATTCCTTTGCCCTTGTTAGGAGGATTGGCCACCACATTGGCCTTTGAAGTTTCTCCATTAGATTCCTCCTCATTCTTATCTCAAGAATGAGATTCTTCCTCAATCCTCAAGTGTTTGAGTATTTCCTCCAATGAAATTTCCTCATTCTTATGGATGCTCTTCTTCTTATAGCCCCTCCATGATGGAGGCAACTTGGCTATTATGACACCCACAAGCAGTTGTTCCGGCAACACAATATTAAGTGCAGACAACTTATTTACAATAATTGGAAACTCATGTATTTGGGGGAGAAGGGGTTTCATATCATAAAACTTAAATTCCATATTTTTATTAATAAGGAATTTCTTTGTACCTTATTCTTCCGCTTTGTACTTTTTCTCCAAAGCTTCGCATATCTCCTTGACAGTCTTGGTGTTGGTGTAGAGATTATACAATCGTTCTGATAGCACATTAAGGATGTGACCTATACATATTAGCTCATCTTATTTGTGCCTTTTCCTTTCTTTAATGACTTCTTGGGTGTCATCTTCCTTGGTGGGTTCCATGGGCTTTAGGTCTAACAAAGTCTTGGGTCATGAACGTCAAAGATAGAAATGAGTTAGATTCTTCCATGATATTGTATCTCAGATAATAGAGAATTATAATGTTGGGGGAGAATGAGATTACACCACCACAATATCTAGAATCTACACAAATTTATGCTTGACAGAGACCAAAGAAAGATTGAGAAAGATGATGCAAGCCCTAGTTGTAGAACAATCTTCTTCAATCTTGATGAACCTTCATAACCGTTGTTGAACCACCACTTTGAACTTTTTCTTCTTCAATGAAAAAACACAACCAAAGGCTTATACATGATTTGTATCGCTGTCTTAATTCTCTATTTCCTAGCCCACCATTGATGCTTGAGGCTTTTTCTAAAAGGAAATGGGAACTGGGAATGAACAAGCCTTAAACTCACAAAGTCAAGCACTTTCTTTATGAGTTTTTTGGAGAAAACTTAAAATTCTTAACGGCTAGAGAGAGTTTTGAGAGAGTGATAAGTCTTCCAAAACTCTATGATGACCCTTTTTGTAACACCCTGGATAGCCAAGACCATTACACTGTGTATTTAAAATAGTGTTGGACTTGCTAATCAAGTCGTTTGAATATAAACGTGTTACTAAGAACAATTAATGGATTAGGGTTAAAAGATGTTGATCATAAGAATAGTTTTTTTCCATTAAAAACTGTGAGGTTGTACATGGGATCCAAAAAAAACTATTTACAAGGATTTTACAACCCTCAAAATAATTACAACTGAAGCCACCGTAAGTGGCAAAATAAAATTTGGCTCTAGCCCCTGTTGATCCCTCGGCCGGCCTTGTTGATCCAACTCACGGATAGTCAAGCTTTCACTTTCACTTTCCCTTACCTGCACCACACAGCACCCGTGAGCCAAGGCTCAGCAAGAAAACTTAAATCAACGAATACGATAAGCAACAACATATAAGCAGTAAACTTGAATCAACAATTCAAAAAATAATGGGATATATGCAACAAGCTTTGCAGTGATAATCTACACAATCAATTACTCATTTCAATCTCGACAATCAATACAGTTAGTTAAGTGCAATCGACACTTCTATTTATTTAAGTGACATTCAGACCTGGAGTCCTTAGGCCGAGTCCTCTGGTATTATGGCCGACCTCGACTCGCTTAGGCCGGGCTGCGTTCTGCACGCTTAATGTCAACCCCGACTCCCTTAGGCAAGACTTTCAGCATAGATATAACCACAAATATATATATATATCATAATATGAAGCCAAATACAGCATATGCAAGCATGCCTAATTGAGCAATCCCAATTATAATCATAGTTAAATCCATTTACAGGGGGTCCAAGCCCCGATCGCTACCAGGGTGCAGTTTTCTTACCTCGAGTTCTGTGAGATAGACTATATGGCCTTAAGTGGGATCCTAACCCCGAGCCTTACAATAATCTAGTCACAACGTAAATTGTGACAGTCAGAATCCCGTGATACGCAGGGGAAAGACTGGGTAAAAGTTGTACAATCCCACATCGCCTGGGTAAGGTCAAGTGTGATGATTATAAGACTGTGTAGGTATGGGACTACATAGTTGAAGATGGCTTAAATGAATTGATGAGTACTACCTATGCCAACAAGATGCATCTTCTCATCGGTAGCCCATCACTTGAGAACTCCAAAGTTAAGCGTGCTTGACCTGGAGTAGTCTCATGATGGGTGACCTCCTGGGAAGTTTTTCCAGGAAACGTGTGAGTGAAGACAAAGCACGCTGGAAAGACTCGTGTTTGTTTGTAGGGCCAGTCATCATTCCAGGAAGCAACCATAGTGATGTGGGCCATAATAAATGGTATTAGAGCCTTGACCTAGTTGGAAGTGTGGCCAACAGGGACGTCAGACCCTTAAGGGTGGGTGATTGTGACAGTCACAATCCCATGATCCACAGGGGGAAAGACCGGGTAAAAGCTGTGCAATCCCACATTGCCTGGGGAAGGTCTAGTGTGATGATTCTAAGACTGTGTAGGTATGGGACTACACAGTTGAAGATGGCTTAAATGGATTGATGGGAACTACCTATGCCAACAAGATGCATCTTCTTTTCGGTAGCCCATCACTTGAGAAATCCAAAGTTAAGCATGCTTGACCTGGAGTAGTCTCATGATGGGTGACCTCCTGGGAAGTTTTTCCAGGAAGCGTGCGAGTGAGGACAAAGCATGCTGCAAAGACTCGTGTTGGTTTGTAGGGCTAGTAGTCATTCCAGGAAGCAGCCATAGTGATGTGGGGTGTCACATAAACATATTCTTATTAATGATTGACTTTAAATCCTGAGCCTCACTCTAAATCCTATCCTTTGATTACTATTCTCAATTGTCGGGATGTTAGAAACTCTCATCGAGTCCCCAAGTGGGCCACCAAATGAATTCCCGGAATCCATGAGCCCTAATTCTAAAACCAGAAAAACCGTGATTCGAGGCACCTAGCGTGGTTGCGCCTGTAGAAAGTTTAGGCTTTCTGGAGTACTGGCGCGGTCGCACCACAACCAAGCCGGTCACGCTAGGTCACCTAAAACCCAAAAATTACCCAGAAACTAACATGTTCTTCCCCAAAGCCAAAACTGCGATTCTTCTGCATACCAGAGCCAAAAATTCGACCCTAAACAGATTCTACAGCTAGTTTACAACCACAAAACACCCCATACAACCCCAACAACCCAATACCAAATTGAATATACCACAAAAACTCATTCAAACTCATCAAAACAACAAAGCACCAAAGATTGGACAAATTGAGCTAAAGGTTTAAAAACTTACCCAAATTCGAAAATTCAAGCCTGAAAATGTGAAATCTAAGTGCAATCCAAGCTTTGTTCGGCCACCAACACAAAACTCTTCAATAATAATAGCCTCAAATCACCAAGAAACCCCAAACCACACAATTCAAATCAAGAGTTTATAAACTTCAAAACATGGGGAACACCTAAGTAAACCTGAGAATTCCTCACCTTAGTTGCACCAAAATTCAAAAGTCAAGGTGCATTCCTAGTTGGTTATTGCTTCAAGTCTCTGCACCTTCCCACTTTGCATTTGAATCCTTCAAAGATAGCCTTCCAATTCACAAAATCTCCTTCACTTCAAGGGTTCTCCTTAGAATACAAGAGTAATTAGAGCAAGGGAAGCGAGAGTGTAGCGTCCCAAATTACCTAATAAGGCTTAGGACCTTGATTAGGGGGCCAGTATGGAAAATTATGTGTTTATGTGATATATATGTGTATCATTATATGATTATGTGAGTTATATTATAATATGACTTGATATGCATGTTTAGGTGTATTAAATGTGCACGTGGGCCTATTTCTGATTAAAAGGGAAATTTTCGTAATTTGGCCCGTTACGGATATATTTGGATTATATGTGCATACATGTGATATATGTGCTAGACCATATTATTATGTGGATATATTTGGGTTACTCGGCACGAGGCAATCTTAGGGAGAAAGTTAGTGGGAAAGTCACAACGTGGTCAAATAGCGGGCTCGGGGTGAGCCTAGAGGTAATTTGGTAATTTAGTACATTACCGAGATTGATTGGGTAATGGGGAATTATTTGAAGATATTGGAAGTAAAGGGAGTTATAAGGCATTAATTATGATTAATGGGATGTGTGGCAAATGAAAAATTTGCCCTTGGGGGCATAAGGACACAAGCCAAGGGCAAGGGGCATTTTAGTCAATTTCAGCCTAAGGAGAGATATACTCAGCCTTACCCTCAATAGTAGGAAACCAAAACAGAGTATCCACTTAACTTTCAAGCAACTCTCTCTCTCTCTCTCACTCGGTTCCTGTCTCTCTCATATACCTCGGGGGATTTTTTTTATTTTGGAGGAAGGTTGAAACAAGAGTTTGGCTAAGGGACAACTTAGGCTTGCAGAGCAATAGTTTGAGGTAAGAATTCTTTGTGTTCCCCTATAATTCTTCATATTTTATAGTGATAACCCAAAAACAGACTACCTGATGACATGGCAGGATTGGTCTACACGTGGGATGCATGTGGCAGTTTTAAGTGAGTATAATCTGCTCGACCCTCGACCAGAAGATCATTGGCTTATCAGGCATCATAATTGTGCACGACCAGCCTGATCGCATATATTCATTTATTTCCTTTAGATATGTGATCTTGTAATTACATATTGATTGTAATTTCCATTATTATTTAGATACGTCTGCATTATATGTAATTAAGGCCCATTGGCCCATGTTGAACTCTTTGAGCCTATAAATAAGAATGGAAGGGCTTAAGAGAGGGGACTTTTGGACCATTGGCTTTAGTACGCTTAAGCTTAGAGATTCTAAGAGAGAAAAAGAGTGTTGTTATCCACGACAATTGTATTCATCTGAGAGCTAGTGAAACTCGTGAACCCTAGTTCATTGATCATTGTTCTTGGAATTCTACATTAATAAGAACACTAAGTGGACGTAGGTCATTACCATTCAATTGGGGCCGAACCACTATAAATTATTTGTGTCGTTTATCTTTTCATCTTGATTTTCATCTCATTTTCATCTTATTTTCAATCGTTTTATCTGACTCCGTGTCGTTGACCATTTCGAGGGTCAACATTTTGGTGCTTTCATTGAGAGCGAAACTCAAGACTTCCAATAAGATCAGATGGCGAAAACATCCAGAAAAATGGGACAAACTTCTGGTGCCGCACCAACCCAGTCTCTTCCACCAAACGTGGCTAAGGATGAGCCACAAATGGAGTTTGAAGAGGAGGAAATGGATTTTGAGACCATGAGGACAACACTGATTGTGTTGAAGGAGGAGTTAGCCAATCTGACGGCTAATCAAGAGAATGTGGGAGAAACAATGGCGTTGCAGCAGAGAGAAATTGACTGGCAATGTCAGGAGTTGAATAGCGGCAGGCCGACATGGACCGCCGACAGAGAGATGCCACTGCTGCCCTGGAGGCAGCCATTCAATTAGCACGAGGACAACCTGCGCCAACCTCTCAACCGGATCAGCCACCAAGTGCACCACCATAACAAGGTCCACATCCAAATCATCCACAACATCACCACACTCCACCTCAACCGGCAAGCCTTCAGAGGCCGGAGCAACCTCCTCCTGCTCAACAGGATATGCCATTTCAAGATCCTGAGCAGCAGCCACCTTCTCGTGCTGGTCGAGATAATCCCCAGCATCAAAGGCAGAATAAGGCCGGGCAGCCTCCCTAAAGCCCTAGACGCCAAATTGGATAGGAGCATAGTCCACCGAACAGGGGACAACATCCTTCTGCTAGCAGAAGACAAGTCGAGTCAGGCTCTGCGGTCAGGGGACCCCCACAACATAATAATGCTCGGGGACCCACCAACCAATGCAGGCCTCCCCCTGATGCTCGAGACATGCCAGCAAGAGGAGGAAATAATGCGATTAGTCGGTCGCGCCATAGCCAGTCACATTTTAAGGACGGCCATGACTACAATGAAGTCGATTCGGGCAGAGGAAATGCTGGTCGAAGGCAAGGAGAGAGTGGTGGAGAAAACTCTCCCACCAAGAGAAAATAGGTTGACGAGCCAGAATTTTGGGAGGCAGCCTAGGCAACCTAACGTCTTTGATCGACTGGTCGCTAGCAAGCAAAGGCATAGGGATGACGACCTGAGGGACGTGCTCAATGATAGGTGAGAAAGGCATGACAAGTACACTCCTCCAGCACCGATCGCCCCAACGATACCAGATGCTGTACATGCCTAGATCGATGCGCTGAATCAAGTCGTCCAGCAGTTAGTGGGGAGCCGAACATCCAACATTGAATATGATCGGAGAAGAGGCACTTCGTTCATACAAAGAATAGCGATGGCCGAAACCCCAAGCAAATTTAAAATGCCGGTCTTGCCCAACTTCGATGGATTTGGAGACCCAGTATCTTATGTGAATAAATTCGAGATACAAATGGACATCCAGAAAGTGTCGGATGATGCCCGCTGTAGGATCTTTCCCGCCACCTTATCTGATACTACTCAGGAGTGGTTTTTCAAATTCCCTCCTGCTAGCATAGTGTCATGTGAAATGCTCGTGAAAGAGTTCTACGGGCAGTTTTACGCTGGTCGAATACATCCGACCGAAGCCAACCAACTGGTCGAGATACGCCAGAAGGAGGGAGAATCCTTGAAGGAATATGTCCAACATTTCATGTGAGCCGTAGCTGGAGCTAAGATAGTTGGTGATGAAGGGAAAATGATGGCACTTACTACTGGAGTACGGCGCCACTCACCTCTCTGGAACAATTTAAGGAAGAATGGGGTGAAGAGCACCCAAGAATTTCTGGACCGAGCAAACCGGTACATCAAGCTCGAAGAGGCGATTGCTAATGAAGGGAAGGCGCCTGCAGACGACAAGGGGCTGAAGGAAGTTCCTGCCAAAGCCGCCAATGGGTCGGATAAACCTAATGGCAACAATAAAAACAACGGGAAAAACAGTGGAAAAATGGCGAACCACGAGCCGTCGACGTCTGAGAATAAACGCTCTAAAAGTAACAAATACGAGCCAAGGTTCACCAACTACATGACCCTAGTCAAAAGCAGAGCAGAAGTGTACTAGGCGACCAACACCACTGTACCTTACAAGCGACCAACGCCGATCAGGAAAGATATCTCCAAGAGAGATACAACCAAGTTTTGTCGTTTTCACAACGACTATGGTCATGACACCAACGAGTGCATCCAGCTTAAAGATGAGATTGAGTTCCTTATTAGACAAGGACACCTGAGAAGATATGTACAAGCCACTGGATGTTCTCAGCGAGAGGCTCAAGGAGGCAACGAGCAAGAACCTGTACGCCAACGCTCTCCCCTTTTACAGCTAGCTCCAGTGGCGGGTACATTGCTGACCATCTGTAGCGGCCCACACCTAGCAGGTGATAGTGGGAAGGCAAGGGAGTGATACGCCCGAACCTTACGCCATGACCAAGATATTGAAATGTTGAATGTAGAGGAGTGAAGTCCCAAGAAAGCTCGAACATAAGAAGAAATGATAACTTTCTCTGAGCTTGACGCTCAGCATGTCCGGTTTCCTTATTCAGACCCTCTGGTCGTGGACGTCCAAATCGCCAATATGATGGTTAAGCGGGTGTTAGTGGGCATAGGGAGCTCTGTAAAAATTTTGTACAAGTTTTGGCTGGAAAGGATGAAGAAGTCAGTGAAGGATTTGGAGCCATGCAACCAAACCATTTATGGTTTTTCTGGTGAAGGGCTCGCGCCAACGGGATCGATCAGACATCCAGTCACAGCAGGAACTGAACCTGTGAGCAAGACATTACTCACTACTTTTTTAGTAGTTGATTTTCCTTCTGCATATAATGTTGTGATTGAAGGCCTATTCTAGTCGACCTACGAGCGGTAACCTCGGTCTGACACCTCGCCATGAAGTTTCCAACTGACGCAGGGGTAAGATGCATGTTGGGAAACCAATGAGAAGGGTAGGAATGCTATAATTCCTCGATTACCAAGGCGAAAAGGGGTGGATCGAGAGAATGAGACGAAATAGGGTTGCTATTGGCCAATGAAATACAAGCCCAATCAGGTGAGCAGGTCACCAAATAGGGTGTTGCCCAAAGTGAGGATAGGGATTTAGATCCTCGCTTTGGGGATTTTGAGGAAGATGTAGGACCAGTCGAGGACCTCGAGGAGGTCTAACTTGATGAGGAAGATCTGACCAGGGTTGTGAAAGTCGGTAAAAACTTAGAGACAACAACAAAACAAAAACTGGTGGAATTTTTGAAGAAGAGCCAGGAGGTGTTTTCTTGGTTGCATAAAGATATGGTTGGGATTGACCCAGCAGTTATCAGCCATGTCTTGAACATACATAAAAGTTTTCCACCAATACACCAAAAGAGGAGGCTACTCGACAAAGATAGATCAAAAGCATTAAAAGAAGAAGTCGAGAAGCTAAAGGAGAATGGGTTCATCAAGGTAGTGCTTTATCCATCTTGGGTCTCTAATCCTGTGCTGGTTCCCAAGTTGAATGGCAAGTGGAGAACATGTGTAGATTTCACAGACCTCAATAAAGTCTGGCCAAAGGATTGTTTCCCACTCCCAAGGATCGACCAGTTGGTTAATGCCACCTCGGGGCATGAGATTCTATCATTCACGGATGCATACTCTGGATACAATTAGATCAATGTGCACCCACCTGATGAGGATCACACTAGCTTTCAGACTGATACAGGGCTTTACTATTACAAAGTAATGCCTTTCGATGAGGATCACACTAGCTTTCAGACTGATACAGGGCTTTACTGTTACAAAGTAATGCCTTTCGGTTTGAAAAACGCTGCTGCAACATACTAGCGATTAGCCAATCACATGTTCATAGATCTGATCGGTGTAAACATGGAGGTATATGTGGATGACATGCTGGTTAAGTCGAAGAAGGCAGAAGAGCACATCGGGGACCTGCAAGAATGCTTCAACATCTTAAATAAATATCACATGAAGCTGAATCCCCTTAAGTGTTCCTTTTGACTTGGATCAAGGAAATTTTTGGGATTTATAGTAAACTCATGAGGTATCGAAGCTAATCCCAAAAATATCAAGGCCCTGATCGAGATGAAGTCACCAAAAAAAAAAAAAAAAGATGTTCAAAGTTTAACTGGGAGGATTGCTGCTTTAAGTAGATTTATCTCCAAAGAACCGGACAAATGCGTGGCAATAAGAAATTGGAGTGGACGGAAGAGTGCGAGCAGGCTTTTCAGGCTCTAAAGTCTCATATGTCGCAACCACCAATTTTGTCCAAGCCGGTCGAGAAATAAACTTTGTTCATCTATTTGGCAGTCACCGAGTATGCTGCTAGTGGTGTCCTGATTAGAGAGGAGGAACATGTGCAAAAGGTTCTGTATTATATAAGCAAGAGGCTAATAGGAGTAGAACTGCGATATCCGTCCATTGAGAAATTAGCCTATTGCTTGATCTTAGCCTCCAGAAAGCTACGACCATACTTCCTAGCTCACCCCATTGTAGTACTCTCCGATCAACCACTACGGCAAGTCCTACAGAAACCAGAAGCCGCCGGTCGATTGTTGAAATGGGTAGTTGAACTTGGACAGTTCGATATTTCTTACTCACCACAAGCAGCTATGAAGGGACGGGCTCTAGCAGACTTTGTCACAGAACTTACTGGGCTCCGGGATACCAAGCCGATAGAAGAGCTTGAACTCCAAAGCCAAACTCCTTCCTGGAAGTTGTTTGTAGATGGCTCTTCCAATGAACATAATGCTGGAGCAAGGTTGATCTTAGTCACGCCTGAAGGACATCGATTCCACTACGCAATCAGATTCGACTTCACAGCGTCCAATAATGAAGCTGAATACAAAGCTCTTCTTGCAGGATTAAGATTAGCCAAGGACATGGATATAAAGTCACTTGAAATCTACAGCGACTCTTAGTTAGTGGTTAATCAAATCATTGGAGAATATCAAGCCCGGGGTCAGAAGATGGTTGCTTATTTAAACAAAGCAAAGGACTTATTGGAACAGTTTGAAAAATATACTCTCCAGCAAGTACCTCGCAACCAGAACTCAAACGCTGATGCTTTGGCCAAATTAGCAAGTGCGAATGATGTTGACACCTTAAATATAGTGCCTGTTGAATGTTTTTCCACACCAAGCATCCAAGCAGAAGAGTCCTCCCTGGTAATTCAAGCAACAAATACAGGGATGACACCTTTCATTGAATACTTTGAGCATGGAGTACTGTCAATGGACATAAACAAAGCAAGAGCCCTCCAGAGGCAATCAGCTCGGTTCATCCTGGTTGACAAAGCTTTATACAGAAGGGGGTACTCAATGCCACTTCTAAGGTGTGTTTCAAAGGAAAAGGCCAAAGAATTAATGTGAGAAGTCCATGAAGGCTTCTGCGGGGATCATGCTAGGGGGAAGAGTTTATCGAAAAAGATCCTAAGGCAAAAATACTTCTGGCCAACGATGAATGAAGACTCTGTGGATTTTGTTTGAAAGTGCGACAAGTGCCAAAGATTTTCCAAAATACCACGAGCAGCCCCCCAATGAGCTAAAACAAATGCAAAGCTCGTGGCCATTCACAGTATGGGGGATAGATTTGATCGGGTCTTTGCCCACGGGAAAAGGCAACGTCAAGTATGATGTGGTTTCTATTGACTACTTCACAAAGTGAGCCTAAGCTGAGCCACTTGCAACAATAACGAACAAGAAAGTGTTGGATTTTGTGGTCAAGAACATCGTGTGTCGCTATGGGTTGCCAAGAAAGATCGTCTCAGATAATGGCACACAGTTTGACAGCGATCTGTTCACAGATTTTTGCGAAAGGCACAGGATTGTCAAGAGTTTTTCTTCAGTAGCTCATCCACAGGCAAACGGACAGGTTGAAGCTATCAACAAGACATTGAAGGATACCCTGAAGAAAAGGCTTGAAGAAGCAAATAGGGCATGGCCAGAACAGCTACCTGAAGTACTTTTCTCGTATAGAGCATTCCATCGAACATCAACGGGCCATACTCCATTTTCTTTGGCATATGGATATGAAGCCATGTTGCCTGTTGAATTAGATCCACCATCGCATAGAAGGTTTGCATACGATTAGAGTGTTAATAGAAATTTATTAATGGAATCTTTGGATTTGGTCGATGAAAGGCGCGAGCAAGCTCAACTCCGAGTAGCAGCTTATCAGCAAAAGGTCGCTCGGTATTTCAACTCTAAAGTACGCGAAAGAAAATTTAGCGTGGGAGATTTGGTACTTAGAAGAGTTTTTCTTAACACCCGCGATCAAGCTGCTGGAGTGCTCGGACCTAACTGGGAAGGTCCGTACCAAATCGATGAAGTCCTTCAACCAGGCACCTATAAACTTGCTTGCTTAAGTGGAGATCTCATTCCTCGCTATTGGAATGGAGAACACCTGCACAAGTATTATCATTAAACAGTTATTTTTAAAGAATTGGCTTGTATTAATTTTACTTTCTACAAGTTTATGAACAAGGGTTAGTCAGTCATATGACTAATCGCTTATAAGTGTAAGATCAAATCTTTGATCACTCGTATAGACACGATTGTCCATTTATTATGGGAAATAAAAGGAACTGTGCGCAGCTAGTTATTCTTGCCAATTATTGAATTATTACAAGTATTCGCACGTTACGTGTGTTGTTTTGCTATATTTTTATAAGTATTTATCACAAGCAGTAATGTTCGAACAGGTCTTGGTCAAGGCAAGTTACCGAGGACCTTAAGCTCCTCAATCACTTGGGGGGCATATAAGGTACTAAGTAAGCAAAGCATATCATCAAGTATATGTAAACACACGAGCAAAATAAGGGAAAGCATACTACGGTACTTAGAGTATTTTTCAAAATTTTGTTTAAATTTTGCAAATCAAAACAAAGTGCTATGCTAAGTTCGGTCATGCGAACAAGATGTTATAATAAATTGAAAATATTATAATATCAAAAGAAAATTGTTTTACACCGCAAGCAGTTGCTGCTCAGATGTAATTGTTAATTAAAAGGAAAAGCTGCTCACACAGCAAAAAATTGTCTTGACATCACGAACTGTGGTTCGTGTGTCCTAAGTTACAAAATAAAATAGTTAAAATTATGGAGCAGTCGGAGGATCTCGTGGGATCTGCTGGTCGATGGAGGCCCCAACCTCTTCGTCGACGTCGTCGATACCCGTTGCCAAAGAGATTTCAGGAGATTTTCTCCTCCTCTTCAAGGCGAGCAATGCATCTGGTCAGCTCAAACTGTTTCATATGCTCTGGTAAATAGTCAAAGTTTGCCTCGCGGTTGTGTTTCCAGAACATATAAAAGTAGTTAAATGTTGCTCCCCTGAACCTCTCTAAGTCACTGCCGTTGGTTTCTTCGAGCAATTTAACTCGCTCCTCCAACTCTGCAGCTTCTTTCCTGCTGATAACCAACTCATCTTGGAGTTTGGAGGCCTCTTTATAGTTCAACAATGAAGACTCCTTGTACCTCTCTTTAGATTCCGTGACATTGACCAGGGTCTTCTTATGTTATTTTAGCTCCTTGCCTAGATTCGCAATCTTCTCCTCAACAACTCTTAGTTGTTCGACATTTTTCTCCTCGGCTGCCTTGAGCTACTCGACGTATTTTTCCTCGGCTGCTTTGAGCTGCTCACCAAGTTTCTCCTCAAACTCTTTGGCATATTTAGCAGCCATCGCCTCCGAACGGCGCCAACCAGTACTCATGGTTAGAACTCCCTACGATAAAAAAAAAGATAAAGTTGTTAGTGGAAATAAAAGGACAAGGCAAACAAATAAAGCACAACAAAAATGGTAACTTACGCTGAGTACTTCGTTCAGCGCACGACTGAAGATTTGGTTAACTTTCAGGGAGCTAGTGTTGCTGATGGCTTCTCGGTTGCGCCGGTGACTTGATAGCTTCTTCAGCTTATCGTTGGCTAAGTTGAAAGCTATGTTCATGAAGGCCTCTCCTTGAGTATTTCCTGTCTAATCAGGAAGAGTCTGGTCGGCGGGAGATGGGGGAGGATTCTGGTCGACGGGTGTTGGCGGAGAAGTCTGGTCGACGGGAGCTGGAGGAGATGTCGTTTCCTTGGAAGGAATAGGAATAGGAGGATCCTCGGTCCGAGTCCTTTTCCTTGAGGGATTGCTGCTGCTTTCCCCAGGGTGCTGCCTGCTCTCCTTCTTTCTGCTCGCAGGAGCAGTAGTTTTGGGCTGGCTGTACAGATGAAATGGGTCTTCGGCAGACATGACTACAGGATAGAAACAAACAATCAAGCAATATAAATTGAGGCACTTACTACAGCAAGGAAGTAAGAGTAAGGAAAATTCTAAGTAATATACCCGAGCACTTATTACTGGTCGATACATTATCTATACAACTGCTACACTCACTCTCTGCCTTGAAGAAGTCTGAATTTAAACTAGTTGCGTATTTAAAGTTGTCGTCCCTGTCAAATAAATGACAGGGAATTTGGAAACTATCTAAGAGTGAGAATTTAGTACTGTTGTCATCCGAGGACTCAAGTATGGGCTTGGGGTGTTCAGGAAGCTTCTGCTTGCCCTTCCCATGTTGAACAAGGACAGCAGCTACTCACGGAGTGCTAGAAGGTTCCCTGATGGTCACTCATGTGGCTCGCCTCCTCGGGGGATGGGGTACATCCTGGTGCTGCTCAGGGATCTCTCCCCCAGTAGCACTTCCCGATGTTGATTCCCTCACATCTTGGTGAGGTGCAAGAAGGCCGACCAGCCTTAGGTTGTTCTCCGTGACCAGCTCTTTGACACTCTTCTTAATGTTTGTCATGCTCGCTAGGGCTGCTGCCCTTATCTCCATTTCTGGAGTAGGTTCTGGTCGATACCATGGACCTGAACAACACCAAAGTTCTAAAGAATGTATAGAAAAGCTGAAAGAAATCAAGCGACTAGTGAATAAAAGATTTACCTCCTTGAGTGAAGGCCAGGTTATTAATGACCAGATTTGTTGTAAGAAAGTACTCCTGGAAGTACTTCCCTACATTGGACTTGTGGGTGATTTCGCTTAGGAAGGTGCGAGCAGACTCCTGGTGGTAGAAGTGGAAGAACCCTGTGTTGTTGTGGTTGGGGTTAGACTTGAGATCGAACAGGTAGTTGATCTCATCTGGCGTAGGAACGGGCCACTTCTTGTGGTTATAGAGGATATAGAGTGCAGAAAGTACTCTATATCTGTTTGGCATGATTTGAAAAGGGGCGACCTCGAAATAATTGGCCACCCCCTGGAAGAATGGATGCAGAGGCAAGGTTGCCCCTGCATCTATGTGATACCTCGACCAGGCGCTGAAGGCACCCCCAGGCACATTTGCCCACTGGTCGGGTAAGGGTTTGATGAGGGTTATCGTAGGAAGGCCATACTTTCTAAGATTGTTGTTTACCATCCTAGTTGAAATAATGCTTGGAGGCGCTACATACCATTCGACCTCTGGCCTAAGGCCATCGCAAGGTCGGGCTTTAGGTTGAAATTCTAGTGGTGAAGTGTTTACAGGTTGAGGGTTGGTAGGAAGAGCCTTAGTGCGAGAGGCATACTGATTAGCAGAAGGCTTGGCTGTTTTCTTTTTTCTTTGAGAAATGGCCTTTATGCGACCCATATTTGTTGGGCTGGTCGGAGGTCTATTTGTGGGGTTGTATTGAGAAAAAGGAACTTCTGAGAATGGCAACGACGGCTGTTCTTGATCTTCGAACAATAGTGCGAGCAAGTCGTCGTTAATCAGTCTCTCACCTCCCCACAGGCTGTGCATGAAAATCTGCGAACAGAAAAGGGGAGATGAGAATCTACGACCAAAAGACAGAGGAAATGGAAACGTTGGGATAACGTTGCTCATGTATAAAAGTTAAGCTTTTATACAACCAGCAGCATTCTAACAAAAACACTTAAATTTTGCAAACAGTTTGGAAAAAAGGATTAAAAAGCAGAAGTGAAAAGTTTTTTCAAGGAAAATGTTTCGGCTCTAAGAAAGGGTGAGAGAAACCCAGGTTTTTCCGAGTGCCTAAAAATCGAATTTTTACTTTGATTTTGCGCCCTAAATAAGTAGTCCTAACTCACAAGCCAATTTCTAAGCCTCATTTGGTGTTTTTTCCATATCGTAGCATGCTACTACCTACGAGCCTGATTACCCCCAATCAAATTTTCTCAAGAACATTTGGAGACTCAGATACCAAAATACAAAAAAACTCAAGAGATAATTATTGCATGGCATATCAGAAACAACGAAGCTCGGGAAACTTACTTGGATAAAAAAAATTGGAACGAATTCACAGGCGTTGATGCATCGGTTGGACAAATACTCCACGGATCACCAAAGTTGTCTGAGTTCTTTATGCTTCATTCTTCAGTGTTCTTGAGGAAAAGAGGAAGAGTAAAAAGTGAAAATGAAGGATTATTTATATTGATCGAGGCACAGATAAAAAGGTAATAATGGGGGATGAGTTTCCGAAACATGGGGAAATATGTTAGCCGTCAAAAAGCTTTTTGGGAAACTGCAACGACGTGATTGGTTACCTTTTTTGAAAAGGCACTGACAGAGCTGACAGGTCACACGGAGGGTCAGTCGGTTAAGTTTACTTTATGTTGGCCGCAGTAAAATAAACTTAGGGGGCAAATGTTTACCCAAAAATGGACTACTTGATGATGTGGCATGATTGGTCTACATGTGGGATGCACGTGGCAGTTTTAAGTGAGTATAATCTGCTCGACCCTCGATCAGAAGATCATTGGCTTATCAGGCATCATAATTGTGGACGACCAGCCTGGTCGCATATATTCATTTATTTCCTTCAGATATGTGATCTTGTAATTATGTATTAATTCTAATTTTCATTATTATTTAGATATGAATGCATTAAATGTAATTAAGGACCATTGGCCCATATTGAACTCCTTGAACCTATAAATAAGAATGGAAGGGCTCAAGAGAGGGGACTTTTGGCTTTAGTATGCTTGAGCTTAGAGATTCTAAGAGAGAAAAAGAGTGCTGTTATCCACGACAATTGTATTCATTTGAGAGCTAGTGAAACTCGTGAACCCTAGTTCATTGATCACTGTACTTGGAATTCTACATTAATAAGAACACTAAGTGGACGTTGGTCATTACCATTCGATTGGGGTCGAACCACTATAAATTGTTTGCGTCGTTTATCTTTTCATCTTGATTTTCATCTTATTTTCTATTGTTTTATCTGACTTCGTGATGTTGACCATTTCGAGGGTCAACATATAGTGTTCTTGAGCTAGTGGTTCAAGGTGTTAAGTTAGAGTTTAGGTGGAGGTTTTGTGTGAGCTAAGCTTGGGTTTTGATGTTGTTAATGTGCTGATAATATTTGGGGGCTCGAATTATGGTTTTGGGATTTGTTTGGGATGATTTTGGTAAGTTTTGGCTGAGGAAAACAGGGGAAAACCTAGGTTCAAGGGGTCGCACTGCGGCCCTAATGAATCCAGGAGCCCACGAGGTTCCATGATTCGCCCTTGCACTACGGCCCATGTTCAGAGAAAAGAGAGAGTTGGGCTTTCTAACTTGAAAACAGTTGCGATGCCAGTGAGGGACGTCGCAGCTCAAAATGGGAATTTTTGCCAAAGTGGGTTTTGGGTTACAGAAGCTCGAATCTAAGGGCTCTGAAAGGATTATACTACCTAGTTTAGTAGAATTCGAGGTCCAGGAGGCTAGGACTCCGTCCAGAAGCCTTTATTCGCTCATTATTGATGGGATTCTATATTATGGTTGTGACTAGGTTATCGCTAGGCGCTTGGAACTGGGATCGTGCTCGAGGGTCGTTCGTTCTTAACTTGTGCTTGGACCAAAGGTGAGAAAACTACACCCAATACGCGATGTGCGTGATTAGAGCTTGACCCGAATGTTGAATATAGATTTGATCAGGGCTTGAGCATCTAAGAAAGTTCATGATTATGATTATGCTTGTGATTGTTGATTAAGCATGTTGAATGCTCTGTATCTGCATATTTGCGTGATGATATATGCTTGTCTGCATTATCTCATTGAAAAGACATGACTTATAAGTCAAGAACGAAAATAATGCGCTGAGCGCTGGTTGAAAGCATTGACTCATAAGCCAAGGGCGGAAATAACGCACTGAGCACTGGTCGAAATGGTTAGGCTAATCAGGAGCACATCATACGCTTGTCCGACCCCTTGGTCGTGGAAAATTCAGCGCCAGGTACATTGGGCCAACTCCAAGGCTGGTTATACAGAGGAAAGGGCAATGGGCCCCGGGGTGAATTATTAGTCCTATATCCTAGGGCTGGGCCTCGAACATGACTTATAAGTCTAAAATGGCATTAGTGCGCTGAACGTTGGTTGATATGGTTACACCTAATCAAGAGCGCATCATACCTTTGTCCAACCTAATGGGCTAGCTCTAAGGCTGGTTATACAAAGGATAGGGCAAATGGCCCCAGGTTGACTCATTAGTCCCATATCCTAGGGCATTGAGCCCTTGTAGGATTCATTAATCATGTATTTTGGGCAACGAGCCCCAGTATGATTCATTAATCATTTAATTAGGGCAGCTGGCCCCATTTGACGCTGTAGTCATTTATATGAATGGTATGCATGCATGAGTAGTGTTATTACTACTAGGCATGCTTAATATGATTTGGTAACGTGTTATTAACTACTTATGAGCATGATTAAATTTTCTTATCGAGCCTTGGCTCATGAGTGCTATGTAGTGCAGGTAAGGGAAAAAGGAAGTTGGACCATCCATGAGTCGAAGAGCTTCGCTAACGATGTGTACATATGCGGCTGCTCGACAACCACGGCCGGAGTTTCTCAAAGGAACTAGGGTCAAACCCTATTTTGCTACTTAGGCCAGTTGGTTGTAACTTTTCAATTGTAATTAATTCTTTAAATGTTAGTTTGGGATCCCACGTATGGAAGTAAACATTTTAGTGAAACAGTTATACCTTTTTACAAAAATTTATAACCGTAAACCATTAATCACTTTTAGTTACACGGTTATGGCCAAATGACTCATTTAACGAGTCTAGCACTATTTAAAATACACAATGTAACGATACTTGATTAGGAGGATGTTACAGAGAGTAACGTGGGGAGGGGCTGCAGCTACCTTCGACCTAAACCAATGGTCATGTAACGCCTTACTACCTAGGGACCATTACGTTGTGCATTTAAACAGTGCTAAACTCGCTAACAAAGTCATTTGGCCATAATCGTGTAACTAAGTGTGATTAACGGTTTAGGGTTAAAAAATTTGGTCAAAGATACAACGTTTCACTAAAATATTTACTTTATACATTGGGATCCCAAAAATATATTATAAAGGTTAATTACAATAAAATATTTACAACCAGCTGACCTAAGTGGCAAAATAGGGTTTAACACTAGTTCCTCTTTAAACCCTTGACTGTGGTGATCGAGCAGCCGCATATGTACACATTGTCACCTAAGCTCTCCAACTCAAGGATGGTCCAACTTTATTTTGCCTTTACATGCACCACATAGCACCCATGAGCCGAGGCTCAGCAAGGAAACTCAATATGCTCATGAACAGGTAATAACAGTTCACTGAATCATAATAGCATGCCTAGCAATAATAGCCCTATCCATGCATGCAAGTAAGTTCAAGTAAATGATTGTGGGCCCTGCCCTTCTGTATGGATGACTATCAAGTCAATCCTAAGTGAATATCACTAATGATTCTGGTGATCATACCGGGGCTTGCAGCCCATTCAGATGAGTGAATATTAGTAATGATTTTGGTAATCATGCTGGGGCTTACAGCCCAATCAGATAAGTGACTAAGGAGTCATGAACTTGAACCAGATAAGTGACTATGGAGTCACGAACTTGAACTAGATAAGTGACTATGGAGTCACAAACTTGGGTTCCACACCCTAATTAGATAAGTGACTATGGAGTCACACACTTGAACCAGATAAGTCAACCAGTATATCTGTTGCTATTATCTGCTCTTAGGTTGTTGCTCTTTGAGTTCTCTAACTTTGGAGTCACGAACTTGGGTTCCACACCCTAACCAGATAAGTGACTATGGAGTCATGCACTCTAGCTCTGCACCCTAAGCCATGTGACGTTATAGTCACCTGAGCCTTTTGGCCCTGGCTCTAAGTAACTAGCCTTTAGACTAGACAATCGCTTTTGTTTTCATCGAACTTAAGGTCGGTCAAGCATTTCATGCTTATGTCGATTAGATCTAATATTTTCAGCTTTTTTTAAACATGTTAATACCATTCTTGAATCATAGGTCAATTCCATACAATCAGTGCTCAGTACTACTGCCGAACTTGACTAATAAGTCAACTTTACAGTCAATACTGACAACATTGCCGATTCTGACTAATAAGTCAGTACCACTCACAAGTAAGCAAGACTACTAAGCATTTAATATGCAATCAATGTCCACATATAGAGCACTCAACATGCCTCATCAATAACCATGTAGGTCACATACTGGGTGTAGTTTTCTTACCTCTGGTTCGAGCGTGAAATAATAAAAGAATGACCCTTTAAGAATTATCAATCCTTTGGTCCCATAGCGGTCACCTAGTCATAACCAAATATGGAAGCTCATTAATAAAATAAATGATAAAAGGTTCATGGTCTAAAACCCCGCTTCCCGCTTCCGGGACCACTCCCGTGCTCTTGGGACTTCCAATCCATCCAACGAGGTGGTGGAATCATCCCCTGAGCCCCCAAAGTACTCCCAAGCCCTAAAAATAGGTCTTGCTGAAACAAACCTAGCATTGAGGCACTCATGGGTAGCGCTGGGGCACTGCCCAAAGTCAGAGAGCGTTGGGGTGCCAGTTGACAGACCATAATACTCAGGGAAACTTCAAAACCTCATCAATACCTCAACCTCATCAAAACCCAAGTCCAAACACAATCAAAACGCCCCTAAAACTCAAAATCACTAGTTGAGTTTTGAGACTCAAGAACAACCCAAGAATACCACCAGAAAAACTCAAAAACTCAGGGCATCAAAGGTTAGAATCATTACCATAATAGTTGTAATGGCCTCCTAGCTTCATCCAAATAGTTTCCTAGCTTAAATCCTTCAAAAAGCCAAACTTTCAATCAAAACTTCCAATAGATAGAGAGAGAGAAAGCTAACCGAGAGGGAGAGGGAGAAAGGAGCTACTTGAGGTGATGCTCTATTTTCTAAGGTTACCTTCAGCTGAGGGAAAAGGTGACTAAATAACTAATTTTGGCTCAAAATGACCACTATGCCCCTAGGGTCAAAACACTCTCCCAAAGCCCGCCAAGGGTAGTTTCATCATTTGCCACTTACCCCGTTAATCATAATTAACGTCCTCCAATTATCGTTATTCCTAATATCCTCAAATAATTACCAAATAATTTCCCCCATTACCGGATCCCGGTAATGTACTAAATTACCCCTAGGCTCGCCCCTAGCCCGGTATTTGACCCCGTTATGACCAAACCGCTAACTTGTATTCTAAGATCATTTCATGCTGAAGAACATATCCACAGAATAATGTGGCCTCATCCATATCTCACCAACATGCGTGAAAATATACAAATATGCCCTCAACGGGCCAAATTACCAAAATACCCTTGCAATGAAAACTGGACCCACATGCATGCAATTGTCATCATATAATCATGTGTTTAATCACATAATGATACACATAAACATCACATAATCATATAATTATGAAATTTTCCATCCCGACCCCCTAATCAAGGCCCTAAGCCTTATTAGGAAAATTTGGGTCGTTACAGGTCAACTGACCATTCTACCCTTTGTCCCACTAAAAATAAATGCCTTGCCCTAAGGGCAAATCAGTCATTTCGTCACTAATCCCACTAAACCTCAATTAACGTCCTAAGTTTCCTATTAAGTTACTAACCCTCCAAATTCAAGTATTTCCTCCAATAATGTCCCACTAATTCCTCACCTACGCAAAATTACCAAAAATACCCCTTGGCTTACCCCGAGTCGGGTATAAATCCTCGTTGTGACTTTTTCGCTAAATCGCTCTAAAGGATCGACCTAAGCCTGTCATATAAAATATATCAAAAATAATAATGTGGTTCCAATCATATGGCACATAAAATTACAATTATACCCTTAATGGGCAAAAATTACGAAAAATGTTTTTTTCTTCATAAAAACGGGTCCACAATTACATTTGATACACCTAAGCATGCATAAATAGTTATATCTTAATATATCTCATATATTTCACATAATCACACATATATACAATTAAATCCACATACATATCCATTTATGCTCTCCTGTCACACTAATCGAGGCACTAAGCCATATTAGCAAATTCGGGATGTTACAACTATCCCCTCCTACTGAAAATTTTGTCCTGGAAAGTTACCTGAATAACTCGAGATGCTGATCCCGCATAACTACCTCTAGCTCCCAGGTCACTTCCTCTACCTTGCTATTCCTCCATAAAACCTTAACTAGAGGAATCGTCTTGTTCCTCAGAACCTTGTCCTTTATGTCTAGGATTTGCACTGGATGATCCTCAGAAGACAAGTCTATTTGTAGTTCCAAATCCTCATATCCCAATACATGGGTCATGTCTGACACATACTTCCGAAACATCGAGATGTGAAATACATCATGAACTCTTGATAATGAAGGGGGCAAAGAAAATCTATAGGCTACCTGCCCGATCCTTTTGAGGATCTCAAAAGGTCCTACGAACCTAGGGCTCAAATTGCCCTTCTTTCCAAACCTTTTCACTCCCCGTAGTTGGCAAAACCCGCAGAAACACATGGTCCCCTACCTAGAACTCCACGTCCCTATGCTTAGGGTCAGCATAGCTTTTCTGTCTACTTTATGAGGTAAGCATTCGAGCTCGGGTCTTCACAATAGCTTCATTAGTCTTCTAAACCATCTTTGGACCCAAATACTTCCTCTCCCCCATCTCATCCTAATGAATGGGGGACCTACACTTCCTTCCATACAACATCTCATATGGAGCTACTCCAATTGTCGATTGATAACTGTTATTGTATGAAAATTCAATCAACGGAAGATACTTACTCCATGACCCCTCGAAATCCAGTACACATGCCCTAAGCATGTCCTCCAGTATCTGAATCGTCCTCTCAGATTGCCCATCTGTCTAAAGAAGAAAGGTTGTACAATCTCCCTCACATTCAACTCTACATACTGATCCACATTATAGTTTGTCCTCACGGGCAGAAAATGAGATGACTTAGTATATCTGTTCACTATCACCCATACTGCATCATGTTTCCCCAATGTTCTGGGCAAGCCTCCCACAAAATTCATAGTAATATCTTCCCATTTCTGCTCGGGAACACCTAAAGGCTATAACAACCCCGCTGCCCATTGGTGCTCATCATTTACCTGCTGACAGGTTAAACACTTCGCTACACAGTCGACCACATCCTTCTTCATCCCAGACCACCAGTACAACGACCGTAGATCTTGATACATCTTTGTGGTGCCTGGATGCAATGAATATGGTATGATATGAGATTCATAAAGGATCTCTCGTCTAATACCCATGTCCATCGGAACACAAATCTAGCCCTTGCATCTCAGCAAACCCATCTCTGAAACGGAATTGTCCTTAGCTACTCCAGCTAATACATCATCCCTAAGCTTCGTCATCTGTGTATCACTCATCTGACCCTCTTTTATTCTCTCCAAGAGGGTGAACTATAATGTAATATTGGCCAACTGGCCCACTACCAATCCTGTCTTTGCTCTGGTCATGTCTTCTGCCAATTCCTTCGATATCTACTTCTAGCTAAACAACTATCCTGGGCCCTTCCGACTCAAGGCGTCCGCCACCACATTGGCTTTTCCTGTATGTTAAAGGATTTCACAGTCATAATCCTTCACCAACTCTAGCCAACATCTTTATCTCATGTTTAGGTCCTTCAGGGGGAAGAAATACTTCAAGCTTTTGTGATCGGTATATATTTCACACTTCTCTCCATATAAATAGTGTCGCCACACTTTCAATGCAAATAGCACTGCTGCTAATTCCAAATCATGAGTAGGGTACCATTGCTCATACTCCTTTAGCTGTCGTGATGCCTAGGCAATGACCTTCCCACTCTGCATCAACACACATCCTAATCCCAGTCTCGACATGTCACAATATACCACAAACTTATCCCCATATGAAGGAAGAATCAGAACCGAAGCAGAGATCAATCATCGCTTCAGCTCCTAGAAACTATTCTCACATCTATCTGACCACACGAACTTCAGATTCTTCCACGTAAACTCAGTCAATGGTGTGGCAATCTTTGAGAATCCTTCCATGAATCACCTGTAATACCACACCAACCCAAGGAAACTCTTAACTTTCAAGGCGTTCCTTGGCCTCGGCCAATCTCTAACTGCTTCTACCTTGACTGAATCTACCTTAATCCCGTCTCCATTGACAATGTGACCTAGGAATGTCACCTGCAGTAGCCAAAAATCACACTTCTTAAAATTGGCATACAGTCGATGCTCCCTCAACCTCTGCAGAACCAACCAGAGATACTGCTCATGCTCTACCTCTGAACGAGAGTTAACCAAGATGTTGTCGCTGAAGAAAATTACGAACTGATTCAGATAATCCTTGAACACCTTGTTCATCAGATGCATGTATGTTGTTGGGGCATTAGTCAATCCAAATTACATGACCAGGAACTCACAATGCCCGTACCTCGTGTGAAAGACTGTCTTTGGGATATCCTAATCCTTGATCCTTAGCTAGAGATAACCAGATCGAAGATCAATCTTTGAGAATACTTTCTTACCCTGCAATTGATCGAACAAGTCATCTATCCTTGGTATTGGGTACTTACTCTTGATAGTTAACTTGTTCAATTCTCTGTAGTCTATACACATCCTCAGGTCCCGTCCTTCTTCACAAACAAAACCATAGCGCCCCACAGTGAAAAGGTAAGTCTAATAAATCCCAGGTCCAATAACTCATATAACTATACCTTCAACTCTGCCAGAACCATTCTGTATGGTGCCCTCGACACTGGATCTGTACCTAGTGCTAACTCAATGACAAACTCGATCTCTCGGTGCGGTGGTAGTCCCAGTAAGTCCTCAAAGAACACATCTAAGAACTCACATACTAATCTGGTCTCCTCTGGTCCCACTGGCATGACCCTAGTGGTGTTCACCACACTTGCTAGGAATCCTATACAACCTCCTTGTAATAGGTCTCTAGCCCTCAATACTGATATCATGGGAATGCGAGGTCAATGCATAGTACCGACAAAGACGAAGAGGTCCTCTCCCTCAGGCTCAAAACTTACCATCTTCTTGTTGCAGTCGATCGTCACCCCATACCTGACCAGCCAATCAATCCCCAAAATCATGTCGAAGTCATCCATGCCCAGCTCAATCAAATCCACCGATAGTTCTTTTTGTCCACTACTACTGGCAGTGACCTAACCCATCTCCTAGAAACTACCAGTTCCCCTATAGGCAATATAGTCCCAAACCCCGCAGTATAATAATGACAAGGCCTACATAATATATCAATCAGTTTGCTAGAAACAAACGAGTGGGTAGCACCAGAGCCAATCAATACAAATATATGAAGTGCCAATGCTAGAAAGCTGACCCGTCACCACCGAGGGACTAGCCTCAGCCTCTGCCTGAATCAAGGTGAACACTCGAGCTGGAGTCAAGCTGTCCTCCTTCATTGGTTCTTCCTTCTTCAAAGTCTGGAAGTCTTTCTTGAGATGCCAAATAAACCTGCACAAGTAACATGCTTTTTCCTAACATTCGCCCAGATGGCACTTCCTACACCGAGCACACTCTAGGTAACTTCTCCATGCCTCACTACCACCCTGGACACCCCGACCCCTCCTATCAGTATAACAGTGGTCGTGGTGTCAGGGGTCTTCCTCTTGCGATCACTAGGGCCTCTGCCCCTACCAGATCCCACAAATGGAGGCATTGCCCTAAACTCCTACCAGATGACACTTCCTACACCGAGCACTCTCCCTCCAAATCTTGTTTTCTGCCTCCTCAGATGTAACGCCCTAAACTCCAGGGACCGTTACGGTGTGCCTTGTAAATAGTGCTAAACTCTCTAATCGAGTCATTTGGCCAAAATCGTGTAACTAAGTATGATTAGCGGTTTAGGGATTAAAAAATTGGGCTAAGATGTAACGTTTCATTAGAACGTTTATTATATACATTGGGATCCCAAAAATATAATTTAAAGGTTTATTACAAGAAAATATTTACAAGCAGCCGATCTAGGTGGCAAAACAGGGTTTAAACCTAGTTCCTTTTCAAACCTCGGCCGTGGTGGTCGAGCAGCTGCATATGTACACTTCATCACCTAAGCTCTCCAACTCAAGGATGGTCCAGCTTTCTTTTGCCTTTACCTGCACCACATAGCACCCATGAGCCAAAGCCCAGCAAGAAAACTTAATATGCTCATGAACAGTTATAATATGTCATCAAATCATAAGGCACACACCTAGCAGATATAGCCCTATTCAAGCAGGCAAATGAGTTCACGTAATGTTGAGTATAACACATCAACCAATGATCATAATAATCCTCCAAGGCTTTTAGCCCAATATAGAAGAGTGATAGTGGTACAGTTACTAAGGTAGGTTCCGTTCCCAATAGCCATGTGACATTAGGGTCACCGGGGCTTATAGATAAGTGATCCTTTCACTAGCTTAAACAAGATAGGTATCTGGTGAAATAGTCACCAACATAAACCTGTCGAGTAGATAAGTGATCCTTTCACTAGCTTAGATAGGATAGGTGCATGATGACTAGTCACCAACATAACCTTCCTCATGACCATAGAGTCATAACCTTGGAACATCGTTCCCTAGCCATGTGACAAGTAGTCACCTAGGCCTTAGGCCTTGGCTCTGAGTAACTAGTCTTAGACTAGCCAAGCGCTTATAAGTTCATCGACCTTAGGGTCGGTCCAGTGTTAATTCCTTAGAGCCATTCAACGCTGATATCGATTAGATCTAATCTTCATTCGGCCCTGCGTTCAGGACGCTTATGCCGGTTCTGACGCTCAGGTCAGTATCCCTGACTAGTGAGTACCATAAACAAGTAAGCAATGCCACCAAACATATACCATATATCCAATATTCGAATATAGGGCATTTAGCATGCTTACTCAACAATTACTAGCATAATTAGGACCATGCATAAACACAGAGGCTCAAGCTCTGAACATTCTCATATTCAATAATCATAGCATGCCCTAATCACATATTTCTCCTGCATCACATGCATCGTATTTAACCACTTGACATGCCTCAACAATAATCATGCATGCCACATTTAATAATCCAACATGCATCACTAATAACCATGCATGTCATACATACATAGGGTGCAGTTTTCTTACCTCAGATTCGAGCTAGAATGAATAAAAGAACGACCCTTGAGAACGATCAACTTTTAGTCCTTTAGCGATCACCTAGTCATAACCAAATACGGGACACCATCTATAAAATGATAATCAAGGGTTCCCAAACCAAGATCTAGCCTCCGGGATATCAATCCCCACTAATCTGGGTAGTAGGAACGATCCCGAGGCCTAAAACCATGTTCCCGGGGCCAAAAAACACAAGCGGACTCAACCTTGCTCAAGGGCTGCGGCCCTAGCACTTTGGGCCGCGGCCCCCAGCCACTCCAGAAGCAAGGGCCGCGACGCCCAACAAGCACAAAACTGCTCCACCTGCTTCTTTGAGCTAAGGTCGCGGCCCCCAACCCAGAGCCATCCCCAAACACGATTTTCAACATCCCAAAGCCTCCAAAATCATGCCTAAACATTACCAAATCATAAAATCAAAGTTCCCAAGCTTCCCAATGGTCCAAAACCATCAAAACCCAAGGCTCAATCGAACCAAAAACTCAACAATTCACAAAAGCCAATTCAAAGCTTAGAAACTCTAAAATCTCAAAACTTAAAGTTTGATTACCTTCGATTGGGTTGTTTCTCATCAAATACTTCGGTCAAGAAGCTTCTAATCTTTCCTAGGATCGTTATTCCTCGATCCTCGCTTGATTCCGACTCATAGAACTCGAGATTTCTTCAAAAAGGCTTCGGACGGTAAAATGAGCTAACGAAGGAGAGAGGAAATGTTTTATAACGTACGTTCTATCTGACAAGCTACTTCAAGCTTAAGTAACCTCAAATAAAACCTAGTGCTCGGGGTCCCGAAAACACCCCCGAGGACATTATAGTCAAAATTTCCAGAATTTCCTCCTGACCTCAAATACTCCCAATTTATCATCAAATAAACATTCTTATTACCCAATAATTGACCCCGTTATGAAAAAACCGCTAACTCATAATATAAGATCGTCTCATGCCGAATAGCTCGAATATATCTCCATAATAATGAAATCTCATTCATAAATTACAATATGCACCCAAATATACAAATATGCCCTCAACAAGCCAAACTACCAAAATGCCCTTATAATTATAAATACACCCATATGCATGCATTTATCATCATATAATAATATTATTCACATTAACATGCATATGATCATTTAATATCATAATAAATCAATTATGGTCCTCCCGGCCTCCTAATCAAGGTCCTAACCCTCATTAGGAAATTCGGGGCATTACATCAGCTGTAAGGGCCTTCTCAACCACCTGGGCATAAGTAGTATCCCCAGGTACTGAGGTAATCAGAACATCCCTGGCTATCATAGCATTCAGCCCCTAGACGAACCTATCTTGCCTGGCTGCATCTATAGGCACTAGATTAGGTGCAAACATTGCTAGCCTATCAAAATTTAGGGCGTACTCAGTAACTGTCATGCTGCCCTGTAGCAAACCGGTGAACTCGTTCACCTTCGCCACCCTAACGACACTACTGTAGTACTTTTGGTTGAACAAGTCTCTGAACTCATCCCAACCCATAATAGAAACATCTCAAGTCTGAAATGCCACCTCCCACCAAATGCAGGCATCATCTCGAAACATATAAGTGGTGTAAGCCACCCTATCATTACCTACCACCATCATGAAGTCCAGGATGGAGGTGGTCAGGCTCATCCACTATTTAGCCTTAATTGGATTTTTTCCTCCCTCAAATATTGGAGGGTGTTGCTTCCTGAACCTCTCGTACAACAACTCCACCTGTTCCCAATATCAGGCTGTTGTACGGCTGGTGCCACAATAGGTGGCAAGTCTGGTGCAGCATTCCCTGACGGAACCTGCTGTCTAGAAGGACAAATATCTTCCTCTTGACTCTGAAGTCTAGCTTGCATGTCAGCAAGCATCTGCTGCCAGTTCTCAGGGATTGGCGGAGTGTTATGGACTTGGTTATCATCTCTAGCCTCAATTTCAGCACCGGCTAGTCGAACTGATCACCTTGGAGGCATAACTTTCCAAGTTTATCTGCAATCAACCCCATGGCTGATTAGGCAATGATAACAGGTGTTTTTAAGTTACCCCACAGTCTAATACCACAATCCAGCAACAATAAGAAAACACAATGCTAACAGGCATTCAACAATTATCCACATATAGAAGCAATTCTAATAAGCATGCCTTATCATATACACATAGCAGTCAAGGGCCAGAGCCCATCAGTATATCTCACGCTTCCTATTAAACAGGCAAATAAGGCATTCATATTTCATTTGAGCAGTTAAACATATAGTCACATATATAGTTACCAAACCCTGAATCGAGCTTGTTTTTAGCGACGAGTGTACATGCCCAACCTATCTTCAGGAACCGTTAAACCTAGACCGCTTTAATACCAAGTTGTAACGCCCTTGATAGCCAATATCATTACACTGTGTATTTAAAATAGTGTTGGACTTGCTAATCAAGTCATTTGAATATAAACATGTTACTAAGGATAATTAATGGATTATGGTTAAACGAGTTTGATCATAGGAATAGTTGTTTTTCATTAAAAACTGTGAGGTTGTACATGGGATCCAAAAAAAAAAGTGTTTACAAGGAAATTACAACCCCCAAAATAATTACAACTAAAGCTAGCCTAAGTGGCAAAATAAAAATTTGACTCTAGTCCCTGTTTATCCCTCGGCCGTGGCGGTCGAGCAAATGCTGATGTACACACCGCCTCTAAAGTTGTCCAACTCACGGCTGGTCCAACTTTCTCTTTCCCTTACTTGCACCACATAGCACCCGTGAGCCAAGGCTCAACAAGAAAACTTAAATCAACAAATACGATAAGGAACAACATATAAGCAACAAGCTTTCCAGTGATAATCTGCACAATCAATTACTCATTTCAACCTCAACAATCAATACAGCTAGTTATGTGCAATTGACACTTCTATTTATTTAAGCGACGTTTAGACCCGGCACCCTTAGGCCGAGTCCTCTGGTCTTATGGCCGACCCCAACTCGCTTAGGTCGGGCTGTGTTCCGCACGCTTAATGTCATCCCCGACTCCCTTAGGCCAGACTTTCAGCATAGATATAACCAAAAATATATATATTGCACAATATGCAGCCAGATACAGCATATGCAAGCATGCCTAATTGAGCAATCCCAATTATAATAATAGTTAAATCCATTTATAGGGGGTCCATGCCCCGATCACAACCAGGGTGCAGTTTTTTTTCCTCGAGTTTTGTGAGATAGACTATACCGCCTCAAGTGCGATCCTGACCCCGAGCCTTGCAGTAATCTAGTCACAACATAAACATATTCTTATTAGGGATTGACTTCAATTCCCGAGACTCACTCCTAATCCTAAACTTAGATTACTATTCTTAGTTTTCGAGACATTAGAAACATTCCCCGAGCCTCCGCATGGGCCACCAAATGAATTCCTGGACTCCCCGAGCCCTAATTCTAAAACCAAAAAAATTGTATTTCGGGTCACCTGGCGCGGTCATGCCTGTAGAAAGTTTAGGCTTTCTGGGTTTCTGGCATTGTCGCGCCCTAGCCTAGTGCGGTCGAGCCCCTAGACTCGGTACCTGAAACCCAACCTAATTTTCTGGTTTCTGGGACACTAGCGCGGTTGCACCACAACCTAGCGCGGTTGCGCACGTCACTAGAAACCCAAAAATTGCACAGAAACTAACATGTTCTTGCCCAAAACCAAAACTGCGATTCTTGTGCATACCAGACCCGAAAATTCGACCCCCAAACAGATTCTCCAGCCAGTTTACAACCACAAAACACTCCATACAGCCCCAACAACCCAATACCAAAGTTAATATACCACAAAAACTCATTCAAACTCATCAAAATAACAAATCACCAAAGATTGGACAAATTGAGCTAAAGATTTAGAAACTTACCCAAATCCAAAAATTCAAGCCTGAAAATGTGAAATCTAAGGGCAATCCAAGCTTAGCTCAGCCACCAACACAAACCTCTTAGCCTCAAATCACCTAGAAACCCCAAACCACACAATTCAAATCAAGAGTTTATAAACTTAAAAACATGGGGATCACCTAAGTAAACCATAGAATTCCTTACCTCAGCTGCACCAAAATTAAAAAATCAAGGTGCAGTTCTAGCTGGTTATTGCTTCAAGTCTCTACACCTTCCCACTTTGCAGCTGAATCCTTCAAAGATAGCCTTCCAATTCACAAATTCTCCTTCACTTCAAGGGTTCTCCTTAGAATACAAGAGTAACTAGATCAAAGGAAGAGAGAGTGAGAGAGTAATGTGGGGAGGGGCTACATCTGCCTTATACCTAAACCAAGGGTCAATTGACCATTCTACCCTTTGTCCCACTAAAAATAAAAGCCTTGCCCCAAGGGCAAATCGATCATTTCGACACTAATCCCACTAAACCTCAATTAACATCCTAAGTTCCCTATTAAATTACTAACCCTCCAAATACTAGCATTTCCTCCAATAATGTCCCACTAATTCTTGACCTACGCAAAATTACCGAAAATACCCCTTCGCCAAATCGCTTTAAAGGATCGACCTAAGCCTATCATCGTAAATATATCCACATAATAATGTGGTTCCAATCATATGATGCATATAATTACAATTATACCCTTAACATGTCAAAATTACAAAAATGCTCCTTTTCACAAAAACAAGCCCACAATTACATTTAATACACATAAGCATGCATAAATAATTTTATCTTAATATAACATATATATTTAACATAATCACACATATATAAAATTAAATCCACATATATATATGTATATCCATTTATGCCCTCCTGTCACGCAAATCAAGGCACTAAGTCTTATTAGCAAATTCGGGACGTTACACTTTTATAGTGTAGGAACCATCATTAGGTCTAACCAATAAGATTAGAGCTAAAGATCTCATCATTTGGAGCTTAAAACGTGTATCCGTACAGACACGTCAGGTGACGCGTCGTCTGTCTGTAGGCGATGCGTTTTGAGCCCTTTTGCATCTAGGTGATGCAACACCTTCTAAGAGGCGATGCATCGCCTCCCCCTCTGACTTGTGACCCCTCCAACGAGCCTAAAATTTCTTCAAATGATACCAAACATTTTGGGGATCCATAGATACCTCCATGTATCACTTTGGACTCAAAAACACAATTTTTAAGTGCCTACAATTGAAACTCAAATTTCACATCCTCACGATGTGAAATTCACAAAGTGTTTTATACCTAGCTAGTATAACAATAGTTATTCTTTGTATTTAACCAATCATTATAGTTAGGAGGGTCTAATATTGCCCTTTGATACGATCCATGCTCGATGCCTCTTCGCCAACTCATCAGCCCTTTATTTCAATTCCCTCGGCACTTGTTTGATCTCAAAGGACTCAAACAGCTTGACCAATGATGTTACTCGATCATTATATTCTAGTTATCTGAGGTTCTTGCACTTGGAAGTTTCTATTACCTCTTCAGCTACAGGCAAGGATTCTCCCTAAACTTGGATTTTCTTTATTCTCATGCTATTATAGTGAGCTCTAATCAATATATTAATGCTTCATACTTTGTTTCATTATTGGTAGTGTGAGAGCCATGGCGTAAAGCTTCTTCAATCCACAATCTTGAAAATGCCGCTAGAACCACTCCAATCCCTACACCAAGCATGTTAAAAGACCTATCCATGCTTAGAGTCCATGCCCAATTTTTTTCAAGGTCCAACTCTTCTTCGAGGGTCAGTTTGAATGAATTGATCTCCACGAGATAGTCTACCAAAACTTGCATCTTCCAAGCCTTCTTGGGTGAGAACTTGATATCAATTGAACAAAATTATATTGCCCACTTAGAAAATCTTTCGAATAAGTCAGATTTTTCAAGGATTTGTCAGATGGGATAATCTGTAAAAATAGTCACTGTGTGTGTGTCCCAACGTGTTGTTTTAGCCTTTTCTTGGCTATGACAATGGCTAATACAAGCTTCTTCAGGGTATTGTATCCCATCCCTGCATCTACAAACATCTTGTCACTATGGATGATGGGTATCTGCTTTCTCTAATCTACCAAAAAGAGTATGGAACTTACTACAACGTCTTATATGTGATCGTGAAAATATGTATATATGCAAGTGCACACAATCGATTCAAGTAATATATGACAAGTGAAGTATCGTTCCCTTGAAGACTATCATCCAAGTACAACTAATTGTTCTTTAAGTTTCTATTTGGCAACTAAGAATTTCATTTTTTAATTTAATTTTAAATTTGAAAATAACTTTAAACAAAAATAACTAAATAAAAGAATCAAATCACTATGAAAAAGACCTAGGGTGTTAATTTCATTAACTTTTCATTTTACTAATTTTATTAATCAATTTTAGATTTCTTTCTTCTTATTCTAATAGTAGGTTAACATAAATCGATTCCTATTCATTTTTAAGATATAAGATCTCAGCCTATATGCAAGTTTTCTACAACTCTGTGATAAACTTAAACATATAGAAGACATTAAACATGGAAACCTAATTACTACACAAGCCATACCGGTACTTTCGTCCAATATGCAACCTATGTCTATATAATGATAGAATATTCAATTCTCATCTTTTGAATTTTGAATCAAAATCATTAAATCAAGCAAGTAGTGATCAAGTATTTACTAGCATTAAACACACATTATATAGATTATAATAAAGAAGAAAAATCAATAGAACATCATAATTTAATTAGATAGAAATCCAAGTGTCTACATTAAACCCTAGATAAAAATTGTTTAGTTCATATCAGTCATGACTAAATCAATAAAATAATAATTAAAGAACATAAGATCCATAAACTTAAAGAAGAAAGAAAAATATAAAACTGCAGAATTACTAGCCTAAGAAACAAAATTAGTCTCTAAAAACGTAATTAAAATCTAACCTAATGACTTAATTAAACCCTAAATACAATTTTATAGTAAAAAATTAAAAGAGCCTTTGTTTTTTCGTGTACGGGCCGCGACTTGGCCTTCTCTGGGTCGCGGCCCGGGTCTGTAAAGTCTTCAAGCGTCGCGACTCAAGATTCTCAAGTCGCGGCCCGTGTCTGAGTTTCCCTCTTGAGTCAGAACTTGTAAGCCCAAGTTGCGACTCTAACTCCATTTTTCCTCAGATTTCATCTCTTCCTCAAAAACAGTCCTTTAAGCATTCTTAGCATCATTTTTAATCCAATAGCCGCCAAGAGCCTCGTTTTTCCACCATTTTCACTTCTTTTTGCATTTTTCTCGTGATTCATCGCACCAACCTACAACAAAGATAAACAAAAGCGTAATCTTGCACAACACACACATAAAAACTCAAGATTACCACAAAAATACCTTCTAAAATGACCCTAAAATGAAGTTATCAAACTCCCCCAAACTTATTGTTTGTTCGCCCTCGAACGAAGGACTCAAAACAATCCTAGATTCTAACAACATGAACTATACCAACAACAACAATTATGCCTTAAAATCATGAATGTTAATCATATAATTCTCAGAAAACTACTCAACAGTTTATTCAATCTAGAATTTTGATCAAAACACTCCATCAACACACCTTAGTCTACTAACATTTTGGATTATCAAATCATGACCATTAAATAAATGAATTTGCAATCAATTATGCTCACTAAATTTCTTTCCAATTGATCCACTCAAACCAAATAATTTCATAAGCTTACTTACTTGATATTCTCTACTAATATAAATCATGATATGCATAAAAATCAACAGGACTTTTATAGGCTTATAACGATGACTTAGGTAAAGGTAGATGAAAAAGGAATTTTTAAGCTCATTTTCCTATAAGCACATGACCAAAACTCACCAACTTTACTTCCATAATAATACAATCTCATAATCCCCCTTCTTGTTTTTTTTTTCTTTTCCCTTTAGAGATATATATATATATTTTTCAATAATAACTACACTCCCCCAAACTTGATTTTTTCTATATATTCATATTGGGAGTGTGTGAAAAAATATATATATATATTCAATATATATACTCTCTCTCATTCTTTTTTCTTCTCGTTTTCATGTTCTAAATCCACCCAAATCACAATTACACCCCATTACATATCAATCCACAAAATATTTCTTAATCATATGCTCATATTATATCAAGGACGGATATATAACAAAGTTGCAAGTATTATGCTTAAATGATGGTTTAGAACAAAAAGGATACAAAATTAGGCTCAAAAAGGGTAAACAAAGGATTAAGTAATTTAAGGTTGGCAAGAAAAGCTCAAACGATCAAAATGATAGCCTAAATCATATTTCTAACCATTCATGATATATTATTTCGCCTCAAATAACAAGTAAGCAAGTTCTAGAATTGTTTAAAATAATTTTCACTTTCCATTCATCATTCCACTAACCAATTTCAACAAGCATAATCAATATCAAGAACATAAATTTAACATCATGACAAAATATTCAACAAATGTTATCTAAACTAAAGTGTACTAACGGAGTGTTCAATCAAGCACATAGATTTTGTTTCAGATTTTATTTTCTTTGAATTATACTCATAACATTCATTTTATTCTCATCAACAATTGTTCTCAATTTTCATTCATGTTGGTACCAAACTAAACACACTAAAACAAAAATCTAAACAATAACATAAACAAATCACACAAAACAACACTAACAGAAAAAAAATAAGCTCCCTTCCCAAAACTTAAACTAAACATTGTCTCCAATGTTTAAAAATAAGTAAAGAAAAGAGAACTTACCTAGTGCGAATCACTTCAGAATGGTGGTGGGTCTAGAAATGGATGCCAAGGCGGTGGATATGGGAAGTACTGGCGGTCCGCCTATTGGTTTGACCATTAGTAAACCAACTCATTCTGTCTATCTACTTGAGCTCTATGAAAATCATGAAGATCGCCCAAATAATTGTGCGTATGCTTGTTCTGCCGAATGATGTAATCTATTCTGGCCAAGTGTGGATCCAGTGGAGCCTCAATCTCTAGATAATGAGGGTATTCTTCTCTTCTCTCCTCCTTAGTTTCTCTCACTCCCTCTGTTTGATCATTGGCTGGTATGGGCTCCTCAGCTGCTTCTCCTTCCCTACCAACTCTTACATTTCTGGGTATCGGTACTGGTGGCTCTAAGGATGGGGCATTGAATTTATTCACTGTTGCCTGAGAAATAGCCCCCATCGCCTTCTTAAAAATATCACTAGGATATTTTGGCACCTCCCAAACCTCACACAGATCAGTAATTATGGAACCATGCCCCAACCCAGCAGTAGTGGTCAAGCAACATAAATCCCTCATGCATTGGCGAATAACTCGCCCAATGTCAATGGAGAGCCCCGTCATACTCGCATACACTAAAAGACACCTATCAGTCCCCACTTCAAACAATCGGGTGTTTGGCATAAGTCGTGCACTCACAAAAAGAGTCCAAGCTTTAGCTACGACATTCATTTGGTATCTTTTTAAATGTTTCGGCTCCCCATTCTGCATAACAGGAAGCACCAGGAATTCCTAAGGTCTCAGCCACCTCCGTCCAATCAACCTCACTATGATATGCCAATTGATAATATTCATCCTCTTCTAGAGATTACTTAGGTACATTAAATAATGCATCAATATTATCAATGGCGCATTCAACTAAAACGTCCCTAACAAACACCTTTCTATTTACAGCCCCAGGAAAATTGGCGTAAAACTCATAAACCAAGGAGAAATTGGCTTTTGGCATCTTATCGTCCACTAACAATTGCCAACCTCGATATAAAATTTTATTCCTAATAATATGATAAGTGTCATTAGGATATAGTTCTTCTTTAATGTCCATCCCACGCTCTTGAATAACTGGCCGCTGGGATAACCTTTGATAAAGATCATGGGCATCCTTGTTAACGAAGCGTGCGAGATCATATTCTAAAATTGGCTGAGGTGCTGGCGGTTTTGGCTGGGTTTGGGGTGGTTGGGAACGGGATGAGGAAGGACGACTAGTATTCTTTGAAGATGTTGCCCTAGTGGGTTGTTTCCTTTTCAATTCCTTAAATCGTTCCCATGCATCATACAAAGACTCCCCATCCAGTTGATGGAAGTTGTTAATCTCTCCTCTAATTTTGGTTGACTTGGCAGGAGGAAAATATTTACCAAGAAACTTCTGAGCCAAATCTTCCCAAGTAAGTATAGAGTTGGCTTGTAAAGAATTCAACCAAGTCTTAGCTCTGTCCCTTAGTGAAAATGGGAATAGTCTCAATCGTACAACATCATTACTCACCCCATTCATTTTAAATGTCAGACATAACTCCAAAAAGTTTGTGATATGTAGATTTGGATCCTCATTTGGTAACCCTCCAAATTGTACACAATTTTGCACCATCTGAATAATTGAGGAATTTATCTCAAAATTGTTAGCCTCAATAGTTGGAGGACGAATGCTTGAACGTATCCCATAACAGTAGGGAGTACATAAATTCCTTAATGGTGGATTTCAACTGCATTACCCATATTTGCATTATTGTTGACAATGTTATTTGCGTTCTCAGTCATGATAAAGTCCAGCCTTTTCTTTATCTTTCAATTCTTTCCACAAATTCACTCAATTTCAAGATCTATGGGTATGATTTCCTTTTGTCTACTTCCTTGCATATACCAACAATTCTTAAAACACAATATAGACTTGATCCAAATAAATGTTAAACAATAATAAAAAAAACCAATTTAGAACAAATAACAATTAACTATGATATTGGAAATTAAAGTCCCGGCAACAGCGCCAAAAACTTGATTGTGAAAATATGTATATACGCAAGTGCACGCAATCGATTCAAGTAATATATGATAAGTAAAGTATCGTTCCCTCGAAGACTATCTTCCAAGTTCCACTAAATGTTCTTTAAATTTCTATTTGGTAACTAAGAATTAGATTTTTGAATTTAATTTTAAATTTGAAAATAACTTTAAACAAAAACAACTAATTAAAATAATTAAATAACTATGAAAAAGACCTAGGATGTTAATTTCATCAACTTTTCATTCTACTAATTTTATTAATCAATTTTAGATTTCTTTCTTCCTATTCTAATAGCAAGTTAACATAAATCGATTCCTATTCTTTTTCAAGATATAAGATCTCAGCCTATATGTAGGTTTTCTACATCTCTATGATAAACTTAAACATATAGAAGGCATTAGGCATGGAAACCTAATTACTACACAAGCCATACAGGTACTTTCGTCTAATATGCAACCTATGTTTATATAATGATAGAATATTCAATTCTCATCTTTCAAATTTTGGATCAAAATCATTAAATCAAGCAAGTAGTGATCAAGTATTTACTAGCATTAAACACACATTATATAGATTAGAATAGAGAAGAAAAATCAATAGAACTTCATAATTCAATTAGATAGAAATCCAAGTGACTACATTAAACCCTAGATAAAAATTGTTTAGTTCATATCAGACATGACTAATTCAATAAAATAATAATTAAAGAACATAAGATTCATAAACTTAAAGAAGAAAGAAAAATATAAAACTGCAGAATTACTAGCCTAAGAAACAAAATTAGTCTCTAAAAACATAATTAAAAACTGACCTAATGACTTAATTAAACCCTAAATACAAATTTATAGTAAGAAAATTAAAAGAGTCTGTGTTTTTTCGTGTGCGGGCCGCGACTTGGCCTTCTCTGTGTCGCAGCTTGTGTTTGTTTTAGGGCCTTTCCTTCTCATGTAAAGTCTTCAGGCGCCGCGACTCAAGATTCTCAAGTCGCGACCCGTGTATGAGTTTCCCTATTAACTGAGCCACTGTTTCCCTCTTGAGTCGCAACTTGTAAGCCCAAGTCGCGACATTAATTCCCTCCAGCAAGCATATGCGCCTCTGACTTCACCTTGAGTCATGACTCATAAGCCCAAGTTGGGACTCTAACTCCATTTTCCCTCATATTTCTTCTTTCAACTCTTCTCTTCCTCAAAAACTATCCTTTAAGCATCCTTAGCATCATTTTTAATCCAATAGCCGCCAAGGGCCTCGTTTTTCCACCATTTTCACTTCCTTTTGCATTTTTCTCATGATTCATCGCACCAACCTACAACAAAGACAAACAAAAGCGTAATCTTGCAGAAAACACACATAAAAACTCAAGATTACCACAAAAACACCTTCTAAAATGACCCTAAAATGAAGTTATCAATATGGAAAAGTACATATATAGTTCTTCACCTTCCCTCGAGGTGGACAGGAAAATTCAAGTACTACTTTAATGTGTCAATGGCTTTGATCTATTGTTCGAATGAATTCTTGTAATGCATTAAAAGAAGGTATGACACTTGTTGGACATCCATGAGATAAACTTGCTTAGTGTAACTATCTTTCCCATGATCTTGTATACATATCTCATTGATCGAGGTTCGATAACCTTAGATAATGAACTTATCTAGGTTGGATTGGCTTCTATGCCACATTTGCTCATTATATGCCTCAAGAATTGTCTAGATACAATGAAAAAACACACTTTTTCAGATTTAGTTTCATTTGATAATATTTCCAAACCTTGAAGCATTATTCTAGATCTATTATATGGTAGGGACTTTGTTTGGTTTTGACCACCATGTCATCGAACCATGTTCTATCTGCGTTATTTGCAAAGATCTTATTCATTTGTCTTTGGTAAGTAGCTCTAACATTCTTCAGTTTGAATGAGATAATTTTATAGCAATACATGCATCTTTCGATGGTGAAGGTAGTATGTATCAAATCCTACTCCGCCATCAGGGTTTGGTTTTACCTTAAATAGGCATCTAGGAAGCTCATACTCTCGTATCACAGGTTGCATCTATCATTTGATTGATCTTTAGTAATGGATAGTTATCTTTCAGACATGCTTTGTTCAGGTTCATGAAATTAATACATACGCTCTTCTTTCCATTCTTCTTCGGTACCACCACTGAGTTAACTATCCAGAGAGGCTATTTACACTCTTATATGGCCTCAATGCTTAACACTTAGCTACCTCCTCATTTATCACTTGATATATCTTTGTTGCGAATTGCCTTCTCTTTTATATGAAGGATGGAAATCGTGGATCTAGTTTAAGTTTATAAATTATCATGGATGGATCTATGCTAGATATGTTGTCCGAGCTACATGCAAAGGTGTTGGAGTTATTTTGCAAGAGCTTGATGAGCTTTTCTCTCTTTTCCTCTGATAAAAGCGCATTTATCTCTTCTTTGGATTCGATAGATCTAGAGCAAATTCTGCAATTTGATCAAGCATCGATTGCAACTCATTTGGTTCCTCCTAGATCACCTTCATACAAGCTGGAAGCTTTTTCATCGTCCTCTTCTTTTAGATCTATCTCCATGGATGAGTTTGATTCAACTTTTATCATGACTTTCATGTTCATGTTTTCCTTAACTGAATTCCTATACAAAGAGAAAAATAGTGAAAAAAATAACTCAGCTTCCCCACAAACGCCACCAATCACTCGATCCAAAAAGTTAATGAGTAATATTATTCCATATTTAAGTTAAAGGTTGCATATGGAATAATATCACGTAGGTAGAATCAATAAAATAATATTCCAATGATGGATTCACAAAGTTTTGAAAGGATGAAAGAAACCACCAGTGAGTACAATCACAAAGGCATTCCAATGCTCAAGTTAATGATGATTGTCTCAAAGCTCTCATGAAAATATCTAAGTGTAGTGAACAATGAATCCAAGGTCCATTTTCAGGCCCCTTGAAGTGTTATTTATGGACAAAGCAAGTCGATTAAACAATATAAATACTTATTTTGATTTGTCCACATCAGTAGACTAAAGCGAAAAAGTAAGTTGCATATGTACACACTGCCCCTGAAGCTCTCTAACTCATGGCTGGTTCGACTATCCCTTTCCCTTACTTGCACCACAAAGTACCCGTGAGCCAAGACTCAGCAAGAAAACTTAAATCAATAGGCACAAATAAGCAACAATATATAAACAGTAAACTTAGATCAATAAACTCAATCAACAACAGGACATAAGCAATAAGCTTAACAATAATATTCAACTCAATTAAACACATAATCCAATCCCATCAACTAATACAATCAGCTAAGTGCAAACAACACTTATGTTTATTGTATAAAGTTCAGACCCGGCGCCCTTAGGCCGAGTCCTCTAGTCTTATAGCCAACCCCAACACACTTAGGCCGGGCTGCGTTCAACACGCTTGCTATTGGCCCCTGACGCCCTTAGGCCGGCCCTCAAAATAGATATAATTACAAATATATGTTGCACAACAAGCAATCAGAGGCAGCATATACAAGCATGCATATATAGATATTCTCAGATGCAGATATATTCACAATCAAGACATATTCATTAACTGGGATCCGAGCCCCAATCACAATCTGGGTGCAATTTTCTTACCTCAAGGCCCGAGCAGCTAGCGTATGGCAGTCCCGAGCACGATCCATATTCCTGAGTCATAGCGGTAAAACCTAGTCACAACGTAATAACGAATAATTATCAAAACCTAAATCAAGTAGAAGCTTTGGAATAATATACTAGCCTTCGGGACCTCGAATTCCACTAAACCTGGTGGTGAAATCCTTCCCAAGCCCTTAGATTTGAGTTCTCGAGCTAAATAAAATTGTTTTGGCCAATGTTCTCTATTTGAGCTGCGACACCCCTAGCAAGCGTCATGGCCCTCTACAAGTCAGAGGGCCCAACCCTCGCTTTTCCTGAACACAGGCCGCAGTGCCATAGCAGTTCAGGGAACTACCCTGGCCTTTGAGTTCATGGGGGCCGCGGCGTGACCCTGCGAACTCAGAAAAAACTACGATTTCAAAAAATGCAAACCGACCCAAAACCTTCGCAAAATAGTATTTCAACCTACATCAATCATCAAAATAGTCCCAGCAATACAGATTCATAAAATACAACCTCTAAACTAAAATTACCAACTTGAGCTTCAAACTCCATTTTCTTTCTAAATCTGAAAAAATTAAACCTTAACTCACGGATTTTCAATCCAATTCTAGTGCACGAATCAGTTGCTTAACATATTTCTAACATCACAACTCTTGGATAACCACTTAGTACTCAGAAATTAAAAAAGAATAAGCTATAACGTAAACTCCCTCAAGAAAATGAACATTAAATTCTTAGAAACCATACCTTCAAATCTCAATTTCCTAGCTTGGTGATGACCTCCACTGCTATCTAAACTCCAATCAATCTCATCTTCCCTAATGAAATCTCCAATCTTGAAGAATTAACCTCCAAATCCCAACCGTGTAATCCAAGTCTTGAGAGGAAACCCCCACATGAAGGAAAGGAAAGGAGAGAGAGTTATATGTGAAGTGTGTAGATAGCTTGGGCCATAACTGATTTTGTCTACTCAAATGGTCAAAAGACCATTTTACCCTCACACAAGCCAATGCCCATTTGGCCACACCAAGGGTATTCTAGTTGTTTTCCCAAATTCCCACTAATCCCTCAAATCACACCATAGTTTCCATTTATCTTCAACACAGCAAAATAATTACCAATTTAGTTCCAGTTACTCGATAAATCTCGAATACTCACTAGGTTTTCCAAAAATCCCTAGGCTCACTTTGAGTCGGGTATTAACCCCGTTGTGACTATTCCGCTAATCTGCTCACTAGGATCACCCCAGACCCCACATCTCAAATATATCTCAACAATATTGTGGTCTCACTCATAAAGCATATATATTACAAATATACCCTCAACTGGTCAAAGATTATGAATATGGCCCAATTTACAAAACCGGGCCCGCATGCATATTCAATACACATAAACATGCATAAATATTCACATTACCATATAAACCATTTATATGGCATAATCATACATATATTCCATTAATTCTACATATAAATCATATTATGCTCTCCTTGCATTATAATCAAGGCACTTAGCTTTAATAGCGAATTCGAGATGTTACATTATGCCATCATCCCATAAGAGGGTCAACCAAGATCAGGTCATGCTTCTCATCCAATAATCTTTTCAATACCTATCCAATGTGAGTTACTTTGAATAATATTAAGTATAAAATTGCACCACACTTGAATATTAAAGTTAAAAATTCATTAATGTTATCATCAACTAAATTCATGTTGTGACCATATTTATTAAAATGCCAACATTTTTATTTGTTTGACAAAAGTACTATATTATTAAAATTCATTTTGTAAAATACTAATAAGTTTTTGTAAATTTAAAAACACGGCGAATTTCAAATTTATTTTTATTTGTTGCTAATTCTGTTTTGTTACCATTATGAAAATTTCTGTTGCTGACCATATATGTTAAAATATAAATATTTTTATTGTTCTGCAAAAGTACAATATTATTAAAATTCATTTTGTAAAATACTAATATGTGTTTGTAAATTTAAAAACACTGGGAATTTCAAATTTGGCATTGTTCGTTACTATTTTTGTTTTTTATGTATAAAATCTATAAATAAACTGTAGGATGAATACTGAATATATGTCTATATATTGTCATTATTTTATAATAATGTTAATTAGGCCTAAACGTTATAATGTTAGGCCTTACTTTTCATGCAGTAACCTCTGGTACAGTTTTTTTTTTTTTTTTTTATCTTTACAATTATAAACATATAACATAAAATAATTACAAAAACTACTTACATATTTTTATATACAAAAATACCCTCACACATCATAAAAATATATCAGATTTCAAAAATAATATTTATGAAATTGTAATATTCATGACATTCCAAAATTTCCATTTTTTTTTTGTTTTCAAAAGTAACTTTTTGGTTACTTATAATGGTAATAAGTTACCAATTGGTTAGTTTTTCACAAAAATATTTATTTTTAGAGCATATTACTTCATATACATTTTAGGTACATCTAAAATTTATTTGTTGAAACTTTTTTATTTTAAAATACTAATTAGTTTTTTTTAGGATATATTATAGTGTCTTTAAGATACTTTTATGTTACCTTCAAACTTATTTTAGGTACTAATGAATTACAATAAAGTGTAACAAATTACTATATAGCTTATCATCAAAAATTATTTTTAGTATACTATATAGTAACTTTTTTTAATGAAAAGTTTTAATTCACTTTTTAGTCGCTAATGTAATTTATATGTAAATAATAATTTTTCTTTTATTAATCAAACAAAAAAGAAAACTAGAAGTTAATTTCATATTATAACAAAAAATACACATTTATGTTTTTTTATTATGAATCTTTGTTTAACCAAATTAAAAAGTAACTACATAGTAATTCTTTAAATACAATAAAGCAGAAAATAAAAATTTTAGTTAATCAAATATAAAAGAAACTAAAAGGTTACTTTTAATTCAGGTTATCTTATCCGGCGATGGGGGAGAAACAAATGCTTCTCACATATCAAAATGATCACATTGAAGAGTAGGTCGCAATGGTACCACCTCTGAGCCCAAACGACTAGCGATCTGATTGGAATTTTGTTTTTAAGTTTTGGAGAAGAGATAGATAGATTTAAAGAAAGAGAAAAAAACTTGTGTTAAGGTATAGATTACGGTATATGTGTAAATAATTATTTATAGGTGATTTTTGTAAATAAAATTCAAATTATGTTCAAGGATGTAACTAATCCTTTCTTTCTTCTTTTTTTAGGACTTAAATTAAAATTTAGTGTGAATGCAATACTCATGTTTAAAGTCGATTTTAAAAGTGGGATTAACAAAATTAGAAAATAACTCTGCTAAAAAGGAAAAAAAAAACCTCTAAGAAGAAAGTTGGTAGTTTTATCGCCAAAAAATGAAGCAATTTTTGAATTCATATTTTATATAAAAAAATGGTAATATTCACATTATATAATAATAATAATAATAATAATAATAATAATAATACAAAAAACTACAAATTATTATAAATGTGTGTTTAACGAAAATTGTTTTTTTTTGTCAGATATAACATTTTTTTATATTATTTTCTAACATCGGTAGTTTTAAGAGAAATTTACATTTGACACCATTTTTATCATCTTCATTTCAAAAATGTCTTGACCTATCTTAATACCCAAAATATCGTTGTTCTTACCATTTTTTGCAAATAATATAACATTATATTACTTCTCTCTCTCTCTTCTCTATCTTCTCCACAACTTTAAAATAAAATTTCCGCCACACTGCTAGTCGTTTGGCTTAAGAGTGGTACTATTGCGACCTACTCTTCAAGGTGATTATTTTGATATGTGGGAAGCATATATTTTTCTCGCCGTCACCGAAATCAAAAGCAACCATTTGGTTGCTTACGATATCAATTAGATACTTATTAGTTACCATTCTACAAAAAAAAATTGTTTTAGTTAATTAACTCCAAGTTTATTTTTGGAAATTGGTTGATAGTTTTTATTATGTATGAAAAGTAACATTCTAGATGAGTTTTTAATTTATTTAAGTAAAAATTAAATCAAAGAGTCCAAAAAATGTGCATTATTTTTGTTGGGATGAGTTTCTTGCCATCGTTAGAGGAGATGGTCGAGATAGGTCCTTTTTGTAGTGTTTGAAAAGGTACCAAAAAGTGTATTCTAATTTTACATTTAATAAATACCATATGATATTCTAAACATCTTTAAAGCTATTTTAGAAACATTTCAAGTAGCTTTTTTGAAATAGATTTCTTAGGATACTATTTGGTAACTTTTAAATAAAACATAAAAAAACTCTTTTGGTAACTCACTAAGTTAGTTGGTTGCTTTAAATTTGTGTCATACCAAAAAATTTAATCATATATCAAAAGGTGCCAAATTGGTATCTTAAATAATTTTAAAAGCAACGAAAATGCAGATTTTAAAAGTAACTATGTAGTATACTAAATAGTATCATTTTTAATAAACCATTCATGGTAACTTGGAATTATAGGAGTAACTTTTTATAATATATGATAACTAAATAGTTTCTAAATAAGGCTTGAATGTAAGGTAAGAATATCTTAAATAATAAGACATGTAAATTACATGAGTGACTAAAAAATTATATTAAAAGTTATATTCTAATATTTGAAAATGGTATTTAATTAATCTTTTAAGAATTAAAAAGAAAAAGGTTTTTCTTTTGAATTTTTGAATTTTAATATTTTATAGAAATATATATATATTTTATTTTAAGTTATACACATATGGCATAAATGTATATATATGTGATAAATTGTTGAGACCACATTATTATGTGGATATATTTGCGATCTGTGATTTGAGACGATCCTAGTGAGCAGGTTAGCGAAAAAGTCACGGCGGGAATTTATACCTGGCTCGGGGCGAGCCTGGGAGTGTAAATGGGAATTTAGAGAGTATATTGGGGTCTATTTTGATATTGAGGAATATAATTGGTGATTAATTAAGTATCGGAAAGTAAGTGGTAAATATTAGAGACACTCGAGGAATTAGCGGGAATTGGGTAAAATGACCAAAATACCCCTAGGTGGATTAAAGGAGTTAGAATTAAAGGGGAGGGTATTGTGGTCATTTGGCATATAAAGATAGGCATAACTGAGGCTTTATGCTTAGTGGAGTTTGTAGAATGAAGTAGAAGTCTGATGAAAGAAAGAAAAGGAAAGAAAGAATAGAAGGGAAAGAAGAGATGGCTATTTTGTTAAGGTCGGTCTAGGTTTTCTTCATCAGTTCTTGAGGTATTTTGGAGCAGAAACCCAGGGGAAGCCAGAGTAAGCTTGAGGCAAAAGTTCTTGGTCTGGCTTGAAGATTTGGCAAGGGTTTAGCAAGAATAAACCATTTAGGTGAGGTAAGACTTTGAAGTTTCTTCAGTTTTTGGGTTTGCCATTGAACTATGGTGTCTAAGCTGAATTTGGTGGGAACTCTAGGGAATTCAAGCCAGAGGTTTGAGGAGGAGTAAGCCAAGGAGGTGTAGAAGCTGACTTAGGGTCGAATCCCCATTTAAGGTATGAAATTCTAAGCTTTAAATTCTGAGGTTTTGACTGCTGTGCTGAAGTTTATGAGTTTGAGGTTCAACCATGGTGAATTTTGAGATTAGGGGTGCATGTGATTGGGTTTTATGTATTTGGGGTGCTTGGGATGAGTGGAGTGTGTTGATAAGCTTGTTTTTAAGTTTGTTTGAAAATTGGAAAAGGTTTGGTAAGAGTTGGCTCAGGGAAATCGCAGGAAGGAAAAATGCAGGGGTGCTGGTTCTGTGACTAGCGCTACAGCGCTAGCCTTTGGGCGCTGTAGCGCTAGGCTTGGTTGTCTGGGGGATTTTAGTTATGCTTGTAGTGCTGTAGCGCCCTCCAAAGAGCACTGTAGCGCTACCCTGTTTCCAGAAGAGGGTTTTTGAGTTATTTTCAAGGGTTTTTGCCCAGGGGTTCGGGGTTCGATTCCATCACCCCGTTTGGTGGAATTAGAGCTTCCCTAGGGCTCGGGATTGGTCCCGAGGTTAGGTTTTGGACTTGAGGTTTGGTGATGACTTTGACCCATGGTTGTGACTAGGTGTGCACTAGGGCTCAAAGGGGATCGTGCTCAAGGATCAAAGTGAACAAAGCAAGCCAATTTAAAGGTAAGAAAACTGCACCCGGTTATATGTTTGTGATGGGACTAAGTTCTCCCGATATCTATATAATGTCAATGATGGTATTATGCCATGGGACATGTGATAAACTGTTGGGGTTTTATGCCCTAATTAAAACCCAAATTCTTTGTAATCTCATTTTATTATCAATAAAAGAATAGAAATCATTTTTTGACTTGGTCAATCACTTTGCTCACATGTTTTATTTTCATGATTATTTATTTAATAGTAGCTAATCTTATTTATAGTGACGTAATCACAGTGGAATATAAATATGATTATATGTTCAAAAAAATAAGTTAGTCCTAAGATTAGTCAGTGCACCGGATTTACACTGACTTGCCAATCTACGATATGATCTACTTACACATTACAGTGTTATGTTCTTTCCAGAACATTAGCAAAGTAGATAAGATCGGATGTATTTGTTACATCGGACAGGACCGATATTGACAGTTGATAAGATAAGTAAACATACCGTTATTATCTATTCTAGTCATATCATATAGTTGACCATAGGTCAATTCAATCTCAATTCTGAGTGGTTAGTATTCTAACTGATTGTATTATTTGAGTTCTTTGACTTGTTCGTTACCAGCTTACCCTACGGACTAGCCCATACTTACATCTTGGGAACTCGGTAGTATAATTGAGTGGGAGTGTTAATCATAGATATGAACATCTATAGCTTCTGATGAAGAAGTGAAACGATGGTTTCCTTTTAGTTTGGTTCAAGGTGTTATATGATAGAGATCTCATTTCAGTAATTAAATTAGTTTACTGAAATATCATTTACAAGGAACTAAGTGTTTTAAGGATAAAATACAATGAGGGGTAAAACGGTATTTTAGTCCTATCTCATTGTAGACCGTCTATAGAGGATTGAGTGACAATTATGGTTGTAACAATGGATAATTAATAGCGTATCTATATTTGTTATAGAGCGTTCTATGAATTCAAGAGTGCAATTCCAAGTCTATAGTGGAGTCATGAGGAATTAATAAGTTAGTAAATTTATTTGTTAGATTTATGATAACTTATTGGAGCTTGGTTTCATAGGCCCATGGTCCCCATTGTACCTTGGATAAAATCATCTAGATAGTTTCAATTAATTGATTTAATCATCAATTAGAATTATCAAAGTTGACCAGGTCAATTTTGGATAGTTTCACAGAGTTGTGTAATTTTGAGAAGAAAAGAGAAATTATGGCAGATTTATTAATTAAGATAAATTGGTATCTAAATTAATAAATAAATTTAAATCAAGGTTCAAATTATAAATAATTAATTTGATAAAGGATTTAAATAATTATTTAATTAATTAAATCAATAGAAAATAATACAGGCCTTGATTTTAAGTCCAATGGGCTTATAATCAAATGGGAAATTTCACGGGCCTATAGCCCATGATAATTTCGACCTAGGGCTTCAAAATGGCTGTTATTTTATTGATTTTTTAATTAAATTAAATGGCCTAATTGAGTCTATAAAAGGAGTGCTTATAGAGAAGTTAAAAAAGGGTTTTTGATAAGTAAGATTTTCTGATAGGTTTATATTCTCTCTAAACACAAGTCCTTTTCTAAGCCTCTTTTTATTTTCTCTTCTTCTCTCTATATCTATCTCATGTGTTGAGAATTGCCCACACTAGTCTAGGTGGTTCTAAGGATACATTGGAAGATCGTGAAGAAAATAGAAGATCGGTTCAGTTTCTTGATAATACTCTGCGACAGAGAGGATACAAGAGTTAGAGAAACTGAAGGAAGGACTCTTAATTCCGCTGCGTATACTGTAAGTATTCTATTTTTGTTTCTCTTTTGAATTCAATTTTAGAAACATGTTTTAGGCTATCTCGTATTAATTTGTTTAATATTAGATATACATGAAAATAAATAAAGATCCTGTATAAGTTTTCCAACATAAACGACCTAAGGGTGCCGTACACAATAATTGCGCACAGGGCGCGGCTTGGCCACTAGTAGCCAAGGACAGCTTTATATTCACTGAGCTCGGTTTAAGTGAGCCGGAGTCAGTGGGATAAACAGAGGGTGCGGCCTGAGGGCGCTAACCCTAGTTATCACTTGTAAATTGGTGATTGATATGAGTTGACATGTTTAGTATGCTGAATACTTGATTATCATGAATGCTTATATGGTTGAGAACATGCCTATGTGATATGAAGTATTGGATTGTCTGTTGATTGCTTATGCTCTGTTATTGTGTTTTCTTGCTGGGCCTTGGCTCACGGGTGCTACGTGGTGCAGGTAAAAGCAAAGGCAAGATGGACCAACCCTGAGGTGGAGGGTTGCGGGGCAGAATGTACATAGTCAGTTGTTCGGTCGCCATGACTGAGGAGTGGATCAGGACAGGGATTGCTTAACTGTCGATTTTTCCTTAGTATGGCTAATAATGTAATCAAATCTTCAATCTTTTGTAAATGGTTTTAATTCTATTGATGTTGGGATCCTGTGTAAACAGGAAATGTTTATTTATAAGAAATGCGACTTCTAAGATCAAAATATTTTAACCCTAGTTCCATAATAGTTTCAGTAACAGGTTTTTAATTAAATGACTTGATTAGCAAGTCCAGCACTTTTATAAACACACATTGTAACGATCTTGGCTATCCAGGGATGGGGGATTGTTTTTTTGTATTACCGAAACTCAACAGAATTAGAGAGAAAAATAGTAATAATATTGACCCCTTGACTAGGTGGATTTTAACCACCGAACAGCGTAAAATTTCTGTGCTTTTCAGTGAATGCTTATTATTTCATTACGGTTTATAATCTAGCACTAATCTACCCATTTTATTTCTTAATATACTGTTGGCGAAAAACTGGGTCAATAGTTTGGTGCTTTCATTGAGAGTAAATTAGTGCTTCATAAGTTCCAATCAACTTTCATTATGGTGGTCACTCGATCAATGCATGATAATGAGATAGAACAGCCTGGTGGGCAGGAGGCCCATCATACCACTATTCCCAATGAAAGGGGCTCGGATGTTCAACAACGTCCGGGAAAACCATCGGCGGGTCAGGACGATACTGGGAGTTTGCCCTCGCTGTCGCCAAATCCTAATCTAGGGTACCTGACTGCCATCGAGATGGAAAACATCCAGTTGAGGAGCCATCTCGCTAGGGAAAACAAGCAGATTGAGGAGGTCTTGGCTCGGTTACCCCCTCTTGCAACGAACGTTAATGTCGGAAAGAGGCAAAGTGGGTCTCATAAGTCCCACAAGAATAACCGGCCTAAACCGAGTCGATCTATCAGAACTGCCACTCCGAGTTCTGTGCCTTCAGGGCGAAATCACCAGAATACTTGGCCCGCTGATCATCACAGAGGTCATCAGCATGTCAGACAGTCAGTTAGGACTGCGACCCTAAGCTCGATGCCTTCTTCACAGATTCCCAGAAATACCCATAACAATCTGTGAGGAGGGGATGGGACAAGCACACGAAGGCACAACACTCCAGCAAATCCCTCTGGGCTATGATCTAAGCACCAAGCACAAAGAACTAGGGACGTTGGATTTAGTCCATCCTGATGGAACGAGGATAGCCTCACCAATAAGGCATCCTCCGTCACCTGTTAGACATCTAACACCACCTCTTCCTCAATGAGATATTCTAGCTCGTGGGGACAGTAGGAGAAATCCTCTCCCATCCGCAAATAATTCCGTCCCATGAACGCGTGTTGAGAATCCATGCCCTCAATCTCAACCGCAAGCTGTAAGTTTCGCAAACAGAAGTTATTGGACAAAGAGCCATCATGGAGGCAGGTCCGAGAGCGACCTGAGAAATCATTTGAGTTCAGCACAAAGTCCTCAATATGATCCACAGCCCGACCTGTGCGATTATCTGAACTCACAAAAAAGGTATCCAGCTCAGGATGAGGATATTAGCTATACTCGACATGAGGGAGGTCCGTCCATAGTACACAACAACAAGAATGTCCCACATAACCAAGCTCAAGCTTAGAGGGACAATAACCCATCAAATGTGTATAATAGGATGAGAGCTATTAAATAGCCCCCAACTAACCTAGGGACTAGGGACCAAACCCTTGAGAGACTGACTCTAATGGAAGGGCAAATGAAAAGACTCTTGTCCGAAAAGGAAAAGGACGATTGCGACTCAGATGAGGAGCTCGAACCTTTAGCTCCAAACATTGCAGCGACAACATATCCTGAAGGTTTCAAGATGCCACACATGTCAAAGTTTGATGGAGATGGAGATCTGTCTGATCACCTCGGAATGTTTAACACCATGATGATGGCCCACAATGTCGGGCTCGATCTAAGGTGTATTTCTCTGCAACTCTGGTCGGGCCTGCCAGGCAATGGTTTAAACAATACAAAAGGCATTCCATAAGCTCGTGGAAGAAATTTTCCTCCGATTTCAAAAAGCATTCCGAGCTTCACAGGCAGCTCGGGTTGAGGACGATTCATTGGCCAACGTAAAAAGCAACCTGGCGAGATATTGAAGGCATATTTGAGCAGATTTGCCAATGTTGTTGCACGAGCTAGGGACGCTGATGACAGCTCCAAGCTCATTGCAATGAGAACGGGAATCCTCATCTGGGGCGACCTGTGGCAAGAACTCCAAAGAAAAGGAGTTAAAAGCATAGATGAATTCTTGGCCCGAGCTTAGGAATGGATAAACTTGGAGGAGGCACGAGCTTCTATCACAGGAACTAACCAGACCCCTGTCCAACCTGTTTCAGCTACGGCTACGACGATGTTGCAGCTATCACTACAAGAAAAAAATACTTTCAATAAGACCAAAAAAGTATTATCAAATATATACCATAACACTTTTTGATGTGTTAAGAAAAGTGGTGTTATAGTAGGTCGGAGCACTTTGGATAACACTTTTCCATAGTTATAGACATGTGCTATGGTATAGCATACGATAACACTTTTGTTGTGTTATTTTAATAGTTAGATAAGTATTTCGTTATGCTATTTATAAGTAGATTATATAACACTTTTTTGTACTTATAAAGTAGTGTTATGATACACTTTATAATAACACACTTTTTGCATTATAGAAAATAGTTTGCATAACATAATTTTATGCTTATAAACCAGTGTTATTGTAAAAGATACAATAACACATTTTTTGTATTATTCTAATATTTGGATAAGCTTGAATTATTATTATATAAACCTGTACATTATAATTATTTTTTATTTCTTTAATTCAAACCCGGTTCATTTAATATAATTAAAACACCCTTAACATTGTACAAATATATTTTTGAGTACCAATTATATGGTTCATAACACATATAACCAAATAATTGTGTCAAAATACATTCAAGATTATCTAAAAAATAATGCAAAAGTCTTAAGATATTCAACACTTCCTAATTAACGTAAAAAAAAATTCTCACAATAGTCAACAAAATAGTCTTAAACAGTTGCATATTCAAAAATAAAGGTAGGAATTCGTGATCTTCCAAATGACAGCACACCAAAGTCTTCCAAATCAGATTTTCTTTTGCACTTGACTTGTTGAATCTGGTAAATAAAACATAAAAGAAAAACTAATGAGGTCATGAAATATCATATCATTCATCTAAAATAGTTAATAATTCTATCATAATCTTGAATTGCATATCGGTTAATGTTGAACAATCATTATATAATCAAATAACCAAATAAATACCTCTTGGAATAACCTTTTGAGAAGGCCATGCAACTGTTGAACCAACAACTTCTCGTATAGTAAGCATCTCATAGTTAGGATGGAATAAATAAGCACCAGGCACAACAGCAACATCAACCCATACACGTATAAAATCTGGTCCAAGAGGAATTTCGTGCACCTCTAAGTCTGGATCACTAGAATCCCAACGGCCTTCAGCAATAATTGCATCTGACCAATTGAGCAAGTAGCAAGCATTCCTTGCGTTTGTAAAGTTATGGCCCTTTTTAACTCCAACACTCTGCAAAATTAATTCCATGGCTCAAGCCATTACCCAGAATAACCAAGGGGAGAACAACAAAAGGAAGGGGAACAGTGACGGCGACCAGAGTGGGACAAAGAAAAATAATTCCATGGAGAAGTTCAATCCTATCTATGCTACATATACCGACCTAATGGATACCCAAGAGCGTATCTTTCTGGCTAATTCTATTCGCCTCCCATGGAAGAAGCTAGAACCTTTAAGAAACCAGAGGGCGAAGAGAGATCCTTCAAAATTCTACCGATTCCATAATGACATCGATCATAACATTGATGATTGTCGGTAGCTGAAGGGTGAAATAGAGACTCTCATTTGAGCTGGACTGTTGGCCCAGTATGCCCAAAATCGGGTAGTTCCCAATTAGCCCGCCGGGCAAAACTCTCAGTCAGTCCTAGAAGTGCTGATAGGCCAATTTGGAGCTCAGGCAAATTAGGTCGACCCTCCTCCAATAGTAGGGGAGATATAACCACTATTACGGAAGGACCTCATTTGGCAGGCATAAGCAGCAGGGCCCAAAAGAGGTACATTAATGAGTTGAAGGCTCATAACGGGGTGGATTTTGTCTCTGAGCAACGATTATCGAAACAATAGTGATTGGAAAAGCAACCAATCATTTTCACAAAAGAAGATGCTAGCCACGTCCAATTACAACATAATGATCTTCTGGTGGTAACCGTGCAGCTTGCCAATCGAAGGGTCCGAAGAATACTGGTGGATAACAGAAGCTCCATAAATTTACTTTTTAGGTCCACCTTGGAAAAAATGGGATTGTCTGTATCCAATTTGAAGGTGACCTCAATGACTCTGTACGAGTTTTCGAGTGAAGGAACAATGGCCATAGGGACGATCGGACTAGTGGTGACATTAGGAGAAGAGTCACGAACTGTCTCCAAAATACTCGATTTCATGGTAATTGATTGTCTAGCCACATACAATGCGGTTTTGGGCCGACTCACGCTGATGGCATTTGAAGCCATAACATTGATCCGACACTTGGCAATGAATTTCCCCTTAGCTTCAGGGATATGCACAGTCAAAGGCAATCATCTCCTTGCCAGAGAATGCTATAGAATTTCTATGCGGGGAAAGTCACAACCCAGGCAGCAGGCAATGGTCATAAATGATGGAGGTGAGGATTCCCAGGAAGTAGAAGTCACTCGTGGGATGGAAGAACCTCAACAAGAAGAGGCTAGTGAGGTTGCACAACGTGGCGACATTGATCCACGGATAAGCAAAGATAGGTCAGAGCTCAAAGCCATAGAAGAGCTCAAGGAAGTGAACATCGACCCCAAAGAAGCTTCAAGAGTCGTAAAAGTTGGAAAGAATCTTGAAGACAAAAGAAAGAAGGAGCTACTCGATTTCTTACGGAAGAACCTGGATGTTTTCGCCTGGTCGCATAAGGATATGGTGGGAATCAGTCCGAATATAATAATGCACACATTAAATTTGGACAAGAACGTGCCTGCGAAATCCCAAAAAGGAGGCTTTTGGGAACAGTCCGAGCTGAAGCACTAGAGGAAGAAGTAGCTCGGTTACTAAAATGTGGGTTTATCTAGGAGACAAAATACCCGATCTAGGTGGCCAATCCCGTGTTGGTCCCGAAGCCGAACGGGAAGCGGAGAACCTGTATTGACTTCTCCGACTTAACTAAGGCTTGTCCCAAGGACTGTTTCCCACTGCCAAGGATTGACCAGTTGGTAGACTCCATGGTAGGTCGCGAGCTTTTTTCCTTCATGGATGCGTACTCTGGATATAATCAAATCACGATGAACCCTGTAGACCAAGAGCATACCAGTTTCATGATCGAGCATAACGTATATTGTTACAAAGTTATGTCGTTCGGATTGAAAAATGCCGGGGCTACATACCAACGCTTGGTCAACAAAATGTTCGCTAACCAGATCGGGAGAAACATGGAGGTGTATGTCGATGACATGCTTATCAAGTCAAAGACTGCCAATAACCATGTATCCGACATGGAAGAATGTTTTGGAATCTTAAGGAGATATGACATGAAGCTGAATCCCCATAAATGCACTTTCGGGGTGGCATCTGGAAAATTTATGGGGTTCATAGTCAACACAAGGGGTATAGAGGCGAATCCTAAAAAAATAAGATCGTTGTTAGGCATGCCTTCACCCAGGTCGCGTAAGGAAGTTCAAAGCCTAACTTGAAGGGTGGTAGCTTTTAATTGCTTCATTTCAAAACCCACTGACAAGTGTCTGCCATTCTACAACTTGCTCAGAGGAAACAAGAAATTTGAGTGGACCGAAGAATAAGAACAGGCATTCCACGATCTGAAGATGCATCTAGCTGAACCCCTTGTACTATCCAAACCGATGTTTGGAGAGTCTCTGTTTCTTTACTTGGTCGTTACAGAAAATGCAGTCAGTGCCGTGTTAGTTCTAGAAGAAGACCATATGCAGAAACCAGTATATTTTGTGAGCAGGTGGCTTCTCGGAGCTGAATCAGGGAACCCATTGATAGAGAAGCTGACATTCTATTTAATTTTGGCTTCCAGAAAGCTCCGTCCATATTTCCAGTCACATTCTATCAACATCTTAACCGACCAACTTTTATGGCAGGTATTGCAAAAACCTGAAACGTTGGGACATCTCTTAAAATGGGCCATTGAACTTAGCCAGTTTGTGATATTGTACATGCCATAAACGGAGATAAAGAGTTAGGCCCTTGCTGATTTTTTGGTTGAGTGCACTGGTTTTTCAGGATGAGCTCATGAGGGAGCCAGTGCAGGAGTTATGGAAAATCTTTGTTGATGGATCGTCAAACGATAACGGATCCAGAGCTGGGATAATCTTAATCTCGCCTGAAGGATTTCGGTTATATACAACTCTTAGGTTCGGATTTGAAGCATCCAACAATGAAGTAGAATATGAGGCTTTATTAGCAGGGCTGAGGGTGGCAAGGAAGCTAAAGGTGAAAGCCATCCAATGCTATAGTGATTCCCAAGTCGTGGTAAATCAAATATTGGGTGAATATCAAGCTCGAGGTGTAACGACCCAAAATTACTAATAAGGCTTAAGGTCCTTGATTAGTGTGTCGGGAGGGCATAACTGGATTATGTGTGATTTAAAAGATTAAATGCATGATTATGTGATAAGCATGCTTATATAATTATTTGGATATATGTGATGCATGACTATGTGTACTAGTATGCATGTAGGCCCTGATTAGGTTAGAACGTCATATTCGTAATTTTGGTCTGTCGAGGGCATATGTGTTAATATTTGTGATAAATTATTGAGGCCACATTATTATGTGGGTATATTCGCAGTTTGTGACCAAGGCGATCCTAGTGAGCGGTTTCACAAAAAAGTCACGGCAGGGATTTATACCCGACTCTGGGTGAGTTTGGGGGTAATTCTGGGAATTTAGAAAATATATTGGAGACTATTTGACATTGAGGAATACAATTGGTGATTAGTTAGGTGTCGGGATCTAAGCGGTATTTGTTAGGAACACTCGAGGAATTAGCGGGAATTGGGAGTAGTGACCAAAATGCCCTTAGGATGTTTAAAAGCTTAGTTTTAATTGGGAGGGCAATATGGTCTTTTGGTGTTTAGAATCAGAGATAAGTGTTATATTGCTTTATGGCTTAAGTGGAAGTTGTAGAAAGACTTAGAAGTTAAAGAAAAGAAAAGAAGAAGGAAAAGGAAAGAAGGAAAAATAGAAGTCTCTTCTCTCTCTCGATTTAGGATTTCTTCTCCGTTTCTTGGGGCCTTTTGGAGCTGTGGTTCAGAGGAGGGCTAGGTCAAAGCTTAGCAATTGGGTCCTTGATAAAGATTGAGGATTAGCAGAAGTTAGTCATCCAATTAAGGTAAGTTTTCAAGGTTTTCTTCAGTTTCTGGTTTTGATGTTCAAATGGTTTTCTAAGTTGAGTTTTGATGGGAATTCTAGGGAGTTAAGCCTGAAGATTTGAGGAGTTGAAAGCTGAGGAGGTGTGGAAAATAACCTTGGTCGAAATCCTCCATCAAAGGTAAGAAGTTCTAGCTTCAAAGTCCTGAATTTCTGTTGTTCTGCTGAGTTTTGAGCATTGACCTCAATCATGGTGAATTCTTTATCTTCGGGTGCATGTGGGTGGTTTTCATATGGTTGGGTCATATCGAGAGCAAAAGAAATGTCAGGACGAGTAATTGTTAAATAGATGAGTTTACCAATTAAGCTTCTATACATGGTGGGGTCAAATAGGAGCTCCCCTTCATCTTTGCTGAGTTTGGCATTAGGTTCCATTGAAGTGGAGGCAGGTTTTGCACCCAAGTAACTTGTATCACTCAATAACTGTAAGGTAAAAGGTCATTGAGACATAGATAGACCATTGGAGAAACGACCAATCTCAATACCCAAGAAAAAACGTAAGGGGCCAAGGTCTTTTAATTGAAAAACAGCATGTAACGTGCTTTTAAATTCAGAGACAGCGACATCATTATTTGAAGTAATAATAATATCATCAACATAGATTAGAAGAGCGATAAAGATATTAGATGTCCTCTTAATAAATAAAGTGTGGTCCGATTGAGATTGGCGAAAACCACTAGAGAGGAGAAATGTGCTAAGTTTGTAGTACCATTGTCTAGGGGCTTGTTTTAAGCCATATAGACTTTTGGTTAATTTACAAACAACATTTTTTGGTAGAGGACTATTGGGTTGAAACCCTTTTGGAATTGTCATGTAGACATTTTCATTTAAGTCCCCATGAAGAAAAGCATTGTTGATATCTAATTGGCATAAAGACCAATTTTTAATGGCAGCTACAGTAAGTAGAAGTTTAAGAGTGTTAAACTTTGCAACAGGTGCAAAAGTGTCAGAATAATCAATACCTTGCTTTTGGTTGTAGCCTTTGGCCACCAACCGGGCCTTGTAACGATCAATAGCTCCACTTGGTTGGTATTTGATTTTGAAGAGCCATTTGCATCCTATAGCATGTTGTCCAGGGGGAAGAGAGACAATTTCCCAAGTGTTATTTCGGTCAAGCGCATGAAGTTCATCATTCATCGCTTGCTGCCACTCTGGAATGTTTGAAGCTTTCCTGTAACTGGATGGTTCTACTACCATGTGTGCGGCCGAAATTGCAGCCCAAAAATGATCGCTTAACCTATCATAAGATAGAACATTAGATAAAGGATAAGAAGTAGAGGACTCATAAATAGCAAAGTTACAAGCATAGTCTGTAAGATAAGAGGGACGAGAAATAGGCCTTCCACTTTTGGAAGTGGTAATCATAGGTGACGGAGGAGAGGGATCCTCAAGAGCGTTATTGGAAGGTGAGGGCACTTGAGGAATATGGGGTCCTACATCAAACACTTTTGTTAGGGGTAGAGAATCAGTATACACAGTAGACTTGTCATGCTTTAAAGGGAAAATATGCTCATAGAAGATGACATCTCTAGAATTAAAGATCTGTTGACTTTCAATATCAAGTAAGGTATAGGCCTTCATTCCATGTGGATAACCAATGAAAACACAAGCTTTAGATCAAGGAGAGAATTTATGTCTATTCCTATCTAAAGTGGAGGCATAAGCAAGACAGCCAAAATTTCTAAGATGCTCATATGAGGGTAATTTATTAAAGAGAAGCTCAAAAGATGTCTTTTTTATGTAAAAGTAATGAAGGAGTTCTATTAATGAGATAAACAGCTGTATTAATAAGATAAGACCAATAAGGGAGAGAAATATGAGATTGAAATAACAAGGACCGAGCGACATTTAGGATGTGTTGATGCTTTCGTCAACCATCGAATTTTGCTAAGGCCTATCAACACATGAGTGAAATTGTACAATCCCTTTGGAAGCATAGAAAGAAGATAGGTTAAGTTCTTTAGCATTATCACATCTAACAACTTTAATAGAAATAGAAAATTGAGTAGCAATTAAAGAGAAGAATTGAGAAATAATACTTTGCACATCAGATTTAGCTTTAAGTAGATAGACCCATGTAAAACGAGTGTGATCATCAACAATTGTAAGAAAATATTTGTACCCTTCTATGCTAAAAACATGAAATGGCCCCCAAATGTCAAAGTGAACAAGATCAAATGGCATAGAAGCCCTATTATTATTAGACACAAAAGGAAGCCTTTTTTGTTTGACTAAATGACAAATGGAACAAGCATGATCAGACAATTTATTAGAAAAAACAAGATTTTTATTTATGGAATTCGAAATTGACATAGAAGGATGACCAAGGCGGAAGTGTCATTGGTCCATTTGAGTACAAGCATTAACAGAAATATCAGAATGTACAAAGTAAGAGAATTGACGATCTTGCTCAAAGTAAAATAGCCTCCCCATTTTCTTAGCAATCCCAATCTTGGAAGTCCGAGTGGGTGCCTGAATAAAGCATTTAGAAGCAGAAAAAATTAAAGAGTTAGGATTGTTTTGTAGAAAAGCATTTACCGAGAATAGATTATGCTGAAATTCTGGTATGAATAAAACATCAATCAAGGTAATACAACTAGAAAGTTGAACAGAGCCAGAATAAGAAATATGAATATTATGCCCATTAGGTAAAGTGACTAAGGTAGCAATAGAGTGTTTATCAATAGTTTTAAAGCATTTAAGGGAGTAACACACATGGTGGGAAGCTCCACTATCTACTATCCACAAATAAGAGGGGAAGTCAAAGAGATTACCAGAAACTTGTGAGGCAATCGGCAGGTTAGTGTCAGTGGCAGCCGAGGTGTGCTGAAGATTCTGACTTAGTAGGGAGATAAGTTGTTGACTGAGCTCAGATTGGGACAACATAGGCGGCTTGCCTAAAATCGAAGCAGAGATGGGAGTGTGGAAGCTTGATGAACTGAGGGTTTGAGAGCAACATCTGGACGACGCTTGTCACCATACCCAGGAGGAAATCCATGAAGAAAGAAACATTTTTCCACCAAGTGACCCAGTTTGAGACAGTGAGAGCAAGTGGGTCTCAGTTTCTTTGATCTTGATGGAGGGGGCTTGGTTGAATGGGTCGAATCCGCAGCAGCAGCAATGAACGGAGTGGTGTGACTGAGACTTCTTTGTCTCTCTTCTTGAGACACCATGGAGAACACCTAGGACAGGGGAGGAAGAGGAACGTAGAGGAGAATTTGAGCCCTCACTACCGAATAAGAGTCATTGAGCCCAGCAAGAAACTGCATAATCTGATCTCTATGATAATATCCAAGAAGCCTCTCAACAGCACCACATTTGCAGCCACATGAACAAGGAACAATCGACTGAAATTCTTTGAGCTCATCCTAAATAGCTTTGAGATGGGTAAAATAGGAATTTATATCAGAGTCTCCTTGTTTGATTGTGTGAACCGAAGTTTGAAGCTGAAATATTCGCGGGCCATTGCCTTGATTGAACCGTTCATGGAGGTCATTCCACATAGCAGTGGCCGAATCTTGAAACATAATGCTAGCTACAATTTCACGAGAAACAGATTGTAATAACCAAGCCATAACCATATTATTACATTGAACCTAGGCATGGAAATAAGCATTAGAAGGATGGGGTTGAGGCAAAGACCCATCTATGAACTGAGTTTTGTTATTGGCAGCAATGGAAATGGAAGCAACTCTCTTCCATGACTGGAAATTTTCTTGACCCGTTAGAATCTGAGTAAAAATCAGAAAATTAGGGTTGTCTCTAGTTCCCAAGTGGTATGTATGATCCATATGGGAAGGTTGACAGGGGGGAGCTGTAGAGATACTCGGAATGCCAAGACCACCATGACTGCCGAGAGGACCATGACTACCGAGACCACCATGAGCACCGAGCCCACCGTGACTGCCGAGACCACCATGATTGCCAAGATCACCTTGACTACCGAGACCACCAAGATTGCCGAGAGGAGGAGGCGAACTCCTAGGGAAGGAGACAGGCGGAGGACACTGCAGATTGGCTGGAGAGGAAGAGGGAGGAATGGCTGGACAGAGACCTTCACGAGAGGGAGAAGAAGAGGCAACGTCAGGAGCCACAGCCACATTCGGGGTCGGAGAAGGGACAGATGCCATCACCAGAGCCGAGGGAGAAGAAGGAGCGGCAGCCATTGGCGTAGGAGGGATGCTGGAGACCGAGGAGCTGCGCGGCAGGGAGGCTCTCGTGCGGACCATGAAGGGCAACAACTGGACTTGACTGAAGAAAGAAAGGGTTTCTTGAGAGGAGGCAGCAGAGAAAGCTTTAGGGTTTTTTTTTAGAAGAAGAGAGGTTGTTACGTGAATGGGCTGTTAGAATATTTTATATGAACTAACATAATTAAGTGTTACTCACACAGTGTCGGTATTAGCATGTAATGATAACTATATAATTGGTAATGCATGATATTACCATCGGGCCATAATGGGATGGACATAACGTACTAACATGCTCGGGGCTCATGGACACGCTCTAAAACGTCTTTGGTCAGCCCATTGGACCAAGACAACTAATTCTCTCACATTGGGCATGTAAGCCCAATTGGCCCATAATTCCTTATATAAAGAGTTGTGCTCTTGATTGATGAAAAAAAAGTGGAATGAGTGTGGCTATGGTGTAGAGAGAATGATAGAGTAGTGTTCATTACTCCCAAGCTCTCATTTTCTCTATATGTGTAGATCAAAGAAGTGTAATCAACATGATTATTAGAGATCAATGCGATAATTGGAGGTACGTATATTATTATATTAATGCCCTAAATAAAATGTTTGATCATGGAAATTCATGAGCATGATTTGATATTGATTATTATTTATTTAGTGCTCATTGTGTATTAATTATAACAATTGGTATCACAGCCAGGTCATTTGATTTTAGGGCTTATTAGAATAATTTTTTTTTTCAAATCTGATTTACATAAAAAAAAAATCAAAATTATGTATTATTGGTAGATAAAATCAGATTGGAGGATGAGTATTGAGTTTATCAATATTTTAGATTGTATTTTCCGTTTTGTTTACGTTGAAAACACCCAAAACTCCAAGATTTTTCAAAGCTTGTTAATGGCCGAAAATGGCTATTAGATCTACGGGTTTCAGATGTTTATAAGTTTGAATGGGTACTGGAAATAGAAAGAGCATGAAAAATGGAGAAAAACCCCTCAAACGACATCAAAATCGGAGCTCTGGTGGATAAAATCCAACGGGGTCAGAATTTGGGTTCGAAACGGGTCGAACAGACCCGCTGGAGGTTGAAGACAACCTCAAAACGACGTGCACGTCGTTTTTCTGGTTTAGTGTCGTTTTTGGTTTTTTTGTCATTTTCCGAAGTGCTGTCGTTTTTTTATGATTTATGTCGTTTTCTGACAAACTACATGTAGTTTGCTGAAAAACTACATGTCGTTTTTGGGCATTTTTCAGCAAAATAAATAAATAAATAAATAAATAAAATAATAATTTTAAACTTTTTTGGGCGCGTGGAGGCGCGTGAAGATTCTATTTTGGACCAAATTTTCACCATTTTGCTCATTTTAATTTTTCTCATTTGATTGTGTGATTATATTTTGGGTTTGGTCAATTTAAATTGTTAATTGACGCATAATCACATAATTAATTTGAATTAATTTTTTTTCTCTCACAATTTTAATTTTTATTTATTTCATTGGATGAAGACATAATTATATTCATGCCATAAAAATTATTTGATAGATGATTGAAATTTTTGATAATATAATTATGTTAGTGAATAATTAATTGAGTGCTTATGTACTCACCTATCGTGAGTCTAAGCATGTCAATTTTGTTATTCATAAAATTGTGAGAATTGTGATAAATTTATCGTTAATTAATTTAATCTCATACAAGGCCATTTTTTATTTGTTTATCATTCCATAATTTTGTTATATATATGCTTTTCGTGATTTTGATAATTTTTTGTGAATTTCATTGTTGTTATTATTATGAATTCTTTCGGGGCATGTACTATGGAAAATGTGTAATAAGATATTGGTCATGGTTTGTGCATTTATTATAAAAATTATTGTCAATATTTAATTAATATTTTTGGTAATAAAATTTGCTAGAAATACAAAAATGCGCAATCGGCCTTATTAGATAATTATGAGATTAAATTTTTTTTTCATTGAATGTGTTGTGCTTACCTATCGTAAGTTTTCACATGTCAATTGTCAAAAATTGTGATTCATGTTAAATACTTTTCTCCCGTATCAATCACAATTAAAAACTAAGATCCATACATGCAATTTAGTCATCCTGTCGATGATTTTACTGTAAAGCAGGATGCTTAGATGATGAAGGAAACATATTAGATGTCATGAACCACACAATCTTTTCTACCCTATCGGTAGTGGATTAGCTGAATTTGGTTATGATATTTAAAGTAGTTGTCCTTACCTGTGTAAGAGTCATATGTTTTGTTTGAACGACTCTAACATGACATGATCGTTTCCGTTGATAGATCATTGAGAAAGCTAATAAAACGAGCAGATTGCATAATCCTTGTTTTCACATAGTGGCACTGCTCTAAGATATTTTTTTTAGTATTAAGCAATCCTAAAACCTCTACCGCTTAGTTATCGGATGAGACTATAATATGTCTTGTCATATCGATCTCTCATTAGAAAATTGGACTAGGCCTCGAAATTGATAAATCTTGAAATCATTTGAATTCAAAGATGCCAAGTTACTGCATGCTCAGTGGGAGTATTGCGATGGGTGTCAGTTGGTTTTAGTAAGGTATATATGTGTCGATCGATCCCTATTGACAAATTTTATGAGGGTGGAATCACTTAGGAATTTTTCTTGGGCATCTAAAGTGATATTCCTACGTTTGCTACACAATTATGAGTTCAGGAGACTAGTATGTTGGTTTTGTGCCTTGAAATAGTTTCGGTGGAACTAATGAATCAATTATTACAATACTTTTATGCTTAAGGATCAAGATAAGGCATAGATCATAAGTTGACAAGTTTTGGATCAATATTACAATGGATGTATGATTGTCATTGTCTATTCCGAAGAGATGATTATGTTAATTGTGAATGTCTGTAAATATAGTGAATTCAAGATAATGGGTTAATGCATATGTACTCGATATCATATCGTTGTTGCTAGTAAAATTGAGGATAGCTGAGCTATATTTAGGCAACAATTTTGGATTGATTTAAGTCTGAACAAAGTTTTCAGTATAGTGACTTTGATAACTTAGTTACAATTTTGGATGAGAAATGGAAAGAATAGAGGATATAAGTTTTTTGACTTATTCAATCTCAGTACACATATTCATCGCTAATGACTATCATAATTATTGATAATAGTTTTACAACCCAATTGTCCACAATGATTAATCTATAATGCATACAAATTTTGAGAGATATCGAGTATTTATCACTCTTTTGTTAAGATCTCTCATGCATTATTATCTTGAGCACAGTCTTCTCAAAGTTTTGACTCATCAAAGTTTGAAAGCTTTTATGTTTTAGAAAGCTTTATAGTGGAAAACACCTAAGGGATTAAACCATGCATGCATAATGATATGCAGTCACTTTTTTATGTGTATTGTTTCTCGAAGTGACAATGACACAACAAGACTGGTAGATAGTCTTAATTGTTGTACTCCATGCATCTTGGTTTGATGGTTGTTATTATATTTGAATGTCTCTCAGGCCAAATTATGTGTAGTATACATATCCTATCGATATGATATCATACATAATTTATTTGATTGCCTATTGCATGCTGAAGATTAATATGGTGTTTGTTGATTATATTGGTCCAAGTGGGAGAGATATTTGAATCTTGTATGGACTAATATAATCACAAACATAATTCCATATTCACAACCATGTTAGTTGTTTTTCGAAAGAGACAATGTGAGATAAGTCTTTCACAGCAACACTCAAGATACTAAGACTCAATGGATCATATCGTTTTATTCTGAATAGCCTCATGAATGTTGTGATTGAATAAGAATTTACATCTAAGGCTATTTCAGAAGTTCTAATATTATGAGGCAATATAGGACATTGCATTTGACAATCTTGGATTTTAATCATATGAGAGAAGATGAACATTTAAGTGTTTTATTGAGAATATCAAGTTTAATATGTATGGCTCTTCTAGCTATTATTTTTTATAAGTATATAAAGTTATCTATGTTGGAGTTTTAAGCTAGCATTAGACAAGGGTTAAAATTTTATTTAGGGAATAATTGGATTTATCCCTCATTTTGTTGCTTCTGCTGTTATTATTGATGACCTATAATTGGCCAGATTATTGTAAGAAACTCCATATGCGGACAAATAAAGATAAATGATCGAGACAGTTTGATAAACCTGTGATTCCATACACGAGATAAGTTTAATTACATATACCTCTAAATTTCTAATCGATAGTCATTGGTAGTTCTTAATCCTTATTTTGGAGAATGGATATGGTTATTTCATGATTTCCAAGCTATGATCAAGCGTGAAAGTTTAGGCTTAATCCCATAATAATTGGGAGATTTTCTTGAGGGTGGTTTTTTTTAAGAATAAGTTGTTTGATGGTTAAAGTAAGGTGAATTAAAGCCTATAGCTAGTCTCCACTATAACAATGAATTTGTTCATTACTATTATTGAGTTGTAAAGTGGTGACTATTTGGAAATCAATATATAAGGATGCAAGAACTAAATTCTTGTTTAAAGGACACCCGAGTTCAATGCATTAAATCCATTTTGAGGCAGGACATCAAGATAGTGATTACTGTAATTCTCAAAATAGTCAATTCGAAACATTATCGTTAGTCAACACTATATGAGAGATCAGTGGGAGCAATGATATGTTTATATTGTCACTTGACATAGTACATTGCTCGTATCTTATGATTTTGATCTATTTTGGAGACAAATTAAGCCGTTATTTGATAATATCTGTCAGATGAAGAATTCTTGATAAATCTTGTATGGTCTAAAAATTTAGTTTCTTCATGATGAGATCAACGGTAGACTGAATTGTCTCATAGTTTGCATTGACTAACTATTGTAGTGATTAATGTTTCGATTTCGTTGAGAATCTTTAAATAGTCTAAACTGCGATGTGTTATGAACGGCCTAAAGTCCATGATATTAGTAATGACGAGAGATCAAGTTTGAGATTATCTCACATATATGCTTATTGAAGGCAGCCTAAGGCTTACTCAAGTATACACATTCCTATCGTGATATCTGTTACAGGCATGCTGGATTGGTACTTGAGTTGTCATCCTTATGGTACCAAGGATGTGTTAGCAATCGACAAACCAACATTGTGACATATAGTAGTTGGTTTTAGTGATATCGATTGGAAAGGCTGCATGGATGATAAAATCCACTTATAAGCATTCATGATTCTAGGAGGAGCTATTTTGTAATTAAATGTCATATGAACACCTACAACTTCCTCTCTCATACGAAGTGAGTATAATGGTAAGGGAAGTTATATGTGATTAGGTGTTGCATGGACATTGACAACATCCTCGTATGTGACGGTAGAGTGTGTGGCGTGTTACGAGGACATTGATTTTACATTACAATTGCGATATTCCGTTTCAGTGTTAAGAGTAGTTGACTCTATTGTGAACTTACTGAACTTATGTGATAAATATCGCAATGATATCTATCTCTCGGAACTTGGGGAGTAATATTGCTCCATTAATGATGATGACGTTCCATATGTAGTGAGAAAGTTGTGGAGTCCTCTATTAGTATCATAACACGCACTTACAAACAACATGCTAATGACTACACTGACACGAGTTACCTGAACGTATGTACTAAGAAGTCATTTCTTGTTTGGATTGTTGGGAGCCAAAGATGTATTTGATCAGTGGGAGTCATTGTTTTTCATGTATGATCGACATGTTAAGGATTGCTATTGGTTGTTGAATATATGTATATTCTGGATAACTCTTTGATGTTGTGGGTACACACTTGTTGATGCAAGCCAGTGGCTTAGTCTCGGTGCTATGTTCGAGTGGATCCAAATCAGTAGTTATCATCATGTTTTATGAATCTCAGATGTCTCATTATGTATTATATTTGTGTCCTGTCGATACAATATGGTGCATAATTAGTTTATAGACATTATTGTTTCTTGAGATTTCTGTGTATTGATACTGTTGCTTAGTGAGCACATATTGGTGTAATTATGTAGTCCAAGTGGGAGAATGTTATAATATTTTATATGGACTAACATAATTAAGTGTTACTCACACAGTGTCGGTATTAGCATGTAATGATAACTATATAATCGGTAATGCATGATATTACCATCGGGCCATAATGGGATGGACATAACGTACTAACATGCTTGGGGCCCATGGACACGCTCTAAAACGTCTTTGGTCAGCCCATTGGGCCAAGACAACTAATTCTCTCACATTGGGCATGTAAGCCCAATTGGCCCATAATTCCTTATATAAAGAGTTGTGCTCTTGATTGATGAAAAAAAAGTGGAATGAGTGTGGCTATGGTGTAGAGAGAATGATAGAGTAGTGTTCATTACTCCTAAGCTCTCATTTTCTCTATATGTGTAGATCAAAGAAGTGTAATCAACATGATTATTAGAGATTAAGGCGATAATTGGAGGTACATATATTATTATATTAATGTCCTAAATAAAATATTTGATCATGGAAATTCATGAGCATGATTTGATATTGATTATTATTTATTTAGTGCTCATTGTGTATTAATTATAACATGGGCAGCAAGAAGACCAATATGCACTGATACCATATTACAAGAAAGGTCAAAAAACACTTAGAAAAAAACAACCTGCTTTATTAAGGAAAATGGGCACAATATAAATAGGCCCAAGAGATAAAAAAATAACAAACTAACAAACCCCACAGAAAAATAACACCCAAAATAGTTAAAAAACCATAACACCTAATACATTTTTCAGGAAGAAATCTGTTTCACGATTTCAGGATATTTCAAAGATGTTATGGAAAATTTTCAATAGCCTCTTCAAAGGAAAATTCTTATGGAGAATATTCAGTGGACTCCTTATAAACTTAATGTTGATGCTGCAATATCTTCTTCTTCAAACAAAATGAGTTCCAGATCATGAGGGCATTGTTGTTGTTGGTCTTCTAGCTAGGCTTAGTCAATGGATTTTCGTCTGCTTTATTAGTGAAAGCTCGAGCTTTATTAAATGCTATTTCCATTCTTATTTTTATCAATGAATCTGATTGTAAATTTCTAATTAATAGAATTAAGAAGGATCATAATAAAGATTTATCTGTATTAAGTGATGTAATTTTTTATATTAACGATTCACTATCTTCTTTCTCTGGGGTTATTTGTTCTCATGTGTTAAGAGAACCTAATGTTTTAGCTCACTCTCTTGCTAATGTGGTTTAAGGATTTGATAGTGAATTCGTAGCATGTCGAATTCCTCACGGTATTTCTCTTAAACTTCCAGTAGGAAGTCATATTCTTTTTCTGTAAAATAAATAAATAAATTGAATTGCGATGCAATTGTTAGTTGGACCTGAAGGTTGGTAGTGATCATTGGGCCATATATTATATTAGTACTTCTCCATATAGAAATATATATTAATAATATGTACTAGTTGAATGAAGAGAATAAAGCTCCTTTTGCATTAATTAAAGAATTTCATTTATAATACTACTTTTGAGTATTAAAGGATATTTGACCTGGTCAATTAAACACTTTTTTGAATCTAATAGTGCATTTGAATGACCCTCAATTATTGTCTTAGAAAAATGTCAAGTTAGTTTTAATAATTATTAAAAGATTGTAAGTTATTTTGCATGGAGTTTATCCAATTGATAATAATAGTCAGCTATTTTAGCTATATGGTTTGTTCCCCTTTTTTTTTCTTCCTTTCGGGTACTCACTCTTTTTATTAATACTAAGACACTCAAAATTTTACAATTTTTATTAAAAAAAATTACAATTTTCGTTTTAACCTAATCAATGCAATATAAACCATTATTCAAATACATATAATTTTTTTTTCTTCACATTGCTCTATATTGTATTATTCATTGAATTTCTATTAACCATAAAGAGTTTGAAATTTAAAAAACATTTTGAAAAATCATGTGTAGAATTATATTCTTCAACATCAACAGTCATCTATCCATACTTTAAATTTATAAAAATATAATTTTTTTTCTAATATATAAGAAATATTAAATATTATTATTTAAAATGTTATAATTAATTAGGTGAAAGTAATATGCTATGTTTGTTTAATTTTATTTAGAAAATATATTAATTTATTTTTCTTATGATTTTTTAATACTCATATAAACTTAAATAAATAATATCATATATTATAAAACAAAATATTTAATATAAATGAACATTTAAGAAAAGAAAAAAAATTTAACCAAAATATTATCTATAACTTTTAAAAAAATTGTTTATATATATATATATCAGTTAAATTGGATGTTTAAACTCTAAAATAGATAATAGAATTGTAAAAGTATTGAGCAAGGGAATATCAATTGTTAATTTATAAGATTTTTTTAAAAATAAAAATAAAAAAATAATGTGAATATTGATTCGTTTATTTTATAGGATCTTTTTTTCTTTTCGTATCGTCACTACACTACACTTGCTTTAATTTCATTTATAGTTGCTCACAACACAATAATTATTTAATAGTTTGATGACTATACACAGACAAGTATTTTTTATTATCATCAACACACCTCATATCTTATTCTATATAAAAATGTGTAAATAAAGATTTTTTTTTTTTGTTTTAACTGTTTTTTTTAACTTTAACGGGTATTCTAAATATTTAATAAAATAAAATTTTAAAATTAATTAAAAATAAATATTTATTAATTATATTAATATAAATTTAAATTTAAATTTAAATGTTAGAAATTATCATTATTATAATAATATATAATACAAAACTAGATATTTAATAATTATATTAATATAAATTTAAATGTTATAAAATATTATTATGATATTAAAATATAATCCTATTTTTTTACTAATTCTATTAATATGAATTCAAATATTATAAAATATTATTATTATAATAATATGTAATATAAGAGTAGATATTTCATACTTATATTAATATAAATTTAAATATTATAATAATATAATACTTAATTTTAATTTGTATTAAAAAAAATTATCATTTATGTTTAAAAAGATTATAGTGTTATATCTCTTCTATATAAAAAGTGTGTAGATAACAGAAATTTTGATTTTAACTGTTTATTTTTGTTAACTTTAACAGAATAATATTCTAAATATTTAACAGAATATACTTTTAAAACTAATTAAAAATCTATATTTATTAATTATATTAATATAAGTTCAAATTCAAATGTCATTATCATAATAACAGATAATGCAAGACTAAACATTTATTAATTATATTATATAAATTTATAACTTATAAAATATTATTATGATTATTATAATAATCATAATTTTTTACTAATTATATTAGTTGACTCGCTTTTTTGTTAACTCGTCTAACACCCAAATAATAATATTGAGAAGATTTTTAGAGCTAAATAAAGTATAAGAACTGTGTTTAGTGCCCAGAATAATTGGCAGAGAGAGTTTTATAGTGGTTCGGCCTCAAAAAGATGACCTACATCTATTCAGTCACTGTGATTGATCTTGCAAGTCATGGATTACATTTCTATTTAGCTTTTAACTATTTGACTCCATTGAAGAATGAGAGAACTCTCTCTGTGAAAAGTTGACGCCCCTTTTCCTCTCTTCTCACCCTTCTTTTTTTTGGTCCCTACTCCTCTTATTTATATTGATGAGTTAGGGTTAAATTTTAGTGGGTTTAAGTTATTGGGCTTGACCCATTAATTACACAAAATAACAAGTGACTAGGTCTTAGGCACGATCTAGGCTGATGGGTGGTGACATTCCAAAAATGGGTATAACAATAACCCCCCAAGTCAGTTTCGTGTCACTACAACAAATTTGATATACAATGACTCCCTACAATGTCTTACACCATTGGTGTAAGACATTAAAACTTATCAGGGGTTTTAAATGTCTAATGGTGTAAGACATTGAAAGTTTATATTAATAGCTACAATTGGAAGATATTAAAAATGGTAGAAGACGTTGGAAATAGGCTGGGGAAGTGTTCATGGGTACATCCAACGTCTCCCGTTGGGAGACGTGGGACACGTGGCACGTCTCCCAGTGGGAGACGTTGGATGTCTCCCTTTTATATTACTCTAAAATTCCAGCCTTCTTCCTCACACACACGAACCAGAGAGAGCAAACCAGAGGAGAGAAACCGAATTGGGGCTGTGTTTTTAGGGTTCTAAGGTAAGTTTTTTTTTTTTTTTTTAATTTTCTTGATTTTTAGTTAATTATTTTGAAAAAAAAATCATAGGTTTTGCATTAGGATGAGTAATATACATGATTTTGTGTTAGTTTTACATTTTTATGTGTTTTTTTTATATACATTGTAGGATTTTGTGGTTTTTTCATGGAAGTTTTTTAGGGATTTATGATTTTTTAGTTTTTTTTTAATTTAACCTATCACATTGTATAGATTTCATTAGAGTATATATGTTCATGATTTTTTTAAACTTTTATCATTTTTTATTTCGAAATTTAGATATATTTTTGTATATTTGAATTTTTTTTTTTAAATTGTAACTATTTTGTTATATATATAGTTATGTTAAAATAAATTTATTAAATAATTTATAAAATATAAATATATGAAATTTTTTATGTTTTTGTTGATTATTAAGTTTTTAGGTTATGAAATTTAATATTGATTTTTTGTTGAGGTTATAATTAGTGGCACATTGGGATTTTTTTTATTTGTTTACCAATATCATTTACTATTATTACATATTTAGTGATATTTGTTTAGTAATGTTTAACATATTAATTAATTTAATTTCATAGGTTGTGATTTTTGTGGTGAGATTTTAGAGAGTATTTTGCATCAAAATTCCTATATCAATCACACATTTGAGGTAATTAAGTTTCTAAAATTACAATAATATGTTATATATTGCTAGATATTTAGTGATGTTTTATTTATTATTTATTAATTTAATTTTATTGGTTTGTGGATTTAATAGCGAATTTGATTACCAAGTGAAGTAATTTTGCTAGCTTTTGGATTATTGATTGCAAAAGGTACATATATATTATCTTACTTCTACTTTTAATATTATTAAACAAATGTTAGAGGAGTTTGAATATCTTAAATATTCATCCATAGTGAAGTAGGTTCTGAGATTAAAATTGTGTATTGCGATGATAACGGAAGGTTGAGAACTTGTGTGTTTTAGTGAAGTAGGTTCTGAGAAATTTGGTTGTGTGCTGCGGAGCTATAAGGAAGAAACTTATTGTATGTTGTTTGAATTGTTTGTTTTGCTATTCACATGCAGATGGTTAGGTTACTATTATAGGGGAAATGCTGCCCGATTTTATCTAGGATAATAAATAATTAGTTTAATATAGACATCCTATAAGGAAGAAACTTATTTTATGTTGTTTGAATTGTTTGTTTTGTTATACACATGCAGATGGTTATGTCACTATTATAGGGGAAATGCTGCCCGATTTTATCTAGGATAATAAAAAATTAGTTTTATATAGACATACAACTTTATCACGTGCTTATTTAGTGTTGTTTCTTTTCTTTTCCATAGACATAGGAGAATATATGGATAAACAGTGGATGTCAGTGAATAGGTTATCTGTGGAATATAGGAACGGGGTCGATTTTTTCTTAAGGTTTTGTTCGGAAAATGTGAAAGACCCAAATTTTACTTATTGTCCATGTCTTAAGTGTGGAAATGTTAAAAAGATGGATTTTAAAAAGATTAAAGAACACTTATATTTCAATGGGATCGAAAAGAGTTACACAATTTGGTATTACCATGGGGAGATAGCTCTGATTGCTCCAACTCTGCCAAGTAGACCAAAAGGAGTGAGGAGGAATATAGTGGAGGAGAACTGCGATCCATTAGATGAAATGATTGACGACACACATTATGGATCAGGAGTAGACCCAAATAAGTTTGAGACACTCCTTAATGATGCCGAGAAACCAATTTACCCTAATTGTACAAGATTTACAAAATTATCTACGCTTCTTAGGTTGTACAATCTAAAAGCTAAACATGGCTGGAGTGATAAAAGCATTACTGATTTATTTGGTTTTTTGAAGGAGTTATTGCCTGAAGATAATGAAATTCTAATTTCATTTTATGAGGCAAAGATGACGTTATGCTCATTAGGCATGCAGTACGAAAACATTCATGCATGTCCTAATGATTGCATATTATATCGAAATAGTTTTGCAGACGCAAAATCGTGTCCTACTTGTGGTGAGTCACGATGGCAAAAGAAAAGAAATGGTGACGATGTCAAGGAAGGAGTACCTGCCAAAGTTTTGTGGCACCTTCCGCCAATTCCTCGTTTCATCCGATTGTTTAGAAATGTCGAACATGCTAAAAGTTTATCGTGGCATGCTAATGAAAGAATAAAGGATGGTAAATTAAGACATCCAGCTGACACCCTTGCTTGGAAGAGAGTTGATTTGAAGTGGCCTTCTTTTGGAAATGAATCTCGTAATATTCGTCTAGGTCTTTCGACTGACGGGTTTAATCCACACGCATCCCTTAGCAGTAAGTATAGTTGTTGGCCTGTTATGCTTGTTATTTACAATCTACACCCATGGTTGTGTATGAAGAGAAAGTTTACGATGTTGACCTTGTTGATATCAAGACCTAAACAACCTGGTAATGATATTGACGTCTATCTAGCTCCTCTTATAGATGACTTGAAAACTTTGTGGGATGAAGGGGTTAAGGTTTATGATGCGTATAGGCAGGAAGAATTTAATCTTAGAGCAGTCTTATTGTGGACAATTAATGACTTTCCTGCTTATGGAAATTTATCTGGGTTAAGTGTGAAAGGATATAAAGCTTGCCCCGTTTGTCAAGAAAAAACATGTTCTGAATACTTGAAGCACTCTCGGAAAATATGTTATATGGGACATAGGAAGTTCTTGCCTAATACGCATAAACTTCGGACTTGGAAGAAGGCATTCAATGGTAAACAAGAGTTTGAGGAGGCTCATGAGCCATTCAATGGTAAACATATTTTTACATAATTATCTTTACAATTCTATATTTGTTTGCAATTTTTTTAATTGTTGATATAATTGTATATAGACTCCTTCTACAAGTAGGACCAAATCACAACGACCAAGAGCTCCATCAACACAACAACCTCGAGAAAGAAGACGACAACAAACTCCTCCAACACAATTGGCCCACACTCCATTGGAACGATTACAGAATATTGTATCTCATTGGGATGATGGTGAGTGTGTCAATCTAGGCATAGAGTCTAAAGTTTTTGATCAAGATATGTCTCACTGTTATATATTTAATGATGACATACTTCAGTTTGCTCGAAAGGAGAAGATTGGACAAGTAGTAGTCGTCAGCTACATGAGGTATATATCTCACAAATAAGTTTGTTCATTTAATTTTCTAATTTGATTTATTCATTCATATAACAAATTTTCATATTTTTGTATTAGGTTCATTTACAGATATGTGGTACAACAAGGTCGCCAAAATAAGTTTTATTTGTCAATCCTAATATCGTCACCACTCAAGGGAGTTCATTCGACGATCGTGTTCAGAATCTGTTCAGATGTTGCAATGACGTAAAATCAAAAGAACAAGTTATGCTTGTCCCTTGGAACCATGGGTAAATTTAAAAAGTTGTCATTTTTCCGACCCATATCAATAATTCCTTTGTTTAACATTTGAGCTATAATTTTTTTGTTTTTCTTATATAGTGAACGTTGGATGTTGCTTATTTTGGCACCATATGCATATCATGTTTATTGTTGTGATCCGGTGAATTCAGAGCTAAATAACCGTGAGGAGATTGTATCAGTGATCATCAGCGCTTTCAATCTTTTTTTCTCTATGAATCTTCCTGATGTCGAGATCCCTGATACTCTACGCATTAAGCAACCTCAGGTAAGTAACTTCAGCATACATTTTTGAACATTTATAATAATTAAGTAGAATAATATGTATGCATTTTTTAAAAAGTTTCAATTTAATAATAAATTACTCATATTTTTAAATAATTAGTGTCCACACCAACCGGACAATGTGGCATGTGGATACTACTTAATGAGGATGTTGAAGGATTTGATTGAACATGCGAGTCCCGGGCATTACTTGAGAACGGTATTATTAATTAAAATTTACAAATTTTTTTAATAATAAATGTAATCAAATAATTAATTAATATATTTTACTTTATATTTCTTGCAGCTAACAAGCACATCATATTCAGAGGCACAAATTGATGAGTTGATAGGTTTTTTGTTTTTGTTTTTTTTACCTCTTTCTTCATACACAATGCAATATTTGTTCATTTTGAATATGTCTAACAAATATTGTATTTCTTGTATATGCCTAACAAGTATATTTTTTTCTTTCAATTTAATTGATTATTAAATAAAATTAAATTTAGATTAAAATCATTTCAATTTAAATTAAAATAATTTCAATTTAATTAATTATTAAATCAAATGAAAATAATATTAATTATAATTTTTTTTTTAAATGTGAGAGACTTTCAATGTCTCCCACTGGGAGAGGTGGGAGACGTGGGAAGTAACTCACCTCTCCCAATGGGAGACGTTGGATGTCTCCTAGGGACTTCCCACGTCTCCCAATGGGAGACGTGGGATATATACCTACAATGACCCTAGCAACAACGTCTCCCCAATTGGGAGACATTGTAGACTTCCAATGTCTCCCAAATAAAGTCATAAAACTCTTATTTTCTTGTAGTGTGTTTGCATAAGGCTGACTTATCATGTAAACTCTCTCTTTCATGAGGACCAAATCTTTAGGTCTCGGGCATGTCATTACTTGACTTCACCCCTTCCTTTAAAAGTAACAGTAAGAAGATCTAAGATGCTCGTACGCTAATTGGGCGAGCTTGTCCGAGATGCTCCACTTCAGGGCTAGGTGAGGAGTTCCAAGATCTAAGATAGAAAAGATGAATGCTCAAGTTTCTGAGGACTAGAAGGAACCAAGCAAAAGGAATGCTCAAGGTTCCGAGGACCACTCTAGGAACCGAGAAAGAATGAATGCTCAAGGTTCCAAGGTCCACTCTAGGAACCGAGCAAGAGGAATGCTTAAGGTTTCGAGGACCTGTATAGGAACCAAGCAAAAGGAATGCTCAAGGTTCAGAGGACTAAGTCCCGAGAACCACTCTAGGAACTTAGCAAAAAGAATGCTCGAGGTTCCGAGAACCTCTCTAGGAAACGAGCAAGAGGGATGCTCAAGGTTCCGAGGACCACTAGGAACCAAGCGAAATGAAAGCTCAAGGTTTCAAGGACAACTCTAGGAACCGAGCAAGAGGAATGCTCAAGGTTCCAAGGACAACTAGGAACCAAGAAAAATGAATGCTCAAGGTTTCGAGGACCACTCTAGGAAACAAGCAAAAGGAATGCTCAAGGTTCTGAGGATCAGGTTTCGTGGATCACTCTAGGAACTAAGCAAGATCAATGCTCAAGGTTCCGAGGAACACTACGAACCAAGCAAAATGAATGTTCAAGCATCCAAGGACCACTCTAGGAACCGAGCAAGAGGAATCCTCAAGGTTACAAGGATCTCTCTAGGAATCAAGCAAAAGGAATGCTCAAGGTTCCAAGGACATCTCTAGAAACCGAGCAAGAGGAATGCTCAAGGTTCCAAGGATCTCTCTAGGAACCAAGCAAAATGAATGCTCAAAGGTTCCGAGGACCTCTCTAGGAACCATGAAAAATGAATGCTCAAGGTTCTGAGGACCTCTTGTGGAACCAAGCAAAAGGAATGCTTATGGTTCCGAGTACCTCTCTTGGAACCAAGAAAAATGAATGCTCAAGGCTCCGAGGCCCTCTCTAGGAACCAAGCAAAATGAATGCTCAAGGTTTCAAGGAGCTCTCTAGGAAACAAGCAAAATGAATGCACAAGGTTCCGAGGATCACTCTAGCAACCAAGCAAAATGAATGCCCAAGGTTCCAAGGACCACTCTCAGAACCGGACAAGAGGAAAGCTCAAGGTTCCGAGGACCTCTCTAGGAACCAAGCCAAATGAATGCTTAAGGTTTTGAGGACCTTTTTATGAACCATGAAAAATGAATGCTCTAGGTTCCGAGGACCTCCCTAGGAACCAAGCAAGAGGAATGCTCAAGGTTCTGAGGACAACTCTAGGAACCGAGCAAGAATGAATGCTTAAGGTTCTGAGGAGCTCTCTAGGAACCAAGCAAAAGGAATGCTCAAGGTTCCGAGGACCACTCTAGGAACCGAGAAAGAATGAATGCTCAAGGTTCTGAGGACCACTCTAGGAACCGAGCAAGAGGAATGCTCAAGTTTTCGAGGACCTCTCTAGGAACCAAGCACAATGAATGCTCAAGATTCCGAGGAACACTCTAGGAACCAAGAAAGAGGAATGCTCAAGGTTCCAAGGACCTCTCTATGAACAAAGCAAAATGAATGCTCAAGGTTATGAGAATCACTAGGAACCAAGCAAGAGGAATTATAAAGGTTTTGAGGACTTCTCTAGGAACCAAGAAAAATGAATGCTCATGGTTCTGAGGACTACTCTAGGAACCAAGAAACATGAATTCTCAAGGTTCCACCACTCTAGCAACCAAGCAAAATGAATGCTCAAGGTTCTGAGTAGCTCTCTAGGAACCAAGCAAAATGAATGCTCAAGGTTCTAAGGACCTCTCAAGGAACCAAGCAAACTGAATGCTCAAGGTTCCAAGGACCACTCTCGAAACCAGGCAAGAGGAAAGCTCAAGGTTCCTAGGAAATCTCTTGGAACAAAAAAAATGAATTCTCAAGGTTTCGAGGATCACTCTATCAAGCAAGTAAAATGAATGCACTAGGTTCTGAGGACCTCCCTAGGAACCAAGCAAGAGGAATGCTCAAGATTCTGAGGACAACTCTAGGAACCGAGAAAGAATGAATGCTCAAGGCTTCGAGGACCACTTTAGGAGTTAAGTAAGAGGAATGCTCAAGGTTCCGAGGATCTCTCTAGGAACCAAGCAAAAGGAATGCTCAAGGTTCCAGGGAAATCTCTAGGAACCAAGAAAAATGATTGCTCAAGGTTCCGAGGACCTTTCTAGGGACCAAGCAAAAGGAATTCTAAAAGTTCCGAGGACCTCTCTAGGAACCAAGCAAAATGAATGCTCAAGGTTCCGAGGACCTCTCAAGGAACCAAGCAAAAGGAATGCTCAAGGTTGTGAGTACCTCTCTAGGAACCAAGCAAAATGAATCCTCAAGGTTCCGAGGACAACTCTAGGAACCGAGCAAGAGGAATGCTCAAAGTTCCAAGGACCATTGTAGGAACCGAGCAAAAGGAATGCTCAAGGTTTTGATGACCTCTCTTGGAATCGAGCAAGAGGAATGCCCAAGGTTTCAATGACCTCTCTTTGAAACAAGCAAAAGGAATGCTCAAGGTTCCAAGGACCTCTCTAGGAACCAAGGAAAATGAATTCTCAAGGTTCCGAGGACCTCTGTGTTATATTATTTTATAATATAATGTAATATTATATTATATTATAATATAATGTAATATTATATTATAATATAATGTAATATTATATTATATTATAATATAATGTTTTAGATTAAATAAATGTGACAAAGTGTGTCACATATTGTAACATATAATAGAGAGTTACAATATTTAGATATATAAGATATATCCAAATAATGTAACATATTTGGTGTTACAAATTTGTAACTTCCAAATATTACCCTTTATTGTGTAAATTTGTTGTTACACAATATTGAGATGAATTTCATAAAGCCATATGTGATATGGCTGTTAGAGATATGATTTAAACCCCAATAATGTGTTTTGGGAGTTACAAAATCATTTGGGAGGGTTTGGAACTGTTTGGAAAAATAGCACATTTTTTGTGCTGAAATTGGTCGGTGGCCGCGGCCACCAACATTCAGTGGCCGCGGCCACAGGCCAAAACTGACCAAATTTTCAGTTTTTTCAATCTTTGTTGAACGGCTCAAAAAACCCAAATAACTCCCAAATCTCATTTTTAATTCCATATTAATCCAATTAAACATTGGTAACAGCCATGGGGGTTGGTGGAATTTTAAATTCAAAGGGGGTCTCTAAACTCTATAAATAGGAGCCTATAGCTCACTTGAAAGACAACATTTCTATCCATTAAAGCACTAGGCTAGAAACACCTTGAGGCTTGATAATTCCAGAAAGCTTTTCCAATATCTGAGAGAGATCCCTTAGTGCTTGAGTTATGGGGAAATAAGTTTTGGACAAAGGTTTTAAACCTTGTTCAAGTTGGTGATCCCCAACCCTCTTCACTTAGGTTGTGTAAGTGAGAGTTTGCTTGTGTTTTTGTTCTTCTTTTTATTCTATTACTGTTCTTCTTATTCTCTTGTTCTATTTACTTGTATATTTTGTTTAAGAGTTGTAATCTTTTCTTTTGGTCCAAACACTTTATTTTACTTGTAATCTTTTGCTTAGAGTTGTATCTCACTATTCTCTTCTTCATCATCATCTTCTTCCTTTTCTTTGTTTATTTGTAATTTTCAGTTATAGAGTTGTAACCTTATTTAATCAATCTATTTTTATTTGTAATATTAATGCATAGAGTTGTAATATTATAATCATTTCCATTGAGGAAAAACAATTTTTTCATAACACTCTCTAGGAACCAAGCAAAAGGAATGCTCAAGGTTCCTAGGACCTCTCTAGGCACCAAGCAAATGAATGCTCAAGGTTCTGAGGACCTCTCTAGGAACCAAGCAAAAGGAATGCTCAAGGTTCCGAGTACCTCTCTAGGAACCAAGCAAAATGAATACTCAAGGCTCCGAGGACCACTCTAGGAACTGAGCAAGAGGAATGCTCATTGTTCTGAGGACCTCTCTAGGAACCAAGCAAAAGGAATGCTCAAAGTTTCGAGGACCACGTTTCGAGGACCACTCGAGGAACCGTTCAAGAATGAATGTTCATCGTTCTGAGGATCACTCTAGGAACCGAGCAAGAGGAATTGCGAAGGATCTGAGGACCTCTCTAAGAACCAAGCAAAATGAATGCTCAAGGTTCCGAGGACCACTCTAGGAACCGAGCAAGAGGAATGCTCAAGGTTCCTAAGACCTCTCTAGGAACCAAGCGAAATGAATGCTCAAAGTTTCGAGGACCACTAGGAACCAACCAAGAGGAATGCTCAAGGTTCCGAGGACCCCTTTATGAACCAAGCAAAATGAATGCTCAAGGTTCCAAGGAACACTCTCGGAACCGCCAAAGAGAAAAGCTTAAGGTTCCGAGGTCCTCTCTATGAACCAAGCCAAAGGAATGCTCAAGGTTCCGAGGACCTCTCTAGAAACCAAGCAAAATGAATGCTCTAGGTTCTGAGGACCTCCCTAGGAACCAAGCAAGAGGATTGCTCAAGGTTCAAAGGAACACTCTATGAACCAAGGAAGAAGAATGCTCAAGGTTCTGAGGACCTCTCTAGGAACCAAGAAAAAGGAATGCTCAAGGTTCCTGGGACCTCTTTAGGAACCAAGAAAAATGAATGCTCAAGGTTCTTAGGAACTCTCTAGGGACAAAGCAAAAGGAATGCTCAAGGTTCTGATGACCTCTCTAGGAACCTGGGAAAATTAATGCTCAAGGTTCCGAGGACCTCTCTAGGAACAAAGCAAAAGGAATGCTCAAGGTTCCGAGTACCTCTATACGAACCAAGCAAAATGAATGCTCAAGGTTCTGAGGACCACTCTAGGATCTGAGAAAGAGGAATGCTCAAGGTTTCGAGGACCACTCTAGAAACTGAGCAAAAGGAATGCTCAAGGTTCCGAGGACCTCTTTAGGAATCGAGCAAGAGCAATGCTGAAGGTTCCGAGGACCTCTCTAGGAACCAGGCAAGAGAAAAGATCAAGGTTTCAAGGACCTCTCTAGGAACCAAGCCAAATGAATGCTCAAGGTTCGGAGGACCACTCTATCAACCAATTAAAATGAATGCGTTCCGAGGACCTCTCTAGGAACCAAGCAAGAGGAATGCTCAAGGTTCTGAGGACAACTCTAGGAACCAAGCAAGAATGAATGTTCAAGGATCTGAGGATCACTCTAGGAATCGAGTAAGAGGAATGCTCAAGGTTCCAAGGACCTCTCTATAAACCAAGCAAAAGTAATGCTCAAGTTTCTAGGGACCTCTCCAGGAACCAAGCAAAAGGAATACTCAAGGTTCTGAGGTCCACGTTCTGAGGACCACTCTAGGAACCGAGCAAGACGAATGCTGAAGGATCTGAGGAGCTCTCTAGGAACCAAGAAAAATGAATGCTCAAGGTTTCGAGGACTTCTCTAGGGACTGAGCAAGAGGAATGATTAAGGTTCTTAGGACCTCTCTAGGAACCAAGCAAAATGAATGCTCAAAGTTTCGAGGACCACTAGGAACCAAGAAAGAGGAATGCTCAAGCTTCCGAGGACCTCTTTAGGAACTAAGAAAAATGAATGCTCAAGGTTCCAAGGACCACTCTTGGAACTGGGCAAGAGGAAAGCTCAAGGTTCCGAGGACCTCTCTATGAACCAAGCCAAAAGAATGCTCAAGGTTCTGAGGACCTCTCTAGGAACCAAGAAAAATGAATGCTCTAGGTTCCGTGGAACTCCTAGGAAACAAGCAAGAGGATTGCTCAAGGTTTTGAGGACCACTTTAGGAACAAAGAAAGAATGAATGCTCAAGGTTCCAAGGAACAATCTATGAACCGAGGAAGAAGAATGCTCAAGGTTCCGAGGAACTCTCTAGGAACCAAGCAAAAGGAATGCTAAAGGTTCCAGGGACCTCTCTAGGAACCATGCAAAATGAATGCTCAAGGTTCCGAGGAACTCTCTAGGGACCAAGCAAAAGGAATGCTCAAGGTTTCGAGGACCTTTCTAGGAACCAGGAAAAATTAATGCTCAAGGTTCAAAGGACCTCTCTAGAAACAAAGCAAAAGGAATGCTTAAGGTTCCGAGTAACTCTCAACGAACCTAGCAAAATGAATGCTCAAGCTTCCGAGGACAACTGTAGGATCTGAGAAAGAGGAATGCTCAAGGTTTCTAGGACCACTCTAGGAATCGAGCAAAAGGAATGCTCAAGGTTCTGGGGACCTCTTTAGGAACAGAGCAAGAGCAATGCTCAAGGTTCCGAGGACCTCTCTAGGAACCACGCAAGAGGAAAGCTCAAGGTTCCGAGGACCTCTCTAGGAACCAAGCCAAATGAATTCTCAAGGTTCCGAGTACCACTCTATCAACCAACTAAAATGAATTCTCTAGGTTTTGAGGACCTACCTAGGAACCAAGCAAGAGTAATGCTCAAGGTTCTGAGGACTACTCTAAAAACAGAGCAAGAATGAATGGTCAAGGCTCCGAGGACCACTCTAGGAATCGAGTAAGATGAACGCTCAAGGTTTCGAGGACCATTCTAGGAACCAAGCAAAAGGAATGCTCAAGGTTCTGAGGACCTCTCTATGATCAAACCAACATAAATTCTCAAGGTTCCACCACTCTAGGAACCCAGCAAAATGAATGCTCAAGGTTCCAGGGAGCTCTCTAGGAACTATGAAAAATGAATGCTCAAGGTTCCGAGGACCACTCTTGGAACCAAGCAAAATGAATTCTCAAGGTTCCGAGGACCACTCTAGGAAGCGGGCAAGAGGAATGCTCAAGGTTCTGAGGACATCTCTAGGAACCAAGCAAAATGAAATCTCAAGGTTTCGAGGACTACTTTAGGAATAGAACAAGAGGAATACTCAAGCTTCCGAGGACCAGGTTCCGAGGACCACTCTAGGAACCGAGCAAAAGGAATGCCCAAGGTTTTGAGGACCTCTCTAGGAATCGAGCAAGAGGAATGCTCAAGGTTTCGATGACCTCTCTAGAAATCAAGCAAAAGGAATGCTCAAGGTTCCTAGGACCTATCTAGCAACAAAGAAAAATGAATGCTCAAGGTTCCGAGGACCTCTCTAGGAACCAAGCAAGAGGAATGCTCAAGGTTCTGAGGACCACTCTAGGAACCGAGAAAGAATGAATGCTCAAGGTTCCGAGGACCACTCTACAAACCGAGCAAGAGGAATGCTCAAGGGTTCGAGGACCAGGGTCTGATGACCACTCTAGGAACCACACAAAGGAATGCTCAAGGTTTTGAGGACCTCTTTAGGAACCGAGCAAGAGGAATGCTCAAGGTTCCGATGACCTCTCTAGTAAGCAAGCAAGAGGAATGCTCAAGGTTCCTAGGACATCTATAAGAACCAAGAAAAATGAATGCTCAAGGATCCAAGGACCTCTCTTGGAACCAAGCAAAAGGAATGCTCAAGGTTCCAAGAATCTCTCTAGGAACCAAGAAAAATGAATACTCAAGGCTCTGAAGACAACTCTAGGAACCGAGCCAAATGAATGCTCGAGGACCTCTTTAGGAACCAAGCAAAAGGAATGCTCAAGGTTGCGAGGACCACTCTAGGAACCAAGTAGGAATGAATGTTCAAGGTTCCAAGGACCACTCTAGGAACATCGCAAGAGGAATGTTGAAGGTTCTAAGGACCTATCTAGGAACCAAGCAAAATGAATGCTCAAGGTTCCTAGGACCACTCTAGGAATCGAGCAAGAGGAATGCTCTAGGTGGCGAGGACCTCTCTCGGTACCAAGCAAAATGAATGCTCAAGGTTTCGAGGACCACTCTAGGGACCAGGCAAGAGGAACACTCAAGGTTCCGAGGACCTCTCTAGGAACCAAGCCACAGGAATGCTCAATGTTCCTAGGACCTCTCTAGGAACCAAGAGAAATGAATGCTCTAGGTTCCGAGGACCTCCCTAGGAACCAAGCAAGAGGAATGCTCAAGGTTTTAAGGACCACTCTAGGACCCGAGCAAGAATGAATGCTCAAGGTTCTGAGGACCACTCTACGAACCGAGAAAGAGGAATGCTCAAGGTTCCGATGACCACTCTAGGAACCAAGCAAAACGAATGCTCAAGGCTTTGAGGACCTCTCAAGGAACTGAGCAAGAGGAATGCTCAAGGTTCCGATGACCTCTCTAGGAACCAAGAAAAAGGAATGCTCAAGGTTCCTAGGACTTCTCTAAGAACCAAGAAAAATGAATGCTCAAGGATCCAAGGACTTCTCTTGGAACCAAGCAAAAGGAATTCTCAAGTTTCCAAGTATCTCTCTAGGAACTAGGCAAAATGAATAAACAAGGGTCCGAAGACAACGCTAGGAATCGAGCGAAATGAATGCTCAATGTTTCGATGACCTATTTAGGAACCAAGCAAAAGGAATGCTCAAGATTCCAAGGACCACTTCAGGAACCAAGCAAGAATGAATGTTCAAGGTTCCAAGGACCACTCTAGGAACATCGCAAGAGGAATGTTGAAGGTTCCGAGGACCTATCTAGGAACCAAGCAAAATGAATGCGCAAGGTTCCGAGGAACACTCTAGGAACCGAGCAAGAGGAATGCTCAAGGAGGCGAGGACCTCTCTATGAATAAAGCAAAATGAATGCTCAAGGTTTCGAGGACCACTCTAGGGACTGGGCAAGAGGAACGCTCAAGGTTCCAAGGAACTCTCTAGGAACCAAGCCAAAGGAATGCTCAATGTTCCTAGGACCTCTCTAGGAACCAAGAGAAATGAATGCTCTAGGTTCCGAGGACCTCCCTAGGAACCAAGCAAGAGGAATGCTCAAGGTTCTAAGGACCACTCTAGGACCCGAGCAAGAATGAATGCTCAAGGTTCTGAGGACCACATTATTAACTGAGTAAGATGAATGCTCAAGATTCTGAGGACCTCTCTAGGAACCATGCAAAAGGAATGCTCAAGGTCCCGGGGACCTCTCTAGGAACCAGGCAAAATGAATGCACAAGGTTTCGAGGAACTGTCTAGGGACCAAGCAATAGAAATGCTCAAGGTTCCGAGGACCTCTCTAGGAACCAAGCAAAATGAATGCTCAAGGTTTCGATGACCTCTCTACGAACCAAGCAAAAGAAATGCTCAAGGTTTCAAGTACCTCTCTACAAACCAAGCAAAATGAGGGCTTAAGGTTCCGAGGACCACTCTAGGAACTGAGCAAGAGGACTGCTCAAGGCGAGGACCAGGTTTCGAGGACCACTCGAGGAATCAAGCAAAAGGAATGCTCAAGGTTTCGATGACCTCTCTAGGAACTGAGCAAGAGGAATGCTCAAGGTTCCGAGAACCTCTCTAGGAACCATGGAAAAGGAATGCTCAAGGTTCCAAGGACCTCTCTAGGAACAATGCGAAATGAATGCTCAAGGTTTTGAGGACCTCTCTAGGAACCAAGCAAAAGGAATGCTCAAGGTTCCAAGTACCTCTCTAGGAACCAAAAAAAATGAATGCTCAAGGTTCCGAGGACCATTTGTAGGAACCGAGTAAGAGGAATTGTCAAGGTTCTGAGGACCTCTCTAGGAACCAATCAAAAGGAATGGTCAAGGTTCTGAGTACATTTCTAGGAGCTATGCATAATGAATGCTTAAGGTTTCGGGAACCACTCTAGGAACTGAGCAAGAAGAATGGTCAAGGTTCTGAGGACCTCTCTAGGAACTAAGAAAAAAGAATGTTCAAGGTTCAGAGTATCTTTCTAGGAACTAATCAAAAGGAATGCTCAAGGTTCTGAGTACCTCTCTAAGAACTAAGCATATTGCATGCTCAAGGTTCTGGGGACCACTCTGGGAATCGAGCAAGAGTAATGGTCAAGGTTCTGAGGACCTCTCTAGGAACCAAGCAAAATGAATGCTCAAGGTTCCAAGGACCTCTCTAGGAACTAAGCAAAAGGAATGCTCAAGGTTATGAGTACCTCTCTACAAACCAAGAAAATTGAATGCTCAATGTTCCGAGGACCACTCTAGGAACTGAGCAAGAAGAATGCTCAAGGTGAGGACCAAGTTCTGAGGACCACTCTTGGAATCGACCAAAAGGAATGCTCAAGGTTTCGAGGACCTCTTTAGGAACCGAGCAAGAGGAATGCTCAAGGTTGTGAGGACCTCTCTAGGAACCAAGCAAAAGGAATGCTCAAGGTTCTGAGGACCTCTCTAGGAACAATAGAAAATTAATGCTCATGGTTTTGAGGACCTCTCTAAGAACCAAGCAAAAGGAATGCTCAAGGTTCCGAGTACCTCTCTAGGGACCAAGGAAAATGAATGCTCAAGGTTTCGAGGACTACTGTAGGAACCGAGCAAGAGGAATGGTCAAGGTTCTGAGGACCTGTCTAGGAACCAAGCAAAATGAATGCTTAGGGTTCTGAGGGCCACTCTAGGAACCGAGCAAGAGGAATGCTCAAGGTTCCGATGACCTCTCTTGGAACCAAGAAAAATGAATTTTCAAGGTTTCGAGGACCACTAGGAACCAAGCATGAGGAATGCTCAAGGTTCCGAGGACCTTTCTGAAAACCAAGCAAAATGAATGCTCAAGGTTCCGAGGACCACTCTAGGAACCAAGCAACATGAATGCTCAAGTTTCCACCACTCTTGAACCAAGCAAAAGGAATGCACAAGGTTCTGAGGACCCGGTTCCGAGGACCACTCTTGGAACCGAGCAAAAGGAATGCTCAAGGTTTCATGGACCTATCTAGGAATCGAGCAAGAGGAATGCTCAAGGTTCCAAGGACCACTTGGAACTAAGAAAAATGAATGTTTAAGGATTCGAGGACCATTCTAGGAACCGAGCAAGAGGAATGCTCAAGGTTCCGAGGACCGGGCTAGGAACTAGCAAGAGGAATGATCAAAGCTTATGGAGTTATTCTCCAATGTGTGGGGCTGACGTGTCTATATGCTAGCTATTGTAGCGATATGTGTGAGATATGTCTGAAGTTTCATAGACTCCAATGTCTCTTTCCTTGCGTTCAACTCTCAATGAAAGCACCAAAATGTTGACTCATTCTTTTGTTAACTCGTTTAGCACCCAAAGAAAAATATTGATAAGATTTTTTAGAGCTAAATAAAGTATAAGAAATGTGTCTAGTGCCCATAAATAATGGACAGAGAGAGAGTGTTTTATAGTGGTTCACCCCCAAAAAGATGACCTACATCCACTTAGTCACTGACATTGATCTTGCAAGCCATGGATTGCATTTCTATTTAGCTTTTAGCTATTTGACTCCATTGAAGATGGAGAGATCTCTCTCTGTGAAAAGTTCCCGCCCCTTTTCCTCTCTCCTCCCCCTTATTTTTTGGTCCCTACTCCTCTTATTTATATTGAGGAGTTAGGGTTACATTGGAGTATGCTTAAGTTATTGGGCTTGCCCCATTAATTACACAAAATAACAAGTGACTGGGCCTTAGGCACGATCTGGGTCGATAGGTAGTGATATTCCAAAATTGGGTATAACAATATTAATATGAATTCAAATATTATAAATGTTGACGCCGTTTTTCGTCAACAGTGAAAGAAGAGCACGAAAACAATAATCAGTAATGGCCAATAACAATACAATAATGCAAACAAGATTTTTTACGTGGTTCAGTAGTTAAATCTGCCTAGTCCACGAGTCTTTGTTATTAAACTTGAGATGATCTCTGAAAATTCTTCAAGGATGAATTCTCCAGAGTTTTCCCTCAAGATCACAAAAATTCGGTCATTTACAATGGTGCATGACCTCTCTATTTATAGAGAAGATTTCAGAATACTATCCCACATATTTCGGGAAGTTATTCTGTATATGCAAATAAATTAAATGGCATTAAAAGCCTGCAATTCGATATACAAGGAAACATCCCCTGAAGATCAGGGGGCGTATAACTGAACAAATAATATCCCTTGATTGTAGGGGATTTATAGTAATCAATGTAGACCGCGTCTCTTATAGATGACTCATTAGGATATTCAAAGTTATTAACCTATATCACCAAGGCCCTTATACACCCAGGTTTCTTATTGATTTTCGAGCTATAGCATCTTCCCGAGGCCACATGACTTTGAGCTCATACGCGCGTCAGGCTCGGAGCCCTGATCCGAGGCCATCCCGAGAACAGATGTACCTCGGGGTCTGTCTTTCGAGCTTGTGTGGATTTTGAGGCTATCATCTTCGAGGTCGTCTCTGCTTCGCAGGCTCGATGCTTGGATTTCGGACATTTTCCAGACTTCACGAGTTCATTCATTACGAATCCAGCTTTCGAGGTCACAATTCTCATGGCTCGAAATCTGGGTGTAACATCTTGCCCCCTCAAAAGTATTTGTTCGAATCCTATGATAAGGAAACTTTTGAACTACTTTCTCCGGGAACCGCTCCGCCACACACCTAAAAACGGACACGTGTCAGTTGGGTATTGCCATTCAGGGTACTCGAGTACCTTGGAAATCTGTCCATGATCGTTCGTCTGCCACCTTTCTGATACCATCATATCATTAATCCCTATCCGTTGGATTTTGCAAGGGCTTTGTTCAATGGCTCAGATTAATCCCCTTTTTCCATCTATATATAAGACCCCACTCATCGTCTTTCTTTTATTTTTCGCTCATCAGAAGAAAGAAAAGAGCAAAACCAGAAACCATCCCTGAGAACTTCTTGCTTGTGCATGTTTTCTCAGCTGAAGAAACAGAGGACCGCCAGTTTGTTCGAGACCGTGAGCTCATATCTGCAGCCTCTCCTTCAATCGACGATTTCTCTGCAATCGCCATCATTGTGTAAGTGTCCGATTGTCTTTTTATTTTCCTTTATGCCAGTTTCTGTCCATATTGTTCTTGTTATTTCTGGGAGTGTGCTAATATATTTCCTTAGTATGATATGCTAGGAAATTTTTGACCGATAGGCTTCCACGTTTACGTTCCCATACTAGGTTTAAATCTCTGGTTTCAAATCCAGTTTTGGTGTAGAACAAGGTCTCTTTTTCTGGGTTTCAAAATTTTAAAAGACATATCTTGCACACCAAGATATCGGGTATAAAACCTTGGTTTTAAAGAATGCACGATACCCAAGATTACCTTTTCTGAATAACCGCCATCCTTTTTCCCCTGATTTTCGGGATTTTCAAAAAAATTTGTCCACTCTCCTCCTTTTTCTCATGGAATACACGTTCTGACTCTCAATCGGAGTCTTAGTTTCGAGCTCGTTGCATTCTTAAGCATTCTTCGAGCTTATCCTGTCAAGCTCGTAATTCTTGAACCCTTGCATGCATGGCCCTCACCATTTTTTCTTTCTTGCTAGATGTCACAGAATCTGGAAAGACGGTGGGGGTCGTTGCTAGCAATCCCTTACTCGCCAAAAACTCTGAGCCCAGAGTCGCTGTTTGCTCGGAATCAACGTCTGATTCGCGAGTACGATCTCGCGCGTGAACAGGAGGAGATTCGAGCTCATTATCGCTGCCAAATTGACGAGGTTATAGAGAGGAAGAGGAGAACCCTTCGGGAGGCTCTTTATCCAAAACCTGATTCTGGACCCAGGCCGATTCCCCTCGACCCTAAATTAAAAGTGACCGTTGCTTATAGCCCGGGAGAGCTCCAATTCTCACTCATGGGGGAGCCTTCTACCTTGCAACCGAGGAGGGAGTTCTTCGAAGCCGAGCACTACTGGAGCTCGATTACGTCACTAGGCCAGATAACTGATATCCTGGCTTTACATGGCCTTAGGCTGTCAAGCACCCTAAGGTGTCGAGCTCCTACCCCCAGTGAGCGAAGCTGTCGCGCCCCGGGAGATGGAAATCCCAAGCTGAGATATGTGGCCTGGAGCCAAGAGCATATGAAGGCAGGAGCGTTACTGCCTTTGAAGTCATTTTTCAAGGACTTCACGGACTTTGTTGGGCTGGCTCCATTCCAGCACAACACTAATTCTTACAGGGTTCTGTCTGCCCTGAGGTCACTATACCACGAGCTGAAGTGGGAAGGACCCTCACCACAGGAGGTTTTATACCTCTTCTGTCTGAAAAGCAACCCCTCCCGAGCTCGGGGAGGAGACAACTTTTACTATCTTTCGAGCTATACCAAAGAGAAAAAGGTGTTTGAGGATCTTCCTAATCATCCACCTGACTTTAAAAAAGCCTTATTCTGGACAGATGGCTTGCCCCCGTCTCGATGCTACTCATTCAGACAGATTCGTAAGTACTCCAACCTTCTTTACCTCTGTGCTCGGGCTTTTATTTGTAGGTTCGTACTTAGTTGAAATGTGTCTTACTTTCCAGCCAATTTTCACCATCCTACTCCCAACGACTCAATGAAGGAGCATAGAGAGACTCTGCTCCAACTCCCTTACAGCAGGAGGTCTCTCTCATACCTTTTACATGAGAGTAAGCTCCGAGCTTGCGGGCTTTTGGGAGATGGCCAGTCCATCTCGGACTGGTCCAATAAAAAGTATGATCGTTGGGAGCAGGTGCCTTTGCCCACAAGCATCCTCCCTCCAAGGAGAGAGGTGAGGCCTCCACCCCCAGCTTGCCGAAGAAGCCCGCCATCGGGGAACGAGGCTAACGATGAAGCCTCGAGCTCAAACTCGGATGATCAAGGTAAAGTCATCCTTAGCTCGAGAATGTGGTCCCCCACCTTATTAAAGTACAAACCCGATAGGTTAGTTTTATGCCCGGATGATAGGGACCACTTCTACATATGGACTTGGGTAGACGACCGAGTTCATAGGTTTGATAGTTGGCTCGGGAAGTATGACACCATGTACAGTCTGAACGAGGTGTGGGACGGGATAGCCGTCCAATATGGGACCAATGATTATAGGGACCTTTCGAGGTTGACGTCCACCTACAGGGAAGGTACTCCCCCCGCCTCTTCTGAAGATGGGGGAATTTCATGGTCCCCGAGCTCGAGCTCGGGGGAGAATTCCAGTTAGGTTTCTTCTATCATTACTTTGTATATCTATGCGATACTGAATCACTTTATATACTATTCCCTCTTTTTGTTATGATTCACATTGTGGCGTGATTGTGCAGGCAAGATGGACTCCGACCTTGACAACATCATCGAGAGTGGTGGCGCCAAAAGGAGCAAGCGTCCCAGGGCGGGGTCGCGAAAGACTGACTGGCCCACCAAGGTCCCCAAGAGGTCCGAGAAAACCCCTCCTCCCCTGACTCCGCCTGTTACGAGCTCCGTCGTGACGCTGACTTCGCAGGTTGGTGCTCCCACCATGGCGTCGACTTCGCAGGTCGGTGCCTCCATTATGGCCGAGCCCCAACTTCTTGTAGTGGTCCAGCCATCACTTGGTCCACCTCCCAAAAATCCTTCTGCTTCTCGAGCTCACAAGCTGGCAGTTTCTACTCACGTCGAGGAGTATGTAATTGACAACACGGCTGGACCCCATGGGTCTATGCTGTGTTCGGATGTTATGTCCCGAATCGGCCAGAGCTTCAGCAGTCTCGAAGCTCCTCAATGACAATACTTGAACAATGCCCGAGACTACACTGCCCTCTATGAGAAGAGTATCGAGCTCGCTGCCGCGGTAAGTTTTCTTCTACTTCTTAGTTATATTTACATAGTCCTGGCGTTAATGACGATTTTTTCTTCTGTCAGTCTCTTGCCTTTATTGCCCAGATCAACTATAGGTTGAACAACGAGATCCATTCGAGCAAGTCTTATGCTCAGGAGGCGAAGGATCTTAAACTCAAAGCGAGTGACGACCTGAAGGCAGCAAATGAAAAGCTCGAGGCAGGAGCCGAGGAGCTTAAGGTTAAAGCGTCCGAGCTTGAGAAGCTGAATACTAGGCTCGCGGAGCTCGAGAAAGAGAATGCCAGGCTTGCAGAGCTTGAGAAGGAGAACGCTCGGCTCCAAGAGGCTAACAAAAAGCTCGAAGAAGATCAGGCCGCTACCTTTGATATAACTGAGGGTGAAAAGGCTCGCCTCCTTGCTGAGTATAAAGAGAAGAAGGACCAGGCGGTTGATTCGGCCATGTACAGAATGTGGGCCAACAACGAAGACCTCGATACCAGTTTCTTAGGTCCTCACGAGGCGAAGCTTCTGGATAAGTGGAATGCTCGACTCGAGGCGGAAGAGGCTGCTCGGGAGGCCGCCTCCGAAGGTGCTCAGGAGGATAGTCATGCTATTCGTCCTGAGGGGCTCAATGCTGCCGATGCTGAGAAGGCCAAGGAGACTCCTCCTTCTTGAATCTGATCTCGGGGAAATCTTATCATGGGGCTGCGTCCCCTTATTTTTGTAATTGTTTTAATTTATGCCCGTATGGCTGATATAATTTCTTTTTATATTGATACATATGCTTTGCATTTCTTGGCTCGAAATATTTTGGACATTTTGTATTAATGAATCGTTTATGTTTATTTATTCATACAAACATAGTTTTGATTTAGGCTCGAAATCCAACGCATTCGTGCATCATTTGCTCGAATTATCTGCTTCCGATCTCGTTATTTATCAAGGTCGGATATTACTTTAACCATGAACCCGAAAGTACTTGTATGGTATGTAATGCGAATGGTTTAGTTATATCTTATTGCTTAGTTACTTTTTCTTGTCCTCGGTTATTTCTCCGAGGTTATGAGTTCAAAACTATTTTCCTTTAAGATATTCCAGCCTCGATCTCGACTTATCTCGAAGTAGGTTTAAGTTCCCACTTATCGTCGATTAGTTTTAGCTGGTTTGCTCCAAACCTATTAAGTTCGTGTTTGGTTTGTAATTTACACTTACATTTTTAACCTAGTTCGCACATTTGGTTATACCCAAATGTTTTTATCTTTTGATAATTTGGTTACGTCAAAACTATCTAAGCTCGCGCATCTGGTAATATCCAAACACTTGTATGTTTTTGATAATTCGGTTACGTCCAAACTATCTAAGCTCGCGCATCTAGTTGTATCCAAACACTTGTATGTATTTCATGTATGTTATTTTATTTTTTAAGCTGATGGTATGTATACCAATGATGCCCCCTTAATATCCTATGAGTTTGACCATAGGTTATTAAATTAAGAGAGATTGCAGAAATAAAAAGAGACATAACATATTGAACGAAATAGATCTTTATTTGATGGAATTCGAAAGCAGACAAATTAATACAGATAGAAAAATCATGGTTACAGGCAACACTTTTCCTATACTATTGGTAGTAAGGTCTAAGGTGTTCGCCATTCCATGCTTGCGGTACCAAGCTCCCATCCAATCTCGCTAGCTTGTAAACACCGGACCGGATGACTGACTCTATCTGGTATGGTCCTTCCCAATTCGGCCCGAGCACATCAGCTGCTGGATCTCGTGTTGCCAAAAATACGCGTCTTAACACCAGATCTCCTACACCGAACTTTCGATCTCGAACCCTCTTGTTGAAATACCTGGTAGCTCGTTGCTGGTAGGCAGTGTTCCTCAGCTGAGCCTCGTTTCTCTTTTCTTCAATCAAGTCTAAGGTTTCTTCGAGCTGAGTGTGGTTTGAGTTTTGGTCGTAAATGTGAGTTTGGATTGTTGGAATTTCGACCTCGATAGGCAACATTGCCTCGCAACCGTACGCTAGAGAGAACGGGGTATGCCCCGTTGATGTTCGAGCTATGGTCCTATATCCCCATAGGACTTGGGGAAATTCTTCGGGCCATCGTCCCTTTGCTTCCTCCAACTTTTTCTTTAGTGAACTTTTGAGAGTTTTGTTTACAGCCTCGACCTGGCCATTCGCCTGAGGATGAGCTACTGACGAAAAACTCTTTATTATTCCATTCTTTTCACAAAAGTTGGTAAACAAGTCGCTATCGAACTGAGTTCCGTTGTTGGATACAATCTTCCTTGGCACCCCATATCGGCATACGATGTTTTTTACCACGAAGTCAAGGACCTTTTTGGAAGTTATTGTTGCCAACGGTTCAGCCTCCGTCCACTTTGTGAAATAATCCACAGCGACTACAGCATATTTTACACCGCCCTTGCCTGTTGGGAGAGAGCCTATGAGATCGATTCCCCATATCGCGAATGGCCATGGGGATGTCAACATGGTCAGCTCGAATGGTGGAGCTCGAGGAATCGTGGCGAATCTCTGGCATTTGTCGCATTTCTTCACGTACTCGAAAGAATCCATTTTAATGGTAGGCCAGAAATATCCTTGGCGTATGATTTTCTTGGATAGGCTATGCCCCCCGGTGTGATCTCCGCAGAATCCTTCATGAATTTCTTCGATGATCTTCTTAGCTTCGGGTGGAGTTACGCAATGAAGTAATGGCATGGAATACCCCCTTCTGTATAGCTTTCCGTCTACAATGGTGTAACGGGGAAATTGATACATTAACTTTCGAGCCTGGTTCCGATCTTTTGGAAGGGCTCCGGTCTCGAGGTATTCAACTATCGGGGTCATCCAGGTAGGCTCGGATTCAATCATACACACGTCTTCCTCCTCCGGTTCATTGATGCTAGGTGCCGAGAGACGTTCTATGGGCACAACGTTCAGTTCTTCATTTTCAGCGGAGGTGGCGAGCCGAGCTAAGGCATCTGCATTTGAGTTCTGCTCTCGGGGAACCTGTTCAATTGCATAAAATTCGAAACGCTCCAATGCAGATTTTGCCTTCTCTAAATAAGCTGCCATTTTCGTGCCACGAGCATGGTATTCTCCCAGGATTTGATTAGCCACGAGCTGGGAGTCGCTGTAGCAGTGTATTGCTTTAGCTTTGAGCTCCTTGGCTATACGAAGCCCTGCCAGTAAAGCCTCATATTCGGCCTCATTGTTCGATGCTTTGAAGTTAAATCTTAAGGCAGAATGAAATCTGCTTCCTGCGGGGGTAATCAAAATGATTCCTGCCCCCGATCCATTTTCATTGGATGAGCCATCGACGTAAAGTTTCCACAGCTCGTGGGCCGGGGATATAACTTCATCGTTGGTCATGCCAGTACATTCTACTATAAAGTCCGCCAATGCCTGTGCCCTAATGGTCATCCTCGGGTGGTAGGTGATCTCGAACTATCCGAGCTCAACCGCCCATTTAAGAAGTCGACCTGAAGCCTCCGGTTTAGACAAGACTTGCCTAAGTGGTTGATCAGTCAACACATGGATGGGATGCGCTTGAAAGTAGGGGCGGAGTTTACGAGATGAATGACTTAAACTAAGCGCCAGCTTCTCCATCAGGGGGTATCTTGACTCTGCCCCCAGTAACCTTTTACTGATGTAGTAAACGAGTCTTTGTACTTTTTCTTCTTCTCGCACGAGTACTGCACTTATCGCGGTGGTGGAGAGGTATAGGTACAGTACTTCTCCCGTTTCAGGTTTTGATAAGATGGGGGGTTCGGCGAGGTGCTTTTTAAGCTCCTGGAATGCCAGCTTGCACTCCTCTGTCCATTCGAATTTCTTACCTCCCTCAAAAGGTTGAAAAACGGGAGACAACGGTCCGTAGATTTTGAAATGAACCTACTTAGGGCCGCCATTCTACCGGTCAAACTTTGGACATCCTTGTGTCTTCGAGGTGAGGGCATGTCAATCAGGGCCTGGATCTTGTCGGGGTTGGCTTCTATTCCACGAGCGTTCACGATAAAGCCCAAGAATTTTCCTGAAGATACTCCGAAAGTGCACTTCTGCGGATTCAGTTTCATGTTATACTTGCGGAGCACGCCAAAGCACTCTTCGAGGTCATCAACATGGTTATTGTTAAGTTGAGACTTGACAAGCATGTCGTCAACATAAACTTCCATGTTATTGCCTATCTGTTCTGAAAACATCATGTTCACGAGCCGCTGGTATGCGGCCCCAGCATTTTTGAGCCCGAATGGCATGACATTATAGCAGTATAGCCCCTTATCCATTATGAAGCTCGTATGTTCCTGGCCGGGGGCATGCATGGGAATCTGGTTATATCCAGAATAGGCATCCATGAATGACATCAGGCCATACCCCGCCGTGGCATCCACGAGCTGGTCAATCCTTGGTAATGGGAAACAGTCTTTCGGCCAAGCTTTGTTGAGGTCTGAATAGTCAATACAGGTCCACCACGTCCCATTGGGTTTTGGGACCAACACCGGATTGGCTACCCAGTCAGGGTAAAAGGCATCCCTAATGAATCGGTTTGCCTTTAACTTGTCAACCTCCTCCTTCAGTGCCTCCTTTCTGTCGTCGTCCAGCTGTCTTCGCTTTTGTTGCTTCGGAGGGAAGCTTTTGTCTATATTTAGCGCGTGGCTTGCTATATTCGGACTTATTCCCACCATGTCCGAATGTGACCATGCGAAGACATCCTGGTTCTTCTTTAAAAAGCAAATTAGTTGATATTTTGTCTCATCCTGGAGGTGTTTTCCAACCTTCACCTTTTTCGAGGGATCGGTTTCCTCGAGATGAATTTCTTCGAGCTCTTCTAAGGGTTCGAGGTCAGCTTTCTCCTCAACCCTTGGATCGATCTCTTCATTAATTTTTAAGACCGTCCCGTCTTTATTTTGAATAATGACGAGTGCTTGTGCGCTCGTCTGTTTCTTTCCTCTCAAGGAAATGTTGTAGCATTCCCTCCCAACTAATTGATCTCCCTTTAATGTTCCGATGCCGCTAGGGGTCGGGAACTTAAGGGCCAGATGCCTCACTGATGAGACTGCCCCCAGCCCAACCAGGGCGGGTCTCCCGAGCAGCACATTGTAGGCTGAAGGTAGATCTACTACCACGTACTCCATCATCTTGGTTGCCGAGACTGGGTAGTCTCCCAAGGTTACGGGGAGCTCGATGGATCCCATGCAGGCAGTCCCTTCTCCTGAAAAGCCGTATAAAGTAGTTGCACACGCTTTTAGGTCGCGAAGGGAGAGTCCCATCTTCTCGAGGGTTGCTTTATAGAGAATGTTAACTGAGCTCCCATTGTCTATGAGAACTCGGTGGACCCTTTTATTTGCCAGTTGGAGAGTGATGACTAGCGGATCATGGTGAGGAAACTGGACATGGGACGCGTCTTCCTCAGTGAAGGTTATTGGTTGGGATTCAATCCTCTGACTTTTTGGAGCTCTAAGTTCGGGTTCATAGGGAGACCCGTCCCCAGTCTTTAGCTCGTTAATGTATCTCTTTTGGGCATTTCTGCCCATTCCTGCGGGATGAGGCCCTCCCGAGATGGTTATTACATCCTCTCCATCTATCGGCGGGGGCCTATCTTCTTCCCGAGCTCGAGAATTATTGTTTTGCGTGGGTTGCGGCGCGGCTGCTTTCTGGCTCGCGGTCGCCTGATGAGTACTCTGGTTCTTGACATATTGTCTGAAGTAACCTCTCTAGATCAATCCTTCGATCTCGTCTTTCAACTGTCGACATTCATCGGTAGTATGCCCGGTGTCTATGTGAAATCGGCAATACTTGCTGGAGTCCCTCTTGGACTTTTGATTTCTCATCGGGTCCGGAGCCTAAAGGGGACCTGGTTTTCATTGGCCAGGTATATGTTCTCCTGAGACTCGTTGAGCTCGGTGTACACTCTGTACACGGAGAAATATCTCTCCCCTTTCTTTTTCTTTCCTCCTTCAGCCTCGGGGTTACTCCCTTCGTTCTTTTTTCTCTTGGAAGGGTTTTCCGCAGCAGGCGTTGAAGCTGGTGGGTCCACCGAGGTTGGGGTAGAGTTTATGTTTATCGTTGTAGTTGCAGGCTGGGAAGTCATATTAAGTGTCGACCTCGCTTCTTCTACATTGAAAAACCTCTGTGCCCGCTTGTTAAACTCGGTTATGGACCTCACAGGTTTTCTCTGCATGTCGTCCCAGAGAGCATTCCCTGGCATGACTCCAGCTTGGACAGCCATTAGGTGACAGCTGTCATCCATGTTCCGAGCTCGGGCTACTTCCAAATTGAACCTCGTAAGGTAAATTTTCAAAGTTTCTCCTGGCTGCTGCCGAACATTAGTCAGGGTTAACGCCTCAGGCCTAACCCCCGTCATGGCTCTAAATTTCTTCTTGAAGTCTCTAGACAGCTGCTCCCATGAAGTTATTGAGTGTCTTTTATATTTTTCGAACTAGCTTTTGGATGGTCCTGTTAAAGATGCTGGAAATAACATGCATCTGAGCTCGTAACCCACGTTGCTTGCTCTCATTATGGTGTTGAGCGAACTTAGATGGCTGCATGGGTCGGACTTCCCCTCAAACGTTGGGACGTGAGGGATCCGAAATCCTTGGGGAAATGGAGTGTTATAAATATGGGGAGCAAACGGTTCAAGCTCCTCGTCAGAATCTTCATATCGATCCCGACCTTGCTCGCTTTTCAAAAGCCTAAAGGCTTTTTCCAATTGTTCAATTCTTTCCTGGACCGGGTTCGCGAGGGGTACTGTCTGGAATCGGTTGTCGCCGATCACAATTCCAGGCTTGCACCTCCGTATGGGGTCTTGACGCCTATTCAAGCGATCCCTCAGGTCCGGGTTTATCGGGTTTTCGTTACCCCGACTTTGATTCAGGTGTTCTCGCAGGTCGGAAGGATTCCTACGACTTCCAGTATTCTTACCACCTCGATCATGCTTGCTGACCGATCTGGTATCTCCAGAGTCGTCACTAGTAAAACTTGTAGCATAGTTATTTCGAGATGGATCTTTTCTGTGTCGCCTCGTTTCTGCTGTGTGGGACCGAGATGTTTGACTTCTCTCCGCTCCTGGAAAGTTTCCCTGTTTCCTTGTGTCCTCCCTGCACGCCTTTCGTCCTGATATCGAACTGGTTGAGCATTCCTGCGAGGGGGTGAAGGGTATCTTATAGGTGATGGAGGGAACCGTATGGGTGACGGTGGCTGCCACCCATTTCGCGGCCTAGATGGCCCGGAGTTTGCCCGAGATGGGTTGGTTCCATGTGGTTCGCTCCTAGGGATTTGAGTCCGAGCCTCTGTAGGGGCTCGGTTGTTCTCAGTTCCCGCAGGTACTTCCACAAGTGGATTAACCGGGGCCCTAGCCCGAGTACTTCTCTGGGGCCTAGGGGGAGCGGATGGCTTTGCTGGTGCCGAAGGTTGTGCTGGCCTTCTTGGGGTAGCATTCTTTCGCGGACGCCCCCGGGGCCTGCGGGGAGGAACATGCACGTCCCTAGGAGGAGGAGCTTGGTTTTCGCGCGGAGGCGGGGGCTGAGCCACCTGCGCCTCTGCGGCTATCCTAGCTAACTCCTCATTCCGCTTGTTGGCCTCTGCCAACTGTTGTTTCAGCTGTCGGTTCTCAAGTTCCACAATGGGAACATATCGTTCAGGATTGTAATACATATCCTCATCTCGTGGCGGAGCAGATGGTCCGCGAGAATCAGAGGATCCGCCTCTTTCCTCAACATCTGGGTTTTCCATCGGCTGTTTCCCAGGACGTCTTGGGTAATTCTCTTCAGGAGCATTTTGATTATTAGTGGCCATGACTTATTCAGGGGCTGAATGCTTAAGGCTCTCAATGAAAGCACCAAACTGTTGACGCCGTTTTTCGTCAACAGTGAAAGAAGAGCACGAAAACAATAATCAGTAATGGCCAATAAAAATACAATAATGCAAACGAGATTTTTTACGTGGTTCAGCAGTTAAATCTGCCTAGTCCACGAGTCTTTGTTATTAAACTTGAGATGATCTCTGAAAATTCTTCAAGGATGAATTCTCCAGAGTTTTCCCTCAAGATCACAAAAATTCGGTCCTTTACAATGGTGCATGACCTCTCTATTTATAGAGAAGATTTCAGAATACTATCCCACATATTTCGGGAAGTTATTCTGTATATGCAAATAAATTAAATGGCATTAAAAGCCTGCAATCCGATATACAAGGAAACATCCCCTGAAGATCAGGGGGCGTATAACTGAACAAATAATATCCCTTGATTGTAGGGGATTTATAGTAATCAATGTAGACCGCGTCTCTTATAGATGACTCATTAGGATATTCAAAGTTATTATCCTATATCACCAAGGCCCCTATACACCCAGGTTTCTTATTGATTTTCGAGCTATAGCATCTTCCCGAGGCCACATGACTTCGAGCTCATACGCGCGTCAGGCTCGGAGCCCTGATCCGAGGCCATCCCGAGAACAGATGTACTTCGGGGTCTGTCTTTCGAGCTTGTGTGGATTTCGAGGCTATCATCTTCGAGGTCGTCTCTGCTTCGCAGGCTCGATGCTTAGATTTCGGACATTTTCCAGACTTCACGAGTTCATTCATTACGAATCCAGCTTTCGAGGTCACAATTCTCATGGCTCGAAATCTGGGTGTAACAATAAAATATTATTATGATAATAATATTTAATACAAAATTAAATATTTAAACTTATTATAAAATAAATTTAAATATTATAAAATATCATTATAATAATAGTATATAATACATATTCTTTATTTTTATTACAAAAATGATCATTTATGAATATATATATTTAAAAAATAATAAACAATATTTTCTAATAATTTTTCTACTTGTATCTAGTATATAAATATGAATAATTATAATTTTTTTTATTTATATATATAAATATCAATCTTAGAGATTGACCAAACCAAACGGAAAGTAATTAGAAAGCTAATTCATTAAAAAAGCCTGCAAGTATTTGGAGACTAATTGGTTTCACGAAAAGCTAATCCATGCAGGCATATATTTTATACAAGTATTATATATATATATATATATATCTTTATATGATTGATCGTATAGTTGTAGATCATTTGATATTTCAATAATAGATAGCTTTTTGGTCAAAAAGATATTTAGGCTTTTTCCCTCTACATGACAAGATTGATAAAGTTATCTAATAATTGTAGGTCAAATTTTTTTATATTACTTTTTAGCATTGATTCATAAAGGAATATATATATATATATATATTAAAAAATATATATACTTATTACCCAAGCCAATATGCATATGATTTTTGTAATTAATTAATATTTGTTTTATGATAACATAATTTAATAGATTTGTTCAAACTGAAGGCAACTCATTTTCTCAGCATGCAAGTGAAGAGAATATATTTGCAATGTATATTTACTTAATTTTATTTAAATTTTTTATTAAATATATTTATTAAATTTTTATAATTATCATATAAATTTTAAATAAAAAACAATAATATATATAAAGTAACGTCATAACATATTAAAAAATAAAATAAACCTAAATATTGTTTATCATTTTTTTAACAATGTATATGATAACATTTTATATCATAAACTACACTATTTAATGTATAAAATATTCATGTTATTTATTCAAATTACACATATATGATTGGAGAAGAAATTTTGTTATTCTTGATAGAAGATAAATTAATGTTATTATAATTTCTTATTTGGTTAACAGTCATTTTATTTATACACACGATACCTATATACAATGTTTGTTGTTATTTAATATGACTATATATTTAGTTAAGTTACATTAACTAATAAAAAAACATGTTTTGTTTATAAATATAAATGATGATTTTTTAAAAAAAAATATTATATATTATTTATTATTAACTAATGATATTTATAATATTTTTATTTATATTAATATTTTTAAAGGTATATTACGTTAAATATTTATAATATACTATTAAAGTTAACAAACATCGTTAAAACTAAATTTTTTTTGTTATCTGGACACTTTCTATATTTATATATAGTTGGATTAAAAAAGTTATTAGATTACAAAGTTTTGATTAAAGGAGTGTCGGAGAGTACTATATCGTTATATATTATAAATGTAAGTTTAACGGAAATTATTGTTTTTCGTTAGATTTAATATTTTTTTATTATTATTTTCTAACACCATTAGTTTTAAAGTTATCTAAATAATGTAAATATATTAAAAAAAAATAAAATCATCTAAATAAGGTCAATAAATTAAAAAAATAAAATAATAAATTAGTCATAACAATTTCTCACCACATATTTTAAAATTTCATATCATAGTATTTAAATTACTCAATCAATTATTTTTTAAAATTGTAACCGAAAAATATTTATGTACATAAATTAATTTTTATTCTTTTATTAATTGTTTATTTTGTCATTTAACATATTTTATTTATCCAAATATATATGTTATAGTGAAATAAGACATAAATATACATATTTTTCAATGATAAATTACTTATTTTAATTGCTCTAACTATTAATTAAATAATATATATTTATATATAACTTTTTGATGGTTTTAAATTATTTTAAATGAAATAACTAAGATTTAATCAAATCAACTTTTTAAATTCATAGTATTAATTTTGAATTATTTTAATATTATTATATTGAAATTCGTAGTTATTTTTTCTAAAAAAATTAGAAGAAAAATATTTAATTTTAAAATTAGAATGCAACATATCATTATATATAAAAAGTGTGTATCTAATTTGGTTTTATTTATTTAATATGTTTATATCATTTTTTATAATATATGACATTATTTATTTATTTAAATTTTATATGACAATTAAAGAAACATAATAAAAATAAATTAATATATTTTCTAAATAAATCTAAGAAACATTCATTGCACGTTACTTATACTTAGTATACATCTCTTTATATAAAAAGTGTGTAGAGAACAAATTTTTTTTGTCTTATTGGTTTTTTTATTTAACTTTAAAAAATATTTAACGGAATATACATTTAAAACTATTTAAAAATATATATTTATTAATTATACTAATATAAATTTAAATATTATAAAATATCATTATTATAATAATATTTAATATAAAACTATATATTTAATAATTATATTAATATAAATTTAAATATTATAAAATATCATTGTTATACCAGTATTTAATATAAGACAGTATATTTAATAATTATATTAATATAAATTCAAATTCAAATATTATAAATATCATTATTACAATAATTTATAATACAATAATAAATATTTATATTAATATAAATTCAAATATTATAAAGTATTATTATGAATAATAATATATAATCTTAATTTTTTATTAATTATATTAATATAAATTCAAATATAATAAAATATTATTATAATTATATTTAATAAAAAATTAGATATTTAATACTTATATTAATATAAGTTTAAATATTATAAAATATCATTATAACAATAATATATAATATGTGATCTTAATTTTTATTAAAAAAAATAATTATTTATATTTAAAAAGATTATCATATTATATATAAGTTTATGGTATTTTTTTATATATAATATTGTTTATTTACTTGAAATTTATATAACAATGATAAAAATTTAATAAAAATAATTAATAAATTCTATAAATAATACTAAGTAAATGTATATTGTATGTTACTTGTATCTAGTATATATATATATATATGAATATATTATACTTATTTTAAATATCCTAATAATAAAAAATTATCATCCATTTAAATGTTTTATTTTTCACGTCTTTCCACCTTAAAGGGAAAGTTGGAGCTTGGGGGAGGAGAAATAGAGAGATGAGTTCTCCTTCCTTATCATCCTAAAAAATGAATCCTTCAAAAAATGAGAACAAAGGAATAAGACAAAAAAACATAAATAGAAAATTACATAAATATCTCTCAAATAATTTTAATATATATTTTATAATAGATAGTGTCAGTGTAACGCCCCAACTCCTGGGACCGTTACGGTGTGCCTTGTAAATAGTGCTAAACTCGCTAATCGAGTCATTTGGCCAAAATCGTGATCTAAGTATGATTAGCGATTTAGGGATTAAACATTTTGGTTAAGGTGTAACGTTTCACTAGAACGTTTAATATATACATTGGGATCCCAAAACTATAAATTTAAGAGTTTATTACAGAAAGTATTTACAACAGGCCGTTCTAAGCGGCAAAACAGGGTTCAACCCTAGTTCCACTTTAAACCTCGGCCGTGACGGCCGAGCAGCTGCATATGTACACGTCATCACCTAAGCTCTCCAACTCAAGGATGGTCCAGCTTCCTCTTGCCTTTACCTGCACCACATAGCACCCGTGAGTCGAAGCCCAGCAAGAAAACATAACACTTTTCATAAACATTAGTAAATGATTATCATTATAACCACACTGAATATAAAGCTTTCAAACCAATGAATAACACATGATTTTAGCGGGAGAGTGGCTGTTAAGTAAGCCACTAGCCTCCAAGCTCTCTTTTCTAGCGGGAGAGTGGCTGCTAGGTAAGCCACCAGCCTCCAAGCTCTGTTTTGTAGCGGGAGAGTGGCTGTTAAGTAAGCCACTAGCCTCCAGGCTCTGTTTTCTAGCAAGAGAGTGGCTGATAGGTGAGCCACTAGCCTTCAAGCTCTGTTTTGTTCATCGACCCTCAGGGTTGGTCAGGCATTAATGCTCCTTGAGCCATTCAATGCTAGTAATCGATTAGATCTAATCTCTGTTGGCTTGCGTGATTCACGCTAAGACCGTTCTGACAAGTAAGTCAGCGCTTCCTGACCTGTGTCCAGTATCACTGCCGAACCTGACAAGTAAGTCACAGCTTCACAGCTGATACTAACACTTTTGTCGATTATGTATTCAATCCATGTCCATACACAAGTAAGCAATGCTATCAACATGTATCATATGCCAGTTACTCAGGAACAGGGCATTCAGCATGCTTACTAAACAGTTCCTAGCATAGTCATGATCACGCACAAACTCAGAGATTCAAACTCTGACCAATCTCATATTCATCATTCATGGCATGCCCTAAACACATGTTTCTCGTGCATTACATGCATCACACTTAATTATCCAGCATGCCTCAACAATAGTCATATGCAAATGGGCAAGATCGCCAAGCATTCATTATGCTAACAATGTTTACATTTAATCATCCAACATGCATCAATCATAGCCATGCATGTCATACTCAATAGCCAATCAACATGCACCATAATAGCCATGCATGTCATGCTCAATAATCAACCAACATGCATCCATAATAACCATGCATGTCACATTTACACAGGGTGCAGTTTTCTTACCTTGGGTTCGAGCGAGAATTAATAAAAGAAACGACCTTTGAGAACGATAAACTTTTAGTCCTTTAGCGGTCACCTAGTCATAACCAAACATATAGGGTACCATTAATAAAATGAATAATAAAATGTTCCCAAACCAAAACCTAACCTCCAGGACCTCAAATACTACTCAACCGGGTAGTAGGTTCAACCCCGAGGCCTAAGGCTTGAATCCCCAAGCTAAAAACCCCATTCTGGCAAAAATGACCTTAAGGGCCGCGGCCCTCCTTGGCCATGCCGCGGCCCGCCCCTCAAACAGAGGCGCCCAAACCCAGCTTACACCAAGGGCTGCGGCTCTCCCTGGCCATGCCGCGGCGCAACCCCCCAGTTCAGCAAAAACCCCTGTTTTTCTTCCCCTACGATTTCTCTTGGAACCAACCCATCAAACCCAGTTTTAACACCACTCAAACCTCCAATACAATCCTTAAACTTGTTCTATATCACACCCTTAGCAAAACCCAAGACAAACCCCAAGTAAAACTTCCTCAAATCCAAACAAGCCACCATAAAACACAAGCTAAAATCTAACACTAACACAGGGTATAACCAGAAAGTTAGTGGATAAAGCTCACCTTAAACCCAAGCTTGAACCTCCTTTAATGGCTGTGACAAGTTCCTAAGCCCAAACCTCAATTCCTAGCTTGTTCCCTTTGATCTCCATGCTTAACTCCTCAACGTGGCTCTCAAAATTCAAAGAGAAGGATGAAGGAAAGACTTGTACGGGAAGGAAGGGAGAAGGATAAAGATAGGCTCTGTTTCTGTCCTGTTTCCACAGCTTTCCCATGTTATATATATCCAAAACCCAAAATGACCAAAATACCCTTAAGTCAACAAAAGCCTCTAAACCATTTTCAAGGGTAAAATTGGTACTTTCCACCTATCCCGTTAATCATAATTAACGCTTCCCGATTCCCACTAATCTCCATATTCTCAAATACCAATAAATCACATCCCATTACCCTTTAATTCCCGGTAATGCTCTAATCATTAATATCACCCCGAGACTCACCCCGAGCCCCGAACTTTAGCCCGTTATGACTAGACCGAACACTTACATCTCATGATCGTCTCATGTTGAAAAGCTCGAACCAATCCACATACAATGTGGTAAAATTATAATTAATCTCAACCATGCACCCAAAATATACAATTACGCCCACAGTGGCCAAATTACCAAAATGCCCTTGCATTTAAAATATAAGCCCATATGCATGCATTCACCATCATATAATAATATAATTCACATAAATATGCATATAATCATTAAATATCACAATAAATCAATTATGGCCCTCCCGGCCTCCTAATCAAGGTCCTAAACCTTATCAGGAAATTTGGGACATTATAGTCAAGGCCAAAATATTGGCTCTATTAATTGTTTCCTTTTAAATATGTTTAATGAATAAATAACAAAATTCACTGTTTCGCCTAAAGTCAAGAAGAAGCATAAAATAGAATAAGATAACTTTGAGGATTTATAGAAATAAAGGCGAGGATTATCACTCATATGGAATTGTGGAACCAATTGAGTGACAATGGGAAATAGAGATTTCAACATGGTGACATGGTCTAATGAAATTAATTAAGTTCTATCTTTCTTCTTTATACCTTTACCTATAAATACTAAACTGGTAAAAGGGAACTTTGATTCATTTATTATTTAAAATTACTAGGTCAAATTGTTGTGAGATTCTATTCTAACTTAAGCATCTAATGTTCTCCTTGCAGGTATCCCCATTGGGTTCTTTCTTCAGGTTCATTTCAAGAACAAATTTGTTGTGGAGTTTAAGTACGAAGTGCACGCATGCAAACAAGAAGTAACAATGATAAATAGAATATCGCTCCCAAGTATGAGGATTGTTTATTAATTACCAAATTCCTTAATAATAACTTTACAGTTAATCAAAAGTTGATGATGAATACTTAATTGAAACGAATAAAATCAAACTATTTCCCTAAAAATCAATGTGATGATATGGCATAAAATGGGGCACGTGGAAGACACATGACAACTCATTAATGAAAGATTGGTCAACCTACGAACAGATAAAATAATGTGACTTATTATTTTTAATGACTTCAGAAGCTAGGTGGAGCAACTGGTAAAGTAAGCTAGTCGTAGGTTACCACAAGAGCTGCTCGATGGAAAGCGGCAAAAGTTCAAAATCAGTTAAAGTCAAGATATTAAGCCTCGTCCCCATAGCTTGTTGTAAGCTCTTTCAAAACTTTGAAGTGAACACAGACCCTCTATCAGAGATTATAGATCTTGGGACTCCATGTAATCAGACGATCTCACTTACATATAACTTTGCATATTGTTCCCCAGTATAAGTTGTATTATCCGATAGAAAGTAAGCTAACTTGGTGACTCAGTTGATTATGACCTAAGTTGAATCATGTTGTTTGTGGTCCTTGGCAGTCCTATAGAAATTCCATGGCTATGTCCTCCAATTTCCATTCTAGGATATTGATGGGTTGAAGCAAACCATCTGGCCTCTGGTGCTCCGCTTTAACCTATTGACAGGTGAGACACAACACCACATACTTCGCTATGTCATGTTTCATTCCTGGCCACCAGTACAATGCTTTTAAGTCATTGTACATCTTGGTATAACCTGGATGCAGGGAGTACAGGGTAGTGTGAGCCTCTAACATGATGCTCTTCTTCAGTTCCTTATTTGTTAGAACACAAATTCGATCCTTATACCACAACAATCCACCCTTGGACTTAGTTAAGTTGTTGTCACTCCCTTCCATGATTAGTGCTTCCTTCCTAACCAAAACCTCATCCATTTTCTGCTTCTCCTTTATTTTCTTAAGTAAAGATGATTGCAGGGTTAGGCTTGACAAGCTCCTAGTAACTAATTCAATTCCATTTGCTACCATTTCCTTCTAGAGTGGCGCCTTTATTGAAATTAGTGCTGAGAGAGTTCCACAATTGCATCTACGCAAGGCGTCTTCCATAATGTTTGCCTTGCCTGGGTAATAAAGGACCTCGTAGTCATAGTCCTTCACGAACTCTAGCCACCTTCTTTGCCTCATATTTAGCTCCATCTGAGTGAAGAAATACTTTAGGCTCTTATGGTCTGTGTATATCTCACATTTCTCTCTATAAAGGTAGTACCTCCATATCATAAGTGCAAACACTACCGCAACCAACTCTAAATTATGGGTAGGGTATCTCTGTTCATACTCTTTCAATTGTCTTGAGGCATAAGCCACTACTTTATCGTCTTGCATCAATACACACCCCAAGCCATTTTTGGAAGCATCATATTATACTACAAACTTCCCTTCTTCAGTTGGTACACATAACACTGGAGCTAATATAAGCTTATTCTTCATGGTCTGAAAGCTCTCCTAACACTTTTCAATCCAAGTGTATTTCTAATTCTTTCTTGTCAATTTTGTTAGGGGTGCAACAATCTTAGAAAACCCTTCAACAAATTTTCTGTAATACCCTGCCAATCCTAAGAAGCTTCTAACCTTTGTTGCATTCTTAGGTTGACGCCAATCCCAAATAGCCTCGATCTTAGCTGGGTCTACTGCTACTCCCTCCTTAAACACACTATGGTCAAAGAATTCCACCTTATCTAACCAGAATTTTCACTTCCTAAACTTTGCGTACAATTGGTGCTCTTAAAGCCTCCTTAGTGTTAATCTCAGGTGCTCTTCATGTGTCTACCTCAGATTTGGAGTAGATTAAAATTTCATCAATAAACACTACAAAAAAAAAATTGCAGGAAGTTCTTGAAGACTCGGTTCATCAAATCCATGAATGTTCTTGGAGAATTTGTGAGTCCAAAAGACATAACCAGAAATTCGTAATGCCCATACCGGTTCCAAAAGTAAGTCTTTGGGATATCTTCCTCCCTCATCTTCAACTGATGATACCTTGACCTCAAGTCGATTTTAAAAAATACTACCGCTCCCTGAAGTTGGTCGAAGAGATCATCGATTTGCGGTAGCGAGTACTTGTTCTTGATTGTGACCTTATTAAGTTCCTGGTAGTCTATGCACATTCTTAGTTTCCTGTCCTTCTTCTTAATGAACAACACTAGAGCGCCCCATGGCGAATAACTTGGTCTTATGAAACCTTTGTCCAACAACTCCTATAGTTGTAGTTTCAGTCCCCTTAGCTTCATTGGTGCCATTCTGCATGGTGCCTTTGATGTGGGTGCAATCTCTGAAATCAAATCAATCACAAATTCAATTTCCCTGTTTGGAGGTAGGCCGGGTAAATCCTCCGGAAACACCTCCGGGAAATTGCACACCACGCGAACGTCCTTAGGCCTTAGCTCTGTTTCTTTTGTCTTATCCACCACGTTTGCAAGATATGCCTGACATCCATTTCGAATCATGTTGTGTGCTTTTAAGCACGAGATTGTCGATGTACGTAGTCCTATTGTATTGCCCACGAAGGTGAACTATTCCCTGTTGTCTGGCTTAAACTTCACTGCCTTCTTGAGATAGTCGATGGTTGCTCCATACATAACCAACCAATCCATGCCAAAAATCACCTCATAGTCTATTATATCAAACTAGATCAAATCTCTTGGACATTCTCTCCATTCAATCTCTATCGAGGTCGTCGATATCCATCTAGTTGACACCATTACATCACCCGAGGGTAACATCGTATCAAAGCCCTCACTAAAATCCCTATAGGGTATTCATAGGCTATCTATCATTTCCATAGAAATAAAAGAATGCATAGCTCCTGAATGAATAAGGACTTTACATAATTTACCGGCTATAGAATTCTGACTTGTCACAACTATATTGTTGGCCTCGGCTTTTCCTTGAGTCAATGCGAAGACTCGGGCTAGTACAAGATTATCATTGCCTTTTTGTTCTGCCCTTTCCCTCATCTGTGGATAGTCTCTCTTTATATGACCTTCCTAGCCGCACTTGAAGCATTTTCCAGTGTTTTCCCTACACTCACCCGGGCGCTTATAGTTACACTTCCGAAAAAATGGGAACTCGGCTCTGCGGTCCTACTTGTTATCGTTGCCATTGCTCTAGGTTGCTGGTTTAGGCATCTTGTCTAATCCATTGCCTTGTCCTTCATGGAATTTTCTCTTGTTATTACCCTAGCCCGAGTGATTCTTCCTTGCTTCTCTTTTAGCTTCCCCATCTTTCAAGATACGGTTTTCCATGAACTTTGCATCTAAGAAAACTGCACCCAATACATGTTATATGTGATTAGGTCTTGGCGCGGTTGTTGCTTACAACTATGAATAATGCTCAGGCCCCTGTGAATGAATGTGATTGAGTTATGTTTGCGCTTGTTGATTAAACATACCTGAATATTTCATTTCTGGCTAAGAGTTATATGATTGTTCGCATGGTTTGTGTAGCTAGTGCTCGACCCTGTTAAGGAACATGGTTATTACTATGTTTGCATTTAATTGATGGTATTATATGATTAATATGTATGCATACTTGTATTGTCTGAAGTATGCTTATCTGTATCTGAATACCTGGCTCTGGACTTGACTTATTAGTCAAGGGCGACAATAACGCGTTGCACGCTGGTCAAAAGGCTTAGGCCCAATCAGGAATATACTATTACGTTGGCCGACCCTATGGTCGTTGAAAAATTAAAGCGTCATGTACGCTCGACTAGCTCTATGGATAGTTACTCATAGCTAAGGGCAAAGACCCTAGGCGACTCTATTGTCACATAGCTAGGTCATAGGGCCCGGGGTTGACTCTATGGTAAGATAATCAGGAGAGCGGGCCCCAGAATGATCCAATGACCATTTATTTGTAATTGTATGCATGCATCGGTAGCTTATTACTGATGGGCATGCTAGATATGTATTTAGAACTTGTATTTACTGTTCATGCACATGTTTAAGTTTTCTTGCTGAGCTTTGGCTCACGGATGCTATGTGGTGCAGGTAAGGGGAAAGGAAAGGTTGATCAGTCATGAGTTGGAGAGCTTCAGTGGCAGCGTGTATATATGTGGCTGCTCGTCCACCACGACTGTAATGCCCCAAATTTCCTAATAAGGTTTAGGACCTTGATTAGGAGGTCGGGAGGGCCATAATTGATTTATTATGATATTTAATGATTATATGCATGTTTATGTGAATTATATTATTATGTGATGGTGAATGCATGCATATGGGCTCATGTTTTAAATGCAAGGGCATTTTGGTAATTTGGCCGTTGGGGGCGTGATTGTGTAATTTTATGCATATGGGTGAATTATAATTCTACCACATTATAAGGTGGATTGGTTCGAGCTTTTCGACATGAGACGATCATGAGATGTAAGTGTTAGGTCTAGTCATAACGGGTTTAAGTTCGGGGCTCGGGGTGAGTCTCGGGGTGAATTTAATGATTAGAGCATTACCGGGAATTAAAGGGTAATGGGATGTGATTTATTGGTATTTGAGAATGTTGAGATTAGCGGGAATCGGAGAGCGTTAATTATAATTAACGGTATAGGTTGGAAATGACGAATTTACCCTTGGGAGTGTTTAGAAGCTTTTAAATTGGCCTAGGGGCATTATGGTCTTTTGACCTTAAGGATTTATATCAGCTCATTTAGTGTGGAAGGCTGTGGAGAAGTGTAAAACAGAGCATCAACCTCATCATTTTCTTCTCTCCCGTACATGTTCCTCCCTTCACTTCCCTTTGAATTTTGAGAGGCCAAATTGAGGAGTTAAGCTAGGAGATCAAAGGTGGGAGCTTAGGAACTTGATTCAGCCAAGAAAGGAGATTCAAAACCGTGTTTGAGGTGAGTTTTAGTCATTGAATTCAGGTGGTACTCTGTTTTCTTCTTTAGTTTTTCAGTTTTGATTTCTTGTTGGAAGTTTGGATTTAAAGGGGTTTTGATTGATGGTTAGATTGGGTTTTGATGAGGGGAGGTTATGGGTGATGTTTAGAGGTTTAATTGTGTGTTTGGAGAAGGTTTGGAACTAGTTTGAAGGCTTGGTTCTAGGGGAATATGCAGGGGAGGTCGAGCTGGTGCGTTGCTGATTTTTGGCTGATCTGGGTAATGAGCCGCGACCTAAGGTGGCTTCAGAGGCAGAAATTCCTCTGTCAGGGAGATGAGCCGCGGCATGGCTATGGTGAGCCGCGGCCCATCAGGGCAGATTTGGCCAGAATAGGGTTTTTGACTTGGGGATGCTTGCCATAGGCCTCGGGGTTGATCCTACTACTCGGTTAAGTGTGGATTGGTGTCCCGGAGGATAGATATTGGTTTGGGAACCTATGTTGGTCATTTTTATTAATGGTATCCTATATGTTTGGTTATGACTAGGTGACCGCTAAAGGACTAAAAGCTGATCATTCTCAAAGGTCGTTTCTTTTATTAATTCTCGCTTGAACCCAAGGTAAGAAAACTGCACCCCATGTGTGACATGCATGATTATGTTTGATGCATGTTGGATGTTTAAATGTAAACATTGATAGCATAGTGAATGCTTGGCAATCTTGCCCATTTGCATATGATTATCATTGAGGCATGCTGGGTGATTAAATGTGATGCACGAGAAACATGTGATTAGGGCATGCCATGAATGATGAATATGAGATTGATCAGAGCTTGAGTCTCTGGGTTTGTGCATGATCATAATTATGCTAGCAACTGTTTAGTAAGCATGTTGAATGCCCTATTCTTGGATAACTGGAATATGATACATATTGATAGCATTGCTTGCTTGTGCATGGTACTGACTAATTAGTTATATTTGGCAAAGGTGCTAGTATCAACTGTGAAGTTGTGACTCATTAGTCAGGTTCGGCAGTGGTACTGGGCACTGGTCACGTTGCACTGACTCGTCAGTCAGAATTGGCAAAGGTGTTAGTATCAGCTGTGAAGCTGTGACTTATTAGTCAGGTTCGGCAGTGATACTGGACACTAGTCACATAGCGCTGACTTATTAGTCATAACGGCCTTAGCGTGGATCACGCAAGCCAACAGAGATTAGATCTAATCGACCATCAGCATTGAATGACTCAAAGAGCATTAATGCCAGACCGACCTTGAGGGTCGATGAATGAAATAAGTGCTTGGAGGCTAGTGGCTTACCTAGCAGCCACTCTCCCACTTGAATCATGTGATGTTCACTCGTTGGTTTGAAAGCTTTATGCTCAGTGTGATTATAATGACAATCATTTGATAATGTTTATGTATAGTGTTATGTTTTCTTGCTGGGCTTCGGCTCACGGGTGCTATGTGGTGCAGGTAAAGGCAAGAGGAAGCTGGACCATCCTTGAGTTGAAGAGCTTAGGTGATGATGTGTACATATGCGGCTGCTCGTCCACCACGGTCGAGGTTTAAAGTGGAACTAGGGTTGAACCCTGTTTTGCCGCGTAGAACGGCCTGTTGTAAATATTTTCTGTAATAAACTCTGAAATTATATTTTTGGGATCCCAATGTATATATATTAAACGTTCTAGTGAAACGTTACACCCTAACCAATATGTTTAATCCCTAAATCACTAATCATACTTAGTTACACGTTTTTGGCCAAATGACTCGATTAACGAGTTTAGCACTGTTTACAAGGCACACCGTAACGGTCCCTGGAGTTGGGGCGTTACAACGACCAAGGGTATCTCAGAGGAACTAGGGTCGTATCCCTTATTTTGTCGCTTAGGTCGGCCAGTTGTAACTTTTGATGTATTTACACCCTTTTAAACGATTGTTTGTAATATTTTGGGATCCCATGTATGTATGAAACTTTTAAATGAAAAGTCAACAGTTCATTTGACCAAAAATTTTAACCCTAACCCTTGATGTTAACCTTAGTTACACGTGTCTAACCAAATGACTTTATTAACAAGTATGACACTCAATGTAACAGTCCTAGATTAGGAGGACGTTACAGAATATCATTCATATTCGCAAGCATGTAGCATTTGGCCTTATTGTTAGGTAAGAACCAACTATCATATTTCTCCCTAGCAGTTTTGGGAGCAGTGGCAGTAGGGACTTCAGGACATTCCTCAATCAGAAGAACTTGTTGTTCTCCATTTCATATAGTTCTCACCATAAAAAAATTTCATTTACAATTATAGCAATAACAATGATTAAGCTAGTCATAATTGATGAAAATAAATAGATAAAATGAATTTAGTATATAAAATAAATATCAGTATTTTCGGAATAGTAAATATGATGCATTGATCAAACAAATTTAAACAACACATAAAAAACAATAAATATTAAACAGTGATAAATTAATTTGACAATTAATGGACCAACCTTAGCGTAGGTTAGACTAATTTCAAAATAATTTTGAGACAATTCTCAATTTCATAAGTAAAACTTAAAATCAACTATTTTCTCTTTTAGCTTATGAACAATCGCTAATTTGGTAAAGATTAACTAGTCTGCTCGAAAGCCTAATTACATCTTTGAAAGTGTAACCCATATATTTTAGATTAATGACTTAACTCAAGAGTGTGTCTTAAGGTCAGTCAAACTTGAAATATATCATTCAATCCTATCATAAAAAATAAGAGAAGTTAACCTTGAAAACATCACATTTAGAAACTTTCCTTAGGGGGACACAAACAAAGGCGTCTCGAGGCTCATTCCATGTGGTTCGGTGTTAACTAAATAATGGAGACCGTATGAGTTATTATCACATCTCCTTCTCCCACTCACTATTTTGAAATATGTGTTTTCTCAAAACATCCCAGATTTTTTAATCAGATTAAATTAATCTTATTAATTTAATTAATGATATTCCCATAATTAATAATCACATTATGCAAATATTTATCAATTAGAATTAATAAATCTACTAAATTGGCCCTTGAAAAATTTAGTCAAAAATAGCTTTAATTATCAAGAATGTCATTTTTCGATCTAATAAAATAATTTATTAAATAAATTTGAAATTAACTCCTTAAAAACAAATTGCCGCTTTATACTAGTTTAAACTAGGTCAATTATATGAATCATCAAATAAAAGCATACAATCAAGTGGACGTTCCTAATTAAACATTGTACGCCCTGGTTTTCCCACGGACTGATTAACGAGCTAAGATGCGGCGTAATCATGATTACCATGTGGACGTCCCCAAGACCGGAGCTGCCATCGTAAGGTCCTACCTCTTTAGCTCGAGGTAACCTAAAGGTTCGCCAAGATTACCTGAGGGTTGGGTCTGGACTCTGAAGGCCGAAGGTCGAGTGAAGTATCCAGCTCGTGGTACAAGCTAGAGTTAGAGGTTATGACCTCTTATAAAGACAACCACGCAAGGTAAACATGCATATATCAGACATCATGTGTCTGATATTTCCCTGACTTCTCGGACACGCAGCGTGAACATGCGTATTCAGACACCCACGGCTGGGTTGGGCCGTGCGGCCCATTATCCCCTTACCTATTGATTTGACCACACTTATGTGTCAGGTTTAAGAATTAATCATGAATGTCACAGAGTTGATACGATAGGTAAGAAGGTCATGGGATGACCTTCTTACCAACTCCCAGGTGCCTTCTCCTATAAATATGGAGACCTTGGGAGTTAATAGAGGTTGGATTCTCACTTGTAAGAAATACCTTGTAATCAAATATCCAGTACATAGCAATGATACTAACTAGTGGAGTAGAAGGATTTTAACCTTTGAACCACTCAAAAACGTATTATGTGTCACCACCTCATTTCTAAGATCATTCATCTATTTTGGTTCAATATAAGCACTAATCCCTTTCTCTTCTTTTCTTAATTACCTGTTGGCGAAGAACTGCGTCAACAGTTTGGTGCTTTCGTTGAGAGCCAGTTCGATGAGTGCTGTCCCAAACATCCAACTATGGTGACTACTCGATCCAGGCACGGTAATGAGATAGAACAACATGATGAGCAGGAGGCTCATCATACTGCCATCCCAGGTGAACAAATTCCTGAAGTCCAGCAGCGGCTAGGAAAACAGCCGGCGGGCCAAGATGACACCGGAAGTTCGGCGCCCTGGCCACCTAATCCAAATCCATGTTATTACACTGCGATGGAGATGGAGAATGCTTAGCTGAGGAGCCGGCTAGCAATAGCTAACCAGCAGATCAAGGATGTGCTGGCCCGACTACCCCCTCTCACAACCGACGCTAACGTCGGAGAGAGGCAAGGCGAGGCTCCCAAGTCTCGCCGGGGTAACCGGTCCAGGCATAGCCGCTCGGACAGACTTCCGACAGCCAACTCTACCCCTTCATCACACCATCGAGAGGCAAACTTCGAAGAAGTGCCTAGAGCCGGACAACAGCAGTACAGCCGTTCGGTCAGAACTTCGACTCCTAGCTCCCAACCATCCTCGAGCGCGCCCAGGCAGCTCGAAGAAATTCCAGAAGAAGGTCCGGGGAGGGCTCGCACCGTCAGCCCGTCCCCAACAGCCATCCTGCGCCTCGTCCAGATCGCCAGGCGTGGGACCAGCAAGTTGGCCGGGCTGAAAGGCCCCCACCGAACCTGATCCGTCCTGACGGAACTAAGATCGCCTCTCCAGTCAGGCATCCTCCATCTCCAATCAAATATCCATCTCCTCCTCGGCCCGTCTGAGATATTCCAGCCTATGGGAGTAGCAGGAGAAACCCGCCATCAGCTGGACCTTCCCGGCGTAGCAGGGCGCCAAGGGAAAGTCTAGATCCTCAGCACCAAAGGCGAGCTCCAAGCCTCTCTAGCAGGAGCTACTGGACCAGCAGTCGCCGGAGTGACCTTTCTGGCGGAGACCTACGTCAGCGTTTGAGCTCGACACAAAGTCCACAAGCCACCCAAGGGGGCGACCTGCGAGATCGCCTTAACTTCCATAGAGGGGAGCCAGTAGGAGGTGACAGCCGTGCTCGTTCAGGGGGGGGGCCTGTCCGAAGTACGTAATAGCGGGAATGTCCCAAATAACCTATCTTAAGATAGGAGGGGCAATAACCCACCAAATATGTACAATGGATCTGGAGCTGTTGAAAAGCCCCAGAATAACCAAGGACATCAGGACCAAACCCTCGAGCGCCTGGCCCAGATGGAGGAATTGATGAGGAAGCTCCTATCGGAGAAGGAGAAAGATGAGTATGATTTAGGGGATGAGATGGAGCTCTTCGCCCCCAGCATAGCAGCAACGACATACCCACCTGGTTTCCGTATGCCGCACCTGTCCAAGTTCAATGGAGACGGAAATCCGTCGGATCATCTGGGGATGTTCAACACCCTAATGATGGCCCACAACATCGGCCTCGAGCTGAGATGTTTGATCTTTCCTTCCACGCTGACTGGGCCAGCTAGGCAGTGGTTCAAGCAAGGTAAAAGACAGTCAATCAACTCCTGGAAAACTTTCTCAGCTAATTTCAAAAGGGTATTCCGAGCCTCCCAGGCTGCCCGCGTCAAGGCCGACTCCCTGGCTAATGTGAGGCAGCAGCCCGGCGAAACTCTGAAGGCTAACCTGAGCAGATTCGTGAATGTCGCTGCCCGGGCCAGAGACGCGGATGACAGCTCCAAACTCATGGCCATGAGAACGGGAATCCTCATCGGAGGGGGGCTCTGGAAAGATATACAAATGAAGGGAGTTAGCTCGGTTAACGAATTCCTTAATAGGGCCCAGGAATGGATTAACTTGGAGGAGGCCGAAGCCTCAGCTGCAGGAACCAGCCAGGTCCCTGATCAACCCGCTGGAATGGGGACGGAGGTCGTGGCAGTGACCTAGAACGTCACACAGAACAAATAGCTCGGCGGAGGCAAAAGAAAGGGAAATGGCGAAAATAGCCAGCACGGCCAAAAGAAGAACAAGTCTGTAGACAAGTTCAAGCCCGTCTTCACGACTTATACAGAGCTCACCCAGTCTAGGGAGAATATCTTCCTGGCTAACTCTACTCGAGTCCCCTGGAAGAGGCCGGAGCCGTTGAAGCACCAAAAGGGGAAGAGAGACACCTCCAAGTTTTGCCGTTTTCATAACAATGTTGGCCACAATACCGACGATTGTAGACATCTAAAAGATGAGATCGAGACTCTCATCCGAGCCGACCCCTTGGCTTAATACGCACGAAATAGGGTTCCAGCAAGTCGACCTGCTCCAGAAGTCCCGGCCAGTCAGCTCGGGTCTCGGGTAGATCAAGACGTCCCTCCTGCTGTGGTAGGAGGGGAGATATCCACCATCTCTGGAGGTCCGCATATGGCCAGCACGAGCAGAGGCACCCAGAAGAGATACGTGAACGAACTCAAAGCGCACAATGGAGTAGAGTTCGTCCCGGAGCAGCGTCAGCCAAAGAAGCAGCGATTGGATAGGCAACCGATCATTTTTACGGAGGAAGATGCGGGCCATGTCCAGTTCCCTCACAATGACCCTCTGGTCGTAGCAGTTCAGCTCGCCAATCGGAGGGTTAGGAGGGTGCTGATCGACAATGGGAGCTCTGTTAACCTCCTATTCCGGTCCACGTTGGAGAAGATGGGTTTGACAGTTGCCGAGCTGAAGGCGACCTCCATGATGCTATATGGTTTTTCGGGAGAAGGATCAGCAGCAATAGGGACGATCGAGCTAGTGATCACCCTAGGAGAGGGACCTCGGACAGTCTCCAAAATCCTCAAGTTCGTGGTCATCGACTGCTCCGCCGCGTGCAACGCCATTTTGGGACGACCTACGCTCATGGATTTTGAGGCCGTCACTTCCATCCGTCACCTCGCAATGAAATTCCCTACTTCCATGGGAATATGCACTGTCCATGGCAATCAGCTCGCTACCAGGGAATGCTACAACATTTCCATGAAGGGAAAATCTAAACCCGGGCAGCTAGCAATGGCCGTCCAAGGTAGTGAGGAGGAATCTCAGGAACCCTTAGCTAATCCTGAGATTGAAAAACCTCAAAGCGCCGAGGGGGAGAACATCGTCTTAAGTGAGGATATTGACCCCCGAATAGGCGAAGATAGGTCCGAGCTCTAGGCTATTGAGGAGCTCGAGGAAGTGAACATTGATCTGCAGAACCCTTCACGGAAGGTCAAGCTCGGGAAAAACCTCTGTAGCAAGAGGAAGGCGGAGCTGACTAGGTTTCTGCAGGATAACCTGGACGTATTTGCATGGTCACACGAGGATATGGTGGGAATTAGCCCGAGTGTCATCATGCACACGCTTCATCTGGATAAAAGCGTTTCGGCAAAGTCCCAGAAACAAAGACGTTTAGGAACAACCCGGGCTGAAGCCCTAGAAGAAGAAATAGCCCGGCTTAAGAAATGCGGCTTTATCCGTGAAGCCACGTTTCCGATCTGGGTCGCCAACCCCGTGCTAGTCCCAAAGCCCAACGGGAAATGGCGGACCTGCATCGACTTCTCCGATCTGAATAAAGCATGCCCCAAGGATTGTTTTCCATTGCCAAGGATTGACCAGTTGGTGGATGCCACGGCGGGGCACGAGCTCATGTCCTTTATGGACGCGTACTCAGGCTATAATCAGATCGCCATGAATCCGGTCGATCAGGAACACACCAGCTTCATGACCCCGACTAACGTTTATTGTTACAAGGTCATGCCGTTCGGGCTGAAGAACGTCGGGGCTACCTACCAAAGGTTAGTAAACAGAATGTTTGCAGACCAGATCAGAAAAAACATGGAAGTGTACGTTGATGACATGCCAGTCAAGTTAAAGACTGCTGATAACCATGTTTCCGACCTGGAAGAATGTTTTAAGACACTACGAGAGTATGGCATGAGGCTTTATCCACAGAAGTGCACTTTTGGAGTTGCATCAGCGAAGTTCCTGGGGTTCATAGTCAATACCCGAGGAATCGAGGCAAACCCCGACAAGATCAGATCATTGCTCGAGCTTCCCTCACCCAGGTCGCGCAAGGATGTCGAAGGCCTGACAGGAAGGGTGGCAGCCCTAAACCGGTTTATTTCGAAGTCCACCGATAAGTGCTTGCCATTCTACAACCTACTCTGAGGAAACAAGAAGTTCGAATGGACAGAAGAGTGCGAAGGCGCTTTCCTCAACTTGAAGGCACAACTGGCTGAGCCGCCCATGTTATCCAAACCAAAAGCAGGAGAACCTCTTTTTCTCTACCTATCTGTCACGGAAGATGCAGCTAGTGCCGTATTAGCACGAGAAGAAGACCGGGTTCAGAAGCCAGTCTACTACATCAGCAAGAGACTTCTCGGGGCTGAATCCCGGTATCCATTGATGGAGAAATTGGCATTCTGCCTTATCACGACCTCGCGAAAGCTCAGGCCGTACTTCCAGTCCCACTCGATACACGTCATGACCGATCAGCCTTTAAGGCAGGTTTTGCAAAAACCTGAAGCATCGGGACGTTTGTTAAAGTGGGCAATCGAACTCAGTCAGTTCGAGATTGTGTACACTCCGCGAACTGCTATAAAGAGTCAGGCCCTGGCCAATTTTGTAGCAGAGTGTACAGGATTCCGGGAGGATCCTGCAGAAGACTTACCCCAGGACACCTCGTCCCAGGCGTCGTGGAGGATCTTTGTGGATGGCTCATCCAACGAGAATGGCTCCGGAGCTGGAATCATTTTAATATCCCCCGAGGGACATAGATTCCACTCGGCGCTGAGATTCAGATTCAAAGCCTCCAACAACGAGGCCGAATACAAAGCTTTGCTGGCCGGGCTGAGGATAGCCCAGGAGTAGAAGGCGAGCTCCGTCCAGTGCTTTAGTGACTCCCAGCTCGTGGTAAACTAGGTGCTGGGCGAATATCAGGCACGGGGACCCAACATGGCTACCTATCTAGCGAAGGTAAAAGTCGAGCTGTCCGCGTTTGAGTGAGGCTCGATCGAACAGATACCTCGGGAGCAGAACGATAACGCAGACGCTCTTGCCAAGCTCGCCACCTATGGGGAGACGAAGACTTTGGGGTTAGTGCTGATAGAATTCTTGGAGAAACCAAGTATAGAAGAAGTCAGGACGGAGGTCGAGATGATCGATGCCGGGCCGACCTGGATGACTCCCGTCCTTGAGTATCTCGTCGAGGGAAAGCTACCTGAAGGACGCAATGAAGCACGGCGAGTACTCTATCAAGCTCCCAGGTATACGATAGTGGATGGGGTGATGTACCGACGTGGGCACTCACTACCTCTCCTACGCTGTGTTCTTCCAGGCGAAGCGAAGGCCATCCTGCAGGAGGTGCATGAGGGTTTTTGCGGAGACCACACTGGGGGGAAAAGCTTGGCCTTAAAGGTCCTGAGGCAAGGATATTACTGGCCAACTCTGTCCAAAGACTCGATCTCATACGTGAAGAAGTGCGACAAGTGCCAGCGATTCTCCGCAGTTGCCCGAGCTCCTCTAGTCGAGCTGAAGATGATCTCGTCCCCATGGCCATTCGCAGTTTGGGGGATCGACTTGGTGGGCGCCCTCCCTACGGGAAAAGGCAGGGTCCGTTACGCCGTGGTAGCCATCGACTACTTTACAAAGTGGGCTGAGGCAGAACCTTTGGCAACGATAACGTCCAAAAAAGTGCTTGACTTCGTGGTTAAGAGCATTATCTGCCGATTCGGCCTGCCCAAGAAGATCGTCTCCGATAGTGGCACTCAGTTCGACAACGACCTGTTCACCGAGTTTTACGAAAAGTACAGAATTATGAAAAGTTTCTCCTCCGTGGCCTATCCTCAGGCGAATGGCCAGGTCGAGGCTGTCAACAAGACTCTCAAGGCGAGCCTCAAGAAGAGATTAGATGAAGCCAAGGGGGTCTGGCCAGAACAGCTCCCCCAGGTCCTATGGGCATACCGGACCTCGCATCGAACTCCTACGGGTCATACTCCTTTTTCCCTAACCTTCGGGAGTGAGGCAGTCCTCCCCGTGGAAATTAAGGTGCTTTCGCATAGGGTCCAGTCTTATGACCAGGACCGAAACCACGAGCTACTGTGCACTTCCCTTGACCTAGTTGATGAAAGGCGAGAAGATTCGCAACTCCAGCTCGCCCATTATCAGCAGAAGATCACTCGCTATTTCAACTCCAAAGTCAAAAAGCGCGCCTTTGGCGTTGGTGACCTGGTCTTAAGGAGGGTCTTCTTGGCCAGTAAGGATCCCAAAGATGGAGTCTTGGGACCGAATTGGGAGGGGCCATATCAGGTCATCGAAGTCATTAAAGAGGGAACTTACAAGTTAGCTCGGCTCGATGGAGGGACAGTCCCACGAACTTGGAACGCCATCCATTTAAAGAAATATTATCAATGATTCCCTTGTGAGGCCTGAAAGGCCATTTTTTGTGTATTAAGCAATGAGAATTAACTCTTCGTTCATATTTGTACATGTTTTCGAATGTAATCTAAAGTAACCACGGAAGACCCTTTCCCAGTTACTTGGGGGGCATATGGTACCTGGATATAACCAGGTCACAAAACTTAGAAGTTGATTTAAATCTATTGATCGTTGTTCTTCCTAAAGAGCACGAGATATGGATAAAAATTAACGCGAACTAAGTTTTCAAATTAAGTTCCTGGATATAACCAGGTCACAAAACTTAGAAGTTGATTTAAATCTATTGATCGTTGTTCTTCCTAAAGAGCTCGAGATATGGATAAAAATTAACGCGAACTAAGTTTTCAAATTAAGTTCCTGGATATAACCAGGTCACAAAACTTAGAAGTTGATTTAAATCTATTGATCGTTGTTCTTCCTAAAGAGCTCGAGATATGGATAAAAATTAATGCGAACTAAGTTTTCAAATGAAGTTCCTGGATATAACCAGGTCATAAAACTTAGAAGTTAACTTAAATCTATTGATCGTTGTTCTTCCTAAAGAGCTCGAGATATTGACAAAGGTTAACGCGAACTGAGATTTTCAAAATAGTAACTAAAATGCAGAGGCAAAGGGGAGTAAATCAATTAAAAATAAAATTGAGTTAAATTGTCTCGAGGTGGAAGCACCTCATGCAAAGGCTACACAAAAAAAAATTAAAAATATTGAAGCAAAGGGCACGAGAGAGGAAGGCCCTAAGCTCCGCCAGGTGGCCCCTTGGAGGTCGCCGTCTCGCCCTGCTGAGCTGCGCCGGAGCCTTCCCCGGCCTCGGAGGGCGCTTCTTTATCAAGGCGAGCTTGGAACTTCACCAGCAAGCGCTCCCAGATGTTCGCTGCCAGGAAGGAGAAGTCAGCGTCCGGGTTGTAGGCCCAGCAATGGTAGAACATGTCTTCCATGTCCTTGTCCGAAGTTGCCCACTCGGCCTCTAGGGTGGCTTTGGTCTCAGCCTTCGCAGCATCTAGGTCTGTTCGCGTGGTGGCGAGGGCGGTCTCGAGCTCTTGAATCTTTGGGCGATTTTTTTCCAGCTCGGCCTGAGAAGCTGCCAAGGCATCCTTAGCCGCCTGCAGAGAAGTCTGGTGAGTGGCCACAACCTCCTGGTGCTCGCTCCTCATCTCCTTGAGCTGAACCTTGGCCCTGGCGATGCTCCGGTGAAGGGCAACGGTGCCCTGCGAAAGCGGAGAGGCAATTTCCTTAAGAAAAGAAAAGAGAAGGGAGAAAGGAAACACAGGGCAAAGCATGATAATAAAAAGCCATAAAAGGGTAAAGTCAGCTTACCGTTAGGGTCATGCCCAATGAAGACTCCATCACGCCCACCGGGCTCATTGTCTCAATGGCCTTAAGCTCCTTCTCGTTGAACTTATATATGTGGCTAACGGCGTAGTTCGCCGACTCATAAACCGTTCCCCGGAAGGCCTCTGGAATCTTCTCCAGGTCCTGGGGATTGACTGGGATGCGTACCTCAGAGGGTACAATAGCCAAAGTCCCGGGCTCCGCCCCTGCGTCCTGGACGGGGGCCGGAGCTCACGGAGGAGGTGGGGGCATGCTGCTCCCCCCTGCAGCAGGAGGAACCGTTCCCACGACCTGGGCGGCTGGGGGTTGCTCTTTCTCCTTAGCAGGAGACTTGGTGGGGGTCCTGGCAGCGTGCTTAGATGTCCGGAGCCTCTTCATTCTTGGCCCAGAGGCCCCAGCTGAGGGGTTCCCCCCGGCGAACGCACCTTACAGACTCTCTTCGGGCTGAGACATCTCTTTTGTCAAAACAAAGATATGGTTAGTACAAAAGTTGGCAGTCATGCAGAAACAAAAACAAAGGGGGAAAAAGAGAAATTCAAGTATGTGTATAACTAAAGGAAATCCTACCCCCCGAGCTAGAAGAAGAATCTAAGTCAATTACTTCCCGAGGTGGCGCAAGTTCTGGGTCTGAGGCTGATTCAGGGCTAGATTCTTCTACATATTGCCTAAGCCCCAGAGCTACGGCACCCCTCCGGAGCGATGGCCATGACCGAAGGTTGGTCCCATACTCCTCGAATAGGATCGACCTAAAGGCTAGGGTGTTATCTACTACTACGGTAACCCTAGGTCGGCTATCTTGGTAGTCCAACACAAGCCAGTCGACACAGTGGAGCAGGGTTGTGTCCAAGTCCGGATCACTTCGGTGACGATGGACGAACTGTCTAGGATTGAACCTAGCTAGCCGGGGTTCTGCTGTGGCCCTATCTAAGTTCCTAAACAAATAAGGGTTACCTTTACCAGAAGGACCCGCGGCTGCTCCGGACAGGATCCGCTCCTTGCCCGCTGTCTGGGCGACCTCCAACGCCTGCTTCTTGTTTCTCACGAGGGGAACCTTGTCCTCCTCGTCCTCCTCATCTTCATTCCCCGCAACCTCCTCCACGATGACGGGCCTGGTATCGTGGGCTGGGGGAAGCCCCTGGGGCCTCCTTAGGTTCAGAGTCTGATTTGGGAAAATCAGCTTGCAGGCCACCATCGTCTCGTCTGTCACGAGCACGCGGTAATCCTTTTCACTGGGGGGCAAGCCCGCCAGTGTCTCGTATTGGGCCCCGAGGGTCACAGATTTCTCTGTCCTCGTGAAGATAGCTGCAGGATTAATCTAAATCAGAAAGGGATACAGGAGGAGCTGTATGATACTTAACTTACGAGCTAAGGTTGAAAAGCACTTACGAGGACGATTGAAGTAGTGGAGCTCGCAGTTTCTGAACCCCGTCGACATAAAGAATTAATCTTTGAAGTCGTTGGGGTGGCTGGGCAGCTTGATGACCGCAGCCGTGTTGGGGAATCGGGTCAAATAATAAAACCCGTCGCCTCACCCCCGCTGCTCTGGGCTGGCCTTGAGGCAGAAAAAGTACAGAATATCCGTAGGAGTGGGGACCTCCCACTCGTGCTTCAAAAATAAATATCTTAACCCCGCCAACAACCGATAAGTGTTGGGGGGGAGCTAAAATGGGGCCAACCTCACGTAATTGAGGAAGTCAGTGAAATACTGATCCAACGGGAGGAAGGCCCCCGCCTTGAAATGCTCGCCGCTCCAGGCAGCGAATGCCTCGTCGAGCGGCGCGCAGCTCTGCTCGCCTTCCGCGGGAGGTCGGGCAATCACTGATGCTCTCCCCAGCCCGATGTTGTGGGAGAGGAATAGTTTGTTGATCTTCGTCTGGTCGGTAATCTTTGAGACGATCCTCTCTGCCTCAAAGAACGCATCAGGAGCCACCTCGAGCTCCTGTTCCACTGCTGGCCCAAAGTTGGGGATCGGGGATTCCAGCATCACCGCTTTTCCTTTGTCTTGCTGGGAGGCCTAGCTGCCGACGATCTTCTTTGGAGCGTTCCTCTTCGGTGCCATCAGGTCGCCTAGTGAACAAAAGAAAAGATTTCAGAAAAGGCGACCTAAGCATAAGGAAGAGTCAAAAGGGGTGTTCTTTGCACGAGCTGAGATAAGCCCAGCCCGTGGAGAGTGAGACCACGAGGTTCAATGAACACGCGCATGTGCTCCCAACAGATCCCCGATTACTCAGAATTCGTGTGTTAGGAGGGTCAGGATAGAATTTTCCTTGGAAGGAAAGTTTCGATAGGCAAGGAAGGCAAAACTGCCTGTGAAACGTGTCCCCTAAGCTACCCGGTTTTGCACCCAAAATATACCAAAAATCCTGCCCAGAAATTGTCCCTAGAAAAGGCATCCTGTAAACCATACTCCTAAGTGATTTCCTACTGCAAAAATACCCTAACCTAAAAGGCTTTCACCCTTCATACCCACAAAAACCAGTAAACCCTTGCATGCGGCTACAGTAAATATTGACCTAAGCTACAGTGAAAAATATTTTCAAAACATGCACAGTCAGGAGACTTACAGAGTGTTTGGCTGGGAAGTGGATGAAGGTGTTGCCTAGGTGGGAGCTTCGTCGGAGTATTTGTTTCCAAAGCTTCGAAGGAGTCCTTGCACCTGAGTTTCTGGAACGCCGAAGGTGGTAACCGGAAAGAGGAAAAGGGGGGATTTTTGAGAGCAAGAAGAAGAGAAAATTTCTGAGAAATTTCAAATGAAAGGGTGGCCCAGGCGTAGGGTGGCCACCCCTTTTATATACGTGAAGGGTCACGTAAAGAGAGCCGTTGGATGGCCCTGATGTGGGATCCAAGGCCCTCCACTCGAAATACGAAACGACGGCTGGGCATAGGCTATGCCATTAAATGCGGTTCTCGGAAGACGTACCGTCACCAACCACGATGTCCCACGTATTAGGCGCCTGCGTAAAATGTGGAATATGAAGAGTTCATGGGGAAGCCTAAAAGCCCCTACTGTGGCCTTATACGACGTCATGTACCACGAGCAGGGGCTTGGGGGGCAGATGTACGCCCTGGTTTTCCCACGGGCTGATTAGCGAGCTAAGATGTGGCCTAATCATGATTACCACGTGGACGTCCCCAAGACCGGAGCTGCCATTGTAAGGTCCTACCTCTTTAGCTCAAGGTAACCTAAGGGTTCGCCAAGATTGCCTGAGGGTTGGGTCTGGACTCTGAAGGCCGAAGGTCGAGTGAAGTATCCAGCTCATGGTACGAGCTAGAGTTGGAGGTTATGACCTCTTATAAAGTCAACCACGCAAGGTAAACGTGCATATATCAGAAATCACGTGTCTGATATATCCCTGACTTCTCTGACACACAGCGTGAACGTGCATATTTAGACACCCACGGCTGGGTTGGGCCGTGCGGCCCATTATCCCCTTACCTATTGATTTGACCACACTTATGTGTCAGGTTTAGGAATTAATCATGAATGTCACAGAGTTGATACGATAGGTAAGAAGGTCACGGGATGACCTTCTTACCAACTCCCAGGTGCCTTCTCCTATAAATATGGAGACCTTGGGAGTTAATAGAGGTTGGATTCTCACTTGTAAGAAATACCTTGTAATCAAATATCCAGTATATAGTAATAATACTGACTAGTGGAGTAGAAGGATTTTAACCTTTGAACCACTCAAAAACATATTATGTGTCACCACCTCATTTCTAAGATCATTCACCTATTTCGGTTCAATATAAGCACTAATCCCTTTCTCTTCTTTTCTTAATTACCTGTTGGCGAAGAACCGCGCCAACAAACATATTGATACTCGTATGAGATGCTTGCATTAATTGAAAGACTGTGTGGGAAATATGTATGGTGTTGACGGTGAGAACTCGTCAACTAAGTTAAGTTAGAAAAATTGTAAAGTAGAGATTATCAAAAGAAAAGCTTTAGAAATAAAAGTATAAACTCCAAGAACAATGGCAGAAGAATAATGGTGAAATCAGTTTGTATTCACTATGGTGCACTGCTACGGTAATTTTTCCAACCCCCTTCCATGTGGAATTGGGGTTCATTATATAGTGAGCTCTAATGGCCCTAGATACACTGTGGTCCAGGGGGCCAGGTGGTACATAAGTACACTGTCAAGAGAGTGGTTTTAGAGGTGGTGTTGTTTGTACAAGTACATGGCCAGGTACCATGACGATGTCTCCATTACTCAACCGTACGACTGTCAGAGGAGTGGTGCAGGTGGTAGTGGTGTCGACTCTGACATATGGTTGGGAGCATGCAGGCCAGGCCTTCTCTCCTAGTGCTCCAACTACTTGTCTTGCATGAGTGCTAGGATCAGGCATACGGGGTCTTTAAAGGCTGTACCTCGTACAAGATTGTACCAGCATGATCCTTTTGAATCATTCTTAGGCCTTTCCTTATAAATGTTGAAGTCTTGGCAGACCTTCAGAGGAGACATCCACTTGAGGTGTCAGGTGCGAGGAGGAGCCCTTGGGTTGTTTGTGTGCATCGCCCATAGGCATGTGCGTGACGCCGCCTCGTGAGGCCACCTGGTGCTGGGCCTCATGCGCGCGGCCGAGGCATGGGTGAGGCATCATCTCGCGAGGCCCTCACTAGCGAGGCCATCATGTGCAGCGAGGCTCTCCACTAGCGAGGCCATCAGGTGCGGCGAGGCACTCCACCAGCGAGGCCCTCAGGTGCAGCGAGGCGCTCCATCAGCGTGGCCCCCCATGTGCAGCGAGGTGCTCCACCAGTGAGGCCATCAGGTGCTGCGAGGCGCTCCACCAGCGTGGCCCTCAGGTGCAGCGAGGCGCTCCACCAGCGAGGCCATTAGGTGTTGCGAGGCGCTCCACCAGCGTGGCCCTCAGGTGCAGCGAGGCACTCCACCAACGAGGCCATCAGGTGCTGCGAGGCGCGAAGCCCCTCACTTGCAAGGCCATCAGGTGCACGCAAGGCGTGGCCTTGCTAGGTACGTGGCTGGTGCGAGACAATGGGGGCCCGAGGGCATCGCGGCTCAAGCGCGTAATTAGGCGCTTATGGGACCTTGGCACTTGTTTTGGGTCTTCTACAAGTATGAAATTTTGAGCATCCACACTTGCCCCCCAGTCTAGGAGAGGACCTTTAAGTGCTCTTGTAGGCTATTCTCCTTGATTCTTATAAATAGGCCTTCATGCAAGGCTTATTATTTTCACCTTACTTCCTTGGCTTAGTGGTTTTGCGAATCCTTCCTCTTTCAAGAGGTGAGGGGTTCAATCCCCCACATCCTCATTTTGCCATAGTTTCCTTCATTTTATTTTTTCATTTCATTTCATCATTTTTTTTTTACATATGAGCTAATTTTTGGTATGTCTATTTGGAGGCTAACGCATCCTTTTTGTTTATTTCTGCAGACATGTGCTTTCGACCACTTAGCTCTTTTTTGACCCTGCCGGCGCGTTTGGCCCTCGACCTCCTATAGACCCCGACTGCACTCTATTTTTCCTGCTTGAGGTATATTTTCTTTTTCCCTCATATTCATTGGGTCAAACTTGCCGTGAGTTAGCCCAGCTGCATGCCCCCCTGTTTATACCCTGTAGTAGATCATTTAGGGCGCTTGCACCTAGAGGTTTTAAGCCCATTCCTTTGTGTTTTGTAGCAATTCTCTCATTTACACGTGAACCCCTTTTTGCTTTTGGGACAAGGCCTCATGACTAGTGACGGTCCGTTCGACACACCTCCGGGGGTTGAGTTTATTGACTTGTCCTCAGACTCAGAGTCCCCTGAGGAAAATCATTACCAGGACTATGACTCCTTAAGGCAGGCCCGTATCCGCCATCTTGAGCACATGGCTGAACTTAGGCGTAAAATTTGGGTGGTGGAGAGTGAAATCGACTCGGCGCTGAGAGGAGACAGGACACCTTTCCCCCCTGTCCTTAGTGACCATGTAGCGAGCCTTAGGGTGACCCTTTTAGAGTTGCAGAGGGAGTTGGAGTTTATGGAGGGACACCTTCCGCCTGAGCCCTCCAGCCCATCCTCACCTGATGACTGTCATGGAGCCGCTCCCGCTTCTCCTCAGCCCTTAGTCTCAATTTTCCTTAGCTTAGCGCTTCCGCAGTCGGTCCCCCGATGGAAGACTCTTGCTAGGAAGAAAAAATGGAGGGTCAAATGTTCCGTCTCTTTCTCACCTTTTTCTTTTGGTTTTGCAGATATACCGAGGGCACGACGACAGGTAGCTTCCAATGAACCAGACGACGCTCCTTTACTGGCATCCGAACTGGCGTCGCATGTGTCTGAAAACAAACTGAGAGAAATTGTGAATCACTATCGTGTTCCTCCGGAGTACGCTTTATACACTCCTTTGGAGACATGCCGGGCCGACTGCCCTAGGACCGGCTTTGTGGCCCTTAGTGAGCACATCCTGAAAGCGGGTGGTACCATCCCGCTACACCGGTTCTTTGTGGCGGTCCTCAACTACTTTGACCTGGCACCGCTTCAGCTGGCACCCAATGGCTGGCTGACTTTGAGCTGCCTTTTCGTTGCATTTATGAAACTGGTGAAGTGCGCTCCTATGGCGCTAGAGGTGCATTTCCTCTACAACCTCATGCCCACTCCCAAATCAAAGGGCTTCTATTATTTACAGAAGGCCAACATCGAGGCCTCTTTGATAGAGGGCTCGGTGTCCAACCCGGGGTCCTGGAAGCAGGACTTTTTCTTCGTACAAGGCCCCCTCTCTATCCGTGAGAACTTCCGTGCCACTCCCAGTAAGTACCCTAAGCATCACTTTCTCTCTTTTACTTTTTTGCAACTTATTGTTTCATGACTTACGTTCATATCGACCATGGCATGTATTATGCATAGCAATTTGCCGAACCCACAGTCGTCGGGCCGGAAGCGAGAGATATGAGGAAGTTCATCAACGCTGACCCTGCTATGAAAAAGGCGGTGCACTTATTCACCGTGAAAAATCTGAACCTCCATAAACTGTCCCCTGTCTCGGACCCAAGGTTGCTATGGACCATCTCTGGGTCCAAGAAGATAAAGGGGGTATCGGCCGAGCCTTGCCCAGATGACGATGAGGCTGAGGAAGAGCCGGAGGAAGCCCCCCTTGAACGCGGGGGACCTCGCCAGCTGCCTTCATCTCCTGGGGGATGCCCTCCATGTGCCTCTTATGATCCGGACATAGCCTCTCATTCCCAAGACCAGTAGGTTGTTCCAGGGTGTTTTGTCTGCCCCGACCCTGAGGGCTATGATGCTTTCACTCAAGCTCCCCTCGACCCTGGACCATCGGGAGCTTATTTTGCCGATCTTCCGAAACCTCCCTCTGATCTACCGGGGCCTCACTTTTCCACTTTCACTGTGCCCCCTCCCGTTTCGGTGAGCGGGTCATCTGTCCTCACCCAGCCAGGTGCCCCTGGTGTGGATGGGGAGCCCTGGGTGACTCGGATGGCGACGTCTTACGGGCAGCGATAAGTCCAACTTGCCTCGGGCCTCCCTGTATCTGACTGGAACGGTCTTGGGAATGTTGCTCTGTCGGACCTTGGGGAAACCCTAAGGCGCACCATGGCTTGGGTGAGTTCCCTCACCTCGCGTCGGCCCTATTATGTATAGATGTACATGCATTTTTTTTTGTTACTTATTGTTGCTGTTGTTAACTTTCTTGTGCAGGCCTATACTGTGGCTCTGCGGTTTTCCGACTCGTCTAGCAACCTCTCCGCGTCCAGTACAGAGAGGGACTATTTCACGGCCCGGGTCCAGGAGCTCGAGAAAGATCTTGAGGAAACCCAGACTGAGCTAAAGAAGATCCGGACCAAACTTTCTACCTCATCAAAAAGGAAGCTGAAGGTGGTTGCTAAAGCCACGAAGCTGCAGGGCCAAGTTACCAGCCTGGAGAGCGAACTCCAGGTGACCAAGGCTATCGCAGCAGCGTCGCAGGAGAGGGTTACATATTTAGAGGCTGAAGTCGAGGCTACCAGGGCCGAACTCCAGGCTGCTAGGGTCGATGTCGCCTCGTTGCAGGAGAGAAATGCTTCCTTGGAGGCGGAGAAGACTGCCATTGAGTACATGTCCATAGACCGTGCCCTTTACAGCGTGTGGAGGTAGGATCCCAATTTTGATTTTTCTTCTTTCGGTGAGCACGCCGTTGCTCGAGCGGCCGTGTGGAGCGCCCGTGGCAGGAAGCCCTGAAGTTGTTATTTCATAACTTTTGTCAGCTAGCCCGCTATGGGTGTATGCTCTTTTTTGAGCCTTCGTAATATCATTATCATTACTATTTTTCTTTTGTAAATCTTGTCATGCCCTCAAGACTCCCTTTGTTAATGTATATATACATGTGTGGTTATTTATCTCTTATTCCACTGCATTTGAGGCCCGTTTGAGCCTGTGTGATGGGGTTTGGCGGGTTCCCCTCTTTTATTTACCAGGCTGGAGGTCCTTCGGAGCCCATGTGAAAGGGTTCAATGGGACCTCTTTTGGTGCCTCTTGATTACTTTTATAAGGATATTTTGACCCCTTGGGTCCTAGCTATCCTTTTATATATTCTTGCGCGCGCTTATTATTTTTTTGTGAGAAGCGTCCTTCTCGTCGTTATTCATAGTACTATTTTTTCAAGGGTCTTTTTTAGGACCCTTTTGGGCTAGACGGCTTGGTGGCCGCTCTAGGCTTATTGGTAGGTGCTCTCTCTAAGGTCTTTCCTCTTGTGGGAGCATTTTCCTTTATTTGGATGTGTGTTGTTGTTGTTTTTTTTTTTTTTTTTTTTGTAAGACCCTTTGGCCTCCTTGACGTTCACACGGGTAGCTAATCCTTGTGAACCCAAGGGATGCCTTGTAAGGTCCTCTCCCTGTTTTATAAATATAAGGACTTCGCTTAAGGCCCTGATACAAGGGGTCCTTTTGGGATCATGGTCCCTTTTAAGGTCCTCCTGATAGAGGGTCCTTTTTAGGATTCTCCTGGTGCATAGGGTCCTTTTTAGGATCCTCCTGATAGAGGGTCCTTTTTTGGATCCTCCAGTTTGCTGGGGGGTCCTTGTTAGGCTCCTCTTGTTAGAGGGTCCTTTTTTTAGGATCCTCCTGTTAGAGGGTCCTTTTTTTTTTTTTGCTTGCTGTATGTCGTTACCTCCTGTCCTGCCCCCCAAGTGTTTGGTGAAATTTATTTCGGCAGGCACTTTGGCTGATGCTCACATAGAGAAGAAAAATAACACGCGAAGTTGCAAACAGTTTCATTCATAGCATGTGGTTTACAACGGCATATTTAAAGAGGGGTTACATCTAATTAGGAGGTTACCTAGGTAGCCTCTTTGATTCTTACACACTATGATAACATAACCAGGAACAAACTAAACATAGGTCCTCTGTGCCCCGGGGGCCGTAGTCCCACTAGTAGCATTTCTCGAGGTGTTCCGCAACTCGTGCGTCCAACTCGCGTGGATCGCGCCTTCATACACAACCATTGCCATCGGCACTGATGGTTTTGTGGCTGTGCGGAGGGACATGTTATAGCAGTCCCTCACTTCCTTCTGCTCCCCTTTCATGCATGCTACTCCCCCAGGGGTTGGGAATTTCATAGCCAGGTGATACACAGAAGTTATTGCCTTCAATTCTCTCAGAGAGGGTCTCCCTAATACTGCGTTGAAGGCTAAGGTGCAATCCACCATGACAATGTTTGCCATTATGGCGGTTTGCTTGGGTTGTTCCCCCATGGTGAGGGCTAATTCAATCGCACCTAGGGGCTGTATCGAGTCCCCTGTGAACCTGTAAAGGGAGGAATTGCAGGGTTTCAAGTGTCGGACGCTCAATCCCATCTTCTCCAAAGCGGGGCGATGCAAGATGTCCACAAAGCTTCCATTATCCACTAGGACTCGATATACTCTCATGTTCGCAAGCTGGACAGTTAGCACCAGGGGGTCATTATGAGGGAAATGCACCCCCTGCGCGTCTTCTTCAGTGAAAGTTATTGAGTTATTCTCGCCCTTGAAACTCCTCGGGGGGCATTGCTCCAAACTTAAAATGCACGGTGGTGGACTTCGTCTAGCCTCCTTGGCATATTTGTTTCGTCCCTTCCTTGAATCGCCTCCGAATCCTGGTCCTCCAAATATGGTCCTGACCTCTCCCTGTACTTCTGGAGCCACCTCTCGCGCCCGCGGTGGGGATGCTCCTTCTTTTGGCCTCTAGTTCTCCTTGCACACGTACCTGCCCAAATGTCCCCTGCGAATGAGCTCCTCGATTTCCACCTTCAAATTGTTGCATTCCGCGGTGGTGTGGCTGACATCCTTGTGATACTGGCAATACCTACTGGGGTCTCTTTTGGACCGGTCTTTTTTCATTGGCGGGGGCCTTTTGAAAGGGACCTGGTTTTCATTCGCAACGAAAATATGCTCCCTCGCATGGGTGAGGTCAGTGTAAAAGGTCTAGGGGCCCTGTAGGCGCTCCTGAGAGCGTTGATGCTTCCAGGGTCGATCTTCTCTTGTTCCCTCATAAACCCCGTTCTTCTTTGCACCGCTTGGGTTTTCTCGGGCTGAAGGTTTCGGGGGTGTTATCCATAAAATTAGCATTTGGTGACGTGGCAAGTGATCCCTGGACACGTGGCTGACACCTGGAAACGTTTGACTAGAGTATCGACCAGGGGACCCATTAGAAGCTGTGCAAGCCTGTCTTACCTGCGACCAGTTTGGTCAATAGTTCCGCGTACAAGGCGACATTAATGGGAAGATCTTTATGAATCCCGAATTTATCTCACACAATCTCCTGAGTATCCGATTATTCAGGAAAGAATATCTGTAACAATCTTTTGTAATCCCCCTTGAGCCTATAAATAGCGAGAGATAGATCAAGGGAAAGGACTTTTGGCTTTTGAATCGTGAGAGATTATAGTAATTATCCTAGTAATATTGTATTGTTCTTCAGAAAGTGGTGAAACTCATTGAACCCTAGATCTTTGATCACACTTCTGGTTTTTATATCTATATCAATATCATTCTAAGTGGACGTAGGTCATTACCAGATCCTGGGGCCGAACCACTATAAAATATTGTGTCTTATTTACTTTTGTCATTACGTTCTTCTCATCTCTTTCACTCATATCAAGCATATTCTGACTCCGTGTCAGTTGGTCAAATCTTGGGTCAACAGAGGGCGACGGGCCTTTTCCAGCTTTGAGGTTCTCGTGACCATCCTCCACGCGAATGTATTTTTGTGCCCGCTCATAGAAATCATCCAAGTCTGTGACCTCCCTCTTGAGCATGTTATCCCATAACTTGCTTCCTGGGCGTACTCCAGCTGTGATGGCCATTTTCAGCTCTCGGCGGGTCAGGCTCCCTACTTTAGCTGCCTCCATATTGAACCTATGAATATAGCTCTTTAGGCTCTCGTTTTCTCCTTGCTTCACATTTGTGAGGCTGGTGCCTGGCATCGTGTAGTCGCGCACGGCGTGGTGCTGCTGGAGGAACTCATCAGAAAGTTGTTGCCAAGATCTGATGGACCCCAGTCTAAGTCTTTTGAACCACTTGTACGCAGGTCCTTTTAAGGTGACAGCGAAGCAATGACATCTCACCCCGCTGCCAATTCCCCTTAGCTTCATCAGGTCGTTAAATGTATCTAGATGGTATTTTGGATCTGTGCTTCCTTCGTAGGGGGTCATATGGGGCTCCTTAAAATTGGCAGGGAGCCGGATGGCTGGGATCTCCCTAACGAAGGGTGACTCATGGTCGAACTCTTCCTCAACAGCTTGACCTCCAGAGGCGGTGACGATCTTGCTTCACAGGCTCCTCATTTCTGTGTCCAGGTCCTGCCTCCTCTTGCTTAGGGAGTCCCTTAAAGCGGACGGGTTAAGATCCTCCTTTCCTTTGCCCTCTCGAGGCGCCATAGGGGGTGTGGTCCTTTTGCCCGGCCTCTTCTTATTGAGCTCCTCCCGTAAATCCGAGGGTGCCCTTTTTGAGGTGACCTCGTCATCATTGCGAGGGACAGCATTGGTCTTCGGCTCTGGCTTCTGGGCCTGCTTCGGTGGTTCAGGATGTTCTCGTTGCTTCGTTCGGGGGGTGTTACTAGTGGAATGTCGAGTCCTCCCATCGTCTACTGGGACGGTGGTCTCTGCCCCTTCCTGACCTTTCTCTTTTCTCTTGGGTAGGGTCACGCTTGACTTACCTTGGAACAGGCCATTGAACACCTCTTGCATATTCTCCAGGGTGGTCTTCAACCTTTGGTTCTTACGGTGCAGCTCACGTATTTCCTCTTCGTAGAACCGAGATTTTGAACTCGAGCTCATGGAATGGACCCGGGGATGTTTATCATGTCTATGCGTCGAGGGGCCCAGGTCTTGCCAGCCGGAGTTCGGTACTTGTGGTGGTTTAGGAGGCGGGAACTCGTTGGCGTTTCCCGGTGGTGCCCTTGGAGGGCTCTCTCCGGGCGGTGCGGCCGGTGATGAGACCTCTCTATCACCCTTGTGAACTTCAGGGTCCCTAGGGGGCTCCGCATCTCTTGGTGGAGGAGGATCTTTCATGGAGGCCTTCAGCTGGACTCTGTTAAGGTGGACCTCCACCTCTCGTGGCTCCCTGAGTCGCTTTGAACGTCTCGACATTTCTTCTTGTCGTGAGTAATGGTAGAACAGTAGCTTGGTACTTACGTTCCCACAGACGGCGCCAAACTGTTGACGGTGAGAACTCGTCAACTAAGTTAAGTTAGAAAAATTGTAAAGTAGAGATTATCAAAAGAAAAGCTTTAGAAATCTAAGTATAAACTCCAAGAACAATGGCAGAAGAACAATGGTGAAATCAGTTTGTATTCACTATGGTGCACTGCTACAGTAATTTTTCCAACCCCCTTCCATGTGGAATTGGGGTTCATTATATAGTGAGCTCTATTGGCCCTAGATACATTGTGGTCCAGGGGGCCAGGTGGTACATAAGTACACTGTGAGGAGAGTGGTTTCAGAGGTGGTGTTGTTGGTACAAGTACATGGCCAAGTACCATGAGGATGTCTCCACTACTCGACTATACGACTGTCAGAGGAGTGGTGCAGGTGGTAGTGGTGTTGACTCTAACATCTGGTTGGGAGCATGCAGGCCAGGCCTTCTCTCCTAGTACTCCAACTACTTGTCTTGCATGAGTGCTAGGATCAGGCATACGGGGTCTTTAAAGGCCGTACCTCGTACAAGATTGTACCAGCATGATCCTTTCGAATCATTCTTGAGCATTTCCTTATAAATGTTGAAGCCTTGGAAGACCTTCAGAGGAGACATCCACTTGAGGTGTCAGGTGCGAGGAGGAGCCCTTGGGTTGTTTGTGTGCATCGCCCGTAGGTGTGTACGTGACGCCGCCTCGCGAGGCCACCTGGTGCTGGGCCTCATGCGCGCGGCCGAGGCATGGGTGAGGCATCATCTCGCGAGGCCCTCACTAGCGAGGCCATCATGTGCAGCGAGGCTCTCCACTAGCGAGGCCATCAGGTGCGGCGAGGCACTCCACCAGCGAGGCCCTCAGGTACAGTGAGGCGCTCCACCAACGTGGCCATCAGGTGCTGCTAGGCGCTCCACCAACGTGGCCCCCCGTGTGCAGTGAGGTGCTCCACCAGCGAGGCCATCAGGTGCTGCGAGGCGCAAGGCCCCTCACTTGCGAGGCCATCAGGTGCACGCAAGGCGTGGCCTCGCTAGGTACGTGGCTGGTGCGAGACAATGGGGGCCCGAGGGCATCACAGCTCAAGCACGTAATTAGGCGCTTATGGGACCTTGGCACTTGTTTTGGGTCTTCTACAAGTATGAAATTTTGAGCATCCACATATGACAAGTTACAATGCATGGAAATGTTATTAATCAACTTTAATCATATCCAAACATTTAAATAAATAAATATGAATAAATAAATAAATACAGGCTAGGTGTCTTGTGTAATTCTAGAAAAATTACAACACTTACAATAATTACGAATAAAAGTGTAAATACTTTCTAAAAGGCTTCATTGAGTTCTCCATCTTCAATCTTGGGCCTTCAAAGTAGTCTTGAGCCATTTTTAACTTTGTCCATTTTAATTTTGAATTAAAAATAACTATAATTATTTTAAAATAATTTTAAGAATAATTGAACTTGGGTTTTAATAACCAATAAGTTATTAGACCCGATTTGATTTTGGGTTGGATTAAAAATTAAAACAATTTTTAATGGGCTTTTGAAAAACCTAATTGGACAACATAACCATCACCCCAGGGCTTATGAAAGCACCAAGGGTAGAGGCTAGGGGTGAATGCGGCATGGGCTTAGTGGGAGGTGCGGCAACGGCTTGGCGTGTGGCAGCAAACATTCGTGTAACTCTCGACAGGCGCTTGGGGAGCATGCGCAGGTGTTCGGGCGCATCTCGGGGAGCACTAGGAAGGTGGCCGAGTGGCTCTCGGCCAAGGCTCGAGTGGGAGCCGTGGGTGCACTCGGGGGGGGGGGGGAGCCTCGAGGTTTTGGGGCTTTGGGAGCCTTGGGGCTTGAGCCATGTGGCTTTGGGGCTCGAGATGAGAAGAATTTTACATTAATATTTCAAAAAATAAAATTTACACAAATCTTATGCCCTAAATGGCTTACCATTTTCACATCTAGAAAATTAAGAACAATTCCTAAACCCAAAACACCATATAATCAATGACCCTTAAGTAAAAACATTCATCATACAAACATCGATTCATTCATCACATATTACAATACCATAAGAATGCATATTTTACACACAACAATTAATGTATGCAGAGATTAATAACTGCTCTCATACCAATTGTTGGTAACAGAATACCGAATGCGCAGTGGAATGCTCGATGGTGGGCCTAGGGAATAGCAAAAATTTATTTTATTTAAAACAACTTTTAAATAACGAATCAATTAATATACATACATTAATTCAAACACACATAGAAGAAGAAGAATGAACCTAATAGTTGAAGCCTATCAAGTGTCATTGCTTACTTCTCGTATAATTAAACGAACATCCAATCCAAAATGTTTAAACTCAAACCAAGATCTTCCAAACCGTTCTCTACACCTCAAGACGTTTACTGTGGGCATATAGAGAAAAAATGAGAAAATTTTTGTGATTCATAAGATGCTCTCAACCCATTATATCTTGGAATATGCTTTGAGAAAATAAGTTTTTTAGGTTAGAGAAAATAATACAATACTTTTTTCTCTCTGTGAAAAATATTATAAACGCACCTAGAACATTTTTTAACTTATTATTTTTATTAATGAATTTAATCAAATTTAAAACATTATAATTTTTAGGATAATAATCAAATAAATAAAATGGCCAAATATTGAGTCATGCACTCAGTTACATGCCAATCACAATGCATGTAATGTGATTGACGTGTGACACATATAACGTCCCAAAAATACCAACGCAACATATTATGAAATATAAACGATTTTCATTAATTTAAACTCTCAAAAGTCCATATAATTTTTTTTTGAAAACGTGTGTGCACACACTAAAAATATTTACAAACAAACTTTAAAGTCTTAAAGTGAGCCAAAAGAATTTTAAACTTAAAATGAGAAGTATTTCAAAATATCATTTCTCCACAAGGTCAAGCCACATGTACATCCTATAACGAGACTCTAGCGCTCACTGCTCCATTTTTCCTTTGCACTTACCTACAACATGAACAACTAGGTAAGCGATAAAGCTTAGTAAGATCGACCTTACAACATAAAAGCATAAAAAAATCCAAATGGTCAATGACCGAGTCATTCGCCTAGCATCAGACTACATACCAAAATTAAAGTTCCAGATAAATTTGAACCCTAATCAAACAATTATAATGCCTAAGCGTCTTGACAATATCAAGAATATTCCATAGAGCAGAAACAAAAATAAATACAACCTTACATAAAACCAGTCCATAGAACAAATATAGAATAGTAATAATAACTCTAGAAACCAACATAAGAGTTGCCAAAGATAGCTCCAATAACATACATCCCAATCAATAGTAGAGACCAGAGTCTCAACACTAGCATCCCAGCCAAAAAGCTGTCTCGAGGGTAACCAATGGGTTACCAAGGGCATTAATAATAATATAGAGTAGGTGAAATCACACTGGCTCATCAAGATTCCTAGATTTTACCAGTATACTTATCTCCTGGCCAAATGTCACGGTAGTGAACCAGACCAATAATAATTAGTGTCACTGACTTGAACCAGACCATACAATATCCCAAATGAAGCATAAGCATCCCCTAGAATAGACTCCTAAGTTTTACCAACATACTTATCTCATGGCCAAATGTCACTAACTTGAACCAAATCGTAAAATCTCTCAAATGAAGTGTAATCACCATCTAGGATAATCGAGACTCCTAAGTTTTACAAGCATACTTATCTCCTGGCCAAATGTCACAGAATTTAATCGGACCGTAAACAATATCAACTGGAGCATAAACACCCCTAGTCATTGTCTCCAAATGAGTCATTTATCACTAGTGTAAAGTCCTATTTCTAGCAAACAATAGTCTAGTTAATCTTATGTTGTAGTCACGTAAATCAAAGATTGACTTACAAGTCGTCCTTAGCTGTGTGCGGGAAAATTCCTTACACAGACAGTCCCGTCCCATTTAGCCAATATTGTAGTTGGCATACAATATACTCGGATTAATTATGGCATTTATAGTAGATTAAACTACTTTGGGAATAAGTTCATTATAGAATACCTAGTAAGGTTATAAAAGTCCTTATTCGATTTAAACCATAAAGCGGTATTCTAAGTGTATTTTCTCGATCCGTTCCCACTATCGGACATAGTCGGATTAAATATCTTGGAAACGTGTTAAGTGTACAAAATTTTCCTTTTTGATAAACTATTAAAGAACTTATAATTTTTTTGTAGAATTTCTTAATTTGTACCCCTTTGAGAAATAAGTTAATTTTCATTTGATTGAGAAAACTAATTACAAAGGTGATTATAATTAAAAAAAATTAAGAGTCTAAGAGAAGATTAATTTGATTAAAAATTATTTATTTTTAATTTCTTAAAAATTAGGGCTTTGGACCCTTTTTATTTTCTTTAAATAAAATTCATAAATTTATAAAAATATTATTTTTAATATCCTAATTAACCATAATGATTATTTAGTGTACAAAAAACTAAGTCCATAATTATTAAAATTAAAATAAACCAAAATCTAATATTTTCTAGGAAATCTCAATATTTTACTAAGTGTGAAAATTGTCTAGTTTTGTGATAATTTCCTAACTTTGGGACGTTATATCTCAAATCTTATCACTGAAAATTCCCTTTTTTTGCAGAATTAATCTTGGCTATACCAAGAAGTATCTTCTCCATTTTCATGCAAAAATACCCATTTTTACTTAGTGAAAACTATTTTTAAAAAGTACTAAATGAAATTGTCCATCTAGAAATCATAATTTTTCTTAAACTTTGATAAGTGTGACCATTATACCTCTTCTCGTATCTAAAGTGTTTTGGCTTTGGCTCTAGCTCATCAAACAATTGTTAAAGCTTTCAACCTTCACATACACACTCTCGAAAACCCCATAATCAGTTATCAACTAACTAACAAAATTAAAAATAAAATAAACAAGACAAGAGCTTAGAATTACCTCTTGCAATTTCTTGATTTTCCCTGACCTCTTTAAGAGAATAGTATAGAATCTAATGACTGTTTTGAGAGAAAAGGATGAAATGTGAGTGTTTAAGAGCTGAGCAAGGTTTGAGAGAATTTTTTTTAGAGAGAGAGAGTGTGTGTATGTTTCGGCCACTAGAGAAAAGGAGGAGAGAAAGGAATTCTTGAGAGAGAAAATGTAGAGAAAAAAATGAGAAAATAATCTAAAGTTTTGGCTTAAATACTAAGGTTAAAAAACATATGTAAAAAAACTATATTACCCTCTACTATGACCGGCCACTTAGTGGGTTATACCCCCTAATTATTTTCTTAATTATGTACTTAATCACATTTTTATTATTTACCCCAAAATAATTACCAAAGTCGTAATTTTTCCCAAATTTTTCTTACTTCACCAAATTAAATTCTTAACTTAGTGTAATTAAATTAAATGTATTTTCTATTTGATGTAAGTGGTCACGCTCCTATATTTTATAATTTATGGAATTACATAACCAAAATTTTATTTTGGCTAAATAGGCATATTTCACAAAAATGCACTTTTTAAATTCTTTTTACAAAAATTTCATTTTTTAGACTTTAAAATAAAATAAACCAATAATTTTTATGCCCATTAATAATTTTCCATAATTATTCACTTCCGATAATATTTTATCCGAGAATTTACCTAGTTAGGGTTTCCATTTCGCTCCAAGACCAAAATTCTCAATGTGACCAAAACCGCACATTTCACACATTAGCTAGCAGTAACAACGTGAAATTTGCTTCTCAAGCATTTATTATTAATCAAAATAATATTTCAAACACATTCCATCACCCCGACAGAGTTACTAGTAGGCGCCTGAAAAGCAGGGTACAACACATGTCAATCCCAAGGCATGTGTCTTCACGATTTTTATTTATTAATTATATTTAATAATCTATTTATTCAAAATTGATATCTCATAAAGTATCTAATATCTGATAACCAATCTTATCATTTGAATAAAAATCAGAACTAATTCAAATCCAATTTGAATTAACAGATTTATCTTTCACATTTAAATAAATAAAATAAAATAAATTCAAAATTTATTATTTTATTACTAATTTCAAAAATTATAAAATAAATAAATAATTAATTTTGAAAATTAATAATTTATTAATCTCGTTTATCATATAATTACAAACTTACCCGAAGAAATTTTCATCCAAATATGCCCTTTAACAATTTTAACCCTATTTCAACTCTTACCTTAATTCCAGGGCCTATATTTACAGTCTCCAATAAATTTATATTATTAAGTAAAACTCTTTAATAGAGTAATATTATTTATTAATCTCAATATTACTCTACTAAAAATATGAGTACTTCGTAATAAAGCAGCCATTGATATAACCATTACATAAAATTTAATCATCTATAAATGGTTCATAATTAAAGCAAGGATAAGTTGATCATTCGCCTTCTTTAATTATCTCTTAATATCCTTAACTACCATTGACCTTGCTAGTGAATAGTTAACTCATAAACAGATTTATGAATTTGACTTCAATAATCATTCAGTTCCAAAAGTCAACCCTTAATGGAACAATTATTATCAGTTCCATATAAGAAAGGTATATATTCCATATTTATATACTATGTCCCCAACCATGTACACAAATGAGTCCACAAAACAAAAGTTTTCAACCTGATAATTTTGACAAACCATAACGAGTGAATTAAATGACTCAAATGATATAAATAGGAGTTCATAGTAACTTAAGAATTTCGATCAATTTTTATATGAAAATCTATTGATATGTTTAATAAATATGTTATGTTTAAATGACATTAGTTAAGTATTTATAACATATCGGTCCAGTTCCATATAAGCTCATTATAAAAAACATTTTTACTAAGATGTCTTACCACATTAGTAATCCAAATATAGATTACATGTATTCATAATACTAGTAAAACGTACTAACAATATTTACTCCAAATATTCTATATAACTTATTTTTATTGTTATTTACACCCAGATTTCGAGATAAGAAGTTATGACCACGAAAAATAGGATCGTCGGGTGTGAGCTCGAAATATATGCAGACATTATATGGTTCAACAATTAAACCTCTCTAAAGTAAAATAACGACCTCGAGGATGTGTAACCTCGAATATTCTCCGAGCTCGCGATGGGCAATGGCACGACACTTGAATATACTTTTTACCGATTGTCTTCAAACAAGATAGCTCGAGCTCGGGAAGTGTAAGCTGGGATGTGACAGCTTCGTCAACACCTACCTATCCCAAGCATAGCGTGAAGTTGGGTGGCAAGCTCGTGATTGACCCATAGTCTTGACAGACTCAGTGCCTCGAAGATTTGATGAATCACCTGGGACAGCCCATTACGCGTGAACATGTTTATTGTTGTGTAATCCCAATATTTAAGGGATATCATTTAATCTGTTATCTGTTATCGATCTTCATGGGACGTTTCCGTGTATATAGGAGATAATGCATTGAACATCATTATTTAAATTGATTTACAGTATATCTTCCCGAAATATGTGGGAATGAATTTTGCAACCTTCTCTATAAATAGAGAAGGAATCACCACTTGTAAAGGACCGATTTCTGATTTCTGAAGGGAAAACTGTGGGTAATTCATCTTTGAAGAATTTCTAGAAAACTCCCAAGTCTTTATAACATAGACTCGTGGACTAGGCAGAATTAACTTCTGAACCACGTAAAAATCCTCTTGTTTTTCTTCACTATTCATTCACTTCATTTTTTTATTGTTTAATTGCTCTACAATTTAAGTTGACAAAAAACGGCGTCAACAGTTTGGTGCTTTCATTGAGAGCTTTAAGCAGTATGTGCGTGAGTCTGTTGTGAAAAAAGCCTCCTCGAATCAACAATGGCAGCGAATGATCCCCATGTTCCTAAGGAGGAAATTTTAGTTGAAGCTGACTACCCCCAACACCCTGGAAAGTAGCCCATGATAAATTCGGACTCTGATGAGAAGAGTGGTTCATCCGACTCTTGGGGACCACCAGCCCCCAGGGACAACGAGGACATGTACTACAATCTTGAACGATATGTCCCGATAGTGGTGCTCGAAAATCATCTACTGCGAAAGTAGTTGGCAGAGGCCAAGAAATGTAACGAGGAGCTACCTAGATTAGCTTTTGAGGCATAGGCAGCTCAGGCCCCATCTTTGCTAGAGGCCCAGGCTCCGCCTCTGCGGGACGTTCATGTTCCACCACGTAGGCCTCGAGGGCGACCGTGCAAAAATGCTGCCACCCGAAGAATGGAGCAAACTCCGCCGGCAGCAGAACAGCCTGCTCCGTCAAGGCCCCGGAGAAGTAACCAGGCTGGAGCTCCTGCCGACCTAGCTACGGAGGTACCGGCCGGAGTAGGGAATAACTGAGCCTCCACAGTGGCTCGGACCCAAAATCCTGGTAAGGCGCAGAACGTTCTTGAACCAGTTCGAGCAAACTCGGGGCCTTCTAGGCCCCGTAATGGATGACACTCACCATCACCCATAAGGCACCCACCATTGCCAATAAGGTATCCCTCACCAACTCGGAAAAACACACAATTGACTCAGGGTGATAGGGAAAGGCGGGCTGGGCAAAGGCGTGGAAATGGGGAGACTGTTAGGGAGCATAGAGGTACCTAACCCATGAGAAGCCAAATGTCTCGGTCTCACACTATTAAGACGAGGAAACCGGCAAGGAACCCATCTCGAAACAACCGCGCAACAAGCCATGTCAGTGAAGGCTCGGGAGACACTAGAACGGTCAGTATGTATGACCAGGGACGTAGAAATATTGGGAATCGAAGGGATTACCCAGATTTACGAGAACACTTGAACCATAATCAAGGGAATGATAATCTGTCAAATTCAGATATGAGGGATCATCTCAATGGATGCAAGAACCCTGTACCGAGGCGCAAAACTAGGGTTGTGATCAACAATAACTAGTTCCCACTGCTTCAAGTTAGACCCCCCATGGATCTAGTCCAAGAAAGGATTGAACAACTGGAAAGACCATTCAGGCTCTTACAAAATGAACGAGGTCGGGATCGGGTCGAAGAGTTTGACGAAGAACTCAAACCCTTTGCCCCTCATATTTCCAGCACCCCATTTCCTCAGGGATTCCAAATTCCATACATTCATTTAAGTACGCTCAACACAATCATGCGAGCTAGTAATGTGGGCTACGAGCTCAAATGCATGTTGTTTCCAGCCTCGCTCACGGGACAAGCAAAAAATTGGTTTGAGAAGTATAAGAGACATTCAATTGCTTTTTGGGATCAATTATCTAGGGATTTCAAGAAGCAATTCAAAGCCATGGTCGAAATTAGGCCCAAGGCGTCTGCCTTGACCAATGTCCGACAGCAGCCAAATGAAACATTGAAAAGTTACCTCACAAGGTTTAATTTGGAAGTCGCCCGAGCTCATGACGTGGGCGATAGGGGCCATTTAATGGCTATCCAAGCCAGAGTAATGCCTGGAAGTCCTCTTTGGGAGGATATGTAGAGGAAGCCCGTAAGATCCTTAACTGAGTTTAATCGACGAGCTCAGAGGTTTATTAATGTAGAAGAGGTGAGGTCAGCATTAAATATGACCTCTCAGCCCATAACTACAACAACAAACACAAACTCTGCCTCAACCTCGGCAGATCCTACGACCTCAAAACCCCATGGGGACAACCCTTCTAAAAGGAAGAAGAATGAAGGGAATAACCCCGAGGCGGAAGGGGGAAAGAAGAAGAAAAGGGAAAGATATTTCTCCGTATACAAAGTGTATACCGAGCTCAACGAGTCTTGAGAGAATATCTACCTGGCTAATGACAACCAGGTCCCTTTCAGACGACCGGACCCCATGAGGAACCAAAAAGCAAAAAAAGACTCTAGCAAGTACTGCCGATTCCATAGACATATCGGACATACAACCGATGAGTGCCGAAAATTAAAAGATGAGATCGAAGACCTGATCTCGAGGGGATATTTTAGACAGCATGTTAGGAATCAAAACCCCAATCAGGCTTCCATTAGCCAGAGGGCAGTAGCAGCTCCACCTGCCCATAATAACAAATCCTGAGTGAGGGAAGACGAACAGCCCCCTCCGTTTGATGGAGAAGATGTCATAACCATTTCGGGGGGACTACATATTGCGGGATCGGGCAGGAATGCCCAGAAATGATATGTGAATGAACTAAAAACTGGTAATGGGTCTACCTATGAACCCGAACCCAGAGCTCCAAAACAGCAAAGGGTAGAATCTCAACCCATAACTTTTACTGAGGACGATGCATCTCATGTGCAGTTTCCTCACAACGACCTGCTGGTCATCACCCTTCAGCTCGTGAACAAGAGGGTACATCGACTCCTGGTTGATAACGTTAGCTCAGTAAATATTCTCTACAAGGCCACCTTAGAAAAGATGGGACTCATGCTTTGCGACCTAAAGGCCTGTGCAACGACGTTGTACGACTTTTCAGGAGAAGGGATTGCCTGTATAGGATCCATCAAACTCTCTGTAACCTTGGGAGGCTTCCCAGTCTCGACAACCAAGATGATGGAATTCGTAGTAGTGGATCTGCCACCGGCCTACAATGTACTGCTCGGGAGACCCGCCCTAGTAGGGCTGGGGGCAGTTTTGTCTGTAAGGCATCTGGCCATCAAGTTCCCGAATTCTAGTGGCATTGGGACTCTGAAAGGAGACCAGCTCGCAGGGAGGGAATGCTATAGCATCTCTGTTAGAGGAAAAAAACAGACAAGTGCAAAAACACTTGTCATAATTCAGAATAAGGATGGGACAGTCTTCGAGATAGATGAAGAAATTGATATGAGAATAAGAAAGAGCTTATCTCGAGTCGTTAGAGGAGCTCGAAGAGGTCAAGCTCGAAGAAGTTGACCCCCTGAAAACTGTGAAGGTGGGGAAAAACCTTCTGGAAGAAACGAAATAACAATTAATTTGCTTTTTGAAAAAGAACCAGGATGTTTTCGCGTGGTCACACTCGGACATGGTAGGAATAAGTCCGAATGTGATAGGCCACGCTCTTAATATTGACAAGAGCTTCCCCCCGAAGCAGAAAAAATGAAGACTCATGGACCACGATAGGAAGAAGGCCCTGAAGGAAGAGGTTGACAGGTTAAAGGCAAATCGATTCATACAAGATGCCTTCTACCCGGATTGGGTCGCTAACCTGGTGTTAGTTTCGAAACCTAACGGAACATGGCGAACCTGTATTGATTACTCAGACCTCAATAAAGCATGTCCTAAGGACTGCTTCCCCTTACCTCGGATCGACCAGCTCGTAGATGCCATAGCTGGGCATGGACTTATGTCGTTCATGGATGCTTATTCTGGATATAACCAGATTTCCATGCATGCCCTAGACCAAGAGCATACAATTTTTGTGATAGATAAAGGACTATATTGCTACAATGTCATGTCGTTCAGGCTCAAGAATGCTGGAGCCACATACCAACAACTCGTAAACATGATGTTCTCCGAACAGATAGGTAATAACATGGAAGTTTATGTTGATGATATGTTAGTTAAATCTAAACATAACAATAACCATGTGAACGCCCTTGAAGAATGCTTTGTCGTGCTATAGAAGTACAACATGAAGCTCAACCCCCAGAAATGCTCTTTTGGAGTATCGTTGGGGAAGTTCCTAGGTTTCATTGTAAATGCTCGGGGAATAGAGGCCAATCCTAACAAGATCCAAGCATTAAATGACATGCCATCACCTCGAAAGCATAAGGATGTCCAGAGTTTGACTGGACGGATGGCGACATTAAGTAGGCTTATCTCGAAATCTATAGACCGTTGTCTTCCATTTTTCAACCTTTTGAGAGGGGGCAAAAAATTTGAATGGACAGAGGAATGCGAGCTAGCATTTCAGGAACTCAAAAAGCACCTCGCGAAACCTCCTATATTGTCGAAACCTATCACAAGAGAAATTTTGTGCTCATATCTCGCTACAACCAAGCACGCCATTAGTGTCATGATCATCCGAGAAGAACAGAAGGTGCAAAAGCTAGTATACTATGTCAGCAAAAGGTTACTGGGGGTAGAATCGAGATACCCTTTAATCGAGAAGTTGGCTCTCAGCCAAATCCATTCATCTCGAAAGTTCCGACCTTATTTCCAAGCGCACCCCATCCATGTGCTGACCTACCAACCACTATGACAATTCTTATCCAAGCCAGAAGCCTCAGGACGATTACTAAAATGGGTTGTTGAGCTCGGGCAATTCGAGATCACTTATCATCCGAGGCAACCATAAGAGGACAGGCCTTGGCAGACTTCATAGTGGAATGTACTGGAATGACTGATGACGAAGTTATAACCCGATGAGGTCGTTTTTAGCATAGTTTTTAACATGTGTTTATGGTAGGTTTGAGTCATTTTGGTGGAGTGTTATGCAGTATTATGCTTGTTTTGGTATGTTTGCAGGAAATAGGAGAAGGAAATGTGAAGTTTGGGAAATGACTGAAAAATCAGCTTAATTTGGGAAATTTATGCTAAAAGTTGACAAGAAGAAAGTTGAGGATTCATTTGTAGAGATAATTGCTCATTTTGGAGTTTTGGAACAAGTTTTTGGGGAAATATGAGGGGTTGCGGCGCTTGAATGAAGAGCTGTAGGGCAAGGAAAAAGCAGAGAAGGCCATTTTTATGGAGTTTTGAAGGGCCGCGATGCATGGGAGAAGGGCCACGACGCTTGCTGAAAATAGAGAGCGGGTTGCGCAAATCCAAAGAGGCGCGCCGCAGTGCTTGAATGTCAGGGTCGCGGCGCGTGTGTTTGTACGTGGCTATCAGAAGGGCAAAACTGTTAAACATTTTTAGGGTTTCTATTTAAATACGTTTTTAAGAGTTAATTAAGGGGATTTCATTGATTTTTTTAGGTGTGGAGAAATTATTAGAGACTTGGGAGAACATTGAAGACCTAGAGTTTGATTTCTTGATTTCTTCTGTATTCTTTTTTTTCTGGAGTTTATGTTTATATTTAATTTGATTGATTCCATTATGTTTGCTTTGAACTAATCTTGTTATTAGGGTGTTAGTGGATTCTTCTTGAAGCTTTTGATTTCTTAATGAAACTTTCCTGAATTTCTTTCTTCTGCTGTGGATTATTTATCTCATGCTTAATGCTTGTGAATGTTTGATCATCATTTACATGTTTATATGATTTTAACCTATGCTCTGAAAAGAGAAGGCTAATTATGCTATAGGTAAATAATCACAATTTTATATTAGATGAAAGTAATCTATGAATTGTGTAGTTTAGGGATTATGTGTTTCAAGCCTGCAATATATTGATTTACCACAGAGATGTAGGAAACAATATATTGTAGAGAATTATAGATCCTAGTAAGACTATAATATATAATTGTAATCTGCTATCACAATAGAATTAAGAAATATTGAAAATTGGTTAGAAATCATAAGTGGATGGTTGATGAAACTAAAGCCCTAACTTTTACATCCATTGAATTAAATCAAATTTTTATCTCTGCATTTCTCTAAGTGCTTAATAGTTTTCTTAATTTTTAGTAATAATTATTTATTTATAATTCTGAAATTATTATTTAAATCAATTAGAATTAGAGGTTAATTATTGGTAATTAATATCAGTCTTCGTGGGATCGACACTTTACTTATCATATATTACTTGATTTGACCACGTATACTTGCATGTTAATTGTTAGAGGTCATAACCCCAGCCCGCGAGCTGTGGAAACTTTATGTCAATGGGTCTTCCAATGAAAATAGATCGGAGGCAGGAATAATACTGATCACCCCAACTGGGAGTCAACTTCACTCTACTTTGAGATTTGACTTCGAAGTGTCAAACAACGAGGCTGAATATGAAGCACTACTGGCAGGACTTTGAATAGCCAAGGAACTCAAGGCTAAAGCAATACATTGCTACAGTAACTCCCAGTTGGTGGTCAACCAAATTTTAGGGGAATACCAAGCTCATGGGACAAGAATGGCTGCATATTTATAAAAAGCAAAAGCAGCTCTCGAACATTTCAAATTCTACACAATAAAGCAAGTTCCCCGAGAACAAAATTCGAATGCAGACGCCCTAGCCAGGCTCGCCACATCAACCGAGGTCAACGAGCTGAATGTTGTGCCAATCGAGCATCTATCGACACCCAGTATAAGCGAGCCCGAATAGGTAGATGTCTGCATGATTAACTCCGAGCCAACCTGGATGACCCCAATAGTTGAGTACCTTGAAACCGACATTCTCCTAGTAGAACGAACCAAGGCTCGAAAACTAATGTATCAGATTCCCAGATAAACTATTATGGAAGGAAGACTATATCGAAGAGGATACTCTATGCCACTACTCCAATGTGTGACTCCACCCAAGGCTAAGAAGATCCTAGAAGAGATACATGAAGGATTATGTGGGGACCACACTGGGGGGCATAGCCTATCTAAGAAAATTATACGCCAAGGATACTTCTGGCCCACTATCAAAGCAGACTCATTTGATTATGTCAAGAGATGCGATAAGTGTCAATGGTTCGCCACAATCCCTCGAGCTCCACCTTCCGAGCTAACTATGATGACCTCCCCATGGCCATTTGCAGTCTAGGGAATTGACCTCATAGGCTCGTTGCCAACTGGCAAAGGCGGAGTTAAGTATGCAGTAGTCGCGGTAGATTACTTGACAACGTGGACTGAGGTCAAACCTTTGGAAACAATTACCTCAAAGAAAGTCTTGGACTTTGTGGTGAAAAATATAATATGTCGATATGGAATGCCAAGGAAGATAGTATTGGATAATGGTACCCAGTTCGATAGTGAACTGCTTACTAACTTTTGTGAGAAAAATGGGATAATAAAGAGCTTCTCCTCTGTGGCCAATCCCCAAGAGAATGGCCAAGTCGAGGCTGTAAATAAAACCCTGAAGAGTTCTATAAAGAAAAAATTGGAAGAAGCTAAGGGAAAATGTCCCGAAGAATTACCCCAAGTCTTGTGGGCATATCGGACCACAGCTCGTACTTCAATAGGATATACCCCTTTTTCTCTGGCATATGGATGTGAGGCTATGCTGCCAAATGAGGTCGAAATACCCACCATTCGTAGCCACGCTTATGATCAAACCTCGAACAATTCCCAACTCAAAGTAAGTCTAGACCTAATCGAAGAAAGACGGGATGAGGCTCAGCTAAAAAATGCAGCTTATCAGCAGCAAGCCACCCAGTATTTCAATAAAAGGGTTCGAGACAGAAAATTCGGTTTGGGAGACTTGGTGCTAAAGCGTGTGTTCTTAGCTACGCGGGACCCGACTGCTGGCGTGCTCGGGCCTAATTGGGAAGGATCTTATCAGATTGAATCGGTTATCCGACCTAGCATCTACAAATTAGCAAGATTGAATGGGGATTTGGTACTACGAGCATGGAATGGTGAACATCTACGACCTTACTATCAATAGTGTAGGAATGATGTCACTTGTAACCATACTTGTTTTTCTATACTATGCTTTTGTTAATAAATTGTTCAATTTCGAATAAAGTCCATTTTCGTCTCAATATGCTGTATTTTTTGCCAACTCTCTTAATTTAATAACCTATGGTCACACTCATAGGATATTAAGGGGGCATTAGTGGTATATATACCGTAAGCTTGAAAAAATAAAATAGCATACACGAAAAAAAATAAAAGTGTTTGGATATAACCAAATACGCGAGCTAAGATAGTTTGGACATAACCAAATTATTAAAGAATTAAAGTGTTTGGATATAACCAAATGCGCGAGGCAAGGTAATTTGGATGAAATCAAATGCGCGATCTAGACATAACTAGATCAAAAATATTTGTGTGTGGATATAACCAAATACGCGAGCTAAGATAGTTTGGACATAACCAAATTATTAAAGAATTAAAGTGTTTGTATATAACCAAACGCGCGAGGCAAGGTAATTTGGATAAAACCAAATGCGCGATCTAGACATAACTAGATCAAAACTATTTGTGTGTAGATTACGAACCAAAAACACAACCTAAATAAGTTTGGAACAAACCAGCTAAAACTAATCGATAGAAAGTTGGAATATAAATAAACCTACTTCAAGCTAAGTTGAGATCGAGCCTGGAATATCTTGCAAAAAGATAGTTTCGACCTCATAACATTGGGGAGCTACCCGAGGACAAGGAAAAGTAACTAGAAAAGCAGGATATAACTAAACCACCTACATTACACGCCATATGAGTACTTTCAAGTGCATGGTAAAAGTAAGTTCTGACCTTTATAAGTAACGAGATCAGATACAGATACATCGGGTAAATTGTGCATGAATGCATTGAAGCTCGAGCTTAAATCCATCACGTGTTTGTATGAATAAACAGGCATAAGGACACTTTTAATGTAAAATGCTTGAAATATTTCGACTTAAGAAATGTAGAGCAAAAATATTAAAGTAAAGTCAAATATGGTATTATAAATATCATAAGAAAATAGCTCTTTTATGAGCTATAAATTGTCTTAGCCCCAAGGGCATAGAAAATGGAAGATAAAAACTATTACAAGGGGTTCAAAGGGACGCAACCCCGAGTCGAGATTTTGGAGGAAGGAGCGCCCTCCTTAGCCTTCTCAGCATCCTCCTTGGCCTTCTCTGCCTCCTCCCGAATAGCCTCCTCCGCATCGAGCCAAGCCTACCATTTGGCCACGAGCACTTCCTCAAAAGAGCCTAGGAAGATGGTATCAAGATCGGCGTTACTGGCCCAGATCCTGTACATGGCGAAGTCAACCGCCCGATCTTCTTTTCCTTGAACTCTTCGAGAAGATGAGCCTTTTTTCCCTCCATTATCTCAAAGGTGGCCTTTTTATCCTCCTCGAGCCTGGCATTTAGCTTCTCGAGCTCGGCTATCCTGGCCTTCATCTGCCCGGCTTCAGCCTCCATCTCTGCCTTTGCGGCCTTGAACTCGTCAGCGAGCTTAATTTGAAAATCCTTCGACTCTTGGGCATAGGACATGCTCGAGTGGACCTCGTTGTTCAACTTATAATTACGTTGAGCAAAGGAAATAAGAGACTGAAACACAAACAAATCCTGTTAGAACACATGCTAAGCACAATTACAACAAATGGTAAGGTGAGAGAAGTTACCACAGTAGCGAGCTTGACACTCTTGTCATAAAGGGTGTTGCAGTCCCGAGCATTGTTCAAAAACTGCCACTGGGGAGCCTCGAAGCTACTGATGCTCTGGCCTACTCGAGACAGGACGTCCGAGCCAAGTGTAGCTCCATGAGTCCCAATAGCGTTGTCGACGACATACTCATCAACATGAGTAAAAATCGACAACAGGCGCCCTTTGGATGCTGGTTTCTTCGGAGGAGGGCTGAGCGTGGGGAGGATCTTGATGGCAGGAGGCAGGGTGGAGCATCTGTGGTGGAAGCTTCGACCTAGGAGACAGGACCCATGACCGGGCTCGTAGCAGTGGGAACTGGAGGAGGAGGAGTCTTCTCGGTCCTCTTAAGGACCTTGGCAGGATGATCTGACTTTTGCGAGGCTCTCGGGAGCCTACTCCTCTTGGCCCCCTTGCCACTGTCAAGCACGGTGTCGAGATCGGAATCCATGGTACCTGCATAACCAAATCACATTAGAAGACAATCCCAATAAGCGTAATACAGATAGTCAAGGAATAAAAGGACAAGTAATGAGGAACCTAACTGGAACTCTCCCCCAAGCTCGTTCTTGGCGACCATGTAATTCCCCCATCTTCGGAAGAGGCAGGGGGAGTCCCTTCCCTATATGTTGAGGTTAACCTCGAAAGGTCCCTATAATCATTTATCCCATACTGGACGACTATTCCATCCCAGACTTCGTTTAAACTATACATTGTGTCATACTTCCCTAGCCAGCTATCAAACCTATGGACCCTATTATCTACCCAAGACCATACATAAAAATTATCCCTATCATCTGAGCATAAGATCAAGATATTGGGCTTATGCTTAAGCAGCGAAGGAGACCATAAAGCTGAGCTAAGGATGACCGTACATCTGTCACTTGAGCTCGAAGCCTCGTCATTGGCCTCATTCCCTGAGCACGGACTCCTAGGACAACGAGTTGGGGATCGGGCCTTAGAGCTTCGCCTCGGAGAAAGGCTACCGGTTGGAAGAGGCATGAACTCCCAATTTGTGTACTTCTTGTTGGACCAATCATTTGTGGATTGATCCTTTTCCAGGAGACCACAAGCTCGAAGCCTATCTTCATAAAGAAGATAGGAAAGGGAGCGCCTACCATAAGGGAGTTGGAGCAAGGCTTCCTTGTGATCCTTCATCTCATCGGTGGGAGTAGGTCGATAATAGTTGGCTGAAGAATTGAAGGTGTTATGAGTGGTTCGAGCATAAATAAAAATTCAAGCATGAAAAGAAAATGGTCGTATACTTACGAATTTGCCTGAACGAATAATATCTCGAGGGAGCCAGGCCGTCCATCCAGAAGAACGCAAGTTTGAAGTTGGGGGGATGGTTCGGCAGGTCTTCAAAGATTTTCTCTCTCGGGGATAGCTCGAGAGGTAATAGAAGCCATCTCCTCCCCGAGCTCGGGAGGGGTTGCTTTTAAAAAAAAAGAGATACAAAATCTCTTTTGGTGAAGGTCCTTCCCACTTTAGCTTGTGGTAAAGTGACCTCAGAGCTGACAAAACCCTGTATGAGTTGGTGTTGAGTTAAAAGGGAGCGAGCCCGAAAAATTCAAAAAAATCCTTGAAAAAGGACTTCAAGGGCAATAAGGCCCCTGCCCTCATATGCTCATGGCTCCAAGCCGCATATTTCAACTTACTGTCGAGATTACCATATCCCGGGGCGCGACAGCTTCACTCGTGGGAGGTTGGAGCTCGACACCTCAGCGAGCTTGATAGTCCAATTCCGTGGAGGGCCAAAATATCAGAGATCTGCCCTAGTGAAGAAATCGAGCTCCAATAATGCTCGACCTCGAAAAATTCTCCCCTTGAGGTGGGAATAGTGATTGGTTGCGAAGTAGACGGGGGATTTGATGGTTCTCCCATCAGTGAAAATTAGAGATCACCTGGTTTGAATGCGATCGTCGCTTTAAGAGTGGGGTCGATGGGGATTGGTCTAGGCTCGGGGTCTAGATCTGGGTAGATGGTGTCCCTAAGTCTCTTCCTTTTCCTCTCTTCGACCTCGTCGATTTGACGTCGAAAGTGAGCTCGGGTATCTTCTTGCCCACGCCGTAGTTCGTCCTTCCGAATCAAGTGCTGATTCTGGGTAAAAGGTGACTCCGAGCTCGGAGTTGTCGGTGAGTAAGGAATTGCAAGTTTTGACCCCCACCGCTTTTCCAAATTCTACGACATCTAGCAAGAAAGGAAAAAGGTGAGGGCCAGATGAACAAGAAGATTAGTAATAAAAATCAACATAGTCTGAGCTCAAATGCTCGAGACTATGGAGTGAGCTCGGTCAAAAGAGCGAGAATCGGCTCGGAGCGTGTATTCCACATAAAGGGGAAAATTGGATTTACTTTTTAAGAATCCCGGATTTTCAGGGAAAAAGTTGGCGGTTATCCAAAAAGTAATATTTTTGGGAAACGTGCAATTTGAAAACCCTGATCTTGTACCCAGTTTCTTGGTCTACACGATATGATATCTGAAATCTAAATAACACAGCAAAAGAGCCATATTTGTATCTTTTATGCAAAATCTGGGTTTAAAAATCCATAACGTCAAATAAGCTTACAAATTACACAATATTGAATAAAGCTTCGTAGTACTAAACTAGTACCCAAAGTGCAACAGTAACATAAACGTGCATGGAAAAACAAAATATATACACAGGCATACGAGGCTAAGAACAGATACTTACACAATGTAGCTGGTGGGTACAGAGAAATTGATGACTGAAGGAGTGGTTGCAAAGACGATCTCACGGAGTTGAATAAGCCAACATTATTTTGTTTTCTTGGTTTGGAGAACATGCAAGAACTGGGAAAATTCAAATTCTGGTTTTCCCTCTTTTTCCTCTGAAAACACAAGGCGAGAAAGTGAAATGAGGAAGACGATGGGGATGTATTTATAGGCCCCAGGGAATGTCAAAGGCCGGGCTGATCTGAGCCATTAGCCAGATTTCATATTCGATACGACGGTCAGGGACAAATGAGATGATGGCACCATAAAGTTGGCAGGCGAACAAACGTGGGGATGGTACCAAGGCACTCAAGTACTCTGATTAGTCAATACCTGGCTGACGCGTGTCCACACTTGAGTGCAACTGATGGTACGATTTCCAAGAAGGGCAGTTCAAAATTTTCCTTCTCACGGGATTCGAACTGATACTTTTGAGGGGGCAAAATATTACACCCAGATTTCAAGAGAAGAAGTTATGACCCCGAAAAATGGGCTCGCCAGGTATGAGCTTGAAATATATGCAGGCATTATATGGTTCAACAGTAAAACCTCTCTGAAGTAATATAACGAACTCGAGGATGTGTAACCTCGAATATTCTCCGAGCTCGCGATGGGCAATGGCACGACACTTGAATATACTTTTTACCGATTGTCTTCAGATGAGATAGCTCGAGCTCGGGATGTGTAAGCTCGGATGTGACAGCCTCGTCAGCACCTACCTATCCCAAGCAAAGCGTGAAGTTGGGTGGCAAGCTCGTGATTGACCCATAGTCTTGACAGACTCAGTGCCAATTACTAATCTCGAAGATTTGATGAATCACCTGGGATAGCCCATTACGTGTGAATATGTTTATTGTTGTGTAATCCCAATATTTAAGGGATATCAATTAATCTGTTATCCATTCCCGATCTTCATGGGATGTTTCCATGTATATAGGAGATAATGCATTGAATATCATTATTTCAATTGATTTACGAAATATCTTCCCGAAATATGTGGGAATGCATTTTGCAACCTTCTCTATAAATAGAGAAGGAATCACCACTTGTAAATGACTGATTTCTGATTTCTAAAGGGAAAACTCTGGGTAATTAATCTCTGAAGAATTTCCAGAAAACTCCTAATTCTTTATAACATAGACTCATGGACTAGGTAGAATTAACTACTGAACCACGTAAACATCATCTTGTTTTTCTTCACTATTCATTCGCTTAATTGTTTTATTGTTTAATTGCTCTACAATTTATGTTGATGAAAAACGGCGTCAACAATTGTGAACACTATAATAAATTTATTTCCCTCAATCTTAATCCTCTCGTACTAGATTAATGTCACATTGATGAATTTGAGAATTTTCTGATATTTAAACTATTCATACAATAATATAAAACAATCAATATATGCATTTCACTTATTTATTTCATAAAAATATTGTCAATTATGTTTTAAAGGCACTATTCCTAACAGTTTAAATTTTAAGTTGTACACAATAGTAGATTAGTTGGAGACCAAATAAGTTTCACATGGAAAGAAGGAATAGAATAGGAAAAAAAAAGACTTTGAAGTGCAAATGTTGAGAGGATACACTAGAAGAAAAAGAGTGTCAAGATTTTGATCAACACAATAAGAAATAACACGGAGAAGAATGAGAAAACATCATATAATAATGTTGCTTCTTTTGTTCGCATACATTTTTTTATTAAGTATACACATTGTAAAGAAAATAAAGAATAACAAATAAATTGAGTTAATTGCGGCTAAACTTCTCAAATTTCATAGTTTGTTATACTTGAATATAATTTTTTTTTTAGACCGGAAAAACTATCCGAACATTCAAAACAGTGTGTCGTTACTAGCCCTAACGGTGTTAAGTTTCCGTCGGGGTTAATTGTGGCTAAACTACCTAATCATTATGGTTTGTTACACTTAAATACCCAATAATTTATATGAAAAAACTACCAAAACAGTTAAAATTTAATATAAATTATGAAAAATTACTAAATATAATCTTGATTAATTCTAAAACTAAAAGTAGTTTTATTTAATAAAAAAATATTTTTAATTGAAAAACTAAAAAAAATTCTTAAGTTCTTTTTTTAATTTTTTTTCTTTAGAATGGTTTTCATTTCGTTTCATTTCTAGTTAGTTTAAGTCTTTTAGAAATCAAAAATATTTTTTAATTATTTTTCTAGTTAAAAGTTTTTTAGCTATCATTTTTGCTTTAATTTTTTTTATTAAAAGTAATTTGTTGATTAAATGAAACTATTTTTTATTTTAGAATTAATTTAGGATTTTTTTAATAAAATTTTAGTTATTTAATTTTGTTAATTTAAAATCAATTTATATTAAATTTATAATTGTTTGGCTATTTAAGTGTAACAAACTATGAAATTTGGGTAGTTTAGCCGCAATTATCCTAAGTAGGGTGATAGTATCAACATATTGTTTGGGTAGTTTTGCTGTAATGAAAAGGTTTGGGTATTTATGTATAACAAACCATGAAATTCGGTTATTAGTTTAGTCACAATAATCCAATAAAATATAATAATAAGAAAAAGAATTTAAGAAATCGATACTCTTGTAAAATTTAGTATTGGTAGTTTAAAAATTCAAGAATTGGAATATACTCGTTATAGAAAAATAATATATTAAAGCTGAATTATAATTTAAAATACCTCAAGAAAATGATTTGTATATAAATATAGGGAAATTTTTCTGCAGGGCTTCAGAAAGAGCCCAGCCTATGGTGCTCTTGTGTATTTCTGACCTGTTGATAGTTTTTGGCGCGATTTTTTTTTTATGAAAGTGTATTTTGTAGTTATTTAGAGCATATCTTGCAAATTTTTAGAAAATTCTGAATAATTTACAATGCCAAAAACTAGGTTCAAACATATTTTCCACGCCAATAAAAAAATTAATTAGTCACGCGTGCAACAACATGTTTGAATATTGTTTTCGGCATTGTAAATTATTAAGAATTTTCTGAAAATTTGTAGGATGCTCTAAATAACTACAAAATACTCGGTCATAAAAAAATCGCGTTGAAAACTGTTCACGAGTCGAGAATACACAAGAGTCCCACCGGTTAGGCTCTTTTTGAAGCTCCCTATACTAGAATTTCCCTATAAATATATAGGGAGCTTAAGTAAGGGCATTAATTTTGCCCCTACTGTAGGCGCGTTTTCTATTTTCGACATTTAGAAAAACTATAACCCTATTTCATTTGACCACTTTTCTGGAAATTCAGAATAATTTAGAGTGCCGAAATCAGAGTTCAAACAATCTGTTTTTCATGCGTATAAAAAAATAAATCAGGAACTCGTGCAACTGACTGTTCGAACTCTGATATCGACCCCATAAATTATTCAAATTTTTTTGAAAATTAATAGAATATCTGATATAACTATACTGTAAGCCATCGTACAAAAATAATTAGATTATAATTTCTCTAAATATCAATAATAGGCAAAAGTGATGACTCTACCTAAGAATTTCGACAAATATATAAGACTTTTTGTTAGGTTTAGTTGAGAGAATATAATATGATATACTGAAGCCATTATCCATATTTCGTTCACACAGTCTTCTAATTTTTTCCCCATGGTATTCGATCTGCAGAATATTTGAGAAAATGAAGTTTCGTACAAAAACAATTTAAGGACAAGACATATCACCCAAAACGACACTAATTGGTTTGGATGATTGTTCAATCAAATCAAATTATCCATACATATTTAAATGTATATATATATATTCCTTTACATCAGATATTTGCTCTATGTAGATACCAGTAATATATGTAGATACCAGTAATATATAGTGTTCATCAAGATAGAAAGAATTAATTGTTTTATATTATAAGTTTATCTATATATATATATATATGTCTAATTGATCATTAATAAGCAATACTCAACTTGTCATTCTATGGATTCTAAGATGCTTCCAACGTGTACATTCCAAAGAGATTCTGATTATTAACTGGTCTTGAATTATTATTATTAATAATAATAATTAGAGAATGGCATAGTTAAAATCATAGTAATATTAGTTTCCATCTCAATCCATAACTATTAAAATAATTATATATAGGATAATTTTTTAATTGAGGCTTCACTTTAAGCCCTACCGGTAGGGCTCTTAGTGTTTCTCGACCCATGAGTAGTTCTCGGCGTCATTTTTTTTATGACTGTGTATATTGTAGCTATTTAGAGCATCCTGCAAATTTTCAGAAAATTTTGAATAGTTTACAGTACCGAAAACAAGGTTCAAACATGTTGTTTTCCACGAGCATAAAAAAAATTAGTCATGAGTGCAATAACATGTTTGAACCTAGTTTTCGGTACTGTAAACTATTCAGAATTTTCTGAAAATTTACAGGATGCTCTAAATAGCTACAATATACACGGTCATAAAAAAAATTGTGTCAAAAACTGTTCACATATTATAAACACTGAGAACTTAGAGTGAATACCTATAAAAAAAATTCCCATAATATATATATATATATTCATAGAACATATTAATAACTAAACGTCAAAAATCTTGAGTATAGTTTGACCGCAATCCCACTTGTTCGGGGCTCTTACAACACATTTGGATCATATCATATATGACTAATTTAATTATTATTATATTTTCTCTCTCTCTCTCTCTCATAAATGGGACCCAATATATAAATTACTGGACCAAAATGTCGTTGGACAGTATACATTCCATAATCTCTAATGATATGCTCGATCAAGCAATGCTATATGTAAAAACTAATCATATTTATAATTAATTCAACATGTACCACACATATCTATATATTTATATATATATACAGGGATGCCCTACCTAAAAAAATTCGTATATATATATATTTATATACGTATGCTTGTATTACTAAATATTTATGTTTATAAAACATTTTTCTTATTTTCTGTCTCTTCTTCAATCATAATTCTTATCATATATAGGATCCCACTCCAATATGATTTTAGTTTTTACTTTTCTATGGGATTTCTACCCTACCTGAATTTTGATTTATATATAGGGGTTATTTTAATTTTTAATTTTTATTTTACACACACACATACATATATATGTATATATAATGTGATGTTTAACATGGTAGATCGTTATTATTAATGTATATTAATCGAAAATGAGTAATTCTTTGGTATATCTCTAGTGGTAATGGGCAATTTGAAAAAGCATATTTCTTTTTTTTTATGCTGGGTGAAAGAGTATATTTCTTAATTAAGGTGTATCTCTAGTTATTGTTCGTGTGAAGATTCTTGCACAATTTGTTCCTGCTTGTTGGACAATAAAACATACATGTTTTTTTTTTGTTTTGTCGTGTTCTAGGCTATTTGACTAAACCTACAAATTGGAGCAACACGCAGTAGTGGTGGTCACTTTGAAAGATATGTGTACAAATTATGACAAAGTAATCCAGCAAGGCATTTCCATTGGAGATGATAATGAAAAACTCCAAATATTTAAAAGAAAAAGGCTAATCTGCATGGAAACCACTATAGAGCGGTTTGTGCTATTAATCAGGCAACAAAAATTAATGTTGGTTCTCCACGTAACTATCGTTGCACTATGCAATTTTGCACTTTGAGTTAGTGTCGTATAATATGGAGACATGCACTGAACAATAACTATACCCTAAATCTATACTTTAATTTGAAGATTTCAACTTTCCCACTACTGCCTTTGTTATTGGATTAGATATGTATATACACCTTTAATATTATTATTTAACAAAAAAATTCTGTATTAGGTTCTTTATTAAACGTATGGATATGATGAGAAAATAATTCACGTTTTAAGAATTATTCAAGTGGTCGGGATGAGGATGACTTCATTCAATATTTGATTCTCTATCAATTTTGTTCTATTATTCCAATCTGATATATTTTAAACGCATTAATATAGAGTATGGTGGATTCAGACTATCCAACGAAACAATAATATATATATCACAATATTTCTCTATTCTCTCTCTCAATCATGATAAGATCACTATATATAAATATGTGGGTGTGCATATATATATAAAATTTATACAGAAATATTAATGATCCCAATCAAGTTTCTATCATAGAGAGTTGCGTGTTTATATACATATATATGTATATAAGAGAACCTATACTATCTATGATATGTCATTCTCGATCAAAATATAGTATTTACAACTTCAATCTAAACAATGATAGACAGATCGTTTATTTTTCCACATGCATCTGAATAATTAATGTAGTATAATTATACAAATATATGTAGATAGATATGGAATAAATATTGATAATATTCTTCGTCATTGCTAATTGTGTTGGATTAGCAACAACACCTAATTAATTAGTTGTATAAGGAAAGCAACCAATGGGTATTTTCGATAATGGGTCTGACGGTCACCACACTAACTAATATGATTGGGATCACTCTTTCATTCAATGTTGTATTATATTTCTCTATGCTTGTTGACATCATAAGCATAACACCCTACGATACATCTAGCTATTCAATGCCATTGCATTCGCCACAGATGCTTTTCATCTTATTTATATATTTATATATAGAGAGAGAGATAGGTGAATTCTATGCATTTTATATTTAAATACAGAATAGATTGTATAAATATATAATTTAATTTTTACATAATAACATAAAATAAAATTCTAATTTTGTTGATAATAGAAAATTTTCAATATAATGTTACTGTGCCCCTTATCTACTTTTTCTTTTTATCTCAATAGGAGTGGAGACGTTAGGCTTGGAGAGCCATTCAACCCTTTAGAATGACGAAATTAGGATTTAAATAATTTATTGCACTCATGCTTATTTCAATATTTATGCACGCGTACAACAATCTGTTTGAATCCTGATTTCAGTATCAATTTATTCAAAATTTCTTGAAAATTTGTGAGAATATCTCTTTAACTACATTATACACCATCATGTAAAAAAAAAATTATAGCTTATCCATGTACTGAAAAATACTAAAAGTACCTATAGAAAGTTATTAAAAATAATCACTACTATTCGTACCCATATATATATATATATAGGCGGCCGATTTTGTGCCATTCTTGAAAAAAAAAATGGAATGCAATCCTTTGTACGGAATGAGTAGGTCCCACGTACTTTATTGATTTTTTAATTGTATTGAAACCATTTAGTGAAAGTTTTGTTGACTGGTTGGGTTTTTTTATTTCATATTTTGTTAAAAATTTAAAGTTTAAAAGTACAAGATGTGACAGTATTCAGACGCAAGTACAACAGGTGGTGGGTCTGTAGTGTCAATGGGGTGGACATTATTATTTTAACGTTGGTACATTTATGTGCAAGAGATTTATAATATTTTGAAAGTACATAATAATACGTACTGTGAACGTTGAGTAATACAAATGAGTACATTAGGGTGAATGTTGAACCACATTGAGTGTTTTGAGAATATTCACAGAATGAATAAAATGCATGCAAATGACCTTTTTTATTTGAATTTTTGTTGAATATATATTATTAGAGTAGAAATAATTTAAGGTGAAATGATTGTATATAACTTGAAATTTAAAATAATAAATTGTAAATAATAATTGATTTTTGATTTTTAGTTTTTTTCTTACAAGAAGTATGATGTTATTAAGATGTTAGAGTGTCATTTTTAAGATTAATTTCATTACAATTGTTTATTTACCAAAAATAAAGATAAATTTAACTTGGACTTAAAGTTATAATGTGCCACAAAATTACCAACATTCTTAACTAACGTACTTAAAGATAAGGAAATATAGAAGATACAAACTGAAGCGGTCCTTAGAGTTATAGCACAAGAAGCAGTAGTAGCATAGAGAAGAACTAGTAATAGAAGAAGTTCTATATGGTATGATTCTAGTGTTGACTCTAGTGGATCAGGGACGTACGCGTTTGTGAAATCAGAGTGTGAGTAGACTCCGAGGTGAACCATTACTAGATAAAATGCCTTTAGCAAAGTTTTTTTTCTAACTAAAAAAATATAAAAGGTAACACTTGTTAAAGTGTTGCCTCCTAGATTGTTGTCAAAAGGTAATTGTTATATCCATTTTTGGAATGTCACTACCCATCGGCCTAGATCATGCTTAAGACCCAGTCACTTGTAACTTTGTATAATTTTTGGGCAAAGCCCAATAATTTAAGTTCACACTCAAATGTAACCCTAACACTTCAATATAAATAAGATGAGTATGGACCAAGAAAAAGGGAGAGAGAGGAAAAAGAGCGGCAACATTTTACAGAGAAAGCTCTTCATCTTCAATGGAGTCAAATAACTAAATACAAATGTAATCCATGACTTGCAAGATTAATGACAGTGACTAAGTGGATGTAAGCCATCTTTTTATTGGGGCTGAACTACTATAAAACTCTCTTATCCATTATTTCTGGGCACTAGAAATATCTCATATACTTTACTTAGCTCTCACAAACGAGTTAACGAAAAAACGAGTCAATAATAATATTCTAAGGTAACACTTGTAAAAGTGTTGTCTTAAGTAGTATTTAAATGCTTATAAATGAGATATTGCAACACTTTTCAAAACACACACACAAATATATATATATATATATATATAGTAGCACTTTTATTTATAGTATTGCTATTTATAAGTGTTTTAACTAAACTTATTGCAACACTACATTTAAATGCTCAATTATTATTTTAAATAATTTTCTTCTGATTATTTTATTAAATATGATCAAATGATAGTATACAATAGAAAATTCAATAACAAAATTAATTTTTTTTAATTATAGCAAAATCAAACTTACAAAGAAATTAAAACATTAATAATTAAAATTAAAGAAAAATTTTAGGACAAATACAAAGAAATTTAAGTACAAAATTTTTAAACTAATACTCAATGTAATAATAACAACAATGCTTTTAATTATATACATGTTTACAAATATTTGTAACAATCTACTTGTGTTGATGATCATTCGAGAAGTTGAATGCGTGGTCCACACATAGTCGATCCAAGTGAGTATGCTGGGTAAAAACTACAAGAAAAAACACAAGATTTATCAATAAAAAAAATAACGCTTACTTATTTCACTAAAAACAATTAATAATTTAATTGAACTAGTACAAAATCATTCTATATGTTCACTAATTAGTAATGAGCTATAATAATAAACGATGGAAATTCTCTTTTTTATTTTAAAATTATTTAATGTATTTTAATTATGTGTGTAGTGCACAAAATTAAAAAGAACTATAGTTCATATAATTATGAAAAATGAGAGAGCGGTCAAAATCAATATGTGATATATTTCGCATGATAATAATAAAATAATAAGATCAAAGTTTAATATTTAAAGATAATAATAAAATAATAAAAATGACATAAAAATAAATAAAAAAGTATAACATTTATGGTGATGCAAAATATGTATCATGTTATATTATGTGCTGAATTTGGCATAATTTTTAGCATGTGCCAAATTTAGCACAACTTTTGGCACACCATTGGAGCAAATATTTTCTAAACTGAGCTATATTTTTTAGCAACGCATCACCAGCATATCGCTCCATTAAAGATGGTCTTGTGCATATAAATCACCAAGAACATGTTTTATTATAAAAATATATATTATGTAATGTTCAGTCATTGTTATGGAGGAATTCCAAAAAAATAAAATAAAAGTTTAATAACAATAATAATTTGAAATAATTAGATAAAAAAAATCAATAAATGTAACTTATAAAGCCTAGTTAGAGACATCTTTGATAGTAAGCACTACAAGAAATTGGGGTTTTTCCGGCAATTAATTTCACCGCACCCCAAAATTCGCCGCAAATAAGTTACCGCAAAAAGGTCGTTGCAAATACCATTATTTGCAGAGAATAAAATTTCCCTCGCAAATAACCTCATTATTTGCGGCGAACATACCATCACAAATAATTCTGGATTTGGTCGTAATTGACCCTTATTTGCGACAAAAATGTAAAATAACTCGCCGCAAATACAATATATTTTCGCCGCAAACAGTGTAACAGAAATAAAACAAATAAAAAAAAATCAAATTTAATATATAATAAAATTTATAATCAGAATTGTAGTCTCCATGAATTGATATGAAAATAAACCATACAGTATAATATTAATAATTGTCTTAATAGTATTAAAAAAAATAAAAAAAATACTATTTGATTGCATGATCATCATCGTCTAAGTCATCTGAAAATAAACCATACAGTATAATATATAATCTATCCTAAGTTGATTGCATCATCATCGTCTAAGTCATCTGGAAACTGAATGACGGGGGTGGTGGAGATTGTAGCAGAGGTGCTGACGAAGACGCACCATTTATAAATGTGGATTGAGGCGGGAATGGTGGGGGAACATGTGTAGGTATGTCATCTCTGAACATATGTGAAGGCGGTGGTGGAGCTTGTGAAGGTGCAGCCGCATATATCTCCCACCATTGAGTTACCTCATCCGATCTCATTATTTGAGGTGGTGGGCGAGATTCAGGAGGGAGGCATTGAGACAGAAACTCAATATCTTCTTTGTATTGTCTCAGCAAGTTAGCCATCGCCTGTCCCATACTGTTATTATTATCATTGGATTGAGGAGGCTGAGTGTATGACGACGACTATGCCCAAGCTTGAGATTGACTTTTGGAGGCCTTTTTCCCCTTTAATGTGCGACCAACTCCTCGTTCATGCCCGGGACGTTCCCCCAATAATTTTCTCATGATCATCCTTTCGTCAACCGAACTTCCTTCATCAGAAATAGAAGACGGGACTTGCTGGCTCTACGCTTCAAAATCTTTGTACATTTTTTACAGAAAAATATTAGTAATACACCAAGATAAGTCTTACATAGTCCATTTTCACTTGCTTATTGACGAATTCTTCTTTATCCTTGCAGGTGTGGAATTGCTTCCAGCTTTCAATGTAACCCGGTACATTCCTAGATTCCGGGTTCGCCTGAACACAAAGAACAGCTTATTAGATAAATAATTTTTTTTGTTACTTACTCTATCATGACGAGTCGCCACAAATGACTTCGATTCTTGAGTAGCAGGATACTTCATCAAATCCCTATTGGCCTGATTCTTCTCTGCCCATTTAATTGATTTCTCATCCAATCAAAAGGCAATGCATTGTTTCCAATATTGAGCATTAACACCACTGTGGGGGTTGTTGAGGGCTTGCTCTAAGTTCTTATCATCACCATAAAATTTCTTGAAGTCACCTTCCTACTCGTTTTCCTATCACAATATTTGACGCCAGCATCATCATCTATAGCCTCAATAATATGATCATAGTTTGGCCGCCCTGCTATATCTAAATAATGCTACATTTTGAAAATAAAAAATATTAGTAAAACAACGTTCCTCCAAAACATATATTATTTAGAAACATATTTGAATTATTTACCTTTACAGTGGTATAAAGCAATTGTTTGTATTGATTAGACACTGATTTTCATTTTGGAAAATATGGTGGTAATTTGTTAGTCACGGTGTTCCCAACTAAACGTGTGAACCATGTTCCATGCTTACCCAATGGCTTATAAATGTCTGGGTCAAAAGTTAGTAGAATTGGTTTGCCAGCTTTGCGCCTTTCCTTTTCAAGTTCCTGACCCATTCCTCCTCCACGCCCTTTATGCGGAGCTGTATTATTTATTTGTAGAAAAAAATAAAAACATTGATAAATAATAAAATACAATCACTTAATTTTTTTAAAATTAAAAAAGAGTAAATTTCATTACCTGACTGAAAAGATGAAGGGATCCTAGTAGGATCAGGGGGAGGATCATCACCTGCATCTCCACCATGAGAGCTTGTGACATCTGCTGACATCTTTATAACAAAAACATTTATTGAAATATGAAAAAATTAGTTAGTGTTAATGTGAGACACACATTGGCTTAATAAAAAGAGACATATTATTATTTCTAAACATAATGTTTTGTTACATATATGAAATCAAAATTCTACTACATAGAGTAATCACTATCATCAATACTTGAAGCTACATTAATGGGATACAAATTATCACTATTGTCATCACTAATGTCTTCAAGCAGTTCTTCTTCATCATTTGCTCCTCCTTCTTCATCATCATCATCCTTATCATCATCGTTAATAAAACCTTCATCGCCAATGTCATGGTCTTGTTGAGTAGTAGTAGAAGGACGAGACACAACGTCAACATGTTGAGCTGGTTTGTTAGACTGTTGCACAGTCAACTCTCCCAAATCAACAGTTAGGATGAAATTTGATGAGTTCTCGACATGGACAACATCAATATTAGTGTTGACTTCATTAGCCTCCGGAATATCCCAAACATGTCTATGATTCACATATTGAACCACCTTTTTCTTCAGCAACAGATACTCCACTATGTTGTGTAATGCGATTCTGATCTCGATTATCGATCATGTGTCACAAATTTAACTCCATTCACAATACAAGCTTGGTAGGAATAGGCAAGAAAATCTGGCCTAGATGCTAAAGCTAGTAATTCATCTGTGCAGTTAGGCGACCCGAGTTGGTGCAACTTAAACATCTATATATAGATTAAACTTAATTTAAGATACTGGACAATAAAACGATATACAATGTTTGAGTAAATAATTTGGTAATTACAAAATACCTTCTTATGAAACCATGTACGAAACTCCTCATTCTGTAACTCCCCATGATTAACAGATAGAGGACGTTGTCAGATCTCGATTAGGTGTTCACTATTAATTAACATAGTGAACATATTAGAATTAATGATAACAGTTAGATATCACCAAATTTAATTTTATTAAAGAACTTACTCCAAATAACATTGAATTTCAGGAGAATTGTTGAGATGAACCACTCAATTATGTTGTGGGTCTCCTAAACTAAACTCACTAGATGTCTCTTACTGAGTAGACGACATTGAGATTGAAACACTAAAAGTTGTCGTGGGACATAGACTATATCTTCATTCCAATCAAGACGACTAAATTTTGTTTCAACACATTTGAAATACATGGAGCAAAATGTCAAAGCCTCATCCACAACATATCCTTCTACTATAGACCCTTCTGGACGAGCTTTATTCCTGACATAGTTTTTTAATTTTTTCATGTACCTTTCGAAAGGAAACATCCACCTCATAAATATAGTGCCTCCTAATATAGCTTCGTCAGGCAGATGCAATACCAAATGGATCATTATATCGAAGAATGCTGGAGGAAAAATCAACTCCATCTTACATAAAATGATAATCAAATCTTGTTTTGCTTTCTCCATGTCTTTTATGTTCAACGTCCTATAACACAACTGTTTGAAGAAATTGCAGAATTCCATGATTGTGCCTGATATGAATTCTGGTAGAAACTTTCAAACACCTGCTGTAAGCAACCGTTACATTATCACATGACAGTCATGAGACTTTAACCCAGTAATGTTTGTGTCATTATCAATTACTTTAATCTTTAGATTGGAAAAAAAACCATCTGGCAACTTAACTCCTTTTAGAAATTGACAAAATTGGTGCCTCTGTTCAACAGTCAAAACGTACGGAGCATGCGACTTCAGTAGCTTTTTGTTCTGATCTTCGTAGATCTACAACTATTTCCTACATCCCATTTTCTTCAAATCATGTCTTGCACTAGTAGTGTCCTAAGACTTATCATTGTCTAACAATGTTCCAAGGAGACTGCCACATATATTTTTCTCGACATGCATCACATCCAGATTGTGTTTCAACAGGTTTGAACTCCAATATTCAAGTTTATAGAATATACTTTTTTTTTCCTCCAATTACTTTCATATGCACCTCGTTTGCGCTTCACACCCCCAAAACTATTATGTTTATTGGGAACTTGAGGTGGTAGAGCATTAACTTGCTCTAAAAAAATTTGGCAAGTAAAATGTCTTGGACGATCTCTCTTCTCAACCTGACCGTTGAATTCTTTGTTCTTTCTATACTTATGATTATTTCCCAAAAACCGTCTATGACCAACATAAGATGTTTTACCAATCACTTGGATGGATGAAGTATCTTCATTACATGTTGGACAAGATTTTTATCCCTGCCCACTCCATCCAGACAAACTATTGAAAATCATTAATCGTCCACAAAAGTGTCGTCTCATCTTAAACAATTCATTCTTTCTGCCATCTCTTGTGTCAACTCCGTTAGTCCATAAATCCTTTAACTCATTCACCAACGGCCTTAGAAATACATCCATGTCCTTACCAGGTGATTTTGGCCCCGAAATCAAAAGAGTCAACATGAAATACTCCTCCTTCATGCACGACCATGGCGGTAGATTATAATTTGTCAAAACCACTAGCCACATATTGTACGATAGACTCATGTTGCCAAATGGATTAAACCCATTAGCAGCCAAACCTAAACGAACATTTCTAGCATCTATTTCAAACTCTGGATGTCTGGCGTCGAAGTCCTTCCAAGCAGCCCCATCAACAGAATGATGCATCACCCCATCTTCTTTCAATCTCCCCGTATAATGCTATACCATATCCTTTGCTGTATGCCTTGAGCTATACATTCGTTTTAATCTGAGGGTTAATGGAAAGTAACGCATCACTTTATGCAGAACTTTTTCTCTTTCGTCCTTTCATTTTTCCATCTACTACTATTCCCGCATATCAAACATGAATCTTTAGTTGCATCCTCATTATAAAATAAGCAGCAATCATATTTACACACATGGATTGATTGGTATCCCAACCCTAACTTACTCAGTTTCTTGCATCATAGTGTGTTGGAGGAATTTTATTGTTTTTCGGAAATACAAACTTTAGTAACTTCAACAATTCATCGAAGGAATTTTTTGGCCACTTACCCTTAACTTTCAAGTGCATCAAATTTTCCAAAAAGTTAAGGGATGATATCCAATCACGACTCGGATACAACTCAGCTTCAATCTCGTCAAACAACTCATCGTAATACTGACCCATTCGACTGTCATTCGCCTCATCTGCTTCCTTTGTATTTGTCGGTAAGATGAAATCGTCAATGACGTCGATCATCTCATCTGTATCTTCATTATCCTCGACTACCTCATCGACAACAACTTTGTCCAACTCTCCATGGAAAATCCATTGTTGATAACTTTTTTGAAAACCCCATCGAAAGATATGTCCCTCTATCATATCTGGGCGATGGAACCTTGAGTTTAGGCATTTCAGACATGGACATCTAATATTTTTGTCACAGTCTTTGTGTTGCTTTGCCAAATTCATAAATACTCGGAAACCATTCCAATACTCATCACTATTACGATTTCTCAAATACTTCCAACTCTTATCGATCGGCATCTACGATACATGAATAAATCAAAATTATTTCGTTAAACTACATGTGTGTGCACCCTATAATCCACATTTTCACTATATTTCTATAAGGGTAAGAACCTATCCCATTCTGGTTTACTGTGTACATATAGTGTGATCTATACTCTTAATATTGTTTCATATCGGTACAAATTTCGGCAGCACCTCCCCATAGTTCTCATAAGTGGGTAAACTAAAATTAAGTCTACTCACTTACAAGAACAAATAAGGAGACATATACAGAAAGTTGTACTTATGAAACAATAAAATGAGCTATAGATCAAACTATACGTATACAGTAAACCCAAACTATCCATGCAGACACATACCTTCCTTAATAATTCGGAGAAGCGTATTTAAGAGTCCTTACTGACTCAGTCTCTTCGAACGGGTCTACACTTTTTGTGATTAAAAATAATAAAGAAAATATTATCACTAGGTGATAATTTATAACTCTTATATCCTATCTTTGGTCATAATTTTATGACCAAAGAAAAAATAACAAAAATTCAATATTTTGTCAACACATTTTATGATATCTTACGAAGACTTATGATTTGCTCAAATTATGATGTCACACATTTTAAGATTATTGTAAAAAATTTAATATTAAATGTTATTATATAATTACATGTGTATTTATGAAGTACAACTTATTCGAGTTTAGTTTTATTCAATTCATATTGTAATTATTATTTAATTATTTTCAAATTATTTAATTGTTAATTTTATTATTTACTTATCTTAAGTATTATTAAATTAATACTTTATCATTTCTGGGATCTTATTAATTATTACATTATTATTTTATTATTTAATTATCTTATTAATTAATAAATTAAATTTTTATTATTTACTTATCTTATTAATTATTAAATTAATACTTTATTATTTAATAATTAAGCCTTACATTAATTTTATAATGATTGATATTAATTTCTAAACTTAAAAGTTTATTTCATTTTTTAAATTATTTATAGATAAAATTGATTAATTATTATTTTTTAAAGATTTTTACTTATTATTATTTTAACTTCTATAATTACTAAAATCTAATTTTATTTGTTAACATTTTATTTGAATAAATTATAAAGTTAAGTTATCTCAATTGATTAATTTAAATCTTCATTTTATAATAATTCATAATTTTATTAAACATTAAATTTTACAAATTTTTTAATTTTTAAAATTTTATTTTATTTCTTTAAATGTTAAAATCTAATTTTATTGTTATAGTTTAATTTTTATAATTTATTTAATTAATTTAATCTTACATTAATTTAAACTTTCATTTTATCATAGTTATTTTGTAATTTTATTATTGAAAAATTTAATTTATCCTATAATTTAATTAAATAAAAATCTACTCAAATTTTAGCAGCATAACAACTATATTTCTACCTATCCCAACATTTAAAACTCTACAAATAATACTTAAATCCAGTCCCAGAACATACAAAGTATTTAATTAAATAAAATAATTCAAACCAACATATTTTTTTTTACTCACATATTACTAACATCAAACTTTTTAAATTAAATAAACATCAAACTTTTATCCTAACAAATTAAACTTATAAATTAGTTTACATCAAACTTGCAAAATTAATTTTAACTAATTAATTTTGAAACCATGAAACCAATAATCCAAACACAATAATATTTTTTTCCTATTACTAACTTAATTAATTTTCTTATAAAAATATTAACATAACAAAATTTATATGTATACCTCTCGGCAGTGAGTTGATTAGGCAATAGTGACTTCTCGGGAGTGAGCAGTTGTGGCACTCCGGCATAGCAGTGGTGGTGGTGGCGGCAACATTATAAAATGAAAGTTAGAGGGATTATACATAAAAAAAATTAAAAGGATAACAAAAAATGAGAGAGTTAAGAGGGACAATACCTATGTTGGCAACGGCTCCGGCAGTGGTGGTGATGGACAATTTTCGGCAGTAGTGGTGGTTTTGAAAAAAATGGGTTTTGAAATTTTTTTGGAGAGAAGAATTTTTTTTCTTCTGCTTTTTCAAGAATAAAGGGGTCGGGGTGGGGCGAATGGGGTCGGGATGGGGTAGATGGGAGCGGGTGGGGGTCGGGGTGGGTGTTGGTCCCAAAAGAGGGTGTTTTAATATTTAAACTCGCAAGTGCACAAATCGTTTCAGAATATAATGTTCATGTAAGTACGAGGTCGAAACCATGGGAGTTGACTAACATCAAAAGAAACTATTTCAAACAAAGGAAGAATATTCTAACCTAGTTCCAAATATTTGATGAGATTTTGTTTTAGAAAAATAAAAGACAAGTAATAAAAAGATTTAAGATTAAATAGAAAAATGGTTTTCAAATGAGATATGTAAAATAAGATTATTAAGATATTAGAATCCACAAAATGCAAGTTCAATAGTATTTATAAGTATATTGATTCCCAAGTTTTGATATAGTTGAAATAAATCACACTATATATTTTTTTCAAAATATATTTTCTATTCAAGCACAAGTTACTCTTTCAAAAATGTAGGATTTTTCTTCACTTATATAAGATATAATTTCTAAGCATTAGTTGTGTTACAACCTAATGAAACTACAAAAAATCAAAGAGATTATGTTTAGGCAAAATGCGATACTTATGCTCTAAGAATTAGATGTGAACAATTTAATGAAAAACATTTAATCAAAGAATATCATATTTTTGCATAATGAAGAACTAAGTGTAATATGCTTTAACAATCAACACTAGATGAAAAATGCATATCTTTGATAGAAAAATCCATAAACAATGTTGTACAAATGGGAAATCAACATACAACAAAAAATACTATCTAGTTACATTTTGCTTCATCATCATCTTAATAACCTTTGAAAAAGATTAGAAGTTCATAAGTAGATTGAAATAAAAATTACAAAATAACATACTTGACATGCTCTTCAAAAGATGAAAATGGTAGAGAGAAAATAGTGAAAAGAAGAGAGAAAAATATGTGTAGAAGATGTTGAAAAGATGAAGAAGAGCTCCCCAAATGGTCTTACAAGACTCTATTTATAGGCAAAATATGGAAATTAAATTAATCAAATTAAAATAAATAAATTGATTAATTTAATTGTGTTGGGAAGTGGTAGGATAAATAGAGTAAGTGTAAGAGTATTGGAAAGATGAAATGTTTGGTTGGGTAAAAGATTAGTGAAAAGCTAGGGTAAAAAAATAAATTAGGATTGTTTATTTAGGTAAGAAAAATAGGGAAGAGTGAATTGATATTTGAGTGAAAAGAAGAAAAATATTGGGAAGAAAAATGTGACATTTTGGTCTTTTGGTGGCTATGTTGACAGCTTGACTGTCTTGGGGCGGTTTGGGCCATTTGGGCTATGGTGGGCCTGGAAGGAGAAGCAGGCGTGGGCCTTGCTGCTGAGGAGGAATGCTGGGCCGGAATTGCTGGAGTGGTTCGGCATATATGCAAGCTGGGAAGAGGCAGGCCCAAAGGAAACTCATGCAGTCTTGGGCGGGCTCAGGATGGCTGAATGAAGGCTGAAGCTTAGTGTGATGTTGGCAGCTGGAGCTTCAGGCATTTGGGTTGAGGAGCTGACAGCTGGCTCGGGTGCAACAGGAGGAAGAGGCATTTGAATTTGGCGTGGTTGACGCTGCTGGCTGCTGAAGGAAAATTGGTGAAGGCAGAGAGAAGGCTGGAGGCGACAGCTGGCGTTGATGGCTGGTGATGCTTGTCCGTACGGCTGGTAGGTGGAGCTTTGAGCAGCCTTGGGCGTGAGGTGGCAGCTGGGAGACAAGGTCTTGGAATGGGCCTGGGCCTGGCGTGGGCCAAAGGCTGGAAACTTGGGTTTGATTACAAAAATACCACTTTTATTTCTTCTTTTCCTCACTTTTTAAAGTCCAAAAATACCATAAATTTCCTACAAAATAAATATAAAATAAATCATAATAAAATATTTTCAACTATAAAATAAATCAATTTAATTCTTTGAAAATATTAATTATAACTTAATTTATATTTTACAATTAAGTTCAATAATACAACATTTTTTTTACCACTAACTTAACAATAATAATTCAATTAACATTTTACAACAAAATACTTATAAAAACACACAAAATTATATAAAATCATGATAGGACTACTAAATTCAAAATTACTTAAAAACTTAATAAATATGTTATCCGTAAAATTAGCACTGGTGACGTGGCAAGTGATCCCTAGACACGTGGCCGACACCTGGAAATGTTCTGCTAGAGTATCGACCAGATGATACATTAGAAGTAGTGCAAGCCTGTCTTACCTGCGACCAGTCTGGTCGATAGTTCCGTGTACAAGGCGACATTAATGGGAAGATCTTTATGAATCCCTAATTTATCTCACACAATCTCCTGAATATCCGATTATTCAGGAAAGAATATCTGTAACAATCTTTTGTAATCCCCCTTGAGCCTATAAATAACAAGAGATAGCTTAAGGGAGGGGACTTTTTTTGGCTTTTGAAATCGTGAGAGATTATAGTAATTATCCTAGGAATATTGCATTGTTCTTGAGAAAGTGGTGAAACTCATTGAACCCTAGTTCTTTGATCACTCTTCTGGTTTTATATCAACATCATTCTAAGTAGACGTAGATCATTACCAGATCCTGGGGCCGAACCACTATAAAATACTGTGTCTTATTTACTTTTTTCATTACATTCGTCTCATCTCTTTCATTCATATCAAGCATATTCTGACTCCGTGTCAGTTGGCCAAATCTTGGGTCAACATTCTGGTGCTTTCATTGAGAGCTTGATTTATCGTTGTTGAGAAAACTAATGGAGAAAGCTGGAAAGAAAACTGCACAGGCCGCTGCTGCACCGTCAGACCCGCCACCTCCTCCTCCTCCTGCAAGCATGGCGGAGGATGAGCCACAAATGGACTTTGAGGAGGAGGAAATGGACGATGCAACGCTGAAGAGTACCCTAGGCGCGTTGCAGGAAGAGCTGGCTAGTCTGAGAGCCAGTCAGGAGACTGCCGCTGAAGTTATGGTGCGGCACCAGCAGGAGATTGAACGGCAGCGCGCATAATTGAGCGAAAGGCAGGCGGAGGTGGATCGCCGCCAGAACGAAGCCATGGCAGCCCTTGAGGCAGCCTTGCTATTGGCTAGAAATCAGGCTGCACCTGCCTCGCAGCCTGACCAACCTGTGAATGGGCCGCCCCAGAGGGGGCCTAATCCAAGCCCACCAATACAGCCTTCGAGTCCGCAAAGGCCCGAGCAGCCTCAGATGTCCCATGATGATGTCCCACTGAAGCCCGAGGCATAGCCACTGTCCCAAGCTGCTCGGGGTAATCCCCGCAACAGAGGCAGAATAGGGCCGAGCATCAGCCTCGCAGCCCTAGGCGCCATAGGGATGATGGGCCAAACCCACCGAACAGAGGTCAGTACCCTCCTGGTAACAGGAGAGACTCGGATTTGGGCTCTGCGGTCCAGGGCCCCCCACGACACGATGATGCACGAGGACACCACGACCAGCGCAGGCCACCCTCTAACGCTCGGGATGGTTTAGCCAGGAACGGACATCGAGGGAACAGTCGATCTCACCATAGCCAGTCGAGGTTCAGAGATGGCCACGGATACAATGAGGCCGACTCAGGCAAAGGAAATGCCGGTGGGAGGAATGAAGAAAGAGGTAAAGGCAAGAGCCAGGTACCTCAAGATGACCAACCAAATAGACAGGATGCTGGGGGGCGGCCCAGACAAAATAATGTCATCAACCGGCTCGGGGGTAGCGAACAGCGGAGAAGAGAAGAGGACCTGAGAGATGTACTCAATGATCGCCGTGAGAGGCATGGCGAGAAAGTCCCCCCGGCAACAGAGGCCACAGCAATTCCTGCCGCTGTGCAGGCCGAGATAGACGCCCTCAACCAGGCTGTGCAGCAACTGGTCGGGGGAAGGACTTCATACATCGACCACGATAGGAGGAAAGGCACTCCTTTCGTACAAAGGATAGCTAACGCCGAAACTCCCAGCAAATTCAAGATGCCTATGCTTCCAAACTTTGACGGATATGGAGACCCAGTCTCGCATGTCAATAAGTTTGAAATTCAAATGGATATTCAGAAAGTGTCCGAAGACGCTCGGTGCAGGATCTTCCCTGCAACACTTTCTAAAGCTGCGCAGGAGTGGTTCTTCAAATTCCCTCCCGCAAGCATAGTTTCCTGGGAAATGTTCGTACGGGAGTTCTACGGACAGTTCTATGCTGGTCATATACACCCAACCGAAGCCAACCAGCTAGTCAAAATTCGCCAGCAGGATGGGGAGTCGGTGAAAGACTACATCCAACGTTTTATGCGAGCAGCAGCTGGAGCGAAGATAGTCGGGGACGAAGGGAAAATGATGGCAATAACTGCAGGAGTAAAACGTCGTTCTCCCCTCTGGAAGAGTCTCCGAAAGGAAGGGGTGAGAACTACCCAAGAATTTTTGGATCGAGCTGATCGCTACATCAAGCTCGAAGAAGCCATTGCTGATGATGGAAAACCCTTGAACAAGGGTAAGAAGGCTGCCGAACCCGCCAAAGCCGCCAATGGTTCCAAACCTAATGGCAACGGCAAAGGCAACGGGAACGGCAACGGTAATGGCAAGAATGGTGGAAAACGGCCGTATAACGAGCCTTCCACCTCTGACAACAAACGAGCTAAGAGTAATCGTTATGAACCTCGGTTCACTAACTACACTGCCCTCGTTGAGTCTCGGGGAGAGGTTTACCAGGCCACAAGCTCCAGTGTGCCTTATAAGAAACCTGGACCCATTCGAAAGGACATTTCAAAAAGAGACACTACCAAGTTCTGTCGTTACCATAACGACTACGAACATGACACTAATGAATGCAACCAGTTAAAAGACGAAATCGAGTTCCTTATTAGACAAGGACACTTGAGAAGATACGTACGGGCCTCGGGAAATTCCCAACGAGAAGCTCCGGGTGGCAACAAGCAGGCGTCCACACGCCAACGCTCGCCACCATTACAGTCTGCCCGCGTGGCTGGAACACTCTTAACCATCTGCGGAGGCCCGCACCTCGCGGGAAATAGCGGAAAGGCCAGAGAACGATATGCTCGGACTCTGTGCCACGACCAGGACATCGAGATGATGACTGTGGAGGAACATGCACCAAAAAAGGCTCGGTCAGAGGAAGGTGAGATAACCTTCTCTAATGGCAATGCTCAACACGTGCGGTTCCCACATTCCGATCCGCTGGTCGTGGATATCCAGATGGCCAATATGATGGTGAAGAGGGTACTGGTCGATACAGGAAGTTCAGTGAACATCCTGTATAAGTCAACACTGGAACGCATGAAATTGTCCGTAAAAGACTTGGAGCCTTGCAATTAAACGATATACGGTTTCTCTGGAGAAGGACTCGCCCCAGCCGGAATGATCAAACTCCCAGTAACGACGGGTGCAACACCTGCAACAAGGACATTACTCGCCACTTTTGTAGTGGTCGACTGTCCTTCGGCATACAACGCTGTTATTGGAAGGCCCATACTAGTTGATCTACGGGCCGTCATCTCTATGTGGCATCTAGCCATGAAGTTCCCAACATACGCGGGTGTAGGACGCGTTTTGGGAAACCAAAGGGAAGCCAGGGAGTGCTACAATGCCTCGATCACAAAGGCGAAAAGTGGAACGTCGAGGAGCACTGCCCCAGATAGATTGCAGATGGCAGTTGATACGCAAGCCCAATCAGGTGATGAAATCACCAAATAGAGTGTTGCCCAAAGTGAGGATGGAGATTTGGATCCTCGCTTTGGGGATTTTGAAGAAAATGTTGGACCCGTCGAGGACCTGGAGGAGGTCCAACTCGACAAAGAAGACCCAACCAGAGTCATAAAGGTTGGGAAAAACTTAGAGCCTAACACAAAGCACGCACTGGTGGAATTCTTGCGAGAGAACCAGGAGGTTTTCGCCTGGTCGCATAAAGATATGGTTGGGATAGATCCTGCAGTGATCAGTCATGTCCTGAATATAGACAAGACCTTTCCACCAGTGCAACAAAAAAGGAGGATGCTCGATAAAGACAGATCACGAGCCTTAAAAGAAGAAGTCGAAAGGCTAAAGGATAATGGATTCATAAGGGTGGCTTTTTATCTGTCGTGGGTCTCCAATCCGGTGCTGGTCCCCAAGCCTAACGGCAAGTGGCAGACCTGTGTAGATTTTACAGACCTCAATAAAGCCTGCCCAAAGGACTGTTTCCCACTCCCAAGGATCGACCAGCTGGTCGATGCTACTACAGGGCATGAGATCCTCTCATTCATGGATGCATATTCGGGCTATAACCAGATTAGCATGCATCCCCCTGATGAGGATCACACCAGCTTTCGAACCGATACGGGCTTGTATTGCTACAGAGTAATGCCCTTCGGACTGAAAAACGCAGGTGCGACTTACCAACGGCTAGTCAACCACATGTTCAAAGAGAAAATCGGTGTAAACATGGAGGTATATGTGGAAGACATGCTGGTAAAGTCTAAGAAAGCAGAAGGGCATGTGAGGGATTTACAAGAGTGCTTTAATGTGTTAAACAAGTACCAAATGAAATTAAATCCCCTCAAGTATTCCTTTGGAGTCGGATCAGGGAAGTTTTTGGGGTTTATCGTAAATTCAAGAGGAATTGAGGCCAACCCCGACAAGATAAAGGCCCTGATCGACATGAAGTCGCCAGAAAGGATCAAAGATGTACAAATTTTAACCGGAAGAATCGCAGCCCTAAGTAGATTCATTTCAAAATCAACAGACAAGTGCGTCCCATTCTTCAATCTACTTAGGGGGAATAAAAAGTTCGAGTGGACAGAACACTGCGAGCAAGCATTCCAGGCGCTAAAAGCTCATATGGCACAGCCTCCCATCTTATCAAAGCCGATTGAAGGAGAAACTTTGTTTATTTATCTGGCGATTACTGGAGTTGCTGCGAGAGGAAGAAGGTGTACAAAAAGTAGTCTACTATGTTAGCAAGAGACTGATCGGGGCAGAATTGAGATATCCGCCAATCGAGAGGTTAGCATATTGCTTGATCCTTGCCTCTAGAAAGCTACGCCCCTACTTCCAAGCCCATCCTATCACAGTTCTAACCGATCAGCCCCTTTTGCAAGTCCTCCAAAAACCCGAGGCGGCTGGGCGATTGGTAAAATGGGCAGTCGAGCTAGGGCAGTTCGATATAACCTATTCGTCGTGAGCAGCAGTAAAGGGACAAGTCTTAGCTGATCTTATTGCAGAGTTCATCGAACTCCTAGACAGTGAACAGTGCGAACTGCCTGAAGCGCCCGTGCCTCAGGACAAAACTCCTTCGTGGAAGCTATTCACGGATGGTTCATCCAACGAATCCCACGCTGGAGCAGGAGTGATATTGATAACGCCGGAAGGGCGATTTCACTGCGCCATTAGGTTTGACTTCACTGCATCAAATAATGAAGCAGAATACGAAGCACTCCTCGCTGGATTGAGAATGGCAAAGGATATGAGCATAAAGACGCTTGATATCTACAGTGATTCACAGCTGGTGGTGAATCAGGTCCTAGGAGAATATCAAGCGTGAGGTTTGAAAATGGTAGCCTACTTAAATAAAACAAAGGACCTGCTAGCCCAGTTCACGAAGTACACCCTCCAGCAGATCCCGCGAGATCAGAATTCAAACGCAGACGCCTTAGCCAAACTCGCGAGCGCAAATGATGTTGACACTTTGAACATTGTGCCAGTAGAAAGACTGAGTAAGCCGAGCATACAAGCAGGTGAGTCCAGTATGGAGATTCAAATAGAGGATACATGGATGGCGCCTTACTTGGAGTATCTGACAAATGGTACGCTCCCAACAGATAGGAACAAAGCCAGAACTTTGCAAAGACGAGCTGCTAGGTACATACTGGTCGATGGTGTTATGTACCGAAGAGGATTCTCAATGCTACTACTCAGGTGCGTTACACCAGAAAAGGCTAAGGAGCTCATGAAGGAGGTGCATGAAGGCTTCTGCGGGGACCACGCTGGGGGGCAGAGTTTGGCAAAAAAGATTCTAAGGCAAGGCTACTTCTGGCCAACGATGAACGAGGATTCGATGGAGTATGCACGAAGATGTGATAAATGTCAAAGGTTCTCCAAGATTCCACGAGCAGCTCCAAACGAACTGAAGCAGATGCAGAGCCCGTGGCCTTTTGCAGTATGGGGGATATATTTGATTGGATCCCTGCCTACAGGGAAAGGCGGAGTAAAGTATGCAGTTGTGGCAGTTGATTACTTCACCAAATGGGCCGAAGCTGAACCACTCGCAACCATCACGACCAAGAAAGTTCTTGATTTCGTCATCAAGAACATTGTATGCAGATATGGTTTGCCCAGGAAGATAGTTTCAGACAACGGGACCCAATTTGACAGCGACTTATTCACCGATTTCTGCGAGAGGCATGGAGTTATTAAAAGCTTTTCTTTAGTTGCACACCCCCAAGCAAACGGGCAGGTCGAAGCCGTAAACAAGACTCTTAAAGACACCCTGAAGAAAAGACTTGAAGAAGCTAAAGGGGCGTGGCCAGAGCAGCTGCCTGAAGTCCTATGGTCGTATTGAACGTCCCACCGAGCAGCGACAGGACATACTCCATTTTCATTAGCCTACGAATATGAAGCCATGTTTCCTGTCGAGTTAGATCCCCCCTCACATCGGCGCTTGAATTACGACCAGGATCAGAATAGCCAGCTAATGATGGAGTCCCTAGACTCAATCGATGAGATATGAGAGAAATCTCAACTCGGAGTTGCTGCATACCAGCAAAAAGTCACCCGGTACTTTAACTCCAAAGTTAAAGAAAGAAAATTCAATGTCGGAGATTTGGTGCTACGACGAGTTTTCTTAAATACCCGTGACCCTACTGCTGGAGTGCTCGGACCTAATTGGGAGGGACCTTACCAGATTGAAGAAGTCCTTCATCCAGGCACATACAAACTTGCACGCTTGAACGGAGATCTCGTTCCACGTTACTGGAATGGAGAACACCTGCGCAAGTATTATCAATGAACAGTCCTTTTTAAAGAACTGGCTTGTGTTAAAATTTTTAATTTTCTTACAAGTTTTGCAAAGAGGGTTAGCCACGTTGTATGGCTAACTGCTCGTATATGTAAGGTTCTATTATAGAATCACTCGTAAAGACATGTTTAGTCCATTTTTAATACGAGATTATAATGGACTGTGCGTAGCCAGTCATTCTTGCCAACCTTTGTGAATTTACATTTACAAGTATTTGTTCATTACGTTTGTTGTTTTGCTGTACTACAAGTATCATTTTTTCGCACGAACAGGAATGTTCGATTAGGCCATGGTCAGGGCAAGTGACCAAGGACCTAAAGCCCCTCGATCACTTGGGGGGCATATAAGGCACATCGATAGCAAAGCATACTCGCAAGGTATGTAAACACATGAACAAAATGAGTGAAAGCATGCTGCAGTACTTAGAGTATTTTTCAAAATTTATGTTTTGTTAAATCATGCCAAAGTACTATGCTAAGTTCGGTCATACGGACAAATATTATAATAAATAAAGATATTATAGCATCAAGATTTAAGCTTTTACACCGCAAGCATCGCTGCTTGGATGTAACTGTTAGAATAAAAGAAAAAAAAAGATTTACTGCCCGTGCAGCAAAGTTTAAAAAGAAATTATTGTCTTTACATTACGACCCGTGGGTCGTATAGCCAAAAAGAAAGAAAAAATAAATGGGAAAGTTTAAGAGGCATTTGGGGCCGGAGGGTCCTGAGCAGCATCCTGGTTGGTTGCGTCCTCGGCAACTTCTTCTTCTTCTACACCAACGATGCTTGGAGAAGCAGGGATCCTCAGTCTTGCCTCCTCTTCGGCCAGTTGAGAGGTGCAGCGAGCCAACTCAGCAGCCCTGACCTCCTCCGAAAGATAGCTAAAGTCGGCACCCTGATTATGTTTCCAGAAGTTGTAGAAACATCGGAGTGTCATCCTCTTGTACTTTTCAAGATTTTTGGAGTTGTCAAGCTCCAGCTGCTTCACCTTGCCTTCAAGAGTGACAATAGCCTCGTCCTTGGACTTGAGTGTCTCTCCCAGATGCTTGATCTCGCGAAGATGGGTTTGGTTGGACTCTCGATACTACTGCCTCAACTTTATCGCGGCATCTTTTGCAGCTTCAACCTCTGACAATTTGGTCACCGTAGCATCCCTTTCTCGAGCCATAGCCTCCAACTCCTTGGCGTGCCTAGCCTCTGCAGCCGAAAGCTCCTCAACCGCCTTCACTTGATGCCTCTCAGTGGCCTTTTCCTTGGCCTGCTCGATGGAAGCCTGGATATGGGTACGAGCAGTGATAGCAAATAGCAAGGCCTGTGAACAAAGGAAAGAGTTAGAACCTCCCGTGAATAATAAAAGATTAAGACTTAAAAACTGAAGAAATACCCACACTGGAGATTTCATTCAGGGCCCTGTTCAGAACCTGGTCGGCCCCCATGTTTCCAGCCTCGACCATTGCATCTCTGACACGATCACCTTTGCCAATGCGGTCAAGGCGATCCCTAGCTGATCGAAGGGTATGGCTCATGAGTTTGGCCCCGAGAGCTTCGTCACGAGTAATTTCCTCTCTGGTGGGCGCAGCCGGAGGATTTGGTGGGGCAGGAGGAGTCTGCTTCTCAGTAGGAGCTGGTGGATGAGTTTGCCCCGTTGGCCCAGGAGTTTGCCTAGTTGGCGCATCCTTGGGAAGGTCTTCTGTTCGACCCTTCTTGGCTGGAGGGCCTCGGCTGGATTCGCCAGTTCTCCTCTTGGATCTCCGCTGGAGTTGGGGAACCTCCTCTTCCTCCTCGGCCTGGTACATGTCAAAGATATTGGGAGTGGCCATATCTGCATGCAAGTAAACACAGGAAACTGATAAGAATAAGAGGCAGATGAAAATATATTATATGCAACAGAAGAAAGGCAACAAAGTGAATACCCGAGCTACAACTTCTGGTCGCTACACTATTGACTCTATTAGTCATATACTCATTATCTAGCATGAAGAAGTCTGGCCCTAATTTTGGAGTATACGTAAAGTTGCCTTCCTCGTCGAACAAATGACAGGGAATTGGCAAACCATTTAAAAGTAAAATAGTGTTACCGTTCTCATCAGAGGACTCTCCCAAGTCCACAGCTGGCTCTTTGGTCTTTTGTTTCCCCTTGCCTTGGGGAGCAGAAGGCCTTTCTGCGGAAGGATTGCCCGTGGGCTCCCTAATAGTAATCCCCGTTGGCATCCTCCTCTGAGGAGACACAGGAGGTTGCTGCTCGGGAACCCCCTTGGCAGTGGCTTCGTCCACCACGGACCCTCTAGTTTCATGGCGAGGAGCCAGGAGGCCAGACCGCCTCAAGTTTTCTTTAGTCACCAGGATCTTGACGCTTTTTGCTGCGTCAGACATCCTGGCCAGAGTATTAGACCTCAACACCATGTCTGGTGTTAGGGTTGGACGTAACCAAGGGCCTGAAAAACAGATTAACAGTTTAAGAAAAATGAAAGGAGACACCTTGAGTAAAAGTGTCAACCAGTCAGAAACGGTGCTTACCTTCTCGTGTGAAGGCCAGGTTATTGCTGGATATGTCCGGAGTGAGGAAGTACTCCTTATTATACTGCCCCACATTCGAGATATGCGTAGTGTCACTCAGGAATGTTCAGTTGGTTTCTTGGTGACAAAAATGGAAGAAACCCGTTCCGTGTTGTTGCGGGTTAGACTTAAGGTCAAAGAGATAGTTGACCTCGTGGGGTGAAGGTTCTGACCATTTCTTAAGTTTATACAGGATATAGAGTGCGGCCAGCATCCTATATCCGTTTGGAGTTATTTGGAAGGGGGCGACACCAAAATAAATGGCCACCCCCACAAAAGAGGGATGAAGAGGGAGATAAGCTCGCGCCTCAATATGATACCGAGACCAGGCGCTGTTGACACCTCCGGGGAGGTTAGCCCTCTGATCTACGGCAGGTTGTATAATGGAAACCCCTGTGAGAGGGAATCTCCTAAAGCAGTTAGCAATCATCCGAAGAGTTACTGAACTGGCTGGAGAGGTATACCACTCGACGTCAGGCAAGTTCTGATGCTGAGGGCTGGCCCTAATTTGGATATTAGGGTCAGGAACAAGATTTTCTCGATCACTGGTCGAGGGAGCCCTTGCCTGCGAATCAGGCCGGGCAGGAGAATTTGGGTTGTTTTCAGACTCGGGTCTTTTCTTGCCTGAAGATTTGGAACGGGCCATTGAAGGAGAAGGATGGGGTCTGGAAGAAGATCGCGAGAAAGGGATCTCGTGGACACGGTCAGCTGGTTGATCCTCTCCCTCGAGCAGTTGGGCGAGAAGGTCGTCGTCAATAGGCCTTTCACCTCCCCACAAATCTGGCATTAAAGTTTGCATACAGAAGAATGGGGAGGTGATGATAGAAAACTTTTAAAAGCTTTTTAGAATAACGCTGGTCGAGTATAAAAATTAAGTTTTTATACAACAACATTCTAACAAAAGGCTAAATTTTTCTACACGAACATTTTGAAAAATGGATCAAAGGGTGAAAGTAAAAAGTTTTTCTGAAAAAGCTTTTTCAACTCCCCTTAGGGCGGGAAAAATTTATTTTTCAACTAGCCTAAAGATCAAATTTTTACTTCGATTTTACGTCCTAAAAAGCATGATCCAGGATTTTAAACTAACTCATAACCCTATTTCGCCTACAAAATATTCTGTCTACAAGCTTCTCAAACCAGAAGCAGATAAACTCAAATAGTACACAGTCAGAAGCATGCATCACAAAAAATTAGAAGCGTGGGAACTCGAAAACTTACCAAGAAAAGTGATCGTGAAGATGGAAGGAGGGTCTTCAGAGGTCAAGAAGCTCTCGAATGGGGTCTTGAAAGTGCAGACGGAATGGTCTTCAGGAACGATAAAGACTCTGGATTTAGGGTTTTCTTGTGGAGACGATGGCGTGCATAAAAAGAAAATAAAGGCTTCGAAGGTCTTATATAAGTTTGTCTCTGATAGTAAAAAGTGTAATCATTAGTTTCCCTTTTTCAAAGTATGGGGAAGTGGGATGGCCGTCGAAATCTTTTTTGGGGAACCGAAAGGACGTGGAATGACAGAGGTAGGTTGCTTTTTTCAAGAACACACGAAGGGTTCTGACACGTCAGGCGGGGTTACCGAAGAGTCGCTCGTTCAAAAGTTTATTTACTGCTCGTGATAAATAAACTTGGGGGGCAAATGTTATCCGTAAAATTAGCATTGGTGACGTGGCAAGTGATCCCTGGACACGTGGCCGACACCTGGAAACGTTCTGCTAGAGTATCGACCAGATGACACATTAGAAGCAGTGCAAGCCTGTTTTACCTGCGACCAGTCTGGTCGATAGTTCCGTGTACAAGGCGACATTAATGGGAAGATCTTTATGAATCCTGAATTTATCTCACACAATGATGGACCCAAAACGGGTATGTTTAAAAATTTATATATCGCAAGCGCACGAATCGTCCATATAGAATAGTGATCGTAAGCAAGGATGTCGAACCCAAAGGAGTTGTCTAAAATCGAAAATGAAACTATTTTAAATCAAAAGTAATAAATTCTAACCTAGTTCCAAAGATTGATAAGTTTCAATATTATGAACATAAAATAAAAGATTGAAAAATAAAGCTATTTAAGATAATGAAAATAAACCAATAATGAGTTGAAAATAAGTGTTAAAAGAAAAGATTATTAAGATACTAGAATCCACAAAATGTAAGTTTAATAATATTTATTAGTATATTGATTCCCAAGTTTTAGTGATAGTTAAAATAATTTAAACTATCATTTTCCAAAAATATTTATAATTTTAAGCACAATTTTCTTATAAAAAGATAGGATTTTTCTTCACTTTTCAAAATTATAATTTCAAAGCATTTAGTGTAAATCAATCTAATGAAATAACAAATAAATCAATGAACATTATTTATAAGGCAAAACATAATATTTTTGTTCTAAGCATGGATGTGTACAATTTAATGACACATCTTACACAAAGAATATTATGTTTATGCACTAATGAAGAACAAAGTGTAAATATGTTATAACAATCTAAAATACAAGATATTTAAGATGAAAGAAATATATGTAGAAGAAAAATCCATAAACTTTGTTGCATTACAAGGGAAATCAACATACAACATAAATATTACCTAGTTACAAGTTGCTTCATCATGATCTTAATAATCTTATGAAAAAGATTAGAAGCACATAACTAGAGTAGAAATTACAAAATAAATGACATACATACTTGCAAAATGCTCTTGAAAAACCCAAATGGAAGAGAGAACGGTAGAGAGAAAATGAGAGAAAAAGATGGTAACCAAAACATTAAGCACCCTAAAATGGTCTTGAAATTCCATATTTATAGCCAAAGTGAGATTATTAAAATAATCAATTTAAATTAATTAAATTGATTAGATTAATTAAATAAAATAAATATGGTATGTAGAGGTAAATAATAGGGTGTAATGATGATGTTGTGGTAAAAATGTGTAGACAAAATGGTAAAAAATTGGCATTTTGTCATAGGGGACAAATGAGCAAATTGATGGGCTCAAGGGGATTTTGGTACGGCTGGTTGCTGGGTGTTGGCGCAGGAGGCAAATGGCTGGGGGCTTGGGCCGTGTGGTTGGTGGCAAGCCCACGGTTTGGGCTTGGCTGAAGGCAAGGCCCAAGGTTCTTGGCTAGGCAGAAATTGGCTTGGCATGAGTGAATGGCTCACTTCAGGAGGCGTACGGCTGGAAGGGGTCACGACTGAGTGCTCTTGCAGCTGGGACAGGTGGCGAGGAGGCAGGCTGAGGAGAAGACTTTGGTGGCAGCTGCTGGCAGGTGATCTGGGCCGGGCCTGGGTCTTGGGCAGGCGGCCCAAGGGGGCTGAAATGCCATAATTCTGCAATCTTTTGACATTTGCCACTTTTTGTTTTCTTTTCTCTTCTTTCTTTCAAGCATGCAATATAATTTATACAAAATAAAAATAAATTAAATAACTATCAAATATTTTCAATTATAAATAAATCATATTAATTATTTGAAAATATTGATTATAACTTAATTTAATAAAGCATTTAAGTTCAAAAGAATTACATTTTTAACTTCTAACTTAACAATACAAATTTCATATAATTAAATTACAACAAATTATAATAAAATATCTATAAAAACATATAAAAATCTATAAAACTACACTAAGACTAATAAATTAAAAATTACATAAAAACTTAATAAGTTAATTAAAAACTCAAGAACTAAGCAACAATTAGCATATAAAATATGGTAAAATAACTCTATTTTGTAGAATTATCACACAATCTCCTGAATATCCGATTATTCAGGAAAGAATATCTGTAACAATCTTTTGTAATCCCCCTTGAGCCTATAAATAGCAAGAGATAGCTTAAGGGAGGGGACTTTTTTTGGCTTTTGAAATCGTGAGAGATTTAGTAATTATCCTAGGAATATTGCATTGTTCTTGAGAAAGTGGTGAAACTCATTGAACCCTAGTTCTTTGATCACTCTTCTGGTTTTATATCAATATCATTCTAAGTGGACGTAGGTCATTACCAGATCCTGGGGCCGAACCACTATAAAATACTATGTCTTATTTACTTTTGTCATTACATTCGTCTCATCTCTTTCATTCATATCAAGCATATTCTGACTCCGTGTCAGTTGGCCAAATCTTGGGTCAACAAAATCAATTAAAACTCAAGAATTAAGCAACAATTAACACATAAAAAGTGGTAAAATAACTCTATTTTGTAGAGTTATCACACTTCCAAACTTAAAGTTTTGCTAGTCCTCAAGCAAAAGAAAAATTAAAAACACACTTTTTTTTTTTTTTATTTGGTGATATCAAAAATGTCCTCAAAGATTGCACATTGAAAATAATTTATAAAAAATATGAATCAAAATTAACCTTATGTAATTAATTCCATAGTCAATCTTGCTTTGAAAATATATATTTTAAATTAGAAGTCCAAAACTATTTATCAAGTTATTATGTGAATTTTGGAAAAATTGTTTTAATAAACTATTTATTTCACATATTATGATGAATAATTTTTTTTTCAAAATTTAATTTTTTTTTAAGCAAAATTGACCCAAGAATTAAACACAAAGCTAAAGAAAGATTTATATAATTTTTTTTAAACTAAAATCAAACTCAATCAAGGGTATTATCAAAGGAAAAACGGCTATCACTAAAAACGGTTTTTTTTTTTTCATTTTTTAGAAAATAAAGTATAAAAGTACAAAACTATATATATATTACTAGAAAGATAATATTTTTTTGTTTTTTTTTATAATTAATATATAAAATAGATACTCTACCATCCAATTTTTTTGTTTTTTTATTTTTAAAAAGAAATTCTACCATTTTCAAACACATAAAAGAAGTAACCATATAAACCCACTACCCCCAAACTTAATTTATGCATTGTCCTCAATGTATCAAAATACAAATATAAATTGAAGCGTGAAAGAGTTTAGAGTTTAGAATGGTCGTACCTCATCATGGAGCATTGTCAAGAGTGCAACAAAAAGGAAACAAAAATTAAAACAAGAAGTTAACCTAAAACATAAATAAAACACACAACAAAAGTGAAATATACAATGAAACATAAAAATATGGGTTGCCTCCCACAAAGCACTTTAGTTTATAGTCTTTAGCTCGACTAATTTTTTATTTTTTTTAACCTACACCCAATCGATGGTGTAAAATTTCATTAATAGGGTGAGTTATGACTTTGATGCAAATGCCATAAATAATAATTGATAACATCACATCTATAAGAAAATTAGAAATATGTAATTTTAATGGAATATCAATAAAATAAGAAAATTGCATATCTATATTAGTCTCATTTTCATTTTGAGTAAATATACAAATTTGTTCAATTATGGGCTCTTGAAATATAATTATATATTTTTCATTTTCCTCACGAGCCTCGAAAATTATTTCATCAAACTCTTTGGTTTTATTAGGGGGTTGAATGCATAGTACAAGTTCTTCAACAACTTCATTCTCCTTTTCATTTTCAATTTGACTATTTGGATTGTGAATGAGTTGGTTGGGATAAACTTGTTTTTCTGACTCTGTAACAGTTGCAAGTTGTCCTACTATTGTCTCAATTTTTGAGATTGACTGAGATTGGGCTAGTAAGATTTGGTAGGATGATTGCATAAACTGTTGTAGGGTATCCTCTAAATATGGGCTCGTTTCTTGTTCAATGGGATATGATAGGTCGGATTGGGCATGGCGTTGATTATGCATGTTGAATTCATGCCCTATTGGAGACTGAGTATCACTCCATGAAAAATTTGGATTATAGGTGGGGGAAAATGGGATGTCTAAGGATTCACCATAATCATGCATGTCATTAGTTTCTCCATAATTTAAATTTGATTGCACATAATAGTTGTACTCAGAATTCCAACTATAATTAAAATGATTCATATGGAAAAAACTAAATGACAAACTAATTTGTTTTTTTAAATGACAATTAAGGTAAATAAAATTAAGAGAACAATGTTAAGATATTAAACAATTACATGATAATATGATTAAAAAAAACAAAGAAAAATAAGATAAAATTATCAAAAATTAGACAAGAGTAGGGAGGCATAGCATGCCATCAACCATAACAAAATTAAGGTAAAAATTAGGAGGCACAAGTGCCATCAACTAAATGATCAACAAAAAAAAAAAAAAAAAAAGCAAGGAGGTACTAATGCCATCAACCAACACTAATAATAATAATGATAATAATAATAAAACTTAGGAGGAACTAATGTCATAAACTAAGATAATAAACAAAAATAAAAGCTAGGAGGCACTAATGCCATCACTAGAGGAGATAGATTGTTCAAATATGTAGGAGACAAAAAATGCAATCAACTATCAAGTATTTAGGAGGCACAAATGCACTCAACTAAAAAAACATAAAAAGTAAAAGAAAAAGAAAAAGGGTTAGGAAGCACTAATGCACTCAACTAATAAGTAAGTAGGAGGCACTAAATGCCATCAACTAGTAAGAAATATATATAATATAATATATAACAATATAAATAAATATATGTATAAATTTCTTTTTTTTTTCTTTTTCGATTTTTATTATTTTTTTTTCGATTTTTTTTTATAGATATATATATATATATATATTTACTTTACCTTTTTTTTAAGATGATAGTGCAAATGAAAATAAAATAACTAGTAGAAGAATGTTACTTACCTTGTAGAAAGATCGTTTCTTTCTTGCAACTCCCCGACAACGGCGCCAAAAACTTGTTGGTCCCAAAAGATGGTGTTTTAATATTTAAACTCGCAAGTGCACGAATCGTTTCAGAATATAATGTTCATGTAAGTACGAGGTCGAACCCATGGGAGTTGACTAACATCAAAAGAAACTATTTCAAACAAAGCAAGAATATTCTAACCTAGTTCCAAATATTTGATGCGATTTTGTTTTAGAAAAATAAAAGACAAGTAATAAAAAGATTTAAGATTAAATAGAAAAATGGTTTTCAAATGAGATATGTAAAATAAGATTATTAAGATATTAGAATCCACAAAATGCAAGTTCAATAGTATTTATAAGTATATTGATTCCCAAGTTTTGATATAGTTGAAATAAATCACACTATATATTTTTTTCAAAATATATTTTCTATTCAAGCACAAGTTACTCTTTCAAAAATGTAGGATTTTTCTTCACTTATATAAGATATAATTTCTAAGCATTAGTTGTGTTACAACCTAATGAAACTACAAAAAATCAAAGAGATTATGTTTAGGCAAAATGCGATACTTATGCTCTAAGAATTAGATGTGAACAATTTAATGAAAAACATTTAATCAAAGAATATCATATTTTTGCATAATGAAGAACTAAGTGTAATATGCTTTAACAATCAACACTAGATGAAAAATGCATATCTTTGATAGAAAAATCCATAAACAATGTTGTACAAATGGGAAATCAACATACAACAAAAAATACTATCTAGTTACATTTTGCTTCATCATCATCTTAATAACCTTTGAAAAAGATTAGAAGTTCATAAGTAGATTGAAATAAAAATTACAAAATAACATACTTGACATGCTCTTCAAAAGATAAAAATGGTAGAGAGAAAATAGTGAAAAGAAGAGAGAAAAATATGTGTAGAAGATGTTGAAAAGATGAAGAAGAGCTCCCCAAATGGTCTTACAAGACTCTATTTATAGGAAAAATATGGAAATTAAATTAATCAAATTAAAATAAATAAATTGATTAATTTAATTGTGTTGGGAAGTGGTAGGATAAATAGAGTAAGTGTAAGAGTATTAGAAAGATGAAATGTTTGGTTGGGTAAAAGATTAGTGAAAAGCTAGGGTAAAAAAATAAATTAGGAATGTTTATTTAGGTAAGAAAAATAGGGAAGAGTGAATTGATATTTGAGTGAAAAGAAGAAAAATATTGGGAAGAAAAATGTGACATTTTGGTCTTTTGGTGGCTATGTTGGCAGCTTGACTTTCTTGGGGCGGTTTGGGCCATTTGGGTTATGGTGGGCCTGGAAGGAGAAGCAGGCGTGGGCCTTGCTGCTGAGGAGGAATGCTGGGCCGGAATTGCTGGAGTGGTTCGGCATATATGCCAGCTAGGAAGAGGCAGGCCCAAAGGAAACTCATGCAGTCTTGGGCGGGCTCAGGATGGCTGAATGAAGGCTGAAGCTTAGTGTGATGTTGGCTGCTGGAGCTTCAGGCGTTTGGGTTGAGGAGCTGATAGCTGGCTCGGGTGCACCAGGAGGAAGAGGCATTTGAATTAGGCGTGGTTGACGCTGCTGGCTGCTGAAGGAAAATTGGTGAAGGCAGAGAGAAGGCTGGAGGCGACATCTGGCGTTGATGGCTGGTGATGCTTGTCCGTACGGCTGGCAGGTGGAGCTTTGAGCAGCCTTGGGCGTGAGGTGGCAGCTGGGAGACAAGGTCTTGGAATGGGCCTGGGCGAAAGGCTGGAAACTTGGGTTTGATTACAAAAATACCACTTTTATTTCTTCTTTTCCTCACTTTTTAAAGTCCAAAAATACCATAAATTTCCTACAAAATAAATATAAAATAAATCATAATAAAATATTTTCAACTATAAAATAAATCAATTTAATTCTTTGAAAATATTAATTATAACTTAATTTATATTTTACAATTAAGTTCAATAATACAACATTTTTTTTACCACTAACTTAACAATAATAATTAAATTAACATTTTACAACAAAATACTTATAAAAACACAAAAAATTATATAAAATCATGATAGGACTACTAAATTCAAAATTACTTAAAAACTTAATAAATCAATTAAAAACTCAAGAATTAAGCAACAATTAGCACATAAAAAGTGGTAAAATAACTCTATTTTGTAGAGTTATCAGTGGGGCGGATGGTGTAGACGGGGGCGAGTGGGGGTCGGGGTGGGGCGGATGGGGGTTAGAGGAGGGGTTTCAGCCACTTTTCTCTTGGATTTGCAGAGAGAAACGATGAGGAGAGAGCGATGCGCAGAAGTGAGGAAGAAGAAAGGGGTCTGGAAGTTATATCGTGCCTATTATTTGCGACGACAATTTTCACTGCAAATACCCTTTCAATTCGTTGGAATTGTGAGACTGTTTAACAAAAATGACGTCATTCCATTAAAACCCTGAAATTGAATAATTATTTGCTGCGAATTTTTCACCGCTAATACTCAAAATTTTCGCCACAAATATGAAGTAAAAAATACCCGTGAAGTTTTCTCAGTTACTTTTTCACCCACGTTTTTCGTATCTATTAAGCTTTATTGCGGCAAAAATATTTTTCGCAAATAATATTTATTCGTCATTAAAAATATCCACAGTTCATGTCATTTACTAAGACAGTAATTTGCGCCACAAATACTTTCGCCGTAAAATCTACTTTTTCTTGTAGTGAAGATCACCATTAATGAATTCTCAGTAAGCGGCAAAAAGCCTAAAGATCAAACTTGCAGCACATAAGTCACAACCACCAAGGCACCAAATGTGCGTTTACATTTGAGAAGGAACTGAGAATTTATTAGTGGGAGAAAAAACTGTAGAGTGGCTCCTCATTTTAAACTATAATAGCCAAATTAGTAGGAGCACTTTGTAACACCCTGGATAGCCAAGACCGCTACACTATGTATTTATAAAGGTGTAGGACTTGCTAATCAAGTCATTTAATTAAAAACGTGTTACTCAAACCATCAGCGAGCTAGGGTTAAAATGTTTTGGACTCTAAAGTCACATTTTATATAACTAAACATTTTACATGTGGGATCCCAAAAGAAGCAACGTTTAAAAGTCAGTTTACAAAATTGACAGTGTACAGAAAACCGCTAGCCATTCTAAAGGAAAAACAAATGTATATGGTTCTCTTGTCCCTGTCTCCCCTCAACCGTGGCGGCTGAGCAGCTGTTCATGTACATTATGCTCTCAGAGCTCTCCAAGTCAGGGCTGATCAATCTTGCCCTTGCCTTTACCTGCACCACGAAGCACCCGTGAGCTAAGGCCCAGCAAGAAAACATAACATCATATAACGAGCAATGATAACAGTTGAATAACCCTTTAAGCATGACCATATACCAAACATATCACATTAATCACACAACATGTAGATACAATCAAAGATTCAGCCAATCAACACTCAACTATACAGTGCGACTAATTCACCAACCAATAACAACAGTCAAATCACATATTATTCAGGGTCGACATGTTAGGTCACACCTTAGATTTGCCCCACTGACTCCGGCCCGCTTAAACCGAGCTCAGTGCATAATAAGCTGTCCTTAGCTACCAGTGGCCGAGCCGTGCCCTGTGCGCTAATGTAAACTCCAGCACTCTTAGGCCATTTGTTTACTATTTTCATGGCATAATACCACCCTCTATAAAGCATACAGATCAGGGAACCCTTAGTCCCATAATAAATCCACAACCGGTGAAGTTTTCTGACCTTTAGTTTCCAAGTTTACTAATTACGAGCGATGCCTCTCAAGCATGATCCGCTTCTTGAGCCCTAGCTTAATACCTAGTCAGAATCAAGATAGGAAATACCATTAATAATCGTGTTAATACTTCCGGATGGAGTTCTAGCTTCTGGGACATCGAGTTCCACCAAACACGATGGTGGAATCGATCCCGAGCACCCTAGGTTAGGTTCCCGCGCTTAAAACCTCCAAGAGACCAAAAATACCCTTAAGGGTCGCGGCCCTTGAAACCCATTTCGCGGCCCGCCCCTGAAACAGAGGCTAGGCCTCTCTGAAGACAGACACGCACCGCGGCCCTGCCCTGTGGCGCTGTGGCGCTTCCCCACTGCAGAGCCTCCTTTGCTCTTCTTCGCTTCGCAGGGCCGCGACACTCTAGAACAGAGCTGCAGCCCAGCCCTTCGTGCCCAGAAAATTCACCATTCCTAACATCCTAACCTTGATCAAAACCACCCCAAATCACCCTAATTCCAAAACCCATTGATCACAAGACTTCTAACATGATTCTAGCAACATAATCCAACAAAACCCTAGCTTTAAAACTCATTAAAATCTCATTTCAATTTCTGAAACTCACATACTCAAGAACACTAAAACCAGTCATGCAAACTCAGAATTTAAACTCTAAATTATGAATTGAAGCTTACCTTCTTTGATGAACCACTTCCTTAACAATTTCTGAGCTAAAACCCAAGCTTTCAAGCCTCAATTTTTCCCTTCAACACCCAAGTTCATAAACACTTCAAAACCCAGCTATAACATAAAATTTTAATCACCATGCTTCAAGCTTATATCTTACCTTAGTTCCTGACTGAATCCTTAGCTGAACACTGGACTAATCCTTCCAAACTCCAGCCCAATCCACTGAATTCGTAGCTAAAATCCTCAAGTTCTAGTAGTTTTCTTGAGAGACATAAGAGAAGGAAGAAAGGAGAAAAAAGGGTCGGTTTGGGTTTTTGTTCTACTGTTTTCTATTTTACTTAGTCTAACCTTAGTTAATTAAGTCAATCCTGAGGCTCGGGGTATCGGAAACGTCCCCGAGGGTAGAATGGTAAAATCATGCCCCACCACCATTTAGAGTTGAACGACCCTGTGGCATTCATGTCGTGTGTTCACCTAGGGATTCGTATCCCCCCCATCTAAGATTGCAGGGACTGTTCGGTGCCCAAGTCTACGCCTGTGTGCGATTGTAATAGCTAGAGACCCATCGGGTTCGTTGGTCCCATCCGCATGCAAATAGCTAAGACTATCTCGGCCATACATGCATGCACCCGTGTGCGCCCCTTGTGTCGCTGCCTCCCATCTGTGGGTGATGGGCAGCCAACCAAGTATGACTCGACAACCAGCGTGTGCATCCCGTGCGCACCAACTCAGCTTGGACAAGTGAGGCTTGACTGAGACTATGCGTTGCCAACATCGCAGGACCCCTCAGGTCCTCTAGGCATTGCCCCAGCCATGAACCACCGTGACCTGGCAGCTCCTCCTTGAGCTGCCGGTCACACTGTGGGGTGCCCTTAAGTTACCCCAACCAATTCCCTATTTTCTTGGGATTTTATCTTTTAATAATTAATTTTAATTGTTTGAATTAAAAATGAGTTATTGTGTTTTACTTTATTTATTTAAATTAAGACAAATTTAATTAGTGAAGACATTTTATGTCTTAAGTTTAATTAAATAATAAAATTATTTTATTATTTATTAAATCTAATTAAAGACAAGATAAAAGGCATTAGTTTTCTAAATAAAGATTGTCTTTATTTTAGACAAATTAATTAAAAATTGTTTTAATTAATTTAATGGGCTTAAGACGATCCTACAAAATTACGAAATTGACCCTGAAGGAGATGAGAATCAAAGGAGCTCAATTTTATGTAATTTATTATTATTTCTAATTTTTCCAAAGGTTGTAAAATTAGAAATACCCAATAGTTACTTGGTTCATCATTATTGTTTATTTATTTATTGTATTTAATGAAATAAATGTTTATTAATTTTTTATTGATAACGTGACCATGCATTAGTAAATATCATGCCATACATGAAATCGCACACAGTTTTATGTTAACCATGCATCTCATCATAGAAACATAATTATTTAGGATTTTCCTATATGTTTATATGTTTATTTCTTTAGAGAAACCAATATCATGTAAATTACTAAGTATTAATTAGTCACAACATGGTAAATTTTAAAATTAACCAATTTATTTAAAAAGAGTTTTAAATAAAATTTTAATAAATGTAACAGATAATTTAATTTTTATAAAATCAGGCTCTTTTATAATAATTAAAGTAATTACATTCATAAAGGGTTAATATGAATTAATTCCTAGAATTAATTACCAAAACACATTAATCCTAAAATAGTGAGTGGGAGGAGGTTGACATGTCAATGTAACTTACAGTCTCCATTATTAGTACAACAACGCTTGCTATAGGGAGAGTCTCGCGACGATTTTGTTTTCCTCCCCCTAAGGAAGGTGTTAAACCATATCTTTAGAAGGTTGGCTTCTTTCGTAGATAGAAGGAAGTGATGTATCTTAGTTTGACCGACCCTAAGACGTCATTTCTAAGTTAAGTCATGAAATCTGAAATAATGAGTTACACTCACAGGTACAACTAAGCTTCGAGCGGATAGTTGTTACTTGACCAAAAAATGATAATTTAACTTTGAAAAAGAAAATATGAGTTATTTTGAGTTTCAAATGATAAAGATAAGAATAGTCTAATAGATTTTTTGAAATTAATTTGATCGACCCTAAGGCGGCACTTTAATTGTAAAAAAGTTTTATTGTGGAAAAATAAATGTTTATTTTATGTGTTTTAATTGTTGCATTCATGCATCATGTTTATTTTCTGAAACTTGATATTTCTTTCCAAATGTATTTATTGTTGCTTCATTTATTTTCAGTCATGTCATTATGCCCAACCCTTAAACTGCTTTACTAACACTTGAAAAACTGAATGGAGATAATTTCATAGAAATCAAATATGAATTTGAGGCTGGTTTGTGAGAACCACAAATTTCTCCTCACAGAGGATTGTCCTAAAGAGCCTGCTGCCAATGCCCTGAAAAATGTTCGGGATAAGTATGATGCTTGGATTCAATCCAACAACGAAGTCAAGTACTTCATGCTTGTGAGTATGGATGATGTTTTGCGCAAGACACATTAAAAGATGAAGAATGCATATGAGATTATGGATTCTCTTCAAGCCATGTTTAGGTAGCAATCTGATCAAAGTAGACATGATGCTACTCATAGCTACATGAACTCTAAGATGAAGAAAGGTGTAACTCATGTATTACACATGATTGAGTTAATGCATGAGGCGAAGACACATGGGGCTACCATTGATGAGCGTACTCAAATGAGTATTATAATTGAGTTTGTAACGTCCTAAATTACCTGATAAGGCTTAGGGCCTTGATTAGGGGGCCAGAATGGAAATATATTGAATTATATGTTTATATGATATATTTGTGTATGATTATGTGATTATGTAAGTTATATGATAATATAACTAGTTATGTGTGTTTAGAAGTATTAAATATGCATGTGGGCCCGTTTCTTATTAGAAGGGAAATTCTCATAATTTGGCATGTTATGGGCATAATTGTATATGTGATATATGTGAGAGACCACATTATTATGTGGCTTTATTTGGGTTACTCGGCACGAGACGATCCTAGTGAGCGAGTTAGTGAGAAAGTCACAACGAGACCCAATACCCGACTCGAGGCGAGTCAAGGGGTATTTTAGGTATTTAGCACAGTATTGGGTTATCATAAAATGGGAGTGAATAATTGAGGATATATTTGGGGTTATTGAGATTAGGAGGGAATACTGGGGATTTTGATCATTTTTCCCTCGGGGACGTTTGTGGTACCCCAAGCCTCGGGATTAGCTTAAGTTTACTTAAGCCTTAAGGAAATACAAAAACACTCTTTCATCCAACCGACTCTCCCTCTCTCTTTTTCTCTCTCAGCTTCCTAAGTAAGTTCTTGAAGAATTAAGAAGATTTTAGCTGGAAACCAAGGAATTGAAGCCTCGGGTTAGGATTTGGGATAGCTTGTGGCTAGGGGATCATCACTCATAGCAGAGATAATACTTTAATCCCTGTTCCAGTTGAATTTCTGCCATGTTTTTTTCTTTGAGTTTGAGGTGTTCTTGAGCTTGTAGCTCAAGTAAGAGATTTTGAATTTTGATGAGTTTTTCATCCAGTTTTTATTTGGATTTTGTTGCTGGGAGGATATCAAATCTGTTATGGGGATTGAATTGTTTTTTTTATGGTGGTTTTGGGATGGTTTTGATTGAGTTTGGCTAGGGAGGAATAGAGGAATTCTGGATTCACAGGGTCAGGTTACGACCCTGTTCTTGGGGCGCCGCGACCCAACCGAACCCATGGCCATAGGGGGGCTTCTATCTGGGAGGCGCGCTGTAACGACCCAAAATCACTAATATGGCTTAAGGGCCTTGATTAGTGTGCCAGGAGGGCATAATTGGTTTATTTGTGAATTTATTGATTTAATGCATGGTTACATGATAAGCATGCTTGTATGATTATATGAATATAAATGTGATTAAATGTTATACTTGTGAGAACCACATTATTATGTGAGTAAATCTACAGCAGGCGACTTGAGGTGATCTTAGGGAGCAAGATAGCGGGAAAGTCACAACGCGGCTTAATGTTTGACTTTGGACAAGTCAAGGGGTATTTCAGGTATCAGGTGGTTATTTAGATTACCGGGTTATGAAAATAAATAATTGGAGATATATTTGAGGTTAGGAAGTCTAGGTGGGAATACTGGGGAATTTTACTATTTTGCCCTCGGGGACGTTTCCGGTACCCCGAGCTTTGGGATTAGCTTAATTGCCTAAGGATAGACTTAAGAAGATTTTAGAAAACTGTGGAATATAGCAAATCGACCCTCTCATCCTTTCTCTCTTTCTCTCCCAAAGAAGAACACATAAACTTAGAGGTCTTGGCTGGAATTCTAAGAATTGAAGCTGGAGTTTAGAGGATTAGCTCAAGGATTTCAAAGGAACTTAATCAAGGTTGAGGTAAGCATTGAATTCCATTTTCTGTGGTTGAAATTCTGTGTTTTTGAGTGTGCTCTAAGAGGTTTTGGGTTTTTGGATTTGAAGATTAAATTGAGGTTGGAACCTTGGAAGTTAGGCCAGAAAGCTCTTGGAGGATTGGTTCTGCAGCTGAGGTAAGCTCGAATTTAAGGTTTAATGGCTGAGTTATAGTGTTTCCATGGCTGGGTTTTGTGTTCTTGAGTTAGGAAGTTTCAGTGATTGAAATAGGTTTTTTATGGGTTTCTAGTCTAGGTTTCAGCTGGGTTGTGTTGTTGGAATCTTGTGGGAAGTTTTTGGGTAATTGAGTTGTGGAATTGGGGTAGTTTTGGGTGAGCTTGCATGAGGTTTGAGAGTTAAAAATGGAGGTTTTTCTGGGTTCGAAGGGGTCGGGCTGCAGCATAGTTCTTGGTGAGCTGCAACCCTTCGAAGCTGATGGATGCTGAGGAAAGAGGGCGGGCCGCGGCATGGTCTGAGTAGGGTCGCGATCCTTTCCTGTTTTTGGGCATTGGGATGCTTCTGGTTGGGGCCATGCCGCGACATGGGTGGCTAATGCCGCGGCCCTTAAGGGATTTTGGGATTTTGAGATTCTAGGCTTGGAAATTTAACCTAGGGTGCTCAGGATTGAATCTTTTACCATGTTTGGTGAAGTTCAATGTTCCGGAGACTAGAACTTTTTCTAGAAGCTCATTTAAGATTTTTGATGGTATCCTTTATCTTGGTTGTGACTAGGTGCTAAGCTAGGGCTCGGGGATCAGGCCTAGTTATTCTCCATGGGGCGCTCCAGTGTTGTTTGTTAAGAAGAAGGACGGGACTCTAAAAATGTGTATAGACTACAGAGAATTGAACAAGTTGACCATCAAGAATAAGTACCCTCTACCAAGGATTGATGGCTTGTTTGATCAGCTGCAGGGAAAGATGGTGTTCTCAAAGATTGATCTTCGATCTTGTTATCACTAGCTAAGGATCAAAGATGAGGATATACCGAAGATGACCTTCTGAACACGGTATGGGCATTATGAGTTCATGGTCATGTCTTTTGGTCTGACTAATGCCTCGACAGCTTTTATGGATCTGATGAACAGGGTGTTCAAGGACTTCTTGGATCAGTTCGTCATTGTCTTCATCGACGACATCTTGGTTTACTCCAATTCAGAGTCAGAGCATGAGCAGCATCTTCGACAGGTTTTACAGAGGTTAAGGGAGCATCAGCTATACACCAAGTTTAAGAAGTGTGAGTTTTGGTTGCCAAAGGTGAGTTTTCTTGGGCATATAGTTGGAGCATAAGGGATTAAGGTGGATCCATCCAAGGTAGAAGTAGTAAGAGATTGGCCGAGGCCAAGGAACGTCTCAGAGGTGCGAAGTTTCCTTGGGTTGGTAGGCTATTACAGGCGGTTTGTAGAGGGATTTTCAAAGATTTCTTCACCAATGACAGAGTTGACAAGAAAGAATAAGAAGTTTGTTTGGTCAGAGAAGTGTGAGAACAGTTTCCAAGAGTTGAAGCGACGACTTATTTCTGCACCTGTGTTGAGTCTTCCTTCGGGGGAAGGGAAGTTTGTAGTCTACTGTGATGCATCGAGGATGGGTTTAGGTTGTGTGTTGATGCAGAATGAGAAAGTTATAGCTTATGCATCGCGGCAGCTGAAGGAGTATGAGCAGCGGTATCCTACTCATGACTTGGAATTAGCAGCAGTGGTATTCGCATTGAAGGTGTGGCGACATTACCTGTATGGGGGAAAGTGCGAGATATACACTGACCACAAGAGTTTGAAATATTTCTTCACTCAGAAGGATCTAAACATGAGGCAAAGGCGTTGGTTGGAGCTGGTTAAGGATTATGATTGTGATATCCTTTACCACCCTCGGAAGGCCAATGTGGTGACAGATGCCTTGAGCCGAAGGGGCCCAGGACAGTTGTATAGTTCCACCCAGATCTCAAGAGAATTAGCTGATGAGATGGCCAGGGCAAGGATAGAACTAGTGGTAGGCCAGTTAGCTAATATTACCTTGTAGTCGACCCTGCTAGAGCGGATCAAGGAGGGTCAGTTGGTGGACGTGCGGTTGCAGGAGGTTAAACAACATGTCTTAGCGGGGACAGCTAAGGATTATTCTATTTCTAAGACAGGTTTGCTTCGATATCAGGGACGGATTTGTATTCCGGCAGATGAGGGGATCAGACGAGAGATACTGGATGAGTCTCACACTACGCCATACTCGCTTCATCCGGGTACCACAAAGATGTATCAGGATCTACAGACATTATATTGGTGGCCCGGGATGAAGAAGGATGTGGTAGAGTATGTGGCTAGATTTTTGACATGTCAGCAGGTAAAGGCTGAGCATTAGCGACCAGTGGGATTGCTTCAGCCTTTGGGTATCCCAGAGTGGAAGTGGGAGGACATCACGATGGATTTCATGGGAGGACTACCCAGGACAGTGGGACTTTGTGACTCAGTGTGGGTAATAGTGGACAGATACACAAAGTTAGCTCATTTTCTGCCAGTGAAATTGACGTACTCAGTGGAACAGTATGTAGAGTTGTATGTGAGGGAGATAGTTCGCCTCCATGGGGTTCTAAAGTCTATTGTATCTGATTGAGAACCTATCTTTACCTCCAAGTTTTGGGTAGCTCTGCAGAGAGCCATGGGGACTCAGTTGAAGTTTAGCACAACTTTTCATCCTAAGACTGAGGGGTAGTCTGAGAGGATGATTCAGGTATCAGAGGACATGCTTAAGGCGTGTGTGATCGACTTCGAGGGATCTTGGAGTAAGTATCTTCCATTGATCAAATTTTCATATAACAACAGTTATCAGTCCACGATTGGAGTGGCTCCTTACGAGATGTTATATGGAAGGAAGTGCAGATCACCCATTCATTGGGATGAGATGGGTGAGAGAAGGTATTTGGGGCCAGACATGGTTCAGAAGACCAATGAGGCTATTGAGAAGATTCGAGCTAGAATGCTTGCTTCGCATAGTAGACAAAAAAGCTACGCTGATCCTAAGCGTAGGGATGTGGAGTTCCAGGTGGGGGACCACGTGTTTATGTGAGTTTCACCACTGAGAGGGGTGAGGAGATTTGAGGTAAAGGGCAAGCTAAGCCCTCGGTTTGTTGGACCTTTCGAGATTCTAGAAAGGATTGGACAGGTGGCTTATAGGTTGGCCTTGCCACCGTCACTGTCGGGAGTTCATGATGTGTTCCATGTCTCCTTGTTGTGGAAGTATGTTTCAGATACGAAACATGTGCTGAAGTATGAGGACTTAGAGTTGCAGACAGACTTGTCCTATGAAGAGCGACCAGTTCATATTTTGGATCGGAAAGATAAAGTCTTACGAAATAAGACAATTCTGTTAGTGAAAGTGTTGTGGATAAATAGCAAGGTCGAGGAAGCGACCTGGGAATTAGAGACAGCGATGCGGGATCAGTATCCTGAGCTATTCAGGTAAATTTCGAGGACGAAATTCTCAGTAGGAGGGGATAGTTGTAACGACCCAAAATCACTAATATGGCTTAAGGGCCTTGATTATTGTGCCAGGAGGGCATAATTGGTTTATGTGTGAATTTATTGGTTTAATGCATGATTACATGATAAGCATGCTTGTATGATTATATGAATATAAATGTGATTAAATGTTATACTTGTGAGAACCACATTATTATGTGGGTAAATCCGCAGTAGGCGACTTGAGGTGATCTTAGGGAGCTAGATAGCGGGAAAGTCACAACGCGGCTTAATGTTGGACTTTGGACAAATCAAGGGGTATTTCAGGTATCGGGTGGTTATTTAGATTACGGGTTATGAAAATAAATAATTGGAGATATATTTGAGGTTAGGAAGTCTAGGTGGGAATACTGGGGAATTTTACTATCTTGCCCTTGGGGACGTTTCCGGTACCCCGAGCTTTGGGATTAGCTTAATTGCCTAAGGATAGACTTAAGAAGATTTTAGAAAACTGTGGAATATAGCAAACCGACCCTCTCATCCTTTCTCTCTTTCTCTCCCAAAGAAGAACACAGAAACTTAGAGGTCTTGGCTGGAATTCTAAGAATTGAAGCTGGAGTTTAGAGGATTAGCTCAAGGATTATCAAAGGAACTTAATCAAGGTTGAGGTAAGCATTGAATTCCATTTTCTGTGGTTGAAATTCTGTGTTTTTGAGTGTGCTCTAAGAGGTTTTGGGTTTTTGGATTTGAAGATTAAATTGAGGTTGGAACATTGGAAGTTAGGCCAGAAAGCTCTTGGAGGATTGGTTCTGCAGCTGAGGTAAGCTCGAATTTAAGGTTTAATGACTGAGTTATAGTGTTTCCATGGCTGGGTTTTGTGTTCTTGAGTTAGGAAGTTTCAGCGATTGAAATAGGTTTTTTATGGGTTTCTAGTCTAGGTTTCAGCTGGGTTGTGTTGTTGGAATCTTGTGGGAAGTTTTTGGGTAATTGGGGTAGTTTTGGGTGAGTTTGCATGAAGTTTGAGAGTTAAAAATGGAGGTTTTTCTCGGTTCGAAGGGGTCGGGCCGCGACACAATTCTTGGTGAGCCGCAGCCCTTCGAAGCTGATGGATGCTGAGGAAAGAGGGCGGGCCGCGGCATGGTCTGAGTAGGGCCGCGACCCTTACCTGTTTTTGGGCATTGGGAGGCTTCTGGTTAGGGCCATGCCGCGACATGGGTGGCTAATGCTGCGACCCTTAAGGGATTTTGGGATTTTGAGATTCTAGGCTTAGGAATTTAACCTAGGGTGCTCGGGATTGAATATTTTACCATGTTTGGTGAAGTTCAATGTTCTGGAGACTAGAACTTTGTTTAGAAGCTCATTTAAGATTGTTGATGATATCCTTTATCTTGGTTGTGAATAGGTGCTAAGCTAGGGCTCGGGGATCGGATCGCGCTAAAGGAGCATCGCTCGTAACTAGTTCACTTGGAAGCCAAAGGTAAGAAAACCGTACCTGGTTTTGTATTTGTAATGGGACTAAGAGTTCCCTAATATGAATGCTTTGAAAAGGGGGGTATTATGCCATGTAAATAGTATACCAACGACCTAAGAGTGCCAAAGGTTACACTTGCGCACAGGGCGCGGCTCAGCCACTGGTAGCCGAGGACAACTTATTTTGCACTAAGCTCGGTTTAAGCGGGCCGGAGTCAGTGGGGTAAATAGAGGGTGGGGCCTAAGTTGTCGGCCCTAGTTATTATGTGATTTGACTGTTATTAATGATTGGTTGCATCTTTGATTCTGATTACATGCTATGTGATTAATGCAGAATATTAAGTGGTTGATAATGCTTGATGAATTATTCTCTTGATATGATATGATTGTTGAGATGTGTAATATGTTTTCTTGCTGGGCCTTGGCTCGCGGGTGCTACGTGGTGCAGGTAAAGGCAAGGGAAAACTTGATCAGCCCTGACTTGGAGAGCTCTGTGAGCGGAATGTACATGACTAGATGCTCAGCCGCCACGGTTGAGAGGATAACAGGAACAGAAAAGTTATAAATGTCTGTTTTGCCTTAGAGTGGCTGATGGTAGTCTGTATTTTGGAAATTTTGTAAACTAACCCTTAAACACTGTTCCTTTTTGGGATCCCATATGTAAATTTGTTTAAGTACATGAAATGTATCTTTTGAGACCAAAACCATTTTATCCTTAGCACATTTATGGTTTAGTAACATGTTTTGACTAAATGACTTGATTAGCAAGTCCTGCACCTTTATAAGTACACATTGTAGCAGTCCTGGCTATCCAGGGCGTTACACGCGCCATGACCCTCAAGGACAGGTCACGACCCATGTCCCATTTCAAGGAGGAGGATGGCCTCTGACTTGAGGGGCACGTTGCGACCCTCAAGGGCAGGTTGCGGCCCGCTTGGGCTGTTTTGGCCACTATGAGTTTTTAGTGACGTGAATTTATTCCTATGGGCTCGGGATCGATTCTACTACCTAGTTTAGTAGAATTTGAGGTCCCGGAGGCTAGGACTCGGTGTGGAAGCCTTTGTTTGCTTGTTATTGATGGAATCCTATATTATGGTTGTTACTAGGTTATCGCTAGGGCTTGGAACTAGGATCGTGCTCGAGGATCATTCATATTTTACGCTATACTAGGACCTGAGGTAAGAAAACTGCACCCAATACGCGATATATGTGATTAGGGCTTGGCTTGACTGCTAATAATAGTTATGAATAGGGATCGGGCCCCTGAGAATGATTATCTTTAAGTTACCATTTCATTTGTTGATTAAAAATACTTGAATATTTTGTATCTGATTAAGTGTTACATGACTGTTTGCATAGTTTGCGTAGCTAAGGCTTGGCCCCATTAAGGAGCATTTCTTTTACTATGTTTATGACTACTTGATGATATATTACGATTAATATGTATGCATACTTGTATTGTCTGAAGTATGCTTATCTATATCTGTTTTTGTATCTGTATCTGAATACCTGGTTTAGGGCTTGACTTATTTTGTCAAGGACGACAATAGCGTGTTGTGCGCTGGTCAATAGGCTTAGGCCCAAATCAGCAACGTACTACTTCGTTGGCCGACCCAATGATCGAAGGAAAACAAAGTGTTTGGCTAGCTCTATGGCTAGTTACCCAGAGCTAAGGGTGAGGGCCCCAGGTGACTCTATGGTCACATAGCTAGGGCATAGGACCTCGGGGTTGACTCTATGGTCAACTATTCAGGGTAGCAGCCATGGAATGGTCCAATGACCATTTATTTGTAATTATATGCATGTATGAGTAGGTTATTACTGTTGGACATGCTAGATAAGTATCTGATAATTTGTATATTCTGTTCATGCACATGTTTAAGTTTTCTTGCTGAGCCTTGGATCACGGGTGCTATGTGGTGCAGGTAAGGGAAAAGGAAAGCTTGACCAGCCATGAGTTGGAGAGCTTCGGTGGCGACATGTACATATGCAGCTGCTCGTCCACCACAACTGAGGATATCTCAGAGGAACTAGGGTTGTATCCCTAATTTTTCCGCTTAGGTTGGTCGACTGTAACTTTCTACGTTTATACACCCTTTTAAACATTTGTTTGTAATATTCTAGGATCCCATGTATGTATGAAACTTTTTAAATAAAAGTCAACAGTTCATTTGATCAAAAATTTTAATCCTAACCCTTGACTTTAACCTTAGTGACACGTTTATAACCAAATGACTTGATTAGCAAGTCTGACACAATTTAAAGTACACAGTGTAACGGTCTTGGATTAGGAGGGCGTTATAGAGTCCTTCACTCCTTCCTTCCAACAGTTCACCACAAACTATGTGATGAACAAACTCCAATTCAACATGACTCAGTTGTTGAATGAGCTTACGATATTTGAAAACCTCAACAAGGATAAATCCAAGGAATTTGAAGCGAATAACGTGGAAGAGAAGCCTACTTCATCTTCTGACAAGAAGAGGAAGTGGAATGATAAGGAGAAGAGCATCAAACCCAAGATAGGAAAGAAGGCACCTAAAGCCAAGGAGAACTAGAAAGGCCCTGACTCCAAAAAGAAGAAGGAACCTAAAGGGAAATGTTTCCACTGCAGAGCCATGGGACACTAGAAGAGAAACTGTAGCCAGTATCTCGCTGAGCTGTAAAATAAAGGTAAATCTGATTTACTTGTTCTTGAAGCTTCATTAGCGGAAGATGATAAATCTTTATGGATTGTTGATTCGGGATCCACTAACCATATTTGTTCTTCTATGCAGATACTTGAATCGTCAAGGGAAATGGCTGATGGAGAGGTGTCTATGCGAGTGGGGAATGGAGCACATGTGTCGTCCAAGGATGTCGGACGAGTCCGTTTAAATTTTTGTAATAAGTTCTTGTTATTGAACAATGTTTATTTTATTCCAGATTGTACAAGGACTTTAATTTTGTTATCTCTTTTGCATGGACAACAATATGGAATTTCTTTTTATAATAATGAGATTGTTATTTCAAATAATGGTTAAATTATGTTGTGCAAAACTAAATAACAGACTATATGTGCTTAAACCAAATGAAAATTTTGTTTTAAATGATGAGTTGTTTATAGTAGCTAATCCACAACAAACAAAAAGGCAAAAAGTTTCTAAAGATGATTACTCATATCTTTGGCATCTAAGGCTAGGCCATATTCGCCTAGACAGACTAAACCGGTTAACAAAGGATGGACCTTTGAGAGAACTGGAGGTTGGAACTATTCCAGTTTGCGAGTCTTGTCTTGAAGGCAAGATGACTTAAAGAACTTTCTAAGCAAAAGGCAATAGGGCCAAATAACCACTAGAGCTCATACATAGTGATGTATGTGGACCAATCAATATTCAAGTATGGGGTGGCTATGAATACTTTGTCACTTTCATTGACAATTATTCAAGATATGGTCATACCTACCTAATGGCCAAGAAGTCAGAAACTTTTGGTAAGTTTAAAAACTTCAAAGCGCTAGCTGAAAAGCAGTTAGGTAAATCTTTAAACACGCTTCGATCTGATCGAGGTGGAGAATATTTGGATTATGAATTCAAAGATTTCTTGTTGGAGTATGGTATCCTATCCCAACTCACAACACCTGGAACAACTCAGCAGAATGATGTTTCAGAAAGGATAAACAAGGCCCTGTTGGACATGGTCAGGTCTATGTTAAGCTACTCATTATTACCACTTAACTTCTGGGGTTACACACTTCAAACAATGACCTACATTTTGAATGTAGTGTTGTCAAAGAGCATAACAAAAACTCCATTAGAACAGTGGAATGGCACAAAACCCAGTTTGCGCCATTTCCACATATGGGGTTTTCTTGCTCATGTTCTTAGACCTAAATTAGGGAAACTTGATTCAAGGTTAGAAATGTGTATATTTGTGGGTTATGCTGAAGAGACACGTGGTGGTTACTGAGGGCAAAATGGTAAAACTCCCGAGTCTCGGGGTACCGTAAACGTCCCTGAAGGAAAAATGGTAAAACTCCCCAATATTCCCGCCTAAGCTTCCTAACCTCAAATATATCTCCAATTATTTATTTCCATAACCCGATAACCCAAATAATCACCTAATACCCGAAATACCCCTTGACTTGCTCCTAGTCAAGTATGAAGCCGCGTTGTGACTTTCTTGCTAACTAGCTTCCTAGGATAGCCTAAAGTCACATTCTGCAGATTTACCCACATAATAATTTGGTTCTCACAAATATAATATGCAATCACATTCACATTCATATCACCAAACAAGCATGCTTATCATATAATCACGCGTTAAATTAATAAATTCACACATAAGCCAATTATGCCTTCCCGGCACACTAATCAAGGCCCTTAAGCCATATTAGTGATTTTGGGTTGTTACAACTATCCCCTCCTACTGGGAATTTCGTCCTCAAAATTTACCTGAATAGCTTGGGATACTGATCCCGCATCACCGTCTCTAGCTCCCAGGTCGCTTCCTCGACCTTGCTATTTCTCCACAACACTTTAACTAACGGAATCGTCTTGTTCCGTAGAACTTTATCTTCCTGGTCCAAAATTTGAACCGGTCGCTCCTCATAGGACAAATCTGTCTGTAACTCTAAGTCCTCATACTTCAGCACATGTGTCGTATCTAAGATATACTTCCGCAACATGGAGACATGAAATACATCATGAACTCCCGATAATGACGATGGAAAAGCCAACCTGTAAGCCACCTGTCCAATCCTTTCTAAAATTTCGAAAGGTCCAACAAACCGAGGGCTCAGCTTGCCCTTTACTCCAAATCTCTTCACCCTTCACAATAGTGAAACTCATAGAAACACATGGTCCCGAACTTGAAACTCCACGTCTCTACGCCTAGGATCAACGTAGCTTTTCTGTCTACTCTGCGAAGCAAGCATCCTGGCTCGAATCTTCTCAATAGCTTCACTTGTCTTCTGAACCATGTCTGGCCCCAAATACTTTCTCTCACCCATCTCGTCCCAATGAATGGGTGACCTACACCTCCTTCCATATAGCAACTCATAAGGAGCCATTCCAATCGTGGACTGATAAATGTTGTTACAAGAAAATTCAATCAATGGGAGATACTTACTCCAACACCATTCAAAATCAATCACACACACCCTAAGCATATCCTCCAACACCTGAATCGTCCTCTCAGACTATCCATCAGTCTGAGGATGAAAAGCTGTGCTAAACTTTAATTGAGTCCCCATAGATTTCTGCAGAGCTCCCCAGAACATGGAGGTAAAGATAGGGTCTCGATCAGATACCATGGACTTAGGAACCCCATGGAGACGAACTATCTCCCTCACATACAACTCTGCATACTGTTCCATTGTGTAAGTTGACTTCACTGGTAGAAAATGAGTTGACTTGGTGTATCTGTCCACTATTACCCACACCGAGTCACAAATTCCCACCGTTCTGGGTAGACCTCCCACAAAATCCATCGTAATGTCTTCCCACTTCCACTCAGGAATACCCAAAGGCTGAAGCAACCCTGCTGGCCGCTGATGTTCAGCCTTCACCTGCTGACATGTCAAACATCTGGTCACATACTCTACCACATCCTTCTTCATCCCAGGCCACCAATATAACGTCCATAGATCTTGATACATCTACGTAGTACCTGGATGAAGTGAGTATGGTGTAGTTTAAGACTCATCTATTATCTATCATTTGATCTCTTCATTTGCCTGAACACAAATCCGTCCCTGATATCAAAGCATACCAGCCTCAGAAATAGAATAATCCTTAGCTATCCCTGCTAAGACATTCTGCCTAACTTCCTGTAACTGCGCCTCCACTAACTGCCCCTCCTTGATCCGCTCTAGCAGGGTCGACTGCAAGGTAATATTGGCCAATCGGCCCACCACCAACTCTATCTTTTCCCTGGCCATCTCATCATCTAATTCTCTCGAGATCTGGGTGGAACTATACAACTGACCTGGGCCCCTCCGACTCAATGCATCCGCCACTACATTGGCTTTCCCCGGATGATAATGAATATCACAATCATAATCTTTGACCAGTTCCAACCAACACCTCTACCTCATGTTTAGATCCTTCTGGGTGAAGAAATACTTCAAACTCTTATGGTCAGTGTATATCTCGCACTTCTCCCAATACAGATAATGTCGCCATGCCTTCAGTGTGAATACCACTGCCGCCAGCTCCAAATCATGGGTAGGATACCGCTGCTCATATTCCTTTAGCTGCTGCGATGCATAAGCTATGACTTTCTCATTCTGCATCAACACACAACCTAAACCCATCCTCGATGCATCACAATATACTACAAACTTTCCTTCAGCCAAAGGAAGACTCAGTACAGGTGCAGTAATAAGCTGTCGCTTCAGCTCTTGGAAATTGTTCTCACACTTCTCTGACCAAACAAACTTCTGATTCTTTCTTGTCAACTCTATCGTTGGTGAAGAAATCTTCGAAAACCCCTATACAAACCACTTGTAATAACCTTCCAACCCAAGAAAACTCCGCACCTCTGAGGCGTTCCTTGGCCTTGGCCAATCTCTCACCGCTTCCACCTTGGATGAATCCACTTTAATCCCTTTTGCACCAACCACATGCCCAAGAAAACTTACCTAAGGCAACCAAAACTCACACTTCTTAAACTTGGCATATAACTGATGCTCCTTAACCTCTGTAAGACCTGTCGAAGATGTTGCTTGTGCTCTACCTCTTAACTGGATTACACTAAGATGTCGTCGATGAAGACAATGACAAACTGATCCAAGAAGTCCTTGAACACCCTGTTCATCAGATCCATAAAAGTTGCCGGGGTATTGGTCAAACCAAAAGACATGACCAAGAACTCATAGTGTCCATACCGTGTTCGGAAGGCCGTCTTCAGTATGTCCTCGTCCTTGATCCTCAGCTGGTGATAACCAGATCAAAGATCAATCTTTGAGAACACCATCTTTCCCTGCAGCTGATCGAACAAGTCATCGATCCTTGGTAGAGGGTACTTATTCTTAATGGTCAACTTTTTCAATTCCCTGTAGTCTATACACATCCTCAGAGTCCCGTCCTTCTTCTTAACAAACAACACTAGAGCTCCCCATGGAGAGTAACTAGGTCTGATGAATCCCAAATCCAGAAGTTCTTGTAACTGTATCTTAAACTCTTTCATCTCTGCTGGTGCCATCCTGTATGGCGCTCTTGATACTGGTTCTTTCCCCGGTGCTAACTCAATAAGAAACTGAATCTCCCTGCGTGGTGGAAACCCCGGTAGCTCCTCAGGAAATACATCCAAAAACTCACAAACCACCCTGGTCTCACTCGGCACCACTGGCAACATCCTGGTAGTGTCCACCACATTAGCCAGAAAACCTATACATCTACCTTGCAACAGGTCTCTGGCTCTCAACGTTGATATCATGGGTATGCGGGGTCCACACACCGCACCCACGAAGACAAAAGGATCCTCGCCCTCAGGCTCAGAAGTCACCATCTTCTTCCTGCAGTCAATAGTAGCCCCATAACTTACTAACCAATCCATTCCTAAGATCATATCAAAGTCCTCCATGTCTAACTCAATTAGATCTACCGAAAGCTCCCTACTATCAACCATCACTGGAAGTGCCCTAATCCATCTCCTAGAAACTACCAGTTCACCTGTAGGCAATAAAGTCCCAAACCCTATAGTCTGATACTGACTAGGTCTACACAGTCTATTAATCACTTTACTAGAAACAAAGGAATGTGGAAAGATGACCTGTCACTACCGAGGGACTAGCCTCGGCCTCTGCCTGTGTCAAAGTGAATAATCGAGCTAGAGTAAAGCTATCCACCTTTCCTGCTTCCCCTTTCTTCACTGTTGGGCAGTCCTTCTTGAGATGCCCCACAATTCCACACACATAGCAAGCCTTGGCCTGACATTCGCCCTGATGGCGTCTTCTACACCACGGGCACTCCGGATAACTCCTCCATGGTTCACTGCCGCCCTGACGGCCACTCTGACCACCCTGACCCCTCCTATCAGGACCAGCAGCGGTCGAAGTGTCAGGAGTCTTTCTCTTGAAATCATTGGGGCCTCCGCCCCTACATGACCCAGAATAAGGAGGCACCACTCTGCGGCCCTCCCGCCTTACTGCACTTTCCCTCCAGATCTTATTCTCCGCTTCCTCAGCGGTAAGAGCCTTCTCCACAGCCTGGGCATAAGTTGTCCCCCCAGGAACTGTTGTAATCCTCACATCTTGGGTTATCATAGCATTAAGCCCTTTGATAAATCTGTCTTGCCTAGCTGCATTAGTAGGCACAAGGTCTGGTGAAAATTTCGCAAGTCTATCAAATTTTAGGGCATACTCAGTAACTGTCATGTTGCCTTGGACCAAACCCACAAACTCATTAACTTTTACTACCCTAATGGCAACATTATAGTATTTCTGGCTGAACAAGTCTTTAAATCCTTCCCAACTCAAAGCAGTGACATCCCTGATCTGTGATGCCACTTCCCACCAAATGTGGGCATCCTCTCTCAACATATACGTGGCAAAGGCCACTCTGTCATGTCCCTCTATCCTCATGAAATCCAAAATAGTAGTAATCATAGTCAGCCATTGCTCGACCTTCAATGGGTCTGGTCCACCCTCAAATATTGGAGGTTGTTGCTTCCTGAACCGCTCATATAACGGCTCTCACCTATTCCCAACCTCCCCTGGCTATACAACTGGTACCACATCAGGTGGTACGATAGGGGCAACGCTCCCTGATGGAGCCTGTTGTCGCAACAGACGAATCTGTTCGTCTTGGCTCTGTAACTGCGCTTGCATATCCGCCATGAGTTAGTGCCAGTTCTCAGGGACTGGCGGAGGAATCTGGCCCTGGTCATCATCCCCGGTCCCAGACCTAGTGCCGGCTAGTCGTGTAGATTTTCTTGGATGCATAGCTATCCAAGTCAATCTGCAATCAACGACTCGGCAATCAGACCATGATGACAAGGTAAAAGCTTCTCCAAAATCCACCAAAGGAACATAACTAATAAAAAACAATCAAAATATAGGCATTTATCCATACACAATATGTAGTTAATCATCCAAATATTCATTTACATGCACGTCAATGCTAATAAGCATGCTTCAATATTTTCACACAGCAGTCAAGGGTCAGGCCCTATCATTATCTCATGCTTCCTATTAATCCAATAGATAACAACATTCATAACTCATTCCAAGCATACAAGCATATAAGCATATATACACATTACCAAACCCTGAATTGAGCTTGTCTCTGGCAGCGAATGTACATGTCCAATTGATCTTCAAGAACCCTTAAACCTAGGATGCTCTGATACCAAGTTGTAATGCCCTGGATAGCCAAAATGCTACATTGTGTATTTATAAAGGTGCAGGACTTGCTGATCAAGTCATTTAATTAAAAACGTGTTACTGAAACCATCGACGAGCTAGGGTTAAAATGTTTTGGACTCTAAAGACACATTTTATATAACTAAACATTTTACACGTGGGATCCCAAAAGAAACATCGGTTAAAAGTAGGTTTACAAAATTGACAGTGTACAGACAACTGCTAGCCATTCTAAAGGCAAAACAGATGTTTATGGTTCTCCTGTCCCTGTCTCCCCTCAACCATGGCAGTTGAGTAGCTGTTCATGTACATTCTGCTTTAAGAGCTCTCCAAGTTAGGGCTGATCAATCTTGCCCTTTCCTTTACTTGCACCACGAAGCAATCGTGAGCCAAGGCCCAGCAAGAAAACATAACATCATATAACGAGCAATGATAATAGTTGAAAAACACTTTATGCATGACCATATACTTAGCATATCACATTAATCACATAACACGTAGACACAATCAAAGATTCAGCCAATCAACACTCAACTATACAGTGCGACTAATTCACCTACAAATAAAAACAGTCAAATCACATATTATTCAGGGTCGATACCTTAGGTCGCACCCTAAATTTACCCCATTGACTCCAGCCCGCTTAAACCAAGCTCAGTGCATAATAAGCTGTCCTCAGCTACCAGCGGCCGAGCCGCGCCCTGTGTGCTAATGTAAACTCTGGCACTCTTAGGCCGTTTGTTTACTATTTGCATGGCATAATACCATCCTCTATAAAGCATACAGATCAGGGAACCCTTAGTACCATAATAAATCCACAACCGGGTGCAGTTTTCTTACCTTTAGTTTCCAAGTTTACTGATTACGAGCGATGCCTCTTGAGCACGATCCGCTTTTCGAGCTTTAGCTTAATACCTAGTCCCAACCAAGATAGGGAATACCATTAATAATCGGGCTAATATTTCCGGATGGAGTTCTAGCTTCTGAGACATCGAATTCCACCAAACAAAGTGGTGGAATCGATCTCGAGAACCCTAGGTTAGGTTCCCACGCTTAAAACCTTTAAGGGACCAAAAATACCCTTAAGGGTCGCGGCCCTTGAAACCCATGTCGCGGCCTGCCCTTGAAACAGAGGCTAGGCCTCTCTGAAGATAGACACACGCCGCGGCCCTGCCCTGTGGCGCTGCGGCGCTTCCCCACTGCAGAGCCTCCTTGGCTCTTCTTTGCTTCGCAGGGCCGCGACACTCTAGAACAGAGCTGCGGCCCAGCCCTTCGTGCCCAGAAAATTCACCATTCCTAACTTCCTAACCTTGCTCAAAACCACCCAAAGCACCCTAATTCCAAAACCCATTGATCACAAGATTTCTAACATGATTCTATCAATATAATCCAACAAAACCCTAGCTTTAAAACTCATTAAAATCTCATTTCAATATTTGAAACTCACGTACTTAAGAACACTACAACCAGTCATGCAAACTCAGAATTTGAACTCTAAATTATGAATTGAAGTTTACCTTCTTTGATGAACCATTTCCTCAACAATTTCTGAGCTAAACCCCAAGCTTTCAAGCCTCAATTCTGCCCTTCAACACCAAAGTTCATAAACACTTCAAAACCCAGCTATAACATAAAATTTTAATCACCATGCTTCAAGCTTATATCATACCTTAGCTTCTGACTGAATCCTTAGCTGAACACTGGACTAATCCTTCCAAACTCCAGCCCAATCCACTGAATTCCCAGCCAAAATCCTCAAGTTCTAGTAGTTTTCTTGAGAGACATAAGAGAAGGAAGAAATGGAGCAAAAAGGGTCGGTTTGGGTTTTTTTTTCTACTGTTTTCTATTTTACTTAGTCTAACATTAGTTAATTACGTCAATCCCGAGGCTCAGGGTACCGAAAACGTCCTTGAGGGAAAAATGGTAAAATTCCCCAATATTCCCGCCTAAGCTTCCTAACCTCAAATATATCTCCAATTATTTATTTCCATAACCCGATAACCCAAATAATCACCTAATACCCAAAATACCCCTTGACTTGCTCCTAGTCAAGTATGAAGCCCCGTTGTGACTTTCCCGCTAACTAGCTTCCTAGGATCACCTCAAGTCGCATGTTGCAGATTTACCCACATAATAATGTGGTTCTCACAAATATAATATGTAATCACATTCACATTCATATCACCATACAAGCATGCTTATCATATAATCACACGTTAAATTAATAAATTCACACATAAGCCAATTATGCCCTCCCGACACACTAATCAAGGCCCTTAAGCCATATTAGTGATTTTGGGTCGTTACAAGAGCTATGCTCATCTGGCTCGGAGATATAGGAGCAGCAGGTTGCGCAAGTATTCCTGCTACTGGATCCCGAGCTTGGCGAGGTCCGCTTCGAGCGTATTGGTGGAGGTGTCCCAACTTGATGAGGTTCTCAATCTCATCCTTGAGCTGGCGACACTCATTGTTGTGGTGTCCTATATCATTATGAAAGTGACAAAACTTGTTAGGTTCTCACCTCTCTTTGTCCCTCTGGATGGATTGTGGCTTTCGGTAGTGGACATGTTGCTCTGTGGCCACAAAGATGTTCTCCCGGAAGTCCACTAAATCAGTGTACTCGAAGTACTGTGAGACATACTTCTCGCTAGGGGTAGTTTCCTGTTTAGCCTGTGCAATCCCATTTCCCTTGGGCTTTCTAGCCTTGCCCATGCCCTTGCCCCCGAGTCTATTGTTGCTGGGGGTCTGACTGGGAGCAGTAGATTGGTATGGAGTAGCAATTCCAACATTGAATGTAGGTTGAAAAACACTGTACCCAGTGGGCGCCACTCCGTATCCTGTTAGAGCCGCACTAAAACCAGCGGTCAGCATGGCACTAAATCCATTTGGTGGGACACTCGGACTGGGCTGGACTCCCCCCAAACTTGGTTGGACAGGAGTGTAAGGCGGATATTGGATCCCCAAAGTGACAGGGCCAGGCGTTGCTGGAGTGGGAAAGAAGACGTGCCCCCCAAATGCTCCAATATGGGCATCCTCCTAGCTGATATGTTTTTGTGCTCGAAGGATGAAGTCGTCAAGTCGTTGACACCCTCTCTGCTAGAGGTCATCCCATAACGGGGACCCTGCGCGAATGTCAGCCTGCAATGCCATCAGTTGTTGGCTACTGTCAACCTTCTTGGTCCTCCCAGCTTCCTCTTTGAAGTGTTTGATATACGCCTTGAGGGTCTAGAAGGGTCCTTGCTTTATATTGGCCAGAGCATTGACCTCGAAACTCATCTTTCCAGCTGCTATAATCTATCTCTAAGCATGATCCTCTTCAGGTTCTCTAATTGCGCGGAGCGGGTCGCGGTCTTGGTTGCAGCTTTGTGTCAAGTTGTCTCTCCTTTGGGCATTGAGATTGTCCCTGAGGTCCGATGGACCTTTCTTTGCGGTTTCATACCCGTGGGTCTTATTGAACCGACGAGCATTAAGGTCGTCCACAAGTCAGCCTGGCCTTTGAAGGTGCCATTGTCCTCGGGACGAGCCACCTCTGTTTCCACGTTAGACTCAACATTCTCATTGTTAACCGAGATGTTGATGTCGCACTCTCTACTGACAGGAAAATTTCCCATGCTGGCCCCTCGACAATTGTTCCAATGGTGATGACGAGGTGCCTGGGGGACACCACCTCCGGGCCTTGCGCAATCTGTATTGGCGCGCTTGAGCGGAACGCCCCGGCCTCCACGGGCGTTGGCGGCATCCTTGGGCTTTTGGGCCTTCACCTATGCTAGCTGACCTCAAGACATGGTTGTATTTTAGGTTCCAACGAGCCTTCTTTGATTTGGGAGCAGGGTCATCATCAACCTTACCTTTGCCACGGTCTTGTGGCATAGGTGGGGTTCCATCTCTAGCTGGGTGTACAGGAGGCACACTAGCTGGTGGATCTCGCGCCAACTCAGCCGGGTGCTCGGGAGGCACACTAGCTGGAGTGACAGGTGGCATTCCAGCTGAGGGCATAGGGGGTACACCAGCTGGCTGCCCAAATGGTACTTCGGCATGGTGATCCACTTGGAGCCCTTGGCACGCTAGAGTAGCCCTCGTGGCGTTAACAATCTCCTGCAGGGCGATGATATTACCCTCTTGGATGTCGATCATCTGCTATTGAGTGGCCACCTAATCACGAAGCACCACCACTTCTGGTGTCTCCTCCACGTCCGTGGGATGAGGATACTACTCCTCATAGTATTCATCGTCACCCTCGTCATCCATGCCTTCGTCAATGCCGTCGTACTAGGCATTTTCGCCGTAGTCCTCCACCGCGTCAGGGTGGTCTTGTGGTGGTATCGTCTAGTGCATTCCTTCGAGTGGTCACCATAACTATTTTCCAAGCTTCCTTCAAGCTCTCAATGAAAGCACCAAAATGTTGACTATTTTTTTCGCTGCCAACTTAATTTGAGAGATTAAAGGACAAACAAGTAAAGAACACAAGGTTTTACGTTGTTCAGGCTATAAAAGAGCCCTAGTCCACGAAACTATATTATCTAGTGAGCTTGAAGCTCGTAGTAGCAAGCTTCAATGGTGATTCTATGACAGCGTTTATATTGCACTGACTACAGAGTTTCTGTCTCTCTCAAAACCTTTACAAGGAGATACTCCAACTCTATTTATAGAGGTTGAGGTCATTAATACTAATCATCTCTCATTAATATCATACTTCCCCGTCTATAGGTATTAATGTTAAGTTAATACAAAAAGGGTTGTGCTAAAATAAAGACTATGGCCCACACAGATTCTACGGGGCCCATTGAAGAAAGTCACGCACCAACTTTATGGGGAACATGCCTGTGGTTGTCTGATTGCGGCGCACATTCGCCCGTGTCAGGCGGTGTTGTGCCTGATTCTAATATTAATATAATTAATATTTATTCAACCGTATTTTTTAATTAGTTTTAAATATATATTCTATTAAATGTTTGTAATAATTTGATAAAGTTAGCATAACAAACTAAGAAAAATAATTAAATACACAATTTTAATATAGGAGAGGTATAAAATTTTAAGGATAAAATAAATATATTTTCTAACAATATAATTTGGAGAAAATTTAATGTATAGTAGAATTAAGTTTCATAACTTTTTTAAAAACATTAATATTGTTTCCGTCATTAACATAATAGATTTATGTATAGTCTTTTAGGACTTATTTACAAAAAAATATTTCTCAGGGACCATATTATCAAATTACGAAAAAGTGAGACTATCATTGTTAAAATTCTATGTTTATGTAAATGGACCTTCACAGTAGTCTCTAGGCATTCCTTACATGACGATTAAATAAATAAAAAAAACAAAATAAATGCTTTATATATGAGATTACATGTACACACTCAGCTCGCATAATGGAAAGCCCTCTCATAATGAACAATAATTTGATTGTCATGGAATTGTTTTTTTTTTTTTTGAATAAATAAAAAAGGTTCTAATAATAAGCTTTCAACTAGAATGATAGGACAAAATTCATGGAAAAGTAGAGAAAGAAATCAGAGAACGACAATAGTGGACATTAGTGAATGATGACGGTATCACTCCCAAAAGATGTGTCGCAAAGAGAGAGAGAGAGAAAGAGAGAAAGCTTATCTGCATACGTATAGCCCTCCCAAGGTTCCAACCTGCAGATATAAATATGTGAGTGCGCTCAACCATTTCCTTAGGAAAAACACAGCACTTATTGTGTTTTCCTCTTCAATTCCCCCATTCGAATAAACCTTCTTCTATTAATTTTTTTACTGCTGTGAGCAAAATGGAGAAGCTAAGCAACTTTTATGAGACCTCGAAACCCTACTTTGCCATGATCTCTTTACAGTTCGGCTATGCTGGCATGAACATCATCACTAAAGTGTCCCTAAACCGTGGCATGAGCCACTACGTCCTTGTGGTTTATCGTCACGCCATCGCCACCGCGGTCATCGCCCCCTTCGCCATATTTTTTGAGAGGTACGTACGTACCTGTCCTTGTGTTCACAAGAACAATATGACACCACAAAGTCCATCTTTTACACTCTCCGCAACACTATAAATTATGTATTAATTCTTTTTTTTTCTCTTTTAATTTTCAGGAAAGCACAACCCAAGATAACTTTCCCAGTTTTCATGCAAATATTTACCCTGGCTCTTCTCGGGTTCGTAGTCCTAATTGCCTATAACTAATTAGGCATCAATAATTAATCACCTTAATTATTGCAAAGAATAAATGAGCATTAATTAATTATTTGTTGGAATATCTTACAGTCCGGTGATTGATCAAAATTTCTACTACGCTGGTTTGAAATTTACGTCTCCAACTTTCTCATGTGCAATGAGTAACATGCTTCCAGCAATGACTTTTGTTATGGCCGTCATATGTGGGTATGCAAATTATATTAGACTAAATTTCCTACATATAAGTAAAAAATCTTTGTAAGTTTGACTACTTTCTAATTGTCTTTTCTTCTTTTGTATGACAATAATATTTACAAAGAATGGAAAAGGTGGACATGAAAAGACTGAGGTGCCAAGCAAAAGTAGTGGGAACAGCAGTGACCGTGGCTGGGGCAATGTTGATGACTTTATACAAAGGTCCCATAGTGGAGTTGGTATGGTCTAAGCATATCCAACCTCGGAAATCTTATATCACTGACACCACCGGAACTGCCGAGAAGCATTGGTTCCTTGGCTCCATCTTCCTTATAATTGCCACACTTGCCTGGGCTTCTCTCTTTGTTTTGCAAGTAAGTACACAAAATATATTCAAAGACCTTGCTAGTTAAGAACAAATTCGCTAGCTAGTGGCCTACGTATCTTTAATGGCGTTGAAATGAAATATATTGTTAGGTACAAAGACCTATTATAATTGTAATATTTTTTATCTGATCACCTTTGTCAGAACAAGGCGTTAAAGACGTACAAGAATCACCAGCTTTCTCTTACAACGTTAGTGTGTTTTATTGGAACTCTTCAAGCCGTTGCTGTCACCTTTGTTGCAGAACACAACCTTTCTGTGTGGAGAATTGGCTGGGACATGAATTTACTTGCTGCTGCCTATGCTGTAATACTCTCTCTCTCTCTCTCTATATATATATATCTATATCTATATATGTAGATGGTATTTGAATTTTACTAATTAAAACGTTATTCGTTTTGAACTGATATAGGGAATTGTTACATCAAGCATTTCATACTATGTTCAAGGATTAGTGATGAAGAAAAGAGGACCTGTGTTTGCTACAGCTTTTAGTCCATTGATGATGATCATTGTGGCCATCATGGGCTCTTTTATCCTGGCTGAGAAAATTTTTCTTGGAAGGTAGTTTTCTCATCATTATTGCGCTCTTAAAGAAAATGATATCTAAATATTAGTCCTTGCATATTTGGCCAATATTATGTATATATAGAACTCTACTAGTAGTATAATTTGTACCTAGCTAACAGTCTACTGTGTGTTCTTAGGAGAACTGCATACTTTCTATCGTCAATTTAATTAAGCTTAAATCATTGTGCAATTGGGAACAAAACAAAAGGGGGATAAATTGCATCACAGAGTATATTAATTATTTTACTTTTTCAATGTCATTAAGAATAATAGAATATGCACATGAGAGAGTATAACACACACAAATATCGACAAGAAACACAAAGTAATTTCACAAATAATATTATTGATAAATATTAATTAAAAGTAATATTCTTATCTTGTTGATCTTATAATATCCATTTTTTTTCCTTTTCGAATTTGTACTTTCCGTTGTATAAGCACTATGGTTTATAACAATTAGATTTACTTTGGTGCAGTGTCCTCGGTGCCGTGTTGATAGTCATTGGCCTTTACTCAGTCCTATGGGGAAAGCACAAAGAGGCAATAGACAATAAAGAGGAGATACCAGAAGCTATAAAGTATCCACATCATCATGTAAATGGCACTAATGGGATTTCAGTGATTGAAACTAATGGAGATGAACTTAAAAAGGGAAATCATTTGATCAACAATAAGCTTATAATTTCGTCAGTTGCCATAAGTTTGCCTATCCAAGATCCATCAACGAAAGCCAACCATGTACCAAAGGCTTAATCAAAAATCAAGGAAAACTACAATTAATATTTGAATATTATGGGGATGGGCTTTTTTGTCTTTTCATCCTCGAGCTTTATTGGTTTTCCTTTTTCCTTTTTCTCTCTTTTTAGATATATATCATTTTATATTTTGGCTTTTGCACTATGTTGTATGTAAGCCAATGTTAAGGAAGGAGTAATTAATGAAATTAATTATGATAATTTGAAGACACTCTTTTCTTCATTTTTCACTAATTTTGGATTATTATTAATTATAAGCACTGAACAAATATAGCACAACTAATTAACAATCAACATTCAAGACAATATGATCAGTTGGTGCATTGCCAAAATCCATATGCAAATGTTATAATTAAGCAGAAAATAAACATCAAATGTAATCGTAGTACATTTTATACTCAGTTTGGCATGCATTTGATCCAATTGAATTAAAATATTAAATTTAATGCATGCAATACGTAAATATATACAAATTAATTAACTTATAATTGTTGAATAATATAACAAAAAAAAAAGTACTTATATTTGTAAAATAAAAGTAACAATATACTATTTTGCATTTAGATTTTTTTTTCTCCAAATATAGTGCTAATATTGACATCTGTTATGAGTACTGATAGGTATGTGTGCACATAATAATGTGACATTTTTTTTCTAGGGACCTACCTTAAATAAATAAAATTGGTCACAAAAATTTGTGATATAAGTGTTTGTAATATTTTGGTGTAAATTATGTATATCATTACTTGTATATATGCACATATCATCCGAGTTCAAAGTTGTGACTCTCCTATTCCTCAATTTTCCATGATTTGAGCGGATTTGAAACATTATTTGAACGTCATTTAAGAGAATGTATAATAGACTATTTGATAGCATATTTTATTGATTGCGTTGAGATTCCAAATATATATGAATAATTTTTTGAATGATAATATTCGTTTTGCTATATGGTTGATCGCATATATATTGTGATTCCAAATAAATGTTTTGTCACGCCACGAGCCCTACGTCAACCCTTGGTTAAAATATAATATCTAGAGTGATCCTTATTATTTTATTTGTATGAAAATAGTAATAACTACTGTGTAAAGATTATATATTACTCTTAATAAATTTATAAAATAATTATATAAAATAGATCTTGATAACTCGTTGAGTACTATATAATCTCGAAAGTAATATATCCCACACTTATGCGACCACCAAATAGTTTAATCCAATAATTTTCAAATCATGAAAAATCATGCTCAGCATCCATCCATCCTCACCACTTAACAACGTACACTACAAGAAAAGTGGTCTACAGCAGCGACAAATGTCGTCTCTATGGATCAAGAGGCTGTCGCCAAAACGTCGTTGTTGTAGGTCTGTATGTGTAGAGACCTACATCTACGACAAAACACTCTCTTCACCGTACGGTTTTGCTACAACGATAAAGTGTCATCGCTATAGGGTCATGAAATCTCAGAATTTCGTGTTCAGCGAGCACTCTACTGCGATGACATATCGTCGTTGTAAGTATATAAATCTTTTTTGAAAAAATTAATTAATTATATATCCCTAAAGAAATTTAAGAAAGTAATTTGATGTTGTATTGCTAAATACAACTTATTTATATTAATATAAATAAATTGTTTTTTTTAATTTGTGGTATGATATTTATCAACGGTTAATAATTGTCGATGTTGTTCAATAACTGTTGGGGTAGAGAGCAATAGTGACATTTTTTAACTGTCGGCGTTGCCAACAACAACGATAGTTTTTAACTGTCGGCGTTGCCAGCAACAACGATAGTGTTTAACTGTCACCATTGCCAACAACACCGACAATTTTTAACTGTTGGTATACCCACCCCTGTGCTGGTGTAGGAAAACTCGATAGTTACTCGACTATTGTCGTTGGTCAATAGCGACAGTGAAAAACTGTCGAAAAAGCCCAATTTTGTAGTAGTGATAAAAAAAACTAGGTACATCACTAAAGTAATTTACCCTTCTGAACAGTCCAGTACAATTCACATGTTCAGTTTATAATTGTTGAACATTTTAAAAAAATGTTGGAATATAGCTAAAGTAATCTTGTTATCCAAACATATGTTCAAAAGAGTAGTCTGAATCCCCTACCCCTAAATACAATACTTTGGTAATTTTCTAAGGCAGTCCCGAGCTTAACTGAAATCATAGAGCAATTAGTCCACTTAGAATATCACGTTTATCCTACGAGCACAGAATGAGAAAATGATTATCATCATTGTATTTTATATTTAAAATCGTGTCCAACCACATATAACATGAATATATTTTAAATTTCAAGTTCTGAAACCTCACCCGAGTGGTGAAAGTGACGGCTGATGGCGGCAACGAGCAGTGCACCGAAAATGTCATCAAAAGTATGAGTGGTATATATCACAACAACCACATTGACGAGTAGAAAACGCCAACCTTTGTTCCGAACGGTGCACGAAATCACCAAAAAGTCACTGGAAAGTTGCGAATTGGCCAAACATGGTGTCTAAGAAAGTGGTGAGATAGAGGACCTGGGTGGTTAGGTTTTGTTCTCCTTGATCAACTAAGCTCATTTGTAAAAAAAACTTGTCAAATGAACGTCAGAGTTTGCCAGAAACTAAGTTCAAAGTTAGTATCGTCGAAACATTGACTAACGACCACAGGCAAATGGCATTTAGTGAGGTAACGCCACTTGGTGGGTAGGGGTTTTAGACGCCATTGATTTCCTCTGACTGGTGTGTGTCAGTTGTGTTGTGATGGAAAGCAATCATTCATGGAGGAGAAGGTGGATGGTTTCACACGTGGTAGAGGGGCTTTGCATGAGAGATAAAGAAAGAGAAATGGGTTGTTGTGCATGTAAGAGAGAGAGTGAGCTAAGTGTGGTTTGGTTTAATGAGTATGGGTTCTGTTGATTGCGTTTTTAGCCAACGACGCGAGAACGTCAAATACGACAAACCTTCAAGAGAAATAAAACGACACAGACGGTTTTATCAAGAAAATAAAGAACACACAAGATTTTTATAGTGGTTTAGCCCCGATTGTCGGTAATAGCCCAATCCACTTAGAGTTGTGATTTATAGATCCGTACTCAAGATCAAATGGACTGAGCCAACTGAGTTTCTTCAGTACAGATTGCAAAAATACAAGAATTCTCTCAAATGCCAGCACTTTCTCTCTCTAGAATACTCAGACCCAAATTTCTCTCTCTAGAATACTCAGACCCAAATTTTCTCTCTCTAGAAAGAAGAAGCAGCAGAAGCCCCTTTTTGATCCCATAAGCCATATATTTATAGGCTTAGGGTCATTCATTTGATATCCCCTAGAATCGGGATATTTCATTATATTTATTACATTTAAATTACAAAAAACATTCAAAATGTAACCAAACCCCCCATTTGTGGGAAGAATGAGAGATTCCCGCGTATCTTGTTGAAGCTGTTTTTGGGAATCTTGACTTAGTCCTCCTCTAGCTAGTTGATCCACCTCCTACTGACCACCCATGCAAGTGCTGGTCGGACATGTGCATGGTGGTAGGACATACACTTGTTGGCCGGACGTGCATGGTGGTAGGACATGCACTTCTCTCCTCATCCTTGGGGTCTCCTAGGTCCACTCTCTTGAGTTCTCCTCGGACCAAGGTCTCTTGGGCTCTCCTCCTCGGACCTCATCCTTGGGGTCTCCTAAGATCACACTCTTGGGGTCTCCTAGGACCACATCCTTGGGGTCTCCTAAGACCACTCTCTTGAGTTCTCCTCGGATGCACTCTCCTTAGCTCTCCTAGGATGCACTCTCCTTAGCTCTCCTAGAATGCATTCTCCTTAGCCTCCTAGGATGCAATCTCCTTAGCTCTCCTAGGATGCATTCTCCTTAGCCTCCTAGGATGCACTCTCCTTAGCTTTCCTCGGACCAAGGTGCACTTGGCTTGGTTATGACATCTTTCAAGCAGTCCAAATTCTTCGTCAGTCTACCGGGTCACCTTATCACAACTCTGAGGAGTCAATGTATTTATTGACTATTTAATGTGTCTTTTACGGACCATGTACTGCCATTTGTCACCTCTATTGCCACGTCATCAATCTCCATTTTTGGGGATAACAGGTTCCATTAATAATAGAATTATCATCTTTAAATTTCAAAATTATCACAACTAACTCCTTCATTTGAGATTCTTAACTTTTGTGTACTCAAAATAAACCCAAAAACAAAAAATGTTCACATTTAATTCCAAAACAATTCCTTAACGTATTTTATTAAATTTCCTAGGTTTTACATGTTTGGTCATCACTCACTTATTTAAGGAATAACGTCTAATTTCCCATAACATTGAAATAATTTTAGTTAATCATAATTCTTCATATAAGAATCTTGATTTCTAGATGTATACCATCAGATAGGTTATGCACATCATTTTGCTGTGCGATACAAAACTCATATAGCACGTGGCAGTTTGCTTCTTATGTAAGCAACCACATACCCAATAGTTTATTATACTAAGCAAGAATTAACTAAGCTAACCTACTTCTAGCTCCATTTAGAGACCTCAATGTTCTTCCTAAAAATCTTGATGTACTATTTAAGGGCTATAATCTACACCTATCACTTGACACTTGCGACATGTCATTTGCTACCGTGTAATCCCTCAACAAGTTGTTTTATACATTACTACAAAAAAATGCCTTTTATGACATGTAAAATGTCAAACGACTACTTGACATAATAACTATTGATGTAAGTGGGTGGAGGCGATTGGTAGGCGGAGCACTTTCATGAAGAATATGAAGGGAAAATGTGAGGTTTTCTGTCCAAGCTTCCATTATACAAGACCTTTTGCACTCAGCATGCATCTTATGTTAAGCATCACTCTATCGACACATAATGTTGATTTATCCATAAATGAAATGGTATGTTTAACATGCCCAATCTACACCTATTATGACCAGCATGATCCGCCGTAATAAGTTACATCAAGCCATCCTTGACATAATATAAACTTTAAGGCCCAGGGGTTATTACATCGAGCATGACATAATATCTCCAAAAAATATTTGCATGATACCCGTCCATATTTGTTTTATAAAAGGGTAAATTTGTATTAGTGATATACTTACCATTTTGAGCCTAACAAAGAAGAACATAAGGCAATGGGTTATTATAGCAAGTAGGACTTTTGATATAGGCATTTATAAATAAAATATTTGGATCCAAAATGTTTATTTGAAGTATATAAGAGTACCCAAGAAGTTTGGGAACATTTAGAAGAGTTTTGAGACAAGTCTCGGAGTGCCAAAATAGAGGCGTCGGTGATGCATCGCCTTACCCGAAGCTTTGAAACCCTAGACTAAACAGACTAGGTGATTCATCACCTGACAAGCGATGCATCACTTGGTGCTAGGTGATGCATCGCATGGGTTGTTATGGGGTGTTCGTATCGTTACGTAATTTAGCTCCAAAACTTAAATTTAAATGCTCTAATCTCATTGGTTAAGTCTAATGAGGGTCCTATACTATTTAAGGGATTCATATGAGTTAATTTGTGAATTAATCACTCACCTCTCTCTCTCTCTCTAAAAGAAAAACTTTTTATATATATATATCTCTCTCTCTAGCTCCAAGAGTACTAGTTTTCTCCAAGATCTTCATCAAGAAAGTTTGGTTTGTATGAAGGATCAAGACTTGTGTATCCAAATCTATTTCCATTGTTGTAGATTCAAGCATTTCCATAGAGAAGGCTAGGAATAAAGATTTTTGGACAACAAATCTTCATTTGTGTCAAGCCTTGCAACTTTTATGTTTCACATAAGATCATAGCTTGTGAATTTATGTTCCTAGGGTTTGTTCTTCAAGGAAGGTCAACTCTAAACTCTTATCTCATTGTGTTTATGTATTTTGTGTTTAACTATTCTCAAAGGTTGATTTACTTGTATCTTTTTGTTGGTAACTGGTTTACCATGTGCGCAGTAGGAAGCATGAGGTGTTAAGCCCAAGGATTTAAAAAAAAAGAATTATTTGAACAAACTTTAAATAATCAGATCCATTAACATGCAAAAAGATGAGAAATTAGCAGTTGAAGAACTATCAAGAATCCTCGCTATCTTTTTGTATCTCCAATGAACATCCAATCTAAAGTAGTTCTTCAAATATTCAGACCAAAATCTTCCAAGATGTATCTCTATACCTCAAGACGTGTGTGGGCACATAGATTATTGGTAGGAAAATATTTCTGATTCACAAGTTATCTTTAACACATGAGAACTTGGAATATTAGGTCTTACACATTTTTCACGGATAGAGAAAAATAATATGATCTATTTTTCTCTCCGTCAAAGTCTTAGACTATTTCTATCTGATAGATTTATAAAAGAATTAATTAAACTTTTGAAATTCAAAATTCAAAAATTCAAGATTCAATTTATAAATCAACTATTAAATAATTAAACAAATAAAAGAAATATGCAAGACTCATTCTTGGACCTTGTTACATGCCAACTACAGTGCATGTACTATATTTGGCGTATAACACATCCCTGATTTCAGGGATGTGTTCCAACTATTTTCTTTTAATTATTATTTAATAATCATTTATTAAAAAAATCTACACCTGATAACTTATCTTATCAGATTAATTCAAGAATAAATATCATTTCAAATTCAAATCCAATTTGAATTATTATAAATATTTTTTCACATTATTTAAATAAATAAAATTAATTATCTTAATTATTTAAATGCCATTTTTTAAAACAAAATTTTATTTAAAAAATAATTTTCAAAATATATAATTAATTAATTTATTAATTTCGAAAATTAATGAATTCGTCTCAATTACATATTTGACCTTGAGAAACAAATTTATTCAAAATATGTCATTTTCCTGATTTTTTTCAATTTCAACTCTTACCTTGAATAGTGTTGATAGAGCCATCTTAGGACCTATGAACCTAAAATTTCAAGATCTAATAAATTTATATTATTAATTAAAATTCTTTAATATAATAACCTTAATTTATTAATCTTAATCTTATTCCACTAAGATATGAGATTGCACTCTTGTAATTATAGACATTTTTTTATTGAGTACTCTTAAATATATAAAAAAGTGTCAATCATTTAATCACTACATACAATTCAATCCTCTATTAATGGTTCATAATTAAAGTATGAATTATCAACCCTTTAACCTCTTTAATTATTTATTGTTTCCTTAAGTACCATTAACTTTACTAGTGAAGGTTAATTCATAAACTAAATTATGAATTTGAGCTTAATAACCTTTCAATTTTAAAAGTCAACCAATAAGGGAACCATTATTCAATTCCTCTCGGAAAGGTATTGTAATGACCCAATTGCTAATAAGGCTTAGGGCCTTAGTTAGCATCCCTGGATGGCAATAAGTGAATTATTGTTATAATAAGTGAATTTGTGTGAATATGTGATTAGAGATGAATGTTTAGGTGAATTATATATGTATGTGGGCCCCGTTTGGTTATTAGGGGCATGATTGTAATTTTAGCTCATGGAGAGCATAAATGTGATAATTGTGAATAAATTGTGATATATCTGTGTTGCACGATCTGAGACAGTCCCAGGGAGCGGTTAGCTAGAAAGTCACAATGGGGTCGAAAATCCGACTCGGGGTGAGTCGAGGTGTATTTTGGGTATTAGACATCCTATGGGGTTATCGCGTTATGGAAATAAATATTTGGAGATATAGTTGAGGTTAGTATGCCTAGGCGGGAATATTGGGGAAATTTACTATTTTGCCCTCGAGGACGTTTTTGGAACCCCGAGCCTTGAGGTAACCTTATAGACTTAAGTTAAATAAAACAAAACATAGAATCATTTGGAACTCTCTAACCAACCCACTCTCTCTCCCTCACTCGGATTCTCTTCTACACTTGGAGGCTTAGTGGCATCTTGGAGGAAACTAGTCAAAAACTAAGGAATTGGAGCTGAGATTTTGGGAGTTTGAGGCTTCGAGCTTGGAAGAGGTGAGCTTTGGAGGTTGAGGAGCTAGTGAAAGCTTGAATTCATCAGCTGAGGTAAGGGGTCTAACTCTAAAATCCCTTGAGTTTCAGTTGAATTATAGCTAGAGTAGTAAGTTGCATGTGAACCAGAATCATGAGTTAAGTTTTGTTGTGGGTTGAGTTTATAAGACTGTGTTGGATTTGTTGTGGAGCTTAGATGATGTGGTAGGGAGGCTCAAGCTTAATCTTGGGTTTGGATACTGAGTTGGGATGATTTTAGAAGGATTGGCTCGAAGGAAATGTAGGGAAAAATGGAGGTTTTCTGGGTTTGGAGTTGAGGATCGCGGCCCTAGGAGGGGCATGCCGTAGCCCATGTGCATGCAAGGCCTGGGGAGGCCACTGACCATGGGGCGCGGCGCGGCGCTTGGCCAAGCATGCCGTGGCCCGTGTATGTTTCCAGGGAGGCATTTAGCCTCTGTTTTGGAGGCAAGCTGCAGCCCTTAAGGGGTTGGGCCGCAGCCTTAGTTCAAGATGCAGTGTGTCTAGTGGGATTTGACTTTGGAACCTTACTGTTAGGGCTCGGGTTGGATTTTAACACCCAGATTGATAAAATCCAAGGTCCCGGAGGCTAGAATTATGACCCAATGTTATTTAATGGCTTAGAACTTTATGGATGGATATTGTTGGTGCTTTGTGACTAGGGTTTCGGCAAGGCTCGGACTAGGGGATTGTGCTCTGGACATCGGTGCTTGGAAAGCTCGAAACAAAGGTAAAAAAACTACTGTTCCCATAGAGCTTGAGTTACAGGGCTTGGTCCTATATGAGTGTGTTGTAGGGCGTGGCCCTTGATTGAACTTATATGTGTTTAAGTATCTGTTCAGTTGTATTATGTGTACATATTAATGAATGAACGACGATGGCCGGGAATGGCGAAGGTCGAGAACGACGAAGGCTGAGAACGACGAAGGCCGAGAACAGCAAGGGGCCGGGAGCAGCGTTTAGCAAACAGGGTGAGACCACAGAGGATACCTAGGATATCCTCACGGTGTGGACCGCGAACCCATGGCCTGGTAAAGCGTCTGGGACGACATGGCCGTATGTGTATACCCTTATGATGGCTTGTTTATATGTTAAGTGTTTGATATGCATATATTGTCTGCTTGTGAGGGTTTTCTTTCTGGGCTTCGGCTCACGGGTGCTCTATGGTACAGGTAAAGGCAAGGGAAAAGTCGACCAATCTTAAGTATGGTGAGCGTGATGAGCGATGCATACATGTCTGGTCTGCCTGGCTGCCACAGCCGGGAATACTTTTGGGAGATGATTGCACTAAACTTAAATTTTATCGTTTAGTCGACTCTAGATATATTTTTGAATTGTAAATATTTCTAAACAATATTTTTGGGATCCCAAATGCTAAACGCTTTATAATTTTCAATGAAAGGTTTATTTTCAAGTTTATGACTCTGATTATGGTTTAATTAAACTTTTGTCCTAAAACCTCGTTTAGCGGGTTAATTGCACATTTTAAACTCACTAGTAATGTCTCTATGGCAGTAGGGCGTAACAACTTGGTATCAAAGCGAGCCAAGGTTTATGGTTTCTAGAGAATGACCGAACATGTACGCTCGCTGTCAGTGGCAAGCTCGACTCAGAGTTGGTAATAATTGAATTGTATGTCTAATTATGTGCTTAAATGCCCTGTTTGCCTGCTTATTTCCTATATAGCACGATGAATGAGTTAACATATGCATGATGTTAGGACATGGCCCGCTGTGTGGTATATGCTATCTGTGTGTTATGTGGATTGTTGCTCATGGTTGACTGATGTGATTGGGAGGTGGTTTTGAATGTTGTTATCATGCCTGATGAGCGGCGTCATTGATTACAGGCATATTTGTTGAGATGCCTCGACAATCATCTAGACTACATGGCCGTCGGGCCGAGGATGATAACCAGGGTCAGGACCCTCCCCCTGCCCCACAGAATTGGCAACATATATTTGCCGAAATGGAAGCAAGGCTGCAACGAACAGAAGAAGAGCTCCGACAGTTGAGGCAACAGGCCCCTCCACAGGTCACTGGGTTGCCAATTCAGCAGGTTATGACGCCAGTGCCAGTTCAACCTACTGTGGAGAACAAGTGGGAACCTTTATATGAGAGGTTCAGAAAGCAGCATCCTCCCACCTTTGAGGGTGGACCAGACCCACTACGAGCAGAGCAGTGGATGAATATGATTTCCTCTATTCTCGATTTTATGATGGTTGAGGGTAACGAGAGGGTAGCCTGTGCAAGCTACATGCTCAGAGAGGATGCCCGCATCTGGTGGGATGTAGTAGTTCAAAGGAGAAATTTGACAGTTATGACCTGGGAAGAGTTCAGGAATATTTTCAACGAGAAGTACTACATTGTTGTAGTCCGAGTTGTGAAGGTTGATGAGTTCATCAACCTGACTCAGAACCGGTTGACTGTGACAAAGTATGCTTTGAAATTTAACCGATTGGTGAAGTTTGCGCCAAATTTAGTGCCGACAGATGCAGCAAGAAGAGACATATTTGTACGGGGATTGATTGTTATGATCGCCCGTGATGTGAAGATCACCTTGGATCCAGAGAGTACAACTTACGCTCAGGTTGTAGACAAGGCCCTTATAGCTGAAGGGGCCGAGGACCAGATCTGGAGAGAGAGCGCTGTTAGGCACAATGCAAGGAGGACGGTGCCTCCTTTTATTGGATCCAGTCGGGGTAGTGGCTCTAGTGAGCAGAAGAGGAAGACCCCAGATTCCTTTGTTCCTCCTAGTTTAGATAGGAGGGCACGGGGTGGTTCTAGTGGCCGTCAGGGCGGAGATGACAACTGGAGGAGTTTTCTAGTGTGTCCTCTGTGCAGACGACGACATTAGGGTGAGTGCAGGATTAGGGCCTGCTTTGTCTGTGGGAGTGCCAATCATCTATAGAAGGACTGCCCACAAGCCAGGAAGGAGGAGCCGAAGCAGGGCGACAGTCTCACTCCTTCCAAGGTGTTTACTTTGACTCAGACTGAGGCGGAGGCTAGTCCCTCAGTTGAGATAGGTCAGATTTCTAGTGTTGGTTATTCTTATACTGCATTGTTTGATTCGTTTGTGTCTGCTAGAGTGATAGATCAGCTGTGTAGACCTAGTGTTTTGTATGCTAGGGGTTTTCAGACTTTGTTGCTGACTGGGGAACTGGTAGTCTCTAGGAGGTGGATTAGAGCTTTACCAGTAGAGGTAGATGGTAGGGAATTGTTTGCTGATCTGATTGAACTTTCGATGGATGACTTTGATGTGTCCTAGGGATGGATTGGCTATCAAAGTATGGGGCGACGATTGACTGCAAGTGCAGGATCATGACCTTTGAACCGGAAGGGGAGGTACCCTTTATATTTGTGGGAACAACTAGTGGACTGCGGGTACCTATAATTTCAGTACTAAAGGCTAGAGACCTGATGTAGGAGGGTTGCATAGGATTCCTAGCGAATGTTGTGGATACCTCTAAGGTTGTGCCGGCTAGATCGGGGGAGACCAGATTGGTATGCGAGTTCCCAAATTTATTTCTAGCAGATCTACCAGGGCTGCCGCTGCAATGGGAGATTGATTTTGTTATAGAGTTGGTATCAGGGGCGGAGCCAATATCTAGGACACCTTACAGAATGGCTCCAGCAGAGCTGAAGAAGTTGAAGATTCAGTTGCAGGAGTTACTGGATTTGGGGTTCATCAGACCGAGTTTCTCGCCATGGGGTGCTTCAGTGTTGTTTGTCAAGAAGAATGATGGATCTCTTAGGATGTGTATTGACTATAGGGAGCTGAACAAGTTGACCATTAAGAATAAGTATCCACTGCCTAGGATTGACGATTTGTTTGACCAGCTACAGGGAAGGACAATGTTTTCCAAGATTGATCTCCGATTAGGTTACCATTAGTTAAGGATCAAAGAGGAGGACATACCAAAGACCGCTTTCTGCATGAGGTATGGACACTATGAATTCCTGGTTGTGTCCTTTGGATTAACCAATGCCCCAGTAGCTTTTATGGACATGATGAATAGGGTTTTCAAGGACTGTTTAGATAAGTTTGTTATTGTGTTCATTGATGACATTCTGGTGTACTCTCAGTCAGAGACAGAGCATGAACAACATCTACGTCTGGTGTTGCAGCGGTTAAGGGAGCATAGGTTATATGCTAAGTTCAACAAGTACGAGTTTTGGTTACTGCAAGTTACATTTCTGAGCCATATTGTCAGTAAGGAGGGGATTCTGGTTGACCCAAATAAGATTGAGACAGTGAGGGACTGGCCTAGACCGAGCAGTGTTCCTGAGGTGAGGAGTTTTCTGGGATTGGCAGGGTATTATCGATGGTTTGTTGAGGGGTTCTCCAGGATAGCTACACCATTGACAAAGTTGACAAAGAAGAAGACAAGGTATGTTTGGACAGACAGATGTGAGAACAGTTTCAGAGAGTTGAAGCGGCGACTAATCACCGCGCTAGTATTGAGTCTACCGACAGACAATGAGAAGTTTGTGGTTTGTTGTGATGCTTCTAGACAGGGTTTAGGGTGTGTGCTAATGCAAGATGGGAAGGTGATAGCCTACGCATCGAGGCAGTTAAAGGAATATGAGCAGAGATATCCCACGCATGATCTAGAATTGGCAGCGGTGGTATTTGCACTTAAGATTTGGAGACATTATCTATATGGTGAGAAGTGCGAGATATACACTGACCATAAGAGTTTGAAGTACTTCTTTACTCAGAAGGATCTGAATATGCACCAAAGGTGGTGGCTAGAGTTAGTTAAGGATTACGATTGTGATATCCTATACCATCTTGGGAAGGCTAATGTAGTGGCTGATGCATTGAGTCGGAAGGGCCCAGGATAGTTGTACAGTTCAAGGCAGATATCCAATAAGTTAGCAGAGGAGATGAGCAGAGCTGGAATAGAGTTAGTGGTTGGTCGGTTAGCCAACATCACTCTTTAGTCTACGCTCCTTGAGAGAATCACGGAGGCGCAAGGGAAGGATTCCCATTTGAGAGGTCACGGGGAGAATGTCTTAGTCGGAGCGGCTAAGGTCTTTTCTATCTCGGAGATGGGGTTACTGAAGTATAAGGGTCGGATCTGTGTTCCGATGGATTTAGATATCCGACGGGAGATCTTAGATGAACTGCATAACACTCCCTATTCCTTACATCTGGGTACGACAAAGATGTACCAGGATCTGAGAGCTTTGTATTGGTGGTCGGGCATGAAGAGGGATGTGGTTGATTATGTGGCCAAGTGCTTCACTTGTCAGCAGGTCAAGGCTGAACATCAAAGGCTAGCAGGGTTGCTGCAGCCTCTAGAGATCCCGGAGTGGAAGTGGGAAGACATTGCCATGGACTTCGTGGTTGGTTTGCCGAAAACCGTGGGACTGCATGACTCAGTGTGGGTGGTAGTGGATAGGTACACCAAGTCCGCCCACTTTTTACCAGTCAGGACGACTTATACTGTGGAGTAGTATGCTGAGTTATATGTGAAGGAAATTGTTCGACTGCATGGGGCTCCAAGGTCGATAGTGTCCGACAGGGACCCCACCTTCACCTCCAAGTTATGGGAGAGTCTGCAGAAGGCTATGGGCACACATTTACGATTTAGTACCACTTATCATCCTCAGACAGATGGACAAACTGAGAGGACGATTCAGATATTGGAGGACATGTTGCGAGCCTGTGTGCTAGATTTTGGGGATCTTGGAGTAAGTATCTTCCTTCAATTGAGTTCTCATACAACAATAGTTATTAGGCGACTATCGGAGTGGCTCCGTATGAAATGATTTGTGGGAGGAAGTGCAGATCACCTATCCATTGGGATGAGACCGGTGAGAGGAGGTACTTAGGTCCTGAGATTGTTCAAAATACCAATGAGGCGATTGAAAAGATTAGAGCTCGAATGCTCGCCTCCCAAAGTTTCCAAAATAGTTACTCAGATCTGAAACGCAGGAGCGTGGAATTTCAGGTTGGTGACCACGTGTTCCTTAGGGTTTCACCTTTGAGTGGAGTGAAATGATTCGGTGTTCGGGGCAAGTTGAGCCCTAGATTTGTTGGCCCCTTCGAGATTCTGGAGCGGGTTGGAGAGGTAGCTTATAGATTGGGGATGCCTCTAGCCTTGTCAGGGGTTCATGATGTGTTTCACTTGTCCATGCTCCGGAAGTATGTGTCTGATTCGACGCATGTTATGAGTTATGAGAATTCAGAGCTGGATCAGGATTTGTCTTATGAGGAGAAGCTGGTTCAGATTCTCAACCGGAAGGACAAAGTCTTGTGGAGCAAGACCATCGCTTTAGTGAAAGTGTTGTGGAGGAACAGCAAGGTCATGGAGGCGACGTGGGAACTTGAATCTGAGATGCGGGAGCGGTATCCCGAGTTGTTCAGGTAATTTCGAGGACGAAATTTCTGTAAGGAGGGGATAGTTGTAATGACCCAATTGCTAATAAGGCTTAGGGCATTGGTTAGCATGCCTGGAGGGAAATAAGTGAATTATTGTTATAATAAGTGAATTTGTGTGAATATGTGATTAGAGATGCATGTTTAGGTGAATTATATATGTATGTGGGCCCCAAATGGTTATTAGGGCATGATTGTCATTTTAGCTCACGGAGACCATAAATGTGATAATTGTGAATAAATTGTGATATATCTGTGTTGCACGATCCGAGACAGTCCTAGGGAGCGGTTAGCTAGAAAGTCACAAAGGGGTCGAAAATCCGACTCGGGACGAGTCAAGGGGTATTTTGGGTATTAGACATCCTATGGGGTTATCGGTTTATGGAAATAAATATTTGGAGATATATTTGAGGTTAGTATGCCTAGGGGGAATATTGGGGAAATTTACCATTTTTCCCTCGGGGACGTTTTTGGTACCCCGAGCCTTGAGGTAACCTTATAGACTTAAGTTAAATAAAACAAAACATAGAATCATTTGGAACTCTCTAACTGACCCACTCTCTCTGCCTCACTCGGATTCTCTTCTACACTTGGAGGCTTAGTGGCATCTTGGAGGAAACTAGTCAAAAATAAAGGATTTGGAGCTGAGATTTTGGGAGCTTGAGGCTTGGAGCTTGGAAGAGGTGAGCTTTGGAGGTTGAGGAGCTAGTGAAAGCTTGAATTCATCAGCTGAGGTAAGGGGTCTAACTCTAAAATCCCTTGAGTTTCAGTTGAATTATAGCTAGATTAGTAAGTTGCATGTGAACCAGAATCATGAGTTAAGTTTTGTTGTGGGTTGAGTTTATAAGACTGTGTTGGATTTGTTGTGGAGCTTAGAGGATGTGGTAGGGAGGCTCAAGCTTAATCTTGGGTTTGCGTACTGAGTTGGGATGATTTTAGAAGGATTGGATCGAAGGAAATACAGGGAAAAATGGAGGTTTTCTGGGTTTGGAGTTGAGGGTCGCGGCCCTAGGAGGGGCATGCTGCATCCCGTGTGCACGCAAGGCTTGGGGAGGCCACTGACCATGGGGCGCGCCGTGGTGCTTGGCCAAGTATGCCACGACCCGTGTGTATTTCCAGGGAGGCGTTTAGCCTCTGTTTTGGAGGCAAGCCGCGACCCTTAATCGGTTGGGCCGCATCCCTTGTTCAAGATGCAGGGTGTCTAGTGGGATTTGACTTGGGAACCTAACTATTAGGGATCGGGATGGATTTTAACACCCGGATTGATAAAATCCAAGGTCCCGGAGGCTAGATTTATGACCCAAAGTAATTTAATGGCTAAGAACTTGATGGGTGGATATTGTTGGTGCATTGTGACTAGGGTTTACGCGAGGCTCGTACTAGGGGTCTGTGCTCGGGACATCGGAGCCTTGAATGCTCGGGACACAGGTAAGAAAACTATTGTTCCCATAGAGCTTGAGTTACAGGGTTTGGCCCTATATGACTGTGTTGCAAGACGTGGCCCTTGATTGAACTTATATATGTTTAAGTATCTGTTTAGTTGTATTATGTGTACATATTAATGAATGAACAGTGATGGCCGGGAACGGTGAAGGCCGAGAACGGCAAGGGGCCGGGAGCAGCGTTTAGCACGCGGGGTGTGAGTTACCAGGGTGAGACCCCAGAGGATACCTGGGATATCCTCACGGTGTGGACCGCGAACCCAGGGCCTGGTAAAGCGTCTGGGACGGCATGGTCGTATGTGTATAGCCTGATGATGGCTTGTTTATATGTTAAGTGTTTGATATGCATATATTGTCTGCTTGTGAGGGTTTTCTTGCAGGGCTTCAGCCAGGTGCTCTATGGTGTAGGTAAAGGCAAGGGAAAAGTTGACCAATCTTGAGTATGGTGAGCGTGATGAGCAACGCGTACATGTCTGGTCTGCCTGGCTGCCACGACCGGGAGTACTTTTGGGAGATGATTGTACTAAACTTAAATTTTGTCATTTAGCCGACTCTGGATATATTTTTGAATTGTAAATATTTCTAAACAATATGTTTGGGATCCCGTATGCTAAACGCTTTATATTTTTCAATGAAAGGTTTATTTTCAAGTTTATGACTCTGATTATGGTTTAATTAAACTTTTGTCCTAAAACCTCATTTAGCGAGTTAATTGCACATTTTAAACTCACTAGTAACGGCTCTAAGGCAGTAGGGCATTACATGTATAGATTCCATATATGTATATTATGTACCCAACCATTTACATCAATGAGTTTCCAAAACAAAATTTTCAACCTGATCATTCGGACAAGTCATAATGAGTGAATCAAAGAACTCATATGACATAATTATCATGAATTCATAATAACTTCAGGATTAAGATCAATTTGTATATGATAATCTTATTGATATGTTTAATTAATACTTATAAAGTAAACGATATTATTAAGTATTAATAACATATCGGGTCTTGTTCATGTATAACATCTTTATACAAAGTACCTCCACTAAGATGTCCTATTACATTAGTAATACAGACTTAGATTATATGTATTCATAACACTAGTGAACTGTACTTACAGTATTTAATCCAACGATTCTATATAACTTTTTTTTACTTCGAACTGTTTAAATTCATTTCCAACAATCTTAATCCTCTTGTTACAATACAAGATTGTAGTCACAATAATGAATTTGAGAATTTTCTGATATCCATATAATATTATTCTAATAATAACAAACAAACAATATAAGAAAAAATTCATTTCAATTATTTATTCCATAAAACATTGTTCAAAACATATGCTTTAAAGGGCACTAATCCCAACACTTTTGTCTTGAGTTGTATCACAAACCAAAGGTTATCTATAGCCTAATCCCCACCAAAAAAAATTTCTATCTCTAAATATTTATTTTGTGTCAAATTTTTTGTATTCCTAAAGGATTTTTTTTTCTAGTTGAAGTCATGGAAGAAAGCTCATCAAACTCAGCCCTCAAGTTCATGTCTCAAGATTTGGTTATACTAGATAGGCTTGATGGCTGGAATTTTGTAAGATGGCAAGACAAGATCAAGTTTCTCCTCACAACATTGAAAGTTCACTATATGTAGAGTCCCATAACTTTACTTAGCTAGTTAGATAGTAGTAGTAGTAGTAGTAGTAGTAATAGTAGTAGTAGTAGTAGTAGTAGTAGTAGTAGTAGTAGTAGTAGTAGTAGTAGTAGTAGTAGTAGTAGTAGTAGTAGTAGTGGCTAGTAGTAGTTATAGTATGATAGTTAATGTGGTTTTTGGTTCAATCCGGGACTTAGTCGAACACTCGTAGCAACACCTATAGATTTTATAAGTTTAACCTTGTTGACGCGGTTTTTCACCAACAGGTAATTATACGAATAAGTAGGATGGATTAGTGCAAATTGGTAAACTGTAATATGAAAATAACTACATTCTAGACTTGAGAAACTAATAGCATGGGAAGATGGTCATTCGTTTCTTTTTAGGTGGTTCGAAGGTTAAAATCCCTCTAGTCCACCAATCGATATTATTGATATCTCTTGACTATTTCCTACAGAGTGTTTCTTTACAAAAATATGCCCACCCCCTGCACTACCCAGGGTCTTGGTATTTATAGGAAGAAGATATCTGGGTTGGCAATGGGGTCATCCCATGATCTCTATATCCTTTCACGTCATCTCTGTGACATTGATGATTAATTCCTAAACCTTATAGGGAAGTGAGGTCTAATCAACAGGTAAGGATGGATAATGGGCCACAAGGCCCAAATCAGACACGGGATGTCCGAATACGCACGTTTATACTGCGTATCCGAGAAATCAGGAATAAAACAGTCATGTGATGTCTGATATATCCACGTTTATATTGCGTGGTTGACTTTACAAGGATTTGGGTGTCAGATCTCTTCTGCATTACGAGCTTAATGTGGCACCAGCTCGTGACACTCATACTGCTAACATGATGCCTCCGAGTAGCAGTTAACTCTCTAATCAGCTTGGGCTGGATAGATGGAGGCCCGTAACAAACAGCTCCGGGTGGACGATTTACATGTGGCAGATAGAATTAGGCCCTTTTCTAGCTCGCCAATAGTGCGCGGATATTTAGGGCGTACAAACCTATAGTTTAAGAATATTAATTATAACATAAGGTTTGATTAATATAAATGATTATAAAGATGTCATTTATTATACTATAAGGTTTAGATAGAACTAATCAGATCATGACACTTTTCGTGTGCATGTTTATTAAGGATTTAAGTATTTTTATGAATAGTTTAATTAAAAACAAAGATCTAGAAGCTCTAGAACCTTCCAGCAGCTTTGAAATCATATTATGACTCAGTCAACGTTGTCTATCCAATTCAAATTAAGCTGATAAAGTACAATTACATGTATAATATTTCGACGTATGCCGATATATCGCAAGTATAGGGGTGATATATCGCCACACGGGAGATACAAATACGTCGCTTTCACACGATCGAAGCCATGATCACTCGGGACCTAGGGCCAGGCGATATATCGCTTAGGGTGGGAGATATATCGGCCCTAGGACCACCTTTTCAAACATTGTAGAAACCGAGCTTGATTCATCCCTTAACCTCTTGACTTGCCTCTGAACATTTTTGACCGAGTCTTAAGCACCTATTGAACGAATATTCAAATATTTTTAATTTAATATTCATTACTTTTATTCAAGCTAAAAGGAGATATTTTCACTCCTTGAACTCTATAAGTAGGACCTATACCCAGCCATTTCTCTCATTCTTCAAGCTGTGTTTAGAGCCTTCAAGCTGCTAGGGTTACTATAGAGTGATACACTTGGGTTTGGGATAAAGCTTTATCATCTTAAGCTTTATAGACATTTGGGAAGTGAGATATAGAGTGCGTTTTCAATATCGAGGTGTAGATCGGTTCTAGTACATCCAAAGATATTCTTATTCTTAAGTTCATTTCTGTATGGTTCTTTAGTTTTCTTTACTCAAATCCTAACTCGTTGTTTTCGATTCTTGGTTAGGTATTTAAGTTCTTTGAACTTAAGATTTCTTTTTGGTAAGCTTCTTCTTGGTGGTTTAGTTCTCTTCTTTATCATCTATTTTCTTTAGAAATACTCACCATTCAAATTGTTTTTTTTAGGAGTGTTCCAAATCTCGTCCTTGTTCTCAAATATCCCGATGTTGGTCAAGAAAATATGATATATTTTATGTGCTTTTATGTTTTGATATGTTCATGTATGATATGTTTTTAGTTCTTGAGTATATGATTTGTTTATATAACAAGCATATAATTGTTTAGGCAACAAGCATATAATTTTTTTAGATAAAAAACATATAACCTGTTTAGATAACAAGTCCCAATAATATATTCCTTGGGCATATGATTTGTTTAGATAACAAGCCCCATAAATTTATATGACTTATTTAGATAACTAGCCCCGTAAATTTATGGGCATATGATTGCCTAGCTAGCAAGTCCCAAGAAGTATGATGGCCATTGTAATACTTGTTTTTATTTATAGTCATATGTTTTATAGAATATGTTTATAGTATAGTTTTATGCTTATATCTGTTAGTAGATTTTCCTTGCTGGGCATTAGGCTCACTCCTTTATTTTTTTTATGTGATGCAGGAAAATAGATATGGTGGCAGAAGGATTCTTGGTAGCTTGGCATGTGTATTAAGGATGAAGGGATTCGATGGACTGTGTGACGATTCGAGGATGACGTTATTTTTAGTCTCTTTAAATTATGTTTTTATTTATTTTCCGCATTTTGTTTTGTAAACAACTTCATTTAATTTAAGTTAATGTTTTATTTTAAAACAATGGGATCCCATACCGCTCATTTATGTATTTCAATATTTACTTTGGAGTTTTTAATAAAGTTATGAATATTTCTTATGTATGTTTTCTAAAAAATAGTGGCTATGTCTAGTAGTTTTAATGGTCCAAGGTCTTAGAAATAGTTGGGTCATTACACTACATTCTTGCCAAATACTTGAATACTTTGGAGCCTCCAAATGATGACAATTCTCAAGAAGAGATCAAAGAAAGGAAGAAAAGGGAAGAAGATGAACTCATTTGTAGAGGCTGTAGGAAATACATATTGTAGGATATTTATTTATTTTCATACAATTTACATATTATCAAACAAACATGCAAATTCCTAGAACATGCTCCTATAAAATTGATATAAATACAAAGTAAAGTAAAAACTTACATTACGCAGCGGAACTAGAAAAACTCCTTCCTTCAATCTCTCTAACCCTTGGTTCCTTTCTATAGCAGGGAATTATCAAGAGATTAAACTAGATTAGCAACACAGTCTTCCTCACGAAGCCTTTGATCAACCTAGAACTAGTGTGGGCTGGTTCTCAACACATGAGATAGAGATCTAGAAGAGAAGAAGAGATAGTGACTAAGAAAGGATTAGAGTGTCTAGGTTTTCACTTACCCAATGAATTAACTAAGACTGACTTCCTTAAGAACACCCTAGATATCATATTCCTTATATAGGCCACTTAATGGGATTTTTTTAAATTTAAATTTAAATTAATTAAAAATAATAAACAAAAAATAAAAGCCTAATCTCTTTGCTTTGAATTTATATCCCAATTGGGCCTAAATTCAAAAAATTTTATTTTTTAATTAATTAATTAAATCGTTATTCAAATTAACTAATTATAATTTGAAAATTGATTTAATATTATTTATTTATATTGATACCAATTTATCAATATTAATAAATTTACCAAAAAATTCTCTTTTATTCTCTAAATCTCATATTTCTGTAAATTTTCCAAAATTGACCTTGTCAACTTTCAAAATCCTAATTGATAATTAAATCAATTAATTGAGACATTCTAGATGATTTACTCAAATGTGATGCGAGGACCATGGATCCATGAAATCAAGCTTCAATAAGTTACCGTGAATTTATTTACGAATAGTTTCACTACCTTATTAATTCCCCACGAATCCACTATAGACTCAGATTTGAACTCTTTAATTCATAGAACGTATTTTCCAAACCATAAATACGTTATTAATTGTTATAACCATTACAGCCAGTCAATCCTCTATCGATGACTTACTAAAGAGATGGGTGCAAATTAGTGTTTTACCCTTCATTAGTATTTTATCCTTAGCTCCCACTAAGTTCCTTATAAATGATATTTCTGTGAACTTAATCACAGAAATGAGATCTCAATCATTTAACCTTTTGAACAAAGAAATTAAGGAAATCATATTTTCACTTCTCATACAGAAGTTATAGATTTCATATCTATGAATAATACTCCCACTTAGTAACACTACTAAATCTCCAAGATGTAAGTATGGGCTAGACCGTAGGGTAAGCTGGTAACGAACAAGTCAAAAGATTTAAATAATATAATTAGCAGAATATTATCACTCAGAATTAAGATTGACTTAACCTATGGTCAACATTGTGACATTGATTAAATTCGATAACAACGATACTTATTTATCAATCAATGATCAATATCGGTCTTAGTCCCATGTAACCAAATACATCCAATCTTATCTACTTGGTCAGTGCCATGGACAAGACATCACACCCTAAATGTGTAAGTAGATCATATCGTAGATTTCCTAATCAATGAAAATCCAATGCACTGATCTAATCTTAGGACTCGTTCTTTTGAACTTATAATTACAACTATAATCCACTGTGACCTAGTCACTATAATTGTAACTATCCATATGTTCAAGATTTTATAAATATTTGTATTATTTCAATAATCATGTAATAAAACAAGAAAGTAACACGGTTGTCAAACTAAATGATTTCAACTACTTTTATCGACAATATAAAATTTTGTTACATGTCCGACATGGTTTTATAAGTGAATAAAACCCAACATAGGCCACATACTCAACGCTTTGTCGGATCGCCTCTATGATCACTATACAAACACTACATCGACAAAGGAGATATGGGAAGCACTTGAGAAGAAATACAAAAATGAATAAGAAGGTACCAAGAAATTCCTAATCACTCAATACATGAAATTTAATAAATTCTTTAATGTTAAACCCTTACTTCCCCAAGTACATGAGCTTCAAGTTATTGTCAATAAGATGTCTACTCTTAAGATAGCATTGTTGAAACCCTTCATTGTGGGAGGGATTATAGCTGAACTACCTTCATCTTGGAGAGGCTATAGGAAGAAGATTCTCCATAAGAATGAAAAGATATCTTTGGAAAAAACTCTTAAAACACCTAAGGATTTAATATGTGTCTCAATCTAGAGACAAGAGTATGGAAGAGTCCAATGTTGGGACATCCAAGGCTAATGCCATAGAGAAATCCTCTCAATCCAAAGGGAAGACTCACAAGAAACCCCAATCATAGAAAGATTAGCAATTCAAGGGTGTGAGAGGCCCTTGTTTTGTTTGTGGCAATAGTGGCCACTTAGCTAGGGATTGCAAGTATCGAAAGCCCCATAACAATGGATCCAAAGTAACAACAACTCAAGAGGAGTAAGTTGAAGCTTTGAGTGAGGTGAATTTTGTCCAAGGAATGGTGCAAGGGTGGTGGTATGACACTTGTGCCACCAATCATGTAGCCTATGATAGGAAGGTCTTCAAGACGTTTGAGGAATCAAAAGATGGGCATGAGTCCAAATGGGGAATGAGCAAAGGTTCAAGGTGTTTGGCGAGGAGAATGTTGATCTTTGCTTCACATTCAGAAAGAAGATTCTCTTGACCAATGTGTTGTATGTTCCGGATATGAGTAAGAACCTTGTGAGTGGGCATTTTTTTGAGCAAACCAGGCATCAATGCGATGTTTGAGGCTGGTAAGCTATTTTTATCCAAGGGCATTACTTTGTCGAAAATGGGTATGTTTGTGATGGGATGATTAAATTGTGTACCTAAGACAATGGTTTTGATAATAATGCATGCTCATCTTTCTCTTATGTGCTTGGTTTTGATTTTATTACTTTGTGGCATAATAGACCCGCTCATATAGAATTTAGTACAATTAAAAGGATTATTAAAAGTGTTTTAATTGTATGAAATGATGTTTAGCATGATAAATGTGACATATGTGTTAAATCCAAGATGGTAAAGAGACATTTTCCTATTGTTGAAAGAAAAATTAACTTCTTAGATTTGCTACACAGTGATTTGTGTGAATTAAATAGAATAATCACTAGAGAAGGACATAGGTATTTTGTTACCTTTCTTGATGATTGTTCTAGATTCACATATGTAAACTTTCTTAAGAATAAGGATAGGGCCTTTAGCATGTTTAAAATCTATAAAGTTGAAGTTGAAAATCAATTAAAAAAGAAAATAAAAGTGATTAGAAGTGATAGGGGCGGTGCATATTTTTCCAATGAGTTTAATGTGTTTTGTAAGATGCATGGTATAATACATGAATGTAAAACCTCTTATACTCCTCAAAAAAATGGTATAGCCTAAAGAAAGAATAGGACATATGTTGAAATGATTAATGCTATGCTATTACATGCAAATTTGAGTTTTGTGTTATGGGGAGAAGATTTTCTTACCGCTTGTCATATTCTAAATCAGATTTTTCTAAAGAAGAATCAAATTTCACCATAAGAGATATGGAATGGAAAGAGGCCCAACCTGGGGTATCTCAAAGTGTGGGGGTGCCTTGCTTATTACAAGAGCACAGAGCCTAAAAGGACCAAGTTGGGTCCAAGGGCCATCAAATGTGTGTTTGTAGGCTATGTCTCAAATAGCAAGGCCTATAGGCTATTCGACTTAGAGTCTAATGTGATAATTGAATCAAGAGAAGTGGAGTTCTTTGAGAGTTTTTTGTATAGTAACAATAAGCCTCAAGAACTGATCTCATCATAAGGAACTCTAGAGGAGTTACCTTAAAGGGTTGTAGAGCAATTGATATTTCCTTGAAGAAGCTAAAGGCTTAAATGGAATGGATCACAAAATGAAACATCTCTAGTGTAGACTCTTTACCTAGTAGAGGGAAACCATAAGGGAGTTACTTGGAAGTATCCTATGGCACTTCAAGTGGAGGATGATCCTAAAACATTCCAAGAAACTATGTCCTCAAGGGACTCTAATTTTTTGAAAGAGACAATAAATGATGAAATTGATTCAATTATGTCTACCTACACTTAGGAGATTGTTGATCTAGCACAAGTATCAAAGCCATTTGGTTGCAAGTTGGTATTTTGAAAGAAATACAATACTAAAGGACCTTTCAAGCCTATAAGGAAAGATTGGTGGCCAAATGGTTTAGACAAAAGGAATGCATATATTATTTTGATATATATGCACTAGTAGAAAGGAAAACATCTATAAGATTGTTGTTTGCCTTATCATCAATACAGAACCTATATGTTCATCAAATGGATGTCAAAACGACACTTGTCAATGGTAACCTCGATGAGGTGGTGTACATGGAACTACACGAAGAGTTTGTTCTAAGGGGAAATGAACATAAGGTGTGTAAGTTTGTTAAATCATTTTATAGTTTGAAACAAGCACCAAAATAATGGCATGAGAAGTTTGATGACGCCATTGTTTCAGATGGGTTAGACACAATAGTATGGACAAGTGCTTATAGTATAAGAATTGTAATGATTATGTCATCTTAGTGTGTCTATATATTGATGATATGTTGATATTGAGTAATGACATGAAAGGCACAATAGAAACGAAGAGGTTTCTATATTCTAACTTCAAGATGAAGGACCTTGGAGAGGTTGATACTATATTAAGTATTAAAGTTAGAATGAATGTTGAAGGGTATGTCTTAGGTCATGCTCATTATGTTGAGAAAATGTCTAAGAAGTTTGGTCATCTGAATATTAAAGAGCAAACACACCCTTTGATTCAAGTCAAAAGCTTGAAAAGAATGAAGGGAGAGTGGTGGCTCAACTAGAGTATGAAAGTGCAATTGGGAGTTTGATGTATATCGCTCATTGTACTAGAGCGGACATTGCATTTGCGGTTAGTAAACTTAGTAGGTTTACTAGAAATCCAAATATCTTACATTGGATGGTCATTTAAAGAGTATTTTGAAACCTAAAGAAGACCAAAGAGATATGCCTCTAATATTTTAAGCTTCCCAAGGTACATGAGGGATATACCGACACAAGTTGGATATCTAGTATAGGAGATAATCTCTCCATAACCGGTTGGGTGTTTACCCTTGGTGGGGGTGCAGTTTCTTTGGGTTCTAAGAAACAAACATGTATACGTCACTAAACCATGGAGTCCGAGTTTGTAGCTCTAGCTGCAATCGGCAAACAGGCCGAGTGGCTAAGAGATCTCATATTGGAGATACCAAAAATCACAAGTGATGTTTCAATGATTTTGATACATTGTGATAATCAAGCCACTTTGATTAAAGCTTACAACAAAATTTATTATTGGAAGTCTAGACATATAACTCTAAGACATGACTATGTGAGGGAATTGGTTGATAAGAGTATCATATGTGAAATCATGTGAGAACTTAGCGGATCCGTTTTCCAAACCACTTGGGATAGATTTGGTTAGTTCCACAAATAAAGGGATATGACAAAAACTCCTTGATATATTGATTCCCCAATGATGACAACCCAACTCAAAAATTATTTACATCAAGTGTAGAGTTCAATGGGTAAGAACAAGTCATTCGATAAGCAAATAGTTTAAACAATAACAACTTAAAGTCTCATCAAGGGTGAGTTAATGTTGGTTGCTACCGAAGTAAGGATTAAGCCTAGGGATGTTAATGAAATTCAGTTGTGGAGCAACAAGCATCTCTATAGGTAGCAAAGATGTTGTAAGAATTTCACCTATGCAAACCTAGAGGTGGGCCACCTCTCAAGAGAGTATGAGTTTTCTCTTCGAATGGTTCATGAATGGATCAAGCATAAGGCCATTAATAGTGCTAGGTGCGAGCAGTGGGAAATACATAAGGAATCAGATATAGGTGTGTGAGACATTATCGATTTTTATCACTAGGAATGTTGGGTTCTATCTTTTAAGAATACCTTAGCATTTCGATTTAAGCTTTGTAGTGTTTTCACTAAGGTAAAGTTCAAACACAAAAAGTACTTTACTTTATGTTAACGTGTTTTTTCTCCAACAATGGATTAAGGAATAAGAAAATAGAGATATTAGGCTTTTACTAAACTGTAATTGGATAAATAAAAAAGTATTAAGATCACCCCACACTTTTTACGTGGATCAGTCGTTATAATCTACCTAGTCCACGAGTCACCTTTATTAATTTGTTTGTTTCTCACCATGAAATTGTATGTGAAAATTTCACCAGAGTTTTAGTGGACAAAACATTGATCCCCTTTTCTATCATTTATCCCTTGTATTTATAGGGAATTCTTCTTGGACAGTTTTGGGTAACTATGCATAAATATGGTAACATACATTTTTGGGTAACATCCCATTTACATAAATTCATTAATGCCTATTGATTCTCTGCCAACCATATCAGGTAATAAATACATAATAATATATTAGCATTAATGTACGTATAAGGAATCTCTGCATCTTTTGGGTTCTTTCACTATGTGTCATGATCAGGCTTCCGCGACCTGAACACTTCCTTCGAGCTGGGTGTCGAAGAACTAACCTGAACTGACATGGGTCACATTTAGAGTTTCATAAAGGCAGTCTGGCTCTCATGCATCTCAAACTAAGTTGTTCTCGCAAGAGGCGATCCAGAGACTATCTGGTTGTTGTAAGCTGTCTAGTTTGACTCAAACTATTCACTCCAGAGCTTGCTAGATGCTCTATCTATAAGTTTTCTTCATATGTTTGTTTGTTAGTTGTACCGTGTGCTGAGTAATCCAGCTCGTATTTTTTGGGTATAAAAATTTCCCCCCAAGCTGTTGCTTGTGCATGACGTCACTTCTAACACGCACGGTAGGGGCTTTTCAACTTCTATTATGTAAAAATGTGCCTACCCACTCACTCGAGTATGGGATACATGTCGGTCTGTAACAAACGCATATTCGGGTTTCCAATACTGTGACATCTGTCTCGTCAACTTTTTTTCGCCGCTTTGTTTATTTAATCTAGCCCCTTCGATCTCGACTAATCTAATCTTGTGGCCTAGATCATTTCCCAAAGTTTACGTATAAATAGGAGAACCAGACCTGAGTCTTACCACCTTTTCATTAAAAAAAATGCCTCTTATTTCTTCTCAAATTATTTTAAGAGCATTTATCATTTCCTCATTTTCCATAGGCTTTCAGGCTATTACCTTTGGTGTTGCCATCATTTCCTTGACCGAAAAACCAAGCTGTAAGTATCCTTATATGCGATTTAAATTTCTTCTTCTTATTTTTCAATAAGTTTTATGAAATTTTCTAGTATATTTTCTTTCATTGGTTATGTTTGAGTTTTGTGTGGGTTTTTGTTAGGCCAAAAACAATAACATTAGACTCAATTAGAAATAATGCACAAAAAACAGGTAATTTCCTGGGTATTCTGGGTTTGAAAGAGGAACATCTGAATACATGAACTTTATGATTGGAATTTTTAGGTTCCGTTCTAGGTAGCTTAAGGGTTACAGTATCTTAAGTGATTTTGCATTAATCGCTTTCCAAAAAGGTACTGGGTCTGACATGCGAATCTCGAAGTATCAGGGGTTTCCCAAGGTTATGGCACATGGTTTCTGACCGCACATGAACCCATGTATTAGCATTAGGTGAGAGTCTACCTTAATCTAGCTTGAGTAAACTGAACTTAAAATTCCTGGTTTCCCTCACTTTTAGTGTCACAACAAAGTTACATCTTAAGTCACCCCTAACAAGTCGTTCTGTCGCTAGGTGAACTTAATTATGGCCAGCTAAAAGACGAAAACATTGGCGAGCTCCTCCTCACAAAGTAAAAATAAAGATAAGGGGGTCGCCTCCAAGACTCCTATTCCCTACTTCAGCCCAATGGTTGATAGGCAGGTCGTGGTTGACCCTGACGCCTTCTTCGCGGCCGAACATATCGAATCTCAGATAAAGATTCAGGGTACGGTGAACAAGATCTTACTAAGTCATGGGATTGAGATGTGCTTCGAAGTACTTGTTGTCCGCCCTCCGTTGGATGGAGAGAGGAGTTGTACCCCACTCTAGGATGAATTTGGGGTTTGGAGTGATGAGCACCTGAAGGCAGGTGCCTCTCTTCCCCTGGACCAGTACTTAACCGATTTTTTCAATTACATGGAACTGGCACCGTTCCTGCTCCCCCGAACTCATATTGATTCCTGGCGGGGTTTAAGTATTTATTTTTAAAGAGCGAATGGGACGTCCCTACCCCCGCCGATATTATGTATTTATTTTACCTCAAGGCCAATCCAGAGTCAAAGGGGGGAGGTGATGGCTTCTAATACCTCACCAGGTTTCCAAGCACAACCCTATCATCGACCTCCCCAGCCACCTGAATGACTATAAGGATCAATATTTCATGTTAAACGGGTTTAAGAACTATAATCATCGATACTCCAACCGTCTTCGTAAGTTTTTCATCTTCTCGAACTTTGCATAATAATTCTTTCTTAACCGAGTTAAAACTTATTATGATCGAATTGTTACTTTGTGCAACTATATATAAGAGAATAGAGCAGTTAGAGACCCTCGTAGGTCAATATGAGACTATGGCATGTGCTCCTTCTAAGGAGAAAGAGTTTCAGATGGTGGTGAATGATGCAACCATAGTGGCTTGCAAGGTGATCTGTGAGGATTAAACACTGGCCATTAGGGTTCGAGGCCCCCTCTCCGAGTTCCCTCATCCCCAACAACTCCTCCCAGCCACTGAAGAGGTTGATGAAGAAGAGGAGGTCGCGGGAATTGGTGCGCAAAAGAAAGATTCTTGAGGATGGAGATTATCTTGACTAAGGCCAAGCTAAATCAAGGGTAGTAGATGACACCTCTGGCCAAGTTAACCCATATAGAGAAATGAATCGAGTTGCTGCAAGTTTTAGGTTAGTCCGATTCAACCCAAGGCAGCTCGTGAGTTGACACTCGGTTGATCCGCACCTGAATGTTACCATCCTTAAGTGTGTGGACCAATTGGTCGTATGCCACAATCATAGCTACCCAAAATGTACTGTAGTGGTAGATAATACTTTACACTTTAGGTTCAATGTATTTGAAGAATACGGTACAAACCTTTTGTCGTCGCCTTCCCTGTGTCATGGTGTATTTACCCAGGTATAAGGCAGGCCGAGCACGAGTCTAGTCCAGACAAGGATCTTGAACCCCGTAGGTCTCATAATGTACTAATACTAGAGTCTCCCCCTCCTCTGATAATCCAAGAGTTGAGGTTTTACCCAACCCAGTTCATAATCCAGAGCCGATCATAGTAGTATCCTACTCCAGTTCGGAGGGTAGGGCTCTTGTATTGTAACTCTTTGTTTTATGTTATCTTGATTAATCGTTTCTTAGATCTGACTTTTCTACTCGCACTTTTTTAGAAAAAGAAATGAATCTAAAGGAGGCCCTCATGACCAGAGCAGTTGTAAAGAGGCCGAGGGTTTCAAAGAAAACCACTCCCAGAGCTAGAACCGCCACCGGGTCTCCTGGAAAAGGCAAGGGTGCCAGCTCCACCTAGAATAAGAACCAGCCTCATCGTTTCGTAGTCATGATGCTGCTGGCTCCTCCATTAGCTCCTCGTGACCCCACTCCTGTCCTGTAGGTTGCCCAAACTGAAGCCACGACAGTCACCATCCTAGATCCCCTCCTCGGGGTGGAGAAATATCCAGAGCCCCTACGCTGCTCATATCATGAAATTGTGAGCAACATGATGAAGCACACAAGTGTGATCACTATCAAAGAGTTGTAGGCTATCGATTCACGACAAACAACGACCGTCGTCGACTCTGCGTTAGGGATGACTCTGATAGTAAGTACTATACTGACCTTCTTCTTCCAGTTCCATGCCTTAAAAAACTAAGCCCCATTTATCCTTTTTTTTTTCTTCAGTCTGGCATGCCTTAGATCTATGGCATCACTCAATTTCAAGCTGAGGTTTATGAGGCCAGAGCTGCCTTTGGGGAGGCATAGGCTGCTTTGGAGGAAGTCAATTCCATGAGGGCATCCCTGTTTGAGGCCAACAATGCTCTGAAGACCTTGCAAGAAAATGAGCGAGTTCCCAAAGCCCAAGCCTTGGAGATGATTCAACAGCAGGACCAGCTTCATCTCAAGGTTAATGGTCTTAAGGAGAAGCTTGCGAGGTCAAAATTCCCAAGCAGAGGCTTGTGGAGGTCGTGGCCAAAGCCAAGGAGGATGTTGCTGAAGTGGAGAACTCTTTATAAGAAATATTCTATCGGGTTTGGGCATATAACCAGGAAGGGGACTTCTCATTTTTGGACACGAAAGTTTAGGAGTGCTACCTTGCCAAGTTCCACGACCGGTTATCAAAGGAGCCCATAGACACAATTGAGTCTTCCAGAGTTGGGAGGAGGATGTGTCATCCTAGAGGCAAGTCACTGAAGCTCAGGGATGAAGGGGGACCTCTCGTCTCCTTGAATCAGTCCCAGCTTACCTTGTTTGGCTAGGCTAGTTTCTGGGAGTGTGAGTTGAATGTTTATCCCCATGAGGGTTTGTAGGTTGAGCATTCTGTGGGATCCATTAAGATGGTACAAAACTCGAGGTTGCAGTTCGAACAGACCGACTAACATGAGGTCGATGAGTCCTGTGAGGATTGGCATGTTAAGTATTTCGTTGACTTCGCTCAGAAGGTATGGAGCTTGGAGTTGTAGTTCAGTCAGAGTGACTAAGATTGGGTCAATTATTCCCGTGGGACCTATGGGACCCACTTTTCCTCCTTCTGATGTTAACATTGGTTTCCAGAGGGGGTAATCGAGCCAAGATCTCCTTAATCTACTTGTTAGCCTGGGCAAGATTGCTCCTTAAATGGGCATTTTCCATCTCAATGACTCTCAAGTATCCCGGATGGAGATTTGGTGGGCGTGAGGCTGAGCTCCCAACATCATCTTGGTCCACATGTTGTTTTCCAGGACGACGTTGTGCATATGAGCCTTCTCTAGTGGGGGATGGCTGCACGGTGAGCCTCATGATCATCAAGTTGCTCAGTCTCGTTGTCGCGCACAGATCGGGTGACAACCATGGTGACTGTTAGGTGAAACTTGTGTGGGGAATTATGCCTAATATGCTTTCAACAAAAGCACCAATCTGTTGACGTGATTTTTCTCCAACTGTGAATTAAGAAAACCAATGATAGAGATATTAGGCTTTTGCTAAACATTAATTGGATAAATAAAAAGTATTAAGATCACCCACACTTTTTACGTGGTTTAGTGGTTAAAATCCACCTAGTCCACGAGTCACTCTTATTAATCTGTTAAAATCCACCTAGTCCACGAGGATGTATTTAACCAAGTGGGGGAATGTTGAGATTGGACGGTGATATTGTTTAGGCACTGAGAGGTGCTAAAACAATATCGATTTCATAAAAGTCAACAAGTGAAAGTTGACTTTCGATAAAGGCATTAATAAATCAACTTTTTGGGTCCAAAATGTCTATTTGGAGTATATAAGTGTACCCAGGAAGTTTTGGAGCATGTGGAGGTGTTATGAAACAAGTCTTGGAGTCCAAAAAAGAGGTGTCAGCGATGCATCGCCCCCTAGGAGGCGACGCAACGCCCGAAGCTTTGAAACCCTAGACTAAATAGGCCAAGCGATGCACTTCCTGGTCATAGGTGAATCAACGCCTGACAGGTGATGCATCACCTGGTGCGAGGCAATTCACCCCGTGGGCCATTACGGAGTGTCCATAAGGTTACATAATTTAGCTCCAAATCTTAAATTTAAATTCTCTAATCTCATTGGTTTAGTCTAATGAGGGTCCTATATTATTTAAGGAGTTTGTATGAGTTAATGGTGAATTAATCACTCACCTCTCTTGCTCTCTCTCTCTAAAAGAATAACTCTAAATATATCTCTCTCTAGCTCCAAGATTACTAGTTTTCTCTAAGATCTTCATCAAGATCTTCAAGGAGGGTATACTCTAAACTCTTATCCCATTGTGTTTATGTAATTTGTGTTTAACTATTCTCCAAGGTTGATGTACTTGTATCTTTTTTCTTGTGTTGTATCACAAACTAAAGTTTATCTATAGCCTAATCCCTAGCATAAATAGCTATTTCTCATAATCATTATTTTCATAAGTTGAATACATACTTTACATACAAAACCCTACAAAATTGTATTCTCTCCCAGGGTTAGGAAACTCAGTTGAACCTTCTTCTTCTTGATTTTGAGTTTGGGACTTTCTTGATTAATATAAGTGCAAGTGGACGTCGGTCATTACCAATTCTCGGGGCCTAACAACTATAAATTCCTTGTGTCATTTTACTTTATTTTAGCTCTTCAAATTATTTACTGTCGTTCATATTGACTCAGTGTCGTTGACAAAAATTATGGTCAACATTTTAGTGGTTTCATTGAGAGCTGAACTCAAGATCACAATCTACCTGATCTATCTGAATCAATGGCTATCTCTAGTAGAAGCCAAAGCCAGGAATCACAAGGGGGAGACCCTACCAATGGGCAGTATGACCGCCCTTTGAGCAGTCATAATTTCTCCTCTACAACCTGGTCAACAGGTTCCTCCACCTGGAGACCTGCCTGCATGAGGAACATTTGGGTGTGATGAGCCCCACGTGGAGTTGGGGGAAGTCCTCAATCCCGATATCGAACAGTTGAAGGAAGTTGTGGGACAAATGTATGAGCAGTTTGTTGCTATGCATGAGAATCAGGCAGCAGCCCAAGCAGTTGTATCTGAAGCCATGAACAATCAGAGACAAGACTTTCAGTCTAGGATGGATGAACACAGTGAGCCCTTGAAGCTCATCAACAAAAAATTTTCTGTCACAATATCAATGCAGCAAGGCTGCTAGAAGTTCTCTTGCAACAGAGTCAAGATGCAAGAGCTCGACCAATGAATCGTTAGCCTGAGAATGTTGGCTGACCAAATGCCGAGGTTCAAAGGCCAGCCAGTCGAGCCCCAGAGCCTCCTCAACCATCTAGATCCCGAGACCAAGTGGTTCCCATTGGGAAAACTTGAAGTTTTCACTTGAACATGGGTTCTAAACCACGAGTGCAACGTCAACTCCACAAAGATGAACAAGTGCTACCCAATCGGGACCAAGGTCAAGGATGTGGTAGACAAGTGTCTGGAGTTGGAAGGCCTGTTGAGGGCCAACTGAGATGTGCAACCTCGAGAGTGGAGCAACCTCCTAATCCACAAAATCCAGGACCTGGTCAGTAGATCCAACAACCAAGGAACAAATGACCAACATGTCAAAATTGGGGCCAACAACCTCAATGTTATCATTCTGTTAGGTGCAATCATGGTCATCCTCCAAGGAGAAATAGGTGGAGAAATGACAATGAACCAAGTAGCAGCTATCAAACATCCTACCAGGATGGTTATGATGAAGATGAAGGGAAGAGTTGATATTACCAACCCCACGACAATCAATACTATGACGATCGTCATAATAATGGGAAACGAAGAGGACAATTTGTTCTACCAAGGCCACCAGACCTCAAAACATCCCTGCTAAGGAAAACATGCAGCCTGAAGGACCATTTGTCTCACCAAGGCAGCACGAGCTAGCAAATTTTCCAGCTAGACCACCTTGTGGTGCTCCCTAGGCAGAAAGACAAAATGTCGAGCGGTAACCTAGAGGGGGCAATCTCTTCAACAGTAATCCATTGGGAACCAGGGACGTGACTTGCGAGATGTCTTTGACCAGCTTCAGGAATGTAATGGGTCTAATGTTGTAGGACCTATCACACCAGTAACCCCTCCAGCAACATGAAATAAAGATGAAACACTCCCAGTTACTGCCCTGGCAGTTGTGTCATTGGCCGCTTTGACAATTCAAGCACAACTTAATGCCCTTACTTAGATGGTTCAAGAGTTAACAACCCTAAAACTCATTGACATTGACCCAGAGAGAAGGAAAGGCTCTCCTTTCTCTGATCAAACTAATGCACTCAACATTCCTCCCATGTTCAAGATGCCAACTATGAAGATGTACACCGGTAAAGAAGATCCAATGTCTTACGTGAATAACTTTGAAATACAAATGGATCTTCAAGGAGTGCACAATGATGTCCGTCACATGATCTTTCCTGCTACCCTTGCTGACTCCACCCAACAGTGGCTCTTCAAACTAGAGCTTGGAGCCGTTAACTCTTGAAATGCATTTGTGAGACTCTTCTACTCAAAATTCTTTACTGCTCGAACTCACCAGCCGAGCTCAATGACCTTGTTGATATTAAACAAGGACCCAATGAGCCCCTCATGGATTATATGTAGTATTTTATGCAAGAAGTTGCTCACTCCAAGATAGTCAGCGATGATGGAAAGTTGTGGCCATCATGGTTGGTATCCAAGGCAAAAGTCCACTTTGGACCGATCTTAGAAGAAAAACCATTTACTCGACCACAGAATTCCTTGATCGAGCAAACAAATTAATAACGCTATAAGAAGTTATACAGAAAGTTGACCAAGCTAACGAAGCTAGAACTAGTACTACACCAGTGAAGAACTCTAGTGCAAATAACAAGAATCAGACAACTAATGTTAATGGTAACAAGAATATCCAGAACAATTGTAAACGAAATAATTCTAGCAATGGAAATAATAAAGACAATAAAATAGCAAAGAAAAATGATAAGCCACGAGAATATGTGCCTCATTTCACCACCTACTCTACACTTTTAGGATAAGGAGCAGAAGTCTTTCTAGCTACACAGGTTGAGGAGCCTATAGAGAGTCGAATCATATTAGGAAAGATATAAGTAAGAGAGACACCTTCCATAATGACTATGGAAATGACACTAATGAGTGTAATGAGGTTAAGGATAAAATCGAGTTTTTCATCCATCAAAAACATCAGGCCATGAGAAGACACATTCGACGACCTACCAAGCATAATCTGACTACTGTAGGAACTCTTGATGCACCAACCTAATCAAAGTCGATCAGATATACACAAACAACTTAAGTGCCGAATTGCACCATTTTTATGAGTTAATGTAAGGTTGGTTGGAAGGCACGATTTGCCCATTTTTTATGATTAGCTATTTTTATTGTATTTACTAGTTGTAAGGCACGAATTTCTCATTCTTTAAACAACTAGTCATCTTCTATTTTTCTAAACACTATGTTTACTCGTTGTAAGGCATGTTTTGCCCACTTTGTAAACAACTAGTAATTTGTCTATTTTATGAATGTTTTGGTTGTAAGACACGTTTTGCCCATTAACCACTAGTCATTTTTATTTTCTTAAATTTGCTGGTCATAAGGCACGATTTTGCCCATCTTCACGCAACTTGTTATTCTCTCTTGTCTGTGTTTACTGATTGTAAGGCACGGTTTGCCCATTTTTTAACTATCAATTCTTTTTTCTATGATATAGGCTTTGTAAAGTTGGTTGTCAGGCACGACTTGGCCATTTTTAACAGCCATATTTCTTTATTTTGTTTTATAAAACTAAGATTACTAATCGTAAGACACATTTTGCCAACTTTGTAAATGATTAGTTATCTATATTTTTTTATTTTGTGTTTTCTAGTTGTAAGGCATGATTTTTCCCACATCAAAATGACCAATATGTATCATATTTACTAAACTGGTCGAACGACACGATTGTCCATTTTATATCTACCATTTATTTTATGATTGTTAATTGTTCAAAAGGCATGGTTTGCCCATTTTAAAATGATCAGTTATTTATAAGGCCAAAACCAATTATTGGTTACTCGTACAAAATTTTTTTTGTCCAATTTATTACAGTTTATCTACAAGGGAGTGTGCAACTACATTAAAATTGTCAATTATTATGATTATAATAAGTATTGCTTAACATGTATGGTTCAACTATCTGTATATTTTTCTATGTGATATGTTCCAAACAGCTGGGTTAACTTCAAACAGGCTTTGGTTATTTCTCAAGTGACCAATGTTAACCTCCTCGATCACTTGAGGGGCACATAGGTTATACACCACCGTAACATAAGAAAAAGAGTAAAAGGCATGCTTGAGTAGTATTTAGAATATTTTTCAAAAATCTATATAGTGTTGTTGCTTCATTTGTTTGTTCAAACAATAAAGAGGGAAAAATGACAAGTATGACATGAAAATGCTGTACCTAGGAAAACATATATAATAATTAATGGTTATATCTAGTCAAATTAACGAGCAACATATTATATGTAATGCATGTAAAATATTACAATATTACCCAAGATTAAAAGTTGCTTGGAAAGCCAATGTTTCTATACCACGAGCCTTACGGCTTGGGTATCAACTATATGAAAAGAAAATAAATAAGAATAAAACACCCACTTCACTGGTCAAGTGCATCATCCTCAACCTGCTCTAGGCCCTGGCCGCCATCTAGGTTTAAGGTGATCTCTGGACCTGGACTCTCAGGGGAAGCATATGCAGCAAACTCATCCTCCTCGCGAACAATGCATTTGGCAATCTCCTTGACTCGGAGATTGGTGGGCAGATAATCAAAGTTTTCCTCCTTATTGTTCTTCCAAAACATGAGAAAATAATTGAAGGCGACGCTCTTGAACCTTGGCGAATCCGATGAGTGCTTCTATTTTTCATAGGTTAGATCCTCCTCAAGCCTTTTAAGATACTCGTTGTTTGCTCACCTATTTAGCTCATTCTTGACCTGCTGGATACGTTCCTCGAGACTCTTTTTCTTCTGCTCATGCTCCTCAATGAGACGAGTCTGCCTTGTCTCCTTCTCCTAAAGTTCTTGGATCACCTTGCCCTTCACCTCGATCTCTTTAATCTTCCCCTTCATGTCCTCCTTGAGCTCCTTGGCAACCTTATGATTGTTATGTTGGCCTCTTTAAACTTTTGCACGGTGTCCCTTAACTTCGTCAGCTCATTAACAAGCCTCTTTGCTTGAGGACGGGTATGAGCCAGTGTCATCATACCCTAAAAAATTGATAAGGTTAGAATCGAGTAGATAACTTGTACACAAATGTATAAATATTTGAAGAAAAAAGAGGTGTTTATCGACAAGATCGCTGACATGGCCCGACCAAAGGCTTGGTCAACTGATACCCCCTTGAGGGTGGTGAAGGCCTCAGCACTCAGACGATGTTGGGCAAGCTTCAGTCCATGAGTACAAATGGACTCAGACAAACTCTTAAGGCATTGTACTATTTTAGGAGGCATGTTGGGGTCAATCGTCGAGGTCGTAGGGGAGTTGCTCATGGGAGAAGGCTGGCTGGCTCGAGAAGGTTGGTCGGTTATAGGAGGAGTCTAGACGGGCACAGGCAAAGATGCTAGAGCAGGAGGATCCTACCTAGGCTACTTGGCTGGGGGCTAGAGCCTACTCGACCTGACCTCTGTTGGGTTTTTTCTTTTCCTGGGCAGGAAAGAGGTGAAGATGAGGCGTAAAACTCAAAGATATATGAGTATGACATGACTGTAATAAAAAAAAAACATGCTATAATTCTAACGAGGAATGAAGAATAATCGAGCAGCACACTTAGAACAAAAACAATACCCATATCTACACTACTGCTCAATTAGGGTGAATCAAAACTTTTATGCCTAAATTTAACTACAAAAAAATTAATGTAGTGTGTTAAATTATTACGTAGGAGGTCCTCATCAGCATCGACCCATATTTCTTGAGGAGATCTTCATCCTCGACCAGTACTTGTTTCCCCTTCCCTTTAGCTTTGGGGGGTCCTGAAGCTTTGGGCTGAGGAGCATCTTCCTAGTCCATGATGTTGATCCCCGTTGTCCTTCTCCTCATGGGAGTAAGAGTGGCTTGGGGTTGCTCATTTTTCCCCATCTCCTCTCCATCTTCTTGTTCAGTGGCTCTTCCACCAGTCGCACTGTCGGTGGCGGCATCATTATTAGTCTGGTGGGCCTCGAACAGGCCAACTAACCGAAGATTAGCATTATTTACTAGCTTCCTACAACTTTTCTCATTGTGGGTTAGGTGTCTAGCATAGTTGTTCGAGTGAGCAGCCTGAAGTTGGGGGAGGTGTAGCGTCCCAAATCAGCTAATAAGGCTTAAGGCCTTGATTTGTGTGCCTGGAGGGCAATAAGTGATTTATTGTTATTATATGTAAATTTTGAGGAATATGTGATTAGAGATGCATGTTTAAGTGAATTAAATATCCATGCGAGCCCCATCTGGTTATTAAGGGCATGTTTGTAATTTTAGCCCGTTGAGGGCATAAATGTAATAATTGTGATGTATCTGTGTTGCACGATCTGAGACAATCCTAGGGAGCGGTTAGCTAGAAAGTCACAACGGGGTCGAATAACCGACTCGGGGCGAGTCGAGGGGTATTTTGGGCATTGGACATTTTATGTGGAGATATATTTAAAGTTAGAACGTTTAGGAGGGAATATCGGGGAAATTTACCATTTTGCCATCGGGGATGTTTTTGTACCCCGAGCCTTGAGGTAACCTTAGAGACTAAGTTAAATAAAACAAAACATAAAAAAAATTCAGAATTCACTAAACCGACCCAAGCATCCTCTCTTCTCTCTCATTCTTCTCTAAGTCATACCAAGGGGAATTTTGAGGATCAAGCTAGGGATTAGAGCTCTAAAACTTTGAGAATTGTTCAGTATCAATTTGTGGATTCAAGCAAAGCTAAGGTAAGCATTAAACTGTGATTTTAGTTATTTACTTATGTGATTATTGGCTGGGTTTCAAGTTCTTTTGAGGTGTTGAAATTGAAGATTGAATTTTGGGTTTGATGAGTTTTAAAGCTAGAGATAGTTAGGTTTTGTTGCTGGAATCATAGTGGAACTTCTGGGATGATTAAATTAAGTTGTTAGACTGATCTTAGGGGTAATTGGCTTGGTTTTGGTAGAGAAAATGGAGGATTTTTCTGGGTTCGAAGGGTCAGGCCGCGACATTGTTCTTACTGAGCTGCGACCCTTTAGAACATCTGGGTGACCTGAAAACAGGGGTGCGCCGTGTCACGGGCCGGCTATTTGGGTACTCCAACTAGACGGAACGTGCGGCACTTGCAGACTCTTCAAGCTAGCAAGTCAGCCTACAACACACACCTACAGGCAAACAAACTCATCGGTTAGCCACATACACATCTCGGACATGCAACGGGCAATAACGAAGTATGAGCAAGCACAAAGCAATTCATTCCTAGGAACGTCCACACAACACAAAGCACACAACAAGGCAAATGGCACTCAGTGGCCCAACGAAGCTAACAAACAAGCAACACATAAGCAACAAGGAAGCACACAGGGGCAAGTATGGATAAATGTTATTTCATTAATATATAGCCTTGATAGGGCAAGGGAGTACACAGCTTTGGCCCCTATCTGCTGATGGCCATGGTGCTTCCCTAAGTCACCAGGTCACCTCCCCCTAAGGAGCCTTCTAGGGAAATAAAGTATTCCCAGGAACATATATGATTTTTGTGTGGGAGACATATGCAATATTACAAAACTGCCACTACCCCATCCCATGAGGTTGCTTGGTGCAAGACTTGACTAATGATCAAGCACCAAGGCATGCTCATTAACAAAATGGCCCTATGTGGGTGTGCCAAAGGGGCAGCATGCCACACTCTCCCCCACATAATCTTTCGGCGCCCTCGACGAAGTAGCTTGTAGATCTTCAATCTTCTGCGTGAGCTTCTTCAAGTCTTCCGCCCTCTCCCAGCTGATTTCGTCATCAGCGAGCCCCTTCCATTTTACCAGATATTCTTTATGCTTTTTACGGTCAGTGGTGACTGTTCTTTCCGCCAGGATTTCTTCAGGTTGACGCGTGCTCCTTGGTTGAACAATGACTCCTCCTCTGGTTGACAGGTTGCACTCTGGATTTGCTGGATCTTCATGATACGGCTTCAAGTTGCTGACGTGAAGGACCGGGTTTATCTTCATCCAAGCTGGTAGGTCAACTTTGTATGAAGTTAGGCCAACTTTTGAGATGACTGAGACCGGACCCTCATACTTGAGAACGAGTCTGATGTCTTTGTCCCCTCGGAATCTCAACTGTTCGGGCCTCAGCTTGATTAACACTAAGTCACCTGCTTTGAACTGCAGTGGTCTGCGCTTCTGATCTACCCACTTCTTCATTCTTCTTGAGGCTTTTTCTAGATAAGCTCGGGCAATCTCTGTTGTTTTCTTCCAGTCTTTTGTGAAGTGAAAGGCCCGCGGGTTCCGACCGCGATATTCGTCCACTGTGTGGGGTAACAGTGGTTGCTGTCCATTAACAACTTCAAAAGGGCTCTTATTCGACGAAGAATTCTTTTGAGAGTTGAAACAAAATTGAGCTACATCGAGTAGTTGCAGCCAATTCTTCTGATTGACATTGAGAAAGTGGCGCAAGTACTCTTCCAACATCCCGTTAAATCTTTCTGTCTGCCCATCTGTCTGCGGATGGTAGCTCAAGGAAATATTCAGTTGTGACCCCAAGAGATTGAATAATTCGGACCAAAACGTCCCCGTGAATCTTCCATCTCGGTCACTGATGATGTTCTGGGGCACTCACCAATATTTGACAATATGTTTGAAAAATTGTCTGGCTGTCTCTTCTGCCGAACAGTACTTCGACACTGGGATAAATGTTGCATACTTCGAGAATCTGTCCACGACCACCAAGATCGCACTTAGATCCCTTGTCTTCGGTAGACTGGTGATAAAGTCAAGCGACACACTCTCCCATGGTCGGCTTGGGACTCGCAAGGGTTCCAACAAACCCAGTGTCTTGCTCCTATCGACCTTGTCTTGTTGACAGACGAGACAGGTCTTGGTGTACTCCACTACATCATCTCGCATTTGTGGCCAGTAGTACCCCTGCTTCAAGAGTGCGTGGGTTCTCTGCCACCCTGGATGACCTGCCCACAGGGTGTCATGACACTCGCTTAGTAATGTCCTTCGCAAATCTCCAGCTTTCGGAACATACAAGCGCCCCCCTTTAGCCCACAGAAGATCATCCTCCACCCAGAATTGGCGAGTCTTGCCTTCTTTTACGAGCTTTAGGATGGTCCTGACCACTGAGTCTTTCTCCAGGTTCTCTTTGATGCGTTCCTTGAGTGGAGTGTTCACCACGCTAGCCGACAAACTAGCCAAGACCTTTAGAGTCGCCAACTCCACTTTGCGACTCAAGGCGTCAGCTGCCTGGTTTAAGTGGCATGCCCTGTGCTCAAAACGGAAGTCGAATTTCGCCACCAACTCCTGCCATCGAGCCTGCTTAGGGGTCAGTTTCGGCTAAGTAAGGAAATGACTCACAGCTGCATTATCCGTCTTCACTACGAACTTTGACCCCAGCAAGTAATGCCTCCACACTCGCAAGCAATGTATGACTGCGAAGAGCTCATTCTCTTGGGCAGTATACCTCCTCTCAGCTTCAGACAGCTTGCGACTTTCGTATGCGACTGGGTGGTCCTCTTGTAATAGTACCCCTCCCAGAGCATAATCTGATGCATCTGTCTGTACTTCGAAGGGCTTGCTAATAGTTGGCAAGGCAAGAACAGGATCCTTCATCATGGCTTCTTTCAAACTCCTGAACGCTTCAACACACTTGTCAGTCCACGCCCAAATCACACCCTTTTTCAGAATCTCGGTCAAGGGTGTTGCCCTTCTTGAGTAGCCGTCCACAAATCGTCTATAGTAGTTGGCTAGGCCCAAGAAGGAGCAGAGTTCTTTCACGTTTGTGGGGGCTTTCCATTTCTGGATTTCCCTCACCTTCTCCAGATCCATACGAATACGGCCACGTTCCACCACGTGGCGTAAGAACTTGATGCTCTCCTGTGCAAACGAGCATTTCTCTCGCTTCACATATAGCTGGTTCTCTCTCAACTTCTGAAACACTTGAGCCAAGTGTTCTTGATGCTCTTCAATCGTGGCGCTATAAACCACGATATCATCCAAGTACAACACCACGGACTTATCTAGATATTCGTGGAATACTTGGTTCATTAGTGTACAGAAGGTAGCAGGTGCATTTGTCAACCCAAACGGCATTACCCAAAACTCAAATGCTCCGTATCGAGTAACACACATAGTCTTTGGTTCATCCCCATCTGCAATTCTCACCTGGTAGTAGCCCGATCTCAAGTCCAACTTTGTGAAGTATTTGGCTCCACTTAGCTGGTCGAAAAAATCAGCGATCAGAGGGATGGGGTAGGTGTTGCGAACTGTCACCTTATTGAGAGCCCTATAGTCGATGCACAGTCTCAAGCTCCCATTGTGCTTCTTCTGGAATAGCACCGGTGCGCTAAATGGCGCCTTCGACAGTCTGATGAAGCCTGCCTCCAATAACTCTTTTAATTGCTTCCTCAATTCTTCTAGCTCAGGGGATTCCATTCTGTATGGCGCTTTTGTTGGAGGTTTCGCTCCGGGCACCAGCTCTATCTGGTGATCAATCCCCCTCTTTGGTGGCAAGGCTTTGGGGAGTTTATCTGGCATCACATCCCCATACATATTTAAGACCCTCGTAATTTCTAGTGGAACAATTTCTTCCACTACTTCTTCGAACACGGTGGGTACAGCTACATAAGTAGGCTCCTGCTTCCTCACACCCTTCTTGAACTGTAAAGCTGAGAGAAGCTTCACACCAGGGGGTGGTTTCACCTTTGCAGGTACAATTGAAGGAGTCTCTCCCATTATGAGTAAGCTTCTAGTGGCAGGAATTGGAATGGCACCTTTCTCGGTTAGAAAGTCCATTCCCAAAACTACATCGAAGTCGTCCATATGGACGACCACCAAGTCAGTCTACCCCTCCCACGTGTCGATTTTCACTTTTACCCCTTTAGCCACGCCAGTTGTGGCCAAGGCTTTGGAGTTGACCGCTTTCATGCGGCCCGCATCTTTCTCCAGCTTCAGTCCCAGTCGCTTTGCTTCGAGCTCAGAGATGAAGTTTTGGGTGGCGCCAGTATCAATCATCACTCTTTTGGCAGGCTTTCCATTGATAGCGGCATCCACGAACATTAGCCCTTTCCCTAGGGTCTTCTTCCCTTTCTCGCCATGATTCTTGAGAGCGTTCAACAGGCGGACAGCGCCCATGTGCGCGTACTCTTCTTCTTCCTCTTCTCCTTCGCCTTGTTGTTCTTGGCCGATGAGGGCATTCAGCTTGCCCCGGAATTGGCAAACTGCCGACTTGTGTGGGCCTTTGCAAATCCAACAAGCTAGCGGCTTCTTCCCTGCAGCAGTATCTGTCCCACTGGACGAATTGGACTCAGCTGTCCTCTTCTCTCCCCCACTCTTACCCTGCCAGGACTTCCCAGACTTCTTACTCCCGGCACTACCTGAGCTGGCTGGAGGAGTAGCCCTTTTCGGCAGGCTGCTCTCCGAAGTGTAGTCTGTTAAGCGTTCGGCAGCAGCTTGAGCGGTGGCCAGATCAGACACCCGCTGTCTTTGAAGTTCTTGCTTGGCCCACGGTTTCAATCCCTCGAGGAAGCAGAAGAGCCTATCCACTTCGGACATGTCTTTAATATCGAGCATCAGTCCCGAAAATCTCTTTACATATTCTCGGACTGTCCCAACTTGTTTAAGCTCTCATAACTGGCAACGAGCTATGTAAGCTACATTTTCTGGCAGAAACTGTGGCTTTAATTCCCTCTTCAGGTCTGCCTAAGATGTGATGGTACACCTGCCATTCTCTATGTCATCATACTTGGTCCTCCACCACACCTTGGCATCTCCCGACAAATACATGGTAGCCATGGCAACCTTTCCGTCTTCTGAATCGGCCCGCACGACTCTAAAGTAATGTTCCATGTCAAAGAGGAAATTCTCCAAATCCTTTGCATCTCTGGCCCCATTATAGGGCCTCGGCTCGGGTACTTTGGCTCGGCCATATTCCATACCTATCAGCCCTGTTGTAGGGGCATTCCCAACCGCTCTCATGGTCAAGTTTACCTTGGTAGATAGCTCAGCCATTTCTTCTCTGAGCACACCGACTGCCTCCCTGCAATCTTTCGTTGTGTCGTTTATGGAAACTTCTTGTTCCTTCAGCATGCGCTCCACTGCCGCGATGCGCTCTTCCCACCGAGGGGAAACAGAAGTACTTGTTGGAGTGTTTCTTTTCTCCAACGCGATAATTCTGGATAAGAGAACATCATTCTCCTTTTCCAGCGCAGCTATGCGATTGTTTGCATCTGACGATCCCGAGTCCTGACTTGCAGAGGAAAGATCCCTGACCCTTTCGTCCAGGCCATCCAGTTCCCCTACTCGCTTCTCAAGAGCTTCGATCCTTAGAGTGTTGCTCACCATAGTGTGTTTTGCCAAGCTCTTTCTAACTTGGCTCTGATACCAATTGTCACGGGCCGGCTATTTGGTTACTCCAACTAGACAGAACGTGCGGCACTTGCAGACTCTTCAAGCTAGCAAGTCAGCCTACAACACACACCTACAGGCAAACAAACTCATCGGTTAGCCACATACACATCTCGGATATGCAACGGGCAATAACGAAGTATGAGCAAGCACAAAGCAAGTCATTCCTAGGAACGTCCACACAACACAAAGCACACAACAAGGCAAATGGCACGCAGTGGCCCAACGAAGCTAACAAACAAGCAACACATAAGCAACAAGGAAGCACACAGGGGCAAGTATGGATAAATGTTATTTCATTAATATATAGCCTTGATAGGGCAAGGGAGTACACAACTTTGGCCCCTATCTGCTGATGGCCATGGTGCTTCCCTAAGTCACCAGGTCACCTCCCCCTAAGGAGCCTTCTAGGGAAATAAAGTCTTCCTAGGAACATATATGATTTTTGTGTGGGAGACATATGCAATATTACAAAACTGCCACTACCCTATCCCATGAGGTTGCTTGGTGCAAGACTTGACTAATGATCAAGAACCAAGGCATGCTCATTAACAAAATGGCCCTATGTGGGTGTGCCAAAGGGGCAGCACGCCACACGCCGCGGCACCCTATGGGCAGGGCCGCAGGGCGTGTGGGCAAAAATGAGGCTGGGCCTCTGGTTGAGCATGGAGCCACGATATAGGTTCATGGGGCCGCGATACTTAGTGTAGTTTTGGGCTTTAAGGAGGTTTTAGGCTCGAGAATCCAAAAGTTAAGGCTCGGGATGAATTTTATCACCCGGATTGATAGAATTCAAGGTCCTGGAGACTAGAATTATGATCCAAAGTTATTTAATGGGTTAAAACTTGATGGATGGATATTGTTGATGCATTGTGACTAGGGTTCCTGCGAGGCTCGGACTAGGGGACTATGCTCGGGACATCGGTGCTTGAAAAGCTCGGGACACAAGTAAGAAAACTGTTGTACCCGTAGAGCAGGGCGAGGCCCTATAGTTTGTGTTGCAGGGCACGACCCTAAATGATTGTGTTGCAGAGCATAGCTCCATTGATTGTGCTTATGAATTTTTAAGTATTTTTTAAATTATGGTATGTGTGCATATATGGGAATGAACGGCAAGGGCCGGGAACAGCGAAGGTCGAGAACGGGGAGGGCTGGGAACGGTGAAGGTCGAGAACGGCAAGGCCGAGTATGGCAAGGAGCCGGGAGCAGCGTTTAGCACGCGGAGTGCGAGTTGCCAGGGCGAGAACCTAAAGGATACCTGGGATATCCTCACGGTGTAGACCACAAACCCAGGGCCTGGTAAAGTGCCTTAGACGGCATGACCATACGTGTTTAGCCTATTGACAGCTTGATTACATGTTGAATGTTAAATATGCATATGTTATCTACTTGTGACGGTTTTCTTGCTGGGCTTCAGCTCACGGGTGCTCTATGGTGCAGGTAAGGGCAAGAGGATCGTCGACCAACCATGAGTACGGAGAGCATGAAGCAGCGCGTACATGTTTGGCCTGCCTAGTTGCCACAACCAGAGGTATTTTTGGGAGATGATAGTACTAAACCTAGATTTTGCCATTTAGTCGACTTTAGTTATATTTTTGAGTTGTAAATATTTCTAAACAATGTTTTGGGATCCCAAATGTTAAACGCTTTATGATTTTCAATAATTGGTATTATTTCCAACGTATAAGACTCTGTTTATGGTTTAATAATTACACTTTTGACTTAAAACCTTGATTAACGAGTTAATTGCACATTTTAAACTCACTTAGTAACAACTCTAAGGAAGTAGGGCGTTACAGGAGGCCTTTCCCATGGGCCTAAAACAACAAAGTAAAATAATCTAAGTACTAGTTTATATGGGAAATGAAAGTGAACAAAGATAAGGAATAGGTTGTTACCTCCTTGCTAGAAGGAGAGATTTTTTGCAACTAGGTTAGTAGTCAGAAAATATTCCTTCATGTAGGTCCCCACATTGCTCCTAAATGTGGGGTTAGTAAGGACCACTTGCATGTATCTTTGCTCGTGTCCCTATAACAGAAATAGAAGAATCCAATACCGTGTTGACCTAGATTAGATTTGAGGTCGAAAAGGTAGTGGACTCGTGGGGAGTTTCAGGATCCCACTTATGAAGATAATAAAGGATATATAATGTTGAAAGTATTAAATATTTATTAGCAGTGATTTGGAAGGGAGCAATTCCAAAGTACTTGGCTACACCCTTGTAATAGTCATGGAGGAGAAATGTAGCACCAACCTGGATGTGAAATCGTGACTAGGTGCTGAAAGCTCCACCAGGAAGGTTAGCACATCGGTCGACCCGAGAAGTTAACATGCTAATTCCCCTAATGTTGAAATTTTCAGGGTAACCTTCCAAAGTACTGCTCGAAAGAGTGCTAGCTGGGAGGACGTTCTATTATACATGTTTATTCTTTTGAGGCTTGAGCTTTGCATAGAGTTTTAGAGAGTTGGTCACCTCCACAGCTAGTGCAGCCACTACAAGCTGCTTGATTTTCCTTTGCTGTCGCCCATTGTTCCCATTGGTTGCTTGCCTTGCTACACGTGGGTCCGCAACTGCACGTTGCCTAGTTGTTTTCTTTACTCTGGCCATATTTGGAGAACAAAAACCAACGGTTACAGCCTCTTCAAGAAATGAAAACTTACTCATTTCCCTTCCACTGGTTAACATTCCAACCGAAAGTGTATCATTATAGTCAGGATGGAAATCATAGGTCCAATATTTTGGAAGGAATTTCCTTATCCCTTGGTCCAACTCATCAACCTTACGGCAATGCTCCTAGCCGAGGACAAATTGAAATTCATACTGATAGGATTGCTCCCCAGATTGAGCAGGAGTTTCAGGAGTATCGCGGTTGAGATCGATATCTGGTCGATTCCGTTCTACTTCATCGACCATTGTTTTGAGTAAATGTTGGTCTACTGAATAATCACTTCCCCAATGATCACGTGCATACAACTGGTGATAGGTAGAGGGGAAGTGAGTTATTCGACCCGCATATGTGTGCCTGAAGTAGTGTGCTGCTCAGATAAACACAATGATATATTCAAGCAAGGTTCCGGATGGATCCAAGAGGCAGTTAAATAGTTTCTTCACAAAACATTTCGCTTACCTTTTGGAGGGAAAATTCCCACCATTTTTTCCAGAACTCACAATGAAAATTTTCCTTCGATTCTACAAATTTTCCTAGTATTCAATACATGATCAAGCATACCCGAATCCTAGAGTTCATTTTCTTACTTCCGAAACACCCATTTTCTTAGAAACTCATCACTTTTTACAAGAAAATATTCAAAATCTTTCGATTTTCTCAAGAACACCAAGAACACGAAAGTATAAAAATTTAAAATCATCATAAATCCCGAGAAGGAAACCACAAAGCAAAACAAACATGAGTAAGAGATCAGAAACTTAATGCAATAGTGGTTTTGAAGAAAGATCTTGAGGATGAAGGGGTATTAGAACTAGAAATTGAAAAACAAAGGTTCAGGTTTGGGAGATCTTTTGAGAGAACAATGCTTGAGAAATTCTGATGAAGGTAAAAAAAATGAAAAGGAAGAAGCATGGCTATTTATAGCCTCATGCTTCGCATGCGAGCAGCTGACGTCATTCAAGAAATTTCATCATGAATATTTGAGATGATGTGTCATCAGCTACCTTGGTAAATGAAATGTTGTCCTCCTTTTTCCAAAAAGTACCATCATTGCTGCCTCAAAAGGTGGCGTTAGATTGCTTTGGGAGCCTAAAGGTTGTCCGTTGCCCTGCCGATAAGGTGTCATCATTGCCTATAAAAGTGGTTCTACATTTTTCAGTGCGTCTAAATGTGAAAAGGCGCTAACCTAGTCGAAGGCATAAAAGTTTATCTAGTGCTGGTCGCCTTAAGATGAATTTGCAGGGAAAATGTTTAACACAAAATTTGACATGATGATGTGGTGTTTGAAGAGGACTAGTGGCATTAAAACAACATCAAAACTCCTGAGAGCTAGTCGAGATACATCAGCTGCTCGACTAGGCTTCGTCAGCATGAAGGCAGCAGTCTACTTTGCAGAAGATTAAAATCCTACCAAGTTTGTTCCTAAAAAAGAATGAGGTTGGTCGAATGCACAACTACCTTATAAATCTGCTTGAAGGAATGTTTGCTCGAGGAACAAGTCAATCAAATAGAATGATCTTGATTTTACGAGATATCACGAAATATGACAAGATACTTATGTAACCATTATTTGAATGTATTTTTCTAGTATTATTTGAATATGTAATCATTTGTAACAATCCCACACTACATGTGTAGGGCCTTGATAATTTTCTAGGGCCCATAGCCCACTAAGAGACTCTATAAATAGGGATCTCTCATAGTCATTAATTTGATAAATTGAATACGCACTTTACATACAAAACCCTACTGAATTATATTCTCTCATGGGCTTAGGAAACTCAGTTGAACCTTGCTCTTCTTGGTCTTGAGTTTGGGACTTTCTTTATTAATATAAGTGCAAGTGGATGTAGTAAATTACAAATTCTTGGGGCCAAACCACTATAAATTCCATGTGTCGTGTTACTTGATTTTAGATCTTTAAATTATTTTTTGTTGTTCATATTAACTCAGTGTCATTGACCAAAACTCTGGTCAACACAAGTCAAGCTTGATCTTTGAGAAAACTAGCAATCTTGAAAGCAAGAGAGTGAGAAAAATAGAAATTCTTTTAGAGAGAGATAGGTGAGTGATCAAGTCATCAATTAATTTAAATGAACCCTTTAAATAGTATAGGAACCTCATTAGATTCAACCAATGAGATTAGAGCATTTTAATTTGAATTTTGGAGCCAAAGCACATCACTATATGGGTTCGTACGGACAACGAGGTGATACGTCGCTTGGCACCAGGCATTGCCTTGCCTGTCAGGCGATGCATCACCTAGTACCAGGCAACACTTTGCCTGGTGATGTGATTCTAAATAATTGAACCCCAATAAAAATAATGAGAGTAAAAAATAAATTTAGAATAAGGATGCCTTGGATCGTTCTAAAATATTTTTCTCAAAATAATAACAAAGAACATTGACTCGTTATCTATGAAGAGATAAGAACCAAAGGTATGAGAAGGATATTAGATGCCACACTCAAGAAATGAGAAGGATTGTGAGTGATAAGTCAAGAAACAAATGCCATAAGAAAGTTCTTGATACGTTCTAAGAAGTTCTTTGAAAAACAAAAGAGAAAATACTCTCCAAAATATATTGGTTCCAAAATCTACTTTACAATCTCGTATCTCCCCTTATTTATACTTGGAACATCCCTCCAAGAATAATAAAAGCAGCATTTAAAGCACTAAATTGATACCTGCATCAATATAGACTAAAACTCTTCAATTCTAGACTATTAGTCTTCTAAAAAATACCTAAATGATTGAATACAAAAAGTATAAATTTAACCAATCTAAATATAACTAAATGTCTTAAATAAAACATAAATATATCCCCATAAATTCTCTAAACTCAAAGGCCATATTTTTGGAAGTTAACTAGCCACTTTATATTGCCTCAATAACATTGAATAGGCATTGATCTCCATTTTGACTAATCTTGGACTTTATATTTTCATAATCAGTCCATGTTTCTTGAATTAGTCCATTAAGTGCTTCTTTGAACCTTATAGCTCTTGCTCTTGTAATTGGCCCAATTGGAACTTTCAATGGCTATTCTAGTGTTGCTCATTCATTCTCATCATCCCCCCATCTTAAAAAGGATTTGTCCTCAAATATTCACCTACATCAAAAGGAGACAAATCAGAAACATTAAAACTTGCAGTCTCATTATAATCACCTGGAATGTCTAACTTATAGGCATTGTCTATGATCCTTTCAAGCATTTGAAATGGTCCATCACCCCTTGGAAGAATTTTAGAGCGTCATTGAATAGAAAAGCGCTCCTTTCTCATATGCACCCAAACCCAATCACCAAGTTCAAATACAACTTTCTTTCGCTCCTTGTTGGCTTAGGCTGCATATTGTTCAGTCCTCCTCTCATTGTTTTGTCAAACCTTCTCATGAATCTTTTTTATAAAATTAGCTTTCTTTTTGCCATCTTAGTTAACATGCTCAGTTAAAGGCAGTGGAGTTAAATCCGAATGAGTTAATGGATTAAAGCCATACACAATTTTAAATGGTGAAAACTTAGTTGTAGAATGCACACTCCTATTATAGCAAACTCTACATGTGGCAAGCAATCTTCCCATGTTTTAAAATTCTTTTGTATTATGTCACGCAACAAAGTAGATAATGTTCTATTAACAACTTCGGTTTGACCATCAGTTTATGGGTGAGAAGTAGTAGAAAACAAAAGCTTAGTGCCTAGCTTTCCCCACAAAGTCTTCCCAAAACAGCTTAAGAACTTTTCATCTCTATATGAAATAATGCTCTTGGGAATGCCATGCAATCTTACAATTTCCTTGAAAAACAAATCAACAATATGTGATGCATCATCGGTTTTATGACACGGAATGAAATGTGCCAATTTTGAAAACCCATATACAACCACATATATGGAATACCTACCTTTTCTAGACCTAGGTAAACCCAAAACAAAGTCCATAGATATGTCAATCCAAGGTTCACTAAGAATAGGCAGAGTATACAAACCATGAGGCTTAACCTGAGACTTAGTTTTTCTACATGTAATGCACTTCTCACAAACTCGTTCAACATCTCTTTTCATATGAGGCCAAAAAAATGTTCATGCAAAATGTCCAATGTCTTAGATACACCTAAATGCCCCATCAAACCACCCCATGAGAATTTTTAAGAAGTAATTCATGCAATAAACTTTTAGGCACATATAGCTTATTTTCTCTAAACAAAAACCCATCATGCCTAAAGAATTTTCTGAAACCTTTTTATTTCACATGCATCAAATACATTAGAAAAGTCATAATCATCAACATACAACTCTTTGATGTATTCAAAACCATGCAATTTTGCATCTAAGGTAGAGAGTAAAACATACCTGCAAGATAAAACACTAGCCACAATATTTTCCTTACCTTGCTTGTACTTGATGACAAATGGAAATGTTTCAATGAACTCAACCCATTTGGCATGTCTTTTATTTAGCTTTTGTTGATCTTTAAATTATTTGAAGATTCACAATAAGTGTGAATCACAAACTCTTTTTGCCAAAGGAAGTGCTACCAAGTTTCCAATGCCCTAACCAATGCATACATCTCCTTGTCATAATTAGGATTCTTTATGTAACGTCTCAAATTCACTAATAAGGCTTAGCACCTTGATTACTGTGCCACGAGGGCATAATTGGACTTTTATGTTGTAATTATGATTAGACATACGCGATTACATGAATTATATGATTTATATCATAATATGACAGCTTATGCATGTGTTTGGTGTATTAAACGTGCTTATTGGCTCGATTATGTTAAGAAGGGCATTTTCGTAAACTTCTGTCTAGTTGAGGGTATATTTGTATTATGCATGCTTTACGAGTGAGACCACATTAATATGTGGATATAATTGTGTTGTGTGGCACGAGACGATCCTAATGAACAATTTGGCAGAAAAGTCACATTAGGGATTAATACCTGCCTCGGGGTGAGCCTAGGGGTGTTTTAGTAATTGGGTGAGTTATCGGGGATATTAGAGTATTTATTACAATTGGGAGGAAATTATTAGTGTTTGGAAGATTAGTGGGATTAATTAGGAATTTATGATGTTATTTGAGAATTAGAGAGCATCGTTATAAAAGACAGTTTTGCCCCTAGAGGCATTAAGGAGCTAATGTTTTGGGTAGGGGCATTTTAGTCTTTTCCAAGCCCTAAGATAAGCTTAGTAAGCTGAGGAGAAGATTTCAGAACTAAACAGAACAAAAACATTTCTCTCGGCTCACCCTCTCTTTTCCCTTTCATTCTCTCTCTCTCCCTCCCTCTTACTTGGTTGGGGTTCTTGATTTCTTTGAGAGATTGGCTTGGGAAATTGAAGGTTGGAGCTAGGAACGGGATTAGAAGCAGCTTGGGGTCAGAACTACATAGCTGAGGTAAGGTTTTAAGCTTTCTTTTGCTAAGGATTTTGGTGGTTTAAGTTGTTCCTTGAGTTTCAAGCCTATGACTGAATTTTTAGGTTTAATGAGGTTTCTAAGGGATTACAGGTGGTTGTATGTTATTTATCTGAGTTGCTGGTATTGTTTTGATGGTTGAAATAGGTTGAAATGTTGTTGTTGGAGGTTTTGGTTTTAAGAAAATGGATGGAAAGCGTTGGAAATTTTGGGTTCGCGGGGTTGCGTCGTGGGGTTGTTCTTGGAGCGTCGCAGCTCGCATGAACTCAAGAGCTAAGGTGGTTATTTAAATCGCGTTAGTGTTGTGTGCTTGTGGAGAGTCGTGGCGCTTGGATGGGGCGTTGCGGCTCAAATTAGGAATTTAGGCCAACTGGAGTTTTTAAGCTCGACAACTCAAATCTAAATGCTCGGGAAGGATTCTACTACCTGGTTTAGTACAATTCGAGGTCCTAGAGGCTAGGAATTTTTCTCGAAGCTTTTAAATAGTTTAGTTCTTAATGGTCATTCGTTATTATGTTGTGACTAAGTTATACTGTTAGGCTCGGGAATAAGGATCGTGCTCGACGTCACCATATGCTATCTGCTCGGGACTCCAGGTAAGAAAACTACACCCGAGCTGTAATCGGGGCTTGGACTCCTGTTAATGGATATGACTATGGTTATAAATGTGATTATTCAACTAGGCTTGCTTGTATATGTTGTATCTGACTGTGTATTATGGAATCTATATGTTTGATTATATCTAATCTGGAAGCCCGGCCTAATGGCGGCGGGGCTGACATCAAGCGTGCGGAAAGTAACTCAACCTAAGAGAGTCGGGGTTGGCAATAAGATCTGAACGGTCGGCCTAGGAGAGCTGGGCCTCAATGTCTCCTAAATATTCAGAAGCATTGATTGCACTTGTATAACTCATTGATTGCTAAATTGTATTATGTGTTTGTTTGAGGAGACTGTTTGTTTATATTTTGTTACTTATTGAATCTGTTGAATTAAGTTTTCTTGCTGAGTCTTGGCTCATGGGTACTTTGTGGTGCAAGTAAGGGCAAGGGTAAGCTGGACCAACCATGAGCTGGAGAGCTTCAGGGGCGGTGTGTACATATGCAGCCTACTCGACTGCCACGGCCGGGATAGCTTGGGAGGAACAAGGGTTGAACTCTGCTTTGTCGCCTAGGATGGCTAGTGTTTATTTTATTTGTCTTTTACTAGTTTGTAACCACTTTTTGGGATCCTGTGTATAAAATAAACACTTTTAATGAAAAATGATTACTTCATTGATCAAAATTTTTAATACCTAACCACGATTTAGTATTTAATTACACATTTAAGTCAAAATGACTCGCTTAGCGAGTTAAGCACCATTTTAAACACCATTAATTGATGCATGAATGTTATAGACCTGTGTTTTGGTATGCATACTCTATGTTGTTATTGTATTATTTGGTTATACTTGTGGGATAGTTCAGGATATGATTACCATGCCTCATAGGTTAAGTCATTGACTACAAACAAATTCAGAAGTTATGTATCCCAAGGCAGTCAATTGGACTAAGCATTGTTAATATCGGGGTTGCGGATGATAGTCGATGCCAGAACCCTCCATCTGCCCCTGGAATTGGGAGAAAATGTTTGTTGGCATGCAAGCAAGATTGCAAAAGCAAGAGCAAGAGATTAAATGGCTGAGACAGCGGGTTCTGCCAGGGAACACGGCTCCATTTTTTTTTCCAGTAGTGGCACCAGTTTTGGCTCAACCTAAGGGTGGGAAAAAATGGCAATTACTGTATGAAAGATTCCAGAAACATTATCCTCCAGATTTTTAGGGAGGCCTAGATCCTTTCAGAGCTGAACAGTGGATGGGCATGATTAGCTCAATCCTTGAATATATGGGACTGGTAGGCAATGATAGAGTGGCTTGTGCCACGTACATGTTGCAAGAAGATGCTCGAACATGGTGGGAAGTGGTATCCTAGACCCGGAATGTTTTGATGATGCATCGGGAAGAATTAAGATAAGTGTTCAACGATAGGTAATATTGTGATGTAGTTTGAATTGCAAAGACCAATAAGTTTATGAACTTGGTTCAGGGTAGTAATACAGTGACAAGATATGTCAAAGAATTTGATGGGTTGGCCAAATTCACTTTCAGTTTAGTACCAACAGATGTGGGAGCACCGTAGGGCAAGAAGCTCAAATAATGGTGCCCCCAACTGCAGGATCTGGTATGGGCGGAGGCCCTAGCAACCATAAAAGAAATACCCCTGATAGTTTTACTACCCTTGGTCCTGATAGAAGGGGTCATGGTACTTAGGGTGGACACTAGGCCGAGGCTTGGAGAAGTTATCCAGTATGCACCAGGTGCAGGTGATATCATCTAGGAGAATGTTGAGCGAACGCATGTTTTCTATGTTGAATAGTTGGGAAATTCAAGAAGGATTGCTCAAGAGTACATACAGCTCGATTATAGCTCGAGTGTCTATCTCGACGCAGTTAAAGCCTGAGGCTGGTCCCTCAGAGGTGACAGGTTGGCTTTCTAGTTCTTGATCTATTATATTGTGTTGATTGAGTCTGGTACTACGTATGTTTTAGTAGAGGCATAGATATGTTGTACATACTATATGATTATTACGCTGTGGGGTTTAAGATCTTAGTGTCTTCTGGGAAAAGTTGGTAGTTTCCAGGAGATGGGTCAGAGTACTACTGGTAGAGAGTTAGCAATAAAACTGATTGAGATGGTTTTGTGAGGATTTTGATATGATCCTGAGTATTGATTAGTTTGCCAAATAAGGGACAACCACAAACCGTAAGAAAAGATGGTGAATTATGAGTTTAAAAGGAAAGGACCCGGTTGCGTTCACGAGATTCCTAGCTATTGTGGTAGGTACCACAGGGTTATATCAGTTAGACCAGAGGAAAACTAGATCATCCAGTGGGGTTTCAGATGGGTTTACGAGGATTAGTTGGGATTACTGTTTCATCTAGGAGTTGAGTGTGCTATGGGACTATTGTAGGGATAAAACTAGCATCCGAAACATCATGCATAATGGTACCTGCTGAGCAGAAAGAATTAAAAGTTCTGTCGAAGAAGTTACTCAACTTGGGGATTGATTAGATGAAGCTTCTCACCATGGGATATGTCAACACCATTTGTTATGAAGAAGGACAAGTCTGTGTGAACGTGTACCGTATATGGATAGCCAAAGAAAGTAATTTTAAAGAATAGGTACCCATTGCCAAGGGTGGATGATTCATTTTTCTTGTTGCAAGGTAAAACATTACTCATTACCAGCTGAGGAAGGTAAGGGAAATTTCAAGAATTACCTCCGCACCAAGTATGATGTGAGGGATTTCGAAGGCTCTTAAACTGACCAATGCTTCAGTGACCCACGTAAATTCAACAAGTAGAGAGTACATGAATTATTTGGAAAAATCGTATTTGGATAGATTGAGAATCTTTTGGACTACGTCCAGTTAGAAACAAAACATGAGCAACATTTTCGTTGATATTACCGAGGCTAAGGAATCGGGGATTACAGGTAAGGTTCCAGAAGGGATGAGTTCCGATTTCTCCAGGTGATGTTTATGTTCACATTATGGGAAGTGATGGAATCATGCATTATTTAGTTAAGATAGAAGTAGTAAGGCATTTTCTAAATGAATGCTTTAGATGTTGGAAGTACTATGGGATTGGCAAAACACAATGACCTTTACTTGAAGCATCTTCGAGGATTGCCACACCCTTGATTAAAGTAACGTAAGGACCTAAAGTTTGTCTGAATGGATAGATGTGTACCATATTTTCAAAAGTTAAAATGAGGGTTGATTATCACACTATGTTATTAGTATATGCATGTGATGGACTGATATAGGAGGACGGTATAGTGGATCCTTGCTTAAAACGAGGTGTTAATAGTGCAGTGCGTCAAGGACTAGGGTGTGCCCGTGTGAAGAATGAAAAGGTGACTGGTCATGCTTCACATTGGTTAAAGGAATAATAACATGGGTGTTTTATACATGACTTTGTGTTGATAGTAATGCTAGATAGCTGCGGTTAGGATGAGACGACAACACTTATGGGAAAGAAGTGTATGCACTAGCATAAAAGTTAAAGTGTTTTGTCACCCTTAAAGGTTGAACCGAGGATAAAGGTTTTGGTGAAAATTGGTGTAGGACTGATAATGAAATCCTTTATTACCCAAGGAAAACTAATGTGGAGGCTAATGCCTTGAGTTGGAAAGATCCATGTCAGTTGTATGATTCGCAACATATCACAGCAAAGGCAGATAAGGAAACGACCAGGATTGGTATAAAATCTATGATTGATAATTGACAGATATTACTCTATGAACAATGAAATACAGAATGAAAATCTTGTAGGAATGGCTAAGAACCCTACTCTTTTAACATGGATAGGTTAAGATATGAGGATCAGATATGTGTTCAATGGATGCTGGCATCCAGGTGGAGACTTTCGATGAGTTTTATACCACCCCTTATGCTTGTTGTAGCCAGGAATTTTTAATGTGTGTTAAGGCCTAAAATATGTATACCGAGGGGTTGCTACCTAACCTTTCAGCAAGTGAGAGATGAATATCAGAAGCGAGAGAGGCTATTATGACTCTAGAGCATCCAAGAGTTAGTATGGAGGGATATAATTTTGGACCATATGGGTGGATCACCTTAGATTACGTGTAAGATGATTGGGTATGAGAAGTTGTGGCTCGACACATTAAGTTAACACACTTTTTGCTTGTGTGAGCGAGTTATCATAAGAATGAGCATATGCGAAAGGAGACCGTACGTCTCTGTGGGGTAGCAGAGTCGATAGAGTTGGCTTAAAACCCTTTATTTATTTCCCAAGTTCTGGAAAGGGTCATAGAGGATGATGAGTAAAATAATGGGTTTTTGAATTATTGGATACCTTCAGATAGATTGACAACATGAAGGAATAACTCAGACTTTAAGCATTTTACTTCAAATATGTAAGTTTTCAGGACAATGAGGCAAGTATGGTCCCTTTATTGGATTTTCGCAGTGATGTATACCAGTTGATGTCCAGAGTGACTTTAGATAAGATATTGTGAGAGAGGAAACAATAATTATCCATTTTGGAGAATGAAATGAGAGACGAGAAGGAGTCTGGTTCAGAATCGATCTAGAGGACCAATGAAGTTATTAAGGATTGTTAGGGCAGGAGTGTCTTTTTTATTGAAAAGACATAAGAGTTCGCAAATTTAAATATGGGAACGTGGGGTTCCAAAATAAGAGACATTGTACCTCTCCGAGTATTGGTAATTAATAGATAAGATAATTAGGAAATAAAGAGGAGATTTGACTCTAGATTTGTTAGACTTTTGAGATCCTAATAAGGATTAGACATGGGGCCTACAGATTAGCCATACCCTAACATGGGTAGAGGCTCATAAGGTTAGACTGGTTCCAATGCTAAGGAAGGAGGTGTCGAGTACTACCCCTGTTTGGGTGAAGAGACCCTAGAATTTCAGTGGGACTTTTTGTGTATGGAAAAGCCAGTGGAAAACCTTGATAGAAGAGATAAATTCTTATGGAATAATACTGTCACTTTAGTGAGGGTGTTAAAAAGAGATAGCAAGGTAAAGGACTTGACTCCGAAGTTAGAGTTAGATTTGTTTGATTTAATTTCGAGGCTTAAATTTCGATAAGGAGGGGAAAGTTGTATTGTCCCATATTCGCTAATAAGGCTTAGCGCCTTGATAACTATGCCAAGAGTGCATAATTGAATTTTAAGTTCTGATTGTGATTAGACATGCACGATTACCTGACTTATATGAGTTATATCATGATATGATAACCTGTGCATGTGTTAAGTGTATTAAATGTCGTTATATGCCCAATTATGTTGAAAAAGGCATTTTCGTAAAAAAACTTACCTAGTGAGGGTATATTTTTATTATGCATGCTTTACAAGTGAGATCATATTAATATGTGGATATAAGTGTGCTCTATGGCAAGAGATGTTCCTAGTGAGCAATTTGGCGAAAAAGTCACATCGGGGATTAATACCCGGCTCGGGGTGAGCCTAGGGGTGTTTTAGTAATTTGGTGAGTTACCAGGGATATTAGTGTATGAATTATAACTAGGAGGAAAATATTAGTGTTTAGAAGATTGGAGGGATTAATTAGATATTGATGATGTTATTTATGGATTAGCGAGTATCGGGATAAAAGACGGTATTGCCCCTTGGGGCATTAAGGAACTAACGTTTTGGGTAGGGACGTTTTAGTTATTTCCAAGCCCTAGGATAAGCTTAGTCATTTGGGGAGAAACTTTCAAAATTAAACAGAACAAAAACACTCCTCTTAGCTCACTCTCTATTTTCCCTTTCATTCTCTCTCCCTCCCTCCCTCTTACTTGGTTAGGGTTCTTGATTTCTTTGAGAGATTGGCTTAGGAAATTGAAGGCTGAAGCTAAGAACACGATTGGAAGTAGCTTGGGGTTGTAAATACATAGCTGAGGCACGATTCTGGTGGTTTAAGCTGTTCCTTGAGTTTCAAGCCTATGGCTAAATTTTTGGGTTTATTGAGGATTCTAAGGGATTACGGGTGGTTGTATGTTTTTTATCTGCGTTGCTGGTGTTGTTTTGATCATTGAAATAGGTTGAAATGTTGTTTTTGGAGGTTTTCATTCGGAGGAAATGGATGGAAAGCGTTGGAAATTTTGGTGTTCCTGGGGTTGCAAGGCAGTGTTGCTCCTGGAGGGTCGCGGCCCGCGTAAACTCAAGAGCTAGTGCAGTTTTCTGAATTGCCTTAGTGCCGCGGCGCTTGGTGGGTTGCATCGTTGCGCATGTCCAGGGAAAATAAGGGTCAGTGCTCTCTGACTTGTGGTGAGATGCTGCCCGTGGATGGGGCGCTACGGCTCAAATTAGGAATTTAGGCCAAATGGGATTTTTAAGCTCGAGAACTCAAACCTAAAGGCTCGAGAAGGATTTTATTACCCGGTTTACTAGAATTCGAGGTCTTGGAGGCTAGGAATTTATCTTGATGCTTATAAATAGTTTAGTTCTTAATGGTAATTCGTTATTATGTTGTGACTAGGTTATACTGTTAGGATCGGGAATAAGGATCGTGCTCAGCATCGCCATATGCTATCTGCTCGGGACTCTAGATAAGAAAAATGCACCCGGGTTGTAATCGGGGCCTGAACCCCTATTAATGGATATGACTGTGGTTATAAATTTGCTTATTTGATTAGGCATGCTTATATATGATGCATCTGATTGTGTATTTTGCAACCTATATGTTTGATTATATATGATGCATCTGTTGCTACTAAGCTTGTTATTTATATTTTCTTATTGAATCTATTGATTTAAGTTTTCTTACTGAGCCTTGGCTCATGGGTGCTTTGTGGTATAGGTAAGGGCAAGGGTAAGTTAGACCAGCCATGAGCTAGAGAGCTTCAGGGGCGGTGTGTACATATGCAACCTACTCGACCGCCACAGCCAGGATAGCTTGGGAGGAACAAGGGTTGAACTCTGTTTTGCTGCTTAGGACGAATAATATGTATTTTATTTGTCTTTTATTAGTTTGTAACCACTTTTTGGGATCCCATGTATAAACTAAACACTTTTAATGAAAAATAATTACTTCCTTGACCAAATGTTTTAATACCTAACCTTAGTTTAGTATTTAATTACACATATAAGTCAAAATGACTCACTTACCGAGTTAAGCACAATTTTAAACACACAATGTAATGGTCTTGGCTAACCAGGGCATTACACTTTAAGGCTGATTCACTTAACTTCTCACTACAGTATGCAATAGGACGACTCTCCTGCATTAGAACAACTCCAATATCTATTCTTGAAGTATCACACTCAATCTCAAAAGTTTTAGTGAAGTTAGGTAAAGCAAGCAAAGGCACATTAGTCAATTTTTCTTTAATCAAAGTGAATGCTTTCTCTTAGTCATTACCCCACTTAAAAACAACATTCTTTTTAGTAACTTTAGTCAAAGGTGCGGCTAAGCTACTAAAATCATTCACAAATCTTCGTTGAAAACTAGCCAACCCATGGAAACTTCTAACATTACCCACACTTGTAGGTCTCGACCAGTCTCGAATTACAATCACCTTTTCTTCATCCACCTCAATTCCTTAGGCCTACAGTATGCAATAGGATGACTCTCCTGCATTAGAACATCTCCAACATTTATTCATTAAGTATCACACTCAATCTCAAAAGTTCTAGTGAAGTTAGGTAAAGCAAGCAAAGGCACATTAGTAAATTTTTCTTTAATCAAATTGAATGCCTTCTCTTAGTCACTACCCCACTTAAAAAAACATTCATTTTAATAACTTTAGTCGAAGGTGCAGCTAAGCAACTAAAATCATTCAAAAATATTTGCTTAAAACTTGTCAGCCCATGGAAACTTCTAACAATACCCACACTTGTAGGTCTCAGCTAGTCTCGAATTGCACTCACCTTTTCTTCATCCACCTCAATTCCTTGGGCACCAACAACAATACCAAGAAAAACAAGCTTATTTTACAGTGATTTTGTTAATGGCTCGACAATCAACACACATCCTCCATGATCCATCTTTCTTAGGAACCAGCAACACTAGAACCGCACAAGGACTCATGCTCTCACACACATGCCCCTTATCCATGAGCTCACCAACTTGCATTTGAAGCTCTTTTGTTTCCACAGGATTGCTCCTATAGGCTGTCCTATTTGGGATTGTTGCTCAAGGTATAAAATCAATCTGAGTCTTAATTCCTCTTATTGGCGGTAAACCATTGGGTACCTCTTCAGGAAATACATCATCAAAGTCCTGCAAAAGAGAAAAAACAACACTAGGCAAGGAAATGTTACGTTCCTTAGTATTTAAACAAGCCTCTTTGTAAAAAAGTACAATCACAGGCTGGTTTGTCAACAAGGCTCTTTTGATCTCTTTTTCTTTTGCAAAGAAATTCATTTTTATCCTCTCTTTTATTTCTTCGCTATCCAATATTTCTTTCTCTTTTTCTACACCCTTTTCTCTTCTTTTAATCTCTGCCTCTCTTGTTTTTGTATTCTCGCTCTCTTTTTTAACTTCACTTGATCTTCATACACTTTTTTTGGAGTTAATGGTACAAGAGTGATTGGCCTTTCATTGAATACAAATGAGTATCTATTAGAATAACCATTATGAGTAACATGTCTGTCAAATTTCCATGGTCTTCCCAAAAGAATATGTGATGTGTGCATTGGAACCACATCAAATAAAATCTCATCTTTGTATTTCCCAATTGAGAATGATACCAAAACTTTCTTGTTTACCTTAACTTCTCCACAATCATTCAACCATTACAACATTTTTGGTCTAGGATCTTCAAAGTTGGTAAATTCAATGTTTTGCACCAAACTAGTGCTAGCCACATTAGTACAACTTCCACCATCAGTAATCAAGTGACGTACCTTTTCATTTACATGGCATCTAGTATGAAAAATATTTTCATGTTGTAGCTCCTCATCTTCCTTGACTTGTACATTTAGAGTTCTCCTTGCAACCAAAAGCTCTCCATCAACTGGATACTCAATATCACTTGCATCCTACAAGGGTGGCAAATAATCATTATCAGACTCACCTTCGATCTCAACATCGCCATTTTCTTTCAAAATCATCACTCTTAGCACTGACTAGCAATATGGCTCCTTCCCAAACATTTAAAGCATTTAACATCTCTATTTCTAGAAAGATGGGAATCGGTTTTACTTTGCTTATGGGTGACTCCATTTTTATTATCTTTGGGAGCTTCATCCTTGTTCTTGGATTGAGGTTTCTCATCCTTCTTGCTCCAATTGTGATTCCAAGTTGAAGAAGAACTAGAACTTTGACCCATCCTTGCGGAACCTTTCCTTTTCAATTGACCCTCCACCTTTATGGCCATATGCAGCATGTCATTTAACTCAATGTAATAATGTAGTTCCACAACGTTTTCAATGTCACGCTTTAAACCAGCTAAGAACCTAGCCACAGTATCTTCTCAATCCTCCTCCATGTTAGCCCTAATCATGGTTATCTCCATCTCCTTGTGGTAATCTTCAACACTTCTAAACCCTTGAGTGAGGGTTTGCAGCTTTTGAAATAAGTAAATGTAATAGTGACTTTGAATGAATCTTGTTCTCATGACAACTTTCATTTCCCTCCAAGTCTCAACAGGTCTTTCACCATTCCTTCTCCTGCTCAAAGTCAATTGATCCCGCCAAACAATAGCATAGCCAATGAATTCAATGGCAGCTAGTTTTACCTTTCCAACTCAGAATAGTTGTGACAATCAAAAATTAACTCAATCTTCTTCTCCCACTCAAAATAAGCTTCAGGATCATTTCTTCCTTGGAAGGATGGAATCATCATTTTCATGTTTCCCAAATTGTCATCAAATCAATCTCTAACTCTTCTACCTCCATTTCCATGCTTAAATCTTCTCATGTTAACATCAGAGGCATGATCATCTTCATCCTCGTCATTTGCATAATAATCCTCATAATCATATCGGTGTTGATTCATGTCTCTTCATTGCACATTAGGAGCTATAGGTGGCTGCCCACTTTGTGATATTTCTTCTACCATATCCATCCTTTCATGTAGATGATCTAATTCAGCCCTCATCATCCGCCTCATCTCCCTCGTTAATGCTTGAACTTGTAAATTCGGAATAGCCTGTTGTTGATCTTCTTCTTGATTTTGGGATATGATTACTGTAAACAAAAGTTAGAAAGAAAATCGAACAGTTTCTCACCACACTATTTTACAGGTTTCACTCTGCAATGATATCACTCACACTCGTGTTTACTCAAACTTGGCTCTTACCCTCTTATGATCTCACACTCTCTTGCCTTTTTCCACTCGTTAGTTCCCTCTTTTAGTTCTTTATTGAACTTAAAGAACCCAAACACAAATTTTATTGTAACAATGAAACAAAACAACTTGCAAGAATGAGAATTTCAAAGAGCAAAAGAAAAGAAGGAAAAATTTAATGATGAAAGAAAATTCAAAGATAACATAGATACACACTTTTGATATATTGAAATTGGAAGAATACACTTATGCAAAAGAAATCTTGAAATATAGCAATATTCCAAACATAACTTCTAATATGATTTTCTTTTCTTTTTTCTTCTTTTTTTGTATGTTTGTTTTTTTCTCTGTTTCTTTTATGATGAAGTATAGCAAAACTTGAACGAAATCAATAGGTAAAAAAACTATCAACTAAGTATTTCTGCCCAAGAAAATAAAGTTATTTTTGATAAAATTTCTATGAGATGGAATAGATAAAATAAACATAACCAAATTAAGAATAAGGATAGATAACAACTTGATTTAGAAGCCTTATTCTCTGATGCCAAATGATGTGATTCTAAATGATTTGAGCCCCAATAAAAATAATGAGAGCCAAAAATCAATTTAGAACAAGGATGGCTAGGATCATTCTAAAATCATATTCTAAAAAAAAAATTAACAAAGAACCTTGATTCGTTATCTATGAAGAGATAAGAACTAAAGGTATAAGAAGGATATTAGACGCCATACTCAAGAAATGAGAAGAATTGAAAGTGATAAGTCAAGACACGAACGCCACAAGAAAGATCTTGATATGTTCTTTGAAGAACCAAAGAGAAAACACTTTCCAAAATCTACTTTGCAATCGCGTATCTCCCCTTATTTATACTTGGAACATCCCTCCAATAATAGGAAAAAGCAAAATTTAAAGCATTAAATTGATACATGCATCAATATATACCAAAACCCTTCAATTATAGATTATTAGTCTTCTAGAAAGTATCCAAATGTCTTAATACAAAAATCCCAACTTTAACCAATCTTAATATAACTAAATGTCTTAAATAAAACATAAATATATGCCCATAAATCCTCTAAACTCAAAGGGCACATTTTTGGAAGTTAACTAGCCACTTTAAATTGCCTCAATAACATTGAATAGGCATTGATCTCCATTTTGACTAATCTTGGACTTTATGTTTTCTTAATCAGCACATATTTCTTCGATTAGTCCATTAAGTGCTTCTTTGAACCTTCTAGCTCTTTCTCTTCTAATTGACCCAATTGGAACTTGGAATGGCTCTTCTAGTGTTGCTCCTTCATTCTCATCATCTGGGTGCTTTTTCAAAGGCGGGCGCATCGCCGATGCCTCTAACTTGGTGCTCCAAAAAGTCTCTCACAACGTCCCCAAATACTCCCAAGCTTTTTGGGTTCTCTTATATACTCCAAATAAACACTTTGGACACAAAAATATGATTTATAAATTCCTATACCGAATGTCAACTCCACATGTTAACTTTAGCGAAATTGTAATGGTTTTTGCAGCTCTTCATTCTTAGCCAATTTCACCATGTATTTAACTAACCATAACAATCCCCCACTTGGTTAAATACATCCTCAATTCTCTAGCCAAATGATATTAGGGCATAAAATAAAGTACCTTTTGGTTTTGAACTTTATCTTAGTAAAAACACTATAAAACTTCTACCAAAATTCTAAGGTATTCGTAAAAGATTGAACCCAACATTCCTAGTGATGAAAACCAGTAATGTCTCACACACCTCTTTCTTATTACTCATGTATTTCCCACTTTTCTTACTTAGCACTTTTATGGCCTTGTGCTTGATCCAATCATGAACTATCTGGAGAGAAAAATCCTACTCTCTTAAGAGGTTGCACCACTTCTAGGTTCACATAGGTGAAATTCTTACAACATCTTTGCTACCATTAAAGATGTTTGTTGTTCTTCAACTGAATTTCATTAAAATCCTATGGGTTAACCCTCATTTCAAGTAGCAACCAACATTAACTAATCTTTGAGAGGAACTTTAAGTTGTTAATGTTGAAACTATTCCATTATCAATGACATGTTCTTACCCATTGAACTCTACATTTGATGTATACAAGTTTAGATTTGGGTTGACATCATTGGGAAATCTATTTTTAAAGGAGTTTTATTCCCATATCTCTATTTGTGGAACTCACCAAATCTATCCCAAGAGGTTTGGTAAATGGATCTGCTAAGTTCTCACAAGATTTAACATATGAAATTGATATGACATTTTTATCGATCAATTTTCGCACATAGTCATGTCTTAGAATTATATGTCTTGACTTTCTATTATATATATATTATTGTAAGCTATAATAAAAGTGGTTTGATTATGACAATGTATTGAAATCCTCGATACATCAATCGCGGTTTTCGGTATCTCCAACATGAGATCTCATAGCCACTCGACCTCTTTGTCGGTTGCCACTATAGCTACAAACTCAAACTCCATGGTTGAGTGACGTATACATGTTAGTTTCTTAGAACCCCAAGAAACGGTACCCCCACCAAGGGTGAACACCCAACCGGTTGTGGAGAGATTATCTCCTACACCGAATATCCAACTTGCGCTAAAATATCCTACAAGTATCTTAGGAAACTTAGAATATTGGAGGCATAACTCTTTGGTCATTTTAAAGTATCCAAATACTTTTTCAACGGCCTTCCAATGTAAGATACTTGGGTTTCTAGTAAACCTAATTAATTTACTAACCATAAATTCAATGTCCGCTCTAGTACAATGTGCGACATACATCAAACTACCAATTGCACTTGCATACTCTAGTTGAGCCACTGCTCTCCCTTCATTCTTTTCAAGCTTTAGACTTGAATCAAATGGTGTGTTTTCCTCTTTGATATTAAGATGACCAAACTTGTCAAGCATTTTCTCAACATAATGAGCTTAACCTAAGGCATATCCATTCACATTCCTTCTAACTTTGATAACTGGTATAGTATCAACCTTTCCAAGGTCCTTCATCTTGAAATTAGAAGATTGAAACATCTTCATTTCTTTTATGTATTTCTTGTCATTACTTAATATCAACATATAATCAAAATATAGACACACTAAGATGACATAGTCATCACAAGTCTTAGAGTATAAGCACTTATCCGCACTATTGTGTCTAAACCCATCCGAAATAATGGCTTCATCAAACTTCTCATGCCATTGTTTTGGTGCATGTTTTAAACCATTTAATGTTTTAACAAACTTACACACCTTATGTTCATTTCCCCGTAGAAAGAACCCTTCTGGTTGTTCCATATACACCTCCTCATTGAGGTTACCATACACGAATGTTGTTTTGACATGCATTTGATGAACATATAGGTTATGTATTGATGACAAGGCAAACAATAATCTCATAGATATTTTCCTTGCAACCGGTGTATAGGTATCAAAAATAATCTATGCCCTCTTTTTTTCTAAACCCTTTGGCCACCAATCTTGCCTTATAGGCATGAATGGTCCCATTAGTGCTGTATTTTCTTCTAAATACCCACTTACAACCTATTGGCTTTGACCCTTGTGGTAGATCAACAATCTCCCAAGTGTGGTTAGACATAATTGAATCCATATCATTATTTATTGCCTTTTTCTAAAAGTTAGAGTCTCTTGAGGACATAACTTCTTGGAAAGTTTTAGGATCATCCTCCACTTAAAGTACCATTGAGTACTTCCAAGTGTCTCCCTTATGGTTTCTGTCTACTAGGTAAAGAGTCTCCACTTGAGAGGTTTTATTTTGTGATCCACCCACTTTAAGCCTTTGGCTTCTTCTAGGAAATATCGATTGCTCCACAACCCTTGAAGGTAACTCCTTTTGAGTTCCTTCTTATAAGACCAATTCTTGAGACTTATTGTCACTATACAACAAATTCTCAAAGAACTCAACTTCTCTTGATTCAATTATCACATTAGACTGTTGGGGTCTTATGCCCTAATTAAAATTCAATTTCTTTGTAATCTCATTTTACTATAAATAAAAGAACAGAAATCAATTTTTGACTTAGTCAATCACTTTGCTCACATGTTTTATTTTCATTATTATTTGTTTAATATAAACTTCTATTAAATCCTGAGCATATAGCTAATCATATTTATAGTGACACAATCACAGTGGAATATGAATATGATTATATGTTCAAATTGACTTGCCAATCTACGATATAATCTACTTACACATTTTAGTGTTATGTTCTTTCTAGAACATTAGCAAAGTAGATAAGATCAGATGTATTTGTTACATCGGACTGGACCGATATTGACAATAGATATGATAAGTAAACATACCGTTATTATCTATTCTAGCCACATCATATAGTTGACCATAGGTCAATTCAATCTCAATTATGAGTGATTAGTATTCTAACTGATTGTATTATTTGAGTTCTTTGACTTGTTCGTTACCAGCTTACCCTACAGACTAGCCTATACATACATCTTGGGAACTCGGTAGTATAATTGAGTAGGATTGTTAATCATAGATATGAACATCTATAGCTTCGGATGAAGAAGTAAAACGATGGTTTCCTTTTATTTTGGTTCACAGTGCTAAATGGTAAAGATCTCATTTCAGTAATTAATATTAGTTAACTAAAATATCATTTATAAGGACCTAAGTACTTTAAGGATAAAATATAATGAGGGGTAAAACGGTATTTTTAGTCTCATATCATTTCATATCGTCTATAGGTGATTGAGTGAGAATTATGGTTGTAACAATTGATAACTAATAACGTATCTATATTGGTTATAGAGCGTTCTATAAATTCAAGAGTGCAATTCTGAGTCTTTAGTGGAGTCGCGAGGAATTAATAAGTTAGTAAATTTATTTGTTAAATTTATGATAACTTATTGGATCTTGATTCATAGATACTTGGTCCCCACTGTACCTTGGATAAAATAAACTAGATAGTCTCAATTAATTGATTTAATAACCAATTAGAATTATCAAAGTTGACCAGGTCAATTTTGGTATCTAAATTAATAAAGATGTTTAAATCAAGATTAAAATTATAAATAATTAATTTTAAAAAGAATTTAAATAATTATTTAATTAATTAATCAATAGAAAATAAGACGGGCCTTAATTTTAAGTTCAACGGGCCTTGATTTTATGTCCAACGGTCTTATAATTAAATGGGAAATTTAACGGGCCTCAAGCCATGATAATTTTGTCCTAATAACTTATATTACCTATCAATTTATTGACTTTTTAATTAAATAAAAGACCTAATTGAGCCTATAAAAGGAATGCTAAGTGAGAGTTGAGAGAAGGAGATCAACAGATGATCAAAAGAACTATTTTTTATGCTTTAGGGTTTTAGACTCTCTCTACAGCAAAAGTTATTTTCTTAGCCTCTAAATTATCTTCTCTTCTTCTTCACTTTGTTTCTATCTCATGTGTTGAGAATTTTTCACTCTAGTCTAGGTAATTCTAAGGATACTTTGGAAGACTATCAAGAAATATGAAGATCGGTTCAATTCTTGGTGATACCCTGCGACATAAAGGATTCAAGGGTTAGAGAAACTGAAGGAAAGACTAATACATTCCAATGCGTATAATGTAAGTGTTCTTATCATTATTTTTTTTTGAATTCAATTATAGAAACATGTTCTAGGTTGTCTTATATTAATTTGTTTAATATAAGATTTACATGAAAATAAAGAAGATCCTATATAAGTATTCCTAACAACTGGCCTTAGAGCCTTTGATAATCTTTATTTTCACGCATGAACATGGTAAAAATTGAATTATTTGATGTGTTGAATAATTGGATGGATGTTTTTTTTATGAAGTATATTGATTCTTATGTAATTATTCGCAAATTTGGGTTATTTTACTGTGTTTTCTATGCAATTAATTTTTATAAATAATATATTTGATATAAAACATTGTAAAATTATTTAGAAAACGTTTTTGGATTAAAAATTACACAAAATTTTATTGATTTTTTTTCGGGTTGTGGGTGCGGCCACCAATTCATTGGCTGCAACCTTCGATAAATTTTTTCTTAAATGTTTTCGGGGTGTGGCTGTGACCACTAATTCACTAGCAGCGGCCTGCGATAATTTTTTTTCTTAAAATTTGAATTTTGAATTTTTTTTAAATGGGTTAATACAAAAATATCAGATTTTTTCTATTATTTAAAAATATATATTTTGAAATATGATATTTTTATTGTTTGATCTTCTAAAAAATAAATATTTTCTACAAAGATTCAAATTCAAATTTAAAATTAAGTTAACTAATTAATTTTAAATTTTTTTTATATATGAAAATATTAGAATTAAGTTATGAGATATTAAATATATATATTTTTAAAAACACTTGATATTTTTGAAAAAAATTATTTTAAAATAATAATATCTGATTATTCTATGGATTTTAATATTTATATAATTTAAAATTGGAAAATTTGTTGACTAGATATTTTTATGGATATTTGAATTTGTTTAAGATATTTTTTTTTTCAAATATAGCTAAGGATATTTGTTTTAAAAAATTATAACTAGTTAAATTTTTTAAAAATATCACGTTTTGCAAACGAATCAATAAAATATTTTTTTATAAATAGGATTTAAATTAACGTTGGTTAATTGTTGATAAATCTTATTTAAATTAAATTAATATTTTTCAAAATGATCTAAACTAAGTTGATTGTTGATAAATAAAATTTAAATTAACTTTGGTTAATTGTTGATAAATTTAAATTGACTTATTTATTTTTTGTAAAATTTAATTAATTCGAATTTTGGATAAATTCTAGAAAATTAATTGTGATACTTTTGAAAATGAATAAATTGTGATATTTTTGCATAAATTCATAGACTTTCTCATATAGTAGCATGATTAGGCCCATCCAATTATAACATATCTATTTGTACTATATGCAGTATTTTTGCAATTGGGCTTGGATGCATATAGTGACCCATATGTTTGCTTAATATATGGATCTTGCTAAATAAAACATTCATAAAATTATAGGTTTTATTTGGGCCCATTAGAAAATGTAAAGTTCAAATTCCTCTCTTGTGGACAGTTCCACTTGTGAAGGCTCATTTGCTTTACATGACTATAGTGGGCCTAATCAATTAATAACAATTAATAAAACTAATGTTTAAATTCCTATATTTTGGACCTTGTATGGAAGTATGGGGGCCTTAGTAGTGGGAACGACATACTGGACCCAGCCCTCCTCCATACAAGCCCAATTGTTAAGGCCAATTTGCTTGAGTTAGACTTAATTGTATAGGTTCATTATGATAGTTAAACCTAAATATTGATTAGCAACAAATTAATTCTAATTTAATTGAATTTGTTTCAATGTGACACTTTAGAATTGATAGAAAATTATAGGACTTTAATTTTAAAATTTGAATTTTTACAATTTTTTGGAGAACCATAGTCATTATTTTTCAAAAAATCATAATAAAAGTCATTATTTTTACAATTTAAGAATTATATTCGATCTCACCGTTAGTTTAACAAGGTTAATAGCTTAATGGGCCCTCGAGAATCTTTGATTCGTCCCTCGACGGAAGGTGTTCATCAGTTATTTTTCCAAGGTTAGATTTCAAAAGATACATAATTATAGGTCAAATTCTACTAGACTCACCCCTACGGTGACTACTAGGACTAAATCTATGATTATCATAATCAAGGGTCTAGCTCATAAAATAAGAGATTTTGTTTTCTTATTTTGATCGAATATTAGGTTGTTAATAATGGTGTCCATTATTAAATGATTTTACAACTCTATTTAACTAATGATATTTTTCGACTCTCGCCAACTGGGACAACGATATCATAGAATAATTAAAAACCTAGAGAAATAGAGATATGATTTGTTGACGTCGTTTTTCGTCAACTTAATTATGAATAGCAATAAACAATGTTTTAGAAAAAATAGAAGAACTCACAAGCTTTTTACATGGTTCAACAGTTAAAATTTTTTTGGTCCACGAGTTAATATTATTGATCATAATACTCTCTCAAAGCTTTTTCAGAAAGCAATTTGGCAGAGTATTCTCAGTACAATTTTTGCGTGAGTACAAAATGAAATTCTCTAGGCTATTTATAGGTATGGTTAACAGAGTATCTTCCCCTTATTTCGAGAAGTTACAATCAATCATTCAAATTATGAAGTAAATCCAAATAAACACATTAATTACATAATATCCCACTATAATTGGGATTTAATAACTGAGAGCAACAAATCCCTAAGAAATAGGGATTTTCTAATAGTTTTCGCGTGTAAAACGCGTCCCTAAGCTCGATTGTAAGGTTGACGCGCCTTCGAGACCATTCCAGACTTCGAGCTCATCATTCCAGTCAACCTCCTCCTCATCTAGTGGTTTCATTGAACTCATTCTTCGGAGAAGATCAGTGCTTTTGAGCCTCCAACTTTAGCTCAAACAATATAACTCATGCTCGGGTGTTAATAATTTAATAAGCCTTGAATCATATCAAACAAGTGTACAACCAACACTTGTCGTTTTTTATCCTACATTTCGAGGCTTATTTATTCATTCTTAGAATTTGGGTGTAACATTTTGCCCCTCAAAAGTGTTAGTTCGAATCCTCTAAGAATGAAACTCTTCGCCTTCGGAAAACGTGCCTATCCACTACACCCGAGTGTGGACACGTGTCACTGGAGGATTGCTTCATCGAGAGTACTTAAGTACTCTCCTACCTACACACGTCGTTTCCTATTACATTTCTACCGCCAGTTTTTGTAATTTAATGCGATCCTTTGGATCCTCTTTTAATCCAAACCAAGGGCCCTAATTCCTTCGACCCTTGACATTCCCACTAGGGTATATATATACACATGTCTTCTTCTCTGTTTTCTTCACTTTCATCTTTATCCTTAAGAAAACATGGACTAGAGAAAAAACCAAGGTTTTCTTTTTCTTTGCATGTTCTCTAAACCCAAAAAATAGAGTTCTCTTCCCATCTTCGTTTCTGTGAGATCGTTCCTACTACCACTCCTACATTCAACGATTTCCTCGTATCCGCAGTCCACTTTGCGTAAGTTCTCTGATCTTTCCATGGTATTTTTATTTTTTTTAGGTGTTTCTTTTGTGCATAAGAAAAACTTATCTTGTTTCTATCAGGTTCTTAAGGTCTCTTTTGCATCAGATAAATAAATTATTTGAGTAGGTTTTGAATGATCAGAAATAAGATTTAGGCTAAAAAAAATTGGTAGAAAAATGTAAAAATGGAGCTTTTTCAGGGAATGGGGTATTTAGGTCACGGGTTTTGTTTAGGTCACGGGTTTCATGTAGCTTAAGGAATAGGGCTTTTTATTAGGGACTTAGTGCCCATATCCCGAAAACATCGCTTTTTCAGGTAACTGCCCACTTTTTCCCTAGAAATTCGGGATTCTTTTAAACTGGTAATAACCATCGAACCCTCACATGGGTGTGCTCTTTATGTCCCAAACTTTATAATAGTTCGGGCTAGATATTCGAGTTAACCTCGCCTTTTCGAACCTCCAGGCTCGATTAATGCGGTCTCATTATCTTGAGCCTGCAACTCGAGTTATCAAGACCTTTAAACTTTTCCACTATTTTAAAATTATGGGTCCTCATCTATTTATTTCTTGTTAGATGTTGCAGTCTTCAGAGAATCGGTGGGGGCCTGAGCCTGCCATTCCTTGCTTCCCAGCATCTCCTAAACCTGAATCCTCATTCACTTTAAGCAATCGACTAATCCGCGAGCACAAGGGAAAGCTCAAATGAGAGGACTTTCGAGCCCACTTTTTACGCCAATTTGACAAGGTCGAAGAGGGAAAGAGGAAGATGCTTCGAGTTGCTATGTATTTGGATCCTGAACTCGAGATTTGCCAAATCCCTTTAGATCCCAACTGTTGGGTTACCATAGCCTTTCCTCTAGGTGAGATTTCTTTCAACCTCATGGAAAATATTTTGAACCAGCCAACCACCTCCCAAGCCCTTTCAATCCCTACCACGAAGGAGGATTTTTTTTAGGACGAGCATTATCGGAGTTCAGTCAACTCCACCGACAATATCTCCGAGCTACTAGCCTACCACGGGTTGAAGCTATCCAGCAAACTGATGTGTCTACCTGCCGCCTCCAACGAAAAGAGTTGCTATGCTCCTAGCAAGGATAATCCCGACAGGAAGGTCAAGCTCGCATCTTGGAGTTGCGAGCACATGTGTAACGCCCTACTTACTTAGAGTCGTTATTATATGAGTAAAAAATGTGAAATTAGATCGCTAATCTATGTGTTATGTTATAAGTGTAGCTAAACTAAAATAAAAGTCATTTTAAGACATTAAATATAGAAATGTGGACATTCATTGAAATTGTAAAGAGTTATACGTTTGGGATCCCAAAATACTATTTAGAAAATACTTTACAACACAAAATATATTTAAGGTCGACCTAAGCATCAAATCAACAAATACATTACATCTTCCAAAAATTAATCCTGGCCGCGGCAGCAAGGTAGGCCGAACATGTACCCGTCGCTCCACGATCTCCGTAATCATGGTTGGTCGACCTTTCCTTTACCCTTACCTGGACCATAGAGAACCCGTGAGCCAAAGCCCCGCAAGAAAACTCAACAGAAAACATATGACATATGCATAGTAGTCAACAATATACAACAAAATAGCCAGCAGGCTAAACACATAGCGGCCAACACTGTCCCAGGTGCTTTACCAGACCTTGGGTTCGCGGTCTTCACCGAGAGGGTGGCTCCAGCACCCTAGGAGGGCCTCGCCCTAACGGCCTGCACTCAGCATGCTCAACGTCGATCCCAGCCCCTTGTCGTGCTCGACTTCCTACCATTCTCTCCCTTCGTCGTTCCCGGCCTTCGTCGTTCACTCACAAATATGCATCACATAGCACGATATCAACAGATATTTAAACACATATTGAACATAAACATTAGGGCCACACCTTGCTCTATGGGTACAATAGTTCCCTTACCTATGTCCTGAGCTATCTGAGAACTGCAATCCCGAGCACAGTCCTCTAACCCAAGCCTCACACAAACTGATCACTTCATGCCATGTCAGTCAGCACCAAATCCGGCACGAACTTTGCTAGCTGGTCAAACTTCAAAGCATACTCAATAACTTTCATTCGGTTCTGAGTCAGGTTGGTAAACTCATCTACCTCAGCAGCTCGGATTGCGACAATGTAATACTTCTCATTAAAAAATTTTATGAACTCTTCCTAGGTCATAACTGTAATATTCCTTCTCTGAGACACAACATCCCACCAGATGCGGGCATCTTCTCTCAACATGTAGCTAGCACAAGCTACTCTTTAATTCCCTTCCATCCTCAAGAAATCCAGGATGGAAGAAATCATGTTCATCCACTACTCTGCCCACTGTGGGTCTGGACCACCCTCGAAGGTGGGAGGATGCTACATCCTGAACCTCTCATATAAAGGTTACCATCTATTCTCCAGCATAGGCTGGGCTGGCACTGGTACCACAGCCTGTGGAACCTGTAACTCAATTCCCTGAGGAGGGGCCTGTTGCCTCACCTATTGAAGCTCTTCTTCTGTTTGGTGAAGTCTAGCTTCCATCTCGGCGTATAAATGTTGCCAATTCGATGGGGCAGGTGGAGGGTCTTGACCCTGGTTGTCATCCTCGGCCCTATTGCCGCAGAGTTTGATTGATTTGCAAGGAATTACCACAATATGCCTGCAATCAATGACGCCCCTTATCAGGCATGATAACAACATCCAAAACCACCTCCCAAATTCATAAACCAATCACAACCATCAAATCCACATATCACAGATAGCATACAACAATCGGGGGGGCCACACCCTAGCATCATGCATATGTCAACTAATTCATCATGCTCTATTTAAATATTCAAGCAAACAAGGCACTTTAGCAAGAAATTCATCATATAATTCAGTAATTACCAACCAACCCTGAGTCGAGCTTGTCACTGGCAGCGAGCTTACATGTTCGGTCAATCTCCAGGAAACATAAACCTTGGCTCGCTCCGATATCAAGTTATAATGCCCTACTTCCTTAGATTCATGACTGTGTGAGTTAAAAATGTGCCATTAGCTCGCTAATCGAGGTTTTAGGTTAAAATGTGTAGCTAAACTAAAATAAAAGACATTAAATATAAAAATGTAGACATACATTGAAATCGTAAAGAGTTATATGTTTGGGATCCCAAGATACTATTTAGAAAATACTTTACAACACAAAATATAGTTAAGGTCAACCTAAGCGTCAAATCAAGCAATTCATTACATATTCCAAAAAATAACCCTGGCCGTGGCAGCTAGGTAGGCCGAACATGTACACGTCGCTCCACACTCTCCGTACTCATGGTTGTTCGACCTTTCCTTTACCCTTACCTACACCATAGAGCACCCGTGAGCCGAAGCCCAGCAATAAAACTCAACGCAAAATATATAACACATGCATAGTAGTCATCAATATACAACAAAACAGCCAGCAAGCTAAACACATAGCGGCCAACGCCATCCCAGGTGCTTTACCAAGCCCTGGGTTCACTGTCTTCACCGAAAGGGTGGCTCCAGAACCCTAGGAGGGTCTTGCCCTAATGGCCTGCACTCAGCATGCTCAACGCCAATCCCAACCCCTTACCGTACTCAACTTTCTGCCATTCTTAGCCTTTGTCGTTCACTCACAAATAAGCATCACATAGCACAATATCAACAAATATTGAAACACATATTGAACATGAACATTAGGGCCACGCCCTGCAATACAATAATTAGGGCTATGCTTTGCAATACATTCAATAGGTTCCTTACCTGTCTCCCGAGCTATCTGAGCACCACAATCCCGAGCATAGTCCTCTAACCCAAGCATTGTTGAAAACCTACTCACAACATATTCATAATAACCATCCATCAAGTTCTAATCCAATAAATAACTATGGAATATTAACCTAGCCTCCAGGACCTTGGATTCTACCAATCCGGGTAGAAGAATCCTTCCCGAGCCTTAACATTTGTCTTCCTGAGCTAAAAACCTTCAAATAGCCATTATTTTTCATTTGAGTCGCGACCCAGTCCCTTAAGGGTCGCGACGCACTCAAGTCAGAGGAAAAATGCCTAATTAATGAGAGACATAAGTTGCGGTGCGCTACACCTTGCATCGCGGCGTCCCACGGCAAATAGAGGCTTTCTAGGCTCTTTGAACACACGGGTCGCGGCGCCTGAAGAACAGGACAGCGGCTTGAGCCTCCAAACCCTTAATTACCATGCATTTTTACAAGATAACCTTCCTAAAAATCAATCTAAAGACACCCTAAAGTCAAAGTTGAGTCCCATAATCACTTTACTACACCTTAAGCAGTGCTAGTACCCAAGAAAGCTAACTAGCTCCCTCAATTCAGACCAAATTCAATCTTAAGTTTAAAACTTAACTAAGTTTCATTCTCAACTGATTTGATCACCAAAACATGCAAGTAACCTTACCTCAATGAAGATTTCAAGCTTAGATTGGCTCTCCAGCACCCTAAGCTTATCTTCCCCAAGTTCCAAGCTTTAGTTTCTGAGTTTCTCCTCCAAAATTCCAAATATCAGCTAAGTCCCCAAGAGGATGAGAGAGAATTGAGAGAGAGTGCAAGAGCTAAGATACTTTGTGTTTTTCTTTCCTCTTATGTTTCCTTTCAAGTCTTTCTAGAGTCTCTATAGTCAAAGGGTTCTAAATCTATCCCTTGGCAAAAGTCTAAAATGCCGCTTAAGTCTATCCAAATCCTCAAATGCTACTAAGGGCAATTTCATCAATTGCCAAGTCCCACTAATTCCTCGAGTGTTCCTATAAATCCCTGTTTAATCCCAACATATCCAAAACATTGCTAAATTACAATCCATTACTCAACAAATCCCGAACACACATTACGTTCCCAAAATACGCCTAGGCTCCTCCCGAGCTAGGTATTCGGCCCCGCTGTGACTATTTAACTAAACTGCTCCCTAGGACTGTCTCAGATCATGAATCACAAATATATCACCACCCACTCGTGGTATCAAACACAATATACACAAATATTACATTTATGCCCACAACAGGCTAAAACTATAGATATGCCCCTAATAGCCAAATGAAGCCCACATGCATATTTAATTCACCTAAACATGCATTTCTAATCAGATAATCATCAAATTCATATATTAACGTAATTAAATAAATTATTGCCCTCTCGGCACGCTATTCAAGGCCCTAAGCCTTATTAGCAAATTTGGGATGCTACAACGTGAGAGTTTAGGCCTTACTGCCCCTAAGGGATTATTTTAAGAGTTTCCTGGATTATGCTGGCATCACCCCTTTCCATCTCCATACCAACTCTTTCAGAGTCTTATCAACTCTGAGGTCGTTGTACCACGAGATGAAGTGGGACGGGCCTTTGGTACAAGAGATTTTATATCTCTTCTGCCTCAAGAGCAACGCCTCTCAAGCGCATGGAGGAGATTGGTTATACTATTTATCAAGCTATCTAAAAGAGAAGCAGTTGTTTGAAGACATCCCAAATCACCCCCGAAATTTCAAAACCATCTTCTTCTGGATTGATGGGCTTGCCCCTTCCCAGATCTGATATTTTCAACGGATTCGTAAGTATCTTGCCATGCTCATTTTTTATTCTTTTCTTTTGATTTTTTGAGCTTCGAAATGCTCATACCATTCTTGCCTGTAACCAACTATCATCAGCCAACTCTGACCAAAGCCATGAAGGAACATAGGGAAGCAATTCTTAAGCTTCCCTACGGTCAACGATCCTTCTCCTACCTTCTCCACGAGGACAAGCTCCGAGCTTGCGGTCTCTTGGGCGAAGGCGAGTCCACAGACAACTCGGGGATTCGTAAATATGTGAGTTTTGAAGACGTCCCGATCCCCACCGCTAAGCTTTCCTCCAGGAGGAGACCCTCAGGCTCGCAGGCCCATGCCACCATTCCACACCTACCTGAGCAACAGGCTCGGGCAATGAATCCGAAGATGAGGCTTCAACAAGCTCGGAGGATATAGGTAAAGTAGTACTGGATCCGTCTATGTGGTTTCCTACTCTTCTTAACTATGAACCCGATGTAATGGTTCTTTTTTAGGACCACAAGAATAACTTCCTGGCCTGGTCAAGGGTAGACTTAGAGTCCATAGGTTCGATAGCTGGTTAAGGCAATACCATACAATGTATAGTTTAAACGAGGTTTGGGATGGGGTAGATGTGCAATATGGTACTAACGACTATAAGGACCTTTCGAGGATTTCCCCTACTTTCCAGAAGGGGACTCCAGTAGCCTTGTCAGAAGATATGGGAATCTCCTGGTCCCCGAGTTCGAGTTCAAATGAGTCCTCTAGTTAGGTTCCTGATAGTTAGTCATTTTTACTTATGGAAACCTTAATAATCTTAAGTTTTCTATTATAATACCCGAACATGAGTCCCCAGACGAGATAAACGTTTTCTACAAGTTTTACCCAATTGTCCCGGCTATTGGAACCAGGTTCGAACATTCATCTCATTCATGCAAGGTGGTGAAACACTTAGTAAAATTCTAACGGATGGAACAGGAAAAACTTGTGCAAGAAATAAAATAGATACACATAAAAAAAAATTTGGACGCACCAGCGTCCATAAAAGTGTTACAAAAAAAAGAAAGAAAAGCAAGTAAAAGACTCGGGCCTAGGCTTCATCGTGCCCTGATGCCTCTGAGTTGGCTCCATCTGTCTCCTCCTCTGCCAAGGGCTCTGCGTCAGCCTTCTCCTTAGCCTCGAACTCAGCTATCTTCGCGGTGGGATCGGGGTAAAGTAGGAGGTTCATGTTCTTGTCTTGGATCCAGACCATGTAGATAGCCTCATCGAAGGTGGCCTCCAACAAGGCATCTTCCTACTCTTTCCCTTGGCAGACCTCCTCGTGCGCTTTCACCTCTTGCTGAAGCAGATTGTCCAGGACCTGGACCCGAGATTCAAGAGTAGTGATCTTCTCCCTATCTTGGCCAGACTGGGCTTCGTCTGCCTCCAGGAGGATCTTACACGATGCCTCAGAGCCTCGAACGTGAAGAAGTTCTGCCTCCAGGCTATCCACCAACTTTTCATGGTCGGCTTCCTTCCGGGGCAGAGACTCTTCCAGTTGGAACCGAGCCCAGGCGGCCTCCTCACAGTCCATTTTGTCTTGGGCAACCTCCTTAGCCAGAGCCTCCGCCTGGGTGACCTCCTTGGTCAGGGTTTCACTGGCGGCTTCCTGCTGGTTCATAGCCCCCTCCAACTCTAGTTGGCCCGTCTCCAGCTTCATCGCCATCTCTGCCACTAAATCGGCATTCCGATGGGCTAGCAAGGCATCCTGGAACAAATCAAAGTTAGGAAAAAATACGGGTTAAAAATATAAGAAGCAAAACAAAATATGGACATGTAACTTACAGCGGTGATCTGGTGACGGATGGCCTGGGAGATGAACAGGGCGTACCGGTTGGCCACGGTGGCGTACCGTTTCAGTTGGAGGTTCGACATGGTAGTCCCAACCTAGTCCAGCAGATTCGCAGCAACCAGGGTCGTGTCCTGCCCTAGTTTGGGGAAGAAACCGGTCTCAGCCACGAACCGGTCCACGATCGGCTGAGGGGCACTGAAAGCAGTAGGGCGCTCGGCAAATTCCACCTTGCCCGAGTCATCAAGGCCGTGTAGACCTCCTCCTACCTGTCCCAGCCATCTTCCAAGGCCCGGGATACCATCTTTGACCTCTCATCCCAGAGGACTAAATCCCCTTCCTCGAGGAAAGCCGGATTAACCGGGAGAATGGAAGCCTTCGGGAACTCCCGGACGGCGAGTTGGCTTTCCCCGAAAGAGTTCTCAGCCAAGGAAAAGTCCTTGGTCTTAGCCTTCTTGGCCCACTTCACTGACCCATCAACATCCGGCTTTGTAGCTCTTTTCTCTGACCCTCGATTTGCCAGAGGCTCCTGCTCCAGGTCGATGAGCGGAGGATGAGCAGGCTTAGACGAGGCGACTGGGGTCTCCCCGACAGCAGCCACCTCTGGCGTCGAGCCCCCAAGAATCAAGTCCAAAACCTTGTTCTTGGGCACACCTTTGGCTGCCTTCTTCGCTGATGCCCTGGCCTTGGTCGTTCGGGCCTCCATGGCCTGCTTCATCCTGGCCATGGGATTGGACATGTCTAAATCGTCTGAAAAAGACAAACAAAAAGAAAGTCAGCAAAATATTCAAGTAAGGATAAGATCTAATTAAGTCTAAGGTTCTCCGGGACGAACCCTTGTCTAGAACTCAGGCTCGACTCAACTCTCCTAAAGCAAAGGAATAGATTCGGTCCCCCATGTCGTCCAGGTCCAGGAAGTTACCATATTGGAGGAACCCGGACTAGTACATGAGGGTCTCAGGGTATAAGATAATGGGAGGCAAAGGTCCCATTTCTCTGACGGCCCCAAACAAGTGGCCTCAGTAAAATTGCCTATCCCTAACTAAGTCCCCAAAATGAGGAGCATAAGTCAAAAGCAAAGGAGAGATAGCTCCTCAGAGGCGGCCCTCTCCGTTTGTTGGGCCTGCCCTTTTCTTCTTCACCCCGTTCGCTTAGGCCGCGGCATTGATATGGACGAGAGCTAGCTCCTCCCTAAAGGTCGGGTCCTTCTCGCATTGCAGCCCCCGGAGGCTAGGGGTCACAATTGTCTGGTTGGATGCCAACATCCCAATTGTCCGCAGGTTCGCAGTGTTTACGTAGTCTCCTACGTTAAGATCTTTCGCGCTTAAAGTGGCGTAGTACTTCTTCCGTTCAAGGATTGACTGGGTGAGAAAGGTCTGGGCATATGGTCCTATCATCCAGGACTGTAAGTTGAAAGTGGACAACAAAAAGAACGAACAGGGTTAAGAGAAAAGACTACTTACCCACTCGTTGGAAGTCTAGCACCAACGTGGGGTTTTTATCCAAAAGGAATCTAGATATCGTAAACCAATAATGTCTGACATCCAGGGGTGATTCCAGGAGCTGGTAGGAGCAGGATAATTATCGTGAGGCTTCAGTCTATAGAAGCCATCCCAGGTCTTATCATTGGCATTAAGTTGCGGCACTAGATTATAGAAATACAACACCTCCACTGGGTTCGACTCTGGAATCTCCTTTGCCACGCAAAAGATACGCCATCTAACAAGAAGTCTATAAGCTTAGGGTAGGAGCTGAAAGGGCGCGATCCCAACAAACCTCAGGAATTGCGCGAAATAGTTATGGAGCGGGAGAGTGGCTCCCGCAATGATGTGGCCCATGCTTCAGGCCCCGAATTCGCCCACGCTGGTGTGAGCCTTTTCCTCCTTCCTAGCTAGGCGGTTATAAAAGAGTTCGGGAGTCGACTCCACTCCCAAATGCCTCTCCAAAACTTCCAACATCCGGTAGTTCTAGAATAAATTCTTCTCCCCGTCCATCTCCCATGTGTTGCCATTGGGGGGTTTGTGTCCTTCCAGGACGAAGGGGGCGGACTGGACGTATTCTTCCGGGTGAAGAGTAACGCTGAGACTCATGACTGGTGATCTGGGAACAAAAGAAAAAGAAGCAAATAATCAAGCAGTTAGCATCAAAACCCAAAAAGTTTGGTTAAGGTACGAGGGCTCTCCTGCGAACTACTTGGAGGAGTCCCCTCCGGATCAGATATGGGATCATTGAAGATCCCCAAAACCTTGATCTGGAACAAATAAGAGGAACAATTTTTTTCTATGTTTTCCCTAGTCGGCCTATTACCGTTTGTTCGGGGACAACCCAAACTTGAGATGATCTGGGACAACCCAGACAGTTTGATCTACTAACCTAATACGTCTAGAGCCACCCAACACGGTGGTCCCATCTCTACTATAGCCACAAATGTGATACCACAAAATGATAAGCACATAAAAACAGAAATAAAAGGTTTAGGAAACTTACTATAAAGTGCTGAACGTGGAGGGTCTAGTGTTTCTGTTGACAGGGACAGCAAAATCACGGTCTTGAATAGGCGAAGACGACACAGAAGTTCATCTACTGGTTGAGCCGAGGTCACACTTTCATTTGAGGGCACAGAAATGAGACGCGTCGAAAAGAGACGGTGACAGAAACAGAGAAGTTGACAGAGAATTTTGTCGGCGAGCTCGGACATAAGACTTGCAAATGAAAATTTGTGGGGGGTATTTATAAGAATCAAAAGCATGTTTTTATCCAATGGTTCAGGACGATTTCCCACATCCGACGATCCTGATTATGCAGGGGCTTTAATTAGCCCACTCGAATATCAGATTGCGGGTTCCCCAAGTCACGATCTGCGCCATCCCGATCTAACAGTCCAGAGGAAAGATTTTTCAAAATTTATCCCATCCAACAGTCCCCAGTAATGCATAAATTTTAAAGGATCCATCCATACAGATGGGACGCTTCAGAATTTATGCTACCGTTTGGTTGCCAACACGATAACCAAGAGAATGTCTCTAAACCTATCAGACGCGAGTACCATTGACACACCAAATATGGGGAAACACGTGCATATGGCATGATGAAGTTGAAAGGTCGAGGTTCACCCAGAAGGCCTTGAAGTAAATGAACCTGGGCTCTAGTAAACGAACCAAGGTCTTGGTAAATGGACCAAAATGGTAATAAATGGACTAGGCCTTTGGGATTTGATTAGGGATGCTGACACAAAGGCTTTCTATGCAAGTTTCCAGCAATCAATCCCCCACAAAAATAGACCCGTCTCCTAGAGAATGAACTGGGATATCAAGAATTGATCCAGGAAAGGAAGCAAGCCTTCACTGCACAAGCACAGATAAAGGCTTGGGGGTAAATATTATCCCCTTCCTCCCTCCATTCGTGGCTTTGCACATTGAGTCCATGGGCCACCTTGATGGGACATAAGGCCCAGATCAGGCCCAATAGACGAGGAAGGAGTGAGTCCTGATGGCCCAAATACCAGTAAAGCCCAAACGTTATCCTGGAACGAAAGCCGGGACCATGAAGTTGGCATGATTCATCTTCTTGAACCCCTCGTATGGTGTTTTCCAGGGTGCGATAAGGATATTATGTTCCTCAAAATCTAAAAATGGACGGGGACGGTAGCAGATGAACCCAAGCTCTGGTAAACGAACTAGGGCCTTGGTAAATGAAGAAGGGTGTTAGTAAACGATCCCGAACCGGGCGACCAGGTTGGGCGTGATAAGTTGTCCCCGATGCTAACATCACCCTGAGAAACACAAAGTTATGTCCCCATAACTAACCTGCAGAAAAAGTTACATACGGAATGTATGTCGTTATTTCAAAACCGTACTGCCACCACTCTGAGAGATCCTGTCCCCCGGATCTCTTTAGAAGCCCAAGCGAATTAGATTGAAGCTACATACTATTGTTAGTCTTATAGCGTGGTTACACTAAGGCCGGCCCAATGGGCCCTGATTAGTGCATTTTATTTATTAAAATCCTTTGTAGTAAGCCTCCATTAGTGAGCAAATAGTGTTTATGTAACGACCCTAAATTCGATAATAAGGCTTAAGGGCCTCGATTAGTGTGCCGGGAGGGCATATTTGGTCCATTTGTGAATTAATTGATTAAATACATGATTATATGTTAGGTATGCCTATTTGATTATATGAATGTTAAATTGTGATTAAATGATATAATTGTGAGAACCACATTATTATGTGGGTGAATCTACAACGTGCGACTTGAGGTGATCCTAGGGAGCTAGATATCGGGAAAAGTCACAACGGGGCTTAGTATTTGATTTTGGATAAGTCAGGGGTATTTTAGGTATCAGGTAGTTATTTGGACTATCAGGTTATGTAAATAAATATATGGAGATATATTTGAGGTTAGGAGGTCTAGGCGGGAATATTGGGGAAATTTATAGTTTTGCCCTAGGGGGACGTTTTCGGCACCCCGAGCCTTGGGATTGACTTAACGGGATAAAGGATAGACTTAGTTAAACAGAAGCTAGTGGAAAAAAAGATTAGACCGACTCTTTTTCTCTCTCTCTTCTCTCTCAAGGAAACTAGGAAAAACACAAGAAAAATAGAGAAAATTTGGAGGATTTGAGCTGGGATTTCAGAGGATTTCAATGGGGATTTAGAAGCTTAGCTCAAGGATTATCCAAGGAACATTTAATCAAGGCCAAGGTGAGAATTAAATTGTGTTTTTCGAGGTTAGAAACTCTGAGTTTTTCTGAGTAGTGAGATAATTGTAATTTTGATGTTTAAGGTTGAATTGAAGCTGGAGGCTTGGGAATTAACTTGAATTTTTGCTTAAAGAAGTGGTTCAGCAGAAGAGGTAAGCTTCAATTGGTGAATGAGAGGTTTAAATTCGAGTTTTGCATGGCTGGTTGGGTGTTTTGAAGTTCTTGAGTTTTATAAATTGAAAGTAGGATTTCAATGAGTTTTAAGTTAGGTTTTCAGTTGAACTAAGTTATTAGAGTCATTCTAAAAGTGTTGGGATTAATTGTTTTTGAATTAGGAAGCTTTGGGATGGTTTTTGGGTAAGGTTTAGAGGTTGAAAATGGTGGAATTTTGGGGCACGAAGGGAAGGGCCGCGACTCTGTTCTAGAGCGATGCGGCCCTAGGATGCAAATGAGCCAGGGACGCTCGGCCAGGGGTAAGCATTGCGGCGCCCAAAGGAAGGGTCGCGGTGCGTGTCTTCTTTCAGGGGTGGCCTTGGTTCTGTTTTAGGGCAAGGCCACGACTAAGCTTCAAGGGTCACAGCCCTTAGGTGCACACTTGAACATTTGGGGATTTTAGGCACATGAATGTAGTCTAGGGTGCTCGGGATTGATTTCCCCACCGTGCTTGGTGGAATTCGATGTCTCGGAAGCTAGTATTGTACTCGAAAACCTTTACTTGAATATTAATGGAATCCAATATCTTGGTTGTGACTAGGTGTTAAGGCCAGGGCTCGGGAACGGATCGTGCTCGAGGAGCGTCGCTCGTAATCAGTAAACGTAGAAACTAAAGGTAAGAAAACTGCACCTGGTTGTATATCTGTAATGGGACTAAGGGTTCCCTAATGTGTATGCTTGAAAGGATGGTATTATGCCATGTAAACTAAACAGTGAACCAACGGCCTAAGAGTGCCAAGGGTTACACTACCGCAGAGGGCGCGACTTGGCCACTGGTAGCCGAGGACAGCTTAATATGCACTGAGCTCAGTTTAAGAGGGTCGGAGTCAATGGAGTAAACAGAGGGTGCGGCCTAAGTTGTCAGCCCTGATTATTATGTGACCTAGTTATTATGTGATTTGATTGTTAGAACGATTAATTGCATTGTTGATTATGAATATGTGTTATGTGATTAATGTGGAATAACAAGTGTTTGGTCATGCTTGATGGATTAATTATCTGTTGTTATTGGTTATATTACCTGTTATGTTTTCTTGCTGGGCCTTGGCTCACGGGTGCTACGTGGTGCAGGTAAAGGCAAGGGCAAACTTGATCTGCCCTGATTTGGAGAGCTCTGCGAGCAGAATGCACATGACCAGCTGCTCAGCCACCACGGTTGAGGTTTAGGCAGGGATGCGAGACCCAGAAATGTTCATTTTGGCTTAGTATGGCTGATAGTTATCTGTATTTTGAGGAGTTTGTAATCCAACTTTTAAACTCTGTTTTTTTTTTTGGATCCCATGTATATAACTGTTTAATTATATAAAGTGAAACTTTTGAGACCAAAACCTTTTTAACCCTAGTTCATACATGTTTAGTGACACGTTTTTAAATTAATGACTTGATTAGCAAGTCTTGCACCTTTATAAGTACACAGTGTAGCGGTCTTGGCTATCCAGGGCGTTACAGTTTATACCCTTATTGGGCCCGGATTAGTCCGGCCCAAACCCCAAGCACTCAACTGCCTATAAATATGAATAGTTGTGCACTGTGGAAATGATCCAATTTTTCTCTGGTAAGCATACACTCTGCTTAAATTCAGAGAAAAACTCCATTACTAAAGCTCCTTAAGCTCTAATACAATTGACTTATGGACTAAGGCTCTTTAACACCTCAACCACGTAAAATCCATTGTATGATTATCTCTAATCTTTTATTCTTAAGCTCTCTTATCTTTTATAATTCTAGTTTCCGAAAAACTTGGTAAACAGTCCAGTAGGCAAGAAAGTGTTTGGTTCTACAAATGCTACTTTTCTGGATAACAACTACATAATGAATTTCAAGTCTCATAGAAGAATAGTATTAGATGACAAAACGATAAACTATTATTCCATCCTCACTGACGCAAGTCGATGAAAAGAAGGTAGATTTATAAACCACTAATCCAAGTCAGAAAGTTACGATGCCTCATCATAGTGGGAGGGTTTCTCGGAACCCGGTACCTATGATATGGATAGTGAAACCCACAAGTTGGTTGGGGACACAAGTAACAATGATCTGTTGGCCTTTAAACAAACAATGGGTAAGTGTGAAAGGGTTCTTGGACTCAAAGCCAAGTACCAGGAAATAGAGTCTAAGTGCTCTTAATTTGTCTGAGATCTTGTAGATGTGCCATTGGACTTTAGGACCATGGGGTGCAATTGGATCTATAAGAAGAAGAGAGGAGTTGATGGAAAGGTCGAGACAATAAAGGTTCGACTCATGGCAGAGAGAGAAAGTTGTCTTAGAGAAAACTTTTTCTCCAGTAGTCATGTTAAAATTCATTTAGTATACTCTTATCCATAGCCACAACTCTTGATTAAGAGATAAGGCAAATGGACATCAAAGAAGCATTTTTAATGGTTATATTGATCAGATCATTTACATGGATCAATCAGAAGGATTTAAAGTAGTTGGGCAAGAAAGTCGGCAAGTTGAATAGGTCAATCTATGGACTTAAACAAGCTTCGCGCTCTTGGAACTTAAAGTTAAATAAAAAAAATTAAGACATGAGGTTTTGAACAAATTGTAGTTAACCCTTTTGTTTGACAACTTTGGGAAAAAGACATTATGGTGTTCTTAATCCTTTATGTAGATGCTATCTTATTCAATTGAAACAGTGTCAAGAAATTATCAAACATAAAGAACTGGCTAGAAAGGAAATTCCAGATTTCGTTGTAGCAAGTCGTGTTCTTGGTATCCAAAACATCAGGGAAATAAATAGCTGAATTTTGGCTCTAACTCAAGTGGCCTACTTTAGTGAGGTGCTTGGTCGTTACTCTGTAACAAAATTTGAGAAAGGATGTTTAGCATCTTGACATGAATTTTATTTTTCTAAGCAGCAATCTCCACAAACTCCTCAAGAGAAAGAAAAGATATAATGAATTCCTTATGTTTTGTGTTGTGACTAGAGATCTGCTATGTAGTGGGAGGGGTGAGCAAGTGTCAGTAAAACCTTGGAAATGAACAATAGATGGAGATCAGTATCTTTGATGGACTAGAGACTATATGTTAGTCTTTTTAGGTGGATCATTGAACCTGTGAGGCTACACAGATTCAGATTTTAGACTAATGTTGATGACAAGAAGTCTACTTCTGAAAAATGTGTTTACTCTTGGGGTTAGTGTAATGCCCCGACTTCTCCGATGTGGTTTAATGGCAGGATTAGTAGGCCGGGAGGGCCATACTTGCTTAATTATGCCATTAAATGATATTATGCATGTATATGTGAAATGATATTATAATATGATGTTAAATGCATGCATGTAGGTCCATATTTTAATTACAGGGGTGTGATGGTAATTTGGCCCGTTGAGGGTATAATTGTATAATTGTATGCATGTCAATGATATGTGTTGAGACCACATTATAATGTGGGTTGGTTCGAGCTATTCGGCATGAGACGTTCTTAGAATATTGATTAGCGGTTTAGTCACAACAGGTTTAAGTGTCGGGGCCTGGGTTGAGTCTCGGGGTGATTTTAATGATTAGAGCGTTACCAGGTATTAAAGGGTAACGGGATATGAATTATTGGTATTTGAGATTATTGAGAATAGCGGGAATTGGAGAGCGTTAATTATGATTAACGAGATAGGAGGAAAGTACCAAATATGCCCTTGGGAACCTTTAGAAACTATTAATTGACCTAGGGGTAAAATGGACATTTCACCCCTAGGATAGATATACCTGGTGTTGGCTGAAAGAAGATAGTGAAAAACAGAGCATGCTTAAGAGTTCTTCCGTACCTTCTTCTCTTCACCTTTCCTTGTAATTTTTGAACCAATTTTGAGGATTCAAGCTTGGGAAGCAAGCCTTGGAAGTTTGGGTGTGTTCCACCATTGAAGAGTGTCATAAGCTGAGCTTTGGGTAAGTTTCTAACCATAGATTTCTCTGGTTTGCCCTATTTTGGTTTGGTTTTGCAGCAGAGATTTCTAGGGTGAATTATTGGTTTTGTTGGGAGTTTTGGCTAGGGTTCCCATGCTTGTGATGTTTGGGATGTGTTAGGATGGTTTTTGGTTTTATTTGGCATTAAGAATGAGAATCGGAAGCTTGGGAATCAGGTTGGAATCAAAGGAGTTGAAGAAGATCGGTTCAGGGAAGTGCTGGTCTGGAGGTAGCGCTATAGCGCCCACCCTAGGGCGCTACAGCGCTCCTCAGGAGGGTTTTTGGCATGTTGATGGTTCTGAGTTTAGCGCTGGGGCGGTAGGGGTTAAGCGCTGTAGCGCTACCCTATTCCTTCTAAGTCATGTTTTGAGTGTTTTTAAGGGTTTTTGACTTGGGGTTTAACTCCTTAAGGCCCGGGATCGAATCTACTCACCGTGTGGGCATGTTTCGAGGTACCAAGAGTGGTACTTAGGTTAAGACCCTGTTTACGTGGATTCCAATTAATGGAGGTTATCATTGGTTGTGATTAGGTAACCGCTAAGGAACTAAAAGATCGATCATTCTCAGGGGTCGTCCTTATTATATTTCTCGCTCGAACCTAAGGTAAGAAGACTGCACCCTGTGTATATGTGACATACGTGTTGGCTATTGAGGAATTTTGATTGATAGATGTGGACATGGATTGCATATTAAATGCTAGTGAATGTTGATTATCTGTATATGTACTGACTAGTCAAGGACACTGACCTAAGAGTCAGAAATGGCATAGCGCCATGAACGTCGAGCCAAATGAAGATTAGATCTAATCGATATCAATGTTGAATGGCTATAAGGAATTAACACTGGACCGACCCTAAGGTCGATGAACTTATAAGCGCTTGTCTGGTCTAAGACCAGTTATTCAGAGCCAGGGCATATGGCCCCGGTGACTGTTTGTCACACGGCTAGGGAACGCTGTTCCAGGGTTATGACTCTATGGTTATGAGGAGGGTTATGTTGGTGATTATTCACCATACACCTGTCCCGGTTAAACTTACGAAAGGTTCACTTATTAGTTAAGCCCGAGTGACCCTAACGTCACATGGCTAGAGGGGGCTGTACCCACATTTATGACTTTTGCGACTGTCACCTATTTGTTTGGACTATTGGTCCTGAATGATTATTACGGTCATTGTTGATATTATATCATGTTTTATTATGCTTTTCTTCCTGGGCCTTGGCTCATGGGTGCTATGTGGTGCAGGTTAAGGGAAAGAAAAGCTCACCCAGCCTTGAGTGGAGAGCTTAGGTGGTGATGTGTACATATGCGGCCGCTTGACCACCACGGCCAAGGCGTTCTCAGAGGAACTAGGGGGTTTACCCTATTTTGCCGCTTAGGTCGGCGGGATTGTAAATTTGAAATAGTAATGACTATTTTTTACTGAGAACAACTTGTAAATGTTTTGATTAGCTCTGCAGAGCAGTTTGTAATGAAAATTTCCATTCCCTTTTTATTAGTTTTTCACCTTAACCTGTTAATTACACTTAGAGCACGTTTTTGACCAAAGGACTCGGGTAACTGTTCTGGGGTAACCAGGGCGTTACAGTTAGAGCTATGATTTGGAGAAGCGATAGGTTGTCTGCCATCTCAGTAGCTGTGACTTAGAGAAGCGTTAGGCTAACTGCCATTTCAGAATCCACCTTGGAGGCTGAGTACATAGTTGCGTCTATGGCGGCTAAGGAAATAGTATGACTAAGGAAGTTCTATACGGATCTCGGTGTTATTCCAAAAATGGATAAACCACTCATTTTTTCTAGTGACAATAATGAGGCAATAGCGAATTCAAAAGAACCTCAAAGCTGCAAAAGAGCAAAGCATATAGAGAGAAAGTACCACATTATCGAGGATGTGTAGAGTCCAAGAACTTTACTTAGCTAAGATAGATAGTAGTATTATAGTATTTATAGCATTATCTTTGTAACTGTGGATTTTTGGTTCAGACCGGGAATTATTTGGACACTCATAGTAGTACTTATAGATTTTCTAAGTTTAATCTATAGTTTAAGAATATTAATTTTAACCTAAGGTTTGATTAATATGACTGATATTAAGGATAATATTTATTATACTATAAGGTTTAGATAAGGACCAATATGATTTTAAGCACATGTTATGAATGGGTGATTAAGGATTAAGTATTTTGAGGATTAAATTTAATAAGGGGTAAAGTTTGAATGCTATAAGGTCAGTGAGCAGCTTTGAATACGTTGAGGGCTTAGTCAAGGCTGTTTACTCCATTCAAACTTAGCTAAAAATGTGTAATTTCGTGTTTAATTAATCAGCGAGTGTCGATATATCGCAGCTATAGGGGGCGATATATCGCAGCACGTAGATACGGAAAACACGAAACGATGCACGACAGCCTCAGGCATACTGGCCCAGGCGATATATCGCCTACAGGGGGCGATATATCGCCTCCTTCAGCATATTTTGAAACATTTTGAATTTTTTTTCCATTCAGCCATTCAACCTCTTGATAAGTCCAGCACCTTTTTGAACGAGTCTTCAGCCTCTGCTGAACGATTATTCAAATTATTTTCACCTAAAAAGCTATTATTTTTATTCAAGTAAAATTAATATCCTTTCATTCCTAAACTCTATAAATAGGACCTAGTACCCAGCCATTATTCATTTTTTGCTCTAAGTTCAGAGGCTGCAAGTGCTAAGTGAGTGTGAGAGTGTAAACACCTGGGTTGGGGAATCATAAGCTTATCAAAAACTTTGGGATGTAAGGTTTTATAGTATTTCGGTTTGAGGTGTAGATTGGTCTTACAAGTCTTCAAGGTAACCCAAAACTCTAGTTCATTTCTCTATTTGTTCTTTTAAGTTCTCATAGTCTTCTACTCAGCCTCTAACCTAAATCTTTATTTTGGTTAGGAAATCTAAGTTCTTGAGCAAAAAGGTTTTGGTAAGTATGTTTCTCAAAGGTTTAGTCCTTCCTTTCCTTTCATTCCTTTTTCTTCAAATCTACTCACCCTGTTATATATGGTTTTAGGAGTGTTCCAAAAGTCCCAACTCTGTCCTCACATCCTGGTAACTTTGGTAAGGAAAATAGGATAGAATCTATATGTTATATGCTTATATTATCTTATGTTTTATGCTATGAAATATGTTATAAAATATGTTATGATATGTATGTTCGTAGGCTTGGGCATATGACCCATATGACTAACAAGACCCCAAATGGATTATGGGCATATGACCTACTTAGCTAGTAGGACCCCACCAATCTAATGGGCATATGACTTGTTTAGTCTATGGGACCCCAAGTAATAATGGCCATTATAGTATGTGTATGTAATAAGTGTTATGTTATGCCTTTATGTTTATTATCAAATTTATGTATATGAAGTATGTGTTAGATTTTCCTTGCTGGGCATTAGGCTCATTCCTTTTTGTTTAAATGTGCAGGAAAATAGCTATTAGTGGCGGTAAGGTTCGTGGATGCTTGGAGATTGTGTATCGATGGTGAATGGATTCAAGGAGTCGAGAGTTCGATTTCAAGGATGTAGTCTTGTTTTACCTTTCTATGGTTTTACATGTATTCTTCCGCACTTTCTATGTAACTCCTTTTTATTTTAAATTATGTTTTGTTTTTAAGACAATGGGATCCCATATCCTACTTATTTATGAAAGTAACTCTTATTTCTACAAGTATCCAATAAAGTTATGGTATTTTCGTAAATGTAAGTTTTATTAAGGATTTGTATGTATAGTTTCGTTAATGGTCCAAAAGTCTAGAGTAGTGGGTCATTACAGGATGTGTGGCCAATGCGTGAAGTGAAGGTGATGAAGATAGTATTGGAAGGCAATCTTTCATATCTCTTTACAAAGATATAAGTAGAGAGCATAATTAAGAAGCATGTAGAATGCATGGTTTTGAGAAACATGTCCCATTTGTTTTAAAAGGGAAAGTGGGATTTTGTTGGGTTTTATGCCCTTATAAAACCATGTAGGACATGTAGCACGATTTCATATTATCAATAAAATTAGTATAAATCATTTAGTGTGACAACTGTGTTGCTTCCTTGTTTTATTACATGATTATTGAAATAATACAAAAATTTATAAAATCCTGAACATATGGATAGTTACAATTATAGTGACTAGGTCACAGTGGATTATAGTTGTAATTATATGTTCAAAAGAACAAGTCTTAAGATTAGATCAGTACGTTGGATTTTCACTGATTAGGCAATCTACGATACGATCTACTTAAACGTTCGGGGTGTGATGTCTTGTCCAAGGCATCGACCAAGAAGATAAGATTGGATGTATTTAGTTACATCGGACTAGGACCGATATTGATTATTGATTGATAAATAAGTATCATTGTTATCGAATCTAATCAATGTCACAACATTGACCATATGTTAAGTTGATCTTAATTCTAAGTGATAATATTCTTCTAATTATATTATTTAAATCTTTTGACTTGTTTGTTACCAGCTTACCCTACGGTCTAGCCCATACCTACATCCTTGAGATTTAGTAGTGTAATTGAGTGGGAGTATTATTCATAGATATAAAATCTATAACTTCTATATGAGAAGTGAAAAAATGATTTCCTGAATTGCTTTGTTCAAAAGGTTAAATGATTGAGATCTCATTTCTATGATTAAGTTCACAGAAATATCATTTATATGGAACTTAGTGGGAGTTAAGGATAAAATACTGATGAGGGGTAAAACGATAATTTGCATCCATCTCGTGAGTAAGTCATCGATAGAGGATTGACTGACTGTAATTGTTATAACAATGGATAACATATTTATGCTTTTGAAAATACGTTCTATGAATTCATGAGTTCAATTCCGAGTCTATAGTGGAGTCACGAGGAATTAATAAGGTAGTGAAATTATTCGTAAATAAATTCACGGTAACTTGTTGGAGATTGATTTCATGGGTCCCTGGTCCCCGCATCACCTTTGAGTAAATCATCTAGAATGTCTCAATTAATTGATTTAATTATCAATTAGAATTTTTTAAAGTTCACTAGGTCAATTTTGGAAAATTTACAGACATACGAGATTTAGAGAGTAAAAGAGAATCTTTGGATAAATTTATTAATATTGATAAATTGGTGTCAATATAAATAAATAATATTAAATAAAGTTTCAAATAGTTAATTTGAATAAGGATTTAATTAATTAATTAAAAAAAATAAATAAAAGGTTTTGAATTTAGGCCCAATTGAGATTTAAATTCAAAACAAAGAGATTGAGCCCAAGTCCATTTATGGCAGCCCAAGACTTTTATTTTTTTTTAATTAATTTAAATTTAAATATAGCCCATTAAGTTGCCTATATAAGGAATATGATATATAGGGCTTTCATAAGGAAGTGAGTTTCAATTGATTGGTAAGTGAAAACCTAGACAGTCTAACCTTTCTTGACCACTCTCTATTCTTCTTCTCTTCAAGATCTCTATCTCATGTGTTGAGAACCAGCCCACACTAGTTCTAGGTTGATCAAAGGCTTGGTGAGTAAGACTGTCTTGCTGATCTTGTTCAATCTCTTGATAATACTCTGCTACAGAAATGAATCAAAGGTTAAAGAGATTGAAGGATGGAGTTGTTCTAGTTCCGCTGCGTAATGTAAGTTTTTACTTTACTCTGTATTTGTATCAATTTCATAGGAGCATGTTCTAGTAATTTGCATGTTTGTTTGATAATATGTAAATTGCATGAAAATAAATAAAGATCCTGCAATATGTATCTCCAACATATGCTATGCTGTGTACAAGACCAGATATCTGCTATGCAGTGGGAGTAGTGAGCAGGTATCAGTCAAACCCAGGACTGGAACAATGGATATCAGTTAAGCATATTCTGAAGTATTTAATGCAGACTAGGGATTATATGTTAGTCTACAGTGGTATTATGAGCCCTGTAGGCTACACCGATTCAGATTTTCTGACTGATGTCGATGACAGGAAGTCTACTTCTGGAATGGTTTTTACTCTTGGGGGTGGAGCTATGATATGGAGAAGCATAAAGCAGTCTGCGATCTTAGATTCCACCATGGAGGCTAAGTACATAGCTGCATTTGAAGCAGCTATGGAAATAGTCTGGCTGAAGAAGTTTTATTCAAATCTTGGTGTTATTCTAGATATGGATAAACTGCTTGCGTTGGTTTGTGACAACATAGGAGCGATACCCAATTCGAAAGAACCACGAAGTCACAAGAGGAGTAAACATATAGAAAGGAAGTATCACATAATTCGAGAATATGTGGCCAGAGGATATGTGAAGGTTATGAAGATTGCATCTGAAGACAATCTTGCGGATTTGTTTACAAAGACTCTACCAGATGCTACATTTGATAAGCATATCAAAGAAATGGGATTAGTTTAAGGCATTAGTTTCAACTAGTGAAAGTGGGAGTTTGTTGGGGTTTTATACCCTAATTAAAACTCAATTTCTTTGTAATCTCATTTTATTATCAATAAAAGAATAGAAATTAATTTTTGAGTAGCTCAATCACTTTGCTCACATGTTTTATTTTCATGATTATTTGTTTAATATAAAATTCTATTAAATCCCAAGCATATAGCTAATCATATTTATAGTGACGTAATCATAGTGGAATATAAATATGATTATATGTTCAAACATAAGTTACTTGCCAATCTACGATATAATCTACTTCCACATTGTAGTGTTATATTCTTTCCAGAACATTAGCAAAGTAGATAAGATCAGATGTATTTGTTGTTGGGAATTGTGCCCTGAAAGCATATGTAGTAGACATTGTTTTATGAAATAAATAAATGAATTGAATTTGTTATGCATATATTATATGAACTATATTATTCTGTGACAATATTAGGTAAATATCAAGAAAAGTCCTAAGTTCATATATGTGATCTCAAACACGTATTGGTACGAGAGAATTGTGTTTGAGATAAATGAACTTGAATAGTTCGCAGTAAAATAAATTTATAGAATATTTATATTAATTATTGCAAGTACGGTCCACTTGTATTATGAATACATGTGATCTAGATTCTGATCACTAGTGTGGTAGGACACTTTAGTGGATGTGCTTTATATATTAGAGAATATATAGAACTGGACCAGGTATGTTTATTAATACTTAGTTAAATACCGGTTTGAAGTATTAATTAAATATATCAACTGATGATCATATACAAATAGATCTTAATCCTGAAGTTACTATGAACTCCTGTTTATGTTATATGAGTTCTTAGATTTAATTAATTTGTAGAATTAATTAAATATCTTTATTTGAGTGGGAGATAATAATCTGATAAGTTCAAATTGGATTTAAATTTAAAAGATTAATATTTATTCAAATAATTAATTATATTTGATAATTAATTAAAAAGATAATTAATTTAAATTTGAATTCAAATTTGAATTAGTTATCAGGTTGTTAGATCTTATCTGACAAAGTAGTTTGAAAAAATAATTAAATAAAAATTGAAAAAACCAACATCCCTAAAAATAGGGATGCTACACGTGCACACACAGTGGCGTGTAAGGCTATTTTTAGGGATAGAATTTTCATTTTTATTTATTTAATTAATTAATGGATAATTCAAAAATTGTTTTTTTGTATTTTTTTCATTAATAGAATAATTAATTAATCAAAAAAAGTAAATTGTAAGTTTGTTACAGATTTATTTTTTAAAATTTGAATATTTTCTTTTAAGTATGACTAATCAGAAAATATTCAGAGATTTGAGATAACTCAGTCTATTCGCTCTGTGAAAAATAGAATGATAGTTTTCTCTCCCTGAAAAATAAAAAACCAATTCTCAGGCCTATTCTCTTGATCTCATGTGTTAAGTACATCAAGTAGAATCACAAATAAACTACCCTTCATTCTATAAGTGTCCACACACTTCTTGAGGTGTAGAGAACGCTTTGGAAGATTTTGGTGTGAGTGCTAAGGAGCAGCTTGGATAGGAAGATCATTCTAAATACGAAAAGATAGCAAGGACACTTGATAGGCTTCAAGAGGTATGATTTCTATCATTATCTTGCTTATGATTAATGTGTGTATATTAATGGATTCGCATATTTAAAGGTAGTTTAAATATGTTACAAAATTTTTGTTGTACACTGGGCCAACCCCACCACCATTCCGCTGCGTATTAGGAAAATTGTTCCTAACATTTGTTACATCGTACTGGACTGGTATTGACCATAGATAGGATAAGTAAACATACCGTTATTATCTATTCTAGTCATATCATATAGTGGACCATAGGTCAATTCAATCTAAATTCTTAGGGGTTAGTATTCTAACTGATTGTATTATTTGAGTTCTTTGACTTGTTCGTTACCAGCTTACCCTATGGACTAGCCCATACTTACATCTTGAGAACTCAGTAGTATAATTGAGTGGGAGTGTTAATCATAGATATGAACATATATAGCTTCTGATGAAGAAGTAAACTGATGGTTTCCTTTTAGTTTGGTTCAAAGTGCTAAATGATAGAGATCTCATTTCATTAATTAATATTAGTTTACTAAAATATCATTTGCAAGGAACTAAGTGTTTTAAAGATAAAATGCAATGAGGGGTAAAACGGTATATTAGTCTCATCTCATTGTAGACCGTCTATAGAAGATTGAGTGACACTTATGGTTGTAACAATGGATAATTAATAACGTATATATATTTGTTATAGAGCGCTCTATGAATTCAAGAGTGCAATTCTGAGTCTTTAGTGGAGTCATGAGGAATTAATAAGTTAGTAAATTTATTTGTTAAATTTATGATAACTTATTGGAGCTTGATTTCATAGGCCTATGGTGTAACGCCCTGGATACCCCAAGACCGTTACGGTGAACCATGAACTGTGACTTTAACTCGCTACCCGAGTTCTTTGGCTAAAAACGTGCCTCTAGGTGTTATTAACGGGCTAAGGTGGAAAACTAATCAAAAGGGAAGGTTATATTTTATTTAACAAATAAAACTGTTCATGGGCCCATCAAAAACATTTACAAGTTATTTACAACTCCAAATGGTCATTACAGTTTCAAATTTACAAACCCGCCGACCTAAGCGGCAAAAATAAGGTAAACCCCCTAGTCCCTCTGAGAACTCCTTGGCCGTGGTGGTCAAGCGGCCGCATATGTACACAGCACCACCTAAGCTCTCCACTCAAGGCTGGGTGAGCTTTTCTTTCCCTTTACCTGCACCACATTGCACCCATGAGCCAAAGCCCAGCAAGAAAACACAATAATACATATAAATATTAACAAATGATTATTATTATAATCACACAGAGTTTATAACTCTGAACAATATGAGTGAATATCACTTGAGGTTCTGGTAAACTATAATGAGTGATCGACAAGCAAGTCACTAGCTTAAATAGATGAGTGACTGCTGGGTAAGTCACTAGCTTAAACAGATGAGTGACTGATGGGTAAGTCACACAAGCGCTTTTAGTTTTCATCGAACTTGATGTCGGTCCAGCATTAACACTCTTCTGAGTCATTTAATGCAGATGTCGATTAGATCTAATCTTTCTTGGCTTGCATTGAACACGCTAAGGCCATTCCTGACTTATGAGTCAGCACTGTGTGACCAGTGTCCAGTACCACTGCCGAACTTGACTAATGAGTCACAGCTTCATAGTTGATACTGACACCTTTGCCAATTCTGACAAATTAGTCAGTGCCATGCATAAGTGAGCAAGATTTGCTAAGCATTCAATAATCAATCCATGTCCACATTTACACACTCAACATGCCTCATGAATAACCATGCATGTCACAAATGGGGTGCAGTTGTCTTACCTCAGGTTCAAGAGAGAAATAATATAAGAACGACCCTTGAGAACGATCAACCTTTAGATTCCTTAGGGGTTACCTAATCATAACCAATTATAATCCATTACTAAGGTAACTCAATAAGAGGTTCACAATATAAACCCCACTTCCGGGATCAATCCCGCACTCTCGGGAATCTTAATCTACCCAAACGGGATAAAGGAACCCATCCCCAAGCCTTAAAAGTTATTTTGAGCCCTAAAATAGGCTTTCTGGAAAATGGACCAGCGCTGCAACCCTATTAAATGGCGTTGAGGCGCTCTTTCAAGTTAGAGAGGCCCAGCTCTCTGCCATGCCTAGCGCTGCTGCGCCTGGAATGGCGATGCTGCACCAATTACAGACCAAAATCTTTCTGGTTTTCCCTCCTTGCAATTTCCCTTGAAACCAACCCTCCAAACCAATCCAAAACATCACCCAAACATCCAATTCAACCCCTAAACTTCATCTACATCACACCCTCATCAAAACCCAATCAATTTTACACAATAACATCCCTTAATTCCCAACTAGCCACATCAAATTCTCTAAGCTAAAAACTATAAAGAAAACAGAGTATAGCTTAAAATTGATGGATAAAATCCTACCTCAAGTTGGATTTGAGTCCTTTCCAATGGATGAACTAAGTCTATAACCTCCAAGCTTTGATTTCCTAGCTTGATTCTTCAATTTGGGATCAAAAACTTCAATGGGGAAAGAGGGAAGATGATGAGCGTGTGAAGCAAGAACAACACTCTGTTTTTGGGTGAACTTATACAGCCTTCAAAGCTGATATATATCCTAGGGGTGAAATGACTATTTTGCCCTTAGGTCATTTAAAAGTTTCTAAAAACTCCCAAGGGTAAAATCATCCTTTCCAACCTATGTCGTTAATCATAATTAACACCCTCCAATTCTCGCTATTCTAGATATTCTCAAATACCAATAATTCATATCACGTTACCCTTTTATTCCCGGCAACGCTCTAATCATTAAAACATCTCGAGACTCACCCCGAGCCTCGAACTTAATCCCGTTATGACTACACCGCTACTTTACATTCAAAGATCGTCTCATGCCGAATAGCTCAAACAAATCCACATTATAATGTGGCCTCCACAATATATCATCGACATGCATACAAATATACAATTACACCCTCAACGAGCCAAATTACCAAAATACCCATGTCATGAAACGTGGACCCACATGCATGCATTTAACATCATATTATAATATAATTCACATAAACATGCATATAACAGTTTGATGGCATAATAAGTCAATTATGGCCCTCCCGGCCTACTAATCTAACCATTAAACCACATTAGGGATTCAGGGGCATTACAACTATCCCTTCGTTACAGAAATTTCGTCCTTGAAATTTAACTGAATAGCTCGGGATACTGACTCTGCATATCTGACTCCAGCTCCCAGTTCGCTTCCTTGAACTTGTTGTTCCTCCACAATACCTTAATGAAAGGTATCGTCTTATTCCTGAGGACCTTATCCTTTCTGTCAAGTATCTGGACTGGCTGCTCTTCAAATGAGAGATCTGCCTCAAGCTCCAGATCTTCATAGCTCAAAATATGGGTCACATCAGATACAGACCTCCGAAGAGCTAAAACATGAAACACATTATGCACAGCTGACAATGCCGGAGGTAAGGCCAACTTGTAAGCCACCTGACCAATCCTCTCCAAGATCTCAAATGGACCTACAAATCTAGGGCTCAACTTGCCCTTCTTCCCAAACCTTCTCACCCCTTTCCATGGCGAGACTCTAAGGTTAAGATAGTCTCCCACTTGGAACTCCACGTTCCTGCACTTGGGATCTGCATAGCTCTTCTGTCTACTTTGAGATGCGAGCATCTGAGCTCTAATCTTCTCAATGGCCTCACTGGTCCTCTGAACTGCCTCAGGACCCAAGTATCTCCTTTCACCTGTCTCATCCCAATGAATGGGAGATCTGCATTTCCTACCATACAACATCTCATAAGGTGCAACTCCAATGGTAGACTGATAACTGTTGTTGTAGGAAACTCTATCAAAGGTAGATACTTACTCCAAGATCCACTAAATTCCAGCACACATGCTCGCAGCATGTCTTCCAATATTTGGATTGTCCTCTCAGATTTCCCATCTGTCTGAGCATGATAAGCAGTACTGAACTTCAACTGTGTCCCCATGGCCTTCTATAAACTCCCCCAGAACTTGGAAGTAAAAGTGAGGTCCCGATCTGGCACAATCGACCTAGGTACTCCATGAAGGCACATGATCTCTCTCACATAGAGATCTACATGCTGGTCAACTGTATATGTAGTCCTCACTGGCAAGAAGTGAGCTAACTTGGTGTTGCGATCCACTATCACCCAAATAGAATCATGCTGACCAACATTCCTGGGTAAGCCGACCACAAAATCCTTCGTGATGTCCTCCCACTTCCACTCTAGGATATCCTGAGGCTGCAATAACCATGCCGGCCTCTGATGCTCAGCCTTGACCTGTTGACATGTCAAGCACTTAGCCACATACTCTACCACTTCTCTCTTCATCCCTGACCACCAATACAACGATCTCACATCCTGATACATCTTTGTGGTGCCTGGATGCAATGAGTAAGGTGTAGTATGAGATTCATCCCGAATCTCTCGCCTCATAGCAGTGTCTAACGGAACATATATCCGCCCCTTGTATCTCAATAAGCCCAAATCAGACACTGAATAATCTTTGGATGCTCTAGCCAAAACATCCTCTCTGATCTTGATCAACTGTGGATCACTCAACTGGCCCTCCTTGATCATTTCCAACAGTGTAGACTATACCGTAATTTTGGCCAACTGGCCCACCAGCAACTATATACCAGCTCTGGTCATATCATCAGCTAACTCTCTGGCTATCAACCTTGCACCGTAAATATGCCCCGGACCTTTCCGGCTTAAAGCATCAGCTACCACGTTGGACTTTCCTGGATGATACAGAATCTCATAGTCATAATCTTTTACTAACTCCAGCCAACGCCTTTGTCTCATATTCAGGTGTTTCTGGGTGAAGAAGTATTTCAGGCTCTTGTGGTCTGTATAGATCTCACACTTCTCTCCATAAAGATAATGCCTCCATATCTTTAGGGCAAAGACCACAACCACCAACTCTAAATCTTGAGTGGGATATCTCTTTTCATACTCCTTCAACTGACATGAAGCATAAGCAATTACCTTCTCTAATTGCATCAGAACACAGCCCAAATCCTGATGAGAAGCATCACAGTAAATCACAAACTTCTCCTGATCTGTTGGAAGACTCAGAATCAGAGCTGTAATCAATCTCTGCTTCAGTTCCTGGAAGCTGTTCTCACATTTATCTGACCACACAAATTTCTGACTCTTGCGTGTCAGCTCAGTCAATGCAGTAGCAATCTTTGAGAAACCTTCCATGAAACGCCTATAATAACCTGCCAATCCAAGGAAACTTCTAACCTCAGAAGCATTCTTTAGCCTTGGCCAGTCCTTGACCTCCTCAATTTTTGCTAGATCTACCTTAATCCCCTCCTTACTGACAATGTGCCCAAGAAAGGATACCTGAGATAACCAAGACTCACATTTCTTGAACATTGCGAACAATCTGTGTTGCCTCAATCTCTGTAGAACCAACCTCAGATGTTGCTCATGTTCTGACTCTGATTGAGAATAAACCAGAATATCATCGTTGAAGAAAATCACAAACTGGTCCAGATAATCCTTGAACACTATGTTCATCATATCCATAAAAGCAGCAGGGGCATTAGTCAATCCAAAAGACATGACTAAGAACTCATAATGCCCATACCTAGTACGAAAAGCAGTCTTCGGTATATATCCCTCCTTGACCCTCAACTGATGATAACCAGAACGAAGGTCGATCTTTGAGAATACCGCCTTACCTTGCAACTGATCGAACATATCATCTATCCTTGGCAAAGGATACTTCTTCTTAATTGTTAACTTATTCAGTTCTCTGTAATCAATGCACATCCTCAGAGAACCATCTTTCTTTTTCACAAACAGCACTGGCGCACCCCAAGGTGAGAAACTAGGTCTGATGAAGCCCAAATCTAACGGCTCTTGCAATTGTACCTTTAATTCTTTCAACTCAGTTGGGGCTATTCTGTAAGGTGCTTTAGACACTGGGTCTGTCCTTGGTGCCAATTCTATCACGAACTCTATCTCTCTGTGAGGTGGCAACCCTGGAAAATCTTTTGGAAACACATCCAGAAATTCACAAACAAGTCTGGTCTCTTCTGGTCTTGCTGACACGACCTAAGTGGTATCAACCACACTGGCTAAGAATCCAATGCAACCTCCTTGCAGTAGATCTCTAGCCCTCAAAACATAAATTATAAGTATGCGAGGTCCATGCACAGTACCAACAAACACAAAAAGATCCTCACCTTCAGGCTCAAAGGTGACCATCTTCCTTCGGCAATCAATGGTTGCTCCATACTTCACTAACCAGTCCATACCCAATATCATATTGAATTCAGTCATAACCAACTCTATCAAATCCACTGACAACTCTCAGCCCTCCACTGTCACTGGCAAAGATCTGACCCATCTCCTGGATACCACTAACTCCCCAGTGGGTAACAAAGTTCCTAACCCCACAGCATAAAAATCACAACGTCTACACAGTCTATCAATAATTCTACTAGCAACCAAAGAATGTGTAGCACCGATATCAATCAAAACATTATAAGGGGTTCCAACACTAAGAAGCTGACCTGTAACAACTGAGGGAGAAGCCTCAGCTTCTGCTTGTGTCAATGCGAACACTCGAGCTGGGGTCGAGCTGTCCGCTTTCCTGGGTTCTTCTTTTCTTGCCTTGGGCAATCCTTCTTAAAATGACCTACTGCTCCACACAAGTAGCAGGCCTTTGCCCTACACTCTCCCAAATGACGCCTTTTGCATCTAGGGCATTCAGGACGAGTCTTCCAGGCTTCACTACCACCTTGATGACCCATTGAAATACCACGGGGCCACCTATCAGGACCTGAAACTGGGAAGGTGTCAGGAACCCTCCTCTTCTGATCACTGGGGCCTCCACCCCTACTTGAACCCACAAATGGAGGACCTGTCCTCCTGAACTCCTTTCTGGCTGCACTATCTGACCAGATCTTGTTCTCTACACTCTCAGCTGTGAGTACCTTCTCAACCACCTGCGCATAGGTAGTAACCCCAGCCACAGTGGCAATACGTACATCACGGGCTAATCTGGGTTGTAGCCCCTAAAGAAATCTCTCTCTTCTGGTCCCATCAGTGGGCACCAGCTCCATGGAAAATTTCACCAAACAATCAAATTTCAAGGCATACTCGGTGATTGACAAACCTCCCTAAAGTAGCCTAATGAATTCCTCAGCTTTTGTCGCCCTGATAGCATCATTGTAGTATTTCTCGTTGAACAGAGTCTGAAACTCTTCCCAACTCAGGGCATTAACATTCTTGGTCTGGGTAATAACCTCCCACCAAATTCGGGCATCGTCCCGGAACATATAAGTGGCACAGGCCACCCTCTCATTACCAGTCACCCTCATGAAATCCAGGATGGTGGTAATCATACTCATCCACTGCTCTGCCTTAGCAGGATCTGCACTGCCCTAAAAAACTAGAGGTTGTTGCTTCCCGAACCTTTCATAGAGAGATTCCCATTTATTTCTAACCTCAAGCAGCTGCCCAGGTACTAGCACCGACACAGGAGGTGCCTCTGATACACTGGCCACTGCAAGTTCTTGCTGTTGTGTCAGGAGACGAAGTTCTTCTCCCTGTCTCAACATTGTTGCCTGCAGATCGCTAATCATCTGCTGCCAGTTTGCAGGAGCTGGCTGTGGAATCTGTCCTTGGTCATTCTCTTGACCCTGACTGTTATTATTCTGGCCTAGATCACTCTGGCCAGTTGACATAACTGTCTGCCCCGATTCATTCTTATTACTGATACCTTGCTGAAACAATGATCAATACAGTCAGTCAGGTAGTAATAACTAAACCTCTTGCCACCTTACGGTCCAAGAACAAGCAGATAATTATCATATTCCATAGTCATACAATTATACAAGCAGATACATGTTTATAGCATTTAGCATGTATCACATAATGATTCACAAACAACAATACTAATAAGTATGTTCTAGCAATTTCAATACTATTTAGCACACGGTTACTGAAGAAACAGTATTAAGGGCATAGGTTTAACATGGTGTCTCATGTATACAGGTAAAGCATTTATACTATATTTAAGCAGTTATACATATAACTACATAAATAGTTACCAAGCCATCAGTCGAGCTTGACTTCAGTGATGAGTGTACATGCCCAGCCAGTCTACAGGAACCCTAACCTTGGCATGCTTTGATACCAAGTTGTATCGCCCAGGATACCCCAAGACCGTTACAGTGAACCGTGAACTGTGAATTTAACTCGCTAACCGAGTTCTTTGGCTAAAAACGTGCTTCTAGGTGTTATTAACGGGTTAAGGTGGAAAACCAATCAAAAGGGGAGGATATATTTTATTTAAAACATAAAATTGTTCATGGGCCCATCAAAAACATTGACAAGTTATTTACAACTCCAAATGGTCATTACAGTTTCAAATTTACAAACCTGCCGACCTAAGCGGCAAAAATAGGGTAAACCCCCTAGTCCCTCTGAGAACTCCTTGGCCGTGGTAGTCAAGTGGCCGCATATGTACACAGCACCACCTAAGCTCTCTACTCAAGGATGGGTGAGCATTTCTTTCCCTTTACTTGCACCACATAGCACCCATGAGCCAAAGCCAAGCAAGAAAACATAGTAATGCATATAAATATTAACAAATGATTATTATTATAATCACACAGAGTTTATAGCTCTAAACAGATGAGTGAATATCACTATTGGTTCTGGTAAACCATAATGAGTGACCGACAAAAAAGTCACTAGCTTAAACAGATGAGTGACTGCTGGGTAAGTCACTAGCTTAAACAGATGAGTGACTGCTGGGCAAGTCACTAGCTTAAACAGATGAGTGACTGATGGGTAAGTCACATAAGCGCTTTTAGTTTTCATCGAACCTGAGGTCGGTCCGGCATTAACACTCTTCTAAGTCATTTAATGTAGATGTTGATTAGATTTAATCTTTGTTGGCTTGTGTTGACCATGCTAAGGTCATTCCTGACTTATGAGTCAGCACTGTGTGACCAGTGCCCAGTACCACTGCCGAACTTGACTAATGAGTCACAGCTTCAAAGCTGATACTGACACCTTTGCCAATTCTGACTAACTAGTTAGTTCCATGCACAAGTAAGCAAGATTTGCTAAGCATTCAATAATCAATCCTTGTCCACATTTACACATTCAACATGCTTCATGAATAACCATGCATGTCACATATGGGGTGCAGTTTTCTTACCTCAGGTTCGAGCAAGAAATAATATAAGAACTGTTATATTATTTTATAATATAATGTAAAATTATATTATATTATAATATAATGTTTTAGATTAAATAAATGTGACAAAGTGTGTCACATATTGTAACATATAATAGAGAGTTACAATATTTAGATAAATGAGATATATCCAAATAATGTAACATATTTGGTGTTACAAATTTGTAACCTCCAAATATTACCCTTTATTGTGTAAATTGTTGTTACATAATATTGAGATGAATTTCATAAAAGCCATATGTGATATGGCTGTTAGAGATATGATTTTAACCCCAATAATGTGTTTTGGGAGTTACAAAATCATTTGGGAGGGTTTGGAACCGTTTGGAAAAACAGCACAATTTTTGTGCTTAATTTGGTCAGTGGCCGCGGCCACCAACATTCAGTGGCCGCGGCCTATGGGTCAGAGACCAGTGGCCGCGACCACTAATGTCTCTGGCCGCGGCCACAGGCCAAAACTGACCAAATTTTCAGTTTTTTCAATCTTTGTTGAACGGCTGAAAAAACCCAAATAACTCCCAAATCTCTTTTTTAATTCCATATTAATCCAATTAAACATTGGTAACAGCCATGGGGGTTGGTGGAATTTGAAATTCAAAGGGTGTCTCTAAACTCTATAAATAGGAGCATATAGCTCACTTGTAAGACACAACTTTTCAATCCACTATAGCACTTGGCTAGAAACACCTTGAGGCTTGATAATTCCATAAAGCTTTTCCAATATCTGAGAGAGATCCCTTAGTGCTTGAGTTAGGGGGAAATAAGCTTTTGGACAAAGGTTTTAAACTTTGTTCAAGTTGGTGATCCCCAATCCTCTTCACTTAGGTTGTGTAAGTGAGAGTTTGATTGTGTTTCTGTTCTTCTGTTTATTCTATTGTTTTTCTTCTTATTCTCTTGTTCTATTTACTTGTATATTTTGTTTAAGAGTTGTAATCTTTTCATTTGGTCTAAACACTTTATTTTACTTGTAATCTTTTGCTTAGAGTTGTATTCTCACTATTCTCTTCTTCATCATCATCTTCTTCCTTTCTTTAGTTTATTTGTATTTTCAGTTATAGAGTTGTAACCTTATTTAATCAATCTATATTTACTTGTAATATTATTGCATAGAGTTGTAATATTATAATCATTTCCATTGAGGCAAAACAATATTTTTCTAACAAGAACGACCCTTGAGAACGATCAATCTTTAGATTCCTTAGCGGTTACCTAATCATAACCAATTATAATCCATTAATAAGGTAAATCAATAAGAGGTTCACAATCTAAAATCACGCTTTAGGGATCAATCCCGCACTCTCGGGAATCTTAATCTACCCAAACAGGGTAAAGGAACCCATCTCCGAGCCTTAAAAGTCATTCCGAGCCCTAAAATAGGCTTGCTAGAAAATTGACCAGTGCTGCAGCCCTATTAAATGGCGCTGAGGTGCTATTTCTTGTCAGAGAGGTCCAGCTCTCTGCCCTGCCTAGCGCTGCTGCGCCTGGAATGGCGCTGCTGCACCAATTACAGACCAAAATCTTTCTGGTTTTCCCTCCTTGCGATTTCCCTTGAAACCAACCCTCCAAACCAATCTCAAACATCACCTAAACATCCAATTCAACCCCTAAACTTCATCTACATCACACCCTCATCAAAACCCAATCAATTTTACACAAAAAATCCCTTAATTCCCAACTAGCCACATCAAATTCTCTAAGCTGAAACTATGAAGAAAATATCGTATAACTTAAAATTGATGGATGAAATCCTACCTCAAGTTGGATTTGAGTCCTTTCCAATGGATGAACTAAGTCTATAACCTCCAAGCTTTGATTTCCTAGCTTGATTCTTCAATTTGGGATCAAAAACTTCAATGGGGAAAGAGGGAAGATGATGAACGTGTGAAGCAAGAACAACACTCTATTTTTGGGTGAACTTATACAGCCTTCAAAGCTGATATATATCCTAGGGGTGAAATGACTATTTTGCCCTTAGGTCATTTAAAAGTTTCTAAAAACTCCCAAGGGTAAAATCGTCCTTTCCAACCTATGTCGTTAACCATAATTAACACCCTCCAATTCTCGCTATTCTAGATATTCTCAAATACCAATAATTCATATCACGTTACCCTTTTATTCCCGGCAACGCTCTAATCATTAAAACATCCCGAGACTCACCCCGAGCCTCGAACTTAATCCCATTATGACTACACCGCTACTTTACATTCAAAGATCGTCTCATGCCGAATAGCTCAAACAAATCCACATTATAATGTGGCCTCAACAATATATCATCGACATGCATACAAATATACAATTATGCCCTCAACGGGCCAAATTACCAAAATACCCCTGTCATGAAACGTGGACCCACATGCATGCATTTAACATCATATTATAATATAATTCACATAAACATGCATATAACAGTTTGATGGCATAATAAATCAATTATGGTCCTCCCTTCCTACTAATCCAACCATTAAATCACATTAGGGATTTTGGGGCATTACATATGGTCCCCAATGTACCTTGGATAAAATCATTTAGATAGTCTCAATTAATTTATTTAATTATCAATTAGAATTATCAAAGTTGAACAGTTCAATAAATTTGAAGATCGGTTCAATTTCTTGGTGATACCCTGCGACAAAATGGATTCAAGGGTTAGAGAAACTATAGGAAGGACTAATACATTTCGTTGCGTCTAATGTAAGTGTTCTTATCGTTATTTCTTTTTGAATTCTATTATAGAAACATGTTCTAGGTTGTCTTATATTAATTTGTTTAATATAAGATTTACATGAAAATAAACAAGATCTTGTATAAGTATTCCTAACATAGCCACATGTTTAATAGCCTATAAATACACAATTGATGGTCCTTGAACCCAAATTGGTCCTTTTAGGCTCTGTGCTCTTGTAATAAGCTAGGCACTCCCACACTTTAGATACCCTAGGTTGGGTCTCTTTCCTTTCCATATCTCATATGGTGAAATTTAATTCTTCTTTAGAGGAATCTAGTTTAGAATATGACAAGCGGTAAGCAAGGCTTCTCCCCATAACGCAAAACTCAAATTGCATGTAATATCATAACATTTATCATTTCAACATATGTTTTATTCTTTCTTTCTGCAACACCATTTTTCTGGGGTGTATAAAGGGTTGTACTTTCATGTATTATACCATGCATCTCACAAAACACATTGAATCCATTGGAAAAGTATTCACCACCCCTATCACTTCTAATTATTATTTTTTCCATTTTTTTCTCAACTTCGGCTTTATAGATTTAAACATGCTAAAGGACACATCTTTATTCCTAAGCAAGTACACATATGTGATCTAGAACAATCATCAATAAAAGTAATAAAATATCTATGTACACCTCTAGTAATTATTCCATTCAATTCACATAAATAACTATGTATCAAATCTAACAAGTTAGTTTTCCTTTCAACACTTGGAAAAGGTTTCTTTACCATCTTAGATTTAACACATAATTCACATTTATGATGCTCAACATCATTACATACAATTAAACCACATTTGACAACTCTTTTAATTATACTATATCCTATATGAGCAAGTCTATTATGCCACAAAGTAATAGAATCAAAGCATATAATAGGAAGAAGAGCATGCATTATTATCAAAACAATTGTCTTTGGTACACAATTTGATCATTCCATCACAAATATACCATTTCCCCACAAAGTAGTTCCCTTTTGGATAGAATTAGCTTGTCAAACTCAAACACCACTTTGATGCCTGGTTTGCTCAAGAAATGCCCACTCACAAGATTCCGACTCATATCTGGAACATACAACACATTGGTCAATATAACCTTCTTTCTAGATGTGAAATAAAGATCAACATTCCCCTTGCCCAACACCTTGGATCTATACTCATTACCCATTTGGATCTCATAGCCATCTCTTGATTCTTCAAAGGTTTTGAAGACCTCTCTATCATAAGTAACATGAATGGTGGCACAAGTGTCATACCAACATCCTTGCGCTTTCCTTTGGATGGCGTTCATCTCAATCAAATTACCAACCAACTCCTCTTTGGTTGTGTTGACCTTGGATCCATGGCTGTGAAAGTTTCGATACTTGCATTCCCTAGCCATGTGGCCACTCTTGCCACAAACAAAGTAAGAGCCTCTCATACCCTTGAATTTCCCTACATTCTTCTTAGGGGCTAGGTAAGTATCATTCTTTAATTGAGGCTTCTTATGAGTCTTCCCTTTAGATTGTGAGGATTTCTCTATGGCATTAGCATTGGATGTCCCAGCATTGGACTCTTCCATACACTTGTCTCTAGAACGAGACTTTTTTTCAATCCTTAGGTGTTTCAAGATCTCTTCCAAATATATATCTTTATTCTTATGGAGGATCTTCTTTCTATAGCTTCTGCAAGATGGATGTAACTTAGCTATAATCTCTCCTGCAATGAAGGGTTTCGGCGATGTTATCTTAAGAGTGGATAACTTATTCACAATCAGTTGAAGCTCATGTACTTAGGGGAGTAAGGGTTTAACATCAAAGAATTTAAATCCCATGTATTGAGTTATGAGGAATTTCATGGTACATTCTTCTTCGGTTTTGTACTTCTTCTCAAGAGCTTCCCAAATCTCCTTTGTCGATATAGTTTCTGTGTAGAGATCATAGAGACAATCTGATAAAGTATTGAGAATGTGGCATCTACATATAAGCTCGCCCTCTTCCATTTTCTTCCTTTTCTTTATCACTTCTTGAGTATTATCATCCTTTGGAGACTCCAAAGCCTTCAAATCTTTGTCAAGGATGTAGTGCACCTTCAAATTTGTGAGGATGAATTTGATCTTGTCTTGGAAACGAACAAAATTTGAGCCATCAAATCTATGTAGTCTCACTAGATCTTGAGATATGAACTTGAGGGTTGATATTGAGGAGCTTTCTTCTATAGCTTTGGTTAGAAGATAAACCTTAGAGATAGAAAAACATGATACAAAACTTAGGTTTAAAGAATAGAGATTTTTTATTGTTGGGGGATAGAGGCAAAAACCTTTGTTTTGTATATTACAACTCAAAACAATAAACAAGATTAATCTAAACTCAATGGAAGAAGATGAAAAAGTACATAAACACAAATAAACAAAGTGTGGAGTAGACATTTGTTGATGAAGAACTTTGATACATAAAATCATAAGTCTATGATTTTATGTGAACCACAAAATGTAACAAGGCTTGACACAAATGAAGATTTGTTGTCCAAAAATCTCTATTCCTAGCCTCCTCTTTGAGATTGCTTGAAGCTACAAAAATGGAATGAGATTGGTATTCACAAGCCTTGATCCTTCATACAAGTTCCTTGATGAAGATCTTGGAGAAAACTAGTAATCTTGAAAGCTAAAGAGAGAGAAAGAGAAGTTATTTTAGAGAGAGACAGTGATGAGTGATTAAGTCACCAATTAACTCAAATGAACTCTTTAAATAGTATAAGAACCTCATTAGACCCAACTAATGATATTTGAGCATTTTAATTTGAATTTTGGAGCCAAAACATGTCACTGTACGGATTCATAGGGACAGCCCAGGTGACATGTCGCCTGGGTCCTTTTTTAAAAGGCGAGTGACAAGTCGCCTCTAGCTAATGCCTCAAACTTGGTGCTCCAAAAATTGTCTCAAAATATTCCCAAGTGCTCCCAAAATTTTTGGGTACTCTTATATACTCCAAAGAAACACTTTAGACCCAACAGGATGATTTATAAATGCCTATACCGAAAGTCAACTCTCACATGTTGACTTTAGTGAAATCGTAATGATTTTTGCACATCTTCATGCCTAACTAATTTCACCATATATTTAACCAATCATAATAGTAATGCCTTTAAATCATATATTGTTCGAACTCAATATCCTCAACAAGTAGCTTTAGAAGCCATGTCCAAGAATTCTTATTTTCCTTTTGAACTACTACATAAATAATTTGATATTGAGAGTTGTTTGGGTCTATCCCTACAGCCGCCAACAACATCCCTCTATAATATCCTTTTATGAAACATCCATCTAAGCCTATCAGAGGCCTACAACCCTTGATGAAACCATTTTTACACGCTTGCAAACAATGTAAACCCTTTCAAACACTCTTTTTCCATCTACAAGTTGGTGTTAAGTATAACAGTCTTACTTCAGTTTGTTTCCAGCAACTGCTTGCAATAATCATCAAGGATCGCATATTATTCATTTACTAATCCCTCCAACATCTCTCTGGTTTGCTTCTTAGTTCTGTAGAAAATCCAATCTAAAACATTATTGAATTTTGTAGAAGAAGTCATCTCTTTAAATCCCTGGTAGTCCATGTTTGGATTCTGCCTGAATTACTCCAAGAAATATTTGGCTAACCAACCACTAGTTACTTGTTCGTTATCAAACACTATACCACATTCATGTTGATCCACTAATGTGTTCACTCTAACAATCTTTCCATCCCTATTCAATAACCTTGCATATATAACCCACTTACATCCCTTTAGCTTTGCATTTATCTCTAAGCCTTTGTTTATCATTGAACACAAAATATTATTGTCTTTCATTCTTTATCTTTCCAATCCAATAATTGCTTGCAATAATCATCAGCTATTGTCCTCGTCTTTACTATGCAAGCTAATCAAGTCATCTTCTGAAACTACACCATCAGATTCATCTCCATCTTTCTCGTTACATGATTCTTTCACTGAAGACTGCCATTTTCTAGGATTAGTGGTGTTCTGTAAATCCTTCTAATGCTCTGCATGGCCACCATATCGTTCCTCCTCCATCTCAAAATCATCCTCTTCCTCAAATCTAATCTTCTTCTTTCTATTTCCCTTTGTACTGCCACTTTGTGGCTGTTTACCCTTCCTTCTCTCAACCCTAGTCTTTTTTATAACCTCATGTGCTTCTTCACGATTCTCTTCATCGGCTTGTTGTTCTTCATGACCCTGATCAGTGGGAAATTGGGCTTCTTAATGGTCCTCTTCTTATACTTCCTAGGCCTCATGGCCTTCTTCTTGGTCCTTCTCCTTGTCCAAATTATCTAGGTCAATTATTTCAACACTATATGAGTGTTCATCTCCATTCTGTTGCCAATAAAAACCTTGGTCATCTTCATCATCTTCAACATCCTAATCTTCTTCATTTGACTTAGTTAACTCTTCATCTGTGTCACCCAGCTCATTCACAAATCCCTTACAATGGCCTGGTGGATTTACTACAAATCAAAATTCTCACATCAACTTCATCAGATAGTTCTTCAATTATGTTGTGAGGTCTTATCAGAAGCAGTAATTGTAACAACCCAAATTCCCTAATAAGGCTTAAGGGCCTTGATTAGTGTGCCTGGAGGGCATAATGGGAATTATGTGTGGTTTTAATGATTAAGATGCATGATTATAGTTTAAAGCATGTTATATGGCTATTTGAATATTTGAGATGCATGACAATGTGTATTAGTAAGAATGTAGGCCCTGATTAGGTTAGAAGGGCATAATCGTAATTTTGGCCAGTATGGGCATAATTGTATTGATATATGTGATAATTTTCGTGACCACATTATTATGTGGATATATCTGAGATCTGTGACTCGAGACGATCCTAGTGAGCAAAGTAGCGGAAAAGTCATGGTGAGGATTTATACCCAGCTCGGGGTGAGCTTAGGGGTATAAATGGGAATTTAGCGAATATACTGGAGTCCGTTTGGACATTGAGGAATATTATTGGTGGTTAGTTAGGTATTGGGAATTAAGCGGGAAATATTAGAGACACTCGAGGAGTTAGCGGGAATTGGGTAAAATGACTAAAATGCCCTTAAGTAGACTAAAGGATTAGAAATAAAGGGGAGGGCATTAGGGTCATTTGGCATGTAAGGAATAGATATGCTGAGGCTTTATGTTAGTGGGAAGTGTAGAGAAATGTAGAAGTCTGAAAAAGAAGAAAAGGAAGGGAAAAGGAAGGAGGGAAAACAGAGAGAGTTCTCTAGGTTGGTTCTTGTTTTCTTCACCTGTTTCTTGAGGATTTCTGGAGTAAAGCTCAGAGGAGATCTGGGATAAACTAAGCATCAAGGATTCTAAGTTAAGTGTGGGGAATTGGCAGAGGTTTAGCAAGGGTTCATCAACACTTGAGGTAAGACTTTAGAGTTCTTCCGTTTCTGTTTCTGGTTTTTGAGCTATGGTGCTTAAGTTGAATTGGATGGAACTTTAGGGAATTCAGGTCTAAGGCTGAGGAGGAGCAAGCTAAGGAAGTTTTGAGACAACTTGTGGTCGAATTCCACCAAAGGTATAAACCCTTAATTCCAACTTTGTTGTTCAGCTGGTTTTTACTGAGTTTTAGAGCTTAGGAGTGGCTATGGTGGATTCTGAGTTTATGGATGCATGTGCTTGAGTTCTAGGTATTTGGGATGCTTAGGATGAGTGGAGTATGGCCATAAGGTTGTTTTTGAGTTTGGGAAGGAGTTGGAAGAGGTTTGGTTGAGGTTGGTTTGAGAAAATCGCAGAAGAGGAAAATTGGAGCTGGTCTGCCTGTGACTAGCGCTACAGCGCTAGCCTTTGGGCGCTGTAGCGCTAGGCCATAATGCCGAGGGGATTTTGGCTTCTATTTGTAGCGCTGTAGCGCCCTACCATGAGCGCTATAGTGCGACCCTGTTCTCAGAAAGGGATTTTAGGGTTATTTGCAAGGGTTTTTGACCAAGGGTTTGGGGTTTGATTCCACCACCTTGTTTGGTGGAACTAGGACTTTCCAGAAGCTCGGGATTGGCCCCGAGGCTAGGTTTTGGACTTGAGGTTCGATAATGAATTTGACCATGATTGTGTTTAGGTGAGCGCTAGGGCTCGAGGGGGATCGTGCTCAAGGAGTCAAGGGATCCAAGCTAGTGAATTGAAAGGTAAGAGAACTGCACCCGATTATATGTTTGTGATGGGAGTAAGTGCTCCCGAGAATTGTATCGTGTCAATGATGGTATTACGCCATGGGACATGTCAAGCGGCCTAAGAGTGTCATACATGGTATTTGCGCACAGGGCGCGACTTGGCCACTGGTAGCCGAGAATATTCACTGAGCTCGGCTTAAGCGAGCCAGAGTCAGTGGGATAACGGAGGGAGCAGCCTGAGAGCGCTAGTCCTAGTTATCATTTGTGCAGTGATATATGATATGAATTGATATGCTTAACATGTTGGATACTTGATTATACTGAATGATTATATGTTTGAGAACTTGTGATGCATTGTGAGATATGAAATTGTCTGTTGATTGCTTGTGCTCTATTGTTATGTTCTCTTGCTAGGCCATGGCTCACGGGTGCTACGTGGTGCAGGTAAAGGCAAAGGCAGATTGGACCAAGCCTGAGATGGAGAGCTCCGAGGCTGAATGTACATAGCCAGCTGTTCGATCACCATGGTCGAGGAGTGGGTCAGGACAAGGATTACCTAACTGTTTGTTTTGCCTTAGTAAGGTTGGTTATTGTACTTGAACCTTCTAACTTTTGTAAACGATCTTTAAACTTGTATTTTTGGGATCCCGTGTAAACATATACCATTTCTTAATGTAAAAGTGGCTTTTGAGACCAAACCATCTTAAACCCTAGTTCTTTTATAGTTCCAGTATCACGATTTTAACTAAATGACTTGATTAGCAAGTCTGGCACTCTATAAACACACATTGTAACGGTCTTGGCTATCTAGGGCATTACAGTAATGGTCTTATCAGGAAGCACTATAAAGATGTCAACTTGTATATATCTCATTCTTTCTATATCAAAAATCATTACCATGATATCTTCATTTGAACTTAACATTGCACCATTTAATATACCGAATTCCCAATCATAGTAGTCAAATTGTACAACCTCACCCCCTTCAAAAAATTTCTCCTCAAAATGTGTATACCATCTTCCACAGTGAGGCATAGTCACTATGAATAACCCATATTCTAGGTCTGCTAGTCAACAAAGTATATGATTAAAATATTAGCTTGAAATGACCAAGACAAACAAAAAATCCACTCCTACCAAAAGCGTATATTCCTTTTACACTGAGAAAAAAATCCAAAATAATGACCAAATACAATGAATGCACATGTGAAACTACACTTTCTTTAAAATATGTAACTTACCAACAAAAACAACAAACAAGTACTACCACAATGTCATCAAAGTCAAATGAAAGCATAAAATCTATACAAAGCAATAATTTTTATATAAATCAAGGCAGACCAAAAACATACCCGGTAAAATTTTGAAACTCTTAAACTACTTCATCATTGAAAAAATGCAGAGGTTCTTACCATATTCCAGTGGCTCATCCCCAGGTAGTCTCTGGAGAAGCATTGCCATTTCTTTCCTTATAAAATATTTCGTTGTCAATTTCAACGCCTGTGTTCCTCGACTACCTAGTGCAATAATGTTTGGGTATTTTTTGTTCTTTGATTCTTGAGTTTTAGGTTTACCGTGTGTATTTGGTTTAAATTCAATAAAATGGGTTCTAATTTTTATTATTTGTTCTATATTTAATGAAAAGGATTTTAATAAAAATAATTATATGTTTTAAAATGTAAATAAAAAATGAAAATGGGTTAATGAATCTGGGCCTTACATGTGTCTGCTTTTACCACTTAACGAAGGTGGAGGTGACAGCTATAAGGAAAAGATAACGTTGGGATTTTAAAAAAATTATTTTCCTTTATTTTTTTAATTTACTTTTTTTCTTAATAATTTCGAAATTAGAAATAACTATTTTTTGGAGAAAGTGCAAATCTCCCCAACCATGTGTATTATTCCCAACATGAAATGCTAATACACGTATATATATAAATATATATATATATTCTTCTCTAGTTGCATATATACGGTGTAATCTCTATCCTTTTTCATGAAAGTATTGAACAATAATTGCATGTATACAGTGTAATTTTTTTCCTTCTTCATGAAGGTATTGAACAATAACTTCATTATGTTTTAGTTATTATACACTCTTTTTCGACCAGAAACTCCAATTAATAATGAAATAATATCTACCGATATCCATGTTCTTGTGTAAATATGACTTGCTTGGCAATATTGATTAGTTTTAAAAAGTTTTCTTAAAAAAATTTAGAAGAGCATATAACTCAAGAAATAAAAAGTAAAATAAAATTACAAAATCATCCAAACTACATAATAAAACCTGACAATTTATATATACATTTGCCGAAATAAATAATATTAATTATATGGACCATTTAACAAAGCCTCATGGAAAACTTCAAAACTAAACCTAAATGGAAAAGGAGAGCTTTTCGTCACTAGAAGAAAGTAGATCTTTGCCAGCGCAATACGGAATTGGGTCGGTAAAAGAAACCTTTACCAGCGCAATTCGCGAAAGGCACAGGCAAAAACGCAATCTTTTACCAGCATTAATTTGTGTCGGTATAGGTTATTTTTGTCGACGCAATTCGCAATTGCGCTGGGAAAGGTTACTTTTACTAGTGCAATTCATAATTGCGCCAGCAAAGATTTATGAACATTGGACGGGGTCTTTGTTAGGTACATTTGTCGGCACATTTCAACTAACGCACCGACAAAAATCAACGTTTTATATAACTGTCCATGCACGTTTTAAAGAATGTTAGTGTGTAGACTTTTGCCGGCACGTTTCATTACGTCAGCAAAAGTCTACACTTCGTCGATAAAAGTCTTAGTTATTTAAACGATGTCATTTTGGATTAGGATTTTCGGGCTTGACTTTTGTCGGCGCAATGAAACACGCTAGCAAAAGTCATAACGATAGTACACAGTCGCCGAGTCTTCTTCCTCATTCTTCTAACTCTAACTTTCTAGCTCCCTTTCTCTCCCTTTCTTCAATCTCCACCACCACCCCCAAGCCTCCAATGCCACCGACACCGACCCTTCACCACCACCCCTAAGCCTCCAACGCCACCCACCCTGACCCTCCAACGCCATCCCCGAGCCTCCAACGCCAACCCACCCCGAGCCTCCATCGGCAACCCCGACCCTCCAATGCCAACCCACCCCCGACCCCGAGCCTCTGCCTAAGGAAACTTTATTTTACTTTTGTATTTTATTTTTTTAGTTTTTGTTATGTATTGAATTTCTTTTGATTTTTTTTTTGTTTCTGTGGAGTCTCCCAGCTTTGCCGACCTCGAGCCTCTACCTAGCCACTGTCGACCTCGAGCCGCTGCCGACCCAGTGTAATATATATTTTTTATTTACTATTTTTATGTTATTTTTATAATATATGTTTTTAGTTTTTATTATAAAAATAAAAAACAGATTTGAGTATGTATTTTTTTTTAATTTTAATGCTTTATATGTATATTAAAAAAATAGATTAGATTATTATATTATATTGTATATTTGTATTATACTTTATTTTTTATATTAAAGATTATTTGTTTATAAATATTTACTAAATAAATTGTTTTGATGTTACTGATATAAAAAGATTTGATATATGTTATTAATCTTGGTTTATGCTGTGCATGCTCTGAGAATATTTTGTATATTGCTCTAGGAATATTATGTATATTTTTGTGTGTAGTTTGCAAGTTCTATAAAATTTTGGGATAGTTTAAAATATAAGTGTAATGCTGCCAAAATTTTGTTAGTCTTAGGAAAATTAACATTAATTACAAAAAATAATAATTAAATTTTAAGTAAACTTTAATTTTTATTTTAAGTAATGTTGAAAAACACAATTAATTGAATCAAATGTAATTAAGTAAAATACAAATATAATAAAATTGTTATTAAATAATAATTAAATAAATTTGAGGAATAATTAAAAAGAATTACAAAATGCAATTAATATGTAATTGAATAAATTTAATATTATATTTTAATTAATTAATATTTAATTAAATAATGAATAAATAAAACGAACAATTAATTAAATGATTTACAAAATAATATAATTGCATAAGAAATAATTGAACGATTCTTCCATAATACATCATAATTTGTTGATTTGAAAATAAGAGATTGTTATACATCATAAATATTATTATCACTTAGTGATAATTTGTTCTCTTAATAATTTTAGTTGAAGATGGCGAGCGACAGAAGCTAGATAAGTGCGAGGAATCGTTGGTCTCTGGAGTATAGAAATTGTGTTAAGGAGTTCTTCGAGGTCGCTCAAAATATGGTGAACAATTGGGGTTCGTCTCGTTGTCCGTGCAAGAAATGTGGGAATGTTAAGTTCCAGCTTATAAATGCAATTTTGATGCATTTATTCAACAATGGAATCATAAAGTCCCACAAAGTGTGGCATTACCGTGGAGAGGCGCTACCGCCGCCACCACCAGATGTGGTACGAGATCAGGATAGAGATAGTGGATATCCTGGAGGATGTTTACGCTGAAGATGACACTCCCGCTGGAATCTATAATGATCCTCCCCAAGTTGATGTTCAATATCACACAAGTATGACAATTTATTAAAGGAGATGTCAAGTGAACTGTACCCGGGTTGCAGAAAGTATTCCACGTTGAACTTCTTGGTGAAGCTAATGCATCTGAAAGTTATTAACAAGTGCAGCAAACATTACTTTGATGGTTTTTTGGAATTGTTACTTGATGCTATGCCTGACGGAACAATTTTACCTACGTCTAACTATGAGGCGAAGGCAAAGTTGCAGAGTATTGGATTGGGATATGAGTCCATCGATGCTTGCAAACATGATTGCGCACTATTTTGGAAGGAGAATGCGAACTTGGAATTCTGTCTAGCTTATGGAGAGAGTCGGTGGCAAGATAATTATGGGAACAGGAAGAAAGTGGCTCATAAGGTAATGCGATACTTTTCATTGACGTCAAGATTGAAAAGGTTGTATAGTTCGAGATATACTGCAGAGGATATCAGATGGCACTATTCTAAAAGGCCAAAGGAAGATGGTGGGATGAGGCACCCCACTGATAGTAAGGCGTGGAAGTACCTTAATGATTTGTACCCATCTTTCATAGTCGAACCTCAAAATGTTAGGCTTAGGTTGGCTACAGATGGTTTCAATCCTTTTGAGAACATGAGCAACTCTTACAACATGTGTTCTGTGATACTTGTCCCGTACAACTTGTCGCTGTGGAAGTGCATGAAACCACAGTCATATATGAGACCTTTACTTGACGAGTTGAAGGAGTTATGGGTGAATGGTGTCGAAACACGAGATGCATACAATAGTACCTTATTCAATATGCATGCAACAATCTTGTGGACCATTAACGACTACCCAGCTTATGCTATGATGTCTGGGTGGAGCACAAAAGGGTACAAGGCGTGCCCCACATGTAATGAAGAAATTCCCTCTGTAGGGATTAGAAGTAAAATTGCATACATTGGCCATAGAAGGTTTCTTGATATGGATCATGAATGGAGGAGTAAATAAGCATTATTCGACGGTAACAAGGAACTCAGACCACCACCGAAAGATTACTCTGGTGATGATGTGTTAAAGCAATTAGAGAATTTGCAGATTAGACAACCTGGGAAACACAAATAATTTGCTGGTGTGAAACGCAAAAGGGCTCTGGCTGAACTTAATTGGTCGAAGAAGAGCATATTTTTCGAGCTTGATTATTGGAAGGAATTATTGCTAAGGCATAACTTGGACGTAATGCACATTGAGAAGAATTTTTCCGATAGTGTCTTAGGAACTTTGTTGAAATTTGAGGGAAAATCTAAAGACACTAACAAGGCAAGACTTGATCTAGCAGACATGAAAATTAGGGAAAAACTCCACCTTCGCAAAGAGGGAAACAAGTGGAAGAAATCGCACGCCAGTTACACCCTCAGTCCCGGAGCTTCGTGTGAATTTGTGAAGAAATCGCATGGTGGTACATGTATTTCGAGTTGAGTTCTACGTCTTTTTACAGATTAGAATCAATTGGTGAGTTGCTATGACACTTCAAAGACAGGAGGAAGTGATGGTTTATGCATAATGTTGGTTAGAGGATCCGACTAGAACTAGAGTGGAGTTTCTAGTGGGCTAGATAGCCAGTTTGATACTTGGAATTATTATCTCATAAAGGATCAAAGAAAGATAGTTAAGTAAACCCCAGATGGGAATAATTGAAGGTAAAGTCTTAACTAGATTTTACAATGTCAGGTATAAGTTTAGTAAAATACAAGGATCAGATCTGGAATCTGATGGACCACGGAATTACATGGAAATTTTGGATGAATCTTATACTACTCTCTTGGATTTTTCATCCAGACATCAGCAAAAGGTGCCAGAATTTGAAGGTTTTATAGTAATAGCCTGGGATGGAGAGAGAGACATAATGCAATACAAGACGAAGCTCTTAACCTGTTAGTAGGTCAGGACAAGGTATCAGAAACTAGTAAGGCTATTGCAGCCTTTGAGTATGTTATAGTGGGAATAAGAAAATATCGCGATGGGTATCGCAGAGAGACTGCCAAGACGGTTGGGTCATTATGGACCAGCATCTGGGGAGAACTTGCTTTTATTAGTAAGGACAAGTTATACAGCTGAGCAGTATTCAGAACTCTAAGCGAGATGGATGGTAAGCCTTCATGGAATTCAGGGTTTATTTCATCGAATGAGGAATTTGTTTTACTCTCAGGTCTTGGGAGGATTAAGGAAGACGATGAATAGATAATTGGAATTTGGTGAATTTTATTATTTTCAGACTGATGGTAAATCAGAGAGAAAGGGAGTTATCCAATTATTGGAAGAACACTTGATGAGATGGAGTATAATAAGAAATGTATATCATCCATTCGTTGGAATGAGATAAGTGAGATATTGTATTTGGATCCTTAGGTAGTTCAAGGGATCGTTGAAATTATTAAAAGGTTGGAGCTTGGAGGCTCACTTTTCAAAGTAAATGGAAAAGTTTTTTTGAATTGGAAAAGAGGGATATGGATTTCCAAGTAGAAGATTGTATCTTCCTTAGGATATCACCAAGGATAAAGGGGTGAAGAGCTAGTTGGACCCCAGAGTATCAAGAATGTTTGGATCCGGCAAAGGATCAGTGAGGTTGTTTTTAAGTTGATAACAATTTTGGCACTGTTAGCTGTACGCGGTGTATTTTGTACTCCATGTTGAGGACATGGGTTGGAGAAACTCATGTGTTGATTTATGGGAAGCTGCAGTTGAAGATGGAGTTATTCCATGTGGAGTGACCAGTTCAGTTATGAGGTAGAAGGAATAAGGTTTTGAGGAACAGGATTGTACCTTGAGTTAAGGTAACGTTCTAGAAACAATAAGGTCAAGGAATGACCTGGGTAACTGGAATCATTTGTGCGGAATTTATACTCTAGGCAGTACAGATAAAATTTCGAGGATGAAATTTCTGTAAGGAGGGGATAGTTGTAACAACCCAAATTTCCTAATAAGGTTTAAGACCTTGATTAGGAGGCCGGGAGGGCCATAATTGATTTATTGTGCTATTATATGATTATGTGGGTCATATTATTATATGATGATAAAGGCATGCATGGGGATATATATATATATATTCTGTTGTGAGGGTATTTAGGTAATTTGGCTCGTTGAGAGCGTAATTGCATATTTGTGTGTATATTGGTAGGCTAATGTTGAGACCACATTATTATGTGGATATGTTTGTAGCTTGTGACTCGAGGCGATCCTAACAAGCGGTTTAGCGGGAAAGTCACAGTGGAGGTTTATACCCGGCTCGGGGTGAGCCTGGGGATGTATCTGAGAATTTGGAGAATATATTGGAAATTATCTGATAATAAGGAAAAATAGTTGGTGAATAATTAGATGATGGGAACTAAGTGGTAAATATTTAGGACACTTGAGGAATTAGTGGGAATTGGGAGCAATGACTAAAATGCCCTTAGGATGTTTAGAAGCTTGGTTTAAGTAGGAGGGCAATATGGTCATTTGACTATAAGGGATAAGTAACATCTGCCTTTATGCCTTAGTGGAATTTTTAGAAAGTGTGAGAAGTTGAAGGAAAGGGAAAGAAGAAAAAACAGGGACTTTTCTTCTCCATTCGGTTTGTTCTCTTCCTCATCATTTCCTGTGAGTTTTGGAGCTGGGATTTTAGAGAAAGTTCAGACTGGAGGTTGGGGCTAGAGACCTTGGTGAAGCTAAGGAGTTAACAGGGATTGGTTACTCAATTGAGGTAAGGTTTAAAGGGTTCTGTTGAGTTTTCTGAATTTTGCTAGAATAGATTTCTAACTTGAGGCTTTGGATGGAAATTAAGGGAATTGATCTTTGGGGAATGAGGAGCTAAGGACTGGAGGGATATTAGAGACAACCTAAGTTGGGCTCTCCATAAAAGGTAAGGATTTCTGGGTTTTGTCATCTTGAATTGCTTGGTAGTTGCTAGTTTTCAGATGAGTTCTTGAGTTTTTGAGTTCAATGTTTGTCTTCTTAGCTTGATGATGCATGTGACTAAGTTTTGGGTTGTTGGGCTATTTGGGATGAGAAATAGGTGATGGTGGACTCAATTTGGTGTGTAGTTGAGGTTTGGAAGGGTTCCAAGGGGTTTTGGTTCGAGGAAAATCGAAGAAGGCAAAAACAGAGTGTTACTGGTCTGCGACTAGCGCTGTAGCGCTAGCCTTTGAGAGCTACAGTGCTAGGCTTGGGATTTCTGGGCATTTTTGGTTCTATTTGTAGTGCTATAGTGCCCTCCTTAGAGCGTTGTAGCGCTACCCTGTTTCCAGAAAGGGGTTTTTGAGTTATTCCTTAGGGTTTTTGCCTGGGGGCTCGGGGTTTGATTCCACCACCCCGTTTGGTGGAATTAAGGCTTCCTGGGGACTCAGGATTGGTCCTGGGGCTAGGTTTTGGATTTGAGGTTTGGTGATGATTCTGATCTATGGCTGTGACTAGGTGCACGCTAAGGTTCAGACAGGATCGTGCTTTAGGATCAAATTGAACGAGCTAGCGAAATCTAAATGTAAGAAAACTGCACCCGATTATGTGGTTAGGTTGGGACTAAGTGCTCCCTATATTTGTATGCATTATTATGTGATTGTGAAGGGACCAAGAGCTCCCTATATCTGTGTGATGTCATAGATTGTATTATGCCATGGGACATAAGATAAACGGCCTAAGGATGCTGTAAATAACATTTGCGCACATGGCGCGGGTCAGACACTGGTAGCCGAGGACAACTTATTAATCACTGAGCTCGGTTAAGGTGGCCGAAGTCAGTGGGTATTACACTGGGGGCAGCCTAAGTGAGCCGAAGACAGTGGGTTAAACAGAGGGAGCGGCCTAAGGGTGCCGACCCTAAATATTGTGTAATGATTGAGATAAACTGTTGATTATGCATATGATTTGCAATCTGATAGATATGATATGTTGATTATCTAGATGACAAATTGTTAGTTTGTCGATTGTTATCATTGAATAGGTAAATGTTAAGAATTGTTGAATTCTTTATTATGTGTTGTGGAATATCTGGTTGTTGATATTGATCATGCTACGTTATTATGTTTTCTTGCTGGGCCCCGGCTCACGGGTGCTATGTGGTGCAGGTAAAGGCAAGGGCATGTAGATTCAACCATGAGTTGGAGAGCTCTGGGGGCGAGGTGTACATTTTCAGCTGCTCGGCCACCTCGGTCTAGGGATTGTACAGGGACGGAAACCTAAAATGTGTATTTTGCCATTAGAGTGGCCCGAGTTGTTTATAAGTTTTGGAATTTTGTAAAATATGTCATCCAAACCCTATTTTGAGAGTCTATGTATTAAACTTTCATTTTTAACGAAAATAACTTATTTATGACCAAAATCTTTTATTCCTAATCAGTTGGAGACTTTAGATTCACAGTTTGTTCAAATGACTTGATTAGCAAGTCTTGCACTATTTTAAACACACAGTGTAACGACCTTGGTTACCCAGGGCGTTACAATGTACCTTCGGGGGTTGAGAGCCGATTCAATCGACCTGAGAGGAATGACGATAGTGTTGAATCCCAACCAAATCGGGAATATTCTATTTATAAGGTTGTTGGTCGTCCATTTGGTATGAAATCAAGTATGCTCCTCAATCCGTAGTTAAAACAAAAGGCTGATTGGTATATCTTCAACAATAGTGCCGAGATTAAGGAGTACCTTAGGTGTGTTTTCTAGTCTTTTTTCAATAAATTTGTTTGGTTTATATACTGAGTAAAGGCAAAAATCATAACATTGTTGTCCGTTTGTAGTGAACATATGGATGAATTAAGAAGGCGGGGCGGGGGGTTGAATCTTGAAGTTCGACAAGAAGCTGAGTTTCCTCAGTGGTTCAAAGAATGAGTATGTATATTAGTCAATTCTCTTCCGAAACCCCACTTAATAAATCCAAAACTAACTTTCAATGTTAATGTTGATAGGTGAACAGTTTGCATGAGTCAACACCTACTGAAGTTAATAATGAATTGTATGCTCTCGCAAACAAATCAAGCGGCATCGTGTTCTCTTATCCAGGGATGATAGTAAATGTTGTCAAATTTGTGATTCATGGTCGGGATATGAAGCTTAAAACACAAAATTGTTGTGTAATGGTGCCAAGTGAGAAAGGAGTGAACTACTATGGAGTTCTGGAAGAAGTAATTGAATTGTCCTACTTGATGGGTTACATTGTTCTCCTATTCAAGTGTAGATTGTTCAATACAAGTAGACTTAAAGTGGAATCGAATTTTACGAGCGCATATGTCAAGGAAAAATGTTATAAAGATGATCCTTTCGTTCTCGCATCTCAAGCAAAGTTGGTGTATTATCTTCGAGATGTGAAAAATGGGAATGATTGGAGGTTCATTAATGAATACATTTTGAGGAATGTATGGGATTTCTCAAATTCTGATGTTGATGATACTGAGACCACAAATGATATACCAATATTGCAAGAAGTTAATTCTTCTTCATTTTAGTTGTGGGTAGAACTTCCAATTTTTTATAATCTTCAGTATGATCGGGTTGATGTCAATCCCACTGAAGTGAACAACGTCGATGATTGGTTGGCGAAGGTTCAGATGAATTTGTTGTCGATGATGAGGTTGAATTTGAAGATGACACGTTAGCCGGGTATGAAAATGATGGCGATGACGGCAATGTTCTAGTCGATAGCGATACTGGTAGTGGTGTTCGTGTTGGGGTTTTATGCCCTAATTAAAACTCAAATTCTTTGTAATCTCATTTTATTATCAATAAAAGAATAGAAATCATTTTTTGACTTGGTCAATCATTTTGCTCACATGTTTTATTTTCATGATTATTTGTTTAATATAAATTTCTATTAAATCCCGAGCATATAGCTAATCTTATTTCTAGTGACATAATCACAGTGGAATATAAATATGATTATATGTTCAAAATAAGTTAGTCTTAAGATTAGTCAGTGCACCGGATTTACACTGACTTGCCAATCTACGATATGATCTACTTACACATTACAGTGTTATGTTCTTTCCAGAACATTAGCAAAGTAGATAAGATTGGATGTATTTGTTACATCGGACAGGAGCGATATTGACAGTTGATAAGATAAGTAAACATACCGTTATTATCTATTCTAGTCATATCATATACTTGACCATAGGTCAATTCAATCTCAATTCTGAGTGGTTAGTATTCTAACTGATTGTATTATTTGAGTTCTTTGACTTGTTCATTACCAGCTTACCCTACGGACTAGCCCATACTTACATCTTGGGAACTCGGTAGTATAATTGAGTTGGAGTGTTAATCATAGATATGAACATCTATAGCTTCTGATGAAGAAGTGAAACGATGGTTTCCTTTTAGTTTGGTTCAAGGTGTTAAATGATAGAGATCTCATTTCAGTAATTAAATTAGTTTACTGAAATATCATTTACAAGGAACTAAGTGTTTTAAGGATAAAATACAATGAGGGGTAAAACAGTATTTTAGTCCTATCTCATTGTGGACCGTCTATAGAGGATTGAGTGACAATTATGGTTGTAACAATGGATAATTAATAGCGTATCTATATTTGTTATAGAGCGTTCTATGAATTCAAGAGTGCAATTCCAAGTCTATAGTGGAGTCACGAGGAATTAATAAGTTAGTAAATTTATTTGTTAGATTTATGATAACTTATTGGAGCTTGATTTCATAGGCCCATGGTCCCCATTGTACCTTGGATAAAATCATCTAGATAGTCTCAATTAATTGATTTAATTATCAATTAGAATTATCAAAGTTGACTAGGTCAATTTTGGATAGTTTCACAGAGTTGTGTAATTTTGAGAAGAAAAGAGAAATTATGGCAGATTTATTAATTAAGATAAATTGGTATCTAAATTAATAAATAAATTTAAATCAAGGTTCAAATTATAAATAATTAATTTGATAAATGATTTAAATAATTATTTAATTAATTAAATCAATAGAAAATAATACAGGCCTTGATTTTAAGTCCAGTGAGCTTATAATCAAATGGGAAATTTCACGGGCCTATAGCCCATGATAATTTCGACCTAGGGCTTCAAAATGGTTATTATTTTATTGATTTTTTAATTAAATTAAATGGCCTAATTGAGTCTATAAAGGGAGTGCTTAGAGAGAAGTCATAAGATAAGTTTGATAAGTCACAAGTCAGATTTTCTGATAGTTTTAGATTCTCTCTAAACACAAGTCCTTTTCTAAGCCTCTTTGTTATTTTCTCTTCTTCTCTCTATATCTATCTCATGTGTTGAGAATTTCCCACACTAGTCTAGGTGGTTCTAAGGATACATTGGAAGATTGTGAAGAAAATAGAAGATCGGTTCCGTTTCTTGATAATACTCTGCGACAGAGAGGATACAAGAGTTAGAGAAACTGAAGGAAGGACTCTTTAATTCCGCTGCGTATACTGTAAGTATTCTATTCTTTGTTTCTCTTTGAATTCAATTTTAGAAACATGTTTTAGGCTATCTCGTATTAATTTGTTTAATATTAGATATACATGAAAATAAATAAAGATCATGTATAAACTAATCCAACAGTTCGTAATGATGTTGTAGTTAGTGATGATGAGGACAATGATATGTAATTTGAACAAATATTTGTAACTTTTTATTTAATTCAATAAAACTTTATTTATTATCATTAATTAATGATAGTATCAGATATACGTACACATGCACCTAGTAGATACCTTGGGGATAGTCAATGTATTCATGTATTGGTACTCATTTTTCAAGATATTTGATGAAATATCTTGAAAAAATGAGTATTAGAACATGTCTGCTTACTATCTCCCATGGATCCACTAAGTCAGAATAGGGTAGGTTGGGAAAGACAATAAGTAATAAAATGTTAATCTTATATATAAAAAAAAAGTAATTGACATGCACCTAGTGGATGCCTTGGGGATAGCCAATGTATTCATGTACTGCTCCTCATTTTTTCAAGATGTTTGAGAAACATTTTGAAAAAATGAGGAGAAGTACATGACTGCTTACTAACTCCAATGGATCTACTAGAACGGAATAGGGTAACTTGGGAAATACCATAAGTAATAAAATGTTAATTTTATAACAAAAAACAATAGACATGCACCTAGTGGATGCCTTGGGGATATCCGATGTAATGCCCCAGATTCCCTAATATGGTTTAATGGCTGGATTAGTAGGTCGGGAGGGCCATAACTGTTTAATTATGCCATTGAATGTGTTTATTCATGTTTATGAGAATTATATTATAATATGATGTTAAATGCATGCATGTGGGTCCACATTTTGTTTACAGGGGTGTTTTGGTAATTTGGCCGTTGAGGGCATAATTGTATATTTGTTTGCATGACAATGATATATATTGTGAGGCCACATTATAATGTGGATTGGTTTGAGTATTTCGACATGAGACGATCTTTAAACATGATTTATCGGTTTGGTCATAACAGGTTTAAGCTCGGGGCTCGGGGTGAGTCTTGGGGTATTTTTAATGATTAGAGCGTTACCGGGAATAATAGGGTAACGAGATATGAATTATTGATGTTTGGGAATATTGAGATTAGCAGGAATTGGGAAGCGTTAATTATGATTAACGAGATAAGTAGAAAGTACCAATTTTACCCTTGAAATGGTTTTAGAAGCCTTAAGTGACTTAAGGGCATTTTAGTCATTTATATGGATTTACATAACCCTTTAGTTGGCTGTAGAAGCATATAGAATAAACAGAGCCAAAATAGAGTTATCTTTCTCCTTCCCGTACACCAATCTCCACCATTTCTCCTTTGGAGTTTTTGAGCTCAAAGTGGGGTTTCAAGCTAGGAAATCAAGGGGCTGGGTTTGTGGACTTGGTTCAGCCATTGAAGGAGGTTCAACCACGAATTTGAGGTGATTTTAGTCATAAGTTTCTAGTTTACACTCTATTGTTCTTTTAGTTTTTTCAGCCTATGTTTTCTTGATGGTAGTTTGGATTTATGGAGGTTTTAATTGAAGCTTAGCTTGGGCTTTGATGAGGGTGAGTTATAGGTGATGTTTAGAGGTTGAATTGAGTGTTTGGAGGATGTTTGGAGCTGGTTTGAAGGCTTGGGTTCCAAGGGAAAACGCAGGGGAGGTTTGCTGATGCGTGCTGTCATTTTGGCAAAACTGGGTATTGAGCCGCGGCGAGGCTATGGTGCGCCGCGGCCCATGGTGTTGACAGAGAAGGCCACCTCTGTTTGAGGGGCGCGGCTAGGGCGGGTCGCGAGCCTTAGGGAAATTTGGGCCAGAATGGAGTTTTTAGCTTGGGGATTCAAGCCTTAGGCCTCGGGGTTGAACCTAGTACCCGGTTGAGTAGTGTTTGATGTCTCGGAGGCTAGGTTTTGGTTTGGGAACCCTTTGTTATCATTTTTATTGATGAATCCTATATTTTGGTTATGACCAGGTGACCGTCAAGGAATTTGAAGGTTGATCGTTCTCAGGGGTCGTTCTTATAATAACTTTCACTCGAACCAGAGGTAAGAAAACAGTGTATGAATACAGTTGCACCCTGTATAGGTATATGACATGCATGGTTTGTTATTGAAGCATGATGGTTGATATATGTGGACATGGATTGCATATTAAATGCTAGTGAATGTCGATTACTTGTTTATGGCACTGACTAGTCAGGGACCGACCCTAAAGTTGATGAACATGCATTGAATGGCTCTATAGCATTAATGCTAGACCGACCCTAAAGTCGATGAACATGCATTGAATGGCTCTATAGCATTAATGCCAGACCGACCCTAAAGTCGGAGAACTTATAAGCGCTTGCCTGGTCTAAGACCAGATGATCAAAGCCAGGGCATATGGCCCCGGTGACTGTTTGTCACATGGCTAGAGGATGCTGTCCATAGTTACGACTCTAGAGTCGGGAGGAAGGTTATGTTGGTGACCAATCACCATGCACCTATCCTGATTAAACTTATGAAAGAACCACTTATCAGTTAAGCCCTGGTGACCCTATCGTCACATGGCTAAAAGGAGCTGTACCCACTTTCGTGAATTTTGCTACTGTCACTTGTCTGTTTTGGACTAATAGTCCTGAATGATTATTATGATCATTGTTGATATTATGTCATGCGTTATTGTGTTTTCTTGCTGGACCTTGGCTCATGGGTGCTATGTGGTGCAGGTAAAGGGAAAGAGAAGCTCACCCAACCTTGAGTGGAGAGCTTGGGCGATGTTGTGTACATATTGGGCCGCTTGACCACCACGGTCAGGGAGTTCTCAGAGGGACTAGGGGTTTACCCTATTTTTGCCGCTTAGGTCGACGGGGATTGTAAACTTTGAAACAATAGCGACCCTTTTGTACTGTAAATAAATTGTAAACGTTTTGAATGGTTCATGGGCAGTTTATTTACTTAATGAAATGTATCCTTTCCTTTTTACTGGTTTTCACCTTAACCTAATAATAACACTTAGATCACGTTTTTTTTAACCAAAGGACTCGGGTAGCAAGTCAAATTTCCGGTTCACTGTTCACTGTAACTGTTCTGGGGTAGCCAGGGCGTTACAGCCAATGTATTCACGCTCCTCATTTTTTCAAGATGTTTAAGAAACATCTTGAAAAAATGCGGAGAAGTACATGACTGCTTCTATCTCCAAGGGATCCACTAGGTCGGAATATGGTAGGTTAGGAAAGACCATAAGTAATAAAATCTTAATTTTATTACAGAAAGCAATACACGTACATAATTTGAATTAATGAAATAATTAATATTTTAATGTAGAATGGCCGAACCAAGTAATGACACCGGTGGTGGCTCCAAGAGGAGCAGGGGAGCTTATTACGGTGCCAATATAGAGAAGGAGCTGGCCACCAAAAAAGTTAGCCATCTGAAAGTAGAGTTTGATGCACAAACTAGAAAAGCTATTCAAACGTACAGCAAGTGGTTCAACAATTCCATGGCTCGTTATATGTGTGACACCGTACCCCCAACTACACTATCTTGGGAACAAGTAACGCCAGTTGATCTCCAAGTTATTCGGCATAGGTTATCTGTAAGCATTTTTTAAATCTTTAATAATTCACTATTAATTATTTTGTCTCTCTTCATAATATTTTAACAAATTCCAAATTTAACTGTGATTTTAGGACAAATTCATTTATCCGCAAAACAATCCAGTAATCAACGATGCCATAGTAAGACAAATGAAAAAGCATCTGAGTGATTGGAACCACACGATGAAGAAACACTGGGTAGAGGTTGGAGGAGAGGTGGACAATGAGAGAGAGAAGTCAAAACCTTTTGGGTCGATTAGTTCTTCTGATTGGGAAATTCTATGCGATTTTTGGGCTTCTGATTCTCAACAGGTATACCTTAGTTTTTACATTAATGTTTAATGATAAAATTACAATATAGATTAATGAGTATTATTTTCCGTTTGAAGTGTATATCGAAGAGAAATAAAGAAGCTCAAGCGAAAATGACCATACCAGGAGGACACGGTTCCAAATCTCTCGTTGCCCATGTTTATGATCACGTAAATTATAATAACCTATATCTTTACAATTACGAAAATATTATAAAGGTAACAATGTTTTAATAGTTTGTTTTTTTAGATCGATCCGTCCACTTGCCAGCTTCCGAGCATGATCGACACATTCGAGCACCTCCACAAGAAGAAGGATAAGTGGATTAGCGATGAAGCGGCAACAAAACATGTAAGTTGCCTAACCTTAACTAATTTATGATCATTTAACGTAAAAATAGTTTAGTAAATAATTAATAAATATTAATTATTAATAGGTTGGTGTCAATTAGTAATTACTTATTAATAATCTATGTGCCATTAATTTTATGATTAATGATTGTAGACTAAGATAAAAAAAAACGTAACTAATGTTGTCCCCGTATCAGGGAGCTTATGGGCTAAGTTAGTTTGTTCATGAAAATTCATATCTAAATCACAAACATGCAAATATTTTTTATGTATATGTTTAGAGACGTAAATTCCCCATTAATGGAATTAACTGCTCTTACTGTATATGTCAACAATATCTTCATTATTGTGATTTAGATGTGGGTTTTCATGGCCAAATTAATTTTAGCCCATTTGCTCCCTGATATAGGAACAAAATTAATTACATTCTTTTCCAATCACTGGTATGCAGTCATTAATGATAGGATGTTGGCAGATAGATAATAAAGTTAAACTTTATATGTAGTTATATTAAAAATTTCTAAGTTAGGTTTTCAAATAATGTTATATTAGAATGTGATATATGTGTTTTTTATACTGAGATGACCGAGCATCGAGCATTACAGAGTACGAAACCTGTATCATCTACTGCTTCTTGTGTCGGCGATAATGTTGACGATCAGTTCCCGCCTGATATAAATTGTCACGGATGTCCTTGGGCCCCGCTCGCGTTATAAGAAAGGCTTGGGGGGTTGCCTAGGTTGAGGGCATTTGGCACAAAGAGGGCAGCATCTTCATCAACTTCTCAAATGTCCGGGCAATTGCCACCTGAAGTGGACACCATTTTGCAGCAAACTCAAGACATTATGCAGGAAAATCATCAGAACCTAAAGAAGTATACGACTAAACTTGAGAGTCGTCAATGACGTCAAGATGTATTGCTCAATGCTTTGTTGAAGTAGGTTGGTGTATTGGCTCCTGGTTTTACTGTTGACTTACCAGAAGAGGATCCGGTTGTAATGCCCTACTCCCTTAGAGCCGTCACTAAGTGTGTTTAAAATTTGTGCCTCAACTCGCTAATCGAGGTTTTAAATAAAAAACGTGTAACTAAACCATAATTAAAGGAAAACATTAGAGAAAGTAGATTTCATTGCTAATCATAAAAGTTTACATTTGGGATCCCAAAACAAAGTTTAGAAAATGTTCACAACACAAAACTGATCAGAGTCGACTAGACGACAAAACCTAAGTTCCCTTACAAACATCTCCCAAAATCCCCTAGCTGTGGCAGCCAGGCTGGCCGGACATGTACACGCCGCCTCACGCCAGCTGTGCTCATGGTTGGTTGATCTTCTCTTTACCCTTACCTGCACCACAGAGCATCTGTGAGCCGAAGCCCAGCAAGAAAACCCAAAACAGATAACATATGCAAAATACAAGTCAAATATACAAATAGGCCACCAAAGGCTAAACGCATACGGCCTAGCCGCCCAGGCGTTTACCAAGCCCTAGGTTCGCGGACCACGCCGTGAGGATATCCCAGGTATCCTTTTAGGGACTCGCCCTGGAAACTCGCACCCCTCGTGCTCAGCGCTGCTCCCGGCCCTTTGCCATTCTCGGCCTTGCACTCAACGTGCCTGACGCCGTTCCCGGCCCCACGCCGTTCCCGGTCTACACCGTTCCCGGCTCTTTCCGATCACACATATAATATCAAACACCATATAGCCACAAGCACAGAATTCAAACATAAATAAATAAAGAGCCATGCTCTGCAATACCAACATAAATATATATATAGGGCTCGGCCCCCGCATATCACTTCCGTTCAATACAATGGGCTCAGCCCTGCACACGAGCTCTATGGAAACAGGGGTTTCCTTACCTGAGTTCCGAGCCTCCTGAGCACCGATGCCCCGAGCACAGTCCGCTAACATGAGCCTTGCCGAAACCCTAGTCACAACACATAACAATATCCGACCATCAAATTCCAACCCAAAAAATAACCTCGAACCGTAACCCTAACCTCCGGGATCTTGAATTCTATCACTCCGAGTGATAAAATCCATCCCGAGCCTTCCCCTTAAAGTTCCCAAGTCAAAAAAATATCATTAAATTCCTCACTGACACTAAGGGTCGCGGCCCCACCCCCTAGAGTCGTGGCTAGCCTCAAAACAGAGGCTAGCTCTCCACTGACCAACACGCGGGCCGCAGCGCGCCCTGCAAGCGCCGCGGCACGCCCGAATTCCTTCAGCCTCCCACGGCTGTGCGCGCATGCGGGCCGCGGTACACCCCTCCTAGGGCCGCGGCACTAACAGCAAACCCAGAATTTCCATCAACTTTTCATCCTTTCTTCAAGCCAATTATCACCAAAACCAAACTAAGACTCCTAAATATTCAACACAGTTACTCCAGCACAGAAACAACATCAAAACCTCATCAAAGCATGCTCCAAAACTTAGCTAAAACACTCAAAGATTAAGCAAGCTCAACTACATGCAAACCTCTACACCAGCAGAAAATTAAAGACTAAACCTTAGTGTTTAAAGCTTACCTTGCTGAGCTTAATCCCAGAATTTTGATCCTCAATCCCAAAGCTCCAAGCCCCTAGAGTTTCCCAGCCGAACCCCTTCAATTTTTCCAAGCACTTCCTTTAAGTTTCTTCAAGTTTAGCCTTAGAGAGAGTGAAAGAGAGACAAAAAGCTATTTCCCAGTTCCAAGGAAAATATGAGTCGGTTTCCCTCAGTTTCTGTACAGTTCCATTTCATTTATTTGTTTTATATGACTTAAGTCTAAAGGTTACCTCAAGGCTCGGGGTACCAAAACGTCCCCCGAGGGCAAAAATGGTAAATTCCCCAAATATTCCCGCCTAGACATTCTATCCTCAAATATATCTCCAAATATTTATTTCTATGTCCCGATAATCCCATAACTTGGCTAATACCAGAATTACCCCTCGACTCACCCCGAATCCGAATCTCAACCCCGTTGTGACTCCCTGGCTAACTGCTCCCCAGGACTGTCTCGGATCGTGCTGTACAGACATATCACACATATACAACATATATTTCATTTATCACATTTAACTCAATTAACATGCATCATAATCATATATACACATAGATTCACATATAAGCATTTCTAAACGACTTACTGCCCTCCAGGCACACTAATCAAGGCCCTAAGCCTGATTAGCAAATTCGGGTCATTACACCGGATGAGGACGATGATTCTCACGGGGGCGGGGATGATGAGGAGGACAGTACACATTTGTAGAACTTTATTATTTATCTAAAGTTTAATTGATTAAAGATTTAATTTACTAAACTACTTTTATATTTTGATGTTTGGTAGACACAATAAACATTAATAGTTATAAAATATTTTTTATTTATTTATAAAATCTTAATTTTTATTTTATTCTAATTAAATAATATTACTAAAAAATTAAATAATTATTAATATATTAAAATCGAAATTTATTAAGTAATATTAATATATTAAAAATAAAATTAGTAATATTATAAAAAAATTATTTAAAAAATACTTTTACCGACGCAAAATTACGTCGGCAAAAGTCTCAACCTTTACCGGCGCAAAAACGTGTCACTACAGATATCTACGTAACCTTTGTCGGCGAAATATTGCACCACTAAAAGCAACATCTTTTGTCGGCGCAAATTTGCGCCACTAAAAGTGTTTTCCATAATCCCGAGGCAAAAAATTTCGTCAGCACATCCGTATTTTTCCCGGTGCAGTTTTGCATCGCTAAAAGATACATTTGCTGGCGTAGTACGTTATGTATTGGCAAAAGTCTCATTATCGACGGATGTACCCCATCACTTTTTGCCGATGCAAAAGTGCGTCGAGAAAGGTGAGAGTGCTAAAATCAAGTTTTTTGTAGTGCATATGCAAAATATGACTCATTATTATTTTTATTTTATTTTTAAATTAAACTAGCTAGAACCATAAAAGTCTTTCGAGACCAAAAAATAAAATTAAAAGATCTAGGTAATAGGACCACCAACGGAAACCTGAAAAAGCATGTCAAAAAATTATTGCCTCATTATTCTTGAAAAAAATTTGTAACACCTAAAAATAAATATTGCCAAATAAATTTGCATGGTTGGCAAGCAACTTTCACATCGATCGTTTTTTCCATCTGGTATTTGAACCTTGCCGTTGATCAAAAGGGAACAATTTCCTACCCCATTAAACTATTTGGTAAAGAAAATAATAAAATAACAAATAAGAGAAATATATTAAAGATAAAGACAGATTATAAGATGGTACTTTATATAGTAGATAAATCACATGAAGTAGTGCATATATATGATTATGAATTTTTGCATCTACGTGGAACAGTTTGATGACGTCTGATGTAGATTCCACTAAGGATCATGTGGTAGATAGTGGTTGACATTCTTATACGTGTGTAGGGTAAGTTGAGTCCTTCTTGGATAGCTACTGAAACACATATATATAGATACAGACAAATATTCCCATATAGAATCTTTATACTATTTGCTTTTTTGCATCTGATGCTAATTCATTCTCATATGTCGCCTCGCTTCATTCATACAAATAACTAATCAATAGCTATAGCGACATGATCAAGATGAAAATATTCTTAACACCATGATGCAACCAATATATATATATATATATATAAATTGTTTAATTAGCCAAGACATTTGGGAAAGATTCTAGAGAGTCACAATATAAGCATTCCCTTTTCTAGTATATAAGAAAAATGAGAATAAAGTTATGTATATTTGGTATGTGTCATTATTAGTTTTGGGAAAGAGTGGTATTTTTTCGACCGATCGAGTGAGTGTTGGAGTGGCTGCTGATGAGCAAAACCACTTTTCTTGAGCACATGATGTTGGAATATTGCATATGGTATTGGAGAAGTGAATATGTGATATACAAAGTGAACTATATATGTCTCTTTCCATATTCGAGTAAATCAACTTACAAAAGTATTTTTTAATATTCGGAATTTTATTATTAATTGGAGAATTAGTTTACCTACCATTACTTACTTTGTTATTGGATTATATATATACAAGGATCCGATTCCTTTCGCTACTATAGGAAAACATTCCAAAGGACGACGTCTAACTAGAGATGACATATCCTATGTAAAAATATGAAACATCTATTCCTATGAAACTCTGGAAAAGTCAGTATTTAATCGTGGATTTTGGGAAAAATATTTTTAGGACGCACTTTGTGAAATTTAAGGATTTAGTATTGAAAATTATAATAATAAAGCAAAATCATATATCTTTGTAATCACACAAATAATTTGAGCAAAGAAATAGGGCTTGTCTTAATTAATTTGGCTTTAGAAAACGAGCAAGGAAGGGTAGGAGTCGTTTGCACTGGCTAGAAGGAGAGAAAAGAGACCAAGGAAGGAGACCCATACTCTTGGATCATCTAAACATACGACACGAGACATCGATCAGTTTCTAAGGGACTAGGGGAAACATTGTCGTTTTTATAGACCACTAATTGAACACCAGAATCATGTTGGATTTAACAGACGTCTGCTATTAAAATAAAATTTAATAGTTATTAAATTTCTAATAAATTTTATTTCACGGGAAAATCCTCTAACTGATATCTCATATAATTTAAGTTACATAAGACATCGGAGTTACTTCTATTCTATGAGAATTGATGTCTTATGTTATACGTATAGTCTACATGAATTGTCAATCTTTTTGGACTGTCTTATGAAGAATGTATATACAAGACGTTGATTTTTGTCTAGGTAGAAAATTACAGTAGAATGCTTGTATATTACAAATAATTTCATTCTTAAATAAAGTAAATATTAAATTAATTATAATAAATAAAATCACACAGATAATAATACATGTCACTGTTTGATGCCAAGGACATTACATCAAAAACCTACATATAATATATATGTATACACACTTGTTTATTATTAGGTTCTTTAAACATGGGAATTATGAGTGAATAATTCTTGTTATAAATATTTAAGTACATGGCTGGGGAATTGATGCTGAGATCTCAACTTTATTCCATTTTTCCAATAGAATATTTTGCTACATGTTAGTGGTGGAATCTGATAGGTATAAGAGAACTTATACACAGATAGGTCATTACACCACCACTACAAAAAATTCATTTAATGGCGGTTAATTATATTCTCAAAATATAAACAATAATGACAATACTGGTTATTATGCTTGTGATATGGTCTTGCAATAATAATTTTAGCATGCATTGAAATTATAAATACCCAATTTATTGTTCAAATCCCCTTCTCCCGAATTAAAAATATAAATGAATAAAAATTTTGTTATATATATAAATATAGAATTAATTGTTGGATAAGCAATTACACCTAATTAATAAGGGAAATATCACATATTATATCTATCCTCAAAATATACCATTTTATAATTATTGGACTCAATTGTCCCTACCATTAACATCTTTCATTTATCTCTCTAAATTGTATGTTCTACATATAAATTTAAAGGTATTACCAAAATTTAAAAAAAAAACATCTGAAATTGATATTTGAGTAAAAAAATATGAATTTTCAAAGTTTTCGTCAAATTTTAGCATAGAGCATCGATTTTTTTTTTCGTTTTGGCCAAAAATCAAGTTTTCATGATTGCATCGCAATAGCATAGAAATAACATCGATTTTGCATCGAAACAACATCATTTTGGCACACAAAAAAAATCAATTTTTCATGATAGGATCGTAGAGCATCGATTTTGCATCGAAAAAGCATCATTTGGCCAAAAATCAAGATTTCAATATTGCATCGCAAGACCATCGAAACATCATCGATTTTGCATAAAAAAAAAACATCGTTTTGGCCAAAAATCAAGATTTCATAATTGCATCGCAAGAGCATCGAAACAACATCGATTTTGCATGGTTTGATTTTTTGCCAAAACGAAGCTTTTTCGATGCAAAATCGATGCTGCTTTAATGCTCTTGCGATTTAATCATAAAAACTTGTTTTTTTTTTTACCAAAACGATATTTTTTTCGATGCAAAATGGATTTTGTTATGATGCTCTTGCAATGCAATTAAGAAAAGTTGATTTTTGGCCAAAACAATGCAAAATCGATGTTCTGCCCTCAAATTTGATGAAAATTTTGGATATTTATAAATTTTCCCTCAAATGTCTGTTTCAGATTATTTTTTTCAAAAAAATATTTTATTTTTTCGAGATCTATAAGATTAGATTATGTAAAATCTTAAAATTCATATATAAAAAATACAATTTAGAGAGATAAATGAAAGATGTTAATAGAGGAGCAATTTGGTCCAATAATTATAAAATGACATATTTTGGGATAGATAATTATGGGCATATATATATATATATAATAATTAGTATGTAGATATTACCCATTAATAATTAGACGTATAGGACAACAATATCAATGATTATTTGATATAATGGGGTTATGGGTGTCACAGCCATCACGCTTACTAAAATAATTGATGATCTCTCTTTCACTGAAATATAATATGTGAAAAATAGTATCTATCACTCGTGATGTGATAGTGCATGTACAATGTATGTATAAAATTGTTGAAAAATATTTCTGCTGAGTGCAACGGAATGAGATATATGGCAAAGTTACATATAAAATTACTTTATATATACACTATCCTATGATTTATATATATATATATATATATATTAATCTAATAAAAAAATATTTACATTTTGAAGTTTATTAAGTCTCATTGTTATTTTCTTGTATAATAAACCACCATCTTTAATAAGACTCACGTTAAAGTCTTCCAAATTATAATTTCAACACAGTAGGACATGTGTAAACATATAAATATTTAATTAAACAACATAAGACTCTGTTAATTTGAGTAAAGAAAAGGTCTTTATTTTTCTCCCTGAGAAACTCTCACTTTCAGTCAAAAAATGAATAATACCTTCTGTGTGTTTAAGAGGGATATAATGATATATATATATATATATATAAATATATATATTTAGATTAGTCACAGTTTTATTAATTAATGAAAATAATTTTAATTAATAATAATATAATAAGACATGAAAAATACCACAATGCCCCTAGCACTTCCTCTGCGTGAGTCACAGTCCAGAGAAAGTGATTGGCATGCATTTTTCTAATTTATTTTATCTATTTAATTCAATTAAAATAGATCTTATCTATTCATATATTCAAAATAATATTTAATTGAATTTTAATTGATTACAAATCAATCTAACAACCTAGATAATTATCTCATTTATTCTAAATAATTATCTAAATTTAAATTTTTAATTTTAAATATTAAATTAATTTCTCAAACTAATTTAAAATAAGATGACATAATCAATTCAAAATTAATTATTTTATTTAATTAATTAATAATTACAAAAAAAATTAATTAAATAATAAAATATTTTCCATAATTATCTCATGATTATGTTTTCCCATAAACTAATTTTCTTGACAAATATATTCATACTTGTTAACTACAAAAAAATAAAATTAATTAAATAATAAATATATTTTCCATAATTATCTCATGATTACATTTTTTCCGAGAAACTAATTTTCTTGACAAATATACTCATACTTGTTCTATTGCTACTATTACCTCATTCAGTGTTTATAGAGTCGATTTGGGGACCTATAGACCTATAATTCCAAGCTCCAATAAATTTATATTATTAATTAAACTCTTAAATATAATAAACTTATTCATTAATATCTTAATATTATTTCACTAAATATATGGGATTGCACTCTTATAATTATAGACTTATATTTACTAAAAAAATTATTAAATGTCCATTGATATAATCACTTCATGAAATTCAATCGTCCAATAATTGGTTCATAATTAGAGCTAGGTTAAAATACCTATTGACGGTGAGTACTCGTCAACAATCTTAGGTCGGAAAACTCAAAGCTTAGTAAGCAGATAACTAAGTAAGAACTTAGAATAGACTTGAGGAAAAATAAGCGCAGATCAACAATGGAGTAAACATTCGTATATTTCTTAATAGCATGAGTATACAATGAATTTTTCAACCCTTTATTGTGAGGGGTAAAGGTCTATTTATAGCTGGGCTCTAATGACCCCTTATACATGGTGGTCCCTACGGACAAAATAGTACACCAGTACACTGTCAGGATAGTAGCACAGGTGGTAGTGGTGGTCGGCTTTAGTACGTGTCAGGGGTCTGCAACAGCACTCCTATCGTGGTACTATGTCGTACCTCCACTACTTTTCGGGTACGAACATCATAGGCGTGCTTGGGGATTCCTTTGGTTGATACGTATGAATAGTACCCTTACGTGTTCCACGTGCCCCATAGATGTTTTCACCTTTCCAAGATGTGCTTATGCCTCAGGAAACTCTATTTTATGCTAAGCATCAGACTACTTGTGGTCTTCGTGGATACACACTTGCGAAGCGTAAGGGGCATCCCGTGAGATCTTGGGCACAAAGGCGTGTGCCATGCGGACCTAGGCGACTGGAGCCTCCGTGCGAGGCTTGACATCAATACGAGGGGGTCCTCGTGAGACCTTAGGCACGAGGCGATCGTGTACGGTAGGTGGGCCTTGTGGAGGCACGAGCCGAGACGACCTCGCTGAGGCGCGGGATGAGACGGTCTTGCGAAGGCACGAGGCGAGATGATCTCGCTGAGGTTCAAGGTGAGGTGGCCCCGCAGAGGCACGGTGCGAGACAGCCAAACTGAGGCTTGAGGCGAGACGCTCTTGCAAAGGCACGAGGCGAGATGGCCTCACTGAGGTGCAAGGCGAGGTGGCCTCGCAAGGGCACGATGCGAGACGGCCTCGCTGAGGCGCGAGGCGAGATGGTCTCGTGAAGGCACGGGGCGAGATGGTCTCGTGAAGGCACGGGGCGAGACAGTCTTGCGAAGGCACGGGATGAGATGGTCTCGCTGAGGTACAAGGCGAGGTGGCCTCACGAAGGCACGGGGTGTGACAGCCTTGCTAAGGCACGAGGCGAAGCGTGACACAGCTGGGTGCGCATGCGCGAAACGGAGGGTCTCGCAAGGCTGGGGCAGTGACTCCACGCAAGCATGATGCATCTGGAGCACATGCATGAGACAGAGGGTCTCGCGAGGCTTGGGTCGTGACTCTGCGCAGGCGCGATGCAGCTAGGAGCACATGCGCGAGATGGAGGCGTCTCGTGAGGGGCACAGCTAGGATCCATGCATGTGAGACAGAGGCGTCTCGTGGGGTGATGCAACTTGGAGGCATGTGCATGAGATGGGGCATCTCGCATTTTTCTGCCATGGGCATGGAATGACTTCCTGAGGCCTGGGGCCTCGAAAATGTGTGGCCTCTTCTGCCTCTATCACGCACTTGACGCCTTCGGTGCCCCTTAGCCTTTTACTTCAATAATGGACCGGAATTTTTTTTTGTGGTGGATTTTTGGCATCCACACTTGCCCCCAGTCTATAAGGAGGCCTTCAGGCATTCTTGTAGACTCTTCTCTTTCTTTTTTTCTTTTTTCTTTTTTTTTTTGTGTGCCATCTTTGTGACATTCATGGTGCAAGTGCTTTTCTCCATTTACAAGATATGGAAAAACATATTTCATGAGTGGCGATCCTTATGTCTCCTTTGAAGTTTAATTAACGCCAATCCTTCTTTTATATAGATCCCAAGGGTGTCATTATTGTACAAATGTTGGGTCGCATGAAGAAGCTTGAGGCACTCTACCTGAAGATCCATATAAGCGTCGTTTGGACAGGGTTTGCTCTCGTGTGGTGCTCTTAATCTATTACCTTGGGTGCTTTATGCATATCTAGCGCTTGTCAGATTTCAGAGTGAAGAGTGCTATAGCCATTCTTCCTTGTAGCTCCTTCATCTTGTTGACTTCTTCTTTATTACCAACAGGTTGACTCGCCTAGGAAGTCTATTAGTACTTTCCCATTGATTGATACCCTTGAAGAATAAGTGATGTCGACAAAAGATCTACCTTTGGCTGGGCTAGAGAATGATCAGCTTATTGTCAATATCCGGGGACTTGAGAAATAGTTTGTTGAGGCCATACACAAGGTAGGAGCAGTTGTAGAGAAGACTTCATCTCTGTCTAAGATTAAGAAAAGAGCGGAAGCTAAAGTTCTTATATGGAACAAAATCTTGTCTCCGACTTCTCCTCATTCAATGACCGCGATATTGCTAAGGTCGCCAAGTGGAGGCTCACAACGGGAAACCATTAAGTTTTTTCCTATCCCATCTTTCGGTCCCATGTGTGGGAACCTTCTTTATTTTTACTTTGATTTGGTTGTAATGCTGCTTGACTTATTTTACCTGAGAGGTTTTTCCGGATTTAGTGTTTTCTTCATGAGGAACTTGTAACGAGTCCCGCTACGTCTTATGCTTATCTTGTGACAAAGCATTCTCATGTGTCTTTATGCACGCGAGTCTCTTACTAGCACCCCTTTATTCTGAAAAGGTTCCCTTTGGAACCCCTCTACTGCGTGTGATTCGTGTCTGTTGGTGCACCTTGACTACTTGTAAGGATATGTTGGCCCCTTGGGCTCTTGCTATCCTTTTATATATTTTTACTCGCGTGTTTTATTTTCTACGACAAACACCCTTCTTGTCATTAGGCATAGTACTATTTTTGCAAGCATCTTCTTTGAGACCCTTTTTGCAAGCGTCTTATTTGAGACCCTTTTCATAAGTGTCTTCTTTGAGACCCTTTTCTTAAGCGTCTTCTTTGAGACCCTTTTTTGGTTTTTGAGGGGATCTCTCCTCGGGTTGGGACCCTTATAGAGACCTGGTCCTTGTGAAACCTTGCGAACACCTATTTTCAAGGTCCTTTTTTCCCTTGGTAAGGCGAATCAGTCGAACGAGACTTGGGGATCTCTTTGGGCTCCCCTTTTGTCTTCTATGATGTGGTCCCTTTGCAGGATGGGATTGTTCGTTAAGAGGTCACTTTTGATGGACCTTCCGACTTTTTTAGATTGTCTCGTAAGGTTCATCGCTCTCACATATATGTATTATAAGTACTTATATATATATGTCACAAGGCCAGACGTCTATTTCACACTCAACCAAGCACCTATTGAGGCTCGTGAGGCTAGGCACCTATTTTGCACATAGGTGCCTGTTGAGGCTCACAAGGCTAGGCACCTATTTTGCACATGGCTAGGTGCCTGTTGAGGTTCATGATGCCAGACACCTAATTTGCACAAGGCGAGATGCCTATTGAGGCTCATGAGGCTAGGCACCTATTTCGCACATGGCTAGGTGCCTGTTGAGGTCAGGTCTGATACCTCCTAATGGGTTTGTGGGATATTTTTTGCCAAGTACTTTGTTTTTCATTCTTTCTGATATACTTTGACAATTACAGATCTCAGAATTGGCTAGGCGACTTCTTTGGATCTTTGTGGGGGCCAATTGTGATGATTTGATGAATCCTACTAGCTTCTTCTTTAAAGCCTTTTTGTAGTCCTCTTCCAATTTTCATACTCATAGACATGCATTTCATATATCCATATAATCATATAAGCGTGCTTATCATAGAATCATGCACTAAAATCATTTAAATCACATATAAACCAATTATGCCCTCCTGGCACACTAATCAAGACCCTTAAGCCTTATTAGTGATTTTTGGGTCGTTACATTCAAAGTATGAATGCAAATTTTGATAATCAAATAACCATATTCAATGTGTGAATATAAATCTTAATATTTAAAGATTATATGATTAAATGATTATAACATAGATCTAGAATCATTTAATCATCAAAACTAACAATAATGAACACAATTAAAGAAGTAAAACACAATGGAAGAACATAATTACAAAGTTAAATTTAAGAGAGATACAACTTTTCTTCGAGCACTTGATTCTTTAATTTGGGGAACATCTAAGGCTTATACAGGAATTAGAATCGTTGTCCAAAATCTCTATTCCAAGCCTTCTCTGTGTTGCTTGAAGCTTCACCAAGATAGAATGAGATTTGGGATTGAACAAGCCTTTGAAACTCACCAATTCAAGCAATACTTGGTGAGTTTCTTGGAGAAAACTTATGATCTTTGAGAGCTAGAGAGAGAGAGAGGTTAGAGAGAGAGTTGAAAAGTGTGAACAAAGCTTTACAAATTTAATAACCCTTATTTATAGGGTAGGCATTGTCATTAAGTCCAACCAATAGGATTATAGCTCTTATACACATCATTTGGAGCTAAGTCACGCAACGGTACAGGCCCGTATGGACCGCTCAAGCGATGCGTCACCTACTATGTGGTGATGCATCTCCTACTAGGGGTTTTTCCTCCTAAACACTTTTAGGCAATGTATCGCATCCCACAGGTGACGCAACGCACATGCCTCTTTATTAGCACCTTGAGCATGAACCCAAATTTTTCCAAATGCCTCCAAAATTTTTGGGAATGTTTAGATACCTCATTGTATCACTTTAGACCCATAAAAGTCAATTATTAATGCCTACTACACAATCTCATATTTTCACTTCAACTTAAGTGAAAATCATTAAGTGTTTTGCACCTTATTGTGTAAACAACTTAACCATTATATTTAACTAATCACAAAAAAATATGTATTATATATGAAGCATAATAACTAATTTACATATATCATATGTAAAAAAAAAAAAAACATACCTGACCAAGGGACTAGAGTAGGGATGTCGGGAGGGAGAGAGTTTAAAATCATATTTTTTTTCTAAACTTTAATTAACAACAAAACTCAAACAAACCTATTTCCAATATTAACTTAAATACCTATTTAATAACAAATATAATTTTTAATTTTAATAACTATTTCAAAAATATAAAACAAACTCATCTACAATGGTGGTGGTGGTGGCTTCAATGGTGGTTAGCGGTGCTACAAAACCAGAGGAGATAGAGAGTTATAGAGAGATAGAGATGTGAGAAATTAAAAGATATATATATTTATACCTTAAGTGGTGGTGACGGTGTCCGACGGTGGAGACAGAGAGAGAAAGACAAAGATAGGGAGAGAGAGGGAAAGATAGAGAAAGGGATGGTGGTTGGGGTGGGGCCAGTAGGATGGGGTCGAGGGGGTGGTGGTGGTCGGTGTCTATATCAGAGAGAAATGGTGAAATTGGGAAAAAGAAGAGGAAAAGATTCTAATTAATCGAGCTCCTTATTTGCAGCACGATCGTCACTAATACCCCCAACAAAAATTTGACCGTGAAAAATTCCCCCAAAATTTTCACACATTTGTTTAAATATCTATACTTTTAGGAGAAACATGTCGCCACTATCATACTCCATGTCATCCCTAAAGATTTTTAAAAATAAAATAAAAATTATATATGGATTATGAATTCAAAAATATTAAAAAAAAACATTACAAAATTTTAATTACTTACAACTTTAAACATCCTTACAAGATTAAGAAAAATAATTATTAAAATGAATTTATAAATTTAAAATTAAACATTTCTAAATTATTAAAAGGAAAAAATATTTATTAATTAATTAAAAATAAATGAATAACTAGTAAAAATATTATTTTCTAAAATATTTATCAGATTGCCACCACGTGTTTCAAGATCAACAATCGCACTAATCAATAATTTTTTCGTTCAATTTAGTAGTCGAAACATTGAGATCGGTCTTGATCATCGTTAATCTCATCCAGATATCATAGTTTGTGGGAACCTTGACTAATTACGAGGTATTTCACATCTAATCAAATGTCTAGGCGTTTCCGAAAATCAATATATTTATTATAAAATATTTTTTTAAAATATTAATAAAAATTAAATGTTTATTATGAATTAATAAATTCATAATTAAACATTTCTAAAATGATTTTAAAAAATATTTATTAATAAAATAAAAATAAATGAATAACTTTTTTATAAGGGTAAATACTAGTTTAGACCATGTGTTGTGCAAAAGTTACCGATCAGACCCTCTGTTTTTCTAAATGACGATTTTGACTGCCCATTTTGCAAAATGGAATAAAATATTACCTTGAGTCCGATTTCGGTCAAATATTTTTTTAAATAAAAGGAAAATTATATACTAAATTATAACCTAAATATTAATCAACATTATCACATGGTTGTTTCCTCTTCTTCATCATCAACCTATGCTTGGAAAATTTGTGCTCTTCAACTTCAACGGAGCTGCTGGGTGGACTGCTTTGTTGAATGCCGATCTGGACTATATGACCACTTTTTCGGTAGACTGACTCATAGAACTGCGCTCCTGGACCCTAATAATGTGTATATATTTTCTTTGTAAATCTAAGATTTTGTCTCTCCTTAGCATCAAAGACACTCTCATTGTTACCCCCAATCTCTTGCCATGTTTCTTTCTCTATGGATACTATGTTGATCGAAGTCCTCATTTCCTGCATTTTAGTTCAAATTTTGACTTTTAAAGAATCAAACTATTCTTGGATGGTGGATGAGATTTCATTCTGGAGTTGATTCTTTTTTTTTTTTTTTGGAGAGAGAATGGTTGATGCATTTCTAGTTATTCCAAGAAGGAACTTAAATTTTTAGGATTAATTTATGTTTATATTTTGATTTTTGTTGATATTAATTTTTTTAAAGTGTTAATTAATTAAAATATACTATTTTATTATTTTTAAATTATATTTTATTAAATTAATTAATTAATTAAACTCGATGATATTTTGTTTTATTTTGCAAAATACAATATCTAAATTGTTATTTAACAAAACATAGGGTCCAATCAATAAGTTTTGCAAAACACAAGACCCAAAATGGTATCTGGCCTTATTATAATAGAAAACAAAATTTAGTTTATTTTTGTATATTAATTTATTAATTTAATTTATAACTTAAAATACAATTATATTAATTTTTTTTAACTATTTAGGTAGTAGAGGTACAACATTTCAATAATTTTGGTATTTTTCCCTCCAAAAATAAAGTTTGGGAATTGAAATAAAAATTAATTATTGATTATGAATTAATAAATTTATAATTAAATATCACTAAAATATTTAAAGGAAAAAAATTATTAATAAAATAAAAATAAATGAATAATTTTTTTATTATAAAATAATATTATTTTATTAAAAGGGATTCACATTAGTGAATAGTCAATATGAATTTTATATTTTAAATTATGTTATTTTTATTAATTCCATAATTATTAATTTTTTTAAAATAAATGAAATATTAGAGGTGACATGTAGCCGCTAATAGTGGTCATGTCGCCATAGATAATATGATGAATCATGCGAATATTTTCCATGTTTTTTTTCACCAAAATTTTTTAAATGCAATATTAGGGGCGACATGTCACCGCTAATAATATCATATATCGCTGCAAATAATGTTATTGATTAGAAACTTAATTGCTGCAATTATCAACGCCGCCAAAGACATTTCACTGCTAATAATGTTGTCCCCAAAACTCAATCAGTATGTAGTGTGAGATCTTATATCTTGAGAAAGAATATAGGTCATTTTAGTAAACCCGCTATCAATTTTGGAAGAAGAATTATAAAATCTTAATAGTAAAATAACAGAGTGGATAGTTGATGAAATTAAATGTTCTAGCTTTCATCCATTAAATTTGTTAGCAATTGATAATCAATGCTTATGGGTTCGACACTCTACTTATCTACTTTATTAGTTGTTTACGATTACGTATAATTGCATATTGAAATTTCATAACATGTTTTTGGCGCCGTTGTTGGGGACTGTCATTATTAATATGAAAATATTAGATTTGATTATAATTTGGTTTCTTTGACTATAATAATAAAGTTTTTTCTTTTTTGTCTGTCATATCTATTTCAGGCTATCTAGTGGTGTATGTAAAAAACAAGGAATTGCCAACTTGATATCTCTTGACCTTTAAATAGAAAGAACATGAAGACAGAACAGGAAGATGAAGAAAGCAAGGGACAGAATGGCACAAGACCTCACTCAAGGGGCGAACAATGGCGCCAACAACAGGGCAACTGCTGTTGCTTGGGAATTGAACAATAATGCACGAAATTTGAGAGATTATGTACTGCCAATTGTCACGAGAGTACATTCGTGCATTACACCACCTGTGCCTACTGCTAATAATTTTGACATTAAGCCAGCAATCTTCTCAATAATAGCTCAGGCTGCACCTGTCAAACTAACCATGATCTCGTTGCCATGACCATTCTGTTAGGAATTGTGCCCTGAAAGAATATGTAGTAGACATTGTTTTAAGAAATAAATAAATAAATTGAATTTGTTATGCATATATTTTATGGACTATATTATTTTGTGATAATATTTAGTAAATATTAGAACAATTCCTAATTTCATATATGTGATCTCAAACACGTATTGGTACGGGAGGATTGTGTTTGAGATAAATGAACTTGAATAGTTCATAGTAAAATAAAGTTATAGAATCTTTAGATTAATTACTGCAAGTACGGTCCACTAGTATTATGAATACATGTGATCTAGATCCGGATCACTAGTGTAGTAGGACACTTTAGTGGAGGTACTTTATATATTAGAGAATACATAGAACTGGACCAAATATGTTTATTAATACTTAGTTAAATATCGTTTCGAAGTATTAATTAAATATATCAACTAATGATCATATACAAATAGATCTTAATCCTGAAGTTACTATGAACTCCTGTTTATGTTATATGAGTTTTTTGATTCACTTGTTAGGGTCTGTCAAAATGATCTGGCTAGAAACTTTTGTTTTGGGAACTCATTAATGCAAATGGTTGGGGACATAGTACACAGATATGGACTCGTAAGAGATTGAATAATAGTTCTCTTAAGGGTTGATGTAACGTCCTACTACCTTAGATTCGTTACTAAGTGAGTTTAAAATGTGCATTTAACTTGCTAATCAAGAATTTAGGTCAACTGTGTAACTAAACTGTATTAAAATCACATAATTTGAAAATGTAGTCATTCATTGAAAATTATAAAGCGTTTAACACTTGAGATCCCAAAATAATGTTTATAAATATTTACAACTCAAAATATGATTAAAGTAGACTACACGACAAAATAAGATTTGGTACAAAACATCTTCCAAAAGTACCCCTGGCCGTGGCAGCCAGGCAAACCAAACATGTACACGTCGCCTCACGCTCTCCGTACTCATGGTTGGTAGATTTTCCCCTTGCCATTACCTGCACCACAGAGCACCCGTGATCCGAAGCCCAGTAAGAAAACTCCATGCAAATAAATAACATATGCATATCAATCATTCAGCATATAACGACTCTGCCAACAGGCTAAACACATACGGCCATGCCATCCAAGGCGCTTTACCAGGCCCTGGGTTCGTGGTCTGCACTGTGAGGATATCCCAGGTATCCTTCAGGGTCTCACCCTGGCAACTCACACTCTGCGTGCTAAACGCTGCTCCCGGCCCCTTGCCATTCTCGGCCTTCGTCATTCCCGTCCCCTGCTATTCTCAGCCTTCACCGTTTCTGGCTCTTGTCGTTCATTCACATATATGCACACATAGCATAATTAAACAAATACTTAAACATGTATTAACATAATCATTGGGGCTATGCCCTGCACAAAATCATATAGGGTCATGCCCTGCAACACAACTATGGGGCCTCACCCTGCTCTACGGGTACAAAAGTTTTCTTACCTATGTCCCGAGCTTCTTGAGCACTGAAATCCCGAGCACAGTCCTCTAACCCGAGCCTCGTTGCAAACCTAGTCACAACACATACATAGCACTCACGTTACTAACCAATTCATAATCATCTTCCAAAACCAATCCCTTGCTCTCGGGACCTCCCATTTCCCCACACAAGGTAGCGAAAGCATCCCCCGAGCCCCTTGAGCCAAAACCCTAAAAACCCAAAATCCCATCTCCTGAAATTGGCCTAGCGCTATGGCACAGCCCTATAGGGGCCGCGGATCCTAGCAAGCTTCCCTTGCACTGATTCAACCTAGCGTCGCGGCACGGAAGAACAGGGCCGCGGCGCTCATACACGAACCCAGAAAACTGGGTTTTTCCCAACATTTTTCCCGAGCCAAAACTCTTCCAAATCAATACCAAGGGACACCCAAGTACCAATTCAACCTAAAACCCCAGATAAATAATATGGCAACTCAGAAACAACAACAACAACAAGCCCAAACACAACAATCAAACCCAAGAATCACCTGGTGGTTTAAAACTCCACAAACTTAAACAACACTTTACAATATTTAAACCACCTTTCAGAAATCTTAAACCACACCAGTAAATAAACTTCAGAGATACACGAAATTCTTACCTCAATCAGGGATTCGACCTTGAGCTACTTCCAAGTCCAACTCCAAGCTTAAATTATTTGCTTCCCTAGCTGAATTCTCACAATCACTAAGCCACAAATCCAGTTTTCAGCATTCAACCCAAACTCTTGAAACATGCAAGGAGACTCAAAATCAAAGATGAAACCTTACCTCTGAATTAATCTTAACCTATGCTTGACTCTAGTTGCCCCAACTTCAGCCGTGAATTCCTTATTTGATCTTAAAGAAAACTAGCTCTTCTTCTCCTTCCTTCTAGCTTTTGGTTCTCTCTAACCTTCCAGCAGAAAACTCTTGAATAAGCCTAAGTGTAAAATAACGTGAATGACTTCTCCTCAACCAAGGTTATCCTCTCCTAAAGCCAAATCACCATTTTTCCTTTTCCCTTAATAGAATTCTTATACTAACCTCAAGGGCAATTCCGTCATTTCACACAAATCTCCCTGAGTCCTCGAGTATTCCTATAAATCCACATTTAATCCTGACATACCAAATTATTGATAAGCTACTAACCATTACCCAATAATTCTCGAACACAAGTTATATTCCCAAAATGCCCCTAGGCTCCTCCCGAGCTGGGTATTTGACCCCGTTGTGACTTTCTAGCTAAACAGCTCCCTAGGACCGTCTCTGATCGTGCATAATAGATATATCACCACTCACACGTGGTGTCAATCACAATATATACAAATATTACATTTATGCCCTCAGCGGGCTAAAATTACAAATACGCCCCTAACAACCAAATGGGGCCCACATGCATATTTAATTCACCTAAACATGCATTTCTAATCACATATTTATCAAATTCACATATTAACAAAGTAAATCAATTATTGCCCGCTAATCAAGGCCCTAAGCCTTATTAGCAAATTTGGGACGTTACAGTTGACTTTTGGGACTGAAAGGTTATTGAGCTCAAATTCATAATTTAATTATGAATTAACCTTCACTTGTAAAGTCAATGGTACTAAACAATACAAGATATAATTAAAAGGGTAAAATGATAATTTTATTTCTGATTAATTATGAACCATAATTAGAGGGTTAATTTGTATGTAATGATTATATCAATGGAGGCTTTATTATATAAAGTACTCAGTAAATAAAATATCTATAATTACAAGAGTGTAGTTTCATATTTATAGTGGAATAATCATGAGATTAATAAATTACAATTATTTAATTAAAGAGTTTAATTAATAATCTCAAATTTATTGGAGCTTGGAATTATAGGTCCATAGGTCCCCACAGCGGCTCTATCAACAATATTCAAGACAAGATTTGATATAAATGGAAAAATGGTTGAAAGACATATTTAAGAAGAAACTTGTTCTTTGGGCCAAATATGCAATTATGTGATAATAGTGATAAATTAATTAATTACAAATTAATTGTAATCAACAAAATTAATTAATATTTAATTATTCTGTAATTTTGAAATTATGTTAAATAATTAAATTAATTTTTGAAATAATATTAAATAATTAATTAATTATTTTCAAAATTATAATAAATTAAATATTTAATTTCGAATTTTATATTGGTTTTAATTAATTGGTAGAATTAATTAAATATCTTTATTTGAATGGGAGATAATAATGTGATGAGTTCAAATTAGATTTGAATTTAAAAGATTGATATTTATTCAAATAATTAATTATATTTGATAATTAGTTAAAAAGATATTTAATTCAAATTTGAATTAGTTATCATGTTGTTAGATTTTTATCTGACAAAGTAGTTTGAATAAATAATTAAATAAAAATAGAAAAATCAAATATCTCTAAAATATAGGGTGGTACACTACCACACACAGTCGTGTACTGCATAATTTTCAGGGATATATTTTTCAATTTTATTTAATTAATTAATAGAATATTCAAAAATTAGTTTTTGGATATTTTCACTAATAAGATAATTAATTAATTAATTAAAAGATAAATTGTAAATTGGTTACAGATTTATTTTTTAAATTTAAATATTTTCTATTTAAGTTAGACTTATTAGAAAATAATCAGAAGACAAGCATTCGCTCTGTGAAAAAGATCGATACTTTTTTATGTCTCCCTGAAAAGATACAGAACCAATTTCAGGCCTTATTCTCTTGATCTCATGTGTTGAGTAGATTAAGTAGAACCATAAATTAATCATCATTTATTCTCTAAGTGCCCACATTGAGGTGTAGAGAACGTTGTGGAAGATCTTGGTGTGAGTACCTGGGAGCAGCTTGATAGGAAGTTTGTTCAAATTACGAAAAGACAGTAAGAACACTTGATAGGCATCAAGAGGTATATTTTCTATTTACTTGCTTATGATTAATGTGTGTATATTAATGGATCCACATATTTAAAGGTAGTTTAAATATGTTATAAAACTTCTGTTGTACACTGGGCCAACCCACCACCATTCCGCTGCGTATTAGGAAACCCGTTCCTAACAATTGGTACCAGTGTGGTCATTAATCTCTGCATACACTAATTACTATGTGGGCATAATATGCATTCTTATGTTATTGTAATATATGTGAATGAATGGATGTATGTATGATTAAAGTTTATTCTTAAGGGTCGTTGATTATATGGTGTTTTGGGTTTAGGAATTGTTCTTAAATTTCTAGATGATAAATGTAAGCCATTTTGGGCATAGGAATATTTTTTAATTTAAGTTTCTGCATTAAATTATTTGAAAAAATTCTGTAAGGTCCGAGCCCCGGGTTCCGTGCCCAGAAGCCCGAGCCTCGCCTAGTCGTGCGCCCCTGCGCACCTCGCCCAACCGCGCGCTCCGTGCCTGTCGCGTGCACCCAGAACGCCCCTGCGCTTGCGCCTGTCGCACGCACACCGTGTGTAACATCCTGGTTACCCCAGAACAGTTATGGTGAACAGTGAACCGGAAATTTGACCCGCTACCCAAGTCCTTTGGTTAAAAACGTGCTCTAAGTGTTATTAACAGGTTAAGGTGGAAAAACAATAAAAAGGAAAGGATATATTTTATTAAGTATATAATTGCTTATGAGCTTATCAAAACATTTACAAGTTATTTACAACTCAAAATGGTCGCTACTGTTTCAAATTTACAAACCCGTCGACCTAAGCGAAAAAATAGGGTAAACCCCTAGTTCCTCTGAGAACTCCTTGGCCGTGGTGGTCAAGTGGCCGCATAAGTACACATCACCACCTAAGCTCTCCACTCAAGGCTGGGTGAGCTTTTCTTTCCCTTCACCTGCACCACATAGCACCCATGAGCCAAGGCCCAACAAGAAAACATAATACAACATGATATAATATCAACAATGATCATAATAACCATTCAGAACTATCAGTCCAAAACAGATAAGTGACAATCGCAAAAGTCACTAAATTGGGAATAACTCCCTTAAGCCTTGTGACGATAGGGTCACCGGGGCTTAACAGGTAAGTGAATCTTTCACTAGATTAAACAGGATAGGTGCATGGTGACTGGTCACCAACATAACCTTCCTCATGATCATAGAGTCATAACCCTGGAACATCATTCCCTAGCCATGTGACAAGCGGTCACCTGGGCCTTAGACCCTGGCTCTCAGTAACTAGTCTTAGACTAGCCAGGCACTTATAAGTTCATCGACCTTAGGGTCGGTCCAGCATTAATGCCTTAGAGCCATTCAATGCTGATATCGATTAGATCTAATCTTCATTCGGCCCTGCGTTCAAGACGCTTATGCCGTTTCTGACTCTTAGGTCAGTGTCCCTGACTAGTCAGTACCATATACAAGTAAACAACATTCACTAGCATTTAATATGCAATCCATGTCCACATTTATCAATCAACATGCCTCAGTAACAATCACGCATGTCATATATACACAGGGTGCAGTTTTCTTACCTTAGATTTGAGCTAGAATGAATAAAAGAATGACCCTTGAGAACGATAAACTTTTAGTCCTTTAGCGGTCACCTAGTCATAACCAAATACGGGACATTATCAATAAAAATGATCAACATAGGTTCTCAAACCACTATCTAGCCTCTGGGACATCAATCCAAACTAATCCAAGTAGTAAAGACAATCCCAAGGCTTAAAACTACGTTCCCAGGGTCAAAACACACAAACGGGCTCAACCCTGCTCAAGGGCTGAGGCCCTGGCACCTTGGGCCGCGGCCCCCAGCCACCTCAGAAACAAGGGCCGCGGTGCCCAGCAAGGGCAATTTCCCCCACCTGCTTCTTCGAGCTAGGGTCGCGGCACTCCAAGAACAGGGTCGCGGCCCCAACCTAGAACATGCCCAAACTCGTTCTCCAACATCCCAAAGCCTCCAAAATCATGCCTATACATTACCAAATCATCAAATCAAAGTTCCCAAGCTTCCCAATGGTCCAAAACCACCAAAACCCAAGGTTCAATCAAGCCAAAAACTCAATAATTCACAAAGTCCAATTCAAAGCTTAGAAACTCTAAAAACTCAAAACTCAAACTTAGATTACCTTTGATTGGGTTGTTTTCCGTCAAATCCTTCAGTCAAGAAACTTCTAATCTTGCCTAGGATCGCTATGCCTCGATCCTCACTTATTTCCGACTCCTAGAACTCGAGATTTCTTCGAAAAGGCTTCGAACGGTAAAAATGAACTAACGGGGAAGAACGAGAGGTTTTCTAACGTACATTCTATCTGACAAGCTACTTCAAGCTTAAGTAACCTCAAATAAAACCTAGTGCTCGGGACCCCAAAAACACCTCCGGGAACATTATAGTCAAAACTTCTAGAATTTCCTCCTGATCTCAAATAATCCCAATTTATCATCAAATAAACATTCTTATTACCCAATAATTGACCCCGTTATGACAAAACCGCTAATCCATTAAATAGGACCGTCTCACGCCGACTAGCTCAAATATATCTCCATAATAATGGGTTCTCATTCACAAATCACAATATGCACCCAAATACACAAATATACCCTTAACGGACCAAATTATCAAAACACCCTAATATTCAAATGTGGACCCACATGCATGCATATAACATCATATTATAATATAATCCACATAAGCATGCATATATTCATTTAATGACATAATTAAATAGTTATGGCCCTCCCGGCCTACTAATCGAGCCATTAAACCGCATTAGGGATTTCGGGGCATTACACCGTGCGCCCCAACCACACCCTCCAACAGCCGCGCCCCACCGAGCAAGCTCATGCTGAGCCTTAGTGTGTCGCCAGCCCTAGGATTTTTAATCCTAGGGTTTGCACATTGTTATTCATTTAAATTATTGGCCTAATTAATTTTAGCCCATGATTAAAAATTGTTTTATTTTGAATTAATTGTATGATCCCAAATTCAAAACTTGGCCTAATAACTTATTGGGTATTAAAGCCCAAGTTAATTATTCTTAAAATTTGTTTAAAATAATTAAAAGTTATTTTAATTCAAAATTAAATGGATAAATAGCTTAAAGGATCAAGACTACTTGTGAAGGCCCAAAGTTGAAGATAGAGATCTATTTATGTTTTATTTAGTCTCTTACATTTTGTGTATATTTATGCAAGTATTTTAATTTTTCAACATTTCTAGAAATACCCAAGACACCCGGCCCACATTTATTTATTTATTTTTTTAAATGTCTGAATGTGATTAAATTATTTAATACTTTATCATGCATTTTTTACATGCCATACATATAACCCACACAGTATTTAAAATTATGCATGCATCTCATATGAGTAGAAACATGCCTTAGGATTGTCCTTTGTGATTATATGCTTTATGTGATGGACCATATAATAATAAATCTAGTTTTAACTAGTTCAAGAGCATAAATAGATTTTAAAAGTTATTTAATTTCTAGTATTTAATAAAATTATTTTATTAAATAATAAATGATATTCCTATTAATTATAGAAAATTAAAATTTAATTAATTAGGATATAGTTCTATAATTTTTAATTTTACTTAATTGGATTAGTAATTATTAGAATATCATTTGGTAAAAATAAATCACTTTATTTTTACAAACCAATTAAAAAGAATAGGATGTTTTGAGAAAACACGTATTTTAAAATAGTGAGTGGGAGAGGGAGTTATGACAATAAGTCCCATGGTCTCCATTATTAGTTGGCACTGAGGTAGCATGGAGAGGGCCTTGTGGCACCATTTCTTGTGCCCCCCTATGGAAGGCTTCCGACTGTGTTATTCTCAAGGAAAACTTCTTTTTCAAGAATAGGATTTAATGATGTATTTCAAGTTTGACTGGCCCTAAGGCACACTATTGAGTTAAGTCATTGATCTAAAATAATGGGTTACACTCACAAGGTACATTAGGCTTTCGAGCAGATTAGTGTATTCTTGACCAAACAAGCAGTTGTTTATAAGTCAAAAGAGAAATATTAATTTGAGTTTTCACTTATAAATTTGAGAACTTTTCTCAAAATTAATTTGGAATTAGTCTGACCTAGCCTAAGGCTGGTCCATTAATGTTCAAATTAATTAATTGTGGAATTAGTAATTATTTTTTATGTATTCTTTAATTGTTGCATTCATGCATCACGTTTACTATTATGAAAATAAATAATATTTATTATATGCATAAATTCATTTTTGTTTATTTATTTATTTTCAGCAATCATGTCTAGCTCAAATCATGTATCTTCTTTACATTAAAATGAAAAGTTGACTGGTGAAAACTACATGAAATGGAAATCAAACTTGAACGTTGTATTAATATGTGAGAACCACAAATCTGTCTTGACTGAGGAATGTCCTGAAGTCCCTCCTGCTATTGCTGCCAAAACTGTAAGGGAAAAGTTTGATAATTGGATCTTATCAAACAACAAAGCAAAGTGTTAAATGCTTGCAAGTATGAGCGATGTGCTTAGAAAGAAGTTTGAGAACACTGAAAATGCTTATGAGATCTGGGATAGCCTTTAAGATATGTTTGGGCAGCAATCAGATCAGTGCAGGCATGAGGCCACCAGATCATACATGACCGAGAAAATGAAGAAATGAGTTTATGTCAGAGAACATATATTAGACATGATCAATATAATGCACGATGCCATTACCCATGGGACAATCATTGATGAAAGGACTCAAGTAAGCGTTATATTTGAATCGCCTTCTCCAGCTTTTAAAGGTTTCACAACCAACTATGTCATGAACAAATTATCATATAACATGACACAACTATTGAATGAATTGCAATCTTATGAATCTGTTAACAAAGGTTCTGAGAAAGAAGGAGAAGCAAATGTTGCTGATTCTAAGCCATCCTCTTCAAAGACTAAAACCAAAAAGAGGAAAAATGGAAATCGAAAGGACAAGGAGAAAGAGAAAGAAAAAGACAAGAATTCATAGAAGCCTAAAAAGTCATCCAAAGCCAAAGAGAACAAGAACACCAAAAGCTCCAAAAAGAAGACCCCTAAAGGGACTTTTTTTCATTGTGGAGTAGACGGTCACTGGAAGAGAAACTGTACAAAGTATCTTCCTGACCTGAAAGAGAAAAAGAAAGGTAAATTTGATTTACTTGTGTTAGAATCTTGTTTAGTGGAAGACAATTCCTCATCCTGGATAGTAGATTCAGGAGCCATTAACCATGTTTATTTTTCTCTACAGATTCTTAGTTCAACGAGGAAGCTTTCTGATGGAGAGGTGACTATGAAAGTAGGCAGTGGTCAGATTGTCTCTGCAGCAGCAGTTGGAACAGCTCGTATGGAATTTAAGAAGAATAAATTTCTTGTTTTAGAGAATGATTATTATATTCTTGGCTTTTCTAGAAACTTAATTTATGTTTCTATGTTGCACGAACAAGGTTTAAAAATTTATTATAATAATAATTCGATTGTTATTTCAAGATATGGTTTTAAGATATGTTCTGCAAAATCTATTGATGGACTTTATGGACTGCAAGCTAAAGAGAAATCTGCTTATAATTCTGAATTATTTAAAACAACTAATCCTGGATCTATCAAAGGACAAAAGACTGATTCTAATAGTGAAACATATCTGTGGCACTTGAGAAGGGGGCATATTGGTCTAGAAAGAATTAATAGGCTTGTAAATGATGGTCCTTTAAGAGAACTATCTATTGGATCTCTCCCTGTCTGTGAATCCTTTCTAGAAGGCAAGATGACCAAGAGACCTTTCTCTGCTAATGGTTCAAGAGTTGCAGAACCACTTCAGCTGGTACATACGGATGTTTGCGATCCACTTAATGTACAAGCAAGAGGAGGTTATGAATACTTCACCACTTTCATTGACGATTATTGAAGATATGGTTATCTATACTTAATGCAATGAAAATCTGAAAATTTTGGAAAGTTCAAAGAATTTCAAGCAGAGACTGAAAAGCAATTAGCTAAATCACTAAAAGTTCTTTGATCTGATCGAGGAGGAGAGTACTTGGATTTTGAATTCGAGGACCATCTGCGTGAGCATGGCATTCAATCCCAACTAACAGGACCTGGAACGCCACAACAAAATGGTGTTTCAGAAAGATAGAATAAAACGTTATTAGATATGGTTAGATCAATGATGAGTTTCTCATCATAACCACTATCATTTTGGGGCTATGCGATTCAATGTGCTCTATACATATTGATTGTTGTTCCATCTAAGTCTATCCAGAAGACACCCATGGAATTACAGAATGGTTGTAAAGCTAGTTTACACCATTTTCAAATTTGGGGGTGTCCTTGCTTAAAGGAAAGACTGAGAAGTTGAAATCACGCTCTAAGGTGTGCATGTTTGTGGGATATTCCAAAGAGACTAGAGGTGGAATTTTCTATAGTCCTAAAGAAAATAAAACATTTGTATCAACAAATGGAACTTTTCTTGAACATGACTATGTCAATAACCACAAACCTCGTAGTAAGATTGTATTGGAGGAGATGATCTCGAATGAAGTTGGAAAGTCACTAGCAACAACCAATGAAAAACGACAAGAGGAAACTGCTAGTTCTAGTCAGAATAGTAGAGAACCTCGTCGTAGTGGGAGGGTTAGTAAGCAACCCACATGCTATGAACACGAAGTTCAATTGCTTGTGTCTGACACAAACAAAGACGATCCATTGACATTTAAAGATGCAATGAATGATTCAGACAAGGACAAATGGCAAAAAGCCATGAACCAAGAAATGGAATCAATGTATTCCAATTCTGTCTAGGTTCTTGAAGATCCATCTAAGAATATCAAGCTCATTGGTTGTAAGTGGATATTCAAGAAGAAAAGAGGAGTGGATGGGAAAGTAGAGACTTTCAAAGCAAGGCTTGTAGCCAAAGGTTACACACTGAAAGAAGGGGTTGATTATGAAGAAACCTTTTCTCCTGTAGCCATGCTAAAATCCATTTGTATACTCTTGTCCATTACTGCGTGCATGGATTATGAGATTTGGCAAATGGATGTCAAAACAGCTTTTTTGAATGGCTACCTTGACGAAACCATTTACATGTCTCAACTAGAAAGGTTCGAAGTAAAAGGTCAAGAGAAAAAAGTTTGCAAGCTTCTTAGGTCCATCTATGGACTCAAACAAACTTCTAGATCTTGGAATCTTAGATTTGATGACACAATTAAAACGTTTGGTTTTGAACAAAACGTTGACAAACCTTGTGTCTATAAAAAATCAAAGATAGTGTAGTAGTCTTCCTCGTTCTTTATGTTGATGATATATTACTGAGTGGAAATGACGTAACATCATTATCAAAGGTAAAGAATTGGTTAGCTGAGCAATTCCAAATGAAAGATTCGGGAGAAGTCAAGTATGTTCTGGGCATGAAAATTCTTAGAGATAGTCAGAACAAAACTTTGGCACTGTCTCAAGCAACTTATATTGATAAGGTGCTAGAACGCTTTAATATGCAAAACTCCAAAAAGGGTGATATTCCAACCCGTTCTGGGGTATTCCTTTCCAAAGAGAAGTGTTCTGAAACACCTCAGGAAGAGGAAGATATGAGACAGTATCCCTATGCTTCAGCGGTAGGCAGTCTAATGTATGTCATGTTGTGTACAAGACCTGACATTTTTTATGCAGTAGGGATAGTCCGTCATTATCAATCAAATCATGGATTGAGTCATTGGATTGAAGTGAATAATATTCTCAAATATCTTAGAAATGCTAGAGATTATATGCTTGTATATTTAGGTGGAGACCTGAACCCCACTAGTTACACTGATTCTGATTTTCAATCAGACAGAGATAGTCGGAAATCAACTTCTGGATCAATGTTTACTCTTGGAGGAGGATTAGTAGTCTGGCGAAGTATTAAACAAACTAGCATTGCAGACTCCACCATGGAAGCCGAGTATAAAGCATGTAACGACCCAAATTTGCTAATAAGGCTTAAGGGCCTTAATTAGTGTGCCTGGAGGGCATAATGGGAATTATGTGTGATTTTAATGAGTAAGATGCATGATTATAATTTAAAGCATGTTATATGACTATTTGAATATTTGAGATGCATGACTATGTGTATTAGTATGCATGTGGGCCCTGATTAGGTTAGAAGGGCATAATCGTAATTTTGGCCGTTATGGGCATAACTATTTTGATATATGTGATAATTGTCGAGACCACATTATTATGTGGATATATCTTTGATCTGTGACTCGAGATGATCCTAGTGAGCAAAGTAGCGAAAAAGTCATGGCGGGGATTTATACCCGGCTCGGGGTGAGCCTAGGGGTATAAATGGGAATTCAGTGAGTATATTGGGGTCTATTTTGACATTGAGGAATATTATTGGTGATTAATTAGGTATCGGGAATTAAGCGAGAAATATTAGAGACACTTGAGGAGTTAGCGGGAATTGGGTAAAATGACTAAAATGCCCTCAAGTGGGTTAAAGGGTTAGAATTAAAAGGGAGGGCATAATAGTCATTTGGCTTACAGGAGTTAAGTGTTACTAAGGCTTTATGGTAGTGGAAGTTGTAGAAAAATATAGAAGTCTGAGGAAAGGGAGAAAAGAAGGAAAAGGAAGAAAAAGGAAAGGGAGAAAACAGAGCTGGTTTTCTCTAAGGTCGGTTTATGCTTTCTTCATCAATTTCTTGAGAATTTTTGGAGCAAAGCTCAGGGAGGAGAGCTGGGTTAGGCTGAGCGTCAAGAATCCTAAGCTAGGCTTGGATAATTGGCAGAGGTTTAGTAGGAACACCCTAACACTTGAGGTAAGGTTCTATAGTTTCTTCAGTTTCTGGTTTTGGGTTTTGGAACTATGGTGCATAAGCTGAGTTTGATGGGAACTTTAGGGAATTCCGGCCAAAGGTTGAGGGAGAGCAAGCTAAGGAGGTGTAGAGGTTGTCTTGAAATTGAAACCCCATTAAAGGTATGAATTCTAAGCTTCTAACTCTGATGTTTTGACTGGTTTTGCTGAGTTTCTGAGCTTAGGCTCAGCTATGGTGAATTTTGAGTTTAGGGATGCATGTGGTTGGGTTTTGAGTATTTGGGGTGCTTGGGATGAGTGGAGTATGTTCATAAGGTTGTTTTTGAGTTTGGTAAAGGTTTGGAGAAGTTTTGGTTGAGTTTGGTTCGAGGAAATCGCAGGAAGAAAAACTGAGGTGGTGTCTGTCTGTGACTAGCACTACAGCGCTAGCCTTTGGGCGCTGTAGAGCTAGGCCATGCTTGCTGAGGGGATTTCGCTTCTGTTTGTAGCGCTGTAGCGCCCTCCAATGAGCGCTGTAGCGCTGCCCTACTTTCAGAAAGGGATTTTAGGGTTATTTGCATGGGTTTTTGACCAAGGGTTTGGGGTTTGATTCCACCACCTTGTTTGGTGGAACTAGGACTTCCTGGAGTCTCGGGATTGGTCCCGAGGCTAGGTTTTGGACTTGAGGTTTGATGATGACTTTGGCCTATGGTTGTGTTTAGATGAGCGCTAGGGCTCGAGAGGGATCGTGCTCAAGGAGTCGAGTGATCAAGGCTAGCAAATCAAAAGGTAAGAAAACTGCACCCGGTTATATGTTTGTGATGGGACTAAGTGCTCCCGATATTGTATCATGTCAATGATGGTATCATGCCATGGGACATGTGATAGCGGCCTAAGAGTGCCGTGCACAATAATTGCACACAGGGCGCGGCTTGGCCACTGGTAGCCAAGGACAACTTAATATTCACTAAGCTCGGTTTAAGCGGGCCGGAGTCAGTGGGATAACGGAGGGAGCGGCCTGAAGGCGCTAGCCCTAGTTATCATTTGTGAACTGATATATGATATGAGTTGATATGTTTAGTATGTTGAATACTTGATTATACTGAATGATTATATGGTTGAGAACATGGGATGCAATATGAGATATTGATTTGCCTGTTGATTGCTTATGCTCTGTTGTTGTGCTTTCTTGTTGGGCCTTGGCTCACAGGTGCTACGTGGTGCAGGTAAAGGCAAAGGCAAGCTGGACCAATCCTGAGATGGAGAGCTGCAGGGTTGAATGTACATAGCCAGCTGTTCGATCACCATGGTCGAGGAGTGGATCAGGACAGGGATTGCCTATCTGTTTGTTTTGCCTTAATATGGTTTGATAATGTATTTAAACCTTATGACTATTGTAAATGATCTTTAATCTTAATATTTTTGGGATCCCGTGTAAACAAGAAACATCTCTTTATAAGAATGTGACTTTTGAGACCAAAACGTTTTAACCCTAGTTCCTTTATAGTTTCGATAACACGCTTTTGATTAAACGACTTGATTAGCAAGTCTAGCACTTTATAAACACACAGTGTAACGGCCTTGGCTATCCAGGGCGTTACACAGCAGCTTATGAAGCAGTTAAGGAGGCTGTGTGGCTCAAGAAGTTCTATTCCGATCTGGAAGTAGTGCCAAATGTGGATAAGCCACTAGTCGTATACTATGACAACAGTGGGGCAGTGACTAACTCAACGGAACCATGGAGTCACACGAGGGGAAAGCACATCGAGAGGAAGTATCACTTTCTTAGAGAGATAGTTCATCGAGGAGATGTTGTAGTTATGAAGATAGCTTCAGAGCATAATCTTGCAGATCCTTTCATAAAGACTTTATGCATAAAATCTTTTAAGGAGCATGTAAGAAACATGGGAATTATAGATATGTCTCATTTGCTTTAGGGCAAGTGGGAGATTGTTGGGAATTATGCCATGAAAGCATATGTAGTAGACATTGTTTTAAGAAATAAATAAATTGAATTTGTTATGCATATATTTTATGGATTATATTACTCTGTGATAATATTAAGTAAATATCACAAAAAATTCATAAGTTCATATATGTGATCTCAAACACGTATTGGTACGGGTCGATTGTGTTTGAGATAAATGAACTTGAATAGTTCATAGTAAAATAAAGTTAAGGAATCTTTAGATTAAAAACTGCAAGTATAGTCCACTAGTATTATGAATACATGTTATCTAGATCCGGATCAGTAGTGTAGTCAGACACTTTAGTGGAGGTACTTTATATATTAGAGAATATATAGAACTGGACCAGATATGTTTATTAATACTTAGTTAATTACCGTTTCGAAGTATTAATTAAATATATCAACTGATCATGATATACAAATAGATCTTAATCCTGAAGTTACTATGAACTCTTGTTTATGTTATATGAGTTATTTGATTCACTCGTTAGGGTCTGTCAAAATGATCGGGCAATAAACTTTTGTTTTGGGAACTCATTAATGTAAATGGCTGGGGACATAGTATACAGATATGGAATCTATACCTTCTCATAAGAGATTGAATAATGGTTATCTTAAGGGTTGACTTTTGGGGCTGAAAGGTTATTGAGCTCAAATTCATAATTTAATTATGAATTAACCTTCACTTGTAAAGTAATGGTACTTAAGGAAACAATATATAATTAAAAGGGTAAAATGGTAAAATGGTAATTTTATTCTCGATTAATTATGAACCATTTTTAGAGGGTTAATTTGTATGTAATGGTTATATCAAAGGAGGCTTTATTTTATAAAGTACTCAGTAAATGAAATGTCTATAATTACAAGAGTGCAGTCTCATATTAATAGTGGAATAATCATGAGATTAATAAATTAAGATTATTCAATTAAAGAGTTTAGTTAATAATCTCAAATTTATTAAAGCTTGGAATTATATGTCCATGGGTCCCCACGGCGGCTCTATCAACACTATTCAAGGCAAGAGTTGATATAAAGGGAAAAATGGTTGAAAGACATCTTTAAGAAGAAATTTGTTTTTCGGGCCAAATATGCAATCATGTGATAATAGCGATTAATTAATTAATTATAAATTAATTTTAATTAACAAAATTAATTAATACTTAATTATTTTGTAATTTTCAAAATTATTTTAAATAATTAAATTAATTTTCGAAATTATAATAAATTCAATATTTAATTTCAAATTTTATATTGGTTATAATTAATTGGTAGAATTAATTAAATATGTTTATTTGAGTAGGAGATAATAATTTGATAAGTTCAAATTATATTTGAATTTAAAAGATTGATATTTATTCAAATAATTAATTATATTTGATAGTTAGTTAAAAAGATATTTAATTCAAATTTGAATTAGTTATCACGTTGTTAGATTTTTAATCTGGCAAAGTAGTTTGAATAAATAATTAAATAAAAATAGAAAAATCAAATATCCCTAAAATATAGGGTGGTACATGACCATACATAGTCCATGGACTATGTGTGGCGTGTACTGCATAATTTTCAGGGATAGATTTTTCAATTTTATTTATTTAATTAATTAATTAATGGAAAATTCAAAATTATTTTTTTGGATACTTTCATTAATTAGATAATTAATTAATTAAAAGATGAATTGTAAATTGGTTAAAAATTTATTTTTTAAATTGAAATATTTTCTATTTAAGTTAGACTTATTAGAAAATAATCAAAAGACAATCATTCACTCTGTGAAAAAGAACGATACTATTTTATGTCTCCCTGAAAAGATACATAACCAATTTCAGGTCTTATTCTCTTGATCTCATGTGTTGAGTACATTAAGTAGAATCAGAAATTAACTATCATTTATTCTCTAAGTACCCACACACTTCTTGAGGTGTAGAGAACGTTGTGGAAGATCTTGGTGTGAGTATTTGCTCCCAGCTTGGATAGAAAGTTCGTTCAAATTACGAAAAGGCAGCAAGGACATTTGATATACATCAAGAGCTATGTTTTCTATTTACTTGCTTATGATTAATGTATGTATATTAATGGATCCGCATATTTAAAGGTAGTTTAAATATGTTACAAAATTTTTGTGGTACACTGGGCCAACCCACCACCATTCTGTTGCGTATTAGGAAACTCATTCCTAACACATTCGGCGTGTGGAGGATATACCTGATTGGGTCACTGCCTATGGGGAAAGGCGGAGTATGTTATGTTGTGGTCCCAGTGGACTATTTCACTAAGTGAGCTGAAGCTGAATCGTTAGCAACAATAACATCGAATAGTGTGCTAGATTTCGTGGTGAAAAACATCATTTGTCGATAAGGACTCCCATGAAAAATCGTGCATGACAATAGGACTCAGTTCGATAGCAACATGTTTACAAACTTCTGCAAAAAGCATGGGGTTATCTAAAAACTTATCTTCAGTCGCATATCCACATGCTAATGGACAAGTGAAAGTAGTAAACAAGACTCTAATGGTGAGCTTAAAGAAGAGAATGGAGGACACTAAAGGGTTATGGCCCGAACAGCTCCCACATGTACTTTGGGCATATAGAACAACTCACTGCAAGTCTACTGATCATACCTTGTTCGTATTGACATACAGAAGTGAAGCTACACTTCCAATCTAAGTTTTAATAACATCCCATAGGCAAATAACTTTCGACCAAGAGTAAGACCACGAATTTTTACGAGCATCCCTTGATCTGCTAGAAGAACATCGAGAAGCATCACAACTTTAGCTAGCATAATACCAACAGAAAGTATCTCAGTATTTTAATATAAAAATCAAAGAAAGGAAAATCAAGCTAGCTAGGGGATTTGGTATTAAGAAGAGTGTTTCTGGTGAAAAAAGATCCTAAGGATGTTGTGTTAGGATAGAACTGGGAAGGACCATACCAAATCGTGGAAATCTTGCACAAAGGGACATTTAAGTTGGCTCGGTTGAACAAAGAAGTAGTTTCGCGGACTTGGAATGCACTTCATCTTATAAAATATTACCAATGATTGTGTATTTCGAGTTTAAATATTTTACCTTGATTATAAGACTTATTTATAAAAGCCATTCTTTTTTTTTTTTTTTTGTATAATGAATTAAATTCAATGGTTTTTGTGTTGTTTAAACACGGTACCAATATTTTATCAACTTTGTATATTAACTTATTAAAAGTGATCCAGAATATTACTAAATTTTGATCGCTCGGGGGGCACATATGTATGATTTTACACTTAGTACACTTTTAAGTCTTTCAAAAATTCTGGTTAGCATAGAACTTGGAAATGAATAATTTGGTAGCTTGTTTGAGCCCAAGTATTCATAATAATTCAGAACAAAACTAAGTTAACGAGAAAAATCAAAGCAATAATGCTTGAATAATAACAGGTAAGCTATTAAGCTATAAAAATATTAGATCTAACTAGGTATACGACTTGAATAATAATAGGGCGGATATTAAGCACATAATTATGAAAACAACTCGTTCTAAGAGATTTCCTACAACTATAAAAAAAAAAATTCACAAGTATAAATATAGTTAAAGGAATCTTATCAAAGGCAAGAGTAATAAGAATTCAGAACGAGAAAATTAACCTCGAGCAAGCAAAAATGGCATATTGTCTCGGCCTCAAGGGCCTAATTACAAGGGATATTATAAATCCCATAAAAAATACAATTGAAAAAGAAAAATAATCTTTCTCGTTGACCCTAAGCATCAACTCCAGCTCGTCTAGAAGTGTAACGACCCAAAATCGCTAATAAGGCTTAGGGTCTTGATTAGTGTGCCAAGAGGGCATAATTGGTTTATATGTATGTTTAATTGGTTAAATGCATGACTACTTGGCATTCGTGATTAATATGATTAATGTGATTATATAGGTATGTTATGAGCATGTTTATGAGTATTAAATATGCATGTGGACGCTTTCTAGCTTATAAGGGCATATTGGTAATTTTTGGCCAGTTGAGGTCATAAATGTGATAAATGATTGAGACCACATTAATATGTGGATATATTTGTAGTATATGGCTTGAGACGGTCTTAGTGAGCGGATTAGCGAAATAGTCATAGTGGGGTTTAATACCTGGCTTGGGGGGAAGCCTAGCCTAGGGGTATTTTTTTGGGAATTTAGAGAATATTTTGGGATTTATTAAGTTTTGACTAAGTATTTGGTGATTAATTGGAGGCAACGGGTTTAATTATCTAATAGTAGGAACACTTGAGGAATTAGGGGAGCTGGGAGTGGAATGACCATTTTACCCCTAGGGACAATTTGAGGACTAATAAGCTATGATGGGCAAAATAGTATTTTTAGGGGTTAAAGGATATACCTCAGGGGATTCTAGACTTAGCCACAAATCACCTAAATACACTCAGTTCACTCTCATCTCTCTCCATTTCACATTTTCCTCTCTCAAGAAGCCTAAGGGGATTTCTAAATTTTGAAAGGAAGCTAAGGTAAGCAAGTTGGGACTTAAAGTTGATTCTTGGCTGGCTTAGACTGAGCAATTAAGTTGAGAGGGGGCAGAGGATTGTTGGGGAAACTCAAGTTGTAACTGAGGTAAAATTTTCATTTCTTCACCTTTCAATTTTTGATTGGGTTTAGATAGAGTTATAAGTGCATGGTTAGCTTCTGAATTTGGGGTTGTGGTTTTGTATTTAAATTGGGTGATTAAAAGTCTTGAATGCATGGCTTAGCTTGGTTTTTGTTGGGGGGTTTTGCTGAGTTTTAATTTTGGGAAAATTGGCTGGGGAAAGTGTGATGAAAACCCAGGAATTCTGGGCACGAGGGGGCGTGTCGCAACCCTAAGGGGGCAAGTCGCGGCTCGCCTCCCCCCTGAAGCTTAAGGATTTAGCCTCTAACTTGGGGCGCGCTGTGACCTTTAGGGGCAGGTGGGGGCCTGCCTAGGGGTTTTTGCCTTAGGTTGGCTCTCGGTTTAGTAGAAATCGAGGTCCCAAAGTCTAGTTTTTGTATCCTAAGCATTTATTTAGATTAAAAATTGATTATTACCCATTGGCCACTATGAATAGGTTTATCGTTAAGGATCAGGACTGAGGATCGAGCACGGGACCGTTCTATATCCTCCGCTCGTAATTCAAGGTAAGAAAATTGCACCCCTGTGTGGTTGTGAACGGGACTGAGATTCCCAATTATTAATTTCGTGTACTATGTGCTTATAAGATTGATGTGATATACAAGAATGACTGGCTTAAGGGAGTCAGGGCTGATGGTAAGTGTATTGAGCGATCCGGCCTAAGCGAGACGGGGCCAGCTAGATCAGCAGGGGGCTCGGCCTAAGTGTACCAACCCTAATTATTTGAGAACATAAGATTATGTGTTTATCATTGATTGGTTGAATATTTGTACCCTTTTTATGTTTGAATAAGATAAGCTTGATTGAATATTCTTATTGTTACATTTTTTTGTTGTTTCTGGTTTTCTTGTTGGGCCTTGTCTCGCGGGTGCTACGTAGTGCAGGTAAAGGCAAAGGCAAGTTGTACCAACCATGAGTTAGAGAGCTCTGGGGGTAGAGTGTACATAGTCAGTTGCTCAACAGCCACAGCCGAGGGAAAGTACAAAGAGAGAGGCCTAAAACTTGTATTTTTCCATTAGAGTGGTTGTTGTTTGTATTTAAACTTTTAAGAATTGTAACTATCACTTGTACCTTGTTTTTGGGATCCCATGTCTTAAGCATCCGTTTTAATGAAAATTAACTGTTTATGTTCAAAATCTTTTAACCCTAATTTGATGGTTGACCTTAGGATCATGTTTTTATTCAAATGATTTGATTAGCAAGTCTTACACTATTTCAACTACACAGTGTAACGGTCTTGGTTATCCAGAGCGTTCCAACTTGGTATCAGAGCGGTCTAGGTTTAAGGGTTCCTGAAGATTGGTTGGGCATGACACTCGCCGTTAAAGAAAAGGTCGACTCAGGGTTTGGTAACTGTATATACGTGATTATATGTTTAAATACTTAAATGAAATATAAATGTTTTAATCTGTGTGATTAATAGGGTGCATGAGATACTGATAGGGCCTGGCCCTTGACTGCTGTGTGATTATTATGAGGCATGTTTATTAGCATTGCTGCTGTATGTGAATGAATATTTGAATAATTGTTTGTATCTTGGTTGCTTGCGGTTGGTTGAGTTTCAATGGTGGACTATGGAAAGATTGTTAAGCTATCATCATTGCTTGACCGCCGAGTCATTGATTGCAGATAAACTTTGATAACTATGCGTCTAAGGCAATCTATATGATTAGACGGCACAGGGTCTGAGGTTAGATATGATGATCAGGGCCAGAACCCTCTGCCAGTTCATGAGAACTGGCAGCAGATACTTGCAGACATGGAAGCCCGGTTACAAAGTCAAGAAGAGAAGATCCATCTTCTGAGACAGCAGGCTCTGTTGGGGAGTGCTGCACCTATTGTGCCACCTACTATGGCACCAGTTATACAGACACCCGAGGTTGGGAACAGGTGGGAGCCACTATATGAGCGGCTCAAGAGACAACATCCTCCAACTTTTGAGGGAGGACCAGATCCACTAAAGGTTGAACAGTGGATGAGTATGATCATTTCTATCCTAGATTTCATGAGGGTTGAAGGTAATGACAGGGTGGCCTGTGCCACCTATATGTTTAGAGAGGATGCCCGTATCTGGTGGGAAGTGGCATCACAGACCAGGGACATTTCTACCTTGAGTTGGGATGGGTTCAGAGATCTGTTCAACTAGAATTATTACAATGTTTCCACCAGGGCAGCAAAGGTAAATGAATTCACAAAGCTGGTATAGGGCAACATGACAGATACAGAGTATGCCTTGAAGTTTGATAGGCTGGCGAAGTTTGCATCAGATTTGGTACCTACAGATGCGGCCATACAGGACAGGTTTACTCGAGGGTTCAATGCTATGATAGCCCGGGAAGTGAGGATTACCTCAGTACCTAGGCAGATGCCTTATGCCCAGGCTGTTGAGAAGGCTCTTACCACTGAAGAGGTAAAAAACAAGAAGGGAGAACGTTGTGAGACGGGATGTTCGCAGTGTTGGGAAAAACTTATACATGATCTTTATTTATTTTCATGTAGATCTAATATTGAACAAATTAATATGAGACAACCTAGAACATGTTTCTAAAATTGAATTCAAAGAGAAATAATGATAAGAATACTTACATTATACACAGCGGAATAATAGAGTCCTTCCTTCAGTATCTCTAACTCTTGTATTTGTGTCGCAGAGTATTACCAAGAAACAAAACCGATCTTCAATTTTCTTCACAACCTTCCAAAGTATCCTTAGAATCACCTAGACTAGAGTGGGCAATTCTCAACACATAAGATAGATGCATAGAGAAGAAGAGAAAAGAACAATAAGGCTTAGAAAATGACTTATGTTTAGAGAGAATCTAAAACCTATCAGAAACTTGTGTTTTGAATTATGTTTTCAACTCTCTCTAAGCATTCCTTTTATAGACTCAATTAGGTCATTTATTTAATTAAAAAATAAGAATAGCCAATTAACAACCCTAGGTTGAAATTATCATGGGCCTTAGGCCCGTGAAATTTCCCATTTGATTATAAGCCCTTTGGACTTAAAATCAAGGCATATATTATTTTCTATTGACTTAATTAATTAAATAATTATTTAAATTCTTTATAAAATTAATTATTTATAATTTGAGCTATAACATCCCAAAATTACCTAATAAGGCTTAGGGCTTTGATTAGGGGGCCGAGATGGCGATATATGGAATTACGTGTTTAATTGCTATATTAGTTGTAAATATGTGAATTATGTGATAATATGATTAAATTCGCATATTTAGGGATATTAAATATGCATGTGGGCCACTTCTTATTAGAAGAGCAATTTTGGTAATTTGGCCCGTTGCGGGCATAATTGTATTTATATGCATATATGTGATATATGTGGAAGACCGCATTATTATGTGAGTGTATTTGGGTTACTCGGCATGAGGCAATCCTAGGGAGCAAGCTAGCGGAAAGTCACAACGGGACCCAATACCCGACTCGGGGCGAGTCAAGGGGTATTTTGGGTATTAGATATTTGATTGGGTTATCGGGTTTTGAAAATAAATAATTGGAGATATATTTGAAGTTAAAGAGTCTAGGAGGGAATGTTGGGGAAATTTACCATTTTGCCCTCGGGGATGTTTTTGGCACCCTGAGCCTTGGGATTAACTTAAATGACTTAAGTTAGAAAACAAAAGACAAAAGAATAGAAACACTTGGAAGCTGCCTAAACTGAATCTCCCTCTTTCTCTCTCATTTTCTTCAAGCTTTGAGTTGTTTATTGAAGATTAAGGAATTTTGGGATAGGATCACTTGAGTTGGAGCTCAGGACTTGGGGGATTAACTCAGTAACAATTTGTTGATTCATTCTTCGCAGAGGTAAGCCTTGAATTATGAGTTTTGATAATTTAATTTTGTGTTTTCTTGGCTGGTTTTTAGTGTTCTTGAACTCTTTAAGTTTATGAATTAAGTTGGAGTTTTGATGAGTTTTGAATCTAGTTTTCTGTTGGGTTTTGTTGCTGGGAACATATTAGAGTTGTTGTGCTGGTTGAATTATGTTATTGGTATGATTTTGGGTTAAATTGGTTGGGATTTGGCTGTTGAAAATGGATGTTTTTCTGGGTTCGAAGGGGTCGAGCCGCGGCTCTGTTCTTGGTGTGTCGTGGCCCTCTAGAACAGATGGGAGCTAGGGAGGGCTCTACCGTGAGGGCGTGCCGCGGCGCCTCTTAGGCTGGGTCACAACGCGCGTCTGGTGTCTTGGGGAGGCTGAGCCTCTGGTTGAGGCAGGCCGCATCACAAGAGCATGGGGGCACGACTCTTAGGGGGTTTTGGACCCGAAGAAGATTTTGACCGCGAGAACTCAACCTTAGGGGCTCGGGATTGTTTCCATTACTCGGTTTGGTGGAACCCGAGGCCCCGGAGGCTAGGACTTGGTCCAGAAGCCTTTGATCGCTCAATATTAATGGAATCCTATTTTATGGTTGTGACTTAGGGTATTGCTAAGGGCTCAAAACTGGGATCGTGCTCGAGGGTCGTTCTTATTTGCGCTTGCTTGGACCAAAGGTAAGAAAACTGCACCCAGAAATTGTTGTATGTGATTAGGGCCCGTTTATTGTATATTAATATTATTAGGGCTTGGGCCCCACGATTTGTTATGTTAGGCTATTATTCTAAATGATTGTCGATAAATGCTTAAGTGCTTATATTCGTTACATGAATTCTATGGTTAGGGCATGTGGCCCCGTTATATGAATATGCTTAGTCTTATGAAAATAGTTATCCAAAGGGATTATGTGATTAGCATGAACATGTGGTGAATTTGTCCGGATGTACCTATCCACATCTGTTTCTTATAAGTAAGGTATGTAATCCTGGATCAGGGCTTGACTTATGAGTCAAGGATGGCAATAGCGCGCTGTGCCCTGGTCAAGAGGGATCGGCCTAAACCAACAACGTACTATTACGTTGATTGACTCTAAGGACGATGGTGAACCATGGGGGTTGGCCTAGCTCTATGGCTAGTGAGACAGAGCTAAGGGCGAGGCCCCAGGTGACTCTATGGTCACGTAGCTAGGGCATAGGCCTGGAAAGTGGCTTAAAAGCCATCTGAATAGGGCAGTGGCCCCAAGTTGAACCAGCGATCATGTGATTGTACTTAAATGATATTGGCTTTGAATTAATGTTACTGAATTCTATTGAATTGTTACTTTAAAGTTATATTTTTTGTTGTTGCATGTTTTGGTTTTCTTGCTAAGCCTCGGCTCACGGGTGCTTTGTGGCGCAGGTAAGGGACAGGGAAAGCTTGACCAGCCATGAGTTGGAGAGCTTCGGTGGCGGCGTGTACATATGTGGCTGCTCGACCATCACAGCTGGGATTACCTCAGAGGAACTAGGTTTACCGCCCTGTTTTGCCGCTTAGGTCGGCTGATGTAACTTTTGATAAGTATTTACTCTTTTTAACAGTGAGTTGTAATATTTTGGGATCCTATGTTATATACAACTTTTGGAATAAAAGTCATTGGTTCTTTGACCAAAATTTTAACCCTAACCCTTGTCATTAATCTTAGTTACACATTTTAAGCCAAATGACCTAATTAGCAGGTCTGACACAATTTTAATTACACAGTGTAACTGTCCTGGATTAGGAGGGCGTTACATGAACCTTGATTTAAATTTATTTATTAATTTAGATACCAATTTATCTTACTTAATAAATATGCCCTAATTTCTCTTTTCTTCTCAAAATTACATAGCTCTCTGAAACTATCCAAAATTGACCTGGTCAACTTTGATAATTCTAATTGATAATTAAATCAATTAATTGAGACTATTTATATGATTTTATCCAAGGTACAGTGGGGACCATGGGCCTATGAAATCATGCTCCAATAAGTTATCATAAATCTAACAAATAAATTTACTAACTTATTAATTCCTCGTGATTCCACTAAAGACTCAGAATTGCACTCTTGAATTCATAGAATGCTCTATAAGAAATATAGATACGTTATTAATTATCCATTGTTACAACCATAATTGTCACTCAATCCTCTATAAACAGTCTACAATGAGATGGGACTAAAATATTGTTTTACCCCCTCATTGTATTTTATCCTTAAAACACTTAGTTCCTTGTAAATGATATTTCAGTAAACTAATATTAATTACTGAAATGAGATATCTATCGTTTATCACCTTGAACTAATTTAAAAGGAAACCATCATTTCACTTGTTCATCATAAGCTATAGATGTTCATATCTGTGATTAACACTTCCACTCAATTATACTACTGAGTTCCCAAGATGTAAGTATGGGCTAGTTCGTAGGGTAAGCTGATAACGAACAAGTCAAATAACTCAAATAATACAATACGTTAGAATACTAACCACTCCAAATTGAGATTGAATTGACCTATGGTCAACTATATGATATGACTAGAATAGATAATAACGGTATGTGTAACGTACCAAATTTCCTAGTAAGGCTTAGGGCCCTGATTAGGGGGCCAGGATGGCAAATTATGGAATTATGTGATTATATGATATTTATGTGTATTATCATGTGATTATGTGAATAATATTATAATATCACTTGATATGCATGTTTAGATGTATTAAATATGCATGTTGGCCCATTTCTGTTTAATTGGGCAATTTTCATAATTTGACCCGTTATGGGTATATTTGGCATATATGTGGTATGTGTGTGGTACTACATTATTATATGGTTATGTTTGGGTTACTCGGCACAAGATGATCCTTGGGAGCAAGCTAGTGGGAAAGTCACAACGGGACCCATACTTGACTCGGAGTGAGTCAAAGTATATTTTGGGTATTTAGCACATTACTGGGATATTGGGTAATGGGAATAAATATTTGATGATAAATTGGGAGTTACTAAGATCAGGGGGAAATTCTGGAAATTTTGGCTATTTTAACCTGGAGCATTTTTGGGAGACCGAGCATTAGGATTTGCTTGAGGTTACTTAAGCTCGAAGTAATTTGTTAAAATTATAAAAGAACGTTTAGAATGTTCTCTCTCCCTCTCGTTACCTTTTCGACACCCATTTGCATTTTCAAAGGAAACTTGAGTTTTAGGACTTGGATTCAAGCAAGGACCGAGCCATAGTGATTCTAGAGAATATTAGAAGCTTATTAGTCGGAGGATTTAGTTGGGAAATGACTCAATCAGAGGTTATCGCTAGGAGATTTGAAACATGATCGTATTTGAGGGTCATTTATTGGTAACCTTTGCTTGGACTAAAGCTAAGAAAACTGCACCCAGTATGTGATGCATGCGATACATGTGATTATGGCATGGCATGAATATTGAATATGGAATTGATCAGAGCTCGAGTCTCTATAAATGTGCATGATCATAATTATGTTGGTGAATGTTGAGTAAGCATGCTGAAAACCTTATATTTGGATATTTGACATATGATATATGCCTGGTTGCATTGCTTACTTGTGAGTGGCACTGACTCATTAGTCAGAAACGACATTGGTGTTAGTACTGGTCGTGAAGTCTTGACTTATTAGTCATGATCGGCAATAGTACTGAGCGCTGGTCGTATGGAATTGGCCTACGAGTCTAAAGTGGCATTAGCGTATTGAATGCATAGCCAAAATGATTAGATATAATCAACATAAGCATTAAATGCTTGACCGACTTAATGGTCAAAGAAAACTAAAGTGCTTGTCCTGTCTAAAGGCTAGTTACTTAGAGCTAGGACCAAAAGGCCTAGATGTCTGAAATATCACATGGCTTAGGGCGCAGAGCCCCAGAGAGTGACTCATTAGTCACCTACCCAGAGAGTGACTCATTAGTCACCTACTCATAGATTGACTCATTAGTCATCTAATCAGGGCACGGGTCCCAAGAGATAGACTCATTAGTCATCTAATTAGTGCGCGGGTCCCTAGAGATAGACTTTTTAGTCATCTAATTAGAGTGCGGGTCCCCAGAGATAGACTCAACAGTCATCTACTCAGGGTGCAAGACCCCATAATCATTTATTTGTACTTGCCTGCATGTGTGAATAGGGTTATTACTCCTAGGCATGCTTATTATGGTTTAGTGACATGTTCTTATCTGTTTATGAGCATGTTGAGTTTTCTTGCTGAGCCTCGGCTCACAGGTGCTATGTGGTGCACATAAAGGCAAAAGAAAGCTGGACCATCCTTGAGTTGGAGAGCTTAGGTGACGATGTGTACATATGCGACTGCTCGACCACCACGGTCGAGGGTTTAAAGAGGTACTAGGGTTAAACCCTATTTTGCTGCTTAGGTCGACTGATTGTAAATATTTTATTGTAATTAACTTTTAAAATATATTTTTGGATCCCAATGTATACAGTAAACATTTTAGTCAAACGTTGTATCTTTGACCAAAATTTTTAACCCTAAGTTGTTAATCACACTTAGTTACATGATTATGGACAAATGACTCGGTTAACAAGTTTAGCACTGTTTAAAATGCACAACGTAATGGTCCTTGGGTAGTAGGGCGTTGCAACTTGGTATTAGAGTCTTGACCCAACCAGAAGTGTTGCCAACGGGGGTCGGACCCCAAAGGGGGTGATTGTGACAGTCAGTATCCCGTGATCCGTAGGGGGAAATACCGGGTAAAGTTGTGCAATCCCACATCGCCTGGGGAAGGTCAAGTGTGATGATTCTAAGACTATGTAGGAATGGGACTACATAGTTGAAGATGGCTTAAATGGATTGATGGGTACTACCTATGCCAACAAGATGCATCTTCTTTTCGGTAGACCATTACTTGAGAACTCCAAAGTTGAGCGTGCTTGACCTGGAGTATTCTCATGTTGGGTGACCTCATGGGAATTTTTCCCAAGAAGTGAGCGAGTGAGGACAAAGCACGCTGGAAAGACTCGTGTTGGTTTGCATGGCTAGTCATTATTCCAAGACGCAGCCATAGTGACGTGGGGAGTCACAAATGGTATCAGAGCGAGCCAAGGTTAAGGATCCTATAGACAAGCTGGGCATGTACACTCGTCACTAAAGACATGTTTCACTCAGGGTATGGTAACTATTTATGTGGTTATGTGCTTAACTGCTTAAATTGAATGTAAATACTTTACCTAAACGCTTTATTAGGGAGCATGAGATTCTAATAGAGCCTGGCTCTTGATTATTGATATGATTATATGATTAGCTGCTCATTGAATATATAAATGTGTTATTTGCATGCTGGAGTTGAAAGCATGGTATGTATGTTGTAAGAGTAGGGGTTATGAATTGATGTATGAATGTTGTGGGCGTATTAGTACTGTAGTGGTTTGTGAATGCGGTATGGTATGATTGTTCCTGTGGGGAAGGCTTTTGAATATGCTCATCATGTTTAATGGGTCAAGTTATTGACTGCAGACTTATCAGAGGTTATGTACCAAAGGCAGTTAATGAGACCTGGTGGTGGTTATACCAAGGTTGGGAATTACAGCCAGGGTTTGAGTTCATCACAGGCCCCTCATAATTTCTAGCAGGTGTTTACAGATATGCAATTAAAATTACAGAGGCAAGAGGAAGAGATTAAGTGTTTGAAACAACAGCAGGTCATATAGAATTAACCTATGAGTCAAGAGCGGCATTAGCGTATTGAACACAGAACCAAAATGATTAGATCTAATCAACATGAGCATTAAATGCTTGACCAACCCAATGGTCAAAGAAAACTAAAGCGCTTGTCTAGTCCAAAGGCTAGTTACGTAAAGCCAGGGCCAAAAGGACCAGGTGACTGAAATATCACATGGCTTAGGGTGCAGAGCCCCAGAGAGTGACTCATTAGTCACCTAACCAAAGAGTGACTCATTATCATCTAATCAGGGCACAGGTCCCCAGAGATAGACTCATTAGTCATCTAATCAGGGCATGGGTCCCCAGAGATAGACTCAACAGTCATCTACTCAGGGCGTAGGACCCCATAATCATTTATTTGGACCTTCCTGCATGCATGAATAGGGTTATTACTATTAGGCATGCTTATTATGATTTAGTGACATGTTATTATCTATTTATGAGCATGTTGAGTTTTCTTGCCGAGTCTCGAATCACAGGTGCTATGTGGTGCAAGTAAAGGCAAAAGAAAGTTGGACCATCCTTGAGTTGGAGAGCTTAGGTGATGATGTGTACATATGCGGCTGCTCGACCACCACAGCCGAGGGTTTGAAGAGGAACTAGGGTTAAACCCTATTTTCCCGCTTAGATTGGCTAGTTGTAAATCTTATATTGTAATTAACCTTTCAAATATATTTTGGGATCTCAATGTATACAGTAAACATTTTAGTGAAACGTTGTACCTTTGACCAAAATTTTTAACCCTAACCGTTAATCACACTTAGTTATACGATTATGGCCAAATGACTCAATTAGAAAGTTTAGCACTGTTTAAAATGCACAACGTAACGGTCCCTGGGTAGTAGGGCATTACAGTATGTTTACTTATCCAATCTACTGTCAATATCAGTCTTGTTTGATGTAACAAATACATCTGATCTTATCTACTTTGCTAATGTTCTTCAAAGAACATAACACTACAATGTGTAAGTAGATCATATCGTTGATTGGCAAGTTAGTGTAGATCCTGTGCACTGACTAATCTTAAGACTAACTTATTTTGAACATATAATCATATTTATATTCCACTGTGATTACGTCACTATAAATACGATTAGCTATATGCTCAGGATTTAATAGAAGTTTATATTAAACAAATAATCATGAAAATAAAACATGTGAGCAAAGTGATTGACCAAGTCGAAAAATGATTTCTATTATTTTATTGATAATAAATGAGATTACAAAGAAATTGGGTTTTAATTAGGGCATAAAACCCCAACATGCAGGGCAGTGCCTCCATCCATAGGATTTGGTAGGGGTGGAGGCCCCAGTGATCTGGAGAGGAAGACCCCTGACACCTCAACCATTGTTGGTCCTGATAGGAGGGATCAAGGTGCTTAGGGTGGCTGCCAGGGAGGCAGTGAGACATGGAGGCGTTACCCAGAATGTACAAGGTGCAGGAAGCGCCATCTGGGCGAATGTCAGGCAAAGGCTTGCTATATGTGCAGGGTGGTAGGACACCTCAAGGAAGACTGCCCAACAGCAAAGAAGGAGGAACCAGGGAAGATGGAGGCCAAGGCTAGTCCCTCGGTAGTGACAAGTTAGCTTTCTAGCATTGGCTCCTCTTATACTGTATTGATTAACTCTGGTGCTACACATTGGTTTGTTTCTAGTAAAGTGATTGATAGATTATGTAGACCTAGTGAGTATTATACTGTGGGGTTTGGGACTATACTGCCTATAGGGGAACTGGTAGTTTCTAGGAGATGGATTAGAGCACTGCCAGTGATGGTAGATAGTAGGGAATTATCAGTAGAGTTGATTGAGTTGGGTATGGATGATTTTGATAAGATCTTGAGGATGGATTGGCTGGTCAGATATGTGGTACTATAGACTGCATGAAGAAGATGGTGACCCTGAGGGAGAATTTCCCTTTGTTTACGTGGGTGTTGTGCATAGACCTCGCATACCCATGATATCGGCATTGAGGGCTAGGGACCTATTGCAGGTTGTATAGGTTTTCTAGTTAGTGTGGTGGATACCACCAAGGTTATGTAAGTAGGGCCAAGAGAGACTATATTAGTATGTAAGTTCTCGGATGTGTTTCCTGAGGATTTACCAGGGTTGCCACAGCATAGGGAGATTTAGTTTGTCATTAAGTTAGCACCAGGAACAGAGCCAGTGTAGAGGGCACCATATATGATGGCTCCGACAGAACTAAAAGAGTTAAATATATAGTTACAAGGACTTCTTAATTTGGGATTTATCAGACCTAGCTTCTCGCCATGGGGTGCTCCAATTTTGTTTGTGAAGAAGAAGGACGGGACTCTAAGGATGTGTATAGACTACAAGGAGTTAAACAAGTTGAGCATCAAGAACAAATACTCCTTACCAAGGATCGATGACAATTTCGATCAGCTATAGGGAAAGATGGTATTCTCGAAGATTTATCTTCGATCTAGTTATCACTAGATGAGGATCAAGAATGAGGATATACCAAAGATGATCTTCCAAACGAGGTATGGGCATTATGAGTTCCTGGTCATGTCATTTCGTTTGACCAAAGCCCCAACAACATTCATAAATTTGATGGACAGGGTGTTCAAGGACTTCTTGGATCAGTTTGTGATTGTCTTCATCGATGACATTTTGGTATACTCCAGTTTAGAGGCAGAGCATGAACATCTCTGACATGTTTTGCAGAGATTGAGAGACCATCGGTTGTACGCCAAGTTTAAGAAGTGTGAGTTCTGGCTACTAGAAGTGTCATTCCTCGGACATATTGTTGGTGAAGATGGGATTAAGGTGGATCCAGCTAAAATGGAAGTAGTGAGAGATTGGCCAAGGCCAAGGAATGCCTCGGAGGTTAGTAGCTTCCTTGGATTAGCAGGTTATTATAGACAGTTTGTGGAAGGGTTCTCGAAGATTGTTGCACCGATGACAGAATTGACACGGATGGTCAGACAAGTGTGAGAACAGCTTCCAAGAATTGAAGCGACAGCTGATTACTGCTCCGGTATTGAGTCTTCCTTCAGAGGGAGGGAAGTTTGTGGTATATTGTGATGCATCGAGGTTGGGATTGGGATGTGTGTTGATGCAGAATGAGAAGATTATTGCTTATGCATCACGATAGTTGAAGGAGTATGAGCAGCGGTACCCTACCCATGACCTAGAGTTGGCAACAGTGGTATTAACACTGAAAGTTTGGCGACACTACATGTATGGGGAAAAGTGTGAGATATACACTGATCATAAGAGTTTGAAGTACTTCTTCACCCAGTAGGACTTGAATATGAGGCAGAGGTGTTGGCTAGAGTCGGTAAATGACTATGATTGTGATATCCTTTACCACCCAGGGAAAGCCAATGTAGTGGCGGATGCATTGAGTCGGAGGGGCCCGGGACAGTTGTTTAGCTTGGCACAGATATCATGAGAGTTGGTAGAAGAGATGACTAGAGCGAGGATAGAGGCTGTTGTGGGTCGGTTGGCCAACATTACCTTGCACTCTACCCTCCTGGAGAGGATAAGAGAGGGTCAAATTAATGATGCACGGTTGCAAGAGATTAGGGGGAATGTCCTAGCTGGGATAGTTAAGGATTATTCTATTTCTGAGATAGGGTTACTACGGTATAAGGGTCAGATTTGGGTATTAGATGAGAGATGTTAGATGAATCTCATACTAGACCGTACTCGCTCCATCCGGGAACCACAAAGATGTATCAGGATCTACGGGCATTATATTGGTGGCCTGGGATGAAGAAGGATGTAGTGGAATACGTGGCCAAGTGTTTGACCTGTCAACAGGTGAAGGCTGAGCATCAGCGATCAGTGGGGTTGCTACAGCCTTTGGGTATTCTCGAGTGGAAATGGGAGGACATTACCATGGATTTTGTGGGAGGTTTACCCAGTACAGAGGGATTACATGACTCGATGTGGGTGATAGTAGACAGAAACACCAAGTCAGCTCACTTTCTGCTAAGTGAAGATGACCTATACAGTGGATCAGTATGCGGAGCTATACATGAGGGGGATTGTACGTCTCCATGGGGTTCCAAGTCTATAGTATCAGACCGGGATCCTATATTTACCTCCAAGTTTTTGGGTAGTTCATATAAGGCTATGGGGACTCAGGTGAAGTTCAGTACGACCTTTCATCCTCAGACTGATGGACAGTCTGAGAGAAAGATTCAGGTGTTGGAGGACATGCTCCGGGTGTGTGTGATAGACTTTGAGGGGTCTTGGAGTAAGTATCTTCAGTTGATTGAGTTTTCATACAATAACAGTTATCAATCAACGATTGGAATAGCTCCATATGAGATGTGATATGAGGGGAGGTGTAGATCGCCCATTCATTGGGATGAGATGAGTGAGAGAAAGTATTTAGGACCGGAAATGGTTCAGAAGACTTGTAACGCCCTCCTAATCCAAGACCGTTACACTGTGTACTTAAAATTGTGTCAGACCTGCTAATCATGTCATTTGGCTTAAAGCGTGTAACTAAGGTTAATGACAAGGGTTAGGGTTAAACATTTTGGTCCAAGAACCATTGACTTTTATTTCGAAAGTGTTATATAACATGGGATCCCAAAATATTACAACTCAACTGTTAAAAAGGATAGATACATATCAAAAGTTACATCAGCCGGCCTAAACTATAAAACAGGGCTATAACCCTAGTTCCTCTGAGATAACCCCGGCTGTGATGGTCGAGCAGCTGCATATGTACATGCCGCCACCAAAGCTCTCCAACTTATGTTGGTCGAGCTTTCCTTTTCCCTTACCTGCACCACAAAGCACCCGTGAGCCAAGGCTCAGCAAGAAAACAGAACATGCAACAACAGAAAATATTACTTTAAAATAACCATTCAATAGAAATCAGTGACATTAATTCATAGCCAATATCATTTAAGTTCAATCACATGATCATTGGATCAACTTGGGCCGCTGCCCTATTCAGTTGGCTTTTAAGCCACTTTTCGGGCCTATGTCATAGCTACATGACCATAGAGTTACCTAGGGCCTCACCCTTAGCTCTGTCTCACTAGCCATAAAGCTAGCCCAACCCCCGTGGTTCACCATCGACCTTAGAGTCGATCAACGTAATAGTATGTTACTGGTTTAGGCCAATGCCTCTCGAACAGCATACAATGCACTATTGCCATCCTTGACTCATAAGTCAAGCCCTGATCTAGGAATACATATCTTACTTATAAGAAACAAATGTGGATAGGCACATCCCGAAAAATTAAGCACATATTCATGCTAATCATATAATCCCATAGAATAACCATTTTCACAATACTAACATATTCCTATAACAGGGCCACATGCCCTAATCATAGAATTCATGTAACGAATATAAGCACTTAAGCATTTATCAACAAGCATTTAGAACAATAGTCTAACATAATCAATCCTGGAGCCAAGGGCCTAATCATATCAATATATAACAGACGGGCCAAGCCCTAATCACATACAACACGTTCTAAGTGCAGTTTTATTACCTTAGGTCCAAGCAAGCGTAAATAAGAGCGACCCTCAAGTACGATCCTCGAGCCCCTGACGATACCCTAAGTCACAACCATAAAATAGGATTCCATTAATATTGAGTGATCAAAGACTTCCAGACCATGTCCTAGCCTCCAGGGCCTCAAGTTCCACCAAACTGAGTAGTGAAAACTGTTGAACCCAAAATGGGTATGTTTTAAATATTTATAACTCGCAAGCGCACAAATCGTTCATATAGAATAGTGATCGTGTAAGCAAGGATGTCGAACCCAAAGGAGTTGTCTAAAATCAAAAAGAAAACTATTTTAAACCAAAATTAATAAATTCTAACCTAGCTCCAAAGATTGATGCAAATTTGTAACAATAAAAATAAAATAAAAGACAATAGTATAGAAATTAAAGACAATATATATAAATATAAATTAAAAGTAAAAATCAAGATAGTAAAAGAAAGATTATTAAGATAATAGAATCCACAAAATATAAGTTCAATAATATTTATAAGTACATTGATTCCCAAGTTTTAGTAATAGTAGAAATTAATCAAACCATTACTTATTAAAATTAGATATTCTATTTAAGAAAATTTTTGTAAAAAGATAAGATTTTTCTTCACTTTTCAAAATTATAATTTCAAAGCATTTAGTGTAAATCAATCTAATGAAATAACAAATAAATCAATGAACATTATTTATAAGGCAAAACATAATATTTTTGTTCTAAGCATGGATGTGTACAATTTAATAACACATCTTACACAAAGAATATTATGTTTTTGCACTAATGAAGAACAAAGTGTAAATATGTGCTAACAATCCAAAATACATGATATTTAAGATGAAAGAAGATGTTTGAAGAAGAAAATTCCATAAACTTTGTTGCACAAAATGGGAAATCAACATACAAAATAAACACTATCTAGTTACATATTGTTTCATCATCACCTTAATAATCTTAAAAAGATTAGAAACACATAACTAAAATAGCAAATACAAAATAAAAATTACAAACATAAATAGGAAAATTTGGAGGATGAACCCCCAAATTTTTCCTCTAAAAATACATAGAAAATAACCAAAAAGAAGAAGATGAAGATAATAGAGAGGTTTTGAATGTGTAGAAATTATGGTATAGTAACCTCCCCTCTCTAAAATGGACACCTTAAATCCCTTATTTATAGCCAAAAATGAGGTATTAAAATAATCAATTTAAATTAATTAAATTGATTAAATTAATTTAATTGATTATAATATGGAAAATATGGGTAAATTATAGGGTGTAATAATGATGTTTTGGGATAAAATGTGTAGAAAAGTTTGGGTAAAAAGTGGTATTTTTGGACAAAGAGACAAGGGGACAATTTGCTTTTGTTGGGCTCAAGACACATATTTTTTTTCTTCTGTTTGTTGGGCTGGCAGTGGCCAGGCGTGATGGAGGCAAGGAGTGTGCCTGTGGGCCTTGTGCTAGTTGGTGGAGTTGGGCTTGGTTGTTGGGCCTTTGCTGAGAGAAAGGATTGGTGGAGTGCTGGCCGAAATTGAGCTGCTGGGAGAAGACGTGAAGGGTGTCAAGTGGAGGGAGCTTTGGCTGAAGGAGTCTTCATGGGCCTAGCATGGGCTTGGGCTGAGTGGAGCATTTGTTCTCAAAATTGCCATTTTTTTTCTTTCTTTCTTGAAAATGGCACACTTTTTCTTTATTTTTCTTGGCTTTTCAAGAGCAAAAATACACCAAAATCCCTAACAAAATAAACATAAATTAAATTAAAATTAAAATATTTTCAATTATAAAATAAATCAATTTAATTCTGTGAAAATATTAATTATAACTTAATTTATATTTAGCATTTAAATTCAATAATACAACATTTTTTTATCTCAAATTCAACTACAATAATTCAAATAATTAAACTACAACAAAATAACTATAAAATTACACAAAAACATATAAAATCATGATAAGACTAATAAATTCAAAATTACTTAAAAACTTTAATAAATCAATTAAAAACTCAAGAATTAAGCAACAATTAGCACATAAAAAGTGGTAAAATAACTCTATTTTGTAGAGTTATCAAAAACAATCCTGAGCCCCTAAGGTTGAGTTCCCACACTCGAAACCTTCTCGAGGTGCAAAAACCCCCTAAGAGTCGCAACCTCATGCCCTAGTTCTACAGCCCACCTCAACCAGAGGTTCAGCCTCCCTAAACTTCAGTCACGCGCCGTGGCCCAACCATAGTGGCGCCGCGGCCCGCCCTCGCGGCAAAGCCCTCCCTAGCTCCCATCTATTCTAGAGGGCCGTGGCACACAAAGAACAAAGTCGCGGCTCAACCCCTTCAAACCCAGAAAAACCTCCATTTTTAGCAGCCAAATCCCATCCAATTGAACCCAATAACATAATTTAACCAACACAACAACTCTAATATGTCCCCAGCAACAAAACCCAATAGAAAACTATATTCAAAACCCGCCAAAACTCCAATTCAAACTTTGAAATTCAAAGGCTCAAAAACACCTCAAAACAGCTAGCGAATTTCAGAATTTAAATGTTAAACCATGGTTTAGAGCTTACCTCCAATGAAGATTGAATCCACCAAATTACTACTCAGTTAATCCCCAAGATGTTAGCTCCAATCCTTGTGTTTCTAGCCCAAAATTCTCCTTAGTTTCAATGATAATAGCTTAGGAAAGCTTGAGAACAAAAGTGAAGGAGAAGAAGGGAGGGTCGGTTTAGGCAGAGTTCTAAGTGTTTCTATCTTTTATCTTATGTAACTTAAGTGACTTAAGTTAATACCAAGACTAGGGGTACCAAAAACGTCCCCGAGGGCAAAATGGTAAATTTCCCCAATACTTCCTCCTAAAGTCCCTAACTTCAAATATATCTCCAAATATTTATTTCCACAACCTTATAACCGAATTAAATATCTAATACCCTAAATACCCCTTGACTCGCCCCGAGTCGGGTATTGGGTCCCGTTGTGACTTTCCCACTAACTTTCTCCCTAGGATCGCCTAGTTCCGAATAACCCAAATAAACTCACATAATAATGTGGTCTCTCACATATATCACATATATGCACATAAATACAATTATGCCTGCAACGGGCCAAATTACCAAAATTTCCCTTCTAATAAGAAGCGGGCTCACATGCATATTTAATATCCCTAAATATTCGCATCCAATCATATTATCTTGTAATTCACATAATTACAATTAACATAGCAATTAAACACATATTTTCACATATTGCCATCCTGGCCCCCTGATCAAGGCCCTAAGCCTTATTAGGTAATTTTGGGACGTTACATCTATCCCGTCCTTACAGAATTTTCGTCCTCGAAGTTTTTTGTGAACAGCTCGGGAAACTGAGCTCACATATCTGCCTCCAGCTCCCAGGTTGCTTCCTCGACCCTGTTGTTCCTCCATAATACCTTAACCAAAGCTATAGTCTTGTTCCTCAGGACCTTGTCCTTCCTGTCATTCTTCATAAGACAAGTCTGCTTCCAATTCTAAATCCTCATAACTCAGTACATGCGTTCCATCTGACACATACTTCCTCAACATGGAAATATGGAATACATTATGCACACTAGACAGTGCAGGGGTAAGGACAACCTATAGGCCACCTGCCTGATCTTCTCCATGATCTCAAATGGTCCTACAAGCCTAGGGCTCAACTTACCCTTCTTCCCGAATCTCTTCACCCCTCTCATAGTTGAAACCCTAAGGAAGACATAGTCTCCCTCCTGGAATTTTGCGCTCCTACGCCTTAGATTAGAATAGCTCTTCTGCCTACTCTGAGACGCGAGCATCCAAGCTCTAATCTTCTCAATAGCCTCAGTGGTCCTCTAGACTGCATTCAGACCTAGATATTTCCTCTCACCCATCTCATCCCAGTGAATGGGTGATCTACACTTCCTACCATATAGCATCTCTTAAGGTCCCACCCCGATGGTAGACTGATAACTGTTGTTATAAGAAAATTCTATAAGAGCCAAATATTTACTCCAGGACCCTTTAAAGTCCAACACACATGCTCTCAGCATGTCCTCCAATATTTGGATAGTCCTCTCATACTGACCATCGATCTGAGGATGATAAACTGTGTTGAACTTCCGTTGTGTACCCATTGCTCTTTGCAAACTCCCCCAAAACTTGGAAGTAATGATAGTGTCCTTATCAGACACGATAGACCTCGGCGTCCCATGAAGGTGAATTATCTCTCACATAGAGATCTGCATACTGTTCAACTGTGTAATTCATCCTCACTGGTAGAAAATGGGCTGACTTCGTGTACTGATCCACAACAACCCAAATATAATCGTGCTAGCCCACTGTCTTGGGCAAGCCTACCATGAAATCCATCGTGATATCTTCCTACTTCCACTCTGGGATATCCAGAGGCTACAACAGCCCCGCTGGCCACTGATGCTCAACCTTGACATGCTGACAAGCCAGGCACCTTGCCACGTACTAGGTCACATCCCTCTTCACCCCTGGCCACCAATACAAAACTCTCAGGTCCTGGTACATCTTTGTGGTTCCTGGATGAAGAGAATACGGGGTGGTGTGAGATTCATCCAAAATCACTTGTCTGATCTCAGTGTCATCGTAACACAAATCCGACTCTTATACTTCAGTAAACCCATACTCGACAACGAATAGTCCCTAGCTACTCCAGCTAGGATGTCTTCTCTAATCTTCCCCAAATGTGGATCATCTAACTATCTTTGCTTGATTCTCTCCAATAGAGTAGACTGTAAAGTTATATTGGCCAACCGGCCCACCACTAACTCTATCCCCGCTCGAGTCATCTCATTAGCCAACTTCCTCGATATCTGTCTAGCACTATATAACTGTCCCGGCCCCTTCCAACTCAAGGCATCTGCTACCACGTTCTCCTTCCCAGGGTGATAAAGGAACTCAAAATCATAATCCTTTACCAGCTCCAACCAACGTCTCTGCCTCATGTTCAGATCCTTCTGAGTGAAAAAGTACTTCAGGTTCTTGTGATCAGTGTATATCTCACACTTCTCACCATACAAGTAATGCTGCCACACATTCAGTGCAAAAACAACCGCTTCCAACTCTAAATTACGTGTGGGGTATCTCTGCTCATAATCTTTCAACTGACGTGATGCATACGCAATCATCTTTACTGTCTGCATAAGTACACAACCCAGACCCTGCCTCGAAGTGTCACAGTAAACCACAAACTTATCTCGATCTGTAGGATGGCTCAAAACTGGTGCGGTAATCAACCTCTCCTTGAGCTTCTAAAAATTGTCCTCACACTTATCTGACCAAACAAATCTCAGATTCTTGCGTGTCAACTCTATCAATGATGATGCAACCTTGGAGAACCCTTCCACAAAGCGCCTGTAATAACCCGCCAAACCCAAGAAACTTCTGATCTCTGAAGCATTCTCCGATCTTGGCCAATCTCTGACCGCTTCAATCTTTGTTGGACCCACCTTAATACCATCTTTATTGACTATGTGACCCAAGAAAGTCACCTGTGGCAACCAAAACTCACACTTCTTGAACTTCGTATATAGCTTATGCTCTCTCAACCTTTGTAATACCAATCTAAGATGATGCTCGTGCTCTATCTCCATCTGAGAGTATATCAATATCAATGAAGACATTCACAAACTGATCCAGGTAGTCCTTGAACACTCTGTTCATCAGATCCATAAATGTTGTCGGGGCATTAGTCAATCCAAATGACATCACCAAAAACTCATAATGTTCGTACCTGGTGCGAAAAGCTGTCTTTGGTATATCTTCATCCTTGATCCTCAGCTGGTGATAACCATATCGAAGATCTATCTTAGAGAATACCGTTCTACCCTGCAACTGATCAAACAGATCATCAATCCTTGGCACCAATTCAATCACAAACTCAATCTCCCTGTGTGGAGGTAACCCTGGCAAGTCCTGTGGAAACACATCCAGAAACTCACAGATTAACCGAGTCTGTTTTGGTCCTACTGGAATGACCTGAGTGGTATCCACCACACTAGCTAAGAACCATATGCATCCTCCTTGCAACAGATCTCTAGCTCTAAGTACTGCTATCATAGGTATACAGGGTCCATGCACAGTGCCAACAAAAATAAAGGGATCCTCACCCTCTGGCTCAAAAGTGGCCATCTTCTTCTTCCAATCTATCGACGCCCCATATTTCTCTAACCAATCCATACCAAGAATTATATCAAAATTCGCCATCTCCAACTCCACCAAGTGAACTGATAACTCCCTGCCATCCACTATAACTGGTAGTGAGCTAATCCATCTCCTGGATACCACTAACTCTCCAATAGGCAATACCGTACCAAACCCCACAAAAAAGAAATCACATGGTCTACACTACCCATCTATAATCCTACTAGCAACAAAGGAGTGTGTTGCACCCGAATCAATAAGAACAGTATAAAAGGTTACAGCACTAGAAAGCTGACCTGTAACCACCGAGGGACTAGCCTCGGCCTCTATCTGGGTCAAAGTGAACACCCAAGTTGGCGTCAGGCTGTCCACTTTCTTCGGCTCCTCCTTTCTGGCTCTTGGGCAATCTTTCTTCAAGTGCCCCGTACTGCCACAAACAAAACTAGCATTCGCCCAACATTCCCCAATATGGCACCTCCTGCACCTAGGACACTTTTGGAATGCCCTCCATGTCTCATTGCCACCCTAGCGGCCCATCTGTATACCCCGTGGCCTCCTATCTGGCCTTAGAACTGAAATTGTGTCTCGGGTCTTCCTCTTCTGATCACTGGAGCCTCCACCCCTACCAAAACCTGGAAATGGAAGTCTCGGCCTCCTAAGATCCCTTCTGGCTGCATTATCACGCCAGATCTTGTTCTCAGCACTCTCAGCTATAAGCGCCTTCTCCACAGCCTATGCATAGGTAGTCACTCCTGGCACAGTAGTAATGCGAAAATCCTGGGCTATCATAGGTTGTAGCCCCTGCAAAAATCTCTCTTCTAGTCCTATCAGTGAGCACCAGATCCCCCGCAAACTTTGCCAATCTGTCGAACTTCAGGGCATAATCAGTTACTGACATGTTACCCTGAAGTAACCTTCTGAACTCCTCAGCCTTAGCAACTTTAACTACGTCATTGTAGTATTTCTCGTTGAATAAGGTTCTGAACTCTTCCCACTCCATTGTGGTAACTACTCTAGTCTGGGATATCACCTCCCACCATATTCGGGCATTCTCCTTAAACATATAAATGGCACAGGTCACTCTCTCATTACCACCTACCCTCATAAAGTCCAGGATAGTGGTTATCATGGTCATCCACTGCTCAGCCTTCAGTAGATCATAACCACCCTAAAAAACTGGAGGGTGTTGCTTCCTGAATCTTTCATATAGGGGTTCCCACCTGTCTCCCTCTGTCTGGGGCTGTACAACTACCAATACCTCAGGTTGTACCACTACTGGTACCGCGGACTGTGGGTTCCCTGCTGGAACCTGTTGCTATCTCAAGAGGTGTAACTCTTCTTCCTGCCTCCCTAACTTGGCTTTCATGTTAGCAAGCACTTGTTGAATGTTCTCTAGAGCTGGCGGTGGGGCCTGACCCTGAACATTCCCTTCACTGGCTTGTAACTCTTGGCCAGCCAGCCTCCAGAGATCAAATCGACCATTAGGTAAGTCATAGCACCCCATCGCTGCCCCACTAGAGCCCCCCCGCTACAACCAGGGGCATTTGTCCCTGGCTAGCGCTGTAGCGCTACCCTTTGGGCGCTATAGCGCTAGGACCAGGCAAACATGGCCCTGGTTCTTCCTCCTTCGAATCCTCCATTTCCAACCTGATTCAAAAGCTTCCAAACACCATTTAAACCCCAAATTGATCCCAAATACCATATATACTAGTCCTAAGCATCATAACCTAACCAAGCATGCCAAAAACCCCATTGAATGCTCAACTTTCAAACCCAAAATCTCAATTGAACTCAATAATAAAACAGAGTAGAAAACCAAAGTTCTAATGGTTAGAATCTTACCTCAAGCTTAGTATGAACTCCTCTTCAATGATGGAACAATACCCTAGATCCTCAACACTTGATTCCCCAGCTTAATTCCTCAAAAGAAGCTTCAAAATTGAAGAAGAAAAGGAGAAGAAATGATGAACGGTTAATGAAGGAAGAGGTGCTCTGTTTTTAATACAGCCTTCTATAGTTTTCTAGTTTAAGTATGGATATATATCCTTTAGGGTAAAAAGACCTAAATTCCCTCAAGTCTAATTAAAATCCTTAATAGCCACAGAGGGCAAAATCGTCCGTTCGCACCTATCTCGTTAACCATAATTAGCACCCTCCAATTCCCGCTATTCTCAATATCTTTGAATATCAATAATTCATATCCCGTTACCCCTTAACTCCTGGTAACACTCTAATCACCAAATTACCCCGGGACTCAACCCGAGCCCCGAACTTACTCCCGTTATGATCAAACCGCTAACTTATACCCAAAGATCGTCTCATGCCGAACAGTTCGAACAAATCCACATTATAATGTGCCCTCAACAATAGCTTACCAATATGCATACAAATATACAATTACACCCTCAACGGGTCAAATTACCAAAATGCCCTCATAACAAAATTTATACCCATATGCATGCATTTATCATCATGTAATAATATGATCCACATAAACATGCATATAATCATATAATGGCACAATAAATCAATTATGGCCCTCCCGGCCTCCTAATCAAGGTCCTAAACCTTATTAGGAAATTTGGGTCGTTACACAACGTCTTTACTTTTTACTCTTCAATAGCACTCTTACAAGAGTAACAATATTGTTTCACAAGATCTTGTCTGATAACTATACTTTCATTAACCTTTGTTTGCACACCAAAACTGTTGAAACTCCAGGGTCTGTTTATTTCACAACGATCTCTTCACTGTCTTATCATCGATACCATAAATATCTATGAATCATTACCCCTACCAGGGTGAGATCAACTTATAGGCCCCTGTCCTAACCCTTGGTACAACCTTAGAATTCCTGTCGAATCAGGAGTCAGAACTCCCCTTCCTCTCCCAGAATATCATACTTTTCTTTGTCTGCGCTTACTTGGAGAAATAAAAATCTCTCATCCTAGAACTTTGTATTCCAAAGTTAACAATTTACCAACTCTTATGTCCTTTCAGATAGGCAGATACCCCTGCCTTAGAAATTTCAACAACCTCTTTGATTTTCCCCTGAACCAATACTAAACTGTAGTAACCACTACCTTTCATTTCTTTACTTAGCATAGTACTCCTTGCTTTTTATCTTACCATGTCCTATGCCATGTCACCTTAATTTTCATACTTTTCTTTGTCTGCACTTACTTGGAGAAATAAAAATCTCTCATCCTGGAACTTTGTATTTCAAAGTTAACAATTTACCAACTCTTATGTCCTTTCAGATAGGCAGATACCCCTGCCTTAGACATTTCAACAACAGCTTTGATTTTCCCCTGAACCAATACTGAACCGTAGTAACCACTACCTTTCATTTCTTTACTTAGCATAGTACTCCTTGCTTTTTATCTTACCATGTCCTATGCCGTGTCACCTTAGTTGTACTCCAACATTCATCTCCGTGACTATCTCATCAAGGATTACACTTTCCATAATATCTCAAATATTCACACACTCAATGCTTAATCCCTTAAAATAACTGTTAAGTCATCAGATTGTCATTCCATCTGCAATCAACCACTAACTTTAGATTCCCACACTCTATTCTCATGTTCTCTAGTTCCTTTCCAAAGCTTGGAAGACTACAGGGTTCCAACTCAGCATCATCAATGCTCTGTCCCATTACCAGTTCATATAAACCAAATTACATTAACTCATTCAGCTTAGTTATAACCTTCTCTGTCCAATCACCTTACTTAAAGTTTGATGTGGTCCATTCCTATGATCCACCCCAATATCACTTTACCTTCCAATATCCGAGCATATTAAATTTTGTCACCCGCTTAAACCTCCCAGTACAACATACCCTAGTAGGTGGAATGACACCCACTTAGAATTCTCATCTTCACGCCAAACTCCCATCGAACCACTCATCCGATCCTTGTACCTTAACTCGTATTATATTCATAGGATTCTTCCCTGTCTCCACAAAACCATCACTCTGGATTCTATTTTCCAAAGGATTACGTATCTGTTCATCACCACACAACGATTCTATACCAATCTAACCTATTACCTTGTTCGTCCCACTGTAGTTCGTGGCGTTTTGTTCACGTGACACACACCACCCAAATAAGAGATCTACCTCCATTTAAATCCCCTCCGCCAGTCGAGGATTTTTAGTATCAACCATCCATCTATTATGTTTCGCTAAATCTTGGTCTCAAGGTTTTCTCTTTTATTTTTACAAATGACCAAACACTCAGACACCTTATACTATGCATTCACCGCCAATTTAACGTTCCATGTATGTCGGCCACGTTCCCATTCTTTTACCTCCCGCGAGGCTCAATCTGTCCTCGCGTCAGTCTGTGCCTGGGTGCATCTCATTTAGTGACGTACTACTCGCAGTTCACATCTTATCAAAAATCAGGTCCTTCATGCTACCCTTCTGTATTCAACCATAATACGCATACTCCTACGTCACCAAGCGTTAATCAATTCTCACTTTGTCTTCTGAACATCTGACATTGTCCATTCAATCTAACTTCAAGTTTTACTATCCTTCTAATCTCTGGTGTAGCTGCCTGTGAAGATACTTACGTAGTAGACAATGCGGTTACCAGCCTCGTTGTGCTCCCTATCCCTCAGATGTTCTTCAGTAGCTTCTCTGAGGCTTCAGATCAAATCTCTTCACACTTAACCCCTTCTCTTCTTGTAGCATTGTCTTGAGTAACCCTGGTGAGATCGAAACTGGCGCTTCCAGGAGCCTTACCTGTAACCCTGCTTCTTTAGTACTAACATCATCAGCGTAGTAGTCGTTTTCATTCCACTTCTAACTTGAGAGTAGCCCAACATACCACCAATAAACCTGAAGGAGACTTGTCCATGTTGTTCCTATATCTTCTGCTTGTAGAGCTTACCTGTGTTGCTGAAGCTTGAATCAGTTAAAAACCTTCATTACCAATTCATCACACCCTGCTTGGTACAAGTAGTAATTCCTAAAATGTCTCTTTCCTTGATCCTTAGCTGGTAATAACCAGATCGTTGATCAATTCCTGAAGACATGGTCATGTCTTATAACCGGGCATTTAAACTCTTCATCCTTAACAGACGATGCCAACAATTCCCACAATATGATGCTCTGTCTGATTCACCCCGAGGTCAAACTTCTTCGACTGCTTCAGTAATTCTTTCTGTCAAACCATGACCATCCTCCATAATGTCCCTGATACCGAACCTATCTGTAGCCCAGCCCTGAAGCATACCCAATCCTTCCTTGTATACCCATCTGAATCCCTACTAGTCAGCTCAATCTCCATTCAGTCCAATTAACATTCCCAAGTGATATCCCGTACAATCCATGGTTGTCTCTTTAATAGATTAACTCTCCTTCTTACTCATGTCAAGGTTCCCATATGATGAGCTCTATTGCTCTCACTACGAACCTCTTTATTACTTGTGTTCCAATTCCTCTTCCAGAAGTTTCTAATTCCTTCTTAGAAAATACTAATATCTTCAATCCCTCATATATTAACCTTGAGGCATATTCCCTATGCATGAACCTTTCCTGGAAGATACCCAACACCGGACTCTTCCAGCTCGGTATATAACCAAAAACGTGAACTATCAGTCAATTAGTCACCTTCGAAGAACTAGCCTCGGGCTTTGAATATAACAAGGCATCCTATTCTTCCATTCCCTAATCATGGGAAATCCATCCTAACATAGCGAATCATTCCATTTAGAAGTCGTGCTCTCACCTGACATCTTTCCAGGTGGCGTCCTTTACCTCTGGTGCATACTAAATAACCCCACCGGTTCCCATCACTATCCTGACGACTATCTTGTAAATCAGACCCCTTCCTGTCAAAACCAGGAGCCATAAGACTGTCTGAGGTTCCTCTGCTTCAATTACCGAGAATTTTTCCTTTCTAAATTCCACAAATGGGAATACTATCATTTGCATCTCTTGCCCTATGGAATTCACACCCTATACCTCATTCCAAAAATCTCGAATAACATGACCCTCTCTACTGCCTAAATACAAATGAAGATCTCATACATTGGAATGGCCCTGACGCTTTGGACCATTCTAGAGTTTAATCCTTAAATGGGTTAACATTTCCAGCCACATCCTCTTATATCAATTTCCAAATTGAATTATCCAACTCACAACACCCATTGACATACATTTTTGTTACCTTACCATTCCAAATCAAACTCATAAGCCTATTAGTCTCCACAGCTCAAACTATGTCTTTATAACCTCTTGTATCAAGTTACCATCTGAGTTCTTTCCAACCCATCATACCACATATATCGGTCCGAGTACCATTTCCAGGCATCCTTCTGCCACAAATACTTAGCACAACCCCTTAGTTATGACCTCTCACCTTCATATAACCCAGGATGGAATTAGCTTTGCCCATCCACTGACCAACTCTTAAGCAAACCCAAACTTTCCCCCAAAGAAGTTTTATATTCCTTCATCTGGTCTCAACTATTTGATCCTAGAGCTTACTCACATACTAGCGAACATCTGCTGCGACTTTCAGGGGCAGATGGAGGTTTCCAACCCCGACTATCATCTCATTAAAACCCAAATTCTTTGTAATCTCATTTTATTATCAATAAAAGAATAGAAATCATTTTTTGACTTGGTCAATCACTTTGCTCACATGTTTTATTTTCATGATTATTTGTTTAATATAAACTTCTATTAAATCCAAGCATATAGCTAATCTTATTTATAGTGACCTAATCACAGTGGAATATAAATATGATTATATGTTCAAAAATAAGTTAGTCCTAAGATTAGTCAGTGCACCTGATTTACACTGACTTGCCAATCTACGATATGATCTACTTACACATTACAGTGTTATGTTCTTTCCAGAACATTAGCAAAGTAGATAAGATCGGATGTATTTGTTACATCGGACAGGACCGATATTGACAGTTGATAAGATAAGTAAACATACCGTTATTATCTATTCTAGTCATATCATATAGTTGACCATAGGTCAATTCAATCTCAATTCTGAGTGGTTAGTATTCTAACTGATTGTATTATTTGAGTTCTTTGACTTGTTCGTTACCAGCTTACCCTACGGACTAGCCCATACTTACATCTTGGGAACTCGGTAGTATAATTGAGTGGGAGTGCTAATCATATATATGAACATCTATAGCTTCTGATGAAGAAGTGAAACGATGGTTTCATTTTAGTTTGGTTCAAGGTGTTGAATGATAGAGATCTCATTTCAGTAATTAAATTAGTTTACTGAAATATCATTTACAAGGAACTAAGTGTTTTAAGGATAAAATACAATGAGGGGTAAAATGGTATTTTAGTCCTATCTCATTGTAGACCGTCTATAGAGGATTGAGTGAAAATTATGGTTGTAACAATGGATAATTAATAGCGTATCTATATTTGTTATAGAGCGTTCTATGAATTCAAGAGTGCAATTCCAAGTCTATAGTGGAGTCACGAGGAATTAATAAGTTAGTAAATTTATTTGTTAGATTTATGATAACTTATTGGAGCTTGATTTCATAGGCCCATGGTCCCCATTGTACCTTGGATAAAATCATCTAGATAGTCTCAATTAATTGATTTAATTATCAATTAGAATTATCAAAGTTGACCAGGTCAATTTTGGATAGTTTCACAGAGTTGTGTAATTTTGAGAAGAAAAGAGAAATTATGGAAAATTTATTAATTAAGATAAATTGGTATCTAAATTAATAAATAAATTTAAATCAAGGTTCAAATTATAAATAATTAATTTGATAAAGGATTTAAATAATTATTTAATTAATTAAATCAATAGGAAATAATACAGGCTTTGATTTTAAGTCCAATGGGCTTATAACCAAATGGGAAATTTCACGGGCCTATAGCCCATGATAATTTCGACCTAGGGCTTCAAAATGGCTGTTATTTTATTGATTTTTTAATTAAATTAAATGGCCTAATTGAGTCTATAAAACGAGTGCTTAGAGAGAAGATTTTAAAAACGATAGATAAGTCACAAGTCAGATTTTCTGATAGTTTTATATTCTCTCTAAACACAAGTCCTTTTCTAAGCCACTTTGTTATTTTCTCTTCTTCTCTCTATATCTATCTCATGTGTTGAGAATTGCCCACACTAGTCAAGGTGGTTCTAAGGATACATTGGAAGATCGTGAAGAAAATAGAAGATCGGTTCAGTTTCTTGATAATACTCTACGACAGAAAGGATACAAGAGTTAGAGAAACTGAAGGAAAGACTCTTAATTCCGCTGCGTATACTGTAAGTATTATATTATTTGTTTCTCTTTGAATTCAATTTTAGAAACATGTTTTAGGCTATCTCGGATTAATTTGTTTAATATTAGATATACATGAAAATAAATAATGATCCTGTATAAGCTAATCCAACTACTGGCCTCAGAGCCTTTGGTAATCTTTATTTTCATGCATGAACATGTTTAAAATTGGATTATTTGATATGTTTGAATAATTGGATGGTTTTCATGTTTTTATGAGCATATTGATTTTATGTGAATTTTAGCAATTTTTAGGTTATTTTGTTGTGTTTTCTATGCTATTAATTTTTATATATGCTTTATTTTGTGTAAAACATGTTAAAAATTAATTAGAAAATGGTTTTGGTTTGAAAAATTGCTCAAAAACAATTTTTTGAAAAAAATTTGCACTGGCTCCCACGCGCGCGCGCACCGCACACCAGCATGCACGCACGCGCGCGCCACCAGCAGCCAGAGCACACTCGGTGAACAGTACCGTCGGGTACTGTTCATCCAGAATTTTTTTTAAAAAAAAAAATAAATAGAATTAAAATTGTGGTAATTTATTATTTATAATCAAAACCTAAAATATCTTTTTTGTTTTATCATTTAAATTTTTTTTAAAATAAGATATTTTGGTTAGTTAAGATTTAAATAATTAGATATTTTCTACAAAGATTCAAATTCAAATTTAAAATTAAACTAACAACTTAATTTTAAATCTTTTAATATATTAAAATATTAGAATTATGATATCAGATATTTAAGATATGTTCATTTAAATTCTTGAAATTTTTATTAAATCTTTATTTGAAAATATAAATATCTTTTTATTCTATAGCTTTTAATATTTAAATTATTTGAAATTTTAATTTTGTTAGTTAGATATTTTTATGGATATTTGAATTTGTTTAACTATTTGAGATATTTTAGGGTTGTTATAACTATTTGTATTTTATTATTTTTAAAATGGTTAAAATATTAGATAATAGTTGTAACAACACAAGATATTTTTTGAAAATAGTTTAGATATTGATTTTAAAATTTAAAATTGGTTAAATTTTAAAAAATATCATTTTTTTTCAACCAATTAATATAATATTTTTTTTAATAAATGAGATTTAAATTAACTTTGGTTAATTGTTAATAAATCCTATTTAAATTAAATTAATATTTTTTTTTCAAATTAACCTATAACCAAGTTGATTGTTGATAAATGAAATTTAAATTAACTATTGTTAATTGTTGATAAATTTCATTTAAATTGACTTATTTTTTTGTAAAAAATTAATTAATTTGAATTTTTTTTTTGATAAATTCTAGATAATTAATTATGGTATTTTTGCAAATGAAATAAATTGTGGTATTTTTGCATAAATTCATAGAATTTCTCATATAGTAACATGATTAGGCCCATCCAATTATAACATGTCTGTTTGCACTATATGTGGTATTTTTGCAATTGGGCTTAGATGCATATAGTGGCCCATATGTTTGTTAGATATATGGTATTTTGCCAAATAAAATATTCATAAAAATGATAGGTTTTATTTGGGCCCATTAGAAAATGTAAAGTTTAAATTCCTCTCTTGTGGGTGATTCCACTTGTGAAGGCCCATTTGCTTTGCATGACTATAGTGGGCCTAATCAATTAATAACAATTAATAAAACGAAGGTTTAAATTCCTGTCTTTTGGACCTTGTATGGAAAGATAGGGGGTCTTTGTAGTGGGAACGACATACTGGACCCAGCCCTCCTCCATACAAGCCCAATTGTTAAGGCCCATTTACCTGAGTTGGACTTAATTGTATAGGTTCATTATATTAGTTAAACCTAAATATTGATTAGCAACAAATTAATTCTAAATTAATTGAATTTGTTTCAATGTGACACTTTAGAATTAATAAGAAATTATAGGACTTTGGTTTTAAAAATTTTAATCTGTTTAATTTTTTTTTGGAAAACCATAGTCATTAATTTTCTAAAAATAAATAATAAAAATACTAATTTTAATTTTATAATGAGCTTATTTTAAGAATTTTATTCGATCTCCACCGTTGGTTTAGCATAGTCAATAGCTTAATGGGGCCTCAAGGCGCTTTGATTCGTCCCCCTACGGAAGGTGTTCATTAGTTATTTTGACAAGGTTAGATTACGAAAGATAGATAATTATAGGTCAAATTCTACTAGACTCACCCCTACGGTGACTACTAGGACTAAATCTATGATTATTGAAACTGTGGGTCTAGCTCATAAAATAAGAGATTTTGTTTTCTTATTTTGATCGAATAGTATGTTGTTAATAATGGTGTCCATTATTAAATGAGTTTACAACTCTATTTAACTAGTGGTATTTTTGACTCTCGCCAACCGGGACAAAGATATCATAGATTAGTTAAAAACCTAAAGAAATAGAGATATGATTATTTTTGGTATTTTTTTTCATATCTTACATATTTTTGGTATATATTGTGCTATTTCTTGAAATTTGTGTGAATAGAAGTTTTATTGAGCAAATGTGATTGGTTTCTATTTTATTGGTACTTTGTAGTTTTGAGTTATGGTTGTGTCTACTCCCATCCTTTCTCAACTTTTGATGGAGAAACTCACTGGAGAAAACTTCCTTAATTGGAAGCAGAATATCAACATAAAGTTGATTGGTGACAACTCCGAGTTCATCATGATTGAGGAATCCCTAGAATGAGCATCGTCTCCGCACGTTCTTGATAGCACCGTAAATGCTTGGATAACACTGTCTCCACACGTACGTGATGGCACCGTGAATTCTCGGATGGCATCGTGTCTGCACGTTCGTGCTCAACTCAACTATGGTCTTACGCAGCTCATGAACGAGCTTCAGATTATTGAACCTGTCATGGGTGGACCTAGTAAAGGAGGTGAAAATATGACTGCTAATATTGCTGCTCATCTAGCTAAGGCTGAAGCTAACCAAGCTTCGTCTTCGAAAGCTGGAAACAAGAGGAAAGGTGGACAAATAAACAACCCCAAGCCTGCAAAGGCTGCAAAGGCGAGTGCACAACCAAGTGCACAGACGCCTAAGGGGAAAAGCAAGAAAAACAAGAAAGGTAAAGGTAAATGTTTTCACTGCAAAGAAAAGGGGCATTGGAAACAAGATTGCCCCAAGTTTCTAGCAGATAAAAACAAAGGTTATGATTATAGTTCATTTATCTTAGAAACATGTGTTTTAGAGAATGATAACTCTGTTTGGATTATTGATTTTGGATCTACTAACCATGTTTGTAACTCTTTACAACTTCTTGACTCGTGGGAGGAAGTGAACGAAGTCGGCTTAAAGCTTAGAGTTGGGAATGGAGCGTTCGTTGCGGTCCAAGCTAGAGGAAGAGCTCGTCTGAAGTTCGGAAATAAATTTTTAATTTTAAAAGATGTATTTTTTATTCCGGATTTTAGTAGAAATTTAATTTCAGTTTCCATGTTGCAATTAGAACGATTTGTTATGACTTTCACAAGTTTTAATATATCTATTTCTTTCAATGGATCACAATTGTGCATTGCATGTTTGGAAAATGGGCTTTATATTCTGCGACCTAACGAACCCCTCGCTCTTAACAATGATTTATTCAAAGTAGCTAAACCTAGGACCAATAAACTTCAAAAGACCGATAACAATAATATGACGTATTTATGGCACTTGAGACTTGGTCACATTGGCCATGATAGGATTCAAAGACTTACAAAGGACGGACCTTTGAGGGAACTCACCTTAAGTGAATTACCTGTCTGTGAATCTTGTCTAGAAGGCAAACTGACCAAGCGTCCATTCTCTGCAAAGGGTGATAGGGCCAAAGAACCACTTGGTCTTGTGCATTCAGATGTTTGTGGACCTTTGAATATACAAGCCAGGGGTGGTTTTGAGTATTTCGTCACTTTCATTGACGATTACTCTAGATAATCATGTCTTTACCTAATGCATAGGAATTCAGAAACATTTTCAAAGTTTCAGGAATTTCTAGCAATGGCTCAGAACCAATTAGGTAAAAGGTTAAAGATCTTTCGATCTGATAGGGGTGGAGAATATTTTGATATGCAGTTCCAAGATCATTTAACTGAACTTGGGATTTTATCACAACTTACTGCCCCAGGTACTCCGCAACAAAATGGTGTAGCAAAACGCCGAAACAGAACTTTATTGGAAATGGTTAGATGCATGCTTAGTTACTCAACTCTACCAACTTCGTTCTGGGGACATGCAATTGAAACCGCAAATGACATTCTCAATGTCGTGCCGTCAAAATCAATCCCCAAAATACCTTTAGAACGATGGAATGGTCGTGAACCTAGTTTACGCCATTATAGAATCTGGGGGTGTCCCGCTCACGTCCTGAGGAAAAAGGAGGGAAAGCTAGAACCGCGAACTGAAGTTTGCATGTTTGTTGGCTATCCTAAAGGTACTCGGGGTGGACTTTTCTATAGTCATTCAGAAAAGAAAGTGTTTACTTCTACAAATGCTACTTTTCTGGAAAATGACTATGTCCAGAACTTTAAACCTCGCAGCAAAGTAGTTTTAGAGGAGATGGTTAAAGAATTGACTCCAACCAATGTTCCATCGTCATCAACGCGTGTTGATGATGAAATTCCCACTATTCATGTACAACCGACGCAAGTCGATTTAAATGAAGAAAGTACCACTGTTCCTGAGCAAACAGTCACGGAGCCTCGTCGTAGTGGGAGGGTTTCTAGAAACCCAGTTCGCTATGGTTTGGATGGTGAAACCAATATGGTTGTTGGTGACACTTGTGATGATGATCCATTGTCTTTCAAACAGGCAATGGCTAGCCCTGAAAAGGAACTATGGCTCGAAGCCATGAAACAGGAAATGGAGTCTATGTACTCAAATTCCGTCTGGGTTCTTGTGGAAGCACCTAGTGACTTTAGGGCCATTGGGTGCAAGTGGATCTACAAGAAGAAACGAGGTGTTGATGGAAATATCGAGACTTATAAAGCTCGATTAGTGGCAAAGGGTTATACCCAAAGAGAAGGCGTGGACTATGAGGAAACTTTTAGTCCGGTAGCCATGCTCAAATCCATTCGCATCCTCCTATCCATAGCAGCCGCTCTCGACTATGAGATTTGGCAAATGGACGTCAAGACAACTTTTCTTAATGGAAAGCTTGACGATGTCATTTATATGGATCAGCCAGAAGGATTTAAAGTATCTGGACAAGAAGGAAAAGTTTTTAAGTTAAATAGGTCCATCTATGGACTTAAGCAAGCTTCTCGTTCCTGGAATCTTAGGTTTGATGAAATAATCAAAACCTATGGCTTTGAACAAAATATTGATGAGCCCTGTGTTTACCAACTGAAGGCAAATCAAATAGTGGTATTCCTGGTTCTTTATGTAGATGATATCTTACTCATTGGAAGCAATGTTAAGAAATTATCAGATGTGAAGAATTGGCTGAGCACTCAATTCCAGATGAAGGATTTGGGTGAAGCAAGTTATGTTCTAGGTATCCAGATCATCAGGGATAGAAAGAACAAACTTTTAGCTCTATCTCAAGCAGCTTACATTGATAAAGTGCTTGAACGTTTCTCAATGACAAATTCCAAGAAAGGGCGTCTACCATCCCGCCATGGAATTCATCTTTCAAAGAAGCAGTCTCCCCAGACTCCTGAAGAGGAAGATGCAATGAGAAAAGTTCCTTACGCATCTGCAGTTGGAAGTCTGATGTATGCCATGTTGTGTACTAGACCAGATATCTGCTATGCAGTGGGAGTAGTGAGCAGGTATCAGTCAAACCCAGGACCGGAACATTGGATAGCAGTTAAGCATATCCTGAAGTATTTGAGAAGGACTAGGGATTATATGTTAGTCTACAAGGGTGGTGTTCTGAACCCTGTAGGCTACACCGATTCAGATTTTCAGACTGATGTCGATGACAGAAAGTCTACTTCTGGAATGGTGTTTACTCTTGGGGGTGGAGCTGTAATTTGGAGAAGCGTAAAGCAGTCTGCAATCTCATATTCCACCATGGAGGCTGAGTACATAGCTGCATCAGAAGCGGCTAAGGAAATAGTCTGGCTAAAGAAGTTTTATTCGGATCTTGGAGTTATTCCAGAAATGGATAAACCGCTTGTGTTGTTTTGTGACAATACATGAGCGATAGCCAACTCGAAAGAACCTCGAAGTCACAAGAGGAGTAAGCATATAGAAAGGAAGTATCACATTATTCGAGAATATGTGGCCAGGGGAGATATGAAGGTTATGAAGATTGCAACTGAAGACAATCTTGCGGATCCGTTTACAAAGACACTACCAGAAGCTACATTTGATAAGCATATCAAGGAGATGGGATTAGTATAATTAAGGCATTAGTTTCAATTAGTGCAAGTGGGAGTTTGTTGGGGTTTTATGCCCTAATTAAAACCCAAATTCTTTGTAATCTCATTTTATTATCAATAAAAGAATAGAAATCATTTTTTGACTTGGTCAATCACTTTGCTCACATGTTTTATTTTCATGATTATTTGTTTAATATAAACTTCTATTAAATCCCGAGCATATAACTAATCTTATTTATAGTGACGTAATCACAGTGGAATATAAATATGATTATATGTTCAAAAATAAGTTAGTCCTAAGATTAGTCAGTGCACCTGATTTACACTAACTTGCCAATCTACGATATGATCTACTTACACATTACAGTGTTATGTTCTTTCCAGAACATTAGCAAAGTAGATAAGATCGGATGTATTTGTTACATCGGACAGGACCGTTATTGACAGTTGATAAGATAAGTAAACATACCGTTATTATCTATTCTAGTCATATCATATAGTTGACCATAGGTCAATTCAATCTCAATTCTGAGTGGTTAGTATTCTAACTGATTGTATTATTTGAGTTCTTTGACTTGTTCGTTACCAGCTTACCCTACGGACTAGCCCATACTTACATCTTGGGAACTCGGTAGTATAATTGAGTGGGAGTGCTAATCATATATATGAACATCTATAGCTTCTGATGAAGAAGTGAAACGATGGTTTCATTTTAGTTTGGTTCAAGGTGTTGAATGATAGAGATCTCATTTCAGTAATTAAATTAGTTTACTGAAATATCATTTACAAGGAACTAAGTGTTTTAAGGATAAAATACAATGAGGGGTAAAATGGTATTTTAGTCCTATCTCATTGTAGACCGTCTATAGAGGATTGAGTGAAAATTATGGTTGTAACAATGGATAATTAATAGCGTATCTATATTTGTTATAGAGCGTTCTATGAATTCAAGAGTGCAATTCCAAGTCTATAGTGGAGTCACGAGGAATTAATAAGTTAGTAAATTTATTTGTTAGATTTATGATAACTTATTGGAGCTTGATTTCATAGGCCCATGGTCCCCATTGTACCTTGGATAAAATCATCTAGATAGTCTCAATTAATTGATTTAATTATCAATTAGAATTATCAAAGTTGACCAGGTCAATTTTGGATAGTTTCACAGAGTTGTGTAATTTTGAGAAGAAAAGAGAAATTATGGAAAATTTATTAATTAAGATAAATTGGTATCTAAATTAATAAATAAATTTAAATCAAGGTTCAAATTATAAATAATTAATTTGATAAAGGATTTAAATAATTATTTAATTAATTAAATCAATATGAAATAATACAGGCCTTGATTTTAAGTCCAATGGGCTTATAACCAAATGGGAAATTTCACGGGCCTATAGCCCATGATAATTTCGACCTAGGGCTTCAAAATGGCTGTTATTTTATTGATTTTTTAATTAAATTAAATGGCCTAATTGAGTCTATAAAACGAGTGCTTAGAGAGAAGATTTTAAAAACGACAGATAAATCACAAGCCAGATTTTCTGATAGTTTTATATTCTCTCTAAACACAAGTCCTTTTCTAAGCCACTTTGTTATTTTCTCTTCTTCTCTCTATATCTGTCTCATGTGTTGAGAATTGCCCACACTAGTCTAGGTGGTTCTAAGGATACATTGGAAGATCGGGAAGAAAATAGAAGGTCGGTTCAGTTTCTTGATAATACTCTGCGACAGAAAGGATACAAGAGTTAGAGAAACTGAAGGAAAGACTCTTAATTCCGCTGCGTATACTGTAAGTATTATATTATTTGTTTCTCTTTGAATTCAATTTTAGAAACATGTTTTAGGCTATCTCGTATTAATTTGTTTAATATTAGATATACATGAAAATAAATAATGATCCTGTATAAGCTAATCCAACTACTGGCCTCAGAGCCTTTGGTAATCTTTATTTTCATGCATGAACATGTTTAAAATTGGATTATTTGATATGTTTGAATAATTGGATGGTTTTCATGTTTTTATGAGCATATTGATTTTATGTGAATTTTAGCAATTTTTAGGTTATTTTGTTGTGTTTTCTATGCTATTAATTTTTATATATGCTTTATTTTGTGTAAAACATGTTAAAAATTAATTAGAAAATGGTTTTGGTTTGAAAAATTGCTCAAAAACAATTTTTTGAAAAAAATTTGCACTGGCTCCCACGCGCGCGCGCACCGCACACCAGCATGCACGCACGCGCGCGCCAGCAGCAGCCAGAGCACACTCGGTGAACAGTACCGTCGGGTACTGTTCATCCAGAATTTTTTTTAAAAAAAAAAATAAATAGAATTAAAATTGTGGTAATTTATTATTTATAATCAAAACCTAAAGATCTTTTTTGTTTTATCATTTAAATTTTTTTTAAAATAAGATATTTTGGTTAGTTAAGATTTAAATAATTAGATATTTTCTACAAAGATTCAAATTCAAATTTAAAATTAAACTAACAACTTAATTTTAAATCTTTTAATATATTAAAATATTAGAATTATGATATCAGATATTTAAGATATGTTCATTTAAATTCTTGAAATTTTTATTAAATCTTTATTTGAAAATATAAATATCTTTTTATTCTATAGCTTTTAATATTTAAATTATTTGAAATTTTAATTTTGTTAGTTAGATATTTTTATGGATATTTGAATTTGTTTAACTATTTGAGATATTTTAGGGTTGTTATAACTATTTGTATTTTATTATTTTTAAAATGGTTAAAATATTAGATAATAGTTGTAACAACACAAGATATTTTTTGAAAATAGTTTAGATATTGATTTTAAAATTTAAAATTGGTTAAATTTTAAAAAATATCATTTTTTTTCAACCAATTAATATAATATTTTTTTTAATAAATGAGATTTAAATTAACTTTGGTTAATTGTTAATAAATCCTATTTAAATTAAATTAATATTTTTTTTTCAAATTAACCTATAACCAAGTTGATTGTTGATAAATGAAATTTAAATTAACTATTGTTAATTGTTGATAAATTTCATTTAAATTGACTTATTTTTTTGTAAAAAATTAATTAATTTGAATTTTTTTTTTGATAAATTCTAGATAATTAATTATGGTATTTTTGCAAATGAAATAAATTGTGGTATTTTTGCATAAATTCATAGAATTTCTCATATAGTAACATGATTAGGCCCATCCAATTATAACATGTCTGTTTGCACTATATGTGGTATTTTTGCAATTGGGCTTAGATGCATATAGTGGCCCATATGTTTGTTAGATATATGGTATTTTGCCAAATAAAATATTCATAAAAATGATAGGTTTTATTTGGGCCCATTAGAAAATGTAAAGTTTAAATTCCTCTCTTGTGGGTGATTCCACTTGTGAAGGCCCATTTGCTTTGCATGACTATAGTGGGCCTAATCAATTAATAACAATTAATAAAACGAAGGTTTAAATTCCTGTCTTTTGGACCTTGTATGGAAAGATAGGGGGTCTTTGTAGTGGGAACGACATACTGGACCCAGCCCTCCTCCATACAAGCCCAATTGTTAAGGCCCATTTACCTGAGTTGGACTTAATTGTATAGGTTCATTATATTAGTTAAACCTAAATATTGATTAGCAACAAATTAATTCTAAATTAATTGAATTTGTTTCAATGTGACACTTTAGAATTAATAAGAAATTATAGGACTTTGGTTTTAAAAATTTTAATCTGTTTAATTTTTTTTTGGAAAACCATAGTCATTAATTTTCTAAAAATAAATAATAAAAATACTAATTTTAATTTTATAATGAGCTTATTTTAAGAATTTTATTCGATCTCCACCGTTGGTTTAACATAGTCAATAGCTTAATGGGGCCTCAAGGCGCTTTGATTCGTCCCCCTACGGAAGGTGTTCATTAGTTATTTTGACAAGGTTAGATTACGAAAGATAGATAATTATAGGTCAAATTCTACTAGACTCACCCCTACGGTGACTACTAGGACTAAATCTATGATTATTGAAACTGTGGGTCTAGCTCATAAAATAAGAGATTTTGTTTTCTTATTTTGATCGAATAGTATGTTGTTAATAATGGTGTCCATTATTAAATGAGTTTACAACTCTATTTAACTAGTGGTATTTTTGACTCTCGCCAACCGGGACAAAGATATCATAGATTAGTTAAAAACCTAAAGAAATAGAGATATGATTATTTTTGGTATTTTTTTTCATATCTTACATATTTTTGGTATATATTGTGCTATTTCTTGAAATTTGTGTGAATAGAAGTTTTATTGAGCAAATGTGATTGGTTTCTATTTTATTGGTACTTTGTAGTTTTGAGTTATGGTTGTGTCTACTCCCATCCTTTCTCAACTTTTGATGGAGAAACTCACTGGAGAAAACTTCCTTAATTGGAAGCAGAATATCAACATAAAGTTGATTGGTGACAACTCCGAGTTCATCATGATTGAGGAATCCCTAGAATGAGCATCGTCTCCGCACGTTCTTGATAGCACCGTAAATGCTTGGATAACACTGTCTCCACACGTACGTGATGGCACCGTGAATTCTCGGATGGCATCGTGTCTGCACGTTCGTGCTCAACTCAACTATGGTCTTACGCAGCTCATGAACGAGCTTCAGATTATTGAACCTGTCATGGGTGGACCTAGTAAAGGAGGTGAAAATATGACTGCTAATATTGCTGCTCATCTAGCTAAGGCTGAAGCTAACCAAGCTTCGTCTTCGAAAGCTGGAAACAAGAGGAAAGGTGGACAAATAAACAACCCCAAGCCTGCAAAGGCTGCAAAGGCGAGTGCACAACCAAGTGCACAGACGCCTAAGGGGAAAAGCAAGAAAAACAAGAAAGGTAAAGGTAAATGTTTTCACTGCAAAGAAAAGGGGCATTGGAAACAAGATTGCCCCAAGTTTCTAGCAGATAAAAACAAAGGTTATGATTATAGTTCATTTATCTTAGAAACATGTGTTTTAGAGAATGATAACTCTGTTTGGATTATTGATTTTGGATCTACTAACCATGTTTGTAACTCTTTACAACTTCTTGACTCGTGGGAGGAAGTGAACGAAGTCGGCTTAAAGCTTAGAGTTGGGAATGGAGCGTTCGTTGCGGTCCAAGCTAGAGGAAGAGCTCGTCTGAAGTTCGGAAATAAATTTTTAATTTTAAAAGATGTATTTTTTATTCCGGATTTTAGTAGAAATTTAATTTCAGTTTCCATGTTGCAATTAGAACGATTTGTTATGACTTTCACAAGTTTTAATATATCTATTTCTTTCAATGGATCACAATTGTGCATTGCATGTTTGGAAAATGGGCTTTATATTCTGCGACCTAACGAACCCCTCGCTCTTAACAATGATTTATTCAAAGTAGCTAAACCTAGGACCAATAAACTTCAAAAGACCGATAACAATAATATGACGTATTTATGGCACTTGAGACTTGGTCACATTGGCCATGATAGGATTCAAAGACTTACAAAGGACGGACCTTTGAGGGAACTCACCTTAAGTGAATTACCTGTCTGTGAATCTTGTCTAGAAGGCAAACTGACCAAGCGTCCATTCTCTGCAAAGGGTGATAGGGCCAAAGAACCACTTGGTCTTGTGCATTCAGATGTTTGTGGACCTTTGAATATACAAGCCAGGGGTGGTTTTGAGTATTTCGTCACTTTCATTGACGATTACTCTAGATAATCATGTCTTTACCTAATGCATAGGAATTCAGAAACATTTTCAAAGTTTCAGGAATTTCTAGCAATGGCTCAGAACCAATTAGGTAAAAGGTTAAAGATCTTTCGATCTGATAGGGGTGGAGAATATTTTGATATGCAGTTCCAAGATCATTTAACTGAACTTGGGATTTTATCACAACTTACTGCCCCAGGTACTCCGCAACAAAATGGTGTAGCAAAACGCCGAAACAGAACTTTATTGGAAATGGTTAGATGCATGCTTAGTTACTCAACTCTACCAACTTCGTTCTGGGGACATGCAATTGAAACCGCAAATGACATTCTCAATGTCGTGCCGTCAAAATCAATCCCCAAAATACCTTTAGAACGATGGAATGGTCGTGAACCTAGTTTACGCCATTATAGAATCTGGGGGTGTCCCGCTCACGTCCTGAGGAAAAAGGAGGGAAAGCTAGAACCGCGAACTGAAGTTTGCATGTTTGTTGGCTATCCTAAAGGTACTCGGGGTGGACTTTTCTATAGTCATTCAGAAAAGAAAGTGTTTACTTCTACAAATGCTACTTTTCTGGAAAATGACTATGTCCAGAACTTTAAACCTCGCAGCAAAGTAGTTTTAGAGGAGATGGTTAAAGAATTGACTCCAACCAATGTTCCATCGTCATCAACGCGTGTTGATGATGAAATTCCCACTATTCATGTACAACCGACGCAAGTCGATTTAAATGAAGAAAGTACCACTGTTCCTGAGCAAACAGTCACGGAGCCTCGTCGTAGTGGGAGGGTTTCTAGAAACCCAGTTCGCTATGGTTTGGATGGTGAAACCAATATGGTTGTTGGTGACACTTGTGATGATGATCCATTGTCTTTCAAACAGGCAATGGCTAGCCCTGAAAAGGAACTATGGCTCGAAGCCATGAAACAGGAAATGGAGTCTATGTACTCAAATTCCGTCTGGGTTCTTGTGGAAGCACCTAGTGACTTTAGGGCCATTGGGTGCAAGTGGATCTACAAGAAGAAACGAGGTGTTGATGGAAATATCGAGACTTATAAAGCTCGATTAGTGGCAAAGGGTTATACCCAAAGAGAAGGCGTGGACTATGAGGAAACTTTTAGTCCGGTAGCCATGCTCAAATCCATTCGCATCCTCCTATCCATAGCAGCCGCTCTCGACTATGAGATTTGGCAAATGGACGTCAAGACAACTTTTCTTAATGGAAAGCTTGACGATGTCATTTATATGGATCAGCCAGAAGGATTTAAAGTATCTGGACAAGAAGGAAAAGTTTTTAAGTTAAATAGGTCCATCTATGGACTTAAGCAAGCTTCTCGTTCCTGGAATCTTAGGTTTGATGAAATAATCAAAACCTATGGCTTTGAACAAAATATTGATGAGCCCTGTGTTTACCAACTGAAGGCAAATCAAATAGTGGTATTCCTGGTTCTTTATGTAGATGATATCTTACTCATTGGAAGCAATGTTAAGAAATTATCAGATGTGAAGAATTGGCTGAGCACTCAATTCCAGATGAAGGATTTGGGTGAAGCAAGTTATGTTCTAGGTATCCAGATCATCAGGGATAGAAAGAACAAACTTTTAGCTCTATCTCAAGCAGCTTACATTGATAAAGTGCTTGAACGTTTCTCAATGACAAATTCCAAGAAAGGGCGTCTACCATCCCGCCATGGAATTCATCTTTCAAAGAAGCAGTCTCCCCAGACTCCTGAAGAGGAAGATGCAATGAGAAAAGTTCCTTACGCATCTGCAGTTGGAAGTCTGATGTATGCCATGTTGTGTACTAGACCAGATATCTGCTATGCAGTGGGAGTAGTGAGCAGGTATCAGTCAAACCCAGGACCGGAACATTGGATAGCAGTTAAGCATATCCTGAAGTATTTGAGAAGGACTAGGGATTATATGTTAGTCTACAAGGGTGGTGTTCTGAACCTTGTAGGCTACACCGATTCAGATTTTCAGACTGATGTCGATGACAGAAAGTCTACTTCTGGAATGGTGTTTACTCTTGGGGGTGGAGCTGTAATTTGGAGAAGCGTAAAGCAGTCTGCAATCTCATATTCCACCATGGAGGCTGAGTACATAGCTGCATCAGAAGCGGCTAAGGAAATAGTCTGGCTAAAGAAGTTTTATTCGGATCTTGGAGTTATTCCAGAAATGGATAAACCGCTTGTGTTGTTTTGTGACAATACATGAGCGATAGCCAACTCGAAAGAACCTCGAAGTCACAAGAGGAGTAAGCATATAGAAAGGAAGTATCACATTATTCGAGAATATGTGGCCAGGGGAGATATGAAGGTTATGAAGATTGCAACTGAAGACAATCTTGCGGATCCGTTTACAAAGACACTACCAGAAGCTACATTTGATAAGCATATCAAGGAGATGGGATTAGTATAATTAAGGCATTAGTTTCAATTAGTGCAAGTGGGAGTTTGTTGGGGTTTTATGCCCTAATTAAAACCCAAATTCTTTGTAATCTCATTTTATTATCAATAAAAGAATAGAAATCATTTTTTGACTTGGTCAATCACTTTGCTCACATGTTTTATTTTCATGATTATTTGTTTAATATAAACTTCTATTAAATCCCGAGCATATAACTAATCTTATTTATAGTGACGTAATCACAGTGGAATATAAATATGATTATATGTTCAAAAATAAGTTAGTCCTAAGATTAGTCAGTGCACCTGATTTACACTAACTTGCCAATCTACGATATGATCTACTTACACATTACAGTGTTATGTTCTTTCCAGAACATTAGCAAAGTAGATAAGATCGGATGTATTTGTTACATCGGACAGGACCGTTATTGACAGTTGATAAGATAAGTAAACATACCGTTATTATCTATTCTAGTCATATCATATAGTTGACCATAGGTCAATTCAATCTCAATTCTGAGTGGTTAGTATTCTAACTGATTGTATTATTTGAGTTCTTTGACTTGTTCGTTACCAGCTTACCCTACGGACTAGCCCATACTTACATCTTGGGAACTCGGTAGTATAATTGAGTGGGAGTGCTAATCATATATATGAACATCTATAGCTTCTGATGAAGAAGTGAAACGATGGTTTCATTTTAGTTTGGTTCAAGGTGTTGAATGATAGAGATCTCATTTCAGTAATTAAATTAGTTTACTGAAATATCATTTACAAGGAACTAAGTGTTTTAAGGATAAAATACAATGAGGGGTAAAATGGTATTTTAGTCCTATCTCATTGTAGACCGTCTATAGAGGATTGAGTGAAAATTATGGTTGTAACAATGGATAATTAATAGCGTATCTATATTTGTTATAGAGCGTTCTATGAATTCAAGAGTGCAATTCCAAGTCTATAGTGGAGTCACGAGGAATTAATAAGTTAGTAAATTTATTTGTTAGATTTATGATAACTTATTGGAGCTTGATTTCATAGGCCCATGGTCCCCATTGTACCTTGGATAAAATCATCTAGATAGTCTCAATTAATTGATTTAATTATCAATTAGAATTATCAAAGTTGACCAGGTCAATTTTGGATAGTTTCACAGAGTTGTGTAATTTTGAGAAGAAAAGAGAAATTATGGAAAATTTATTAATTAAGATAAATTGGTATCTAAATTAATAAATAAATTTAAATCAAGGTTCAAATTATAAATAATTAATTTGATAAAGGATTTAAATAATTATTTAATTAATTAAATCAATATGAAATAATACAGGCCTTGATTTTAAGTCCAATGGGCTTATAACCAAATGGGAAATTTCACGGGCCTATAGCCCATGATAATTTCGACCTAGGGCTTCAAAATGGCTGTTATTTTATTGATTTTTTAATTAAATTAAATGGCCTAATTGAGTCTATAAAACGAGTGCTTAGAGAGAAGATTTTAAAAACGACAGATAAATCACAAGCCAGATTTTCTGATAGTTTTATATTCTCTCTAAACACAAGTCCTTTTCTAAGCCACTTTGTTATTTTCTCTTCTTCTCTCTATATCTGTCTCATGTGTTGAGAATTGCCCACACTAGTCTAGGTGGTTCTAAGGATACATTGGAAGATCGTGAAGAAAATAGAAGGTCGGTTCAGTTTCTTGATAATACTCTGCGACAGAAAGGATACAAGAGTTAGAGAAACTGAAGGAAAGACTCTTAATTCCGCTGCGTATACTGTAAGTATTATATTATTTGTTTCTCTTTGAATTCAATTTTAGAAACATGTTTTAGGCTATCTCGGATTAATTTGTTTAATATTAGATATACATGAAAATAAATAATGATCCTGTATAAGCTAATCCAACTACTGGCCTCAGAGCCTTTGGTAATCTTTATTTTCATGCATGAACATGTTTAAAATTGGATTATTTGATATGTTTGAATAATTGGATGGTTTTCATGTTTTTATGAGCATATTGATTTTATGTGAATTTTAGCAATTTTTAGGTTATTTTGTTGTGTTTTCTATGCTATTAATTTTTATATATGCTTTATTTTGTGTAAAACATGTTAAAAATTAATTAGAAAATGGTTTTGGTTTGAAAAATTGCTCAAAAACAATTTTTTGAAAAAAATTTGCACTGGCTCCCACGCGCGCGCGCACCGCACACCAGCATGCACGCACGCGCGCGCCACCAGCAGCTAGAGCACACTCGGTGAACAGTACCGTCGGGTACTGTTCATCCAGAATTTTTTTTTAAAAAAAAATAAATAGAATTAAAATTGTGGTAATTTATTATTTATAATCAAAACCTAAAATATCTTTTTTGTTTTATCATTTAAATTTTTTTTAAAATAAGATATTTTGGTTAGTTAAGATTTAAATAATTAGATATTTTCTACAAAGATTCAAATTCAAATTTAAAATTAAACTAACAACTTAATTTTAAATCTTTTAATATATTAAAATATTAGAATTATGATATCAGATATTTAAGATATGTTCATTTAAATTCTTGAAATTTTTATTAAATCTTTATTTGAAAATATAAATATCTTTTTATTCTATAGCTTTTAATATTTAAATTATTTGAAATTTTAATTTTGTTAGTTAGATATTTTTATGGATATTTGAATTTGTTTAACTATTTGAGATATTTTAGGGTTGTTATAACTATTTGTATTTTATTATTTTTAAAATGGTTAAAATATTAGATAATAGTTGTAACAACACAAGATATTTTTTGAAAATAGTTTAGATATTGATTTTAAAATTTAAAATTGGTTAAATTTTAAAAAATATCATTTTTTTTCAACCAATTAATATAATATTTTTTTTAATAAATGAGATTTAAATTAACTTTGGTTAATTGTTAATAAATCCTATTTAAATTAAATTAATATTTTTTTTTCAAATTAACCTATAACCAAGTTGATTGTTGATAAATGAAATTTAAATTAACTATTGTTAATTGTTGATAAATTTCATTTAAATTGACTTATTTTTTTGTAAAAAATTAATTAATTTGAATTTTTTTTTTGATAAATTCTAGATAATTAATTATGGTATTTTTGCAAATGAAATAAATTGTGGTATTTTTGCATAAATTCATAGAATTTCTCATATAGTAACATGATTAGGCCCATCCAATTATAACATGTCTGTTTGCACTATATGTGGTATTTTTGCAATTGGGCTTAGATGCATATAGTGGCCCATATGTTTGTTAGATATATGGTATTTTGCCAAATAAAATATTCATAAAAATGATAGGTTTTATTTGGGCCCATTAGAAAATGTAAAGTTTAAATTCCTCTCTTGTGGGTGATTCCACTTGTGAAGGCCCATTTGCTTTGCATGACTATAGTGGGCCTAATCAATTAATAACAATTAATAAAACGAAGGTTTAAATTCCTGTCTTTTGGACCTTGTATGGAAAGATAGGGGGTCTTTGTAGTGGGAACGACATACTGGACCCAGCCCTCCTCCATACAAGCCCAATTGTTAAGGCCCATTTACCTGAGTTGGACTTAATTGTATAGGTTCATTATATTAGTTAAACCTAAATATTGATTAGCAACAAATTAATTCTAAATTAATTGAATTTGTTTCAATGTGACACTTTAGAATTAATAAGAAATTATAGGACTTTGGTTTTAAAAATTTTAATCTGTTTAATTTTTTTTTGGAAAACCATAGTCATTAATTTTCTAAAAATAAATAATAAAAATACTAATTTTAATTTTATAATGAGCTTATTTTAAGAATTTTATTCGATCTCCACCGTTGGTTTAACATAGTCAATAGCTTAATGGGGCCTCAAGGCGCTTTGATTCGTCCCCCTACGGAAGGTGTTCATTAGTTATTTTGACAAGGTTAGATTACGAAAGATAGATAATTATAGGTCAAATTCTACTAGACTCACCCCTACGGTGACTACTAGGACTAAATCTATGATTATTGAAACTGTGGGTCTAGCTCATAAAATAAGAGATTTTGTTTTCTTATTTTGATCGAATAGTATGTTGTTAATAATGGTGTCCATTATTAAATGAGTTTACAACTCTATTTAACTAGTGGTATTTTTGACTCTCGCCAACCGGGACAAAGATATCATAGATTAGTTAAAAACCTAAAGAAATAGAGATATGATTATTTTTGGTATTTTTTTTCATATCTTACATATTTTTGGTATATATTGTGCTATTTCTTGAAATTTGTGTGAATAGAAGTTTTATTGAGCAAATGTGATTGGTTTCTATTTTATTGGTACTTTGTAGTTTTGAGTTATGGTTGTGTCTACTCCCATCCTTTCTCAACTTTTGATGGAGAAACTCACTGGAGAAAACTTCCTTAATTGGAAGCAGAATATCAACATAAAGTTGATTGGTGACAACTCCGAGTTCATCATGATTGAGGAATCCCTAGAATGAGCATCGTCTCCGCACGTTCTTGATAGCACCGTAAATGCTTGGATAACACTGTCTCCACACGTACGTGATGGCACCGTGAATTCTCGGATGGCATCGTGTCTGCACGTTCGTGCTCAACTCAACTATGGTCTTACGCAGCTCATGAACGAGCTTCAGATTATTGAACCTGTCATGGGTGGACCTAGTAAAGGAGGTGAAAATATGACTGCTAATATTGCTGCTCATCTAGCTAAGGCTGAAGCTAACCAAGCTTCGTCTTCGAAAGCTGGAAACAAGAGGAAAGGTGGACAAATAAACAACCCCAAGCCTGCAAAGGCTGCAAAGGCGAGTGCACAACCAAGTGCACAGACGCCTAAGGGGAAAAGCAAGAAAAACAAGAAAGGTAAAGGTAAATGTTTTCACTGCAAAGAAAAGGGGCATTGGAAACAAGATTGCCCCAAGTTTCTAGCAGATAAAAACAAAGGTTATGATTATAGTTCATTTATCTTAGAAACATGTGTTTTAGAGAATGATAACTCTGTTTGGATTATTGATTTTGGATCTACTAACCATGTTTGTAACTCTTTACAACTTCTTGACTCGTGGGAGGAAGTGAACGAAGTCGGCTTAAAGCTTAGAGTTGGGAATGGAGCGTTCGTTGCGGTCCAAGCTAGAGGAAGAGCTCGTCTGAAGTTCGGAAATAAATTTTTAATTTTAAAAGATGTATTTTTTATTCCGGATTTTAGTAGAAATTTAATTTCAGTTTCCATGTTGCAATTAGAACGATTTGTTATGACTTTCACAAGTTTTAATATATCTATTTCTTTCAATGGATCACAATTGTGCATTGCATGTTTGGAAAATGGGCTTTATATTCTGCGACCTAACGAACCCCTCGCTCTTAACAATGATTTATTCAAAGTAGCTAAACCTAGGACCAATAAACTTCAAAAGACCGATAACAATAATATGACGTATTTATGGCACTTGAGACTTGGTCACATTGGCCATGATAGGATTCAAAGACTTACAAAGGACGGACCTTTGAGGGAACTCACCTTAAGTGAATTACCTGTCTGTGAATCTTGTCTAGAAGGCAAACTGACCAAGCGTCCATTCTCTGCAAAGGGTGATAGGGCCAAAGAACCACTTGGTCTTGTGCATTCAGATGTTTGTGGACCTTTGAATATACAAGCCAGGGGTGGTTTTGAGTATTTCGTCACTTTCATTGACGATTACTCTAGATAATCATGTCTTTACCTAATGCATAGGAATTCAGAAACATTTTCAAAGTTTCAGGAATTTCTAGCAATGGCTCAGAACCAATTAGGTAAAAGGTTAAAGATCTTTCGATCTGATAGGGGTGGAGAATATTTTGATATGCAGTTCCAAGATCATTTAACTGAACTTGGGATTTTATCACAACTTACTGCCCCAGGTACTCCGCAACAAAATGGTGTAGCAAAACGCCGAAACAGAACTTTATTGGAAATGGTTAGATGCATGCTTAGTTACTCAACTCTACCAACTTCGTTCTGGGGACATGCAATTGAAACCGCAAATGACATTCTCAATGTCGTGCCGTCAAAATCAATCCCCAAAATACCTTTAGAACGATGGAATGGTCGTGAACCTAGTTTACGCCATTATAGAATCTGGGGGTGTCCCGCTCACGTCCTGAGGAAAAAGGAGGGAAAGCTAGAACCGCGAACTGAAGTTTGCATGTTTGTTGGCTATCCTAAAGGTACTCGGGGTGGACTTTTCTATAGTCATTCAGAAAAGAAAGTGTTTACTTCTACAAATGCTACTTTTCTGGAAAATGACTATGTCCAGAACTTTAAACCTCGCAGCAAAGTAGTTTTAGAGGAGATGGTTAAAGAATTGACTCCAACCAATGTTCCATCGTCATCAACGCGTGTTGATGATGAAATTCCCACTATTCATGTACAACCGACGCAAGTCGATTTAAATGAAGAAAGTACCACTGTTCCTGAGCAAACAGTCACGGAGCCTCGTCGTAGTGGGAGGGTTTCTAGAAACCCAGTTCGCTATGGTTTGGATGGTGAAACCAATATGGTTGTTGGTGACACTTGTGATGATGATCCATTGTCTTTCAAACAGGCAATGGCTAGCCCTGAAAAGGAACTATGGCTCGAAGCCATGAAACAGGAAATGGAGTCTATGTACTCAAATTCCGTCTGGGTTCTTGTGGAAGCACCTAGTGACTTTAGGGCCATTGGGTGCAAGTGGATCTACAAGAAGAAACGAGGTGTTGATGGAAATATCGAGACTTATAAAGCTCGATTAGTGGCAAAGGGTTATACCCAAAGAGAAGGCGTGGACTATGAGGAAACTTTTAGTCCGGTAGCCATGCTCAAATCCATTCGCATCCTCCTATCCATAGCAGCCGCTCTCGACTATGAGATTTGGCAAATGGACGTCAAGACAACTTTTCTTAATGGAAAGCTTGACGATGTCATTTATATGGATCAGCCAGAAGGATTTAAAGTATCTGGACAAGAAGGAAAAGTTTTTAAGTTAAATAGGTCCATCTATGGACTTAAGCAAGCTTCTCGTTCCTGGAATCTTAGGTTTGATGAAATAATCAAAACCTATGGCTTTGAACAAAATATTGATGAGCCCTGTGTTTACCAACTGAAGGCAAATCAAATAGTGGTATTCCTGGTTCTTTATGTAGATGATATCTTACTCATTGGAAGCAATGTTAAGAAATTATCAGATGTGAAGAATTGGCTGAGCACTCAATTCCAGATGAAGGATTTGGGTGAAGCAAGTTATGTTCTAGGTATCCAGATCATCAGGGATAGAAAGAACAAACTTTTAGCTCTATCTCAAGCAGCTTACATTGATAAAGTGCTTGAACGTTTCTCAATGACAAATTCCAAGAAAGGGCGTCTACCATCCCGCCATGGAATTCATCTTTCAAAGAAGCAGTCTCCCCAGACTCCTGAAGAGGAAGATGCAATGAGAAAAGTTCCTTACGCATCTGCAGTTGGAAGTCTGATGTATGCCATGTTGTGTACTAGACCAGATATCTGCTATGCAGTGGGAGTAGTGAGCAGGTATCAGTCAAACCCAGGACCGGAACATTGGATAGCAGTTAAGCATATCCTGAAGTATTTGAGAAGGACTAGGGATTATATGTTAGTCTACAAGGGTGGTGTTCTGAACCCTGTAGGCTACACCGATTCAGATTTTCAGACTGATGTCGATGACAGAAAGTCTACTTCTGGAATGGTGTTTACTCTTGGGGGTGGAGCTGTAATTTGGAGAAGCGTAAAGCAGTCTGCAATCTCATATTCCACCATGGAGGCTGAGTACATAGCTGCATCAGAAGCGGCTAAGGAAATAGTCTGGCTAAAGAAGTTTTATTCGGATCTTGGAGTTATTCCAGAAATGGATAAACTGCTTGTGTTGTTTTGTGACAATACATGAGCGATAGCCAACTCGAAAGAACCTCGAAGTCACAAGAGGAGTAAGCATATAGAAAGGAAGTATCACATTATTCGAGAATATGTGGCCAGGGGAGATATGAAGGTTATGAAGATTGCAACTGAAGACAATCTTGCGGATCCGTTTACAAAGACACTACCAGAAGCTACATTTGATAAGCATATCAAGGAGATGGGATTAGTATAATTAAGGCATTAGTTTCAATTAGTGCAAGTGGGAGTTTGTTGGGGTTTTATGCCCTAATTAAAACCCAAATTCTTTGTAATCTCATTTTATTATCAATAAAAGAATAGAAATCATTTTTTGACTTGGTCAATCACTTTGCTCACATGTTTTATTTTCATGATTATTTGTTTAATATAAACTTCTATTAAATCCCGAGCATATAACTAATCTTATTTATAGTGACGTAATCACAGTGGAATATAAATATGATTATATGTTCAAAAATAAGTTAGTCCTAAGATTAGTCAGTGCACCTGATTTACACTAACTTGCCAATCTACGATATGATCTACTTACACATTACAGTGTTATGTTCTTTCCAGAACATTAGCAAAGTAGATAAGATCGGATGTATTTGTTACATCGGACAGGACCGTTATTGACAGTTGATAAGATAAGTAAACATACCGTTATTATCTATTCTAGTCATATCATATAGTTGACCATAGGTCAATTCAATCTCAATTCTGAGTGGTTAGTATTCTAACTGATTGTATTATTTGAGTTCTTTGACTTGTTCGTTACCAGCTTACCCTACGGACTAGCCCATACTTACATCTTGGGAACTCGGTAGTATAATTGAGTGGGAGTGCTAATCATATATATGAACATCTATAGCTTCTGATGAAGAAGTGAAACGATGGTTTCATTTTAGTTTGGTTCAAGGTGTTGAATGATAGAGATCTCATTTCAGTAATTAAATTAGTTTACTGAAATATCATTTACAAGGAACTAAGTGTTTTAAGGATAAAATACAATGAGGGGTAAAATGGTATTTTAGTCCTATCTCATTGTAGACCGTCTATAGAGGATTGAGTGAAAATTATGGTTGTAACAATGGATAATTAATAGCGTATCTATATTTGTTATAGAGCGTTCTATGAATTCAAGAGTGCAATTCCAAGTCTATAGTGGAGTCACGAGGAATTAATAAGTTAGTAAATTTATTTGTTAGATTTATGATAACTTATTGGAGCTTGATTTCATAGGCCCATGGTCCCCATTGTACCTTGGATAAAATCATCTAGATAGTCTCAATTAATTGATTTAATTATCAATTAGAATTATCAAAGTTGACCAGGTCAATTTTGGATAGTTTCACAGAGTTGTGTAATTTTGAGAAGAAAAGAGAAATTATGGAAAATTTATTAATTAAGATAAATTGGTATCTAAATTAATAAATAAATTTAAATCAAGGTTCAAATTATAAATAATTAATTTGATAAAGGATTTAAATAATTATTTAATTAATTAAATCAATAGGAAATAATACAGGCTTTGATTTTAAGTCCAATGGGCTTATAACCAAATGGGAAATTTCACGGGCCTATAGCCCATGATAATTTCGACCTAGGGCTTCAAAATGGCTGTTATTTTATTGATTTTTTAATTAAATTAAATGGCCTAATTGAGTCTATAAAACGAGTGCTTAGAGAGAAGATTTTAAAAACGATAGATAAGTCACAAGTCAGATTTTCTGATAGTTTTATATTCTCTCTAAACACAAGTCCTTTTCTAAGCCACTTTGTTATTTTCTCTTCTTCTCTCTATATCTATCTCATGTGTTGAGAATTGCCCACACTAGTCAAGGTGGTTCTAAGGATACATTGGAAGATCGTGAAGAAAATAGAAGATCGGTTCAGTTTCTTGATAATACTCTACGACAGAAAGGATACAAGAGTTAGAGAAACTGAAGGAAAGACTCTTAATTCCGCTGCGTATACTGTAAGTATTATATTATTTGTTTCTCTTTGAATTCAATTTTAGAAACATGTTTTAGGCTATCTCGGATTAATTTGTTTAATATTAGATATACATGAAAATAAATAATGATCCTGTATAAGCTAATCCAACATTCTATACATTTAGCTACCAAATTTTATTACAACCAAGTATACTCACACTTTATCATGCTTCCTCCAAGCCAATAAACAAGTATAACATATAAATTCAGTTCGGTCAGTTCACCATATACAACCAATATTCAAACCATTGTCCAAATATTCATTCACATGCAATAGCAATGCTGACTAGCACGCCTCAATCTCATCACACAATAGTCAAGGGCCAGGCCCTATCCGTATCTCATGCTTCCTATAATCATACAATATAATACACGCACATCTCAATTAAGAACTTAAGCACATAATTTCATGTATTCAATTACAAAACCTTGAGTCGAGCTTGTCTTCAGCGGTGAGTGTACATGTCCAGCCTATCTTCAGGAACCCTTAAACCTAGACCGCTCTGATACCAAGTTGTAATGCCCTGGATAACCAAGACTGTTACACTGTGTGTTTAAAATAGTGCAAGACTTGCTAATCAAGTCATTTAAATAAAAATATGAGTCTAAAGACATAAACAGGTTATGTTTAAAAGATTTTGGTTATAAGCAAATAATTTTCATTAAAACAAATGTTTGGTACCTGGGATCTCAAATCAAGGTTTAAATGATACATTTACAGGGTTTCCAAATGTTATAAACATTCAAGCCACTCTAATGGCAAAATACATATTTTAGGTCTCTGTCCCTGTAAAAACCCTCGACCGTGGCGGCCGAGCAGCTGACAATGTACACCTCGCCCCCAGAGCTCTCCAACCCATGGTCGAATCATCTTACCCTTGCCTGTACTTGCACCACGTAGCACCCGTGAGCCAAGGCCCAGTAAGAAAATGTAATATCATAGAACATTCAATATCAATAACCAAGTATTCCACAGAGCATAACCAAATGATTTACAAGACATCAGTCAATACCCAACAAGCCATAGCATTCATTCAATCCAGAATATCAGTCAATAACCATTGATCTAGTTTCCAAATATTTAGCATATCATATACATCAATTTAACCATAGTATACATGTAAAGCGACAACTAGGGTCGACGCTCGTAGACTGCACCCTCTATTTAATCCATTATCTTTGGCTCACTTAGGCCAAGCCCAGTGTTCACCCCACTAACTCCGGCCCGCTTAAACCGAGCTCAGTGATTATTAAGTTTTCCTCAGCTACCAGTGGCTGAGCTGCGCCCTGTGCGCATGTATTGATTTCGGCACTCTTAGGCCGTTTATCACATGTCCCCATGGCATAATATCACCAATGATATTCATACAGTTATAGGGAGCTCTTAGTACCAACATATTCACATAGTTTATCACAATCATATAACAGTGCATACAAATATAGGGAACACTTAGTCCCATCCTATCCACATAAACGGGTGCAGTCTTCTTACCTGTAATTCCAAGTGCTTAGATTAAGAAAGACGACCCCCGAGCATGATCCTGTCCCGAGCCCAAGCGTACACCTAGTCACAACCATGATAAAGGGTTCCATCAATAATTTTAAAAAGGTTTTCGATTAAAGTTCTAACTTTTGAGACATCGAATTCCACCAAACACCGAAGTAGAATCGATCCCGAGAATCCTAGACTAGGTTCCCGCACTTAAAACCTCCAAAGCGCCAAAAGTGCCCTTAAGGGTCGCGGCCCTTAAGACCCATGCCATGGCCCACCCCTTGAAACAGAGACTAGGCCTCCCTGAACATAGACATGCGCCGCGGCCCTGCCCCTGTGGCGCCGCGATGCTCCCTTACCTCAAAGCCTTCCTGGGTCTTCCTTGCTCCGTAAGGCCACAGTACTCTAGAACAGAGCCACGGCCCAGCCCCTCGAACCAAAACTACCATTTTTAACATTCAAACCTCACTCAAAACCACCCAAAACCATCCCAGTTTCACAACACAATTATCACAAAACTTCTAACACGTTTCCAGCAACATAATCCAACAAAAACTTAGCCTAAAAACTCATCAAAATCCCACTTCAATCTCTGAAATCCAAAAGCTTAAAAACATCAAAACCAGTCAAGAAAACACCAAAATTCAGACATTAGATCGTAAATTCGAGCTTACCTTCATTGAAGAACCAATTCTCTAAGAAATTTCTGAGCTAACTCCCAAGTTCCTAGCTTCAATTCAGTCTTCAATTTCAAAACCCAGAAACCTCTTAGAATTCAATCAAAACCACAGAATTTAAATAACCAGGAGTGTGATTCAAGTCTTACCTCAATCCTGGTTGAACTCCTTAGCTAAATACTAAGTTAATCTTCCAAAACTTCAGCTCAATTCACTGAATTTCCAGCTGAATTTCCTTAAGTTCCAATGGTCCCTTAAGAAAGAACTGAATGAGCTAAGAGGAGAGGAAAAAGAGTTCGTTTAGGTGCTTCTAGCTATTTCCTTCTTTATGTTTGTCTTATTTAGGTTACTTAAGTTAATCCCAAAGCTTGGGATACCAAAAACAACCCTGAGGGCAAAATGGTAAAATTTCCCAGTATTCCCACCTAGGCTTCCTATCCTCAAATATATCTCTAATTATTTATTTTCATAACGCAATAACCCAAATAAATGTCCATTACCCAAAATACCCCTTGACTCACCCCGAGTCGGGTACTGGGTCCCGTTGTGACTTTCCCGCGACTTTCTCCCTAGGATCGCCTCGTGTCAAATGCTACAAACATAAATGTATCCACATAATAATGTGGTCTCAATAGTTTATCACACGTATGCCCTAACGGGCCAAAATTACCATTATGCCCTTACAGACTAAACAAGGCCCGCATGCGTATCTAATACTCCTAAACATGCAATCCACATATCCATATAATCATAGGATGATGCATATCACATAATGATGCATTTTCACCATTAATTCATATATCTTCCAATTATGCCTCCCTGCACACTAATCAAGGCCCTTAAGCCTTATTAGTAATTTTGGATCGTTACAATCGAGCTTTGAACTGTTCTGTATCCTCCACTCAGAATTCAAGGTAAGAAAACTGCGCCCCTGCGTGGTTGTGAACGGGACTGAGATTCCCAATTATTGATTTCTTGTACTGTATGCTTATAAGATTGATGTGATATACAAGAACGACCGTCCTAAGGGAGTCGGGGTTGATGGTAAGCGTACTGAGTGTGGCCCGGCCTAATCGAGTCGGAGCCTGCTAGATCAGCAGGGGGCTCGGCCTAAGTGTGCCGACACTAATTATTTGAGAACTTGATATTATGTGTTTATCATTGATTGGTTTAATATTTGCACCATGTTTTATGTTTGAATGAGATAAGCTTGATTGAATATTCTTACTGTTACATGTGTTTGTTGTTTCTAGCTTTCTTGCTAGGCCTTGGGTCACGGGTGCTACGTGGTGCAGGTAAAGGCAAAGGGAAGTTGGACCAACCATGAGTTAGAGAGCTCTGGGGGCAGAGTGTACATAGTCAGCTGCTCGACAGCCACTGCCGAGGGAAAGTACAAGGACAGAGGCCTAAAACTTATATTGTGCCATTAGAGTGGCTGTTGTTTGTATTTGAAGTGTTAAGAATTGTAACTATCACTTGTACCCTATTTTTGGGATCCCATGTCTTAAACATCCGTTTTAATGAAAATTAACTGTTTATGTTCAAAATCTTTTAACCCTAATTTGGTGGTTGACCTTAGGATCACGTTTTTATTCAAATGACTTGATTAGAAAGTCTTGCACTATCTCAACTACACAATGTAACTTTTTTGGTTATCCAAGGCATTAAGAAGACACCTCCTCCTCTTTGCTGTTGGCAGCAGTTCCAGTGGTCTCCCCATGGGCTCCCGGGCAAGACGATCCCTAAACTTGGTGAGGTAGCAAACGAATAGTTCCTCATTGACTAAGGAGTAATTGATGTCCTAGTTATAGAACCAGACTCGATAGAGCATATCCTCGCTGGAGGAATTCAACTTGACCTTCAGGCCCTCGACCTCAGACTGAAGTTCCTCCTGGGTCTTGACTAGTTCGAGAGCTCTCTCTTTATAACTCTTCTCATTATCTTGAGTTTTTTCAGGCACTTCCCAGAGTTGCCTCGCCTCCTCTTGAAGATGAGATTTCCCTTCCTTGAGTTGAGCATTCTTTGCCTCAAGCAGAGTTCTCTTCTCAGCGAGCAAAGTATACTTCCCCTCGATCTAGGCCTTCTATCTCTCTAGCCGAGTCTTCTCTCTCTCAAGTTGAGTTTTCTCTTCTTCAATTCGTGCAAGCCAATAGTTCATTCTTGTAACTCCCTGGATAGCCAAGACCGTTACACTGTGTGTTTATAAAGTGCAGGACTTTCTAATCAAGTCATTTAATTGAAAACGTGCTATTGAAACTATAAAGGAACTAGGGTTTAAATGTCTTGGTCTCAAAAGTCACATTTTTCATTAAGAAACATTGTTTTTTTACACGGGATCCCAAAAATAATAAGCTTAAAGACCGTTTACAAAATTCATAAGGTTTAAGTTCAATATCAAGCCATATTAAGGCAAAACAGACAGTTAGGCAATCGCTGTTCTGATCCACTCCTCGACCATGGTGATCGAATAGCTGGCTATGTACATTCAACCTTGTAGCTCTCCATCTCAGGATTGGTCCAGCTTGCCTTTGCCTTTACCTGCACCACGTAGCACCCGTGAGCCAAGGACCAGCAAGAAAACACAACAATAGAGCATAAGCAATCAACAGACAAATCAATATTTCATATTGCATCACATATTCTCAACCATATAAGTATTCAGTATAATCAAGTATTCCACATACTAAACATATCAACTCATATCATATATCAGTTCACAAATGATAACTAGGGCTAGCACCCTCAGGCCGCTCCCTCCGTTATCCCACTGACTCCGGCCCGCTTAAACCGAGCTCAGTGAACATTAAGCTATCCTCGGCTACCAGTGGCCAAGCCGCGCCCTGTGCGCAAATACTGTGTACGGCACCCTTAGGCCACTATCACATGTCCCATGGCGTGATACCATCATTGACATAACACAAGTATCAGGAGCACTTAGTCCCATCACAATCATATAACCGGGTGCAGCTTTCTTACCTTTCGATTCGCTAGCTTTTATCTCTCGACTCCTTGAGCACGATCCCCCTCGAGCCCTAGCGCTCACCTAAACACAACAATAGGCCAAAGTAATCATCAATCCTCAAGTCTAAAACCTAGCCTCGGGGCCAATCCCAAGCCCCCGGGAAGTCCTAGTTCCACCAAACAAGGTGGTGGAATCAAACCCCAAACCCTTGGTCAAAAACCCTTGCAAATAACCCTAAAATCCCTTTCTGAAAGCAGGGCAGCGCTACAGCGCTCTTAGGAGGGCGCTACAGTGCTAAAAATAGAAGCAAAATCCCCTCAGCATGCAAGGCCTAGCGCTACAGCGCCCAAAGGCTAGCGCTATAGCGCTAGTCACAGACAAGCACCACCTCAGTTTTCCCTCCTGCGATTCCCTCGAGCCAAACTCAACCAAAACTTCTCCAAACCTTCACCAAACTCAAAAACAACCTTATGAACATACTCCACTCATCCCAAGAACCCTAAATACTCAAAACCCAAACACATGCATCCCTAATCCCAAAATTCACCAAAACATCATAGTTAGAAGCTTAGAATTCATACCTTTAATGGGATTTCAATTTCAAGACAACCTCTACACCACCTTAGCTTTCTCTTCCTCAACCTTTGCCCTGAATTCCCTAAAGTTCCCATCAAACTCAGTTTATGCACCACAGTTCAAAAACCAAAACCAGAAACCGAAGAAACTATAGAACCTTACCTCAAGTGTTAGGGTGTTCCTGCTAAACCTCTGCCAATTCTCCAAGCCTAGCTTAGAATTCTTCATGCTTAGCCTAACCCAACTCTCCGCTGAGCTTTGCTCCAAGAAAACCCCAGAAAAGTGGTGAGAGAACCACAAACCGACCCAAGAGAATACAACTCTGTTTTCCCTTCCTTTTCTCTTTTCTTCCTTTTCCTTCTTTTCTCTCTTTCAGACTTCTATACTTTTCTACAATTTCCACTAACACAAAGCCTCAGTAATTCCCATCTTTAAAAATCCAAATGACCTTAATGCCCTCCCCTTTATTTCTAACCCTTTAATCCACTTAAGGGCATTTTAGTCATTTTACCCAATTTTCACTAATTCCTCGAGTGTCACTAATATTTACCGCTTAATTCCCAATACCTAATTATTCACCAATAATATTCCTCCATGTCAAAATAGACTCCAATATACTCACTAAATTCCCATTTATACCCCTAGGCTCACCCCAAGCCGGGTATAAATCCCCACCATGACTTTTTCGCTACTTTGCTCACCAGGATCGTCTCGAGTCACATATCACAGATATATCCACATAATAATGTGGTCTCGAAAATTATCACATATATCAATACAGTTACGCCCATAATGGCCAAAATTATGATTATGCCCTTCTAACCTAATCAAGGCCTACATGCATACTAATACACATAGTCATGCATCTCAAATATTCAGATAGTCATATAACACACTTAAATCATAATCATGCATTTTACTCATTAAAGTCACACATAATTCCCTTTATGCCCTCCAGGCACACTAATCAAGGCCCTTAAGCCTTATTAGCGAATTTGGGTCGTTACAATTCTATTCTCAGCTCAGACTTAGGACATTGCCTACAAAAGGAAACATTGCTGAAAGTTAGATAAAAATTTGAATTGCGCAAAAATGTTTACACAATAATTGGAAGAACTTATAGTAAGATGCATCCTCGCCGCTTGGCCAATTACGTCTGTGGGAGCTGAGTTCTCAATCCTATCCAGCTCTTGTTTAGCTCGCTGGTTCATGTGGCTGACAAGATTGCAGAAGAGAGCTTGGACAGGACCCTTATGATGTTCAGGAAATCTCTCCACCTCTAGGTGCAGAGCTGAAAGGGAGGCGGTAGGATCTGGAGGAAGCATGGAAAGAGATGGAGGTATTAAGAGATGAGGTAGAGGAAGGATGATATGACTGGTAAGCACGGGCTTCTTGTTTTAGGCCATGGGCTTTGCAGCAAGTACCTCCTTGCTTTTGCCTTGGGTCCTTACAGAGGAACCCCTAGCCTCAGAGCTGGTGGTCTTCTTGATAACTCGAGCTCTCATTATAGTCAGGCCTGAGAAGGTGAAATTTGATGCCAGATCGCTCATGTTCTCTTCTGAAAACAACAAAAAGATGGTTAGGAAATTTAATAAATCTTGTAAAAACAAAGGAAAAGTTAATAATCCTACCCTCCGAGCTAGTGGATGTGTCTATCAATATTGGTCCCAGAACAGGGAATGGGCTAACTGGATCAAGGCTAGTGAGGTCGAGGATAACTGGGTTTGGAGAAAGCACAAGTGGAACATTTTCAGACACAAGAGGAACATTTTTTAGGCACAAGCTCATCATTTGAGCTCGGGTCATATTCTCCATGCATTGAAAATGGGAATAGAGAGCTAGGGGATAAAACGGTATCAGGATGCACATAGTGTTGGGAAAACTTATACAGGATCATGTTTATTTTCATGTAAATCTTATATTAAATAAATTAATATGAGACAGCCTAGAACATTTTTTTATAATTGAATTCAAACAGAAATAATGATAAGAACACTTACATTATAAGCAATGGAATGAATGATTTTATCCTTTAGTTTCTCTAATCCTTGTATCCTTTATGTCGCAGTGTATCACCAAAAAACTGAATCGTTCTTCAATTTTCTTCACAGCCTTCCAAAGTATCCTTAGAATCCCTAGAATAGAGTGGGAAATTCTCAACACATGAGAGAGAAGAAGAGAAAAGAATATTGAGGCTTAGAAAAGGACTTATGCTGTAGAGAGAATGTAAAACCTAGAGCATCAAGAATAGATCTTCTAATTTTCTGTCATATAGTCTTTTTGTCATCTATTTTCAACTCTCACTTAGCATTCCTTTTATAGGTTCAACTAGGTTACTTATTTAATTAAAAAACCAATAAAATAATAGCCAATTATTATCCCTAGGTCGAAATTCCCAAGGGCTTTAGGCCCGTGAAATTTCTCATTTAATTATAAGCCCATTGGACTTAAAATCAAGACTTGTATTATTTTCTATTGATTAATTAATTAATTATTTAAATCCTTTATCAAATTAATTATTTATAATTTGAACCTTGATTTAAACTTATTTTTTAATTTAGACACCAATTTATCTTAATTAATAAATCTGCCCTAATTTCTCTTTTCTTCTCTAAATTACATAACTCTGTGAAACTATCCAAAATTGACCTGGTCAACTTTGATAATTCTAATTGATAATTAAATCAATTAATTGAGACTATCTAGATGATTTTATCCAAGGTACAGTGGGGACCATGGGCCTATGAAATCAAGCTCCAATAAATTATCATAAATTTAACAAATAAATTTACTAACTTATTAATTCCTCATGACTCCACTAAAGACTCAAAATTGCACTCTTGAATTCATAGAACGCTCTATAACAAATATAGATACGTTATTAATTATCCATTGTTACAACCATAATCGTCACTCAATCTTTTATAGACGGTCTACAATGATATGGGAATAAAATACCATTTTACCCCTCATTGTATTTTATCCTTAAAACACTTAGTTCATTGTAAATGATATTTTAGTAAACTAATATTAATTACTGAAATAAGATCTCTATCATTTAGCACCTTGAACCAAACTAAAAGGAAACCATAGTTTCACTTCTTCATCAGAAGCTATAGATGTTCATATCTATGATTAACACTCCCACTCAATTATACTACATGTAAGTATCGGTCCGTCGGGTAAGCTGGTAACGAAAAAATCAAAGAATTGAAATAATACAATCAGTTAGACTACTAACCACTCAGAATTGAGATTGAATTGACCTATGGTCAACTATATGATATGACTAGAATAGATAATAACGGTATGTTTAGTTATCCTATCTACTGTCAATATCGATCCAGTCTGATGTAACAAATACTTTCGATCTTACCTACTTTGCTAATGTTCTGGAAAGAACATAACACTACGATGTGTATGTAGATCATATCATAGATTGGCAAGTCAGTGTAAATCCTGTGCACTAACTAATCTTATGACTAACTTATTTTTGAACATATAATCATATTTATATTCCACTATGATTACGTCACTATAAATACGATTAGCTATATGCTCGGGATTTAATAGAAGTTTATATTAAACAAATAATCATGAAAATAAAACATGTGAGAAAAGTGATTGACCAAGTCAAAAATTGATTTCTATTCTTTTATTGATTATAAATGAGATTACAAAGAAATTGTGTTTTAATTAGGGCATAAAACCCCAACACATAGGTGCCATGTTGCTGAAACTTCCCACTCCTGAAACTTAAAGTGTTATCTACCATAATAGTTCCTTGGGGGAAAGCTAAAATCGTAACGAGGCACTAACAGATCCACGTACTTTTGGAGGGTGACATTATTTTCTGGATCTGCATTTCTTGTCACGACCTGCTTCGGGTCATGTCGACTTAGAAAAAAGGAGGTGGCTGCTGACTTAATATTGTTTCCAAAGTTAGCTTGGCTAGAAGTTATAGCTTGCCGTATATTGACAGCAAGCCGGATCGATGTTCTGGGCAAGGCGCTTACACACTAATGGCGCAACCTCTTCAGCCTCCTCCACCTCCTAAATAATGTGGAGGATTATTTTCCTAGAAGGACCTTGAGGTCGGAAGGCAAAAGTTCGGCCTTCTCCAATTAATTTAAATGGCCTCATATTTGCATATGTCATAATAGCTCGCCTGTCTTTCTCCTCAGCTGGAAGAGCGGAAAACTGGGTATATTGAGACTTTCAGACCTCAAAAGCCTTGAACCTCTTGTAAATAGCTGCATGAACAATAAACGTAAGTCAGATTGATAATTAATTGTAAAGTAGACAAGGAAGCAAAAACAACTAAGGTTAAGAAAAATTACGATGTTAGTTGAAGTATCCATGTTCGTAGGTCGCGAACCCGTTTGTCATGAAGAATAAATCTTTAAAGTCACTCAAGTGACTCATGAGCTCAATGCAAGGAGTTGTTTTTGGAAACTGGGTGAGGTTGTAGAATCTGTCACCATCGATCTTCATTTTGGGGATAGCTTTGAGGAAAAAACAATATTGTTAATCCTTAGGAGTGGGATCTTCCCAACTATTCTTCAAGAACAAAAATTTTGACCCCCTCCAGGAGGTGATAGGTATTCGGGGGGAGCTGGAATGGGCTGTAACATCCCACAAATTCTAACCTCATAATTTTAAAGTAAAAATAACACTTAATTAAAAAGGGATATAATTGGAAAATTATTAAAAATTTAATCAGTATTGATTTAATTATATATTGGGATAATAAACGAATATTTATGTCCCAAATTATGTTTTATTCTTTGCAATGGTTAATAAATGATATTAAAATTTAGAAATGGAAATAATTTGAATTTAAAGAGTTTTGTCTTTTAATTTGAATTATTATTATTTATTGGAAAATAGATAATAAGAAATCTTTAAATTGATAAAGGAGATTTATCAATGTTTGAAGATTTACATGTTAAATTATAAGATTTTAAATAAAAAAAATTGATTACTCAACTATTATGGTATTTATGGAAATAATGCAAGATGTTTTTATTTCAATAAAAAGAGAATTTTATTAACTAAATGTGATAAATTGATGTAAAATGCCATCTAATTATATTTTGGGATTAAAAAATAATCAAGATAAATATTAGTCCAATATTAAAGTGTTTATTTTAGAAATTAAGGGTTAAATTAATTAAATAATTAATGAAATAAATAAGTTATATATTAAAATCAGCTTTTAAATAAAAACCTTAATTTTTAACATAATAGCTCACACTCTCTCCCTCGTTTCTCTCTTTTTCTCTCATGTCAATCCTCTTCCCGAGCTCCGATGACTACCTTGCTGGCCTCCGATTGCTACATGTGCATGACCTGAAGATTCAGAGGCCATTGAACTATCGGCCACGTAGACCACAGAACCTCACTCATCGATTAAGCCTCCCAAACAGTCGCTTGAAGTTTTGACATTAGTTCTGGTTTTATCTTTGATCTGGCCACCTCAATCCTCTGTTGGCCAAGCGACCACCACCATCATATTCCTTACATCGTAGGATTCAAAGGCCACTAAAGGATTGAACTCAATGGTCATCGGAGTTTGAAGTCGAAATTCGCCGGAATACATGGAGATTTCCAAACTTTCAAGCTTACATCAGAGCTTTTTTGAGCCATTCAAAGCTAAACCACCACCACCACGAAATTTCCCACGGCTTGGGCTTCAAACCCTACTAGTTTTTCTCTCGAACCACCACCGTTGAGTGGTGGCACCGCCGCCGTCACCAGAGCTCCGCCATGAGTCATGGCCAGTGACCACCTCAAGGGCTTCAGGGCCTCTTTTCGAGCACCACAGAGCAACACTCAACTTGAGTCAACTCCTGAACGTGTTTGTAACATCCCAAATTACATAATAAGGTGTAGAACCTTGATTACGGGGCTAAGAGTGCGAATTATGGAAATTATTTGCATATATGTGATTTATTTTATGAATTATGTGTTTGTGTGATATATATATATGTGTGTGTATCATTATATGATTACAGGAGTTATATTAAAATATGGCTAGATATGCATGTTTAGGTGTATTAGATATGCATGTGGGCCCATTTCTTATTAGAATGACAATTTTCGTAATTTGGCCCGTTACGGGTATATTTTGAATATATGTGATATATGTGTGAGAACACATTATTATATGGATATATTTGCGTTACTTGACACAAGGCGATCCTAGGGAGCAAGTTAGCGAGAAAGTCACATCGGGACCTAATACCCGACTCGGGGTGAGACAAAGGATATTTTGGGTATTTAGTGCATTACCGGTATATCGGGTAATGAGAACAAATATTCGAGGATATATTCGGAGTTAGTGAGAATAGGACGGAATTTTGGGGATTTTGACAATTTTACCCTCGGGGACGTTTTTGGTACCCCGAGCCTTGGGATATGCTTAAGGTTACTTGAACCCTAAGTAAACCACACAAAACACCAAAAAACAGAAAAACAAAGGAGCAAATACTCTTTCTCTCTCTCTCCCATTCACACTCTCTCTATATATATTCATTGGGAATTTCTTGCGATCTAGGAGAAATTGAAGCTAGTTTGGGCTCGGGATTGCTTGGGGAAAAGCTTAGCATCATTTTAGGCAATAGAGGTAACATTTTCTAGACTTAATTCTCTATATTTTCTCTAGTGTTAGCTAAGTTCTGGAGTTTTGAAAACTCAATCTGAATTTGGAGATTTGAGGAGGTTTTTGGCCAAGTTTAAGCTTGGGTTTTGTTGGTATTGAAGTCTTGAGTTGTTTGTGAATTTTTTTTTTGGGGATTTAGCTATGTTTGGATAGGTTTTTGGTGAGATTTGGCTTAAAGAAAATGGGGAAAAAACTGAATTTTCATGTCAAGCTGCGGCCCTGTTCTTGGGGCGTCGTGATTCTCATGAACGCAGAGAGAAGGAGGTGTTAAACCTCCATTTGTGTCGCAGTGCTTGTAGGGGCGCACCGCGACACGTGTGGTCCAAAGGAGAGCTCTTGGGCTCTATGACTTGAGGTGAGTCTCGGCTCTTTTTTCTTGGGCCATAATGCTTGAATGGCCTTTGAGCCCCGGGAAGGTTCTGAGTTCAGGAACTCAAACCTAAGGGCTCGGGATCGATTTTACTACTCGGTTTAGTAGAATTCAAAGTCCCAGAGGCTAGGACTCAGTCCGAAAGACTTTATTTGCTCATTTTTAACGAGATTCTCTATTACGGTTGTGACTAGGTTATCGCTAGGGGCTCGGAACCTAGAATCATGCTCGAGGGTCATTCTTAATATACATTACACTCGAACCTGAGGTAAGAAAACTGTACCCAATACGTTATATATGCGATTAGGACTTGGCCCAATTGTTAAATGTAATTTTAAATAGGGCTCGGGCCCCTGAGAATGAACGTTATTAAGGTTATGTTTGTGCTCGTTTATTAAGCATGCTTGAATGCTCTGTGTCTGGATAATTGTTTAATGATTGTTTGCATTGTCTGTGTAATTAGGTTTCGGCCCTGCTAAGGAACATGGTTATTACTGTGTCTGTATTTAATTGGCTGAAATATATAATTAATATAAAGGCATACTTGTATTATCTAAAGTATGCTTATATGTATATGTATCTGTTTGTCTGGTTATCTGAATATCTGGTTAAGGCCTTGACTTATTAGTCAAGGGCGACAATAGCACGATGTGCGTTGGTCGAGAGGCTTAGGGATGTACTATTACGTTGGCCGACCCTATTGTCATTGGAAAACAAAGCGATTGGCTATTTCTATGGCTAGTTACTCAAAGCTAGGGCAAAGGGCCCCAGGTGACTCTATGGTAACATATCTTAAGAATAGGGCCCCGGATTGACTCTATAGTCATCTATTCAGGGCATCGGGCCCCAGAATGATCCTATGATCATTTATTTATAATTGTATGCATACATGGATAGGTTATTACTAATGGGCATGCTAGATCTTCATCTGGATACTGTATTTACTATTCATGTACATGTTTAAGTTTTCTTGCTGAGTCTTGGCTCACAGGTGCTATGTGGTGCAGGTAAGGGGAAAGAGAAGTTAGACCAGCCACCAGTTGGAGAGCTTCGGTGGCAATGTGTACATATCCGGCTACTCAACCATCATGGCCGGGGATATCTCAGAGGAATTAGGGTTGTGTCTCTTATTTTGTCGCTGAGGTCAGCAGGTTGTAACTTTTGACTTGTATATAACTTTTTAAACCTCTGTTTATATTTTTTTTGGATGCCATGTATGTACTAAACTTTTAAATGGAAAGTCAATGTTTCCTTTTGACCAAAAATTTTAACCCTAACCTTTGTCACTAACCTTAGTTACATGTTTATAACCAAGGGACTTGATTAGCTGGTGTAACGCCTTGGATAACCAAGACTGTTACACTGTGTATTAATAGAGATGCAAGACTTGCTAATAAAGTCATTTAGTTGAAAATGTGTCGCTAAACCATTATTGAACTAAGGTTAAAATATTTTGGTCATAAAAGATAAAATTTTCATTTAAATAAGTGTTTGTTACATGGGATCCCAAAAATAAACAGGGTTAAAGAACAGTTTAAAAAATTTCAAAGGTTATAAACAACCACAAGACAACTTAATAGCAAAATAGGCATTTTAGGGTCTCCTGTCCCTATATCATCCCTCGGCCGTGGCGGCCGAGCAGCAGGCTATGTACATTTCGCCCCCAGAGCTCTCCAAATCAGGGTTGGTCCAGCTTTCCCTTTCCTTTACCTGCACCACGTAGCACTCGTGAGCCAAGGCCCATCAAGAAAACCATATAATAGAACATGATCAATAATAGTAATCAGATATCTCACAGATCATTAATCAAATACTCAATAGACCACATCGTTCACATAATCAGTGATATCAGTCAACAAATCAATAATCAATCATTCAGGTAATAAACATGCCATGATCATCATACTAACATCAACAAACATATCATACAATATCCAGGGTCGACGCCCTTAGGCCGCACCCTCTATTTAAACCATTGACTCTGGCTCACTAAGGCCGAGCTCAGTGATTTCATAATTAACCTCAGTTACCAGTGGCTGAGCTGCGTTCTTGTGTGCCAATATTAATTCTGGCACTCTTAGGCCGTTTATTTCATGTCCACATGGCATAATACCATCATACAACATTATATACAAGTATAGGGAACTCTTAGTCCCAACATAACCACATAACCGGGTGCAGTTTTCTTACCTTTAATTCTGAGCGGAGAAGGTGAGCTGAGTCCAAGCACGATCCCTAGCCTCGAGCCTTGGTGACAAACCTAGTCACAAGAGTTATCGATATCTATCAACTTCCAGATCAGAAATAAAACACTTAAGGAAAAACACAAACCTCCGGGACCTCAACTTCTACTAAACCGGGCAGTAGAAATTGTCCCAAGCCCCTAGCTTAAACCCCCGAGCCCTAGAAACACTAATAACTCATCTAAACCTGAAATTCCCAAGCGGGTCGCGACTTGGCTCGGCAAGTCACGACTTGCCCCAAGTCAGAAAGCAAGCTCTCACGCCAAAGGGGAGGCAGGTCGGGACTTGGCCAGGCAAGTCGCGGCACGCCCCCAAGTAAGAGATCTCCCATGGCCAGAAGGGCCACACACGTCGCGACGCCCCCAAGCGGGGTTGTGGCGTGCCCTGCAAACCCAGAGAAAATCTGGGTTTCCCCTCCTTCTTCTTCCAGCCATGAACACTCAACCAAGCCCATAATTTTCCCTCATTTATCCCACCAATTCAACACCAATCAAGTTACAAATTAAGACCCATATTCACCTATTTCTTTTATCTAATGCTCTCAATCACTAACACGGATACTATACCTCAATTAAGACATAGTAATCATGTAAAACCCACTTAAATTCCTACCCAAAACTCACTATATCACCACACTCATGCATACCTTAATCCTCATACTTAAACTCAGCAACAAAACACATAAATTAGAGCCAGACTCTTACCTTAATTTTCCAGCTCAATTCCTTCAAGTCCCAGCTGAATTCTTCCTCAAATTCCTCCAAGTTCCCCAGCCCAAGCTTAGTTTTAACTTCAATGAAGGAGAGTGAGAGAGAAAATGTGGGGGGATGGGAGAGATAGAGAGAGCTTAATCTTTTTTTTTCCTAGAGTATTCTCCACCCTTCTACCTTAATCCAACATAAAATCTGAATATATTTATAACTTTAGAAAATGACCATTATGCCCTCCCAAATTAAATAACCCTTTAACTTATTCTAGGGGTAGAATGGCCATTTATCCCCAATCTCCACTAATTCCTCAAGTGTTCCTAATATTTTCCACTTAAATCCCATCATCCAATAAATCACCAATTATTTACCCAATGTCTAATAATCTCCAATATATCTCCTAAATTCCCAAAAATACTCTCAGACTCCCCTGAGCCGGGTATAAATCCCCGCCGTGACTATTTCGCCAAACCGCTCATGAGGACCGTCTCGAGCCATATGTTGCAAATATATCCACATAATAATGTGGTCTCAATAATTTATCGCAAATAATCACATTTATGTCCTCAATGGGCCAAAATTACAAATATGCCCCTATAAGCTAAACAGGGCCTACATGCATACTAATACTCATAATCATGCATCAACTCATTTAAATTACACATAAATCAATTATGCCCTCCCGGCACACTAATCAAAGCCCTTAAGCCTTATTAGTAATTTTGGGTCATTACAACTATCCTCTCCTACTGAGAATTTCGTCCTCAAAATTTACCTAAATAACTCGGGATACTAATCTCGCATCACTGATTCAAGCCCCCAGGTCGCCTCCTCGACCCTGCTATTCAACGATAACACTTTAACTAGAGGAATTGCCTTGTTCCGTAGAACCTTATCTTTCCGATCCAAGACCTCAATTGGTCGCTCCTCATAAGATAAATCTGTCTGCAATTCCAAGTCATCATACTTCAACACATGTGTCGTATCTGAGACGTACTTCCAAAGCATAGAAACATGAAATACGTCATGAACTCCTGACAACGACGGTGGCAAAGCTAACCTATAAGCCACCTCTCCAATCCTCTCCAGGATCTCAAAAGGTCCAATAAATCTAGGGCTTAGTTTGCCCTTCTTTCCAAACCTCCTTACCCCTCGCAATGGCGAAATCCGCAGAAACACGTGGTCCCCAACCTGGAACTCCACGTTCCTACACTTAGGATCAGCATAGCTTTTCTGTCTGCTCTGTGAAGCAAGAATTCTAGCTCGAATCTTTTCGATAGCTTCACTAGTCCTCTGAACCATGTTTGGCCCCAAATACTTCCTCTCACCCATCTCATCCCAATGAATGGGCGATCTACATTTCCTACCATATAACATCTCATAAGGAGCCACTCCAATTGTTGATTGATAACTGTTGTATGAGAATTCAATCAAAGAGAGATACTTACTCCAAGATCCCTCAAAGTCGATCACACATGCCCTAAGCATATCTTCCAACACCTGAATCATCCTCTCAGACTGTCCATCAGTCTGAGGATGAAAGGTTGTGTTGAACTTCAACTGAATCCCCATAGCCTTCTATAAACCACCCCAAAACTTAGAGGTGAAGATAGGGTCCCAATCTGACACTATAGATTTAGGAACCCCGTGAAGACGTACAATCTCCCTCACATATAACTTTCCATACTGATCCATCGTATATGTCGTCTTCACTGGAAGAAATTGAGCTGACTTGGTGTATCTGTCCACTGTCACCCACACCAAGTCATGAAGCCCTATTGTCCTGGGTAAACCTCCCACAAATTCCATCGTAATATCCTCCCATTTCCACTCGGGAATACCCAAAGGATGAAACAACCCTGCTGGTCGTTGATGCTCAGCTTTCACTTGCTGACAGGTTAAACATCTGGCCACGTACTCTACCACATCCTTCTTCATCTCGGGCCACCAATACAACGTCCGTAGATCTTGATACATCTTCGTGGTACCCGGATGAAGTGAGTACGACGTAGTATGAGATTCATCCAGTATCTCCCGTCTAATTCCCACATCAGTCGGAACACAAATCTGACCTTGAGACCGTAGCAGACCAACCTCATAAATAGAATAGTCCTTAGCTGCCCCCACTAAGACATTCTCTCTAACCTCCTGTAATTGAGCATCCACCATCTAACCTTCCTTAATCTTCTCTAGTAGGGTCGACTGCAGAGTAATGTTGGCTAATCAACCCACTACCAACTCTATCCTCGCTCTGGCCATCTCATCAGCCAACTCTCTCTATATCTGAGTGGAACTAAATAACTGCCTCGAGCCCCTCTGGCTCAATGCATCCGCTACTACATTGGCTTTCCTAGGGTGGTAAAGAATATCACAGTCATAGTCCTTTACCAACTCTAGCCAACACCTCTGCCTCATGTTCAGGTCCTTCTGCGTGAAGAAGTACTTCAAACTTTTATGATCAGTGTATATCTCGCACTTCTCCTCATACAGATAATGTCACCAGACCTTCAGTGCGAATACCACCGCTGCCAACTCCAAGTCATGGGTAGGATACTGCTGCTCATACTCCTTCAGTTGTCATGATGCAATAGCTATAACCTTCCCACTCTGCATCAACACACAGCCCAAGCCCAACCTCGATGCATCACAATATACCACATACTTTCCTCCCTCTGAAGGAAGACTCGGCACAAGTGAAGTAATAAGTCATCGCTTCAGCTCTTGAAAACTATTCTCACACTTGTCTGACCAGACGAACTTCAAATTCTTCCGTGTCAATTCTATCATCGGTGCAGCGATCTTCAAGAACCCTTCCACAAACCGTCTGTAGTAACCCGCTAACCCGAGGAAACTCCTAACCTCTGAGGTGTTCCTTGGCCTCGGCTAGTCTCTCACTGCCTCCACCTTCGATTGATCCACCTTAATCCCATCTTCGCCAACTATGTGTCCAAGGAATGTCAAATCTGGTAGCAAAAACTCACACTTCTTAAACTTGGCCTACAATCGGTGCTCTCTTAATCTCTGCAAGACCTGTCAAAGATGTAGCTCGTGCTTTGCTTCTAAACTGGAGTCCACTAAAATGTCATCGATGAAAACAATGACGAAATGATCCAAGAAGTCCTTGAACACCCTCTTCATTAAGTCCATGAAGGTTGCTGGGGCATTGGTCAAACCAAACGACATGTCCAGAAACTCATAGTGCCCATACCTCATTTGGAAGGCCGTGTTCAGTATATCCTCGTCCTTGATCTTCAACTGGTGATAACCAGTTCAAAGATCAATCTTCGAGAATACCGTCTTTCCTTACAGCTGGTCGAACAAGTCGTTAATCTTTGGTAGAGGATACTTATTCTTGATGGTCAACTTGTTCAACTCTCTGTAGTCTATACACATCCTTAGAGTCCCGTCCTTCTTCTTTACAATAAAAAACTAGAGCACCCCATGGCAAATAGCTAGGCCTGATAAACCCTAAATCCAAAAGTTCTTGTAGTTGTATCTTCAATTCCTTCAGTTCTGCTGGTGTCATTCTATATGGTGCCCTTGACACTGGCTCTGTCCCCAGTGCCAACTCAATAACAAACTGAATCTCCATGTGCGACGCCTATCCTAGTAAATCCTCAGGGAATACATCCAAGAATTCACGAACCAATCCAGTCTCCCCCGACCCTATTGGAAAAACCCTAGTGGTATCCACCACACTAGCCAGAATGCCTATACATCCTCCCTGTAATAAGTCCCTAGCTCTCAGTGCTGATATCATGGGTATGCAGGTCCACATACAGCTCCCATGAAAGCAAAGGGATCCTCGCCCTCCGGCTCAAAGGTCACCATCTTTTTCATACAATCAATAGTAGCTCCATATCTAGCCAGCCAATCCATCCCCAAAATCATGTCAAAATCCTCCATAACTAACTCAATCAAGTATAGTGATAACTCCCCACCATCAACCATCACTGGCAGTGCTCTAATCCACATCCTAGAAACCACCAGTTCCCCTGTAGGCAATATAGTCCCAAACCCCGCAGTACAATACTCACTAGGTCTACACAATCTATCAATTACCTTACTGGAAACAAATGAATGTGTAGCACCAGAGTCAATCAATACAATAAAAGGAGAGCCAAAGCTAGAAATCTGACCTGTCACCACTGAGGGATTAGCCTCGGCCTCTGCCTGCGTCAAGGTGAACACCCGAGCAGGAGTCAAGCTATCCACCTTCCCTGCTTCCCCTTTCTTCACTGTTGGGCAATCCTTCTTGAGGTGTCCCACCACCCCACACACATAACATACCATAGCCCGACATTCGCCCTGATGGCGTCTTCTGCGCCTCGTGCACTCTGAATAGCTCCTCCATGTATCACCGCCTCCCTGACAGCCACCCTGAACACCTCGACCCCTCCTATCAAGACCAGCAGCAGTCAAAGTGTCAGGGGTCTTCTTCTTCAAATCACTGGGGCCTTCACCCCTACCAGACCCAAAATATGGAGGCACAGCACTACGACCCTCCCATCTTGCAGCATTCTCCCTCCAGATCTTGTTCTCCACTTCCTCAGCAGTAAGAGACTTCTCACAGCCTGGGCATAAGTCGTCCCCCCAGGTACTATTGTAATTCTCACATCCCGGGCTATCATAGCATTAAGCCCTCTGATAAATCTATCCTGCCTAGCTACATCAGAAGGCACAAGATCTAGTGCAAACTTTGCAAGTCTATCAAACTTTAGGGCATACTCTATCACTATCATGTTGCCCTGAACAAACCCCACAAATTCATTAACCTTCGCTGCCTTGATGGCAACATTGTAATATTTATGACTGAACAAATCCTTAAATCCATCCCAACCCAGAGTAGTAACATCTCTGGTCTATGATGCCACTTCCCACCAAATGCGGGCATCCTCTCTCAGCATATATGCGGCACAGGCCAACCTGTCATGACCCTCTACCCTCATGAAATCCAGGATAGTAGTAATCATACTTATCCACTGCTCGTCCTTTAGTGGATCTGTCCCCCCCTCAAAAGTTGAAGGATGCTGCCTCCTGAATCATTCATACAACGGCTTCCACCTATTCCCAACCTCCAATGATTGTACAGCTGGCGCCACTGTAGGTGGCTCAATGGAAGCAGCACTCCCTGACAAAGCCTCCTGTCTCAAAAGTCGAATTTGTTCATCTTGGCTCTGAAGTCGGGCTTGCATATCTGCCATAATCTGCTGCCAGTTCTTAGGGACTCGCAGAGAGTTCTTGCCCTGGTCATCATCTCTTGCCTCAAACCCAGTGTCGGTTAGTCATACAAATCTTCTAAGACGCATAGCTATCCAAGTTAATCTACAATTAATGACTCGGCGGTCAAACTATGATGACAGAGTAACAATCTTTCCATGCATCACCATTGAAACACAACCAATCACAAGTAATCAAGATATAACAGTTTATCCAAATATTCATCCACATGCAACAGCAATGCTAATAACCATGCCTCAATATCATCACACAGCAATCAAGGGCCAGGCCCTATCAATATCTTATGCTCCCTATTAATCAAACAGATATCAGCATTCATATTTCTTTCCAGTCACTTAAGCATATAAACATGTATACACAATTACCAAATCCTGAGTCGAGCTTGTCTTTAGCGACGAATGTACATGTACAGCCCGTCTTCAGGAACCCTTAATCCTAGACCGATCTAATACCAAGTTATAATACCTTGGATAACCAAGACTGTTACACTGTGTATTAATAAAGGTGCAAGACTTGCTAGTCAAGTCATTTAGTTGAAAATGTGTCGTTAAACCATTATCGAACTAGGGTTAAAATATTTTGGTCATAAAAGATCAATTTTCATTTAAATAAGTGTTTTTTACATGGATCCCAAAAATAAACAGGATTAAAGAACAGTTTACAAAATTTCAATGGTTATAAGCAACCACAAGCCAATCTAATGGGAAAATAGGCATTTTAGGGTCTCATGTCCCTATATCATCCCTCGGTCGTGGCGGCCGAACAGCCAACTATATACATTCTGCCCCAGAGCTCTCCAAATCAGGGTTGATCTAGCTTACCCTTACCTTTACCTGCACCACGTAGCACCTGTGAGCCAAGGCCCAGCAAGAAAACCATATAACAGAACATGATCAATAATAGTAATCAGATATCTCACAGATCATTAATCAAATACTCAATAGACCACATCGTTCACATAATCAGTGATATCGTTCAACAAATCATAATCAATCATTCAAGTAATAAACATGCCATAATCATCATATTAACATCAACAAACATATCATACAATATCACGGGGCGATGCCCTTAGGCCGCACCCTCTATTTAAACCACTGACTCCAGCTCACTTGGGCTGAGCTCAGTGATTACATAATTAAGCTCAGCTACCAGTGGCTGAGCCGCATCCTTGTGCGCCAATATTAATTCCGACACTCTTAGGCCGTTTATTTCATGTTCACATGGCATAATACCATCATACAACATTATATGCAAGTATAGGGAACTCTTAGTCCCAACATAACCACATAACCAAGTGTAGTTTTCTTACCTTTAATTCCAAGCGAAGAAGGTAAACTGAGTTCGAGCATGATCCCTAGCCTCAAGCCTTGGCGACAAACCTAGTCACAAGAGTTATCGATTTCTATCAACTTTTAGATCAGAAATAAAATACTTAAGGAACAACACTAACATTCGGAACCTAACTTTCTACTAAATCCGGCAGTAGAAATTGTCACGAGCCCCTAGGTCAAACCCCCGAGCCTTAGCAACACTAAGAACTTCTCTAAACCTAAAACTCTCAGGCGGGTCGCGACTTGGCTCAGCAAGTTGCGACTTGCCTCAAGTCAGACAGCAAGCTCTCATGCCAAAGGGGAGGCGGGTCGCGACTTGGCTAGGCAAGTCGTGGCGCGCCCCCAAGTCAGAGAGCTCCCATGGCCAGAAGGGCCACACCAGGCTGGGTTGCAGTGTGCCCTGCGAACCCAGAGAAAACCTAGGTTTCCCCTCCTTCTTCTTCCAGCCATGAACACTCAACCAAGCCCATAATTTTTCCTCATTTATCCCACCAATTCAACACCAACCAAGCTACGAATTAAGACCCCTATTCACCTATTTCTTTTATCTATTACTCTCAATCACTAACACAGAAACTATACCTCAATTCAGACATAGTAATCAAGCAAAACCCACTGAAATTCCTACCCAAAATTCACTCTATCAACACACTCATGCATACCTTAATCCTCATGCTTAAACTCAGCAACAAAACACATAAATTAGAGCCAGACTCTTACCTCAATTTTCCAGCTCAATTCCTTCAAGTCCCAGTTGAATTCTTCCTCAAATTCCTCCAAGTTCCCCAGCCCAAGCTTAGTTTAACTTCAATGAAGGAGAGTGGGAGTGAGAGAGAAAACGTGAGGGGATGGGAGAGATAGAGAGAGCTGAATCTTTTTTTTTCCTAGAGTATTCTCCACCCTTCTACCTTAATCCAACATAAAATCTGAATATATTTTTATCTTTAGGAAATGACCATTATGCCCTCCCAAATTAAATAACCCTTTAACTTACTCGTGGGGTAGAATGGTCATTTATCCCCAATCCCCACTAATTCCTCAAGTGTTCCTAACATTTACCACTTAAATCCCATCATCCAATAAATCACCAATTATTTACCCAATGTCTAATTATCTCCAACATATCTCCTAAATTCCCAAAAATACTCTCACACTCCCTCGAGCTCGGTATAAATCCCCGCCGTGACTATTTCGCCAAACTACTCACCAAGACCGTCTCGAGTCATATGCTACAAATATATCAACATAATAATGTGGCCTCAACAATTTATCGCAAATAATCACATTTATGCCCTCAACGAACCAAAATTACAAATATGCCCCTATAAGCTAAACAGGGCCTACATGCATACTAATACTCATAATCATGCATCAACTCATTTAAACCACACACAAACCAATTATGCCATCTTGGCACATTAATCAAGGCCCTTAAGCCTTATTAGTAATTTTGGGTCATTACAGCAAGTCTAGCACTATTTAAAGTACACAGTGTAACGGTCCTAGATTACGAGGATGCTACAGTGTTGGTATAATTTCTAATCCCAATTTTAGTTGTTTTGGGTTTTAGAAATTAATTGCGATTTAGGAAATTAAATGCAATCATAGTTGACAATATGTTATGTGTTAATTAGCCTACTGTGATGTTATTCGACTACTCTGGGATTATTATATGCCTTGTTTGCAGATTTTTAAAATTTGGGGATGTCCGATTTGCAGTCGTTATGCTTCCTGTTTTTCTAGAATTTTACAGAGTCCTGCCAAGTTAATTTTTATAAAAATCGCTATCAAAGGTTGAATTGTGATTTTTGAAATCCCTGATGAAAATTTAAAGCTAAGTCATAATCTTTACAAAAAGGAAATTTGTAAATTGAGAGTTATAATTGGTAGGCGGTTAATTTTCTAAAGCTAATGGTTTAAAGACTCAAGCACAATGATAGAAATCATTTAGAACCTGAGAGGTAAATTTTAAAGGTTAATTATATAATTAAACATAAATTAGCATCTAGATAGATTTTTTTTTGTATAAAGAGATTTTGAAAAGGAAATTCGCTATTTTGAGTATAATTATTGTTATCAATAATTACTTATGTTTAATTAATGTGTTATTATGAATCAACCAATGTGATGTTCATAATGAAATTGGAATTGCTATAAAAAGGAAAATGGTTAACTCACGATTTTGGGAGGATTGGAAAGAAAGAAACAAATGGACTTTAAATTGTTTAATTCCAGTATTTTCAAACTTAAGGTCTTGGACCATTTTAATGACAATAATTTCTATGGAAGAAACCAATGAACGATGTTATTATCACAACTTAATTGATTACTCAAATTTTTATAATAAAGATAAGAGTTTCTAAATTAAGGAATAATCTATTTTGATTCGTTATGGATTTTTGAAGAATAAAGTAATGGTTTCCAAAAAAATCAATTCAATGCTTAGATGTTTGATATTTAAGCTATTTGTTCTAACCACTTGAATTAAGTTAACAAGTTATGGGCATAGAGAAATTATCCATAACTAAGGACTCCGTTTTAAATCAGTATACTTATACTGCTTCAATGTTTTACGTGAGTTGTTGTATTATTGTTTTATGAATATTAATATTAGTATAACTTGGGTCAATACTAATAATAATAAGGGGATATGTGCTTGTGTTTATTAAATGGTTACGACTTTGAAGTCAGGGCAATTATTAGATGATAACTAATGTTATCATTTTGTTGATTTTTTTCACCCTTAGTATGCACTAGATTTTTTAAAGTGCATAATTTGGTGAGTTAGTGATTAACTCAATTACGATCCTTGGATAGGATTAAAGACTATGGGAAAAATCTTGGTTGATAGCTCTTGCAGAGCAATCTTATATATCTAAGGACCTGAGGTGAGTTAATCTCACCATATGTGATTTACTTGCTCATGTGTTTGATTATATGGCTGCATATAAACTGAATGACTTATGTACTGTTAGATATTATTAAGACACAAACTCCATGGATGTGTACGTGTTGCCTAGTTATTTGATATGAGGTGTCTCAATAATTGAGAAAGATTGATATGGTAATAATAAGGGCATTTTTAGGCAATTTAGAATATAATTGATTTTGTATTTGTACATTCTTTATGTGTAATTAAGAATGACAAACTTTATGATTATGCTCGCATGGTTTGATTTTAAATCTATGGGTATTTTGTTGATGAATGAGTTCATGTCTCTGCGATGCAATGCAGTTGGTATGACTAGGGCGAACTTTGTGAATTGCTTTGTTGGAAGTCAACCTTTTGAATTCTATGGCCAAGACATGAAATATTTGTGTTATATATGTTAGTATAGGAACACATACATATGCATACACTTATCGTAGAATATTTACATAGAGACTGTAACCTAGTGGGGCTCGTCGTGATGCGGTCTGACCTGCTTACAAATATTATCAGTCTAGTTCAAGTCCGTGACAATTACTATCGGTCTGATTCAAGTCAATGACAATTATATTTGGTCTGGTTCAAGTCCGTCACAATTATTATCAGTCCGGTTCAAGTCCGTGGCAATTATTATCGGTCTGGTTCAAGTACGTGATAATTATATTTGGTCCTGTTCAAGTCCTTGACATTTGGCTATTATCTTGTTTAGTTCAAGTCTGTAACAATTATTATCGGTCCGGTTCAAGTCCGTGAAAATTAATATTAGGTCCGGTTGAAGTCCATGACAATTATATTCGGTCTAGTTCATATCCGTGACATTTGGCCATTATCTGGTCCAGTTTAAGTCCATGACAATTACTATTAGGTCCAGTTCAAGCCTGCGACAATTCAACTTAGATGAGTAACCCAATATTAACTATGAGTCTTTGTAAATCAGTGTGAGCATATTTACACTCGTGATAACATTTGTGCCTTGGGGACCGATGCTTACCCTTGGTGGGATTGTATGTTTGGAATGGATAATGTTGATGCTTGATCCCCATTTTTATTGGTATGCATGTTTAGGGATACCTATTAGCCCCAAATTATTTTGGTGACTCCCAAGTCGACTTCTAGGGTTAACTTTGGTGTATTGGCAGCAACCTTGCAGATTGATAGTATTATTGGCTATTTTCTATGTGAGTTGAATTTCCGCTGTATTATTATATTTGGTGCAAGTCATGAAAAATTTGAATTAAATGTTCGAATTAGGTTCTGTAGAGGTGATCAGTAAAGGGGTGTGATTAGATAAATCTGATTTAGGAAATTATGTCAAGAACGACTTGTAAGAGTTTGACCATAGTCCATGACCAATTTTACCATGCTAAAGAGTACACATAGGTTATCGTTTCTAGTTAGCCTTGTAACCTAATTAGGGGTCTCTTTCTCTAGCCTCGGGATTAGTATACAAGGCTAACATTTTGTATGTTTGTTAGAGTGTTGATTCTCGAGCCTTTATACATAATATGTTATATAGAATAGCTAAAGGCTCGTTAAGGGAGATTATATTCATTTGATAGTCACCAAAATTATTATTAGTGGGGTAGGAAGGTAAAAGTTCTCAGTTAGGGTTTATGTAAATAGGTGCTCCTGAGATTATCATAGACCATAGCGTTGGCACGAAATAATGTTTTGACCATTGAGGTCTTGAGGGTGTGGTATCACCGTAATTACTAAACTTGTCGCCACCCCTTTATTGAAAGGTTATAGCTGAACCCTAGTTGAGGGATTTTATTTTGCGTAGTACTGTGATATCGGATGAACATAAGCCTGTGCTATTTTCTTTTAGTAGCTAATACTTGTGGCCACTACTTTGTCAGATGGCTAACATTTTGTATGTTTGTTAGAGTGTTGATTCTCGAGCCTTTATACATAATATGTTATATAGAATAGCTAAAGGCTCGTTAAGGGAGATTATATTCATTTGATAGTCACCAAAATTATTATTAGTGGGGTAGGAAGGTAAAAGTTCTCAGTTAGGGTTTATGTAAATAGGTGCTCCTGAGATTATCATAGACCATAGCGTTGGCACGAAATAATGTTTTGACCATTGAGGTCTTGAGGGTGTGGTATCACCATAATTACTAAACTTGTCGCCACCCCTTTATTGAAAGGTTATAGCTGAACCCTAGTTGAGGGATTTTATTTTGCGTAGTACTATGATATCGGATGAACATAAGCCTGTGCTATTTTCTTTTAGTAGCTAATACTTGTGGCCACTACTTTGTCAGATGTATAATTGATTATTAGAGCATGATTTATAGTGTTTGAATTATGATGACAAAATGTGGACTCATATGATTGTCCTATGTATGTTACGCTCATGGCTATGTTATCCTATCATACATTATCAGGTCACGACATATGTATATAGGCATACATGCATTGCATGGGATTTACTTACTAGACGTTAGCTCATTATTTTGATGTTTTCCCTTTTTTAAGGTGTGGCTTGATACTTGGACCTCTTGTGGACTCCGGACTCAGTAGAAATGACTTTTATGAATAGTATTTTTAGAAGTCTTGTATTATTGTATAAGGTTAGTTTAATTTGACTTTGTAAATAACCAATTTTTATTAAAGTTCAAATTTTTAAATTTTCTGCATTTTTATAGACTTTGAGTTATGGCTTTAGTGTTAGATGTCTGACATATTTGTAGGATTTTTCCTATGAGTGTGCGACAGACCTACCCAGCGTAGCGGGTCGTTACATGGAGCATGCTTCCCATAAATCCAAAAATTTGAAAATTACATGCTCAACGAAAGGAAAGCCCCACCCTTCAGGTGTTCATCGCTGCAGGATCCAAAATCATCTTCAAAAGGAGCACAGCTCTGCTCTCCTTTATTAGGGGGCGAGCATAACATTTGGAGGACGTCTTTATGCCATGAATCTCCAAGATTCTAGTTACTTAGGCCAACGAGTCTACTCGAGATTCATTTGCTCTGCCTCATAAAAATTTTCTGAAGTGGTAATGATCTCTCTTTCCACCACTAGTCCAAAGTGGAGAATCAGTGTGTCTTCAATAGTTTGATTTCCATAAGAGGAACCAGCTAGGACTTGGGTTGGATGGCTCATGTTAACTTGATTTTAAAATATAAATCAGCTCACCTAGGTAGAGATAAACATTAATCGTTAGAAGATGACCTAACGACATGGTTCTAGGATTTAGTTGAAAGGTTCAAGAAAACTGGTCGTGGTTGATAACCAGTATTGAGTTACTAGAAAACTCGACCTGAGGGTTTGATATGGGGATCTAGGATCTACATTCTAAAATCTCCTACCCAAGCTAAGGTAGGTCTAAAACATAACTAAGTGGACTCACGCGCTCCCCTGACTTGCGCGCTCTGTCCTCAGGAAGTATAGATTACCTCGGAAATCACGTGTCAGAAATCCATATTTAAAAAGTTATTTTATTGCAAAAACCGCTTGAATTGCATAACTACAAGCTACCTAGTTCTCGAAAACTAGCCCAAAAAGTTACCCTAAAAACTCATCAAACTGTTCTTCATAAGAACAAATAAACCAGAAAAGAGGCCTAAAATTTGCCTAACGTGTTTCTTATTATACCCTAAGTTGATATCTACAGGCGAAGTTCCTAATTCAACATGTATTCAAGACATCTCTCAATGAAAAAAAAAAATGCAGGAAAACAACAACGTAAATGTACCAGATATCTTAAAAAAATATTGTAACGCCCTAATTCCTTAGAGCCGTTACTAAGTGAGTTTTAAATGTGCAATTAATTCGCTAATCGAGGTTTTAAGACAAAAGTGTAATTAAACCATAAAAAGAGTCTTATACGTTGGAAATAATACCATTCATTGAAAATCATAAAGTGTTTAACATTTGGGATTCCAAAATACTGTTTAGAAATATTTATTACTCAAAAATATAACTAAAGTCGACTAAATGACAAAATACATGTTTAGTACAATCATCTCCTGAAAATACCCCTGGTCGTGGCAGCCAGGCAGGCCAAACATGTACGCGCCGTTTCACACTCTCCGTACTCATGGTTGGTCGACTTTCCCCTTGCCCTTACCTGCACCATAGAGCACCCGTGAGCCGAAGCCCAGCAAGAAAACCCTCACAAGCAGATAACATATGCATATTTAACATTCAACATATAATCAAGTCACCAATAGGCTAAACACGTACGACCATGCCGTCCCAGGCGCTTTACCAGGCCCTGGGTTCGCAGTCTACACCGTGAGGATATCCCAGGTATCCTTTAGGATCTTGCCCAGGCAACTCGCACTCTGCGTGCTAAATGCTGCTCTCGGCCCCTTGCCGTGTAGAGAATATAAGAGGAGGAGATCTATAAAATATATAGAAAAAACTTGTGTGTTAAAATAAAATAGAGAGAATAAAAGATTAAAATTTATTTATAGGTACAATTAATAACAGTGGTTGGCCTTCGTCGTTCCCGGCCCTTGCCATTCTCGGCCTTCGCCGTTCCCGGCCCTTGCCGTTCATTCACATATATGCACACATAGCATAATTAAGCAGATACTTAAACACATATAAACTCAACCAAAGGGGCTACACCGTGCAACACAATTATATAGGGTCGTGCCCAGCAACACAAGCTCTAAGGGTACAGCAGTTTTCTTACCTGTGTCCCAAGTTTCCAAGCACTGATGTCCTGAGCACAGTCTCCTAGTCCGAGCCTCGCCGAAACCCTAGTCACAACGCATCAACAATATTCATCCATCAAGTTCTAATCGATTAAATATCTTTGATTCATAATTCTAATCTTCGGGACCTTGAATTTTATCAATCCGGGTGATAAAATCCATCCCGAGCCTTAACTTTTGGATTCCCGACCCTAAAACCCACAAAACACCCATATTTTGTACTAGGGTCGCGGCCCAACTCCTTAAGGGCTGCGGCATGCCTCCCAAACAGAGGAAAATCGCCTCCCTGGAAAAAGACACGGGCCGCAGCATGCTTAGCCAAGTGCCGCAGCACGCCTCAAGATCAGAGGCCTCCCCAGGCCTCACGCACACACGGGTCGCGGCATGCCCAGCCCTAGGCCACGGCTCTCACCTCCAAACCCAGAAAACCTCCATTTTTCCTTCGAGCCAATCCTTCTAAAATCATCCCAACTCAACACCTAAACCCAAAATTAAGCTTGGACTTCCCTACCACACCATCTAAGCTCCACAACAAGTCCAAAACAGTCATATAAACTCATCCCACAACCAAACTTAACTCAAGATTCTAGTTCACATGCAACTTACAGTTCTAGCTATAATTCAACTAAAACTCAAGGGATTTTAGAGTTAGGCTCCTTACCTCAGATGATGAATTCAAGCTTTCACTTGCTCCTCAACTTCCAAAGCTCACCCCTTCCAAGCTCCAAGCCTTAGATTCCTGGTTAGAGTCTCTCAAAATCATGCACCAAAGAGAGAAGTGCTGAACCGACCAAGAGATGAGAAGCTGAGAGTTGTTTCTTTTACTTAGTTCCAGCAGTTTCTTAAGTCATCTAAATCAAATAATACCCCTGCCAAATGACCAAGCTGCCCCTTAAGCTTAACCTCTATCCTTAAACGACCCAAGGGCAATTTAGTCATCTACCAAATCTTGTTTAAGTCCTCGAGGCCAAAATAGTAAATTTCTGTAATATTCCCTCCTAAACATTCTAACCTCAAATATATCTCCAAATATTTATTTCCATAACCCGATAATCCAATAAAATATCTTATACCCGAAATACCCCTATACTCGCCCCGAGTCAGGTTTTCGACCCCATTGTGACTTTCAAGCTATCTGCTCTCTAGGACTGTCTCAGATCGTGCAAAATAGATATATCACAAATATATCACAATAATTACATTTATTATATTTATGCCCTTAACGGGCTAAAATCACAAACATGCCCATAATTACCAGATGGGGCCTACATGCATATTTAATTCATCTAAACATGCATTTCTACTCACATATTCATCGAATTCACTCATTAACATATTAATTCACTTATTGCCCTCCAGGCACACTAACCAAGGCCCTAAGCCTAATTAGAAAATTTGGGACGCTACAAATATAATAGCGGCAAGGATTCGGAAACTTGCAAGTGATGAAGAAAATCTTGGACAAAGTTGGAAATGGAACGATTGTTTCCTTCAAATCAAGAAAGTCGATTGTCGTGGATTTCAAAAGAAAAACAGAGAAAGTTGGAAAGTAATCTTTTCGAAGAGAGATGAAAGGTAAAAAATGAGGTGAAGAAAAAGGGGGTATGTATAGAAAAATCCTACTCGTTCAATCAATAAAACTTTAGATCCTACTCTTAAATGGGCGAAACAACGGCAAAAAGGTGAAAAGTCAACTGTCAACAGTACTTGGGAACCCAAACAAACTCCTATAGGGACGCAACACGAGTCAAAGTACTCAAGAGGGTAGGTGAGCACATTTCCCAAGGAGAAGTGGAAAAACCTCTACTATGCTTGTCAGAGACGGGGGTGATGTCATGCACGAGTAAAGGCTTAGGGGGGAAATGTTGTACCTGAAAAACTCGAGTTGGCGTGTCTTGTTCGCGGTACAGTTGTCCATCATTTAATGAAGCGTTCTTTAGCTTCAAGCTCATGGTGCTAATTTCTAGACGCTTAGGTCGATCCAAGCATAAGCCGATAAGGAATCGAATAGATCGCTTAAACCTAGATCATGTAACCTGATAAGCCGATCGAACTCTTCTAGAACATTTAAGCCCGCACAATAAGATTTCAGCTAGTGACTGACATGTTGGAAGCGTTGATATGAATCCCTGAAGACTTGGGATTTATATCCATATAAAGATTATTGTGATTTTGCATAGTAAACGTAGAATATCAGGCAATTAATATAATCAATGTAATAAAGGGTATTACCTATTTTTGTGAGTTACCTAAACCTATCCATTAATCCCCTATAAATAGAGAAGGAATTGACATGAAAAAGGGACGAAACTTGTGTATACCGAAACTCTGGAGAAATTGTCTTAAACAATCCTCTTGAGAAAAATAAAACAATAATATTGACTCATGGACTAGGTGGATTTTAACCATTGAACCACGTAAAATGTGTGTTAGTTATTTACGGTTTATAGCAAGCCTAATTCTCTCTTATGAATTTCTTAATTCTCAGTTGACGAAAAATTTCGTCAACAGATTCCATTTAAATTTTTTAACGGTTTAGATCTCATGCTTCATGAAATATTCTAACGAGGATTGATTTGTTAATGGTTTAGATCTGATGCTTCATGAGAATTTCTTAATGGTTTGTGTATGGGCTGATTTGTTCTAATTAGGATTTATCTATTCAATTTTTTTTTTAAATCAGGGTGTTAAGAATCAACTGAAGAACAAGTTTTATTTTATTTTGGTAATTTTAGGGTTTATTTTAATTTTAGGATTTAATTAATTTAGGTTTTATTTGTCTTATTTAAAATAAATTTGACCAAAATCAAAATCTAGTAAATTTTTTTTTTTACCGTTTTACTGAACATATGGCCCTTTTAGAATTTCCTAAAACTTTGAATCCATTCTAGTATTTCAACAAAACAAAAGGGACTATTTTTGCATAAACCCTAATTATTATTAAATTTTTGAGTTAATTTACTACTTGTGTATTGAATTTCAATTATAAATATTAGGTCAAATATAACATTGATTCTTTGTTTTTTTTTTTTGTTGCCAAATTTAGGACAATTTACACCATACAATGGAGATGATTTTTTTTTAATAACTTCCAAGAGAATATTAGTAGTGAGAGGAGAAGAGTTAAGGTAGACATCTCAAATTGGAACCTGAGAACTCTTTATGAACTGGTGTTAAAAATTTCAAGGTATTTTAGTAAAATGTGAAACAAATAATTTGAACGAAGTAGAAACCTTTTCTTGTTAAGAAGAAATCAAAGAGAATTTTTATTTATCGCCAATATTGAAGCCAGTAGCCACCCATTTATTATTATTTCTTTAACAAAAATATAAATAAAAATACAAAGAGAAGTGGACCCTTTCGTTCTCTGTTTTCATAAAGTGAAACAAAAAATATATGACAAAATGTTTTTTCTTATGATTTTATTGTACTTCATTTTTAAAATATTAAAAAATCAATACACATTATTATTTATTTTTTTTTTTTTTAAAAAGATTGTTTATTAAGGCAAAACATATAATAACCTCAACATTTTATCACTACCAAGCCTCGCCTTAAAGATTTGCATCAGCCTCGCCTTGTTCTGGCAAATTTGACCAAGAAAAGTAGAAGACACATTCTGAGCGAACAAATTCACGGGGTTACTTGAAGAAACAACCTTGAAAATCCTATCTATTAATTCATAAAGCCTTCAGATATCATGTAACAAGACTTTTTTTAAAAGATGAACAATAAGAAGTGCATCAACAGTGATGGGATGAGGAGTTATCACATGACTCATCATACAGAAGCAGGCGTTTCCTTTTCTGATGGACCCCCATTATTTCCATTCTGCAACATTTTATTCTCTGATGGCAAATTCTTCTTAGCTTTTCTGCTTCCTTCAACTTTCCACATATCCCACACCCGGGTTTTTGGTGGAGGAGCAGCATCTGAAAGTGGTGCAACTAATCCTGGTTTCCCATCATCTATAACTTCATCGATCAACCCGTAATCCTTGGCTTCCCAGGCATTCATGAAATTGTCACGATCTGTATCTTGTTCAATCTACAAATGTCAAAATATCAGACTTACTCCAAGAACATTAAAAAAAATAAAACTTCAAAAATATAATAAAAAAAAATGGGCATTATAAAGGAGATAGAAGGAGAATTCTATTTTATGTCCTACCTGTGCTTCAGGCTTCCCTGTGATTCTTGAAAATATTTTGTTCAGCTTAATCTTGTGGTACACCATTTCTCTAATTCGTATACCCATTTCTGATGCCTGAAAGCATATGTAGTTGCAATGTCAAATTAAGAAAGATTTTCATCTTAAATCCCACCAGCACATGTATCAAATTGAAAATAATAAGTGTAGATTAAACTTGATGATTGTTTGGCTAAATAGCTTTCCTTCTATAGTCATTTTGCACAAGTCTTATTTTGAAAATATTTTGCTCCCGTATGGATTTTCTAGACAGAAACCATCTTACAAATTTTTTTTATCAAAAAGGTCATTCTGCAAAGTGATGTTATAAAATCGTCTAATTTTACCAATTACTCTAATAATAATAACTCCATGAGTGGATGTGCTTGGAAATCTGCACACCTGTCCTGCTGATTATGAAGAATGTGACCTTGCAACACCATAAATTTATGGATGACACAATGTAATAAAATCAATCTAGTAATAGCTGAGCTATGGAAAATTAAATGCTGAGTAAAAATCTCAGTCAAGATGAAGTACAGTTTGGCAATAACGCAATGAAATTGATATATGACAAATGCAAATGCAGTTAACACTCATCAAAAGTCTAACCATGACAAATACAAATGCAGAAATGCCCCAATTTTATTTATAAAATGCTGGCATACTTTCCACTGTTTCACTTCTTGCTTTGCAGTTTATAGCTTAGAGTCTCAGACTAAAGGATTTTTTTTTTATATCTTAGCATTAAAGCAGTAATATATCCTCATATCGTGCCATGTGAAAGCTATACTCCCTTCCACAGTCCTTCTAAAACCAATGTTTCAGTCCCCATTAGAAGGAAAGTTTTGTATTGTATTTATAGATTGAAACACAATTATCTGTGCAATATTAACAGGTTTGAATTTATGCAAGAAAGGCTTAGTAATAATGTTGGAATGAATGAACAATAGAATCACAAAGCAAAGAACCTTAACAAATATCAGGTTTTAAAGAACAGGCAGAAAACCAGAACTTACTTTGCCTCCAGCCGTTCCAAGAGGTTGATGGATCATCACTCTTGAATTGGGCATGCAAAACCTCTTTCCTTTGGTACCAGAAGCAAGAAGAAATGCCCCCATTGATGCAGCAAGCCCTAGGCAAACAGTTGAAACATCTGCCTTGCACAGTTTCATTGCATCATATATTCCCATTCCTACATGTCAATAGAAATGACTGATGAAGAACAACAACAAAAGAAATGGATCAAGGAAACTTTTAAGATTACTAGATCAGCAATGGTATACACCCAATTAGTTTAACTACCCATGCATATCACATTTATCGTTTCATTCCCTGGGGACCAACTAAGGAACTCCAGTTGTGGTAAAAAATCTTATTAAATTAAGTCACAATTTCATGAGTCCAGTCAGATAAATATACATATATGAGATTTTTGTTCTGTAGTTACCAACAGTTTGAAATTGTAAGGGACTTCAAACATAGATAATTTGAGGAACATTGTTGGACAAAAATAATTATTCGCCGCAGAAAGGTTTCGAAGTACAATGCTGGAATTCGAAACCTTTATTCTTCCTAATATGAAATGCATTTAAGCAAGTATAAGTTTTACAAAAAACACGTCTATAATCCTAACTAAAATGAAGTAAATGAAGACTAATTACAAACATATTAAGATGAGTTCTCAAAATCTAGTTTATGAGCTTATGGTTTCTAAACATGTCCCTTAGGCTGCGTTTACCAATCAATAATCGGCCATAAGGAAGAAAATAAAAGAAAATATTTCCCTTTTCCACCTATTAAAGTGCTTACACACACAATTCAAATACATCTTTTTTTTCCTGTATGGATTAGTACATCTGTACATGTAATCTCAGAAAATAAAAACTCCGAAACAGAATCATTGGGTGCATTATAATTTGTAAGTACACCTACATGACATACCGCAAGAAGTGAAGAAAGCACATCACCATCTAAAGCGAATTGACTTATTATTAAACATACCAGCAGTAACAGAGCCACCAGGAGAATTGATAAACAACTTAATATCTTTGCTAGAATCTTCAGCATCCAGAAATAAAAGCTGGCTTATGATAAAGTCTGCTGTCACATCATCAACCTGCAAAGCATAATAAGCAAAATGCCTAAAAGAAAAATTTATGAACGTTTATTTTAACCACAAATTGAATCTAACGGATAGTAATCCCCAATTTCAAACTATATCCTATACTTGAACTTCAACCATCTACCATCAAAGTCCACTCAATAACTACCCATGAGTTTAGGTCGAGTAATCATGGCCATGGGCTATCTAACAATTTTGCAGTTTACTGCCTCCCAAGTATTCCACTCAATTACTTCAATGGTAACTAGAAAATATAATTTCCCAACCTCGGCATTTACTCAAATCATTGAGAAAGAACCAAAATTTCTCATGTCTTAACATTGAAATTATTAAAAATCGATACCAAAAACCTATACAATTAACAAGTAGCTAAAATTCATCTCACATAGTTCATTTCTTTATCGAACAAACAAACCAAAAATAAGACAAGCCAAAATTCAGCTAATTACCTGAGAACCCAAAAAGATAATTCTCTGACGAAGAAGCATGTTAGTGGTGTCGAGCTCTTCCAATCTGGGCATCCACGAAGGAGCTGAAGTTGCCGAAAAGCAATCTTGACTAATATCCCAATTACTCGACAAGGTTCGCCTTGAAGAGGGCATCGTTTTCATGGCCCTAATCGCCGGAACGCCTCTTCTTCTTCCCCCATGACCACTAGTAATACTGCCGAGGCTGCAACTACTGCTGGGGCCGAAACCTTTTTCCAAGGTTGAAATGGGTAAAAGGGTTCGCAAGACGCCATGGTTGAGGCAGAGAGAGCTCGAAGGTGAGCCTGCGTAGGCCAAGCTCATCTCCATTTTTTTTCCTTTTGAGTTATAACCGACTTGTTGGACTCTGCCAAGATGGCACGGAAAATAGGTTTTACTTTAACACTATATGTTTGGTAGTAGGGGTGTCATGGATCACATCCCATGTTTTTAAGCCTATTCGATCCGATCCAATCATCTAATTAGATGTTGGATTTTTGGAACCGATCCGATTTAATTATCTTGAACCAACCGATCCGATCCGATCCGATCCAATGGATGATTGGATCGGTTCGGTTCCATTTATTGGATGCATCCATTGGTTATCCATTGGATCGAATCGGATCCATCCGATCTTTTAAAACATTTATTTAGGCTGATTTTTTTTAAAAAAAATATATTATTTCAATTATAAAAACACTAATTACTCATCCAATTAATAAAAATATTTAATTGTAATGATTTAGAAGTTTACAACACAAATCTAATATAAAATTAAAAACATAAGTCTTAATAATTTGTAAGAATCCAACATAAAAATAAAAACATAAGTCTTAATAATTTGTAGGAATCCAACATAAAATTACAATAATACATCATAATTAAATAAAAAGTTTAGTACATCAAATATAATATAGGTAAACAGTAAATGTAATAAAATATAATATATTTTAACTTTAAAAAAATATATATAATATATTTTTTTATCTGAATATTAATTGGATGGTATTGGATCATTATTGGATTGGATCGGTCGGTTGAATCCATTGGATTTACATGTCATCCAAGAACCGACCGATCCAATATTGGATTTTTAAAAATGTCATCCGATCCAATCCAATCATGATTGGATATCCAATTTTTAGCGGTCGGTTGACATTGGATCAGTCGGTTTGTTATTGGATCAGATCGTTTCTGCACAGCCTTATTTGGTAGGATGGAAGGAGAATAGGCAAAATGGAGACTTGATGGAGTAAAGTGAATATAATTATTTTAAGTTGTTAGGTAGAAAGCATGGACTAGAGGAATGATAAATGAGAAATTATTATATTATCCATATAATTATTTTTTTAATAATGTTTTAAAAGAGTATATATTTGTAATTTGGGAACAATATGGAGATGAAAAGTATGAAACTTTCCATTAATGAAAAATTTTCATATCCTCTTGTCTCTCCTTTTCCCTCCTTCAATTTCAATTTCTCTTGCCAAACAAAAAAATTTATCATCACCTCCATCTCTCTCTCTCTTCTCCTCTTTATCAACCCGTCTTTCTCTCCTACCAAACATAATGTTGGGGTCCAAAAAGACAGAAACTCCTCCGGATGATGTCATTTCATCGTAATGTTTTGAGGCTTAATGATAATTTTATCCATGTATTTTCATTCATTCTCAAAACGACCTCCGAACATTCTAAATTTTTAATGAATCGCTACATTAATTCTTATTTATAATTGAAAACAAAAGTTTGTATATGACTAATATAGAAAATTATTCCTCTCAAAAAATATATATATAAATTGAATTTTAAAATATTTTTTTATTGGCTTCATTTTAGAATTTTAACTTTTCTAAATAAATATGATTTTTTTTCAATTTTAAGTTAATTATATGGGATTAAATTTTCTCATATTTTCATTATCACAAAAAAAATTCTTATATTTTTGTATCATTTTAAAATAATATCATATATTTTAATTAAATTTAGTATTTTTAGCTTTGTACTATTTTAAGACACTTTTGTCACTTTACCTTAATACAATTTTTTCAACTTAATTGTTTCAATTGTATTACATATAATACAATTGTTTCATTTTAATTTTAAATTTATTTTTTAATTTTATTATTGGCTTTACTATGTATAGTTTTTTTATTATTCTCCTTCTTCAAGAATTTTAAACTTGAAACCCATTTCGGACAGATTTGTTTCGTATCCCTTGTAAAATCTAAATTCTAATAACACATAAGTGTGTTTGTTTCGTTGTACTGGATTATGTAGTATTAAATTGAATTGTGTTGTATAGATTTGTAGACATAATATTATATAAATATATGTTATACAATATAATATGATACTATACAATATAATATAATATAATATGATATAATACAAGATTATGGAAAATATTTATTCTCAATATAATCCTCATTATATGTCTATCATCATTACGAGATTAAGAGTGTGTTTGGTACGTCATTGTATTGTAAAGTATTATATTGGATTGTATTATATAATATAGTATTAAAAACTTCTTTGGTAGTCTCCTTAAAAATGGGACTATCGGTGTACCCTTCCATGTTTTCGATATCTGGATAATTATAATTCAAACTTTATTATATGGCGGTGTATATTGGAGCTATAACAAATATCCCACAAGTTTTCGAGAAATTATGAATAAATTACAGTGTTGAAATTAGTGTTCAAACAGACTGTTTCACAAGAGTATAAAAAAAAAATAGGCACGAGTGCAATAGGTTGTTTGAATACTATTTCAATACCGTAAATTAGTCAAAATTTTTGAAAAAATGGTGGGAAGTCTGCTATAACTACAATATATATTGTTACATTAAAAAATTAAAATTATAACTATCCAAATACTAAAAATACAAGGGATTGCACCAATTTTCCTATAGTATTATTTTTTATACAATATTATGTTTGGTATTAACTTGCATTAAAATGTTGTATTAAATTATATTATATTTGGTGCGCAATGGTATTTTTGACTGATTTTTTAGTCAACTACAAATAAATAGATAAAGCTCAAAGAAAGGAAAGATCAAATACAAGATTTTTACGTGGTTCAAGTTATTGATTAACCCTAGTCCACGAGTTAATTGTATTAAGGAAGAAGAACTTGCAAAGCTCAAGTTCTCTAAATATTTAGGCAGTGTTTTTTCATGCACTAAAGTTGGGATCCATTTACAAATGATACCCTAGCCCTATTTATAGGTGGCTAAGGGGTTAAGCTCATTAATGGGAGCTGATTACAATAATATTCCCATAATGGGATTAATTTACACGTAAATTATGGTTTATTTCCTAAAAGGTAGGCTTGTGGACCACGTTTATCATTCTATGAGCCCACTGCGAGGATATCAAGCCCACGACCTTATTGGAAATTGTGAATTCTTGGTACTATCAGGGGTAGTTGCATGTGTTCTCATGTCAGGCGGCGTCTTAGGATAACCCTTTTGCCGCTTGTACGAAACTGACAACACAAACCCTATGGCCACCAAAAGTGTTAGGTCTGTGTTTGTGGTCCTGAATGCCTCTCTAATTGACACCTGCCAGGAGAGTTCTCTTTTCGAGGAGGGAGGTGCTCGAGGTTTGCTAGGTTGATCACGACTCGAGAAGCTTCACTAGATCAATGTAACCACTTGGGAGGCTACTTCCTATTCTGAGTCCTTGGGGATGGTTCTTGCTGATAAACCCCTGAGCATGTTCTCCGATTGTGATAGAAACGACACCAACAGATTAGGCTCTAGATCCTAATAAGGGTTGAACGAGACGGCCTGTTAAGGCCACATCATTGTTTGCATAAAACATGAACTGTTAGGGTTGGTGCCCAAAAAGCATGTGAAAATACATTTTTATTCATTTAAATAAAAGTACAATTGTATTATATTTGATTATCAAAATTATTGTTTGAATACTTTATATATATAAATATCAGAAAAATACATATTCATTTATGAGGATATGATCTTGTATGCGTAAGAGAGAATTAAGATCATATATAATGAATAAAATAGTCAGCAACATATTAAAGTATGAAATATTTAATCAATGGTTGCTAGTACGGTTTACTAAGCATGTAGTTGGATGCAAGTAATATAGATTCGGATTATTAATGTGGATAGACATCTTGGTAAATATGCTCTATATAATTATGATTATATATGACTGGACCGATGTGAATTAATTTTTTTATAAATTTACTGTTTGCCATACAAATTTGATTCATATCTTAAAAGATGATCAGTTGTAGATCAGTCTAAATCTTGAGTAGTCATGAACTTTTGTTCATGTTTATTAGATCTTTTGATTTATTCATTAAGGTCTCTTAATATGATGAGTTTAGTGACTTTTGTTTTGGAGATTCAATAGCTTGAATGGCTGGGAATATGATTTTACAATAATGAAATTCATGCTTTCCTATTGGATGGAATATTGGTTCCCTTAAGGGTTGATTCTGGGACTGAATAGTTATTGAGCTCAAATCAATAATATGATTATAGATTAATTATTCATTTGCGAATTAATGGTACTTAAGGAATAAGAAGTAATTATAAGGATAAAATGATAATTCTTGACCAACTTTAATTAACAAGCCAATAAATGGAGGGCATAACTGCATATATTGATTATATCAATAGACTATAAGAGAATACTCTATAAATATAATTATATAATTACTAAGAGTGCAATTTCATATTTATAGGGGAGTAATAATAGAATTAATAAATAAGATTATTTAATTAAGGAGTTTGATTTATAGTTTGGTTTATTGAAGCTTAGTATTATAGGTCCATGATTCCCGAGTCGCTTTTGTACTACACTGACAATGGTAAAGATGTCACAGGCAAGATTAATGGAGATAATGACTGAATTGCAAATGAATTCATTTTCGGGGGTAAGTGATAATTATGTGCAATTAATTATTTGAATAATTAATTTTTATTTGAAAACTTTTATATTAGTTGAAATTAATATTAATCAGTGTCTGCATTAATATTATAGAGAGTTTAATATTATCTTAGCATAAGATAATTATTCAAAACTGATAATTTAAGATAAAGTTAATTATGAATTAACTAATATTTATTTTGAAATAATATTTATATTATTTTTGAATAAATCTATTGTCTTAATGGTAATTAAAAGAAAAATTAGGGCAAGCAGGAGTGTGCTACACACCACTCACTACAGTGATTGACACCATACTCCTGTGCCACGTGTCCCTGAGATTTGAATTTCAAATTATTTAAAATGCAAATATTATTTGTTTATTTAATTATTGTTTTAAATTGATTAAAATAAATAATTTAAAATATAAATATAACAAATCAGTTTCAATTAATTAAATTAAAAGAAAATAAAATTATTTTATTATCTTTAACAAGAAGCGATCTTTAATCAAACACTCAAGTCAGAAAAGTTGACAGAATTTTCTAAACCTAAAAAATTCTCTAGAACTCTCTAAAGTCTTCTCTTCTCAAACTCTCTAGAACTTATATATTGAGAACATCTAAAGAGCCTAAATAATCAAACCAGTGATTTTCACATGCCCACACATGACATTGTGTGTTTGAGGAACGACTTGGAAGACTTTGGTGTGAGTCTTCGCGTGGATAGGAAGTGTTGGGAGAGAGTGATATTACACAACCAAAAAAATAAGAATCTACACAAAAATATCCTTGACAAAGACCAAGAAAAATTGAGTTTAGATGATGCAAACCCTTGTAGTATATCAAAGTTCTTCAACCTCCTTTAAGCCTCAAAACCCTTGTTGAACCACCACTTTGAACTTCTTATTCCTTATGCAACAAAATAACCAAAGGCTTATACACGAGGTGTATCACTATCCTAATTCTTTATTTTCTAGCCCTCCATTGATGCCTGGGGCTTTTTTTCTAAAAAGAAATGAGAATTGGGATTGAACAAGCCTTAAACTCACAAAGTCAAGCACTTTATTTATGAGTTTCTTGGAGAAAACTTGAGATTCATGAAAGCTAGAGAGAAAGAGGTTAGAGAGAGTGATTAAGTCTTCCAAAACTCTATGAGAACCCTTTCATAGTGTAGGCACCATTATTAGGTCTAACCAATAGGATTAGAACCTCAAAACTCGTCATTTGGAGCTTAAAACACGTGTTCGTATGGACACGTCAGGTGACGCGTCGCTTGCCTATAGACGATGCAGGTGCCTACTAGCATGCGATGCATTGCCTGCTGGGGATTTTCAAACCCTTTTGCATTTAGGCGATGCAACGCCTCCAAGGAGGCAATGCATCACATGCGATGCATCGCCTGTTGGGGATTTTCAAACCCTTTTGCATTTAGGCGATGCAACGCCTCCAAGGAGGCAATGCATCACCACCCTCACTGCCCAACACCCCCTCCAAGGGGCCTAAAATTGCTCCAAATGCTACCAAAATATTTAGGTATCATTAGATACTTCCATGTATCACTTTGGACCCAAAAACATAATTTTTAAGTGCTTGCAATTGAAACTCATATTTCACATATTCACTATGTGAAATTTACTAAGTGTGTTTGTACCTAGCTTGTATAGCAACACTTATCATTTGTATTTAACCAATCAAAATATTCCCCCACTTGGTTAAATACAAGTCTCAACCTCTAGCTCAAAAAAAATTTGGTGCCTAAAGTAAAGTGTCTTTCGACTTGAACTTTACCTTGGTGAAAATATCACAAAGTATTATCAAAATTATTGGTAGCTTAAAAGCTTGGACCAAGTATTCCTTATGAAAATACCGGTGATACCCCACACACCTCCACTAGATCTTTTGTTTTCCCACTATTCTTGCTTTAGCACTCATATGGTCATGTGTGATGGACCCAAAACGGGTATGTTTAAATATTTATACTCGCAAGCGCACGAATCGTATTTATAGAATAGTTTTCGTGTAAGCACGAGGTCGAACCCAAAGGAGTTGTCTAAAATAAAAAAGAAAACTATTTTAAATCAAAAGTAATAAATTCTAACCTAGTTCCAAAGATTGATGAGAATTTGTAACAATAAAAATAAAATAAAAGATAATAATAAAGAAATTAAAGACAATATATATAACATAAATTAATAATAGAGATGAAGGTGGTAAAATAAGATTATTAAGGATTAGAATCCACAAAATATAAGTTTAATAATATTTATAAGTACATTGATTCCCAAGTTTTAGTGATAGTTAAAATAAATCAAACTATCATTTTCTAAATAGATTTATAATTTTAAGCACAACTTATTTCTAAAAAGATAGGGTTTTTCTTCACTTTTCAAAATTATAATTTCAAAGCATTTAGTGTAAATCAATCTAATGAAATAACAAATAAATCAATTAACATTATTTATAAGGCAAAACATAATATTTTTGTTCTAAGCATGGATGTGTACAATTTAATGACACATCTTACACAAAGAATATTATGTTTTGCACTAATGAAGAACAAAGTGTAAATATGTGCTAACAATCCAAAATGCATGATATTTAAGATGAAAGAAGATATTTGAAGAAGAAAATTCCATAAACTTTGTTGCACAAAATGGGAAATCAACATACAAAATAAACACTATCTAGTTACAAAATGTTTCATCATCACCTTAATAATCTTAAAAAGATTAGAAACACATAACTAGAATAAAAAATACACACTAAAAATTACAAACATAAATAGGAAAATTTGGAGGAGAAACCTCCAAAATTTCCTCTAAAAATACATAGAAAATAAGAAGAAGAAGAAGAAGAAAATTGAGAGGTTTTGAATGTGTAGAAATTATGGTATAGTAACCTCCCCTTTTAAAATGGACACCCCAAATCCCTTATTTATAGCCAAAAATGATGATTAAAATAATCAATTTAAATTAATTAAATTGATTAAATTAATTTAATTGATTAAATTAATTTAATTAATTATAATATGGTAAATAGGGGTAAAGTATAGGGTGTAATAATTATATTTTGGGGTAAAATGTGTAGAAAGTGTGGTAAAAAGTGGTATTTTTGTCACAAGGGACAAATGGTACAAAAGCATTTTTTTGTGGGCTCAAAATGAAATGGCAGCTGCTTTGGTCTTGGTGGCTTCGGCTGGTGGCAGGGAAAGCAGCAGGCAAACTGGTGAGGCGTGGGCATGAAGAGGCAGGCGTGGACTGTGCTGGATCCGTGGGCTGTATGGAGATGGCTATATGATGCTGAAGGATATATGTTGAAAGATATATATTGATGGCTTTGATGAAGAGGAACCGTGGCTGGGAGGGAACTAGATCATTGGGCTTCCATTGAAGCTTGGGCCTAAGAAAGAAGGCAAAAATGCCATATTTTGTCTTGTCTTGCTTTCTCAAAAATGCCACTTTTCTCTCATTTTTCATTGCTTTTCAAGAGCATAAATTCCCTACAAAATAAATATAAAATAAATCATAATACAATATTTTCAATTATAAAATAAATCAATTTAATTCTTTGAAAATATTAATTATAACTTAATTATATTTTACATTTAAGTTCAATAATACAACATTTTTTTACCACTATCTTAACAATAATAATTCAAACAATTAACTACAACATTTTACAACAAAATAATTATAAAAACACACAAAAGTATATAAAATCATGATAAGACTAATAAATTCAAAATTACTTAAAAACTTAATAAATTATTTAAAAACTCAAGAATTAAGCAACAATTAGCACATAAAAAGTGGTAAAATAACTCTATTTTGTAGAGTTATCAATGTGCTCATCATTTCATGAACTTTCTAGGGAGAAGCTCTAACGCCCATAAGAGGCGGATCACATAGGTGAATTTCTTACAACATCTTTGCTACCTTTATAGATGCTTGTTCAGCTGAACTTCATTAAAAGCCCTAGGCGTTACCCTTACTCGGTAGCAACCAATACTAACCATCTTGGATGGAACACACAAAAGTTTTAGTGTCAAAACCATTCACTTATCAATGACTTGTTCTTACCCAATGAACTGTTTCTCTTAATGTTCACAAGTTTGGAGTTAGGTTGCCATCATTGGTGAATCTTTTATTCTAGGAGTTTCAGTCCCATCCCTTTTGAAGTGAAACTTACTAACATTATCACAAGAGGTTTTGTAAATGGTTTCACTAAGTTATCACTTGTATTAACATATGAGATTGATATGATTCAATCTTGATTCAATTGTCTCACTTATTCATGTCTTAGACTAATATGTCTAGACTTTCCATTATACACACTATTATATGCTATAGCGAGAGTGGATTGGCAATCACAATGTATTGAAATTGTTGATACCATATTCGTGGTGAAAGAGATATCTAACATGAGAACTTCAAGCCATTCGGCCTCTTTGCCGGCTGCCGCTAGAGCTATAAATTCCATTTTCTAAAGTTGAGTGTGATATACAAGTTTGCTTCTCGGAGCCCCATGAGATAGCACCTCCTCCAAGAGTAAACACATCCAACTAGAGTTGGAGTATCCTTCAAGTATGATAGAAAATTTGAATAGTGAAGACTATATTCTTTGCTACTCTTAAGGTGTAACGCCCTGATTACCCCAATACCGTTATTGTGAACGATCGACCTTTTGATTCCTTAGCGGTTACCTAGTCATAACCATTGATAACCTCCATTAATGAAAATTAACAATAAAAGGGCCTTGACCTAAACCTCATTCCCAAGATCCCAAATTGAACCAAAACAGTGAGTAGATTCGATCCTGAGCCTTAGGAATTGAAACCCCGAGCCAAAAACCCTTAAAAATGCCCAAAACAGGAATCTGGAAAAACAGGGTAACACTGTAGTGCTACCCCCCTAGCGCCCCAGCGCCCTTGGCAGCGGAGAATCCCTCCTAGCTAGCGCTGTAGCGCTACAACCAGGGTTTTCAACCATGGTTTTCCCATCCTTCGACACCTCCATCTTCAACCTGAAAAAACAACTTCCAAACCTCATTTAAACCCCCAATTGAACCCAAAAATTATCTACACATGTCATAGGCATCATAACCCAAGTAACCCGAGCCAAAAACTCCCATCAATTCCCAATATCAACTCTAGAAAACCAAGCTGAAATCCAAAACAAAAATAGAGCAAACTAGAGTTTTAATGGCTAGAACCTTACCTTAAGCTCAATTTAGAACCATCTTCAATGGTGGAACACAATCCTAAGCCCTCAAGGTCAACTTTCCTAGCTTGAATCCTCAAAAGAAGCTCAAAAACCCAAGAAGAAAATGAAGAGAAAGTGATGTTCGGTGAGAAGTTCTATGCTCTGTTTTGGCCACGATTCCACAACCTTCAATGGCTTATACATATCTTAGGGTGAGAAGACTACTTTGCCCCTAGGTCAATTAATGTCTTCTAAAGGCTCCCAAGGGTAAAACCGTCATTTCCCGCCTATTTTGTTAATCATAATTAACACTCTCCAATTCCCGTTATTCCCAAAATTCTGAAATACCAATAAACCATATCTCGTTAGCCTTTAATTCTCGACAACACTCTAATTACCAAATTACCTGGAGACTCACCCCGAGCCCCGAACTTAATCCTGTTATGACCAAACCGCTAACTTATACTCAAAGATCGTCTCATGACGAATGGCTCGAACAAATCCACATTATAATGTGGCCTCAACAATAATTCACCAACATGCATACAAATATACAATTATGCCCTCAACGGGCCAAGTTACCAAAATGCCCCCATGATGAAATATGGACCCACATGCATGCATTTAACATCATATTATAATATAATTCACATATACATGCATATAATTATTTAATGGCATAATAAATCAATGATGGCCCTCCCGGCCTACTAATCCAACCATTAAACCTCATTAGGGATTTTAGGGCATTACAACTATCCCCTCCTTACAGAAATTTCGTTCTCGAAATTTACCTAAACAACTCGGGATACTGACTCTGCATGTCTGACTCCAGCTCCCAGGCCGCTTCCTCGACCTTGCTGTTCCTCCACAATAACTTAACCAATGGTATCGTCTTATTCCCGAGGACCTTATCTTTTCTGTCAACTATCTGGACTGGCTGTTCTTGATAGGAGACATTTGCCTCAAGCTCCAGATCTTCATAACTCAAAATAAGAGTCACATCAGATACATACCTTCGAAGTGCTGAAACATGAAGCACGTTATGCACGGCTGACAATGCTGGTGGTAAGGCCAAAACTCACACTTCTTAAACTTGGCATACAATTGGTGCTCTCTTAACCTCTGCAAGACCTGTCGAAGATGTAACTCGTGCTCTGACTCTGAACTAGAGTACTCTAAAATTTCGTCGATGAAGACAATGACGAACTAATCCAAGAAATCCTTGAACACCCTGTTCATTAAGTCCATGAAGGCTGCTGGGGCATTGGTCAAACCAAACGACATGACTAGAAAATCATAATGGCCATACCTCGTTCGGAAGGCCGTCTTTGGTATATCCTCGTCCTTGATCCTCAGCTGGTGATAAGCAGATCAAAGATCAATCTTCGAGAATACTATCTTTCCCTGCAGCTGATCGAACAAGTCGCCAATCCTTGGTAGAGGACACTTATTCTTGATAGTCAACTTGTTCAACTCCCTGTAGTCTATACACATCCTCAGAGTCCCGTCCTTCTTCTTTACAAATGAAACTGGAGCACCCCATGGCGAGTAGCTAGGCCTGATAAACCCTAAATTTAGAAGTTCCTGTAGCTGTATCTTTAATTCCTTCAGTTCTACCAGTGCCATTCTATATGGTGCCCTTGATACTGGCTCTGTTCTCGGTGCCAACTCAATAAAAAACTGAATCTCCCTGTGCTACGAAAGCCCTGGTAAATCCTCAGGGAACACATCCAAGAACTCACGAACCAATCTGGTCTCCTCCAGCCTTGCTGACAAAACTCTAGTAGTATCCACCACACTCGCTAGGAAACCTAGACACCTTCCCTATAGTAGGTCCCTGGCTCTCAACGCTGATATCATGGGTACGCGAGGTCCACATATTGTACCCATGAAAACAAAGGGATCCTCGCCCTCCGACTCAAAGGTCACCATCTTCTTCCTACAATAAATAGTAGCTTCGTATCTAACCAACCAATTCATGCCCAAATCATGTCATAGTCCTCCATACTCAACTCAATCAGGTCTACTAATAACTCCCTACCATCAACCATTAATGGCAGTGCTCTAATCCACCTCCTAGAACCATTAGTTCCCCTATAGGAAATATAGTCCCAAACCCCGCAGTATAGTACTCACTAGATCTACAAAGTCTATCAATCATCTTACTAGAAACAAATGAATGTGTAGCACCAAAGTCGATCAATACATTAAAAGAAGAGTTAACGCTAGAAAGCTGACCTGTCACCACTGAGGGACTAGCCTCAACCTCTCCCATCTATTCCAAACCTCCACTGGCTGTATAACTGGTGCCACTACTGGTGGCACAATGGATGCAACACTCCCTGACGGAGCCTGCTGTCTCAGATGTTGAATCTGCTCATCTTGGCTCTGAAGCTGGGCTTGCATATCTTCCATAATCTGCTGCCAGTTCTCAAGGACTGGCGGAGGGTTCTGGCCTTGGTCATCATCCCTTGCCTCAGACCTAGTGCCGGTTAGTCGTACAGATTGTCTTGGATGGATATCTATCCAAGTTAATCTGCAATCAACGACTTGGCGGTTAGACTATGATGACAGGGTAACAATCTTTCCATGCATCACCATTGGAAACACAACCAATCACAAGTAGTCAAGGTGTAACAATTCATCCAAATATTCATCCACATGCACAAAAATGCTAATAAGCATGCCTCAATATCATCACACAACAGTCAAGGGCCAGGCCCTATCAGTGTCTCATGCTCTCTATTAATCAAACAAATATCAACATTCATATTTCTTTCCAATCATTTAAGCATATAAACATGTATACACAATTAGCAAACCTTGAGTTGAGCTTTTCTTAGCGACGAATGTACATGTACAGCCAGTCTTCAGGAACCCTTAAACCTAGGATGCTCTGATACCAAGTTGTAACACCTTGGATAACCAAGGTCGTTACACTGTGTGATTATAAAGGTGCAAGACTTGCTAATCAAATTATATAGTTGAAAATGTGACCCTAAAGTCGTAATTAGGTTAGGGTTAAAAGATTTTGGTCATAAATAGGAAATTTCTCATTAAAATAAACGTTTAACACATGGGATCCCAAAATAGGTTTTAAAGGACAGTTTACAAAATTTCAAAGTTTATGTACAACCACAAGCCACTATAATGGCAAAATAGACACTTTAGATTCTCATGTCCCTGTACCAACCCTCGACCGTGGCGGCCGATCAACTGACTATGCACATTCAGCCCCAGAGCTCTCCAACTCAGGACTGGTCCACCTTGCCCTTCCCTTTACCTACACCACGTAGAACCCGTGAGCCAAGGCCTAGTAAGAAAACCATAATGCTGAGCATAAGCGATAATCAACAGTCAGATAATTCACAAATCATCAATCAAATACTCAGCAGCTTACATTGTTCACATAATCAATGATATCAATCTGCAAACCAATAATCAATCATCCAAATAATAAACATGCCATAATCATCAGATTAATAATAATAAACATATTACACAATATCTAGGGTCGACGCCCTTAGGCCACACCCTCTAATTGTCCCACTGACTCCGGCTCGCTTAGGCTGAGCTTAGTGATTATATACTTAACCTCATCTACCAATGGCCAAGTCACGTCCTTGTGCGCCATTATTAATTCCAGCACTCTTAGGATGTTTATTTCATGTTCACATGGCATAATACCATCGTACAACATTATATACAAGTATCGAGAACTCTTAGTCCCAACATAACCACATAACCGAGTGCAGTTTTCTTACCTTTGATTCCGAGCGCTTTGGCTAATTGAGATGACCCTTGAGCACGATCCCGTCCGAGCCCTAGCGTACACCTAGTCACAACCATAAAATAGAATCCTCATCAACAATCAATTCCATAACTCAACTTTGGAACCAATCCCAAGCTCTCGGGAAGCCCAATTCCACCAAACGGGGTGGTGTAATCGACCCCCGAGCCCCCAAGCAAAAACCCTAAGAAAAATACCCAAAACCCATTTCTGGAGGCAGGGCAGCGCTACATGGTGGGGGCTACAGCGCTAGAGTCAGAGACTCAAGCCCCCTTGAAAACGTGGCCTAGCGCTGAAGCACCCTCTACCTAATGCTATAGCCAGCACATGCAAACTTTTATGGGTTTTCCTTCAAACTTCCCCGAGCCAAAGCTCCAAAGACCCATTCCAAACTTTAACTAAACTCCAAATTGAGCCTACCATCCACTATATCTCATCGAACATGACCTAACAACATCAAAATTTGGCCACAAGCAACATCAAACACAGAAAACCAAAATTGAGCTTGAAGCTCAAGAACTTTATCAGAAAAACCTGAAACCCAGATAAACAAAGTTAGAATTTGTTACCTTAGCTGAGTGAATTCGACCCTAGGTTGCCTTCAATTCCCTTCTAGACTTTAATTCCTCAAATCCCCAAGCTCAAGTCCTTAAATTTCCATCCAAAGTCCAAATTCAGAATTCAACCTCACAAACCCAGAAAATTCAGACAAAAACCTTTAAACCATACCTTAATTGGTAGCTAACTCCAACTGAATCCGTTAGCTTCTCCAAGGATAAACACCCCAAACCAAGCCTAGACTTCCTCTGAGTTCTTAGCTTCAAAAATTCTCAAGGGAGAGTGAGAGAGGAAGTGATCGTGAGGGAGAGAAAGAGAGGTAAGTGAGTGTTCTATTTTTTCCTTCTTTTTCTTTCCTTTCCTTTTCAGCTTCTACCCCTTTCTACAACTTCCACTAGAGTCTAAAATGAACATAATACCTCATTTATCCCCTTTTAAAAATCAAAAGACCATTTTCCCCTCCCAATTAAATCCAAGTCTCTTAATCACTCTAAGGGCATTTTGGTCATTTGCTCCTAATTCCCGCTAATTCCTCAAGTATCCCTAACATTTACCACTTAAATCCCATCATCTAATTAATCACCAATTATTTTCCCCAGTTTCAAATAGTCTCCAATATATTTCCCAAATTCCCAGAAATACCCCCAGGCTCCCCCGAGCCGGGTATAAATCCCCAACGTGACTATTTCGCTAAACCGCTCACTAGGATCGCCTCGAGCCTTATGCTGAAAATACATCCATATAATAATGTGGTATTAAAAATTTATCACAAATAATCACATTTATGCCCTCAACGGGCTAAAATTACAAGTATTCCCCTATAAGCTAAACAGAGCCTATATACATACTAATACTCGTAGTCATGCATTTCACATATCCATATAATCATATAAGCATGCTTATCATATAATCATGCATTAATTCATTTAAATCACACATAAACCAATTATGCCCTCCCGACACACTAATCAAGGCCCTTAAGCCTTATTAGTGATTTTGGGTCGTTACATTTATAGTGCAAGGCTGATAGCCAGAGAGTTGGCTGAGTGTCACGACCCAAATTTGCTAATAAGGCTTAGGGCCTTGATTAGCGTGCCTGGAGGGCAATAGGTGAATTATGGATATAATATGTGAATTTATGTGAATATGTGATAGAGATGCATGTTTAGTTGAATTAAATATGCATGTGGGCCCCGTTTGGATGTTAGGGGTATGTCTGTGATTTTAGCCCGTTGAGGGTATAAATGTGGTATGTTTGTGATATATATATCTGTGTAGCACGATCCGAGATAGTCCTAGGGAGCAGTTAGCCAGAAAGTCACAACGGAGTTGAGAATATTACTCAGGGCGAGTCGAGGGGTATTTTGGGTATTAGATGTATTATGGGGTTATCGGGTTATGGAAATAAATATTTGGAGATATATTTGAGGTTAGAATGTCTAGGAGGGAATACTGGGGAAATTTACCATTTTTCCCTCGGGGACGTTTTTGGTACCCCGAGCCTTGAGGTAACCTTATAGACTTACGTTGAATAAAACAAAACTGAGAATTATTTAGAACTCTCTAAATCGACCCACTCTCTCTCTTCCCTCTCTCTATTTTTATCTTTTACACTTGAAGACTTAGCAGTACTTTGGAGGAAAAACTAGGCTAGAACAAAGAGATTGGAGTTGAATTTGGGAGATTCCAACCAGAAATCTAAGGCTTGGAGCTTAGGAATTGAATTGAGGATTCAACTCTGTTTAAGGTAAGATTTCTAATAAGTTGGGTTATGTTAATTGTAGCTGAATTGTGTGGTTATTGGGTGTTAAGATTTAGACATGCATGGTTTGGATTTTAGGACAGGCTTTGATTGTTTGATGGGTGTGAGAATTGGTTCTTGAGTTTGTTAGTATGTTTAGGTTGCATAAGTATGAATTCTGGGTTTAATTCTGAGGTTGGAGGTGATTTTGGAGGTGTTAACTAGAAGGATATGCAGGGAAAAATGGTTTTTTTCTGGGTCTGGAGGCGAGGGCCATGACCCTAGGAGGGGCATGCCGTGGCCCGTGTGCATGCGAGGCCTTGGGAGGCCATGGTGCTCAAGGCGCGCCGCGGCCCATGTGTGTTTCAGGAAGGTGTTAGCCTTTGTTTTGAGGCTAGCCGTGGCGCTTGTGGGGTTGGGCCGCGACCCTAGTTCAAAGTGCAGGGTGACTTGGGGGTTTTGACTTGGGAACCTAATTGCTAAGGCTCGGGATGGATTTTATCACCCAGATTGATAGGATTCAAGGTCCCGGAGATTAGAATTGTAACTCAAAGCTATTTAATGGATTAGAACTTGATGGATGAATATTGTTAATGTGTTGTGACTAGGGTTTCGGCGAGGCTCGGTTTAGGGGACTGTGCTCGGGATATCAGTGCTTGGAAAGCTCGGGACTCAGGTAAAAAAAACCATTGTTCCCGTAGAGCTTGTATGCAGGGCAGAGCCCTATATGATTGTATTGCAAGGCGTAGCCCTTTGATTGAATTTGTTCATGTTTAGTATATGCTTTATTATGCTATGAATGCAAATGTGTGAATGTTCGGCAAGAGCCGGGAACGGCACAGGCCGAGGTTGGCAAGGCCGGGAACGGCGTTAGGCACGTGGAGTGCAAGGCCGAGTGCAGCAAGGGGCCGGGAGCAGCGTTGAGCACGTGGAGTGCGAGTTGCCAGGGGGAGACCCTAAAGGATACCTGGGTTATCCTCACGGTGTGGACCGCGAACCCAGGGCCTGGTAAAGCGCCTGGGACGACATGGCCGTATGTGTTTAGCCTATTGATGGCCTGTTTATATGCTGAGTGTTTGTTATGCATATGTTTTATGCTTGTAAGGGTTTTCTTGCTGGGCTTCGGCTCATGGGTGCTCTGTGGTGCAGGTAAAAGCAAGGGGAAAGTCGACCAACCATGAGCACGGAGAGCGTGAAGTGGCGCATACATGTTTGGCCTGCCTGGCTGCCACAGCCAGTGGTTTTGAGAGATGATTGTATTAAAACCTAGATTTTGTCGTCTAGTCGACTTAGTTTGTACTTATATGTTGTAAATATTTCTAAACAGTATTTTGGGATCCCAAGTGTCAAACACATTATGTTTTTCAGTAATTGAAATTATTTTCGAAGTTTATTACTCTGTTTATGATTTAATTACACTTTTGACCTAAAACCTCGATTAGCGAGTTAAAAGCACGTTTTAAACTCACTTAGTAATGGCTCGTAGGCAGTGGGGTGTTACACAGAGGATATGACCAGAGCTGGTATAGAGTTGCTGGTGGGCCAGTTGGCCAATATTATGCTACAGTCTACACTGTTGGAAAGAATTAAGGAGGGTCAGTTGGATGATCCAGAGCTAATCAAGATTAGAGAGGATGTTTTAGCTAGAGTGTCCAGAGATTATACAGTGTCTGATTTGGGCTTGTTGAGGTACAAGGGTCAAATATGTGTTCTGTTAGACACTACTATAAGACGGGAGATTCTAGATGAATCTCATGCTACACCCTATTCTTTGCATCCAGGCACCACAAAGATGTATCAGGATGTGAGATCGTTGTATTGGTGGCCTGGGATGAAGATGGATGTAGTATAGTATCTGGCTAAGTGCTTGACATGTCAACAGGTTAAGGCTGAGCATTAGAGGCCAGTAGGTTTATTGCAGCCTCTAGACATTCCAGAGTGGAAATGGGAAGACATCACGATGGATTTCGTAGTGGGGTTACCTAGGACTGTTGGTCAACATGATTCAGTATGGATTATTGTGGATCACTATACCAAGTCAGCTCACTTCCTACCAGTGAGGACTACTTATATAGTTGACCAGTACGCAGATATCTATGTGAGAGAGACCGTGCGTTTCCATGGAGCACCGAGGTTGATCGTGTCAGATCGGGACCCCACTTTCACTTCCAAGTTCTGGGGGAGTTTACAAAAGGCCATGGGAACATAGTTGAAGTTCAACACTACTTATCATCCTTAGACAGATGGACAATCTGAGAGGAAGATTAAGATATTAGAGGACATGCTGCGAGCATGTGTGCTGGACTTTGGTGGATCTTGGAGTAAGTATCTTCCTTTGATAGAGTTTTCCTACAACAACAGCTATTAGTCTACCATTGGGGTGGCACCTTATGAGATGGTGTGTGGTAGGAAATGCAAATCTCCCATTCATTGGGATGAGATAGGAGAAAGGAGATACTTGGGTCTTGAGGCAGTTCAGAGGACCAATGAGGCTATTGAGAAGATTAGAGCTCGGATGCTTGCTTCTCAAGGTAGACAGAAAAGTTATGCAGATCCCAAGCACAGGAACATGGAGTTCCAAGTGGGAGACTATGTCTTCTTTAGAGTCTTGCCATGGAAAAGGGTGAGAAGGTTAGGGAAGAAGGGCAAGCTGAGCCCTAGATATGTAGGTCCATTTGATATCCTAGAAAGGATTGGTCAGGTGGCCTACAGGTTGGCCTTACCACCGACATTGTCGGCCGTGCATAACGTTTTTCATGTTTCAGCTCTTCGGAGGTATGTATCATATGTGACTCATATTTTGAGTTACGAAGATCTAGAGCTTGAGGTAGATCTCTCCTATGAGGAACAACCAGTCCAGATACTTGACAGAAAGGACAAGCTCCTTAGGAATAAAATGATACCTTTGGTTAAGGTATTATGGAGGAACAACAAGGTCGAGGAAGCGACTTGGGAGCTGGAGTCAGATATGCAGAATCAGTATCCCGAGCTATTCAAGTAAATTTTGAGGATGAAATTTCTGTAAGGAGGGGAGAATTGTAATGCTCCAAAATCCCTAATGAGGTTTAATGGTTGGATTAGGAGGTCGAGAGGGTCATAATTGATTTATTATGCCATTAAATGATTATATGCATGATTATGTGAAGTATATTTTTATATGATGATAAATGCATGCGTGTGGGTCCATATTTCATCATGGGGGCATTTTGGTAACTTGGCCCGTTGAGGGTATAATTGTATATTTGTATGCATGTTGGTGAATTATTATTGAGGCCACATTATAACGTGGATTTGTTCAAGCCATTCGGCATGAGACGATCTTTGAGTACAAGTTAGCGGTTTGGTCATAATAGGATTAATTTTGGGGCTCGAGGTGAGTCTCGGGGTAATTTGATGATTCGTACATTACCGGGAATTAAAGGGTAATGAGATATGATTTATTAGTATTTGAAAATTTTGAGAATAACGGGAATTAGAGGACGTTAATTATAATTAACGAGATAGTCGGGAAATGACGATTTTGCCCTTGGGGGCTGTTAAGGAAGTAAGTTTAACCTAGGGGCATTTTGGTCATTTGACCAAAGATATATGTGAACTAGAGAAGGCTGTAGAAAACGTAAACAAAAAACGGAGCCTTCCTTCTCCTCTTCCACATTCACCATTCTCCTTCTTCTTCCTTTGAATTTTTGAAGCCCTAATTAAAGATTCAAACTAGGAGAGCAAGGTGTGAAGCTTAGAACCTTAGTTCAACCATTGAAGAGGATTCAATTCAAGTTTGAGGTAAGGTTTTCAGCCATGAAACTCTGGTTATACTCTGTTTTTCATTTGATTTTTAGCTGGAATTTTGAAGTAGATAGTTGAGAATTCATGGAGGCTTTTGGGAAAGTTTGCTTGGGTTTTTATGAGGTTGAGGTATGGATGAAGTTTTGGGGTTAAATTATAGGTTTGGATGATGTTTGGGGTTGATTTTGAAGCTTAGTTTTCAAGGGAAATCGCAGGGGAGAAGACCAGAATTTTTCTAGTCTGTCAGTGGCGCCCAAGCGCAACTTCTGGCGCCCAAGCGCTAGGCAGAGAAGAGAGTGGGATTCTCTTTGACTTGGGGCAGCGCCCCAGTGCTAGGTCATCTTCAGCAAGACCTATTTTTAGGGCTCGGATGACTTTGGGGGCTCGGGGGATGGTTCTACTACCCCGTTTGGGTGGATTGGGAGTCCCGAGAGCACATGATTGGTCTCGGGAGTGAGGTTTTAGATTATAAACCTTTTTATGATTTATTTTATTGATGAGATCCCATATTTGGTTATGACTAAGGTGACCGCTAAGGGATCAAAGGATCGATCGTTCTTAAGGGTGGTTTTTAACTTGTTTCACACTCGAACCAAAGGTAAGAAAACTGCACCCAGTATGTGACATGCATGGTTATTAATGAAGCATGTTGAGTGCTCCATATGTGGAAATTGATTGCATATTAAATGCTTAGCAATCTTGCTTACTTGTGAGTGACACTGACTTAGTAGTCAGAATCGGCAATGGTGTCAGTATTAACTGTGAAGCTGTGACGCATTACTCAAGTTTGGCAGTAGTGTTAGAGAATATATTTTTATACTCAATGGAAATATGGAAAAACCAAAATACAACTCTATGCAAAAAGTACAATAGACAAGGTAATTGATTAAATAAATATTACAACTCAATTGCTCAAAATACAAGTAACTAGAAAGATGTAGAAGAAAAAGATTACAAACTCAAAATAATAGTAATACAAGCAAATAAGATCAAAAAATGAAAATAAAACCAATAAAAAGGGACAAACTCTCACACAACCAAAGTGTAGAGTAGTGGGGATCACCAACTTGAACAAGGTTCAAAACCTTTGTCCAAAAGCTTATTTCCCCCTATTCTCTAAGCACTAAGGGATCTCTCAAGTCAATAGCTCTCTAGAATTATCAAGCATCTATGGTGTATTTTCCAGCCAAGTGCTTTGTGGATGGAAAATGGTGTGTCTTACAAGTGAGCATTAGGCTCCTATTTATAGAGTTTGAGATACACTTTGGATTTCAAACTCCACCAACCCCCATGGCTATTACTAAGGTTTAATTTGGTGTTTATGGAATTAAAATGGAGATTTGGGAGTTATTTGGGATGTTAGAACTGTTCAATTTGGAAAAAACTGAAAATCCAAATAGGCTGTCAGCCTCACTGGCCATGGCCAAGATCATTAGTGGCTGTGACCACTGGCCTCTGTCCCCCAGGCCGTAGCCAGGGAAAGACAGTGGCTGCGGCCACAGCCTAGTTTCAGCACAAAAATTGTCATTTTCCAAATCATTCCAAAACGTCCCAAATCCTTTCCCACATGATTTTGTAACCTCCAAACACCTATTGGGAGTTAAAAACATGTCTCCAACAACCATATTTCATTGTGGCTTTATGAAATCCAATCTCAAATGTGTAACATATAATATACACATTATTGGTAAAATCAGTTACAAATTTGTAACTGATTTTGTAACTCCAAAGTATGTCACATTTGGGCACACACATGTGTCCAATTTTGTGACTCTCAATAATATGTTACAAGGTGTGACAAATCACATTTTGTCACATTATTTAATCTAATACTATATTATATGAAATAATATAACATTCCCCCACTAGATTAAATAATCACTTTTTGTAACACTTATTTAATCAATCAAACATTATATTAAATAATCACTCTCTATAGAAACCTTTGCATTGGTGCATAAAATAAAATGTCTTTCGACTTGAATTTTACCTTGGTGTAATTATCGCAAAGTTTGTTGAAATTTTGGTTGCCAAAGCATTGAACCAATATCCCTTGATAACAAACCGGTGATAACACACACCTTTGCTGTGTTCACTTGAGACCTCAATGTCTCGCTTTTGCACCATTAATGGCCATGTGCACATTCCATTCATAGACTTTTCTTGAGAATGACTCCCAATTCTCATGAGGGGTGGCACCACCCCTAGGTCTATATAGGTAGAACTTTTACAATATTTTTTTACCCAAAAATACTTGTCTTTTCAAGATTGAGTTCTATTAAAAAAAAACCTTTCGGTTTTAACCCTCATTTTGGTAACACTCTAGTACTCATATCTCATATGGGACAAAATTTTGAGTACTACTACTATTCACTTGATTGACTTGTTATTACCTATTAAACCTAATACTAGTTTGGTTACTAGTATTAAGATAGGTTACCATCAACCATGAATCTCTTTAGGGAGTCTAAGTCTCATACCTTGAGATGTAGAAATGATTCCATTTGAATAATTTCTTTTCTCATGTATGCATACTTAGACACTCTCATTATTTTATTCAAACTTTGTGCTAGCCATAGTTTGATTAAAATAGTGATTTTGACTATAGTTAACACCCCCACTATTTATAGTTTAATATCCAAGATAAACATTTGAATATTAATTCTAGAAACCTATTTGTTTCTAGAATTATCCTTTATGTTTTAAATTGATTCCTTCTTGAATCAAAATATTACAAAACAATAACTTTAGACACCAAGTATGTCTAGATTTGTTCATTCTATACAAATATAGCCAATATGATTTAGAATGTGGAATTCCAAATCAACTATTTGATAGGATGACCAAATTAATCAATTATTATCAACAAAATAAATTGATTAACTTTGGAGCATCACCCCCACATTTCTCCCACAGTGATAATAAAATATCATTTTTTTAAATAGAAATCTCTTCATTTCTATTAAGTCCCTTATCCTCCAAAATAAATCTAGACTTATAATTCTCAAAGTTCATCATGAGTCCTCTAAGCCACATGATAAACTCTCAATAGATCAAGATAAAAAACCTCAATGTTTATCTTGATTTATTTACTTGCAAAAGCAAGACACACTTCTTTGAAAATAACTTTCACTTTGTTGCTTTCTTTTATATATTTCACAAAATAAAATATGTGAACACAAATGTCATGTGAAAATTTCTCAAGCAAATCACTAATTTTCACTTTTAGTTGTCTAAATAATTTCAAAATCACTTAAAAAACTTTTGTGTATTTCTTAAGAGTCTCTTTAAGATTCTTTTGAAAACACCAATTTTACATCAATTGATTTTCTCATCAAAATCAATTTGAAGATGTTAATTTTTGTTTTAAACACTTTAAATCAAAGAAAATAAACCCTCATTGATTTATTTAAACACTTTAATTTCTTATGTTTAGTTTAAAATTATCTCTTCTTTGAGATTAATTTAAACATATCACGATCTTTGACCAAAATGAATAAAGTTCGCTTTAATCTATTCACTATTGGTGTAAAGATTCAAAATTGTTTCTCCAATTTTACAATGTCTCCTCATTGATACATTGAATATTTAAGAATTATTGTCACTAAATAATTCTCAAATATATTTCATTTGACCACACTCTAGACTTCAAGTTTATTGAGTCAATATGTCATCACACAATTTTTTAATCCACCTTGATCCATTTTTCTTGCAATGGCAAGACACAACCATTAAAAGATGTAACCCCCTTAGGTTCATCTTTTCTTGTCTCATAAAATGAGATGGTCAACACTTAAATGAGAAATTTAATTTCTCAAATAATTCTCTTTATTTACCAAATAAATGGTAACTCATCACATTTCAATAATATATGATAAACATATTTACATTATTATCACCTTAATAATCATATTATATGGCATATCATAATAATCATGATAACTCTCATGTACAAATCAATATACATTTATATATTAACATAATTATGTCTCAAAGAAATTTCACACAACTTGTCAACATATATCCATCATATTAGCATGCATTGTTAATCTCATAATAATATTGTAAATATATCACAAATATCATACAATAATTCACATATCCGCATATTGATATATTCTATTGATTCACAAAATCAATATATAGGCATGTCATATAAAACTCATACAATTGTCATCTTAATAATTTATCATTATCTCATAATAAGATAATTCTATAACATGCTAGCATATTACCCAATAATCTACTAGATTGTTTACACATTAATCACATATAACAAAAACTCAAGATGTTGAATTATCTTCTAATATAACCACTATATTTGAAAAAACAAAGGAGATTAGAAAACAATGAACCTCATTTATAAAATTTTCTTCTTCTCATTTCTATCACTATATGAAAACCATTAGATCTTCTAAGAAAATAAAAGAAGAACATTACATTATCTTACCATCTTTTCAAAGTTGGATCCTCACAAGATCTCTATGGTTTCTCTATCCTTTGAAAAGGAACTTAAGCTTTTGATTGTTAGAGAATATATTTTTATACTCAATGAAAATATGGAAAAACCAAAATACAACTCTATGCAAAAAGTACAATAGACAAGGTAATTGATTAAATAAATATTACAACTCAATTGCTCAAAATACAAGTAACTAGAAAGATGTAGAAGAATAAGATTACAAACTCAAAATAATAGTAATACAAGTAAATAAGATCAAAAAATGAAAATAAAACCAATAAAAAGGGACAAACTCTCACACAACCAAAGTGTAGAGTAGTGGGGATCAATAACTTGAACAAGGTTCAAAACCTTTGTCCAAAATCTTATTTCCCCCTATTCTCTAAGCACTAAGGGAACTCTCAAGGCAATAGCTCTCTAGAATTATCAAGCCTATGGTGTATTTTCCAGCAAAGTGCTTTGTGGATGGAAAATGGTGTGTCTTACAAGTGAGCATTAGGCTCCTATTTATAGAGTTTGAGATACACTTTGGATTTCAAATTCCACCAACCCCCATGGCTATTACTAAGGTTTAATTTGGTGTTTATGGAATTAAAATGGAGATTGGAGAGTTATTTGGGATGTTAGAACCGTTCAATTTGAAAAAAACTGAAAATCCAAATAGGCTGTCAGCCTCACTGGCCATAGCCAGGATCATCAGTTGTCGCGACCACTGGCCTCTGTCCCCCAGGCCGCAGCCAGGGAAAGACAGTGGCCGCGGCCACAGCCTAGTTTTAGCACAAAAATTGTCATTTTTACAAATTGTTCCAAAACGTCCCAAATCCTTTCCCACATGATTTTGTAATCTTTACCTATTGGGAGTTAAAAACATGTCTCCAACAGCCATATTTCATTATGGCTTTATAAAATCCAATCTCAAATGTGTAACATATAATATACACATTATTGAGTAATATTTGGGAGTTACAAATTTGTAACTCCAAAATATGTCACATTTGGGCACACACATGTGTCCAATTTTGTGACTCTCAATAATATGTTACAAGGTGTGATAAATCACATTTTGTCACATTATTTAATCTAATATTATATTATATGAAATAATATAACAAGTAGTACTGAACACTGATCATATGATATTGACTTATGAGTCAAGAACGCTATTAGCGTGTTTAACGCAAGCCGAAAAAGATTAGATCTAATCGACATAACCATTATCATCATAAGCATGAAATGCTTGACCAACCATAAGTTCGATGAAAACAAAAGCGCTTGTCTAGTCTAAAGGCTAGTTACTTAGAGCCAGAGCCAAAAGGCTAAGGTGATCGACATGTCACATGGCTTAGGGAGCAGATCCCAAGAGATGGACTTATTAGCCATCTATTTAAGGAGCAGTTGCCTAGAGATGGACTTATTAGTCATCTATACAGGGAACAGATCCTTAAAGGTTGACTTATTAGTCACCTGCCCAAGTTGTGACTCCATAGTCACTCATTTGATTATACTGATTAGTCATCTATTCAGAGTATGACTTAATAGTCACTTATTTGATAAGGCTACACGCCCCAACATGATTACTAGAATCTCGATATTATCTGATTAGGGCTACAAGTCCAGTATGATTATCATAATTGTCATTTGATATTATATACATGCAGTAATGAGTTTTCTTGCTGAGCCTTGGCTCACGGGTGCTATGTGGTTCAGGTAAAGGGAAAGAAAAGCTCACCCAGCCTTGAGTGCAGAGCTTAGGTGGCGATGTGTACATATGCGGCCGCTTGACCACCACGGCCAAGGTGTTTCTCAGAGGAACTAGGGGTTAACCCTATTTTTGCCACTTAGGTTGGCAGGTTGAAATTTTTCACTATAATGACCATTTTGGATTGTAAATAACTTGTAAACGCTTTTATGGGCCCATGTACAATTTTATGTTTTAAATAAAATATATCATTTCCTTTTGATCAAGAAATTTTCACCTTATCCTATTAATGACACCTAGATGCACATTTATAACCTAATGACTCGTTTAGCGAGTTAAGCATTGTTTAAAGTTTACAGTAACGGTCTTGCAGTAATCAGGGCGTTACAGGCTGCAACAACATCAGAGAGGATTAAAAGGAAAATAATTAAGTGAACCACACATAGGAAAGATTGAGTGGAAAGTCTTAGCTGGATTAGCTAAGAGTTGTACAGTGTCAAGTATGAATTTATTGAGGTATAAGGATCAGATTTGGAATCCGATGGACACTGAGATTAAATGGGAGATTCTGGATGAATCTCATGCTACTCTTTTATTTTCTTCATCCAGGTATCATGGAAATGTAACAGGATATGAAAGCTTTATAGTGGTGGCCTGGGATGGAGAGGGACATAATGGAATACGTGGTAAAGTTCTTAACCTGTTAGCAGGTCAAGACAGGGTATCAGAAATCAGTGGGGCCATTGTAGCCTTTGAGTATTTTATAATGGAAATAAGAAAGCATCACGATGGGTTTCGCGGTGGGGCTACCCAGGATAGTGGGTCAGTATGAGTTAGCATTGGGTCATTATGGACCAGTATTCCAAGTGAGTTTATTTCTATCAGTGATAACAAGTAACACATCTGATCAATATTCAGATCTCTTTGTGAGAGAGATAGTGCGCCTTCATAGAATTCAAGGTCTATCTTATTAGATGAAGACTCTATTGTTATCTCCAGGTCTTGGAAGGGTTAAGGAAGGCGATGAATATATAGATGGAATTCAGTACAGTTCATTATCCTCAGACTAATGGTAAATCAGAGAGAGGAAAGAGAAAGAGAGTTATCCAGTATTGGAAAGGTACCTTATGAGCTGAGATATGTTTGAGAATATTTATCACCCGTTCATTGGAATAAGATAGGTGAGATGTTATGTCTGGATCTTGAGATGGTTCAGGGGATCATTGAGATTATTAGAGGTTAGAGCTTGGATACTCACTTCTTAGAGTAAATGGAAAAGCTATACTGAATTGGAAGGTAGGAACATGGAGTTCCATGTAGAAGATTGTATCTTCCTTAAAGTATCACCATGGAAAGGGGTGAGGAGTTAAGGGCAAGTTGAGCCCTAGATTATTATGACCGTTTGAATCCTGGATAAAATCAGTCAGGTTGACTATGGATCGGCCTTATCTTTGGCACTATTAGTTGTGTACGGTGTGTTATGTATTTCCATGCTGAGGACATGGGTTAAAAGAAACTCAAGAGTTGAGTTATAAGAATCTGGGGATTTGAGGCTAAGTTATCCTGTAAGGAATAGCCAGTCCGGAAATGAGATAGAAAGAATAAGATTCTGAGGAACAAAGTGTACCTTGGGTTAAGGTATGTTGTAAAGACAGTGAGGTCGAGGGAACGACCTGGGAAACTAGAATCAGTTGTGCAGAATTTATATTTTGGGCAGTTCAGATAAATTTCGAGGACGAAATTTCTGCAAGGAGGGGATAGTTGTAATGCCCCAAATTTCCTAATAAGGTTTAGGACCTTGATTAGGAGGTCAGGAGGGCCATAATTGATTTATTATGCTATTCAATGATTATATGCATGTTTAGGTGTATTAAATATGCATGTGAACCCATTTTTGATTAATTGGGTGATTTTCATATTTTGGTAATTTCAGGCATATTTGGCATATATGTGATATGTGTGTGGTGCTTTATTATTATTTGGTTATGCCAGGGTTACTCAGCACGAGACGATCTTAGGAGGTAAGCAAGTGGAAAAGTCACAACATGATTTATTCTTGACTCGGAGTAAGTCAAAGGATATTTAGAGCATTACCGAGTTATTGGGTAATGGGAATCAATATTTGATGATAAATTGGGAGTTAGTGAGATCAGGGGAAAATTCTGGAGGTTTTGACTATTTTTCCCCCAGGGAGGTTTTCGGGACCTCGAGCGTTATGATTTGTTTGAGGCTACTTAAGCTTGAAGTACCCTGTTAAGAAATAAAAAGAACGTTCTCTCTCCCTCTAAGTTCCATTTTCGTCTCCCGATCGCATTTTCAAAGGAAACTTGAGTTCTAGGACTCAGATTCAAGCAAGGATCAAGGCATAGCGATCCTAGGAAATATTAGAAGCATATTAGCTGGAAGATTTAGTTGGGAAACAACTCAATCAGAGGTAATTCAAGTTTTAAGTTCTATGGTTTTAAATTTTTACGCTTGAATTGGATTTTGTGTTTTGATGAGTTTTTGGTTAATTTGAGACTTGGGTATTAATGATTTTGGATCATGGGGATGTTTGGGAACTTTGATTTTGGGATTTGGAGATGTTTCGATAGGTTTTCGAAAGGTTTTAAAATGGTAAAAACGGGGTTTTTGGGCTGGTTCGCAGTTGGGCTGTGGCCCTGTTCTAGGGCATCGTGGCCCAAGCTTGAAGAAGGTGGAGATAGGCTCTGTCAGGGGGGCGGGTCGTGGCCCTTAAGGGAAAAATTGTCCAGAATTGTGTTTTTGTCATGGGAACATAACTCTAAAGGTCTGGGATCAATCCTACTACCTAGTTGAGTGGGATTTGATGTCTCGGAGGCTTGGGATGGGTTTGTAAGTATTTATTTACTCATTTTGATGAGGTTTTATATTATGGTTGTGACTAGGTTATCACTAGGGGCTTGGAATCAGGATCGTGCTTGTGGCTCATTTATTGGTAACCTGTGCTTGGACCAAAGGTAAGAAAATTGCACCCCATATGTGACATGCATGGTTATTCTTGATGCATGTTGGATGTTTAAATGTTAACATTGATAGCATATCAAATGCTTAGCAATCTTGCTCACTTGTGTATGATTATTATTGAGGCATGTCGGGTGATTAAATGTGATGCATACGATGCACGAGAAACATGTGTTTAGGGCATGCCATGATTGTTGAATATGAGACTGATCAGAGCTTGAGTCTCTGTGTTTGTGCATGATCATAATTGTGCTAGCAATTGTTAATTAAGCATGTTGAATGCCCTATGTTTTGATATTTGACATATGATATATGCCTGGTAGCATTGCTTACTTGTGCGTGGCACTCACTCATTAGTCAGAATTGAAAATGGTGTCAGTATCAACTGTGAAGCTGTGACTCATTAGTCAAGTTCAGCAGTGGTACTGAGCACTGGTCACATGGTATTGACTCATAAGTCAAGAACGGTCTTAGTGTGTTTAACGCACGCCGATAAAAGATTAGTTCTAATCGACATCTGCATTGAATGACTCAAATGAGAATTAATGCCGGACCGACCTCAAGTTCGATGAAAACTAAAAGCGCTTGTCTAGTCTAAGGACTAGTTATTTAGAGCCAGAAAGGCTAAGGTGACCTACATGTCACATGGCTAGGAGGGTATGGGACCTGTAGAGTGAGACTTATTAGTCTTCTATACAAAGTGTGACTCATTAGTCACCTATACAGAGATATACTCATTAGTCTTCTATACAGAGTGTGACTCATTAGTCACCTATACAGAGATAGACTCATTAGTCTTCTATACAAAGTGTGACCCGTTAGTCACCTATACAGAGATAGACTCATTAGTCTTCTATACATGGTGTGATTCATTAGTCACCTATACAGGGTATGACTCATTAGTCATCTATACAGAGTGTGACTCATTAGTCACCTATGCAGGGTGTGACTCATTAGTCACCTATGCAGGGTGTGACTCATTAGTCACCCACTCTGAGATTGACTCATTAGTCATCTATTCTGATGCAGTACCTTATAATCATTTATTTGTACCTACGTGCATGTGTGATGAAGGCTATTATTGCTAGGCATCCACATTATGATTTGATGACATGTTAGTACCGTTCATGAGCATATTGAGTTTTCTTGATGGGCTTCGGCCCACGGGTGCTATGTGGTGCAGGTAAAGGAAAAAGAAAGTTGGACCATCCTCGAGTTGAAGAGCTTAGGTGACGACGTGTACATATGCGACTGCTCGACCACCACGGCCGAGGGTTGAAAGAAGAACTAGGGTTAAACCTTGTTTTGCTGCTTAGATCGGCTGGTTGTAAATATTTTCTTGTAATAGATCTTTAAATTATATTTTTGGGATCCAAATGTATACAGTAATCGTTCTAATGAAACGTTATATCTTAACCAAAAAATTTAATCCCTAAACCGCTAATCATACCTAGTTACACGATTATAACCAAATGACTCGATTAGCGAGTTTAGCACTGTTTAATAGGCACACCGTAACAGTCCCTGGAGTTTAGGGTGTTACAGTAATCTATTAGAAATTAGGGCGTTGCAGGTGGTATCAGAGACCATGACTATATTGGTCCTGAACGTTCCCACGAAATACACACGATAGCACTAAGGACCTACTCGTTACCAGAAAGGTTAAAGCTATAAGAAGAATACCAGACCCTGAGTATGATAATGGATCCGATGTGGAGGATTAGATGTATATAAGAACACATCGTTGAATTTTATTTTATGATGTTTTAGAAATTTTTCACTAGCTTGTAATTTTTTTTAAAACATGTTATTTGCTTTTGTTATTGTTTAATTGTGTAGTAAGTGTTAAGAAATTTTTTGGATTCAATTGAAAGTGTAAAGTTTAAATTCCTCTCTTATGGGTTAGCCCATTTGTGAAGGCCCATTTGCTTTTCATTATTAGACCGGGTCCAATTTAAATGAATAAAAATTAATATAGTAAGGGTTTAAATTCCTGTCTTTTGGGCCCAAGTAGAAGTTAGGGGGCCTAGTAGTGGGTGCGATATACTGAACCCAACTCTCCTTAATGGAAGATTCAATTGTTAGGGCCCATTTACCCAAGTTGGACTTAATTGTAATATGGTAGTTTTAGTAGATAGATGGACCTAATAGACAGTAGTACGATAGGCTAAGTTATAACCTCTACTTGTTTTGTTTGTCTTAGTTTTTAAACATTTCTCTTTTGGGGAAATCAAAAGGACACATGGAGTAGGAACCAAAAAGATCTGAAAGACTAAATGGCCAGGGAAAAGGTCGAGGCAGAGGCCGAGGAAGGGGAAGGGGCGAGGAAGAGGAGTAGTCGCCACCCCCATGTATGAAGAAATTCCAGCAGCCCCGAGAGTGCCAGAGGCACCCAATGTAGTGGAAGAGCCGGCAGATGCTACTACTCGAATAAATTTGAAAAGAGAAAATGCCCATCTTAGGGCAGAGCTAAGGAGAAGGGAATTTATTCCTTTAGCATAATTACTACAATTGGTAGAACCTCGCTACGAGGCAGTGTATGAACGCTTTAGAAAGCAGCAACCACCGAAATTCGATGGCGGTTCAAACCCAATAGAAGCAGAAGTATGGCTTCGATCGGTGGAGTCCATACTAGAGCACATGCGGTTGGGAAACGAAGATTGAGTCTCTTGCGCTTCAAGCTTGATAAAGAAAGACGCCTGCATCTGGTGGGATATAATAATGTAGACTAGAGATGTGAATGTTATGACATGGGATGAGTTTTTCCAGGTGTTCAACAAGAAGTACTACAGTCCTGCGATTCTAGCCACAAGGGTGGACAAATTCATTACGCTTACTCAAGGGAATTTGATTATGACAGAGTATGCCAGCAAGTTTGATAGGTTGGCTAAGTTTGCAGCGGACATGGTACCCAATGAGACGTTAAGAATTCAAAGATTCGTGAAGGGATTGAAACCTATGATAGTTCGTGATGTGAAGTTGATTAAGGGAATAACCATTTATGCGGAAACATTAGAGGTAGCCTTGGAAGCTGAGCAGGCGGAAGAAAGGATCTGGAAAGAAGGCGCAGCCAGAAGGGACGCCAAAAAGAATAACAATGAATAGAACGACCATAAGCGAAAACATGACAGTGGTCAAAATCAGAAAGCCGATAAAAAGAATAAGACTGTATCAGTAAATAATGGGAATAAGAAACTGTATGTGGAATATCCCCAGTGCCCTATCTGCAAGAGGAAGCATTCAGGAGAATGCCGATATAAGATGAAAGGCTGTCTCAATTGTGGAGAAGAAGGACACATTAAAAAGGATTGCTTAAAGTTGAAGGACCAAAAGAAAGATGACAAGCTTGTGCCAGCCAGAGTTTTTGGTCTTACTAGAGGTGAAGTAGAAACTAGTAATACAGTGGTAACAGGTCAGGTCACTATCTCTAGTAAACTATGCAATGTTTTATTCGATTCAGGAGCAACACATTCTTTTGTCTCTATGAAAATGATTGATAGCTTACATAGACCATGCGAACTTTTTAGAGATAAGTTTGTCACGGAGTTACACTCGGGGGAAAGAATGCTATTTAGTAGAGGGGTGCGTAGCATTGTAGTTAGAATCGGAGCAAAAGAATTACCAGTAGATTTGATCGAGTTAGACCTTATGGATTATGATGTAATTTTAGGCATGGACTGGTAAGAAAAGTATGGGGCAACGATAGAATGTAAGGGTAAGACAATCAAATTTCAAGCAGAAGGCGAAGAACAGTTCACCTTCAAAGGAGAATTTTCTCAAACTAGCATATTAATAGTCTCAGCTCTCAAAGCTCAACGGTTAATCAATAGCCGTTTTCAAGAGTTTGTAGCTAGTGTGATGGACTAGTCACGAGAGACACAGCTCGAACCAAAGGATGTACATATTGTATGCAAATTTCCCGAGGTGTTTCCAGAAGATCTACTGGGATTACCTCCGAGTAGGGAAATCGAGTTTGAAATAGAATTGGCACCTGAGACGGCACCTGTAACGCCCTGGATAGCCAAGACAGCTACGCTGTGTACTTATAAAGGTGCAGGACTCGCTAATCAATTCTTTTAGTTAAAAACATGTCACAGAATCCATTAATGTGCTAGGGTTAAAAGATTTTGGTCTTGAAAGATACATTTCATATAACTAAATATTTTTACACATGGGATCCCAAAAGGAACATCATTTAAAAGTTAGTTTACAAAATTTCCAGATTACAAACAACCACTAGCCACTCTAAGGGCAAAACAGACGTTTATGGTTTTCCTATTCCTGTCTCCCCCTCAATTGTGGTGGTTGAGCAGCTGATCATGTACATTCTGCTCTCAGAACTCTCCGAATCAGGGCTGATCAAGCTTGCCCTTGCCTTTACATGCACCTCGAAGCACCCGTGACCCAAGGCCCAGCAAGAAAACATAACATTATATAACAAACAATGATAACAATTGAATAACTCTTTAAGCATGATCATACACTCAACATACCACATTAATCACATAGCACGTAGATACAACCAAAGATTCAACAAATCAACACTCAGCTATTCAGCATGGCAAATCCACCAGTCAATAATAACAATCAAATCACATGATAATCAAGGTCGACACCCTCTGTTTACTCCACTGACTCTGGCCCGCTTAAACCGAGCTCAGTGCATAATAAGCTATCCTCAACTACCAGTGGCCGAGCCGCGCCCTGTGCGCTAATGTAAACTTCGGCACTCTTAGGCTGTTTGTTTACTATTTACATGGCATAATACCATCCTTCATACAACATGCAAAACAGGGAAGCCTTAGTCCCATTATAAATCCACAATCGGGTGCAATTTTTTTACCTTTAATTTCCAAGTGTTTCGGTTACGCAAGATGCCTCTTGAGAACGATCCATTTCCCAAGCCCCTAGCTTATACTTAGTCACAACCAAGATAAGGGATACCATAATAATCGTAAAAGGGCTTCTAGATAAGGTTCTAGTCTCCAGAACATCGAATTCCACCAAACACGGTAGTACATTTGATCCCGAGCATCCTAGGTTAAATTCCCATGCTTAAAATCCCAAAATCCCAAATTTCCTCAAGGGTCGCGGCTCATGCTTCCTATGCCACGGCATGGCCCCTAAACAGAACTCATCCATGCTCAGAACCAAACACGGGCTGCGGCCCTACAAGCCCCATGCCACGGCCCGCCCTCCTTCCTCAGCATTCATCAGCCTCAGAGGGCCGCGGCTCACCAAGAACTATGCCTCGGCCCGACCCCTTCGAACCCAGAAAAACCTCCATTTTTAACTCTCAAAACCATCCAAAACTATCCCAATTATCACAAACATTCCTCCATGATTTCAGAAGCACAAACCAGCAAAAACCTAAGCTAAAAACTCATAAAAACCCATTTTCCATTTCTGAAACTCACACACTCAAGAACACTAAAACCAGTCATAAAAACTCAGAATTCAAACACGAAATCATGAATTGGAGCTTACCTACTTTGATGAACTAACTCTCTTAAAGATTTCTGAGCTAACTCCCAAGTTCCAAGCTTCAATTCAATCCTTCAATATCAAAACCTATAAACACCTCAAACTCAGCCATAAACACAAAATTTAACCACCATGCATAAAGCTTGTGACTTACCTTAATTCTTGATTGAATCCTCAGCTATTTCTTGAGCTAATCTCCTAGATTATAGCTCCAATTCTCTGAATTCCAGCTTAATTCCCTTGGTTTCCTTGAGAGAGAAAGGGAGAGAGAAAGAGGGGTTGGTTCTTAATGTTTCCAATGTGTTCTGTGTTTTACTTAGTCTAATCTTAGTTAATTAAGTCAATTCCGAGGCTCGGGGTACCGGAAACGTCCACGAGGGAAAAATGGTAAAATTCCCCAGTATTCCCACCTATGCATCCTAACCTCAAATATATCTCCAACTATTTATTCCCGTAACCCGATAACCTAAATAACCATTCAATACCTGAAATACCTCTTGACTTGCCCCAAGTTAAGTATTAGGTCTTGTTGTGACTTTCCCGCTAACTAGCTCCCTAGGATCGCCTCAAGTGGCATGCTGCAGATTTATCCACATAATAATGCGGCCCCCACAATTATAGCATATAATCATATTTACATTCATCTAACCATGCAAGCATGCTTATTATATAATCGCGCATTAAACTAATAAATTCACACATAAACCAATTATGCCCTCCCGACACACTATTCAAAGGCCCTAAAGCCATATTAGTGATTTTGGGTCGTTACAAATATCTCCTCCTACTGAGAATTTCGACCTCAAAATTTACCTGAATAGCTCGGTATACTAATCTCGCATCACTGTCTCAAGCTCCCAGGTCGCTTCCTCGACCTTGCTATTTCTCCACAATACTTTAACTAACGGAATCGTCTTATTCCGTAGAACTTTGTCTTTCCGATCTAAAATCTGAACCGGTCGCTCCTCATAGGACAAATCTGACTACAATTCTAAGTCCTCATACTTAAGCACATGTATCGAATTTGAGACATACCTCCGCAACATAGAGACATGAAATACATCATGAACTCCTGACAACGACGGTGGCAAGGCCAACCTGTAAGCCACCTGCCCAATCCTTTCCAGAATCTCGAATGGTCCAACAAACTGAGGGCTCAGTTTGCCCTTTACTCCAAATCTCCTCACCCCTCTCAGTGGTGAGACTCATAGAAACACGTGGTCCCCAACTTGGAACTCCATGCTTCTACGCTTGGGATTAGCGTAGATTTTCTGTCTACTCTACGAAGCTAGCATTCTGGCTCGGATCTTCTCAATAGCTTCATTTGTCTTCTGAACCATATCTGGCCCCAAATATTTTCTCTCACCCATCTCATCCCAATGAATGGGCAATCTACACTTCCTTCCATATAACATCTCATAAAGGGCCACTCCAATCGTGGACTGATAACTGTTGTTATACGAAAATTCAATCAATAGGAAATAGTTACTCCAAGATCCTGCGAAGTCGATCACACATGCCCCAAGCATATCCTCCAGTACCTGAATTGACCTCTCAAACTGTCCATCAGTCTTAGGATGAAGGTTGTGCTAAATTTCAACTGAGTCCCCATGGCTCTTTGCAGAGCTCCCTAGAACTTGGAGGTAAAGATAGGGTCTCGATCAGATACAATAGACTTAGGAACCCCATGGAGACGAACTATCTCCGTCACATACAACTCTGCATACTATTCCAAAGTGTAAGTCGACTTTACTGCCAGAAAATGAGCTGACTTGGTGTATCTGGCCACTATCACCCAAACCGAGTCATAAAGTCCCACGGTCCTGGGTAGACCTCCCAAAAAATTCATGGTAATGTCCTCCCACTTCCACTCTGGAATACCCAAAGGCTGAAGCAATCCCGCTGGTTGCTGATGCTCATCCTTCACTTGCTAACATGTCAAACATCTAACCACATACTCCACCACATCCTTCTTCATCCCAAGCCACCAATATAATGTCTGTAGATTCTGATACATCTTCGTGGTACCCGGATGAAGCGAGTATGGCGTAGTGTGAGACTCATCCAGTATCTCTCGTCTGATCCCTTCATCCGCCGGAACACAAATCCGCCTCTAATATCGAAGCATACCTATCTCTGAAACAGAATAATATTTAGCCGCCCCTGCTAAGATGTTCTGTTGAATTTCTTGTAACTGTGCATCTACCAATTGACCTTCCTTGATTCACTCTAACAAGGTCGACTGCAAGGTGATATTGGCCAACTGGCCCACCACCAGCTCTATCCTTGCCCTGGCCATCTCATCTGCTAACTCTATGGAGATCTGAACAGAACTAAATAACTGCCCTGAGTCCCTCCAGCTCAATACAACTGCCACAACATTGGCTTTCCCTGGGTGGTAAAGAATGTCACATCATAATCCTTAACCAATTCTAGCCAACGCCTCTGCCTCATGTTTAGATCCTTCTGGGTGAAGAAATACTTCAAACTCTTATGGTTAGTGTATATCTCGCACTTCTCCCCATACAGATAATGTCGCCACACCTTTAGTGCGAATACCACTGCTGTTAGTTCCAGATCATGGGTAGGATATCGCTGCTCATACTCCTTCAATTGTCGCGATGCATACGCTATAACTTTCTCATTCTGCATCAACACACAACCTAGACCCATCCTTGACGCATCACAGTATACCACAAACGTTCCTTCCTCCGAAGGAAGACTTAACACAGGTGCAGTAATAAGTCATTGCTTCAACTCTTGGAAACTATATTCACACTTCTCTAACCAAACGAACCTCTGATTCTTCCATGTTAACTCTGTCATCGATGAAGCAATCTTCAAGAATCCTTCTACAAACTGCCTGTAGTAACCCGCTAACCCGAGGAAACTCTGCACCTCTGAGGCGTTCCTTGGCCTCGGCTAATCTCTCACTGCTTCCACCTTGGACGGGTCCACCTTAATCCCCTCTGCGCCAACTATATGCCCAAGGAAAGTCACTTTTGGCAACCAAAATTCACACTTCTTAAACTTGGCATAAAACTGATGCTCCCTTAACCTCTGTAGGACCTGTCGAAGATGTCACTCATGCTCTGCCTCTGAACTAGAGAACACTAAGATGTCGTCGATGAAGACAATGAGGAACTAAGCCAAGAAGTCATTAAACACCTTGTTCATCAGATCCATGAAAGCTGCCGGGGCATTGGTCAAACCAAAAGACATGACCAAGAACTCATAGTGCCCATACTGTGTTTGAAAGGCCGTCTTCGGTATGTCCTCGTCCTTGATCCTCAGTTGGTGATAACCAGATCGAAGATCAATCTTTGAGAACGTCGTCTTTCCCTGCAGCTGATCGAAAAAGTCATCGATCCTTGGTAGAGGGTACTTATTCTTGAAGGTCAACTTGTTTAATTCCCTGTAGTCTATACACATCCTCAGAGTCCCGTCCTTCTTCTTGACAAACAAAACTGGAGCTCCCCATGGAGAGTAACTAGGCCTGATGAACCCCAAATCCAAAAGTTCTTGTAGTTGTATCTTCAATTCCTTCAACTCTGCTGGTGCCATCCTATATGGTGCTCTTGATACTAGTTCTGTCCCCAGTGCTAACTCAATAAGAAATTGAATCTCCCTACGCAGTGACAATCTTGGTAACTCCTCAGGAAATACATCCAAAAACTCACAAACCACCCTGGTCTCTCCTAGCCTCGCTGGAAACACCCTAGTAGTGTCCACCACACTAGCCAGAAAACCTATACATCCACCCTGTAACAAATCTTTGGCTCTCAACGCTGATATCATGGATACGCAGGGTCCACATACCGCACCCATGAAGACAAAAGGATCCTCGCCCTCAGGCTCAAAAGTCACCATCTTCTTCCTGTAGTCAATAGTATCCCCATACCTGACCAACCAATCCATCCCTAAGATCATGTCAAAATCCTCCATGTCTAAATCAGACCTACCGAAAGCTCCCTACTATCAACCATCACTGACAGTGCCCTAATCCACCTCCTAGAAACTACCAGTTCCCCTGTAGGCAATAAAGTCCCAAACCCTGCAGTTCGATACTCACTAGGTCTACACAATCTATCAATCACTTTACTAGAAACAAGTGAATGTGTACCACCAGAGTCAATCAATACAGTAAAAGGAGATCCAGCGCTAGAAAGCTAACCTGTCACTACCGAGGGACTAGCCTCAGCCTCTGCCTGTGTCAAGATGAATACTCGAGCTGGAGTCAAGCTGTCCACCTTCCCTGTTTCCCTTTTCTTCACTGTTGGGAAGTCCTTCTTGAGGTGCCCCACCGTTCCACACACATAGCAAGCCTTGGCCTGGCATTTGCCCTAATGGCGTCTTCTACACCTCGGGTACTCTGGATAACTCCGCCACGCATCACCGCCGCCCTGATGGCCACCTTGACCACCCCGACCCCTCTTATCAGGACCAACAGCGGTCGAAGTGTCAGGAGTCTTTCTCTTAAAATCACTGGGGCCTCCGCCCCTACGTGACCCAGAATAAGGAGGCACCACTCTGTGACCCTCACGCCTCACTACACTTTCCTTCCAAATCTTGTTCTCCGCTTCCTCAGTGGTAAGAGCCTTCTCAACGGCCTGGGCATAAGTTGGTCCCACAGGTACCATTGTGATCCTAACATCCCGGGCTATCATAGCATTAAGCCCCCTAATGAATTTGTCTTGCCTGGCTGTATCTGTAGGCACAAGGTCTGGTGCAAATTTCGCCAGTCTATCAAATTTTAGGGCATACTCAGTAACTATCATGTTGCCATGCACCAAACCCACAAACTCATTAACTTTTGCTGCCCTGATGGCAACATTGTAGTATTTCTGGCTGAACAAATCTTTAAATCCTTCCCAACTCAAAGCAGTGACGTCCCTGGTCTGTGATGCCATTTCCCACCAGATGCGAGCATCCTTTCTCAACATATATGTGGCACAGGCCACTCTATCATGTCCCTCTATCCTCATGAAATCCAGGATAGTAGTAATCATAGTCAGCCACTGCTTGACCTTCAGTGGGTCAGGTCCTCCCTGAAAAGTTGGGGGATGCTGCTTTCAGAACCGCTCATACAATGGCTCCCATCTGTTCCCAACCTCTCCTGGCTATATAACTGGTACCACTGCAGGTGGCACAATAGGGGTAGCACTCCCTGATGGAGCTTGCTGTCGCAGAATATGGATCTGCTCATCCTGGCTCTGTAGTCGTGCTTGCATATCTGCCATAAGTTTCTGCCAGTTCTCAGGGACTGGCAGAGGAACCTGACCCTGATCATCACCTCTGGTCCCAGACCTAGTGTCGACTAGTCGCGTAGATTTTCTTGGACGCATACTATCCAAGTCAATCTGCAATCAACGACTCGACAGTCAGACCATGATGGCAGGGTAAAAGCTTCTCCAAAATCCACCAATGAAACATAATCAATCATAAACAACCAAGATATAAGCATTTATCCACATACACCGACATTGCTAATAGGCATGCCCCAACATCACCACACAACTATTAAGATATAGCCATCCATCCATACACAGTATCCAACTAATCATTTAGATATTCACTCACATTCACAGCAATGCTAATATGCAGGCCTCAATATTATCACACAGCAGTCAAGGGCCAGGCCTTATCAGTATCTCATGCTTCCTATAAATCCAACAGATAACAACATTCATAATGCTTTCCAAACGTACAAGCATATAAGCACATATACACATTACCAAACCCTGAATCGAGCTTATCTCTAGCAGCGAATGTACATGTCCAACCAGTCTTCAGGAACCCTTAAACCTAGGACGCTCTGATACCAAGTTGTAACGCCCTGGATAGCCAAGATCGCTACGCTGTGTACTTATAAAGGTGCAAGACTTGCTAATCAAGTCTTTTAGTTAAAAACGTGTCACAGAAACCATTAATGTCCTAGGGTTAAAATATTTTGGTCTCGAGAGATACATTTAATATAACTAAATATTTTTACACATGGGATCCCAAAAGGAACAGCGTTTAAGAGTTAGTTTACAAAATTTCCAGAGTACAAACAACCACTATCCACTCTAAGGGCAAAAACAGACATTTATGGTTTTCCTGTTCCTGTCTCCCTCTCAACCGTGGCAGTTGAGCAGCTGATCATGTACATTCCGCTCTCAGAGCTCTCTGAATTAGGGCTGATCAAGCTTTCCCTTGCCTTTACCTGCACCTCGAAGCACCCGTGAGCCAAGGCCCATGAAGAAAACATAATATTATATAACAAACAATGACAATAATTGAATAACTCTTCAAGCATGATCATACAATTAACATACCACATTAATCACATAGCACATAGACACAACCAAAGATTCAACCAACCAACACTCAGCTATTCACGATGGCAAATCCAGTAGTCAATAATAACATTCAAATCACATGATAATCAGGGTTGACACCTTAGGTCGCACCCTCTGTTTACCCCACTGACTCCGGCCTGCTTAAACCAAGCTCAGTGCATAATAAGCTATCCTCAGCTACCAGTGGTCGAGTCGCCCCTTGTGCACTAATGTAAACTTCGGCACTCTTAGGCTGTTTGTTTACTATTTACATGGAAAAATACCATCCTTCATAAAGCATGCAAAATAGGGAACCCTTAGTCCCATTATAAATCCACAACCGGGTGCAGTTTTCTTACCTTTAGTTTCCAAGTGTTCCAGTTACGCGAGATGCCTCTTGAGCACGATCTGTTTCCCAAGGCCCTAGCTTATACCTAGTCACAACCAAGATAAGGGATACCATTAATAATTGTAAAAGGGCTTCTAGATAAGGTTCTAGTCTCCGGAACATCAAATTCCACCAAACATGGTAGTAGATTCGATCTCGAGCACCCTAGGTTAAATTCCCATGCTTAAAATCCCAAAATCCCAAATTTCCTTAAGGGCCGCGGCTCAAGCTTCCTACGCCGCGGCATGGCCCCCAAATAGAACCCATCCATGCTCAGAACCAGACATGGGTCGCGGCCCTACAAGCCCCATGCCACGGCCCGCCCTTCTTGCTTAGCATTCATCAGCCTCAGAGGGCCGCGGCTCACCAAGAACTATGCCTCGGCCTGACCCCTTCGAACCCAGAAAAACCTCCATTTTTAACTTTCAAACCTCACTCAAAACCATCCTAATTATCACAAACATTCCTGCATGATTTCAGAAGCACAAACCAAAAAAAACCTAAGCTAAAAACTCATCAAAACCCATTTTCCATTTCTGAAACTCACACACTCAAGAACACTAAAACTAGTCATAAAAAACTCAGAATTCAAACACGAAATCATGAATTGGAGCTTACCTTCTTTGATGAACCAACTCTCTTAAAGATTTTTGAGCTAACTCCCAAGTTTCAAGCTTCAATTCAATCCTTCAATATCAAAACCCATAAACACCTAAAACTTAGCCATAAACACAGAATTTAACCACCATGCACAAAGCTTGTGACTTTCCTTAATTCTTGATTGAGTCCTCAACTATTTCTTGAGCTAATCTCTTGGATTATAGCTCCAATTTTATGAATTCCAGCTTAATTCCCTTGGTTTCCTCTAGTTTCCTTGAGAGAGAAAGGGAGGGAGAGAAAAGGGTCAGTTCTTAATGTTTCCACTATGTTCTGTGTTTTACTTAGTCTAATCTTAGTTAATTAAGTCAATCATGAGGCTCGGGGTACCGGAAACGTCCCCGAGGGCAAAATGGTAAAATTCCCTAGTATTCCCACCTAAGCTTCCAAACCTCAAATATATCTCCAACTATTTATTCCCATAACTCGATAACCTAAATAACCATTCAATACCTGAAATACCTCTTGACTTGCCCCAAGTCAAGTATTAGGTCTCGTTGTGACTTTCCCGCTAACTAGCTCCCTAGGATCGCCTCAAGTCGCATGCTGCAGATTTATCCACATAATAATGTGGTCCCCACAATTATAGCATATAATCACATTTACATTCATATAACTATGCAAGCATGCTTATTATATAATCACGCATTAAACTAATAAATTCACACATAAACCAATTATGCCCTACCGGCACACTAATCAAGGCCCTTAAACCATATTAGTGATTTTGGGTCGTTAAAGCACCAATTTCGAAAACTCCCTATATAATGGTGCCTACTTAGTTAAAAGAGTTAAAGATACAACTGTAGGAGCTTCTAGACAAGGGTTTCATCCGACCAAGCAATTCTCCTTATGGAGCACTAGTGCTTTTTGTCAAAAAGAAGGATGGGAGTATGAGGATGTGCATCGACTATCGAGAACTAAATAAAGTGACAATCAAGAACAAATATCCTTTGCCTCGAATAGACAATCTTTTTGATCAACTACAAGGATCTATGTTATTTTCAAAGATAGATTTGCGGTCAGGGTATCATTAGCTAAGAGTACGAGAAGAAGATATCCCTAAGATGACTTTTTGAACTAGATATGGACACTATGAATTTCTAGTAATGTCTTTTGGATTAACGAACACACCTGCCGCGTTCATGGATCTTATGAACATAATATTTAAGGACTACCTGGATAAGCTCGTTGTGGTGTTTATAGATGACATATTGATCTACTCAAGGACGAAAGCAGAGCATGAAGAGCACCTGCGACTGACGTTAGGATGACTCAAAAGTCATCAACTATACGCTAAGTTTAAGAAATGTGAATTCTCGCTAGAGAAGGTGGCATTTCTAGGACACATTGTGTCTAAAAATGGCGTAGAAGTAGATCCAGCCAAGATCGAAGCAGTGAAGGACTGGCCCAAACCCAAGATTGCCACGAAGGTGAGATATTTTTTGGGATTGGCAAGATACTATTGTACGCCCTGGATTTCCCACGGGCTGTTTAGCAGGACGATCCTCGGACTAAACATGATTTAGCCCGAGGCTCCCACAGGCCAGAGGCTTTATCTTCAGGACGGGCCCTCTCTAGCTCGAGGGGATGGTGTTTCCTGCTCCCTCTTGTTGTTCCAGGAGCTGGGAACAACATCCGGCGACCACTGACGGATCAGCTCGGGTTATGGATTGCTCCGGTAGCGAGCTTCTCAGGAAGCTCTGACCCTATGGGAAGTCAACACGCAAGATAAACGTGCATAATCCTGCCATCACGTGTCCGATATCCCCCTGACTTCTCGGACACGCCGCAGGAACGTGCGTATTCAGACACCCACGGACGGGTTGGGCCGTGCGGCCCATTATCTCCTTCCATACTGATTAGACCACACTTGTGTGTCAGGTTTAGGAAGTAATCATGAATATCACAGACTTGATATGAAAAATGGTAAGGTCACGGGATGACCTCCCTACCAATTTCCAGGTGCCTTCTCCTATAAATATGGAGACCCTGGGAATTGATAGGGGTTGGAAAAAATAGTCTTGTAAGAACTATATATTTTGTAAACCAATTACCCAGAAAAGATCAATAATATTGACTAGTGGAGTAGAAGGATTTTAACCTTCGAACCACTTAAAAACGTGTTTAGGGTCACCTAGTTCTTCTCACAAAGATTTCATATCTGCGGCGGTTCTACTTTCAAGTACTAATCTCTTTCTCTTCTTCTCTTAATTACCTGTTGCCGAAGAACCGCGTCAACAGTTTGGTGCTTTCATTGAGAGCAAGTCCAATTAGTACTACCACAAACATACAACTATGGTGACCACTCGATCCAAACATGGCAACGAGACAGAACAGCATGATGGGCAGGAGGGCCGCCATGTTGCCCTCCCCGAGGGGCAAGTTCCTGAAGTCCAGCAAAGGCCAGGAAAGCAGCCGGCCGGCCGAGACGACACTGGTAGTTCGACGCCCCGGCCACCTAATCCGAATCCAGGTTATTATACTGCGGTGGAGATGGAGAATGCTCAACTGAGGAGCCAGCTAGCAGCAGCTGGTCAGCAAATCCAGGATATTCTGAGTCGACTACCCCCTCTCACAACCAACGGTAACGTTGGAGAGAGGCAAGGCGAGGCTCCTAAGTCTCGCCGGAGTAATCGATCCAGGTATAGCCGTTCGGGTAGACTCCCTGTAGCCAACTCCACCCCTTCATCACGCCATCAAGAGGCGAACTTCAGGGAAATGCCTCTGACCGAACCGCAGCAATACAGCCGTTCGGTTAGGACATCAACCCCTAGCTCTCAGCCTTCCTCGAGGACACCCGGAAGAGATAGGGGAAATTCCCAAAGGAGGGCCGAGGAGATCCGGAGACGTCAGCCCGTCCCCGAAGAGCGTCCAGTTCCTCGTCCAGATCGCCCAGCGCGAAACCATCAAGCTGGCAGGGCCGAGAGGCCCCCACCAAATTTAGTCCGTCCAGACGGCACTAGGATCGCCTCTCCGGTCAGGCATCCTCCTTCTCCCATCAGATACCCGTCTCCTCAGCCCGTCCGAGACATCCCGACCTACATAAATAGTAGGAGAGACCCGCCATCGTCCGGGCCTTCCCGGCGCAGCAGGGTGCCGGGGGAAAGATCAGGTCGGAGCCGCCAAAGACGCACATCGAGCCTGTCCAGCAGGAGTCACTGGACCGGTAGTGCACGGAGTGATCTTTCGGGAGGAGACCTGCGACAGCGACTAAGTTCAGCACAAAGTCACCATAATACCCAGGGAGGCGACCTTCGAGATCGCCTCAACTCTCACAGAGAGGATCGAGTTAGGGATGGTAGCCAGGCCCGCTCAGTTGGGGTCCGATCCGAAGTACGTAATGGCAGGAATGCCCCAAATGACCTATCTCTAGATAGGAGGGGCAATAACCCGCCTAATATGTACAACGGGTCCGGAGCTGTTGAACAGCCCCGGAATAACCCAGGATCTCAGGACAAAACCTTAGAGCGCTTAACTCAAATGGAGGAGCTGATGAAGAAGCTCCTGTCAGAGAAAGAAAAAAACGAATATGATTCAGGGGATGAGATGGAGCTCTTCGCCCCCAACATAGCAGCAACGGCATACCCTTCTGGCTTTCGTATGCCTCACTTGTCAAAGTTCAACGGGGATGGAGACCCATCTGACCACTTAGGGATGTTCAACACCCTAATGATGGCTCATAACATCGGGCCAGAGCTTCGTTGCTTGATCTTTCCTTCCACCCTAACTGGACCTGCCAGGCAGTGGTTCAAACAAAGTAAAAGGCAGTCAATCAGCTCCTGGAAGACCTTTTCGGCTGACTTCAAGAAGGCATTCCGCGCCTCTCAGGCCGCCAGGGTCCAGGCCGACTCCCTAGCTAACGTGAGACAGCAACCTGGAGAAACGCTAAAAGCCTACTTGAACAGATTTGCAAATGTCGCTGCTCGAGCCAGAGACGCCGACGACAGCTCCAAACTCATGGCTATGAGGACCGGGATCCTAGTAGGCGGAGATCTGTGGAAGGATATTCAAAGGAGGGGGGTCAGCTCAGTTAGTGAATTCCTTAACAGAGCCCAAGAATGGATAAACTTGGAGGAAGCTGAAGCTTCAGCCGCGGGGACCAGCCAGGTCCTCGAGAAGCCCGCTGGGGCGGGAACAGAGATCGTAGTAGCGACTCCCGATGTCACGCAGAGCAACCAGCCCGGTGGCGGCAAAAGAAAAGGAAATGGTGAAAACGTCCAGCACGGTCAAAAGAAGAATAAGTCCGTGGATAAATTCAAGCCCGTGTTCACAGCGTATACCGAGCTCACCCAAACCAGAGAGAATATTTTCCTGGCCAACGCTACGCGAGTCCCCTGGAAAAGACCGGAGCCAATAAAGCACCCTAAGGGAAAGAGAGACGCTTCCAAATTCTGCCGTTTTCATAACGACGTCGGGCACAATACCGACGACTGCAGGCACCTCAAAGATGAAATCGAGACTCTCATCCGAGCAGGTCTGTTGGCGCAATACTCGCGGAACAGGGTCCCCACAGGTCGACCCGCTCCGGAGATCCCAGCCAGTCAACCTGGACCTCGAGTAGATCAGGACGTCCCTCCCCCCGTGGTCGAGGGAGAGATTTCCACCATCTCTGGAGGGCCACACATGGCTGGCACGAGCAGAGGCGCCCAGAAGAGGTACATAAATGAGTTGAAGGCCCACAATGGAGGGGAGTTCGTCCCGGAACAGCGTCAATCAAAACAACAAAGATTAGAGAAACAACCAGTCACTTTCACGGAGGAGGATGCGGGCCATGTCCAATTCCCTCATAACGATCCCTTGGTCGTAGTAGTCCAGCTCGCCAACCGGAGAGTAAGGAGGGTGTTAGTGGACAATGGGAGCTCGGTGAATCTCCTATTCCGTTCAACCTTAGAAAAAATGGGTCTGACCGTCTCCGAGCTAAAGGCAACCTCGATGATGCTATATGGTTTTTCAGGCGAAGGGTCAGCAGCGATAGGAACGATCGAGCTGGTGATCACCCTAGGCGACGAGTCCCGAACAGTGTCCAAACTGCTCGAATTCGTAGTCATTGACTGCTCCGCTGCCTACAATGCAATTTTGGGCCGACCAACGCTCGTTGCTTTCGAAGCTATCACATCCGTCCGACACCTCGCCATGAAGTTCCCTACTTCAACAGGGGTCTGCACTATCAAGGGCGATCAGCTCGCTGCCAGGGAATGCTACAGCATTTCCATGAAGGGAAAATCTAAACCCGGGCAGGTGGCGATGGCCATTCAGGATGAAGAGGAATCGCAGGGACCCAAGGCGGCCCCTGAGATTGAAAAACCTCGGGTTTCCGAAGACGAAAAGCTCGCCTTAAGCGAGGACATTGACCCCCGAGTAGGCGAGGACAGGTCCGAGCTCCAATCTATTGAAGATCTCGAGGAGGTAGGCATCGATGAACAAAATCCTTCACGGACGGTGAAGCTTGGAAAGAACCTCTGCGATAGAAGAAAGGCGGATCTGACCGCGTTTCTGAAAAAGAACCTAGACGTATTCGCATGGTCGCACGAGGACATGATAGGGATCAGTCCGAGCGTAATCATGCACACGCTCCACCTAGACAAAAGCGTCCCTGCAAAGTCTCAAAAGCAGAGGCGTTTAGGGACAACCCGAGCCGAGGCCCTTGAAGAAGAAGTGGCCCGGCTCAAAAAATGTGGCTTTATCCGCGAAGCCAGATTTCCCATTTGGGTTGCCAATCCCGTGTTAGTTCCAAAGCCCAATGGCAAGTGGCGGACCTGTATTGATTTTTCCGACCTGAATAAAGCCTGCCCCAAGGATTGCTTTCCGTTGCCGAGGATCGATCAACTGGTGGATGCCACGGCGGGGCACGAGCTCATGTCCTTCATGGACGCGTACTCGGGCTACAATCAGATCGCGATGAACCCAGCAGACCAGGATCACACCAGCTTCATGACCCCGACTAATGTCTATTGTTATAAGGTCATGCCGTTCGGTCTTAAGAATGCCGGGGCAACCTACCAAAGGCTGGTAAATAGAATGTTCGCGGATCAGATCGGGAAGAACATGGAAGTGTACGTTGATGATATGCTTGTCAAGTCTAAGATTGCCAGCAACCACGTTGCCGACCTGGAAGAATTTTTTAACATACTGCGAGAATATGGCATGAGGCTCAATCCTCAGAAATGCACTTTCGGTGTCGCATCGGGGAAGTTCTTGGGTTTCATAGTCAATACCCGAGGAATCGAGGCAAATCCCGACAAGATCAGGTCACTGCTCGAGCTTCCATCCCCCAGGTCGCGGAAAGATGTCCAAGGCCTCACAGGAAGGGTGGCGGCACTGAACCGGTTAGTTTCCAAATCGACCGACAAGTGCCTGCCTTTCTACAACCTGCTCCGCGGAAACAAGAAGTTCGAATGGACAGTAGAGTGCGAGGGCGCATTCCTCGACCTAAAAACGCACCTAGCTGAGCCACCTGTGCTATCAAAGCCCAGGGTAGGAGAACCTCTTTTCCTCTACATGGCCGTGACTGAGGACGCAGCTAGTGCCGTTCTGGTTCGAGAAGAGGACCAGGCTCAGAAACCGGTTTATTACATCAGCAAGAGACTCCTCGGAGCTGAGTCAAGGTACCCGTTGATGGAAAAGCTGGCGTTCTGCCTAATCACAGCCTCGCGAAAACTCAGGCCATACTTCCAGTCCCACTCTGTACACGTCATGACCGATCAGCCTCTAAGGCAGGTTTTGCAAAAGCCTGAAGCCTCGGGATGCTTGCTAAAGTGGGCGGTCGAACTCAGTCAGTTCGAGATTTTCTATACTCCCCGAACTACCATAAAAAGTCAAGCCTTGGCCGACTTCGTGGCAGAATGCGCGGGATTCCGTGAGATCCCATCGGAAGATTCACAGCAGCTCACATCCTCAGGCTCATCGTGGAGGATCTTCGTTGATGGCTCATCTAACGAGAACGGCTCCGGGGCCGGAATCATTCTGATATCCCCAGAAGGACATAGATTCCATTCGGCGCTGAGGTTCGGGTTCAAGGCGTCCAACAATGAGGCAGAGTACGAGGCCTTGTTAGCCGGACTTAGGATAGCTAGCGAGCTAAAGGCAAGCTCTGTCCAGTGCTTCAGCGACTCCCAGCTCGTGGTGAATCAGGTCTTAGGCGAGTATCAGGCGCGGGGTCCCAAGATGGCCTCTTATTTGGCTAAGGTAAAATCCGGATTGTCTACGTTTGGGCAAGGGTCGATCGAGCAGATACCTCGGGAGCAGAACGCCAATGCGGATGCTCTCGCCAAGCTCGCCACCTCAGGGGAGGCAGAAACCCTGGGGTTGGTGCCAATTGAGTTCTTGGACAAACCAAGCATAGACGGGGATCGAGCAGATATTGAGATGATTGACATCAGGCCGACCTGGATGACTCCCATTGTTGAGTACCTCGTCGAGGGCAAGTTACCCGAAGGGCGCAACGACGTACGGCGAGTCCTTTATCAAGCTCCGAGATATACGCTAGTCGAGGGGGTGTTGTACCGACGTGGGCATTCATTACCTCTCCTCCGGTGTGTCCTTCCAAGTGAGGCGAAGGCCATCCTGCAGGAAGTTCATGACGGATTCTGCGGAGATCACACTGGGGGGCAAAGCCTGGCCTTGAAGATCCTTCGGCAGGGTTTTTACTGGCCGACTCTGTCCAAAGACTCGATCTCATACGTAAAAAAGTGCGACAAATGTCAGCGGTTCGCCGCGGTTGCACGAGCACCCCCGGCCGAGCTAAAAATGATATCGTCTCCCTGGCCCTTCGCCATTTGGGGCATAGATCTAATAGGCGCCCTGCCCACCGGAAAGGGCGGGGTCCGTTACGCCGTGGTGGCCATTGACTACTTCACAAAGTGGGCCGAAGCAGAGCCGTTGGCGACAATAACATCGAAAAAGGTGCTAGACTTCGTGGTTAAAAGCATCGTTTGTCGATTCGGCCTACCCAAAAAGATCGTTTCCGACAATGGCACTCAATTTGACAGCGACCTGTTCACCGAATTTTGCGAAAAGAACGGAATTGTGAAAAGTTTCTCATCCGTGGCCTATCCCCAGGCGAACGGCCAGGTCGAAGCTGTCAATAAAACTCTGAAGGCAAGCCTCAAGAAGAGGCTAGATGAGGCAAAGGGGATCTGGCCAGAACAGCTCCCCCAAGTTCTGTGGGCCTATAGGACCTCACATCGGACTCCCACGGGTCACACTCCTTTCTCCCTAACCTTTGGAAGTGAAGCGGTTCTCCCCGTGGAGGTAAAGGTCCTATCGCACAGGGTCCGGTCCTACGAACAGAACAAGAACCACGAGCTCCTATGCCACTCCTTAGACTTGATGGATGAGAGGCGAGAGGATTCACAACTCCAGCTCGCCCATTATCAACAGAAAATCACTCGCTACTTCAACGCTAAGGTCAAAAGACGTGCCTTTAGCGTCGGCGATTTGGTCTTGAGGAGAGTTTTCCTGGCCGGGAAAGATCCCAAAGATGGGGTTCTGGGACAAAGCTGGGAAGGACCATACCAGGTCATCGAAGTCATCAAAGAAGGGACGTATAAATTAGCTCGACTTGGTGGAGGGGCGGTCCCGCGGACTTGGAATGCAATCCACCTAAAGAAATATTATCAATAAACATGTGTAAGACCTAGAAGGTCACCTCCCATGTATAAATAAAAATCAAATGTTTCTCGTTATTTGCAAGGGTAATTTTAAAGTAACAACGAAAGACCCTTTCCCAGTTACTTGGGGGGCATATGGTACCCGGATATATCCAGGTCTCCTTAACGACTTAGGTGTTAATTTTTATCTATGGATAAGAGTTATCACAAACTAAGTCCTATCCTGGTCTTAACCAGGTCATAAAACTTGGAAGTTAACAAAAATTTGTTGACCGAGGTTCTTCTTTAAAGAGCCCGGGATACGGATAAAAGTTGACGCGATCTGAGTTTTTTCAAAATAAGTTCCTGGTCTTAACCGGGTCATAAAACTTAGAAGTTAGCTAAAATTTGTTGACCGAGGTTCTTCTTTAAAGAGCCCGGGATACGGATAAAAGTTGACGCGATCTGAGTTTTTTCAAAATAAGTTCCTGGTCTTAACCGGGTCATAAAACTTAGAAGTTAGCTAAAATTTGTTGACCGAGGTTCTTCTTTAAAGAGCCCGGGATACGGATAAAAGTTGACGCGAACTAAGTTTTTTCAAAATAAGTTCCTGGTCTTAACCGGGTCATAAAACTTAGAAGTTAGCTAAAATTTGTTGACCGAGGTTCTTCTTTAAAGAGCCCGAGATACGGATAAAAGTTGACGCGATCTGAGTTTTTTCAAAATAAGTTCCTGGTCTTAACCGGGTCATAAAACTTAGAAGTTAGCTAAAATTTGTTGACCGAGGTTCTTCTTTAAAGAGCCCGGGATACGGATAAAAGTTGACGCGATCTAAGTTTTTTCAAAATAAGCTCCTGGTCTTAACCAGGTCATAAAACTTAGAAGTTAGCTAAAATTTGTTGACCGAGGTTCTTCTTTAAAGAGCCCGGGATACGGATAAAAGTTGACGCGAACTAAGTTTTTTTCAAAATAAGTTCCTGGTCTTAACCAGGTCAGAAAACTTAGGAGTGAACTAAAAATTTGTTGAACGCGGATCTTATTTAAAGAGCCCGGGATACGGATAAAGTTAACTCGAACTACGTTCATAAAAATAAAGAGATAAATTATGACCAAATGCATAAAAATATATATGTAAAACTGGTTGAGCAAATTGTCTCGAGGCGGAAACGCCTCACATAAAAAAGAGAATTACAAAAAAAAAAAAAGGTGTTCAAAATACGAAAACAAGAAGCATCCTAAGCCCCATCAGCTGGCCCTTTGGAGGTCGCAGTCTCACCCTGCTCCGCCGCAGCAGAGGCCTCTCCAGTCTCCGATGGAGGAGCCTCCTTATTCAGGCGGGCTTGAAGCCGCGGCAACAGGAATGCCCAGAGGTCCGGCGGCATGAAGGAGAAGTCCGCGTCCGGATTGTGGGACCAGCAGTGATAGAATAGGTCCTGTAAGGACTGCTCCGACACGACCCGCTCATCTTTCAGGGCGGTCTGGGAGGTCTGGACTTCGGCCTTCGCCACCTCAAGGTCTGCCCGCGATGCGGCCAGGGAGTTTTTAAGCTCTAGGTTCTCGGAGCGAAGCTTCTCTAGCTCGGATGCGGCCAGGGAGCGTTTAAGCTCTTGGTTCTCCGAGCGGACCTTCTCTAACTCGGCTTTGGAGGCCGCCAGGGCGTCTCTCGCCTCCTGAGACTCCTGGAGGGCAGTCTGGCGATCTGCTTCCAAACCCTCGAGCTGGGCCTTGGTCCTAACGATGCCTCTATAGGCGGTAGCCATGCCCTGCAAGAAAAGAGTGATAAATTAGCAAACTGGAAGGAGAAAGGCGGCGTGTGAGTGTCAAAGCCTTGGAAGAAGGGGGCACTTTACCGTTAAAGTCATGTCCATAGCGGACTCTATAACTCGGACCGGGCTCGTTGTTTCGATGGCCCGGAGCTCCTTCTCCCTGATATTGTAATAGTGGCTGACGGCGTAGCTGGCCGACTCGTACACCGTACCCCAGAATGCTTCGGGCATCTTCTCCAGAGCCCGGGGGTCGACCGGGATACGCACGTCCGGGGCTGCCGCGGCCAGATTCCCGACCTCTATTACCCCGTCCTGGGCGGCCAGTGGAGATCGTTGGGGTGGCGGATGCATGAGTCCTGTCCTGGCGACAGGGAGGTTCGCCCCCGCGACCTGGGATGACGGGTCTCTCTCCTTCTCCGTAGCTGGGGATTTGGTGGAGACCCCGGTCGAGCTCTTGGACTCGCGAAGCCTCTTTAACCTCGGCCCCGCTGGGGGATTCCCACCAAACACAACGCCCCGCAGACTATTCCCGGGCTGAGACATCTCTTCTGCCAAAGAGCAAAAAACACGGTTATCAGCAATCATACAGAAATAAAGGCAATAAGAAAGCAAATACTAAGGGAGCCCTACCCCCCGAGCTGGAAGAGCCTAGGACGATTATCTCACGAACTGGCGAAGGTTCTAGATCCGGTTCTGAATCGGGGCTGGACTCTTCTACGTACTGCCTAATCCCCGGAGCATAGACGCCCCTCTCGAGCGCAGGCCACGTGCGTAAATTGGTCCCGTACTCCTCAAAAATGGCCGACCTAAAGGCTAGGGTATTATCTACTACTACGGTACCCTTGGGCCGACTCTCTTGGTTGTCCAGAACGAGCTGGTCAACGCAGTGGAGCAGAAGCGTGTCCAGATCCGGATTCCTTGGGTGACGATGGACGAGCTGCCTAGGGTTGAACCTAACCAGCCGGGGGTCTGCAGTGGCCCTATCTACGTTCTTAAATAAGTAAAAGTTACCTTGACCGGAAGGACCCGCGGCTGCTCCGGATTGGGCCCTCTCCTCGATCATCCCCTGGGCGACCTCCAAGCTCCTCTTCCTGTTCCTCACCAGAGGAACTTCCTCACCTTCTTCCTCGCCTTCGTCATCTGCGACCTCCTCCGCGACGATCGGCCTGTTGTCGCGGGCTGGGGGAGGCCCCCGGGGCCTTTTCAAATTCAAAGTCTGATTTGGGAAAATCAGCTTGCAGAATACCATCGTCTCGTCCGTCATGAGCACGCGGTAGTCTTTCTCACTGGGAGGCAGGTTCGCCAGTGTGTCGTATTGACCCCCGAGGGTCACGGACTTTTCGGTCCTCGAGTAGATGGCTGCAAGGTTGGTTGAAATCAGAATTGGAATAAGGGACGAGCTAAAATAAGATAACCGTTAAAAGGCGAGCTAAATGGAGGATTACTTACGAGGGCGGTTGAAATAATGATGATCGCAGTTCCGGAACCCAGTAGACATAAAAAACTGGTCTTTGAAGTCGTTTGGATGGCTCAGCAGCTCGATCACTGCTGTTGTGTTAGGGAAGCGGGTTAAGTAATAGAACCCGTCGCCTCGCCCCCGCTGGTCCGGGCTGGCTTTGAGGCAGAAGAAATACAAGATATCAGCAGGAGTGAGGACCTCCCACTCATGCTTTTGGAACAAATACCTCAGTCCCGCCAGCAGACGGTAGGAATTGGGGGGGAGCTGAAATGGGGCCAACCCCACGTAGTTCAGAAAATCAGCAAAATACTGGTCCAGGGGGAGGAAGGCCCCTGCCTTGAAGTGTTCCCCGCTCCAGGCCGCGAACGACTCGTCGAGCGGCGTGCAGCTCCTCTCCCCATCCGCAGCAGGTCGGGCGATCACGGAGGTCTTCCCTAGAGGAATGTTGTGGTTAAGGAAGATTTTGGTGATCTTTGCCTGGCTGGTTATCTTCGAGACGATTCTCTCCGCCTCGAAAAACGCGTCAGGAGCCACCTCGGCCTGCTTCTCCACCGCCGGCCCAAAGTGAGGAATTGGCGAGCTGGTCACCACCGCCTTTCCTTTATCCTTCTGGGAGGCCGAACTTCCCACATTCTTCTGTGGCAGATTTCTCTTTGGAGCCATCTGGTCGCCTATCGAACAAAAGAAAACACTTTAGAAAAGGCGACCCAAGCAGGAGAAGTGAGGCAAGCATTAAGTACACGAGCTGGGGTAAGCCCAGCCCGTGGAGAGTGGTGCCACGCGTTCCAAGGAACACGCGCCTATGCCCTCAACAGATCCCAGATTACTCGGAATTCGTGTGTCAGATGGCTCAGAGTAAGAAAAAAAAAATTTTGCCTTGGGAGGAAAGTTTCAACAGGCAAGGCGTGGCAAAACCGCTCTTAAGGCGTATTCCCTAAGTTACCCGGTTTTTGCACCCAAAGTTCCTACGGATCCTACCCAGAAATTGTTCCTAAGAGAGAATCATGGAACCCATGTTCTAAGGCGATGTCCCATGGCAAGTGTGCCCTAATCAAAGAAGGGCCATCACCCTCCATATCCGCGCGACCCAGAAAACCTCTGCATGTGGCTACAGTAAAAATTTTTACCTAGGCTACAGTGGCATGCTTTCAAAAATAAACAGGGACAGAAGACTTACAGTATAGGGTTGGATGGTGAGCGGGGTTGCTGCGCTGGTAGGAGCTTCGTTGGCACAGTAGTCTCCAAGGCCTTGAAGGAACTCGCACGCTTAAGCTTCGTGAACGGAGAAGATGAGAGCAATGGAAATGAGGGTTTTGTTCTTCGGAAGGTCAGAGAGAAAAGAAGGAAATTTGAGAGGTTCTGAGTGGTAAGGTGGTCCGTGCGTGGGATGACCACCCCCTTTTTATACAAGGGGGGATCACGTGTAAAAGGCTCCTGGGAGACCCTCCACTCGAAATGTGAAACGACGGCTGGACAGTAGGCTAGGCCATTTAATGCGGTTCTCGTAGAGTGTACCGTCGCCACCCACGGCGTTCCACGTATCAGACGCATGCGAAAAGCAGGGAATGCGAAGGGTTGTGGGAGAAGTCTAAAAGCTCCTACTGTGGTCTCCCATGTCTGACGTCATGGACCACGAGCAGGAGCTTGAGGGGCAGATGTACGCCCTGGATTTCCCACGGGCTGTTTAGCAGGACGATCCTCGGACTAAACATGATTTAGCCCGAGGCTCCCACAGGCCAGAGGCTTTATCTTCAGGACGGGCCCTCTCTAGCTCGAGGGGATGGTGTTTCCTGCTCCCTCTTGTTGTTCCAGGAGCTGGGAACAACATCCGGCGACCACTGACGGATCAGCTCGGGTTATGGATTGCTCCGGTAGCGAGCTTCTCAGGAAGCTCTGACCCTATGGGAAGTCAACACGCAAGATAAACGTGCATAATCCTGCCATCACGTGTCCGATATCCCCCTGACTTCTCGGACACGCCGCAGGAACGTGCGTATTCAGACACCCACGGACGGGTTGGGCCGTGTGGCCCATTATCTCCTTCCATACTGATTAGACCACACTTGTGTGTCAGGTTTAGGAAGTAATCATGAATATCACAGACTTGATATGACAAATGGTAAGGTCACGGGATGACCTCCCTACCAATTTCCAGGTGCCTTCTCCTATAAATATGGAGACCCTAGGAATTGATAGGGGTTGGAAAAAATAGTCTTGTAAGAACTATATATTTTGTAAACCAATTACCCAGAAAAGATCAATAATATTGACTAGTGGAGTAGAAGGATTTTAACCTTCGAACCACTTAAAAACGTGTTTAGGGTCACCTAGTTCTTCTCACAAAGATTTCATATCTGCGGCGGTTCTACTTTCAAGTACTAATCTCTTTCTCTTCTTCTCTTAATTACCTGTTGCCGAAGAACCGCGTCAACAACTATAAATGATTTGTTGAAGGGTTCTCCAGAATAGCTACACCTTTAACAAATTTGACAGGGAAACAACAAAAATTTGTATGGACGAAGAAATGCGAAGAAAGCTTCCAAACGTTAAAGGACAAGCTTATATCAGCCCCAGTTCTATGCATCCCAAACGATAAGGGCAAGTTTGTGGTGTATTGTGACGAGTCGATGCAAGGACTTGGATGCGTTTTTATGTAAGATGAAAGAGTGGTCGCATATGCTTCGAGACAGCTAAAGGAGTACGAACAACGGTACCTGACCCATGACTTAGAATTAGCAGCGGTGGTTTTTGCTCTAAAGATTTGAAGGCACTATCTGTACGGAGAAAAGTGCGAAATCTACATGGACCACAAAAGTCTAAAGTACTTTTTTACGCAGAAATAGCTCAATATGAGGCAACGAAGGTGGCTAGAGTTAGTAAAGGACTATGATTGTGAGATCTTGTATCATCCGAGAAAGGCTAATGTCGTGGCAGACACACTTAGTAGGCGGAGTTACGAGAGCTTGTCAACACTTAAGGGGATAGCTCAACACTTACAAGATGATATTAAGAGGTCCAAAATTGAGCTAATAACTGGACAGCTAGCTGACCTCACAATCAAGTCAACTCTAATGGAGGAAATAAAGGAGAAACGACAAGAGGATGAGTTTCTTCTTAAGATGAAGGCAGCACTACAAAGCTCATAGAATGATGATTTCACCTTAACAAAAGAAGGCATGCTATGATATAGAAACCGAGTATGTGTGCCCGAAAGTGGTGAATTAAGGAGAAGTATTATGAAAGAAGCGCACACTACTCCATATTCACTACACCCGGGATCGACCAAGATGTACAACGATGTCAAGACAATGTACTGGTGGCCGGGGATGAAGAAAGACATAGCAGAGTTTGTAGCAAAATACCTTACATGTCAACAAGTTAAGGCCGAAAATCAGAGACTCACTGAAACTTTGCAACCATTAGAGATTTCCAAATGGAAATGGGAAAATATAGTGATGGACTTTGTGATGGGATTACCAAGGACCACCAAGCAGCATGACTCTATTTGGGTGATAGTAGATTGACTAACCAAATCTTCTCACTTCTTGCCAGTAAGAACAACTTATAACATTGAGCAGTACGCAGAGCTTTATGTGGCAGAGATAGTGAGACTACTTGGAATTCCAAAGACGATAGTCTTCGATAGAGGATCAGTTTTCACATCAAAGTTCTAGGAAGGTCTACAACGAGCAATGGGCACTAAGTTAAACTAAGTACGACATTTCACCCTCAAACTGATGGTCAGTCAAAACGTACCATACAAATATTAGAAGATATGCTGAGGGCATGTGCGTTAGACTTCTCAGGATCATGGAGCAAGTATCTTCCATTGATAGAATTCTCTTACAACAACAGTTATCATGCAACGATAGGCATGGCACCTTATGAGATGCTATATGGATGGAAATGCCGATCACCACTTCATTTGGATGAGGTTGGTGAAAGATGATATTTAGGACCCGAGGTTGTAAGAGAAGCAACTGAGGCAGTAGAAAAGATAAGACAACGAATGATTGCCGCTCAAAGTCGCCAAAAGAGCTATGCCAACGCTAAAAGATGAAATGTTCAGTTTTCAGTAGGCGATCAAGTGTTTCTCAAAGTTTCTCCAGTGAAGGGGATTATGCGTTGGAAAGAAATGAAAGTTAAGCCTGAAGTTTATAGGTCCTTTTGAGATATTGGACAAGTAGGGCATGTATCATATCAGTTGGCTTTACCCCCATCATTAGCTGAAATGCATAACGTTTTTCGTGTATCAATGTTGAGAAAATACATATCAGATCCATCCCATGTGCTCAATTACAAGGCGCTGGAATTAAAAGAAGATTTCAGTTATGAAGATCAGCCAGTACGCGTTCTAGAATGGGGAACTAAGGAGTTAAGGTCCAAAAGTGTCCCTATGGTTAAAATCTTGTGGAGCAATAGCACAGAAAGAGAAGCCACATGGGAATTGGAGGAATATATAAGGGAGCGGTATCCCGAGATGTTTGATAATTAAATTTTGAGGAAAAAATTCTTTTAAGTAAGGGAGAATTGTAGCATCCTAGAATTTTACTTAGCTAGGTAGTAGTAGTAGTGGTGGTGGTGGTGGTGGTGGTGGTGGTGGTGGTGGTGGTGGTGGTGGTGGTAGTGGTGGTGGTGGTGGTGGTGGTGGTGGTGGTGGTGGTGGTGGTAGTGGTGGTGGTAGTGGTGGTGGTAGTGGTAGTGGTAGTAGTAGAAGCCACATGGGAATTGAAGGAATATATAAGGGAGCAGTATCCCAAGATGTTTGATAAGTAAATTTTGAGGACAAAATTCTTTTAAGTAGGGGAGAATTGTAGCGTCCCGGAATTTCACTTAGCCAGATAGTTGTTGTTGTTGTTGTTGTTGTAGAATTTTAGTTTTCGTGGATATTGGTCAAAGCCGAGATTTAGTTAGAAACTCATAGAAATAGTTATGGATTTTATAAGTTTAGCCTATAGTTTAGAAATATTAATTTTATCATAAGGTTTAATTAATGAAGATAGTAGTAGTGGTAGTGGTAGTGGTAGTGGTAGTGGTAGTGGTAGTGGTAGTGGTAGTGGTAGTGGTAGTGGTAGTGGTAGTAGTAGTTGTTGTTGTTGTTGTAGAATTTTAGTTTTCGTGGATATTGGTCAAAGCCGAGATTTAGTTAGAAACTCGTAGAAATAGTTATGGATTTTATAAGTTTAGCTTATAGTTTAGAAATATTAATTTTATCATAAGGTTTGATTAATGAAGATAGTCCTAAGAATATTATTTATTATAACCTAAGGTTTAGATAGAATAATTAAGAATGTGACACTTGTCATATGTATGATTTAAGGTTTTTGATGAATAAAAATAATCATGGATAAGTCTAGGAAAGTCTAGAACCTTCCAGCAGCTGTTAGGATCATGTTTTACTCAATCAAAGTGGTTTGAAAAAATTCAAGTGTGCTGAAAGTGTGCAAAAACATGTTTGAAATATCAGCGTATACCGATATATCGTAGCTATAGGGGCCAATATATCGCCTATGATTGATACGAAAAACATGTTGACTTCGCACGAACGAAACCACGGACCCTCGGGGCATAGGTAGGGGCGATATATCGCCTAGAGTAGGCGATATATCGACTCCGGTAGTCATTTTTGAATTTTCGTAGAATTCTTAACAAGAAACCACCCTTAACAACTTTGACGCGTTCCTGAATGTTTTTGACCAAGTTCTAGGCATCTGTTGAACAGACAATTCAAATTTATTCAATTTTCAATCATTTATTTATTCATTCTAAAAGGGGTTAGTTTCACTCCTTGAACTCTATAAATAGGACCCTTCACTCAGCCATTCTATTCATCATTCAAGCACAGTTCAGAGCCTCCAAGCTGTTAAGTTCGTTCTAGAGAGAAACACTAGGGTTTTGGGGTTAAAGCTTTCAAATCTAAAGCTTTTATAAATACTTGGGAAGTAATATTTTGTGTGATTTCTATGTTTGAGGTATAGATCGAAGCTCTAAGCTATCTAAGGTGTTTGAGTTTCTTCAAACTTAACGTCTTCGGTAAGTTACTATCATGATGGTTTAGATTTTATATTCATCTTCTTTTCTCTAGAGGACTTATGGTTTCTTTATGTTTGTTTTTAGGAATTTCATTCCCTCTCTTGTATCCAATATTCTTGTTTTTGGTAAGGAAAATTAGGTAGTTTAGTATTATGACCTAGTTTATGTAGTTTATGATATAGTTTATATTTGTATGACCTAACATTTCAGGTACAATAAAGGGGTAAGTGTGTCTGGACCTAAGGTGTCCAATGATGTATGACAGACTTATGTCCAGTAGGCTCGGTTGCCAAAACTTTATGACAAACCTAAGTGATGTCCGATGTATGACAGACTTATGTCCGGGGTTTAATTGCCACCCTTGTATAAACACTTATCTTGTTATTATATCTGACTTGTTATTATGACCTATGACCTATAGTTATGACTTATGACTTATGACCTATGATTTATGATCTATGACTTATGATTTATGGCTATGACTTAGATTATGATTTAGGTTATGATATGACCTAGGGTTTATTGATGTATTATTAGTATCCATAAGATTTGGTATGACTTTTTGTAAAATTTATGATATGTTTGATGATATGATTATATGACTAACTCTTGTTTGTATTTTCCTTACTGGGCTTAGAATCTCACCCCTTATGATGTTATTATTTCAATCAATTTAGGATAGAAAGGCCAATGGCGAGGGGGACCTAGGGGCTTCGTGATGTACTCGTGGGGACCATATAGTCGAGGAAGATCAAACAGGCCTATTTTTTTTTTATTAAAGCATATTATTTCAAAGTTTTACTTAAATGATGCTCATTTTTATGTTAAAGACAACTATTTTATTTTTTTAAAACCATGGATCCATGTAATTATTTTCAAGTTTTTATTCAATAAAAGAGAAATATTTATAAATTATGATCCAACGGTGTATTCTCAGTAATCTATGAGAAATTAGGGTGTTACAGGGGTCTAGGCCTCTAGTCAGTGCCAATGTTCTGCCCTTCATTAGCCTTCCTCTTATTGCCCTCATGGAAGCCCTTGTTTCTATTGGCCTCCTTTCTGGTAGCACTGTCCTTCCATATACAGTCCTCCAAGTATTCCGCTTCAAGTGCCTTATGCAATACCTCAGCATAATTGACCACCTTAGCACTAGTCATCTTGACATCTCTAGCAATCATTGGCTTATGTCCTCTCATAAACCTTTGGATCTGCATGGCTTTGGTTCATTCTACCTCAGGTGCAAATCTAGCCAACCTATCAAACTTTTGTGCATAGTCGGTAACAGAGAGGTTCCTTTGAACCAAAGTCACGAACTTGTCCACCCTGGTTGCCAATATAGCTGCACTATAGTACTTCTTGCTGAATTCCTCAACAAAGTTTGCCCAGGTCATAGTATTCAGGTCACGAGTCTGCTTTACCATATCCCATCATATTCTTGGATCCAATTTCAGCAGGTGGCCTGCACATGAAATTCTCTGATGATCGTTCAACTCCATGTGATCAAAGACGGCTTCTACTGACCACAACCAATCTTATGCCACCATAGGGTCAGCTTTCCCTTCAAAACTAAGTGGGGCTTGCTTTCTAAAGCGTTCATAGACTGGCTCAAATCCATAAGCCATAGGCAGTGGTGCAGGTGGTGGTACTTGGGGCACTTGCCTGGCTTGAGCCAACTCTTCATCTCTCTATCTTAGTTGTTCCCTCAACCTTCCATCTCTACGAATAAATCCACAGTCGATGCAGCTAAGGCTACTGGTTGGCCTGGTGGCATTCCAAGATTAGGAATTGTTGTGGCGTTAGATCTTGTGGAGACACCTCTTCCTCGACCTCTTTGTTTTCTCTTGCCTACTCTTCCTCTTGTTGATATTATGAGATTCCAAGTCACCAAAAGAAAATCATAAGAGAGGATAAATCACATAATGGTTTGGTTCTTATAGAAATTCATGAAAGTTGTCATACATTCCATATCCACACCATTTAGAGTTTGCAAGAGAATAATATTAAACCATAATATTCAAAGTCTGCACAAAATCATTCCAAAATTCAAACATCCGATAAAGTGTTTAATAACCATAATAAAATCCATAAGTTCTTAAGGGTTCTTAAGAAAAGTCCCATTTTATTAGTTAACATTTATTGAAAGGAAAATGTGAGACGGACTCTAGTCCTCAACTGTGGACTCGTCCCCTAAGTTGTATTCAAAGATGTCCTTCGAAATGTGGAAGTAATTAGGAGCGCTCACAAACGCCCTCATCCTAGCACTTACTTTTGGTATGGCGTGCACTACCTTTTGACACGCCATCTCCCCTTCCAAATCTGTAATGACCCACTAATTTAGACTATTTGGACCATTAACGAAACTATACATAAAACTTACATTTTTGCGGAAATACCATAATTTTATTGAGTAACTTGTAAAAAACAAGAGTTACTTACAAAAATAGAATACTAAGAAGGATATGGGATCCCATTGTCTTTAAAAACAAAACATGATTTAAATGAAAAGAATTACATAAGAAATGCAGAAAATACATATAAAACCATAAAAAGATAAAATAAGACTACATCCTCGAATCGAGTAACGCTCGGCCCCTTGACTCCATTCACCATCGATACACATCCTCTAAGCGTCACGAATCTTATCGCCTCTAAAGCTATTTTCCTGCACATAAAACAAAAAGGAATGAGCCTAATGCCCAGCAAGGAAAATATAACACATAGTCATACACATAAATTTCATAATAAACGTAAAGACATATCATAACACTTAATACATACACTTATTATAATGGCCATTATTACTTGGGGTCCCATAGACTAAACAAGCTTATGCCCATGAGATTAGTGGGGTCCTACTAGCTAAGTAGGCATATGCCCATAATCTTTTTGGGGTCTTGTTAGTCAAATAGGGCATAAGCCCAAGCCTACAAACATACTCATTCATAATATATTCATAACATATCATATTTCATAACATAACACATAAGATAACATAAGCAATGAACATATAGATTCTATCCTATTTTCCTTACCAAAGTTACCGGGATATGATGGACTGAGTTGGGACTTTTGGAACACTCCTAAAACCATATGAGAAAGAGTGAGTCTTATGAAGAAGAAGAAATGAAAATGAATAGGAAGACTAAACCATTGAGAAATATGCTTACCACAACTTATGTGCTTAAGAACTTGGATTCCCTAACCAAAATAAGAATGAGGTTAGGGGACTGAGTAGAAGGCTTTGAGAAAGAAAACAACATGAAGCAAATGAAATAGAGTTTCAGGTTTACCTCAAAGACTTGCAAGACCAATCTACAACCGAAATACTATAGAACCTCACTTCCCAAAGTGTTTGATAAGCTTATGATTTTCCCAAACCAGGTGTTTACACTCTCACACTCACTTAACACTAGCAGCTTCTGAACTTAGAGCAAAAGGTGAATAATGGCTGGGTACTAGGTCCTATTTATAGAGTTTGGGAATGAAAGTATCTTGATTTTACTTGAATAAAAATAATGGCTTTCTAGGTGAAAAATATTTGAATAATCGTTCAGCAGAGGCTGAAGACTCGTTCAAAAGATGCTGGACTTATGAAGAAGTTTGAATGGCTGAAAGGAAAAGAATTCAAAAATGTTTGAATTTATGCTGGAGGAGGCGATATATCACCCCCTATAGGCGATATATCGCCTGGACCATTGTTCCCGAGGCGACCGTGCATCGATTCGTGTTTTCCGTATCTACGTGCTGCGATATATCACCCCCTATAGCTGCGATATATCGGCACACGCTGAATATTTAAACACGAAATTACACATTTTTAGCTAAGTTTGAATGGAGTAAACAGCCTTGACTAAGCCCTCAACGTATTCAAAGCTGCTGACTGACCCTATAACATTCAAACTTTACTCCTTATTAAATTTAATCCTCAAAAATACTTAATCCTTAATCACCATTCATAACATGTGCTTAAAATCCTATTGGTTGATATCTAAACCTTATAGTATAATAAATGCGATCCTTAATATCAGTCATATAATCAAACCTTAGGTCAAACTTAATATTCTTAAACTATAGGTTAAACTTAGAAAATCTATAAGTACTACTATGAGTGTCCAAATAATTCCGGGTCTGAACCAAAAATCCACAGTAACAAAGATAATACTATACATACTATAATACTACTAAATAATTAGCTAAGTAAAGTTCTTGGACTCTACAAAATCATGCACCGTCTCGTATCGTTCCTCCTTGATCGGCTCCAAACGACTAAAATTGTAATTATTTATGAGGTCATAGATTGTGTATTCGATGATGTTGAAATCCAACTCATCCTGAATGACATCATGCCATGCTATGGTCAAGTGGAGAAGGGTCTCGGGATATATCGACAGTGATTCCCTTAACACCTTGTATTGTTCTATGGGCCATAGCAATGCCCCTCTTTTGTTAATCATTCCTTGAATACGATCGCAAACCACCGCTGTTGTAGATCCCAAATTTGCGAATAAGGCTTAGGGTCTTGATTAGAGTGTCAGGAGGGAAATTATTGATTTAATTATGTTAATATGTTAATTAAATGATTATGTTACTAGAAATGCATGTTTAGGTGAATTAAATATTCATGTGGGCCAAATTTAATTATTAGCGGAATAGCTAAATAGTCACAACGGGGTCGTATACCTGGCTCGGGAGGAGCCTAGGGGTATTTTAGGGATACAGTATGTGTTCAGGAATTACCGGGTAATGAGTAGTGATTTAATGTTTGTTTAAGTGTGTTGAGGATTAAATGAGGAATTATAGGAACACTCGAGGATTTAGCGAGATGTGGAAAAAGACAAGATTGCCCTTGGTGGCACTAAAGGATTAGGATAGACTTGAGAGCATTTTAGGTATTTCGTGACTTAGGCGGCTGGGATTAGACTTAGCCACAACACAACTCTGGAAACCAAAGTAAAACAAAACAAAACACTCTCCTAGCTTATTTCATTTTCTCTCTCACGGTTCTCTCTCCCTCTCCTTGGTGCTTAGAAGTGGATAAAATTTGGAGGACTCTAGGCTAAGGAATTGGAGGACTAGACTTGCTAAGCTTGGGGATTAGCTTAAGGTTGAACATATCACAGAGGTAAGGGTTAAACTTGATTCATTTCTTTTGAATTCTGCTGTAAACCTTAAGCTTGCATGGGAGTTGGATTTTGATTTGGTTTTGAGTGTTTTGTGAGGATATGGAATTGTTTCTAGATTGTTATGATGCCTAGGTCGTGTGGATAGGAAATCTAGACTCAATTCTGGTTTTAAATGATGTTTGGGTGTCAATCATTGATTAATGTTGGGGAAAACGCAGAGAAATGGTGAGTGTAACGACCCAAAATCTCTAAGAAGGCTTAAGGTCCTTGATTAGTGTGCCAGGAGAGCACGATTGGTTTATATGTGAAATAAATAGTTTAATGCATGATTCTGTGATAAGCATGCTTGTATGATTAAATGAATATATATATATATGAAATGCATGTCTACGAGTATTAGTATGCATGTAGGCCCCCCCGTTTAGCTTAAAGGGGTACATTTTTAATTTTAGACCGTTGAAGGAGTAAACGTGATTATATTTTATAATTGTGAGGACAACATTATTATCTGGGTAAATCTGCAGCATGCGACTTGAGGCGATCCTAGGGAGCTAGTTAGCGGGAAAGTCACAACGGGACCTAATACTTGACTTGGGGCAAGTCAAGGGGTATTTCGGGTAGTAGATGGTTATTTGGGTTATTGGGTCATGGAAATAAATAATTGGAGATATATTTGAGGTTAGGAAGCTTAGGTGGAAAAACTGGGGAATTTTACCATTTTGCCCTCGGGGACGTTTTTGGTACCCCAAGCCTCAGGATTGACTTAATTGCTTAAGGATAGACTAAGTTAAACTCAAAAAGTGGTAGAATAAGCTAAACCGACCTTTCCTTCTCCTCTCTCTCTCTCTCTCTCTCAAGGGAAACCACAAGGAACTAAGAAGAGCTTGGCTAGGACTCAGAGAAATTGAGCTGGGATTTAGGAGATTAGCTCAGGGATTAGCTAAAGGATCTAATCAAGAGATAAGGTAAGTTATGAGTTTTATCTTTGGAGGTTAAATTCTATGAATATGGCTGACTTCTAAAGTGTTTATGGGTTTTTGGGATTAAAGGTTGAATTAAGGCAGAAGGCTTGGGAGTTAGCTCTGTAATTGTTTGGAGGATTGAGTCTTCAGTGAAGGTAAGCTTCAATTTATGATATAGTGTTTGAATTCTAGGATTTTCTTACTGGTTTTGATGTTCTTGAGCTTGTGGGTTTCAAAAATTGAAATGTTGTTTTGATGAGTTTCTAGACTAGGTTTCTACTGGGTTATGTTGTTGAAATCATGTTAGAATGCTTGTGATAATTGGATTATATCATTAGGGTGGTTAATGGTGGTTTTAAGTGAGGTTTGGGTGTTAAAAATGGTGGTTTTTCTGGGTACGAAGGGGGCGGGCCGCGACATAGTTCTTGGTGTGTCGCGACCCTCTGAAGCAGATGAGTGCTGGGGAAGGAGGGCGAGCCGTGGCATGGGGAAGGCTGAGCCACGACCCGTGTCTGATTTTTGGGCAAGGCTGGGCCTCGGGTTGGAGGCATGCCATGATATAGGGAGCTTGAGCCGCGGCCCTTAAGGGAATTTTTGGCCTTTTGGAGTTTTTAAGCGCGGGAACCTAACCTAGGGTGCTCGGGATCGATCCCACTACTGTGTTTGGTGGAATTCGATGTCCCGGAGGCTAGAACTTTATCTAGAAACCTTTTTACAATTATTAATGGTATCCCTTATCTTGGTTGTGACTAGGTATAAGCTAGGGCTCGGGAAACGAATCGTGCTCAAGGGACATATCTTGTAATCAGTACACTTGGAAATTAAAGGTAAGAAAACTGTACCCGATTGTGAATTTATAATGGGACAAAGGGTTCCCTGTCTTGTATGCTTTACGAAGGATGGTATTATCCCATGTTAATAATAAACAAACGTCCTAAGAGCGTCGGAGTTTACATTGGCGCACAGGGCGTGGCTCAGCCACTGGTAGCTGAGGACAACTTAATATTCACTGAGCTCGGTTTAAGAGGACCGAAGTCAGTGGGGGTAAACAGAAGGTGCGACCAAAGGACGTCGACCCTGATTAGCCTGTGATTTGGTTATCATTGTTGATTGATGAATTTTTCATGTTGAATAGCTGAGTATTGATTGGTAGATTCTTTGGTTATGTCTATGGACTATATGATTAGTGTGGATTGCTTAGTGTATAAACATGCCTAAAGAGTTGTTTCGTTGTTATCGTTGTTTATGGTATGAGGATATGTTTTCTTATTGGGCCTTGGCTCACGGGTGCTACATGGTGCAGGTAAAGGCAATGGTAAGCTTGATCAGCCCTGACTCGGAGAGCTCTAAAGGAGGAATGTACCTGACCAGCTGCTCAGCCGCCACGGTTGAAGAGGAGATAGGAACAGGAGAACCGTAAATGTCTGTTTTTCCCTTAGAGTGGCTAGTGGTTGTTTATTCCTTGAAATTTTGTAAACTAACTTTCAAACTCTGTTTCTTTTGGGATCCCTTGTACAAAACGTTTAATTATATGAAATGTATCTTTTGTGACCAAAATATTTTTACCCTAGTTTAGTAATGGGTTCAGAGACACGTTTTTAACTAAATGACTTGATTAGCAAGTCATGCACCTTTATAAATACACAGTGTAACGGTCTTCGCTATCCAGGGCGTTTTAACTTGGTGCAGAGCATCCTAGGTTTAAGGGTTCTTGAGACCGGCCGGACATGTACATTCGCTGCTAGAGACAAGCTCGATTCAGGGTTTGGTAATGTGTATATGTGCTTATATGTTTGTGTGCTTGGAAAGAATTATGATGGTTGCAATCTGTTGGACTAATAGGAAGCATGAGATACTGATAGGGCTTGGCCCTTGACTGCTGTGCGATAATACTGAGGCATGCTTATTAGGATTGTTGTGCGGTAAATGAATATCTGAATGATTAACTGCACATTGTGTATGTGTGGATGAATGCCTATATCTTGATTGTTTGTGATTAATTATGTTCCATTGGTGGATTTTGGAAAAGCTTTTACCCTGTCATCATGGTTTAATTGCCGAGGCATTGATTGCAGATTAACTTGGATAGTTATGCGTCCGAGGAAATCTACGCGACTAACCGGCACTAAGTCTGGGACCGGAGGTGATGACCAGAGCCAGATTCCTCCGCCTGTCCCTGAGAACTGGCAGCAGATTATGGCAGAGATGCAAGCGCGATTATAGAGCCAAGATGAGAAGATTCGTCTTCTACGACAGCAGGCTCCATCAGGGAGTGCTGCACCTATTATGCCACTTGTAGTGGCACCAGTTATTCAGCCAGTAGAGGTTAAGAACAGATGGGAGCCATTGTATGAGCGGTTCTGGAAGCAGCATCCCCCACCTTTCGAGGGAGGACCTGATCCACTGAAGGCCGAATAGTGGATGACTATGATTACTACTATTTTGGACTTCATGAGGATAGAAGGTTATGACATAGTGTCCTATGCCACATATATGCTGAGAGAGGATGCCCGCATCTAGTGGGAGGTGGCATCACAAACCAGGAACATCACTGCTTTGAGTTGGGATGGATTCAAGGATCTGTTCAGCTAGAAATACTATAATGTTGCCAATAGGGCAATGAACGTTAATGAGTTTGAGGAGGTTGGTGCAGGGCAGCATGACAGTTACTGAGTATGCCCTAAAGTTTGATTGACTTGCAAAATTTGCACCAGATCTTGTGCCTACAGATGCAGCGAGGCAAGACAGGTTTATTCGAGGGCTTAATGCTATGATAGCCCGGGATGTGAGGATCACAACAGTACTTGGGGGGACGACCTATGCCCAGGCTGTTGAGAAGGCTCTTACCGCTGAGGAAGTGGAGAATAAGATTTGCAAGGAAAGTGCAGTGAGGCGCGAGGGTCGCAGAGTGGTGCCTCCTTATTCTGGGTCACGTAGGGGCGGAGGCCCCAGTGATTTCAAGAGAAAGACCCCTGACACTCGACCGCTGCTGGTCCTGATAGGAGGAGTTGGGGTAGTCAGGGTGGCCGTCAGGGCGGCGGTGAGCCATGGAGAAATTATCCTGAGTGCCCGAGGTGCAGAAGACGCCATCAGGGCGAGTGTCGGGCCAAGGCCTGCTATGTGTGCGGAACAGTGGGGCACCTCAAGAAGGACTGCCCAGCAATGAAGAAAGGGGAAGCAGGAAAGGTGGACAACTTGACTCCAGCTCGAGTGTTCACCTTGACACAGGCAGAGGCCGAGGCTAGTCCCTCGGTGGTGACAGGTCAGCTTTCTAGTGCTGGCTCTCCTTTTACTGTATTGATTGACTCTGGTGCTATACATTCATTTGTTTCTAGTAAAGTGATTGATAGATTGTGTAAACCTAGTGAGTATCAAACTGCAGGGTTTGGAACTTTGCCTACTGAGGAACTGGTAGTTTCTAGAAGGTGGATTAGGGCGCTGCCAGTGATGGTTGATATTAGGGAGATTTCAGTAGACTTAATTGAGCTAGACATTGAGGATTTTGACATGATCTTAGGGATGGATTGGTTGGTAAGGTATGGGGCCACTATTGACTGCAAGAAGAAGATGGTGACTTTTGAGCCTGAGGGCGAGGATCCTTTCGTTTTCATGGGTGCGGTATGAAGACCCCGCGTACCCATGATATCAGCACTGAGGGCCAGAGACTTGTTACAGGGAGGATGTATAGGCTTTCTGGCTGGTGTGGTGGACACTATTAGGGTTTTGCCAGCAGGGCCGGGAGAGACCAGATTGGTTTGTGAGTTCTTGGATGTATTTCCTGAGGATCTACCAGGATTGCCGCTGTGCGGGGAGATTTAGTTTGTTATTGAGTTAGCACTGGGGATAGAACCAGTATCAAGGGCACCATATAGGATGGCACAAGAGGAGTTGAAGGAATTGAAGATATAGCTGCAGGACCTTCTGGATTTGGGATTCATCAGGCCTAGCTACTCTCCATGGGCGCTCCAGTTTTTTTTGTTAAGAAGAAGGACGGGACTCTGAGGATGTGTATAAACTACAGAGAATTGAACAAGTTGACCATCAAGAACAAGTACCCTCTACCAAGGATCTATGACTTGTTCGATCAGCTGCAGGGAAAGACGGTGTTCTCAAAGATTAATCTTCGATCTGGTTATCATCAGCTGAGGATCAAGGATGAGGACATACTGAAGACGACCTTCCAAACGCGGTATGGGCATTATGAGTTCTTGGCCATGTCTTTTGGTTTGACCAATGCCCTGGCAGCTTTCGTGGATCTAATGAACAAGGTGTTCAATGATTTCTTAGATCAGTTCGTCATTGTCTTCATCGACGACATTTTAGTATACTACAGTTCAGAGGCAGAGCATGAGTAAAATCTTCGTCAAGTCTTGTAGAGGTTAAGGGAGCCCCGGTTATATGTCAAGTTTAAGAAGTGCGAGTTTTGGCTTCCAGAGGTGACTTTTCTTGGGCATATTGTTGGCACAGAGGGGATCCATCTAAGGTGGAGGCAGTGAGAGATTGGCCAAGGCCAAGGAACACCTCAGAGGTTCGAAGTTTCCTCAGGTTAGCAGGTTACTACAGACGATTTGTGGAAGGGTTCTCGAAGATTGTTGCACCAATGACAAAATTGACACGGAAAAATTTGTAGTTTGCCTGGTCAGACAAGTGTGAGAACAGTTTTCAAGAGTTGAAGCGGCAACTTATTACTTCACTTGTGCTGAGTCTTCCTTCAGAGGAAGGAACGTTTGTGGTTTATTAGGACGCATCGATTTTGGGTTTAGGCTGTGTGTTGATGCAGAACGAGAAGGTTATAGCTTATGCCCGATAGCAGAAGGAGTATGAGCAGCGGTATCCTACCCATGATTTGGACTTAGCAACGATGGTATTCACACTGAAGGTTTGGTGGCATTATCTGTATGGGGAGAAGTGCGAGATATACACCTATCATCAGAGTTTGAAATACTTCTTCACACAGAAAGACCTGAACATGAGACAGAGGCGTTGGCTGGAGTTGGTAAAGGATTATGACTGTGGTATTCTTTACCACCCAGGGAAAGCCAAAGTAGTGGCGGATGCATTAAGCCGAAGAGGCTCGGGGTAGTTGTTTAGTTCCACTCAGATATCGAGAGAGTTAGCTGATGAGATGGCCAGAGCGAGGATAAAGTTGATGGTGGGCTGGTTAGCCAACATTACTCTGCAGTCGACCCTACCAGAGCAGATTAAGGAAGGTTAGCTAGTGGATGCTCAGTTACAAGAGGTTAGAAAGAATGTCTTAGCGGGGGCAGCTAAGGACTATTCTATTTTTTAGGTTGGTCTGCTATGGTATCAGGGTTGGATTTGTGTTCCGACTCATGTGGGAATTAGACGTGAGATACTGGATGAATCGCATAGTATTCCATACTCACTTCATCCGGGGACTAATGGACAGTCTGAGAGGAAGATTCAAGTGTTGGAGGATATGCTTAGGGCATGCGTGATCGATTTTGAGGGATCTTGGAGTAAATACCTACTGTTGATTGAATTTTCGTACAACAACAGTTATCAATCAACAATTGGAGTGGCTCCATATGAGATGTTATATGGTAGGAGATGTAGGTCGCCAATTCATTGGGATGAGATGGGCGAGAGGAAGTATTTGAGGCCGGACATGGTTCAGAAGACCAATGAAGCTATTGAGAAGATCCGAGCTAGAATGCTTGCTTCGTAGAGCAGACAGAAAAGCTACGCTGATCCTAAGCGTAGGGACGTGGAGTTCCAGGTTGGGGACCACGTGTTTCTGCGAGTTTCACCACTGCGAGGGGTGAGGAGGTTTGGGAAGAAGGGCAAGCTGAGCCCTAGATTTATTGGACCTTTTGAGATCCTGGAGAGGATCGGACAAGTGGCTTACAGGTTAGCCTTACCACCATCATTGTCAGGAGTTCATGACGTATCTCATGTTTCTATGCTCCGGAAGTATGTCTCAGATACGACACATGTGTTGAAGTATGAAGACTTGGAATTGCAGACATATTTGTCCTATGAGGAGCGACAAGTTCAGATTATAGATCGGAAGGATAAGGTTCTACGGAACAAGACCATTCTTTTGGTTACAGTTTTATGGAGAAATAACAGGGTCAAGGAGGCGACCTGGGAGCTTGAGTCAGCGATGCGGGATCAGTATCTCGAGTTATTTAGGTAAAATTTCAAGGACGAAATTCTCAGTAGGAGGCGATAGTTGTAACGACCCAAAAATTACTAATAAGGCTTAAGGGCCCTAATTAGTGTGCCGGGAGGGCATAATTAGTATATATGTGATTTAAATGATTTAATGCATGATTATGTAATAAGCATGCTTATATGATTATATGGTTATGTGAAATGCATGTTTATGAGTATTAATAAGCATGTGGGCCCTGTTTAGCTTATATGGGCATATTCGTAATTTTGGCCCGTTGAGGGCATAAATGTGATTATTTGTGATTGTATATGCAGCATATGACTCGAGACGATCCTAGTGAGCGATTTAGCGAAATAGTCACGATAGGAATTTATACCTGGCTCGAGGGAAACCTGAGGGTATTTCTGGCAATTTGGGAAATATATTGGAGATTTATAGACATTGGGGAAAATAATTGGTGATTAATTATATGACAAGACTTAAGTGATAAACATTAGGGACACTCAAGGAATTAGTAGAAATTGGGAGCAAATGACCAAAATGCCCTTAGAGTGATTAAAAGATTTGGATTTAATTGGGAGGGCAAAAGAGTCTTTTGGGTTATTAAGGGATATACTTGATTTGTCTAATGTTTTTTAGAGCTTAAGGGGGAAAGTGGTAGAAACTGAAGGAAAGGAAAGGAAAAAAAAAAGAAAGAAAGAAGAAAAAAATAGAGCTCTCTCCCTCTTCCTCACGATTTCTTCTCCTCTCATTCTTCCTTGAGGATTTTGAAGCTCTAACCTCAGAGAAAGTCTAGGCTTGGTTTAGGGTGTTGATCCTTGGAGTAGCTAAGGGATTCAGTTGGAGTTATTTTCCAATTAAGGTAAGGTTTATGGTTTTTCTGAGTAAACTGAATTTTGTTAAGATTGATCTCTGAATTTGAATATTTGATGGGAATTCAAGGAGTTAAGCTTGGGGATTTGAGGAGTTAAAGCTTGGAAGGGCATTGAAGGTAACCTAGGGTCGAATTCACTAAGTTAAGGTAACAAATTCTTATCTTGATCATCTGGGTTTTCTACTTTTCAGATGAAGTTCTTGAGCTTCAAGCTCAATTCTGGTTTTCTGTGTTAGATGATGCTATTAGCTAAGTTTTGATGTTGTTAGGTTATGTTGGATGAGATATAGTGGATTGTAGGCTCATTTTAGAGTTTAGGTTAGGTTTGGAGTGGGTTTATGGAGCTTTTGCTCGGGAAAAACCCAGAAACTTTGCATGTGCTGGTTGTAGCACTGTAGCGCTAGGATAGGAGTGCTACAGTGCTATGCTTCATGTTCTGGGTGGGGCTAGCTTTCTGTCTGTAGTGCTGTAGCGCCCCTCTTGTGGCATTGTAGCGCTACCCTGCCTCCAGAACTTGGCTTTTGGGATTTCTTTTAGGGTTTTTGCTTGGGGGCTCGGGGGTCGATTTCACCAACCCGTTTGGTGGAATTGGGCTTCCCGAGAGCTTAGGATTGGTTTCGAAGTTTGGTTACGGAATTGACTATTAATGAGGGTTCTATTTTACAGTTGTGACTAGGTTTACGCTAGGGCTCAGACGGGAACATGCTCGAGGGTCATCTCAATTAGCCAAAGCACTCAGAATTAAACGTAAGAAAACTGTTCCCGGTTATGTGGTTAAGTTGGGAGTATGAGTTCCCTATACTTGTATGTAATATTGTACGATGGTATTACGCCATGTGAACATGAAATAAATGACCTAAGAGTGTCATAATTATTATTGGCGGGCTCGGCCACTGGTAGCTGAGGTTAAGTAAATAATCATTGAGCTTGGCCTAAGCGAGTCAGAGTCAGTGGGATAAACTGAGGGTGCGACCTAAGGGCATCGACCCTGGATATTGTGTGATATGTTTATCGTTATTAATATGATGATTATGCCATTTTTATTACCTGGATGATTGATTATTGGTTTGTAGATTGATATCATTGATTATGGGAACAATGTGGTTTGTTGAGTATATGATTGATGATTTGTGAATTATCTGACTATTGATTATCGTTTATGCTCTGCATTATAGTTTTCTCGCTGGGCCTTGGCTCATGGGTGCTACGTGGTGCAGGTAAAGGCAAGGGAAAGGTGGACCAGTCCTGTGTTGGAGAGCTCTGGGGCAGAATGTACATAGTCATCTTATCGGTCGTTACGGCCGAGGGATGGTACAGGGACAGGAGAACCTAAAGTGTCTATTTTGCCATTAGAGTGGCTAGTGGTTGTACATTAACATTGAATTTTGTAACTGTCCTTTATAACCTAATTTGGGATCCCATGTATTAAAATGTTTATTTTAATGAGAAATTTTTTGTTTATGACCAAAATATTTTAAACCTAACCTGATTATGACTTTAGGGTCACGTTTTCAACTATATGCCATGATTAGCAAGTCTTGCACCTTTATAATCACAAAGTGTAATGACCTTGGTTATCCAGGGTGTTACATGAATTTACCTGGTCAGGAAGTGATTTGTCCGACAAGGTAAGGCTTTTGACCGACCAGTGAGGAATTCTACCCAACCAGGAAGTTGTTTCGTCCAACCAGTCACTTCAGTAAGATGTTGTGCCCGACCAGTGCTGTCTGACCAGTAATGTGTTTTGGCTGACCAGTTACTTCAGCAATGTGTTTTGGCCGACCATACACGTAGATTGGCCGACCGGTCATCTCACAGAGAGACTGTGTTTTGGCCGACCAGACACGTAGATTGGCCGACCGGTTATCTCAGAGAGGGACTCACCCGACAAGACAAGTAGTTCAGCCGACCAGTCATCTTAGAAATGGGTTTCATCCAACCAGCTATGTCAAATTGAGGGTGTAGCCGACCGGATGTGTCAGAATCTCAGGAGTTAACTGCCCAGTGACTTCTTTATAGAATGTAGCGTCCCAAATTTGCTAATAAGGCTTAGGGCCTTGATTAGCGTGCCTGGAGGGCAATAAGTAATTTATTATATTAATGTGTGAATTTGATGAGTATCTGATTAGAAATGCATGTTTAGGTGAATCAAATATGCATGTGGGCCCCATTTGGTTATTAGGGGCATGTTTGTAATTTTTAGCCCGTTGAGGGCATAAATGCAATATTTGCGATTATTGTGATCTTTACCACTTGTGAGTGGTAATATATTTGTGATGCACGATCCGAGGCAGTCCTAGGGTGCAGTTTAGCTAGAAAGTCACAACAAGGTCAAATACCCAGCTCGAGAGGAGCCTAGGGGTATTTTGGGAACGTAAAATGAGTTCAGGAATTATGGAGTAACGGGTATTAGTTTGGTAATGATTTGGACATGTCGGGTTATTGGGGATTTATAAGAATACTTGGGGACTTATCGGGGTATGACAAATGACTAAATTGCCCTTGGATTACCTAAGGGGGTTAGGATAAGTTTAAGGGGTACTTTAGACTTTTGGTAAGGGATATGCTTGGATGTCTCTGACTCCTAAGGTTAGAAGGGGTTAAAAGGAAAGAAACAAACAGAAGCAATACTCAACTTTGGTTTTCTCTCCACCGATTCTCTCTCTCACCCTTTGGTGTCTTGGAACTTTGAAGAATTTGGGGGTCTTGAGTTGAAGGATTGAGGGCTTGAAGTGTGTAGGAATTGCTCAGGCCAAAATTAATACAGAGGTAAGGATCTAAGCTTGAATTCTATTTAATTTTGCTCTATTTTTTTAGAGTTTAGGAGCTGGAACTTAGGTGATGGAATTGATGTGTTTTTGGGATAAATCTTGGGGTGGTTATTCTGTTGATATTGTTTGATATGAATTCTAGGGATAACTCTGGATTTTAGGTTTTGATTCGGGTTGATTTCTGAGGAGTTGGCTCATAAAGTTGCATGGGATTTTCTGGGTTTCGGGCTCGCGCCGTGGCCTTGTTCATTAGCGTCGCGACCCACTTGAGTTTATAGGCCAGTGGGGCTTCGAAGAATTTCCCAGGCGCCATGGCGCAAGGTTTGGGCGCCATGGCCCTTAAGGGGGGGCTAGGTTGATCTTATTCATGTGTTGTGACTAGGATTTTCTTCAAAGGCTCAAATTAGAGGACTGTGCTCATGATTGTGGTGCTTGAATTACTTGGGACACAGGTAAGAAAACTATTGTACCCGTAGAGCAGGGCGTTGCTGTTGGGGTTTTATGCCCTAATTAAAACCCAAATTCTTTGTAATCTCATTTTATTGTCAATAAAAGAATAGAAATCATTTTTTGACTTGGTCAATCACTTTGCTCACATGTTTTATTTTCATGATTATTTGTTTAATATAAACTTCTATTAAATCCTGAGCATATAGCTAATCTTATTTATAGTGACGTAATCACAGTGGAATATAAATATGATTATATGTTCAAAATAAGTTAGTCCTAAGATTAGTCAGTGCACTGGATTTACACTGACTTGCCAATCTACGATATGATCTACTTACACATTACAGTGTTATGTTCTTTCCAGAACATTAGCAAAGTAGATAAGATCGGATGTATTTGTTACATCGGACAGGACCGATATTGACAGTTGATAAGATAAGTAAACATACCGTTATTATCTATTCTAGTCATATCATATAGTTGACCATAGGTCAATTCAATCTAAATTCTGAGTGGTTAGTATTCTAACTGATTGTATTATTTGAGTTCTTTGACTTGTTCGTTACCAGCTTACCCTACGGACTAGCCCATACTTACATCTTGGGAACTCGGTAGTATAATTGAGTGGGAGTGTTAATCATAGATATGAACATCTATAGCTTCTGATGAAGAAATGAAACGATGGTTTCCTTTTAGTTTGGTTCAAGGTGTTAAATGATAGAGATCTCATTTCAGTAATTAAATTAGTTTACTGAAATATCATTTACAAGGAAATAAGTGTTTTAAGGATAAAATACAATGAGGGGTAAAACGGTATTTTAGTCCTATCTCATTGTAGACCGTCTATAGAGGATTGAGTGACAATTATGATTGTAACAATGGATAATTAATAGCGTATCTATATTTGTTATAGAGCGTTCTATGAATTCAAGAGTGCAATTCCAAGTCTATAGTGGAGTCACGAGAAATTAATAAGTTAGTAAATTTATTTGTTAGATTTATGATAACTTATTGGAGCTTGATTTCATAGGCTCGTGGTCCCCATTGTACCTTGGATAAAATCATCTAGATAGTCTCAATTAATTGATTTAATTATCAATTAGAATTATCAAAGTTGACCAGTTCAATTTTGGATAGTTTCACAGAGTTGTGTAATTTTGAGAAGAAAAGAGAAATTATGGTAGATTTATTAATTAAGATAAATTGGTATCTAAATTAATAAATAAATTTAAATGAAGGTTCAAATTATAAATAATTAATTTGATAAAGGATTTAAATAATTATTTAATTAATTAAATCAATAGAAAATAATATAGGCCTTGATTTTAAGTCCAATGGGCTTATAATCAAATGGGAAATTTCACGGGCCTATAGCCCATGATAATTTCGACCTAGGGCTTCAAAATAGTTATTATTTTATTGATTTTTTAATTAAATTAAATGACCTAATTGAGTCTATAAAAGGAGTGCTTAGAGAGAAGTCAAAACATAAGTTTGATAAGTCACAAGTCAGATTTTCTGATAGTTTCAGATTCTCTCTAAACACAAGTCATTTTCTAAGCCTCTTTGTTATTTTCTCTTCTTCTCTCTATATCTATCTCATGTATTGAGAATTGCCCACACTAGTCTAGGTGGTTCGAAGGATACATTGGAAGATTGTGAAGAAAATAGAAGATCGGTTCAGTTTCTTGATAATACTCTGCGACAGAGAGGATACAAGAGTTAAAGAAACTGAAGGAAGGACTCTTTAATTCCGCTGCGTATACTGTAAGTATTATATTCTTTTTTTTCTCTTTGAATTCAATTTTAGAAACATGTTTTATGCTATCTCGTATTAATTTGTTTAATATTAGATACACATGAAAATAAATAAAGATTTTGTATAAGCTAATCCAACAGTTGCCCTATAGTTTGTATTGTAGAGCACGACCCTATGTGGTTGTGTTGCAGGACGTAGCCCTATTAATTATGTTTGTATTTACTTAAGTATTTGTTAAGTTTATGCTATGTGTTGAATATCTGTAAATGTACGACGAGGGCCGGGAACGACGAGAGCCGGGAATGGCGAGAGTCGGGAACGGCGAGAGCCGGGAATAGCGAGAGCCGGGAACGGCGAGAGCTGGGAACAGCAAGGCCGAGTATGGCAAGGGGCCGGGAGCAACGTTAAGCACGCGGAGTGCGAGTTGCAGGGTGAGATCCTATTGGATACCTAGGATATCCTCACGCTGTAGACCGCAAACCTAGGGCCTGGTAAAGCGCCTGGGACGGCATGGTCATTATGTGTTTAGCTTGTTGGCGGCTTTATTATATGTTGATTGTTAGTTATGCATATGTTGATTGCTTGTGTGGATTTTTCTTGCTGGGCTTCGGCCCATGGGTACTCTATGGTGGAGGTAAGGTCAAGGGAAAGGTTGATCAACCATGAGTATGGAGAGCGTGAAACAGCGTGTACATATCCGGCCTGCCTGGCTGCCACGACCAGGGGTATTTTTGGGAGATGTTTTGTATTTGTCCGAATTTTGTCGTTTAGTCGACTTTAATCATACTTTGAGTTGTAAATATTTCTAAACAATATTTTGGGATCCCAAATGTATAACGCTTTATAATTTCAATGAATAGTTGCATTTTCAAATCATATGATTTCTATTACAGTTTAGCTACACTTTTAACCAAAAATCTCGATTAGCGAGTTAATTGCATGTTTTAAACTCACTTAGTAATGACTTTAAGGAAGTAGGGCGTTACAACTTGGTATCAGAGCGAGCAAAGGTTTATGGTTCCTGGAGATTGACTGAACATGTACTCCCGCTGTTAGTGACAAGCTCGACTCAGAGTTGGTTGGTAATGATTGAATTGTATGCTTTATTATGTGTTTAAGTGCCCTGTTTCCCTGGTTATTTTATATAGAGCTTGATGAATGTGCTAACATATGCATGATGCTAGGGCATGGCCCCCTTGAGTGTTGTATGTTGTTTGTGTTATGTGGACTGCTGTTTTGGATGGTTAATGTGAATTGGGAGGTGATTTTGGATGTTGTTATCATGCCTGATGAGCGGCGTCGTTGATTGCAGGCATATTGTTGAGATGCCTTGACAATCATCTAGACTCCACGGCAGTAGGGCCGAGGGTGACAACCAGGGTCAAGACCCTCCACCTGCCCCATAGAATTAGCAACAGATGATTGCTGAAATGGAAGCCAGACTGTATCAAACAGAGGAAGAACTTCAACAGCTGAGGCAACATGCCCATCCTCAGGGCACTGGGTTGCAAGTTCAGCATGCTATGGCGCCAGTGCCAGTTCAGCTTGTTATGGAGAATAGGTGGGAACCTTTGTATGAGAGGTTCAGGAAGCAGTATCCTCCCACCTTCGATGGTGGACCAAACCTACTGCAGGCAGAGCAATGGATGAATATGATTTCCTCCATCCTGGATTTTATGAGGTTGGTAGGGAACGAGAGGGTAGCTTGTGCCAGCTACATGTTTAGAGAAGATGCCCGCATCTTGTGGGATGTAGTGACTCGGAGAAGAAATGTTGTAGTTATGACCTAGGAAGAGTTCAGAAACATCTTTAATGAGAAGTATTACAGTGTTGCAGTCCGAGTTCCGAAGGTTGAAGAGTTTATCAATTTGACTTAGAGCCAATTGACAGTTACTGAATACACCTTGAGATTTGACCGATTGGCAAAGTTTGCGCCAAATTTGGTGCCAACTGATGCAGCAAGAAGGGATAGGTTTGTGCGGGGGTTGAATGTTATGATCACCCGTGATGTGAAGATTACTTTGGATCCAGAGACTACTATGTATGCCCATGTAGTGGACAAGGCCCTTACAGCTGAGGGGGCCGAGGATCAGATATGGAGGGAGAGCGTTGTTAGGCGCAATGCTAGGAGGACGGTGTGTCCTTTTACCGAATCCAGTCGGGGTAGTGGCCCCAGTGAGCAGAAGAGAAAGGCCCCAGATTCTTTTGTTCCTCCTATCTCGGATAGGAGGGCACGGGGTGCTGTAAGTGGCCGTCAGGGCAAGGGTGACAACTGGAGGAGTTTCCCAGTATGACCTTGGTGCAGGCATCTACATCAGGGAGATTTCAGGATCAAGGCCTGCTTTATCTTTGGGGTGTCAATCATTTGAAGAAGGACTGCCCACAAGTCAGGAAAGAGGAGCCGAAGCAGGGCGACAGTCTTGCTCCTGCCAAAGTATTCACCTTGACTCAGACTGAGGCTGAGGCTAGCCCCTCAGTCGTGAAAGGTAAGATTTCTAGTGCTAATTCTTCTTTTACTGCATTGATTGATTCGGGGGCTACTCATTCCATATGTGTCTGCTAGAGTGATAGATCATCTATGTAGACCTAGTGATTTGTATGCTAAGGGATTTCAAACTTTGTGGCTGACTGGTAGTCTCTAGGAGATGGGTTAGAGCATTGCCAGTAGAGATAAATAGTAGAGAGTTTTCTATTGATCTGATTGAGTTGTCGATGGATGACTTCGATATGATCCTAGGGATGGTTTGGTTATCAAAGTACTGGGCAACAATTGACTGCAAGCGCAGGATGGTGACTTTTGAACCAGAAGGGGAGGTACCTTTTGTATTTGTGGGAACAGTTAGTGGACCACGAGTACCTATGATTTCGACACTGAAGGCTAGAGACTTGATGCAGGAAGGTTGCATAGGATTCCTGTAATACCCCAAAATCCCTTATGCAGTTTAATGATTGGATTAGTAGGGCAAGAGGTCTATAATTGATTTATTATGCCATTAAATGACTATATCCATGTTTATGTGAATTATATTATAATACGATGTTAAATGCATGCATGTGGGTCCACATTTCATTATAAGGGCATTTTGGTAATTTGGCCGTTAAGGGCATATTTGTATATTTTGGTGCATCTTTGTGATTTATGGATGAGATCCCATTATTATGTGGATATATTCGAGTTATTCGGCATGAGACGATCTTAGGTTGCAAGTTAGCGGTTTTGTCATAACGGGGTCAATTATTGGGATATTGGATAATGAGAATGATTAATTGATGATATATTGGGAGTTAGTGAGATCAGGAGGAAATTCTGGGAGTATTGACTATTTTGCCCCCCAGGACGTTTTTGGGACCTCGAGCATTAGGATTTTTTTGAGGTTACTTAAGCGTGAAGTAACATGTTAGTAAGAAAACTACGTTCAAACACTTTTCTCTGGCACCCGTTATCCTTTTTGACCATTTGTCGCAATTTTGAAGGAAACTTGGGTTTTAAGAGTCGAAATCAGGAGAGGATCGAGGCATAGTGATCCTAGGAAATATTAGAAGCTTCTTGACCGAAGGATTTAGCAAGAAACAACTTAATGAAAGGTAATCCAAGCTTTAAGTTTTGATTTTTAGAGTTTCTAAGCTCTAATCTGGATTTTGTGTGTTGATGAGTTTTTTATTTGTTTGAGCTTCGGGATTTGATGATTTTGGATTATTAGGATGTTTGGGAACTTTGATTTTTGGATTTGGAGATGTTTAGGTAGGTTTTTGGAAGGATTAAAAGGTGGAAAATTAGGGTTATGGCTGAACTTGCAGGTGGGGTCGCTGCCCTGTTCTTGGGTGCCGCGACCCGAGCATGGTGTAGATGGGCGGTGGAGTTAAGGGGCTTGGGCACTAGGGAAGGAGGGTCACGGCACTTGCTTCAGGCGCCTCTGTCTTGGCTGGGGGCTGCGGGGCTTGAGGGTTTTGAGACCAAAATAGTGTTTTGATCATGGGAACTCAAACCTTAGGCCTCGGGATCGTTCCTACTACCTGATTTAGTAGGATTCGAAATCCTGGAGGCTAGGTCTTGGTTCGGGAACCTTTGTTATTCATTTTATTGATGGAATCCCATATTTGGCTATGACTAGGTGACCGCTAAGGGACTAAAAGGCAGATCATTCTCAAGAGTCGTTCTTTTACTAATTCTTGCTCGAACCAGAGGTAAGTAAACTGTACCCTATACATATAACATGTGTGGTTATTATTGAGGCATGTTGAGTGTGTAAATGTGGGCATTGATTGCATATTAAATGCTTAGAAAATCTTGCTTACTTGTGTATGACACTAATTATTCAGAATCAGCACCGGTTGCGTGTTACTGACCTAAGAGTCAGAAATGGCATAAGCGTCATGAATGCAAAGCCGATAAAATATTAGATCTAATCGACATTGGCATTGAATGACTCATATGGAGCATTAATTCTGGACCGACCCTAAGTTCGATGAAAATTATAAGCGCTTGTCTAGTATATGACTAGTTACTCAGAGCCAGGGGCAAAGGCCTAGGTGACTGTTTTGTCACATGGCTAAGGGAACGGAATCCCACGTTAGTGACTCGATGGTCACTCAGTAGGTTTATGTTGGTGATTATCTCATCAGATACCTATCTCGTTTAAGCTAGTGAAATGATCACTTATTTGTAAAGGGAACGGAACCCACCTTAGTGGCTTTTACAACTGTCACTCCTCTATTTTGGACTAAAAGTCCTGGATGGTTATTATGATCATCGTTTGATATTATATTCTTGCAGTATTGAGTTTTCTTGCTGGGCTTTGGCTCATGGGTGCTATGTGGTGCAGGTAAAGGGAAAGAAAAGCTCACCCATCCTTGAGTGGAGAGCTTAGGTGGTGATATGTACGTATGCGACCGCTTGACCACCACGGCCAAGGAGTTCTCAGGGGAACTAGGGGATTTACCCTATTTTTTCCACTTAGAATGGAGGGTTGTAAATTTTATACTGTAATGACCATTTTGTATCGTAAATAACTTGTAAACATTTTTATGGGCCCATGAACAGTTTTATGTTTTAAATAAAATATATCATTGCCTTTTGATTGGTTTTCCACCTTAACCTATTAATAACACCTAGAAGCACGTTTTTAACCAAAGAACTCGGTTAACGAGTTAAGTACGGTTCAAAGTTCATTGTAACTGTCTTGGGGTAACCAAGGCGTTGTAATTCCTAGTTAACATTGTGGATACCTCTAGGGTTGTATCTGTTGGACCGAGTGAGACTAGATTAGTATGTGAGTTTCCATATTTATTTCCAGAAGATTTGCCAGGGTTGCCGCCACAACGGGAGATCAAGTTTGTTATAGAGTTGGCGCCAGGGGTGGAGCCAGTATCTAGGACACCTTATAGAATGGCTCCGGCAGAGTTGAAGGAATTGAAGATTCAGTTGCAGGAGTTACTGGATTTGGGGTTCATCAGACCGAGTTTCTCACAATGGAGTGCTCCAGTGTTGTTCGTTAATAAGAAGGATGGATCTCTTAGGATGTGTATTGACTACAGGGAGTTGAACAAGTTGACCATTAAGAACAAGTACCCACTACCTAGGATCAATGATTTATTTGACTAACTACAGGGAAAGACAGTGTTTTCCATGATTGATCTCTGGTCAGGTTACCATCAGCTAAGGATTAAAGAGGAGGACATACTAAAGACTGCTTTCCGCACGAGATATGGACACCATGAATTCCTGGTTATGTCCTTTGGACTAACCAACACCCTGACAACTTTTATGGACATGATGAATAGGGTTTTCAAGGACTATTTGGACAAGTTCGTGATTATGTTTATTGATGACATATTGGTGTAATCTCAGTCAGAGACGGAGCATGAGCAGCATTTACGCCTGGTATTGCAGCAGTAGAGAGAGCATAGGTTATATGCTAAGTTCAGCAAGTGCGAGTTTTGGCTACCGCGAGTCACATTTCTGGGCCATATTGTCAGTAAGGAGGGGATTCTGGTTGACCTAAGAAAAATTGAGGCAGTGAGAGATTGGCTTAGACCGAGCAGTGTACCAGAAGTTAGGAGCTTTCTGGGATTGTCAGGGTATTATCGACGGTTTGTTGAGGGGTTCTCTAGGATAGCCACGTCGTTGACTGAATTGACACGAAAGTAGCCTAAGTATGTGTGGACATACAGGTGTGAGAACAGTTTCAAGGAATTGAAGCGGCGACTGATCACCGCTCCAGTATTGAGTTTGCCGTCAGACAATGAGAAGTTTGTAGTTTATTGTGATGCTTCCAGACAGGGTTTAGGGTGTGTGCTAATGCAAGTCAGAAAGGTGATAGCCTACGCATCAAGACAGCCAAAGAAGTACGAGCAGAGATATCCCACGCATGATCTAGAGTTGGCAGCGATGGTATTTGCACTTAAGGTTTGGAGACATTATCAGTATGGTGAGAAGTGCGAAATATACACTGACCATAAGATTTTGAAGTACTTCTTTACTCAGAAGGATCTGAATATGCGCCAGAGACAGTGGCCAAAATTGGTAAAGGATTATGATTGTGATATCCTATACCATTCTAGGAAGGCTAATGTAGTGGCTGGTGCAATGAGTCGGAAGGGCCCAGGACAATTGTTCAGTTCGAGGCAGATATCTGATAAGTTAGCTAAGGAAATGACTAGAGCGAGTATAGAGTTGGTGGTTGGTCGGTTAGCCAACATCACTCTTCAGTCTACACTCATTGAGAGGATCAAGGAAGCGCAGGGGGAGGATCCCTAGTTGAGAGGGCTCAGAGAAAGTTTCTTGGTCGGAGCGGCTAAGGACTTCTCTATCTCAAAGATGGGACTACTGAAGCACAAGGGTCGGATCTGTGTTCCGATGGATTCTGGTATCCAGTGAGAGATCTTGGATGAATCTCATACACTCCCTATTCTTTACATCCAGGTACGACGAAGATGTACCAAGATTTGAGAGCCTTGCATTGGCGGTCGGGAATGAAGAGGGATGTGGTGGAAAATGTGGCTTTGTGCCTAACTTGTCAGTAGGTAAAGGCTGAACATCAGAGGCCAGCAGGGCTATTGCAGCGTCTAGGGATTCCAGATGGAAGTGGGAGGATATCACCATGGACTTCGTGGTTGGTTTGCCGAAAACCGTGGGACAACATGATTCAGTGTGGGTGGTTGTGGATAGGTATACCAAGTCCGCCCACTTTTTGCCTGTTAGGATGACTTATACTGTGGAGCAGTATGTTGAATTGTATGTGAAGGAAATTTTTTGAATTCATGGGGCTCCGAGGTCGATAGTGTCCGACAAGGACCCCACCTTCACCTCTAGATTTTGGGAGAGTCTACAGAAGGCTATGGGCACGCAGTTGGGGTTTAGTACCGCTTATCATCCTCAGACGGATGGACAGTCTGAAAGGATGATTAAGATACTGGAAGATATGTTGCGAGCCTGTGTGCCGAGTTCGACTGCCCACTTTAGTAATCTTCCGGCAGCCTCTGGCTTTTGTAGAACTTGCCGAAGAGGCTGGTCGGTCAATACCGTAATCGGATGAGCTTGGAAGTAAGGCTGCAGCTTCCTTGAGGCCAAAACTAAGCAGTAGGCTAACCTTTCGATGGGGGGATACCTTAATTCTGCTCTGATTAGCCTTTTTCTTACGTAATAGACAGCCTTCTACACACCCTCTTCTTTTCTTACAAGAACAGCACTAGCAGCGTAATCCGTGATTGCCAGGTAGATGAACAAAGTCTCTTTATCGACCGGCTTTGAGAGGATGGGTGGTTGCGCCATATGCGGTTTTAGTGCTTGAAAGGCCTGTTCGCACTCATCTGTCCATTCAAATTTCTTATTGCCTCTGAGTAGATTGAAAAATGGGACGCACTTGTCTGTTGATTTTGAAATAAATCTACTTAGAGCAGCAATCCTCCCGGTCAGGCTTTGGACATCCTTAATCTTCACTGGCGACTTCATCTCGATCAGGGCTTTTATTTTCTCAGGATTAGCTTCAATTCCTCTTGAGTTAACTATAAATCCCAAGAACTTCCCTGATCCTACTCTGAAGGAGCATTTGAGGGGATTTAGCTTCATCCTATATTTATTCAGGATGTTGAAGCATTCATACAAATCCCTTACATGCCCTTCTGCTTTCTTGGACTTAACCAGCATGTCGTCGACGTAAACCTCCATGTTTGCACCGATCAGCTCCTTAAACATGTGGTTGACGAGTCTCTGGTAAGTCGCACCAGCATTTTTCAAACCAAAGGGCATGACCTTGTAACAGTAGAGCCCTGTATAGGTTCGAAAGCTAGTGTGGTCCTTGTCAAGGGGATGCATACTTATTTGATTATACCCAGAGTATGCATCCATGAATGAGAGGATCTCGTGACCTGCAGTGGCATCGACCAGCTAGTCGATCCTCGGGAGTGGGAAACAGTCTTTGGGGCAGGCTTTATTTAGGTCTGCAAAATCCACGCGCGTATGCCACTTGCCATTCCGCTTGGGCATGAGTATGGGATTGGAGACCCACGATGGATAAAACGCCACCCTGATGAACCCATTCTCCTTCAGCTTCTCGACTTCCTCTTTCAAGGCCTTTGATCTGTCTTTGTCGAGCAGCCTTCTTTTTTGTTGCACAGGTGGAAAGCTTTTGTTAATGTTCAGGACATGGCTGATGATTGCAGGATCTATCCCGACCATGTCTTTATGCGACCAAGCAAAGACATCTTGGTTCCTCCTTAAGAACTACACCAGTGCTTGTTTTTTTGTTGTCTCTAAGTTTTTACCGACTTTCATAACTCTGGTCGAATTTTCCTCATCGAGTTGGACCTCTTCAAAGTCCTCGATGGGTCCCACTTTCTCTTCAAAACCCCAAAGTGAGGATCTAAGTCTCTATCCTCACTTTGGGCAACGCCCTATTTGGTGAGATTATCACCTAAGCGAGTTTGAACATCAGTTGTCATTTGCAACTCTTTCCCGGTGGCATCTCTCGATACACCCTTCTTTGCCTTGGTGATCGAGGCATTGTAGCACTCCCTCGCTTCCCTTTGGTTTCCCAACATGCATCCTATCCCTGCGTCCGTTGAGAATTTCATGGCGAGGTGCCATATAGAAGTGATGGCTCGAAGGTCGACTAGAATTAGTCTCCCTATCACAGCATTGTACGCTGAAGGACAATCAACTACTATAAAAGTAGTGAGTAATGTCCTGTTAGCGGGTGCAGTGCCTGCTGTGACTGGGAGTCTAATTGACCCTACTGGGGCGAGCCCTTCTCCGGAAAAACCATAAATGGTTTAGTTGCATGGCTCTAGGTCCTTTACGGACAATTTCATCCTTTCCAGCGATGACTTATATAGGATGTTGACCGAACTTCCTGTATCGACCAACACCCTTTTCACCATCATATTCGCGATTTGTACATCCACGACCAGCGATTCAGAGTGTGGGAATCGCACATGCTGGGCATCGTCGTCAGAGAAGGTGATCAGTTCCTCCTCTGTTCGAGCCTTTTTTGGTGCACGATCCTTGACACTCATCATCTCGATGTCCTGGTCGTGGCGTAGGGTTCGAGCATATCGTTCCCTCGCTTTTCCACTATCTCCTGCAAGATGTGGGCCTCCGCAGATGGTGAGTAGGGTACCTGCCATGGGTGCTGGCTGTAAAGGTGGCGAGCATTGGCGTGCAGGCACCGACTCGTTGCCACCTTGAGCCTCTCACTGAGAACCTCCCGCAGCTCGTACATATCTCCTTAAATGTCCCTGTCTTATCAGGAACTCAATTTCGTCCTTCAACTGGTTACACTCATTGGTGTCGTGCCCGTAGTCGTTATGATAACGACAAAACTTTGTTGAATCTCTCTTGGAGATATCTTTTCTTATTGGTGCGGGTCGCTTGTAGGGCACGCTCGAGCTGGTCGCCTGGTAAACCTTGGCTCGACTTTCAACAAGGGCGGTGTAATTGGTGAATTTCGGTTTGTACCGATTACCTTTGGGACGCTTACTCTCGGAGGTCGAGGGTTCGTTGCTCGCCCTCTTTCCACCATTCTTACCATTGCCATTCCCGTTGCCATTGGGCTTAGACCCGTTGGCGGATTTGGCGGGTTCTTCCTTGGGCCCCTTATCTTTTGCTGGTGATTTTCCTTCATTGGCAATCGCGTCTTCGAGCTTGATGTACCGATCAGCCTGATCCAAAAGCTCCTGGGTACTTTTAACCCCATGCTTCCTGAGGCTACTCCAGAGGGGAGAATGGTGCCTAACCCCAGCAGTTAGGGCCATCATCTTGCCTTCATCGCCCACAGTCTTGGCTCCTGATGCGGCTCGCATGAAACGCTGAACGTAATCCCCCTCTTTCTGGCGTATCTCGACCAGTTGGTTCACCTCGGTGGGGTGCACACGACCCGCGTAGAAATGTCTGTAAAACTCCTTCACGAACATCTCCCAGGATACTATACTTGCAGGAGGGAACTTAAAGAACCACTCCTGGGCGGCATCAGAAAGTGTCGGTGGGAAGATCCTGCAGCGAGCATCTTCAGAGACTTTCTGAATGTCCATCTGTATCTCAAACTTATTAACGTGAGATACCGGGTCTCCATACCCGTCGAAATTTGGCAGAGTTGGCATCTTGAACTTGCTGGGGGTTTCTGCCACAACAATCCTTTGTACGAAAGGGGTGCCTGTCCTCTGATCATACTCGATATGCGATGTCCGCCCCCCGACCAGCTGCTGCACAACCTAGTTCAGGGCATCGATTTGAGCCTGAATGGCTTCCGGAATTGCTGGGACCTTTGGTGTCGGGGGAATGTACTCATCGTGCCTTTCTTGGGGGTCATTGAGTACATCCCTCAAGTCGTCGTCTCTTCGCCGCTGCTCACTGGCTCCGAGCCGGCTAAAAACGTATTTTGTCTGGGCTACCCCCCAGCGTTATGTCCTGCTTGTCGGTCTTCTCTTGGTGGGGGGCTCCTACCTCCACCTCTTTCTTCGTTCCTCCGACCAGCATTTCCTCTGCCTGAGTCGGCCTCATTTTAGCTGTGGCCATCTCTGAACCGTGACTGGCTATGATGCGACCGACTATTTCCTCTATTGCCTCCTTGGGCTGGCATTTCCTGAGCATTAGGGGGAGGCCTACGTTGGTCGGTGGGTCCCCGTGCATTGTCATGCCGTGGGGGGCCCCTGACCACAGAGCCTGTCTCTGAGTTCCTTCTATTGGCAGAAGGACGCTGCCCCCTACTCGGTGGATTCGGCTCTTCACCCCCTGGGCGTCTAGGGCTGCGGGGTTGTTGCCTGGCCCTATTCTACCTTGGGCGCGAGGGATTGCCTCGACCAACCTGGGACAGAGGTTGCGTCTCAAGATCCCTAGGCAGGATATCATCCTGGGGCATAGGCGGCTACTTCGGCCTCTGAGGGCTTGTTGGCTGGAGCGGAGGGCTAGGATTCGGACCCCTTTGAGGTGGCCCGCTTAGGGGTTGATCAGGCTGTGAGGCTGGCGCAGCCTTATTCCTAGCCAACTGGAGGGCTGCTTCAAGGGCTGCCATGGCATCCCTCTACCGACGGTCCATCTCCGCTTGCCGCTCGCTCAACTCTTGGCGCTGGCGCTCTATCTCCCTCTGTTGCAATGCCATTATCTCGGCAGCATTCTCCTGGTTGGCCCTCAGATTGGCCAACTCATCTTGCAAAACTCCAGTGTTGTCTTCAGGGTCTCAGAGTCCAACTCCTCCTCATCAAACTCCAAATGAGGTTCGTCTTCAGCCACATTTGGGGGAGGAGGCTGGGATGGTGCAGCGGCAGCCTGTCCAGTCTTCTTGGTAGTTTTTGCCATTAGATCTTCTTGAGTTCAACTCTCAATGAAAGCACCAGAATGTTGACCCTAGTTTTGGTCAACGACACAGAGTTTAGAAAATGACAGGAAAATAATATAAAGCTTGAGAAAATGATCTAATGGAAAAAAAAAAAGAACACAGAAAATTATAGTGGTTCGGCCCCAGTGATTGGTAATAACCTACGTCCACTTGATACTATTATTAGTATTGGGTTCCAAAGGTGTGATCAAAGAAATAGGGTTCCTGAGTTTCACTGACCTTAGAAGAAGAAAACAATACAAATGATGGATAATAGTACTCTAATTCAGAAAAAGAGGAAATGATCCCCCTCCTTGAGCTATTTCTTATGTATTTATAGGCTCAAGAAGGATTACATGAATCGAATGATAATATCTTTCCTTAATAAACGGATCTTCAGGTCATAATGAAGAGATATTCTCGGATATCATTATAACTGTACAGATCTACATAAATGCACGGAGTACACGACCAATCTGGTCATATATAAAATTTGAACTTTGCATGTAGAAATATTTCTGGTCGATAGGCGAGCAATATCTCTGCCACGTGTTCGGCCACGTGTCGAAAATTCTTGCCACGTCATCAACAGCTGTTTTTTAGATAAACATATATCTTTAATACCTGATAACTTAATTCTAATATTTTAATATATAAAATATTTAAAATTAATTAGTTAACTTATTTTTCAATTTGAATTTGAATCTTTGTAGAAAATATCTATTTTTTAAAAGATCAAACAAAAAAAATATCATATTTCAAAAAAGATATTTTGAGATAATAGAAAAGAACTAATCTTTTTGTATTAATCCATTAAAAAATACATTCAAAATTCGAATTTTAAGAAAAAAATTATTGCAGATTGCGACCAAAGCCCATAATTTAAGAAAAATTAATCGCAGGGCGCGGCTAGTGAAAAAATGGCCATGGCCATAACTCGAAAAAAATTTAAGAAAAATCTATCGCAGGCCGCAGCTAGTGAAATGGTGGCCGTGGCTAGAGCCCAGAAAACACAAATAAAGTAGCGTCGTCGCTATAATGTTAGATGTTTCAAATGTGTGCCTCCTTTGGTCGTGGTTTGCTGCTTAGGTCATGACCCTTTCCCATTGGTTGTTCCTTAGTTGGAAGTAGTTTTTCTTGGATGGTTGTGCTCCCATATTGTAATCGACGTGATTTTCCATTTGTTTGGTCATCTCCTTGTGAGATTTGTGCGACTTTGTTTCTGTCTGACCTGTAGCGCTCTGTCTCATTAACCATTGAATGAATATTCTCCTTTAAAAAAAAGGAGGATGTTAATGGGAGGGGTAATTAGATCAAATAATTACAAAATGACATTTTTTGGGATAGGTAGTTATGGGGCATATATAATAATGAGATTTTTTTTGAAACAACCAAAAAGTAATAAAAAATATTATTTTTACTGTAGCTTGAAATTTTTTACATTTGTACAGAACAAAACTTCAAAAGTATAGAAATACTACTTGCTCTCTCTCTCTCTCTCTCGCAGGCTTCAACTCGTCCTCTCTCAGGCGGCACCCACGGTGATTTTTTTCCTGAAACAACATCAACCTCAAACAACAGCAAAACCACAGACCAGACCTCTCTCAGGTGACCCACAATGATTTCGATTTCAAACAACAGCCAAACTCGACCTGAAACAACAACAAAACTACAGAACATTTCAATTTGAAACACACCCCAACTACATACGATCTAGATCTGAAAAGCAACACCACAACGACAACAGATCTCAATCTGAAAAAAAAAATCACAACTACAACACGATCTCGATCTGAGAAAGCAGCAACATCAAAACACCATAGTTGCCAGCGATCTGGATCTGACAACAACAACAGCAAAATCTAAAACATTGTTGTTTTCGGGTTGTTGGCATGTTGTGTTAATGTTGTTGTCAATGATCCTAGCATACAACCTGCACAGACAGGTAAACAATGCAAGATCAACATAAAATCAACATTAAGTCAACAACGATCTCTAATGGTGATGGTGTTGTTGCTGTGAAAATTTGAAGAAGAATAAGAAGAAAAAATAATGAAAGAAATAGATGGAGAGAGAGGGAGAGAGTTTATGTTTCTTTGTGTTGATGATAGTTTTTTTTATTTTTTTTAATTATATATTGCATTGTTTTGGTGTTGAGACAGTGTTGCGAAACTGAAATATGGGACAACATTATCAAAACATTAGAGAAATGATCAAACAACTCAACATAAATCCTAAAACAAGACTTAAGCAACAAAACAAAAACATAAAATGAATCATCAACATGAGATCAACACGAAAACAATAGGAAAACTGAAAAATAACAAAATAAATCAAATCAAATGCAACAACAATAACAAAAATAAATCAAAAGATGAAAGCACCAACAAAACAACTTATAAACAACTAAATATCAACATAACCATTAAAGATCTACAGAAAAAGTATTGAGTCATAAAACCCATTTAACGCCCTGGGTAACCAAGACCGTTACACTGTGTATTTAAAATGGTGCAAGACTTGCTAATCAAGTTGTTTGAACATAAATGTGATTCTAAAGTCAATTAACAGGTTAGGGTTAAAAGATTTCGATCATAAATGGTTAGTTTTCATTAAAAAAAATGTTTGGTACATGGGATCCCAAAAACAAGGTATAAGTGGTAAATACAACTCCCAAAAGTCGATACAACAAAAGCCAGTTTAATGGTAAAATACAAATTTAGAGCTCTATTCTTGTAACTTTCCCTCAGCCATGGCAGTCGAGCAGTTGACGATGTACACTTTGCCCCCAAAGCTCTCCAACTCATATCACCACAAAATTCTACTGAGTCACCACCCCAAAAAAGCTACAAAGTATCCCTCAAAAATCCAGCCAAATTCATCCTAATCATCTAAGTTCTCAGCAAAACACAAATAAGATCCTTACCTCAATTGTTGCTTGAATCCTCAGGGACTTCCTGCCCTCTACCATCTTCAATTCCTGAATCCTTAAGCTTCAATTCCAGATTTCCCCCCAGCTTAAAATCTAGCTCCTCCTTCATCACTTCAAAGCCTTTAACATAAGAGAGAGAGATAGAGAGAGAATTCATGTAAGAGGAAAGGGAAAGAGTGTTTGAGGTCTTCCTAATGATTCTAGTGGGTTCTAATCATTCTTAGAGCCTCAGCTGAACTCATCCTTTATCTAAAAAAAGACTAAACTGTCCCTTAGTTAGCACAACCCTTCCTATTGCCTCCAAGGGCATAATTATCATTTATCTCGATCCCTGCTAATTCCTCAAGTGTTCCTACCATTCACCAAGTATTACTGCGTGTCCAATTAATTACCAAATACTTATTAATTATTCAATAAATCCCAAAATATATTCCAAGTTTCCAAAACACCCCTAAGCTCACCCCGAGTCGGGTATTAAACGCCGTTGTGAATATTTTGCTAATCAGCTCACTAGGATCGTCTCGAGCCATAAACTACCAATATGTCCACACAATAATGTGGTCTCAATCATTTATCACATATAATCACATTTATGCCCTTAATGGGCCAAAATTACAAATATGCCCTTATAAACAGTAAAGGGCCCACATGTATATCTAACAGGCATATAATATATTCACATAATCATATAAATCATGCATGCCACATAGTCACGCATTTAACCAATTAAACACACATATATCCAATTATGCCCTCTTGGCACGCTAATCAAGAAACTAAACCCTATTAACATTTTTGGGTCATTACAACTATCCCCTTCTACTAAGAATTTCGTACTCGAAATTTACCTGAATAAATCGGGGTACTGATTCTGACTCAAGCTCCCAGGTCGTTTCCTCGACCTTTCTATTCCTCCATAATACTTTGACTAGAGGAATCGTCTTGTTCCTCAGAACCTTATCCTTCCTATCTAGGATCTGCACCAGTTGCTCCTCATACGATAAATCTGTCTGTAACTCCAGGTCCTTGTTTCTCAACACATGAGTCGTATCTAAGACATATTTTTGAAGCATAGAGATGTGGAATACGTCGTGAACTCCTGATAACGATGGTGGCATGGCCAATCTATAGGCTACCTGTTCGATCCTCTCCAAGATCTTAAAAGGTCCTATGAATTTAGGGCTCAACTTGCCCTTTTTCCCAAATCTCCTCACCCCTCGCAATGGTGAAACTCGTAGAAACACGTGGTCCCCTACCTGGAACTCCACATCCCTACACCTAGGATCAGCGTAGCAATTCAGTCTGCTTTGCGAAGCGAGCATTCGAGCTTGGATCTTCTTAATAGCTTTGTTAGTCTTTTGAACCATCTCCAGTCCCAAATACCTCTCTCACTCAACTCATCCTAATGAATGGGCAATCTACATATCCTCCCATACAACATCTTGTAAGTAGCTACTCCAATCGTTGATTGATAACTATTGTTGTATGAAAACTCAATCAACGGGAGGTACTTACTCCAAGACAAGTCTAATGCACACGCTCTAAACATGTATTCCAATACCTGAATTATCCTCTCAGACTATCCATTTGTCTGAGGATGAAAGGTTGTACTAAACTTCAATTGAGTACCCATAGCCTTCTGCAAACCACTCAAAAACTTGGAGGTAAATATGAGATCCTGGTCCAATACTATAGATTTAGGAACCCCATGAAGATGCACAATCTCCCTGACATATAACTCTGCGTACTGATCTACAATATAGGTCATCCTCACTGGTAGAAAGTGAGTTGACTTGGTGTATGTCTATTATCACCCACACCGAGTCATGTAGCCCCATTGTCCTGGGTAAACCTCCCACGAAATCCATGGTAATGTCTTCCCACTTCAACTCGAGAATACCCAAAGGCTGTAGCAACCCCGCTAGTCGTTGGTGCTCAGCCTTCACCTGCTGATAGGTTAAACACTTAGCCACGTACTCAACTACGTCCTTTTTCAACCCAGGCCACCAATATAAAGTCTGTAGATCCTGATACATCTTCGTGGTGCCTGGATGGAGTGAGCATGGTGTAGTATGGGTTTCATCAAGTATCTCTCGTCTAATACCCATATCCATCGAAACACAGATCTGATCCTTGTACCGTAATAAACCCATCTCTGAAATGGAATAATCCTTAGCCACTCCAGCTAGGACATTCCCTCTAACCTCCTGCAACTGTGTATCATCCATCTGACCCTCTCTTATCCTCTCTAGAAGGGTCGACTGTAAGGTAATATTGGCCAACCGGCCCTCAACCAACTCTATCCTCGCTCTAGCCATCTCCTCTACCAACTCCTTTGATATCTGTTTAGAGCTAAATAACTTTCCCAGGCCCCTTCGGCTCAGCGCATCTACCACTACATTGGCTTTCCCTAGGTGGTAAAGGATATCACAATCATAATCCTTTACCAATTCCAGGCAACGTCTCTGTCTCATATTCAAATCCTCTTATGATCGGTGTACATCTCGTACTTCTTTCCATACAAATAATGCCAAACTTTTAGTGCGAACACCACCACTGCCAACTCTAGATCATGGGTAGGATATCGTTGCTCATACTCCTTCAGCTGTTTTGATGCATATGAAATAACCTTCTCATTCTGCATCAACACGCATTCCAGCCCCAATCTCAATGTGTCACAGTACACTACAAACTTTCCTCCCTCTGAAGGAAGACTCAACATAGGAGCGGTAATCAATCATCGCTTCAATTCCTGGAAGCTATTCTCACACTTGTCCGACCAGATGAACTTCAGATTCTTCCGTGTCAATTTTGTCATTGGTGCGGCAATCTTCAAAAACCCTTCCAGGAACCGTCTGTAATATCCCGCTAACCCAAGGAAGCTCCTAACCTCTAAGGCGTTCCTTGGCCTCTGCCAATCCCTAACTTCCTTAATCTTGGCTGAATCTACCTTAATCCCATCTCCACCAACAATATGTCCAAGGAATGTCACTTCTGGTAACCAGAACTCGCACTACTTAAACTTAGCATACAACCGATGCTCTCTCAATCTTTGTAATACCTGTCAGAGATGCTGCACATGCTCTGCCTCTGATCTGGAGTAAAACCAAGATGTCGTCGATGAAGACAATCAAAAACTGATCTAAGAAGTCCTTGAACACCCTGTTCATTAGATCCATAAATACTGCTGGGGCATTGGTCAAACCAAATGACATGACCAAGAGCTCATAATGCCCATACCTCGTTCGAAAGGTCGTCTTCGGAATATCCTTGTCCTTGATCCTCAGCTAGTGATAACCAGATCGAAGATCAATCTTTGAGAATGTCGTCTTTCCTTGTAGCTGATCAAATAGGTCATCGATCCTTGGTAAGGGGTACTTGTTCTTGATGGTCAACTTGTTCAACTCCTTGTAGTCTATACACATTCTCAGAGTCTCATCCTTCTTTTTCACAAATTAAACTGGAGCACCCCATGGCGAGAAGCTAGGTCTAATAAACCCCAAGTCCAAAAGCTCCTGCAACTGTATCTTCAATTCCTTTAACTCTGCCGGAGTCATTCTATATGGTGCCCTTAACACTGGTTCTGTACCCGGGGCTAACTCGATGATGAACTGAATCTCCCTGTCTTGCGACAATCCTGGTAAATCCTCAAGAAACACATCCAAGAACTCGCGTACCAATCTAGTCTCACCCAGCTCCACCAACAAAACTTTAGTGGTATCCACTACACTAGCTAGGAAACCTATACAATCCCTTTGTAATAGATCCCTAACCCTCAATGTTGATATCATGGGTATGCAGAGCCCATGCACATCACCCACGAAAACAAAGGGATCCTCACCCTCAGGCTCAAAGGTCACCATATTCTTCCTGCAATCTATAGTGGTCCCATATCTGACTAGCTAATCCATCCCCAAAATCATATCAAAATCATCCATACCCAACTCAATCAAATCTACTGATAGTTCCCTACTATCTACCATCACTGGTAGTGCTCTAATCCATCTCCTAGAAACTACCAGTTCCTCTGTAGGCAGTATAGTCCCAAACCCCGTAGTATAGTACTCACAAGGTCTACACAATCTATCAATTACCTTACTAGAAACAAACAAATTTATAGCACCAGAGTCAATCAATACAGTATATGAAGAGCCAGCGCTAGAAAGTTGACCTGCCACTACCGAGGGACTAGCCTCGGCCTCTGCCTGCGTCAAGGTGAACACTTGAGCTGGAGTCAAGCTATTCACCTTCCTTGGTTCCTCTTTCTTCAATGTTGGGAAATATTTCTTGAGGTGTCCAACCACCCCGCACAGGTAACAAGCCTTTGCCCGATATTCGCCCGGATGACGCTTCCTTCATCTCGTGCACTTTGGATAATTTATCCATGTCTCACTGCCTCCCTGGCAGCCACCCTGAGCACCCCGACCCCTCCTATCAGGACCAATAGTGGTCAAGGTGTCAGGGGTCTTCCTTTTTAGATCATTGGGGCCTTCGCCCCTACAGACCCTGTATATAGAGGCACTGCCCTGCAAACATCCCGTCTCGCAATGTTCTCCCTCCAGATCTTATTCTCTACCTCCTCAGCGGTAAAAGCCTTCTCAACAGCCTAGGCATAAGTCATCTGCCCAACATCTGATGTGATCCTCACAACCTGGGCTACCATAGCATTAAGCCCTCAAACGAACCTGTCCTGTGTAGCTGCATCTGTAGGCACTAAGTCTGATGTAAACTTCGCCAACCTATCAAACTTTAGGGCATACTCAGTAATTGTCATGCTGCCCTGTACCAACCCCATAAACTCATTCACCTTTGCTACCCTGATGGCAACGTTGTAATACTTTTGGTTGAACATATATTTGAACCCATCCCAACTCAAAGTAGAAACATCCCGAGTCTGTGATGCCACCTCCTACCAAATACGGGCATCCTCTCTAAGCATATAGGTGGCACAGGCCACCCTGTCATTACCTTCCACCCTCATAAAATCCAGGATGGAGGTAATCATACTCATCCACTGTTTAGCCTTCAGTGGGTCTGGTCCTCCCTCAAAGGTTGGAGGATGCTATCTCCTGAACCATTCATAAAGTGGCTCCCACTTGTTCCCAACCTCAGGTCGTTGTACAATTGCTGCCACAGCAGGTGGCACAATAGGTGCAACACTCCATGACAGAGCCTCCTGTCTCAAAAGACGAATATGCTGTTCCTAACTTTGTAACCTAGCTTGTATATTAGCAAGTATCTGCTGCCAGTTCTCAGGGACCGGCGGAGGTTCTGGCCTTGCGCATCATCTCTAGCCTCGACCCCTGTGCCGGCTAGTCATATTGATCACCTTGGACGCATAATTATCCAAGTTTATATGCAATCAACGACTCGACAGTCAAACAATGATGACAGGTTAACATTATTTCCATGGTCCATCATCGAAACTCAACCCACAATATGCAACCAAGATGCAAATAAGCATTTAAACATTCATTCACATACAGTAGCAACGCTAATAAGCACGCCTTAACATATTCACATAGCAGTCAAGGGCCAGGCTCTATCAGTATCTCATGCTCCCTATTCATCATGCAACAAAGCATTTATATTTCATTTAAGCATTTAAGCATGTAAACACATATATATAGTTACCAAATCCTGAGTCGAGCTTGTCTTTACCGGCGAGTGTACATGCCCAGCCAGTCTTCAGGAACCCTTAAACCTAGACCGCTCTGATACCAAGTTGTAACGCCCTGGGTAACCAAGATCGTTATACTGTGTATTTAAAATGGTGCAAGACCTGCTAAACAAGTTGTTTGAACATAAATGTGATTCTAAAGTCAACTAATAGGTTAGGGTTAAAAGATTTCGATCATAAACGGTTAATTTTCATTAAAACAAATGTTTGGTACATGGGATCCCAAAAACAGGGTATAAGTGGTAAATACAACTCCCAAAAGTTGATACAACAAAAGCTAGTCTAATGGCAAAATACAAATTTAGAGCTCTATTCTTGTAACTTTCCCTCGATTGTGGCGGTCAAGCAGTTGACGATGTACACTTCGCCCCCAAAGCTCTTCAACTCATGGCTGGTCCAGTTTCCCTTTGCCTTTACCTGCACCACATAGCACCCGTGAGCCAAGGCCCAACAAGAAAACCATAAACAACAAACACATATAGCAGTAGTAGCATTTAATCAACCTTAATCCAACTAGTTCAATTATTCAACAGAGTACAAGCATTAAGCTAAACAATGGTAAACATATATTCTCAAGCGTACATCTCAATCATCAATACAAATGTTCAGGGTCGGCGTCCTTAGGCTGAGCCCTCTATTTATCTAGCTGACCCTGGCTCGCTTAGGCCGAGCTGGGTTCAGTATGCTTATCATCAGCCCCGACACCCTTAGGCCGTACATTCATATAATGCATAACAACCATACAATCACACAATACATATATTACATTACTGAGAACCTCAATCCCGTTCACAACCACATGGGTGCAGTTTTCTTACCTCGAATCCCGAGCAATAAATTAAGAGCAGTCCTGAGCACGTTCCTCGGTCCCGAGCCTTAGCGATAACCCTAGTCACAATAACAATGGGTAACTATCAATCTCTACTCCAAATAAATGTTTAGGGAACAATTATTAGCTTTCGGGACCTCGAATTCTACCAAATCGGGTAGTAGAATTCGTCTCGAACGCCTGGGTTTGAATCCCCGAGCCTAAAAACTAGCCTAGGTCAAATTTTTCTAGGCGGGCCGCGACCTGGTCTTGGGGGTCACGGCGGGCCTCAAGTCAGAGGCACGACCTCTTGCATCTGGGGGAGGCGGGCCGCGCCTTGTCCCCCTAGGGTTGCGGCGCACCCTCAAGTCAACAAGCCCTCTTAGGGCATTCTAGGCACGCACGCCACGACGCCCATGAGCTGGGTCACGGCGCGCCTCTGCGAACCCAGAATTCCCTAGGTTTTCTCAGCATTTCACCCAGCCACAACCTCAAAATTCCCATCCAATTATACTCCTAACTCCAACCAATTTTAGAAACAAGTCTAGGACTCTCAACTACAAAGTTTAAGTACACTATATCACCACAAAATTCTACTGAGTTACCACCCCAAAACAACTACAAAGTATCCCTAAAAAATCCAGCCAAATTCATCCTAATCATCTAAGTTCTCAACAAAACAGAAACAAGATCCTTACCTCAATTTTTGCTTGAATCCTTAGGGACTTCCTGCCCTCTACCAGCTCCAATTCCTGAATTCTTAAACTTCAATTCCAAATTTCCCCCCAGCTTAAAATCTAGCTCCTCCTTCAGCACTTCAAAGCCTTTAACATAAGAGAGAGAGAGAGAGAGAGTCGTTACAACCCAGATCAACATAAGTAACACCAGAACAACAATAGTCCAACAACAAAAAAGAAAATAAGAAATCACACAACAATCACACATAAACAACACAACAACAGATCAACAAATAAGAAATTAGTTTTGCTTGCATTAGCTCCTGTGCTTCCTTAAAGCTTATTCGTATTTATGATTTCTTTTTGAATCTATGAGTTTTCCATGAGAGATGATATATACATGGGTATTTATGAATTTTTGGAGGTTCAATAAAAGAAAGAAAGAGATAAAAATGTGAACTTTTGACATTTTCAATGCAAGAATGACCAAAAAGACTCACATCTGACTTTTATGAATAAATATTATAGAAAAAATATATATAAAAAATAATTAAAAAAAGCATTTCACTTATACTTTTTTTTTTAATGAAAAGCAACCCAAATAAATTAAAAAATAATGATCAAATATGTAGTGCAACTAATAAATGTAATTGTGTAAAAAAAAAAAAAAAGGAGTAGAGAGAAGAATGAGAAGAGTGTAGAAAAAAAGTGTAAAAACTAAGAGGATTGTTAGGTTGAAATTTAAATATTAAAAAATACAATATCATTACAAATTAAATTGGTTAGACAAATTAGTATAATTGTAACATGTAAACTTAATCTACCGTATTAAAAAAAAAAAGGTAAACAGTAAAAAAAAAAAAAAAGTAAAAACTGCCGTAATGCATTAAATATTGTGTCATTTTTGGCATATATGTAAAATTTATAATAATTATAATATGCGATATTTCACTTTGACAGCTACATCTCTGACTATTTTTTAGAGAGAACTTTCTAAGCTCTGAAATTTCTGTCGATGAGAAAATGGAGTCACCTTCGTCGTGTGGAGCTCTAAACGCTTTGATATCAATTCTCTTTCCGTCGAGATCCAACACTTGTGATTTCGACGAAAGCCCTAGGGATTTGCTCAAGGACTTGGCCGCCAGAGAATTCAATGCTTTTCTTTGGATTTCTCTCTTAACAATCACTGCTCTGCTTATTAGGAGAGTCTTTAAACTTTTCCAATTATGGTCCAAAGGCAGTCGGATTCCTGGGCCTCCTTGCCCTTCCTTTTATGGCCACTGCAAACTCATCTCCCGCGAAAACCTTACCGGTTAGTTGACTGTTCCCCAACACTGGTTGCTGTTTGGTTACCTAGAAAATTACCTGCAAACTAAATTTTGGAATAAGTAATTTTGTAATCTATCTTGTGCTTCCCTGAATTTTTTAGACTTTTTATCGGATTCGCACGAGAAATATGGATCAGTTGTGAAGCTATGGTTGGGTCCGACTCAGCTTTTAGTTTCTATAAAAGAACCGAGCCTTATAAAAGAGATGCTTTTTAAGGCTGCTGATAAGTTGCCTTTGACTGGGAGAGCGTTTAGTTTGGCTTTTGGACGATCCAGTCTTTTCGCTTCCACCTTCGATGAGGTATGAGCGTTATTTTCTACAATTTCTGACTACTTATGGAGTTTTAGAAGTCTGTTCACTTTCCAAAATCCATTTGGTTGAAGAACTGAATCAATTATTGGCTTAATATGAATGACTTGGAACCTTATTGTAATCTTTTGAGGGAGGAGATTATAATCTGTGCTCATGGTTTACTCTATGCTTCAGGTTTAGGATACTATTTTTGTTTATTTTGTAAAAAACAAGGTTTGAATTGCACAGAGATAGCTTATTCGGAAAAAATACAAGGATCAAACTCGTATTTTTCCAAATATCAAAATCATATATTAATTTTTCTTTTATGTGCAATTACTTACCTCTTATTCATTTGGTTATTGAGTCTTGTATGGTGGATGCTTATCTTTTGATTCCCTTAAATAAGTATACATGTTTACATTATATATTATATTAGTAATGATTTTTCAGATAAATTAGATTTTTTTTTCTTTCCTTAACCTTCTATTTTTGATATGTCGAATCGTTATATATTACATTTAACCTACTTTTAGTGTTGAATAATAACTGCAACCCAATTTGGGTCATTAATTAGTATTCTAGACTTGGACCCATACTCTTAATTTTGGATCGTCAACTTTCAAATTCTACTATGCTGAATTTATTTTCCTCTATTTTCAAATTCTATATCGTTCAAACTAAACAAAGTTCGAATGCAAGTCTTTAGATATTTTGAAACCACGGGTTAAATCACAGAATTGGGTTACTGAGAGCTATTGATGGGATCAATGCTTATTTGTATTTTCTTTAACAAGCCAGAAGTAAATCCTTGTATTACCGTGTAGGTGCAAAAGAGAAGGGAAACTTTAATGACAGAATTAAGTGAAAGATTGCTAGAGAGAGCAAATGTGATTCCTAAAAAGGCCGTGGAACGCATAATGGAGAGGATAAATAGGTCCATGGCTAAAGGGAGTGTTGATTGTAAAATGGTTTCTCAAAATATGGCGTTTACCATATTGGGAACCTCACTGTTCGGAGATGCATTTTTAGCTTGGTCCAAGGCCAATGTCTATGAGGAGCTCCTTATGATGATTGCAAAAGATGCATGCTTCTGGGCTTCATACAATATTACTCCCTTCTGGAAGCGGGGATTTTGGAAGTACCAGCATTTATGCACAAAGCTGAAATGCTTAACTCAGGACATTGTTCAACAGTGCAGAAGAAACTACAAGCTGTTTCATGTCATGGATCAGGACCACTTCAATGAAACAGCATATACAGGAAAGTATGCAGCATACGGTGCTTCATCTTGCTCCAATGGTTTGATGCCAAATAAATTTTTCTTTCAAGAGTATAAAGGCCATCATGATGCGGGAAAAGATGAAGCATCTGGTAATATTATGGGCATGATGTTTCATGGATGTCTTACCACGACAGGCTTGATTAATAATATCTTGATGAGACTTGTTACACACCCAGAAATACAAGATAAGGTACCTTTTTCTTTTCTTTTATCCTTCTCAAATTAGTTTTGTGCCACTTGTTGCCTAAGAATTTGTGAAGTTTAGTGGTCGTTCTATCAGAATGTGTGCCATTTAATAGGGCAAATGCCTCCTTTTTTCTTTTCTTTTTTCTTAAATATATTTGCTTAATTTCAAAACATTTATCATCCTTGAGGCTCCATGATTCCATTTTGAATTTAAAGCCCGGTTTACCCCAACTCTCTTAGTTGAAATAGTTTTTCTTTTAATTGTTTTATATTTACGTTTGAATGATTCCTTCTTTACGTGTACTATACCTTATAAATTAATCTCTAGTATACAGACTTGTCTTGACTTCCTTTATATACAAAAGTTCATCCATTATGTTCTTTCCCTCTGCTACTAATCTAATGAGTGTATGCAGTTGAAAAAAAAAATCATATTCCAGACATTGGTTTAAGTATATATTTTTGCATTTATTTATAGACACTACTCTACAATCACATCTCCTTCTGTTATAACTTTTTGTGAAGGTTTCATCTTGTATTCAAAATTACATACCTTTGAGGTTTGGTATTCTTTTTGCATGCGCCACCAGTCAAACTGGAGAGACCTGTTTGATTAATTCCTATAATCCATTACCATATGGGAACAATGCTAACTTAAAATGTTTAGTTCTTCATCCAAGTAATCCCATTCTCTTTGCTTTCATGCTTTGTGCAAGAAGTTGAAGCTACAGAGGTTCTAATCTGAATCAAAATGAGTTATACTACTCTTGTTTGTTGCTTTTTGCAGGAAAGCATTAGAAATGTTCTGTTTCTTTGGTCATTATGTTCTCCATTAAGTTGCTATTTTTTAATTCTCATCTTTATCTCTCAACAGATTTACAATGAAATAATCATGGCTCAGGAAAATTCAACCATGCCAGAGGAACAAAATGTTGATAAGATGATCTTATTGTTGGCAACTGTTTATGAATCTGCCCGTCTTCTTCCTGCTGGGCCTTTGCTTCAGAGGTGTTCTTTGGAATGTGGTAACATTGCTTACTTCTTTACAACAAGCATAATTTGGTGTACCAGGATATGACTTACATGTGGTGTCGGTGTCTGCTAATGGACATTTAACTTGCAGACATCTATCATATGTGACAGAAATATTAAAAAAATTTAAACCATCATTTTTAATCATCTATGGTGCACCTCTGAATAAGTTGCTCTTGCTGCTGAACTTTTGTGATTATGGACTATTGCTGGAGATTGCATGAAATAAAGGGGGTAATGAGTTGAAGAAAATGCTTGGATAAACAAAATTACCATGTTTTAATGATGAGATTCATTTATAAATGCTCATGTTATCTCCGGCAGTTTTTCTCATGGTTGATTTTCATGTCACCTAGTCTATGTCATGAGTTGATTGAACAGATTTTGAGATCTCATAATTTTAATAACCATTGTGGATGAAATTCATCACCATTTTGATAAAAGTCCATCACTGATAGAAACTCCTCATATTTTCCTTTATAAATGTTGAGAATGTTTCTGAAGTTGGGTTAATAGTGGGGGCCTTTTGCGACTAGTCTTGAATGTGCTGTGAATTTTTTCTTTTCATCTTCAGCTCCTGTTTACAATTATTGAATGCATACTGTTACGATTGCTCCAATTTTATTGTTACTAGTTGTGCATTAATCTTACTTTTCTTTTCTCTTTTTTGAAGACTTGAATCTTGAAAGTGGTGTGGCCATACCAGCTGGAGCAGTGCTGGTCGTGCCTGTTCAGCTGGTGCAGAAGGATGGTTTAAGTTGGGGAAGTGATGCTAATGAGTTTAATCCTTATCGATTCTTGTCAAAAACTAGAAAGAGATCTGACTTGGTGCTCAATACATCCTTTTCAGGTTTGACTTGATTGACCTATAGAATTTGACTTGTTACTTTATTGTGTAGAATCTAGCTTTACTTGAGTTAATACTAATTCTAGTTTCCATAATGGACAGTTGAGGTTTAAAGTTGTCATAGCACCAACAGGACTAACATAGCATTAGAACCTAAAGTTTGAATGCTCCATTATTAACAATAAATTGCTATAATTATTTTTGGCTGTAGATGAAGCAGCAGATCTGGGTGAGAGCCCTTTTGTTTTGAATGATCCAAGCAAAAATGCTGCATTTCTTCCTTTTGGTTCCGGCATACGTGCATGTGTGGGCCAGAGATTTGTAATCCAAGGAGTGGCAGCATTGTTTGCATCATTGCTTAAACTATATGAGGTTTTTTTCTATGACTTATTTATTGGAGAATTTGATTTTTATAATATGTTATCCAGATAGGGTTTGATTATAATTATTAAATCAATGTATGCATATTTCATTTCTTCATTGGAATTGATGACCAGACATTTCATTCTTCCTTTAGGATTTTGCTAAATCTTTTTGCAGAATCACCAAGTAGGAAAAACAAGGGACTGGCTTGAAAATGACAGTTGGACCTACCCTAGTATTTTAAGATGGATTGCTTCACCAATTTTATATAACTAGCTTGATATCTAGACAGTTGAACTAGTGCACTGATACTGAAATCCGTAATAGTTTGGTCATAAATAAATATTAACTTCTCTAAGATGTAAAATTAGGGGTAAGGGTTTGTTAGTTAGCTATTTTCCTACCTACATATAAATTTTATGTATTCAGTGTACCAAAAGCAGAAACATATAAACAACTTGTTTTTAAATTGACAGTTCTTATGGGTATGTTGCTGCCTATATAAAAGGACTTTCACTTTATTCTAGTCCAGACATAAATAGAATTAATGGTTCTTCTCCTTCTTCTTCCTTGCCCTTCTGTTGCATCCTCTTGTTTTTGTGGTCATGCATTAGTTTATCCTAATATGACATTGGCTAGCCTGAATAGTCAAAATGGGTCTACGGTTTACTTTTTTTTTTTTTCTACCATGCATATTTTCATGACCGACTCCACATAAAGACATACCATAAACGATATCTATGTTAGGAATTCAGTTGCAGATGTGCTCATCCTTGTACAATAAACCTGACCTTTTACTTGTTGATGATCTTGAAGTCTAAATGCTCCTAATTTTATTTATTTATTTTTTTGGTTTGAATTCGAAACTACAGATAAAGCTCCAGTCCGAAGCCCAGAATAACCCAAAACCAAAAATGATTAACTGTGGGTTTCATCTTGTTCCGAGAACAGAGATCATTTTCACAAGGAGGAACATCTGAAAGAACTTTCCATAAACAATAAGCAATCTTTTGGATAAAAATTTATACTACAGTTCATGTGCTCATTTCTTCTGCATTTTCGGTTTGACATTAGAAAGATGTTATGTCTATCTTTGGTACCACGTTGCTTCCTTTTCGGTCTATTTTTGAATGCCTGATGAGGGAAGCGCACAGTGTGGCTCATTTGCTGACTCGGTTGGGTTGGGAGGATATTACATGAGTCTCAACTGCGGCTCTGTTTTTTTCCCCCTCTTTTTAAAATAGTTCAGGTGCTGTCATGTATGCTTTTTTTTTTACCTACTGTTTTTTTAAGCACTCTGGAGCTATTGTTGTTACAGCAGAGACCTGTTTTCAGTTCCCTCATTTGAATTTGCAACCTTTTTTTTGGGAAGGATTATTTGACCCTTTTTCACTCCTTAAAAGGATTTTTCGAATAATCATCACGAATATGTATAAATATAGAATTGGTTGTTGTATTGTACCACTAAGTGAAGTTGTGTATATTTTCAAGATAAAGTTGTGTTTGTGCTTTATGTATGTTGGTGCTAATTGCGGTGTAATGGTCTATATGTGTAAATTTATTCTGGGAAGAGCCTGACACTGCCTTGTCTATTATTCAAGACTTCTAGTACAGCCTTATGGCTTGTGTGGGAGACAGATATGATTATTGATTATTACACACATAGTCCTAACAGTTTAATCTAATTAATAATATTTATTTTAGATAAAACTCACATTTTAAAAAACGTCATGGTATACACGTATCATTTCTCTTATTAAAATACACTAATACTTACAAATTTTATGAGAAAATTCGTTAGAAGAAGGAACTAATATCGTCCAATTCTTTCTTGGGTGGATTGGGTAAGATTCTCGAAGGCTGAGAGGGTCAAATCGCACAAGACCTTACTCTTATTTGAATGTATATTTTGTTGTCTTTTTAGATGTTGGTTACCAACCAATTACAATAAGTATTTCTAAACTTAAACCTACTTATTTTCTCAATAAAATAAGACCTTAAATTTATTATTCACTCCACTTTTTACTTTATTAAGAGTTTTTGAGAGAATTTTTAGTGACTTAAGTCTCAATTTAAGAATTGAGATTATTCACTTGACCTTATAATTAATTATACAATATATTTTTACTTTACTCTATAAATATATATAGTGATTCTAGTGTAGGGTGTAACTTTAGTCCTTACTGATAGGATATTTTTTTTCTTTGGCATATAACTTAATTTTTTTTATACGACAGTGTGCATTGCAGCTATAGTAGATAATTTATTATTTTTTTTAGAAAATTCTGAATAGTTTAGAGTGTCAAAATTAGGAATTAAGATTCAAAAAGTTTATTTTACCTGCGTGTTCGGGTCAATTTTTCTGAGCACGTGGAGTTTCCTAAAATAGAAACTTTGAATGTGGTTCTCTCTCTACGCTTTCACTTTACCATCCTTTGTCTTTACCTCCTTGTTGACTTAATCAACTTTTGGGAGAAACTTCTTCCACGTTTGGTCTTTGACAAGAACTAATGGTGGGTACCTGCAAGAAAATTCTCTGATGCTTAAGTCACTTCTCACTCTCTATATTGACAGAGTAACAATATCATAAAGACTTGGAAAGAACTCCCCTTGACTCGAAGGAAGTCAATTATTTATAGCTAAAGAATGGAAGGAAGAGTTAAGAAAGACTTATTGTTATTGGTCCACGTGTCCACCCTTAGTTCCATTTCCCGCCAAGTTCAATCGAATTCCCTCGAGCCTACTCAAGTTGGTTTTCTTTGTGCAGAGGCCGAAGCCTCTACCTCTGCTTCACTTTTTGCAGGCATTCCTTTAACTATTTGCTTTAATGAAACGCGTGTTTTAACGTTTCCATGCACATAAACAAATACTCATTCTCCCATTATTAATCATGTGATTTGTCATGTTTCTTCTAACATTTAATATACAAATGGTTAATAATACTTATAAGTGGAAAATAATTAATCAGAGGACAAAATACCCTCACAATTGCCCCTCGTCCTTAACCGCAAACTATCTCTTGTTTACTTAAGGACAAAGTTCAACCGCTAAATACCTCCACTCAAGTGCTTTTCTATGCACGTCTAATCGCATTTATGATTTCCCGCTTTTATATTGGATTTAGTCCCATCAACGGCTACTTTCACAGTTTTCCACTTTCGAATTTTATAAAGGGGCTAACTTCCCTTTCCATCTTCACTGTTCACTTTTTCTCAAATTCTCCTTCTCCACTTCTCGCCTATCTCCAATTCTTCCTCATCCCCGAACTGTCGATCATGGCTCCTAAATCCGCGAAATATGGCACTAAGCTTACCTTGAAGAAGTCTAAGGCCAAAGTAATCTCCTACGAGGATTGGGTAGCTGGTTATGACGGGAAGTTTGCTACACTTCGTTCTACCTGTCAGAACCTCGATGATATCAGTTCAAATGCTCACTCGAAATACTCCAATGCGGATTTTGCCTTCTCCAGATAAGCTGCCATTCTAGTGCCACGAGCCTGGTATTCTCCTAGGATTTGATTAACCACGAGCTGGGAGTCACTGTAGCAATGTATAGCTTTAGCTTTGAGCTCCTTTGCTATACGAAGTCCCGCGAGTAAAGCCTCGTATTCGGCCTCGTTATTCGATGCTTTAAAGCCAAATCTTAGGGCAGAATGAAATCTGCTTCCTGCGGGGGTAACCAAAATGACCCCTGCCCCTGATCCATTTTCATTTGACGAGTCGTCGACGTAAAGTTTCCACAGCTCGTGGGCCGTGGTTATTACCTCGCCGTCGGCTATACTCGTACATTCCACTATAAAGTCCGCCAATGCCTGTGCCTTAATGGTCATTCTTGGGTGGTAGGTGATCTCGAATTGTCCGAGCTCAACAGCCCATTTAAGAAGTCGACCTGAAGCTTCTGGTTTAGACAGGACTTGCCTAAGTGGTTGATCAGTCAGCACATGGATGGGATGTTCCTGAAAGTAGGGGCGGAGCTTACGGGATGAATGAATTAGACTGAGCGCGAGTTTCTCCATCAATGGATATCTTGACTCTGCCCCCAGTAATCTTTTACTGATGTAGTAAACGGGTCTTTGCACCCTCTCTTCTTCTCGGACGAGCACTGCACTTATCGCGTGTTCGGTAGTTGAAAGGTATAGGTACAGTATTTCTCCCGTTTCAGGTTTTGACAGGATGGGTGGTTCCGCTAGGTGCTTTTTGAGCTCCTAAAAGGCCAGCTCGCATTCCTCTGTCCATTCAAACTTCTTACCTCCTCTCAGTAAGTTGAAAAATGGAAGACCACGATCCGTAGATTTCGAGATGAATCTGCTTAGGGCTGCCATCCTGCCAGTCAGACTTTGGACATCTTTGTGCCTTCGAGGTGAGGGCATGTCAATCAGGGCCTTGATCTTGTCGGGGTTAGCCTCGATTCCACGAGAGTTCACAATAAAGCCCAGAAATTTTCCTGAAGATACCCCGAAAGTGCACTTCTGAGGATTTAGCTTCATGTTGTATTTCCTGAGCACGCCAAAGCACTCTTCGAGGTCATCAACATGGTTCTTGTTGAGTTGAGACTTTACAAGCATGTCATCAACATAAACCTCCATGTTGTTCCCTATTTGTTCTGAAAACATCATGTTTACGAGCCGCTGGTATGTGGCTCCAGCATTCTTGAGCCCGAATGGCATGACATTATAGCAATATAGCCCTTTATCCGTGATGAAGCTCGTATGTTCTTGGTCGGGGGCATGCATGGGGATCTGGTTATATCCAGAATAGGCATCCATGAACGACATCAGGCCGTGCCCCGCCGTGGCATCCACGAGCTGGTCAATCCTTGGTAACGGAAAACAGTCTTTTGGGCAAGCTTTGTTGAGATCCGAGTAGTCAATACAGGTTCTCCACGTCCCATTGGGCTTTGGGACCAACACCGGATTGGCTACCCAGTCAGGGTAAAAGGCATCCCTAATGAATCGGTTTGCCTTCAACCTGTCAACCTCCTCCTTTAGCGCCTTCTTTCTGTCTTCGTTCAGCTGTCTTCGCTTTTGTTGCTTTGGGGGAAAGCTTTTGTCTATGTTTAGAGCGTGGCTTGCTACATTCGAGCTTATCCCTACCATGTCTAAGTGTGACCACGCGAAGACATCCTGGTTTTTCTTCAAAAAACAAATTAATTGCAATTTTGCCTCGTCTTGGAGGTGTTTTCCGACCTTCACCTTCTTCGAGGGATCAGTTTCCTCGAGCTGAATTTCTTCGAGCTCCTCTAAAGGTTCGAGGTCAACTTTCTCCTCAATCCTCGGATCAATCTCCTCGTCAATTTCTAAAATTGTTCCGTCTTTGTTTTGTATGATAACGAGTGCTTGAGCGTTTGTTTGTTTCTTTCCCCTCAAGGAGATGCTATAGCATTCCCTCCCTGCCAATTGGTCTCCTTTTAATGTCCCGACTCTGCTAGGGGTCGGGAACTTAAGGGCCAGATGCCTTACTGATGAAACTGCCCCCAGCCCGACCAGGGCGGGTCTCCCGAGCAGCACATTGTAGGCAGATGGTAAGTCTACTACCACGAACTCCATTATCTTGGTCACCGAGACTGGATAGTCTCCCAAGGTCACTGGGAGCTCAATGGACCCCATACAGGCAGCTCCTTCTCCTGAAAAGCCGTACAAAGTAGTTGCACATGCTTTCAGGTCGCGAAGGGAGAGTCCCATCTTCTCGAGGGTTGCTTTATAAAGGATGTTGACTGAGCTCCCATTATCTATGAGAACTCGGTGGACCCTTTTATTGGCCAGCTGAAGAGTAATGACCAGCGGATCATGATGAGGGAACTGAACATGGGAGGCGTCTTCCTCGGTGAAGGTTATTGATTGTGTTTCAATCCTCTGGCTGTTTGGTGCCCTAGGTTCGGGTTCATAAGGAGACCCGTCCCCTGTCTTCAACTCGTTAACATACCTCTTTTGGGCATTCCTGCCCCCTCCTGCGAGGTGAGGCCCTCCCGAGATGGTTATTACATCCTCTCCATCAATCGGCGGGGGCCTGTCCTCTTCCCGAGCTCAGGAGTTATTGTTTTGCGTCGTCGGGGGCGCGGCTACTCTCTGGCTCGCGGACATCTGACCAGTACTCTAGTTTTTGACATATTGCCGGAAGTAACTGTAACTCCCATTTTCTTTTTACAAATTATAACAATTATGAAAGATAAGAGAAGATATTTTTTTATTCATTTTTGAGTGCATTACAATGCTAACTGAATGTTAGAGCTATTAAGTAAAGTGGAAGAATAACTAATGAATATGCAACTATAACATTCATGGGCATTTCATTAGTATAATACCCATAGAATGATGCTAAATACAAGCAAACAATCACTAAAGTTATGAAAAATAAAGAGAAATTCATGTTTTGATGATGAATTTTATCTAGAAGGTTAAGAGATGAAGAAGTTGTGCAAATAAATGGTTGAAGGAACAAGTATTTATAGGGCAAAAACTAGCCGTTTATGACCGTTGGTGAATAGTGTTCATGACCATTGGGGGTGTAGTTGTTTTCTATTATGGGATTTTAACAATTCTAAGTTGTTGAAGTAACCAACAGGTGGGAATAATTAATTTATGGGTGTTAGAGAAACTTTTTCAGAAAAGTTTGTGAGTCAAAAATGCTGGACTAAGTAATATAAGAAGATTGGGAAATTTTAATTTTTTTACTATTCACCGGGTACTATTCATAGTGGGTCCCACAGTGGGGTCCGCAAGGGTCCCACAGTAGGGTCCACATGGGTCCCACAGCGGGGTCCACCCCATGGGTTCCACATGTTGATGCAGTAGTGACACATTGATGACTTAAGCAAATTACTATGCTTGATATTTTGAATATGTTATTATTCCACTATACTTATTATTTTTAATATTTTATTAGAATAGTATCCCAAGTTTTTCCTATAAATACCCCTTCCAAAACTCATCTTGAAATCACAAAAACCTCATTTTCCTTTCTCTTACTATACCCAAAAATCTTCTTAACATCCTTCTAAAGTTCTAAACCTCGGAGATCTAGGCGAAGTTCTGTCCGTAACGCTAGCCTACGAAAACTTTTTAGGTAAGCTCTTCCCGAGCCTTTCTTTTCAGTTATTTAGTTATTATATATGTATAGATTATTTTACTATGCCGTTATAATGCCAAAAGTTATATATAGATTATTTTACTATGCCGTTATAATGCAAAAATTTATATATAGATTAATTTACTATGCCGTTATAATGCCAAAATTTATATATAGATTATTTTACTATGCCGTTATAATGCCAAAATTTATATATAGATTATTTTACTATGACGTTATAATGCCAAAAGTTATATGTAGATTATTTTACTATGCCGTTATAATACCAAAAATTTATATATAGATTATTTTACTATAATGCCAAATTTATATATGGATTATGTTACCATGCCATTATAATGCCAAAATTTATATAGATTACTTTACTATGCCATTAAAATGCTAAAATTTATATATGGATTATTTTACCATGTCGTCATATTTTACAAATGCCAAAATTGAAATATAAACTATTTTTTTATGTATCTTTATAATACTAAACTTATATAGGCTATGGTCACACTTTGGACTATTTGGACTTTTATTATATGACCTTATTCCCTATTATTATGGACTGATACTATGACCTGGACATTTCCGTATGACCATGACCATGACCACGACTTTTAGACCAGGATCTTGCCATGGACAATTATAGTATGACCATATGCCTGGACATAAAATAAACAATAAAATAAGAAGAAGAGAAAAATAGAATAACAACAATTATAAACTAAAATTACATCATGTAGATTTTATGTAAGTTAATAGTTTGTGTTTTTACCAGGAAGCTAACAATTTCGGTTGTTTTATCAAGACGCAAGGTAAGTAGAATCCTCATCTACAATACAAGTATTTTATGTGTCTTATGTGCATTTATATGCTTTATATGTTAATCTGTCATATTGTTCTTATGCATAAGTTATTTTCAAGAATGTTATATTATGCATAAGCACGCTTAATGTTCACAGACAAGTTATTGAAAACGTTAAAGTAGAGGTGCTGCTTGGGAGACCTAAGTCCCAAAAATGTAAGGAGGGAGATGTACGTCCCTATATGATGAATGTTTATGCGGGAAATTCCCTATTATTATGTTTATGTTCAGGTGGGAATGTGATTCCCTATGTAATGCCGGCAGCAGCATCCTCTAGGGCCCAAAAGAAAGGAAAGTGAAAGAAAGAAAGAGAATACATAGCATGTTGCACGTTTATTTTAATGCATATGAGGTAGTTATTCTGCTTACTGAGCCTTAGCTCATCAGTTAATGTTTTGTATTGTAGGTAAGAGGCCCCAAATATAAATCGTTGATGAGTATACGTGGAGCCAACATGACTGTACATATGGGGCTGACCTGAAGGGAGTGGAGTTCTGCTATGCTATTTTATAAATAAACAACAAACTTGGTTTTATTATATTTCATTAAAAGTATTTTGTGAACTTTATCATTTACTTAAAGCTTTAAAAGTATTTCATGAACTTTGTAATTTACATAAAGCTTTTCAATTTATCAGTTGGATACATTTTCATTTCTACGTTAAGGTGTAGTAACGCCACGAAAATGATTTATAAAAGTATTAAGATTTGTATGTAAGATAAAGTTTTTATTTTGTTGTGAGTATTGTGTGGTTTGAGGTTATAAACATTATTTATGTATTGTTTAATAAAGTTTCTGTAAATTCAGAATTTCAGTATTGTCATATTTAGGTTAAAATTTGTTTTTACACTATATATGTATGTTAAGAAAGGAGGTCGTTACAGTAACCTCTCGAGATCAACCCTTCGATCTCGTCCTTCAATTGTCGACATTCATCTATTGTATGCTCGGTGTCTCTGTGGAACCGGCAATATTTATTGGAGTCCCTCTTGGATTTTTGATTCCTCATCGGGTCCGGGCGCCTAAAGGGGACCTGCTTTTCATTAGCCAGGTATATGTTCTCCCGAGACTCATTGAGCTCGGTGTATACCCTATACACGGAGAAGTACCTCTCCCCTTTCTTTTTCTTTCCTCCCTCAGCTTCGGGGTTACTTCCTTCGTTCTTTTTTCTCTTGGAGGGGTTCTCCGTGGCAAACTTTGGAGCTGCTGGGTCCACCGAGGTTGAGGCAGAGTTGATGTTTATCGTTGTAGTTTCGGACTGGGAAGTCGCTTTGAGCGTCGACCTCGCTTCCTCTACATTGACAAACCTCTGCGCTCGTCTGTTGAACTCGGTTATTTACCTTACCGGTTTCCCTTGCATGTCGTCCCAAAGGGCACTTCCCGGTAATACACCAGCTCGGATAGCCATTAGGTGCCCACTGTCATCTACATCCCAAGCTCGGGCGACTTCCAGATTAAATCTTGTTAGGTAACTTTTTAGTGTTTCGCCCGGCTGTTGTCGGACGTTAGTTAAGGTGGATGCTTCTGGTCTGACCCCCATCATTGCTCTGAACTTCTTCTTAAAGTCTTTAGAAAACTGCTCCCAAGAAGTTATTGAGTGTCTCTTATATTTTTCGAACCAACTTTTGGCAGGTCCTGCCAATGATGTTGGAAACAACATGCACCTGAGCTCGTAACCCACATTACTGGCTCTCATGATAGTGTTGAACGTGCTCAGGTGACTACACAGGTCGGTCTTTCCTTCAAACGTTGGGATGTGAGGGATCCGAAACCCTTGAGGAAATTGAGTGTTGGAAATATGGGGAGCAAACGGCTCGAGCTCCTCGTCAGAGTCCTCATATCGACCATTTCCCCGTTCATTCTTTAAAAGCCTAAAGGCTCTTTCGAGCTGATCGATTCTTTCTTGGACTGGGTCAGTAGGAGGTACTGTCTGGAATTGGCTGTCATCGATCACAATCCCAGGCTCGCGTCTCCGCGAGGGATCTCTACGCCTATTCAAGCGATCCCTCAGGTCCGGATTTGTTTGATCTCCATTACCCCAACTCTGGTTCAGATGATTTCGCAGGTCGGGACGATTCTTGCGGCTTCCAGTTTTATTACGACCTCGGTCATGTTTACTGACGGACCTGGTATCTCCGGACTCATCACTGGTGAAACTTATTGCTCGGTTATTTCGTGATGGATTCTTCCCACGTCGCCTCGTCTCCGTAGTGCGAGACCGGGACGTTTGACTTTTCTCAGATGGAGCGCCTCTCCGCTCCTGGAAAGTCTCCCTGTTTTCTTGTCTTTCCCCCGTACGCCCTTCATCCTGACCTCGAATAGGCTGAGCGTTCCTGCGGGGGGGTGAAGGATATCTTATGGGTGACGGAGGGAACCGTATAGGCGACGGTGGATGCCACCCTTGTCGCGGCCTAGAGGGTCCAGAATTTGCCCGAGATGGGTCAGTCGCATTCGGTGCGCTCCCAGGTACCTGAGTCCGAGCCTCTGCAGGGGTTCGGTTATTCTCAGCTCCCGCAGGCACTTCCACAGGAGGGTTAGCCGGGGCCCGAGTCCGAGTACTCCTTGTGGCAGCATCCTTTCGTGGACGCCCGCGGGGCCTCCGGGGAGGAACATGCACGTCCCTTGGAGGAGGGACTTGGTTTTCGCGCGGAGGCGGGGGCTGAGCCACCTGCGCCTCTGCGGCTATCCTTGTCAGCTCCTCATTCCGTTTGTTGGCCTCTGCCAACAGCTGCTTCAGTTGCTGGTTTTCAAGTTCCACAATAGGAACGTACCGCTCAGGATTGTAGTACATATCCTCATCTCTTGGTGGAGGAGGTGGTCCCCGGGAATCAGAAGACCCACTTCTCTCTTCAACATCTGGATTCTCCATTGGTTGTTTTCCAGGACGTCTTGGGTAATTTTCTTCAGGTGTGTTCTGATTGTTTGTGGCCATGATTTTCTCAGGGATGAATGCTTAAGGATCTCAATGAAAGCACCAAACTGTTGACGCCGTTTTTCGTCAACAATGAAAGGAGAGAATGAAAGCACCAAACTGTTGACGCCGTTTTTCGTCAACAATGAAAGGAGAGCACGTAAACAATAACTGATAATGGCCAATTAAAATATAACAACACAAAAACACGATTTTTACGTGGTTCAGCAGTTTAATTTGCCTAGTCCACGAGTCTCTGTTATTAAACTCAAGATTATCTCTGAAAATTCTTAAGCATGAATTCTTCAGAGTTTTCTCTCAAGGTTCAGAATTTCGGTCCATTACAATGGTGCATGACCTCTCTATTTATAGAGAAGGCTGTAGAATACTATCCCACATATTTTGGGTAGTTACTCTTTTTGCGTAAATAAAATAAATAGCTTTAAATGCCTATAATCAAATATAAAAGGAAACGTCCCCTGAAGACCAGGGGACGTATAACTGACCAAATAATATCCCACGATTCTAGAGGATTTACAGTAATAAATGAGGATTACATCTCGTATGGACAACACTTATAGATATTCAAGGTTTTTATCATATATCTCCAAGGCCTTAGCTTCCCAGGTTTTTCGTCAGCTTTCGAGCTAGAGACATCTCCCGAGGTCACATGGCTTTCGAGATCGTATGTGCGTCGAGCTCGGGACCCCTGATCCGAGGTCATCCCTGAGGATGGATGCGTCTCCGGAGCTACCTCTCGAGATCATGAACACTTCGAGGTCACCATATTCGAGGTCGTCTATGTCTTGCAGGCTCGATATTTAGTTCTGGAGCATACTCTAAACCTTACGAGTCCAATTGTTTGTGAATCCAACTTTCGTGGTCACATTTAACATGGCTCGAAAACTGGGTACAACAAGCACTTTAATGGGATGTGCCTAGAAATACGGTCGCAATTTGCGGAATGCAAGTACCAAGCAATAGGCCAACTTCTCGATCACGGGATACCTAGACTCTGCTCCTATCAATCGCTTGCTAACGTAGTACACCGGACGCTGCACTTTATCTTCTTCTCGCACTAGAGTAGCACTAACAGCATGCTCTGTGACTGCTTGGTAAACAAATAGGTCTTCCCCATCAACTGGCTTCGAAAGAACAGGAGGTTGAGCCAAGTGTTCCTTTATGGCTTGAAAAGCTTGCTCACATTCTTCTGTCCATTCAAACTTCTTGCTCCCTCTAAGCAAGTTAAAAAATGGGACACATTTGTCCGTTGATTTAGAAATGAACCTGCTTAGAGCAGCAATCTGCCCAGTCAAGCTTTGCACATCCTTAATTATGGCTGGAGGCTTCATTTCTGCGAGTGCCTTTATCTTCTCTGGATTTGCTTCTATTCCTCATGAGTTAACAATAAACCCAAGAAATTTTCCAGAACTTACTCCAAACGAACATTTGAGGGGGTTCAACTTCATGCTGTATTTTCTCAATACTGCAAAGCATTCCTCCAAATCTCGTACATGTCCTTCAGCTTCCTTTGACTTCACCAACATATCGTCTACGTACACCTCCATGTTCTTACCAATTAAGTCACGAAACAGGCCATTCACTAAACGCTGGTGTGTGGCTCCCGCGTTCTTCAAGCCGAATGGCATGACCTTATAACAGTACAGCCCTATGTCTATTCGAAAACTGGTATGCTCCTCATCAGGAGGATGCATACTAATCTGGTTATACCCTGAGTAAGCATCCATAAAGGACAAAGTTTCATGACCAGAGGTTGCGTCAACCAACTGGTCTATTCTTGGCAAAGGAAAACAGTCCTTTGGACATGCTTTGTTCAGGTCAGTAAAGTCCACACAAGTCCTCCACTTCCCATTGGACTTGGGCACTAATACTGGGTTTGAAACCCAGGCAGGGTAATATGCTTCCCTTATAAACCCGTTTTCCTATAGCCGCTCCACCTCCTCCTTGAGAGCTTTTGCTCGATCCTTGTCAAGCAACCTTCTCTTTTGCTGCACTGCTAGATAGCTTTCATCCATGTTGAGCACATGGCTAATCACAGTTGGTGAGATACCCACCATATCCTTGTGAGACCAGGCGAAGACATCTTGATTCCTCCGCAAAAATTCTACAAGCTGTGCTTTAACTTCTAACTTAAGCTTTTTTCCAACCTTGACCCCTCTGCTTGGCTCATTCTCATCTATTGGAACCTCCTCTAACTCTTCCGTAGGTCCCACCTCACTATCATAATCCCCAAAGCGAGGATCAAAGTCCACTCCCTCGCTTTGGGCAACGCCCTATTTGGTGACTTCATCACCAGATGGGGCTTGTTGTTCACTTAAACCAAGAGTGCTTTCTTGGCCAAACTCTTCAAACATTCCTTCTTGATCGGCTATGACTGTAAATCTTTGGTCGATATCCATCTCCTCTACCTCCTCTCTATAGGCACATACAATCATGTTGCTTTCTTTAGCCCCTTTCGTGCTTTAGCCACCGAGGCATTATAACATTCTCTGGCTTTTCTCTGGTCTCCTCGGACGCAGCCTATGCCTGCACTGGCTGGGAACTTCATAGAAAGGTGCCATATAGAGACTGTTGCATGCAAGGTTGTGAGTAGTGGTCGACCAATGACCACATTATATGCTGACGCACAGCCACTATCAAAAACTCCGTCATAACTGTCTCATGTTTGGGAGCATCTCCTGTTGTGACCGGTAATTTGATCGTTCCAGTCAGTGACAACCCTTCTCCAGTAAATCCATAAATGACTTGAGAGCATGGCTTCAGGTCATTGATAGATAGTTTCATCCTTTCAAAGGATGATTTGTAGATGATGTTCACAGAGCTCCCCGTGTCGACCAGGCATCTCTTCACCTTCATGTTTGCTATTTGGACTCTCACGACGAGAGGGTCATTATGAGGATATCTCACGTGTCGTGCATCATCTTCGGTGAAAGTAAGGGACTCACTTTCGTACCGTGGGTTCTTCGGAGGCCGCTCCTCTACAGTCATGACTTCGGACATTGATGTTGTATCCAACTCATGCCGAAGTGTTCGAGCATATCTCTCCCTTGCTTTGTTTCTATCCCCAACCAAATGTGGACCTCCACATATGGTGTCAAGAGTGAAGTCCACAGGCTCGGGTTGTAAGGGTGGAGACCGCTGTCACTTAAACCCAGGATTATTGTTACTTCCCTCTCCTTGGGTCTTTTCTGCTCGATATTTTTTCAATTTCCCCGACCGGAGGAGAAATTATATCTCATCCTTGAGATGATTGCATTCATTCGTGTCATGACCATAGTCTCCATGGAAACGACAGAACGTATTCAAATCTCTCTTACTCATCTCCGTCTTGATGGGTGGGGGTTTTCGGTAGGGGACCTCCTGATGACTCGCGAGATATATCTCTGCTCGGTTAGCCGAAAGAGTGGTGGAATTGGTGAACCGAGGTTCATACTTAGTTGGCTTGTCGTTTGGTCCCGACTTAGCCTTATTTTCATTGTGGCGATCAGACCCGTTATTTCCACGTTTCTTACCACCACTTTGTTCATTTCCACCATTCTTGGGAGGATCAATTGATCCGCTCGGATTGTTCAGGCCCTTCTCTCCCTTCTCAATCGCGTCATCCAATTTCATATATTTATCCGCTCGATCAAGAAATTGTTGTAACGTTGAAATTGGGTTGCGATGAATACAGTCTCATAAAGGACTTCGATAGATTATGCTAGAAGAAATGGCCACCATCTTCCCCTCATCTCACAACCGTAGTTGCTCGATTGGCTTCTCTCATGAACCTTTGTATGTAGTTCTTGAGAGATTCATATTTCCCTTGTTTAATATCCACCAAGTGATTGGCGTAAACCGGAGGGGTCCCAGCAGCACTGAACTGCCTGCAAAACTCTTTCCTGAAACTTTCCCAAGAAGTGATGGAGTTTGGCTTAAATTTCCAATACCACTCTTGGGCAGTGTCGGATAATGTAGTGGGGAAAACTCTGCACCGATAGTCATCACTCACTCCGAGCAGCTCCATTTGGTCTTTGAATTTCCCCACATGCCTTATCAGATCTGCCTTTTCTGTATAAACTAGCAGTATCGGTGCTTTATACTTCGCTGGTGGCTGGGCTGCTCTAATTCGAGCACGGAATGGGCTGCCACTCCTGTGGTCTACTGGATCGATTGCAGAAGGTCATTTCGACAGACCTTGAATTTCTGCCGTCAGCGCATCAAGCTGGGCTTGGATGCCTAGGGCCACTGCCGGGGGCTCAAGTTCTGGACCACCTGGCTAGGTGCTCCTATCCGGCGCACCATCATCAAGTATTTCAACTTGACTGGTAGGCCGGTTCGGATCTCGCCCTTCGACCGGGATGGTCCTTCTTCTGTCGGCAATGACATCTCTTAGATCCTTCTGAGAGGTATGCCTCCCTAACCGATCAAACATCGTGCTCCGAGTTTTTTCGGAAGGCCTGCCGTGCGGGACATACTCCTTGCCACTGTGCTGCTGGTTGTGATGCAGTGGTGGCCTTCCTGTCTGTGTTGGGTGGTCTTTTCCTCCTCGTTGGTTATTGTCATTCTTTTCCTTCGACAGGTCAGTGTGATGACTATCAGCTTCATCACGACCATGCCCATCTTTGAAGTGCGAAGTTTCTTTACCTCGAGGAGCTCTATTTTTCTCCTGCTCAGGTGGAGTCTTCTTACTGCCTGACTTATGACTTCCGGATCTAGAAGTCTCTGATCAGTGGCTCCTAGAGGGGGTTCTGGAGTTCCCCCTTTGGGTTAAGGCAGTGCCTGATCGGATCCCATCTTCTTCCCGACCAGGTGGGTTACTACCGCTTCTATTTGGTTCTCAAGAATTGGGTTTGTCAGTGTTTTTTTTTACCAGCTTATGTGGTTCTTGCTCCTTGGGTGGCTGCTCCTCGTGTTGCAGCTTGGGCATTGGCCTAGACCAGCTGCATAGTTGCCTCCAGAGCGAGTGCAGCCTCGCGATGTCGCCTATCGGCCTCCTCCTGCCGTCGCCTGATCTCTTCGCTCCTGGCATCCATCTCCCATCTTTGCTGCTTAAATGCAGCCTTCTGTCTAGCCATGTCTTCGGCGAATGACTCATGTCGGGCGTTGAATTGTGCCATTTCCTCCTGGAAAGCCCCCATGGCTTCCTGGAGTTGTTCAACCTCTGGAGTCACGTCCTCGAGCAAGACTCTAGGCTCATTCTCATGGTCTTGAGGACCAGGACCTTCTGATCTAGCAGGCTCTTTAGAGGATCCTGGCTTCTTGGAGGCCGCATTGGTGTTCTTAGGCGCCATAATGCTACAGTAATTGCTTGTTTTTCTCTTCAGGCTCTCAATGAAAGCACCAAAATGTTGACCACGGTTTTGGCCAACGACGTGTAGATGTCAAAACGACAATAAACCTTCAAGAGAAAAATACGACATAGACAATTTTTATAGTGGTTCAGCCCCAATATGTTGGTAATAGCCTAGTCCACTTAGAGTTATGATTATGAATCTACACTCAAGATCAGATGAACCTGAGTCAACTGAGTTTCTTCAGTGCAGATGAAAAGAATACAATGTTTCTCTCAAGATACAAATACTCTCTTAGGAAAATTAGAATCCAAATCCTCTCTATGATGCCATGAGCTTTGTATTTATAAGCCCAAGATCGTACAAACACAGTCCCTCATAATCAGGATCTTTCTGTTATTCTTTCAATATTTAATTAATAATAACATCTAAAATACAACAATATGCGATTCTTTGGGATAATATGAGAGATTCCCGCGCAGGTATGATCGATTCTAGCTGAAGCCGTTACTGGGATCTCTTGCGTAGCAATGATCTGTTTAGTCGGTCCACATCAAACCCAAAAGGAAAACTGAAAGGCCAAAACACTTCACCGATCGGCCAAACCCTCACTGATCGGCCAAGACAAGTGACTGGTCGACCAAACACATATCTGGTCGGCCAAACACTTGACTGGTCGGACAAGCTCCTGACCGGTCGGACAAGCACCTGACTAGTCGGACAAGCACCTGACTGGTCGGTCATGACACTTGACTGGTTGGTCAAAAATCTTCACTGGTCTGACAAAAACTCTACCGGATCACTCCTAAGCCAGATTACCCAGCCATTCCTTGCCATTTGTCACTTCTATTGCCACGTCATTGTTTTCAAATTTTGGGGATAACAGTCTATCAGGACCACGATCGTATGGCTCTCGAAGTATTGCTTCAACTGCTTTTTGGACGTTACCAATGCCAAGATGAGCTTCTCCATTGTAATATATCAGGTTCCAACGTCAAGTAGCAACTTACTCATGTAGAATATTGGTTTTTGCCTGGCGTTTTCTTCTCTAAATAAAATCGAGCTCACCACAACCTTTGACACTGCTAAGTACATGTATAATTCCTCCTTAGGCAACATTAGTATTGGTGGCGAACTGAGGTACTCCTTCAGGTGTGTGAAGGCATTGTTTTGCCTTGTCCCCTATGTAGCTTTTGAATTTTTCTTTTTTACATTGGAAGAATGGTTGGTACTTGTCTGACATTTCAAAATGAAATGGCTGAGTGCAGCTATTTTCCCTGTTATCTTTTGTACATCCTTAACATTTTTCGACTTTGTCAATTCTTCCAATGATTGTACCTGAGTCAGGTTGGATTCTATCCCTCTCTTGCTTATGATTTGCCTAAGGAACTGTCCCGATGTTATCCCAAAGGTGCATTTCGTCGGGTTCAACTTCATTTGATATTTGTCTAGCACGGCGAAGCATTCAGCTAGATGCTCGATGTGGTCTTACTTCCTCTTCGACTTCACTACCATGTCATTGATATAAACTTCCATAATTTTTCCCAGCTGGTCAATGAAGACCTTGTTCATCAGCCTCTCGTACGTTGCTCCTGCGTTCTTCAATCCAAATGGAATTACTTTGCAACAATATAAGACTCTTTCTGTAGTAAACAATGTGTGTATCCTATCTTCTGGAGCCATTGGAATCTGATTATAGCCCGAATAAGCATCCAGGAAGCTCATTCGTTCATACCCTGAGGTAGCATCAATCATTTGACCTATCTTTCACAGCGAAAAACTATCCTTAGGGCAGGCTTTGTTTAGATTCGTGAAGTCTATGCACACGTGCTTCTTTCCATTTTTCTTATGTACAACCACCAGGTTCGAAATCCATTAAGGATACTGGCATTCTTCAACGAATCCATCATACAACAACCTATCCACTTCATCATTAATCACTTGATTTATCTCCGGGGTGAATTGTCTGGCTTTCTGCTTTACCGCAGGGTAATCTTTCGATAAATTGAGTTTGTGCGTCATCACTTCGGGGTCTATTCTGGGCATATCTTTTGGAGTCCACACGAAGGTGGTTTTATGTTTCCTTAACAAGGTCACCAGCCTCTCCTTCTCATTTTTTTCCATGTGGGCTTGTACCAGCACCGTTTTACTTGATTATGTCGGATCTAAGACTACCTATTCTAATTCATCTATAGTACTTTGTTCTGCATGGTGCTCATCCTCCGTCTTTAGAATCTGCAAATATGCTGGTAGTTTACCCTCTAATTGTTATTTGGGTTATTCGTCCTTGACGCGAGGGTTTGTACTATTACCGCTAACTTCCCTTATTAAGGTTGTAACGCCCTACTACCTTATAGTCGTTACTAAGTGAGTTTAAAACACATCTGTGCAACTAACTGACTCTACGAGGTTTTCAAAGAACAAAAGTGTGACTAACCAGAATCTAAGGCTGTAATCTTTGAAAAGACTTAGTTTCATTGAAAACTTTAAGTATCAACATCTAGGATCCCAAAAATAAGGTTTACAAAATATTTACAACTCAAAAATAGATTTACACTTGATTGACTATCAAAAGAACAAGTTAATACAGCCATATTCAAAAAGCCCCCAACCAAAGCAGTCGGGCAGGCCGAACATGTACGCGCCGCCCCCACGCTCTCCATGCTCATGGCTGGTTGACTGACCCTTTGGTTTTTTACCTGCAACACAGAGCACCCGTGAGCCGAAGTCCAGCAAGAAAACTCATACAGTAAATAACATATGCATATAATATAGTTAACATATAATCCATTGATAAACAGGAAAACCATCAGACTGAACAAACACGGCCATGCCGCCCCAGAGGCCTTACCATAGCCTGGGATCTCGGTCCTTACCGTAAGGATAACTCATGTATCCATTGGGTCCCAACCTGACTATAAGCACTCCATGTGCTAAGTAGGGGTGAGCATCTAAACCGAAAAACCGCGGTGACCGACCGCACCGCACCATACTACACCGCAAACCGCGGTGTCAAAAGTGTAATGGTTCGGTATGGTTTGTATTTTTTCTAAACCGCGCGGTGTGGTGCGGTGCGCGGTTTGGCGGTGTGAAATTTTGGTTTGCACCGCACCGCACCGCATACTTACAAATATATTAAAAAAAATAAACTTTACATATATATCATTTTTTATAGTTACCCAATATGGGAGATTTGTATGTTTTTTTTTTGTGTTTCACTGAACTTAATTGATAACTTGTGATGTTGTTTAAAACTTATTAAGGATTTGTTATGAACTAAGGATTTAGTATTTTTTTTAAAATTTAAATTTTGTTATGGCATGTTTTTTAACACAAACCGTGGAAAACCGCCCAAACCACACCGCAAAAAATGGTTTGGTTTGGTCGGTTTGGTGCAACCAAATCACACCGCATGGTGTGTTCTAGTTACTAAACCGCACTTGTGGCGTGGTGTATTAAAAAGTGTTCAAACCGCCCAAACCACAATGTGCTCACCCCTAGTGCTAAGTGTTACTTCCGACCCCACGGCCGTTCTCGGCCTTCGCCGCTCTCGGCCTTAGCCGTTCATTTCATTATAATCACACATATAGTACATCTCGAAATAATCATTGAAACATACAATAATTCATTTAAGGTTATACATTAGCACGTAATACAATCTAGGGCCATGCCCTGCAATAACACCATGGGCCCATGCCCTGTTCTCAGGTGCTACAGTTTTCTTACCTGTATCCCGAGCTTTCCGATGCACCAAGGTCACAAGCATGGTCCTCTAGCACGAGCCTCTCCGAAATCCTAGTCACAACACACATAAAACACTTTTAATACTAACCAATCCCAAAACCACTTCACGGGACCAATCCCGTACTCTCGGGACCTCTAATTTCCTAAAACAATGTATTGGAACCATCCCCCGAGCCCCCGGGCAAAAGCCCCAAAAATGCAAAATTACACTGTCAAAATTTGCCTAGGGCCTAGGCGCTCCCATCAAGGGCCTAGGCGCCCAGAAACTTTTTCTGATCCTGATGCAAGCCTGCGCCGCGGCACCAAAGAACAGGGCCGCGGCGCCCCTACGCGAACCCAGATTTCTGGGTTTTCTCTTGCGTTTTTCTCGAGCTACAACCTCTCCAAATCATCCCAAACAAATACCTAAACCCCAAGATCAATTTGAAACTTCAAATGAACCATCTAAATCCACAACCTATAAACACTAGTATCAAGATCAAAAACACAATCACACCCAAAAATCCACACCTTTGATTTCAACTTCAGAAAATTTAAACCCATAGCTCAAAACTTAAACCATGCTTCAATTCCTTAAACCAAAACAGAAACAACCTTTAAAAAATTGCATAAAATCCTTACCTCAAGTGGGGAATTCAACCTTAAGCTTCTTTGATACTCCTCCTAAATTCCCACTTCAGCTCCTTCTACTCTTCTTCTTCTTCTTCTTCTTCTTGCCCTAGATTTCCCTTAAGCTTTTCTTCTCTCAATTTTTAACAAAACCCATAATATGACTAAGTGTCTAAACCGAGTACCCCAATATCCCAGCTGAAATTTTTCTAAACCCCCTGCCAAATGACCATTTTACCCCTTCTAATAATCCTTTCCTAACTAAACCTCCAAGGGTACTCTAGTCCTTTCACTTCTATTTCAATTCTACCATTTTCCATCTAAACTTGTTACCCTCAGCAGTAACTAATGGTTACTCAGGTTACCTAATCACCAATAACCATTAACCACAAACTCACAACCCAACTCATGAAATTTCCCCAAAGTACCCCTAGGCTCCTCCCGAGCCGAGTATAAAATCCCGTTGTGACTTTTAGACTAAATAGCTCTCTAGGACCGTCTCGACGCGTGCATCACAATAATAACACCACACTCATGTGGTACAAATCACATAATACAATTACCACATTTATGCCCTCAACGGGCTAAAATTACCAATTTACCCCTATCATGCAAACGGGGCCCACATGCATATTTATACCACCTAAACATGCCTTCTAATCACATATTCATTTAAATTCACATATTAGCATATTAATTCACTTATTGCCCTCTAGGCACGCTAATCAAGGTCCTAAACCTTATTAGCAACTTTAGGTCGTTACAAAGGTACAACATTTCTTTGCCTGCTTCTGACAACCCTTGATGTCGATAGTGTACTTTCCATCTAGGGATTGGCACCGCATTACTTGGTGCAGTGTAGACACCACACCTTGCATTTTGTGTGTCCATCCCCTACCCATAATGGCATTATACCCAGAGTGCGCATCCACTATGATAAAATCTACCTTCAATGTTCGTTATGCGGCTGTTACTTGTAACTCCATTGCTCCTCGTGGATATACTCGGGTACTGCTGAAAGATAAAATTGGTATAGTGGATGGCCATACTCGGGATTCTTCTATGCCCATCTTCTACAAGGCTTCTTGGAATAATATGGCTGCACTACTTCCTCCATCTACCAACACTTGTCCCAACTAATAATCCCCCACTTGTAACCGGATTACTAGGGCATCATCATGTAGCAAGCTAACTTTCTTGAGGTCTTCTTTTGTAAATGTTATTGGTGCTGCTGGAAAGTATCTATCCTCGGGCATGATGAAATTAACTTTGTTTTGCAAATATTTCATCATTTTCACTCGCTCTATCGTTCATTTCTCTAAATTGGTGAGGTTTCCTTTTCAATGGTAGGCTCTACAACTCCTAGTATCATAGGAATCTGTTTCAAAATTTACTTCCCATTCGAGGTGGACGGTGTTCCAGGTCTGCCACGGTGACTGTCGTGTTGGATGGGCTGACCCTGCTGTCGTGGTGTCGGATGAAACTTGAGCTTTGACTGGCTTCTTGACATATTGTGGCAACCCTCCTTAACGCATCATATGTTGGATCTGGTTTTGCAAAGTGTGGCAGGCATTGGTCACGTGACCTATATCTTTATGAAATATGCAATATTTTGTTTTGTCTCTTCTCTCCACCGGTGTGCTGATTTTGTTAGGCTTGCGCCAAATGGGCTTTGCTTTATTGCATTCTATGAGTGGAGAGTTGAATCTTTGCTTCTTCTCTCGTGCTTAGGACTGTTGGTAATCTGATCTTTGCGAGAAATATCTCCTTCATTTTGTACCTGGTCCATTCCTTTTCTAACTTTCTGTCTTTGGAATAAATATTAGGGCGGCTCGTTTAGCCTCATCGTCTTATATTTCTAAAATTCTAGAAACTCCTTTCACTCTAATTTGGATCTTTTTCAAGTCTTTGGGAGGTTTCAAGTAAAGTTGCTCACACAAGAACAATCCCTTCTACAGGCTTTCTCGGAAGAGCCTAGTGGTTGTCCTCTTATCCACATTATTTATCTGGTGGACCAACTTCATGTATCTTTTCAGATAATCTTTAGGATTTTCGCTAATCCCTTACTTTATAACATACAGATCGTCCATTGTCTTCTATGTCTTTGTGTTTCCTCTGTACTGAAGCATGAACTGATCTCCCAACTCTTGAAATCAATTAATGGATTGTGGTTTAAGCTACCTGAACCACAACAAGGTTGACACAGTCAGGGTAGTGGAGAACACTTTGCAACGAATCGCTTCATTCTCAGTCTCCATAGCCATCTTCTACTGGAAGTGCAAAATGTGGTCAACTGGATTTGAATTCCCATCAAACAATGTGAAGTTTGGGAGAACAAAGTCTTTCAGTTTCAGTTCGTTGGCGATCCAATCTTCATATTGGGACTTGTAAATGCCTCTGATGGCCGTCGAGACCCACTCTACAGTGCTCGGAGGTTGGCTGCCTGCCATCTTTTCTAGAACTTCTTTCATCATCTGCTCCTTCCAATCATCTAGTACCTTTGGGTTTGGTTCCTGCCTCGCTAGCTTTTGGGGCACTGTGGCCTCTATCTTCTTGTTTCCCGATCCATCATTGTTTTCTTTGTCTTTGCCATGATGCTCCTCGGCATCGCTTTCACCTTCTTTTTCTTTTTCGTCATTGTTACTTTCTCCCTATTCTTCTACGTGTGATTCGTATGAGGGGTGCCCTCATCTTCCCTCTTGTTCTTTTTCTTTCGATTGTTAGCGTATGCTTCATTCCTTAGCGAGCCATTTCCTCAGCCATCTTTTCCTGCCTTCAAGTCATTTCTTTGGCCATCTGGTCTTGCTTCTTGGCTAGATCTGCCATGGTGCTCTCATGTTGAGCCACTATTTCCTTGTACGTTTCATCCGCACACATTTGAACTATCTTCATCTACTCCATCAGCTTGTGGATTTCTTGTGAGAAATCATTTTATGCTAATGGGTCACTTGTTTGCTTTTTCGCTCCTTCTATTCTTGGTGGCGTGACTTTCAACTCCTTTCTTTTCACATCTTTTTCCTTTTCTGTAACAAAAAGGTTTAAGAAAACAAACAAATCAAGAAGTTACGCTGTCGTTTCCCACAGACGGTGCCCACTGTTCGGGTCGATTTTCCTGAGCACGTGGAGTTTCCTAAAATAAAAACTATGAATGTGGTTCTCTCTCTACGCCTTCACTTTACCATCCTCTGTCTTTACCTCCCTCGTGACTTAATCAACTTTTGGGAGAAGCTTCTTCCATGTTCGGTCTTTGACAAGAACCAATTGTGTGTAGCTGCTAGAAAACTTTTTGATGCTTAAGTCAGTTCTCACTTTCTATTTTGACAGAATAACAGAATCGTAAACACTCAGAAAGAACTTCTTTGCCTCAAAGGAAGCCAATTATTTATAGCTAAAGAATGGAAGGGTTAAGAAAGACTTATTGTTATTGGTCCATGTGTCTACTCCTAATTCCATTTCTCGCCAAGTTCAACCAACTTCCCCCAAGCCTACTCAAGTTGGTTTTCTTTGCACAGAGGCTCAGCCTCTGCTGCTTTGCTTCCTGCAAGCAATCCTTGAACTATTTACTTTAATGAAACACACGTGTTTTGACGTTTTTTGCACATAAACAAGCACTCCTCCCATTGTTAATCATGTTATTTGTCATGTTTCTTCTAGCATTTAATATACAAATGTTTAATAATACTTATATATAGAAAATAATTAATCAGGGGACAAAATATCTTTATATTGTATATAAAAAAATATGTACAAATATAATAGACTATTTAAACTTTAATTTCAGCAAAGTAAATTATTTAAAATTTAAAAAAAATAATAATAATGACATAGGACATATGGGTAATGCTAAAAATAAAATAGACGATAAGGCGCGTTATAGGTATGGATGCAAGTATGGAAGAGAAGAGAAAAACTTGGTGATTAAGAAAGTAAAAGAAGATCTAACAACGACACGCGTAAGAGACACGCATCATCAACTCAACTAGGCCCCAGTACGGATACCCCAAAGGATTATAAGGCCAAATGTTTCTATTATAAACAATAATAAGGCAACCGAAACCGAATGAATTTGATCCTGCCATTTGCAATTACAATCTTCTTCCTCGTCTTCCTTCTCTCACACCTCTCCCAACCCTCAATGGCAACTCTGGGCGGATTACGCGAATCCCAATCATGTCAGAACAGCAATGACCTCGAAGATCTCGGTCGCTTTGCTGTCGAAGAACACAACAAGAAAGAGGTGTCGAATTTTCTTTCTTTTCATTTAATTTTGATGATGATCCACTTTATAAATATTTTTTAATTTAATGTTGGTATATATTTATATTTATTTGTTTATATAGAATGCGATGATCGAGTTCGCAAGGGTGGTGAAAGCGGAAGAGCAGGTGGTGGCTGGTACGTTGCACCATCTGACTCTGGAGGCGATTGAGGCTGGTCAGAAGAAGATTTACAAAGCCAAGGTTTGGGTCAAGCCATGGCTTAACTTCAAGGAACTCCAGGAGTTTACTCATGCTGGTGATGCTACTCCCTCCTTCACTTCTTCCGATCTAGGTGTTAAGAAAGGTTTTGACTTGACCCAGCATTTTTTATTTTCTTAATATTTACTTAATGAAGTGATTAGATTTTCCCTTAAAATATTTATGTGTTTTTATGATGAAATTGCTAAAATACCCAAGTGCTTATTAGTTGGGACCATTTTCCATTTCAAGTTTCAAACTTTTTAAATATCAATATGATGATAGTTGTACTCCATTGATGGATATGGATGGAAAGAAATGTGTTGATTATTATGAATGATGTGGAAGGTGTTTTGGTGTAATCAGATGGGCATGGCGCAGGGTGGCAAGCCGTACCAGTGCATGATCCAGCTGTTCAGGATGCTGCAAACCATGCTATCACCACTCTTCAAAAGAGATCCAACTCCTTGTTTCCTTATGAACTTCAGGAGGTTGTTCATGCCAAGGCTGAGGTATGAATCTTAAGCAAACATATCTTTGGTGGATTAGATTCCATTTGATGGTGGTTTGGAGTATTTGAAGTTGCTCAAGGTTGTGCTAAATTTTACTTATTTAGGGCGTTCTGCAAAATGATTTGAAGGAAAAAATAAATTATTTGCACCATAAAATTGTGCTCTCCGAGCAATTCTATTTATACATTAACCAACTTTGAGGTTGTTTTGCTGATTTCACATTATTAAAGTGTCGTTTACTCTGCTGCAAGAACAGGTGATTGATGATTTTGCTAAATTTGACCTGCTCCTTAAAGTCAAGAGAGGAAGCAAAGAAGAGAAGTACAAGGCTGTGGTGCATAAGAACAATGAAGGTAATTTTCATCTTAACCAGATGGAAGCGGACTCCTCTTGATTCCAAGACTACTGTTTTAGCATGGACATCTTGTGCAGCACCCCTAATCAAACATGGCCTTTTTTGCCGTTCTACTTAAATTTACATGGTGGTGAAGTCTATTAATTACGATGTGGTTATGGCTTTTCTAAACCTGTATAAAATAATGCTAAAGCGATGTAACATGCTAACAACTGTGTGGGCATATGATCCTACTGTTACCTTTGAGTATAATACTTATGTATGGGTGCATAATGTTTGTTGTATTGCCTGGAGGATAAGTATGCGAAGTTGAGAATATAGTTTAAAGCGTAAATTTATATATATATATATATATTTGTTTAATTAAGAAGCACTGGAAAATAATGCTAAATTCAAGCTGAGGCCTGCGCATTGGAAAAAATTTTCAACTTCCACGATATGATACTGTATCATATGACGTATGAATTTATTTCTTGTAGCATTTTAAAATAAATGAATATGCACAATTTGCCAGGCTTGTATTTTGTACTTTCAAAAGTTTTCCTTCCTGTTTATTCATTGGCGGTATAAACTCGAGAGGCAATGTGCCATGAAAAAGTTCTCAAGTTCTAAAATCTGAAGAAAAACACAATAGATTCATAAATCACAAAGGTATTTCAGAAGGGGCCATCACTACCACCATTACCGATCTTACCCTACATTTCTAAAAGATAAATTCAAGTGCCGAGGCAAAAGACCTCTACAAGTCTCAGTAAAAGCAACCTTACCAAATTGTTCTTATGGATATAATAGGAGCATCTGATTAAAGGTTGAGTAAGAGAGAGAGAAAGATACAAGGCCAGAGGGCACATTTTTCATACAATGATTTCATCTGTACGCACGCATATAATTTTATTGGTGCGTTCTCTTAAGTATCCTATCAATTTCGATCCCCACAACTACTACTTAAGCATCTACTAAGTACTTGGTTACTACCCTTCTTCATCATAATCTTCGTCTTCCTGATCTAACCTTGTGCTAAGATGGGCAAGTTGAATAGGGTCAATTGCCATATGATCCATCTCAGGAAGAGACCAACCAGGATATTCTTCATGTTTAGTTTCAGAAGTTCCCGCCAATGGGGCTTGGGCTGTTCCTGGTGCTGCTACAGCTGCCGTCGCTGCTGCAGCAGTGGCTGCTGTTACAGCAGCGGCTGCCTTCTTTTCATTCTCGTTTGCTGAATCGTTTACATCATCATTCAGGTCAAAGTTTCGAGCAGCTGGGTCAGTCAAGATGGTTTCCTCACCAATAATGGTATTTTCCTTAGACAGGTCCTTCACATCGGTAGCAATTTCCACAGGTGCTCCAGGGTTTGTATTTAGTTTGGTGCCGTACTGAGGAGATGAGCAGGGTTCAGATTCAGGATCAAGGTGAGAAGTCTCCCTTTCTAAGGTGCGAGGTGCTCGTCCACGTCCTCGGCCTCTACCCCGGCCTCTTCCTCTGCCACTGCTACTGCCATGGGTCATCTCAAGCTACAAATACAAAATAAAATATATGAAGAAGAACCACCAGAAGATTAAGAAAAAAAAAGCTTCATGGATTAAATGCCCTCTCTTAACATTCTGCTTAACCAACAGTCACCCCGCATTTTGTTTCATGTTTTCATCCCGATGATAAATTATGTGATTACATAATATAGTATTTGTGGATATCTTGGGACTGGAAGATTAATATAATTCACCCATGCAAATGCAACTCCAACTGGCTCACTACAAAACACTATTTAACTAGACACTCATTTTAGACATAATTAGTGAAAACATGAAGAGTAGATGATTCGAGGAGCTCTAGGAGGAAAATACTATTTAACTGGACACTCATTTTAGACATAATTAGTGAAAACATGAAGAGTAGATGATTCGAGGAGCTGTAGGAGGAAAATATGGACAATCATACCATCTTGCTCCTCTTTAGTTCTTCATCACTGTCATTGCATTCATCACCAGCAGCTTTCCTAACAGAATAAAAAGACAATGAGTACATCTGATCGCTATTTTCTGTTAAAACATAATTATAACTGAAAAATAAAGATCCCTCAATATGGCACCTTTCATTGAGGTATTGTCAACAGGATAACAACGCTTGTGTACCCATGTCAACCAGTACTAGCAGGTACTATGACCATTCATATCTAGGGCCTTACTGTGACCAGTCATATGTGGTCAGTTCTCAAGTTATCTATGTGCTATCATAAACCGTGTGCACTATCTTATGAGCATAATACAATATAGATCAAATCAAAAGAACAGCAGTCATCTTGCAAACCTTCTCTTTGTGTAGGCTCGATCGTCACCAGCAGCATCGGAATGACCGTGACCATAGTCCGGAACCTTGCTGACGATATCCCTCAAAAAATCAAACACATTATAGCTCTGTACACAATGTTTTCTGTATTTAAGGAAATTAAAAGAATTAGAGTCTGATACACAAAAGCATTTAAAGGGGGAAGGAGGGTAACATATAACATATTTAATCAAAAGAAACATTTTATTCTTTAATCCTTTAGGGTATCAAGACAATTCGAGATAATTTCAAATTTTTTTTTTTTTCAGATTGAGTTGTAATTAAATTTCCAGTAACCCCCAAACATAAGATAACACTGCTAGTACCCAAAAGCTACGTACCCACACACTACTAAACAAACTAAACCATTGATCATATGTACACCTGACAAGTACAAGGGAAAAAAGTAAAATTGACCTACTTTATTTTGCTAATTTTTCATTGAGCTGCAGATATCTTTGCTGTGAGAGCCAGGGTTTGAAAAACATAGAGGATATACTTTACAAGTAATCGTACAGTTCTTTTGGCTACAATAATGGAAATTGAGCATAAGAGTTTTCATGGTAACTTTTGTTAGTTGGAACCTTTACGGCATGAAGTTATTTATAGTCAATATATGGTTGTATAAATCTAAAAAATTTTAAGATCATCCTATTTTTAATTTGTTTGGGTTGGTTGGAAAGAATTTGATTTTTATTTGCTGTTTGTTGGAAACTTCTGCCATTAAATCTGTTCTTTAATCTTTATCCCATTTAACCCCAAAAAGCACCTTCGTTTTCAATTTGTATGACAATGAACATTATATTAACTTGTGTTTATCTTTTTCTTATTCTTTTGGTGTAAAAAAACGACATCAAGTAAAGTGCCAAGATTCTCACTATATATGGTTACTACTTGCTGTGGTTTTGTTCATCCCAGAACTTGAAAAACAAATAGATTACATTAACGACAAACAAAATATACTTACAAATGCAACGAATTCATGGTCTTTGCTCCTCTTTGAAGAGTTATCTCATATGTACGATCACAAAGGTCTTGTAGAAATAACTCCAATGCCTTCGCTGCATTGATATTAAGAAAATTGTAAGCAACAGGGAATAAATATTATAAGACTGCAAACTATTATGTACAACAAAAGAAAGTGAGAGCTACTCACAGACTAAAACAGGAACTGCCAATGCAATCTTCCCAACATCCTCATCAGCCTGCATTATCTTTTTAATGCGAGCCTATCAAAATGAAATTTTCATCAGGTTAGATGTAAATACTAAAAAAATAAATGGAGAACTTAGATTTCCAGTCATAGTTTGTCATGCTATCACATAAGGCATCACAATGTAACATAATGTATTCCATAGACTTAGACAGTGATCAAGGAAAATATGACAACTCTCATAGTATTAGATGCAGAAAGCACTATCTGATATCGCAGTGCAAAAACTTCTCAAAGAACAATACTTATCTATTGTGAGTTGGATATTTATAAGAATCTGCTGAAATTTCTGTATCTTTCAAAATTCGAATAAAATACATAAACACAAACACAAGCAACTTGAATAATTACTGACATATGAGGAGCTACTAATCCCAAACAAATACTTTGAGAACTATAGCTATATTGTTCTGTATCTTTTTATTGATGACAGTGATGACACTAATTAGCAACTGCAAAATAACCTCGGCTAACTCAAACGTTTTCACTACCACCAAACAAACTGAATCACTCAAGAAGGTTGATACTGATCAGAAGAGAAAATAAAGAATACATAAAAAAAAAAGGGGGAAAAAATCCAAATCTTAAGTATGGCAGCATGGAGGACCTACGCCATCTCAATCAACAAAAAGAGAGAAGAAGCTAAAAGAAGTGCCGTAGGCTCCATATCGCAACAAACACCGCCACACATATATACTAAGGTTAAATACCATCATTCCATTAGAGCACTAGTTTTCTTATCACATTATTGCATTTGCATCCAACACAACAATCATGTTCTTCATTACTCTACAAAATACTACCTTAACGTTAATATCATCTATCATTCTGTATAATCATTGCATCTATCATATTGGTGTAGTTGTTGATTCTATAATCAATATATCCCAACTTCTAATTATGCACAATAAGTAGAAACAAGAGAAGCAGTAAGGCAAAACGGCAATTAGTAAGCACCTCTTCTACCACTGCAGAGTGATTTCATTTGAACATAACAAATTCATCTTAAAAGCAAACACGCTAAGACCTCTGGAAAAAACCTTGACTAATATTGTCTGCATTATCTTTTCATAGCTCACTAAGACACGAGATGACCTATAGAAACTAACTAAAAAAAGAAAAACATGGGTGAATTATAATGAAAACTATATTAAAAAGAAAAAACACAACCCACAGCCCAATTACAACCATAAAATTAATGGTGCACAAGAAATATATTATAAGAAACTATTTAACCAGGGCATCGACCTTAATCCACAGATAGTCAATAATTCAATATAACAACCGATAGGCTAAAATAGATTAGTATTCCAAATCCCTATAAGAAGCTGACAAAGCAGTGTTCAAACTAATTATCGAATTCGAGCAAAATCACAAATTCCCAAAGAAGGACTGTGCGGATAAAACTTACGGAGAGAAAACATGTTAAGCATATATTCTCCTCCTTAAAAGTCTCATAAAATAAAACCCATTTAAGATTTTTGTTTTTTAGTCAGGAGTATTTAAATAAAAATAAACCCATACATATTTCAAAAAAGCACACACGATCTCAATCAAAACCCCATAACAATTCGAATCGAAAACCCAAATTAAAGATACTCAATTCAGATGAATGGGTATGCCCATAAAGTCACAATATTCCGCTACGAGAATTAGAAACCCAGGAGAAATTCTTCATCCAAAAAACTCCATTTGGGAAACTAATTGATAAAAGAGCATGAACTAATTAAAAGAAAAAGGAAAAAAAATAGGGATGAAACAAGGAACTTACGGCTGGAAAACGGGTATCGAGCTTCTTCCTCATGGTGTCAGAATTGGACAATAAACTAAGCTAAAAAGGCGAAAAATAAAATTTAATTTAAAAACAAAGCAAAGGTTGAAAAGAAAATCGAAGTTTGAGAAGATGAGAATGATTAGTACGATAATTGTCACATAAAATCTACAGACCCGTCTCAGATCCGAAACTATCTACTACGCTCTTCCATTTAAGACTAGTTTAAATCCAACGGAATATCCGTCGAGTTTGACGAAGGCAGAAAAAAGAAAAAGAAAAAGAAAAATCGAAGATAACGTTACAGCTCTGTTACATAGATTTCAGGACAATCTAATTGGCAATGGTAGAATGCGCCAGCTTGACAATTTCATGCCACTTCTCATCACGTGTCATATTTTGATTGGTGCCTTCACATGATTTCATGCCAATGTTATTAATTTTATCTTTTCCTTTTTCTTTTACTGTTTCCTTTGCTTACTTTTGTTATTTTTTCTTCTTTCTTTTTTTTTTCTCCATATTTCTCTACTAAACTCTAAACGTGAAAACATTTGTTGCCAAAGAAGTTAAACAGCACCACACTACACGGGCTCTTTATGTTCTTTTTGTCATTTTTATATGTAAATTTATATTAATATATTTAAAATTTATATTAATATATTTAAAATTTAATTATATTTTTTTAAAATATAAAAATAAAATTTTATAAGATAAATTAAAAAATAGCATATCTTATATATATAAATACATGTCATACAATATATTATAAATAATTAACTTAATTTTTTAAATATAATTTATACACTAAAAATTAAATATTTAATGATTTAAAGTTATAAAATCAATTAATATATACTATGTATATATTCTAAATATAATGTATCCTATTTATGATCTTTTACATATTATATTACATTTTAATTAACTCTACAATTATAAATAAATATAATATATTATATTAACTTTTACAATCTCTATCGCATTATATTATATTCTTATTACTTTTATAAGTATAATCAATTACTTATTGGTATTTACTAATATTAATACTTAATATATTATGTTATATTTCATTTAATTTTATAAGTATAATATATTGATTCTTTTTCAATTTTTTTATTTTAAATTTTATTTGGGTAGGGTTACCCATGGGTACCCTAAATCCGTTAGGGTAATACCCGTACCCTACCACAAAAAATAATAGGGTAGGGATGGGTTTATATTTTTTTGGACTATATATTTTGTCAAATTACATGTTTGAACCATGTGTTTTGATAAATGACTATTTAGACCTCATGTTTTGTAAAATGGTTCAAATAGAACCCTAAACTCGATTTTGGTCAAAACTTTCTGAGCTAAACTTACAAATAATTTACAAAACAAACAATTTAAAACAAAAACAAAATCATTTTGCATAACTAATGTATTGTTGTATTCAATTTTTTTCTTCTTCAAAATTAGGTTTAGGGGTCTATTTGAATCATTTTACAAAACACAGGGTCCAAAAATGAATTTGTTAAAACAAAGGGTCCAAACAGGTAATGAGACAAAACACAGGGTTCAAAAAGGTATAAACCCAGCTAGAAATACTTTTTTATAGGGTAGGGTCGTGGAATAGGCATACCCTACCTATTGCCATCCCTAAACAAGAGAGCATATCAAGACTATGAGCTGCTTTGTTTGTCAATCGTTTAACAAAACTTAAAGACACATTTCGTAACCGGCCAGCAACACTTTATAGTCACTTATAATCATACCAAAAGATGGTACCATCTGAATAGAACTTCTAACTGCTTGCACTACAATTAGACAGTCTGTCTCGACCTCTATTCTCTCCCATGCTTGGTCCTTTATCCAGCTTAAGGCCTCCTTGACTCTAATAGATTATGCAACTTCTGGTTGAACCCGACCTTCCGTGTTTTCGTACCTTGCTGCAACAAGTCCTCCTTTATGATCTCTAGCTACACATTCGAATCCAAACTTCCCAAAATCATAAAAAAAATGGCAGCATCCACATTTAGCTTGATTGTGTCTGTAACGTCCCAAATTACCTAATAAGTAGCCTTGATTAGGGGGTCAAGATGGAAAATTATGGAAATTATGTGATTATGTGATATATATGTGTATCATTTTATGATTATGTGAGTTATATTATAATATGACTCGATATGCATGTTTAGGTGTATTAAATATGCATGTGGGCCCATTTCTGATTAAGAGGGAAATTTTCGTAATTTGGCCTGTTATGGGTATATTTGGCATATATGTGATCTATGTGTGAGACCACATCATTATGTGGATATATTTGGGTTACTCGACATGAAACGATCCTAGGGAGCAAGCTAGTGGGAAAGTCACAACGAGATTAATACTTGACTCAGAGTGAGTCAAGGGGTATGTTGGGTATTTAGTACATTACCGGGCTATTAGTTAATGGGAATAAATATTTGAGGATATATTGGGAGTTAGTGAGATCAGGAGGGGAATTCTGGGGATTTTGACTATTTTACCCTCAGGGTGTTTTTGGGACCCTAAGCCTGGGTTTTACTTGAGGTTACTTAAGATCGAAGTAACCTGTCAGAAAGAAAATAAAGTTCAGTTCTATCTCTCTCTCCCGTTATCTTTTTGGTGCCTGTTAGCGTTTTCAAAGGAAACTCGAGTCTTAGGACTCGGATTCAAGCAAGGTTAGAGTCATAGCGATTTTAAGGGAGATTAAAAGCTTGATAGCCGGAGGATTTAGCTGGGAAACTACGTAATCAGAGGTAATCCAAGCTTTAAGTTTTGAGTTTCTTAAGTTTGATTGGATTTTTGTGTTTTGATGAGTTTTTGATTGAATTGTTGGGTTTTGATGGTTTTGGGCTATTGAGTTGCTTGGGAACTTTCTGTATGGGATTTGGCTATGTTTGGATAGGTTTATGGAGGGACTTGGCATGAGAAAAACGAAGAAAAATCTGAGTTTTCATGTCGAATCGCGACCCTGTTCTTGGGACGCCGCATCTTAAATCGGTCGAAGGAGAAGCAGGTGCCAAAGGGCTATTGGCGCTGCAGTGTTGGTGCAGGGAGAGAAGAGGCTTGGGCCTTTGACTTGAACGGGCTGCGACTCAAATTTTTGGGGGCCGCAACGCTTAAGGGATTTTTGGCCTTGGGGAGGTTTTGAGTGCTAGAACTCAAACCTAAGGGCTCGGGATCGATCCTACTACCAGTTTAGTGGGATTCGACGTCCCAATGACCAGGACTCAGTCCGGAAGCTTGTGTTTACTCGTTATTGACGAGATTCTATGTTATGGTTGTGACTAGGTTATCGCTAGGGGCTCGGAACAGGGATCGTGCTCGAGGATCGTTCATTGGTAACCTGTACTTGGACCAAAGGTAAGAAAACTGCACTCGGTATGTGATATATGTGATACATGTGATTATGGCTTGGCCCTAATTATTGAACAGGGATATGAATAGGGCATGAACGCTTGAGAATGTGCACAATTATGATTATGCTTGTGATTGTTGATTAAGCATGTTGAATGCTCTGTATTTAGATATCTGATATATGATATATGCCTAGTTGCATTATCTTATTGAGAAAGGCTTGACTTATGAGTCAAGGACGACAATAACGTCGCGCGCTAGTCGAAAAGCATTGACTTATTAGTCAAGTTCGGCAATAGCGCGTTGAGTGCTGATTGTTTTGGTTAAGTTAACCAAGAGCGCATCATACGCTTGTTCGACCCAATGGTCGTGGAAAACTCAGCGCCAGGTACGCTGGTCCAGCTCCAAGGCTGGTTAGAAAAAGGATAGGGAAATGGGCCCCGAGGTGACTTATTAGTTCCATATCCTAGGGTTGGTCCCCAACATTGACTTATTAGTCAAGGACGGCCTTTGCACGTTGAGTGCTGGTCGTAAAGCATTGACTTATTAGTCAAGGATGACCTTAGCACGTTGAGTGCTGGTCGTAAAGCATTGACTTATTAGTCAAGGATGACCTTAGCACATTGAGTGTTGGTTGAAAAGCATTGACTTATTAGTCAAGGACGACCTTAGCACATTGAGTGTTGGTTGAAAAGCATTGACTTATGAGTCAAGGACAGAAATAGCACGCTGAGAACTGGTCAATATGGTTATGCCTAACCAGGAGCGCATCATACACTTGATTGACCTATTGGTCGAGAGAAAACTAGAGCGTCAGTGTAACGCCCTACTTCCTTAGAGCCGTTACTAAGTGAGTTTAAAATGTGCATCCAACTCGCTAATCGAGATTTTAGGTCAAAAAGTGTAATTAAGCCATAAACAGAGTTATAAACCTTGAAAATAATTCCATTTACTGAAAATCATAAAGTGTTTGACTCTTGGGATCCCAAAATACTGTTTAGAAATATTTACAACATTTAAGTACAAAACAAGTCTACTAGACGACAAAATCTAGGTTTTAATATAATCATCTCTCAAAACCACTAGCTATGGCAGCCAGGCAGGCCAAACATGTACGCGCCGCTTCACGCTCTCCGTACTCATGGTTGGTCGACTTTCCCCTTGCCCTTACCTGCACCATAGAGCACTTGTGAGCCGAAGCCCAGCAAGAAAACCCTCACAAGCAGACAACATATGCATAACAAGCACTTAGCATATAAACAGGCCATCAATAGGCTAAACACATACGACCAAGCCGTCCCAGGTGCTTTACCAGGCCCTGGGTTTGCGGTCCACACCGTGAGGATATCCCAGGTATCCTTTAGGGTCTCACCCTGGCAACTCGCACTCCACGTGCTCAACGCTGCTCCCGGCCCCTTGTTGCACTCAGCCTTGCACTCCACGTGCCTAACGCCGTTCCCGGCCCCTTGCCGTTCCCGGCCTTGCCCACCTCGGCCTGCACCGTTCCCAGCTCTTGCCGAACATTTACACATATGCAACCATAGCATAATAAAGCAAATACTAAACTTGAACAAATTCAATCAAAGGGCTATGCCCTGCAACACATTCACATAGGGCTCAGCCCTGCACACAAGCTCTATGGGAACAGTGGTTTTCTTACCTGTATCCCGAGCTTCCCAAGCACTGCGATCACGAGCACAGTCCTCTATCTTGAGCCTAGAAGAAAACCTAGTCACAACGCATAATAAAGGATTCCATTAATATTCGAGTAACAGTTTCCAGATATAATTCTAGTTTCCGAGACATCGAATTCCACCAAACACGGTGGTGAAATCAATCCTGAGCACCCTAGGTTAGGTTCCCGCGCTTAAAACCTCCATTTAGCCAAAATTTCCCTTTTGAGCCGCGGCCCTAAGAACTGGCGCTGCAGCCCTCCCCCAAAACAGAGGCTAAAACCTCTTTGACACCCATTTGAGTCGCGACCCTGCCCTATGGCGCCGCAGCGCTCCCCAGATGCAGAGCCTCCCTGGCTCCTCAGCTTCGTAGGGCCGCAGCACTCAAGAACAGAGCTGCGGCCCAACCCTTCGTGCCCAGAATAAAAACCATTTTCACCTCAACAATCAATCCAATTATCCCCAAAATCAAACCAACTACCCTAACTAATTATCACAATGGTTATACCATAGATTCAACAGCAAAACCCAACAAAACTCAAGCCAAAACCTTATAAAAATCAAAGTTGAATCCTCATCCCTCCAACATGCAAAACTCTAATTTTCAACCTTAAAACCAGCTGCAAATTAACACAGTTCAACATATTAGGAGCTTACCTTGATGAGTTATGTTTCTGTGTAGATTCTCTAAGTTCCAAGCTTTAATTCCTCAAGACCATCAGCCCAATTCCTTAGCTTTAGCTGGATTTTCTCTAAGAAGTTCTAAGTCTCCAAGAGTGTAAGAAAACCAGAGATGGGAGAGGGAGTGAGTCGGTTAGAATAAGTCTGGGGGTTTTCCTATTTGTTTGTTTTATTTAACTTAAGCTTATATGGTTACCTCAAGGCTCAGGGTACCAAAATGTCCCCGAGGCAAAAATGGTAAATTTCCCCAATATTCCCTCCTAGACATTATAACCTCAAATATATCTCCAAATATTTATTTCTATAACCCAATAACCCCATAAAATATCCCATACCCGGAATACCTCTCGACCCGCTCCGGGTCGAATTCTCAACTCCGTTGTGACTTTCCGGCTAACTGTTCCCTAGGACTGTCTCGAATCGTGCTACACTGATATATCACATACATATCACATTGACATTTATACCCTCAACGGGCTAAAATCACAAACATACCCCTAATATCCAAACGAGGCCCACATGCATATTTAATTCAACTAAACATGCATCTCTATCACATATTCACATAAATCCATATATTAAAGCAGTAATTCACTTATTGCCCTCCAGGCACACTAATTAAGGCCCTAAGCCTTATTAGCAAATTTGGGTCGTTACAACTATCCCCTCCTTACAGAAATTTCGTCCTCGAAATTACCTGAACAATTCGGGATACCGCTCCCTCATCTCTGATTCAAGTTCCCACGTCGCCTCCTCAACCTTGCTGTTCCTCCATAGAACTTTCACCAAGGCGATGGTCTTGCTCCGCAAGAATTTATCCTTCCGGTCAAGAACCTGAACTGGCTTCTCCTCATAGGACAAATCCTGATCTAGCTCCAAATTCTCATAACTCAAAACGTGCGTCGTATCTGACACATACTTCCGGAGCATGGATACATGAAAGACATCATGAACCCCTAATAAAGCTAGAGGCATCGCTAGTCTGTAAGCTACCTCACCAACCCGTTCCAAAATCTCAAAGGGGCCAACAAACCTAGGGCTCAGCTTGCCCCGTACACCAAACCATTTCACTCCTCTCAAAGGTGAAACCCTAAGAAGCACATGATCACCAACCTGAAATTCCACGCTCCTGCGTTTCAGGTCTGAATAACTCTCCTGGCGACTCTGAGAGGCGAGCATTCACGCTCTAATCTTCTCAATTGCCTCATTGGTCTTCTGAACCATCTCAGGACCCAAATAACTTCTTTCACCCGTCTCATCCCAATGGATAGGTGATCTACACTTCCTCCCATACAGCATCTCATACGGAGCCACTCTGATAGTCGCTTGATAACTATTGTTATACGAGAACTCAATCAAAGGAAGATACTTACTCCAAGATCCCCCAAAATCTAGCACACAAGCACGCAACATGTCCTCCAATATCTGAATCATCCTTTCACACTGCCCATCCGTCTGAGGATGATAAGCGGTACTAAACCGTAACTGCGTGCCCATAGCTTTCTGCAGACTCCCCCAAAACTTGGAAGTGAAGGTGGGGTCCCTGTCAGATACTATCGACCTCAGAGCCCCATGAAGTCGAACAATTTCCTTCACATATAACTCAGCATACTGTTCCACAGTATAAGTCGTTCTAACAGGCAAAAAGTGAGCGAACTTGGTATACCTATCCACAATCACCCACACCGAGTCATGCTGTCCCATGGTCCTTGGCAAACGAACCATAAAGTCCACGGTGATATCTTCCCACTTCCATTCTGGAATCCCTAGAGGCTGCAGCAACCCCGCTGGCCTCTGATGCTCAGCCTTGACCTGCTGACAAGTTAAGCACTTGGCCACATAATCCACCACATCCCTCTTCATGCCTGACCACCAATACAAAACTCTCAAATCCTGGTACATCTTCGTTGTACCCGGGTGCAAAGAATAGGGAGTGGTATGCGATTCATCTAAGATCTCCCGCCAGATATCAGAATCCATCGGAACGCAGATTCGACCCTTGTACTTCAGTAACCCCATCTCTGAAATAGAAAAGTCCTTAGTCGCTCCGACTAAGACATTCTCTCTGTGACCTCTCAACTGGGAATCTTTCCCCTGCGCCTCCTTAATCCTCTCAAGGAGTGTAGACTGAAGAGTGATGTTGGCCAACTGACCAACCACCAACTCTATACCTGCTCTAGTCATCTCCTCGGCTAGCTTATCGGATATCTGTCTCGAACTAAACAATTGTCCCGGGCCTTTCCGACTCAATGCATTAGCCACTACATTAGCCTTCCCAAGATGGTATAAGATGTCACAATCATAATCCTTAAACAACTCCAGCCACCACCTCTGGCGCATATTCAGGTCCTTCTGGGTAAAGAAATACTTCAAGCTCTTATGATCAGTGTATATCTCGCACTTCTCACCATAGAGATAATGTCTCTAAATCTTAAGTGCGAACACCACCGCTGCCAACTCCAGATTATGCGTGGGATATCTCTGCTCATACTCCTTTAACTGCCTCGACGCATAGGCTATCACCTTACCAGCTTGCATCAACACTCACCCCAAACCCTGTCTGGATGCATCACAATAAACCACAAACTTTTCATTATCTGTCGGCAGACTTAACACCGGTGCGGAGATCAGTCGCCGCTTCAACTCCTTGAAACTGTTCTCACATTTGTTCGTCTAGACATACCTTGTCGTCTTCTTTGTCAACTCTGTCAAAGGCGTAGCTATTCTGGAGAACCCCTCAACGAACCGCCGATAATATCCTGCCAAACCCAGAAAACTCCTCACTTCAGGAACGTTGCTCGGTTTAGGCCAATCTCTGACCGCCTCAATCTTACTTGGATCAACCAGAATCCCCTTCTTACTGATGATATGGCCCAAAAATGTAACTTGCGGTAACCAGAACTCGCACTTGCTGAACTTAGCATATAACTTATGCTCCCTTAACCGCTGCAATACTAGACGCAAATGCTGCTCATGCTCTGTCTCAGACCGAGAGTACACCAAGATGTCGTCGATGAACACAATCACAAACTTATCCAAATAATCCTTGAAAACCCTATTCATCATATCCATAAAAGTTGCTAGGGCATTGGTTAATCCAAAGGACATAACCAGGAATTCATAATGTCCATACCTCGTTCGGAAAGCGGTCTTTGGTATGTCCTCCTCTTTAATCCTTAATTGATGGTAACCTGATTGGAGATCTATCTTAGAAAACATTGTTCTTCCCTGTAACTGATCAAATAAATCATCGATCCTAGGCAGTGGATACTTGTTCTTAATGGTTAACTTATTCAACTCCCTGTAATCAATACACATCCTAAGGGATCCATCCTTCTTCTTAACGAACAACACTGGAGCACCCCATGGCGAGAAACTCGGTCTGATGAACCTCAAATCAAGTAACTCTTGCAACTAAATCTTCAATTCCTTTAACTCCGCTGGAGCCATTCTGTAAGGTGTCCTAGATACTGGCTCCGCTCCTGGTACCAACTCTATAACAAAGTCAATCTCCTGCTGCTGCGGCAACCCTGGCAAATCTGCTGGAAACTCACACACCAATCTAGTCTTGCCCGGTCCAACCGACACCACCCTAGAGGTATCTACAACGCTCGCTAGGAATCCCATGCAACCTTCCTGCATCAGGTCTCTAGCCTTTAATGCTGAAATCATTAGTACTCGCGGTCCGCCAACCGTCCCCACAAACACAAAGGGTACCTCCCCTTCCGGTTCAAATGTCACCATTCTGCGCTTGCAGTCTATCGTTGCTCCATACTTCAATAACCAATCCATCCCCAGAATCATATCAAAGTCATCCATCTCTAACTCAATCAAATCAACAGACAGTTCCCTACCATCTACCTCTACTGGCAAAGCTCTAATCCATCTCCTAGAGACTACCAGTTCTCCTGTTGGCAACAAAGTCTGAAATCCCCTTGCATACACACCACTAGGTCTACAAAGTTGGTCTATCACTCTAGCATATACAAATGAATGGGTAGCCCCTGAATCAAACAATGCAGTATACAAAGAACCAGCACTAGAGATCTGACCTGTCACAACTGAGGGGCTAGCCTCCGCCTCAGTCTGTGTCAAAGTAAATACCCTGGCAAGAGCAAGACTGTCACTCTGCTCCAACTCCTCTTTCTTGACTTGAGGGCAGTTTCTCTTCAAATGACTGGCACTCCCACAGAAAAAGTAGGCTCTAATCCTGCACTCACCCTTGTGTTGTCGTCTGCAGCGTGGACACACTGGAAAACTCCTCCAGTTGTCACTTCTGCCCTGACGGCCTGTAGAAGCACCCCGTGCCCTCCTATCTGAACTGGGAGGAACAAAGGAATCTGGGGCCTTCCTCTTCTACTCACTAGAGCCACCACCCCGAATGGATCCAACAAAAGGAGGCACTGTCCTCCTGGCATCGCGCCTAACAGTGCTATCTCTCCAGATCTGGTCTTCAGCCCCCTCAGCTGTAAGGGCCTTGTGTACAACCTGAGCATAAGTAGTAGTCTCTGGATCCAAAGTAATCTTCACATCACGAGCAATCATAACATTCAATCCCCGTATAAACCTGTCTCTTCTTGCCGCATCAGTCGGCACTAAATCTGGTGCAAACTTCGCCAATCTGTCAAATCTCAAAGCATACTCAGTCACGGTCAACCGATTCTGAGTCATGTTGATGAACTCGTCAACCTTCGCAGCTCGAACTGCCACACAGTAATACTTCTCATTGAATAAGTTTTCGAACTCTTCCCAAGTCATAATAGTCACATTCCTTCTCTGAACTACCACATCCCACCAGATGCGGGCATCTTCTCTGAACATGTAGCTAGCACAAGCTACCCTCTCATTTCCCTGAACCCTCATAAAATCCAGGATTGAGGAAATCATATTTATCCACTGCTCTGCATGCAGTGGGTCTGATCCACCTTCAAAGGTGGGAGGATGTTGTTTCCTGAACCTCTCATACAAAGGTTCCCACCTGTTCTCCATAACAGGTTGAATCGGCACTGGCGCCACAACCTACTGAGCTGGCAGCCCAGTGACCTGAGGTGGGGCTTGCTGCCTCAACTGCCGAAGCTCTTCCTCTGTTCGTTGTAGTCTTGCTTCCATCTCAACGAACATCTTTTGCCAATTTTGTGGGGCAGGTGGAGGGTCCTGACCCTGGTTGTCATCCTCGGCCCTACTGCCGCGGAGTCTAGATGATTGTTGAGGCATCTCAACAAATATGCCTGCAACCAACGACGCCGCTCATCAGGCATGATAACAACATTCAAAAACCACCTCCCAATCACATCAGCCAACCACAAACAGCAGTCCACATAACACACAGATATCATATAGCATACAATGGGCCATGCCCTAGCATCATGCATATGTTAACTCATTCATGATGCTCTGTAAGAAATAAACAGGCAAACAGGGCAATTAAACACATGTTCAAGCATTTAAGTCAATTACTACCTACCAACCCTGAGTCGAGCTTGTCATTGACAGCGAGCGTACATGTTCGGTCAATCTCCAGATTCCATAAACCTTGGCTCGCTCTGATACCAAGTTGTAACACCCTACTTCCTTAGAGTCGTTACTAAGTGAGTTTAAAATGTGCATTCAACTCGCTAATCGAGATTTTAGGTCAGAAAGTGTAATTAAGCCATAAACAGAGTTATAAACCTTGAAAATAATTCCATTTACTGAAAATCATAAAGTGTTTGACTCTTGGGATCCCAAAATACTGTTTAGAAATATTTACAACATTTAAGTACAAAACAAGTCGACTAGACGACAAAATCTAGTTTTTAATACAATCATCTCTCAAAACCACTGGCTGTGGCAGCCAGGCAGGCCAAACATGTATGCGCCGCTTCACGCTCTCCGTACTCATGGTTGGTCGACTTTTCCCTTGCCCTTACCTGCACCACAGAGCACCCGTGAGCCGAAGCCCAGCAAGAAAACCCTCACAAGCAGACAACATATGCACAACAAACACTTAGCATATAAACAGGCCATCAATAGGCTAAACACATACGACCAAGCCGTCTCAGGCGCTTTACCAGGCCCTGGGTTCGCGGTCCACACCGTGAGGATATCCCAGGTATCCTTTAGGGTCTCACCCTGGAAACTCGCACTCCACGTGCTCAATGCTGCTCCTGGCCCCTTGCCGCACTCGGCCTTGCACTTCATGTGCCTAACGTCGTTCCCGGCCCCTTGCCATTCCCGGCCTTGCCCACCTCGGCCTGCACGTTCCCGGCTCTTGCCGAACATTTACACATATGCAACCATAGCATAATAAAGCAAATACTAAACTTGAACAAATTTAATCAAAGGGCTATGCCCTGCAACACATTCACATAGGGCTCAGCCCTGCACACAAGCTCTATGGGAACAGTGGTTTTCTTACCTGTATCCCGAGCTTCCCAAGCACCGTGATCACAAGCACAGTCCTCTCTCCCGAGCCTAGAAGGAAACCTAGTCATAACTCATAATAAAGGATTCCATTAATATTCGAGTAACGGTTTCCAGATATAATTCTAGCTTTCGGGACATCGAATTCCACCAAACACGGTGGTGGAATCGATCCCGAGCACCCTAGGTTAGGTTCCCGCGCTTAAAACCTCCATTTAGCCAAAATTTCTCTTTTGAGCCGCGACCCTAAGAACTGGCGCCGCGGCCCGCCCCCAAAATAGAGGCTGAAACCTCTCTGACGCCCATTTGAGCCGCGGCCATGCCCTATGGCACCGCGGCACTCCCCAGAGGCAGAGCCTCCCTATATCCTCAGCTTCGTAGGGCCGCAGTACTCAAGAACAGAGCCGCGACCCAACCCTTCGTGCCCAGAATAAAAACCATTTTCACCTCAACAATCAATCCACTTATCCCCAAAATCAAACCAACTACCCTAACTAATAATCACAATGGTTATACCATAGATTCAACAGCAAAACCCAACAAAACTCAAGCCAAAACCTTATAAAAATCAAAGTTGAATCCTCATCCCTCCAACATGCAAAACTCTAATTTTCAACCATAAAACCAGCTGCAAATTAACATAGTTCAACATATTAGGAGCTTACCTTGATGAGTTATGTTTCTGTGTAGATTCTCTAAGTTCCAAGCTTTAATTCCTCAAGACCATCAACCCAATTCCTTAGCTTTAGCTGGATTTTCTCTAAGATGTTCTAAGTCTCCAAGAGTGTAAGAAAACCAGAGAAGGGAGAGGGAGTGAGTCGATTAGAATAAGTCTGGGGGTTTTCCTATTTGTTTGTTTTATTTAACTTAAGCTTATATGGTTACCTCAAGGCTCAGGGTACCAAAACGTCCCCGAGGCAAAAATGGTAAATTTCCCCAATATTCCCTCCTAGACATTATAACCTCAAATATATCTCCAAATATTTATTTCTATAACCCAATAACCCCATAAAATATCCCATACCCGGAATACCCCTCGACCCACTCCGGGTCGAATTCTCAACCCCGTTGTGACTTTCCGGCTAATTGCTCCCTAGGACTGTCTCAAATCATGCTACACTGATATATCACATACATATCACATTTATGACATTTATACTCTCAACAGGCTAAAATCACAAACATACCCCTAATATCCAAATGGGGCCCACATGCATATTTAATTCAACTAAACATGCATCTCTATCACATATTCACATAAATCCATATATTAAAGCAGTAATTCACTTATTGTCGTCCAGGCACACTAATCAAGGCCCTAAGCCTTATTAGCAAATTTTGGTCGTTACAGTCAGGTACGTTGGGCCAGCTCCAAGGCTGGTTATATATAGGACATGGCAAAGGGCCCCGGGGTGACTTATTAGTCCCATATCCTAGAGCGTTGAGCCAGTATGATTTATTAATCATGTGTTTCGGTGATGAGCCCCAGTATGATTCCATAATCATGTATTTTGGGCATTGGACCCCGATATGATTCATTGATCGTTTATCTTGGGCTATTGGCCCATATGACGTTGTAGTCATTTATATGGATGGCATGCATGTGTGAGTAGGGTTATTACTGCTAGACATGCTTATTATGAATTGGATATATGTTATTAACTGCTTATGAGCATGTTTAAGTTTTCTTGTTGTGCTTTGGCTCACAGGTGCTATATGGTGCAGGTAAAGGGAGAAGAAAGATGGACCATCCTTGAGTTGGAGAGCTAAGGTGATGATGTGTACATATGCAGCTGCTCGACCACCACAACTAGGGTCAAACCCTATTTTGTCGCTTAGGTCGACAGGTTGTAACTTTTTCATTATAGTTAACCTTTTAAATGTATTTTGGGATCCCATGTATAAAGTAAACGTCTTAGTGAAATGTTTGTATCTTTGACCGAAATTTTTAACCCTAAATTGTTAATCACGTTTAGTTACACGATTATGGCCAATTGACTCGTTTATCGAGTTTAGTACTACTTAAAATACACAGTGTAATGTTCCTTGAGTAGTAGGGCATTACAACTAGGTATCAGAGTGTGCCAAGGTTAAGGGTTTCTAAAGACAAGCTGGACATGTACACTCATCACTAAAGACAAGCTCCACTCAGGGTATGGTGACTATTTATGTGGTTATGTGTTTAACTGCTTAAATAAGATATAAATGCTTTACCTGCATGCCTTATTAGGAAGCATGGGATTCTGATAGGGCCTGGCTCTTGACTATTGATATGATTATGTGATTACCTGCTCAGTGAATATATGAATGTGTTATGTGCATCCTAGGGTAAGAGCATGAGATTTTGTTGGAAAGAGCAGGGGTTATTGATGATGCATGAATTTCATGGGCATGTATATTAACACTATAGCGGTATGTGAATGTGGTGTTGTGTGATTGTTTTCATGGGGAAGGCTTTTGAATGTGTTCATCATATTTAATGGGTCAAGTTATTGACTGCAGACAAAATAAGAGGTTATGTACCTAAGGCAGTTAATGGGACCCGGTGGTGTTTATACTGAGGCTGGAAATTATAGCCAGGGCCTGAGCCCTCTGTCTACCCCTCATAATTGGAAGCAGGTGTTTATAGATATACAATTAAGATTGTAAAGGAAAGATGAAGAGATCAGGTGTTTAAAATAATAGATTCTGTCAGGGATCACCTCTTCCTTTATTATGCCTGGAGTGTCATTGGTATTGGCTCAGCCTAGGGTTGAGAACAGATGGTAATTTCTATATGAGAGATTTCAAGAATATTACCCTCCAGTTTTTGAGGGAGGCCTAAATCCATTTAGAGCTGAGCAATGAATGGGCATGATCAGTTCCATCCTCGACAATATGGGGGTGGTGGGTCATGATAGGGTGATCTGTGCTACACATATGTTGTTGGAAGATTGTAACGACCCAAACTTACTAATAAGGCTTAAGGGCCTTGATTAGTGTGCCGGGAAGGCATAACTGGATTATATGTTATTTAAATGATTAAAAGCATGTGTTATATGACTATTTGGATATTTGTGATGCATGACTATGTGTATTAGTATGCATGTAGGCCCTGATTAGGTTAGAAGGGCATATTCATAATTTTGGCCCGTTGAGGGCATAAATGTAAATATCTGTGATAAATTGTTGAGACCACATTATTATGTGGATATATTTGTAGCTTGTGACTCGAGGCGATCTTAGTGAGCGGTTTAGCGAAAAAGTCACAGCGGGGATTTATACCTGGCTCAAGGCGAGCCTGGGGGTATTTCTGGGAATTTAGGAAATTTAGTGGAGATTATTTGATATTGAGGAATGTAGTTGGTGATTAACTAGGTGTTGGGAAGTAAGCGGTAAATATTAGAGACATTCGAGGAATTAGCGGGAATTGGGCGTAATGACCAAAATGCCCTTAGAATGATTTAATGGCTTAGGATTTATGGGAGGGCAAATTGGTCATTTGAGTTAAAAGCAGAGATAAGTATTATTTTGCTTTTTTGCCTTAGTGGAATGTGTAGAAAGTAGTGGAAGTCTGAAAGAAGGATTGAGACAAAGGAAAAGAAAAAAAAAAAAAGAAGGAAAAACAGAAGTCTTCTTCTCTCTCTATCGATTTGTTTTTCTCTCATTCTTTCTGCTGGAAATTGAGGCTGAAATTAAGAGGAATTTAGGCTAAAGACTTCATAATTGGCCCCTTGATTTGGCTTGAGGAGTTAGAAAGGGTAATTCAATCCATTTGAGGTAAGTTTCAAGGTTGTTTTTCAGTTCCTGGTCTTTGGTGTTGAACTGGTTTTCTAAGCTGAGTTTCTGTGGGAATTCTAGGGAATTAGGCCTAAGGATTTGAGGATGTGAAAGCTAAGGAAGTGTGGAAGATAACCTAGGTCAAATTCATCCATCAAAGGTAAGAAGTTCTAGCTTTAAGTTCTGATATTTATGTTGTTCTGCTGAGTTTTGAGCTTTAAGCTCAACCATGGTGATTTCTTTATTTTTGGGTGCATGTGAATGAATTTCATATGGTTAGGTCATTTGGGGTGAGTTAGAGATGTTGATAGGCTTGCTTTGGGGTATGGTTTGGTTGAGTTTTGTAGAGGTTTGGCTTGGGGAAATTCGAAGGAAGGAAACCTGAAGTTGGGCTGTGCTGTGACTAGCATTGTAGCGCTAGTCATTGAGCGCTAGGCCCTGATGTTTCAGAGCTTTTTGGCTCTACTTGTAGCGCTATAGCGCCCTCCTTATGGCGTTGTAGCGCTACCCTATTTCCAGAAGGGGGTTTTTGGGATATCTCTTAGGGTTTTTGCCCGGGGGCTCGGGGTTTGATTCCACCACCCCGTTTGGTGGAATTAGGGCTTCTCGAGAGCTCGGGATTGGTCCAGAGGTTAGGTTTTGGAATTAAAGTTTGGTATGGTTCTAACTTGTGACCGTGACTAGGTGTACGCTAGGGCTCAGAAGGGGTCGTGCTTGAGGGTTGTCATCATTGATCAAAGCTACCGGAATCCAAAGGTAAGAAAACTGCACCCGGTTATGTGATTGTGTTGGGACTAAGAGCTCCCTATATCTGTATGATGTCATAGATGGTATTATTCCATGGGACATGTGAGAAGAATGCCTAAGAGTGCCAGAATCAATATTTGCACACAGGGCGCGGCTCGGCCACTGGTAGCTGAGGACAGCTTAATATTCACTGAGCTCGGTTTAAGCGGGCTGGAGTTAGTGGGATAAATAGGGGGTGTGACCTAAGGGCGTTGACCCTGATTGTTATATGTGAATTGGTTGTTAATGATAATTGATAAGCTTGGTATGCTGAATGCTTGATTGTATGTATGTCTTGGACTGTTGAGTGTATGGTTACACTGTATGAATCATCTGATTGTGTTGGCTGATGATTATGCTCTATTGTTGTGTTTTCTTGCTGGGCCTTAGCTCACGGGTGCTACGTGGTGCAGGTAAAGGCAAGGGCAAAGTGGACCAGTCCTGAGATGGAGAGCTTTGGGGCTGAATGTACATAGCCAGATGATCGGCTGTCACGGCCGAGGAGTAGTACAGGACGGGAAAAGCCTAAATGTTTGTTTTGCCCTAAGAGTGGCTAGTAGCTGCACTTTTATCCTGAAATTTTGTAAACTATCTTTTAACGTTATTACTTTTGGGATCCCATGTAAAAATGTTTGATTATAAGAAATGTAGCTTTTGTGGCAAAAATATTTTAACCCTAGTTCAACTACAGTTTTGGTAACACATTTCTAACTAAATGACTTGATTAGCAAGTCTTGCACCTTTATAAACACACAGTGTAACAGTCTTGGCTATCCAGGGCGTTACAACTTGGTATCAGAGCGTCCTAGGTTTAAGGGTTCCTGAAGACTAGCTGGACATGTACATTTTCCGTTAAAGACAAGCTTGACTTAGGATTTGGTAATTGTGTATACATGATTATATGCTTAAATAATTAGAATGGAATATGAATGCTGATATTTGCTTGATTAATAGGAAACATGAGACACTGATAGGGCCTGACCCTTGACTATTGCGTGATGATATTGAGGCGTGCTTATTAGCATTGCTATGCATATGAATGAAAATATTTGAATACTTGGATAAAATGTTATATCTTGATTGTTTGTGAATGTCTGAGTTCCAATGGTGGATCATGGAAGGATTATTACCCTGTCCTCATAGTCTGACTGCCGAGTCGTTGATTGCATATTAACTTGGATAACTATGCATCCAAGGAAATCTATGTGAATAGTCGGCATCAGGTCTAAGACTAGAGATGATGACCAAGGCCAGACCCCTCCGCCAGTCCCTGAGAACTGGCAGCAGCTTATGGCAGACATACAAGCACGGCTACAGAGCTAGGATGAGCAGATCCGCATTCTGCGACAGCAGGCTCCATCAGGGAGTGCTGCCCCTATTGTGCCACCTGCGGTGGTACCAGTTGTCCAACCAGTAGAGGTTGGGAATAGATGGGAGCCATTGTATGAGCGGTTCAGGAAGCAGCAGCCCCCAATCTTTGAGGGAGGACCTGACCCACTGAAGGCTGAACAGTGGATGACCATGATTACTACTATCCTAGATTTCATGAGGCTAGAAGGACATGACAGAGTGGCCTGTGCCACGTATATGCTAAGAGAGGATGCCCGTATCTGGTGGGAAGTGGCATCACAGACCAGAGATGTTACTACACTGAGTTGGGAAGGATTCAAGGATCTATTCAGTCAGAAATATTATAATGTTGCCATCAGGGCAGTGAAGGTAAATGAGTTTGTGGGGTCAGTTCAGGGCAGCATGATAGTTACAGAATATCCCCTGAAATTTGACAGACTTGCAAAGTTTGCACCAGATCTTGTGCTTACTGATGCAGCTAGGCAGGACAGATTTATCAAAGGGCTTAATGCTATGATAGCCTGAGATGTGAGGATTACAACAGTTCCTGGGGGGACAACTTATGCCCAGGCTGTAGAGAAGGCTCTTACCACTGAGGAAGCAGAGAATAAGATATGGAGGGAGAGTGCAGCAAGGCGGGAGGGCTGCAGGGCGGTGCCTCCATATTCTAGGTCTGGTAGGGGTGGAAGCCCCAGTGATCTGAAGAGAAAGACCCCTGATGCTTCGACTGCTTCTGGTCCTGATAGGAGAGGGCGGGGTACTCAGGGTGGCTGTCAGGGAGGCGGTGATACATGGAGGACCTATCCTGAGTGCACGAGGTGCAGAAGATGCCATCCGGGTGAGTGTCGGGCTAAGGCCTGTTATGTGTACGAGGTGGTGGGACACCTCAAGAAGAACTGCCCAGCAGTGAAGAAAGGAGATATAGGGAAGTTGGACAGCTTGACTCTAGCTCGAGTGTTCACCCTGACGCAGGCGGAGGTTGAGGCTAGTCCCTTGGTAGTGACAGGTCAGCTTTCTAGCGCTGGCTCTCCTTTTACTGTATTGATTGACTCTGGTGCTACACATTCGTTTGTTTCTAGTAAGGTAATTGATAGACTGTGTAGACCTAGTGAGTATTATACTTCAGGGTTTGGGACCATTTTGCCTACGAGAGAACTGGTAGTTTCTAGGAGGTGGATTAGAGCACTGCCAGTGATGGTTGATGGTAGGGAATTGTCAGTAGACTTGATTGAGTTGGGTATGGAGGACTTCGATATGATTTTAGCCATGGATTGGCTGGTTAGATACGGAGCTACTATTGACTGCAGAAAGAAGATGGTGACCTTTGAGCTGGAGGGTGAGGATCCCTTTGTCTTTGTGGGAGTGGTGCATGGACCCCGCATACCCATGATATTAGTGCTGAGAGCCAGAGATCTATTATAAGGAGGATGTATAGGTTTTCTGTCTAGTGTGGTAGATACCACTAGGGTTTCGCCAACAAGACCGGAGGATACCAGATTGGTTTGTGAGTTCTTGGATGTGTTTCCTGAGGACTTACCTGGATTTCCGCCGCGTAGGGAGATTCAGTTTGTTATTGAGTTGGCGCCAGGGATAGAGCCAGTGTCAAGGGCACCATATAGAATGGCATCGGCAGAACTGAAGGAATTGAAGATACAGTTACATGAGCTTCTGGATTTGGGGTTCATTAGGCCTAGTTACTCGCCATGGGGTGCTCCAGTTTTGTTTGTGAAGAAGAAGGACGGGACTCTTAGAATGTGTATAGACTACAGGGAATTGAACAAGTTGACTATCAAGAATAAGTATCCCCCACCAAGGATTGATGACTTGTTCTATCAGCTGCAGGGTAAGACGGTTTTCTCGAAGATTGATCTTCGATCTGGTTATTACTAGCTGAGGATCAAGGACGAGGACATACCGAAGACGGTCTTCCGAACGAGGTATGGGCACTATGAGTTTCTGGTCATGTCATTTGGTTTAACCAATGCCCTAGCAACCTTTATGGATTTAATGAATAGAGTGTTCAAGGACTTTCTAGATCAGTTCGTTATTGTCTTCATCGATGACATCTTAGTGTACTCCAGTTCAGAGGCAGAGCACGAGCAACATCTACGACAGGTTCTACAAAGATTGAGGAGCATCAGTTGTACGCCAAGTTTAAGAAATGTGAATTTTGGCTACCAGAAGTGACATTCCTTGGACATATTGTTGGCGCATATGGGATTAAGGTGGATCCATCTAAGGTGGAGGCAGTTAGGGATTGGCCGAGGCCAAAGAACGCCTCGGAGGTGCGAATTTTTCTTGGTCTAGCGGGTTACTACAGACGGTTCGTGGAAGGCTTCTCGAAGATAGCGACACCGATGACAGAATTGACACGAAAGAATTTGAAGTTTATCTGGTTAGACAAGTGTGAGAACAGTTTCCAAGAATTGAAGCGAAGACTTATTACCGTGCCTGTGTTGAGTCTTCCTTCGGGGGAAGAGAAGTTTGTTGTTTACTGCGATGTGTCGAGGTTGGGTTTAGGCTGTGTGTTGATGCAGAATGAGAAGGTCATAACTTATGCATCACGACAGCTGAAGGAGTATGAGCAGTGGTATCCTACCCATGATTTGGAGTTAGCAGCGGTGGTATTCGCACTGAATGTTTGGCGGCATTACCTATATGGGGAGAAGCCGATCACAAAAGCTTGAAGTACTTCTTCACACAGAAAGACCTGAACATGAGGTAGAGACGTTGGCTAGAGCTGGTGAAAGACTATGATTGTGATATTCTTTACCATCTGGGGAAAGCCAATGTAGTGGCGGATGCATTGAGCCGGAGAGGCCCAAGTCAGTTATATAGTTCCACCCAGATCTCGAGAGAGTTAGCTAATGAGATGGTCAGAGCAGGGATAGAATTGGTGGTGGGCCGGTTGGCCAATATTACTCTGCAGTTGACCCTGCTAGAGTAGATTAAAGAAGGTCAATTGGTAGATGCTCAATTACAGGAGGTTAGAGGGAATGTCTTAGCGGGAGTAGCTAAGGACTATTCTATTTTTGAGGTTGGTTTGCTTCGGTATCAGGGGCGGATTTGTGTTCCAGCTGATGAGGGGATCAAACGAGAGATATTGGATGAGTCACATACGATGCCATACTCACTTCATCCAGGTACCATGAAGATGTACCAGGATCTACGGACATTATATTGGTGGCCCGGGATGAAGAAGGATGTGGTGGAGTACGTAGCCAGATGTTTAACCTGTCAGCAGGTGAAGGCTGAGCATCAGCGACCAGCAGGGTTGCTTCAGCCTTTGGGTATTCCCGAGGAGTAGTACAGGACGGGAAAAGCCTAAATGCCTTTTTTGCCCTTAGAGTGGCTAGTAGCTATACTTTTATCCTGAAATTTTGTAAATTATCTTTTAAAGTTATTACTTTTGGGATCCCATGTAAAAATGTTTGATTATAAGAAATGTAGCTTTTGTGGCCAAAATATTTTAACCCTAGTTCATCTACAGTTTTGGTAACACATTTCTAACTAAATGACTTGATTAGCAAGTCTTGCACCTTTATAAACACACAGTGTAATGGTCTTGGCTATCCAGGGCATTACAAAGATGCTCGAACATGTTGGGAAGTGGTATCCCAGACACGAGATACAGCTGCAATAAACTGGAAAGAATTTAGGGAGTTGTTTAATGAGAGATATTACTATGATGTAGTTAAGACTGCAAAGACAAATGAATTTCTGAACCTGGTTCTAGGAAATACAACAGTAATAGAGTATGTTAACAAATTCGATGGGTTGGCCAAGTTTGCTTTTGATATGGTACCAACAGATGTGGCTCGAAAAGAGCGATTTATCCAGGGATTGAATTCTAGAATAGCTCAGGGCGTTAGAATCGCCCTAGTACATGAGATCTCTACCTATGCTCAGGTGGTAGGGAAGGCCCTTATTGTTGAGGGCACATGAAATGAGATTTGGAGGGAGAGTGTCGGAGAGTGCGGAGTTCAGGCAGTGATACCTCTGTTTATTGGATCAGGCAGGGGCAGAAGCCCCAGTGATCAGAAAGGAAAAAGTTATCAATGTATTCGGTACCAATGGATTAGAAAATGGGTTCCTAAGTGCTCAGATAGGCCATCAGGGCGAGGATGAGGATTGAAAACTTTACCCGAAATGCACTCGGTGCAGGAGGCGCCATTTGGGAGAATGTCGAGCAAAGGCATGTTTCTTTTGTGGGATGGTTGGGCACCTCAAGAGGAATTGCCAGGGGCTAAGGAAGGATGAACCAAGGGGGGCCGATAGCTCGAGTGTTTGCTCTAACACAGTCAGAGTCAGAGACTGAGATTGAGTCTGGTCCCTCAGTAGTGGCAGGTTAACTTCCTAGTTCTGATTCTTGTATTATGTTGATCGGTGTTGGTGCCATGTTGTTCTTTATTTTGTTGCTTTTGATAGAGGCACAAACTTGGTAAGTGGATTATGTGGTGTATGATGTGATGAGAATTTGGTACCCTATTGGTAAATTTTAAGAGATGGATTAGATTATTGTGGGAAAGGACTCATTAGTTGACTTGATAGAATTGGTTTTGACTGACTTTGATATGATCCTGGATATGGATTTGTTAGCCAAGTATGGGGCAATGATAGATTGCAAGGAAAAGATGGTAACCCTTGGGCTTGAGGGTGGGAAACCCTTGTATTTTTTGGCACTGTGCATGGACCTCATATTCTTATGACATTTGTACTTAGAGCTAGAGACCTATTGCAGGAGGATGCATATGACTCTTAGCTAGTGTGGTGGATACCACTTATGTCGTGCCAGTGGGACCAAGACAGACTGGATTAGTCTGTGAGTTTCTAGATGTGTTTCTAGGGGATTTGCCAGGGTTACCTCAACACAAGGAGATAAATTTGTGATTATGTTGGTGCCAGGGACATAATCAATGTCTAGGGCACGGTATTGAACGACTCCAGCAGGGCTGTAAGAACTAAAGGTTCAGTTACAGGGTAAGATGGTATTCTCCAAGATGGATCTTCGATCTGGTTATCACCAGTTGGGGATCAGGGAGAAGGACTATGAAGAAGGCTGTTTTTTGTATCAGATTTGAGCGTTATGAGTTTTTAATCATGAATTTTGGTTTGACTAATGCCCCAATTGTTTTCATGGATCAAATGAACAAGGTGTTCATGATTATCTATATTGGTTTGTGATTGCCTTTATCTACGATGTTGTGATATACTCCCAGTTCGAGATTGGCCAAGGCCAAGGAATGCCTCAGAGGTCAGGAGTTTCCTTGGATTGGCAGGGTATTACATGTGTTTTGTGGAAGATTTCTCAGGGATTGTTACCTCATTTACAGAAAAGGTGATTGCCTATGCATCATGTTAGTTGAAAGATATGACCAGAACTAGAGTAGAGTTACTGGTGGGCCAGTTGGCCAACATTACACTTGTGTTTTCTCTTTTAGAGAGAATCAAAATAAAATAGTTGAGTGACCCACGGATGGGAGGATTGGGGGAATGTCTTAGCTGGAATAGCTAAGGATTATGCAGTGTCAAGTATGAGTTTATTGAGGTATAAGGATTGGACTTGGGATCCGATGGACACTGGGATTAAACGGAAGATTCTGGATGAATCTCATACTATCCCTTATTCTCTTCATCCAGTCACCATGAAAATGTACCAGGATCTAAAAGCTTATTATTGGTGGCCTGGGATGAAGAGGAACATAATTAAGTACGTGGCAAAGTGCCTAACTTGTTAGCAGGTCAAGGCAGAGTATCAGAAACTAGTAAGTCCATTACAGCCTTTATGTATCCCAAAGTGGAAGTGGGAGGACATCATGATGGATTCGTGATGGGGTTGCCCAGGATAATGGGCCAGTATGATTCAGTTCAGGTTATTATGGATCGATATTTGAAGTCAGCTCGCTTTTTATCAGTAAGGATGAACAATACAGTTGACCAGTATGTAGGTCTCTATGTGAGAGAGATAGTACGCCTTCTTGGGACTTTGAGGTCTATCTTGATGGATAGGGACCCTATCTTTACTTCCAAGTTTTGGGCAAGGTTACAGAAGGCGATGAGTTTATAGCTAGAGTTTAGTACAACTTATTATCCTCAGGCTGATTGTAACGCCCTAAACTCCAGGGACTGTTACGGTGCACATTGCAAACAGTGCTAAACTCGATAATCGAGTCATTTGGCCATAAATGTGTAACTAAGTATGATTAGCGGTTTAGGGATTAAAAATGTAGAAAATATTGTTTTTTATTTTCTGTTATAATTTTAATTAATTCGGTATCCCTCAAGAATGGGAAACCAATCTGTACACAATATATTTTTTCCTTTTTTGGAGGATTTTAGGTTGATTTAGTACCATTGTAATTACCCTAGAATATTTGGTATTTAATACCAAATTAGTCTATAGTTTGTAAAGTGCCTATTAAAATGGCAGTGCTCTCAAAGAAATAATATATCAGAATATATTTTCCACATGGTATCAGAGCCAATACCCTCACCCTAAGGAATCACAATTTTTTTCCCTCAGAAATCGTAGCCTATCCTCAGAAATTGCAGCTTTTTTTTTTCTCTTCAATATCGCTGCCTTCTCTTCTTCCTCATCGCCACCTTACCTGATCCCACCATCTCTGATGATACCACAGCCGACTCCACCATCAACAAGGGCTCTTCTAATGCCTCTCCTTCTTCCTTTGATCACCTAAACTCCCTCCAAATTACCATCCACAAATTGAATGGTCAGAATTTCTTGCAATGGTCCCAATCCGTGAAGATGTACCTGCGTGGTCGCGGACGCTTGGGGTATTTGACTGGTTCTACTGCTGCTCCTGAACCTGCCGATCCATCTTATGACAAATGGGAGTCTGAGAATTCTCTTATCATGGCGTGGCTGATCAACTCAATGGAGGTGGATATTGGTAAGACTTATTTGTTTCTTTCCACTGCTCAAGAAATATGGGAAACTGTCCAGGAAGCTTTCTCAGATTTGGAGAATTCTGCTCAAGTTTTTGAACTCAAATCTCGGCTTCGGGACCAGCGACAAAACTCTCTTACGGTAACTCAATATTATGGTGTTCTTTATAATCTTTGGCAAGAGATTGATCTATTTATGTTCCTGAATGGAAATGTTCTGCTGATGCCTCATTTTATCAAAAAATGCTTGATCGAGAGAGACTTTTTGATTTTCTCCATGGACTTAACCGAGACCTTGATGAGGTACGTGGTCGTCTCTTGGGAAAAAATCCTCTTCCCACCATTCGTGAAGCTTTTACAGAGGTTCGTAGGGAGGAGAGTTGCAAAAGAGTCATGATGGGTTCCCCTCTTGCTGCTGAAACTGAGCAATCTGCTCTTGCTGCCCGACGTCCTAATAATGGTGATGATTCTCGAGGGACTCGTCGTGATCGTCCCTGGTGTACTCACTGCAGTAAGGTTGGTCATACCAAGGAGACATGTTGGAAGATTCATGGGAAACCTGTTGATTGGAAACCTCGATCCTCTAATCGTAACAATTCTGACAGCCAGGCCTTGACAGCAGCACCACCCGAGCCTTTCCCATTTTCTCCAGCCCAAATCACTCAACTCCATCAGCTATTGAGCACGACAACCAATGCTTCTGCATCTGATCCTTCGTCTACTTCCACTCAAGGTACCTCTGCTACCTTCAATGCTAAAAAATTTGCCTGGATAGTAGACTCTGGGGCTTTGGACAACATGAATGGTCAGTCCAGTCACTTTACCACTTATACTCCTTGCCCAGGTACTCAAAAAATTTAAATAGCTGATGGTTCTCTTTCTTCTGTGGCTGGTAAAGGATTTATTACATTATCATCTTCCATTATACTCCATGATGTTCTTCATGTTCCCAATCTTTCCTGTAATCTTCTTTCTGTCAGTAAAATAACCCATGATCAGCAATGATTTTCTTCGTTCTCATCACTTGGTTGTAATTTTCAGGATGTGTCCTCGGGGAAGATGAGTGGGAATGCGAAGGCATGTAGCAGGCTGTATTACTTTGATCTGTTTCCTCCTGCTCAAGTTGATAACGCTTTTATTTCTGGTTGTATTTCTGCCAATAATAATGATATAATTCGGTGGCATTATAGGCTAGGTCACCCTAGTTTTTCATATTTAAAATATTTATTTCCTAAGTTGTTTTAGAATAAAGACTTGAGCTTACTTAAATGTGAAATTTGTCAATTCGCCAAACATACACGTGCTATTTTTCGTTCTATCCCCTACAAATCAACTCAGCCTTTTAATCTTATTCATAGTGATATATGGGGACCATCTAGAATAACCAATACTACAAATACAAAATGGTTTATCACTTTTATTGATGATCACACACGTGTTAGTTGGGTGTTTTTGCTTAAATCCAAATCTGATGCTCCCATGATTTTTAAAAATTTCCACTCTATGGTCAAAAATCAATTCAATGCAAATCTCCAAGTCTTACACACTGACAATGGAACTAAATATTTCAACTCAATCTTAGGTGATTATCTTCTTTCTCATGGAATTGTGCATAAAAGTTCATGTGCAGGCACACCCCAACAAAATGGGATTGCTGAATGAAAAAATAGACACCTATTGGAAATTGCTAGAGCAATTATGTTCACAACCTCAGTTCCAAAACATTTTTGGGGTGAGGCTATCCTCACTTCTGCCTATCTTATCAATAGAATGCCCTCTCGAGTGTTGAACTTTCACACTCCTCTATCTATGCTTCTCAAGGTATATCCAAATACACCACTGGTTTCTAATCTTCCCTTGAAAACATTTGGGTGTGTTACTTATGTTCATGTTCTCGGTCCAAACCGATCTAAGTTTGATCCCAGAGCCCTTAAATGCGTCTTTTTGGGTTATTCTTCTTCAAAAAAGGGATACAAGTGCTATCATCCCCCTACTCGTCGTCTCTATGTCTCCATAGATGTTACATTTCATGAAGAAAAATCCTTTTATCCCAACCTTTCACTTTAGGGAGGGACAATGAGTGATGTTTCTAGTTGGGATACCTGTCTTCCCAAGGCTTTTCCTGAAATTTCAGAGTTTCCAAACTCATCTGAGCAACAACAATCTCAGCCACCTAAGACTAAGGAGCTCTTAGTCTACTCTCGGCGACCAAAACATCATCAAGTAATACAGTCCACTAATGCTCCAACATCTCATGAATCTGATCCACAGACTACTCCTGATGTAAGTAATCCTTCTCTTGAACCTATTTTACTTGATAATATTCCTAATGTTGAGTCTTCCAGTGTGATTAAACCTGAGTCTGAGTTACCTATTGCCAAAAGAAAGGGGGTTCGGAGTTGTACTCAACACCCAATGTCCAGATATGTTTGCTATAGTAAACTCACTCCTCACTATAGAGCCTTCCTGTCAAAAGTTGAGCAAGTGGTAGTTCCCAAAGATATTGTCGAGGCACTTGCACAAAAAGAATGGAAGCAAGCAGTGTATGATGAAATTGGGGCATTAGAAGCCAACACCACATGGACAATTGTCAATCGGCCTAGAGATAAACATGTGGTAGGGTGTAAATGGGTGTTTACAGTTAAGCACAAGGCTGATGGAACAATTGACCGGTACAAGGCAAGACTAGTTGCAAAGGGGTTTACTCAAACACATGGTGTAGATTACAATGAGACATTTGCTCCTATTGCAAAGCTAAATTCTTTGAGGGTCCTATTATCTATTGCTGCCAATCTAGATTGGCCCTTACAGCAGCTAGACATCAAAAATGCCTTTCTCAATGGATATTTGGAGGAAGAAGTTTATATGAGAATCCCCCCAGGCTTTGAAGACAAATATGGAAAAGAGAATGTATGTCATCTGAAAAAATCTCTCTATGGTCTAAAACAGTCTCCAAGGGCGTGGTTCGAAAGATTTAATCAGGTGATGAAAAGGCATGGTTACAAACAAGCTCAATCTGATCACACACTGTTTTTCAAACACTCACAAGAGGGTAAGGTGACTATCCTCATTGTTTATGTCGATGATATGATAATAACAGGTGATGATTATGAAGAGCAAGACAAGCTTAAAGGTGTACTAGCCCAGGAGTTTGAAGTGAAAGACCTTGGACCTATGAAATACTTTCTAGGTATGGAGGTGGCAAGGACTAAACAAGGAATTTCAGTATCACAGAGAAAATACATTCTGGATCTTCTCAAAGAAACCAGAATGAGTGGTTGTAAACCTGTAGCAACTCCAGTTGAACCAAAAGGCAAGTACAAAAAGAATACGAAAGAGAAGACGGTAGACAAGGGAATGTATCAACGATTAGTGGGTAAACTAATCTACTTGTCTCATATCCGACCCGACATTGCTTTTGCCGTGAGCCTGGTTAGTCAATACATGCACAATCCTCTTGAAGAACATTTAGAAGCTGTGTACAGAATCTTACGTTACCTAAAGAAAACACCTGGGACTGGCTTATTGTTCAAGAAAAATGAACAATGAGGTGTTGAGGCATTCATTGATGCTGATTGGGAAGGATTAGTTGAGGATAGAAGATCAACCACTGGCTATTGTACCAAAGTTTGGGGGAACTTAGTTACTTGGAGAAGTAAAAAACAGTCAGTAGTAGCTCGAAGTAGTGCAGAAGCAGAACTTTGAGCTCTTTCTCAAGGAGTATGCGAGCTAATCTGGATTAAACATATATTTGAAGAGCTGAAATTTCAAAGAACGAAGCCTTTAAAGTTATATAGTGACAGCAAATCAGCAATCAACATTGCACATAACCCAGTTCATCATGATAGGACGAAGCATGTGGAAGTGGATAGACACTTCATTAAAGAAAAAATTGAAGAGAAAGAGTTATGTGTTGTGTATGTTCCCAGCAAACAACAGCAGGCTGATATTCTGACTAAAGGCTTATCGAAAGACAGTTTTAATGAAATTGTTTTCAAGCTGGGCATGTGGAATCTCTATGCACCAGCTTGAGGGAGGATGTAGAAAATATTGTTTTTTATTTTCTGTTATTATTTTAATTAATTCGATATCCCTCAAGAATGGGAAACCAATCTGTACACAATATATTTTTTCCTTTTTTGGAGGATTTTAGGTTGATTTAGTACCATTGTAATTACCCTAGAATATTTGGTATTTAATACCAAATTAGTCTATAGTTTGTAAAGTGCCTATTTAAATGGCAGTGCTCTCAAAGAAATAATATATCATAATATATTTTCCACAAAAAATTTCAGTTAAGATGTAACATTTCATTAGAACGTTTACTATATACATTGGGATCCCAAAAATATAATTTAAAGGTCTATTACAAGAAAATATTTACAACCAGCCGATCTAAGCGACAAAACAGGGTTTAACCCTAGTTCCTCTCCTTCAAACCTCGGCCGTGGCAGTCGAGCAGCTACATATGTACACATCGTCACCTAAGCTCTCCAACTCAAGGATGGTCCAGCTTTCTTTTGCCTTTACCTGCACCACATAGCACCCGTGAGCCGAAGCCTAGCAAGAAAACTCAATATGCTCATGAATAGTCATATCATGATATCAAATCATATCTGGCATGCCTAGCAAACATAGCTATATTCAAGCACGCAAATAAATTCAAACAATGCTGGGGAATCAAGGATAAGAAATGCTGCCCTCCTGATTGGATGACTATCAAGTCAATCCTAATCAGATGAGTGATTTAACACTAGAGGTTCTGGTAAACCATATTGAGTGACTGACAAGCAAGTCACTACGGGGCTCAGCACCCAAAGCCATGCAAATGATGATCAAAATGATCATATAGAGCTTATAGCCCTGAACAGATGAGTGAATATCACTTTGAGGTTCTGTTAACCATACTGAGTGACTGACAAGCAAGTCACTATGGGGCTCGGTGCCCATAGCCATGTAACGAAACCATTACCTGGGCTTTCCTGCAATGGCTCTAGTCAGATGAGTGACTGATGGGTAGTCACTAGCTTAAACAGATGAGTGACTGCTGGGTAAGTCACACAAGCACTTTTAGTTTTCATCGAACTTGAGGTCGGTCCATCAGTAATGCTCTTGTTGAGTCATCTAATGCAGATGTTGATTAGATCTAATCTTTATTGGCTTGCGTAGAACACGCTAAGGCTGTCCTGACTTATGAGTCAGCACTGTGTGACCAGTGACCAGTGCCCAGTACCACTGCCAAACTTGACTAATGTGTCACAACTTCATAGTTGATACTGACACCTTTGCCAATTCTGACTAATTAGTCAGTACCATGCACAAGTAGGCAATGCAACCAAACATATGTCATATGTCGAATATTCAAACGTAGGGCATTCAACATGCTTACTTAACAGTTGCTAGCACAATTATGATCATACACAAACACAGAGACTCAAGCTCTGATCAGTCTCATAGTCAATATTCATGGCATGCCCTAATCACATGTTTCTCGTGCATCACATGCATCACACTTAATCATCCAGCATGCCTAAAAAATAACCATATACAAATGAGCAAGATTGCTAAGCATTCAATATGCTATCAATATCCACATTTAAGCATCCAACATGCATCAAGAATAACCATGCATGTCACATATGTGGTGCAGTTTTCTTACCTCAGGTTCGAGCAAGAATTAGTAAAAGAACGACCCTTGAGAACGATCAATCCTTTGGTCCTTTAGCGGTCACCTAGTCATAACCAAATATGGAATCCCATCAATAAAATAATTAAAAAAAGGTTTATAATCTAAAACCTCACTCCCGGGATCCATCCCACACTCTCGGGACTCTTTATCACCCAAACGGGGTAGTAGAACCATCCCTCGAGCCCCCAAAATCATCCAAAACCCCAAAAACATGATTGCTAGAAATTGCACTAGCGCTGGGGCGCTGCCCCAAAATCAGAGAAGCCCAGAACCAGCCCTGCCTAGCGCTGGGGCGACAGGAATGGCGCTGGGGCGCCATCAGCAAACCAGAGAAAATTCTGGTCTTCTCCCCTGTGATCCCCCTTGAAAACCAAGCATCCAAAATCAATCCCAAACATGACCCAAACACCCAATTCAACCCCTAAACCTCATCTACATCACACCCTCATCAAAACCCAATCAACCAAACTCAAGAACTTCCATTAATTCCCAACTAACACATCAAAATCCTCAACTGAAAACTTATTAGAAAGGGTATAACAAGACTTTCATGGCTGAATTTCTTACCTTAAGCTTGATTTGGATCCCCTTAAATGATTGAACCAAGGTCCTAAGCCCTCAAGCCTTGCTCTCCTAGCTTGGATCCTCAAATTGGCTCTCAAAAATTGAAAGGAAGAAGGAGGAGAAATGGTGTACGGGTGAGGGAGGGAGATGAGGATGATGCTCTGTTTTCTACAATTCCACAGCCTTTTAAACTCAAAGGGCTGATATATATCTTAGGGGTGAAAAGACCAATTTGCCCCTAGGTCAAATAAAGGCTTCTAAAGACTCCCAAGGGTAAAATCATCATTTCCCACCTATTTCGTTAATTATAATTAACACCCTCCAATTCCCGCTATTCTCAATATTCTCAAATACCAATAATTCATATCTCGTTACCCTTTAATTCCCGGCAATGTTCTAATCACTAAATTACCCCGAGACTCACTCCGAGCCCCGAACTTAATCACGTTATCACTAGACCGAAAACTTGCATTCCATGATCGTCTCATGCCGAATGGCTTGAACCAATCCACACATAATGTGGTATTATTTATAATTCACCCACATGCATGAAAATACACAATCACGCCCTCAACGGGCCAAATTACCAAAATGCCCTTATAATTAAATGTGGACCCATATGCATGCATTTATCATCATATAATAATATAATTCACATAAACATGCATATAATCATTTAATAACATGATAAATCAATTATGGCCCTCCCGACCTCCTAATCGAGGTCCTAAACCTTATTAGGAAATTTGGGGCATTACACTGATGGTAAATCAAAGAGGATTATCCAGATATTAGAGAAAATGTTGAGAGCATGTGTATTGGATTTTGAAGGGTCCTGGAATGAATATTTGCCTCTAATAGAGTTTTCCTATAATGATAGATGCTAGTTGATTATTGGAGTGACACCTTATGAGATGTTGTATGGTAGTAAGTGTAGATCGCCCATTCACTAGGATGATATGGGTGAGAGAAAATGTGTTGGGTCCTGAGGTAGTTCAGAGGACCGCTGAGGCTATTGAAAAGATTAGAATCAGAATAGACAAAAAAGTTATTTTTATCTGAAATGCAAGAATGTGGAGTTCCAAGTAGGAGACTATATCTTCCTTAGAATCTCACCATGGAAAGGGGTGAGGAGACTTGGGGAAAAAGGGGCAAGTTGAGCCCTAGATTTGTAGAACCGTTTGAGATCCTAGAGAGGATCGGTGAGGTGGCCTATAGATTGGCCTTACAATCGGCACTGCCGGCCGTACACAATGTATTTCATATTTCCATGTTGAGGAAATATGTATTAGATGAGACTTATGTGTTGAGTTATGAGGATCTGAGACTTCAGACATATCTCTCCTTTGAGAAACAATCAATTCAAATATGAGATAGAAAGGATTAGGTTCTGAGGAACAAAACTATACCTTTGATTAAGATATTATACAGAAACAGTAAGGTTAAGGGAGGGACGTGGGAGCTTGTAACGCCTTGGATAGCCAAGATTGTTACACTGTGTATTTTAAAATAGTGCAAGACTCACTAATCAAGTCGTTTGAACATAAATATGATCCTAAGGTTAACTAACGGGTTAGGGTTAAAAGATTTTGATCATAAACGATTAATTTTCATTAAAATTGATGTTTGATACAAGGGATCCCAAAAACACGGTATATATGGTAATTACAATCCCCAAAAGTTAATACAACAAAAGCTAGACTAATGGGAAAATGCAAGTTTTAGAGCACTATCCCTGTAACTATCCATCAGCTGTGGTGGTCGAGCAGCTAACTATGTACACCCCACCCCCAGAGCTCTCCAACTCATGGTTAATCCAGTTTCCCTTTGCCTTGACCTGCACCACGTAACACCCGTGAGCCAAGGCCCAGCAAGAAAACCGTAAACAGTAAGCACATATAGCAACAATAGTAATTAATCTACCTTAACTCAACCAATTCAATTATATAACAGAATATAATCATTAAAGTGATCAATGGTAAACATATATTCACATGTGTAGGGTTGTATGCCCTTATAAAACCATGTCGGACATGTAGCATGATTTCATATCATCAATAAAACTAGTAGAAATCATTTAGTTTGACAACCGTGTTGCTTGCTTGTTTTATTACATAATTATTGAAATAATACAAACATTTATAAAATCCCGAACATATGGATAGTTACAATTATAGTGACTAGGTCACACTGATTATAATTGTAATTATATGTTCAAAAAAACGAGTCATAAGATTAGATCAGTGCATTGGATTTTCAATGATTAGACAATCTACGATATGATATACTTACACATTCGGGGTGTGATGTCTTGTCCAAGTAGATAAGATCGGATGTATTTAGTTACATCGCACTAGAACCGATATTGATTATTGATTGATATAAGTATCGTTGTTATCGAATCTAATCAATGTCACAACATTGACCATATGTTAAGTTGATCTTAATTCTGAGTGATAATATTCTGCTAATTATATTATTTAAATCTTTTGAATTGTTCGTTACCAGCTTACCCTACGGTCTAGCCCATACTTACATCTTGGAGATTTAGTAGTGTAATTGAGTGAGAGCATTATTCATAGATATGAAATCTATAACCTCTGTATGAGAAGTGAAAAGATGATTTCCTTAATTGCTTTGTTCAAGAGGTTAAATGATTGAGATCTCATTTCTGTGATTAAGTTCACAAAAATATCATTTATAAGGAACTTAGTGGGAGTTAAGGATAAAATACGGATGAGGGGTAAAACGGTAATTTGCACCATCTCATTAGTAAGTCATCAATAGAGGATTGACTAATTGTAATGGTTATAACAATGGATAACGTATTTATGGTTTTGAAAATACGTTCTATAAATTCAAGAGTTCAATTTCGATTCTATAGTGGAGTCACGAGGAATTAATAATGTTGTGAAATTATTTGTAAATAAATTCACAGTAACTTATTAGAGCTTGATTTCATGGATCCATGGTCTCCACATCACCTTTGAGTAAATCATCTAGAATGTCTCAATTAATTGATTTAATTATCAATTAGGATTTTTAAAGTTGACTATGTCAATTTTGTTAACTTTGCATAGATATGAGATTTAGAGAATAAAAGATAATATTTGAGTAAATTTATTAATATTGATAAATTTGTGACAATATAAATAAATAATATTAAATCAAGTTTCAAATTACAATTAGTTAATTTGAATAAGGATTTAATTAATTAATTAAAAAATAAATAAATAAAAGGTTTTGAATTTAGGCCCAATTAGGATTTAAATTCAAAACAAAGAGATTGGGCCCAAGTCCATTTATGGCAGCCCAAGGCTTTTATTTTTGTTTATTATTTTTAATTAATTTAAATTTAAACAAGACCCATCCAATTATTAACATATCAAGCATCATTATTAAGTTATTTTTTTGCATTTGGGCTTTATATATAAGTATAATGATGACCCAATTTTTATGTTTAAAAAATGTGAGAAAACTCAAATAAAACTTTCATAAAATGTTAGGTTTTATTTGGGCTCAATTGAACATGTAAAGTTTAAATTCCTCTCTTGTGGGTGGCTCTACTTGTGAAGGCCCATTTGCTTTGCATTACTAGATTGGGTCTAATCAATTGAATAACAATCAATAAACAAATGTTCAAATTTCTGTCTTTTTGGGCTTTGTGTGGAAGTTAGGGAGCCTTAGTAGTGGGTCCGACATACTGAACCCAACTCTCCTCCATGCAAGCTCGAATTGTTAAGGCTCATTTACCTAAGTTGGACTTAATTGTATTAGGTTATTCTTTTTAGTTGGACCTAATAATTTATTAGAAATAGATTAATTCTATTTTTCTTAATTAATTTTCAATGGTAATTTTAGAATTAATGGAAAAATTATAAACTATGGTTTATTAATTATTTTGATAATATGGAAAAACCTAAGTTAGTTTATTAATTATTTTAATAATTTGGCAAACCTAAGTTGATATTTTTCAGAAAGAATAAAATACTAAAATATTTAATAATGAGTTTTAAAATTTTAAATTCGATCTCCACCGTTGATTTAATAAGGTTAGAGTCAAGTGGGGCCTCATGGCGCTTTGATTGTGTCTCCCTACGGAAGGTGTTTACTGGACTTCTTAACATGGGTAAATTTCTTAGGATATATTGTTATAGATGGACCTTCTATAGACTCATCCCAAAGTGACTATAGGAATTAAGTCTATAATAATCGAAATCGTGGGTCAAACTCATAAAGTAAGAAATATTTGTGACTTCCGCCTATCGGGACACATGAGTTTTCGTTACTTTGATCGGATGGAATAGGTAGTTAATAAAAGTCTATGAAGTTTTATTAATTGAGATGTTTCTCTATTTAACTAAGTGAATATTTGTGACTCTTGCCTACCGGGACACATGGGTTCATGGCTAGTTAAAGTACCTAAGAAATAGAAGATAAGTGTTTTAGTATTTTGCTTATCTCAAAACATTTTGTATGTAATACTATTTCTAAAAATTTAATGAATAAATGTTTGTCAAGCAATGCGTTGATTTCTACTTGGTTGATAATCGTAGCTCTAGGCTTTCCACCTCATACTCTCTCTGATCTCTAAATGGTTACTCTATGGTGAAAACCTCACGAAATGTTTGTCCAACATCAACATGGTGTTGATTATAGACAACATTGAGTTCGTGATAATCAAATATATTCCTATTTTTCCTATGCAACGATCACCAAATCCTCCAAAAGAGGATTGTTGATGGTGGTTCGAGCAAAGGAAACGATGCTGATACTACTAAACAAGCTCAAGGAGAAGATGCTTTAAGCTTCTTCTTCGAAGAGCAAATGAGGAAGAAATTCATACAAAAAGAACAAGAAGTCCACTGGCAAGGCACCAAATGCTGCAAAGCATCTTGGAGCAGGGCCTGATTATAAGTACACAAAAAAAGGGAAGTATTTCCAACTGCAAGGAGACTAGGAATTGGAACAAGATTTCCCAGCACTCAAGGCATATGGAACCCAAAATAATTAAAATTTTCTTGGATGCATGTGATTTTAGAGGATGATACTTCGGTTTTGGATCGCTGAATCAAAATCTACTAAACATACATGTACCTTTTTACACTTTTTTAGCATTGGGAAAGCCATGAAGGATAAAAAGTCACAGCTTGGAATCCATCAAGGGTTGTTCATATCAAACAAGGCAAAATGATAAGCTTGAATGAATTTTTGAAATAAATATATTGTTTTAAGACAAGGTTTATTTTTTTCCGATTTTCAATGGAAATTTTAATTTCAGTTTTTCTTATTACATCAACAACAATTTGTAGTTACTTTCACAAGTAATACAATCCTATTTCTTTAAATGGATGTGAATTGTGGGGTGGATGTATGAAAAACGAGCTATACCTATTGCAACTAAACGAACCCTATATTCTAAATAATGAGTTGTTTAAGATAGCTAATTCTAGGACCGTTAAACGACAAAAGATCAATAACGTTAGAAATGACATACCTTTGGCATTTTCGCTTTGGTCATATTTGCTATGATAGGATTCAAAGACTAACAAAGGCTGGGCCTTTGAGGGAACTAACCTAGGGTGACCTACCTATTTGTGAATCTAGTCTCGAGGGAAGAATGACAAAGCATCCATTCTCCGTGATAGGAGAAAGGGCCAAAGAACAACTAGGGCTAGTATGTTCAAATATCTGGGGACATATGAATGTTCAAGCGAGGAGTGGTTATGAGTATTTCGTCACCTTCATCGACGATTGCTATAGAGACTCATGTAAGTACCTAAAGCATAGGAATTCTGTGAATTTGTTAAGAAGTTCAAAGAGTTCATTGCTATGGCTTTAAAACCATATTAGGTAAAACGTTAAAGTTCTTGCGATCTGATTGGGGTGGAGGATATTTGAATAGTCAGAAAAAAAGATCATTTAATTAAACTTGGAGAATTTTCTAAAGCAACTGTCCAAAGGACTCCGCAACAGAACGGTGTTGCTGAACGACGTGAATCACGCATTTATGAACATGCGTGTTCTAAGATAAGCTATTCAACTCTACCAACTTCTTACCCATATCTTTTCTGGAGACATACTACCTAGACCACATGTGACATTTTTTTTAATGTTGTGCCATCTCAAAAGATGTCTCCAAGACACCACTAGAATTATGAAATAGTTGTGAACCTGGTTTACGTCATTATGGAATTTGACGATGTCATGTCCTGAGGAAAAAGGTAGAAAGCTAGAACAACAAATTGATATGATCTCCCTTACGTCATGTCCTAAGGGGGGGGGGGGGGGAGAACAAAAAATTGAATAATTGATACTCGATATACTCTCTCAAGTCGATCCCGTCAAGCGAATCGAATCAGTCAGACTAACCTGACCATATAGTCAAGCTCCGCCCTCATTCGTCCATCATTCTACTCATTCATTCAATATTATTTGTATTATTATCTTACCATTACTATTATCTTTAACGACTATCTGACTAACTTGAGTGTCGGAGTCCCTTTGGCTGACACCCCATCGGTGCTCCCAATAGAACTCTCATCTCTTTCTTTGTTCTTGACAGGTTGCTGGTGCCTGTCTAATCAATTGTAGGAAATGGGAGACACCTGATCTGTCCGCCCAACTCGCCGCTCTTATCTCCTAGATGAATGAAGAACGCGATAAAATGAGGAGGCTCGAAGCTGAGAATGCTGACCTGCTCGTGCGAATGGAGGCCATGTCCTCTCAAGACACCGAGGTTCAGCCATCCTGCTTCCGAGGCCCAGTTAGCCCTATGCAACCTTTGGGTGACCTCACCCCTATCTCTGACAATGATGGACTGAGTCAGACAATTCCATCACCCTCGGTAAGGAATTATCAAACTCCACCCACCATATCTAACATGAAAAATTCTATTGTCAATGCAGGTGAACAGGTAACTATGACTGAACATGGACATTCATCTGTGCCCGGACCATAGCAGATTCCAGGAGTCAGCCAGCCAGCCTCAATAGTTGGACAACAGCAGATTCCAGGAGCTAGTCAGCCAGCCACTAGTCAACCAACCACTAGACTAGGACAACAGCAGGTTCCAGATGTTAGTTAGCCTACCGTTGGAGCCAACCAGACCATCATTGGAGCTGGTCAGAATATACCTGAGCAGCAGACAATCAGATTGAATCACCCAGCCATAAGCGAGCCAGCCCGCCAAGCAACCACAAGCTCATTTCCAATCCAAGATCTCGAGTTGGCTCGAAAGTTGGCTGAGATGGAGGCGCTCATCCAACGGATTCCTTGGATGCTGGCTCCAATTAAGAAGAGTGCAACAAGCTGTTATGCAGACTCTCCATTCATAGATGACATTGCACTAGTGGAAATTCCAAAGAAGTTCAACTTCCCAAATATGAAGATGTTTGACGGGACGTCTGACCCGGATGATCACCTCGCACAATACAGGCAGAGATTGTTCACCGTTGCCATCCCACGCGCATAAGGGAAGCATGCATGTGTAAGGGGTTTCATTCTAGTCTGATTAGACCAGCCCTCCTGTGGTATACTAATTTACCTAAGAATTCTATTTCTACGTTTGCACAATTGACTGACACTTTTGTTGAGCAGTTTGCTAGCAGCAAGAAACTTGAAAAATCTGCAGAAGACCTCTACATCATATTTCAACGACGGGGTGAGCCCTTACGAGATTACAAAGGCCGCTTCAACGAAGAGAAGGTGTCTATAACCCATTGTAATTAGGACACATCCATCTCAGCCTTTCGCAAAGGACTCTGCTACGACTCAGACCTATACAAAGAACTTACCAAGTATCCTTGCAAGATGATGGAAGACGTTCTCGCCAAGGCCTGGGCATAGATCAAATGGGAGGAGGACGAAGCTAACTATTATCACTCTTCTCCAAGGAAAGACACTCGAAGAGACTCAAGGGTGGACAGACGACCCAAGCCATACCCGTATCCTAGCAGATCAAAGAACAGAATGAGGGAGTACAACCGGTCGTCTGAGACACGTCTCCGAGATGGACCAAAGATACCAGAATACAATCTTTCAATCTCACCAGCCGAAGCCGTTGGCGTACTGAAAGAACTCGGAGACAAAATGAAATGGCCGGAATGGATGAGGACCCCATCTGACCAGCGAGACAGAACAAAATGGTGTGAGTTCCACAATGACCACGGTCACCGAACAGATGAGTACATTTCCTTAAGACTCGAAGTATCCAACCTATTAAAACGTGGTCACCTGACTGACCTACTCACAGACAAAGGCAAACAAACATTCCAGTAGGTGGCAAACAGGTCAGTTTTCTAAAGAGAAGTAACCCCGGCGAAACCATCTACTCGTGAACGGACAGTGAACGTAATAACTGGAGGCTCTGAGGTAAGCGAAGTCACATATTCAGTAGCCAAAAGACATGTCAGGCAAACCAATTGGATCAAAGGAGAGTCCAGGGAGATAGAGAAGAATACCATCAACCTACCAGCTCAAACCATCAGCTTCTCAACAACAGAGTCAACTAGACTCCTCAACCCGCATCACGATGCTCTTGTTATTGCATTTTACATTGCTAACTGTCTTACTAAACGTATACTTATTGATAATGGTAGCTTAGCTAACATTTTGTTTTTAAGTACTCTCAGGGAAATGGGGATAGATGAATCAAAGATTGTAAAGAAGACTACAATCCTCATCGGTTTCAGTGGAGAACAAAAGAACACACTAGGAGAGATCGAGCTACTTGTCTATGCCAAAGGAGTCAATCTGTGCACAAGATTCCTGGTAGTAGACTCTCTGTCTGCTTACAACGTGATACTAGGTCAACCATGGATACATGAAATGGAGGCAGTCCCTTCAACATACCACCAAGTTCTAAGGTTCCCAACTAAATGGGGAGTAAAAGAAATCAAAGGCCAGCAAAAAGACTCAAGAGCATGTTACCAGACTACCATGAAGGCCAAACCCGTGCAGTTATAGAAATTACAGCAAGACAGATTGACTGACCCCCAGGTAGACCAACCAGACGTGGAGGAGTTGGACGAAGTTCAGATACATCTGGACTTCCTAGACCACAAAGTACAAATCGGATCACGATTAGACCCTGACATCAGAACTAAACTCATTGATTTTCTATCTTCCCATTATGATTGTTTTGCTTGGTCCCATGCGGACATGACTTGGATTGACCCCGAAATTATTGTCCATAAATTGCAGGTTGACCCAGACTACCCACCAAGGAAACAAAAAAGAAGAAAATTCACCCCTGAAAGGAACAAGGCCATCAACAAAGAAGTTTAGAAGCTCATTGATAATGGGTTCGTGAGGGAGGTGCATTATACTGACTGGTTGGCCAACGTAGTCATTGTGAAGAAAAAGAATGGCAAATGGCGAGTCTGCATCAACTTCATAGACCTCAACAAGGCGTGTCATAAGGAATCATTCCCATTACCACACATAGACATGCTGGTAGACGCCACAGCCAGTCATGAACTCCTAAGCTTTGTGGATGCATACTTAGGATACAACCTAATCCTGATGCATCCAGACGACCAAGAAAAGATAGCCTTCATGACCAACTCAGGCATATTCTGCTACAAGGTCATGTCGTTCGGACTGAAGAACACATGAGCGACTTACCATAGATTAGTCAACAAGATGTTTGCCGACTTGATGGGGAAAACAATGGAAGTCTACATTGACGACATGTTAGTCAAATCCATCATTGCAGAGGACCATATCAGTCTTTTAAAACAATCTTTTGACATTCTTAGGAAATATAACATGAAATTGAATCCAACTAAATGTTCTTTTGGTGCGCTGCAAGAAAGTTCCTTGGATACCAAGTAACTCAAAGGGGAATCGAGGCTAACCCAGCACAGATAGAGTCAATCCAAAGGATTCCTTCCCCAACGTGCATAAAAGACGTACAGAAGTTAACTGGACGCGTCGTAGCACTCAGCCAATTCATCTCAAGTCGTCAGAACGATGTCATCTCTTCTTTAACACATTGAGGAAATAAAAACCCTTCGAGTGGACAACTGAATGTGAAGAGGCACTAGCCCAACTAAAACAATACATGACCAGCCCGCCTCTCCTCTCAAAGCCAAAAGACAATGAGACATTATTCGTCTACCTAGCAGTATCCGAGACGACGGTTAGCGTGGTCCTAGTCTGAGAAGAGGAAGGCAAGCAATCTCCAGTCTACTATGTAAGCAAAGCCTTGTTTGATGCAAAAACCTGATACAGCCACATGGAGAAGCTTGCACTAGCACTCATCCACGCAGCAAGGAAGCTACGCCCATACTTCCAGTGCCATCCAATAACGGTCTTGACCACCTTCCCACTCAAAACAATCTTCCATAAACCGGAACTATCAGGCAGACTTACCAAGTGGGCGGTAGAGCTCAACGAGTACGAAGTAACATACAAGCCACAGACTTCCCTCAAATCTCAAGTATTAGCTGACTTCATTGTATATTTTACACATAACATGCATGTGCAGGCAGAGAAAGAGCTTTGCTGTCTGACCGAGGGACAGTCAGCCAGAATCTGGATGTTGCAAGTAGACGGCTCAGGTAACACTAGAGGAAGTGGACTCAGACTTGTCCTGACTTCACCCCAAGGTGACGTAATCGAACAAGAAATCCAATGCAGGTTCAAAGCTACCAACAATGAAGTTGAATATGAAGCAATGATAGCCAGACTCAGACTTGCCAGAGACATGGGAGTCAAGAGGATCACGGTCTTCAGTGATTCCCAGTTGGTAGTCAACCAAATGCAAGGGAACTATCACGCTCGGGATAACAAGATGGCAGCCTACCTCAACAAGACCAAAGAGTTGCAGTCGGAATTCGACGAATTTACTATCAACTAAGTACCAAGAGGGGAGAACAGTCATGTGGATGCATTAACAAACCTTGGATCGTCCATCCAGACAACCGACTCCAAGACGATACCAGTAGTATATCTCCAATGGCCAACTGTCTGGAAGGGTGAAGAAGAGTAAGTTAGTGACATCTCCAACAATCGAACATGGATGACTCCAATAGTTGAGTACCTGGATCAAGACATACTTCCTGAAGATAAGAACGAAGCATGCCAGGTCAAGGCTCAATCAGCCCGCTTAACTATTGTACAAGGTAAACTCTATAAATGTTCCTTTTCTGGTCCATATTTGAGATGCATTGACCCTGCAGAAGCCAAGTACGTACTACCTGAGTTGCATGAAGGGGAGTGCGGCAACCACTCTGGAGAACGAAGCTTGGCGCACCGTGCCCTAACACAAGGCTACTACTGGCCAACTATGCGAGCTGACTCCTCCGACTATGCAAGACGATGCGACAAATGCAAACGATTTGCTCAAATATCCCACCAACCTCCAGAGCATCTCATCTCAATCACATCCCCTTGGCCATTCATGAAATGGGGGATGGACATTGTAGGCAGGCTTCCAACCGCACCAGGACAGAAGGTGTACATGTTTGCAGTGACTGACTACTTCAGCAAGAGGATCGAAGCAGACTTATTCCACCAAGTCCGAGACAAAGAAGTAAAGGGCTTCATTTAGAAGAATGTGATTTGCAGGTTTGGAGTACCAAAAGAGATTGTGACGGACAATGGCTTTCAATTCATCAGTTTCAACTTCCAAGACTTCTGCAAATTCTAGAATATCAAGCTCGGCTTCTCCACACCAAGGTATCCCCAAGTAAATGGACAAGCAGAGTCATCCAACAAGACTATCATGAACAACATCAAGAAGCGCCTTGAAAAAGCTAAGGGAAGATGGGCTGACGAGTTGATGGGAGTCCTATGGTCCTATCAAACCACAATCAGGATTGCGACGAAAGAAACACCATTCCCATTAGCCTACAGGATGGAGGCAGTCATCCCTATCGAGAGTGAAGTTTTGACAGCCAGATATGAGCTGACGATAGATGAAGCAAATTGGGAAAACATGTGCCATGAACTCGACTCCATCGTTGAAACATGTGCAAGAAGAGTCTCAGCCTATCAACAAAGCATAACCAGACATCACAATAATAACATCCGCACTCGGACATTCAAAGTGGGAGATTGGGTACTACAAAGAGTGTTCCATAACACTAAGGAAGCGGGACCAGGTAAGCTCGCCTCGACATGGGAAGGTCCCTACTTGATCACAAAGGTAGTCGGACATGGAGCATACAAGCTACAAACTAAAGAGGGACGTGAAATCAAGAACAGTTGGAACGTTATCCACTTAAAACAATATCACTTTTAACTTAACCCATTCTTCTTTCATAAATGATCTCACGGGATCTTCATTCGAGCAACATACTGACATTATCATGCAAGAGGTGTCAAAACTACATTTGGGCTTGATCCCTGACAAGGGTATATAGGCAGCTCTATGGAGTGCAGCCCCAATTACGTCCAATTTTTTCTTTTTACCTAAGATTGGTCGTCCAGCAAGTCAGTCAAGAAAGTGAACTAGCCTGACCATAATTTATCTGAGGACAAACGCTCGAGTTAACACAAAAAAGAAAACCAATAGTCTAAGTTTAAAATACTAGGTATATTACACTTAGACTGGGGGACAAAGATAGAGTAAATCACCAACCAGAAAGCTGGTGAGTGATATGATTAGCCAAGTCAATCGGACATCCAGACAGTCATCCAGACAAGGTTACTATGAAAAGTAAGATAATACATCTAGTCATTTTAAAGAAAAATATGCATGAGTACTAGATTATCTTGAAAACGAGCACAAGAAGCTGAGCCGAGTTAATCAAACACCAAAACAAAGGAAGGATGAGCTAAGGTAGCCATCAAGACAAAACAAAAACAAGAAGGATGGTAACACAAGTAATCTTCCAAAGAAATCATACATCGATACAAGATTACTTTAAGCCAAAATATAAGAGTGTTACATAACCTTCAAGCTGCCAGCTTACCATATCAACCATTCAGGCTAGACCGACTACTATTGACATAATCTTGTTAGATAGAAATTACAACAACATAACAACAGCTTATAAAAAGTTTGTACAATCATAAAAAACTTATAAAAAAGAAGAAAAAGAAAAGGCTTCTACAATAAAGAAATAGTAAATCAATCAAGGGTCATAAATCAATCCTTCTGCCCAAGGGCGCCTGTAGTCATGTCTCCAAAGGAGATAGCTAGGTTGTTAGCTTGAATAGCCTCTTCAACCCTCATTTGTTGCAGTTCTTCATAATCAGCAATGAACTGAGTTACATTCCAAGAATCAGCCTTCCCATCACGAAAATCAATCGCCATTTGACCACGACACTGGATCTCGGCCTCTAAGGCAATATTAGTCAAACGACCCTCCAACATATCAACCTTGGCTTGAACATTGGCCAAGGTAGCCAAAGTAGGTTGCAGTCGACTAGCATCTAGCTCCTTCACATCCAATTGGGTCTTGAGTTCCCCATTAAGTTTCTCAAGAACTTTCTTGCAAGTCTTCAATCCCCTGACCTCAGACCGCAGATCAACATTCTGACAGTTCAACCTTTTCACTTGTTTTTCAAATTCTTGAATCTTCTCATTTGCCCACATAAGGCCTTGCATACCCTGACATAATAAAGAAAAACAACAACAAAATAATCAATCAATCAATCTGACTATCCATCATTATGCAATAAATTTGATAAATCAGACATACCTGAAAGGCATGGGAAATGGAAGCAGAAAGTGATGACTTTGATCCAAGCTGATCAAACCTGTCTTTGTCCTTAGGCCATAGTAGCTTGTTAACCTCTTCAAGGTGAGGACCAAACTCAGAATGTGTTGAGGCAGACGACGAAAAAGAAAGCTCTATCTTCTCAACAAACTAGTCAGACGAATCAATTGGAGAAGTCTGCTTCTTCTTGTTCTTCTTAGTCTTTCTAGCAATAGGAGGAGGAGGAGGTGGAACTTCATTGAAAACATCCTTTTCAGCACTTGAAGCTGCAATCGCCTGCTTCTTACGTGCTTGTAGGCGTTCCATAGCCCCAAAGCCTGTTAGATTTAGACAAAATGTTTCTCCAGCCATAAGAAGGTCTATAAAATTTCATTCGCCTGGCGTCAGTTCAGTCAGTAAAGATGATTCATACCCCCAAAATCTCAAGACTTCTTGTGATAAGTATAATGCGAGATTGAATACAACTCGTAGGAAGGGTAATACCTTCAGGATGATGAGGAACCTGACTCCACAAAGAGCTACCACGAAGATTTAAATCAGACAAGATCGCTTGCCACCTACGATCTTCTTCCCGAAACTCAACAAACCGATCAACCCTTCCTTGAGCTTCTCGACACACCCAGGCAAACAGTAAGTTCACTCTGCCTGCAAAATAAACAAAACAACCAATCAGAAGAATATCAGTAAAACTACAGAAATAAATTAATAATTTCATCACACGCAAGCACTCACTGGCTGAAGACCATCCATGAGGAATCTTACAATCAGCCGGCAACCCCAACACATTATGAGAAACAAAAAAGTATCGATCCTTCCAATGTTTGTCACAATCTTTCAGATCTACAATAAGGGAACTCTTCAACTTAGACAAGAATTGGTATCTACCCTTGTCTGTATGATGCTCCTTCAAAGAGTAGGCACGTAACACCTCTTCAACAGTAAACTCAATGGCATATTTCTCACTAAAAACTTCCATAGCCATCAGAGCATGCCAGACATTCGGCATCAGCTGGCTGGGTGATACAAGGTGATACTCCCATACTTCTTTCGCTAACATAGGAAGAGGAAATCTGAACCCTTCCTTGAAAGGAAGATCGTACATGCATACCCAGCCAGGTAAATTCCAATTAGCCCGCTCCCCACCAGACGGGGCATGCAGACTAGCATAACTAGGTATATCATATGCCTGATGAAGCCGAGGTAAATCCTTTAAAGTAATCTTTGACTTCGGGTTAGAACCCAGAAGCATGCGACCAGAAAAACCACCAACTATAGGCTCATCATAATCCACACCAATTCTGACCACGCCAATAGGAATATTGGGAATGGTGCAGCTACCATCATCACTAGATGAATAGGTCATCCTACCAGAAGACCTAGCACGACTGCCTCGATTACTGGAAGACATGCTCGAAAGACCACCTAGAACAAATGCACTATCTAAGTTCGAGTGGAAGTACAAATAATTATAAAAATAATTGGCCTACCAGACAGCAAGACAATATAGATCAAAAAGTTACTAACTGACAGACAACTAGTACTCATCTATCCATCCAGACAGTCGGACATAGGGTAAGACATCCTAAGAGGAATGAACTGAAGCTACATACTCATTCAGACACTACATATTCACTAAGGCAAACTATCATAATGCATGGAAAACAGTAAAAATACATGTTCCTACTATCGACAAAGATCAAATGCAAACGACAATAAAAAGTGAATGAAACTAAAGCCACAACTACAATCTATACAAAAGGACTTCAAGATCAAATAAGAACACGAAGAACGACATAAGAACATTCAAAGAAAGAAAGGAAAAGGAAACCAACCTCTAGAGAGCTTTCCTCAAAGCCTTCAAGACAAGCCCCACCAATGTGAAGAGCTTGTAAACAATGCTCACTTTTATAGGCCCAAAGGGACCTTGGATGGATGACAAATGTTAACCATCCAATGAGGAAAATAGTACACATACAAACAATTTTACCAAAAGGCATGTTTGGGTTTGGACATACTTAGTAAAATATAAGCACAGGCAAAATCATACAAAGTTTGATAAAATTTGTGAGCTCCAATCGGACCAGGCGATCCCCATGTGCCTTGGCGGTCGGACCTGGCTCCCTCGTGCACACCGTTCGTACCAAACAGTCTGCACTCTAGTCAGCAAGGCATTCAGATAGTCCACCACTTAGCCGTGTATGTACCTGGCCAATCAACATCTTGACTGGACAGTCGGACAACCTAACTCACAGATGCATGTCACTCGGCCAATTAGGCCCGCGCACGTCAGCAGGCCTCTCGGACAACCGGTCAATCAGCCGCGTGCGCATCAACATACCCCTTGCCCACTCGAACAACCGGATGCGCGAGTGCGCGTCACTCGACCAACTAGGCCCGCGCATGTCCACAGGCCACTCGAATGCACGGACACACACACATATCCTCAGAAACTCGGCCACATGCACATCACGCGCTGCAAGTACATACTCGGACAGTCGGACATGGGTCTGAGGAGTTGAAAGGGGTGAATAGAGTCAAGGCATATTCTAACAATTTTCTCTAACTTTTGGGACTGATTGAGTTTGATAAATTCTGATAGAATTAATTTCTTTTTTCTACTCTTTGATAAAGAATGAATTCTATACCAAAGAGTGAGGGACAAACTGTAGTGGAAAAAATCTGTCTACTTGATAAAAAAGAGTCCAACAAGCAGTCAGATTAGGCTCTTGGCCCAATAAGCCAGCCTGACTAGCCAATAAGGCCCAAACCCATGTAAATAGGCTCACATATACAATGAACCATCCAAATGCCCAAAACCATACCCGGACTTGGACCCGGACCCAAATCCGAATTCGGATACACTTAGTCAGCAAGGGACCTTGAAACAGTCAAGGCTCACACCACATTTGCCGAGAATTTCGGAAAGAAACCACTTGGAGTGAGTCAGACGAATCAGGAAGACGGAGGAACAACGGTAGAGAAAAATAATGATAAATATGACCCTAAGGGGGCGAGAACAAAAAATCGAATAATCGATACTCGATATACTCTCTCTTACTTCTCTCAAGTCGATCTTGTCTAGCAAATTGAATCAGTCAGACTAACCTGACCATATAGTCAAGCTCCACCCTCATTCGCCCATCATTCTACTCATTCATTCAATATTATGTGTATTATTATCTTACCATTACTATTATCTTTAACGACTATCTGGCTAACTTGAGCGTCGGAGTCCCTTTGGCTGACACCCCACCGGTGCTCCCAATTGAACTCTAGTCTCTTTCTTTATTCTTGACAAGTTGCAGGTGCCCGTCTAATCAATTGTAGGAAATCACCTCTACAAGGTACAAGGTACATGTACGGGTATAGGATGTACAACCATGAGGAGGATGGAGGCATGACCCTGACATTCATATCAAACAATTAGTGGTGGCATGAATTAGTACAAAGAATGGTGGCATTACCTGGATGTCTCTGACATGTACTAAGGTCGAACACCACTACCCTCTACACCATAGCAACCTGCGCCATTACCCCTGTAGTGTACCCATGTACTATTTTGTCCCCTAGAACAACAATGTATCAGGAGCCATTAGAGTTCCACTATAAATAGATATTCATCCCTCTAACAAAGGGGTTGAAAAATTCCTGTAACACTATAATTTTCTAAGAGAAATATACAAGCTTTCTCCATTTTTTTTGTGCAACTCTACTTTAAGTTTTCTTTCTTCGTTTATTTTCTTATCATTCTTTGAGTTTTCTAACCTAACATCATTGTTGAGTTCTCCCTGTTAACACCTAGAAATCCACATGGGGGTCGTCAAAGATATCCCCTATAACATACATCTCAATAAATAGTGCAGGCCTGAGTCTCAACACTAGTATCCCAATCATAAATCCCTCACGAGAGTAACCAATGGGTTACCAAGGCCATTAATACTATCATAGGGGTATGTGAACTTACACTGGCTCATCGAGACTCCTTGGTTTTACCTGTATACTTATCTCATCGCCAAATGTTACAGTAGCTAACTGGACAAATAACAAACAGTGTCACAGAATTGAACCGGACTATAAAATATCACACTGGAGGATAATCACCTCCTAAGATCATCAAGAATCCTAACTTTTACCAGCATACTTATCTCCTAGCCAATTGTCACGGTGGCGAACCTGACCATAAAATCTCTCACGTGGAGCATAAGCACCCCTAGTCATTGTCCCTAAATGAGCCCTCTATCACTAGTGTAAAAGTCCTAATTCTAGCAAACGACACATTAGTTTATTTCATGTTGTGATATCGTAAATCAAAGATTGACTTAAAAGTCATCCTTAGCTGCCTGGGGGCAATTCCTTCCAGGGACAATAACGTTCCATTAGCCAATATTGTAGTTACCGTATAATATACTCGAATTAATTATGCCATTTATAGTAGATTAAACTACTTTGGACATAAAGGTCATTGTAGAATACCTAGTAAGGGTATTAATTTCCTTACTCGATTTAAACCGTAAAATGGTATTCTAAGTTCTCAAAAAATGTTACAAAATGAGGGTTTTTAGGGCTCGCATTACACGCCCTAAAAAAGTTAAAACAGATAAAGAACTTATAATTTTTGTAGAATTTATTAATTTGTAACCCTTTGAAAAATATGTTAATTTTATTTGATTGAGAAAATAATTTTATTTGTTTTTAAAAGTCTAATAGAAGGTTATTTCGATTAAAAAAAGATAATTATTCTAATTGCTTATAAATTGGGGCTTTGGACCCTTTTTAATTTCTTTAAATAAAAATTCATTAATCTATACAAATATTATTTCTAATATCTAAACTAACCCTACTAATTATTTAGTCTACAAAATTGAAGTCCAAAATTATTAAGATTAAAATAAACCAAAAATCTAATCTTTTGTAGGAAAGTCTCCATTTTTTACTATGTGTAAAAAATGTCAAATTTTGTGAAAATTTCCTAACTTTGGGATGTTATATTTTAAAAAAATTAACACTTAAATTCCCATATTTTTCATAATCAATCTTGGCTATAACAAGAAGTATCTTCTCCATTTGTATACAAAAAATACCCATTTTTACTTAGTGAAAATTATTTTTAAAAAGTACTAATTTAAACTGTCCAGCAAATCATAAATTTTCTTAAGATTTGATGAAGAAGAAAATCCAATTGGCTCATTATTTTGGTCTAAAATTTCTTAAGTTCATATTAGAGTATGTTAGAAATGTCCATGAGAAAAATTAGGTTAACAAGATCATTTTTACTAGGTAAAAAATGTTCACAAAAGTGATTGTCTAGAGAGCTTATTTTTAAAAATCTTTATTTTTTATAAATTTGGAAAAATAGAACTCCTAACCTTTTCAATATTTTTCCATGAAACTTAACCAATTTTATTCCAATATATCAGAAGTGTTCAGTTAAAAAATCAGCAAAAATTACATTATTTTGCTTATAGAACACGCTGTCCAAAGTTGGTTACATGCACAATTTTAATACTATTTTTATAGACTCCACAATATTTTTTTCAAAAGCCATAACTTGATCAATATTGTAGCTTTTCAGGCATTTTTAAACACCATGAGCATCTACTCTTCCTAAGAAAACACATTTGAAATAAGAAAATCCAGAAACAAGTATATATGAAATTCTCTTAACCCTTTGGAAGTCAAGACTAAAACTTTTGGCACATAAATCATAGAAACCTACGGAAATATTCGGTTCCTCTTCTAACCATTCAACAAAACCTACATGCATGCGTAATTGACCATCAAATATACATTATTACAGTACCAATAATGAATTCAAACTAACAAAATTATACATGCAAGGTAGTTAGACAATATTTTAACAAATACAAGAGTCTCTAAGGTGTTTTGGCTTTTGTTCTTGCTCCTCAAAAACTTGTTCAAGATTTCAACCTTCACATACACACTCCCAAAAACCCTATAATCAGTTATAACTAACGAAATTGAAAATGAAAGAAACAAGACAAGAGCTTAGAATTACATCTTGTAGTTTCTTGGTTTTTCTCTAGCTCTTAAGAGAATAGTTGGAACCTAGGGGCTGTTTTGAGATAAGAAGATGAGATGAGAGTTTTAAGAGCTAATGGGATTTGAGAGAAAGTTATTTAGAGAGAAATAGAGAGTGTTTCGGCCACTAAAGAGGAGTGGAGAAGAGAATTATTGAGAGAGAGAAAATGAGGAAAAAAGCTTAAGTTTTGGCTTAAATACCAAGGTTAAAAAAAATGTGAAAAAGACCCATTTACCCCTCAGTTTGGCCGGCCACATAATACCCGTAATCTTCTAATTATGTACTTAATCCCATTTTTATTATTTACCCTAAAATAATTAACAAAGTGGTAATTTTTCCCAAATTTTTCTTACCTCACCAAATTGAATTCTTAACTTAGAATAATTAAATTAAATGTGTCTTCTCATTTAATTTAAGTGGTAACACTACAGTATTTTATATTTTATGGAATTTATTATCTAAAATTTCATTTTTGGCTAAATAAGTATTTTTCACAAAAATGAATTTTTAAAAATTCTTTACACAAAAAATTCACTTTTTAGAGATTAAAATAAAACAAACCAAAAAAATTTATGCTTATTAATAATTTTCCATAATTATTCACTTCTAATAACATTTTATCCAAGAATCTACTGGTTAGGATTTCCATTTCAGTCCAAGATTAAGATTCTCAGTTTGACCAAAACATCACATTTCACACATTGGCTAACACTAACAATATGAAATTTTCTTCTCAAGCATATATTATTAATAAAAATAATATTGCATACACATTTCACCACCCTGACACCGTTACTAGTAGGCACCCAAAAAGCGAGGCGTAATAATATTTGTTTAACAGGACTGTCATCCCCTAGTGTGGGCACTTGAGTTCTTGGGGTAGCAGTTCTGACGAATGACTTCTAACTGATTGATTTCTGCTCCCACGAGGCTTTCCTCGAGTGGGGCTTTGATGAGAAGTATTTGGTTCTCTCAGGGCATTCTGATCGGAGGCAGGTGGTAGTCTCTCCGAGATCTCATCTATGTGCATGTTAGCACTTGCTAGTTGATCCTTCAGCTATTCGTTTTCCTGTTCGACCAGATTGACATAGCTTGGTGATGCATGAAGTTCTTTTTCACCTAGTCCACGAGTGAATATTATTTCTGAGTCTTTCTAGAAAGAACAATTAAGACTATTTTTCCTTAGTTTTGGTACATGTGCACCAGCCTCTTATATTTATATGCTAGTAAATGTTTAGGGTTTCCCAAAAGGATTAATTGGGTAACTTCCCTTTTTACATGATAATTTCATTAAATTACATTTACTGCCAAATATTTGACAACTTATTGTAATCATATCATATGTTTCTAAACACGAAAATAATCGCATATTCTATGGGATTGTGATACGTGCCTTTTTGGGATAATTGCATACTCGAGCTCAACATTGGCAAGCTAAATAACTTTTACACATTTGCAATTTGAAGCACACCAGTAGACTAGGCTCCCAAACTCGATCTAGTTATTAACTTGAGCTATAACGAGGATGGCGTCTTATACGCTTTCTTTAGCTAATACTTTATCTTTGAGCTTGAATGAACCTGCGACATGTATTTAAATCCTTAATCAAGGAAAACACACGAAATAAATTCAGGTACCCTAAGCTAATTTCTTAGCTTGAAATTTGGGGTACATCAACTTTCTTTTTGTCTTTTTTCAAATTACTTATTTTACGTTGTCTTTTATTTTGCTTGTTTTGTCACAACTGTAACTGTATAGTTTACATGTCACATTATTTTGTGATGACATTATGCCAAAATTGGCTTTTTGCATCAATCAATGGCGTCGGTCAACGCCGTTCACCAACACTGTTGATTGTACATAAGCAGGGACATCAATTATTGTAGAGTCCCAGAATATTTACTTAGCTAGTTAGTGGTAGTAGCTAGTATTAGTTTGTAGTATGTTAGTTACCGTGGATTTTGGTTCAAGTCAGGACTTAGTTGGAAACTCATAGCAAGAGTTATGGATTTTATAAGTTTAACCTATAGTTTAAGAATATTAATTATAACATAAGGTTTGATTAATATTGCTGGTCCTAGATATATTATTCATTACAACCTAAGGTTTAGATAGAACCATTAAGAGCATGACACTTGTCATTATCATGATTGTTAAGGAATTAATTATTTTGATCAATAGCTTTAATAAAAGAAAGATCTAGAAGCCCTAGAACCTTCCAACAGTTGTTAGGATCGTATTATGACTCAGTCAAAGCTGTTTATCCAATTCAAAATATGCTGAAAAAGTGCAAATACGTGTTTGATATATCAACGTATGTTGATATATCACAGCTATCGGGGCCAATATATCGCCTACAGAAGATACGGAAAACACATCGACTTTGCACGAACGATCGAACAAGGATCGGGAACATAAGGGGAGGTGATATATCGCCTATGGGGGGCGATATATAGGCTCCAAGTGTGATTTTTGAAAAGTTTGTGATTTTGATTTTAAAAAATAGCCTTAACCACTTAGACATGCCATTGAACGATTTTGACCGAGTTCTAGGCGTCTGTTGAACGAAAATTCAAATCTTTTTCATTTTAAATTCATTTATTTATTCAAATTAAAAGGGGTTAGTTTCACTACTTGAACTCTATAAACAGGACCTAGTACTTAGCCATTTTCTTCATTCTTCAAGTAGTCTTCAGAGCTTCCAAGTTGCTAGTGTTACTATAGAGAGATACACTTGGGTTTTGGGTTAAAATCTTTATCATTCTAAGCTTTTCTAAACACTTGGGAAGTGAGATATAGTGTCATTTTGGTATTGAGGTTTAGATCAATCCATAAGATTATTCAAGGTATTCTTATCCCTAAGTTCAATTCTTTATGGTTCTATAGTTTTCATTAGTTTTCTTTTATTCAAATCCTAACTCTTGTTTATGATTCTGGATTAGGTATTTAAGTTCTTGAAACTTAAGGTTCTTCTTGGTAAGTTTCTTCTTGATGGTTTAGTTTTTCTTTCCATCTTTATTCTTTAGATATACTCACCATTTTTACTGTTGGTTTATAGGAGTGTTCTAATCCCGTTCTTGTTCCCAAATATCCAGGCTTTTGGTAAGAAACATAGGATAGATTTTATGTGTATTTATGCTTATGTTATGATATGTTTATGTTATGATATGTATATGTATATGTCTTGTAGTCCTTGTGCATATGACTTGTTTAGATAACAAGCCCCAAGAATATGTTTTATAGTCCTTGGACATATGACTTGTTTAGATAACAAGCCCCAAGAATTTATGTTGGACATATGACTTGTTTAGCTAGCAAGCCCCAAGAATTTATGTTGGGCATATGACTTGCTTAGCTAGCAAGCCCCAACAATTTATGATGGCCAATAATATTGTAGTCCAATATGTTTTTATAGTCATATGTTTTATAGTGTATGTTTATGATATAGTCTTATGCTTATGAATTATGATGTATGTTTTTAGTAGATTTTCCTTGGGCATTAGGCTCACTCCTTTATTTTTAGTGTGATGCAGGAAAATGATTATGGAAGGCGGAAGGAGTCATGGTAGCTTGGCTAGTGTGTTAAGGATGAATGGACTGCGTGTCGATCGAGGATGACGTTATTTATTTTTAGTCTTTTAAATTATGTCTTGGTGTAATTCCGCAATTAGTATCTAAAGTTATGTTTTATGTTTTAAAAAATTGGATCCCATACCATATTACATTTCATTTTATATTTTTATGTTTTCTTGTCTTTGGTACAATATTTTGGGTTTTAAATAAAGTTATGTTATTTCTTATGTTTGTATCAAAATTGTAGCTATGTCTTAGTAGTTTTAATAGTCTGAGGTCTTAGAAATAGTCGGGGCATTACAGTTGGTATCAAAGCAACGGTTCATATGCATGAAGTTCTCCTTGATACACACGCTCAAGCTCCAAATCTAACCACCAATATAAGTGTTTATGTTATAGTTATTATGTTTATGTGTTTCGCTAACATTTCAGCCCTTCTGTCTTCAGTTAAGAATGGATGGAGTCTTGACCTATGAGGATATCCGAGCCATTAAGGCATTAAAAAGGATTAGAGAGCCAAGGAATACAGTGGGAGTGTTAGAAAGAATCACTCAGAGATTACTCTTATTCCGAAAGGAGATAGTTCACCTCAAAACTACTAAGCAAATCATGATGAGAGCTACGGAGCAATATGTTTTAGTGATTAGGATTTTTAAAGATTATCCTTCTGTAATTTCAGCTTTACAAGAAATATGGGAGACTATAGATGATGAAGATGAATTACCGGTAACTATGAGATATTATTTTCTCATACTTAGGTTCACCTCTAAGATGGAATTCCAATTCACTAATGAGCAAAAACATAGAATCTTTACGAATCTTCCCCGAGGAAATTTTGAGGCTAAAGATAATGATGATTATGAGGAGATAGATGATGATATGTTAGATGAAGGGTCAGATGTAGAAGATCCTGGTTTTTAGATTAGTTCGTTTATTTCTTTGTTTATTTATTTATTTATTATCTTTGCATTTATGATTGTAATTAGTGAAAACCTTTTTCCAAATGAATATTATTGTTATTTTTTTGACATGTATGAGTTTGATTTTTCTTTTACAATCATAATAAATAATGACCAAGTTCGATGAGGGTGGATACAAATCAATGGATCGGGTTCTATATTGAGAGTTAGGGGGCCATAGTAGTGGGAACGATTTTACTGATCCCAGCCCTCCCTCAATATGGTTAACGACGAGTTTTGAGCTTGAGAATTAAGTCATATAGAAGGATAAGAAACAGACTTAGAAAATAATAATGATGACTTATTTCTAAGTATAGAAACACACCCTAATTATAAAGAAGGCTTAAATAATTTTCATAGAGAATCATAATTAATAGGTCTGAGTTATGTTTGCTTAGATTAAGTTTTGTTTTAGAGCTTATTAGGATAAGCTCTAACATGTTTTTCTCGACTGTTAGAACTTTGTTGAAGATGTCGCTCAGAAGGTCTACATGCACGAATGCCAATGCCTCCACCGCTGCTCATGAGACTAATGAAGCCCCTCCAATTCGCAGAAGGGGAGTGCGTGCTTCCACTACTGCTGCTAACCAAAGTGCAAACAATGCAGAAATTGTCAGGCTATGACAACAAGTGGAGGAATTGTTGCAGCAACAGCAACAACAGACCCAGCCGCAGCCACAGACTCAGCCGCAAACGTAGCCTCAGCAAATGGCTCAAGCACCCCAACAAGTAGGTCCTTATGGGGGATGGCCAATGGAAAACTATGTGCCTTACCCAGCTCAGTACATGGAGCCAATATCGAGCGGTTTCATAAGCAATACGCTCTGAACTTTGAAGGGGCAATCGACCCCTTCGAGGCAAAAGAATGGCTCAGGAATGTAGATCCGATCCTAGCACACATGAATCTCGGCAACGCGGACTGCATATCTTGCATTTCGTCTCTTTTAAAGAAGGATGCTAGAATATGGTGGGACTTGGTCAACAAACTCACGACGTCGCCACCATGACATGGACCAGATTTGTGGAGCTGTTCCACAAGAAGTACTACAACTCGGCAGTCATCACTACAAGGGTGGAAGAGTTCACCAGTCTGAAGCAAGGCAACTTGACGGTAGCAAAGTATGCTCGATAGTTCGATCGACTAGCCAAGTTTGCGTCAGAGTTGGTTCCAACTGACTTTCTGAGGGTTACCAAGTTCGCTAGAGGACTTAGACCAAAGATTGAGCTAAGGATTAAGCTAGCAAACCCTGGAACTACTACTTATGTCAATGCTCTAGAAACAGCTATAGAAGTAGAAAGGCTTCAGGCGAATGTTAGTAAGGAGAAGGTCAGTAAGCCTGAGCCTAAACAGCAGAATCACCCTCAAAATGGTCGAAACAACCACCACAACAACCATCAGCCTAGCAACAATAATGGTTAGAAGAGAAGGCATCCTAACAATAAGCAGTCCGACAATGATAAAAGAGCACAGACGAACAATGGAGGTAGTAGGTCGGGTTATGTAGAATACCCACATTGCTCTAAGTGTCAAAAGAAACATCCTGGTGAGTGTCATGCAAACACCAAGGGATGCTACAATTGTGGTCAAGAAGGACATCAGAAGAGGGAATGTCCCCAGCTCAAGCCATAAGAGAAAAGGGACAACAAGATGGTTCCTGCCAGAGTCTTTGGCTTGACCCAGGGAGAAGATGAAGCTAGTAATAAAGTGTTCACAGGTCGAATTCCTATCCTCAATAATGTATGTTCAGTATTGTTTGATTTAGGAGCCACACACTCGTATATCTCGTTAGGAATGATAGAGAAATTAGACAAACCTTGTGAAAAATTTAGAACTAGGTTTGTAATAGAATTGCCTTCGGGTGAAATAGTCCTATCATCACGGATAGTACGAGGCGTACCGATCAAAATTGAGGACGTAGAACTAGAATGAGACTTGATAGAGCAGGAGATCAAAGACTTCGACGTGATACTGGGCATGGATTGGCTAGCAAGGCATGGCACAACCATCGACTGTAGACGCAAGCAAGTAACGTTCGAGTCTCCTGACGGTCAGAGACTATGCTTTATGGGAAAAGTTTCAGGACTACGTACGCCGCTTATTTCATCTCTCAAAGCTCAGAGGATGATAGAAAAAGGATGTCACACATTCTTAGCCAGCGTCACGGATGTGGTAAAGGAAACACCACTAAAGGTTGGAGACGTGCGCATTGTAAAGGAACTCCCAGAAGTATTTCCTGACGGCTTACCAGGGTTGCCGCCGACTCGGGAAATTGACTTCACAATCGAACTAGTACCGGGCACTGAGCCAATCTCAAAGGCACCATACTGGATGGCACCTACCGAACTCAAGGAGTTAAAGACACAGTTACAAGAACTCTTATACTTGGGTTTCCTTAGACCGAGCCATTCGCCATGGGGAGCATCGGTTCTATTTGTGAAGAAGAAGGATGGAAGCAAGCAAATGGGTATAGATTACCGCGAGCTGAATAAGGTGACAATTAAGAATAAGTACCCACTACCCCAGATTGACAACTTGTTTGATCAACTCTGAGGAGCGACCATGTTTTCAAAGATCGATCTACGGTCCGGGTATCGCCGGCTAAGGTACGGGAAGAGGATATTCTCAAGACAGCTTTTAGAACTCGTTATGGACATTACAAGTTTTTAGTTATGTCGTTTGGTCTTACCAATGCTCCAGCTGCATTTATGGATTTAATGAATAGGGTCTTCAAGGATTACTTTTACAAATTCGTCGTAGTGTTCATCAACGATATTCTGGTGTATTCAAAGGACGAAGTTGAGCACGAGGAACATTTAAGAATGACCATGCTACGACTAAAGGAACATCAACTTTACGCCAAATTCAAGAAGTTCGAATTTTGGCTTTCGCAAGTAGCGTTCCTCGGCCACATAGTATCCAAGGACGAAATTGCAGTAGACCCATCTATGGTAGAGGCTGTGAAGGATTGGCCAAGACCTAAGAACGCGTCAGAGGTAAGAAGTTCTCTGGGACTAGCAGGTTATTATCGGAGGTTTGAGGTATTTTCTAAGAAAGCCACTCCGCCCACCAACCTGACCCGAAAGCAGTAAAGGTACAAGTGGACGGATAAGTGTGAAGAGAGCTTCCAGTTGCTTAAGGATAAGCTATGCTCAGCACCAGTACTTTGTGTACCAACACCCAACAACAAGTTTGTAGTCTACTGTGATGCGTCAAAGTAAGGTTTGGGTTGTGTGCTAATACAGAATGATAAGGTAATAGCCTACGCCTTAAGGCAGCTAAAGGAGTACGAGAAACGCTATCCAACGCATGATATGGAGTTGGTAGCAGTGGTCTTTGCATTGAAAATCTGGTGCCATTATCTTTATGGAGAACGATGTGAGATTTATACGGACGACAAAAGCTTAAAGTATTTCTTCACCCAGAAGGAGCTCAACATGAGGCATCGCAGGTGGTTAGAACTAGTGAAGGATTATGACTGCAAAATCCTATACCACCTGGGAAAAGCAAACGTAGTTGCTGATAGGCTAAGTAGGAAGAGTTATGGACGTCTAGCAGCGTTAGCTGGAATAGAAAAGCTGCTACAGCAAGAGCTGATCAATGCCAGAATAGAAGTAGTCATTGGTCAACTGGCTAACTTGTCCATCCAGTCATGTCTGTTAGAAGATATACGGATCAGACAAGGGAAAGATGACACATTAGTATCTCACATAGTTGCAGTTAAAGAAGGTAAGGCCACAAGTTTCTCGATATCAGGACAGAGGTTCTTGAGATATAAGGACCGGGTATGTGTGCCAAATGATCATGGAATTAAGATGAGGATTTTAGAAGAAGCGCACAATACCCCATACTTAGTTCACCCAGGGTCAACTAAGATGACTCACGATCTTCAGACAATGTATTGGTGGCCAGGAATGAAGAAAGATGTAGCGGAGTATGTGTCTAAATGCTTAGTATGCCAGCAAGTGAAAGCAGAACATCCGCGGCCTGTAGGCTTATTGCAACCACTTAGCATTCCAGAATGGAAATGGGATGATATAGCCATGGATTTTGTGAGGGGTTTGCCACGAACAAATAAGCTGCATGATTCGGCTTGGGTAGTAATAGAAAGACTAACAAAGTCAGCTCATTTCCTACCTATCAAAACTTCATATACCGCAGATCAATACGCAGACGTTTATGTCCAAGAAATAGTACGACTACATGGATTCCCTAAGACCATAGTACTTAGCCATTTTCTTCATTCTTCAAGCAGTCTTCAGAGCTTCCAAGTTGTTAGTGTTACTATAGAGAGATACACTTGGGTTTTGGGTTAAAAGCTTTATCATTCTAAGCTTTTCTAAACACTTGGGAAGTGAGATATAGTGTGATTTCAGTATTGAGGTTTAGATCAATCCATAAGATCATTCAAGGTATTCTTATCCCTAAGTTCAATTCTTTATGGTTCTATAGTTTTCATTAGTTTTCTTTTATTCAGATCCTAACTCTTGTTTATGATTCTTGATTAAGTATTTAAGTTCTTGAAACTTAAGGTTCTTCTTGGTAAGTCTCTTCTTGATGGTTTAGTTTTTCTTTCCATGTTTATTCTTTAGATATACTCACCATTTTTACTGTTGGTTTATAGGAGTGTTCTAATCCTGTTCTTGTTCCCAAATATCCAGGCTTTTGGTAAGAAAAATATGATAGATTTTATGTGTATTTATGCTTATGTTATGTTATGATATGTATATGTATATGTCTTGTAGTCCTTGGGCATATGACTTGTTTAGATAACAAGCCCCAAGAATTTATGTTGGGCATATGACTTGTTTAGCTAGCAAGCCCCAAGAATTTATGTTGGACATATGACTTGCTTAGCTAGCAAGCCCCAAAAATTTATGATGGCCATTAATATTGAAGTCCTATATGTTTTTATAGTATATGTTTATGATAGTCTTATGCTTATGAATTATGATGTATGTTTTTAGTAGAATTTCCTTGCTGGGCATTAGGCTGACTCCTTTATTTTAGTGTGATGCAGGAAAATGATTATGGAAGGCGGAAGGATTCATGGTAGCTTGGCTTGTGTGTTAAGGATGAATAGACCGCGTGTCGATCGAGGACGACGTTATTTATTTTTAGTCTTTTAAATTATGTCTTGATGTAATTCCACAATTAGTATCTAAAGTTATGTTTTATGTTTTAAACAATGGGATCCCATACCATATCGCATTTCATTTTATATTTTTATGTTATCTTGTATTTGGTACAATATTTTGGGTTTTAGATAAAGTTATGTTATTTATTATGTTTGTATCAAAATTGTAGCTATGTCTTAGTAGTTTTAATGGTCTGAGATCTTAGAAATAGTCGGGGCATTAGAACTATAAATTAATGTCGTGATTTTTTAACAATGTCGATACTAGTATTTACCACGTTAACAATAATCGTCAGCATCCACTATTAAAAAACTAGATTATTTCGTCGTACCAATATCAGCGGGCCCATGTGTGTCTGCTAATATAGAGAACAATCTCAGCAGCTATCTCAGCGGGCATCAAGTTGGACGCTGAGATTGGTGATTGTTTATTTTTTATAATAAAAAAATTAAAAATGCTCTTTCTTAATGAGCCTAATGGGGCTTTTTTGGTTAACATTTCAATTTTTTTATTTTTTATTTTTGGCTGAAAATTGGTTATATTAAATTTATAATTTTTTGTTGTGTATTCTTAGGTTAAATATATTGAGTATTGTTAGTAAATAATAATTGAAACTTTATTTGAATTTGGATAGAATTTTTCTTGATCCTTTTCTATTTATTCTTATTTTTGGCCAAAAATTACATTAATAGATTTAATAATTTAAATATTGTAAATTATGTATTATGTTGATTAAATTTTTTGTTGTATAAAATTATCAATTAAATTGGTTGTTTTGGTGTACTTTTTATTTTAAAAGTTTCTATTTTCTTAGTTAATTAGATATTGATATATAATTTTTGAAACTTTTTTTTGTTGATTGTCTAGTTAAAGTCTTAAAAAATTATAGATATAATCGTAGGAGAATTTTGAAGACATTAACACTTGTTGATTGAAAGGTATGTTATCATAAACTTTACAAGATATTGTTATATGAAATAAGAGAAAGTTTAATGAAGTGTAGAAAAGAATTATGACATCTGGAATTGTGTGTTGTGAAGAAATAATGATGAAATTAATTGTGTGATTGTTTTATTATGATATGTTAAATTGTTGATAGTATGTAGAAATACTTATTACTAAAACCAATTAATTAGTTTAAAAGATGGTTGGTATGACCGTATATGTACTAACCTATAATAGTATTAGATTGTTTTAGGTGGATTTAGTTGGAGATCGATAAAGATTGGATGAAAAGATAAGATTGTCGAAAAAATATGGAGAGGGTGTTGAATATTTCATAAATTTTGTAATAGAGAATGGAGATGGCTCTAATATGATATCTTGCTTAGTTTATTAGTTAACTACTAACTATAGTTGTCAACCTTATTTCCATTTAATTCACAATATATTTACACTTTCTATGAGTTTTTGGCTAATATTTAGGTAGTATTTATAAGATTCTATCTGCCATAAATTGTTTGGGTCTGCTGTAAATACACAATACAATTAATGAAATATAGTAGGGAAAATAGAAAAAAAAAATGCAAAACTATTATTTCCCCCTACATTACTCTATCTCTGCAAGCCTAGCCAGACTAAAATCACTGAGATAGGCCCCATTTTCAATCTCGGCGGGTTTGACCTATCGTGAAAGGGCATTTGTTTAGTAGTGGTCATCTTTCTACTAACACTAAGGAAGATTTAAAAATAAATAAACATCAAAATTGTTGAAATGTGTAGGGGCCACCCAATCACAATTTTCGTGGGTACAAGGGCCCCAATTTAATTTTTTACCACGGTCACATCTGATTTCTTGGGTGTCACCTGAGTTTGACTAACCCATTTGTTGTCAGCCACTAGATAAGTGATACTTCTTTTTTCACGACTTCTTTCATTATGGGGTTTAGTCGCCTTTGAGGACCCTTCAATGGATATCTTTATCCTCTAGATTGATTCGATGGGAGTAAATTAAAGGGCTAATACATTCGATATCAGAAAGCGTTCAACATATCACAGGTTTGTCCATTCGTAGTAGCTCGAGTAACTACAATTCTTGAGGTTTTTGAAGGTTGGACGAGATGATACTGGAAAGGTTTCACCGTCTCCCCAAAAGACATGTTTTATAAACCCTTAGGAATTTGGGTCAATTAAACAGTTGGAACCTCCTCAGCCAAAGTTTTTGGCAGGGACCTCTGTCGAGGTAGTTCTTCAAAGCAAGGTTATTATTATGAATATGAACTAAATCTCTTGTCTAGGGATTTTCAAGTAGTCACTTGAATCTTTATTATTTTGTATTGGAATTTCATAATTTCTTCATCATCTCTATTCTAGATTATTTAATTTGTGTTTAATGCTTATGAGTGCATGATCACCATTTACATGATTTATAATTTTGATTCAAGATCTAAGAAGTGAGAATTCAATTTGTTATGATTAAATAATCATAATTGACATATTGGATGAGAATACCTATATGGATTATGTAGCATTTATGATTTTTATTCTTAATGCCTTTTATATGTTAGAATTATAAAAGAGATGTAGAAAATTCACATATAAATTGATATCTTATATCTTGAGAAAAAATATGAATCAATTTGGTAAACCCAATATCAGTTTAGGAAGAAGAGTTATAAAATCTCAATAGTAAAATAATATAATTGAATGTTAATGAAATTAAATGCCCTAGTTTTCATCCATTGAATTAAGTCACTATTTACTTTTGTTGTAACTGAAATATGCGAGCTGAAGTGTCTTGTTCGTAGTACATTGGACAAGCATTTAATGACGATTATTCAGTCCCGAGAACGCAGTACAAGTTCCCAAACGAGTCAGTGTAGCCTAGAAACCTCTAGCTCACAAAGGGTGCATTCAGCTCGTTGTAGACACATGAAATGCACGGGCTTGAATTCCTAAAGACCTGGGGACATTATATGCTTAATCAACATGTTGTAACTGTTGTAACCCATGCCTAATAAACGTATAATATCAGACAGTTAATGTCTTTATTGCATTTATTGGCACGTTTGGAAAGTTACTCAATATCGTGCGTTACACAAATGTAAAACAGTCACCTAAATCTGTCTATAGAACCTCTATAAATAAAGAGGGGATGGACAGAGATGGGACTGAATCTTTGTATGCAAAAATTCTACTAAATTTTCATAAACATTTTCCTCAAAGATCAACAAGCAATAATATAGACTCGTGGACTAAGTTGATTTTAACCACTGAACTGCGTAAATTCTTGGTGTTTTTCATATACGGTTTAGATTGAGCCTAATTTCCATCATCAAACTTCTTAATTCACCGTTGGCGAAAAACCGCGTCAACAGATTGGTGCTTTCATTGAGTGGAAAATTAGGCTTGCAATTTTTTTCTGCTTATTTTTCATTCTGAAACCTTCCCTACATACCCTAAGGTCAACACGTGAAACTGAGTAAAGGAGGCCTGGAGACCAAAGAGAGTTTCTTGCAATCAGTCCTACTGGAGAAGGAACCTCTTGTTAGCCCAATGTATGTTTCCAATAGGGGGTGAATAGAAAATTTTAAACAATAACGGAAATTTAAAACTCAAGTTATCACTTTATGCAAATATTGAAAATTAAAGCAAGTAAATTGATAAGATAATGTAAAGTAAAAATTGATATTAGAAATGTAAAGAGTTAAGGGATAGAAATATCAAACTCTCAATTTTTCAAGGCTTGGTGAAACTAAAGTCACCTATGTCCTTGGTCTTCAAAGCTAGCACGAGCTTTGAGTTCTAATACAGGATCAAGTTATGGACTATATCAATTCTTTGTACTGCTGATGAATTTTCACCAAGGTCTTACCCAAACCTCTTACAATAGTTTCTCAGATTGACTATCAACCTCACTCGGATTGTTGAAGTGCCAATGTCACCTATACTGGATTGTTGACAATACCGGTGCCAACCTCACCTTAATACAATGAAAGGATTTTTGAAGGTGTAAGAACAAAGATGAAATATCTCTTAGATTATGAAATACAATGTAAGAACCTAATGAGGGATGCAAGCACACTAATGAAGATGATCACAAGTTTGGCTCAATGTGTATGAAAAAGTGTTTTAAAAAGGATCAAGGGTATAAATACTTAGAACACTTGTAATACCTCAATACTATGATAGATGACTGATATTTGGTATGAATTAAGTCTAAGAATGAGTCTATTTATAGAGAGAAGAGAAATAGAGCATTTGGGGACATTTTGGGGCTCTTTGACTTCATTCAGGCAAGCAACTGGTCAACCGGCTAAAAGATTCATTGGAGCCATAATTCAGAGAAAAGTTTCCATACTACGGGGTCCACAAAGGGTGACATGCTGGTCAACTAGCATGCATATGCCACTCGACCCACTTGTGAAAATTTTGGGCAGTTGGCCTTTTTTTAACTACTTTTTGTTCTAAGTTGTTGCCACCAATTTTAAAGCGTTGTATTATATTATAAAATAATTATATGTATGAAGGTATCTATAAAACAAGTATTTCTCCTATAAGGAAATATATATATTTTAGGCTATAATATTTTTAATAAATCTCTCAAAAATAATTTTCTTTGGAAAGTGATTTTTAGTAAAACTTTGGATGAAAATGAATTGAGCCAATGAGTGATTAAATCATAAGTGATGCATGCAACTCTTTTACAAGACTAAAATTATATCTAAACTTTAACCACACATAGTCTTGAGTTCCTTGAGCCTTTGAAGTCTTCTTGTAATCCTTGGTTTCCTTGATTCTTTAAGTACTAGGAATAATGTTCGCGTGGACTACAAAGTCAAGAATTAATTAGTGTTGCGTAAGAACTTGTCAACAATATAAGGTCGGAAAACTCAAAGCTTGCTATGAAAACTACGTAGTTAGAACTTAGGAAAAACTTGGACACCTTGCAAGTTATCATGAGTAACGTACTCAGTTGCCTTCACCAAGTCTAGATTGATTCCAAATGATGATTGGGTTTTTACTGGCACTCTTTGTACCCACATTCTTGAATGTTCAGACTTTACATGTAGTGCGAAGCCACAATGAGGGTATGCCTCGATGGTGGCACTAACTTCATTATGAGAATCAAGGCCTCTTCATCGAGACACAAGGATCAAGTGTGTGTTTAAGGTGAGAGACTCGCCCCTTGGAGATGAGTGTCAGGCGATCGCGGGGATCCATATGCGGCTACGGTTAGTTGGGCCTCAAATAGAGAGGCCCTTGCTTCCTTGGAGATACGAGTCAGGTGCCGCGGGGACTCATGCGTTCCTAAGGCTAGTTAGGCCTCGCATAGCGAGGCCCTTCCTTCCTTAGAGATGCGCATCAGGTAGCAGTGGGGACTCATGCGTCCCTAAGGCTAATTGGGTCTCGCATAGCGAGGCCCTTGCTTCCTTGAAGGTATGTGTCAGGCGACTGCAAGGACTCATGCACGCCTAAGGCTAATTGGGCCTCTCATCGTGAGGCCCTTTCTTCCTCGGGGATGCACGTCGGGCGGCTGCGGGGACTCATGAGTGCCTAAGGCTAATTCGGTCTCGCATAGCGAGGACCTTGCTTCCTTCGAGGTGCACGTTGGGCGACCATGGGGACTAATGTGCTCCTAAGGCTAACTGGGCCTCGCTATGCGAGGCCCTTGCTTCCTTAGAGATGCGTGTCGGGCGGCCACGGGGACCCATGCGTGCCTAAGTCTTATTGGGCCTCGCATTGCGAGTCCCTAGCTTCCTTAGAGATTCTTGCCTATACGAGTCTTGCACATTCATCAAGGGAAGCTTTATGGGATAATTTCCCATATTCACACTTGCCCCCAAGTCTATAAGTAGACTTTTAAGTGTTATTGTTGACTCCTTCTTGCATTCCTCGTTTGATATGTATGGCATTTGAGCTTTGCTTTACCTTAAGAGGTATGGAAGACTCAACAATGATGTGTTATCTTGTGGTGTATTATGGAGGAACACAATATGTATTTGGGTGGTGTGTTTCTTTGTAGTGTATAAAGAAACACAAAAACCAAATAGCTAGTGTGGTGATCCAAGTACATTCTTGCAGTTAAATGAGAGCCAATCATTTCCACTCGTGGATCCCAAAGCCTCTAATACTTTTGATCCCCACCATTCACTTTAAATTTGATCCAAGGGCTAGGAAGCCTTGTCCCTTCCTATAAATAACTCGTAGCTTGGACTTATTTTTTCACATTAAAAATTACTTGGCCTAGTGGTAATTCTTTGAAGCTATTTCCAAGGGATCCAAGGTTCCATTCTCCATAGAAGCACTTCTTGAGGTAACTTTTGCTCCTTTTAATTAAATTCCACTCCATTTTATTTTACATAATCTTCCTAGTCCATTGCTTACATTGAAGGGAGCATAAAGAGTTTTCATTTAGGAGGTCATCTTCACACTTTCAAAGGTCCACCCTTGCACACTCGAGGATTCATTTTCACACATCCAAAGGTTCACCCTCGCATATCCAAGGATATGCATACGCACATCCAGGTATGCCTTTCTTCGTTGATGACCTGTGTATGCTTTCATTTTCTTTTATACGAGGGTAGAGGCCATAGGTATGTAATAATTTTTTTTCTTAAGAATTCCCTGTGTCCTAGGTATGCCAAGCGTGTATGCGTACGGTCTTATTTTACCTTAATTTCACCCTTTTTGTTTTGTAGATATATGGTTGTTTTCACACACACACACACACACACCTATCGAGTCTTAGTTTGCCCAAGGCGCCTGGAAGGTCCTTTAAAGTCCCTCCTGGTGTTGAACCTACCGAGTTGCCATCATCTGTCTCTGAAGCCAATACCCACAAACTCTCTGTGAACGTAGGTCTGTGAATGCTCAACCTGCAGCAGCTATCCGACCTTAGGTAGAAGGTATGGGGCCTTGAGAGTGAACTCGAATTCGTCACTAGAGGTGAGGGTTCAGGTTTCTCCCCCTGGCATGAGACATACATAGCCCAGCTAAAATCGACCCTTCAGAGCTGTATAGTTAAGATTGCTTGCCTAGAGGAAAACTTACCTCCCAAAAATCCATACCCTAATGGCAAATATGGTGCCGGAGCTCCTGATGTCGAGGGCCCTGCCTAGAGGGTGTTGATGGTGATCTATATGAACCTGAGTTTCTATCCATGGTTTTTCCTCATTTTCCCCCTTCTACAACTAGACGTTATACAGTTAAGCGGCACGTGTGTAGACATAGCACACACAAGGAGCCTCCTAGAGGATTGATGATGTAAGTTTCTCACAAACCACGTCTTGTTTCTATTTAGGTACCTAATATGCGAAGGAGAATAGCTGAAGATTTTGAGATTATGGACATCGAGTCTATCATGACTCGAACTAAGCTTTCCAACATGCTAAGGCCCATCAACTTTCACTGGAAAGCAACTACACTATTGTGACTTGTGACGATCGTGCGTATAAACCGCCAGAGGGACTTGTAACTTTCATCGATTTTGTAATCAGGTCTAGGGGTGCCTTGCCTCTCCATTCCTTCTTTGTGAACATACTTAATTATTTTGATTTGGTGCCCCTCCAGTTGTCACCCAACTAATGGGTCGTGTTGAGTTGTCTGTATGTGTTGTATAAGTAAGTGCACTTGCGTGGGCCTTCGACGAAGGAGATAAACCATTTGTTTACCTTGAGTGTGAACCCGTTGGCTCCTAGCTTTTATCAGCTTCAAAAGGCCATAGGTCTCATAGTGTACCCTCTCGTGGAGGGTTCCATTTTCAAACTGGGGTCCGTGAAAGAAAGACACAACATACCCATTTTCTTCACCGATAGCGTGTCTACACAACATACCCATTTTAACCAATCATGTAAGCTCATTGATTTATACTTTTTTTCCTTACTTTTATTCATCTTTATCTGTTTCCTCAGACTCATCGTACTATATTCTTTTCTTTCTCTTGGTTTAGGTCTTAAAGGGGTAGTTGGCCTTGACTTAGGTCCCACAGCATCTGCCCGGGTGGCAAAGACCCTGGTCGTGCCATCCACATGCAAGCAGGCTAGTAGTCTTTTTACTAAGGGAAACCTTCATTCATATGGGTTGTTGTCTCCTGATCATATGCTTTCCTTGTGCCCTATCTCATCCAAACCTTCTAACCCAGAGGAGGTTGATGATGACGATGACGATGAAGATTACCGCTACTCTGAGGACGATGTGATGGACACGACGTATGAGGTTGATGTGGGGTCTGAGAATTACTCATGTTTAAGGTCCTCGTCTAATAGGGACGTGGTTGTTGTAGATGATGGATGCGCTAATGATGTTACTTCTCGAATCCCGTCGTCAGCAATAGGTGTCAAGTTTGTCTTCGTCGCCCCTCCTCCTGCTTCCTCCGTTCCGAAGAGGAGCATCATCATGCCTTCTTTTGACAATGTTCTTCCACCCTCAGGGGCACACTTGGGAAAAATGTCCTGGAGTACTTCACTTCTCAAAGAGATGACTCCACGCCCTTCTACTCCCCGTGTTGTTATTGATAAATCAGGACGCTCCCAGTCTCCTTCTTTATCTAGCACGCGTCCACAGGTGTGCATGCTTTGCCTCATTGATCTTATAACTCCACTCCTTCGGGGCATCCTTTGGCTACCCAATATGGAGAGGCCATGAGGCATCACATGGGGAGGATACCCAAGGGCGAATGCGGTTCTATGTATGACGTTTTGGAAACCAATTTGGGCGAGGCTTATATGCAAGCCTCTATTCAGGTATGTGTCAATAATCTTATTATATGTCTTTCAGTTTTAATAGCGCTTGATCGTTGACGGTCTGCTCCATTTCCTTGTTTTTATATAGGCTTCCATCTTGGGACACCGTTTTGTCGCCTCAAGTTCTTCATACTTGCAACGATTGCATTCCAATCTTGTGGTGGTGATGAAAGAACTTTCCTTGGCCATGATAGAGAAGGTTGAGCTGACTGCATGTGTTAGTGATTTGGAGGGCATCTTACTGAGGTGGTTCACAAGAGGGATGCTACAATAGCCAAGGCTGTGTCGACTTCCCGATCCAACTCTAGGCTTTAAGCCACCATCCAGTTCCTCAATAGGAAAATTAGCACTCTTGAAGTTGAGCCAGTGAATGCCAAGAATAGCATAGTTGAGCAAACATTGCATGTCGTGTGGAGGACTAACCCTGATGTGAATCTGTCCCCCTTTGGTGACTATGTTGCTGAGAAGATTTTCAAATGGAAAGGTCGGGGTGGGAACCTATAGAGCCATCTTTGTGGCTTATCTTTTGATTTTTTCAAGAGGGTTGTTGTGTGACCCTCTGCCTTTTTTCTTTAGCACAAAACATCTTAAGTCATTATATGTTGAACTTTTATGTGTAAGGCCTTTTTTAAGTTCGCTTTTACGTGTGGAAATTTTATATTTAGGATCCTTGTTTATTTTTGTAGTGACTGGGAGGATGTACTGGCCCCCTGAACCTTTATCATCTTCTTTTGGTTGTCGTGTGCAAGGGGCTTTGATAAGTCCCTCTTTTATGATGAAGTCCTTATGTCTTCTCTGGCCCGATGATGATAGTCTTTTTGGTGCACCTTAACTATATTTTCTTTTGTAAGGACATATTAACCCTTTGGGTTTTTGGCATCCTTTTATAATCTTTTCGCGCACTTGTTAATTTGTATGAGAAGTGTCCTTCTTGTCATTAGGCATAATACTATTTTGATAAGGGTCTCTTTTATGACCCTTTTTGGCTAGACGGCTTGGTGGCCACTCTAGGCTTATTGGTGGACATTCTCCTTGAGGCCTTACCCCTCATGGAGGTATTAGCCTTTATTATGAGGTTATCCTCATGGAACCTTTTGATTTCTTTTCACAAGAGTCTCTTTTAGGACCCACTTTGGCTAGACGGCTTGGTGGCCGCTATAGGCTTATTCGTGGATGTCCTCCTTGAGGCCTTATCCCTTGTGGAGGTATTACCCTTTGTCACGAGGTTGTCCTTGTAGAACATTTTAGCTCCCTTAATATCCATAAGGGTAGCTGCTCCTCATCAGTTCAAGAAAAGCTCTAGGCTTATCAGTGGATGACCTCATTGAGGCCTTACCCCTCATGGAGGTATTGGCCTTTATCACTAGGTTATCCTTGTAGAACCTTTTGGCTCCCTTGATATCCATAAGGGTAGCTAATCCTCATGAATTCAAGAGATGTCTTGCAAGGTTTTCTTTTTTCTTTTTTGCTCTATACCTTGCCCTCGAAGTGGTTGGGAGGATCTATCTTGTTGGGCACTTTGATCATCTTGCGCTTGCATGCACTTCGACAATTTAAATTGGCAATGGGTGTACAAGAGTCAGATACGTGCTTGCATAAGTGAGAAATGTGATATGCAAATAAGAAATACTCATTAAGGATGAGTAGAGTACAAAGGTATTTGCGACAACGATGCGTCTACTACATCACGAAGGCAATTGGGTGACCTCTTTAATCCATAACTAACTCTGCATGGAGGACTTACTACTACGTTGGGAAGTTAACTAAGGTAACCTCTTTGATTCATCACATTGAACGTAAAACCTTACTAGATATTCCTTCTCAGGCCCGTGTGTTGGTGGGAACTACTTGGGTTGCATTGTAGGTCTTTTTACCCTTGCAACCACTGCCATCACAAGCTTTCAGGGTTTAGCGAACCTTCATAGTAGGATGTTGTAGCGCTCTTTAGTTTCTCATAGTGTTTGTGGGTACCTATTGGGGGTGGCTTGAAGCAAAGCTCCAATTTACGTATCCTCAGGTGGTCACGGTCATCCTCCATTTGGATGTACTTTAGTGCTCTTTCATAGAAATCCCCCATGTCCTCTATTTGTCTCTTGAGCATACTCCCCCACATTTCTCTCTTCGGATGTACCCCTGTGATGATGGCCATTTTCAACTCATCCTTAGACAACCTTCCCACTTTTGATACCTCTGCGTTGAAGCGCTGAATGTTTTTTTCTTTCAAACTTTCATTTTCACCTTGCTTTACATAGACGTGGCTCCCAGTGGGTTGCGTGTAGTCATGGAAGGCACAGTGTTGCCGGAGGCTTTCCCATTCACAAGGCATAATGTGTGGTTCTGTGGGGTGAGATGGGAGAGGTTATACTTAGATAGCCCTCAAAAGTTGTAACGCCCTGGCTCCTCCAAGACCGTTACTGTGAACTTTGAACCGTGCTTAACTCGCTAATCGAGTCATTTGGTTATAAACGTGCATCTAGGTGTTATTAATAGGCTAAGGTGAAAAACTCGATCAAAAGGGAAGGATATATTTTATTTAAGACATAATATTGTACATGGGCCCATAAAAACGTTTACAAGTTATTTACAATCCAAAATGGTCATTACAGTGTAAAATTACAACTCACCGACCTAAGCAGCAAAAATAAGGTTAACCCCTAGCTCCCCTAAGAAATTCCTTGGCCGTGGTGGTCAAGCGACTGCATATGTACACGTCACCACCTAAGCTCTCCACTCAAGACTAGGTGAGATTTTCTTTCCCTTTACCTGCACCACATAGCACTCATGAGCCAAGGCTCAGCAAGAAAACTCATTACTGCATGTATACAATATTAAATGATGATTATGATAATCATACAGAGCTTATAGCCCTAAACAGATGAGTGAATATCACTTCAAGATTCTAGTAACCATGCTGGGGCTTGTAGCCCTAATCAGATAATATCGAGATTCTAATAATCATGTTGGGGCGTGTTGCCCTAATCAGATGAGTGACTGATAAGTAAGTCACTAACTTAAACCAGATGAGTGACTGATGAGTAAGTCACTAACTTAAACCAGATGAGTGACTGAAGAGTAAGTCACTAACTTAAACCAAATGAGTGACTAATGAGTAAGTCACTAACTTAAACCAGATGAGTGACTGATGAGTGAGTCACTAACTTGGGCTTCGCACCCTTAGCCATGTGACGATGCAGTCACCTGGTCCTTCTGGCCCTGGCTCTAAGTAACTAGCCATTAGACTAGACAAGCACTTTTGTTTTTCATCAAACTTAAGGTCGGTCAAGCATTTCATGCTCATGAAGATAATTCTTATGTCAATTAGATCTAATCTTTTCGACTTGCGTTAAACACGCTAATACCGTTCTTGACTCATAAGTCAATACCATACAACCAGTGCTCAGTACTACTGCCAAACTTGATTAATGAGTCACAACTTCATAGTTAATACTGACACCATTGCCGATTCTGGCTAATGAGTCATTGCCATTCACAAGTAAGCAAGATTTGCTAAGCATTTGATATGCAATCAATGTCCACATCTATATCACTCAACATGCCTCAATAATAACCATGCATGTCACATATGGGGTGCAGTTTTAATACCTCTGGTTCGAGCGAGAACAAGTTAAAAGAGCAACCCTTGAGAACGATTGAACCTTTGATTCCTTAGCGGACACCTAGTCATAACCAAATATAACTCCCATAAATGAAAATGAGCAACAAAAGGTTCTTGACTTAAACCTCACTCCCAGGACCTCGAATCGTACCCAAACGGTTAGTAGATTCGATCCCGAGCCTTAGGAATTGAAACCCCAAGCCAAAAACCCTTAAAAGTGCTCAAAATAGGAATCAAGAAGAATAGGGTAGCGCTGCCCCCCTAGCGCCATAGCGCTACAATCAGGGAAGTTTTCCATGGCTAGTGCTGCAGCGCCCTCCTTTGGGCGCTGTAGCGCTAGGACCAGTCTGAACTGCCCTGGTTTTTCCCTACTTCGATTTCACCACTTTCAACCTTCAAGAATTGATCCTAAACCTCATCCAAACTTCGAAATGAACCCAAATATTCACTCTACAAGTCCTAAGCATCATAACCTAATCAATCATAGCAAAAAACTCCCATCAATTCTCAACTATCCAACTCAAAATCCCAACTGAAAACCAAATGAAAACAAAGCAGAAAACTAGAGTTTCAATGGCTATAAACTTACCTCAAGCTCAATATGGAACCCTCTTCAATGGTGGAACACAACCCTAGACCCTCAAGGTTCACTTCCCAAGCTTGATTCCTCAAATGGGGCTCAAAAATTCAAAGAGAAAAGGAGAAGAAAAACTATTGGGAGAAGAAGGAAACTATGCTCTGTTTTTGCAAGTTCTACATCTTTCAAATGGCTGATATCTATCCTTAGGTCAAAAGACAATATTGCCCCTAAGCTTAAATAAAACCCTTAACAACCACCAAGGGCAAAACCGTCCTTTCCCGCCTATCTCGTTAATTATAATTAACGCTCTCCAATTCCCGTTATTCCTAATATTCTCAAATCCTAATAAAATATCCCATTACCCTTTAATTCCTGATAATGTACTAATCATCAAATTACCCCGAAACTCACCCCGAGCCCCGAAATCAACCCTGTTATGACCAAACCGCTCACTTGCATTAAAAGATCGTCTCATGTCGAATAGCTTGAACAAATCCACATTATAATGTTGCCTCATCAATAATTCACCAACATGCATGAAAATATACAATTATGCCCTCAATGGGCCAAATTACCAAAATGACCTTATAATAAAATGTGGACCCACATGCATGAATTTATCATCATATAATAATATAATTCACATAATCATGCATATAATCATTTAATGGCATAATAAATCAATTATGGCCCTCCCGGCCTACTAATCCAACCATTAAACCTCATTAGGGATTTTGGGGCATTACAACTATCCCCACCTTACTGAAATTTTGTCCTCGAAATTTACCTGAACAACTTGGGATACTGATTCTGCATATCTGACTCCAGCTCCCAGGTCGCTTCCTCGACTTTGTTGTTCCTCCATAATACCTTAACCAAAGGTATCGTCTTATTCCTGAGGACCTTGTCCTTTCTGTCAAGTATCTGGATTGGCTGTTCCTCATAGGAGAGATCTGCCTCAAGCTACAGATCTTCGTAACTCAAAACATGAGTCACATCAGACACATACCTCTGAAGAGCTGAAATGTGAAACACTTTATGCACTGCTAACAATGCCAGTGGTAAGGCCAACCTGTAAGCCACCTGACCAATCCTCTCCAGGATCTCAAATGGACCTACAAATCTAGGGCTCAGCTTGCCCTTATTCCCAAATATTCTCACCCTTTTCCATGGCGAGACTCTAAGGAAGACATAGTCTCCCACTTGGAACTCCACTTTCCTGTGCTTGGGATCTGCATAACTTTTCTGTCTACTCTGAGAAGCGAGCATCCGAGCTCTAATCTTCTCAATGGTCTCACTGGTCCTCTGAACTACCTCAGGACCCAAGTATCTCCTTTCTCCTATCTCATCCCAATGAATGGGAGATCTGGATTTCCTACCATACAGCCTCTCATAAGGTTCCACCCCAATAGTAGACTGATAACTGTTGTTGTAGGAAAACTCTATCAAAGGTAGATGCTTACTCTAGGATCAACCAAAGTCCAGCACACATGCTCACAACATGTCCTCTAATATCTGAATCATCCTCTCAGATTGTCCATCTATTTGAGGATGATAAGCAGTACTGAACTTCAACTGTGTTCCCATGGCCTTCTGTAAACTCCCCCAAAACTTGGAAGTAAAAGTGGGGTCCCGATCTGACACGATCGACCTCGGTGCTCCATGGAGGCGCACGATCTCTCTCACATAGATATCTGCATACTGGTCAACTATATATTGTTAGAGAATATATATTTATACTCAATGGAAACATGGAAAAACCAAAATACAACTCTATGCAAAAAGTACAATAGACAAGGTAATTGATTAAATAAACATTACAACTCAATTGCTCAAAATACAATTAAATATAAAGAGGTAGAAGAAGAAGATTACAAACTCAAAACAATAATAATACAAGTAAATAAGATCAACAAGATCAAAAGAATGAAAATAAAATCAATAAAAAGAACAAACTCTCACACAACCAAAGTGTAGAGTAGTGGGGATCACCAACTTGAACAAGGTTCAAAACCTTTGTCCAAAAGCTTATTTCCCCCTATTCTCTAAGCACTAAGGGATCTCTCTAGAAAATAGCTCTATGGAATTATCAAGCCTCTATGGTGTATTTTCCAGCCAAGTGCTTTGTAGATGGAAAATGATGTGTCTTACAAGTGAGCATTAGGCTCCTATTTATAGAGTTTTGAGACACCCTTTGAATTTCAAATTCCACCAACCCCCATGGCTATTACCAATGATTAACTGGATGTTTATGGAATTAAAATAGAGATTTGGGAGTTACTTTGCTGTTGGAAACGTTCAAAATTGGATAAAACCGAAGTTTGGAAAATGTTGTTAGCCGCTCAGGCCGCGGCCTAAAAAACATGGGTTGCGGCCCACGATGTTTTCTGCCTCTTGGGCCATGGCCTGAAAAACATAGGCAGCAACCCAAGTCATTTTTTCAGCAACCAATTTTCCAAATTTTCCAAAACGTTCCAAATCCATTCCCACTTGATTTTGTAACTTCCATACACATTATGGGAGTTAAAATCACATCTCTAACAGCCATATCTCTTATGACTTTTGAGAAATTCAAATCAAAATGTGTAATATCAAATCTACATATTATTGGGTAATATTTGGGAGTTACAAATTTGTAACTATTTTTGTAACTACAAAATATGTCACATTTGGCCACATAAATGTGTCCAATTTTGTGACTCTCAATAATATGTTACAAGGTGTGACAAATCACATTTGTGTGACAAATCACATCATGTCACATTATTTAATCTAACATTAAATTATTTAAAATAACATAACATTCCCCCACTTAGATTAAATAATCACCTTTTGTAACACTTATTTAATCAAACATTATATTAAAATATAATATATATATGTAGTCCTCACTGGTAAGAAGTGAGCTGACTTGGTGTAGCGATCCACTATAGCCCATACTGTATCATGTTGACCAACAGTCCTGGGTAACCCCACCACGAAATCCATCGTGATGTCCTCCCATTTCCACTCTGGGATATCCGCTTGGGCCGAAAGGAGAACATGGACGTCCCCACTTGGGCCAGTAAGTCTGTAGCAAACGAGGCCATGTCCTACCCCAACTTAGGCCAAAATCCAATCTCTGCTCCCAACTGATCCACTATCTGTGGGGAGCATTAAAGGCCTCTGGATGTCCGGAGAACTCCACTTTCTAACGAATAATTAGAGCCCGGGCCACCTCGTCCCGTTTGTCGCACCCCTCGACCCAATCCCAAGATACCACCTTCATCTTCTCCTCCAGGACGATTGACTCCCCTTCCCCAGGAAGGGCTGGGTTGGTGGGAAGATCTGGAACACCCGGGAGCTCCGGCGTAATAATGAGACTTTCACTAGAGGAATGTTCCTTAGTCACAGTGAAGTCCTCCTTTGACTTGGACTTCTTGGCCTGCTCAATGGATGTCGTAGCAACAGAGTCTATTTTCTTTTTATTTGCCCCACCTTCTACCAAAGGCTCCTACTCACAGTTTATAATTTTGAGAGGAGCAGGTGGGATAGATGTTGCTCAACAAGCGCAATAAGGGCCGAGGCGGGAGCTTGAGTTCCCTCTGGGGCCCCCACGGCCGGTTTTGCAATCCCGAGTATCTAGTAAATGATCTTCGTCTTGGCTGGGCCCTTGGCGGCCTTCTTCGTTGATGCCTTGGTCGCAGCAGCCCTAGCCTCAACCAGTTCCTTAATCTTGGCCACAAGATCAGCCATGCCTGGTTCATCTGAAATATGAATAAAATATGGGTTAATAATGAAGCATGAAAAACAAACAAACGAAACATGCAAGTCTAAGCCCTCCGGGACGGACCCTTATTTATGGAATGTGCTTGACCTAGTTCTCTTAGGGCAAAAGCATGAATTTGACCCCCCACGTCATCCAGGCCCAAAAAGCTACCATATTGAAGGAACCAGGACAAATACATGAGGGTCAGCATGTCCATGGAAATGGGGCAAGGAAGCCCCACGTTACTAACAGTCCCGGTACCATTGCCAATTCCTAACAAACCCCTCAGTATGAGGGGCATAAGTAAAAAATGAAGGAGTTTTACCTTGCCCCGAGATGCTGTCCCTGGGAGCTCCAGTGTTGGGTTGCCTCCCCTCGAGCAAGGCATCCAGCTCCTCAGATTCAGCCCGCTCTACAAGGTGTGCACGCTCCACCTTCAACCCCTCCGTGTTTGCCTTGACCGCGGACTCCACCACCTCAATATTAATGAGGGCCAACTCTTCCCTCAAATCAGGGTCCCTCTCGCATTTCAATCCTCAAAGGATGGGGGCATCTATCGATTGATGGTCGGCAATCAACCCGGTCAGCCGAAGGTTCTCCGTGGTCACGAACCCCCCCACATTCAGATCTTTAGCACTGTTGGCGGCATATATTTTCTTCCAGTCCAAGATGAACTTGGTTAGCCGGGTCTGAGCATATGGACTCGTTCATAGGAACGTAAGTATCCGATAAAAAAAAGGATGAGACAAAAAATGGGGAATGATAACTTACCCACGCGCTGAAAGTCCAACACCAAAGTGGGGTTCTTTTCCAGAAGGAACCCGGATGTCATAAACCAGTAGTGTTTGACATCCAGGAGATGTTTCCAAGAGTTGGGTGGAGTCCGACTGACACTATAGCTCTTCAATCGATAAAACACATCCCGCATCTTATCCTTAGAGTTCAGTTGTAGCTTCAGCTGATAGTTGTATAACACCTTCGCGGGGGTGGGCTCTGCGATCTCCTTCCAAGCGCAAAATACACGCCACCCCACAAGCAACTTGTATGCCTGGGGCATGAGCTGAAATGACGCAATCCCCACGAACTTGAGAAATCGCACAAAATATTCATGGAGCGAGAATGGCTCCCACACAAATGTGGTATATGCTCCAGGCCCTGAATACGCCCACTCCAGTATGGGCCTTCTCTTCTCTTTCGACCAGCCTGTTGAAGAAAACTCATGGAGTCGACTCTATCCCGAAGGATTTCTCCAACTCATTCAGCATCTGGTAGTTTCGGAACTTGTTTACCTCTGCGTCCATTCCCAACGTGTTGCCAGTGGGAAGCTTTTGCCCCTCTAGGACGATGAGGCCCGCATTTACTGCATCTTCCGTGTGAAGGGCTATGCCACAAACGATGATCAAAGACCTGGAAGCGACAATAAAAGCAAGAACTAAGAAATCATCACAAAAATATAAAAATTGGTTAAGGTACGGGGATTCTCCTAAACTGCTTGGAGAGGTCCCCTCCGGACACAGATCCAGGAACAATTAAGGTCCTAGGAGCATGAATCAACAACTAAAGGCAAACTATAGTTGTAATAAAAGGAAACTAATGTTGGGAAAGCTTGTACAGGATCTTGTTTATTTTCAAGTAAATCATATATTAAACACATTAATATGAGACAACCTAGAACATGTTTCTACAATTGAATTTAAACAGAGATAATGATAAGAATACTTACATTATACACAATGGAATGAATGAGTCCTTCCTTCAGTTTCTCTAACTCTTAAATCCTTTTTGTCGCAAGGTATCACCAAGAAACTAAATTGATCTTCAATTTTCTTCACAATCTTTCAAAGTATCCTTAGAATCACCTAGAGTAGAGTGGGCAATTGTCAACACATGAGATAGATACAAAGAGAAGAGAATACTGAGGCTTAGAAAAGGACTTATGTTATAGAGAGAGTCTAAAACCCTAAAGCATCAAAGCTAGATCTTCAAATCATATGTCAGAATGTCTAATCATCATCTATTCAACTCTCACTTAGCATTCATTTTATAGGCTCAATTAGGTCATTTATTTCAATTAAAAAATCAGTAAAATAATAGATAATATCAGCCATTAGGTTGAAATTCTCATGGGCTTTATGCCCGTGAAATTTCCCATTTAATTATAATTCTGTTGGACTTAAAATCAAGGCCTGTATTATTTTCTATTGATTTAATTAATTAAATAATTATTTATAATTTGAACATTGATTTAAACTTATTTATTAATTTAGAAAAAAATTTGTCTTAATTAATAAAACTGCCCTAAAATCTCTTTTCTTCTCTAGATTGTATAACTTTGTGAAACTATCCAAAATTGACCTGGTCAACTTTGATAATTCTAATTGATAATTAAATCAATTAATTGAAACTATCTAGATGATTTTATCCAAGGTACAGTGGGGATCATGGGCATATGAAATCATGCTCTAATAAGTTGTCATAAATTTAATAACTTATTAATTCCTCGTGACTCCACTAAAGAGTCAGAATTGCACTCTTGAATTCATAGAGCACTCTATAACCAATATAGATACATTATTAATTATACATTGTTACAACCATAATTGTCACTCAATCCTCTATAGACGGTCTACAATGAGATGGGACTAAAATATCGTTTTACCCCTCATTGTATTTTATCCTTAAAACACTTAGTTCCTTGTAAATGATATTTCAGAAAACTAATATTAATTACTGAAATGAGATCTCTATCATTTAGCACCTTGAACCAAACTAAAAGGAAATCATTGTTTTACTTCTTCATAAGAAGCTACAGATGTTCATATCTATGATTAACACTCTCACTCAATTATACTACCGAGTTCCCAAGATGTAAGTACGGGCTAGTCCGCAGGGTAAGCTGGTAACGAACAAGTCAAAGAACTCAAATAATACAATCAGTTAGAATACTAACCACTCATAATTGAGATTGAATTGACCTATGGTCAACTATATGATATGACTAGAATAGATAATAATAGTATGTTTACTTATCTTATCTACTATCAATATTGGTCCAGTCTGATGTAGCAAATACATTTGATCTTATCTACATTGCTAATGTTCACGAAAGAACATAACACTACAATGTGTAAGTAGATCATATCATAGATCGGCAAGTCAATGTAAATCCTGTGCACTGGCTAATCTTAGGACTAACTTATGTTTGAACATATGATCATATTTATATTCCACTATGACTACGTCACTATAAATACGATTATCAATATGCTCGTGATTTAATAGAAGTTTATATTAAACAAATAATCATCAAAATAAAACATGTGAGCAAAGTCATTGACCAAGACAAAAATTGATTTCTATTCTTTTATTCATAATACATGAGATTACAAAGAAATTGGGTTTCAATTAGGGTATAAAACCACAACAACTAATTCACTCGGACGATTTTGAGGCATCCGGATTCGATGATTCAGAGCAGTCTAGCCTGCTCCATTGATCAATTTATCTACGAAAGGAAGTGTCACCTAGAAAGTTCCCTATTATTCATCACTACCAAGAACCATCCTACATGGTGGTCGCAGCCCTAACGACCGCATGGTCACGGAGGCAATATGATAATAAAAAATAATGAAGAAAAATAAGGAATTGACTACAAAACTTGTTGAAGAGACTTGAACTTGGGATTTGTTGATGAACAAGCGAGAGTGCCGGCAGAAACTCAGCCTTGAACTTGAGGAGGCAGTAGAACAGATCGTCGATGTTTCAAAAGGGTCGTCCAGGGAAAAGTCGTCCTCGTGGTGAACAGAGGGCGATTCTGTTGGAAATAGATGGGCTCGAAAATGCAGCAGACGTTGGAAAATCTCGTCTGCGATTTCGGACATTCAGGATCTATGCTCTCTGCTCTCTGGTTTAAGAATTTAGAATCAGTAAAACTGAGGAAAGGAGCCCTCTGGGGTATTTATAGGAGAAAAACTTCTTGTTCGATCTAACAGTGCACATGGAATACCCCCAAAAGATCCACATTCGACGGTTCTGGATAGCAAAGGCGCATTAACTAGCCCAATCAAGTGCTAAACCAAGGATTCATCAATCTGTGATCCGTGCCTCTCATCCAGCGATCTACATTGAAAATCTCGAGTCAATCCTCATCCAACGGTTCTAGAAAAAGCAGAATCATTAAATAGCCCACTCGAGTGATAAAAGCACCTTTTTCGTCTAGACGGGACGCTTCGAGAAATGCACTAACATCCATCAGCCACCCAGGACATCAAAGGATTTTCCCAAGGCTATTTCAGTGCGAGTGGCACAAACGTACCATTTACATGGAGACACATGCCTAGGTTAGTGGGAATTTGAAAGTGTTGACGCAGTTTTTCGCCAATAGTGAATTAAGAAATTAAAAAGGTTGATTAGTGCTTGATAATAAACCAAAATAAGAAATGAACTCTCAAAGACACAGATCTTTTACGTGGTTCAGTGGTTAATATCCACCTAGTCCACGAGTCTATATTATTACTGTTTTTCTCTCTATTTTGGCAGAGTTTCAGTATTACAGGATAATCGTTCCCTTTTCTGTCCAATATTCTCAGTATTTATAGAGAAATTCCTTGGACAGGTTTGGGTAACCGCGTGAGTCAATCACGAATTTACATATTTATTACATTTAATTTAAACTATTCCCATTTATACCAGGATATGATCTGATCACAAAATAAATGGTCTCTAAATATCAGGGACATTCAATATTATAGACTGGCCATAAATGATCGTATAAAAGTACCTGAGTCTTTGGGGATTCGCGGGTACGCAATATATTTGAGTTACCACGAGCTGGATATATCTCTGAGCTCGTACTATGGAGGTCGTATAAATATCATAAGCTCACACTTCGCAACCTATGGATCCCTAGCTCGTATAATCACTATGAAAACTGAGCTGTCCACGTCGATAATAAATGGATTCCTTGGTTATTTCTTCCATATATTTATTTGCCAGTTGTACCCGAGCTGAGTGAAGGACTCGTGCTGAAATTAGGATACACATTTTCCCCCCAAGTCCCTACTCGTGGTTCATGACTTCACCTTCTGACCTACACAGTAGGGACTTTTAGACTTCTGCTGCATTAAACCATGCCTTCCCATTACTCGAGTACTAGACACGTGGGATACCACCATCGGCGTCTATTCGGGTTTCGTGGACTGCAATAATTGTCTTGTCACATTTTTGCCGTCGTTTTGTCTTTTCAACCCTGGCCCTTAGATCTTGTGGTAACCAAATTGTATGGTTCAAATTAGCTTATACCGTTTACATATAAATATGGGGAACACTTTTCAGATTTTACCACTTTTCATTTGAAAATTTTCTTATATTTTCTTCTTCACTTCCGATCCTTCTTATTTCTCAGAAAAAAAACCCAGAAACCGTTCATCGCGCTTAGTTGTCCGGAGGTCTACCCAGTTATCCAGAGGTCTTCCAGGAAATTTTCCTTGCAAAGCTTACTTCCCTTCTATTGAAGAATACACTGTAAGTACCTTGTCTATTGATTCCAAAGAAACTCTCTTTTTTTTTATAGGTCTCTCTTTTTTTTATGCCCATCCGCACTTCACTGTAGTCCTTATTAGGTTGTTCTCCAAATTTTTTTGGCACATAGGCTTCGACTTAGGTTTACTAAATAGATCTTAAAATATCTCTAGAACTTTGATATTCATAAAACTGGGTAATTTATGGGTAAATCTAGGTAATTCATGGCGAATTGTAAGAAATACCCATTTGGGATATAGAAGATGAAAAGTTTTTAGGGTTCGAAACCAGGTTGCTTAGGGGTCACGCTTCTTGGGTGGTTTTGTACTAAATCGCCCCCTAAGGGTAGTAGTGGTCTGACACTCTGACACACGAATCCCTAAATATCAGAGGTTTGTTAGAAAATTGAGGCGCGTAATCTAGGATGGCGTGTGGCATCACGCGACGCGTCTGAGGCCGACTCAACTCGTGTATCAAAAATAAAACATTCCCCCTCCGTACTTTCGCGTCGCAACCTTTAAATCCTCCTAGGTCATCTACTAACTAGGTCGTTCTGATCGTTAGGCGATCTGATGGCTCCTAAGAAGAATGCACCCAAGAAGAACGCTCCCAGCTCGTCCTCTCAACAAACAACCAAAGGGAAGGAGATTGCCTCAGAATCTCCCATTCCTCACTTCAGCCCAGTGGTGGAGAGGGAAATTGTGGTTGATCCCAACGCTTTCTTCGTGGCAGAGACAATTGCTTCCAATATTACGACCCAAGGAAGGGTCAAAAAAATTATTCTGAGCCATAACATCGAGGTCGGGACCAGAGTCCTTATTACCCGACCTGCGTTCGAAGGGGAATGGAGCTACTCCCGTCTCCACGATGACTTCGCGGCCTAGAGTGATGAACATTTGAAGGCGGGTGCTTTCCTTCCCCTGGACCAATATTTTGCCGACTTCCTAAATTATGTGAAGTTGGCACCCTTTCAGCTCCCCCCAAATTCTTACAGGCTTTTGGCGGGGCTAAAATACTTATTTTTGAAGCACGAGTGGGAGGTCCCCACTCTGGCAGATATACTGTATTTTTTCTGCCTCAAAGCCAGCCCTGAACAAAAAGGTCGAGGTGACGAGTTCTATTACCTCACCAGATTCCCAATCTCTGCTCTGGTCATTGAGCTCCCAAGCCATCCCAACGACTACAAAGACCAGTTCTTTATGTCCAACAGGTTCTGAAACTGTGAGCACCGATACTTTAACTATCCTCGTAAGCTCTTTATTCTCTAACCTCAGCTCGTGAAATTTTGTTCTTTCTGAGATATTTCCCTTGCAGATGTATTAACTCTTTATTTCTCGTGCAGCCATATTCGCGAGGACAGCGAAATCCGTGACCCTTGGGGGTCAGTACAAGAAATTATCTAGGTTGCTCCCCAGTGAAAAGGATTACTGCCAAATCGTGAATGATGTCACGATGCTGGCGTGTAAGTTGATTGGAAAAGGCCAGACATTGGCCTTAAGAAGGACCCGGGCTACTCTCCTGGTAATCCACGAGCTCCCACCCTCTCAAGAAGAGGACTCACCGGCCACCAATGGTGAGGAGCAGCAAGAGGACAAGGTGCCTCTTGTGAAGAAGAGACGGGTTCCCGAGGCTGTTCGGGAACCCGATTTAGAGCGAGCTTTTGGGTTAGTTAGATTTAACCCAAATGTTGTCGATTTTAGGTTAGTTAGATTTACTATGTTGTCAATCTTAGGTTAGTTAGATTTAACCCAAATTAGCTCCTGCTCCAGTGTGTAGACCACTTGGTGTTTCGTCATGACAATAGCTACTCTAATAGCACCATAGTTGTAGAAAATACCTTAAATTTTAGGTCCGCCATTTTTTAGGAGTATGGGACCAATTGTAGGAGCTGGCCTTCTCTGCTCCATGGAATCTTTTCTCCTGGATATAGGCAGTATGTAGATGAGTCCAGCCCCAAGGTAGAACCGGAGCTTGAACCTCCTAGGATCCAAGAAATATTAGTCGTAGATTCCTTTTCTCCTCTGATAGTCCCAAGGCCGGAGGTTGTGATTATAGAGTCCTCTCCCAGCCCGAAGGGTAGGACCTTGATTTATTTTCTTTTTGTATGATTTTGATTTTACTGGTGAACTAATTCCTTTTTTGTTCTTTTTAGGCGACGTGATGGAACAACCCGGAGCACTTGACCTCCGTACGGCTTTCCAGGCCGAGAAATATGGCTCGGGCCTTGTCGTAAAAAGGCCCCAATATACAAAGAAGGCTCCTCCGGCAAGGGGGAATATCTCAAAGTCCCCTGCTAAGGGGAAAGGCACGAGCTCGACAGCTCCGGTATCTTTGATTACCCAGAAGAGGATTCCTCCTCCACCTCGGTTCACGCCTTCTCGGGATCATGTAATACAAGTTGATCCCCCAGCTCCTCCTACCCCGGCTGCTACTGTCTGCATACCAGTTGATCCCCCGAAGCCTTTCGGGGAATCCTGTACGAGACGGCGAGCCACATGGTGGGGCACGCTTACAGAGCTAGCTCGAGGGACTTGAGGATGATCAAGGAGCGAAGCCCGGAGAACTTCCTGGAGTCAGCATTGGGGATGACCCTAACAGTAATTTATCCTTCCTTGGTGACATTTTTATCTTTATATTGTCAAAGGATACATTTATCTTGCCTTGTTATTTTGCAGTCTACCTTGGCTCAACACCATAGCATAGCCCGGGCTAAGGCTAGAAATGATGAGCTCCAGGCTGAAATCAATGTCGCAAAGACTGCCCTAACTGCTACTCAAGAAGGCAAGCAGGCCGCCAAAGCTGCCTTTGCGGCTACTCAAAAAAGTGAGTACGATACCAAGTTTGTCCTCGCCTCATCTCAAGAAAGCGAGCAGGCTATAAAGATTGCCTTGGCTGCTCTCCAGGCTTAGACCACAACTTCAGGCCAAGGTTGCTGAAGCTAAAGCAAAATAGCTAGAGGTCAAGGCTGTAGTTAAAGAAGAGAGGGCGGCCTCACTGTCGTCCATGGAAGACATGTTGTACCATTGTTGGGCCTTTAACCAGGATGGCAACTTTTCTTTCATGGCTCCCGCGATGTGGGATCCGTACCTTCAGAAATTCAAGGCCCGGATCTTGCAAGAGCAGTTAGAAACGGGGGAGGCTTTTGCAGTGGGCGAGAAGGATGTCGAGGAGGTCTCCTCAGAGCAACCTGGAGGAGCTCAATGAAAATCTCGTTCCTTTTGTTTTTGTTTTCGTTTTTTTTATCTGTTTGTAAACAATTGCCCTTGGGCCTAGTTCGAAGTTTTTCTCCTCGGGACAAATTTATTTTTAATCCATATATCTAACTTTTTATCTATTCATCTTTCCTTTATTATCTCTCATGTTTATGACTCCTTAGACTTGTAAATTCGAGATTTTAGGAATCGATTTTTAGATCGGGATATATATCTTGAGCTCGGTTATATCATACCTATTAAGAATGAGGCCTTGGACCCGGTTATTTCCAGGATTTTAAATATTTTAAACTTAGTTCGTGTTAGGTTTATTGATAACTCGAGCTTTAAAAAACCCTTAATTTAAACAATTTTCCCAACTTTCAAAGTTTTGTACCTAGTTGTATCCAGGGTTTTAAATGATTAAAACTGGGTTTATGCTAGGTTTATTGACATCTCGAGCTCTTAAAAAAAACCATCGAATATTCAATTTTCCTAGCTTCTAAGTTTTAGACTTGGTTGTATCCAGGGTTTTAAGTGATTTAAACTTAGTTCGTGGTAGGTTTATTGACATCTCGAGCTCTTAAAAAGCCGTCGAATAATCAATTTTCCAAGCTTCTAAGTTTCTGACCTGGTTGTATCCATGATAGTTTTGTACCTGGTTGTGTCCAGGATTTTAAGTAATTTATACTCTTCTAGTGATCATATTCTGATCCACCTCGGGTTATATGCCCCCCAAGTAACCAGAATGTAGAGACTTTCTTGCTTGCTTTTACAAACATTAATACACGAGCTAATACAACCTTATAAAGAAAAATGATTTAAAACCATTTCAACAGGAAAAATCATTTAATAATCCATCTGTTATTTAACTAAGTGGCTTTTATATTTAAGCCTTACATGGATGACTGTATTATTGATAATAATTTTTTAAGTGTGTGGCATTCCAGGTTCGTGGAACTGTTTCTCCACTAAGCCGAGCTAACTTGAAAGTTCCTTCATGCAAAACTTCCACGATTTGATATGGTCCTTCCCAGTTCGGGCCTAAAACGTCGTCCTTGGGATCCTTGTTTGCCAAAAAGACCATTCGGAGAATGAGGTCGCCCAATCCAAAACTACGTCTCTTGACCTTAGAATTAAAGTAACGAGTGATTGTTTGTTGATAATGGGCGAGTTGTAGCTGTGAATCCTCTTATTTCTCATCAATCAGGTCGAGAGATACGTTAAGTAACTCATCATTCTGTTCCTGGCTAAATGTCCTTAGTCTGTGCGTGGCTACCATAGCTTCGACGGGAAGGACAGCCTCACTTCCGAAGGTCAAGGAAAAAGGAGTGTCACATGTGGGAAGTTCGGTATGCCCAAAGTACTTGCGAGAGCTTCTCAGGCCAGACTCCTTGGCCTAATCTAACCTCTTCTTAAGGCTCGCCTTTAGGGTCTTATTCACAGCCTCAACCTGTCCATTGGCCTGTGGATATGCTACCAAGGGAAAACTCTTAATAACGTCATACTTTTCACAAAAGCTGGTGAAAAGATCACTGTCAAATTGGGTCCCATTGTCTCACACGATCTTTTTAGGAAGCCCAAACTAGCATACAATGTTTTTTACCACAAATTCCAGGACTTTCTTCGATGTGATGGTTGCCAAAGGCTCAGCCTCTACCCATTTTTTTGAAGTAGTTGATTGCCACCACTGCATAACGAACTCCTCCCTTGCCTATTGGTAGGGACCCTATCAGGTCGATTCCCCACATCGCAAATGACCACGAGGATGAGATCATAGTTAGCTCGACTGGAGTAGTTCGGGCAACTGTGGCGAAGCACTGACATTTTTCGCATTTTTGAACATGGGAGATGGAGTCTTTCGTTAAAGTGGGCCAAAAATAGCCCTACCTCAATATTTTCAATGCTAGGTTTTGCCCCCCAGCATGATCTCCACAAAAGCCTTCATGCACTTCTTGTAGAATGGTTTTAGCCTCCTCAGGCATAACACACCATAGGAGAGGCAATGAATGACCACATCAGTATAATGTACCATCCACTATCACATACCTCGGAGCTTGATATAGTATTTTTCTTGCATCCTTTCTTTCCTCAGGTAGCCTTCCTGTTGTAAGGTATTCCACTATGGGGGTCATCCAGGTCAGCCTTGTGTTGATCATCTCGACCTCTACCATTTAATCTATCACGCTTGGACTTTTCGAGTACTCCACTGACACTATATTCAAAGTCTCTGCTTCCTTGGTGGTGGCAAGCCTTGCCAAAGCGTCAGCATTAGATTTCCTACTCGCGAGGTATCTGTTCAACAGTACTATACTCAAATTCTGATAGCTCCCCCTTTACCTTAGCTAGGTAAGCCACCATCTTGGTACCTCGGGCTTGATACTCCCCCAACACCTGATTGACCACAAGCTGGGAATCGCTATAACACTGTACAACCTTCGCTTTGAGCTCCTTCGCCACTCTAAGTCCAGCTAGCAAGGCCTCGTATTCGACTTCATTGTTAGATGCTTTGAATTCGAATCTCAGAGCTGTATGGAATCGATGCCCTTCTGGAGAGATTAATATGATCCCAGCTCCAGATCCATTCTCGTTCGATGACCCATCTATGAATATTTTCCACAACTCCTACATCGGTTCTTTCAAAAGCTCCTCTTGAAATCCAGTGCATTCAGCCATAAAATCAGCAAGGGCCTGACTTTTGATTAAGGTCTGTGTTACGTAAAGTATCTCAAACTGACTGAGTTCAACTGGCCATTTTAAAAGATGTCTCAAAGTTTCAGGTTTTTGTAATACTTGCCTTAAAGGTTGGTCGGTCATGACGTTGATTGAATGGGACTGGAAATGTCGTCTGAGCTTCCTGGAAACCAATATTAGATAGAATGCCATCTTTTCTATCAGTTGATATTGTGATTCAGCTCCGAGAACTCTCTTGCTTATATAATACACCAGTTTTTGAGTGCGGTCTTCTTCTCAAACTAACACGGCACTTACTGCATTTTCTGTCACAGTCAAATAAAGGAACAAAGGTTCTCCAGACATAGGCTTAGACAATACTGGGGGCTCGACTAAGTGCGTTTTTAGGTCGAGGAACGTCTGCTTGCACTCTCAGTCCTTTCAAATTTCTTGTTTCCTCTGAGAAAGTTGTAGAATGACAAGCACTTGTTAGTGGATTTCGAAATAAAACGGTTCAGGGCTACCACCTTTCCAGTCAGACTCTAAACTTCTTTATGCAACCTAGGTGAGGGAATTTCCAACAATGATCTGATTTTATTAGGGTTCGCCTCTATCCCCCTTGTATTGACTATGAATCCCAGAAATTTTCCCGATGCCACTCTGAAAGTACACTTTTGGGGATTTAGTCTCATATTATACCTCCTCAAAATCTCAAAACATTCATTCAGATCAGATACATGGTTATCGACAGTCTTGGATTTGACTAGCATATCGTCGACATACACTTCCATATTTTTCCCTATTTGACCAACAAACATTTTGTTGACTAACGGTTGGTAGGTAGCTCTGGCATTCTTCAGCCCGAAGGGCATAACTTTATAACAATATACATTAGTTGGAGTCATAAAGCTAGTATGCTCTTGGTTCGCAAGATTCATCATGGTCTGGTTATATCTAGAATACGCATCCATGAAGGACATGAGCTCGTGTCCCGCAGTGGCATCTACCAACTGATCAATTCTCGGCAGTGGAAAGAAATCTTTTGGACAAGCTGTGTTCAAGTCGGAGAAATCAATGCAGGTCCTCCACTTTCTGTTTGGCTTTGGGACCAGCACAAGATTCGCGACCCAGATCGGGTATTTTACTTCACGAATAAACCCACACTTTAATAGTCGAGCTACTTCTTCCTCTAGTGCTTCAACTTGGACTATTCCCAAACGTCTCTATTTTTGAGATTTTGCAGGCACGCTTTTGTCAAAGTTTAGAGTGTGCATGATCACACTCGGGCTTATTCCTACCATGTATTCATGCGACCAGGCGAAAACATCTAGATTCCCTTGTAAAAATTTAACCAGCTAATGTTTCCTTTCATCACCAAGATTTTCCCAATCTTAATGACTCTTGAAGCATCTTTGGGATCTATGTTTACTTCCTCGAGCTCCTCAATAGCTTGGAGCTCTGATCTGTCCTCGCCCATTTGTGGGTTGATATCATCAATTGAGGCAATGTCACTATCCTTTGTTTCTTGAGGTTCTTCCGTCCCGCAAGCAACTTCCACTTCCTAGGACTCCTCACCCCCATCACATATGGTCATTGCTTGCTGCCTGGGTTTTGATTTTCCCTTCATAGAAATTTTACAGCATTCCCTAGCAGCGAGTTGATCGCCTCTGACGGTGCATATTCCCGCAGATGAGGGGAATTTGAATACTAGGTTGCGAATAGATGTTATGGCTTCAAACGCCATCAACGCGGGTCAGCCCAAAATCACATTGTACGCGGTTGGACAATCGATGACCACAAACTCAAGCAGCTTGGAGACAGCTCGTGGACCTTCACCCAATATTACCACTAATTCGATCGTTCCGATGGCAGCCGACCCTTCACCAGAAAACCCATATAAAATCATTGAGATTGCCTTTAGCTCGGTTACCGACAATCCATTTTTTCTAAGGTAGACCAAAATAGTAGATTCACATAACTCCCATTGTCTACTAGTGTCCACCGAACTCTCCAGTTGGTGAGCTGAACGGTTATGACTAAAGGATCGTTATGTGAGAACTGGACATGGCTGGCATCTTCCTTCGTAAAAATGATTGGTTGTTTCCCCAATCATTACTGCTTTGATAACCGTTGTTCTAGGATGAACTTCACTCCGTTATGAGACTTCAGCTCGTTGATGTACCTCTTTTGGGCACCTCTGCTCTTGCCTGCCAGATGGGGTCCTCCCGAAATGGTGGCTATATCTCCCCCAATTATCGGAGGAGGGGCGTCCTGATTCACTTGGACTCAGCCTTGATTCGTTGGAGCTTTAGGAGCTGACGGAGGATTTTCTCCAGCGGACTAACTAGGAGTCGATCGATTCTGGGTGTACTGGGCAAAAGGTCCCGCCCTGATGAAAGTCTCGATCTCATCCTTCAGTTGTCTACAGTCATCAGTATTATGACCGATATCATTGTGGAATTGGCAAAACTTCGAAGGATCTCTCTTCTCTCTTTGGTTTTTTAGCGATTCTGGCTTCTTCCATGGAAGGCGAGTAGAATTAGCTAAGAAGATGCACTCTCTAGTATCTGTGAGATCGGTATATGTTGTGTAGACTGGTTTAAATTTCTCCACAAACTTGTTTTCTTTGTTCCGCTCTGGTTGCTCTCACCATTTCCATTCCTCTTATTATTTCCCCCTTGGTTATTCTGGGCAACGGTATGAGCCATAGCAAAAACATCCGTTACCGCTCCAACGGGCTGGACATGGACTTGGCTGGTTCCTGTGACAGAAGCTCGCGCCTCTTCCAGGTTAACCCATCTTTGAGCTCGTTTCAAGAACTCGTTCACAGTATTAACTCCTTTCCTCTGTAACGCTTGCCATAGGTCGCCTCCAACAAGATTTCCCGTCCTCATTGCCATGAGCTTGGAGCTTTCGTCGACATCTCTAGCTCGCGCAGTGACATTGGAAAACCTACTTAGATATGCTTTCAATGGTTCACCAGGCTGCTGCTTTACATTAGCCAATGAGTCAGCCTTAATCCAAGCTGCCTGGGAAGCCCTGAATGCTCTTTTAAAATCAATGGAAAAACTCTTCCACGAGTTGATTGAATGCCTCTTGTATTGTTTGAAGCACTGCTTGGCTGACCGAACCAGAGTCGAGAGGAATATAAGGCACCTTAGATCGGGCCCAACGTTGTGGGCCATCATTATGGTGTTGAACATCCCCAGGTGATCAGACGAATCCCCATCTCCGTCAAACTTTGACAAATGTGGCATCCTGAAACCCACTGGATATGCGGCCGCCGCAATATTCTAGGCGAAAAGATCGAGCCCATCCTCTGAATCACACTCATCTTTCTCTTTCTCCGATAGAAGCTTCTTCATTAGCTCCTCCATCTCGGCTAGCCTTTCGAGGGTTTGGTCCTTGGTCCCTAGGTTATTCTGGGGCTGTTCAACAGCTTCCATCCTATCGTACGCGTTTGGCGGGTTGTTGTCCCTCCAATTTCAGGCTCGGTCTTGTGGGACAATCTCATTATCACGTTCTTCGGAAGGACCTCCATCTTGATGAGTGTAACTGACTCCTTCATTTCAGGCTGAATTTCTTCTCTGTGAATTCAGGCGATCTCACAGATCAGGTTGTGGATCATATTGAGGACTTTGTGTCGAACTTAGATGATTTATTAGATTGTCTCGGACCTACCACTTCGACGAATTTCAGTCCAATAACTTCCATTTGCGAAGCTTACAGCTCATGGTTGAGGCCGAGGATCTGGATTTTTGACACGTGTTCGTGGGACATAGGTATGGGCAGACGGAGGAGGATTTCTTCTGCTGTCTCCATAAGTAGGAATGTCCCGTGTAGGACAAGGTGGCGTCGAATGTCTTATCGGTGACAGGGGATGCCTAACTGGCGAGGCAATCCTTGTCCCATCATGGCGAACTAAATTAGCCCGCCTCTGTTCTGCCCCATCATTTCTAGCTCTCTGCGCCTGACGATACGATCGTGGCGCAAGAGGGTTTGCTAGAACATTTTGTCTCTGTGAGCCTATTCCAACTCTTCCCCATGGATTACCATGGGTACCTCGAGGCGCTGGGGAAGGAGGTACCAAACTTGGGGTTGCAGTCCTAACTGACCGACTGACTTGCTGATGTCCTCTCCAAGGCCCACTAGGTTGAGCATTTTGGTGGTCTTGCGCCGTAGGCACAGAGCTTGGGGTGGCAGTTCTGACTGACCGACTTGGTTTGGATCGCCTATTCCTGTGGGACTTATGAGACCCACTTTGCCTCTTTCCGACATTAACGTCGGTTGCAAGAGGGGTAACCGAGCCAAAACCTCCTCAATTTTTCTGTTTTCCTTAGCAAGGTGGCTTCTTAACTGCATATTTTTTAACTCAACTGTAGTCAAGAAGTCTGGCTTTGGATTCTGTGGTAATGACGCCAAACTCTCAGTATCGCCGTGGCCCACCAGTTGCTTTCCCGGACATTGTTGAACTTCAGGGCCATGCTCGTTTGAAACATTGGTATTATGGGCCTCCTGCCCACCAGGCTGTTCTATCTCGTTGTCGTGCATTGAGCGAGTGACCACCATGATGAGATTTGACTGTGATTTTGATGAAAGCACTAATCTCACCTCTCAATGAAAGCACCAAACTGTTGACGCGATTTTTCGCCAACAATGAATTAAGAAAATAACAAGGTTGATTAGTGCTTGATAATAAACCGAAAGAAGAAATGAACTCTCAAAGACACAGATCTTTTACGTGGTTAAAATCCACCTAGTCCACGAGTCTATATTATTACTGTTTTTCTCTCTATTTTGGCAAAGTTTCAGTATTACAGGATAATCATCCCCTTTTCTGTCCAATATTCTCAGTATTTATAGAGAAATTCCTTGGACAAGTTTGGGTAACCACGTGAGTCAATCATGGATTTACATATTTATTTCATTAATATAAACTATTCCCATTTATACTAGGATATGATCTGATCACGAAATAAATGGTCTCCTAATATCGGGGACATTACATATTACAGACTGGCCATAAATGATCGTATAAAAGTACCCGAGTCTTTGGGGATTCGCGAGTACGCAATATATTTGAGTTACCACGAGCTGGATATCTCTCTGAGCTCGTACTATGGAGGTTGTATAAATATCATAAGCTTGCGCCTCGCAACCTATGCTTCCCTAGCTCGTATAATCACCGTGAAAACTGAGCTGTCCACGTGGATAATAAATGGATTCCTTGGTTATTTCTTCCATATATTTATTTGACAGCTGTACCCGAGCTGAGTGAAGGACTCATGCTAAAACTAGGATACACAAAAAGGTTGGGGATTAACTAGTTTGCCCCAAAGTAAACAAACTGGGACTTAGGTAAATGAACAAGGACTTTGGTAAATAAACTAGGAGTCAGGTGATTGATCCGAGATGAAGAAGGCAAGTCTCCATCGCTAGAACATAGACGAAGACTTGGGGGGTAAATGTTGTCCATATTTGCTACCTTGAACACGTGGCATTGTTAAGTGGGCCTCATAGGCCCTCAAGAGAGGTCAAGGCCCAGCAAATACTGAGCAGCCAAGGGCCCGGGGGCCCAGACCCATCTTAGGTTAACGACTGATGAATAATCATATTGTAAGGAGCCCGGACCTGAGACATAGGCCTGAACCAACTTCGTGGACTCACCCAATCTCTACCCTCTAGGGTTTAGATCATTGTGGTACACAGTACAAGGATAACTTACCCACACGCAGAAAGTCCATCACCAAAGTGGGGTTCTTCTCCAGAAGGAACCCGGATGTCATAAACTAGTAGTGTCTAACATCCAGGGGATGTTTCCAGGAGTTGGTTGGAGCCAAATTGACACTACGGCTCTTTAATCGATAAAACACATCCTGCGTCTTATCCTTAGAGTTCAGCTATGGCTCCAACCGATAGTAGTACAACACCTCCATGGGGGTGGGCACCGGGATCTCCTTCCAGGTGCAAAATACACGCCACCCTGCAAGCACCTTGTATGCCTGGGGTAGAAACTGGAACGGTGCGATCCCCATGAACTTGAGAAATCGCGCGAAATATTCATGGAGCGGGAGAATGGCTCCCACACTTATGTGGCCTGTGCTCCAGGCCTCAAATACGCCCACTCCAGTATGGGCCTTCTCTTCTTTCCAAGCTAGTGTGTTGAAGAAGAGCCCCGGAGTCAACTCTATCCCGAATAATTTCTCCAACTCATTCAGCATCTAGTAGTTCTAGAACTCGTTTATCTCTGTGTCCATTTCCCACGTGTTTCTAGTGGGAAGTTATTGCCCCTCCAGGACGACGGGGCTAGCATTTACTGCATCTTCGAGGTGAAAGGTGATGCCACAAGCAATGATCAAAGACTTGGAAGTGACAAGAAAATCAAGAACCAAGCAATTAGCACCAAAACTGAAAAACTAGTTTAGGTACGGGGATTCTCCTAAACTGCTTGGAGAAGTCCCCTCCGAACACAGATCCAGGAAAAATTAAGGTCTCCGGAGCATCAGTCGATAACTAAAGGAAAAATGTTGTTGCAATAAAAGGAAAATAATTCACCTGGACGATTTTGAGGCGTCCGGGTTTGATGATTTAGAGCATTCCATCCCGCTCCATTGATCAATTTATCTACGGAAGGAAGTGTCACCTAGAAAGTTCCCCATTATTCATCACTACCTAGAACCACCCTAAACAGTGGTCATGGCCCTAATGCCCGCATGGTTGCAGAGTCAATGTGATAATAAAAAATAATGAGAAAAAATAAGGAATTGACCAGAAAACCTACTGAAGAGACTTGAACTTGGGATTTGTGGATGTACAAGCGAGAGCGCCGGCAGAAACTTAGCCTTAAACTTGAAGAGGCGGTAGAACAGCTCGTCGATGTTTTTAGAAGGGTCGTCCAGAGAAAAGTAGTCCTCGTGATGAATGGAGGGGGACTCCATTGGAATTAGGTTGGCTTGAAAATGCAGCAGACGTAGGAAAATCTCGTCTGCAATTTCGGACATTCAGGGTCTATGCTCTCTGGTTTAAGAATTTAGAATCAGTAAAACTGAGGAAATGAGCCCTCTGGGGTATTTATAGGTGAAAAACTGAGGAAAGGAGCCCTCTGGGGTATTTATAGGTGAAAAACTTCTTGTTCGATCCAACAATCCACATGGAATACCCCCAAAAGATCCACATCCCACGGTTCCGGATAGCAAAGGCGCATTAACTAGCCTAATCAAGTGTTAAACCAAGGATTCATCAATCTGCGATCCATGCCTCTCTCATCCAACGATCTACATTGAAAATCCTAAGTCAATCTTCATCTGACGGTTCCAGACAATGCAGAAACATTAAATAGCCCACTCGAGTGCTAAAAACACCTTTTCGTCTAGACGAGACACTTCGAGAAATGCGCTGACATCCATCAGTCACCCAAGAAATCAAAGGATTTTCTCCAGGCTATTTGGGTGTGAGTGCCACAAACGTACCATTTACTTGGAGACATGTGCCTAGGTTAGTGGGAATTCGAAAGGATGGGGATTAACCAGTTAGCCCCCAAGTAAACAAACTGAGACTTAGGTAAACGAACAAGGACTTAGGTAAACGAACAGGGACTTAGGTAAATAAACCAGCAGTCAAGTTATTGATCCGAGATGAAGAAGGTAAGTCTCCACCGCGCGAACACGGATGAAGACTTGGGGGGGTAAACGTTGTCCATATTTTCCACCTTCAACACGTGGCATTGTCAAGTGGACCTCATCGGCCCTCAAGAGAGGTCAAGGCCCAACGAATACTGAGCAACCAGGGGCCCGGAGGCCAGACCCATCTTAGGTTCAACGACTGGCGAATAATCATATAGTAAGGAGCCCGGACCTGAGACATAGGCCTGAACCAACTTCGTGGACTCACCCATGCTCGGCCCTCCGGGGCTTAGATCATTGTGGTAGATGATCCATTCCGAAGGATGGAACCCTCCTGTCAGAACAAAGAGTAGTAGAACTATCATGGGTCTTTCTTTTTTGATTACTGGGGCCTCCACCCCTACCTGATCCCGCAAATGGGGGTACTATTACCTGAGCAAACTGCTCTACGGTACTCTCCTTCCATATCCCAACTCTCGCGTTCTCTATAGCAAGGTCCCTTCCTACCGCCTGAGCATAGGTAGAAATCTCATGGACTGGAGTGATCCTAACTCTCTGAGCTACCCCAAGGTTCAGTCCTTGAATGAATCATTCTTTCTAGGCCACATCTGTTGTTACCAAATCAAAAGAGAATTTGGCCAACCCATCAAATTTGTTGATATACTCTGTCACTGTCTTACTACCTTGAACCAATTTCATAAACTCATTGGCCTTCGCAATTCAAACTACATCACAGTAGTACCTCTCGATTAACAATTTTCTGAATTCCTCCTAACCCATCATAACAACATTCTGGGTTTTGGATACCACTTCCCACCATGTTCGGGCATCCTTCTGCAACATATACGTGGCGCAAGCCACCCTATCATTGCCTACCGCTCCCATATAGTCAAGGATGGAGCTAATCATGCCCATCCACTATTTAGCTCTGAACGGATCCAAGCCTCCCTCGAAAACTGGAGGATAATGCTCCTAGAATATTTCATACAGTAATTCCCATCAATTCCCACCCTCAAGTTGAACTGAAACTGGTGCCACTGTTGTTAAATTATACATAGCAGCGTTCCTTGATGGAACCCGTTGTTTCAACCACCTAATCTCTTCCTCTTGATTTTGCAACCTCGCTTGCATGCCAGTAAATATCTGCTACCAATTCCCGGGGGCAGATGGAGGATTCTGGCCCCGACTACCATTCACAACCCCAATATAACACATGCCTGGTCCAATTGACTGCCTTGGTTACATAGCTTCTGAATCTGTCTGCAGTTAGTGACTTAACCTATCAGGCATGATGATCATATTCGAAACTACTCCACGAGCAGGGCCAAACAACATAATAGCCACATATAATAGGCATACCAAGACACAAGTCTATAATGTTCATGCTCTCTATATTAACAAGAAAATAAAGCAAATCAGATAAGCAATTTAGACAAATATTTCACTTAATACCAACCAATTCTGAGTCGAGCTTGTCTCCGGCAATGAGCGTACATGTTCAGTCAATCTCCAGGAACCATAAACCTTGGCTCGCTCTAATACCAAGTTGTAACGCCCTACTAACCTAGAGTCATTACCATGTGATTTTAAAACGTGCAATTAACTCGCGAATCGAGGTATTAGAGCAAAAAGTGTGAATAATTAAAGTAAAGGCTCATTTAAATATGATTTTTGTATAAAAGGTTTGACATTCATTTAAATCATAAAAGTGTTACATTGGGATCCCCAAATATCGTTGAAAACATATTTACAACTCAAAAAGTTACTTTACAGTCTACCTAGGCAACAAAATCAAACATTTATAACACGCTCCACAAAACTATCCCAGCCATGGAGGCCAGGCAGGCCAAACATGTATATGCCACTCCATGCCCTCCAACTCATGTTTGGTAAGGCTTTCTGTTGACGCGGTTCTTCGCCAATAGATAATTATACGAATAAATAGGATGGATTAGTGCTAATTGGTGAACCGTAATATGAAAATAGTTTAATTCTAGACTTGAGAAATTAATAATATGGGAAGATGATCACTCCTTTCTTTTTAGGTGGTTCGAAGGTTAAAATCCCTCTAGTCCACCAGTTGATATTATTGATATCTCTCGGTCAATCCTTACAAACTACTTCTTTACAAAAAAATACCCCCCAACCCCTTGCAATGCCCAGGGTCTTGGTATTTATACAGAGAGGATACCTGGGTTGGCAAGGGGGTCATCCCGTGACCTCTTTACCCTTCAAGTCATCTCTGTGACACTGATGATTAATTCCTAGAACCTGACAGTGAAGTGTGGTTTAATCAATAGGTAAGGAGGGATAATGGGCCGCATGGCCCAAACCAGGCGTGGGATGTCTGAATACGCACGTTTATACTGCGTGTCCGAGAATTCAGGAATGGAATAGACACGTGATGTCTGATATATGCACGTTTACCATACGTGGTTGTCTTTATAAGGATTCGGGTGTCAGATCTATGCCGCATCACAAGCTTGATGTAGCGCCAGCTCGTGATATCCATACCGCTGACCCGCTGCCTTCGAGTAAACTGCTAACTCTCTAATCAGCTCGGGCTGGACAGGTGGAAACCCATAACAACAGCTCCGGGTGGACGATTTACACATGGCAGATCAAAGTAGGCCCTTTTCCAGCTCGCCAATAGCTCATGGATATTTAGGGCGTACATTTGCCCCCCAAGCCCCTGCTCGTGACCCATGACGTCATCTGTGACCTTCACATCGGGGGCTTTTAAGTTTCCTTTTCGACTCTTCATGTCCCATCCACTGCACAGGTATCGAACACATGGAGCGCCGTGGTTGGCGACTGTCTGGCTTTCGAGAATTACATTAAATGGCCTTTCCTATCTTCGACCGTCGTTTCGCCTCTCAAGTTATAACCCTCGTATCTCGCATTAACGTGATCGAATGGTCCTCGTTCCTTTGTCTCTTACATATATATAAGGTTGGCCTCCTTCTGCATTAGCCACCCTTTATTTGAAATTTTTTCCTTATCTTCTCACCTTTTTAGCCTCAGAAGTCTTTCTTCTTCCGGTTATCATCCCAAAGATCCCTACACTCTTGCCACAAGAGTTTCTTCATGAATCCAGTTCTAAAGGCTCCACCAGGATTCCGATTCCTACACTTTGTGCGACTTTCACACGGCAAAAACATTGTAAGTCCTCTGCCTGTTGCACGTTTTAATATTTCCGTTGCTCTGTTAGGTAAACTTCTTTCTTAGCCGCACACTGTAGGTTGTTTTTGGCTGGTGTTTTGTGCGTAGCTTTTGATCCTAGGAGTATCGACCGTCTGAGAACATGTCTAGGAACGTGATGTATATGACAAGATAATTTCTGGGTAACTTTTCTGGGTAGCTTTAGGGAATGCCTGTTTGGAGAGGGGAAGGCGAGAGGTTTCTGGGGTGCAAAACCGGGTAGCTTAGGGGTCACACTTCCTAGGTGATTTTGCTTTTTGAAACTTTCCCTCCAAGGCAAGCATTATCCTGACCCTCCTGATACACAGATCCCGAGCAATCGGGGATCCGTTGGAAACGTGGGCGTGTGACCGTGGCAATGCGTGGCTTCACACACCGCGGGCTGAGATTACCTCAGCCCGTGTACGAAAATTACTTCTCGCGCTATATTCCCTTTTCTATTTTTAGGTCTCCTATTTAAACTTTTCTTCTTCTTTGTTTGTTAGGCGACCAGATGGGGCCCAGGAGGAACATACCTAAAAAGAGCGCTGCCGGCTCATCATCCCAGCAGGCTAGCAAGGGGAAAGTGATAGTTGTGGAATCTCTAATCCCCCACTTCGGTCCCACCATGGAGAGAGAGGTCGAGGTGGGACCTGATGCCTTCTTTGAGGCAAAGAGGATAGTCTTGAAGGTTACGACCCAAGGGAGGGTCAACAAGATCCTGCTGTCCCATAACATCGAAATTGGGACAGGCGCTCTTGTTGCCCAACCTCCCCTCGAGGGAAAGAGGAGCTGCACGCCCCTCGACGAGGAGTTCGCGGCCTGGAGCGACAAACACCTCAAGGCCGGGGCCTTCCTACCTCTGGACCAGTACTTCGCGGATTTTCTGAATTACGTGAAGCTGGCTCCCTTCCAACTGCCCCCTAACTCCTACCGTCTGCTAGCGGGGCTGAGGTACCTCTTCCTAAAGCATTAATGGGAGGTCCCTACACCAGCAGACATCCTTTATTTCTTCTGCCTCAAAGCCAGCTCGGATCAACGAGGGCGAGGCGATGGTTTCTACCACCTGACCCATTTTCCCAACTCTCCTGCAGTCATCAAGCTGCCCAGCCACCCCAACGACTTCAAGGACCAATTCTTCATGTCGACGGGGTTTCGCAACTGTGATCACCACTACTTCAACCGTCCTCGTAAGTTCTTTCTATCCTCAGCTCGCAAAATTGCCACCTTGCTTTATTTCTTTTCATGTGTATTGACTTGAATACCATCGTGCAGCCAATTTTGCGAGGACGGCCAAATCAGTGACCCTCGGGGGTCAATATGAAACCTTGGCGGGGCTCCCACCAAGTGAAAAAGATTACCGCCAGCTCGTATCTGATGAAACGATGCTGGCGTGCAAGTAAATTTCTCCGAGCCAAACCCTGGCCTTGAGGAGGTCGCGGGCTATCCCAGTAGCTCGCGAGTTGGTGCCCATCCCCAAGGGGGATGCTATGGACAGTGACGAGCAGGATGAGGAAGACGAGATGCCGCTCGTGTGTCAGAAGCGGGCTCTCGAGGTTGCACAGGGCCTCGACGTGGATCGGATCTAGTATGGGGCAGCAGCTGGCCCCTCCGGCCAAGGTAACCCATACCTGTTTAGGGACTTAGACAGGGCTGCCGCAGACCTATGGCTTGCTAGGTTTAACCCAAGCCAGCTCGTACATCATCATCAAGGTGACCCAGACCTTAACATAACCCTACTCTAATGTGTAGATCAACTAGTGTTGCGCCATGACATGGGCCGCCCTAGGGGCACTTTAGTAGTAGACAACACCCTGGCTATTAGGTCGGCCTTTTTCGAGGAGTACGGGACCAACCTTAGGTTGTGGCCCTCCCTTCTGGAGGGTGTAGTCGCTCTGGGGCTTAGGCAGGATGTAGAGGAGTCCAGTCCTGAGGCAGATCCGGACCCAGAACCCCCTCTCATTCGCGAAACTATAAACTTAGGCTCCCCCAGAGAAGCTCTGAGGCCGGAGGTCGTGGCACTAGATTCCTCCTCCAACTCGGAGGGTAGGACCTTTGCAATACATCTTTATACTTCTCTTGTAATGAAATAACCTTACATGTATACTAACGCTCCCTTCTTTTTTGTTTCAGGCGAAGAGATGGCCCAACCTGGCGACAACGTTCTACAGTCCATCTTCCAAGGGGGGAATCCTCCCTCCAGATCATCCGGACCACTGGTCAAGAAACCCCGGATGACCAAGAAGACTTCTCCTCCCGGGACCACCTCCAAGTCTCCTGCTAAGGGGAGGGGCCAGGTCCCTGCAGCCGCAGAGAACATGCCTCCACCTCCTCCGCGACCTCCGGTCCCTACTCGGGAACAGGATGCACCAGCTGGAACCCTTCCAGCTCCCACTCCCACCGTGCGCATACCGGTTAACACTCAGGCTCTGGAGAAACTCCCTGAGGCCTTCCGAGGGACGGTCTACGAGATCGCGAGCTATATGGTGGAGCATTATTACAACGCCACTCTGAGGGACTTGCGGGAGATCGAGACGAGGAGCCCCGAGAATGTCATGGAGTCTTCGTTGGGAATGACCCTCATGGTAAGTTTACTTAGTTAACTTAGTTAACTTTCTCTGCTATCTCTTTAGCACATGCCTTACTATCTATGCCTTTGCAGGCAGCTTTGGCTCTACACCGCAGCATAGCTCGGTCCAAGGCTAGGTTTGATGAGATCAGGGGCGAGTTCCAGACTGCTCAGGCCACTCTCGCGTCTGCACAACAGCAAGAGCAAAATGCCAAGGCTTCCCTGACGGCTATCAAAGAAAGTGAAAAGGCCGCGCAGGTCACCTTGGCCGCTGCGAAGGCCGAATTGGAGGCGGTCAGGGCTAAGCAATTGGAGGCTGAGGCTGCACAGGTCGCCTTGCCTACCGCGAAGGCCGAGCTCAAGGAGGCCAAGGCTAAGCAATTGGAGGCCGAGGCCGCCACTGTGGCAGAGTGGGCGTCTTCCAGCTCCTCCATGGAGGCCATGCTCTATCACTGCTGGGCCTTCAACCAGGATGGCGACTTCTCCTTCCTGGCGCCTGAGGTGTGGGAGCCCTTCCTCGAGAAGTTCAAGGCCCGTCTTCATCAAGAGCCGCCCTCTGAGACTGGGGAGACTTCCGCTGCAGGCGAGCAGGAGACCGAAGGGGTGACCTCATCAAAATTTCCTGGGGGCCTAGGACTTTTGTTTTTATTTATTTGTAATCTTTTACCATGAGGTTTTTTCTCCTCGAGACAATTGGTTTCCCTGTGTTTCATTTTAATATATTTTTATCATTATTGTTGTTATTTATTTTCAGTGCATTTGGTAAAAACTTAGTTTGCGTTAGTTTATTGACTTTTTCTTTGAAACCACAAAGCACTGTCAGTCAATTTTAACTAACTTCTAAGTTTCGGGACCTGGTTGTATCCAGGACGGTTAACTTTTAAAAAACTTAGTTCGGGTTAATTTTTTATTGATATCTCGTGCTTTTTAAGAAAATCATCAATTAACCAATTTGAATAAACTTCTAAGTTTTAGGACCTGGTTGTATCCAGGACAATGATTTTGAAAACTTAGTTTGCGTTAATTTTTTATTGATATCTCGTGCTTTTTAAGAAAAACATCGATTAACCAATTTGAATCAACTTCTAAGTTTTAGGACCTAGTTGTATCCAGGACAATGATTTTGAAAACTTAGTTCGTGTTGGTTTTATCGACACCTCGCTCTTTTTAAGAAAAACATTGGTTAGTCAATTTAAACCAACTTCTAAGTTTTAGGACCTGGTTGTATCCAGGATATATGCCTCCCAAGTAACAAGGAAGGGACCTTTCTTGGTTACTTGGAACATGCTCTTCTAACACTACACTCACAAAAACATACAATGATACGAAGAAACTACTTCTCATTATTTAATAAAACAAGGTGGCTTTCATAACGAAGCCTTACAAAAGTATTACTGATAATATTTCTTCAGGTGTATAGCATTCCAAGTCCGTGGGACTGCTTCTCCTTTAGGCCGAGCTAGTTTAAAGGTTCCTTCCTTCACAACCTCTATTATTTGATAGGGTCCTTCCCAGTTTGGTCCCAACACTCCGTCCTTGGGATCTTTATCGGCTAAGAAGATTCTTTGGAGCACCAGGTAGCCTAAGTTAAAGATGCATTTCTTGACCTTTGAGTTGAAATAATGAGTGATCTTTTGTTGATAATGCGCGAGCTGCAGCTGCGAAGCTTCTCGTTTTTCGTCAATTAGGTCGAGGGACGCGCAGAGCAACTTGTCGTTCTGGTCTTGTTCAAATGCCCGGACTCTATGCGAGGCTATCTTTGTTTTGATAGGAAGGACGGTCTCACTCCCGAAAGCCAAGGAGAAAGGAGTGTGACCCGTCGAAGTTCGGTGCGAGGTCCGGTATGCCCACAGGACCTGGGGGAGTTGTTCAGGCCAAACTCCCTTGGCTTCATCCAACCTCTTCTTAAGGCTCGCTTTTAGTGTTTTGTTCATAGCCTCGACCTGCCCATTAGCCTGGGGGTAGGCCACGGAGGAGAAGCTTTTAACTATGTCATGCCTCTTGCAAAATTCGGTGAAGAGATTGCTATCGAACTGGGTTCCGTTATCCAACACGATCTTCTTTGACAACCCGAATCAGCAGACAATACTCTTAACCACAAAGTCAAGGACCCTCTTTGATGTAATCATCGCCAGGGGCTCTGCTTCTGCCCATTATGTGAAGTAGTCAACAGCCACCACCGCATAGCGAACTCCTCCCTTTCTCGTGGGAAGGGCACCAACTAAATCAATCCCTCAGACCGCGAACAGCCACAGGGAGGAGATCATCCTTAGCTCGACTGGAGGGGCTCGGGCGACTGTGGTGAACCATTGGCATCTGTCGCACTTTTTGACATAAGAGATCAAGTCCTTCAATAGAGTGAGCCAATAATATCCTTGCCTTAATACCTTTAAGGCCAGGTTTTGCCCCCCCAACGTGGTCTCCACAAAATCCCTCATGCACCTCTTGTAGAATGGTTTGTGCTTCACCTGGCAGAACACACCACAGAAGAGGTAAAGAGAGACCACGCTGGTACAACGTCCCGTCTATCATTGTGTACCTCAGAGCTTGGTAAAGTACCCTCCTTGCGTCGTTTCGCTCCTCAGGTAACTTTCCTATTGTGAGGTACTCAATTATGGGAGTCATCCAGGTCGGCCTGGTGTCGATCATTTCAACCTCCATCCCGGCTTCCTCTATGCTTGGTCTTTCCAAGAATTCTACCAATACCAGGCCCAAAGTTTCGGCCTCCCCGGAGGTGGCGAGCTTTGCCAGGGCATCAGCATTAGCATTCTGCTCCCGAGGTATATGTTCAATTAGGTTGTGCTCAAATGCGGACAGCTCCTTCTTTACCTTGGCCAGGTAGGCAGCCATCTTGGTTCCCCTCGCTTGGTATTCTCCTGATACCTGGTTTACCACGAGTTGGGAATCGCTGTAGCACTGGACAGAGCTGGCCTTCATCTCTTGGGCCACCCTTAGCTCAGCCAATAAAGCTTCGTATTCGGCTTTGTTGTTGGATGCTTTGAATCCAAATCACAACGTGGAGTGGAAAAAATGTCCATCCGAGGATTCAAGATGATTCCAGCTCCGGATCCATTCTCGTTAGATGATCCATCTACAAAGACTTTCCACGAGGCTCGAACCGGTTCTTCCATTGGTTTTTCTCGGAATCCCATGCACTCTACCACAAAATTAGCCAGATCTTGGCTTTTTACTGCAGTTCGTGACACATACAGTATCTCAAATTGGCTGAGCTCGATAGCCCATTTCAAAAGACACCCCGATGCCTCAGGTTTCTACAAAACCTGCCTTAAAGGTTGATCGGTTATGACGTGGATTGAATGGGACTGGAAATACAGCCTGAGCTTTCGGGAGGCCATAATAAGGCAAAAAGCCATTTTTTCCATCAACAGGTATCGAGATTCAGCTCCGAGAAGCCTCTTGCTAATATAATAGACTGGCTTCTAAGACCGGTCTTCTTCCCGGACCAGTACTGCGCTAGCCACATCTTTCGTGACAGCCAAGTAAAGGAAAAGGGGCTCTCCTGCTGTTGGCTTGGACAACACGGGCGGCTCAGCTAAATGTGCTTTCAGGTCGAGGAAGGCACGTTCGCATTCTTCGGTCCACTCGAATTTTTTATTTCCCCAGAGCAGGTTGTAGAATGCATTTTTTGGTAGATTTGGAAATGAACCGATTAAGGGCTGCCACCCTTCCTGTCAGACTTTGGACGTCTTTTCACGACCGGGGTGATGGCATCTCGAGTAGCGACCTGATTTTATCGTGGTTCGCCTCTATTCCTCTTGTGTTGACTATGAAACCCTGAAATTTTCTTAACGCAACCCCGAAAGTACACTTTTGGGGATTCAGCCTCATGTCGTACTCTCTTAAAATCTTAAAGCATTCTTTCAGATCGGAGACATGGTTATCAGCAGTTTTTTACTTGACCAACATGTCGTCCACATACACTTCCATGTTTTTTCCGATCTGATTAGTAAACATCCTGTTGACCAACCTCTGGTATGTAGCTCCTACATTTTTCAGCCCGAAAGGCATGACCTTGTAGTAATAAACGTTAGTTGGGGTCATGAAGCTAGTGTGTTCCTGGTCTGTCGGGTTCATGGCGACCTGGTTATAGCCCGAGTATGCATCCATAAAAGACATGAGCTCGTGCCCCGCCATGGCATCTACCAACTGATCAATCCTTGGCAAGGGGAAGCAATCTTTGGGGCAGACTTTATTCAGATCAGAAAAGTCGATGCAGGTCCGCCACTTCCCGTTGGGCTTTGGGACCAAAACAGGATTGGCGACCCAGATCGGATACTTTGCCTCACGAATAAAGCCGCACTTTAAGAGCCGGGCTACTTCCTCCTCTAGGGCCTCAGCTCGGGTCATGCCCAGGCGCCTTTGTTTCTGGGACTTCACAGGCACGTTCTTGTCCAAGTTGAGGGTGTGCATGATGACGCCCGGGCTAATCCCTATCATGTCCTCATGAGACCAGGCGAACACATCTAGATTCTCTTGTAGAAATCTAAGCATCTCCACCTTCCTTTTATTACATAGGTTTTTCCCCAGCTTTACCACCTTCGAGGGGTCTTGTGGGTCAATGTTCACCTCTTCGAGCTCTTCGATGGCCTGGAGCTCGGATCTATCTTCGCCTATCCTGGGGTCGATATCATCATTCAAGGTGATATCCTCCCCATTGGCTCTCTGAGGTTTTTCTATCTCAGGAACAAGTCCTACTTCCTGAGATTCCTCATTCCCGCCCTAAATGGTCATCGTCTGCTGCCCGGGTCGTGACTTTCCCTTCATGGAAATGCTATAGCATTCCCTGGCAGCGAGTTGATCACCTCAGACCGTGCATATCCCCGTGGAGGAGGGGAATTTGACTGAGAGATGGCGGATGGAGGTTATGGCCTCAAATGCTATAATGTAGGTTGGCCCAGAATAGCATTGTAGGCGGCGGGATAATCGATGACCACGAATTCAAGGAGTTTAAAGACAGTCTGAGGCCCCTCTCCCAAGGTAATTACCAGCTCGATTGTTCCTATCGCTGCCGACCCTTCTCCACAAAATCCATACAGCATCATGGAGGTGGCCTTTAACTCGGTGACAGATAACCCCATCTTCTCCAGCGTAGACCAAAACAGCAGGTTCACCGAACTCCCATTATCGATCAGTATCCTCCTAACTCTCCGGTTGGCAAGTTGGGCAGTTATGACCAGAGGATCGTTATGGGGGAACTGGACGTGACTAGCATCCTCCTCGGTAAAGATGATTGGTTGCCTCTCCAGTCGCTGTTGTTTGGGTAGATGCTGCTCTGGGACGAATTCCACTCCGTTATGAGCCTTCAACTCATTGACATATCTCTTCTGGGCACCTCTGCTCATGCTGGCCAAATGGGGGCCTCCAGATATTGTGGATATCTCTCCCCCTATCATAGGAGGAGGGGTATCTTGATTTATCCGGGGCCCGGGCTGATTTACCAGGGCTTCCGGGGCCGGCTGACTGGTAGGAACTCTATTCCGCGCATATTGAGCCAAAGGTCCGGTTCTGATGAGTGTCTCGATCTCATCCTTCAGATGCCTACAATCGTCAGTGTTGTGGCCAATGTCGTTGTGGAATCGACAAAACTTGGAAGGGTCCCTCTTGGCCTTCTGGTGCTTCAAAGGGTTTGGCTTTTTCCAAGGGAGGCAGGCAGAGTTTGCTAGGAAAATGTGTTCCCTAGTGTTTGTGAGCTTGGTATAAGCCGCGTAGACTAGCTTAGATTTTTCCACGGGCTTGTTCTTCTTCGGACCGTGCTGGTCGCCCTTGCTGCTCCTTTTTCTCTTACCTCCACCCCCTTGGTTATTTTGTGTAACAGTTTGAGTCATTTTCACGACATCCGTTCCCACTCCAACAGGCTGATCAGGGGTTTGGCAGGTTCCCGCGACCGATGCTCGCGCCTCTTCTAGTTTATCCATCCCTGGGCCTTGTTCAGGAATTCATCCACGGTGCTGACACCTTTTCTCCGTATCTCTTTCCATAGCCCGCCTCCAACAAGGATTCCAGTCCTCAAGGCCATAAGCTTGGAACTATCGTCTGCATCCCTAGCTCGAGCCGCGATGTTTGCGAACCTGCTTAGGTAAGCTTTCAAGGGTTCCTCGGGTTGTTGCTTCATGTTCACCAGGGTGTCAGCTTTGACGCGGGCAACTTGAGAAGCTCGGAACACCCTCTTGAAGTCAATAGAAAAGGTTTTCCACGAGCTGATGGACTGCTTTTTACACTGCTTGAACCATTGCCTGGCCGGCCCAGTCAAGGTGGAAGGGAATATCAAACACCTTAGCTCGGGGCCAATGTTATGGGCCATCATCAGGGTGTTGAACATACCCAAATGATCCGACGGGTCTCCGTCTCCATCGAACTTAGATAGGTGGGGCATCCGGAAACCCGGCGAGTATGTTGTGGCCGCTATGTTGGGGGCGAAAAGATCGAGTTCATCCCCCGAGTCGTACTCGTCTTTTTCCTTTTCTGACAAGAGCTTCTTCATCAGCTCCTCCATCTGAGCTAAACACTCTAGGGTTTGGTCCTTACTTCCTTGGTTGTTCTGGGGCTGTTCAATAGCTCCAGATCCATTGTAAGCGTTAGGCGAGTTATTGTCCCTCCAAGCTTGAGCTTGGTTAGGTGGGACATTCCCACTGCCACGTACTTCGGAAAGACCATCCCCTCGGTGAGCATGACTACAATTTCTAGCCAGATCTCCCCTCTGTGAATTGAGGCGATCTCGAAGGTCAGCCCGAGGGGTGGCCCGAGGGCTTTGCGCCGAACTCAAGCGATTGCACAAGTCTTCACCGGATCTACCACTTCGGTGGCTCCCGGTCCAATAACTCCCATTTGAAAAGCTTGGAGCCCACTGCTGGGGGTGAGGATCTAGGACTTCCCCGTGCGCTCGGTTAAGATGGGAAGGACCGGCAGAAGGAGGACTTCTTCTGCTGCTCCCGTGTGCCGAAATGTCCCAAACTGGATGGGGAGGAGATGGATATCTTATCGGCGACGGGGGGTGCCTAACTGGTGACGCGATCCTGGTCCCATCCAGGCGGATCAAATTAGCTCGCAGCCATTCTACTCTACCATCTCTAGCATCCTGTGCCCGGCGATCGGATTGCGGCACGAGAGGGCTAGCTAGAGTAGTCTGCCTTCGTAAGCCTTCCCCGAATCTCCTCCGTGAGCTGCCTCAAGCCCTTCTGGGTGCGTTCGATGGTGGAATCGAGCTAGGAGTTAAGGTTCGGACTGATTGGCTGAATTGCTGATTGGCCCTAGGAAACTCCTCAAACACAGTTTCCTGGTGGTGGTGTGACGTGGGGGTAGAACTCGGAGTTGAGGTTCTGACTGATCGGCTGGGCCTGGACTGGTTATCCCGGCGGGACTTGTGAGTCCCACTTTGCCTCTTTCCGACGTTAGCATCGGTTGTAAGAGGGGGTAGGCCAAGACTTCTTCGATTTGCTTGCTTGCTCTGGACAGCTGACTCCTCAACTGTATGTTCTCCATCTCTATCGCCGTCAGGAAATTCGGGTTCAGATTTGGCGGCCGGGGTGCCGAACTCCCGGTGTCGTCCTGGCCCATCGGCTGCTTTCCCGGTCGCTGCTAGATCTCGGGGTTTTGTTCATCGGATATGGCGGCATGGTGGGCCTCCTGCCCATCATGTTGATCCGCCTCGTTACCATGTCTCGAACGAGTAACCACCATGATCAGGTTTTTGCGATAGCACCAATCTAATTTCTCTCAATGAAAGCACCAAACTATTGACGCGGCTCTTCGCCAACAGATAATTATACGAATAAATAGGATGGATTAGTGCTAATTGGTGAACCGTAATATGAAAATAGTTTAATTCTAGACTTAAGAAATTAATAATATGGGAAGATGATCACTCCTTTCTTTTTAGGTGGTTCGAAGGTTAAAATCCCTCTAGTCCACCAGTTGATATTATTGATATCTCTCGGTCAATCCTTACAACGTACTTCTTTACAAAAAATACCCCCCAACCCCTTATAATGCCCAGGGTCTTGGTATTTATACGGAGAGGATACCTGGGTTGGCAAGGGGGTCATCCCGTGACCTCTTTACCCTTCACGTCATCTCTGTGACACTGATAATTAATTCCTAGAACTTGACAGTGAAGTGTGGTCTAATCAATAGGTAAGGAGGGATAATGAGCCGCATGGCCCAAACCAGGCGTGGGATGTCTGAATACGCACGTTTATACTGCATGTCCGAGAATTCAGGAATTGTAACGCCCTACTTCCTTAGAGCCGTTACTAAGTGATTTTTAAGACAAAACAGTGTGCAATGAACTCGCTAACCGAGGTTTTGAAACAAAAGTGTGCTTAATTAAAAGTTAGGGCTGTAATCTTTGAAAATGCGTTGACTCAATAAAAACTTCTAGTATTAAACACTTGGGATCCCAAAATAAGGTTTGAAAACTATTTACATATTGAAATAAGTTTACAGTTGTTTAATCATAAAATCATAGATTATTACAGCCATTTTCGAATAAACCCCCAACCAAAGCAGTCGGGCAGGCCAAACATGTACACGTCGCTTCACGCTCTCCGTACTCATGGTTGGTTGACTCAGTCATTGCCCTTACCTGCAACACAGAGCACCCGTGAGCCGAAGCCCAGCAAGAAAACTCATGCAGAACATAACATATGCAATGTATACAGTTTATCATAACAGATAATCCACAAATAAACAAGTCAACCATTAGACTAAGCAAACACGGCCATGCCGCCCCAGAAACCTTACCAAAGCCCTGGGGTATCGGTTCTCACCGCGAGGATAACTCATGTATCCCTTGGGTCCCACCCTGAATATAGCATAACACATGTATCCACCGGGCCCCGCCCTGACTATAGCATCCCATGTGCTAGGTGTTACTTTCGGCCCCACGGCCGCCCCGGCCTACGCCGTACTCGGCCCTTGCCGCCCCGGCCTACGCCGTACTCGGCCCTTGCCATTCATCTCATCATAATCACACATATAGTACATTCGAAATGAACATTCACACACATCACGGTTCATTTAAGGTTAAACATTTGCACACAACACAATCTGGGGCCATGCCCTGCAATCATCTCACCATGCAACATGCAATATAGGGCCATGCCCGGCAATCACACTATGGGCCCACGCCCTATCCTACGGGTGTTATAGTTTTCTTACCTTTCCAATCAATAGCTTAGATCACCTGACTCCTTGAGCACGATCCCACTCGAGCCTTAGCGCACACCTAGGCACAAACATAGGTCAAAGTCAACACCGAACCCCAAGTCCGAAAACCTAGCCTCGGGACCAATCCCGAGCCCTCGGGAAGTCCCAAATCCCCAAAACAAAGTGGCGGAAACAAGCCCCGAACCCTAGGTCAAAATCCCTCATCAAAACTCAAAAATTCCCCTCTGTGAACAGTGCAGTGCTACAGCGCTCTAAAGAGGGCGCTGTAGCGCTACAAGCAGAATGCACCCCCCCCAGAAACAGGGACTAGCGCTACAGCGCCCACTGACTAGCGCTGTAGCGCTAGTTGCAGCCCAGAAAACCCAAAATCGCATTTCTGCGATTTCTTTCACCCAATCTCAAACCAAACTTCCCCAAATCTTTACCAAACTCAAAATCAAGCTTATGAACACTCTCCATTCATCCCAAGCATCCCAAATCCTCAAATCCCAAGATCATTTATCCCAAATCTCAAAATCTACCATGAACAACCCTAAACCAGAAATTCATGCAAACCACAAAGATAGAGTCTTAGAAATCATACCATTGCTGCAAATTTCGACCTTGAATCAACCCTAAGCCTCCTTAGCTTTCTCTCCCTCAAAGCTTGCCCAGAAATCCCTAAAATTCCCATCAACTCAGCTCAAAACACAGCTTAAACCATCAAAACCCTTAAAACCGAAAATCTCTAAAACTTACCTCAAACATTGATGTGTTCTTGCCAAATCTTCAAGTCTAACCCAAGATCCTTGATGCTCAGCCTATCCTTGCTCTCCACTAAGCTTTGCCCCAAGAAAATGGAGTGGAATGGTGCAAAAATGCACAAACCGACCCTTTGGAAAACCCACCTGTTTTTCCCTCTTTTCTTTCTTTCCTTTTCCTTCTTTTCTTTCTTTCTCTCCACAGCCAACACTCTCTATAAATCCCACTAAGTGTAAAGCCTCATAAATCAATTTCTAAAAGCCAAATGACCAAAATTCCCTTCCTATTAATTCTCAATCCTTTTGTCCAAATAGGGCCATTTTAGTCATTTACCCAATTCCCGCTAATCCTCAAGTGTCTCTAATATTTTCCCGTTGCTTCCCAATACCTGATGAATCACCAAATAATTATCCCCCATCATCAAAATAAATCTCAATCTATTTCTCTGAATTCCTGTTCATACCTCCAGGCTCGCCCCGAGCCGGGTATAAATTCCCGTCATGAATTTCCGCTAGCCTGCTCACTGGGATCGCCTCGAGTCACAAATCACAGATACATCCACATCACAATGTGGTCTCAACAATCATCACATAACAATGCAGTTATGCCCAACATGGCCAAAATTACAATTATGCCCTTCTAACACGATCCGGGCCTACATGCATACTAACATACATAGTCATGCATCTCAGATAGACAAATGGTCATATAACATGCTTTAAATCATAACCATGCATTTAAATCATTAAAATCACACATAAATCCCATCATGCCCTCCTGGCACGCTAATCAAGGCCCTTAAGCCTTAATAGCGGATTTGGGTCGTTACAGGAATGGAATAGACACGTGATGTCTGATATATGCACGTTTACCTTGCGTGGTTGTCTTTACAAGGATTCGGGTGTCAGATCTATGCCGCATCATGAGCTTGATGTAGCGCCAGCTTGTGATATCCATATCGCTGACCCGCTGCCTTTGAGTAAACTACTAACTCTCTAATCAGCTCGGGCTGGACAGGTGGAAACCCTTAACAATAGCTCCGGGTGGACGATTTACATGTGGCGGATTGAAGTAGGCCCTTTTCTAGCTCGCCAATAGCTCGCGGATATTTAGGGCGTACACTTTCCTTTGCTCTTACCTGCATCATAGAGCACCTGCAAGCCGAGGCCCAACAAGAAAACTTCACAGCATATAATAATTTATTTCAACAAATGCATAATTAATCAAACACGACACACAATCTACAAGCTCCTATTAGAATTCACAATAGCGGCCTACGCTGGTTAGGGTGCGTTACTAGGCACCAAGTTCACGGTCTTAACCGAGCAGGGTGTGTATAGAACCCTTAGAGGGCCTTGCCCTGGCGGCCTGCATTCAACATGCTTAATGTCGATCCCGGCCTTTTCCGCTCCTGGCCTTTGTCGCTCCCAGCATTTGCCACTCCGTCACAAACACATGTATGACATAATAGTTACAAACAATTACACATAACACTAAGCACAATATAGCTCTACGGGCACAGATAGTTTTCTTACCTTGAGTCCCAAGCTGAGAGTACAAAGCGATCCCGAGCACAATCCCTAAACCTGAGCCTTAGTGGTATAACCTAGTCACAACACAATAATGAATAACCATTAAGACCTAAACAAATTTAAAAGCTTTGGAATAAAATACTAGCCTCCGGGACCTCGGATTCTACTAAACCGGGTAGTAGAATCCTTCCCGATACTTTAGATTTGAGTTCCCGAGCTTAAAACCCTTAGTTGGCCAATATTGTTTATTTGAGTCGCATCCCTCCTCAGAGGCGTCACGACCCTCTACAAGTTAGAGAGCCTAAGGCTCTCTCCTAAGGGATACGGGTCACAGCGCACCCTAACCTGCGCTGCGGTGCTTGGGTGTTTCAACAACCCTCTTAGGCCTTCTGGGTTCATGCAGGCTGCTGTGCTCAAGAACAGCGCGGCACGGCACCACGAAAAAAGAAATTTTGGGTTTTTCCTGAGTTTTCCCCGAACCAAAACAATCAGAATTCACCCCAAATATAAACTAAATCCATAATTGAACCTCTACGCCTCAATACTACACCTAAGGCAACACAACCACATCAACAACTAAGCCAAAACTCCATCACATCTCAAAATAAAATCCTTGAGTTCAAAACTCAAAAACACCAAAACCAAACTTGAAATTCAATAAGAACAGAGGAATTTACTTACCCTCACTACAAATTACAACCCTAGACTGGCCCTTGATTAATTATCAGCTCTATATCCCTTCCAAGCTCACCAAATCCAAGCTTCTAGCCTTCAATTCCTAAGCCAACTCCTCCAAAATGATGCAACCCCATTCAAGGCTCAAGGGAGAGAGTGAAACGAGAGAGAGAGAGAGAAGAAAAGAGAGTTGATGAGTGTTGTTTCTAGAGTTATCTGAAAGTTTCCCACAGATTCTAAGTCTATCTAAGGTTAGGGGAAAAAGACTAAAACACCCCTAGCCTCAGTCTTAGTTCTTTAATGCCTCCAAGGGCGAAATCGTCATATGCCATATTTCCCGCTAATTCCTCGAGTATTCCTATAAACCCTCAATTAATCCTGTTATACCCAAATAATCGCTAAATAGCTACATGTTACCCGGTAACCTCAAGTACGTACTACGTTCCCAAAATACCCCCATAGGCTCACCCCGAGCCGGGTATTAGACCCCGTTGTGACTATTCCACTAATCCGCTCACTAGGATCACCTCGAACCACACATCTCAAATATATCCCCATAACACCGGGGTCTCACTCATAACACATACATAATGCAAATATACCATCAACGGGTCAATAATCTCATATATGCCCCAATTTACAAAAATCGGCCCACATGCATATTTAATAAACATAAACATGTATATCTAGTCACATTACCACACAATCATTTATACCGCATAATCACACATATATTAAATTAATTCCATATATAAACCCGATTATGCCCTCCTGGCACAGTTGCCAAGGCATTCAACCTTAATAGCAAATTCGGGACGTTACAGCTGACGTGTCCCTGAGAAATCCAATAGTTGGTCTCCCTAACTAACCTGCAGAAAGGGATACTTGCGGAACATACGATGTTCTTAGGGAACGGTACTGCCACTACTCTGACAGATCTTGTCTCCAGAATCCCCCTAGTAGCCCACACGGATCAGTCTGTACTAACATACAAATGGCAGTTGTAAGGCTCTATTATGCCTAAGCTGGCCTAGTGGGCCTAGATTAACAACATGTAATCATTTTGTACTCTTGAATTATAGCTCTGTTAAAGAGCACTTATGATTATATCCTTATTGGGCCCAGATTAGTCCGGCCCAAGCTACAAGACCGCCTATAAATATGGGCAAATGTGCACTGTAGCGAGGATCCAATTTTCTCATGTACGCATAAACGTTGTTGAACTATCAGAAAGCCTCCATTGTTAAACTCTCTAAAGCTCAATATTATTGACTCGTGGACTAAGGCTCATTAACGCCCCAACCACGTAAAAATTGTACCTTGTTCATTTCTTTGCCTTTCTTTCTAGCTCTTATTTCTTAACATATTTGTAGTTTCCGAAAAACTCAATAAACACTAACCAATAGGATTAAAGCATTTAAAACACATCATTTGGAGCATTTTGCGTAAACTGTACGGCTCTAAAAGACCGCCCGAGGCAATATGCAGGTGATACGTCGCCTAAAAGCCCTTCGCATTTTGGCGATGCTACACCACTTAAGGGGCGACGCATCACCACCCCCTCTGATTTTGGACCCTTTCAATGGTCCTAAAATTTCTCCAAATGCTACCAAACTTTTTGAGAATGTTTGGATGCCTCATTGTATCACTTTAGACCCATAAAAGTCACTTTTAGATGTATTTTATACAATGTAATGTTTTCACTTCTCTTTAAGTAAAAATTGTTAAGTGTGTTTGCACTTCAACATGTAAACATTTTAACCATTATATTTAACCAATCTCAACATAAAAAAAAAGAGAAAGGAGAGAGGATAGAAATAAAGAAATATATTTAGTTAATTTTTCTTAATTTAAAATTTATTTAGTTTCAAATTTAAAAAGTATTATTATATATTTTTAGTTATTAAATAATAAAACATGAGGGCATTTTAGTCATATTGAAAAATTATTTGACCAAAATCAGACTCAATGTATTATTTTGTTCAATTTTATAAAAGGAAATTTGAATTTTTATGCTTAATAAGGGGTATTAAGTAAAAAAAATACTAGGCTCTTTAATCATTTCAAAATAATGCCAAAAGTTTTGACAGTACCCAAAATGCCCCTGCCACAAAAATCCCCCCCCCCCCACTTTTGATTGGGTTCTCCTCTCTCTATCTCTCTCTCTCTCCACTTTCTCACTCTCACTCTCTCATTTCAGCTCTCCCCCGCCTGAAACCCATCGAACCCAACCTGTCTTGTCGTCGTCGAACCACCGTGCTTCCGTCGACCTCCCTTCAAGATCTCCGTCGAACCCCCGTCTCTCATCTCAGTCTCGTGTTTCTCGTCTCCGCCGACCTCGACCAAAACCCACGGGATTCAAGTGTACAAAGGTAAGTTCTTGACATATTTTTTATTTGATTTGTTAGTGTTAAAGTATAGGATTGTTTGTGTATTTTTTTTATTTTGGTTTTGTGTATGGATTGTTGTTTGTGGTTGGGATTTTTGTATGGAATGTAGTGGGATCGTAGAATGAATTGCTGGGAATTTTTCTGGGTTTCATGAGGCTGCTCGATAAGGGTTCGATGTTGGTTCGATGGGGGACTTGGTTTAACATTTAAGGGATCTAGGTGCATGCTCGATGGTGATTCAATGCATGCTCGATATTGGTTCGATAGGGTGGCATTAAGAGTTTCCAAATGCATGGACGATGGGGTTCAATGTATGCTCGATTTGGGTTCGATGGGGTAGGAATTTAGGGGTTCGATGGTGATTCTTAGGGTGGGACTTAAGGGTTCTAGGTGCATGGTATGTTGGGTTCGATGCATGCTCGATTCGGCAGGTGTTTAGGGGGTTCGATGCATACTTGGTGGGTCTTCGATGGGGGTGTTGTCTGGGTTCAATAGGGTTGGGCATCTGGTGGTTCGATGGATGCTCGATAATGGTTTGATGGATATTGTAGGCTGGTTCGATGGGGTATTTTTTTATGGAAATGTCCAGTTTTTCAGTTCGATGGGTACTCGATAGGGGTTAGATGGTTGCATTTATGTTTATTGATGGATTTTTCATGTGATTCTGTTTAACTGTATTATATATTTTTTTTGCAGATGTCGAAGTTTCTTTTTCCCATAACAGATCACTTTCCCGGTCGAGTCACATATAGGGGTAATGGTTACTTTAAAACAATCAAGGACAAGTTTGAGGAGCTCGGGTTGATAGAAAGGGTGAAGGAATCCCCTTTCAAACAGTTTTTCGTGGCTAAGAAGTTGGACTTCTCTGCATCTCTCATACATCAATTAATGTTGCACAAGATCCAGTGCAACAAAGAGGATGAGTTACAGTTCCATTTGGGATTTAGACCTTGTAGATTTGGTAGAGGTGAGTTTGCTCTGGTTACGAGGTTGAACTTTAGTGTTGGGCCATCTGCGACTAATTTGAAGAATCACCTGACTAGTGACCGCTTAATCAAGGAGTACTTTAATGTTGAAGAAATGGTGAAGATAATGCATTTGGAGGCGGTTTTAAAAAAAAATGCACTGTAGTTGAAGATGCCTACAAGTGGGCCTATGTTTCTTTGTTGAGGGGGTTTTACTTGCACGAGAGGGCAAGTTAAATGTCTGGATAGATTCACTGAAGACGGTGGAGCACACTGAGTACTTCTTTACTTATCCATGGGGGAAGGTATCTTTTAACAAGCTTATGGATGCATGTCAAAAAGACATGCATCATCAGAAGAGGAACCATGAGAAGAAGAAGGAAGTTAAGGGGAAACAAAAAGAAGCAAAATACAGTTTGTATGGTCATGTCCCTGCATTGTATTATTGGGCATATGAGGCCATCCAGTAGTTTGCACGTGAGTGTGGTATTAACCATGGAAACCAGTTTTCGAGGATGCTCAGTTGGTCAAGAAATAAGGAGCGTCCTATTTCGAAGGCCGACCTTGCACCGATGTTCAAGAAAACGATTGTAAGTTCTTCTATATTATGTCAAAATACATTTTTCTTTGGTGGTTTCAAACTAACTTAATGATTTGCGTTTGATGTAGTTGATTGTGTTGTCCATGTTGAAGCCTCGGCCTTCGGATATAGATTATTATAGCGCTCTGACTGAGGGTGGTGCTCCCTTGTATCCTGGGTTGGGCCAAGAAGAAGAAGTAGAAACTCCCACTGCTTTTGAGAAGGTGGCAGAGATAGATGCTGAGGTTGCGAAGGCAGCCAATATTTTTGTTGATGCTGGCCCTGATGATGAGGATACCTCAATCCCCATCGGCCTCACACCCTCAGCCCCAGCCCCATCGGTACACCCCAATCTTGATCAACCTAATTTATGGGAGGTGTTGGTGAGGTTGGAGGGAGTCAAGAGGCGTCAGGATACCGTCCTACAGAACCAGGCAGTCATCGTGGATGTTGTCAATAAGATCTTGAAATTTGTACAAGATCTTCACAGAGACACGACGGAGAATGATTTTGATTCTGACTGACTTGACCTCCCAGATGATTTTTTCGTACATGACATAGGTACTCCTCCCCCGATAGTACTCACAGCAGATCATGAGACCCCAGGTGTTGCTATTATAGAGCATGGGGATGTTACTGGGCTAGAGTTTGAATTGGTCAAGAGGAAAAGACGCAAACCTAAGAAATTTGAAGACTACACTGACCCAACCAGGAAGAAAGCTCGTGTGGATGCGATTGATGACGTGCCATTAGTCCTCGACCCTCTGAAGAAGCCACTTGCTACATAGTACAGGACGGTCGGCAAGTGGTTGCTTGGAGATATTCCGAACAAGATGAAGAAGGATGTCCAAACTAGTGTGCATGGTCCGAGTTGGTTTCTGACGCTGAAGACACCACAGTTTTGGATCAATGATGGGGTAAGTAATTTTTTTAATATCTTTTATGTGGTATGTATTACCAAACATTGGGTTCGATAGGGTTCGATGTTGGTTCGGTGGGTAGAGGCAGATGATTTGGTCCTAGTAGCTTCAAATTGGGTTTGATAGGGTTCGATGTTGGTTCGATGGGTAGAGGCAGATGGTTTGGTCCTAGTAGCTTCAAATTGGGTTCGATAAGGGTTCGATGTTGGTTCGATGGGTAGAGGCGGATGGTTTGGTTCTAAAAACTATAATTTGGGTTCGATAGGGTTCGATGTTGGTTCGATGGGTAGAGGCAGATGGTTTGGTTCTAGAAACTATAATTTGGGTTTGATATAGGTTCGATAGGGTTCGATGTTGGTTCGATGGGTAGAGGCAGATGGTTTGGTTCTAGAAACTATAATTTGGGTTCGATAGGGTTTGATGGGTAGAGGCAGATGGTTTGGTTCTAGAAACTATAATTTGGGTTCAATAGGGTTCGATGTTGGTTTGATGGGTAGAGACAGATGATTTGGTTCTAGAAACTATAATTTGGGTTCGATAGGGGTAGAGGCAGATGTTTTAACAATTTCATTCCTATTATTTTTGCAGTATATTGATGTGGCCAAGCATATGCCACGTAGGCGTTGCCAGTTCTATCCTGGGGCGTATCAGCAAGATGATGTTGTGATTAATATTATGTTCTCACAAGTGGTATCGACTCGTTATGACACATATCAGAATGCCAAGGAAGAGGATAAGAAAAGGTTTTTGTGGGATTCGGATGTGATGTCAATGATTACGGGCATTGACAATCAATTCTGGTGTCGTGGAAGGTAGTACACACTGTATATTGGTGCCAGAACTACCTTCAAGCGCATTGGTTTGCAGTTGAAGCATCCATTTCTACTTGGACTCTAAATTTTTACGATTTAGATCTGACGGTGATAAGTGATAAACAACTGCAATCCTTTATGAAGTCATGTTCTACTTTGTTCCCATCACTGTTATTGCAGTCGCATCTTTTCAAGGACGACCCTCGGTTGACAATTCCACCTGGAGCTAAAAGATGAAAAGAGTTCAAGGTGAACCACATGCCAGTTGATTTAGTACCCCAAACCAAAGTCAAGTAATCAAAATTCTTGGTTTAAGTTATCTTAGTTTGGGTTCGATAAGGTTCGATGTGGGTTCGATAGGGGTTAGATGTATGTTCGATAGGGTTCGATGGGTAGAGGCATATTACTTGGTTCTAGTTATCTTAATTTGGGTTCGATAGAGTTCGATGAGGGTTCGATGTATGTTCGATAGGGGTACGATGGGGTTTGGATTTGGGATTCGATGTATGTTCGATAAGGGTACGATTGGGGGTTCGATGTATGTTCGATGGGTTGATTTGCACCTTGTTATTATTCAAGTTTTTTAAGTTAAATTTTATGTTGATTTTGTTACTAATGCAGTTTATGTTTCGTTCACAATGGAGATTATGATGTGTACGCCATGAAGCACATCGAGCACTTATTGGGTAGGCTACCACTTCACACGATCTGCGATGACAACATGGAGTTGTTCATAAACAAATGGACAGTTGACTTATGGTATCAGAATGTTAGGCATTGGACATTCTCTTCTTGTTATATTTCTTTGCTTAACTTTTAAGTTATTAAAAAAAATTGTGTATCGATCATGCATCAAGCTTACATTCAGTTGAGGAACATGGAGTAGCATCGAACATACATCAAACATGCATCGAGCATGCAAATCATTAACAACAATTAGCAGCAAAAATCCAAGCGTCGAGTAGCCGTCGAGCATGCATCGAGTTTTATTCATTAACGACAATTAACACTAAAAATTCAAGCAACAAATTCATTAACGACAATAAAAAACAGAAAAAATAACCTGACCAATCCAGCTTAAATAAAATACAACAAAAATTATACTCAAAGTCGAGCTTTTCATGAGGACTTGTTGTGGCCACGACCACTGCATCTACTGCACTTACGCATTTTCACATCTTTTTCCCTACCGGATGGCCAACGGTTTGTCCTTGGTCTTCCTAACTTTGGCTTCTTTGGACAACCAACTTGTTGTTTCTATATGGGTACACCAACTACCATATTCTTAATGTAATCTGGAAGTATCCAATCATCCTCGTTCCAAGTTGGGTAAATGGTTTCTTTGTACGAATTTCTCCATGACTCAATGGTGTAAATGTTGGGGTTTTATGCCCTAATTAAAACTCAAATTCTTTGTAATCTCATTTTATTATCAATAAAAGAATAGAAATTATTTTTTGACTTGGTCAATCACATTGCTCACATGTTTTATTTGCATGATTACTTGTTTAATATAAACTTCTATTAAATCCCGAGCATATAGTTAATCGTATTTATAGTGACGTAATCACAGTGGAATATAAATATGATTATATGTTCAAAATAAGTTAGTCCTAAGATTATTCAGTGCACAGGATTTACACTGACTTGCTAATCTACGATATGATCTACTTACACATCACAGTGTTATGTTCTTTCCAGAACATTAGCAAAGTAGATAAGATCAGATGTATTTGTTACATCGGACTGGACCGATATTGACAGTTGATAAGATAAGTAAACATACCGTTATTATCTATTCTAGTCATATCATATAGTTGACCATAGGTCAATTCAATCTCAATTCTGAGTGGTTAGTATTCTAACTGATTGTATTATTTGAGTTATTTGACTTGTTCGTTACCAGCTTACCCTACGGACTAGCCCATACTTACATCTTGGGAACTCGGTAATATAATTGAGTGGGAGTGTTAATCATAGATATGAACATCTATAGCTTCTGATGAAGAAGTGAAACGATTGTTTTCTTTTAGTTTGGTTCAAGGTGTTAAATGATAGAGATCTCATTTCAGTAATTAAATTAGTTTACTGAAATATCATTTACAAGGAACTAAGTGTTTTAAGGATAAAATACAGTGAAGGGTAAAACGGTATTTTAGTCCTATCTCATTGTAGACCGTCTATAGAGGATTGAGTGACAATTATGGTTGTAACGATGGATAATTAATAGTGTATCTATATTTGTTATAGAGCGTTCTATGAATTCAAGAGTGCAATTCCGAGTCTATAGTGGAGTCACGAGGAATTAATAAGTTAGTAAATTTATTTGTTAGATTTATGATAACTTATTGGAGCTTGATTAGGCCCATGGTCCCCATTGTACCGTGGATAAAATCATCTAGATAGTCTCAATTAATTGGTTTAATTATCAATTAGAATTATCAAAGCTGACCAGGTCAATTTTGGATAGTTTCACAGAGTTACGTAATTATGAGAAGACAAGAGAAATTATAGCAGATTTATTAATTAAGATAAATTAGTATCTAAATTAATAAATAAGTTTAAATTAAGGTTCAAAGTATAAATAATTAATTTGATAAAGGATTTAAATAATTATTTATAATTAACTTGATAAAGGATTTAAATAACTATTTAATTAATTAAATCAATAAAAATATAATACAAGCCTTAATTTTAAGTTCAATGAGCTTATAATTAATGAGAAATTTCACAGGTCTAAAGCCCATGATAATTTCGACCTAGGGCTTCAAATTTGCTATTATTTTATTGATTTTATAATTAAATTAAATGGCATAATTGAGTCTATAAAAGGAGTGCTTAGAGAGAAGTCAAGACAGACGGCAGAGAAGTTTGACAAGTCTCAAGTCAGATATTCTTATGGGTTTTAGATTCTCTCTAAACACAAGTCATTTTCTAAGCCTCTTAGTTATTTTCTCTTCTTCTATCTGTATCTATCACGTGTTGAGAATTGCCCACTCTAGTCTAGGTGATTCTAAGGATACTTTGGAAGACTACAAAGATTATAGAAGAACGGTTAAGTTTCTTGATAATACTCTGCAACAGAAAGGATACAAGAGTTAGAGAAACTGAAGGAAGGACTTATTCATTCCCCTGCTATACTGTAAGTCTTCTAATCATTGTTTCTCTTTGAATTCAATTTTAGAAACATGTTATAGGCTATCTCATATTAATTTGTTTAATATTAGATATGCATGAAAATAAATAAAGATCTTGTATAAGTTTTCCTAACAACTGGCCTCAGAGCCTTTGGTAATCTTTATTTTCATGCATGAACATGTTAAAAATTGGATTATTTGATGTGTTTGAATAATTGGATGGATTTTCATGTTTTTATGAAGCATATTGATTTTATGTGATTATTAGCAATTTTTAGGTTATTTTGTAGTGTTTTCTATGCTATTAATTTTTATATATGCTTTATTTTGTGTAAAACATGTTAAAATTAATTAGAAAATGATTTTGGTTTGAAAATTTGCTCAAAAAAAAAATTTTTGAAAAATTTGGCCTGGCTGCCCATGCGTGCACGCGCGCCAGCCACCAGCGCAGTGAACAATACCTTCGGGTACTATTCATCATTTTTTTTTTAAATTAAAGAAAAATAAAATTTGTGGAAATAAATTATTTATAATCAAAACCAAAAATATCTTTTTTTTATCATTTAAAATTGTTTTTTTAAATAAGATATTTTTGTTAGTTGAGATTTAAATAATTAGATATTTTCTACAAAGATTCAAATTCAAATTTAAAAATATACTAACAACTTAATTTTAAATCTTTTAATATATTAAAATATTAGAATTAAGATATAAGATATTTAAGATATTTTCTTTTAAATTCTTGATATTTTTATTAAATCTTTATTTGAAAATATAAATATCTTTTTATTCTATAGTTTTTAATATTTAAATTATTTGAATTTTGAATATTGTTAGTTAGATATTTTTATGGATATTTGAATTTGTTTAACTGTTTTAAGATATTTTAGGTTTGTTATAACTATTAATATTTTATTTATTTTAAAAATGGTTAAAATATTTGCTAATAGTTGTAATAACACAAGATATTTTTTGAAAAACAGTTAAGATATTGTTTTTCAAATTTAAAATTTGTTAAAATTTGAAAAATATCATTTTTTTCAGCCAATTAATAAAATATTATTTTTAATAAATGAGATTTAAATTAACTTTGGTTAATTGTTGATAAATCCTATTTAAATTAAATTAATATATATTTTTTCAAATTAACTTAAAACCAAGTTGATTGTTGATAAATGAAATTTAAATTAACTACTGTTAATTATTGATAAAGTTCATTTAAATTGACTTATTTTTGTAAAAATTTAATTAATTTGAATTTTTTTATAAATTCTAGATAATTAATTGTGGTATTTTTTCAAATGAAATAAATTGTGGTATTTTTGCATAAAGTCATAGAATTGCTCATATAGTAACATGATTAGGCTCATCCAATTATAACATGTCTGTATGCACTATATGTGGTATTTTTGCAATTGGGCTTAGATGCATATAGTGGTCCATATGTTTGTTAGATATATGGTTTTTGTCAAATAAAATATTCATAAAATGATAGGTTTTATTTGGGCCCATTAGAAAATGTAAAGTTTAAATTCCTCTCTTGTGGGTGATTCCATTTGTGAATACCAATTTGCTTTGCATGACTATAGTGGACATAATCAATTAATAACAATTAATAAAACGAAGGTTTAATTTCCTGTCTTTTGGACCTTGTATGGAAGATAGGGGGTCTTTGTAGTGGGAACGACATACTGGACCCAGCCCTCCTCCATACAAGCCCAATTGTTAAGGCTCATTTACTTGAGTTGGATTTAATTATATAGGTTCATTATATTAGTTAAACCTAAATATTGATTAGCAACAAATTAATTCTAAATTAATTGAATTTGTTTCAATGTGATACTTTAGAATTAATAGGAAATTATAGGACTTTGGTTTTAAAAATTTAATCTGTTTAATATTTTTTGGAAAACCATAGTCATTAATTTTCTAAAAATAAATAATAAATATACTATTTTTTAATTTTATAATGAGCTTGTTTTAAGATTTATATTCGATCTCCATCGTTGGTTTAACAACGTCAATAGCTTAATGGGGCCTCGATGCGCTTTGATTCGTCCCCCTACAGAAGGTGTTCATTAGTTATTTTGACAAGGTTAGATTTCGAAAGATAGATAATTATAGGTCAAATTCTACTAGACTCACCCCTATGGTGACTACTAGGACTAAATCTATGATTATCGAAACCGTGGGTCTAGTTCATAAAATAAGAGATTTTGTTTTCTTATTTTGATCGAATAGTAGGTTGTTAATAATGGTGTCAATTATTAAATGAGTTTACAACTCTATTTAACTAGTGGTATTTTTTTACTCTCGCCAATCGGGACAACGATATCATAGAATAGTTAAAAACCTAAAGAAATAGAGATATGATTGTTTTTGGTATTTTTTCTCATATCTTACATATTTTTGGTATATGTTGTGCTATTTCTTAAAATTTGTGTGAATAGAAGTTTTATTGAGCAAATTTGATTGATTTCTATTTTATTGGTAATTTGTAATTTTAAGTTAAGTAGTGTCTACTCCCATCCTTTCTCAACTTTCAATGGAGAAACTCACTGGAGAAAACCTCCTTAATTGGAAGCAGAATATCAACATAGAGTTGATTGGTGACAACTCTGATTTCATCATGATTGAGGAATCCCCAGAACGAGCATCGTGTCCGCACGTTTGTGATGGCACCATAAATGCTTGGATAGCACCGTCTTCGCACATACGTGATGACACTATGAATGCTCGAATGGCACCATGTCCGCACGTTCGTGATCAACTCAACTATGGTCTAACACAGCTCATGAACGAGCTTCAGACTTTTGAGCCTATCATGGGTGGACCTAGTAAAGGAGGAGAAAATAAGACTACTGCTATTGCTACTGATCCAGCTAAGGCTGAAGCTAACCTAGCTTTGTCTTCAAAAGCTGGAAACAAAAGGAAAGGTGGACAAAACAACAACCCCAAGCCTGCAAAGGCTGCAAAGACGAGTGCACAACCACGTGCATAGATGCCTAAGGGGAAGAACAAGAAAAACAAGAAAGGTAAAGATAAGTGTTTTCACTGTATAGAGAAGGGGCATTGGAAACGAGATTGCCCCAAGTTTCTAGCGGTGAAAAACAAAGGTAATGATTATAGTTCATTTATCTTAGAAACATGTGCTTTAGAGAATGATAAATCTGTTTGGATTATTGATTATGGATCTACCAACCATGTTTGTAACTCTTTACAACTTCTTGAATCGTGGGAGGAAGTGGACGAAGGTGGCTTAAAGCTTAGAGTTGGGAACGGAGCATTCGTTAAGGTCCAAGCTAGAGGAATACCTCGTCTGAAGTTCGGAAATAAATACTTAATTTTAAAAGATGTATTTTTTATTCCGGATTTTAGTAGAAATTTAATTTCAGTTTCCATGTTGCAATTAGAAAATTTTGTTATGACTTTCACAAATTCTAATATATCTATTTCCTTCCATGGATCACAATTGTGTATTGCATGTTCTGCGACCTGACGAACCCCTCGCTCTTAATAATGATTTATTCAAAGTAGCTAAACCTAGGACCAATAAACGTCAAAAGACCAATAACGATAATATGACATATTTATGGCACTTGAGACTAGGTCACATTGGCTATGATAGGATTCAAAGACTAACAAAGGACGGACCTTTGAGGGAACTCACCTTAGGTGAATTACCTGTCTGTGAATCTTTTCTAGAAGGCAAACTAACCAAGCGTCCATTCTCTGCAAAGGGTGATAGGGCCAAAGAACCACTTGGACTTGTTCATTCACATGTTTGTGGACCTTTGAATGTACAAGCCAGGGGTGGTTTTGAGTATTTCGTCACTTTCATTGACGATTACTCTAGATACTCATATCTTTACCTAATGCATAGGAAATCAGAAACATTTTCAAAGTTTCAGGAATTCCTAGCAATGACTGAGAACCAATTAGGTAAAATGTTAAAGATCTTGCGATCTGATAGGGGTGGAGAATATTTGGATATGCAAGTCCAAGATCATTTAACTGAACTTGGGATTTTATCACAACTTACTACCCCAGGTACTCCGCAACAAAAAGGTGTAGCGGAACGACGGAACAGAACTTTATTGGAAATGGTTAGATGCATGCTTAGTTACTCAACTCTACTAACTTCATTCTGGGGACATGCAATTGAAACTGCGAACGACATTCTCAATGTCGTTCCGTCTAAATCAATCCCCAAAACACCTTTAGAACGCTGGAATGGTCGTGAACCTAGTTTACGCCATTATAGAATCTGGGGGTGTCCCGCCCACGTCCTGAGGAAAAAGGAAGGAAAGCTAGAACCGCAAACTAAAGTTTTCATGTTTGTTGGCTATCCTAAAGGTACTCGAGGTGGACTTTTCTATAGTCATTCAGAAAAGAAAATGTTTACTTCTACAAATGCTACTTTTTTGGAAAATGACTATGTCCAAAACTTCAAACCTCACAGCAAAGTAGTTTTAGAGGAGATGGTTAAAGAATTGACTCCAACCAATGTTCCATAGTCATCAATGCGAGTTAATGATGAAATTTCCACTCTTCATGTCCAAGCGACGCAAGTCGATTTAAATGAAGATAGTACCACTGTTCCTGAGCAAACAGTCATAGAGCCTCGTCGTAGTGGGAGGGTTTCTAGGAACCCAGTTCGCTATGGTTTGGATGGTGAAACCAATATGGTTGTTGGTGACACTAGTGATGATGATCTTTTGTCTTTCAAACAGTCAATGGCTAGCCCTGAAAAGGAACTATGGCTCAAAGCCATGAAACAGGAAACAGAATCCATGTACTCAAATTCCGTCTGGGATCTTGTGGAAGCGCCTAGTGACTTTAGGGCCATTGGGTGCAAGTGGATCTACAAGAAGAAACGAGGTGTTGATGGAAATATCGAGACTTATAAAGCTCGATTAGTGGCAAAGGGTTATACCCAAAGACAAGGCGTGGACTATGAGGAAACTTTTAGTCCGGTAGCCATGCTCAAATCCATTCGCATCCTCCTATCCATTGCAGCTGCTCTCGACTATGAGATCTGGTAAATGGACGTCAAGACATCTTTTCTTAATGGAAAGCTTGACAAAGTCATTTATATGGATCAGCCATAAGGATTTAAAGTAGCTGGACAAGAAGGAAAAGTTTGCAAGTTGAATAGGTTCATCTATGGACTTAAGCAAGCTTCTCATTCCTGGAATCTCAGGTTTGATGAAATAATCAAAACCTATGGCTTTGAACAAAATATTGATGAGCCCTGTGTTTACCAACTGAAGGCAAATCAAATAGTGGTATTCCTGGTTCTTTATGCAGATGATATCTTACTCATTGGAAACAATGTTAAGAAATTATCAGATGTGAAGAATTGGCTGAGCACTCAATTCCAGATGAAGGATTTGGGTGAAGCAAGTTATGTTCTACGTATCTAGATCATCAGGGATATAAAGAACAAACTCTTAGCTCTATCTCAAGCAACTTACATAGATAAAGTGCTTGAACGTTTCTCAATGACAAATTCCAAGAAAGGGCGTCTCCCGTCCCGCCATGGAATTCATCTTTCAAAGAAGCAGTCTCCCTAGACTCCTGAAGAGGAAGATGCAATGAGAAAATTTCCTTACACATCTGCAGTTGGAAGTCTGATGTATGTCATGTTGTGTACTAGACCAGATATCTGCTATGCAGTGGGAGTAGTGAGCAGGTATCAGTCAAACCCAGGACCGGAACATTGGATAGCAGTTAAGCATATCCTGAAGTATTTGAGACGGACTAGGGATTATATGTTAGTCTACAAGGGTGGTGTTATGAACCCTGTAGGCTACAGTGATTCAAATTTTCAGACTGATGTCGATGACAGGAAGTCTACTTCTGGAATGGTGTTTACTCTTGGGGGATGGAGCTGTGATTTGGAGAAGCGTAAAGCAGTCTGCAATCTCAGATTCCACCATGGATGCTAAGTACATGGACGCGTCAGAAGTAGCTAAGGAAATAGTCTGGCTAAAGAAGTTCTATTTGGATCTTGGTGTTATTCTAGAAATGGATAAACCGCTTGTGTTGTTTTGTGACAATACAGGAGTGATAGGCAAGTCGAAAGAACCTCGCAGTCACAAAAGGAGTAAGCATATAGAAAGGAAGTATCATATTATTTGAGAATATGTGGCCAGGGGAGATGTGAAGTTTATGAAGATTGCAACTGAAGACAATCTTGCGGATCCATTTACAAAGACACTACCAGAAGCTACATTTGATAAGCATATCAAGTAAATGGGATTAGTAGAATTAAGGCATTAGTTTCAATTAGTGCAAGTGGGAGTTTGTTGGGGTTTTATGCCCTAATTAAAACTCAAATTCTTTGTAATCTCATTTTATTATCAATAAAAGAATAGGAATCATTTTTTGACTTAGTCAATCACTTTGCTCACATGTTTAATTTTCATGATTATTTGTTTAATAGAAACTTCTATTAAATCCCGAGCATATAACTAATCGTATTTATAGTGACGTAATCACAGTGGAATATAAATATGATTATATGTTCAAAATAAGTTAGTCCTAAGATTATTCAGTGCACATGATTTACACTGACTTGCTAATCTACGATATGATCTACTTACACATCACAGTGTTATGTTCTTTCCAGAACATTAGCAAAGTAGATAAGATCAGATGTATTTGTTACATCGGACTGGACCGATATTGACAGTTGATAAGATAAGTAAACATACCGTTATTATCTATTCTAGTCATATCATATAGTTGACCATAGGTCAATTCAATCTCAATTCTGAGTGGTTAATATTCTAACTGATTGTATTATTTGAGTTCTTTGACTTGTTCGTTACCAGCTTACCCTACGGACTAGCCCATACTTACATCTTGGGAACTCGGTAGTATAATTGAGTGGGAGTGTTAATCATAGATATGAACATCTATAGCTTCTGATAAAGAAGTGAAACGATGGTTTCCTTTTAGTTTGGTTCAAGGTGTTAAATGATAGAGATCTCATTTCAGTAATTAAATTAGTTTACTGAAATATCATTTACAAGGAACTAAGTGTTTTAAGGATAAAATACAATGAGGGGTAAAATTGTATTTTAGTTCTATCTCATTGTAGACCGTCTATAGAGGATTGAGTGACAATTATGGTTGTAACGATGGGTAATTAATAGCGTATCTATATTTTTTATAGAGCACTCTATGAATTCAAGAGTGCAATTCCGAGTCTATAGTGGAGTCACGAGGAATTAATAAGTTAGTAAATTTATTTGTTAGATTTATGATAACTTATTAGAGCTTGATTTCATAGGCCCATGGTCACCATTGTACCTTGGATAAAATCATCTAGATAGTCTCAATTAATTGATTTAATTATCAAAGTTGACCAGGTCAATTTTGGATAGTTTCACAGAGTTATGTAATTATGAGAAGAGAAGAGAAATTATGGCAGATTTATTAATTAAGATAAATTAGTATCTAAATTAATAAATAAGTTTAAATCAAGGTTCAAATTATAAATAATTAATTTGATAAAGGATTTAAATAATTATTTAATTAATTAAATCAATAGAAAATAATACAGGCCTTGATTTTAAGTCCAATGGGCTTATAATCAAATGGGAAATTTCACGGGCCTAAAGCCCATGATAATTTCGACCTAGGGCTTCAAATTTGCTATTATTTTATTAATTTTTTAATTAAATTAAATGGCCTAATTGAGTCTATAAAATGAGTGCTTAGAGAGAAGTCAAGACAGACGACAGAGAAGTTTGACAAGTCACATGTCAGATTTTCTGATAGGTTTTAGATTCTCTCTAAACACAAGTCATTTTCTAAGCCTCTTAGTTATTTTCTCTTCTTCTCTCTGTATCTATCTCATGTGTTGAGAATTGCTCACTCTAGTCTAGGTGATTCTAAGGATACTTTGGAAGACTGTGAAGATTATAGAAGAACGGTTCAATTTCTTGATAATACTCTGCGACAAAAAGGATACAAAAGTTAGAGAAACTGAAGGAAGGACTTATTCATTCCCCTGCGTATACTGTAAGTATTCTAATCATTGTTTCTCTTTGAATTGAATTTTAGAAACATGTTCTAGGCTATCTCATATTAATTTGTTTAATATTAGATATACATGAAAATAAATAAAAATCCTGTATAAGTTTTCCTAACAGTAAAACGGTGAACACAATGAGTAAAGGTTCACCCCATGCTCTATAGATGCTGCAGCTGCATGGGGACAAGGTATGCCTATGAGCTGGAATACCCCAGATGAGCATGATTTCATCATCAAATTCACCTCAACATCACTGCCTGCACCAGTTACATGAAACTCGAATTGGCCAAGGGCATAGACATTCATGAACCTTCCTTTGTCAGCATTGTTCAATACATCTGCCTCCATCAAGGTGGATAATTTGGTGGCAGTCTTCTCTGTCACACTTCGTCGTTCAAAAAACCAAGACTGTAGTGTGAATCGAATGAATTCCAAAAAATTGTAACTGGAAAGGTTCTTGCATCCTTGGTCTTGTTGTTGAAGCTTTCAGCGTAGTTGCTTGTCATTATATTATATCATTTTCCAGGAAAGAAAGGACGAGACCACTTATCAAAACCAATTCCCTCCAGATATGCAGCTATGGGAGGATCCATTCGCTTAATATTTTCAAAATTCTTTAGAAATTCGGTTTTCTTCCATGCATAGACTGCTGCCCACATCTCATTGTGACAGTGATCAATCTTGAACTTAGCTTTCACATTCATACTGATGTAATGGTAGCATGCGCCGTGGTAGGCATCAGGAAAGACAACTTCTAGAGCATGAATAATGCTAGAGTGCCTATCTGACACGAAAGTCAGGTCATCAACGTCTCCAATGGCTTCCTTCAAATTCATGATGAAGTATTTCCACGAGTTGTGGTTTTCACTATCCACCAACCCAAAAGCAATTTGATTTAAATGATTATTCACATCCAAAGCAACAACACATAGCATATGGCCACCGTACTTATTCTTCAAGAATGTGCCATCCACACATATCATAGGATGACAAAATCTAAATCCCCTCCTACAAACTCCAAGGGAAAAGAAGCAATATAGGAAACGACCATCTCTAGTGACAAAATCAGTAATTGTACCTGGATTCTTTTGCTGCAACATGTGCAAGTAAGATGGCAACTTACAATACGAATCTTCATATGTCCCCCTAACATACATAAGTGACTTCTCTCTACATCTCCATGCCTTTCCATAACTCATATCAATACCGAAATTTTTCTTCATATCCTCATTTATGTTGTTTGCCATGTAGCTGGTCCCATCAACTACGTATTTGTTCTTTATGAGGTGCCCAACGACCCATGGTGCAACATGACCTTTTTGTCGCACTTCTAGTGAGCATGTGTGTACGCTCTTGTACACTGTGATCTCAAACATGGGGGACATTGGTAGTTTTTTCCCTCTCAGTCTCCAACAACAGTCCAGATCTTTGCATGTTATATATCATACGTTAGTACCAGACTTTTTCACCGTATACTCAAAGTTATTCTTCATTGCAAATAGAGCAACTTTGCTTTTTAAATGAATCTTGTCCTCAAAAGTCTTCCCAACATATATTTCTCCCATTGGTGCACCAGATGATGAGGAATGGGTTTTAGCAGATGCCTCAATATCTTTTTTTGTAAACATTGGGGCACTCCATCTGGTGTGATCTTCTCTTGATACAATTTTCTCCCTCCACCTAGTGTTATCTTCTATCTCAGCAAGATGATTACTGCTTCTGGCAGGTGTTCAGCGTCCTTGAGTCAGGAGGTGTGCCTGTGCAAGAGGCAGTCTCGACTCTTCTTCTACTTGTTGGGCTTGGGAAATGTCTAACTCGTCATTTTAAACATCTGCACTATAATACGAGTCATCCTCAGAACCATCATCATTATCTTCAAAGAAATTTCCAACTGGATCATCATTCACATAGGGATCGTACTCATATGCCTCAAGCACACCTGTGGGACCTCTATGTCATATATCAAGCTGAATAGTAGCCATCGGATCAGTAACTGGAACAAAAGTGCCCACCTCGTTAAGATGCTTATAACTGCTACTTGCACGAGATGGATCGACATTGGTCGTGTCTTTTTTGTTCACACTAGGAGAAGGATCTGATATGACATTCTTCTTAACTGGAGTCACACATAAGGTTATCCGTTCTTTCAAACTTATTCCTAAGAATACACAAACTTGACGATCATTCCTCAATTGAACCGATGCAAATGGTTGGTTGCCGCATACGTACGACACCTCAAGTTTCAATTCACACACCTCTCTATCCACCTGAAATGTCTTGTGCAGTATGTCAAGTAGTTGCAAGTAAGTGACATCATTCTCTATTGGTATCACTTCACCTTCAACATCCTTAAAATACCATTTCCTACCATCTGTTTCCCAAACATCGTTGTAATAAACAAATACGTAAATAGTAGAACCTGAAATTAAAAAAAAAAAACACAAATACAATTAGCTGAAAAACTAGACAAAAAATCAACAAGCATGCATCGAGGATGCCATCGAGTATGCCTCGAAGACCATCGCGTAAGAAACAATACCCTTCGAGCACACCAAAAAACATAATGAAAATGCACACCATCGAGCCTGCATCGAGTAAACATCGAGCATGCATGAAAACATGCAAAATCACACTGGCATCAAACTTATATCGAAGAGGCATCGAGTAACAATCGAGCATGTATGAAAACATGCAAAATCACACTGCCATCGAGCTTATATCGAGCATTCATCGAGTAAAAATTGAGAATGTATGAATCGTGAGAATGCACATGACCATCAAGCCATCATCGAGCAAGCATCGAATAACCATCGAGCATGCATGAAATCGTGAGAATGCATGTAACGCCCTGGCTACCCCAGAACAGTTACGGTGAACGGTGGACCGGAAATTTGACTCGCTACCCGAGTCCTTTGGTCAAAAACGTGCTCTAAGTGTAATTAACAGGTTAAGGTATTAAACCAATAAAAAGGAAATGGAGATTTTCATTACAAACTGCTCTGCAGAGCTAAACAAAACATTTACAAGTGGTTCTCAGTACAAAATGGTCACTACTGTTGTAAAGTTGCAATCCCGCCGGCCTAAGCAGCAAAAATAGGGTAAACCCCCTAGTTCCTCTGAGAACGCCTTGGCCGTGGTGGTCAAGCGGCCGCATATGTACACATCACCACATCAGCTCTCCACTCAAGGCTAGGTGAGCTTTTCTTTCCCTTTACCTGCACCACATAGCACCCATGAGCCAAAGCCCAGCAAGAAAACATAACACTTTTCATAAACATTATCAAATGATTATCATTATAATCACATTGAACATAAAGCTTTCAAACAAGCGAGTGAACATCACATGATTCTAGCGGGGGAGAGTGGCTGCTAGGTAAGCCACTAGCCTCCAAGCGCTTATTTCATTGATCGACCCTCGGGGTCGGTCTGGCATTAATGCTCTTTGAGTCATTCAATGCTAATAATCGATTAGATCTAATCTCCGTTGGCTTGCGTGATACACGCTAAGGCCGTTCTGACTAATGAGTCAGCGCTACGTGACCAATGTCCAGTATCACTGCCGAACCTGACTAATAAGTCACAGCTTCACAGTTAACACTAACGCCTTTGCCAATTCTGACTGATGAGTCAGTGCAACGTGACCAGTGCCCAATACCACTGCCGAACCTGACTAATGAGTCACAGCTTCACAGTTGATACTAGCACCTTTGCCAAGTCTGACTAATGAGTCAGTACCATGCACAAGTGAGCAATATATGCTAAGCATTCTGTATTCAATCCATGTCCATATTCACACAACCAACATGCCTCACGAATATCCATGCATGTCACACTTGGGGTGCAGTTTTCTTACCTCTGGTTCGAGCTAGAATGAATAAAAGAATGACCCTGAGAACGATCAACCTTTTGGTCCTTTAGCAGTTACCTGGTCATAACCAATTATGGGATTCCATCAATAAAATGAACAATAAAAGGTTCCCAAACCAAAACCTAACCTCCGGGACCTCAAACACTACTCAACCGGGTAGTAGGTTCAATCCCGAGGCCTTAGGTTTGAATCCCCATGCTAAAAACACCTTTTTGGAAAAATTGACCTTAAGGGCCACGACCCTCCCCTGCTGCGCCGCGGCGCGCCCTTCAGACAGAAGGGGCCTCCCCTGCCAGACGCCAAGGGCCGCGGCGCCCAGCCCAGAATGGCCAAAATGACAGCACGCGAACTAAAACTTTCCCCTGTATTTTCCTCCCAAACCAGCCCTTCAAATCAGTTCAAAACCTCCTCCAAACACACAATTAAACCCCTAAACAACACTTATAACTTTCCCTCATCATAACCCAAGTAAAACACCACAAAAACTCCCCTTGATTCCAACTTTCCACACCAAAATCTAGAGCTGAAATCTTAAAACGAAAACAGAGCATACATGGAAACTAGTGGCTAAAATCTTACCTCAAGTTCAGGTTATGGTGCTCTTCCACAGTGGAACACTCTCCCAAAGTACCAAGGCCTAGCTCCTAAGCTCAAATCCTCAACAAGATCACAAAAATTCACAAGGAAGATGAAGGAAGGAGAAGGTACGGGAAGGAGAAGAAGAATTGTCTCTGTTTTACTCTGTTTATTCTACAGCCTCCAAACATCATATATATCCAAGCCAAAAGACTAAAATACCCCTAGGTCTTTTAAAGCTTCTAAAACCACTTCAAGGGTAATTTTGGCACTTTCCATTAATCCCGTTAATCATAACTAACGCTTCCCAATTCCCGCTAATCTCAATATTCTCAAACACCAATAATTCACATCCCGTTACCCTTTAATGCCCGGTAACACTCTAATCATTAAAAACACCCCGAGACTCACCCCGAGCCCCGAGCTTAAGCCCGTTATGACCAAACCGATAATTTACATCCCTTGATCGTCTCATGCCAAACGGCTCGAACAAACCCACATCATAATGTGGTCTCAAATTATATCACCAACATGCGTGCAAATAATCAATTTACCCTCAACGGGCCAAATTACCATCACACCCCTGTAATAAGAAATATGGACTCACATGCATGCATTTCACATCATATCATAATATAATCAACATATACATACATTTTACCAATTAATAACATAATTAAGCAAGTATGGCCCTCCCGGCCTACTATTCACGCCGTTAAACGCATCGGAGAATTCGGGGTATTACAATGCACATTACCATCGAGCTTGCATCGAGCAGGTATTGAGTAACCATCGAGAAAGCATGTAACTGTAAAAAAATGATGTGTCATCGAGCCTGCATCGAGCAAGCATCAAGCACAACTCAAACCCAGAAAAATTCCAAAAAACGCAGATCGACAAAAAACTAAAAAAAAAAACCAAAATTATGTGCAAATATTGCTCAGATCTATTTGAAATGCCCAAAAATTTTAAAGGAAACATCACTAGTCCAAGTATTTAAGAAAAAATTGCTTACCCATAAGTTTTTACTCCAAGATTCCTCAAAATTTACTTTGGTCTTTATCTCTACAAATGGCTTCCTCTTATGGGGTTGCTCGACTTTTGGTAGTGCATGGATCTCTACTCGTGGTGCTCTTAGTGGTGTTGTGAGGTGAGGTGAGTGAGAGAGAGTGAACCAGAGAGAGAAAGGAGGAAATGAGAAGAAGGAAAAGAAGATGGAAGAGAAGAGGGTAAGGGAATTGTGGCAAAGGCATTTTGGGAGGGGCATTTTGGGTACTGTCAAAAAATTTGGCATTATTTTGAAATGATCAAAGAGCCTAACATTTTTTTGACTTAATACCCCTCATTAAGCATAAAAATTCAATTTTTCCTTTATAAAACACATGATTCGATTGTCATTTAACAAAACACAAAAGTTGATCGAGTATTCAAACAAAACACAGATGCCAAAGTGTACGCCCTGATTTTCCCACGGGCTGATTAGCGAGCTGAGATACGGCCTAATCATGATTACCATGTGGACATCCCCAAGATCGGAGCTGCCATCGTAAGATCCTACCTCCTTAGCTCGAGGTAACCTAAGGGTTCACCAAGATTACTTAAGGACTGAGTCTGGACTCTGAAGGCCACAGGTCAAGGGAAGCATCCAGCTCGTGGTACGAGCTGGAGTTGGAGGCTGTTGTAACGCCCTACTTCCTTAGAGCCGTTACCAAGTGAGTTTTAAGACAAAACAATGTGCAATGAACTCGCTAACCGAGGTTTTTAAAACAAAAGTGTGACTAAGCAAAAGTTAAGGCTGTAATCTTTAAAAATGCGTGGTTTCATTGAAAACTTCTAGTATTTAACATTTGGGATCCCAAAATAAGGTTCGAAAACTATTTACAACTTAAAATAAGTTTACAATTGATCCGTTATTAAAATCACAAGTTATTACAGCCATTTCTCGAAAATACCCCCAACCAAACCAGCAGGGCAGGCCAAACATGTACGCGTCGCTTCATGCTCTCCGTACTCATGGCTGGTCGACTCAATCTTTGCCCTTACCTGCAACACAGAGCACCCGTGAGCCGAAGCCCAGCAAGAAAACTCATGCAGTTCATAACATATGCAAATTATACAGTTAATCATATCAGATAGTCCACAGATAAACAGGTCAACCATTAGACTTAAATGACCCGGCCATGCCGCCCCAGAAGCTTTACCAAAGCCTGGGGTCTCGGTCCTCACCGTAAGGATATCACATGTATCCATGGGGGTCCCACCCTGACTACAAGCACTTCACGTGCTAAGTGGTACTTCCGGCCCCACTACCGTTCTCGGCCTTTCGCCGTTCTCGGCTCCATTGCCGTTCTCGGCTCCTCGCCGTTTCATTCAACTATAATCACAGATAGTCTATCTCAAATAACCTTTGAACATATATCAATTCAATCAAGTCTGCATCCTAACATGTAATGCCATATAGGGTCGTGCCCTGCAATCACACTATGGGCCCATGCCCTGTCCTATGGGTGCTATAGTTTTCTTACCTTTCAATTCGATAGCTTCGATCACTTGACTCCTTGAGCACGATCCCACTCGAGCCTTAGCGCACACCTAAGCACAAACATAGGTCAAAGTCAACACCAAACCTCGAGTCCAAAACCTCGCCTCGGGACCAATCCCGAGCCCCCCGGGAAGTCCTAGATCCACAAAACAAGGTGGTGGAATCGAACCCCGAACCCTAGGTCAAAATCCATCACAAATAGCCCAAAAACCCCTTTCTGAGCACAGGGTAGCGCTACAGCGCTCAAAAGAGGGCGCTATAGCGCTACAAGTAGAACCGGAATCCCCCCAGAAACAAGGCCTAGCGCTATAGCGCCCAAAGTCTAGCACTGTAGCGCTAGTTGCAGGCAAGCAACACCAGTTTTCTTTTTCTGCGTTTTCTTTGAGCCAATCTCAACCCAAACTTCCCCAAATCTTTACCAAACTCAAAATCAAGCTTATAAACACTCTTCACTCATCCCAAGCATCCCCAAATCTCAAAACCCAAGCTCATGCATCCCAAATCTCAAGATTCACCATAGATGAACCTTAAACCCAGAAATTCAGTCAAACATCAAGTTAAAGGCTTAGAATTCATACCGTTGATGCAATTTCGACTTTGATTCAACTCCTAGACCTCCTTAGCTTTCTCTTCTCAAAGATTGCCCAGAAATTCCCCTAAGATTCCCATCAATCCAGCTTAGATACACAGCCCAAACCAGTCAAAACCCAAGACTGAAACTCTAAAAACTTACCTCAAACATTGATGTGTTCTTGCTAATCCTTGCCAAATCTTCAAGTCTAACCTTAAGATCCTTGATGCTCAGCCTATCCTAGCTCTCCACTGAGCTTTGCCCCAAGAAAAATGAAGAGAAATGGTGGGAGAACCACAAACCGATCCTTTGAAACAAAACCCCTCTGTTTTTCTCTCTTTTCTTGTTCTTCCTTTTTCTTTCTTTTCCACAGCCATAAAACTCTCTCTATCAATCCCACTAAGTATATAAAGCCCCAATATACTAATCTCTAAGAAGCCAATTGACCAAAATGCCCTCCCCATTAATTCTTAACCCTTTTGTCCACACAGGGCCATTTTAGTCATTTTACCCAATTCCCCCTAACTCCTCAAGTGTCTCTAATATTTTCCCGCTTGCTTCCCAATACCTGCTAAATCACCAAATATGTATTCCTCATTATCAAAATTAACCTCAATATATTCTCTAATTTCCTGCTCATACCCCCAGGCTTAACCCAAGCCGGGTATAAATTTCCTCCTTGACTTTCCACTAATCTGCTCTCTGGGATCGTCTCGAGTCACAAGTCACAGATACATCCACATACCAATGTGGTCTCAACAATCATCATTTATCAATACAGTTATGCCCACAATGGCCAAAATTACAATTATGCCCTTCTAACACAATCAGGGCCTACATGCATACTAATACACATAGTCATGCATCTCAAATAGTCATATAACATGCTTTAAATCATAATCATGCATTTTACTCATTAAAATCAAACATAAATTCCATTATGCCCTCCAGGCACACTAATCAAGGCCCTTAAGCCTAATTAGCGATTTTGGGTCGTTACAGCTGTGACCTTTTATAAAGTCAACCACGCAAGGTAAATGTGCATATATCAGACATCACATGTCTGATATATCCCTGACTTCTCGGACACACAGCGTGAACGTGCGTATTCAGACACCCACGACTGGGTTGGGTCGTGCGGCCCATTATCCCCTTACCTATTGATTAGACCACACTTATGTGTCAGGTTTTAGGAATTAATCATGAATGTCACAGAGTTGACATGATAGGTAAGAAGGTCACGGGATGACCTTCTTACCAACTCCCAGGTGCCTTCTCCTATAAATATGAAGACCCTGGGAGTTACAAAGGGTTGGAGGATATATTGTAAGAAATACTCTGTAAAAGAATACCCAATATATAGCAATAATACTGACTGGTGGAGTAGAAGGATTTTAACCTTTGAACCACCTAAAAAACGTATTTTGAGTCACCATTTCATTTCCAAGGTCATTTATCTATTTCGGTTCAACATAAGCACTAATCCCTTTCTCTTCTTTCTTAATTACCTGTTGGCAAAGAACCGCGTCAACAGTTTGGTGCTTTCATTGAGAGCAAGTCAGATTAGTGCTGTCGCAAACATCCAACTATGGTGACTACTCGATCCAGGCACGGTAACAAGACGGAACAGCATGATGGGCAGGAGGCTCATCATATTGCCATCCCTGGTGAACAAATTCCTGAAGTCCAACAGCGGCCAGGTAAACAGCCAGCAGGCCAAGACGACACTGGAAGTTCGGCGCCCCGGCCACCTAATCCAAACCCATGTTATTACACTGCGGTGGAGATGGAAAACGCTCAGCTGAGAAGCCAGCTAGCAATAGCTAATCAGCAGATCAAGGATGTGTTGGCCCGACTACCCCCTCTTACAACCGACGCTAACGTCGGAGAGAGGCAAGGCGAGGCTCCTAAGTCTCGCTGGGGTAACCGGTCCAGGCATAGCCGCTCGGACAGACTTCTGACAGCCAACTCCATTCCTTCATTGCACCATCGAGAGGCAAACTTCGAAGGAATGCCTAGAGCCGAACAACATCAGTACAGCCGTTCGGTCAGAACTTCAACTCCTAGCTCCCAACCAGCCTCGAGCGCTCCCAGGAGAGCTCGAGGAAATTCCAGAAGGAGATCCGGGGAGGGCTCACAGCATCAGCCCATCCCCAACAGCCGTCCTGCACCTCGTCCAGATCGCTAGGCGCGGGACCCCCAGGTTGGCAGGGCCGAAAGGCCCCCACCTAGTTTGATCCGTTCTGACGGAACCAGGATCGCCTCTCCGGTCAGGCATCCTCCATCTCCAATAAGATATCCATCTCCTCCTCGGCCCGTCCGAGATATTCCAGCCTACGGAAGTAGCAGGAGAAACCCGCCATCCGCAGGGCCTTCCCGACGTATCAGGGCGCCAAGAGAAAGCTCGGATCCTCACCACCAAAGGCGGACTCCAAGTCTCTCTAACAGGAGCTACTGGACCGGGAGTCGCCGGAGTGATCTCTCTGGCGGAGACCTGCATCAGCGTTTAAGTTCGGCACAAAGTCCTCAAACCACCCAGGGGGGCGACCTGCGGGATCGCCTTAATTCCCATAGAGGGGAGCCAGTAGGAGGTGACAGCCATGCTCGCTCAGGGGGAGCCCTGTCCGAAGTACATAACGGAGGGAATGCCCCACATAACCTATCTCAAGATAGGAGGGGCAATAACCCACCAAATATGTACAATGGGTCCGGAGCTGTTGAACAGCCCCGGAATAACCAAGGAAATCAGGACAAAACCCTCGAGCGCCTGGCTTAGATGGAGGAGCTGATGAGGAAGCTCCTGTTGGAAAAGGAGAAAGATGAATACGATTCGGGGGACGAGATGGAGCTCTTCGCCCCCAGCATAGCAGCAATGGCTTACCCACCCGGTTTGCGTATGCCGCACCTGTCCAAGTTCAATGGAGACGGAGATCCGTCGGATCATCTGGGGATGTTCAACACCCTGATGATGGCCCACAACATTGGCCCTGAGCTGAGATGTTTGATCTTTCCTTCCACACTGACTGGACCAGCCAGGCAGTGGTTCAAGCAGAGCAAAAGACAGTCAATCAGCTCCTGGAAAACTTTTTTGGCTGATTTTAAAAGGGCATTCCGAGCTTCCCAGGCTGCCCGCGTTAAGGCCGACTCTCTGGCTAACGTGAGGCAGCAGCCCGACGAAACTCTGAAGGCCTACCTGAGCAGGTTTGCGAACGTCGCTGCTCGGGCCAGAGACGCGGATGACAGCTCCAAGCTCATGGCCCTGAGAACTGAAATCCTCGTCGGAGGAGAGCTCTGGAAGGATATACAAAGGAAGGGAGTTAGCTTGGTTAACGAATTCCTTAATAGGGCCCAGGAATGGATCAACTTGGAGGAGGCCGAAGCCTCAGCTGCAGGAACCATCCAGGTCCCTGAGCAGCCCGCTGGAGTGGGGACGGAGGTCGTGGCAGCGACCCAAAATGTCACACAGAACAACCAGCTCGGTGGAGGCAAAAGAAAGGGGAATGGCGAGGGCCGCCAGCACGGCCCAAAGAAGAATAAGTCCGTAGACAAGTTCAAGCCCGTCTACGCGACTTATACAGAGCTCACCCAGTCTAGGGAGAATATCTTCCTAGCTAACTCTACTCGCCTCCCCTGGAAGAGGCCAGAGCCATTGAAGCACCAAAAGGGGAAGAGAGACACTTCCAAGTTTTGCCGTTTTCACAACGATGTTGGCCACAATACCGATGATTGTAGGCATTTGAAAGATGAGATCGAGACTCTCATCCGGGCCGGCCCCTTGGCCCAGTACGCGCGGAACAGGGTTCCAGCAAGTCGACCTGCTCCGGAAGTCCCAATCAGTCAGCCCGGGTCTCAGGTAGATCAGGACGTCCCTCCTCCCGTGATAGGATGGGAGATATCCACCATCTCTGGAGGTCCGCATATGGCTGGCACGAGCAGGGGCGCCCAGAAGAGGTACGTAAACGAACTCAAGGCGCATAACAGAGTAGAGTTCGTCCCAGAGTAACGTCTGCCAAAGCAGCAGCGATTGGAGAGACAACCGATCATTTTTACAGAAGAAGATGAGGGCCATGTCCAGTTCCCGCACAATGACCCTCTGGTCATAGCAGTTCAGCTCGCTAATCGGAGGGTTAGGAGGGTGCTGGTCGACAATGGGAGCTCGGTAAACCTCCTATTCCGGTCCACATTGGAGAAGATGGGTTTGACTGTCGCCGAGCTGAAGGCGACCTCCATGATGCTGTATGGTTTTTCGGGAGAAGGATCGGCGGCCATAGGGACGATCGAGCTGGTGATCACCCTTGGAGAAGGACCTCGGACAGTCTCCAAACTCCTCGAGTTCGTGGTCATTGACTGCTCCACTGCGTACAATGCAATTTTGGGACGACCCACACTCATAGCTTTTGAGGCCGTCACTTCCATTCGCCACCTCGCGATGAAATTCCCTACTTCCACGGGAATATGCACTGTCCATGGCGATCAGCTCGCTGCCAGGGAATGCTACAACATTTCCATGAAGGGAAAATCGAAACCCGGGCAGCTGGCAATGGCCATCCAAAGTGGTGAAGAGGAATCTCAAGAACCCTTAGCTGATCCTGAGATTGAAAAACCTCAAAGCGCCGAAGGGGAAAATATCGTCTTAAGTGAGGATATCAACCCCCGAATAGGCGAGGACAGATCCGAGCTCCAGGCTATTGAGGAGCTCAAAGAAGTAAGCATCGATCTGCAGAACCCGTCACGGATAGTCAGGCTCGGAAAAAACCTCTGTAGCGAGAGGAAAGCGGAGCTAATCAGATTTCTACGGGATAACCTGGATGTGTTTGCATGGTCACACGAGGACATGGTGGGAATTAGCCCGAGTATCATCATGCACACACTTCAACTGGATAAAAGCGTTCCTGCAAAGTCCCAGAAGCAGAGACGCCTAGGAACAACCCGGGCTGAAGCCTTAGAGGAAGAAGTAGCCCGGCTCAAGAAATGCGGCTTTATCCGTGAAGCCAAGTTTCCAATTTGGGTCGCCAACCCCGTGCTGGTCCCAAAGCCCAACGGGAAGTGGCGGACCTGCATCGACTTCTCTGACCTGAATAAAGCCTGCCCTAAGGACTGTTTTCCATTGCCAAGGATTGACCAACTGGTGGATGCCACGGCGGAGCACGAGCTCATGTCCTTTATGGACGCGTACTCAGGCTACAATCAGATCGCCATGAATCCGGCGGACCAGGAGCACACCAGCTTCATGACCCCGACTAACGTTTATTGTTACAAGGTCATGCCATTCGGGCTGAAGAACGCCGGTGCTACCTACCACAGGTTAGTAAACAGAATGTTCGCAAACCAGATTGGGAAAAACATGGAAGTGTACGTCGATGACATGCTAGTCAAGTCAAAGACCGCTGATAACCATGTTTCCGACCTGGAAGAATGTTTTAAGATACTACGGGAGTGTGGCATGAGGCTTAATCCACATAAGTGCACTTTTGGAGTCGCGTCAGGAAAATTCTTGGGTTTCATCGTCAATACCCGAGGAATCGAGGCAAACCCCAACAAGATCAGATCATTGCTCGAGCTTCCCTCACCCAAGTCGCGCAAAGATGTCCAAGGCCTGACAGGAAGGGTGGCAGCCCTCAACTGGTTTATTTCGAAGTCCACCGATAAGTGCTTGCCATTCTACAACCTACTCCGAGGAAATAAGAAGTTCGAGTGGACAGAAGAGTGTGAAAGCGCTTTCCTCGACCTGAAGGCACATCTGGCCGAGCCACCCGTATTATCCAAACCAAAAGCAGGAGAGCCTCTTTTTCTCTATCTAGCTGTCACAAAGGATGCAACTAGTGCCGTATTAGTCCGGGAAGAAGACCGGGTTTAGAAGCCAGTCTACTACATCAGCAAGAGACTTCTCGGAGCTAAGTCCCGGTACCCGTTGATGGAGAAATTGGCGTTCTGCCTTATCACAGCCTCGTGAAAGCTCAGGCCATACTTCCAGTCCCACTCAATACACGTCATGACCGATTAGCCTTTAAGGCAGGTTTTGCAAAAACCTGAAGCATCGGGACGCTTGTTAAAGTGGGCAATCGAACTCAGTCAGTTCGAGATTTTGTACACTCCGCGGACTGCTATAAAAAGTCAAGCCCTAGCCGATTTTGTAGCAGAGTGCACAGGATTCCGGGAGGATCCTGCAGAAGACTCACCCTAGGTCGCCTCGTCCCAGGCGTCGTGGAGGATCTTCGTGGATGGTTCATCCAACGAGAACGGCTCCGGAGCTGGAATCATTTTGATATCCCCTGAGGGACATAGATTCCACTCGGCGCTGAGATACGGATTCAAGGCCTCCAACAACGAGGCCGAGTACGAAGATTTGCTGGCCGGGCTTAGGATAGCCCAGGAGCTGAAGGCGAGCTCCGTCCAGTGCTTCAGTGACTCCCAGCTCGTGCTAAACCAGGTTCTGGGCGAATATCAGGCACGAGGACCCAAGATGGCTGCCTACCTAGCAAAGGTAAAACTTGAGCTGTTCGCGTTTGGGCGAGGCTCGATCGAACAGATACCTCGAGAGTAGAACGCTAACGCAGACGCTCTTGCCAAGCTCGCCACCTCTGGGGAGACGAAGACCTTGGGGTTAGTGCCGATAGAATTCTTGGAGAAACCAAGTATAGAAGAAGTCAGGATGGAGGTCGAGATGATCGACGCCAGGGCAACCTGGATGACTCCCATCCTTGAGTATCTCGTCGAGGGAAAGCTACCTGAAGGGCGTAATGATGCGCAGCGAGTTCTGTATCAGGCTCCCAGGTATACTATAGTAGGTGGGGTGTTATACCGACGTGGGCACTCCCTACCTCTCCTATGATGTGTTCTTCCAGACGAAGCAAAGACCATCCTGCAGGAGGTGCATGAGGGTTTTTGCGGAGGTCACATTGGGGGGCAAAGCTTGGCCTTAAAGGTCCTGAGGCAAGGATATTACTGGCCCACTCTGTCCAAGGACTCGATCTCATATGTCAAGAAGTGTGACAAGTGCCAGCGATTCGCCACAGTTGCCCGAGCTCCCCCAATCGAGCTGAAGATGATCTCGTCCCCATGGCCGTTTGCAGTTTGGGGGATCGACTTGGTTGGTGCCCTCCCTACTGGAAAAGGCGGGGTCCGTTACGCCATGGTGGCCATCGACTACTTTACGAAGTAGGCTAAGGCAGAACCTTTGGCAACGATAACTTCCAAAAAAGTCCTTGACTTCGTGGTTAAGAGCATTATCTGCCGATTTGGGCTGCCCAAGAAAATCGTTTCTGACAATGGGACTCAGTTCAACAGCGACCTGTTCACCGAGTTTTGTGAAAGGTACGGAATTGTGAAAAGTTTCTCCTCCGTGGCCTATCCTCAGGCGAATGGCCAGGTCGAGGCTGTCAACAAGACGTTAAAGGCGAGCCTCAAGAAGAGACTAGACGAGGCGAAGGGAGACTGGCCAGAACAGCTCCCCCAGGTTCTGTGGGCATACCGGACCTCTCATCAAACTCCTACGAGTTATACTCCTTTTCCCCTGACCTTTGGGAGTGAGGCAGTCCTCCCCGTGGAGATTAAGGTACTTTCGCATAGGGTCCAGTCATATGACCAGGACCGCAACCACGAGCTACTTTGTGCTTCCCTTGACTTGGTTGATAAAAGACGAGAGGATTCGCAACTCCAGCTCGCCCATTATCAGCAGAAAATCACTCGCTATTTCAACTCAAAAGTCAAGAAGCGCGTCTTTAGCGTTGGCGGCCTGGTCCTCAGGAGAGTTTTCTTAGCCGGTAAAGATCCCAAAGATGGAGTATTGGGACCGAACTGGGAAGGGTCATATCAAGTCATCGAGGTCATTAAAGAAGGAACTTACAAATTAGCTCGCCTTGATGGAGGGGCAGTCCCACGGACTTGGAACGCCATCCATTTGAAGAGATATTATCAATGATTCCCTTGTAAGGCCTAAAAGGCCATCTTCTATGTATTACGCAATGAGAATTAACTTTTCTTTTATGATTGTACATATTTACAAATGTAATCTAAAGTAACCACAAAAGACCCTTTCCCAGTTACTTTGGGGGGCATATGGTACCTGGATCTAACCAGGTCGCCTTAAAGACTTAGAAGTTAATTTAAATCGATTGATCGTTGTTCTTCTTAAAGAGCACGAGATATTGATAAAAAATTAACACGAACTAAGTTTTCAAATTAAGTTCCTTGATATAACCAGGTCATAAAACTTAGAAGTTAATTTAAATCGATTGATCGTTGTTCTTCTTAAAGAGCACGAGATATTGATAAAAAATTAACACGAACTAAGTTTTCAAATTAAGTTCCTGGATATAACCATGTCACAAAACTTAGAAGTTAATTAAATCGATTGATCGTTGTTCTTCTTAAAGAGCACGAGATATTGGTAAAAATTAATGCGAACTAAGTTTTTCAATATAGTAACTAAAATGCGTAGAGGCAAAAGGGAGTAAACCAATTAAAAATAAAAATTAATTGTCTTGGGGTGGAAACACCTCATGCAAAAGTTACAGCAAAAAAAAAACAAGAATAAAGAAAGAGTGGGAGCAAAACGGAAAGGCCCTAGGCTCCACCAGTTGGCCCCTTGGAGGTCACCGTCTAGCCCTGCTCAGCTGCGCCAGAGACTTCCCCGGCCTCGGAAGGTGCTTCTTTCTCGAGGCGAGCTTTGAACTTCTCCAGCAAGGGCTCCCAGACATCCGCTGCCAAGAAGGAGAAGTCGGCGTCCTGGTTATAGGCCCAGCAATGGTAGAACATGTCCTCCATGGCGGTGCCTAAAGTTGCCTGCTCGGCCTCCAGGGCGGCCGTGGCCTCAGCCTTCGCAGTGTCTAAGTCTGCCCGCGCAGCGGCGAGGGCGGCCTTGGTAGTCTCGAGCTCTTGTAGCTTGGGGCGGGCTTCTTCCAGCTCGGCCTGCGCGGCCTCCAGGGCATCCTTAGTCATCTGCAAGGAAGTCTGGTGAGTGGCCACAACTGCCTGGTGCTCACTCCTCATATCCTCGAGCTGGGCCTTGGTCCTGGCTATGCTCCGATGGAGGGCAACGGCACTCTGCAAAAACGGAGAGGCAACTGCCTTAAGAAAAAAAAAAGAGAAGAGGGAAAGGAAAAACAGGGCAAGGCATGTTAATCAAAAACCATAAAAGGGTGGGTTCAGCTTACCGTTAGGGCCATGCCCAATGAAGATTCCAGCACGCCCACCGGGCTCCTTATTTCGATGGCCCTGAGCTCCCTCTCGTTGAATTTATAGATGTGGCTGACGGCGTAGTTCGTCGTCTCATACACCGTCCCCTGGAAGGCCTCTGAAATCTTCTACAGGTCCTGGGGGTCAACCGGGATGCGCACCTCGGAAGGTGCAATTGCCGAAGCCCCGGGCTCCGCCCCTGTGTCCCGGATGAGGGCCGGAGCTCGCGGAGGGGGTGGGGGCATGCTGCTCCCCACTGCAGCAGGAGGAACAGTTTCCACGACCTGGGCGGCTGGGGGCTACTCTTTCTCCTTTGCAGGAGACTTGGTTGGGGTCCCGGCGGTTTTCTTTGAAGTTCGGAGCTTCTTCATTTTGGGCCCAGAGGCCCCGGCTGAGGAGTTCCCCCCAGCGAACGTAGCTCGCAGACTCCCTCCGGGCTAAGACATCTCTTCTGTCAAAACAAAGATATGGTTAGTACACAAGTTAGCAGCCATTCAAAAACAAAAACAAAGGGGGAAAAAGAGAAATTCAAGTATATATATATATATACACTAAAAGGGATCCTACCCCCCGAGCTAGAAGAAGAACCTATGGTTACGACCATCGGCCCCGGAGCTCCTGCGGGAGAATCTAAGTCAATTACTTCTCGAGCTAGCGCGGGTTCTGGATCCGAGGCTGGCTCAGGGCTAGACTCTTCTACATATTTCCTAAGTCCCGGAGCTACGGCACCCCTCCTGAGTGATGGCCATGACCTAAGGTTGGTCCCATACTCCTCGAATAGGATCGACCTAAAGGCTAGGGTGTTACCTACGACTACGGTATCCCTAGGGCGACTATCTTGGTAATCCAGCACGAGCTGGTCGACACAGTGGAGTAGGGTTGTATCCAGGTCCGGATCACTTCGGTGACGTTGGACAAGCTGTCTGGGATTGAACCTAGCTAGCCGGGGGTCGGCAGTGGCCCTATCTAAATTCCTAAACATGTAAGGGTTACCTTGGCCAGAAGGACCCGCGGCTGCTCCAAACCGGATCCGCTCCTCGTCCGTTCTTTGGGCGACCTCCAACGCCCACTTCCTCCTCACGAGAGGCACTTCGTCCTCCTCGTCCTCCTCATCTTCATCCCCCGCGACCTCCACCACGATGTTCCACGTATTCGATGCCTGCGCAGAATGTGGAATATGAAGAGTTCATGGGGAAGCCTAAAAGCCCCTACTGTGGCCCTACACGACGTCGTGTACCACGAGTAGGGGCTTGGGGGGCAGATGTACGCCTTGATTTTCCCACGGGCTGATTAGCGAGCTGAGATACGGCCTAATCATGATTACCATGTGGACATCCCCAAGACCGGAGCTGCCATCGTAAGATCCTACCTCCTTAGCTCGAGGTAACCTAAGGGTTCGCCAATATTACTTAAGGACTGAGTCTGGACTCTGAAGGTCACAGGTCGAGGGAAGCATCCAGCTCGTGGTACGAGCTGGAGTTGGAGGCTGTGACCTTTTGTAAAGTCAACCACGCAAGGTAAATGTGCATATATCAGACATCACGTATCTGATATATCCCTGACTTCTCGGACACGCAGCGTGAACGTGCATATTCAGACACCCACGACTAGGTTGGGCCGTGCGGCCCATTATCCCCTTACCTATTGATTAGACCACACTTATGTGTCAGGTTTTAGGAATTAATCATGAATGTCACAGAGTTGACATGATAGGTAAGAAGGTCACAGGATGACCTTCTTACCAACTCCCAGGTGTCTTCTCCTATAAATATGGAGACCCTGGGAGTTACAAAGGGTTGGAGGATATATTGTAAGAAATATCCTGTAAAAGAATACCCAGTATATAGCAATAATACTGACTGGTGGAGTAGAATGATTTTAACCTTTGAACCACCTAGAAAACGTATTTTGAGTCACAATTTCATTTCTAATATCATTTATCTATTTCGGTTCAACATAAGCACTAATTCATTTCTCTTCTTTTCTTAATTACCTGTTGGCGAAGAACCGCGTCAACACAAAGTAATATTTTTCTTATATTTATTAACGGATAAGCTATATAATTTACCAAATACTTGTATACAAATTTTCCAACTTATGTAATACTTTTGTAGCAAACTAGCCATAAGCTTATAAACGGATTGGAAGTTTCCTTATTTTGATAAATAAATTGTCTTAAACCCGATTGAGACGGAATATTCAATCATTAAAGAATAACAACGCGCACACGCCAAGTCTCCACGCGCACTTCCTTCTCTCTTTTCATCTTTTCCAAAAAAACGACGATCATTGATAACTCCACAAGCCGCTCATTCTTTCTTTCTTTTTCTTTGTCTTTCTCTTTATCTTTCACCCTTGTTTTCTCGATTACCAAACACCCAACTCTTTCCGATGGTGCCACCTGCGAGTCCCGGAGGTCCCTCCCCGCCGAATCCTCAGCTGACCCAGCAGTTCTTGAGCAACGTACTCTCCCAGCGGGGCCCCTCCGCCCTCCCTTACTCAGAAGACACCAAATGGTTGATTCGCCAGCATCTTGTGTCCCTCACATCCTCCTACCCTTCTCTAGAGCCCAAGACCGCCACCTTCACCCACAACGATGGTCGCTCCGTCAATCTCCTCCAGGCCGACGGTACCGTCCCGATGTCGTTTCAGGGTGTCACATACAACATCCCCGTTGTCATTTGGCTCATGGAGACCTACCCTCGACATCCTCCCTGCGTTTATGTGAATCCCACTCGCGACATGATCATCAAGCGCCCTCACCCTCATGTCAATCCGTCAGGTCTGGTTTCGATCCCTTATTTGCAGAATTGGGTTTACCCTAGTTCCAATCTTGTTGATTTGTCTAGGAATTTGAGTCTGATGTTTGGAAGGGACCCTCCGCTCTACTCTCAGCGTCGCCCTAATCCCAATCCCAACCCTAACCCTAGCCCAAGTCCGAGCCATGGGTCCAGTTTCGGGGCGAGTCCGAGTGGGCATTCGGTGAATTTGGGGCCGGCAGTGTCGTCCGGGTATGCACGGCCAGCAATTCCGCCGAGGGCATATCCGCCATCTCCTTACGGTAGTGGAGGTGGGTCGTTTTCTCGGCCTCAGAGCGATGATCCGACGGAGGTGTACAAGCGGAATGCGATCAATAAGCTGGTGGAGATGGTGCACGGTGACGTTACAGGGTTGAGAAAGGCCAGGGAGGCGGAGATGGAAGGGATGTTTAGTGCTCAGGGGGTTCTGAGGCAGAGAGAGGAGCAGTTGAATATGGGGGTGAAGGAGATGCAGGATGAGATGGAAGGGCTGGAGCAGCAATTGCAGATGGTTTTGATGAATGCTGATATTTTGGAGGCATGGTTGAGGGAGAATGAAGGGAAGACGAGGAGTTTGGAGAATGTTGATGTCGACGATGCTTTTGAATGCGTGGACTCACTCTCCAAACAAATGCTTGATTGTACGGCGGGAGATTTGGCAGTGGAAGATGCCATATATGCTTTGGATAAAGCTGTTCAGGACGGAGCAATACCCTTTGATCAGTACTTGAGAAGTGTGAGATTGTTGTCTAGAGAGCAGTTCTTTCACAGAGCTATGGGAGCGAAAGTTAGAGCTTCCCAGATGCAGGCTCAGGTTGCTAACATGGCCTCCAGGATTTCACAGTTTGTTTCGTGAAAGTCGCACTATGTGTGAGTTTTGCTGTTATGGAGATCACTTGCAAGCCCCACTTTCTCTGCTGAATCAAAGCGGCTGATATTATAAAAACCATTATATACTTTTGAGGTTAGATTCTTGTGAAAATTGGTATGTATTTTTTTATTTTATTACAAATTGTATGAATAGGAGAGGTAGATATCTTTTGCTGTAAGAAATATGTCATTCTGAATAATTATCGGGGCAGGACTCGATTTTTTTGGTCCTATGTCTACACATCAAATATTGTATACATTCATTAGCTTTGGTTATGGTTTTTTAGTATTTATTTCAAGCTCCATTTTTACCTTACATATTGCAAACGAAGCACCTTTGTTTTATTGTCTTCTGTTTTTCACTCTTTTGGTGTGTATTATTTAGCACCATATATATTGGTGAAAGTTGGTGTTTGCATATGAATTCTTGACCTGGCCCAAGTACTAGAATCCATTTTTAGAGAATTTTCTGGCTACAGGTAAACGCAAACATACCTTTAGGAAGCTAAGTACATTTAATTGATGCTGAATTCGATATTGATGAGGAAACTCTTTTGATATTTAGGTTCTGCTGGTTATTGCAGAAAGTAATTGCAGCTATCCAAATTTACTATCACCTTATGTGTCTTTTTTCATGTGTACATAGTTGTACTTTGTATATTTTTTACATGCTAATAGAAATTGGTTGCCGAGTAGAAAATAATGTTGGTTTAATTTTGTTTTTCTTAATCGTCTCGTTCTAGTGTTTGGCAACAGATAGTCCGGCTAAGTTTCCACATTTCTAGTTTGCACTTGACATTTCAAGCTTAAAAATGATGAGGAAAAAAAATGATCTGAATGCTAAGTGGTCATAAAGTGTACCACTAAAGAGCTCTGCATTAACATATTTATAAGTGAATTATTATAATGGATGATGAGTTCTTCCACATTTCTCTGGTAAGCATGAGAATTATTGTTACCCAACTCCAACTTACGGAGGCAATTTTTTCTACTTGGTATGCGCCTTGCATCATACCAATGCGTCTTATGCCATATTGTACACTGTACAGTTGATCTGCATGTTTGCACGGTTTTAGAAACATGTCCCAGGCCAGGAGGTCAATCAAGTTCCTACCCATTTTTAAAAGAGGGTCCTGTTTGAAATGAACGAGATGTGATTGGTTAAAAGGAATTTTCGGTACTCACTCTATTGAGCTTTGGTCATTTCTTCTCTTTCTGGATTCAATTCACCTCAACTTGAGTGTGGTTTTGTGATCATCTTTCTGTATTCATTTCACCTTAAATTGATTGTGATATGTCGTGGGAATTGAGCTTTTATTCTCTTTTTGTGCTTAACGAGATTTTTACCTTTTTTTTTCCAATTTTTTTTTTATAGAAAAATGCTATTGATCGCCAATGAAATATATCCCGAGTTTTACGATGTTTTTAATAATTTTAAATTTCTAAAGATTTTTCAACTTCTTCAATAAAATTAAAAAAATAAAAATAATTATACGTTGACTTTTTTAAACTTTATTGTTGTTAAAGGCAAAATCATGTTTTCCGGCCAAAATCAATTTTCCTACCAAAGATTTATTTTCTAGTCAAAATTTATATTTTGTAAAAGAAATTTAACTGAACCAATCAACATTATATATAAATGGTCTAATTTTTAGGTTAGAATCACTTGACTGGAAAATCTCTTTTTCTGTTAATAGTGTATGGAAAATAACAATAGAACCGCATATGAATTTTTTTTGCAATGATTGTTTAATCTCTTTACATTCATCACCAAGCCAAAGTATCATTTTTCTACATTATTGGAAATGGAACTAACTCAAAAAAAAAAAAAAAAAGCAAAAATGTGCATTGAGTTTACTTAGTTGCGTTTGGTAAAATTTTTGTTTTTAAATTATTTAAACTAAAAAATAAAAACATATTTTTGTTTTATGTTTTTTTATTTTTATAAAATAAAAATGCGTTTGGTAACCATTTGTGTTTTCTGTTTTTTTAAAATAAATATAAAATTGTGTTTGGTAACTTTTATTTTTATTTTTTGTTTAAAAAAATAAAAAATAAATAACATGTTTGGTAAATATTTTTTTTTGAAATTTTATATTTTATTTTCATTTTCTAAACTAAAAAATAAAAATATTTTTTGTGACCACTATTTATTATTTTAAAATAAAAAATAAGAAAGTTATAGTAAAAAAAGATTATATTAATAATATTCAAGTAATCTCAAATTTCAAAACTTAATATCTATCCAAGAAAGTTTACATAGTAAAATAAAAAACGTATAAACTGATAATTGTTCAAACTTAAAGTAAAGTATTAAACGAGCCATAACAATCAACTAATGTCTTTACTCAATCTCACTATCGTCGACTAGCTCTCCATATATGATCAGCAATTTCATCACGAACATGGGCCATTTTACGTATATGAGTTCTAGAAATACTGAACTCTACACTATCAGTCAAAGTTCCATCCGTGCTTTGTAAAGTAGTGGCCTGTACTTCAGAATTTCCTTCACCTCCATCAAAATATACATCTGCTTCTGCATTTGTCCTTATAAAATTGTGAATCCCACAGCAAGCAATGACAATATACTTTTGTATTCTTAGATCATATGAAGGCATTTATTTTAGGATTGGAAAGCGAGCCTTCAACACGCCGAAACACCGCTCAATGACATTTCTCAAGGAAGAGTGTCGATAATTGAAGAGCTCTTTTTTGCCTATGGGATTAAGATCTATGTACTGGCCCAAATGATACCTTTCTCCTCAATATGGTGAAAGAAAACCAGGCATGTTTGTATAGCCAGAATCAACAAGATAATATTTTCCTGATCTAATGATAATTTATGTTAGTTTTTACTTATAGATGTTTAATATAAAATAATGTCAATCAACACAATAAGTTTGATAAATACTTACCTTGGGGCGGCATTGGAAATCCATAATCTGGGTTTGTGGCACATTCTAGAAGAATCCGTGCATCATTAGCTGATCCTTCCCATCCAGGAACAACGTATGTGAACTTCATGTCAAATGAACATACACACATAACGTTCTGAGTTGTATCCACTTTTCGACCTCGATATGGTATTTGTTCATCAATTGGAACATGCGCAGAAATATGAGTCCCATCTATAGCTCCAACACAATTCTAAAATACAAAATAAATTATTATATTTTTTTTATTGAATATTGAAATAAAGGAAAAAATAATAATTCAAATTTTTGTACCTTAAAAAATGGATAGTATCTTGGATCGAATTGAATTTGTGGAGGAGTTACATCAAATGAATGTGGAGTAATTAGTTCTTTGGATAGACAACATATTGCCTTCAAAACCTTCCTAAAATAATGTGATGTGGTTGAGATGGAGTGATGAAATCGTTCAGCAACCACACGATGTCGTTCATTATGGCCAATCACAAATAAGAACATAGCCACTTGTTCTTCAATAGACAGATATCGTGAGTTCTTCAATAAATTTTTTTCTTTTAGAACACCACAAAATAATTTGAAGACATCTTTGTTCATTCTGAACAAATCATAACACCTACTCCAATGCCCGTGCAATACTTCCATAACGTATTCATGGCCTGAAAGAGCTGAATTTCTACAAGGTTGCTTAGAAAGATATAATTGATTATATTCCTCGCAAGCAAAATATAGCAAAATCTCTCCAAACTCATCATCTGAATCGTCCAGTAAATTATCCTTGTTGAACCGAGCAACGTTTAAAGACATTTTATCCTGATAGTAGAAAAAACTTTTAAATTTTACATTCAATATATAAAAATATATAAACACTCAAATTCAAAGTCAAACCATAAAACAAAATAGACAAAACAAGTCATCCAGTCAATAGCTAAACAAAGTCATCCAGTCAATATCTAACAAGTCATCCAATCAATAGCTAAACAAAGTCATCCAGTCAATAGCTAATAAAGTCATCCAGTCAATAGCTTAACAAAGTCATCCAGTCAAAAGCTAAACAAAACTAAAGTTAATAGCTAAATAAAGTCATCTTGTTCATAGCTAAACAAAGTCTAAACTTTTTCACTTCAAATTCAGCAACCAATCTATTCTTCTATGCTCTGGCATCTTTAGAAACAATGCTTTGGACATCTCGTTCTCAAACTTCTCAATAGCTTTTGCGTATACTTCTCCACTAATTCCATCAATTTGATTAAGAGCTTCAACACTCTCATCCAATAAGTAATGTGATGCAAATGTTGCCATTGATCTCTCTATCAATTCTGTCTTTCGCTTTACAGTTTCATTATATGTTGCCAGTGCATCTGCCAAAGCCGATGAGAACTTTGCTCTTTTTACTGATCGAGAGTTCGAAGTGGCTGTTGATTTACCTCTTCTTCTGCTACCATCCTCATCAAAACCACTTTCTTCATTCCTAGTAGATGGACTTATCGACGTTGCATCATCATCATTATTATCTCCATCATTAGAAGGACTTCGAGTTGAAGGATGAGCATTGGAACCAGTTGCAGTAGTATCACCAAAGATAGTGCATAATTTCTCATAAAACTTACAACCTTTCTTTCTAAATCTTTTAGCAGACTTGTTAACCTACATCAAATGAAATTATATTGATAAAATATACCAATACCTATCAAAATAAAACAAGCATAAAATCCATGTTGGGTAAGTGAGTGTGCCAAGTATGAACCAGTTTAAGCTCAGTAGAGCCACAGAGTCCGAAGCAGGTTTGTTCTTAATGGTGGAAAAAAATTGAACCACAGTCTTCAATGACATCCCAACCACTGTGAAGAGAGCCACAACAAGAGGCATACAAGGGTCTTCAGCGTTCCAAAATCAAACACCAAACATATGAATGTCCCATCTGGCCTATGACCAAAGTTCCGGTGATAACCAGCTAAAACAACATTAAACTTCTGAGTTGATAAATTACAGGCCAACCCCACTAGAGCTACCTCACCATCAGGATAAAATCGGGTTACAGGTCTCTCTCTACTCCTAGGAAGCAGCTTAAACTCACGAGTCATTGGATTACATACATAATAAACACCTCTATCAGGAATACTAGAGCAACATAATAAACCATTTCAAGAGGCTCTAATCCTGACTCTATCCTTCAGAAAATCCAACGAAAACTCAGAAACACCCAACCTATTATCAACACAAATCAAACTAGACTTTAAGTGTAAGGACTCAGAAATCTCCACCAATAACATAGGATTCTTGGTCAACCCCAGAAATCTCCACAAATCAAAAGTCGCCATTTTTGGTCAACCCCAGTTATTATCAAACAAGAAACCCAAATGGGACATGAAGAGATGAACGATTTTGGGGGAAGAGGAAGAGGGATAGAATAAAATTAAAGGAAAATCACTCACTAATCATAGTGAAACACGAAACGAAATAGGAATATATTATGCTAATTGTCAATATCTTCTTTGCACACAACATATCAGAGGAAAGAGCCACAATACACAATTTCAAAAAAACACATAAATCAAGAATCAAAAGAGGTTCAAACCAGAAAGAAAGAACAAATATGTACCTGTGAATTAAGAATATACTGAGCTTAGCTAAAATCTCAGAGTCCTGTGTCAATTATATTGAACACGAGAAAAAATAGAAGAAAATCAAAAACCCTAATCTCAAACAAAATCAGAAAAAGAGATTGAGAAGAAGAAGAAGAAGAAGAAATCGAGGGAGAGACATGAAAGAAATGGTGTACCTGAAGAAAATTTGGAGAGACTCGTGAGAAGCCATTGAAGCTTGAGGGAGGTCTGTGTACGAGCTTGAGATGGGAGAAAAAAAATTGGTTTAAAATTTTTTTGAAAGTATGAAAATGGTGTTTTCAAAATTTGGTAAATTTTAATTAAAATTTAAAAAAATTAAAAATAAGTTTAAAAAAACTTTAACTTACCGAACATGTTTTTCGGTAATGTTATCAAATTTTTTATTATTTAATCAAAAAACTGTTTAAATTTTTTTTACCGAACAGGGCCTTATTTATTCCAATACAACATTATTACCGTATTTCTTGAGCTTCTCCATAATGGGACTAGCCTCCTCTTTTGCGCACCATGAACCTCTCCACCAACTCTTTGTCTCTTTCAGACCCAACTCGGTAAATGTTCTCACCTCCTTTATGTTCTTGATCTTTGCCGCTGCATCGACCTACTCAAGCTTAATATCAAAAGTCATCTTTTCTGCTGCCTTAGTGTCACCTGATGCCGACCCAAATCCGACTGCACCTGAACTTCCCAAGTTGTGGTTAAGATTGCCGGATTGTATGTAATTTTATGGCTGAAGAGAACAGAGTAGTCGTACCTCATGAGCTTTATGAGGTCGAGGAGTTCGTCAGTGATTTGCTCGAGCTTCTAAGTTCGAGGATCACTGTCTATGGCGGCGGATAAGGAGTGAGAAAAGGGATTTGAGGTGGCGAAAGTTGGGTGAAAGACTTGGGGAGATTTTTATGGCTACAGAAGACTTGGTTGGGGTATAGGAATAGGAGCTTTGGTTGAATGGATTTCTTTTATTATCACAAATTTTCTTGGTGTTTTGATGTGCCATTCATGGCGATCTCAACCCAGTTGAGTGCATTTTTTTTAAAAAGGTCGTTTGGGGTTTAGGGGTATAGACTTTGATTTCTTATTTTTACGGATAAGAAATTGAGATGTCAACGTTGAACAATGTAAAAAATTATAAATAAAACAAAAATAATGGTGATGTTCGGTAACACTTAAAAAAATAGTTTTTTATTTAATTAATTAAAAATTTGACAATTAAATATAACCATTTTTTATAATTTTATTTTTATTTATTATTTTTAAAAATTTTAATTAAAATTCATTAAACTTTTAAAATAAAATTTTTTCACTTTCAAATTTTTTTTAAACCATTTTTGACTTTTTGTTTTTTTCCTTCTGTTCTTCAAATCATGATCTCATTTTATATTGTTAAACAAAAAATAAAAATAAAAGTTATCAAACAAATTTATTATCTTTTGTTTTTAAAAATAAAAAACAAAAATAGTTACCAAAAATATTTTTATTTTTTAAAAATAAAGAAACAAAAATAAAAATAATATTTTTATTTTTGTGTTTAAAAAATTCAAAAACAAAATTTTTACTATATTATTTAAATGAAAACGGCAAATGACAACATTTAATATTGAAAACACAAGTACACATGTTTCTTAATTTAACAAGTGTACTAATTATAAATATATACGTGCCTCGGGATAAAATTTCAATCGGGATAGATAGTTGCTCTTTTAAACTATCTTCGACGATTAATATGTAGTTTGATATCTCATCTCCTAAACATAAATTATTATTATCTTTCGCTATAGCCTATTATTTGTTTACATGTAGCGTTCTAGTATTGTCATATATTAACAAGAATTGTAATTTTATAGTTTTCTAAACTATACCGATTTTTTTTTGTTATTCTCCATTCATAATAATTAATGAAGCATATTTATAGTATTTTAGATTTTGTGTGTTTGTCTCATTACTTGTTTAGACTCTATATTTTAACAAATTTATTTTTTGGACTTTGCATTTTGTAAAATTATTCAAATAAACCCATAAATTCAATTTTGATGAACAAAAAATAGAATATGACAACAAAGTTGTCAGATAGAATGATTGCGATTTTGTTATGAGTTGTTAGTTTAGTGAATTATTTGTGATTTTAGTTAAAAATTTTTTTGAACAAAATCGGATTTAGGAGTTTATTTGAACCATTTTACACAATGCAAGGTCCAATTTTTTTTTTATCAAAACAGAGAGTTCAAACAGGTAATGAGACAAAACATAGGATCCAAAATAGTATAATCTCATTAAGATATTTACTTTACATTTGGTGCAATTTTAGAGGGGAAATTTCAGTTTCTATCCATTTTGTGGACTAATAAATCCAAAAAGTGTCACCATATTCTAACATTACAAACTTATGCTATTATTTGCTTTGTTTCTAAAAATACTCACTTCATATATTTAGCCTCCCTCTTCCTATCTTCTCTCTTCTCCATTTATTTTTTGGTTCACTCTCTCTTCTCTTGGGAGAATCACGACAGCCACCACCACATCATCATGACCACCACCAGATTTCTTTGAAAAAAACATTCACAACTTCGACACCCTTCTCTATTTTTATTATTCTTTTTTGTCTTCTCTCTTAAATTATCCATAGAGACTAAAAAATAATATCGCGTGATAGTTTTTTATCATTTAAAACTTAAATCCACTAAAAGTTCAACTAAGACACTAATTTATGCAATTAGAATTGATCTTAGCATGATTTTTTGGGTTTTTTTTGCAATATTTTTAGTTTTTTTTTTTGCGATTTTTCAGATTTGAAATGTAACAATTTCCAGAAAACTCGATATACGTCGATACAACTTTATGTCCAGCTCAATGGGCCCTTAAAAATCATGATTTTAATGAAAGAAAATGATCTACCTGGATGAAATTCGATGCAACTCTATACACCTCGTGCACCTCGATGAAACTCGATGCAATTCATTGAAAATGCTTAACTTTTCACTTGGGGTGTCTGTTTGAGGTGATTTTTTTTTTTAATTTTGATATTTTTTCGAGATCTACACGTTTGAGATATTTATTTACATATTTGGGAATTTTTATCGAGGAAGTTTGTTTTTTTCATGAAAATCATGGTTTTTAAAAACCTATCGAGTTGGGCATCGAGGAGCATTGAGTTTTATCATGAAAATCATGATTTTAAGACCCCATTGAGCTAAGCCTCGATGCAATTAATTGAAAATGCATAATTTTTCACTCGAGTGTCCATTTGAGGTGATTTTTTTTTTTAATTTGGGTATTGTTTTGAGATCTATATGTTCAAGATGTGTACATACAAATTTGGGAAGTTTAAAGGTTAAAACCATACCCAACTTTGAAAAAATTGGGATATTGTGTTTGAACTTTGTGGTGTTTTCAAGTTTTACACTTCCCAAATGTCTATATAAATATCTCAAGCGTGTAGATCTCGAAAAAAATACCTAATTAAAAAAAAAATCACCTCAAACGGACACTCGGTGAAAAGTTTTGCAATATCAATGAATTGCATCGAGTTTCATCGAGGTGCATTGAATTTCATCGAGACCGATCATTTTTTTCATGAAAATCATGATTTTTAAGGGCTCATTGAGCTGGGCATTGAGGTTTATCGAGTTTTTTTTTTTTTTTTTTGCAAATTTTTACATTTTAGATATGAAAAATCGTGAAAAAAATTACAAAAAAACCAAAAAAATCATGTCTAAATATATTCAAAATGCATAAATTTGTGTCTTAATTGAACTTTTAGTGGGTTAAGTTTTAAATCATAAAAAACTATCATGAATTTTTTTTAGTCTCCATGGATAACTTAAGAGAGAAGACAAAAGAGAGAATAATAAAAACGGAAAAGGGTGCTGAAATCGTGAATGTTTTTTTCAAATAAATTTGGTGATGATGGTGTGGTGGTAGCTGCCGTGACTCTCCCAAGAGAGATAGAGTGAACCAAGAGGGAGATGGAGAAAAGAGAGGAAGACGGTTGCTAAAAATATGAAAGGGGTCTTTTTAAAAACAAACTAAATAATAGCATAAATTTGTAATGTTAGAATATGTTGGTACTTCTTAGATTTAAGAGCACAATAACAATAAAGATAGAAACTCAAATTTATCTTTTGGAATGTAATAAGTCGTTGGCCGACCAAATCACTAGTAAAACTACAAAGAGGAATTCGAGCTGAGTTTAGGTCTTGCTATTTGAGTACGTCTCAATCTCAACTTTTGTGTTATGTGCAGAATCAAATTCTTTATTAATAAAAATTAATAACTTTAAATATTATATTTTTCTATGATAAGGTCATTTTAGTCAAAATTATATCTCACTTTAAGCGTAAAAAAAAAAGAAAAAAAAAAAGAGGTAATCATGCTGTTGTCCCAAACAAACCAAAGTTTTTTTTGGATAATGGTTATGGATTGGGTCAACAAATAAATTTCATAAGGTATGTGCCACCAGCATTATTTTTAGTCAACACAAATATTAGTATTAACTTGATATTAACGGCGCACGTTAATATATATGAGATCCAATATTAAATTGCACCGATAGCAGTACGAAAACTAATTGTAGTATCAAACACCATTTGTACCCCTTAGCATTTTTCATTTGTAAATTGTAATCCAATCACAAACGACACACTTACCACCCTAGTTAGTACAATTGCAGAAGTAACTTACATTATATTTATGTAACTAGTGAAAACTAACAGCGCTCATGTACACTACTATACACAAATTACATATCTCAGGCCAAAAACATCTCACCATTTATTTTCTTAGAAGTCTAGACTACTCTAATGCTTTTCACTTGTGCACTAGCTTAGGACCTGCAAAGAAACAAAATAAAATGGAAAGTTGTAACTTAGAAAAGAAAAATAGACAACTACAAATAAGCTCAAACTTAAAGTAGCAAATTGCAGCTGGAACTAAGTTGTGTAACAACTGAGAAACTCACATGTAACAGTAAGTGTCTATATAGATATAGAAGAATGGACTGGATTACCAATTTTTACACTCTTCTCTCTTTACAGAGGAAGAAACTCACATTTAACGGTAAATGTCTTTATAGATATTGATGAATGGACTGGGTTACTAATTCCTACACCCTTCTCTCTTTTTTGAGGAAATAAGCAAAAGTCAAGTGATACAGAATATAGTGATTAAAACAATGGTAACATTATATTAATGAATAAAAAGAGAGTATGGCTAAGATAAACGTGTGTAGACCATGCAGTAACTACTAAAAGCACTTTCAATAGAAGAGTTAAAATGTCTAATTCTTTATAATATAGAGAAAAAATGGTTAAATAGTCTTCCAATAAGTGATGTAAACTTATATTTTTTTACCTAAATAAATAATATTTCTTTATATGTAGTGAAATACTATTCATCAAGCTATAAATATTTTATTATTTTTTTTATAAACTTTTGTATATATATAAGTGCGATACTATTATATTTAATTATTTTATTTCTTAAAATAAATAAAATATATTTTTTAAAATATAATATTTAAATGATGTAGGGAAAAAATAAAGAAGTTGGTGTATGATATAATGTAAAAGTTTGAGATAAATTATAAAAAAATATGTTTTGGTGATGTATTTTGTAATACACTTTTTCTATAATATTTTTCTAAAACTCACAAAAACATCTCCCAACAGCTCCTTTATACATATATTTATAATAGCTATGTATAAACTCCAATTAATCTATATCTACATTTACATATTCTTTATATAATATTTTAATATTATTATTTTTCTTTATAAGCTTTCTCTCTCCCATTTAGTGTATATTTATTATTTCTTTTTTCTTTTTCAATTATTTTATTTTACTTTAATTAATAAAATGTGTTTAAAGATATAATATTTAAATGATGTAGAGAAATATATAGAGAAACTGATGTATGGTATAATGTAAAACTTAGGTAAAATAGAAACATGTGCGTTTTGGGAGGTATTTTAAAGAATGGAGTAGAGCATCTATTGTGAGTGCTCTAAAATCTACTGAGGTATATAGTCTGCTGATGACTGAAAGTGAAAAGCATATCATAAAGTTCATTAAGCATGATCATCTCATCAACCCTTATCTAATCTATCTAGAAACAAAAGTGCAAAGATTGGAATGTTGTAATATGCTATGTTCAATCTATTTTAAGTCCTTGAGGATTGAGGTCAAACTTCTACCTGATTTACAAGTCTATTTGAAGTCCTTGAGGATGGGGAGGTCAGAACTTTTTATAAAACCTGATATGAATAATGCTGCAAAAGAAAAAAGTCTACTCTGGTGCAATAGGTTTTACATTAAGCTTCTCTTCCTGCATGCAATAAACTTAATCAGATGTCATGAATACCTATAAAACTAAGAAACATCAATCATTTATAAACTATTTGAAGAAAACAATGTAGAAGAAAGGAATTTGAAAAGAAAGCAACAGATTAAAAGATGATGAATTCAAGAAAACTAAATTTTGCAGCAAAACCAAAAAATTGTTGTCCATAATTAAAGATTCAAATGAGATGCTTGTAATGTGGTGAGCGGCATGATAATGCTGCCGATATAACAAAGGAGAGTTTGGCTGACAAGAAAAGACAAGAACCCACTCAAAATCCCACTTTCAGAAGATAAGAACCATGTTCCACCTTAGTAGAGAACTTGTTAGCTTTCCAACACAATATAATCCTAAAACAGTTTCATTATCCTAAGATACTGTGAAATGCATGCTAAACAAGCAGAGCCTTTTGACCATTTGTTTTCTTCCCAACTTCACTCTTTTCTGTTTTCAGAAAAGTTTGTTCACTTAAATTTTTTAATAAACCAAGCAGAATATGTGAAAAGATTATGAAAAAAAAGAAGCTAAATATGAAGCTTAACCATTCTAGTACTTGGCTAGCCTGCAAAGTGGCAAAATGTGCAAGTTGACGGATGACATTGAAATTATTTTGGGCCATTGCCTCTTTATCAAATATGGCATCTGATAAAACAACCGATGAAGCTCCATTAGCTATATACTGTCCAATTGAATCTGCAAGAAGTTGAAGAAAAAAAATCAATAAAATTCAATATCAATGCAAAAATTTGCTAAGTAATAATCACATAAATCTGGATGGAGGGGTTTGGATTTGATGCAACACCACCAAAAAAAAATGGCATATGGATAGGAAGTTAATAACACGTTTTCTCCTTCCATCTTAAAGTTTGTGATGGACGCATACAAATATTGTTTCCCAACTTGTATGTTGTTGTTTGCTTTATGTGCATTAATTTTAACTTCCACATTAATAGATTCGCACCTATAGTAATGCCTTGGGAAGCAACCATTGAGATATGAGAAAAAGGCTTCTTAAGTGCTGATATGTACTGAACACCACCTAATGCTGAAACCGGATATACCTGTCTCCATAAAAGGTGAAGATTATAAACTTTAATCCATACAGATCAATATAAAATGAAATAGTAAACAATCTAATTAATCTGTGTTCAATATGCACCGTGATAAAGCAAAATTCAAGAAGTACATGACAAACTACCTTTAAGATTGACCACCCAAGTGAAAAGAGAATTTAACAGAAAAAAAAAAAAAAAAAAAAGCTCAAAACTTTTACACACCTTATGTAGTAAAGGGGTTAACGTTTTCTTTAAACATAATGGGAAAATGATAGATGACTGATGACATCTGAACCAATGTCGGCTTAACATGGCAAATTAACAAGACTCACCTTCACTATTTTGGCACCCGAATCATGCGCAGACAATATCTGTAAACCATATAGAAATGATTAAGTACACCTTGAAGGGTAAAATCACAGTTACAATCTCAAACAGAATGCAAGGTTGCAAAAAATGCTTGGAAATTAATATAAAAGCTAGATAGGATATTTATTTATTTAGTTTTATTTAGCGGAGTAATTGGAGATTTTAGTTTGTTTTGCACTATTAGAATTAGTTACCTAGTTGAAAGAGGTTTTTTTTTTCTTTCTTTCTTTTGAGTTTGGTACTTGATTTATGCTTTATTATCTATAATAGTTGTGTTCATCACTTTCAGGCTTAACAAAATTACCAAACTATTTAGGATTTCTCTGTGAAAAAAATATTTTCATTCGGTCTCTAGTCCTCTTGAAGTAATTCTATTTCTCTCTTCTTTTCTACTTTCTTCTACATCATTCATCAATAAAAATTAAGTTACAATGATAAGAGCAAACTGAGAAGACAAACATTATAATATAAGTCATACTCAATTGAAATCATGTAGAATTCTTAGAAAATGTTATTCCAAATAAATTCATACCTCTGTTGGGGTCATTGCACCAGGTATGTATAAAACTTCACCATTCCTGAAACCATCCATATCCATAACATCCTGAAGCAAGGTAGAAAACATTAAACAAACACGAATAAGTAATCCTGCTGCTACTTTCTTCAACTTCTGACATGGAAAGTCATGACAACTAACAAGTGGTGAATATAAATTAGGAAGACATATATACAATTACCTTCACCATAGCAGGACTCATGACGAATTTGGCTCCAGCGCCAACTGCCTTTTTGGCATCCTCAATATTAAGGACAGTACCAACCTGAAGAACTTATCCACTTAAAACTCATGAAACAATTCTAAGAAACATTTTCTTAGATGCAATGATGCTATTTCACAGAAAAAAAAAAGGACAGCGTTTTGATAAATTTTGAGAATGCACTTCCACATTCATATTTGGATAAGAAGGTGATATAAATCTACCAAGATTACTTAAAAGCTCTAAAAGAGATCACGGAGAAAATAGCATGTATTATATACGATTTTAGGAAGAAAAAAATGTCTCATGATCTTAGTCTCTCTATGGATTAGAAAGCAGAAGTTCTATAAATAGAAGAATCTATGTTATTTGTAAACATGATAAATGTGTTAAAAGATCATGCCTGGTTGACACAGTCTTGAGTTAAATAACATGTGACAGAATTTTCCTGCAAGAAACTACTATAATGTAAAAAAAATGCAGAAAGGGGAGGTGAAATGATTACTCCTAAGACCGTTGTGGGATAGTCATTCACCAGCTGCTGAAGAACCTGACGAAAAAAGTGAAATAATGATTATCATGCTATGTTAAAAGAAAGATATAGGTTAGCAAAACAGAGAAGAAAATAGAGAACATGGGAAGATGTAATTTTAACAACCTCAAACACACCTGGAGTTGACCGTACAATCTCCAGCTACAGAAACAGAAGGAAAAGAAATGGAAAGGAATATTAACTCATCAGTTGGTGATAATCATTAAAAAAAACTATACAAGTTTCTAACTAATCAAACACAACTATTTATAACGAAAGAAAACTGGGCTTTGGATTATGTTTCCTTAAAACTAATCACGTTATGTACTTTGATCGATTTGTATCTGCTTGATTTAAATTTCATATATTTTGTTATTTATTTATATTAACAAATTATTAATAATCATATAATCAATCTAATTATCAATCGAATATGTCTTGGCGCCGAATGGAATTCGTCACGTCACATGAAAAAATTTGTGCTCAAAATTGAAGAACTTGGATAACCACAATTTCTTTGGAGGTAAGCCACGTGGGCTCATAATTTCTTTTTTCTTTTAAAGTAACTAATTTTATTGTTATCATTCCATTTGTCCAAGGCTAGAGCAGAGTTCACATGTCAACACACTCAAAAGTTCAAATCTTGCCTAAAGTACAGAAAAATTACATTCTCTCATTTAACTCTGCAAAGAAAACTATAAAACAGAAAATAATAATAAATAACTCACCACTGTTATTCCACCACTAAGTGCAGCACGGGCAGTTTCCATTGCCAACTCTGCACTACAAGAAAGAAAGTAACTAGAGAATACAGTACGGTCCACACCACCATTGTCAACAAGATAACTTCAGAATTTCACATATTAATTTATACGAAATGCAATGCACCAACAGTAATATGACCAATTGACTAGTCAGCTTATTCTTCTTCTTTCTTCCTCCTACAATAACTGACAACAAGTAACCAAATCTCTCGTTTGATTACCAAAAAACACATGAGCAAGTTATTGGGAGTCAAGTGATTGGATGGATTAGTGGTCCGGTTTCATGAGAGTATCCCCTCTTTCATTATCTCCGAAATCACAAAATAGAAAAGAACATGTTCGTAACTGAAGCAATAGCGAGTAACAATGTATCTCAGATGAAACGACCTCTTGCAAAGGAAAAGAGAAAAGTTGATGCGAAGCTGAGAAAGGTCTTACGTATTGGCGCGAAGGCAAGCAATGATACCAGAGGTCTGAATTCGCGTCAAGGTATGGTCGGCGTGAGGAAGCCCAGGAAGGCTAATGCGAGGCCGAAGCGGTGGAGCTGTGCTTTGGGGCAGCAGACATGGCGGAGGAGCTTTCGCCTTGAGGCTGCCAAACTCCATATCCACCTGCTTCGTCTGACAAAGTGGAGGTTAGTCGGGATATTCTCCAAAAGCTATTGATATATTTTATAAAACAATTGAGTAAAACTTAAGGAGAGATTATAACTAAATAGAGTATTAATACAAAAAGATTCCAAAATAACCAAAAGTATCAGTTTTAAAAACAATAGTAATAAAAAGTTTTTAATATCTATTACATATTTAAATATATTCAAGTGATTCAAATATGAAATAAATATTTGATTTTTTACTTTGACTACAAATAAATAAATCATATCTCTTCTATATAATAAGTATAATAACTGTGTAGATAACAGAAATTTTTTGTTTTAACGATTTTTTATTTTTTTAATATTAATTTTAACGAAATATTATTATATTTAACATAATATTCTTATATTTAATGGTAGTTTGTAAATAATTAAACTTAAATAAAATAAAATAAATAATTAAAAAAATTAAAATAAAATATTTTCTAATGATAATTATTTAAAAATAATAAATAATTAAACAAATTAAAATATGATATTTTTTAAATATTTTACAATGATAATTATTTAAAAATAATAAAATCATACATTTTATAACTTAAATAAAATTTAATTAAACTTAAACACATTTATTAGAATAATATCATATTAAATGTATAATATAATCTACTGTCAATTAGTAACAAATTGATTTTTTTTTAAAAACTAGCAAGAAACTTAAATTTAAAATATACATATAATATTTAATATTACATTAAACATATAATATATAATCGCTTGTGGTCACTTCCAAATTAAAAAACTAGAACAAAAATAAACTTAAACAAAAATAAATAAATTATTTAATTAAAATATGATATTTATTTGAAATTTATATGACATTAATATAAATTTAATAAAAATAATTAATAAATTCTATAAATAAAATTAAGCAAACGTGCATATTGCACGTTGCTTGTATCTAGTAATATATATATATTTATTTTACAGTATGCATAATTATTACTATATAGAGATATATTTTCTTAATGAGGACTTAAAAAACGTATAACTAATTATATTTTAGATGTTATTTTTATTTATAACTAGCCCAAATTGGGACTAACTTTTTTTATAACAAAAAAGAGGTTATTCTTTTATAGAGTATTCTTATATAGAAGTTTTACTATAATATCTTTATAAGTGACTTTAACTGAAATTATTGGGTTCGGTTTGATTTAACATATTTTTTTTATTGTTTTCTAACCCCTTATCATCTACATAGGTAAATAGATTAAAAAATAATAATAAAGTTATCTAAATAAAGTAAATAAATTGAAAATAAAAAAAAATTAGCCATAATAAATCTCATCACATATTTTAAAATTTGATATTAAAGTATTTAAATTACTCTACCAACTATATTTCAAAAATTATTATTGTTCGTATTTTCGCCTCCGACATGTGGCAACTCACAATGACTAGCTCGGACGGTCGTAGATATCTTCGGAGTATGTTACCCCCCGAGGGCTCTTTTCGAGGCGAAGATCCTTTTACGTGAGATCGCCTGTCTCCGCCATTGGGTAGGCTATGGATACCTTAAAGTAGATTACTCTTCGAGGCTTGCCCTCGTAGCTGGAGGTTCACTAGCTCAGGCAATTAAGGCGAGGGCTCTCCTCCCCCAATCGTCTCCTAGGTCTGAGGTTTCGGTTCTCAGACCTAAGATAAAGCAACAGGTGTGAGCCAGCATGGATTTGCAACACCAGAAGATCGTATGACAACCTTTTTGAGCAATCCATCAACAGTGTTGTCGAGTGTACGACTTGACAATTCGCACTCCCACTACGCCGTCTAACATGGAGGTACTTACAGCACACCCTGACAGTACCTGGGGCATGTTCCCCATAAAGTAGATACCTTTCTGCGGTGGGCCCCACAGATCTCGCTTGGGTCGTGGTCTCTATTCAATGCAGCCCAATGCATTGAATTGGTATTAATCCCCCAAAAATGGGAAGAATGTATATTAATTACTGATGATTAATATTAATGACCCCAACCTCTATAAATAGGGTTGGGAGTCTCATTGTAAAGGGTTCGTTTTCTTAGAGAGAAAATACTTTCTACTCAGAGTATTCTAAACGCTGCCTAAGAATACACCATTGGAACTTGCCATAACAAGCTTCCAATCCTCTTAATACCAGAGACTCGTGGACTATGGTTCTTTTATAACATGAACCACGTAAAAATCCTTGTGTTCATATTACTTATTTCTTTGATCTCTCGTTTTAAGGTTGATAGCGAAAATGGTAGTCAACATTTTGGTGCTTGTTGAGTCTAGTTTTTGTTATGTTTTGGTGATGTTTTTAGTAGTCTCATATTTCGTTTTTCTTTCATTTAGTGCGGGTTTATGCTTTGTTTGTTTGTCTTTGTGAATATCAGGAAGAATTGAGCATGTGGAAGAAAATGCCAAAGAAAGGGAAGAAATAACCAAGTTTTTCATCATATTTTGATAAAGAATGGTTCTCAACACAATTTGGAAGTGTTGGTTAAATTTTGGGATGAAAACTTGAAGAATTGAGAAATCCCTTAAGAGTCACGGCATGAGCAAAGTGGAGCCGCGGCTAGGGGGGAAACAGAAGCAATGATTTTTGAGGAAATCCTTGGGCCGCGGCATGGCTACAGAGAGCCGCGGCATAGATGGGCATTTTGCCCAGAAATCGTCAATGCGGGCCGCGGCATGGCTACAGAGAGCCGCGGCATGGAAATGGCTTTTTGCCCAGGAATTTGGACACGGGCCGCGGCATAGTGTATGTAGAGCCGCGGCCCGCCTCTTTAAAATTCGAAATCTTAGGTTTTTAAGATGGGAAAAAGAAGAGAGAAAGGGGGTCCGGACGAAAGGAGAGAGGACTGATTTGGAAGGCTCAAGCTTAGAGTATTTTTACATGTTTTTCTTCTTCTTGATGTTATCTTTAATTTCTGTTGTGATTAGCACTATGGCTAGGAACTAATTTTCTGTTTAGGATGTTTAATTGAATCATTTGAATCCCTGTTATGAACTAATGCAATTTTTATATTATTCTTCTTCAATTCCATATAACCTGTTCTTATAGATTGATTATTGATTGGCCATCTTTAGTCATTTACATATGTTTTTAAGTCAAAATCTGAGAAGTGAGATTTAATTATGCTGTGGTTATATTGGACATAATTCTAATTTAGAACGAAAGTATCTGAATTAATTGTGTAACTGTTATTAAGTTGTGAAATTAATGCTATCTGTGTGGTTCAATTTACCATAGAAATATAGGAAATTGTCACCTAGGTTGAGTTTATAATTCATAGTATGATTATAGGCTGCTATATCAACTTGTTAATTGAATTAGGTCAAAAGAAGAAGAATTCACACTTTGCATTAGGGAATAATAGGGAGGATAGTTGATGAGATTAAATATCCTAATTGTTTCTCAGTGATTAAATTAAAAAGTTTTTCTATTAGTTGTTATTCAATTTTTAATTATTGTTTATGCAATTTATAGTTTCTTTTGGTGTATTTACAAAAATCAAGAATTTCAATTCATCAAATAGAACGAGAAATTAATTGACTGGTAATTGATAAATCAGTCCTTGAGGACGATACTTGGTTTTACCATTTTATTACAAGTTTGCGACTGTGTGCACTTGCATAGCAAAAACATCGCAACAAGTTTTTGGCACCGTTGCCGGGGACTGAAAATAATTATCAATATCAGTCTAATTAATTTTTATTCTAATTTGATTTTAATTTATCTTGTTTCTAATCTGTTTAGTTGCTTAATTTTTCTATCTCAGGTGAATTTTGGTATATGCGTGGCAGAAAAGGAAAATCCACACTTGTTCCTCTGAATCCCGAGATTGAAAAGTCTTGCAATCAAATCAGAAAGAACAAGAGAGAGGCCCATAATTTTGTGAAGATGGCACAGAATGACGGGGATGGCAGGAATGTTCTAAATCCAGGAGTTGTACAAGGGGTTCAGGCTCAGACCAATGCTGAAAGGAGCCTAAGAGATTATGTGCTACCCACTCTGACGGGAGTACAAAATAGTATACGCCCACCAGCTGTAGAGGCCAACAACTTCGAAATCAAGCCTGCTATTTTACAAATGGTGCAGTCCTCTGTGCAATTCAATGGGTTGCCCTCTGAAGATCCTCACACCCATTTGTCCAACTTTCTGGAGTTGTGTGGAACCTTTAAATATAATGGGGTGAGTGATGACGCAATCAAGCTTAGGCTCTTCCCATTTTCTCTAAGGGACAGAGCTAAAAGTTGGCTGAACTCTCTGCAGCCAAACTCTATTGTCACCTGGCAAGATCTAGCTCAGAAATTTTTATCCAAATTCTTCCCTCCGTCCAAGGCTGCTAAATTGAGGGGAGAGATAAATAACTTTTGCCAGAATGACGGAGAGTCACTGTATGAAGCTTGGGAACGGTTTAAGGAACTCCTGAGAAGATGTCCTCATCATGGCATTGAACAGTGGATGCTAGTGCAGAATTTCTACAATGGTTTATGTCCAACAACCAGAACTATTATTGATGCTGCAGCAGGTGGTACTTTTATGAGCAAGAGCGCAACTGGAGCTTATGAGCTGTTAGAGGACATGGCTACAAACAACCATCAATGGTTTGAGGAAAGATCATCTGGAGTCAGAAAGGTAGCTGGGGTGCATGAGCTGGATGCAATCACTGCTCTAACAGCGCAAGTAGCCTCTCTGACCAAGCAGTTACAACAGAGCAGTGTATCTGCTAATGCGGTTCAGATGGCGGTGAGGTGTGAAATGTGTGGTGGTGCTCATTCTGTCGATCAGTGCCCTATCTGTATAAATAATAACACCTCAATGGATCATGCCCAAGTTCAAGCGGTGGGAAACTTTCAAAGGCCACTCAATAATCCATTTTCCAACAACTACAATCCTGGGTGGCGAAATCATTCCAATTTTTCGTGGAAGAATAATCAAGGCCAACAACCTCAGTTTCAGGTCCAATTTCAGAATAACATGCCTCAGCCACCTATGAATCAAGCTTCATCATCACAACAGTTTAGGCCTCAACAATCAATGCCTCAACCTGAGAGGCCTAATGAACTGCAAGCTGCCTTGTTGACTCTTACTAATACTCAGACTCAATTTATGACTGAGACCAGATCCTCTATTCGGAACCTTGAGACACAGGTTGGGCAGTTGGCCAATATGCTGAATAACAGACCCCAGGGAAACTTGCCTAGTAATACTGAAGTAAACCCCAAGGAGCAAGTACAGGCAATTACTCTGAGGAGTGGGAAGCAAACTACGCAGCCTAGATCTCCACAGGCAGTGGTTCAGAATAAAGGGATGGGTGAACAGTCTGATTCAGAAAGGGTTACTGAAGACCATCAACAGTCAGAACAGAGTCCGCCAGTTGTTATTGAGCAGCCAGTTAGAGTTCCATACCCTCAGAGGCTTAGAAAGACTACACTTGATAAATAGTTTTCTAAGTTTCTTGAGGTGTTTAAAAAGCTGCACATAAACATTCCTTTTGCTGAGGCCTTGGAGCAGATGCCCAGTTATGTTAAGTTCATGAAGGAGATTCTGTCAAAGAAAAGGAGAATGGAGGACTATGAGACTGTAGCGCTCACTGAAGAGTGCAGTGCTATTTTACAAAGGAAATTACCCCAAAAGCTGAGAGATCCGGGGAGTTTCACCATACCTTGCACCATTGGCAAGTTTAAATGTAAGCACGCCTTATGTGATCTGGGGGCAAGTATCAATCTGATGCCCTTATCTGTGTTCAAAAGATTTGGTTTGGGGGAGGCAAAACCAACAACTGTCACTTTACAGCTCGCAGACCGGTCGTTAACACATCCACGAGGTATTATTGAGGATGTTCTTGTGAAGGTGGATAAGTTCATATTTCCAGCTGACTTTATTGTTCTAGACATGGAGGAGGACACAGATGTCCCAATTATTCTTGGTAGGCCATTTCTAGCCACAGGCCAAGCTCTTATTGATGTTCACAAAGGAGAGCTTAAGCTTAGAGTTCAAGGAGATGAGGTGGTCTTTAATGTCTTCAAGTCTATGAAGTATCCGGTGGCTAGTGACAGTTGCTTTAGTGTGGATGTGATAGAAAAGGCAGTCTCCAAGAGAAGGGTGAGCAGTGATGCCTTAGAGGCAGTATTATTGGGTGATGAGGGCGACGATGATGATGATGCTGAGATCAGAGAATGTGTAAACTGGATCAACTCGTTCTTACCATATTGGAAGAAGTTTCAAGAACTAGCAGATGCGACTGATAAACCACTAACCTCCATTCAGCAGCCACCGCAGTTGGAATTAAAGGTCCTCCCAGATCACTTGTGCTATGCTTATCTGGGAGAGAATGAAACTTTACCTGTCATTGTGTCTGCTGACCTGTCAAAGGTAGAATTGGAGAAACTGTTGAGGGTTCTAAGGGAGCATAAATTGGCCATTGGGTGGACCTTGGCAGATATTAGAGGAATCAGCCCATCGACAGTGATGCATAAAATTTTGTTGGAGGAGAATAGCAAGCCATCCATAGAGGCCCAGAGAAGACTCAATCCAGCTATGAAGGAAGTAGTGTTGGAGAAAATTCTTAAATGGTTGGATGTTGGGGTAATCTACCCAATTTCTGATAGCGCATGGGTGAGCCCTGTCCAAGTGGTACCTAAGAAGGGTGGAATGACTGTGGTGAAAAATGAGAACAATGGACTCATTCCAACAAGGACTGTAACGGGGTGGCAGATTTGTATAGACTACCGCAAACTCAACAAGGCCATAAGAAAGGATCATTTTCCTTTGCCTTTCCTTGATCAGATGCTTGACAGACTGGCAGGCCATAGCTACTACTGTTTCTTGGATGGGTACTCTGGGTATCATCAGATTGCTATTGCACCAGAGGATCAAGAGAAAACAACCTTCACATGTCCTTATGGCACATTTTCTTTCAGGAGAATGCCATTTGGACTATGCAATGCCCCTGCAACATTTCAACGGTGCATGATGGCCATATTTTCAGACATGGTAGACCGGTGTATTGAGATTTTCATGGATGATTTCTCTGTTTTTGGTTCATCATTCGACCTCTGTTTGGGTAACTTGGAGAACGTGCTGCGTCGTTGTGAGAAGGCAAATCTGGTGCTGAATTGGGAGAAATGCCATTTTATGGTGAAAGAAGGGATTGTTCTTGGCCATAAAATTTCAAGTGAGGGAATTGAGGTAGATAGAGCAAAAATTTCTACCATTGAAAAGCTGCCTCCTCTAGTTTCAGTCAAAGGAGTTAGAAGTTTTCTTGGTCACGCTGGGTTCTATCGAAGATTCATCAAAGATTTCTCTAAGGTGTCCAAGCCTCTCTCAAATCTGCTTATGAACGAAGTTGTCTTTGATTTTAATGATGAATGTTTGAAGGCGTTCAATTTCTTGAAAGAAAAGCTTATTTCTGCTCCAATTGTGATAGCTCCAAATTGGGAATTGCCTTTTGAGTTGATGTGTGATGCCAGTGATTACGCAGTGGGGGCAGTTCTGGGACAGCAGATTGACAAGGTATTCAGGTCTATTTACTATGCGAGTCGGACTCTAAATGATGCTCAGCTAAATTATGCCACTACAGAAAAAGAGTTGCTAGCTATCGTGTTTGCTTGTGATAAATTCAGACCATATATGATTGGTAACAAAGTGATTGTCTACACTGATCACTCTGCCATTAAATACTTGATGTCGAAGAAGGATGCCAAGCCCCGCCTGATTAGATGGATTCTTTTGCTTCAAGAATTTGACTTGGAGATTCGTGACAAGAAGGGCAGCGAGAATGTGGTGGCTGATCATCTCTCTAGACTTGAGTTGGAGGAGACTGAAAATAAGAAAGCAGTGCAAATCAATGACTACTTTCCTGATGAGCAGTTGTTTGGGGTAAGTGAGACTTTAGTTGTCCCTTGGTTTGCAGACATAGTGAACTTCTTGGTCGCTAAGATTGTGCCGCCTGAGATGTCAAAGCAGCAATTAAAGAAATTCTTTTCTGAGGTGAAACACTACTATTGGGAGGAACCTATTCTCTATAGGCACTGTGTTGATCATATTATCAGAAGGTGTGTTCCTGAAGAAGAGATGCAGTCCATTCTTAATCACTGTCATACTCAACAATGTGGAGGGCACTTTGGAGCATCAAGAACGGCGGCCAAGGTATTACAAAGTGGTTTCTATTGGCCTTCATTGTTCAAGGATGCCAATGTTTTTGTCAAGGCTTGTGACAGGTGTCAGCGAACTGGTAGCATCTCGAGGAGAAATGAAATGCCTCTACAGGGGATTCTTGAAGTGGAACTGTTTGATGTATGGGGCATCGATTTCATGGGGCCTTTTCCACCATCTTACAACAATGAATACATTCTATTGGCAGTGGATTATGTATCCAAATGGGTGGAGGCTGCAGCAACTAGAGCCAATGACGGTAAAACTGTGCTTAATTTTCTGCATAAACATATTTTTACTAGATTTGGCACTCCCCGAGCTCTGATTAGTGATGAAGGGAAGCACTTTGTGAATAAGCAATTGGATGCATTGTTGGCTCGTTATGGAGTTTATCACCGAAAAGCTTTGCCTTACCATCCTCAATCAAATGGGCAAGCTGAAGTTTCAAACAGAGAAATAAAGAGCATCCTTGAGAAGACCGTTGACAGTTCAAGGAAAAATTGGTCGAAAAAGTTAGATGATGCGATTTGGGCTTATAGAAATGCATTCAAAACACCAATAGGCATGTCTCCTTACAGGTTGGTGTTTGGTAAAGCGTGTCATCGGCCAGTTGAATTGGAGCACAGGGCATTCTGGGCTATGAAAAAGTTGAATTTTGATTGGAGTGCCGCTAGTGAACGAAGGCTGTTGCAACTGAATGAACTTGACGAGTTCAGAAATGAGGCTTATGAGAACGCCAAGATTTATAAAGAAAGAACAAAGGCTTGGCATGACAAGAACTTAATCAGAAAAAAGTTCCAACCAGGGCAGCAGGTACTTCTTTTCAATTCAAGACTGCGACTGTTTCCTGGCAAATTGAAGTCAAGATGGTCAGGGCCATTCACTGTCGTCCAAGTCTTTCCATATGGTTCTGTGGAAGTTCGGGGCAATTCAGGTGATTCCTTTAAAGTCAATGGTCAGAGATTGAAGCCATACTTGGGTGGTAGTTTTGATCAAGCGAAGTCTATCCTCCTTCTGAAGCCTCTCTGAAGAGGGGTTCAGCGTCCGGCTAAATGACGTTAACGACAGCGCTTGTAGGAGGCATCCTATGTTTTACTTGTTATTTATTTTAATTTTGTATTTGTAAACATTGGATATTTGGTTTATTTTTGGACCTTTAGAATCGTGAAAAACGTGAAAAATAAAAAAAAAAAATTTAAAAAGTCAAAAAAATAAAAAAATAGAAAATCCTTAAGGGCCGCGGCATAGCCATATGATGCCGCGGCATTGGGGGTTCCAGAGGCCCACGGTTTTTTGAAGTATAGGGGCGGGCCGCGGCATGGATGAGGAGGGCCACGGCATTGAACCCCAGTTTTCCTAGAATATCGAGGCGGGCCGCGGCATAGGTATGAGAGGGTCGCGGCATTATACCCTGGAGATTTTATGCGGGCCGCAACATGGTCAAGGTAATGCCGCGGCCCGAGTCCGAATTTGGGATAAAAAGCCCTAATTTGGCCACATTCTCACTCATTCTCACTTTCAGAAACTATTCTCCTACTCAAAACATCTTTTTCTCTCTATTTCTTGAGACTTCCATCAGCCAAGGAGATAAAAAGAAGAACTTTTGTGCCATTCAAGTAAGTGTATCTTACCTATTCTAGTGCTTTTGATTGGAGAATAGTTTGCATTGTGGTATTGTGGATTACTCTGTGCTTTTCTTGTGAGACGTTTAAGGGGTTTATCGATTGTTTATCTGGGAATTAGTGTTTGTGCTGTTGATTGTGTTAATCATAAGTTTTGGGGGAGTGACACCTAAGGAAAATTGTACTCAAAGTCTTGAAAACCTATTTGGGGGTTTTGTTTATTCTTGTTTGAAAGAAACTATGGGTCCCAAGAGAAATCCCCCTAGAGGTATCTCCTCAAAGAAAGCCTCCTCCTCGCGCACTCAACCACCACCAACACCACCTGCCCTAGCTGATTATGACACGAATTTATTTGTCAATAAGGACGCAGCTGATTTATTTAAAAAGATTCATAAGAGATCGGTGGTAAGGGAAAGGGGGTTTGAGCTTAATGAGGCCACTGCTGTACAAAACCCTGCTTATGACATGATCAAAGCTGAAATAGTACGCCGTAATTGGGGTTTCCTATGTGACTCAACTTATGTGGGCTTAGCCAATTGCTCTCAGATATATGAATTTTTTGCCAATTTCTCATATCAAGATGCAGAACAGAACAATTTTATCAGGGGTAAATTGGTGCCTACAACCTCTTATGCATTTAACCAATTACTGGGCCTTCCCTCGTTGTCTGCACAAGAGGATGAGCATTGGCAGTTGGCCCACTTTGAGGAGCCAGACTATGACGCTGTGGCTGCCGTTTTGAGTATGGAAGGGGCACGTTTCAATTATCATAATGGAAAGCCGAAAGAGTTGTACAGGTGGCAGCTAAACCCAATTGCGAAGGCGTGGGTTTATTTTGTGAGTGCGCGTTTACTGCCGACTTCTCATCTGTCTTCTATTGATAGAGAGCGCTGTTTTTTGGTGTATGCTATCATGACTCAAATGAAAGTTGATGTGGGTCGCATTATTCGCTATAGCATTCGCAACATCAGCAGGTTCACTACTACAGCTGGTGTCGCCCATGGTACCTTCCTCTCGACCCTCTGCTACACTTATGAGGTACCAGTCTACAACAGCGATCTAGTCCGGAGGCCAATGGGGGCAATAAATCAGACTATGTTTACGGCATTCCCTTCGGCCTCTCTAACGCCACCTGACTCTAGCCAGCAAAACAAGCGCAGCCGGGCTGATGCACCAGTGGACATTGATCCAGCTGAGGAGGAGGAAGCAGATGAAGCCGGTCCTAGTAACCCGCCTTTGAATTCGGAAATTGGTGGACCGATTGATGAGCACACGCAGCGCACGCATGATCGATTGGATTACCTTATTCAGCAAAATCAATACTTAATCCAATCGCATCATGCGCAAAATCAGCACTATAATGACTTCATGGTGCAGCAAAATGAGTACGGGCGAGTTCACATTGAGGAGTTGAATGCGTTAGTGACGAGGTGGACTATGAGCTCCGCTGATGAGAATTACTTCACTCCTCCGCCCCAGTACACTCCATACCAGTGGCCACCTCCACCACCTCCTCCGCCATACTGATGTGGCATCAGGTAAGTTCTCTTCCCTTGTTATTTTCTTTCTCACATTGGGGACAATGTGCATTTTAAGTTTGGGGGGAAGCTTATTTTGTTTTGTTTTGTTTTGTGCGTTGTTTAGTTTAGTTTTTAGTCTGTTGTGTTATTTTCTGTGTTGTTTAGTGTAACTGTTAAGCCATCATTCTTGTCTGTTTGTGCTTTGTCTTTGCTCGTGAAAAGGAAATTGAATTCAACTGTGTGCTTGGTTCAATTGTTTTAGAGTTTAATCTTAAAGTTTTGTGGGAAATTTGTAATATGTTTTGAAAATGCAACATTTTGGACTTTATTATATGAGTTTGACTAGGGTTGGTGGAATGATAATTTGACTTTGATAGAACTTGCATTATTTGGCCTTTGAGGCGAAATCCTTGATGACATGTGTTTAGAAAAGTGATTTAGGCAATTTTATTGGATCGATTGTGCCTTTCAAGCCAACCTTGATTTAATTATCCTTAGTTACCCTTTTTGAGCCTTAAACTTGGTTTTTGTTCTTGATTATACTATTTGAGCCTAAATTTCCTAACGTCATTATTTTTGTTTTCCTTTTCCTTTGTTATCATAAGCATATAATTTGGGGGAAAGAAGAATGAAAAATAAGAAGGAATTAGTATGATTGGAATGTATTATGATTGTACCAAAAGAAGAAAGAGAGAAGTCTTTGAAAAAAAAAAAAGAATCACTTTGTCACACTCCTCGATTATATAGATATGGAAAATCTTAAGTTTGGGGGAGTGTGATTCAGAAGAAAAGAAAAAAAAAAGAAATATATATATATATAAGAAAATGATGAAAAGTGTTGTAATCTCTCTCTCTCTAATTGTATAAAAGGGTGATTTTTGGTGTGGTGAACAGAAGTTTGGTTGATTTCAAGGTTTTTATGCTTATGGTAATGATTGAGCCTAAATGACAATTTCATCTACCCTTACTTAAGCCTAACGCTATAACCTGTGAAAGTCCTTTTGATTTCAAAACACGTGTTGTTGACATTAGTGGAGAAGGTCAAGTAATGCAAGCATATTGTAGAGTTGGTTTGTGGAATTGTCTGGAATGAGTTGAGCATATATGATAGAATCCAAGTGTTGTAGTCATTTTCATGATATATTATTGATTTCCCTAATTGAACTGTACAAATTGGACTTTAAGGCAATTGAGCTGAAATTCTGGTTATAAATATTGCAATTGAGATTTCATGAGTTTTGGCAAAGCATTGTAGATGGTAATGATGGTTTAGCTTGTTCGTTTGTGTTTGTTTCTTTTTGTTAGTTTAACTTGGTCTTTACTCGAGGGCGAGTAAATGTTAAGTTTGGGGGAGTTTGTTGAGTCTAGTTTTTGTTATGTTTTGGTGATGTTTTTAGTAGTCTTTTATTTCGTTTTTCTTTCATTTAATGCGGGTTTATGCTTTGTTTGTTTGTCTTTGTGAATATCAGGAAGAATTGAGCATGTGGAAGAAAATGCCAAAGAAAGGGAAGAAATAACCAAGTTTTTCATCATATTTTGATAAAGAATGGTTCTCAACACAATTTGGAAGTGTTGGTTAAATTTTGGGATGAAAACTTGAAGAATTGAGAAATCCCTTAAGAGCCACGGCATGAGCAAAGTGGAGCCGCGGCTAGGGGGGAAACAGAAGCAATGATTTTTGAGGAAATCCTCGGGCCGCGGCATGGCTACAGAGAGCCGCGGCATAGATGGGAATTTTGCCCAGAAATCGTCAATGCGGGCCGCGGCATGGCTACAGAGAGCCGCGGCATGGAAATGGCTTTTTGCCCAGGAATTTGGACACGGGCCGCGGCATAGTGTATGTAGAGCCGCGGCCCGCCTCTTTAAAATTCGAAATCTTAGGTTTTTAAGATGGGAAAAAGAAGAGAGAAAGGGGGTACGGACGAAAGGAGAGAGGACTGATTTGGAAGGCTCAAGCTTAGAGTATTTTTACATGTTTTTCTTCTTCTTGATGTTATCTTTAATTTCTGTTGTGATTAGCACTATGGCTAGGAACTAATTTTCTGTTTAGAATGTTTAATTGAATCATTTGAATCCCTGTTATGAACTAATGCAATTTTTATATTATTCTTCTTCAATTCCATATAACCTGTTCTTATAGATTGATTATTGATTGGCCATCTTTAGTCATTTACATATGTTTTTAAGTCAAAATCTGAGAAGTGAGATTTAATTATGCTGTGGTTATATTGGACATAATTCTAATTTAGAACGAAAGTATCTGAATTAATTGTGTAACTGTTATTAAGTTGTGAAATTAATGCTATCTGTGTGGTTCAATTTACCATAGAAATATAGGAAATTGTCACCTAGGTTGAGTTTATAATTCATAGTATGATTATAGGCTGCTATATCAACTTGTTAATTGAATTAGGTCAAAAGAAGAAGAATTCACACTTTGCATTAGGGAATAATAGGGAGGATAGTTGATGAGATTAAATATCCTAATTGTTTCTCAGTGATTAAATTAAAAAGTTTTTCTATTAGTTGTTATTCAATTTTTAATTATTGTTTATGCAATTTATAGTTTCTTTTGGTGTATTTACAAAAATCAAGAATTTCAATTCATCAAATAGAACGAGAAATTAATTGACTGGAAATTGATAAATCAGTCATTGAGGACGATACTTGGTTTTACCATTTTATTACAAGTTTGCGACTGTGTGCACTTGCATAGCAAAAATATCGCAACAGTGCTTTCATTGAGAGATTGAAGAAAGCATTCAGAACACTTACAACCATGGTGACTACTCGAAGAAACGTTACAGATGATGTGCTCCTTCCTACCGAAGTCAGAGGAGGAGAACCCAGTAGACAGCCGCCTCAGATGGTAGAGGACTATGACGAAGATGCCGAGTACGACGACATGGACCAGGGGTATTATGAGGAAGAATACCCTCAACCCATGGAAGCGGAGGAGACACTAGAGGTGTTAATGTTCCATGAGCAGGTGGCCACCCAACAACAAAAGATCGATGTGCAAGAGGGTTACATCGCCACCGTGCTTGCCATGAAGGCCACTCTTGCGGCCCAGGGGCTGCGAGTGGACCCCAATGGCAATGCACCAGCTGGGCAACCAACTGGTGTGCCACCTGCGCACCCTATTGGAGTGTCACCTATTAATGATGCTGGGGTGCCTCCCGAGCACCCGGCAATAGAGGCGCAAGATTCGCCAGCTGGGGTGCCCGCTAGGCACCCAGCAGGAGCTGGAACCCCGATGCCACCACAGGAGCATGGTAAAGGAAAGAATGACGATAATCCTACTCCGAAGTAGAAGAGGGCTCGTCAGGATCCCGAGGGCCCCCAAGTTCCTCAGCATGCTCTTCAGTAGGCTGGTAAGGTTGGCCTAGGGTCCAAGGACACCGCTAGGCTGTCAACACCCGTGGAGCTCGGGGCGTTCCGGCCCAACGCGCTCATACAAATAGCGCGAGGCCTGGAGCTGGTGTCCCCTCGGGACCTCACCAACCCCGGAGGAATAATGGTCCAGGGATCCGCTCGAGGAATGCCCTGCATAAACTGAGAATGCAGTCTCAGTATCTCGGTAAACGAAAATATCGAGTCCGATGGGGAAACCGAAGTGGCTCGTCCCGAGGATAACAGTGTGTTTCAAGGTCAAGCTGACCTGTGAGAAAACCTCAAATTCTGAAGATGCAATAAGGCAGGAGGACACGAGCCCCCCGAGAGAGGGCTATCAGACCTTAGGGATAATCTCAATCCCAAGAGAAGAGATAACCCAGCTCAGAGCATCAACCGAGATCATGACCCGCTTCGTACAGAGTTAGAGAATTTGAAGCAGATCATGCTTAGAATGCCCAGGCGGCAAGGCCACAAATCAGACTCGGAAGATGAAGAAGTGGAGCCATGTGCTCCTTATTATATTAGTTTATAATATAATATTATATTATAACGTTTTAGATTAAATAAATGTGACAAAGAGTGCCACATATTGTAATATATAATAGAGAGTTACAATATTTAGATATATGAGATATATCCAAATAATGTAACATATTTGGTGTTACAAATTTGTAACTTCCAAATATTACCCTTTATTGTGTAAATTTGGTATTACACAATATTGAGATGAATTTCATAAAGCCATTTGAGAAATGGTTGTTAGAGATATGATTTTAACCCCAATAATATGTTTTGGGGGTTACAAAATCATTTGGGAGGGTTTGGAACCGTTTGGAAAAACAGCACAAAATTTTGTGCTGAAAATGGTCAGTGGCCGCGGCCACTAATGTCTCTGGCCGCAGCCACAGGCCAAAACTGGCAATTTTTTCAGTTTTTTCAATCTTTGTTGAACGGCTCAAAAAACCCAAATAACTCCCAAATCTCATTTTTAATTCCATATTAATCCAATTAAACATTGATAACAGCCATGAGGGTTGGTGGAATTTGAAATTCAAAGGGTGTCTCTAAACTCTATAAATAGGAGCCTATAGCTCACTTGAAAGACACAACATTTCTATCCATTAGAGCACTTGGCTAGAAATACCTTGAGGCTTGATAATTCCAGAAAGCTTTTCCAATATATGAGAGAGACCCCTTAGTGCTTGAGTTAGGGGGAAATAAGCTTTTGGACAAAGGTTTTAAACCTTGTTCAAGTTGGTGATCTCCAACCCTCTTCACTTAGGTTGTGTAAGTGAGAGTTTACTTTTGGTTCTGTTCTTACATTTTATTCTATTACTTTTCTTCTTATTCTCTTGTTCTATTTACTTGTAACTTTTCTTTAGAGTTGTAATCTTTTCTTTTGTTTCAAACACCTTTACTTTACTTGTAATCTTTTGCTTAGAGTTGTATTCTCACTATTCTCTTCTTCTTCTTCTTCTTCCTTTTCTTTATTTATTTGTAATTTTCAGTTATAGAGTTGTAACTTTATTTAATCAATCAATATTTATTTGTAATCTTTTTTCTAGAGTTGTATAATCTTACCATTTCCATTGAGGCAATCTATTTTTACCTAACATTCAAAAGCTTATCCCTTGTTTGTTTCAATGAAAGGTGAGACCATCAAGATAATGAATCAAGACCTAGTGAGGTTGGATATGTTTGATGGATCCAATTGAACTAGGTGGTAAGACAAGGTAAATGTAAATATATACACTATTTTACATTATAGTGATGGGATTTTATTTCATGTATTAGCATGTTTTCATATGTTGATATATGAATAATTGTGTAGATGTTAACATGTTAATACAATATGAGATACATTGGAACATAGTTGACACATCTACTTATGAAAGAAAATGTGTAATCCTTAGAAGTGAACTTTTGAGAAGCTCTACATAATCTAGTGATAGTTAATCTTATGTGTATGCTATATGTGAGATAGTAGTACATACATTTGACATGAAAAATTATGTTTTGAGAATTTATAAAGCATGATAATTAGGTAGTATTTGACATGCCTATATATTGATTTTGTGAATCAATAGATATGTGAATTATTGTATGATATTTGTGATATACTTACAATATAATAATGAGATTCAAAATGCATGCTAATATGATGGATATATGTTGACAAATTATGTGAAATTTCTTTGAGACATAATTATGTTAATATATAAAAGTATATTGATATATACATGAGAATTATCATGACTATTATGGTGTGCCATATTATATGATTAGGGAAATTTGAGTTTTTATGCTTAATGAGGGATTCTAAGTCAAAAAATTGCTAGGCATTTAAATCATTTAAAAAAAAATGACAATTCTTTTGACAATACCCAAAATACCTCTCTCATAATTTTTCTCATCCACTTCCTCTTCTATCTTCCCTCTCTCTCCCTTAACCCATTCCTCTCAACTCCCTCTATAGAAAAAAAATCCATGGGTAAGGTAAAAATATAATAGAAATCAATGTAACGACAAATATTCCCACTTAGAACACTAAAATACTACATTTCGAACATATCTGGGCATGATTTTTGGGTTTTTTGCGATTTTTTCAGATCTGAAACTTTAAAATCTGCAGAAAATAGACGTGGTTCGATGGTGCTCGATGCCAGCTCGATGGAGGTTCGATGGTGTTCGATGTGATTCTTGCAAGAGACGTAATTTTTCACTCGGGCGTCTATTTGGGGTGATTTTTTTTTATTTTGGGTATTTTTTTAAGATCTACACGTTTGAGATGTGTATATACACATTTGGAAAATATAAATCTTGAAAAAAATGACAAATGCAAAACATACCTCATGTTCAAGATATGTTTTGGTATGTTTTCAAGTTCTAAACTTTGAAAATTTTTATGTGAACATCTTAAACGAGTAGATCTCAAAAAAAATACCCAAAATAAAAAAAAATCACCCCAAAAGGACACCCAAGTGAAAAATTATGTCACTTACAAGAATTGCATCGAACCACCATCGAGCAACCATCGAGAAACGTCGATTTTTTCATGAAAATCTTGATTTTGAAGGCCCCATCGAGGTAGCATCGAACACCATCAAGCAACCATTGAGTTGGGCATGATTTTTGAGTTATTTTTCATATCTGAAACTCTGAAATATGTAGAAAATTGACTTTGCTCGATTGTTGCTCGATGATGCTCGATACCAGCTCGATGGGGCCTTCAAAATCAAGATTTTCATGAAAAAATTGACGTTGCTCGATGGTGGTTCGATGGTTGCTCGATGGTGGTTCGATGCAATTCTTGTAAGAGACATAATTTTTCACTCGGGTGTCCTTTTGGGGTGATTTTTTTTTATTTTGGATATTTTTTGAGATCTACTCGTTTAAGATGTTCACATACACAATTTCAAAGTTTTGAACTTGAAAACATACCAAAACATATCTTGAACATGAGGTATGTTTTGCATTTGTCATTTTTTTCAAGATTTATATTTCCCAAATGTGTATATACACATATCAAACGTGTAGATCTTGAAAAAATACCCAAAATAAAAAAAAAAATCACCCCAAACAGACGCCTGAGTGAAAAATTACGTATCTTGCAAGAATCGCATCGAACACCATCAAACCTCCATCGACCCACCATCGAGCAACATCGATTTTTTCATGAAAATCTTGATTTTCAAGGCCCCATCGAGCTGGCATCGAGCACCATCGAACCACGTCGATTTTCTGCAGATTTCAAAGTTTCAGATCTGAAAAAAAATCACAAAAAAAAACCTAAAAATCATGCCCAGATGTGTTTGAAATGCAGTATTTTAGTATCTAAGTAAGGAATACTTGCTATTACATTGAGTTCTCTTATATTTTATCTTACCCATGGATTTTTTTTTCTATAAAGAGAGTTGAGAGGAATGGGTTGAGGGAGAGAGAGGGAAGAGAGAAGAGGAAGTGGATGGGAAAATTATGGGAGGGGTATTTTGGGTATTGTCAAAAGATTTGATATTTTTTTGAAATGATTAGAAGGCCTAGCATTTTTTTTTATTTATGACACCTCATTAAGCATAAAAACTCAATTCCCCTATGATTATTGAGGTGATAATAATATATATATGTATATATATATATGTTTTATCCTATATTATTGCAATGTGACGAGTTACCATTTATTTGGTAAATAAAGAGAATTATTTGAGAAATTAAAATTTCTCATTTGAGTGTTGATCATCTCAACTTATGAGATAAGAAAAGATGAACCTAAGGGGGTCACATCTTTTGATAAGTGTTTTGCTATTGCAAGAAAATGGAATAAAATGATCCAAAATTATAGGATAACATATTGATCTATAGGCTTGGAGTCTAATGAGTGGTCAAAATAAAAAATATTTGAGAATTATGTAGTGACAATAATTTTTAAATATTCAATGTCTCAATGAGGAGACATTACAAAATTGGAGAAGCAATTTTGAATCTTCACACCAATGGTGAATAATATTGAAGAGAATTTTATTCATTTTTGGTTAAAGATTGCGATATGTTTAAATTAATCTCAATGAGGAGATAATTTTTAAACCAAAGCATTATAAATCAAACTATTTAAATAAATCATTGAGGATTTATTTTCTTTGATTTAAGTGCTTAAAAATTGACATCTTCAAATTGATTTTGATGAGAAAATCAATGGATGTCAAAATGACGTTTTCAAAAGTATCTCAAAGAGACTCTTAAAAATGCACAAAAGTTGTTTAAGTGATTTTGAGATTATTTAGACAACTAAAAGTGAAATTAGTGATTATTTGCTTGAGAAATTTTCACATGGTATAATTCATGAGTGCACCGCACCTTATACACCACAACACAATGGTGTTGCCGAAAGGAAAAAATAGGACTTATCTAGAGATGATAAATTCTATGTTGGTATTTTCTAAGTTGAACTTCAACTTATAGGGTGAAGCGCTTTTAACCGCTTGTCACATTCTTAATCAAATACCGATGAAGAAAAATGAGATATCTCCATATGAGTTATGGAAAGGAAGAAAACCCAACATATGGTACTTCAAAGTGTGGGGGTGTCTTGCATATTGCAAGAAAAACAAACCTAATAGAACAAAGTTAGGTTCAAGAGCCATAAAGTGTGCTTTTGTTAGTTATGCCAATAATAGTAAAGCTTATAGGCTATTAGACTTAGAGTCTAATATTGTGATTGAATTTAGAGAAGTTGAATTTTTTGAGAATATGTTATGTGACAACAATTCTCAAGCTTCAATATCTCTAAAGGAGAATTTGTTATATGATAACAATTCTCAAGCTTCTACATCCAAAGTTGATACTCGAGAGGAGAATTCTCAAAAGGATGTAAAGCAACCCTTTGAGCCTAGAAGAAGTCAAAGGCTTAAAAATCATAAAAGTCTAGTAGTGGATGAGATAGATTCTCAACGAATTCATTCTACATGGTAGAAGGAAATAGAGAGGAAGTCATTAGGAAAATTCCTATTGTACTTCTCATTGAGGATGATCCTAAGACTTATAGAGAAGCTATGCAATCGAGAGATTGTACATTTTGGAAATAAGCCATCAATGATGAGATGGATTCCATTCTTTCCAATAACACTTGGGAATTGGTAGACCTCCCACCGGGGTCTAAGCCAATTGGGTGTAAGTGGGTATTTAGGAAAAAATACCACACTGACGGCACTATCCAAACCTTTAAAGCTAGATTAGTAGCTAAAGGGTTTAGGAAAAAAGAGGGTATCGATTTTTTTGATACCTATGCGCCTGTTGCAAGAACAACTTCTATAAGAATTTTGTTTGCTTTAGCTTCTATACACAACTTGTATGTTCATCAAATGGATGTCAAAACAACATTCCTTAATGGTGACCTCAATGAAGAGGTCTATATGGAACAACCCAAAGGGTTTGTCCTACCAAAATATGAACATAAAGTATGTAGACTTGTAAAATCCTTATATGGATTGAAACAACCTCCTAAGCAATGGCATGAGAAATTTGATCAAGCCATCATGTCTAATGGGTTTAGACATAACAATGAAGACAAGTGTTTGTATTCCAAAATTTGTAAGGGATATGTGATCATTGTTTGCTTATATGTGGATGACATGCTTATTCTAAGTAATAGCATGAAAGGGATAGAAGAAACGAAGAGGTTTATATCATCAACCTTCAAGATGAAAGATCTTCGAGAAGTTGACAACATACTTGGTATCAAAGTAAAGAAACATAGTGGGGGTTTTGCGTTAGGGCAAGCCCACTATGTTGAGAAAGTATTGAACAAATTTAACCATCTCAATGTTAAAGATGCCAATACTCCATTCGATCATAGTGTAAAACTAGAAAAGAATGAAGGAAGAGCGGTGGCTCAATTGGAGTACACTAGTGCCATAGGGAGTCTAATGTACGCTGCCCAATGTACTAGACCTGATATAGCATTTGCGGTAAGTAAGGAGTCTAATGTACGCTGCCCAATGTACTAGACCTGATATAGCATTTCTGGTAAGTAAACTTAGTAGGTTTACAAGTAATCCAAGTGTGGATCACTGGAAGACAATTGGAAGAGTCCTAGGTTATCTCAAGAAAAACAAAGGACTAAGCCTTCACTACTCCAAATTTCCTTCAATTTTAGAAGGATATACAAATGCAAGTTGGATATCCAATCTTGGGGACAACTTGTCCACAACTGGTTGGGTATTTACACTTGGTGGAGGTGCAATTTCTTGGGGTACCAAGAAACAAACCTGTATATCTCCTTCCATTATGGAAGCAGAGTTTATAGCTGGCCGAATGGTCAAGGGATCTGTTGATAGAGATTCCCCTAATCAAAGAGAATGTATCTACTATATCGATACATTGTGATAGCCAAGCGACATTGGCTAGAGCATACATCGGAGTGTATAATGGGAAGTCTAGACATATTAGTCTAAGACATGGATATGTAAGAGAATTGATTCAAAGAGGAGTCATCTCAATATCCTATGTGAGAACAAGTGAAAATCTGGTGAATCCTTTCACTAAGCCACTAACGAGAGATTTAGTGGCTGCATCATCTCGAGGGATGAGACTTAAACTCCCTAAAGAGATTCACGATTGATGGTAACCTATCTTAACACTAGTTATTCAACTAGTGTTAGGTTCAATAGGTAACAACAAGTCAATCAAGTAAATATTAGTTGTACTCAAAACAAGTCCCATATGAGATATTGAGTACTTGTGTGTTACTAAGTTGAGGGTTAAAACCGAAAGGTTTTTTAATAGAATTCAGTCTTGTGAAGACAAGTGTTTTGGTAACAAATACTGTAAGAATTATACCTATATGGACCTAGGGGTGGTGCCGCCTCTCATGAGAACTGGGAGTATTCTCAAGAACGTCCATGAATGGAAAGTGCACATGGCCATTAGCGGTGCAAATCGAGACATAGAGGTCTCAAGTGAACATCACAAAGGTGTGTGTTATCACCGATTTGTTATCATGAAAAGATGGTTCAATGCCCAGTGCAACCAAAATTTTGACAAATTTTGTGATAATTAAACTATAGTAAAGTTCAAGTTGAAAAACACTTTGCTTTATGCACTAATCCAATGACTCCTATAAGAGAGAGTTCTTATTTAATCAAGTGGGGGATATGTTATATTTTAAAATATAATGATTGATTAAATAAGTATTACAATAGATAACTATTTAATCTAGTGGGGGAATGTTATATTATTTTATAATATAATATTATATTATATTATAATATAATGTTTCAGATTAAATAAATGTGACAAAGAGTGTCACATATTGTAACATATTTGGTGTTACAAATTTGTAACTTCCAAATATTACCCTTTATTGTGTAAATTTGGTGTTACACAATATTAAGATGAATTTCATAAAGCCATTTGAGAAATGGCTGTTAAAGATATGATTTTAACCCCAATAATATGTTTTGGGGGTTACAAAATCATTTGGGAGGGTTTGGAACCATTTGGAAAAATAGCACAAAATTTTGTGCTGAAAATGGTTAGTGGCCACGACCACTGAATGTTGGTGGCCGCAGCCTATGGGATAGAGAGTAGTAGCCGCGGCCACTAATGTCTCTGGCCGCGGCCACAAGCCAAAACTAATCATTTTTTTTTTCCAGTTTTTTCAATCTTTGTTGAACGGCTCAAAAAACCTAAATAACTCACAAATCTCAATTTTAATATCATATTAATCCAATTAAACATTGGTAACAATCATGGGGGTTGGTGGAATTTGAAATTCAAAGGGTGTCTCTAAACTCTATAAATAGGAGCCTATAACTCATTTGAAAGACACAACATTTCTATCCATTAGAACACTTGGCTAGAAACACCTTGAGGCTTGATAATTCCAGAAAGCTTTTCCTATATCTGAGAGAGATCCCTTAGTGCTTGAGTTAGGGGGAAATAAGCTTTTGGACAAAGGTTTTAAACCTTGTTCAAGTTGGTGATCCCCAACCCTCTTCACTTAGGTTGTGTAAGTGAGAGTTTACTTTTGGTTCTGTTCTTACATTTTATTCTATTACTTTTCTTCTTATTCTCTTGTTCTATTTACTTGTAACTTTTGTTTCAAACATCTTTACTTTACTTGTAATCTTTTGCTTAGAGTTGTATTCTCACTATTCTCTTCTTCTTCTTCTTCCTTTTCTTTATTTATTTGTAATTTTCAGTTATAGAGTTTTAACTTTATTTAATCAATCAATATTTATTAGTAATATTTTGTCTAGAGTTGTATAATCTTACCATTTCCATGCCTGCTCCTAGATTTAGTATGGCTCTAGTAGGATATGCATGGGGCAGTGCCCACTGGATACAATCCTTTTCAGCCTGCATTCAGTGATGGAGTTGCTGCCCCCTCCCAACCTGTCGAATTTAGTCAAGCTCCCGATAGTAGTAGACGCGGGGGAAAGGCAAGGGCCGGAAGCCTAAGGGAAGTGGAACCGCACAGGCCGAGCAGGGAGTCACATCTGGCGAGAAGTATGTCTCGGAGTATTCTGAGTACACCGACTTGGTAGACTCCCGAGAGAATATCTTCAAGGCCATGGTGCAACACATTCACTATAGGAAGCCGCAGCCCATCCGGAAAGATAGGGAAAGGCGGGACCCTGGCAAATTTTGTCATTTCCATAACGACATAGGGCACCACACCAATGAGTGCCACCATCTCAAGGATGAGATTGAGAATCTCATCAAGCTGGGACACCTCCACCAATATGCTAAGGGTGGAGCGCGGCAGGCACAAACTCCTGTGCAGGACCGCTGATACCACCTGTTGCCCCACAGGTCCTAGCAGTTGCTCCTGTAGTCCCCTAACATCCAGTGGTGCAAGGACCTTCTCCGGTGAACGGGCGTGTAGGAACCATCTCGGGGGGGCCCCACTTGGGGGGCACCTCACGAAGCTCACATAACAGGTATGCGCGATCTTTGAATTACGATGATGAGGTAATGGCTTTGGCCTTGTTGCCTACCCAAATGCCACGAATGACTGAACAAGTCATAACATTCTCCAAAGACGATTCTTGGAGAGTGCATTTCCCGCACCATGACTCATTGGTGATTGAAAGCCAAATCTTCAACCAAATGGTGGCGCAAATCCTAGTAGACAATAGGAGTTCGGTGAACATCCTGTTTAAGTCAACCTTCGAGAAGATAGAGTTGACCACGAAAAACTTGTCCCTGTGTGCCTCGACACTCTACGGATTCTCGGGAGAGGCCCTCATCCCGATGGGACAAATAAAGCTCCCTGTAACGCTTGGACAGGTGACTCGCCAGGCCTTCTAATACTGAACCTTTGTGGTGGTGGACTGTTCCTCGGCATACAACGCCATCTTAGGACGACTTGCACTGGTGGAGTTTGGAGCCATCACCTCCATTTTCCATTTGTGCATGAAGTTCCCCATAGAGGCATGAATTGGTACGGCCCACAAAGACCAGAAAAAAGCGAGATAGTGTTACAATGTCTCCCTCAAAACTCCTGTGATGGTGGTGGAGGAAGGCCCCGAGAAGCCCGAGGCATACAAGCTATCCAAGAGATCGGGCCTGGCGAGTTGGACCTGAGGGTTCAAGAAGAGAGGTCCATTGAATCGATAGAGGAGGTGGATGAGGTAGTTCTTGATGCCTCCACCCCTAATAGAAAAATAAAAGTTGGGGGATGCTTGAAAACAGAAGTCCGAGAGGCATTGGTAGGCTTCCTCCGAGAAAGCCAAGATGTGATCGCATGGTCACATTCCGACATGACTGGTATTGATTCGAACATCATATGTCACACCTTGAATATTGATCCTAGCTTTGCTCCCGTTCAGCAGAAGCAACAGATGCTTAATCAAACTCGGAAAAATGTTTTCAAGGACAAGGTGGACAAGCTCATCTCCAACAGATTTATCCGAGAAGCCTAGTTGCCCAGGTGGTTGTCCAATCCTGTTCTCCTGGAAAAGCCAAATGATACCTGGAGGACATGCATTGATTTCTCGGACCTTAACAAGGCTTGTCCGAAAGACTGCTTCCCACTCCCCAAGATAGACCAGATGGTCAACGCCACATCTGGCTATGAGTTGTTGTCATTCATGGACACATACTCGGGAAATAACCAGATATCCATGCATGTTGTGGATCAAGAGCACACTAGTTTTTGAACCGATAAGGGTGTCTATTGTTACATTGTGATGCCTTTTGGGCTGAAGAATGTCAGCGCCACCTACCAGAGGCTGGTTAACAAGATGTTCAAGAACCAGTTGGGGCGTAACATGGAAGTTTATGTGGACGACATGTTGGTCAAGTCCAGGACCACCCCTGACCATGTGGGCAACTTGATTGAGGTTTTCATGGTGCTCCGCAAATTCAGAATGAAATTAAGCCCCCAAAAGTGCATATTTGGGGTTGCCTTCGGTAAGTTCCTATGCTTCATTGTCAGTTCTTGGGGAATTGAGGCGAACCTTGAGAAGATCAAGGCCCTAATCGAGATGTCATTGCTGATCATAAACATAAAGACGTTCAGAGCCTGACAGGGAGGATCACAGCTTTGAGTCATTTTGTCTCCAAGGCAACAGACAAGTGCATCCCTTTCTTTAATGTCCTTAGAAGAAGTCAGAGGTTTGAATGGTCGGAAGCATGAGAATAGGCGTTCCAATAGCTCAAGGCGCACACGAAAAATCCTCCGATCTTGTCAAAGCCAGTATATGGAGAGCCTCTCTTGCTCTACATGGTTGTCTCAAAGGATGCCATCAGTGTAACACCCTACTACTCAGGGACTATTACACTGTGTATTTTAAATAGTGCTAAACTTTCTAAACAAGTCATTTGGTCATAATCTTGTAACTAAATGAGATTAATGGTTTAGGGTTGAAAATTTTGGTCAAAGATACAAACGTTTCACTAAAACGTTTATTGTATATATATGGGATTCCAAAATACATTTAAAAGGTTAATTACAATAAAATATTGACAACCTGCCGACCTAAGCGGCAAAATAGGGTTTGACCCTAGTTCCTCTATAAACCCTCGGCCATGGTGGTCGAGTAGCCGCATATGTACACATCGTCACCTAAGCTCTCCATCTCAAGGATGGTCCAGCTTTCTTTTCCCTTTACCTGCACCATATAGCACCCGTGGGCCAAGGCTCAGCAAGAAAACTTAAACATGCTCATACACAGTTAATAACATATTTCTAAATCATAATAAGCATGTATAGCAGTAATAACCCTACTCACGCATGCATACCATTCATATAAATGACTAAAGTGTCATATGGGGCCAGTTTCCCTAGAAAAATGATCAATGCATCATACCGGGGCCCAATGCCCAAAATACATGATTATGGAATCGTACTGGGGCTAAGTGCCCAAACACACGATTAATAAATAATATTGGCTCAACGCCCTAGGATATGGGACTAATGAGTCAACCCGAGGCCATTTGCCCTGTCTTCTGTATAACCAGCCTTGGAGCTGACCCAACATACCTGGCGCTTTAGTTTTTCCTCGACCAATAGATTGGTCAAGCATATGATGCGCTCCTGGTTAGACTAAACCATATCGACCAACGCTCAGTGCGCTATTGCCACCCTTGACTCATAAGTCAATGCTTTTCGACCAGCACTCAATGTGCTAAGGTCGTCCTTTTAAAATTAGTCAATGCTTTACAACCAGCACTCACCGTGCTAATGTCGTCCTTGACTAATAAGTCAATGCTTTACGACCAACACTCACCGTGCTAATGTCGTCCTTGACTAATAAGTTAATGTTGTACGACCAGCGCTCAGCGCTATTGCCGTCCTTGACTAATAGGTCAATGCTTTATGACTAGCACTCACCGTGCTAATGTCGTCCTTGACTAATAAGTCAATGCCTTACGACCAGCGCTCAGAGCTATTGTCGTCCTTCACTAATAAGTCAATGCCTTATGACCAGCACTCAACGTTCTAATGCTGTCCTTCACTAATAAGTCAATGCTTTACGACTAGCGCTATTGTCGTCCTTGACTAATAAGTTAATGCCTTTCGACCAACACTCAACGTGCTAATGCTGTCCTAGACTAATAAGTCAATGCTTTCCTCAATTATATAATGCTAACATACATTCATCATATATCAAATATCCGGATATAAAACATTCAACATGCTTAATCAACAATAACAAGCATAATCATAATCATGCACATACTCAGGCGTTCAAGCCCTAATCATATTCCTGTTCAAGAATTCAGGCCAAGCCATAATCACATTTATCACATATTGGCTATAGTTTTCTTACCTTTAGCCCAAGCATAGGTTACCAATGAACAACCCTCGAGCAAGATCCCGGTTCCGAGCCCCTAGCGATAACCTAGTCACAACCATAATATAGAATCCCATCAATAACGAGTAAATAAAGGCTTCCAGACCAAGTCCTAGCCTTCAGGATGTCGAATCCTACTAAACCAGGTAGTAGGCTCGATCTCGAGCCCTTAGGTTTGAGTTCCCATCACTAAAAACCCATTTTTCCCATTTTTCCCATTTTGAGCTGCAGCCCCAAACCCCTAAGACACAACCCGCTTTAGTCAGGGGCCCAGCCCCTTCTTTGTCCGTATCTCGCGCCGCGGCGCGCCTACCAGACGTCGTGGCCCTAAATGCCCAACAACCTATTCTCCTCTTTCTTCAAGCCTGAGTCGTGGCGCCCAAGAACAGGGCTACGACCCGACCTCGAACCCAGCCATTTTCTCTGTTTTCCTCATTTCAAAACCCTCCATAAACCTATCCAAACATATCCAAATCCCAAAAACAAAGTTCCCAATCAACTCCATGACCCAAAAACCACCAAAACCGATGTTTCAATCAATTCAAAAACTCATCAAAACGTAAAATCCATTCAAAGCTTAAAAACTCGAAAACTCAAAACTTAAAGCTTGGATTACCTCCAATTAAGTCATTTCCCAGCTAAATCCTCTGGCTAACAAGCTTCTAATCTTTCTAGAATCATTATGACTCTAACCTTGCTTGAATCCGAGTCCTAAAACTTGGACTCACGAACACCAAATGAGAGAACGGGGGAGAGAGAGAACTGTACGTTCTTTTATTTATTCTGTCAGGTTACTTCAAGCTTAAATAACCTCAAGTAAACCCAATGCCCAGGTTACCCAAAAACATCCTCGGGGGCCAAATAGTCAAAATCCCCATAATTCCCTCCCGATCTCACTAATTCCCAATATATCGTCAAATATTTATTCCCATTACCCAAGAACTCGACAATGTACTAAATACTCAATATACCCCTTGACTCACACCAAGTCAAGTATGGGTCCCGTTGTGACTTTCCCACTAGCTTGCTCCCTAGGATCGTCTCGTGCTGAATAACCCAAATACATCTACATAATAATGTGGTCCCACACATATATCACATATATGCCAAATATACCCATAATAGGCCAAATTACAAAAATTTCCCTTTTAATCATAAATGGACCTGCATGCATATTTAATACACCTAAACATGAATATCAAGTCATATTATAATATAACTCACATAATCATATAATGATACACATACATATCACATAATCATATAATTTCCATAATTTGTCATCCTGGCCCTCTAATAAAGGCCCTAAGCCTTATTAGGTAATTTGGGATGTTACAACTATCCCTTCCTTATAGAAATTTCATCCTCGAAATTTTACCTGAATAGCCTGGGATATAGATCCCGCATATCTGATTCCAGTTCCCAGGTCGCTCCCTCAACTTTACTGTTTCTGTATAATACCTTAACCAAAGGTATAGCTTTGTTCCTCAGAACCTTGTTCCTTTTGTCTCATATCTGGACTAACTATTCCTCACAAGATAACTTAGCCTCCAATTCCAGATCCTCATAACTCAACACATGAGTCTCGTCTAACACATGTTTTCTCAACATGGAAATATGAAATACATTGTATATGGCCGACAGTGTAGAAGATAAGGCCAATCTATAGGCCACTTGACCAATCTTCTCCAGGATTTCAAATGGTCCTACAAATCTAGGGCTCAACTTGCCCTTTTCCTTAAATCTCCTCACCCCTTTCCATGGTGAGACTCTAAGGAAGACATAGCCTTTCACTAGGAACTCCACGTTTCTTTATTTGAAATTAACATAACTTTTCTGTATATTCTGAGAAGTGAGCATCCGAGCTCTAATAATTTCAATAGCCTTAGTGGTCCTCTGAACTACCATGAAACCCAAATATTTCCTCTCACTCATCTCATCCCAGTGAATGGGTGATCTACATTTCCCACCATACATCATCTCATAAGGTGTCACTCTAATAATCAACTGGTAGCTATCAATATAGGAAGACTCTATTAGAGGAAAATATTCATTCCAGGACCCTTCAAAGTCCAATACACATGCTCTCAGCATTTTCTCTAATATCTGAATACCCTTCTCTGATTTACCATCAGTCTGAGGATAATATCTTGTACCAAACTCCAGTTGTATACTCATCGTCTTCTGTAACCTTTTCCAAAACTTGGAAGTAAAGATAGGGTCCCTATCTATCAGGATAGACCTCAAAGTCCCAAGAAGGCATATTATATTTCTCACACAGAGGTCTACATAACTGCCAACTGTATTATTCATCCTTACTGATAATAGTGAACTGACTTTGTATACCGGTCCATAATGACCCAGAATGAATCATGCTGGCCCACTATCCTAGGCAGCCCCATCATGGAATCCATCGTGATGTCATCATACTTCCACTATGGAATCCTCAGAGGTTGTAATGGCCTTACTGGTTTTTGATACTCTGTCTTGACCTGCTACAAAGCCAGACACTTTGTCACGTATTCAATTACGTCCCTCTCCATCACAGGCCACCATTATAAAGCTTTCATATCTTGGTACATCTTCATGGTGCCTGGATGAAAAGAATAAGGGGTAGAATGAGATTCATCCAGAATCTCCCATTTAATCCCAGTGTCCATCGGATCCCAAGTCTGATCCTTATACCTTAATAAACTCATACCTGATACTACATAGTCTTTATCTAATCCAGCTAAGACATCCCCCTCAATCCTTCCCATCTGTGGATCACTCAACTATTTTTCCTTTGATCATCTCTAAAAGAGTAAACTCAAGCATAATGTTGGCCAACTGGTCTACCAGTAACTTTGCTCTAGTTCTGGTCATATCTTTCAACTAACATGACGCATAGGCAATGTAACGACCCAAATTCGCTAATAAGGCTTAAGGGCCTTGATTAGTGTGCCTGAAGGGGATAATGGGAATTATGTGTAGTTTTAATGATTAAGATGCATGATTATGATTTAAAGCATGTTATATGACTATTTGAATATTTGAGATGCATGATTAAGTGTATTAGTATGCATGTAGGCTCTGATTAGGTTAGAGGGGCATAATCGTAACTTTGGCTATTATGGGCATAATTGTATTGATATATGTGATAATTTTCGAGACCACATTATTATGTGGATATATCTGCGATCTGTGACTCGAGACGATCCTAGTGAGCAAAGTAGCGAAAAAGTCATGGCGAGGATTTATACCCGGCTCGGGGTGAGCTTAGGGGTATAAATGGGAATTTAGTGAATATACTGGAGTCTATCTGGACATTGGGGGAAATATTATTGGTGATTAATTAGGTATCGGGAATTAAGCGGGAAATATTAGAGACACTCGGGGAATTAGCGGGAATTGGGTAAAATGACTAAAATGCCCTTAAGTGGATTAAAGGGTTTAGACTTAATAGGGAGGGCATAATAGTCATTTGGCTTACAGAAGTTAAGTAATACCAAGGCTTTATGTTAGTGGGAATTATAGAGAAGTGTGGAAGTCTGAAAAAGAAGGAAAAGGAAAGGAAAAGAAAGAGAGGAAAACAGAGAGAGTTCTCTAGGTCGGTTTATATTTCCTTCACCTGTTTCTTGAGGATTTTTGGAGTAAAGCTCAGAGGAGAGCTGGGATAAACTAAGCATCAAGGATCCTAACCTAGGATTGAGAAATTGGCAGAGGTTTAGCAAGAGTTCATCAACACTTGAGGTAAGACTTTAGAGTTCTTCAGTCTTTGTTTTTGGTTTTTGAGCTATGGTGTTTAAGCTGAGTTGGATGGAACTTTAGGGAATTCAGGCCTAAGGCTGAGGAGGAGCAAGCCAAGGAAGTCTTGAGGCAACTTGTGGTTGAAATTCCACCAAAGGTATAAACCCTTAACTCCAACTTTGTTGTTCAGCTGGTTTTTACTGAGTTTTAGAGCTTAGGAGTGGCTATGGTGAATTCTGAGTTTGGGGATGCATGTGCTTGGGTTCCAGGTATTTGGGGTGCTTGGGATGAGTGGAGTATGGTCATAGGGTTGTTTTTGAGGTTGGGGAAAATTTGGAAGAGTTTTGGTTGAGGTTGGTTCGAGAAAATCGCATAAGGGAAAAAACTGGTGTTGGCCTGTCTGTGACTAGCGCTATAGCGCTAGCCTTTGGGCGCTGTAGCGCTAGGCCAAGTTTGCTGATGGTGTTTTGTTTCTGTTTGTAGCGCTGTAGCGCCCTCCCATGAGTGCTGTAGCGCTACCCTGCCTTCTGAAGGGGATTTTAGGGTTATTTGCAAGGGCTTTTGACCTAGGGTTTGGGGTTTGATTCCACCACCTTGTTTGGTGGAACTAGGACTTCCCGGGGGCTCGGGATTGGCCCCGAGGCTAAGTTTTGAACTTGAGGATTGATTATGACTTTGGCCCATGATTGTGTTTAGGTGAGCGCTAGGGCTCGAGGGGGATCGTGCTCAAGGAGTCGAGGGATCAAAGCTAGTGAATTGAAAGGTAAGAAAACTGCACCTGGTTATATGTTTGTGATGGGACTAAGTGCTCCCGATACTTGTATCGTGTCAATGATGGTATTACGCCATGGGACATGTAAAAGCGGCCTAAGAGTGACGTACATAGTATTTGCGCACAGGGCGCGACTTGGCCACTGGTAGTCGAGAATATTCACTGAGCTCGGTTTAAGCGTGCCGGAGTCAGTGGGATAACGGAGGGAGCAGCCTGAGAGCCCTAGCCCTAGTTATCATTTGTGCAGTGATATGAAATATGAATTGATATGCTTAGTGTGTTGAATACTTGGACATACTGAATGATTATATGTTTGAGAACCTGTGATGCAATGTGAGATATGAACTTGTCTGTTGATTGCTTATGCTCTGTTGTTGTGTTTTCTTGCTGGGCCTTGGCTCACGGGTGCTACGTTGTGCAGGTAAAGGCAAAGGCAAACTGGACCAGGCCTAAGATGGAGAGCTCCGAGGTGGAATGTACATAGCCAGTTGTTCGATCGCCATGTTCGAGAAGTGGATCAGGACAGGGATTACCTAATTGTCTGTTTTGCCTTAATATGGTATGATATTGTGTATAAACCTTGTGTCTTTTGTAAATAGTCTTTAAACTTAATATTTTTTGGGATCCCGTGTAAACAGATGATGCTTCTTAATGAAAATGTGGCTTTTGAGACCAAACCATTTTAAACCCTAGTTCCTTTATAGTTTCAGTAACACGATTTTAATTAAATGACTTGATTAGCAAGTCTGGCACCTTATAAACACACATTGCAGCGGTCTTGGCTATCCACGGCGTTACAGGCAATCAACTTTTTCTGTCAATGGGGTAACAATCTGTAACGTCCCACATCACTATGGTTGCTTCTTGGAATGACGAATCACATGTTTTTGGGGAAAAATTCCTAGGAGGTCACCCATCATGAGACTACTCTAGGTCAAGCACGCTTAACTTTGGAGTTCTTAAGTGATGGGCTACCGAAAAGAAGATGCATCTTGTTGGCATAGGTGGTACCCATCAACCCATTTAATCCCTCTTCAACTGTGTAGTCCTATACCTACAAAGTCTTAGAATCATCACACTTGACCTTCCCCAGGCGATGTGGGAATGCACAGATTTTTACCCGGTCTTTCCCCTTGTGGATCACGGGATTCTAACTGTCACAATCACCCCTCCTTAGGGGTCCGACATCCCCATCAACCACACTTTTGGATGGGTCAAGGCTCAGATACCACGTTGTAACGCCCAACTACTCAGGGAACGTTACACTGTGTATTTTAAATAGTGTTAAACTTGCTAAATGAGTCATTTGGTCATAACCGTGTAACTAAACGTGATTAATGGTTTAGGGTTAAATTTTTTGGTCAAAGATACAAACATTTCACTAAAACGCTTACAATATATATGGGATCCCAAAATTCATTTAGAAGGTCAATTACAATAAAAGAGTTTTGACCCTATTTCCTCTTTAAACCCTCGGTTGTGGTGGTTGAGCAGCCGCATATGTACACATCATCACCTAAGCTCTCCAACTCAAGGATGGTCCAGCTTTCTTTTCCCTTTACTTGCACCATATAGCACCCATGAGCCAAGGCTCAGCAAGAAAACTTAAACATTCTCATACACAGTTAATAACATATTTCCAAATCATAATAAGCATGCCTAGCAATAATAACCCTACTCACGCATGGATACCATTCATATAAATGACTACAGTGTCATATGAGGCCAATTGCCCTAGAAAAATGATAAATGCATCATACTGGGGCCCAATGCCCAAAATACATGATTATGGAATCATACTGGGGCTCAGGGCCCAAACACACGATTAATAAATCATACCGACTTAACGCCCTAGGATATGGGACTAATGAGTCACCCCGTGGACTTTTGCTTTGTCCTCCGTATAACTAGCCTTGAAGCTGGCCCAACATACCTGCCGTTTTAGTTTTTCCACGACCAATAGATCGGTCAAGCGTATGATGAGCTTCTGGTTAGACTAAACCATATTGATCAGCGCTCAGTGTGCCATTTCCATCCTTGACTCATAAGTCAATGCTTTTCGACCAGCACTCAACGTGCTAAGGCCATCCTTGACTAATAAGTCAATGCTTTACGATCAACACTCACTGTGCTAATGTCATTCTTGACTAATAAGTCAATGCTTTACGACCAACACTCACTGTGCTAATGTCATCCTTGACTAATAAGTCAATGCTTTACGACCAGCACTGGAGCACCCCATGGCATAAAACTGGGTCTGATGAATCCTAGATCTAGTAACTCCTGCAACTGAAGCTTCAATTCCTTCAACTCTGATGGAGCCACTCTATAAGGAATCCTGGATACTGGCTCCGCCCCTAGTGCTAATTCTATGACAAACTCAATCTCTCGGTGTGGTGGCAACCTTGGCAAGTCTGCTAGGAATACATCAGGAAACTCACACACTAGTCTGGTCTCATCCGGTACAACTGAAATAGTCCTAGAGGTATCTAATATGTTTGGTAGGAATGCTATGAAACCTTCTTTCATTAGGTCTCTAGCCTTCAAAGCAGAGATCATAGGTACTTGTGGCACACTCACTGTCCTCTCAAATACAAATGGTACCTCCCTCTCCGGTTCAAAGGTCACCATTCTTCACTTGCAGTCTATCATTGCCTCGTACTTTGATAACCATTCCATCCCCAGAATCTTATCAAAGTCATCCATCGCTAACTCAATCAGATCCACAACCAACTCCCTACTGTCTATCTCTATCGGTAATGGTCTAACCCATCTCCTAGAGACTATCAGATCCCTAGTTGGCAACAAAGTCCTTAATCCCATAGCATATATATCACAAGGTCTACACAAACGATATATCATTCTAGCAGACACAAATGAATGAGTAGCTCCTAAATTAATCAATATAGTAAATGAAGAACTAACACTAGAAATCTGACCTATCACGACAGAGGGACTAGCCTCAGCCTCAGTTTGGGTCAAGGTGAACACTCTGGCTGGAGTAAGGCTGTCGCTCTTCTTTGGTTCTTCTTTCCTGGCTTATGGGAAGTCCTTCCTCAGATGTCTGACACTCCCATAAGTGAAGCATGCTCTGACTCTGCATTCCCCCTGATGTCATCGCCTACATCGAGGACACTCCGAGAAGCTTCTCCAGTTCTTTCCCCTGCTCTGACGACCACTGAAAGCACCATGTGCCCTCCTATATGAACCAGCAGGAACAAAAGAATCTAGGGGCTTTCTCTTCTACTCACTAGGGCCACTACCTCGATTAGAACCACTGAAAGAAGGCACCATCCTCCGAGCATCGCGCCTAGCGGCACCCTCTCGCCATATCTGATCCTCGACTCAGTTGTCTTCTCTACTACTTGAGCATAGGTGGTAGTCTTTGGATCTAATGTTATCTTGACGTCACGAGCTATAATGACATTCAACGCCCATACAAATTGGTCCCTCCTTTCCATATCAGCAGGCACCAAGTCTAGCGTGAACTTCGCCAATCGATCAAACTTCAATGCATATTCCGTATCGGTCATTTGGTTCTGAGTCAGATTAATAAACTCATCCACCTTTGCAGCTCGGACTGTAACACTATAGTATTTATCATTGAAGGTGTCTCTAAACTCTTCCCAAGTCATAACTGTCACATCCTTCCTCTGGGACACAACTTCCCATCAGATGCAAGCGTCTTCTCTCAACATGTAGCTGGCACAGGCCACCCTTATGAAATCCAGGATGGAAGAAGTCATATTTATCCACTTCTCTACCCACAGTGGGTCTGGACTGCCCTCAATGGTGGGAGGGTGTCACTTCTTGAATCTTTCATACAAGGGCTCCCACTTGTTCTCCATCACAGGATGGGTTGGCACTGGTGCCATAGCCTGTGGAATCTATAACCCAATACCCCAAGGAGGGGCCTACTACCTCAGTTCTTGGAGTTCCTCTTTCTTTCGCCGAAGTCTTGCTTCCATTTCAACAAACAACTGTTGCCAATTCTGTCGGGCAGGTGGAGAGTCCTTACCCTGGCTGTCATCTTCGGCCACATTACAGCGGAGTCTAATCGATCGGTGAGTCATAGCTTCAATATGCTTGCAATCAATGATGCCGCACATCAGGCATGATAACAACATCCAAAAACAACCTCCCAGTCCCATCAATCAGTCACAAACAACAGATCAACACATCGCACACATTGCATAATCATATAGCAATCAAGGGGCCATGCCCTAGCATCATACATATATAAACACATTCATCATACTCTATCTATAATATTCAGGCAAACATGGCAAGCAGTTAAACACATAGTTCATTTAATACCGACCGACCCTAAGTCGAAATTGTCACTAGCCATTAGCTCGCTAATCGAGGTTTTAGGGTGAACAGTGTAATTAAATTGGAATAAAATTTAAATTGACAACATTAATCATAAATGATTTGGAGTGAAAGGCAAGTTAAGCCCGAGGTTTGTTTTCTCCTTTGAGGTTCTATAACGGGTTGGAGAGGTAGCTTACAGATTGGCTATGCCTCTAGCTTTATCAGGGGTTCACAATGTATTTCATGTATCCATGCTCCAGAAGTATGTATCAGATTATACGCATGTAATGAGTTATGAGAACCTGGAGCTGGATCAAGATTTGTCTTATGAGGAGAAGCCGATTCAAATTCTAGACCGGAAAGATAAAGTCTTGTGGAACAATACCATTGTCTTGGTAAAAGTGTTATGGAGGAACATCAAAGTGGAAGAGGCAACTTGGGAGCTTGAGACTGATATGCGAGATCAATATCCTGAGCTATTCAGGTAAATTTCGAGGATGAAATTTCTATAAGGAGGGAATAGTTGTAACGACCCAAATTTGCTAATAAGGCTTAGTGCCTTGAATAGGGGGCCAGGAGGGCAATAATTGGTTTATTGTGTTATTATGTGATTATATGCATGATTGTGTGAGTTATATTATTATATAGCTGTATTTGCATGCATGTGGGCCTGTTTCGTATTAGAAGGGCATTTTCGTAATTTTGGCCCATTGAGGCATATTCGTATATTTGGGTGCATATATGTGAGACCACATTATTATGTGGATATATTTTAGATACTCAGCACGAGGGGATCCTAGGAAGCACGTTAGCAGTTTAGTCATAATGGGGTCAAATACCGGGCTCGGAGTGAGTCTAGGGGTAATTTGGTACTTAGTACATTATCGGGATTGAGCGGGTAATGGGAAATTATCTGGTAATTATTTGAGGATATTGGGAGTGACGGGAATTGTGAGACGCTAATTATGATTAACGAGACAACTGGCTATCGGCAAGTTTGCCCCTGGGGCATTAAAGGACCTAGGCTTGGCTTAGGGGGTATAATGGCCATTTCCTAGCCTAAAGGAGGATATGTATTAAGAACCTAGTGGAGTAAGCTCTGAAAAAACTCTCAGCTATCTTCTCTCTCTCGAGCATTCTTTCTCTCAGTTTCTCTCTCAGTTGGGTTTGAATCTTTGAGGCTAAGCTTAGGGATTTAAAGCTTGAGGATTCATAGCTTGAGGTTAGATGATTGCAGCAGCTAAAAAGGATTCAATTCATAGCTGAGGTAAAGTTTATAAACTCTGTTTTGGGTTGGTTTCTCTATGGTTTTGGCTGTAATTAAAATTGAAAGTTGAAGGTTGTGAATTGAGTTTTTGGTAGTATTTTGATGTGTTAAAGCCTGGGTTTTGCTAATGGGATTGAGGTGCGATCCTTGGGATTTTTTGGTGATGATTTTGGTTGAGTTTGGGCTTAAAAAAAACAGGGGTATTGGGTTTGCAGGGGTGCACCACGACCATGTTCTTGGGTGTTGCGGCCCATGAGAACCCGAGGGCCTAGGTGGGGGTTCTATTCTGATGGCGCGTCGCAGCCCTCAAGGGAAAGTCGTGGCCCGTCCCTGGACCCAGATAGGGGGGCTTTCTATCTGGGAGGCGCGCTGTGGCCCTTAGGGCCAGGTAACGGCCCGCCTGAGTATTTTTGCCAAGTGCGGTTTTTAATGACGAGGTTTCAAACCCTAAGGCTCGAATCGAATCTACTACCCAGTTTGGTAGAATTCGAGGTCTCGGAGGCTAAGACTTGGTCTGAAAGCTTTTATTTGCTAGTTATTGATGAGATTCTATATTTGATTATGACTAGGTTGCCGTCAGGGGCTCAAGATCAGGATCGTGCTTGAGGGTCATTTTTAATTTATTTTACACTCGGACCTGAGGTAAGAAAACTGCAACTATTTTTGACATACATGACTAGGGCTTGGCTCGAATGTTGAATATAGTTTTAATTGGGCATTGGTCCCTCTAAATGCGCATGATTATGATTATTCCTGTGAATGATTGATTAAAGCATGTTGAATGCTTTGTACATGGATATTTGTTATATGATGAATCCATACTAACATTATATACTTGAGAAAAGCATTGACTTATCATTTAAGGATGACAATAGCGTTGGTCGTAAAGCATTGAGTTATTAGTCAATGGCAGCAATAGCACGCTGAGTGCTGGTCGATATGATTAGATCTAATCAGGAGCACATTATACGCTTGTCCGATCCAATGGTCATAGAAAACTAAAGTGTCAGGTACGTTGGGCCAGCTCCAAGGCTTGTTATATAGATGATAGGGCAATGGGCCCTAGGGTGACTTATTAGTCTCATATCCTAGGGTGTTGAAACCCCAGTGTGTCTTATTAGTCATGTGCTTGGGCAACGGACCTTGATAAAATTCAGTTAATCATTTATTTAGGGAATTCGGTCCCATATGACGTTTTAGTCATTTATATATGAATGGTATGCATGCATGGGTAGGGTTATTATTGCTGTCATGTCTATTATATTATGGAAATGTGTTATTCACTGTTTACGAGCATGTTTAAGTTTTCTTGCTGGGCCTTGGCTCACGAGTGCTATATGGTGCTGGTAAAGGAAAAGAAAAGCTGGACCAACCATGAATTGGAGAGCTTAGGTGGCGATGTGTACATATGTGGTCGCTTGACCACCACGACTAAGGATCTCAAAGAAACTAGGGTTTAACCTTATTTTTGCCGCTTAGGTCGGTGGATTGTAACTTTTGAGTTGTAATGACCATTTTGGAACTGTAAACAACTTTGTAACCGTTTATTATGGGATCCCATGTACAGTTTAATGTTTTAATGAAATATCCATTCCTTTTAACCGAAATTTTTAACCCTAGACCATTAATCACATTTAGATGCACGTTTATGGCCTAATAACTTGTTTAGCGAGTTAAGCACTATTTAAAATACATAGTGTAACGGTCTTGGCTAACCAAGGTAGTACAACTAGGTATGAGAGCGTGCCAAGGTTAAGGGTTCCTAAAGACAGGCTGGGCATGTACACTCACCACTAAAGACAAGCTCGACTCAGGGTTCGGTAACTATTTATGTGGTTATGTGCTTAATTGCTTAAATATGATATAAATGCTTTATCTGCATGCCTTATTAGGTAGCATGAGATATACTGATAAGGCCTGGCCCTTGACTGCTGCATGATTTAAATAGAACATGCTTATTAGCACTGATTTTGATTGTGAATGCAAAAGAACCGCTTATTAGCGTTGTTATATGGACATGTAGGTTAGGACACGCTCATTTTCGCTGCCATAGATACATGTATGCTAGAAAATGCTTATTAGCATTGTTAATTATTATGAATATTAGAACGTGCTGATTAGCATCATACCTGAATATGAATATGAATTGACATGCTTATTAGCATGACTGTTGAATGTGAATGGTTGTTTGTTTGATCTTGGACCGTGAGGTGGCAAGAGATTTAGTTATTACTACCTAACTGGCCAAATTGATTGTTGCAGCAAGGTATAAGCTTGGAAGTATGCTTCCAAGGCAGATTGAATCATCAGCTAGCCAGGAAGATCAGGACCAGAATGACAGACAAGGTCAGGATAATGACCAGGGTCAAACCCCTCAGCCAGCTCCTGAGAACTGGCAGCAGTTGCTTGCTGATTTGCAAGCCAAGGTATTGAGGCAGGAAGAAGAAATCTGCCTCATGAGACAACATTAGGTTCCTGCAGGGAACCTTTTACTTGAGGCACCACCTGTGATGGTTCCAACAGTGGAATAACCGCGAGAGGCTGGGAATAAATGGGAACCTCTTTATGAAAGGTTCATGAAATAGCACCCACCGGTCTTGGAGGGTAGTGCAGAACCTGTTAGAGAATATAGTTTATTACTCAATGGAAAAGTGGAAAAACCAAAATACAACTCTATGCAAAGAATACAATAGACAAGGTAATAGATCAAATAAATATTACAACTCAATTACTCAAAATACAAGTAAATAGAAATAAGAGAAGGAAGAGAATTACAAGAACAAAAAACCTAAAACAAAAGATACCAATAAATATATAAATAAGAATAAGAGAAGAGGATTACAAACTCAATACACTAATAATATAAGAAGAACAACATAATGAAAAGATCAATGGAAAACACAAACTCTCACTCAACCAAAGTGTAGAGTAGTAGGGATCACCAACTTGAACAAGGTTCAAAACCTTTGTCCAAAAGCTTATTTCCCCCTATTATCTAAGCACTAAGGGATCTCTCTAGGAAATAACTCTCTGGAATTATCAAGCTTTTGGTGTATTTTCCAGCCAAGTGCTTAGTGGATGGAAAATGGTGTGTCATACAAGTGAGCATTAGGCTCCTATTTATAGACTTTGAGATACCCTTTGGATTTTAAATTCCACCAACCCCCATGGCTATTACCAATGTTTAATTGGATTAATATGGAATTAAAATTGAGATTTGGGAGTTATTTGGGTTTTTGGAACCGTTCAACACATTTGGAAAAAACTGAAAAATTGGCCTAAAATGCACCTGTGGCCGCGGCCAGGGACATCAGTGGCCGTGGCCACTGCTCTCTGTCCCCTAGGCCGCGACCACTATCATTCAATGGCTGTAGCCACAGCCCATTTTCAGCACTTGAAAATGTGTTGTTTTTCCAAACGGTTCCAAACCCTCCGAAATGACTTTGTAACTCCTGAAACACATTATTGGGGTTAAAATCATATCTCCAACAACCATATTTTATAATGGCTTTATGAAATCCAATCTCAAATGTGTAACATATAATATACACATTATTGGGTAATATTTGGGAGTTACAAATTTGTAACTGATTTGTAACTCCAAAATATGTCACATTTAGGCACACACATGTGTCTAATTTTGTGACTCTCAATAATATGTTACAAGGTGTGCCAAATCACATTTGTGTGACAAATCATATTTTGTCACATTATTTAATCTAATATTATATTATATGAAATAATATAACAGATCCGACTAAGGAAGAATAGTGGATGAGCATGGTTACCACCATCCAAGACTCTATGAGGGTGGTTGGTAATGAGAGAGTGGCATGTGCCACATATATGTTTCGAGAGGATGCTCGAATTTGGTGGGAAGTGATATCCCAGACCAGAAATGTTAATGCCCATGATTGGGAGGAGTTTCAAACTCAGTTTAATGAAAAGTATTACAATGATTCCATCAGGGCGGCAAAGGCTGAAGAGTTGAGCAGATTACTTCAGGGTAACTCATCAGTGACTAAATATGCCCTGAAATTTGATAGACTGGAAAAGTTTGATGGGGAACTGGTGCCCACTAATAGGACCAGAAGGGAGAGGTTTCTCTAGGGGCTACAGCCTATGATAGCCCGGAATGTTCGTATTACCACTGTGCCAGGAGTGACTACTTATGCATAGGTGGTTGAGAAGGCGCTCATAGTTGAGAGCGCAGAGAATAAAATCTGGTGTGATAATGCAGCCAGGAGAGACACTAGAAGAGTGGGACCTCCAGTTATGGGTTCAGGTAGGGGCGAAGGCCATAGTGATCAGAAAAGAAAGGCTCCTAATGCCTTTCCAGCACTAGGCTTTGACAAGAGACCAATGAGGGTTGGAGGACTTTTCTAGAGTGCGCCAGATGCAAGAGGCACCATATAGGGGAGTGTCGGGGAAATACATGCTTCTTATGCGAAAGAGTGGGACACTTAAAGAAAGATTCCCTGAAGGCAAGAAAGGAAGAACCAAGAAAGGCAGACAGCTCGGTCCCAGCTCGAGTGTTTGCATCGACACAGGCAGAAGCTGAGGCTTGTCCCTCAGTAGTCACAGGTCAAAATTTTAGTGCTGGAACCCCTTATACTGTTTTGATTGAATCTGGTGCTACACATTCTTTTGTTGCTAGTAGAATTATTGATAGACTGCGTAGACCATGTAATTATTATGTTGTGGGGTTTGGGACCTCATTATCCACTGGGGAGTTAGTAGTATCCAGAAGATGGGTCAAATCATTTCCACTGATAGTGGAGGGCAAAGAGTTATCAGTTGATTTGATAGAGTTTGTTATGACCAACTTTGGTATGATTCTGGGTATGGACTAGTTAGTGAAGTATGGGGAAACCATAGATTGCAGAAGGAAAATAGTAGCTTTTGAACCTTAAGGTAAGGATCCTTTTGTATTTGTTGGCACTGTGCATGGACCCCGTGTACCTATGATATCTGTATTGAGGGCTAGAGATCTATTGCAAGGTGGTTGCATAGGATTCTTAGCCAGTGTGGTAGATACCACTCAGGTCGTGCCAGTGGGACCAGAGGAGACTATATTAGTCTGTGAATTTCTGGATGTGTTTCTAGAGGATTTACCAAGGTTGTCGCCACACAGAGAGATTGAATTTGTTATTGAACTGGCACCAGGGATAGAGCCAGTGTCTAGGGTACTTTACAGAATGGCTCTATCAGAACTAAAAGAACTCAAGGTATAGCTATAGGAGTTGTTAGACTTGCACTTTATTAGACCCAGTTTCTCACCATGGGGTGCACCAGACCTGTTTGTAAAGAAGAAAGATGGTTCTCTGAGGATGTGTATTGACTACAGAGAATTGAATAAGTTAACAATCAAGAACAAGTATCCTTTGCCAAGGATAGATGATCTGTTTGATCAGTTGCAGGGTAAGATGGTATTCTCAAAGATAGATCTTCGATCTGGTTATCACCAGCTGAGGATCAAGGAGGGAGATATACCATAGGCTGCCTTTCATACCAGATATGAGCATTATGAGTGTTATCCCTAAAAAATACGAGGATGATGTGGCGAATGAGAATGAGACACGTGACATCACAAATCAAGGAAAAATGACAAAGTATTGAGAAAAGACCGACGGGCAAAAAAGATAGGTCCAGGACCTAGGAAGATTGGCCTAAGCAGGTCCAAGGGCCTAGGAGTAGTCAGCTTGACCCCTACCCCGGGGGTGGTCAGCCCCAGCATGCACAAGGCCCTTAGGGGTGGTCGGCTTGACCCCAACCCCTAGGGTAGTCGGCCCCAATAAGCCCAAGGACCTCTAGGGGTGGTCGGCCTGACCTCAACCCCTAGGGTGGTCGGCCTAGGCAGGCCCAAGGACTACCTGGGTGGTCGGCCTAAACCCCCAAGTACACTTCACTGAGAAATGATCACTCTCGTTCAAACTGAGATCAAAAGGCCTAGCACTTTGAGGATCAAGGTCCAGCATCACAAAGGTCGCAGGTCCTACACCCAAGCTTTGGTCGTCGGGCCTAGCACCTAAGTCTCATATACCGACAGAGACTTAACATTTTTCCCAGAAGTTTCAATCATGAATTGTCTACCACGATCTAAGAAATCAACAAGAAGACCCACATGGGGAGGTGGACACATATCTCCACTACCTGATAATCGTGTGCCAAACCACGATCACAGTATTACTGGTCATGTAACAGCTCCTGGGTACTATTAATAAAGGACCCAGGGCTTCATAAAAATGGCTCTCTTTTTTCTGGATCTGATCTCTTTGGTTGGAATTTTGGGAGAAAAATATTTTGGACGAGTCAACTCATCAGTTCGTACTTGTAATTGTCGAGTGATTCAATAATAAAAGTGAATTGGACTAGGTTATTACTGTTCATCTGAACAGGGATGAACCACTATAAAATTCATGTGTGTTTATTTAAGATAATCGTTGTAACGACCCAAAATCACTAGTATGGCTTAAGGGCCTTGATTAGTGTGCCGGGAGGGCATAATTGGTTTATGTGTGAATTTATTAACTTAATGGACGATTATATGATAAGCATGCTAGTATACTTATATGAATGTAAATGTGATTATATGCTATATTTGTGAGAACCACATTATTATGTGGGTAAAACTACAACATGTGATTTGAGGCGATCCTAGGGAGCTAGTTAGCAAGAAAGTCACAACGGGGCTTAATACTTGACTTTGGGCAAGTCAAGGGGTATTTCAGGTATTGGATGGTTATTTAGGTTATCGTGTTATGGAAATAAATAATTGAAGATATATTTGAGGTTAGGAAGTCTAGGTGGGAATACTGGTGAATTTTACCATTTTTCCCTCGGGGACGTTTCCGGCACCCCGAGCCCCGGGATTAACTTAATTGCCTAAGAATAGACTAAGTAAAACACAGAATTCGGTGGAACATTAGGAACCGACCTTCTCTCCTTTCCTCTTTCTCTCTCAAAGGAAATTATTAGAATCTAAGGGAAATTCAGTTGAAAACTCTGTGATTTGGGCTAGAGTTTTGAGGGAATAGCTCAATTTTAGCTAAGGAATTCAACCAGGACTGAGGTAAGGATTGAATCACACTTTTTGTTGTTAAATTCTGTGGTTTTGATTGAGTTCTAAGAGGTTTTTGGGTTTTGAAATTGAAGACTGAATTGAAGCTAGGAACTTGGAAGTTAGCTTAGAAATTGCTTAAATAATTGATTCTGCAGTGAAGGTAAGCTCGAATTTATGATTTAATATTTGAATTCTGATGTTTTCTTGGCTGGTTTTAGTGTTCTTGAGCTTTTGGGTTTCAAAGATTGAAGTGGGGTTTTGATGAGTTATTAGGCTAGGTTTTCGCTGGATTATGTTGATGGAACCATGTTAGAAGTTATGTGATAGTTGAGTTATGGAATTAGGATGGTTTTGGATGGTTTTGAGTGAGGTTTAAGAGTTAAAAATGGAGGTTTTTCTGGGTTCGAAGGGGTCGGGCTGCGACATAGTTCTTGGTGAGCCGCGGCCCTCTGAAGCTGATGCATGCTGAGGAAGGAGGGCGGGCCGCGGCATGGGGCTTGTAGGGCCGCGGCCCGTGTCTGGTTCTGAGCGTGGGAGGGTTCTGTTTGAGGGCCATGCCACGACATGAGAGGCTAGAGCCGCGACCCTTAAGGGAATTTGGGCATTTGGGATTTTAAGCATGGGAATTTAACCTAGGGTGCTCGTGATCGAATCTACTACTGTGTTTGGTGGAATTCGATGTTCCGGAGACTAGAACCTTACTTAGAATCCCTTTTACAATTATTAATGATATCCCTTATCTTGGTTGTGACTAGGTATAAGCTAGGGGCTCGGGAAACGAATCGTACTCGAGAGGCATCTCGCGTAACCAGTACATTTGGAAACTAAAGGTAAGAAAACTGCACCCGGTTGTGGATTTATAATGGGACTAAGGGTTCCCTATTTTGTATGCTTTGTGAATGATGGTATTATGCCATGTAAATAGTAAACAAACGGCCTAAGAGTGCCAAAGTTTACACTAGCGCACAGGGCGCGACTCGACCACTGGTAGCTGAGGACAACTTATTATGCACTGAGCTCGGTTTAAGCGAGCCAGATTCAGTGGGATAAATAGAGGGTGCGACCTAAGGTGTCGACCCTGATTACCATGTGATTTGATTGTTATTATTGATTGGTGGATTGTTATGCTGTATAGTTGGGTGTTGATTAGCTGAATCTTTGGTTGAATCTTCATGCCTTATGATTATTGTGGTATGTTAAGTGTATAAACATGCTTAAGGGGTTATCCAAATGTTATTGTTGCTTGTAATATAATATGATATGTTTTCTTGCTGGGCCTTGGCTCACGGGTGCTTTGTGGTGCAGGTAAAGGCAAGGGCAAGCTTGATCAGCCTTGATTTGGAGAGCTCTGAGAGCAGAATGTACATGATCAGCTGCTCAGCCGCCACGGTTGAGAGGGAGACAGGAACAGGAGAATCAGAAACGTCTATTTTTCCCTTAGAGTGGCTAATGGTTGTTTGAACTCTGGAAATTTTGTAAATTGACTTTTGAAAGCTGTTCCTTTTTGAGATCCCATGTGTAAAAATGTTTAGTTATATGAAATGTACCCTTTTGAGACCAAAACCTTTTAACCCTAGTTCATTAGTGGTTTCTGTATCACATTTTTCACTAAATGACTTGATTAAAAAGTCCTACACCTTTATAAGTACACAGTGTAGCGGTTTTGGCTATCCAGGGCGTTACAATTGTACTCTGTCATTTATTTTGTTCAAAAGGTGTCATATATTGTACATACGACCGTTGACCAATTTCACAGGTCAACAATGAGTTCTTAGTCATGTCCTTTGGGTTGACTAATGTCCCAACTGCTTTTATGGATTTAATGAACAAGGTGTTCAAAGATTACTTGGATCGGTTTGTGATCGCCTTCATCGACGATATTCTGGTTTATTCTCAGTCAGAGTCAGAACATGAGCAACATCTGAAGTTGGTTCTACAGAGAATGATGGGGCATATGCTATTTACTAAGTTCAAGAAATGTGAGTTCTGGTTACCTCAGGTAACTTTCCTTGGTCATATTTTCAGTAAGGAGGGGATCAAGGTGGATCCAGCCAAGATTGAGGAGGTCAGAGATTGGCCAAGGCCAAGGAATTCCTTAGAGATCAGGAGCTTCCTTGGATTGGCAGGTTACTACAGGCGTTTTGTGTAAGGGTTCTCCAAGATTGCCACTTCATTGATTGAACTAAAGCACAAAAATTAGAAGTTTGCGTGGTCAGATAAGTGTGAGAATAACTTCTAGGAATTGAAGTAGAGATTGATTACAGCTCCAGTTCTGAGTCTCCCAACAGATGAGAAGAAGTTTTTGATTTACTAAGATACCTCACATCAGGGTTTGGGTTGTGTTCTTATGCAGTCAGGGAAGGTGATTTCCTATGCATCACGCTAGTTGAAAGAGTATGAACAGAGATACCCCACTCATGATCTAGAGTTGGCAGCAATGGTCTTTGTATTAAAGGTACGGAGGCATTACCTTTGTGGGTAAAAGTGTGATATATACACTGGCCACAAAAGCCCGAAGTACTTCTTCACATAGAAATACCTGAACATGAGATAGAGGTGTTGGCTGGAGTTGGTGAAGGATTATGATTGTGAAATCCTGTATCACCCAGGGAAAGCCAACATGGTGGCAGATGCCTTAAGCTGAAAGAGTCCAGGACAAATATACAATGTGAGACAGATACCTAGAGAGTTGGTAGAGGATATGACCAGAGCTAGTATAGAGCTGTTGGTAGGCCAGTTGGCCAATATTATGCTATAGTATACGCTGTTTGAAAAGATAAAAGAAGGTCAGTTGGGTGATCCACCACTGACAAAGATCAGAGAGCACGTCCTAGCTGGACTGTCTAGTGATTATACATTGTCAAATATGGGCTTGTTGAGATACAAGGGTTGGATCTATGTTTCGATGGACACTGTTATTAGATGGGAGATTCTGGATGAATCTCATACCATCCCATACTCTTTGCATCCATGCACCACGAAGATGTATCATGATGTGAGATCACTGTATTGGTGGCCTGGGATGAAGAGGGATGTGACAGAATATGTGACTAAGTGCTTGACATGTCAATAGGTCAATGCTGAGCATCAGAGACCAACAAGGCTATTACAGCCTCTGGACATCCCAGAGTGGAAATGGGAGGACATCACGATGGATTTCATGGTAGGGTTACCCAGAACTGTGGGTCAACATGATTCGGTGTGGGTTATCATGGATCGATACACCAAGTTAGCTCACTTCTTACCAGCAAGGACAACTTATACAATTGATCAATACGCAGATCTCTATGTGAGAGAGATTGTGCGCCTTCATGGGGCACCGAGGTCGATCGTGTCAGATCGGGACCCTACATTCACTTCCAAGTTTTGGGGAAGTTTGCAGAGGGCCATGGGTACACAGTTGAAGTTTAGTACTGCTTATCATTCTCAGACAGATGGACAATCTGAGAGGACGATTCAGATATTAGAGGACACGCTGCAAATATGTGTGCTGGATTTTGGTGGGTCCTGGAGTAAGTATTTGTATTTGATAGAGTTTTCCTACAATAATAGCTATCAATCGACCATTAGGGTGGATCCTTATTAGATATTGTATGGTAGGAAATGCAGATCTCCCATTCATTGGGATGAGACATAAGAAATGAGATACTTGGGTCCTGAGGCAGTTCAAAGGACCAATGAGGCAATTGAGAAGATCAGAGCTTGGATGCTCGCTTCTCAAAACAGGCAGAAAAGTTATGCTGATCCCAAATGTAGGAACGTGGAGTTCCAAGTGTGAGACTATGTATTCCTTAGAGTCTCACCATGGAAAGGGGTGAGAAGATTTGGAAAGAAGGGCAAGTTGAGCCCTAGATTTGTAGGACCATTTGAGATCCGGAGTTGATTGGTTAGGTGGCCTATAGGTTGGCCTTACCACCGGCACTATCGGCAGTACACAATGTATTTCATATTTGATCCCTTCAGAAATATGTATTAGACGTGACTCATGTATTAAGTTACGAGGATCTGGAGCTTGAGGCAGATCTCTCCTATGAGGAACAGCCAGTCCAGATACTAGATAGAAAAGACAAGGTCTTGAGAAATAAAACTATACCTTTGGATAAGGTATTATGGAGGAACAAAAAGGTCGAGGAAGCAACCTGGGAGCTGGAGTTAGATATACAGAGTCAGTATCCTAAGCTGTTCAGGTAAAATTTCTAGGAAAAAGTTTCTGTAAGGAAGGGATAGTTGTAACGTCCCAAATTCCCTAATGTGGCTTAGTGCCTTGATTAGGGGGCCAGGAGGGAAATAATTGGTTTATTGTGTTATTATGTGATTATATGCATGATTATGTGAGTTATATTATTATATAGTTATATTTGCATGCGTGCGGGCCCTTTTTTTATTAGAAGGACATTTTCATAATTTTGGCCCGTTGAGGGATATTTGTATATTTGGGTGCATATATGTGATATATGTGTGAGACCACATTATTATGTGGATATATTTGAGATACTCGACACGAGGCGATCATAGGAAGCAAGTTAGCGGTTTAGTCATAACAGGGTCAAATACCAGGCTCAGGTGAGCCTAGAGGTAATTTGGTACTTCGTACATTACTGGGATTGATCGGTAATTGGAAACTATTTGGTAATTATTTGAGGATATTGGGAGTGATGGGAATTGTGAGACGTTAATTATGATTAACGGGACAACTGGCTAATGACAAGTTTGCCCTTAGGGCAATAAAGGACCTAGGCTTGGCTTAGGGGGTATAATGGTCATTTCCTAGCCTAAAGGAGGATATGTATTCAGAACCTAGTGGAGTAAGCTCTGAAAAACTCTCAGTTATCTTCTCTCTCTCGATCATTCTTTCTCTCCTCTTTTTCTCTCGATTTCTCTCTCATTCGGGGTTTGAATCTTTGAGGCTAAGCTTAGGGATTTAAAGGTTGAGGATTCAAAGCTTGAGGTTAGGTGATTGCAGCAACTAAAAAGGATTCAATTCATAGCTGAGGTAAAGTTTATAAACTCTATTTTAGTTGGTTTTCTCTATGGTTTTGGTTGTTATTAAAATTGAAAGTTTAAGGTTGTGAATTGAATTTTTGGTAGTATTTTGATGTGTTAAAGCCTGGGTTTTGCTGCCGGGATTGAGGTGTGATCCTTGGGATTTTTTGGTAATGATTTTGGTAGAGTTTGGGCATAAGCGAAAATAGGGGTGTTGGGTTTGCAGGGGAATGCCGTGACTCGTGCGAACCCCAGGGCCTAGGTGGGGGCTCTATCCTGACGGCGCGCTGCGGCCCTCAAGGGCAAGTCACGGCCACCCCTGGACCCAGACAAGGGGCTTTATGTCTGGGAGGTGCGTCACGACCCTTAGGGGTAGGTCGTGGCCCGCTTGAGCATCTTTTCCAGCCTCGGTTTTTAATGATGGGGTTTCAATCCTTAAGGCCCGGGATCGAATCTACTACCCGATTTGGCAGAATTCGAGGTCCCGGAGGCTAGGACTTGGTCCAAAAGCCTTTATTTGCTCGTTATTGACAAGAGACTATATTTCATTATGACTAGGTTACCACTAGGGGCTCAAGATCAGGATCATGGTCGAGGGTCATTTTTAATTTATTTTACACTTGTACCTGAGGTAAGAAATTTGCACCTATTATGTGACATAAATGACTAGGGTTGGCCCAAATGTTGAATATAGTTTTAATTGGGCATTGGCCCCTATAAATGCACTTTATTATGATTATGCCTGTGAATGATTGATTAAAGCATGATGAATGCTTTGTACATGGATATTTGTTATATGATGACTGCATGTTAGCATTATATACTTGAGAAAAGTATTGACTTATCAGTCAAGGACGACAATAACCCTGAGCATTGGTCGTAAAGCATTGACTTATTAGTCAAGGGTGGCAATAACGTGCTGAGTGCTGGTCGATATGATTAGATCTAATCAGGAGTGCATTATATGCTTGTCCAACCCAATGGTTGTAGAAAACTAAAGTGTCAGGTACACTAGGCCAGCTCCAAGGCATGGGCCCCAAGGTGACTTATTATTCCCAGATCCTAGGGCGCTGAGACCCCAGTGTGACTTATTAGTCATGTGCTTGGGCAAGGGGCCCCGATATGGCTCAGCTAATCATTTATTTAGGGTATTCGGTCCCATATGATGTTGTAGTCATTTATTTATGAATGATATACATGCATGGGTATGGTTATTCTTGCTGACATGTCTGTTATATTATGGAAATGTGTTATTCACTATTTACGAGCATTTTTAAGTTTTCTTGTTGGGCCTTGGCTCACGGGTGCTATGTGGTGCAAGTAAAGGAAAAGAAAAGCTGGACCAGCCATGAGTTGGAGAGCTTAGGTGGCGACGTGTACATATGCGACCGCTTAACCACCACGTCCAAGGTTTCTCAGAGGAACTAGGGTTCAACCCTAGTTTTGTCGCTTAGGTTGGGGGATTGTAACTTTTGAGTTGTATTTACCATTTTGGAACTGTAAGCAACTTTGTAACTGTTTATTATGGGATCCTGTGTACAGTTTAATGTTTTAATGAAATATCAATTCCTTTTAACTGAAATTTTTAACCCTAGACCATTAATCACATTTAGACGCACGTTTATGGCCTAATAACTCATTTAGCGAGTTAAGCACTATTTAAAATATACAGTGTAACAGTCTTGGCTAATCAAGGCGTTACAATTGTTAAGAGCGAGGGGTTCGTTAGGTCGTAGAATATAAAGCCTGTTTTCCAAACATGCAATACACAATTTTGATCCATTGAAAGAAATACATATATTAAAACTTGTGAAAGTCATAACAAATTGTTCTAATTGAAACATGGATACTGAAATTAAATTTCTACTAAAATCCGGGATAAAATATACATCTTTCAAAATTAAATATTTATTTTCAAACTTCAGGCGAGCTCTTCCTCTATCTTGGACCATAACAAACACTCCGTTCCCAACTCAAAGCTTTAAGCCGCCTTCATCCACTTCCTCCCACGATTCAAGAAGCTTTGTTTTTCGCTGCTAGAAACTTGGGGCAATCCTGTCTCCAATGCCCATTTTCTTTGTAGTGAAAACACTTACCTTTACCTTTCTTGTTTTTATTTTTCTTCCCCTTAGGCATCTGTGCACTAGGTTGTGCACTCATCTTTGCAGCATTTGTAGGCTTGGGGCTGGTGTTTTTTCCATCTTTCCTCTTGTTTCCAGCTTTCGAAGACGAAGCTTGGTTAGCTTCAGCCTTAACTGAATCAACAGCAACAATAGTAGTCTTCTTTTATCCTCCCTTTCTTGGTCCATCCATGATAGACTCGAAAATCTAAAGCTCGTTTATGAGCTGCGTCAGACCATAGTTGAGTTTATTCATCACATAGTTTGTGGTGAATGGCAGGAAAGCTGGAGAGAGACAGTTGAGGATAAAGCCGACTTAAGTCTCCTCATCTATAATTGCTCCATGTAGTTCAAATTCCTGAAAATAGTTGGTCATCTTTATCAGGTGATCATGAACGTGCTAAGATGGTGCAATCCGAGCATTGGCATACTTCTTGGTGACCTCAAAACGAGTCTGCACAGACTTTGCTCCGAACATGTCTTGGAGACGATCCATGATTTTGTAGGTCGCCTCGACATTCTCCATCTTTGTCTTAAGAGTGTCGACCATACTAGTCAACATGTAGTATCGTGCCTTGTTATTAGCCATTTGCCAATGCTCATATTTGTCTCTTGCAGAATTGGTAGCTCCTTCAGCTGGAACTTCTGGGGAGACCTCAGTCATGAAGAACTTGGAGTTGTCACCAATCAACACTACGTTGATGTTCTGCTTCCACTTAAAGAAGTTTTCTCCAGTGAGTTTCTCCATCAAAAGTTGAGAAATGATGGGAGTAGCCACATCCATGCTTAATACTACATATTATCAATAAAATAGAAATCAATCACATTTGCTCAATAAAACTTCTATTCACTTTAATATCAAGAAATAACACAACATATACCATAAATATGTAAGAAATGGAAAAAAATACCAAAAAAATCATATCTCTATATCTTTAGGTTTTTAACTATTCTATGATATCGTTGTCTCGGTTGGCGAGAATAAAAAAATATCATTAGTTAAATAGAGTTGTAAACTCATTTAATAATGAACACCATTATTAACAACCTACTATTCGATTAAAATAAGAAAACAAAATATCTTATTTTATGAGCCAGACACACGGTTTTGATAATCAATAGATTTAGTCATCGTAGGGGTGAGTCTAGTAGAATTGGACCTATAATTATCTATCTTTCGAAATCTAACCTTGTCAAAATAACTAATGAACACCTTTTGTAGGGGGAAAAATCAAAGCGTCTCTCCCCATTAAGCTATTGACCTTGTTAAACCAATGATGGAGATCGAATATAATTTTTAAAATAAGCTCATTATTAATTAAAAATAGTATTTTTATTATTTATTTTAAAAAATTAATGACTATGGTTCTCCAAAAATTTGTAAAAATTAAAAAAAAAAAACCAAAGTCCTATAATTTTCTATTAATTATAAAGTGTCACATTGAAACAAATTCAATTAAATTAGCATTAATTTGTTGCTAATCAATATTTAGGTTTAACTATTATAATGAACCTATACAATTAAGTCCAACTCACGCAAATGAGCCTTAACAATTGGGCTTGTATGGAGGAGGGTTGGATCTAGTATGTCGTTCTCACTACTAAGACCCCCATACTTCCATACAAGGTTTAAAAGACAAGAATTTCAACCTTCTTTTTATTAATTGTTATTAATTGATTAGGTCCACTATAGTCATGTAAAGAAAATGGGCATTCACAAGTGGAATCACCCACAAGAGAGGAATTTAAACTTTACATTTTCTAATGGGCCAAAATAAAACCTATAATTTTATGAATGTTTTATTTAGCAAGATCCATATATTAATCAAACATATGGACCGCTATATGCATCTAAGCCCAATTGCAAAATACCACATATAGTGCAAATAGACATGTTAAAATTGGATGGGCCTAATCATATTACTATATGAGCAAGTCTATGAATTTATGCAAAAATATCACAATTTATTTCATTTGCAAAAATACTACAATTAATTTTCTAGAATTTATCCAAAAAAAATCTAATCAATTCAATTTTTGCAAAAATAAATAAGTCAATTTAAATGAAATTTATCAACAATTAACAAAATTTAATTTATATTTCATTTATCAACATCAACTTAGTTTAAGTCATTTTGAAAAATATTAATTTAATTTAAATAGGATTTATCAACAATTAACCAAAGTTAATTTAAATCTTATTTATTAAAAAATATTTTATTATTTGATTTGAAAAACGTGATATTTTAAAAAAAAAATAACTAGTTATAAATTTGTAAAACAAATATCATCTACTGTTTTTTAAAAAATATTATAAATAGTTAAACAAATTCAAATATGTATAAAAATATCTAGTCTGCAAATTTTCAAACTTTAAATTATTTAAATATTAAAATCCATAGAATAATCAGATATTTTTATTTCCAAATAAAAGATTTCAAAAATATATTTAATATCTGATAACTTAATTCTAATATTTTAATATATTAAAATATTTAATAATTAATTAGTTAACATATTTTTAAATTTGAATTTGGATCTTTGTAGAAAATATATATATTTTAAAAATCATACAACAAAAATATCGTATTTCAAAAAAGATATTTTTAGATGATAGAAATTTTTTGATATTTTTGTATTAACCCATTAAAAAATAAATTCAAAATTATAATTTTAAGAAAAAAATTATAGTAGGCCACGACGAGAGCCCAAAAAATTTAAGACAAAAATTTATTGTAGGCTGGGGTGAGAACACGAAAAATTTAAGGAAAAATTTATCGCAGGCCGCAGCCAGAGCTCGAAAAAAAAATTCAATAAAATTTTGTGTACTTTTTCAATCCAAAAATATTTTTTAAATACTTTTTACCATGTTTTATATCAAATAAAGTATTTATAAAATTTAATTGCATAGAATACACAACAAAATAACCCAAATTTGTTAATAATCACATAATAATCAATATGCTTAAAAAAACATGAAATCCATCCAATTATTCAACACATCAAATAATTCAATTTTTACCATGTTTATGCATGAAAATAAAGATTACCAAAGACTCTGAGGCTAGTTATTGGGAAAACTTATACATAATCTTAATTATTTTCATTCAAATCATTTATTAAACACATTAATATAAGACAACCTAGAACATGTTTTTACAATTGATTTTAAACATAGATAATGATAAGAACACTTACATTATATGCAGTGGAATGTATTAGTCAATCATTAAGTTTCTCTAACCCTTGAATCCTTTCTGTCGCAAGGTATCACCAAGAAACTGAACAGATCTTCAAATTTCTTCAGTTTTCCAAAGTATCCTTAGAATCACCTAGACTAGAGTGAGCACTTCTCAACACATGAGATAAATACAAAGAGAATAAGAATAGAAGAGAATATTGAGGCTTAGAAAATGGCTTATGCTGTAGAGAGAATCTAAAACCTAGAGCATAAGGAATATATCTTCTGATCTTCTAAAAAACAAGTGATTCAAAAATCTGATTTCAACTCTCACTTAGCATTCCTTTTATAGGCTAAATTAGGCCATTTATTTTAATTAAAAATCAATAAAATAATAGATAATATCAACCATTAGGTCAAAATTATCATGGGCTTTAGGCCCGTGAAATTTCCCATTTAATTATAAGCCAGTTGGACTTAAAATCAAAGGCATGTATTATATTCTATTGATTAATTAAATAAATAATTTTTTAAATCCTTTATCAAATTAATTATTTATAATTTGAACCTTGATTTAAATTTATTTATTAATTTAGACACCAATTTGTCTTAATTAATAAATCTGCCCTAAAATCTATTTTCTTCTCTAAATTGTAAAACTTTGTGAAACTATCCAAAATTGACTTGGTCAACTTTGATAATTCTAATTGATAATTAAATCAATAAATTGAGACTATCTAGATGATTTATTCCAAGGTACAGTGGGGACCATGAGCCTATGTGTTGACCGCGTTTTTGGCCAACGACGTGAGAACGTCAAAAACGACAAACCTTCAAGAGAAATAAAACTACACAGACGGTTTTTGAACAGAAAGTAAATAACACAACAATTTTTATAGTGGTTTAGCCCCAATATATTGGTAATAGCCTAATCCACTTAGAGTTGTGATTTATAGATCTGTACTCAAGATCAGATGAACTGTGCCAACTGAGTTTCTTCAGTACATATTGCAAAAATACAAGAATTCTTTATGATACCAGCACTTTCTCTCTCTAGAAAACTCAGACCCAAAATTTCGCCAAAAGTCTCAAAAGAGGAAGAAGCCCCTTTCTAATCCCATAAGCCATATATTTATAGGCTTAGGATCATACATCTGATATCCCCTAGAATCGGGATATTTTATTATATTTTATTACATTTAAATTACAAAAAACATTCAAAATGTAACAAAACCCGAATTTGTGGGAAGAATGAGAGATTCCCGCGTGTGCCAAGACCGGTTCTTGTTGAAGCCGTTTCTGGGAATCTTGACTTAGTCCTCCTTTATCTGGTCGACCCATATCTCCTACTGACCACTCATGCAAGTGCTGGTCGGACACATGCATGCTGGACATATGCAAGTGCTGGTAGGACATACACTTGCTGGTAGGACATGCACTTGCTGGTAGGACATGTACATGTCTCTCCTCTAACATGGCAATCTCCTCTAGCATGCCATGTCTCTCGTTGGACAACTATGCACTTGCTGGACACATGCATAAGGACCAGACCCTTTGGACTCTCCTCGGACCAAAGTCTGACCAGTCACTTTTTGGGCTCTCCTCGGACCATATTCTTGGGGTCTCCTCGGACCAAGGTCCGACCACACCTTTAGGCTCTCCTCGGACTAAGGTCCGACCACACCTCATGGTTCTCCTCTCTTCTAACATGGCACTCTCCTCTAGCATGCCATGTCTCTCCTCTAACATGGCACTCTCCTCTAGCATGCCATTTCTTGTTGGACATACGCATAAGGACCAGACCTTTGTCTCTCCTCGGACATATGTCAGACCACGTCCTTAGCCTCTCCTCGGACCAAAGTCCGACCATGCCCCTTGGGCTCTCCTCAGACCAAAGTCCGACCACACCCTTGGGCTCTCCTCGGATGCACTTGGCTTGGACGTGATACCTCTCAAGCAGTCAAAACTCTTCATCAGTCTACCGAGTCACTTTATCACAACTCTGAGGAGTCAATGTATTTATTGACTATTTAATGTGTCTTTTATGGACCATGTACTGCCACTTGTCACCTCTATTGCCACGTCATCGATATCAAATTTTTGGGGATAACACTATGAAATCAAGCTCCAATAAGTTATCATAAATTTAACAAATAAATTTACTAACTTATTAATTCCTCTTGACTCCACTAAAGACTCAGAATTGCACTCTTGAATTCATAGAACACTCTATAAGCAATATAGATACGCTATTAATTATCCATTGTTATAACCATAATTATCACTCAATCCTCTATAGACGGTCTACAATGAGATGGGACTAAAAGTATTGTTTTAGCCCTTATTGTATTTTATCCTTAAAGCACTTAGTTCTTTGTAAATGATATTTCAATAAGCTAATATTAATTACTGAAATGAGATCTCTATCATTTAGCACCTTGAACCAAACTAAAAGGAAATCATCGTTTTACTTATTCATCAGAAGCTATAGATGTTCATATCTATGATTAACACTCTCACACAATTATACTACCGAGTTCCCAAGATGTAAGTATGAGCTAGTTCGTAGGGTATGCTAGTAACGAACAAGTCAAAGAACTCAAATAATACAATCAGTTAGAGTGCTGATAAGTACTGAATTTGTCTATTTTTAATTCATTAATCTTCTATAATTATGTACTTGATTATTTATTTATATATGTTGAATTAGTTTATTTTGTGTTTTTAGGATTTTCAAGACATTTGGATGAAGACAAATGAATTTTGGATGTTTTACAAGCAATGGTTAAGCTCAGAATTATAAGTCTGAAACTTCCCACTTGATTTTGATAATTTTCCAATACTCTTTTGGAAATATACCTAGGAATATAACTTTTAGATCTTTTCTTAGCTTTCCATAGCTTTTTGAATCGTCCAATTCCAAGTTATATTGAGGAAGTTATGGTTAAAATACTTTCAGTCGCGGCAGCAGAAGAAAACCGAAAAACGGGAAAAATTGCTACGGCCGCGACTAACCTTATTTAAGACTGCAGCCTGGGGAACAGAACGTAGTGGCTGCGGCCGAAGCCCAATTTTCTAGAAAATACATTTTCTAGTGGCCACGGCCGGCGATCGATTTTTCCTTAAATTTCAATTTTTAAATGTAATTTTTAGTGGGATATAAAAGGAATTAGGGTTAACTTTGAATACAACTTTGGATTGTGAATTTTAGAGGCTAGAGCAGCAGAGGAGGAGAAAAGACATCATCATCTACATTCTTCAATTTAGTTTTTCTTTCTTCTCAAAACTCTTTTATTTTCATTAAATATTTATGTTTATGAATATGAATATGATTATAAAGTAGTTTTCTTTATAGTTGAGGGTTATTTCAAAACCCTAGACATGAGATCTTGAATGCATTGATTAATTTTATTTCTTATATTCCCTTATATTAAATTGCTTCTATTTTTCTATTTGAATTTTATGAATCTTGTAAAATCTTGTTTAGATGGCCACTAATTAGGGTTTTGCATTGTTCTACTATCATCTTAGGATTTCTATTCACCAAATAGTTTAGGATTCTAAGTAGAGTGATAAATTGCAATTAGAGCATTGTGACGGGTATTTTAATTGTGATGAAGAATATAATCTAGGTTAAATAAATTGCATGCTTAATGAATTTGTTGCCTAGAATAACTTGTTTCCATTGAATGTAATGTTTTTCCTGGGTTAAATAGATCGCATGCTTAATGAGTTTATTGCTTGGTAAAAATGATTAATTAAGAGCGCTTAGCTTTAATTAATTATATTAGGAAAACTGGGATAATTGACTACTTAAGTGTTATCTAGGGGGTTAATAGTTTAATTGGGAGTAGGGAATATTATTCGTCATTGCTGATAGATTGAATGTCAAAGCTGGAGAATAATTCTTAACTGTTTCTTTAAAATTATATTATTCATTGTTCTTTGTTTATTACTTTATTTTGTGTTATTAAATCTTGAAACAAAATCCACTATTTAATTCTTATTTTTATTTTGAATGATAAATTGAATAATAGCTCTTATGGGTTCGACCTTTACTACCACTTTACTAATAATTTAGTGAGTAATAAGGAATAAATATAGTTAAATTTGATATGACATACGATACTCGTCAAATACTAACCACTCAGAATTGAGATTGAATTGACATATGGTCAACTATATTATATGACTAGAATAGATAATAAAGGTATGTTTACGTATCCTATCTACTGTCAATATCGGTCTTGTCCGATGTAACAAATACATTCGATCTTATCTACTTTGATAATGTTCTGGAAAAAAGCATAACACTGCAAAGTGTAAGTAGATCATATCGTAGATTGGCAAGTTAGTGTAAATCATGTGCACTGACTAATCTTAGGACTAACTTATTTTGAACATATAATCAAATTCATATTCAACTATGATTATGTCACTATAAATATGATTAACTATATGCTCGAGATTTAATAGAAGGTTATCATAAAAAAATGACCATGAAAATAAAACATGTGAGCAAAGTGATTGACCAAGTCAAAAAATGATTTATATTATTTTATTGATAATAAAATGAGATCACAAAGAAATTAGGTTTTAATTAGGGCATAAAACCTCAATAGAAAGTTGACTGCAATCCGGACAAAGACTGGATTGATCCTGTCTTGAGCCTTTTCCACCACTCTTCGGCAAGTCCGACCAAAGCGATCGAGAAGCACAGGCATTTGTCATTGTCGTAGACATGAGCTACAGTCATCAGGTGATTGTAGTGGGATAGATGGTCCCTGTGATCAGTGCTTTTGGTGTAGGTGGGTATGCCCGTCTTCTTGAACCCTTTGGGTAACACAACGTCCAAGATGTGTTTGGCGCACGGTTCCTTTTCTTCGTCTTCAGAATAAGAACCTCTGCCTTCTTGTTTCCGGGCCAAGCGGTCCGCGACCTTTTTGAGAGCGGCCAGCTGTTCCATGAATTGCCTGACCATTCCATCATCAAGGGGAACTCTTTCGTTCCTTCTGTCATTGAGGTTATTCCTCAAGTCGCCTCCTCTAGGGAAAATATTTTATTTTCAGGCCTATTCCTTCCAAGCATTAAGGCCATCTTGCAAATCGACGCGGGATGTGTCATCTCCCAAACTAAGCACTTCCAGCTCCTCTCCGCGTCTACGTCCTCCGTGATCCTTGTTCATGAAAGCGTTGGGATAAAAACATCTTCCCTGATCATCCTGTTTGGGGAAATTTTGGGGCTTAGTACCCTGCGGGCATTTCCCGTGCGGATTTTTCGGATGATTCCGTCCTGGGACAGGATTCATCAGTTCTTTCCTAGGGAAATGCTCTGGGTTTGCCCTGGTTTTTGGAGCGGGAGGAGTTTTCTTTTGGGGGTTTTCTTTTTCAATGGGATTGATCGCTTTTGCTTTCCCTTTTTCTTGAGCTTGGTTCGATGGTCCGGCTCCGGGATGAGGGGATCTTCCCGGAGGATGAGTAGGGGTTGTAGCGTTGTTTGGTACGCAGTCCCTGTAGGCAGGACCTACAGCTAAGTTCTTGGGGGAGGAACGATTGATGGATTGACTGTAAATCTGAGCAGCAATAAAAGCTTCAAGAGCCAGGAGGGACTCTTGCGTCTGGCAGGTGGTCTCTTGTTGTTCTGCCATCCTTGTTTCTTGGTCGAGGACCTATTGTCTCAGATGGACCACTTCTGGATCTTCATGTTCAAGTTCCACATCATTCTTCGCCAAGATCGATAGGATTCTCGGCCTTGCGGTCTTCATACCCTTCTCCATCTTCTTCGTAATAGTCTTCATTGTATTCACCCCCTTCTTCGAAGTTCTGGGAGTCGTCATGCAGGGGCCCATGATAAGGCATATCCTCCGGTTGGTCTTGAAGAAGTTGCCAGTTTTGTAATGGTTCTCCATTGTCTTATTGTTGCTGCTGTTGAGCGGGATCAAACACGATATGTCTGGTGTTCACCATCTTTGTAGCTGACAAGAAGTGGTACAAGCTTTCTTAAGCTCTCAATGAAAGCGCCAATATGTTTATCGAGTTTTTCAGAAACTATAAATATATTGAGAAACAAGAGCTAGAGAGAAAAGCTAAGAAATGAACAAGATCACAGATTTTACGTGGTTGGGGAGTTAATGAGCCTTAGTCCTCGAGTCACTAGTATTAGGCTTTAGAGAGTTTAACAATGAAGGTTTTCTGCAAGTTCAGCAACGTTTATGCATACAATAGAAAATTGCGGATCCTCACTACAGTGCATGAGTGACCCTATTTATAAGCAGTCATGTGACTTGGGCTGGAATAATCTGGGCCCAATAAGGATATAATTATAAGTGCTCGCTAACGAAGCTATTGACGCGGTTTTTTGCCAACAGTGGATTAAGAAAATAACAAGGTTGATTAGTGCTTGATAATAAACCGAAATAAGAAATTAACTCTCAAAGACACATATATTTTTACGTGGTTCAGTGGTTAAAATCCACCTAGTCCATGAGTCTATATTATTACTGTTTCTCTCTCTCTATTTTGGCAGAGTTTCAGTATTATAGAATAATCGTCCCTTTTCCTATCCAATATTCTTAGTATTTATAGAGAAATTCATTAGACAGGTTTGGGTAACTGCGTGAGTCAATCACAGATTTACATATTTATTACATTTAATATAAAATATTCCCATTTATGCTAGGATATGATATGATCACGAAATAAATGGTCTCCTAATATCTGGGACATTAAATATTATAGGCTGGCCATAAATGATCGTATAAAAGTACCTGAGTCTTTGGGGATTTGCGGGTACGCAATATATTTGAGTTACCACGAGATGGATATATCTCCGAGCTCGTACTATGGAGGTCGTATGAATATCATGAGCTCACGCTTCGCAACCTATGCATCACTAGCTCACATAATCGCCGTGAAAACTGAGTTGTCCATGTGGATAATAAATGGATTCCTTGGTTATTTCCTCCACATATGTATTTGCCAGCTGTACCCGAGCTGAGTGAAGGACTCATGCTAAAATTAGGGTACAACATTTGCCCCCCAAGTCCCTGCTCGTGGTTCATGACGTCACCTTCTGGCCTACATAGTAGGGACTTTTAGACTTCTGCTGCATTAAACCATGCATGTCCACTACTCAAGTACTGGACACGTGGTACATCACAATTGGCGTCTGTTCGGGTTTCGAGGCTTACAATAATTGTCTTGTCGCCTTTTTGTCGCTGTTTGTCTTTTGAAACATAGCCCTTGGATTTTGTACTGACCAAATCAGATGGCTCAAATTAATGTATGTCGTTTACGTATAAATACGGTAGGCAATTTCCACAGTTCACCACTTTTTATTCAAAATCTTTCTACATCTTCTCTCTTCTGCATTTTCAAACCCTTCTTCTTTCTCAGACTAACCCAAAAACCATCTGTTGCAAAAACCCTCAGAAACCCAGTTACTCAGTTACTCAGGAGTCTTCCAGGAACTCCCTCCTGCAAAGTCTACTTCTTTTATCGAAGAACACACTATAAGTCTTTTGGTTTTGATGAAACTTTTCTTTTACTGATTTCTGTGTTTTTTTTTTATATCATGCTCATCCGCAATTCACGTAGTCAATATTAGGTTGTTCTCTAAATGTTTTTGGCACATAGGTTTCGACTTAGGTTTACTGATTAGGTCTTAAAATATCTCTAGAACTATGATATTCATAAAACTGGGTAATTTTTGGTAAATATGGGTAATTTATGGAAATTTTTTGGAAATACCCATTCGGGATATAGAAGATGAAAAGTTTTTAGGGTTCGAAATCAAGTTGCTTAGGGGACACGCTTCTTGGGTGGTTTTACTCTGAACCGCTCCCCAAGGAGAGTAGTGGCTTGATATTCTGACACACGGATCCCTAAACATCAGGGGTCTGTTAGGAAACCGAGGTGTGTAGCGTAGGGTAGCGCGTGGCATCACGCAACGGGTTGAGACTAACTCAACTCGTATATCAGAGACAACATTCTCCTCCGTACTTCCGTGCCATAACCTTTACAAACTCTTAGGTCACCTACTAAGTAACTCGTCATTCTTGTTCGTTAGGCGATCTGATAGCTCCCAAGAAGAACGCACCAAAGAATAATGCATCCAGCTCGTCTGCTCAACAAACGAACAAAGGGAAAGAGATCGCCTCAGAATCTCCCCTTCATCACTTCGGCCCAGTGGTGGAGAAGGAAGTTGTGGTTGACCCCAACGCTTTCTTCGAGGTAGATACAATCGCTTCCAAGATTACGACCCAAGGAAGGGTCAACAAAATTATGCCGAGACATGACATCGAGGTCGGGACCGGAGTCCTTATTGCCCAACCTCCGTTCAAAGGGGAATGGAGCTGTTCCCCTCTCCAGGACGACTTCACGGCCTGGAGTGATGAACATTTGAAGGCGGGGGCCTTCCTTCCCCTGGATCAATATTTTGCCGACTTCCTAAATTATGTGAAGTTGGCACCTTTTAAGCTCCCCCCAAATTCTTACAGACTTTTTGGTGGGGCTGAAATACTTATTTTTGAAACACGAGGGGGAGGTCCTGTTGGATTAGCTTATACATGATCATTATTTATTTTCATGTATATCTAATATTAAACAAATTAATACGAGATAGCCTAAAACATGTTTCTAAAATTGAATTCAAAGAGAAACAGATAATTGAATACTTACAGTATACGCAGCGGAATTAAAGAGTCCTTCCTTCAGTTTCTCTAACTCTTGTATCCTTTCTGTCGCAGAGTATTATCAAGAAACTGAACCGATCTTCTATTTTCTTCACAATCTTCCAATGTATCCTTAGAACCACCTAGACTAGTGTGGGAAATTCTCAACACATGAGATAGATATAGAGAGAAGAAGAGAAAATAACAAAGAGGCTTAGAAAAGGACTTGTGTTTAGAGAGAATCTAAAACTATCAGAAAATCTGACTTGTGACTTATCTGTCGTCTCAGATCTGAACTTATTTTTTGACTTCTCTCTAAGCACTCCTTTTATAGACTCAATTAGGCCATTTAATTTAATTAAAAAATCAATAAAATAATAGCCATTTTTAAGCCCTAGGTCGAAATTATCATGGGCTATAGGCCCATGAAATTTTCCATTTGATTATAAGCCCATTGGACTTAAAATCAAGGCCTGTATTATTTTATATTGATTTAATTAATTTAAATAATTATTTAAATCCTTTATCAAATTAATTATTTATAATTTGAACCTTGATTTAAATTTATTTATTAATTTAGATACCAATTTATCTTAATTAATAAATCTGCTATAAATTCTCTTTTTTTTTCTCAAAATTACACAACTCTGTGAAACTATCCAAAATTGACCTGGTCAACTTTGATAATTCTAGTTGATGATTAAATCAATTAATTGAGACTATATAGATGATTTTATCCAAGGTACAATGGGGACCATGGGCCTATGAAATCAAGCTCCAATAAGTTATCATAAATCTAACAAATAAATTTACTAACTTATTAATTCCTCGTGACTCCACTATAGACTCGAAATTGCACTCTTGAATTCATAGAACGCTCTATAACAAATATAGATACGCTATTAATTATCCATTGTTACAACCATAATTGTCACTCAATCCTCTATAGACGGTCTACAATGAGATAGGACTAAAATACCGTTTTACCCCTCATTGTATTTTATCCTTAAAACACTTAGTTCCTTGTAAATAATATTTCAGTAAACTAATTTAATTACTGAAATGAGATCTCTATCATTTAACACCTTGAACCAAACTAAAAGGAAACCATCGTTTCACTTCTTCAGCATAAGCTATAGATGTTCATATCTATGATTAACACTCCCACTCAATTATACTACCGGGTTCCCCAGATGTAAGTATGGGCTAGTCCGTAGGGTAAGCTAGTAACGAACAAGTCAAAGAACTCAAATAATACAATCAGTTAGAATACTAACCACTCAGAATTGAGATTGAATTGACCTATGGTCAACTATATGATATGACTAGAATAGATAATAACGGTATGTTTACTTATCTTATCAACTGTCAATATATGTCCAGTCCGATGTAACAAATACATCCGATCTTATCTACTTTGTAATGTTCTGGAAAGAACATAACACTATATTGTGTAAGTAGATCATATCGTAGATTGGCAAGTCAGTGTAAATCCGATGCACTGACTAATCTTAGGACTAACTTATTTTGAACATATAATCATATTTATATTCCACGGTGATTACGTCACTATAAATAAGATTAGCTATATGCTCGAGATTTCATAGAAGTTTATATTAAACAAATAATCATGAAAATAAAACATGTGAGCAAAGTGATTGACCAAGTCAAAAAATGATTTCTATTCTTTTATTGATAATAAAATGAGATTACCAAGAATTTGGGTTTTAATTAGGGCATAAAACCCCAACATGTCCCCACTCTAGCAGATATACTGTATTTTTTCTGCCTCAAAGCCAGCCCGAAACAAAAGGGTCGAGGTGACGGATTCTACTACCTCACCAGATTCCCAAACTCTGCTTTGGTCATCAAGCTCCTAAGCCACCCCAACGACTACAAAGATCAGTTCTTTATGTCGAACGGTTTCCGAAACTGTGAGCATCGATACTTCTACCATTCTCGTAAGTTTTTTTCTCTGATCTCAGCTCGTAAAATTTTTCTCTTTTCAAGACATTTTCCTTGTGCATGTGCTCATTGAGTTTATTTTTTGTGCATCCATATTTGCAATGACGGGGAAGTCAGTGACCCTCGGGGGTCAATATGAAACATTGTTTGGGCTCCCACCCAGCAAGAAGGATTACCGCCAGCTCGTGAATGATGTCACGATGCTGGCGTGTAATTTGATTAGCCCAGGCCAGACGTTGTCCTTAAGAAGGACTTGGGCTACTCTCCTGGCAATCTACGAGCTCCCACCCTCTCAAGAAGAAGACTCACTGACCACCGAAGGCGAGGAGGAGGAAGAGGACGAGGTGCCTCTTGTGCGGAAGAGGCGGGTTCCCCAAGCTGGTCTGGAACCCAATTTAGAACGAGTTGCGTCAGGGGAAACAGCCGGCCCCTTCGGCCAAGGTAACCCATACCCCTATAGGGCATTAGACAGGGTTGTTGTCGATTTTAGGTTAGTTAGATTTAACCCAAATCACCTCGTCCACCGTCATCCTAACAATCCAGACTGTAATGTCACCGTGCTACAGTGTGTGGATCACTTAGTGTTGTGTCATGATAATAGCTACCCTAAGGGCATCATTGTTGTAGATAACACCTTAAATTTTAGGTCCGTCATCTTTGAGGAGTATGAGACCAATCGTAGGAGCTGGCCTTCTCTACTCCAGGGCGCCTTTGCCCCTGGATTTAGACAGTATGTAGATGAGTCCAGCCCTGAGGTAGAACTTGACCCCAAACCTCCTAGGGTCCAAGAAATATTAGACTTAGATTCTCCTTCTCCTCCAATAGTCCCAAGGTCGGAGGTCGTGATAATAGACTCCTCCCCCAGCCCGGAGGGTAGGATCTTTATTTATTTCCTTTGTGTATGTTTTTTTACTTTACTTATGAACTAATCCCCTTTTTGTTCTTTTCAAGAGACGAGACAGAACACCCGGAGCTCCTGACCTCCATACGGCTTTCCAAAGCAGGAAATCCGGCTCGGGCCCTGTCGTGAAGAGGCCCCGATATACAAAGAAAGCCCCTCATGCGGCACGAAATACCTCAAAATCCCCTGCTAAGGGGAAAGGCACGAGCTCGATAGCTTCGACGTCTACTGTCACTGAGAGGAGGATTCCTCCTCCTCCTCCTCCTCCACCTCAGTTCGCGCCTTCTCAGGATCAAGTAATACAAGCTGATCCTCTAGCTCCGCCTACCCCAGTTGCTACTGTTCGCATACTAGTTGATCCCAAGGATCTGGAGAAGAACCTTGAAGCCTTTTGGGGAATCCTCTACGAGACAGCGAGCCACATGGTGGGGCACGCTTACAGAGCCAGTGTTGCGATAATTTTGCTATGCAAGTGCACACAGTCGCAAACTCGTAATAAAATGGTAAAACCAAGTATCGTCCTCAAGGACTGAGTTATCAATTACCAGTCAATTAATTTCTTGTTCTATTTGATGAATTAAAATTCTTGATTTTTGTAAAATACAGCAAAAGAACCAATAAAGTGCATAAATAATAATCGACAATTAAATAGAATAATAACTAATAATAAGAATTTTAATTTAATCACTGAGAAACAATTAGGATATTCAATCTCATCAACTATCCTTCCTATTATTCCCTAATGCAAAGTATGAATTCTTCTTTTTTTTTTTTGCCTAATTCAATTAACAAGTTGAAACAGCAGCCTATAATCATACTATGAATTATAAACTCAAACTAGGTGACAATTTCCTATATTTCTATGGTAAATTGAACCACAAAGGTAGCATTAAATTCCACAACTTAATAATAGTTACACAATTAATTCAGATACTTTCGTTCTAAATTAGAATTATGTCCAATATAACCAAAGCATAATTAAATCTCACTTCTCAGATTTTGACTTAAAAACATATGAATGTGATTAAAGATGGCCAATCAATAATCACTCTATAAGAACAGATTATATGGAATTGAAGAAGATTGAAGAAGAGGAAATTAAAATTGCATTAGGTCATAACAGAAATTCAAGAGATTCAATTGAACATCCTAAACAGAAAATTAGTTCATAGTCATAGTGCTAATCACAACAGAAATTAAAGATAACATCAGGAAGAAAAACATGTAAAAATACTCTAAGCTTTAGCCTTCAAAACCAGAACTCCTCCCTTCGTCCGTACCTCCTTATTCCTCTCCTCTTCGCAATCTTAAAACCTAAGATTTCAAAAATTAAAGAAGCGGGCCGCGACTCTACATGCACTATGCCGCGGCCCGTATCAAAATTTTTGGGCAGGAGGTCCTTTTCATGCCGCGGCTCTCTGAAGCCATGCCGCGGCCCGCATCGACGAATTCTGGGCAGAGTAACCATCTATGCCGCGGCTCTATCTAGCCATGCCGCGGCCCGAAGACTTCCTGAAAAACAATGCTTCTGTTTCCCACCTAGCCGCGGCTCCCTTTTGCTCATGCCGTGGCTCTTAAGGGAAATCTCATTTCTTCAAGTTTTCATCCCAAAATTTCACCAACACTTCCAAATTGTGTTGAGAACCATTCTTGATCAAAATATGATGGAAAACTCGGTTATTTCTTCCCTTTCTTTGGCATTTTCTTCCACATGCTCAATTCTTCCTGATATTCACAAAAACAACCAAACAAAGCGTAAACCCGCGCTAAAACAAGGAAAAACAAAATAAAAGACTACTAACAACATCACCAAAACATAATAAAAACTAGACTCATCAGCCAGCTCGAGGGACTTGAGGACGATCGAGGAGCGGAGCCCAGAAAATGTCCTGGAGTCAGCCTTGGGGATGACCCTCACAGTAAGTTGTCATTCCTTGGTGACATTTTTCTCTTTGTCTTGCTGAAGGATACATCTAACTTGCCTTATTATTTTGTAGTCTGCCCTGGCTCAACACCGCAGCATAGCCTGAGCTAGGTCTAGAAATGATGAACTCCAGGCCGAACTCAATGCTGCCAAGACCGCCCTGAACGCTGCTCAAGAAGGCGAGTAGGCCATGAAAGCTGCCTTTGCGATTGCTCAAAAGAGCAAGTACGATGCCAAGTTTACCCTCGTCTTGTCTCAGGAAAGCAAGTAGGCTGCAAAGATTGCCTTGGCTGCTCTCCAGTCCCAAACTTCCCAACTCCAGGCCGAGGCTGATGAAGCCAAGGCAAAGCTGCTCGAGGTCGAGGCTGCAGTCAAAGAAGAAAAGGCGGCCTCGGTGTCCTCCATGGAAGATATGTTGTACCATTGCTGGGTTTTTAACCAGGATGGAAACTTTTCTTTCATGGCTCCTGCACTGTGGGAACCGTACCTTGAGAAATTCAAGGCTCAGATCTTGTTAGAACCGTCAGAAATGGGGGATGCTTCTACTGTGGATGAGCAGGAAGGCGAGGAGGTCACGTCCTTAGAGCATCCTGGAGGGGCTCAATGACAATCTTTTTTGTTTTTTATATATGTTTGTAAACAATTTCCCTTGGGCTTAGTTTGAGGTTTTTCTCCTTGGGACAAATTTAATTTCAATTTATATATCTAATTTTTAATCTATTTGTCTTTCCTTGATTATCTCTCATGTTTATGATTTCTTAGACTTGTACATTTGAGATTTTAGGAATCGATTTTTAGATCTGGATAGATATTTTAAGCTCGGTTATATCCAAACTTAATGTGTTGATTTACATCATACCTGTTAAGAATCAGGCTTTGGACTCGGTTATATCTGGGATTTTAAATATTTTAAACTTCGTGTTAGGTTTATTGCCAACTCGAGTTTTAGAATACCCTTGGTTTTAACAATTTTCCCCAACTTTCAAAGTTTTGTACCTAGTTGCATCCAGGGTTTTAAATGATCAAAACTGAGTTTATGCTAGGTTTATTGACATCTCGAGCTCTTAGAAAAGCCATCGAATATCCAATTTTCCTAACTTCTAAGTTTTAGGACCTAGTTGTATCCAGGGTTTTAAATGATTTAAACTTAGTTCGTGCTAGGTTTATTGACATCTCGAGCTCCTAAAAAGTCGTCAAATAATCAATTTTCCAAGCTTCTAAGTTTCTGACCTGGTTGTATCCAGGATAGTTTTGTACCTGATTGTATCCAGGATTTTAAGTAATTTAAACTCATCCAGCAGCCTTATTCTGATCCACCTCGGGTTATATGCCCCTCAAGTAACCAAAATGTAGAGACTTTCTTGGTTGCTTTTACAAACATCAATACACGAGCTAATACAACCTTATAAAGAAAAATTATTTAAAACCACTTTAACAAGAAAAATTACACAATAATCCCATGTTATTTAATTAAATGGCTTTTATAATTAAGCCTTACATGGATGATTGTACTACTGATAATAATTTTTTAGGTACATGGCTTACCCATGTCCGTGGGATTGTTTCTCCACCAAGCCGAGCTAACTTGAAAGTTCCTTCACGCAAAACTTCCACGATTTGATATGGTCCTTCCCAGTTCAAGCCTAAAACGTCATCCTTGGGATCCTTGCTTGCCAAAAAGACCCTTCGGAGAACCAAGTCGCCCAAACCAAAATTACGTCTATTGACCTTAGAATTAAAGTAAAGAGTGATTTGTTGATAATGGGCGAGTTGTAACTGTGAATCCTCTCATTTCTCATCAATACGGTCGGGAGGGGCTAATTCAAACCCCTCAGGTAAAATAAGAACAGCACCCACATTCAAGGCTCCTTTTTTACCATTAGCAAGAACTTGTTTCAGTAATTCATTAAGTAATCAGGTCGAGTGATGCATTAAGTAATTCATCAATACGTTCCTGGATGAATGTATTTTGCCTGTGAGTAGCCACCCTAGCTTCGACTGGAAGGATGGCCTCGCTTCCAAAAGTTAAGGAGAAAGGAGTGTGTCCTGTGGAGGTCTTGTGGGAAGTTCGGTATGCCCAAAGTACTTGCGGGAGTTGCTCAGGCCAGACTCCTTTGGCCTCATCTAACCTCTTTTTATGGCTCGCCTTTAGGGTCTTATTCACAGCCTCGACTTGTCCATTGGCCTGTGGATATGCTATCGAGGAAAAAATCTTAATAACATCGTACTTTTCACAGAAGTTGGTGAAGAGATCACTGTCGAACTGGGTCCCATTATCCGACACGATATTTTTAGGAAGCCCAAACTAACATACAATGTTCTTCACCACAAAGTCCAGGACTCTCTTTGAAGTGATGGTTGCCAAAGGCTCGGCCTCTACCCACTTCGTGAAATAGTCGATTGCCACCAACGCGTAACGAACTCCTCCATTTACCATAGGTAAGGATCTTATTAGGTCGATTCCCCATATTGCAAATGGCCACGGGGATGAGATCATTGTTAGCTCAACTGGAGTAGCTCAGGCAACCGTGGCAAAGCGCTAGCATTTGTCGCATTTTTGAACATGGGAGATGGATTCTTTCGTTAAAGTAGGCCAAAAATTGCCCTGCCTCAATATTTTCAATGCTAGGTTTTGCCCCCCCCAGCATGATCTCCACAAAAGCCTTCATGTACTTCTTGTAGAATGATCTTAGCCTCCTCAGGCAGAACACACCGTAGGAGAGGCAATGAATGACCACGTCAGTATAATGTATCATCCACTATCATATACCTCGGGGCTTGATAGAGTATTTTTCTTGCGTCCTTTCTTTCCTCAGGTAGCCTTCTCATTGTAAGGTATTCCATTATGGGGGTCATCCAGGTCGGCCTTGTATTGATCATCTCGACCTCTACCATTTTTTCTGTCACGCTCGAACTCTCCAAGAACTCCACTGGCACTACATTCAAAGTCTCAGCTTCCTTGGTGGTGGCAAGCCTTGCCAAAGCGTCATCATTATAGTTCTCCTCGTGAGGTATCTGTTCAACAGTATTGTACTCAAATTCTGATAGCTCCCCCTTTACTTTAGCTAGGTAAGTCACCATCTTGGTGCCTCGAGCTTGATACTCCCCCAACACCTGATTGACCACGAGCTGGGAATCGCTATAACACTGTACGGCCTTCGCTTTGAGCTCCTTCGTCACTCTAAGTCTAGCTAGCAAGGCCTCATATTCAGCTTCATTTTTGGATGCTTCGAATCTAAATCTCAGAGCTGTATGGAATCGATGCCCTTCTGGGGAGATTAATATGATCCCAGCTCCGGATCTGTTATCTTTCAATGACCCATCTACAAATATTTTCCACAACTCCTGCGCCAGTTCCTTCAAAAGCTCCACTTAAAATCTGGTGCATTCAACCACAAAATCAGCAAGGGCCTGACTTCTTATTGAGGTCCGTGGTACGTATAGTATCTCGAAATGGCTGAGTTTAATCGCCTATTTTAAAAGATGTCCCAACGTTGCAGGTTTTTGCAATACCTGCCTTAAAGGTTGGTCGGTCATGACGTGGATTGAATGGAACTTGAAATATGGTCTGAGCTTCCTGAAAGCCAATATTAGATAGAATGCTATCTTTTCTATCAGTGGATATCGTGATTCAGCTCCAAGAAGTCTCTTGCATATATGATACACCAATTTTTGTGCGCGGTCTTCTTCTCGAACTAACACGGCACTGACTGCACTTTCTGTCACAGCCAAATAAAGAAACAGAGGTTCTCCAAACATAGGCTTAAACAATACTGGGGGCTCGGCTAAATGTGTTTTTAGGTCGAGGAATGCCTACTCGCATTCCTCAGTCCATTTGAATTTCTTGTTCCCTCTGAGCAAGTTGTAGAATGGCAAGCACTTGTTAGTGGATTTTGAAATAAAACGGTTCAGGGCTGCCACCATTCCAGTCAGACTCTGAACTTCTTTACGCGACCTAGGTGAGGGCATTTCCAATAATGATCTAACTTTATCAGGGTTCGCCTCTATCCCCCTTGTATTGATTATGAATCCTAGAAATTTTCTCGATGCCACTCTGAAAGTACACTTCTGGGGATTCAGTCTCATGTTATACCTCCTCAAGATCTCAAAACAATCATTCAGATCAGATACATGGTTATCGGCAGTTTTAGATTTGACTAGCATATCATCGACGTACGCTTCCATATTTTTCCCGATCTGAGCAGTAAACATTTTGTTGACTAACCGTTGGTAGGTAGCTCTGACATTCTTCAGCCCGAAGGGCATAACTTTATAACCATATACATTAGTTGGAGTTATAAAGCTAGTATGCTCTTGGACCACAGGATTCATCGCGATCTGGTTATATCCAGAATACGCATCCATGAAGGACATGAGCTCGTGTCCCGCGGTGGCATCAACCAGCTGATCAATCCTCGGTAGTAGAAAGCAATCTTTAGGACAAGCTTTATTCAGGTCAGAAAAATCAATGCAGGTCCTCCATTTTCTGTTTGGCTTCTGGTCCATCACAGGATTCACAACCTAGATCGGGTATTTTGCTTCACGAATAAACCCACACTTTAATAGCCGAGCTACTTCTTCCTCCAGTGCTTCAGCTCGGACTATTCCCAAACGTCTCTGTTTTTGGGATTTTGCAGGCACGCTTTTTTCCAAGTTTAGAGTGTGCATGATCACACTCGGGTTTATTCCCACCATGTCTTCATGAGACTAGGCGAAAACATCTAGATTCCCTCATAAAAATTTAACCACCTTCATTTTCCTTTCATCACCAATATTTTTCCCCAATCTTAATGACTCTTGAAGCATCTTTGGGATCTATGTTTACTTCCTCAATCTCCTCAATAGCTTGGAGCTCTGATCTATCCTTTCCCATTCGTGGGTCGATATCATCACTTAGGGCAATGTCGTTATCCTTTGCTTCTTGAGGTTCTTCCGTCCCACAAGCAACTTCCACTTCCTGGGACTCCTCACCTCTATCACTTATGGCCATTGCTTGTTGCCCGGGTTGTGATTTTCCCTTCATAGAAATGTTATAGCATTCCCTGGCAGCGAGTTGATCACCTCTAACGGTGTATATTCCCGTAGATGAGGGGAATTTGATTGCTAGGTGGCGGATAGAGGTTATGGCTTCAAACGCCATCAATGTAGGTTGGCCCAAAATCGCATTGTACGCGGCTGGAAAATCAATGATCACGAACTCAAGAAACCTGGAGACAGTTTGTGGATCTTCACCCAACATTACTACTAATTCGATTGTTCCGATGGAAGCCGACCCTTCACCAGAAAACCCATATAGAATCATTGAGGTTTCCTTTAGCTCGGTTACAGACAATCCCATTTTTCCTAAGGTGGACCTAAAAAGTAGATTCACAGAACTCCCTTTGTCTACTAGTGTCCTCTAAACTCTCCAGTTGGCGAGCTGAACAATTATGACTAGAGGATCGTTATGTGGGACCTGGACATGACTGGCATCTTCCTCTATAAAAATGATTGGTTGCTTCTCCAATTGTTGCTGCTTTGATAACCGTTGTTCCGGGATGAACTCCATTCCGTTATGGGACTTCAGTTCGTTGATGTACCTCTTCTGGGCACCTCTGCTCGTGCCTGCCAAATGAGGTCCTCCCGAAATTGTTGTTTTATCTCCTCCTGTTATCGGAGGATGATTGTCTTGATTCACCTGAGCTCCAGCTTGATTCATTGGAGCTTCAGGAGCTAACAAAGTCCAAAGGTTTCACTCTGATGAGAGTCTCAATCTTAATTTCAGCTGTCTACAGTCATCAGTATTATGACCGATATCATTATGGAATCGGCAAAACTTTGAAGGATCTCTCTTCGCTCTTTGGTTTTTTTAGCGGTTCTGGCTTCTTCCATGGAAGGCAAGTAGAACTAGCTAAGAAGATGCACTCTCTCGTATCCGTGAGATCGGTATATGTTGCATAGACTGGTTTAAATTTCTCCACGGACTTGTTTTTCTTTGTTCCGCTTTGTTCGCCCTCACCATTTACCTTCCTCTTATTATTTCCCCCTTGGTTATTCTGGGCAACGGTTTGAGCCATAGCTGCAACATCCGTTGCCGCTCCAACAAGCTGGACAGGGGCTTGGCTGGTTCCTGGGACAGAAGCTTGCACCTCTTCCAGGTTAACTCATCTTTGGGATCGTGTCAAGAACTTGTCCACGGTATTAACTCCTTTCCTCTTTAACTCTTGCCACAGGTCGCCTCCAACAAGAATTCTAGTCCTCATTGCCATGAGCTTGGAGCTTTTGTCGGCATCTCTAGCTCGCGTAGCGACATTGGCAAACCTACTTAGATAAGCTTTCAACGGTTCACCAGGCTGCTGCTTTACATTAGCCAATGAGTCAGCCTTAATTCGGGCTGCCTGGGAAGCCCTGAATGCTCTCTTAAAATTAGTGGAAAAACTCTTTCCACGAGCTGATTGAATGCCTCTTGTATTATTTGAACCACTGCCTGGCTGGACCAATCAGAGTCGAGGGGAATATAAGGCACCTTAGATCGGGTCCAACGTTGTGGGCCATCATTATGGTGTTGAACATCCCTAGGTGATCAGATGGATCCCTATCTCCTTCAAACTTTGACAAATGTGGCATCCTGAAACCCACTGGATATGCGGCCACCATAATAGTTGGGGTGAAAAGCTCAAGCTCATCCTTCGAGTCACACTCATCTTTCTCTTTCTTCGATAGAAGCTTCTTCATTAGCTCCTCCATCTGGGCCAACCTTTTGAGGGTTTGGTCCTTGGTCCCTAGGTTATTCTGGGGCTGTTCAACAGCTCCCATCCTATCCTATGCGTTTGGCGGGTTGTTATCCCTCCAAGTTCAGGCTTGGTTTTGTGGGACATTCCCATTGTCATGTACTTCGGAAGGTTCTCCCTCTTGACGAGTGTAACTGACTACTTCATCACGAGCTGAATTTCTTCTCTACGAATTTAGGCGATTACACAGATCAGGTTGTGGATTATACCGAGGGCTTTGAGCCAAACTCAGATGGTTCCTTAGATCATCCTCAGACCTATTGGACCTACAACTTCGATGAATTTCCATCCAATAACTTCCATTGGCAAAGCTCACAGCTCGCCGTTGTGGCCGAGGATCTGGATTTTCGGCATGTGTCCATGGGACATAGGTATGGGCAGACGGAGGAGAATTTCTTCTGCTGTCTCCATAAGTAGGAATGTCCCATGTAGGATGAGGTGGCGTCAAATGTCTTATGGGTGACTGGGGATGCCTAATTGGCGAGGCAATCCTCGTCCCATCAGGGCGAACTAAATTATCCTACCTTTGTTCTGTCCCATCATTTCCAGCTCTCTGCGCCTAAAGATCCGATTGTGATGCATGAGGGTTGGCTGGAACATTTTGTCTCTGTGAACCTACTCCAGCCCCTCCTCGTGGATTGCCATGAGTATTTCCAGGCGCGTGGGACGGAGGTACTGAACTTTGGGTCGCGGTTCTAATCGATCGACTGACGTGCCTATGACCCCTAGGAGGGCCACTAGGTTGAGCATTTTAGCGATCTTGTGTTGTAGGCACATAACTTGGGGAGGCAGTTCTGACTGACTGACATGGTTTGGATCAGTTATTCGTGTGGGACTTATGAGATCCACTTTGCCTCATTCCGACATTAACGTCGGTTGCAAGAGGGGGTAACCGAGCCAAAACCTCTTCAATTTGCATGTTTGCCTTAGCAAAATGGCTTCTTAACTGCATATTTTCCAATTCAACCACAGTTAAGTAGTCTGGGTTTGGATTCGATGGCAATGACACCAAACTCCCAGTATCGCCGTGGCCCACTAGTTGCTTTCCCGGACGTTGTTGAACTTCAGGGCCATGCTCGTTTGAAATAGCGGTATGAGGGGCCTACTACCCACCAAGTTATTCTATCTCATTATCATGCATTGAGCGAGTGACCACCATGATGAGATTTGACTGGGATTTTGAAGAAAGCACTAATCTCACCTCTCAATGAAAGCACCAAACTGTTGATGCGGTTTTTTTCCAGCAGTGAATTAAGAAAATAACAAGGTTGGTTAGTGCTTGATAATAAACCGAAATAAGAAATTAACTCTCAAAGACACATATATTTTTACGTGGTTAAGTGGTTAAAATCCACCTAGTCCATGAGTCTATATTATTACTGTTTTTCTCTCTCTATTTTGGCAGAGTTTCAGTATTACAGAATAATCGTCCATTTTCCTGTCCAATATTCTCAGTATTTATAGAGAAATTCATGGGATAGGTTTGGGTAACCGCATGAGTCAATCACGGATTTACATATTTATTACATTTAATATAAAATATTCCCATTTATACTAGGATATGATTTGATCACGAAATAAGTGGTCTCCTAATATCTGGGACACTAAATATTACAGGCTGGCCATAAATGATCGTATAAAAGTACCCGAGTCTTTGGGGAATCGCGGGTATGCAATATATTTGAGTTACCACGAGATGGATATATCTCTGAGTTTGTACTATGGAGATCGTATGAATATCATGAGCTCGCACTTTGCAACCTATGCATCACTAGCTCGCATAATCACCGTGAAAACTGAGCTGTCCACATGGATAATAAATGGATTCCTTGGTTATTTCCTCCACATATGTATTCTCCAGCTGTACTCGAGCTGAGTTAAAGACTCGTGCTGAAATCAGGGTATAACAGAGACCATAATACAAGGGTGTAACATGATTATAATTTGTTAATCTAGGCCCTTTGGGCCAGCTTAAGGGTAGTAGAGCCTTACAGCTGCCCTTTGTATGTTGGCATAGACTGATCCACGGGGGCTACTAGGGGGATCCTGGGGACAGGATCTGTCAGAGTAGTGGCAGTACTGTTTCCTGGGAACATTGTATGTTCTATGCGTACCCCATTCTGCAGATTAGTTTGGGAGACCAGCTGCCAAATTTCTCGAGGACACGTCAGTTGTAGGAAGGACTGGGTTTGTTCTACCTCAATACCTAATCCAGGTTCATTTACTGATGTCTAGGTTCATTTACCAAGACCCGGGTTCATTTACCAGGTCAGACATCGCAATAAGATAATAGATCAGACATCCTGATGGCGGGCCAGAGCATTGGCGATGGACCTAGAGACTTCGCCTGGATCCCACTCGATGAGATTCGTCTCCTGGAAAGGATTTTCCGCCACCCTAATCTAGATCCTGGAGGATAGGGTTTGGGTGTGCCCGGGAAGGCATTTTGAGTCTGCATCTTAGTTCCGACCCTTTACTATGCTCGTGCTACTCGCTAGTTATTGGACTCGGCATGGTCTGGGCCAATAGGGTTCGGTTGCTCATTGTTCGCTGGGCTCTAGTTGGGCTCGGGGTTCTCCCGAAAGCCCATGTAACCCGTCTGGTCATGCCACGTGTCCATGGTGGAAAATATGGATAACAGAGAGAATATGAGAAAAAAAGAGAGAAATTATATCTTAGGAAAATATGAGATTAATAGAGAATGTTTAGAATAGATATAAATTTATAAAGAGATATTTATATATATTTATTATTAAATTAAATAATAATATATTATAAATAAGTTATTTAAATTTAAAAAATTACATTTATTATTATAACGTGTGTTGACCTTCGAATTGGCCAACGACACGGAGCCAAATAACACGATAGAAAATGAAATGAAAATCAAGACGAAAAGATAAATGACACAAATGATTTATAGTGGTTCGACCCCAATAAAATGGTAATGACCTACGTCCACTTAGTATTCTTATTGATGTAGAATTCCAAGAACAATGATCAATGAACTAGGGTTCACGAGTTTCACAAGCTCTTAGATGAATACAATTGTGGTGGATAACAATACTATTTTTCCTTCTTAGAATCTCTAAGCTCAAAAGTTCAAAAGCCCAAAAATTCCCCTCCCTTGAGCCCCTTGATTCTTATTTATAGGCTTAAGGAGTTTTACATGGGCCAACAGACCTTAATTACCTTTAATACGGGTGTATCTAAATAATAATAGAAATTACAATGAATACGTAATTACAACATTGCATATCTGAAGGAAATAAATGAATATATGCAACCAGGCTAGTCGCCCATAATTATGATGCCTGATGAGCCAATGATCTTTGGATCGAGGGTCGAGCAGATTATACTCACTTAAAACTACCACGTGCATCCCACGTGTAGGCCAATCCTGCCATGTCATCAGGTAGTCCATTTTTGGGTAAAAATTTGCCCCCTAAGTTTATTTTACTGTGACCAGCATAAAGTAAACTTAACTGACCGATCCTCCATGTGACCTGTCAGATCTGTCAATGCCTTTTCGAAAAAGGTAACTAATCATGTCGTTACAGTTTCCCAAAAATAATTTTGACGGCTAACACATTTCCCCACATTTTGAAAACTCACCCCCATCATTACCTTTTTATCCGTACCTCAATCAATATAAATAACCCTTTCTTTTCACTTTTCACTTTTTACCAATCTTATTTTCTCAAGAACTCCAAAGAACAAAGTAAGAAGAACTCAGAAAAACTCAGACAACTTTGGTGATCCGTGGTGTGTTGTTCAGCCGTTTGAATCAACGTTTGTGTCTTCACTTCAATCTTTTATTCAAGTAAGTTTCTTGATCGATTCATCTCTATTTTTCCATGCAACATCTATCTCTCGAGTTTTCTGATACTTGGGCTTTGAGTTTTTTAATGTTCTTGAGAAAAAAATAATTTGGGGTAATCGGGCTCGTAGGTAGTAGCATGATAGGATAGGGAAAAAAACACTAAATGAGGCTTAGGAATTGGCTTGGGAGTTAGGATTACCGATTTAGGGCGCAAAATCGAAGTAAAAATTCGATTTTTAGGCATTCGGAAAAATCTAGGTTTTTCCCACCTTTTCTTAGAGTCGAAAAGTTTCCCTGAAATTTTTTTTCACTTCTGCTTTTTAATCCATTTTTCCAAACCGTTCGTATGTTTTTAGTGTTTACGTTAGAATGTTGCTGGTCATATAAAAGCTTAACTTCTATACACGAGCAACGTTATCCCAACGTTTCCACTTCTTCTGTCTGTTGACCATAGATTCTCATCTCCCATTTCCTGTTCGCAGATTTTCATGCACGACCTGTGGGGAGATGAGAGGCCGATTGACGATGATTTGCTCGCTCTACTGTTTGAAGATCAAGAACAGCCGTCATTGTCATTTTCAGAAGTTCCTTTTTCTCAACACAACTCCACAAATAGACCTCCGACCAGCTCCACGAATATGGGTCGCGTAAAGTCTATTTCTCAAAGAAAGAAGAAAATAGCCAATCCTTCTGCTAATCAGTCTACCCCTTGCATTGAGGCTCCTTCTACCAACCCTCAGCCCATAAACACTTCACCACCATAATTTCAACCTAAAGCCTGACCTCACGATTTCCTTAGGCCAGAGGTCGAATGGTATGTAGCGCCTCCTAGCATCATTTCAGCTAGGATGATAAACAACTATCTCAAGAAGTACGGTCTTCCAGGGATAACCCTCATCAAGCCTTCACCCGACCAGTGGGAAAATGTGCCTGGGGGAGCTTTCAACGCCTGGTCCAGGTATCTTATCGAGGCAGGGGCAACCTTGCCTCTGTATCAATTCTTCCAGGGGGTGGCCAATTATTTTGAGGTCGCTCCTTTTCAAATCACCCCCAACTGATATAGAGTACTTTCTGCACTCTATATCCTATATAACCACAAGAAGTGGCCCATACCTACACCATATGAGATCAACTACCTGTTCGATCTCAAGTCTAACCCCAACCACAACAACACAGGGTTCTTCCACTTCTTCCACCAGGAGTCTGCTCGCACCTTCCTGAGTGACATCACCCACAAGTCCAACATAGGGAAGTACTTCCAGGAGTACTTTCTTACAACAGACCTGGTCACTGATAACCTGACCTTCACTCAAGGAGGTAAATCTTTTACTCATTGGTCATTTGATTTCTTTCAGCTTCTCTATACATTCTTTAGAACTTCGGTGTTGTTTAGGTCCATGATATCGACCAGACCCTACTCTAGAAATGGAGATAAGGGCAGCAACCCTGGCCAACATGACAAACATTGAGAAAAGTGTCAAAGAGCTGGTCACAGAGAACAACCTAAGGCTGGTCGGCCTTCTTGCACCTCACCAGGATGTGAGGGAATCAACAGCAGGGAGTGTTACTGGGGGAGAGATCCCCGAGCAGCACCAGGATGTGTCACAGCCCCCGAGGAGGCAGGCTACAGGAGTGACCATCAGGGAACCTTCAAGCACTCTGCGAGCAGCTGCTTTCCCTGCTCAACATGGGAAGGGCAAGCAGAAACTTCCTGAACACCCTGAGCCCATACTTGAGTCCTTGGATGAGAACGGTACTGACTTCTCACTCTTAGATAGTTTCCCATTCCCTGTCATTTATTTGACGGGGACTGCAACTTTAAATATGCGACTAGTTTAAATTCAGACTTCTTCAAGGCAGAGAGTAAGTCTAGCAGTAGTACAATAGATAATGTATCGACCAGTAATAATGGCTTGAGTATATTACTTAGAATTTTCCTTACTCTTATTTCCTTGCTTTAGTAAGTATCTCAATTTATATTGCCTGATTGTTTATTTCCATCCTGCACTCATGTCTTCCGACGACCAATTTGACCTGTACAGCCTACCCAAAGCCACCGATCCTGCGAGCAGGAAGAAGGAGAGTAGGCAGCGTCCTGGGGAAAGGAGCAATGATCCCTCAAGGAAAAGGGCTCGGACTAAGGATCCTCCCGCGCCCATACCTTCCAAGGAGACCACTCCTCCACTAGCTCTCATCGACCAGACTCCTCCACCAGCTCCCGTCGACCAAACTCCTTCTGATCAGATAGGAAATACTCAAGGAGAGGCCCTCATGAACATAGCTTTCAACTTAGCCAACGAAAAGTTGAAGAAGCTATCAAGCCATCAGCGCAGCCGAGAAGCCATCAGCAACACTGGCTCCATGAAGGTCAACCAGATCTTCAGCCGCGGGCTAAATGAAATACTCAGTGTAAGTTTCCATTTTTTCTGTGAGCAGCTCAATGAGTCAATGAGTCAGCCTTAATTCGAGCTTCCTAGGAAGTCCTGAATGCTCTCTTAAAATTAGTGGAAAAACTCTTTCCACGAGCTGATTGAATGCCTCTTGTATTATTTGAACCATTGCCTGGTTGGACCAATCAGAGTCGAAGGGAATATAAGGCACCTTAGATCGGGTCCGACGTTGTGGGCCATCATTATGGTGTTGAACATCCCCAGGTGATCAGATGGATCCCCGTCTCCGTCAAACTTTGACAAATGTGGCATCCTGAAACCCATTGGACATGCGGCCGCCATAATATTCAGGGCGAAAAGCTCGAGCACATCCTCTGAGTCACACTCATCTTTCTCTTTCTCCGATAGAAGCTTATCCATTAGATCCTCCATCTGGGCCAGCCTTTTGAGGGTTTGGTCCTTGGTCCCTAGGTTATTCTGGGCTGTTCAACAGCTCCCATCCTATCGTACACGTTTGGCGGGTTGTTGTCCCTCCAAGTTCAGGCTTGGTTTTGTGGGACATTCCTGTTGTCACGTACTTCGGAAGTACCTCCCTCTTGACAAGTGTAACTGACTCCTTCATCACGAGCTGAATTTCTTCTCTACGAATTTAGGCGATCACACAGATCAGGTTGTGGATTATACTAAGGGCTTTGAGCCGAACTCAGATGGTTTTTTAGATCATCCTCGGACCTACCAGACCTACCACTTTGATGACTTTTTGTCCAATAACTTCCATTTCCGAAGCTCACAGCTCGCGGTTGAGGCTGAGGATATGGATTTTCGGCACGAGTCCGTGGGACATAGGTATGGGCAGACGGAGGAGGATTTCTTCTGCTGTCTCCATAAGCATGAATGTCCCGTGTAGGACGAGGTGGCATCTCAAAGTAGCCGAGGCCAAACACGCCGAGCAGCTCAAGGCGGCCGAGGAGAAAAATGTCGAACAACTAAAAGCTGCTAAGGAGAAGAATGCCAATGTAACGACCCAAATTTACTAATAAGGCTTAAGGGCCTTGATTAGTGTGCCGGGAGGGCATAATTGGAATATATGTGATTTAATGATTAAAAGTATGCTATATGAATATTTGAATATCTGAGATGCATGTCTATGTGTATTGGTATGCATGTAGGCCCTGATTAGGTTAGAAAGGGCATAATTGTAATTTTGGCCCGTTGAGGGCATAACTGTATATATATGTGATAATTGTTGAGACCACATTATTATGTGGATATATTTGTGATCTGTGATTCGAGACGATCCTAGTGAGCAGATTAGCGAAAAAGTCACGGCGGGGGTTTATACCCGGCTCGAGGCGAGCCTGGGGGTATTTCTGGAATTTAGAGAATATATTGGGGTTAATTTTGATATTGAGGAATATAATTGGTGATTAATTAGGTATCGGGAAGTAAGCAGTAAATATTAGAGACACTCGAGGAATTAGCGGGAATTGGGTGAAATGACCGAAATTCCCCTAGGTGGATTAAAAGACTTAGGATTTAAGGAAGGGTATTGTGGTCATTTGGCTTGTAAAGGATAGGCATAACTGAGGCTTTATGCTTAGTGGAGTTTGTAGAAGGAAATTGAAGTCTGAAGGAAAGAAAAGAAAGAGAAAAAAGGGAAAGAAAAGCCAGGTCGGTTTAGGCTCTTCTCCACTATTTTTCTTGAGGTTTCTTGGAGCAAAGTTCAAAGGAGGGCTAGATCAAGCTGAGCAATTAGGTTTCTGAGTTAAGCTTGAGGAATTGGCAGGTCAACTCATTCAATGGAGGTAAGATTTTGAGGTTTCTTCAGTTTCTGGTTCTTGGTATAGTTGTGGTTTTGAGCTGAGTTTTGATGGGGAATTCTAGGGAAATTGGAGCTGAGCTTGGAGGAGGTGAAGGCCAAGCTAGTGAGGAGGTTAACCTAAGCTAAGCTCATTCATCAGAGGTAAGGAACGTTAGTTTCAAGCTTGGTGATTTCTAGTTTTGCTGAGTTTCTGAGGTTTTGAACTCTAGGTTCAACTATGGTGAATTCTATGTTTAGGGATGCATGTGGTTAGATTATGTGTATTTGGGATGCTTAGGATGAGTTGAGTATGTTAATAAGTGTAACGACCCAAATTTCCTAATAAGGTTTAGGACCTTGATTAGGAGGCCGGGAGGGCCATAATTGATTCATTGTATTATTTTATGATGATATGCATGATTGTGTGGGTCATATTATTATATGATGATAAAGGCATGCATGGGACTATATACTCTGCTGTGAGGGTATTATGGTAATTTGGCTCATTGAGAGCGTAATTGTGTATATTTTGGTAAGCTAATGTTGAGACCACATTATTATGTGGATATATCTGTGATCTGTGACTCGAGATGATCCTAGTGAGTAGATTAGCGGAAAAGTCATGGTGGGGAATTATACCCGGCTCGGGGTGAGCCTAGGGGTATAAATGGGAACTTAGTGAGCATATTGGAGTCTATTGTTTTTTTTAACATTGAGAGTTATAATTGGAGATTAGTTAGGTATCGGGAATTAAGCGGGAAATGTTAGAGACACTCGAGGAGTTAGCGGGAATTGGGTAAAATGACTAAAATGCCCCTAAGTGGATTAAAGGGTTTGGGCTTAATAGGGAGGGCATTAAGGTCATTTGGCTTGCAAGGGATATATATGCTGAGGCTTTATGTTAGTGGGAATTGTAGAAAGTAATAGAAGTCAGGGAGAAAGGAAATAAGGAAAAGAAAGAAAAGAGAAAAGGAAGGGAAAATAGAGCTGTACTCTCTAAGTCGGTTTATGTTTTCTTCACCAATTTCTTGAGGGTTTCTGGAGTAAAACTCAGAGGAAAGTTAGTCCAATTAAGCCACAAGGTTACTGAGCAAAGATTGAGGATTTGGCAAGGGTTAGCAGGATTAGGCCATCACTTGAGGTAAGGTTCTGTAATCTCTTCAGTTGCTGGTTTGGTTTTGTTTCTGGTTTTTAAGCTATGGTGCTTAAGTTGAATTGGATGGAACTTTAGGAATTCAGGCTTAAGACTGAGGAGAGGCAAGCCAAGAGGGTTTAGAGACAGCTTGTGGTCGAAATTCTATCAAAGGTATAAAGCCTAAACTCTAACTTTGTTGTTCAGCTGGTTTTGACTGAGTTTTAGAGCTTAGGAGTGGCTATGGTGAATTCTGAGGTTGTGGATGCATGTGCTTAAGTTCTAGATGTTTGGGGTGCTTGGGATGAGTGGAGTATGGTCATGAGGTTGTTTTTGAGTTTGGGAAAGAGTTGGAAGAGTTTTGGTTCGAGTTGGTTTGAGAAAAATCGCAGAAGAGAAAAATGGTGCTGGGCTGTCTGTGACTAGTGCTACAGCGCTAGCCTTTGGGCGCTGTAGCGCTAGGCCATAATGCTGAGGGGACTTTGGCTTCTGTCTGTAGCGCTGTAGCGCCCTCCCAAGAGCGCTGTAGCGCTACCCTGCCTTCTGAAGGGGATTTTTGGGTTGTTTGCAAGGGTTTTTGACCTAGGTCTTGGGGTTTGGTTCCATCACCTTGTTTGGTGGAACTAGGACTTCCCGGGGGCTCGGGATTGGCCCCGGGGCTAGGTTTTAAACTTGAGGATCTATTATGACTTTGGCCATGATTGTGACTAGGTAAGCGCTAGGGCTCGAGTGGGATCGTGCTGAAGGAGTCGAGGGATCAAAGCTAGTGAATTGAAAGGTAAGAAAGCTGCACCTGATTATGTGGTTAGGTTGGGACTAAGTGTTCCCTATACTTGTATACATTGTTATGTGAATGTGATTAACCATGTGAACATGATGGGACTAAGAGTTCCCTCCATTTGTATATCATGTTGTGTGATGGTGTTATTATGCCATGGGACATGCGATTACCGGCCTAAGGGTGTCGGAATCAATATTTGCGCACTGGGGCGCGGCTCGGCCACTGGTAGCTGAGGCAGCTTATTTATCACTGAGCTCAGTTAAGCTGGCCGGAGTCAGTGGGTATTACACTGGGGGTGGCCCTAATGAGCCGAAGACAGTGTGTTAAATAGAGGGTGCGACTAAGGGCGCCAACCCTGAATGTTATTTGATGGTTGTGACAATCTATTGGCTATGAATGTGAATATTGTGTTATGAATATAGTTGGTTGACTGTTTGGATGACAAACTGTTATTACTGATTGGATAAATGTTATGAAATATCGAATTCTTAGTTGAGCATTGTAAAATATTAGACAAGTGTTGTTGATCTTGCTATGTTATTATGCTTTCTTGTTGGGCCTTGGCTCACGGGTGCTACGTGGTACAGGTTAAGGCAAGGGTAGGCTGAATCAACCATGAGTTGGAGAGCTCTGGGGGCGAGGTGTACATCGTCAGCTGCTCGGCCGCCACGGTCGAGAGATTGTACAGGAACGGAAACCTAAAATGTATATTTTGCCATTAGAGTGGCTTGAACTATTTGTAACTTCTAGAATTTGTTGTGTCTAAGACACCTAAACCCTGTTTTGAGTCTCCATGTATTAAACCGTCATTTTTAATGGAAATAGCCTGTTTGTGACCAAAATCTTTTTATTCTTACTCTGATAGTGGTATAGAGTTTACACTTTGTCTGAATGACTTGGTTAGCAAGTCTTGCACTATTTTAAACACACAGTGTAACGGTCTTGGTTATCCAGGGCGTTACAATAAGCTTGTTTTTAAGTTTGGTTGAAGATTGGAAAAGTTTTGGCAAGGGTTGGCTTGGGGAAATCGCAGGAAGAAAAAGTGCAACATTGGCTATCTGTGACTAGCGCTACAGCGCTAGCCTTTGGGCGTTGTAGCGCTAGGCTATTTGTCTTGAGAAGATTTTGGACTCTGTTTGTAGCGCTGAAGCGCCCTCCTTAGAGCGTTGTAGCGCTACCCTATTTCCAGAAAGGGGTTTTTGAGTTATTTTCAAGGGTTTTTGCCCGGGGGTTCGGGGTTCGATTCCACCACCCCGTTTGGTGGAATTAGAACTTCCCGAGGGCTCGGGATTGGTTCCGAGGTTAGGTTTTGGACTTGAGGTTTAAAGGTAAGAAAACTACACCCGATTATATGTTTGAGATGGGACTAAGTGCTCCCGATATCTGTATAATGTCAATGATGGTATTATGCCATGGGACATGTGATAAACGGCCTAAGGGTGCCGTATACAATATTTGCGCACAGGGCACGGCTTGGCCACTGGTAGCCGAGGATAGCTTAATATTCACTGAGCTCGATTTAAGCGGGCCAGAGTCAGTGGGATAAACAGAGGGTGTGGCCTAATGGTGCTAACCCTAGTTATCATTTGTGAATTGGTTATTGATATGAGATGATATGTTTAGTATGTTGAATACTTGGTTATCATGAATGCTTAAACTGTTGAGAATATGTTTACATGATGTGAGATATTGGATTGTATGTTGATTGTTTATGCTCTGATATTGTGTTTTCTTGTTGGGCCTTAGCTCACGGGTGCTACGTGGTGCAGGTAAGGGCAAAGGCAAGTTAGACCAATCCTGAGATGGAGAGCTGCGGGGCTGAATGTACATAGTCAGCTGTTCGGTCGCCATGGCCGAGGAGTGGATCAGGACAAGGAATGCCTAACAGCCTGTTTTTCCTTAGAGTGGCTAATTACTGCATTTAAATTTTGGATCTTTGTAAATGACTTTAATCGTTATATTTTTGGGATCCCGTGCAAACAGAAAATGTTTATTTATAAGAAATGCGGCTTTTGAAACCAAAATCTTTTAACCCTAGTTCCATTATAGTTTCAGTAACACGTTTTTAATTAAATGACTTGATTAGCAAGTCTAGCACTTTTATAAACACACAATGTAACGGTCTTGGCTATCTAGGGCGTTACAGCCAAGCTGGGCGAGGAGCTAAAGAAACATAAGGATGCCCTAGCCAGAGTCACTGAATCCAGAGAGAAGTACAAGAAGGCTTTGTTGATTAATTTCAGAGAGGCCTCCAAACTTCAAGATGAGTTAGGAAATATACTGCTGAGCTGGAGGAACGAGTCAAATCGCCCGAAGAGACTAACGCCAGTGACTTGGAGAGGTTCAAGGGAGCCACATTTAACTGCTTTTATATGTTCTGGAAAAACAAACACGAGGCGAACTTTGATTATTTACCAGAGCGTATGAAGCAGGCTGAGCTAGCCAGGTGTTTTGCTCGCCTTGAAGAGGAGGAGAAAGTTCAGTCATCCCTTGAAATCTCTTTCGCGACGGGTATTGACAGCGTCGACGTGGAAGTTGGGGCCTCCATCGACCAGCAACTCCAACAAGATCCTCCGGCTGCTCTATAATTTTAACTATTTTATTTTAATTTGTAACTTAGGACACACGAACCACGGTTTGTGATGTCAAGACAATTTTTTGCTGCGTGGGCAACTTTTCCTTTTAATTAACAATAACATCCGAGCAGCAACTGCTTGTAGTGTAAAACAATTTACTTTTGATATTATAATATTTGCAATTATTATAACATATGTTCGCATGACCGAACTTAGCATAAAACTTTGTTTTGATTTAACAAAATTCAAACAAAATTTTGAAAAATACTCTAAGTACCGTAGTATGCTTTCCCTTATTTTGCTCGTGTGTTTACATATACTTGTTAATATGCTTTGCTTGCTTAATACCTTATATGCCCCCAAGTGATTAAGGAGCTTAAGGTCCTCGGTCACTTGCCTTGACCAAGACCTGTTCGAACATTACTGCTCATAATAAATACTTGTAAAAATATAGCAAAACAACACATGTAATGAGCAAATACTTGTAATAAATACAATAATTGGCAAGAATAATTGGTTGTGCACATTTCCTTTTATTTCTCATAATAAATGGACAATTGTGTCTGTACAAGTGATCAAAAATTTGATCTTACACTTATAAGCGATTAGTCATATGACTGACTAACCCTTGTTCATAAACTTGTAAAAAGTAAAATTAATACAAGCCAATTCTTTAAAAAGAACTGTTTATTGATAATACTTGCGCAGGTGGTCTCCATTCCAATAGCGAGGAATGAGATCTCCATTTAAGTGAGCAAGTTTATAGGTGCCTGGTTGAAGGACTTCTTCGATTTGGTACGAATCTTCCCAGTTAGGTCCAAGCACTCTAGTAGCTTGGTTGCGGGTGTTAAGAAAAACTCTTCTAAGTACCAAATCTCCCACATTAAATTTTCTTTTGTGTACTTTAGGGTTGAAATATCGAACGACCTTTTGCTGATAAGCTGCTACTCGGAGCTGAGCTTGCTCGCGCCTTTCATCGACCAAATCCAGAGATTCCATCAATAACTGACTATTAACACTTTGATCGTCTACCAACCTTCGATGCAATAGTGGATCTAATTCAACAGGAAACATGGCTTCATATCCATAAGCCAAAGAAAATGGAGTATGGCCCGTTGCTGTTCAATGGGATGTTCTATATGACCAAAGGACTTCAGGTAACTGTTCTGGCCATGCCCTCTTCGCTTCTTCAAGCCTTTTCTTTAGGGTATCCTTCAGTGTCTTGTTGACAGCTTCAACCTGTCTGTTTGCATGTGGATGAGCTACTAAAGAAAAACTCTTGATAATCCCGTGCCTTTCGCAAAAATCTGTGAACAGATCTCTGTCAATCTGTATACCATTATCTGAGACAATCTTTCTTGGAAACCCATAGCGACACACGATGTTCTTGACTACAAAATCTAGCACCTTCTTGGTCGTTATTTTTGCAAGTGGCTCAGCTTCGGCCCACTTCGTGAAGTAGTCAACTAAAACTACAACATACTTGACGTTGCCTTTTCCCGTGGGCAAAGACCCAATCAAATCTATCTCCCATACTGCGAATGGCCACGGGCTTTGCATCTATTTGAGCTCATTAGGGGCTGCTCGCGGTATCTTGGAGAATCTTTGGCACTTATCGCACTTTCGAACAAAATCCACAGAGTCTTCATTCATCGTTGGCCAGAAGTATCATTTCCTTAGGATATTTTTTTATAAACTCTGCCCCCAGCATGGTCCTCGCAGAAGCCTTCATGGACTTCTCGCATTAACTCCTTGGCCTTTTCCTTTGAAACCCAACTTAAGAGTGGCATTGAGTACCCTCTTATGTATTAAACTTCGTCGACCAGGATGAACCGAGTCGATTGCCTCTGGAGGGCTCTTGCTTTGTTTCTGTCCGTCGGCAACACTCCATGCTCTAGGTATTCAATGAAAGGTGTCATCCATGTGTTTGTTTCTTGGATTACCAGGAATGATTCTTCTGCTTGGATGCTTGGTGCGTCCAAACGTTCGATAGGTACTATATTTAAGGTGTCAACATCCTTCGCGCTTGCTAACTTGGCCAAGGCATCAGAATTTGAATTCTGGTCGCGAGGTACTTGCTAGAGGGTATATTTTTCAAATTGTGCCAATAAGTCCTTTGCCTTGTTCAAATAGGCAACCATCTTCAGCCCCCGGGCTTGATATTCTCCAGTAATTTGATTAACCACTAACTGGGAGTCACTATAGATTTCAAGTGACTTTATGTCTATATCCTTGGCTAATCTTAATCCTGCAAGCAGAGCTTCGTATTCGACTTCGTTATTGGACGCCGTGAAGTCGAATCTGATTGCACAGTGGGATCGATGTCCTTCAGGCGTGACTAAGATCAAACCTGCTCCAACATTGTGCTCGTTGGAAGATCCATCTACGAACAATTTCTAGGAAGGAATTTGGCTTTGGAGTTCAGGCTCTTCTATCGGTTCGGTATCCTGGAGCCCAGTGAGTTCTGCGACAAAGTTTGCTAGAGCATGTCCCTTCACAGTCGCTCGTGGTGAGTAAGAAATATCGCACTGTCCAAGTTCAACTGCCCATTTCAATAATCGTTCGGTGGCTTCTGGTTTCTGCAGGACTTGCCGTAGTGGCTGGTCAGTGAGTACTACGATGGGGGTGAGCTTCGAAGTATGGTTGCAACTTTCTGGAGGCTAAAATCAAGCAATAGGCTAATTTCTCAATGGGCGGATATTGCAGTTCTGCTCCTACTAGCCTCTTGCTTATATAATACACAACTTTTTGCACATGTTCCTCCTCTCTGATCAGGACAGCACTATCAGCATACTCGGTGACTGCCAAATAGATGAACAAAGTTTCTTTCTCGACTGGCTTGGACAAAATTGGTGGTTGCGACATATGAGACTTTAGAGCCTAGAAAGCTTGCTTGCACTCTTTCGTCCACTCGAATTTCTTATTGCCACTAAGTAGATTAAAAAATGGAACGCACTTGTCCGTTGATTTGGAGATAAATCTACTTAAAGCGGCAATCCTCCCGGTTAAAATTTGAACATCTTTTATTTTTTCTGGCTACTTCATCTCGATCAGGGCCTTTATCTTTTTGGGATTAGCTTTGATACCTCGTGAGTTCACTATAAATCCCAAAAATTTCCCTTATCCAACTTCGAAGGAACACTTAAGGGGATTCAGGTTCATCTGATATTTGTTTAAGACGTTGAAGCACTCTTGCAGGTCCTTGATGTGTTCTTCTGCCTTCTTCGACTTAACCAGCAAGTCATCAACATATACCTCAATGTTTACGCCGATCAGCTCTTTGAACATGTGATTGAATAATCGTTGGTAAGTTGCACCAGCATTTTTCAAACTGAAAGGCATTACTTTGTAATAGTAAAGCCCTGTATCGGTTCGAAAGCTAGTGTCATCCTCATCAAGTGGGTGCATACTGATTTGGTTGTATCCAGAGTATGCATCCATGAATGATAGGATCTCGTGCCTTGAAGTGGCATCGACCAGCTGGTCGATCCTTGGGAGTGGGAAACAATCCTTCGGGCATGCTTTATTGAGGTCTGTGAAATCCATGCATGTTCTCCACTTGCCATTCGGCTTAGGAACCAGTACGGGATTAGAGACCCACGATGGATAAAACGCTACCCTGATGAATCCATTCTTCTTTAGCTTATCGACTTCTTTTTTTAATGCTTTTGATCTATCCTTGTCGAGCAACCTCCTTTTCTATTGTACTGGTGGAAAACTTTTATCTATGTTCAAGGCATGGCTGATAACTACTGGGTCAATCCCAACCATATCTTTATGCGACCAGGCAAACACCTCTTGGTTCTTCTTCAAAAATTCCACCAGCTTTTGTTTTGTTATTGTCTCTAAGTTTTTACCGACTTTCACAACCCTGGTCGGATCTACCTCATCAAGTTGGACCTCCTCGAGGTCCTCGACTAGTCCTACATCTTCCTCAAAATCCCCAAAGCGAGGATCTAAATCCCTATCCTCACTTTGGGCAACACCCTATTTGGTGACCTGCTCACCTGATTGGGCTTATATTTCATTGGCCAATAGCAACCCTTTCTCGTCTCCTTCTCCCGATCCACCCCTTTTCGCCTTGGTAATCGAGGAATTATAGCATTCCTACGCTTCTCGTTGGTTTCCCAACACGCTTCCTACCCTTGCGTCGATTGGAAACTTCATGGCGAGGTGCCAGACCGAGGTTACAGCTCGCAGGTCGACTAGAATAGGCCATCCAATCACAACATTATATGCAGAAGGACAATCAACTACTATAAAAGTAGTGAATAATGTCTTGTTCGCAGGTGTAGTTCCTGCTGTGACTGGAAGCCTGATTGACCCCGTTGGCGCGAGCCCTTCGCCAGAAAAACCATAAATGGTTTGGTTGCATGGCTCCAAATCCTTCACTGACAACTTCATCCTTTCCAACGAAGACTTGTACAGAATGTTTACTGAGCTCCCTGTGTCCACTAACACCTGCTTAACCATCATATTGGCAATCTGGACGTCCACGACCAGAGGATTCGAATGGGGAAACCGGACATGCTGAGCATCAAGCTCAGAGAATTTAATCATTTCTTCATCTGTTCGAGCTTTCTTGGGAGTTCGCTGCTCTACATTTAGCATTTCAATGTCTTGTTTGTGGCGTAAGGCTCGGGTGTATCACTCCCTTGCCTTCCCACTATCACCTGCTAGGTGTGGGCCGCCATAGATGGTCATCAATGTACCCACCACTAGAGCTGGCTGTAAAGGGGGCGAGCGTTGGCGTACAGGTGCCTGCTCGTTGCCTCCTTGACCCTCTCTTTGAGAATCTCCAGTGGCTCGTACATATCTTCTTAGGTCTCATTATCTGATAAGGAACTCAATTTCATCTTTAAGATGGTTGCACTTGTTGGTGTCATGACCATAGTCGTTGTGAAAACGACAAAACTTGGTTGTATCTCTCTTGGAGATATATTTCCTTATCGGAGATGGTCGCTTGTAAGGGACAGTAGTGTTGGTCGCCTGGTACACTTCTGCTCTACTTTCGACTAGGGCGTATAATTGGTGAACCTTGGCTTGTACCTGTTACTTTTAGGGCGTTTATTCTCAGACGTTGACGGCTCGTGGTTAGCCGCTTTTCCACCGTTTTTCTCGTTGTTTTTGCCGATGCCATTGGGTTTCCCCGACCCATTGGCGGCTTTGGCAGGATTTTCCTTCGGCCCCTTGTCGTCTGCAAGCGCCTTCCTTTCGTTAGCAATCGACTCTTCGAGCTTGATGTACCGGTCTGCTCGGTCCAGAATTCTTCAGTGCTCTTCACCCCATTCTTCCTTAAACTATTCCAGAGGGGTGAGTGGCGTCGTACTCCAGCAGTAAGTGCCATCATCTTTCCCTCATTACCAACTGTCTTAGCTCTAGCAGTGGCTCGCATAAAACGTTGGACATATTCCTTCAAGGATTCTCCCTTCTTCTGGCGTATCTCAACCAGTTGGTTGGCTTCAGTAGGATGTACTCGACCAGCGTAAAACTGCCCATAGTACTCTTTCACGAACATTTCTCATGACACTATGCTAGCAGGAGGGAATTTGAAAAACCACTCCTGAGCAGTATCGAATAAAGTGACCAGAAAGATTCTGCAGCGAGCATCATCCGACACCTTCTGGATGTCCATTTGTATCTCGAATTTATTCACATGAGATACTGGGTCTCCAAATCCATCAAAGTTGGGTAATACTGGCATCATAAATTTGCTTGGGGTTTTTGCCATCGCTATTCTTTGTATGAATGAAGTGCCTCTTCTTCGATCATACTCGATGTGGGATGTTCGGCTCCCCACTAACTGCTGGACGGCCTGATTCAGCGCATCGATCTGGGCCTGTACAATGTCTGGTACTGTTGGGGCGACCAATGCGGAGGGTTGTACTCATCGTGCCTTTCTCATCTATCGTTGAGCACGTCCCTCAAGTCATCATCCCTACGCCTTTGCTCACTAGCGCCCAGTCGATCAAAGACGTTAGGTTTCCTAGGTTGTCCATCAGCAGCTCGTTGGCTTATTTTCTCTTGGTGGGGGATTCCGTTCTCCACCCCTCTCTCCTTGCCTTCAACCAGCATTTCCTCTGTCGGAATCAGCTTCATTGTAGTCATGGCCATCCCTAAAATACGACCGACTATGGCGCGACCTGCTGATTGCACTATTTCCTCCTCTTGCTGGCACGTCCCGAGCGTCAGGGGGAGGCCTGCGTTGGTCGGTGGGTCCCCTGGCATTATTATGTCGTGGGGGGCCCCTGACCGCAAAGCCTGACTCAACTTGCCTTCTGCTAGCAGAAGGACGTTGTCCCCTGCTCGGTGGATTTGGCTCCTCAGTAGTTTGGTGTCTAGGGCTTCGGGGAGGCTGCCCGACCCTATTCTACCTTTGATGCTGGGGATTATCTCGACCAGCACGAGAAGGTGGTTGCTGCTCAGGATCTTGAAATGGAATATTCTGTTGAGCAGAAGGAGGTTGCTCCGGCCTTTGAGGGCTTTCCGATTGAGGTGGAGTGTGGTGATGTTGTGGATGATTTGGAAGTGGACCTTGTTGTGGTGGTACACTTGGTGGTTGATCTGGTTGAGAGGTTGGCGTAGGTTGTCCCCGGGCCAACTAAATGGCTGCTTCCAGGGCGGTAGTGGCGTCTCTCTGTCGGCGGTCCATGTCGACCTACTGCTCATTCAACTCTTGACGTTGTTGGTTAATTTCCCTCTGCTGCAATGCCATCGTTTCAGCCACATTCTCTTGATTAGCCCTCAAATCGGCTAACTCCTCCTGCAACACCATAAATGTTGTCCTCAAGGTCTCAGAATCCATTTCCTCCTTTTCAAATTCCAATTGTGGCACATCTGCAGCCACATTCTGTGGAGGAGGCTGGGTTGATGCGGCACCAGAAGTTTGTCCCGTCTTTTTGGATGTTTTTTCCATTTGATCTTTTTCGGAAGTCTTGAGTTCAGCTCTCAATGAAAGCACCAAAATGTTGACTTTCGAATTGGCCAACGACATAGAGTCAAATAATACGATAGAAAATGAGATGAAAATCAAGATGAAAAGATAAACGACACAAACGATTTATAGTGGTTCGTCCCCAATAAAATGGTAATGACCTACGTCCACTTAGTGTTCTTATTGATATAGAATTCCAAGAATAGTGATCAATAAACTAGGGTTCACGAGTTTCACAAGATCTCGGATGAATACAATTGTGGTGGATAACAACACTCTTTTTCCCTCTTAGAATCCCTAAGCTCAAAAGTTCAAAGCCCAAAAAGTCCCATCCCTTGAGCCCCTTGATTCTTATTTATAGGCTCAAGGAGTTTTACATGGGCCAATGAGCCTTAATTACATTTAATAGGAATGTATCTAAATAATAATAGAAATTACAATTAATACGTAATTACAAGATTTCATATCTGAAGGAAATAAATGAATATTTGTGACCAGGTTGGTCGCCCATAATTATGATGCCTGATGAGCCAATGATCTTCGGATCGAGGGTCGAGCAGATTATACTCACTTAAAACTACCACGTGTAAGCCAATCTTGCCACATCATTAGGTAGTTCGTTTTTGGGTAAACAATGTGTATGGTAATTTCTTAGTGTAACTATATTTTTCTAAAAAGACATTAGTATGGTTAATAGGAGAAAACACTTTTCTCAAAAAAAAGAGAGAACACGGTAAATTAGTAATTAGTTATCAGCTCACAAAATTGAATTTATCAGTTAGATTTATAAATATTTAGATAGTTTAGATATTTTAGTAGTTTAGATATTTTAGTTTTTTCTTTTTTAATTATTAACTAATAATCATAAATTTGAAAAAGAAGAATTTAAAAAATGTGAAAATTTTTTAAAATAGAAAAAGTAATTTGGAGCAATTTTAGAGTATCATACCATCTCCTTGATGTTCTCCTTCATATAAATATATAGATTTTATTTTTTAATTATTAATTAATAATCATAAATTTGAAAAAGAAAAATTTAGAAAATAGAAAGAGTGGTCACATCATCTCCTTAATGCTCTCATTTATATAAATGCTAGGTAGAAGCAACGTGCAATGTACGTTTCTTTAGTTTTAAAGTTGTAATTAAACATTGTCTATATTTTTAATAAAAACTGGTTCACTATTTTTTTTAAAATATATATATATAATAGAATGAATTATAGTTCTATAGTACATATAAATATTTTTATCAATAATATTTGCATATATGATATTTAAACACAATGTTGACATAAATATATATTTACATGACTACATGACATATATATATAAAATACAATAATATTTAAAAAGAAATTAATAATAGAAATAAAATAAGAATAGAAAAAGTCATAGTGTAAATAGTAGTATACATGCATCAATTTTTTTTAGTTTCTAATGTATCTCACAATGTCCTTTGGTGATTTTGATGAAGAGAAAAAACTCCAATCACTTTAAAAAAAACAAACTATCATACAAATTTATAAGTTAAAAAATGATGTATACCTTTATTATATTTTAAATAAATATGATTTAATTATTTAAATTATCATAAAATATCTTTAAAATATCCTATTTTAATTAATTAATTTATTTTTGTTTGTTATAGTTTTTGAATTTGACACTGATAATAAAAGATTATATGTTATATGTTTAGTATATTATTAAGTTTAAGTTTAATTAAATTTTATTTAAGTTATAAAATTAATGATTTTATTATTTTTAAATAGTTATCATTGTAAAATATTTTAGAAATATCTTATTTTAATTTGTTTTATTATTTATTTATTTTTATTTAAATTTAAGTCATGTTTACATAGTTAAATACAAAAATATTCCGTTAATTTTAACGGAAAAAATAATAAAAAACCTTTAGTTATCTTATTTACATATTTTTTTTATATGGAAGAGATATAGATCATATTTATTTATTTATTTAAAATTTAAATAATAATTAAAAAAATATAATACTTTTTAAATATATTAAAGAGAGATGAAATGGTGAAATTTGATATGAGCATGGATGAGATATCCTAAAATTACAAATATACCCATTATCTGAAACCAAAAGATAAAAAAGGGTAGCAAACGAGAGAGGCACAGTACCATTCCATGGCTAGTTTCACTTCACTTTTCTTATCAAATCCTCTTCATTTTCCCACTACAAAACTTGCTACCAGTCAAACTTTTTCCTCTTCTTCTCTTTCACCAGATTACATTCACTTCAAATCAACTAATGACAAGAGAGAATTGATACTTCCAAGAGTGGCTTCAATCCCATACAATCCTATCAACGTGGATTACTTGGAGGAAGAGTTCAGTGGCCATGGAGTCACCTTCCAAGGCATTGGGGACAGCTGTGTTGCTAATATGGCTCTGGAGAATGGAAGCACAGCCATTCTGATGCTGCCAAGTGGCTTAATCACCTCTTACAAGGCTGCCATGTGGCATGGAGGCACGGACGAGATGCTGCACTCTTCTGTATTCGAGGAGGAAAAGGGCCCTGCTTCTATTCAGGGAGGGGTTTCTTTAGTCTTGGACTTCACCACTGGGGAAGGTCATTCTTGGTCTCCAACTAACTGGGCACTTCAGAATATTAGTGGGGATTCTCAGCAGTCCATTCAGGTCTTGTTTTTTTTTTTTGGGTGGTTACAACTCTAATCTATGAAAAGATAATGACATTTTAATTGTTTTTCTTACTTGTATTTCTCAATTTGACTGAGTTTGAAGGTTAAATAAAACAGAAACTATTTCATTCAAACAATTTTCTTATATGTGTTTATGGGCTCTTAGTAAATAGAATTTTAAGCCAGACCTTTATAATTAAGAAGTGCAGGTAGAACTTATCAGCAGTGATTCAGGGGCCATGGTTGAAGTAAAACACATTGTGACTCTTAAAGAGGATGAATTAAGCTCAGAACTTGTGATATCAAACTCTAGCTCTGCCCCAGTTCAATTGACTGGGTGTGTTCTGAGCCATCTGAGGGTGAGCTCCCCTGATGCAACTTATGCAATCGGATTAGAAGGATCGGATTTCTTCTGCCGGCCTCCATTTTCATCAAACTTTGGAATTATTCCTCCTGACTTTGGCCAGAAAATGGGATTTGGTTTTGGCCAAATGTTGAATCAAATTGCCTTCTGGCGTCCAAATAATAATCAAAGTAATGGTGATCAAACAAAGAGCAACCAAGGTGATTCTGAAGAAGAATTGGAGGGTGAAGAAACTGACAATTACAAACATTTAAGAGAAGAGATGAGTCAAATCTACACTAGCGCTCCACGGAACATGACAATTATCGATCGGGTACTTATTTAAAATCTAAACTCCATATTCTCATATCAAGTTGAATATTCAAATATCATGGTAGGTGCACGTAAATAGCTTTGTTTGACAACTATTCTGTTTTTGCTGCATATTGGTTGTTCATTTTAATTCTCATTCCAAGTCAATGGGGGCATTTCAGTGTGACTGCTGAGCACCACTTTCCCCTCTAGAGTGGAGTTCAGTTTTGATATGGTAAATAAGATAATAAAGACTAGAAAAGGGAATTTAAAAGAGAAATCCCAGGCCAAAGAGCCATTCACTGAAAAAAGCTATCAATGTAAATTCATTTTTTAACTTTTTTAATCATGTTCTTTTCCTCAATCTGATCATTGATGTTGCTTTCAATCTACATCTGCCATTAACAGGGTAGAAGAAATTCAGTGATAGTTGGAAGAAAAGGATTTGAAGAACTGTACTTGTTAAGTCCCGGTTCAAGTCATGAACTATATGCCAAGTACTCTTATATATGTGTTGGCCAGTCAGCCATGCTTAAGCCGATAGTTGTGGAAGCTGAAAAAGTGTTAAGGCTTGGACAGGATTTGTACAATCCAAATCTCTAAGTCATGCCTCAAAGATCATTTTAACATATCATCCATAGACAATAAGCTGTATGGAAAGAAAGTGAATTAATGTAAAAAGTGATTTATATATATGTACTGAAGTATATATATGTATTACGTATTTATTATTTGGTTGAGCAAACCAACCAAACAAGAATGAAAAGAAAATTAACCTTTCTCGATACTTCGTTACAATTAAAATAGTCCTATTTTTTCTTCCAGAAAGCATATTATTGCACCAATTTGGTTGAAAGATGCACAATGTCATAGTCCAATCTCATTTCACATTATAAAAGTAACAAGATATAATATCACAAACAAAGTTTCTTACAAACAAAAGACGGTTTTCCTGTTTTCATTTAATATAGCATCTATAGAAGAGTATTGGTAATCCTGGTCTGCACCATTAAAAGATTGCATATGCCTAAAATAAGTAAACTAAAACTAAATTAAGTTGGAACAAGATATCCAACCTCATCTTGATTACTTAACCAAAAGAGTGGAGTAAAGATAGCCAGTGCTGCAAAAGATAGGCTACAAACTAATTTTAGAGCCACCTTTGAATGAGCGGTTTTGTTTTCAGCAACTACTTCCAGAGACACTTGCAAATCAGCATCAGTAGGAATGTCTTCTGTTGACGAAACAGATTCAGAGCTGCCTAGAAATTGCTCAACGTCAACATGCAAGTTCTCATTATCTCTACATTCATAATCATCAGGTGAAATACAGTTATGGTCACATCTAGAATCCGAATTCCATTCAAAATCATCCAAGGAATGATTTCTAGACCTTCTAGCTTGTTTTCCAGAACAAACTGAGTTCATTTTGATTGGTTCCTGAAATGAGTGAACAAGCTTCTTCGGAGTTCTAAAGATATTGCTGTTGTCAACATTGATTGGGGTGTGTGGCGTCTGATACACAAAGTTTCACATATGTTAGCCCTTACAACAAATAAATAATATATTAAAATGTAGTAAAGTATGAGATTGACACTGAAAAATGCTTGAGTAACTTACTAAAGGACTGCTAGTAGTGCCACTAGAGATTCTATTTCTGGGAATGCTTTGTGAGAATCCTAAAAATTCATCATAATTTTCTTTGTTATCAGCAAACTTATTTGTACTAGGTTGCTTGTTAGAGATTCCACTTGCTTCAGCAATTCCAGAGAAAAATCCATCCTTGAGAGACACATCAACACCTCCATTGTCGTAATTCCAAAGCATCCTATCAGTACCACTACTATCACTATCCAAGTATTGAATATCCTCTGTTGATAAAATAGGAGAGTCAATCAACGAGTCATATTCAGGAAAGGAATTGAAGATTTGTGGTCCAGGTGATGCATTTGATTGATCTCTAGCAGTCAATATAAACTTCTTCCTGCCATTGTTTCCCACTCTAAAATTTGGTCCAGTGACCAAATCAGACACTTTCTCAAAATTCAACCCTTTTCCTGCAGCTACTCTCCTTGCAGTTTGCAAAGCTTCTAAAGCAGCCCCCTTCACAAATGCCATCTGATCAGATTGACACTTCTCCATCTCCTGAATTATCAACTGAAGCTCTGAGCATATGCTCCAGGGGTCTAAACACTTCATCAAAATGTTAACCATTTGAATAGCTGACAACCTCTTCTGAGAATTCCCCTGTTCTATCCCAGCATTTACTACCTTAAGTCCAGATTGTATCAACAACCTCGCATATGGTTCAACAGCAACAGCATTGCGTTTTGCTAAAGCCGTGACAAGCCCCATATGTGCATTGGTCTGACTGTAATTCTCCACCAAAGCCCCAGCAACATTCTGACAAACTTTGTTAACCATTTCATACGAAGAAAAACGCCAGCTGTCATTTTCCACAAGAGCCTTTAAGCAAAGGGCAGCTCCTGTAGTGAGGCACTCTTGAGATCCCAGGAGAGAATCTGAAAGAGGATTGCAGAGTGAATGAATTATAAGTCTCTTCTTTTCTTCATGAAAGCTTGGGTCGATACCATATCTTGCAATAGCCATAACAACCTTTGAGCAGGCCTGTTGAAGAGGGAAAGATCCTGCACTCGAAACCAAGGTCTTGATTATGGTTGTCATTATGTTGTCTATCAGTGGGACTATTTTGGTGCCGTGTACACGGGCGAGGACTTCGTAGAGTGAGATCGTGCATTCACCAGACAAAGACCCTGCTTCTTTCTTCTGAGAAACTTCAGCAATGAAGAGAGGGATCTCCTTAGAATCCAAATCTTTCACAAAGGATTTGAGTGCTCTCATTGCGGCTTTGCGACTATCAGCATCTTTGTCAAGATTTTTCAACTCTTCCTGTAGTATTGGATATAGATTCCTACCCATTGTTGTCCTTGAATTACCAAAAAAAAGAGTTGTCTTCTGCAAAATTTTCAGAACAGACAATATTAATTTATCTAACCTACTCAAATGCTATCTAACATACTCAAATGCAAAAGGGGAAAAAGTTTCTGCTAAAACTACATTGTATCATTTAGAAAAAAACAGAAAATTGTGATGTCGTTTTGAAAAACAAAAAAACAAAATCAAACAAATGGGCTTATTAAAGAGAATTCTACTCTCAAGTTCAAACGAGAAAGACCCAAGAATCGCTTACGAATGCACCTCGATTATTTCTCGTTACATTTTTCAGGTTCTAAATAACTGAAGATTTTCATAATTTTATTTATTTAAAGAAATAAAAATAAAATATGGCTATCACTGATCTTGAAACATAGGGAACCGATTGAAAAGAAATATTTATAGAAAGAAGAAAAAAAATTATAAAACGCAAACAAAATTTATTAAAAATATTCTGTAAATAAAAAAAAATACCTGAAATTACTTGGGAAGAACCTGAATGAGTGCTATTTGTCTAGCTGACTGTTTGGTAAGAAAGAGAGCAAAGGAGTAAGAAATGTTTTGGAGGATTTAAGTTTAAATCGGCGGGCTATGGAGTTTTGTCTAACGGAAAGATTTTAGCCTTGGAATCAATTTCAAATCTTTTTTAAATTCCACCGCTATCCTTTTTGACATGTGGCTCCATTTTACATTTTAGAGGCTTGGTAACGACTGACTATAGCTCAACCAATATTAATATTACAAATATAGTGATATTTGCAGCAAGAATTCTTAATTGTTTTTTTTTCGACGCACATATATTTTTAATTAAAAATTTGAGTAAATAGTGGTTAAAATAATTAATGTTTTTAAAATATTATATTTTTATACTTATTTTTTTTTGTGATAAATATACTTAATATTTTTAAAATGTTACACTTTTATACCTATTTTTAAAAATTATTTTGAGAAACAATAAAAAAGTGTTTGGGAAAATATAAGATTCTAGTTATTTTTAAAATTTTAAATTATTTTTACTTTCAAAATAATAAAAAAAATAAGATTAGTAAAATTAATCAAAATAATTAAAACTTATATTTTTTCTGTACTTTAAAAAAAAACTTATATCTTAAATTAATGAAAATATATAAGTTTCTAATTATTTTTATTATTAATGTTTAATTTAAATAGTTATTTTGAGAAAAAATAAGAAAGAGAAAATAATTTAAAATTTAAAAAATAATTAAAATTCTATATTTTTCCTTAACATTCTTATTATTATCAAAAGGGAGATTTGCGGCGAAAATACCTAAGTTGTTAGTTTTATAACACTTAAATACATAACTCTTGTTTTTTGTGGTAAAAATACATTCCGTCAACAATCCTTGGCATCCGTTGGTACCTGACCGTCAAGTGCCATGTAGAGGTAAATCTGGCGATTTGTAATTGGTCCACATAATTTTAAATATTACAGGTCACCTAAATCCTTTTTTTTTAAAAAAAAGTTTCTGATATAATAAATTATAACTAATAAATAAAACTAAAAACTTAACCATCTGAATTAAAAACTTAACCATCTGAATAAAAAACTTAAAAATTATAAACCCCATCCTTCGTGTACAATTTGAAGAAAATGAAGGTCTAGGGCATAAAAATTTGAATGTGACCATGGAACAATGGAGCTGCAATTGTCGGCCATCGAAAGCAGTCGTCATCAAGACTTCTTGGACCAACGATAATCCTAGAAGAAGATTCAAGTGCTGCCATAAGTATCGGGTGTGGTTAATTTGTAGTTTTTTTTTGAAAATTTTGGGTTTGTTCATCTCTTCTTGAATTCTACTGGTTTGATGATTTCTTGTGTTTATAGAGTAATGGTGGTTGTGAGTCGGGTGTGGTTAATTTGTAGTTTTTTTTTGAAAATTTTGGGTTTGTTCATCTCTTCTTAACTTCTACTGGTTTGATGATTTCTTGTGTTTACAGAGTAATGGTGGTTGTGGGTATTTCTCCTGGTTAGACCCTCATATGTGTGCCCGAAGCAAGGTGGTCATACCTGGGTTGTTGAGAAAAATTAAACAGTTGGAGGATGAACTTGTTTCTGGAAACACACATGTCGATTGGAGCACACAGCAAGCTTTGAGTGATCAATCTGTGGGAGAGGATATGATTTTTGTATCTGATGCTGATTGCAAGGATGGAGTACAGCATGAAGATGAAGTTAGGGTGGTAAAAAGTAATAAAAAATTATGGGTTGTAGCCATTGTAGTAGTTTTAATATGTATCAACAAATGGTTTTAAGTTATGAGATATCATTGTAATGTTTTGTTGTAAATTATGATCCAATTTGTTGGACCCTTTTGTAAGTGTTATTTGTTTAAATTGAATTTGATGGTTTATTTTTAATCTGGTGGTTTTAAGTTTTATATTTGTATTGTGCAATTCCTAAAGTAAAAAAATAAACAAGTGTACTTCATTAAGATGCAATACCAGAGTAAGAACCAGAACCAGATAGTATTGACATCAAGTTTAAAGGTCATGTTGTCCATAACTAGCAAACAAACTAAGATCTAATGCCTATTTGGTTTACATCAAGTGCAAAGGCCATGTTGCCCATAGCTATCAAAAACATAAGATCTAGTGAAGTCAAGTATTTACAAAATCATCAAAAGTCCCTAACTAGACATAAATTAGTTCATTCTCTATCTTCAAAAGCTTTGTCAAAAGTGTGAACATTCTTCTAGCAGGTTGTCTAGGCATGTTATGTGGACCTAGTCGAAGGACCACCTTGTTGAGAAAGGTCATGTTGTCTGGCTCGAGTTTTGGGACCCCCTTGTTGAGAAAAGCTTTGTTTTTGCTTTGTCAATCGTTCTTTTCTTTTCTTTGTTGCTTTAGTGGGATTTGCAGCCGGTGGCCTACCCCTTTTCTTTTTAGCAGGAACCTAACAAATAAAAAATTCATGGAGTTAATCTGGTGTAATCTTTCATCAATGCATTACCTGAGCATTTGTTATAATAATGCATTACCTGAGCATTTGTTGGGTTGGGACATGTTTTGCTTGTGTGGCCTGGCTGTTTGCACTTTTTGCACAAGTGGATCTGACCAAACCTTCGAGTTTTTGTTGAACTTGGGGGTGGTTCATCAGAATCTCTTCTTCTGGCCTTTTTTGGTCTCCTTGGCAGATTAGTTTCAAAAGGTGGGTATATAGGGTGCAAACCAATCTCTGCCCACTGCTCTGGGCTTGGCATAGGGTATATGATTCCTGCATAAGCTTTCAGAAATGCCTCTTTCTTATAACATTCATGGATATAGTCCATTATCTCTGCCCCACTTGTCCATATGACAGCCAGTGCGTGACCACACAGGATACCAATGAGTTGAAATCTTCGGCAACTGCAAGTCCTTTTTAACAAATCAACATCAAATGACTCATTATTTGGGCAGTCAACTTGAAATTGATAAGTTACATCCCTAGTAGTCAGTTCTTGGCAATACTCTTGTTCTTCTCCACTACTTGCAATATTCTTTTCCCCACGGGATGTATCCACTTCTTCAGACTTTCCCACTTATTGAAAAACCGACTCATTAGCCAATAACGAATCTTATCTAGCAAAGTAATTATCGGCTTGTCCCTAGCATCAACTATTGCAGCATTAAAAGATTCACAAAGGTTGTTTAACAACATATCACATTTCACCATTTCACTAAAATGTGACCTAGACCACTCGGATGGAGTCTTTAGTGCCAACCAGTTGTAAGCATTTTCACTAGTTTCCCTTAACTCTCTCATCCTCTTTTGAAACTCTGGAATAGTGGTTGCCTTTGCTGCTGCCCATAGTTGTTGTTTCAATAACAAACCTGGGTGGTCTTTCTTGAAGTTGGAATGCAAGTGCCTAACACAATTTCTCACCTCTGCACCCTCAAAAACAGAAGCAATAGCATTCTCCAACCCTTTCTGCCTATCGCTCATCATAGCAAACTGAGAAGGCCTGTCAATATCTAGATCTTCCTTCAACAATTCTAAAAACCAAGACCAAGTGTTAGTGTTTTCTTTCTCACAAACTGCATAAGCAATAGGATACATTGAGTTTGTTGCATCTATTCCTACTGCAGCCAAAAGCAATCCTTTACAATACCCTTTGAGGAAGCACCCATCAAGACCAATGAGTGGTCTACAGCCAGATCTGAAACCTTCCTTACAAGCTTTTAAGCAGATATATACCCTCTCAAATATCATTTTTCCTTCTACCATATTTGATTTGATGATGGCAGTGCTACCTGGGTTTGTAGCCAATATCATTTTGCAGTAGTCTTCCAAGATAGCATACTGCTCAGAGACACTACCTTCAAGCAATATTTTTGCTCTGGCCTTTGCCCTGTAGAATACCCAATTAGAAACATGTGAGTACTTGGTTTTAGTTGTCATCTCTCTAAAAGTCTTATACTTCATATCTGGATTGATTCTGAATTGCTCTAAAAAATACTTAGATAACCAGGGAGCATCGGCATGACTATTATTAAGGACCAAACCACAGTTGTGGTTATCTACTAAAGTCTGCACTTTGAAAGTAGTGTTGTCAGCTCTTGAAACACTTGCATACAACAACCAAGGACATTGTTTAGCTTTGCATTTGACCCTAATTCTTCTCATGTCATTGCTTACATATTTAAACTCTCTATTACTTTCAATAAAGTACTCTTTAATAGCAGTCCTAAGTAGTTTTGCAGTCCCAAATTCCATTCCCAATACAAATTTGAAATCCTTAAAGTTGGACCTAGGGTTGTAATGTATTTTTGACTTCCTAGGCCCAACCTCTTCACCATCACTTCCAAGACTTTGCAAGTCTTCTTCAGTGTCCACCCCATCTGACTCATCTCCCTGAACACCTTGGCTGCACAAATTTGTCACACTGCCCCACCATTTAGTTGGATCAGATGGCCTACCCATCTCTTTTTCTGCCTCAACCTCTTGCTCATACTCCTCATCGTTTAACTCAAAGTCTTCCTCTTGCAAACACCCTCTTGTCTGCCTCTGATTAGAACTTCCAGGCATCTCATGTCTTGCATCATTCACTTCATCTGGTAGGACCTCCTCATTTTGTGTGTCAGCTTGAGGTATGGGTGCATCATCCCCAGCATCCATTTCAACAACTGCTTCCTCACTATCCGAAGCAAAATGGGCATAAAAATCATCCTCATTCCCATTCCCTTGTTCTGCCTCATCATCATCACCATACTCAGTTTTCTCACTATCTGATGACAGTTCCACTACAGGTATACCCACCACATCAGGTACCACATCAGTATCGAATGGTAATTCCTCAATCACACATCTCCTTAATATTTTAGGGGGAGGGTCAGGTATATGGGGTACTGCAGTGGGGTCTTCCTTCCATTCCAAACCAAATGTAGCCTCAGGTAGGACCAAATACACTTCAACCTCTGAAATTCTCAGTTCATGAAGTATTTATGAAGCTTCCTTAGGCCCAACAACCATCTTCCCAGCATTAAGATGCTTCCCATGTGACTTATATAGAAACCTGAAAGGCATAGAATAACCTAATTTGCTAGCAATATCCTCTAGCATAAGCCTGCTGAATTTTCTCTTCGAAACATTGTCAAAGTAGTCTATTTTCCCTTTATCATATCTTTTATTACCAAAGGGCGTGAACCAATGCCCCCTATGATGCAATTTGACTGTAAACTTCTCACAATTTTCACCTGTGTAAATTAAAGTACAATATACACCAAAACAACAGTACACAGGGGAAAAAAACCAAATCAAAAGTAGTACTAGTGAATAAAATAGTCAACAAAGAATCAGATGCACTATTTTACTCCACAAAAAATGTCAAAACCCCAAAATGGTCACATAGAGATTCCCACAAAAATCCATACGTATGGACCCCACTGTATAATCTTAAATATGCTTTAAAGCATCTCCACCAACTAGAACCCCAACAAACTTGATATAAAAAATGTAAAAAAATTAACTCATTTATAACCCCCAAAACCGAACCCCCAAAACAGAACCCCCAAAACACCGACAAAAAATTTGAAATGGGTTCTAGCAAACTTACCATACGCTGGTGGTGGGTCGTTAGGTCCCCTACGTTTCGCCATAATGATCGCCGTCAACGTCTGCAACTCAGTTCGTCTTCCTCCTTCGTCCGAATGCTTGAAATCGTTTCTTCACTTGAAATCGTTTCCTTCTTCCTCATTCAGAAGAATGCTTTTCATCTTCAACTTAGTTTTTCCAGTTGTTAGTTTTTTTTCATTCAGATGGTTAAGTTTTTTTTTTTTTGAATTAAAGATGGTTAAGTTTTTAGTTATATTAGTTTTTAGTTTTATTTATTAGTTATAATTTATTATATCAGAAACTTTTAAAAAAAAAGGATTTAGGTGACCTGTAATATTTAAAATTACGTGGACCAATTACAAATTGCCAGATTTACCTCTACATGGAACTTGACGGTCAGGTACCAACGGATGCCAAGGATTGTTGATGGAAGGTATTTTTACCGCAAAAAACAAGAGTTAGGTATTTAAGTGTTATAAAACCAACAACTTAGGTATTTTCGCCGCAAATATCCCTTATCAAAATAATAAAAAATATGTATAAAAGTGCAACATTTTACAAACATTGAGTGTATTTACCACAAAAAAAAGTTATAAAAGTGCAACATTTTGAAGACATTGAGTATATTTACAAAAAAAAAAATGGGTATAAAAGTACAACTTTTTGAAAACATTGAGTATTATAGCCGCCATTTACTCTAAAAAAATTTAATTTGAAATTCTTTTAACGAAGTTTTATTGTTCACACATGCATCAAAGAAAGAATTTATACTTTCAGATCGTTGAATTGTAGACATTCTAATAAAAAAAGTGTCTTTCACGTAAGTTGGTATCCAATATGTGCGATCTTCAAACAAAGATTCAAGTCATTCATTATCTTCAAGTTGAAGTGTTTCAATTATATTCTTCTAACTATATTCAAAGTGTTCCTCAGTCCATGAATTATACCCTCATGAAATTTGCATTTTCTTTTACAACATGTTCAATCTTTTCAAGAATCTTCTTTAATATATGCCATAAAAAATGATGCTTTGAGTGTGGGAAAACAATCTTAATTGCAACTTTCATAGCTTTGTCTTGATAAGTTAAAATAACACCAAGAGCTTTTCCATCCATTGCTCTAAGCCATGTTTGCATTAACAAAACAAATGTTGAAGTAGTTTCATTTGCAAGCAATGCACATCCAAGTATTTTAGATTGAAAATGATTATTCACTCCAATACATGGAGCAAATGACAATTTGTACCTATTTGTAATATAAGTTGTATCAAATGAGACAACATCTCCGAATTTTTTTATAATCATCACAACTTTTAGCATCTATCCAAAAGACATTTTTAAGACATTCTCTTCATCTAAATCCATTGCATAAAAGAAATTTGGATTTTCTTCTTGCATATGTATAAAGTGCTCAAGCATTGCTTTAACGTCACCTTGCCAAGTGCTAAATATCTTTCTTTATCCAAGTGATTTCTAATATTCTTTTCAATGTGTCCAATATTTTCATATCCACCATGTTGTTTGGCCATTATAGCATAAATTTTGCATGTGCTTACTCCAACCGCATGTAAGACATCAATGTGATATTTATCGGATGAGGTAATGCGTCTAGACATGGAAAATAATGAGCTTGACTTGGATAAACTTCATGGTTATGTTCCTTGATGAAATTGTGAACATACCATTTTCCATTCAACCTTCATTTTACATGCAACATGGCTTTACAATCCGTCTTTAAACATGAGCGTTTATTACTAGCACTAGATTTTCTTTTAACCCTATATCTTGCACAAGCAAATCTTACATCAATAATTTCTCTTGAAGTCTTTGACCGACGACTATGCATTATTGAGATACCAAATCCAATAGACTTTGAGTATTTCAAATAAAAGGAATGTGCATTGTTGACTGCGTTTTTCATTAATAATATTGTAAAGATTTGTGAGAGCTAAACAAAGTATGTGGGATGTTTCTAGTGCCCTAAATAAATGGATATACAAAGTGTTTTTGTAACGCTCTAGATAGCCAAGACTGTTACACTGTGTGTTTTAAATAGTGTTAGACTCTCTAAATGAGTCTCTTGTCCATAAACGTGTAACTAAACGTGATTAATAGTTTAGGGTTAAAAATTTTGGTCAAAATGAATAACCATTTCATTAAAATGTTTACGTTCATATATGGGATCCCAAAATAATGCTTAAAATGTTAGTTACAATTCAAAAGTTACAACCAACCAACCTAAGCAGAAAAATAGGGTTTGACCGTGGTGGTCGAGCAACCACATATGTACACGTCGCCACCGAAGCTATCCAATTCATGGCTGATATAGCTTCCCTTTCCCCTTACCTGCACCACATAGCACCCATGAGCCAAGGCTCAGCAAGAAAACTTAAACATGCTCGTAAGTAGTTAATAACATATTACAGAATCATAATAAGCATGTCTAGCAGTAATAACCCTACTCATGCATGCATTCTATTAAGATAAGTGACTACAGTGTCACATCGGCGCCCGTTGCCCTAAATACATGACCATAGAGTCACCCCAGGACCGCTGCCCTAAATAAATGACTAATAAGTTATATCGGGCGCATTGCACTAGGATATATAATCAATCGCCCCTTCAACTCCTAATCTGTTGGAAGACTCAGTACTGGATCTATAATCAATCGCCCCTTCAACTCCTGGAAGTTATTCTCACACCTATCTGACCACGCAAACTTCTAGTTCTTGTATGTCTGTTCCTTCAGCAGGGTAGTAATCCTTGAGAACCTTTCCACAAAACGTCTGCAATAACCTACTGTTATCCCCAAAAATTGGAGATCGATGACGTGGCAATAGAGGTGACAAGTGGCAGTAAAAGACACATTAATAGTCAATAAATATATTGACTCCTCAGAGTTGTGAGAAAGTGACCCGGTTGACTGGTGAAGAGTTTGGGCTGCTTGAGAGATGTTATAACCAAGCCAAATACACCCAAGGAGAATACTTGGGCTAAGAGATCCGGTCGGACCTTATTCTGAGGAGTCCAAGTGATGGGCTCGGATCCTAGTCCGAGGAATGCCCTAAAAGATGGGCTTGGATCTTAGTTCGAGGAGGGGCACAAGTGATGTGCTCGGACCTTGGTCCGAGGAAGGCACTCCAAGAGGTCCGATCGGACCATGATCCGAGGAGAAGCCCCATGAGGTGTGGCTCGGACCTTAGTCCGAGGAGAGCCTAGGGAAAGTGCACAAGAAGTCCGGTCGAACCTTGCTCCAAGGATGGCATTCCAAGTGATTATCTCGGACCCTAGTCCGAGGAGTGTCCAAGTGATTGGCTCGGACCCTAGTCTGAGGAAGGCCACAAGTGATGGGCTCGGACCCTAGTCCGAGGAGAGGCCACAAGTGATTGGCTCGGACCCTAGTCCGAGGAGAGGCTTCAAGTGATTGGCTCAGATCCTAGTCCGAGGAGTGTCCAAGTGATTGGCTCGGACCCTAGTCCGAGGAGTGCCCTAAGAGATGGGCTCGGACCCATGTCCGAGGAGAAGCCCCATGCATGGCTCGGACCTTAGTCCGAGGAGAGCCGAGGAAGGTATGGCTCGGACCTTAGTCCGAGGAGAGCCAAGGAGGGTGGCTCGGACCTTAGTCCGAGGAGAGCCAAGGAGAGTGTGGCTCAGACCTTAGTCCGAGGAGAGCCAAGGAAGGTATGGCTCGGACCTTAGTTCGAGGAGAGCCAAGGAGGGTGGCTCAGACCTTAGTCCGAGGAGAGCCAAGGAGAGTGTGGCTCAGACCTTAGTCCGAGGAGAGCCAAGGAGGGTGGCTCGGACCTTAGTCTGAGGAGAGCCAAGGAGAGTGTGGCTCAGACCTTGGTCCGAGGAGAGCCAAGGAGAGTGTGGCTCGGACCTTGGTTCGAGGAGCACCCATGAGGGTGTGGTCGGAACTTGGTTCGAGGAGAACCCAAGGCTATGGTCCGGAGGTGAGCCCAAAAGGTGACTGGTCGGACTTTGGTCCGAAGAGAGTCTAAGGGGTATGGTCCGTATGCAGGTGTCCAGCATGCATATGTCCGATCAGAAGAAGATATTCATCAAACAAATGGACCAGACTACGTCAAATTCCCATAAACGGCTTCAGCAAGAATCGGTTTGAGCATTGCGGGAATCTCTCATTCCTCACTCAAATTGAGGAATCTGTTGTATTTTGAATATTTTGTGTAATTTAAATATTATATAAATAATAGAATATCCCGATCCTAGGGGGATATCAGTTTAGGATCCCAAGCTTATAAATAGAGGGTGAATGGGATTAGAAAGGGACTTTTTGGCAATTTGAGATTTGGTCTGAGTTCTAGAGAGAGAAAGTGCGTTTTCCTTGAGAGAGAACCCTTTTTGTATTCTTGAAAATTTACACTGAAGAAACTCAGTTGACACTGATTCATCTGATCTTGAGTGTAGATAAAGTAATAAAATCTCTAAGTGGATTAGGCTATTACCGACTGAACGGGGCTGAACCACTATAAAGTCTCATGTGTTATTTACTTTTCTTGATTAAACTGTCTGTGTTGTTTAAATTCTCTTGAAGGTTTGTCGTTATTGATGTTCTCACGTCGTTGGCTAAAAACACAGTCAACACCTACCAATCCAAGGAAAGTCCTGATCTATGAGGCGTTCCTTGGCCTTTGCCAATATCTGACTGTAACGTCCTCCTAATCCAGGATCGTTACACTGTGTACTTTAAATTGTGTCAGATTTGCTAATCAAGTCATTTGGTTATGAACGTGAACTAAGGTTAACGTCAAGGGTTATGGTTAAAATTTTTGGTCAAAGGAACTGTTGATTTTTTTATTTAAAAAGTTTCATACATACATGGGATCCCAAAAATATTACAAACAAACGTTTAGAATGGTGTATATACATCAAAAGTTACAACTGGCCGACCTAAGCGGCAAAATTAGGGCTACAACCCTAGTTCCTTTGAGATATCCTCGGCCGTGGTGGATGAGCAACCACATATGTACACGCCACCACCGAAGCTCTCCAACTCATGGCTGGTCTAGCTTTCCTTTTCCCTTTCTTGCACCACATAACACTCGTGAGCCAAGGCTCAGCAAGAAAACTTAAACACGTGCATGAACAGAAAATACAGATTTCCATATACTTATCTAGCATGCCTAGTAGTAATAACCTACTCAAGCATGCATACTGTAACGCCCTGGCTACCCCAGAACAGTTACGGTGAACGGTGGACCGGAAATTTGACTCGTTACCTGAGTCCTTTGGTCAAAAACGTGCTCTAGGTGTAATTAACAGGTTAAGGTATAAAACCAATAAAAAGGAAATGAAGATTTATTGCAAACAGCTCTGCAGAGCTAAACGAAACATTTACAAGTGGTTCTCAGTACAAAATGGTCATTACAGTTTTAAATTTACAATCCCGCCAACCTAAGCGGCAAAAATAGGGTAAACCCCCTAGTTCCTCTGAGAACACCATGACCGTGGTGGTCAAGCGGCCACATATGTACACACCACCACATCAGCTCTCCACTCAAGGCTAGGTGAGCTTTTCTTTCCCTTTACCTGCACCACATAGCACCCATGAGCCAAGGCCCAGCAAGAAAACATAACATTTTTCAATAACATTATCAAATGATTATCATTATAATCATACTGAACATAAAGCTTTCAACAAGCAAATGAACATCACATGATTTTAGCGGGAGAGCGGCTGTTAAGTAAGCCACTAGCCTCCAAGCTCTATTTGTTCATCGACCCTCAGGGTCGGTCAGGCATTAATGCTCTCTGAGCCATTCAATGCTAATGGTCGATTAGATCTAACCTCCGTTGGCTTGCGTGAACCACGCTAAGTCCATCCTTGACTAATAAGTCGGCGCTAAGTGACCAGTGTCCAGTATCACCGCCGAACTTGACTAATAAGTCACAGCTTCACAGCTGACACTAACACCTTTGCCAATTCTGACTAACAAGTCAGTACAACGTGACCAGTGCCCAGTACCACTGCCGAACCTGACTAATCAGTCACAGCTTCACAATTGATACTAGCACCTTTGCCAAACCTGACTAATTAGTCAGTGCTATGCTCAAGTGAACAACATATGCTAAGCATTCCATGTTCAATCCATGTCCATATTACATAACTAACATGCCTCACAAACATCCATGCATGTCACACTTGGGGTGCAGTTTTCTTACCTCCGGTTCGAGCAAGAACAAATAGAAGAGTGACCCTGAGAACGATCGACCTTTTGGTCCTTTAGCGGTTACCTGGCCATAACCAAAATTATGGGATTCCATCAATAAAATAAATAATAAAAGGTTCCCAAACCAAAACCTAACCTCCGGGACCTCAAACACTACCCAAACGGGTAGTAGGTTCAACCCCGAGGCCTTAGACTTGAATTCCCATGCTAAAAAGCTCACTTTGCCCAAAAATGCCTTAAGGGCCGCGGCCCTCCTTGGCCATGCCGCGGCCCGCCCCTCAAACAGAGGCGCCTAAACCCAGCCTTCACCAAGGGCCGCGGCTCACCCTGGCCATGCCGCGGCGCAACGCCCAGTTCAGCCAAAACCCCTGTTTTTCTTCCTCTACGATTTCACTTAGAACCAACCCTTCAAACCCAACTTAAACACCACCCAAACCTCTCTCAAACACCCATTTAAACCCCTAAACAACACTCAAAACTCTCCCTCATCATAACCCAAGACAACCCCCTAAAACCTCCATCAATTCCAACAATCCTCCATAAAAACACAAGCTGAAACTTATCATTAAAACAGGGCAAAACCAGAAAAGTAATGATCAAAGCTTACCTCAAACTTGGTATTGAACCCTCTCCAATGACTGAACTAAAACCACAACCTTAGCCCCTTGATTTCCTAGCTTAGCTCCACACTTGAGCTCAAAATTCCAAAGAAGAGAAACTATGGAAATGAATGTACGGGAAGGAGAAGATGAAGCAAACTCTGTTTTGGGTTCTATTTCACAGCCATCCATACATCATATATATCCAAATACCAAAAGACCATTATACCCCTAGGCATAATAAAGCTTCTAAAACCACTCAAGGGCAATTTTGACATTTTCCACCTACACCGTTAATCATAATTAAAGCTTCCCTTTTCCCGCTAATATCAATATCCTCAAACTCCAATATTTCACCTCCCGTTACCCTTTAATACCCGGTAACATTCTAATCATTAAAATCACCCCAAGACTCACCCCGAGCCCCGAGCTTAAGCCCGTTATGACCAAACCGATAATTAACATTCCTTGATCGTCTCATGCCAAATGGCTCGAACAAACCCACATCATAATGTGGTCTCAAGATATATCACCAACATGTGAACAAATAATCAATTTACCCTCAACGGGCCAAATTACCATCACACCCCTGTGGATAAAAATATGGACTCACATGCATGCATTTCACATCATATCATAATATAATCAACATATACATGCATTTAATCAATTAATAGCATATTTAAGCAAGTATGGCCCTCCCGGCCTACTGTTCACGCCGTTAAATACATCGGAGAATTCGGGGCATTACACATACAATTACAAATAGATGGTCATTGGACCATTCGGGGGTTGGTGCCCTGAATAGTTGACATAGAGTCAACCTCGGGGCCCTATGCCCTAGCGATGTGACCATAGAGTCACCTGGGCCCTCGCCCTTAGCTCTGGGTAACTAGCCATAGATATAGCCAAACAATTTTGTTTTCCTTCGACCATTGGGTCGGCCAACATAGTAGTACATTGCTGATTTGGGCCTAAGACTTTCGACCAGCGCGCAGCACGCTATTGCCGTCCTTGACTAATAAGTCAAGCCCTGAACCAGGTATTCAGATACAGATACAAAAGACAGATATAGATAAGCATACTTCAGACAATACAAGTATGCATACATATTAGTCACATAACATCATCAAGTAATCGCAAACATAGCCCTAGCTACGCAAACCATGCGAACAGTCATGTAACACTTAATCAAGTACAAAATATTCAAGTATGTTTAATCAACAAACGAAACGATAACTTAAACATAATCATTCTTAGGGGCCCAAGCCCTATTCATAACTATTATTAGTAGTCGGGCCAAGCCTTAATCACACATATCACGTATTGGTTGCAATTTTCTTACCTCAGGTCCGAGTATAACGTAAAATAAGGACGACCCTCGAGCACGATCTCGGTTTAGAGCCCCTAGCGATAACCTAGTCACAACCATATTATAGGATTCCGTCAATAACGAGAAAATAAAGGCTTCCGAACTGAGTCCTAGTCTCCGGGACCTCGAATTCTACTAAACCGGGTAGTAGAATCGATCACCACCCTCTAGAAATAAATTCCCGTTATTAAGAACCCACATTGGCCAAAACAGCCCAGCGCGGGCCGTGACCTACCCTTGAGGGTCGCGACGCGCCCCTCAAGTCAGAGGCCTTCGCCTTCCTGGAAATGGGACACATGCCGCGACCTTCCCTTGAGGGTTGTGACACACCTCGTAGACAGAAGACCCCTAGGGCCCTGGGTTCGGTTGGGTCGTGGTGCACTAAGAACAGGGTCGTGACCTGACCCTGCGAACCCAGAATTTCTCCATTTTTCTCCAGCCAAAAACTTACCAAAACCTACCCAAATCAGTCATAAAACAACAATTAAATCCTCAAAACAATATCAGCATAATACCAACATTAAAACCCCAAACTCAACACACCCAGAACTCCACCCAAAACTTAAATTCACAACCTTGAGCCCTAAAGCTCAAGAACAGCTAAACTTAAATAGAAAAATCAATGGAAATCAAGGTCCAAAGCTTACCTCAACTATAATTTAAGTCTCCCTAACTATAGCTAATCCAATCCCAAGCTTAGGCCTTCAATATCTCAAGCTTTAGCCCACAATTTCACCTTAATTCTCAAAGAACTCCCTTGGAGAATTTAAGAGAAAATAAGAGAGAGGGTGAGTCGGTTGGGAGCTACTGTTTCAAAGTGTTTAAGTGTTGGTTTTGTTTCCTTAAGGCTTAAGCTTACTTAAGCTAATCCCAAGGCTCGGGGTACCAAAAACTTCCCCAAGGGCAAAATGGTCAAATTTCCCAGTATTCCTCCTAATCTCACTAACTCCAAATATATAATATTCATTCCCATTTACCGATAACCCGATACTATGCTAAATACCTAAAATACCCCTTAGCTCACCCCGAGTCGGGTATTGGGTCCTGTTGTGACTTTCTCACTAACTCGCTCCCTGGAATCGTCTCATGCCAAGTAACCCAAATAAACCCACATAATAATGTGGTCTCTCACATATATCACATACATGCACATATATACAATTATGCCCATAACAGGCTAAATTACGAGAATCGCCCTTCTAATAAGAAACAAGCCCCCATGCATATTTAATACTCCTAAACATGCATAACTAGTTATATTATCATATAACTCACATAATCACATAATCATACACAAATATATCATGTAAACATATAATTCCATATATGGCCATCTTGGACCCCTAATGAAGGCCCTAAGCCTTATTAGGTAATTTGGGACGTTACAACTATCCCCTCCTTACAGAAATTTCATCCTCGAAATTTTACCTGAACAACTCGAGATATTGAGTCATATCTGCCTCTAGCTCCCAGGTCGCTTCCTCAACCTTGTTGTTCCTCCATAATACCTTAAATAAAGGTATAGTCTTGTTCCTCAAGACCTTGTCCTTTCTGTCAAAAATCTGAACTGGCTATTCCTCATAGGTCAAGTCTGTCTCCAGTTCCAGATCCTCATGACTCAATACATGAGTCCCGTCTGACACATACTTCGTCAGCATGGAAATATGGAATACATTGTGCATGATAGACAGTGCAGGGGGTAGGCCAACCTATAGGCCACCTGACTGATCCTCTCCAGGATCTCAAATGATCCCATAAACCTAGGGCTCAACTTGCCCTTCTTCCCGAATCTCTTCACCCCTCTCAGTCTTGGGTCTGAATAACTCTTCTTTCTTGGAATTCCACGTTCCTCCATCTTGGGTTTGAATAACTCTTCTTTCTACTCCGAGACGCGAGCATCCGAGCTCTAATCTTCTCAATAGCCTCAGTGGTCCTTTGAATCGCCTCAGGACCCAAATATTTCCTTTCACCCATCTTATCCCAGTGAACGGGCGATCTGCACTTCCTACTGCACAACATCTCATAAGGTGCCACTCCAATAGTAGACTAGTAGCTATTGTTATAAGAAAACTCTACTAGAGGCAAATATTTGCTCCAGGACCCTTGAAAGTCCAACACACATGCTCTCAGCATGTCCTGCAATATCTGGATAGTCCTCTTAGACTGACTATCAGTCTGGGGATGATAATCTATACTAAACTTTAGCTGTGTACCCATCGCTCTCTGTAAACTTCCTCAAAACTTGGAAGTAAAGACAGGGTCCCTATCAGACACGATAGACCTCGGAGTCCCTTGAAGGCGAACTGTCTCTCTCCCATAAAGATCTGCATACTGGTCAACCGTGTAATTCATCCTCACTGATAGAAAATGAGCTGATTTCGTATACTGATCCACGATGACCCAAATTGAATCATGCTGGCCCACTGTCCTAGGCAATCCTACCACAAAATCGATCGTGATGTCCCCGTACTTCAACTCTAGGATATCCAGAGGCTGTAACAGCCCTGCTGCCCTCTGATGCTCTGCCTTAACTTGTTGACAGGTCAAGCACCTTGCCACATATTCGGTCACATCCCTCTTCATCCCAGGCCACCAATATAAAGCTTTTAGATCCTGGTACATCTTCGTGGTGTCCGGATGTAGAGAATAAGGGGTAGTATGAGATTCATCCAGAATCTCCCGTCTGATCCCAATGTCCATTGGAATGCAGTTGCGATCCTTGTATCTCAACAAGCCCATGCTTGGCACCGTATAGTCCTTAGCTACTCCAGCTAGGATGTACCCTCTAATCTGTCCCAACTGTGGGTCATCTAGCTGCCTCTCCTTAATCCTCTCCAAAAGAGTAGACTGCAGGGTGATATTGGGTAATTGGCCCACCACTAACTCAATTCCTGCCCTCGCCATATCTCACGCAACTCCCTTGATATTTGCCTGGCACTATACAACTGCCCCGGACCCTTCTGGCTTAAGGCATCTGCTACCACGTTGGCCTTCCCAGGGTGATAGAGGATCTCATAATCATAATCCTTTACCAGCTCTAACCAACGTCTTTGCCTCATGTTAGAAGTATTATAAACTTTTTTAGTCAGTGTATATCTCAAACTTCTCACAGTATAAGTAGTGCCGCCACACCTTCAATGCAAAAACCGCTACTGCAAGTTCTCAGTCATGTGTGGGGTATCTCTACTCATATTCCTTCAACTAGCGTGATGCATAGGCAATCACCTTCCCTGTCTGCATACAAACACAACCCAGGCCCTGCCCCGAGGTGTCACAATAAACTACAAACTTGTCTTAATTTGTAGGAAGACTTAGAACCAAAGTGGTGATCAAACTCTTCTTGAGCTTCTAGAAGCTGTCTTCACACTAGTCTGACCATATGAACTTCTGATTCTTGCGTGTTAAGTCTGTCAGTGATGACACAATCTTGGAAAACCTCTCCACTAAGCGTCTGTAATAACCTGCCAATCCCAAAACTTCTGATTTCTGAAGCATTCTTCGGTTTTGGCCAATCTTTGCCCGCCTCAATCTTCGCTGGATCCACCATAATCCCATCCTTACTGACTATGTGACCTAAGAAAGTCACTTGTGGAAACCAAAACTCGTATTTCTTGAATTTCACATACAGCTTGTGTTCTCTCAACCTCTGTAATACCAACCTAAGGTGATGCTCGTGTTCTGTCTCTGACTGAGAGTATATTAGTATATCGTCGATAAAGACAATCAAAAACCGATCTAGGTAATCTTTGAACACCCATCTCAACACTAAGATCTAGCCAATAAATATCTCCATTAAGGGTAACTATTGAGTTACCTAGGGCATCGCTACTTATCCAAGAGTAAATCCCTCACATCAGTAGCCATCAAGTCAGCTAGGGCATTGCTACTATTCAAGAGTGTAACCGAAGTTACATGGGTTTACAAAGACTTCTATGTTAATCAGTGGTGCTGGTAAGCATTTGTCCCTAGGGTGTTCAGCATCACTCAAACTGGCAACCCCTAGTATCTCTAGGAACTCTCACTAAATGGCCAATATTCATGACTACTATCCGGGAATAACTTATCAGATCACTTGCTTGGGTTCTAACCGTTCAATGATTAAGTAAGCATGAGGGCCCCTAGGTCCCATTAATTTTGGTGCCCCTAGGTTTAAACCAGTAATCCTCACCTCTTGGCCACTTGTCGCGGTAATTAAACGGACATAATAATATCAATCAATTAGTGTGACAGTGAGGACCCTAGGTCCCATTCATTTTGGCGCCCCTAGGTTTAAACTAGCAATCCTCATCTCTTGTCACTCGTCGCGGTAGTGAACCAGACATAATAAAATCAAACAAGCAGTGTGACGAGGATCAACCGTCTCAGATATGACGGATATCTACCATTCATATTTTTTGAATCAACACCCGCTAGACTAACGTCTCTATGCAAACTTTCTACAACAATGTATATATGTGCATGTGTCTCTATACTAACATACAATACACTAGTCGTTTCATGTTGTAGCCACACAATAGAAGTTGACTTACTTGGAGTCCTTAGCTCTCATCAGGGTTTCACCCTCCAACGTACAGTCTAGTTATGCTTAGCCAATACTGTAACTATCCATAGAGAATACTCGGATTAATTATGGCACTCATAATTCATTATTATTATTTTGGGCAGTTTGGTCATTTTCAAAATCATTTGTAAGGATTAAAGATCCTTATTTGGTTTAAACCCATTCAAGATATGCATACTAAAAAATTTGAGACTAAACCCTAAGTCTCGGGGAGACCTATCCTATGGTCTCGATACCTAGGCTCGGGTATCGCAATAGTATTTTCCCATAATCTGCTAAAAATCTTATTCTTTAAAAGTTTCGATATTAACCTGTACTTTCAACAAGTCGGTTAAATATATAAAAGATTTTAGCTGGTATTATATCCAGAAAATACTAATTAAATTCCTCAATTATTTTTTTCAAGAAAATAATCTCTTAATTTTCCTTTATTTTTCTTAAGGTTTTATCTCTAAAAACTGTTTTAAGAAAATAGCCTAATTCTAACTTAATTGGGAAAACCATTAATAATTGCTTTTAAGGCTTACCAAGTCTTTGTCTTGCAATATGCACAAAAATGTATTTTTTCTTACGTTCCAAAATCTCATTTTTGCATATAGTGTGAAAACTTCATTTTTTACATTTTTAACTATATATTTTGTTAGGTCATAATTTACTTACCCAATTGTTACCAAAATTTCCCAATTCAATATTTGGTATGCCATTTAGATCTTTGTAAAATCTTAGGTCAAAAAGAGAATTTTTGATTGGTGAAAATATTTTCCAAACATTGAGGTAAAAATGACCTTATTTTCAAGCCCATATTTTTTTTTCCCAAACTTTGGCACTTAATAACTCTCAGACCGTTCAGTATTTTGTTACCAATTTTTACAGTGGAATACTAGGTTATGCCAAGAAAATGTCAACCAAATTTGGCAAAAACTGGGTTCATTTGCCCTATACAGTGGCTGTCCAAACTTGGTCCCGAATTTATGAATATGAGAAAAAAACATTTTTTTACCTAAACTTTGGAATAGCATATCTCACTCATTTCTAAATGTTTTTGAGTGTTTCAAAAGCTCAAATTCATGTACTCCATCTCAAAAACATCACAGTACAATTTATTTTTACAAAATCAGTATAAAATAGATGCTTAACCCCTTGGAAATCATGGCCCAAAACTTGTATTTTTGTTTTAGGGTTTTCAACAAAAGCCTTAGAGATTTTGGGTCCCTATTTTAAAAAATTAACATACAAGCATCATAAATTTTTTCAAGCAACTACCTGTAGTGTCCCAGAATATTTACTTAGCTAGCTAGATAGTAGTAGTAGCTAGTATTAGTTTGTAGTATGCTAGTTACCGTGGATTTTGGTTCAAGCCGAGACTTAGTTGGAAACTCATAGCAACATTTATGAATTTTATAAGTTTAACCTATAATTTAAGAATATTAATTATAACATAAGTTTTGATTAATATTGCTGGTCCTAGATATATTATTTATTATAGCCTAAGGTTTAGATAGAACCATTAAGAGCATGACACTTGTCATAATTATGATTATTAAGGAATTAAGTATTTTGATGAACAGTTTTAATAAAAGAAAGATCTAGAAGCTCTAGAAACTTCCAGCAGCTGTTAGGATCATGTTTAGACTCAGTCAAAGCTGTTTATCCAATTCAAATTATGCTAAAAAAAGTGCAAATACGTGTTTGATAGATCAATGTATGCCGATATATCACAACTTAGGGGCCAATATATCGCCTAAGGAAGATATGGAAAACACGTCGAATTTCCATGAACGTATGAACGGGGCTCGGGATTAGGATGGAGCTGATATATCGCCAAGGGTAGGCAATATATCATCCCTGGTGCATGATTTTTGAAGTTTGAGGATTTTTGAATTTAAAAATAGCCTTAACCACTTGGACTTGCCTTTGAACGATTTTGACCGAGTTCTGGGCGTCTGTTGAATGAAAATTCAAATCTTTTTCATTTTATAATCATTTATTTATTCAAATTAAAAGGGTTAGTTTCACTCCTTGAACTCTATAAATAGGACCTAGTACTCAGCCATTTTCTTCATTCTTCAAGCATTTGAACAGAGCCTTCAAATTGCTAGTGTTACTATAGAGAGAAATACTTGGGTTTTGGGATAAAGCTTTATCATTCTAAGCTTTTCTAAACACTTGGGAAGTGAGATTTAGTGTGATTTCGGCATTGAGGTTTAGACCAATCCATAAGATCATTCAAGGTATTCTTATCCTTAAGTTCAGTTCTTTATGGTTCTTTACTTTTCTTTAAGATCCTAACTCTTGTTTATAATTCTTGATTAGGTATTTAAGTTTCTTGAAACTTAAGGTTCTTCTTGGTAAGTTTCTTCTTGATGGTTTAGTTTTCTTCTCATCTCTTTTCTTTAGAAACTCACCATTCTTACTGTTGGTTTTTAGGAGTGTTCTAATCCCGTTCTTGTTCCCAAATATCCCGACTTTTGGTAAAGAAAATAGGATAGATTATATGTGTTTATATGTTTATGTTATTATATGTTTTTATGTTATGATATGTATATATATAAATATGTCTTGTAGTCATTTGGGGCTTATAGTTGCTTAGGTGGCAAACCCCAATATTTTATGTCACTTGGGGCTTATAGTTGCTTAGATAGCAAACCCCAAGAATATTTATCATTTTCATTGGTTAGAAGACAGAGGACCTAGAGGGGTTATCATATACTACCATGTGATTTGACCTACCTCAATTAGTAGACAAATGACCTAGATGGTTTATCACATGCCATGTTAATGAGTTAATGGACATTAATATTGTAGTCTTATATGATATATGTTTTTATAGTCATATGTTTTATAGTGTATGTTTATATTATAGTCTTATGTTTATGATTTATAATGTATGATTGTTAGTAGATTTTCCTTGCTAGAAATTAGGCTCACTCCTTTATTTTTAGTGTGATGCAGGAAAATGAATATGGAAGGCAGAAGGATTCATGGCAGCTTGGCTTATGTGTTAAGGATAGATGGATTCAATGGACTGCGTGACCATCGAGGATAACGCTATTTTTAGTCTTTTAAATTATGTTTTGATGTATTTCTTCAATTAGTATTTAAACAATTAAAGTTATGTTTTATGTTTTATAAACAATGGGATCCCATACCATATCACATTTTATTTTATATCTTTAACTTATTTTTATTGGTACAATATTTTGGGTTTTAAATAAAGTTATGTTATTTCTTATGTATGTTTCCCAAAATAGTAGCTATGTCTAGTAGTTTTAATGGTCCAAGGTCTTAGAAATAGTTGGGTCATTACACTACCATAGCCTTATTACACCATCAATAAGAAACTTTAAGCATTAAATACACAAAATAATGCTTAAAATAAAAACCATACAAAAACAACCTTAAAAAGTAAACTTTTTACCTCTTGTAGTTCTTGCTGTAGGTTTTGATGTTTCTAATAGCTTTAGATCCTTCAAGACTCTTTCAAAACCTTAAACCAACTTCCCCAACAACATATATAGTTAGTTATTGAAGGATCTATGGTTAAAAACTCTATAAAAGTCAGAAACTTTTACCTTAGGGAAAACTCTTCTAAGACCAAAGCTTAAGCTTCCAAGCTTTCTTAGTGTTCTTGGTAGTTGAAAATGATGAGAAAACTTGAAAGAGAATTTTTGAACAAGATGAGAGTGATATGCGAGAAGGGGGGGTCAGTTTTGGGGTGGTTGGAAGAACATTGACAACTCTTTAATATCTAAAACACTTAAGTGCTTTTACCTTTATCACTTTGTGTCATTAACCCTAATTTAAATGTGATTTAAAACTTAATTAATTTGGTCCACACAATTTATATCCTCACATGGCCGGCCACCTCTTTGTATATATGCATTTATATTTTTTTTATATAAAGGTTAATAAACATTTCCTAAGAATTTGTCTTTTTTTCCAAAAATCCAAAAATGACTTCTATAACCTTTTTTAACTCTTATAAAGATTTAAAAAAATAAAAATAAAACTTAACACATAATAATTAAATTAAATCTCTCTCACATTTAATTTAATAAATCACACAATATAATTTAAACTAATGTCCATTTATGGAATAAAATTCCCCAATTCGGTGAAATTAAGCATTTAACACAAAATGCCCTAAAATTTCCATTTCCTCTTAGGTTTATTATTTTTAACCAAACTTTAATTTTTATGAATGTATTTTATACCCAAAATATATTTTCCATAGTTTTTCATTTTATTTTTTGAGATTTTTACCCAATTAGGGTTTTTGTGTCGGTCCAAGACCGAAAGTCTTATCTTGACTTTTAATCACAAACTTCATAATTTTGCTAGCAATAACTCATGGAAATAATGTAACGACCCAAATTCGCTATTAAGGCTTAAGGGCCTTGAGTAGTGTGCCTGGAGGGCATAATGAGATTCTGTGTGTGACTTTAAAGAGTTTAATGCATGATTATGATTTAATGCACGTTATATGACTATTTGATTATTTGTGATGCATGACTATGTGAATTAGTATGCATGTAGACCTGATTGAGCATATTTGTAATTTGGCCATTTTGGGCATGACCGTGTTGATATCTGTGATCTGTGACTCGAGACGATCCTAGAATGAGCGAGTTAGCGGAAAAGTCAAAGCGGGAATCTATACCTGGCTTGGGTTAAGCCTGGGGAGTTTAAATGAGAATTTGGGAAATATATTGAGGTTAATCTTGATGATGAGGAATGTATATTTGATGATTAATCAGGTATTGGGTAGCGAGCGGGAATTATTAGGAACACTTGAGGAATTAGTGGGAATTTGGGTAATATGACTAAAATGCCCCTTTATGGGCAAAAAGGTTTAGAATTATTAAGGGAGGGCATTTTGGTCTTTAGGCTTGGAAGAGATGAGTTAAGGAGGGCTTTATACTTAGTGGATTTTGTAGAAAAGAGTTATAGGCTGAAAAGAAAGAAAGAAGGAAGAGAAAGGAAAAGAGAGAAAAGCTGAAGGGTTTTGTCCAAAGAATCGGTTTGTGGCTCTCCCAACCAATTTCCTTCATTTTTCTTGGAGTCAAGCTCAGTGGAGAGCTAGGGTAGGCTGAGCATCAAGGATCCTAAGCTAGACTTGAGGATTGGCAAGGGATTAGCAAGATCACATCTGAAATTTGAGGTAAGTTCTTGGAGATTTCAATTTTAGGGCATGACTGGTTTGAACTGTGTTTTTGAGCTAAATGGATGGGATTTTTGGGGAAATCAGGTCAAGGTTGTGAAGGTACAAGCTAAGGAGGTCTAGGGTTCAATTCAAGGACGAAATTCCACCCACGGTATGATTTCTAAGACCTTATCTTTGTTGTTTGAGTGGATTTCTGGTTTTTGGGTTCATTATGTTAGATTTTGAGTTTTGGGTTGCTTGAGCTTGGGGTTGAGTTCTTGGGATGAGTGTGAGGTGTGGTTAAGTGTGTTTTTGGGCTTGGGAAAGATTTGGGCAAGTTTGGGGTTGAAATGGTAGAAGAAAATTGCAAGAAGCAATTTTTGGGTTTGGCTGGTCTGCAACTAGCGCTACAGCGCTAGTCAGGGGGCGCTGTAGCGCTAGCCCCTGTTTCTGATGGGGTGGTTCTGCTTGTAGCGCTACAACGCCCTCTTTAGAGCGCTGTAGCGCTGCACTGTTCACAGAGGGGATTTTTGGGCTTTTGTGAAGGGATTTTGACCTAGGGTTCGGGGCTCGATTCCGCCACTTTGTTTTGGGGATCTAGGACTTCCCGAGGGCTCGGGATTGGTCCCGAGGCTAGGTTTTGGACTTGAGGTTTGGTAATGAATTTGACTTATGGATTTTGCTTAGGTAAGCGCTAGGGCTCGAGTAGGATCGTGCTCAAGGAGTCAGGTTGATCAAGGCCATCAAATTTAAAGGTAAGAAAACCGTAACACCCGGGATTAGGGCATGGGCCCACAGTGTTATTGCAGGGCATGGCCCTAGATTGTTTTACTTGCAAATGTATGACCTTGGATGAATTATTATATGCTTGAATGATTAGTTCGAAATGTATTATGCGTGCGATTATAATGAAATGAACGGCTAAGGCCGAGAGCGGCAAAGGCCGGGTACGGCTTTGGGGCCGGAAGTAACGCTCAGCACATGGGGTGCTTACAGCCAGGGTGGGACCCAAGGGATACATGAGTTATCCTGACGGTGAGGACCGAGACCCCAGGCTTTGGTAAGGCCTCTGGGGCGGCATGGCCGTGCTTGTTTAGTCTGATGGTTTTCCTATTTATCAGTGGATTATGCCAGCTATATAATTTGCATATGTTTTGTACTATTTGGGTTTTCTTGCTGGGCTTCGGCTCACGGGTGCTCTGTGTGGCAGGTAAAATCAAGGAGTCAGTCAACCGGCCATGAGTATGGAGAGCGTGGGGGCGGCGCGTACATGTTCGGCCTGCCCGACTGCTTTGGTTGGGGGCATTTTGTATATGGCTGTATTAACTCATTCTTTTGATAGTTAACCTGGTGTAAATCTATTTTTGAGTTGTAAATATTTTGTAAACCTTATTTTGGGATCCCAGATGTTTGATACTTAACGTTTTCAATGAAACTAAACATTTTCAAAGAGTACAGCCTTAGATTCTGGTTTATTCACACTTTTGGTTTTAGAAACCACGAAGAGTCAGTCAAAAGCACGATTTCTGTTTTAAACTCACTAAGTAACGACTCTAAGGTAGTAGGGCGTTACAAATAAATTCCAAACAAATATAATATTATTTAAAATAATATTCTTAACTCGGAGAAAACAATCTCAACCCGAGTCGTTTAAAGGTACCCAAAACATAGGGTGTTACAATACCTACAATTTATAGAGGTTTCGTCTCCGAAACTTGAAACAAATGAGGATACAACTCCTTCATCCTGTCTTTTGTTTCCCAGGTAGCCTCTTCTATGCCATGGTTACTCCATTGCACCTTTACCAACGACTCGGTCTTGTTCCTCAATAGTTTTTCCTTTCGGTCTAGAATCGTCACCGGCTTCTCCTCATAGACGAGTTGAGGATCAACGCTCAGCTGCTCATAGCTTAGTACATGCGCGGGATTGTGCATGTATTTTATCAACAAGGATACATGAAAAATGTCATGCACCTTAGACAGGGCGGGTGGAAGAGCTAAATGATAAGCTACTTTCCCGATTCTCTCTATGATTTTGAAAGGTCCAACGAATCTTGGGCCAAGCTTTCCTTTCTTCCCGAACCGCATATCCCCTCATAGCGAAGCTACCTTTAGCATCACATTATCGCCAACCTCAAATTCCAGGGGTCTCCTGCGTCGGTCAGCATATTTGCACTGTCAATCTACCAAAGTTTGCAAGTGTTGCCTTATCTGCCGGATGTCCTCAGTAACCTGATCAACCTCATCAGATCCGAGAAACTTTATTTCACCGGCCTCGTGCCAATGAATTGGTGATTAAAATTTCCTTCCGTACAAAGCCTCATATGGAGTCATCTTGATGGAATCATGAAAGCTATTGTTGTAAGCAAACTTTATCAGTGGAAGCTTCTCATTCCATGACCTTTGAAAGTTGAGCACACAGGCTCTTAGCATATCTTCAAGGGTCTGAATTATTTTTTTGCTTTGACCATCTATTTGCGGGTGGAAAGAAGTGTTGAACTTCAATTTAGTACCCAACCTCGTTTGGATTCTATCCCAGAATGTCAAGGTGAAACGTCTGTCATGATCTGATACGATGGAGTTGGGTACACCATGCAGTCTCACTATTTCTGCAATGTAAATATCTGCTAACTTATGTGCCCCATAAGTTACCTTGATTGGCAAGAAATGAGCAGACTTAGTCAGCCTATCTATGATAACCCAAATGGAATCGTACCCCTTGGGAGTGGTTGGTAGACATGTGACAAAGTCGATAGTGACCATCTCCCACTTCCATTCTGGAATTTGTAAGGGCTGCAACAATCCGGCTGGCCGTTGATGCTCTGCCTTTGTCTGCTGACAAGTCAAGTAGTGTGCCCCATATTCTGTTGTCTCCTTTTTCATCCCAGGCCACCAAAAGTACTTCTTCAAGTATTGGTACATTTTTGTGGTACCCGGATGCATGGCATAAAGAGCATTATGTCCATCGAAAAAGATCTGCTTCTTGATCTCGTCATCGTTTGGAACATATATTCTTCCCTTGAACCCCAATACTCCATCTTTAGAGATATGGAATCCTGGTCGCCCTTCCTTCCTCACTTCATACATCAGTCCTTGTACCCCAGGATCGACTAACTGCCCCCTTTTATAGCTTCCATAATGGTAGACTCGATAGAGAGTGTTGACGCGGTTCTTCGGCAACAGGTAATTACGAGAATAAGAGAAAGAGATTAGCACTCAAGGTAGAACCGTCACAGATATGAAATCTTATATAATGAACTAGGTGACTCAATACACGTTTTTAAGTGGTTCAAAGGTTAAAATCCTTCTACTCCACTATTCAATATTATTCATCCTCTCTGGGTATTTGGTTTACAAAGTATATAGTCCTCCAAAGACTATTTTTTCGAACCCCTATCAACTCCCAGGGTCTCCAGATTTATAGGAGAAGGCACCTGGAAGTTGGTAGGGAGGTCATCCCATGACCTTACCATTTGTCATATCCACTCTGTGGCATTCATGATTAATTCCTAAACCTGACACATAAGTGTGGTCTAATCAGCATGGAAGGATATGATGGGCCGCACGGCCCAACCCATCTGTGGGTGTCTGACACGCACGTTCCTACTGCGTGTCCGAGAAGTCAAAGGGGATATCAGACATGTGATGTCAGATATATGCACGTTTATCTTGCGTGCGTTAACTTCATAAAGGCTCAGAGCTTCCTGGGCTCCTCGTGACACGAACAGCTCGTATTACGAGCTGTTCTCCTGGCGTGGCCTTCAGATACCCCTCTCGAGCTGAGAAGATCCGCCCTGGAAATAGGATCTTCGTCCTGTGGGCACCTCGGACTAAACCTGATTAGTCCGAGGCTCGTCCTGCTAATCAACCCGTGGGAAAATCAGGGCGTACATCTGCCCCCCAAGCTCCTGCTCGTGGTATATGACGTCATGCATAGGAGACCACAGTAGGGGCTTTTAGACTTCCCCCACAACCCTTCGCATTCCATTCTTTTCGCAGGCGTCTGATACGTGGAACATCGTGGGTGGCGACGGTACACTCTACGAGAACCGCATTAAATGGCCTAGCCTACTGACTAGCCGTCGTTTCACATTTCAAATAGAGGGTCTTCCAAGAGCCTTTTACACGTGATCCTCCCCTTGCATAAAGAGGGGGTGGCCACCCTACGCACGGGCCACCCTATCATTCAAAAAATTTCTCATATTTCCTTCTCCATTCTCTGACTTTCCGAAGGACGAAACCCTCATCTCTGCTGCTTTCATCTTCTCCGTTCACGAAGCCTAAGCGTACGAGTTTATTTAAAGCCTTGGAAGCCACTGTACCAACGAAGCTCCTACCAGCGCAGCAATCTCGCTCACTATCCAGCCCTACACTGTAAGTTTTCTGACCCAGTTTATTTTGAAAGCATGCCATTGTAGCTTAGGTAAATTTTTTTACTGTAGCCACATGCAGGGGTTTTCTGGGTTGTGTGGATATGGAGGGTGACGGCCCTTCTTTAGATTAGGGCATGCCTGTTGCAGGAAATCGTTTTAGAATATGGGTTTCAAGGTATTTCTTCAGGGACAATTTCTGGGTAGGACCTTTAGGAATTTTGGGTGCAAAACCGGGTAGCTTAGGGAATACGCCTCAAAAGCGGTTTTGCACGTTTTGCCTATTGAAACTTTCCCCCCAAGGCAAATTTTTACTCTGAGCCCCTTGACACACGAATTACGAGTAACCTGGGATCTGTTGAGGACCCAGGCGCGTGTTCATTGAACCGCGTGGTTCCACTCTCCACGGGCTGGGCTTCCCCCAGCTCGTGTAATTAACACTTGCCTCAGCCTTCTGCTTGGGTCGCCTTTTCTAAAGTGTTTTCTTTTGTTCGATAGGCGACCAGATGGCCCCGAAGAAGAACCTGCCCCAGAAGAACGTGGGAAGCTCGGCCTCTCAACAAGATAAAGGACAGGCGGTGATGCCCAGCTCGCCGATTCCCCACTTTGGCCCGGCCATGGAGAAACAGGCCGAGGTGGCCCCTGACGCGTTTTTCGAGGCGGAGAGAATCGTCTCGAAGATAACCGAGCAGGCCAAGATCACCAAACTCTTCATCACCCACAACATTCCCTTGGGGAAAGCCTCAGTGATTGCCCGACCTGCCGCAGAGGGTGAGCGGAGCTGCACGCTGCTCGATGAATCGTTCGCGGCCTGGAGCGGTGAACATTTCAAGGCAGGGGCCTTCCTCCCCCTGGACCAGTACTTCGCCGACTTCCTGAATTATGTGGGGTTGGCCCCATTCCAGCTCCCTCCCAACTCCTACCGTCTGCTGGCGGGGTTGAGGTATTTATTTCAAAAGCACGAGTGGGAGGTCCCCACTCCTGCTGATATTCTATACTTCTTTTGCCTCAAAGCCAGCCCGGATCAGCGGGGGCGAGGCGACGGGTTCTATTACTTAACCCGATTCCCTAATACAGCGGCGGTCATCGAGCTGCCGAGCCACCCGAATGACTTCAAGGACCAGTTTTTCATGTCAACTGGGTTCCGCAACTGCGATCATCATTACTTTAATCGCCCTCGTAAGTGATCCTTGACCTTAGCCCGCCTTTTAAGGGTTATCTTATTTTAGCCCCCTCCTTATCCCACTTCTGACTTTAACCAATCTTGCAGCCATCTACGCGAGGACCGAGAAGTCCGTGACTCTCGGGGGTCAATACGACACACTGGCGAGCTTGCCCCCCAGTGAGAAAGACTACCGCGCGCTCGTGACCGACGAGACGATGGTATTCTGCAAGCTGATTTCCCCAAATCAGACTTTGAATTTGAAGAGGCTCCGGGGGCCGCCTCCAGCTCGCGACAACAGACCGACCCTCGCGGAGATCGCAGACGACGAAGGCGAGGAAGAGAGTGACGAAGTTCCTCTCGTGAGGAGTAGGAAGAGGACCTTGGAGGTCGCCCAGACGATGGTCGAGGAGAGGGCTCAATCCGGAGCAGCCGCGGGTCCCTCCGGCCAAGGTAATCCTTACTTATTTAAGAATGTAGATAGGGACACTGCAGACCCCCAGCTGGTTAGGTTCAATCCTAGGCAGCTCGTCCATCGTCACCCGAGGAATCCGGACCTGGACACGCTCTTGCTCCATTGTGTTGACCGGCTCGTGCTTGATCACCAAGAGAGTCGGCCTAGGGGTACCGTAGCAGTAGATAACACCTTAGCTTTTAGGTCGATCCTTTTTGAGGAGTATGGGACCAACTTACGCACGTGGCCGACGCTCCAGAGGGGCATCTATGCCCCGGGGATTAGGCAGTATGTAGAAGAGTCCAGCCCCGAGTCGGAACCGGACCTAGAACCTGCGCCAATTCGTGAGATAATCGTCTTAGACTCTTCCAGCTCGGGGGGTAGGGCTCCCTTAGTATTCGCTTATTCATTGCCTTTAAACCTTTTGCCTCTATTTCTGCATGATTGCTACCTTGTAATAACCATGTTTTTTTTTTTGTTCTTGGCAGAAGAGATGTCTCAGCCCGGAGGTAGTCTGCGGGGCGTGGCCTTCAGCGGGAACCCCCCAGCGGGGCCAAGGTTGAAAAGGCTTCGGGAGTCCAAGAGCTCGGCTGGGACCTCCACCAAATCCCCAGCTAAGGAGAAGGAGAAAGCCCTTCCATCCCAGGTCACGGGGGCGATCCTTCCTATTGCCAGGACAGGGCCCATGCCCCCGCCACCCCAACGATCTCCATTAGCCGCCCAGGACGGGGTAATAGAGATCGGGAATCCGGCCGCGGCAGCCCCGGATGTGCGTATCCCAGTCGATCCCCAGGCTCTGGAGAAGATGCTAGAAGCATTCCGGGGTACGGTGTATGAGTCGGCTAGCTATGCCGTCAGCCATTTCTACAATCTCAGGGAGAGGGAGCTCCAGGCCATCGAAACAACAAGCCCGGTCCGAGTTATGGAGTCTTCGATGGACATGACCCTAACGGTAAACTGCCCCATTCTTTTAGAGCTTTAACACTCACACGCCACCTTTTTTTCTTCCAGTTGGTTAATTTATCCTTCCTTTCTTGCAGGGCATTGCTGCCGCATACAGAGGCATTGCTAGGACCAAGGTCCAGCTCGAGGGTTTGGAAGCTGAGCGCCAGACCGCCCTCCAGGAGGCTCAGGAGGCGAGAGACGCGCTGGCGGCCTCTAAAGTCGAGCTAGAGAAGATCCGCTCAAAGAACCGGGAGCTTAAAAACTCCCTGGCCGCATCGCGGACAGATCTCGAGGTAGCCAAGACCGAGACCCAGGCCGCCATGGAAGCCGAGCGGGCCGTTTCAGAGCAGTCCTTGCAGGACCTGTTTTATCACTGTTGGTCCCACAACCCAGATGCGGACTTTTCTTTCATGCCGCCGGACCTCTGGGCGTTCTTGCTGCCGAAGCTCCAAGCCCGCCTAAATAAAGAGGTACCTCCCTCGGAGACTGGAGAGGCCTCTGTCGCGACGGAGCAGGACGAGATCGCGACCTCCAAAGGGCCAACTGATGGGGCTTAGGATACTTCTCTTTAAGTATTTTGAACTATTTTGTTTTCTATTGTAATTTTTTATGAGGTGTTTCCTCCTTGAGACAATTTTCTCAGCAACTTTAACATATATACATATATATATTTTTATGCCTTTTGCTACAATTCATCTCTTTATTTTTATGAACTTAATTCGGGTTAACCGTTATTTATATCCCGGGCTTTTAAAGAAGAGCCGCGGTCAATAAATTTTTGTTAACTTCTAAGTTTTACGACCTGGTTAAAACCAGGAACTTATTTTGAAAACTTAGTTCGCGTCAACTTTTATCCATATCCCGGGCTCTTTAAAGAAGAACCGCGGTCAATAGATTTTAGTTAACTTCTAAGTTTTATGACCCGGTTAAAACCATGAACTTATTTAGAAAACTTAGTTCGCGTCAACTTTTATTCATATCCTGGGCTCTTTAAAAAAGAACCGCGGTCAATAAATTTTTGTCAACTTCTAAGTTTTATGACCCGGTTAAAACCAGGAACTTATTTTGAAAACTTAGTTCGCGTCAACTTTTATCCATATCCCGGGCTCTTTAAAGAAGAACCGCGGTCAATAGATTTTTGTCAACTTCTAAGTTTTATGACCCGGTTAAAACCAGGAACTTATTTTGAAAACTTAGTTCGCGTCAACTTTTATCCATATCCCGGGCTCTTTAAAGAAGAATCGGGGTCAATAGATTTTTGTCAACTTCTAAGTTTTATGACCCGATTAAAACCAGGATAGGACTTAGTTTGTGATAACTCTTATCCATGGATAAAAATTAACACCTAAGTCGTTAAGGAGACCTGGTTATATCCAGGTACCATATGCCCCCCAAGTAACTGGGAAAGGGTCTTTCGCGGTTACTTTAAAGTCATACTTGCAAATAAAGAGAAACATTTGATTTTTATTTATACATGGAAAGTGACCTCCCAGGCCTTACAAGTGGCTCATTGATAGTATTTCTTTAGGTGGGTGGCATTCCATGTCCGCGGGACCGCCCCTCCACCAAGCCGAGCTAACTTATAAGTACCCTCTTTGATGACTTCGATGACCTAGTATGGTCCTTCCCAGTTTGGTCCCAAAACCCCATCTTTGGGATCTTTCCCGGCCAGGAAAACTCTCCTTAGGACCAAATCGCCGACGCTAAAAGCACGTCTTTTGACCTTAGTGTTGAAGTAGCGAGCGATCTTTTGTTGATAATGGGCGAGCTGGAGTTGTGAATCTTCTCGCCTTTCATCCACTAAGTCTAGGGAATGGCATAGGAGCTCGTAGTTCCTGTCTTGGTCGTAGTGCTGGACCCTATGTGACAGAACTTTAACCTCCACGGGGAGGACTGCTTCACTCCCAAAGGTTAGGGAGAAAGGCGTGTGACCCGTGGGAGTCCGATGTGAGGTCCGGTATGCCCACAGGACTTGGGGGAGCTGTTCTGGCCAGATCCCCTTTGCCTCATCTAGCCTTTTCTTGAGGCTCGCCTTTAGAGTTTTGTTGACAGCCTCGACCTGGCCGTTCGCCTGGGGATAGGCCACGGATGAGAAGCTTTTCACAATTCCGTGCCTTTCGCAAAATTCGGTGAACAGATCGCTGTCAAATTGAGTGTCGTTATCGGAGACGATCTTCTTAGGTAGGCCAAATCGACATATGATGCTTTTAACCACGAAGTCTAACACCTTTTTCGATGTTATTGTTGCCAACGGCTCTGCCTCGGCCCACTTGGTGAAGTAGTCAATGGCTACTACGGCGTAACGGACTCCGCCCTTTCCGGTAGGCAGGGCGCTTACTAGATCTATCCCCCAAACGGAAAATGGCCAGGGAGACGAAATCATTTTTAGCTCGATCGGAGGAGCTCGGGCAACCGCAGTGAATCGCTGACACTTGTCGCACCTTTTTACATATGAGATCGAGTCTTTGGACAAAGTCGGCCAGTAATAACCTTGCCTGAGAACCTTAAAAGCCAGGCTTTTCCCCCCAGTGTGGTCTCCACAGAATCCTTCATGAACTTCTTGCAGGATGGCCCTCGCTTCACTTGGAAGAACGCACCGGAGGAGAGGTAGGGAATGCCCACGTCGGTACAACACCCCTTCGACTAGCGTATATCTCGGAGCTTGATAAAGGACCCGCCGCGCATCGTTGCGCCCCTCGGGTAATTTGCCCTCAATGAGATACTCAATAATGGGAGTCATCCAGGTCGGCCTGATGTCAATCATTTCAATTTCTGCCCGATCCCCGTCTATGTTAGGATTCTCCAAGAACTCAACTGGCACCAACCCTAGAGTTTCTGTCTCGCCCGAGGTGGCGAGCTTGGCGAGAGCATCTGCGTTGGCGTTCTGCTCCCGAGGTATCTGTTCGATTGACCCTCGAACAAACGCAGACAGTTCGGACTTTACTTTTGCCAAATAGGCGGCCATCTTGGGCCCCTGCGCCTGATATTCGCCTAGAACCTGGTTCACCACGAGCTGGGAATCGCTGAAGCATTGGACAGAGCTCGCCTTTAGCTCACTAGCTATCCTAAGTCCAGCCAACAAAGCCTCGTACTCTGCCTCGTTGTTAGACGCCTTGAACCCGAACCTTAACGCCGAGTGGAATCTATGTCCCCCTGGGGATATCAGAATGATTCCGGCCCCGGAGCCGTTCTCGTTAGATGAGCCATCAACGAAGATCTTCCACGACGAGTGGGGAGAGGCGACCTGAGGTGAGTCTCCTGATGGAATTCCTTGGAATCCCGTGCATTCCGCCACGAAGTCGGCCAAGGCCTGACTTTTTATGGTAGTTCGGGGAGTATAGAAAATCTCGAACTAACTGAGTTTGACCGCCCACTTTAGCAAGCGTCCCGATGCTTCAGGCTTTTGCAAAACTTGCCTTAAAGGCTGATCGGTCATGACGTGTATAGAGTGGGACTGGAAGTATGGCCTGAGCTTTCGCGAGGCCGTGATTAGGCAGAACGCCATTTTCTCCATCATTGGATATCTTGATTCAGCTCCGAGGAGTCTCTTGCTGATGTAATAGACCGGCTTCTGAGCCTGGTCCTCCTCTCGCACTAGAACGGCACTAGCTGCGTCCTCAGTGACGGCCATGTAGAGGAAAAGAGGTTCTCCTACCTTGGGTTTTGATAGCACAGGCGGTTCAGCCAAATGCGCTTTCAGGTCGAGGAATGCGCTTTCGCACTCCACTGTCCATTCGAATTTCTTGTTTCCCCGGAGCAGGTTGTAGAAGGGTAGACACTTATCGGTCGACTTGGAGACGAACCGGTTCAGTGCTGCCACTCTTCCTGTGAGGCCTTGGACGTCTTTCCGCGACCTGGGGGAAGGAAGCTCGAGTAGTGACCTGATCTTGTCGGGGTTTGCCTCGATTCCTCGGGTATTGATTATGAAACCCAGGAATTTCCCCGATGCAACACCGAAAGTGCACTTCTGAGGGTTGAGCCTCATGCCATATTCTCGCAGTATGTTAAAACATTCTTCCAGGTCGGCAACGTGGTTGCTGGCAGTCTTTGACTTGACAAGCATATCATCGACGTACACTTCCATGTTTTTCCCGATCTGGTCCGCGAACATTCTGTTCACTAGCCTTTGGTAGGTAGCTCCGGCATTCTTCAGACCAAACGACATGACCTTATAACAATAGACATTAGTTGGGGTCATGAAGCTGGTATGCTCCTGGTCTGCCGGATTCATCGCGATCTGGTTGTAGCCTGAGTACGCGTCCATGAAGGACATGAGCTCGTGCCCCGCCGTGGCATCCACCAATTGATCGATCCTTGGCAATGGAAAGCAATCCTTGGGGCAGGCTTTATTCAGGTCGGAGAAATGGAAAGCAATCCTTGGCAATGGCTCGAAGGTCGCCTCCCTGGGTAGTATGGTGACTTTGTGCCGAACTTAGCCGCTGGCGCAGGTCTCCTCCCGAGAGATCACTCCGTCCACTACCGGTCCAGTGCCTCCTGCTGGACAGGCTCGGGGTGCGTCTTTGGCGTCTATGACCTGATCCTTCCTCCGGCACCCTGCCGCGCCAGGAGGGTCCAGCTGACGGCGGGCCCCTTCTGCTATTCCCGTAGGTCGGGATGTCTCAGACGGGCTGAGGAGACGGATATCTGATGGGAGAAGGAGGATGCCTAACCGGAGAGGCGATCCTAGTGCCGTCCGGACAGACTAAATTTGGTGGGGGCCTCTCGGCCCTACCAGCTTGCTGGTCCCGCGCTGGGTGAGCTGGACGAGGAACTGGATGTCCTTTGGGGACGGCCCGACGTCTCTGGCCCTCCTCGGGAATTTCCCCGATCTCTTCTGGGCGCTCTCGAGGGAGGCTGAGAACTAGGGGTTGACCTCCTAACCGAACGGCTGTACTGCTACTGTCCGGTCCGAGGCATTTCCCTGAGGTTTGCCTCCTGATGGTGTGATGAAGGGGTGGAGTTGGCTGCAGGAAGTCTACCCGAACGGCTATGCCTGGACCGATTACTCTGGTGAGACTTAGGAGCCTCGCCTTGCCTCTCTCCAACGTTACCGTTGGTTGTGAGAGGGGGTAGTCGGCTCAGAATATCCTGGATTTGCTGACCAGCTGCTGCTAACTGGCTCCTCAGCTGAACATTCTCCATCTCCACCGTAGAATAATAACATGGATTCGGATTAGGCGGCCGGGGCGCTGAACTACCAGTGTCGTCTTGGCCCGCCGGCTGCTTTCCCAGCCTCTGCTAGACTTCAGGAGCTTGCTCATCAGGGATGGCAACCTGGTGGGCCTCCTGCCCATCATGCTGTTCTGTCTCGTTACCATGCCTGGATCGAGTGGTCACCATAGTTGGATGTCTGCGGTAGTACTAATCGAACTTGCTCTCAATGAAAGCACCAAACTGTTGACGCGGTTCTTCGGCAATAGGTAATTACGAGAATAAGAGAAAGAGATTAACACTCAAGGTAGAACCGTCACAGATATGAAATCTTATATAATGAACTAGGTGACTCAATACACGTTTTTAAGTGGTTCAAAGGTTAAAATCCTTCTACTCCACTAGTCAATATTATTCATCCTCTCTGGGTATTTGGTTTACAAAGTATATAGTCCTCCAAAGACTATTTTTTCCAACCCCTATCAACTCCCAGGGTCTCCAGATTTATAGGAGAAGGCACCTGGAAGTTGGTAGGGAGGTCATCCCGTGACCTTACCATTTGTCATATCCAATCTGTGGCATTCATGATTAATTCCTAAACCTGACACATAAGTGTGGTCTAATCAGCATGGAAGGATATGATGGGCCGCACGGCCCAACCCATCTGTGGGTGTCTGACACGCACGTTCCTACTGCGTGTCCGAGAAGTCAAAGGGGATATCAGACATGTGATGTCAGATATATGCACGTTTATCTTGCGTGCGTTAACTTCATAAAGGCTCAGAGCTTCCTAGGCTCCTCGTGACACGAACAGCTCGTATTACGAGCTGTTCTCCTGGCGTGGCCTTCAGATACCCCTCTCGAGCTGAGAAGATCTGCCCTGGAAATAGGATCTTCGTCCTGTGGGCACCTCGGACTAAACCTGATTAGTCCGAGGCTCGTCCTGCTAATCAGCCCGTGGAAAAATCAGGGCGTACAGAGAGGTTAGCCAATTGACTGACTACTATCTCTAAATCCAAGGTAGCAAGGTCGGCACGTAACTGCTACGAAATCTCTTTCACTATTATCATGTAAGCTCTTGTCTTTCGACTCAATGCATATGCCACCTTGTTTGCTTTTCCTGGGTGGTATAGAATGCCACAGTCGTAGTCGTTGAACAACTCCAACCATCGACACTATCTCATATTCAATTCCTTCTGAGTGAAGAAATGCTTCAGGCTTTTATGATCAATGTAGATGTTGCAGTGTATCCCGTACAGGTAGTGCCTCTAAATTTTTAGTGCGAAAACCACCGCTGCCAGCTCCAGGTCATGAGTGGGACAGTTCTTCTCGTAATTCTTTAGCTGTCAAGAAGCATAAGAAATTAATTTTCCATGCTGCATCAGCACTGCCCCCAACCCTTGGCCTAAGGCATTGCTATAAATAGTATATCCCTCTGTGCCGTTAGGGATTGTCAGCACTAGGGCAGTCGTCAATCTTGTTTTGGGCTCCTGAAAACTCTTTTCGCACTTGTCAGTCCATTCATACTTGATGTTTTTGTGGGCGAGGGCAGTCATTGGTGCGACTATTTTGGAAAATCCTTCCACAAATCTTCAGTAATACCCCGCTAACACAAGAAAACTTCTAACCTCATGAGCATTTTTAGGAGGTTTCCACTGCTTAACAGCTTCTATCTTGGCGAGATCTACCAAAATTCCTTCTCCTGACACTATGTGCCCAAAAAAACTAACTTTCTCTAGCCAGATTTTGCATTTAAAAAACTTAGCGTAAAGCTTTTCATCTTGCGGATGCTGGAGGACCAGTTCCAGATGCGTTGCATGCTCTTCTTGGCTTTTTGAGTATATTAGAATATTGTCAATGAACACGACGACGAACTTATCCAAATATTCGTGAAATACGCGCTTCATCAGATCCTTGAATGATTCCGATGCATTGGTTAGTCCAAAGGACATCACTAAGAACTCGTAGTGACCATAGCGTGTTCTAAAGGGCGTCTTTGGTATATCTGTCTCCTTAACCTTGAGTTGATGGTAGCCTGATCACAGGTCTATTTTGGAGAATATCGATGCTCCTTAAAGTTGATCGAAAAGATCGTCAATCCTGGGCAAGGGATATTGGTTCTTAATCGTCACTTTATTCAGCTCCCGATAGTCAATGCACATTCTCATCGAGCCATCTTTCTTCTTCACGAATAAGATCGGGGCTCCCCATAGAGAATGGGTTGGCCTTATGAACTTCTTGTCCAGTAACTCTTACAGCTGCTACTGCAACTCATTGAGTTCAGCTGGTGCCATCCTGTAAGGAGTCTTTGAGATCGGTGCAGTTCCTAGAATCAACTTTATTTCAAACACGATCTCTCGGTTTGGTGGAATCCCTGGGAGATTTTCAGGAAATACCTCGGGAAACTTGTACACAACCGGTACATCAGAAGGTTGTTGACCCGTCTCTTTATCCTTATACACTATGTTTGTAACGCCCCAACTCCTGGGACCGTTACGGTGTGCCTTGTAAACAGTGCTAAACTTGCTAATCGAGTCATTTGGCCAAAATCGTGATCTAAGTATGATTAGCGGTTTAGGGATTAAACATTTTGGTTAAGATGTAACGTTTCACTAGAACGTTTAATATATACATTGGGATCCCGAAAATATAAATTTCAGAGTTTATTACAGAAAATATTTACAACAGGCCATTCTAAGCGGCAAAACAGGGTTCAACCCTAGTTCCACTTTAAACCTCGGCCATGGCGGTCGAGCAGCTACATATGTACACGTCATCACCTAAGCTCTCCAACTCAAGGATGGTCCAGCTTCCTCTTGCGTTTACCTGCACCACATAGCACCCGTGAGCCGAAGCCCAGCAAGAAAACATAACACTATACATAAGCATTATTAAATGATTATCGTTATAATCAAACGGAGCATAAAGCTTCCAAACCAATGAGTAAACATCACATAATTCTAGCGGGAGAGTGGCTGTTAAGTAAGCCACCAGCCTCCAAGCTCTCTTTTCTAGCGGGAGAGTGGCTGTTAGGTAAGCCACTAGCCTCCAAGCTCTGTTTTCATTCATCAACCCTCAGGGTCGGTCAGGCATTAATGCTCCTTGAGTCATTCAATGCTAGCAGTATATTAGATCTAATCTCCGTTGGCTTGCGTGAACCACGCTAAGACCATTCTGACTAATCAGTCAGCGCTATGTGACCAGTGTCCAGTATCACCGCCGAACTTGACTAATTAGTCACAGCTTCACAGCTGGTACTAACACCTTTGCCAATTCTGGGTGACCAGTGTCCAGTATCACTGCCGAACTTGACTATTCAGTCACAGCTTAACAGCTGATACTAACACCTTTGCCAATTCTGTCTGACGATTCAGTGCAACGTGACCAGTGCCCAGTACCACTGCCGAACCTGACTAGTGAGTCACAGCTGATACTAGCACCTTTGCCAAACCTGACTAATTAGTCAGTGCCATGCACAAGTAAGCAATGCTGTCAATATGTATCATATGCCAATTATCCAAGAATAGGGCATTTAGCATGCTTACTAAACAGTTGCTAGCATAATCATGGTCATGCACAAACTCAGAGACTCAAGCTCTGGCCAATCTCATATTCATCATTCATGGCATGCCCTAATCACATGTTTCTCGTGCATCACATGCATCACACTTAATCACCCAGCATGCTTCATTAATAATCATATGCAAATGGGCAAGATCGCCAAGCATTCATTATGCTATCAATGTTTACATTTAAACATCCAACATGCATCAATCATAGCCATGCATGTCACATACGGGGTGCAGTTTTCTTACCTCGGGTTCGAGCGAGAATTAATAAAAGAAACGACCTTTGAGAACGATCAGCTTTTAATCCTTTAGCGGTCACCTAGTCATCACCAAACATATGGGATACCATTAATAAAATGAACAATAAAATGTCCCCAAACCAAAACCTAACCTCCGGGACCTCAAATACTACTCAACCGGGTAGTAGGTTCAACCCCGAGGCCTAAAGCTTGAATCCCCAAGCTAAAAACCCCATTATGGCAAAAATGACCTTAAGGGCCGCGGCCCTCCTTGGCCATGCCGCGGCCCGCCCCCCAGACAGAGGCGCCCAAACCCTGTTTACACCAAGGGCCGCGGCTCTCCCTGGCCATGCCACGGCGCAACCCCTATTTCAGCCAAGATGACAACTCACACACCAGAATGTCCCCTGCATTTTCCCTTAGAACCAGTCCCTTAAACCATCTCTAAACCTCCTCCAAACACATAATTAAACCCCCAAATAACACCCTTAACTCACCCTCATCAAACCCCAATCAAAACAACACAAAACCCCCCTTTGATTCACACTTCCAACATCAAAAACCATGAATTAAAAACTAAAACAAAAACAGAGCAACACCTGAAACCAAAGGCTAAAACTCACCTTGAAACTGGTCTTGAACCTCCCTTACAAGCTAAACCCAGTCTCCAACCCAGCCTTTAAGTTTCCCTAGCTTGAAACTCCATCAAGAACTCAAAACCCTCAAAGGAGAAGTGAAGAAGGTGATGTACGGGAAAGGAAGAAGCAAACCTCTGTTTTTGCTCTGTCCTTCTACAGCCCTCCTATGTTATATATATCCAAAACCCAAAATGACCAAAATACCCTTAAGCCAACAAAAGCCTCTAAACCATTTCAAGGGTAAAATTGGTCCTTTCCGCCTATCCCGTTAATCATAATTAACGCTTCCCAATACCCACTAATCTCCACATTCTTAAATACCAATAAATCATATCCCATTACCCTTTAATTCCCGGTAATTCTCTAATCATTAAATTCACCCCGGGACTCACCCCGAGCCCCGAACTTAAACCCGTTATGACTAGACCGAACACTTACATCTCATGTCGAAAAGCTCGAACCAATCCACCCTATAATGTGGCTATATTAATTAATCTCAACCATGCACCCAAAATATACAATTACACTCACAGTGGCCAAATTACCAAAATTCCCTTGCATTTAAAATATAAGCCCATATGCATGCATTCACCATCATATAATAATATAATTCATATAAACATGCATATAATCATTAGATATCATAATAAATCAATTATGGCCCTCCCGGCCTCCTAATCAAGGTCCTAAACCTTATTAGGAAATTTGGGGCATTACAATGTTTGCCAGAAAACCGATGCATCCGTCACTCAACATTTTTCTCCCCTTCATCGCAAAAATCATGTGGCACTTCTTTTCTCTTGACGTACCCTTGAACTCGAATGGTTCTTTTACCCCTAGGGTAAATACCACTTTTCTATGCTTGCAATTGATAACGACTCCATATCTGGTTAACCAATCCATCCCAAATATGACATCGTATTCATGTAGGTCCAAGACTAACAGATCCACCGTCAGCTCATGACCTTCAACCCAAACTAGTACGGCTCTAACCCATGTTCGCACCAGCATATCCTCTCCTGAAGGCAAAGATACCCCACAAATAACAGGCATAGGCTCAGGCATTCTATTTAATTTTTTCACAAAGGATGCAGATACCAAAGAATGTGATGCACCAGTATCCATTAATGCATATGTCGAGGTTTGGGCGATACAAATCTGACCGACACCATATCAGATGGTCCAGCTCCTTTGTCGCTTTGCGTAAGCGCATAAACTTGAGGTGGAGCTCCAATTTGTTTCTGCTAGTCATTTATGTTGCCCTTGGCTGGCATTCGACACTCTTGAGCAAAGTGCCCTGGCTTTCCACAGTTATAACATACCCCACACTCGCCCCGATGGTGTCGGTTACACTTGTTGCACAATGCCCATTGTTCAAACTCACGTCTCGACTATTTTTTGGGACTAGCCATTGCCTTATTGGGAGGTCCCCCTTTTCTTTTGTTATTTCCCCAGCATTCGACCTTGTGCCTCTTGGATTGTTTGTCCTCCCCGAGTTCTGCCCAAACCTCAGGTTGAACTTTCCTCTTAGGCCATTCTAATTGGCTTGAAATTGTCCGGGGTTGTTGGGAGTGTACCTCTTGTCTTTATTCTTATGTGGTTCTGGCTTGTCCGACACGGCCCAAGACTCTTGGCGAAGAGCCCGTTCCATAGCTTCGACATACGTTTCTGGGCCAGTCCTACCAATGTCTACACACTTGGAAATGTCTCTGCACATGCCCTTCATAAAACTCCAGATCTTATTCTCTTCAATTTTCATGTGGTTCTTTGCGAACTTAGACAGCTGGTCAGATTTTCGAACGTAGTCCTGCATGCTCGATGTTCCCTGCTTCAGATTAGTGAACTCATTCACTTTGTGCTCGATCACTGCCTTACTAAAGTACTTGCCATTGAACGAGGTCAAGAACTCTGGCCATTCCATCTCGGAAACATTATGCTCTTTCTTGGTTGTGTCCCACCAGATGCAGACATCTTTTCTCAGCATATAGGTCGTCCAAACTATCTTTTCTCTCTCAATAGTTCCAATGAAGTCGAAGATCCTTTACAAGATACTGATCCATTCCTCTGTCATTGATGGGTCAGTGGTCCCCTCGTACATAGGTGGAATTTGGTTGCCGAACCTTTCTGATATAGGTTTTGCTCGGGCAACTCTTGGTGCTTCTATTGGCAGTACATGTTGCTCAACGACAACCTGTGGGCCATGGTTCTGTTCTTCATTATTTTCAGGTGTTATTTCGTTGTTCTAAGCATTATTGGGTGTCATGGGGAGTCATCCCAAAAGGGTGTTAAACCATTCAGCTTGGAGGGTATCATAGTCCTCCTGTCTCTTTTGCCCTCTTTCAATTTGGGCTCCATGCGTCTCCACTAGCCTTTGCAGATTATTCATCTGCTTGGTTATCTCGCAAACTCTAGCAGCTTGGTTTGAAGCTCTAGCAGCAAGTGCAGCCTGGCCCCGGCCAGCAGCACCACTTCCTTTCTAAGCTCTTGTCCTTGCCATTTTTGTTTGATTTAAAATAAAAAAGCTCCTAACGCATAGGGACGAGAAGTTAATACCAATGTAGATTACCTTTTTCCTTTCGGTAGCCACCACAATGTGAAAGATCTCTAATTGAGTTGCCAGATTTGGTTCCTACTGTACTCTTTGTCCTCGGCCTCGACCCCTTCCTCTGCCTCAGCCATGACCTGCATCTTGGTCAACGGCCGCTCTCTCGGCTGGGTCTGGTAGAATAACAGCTCGACCTACCCTGACTCGAGTGTTAGGCACCATCGCAAGTCTTTATACCACAATGTAGGGTATGGAATAATACTAACCTAGCAATAAATGAGCATACCAATTTTGCTCATAAACAAGAAAGAAGAACCATAATGATTCGACTCAAAATAGGTAGTCATAATATTCAAGGATATAACCTAGCAATACAAAATGATCATTAAAGATCATGCCATAGGATTTTAGTTAACAGGACGATAAATCCAAAAAGAGATCCCTAACTACACGTTGGGTTTCTACATCTGCCTGCTACAACTACACCAAAGTCCTACAACCAAGTAGGTTTGCTAGGTCTTAAGAAAAAATATCAACAAGACTCTCACAGCATTACCAAATTAGGCTATCCATCAGGATATCCAGCTTTATGTCGGTATCCTCGTCCGGCTTCTCAGGATCCTCCTATGCATCGAGGTATGCTATCAACCACGGAGATAGGACAATCCATGACCCAAACGCTAGCTCGATTTGCATACGGAAGTCATCCCGTGTGTCACGAACCAGCCACCAACGTCTGTGACGAAACCATATCTGTGTTGAGCCTCTCAAATAAGTGCTAGAATATCGCACTCTTCATCGCTTGGGTGTGTTGGCTCTATCAAGGAATTATATCATGTAATGAGTCCATTTCCAAATGACACACTGATGGTGTTGATCGTACTCGAAGTGGCGGGGAACCTCATTGTGAAATATTCTATAATATTTAATCCCGGGCGTAGGGATCTCGGGTAGGTTTCCTATCACAAGGTCACCTTTATCAGGTATATTGGCCATAACCTACAATTTATAGAATTGAGGTAAATAAAAGAAAAACAACACACTAAAAGAAGAGACAGTACTTACAGTGAATGTCGGTCTATCTTTGCAAAATGTACATGTGGGTTGTCTACAGAACCGGCTAAACTCGAACTCTGATACCAATTGTAACATCCCAGATTTTTCAAACTTGATAATGCGGAAATATAAACGTTTTCATGTAACAAAATGTTTCTAAAACCCGTATAAAAAAAACTTTTTAAAAGTCGTATGGCCATACTTAATATTTAATACAGACATAGTTTATGAAGAGTAAACTGAGCTTATTTTATGAAAATAAAACAACATTTCCAAAAATAAAACAGCTTCCCATAAGGTCAGTCCACATGTACATCCCCAAAGTAGACTCCAGCACTCACTGTTCTGCTTTGCCCTTGTTCTTACCTACAATAGGAAACAACTAAGTAAGAGAAAACACTTAGTAAGTTCAACTTTAAAACAAAAGCATGCAGAGAAGACAGATGGTCACTAACCAAGTTACTGTCCACTGATAACAATAGCTCACAAAATTAGCGTTTCAGATCCATCTGGACCGTACGCAATCAATTTCAAGAACACAAAAGCGTCCTGGCAAACTTATGGTTATGCTTGATAACCAATGGCAAACTATTTCATATAAATAGATAAATCAATGCACTCAGAAAATCCCAAAGCAAGTAGATATAATATATCACAATATAATTTGAGACCAACGCTCAACAATTTCCAACAATTTGGGCGTATCACACCCTCCAACAAATTTGCTAATGAGTAGGGGAGAACCGAGTCTCAACACTAAGATCTAGCCAATAAATATTCCCATCAAGGGTAACTATCAAGTTACTTAGGGCATCGCTACTTATCCAAGAGTAAATCCCTCACAATTGTAACCATTAAGTTACCAAGGGCATCACTACTTATCCAAGAGTAAATCCCTCACATCGGTAACCATCAAGTCACCTAGGGCATTGCTACTATTCAAGAGTGTAATCAAAGTTACACGAGTATACAAAGACTTCTATGTTAATCAGTGGTGTTGGTAAGCAGTTGCCCCTAGGGTGTTCAACCTCACTCAAACTTGGCAACCCCTAGTTTCTGTAGGCACTCTCACCGAATGGCCAATATTCACGACTACTATCCGGGAATAAATTATCAGAGCACTTGCTTGGGTTCTAACCGTTCAATGATTAAGTAAGCATGAGGGCCCCTAGGTCCCTTTAATTTTGGAGCCCCTAGGTTTAAACCAGCAATCCTCACCTCTTGGCCACTCGTCGCGGTAATTAACTGGACATAATAATATCAATCAATTAGTGTGATGGTGAGGACCCTAGGTCCCATTCATTTTGGCGCCCTTAGATTTAAACTAGCAATCCTCACCTCTTGTCCACTCATTGTGGTAGTGAACCAGACATAATAAAATCAAACAAGCATTGTGATGGGGATCAACCGTCTCGGATATGACATATATCTACCGTTCATATTTTTTAATCAGCACCCACTAGACTAACGTCTCTATGCAAAATTTCTACAACAGTGTATATATGTGCATGTGTCTCTATACTAATCATGCAATACACTAGTCGTTTCATGTTGTAGCCACACAATAGAAGTTGCCTTACTTGGAGTCCTTAGCTCTCAATAGGATTTCTCCCTCCAATGTACAATCTAGTTATGCTTAGCCAATATTGTAATTATCCATATAGAATACTCGGATTAATTATGGCCCTCATAATTCATTATTATTATTTTGGGAAATTTGGTAATTTTCAAAATCATTTGTAAGGATTAAAGAACCTTATTTGGTTTTAAACCCATTCAAGAAATGCATACTAAAAAATTTGAGACTAAACCCTAAGTCTCGGGGAGACCTATCCTATGGTTTCGATACCCAGGCTCGGGTATCACAATAGTATTTTCCCATAATCCGCTAAAAATCTTATTCTTTAAAAGTTTCGCTATTAACCCGCACTTTCAACAAGTCGGTTAAATATATAAAAGATTCTAGCCAGTATTATATCCAGAAAATACTAATTAAATTTCTCAATTATTTTTTTCAAGAAAATAATCTCTTAATTTTCCTTTTATTTTTCTTAAGGTTTTATCTTTAAAAACTGTTTTAAGAAAATAGCCTAATTCTAACTTAATTAGGAAAAACCATTAATAATTACTTTTAAGACTTACCAAGTCTTTATCTTGCAATATGCACAAAAATGTATTTTTTTCTTAAGTTCCAAAATCTCATTTTTGCACTAAGTGTGAAAATCTCATTTTCCACATTTTTAACTACATACTTTGTTAGGTGATAACATGAAATGTACTTACCCAATTGTTACCAAAATTTCCCAATTCAATCTTTGGTGTACCATTTAGGTCTTTGTAAAATCTTAGGTCAAAAAGAGCATTTTTGATTGGTGAAAATATTTTCCAAACAATGAGGTAAAAATGACCTTATTTTCAAGTCCTTAATTTTTCCCAAACTTTGGCACTTAATAACTCTCAGACCGTTTAGTATTTTGTTACCAATTTTTACAGTGGAATACTAGGTTATGCCAAGAACATGTCTCCAAATTTAGCAAAAACTGGGTTTATTTTCCCTACACAGTGGCTGTCCAAACTTGGTCCTGAATTTATGAATACGAAAAACAATAATTTTTTACCTAAACTTTGAAATAGCATGTCTCACTCATTTCTAAATGTTTTTTAGTGTTTCAAAAGCTCAAATTCATGTACTCCATCTCAACAACTTCACAGTACAATTTATTTTTATAAAATCAGTATACAGTAGATTCTTGACCCCTTGGAAATCACGGCCCAAAGCTTGTATTTTTGTTTTAGGGTTTTCAACAAAACCCTTAGAGATTTTGGGTCCCTATTTTCCAAAATTAACATACAAATATCATAAAAGTTTTCAAGAAACTACCATAGCCTTATTACACCATCAATAAGAAACTTTAAGCATTAAATACATAAAATAATGCTTAAAATAAAAACCATACAAAAACATCCATAAAAAGTAATATTTTTACCTCTTTTTGTTCTTGCTTTAGGTTTTGATGTCCCTACTAGCTTTAGATCCTTCAAGACTCTTTCAAAACCTTAAACCAACTTTCTCAAAAACATATATAGTTAGTTATTGAAAGATCTATGGTTAAAAACTCTATAAAAGTCAAGTTTTTGAAACTGTTAATTCCATTTTTGGCATATTTAATTTGACAAAAATATTTTATAATTTCTTATTATATTCAGCTATATATAAATATATATTATTGATATATATTATTTGTTTTACATAATAAAAGTATAATTGATGACAAACTTTTCTATATTAGAAAAGTTTGCCAAAAATAGTGTGGCTTTATTATTTTAAAATCAAATCTTTTTGAGCTGTCTTTTTCTAGCCAATTACCTCATTGTATCTGACCATATAATTGAGTTTTATTTCATGATCAGGTTATAAAAGGGAAGCCTTGATTCCTACATCAAAGGATGGATTGTTACCATATATAGCTCACGATTCTGTAGCTACAGAATCAGGAAATCCTGTCAAATTGAAGAATTCTTTTAGGAAGTTTCCTTGTGGGCTTAGGTCAGTTTAGATCGTGTATTAGTTGCCCAATATGAGTATAATGACTATAAATACTCATATTGGCTGCTAGGTTTTAGTTACCTCTTTTTGTATTTCATTCTTATTTGTAAAAGAGAGTCTTTGTTATGTAGAGGTGAGTGAGTTAGACTCTACCTCTGTTTTTCAGTGTCCTTGTAATTGTTTTGAGTCTTCAAACAATTCTACAAAGGAGGAGAACAAAGTGCAAACCTTCGGGAGAAGGTGGTTCAAGTCTTGATTCGGGAGGAAGCATGCACACTTCAAGCAGATCGAAGGGAGTCTGTATTGTTGAAGGGTCAGCAAGGTTCATTTGTCAAGGTGGAATACATCAAGCTTGCGACATATAATAAGAGGGAGTCTATTTATGGATGTCAAAAATTTTGTATTTTTGAGATCTTACTATTGAATCTTATCTCTGGGAGTGGCCCCATGGACTAGTAGCAATATGCAAGGATTGTTGATACCACGTATAAAAACCTTGTGTGTTTTTATTTTCAGCACTTTAATTCTTTTCTGGTTTTCTGGTATGTAGTTACAGAACCCTGGTCTGTAGCTACAGAATATTCATTTCAGTACCAACTTAATTATTCCGCATTTAATTAATTGATTAATTAAATAATAATTTGGTAATTATAAAATATGGAATTTCAATTGGTATCAAAGCACATCGCTAAACTCTTAGTGAGATCTTGAGGTTATATTATTTCGTTTAATTTGTTTTGTGTGAGATGTCGTTCTTTGCAGAAGGAAACTCCATCACTCAGCCACCTCTATTAAATGATACTAATTATCCATACTGGAAGGTTAGGATGAGTGCATTCATCAAGTCACAAGATGAGAGGGCTTGGAGATCTATAATCTTGGGTTGGACTCTACCAATTGAAAAAGATGACAAAGGTAATTCAAAGGTAAAATCCAAACTTGAGTGGTCCATTGAAGATGAAAAATTATCTGGTTACAATAATACAGCTTTGCATGCAATTTTTAATGGTGTTGGTGAAGGCTTTATAAAATTGATATCATCTTGTGAATCTGTAAAGGAGGCGTGGAAAATCCTTCTAACTCAGTTTGAAGGTACCGCTGATGTAAAGAGATCACATTTTACCATGTTGCAAACTAGATTTGACGAATTAAGAATGTTGGAAACTGAAACTTTATCTGAGTTTTATGAAAAGTTGTCTGATATTGCTAATGAATTTTTTGCCTTGGGAGAAAAACTAGATGAATCTATGTTGGTTTGAAAAATAGTTCGTGTGCTTCCAGACAGGTTTGACATGAAATTGCTAGCAATGGAGGAGGCTAAGGTTTTTTGCAAAATGAAGGTTGAGAAGCTTATGGGTTCGTTAAGAGCATTTGAGCTAAATCAACAAATAAAGAAAAAGGGTAAGCCAAATCCTTAAATTGAAAAAAGCAAAGGTATTACATTTAAAGTTTTTAAAAAAGATGTTTATGATGATGAGAAAGATGATGAAATGGCCTTGTTAACAATAAATTTTCAAAAGTTCATGAAAAAGGTTGGAAATAAAAAGAATTTTTCAAAAACTTTGAAAGGTAACACCTCTTCTAAATCTTTTGTTTCTATCAATAAAAAGGGTATTCAATGTCGGGAATGTGAAGGTTATGGTCATATTCAATCTGAATGTGCCAACACATTGAAAAAGAATAAAAAAGGTTTTAATGTTTCTTGGAGTGATGATGATTCTGAAAGTAGTGAAGAGGATAATGATAAAGTTTCTTTAACCAGTGTTTTGTCAAGTGCTTTTCAGGAAAGAGGAAAATTTTTGTGTTTAAACAATACCTTGATTGATGTCGATAAAAAGGAAATTGACTCCGATTCAGACGAGTCAGAACTCAATGAGGAATCATTGGTTGAATCATACAAGGTAATGTATAGTAAGTGGTTACAGGTTTATACTGAAAATCATTCCTTGGTTAAAATGAATAAAGAATTGTCTCACAACATCAAAGATCTTGAAGAAAAGAATAAATGTTGTGAATTTGAGTTGTGTTAAAAAAATTATGAAATTATACTTTTGACGAAAGAACTTGACAAATTGAAAAGAAATGTTAAAATGCTAAATCCAGGTTCTAACATTTTTGAGGAGGTTCAGAATTCAAGTCAACTGAGTCATGATGGATTGGGTTTTGTTGAAACTCAATCGAAAATGAATACTAAATTTGTTAAATCTGAAAATATGTCTTCTGGATATTCCGATTCAACTTTGCAGGGCTCTGTTTTTATAGCTGAACGTTCTGTTTCTATAGAAATAAAGCAGTCAGGTAAACCTGAAAATTCTCATGGGAAAAAGAAATGTTTCATTCCCTCTTGTCATTTTTGTGGAGTAAAAGGTCACATTCGACCTAGATGTCTTACTTTGCAGAACATGTTTATTTCTAAATTTTTTGAAATTTTAAAGTGTTTCAAAATAAACATGTTTTTCAAAAACAAAAATGGGTTGTCAAAAATAAATGTCTTGCTGGTATCTCTTGTTTTAAAACTGCTGCTTCTCAAATGTGGTATTTTGACAGTGGTCATTCTAGGCACATGACAGGTGATAAAGACTTTCTTGTCAACATTAGACCAATGCAATGTGGAGAAGTTACTTTTGGTAATGGTCTACCTGGAAATGTCATAGGGATGGGAACTATTAATTTTGAAGGTCTACCCCGGCTTAATAATGTAATGTTGGTTGAAGGACTAAGAGTTAATCCTCTTAGCGTTAGTCAAATTTGTGATCAGGGTCACACTGTTAATTTTGATAGTAATCGTTGCTATGTTGTTAATGACCAAGATGAAATTATTTTGCAAGGGTTTAGATCTAATGATAATTGTTACACTCTCACTAACTATGCTACTTGTCACTCTACCATAGATAACTCTACCAATTTATGGCATGAAAAGCTTGGGCACATTCATTTCAAAAATTTGAAAAAACTGTCAAACGCAGGAATTGTTCGAGGATTACCCAAACTGGGTAAATAATCTGTGGGAAAATGCGAACCATGCCAACTTGGAAAGCAACTGAAAATTTCTCACAAAAGTATTCCTGATGTGAATACTTCCAAAGTTCTTGAACTTCTTCATATGGATCTAATGGGTCCAATTCAGGTTGAAAGTTTGATTGGTAAGAGATATATTTTTGTGTGTGTTGATGATTTCTCTCGGTTTTCATGGGTAGATTTTTTGAGAGAAAAATCGGATACATTTGATGCTTTTAAATCTTTTTGTTTGAAATTGTGTGTGGAAAAATATATTGGAAAGATTGTTTGGATTAGGAGTGATCATGGAAAAGAATTTGAAAATACTGTTTATGATGAGTTTTGTAAATCTAAAGGTATTTCTCATGAATTTTCTGCTCCTAAAACTCCTCAACAAAATGAAGTTTTTGAAAGAAAGAACCGAACTCTGACAGAGATGGCTAGGGTAATGTTAAACAACAAGATACTTACGAAGCGTCTATGGGGTGAAACAATTAACACTGCTTGCTACACCATCAACATGGTGTTTTTACGACCAGGTACTCATAAGACTCCTCATGAGATCTGGAAAGGTAAGAAACCAAATGTGAGTCATTTTCATGTTTTTGGCTGTGCTTGTTATATTTTGAGGGATCGTGATCATACTAGTAAATTTGATGCAAAAAGTGATGTTGGTGTATTTATAGGATATTCTATTAACAGTAGGGCTTATTGTGTTTATAATGTGAGAACCCAAACTGTGATGGAATCTGCTAATGTTGTTGTCGATGATCTAAGAGATTTCTCTGAGTTTTTCGCAGAAGAACAGATTGAAGGTTTGCTGGAAAGTCTCCTAAACTGGGGGACGATTTGGCTGCAATCACAGAATCTTCGTTTGAGGCTACACCTCAAGATTCTGTAGCTACAACTGATGATTTTCTAGAAACTTCAACGGAGAAAGAAATTGAGCAACCACCAAACATAATCACTAATCCAATTCAAAGAAAACCATCCTCCAGAGTCAAGCAGAATCATCCTACTGATCTCATACTTGGGAACATGAATGAGATCATGGTTACTAGAAGAAGGCATGCTAATTTGATTCAATTTGTGTGTTTTGTCTCGTCTTTAGAGCCTAAAAATGTGAAGGAAGCCTTGATGGATGAAGCATGGATTCAGGCAATGCAAGAAGATCTGGATCAATTCATTCGCAATAAAGTATGGACACTTGTTCCTAGATCGACGTGTGCTAATGCCATAGGAACAAAGTGGATTTAAAAAAAAGTGATGAGTTTGGTACCATCATTCAAAACAAGGCAAGATTGGTTGCCCAAGGTTATACTCAAGTTGAGGGTATTGATTTTTATGAAACTTTTGCTCCAGTAGCAAGACTTGAGTCCATCAGGTTATTTCTTTCCATTGCTTGTATTATTGGTTTTAAATTGTACCAAATGGATGTTAAATATGCTTTTTTGAAAGAAGAAGCTTTTGTTGAGCAACCCAAAGGATTTGAGGATCCACATTTTTCTGATCATGTATATAGGTTAGACAAGGCGTTATATGGTTTGAAACAAGCCCCTCATGCTTGGTATGAACGTCTAATTGAGTTTTTAATCTCTCATGGTTATAGAAGAGGAAATGTAGATAAAACATTGTTTATCAAAAACATTAAATATGATGTTATTGTAGCTCAAATATATGTTGATGATATTGTGTTTGGATCTACTTCTAACTCTGAAGTGCAGGTATTTGTCCAACAAATACAACAATAATTTGAAATGAGCATGGTAGGTGAACTCACCTATTTTTTGGGTCTTCAGGTGAAACAATCTGATGATGGCACATTTGTTTCACAAAGTAAGTATGCAAAATCCTTGGTGAAGAAGTTTGGGCTTGAAAACGCCAAACATCTAATACTCCTATGAGCACAACTTTGAAATTATCCAAAGATGAACAAGGAGTGAAGGTAGATCCTACTTTGTATTGAAGAATGATTGGTAGTTTACTTTATCTTACTGCTAGTCGACCTGATATCTGTTATAGTGTTGGTGTTTGTGCTCGTTATCAGGGAAATCCCATGGAATCTCATATTTCTGCTGTGAAAAGAATCATTTGCTATGTCAATAGCACTATTGATTTTGGGATTTGGTTTTCAAAAGACACTAACTCTAATTTGGTGTGATTTAGTGATGCTGATTGGGCAGGAAATACAGATGATAGAAAAAGTACTAGTGGTGGATGTTTCTATCTTGGAAACAATCTCGTTTCATGGCACAGTAAGAAGCAAAACTGTATCTCTCTGTCAACTGCAAAGGTTGAATACATTGCTGCGGGTAGCTGTTGTACCCAATTATTATGGATGAAACAAATGATGGAAGATTATGGGTTTGATTTGAAAACTTTAACCATTTTCTGTGATAACACTAGTGCTATAAATATTTCAAAAAATCTTGTTCAACACTCTCACATTAAGCACATAGACATTCGTCATCACTTTATTAGACAACTTGTAGAAAATAAAATTCTTGTCTTAGAATATGTTGAAACAAGCAAACAAATAGCAGATATTTTTACTAAAGCTCTTGATTCGGTCCGTTTTATTTCTCTAAGGAAATCCTTAGGGGTTTGTACCATTTAATTTTGTGTTCTTTGTGGTTCTTGATATTTTTCTTTGACTTGATGTACATAATGTTGTTGTTTTTGTTTTTGTTACAGAAGAAAGTTTCAAACTCAAGAGAATTGCTGATTATTATTTTTATTGCTAATTTTTTGGTGCAATGTTTTCATACAGGTTTAGTTCAGGAAAAGATTTTCACTCCTCCTAGAAACATTTGGGTCATTCAATCAATGTTGTGTGTGTGCTACCATTTAAAAAAAAATAAAAAAAAGTGTATTCCAGCTCCATTGGAAGAATAGAGTTACCTATCTTAATGTGTGAAAGTCGTCACTGAGTAAGTTGGTACTATGTAATTAGGAGTTATGTAGAGGATACGCTACCATTGAAAAGGGCTACCATTGAGGTAGTGTGATAGCGTCTCCTTTGGTTACAAATACTCAGAAAAAGTCTATTTGACAAATTGGGCAATGTTCCCTGCTTACACTTTCACACACAAATGCTTGACACATTTTTTTTTGAGAAAAAAATATTGAATTAAAATAAAAAAAAATGGTTTTAAAAAGCTGTTACATACTGATTGAATTTCTTAAAATATTTTTGGTGACTGAGTAAATTCCTTTCCTGCATAACTTGTATGGTCTTATTGCAATAAGAAATTAGCTTGATAAAATAATATTTGTGCATTCTTTCGAGTTTGATTTTTTCATCAGGCACAAAGGCAAAGCAGACATGGTGTTTCATATTGTTGGCAAAAATATCAAGGTTTGATTTATTGTGTTTTTTTTTCAAAAAATATAAAATTAATAATTTGTGATCGATTTTCATGTTGAGCTTAACTAAAAATATTTTTTCTTTGTCTTGTTTTAATTATATTATTCGACAAATTTTTGCTCTAAAAGTGTTGGTTGTTTGTCTTGTGTTTCTTAGTGTTTTGTCTTTATTTTTTCATGTTTCATTTTTTCTTAATTAAAAAAAATGTGTATAAATTGAAAAAATCATTACAAATGGGGGGCATTATTTTTCGGCTGGTCATTATTTTTTGGCTGGTCATTTATTTTTAATTATTTTTTCATTTGATTTGATTTGGGGTGTCCTATTTTCATGGGATTGGTGTCTTTTTGGAAACTATTGATTTAATTGAAAAATTATAATGTTTGTTTCCCTTTTATTCTTTTTCGGGTAAGTCAAAGGTAAGGAAATATTATTTTTTATTTTATGATATTGTGGGAGTTATTACATTAATTGAAAATCTGGTTTAGGTAACTTCCCACTTTCCCTTTCTATTCCTTCTCTTTATATTTACCCTAACCCACGATCTAATCCTCTCACTCACACTCTCTTCAGTTTTTTTTTCTCTTAATTTTCTCTCTGCATGTGTGAGTTTCCCTCTAGGGTTTTCAAACAAGAATGCCCGAGGTGGTTCGAAGAGGCATGTTCATGGTTCCCCGTCTGTCCCAGCTTCTCCTCCTCCTGCTCTAGCGACTGCAGCTCCAGTGCAGGTTCTTGCTCCTGCAAAACATTCTGGGAAATCAAAAACCCAGGCGAGAAAAAAGACATTCACTTCGAATTCCCCACCTGTGATAGCTTCTCCAATCGCCTCAACCACCTTGGTCTCAGTGGTCATGATGAAATTTTTTCATCTAAAAAATCTTTTTCCAAGTCCTCTTCTTCTCAAAAGGGAGGTTCCTCAAGAACAATCTTTGAAAGGGCCATTGTTCCTGTGCCAATGGAGAGTTCTTGAACACGTTCTTAGACCTCCACTCAGAAGCAAACTGATGTGCTTCGTCCCCATGGTGTTACCAAAGTCAAGGAAGTTGGTTCTTCTTCTTGGGTGAAAATTTTCAAAAATACCCCCTTCTGCATCTTCTTCAGAATCTGATTCAGAAGAAGAAACTGAGAATTCAGAACAAGAATCAGAGGCTGAATCTGATCCTAGTGCATAATTTCAAGAAAAAGAAAAATCTTTGAGAGATTCTGTTTCTGAAAGTGCTACATAAAAAGAGGAACCTGTTGTTACAGAACATGTTGCTGCTGTTACGAAACCTGCTGCTCAAGACAAAAGAAAAGGGAAACGTCCCTTGGCTCCTCCAAAGTCTGCTCCTCAGAAAAGGAAAAGACCATCTGATATCGCTCTTGAAAACTTCAAACCTCATTCACATTATTTTTGCTATAATGATCATGAGAGAGATGAAATTTTATGAGGCAAGAAACTTTATTGTTGAAAAGAATTATAATGTGATTGCTCATAAGTCATTTGGAGTTGTTAGTTTGTTAAAAGAAAGGCAGTGGATGGACACTTTGATTGGTTTTACTGGCTATGTGTATCGAGTTGTGAAGCCAACATTACCGATGAGTGCCTAGATGAAAACTCCTTCATGTTTGGCAAAGTGTATGTGCGTGGTTACTGGTATTCCTTTACAGTAAATGATGTGGTTGAAGTTCTTCAATTACCAATCAGGGTGGATCCATCTGATGTCATGTTTGATCGTCATGAAATATTTTATGAACTCACTGGAGACAAGGATGTCGAGCTCACTGATGCTATGCACATCTCTCAACTCACTTATCAACATGCAGTGCTTATGAGGTTTGCTTTGTCCAATTGGTTTCCTTGCTCCAATTTGGTAAATGTTTCTAATGACCTTGTCTTTTTATTATACAAAATCATTACTGGTGCTCAAATTGATTTGGGTGATCTTATTTGGGAACAAATTATGTCTTTTAGAAAGGGTGAAAAGCCCAAACTTAACCTTGTGTTTCCCAATTTGATTTATAAGATCTTATCTGCTCAAAGGGAATTGATTCTTGACAATGAATCAATTGAGCCTCCCACTGTTGGTCAGACATTCAAAATCTTAGAAAAACCCTCGCAAGGAAAGTCTTCCAAGAAATCGGGTCGTTCTGCTTCTCCTGGAGTACCAGATGCTTCACCTGCTGCCACAGCTTACATTCTGTACCTGCAGAACTGGCAGAAATCAATGCTCGTTTGGCTAGGATGGAGAATGGTCAAGGACAGCTTCTAAGGAAGATGAACAACATCATGAATTACTTTCCAAGTGGCTAGGATGGCTGGTTGAATTAATGTTTATGCTTTTTATTGTTGTATGTTGAACTTTCAATGTCATTTTTTATTATCTTTTGTGGGTTTTGGCTCCTTTGATAGACAAAAAGGGGGAGTAGTATTATTTTTTGGATTACAACTCTGGACCCTATTTTCAGGGGGAGTTGTTTGTTTGTGGTTTTGTTGAACTTTTTCCGTCTAAAAAGTTATCATGATTTTTGTTATATGTGTTAGTAAGCTTTCATGCAGGGGGAGTATTTTTACACTCTCATTTTTTGTTCTAACACTTTGTTTTGCAGATTCATCCTTGTCTGTTTTCTTCAAAATATTTTGTCAATCAAAGTGCCAAAGGGGGAGATTGTTAATTCCTGTTTTGGCATATTTAATTTGACTAAAATATTTTGTATTTTCTTATTATATTCAGATGTATATAAATATATATTATTGATATATGTTTTATTTGTTTTAAATAATAAAGGTATAATTGATGACAAACTTTTCTATATTAGGAAAGTTTGCCAAAAATAGTGTGGCTTTATTATTTTAAAATCAAATCTTTTTGAGCTGTCTTTTTCTAGCTGATTACCTCATTGTATCTGACCATATAATTGAGTTTTATTGTATGATCAGGTTATAAAAGGGAAGCCTTGACTCCTACATCAAAGGATGGATTGTTACCATATATAGCTCACAATCTGTAGCTACAGAATCAGGAAATCCTGTCAAATTGAAGAATTCTTTTAGGAAAGTTTCCTTGTGGGCTTAGGTCGATTTAGAACGTGTATTAGTTGCCCAATATGAGTATAATGACTATAAATACTCATATTGGCTGCTAGGTTTTAGTTACCTCTTTTTGTATTTCATTCTTATTTGTAAAAGAGAGTCTTTGTTATGTAGAGGTGAGTGAGTTTGACTCTACCTCTATTTTTCAGTGTCCTTGTAATTGCTTTGAGTCTTCAAATAGTTCTACAAAGGAGGAGAGCAAAGTGCAAACCTTCAGGAGAAGATGGTTCAAGTCTTGCTTCGGAAGGAAGCAAGAACACTTCAAGCAGATCGAAGAGAGTTCGTATTCTTGAAGGGCCAGCAAGGTTCATTTGTCAAGGTGGAATACATCAAGCTTGCGGCATATAATAAGAGGGAGTCTATTTATGGATGTCAAAAACTTTGTATTTTTGAGATGAATCTTATCTCTGGGCGGGGCCCCGTGGACTAGTAGCAATATGCAAGGATTGCTGATACCAAGTATAAAAACCTTGTGTGTTTTTATTTTCTGCACTTTAATTCTTTTCTGGTTTTCTGGTATGTAGTTACAGAACCTTGGTATGTAGCTACAAAATATTCGTTTCAGTACCAACTTAATTATTCTGCATTTAATTAATTGATTAATTAAATAATAAGTTGGTAATTATCAAATACGGGATTTCAGAAACTTTTACCTTAGGGAAAAACTCTTCCAAGACCAAAGCTTAAGCTTCCAAGCTTTCTTAGTGTTCTTGGTAGTTGAAAATGATGAGAAAATTTGAGAGATAATTTTTGAACAAGAAGAGAGTGATATGAGAGAAGGAGGGTTGGTTTTGGGGTGGTTGGAAGAACATTTACAACTCTAAAATATCTAAAACACTTAAGTGTTTTTACCTTTATCACTTTGTGTCATTAACCATAATTTAAATGTGATTTAAAACTTAATTAATTTGGTCCACACAATTTAAATCCTCACATGGCCGGCCACCTCTTTCTATATATGTATATATATATAAAGGTTAATAAACATTTCCTAAGAATTTGTCTTTTTTTCCAAAAATCAAAAAATGACTTTCTATAACATTTTTAACTCTTATAAAGTTTTTTTTAGAATAAAAATTAACACATAATAATTAAATTAAATGTAAATGTCTCTTACATTTAATTTAATAAATCACACAATACAATTTAAACTAAGGTCCATTTATGGAATAAAATTCTCCAATTCGGTAAAATTAAGCATTTAACACAAAAAGAAAATTTCTCCTCTTTTATTGATCTCTTTGGGGTCTTCCTTGTACTGTACAAATTATTGGAGACTTGAACCTTAATCCTTTGGAATTTTTCTGAGGTTTTCATCCCTGGGGTGGTCGACTTAAGGTGGTAGGCCGACCACCTATGCCCCTTCTTTCACGTTTTGTAAGCTTAGGGACTCAGGGTGGTCGGCGTAGGCTTAGTTCCACTAGGTCGACCCCTACTTTAAGACTTCAATCAATTTTTCCAAATCTAGGGGAGTCCTATGGTGGTCGGCCTGATCTTAGTATCACTGGGCCGACCCCCTTTATAGATTTTCCCCTTGATTTCTTCATTTTTGCTCCTTATTAATAGACATGCCCCCAGCTATTGGCCTATCTGGTCCGTGGTAGGGAGCTTCGTTATGTCGATGTACTAACTTTACTCTTTATACCTCTTCATCGGATAAGTCTGTAAGCGAGCATACTCCCAAGGAGTTCTTGGAAAGGGTGAAAAGGATTTTGCCTCACTTCACTCTATATTTGTTTAGTGAGGAAGAATTCTTGAAAAGTTATAGCCCAATGGCGAGAGTAAAACATACAACTCGACAACCTTCTGAAGTTGACCCTCATATTTCCAGGCACATCACTCAGGGCTCTTCGCCTGGCTCTTCTCAGCATAGTACTCCCTGTGGCTCTTGAGGCACATCTCATCGAAGTCATGCTTCTCAGTAGAATATGTCCGGTCAGCGAGACTCATTGCAACACCCTTTGCATCAGGATACCAGTCGGGTTCCTCATCACTATTCTTCTCAGCGAGAACATACCGAGGGTTCTCATTGCTAGGCTACTCATCCTCAGGAGCGTTCTATTCACAGGTTCTAGCCTAAGGTGGTTTGCTCTCCTTCCAAGAGCAAGACAGTCTCGCCAGCTACGCAGCAAAAGAAGAGACGACAAAAAGAGTTCCATTCCTCAAATTCTAGGGCCACCTTTGCCAATGAGATCATATGGAAACCAGTTGAGAAGCATTGCCCTGCTAATTATGAGGTGGTTTGGTTCAAAGGGGATGCCTCTGACATGACTGAAGAGAAGGTAAAGAACTTAAGGAAGACTTTTGACCTTTCTGGTGTATCTATTACTATCCCTAGTCCAAATGACAGAGTTGAGGACCCCCCCCCCCCCTTTAGGTATATGCGCCTGGACGCGTTCTGCCATCAAGTCTAGCGCCCTTCTTCCTCTTCATCCATACTTCCAGAGTGTAGTAGATTATGTCAATATTAGTCCTTCTCAGCTGGCTCCCAATGCGATCTTGGTGTTATCTGCGTTGTACATTATCTATCATCACTGAAAATGGGATGCTCTAGTGCCTCACGAGATCCACTACTTATTTGACCTAAAGACGAACCCTTCTCAATGTAACTCGGGGTATTTCCACTTCCACCATTATATGAGTGAGGGTATTGATACCTTCTTGGAATAGATCTCTAAAAATAGCAAGGCATTTAGATATTTTGACAACTATTTCTTCACTAAGGATGCAAAGGCCAAATACTCCAAGTTTAAGCACATCAGACCTTTTTATAAATTGCTCCTGACCCAGGCTATGACAGTTAGGGCCAAGGTATTGATTGCCATGACCCTTGAGGAGAAGAATATCAAGATCCTTGTTACTTCAGAGAACCTTAGGAAGGTCGGGTTGTTTCCTCCTACTATAGTCGATGTTTTGGATGAAGATGTTCCTGATCCTATGAATGCCATAGACTCCTTGAGACCTATTCGTGTCGAGGAGGTACCCTCTTTGCTTGTACTAGCTGGACAGGAGGGTGATGAGGTGGGTGCATCTATTAGATTCTCATTGCTTGCTTCGGATGAGCTTTGTTCGAGCCCGAATCTCATTTAGAGGTTCGACACTTTATCACCTTTATTTTATGACTCTCTGTGCTTGATATCCTTCTAACAGTTGATCTTCTTTTGCGGGTTCAGACATGTTCGGCTTTGTCCATACCCAGCAGAGGTTGACTCCCACCGAGGCGAATCCTTCTATTTGAGCGGCTAAGAGGGCTAGGTTTGAGGCTAAGTTGATAATGGAGGTGCCTCCTCTGACTCCTTTGGCATCTAGTCTTGCCGTAGAGGTAGAGCCATCCTTGCCTACACTGGTTCCTCCCATCTTCATTGATGCAGGTGCCTCTTGTTCTGTGCCTGCTCCCTTATCTGAGCCACACCAGTCTGCCATACGGAATCTAGGTGCCATCATGGACCGAGCATCCCATCTGGAGCAGATGAAAATGACTTTAAATGGGATTAAGAATGAGGACTTGAGCACCATCCTCACAAAGTCACTCCTTGACATTCAGAGTGTAAGTCCTCTATAGTTTTCCTCTTATTTGGTTAGCTTGTGTGTAATGACCCAAAATCACTAATTTGGCTTAAGAGCCTTGATTAGTGTGCTGGGAGGGCATAATTGGTTTGTGTGTGAATTTATTAGTTTAAATGCATGTTTGTATGGTTATATGTTATATTTGTGAGAACCACATTATTATGTGGGTAAATCTGCAGCATGCGACTTGAGGCGATCCTAGGGAGCTAGTTAGCAGGAAAGTCACAACGGGGCCTAATATCTGACTTGGGGCAAGTCAAGGGGGTATTTCGAGTACTAGATGATTATTTTGGTTATTGGGTCCTGGAAATAAATAATTGGAGATACATTTGAGGTTAGGAAGTTTAGGCGGGAATATTGGGGAATTTTACCATTTTCCCCTCAGAGACATTTCCGGTACCTCGAGCCTCGGGATTGGTTTGATTGCTTGAGGATAGATAGATAAAACTTAGGAAAATAGTGGAAACTTAATGAAATGAACCTTTGTCTTTCTCTCTCCTTCTTTCTTCTTCTCTCCCAAGGAAATCACTGAAACTGAAGGGATTTGGCTTGGAATTCAGAGATTTGAGCTGAGGAATTGGAGGATTAACTCAGTGGAAGCTAGGGAAAAAAACTAGAAACTAAGGTAAGCACTAAATTTCATTTTTGATAAGTTGATTATGAGGATTTTGGGCTAAAATTCAAGGGTTTTTAGGTTATTAATTTCAAGGGTGAATTGAGGCAGAAAGCTTGGGAGTTAGCTCAGAGTTTGCTTAGAGAAGTGGTTCTGCAGTGGAGGTAAGTTTGAATTTATGATTTAATGGTTGAATTCTGGTGTTTCATAGCTGGTTTTTATGTTCTTGAGCTTCTGGGTTTCATAAATTAAAATGGGATTTTAATGAGTTTCTAAGTTAGGTTTTTGCTGGATTATGTTGCTAGAATAATGTTAGACATTTTGTGATCAATAGGTTTTGGAATTAGGATGGTTTGGGGTGGTTTTGAGCAAGGTTGGGATGTTAAAAATGGTGGATTTTTTGGGCACAAGGGGCTAGGCCGCGGCCCTGTTCTAGAGTGTCTCGGCCCTGCGGAGCAAAGAAGAGACAAGGAGGCTCTGTGGTAGGGAGGTGCTGCGAAACCACAGAGCAGGACTGCGGTGCATGTCTGTGATCAGAGATGCCTAGCCTCTATTTTAGGGGGCGGGCCGCGGCACAAGTTTTTATGGCCGCGGTCCTTAAGGGCATTTTTTTTTGTTTGAAGGTTTTAAGCGCGGGAACCTGACCTTGGGTGCTCGGGATTGATTCCACCACCGTGCTTGGTGGAATTCGATGTCCCGGAAGCTAGAACTTCACCTAGAAACCTTATTCAAATATTAATGGAATCCCTTATCTTGGTTGTGACTAGGTAAAGGCTAGAGCTCGGGAGATGGATCGTGCTCAAGGGGCATTTCTCGTAATCAAAGCGTTTTGAAATTAAAGGTAAGAAAGCTGCACCCAGTTGTGGATTCATAATGGGACTAAGGGTTCCTTATTTTGTATGCTTTATGGAGAATGGTATTATGCCATGTAAATAGTAGACAAACGACCTAAGAGTTCCAGAGTTTACATTAGCGCACAGGGCGCGACTCAGCCATTGGTAGCTGAGGACAGCTTATTATGCACTGAGCTCGGTTTAAGTGGGCCGGAGTCAGTGGGGTAAACAGAGGGTGTGACCTAAGGGTGTCGACCCTATTTATTGTGTAATCTGGTTGGTGTGGTTGATTGTCAAATATGATATGCTGAATGGCTAATTGTTAGCTTGTGAATTCATATTTATGTCAATGAGTTGTATGTTCATTAGGGATTGCTAAATGTTTAGACATGCTTAAAGAGTTTATGTTTATTAGGGCAAGTAGTGTAATTGATCAGTGTTCAGATTTCTCTGTGAGAGAAAAATAGTGCGCCTTCATGGAATTCAAGGCCTATCTTATCAGATAAAGACTCTATTGTTACTTTCAGGTCTTGGAATTGGGTGAGGAGTTGAGGGCAAGTTAAGCCCTAGATTATCTTGGCCATTGAATATAGTGTATTATGTAATTCCATGCAGGGGACATGGCTTAAAGGAACTCATGAGTTGAGTTATAAGAATCTGAAGGTTAAGGTTTAGTATTCCGTTAAGGAATAGCCAGTTCAGATTGTAACAGAAGTAATAAGGTTCCGAGGAATAGAGTGTACCTTGAGTTAAGGTAATGTTACAGGAACAGTGAGGTCGAGGGAGCGACCTGAGAAATTGGAATCAATTGTGCGGAATGTTTATTCCGGGCTGTTCAAGTAAATTTCGATGACGAAATTTCTGTAAGGAAGGGATAGTTGTAATGCCCCGAAATTCTTAATAAGGTTTAGGACCTTGATTAGGAGGCCGGGAGGGCCATAATTGATTTATTATGACATTAAATGATTATATGCATGTTTATGTGAATTATATTATTATATGATGATAAATGCATGCATATGGGTGTATTTATAATTATAAGGGCATTTTGGTAATTTGGCCTGTTGAGGGTGTAATTGTGTATTTTCGTGCATGTGGGTGAGTTATGAATGGTACCACATTATATGTGGTTTTGTTCGAGCCTTTCGACATGAGACGATCATGAAATGCAAGTGTTCGGTCTGGTCATAACGGGTTTAAGTTCGGGGCTCGGGGTGAGTCTCGGGGTGATTTTAATGATTAGAACATTATCGGGAATTAAAGGGTAATGGGACATAATTTATTGGTGTTGGAGAATATTGAGAATAGCGGGAATTTGAGGGTGTTAATTATGATTAACGAAATAGGTGTGAAAGGTCAGTTTTGCCCTTGGTGGCTGTTAAGGTTTTATTTTAGACCTAAGGGCATATAGGTCTTTTCACCCTTAGAGATTGATATAAGCCATTAAGGATGTAGAAAGAAGTAGAAAAACAGAGCATAAGCTCAAAGCTTCTCTCGTACCTTTTCCTTCTTCATTTCCCTTGGATTTTCAAGCTTCTTTTGAGGAATCAAGCCAAGGAACCAAGCTTTGCCAAGTTAGGGTTTTATTCTACCATTGAAGAAGGTGTGTTGCTGAGATTAAGGTAAATTTCTAGCCATAAAAACATTAGTATTTGCTCTGCATTTCCATTTGAGTTCCACCTGGTTTGTGAGTTGGAAAGTTGAGTTTCAATGGGAGTTTTGGCTAGGGTTTTTGGGGTTGTGATGCTTAGGGCATGTGAGGATGATTTTTGGGTTCATTTGGGACTTAATTTGATATTTGGAAGCTTTTGGTTTGGGTTGGAAATGGTAGAATCGAAGGAAGAGATTTTTGGGCTGTTGCTGGTTGTAGGTAGCGCTACAGCGCCCAGTATAGGGCGCTACAGTGCTACCTGCAGAGGAGGTTGGGCGGTTTTGGTTCTATCTTGAGCGCTGGGGCGCTAGGAGGGCAGCGCTGTAGCACTACCCTGTTTCTTCTGAACCCCATTTTAAGTGTTTTTAAGGGTTTATGGCTCAGGGTTTCAATCCTTAAGGCCCGGGATCGAATCTACTCACCGTGTGGGCATGTTTCGAGGTCCCGAGAGTGGGGTTTATATCAAGACCCTATCATTGTTGATTTTCTTTAATTGGAGGTTATATTTGGTTATGACTAGGTGATCGCTAAAGGATTAAATGATCGATCGTTCTCAAGAGTCGTTCTTGTTCTAATTCTCGCTCGAACCAGAGGTAAGAAAACTGCACCCCATATGTGACATGCATGGTTATTCTTGATGCATGTTGGATGTTGAAATGTGATGCATGTGATGCATGAGAAACATGTGTTTAGGGTATGCCATGAATATTGAGTATGAGACTGATCAGAGCTTGAGTCTCTGTGTTTGTGCATGATCATAATTATGCTAGCAACTGTTAAGTAAGCATGTTGAATGCCCTACTCTTGGATATTTGACATATGATATATATACTAATAGCATTGCTTACTTGTGCATGGAGCTGGCTAATTAGTCATAATTGGCAAAGGTGTCAGTATCAACTGTGAAGCTGTGACTCATTAGTCAAGTTCGGCAGTGGTACTGGGCACTGGTCACACAGTGCTGACTCATAAGTCAGGACGGCCTTAGCGTGTTCAACACAAGCCAATAAAGGTTAGATCTAATCGACATCTGCATTGGATGACTCAAAGAGCATTAATGCCGGACCGACCTCAAGTTCGATGAATATTATATGCGCTTGTGTGACTTACCCATCAGTCACTCATCTATTAAGTTAGAGACTTACCCATTAGTCTCTCGTCTGTTTAAGGCTAGTGGCTTACCCAGTAGCCACTCTTCTGTTTAAATTAGTGACTTGCTTGTCAGTCACTCAGTATGGTTAATAGAACCTCAAAGTGATATTCACTCATTTGTTTAGAGCTATAAGCTTTGTATGATCATTCTGATCATCATTTTCATGGCTTTGGGTGATGAGCCCCGTAGTGACTTGTTTGTTGGTCACCCAGTAAGGTTTACCAGAACCTCTAGTGTTGAATCACTCATTTGATTAGGATTGACTTGATAGTCATCCAATCAGGAGGGCGGGATTTCTTATCCTCGATTCCCCAGCATTGTTTGAATTTATTTGTATGCTTGAATAAAGCTATGCTTGCTAGGCATGCCAGATATAATTTGATATCATGATATGATTGTTCATGAGCATATTGAGTTTTCTTGCTGGGCTTCGGCTCACAGGTGCTATGTGGTGCAGGTAAAGGCAAAAGAAAGCTGGACCGTCCTTGAGTTGGAGAGCTTAGATGATGATGTGTACATATGCAGCTGCTCGACCGCCACGGCCGAGGTTTGAAGGAAAGGAACTAGGGTTAAACCCTGTTTTTCCGTTTAGATCGGCTAGTTGTAAATATTTTCCTGTAATAGACCTTTAAATTATATTTTTGGGATCCCAATGTATATAGTAAACGTTCTAATGAAACGTTATATCCAAACCAAAATTTTTAATCCCTAAACCACTAATCATACTTAGTTACACGATTTTGGCCAAATGACTCGATTAGCGAGTTTAGCACTGTTTACAAGGCACACCGTAACGGTCCCTGGAGATTAGGGCGTTACAATTTCACAGAGGAATATGCCCGAGGAGTGAACTTCCCTCACAGTGATGCTTTAGTGCTGATTGTCCAGTTAGCCAACATGAGTACACAATGTCCTAGTGGACAATGACAATTCTGTAGATATCTTATAATTCCCATCCTTAGAGAAGATGGGCCGAGGCATCAAGAATCTAAAATAATGCATCCCTTCCCTATATGAATTCACTGGGGACTCAATACAACATTTGGGGATGATCGAGCTAGCCCTGTCCTGGGTGAGAAACCTAGGCAAACCACTGTTATGTCAAACTTTGTCATAGTCGATTGTGACTCAACTTTCAATGCATTATTCGAAAGACCTTTCCTGTGTGACCTCAATTTATCACCTATCCATTAAGTTTCCACCACTTTGAGGAGTGGTAAACTTGAAAGGTGAGCAAAGAGAAGTAAGTGAGTGTTACAACACCTCCCTTGAGACAGCTACCAAATGACGGAAGCCCATGGCAGTGGTTATACATGGGGAACCAAACTCACAAGAATTAGACCTCCTAGTCATTAAAGAGGTCAGGGCTGAATCTATGGAGGAATTGAAAGAGATTGTTGTGATTGAAGAATCATTAAGGAAGTTGAAGGTTAGGAGGAATCTTCGAGAAGACATCAAGGAGAGGCTAGTGAAGTTCTTGAAGGACAAGCTCAACGTATTCACTTGGAGTCATGAATACATGATAAGAATAGACCCCTCCGTCATGTGTTACCATCTGAACATAGACCCCAAGGCGAAGCTTGTGAGGCAGAAAAGGCGAGCACTTGATCTTGAAAGATACGCAACCTTAAAAGAGGAAGGCAACAAATTGAAAACAAATGGATTCATCAGGGGAGAGATTCTACCTAATGCGGGTCTCAAACCTCGTACTAGTCCTAAAGTTCATTGGGAAGTGGAGGACTTGCGTTAATTTCACCAAGCTTAACAAGGCATGTCCCAAGGACAACTTCCACTCCCGAGGATAGATCAATTGGTTGACGCAACAACATGTCATGAATTACTCAACTTCATGGATGCCTATTCAAGGTACAACCAAATACCCATGAACCCAGCTGATGAGGAGCACACTTCCTTCATAACAGAAAGATGACTCTACTGCTATATGGCAATGCCCTTTGGGTTGATGAATGCAAGCGCAACCTATCAAAAGTTAGTGAATATGATGTTTGCTAATCAAATAGGAAGAAATATGGAAGTGTACGTAGATGATATGCTGGTGAAGACCAAGAATGCATAGAAACTCACCTAGGACCTTGACGAGAGGTTCGACACACTCCGAAAGTATATGATGAAGTTGAATCTGCTCAAGTGCACCTTTGGGGTCTCATCAAGAAATTTTCTTGGCTTCATGGACAATTCCAGGGGTATCGAGGCTAACCCTAACAAAATTAGAGCCTTGATACACATAACCCCCCCCCCCCCCCCCAAAAAAAAATGAGGTGCAATGCCTGACAAAGAAGGTAGCAGCACTCAATAGATTCCTTTTGAGGTCCACTGACAAGTGCCTCCCCTTTTTCAATATCCTAAAAGGGAACAAAAAGTTCGTCTGGGATGAAAAATGTAAGGAGGCCTTCACCATGCTGAAGGAGCACCTCAGGCAACCACCCCTACTGTAACGCCCTACTACCTTAGAGCTGTTACCAAGTGAGTTTTAAGACAAAACAGTGCAATGAACTCGCTAACCGAGGTTTTTAAAACAAAAGTGTGACTAATTAAAAAGTTAAGGCTGTAATCTTTGAAAATGCGTCGTTTCATTAAAAGCTTCTAGTATTAAACATTTGGGTTCCCAAAATAAGGTTTGAAAACTATTTACATCTTGAAATAAGTTTACAGTTGATCAGTTCTAAAAATCATAGATTATTACAGCCATTTTCGAATAAACCCCCAACCAAAGCAGTCGGGCAGGCCAAACATGTACGCGTCGCTTCACGCTCTCCGTACTCATAGTTGGTTGACTCAGTCTTTGCCCTTACCTGCAACACAGAGCACCCGTGAGCCGAAGCCCAGCAAGAAAACTCATGCAGAACATAACATATGCAATTTATACAGTTTATCAAATCAGATAATCCACAGATAAACAAGTCAACCATTAGACTAAGCAAACACGGCCATGCCGCCCCAGAAGCCTTACCAAAGCCTGGGGTCTCGGTCCTCACCGTAGGGATATCACATGTATCCCCTGGGTCCTACCCTGACTATAAGCATCCCATGTGCTAAGTGTTACTTCCGGCCCCGCTGCCGTTCTCGGCCTTGCCGCCCTCGGCCATAGCCGTTCATTTCACTATAATCATATATAGCATAAATCAAACAACATTCAAATAAATAACAATTCATTTAAATCTGCACCCTAACATGTAATGCAATATAGGGCCGCGCCCGACAATCATCTCATCATGCAACATGCAATATAGGGCCGTGCCCCGCAATCACACTATGGGCCCATGCCCCATCCTACGGGTGTTATAGTATTCTTACCTGTATTCCGAGCTTTCCGATGCACCAAGGCCACAAGCACGGTCCTCAAGCACGAGCCTCTCCGAAATCCTAGTCACAACACACATAAAACACTCTTTAATACTAACCAACCCAAAACCACTTCCCGGGACCAATCCCGCACTCTCGGGACCTATAATTCCCTAAAACAATACATTGGAACCATCCCCCGAGTCCCCGAGCAAAAGCCCTAAAAACCAGAATCTTTGCCTGCCAAAATGGCCTAGGGCCGCGACACTCCCCTCAAGGGCCGCGGCGCCCAGCAGCCTGACCTCCTCCTGATGCAACCTCGCGCCGCGGCGCCCAAGAACAGGGCCGCGGCGCTCATACGCGAACCCATAATTTCTGGGTTTTCTCTTGCGTTTTTCCCGAACTAAAACAATCCCAAACTCAAACCTAAGCCCAAAAACCATATCAAAACCCCAAGTAGACCATTCAATCAACCCATAAACATCATAACCCAGCTCAAGAACACAATCACTCTCAAAATCCACCCCTTAGATTCCTAAATTCAGCAACTCATACAAAACTTAGAAACTCAACTCAAGCTTTAGATTTCTCAAATCAAAACAGAAACAAGCCCTAAATTTGCATAAAACTTCTTACCTCAAGTGGAGAATTCACTCTTTGCTTCCTAGATCCATCTCCAAGTCTCCAAATTTCAGCTCCTCCTCTTCTTCTTCTTTTTCTTCTTCTTCTTCTTCTAGCTTTTCTTTTCTTCTCTTCTAATTTTATCAAAACCCAACATATATGCCAAGCCCAAACCGTGTACCCCTATAACACAGCTCAAATTTTTCTAAACCCCTTGCCAAATGACCATTTTACCCCTTCATCAAAACCCTTTGCTAACTAAACCTCAAGGGCACACTAGTCATTTCTCCTATATTACAATTCTACCATTTCTTTCACCTAAACTTGTTACTCTCAGCAGTAACTAATGGTTACCCAGGTTACTCAATCACCAATAACCATTACCCGCTAAATCTCAACTTAACCATAGAATTCCCAAGGTACCCCTAGGCTCCTCCCGAGCCGAGTATAAAATCCCGTTGTGACTTTTAAGTTAATTTGCTCTCTCTAGGACCGTCTCGGCACGTGCATCACAATAATAACACCACACTCACGTGGTACTAATCACAGAATATAATTATCACATATATGCCCTCAGCGGGCTAAAATTACAATTATGCCCTTCTAACACGATCCGGGCCTACATGCATACTAATATACATAGTCATGCATCTCGGATAAACAAATAGTCATATAACATGCTTTAAATCATAATCATGCATTTAACTCATCAAAGTCACACATAAATCCCATCATGCCCTCCTGGCACGCTAATCAAGGCCCTTAAGCCTTATTAGCGAATTTGGGTCGTTACAACTATCCCCTCCTCATAAAAATTTCATCCTCGAAATTTATCCAAACACATCAGTCAGAAAACTCGCAACTTTGACCCTGAATCCCAAGGTCCACCGCCTTTACTTTAGTTCCCAACAACACTCTTTCAAGCGTAACAATCTTGCCCCACAAGATCTTATCTAATATACATACTCTCATTATCCCCTCGTTTACACCGCAACCCTGCTGAAGCCTCAGGGTCTGCCTAAATTACAATGACCAATTCATTGTCTTATTCCTGATTCCAGAGATACTCAAAAACCATCACCTCCACTAGGTGGGATCAGCTTGTAGGCCCCGCTGGCCTAACCCTTAGTACAACTTCAGAATTTTTTGTTGAATTAAGAGTCAGAACTCTCCCTTCTTTCTCTGAACACCTTACAGATCCTCGTCTGTTATCACGCAGAGGTGCAACACTTTCCTTCCGGAGCTTTATTTCCTCATAATTTAACAATTTACCAGCTCTTTATTCTTTCAGATAGGCAGACACTCCTGCCTTAAGAAGTTTCAACGACCTCCTTGGCTTTCTCTCTGAACTAAAGCCAACCGGTAGTATTCACTATCCTTCACCTCTTACCAAGCCCTATGTCGTGTTACATTAGCAAGACACCAACAACTGCCACCACGAATAACTCATCAGGGGTTACACTTCCCTTAATACCTCAAGTATTCGCCTACTCAGCGCTCAATTCTTTAAGATATCCGATAAACTTTCAAATTGCCACCCCACTTGCAATCAACTGATAGTTCCAGGTTCCCACTCTGTTCTTTTCGTTCTCTAAATCCATTCCAATAATTTAAATTACTATAGGGTCTCAATTCAGTATCATCGAAGTTCTATCCTGAAACCAGTTCACTTGACCCAACAACATTAACTCCCTCAACTGAGTTAAAACTTTTCGTGTTCAAACAATTTACTCAAGGTCTAAAGTGGTCTATTCCCATGATACACTACCACATCACCTAACCCCTCAGGGTCCAAAGGAAAACACTAGATTCCATCACCCGCTCGACCCTCCCGGTACGACGTACCCTAGGAGGTGGAATGATGTCCATTCAGAATTCTCATTCATAAACCGAATCTAATTGGATCCTTCATCCCTTCCTGGTATCCTAACTTGTACCACCTTAGCAGGGTCCTTCCCTGCTTTAACCAAAGCTGACACTTCGGATTCCATAGCTCAGTGACACTCACCAGCTAATCATACCTACTAGCGTTACGCCAATCTCAGTCGTTGCCTTGTCCACTCTATTACAGTCTATGGCGTTATCCCCTGACTGACACATGCCTCACAGTTAGGAGTTCCGCCTCCAATTACATCTCCCCTCTTTCAATCGAGGATTTCAAACACTGATCATCCGCCTATTACTTTTCACCGCATCTGGGTCTCAACGTTAACCTTTCTTACTAATACCCAAGACTCAAGTACCTTATGCCATGCACAACAGTCGACTTAACGTTCTAAGTGTATCAACCATGATTCAATCCATCCCTACGTCAATTATTCCTGGGCGTGCTCAAATCGTGATGCACTCCCACATTTCCATAACCCTACCATAGATCAGGTCCTTTATGCAATCACTCTTTACTTAACCAAAACATACGCATATTCCAGCATTACCAGATACTAAACAATCTTACCTTGTCTTCTGAATTTCTTTCTGATTTGACACCACTCAGTCCGTCTAACCTCGAGTTTACTGTTCTCCTCATCTCTGATGTAGTTGTCCCCGGAGATACTTATGCAATAGGTGATGCGCTTATCAATCTTGTTATGCCTTCAATTCTTCAGATATTCATCATTAGCTTCCTTGTGGCTTCAGATCAAATCTCTTCATACCTATCCTTTCTTCTGGTAGCTCAAATCTGAGTACTCCTGACGACACCCAAACTAACACTCCGTAGAACCTTACCTGAGACTCCGCCTTCTGGGTACAACGTCTTCCGCATAGTCATTTGCTCACCATTTCCGTCTGGGAGTAATCCACATGTATTGTTCGTGAGCTTGAAGGGGACTTGTCCATACCGTTCATGCATTCTCTGCCTAAAGAACTTACCTGTGCTGCTGTAGCTTGAACCATTCCAGAATCTTTGTTACCAACTCCTTACACCCTACCCGGTGCAAACTAGACAATTTCCCGAAATGTCTCTGTCCTTGGTTTCCAGCTGGTAATAACCAGGTCCTAGATCTACTCTTGGAGACATCGTCCTATCTTGTATCCAACATTGTACTTTTCGTTCTAACCCGACGATGCTAACGATCCCCACAGTATAACACACTGGCTACACCAGGGTCAAATTCCTTCGATTGCTTCAATAGATATTCTGTCAGCCAAAACCATCTTTTACTACATTCCTTATACCAATCCTATCTGTAGTCCGACCTTGAAGTACGACCGATTCTTCTTTTCATACCCACATAATTCTCCCACTGGTCAGCCCAGTTCCACTCGGTTTCATTAACATTCTCCGGATGATGTCCTTTACAATCCATGGTTATTTCTTAACTGATTAACTTTCTCACTATGAGTTTCTTAATCACTTGCTTCCCAATTCATCTGCCAGAAGTTTCTAATTCCTTCTCAATAAGCATTACTGTCCTCAGCCTCCCGAATAGCACCTTTGAGGCAACCTCTCTATGTCCATCTCCCTCTCGGAACATTCTCAACACCGAGCCCTTCCAGTTCGTTACATGCCCAAAGCATAAGCTCGCCAGTTAAATACTCATCCTTGAGGACTCAGCCTCGAACTTTGAATGTATCGATGCATTCCAGTTCTCCGTTCCCTCACCATGGGAAATCCATCCTAGCATCTCGAGTCATTCTATGTAGAAGTCATGCCCTCACCTGACCTCCTCTCAGGTGGCATCCTCTCCTCATGTGCATACCAAATAACCTTCCTGGTTCCTGTCGCCATCTCGACAACCACCTTTTCAATCAGGCTTCTTTCAAATCTCAAATTTGGTGCCCAAGCACTGTCTGGGGTCCTTCTACCTCATAAATCGAGAATCCTTCCTTGCGGCATTCTAACAATAAAAGTACCACCTTATCGGCCAGACCTTTTCCCCTTTCCGGCAAAACCAGAAGCCATAGAATTATCAGCGGTTCTATCAACTTGATTATCACAATCTATCTTTACTAATTCCATCAAAGGAAGCACTGCCCTTACGACTCTAGCACTCATGCTCTATACATCAACCATCAGTTCCTCGAACAATATGGCCCTCTTCGCCATCCACATACAGACGATAAGACCTTAGATCAGAGCGGCCCAAATACCTTAGACTATTCCAGATCTTAAATCCTTAAATGGGTCGCCATCAATTCCAGATATATCCGCCAGTATAAATTTCCGAAATGAATCACCCAATTCACCAAACCCATTGATTAACACTGTTGTTACCCTATCAGTCCAAACCAAACTTATAAGGCCTCCACTTTCCACAGTTCAGATCATGCCTTTATAACCTCTTCTAACCATCCATCATCTAGGTTCTTGTTAACCCCTTAAGCCAGTACCTCAGCCCGAGTACCATTTCCAGGCATCTCCCTGCCTCAACATTTAACACAACCCTCTAATCAGGATCTCTCATCCTCTTAACCAAGGGTGGAATTAACTCTGCCCATCTATTGATAATTTCCTTGTCAGTCCAAACTCTCCTCAAAACCCAAGGATAACACCCTTTAAGCCTTTCATATAATACCCTTATCTGTCCATACCTCACAGTAAACCAACACTGGTAACCTTACCGTTAAAACATCGAAATCAGCTATTTCCCCAGAGAAATCCGCTGTTCTTCTATCCCTTCTCAACTAACAAACTCCACAGCTTACTCACACACTAGTGACCCTTTGCTGCTGCTTTCAGGGATAACTGGAGATCTCAACTCCAACTTATATCTAGAATCCCCTTCCAACACAATATCAGGTCCCCAAAACCCTTCTAGGAACCAACAATTCGAGTTCATCTGTCAAAACTGACCAACTCCTGAACTCTGAGGTTCATACCCTGAACCAACCCACAACTAGATCCAAATATCCACAGGTATCATGCAAACACCAAGCATATATAGGCCAAATCCACAATGTCATACATTTAGCTACCGGATTTTATCACCACTAAGTATATCCATACTCATAATGCTTCATACAAGCCAATATACAGATATAACATATGAATTTAATTCAGAAAATTAACCACATACACTCAATATGCGAACCATTATGCCAATATTCATCCACATGCATAATAATGTTATTCAACATGCATGAATCTCAACATGCAATAGTCAAGGGCCAGGCCCTATCAGTATCTCATGCATATGTCAACTCATTCAACATGCTCGATATAGATAAGCAGGAAAACAGGGCATTCAAACATATGTTCAATCATATCAATCATTTATACCAACCAACCCTGAGTCGAGCTTGTCACTGACAGCGAGCGTACATGTTCGGTCAATCTCCAGAACCAATAAACCTTGGCTCGCTCTGATACCAAGTTGTAACGCCCTACTACCTTAGAGCCGTTACCAAGTGAGTTTTAAGACAGAACAGTGCAATGAACTCGCTAACCGAGGTTTTTAAAACAAAAGTGTGCCTAATTAAAAAGTTAAGGCTGTAATCTTTGAAAATGCGTCGTTTCATTAAAAGCTTCTAGTATTAAACATTTGGGATCCCAAAATAAGGTTTGAAAACTATTTACATCTTGAAATAAGTTTACAGTTGATCAGTTCTAAAAATCATAGATTATTACAGCCATTTTCGAATAAACCCCCAACCAAAGCAGTCGGGCAGGCCAAACATGTACGCGTCGCTTCACGCTCTCCGTACTCATAGTTGGTTGACTCAGTCTTTGCCCTTACCTGCAACACAGAGCACCCGTGAGCCGAAGCCCAGCAAGAAAACTCATGCAGAACATAACATATGCAATTTATACAGTTTATCAAATCAGATAATCCACAGATAAACAAGTCAACCATTAGACTAAGCAAACACGGCCATGCCGCCCTAGAAGCCTTACCAAAGCCTGGGGTCTCGGTCCTCACCGTAGGGATATCACATGTATCCCCTGGGTCCTACTCTGACTATAAGCATCCCATGTGCTAAGTGTTACTTCCGGCCCCGCTGCCGTTCTCGGCCTTGCCGCCCTCGGCCATAGCCGTTCATTTCACTATAATCATATATAGCATAAATCAAACAACATTCAAATAAATAACAATTCATTTAAATCTGCACCCTAACATGTAATGCAATATAGGGCCGCGCCCGGAAATCATCTCATCATGCAACATGCAATATAGGGTCGTGCCCCGCAATCACACTATGGGCCCATGCCCCATCCTACGGGTGTTATAGTTTTCTTACCTGTATTCCGAGCTTTCCGATGCACCAAGGCCATAAGCACGGTCCTCAAGCACGAGCCTCTCCGAAATCCTAGTCACAACACACATAAAACACTCTTTAATACTAACCAACACAAAACCACTTCCCAGGACCAATCCCACACTCTCGGGACCTCTAATTCCCTAAAACAATACATTGGAACCATCCCCCGAGTCCCCGGGCAAAAGCCCTAAAAACCAGAATTTTTGCCTGCCAAAATGGCCTAGGGCCGCGGCACTCCCCTCAAGGGCCACGGCGCCCAGCAGCCTGACCTCCTCCTGATGCAACCTCGCGCCGCGGCGCCCAAGAACAGGGCCGCGGCGCTCATACGCGAACCCATAATTTCTGGGTTTTCTCTTGCGTTTTTCCCGAACTAAAACAATCCCAAACTCAAACCTAAGCCCAAAAACCATATCAAAACCCCAAGTAGACCATTCAATCAACCCATAAACATCATAACCCAGCTCAAGAACACAATCACTCTCAAAATCCACCCCTTAGATTCCTAAATTCAGCAACTCATACAAAACTTAGAAACTCAACTCAAGCTTTAGATTTCTCAAATCAAAACAGAAACAAGCCCTAAATTTGCATAAAACTTCTTACCTCAAGTGGAGAATTCACTCTTTGCTTCCTAGATCCATCTCCAAGTCTCCAAATTTCAGCTCCTCCTCTTCTTCTTCTTTTTCTTCTTCTTCTTCTTCTAGCTTTTCTTTTCTTCTCTTCTAATTTTATCAAAACCCAACATATATGCCAAGCCCAAACCGTGTACCCCTATAACACAGCTCAAATTTTTCTAAACCCCTTGCCAAATGACCATTTTACCCCTTCATCAAAACCCTTTGCTAACTAAACCTCAAGGGCACACTAGTCATTTCTCCTATATTACAATTCTACCATTTCTTTCACCTAAACTTGTTACTCTCAGCAGTAACTAATGGTTACCCAGGTTACTCAATCACCAATAACCATTACCCGCTAAATCTCAACTTAACCATAGAATTCCCAAGGTACCCCTAGGCTCCTCCCGAGCCGAGTATAAAATCTCGTTGTGACTTTTAAGTTAATTTGCTCTCTCTAGGACCGTCTCGGCACGTGCATCACAATAATAACACCACACTCACGTGGTACTAATCACAGAATATAATTATCACATATATGCCCTCAGCGGGCTAAAATTACAATTATGCCCTTCTAACACGATCCGGGCCTACATGCATACTAATATACATAGTCATGCATCGCGGATAAACAAATAGTCATATAACATGCTTTAAATCATAATCATGCATTTAACTCATCAAAGTCACACATAAATCCCATCATGCCCTCCTGGCACGCTAATCAAGGCCCTTAAGCCTTATTAGTGAATTTGGGTCGTTACACGTACTTGCCAAACCCAAAAAGGGCTAGAGGTTGTACCTATATCTAATCAAATCTGAGCAAGCCATAAATGTTTCTCTAGTCAATGGAGAGAAGAAGCACCAACAACCTATATATTACATCAGCAAGCGCATGGTAGATGCAAAAACTCGATACCTAGAGATAGAGAAGTTGTCCTATGCCCTAGTAATAGCCTCAAGGAAACTGAGGCCCTACTTTCATTCCCACACCGTCGAGGTACTCACCAACAACCCCTTGAGGCAGGTCTTACACAAGCCTTAGACCTTAGGGAGGTTGCTGAAGTGGTCAACTAAGCTAAGTCAATTTGACATCACATATACCCCGAGAGTTTCCATCAATGGACAGGTGCTCGCAGACTTCATAGTCGAATTCACTTACCGCCCCAACGAAGAAAAAGAGATGGGAGGAAATGGACCAGCTAAGAAGAAAGAAGAATAAGATTCAAGAAGTGGAACCTACATGTAGACGGGGCTTCCAAAGAAGGAGGGGCAAGAGCTGATATAGTAATGACAAAACTTGGGTGGAATACAATGTACTGTATGATAAGGTTCAGGTTTGACACCTCAAACAACGAGGCATTATACGAGGAACTGTTGGCTGGCTTGCGTTTGGCAAAATAATTGAAGGTAACTCACTTGAACATTTTTAGCGACTCATAATTAGTGGTGTTTCTATTAAAAGGTGAGTACAAATCGAGGGGACCTAAGATGGTGGCTTACCTGACAAGGTGAAAGACAACTTGAACCATCTAAAGGGGTATACCATTGAGCGAATCCCGCATGAGAAAAATACCTATGTTGATGCCTTTGGTGTTAGGAACGAGTTTCCTAATACGCAGCGGAATGGTGGTGGGGTTGGCCCAGTGTACAACAAAATTTTTGTAACATATTTAAACTACCTTTAAATATGCGGATCCATTAATATACATACATTAATCATAAGCAAGTTAAGAATAGAATTCATACCTCTTGAAGCCTATCAAGTGTCCTTGCTATCTTTTCGTATTTAGAACGATCTACCTATCCAAGCTGCTCCCAGGTACTCACACCAAGATCTTCCAAAGCGTTCTCTACACCTTAAGAAGTGTGTGGAAACTTAGAGAATGAAGGATAGTTTATTTGTGATTCTACTTGATGTACTCAACACATGAGATTAAAAGAATAGGCCTAAGAATTGGTTCTTTATTTTTCAGGGAGAGAAAACTATCGTTCTATTTTTCACAGAGCGAATCTATATCTTAGTTTTCTGAGACTGGTTATTTGTATATTTTCTGATTAGTCATACTTAAAAGAAAATATTCAAATTTAAAAAAATAAATCTGTAACAAACTTAAAATTTACCTTTTAATTAATTAATTATTTTATTAATGAAAATATCCAAAACCTAATATTTGAATTATCCATTAATTAATTAATTAATTAATTAATTAAAAATGAAAATCCTATCCCTGAAAATAGCAGTACATGCCACACACAGTCCATGGACTGTGTGTGCACGTGTAGCATCCCTATTTTTAGGGATGTTGGTTTTTTTTTTCAATTTTATTTAATTATTTATTCAAACTTCTTTGTCAGATAAGATCTAACAACCTGATAACTAATTCAAATTTGAATTCAAATTTAAATTAAATATCTTTTTAAGTAATTATCAAATAAAATTAATTATTTGAATAAATATTAATTTTTTAAATTCAAATCCAATTTGAACTTATCAGATTATTATCTCCCACTCAAATAACTACATTTAATTAATTCTTCCAATTAATTAAATCCAATATTTTCGAAAATAAATATTTAATTTATTATAATTTTGAAAATTATAATTAATTAATTATTTATTTAAATTTCAAAATTAATTTAATTATTTAATATAATTTCAAAAATTATACAATAATTAAATATTAATTAATTTTGTTAACTGCAACTAATTTGTAATTAATTAATTAATCACTATTATCATATAATTGCATATTTGGCCTGAAGAACAAATTTCTTAAATATGTCTTTAAGCTATTTTTCCCTTCATATCAACTCTTACCTCGAATAATGTTGATAGAGCCGCTATGGGGACCTATGGACCTATAATTCCAAGCTCCAATAAATTTGAGATTATTAATTAAACAATCTTATGATTATTCCACTATAAATATGAGATTGCACTCTTGTAATTATAGACATTTCATTTACTGAGTAAAATATAATTATAAAGCGTCCATTGATATAATCATTGCATACAAATTGACCCTCTAATATGGTTCATAATTAATCGGGAATAAAATTACTGCTTTACCCTTTTAATTATCTCTTGTTTTCTTAAGTACCATTGACTTTACTAGTGAAGGTTAATTCATAACTAAATTATGAATTTGAGCTCAATAACCTTTCAGTCCCAAAAGTCAACCCTTAAGAGAACCATCATTCAATCTCTTGTGAGAAGGCATAGATTTCATATATGTATACTATGTCCCCATCCATCTACATTAATGAGTTCCCAAAACAAAAGTTTATAGCCTGATCATTCTGACAGACCCTAACGAGTGAATCAAAGAACTCATATAACATAAACATGAGTTCATAGTAACTTCAGGATTAAGATCTATTTGTATATGATCATCAGTTGATATATTCAATTAATACTTTGAAACAGTATTTAACTAAGTATTAATAAACATATCTGGTCCAGTTCTATATATTATCTAATATATAAAGCACCTCCACTAAAGTGTCCTACCACACTAGTGATCCGGATCTAGATCACATGTATTCATAATACTAGTGGACCGTACTTGCAGTAAGTAATCTAAAGATTCCATAACTTTATTTTACTGCGAACTATTCAAGTTCATTTATCTCAAGCACAATCCTCTTGTACCAATACGTATTTGAGATCACATATATGAACTTAGGAATTTTTCTGATATTTACATAATATTGTCACAAAATAATATAGTCCATAAAATATATGCATAACAAATTCAATTCATTTATTTATTTCATAAAACAATGTCTACTACATATGCTTTCAGGGCACAATTCCCAACATTTGGAAAGCTCGCCTCCACCAAGGACTGTGACCTACTTGAGTCCATCCCTATTGAATACTTGTCCCAACTGAGTATCGCTAAAGAAAAGTTCATGGAAATCAAGGCCCAAGAAGGATCCTGGATGGACTCAATCAGAAAGTAATTGTTGGACAGGACCTTCCTAGCAGACAATAAGGGCGCCCGAAGACTAATGTACAAAATCGCTCGATACATGATGATTTATGGGGTCCTATACAAGAGGGGATTCTCTATCCCACTCCTACAATGTGTTGATGAAGAAGAAGCTCAAAATGTCCTCTACGAAATACATGAAGGAGAGTGTGGAAACCACGCATGTGGACAGTCAATGGCTAAGAAGACCACCGGACAATGGTACTGCTGGACAACGATGGAGAAGGTTGCTACCCACTTCACGCGCAAATGTGACAAATTCTAAAGGCATGCCAACTACCCCAAGCAACCCCCAAATGAATTGGTCAACATGAACAGCCCCTGGCCCTTTGTAGAGTGGAGGATAAACCTGATTGGAACACTACTTGCAAGGCGAGGTCGAGCCAAGTATGCAGTAGTCGTGGTGGACTACTTCACCAAGTGAGTTAAACAGAGCCCCAAACAAATATCACGAAAAAGCATATTGTCTCATTTGTCAACAAGTTCTTTATCAGTAGGTATGGAGTGCCCTATAAAATCATATCTAACAATGGCACTCAATTTGAAGGTGACCTATTCGAGGCTTATTGTGAAGAGAAAGTTATAGAGAAGAGTTTTTCGATCCTGGTACACCCCTATGTCAATGGACAGGTGGAGACAATCATCAAGGTCCTCAAGAAGAATCTGAAGATGAAACTAGAAAAGCTGAAGGGAGCTTGAGTTGATGAGCTACCCAATGTACTTTGGACCTACAGAATCACACCTTGCTCGAACACTGGAGATACCCCGTTCTCCCTCGCTTATGGGTGCAAAGTTGTGCTTCCAGGGGAGATGAAGATCATCCCCTTCAGGGTACAGGCCTACGAGGAGCAGGCTAACCAGATAGCAATGACTGAAAATTTGGACTTGCTTGAAGAGAAGAGGGAAACTGCACAAATGAGGTTAGCAGCGAGCTGACCGATACTACAACTCAAGGGTGCATGAGCGAGCCTTCAGAGTTGGAGACCTGGTGCTCATGAAGGTTCACCCCAACACCTGAGCACAAGGAGTTGGAGTTTTGGGGGCAAATTGAGAAGGTCCTTACAACATCACCTAAGTGATTCCTCCCAATACTTACAAGTTGGCATGCCTTGATGACACAGTTGTCCCACATTCATGGAACGCTAAGCATCTCAAGAATTACTTTCAGTGAGTCCCCTACATCTAGCATTATTATTTGAAGAGGTTGGCTTAGATAACCTTAGTCTTATGTGGGAGGAGTAAGTTGTTTTTTTTTCTATAAGCTTATTTATGTAATGAATCAAAGAGGGCACCTTAGCTAAACTCACTATGTACTGAGAGTACTATTTCTATGTATTTTGTAAAATACTAATGAGACGTTAAGTATTAATTATTCGCCATACAGTGTGCCATATTTGAACTACCTTTTTAAGCCATCCATATTTATTGTCGATTGAAATCGCCAAAGCATATGCACATACATGTCACCACAAGTGTTTACTGAGATAAATCTCGCAAACCACTTGGGGGGCATACTAGCCTACATGGTGATATATATAAAAGAGACCTGCTTGGTGATAAAAAAAAATGGTATATAAAAAAAAATAGAACTCATGGTGATAAGAAAAAGAGAAACCTCACAAAGAATCTCTTGAACCTGTAAGGATTAGCTACTTTTATGGATATCGAGAGAGTCAAAAAGTTCCACAACAGTAACCTATTATTAAAGAACTCAACCCCAGAGCAAAACCTCCCCATAGGGAATAAATCCTTAGGAGGAAGCTCATGAATAAGCCTAGGACGGCTGACAAGCCATCTATCCAAAAAGGGTCTCCAAATAGGTGCTTGCAAAAATAGTACTATGCCAAGTAATGAGAAGGATGCTTCTAAAATAAAAAAAATAAAAAACATATGCCTGCAAAAAACTAAGTCGAGACAAAAAATAGCCTAAGAGGTTGATGTGTCTTGACAACAACAATTCACATAAGAAAATAGGACACTAAAGATGCCCTCATAAAATAAAGAGGTGCTTAAAATAAGTTCATGTGGGTAAAAAGGACATGTAAATGTTTCGTCAAAAGATAAACATAAGAAATAAAAGGACATGCAAAAGTTCCTCATGAAAAGAAAAAGTCCTAGAATATCTTTCCAGGTAAAATAAAACGAGTAACAATACATCCAAATTGAAAAATAAGGTGACAAGTAAAAGCCTCCAATGCAAGCGTTCCACACGGAAGTCTTTGCAGCCGAATGCTCACCAAACGAGGCAAAATCGAAACCTAGGTTGTGTCCACTACCCATATAGAGTGCGCTTCACCAACTTATACTCAACTGCTGCTAAATCAGACTCGAGAGAATTAATCTTCACTTGCAAAGCTGGGACCTTCTCCTCCAATTTCTTCTTACAATTGGAGGAAGACGATGCCTTCACTAAGGCTGCTTCCATCTTGTGTGTGATCTCGGCAAACTAGCTCTCTAACAATTGAATCCTGACAGTGAGTCGATCCTTCTCTGCATTGAGCCATAAGAGAAGTTTATAAAAATATCAAAGTAACAAAATAATAAGATGTGATAACATAAGAAAATCCACATATGAGAACTCTCTCATTACAAACATACATATAGTATATGGAACTTACCCAAGTAGTAGAATGTAAGAGTGTATCCCCAAGCTCTGTCATATTAAAGCTCTGAAGAGCCCTCCCCTAGGCCCTTGCAATCCCTTCGATGGATTGGTCAAACCCCTCCACAAAAGGAGCCACCGCAGATTGTGCCTACGAAACCTCACTAGCCCCTGGGACATTCAGATACGCAGGAATGGAGGAGCCACTTGTTGAACAATGTAGAAATCCTCTAGAGGCACCATGACCAAATGAGTTGTTGAGAGAAACATCGAATTTGTTGTAAGTTGGCAAAACTAAGCGCCCTAGGAGAGAAGAAGGTGCTCATGAGTGAGAATCAGTGTCTGGGTCCACATAAGCAGGTGCCACCTGCCCCCTAGAATTAGGAGACACACGAGTAGGTAGCTTTGCCTCAGGAGAGGGCTTATCCTGAACATAATCACTGTCATCATTAGAAGGACCTTGGTCCATCGAAACAAACTTTTTCTTTTGCTTTATAGATTGGATAGGTTGGATATGTCAATGTAACTACTAGCTCAATTGTTAGCTCAACAACAATGATAATGGCAAAAAAAAAAAGGAAAGGAAAGAAAATGATGCTTTCTCGGTTAAGTGCGAAAGCACTCCAGAACTAAAGAAAGGCCTTTGACAAAAATGAAGTCCTTTTTCCACAATCCGGGGTTGGAAACAGACCCTTCGATCAACTGGACTTGAGCATTAGCCTTTTGTAGGTTATAAAAGCCCTTCGAATTAGAGATCGGCATGAGGTTATACATGAAGTGAACCTTTTTTTTTATGTTAGGGCACGACTCGTGCACTTTGTGAATGCAAGTATAGACAGCTAAGAGTCAACCAACTGTTTGGTGCCAACTGAAGTGGAGCAAGGCAAAAGTACTTGAGTACTAATGTTAAAAATGGGTGGAGAGGAAGAGTTCCCCCTGCCTTCAGGATGTAGGGCCAAGAGGTGGCTCATGAGCACATCACTTGCTAGTGGGCATGTAGCATTGGGACTGGATGTCAATATGATTACTTTCCACCAACACAATCAACTTAGTTTTGATACGTGGGAAACGAGGGAGACAGCTAGCAAAGGACTAGGATTCTGTTTCTCAGGTGACGAGTTATACTGACCTTTCTTTGACATATATGCAAGACCAAAAGAAAAGGGAGACGTCAATATTGGACATTTTACCTTCCATTTTCTTCTCTGCTACTTTCTACCTACGAGAGTTTTCCACCTAGATGCTAATGGTGGAAGCATTAGGTGCGGGTGCACTATAGACATCAGCTGATGGGAGATAGGGTCAACGTTGAAACCACCATAAGATGCCTCCTCATTATGAGGAGGACCTGGTGGTGAAGGATCGAGAGGAAGATTTTCCTCCATGTACGTGAGCTCCACTTGTAAATCAAGAAGGGTCACTCGAAGGCTTACTACATAAGCATCAGGATCATATGAGGAGGCTGGCCCTTCACCCCTCTAGACAGAATCTATCTCACTCTCGACAACCCAAACCTTTTGCTTAAGGTTAGCGAACCGCTCCAGGTGACTCATGCGTGCCTTCTTTAAAGTCCCGTATGTATGGTATGGGTCATCTGTGGATGGCTCCGAATGTTATGAGGATAACTCTATGGATTCGACACCACAAAGTATACAAGACGGACATTTGAATGATATTAAATGGTGTCTCATGAAGTGCACAGGTGCACACGTGTTCGAAAAATGTAGTGTGCTACAAGATGTAAATGAACAGGTTTAAATCCCTGTGTGTATTCACACGATGGGATGCAAAACGAAACATACATGCTATCATGCAAAATTAACTATATACATGCATAGGTAAAAGATACAATCAACTATGAGGTGTATATATGTGTACCTTTATACATACTTATGGGGAGGAGCGTGAAGTTCTGCATGATGGTATATAAAGACTAAAATAACACTACCTCCAAGCACTACCTAACGCCTATTTAGCATGAAATGCTAAAGGAGTGAATAATGGAATATGTGATCATTAGGGATGCCCACTGCTGTCTCTACCTTTGTAACTTGCACCAAATGCCTGTACGCACCGCCGCTATCTTGGTATCTCACACCACACGCCTACACACAAAATAATGGAGAAGAAGGGGAAATTTTTTAGCACCTTATTGAACGTATGTATATCTATATATATATATATGTATGTGTTCATAAGAAAAACAACAATGAAAAAATAAAATGATCTTGTGGAAGATGGAACAACCCACCTATTGGAATTCCAAAAGAACAAAGCTCTAACAAAATGAAGTGAATGATAGTGTAAAAAAGGATTTCAAAGAGAAATCCTATTTATAGAAAATCCAAACCCATCCAAGCCCTTCGATTCAACATTCTATCCATGGTCAGATATGAAGTCTTACATTCACCTTGGGATCCGCGAGGAGGAATGATAGGCTCACACTCATTCTTAAGAAGTCTTGAGGATCACCACAAACAAAGTGTGTTTCTTCACACTACCAAAGCAAAGAAGCACTCATACAACTTGTACCTTGAAGAAGACATAATATGAAGTCTACCAGAGCTCTTAAAGGCCCTCTCATAGACTTGGGGGCAAGTGTGGATGCCCTAAATTCCAATGAAGGCCCTCTCATAGTCTTAGGAAATCTTGCGAGATCACACCGTGCGACCTCTAAGCCACCTCGCTAGACCACGTTGTGAGCCTTGGGCCATCTCGGGTGGTCAAGCCACTAGTCCTCTGAGCCACCTTGTGAGACCATGCCACGAGCTTCGAGCCATCTCACAACTCGGGAGGCCACCCAGGGCAACGCACCTCGTCCATCCACCTTGCTTCACAAGGCCATCACACAACTCACAAGGCCACCCAGCACAACATGCCTTGAAAATCCACCTCGCCTCGCAAGGCCATCACACAAGTTGCGAGACCACCCTATGAAACACACCTTAGCCATCACTCCAAATTCTGAGGTAGCTCGACGCAAAACACCTCGCCTGGCGAGGCCACACGATACGACGACCATCACATCGTGAGGAGACCCGACACAACACCCATTGCCCCACGAGGCTACCCGGGGTGACATACCTCACCTCACGATGCAATCATCCATTCTCACGAGGCCGGAAGGTGCATAATCTCAGCATCTGCCTCATCCCGCTAGGCCGTCTGTTTAAACACCTCACATCTCACCCTTATAAACCGATTTACGAAGCCATTGTTTCCTGAGCCTCTTTCAAACAAACATGCGCCTCACTGATGAGGCTCTGCCCTATTTTTTAAGGTAGGTGTCACTAGTAGGGCGCACCTTTCATATGTGTCTCAATCGAGGCCACAAGTAGTCTGATACTTAGCAGAATATATAGAGGCTTGAGACACGAGCATCTCTAGGAAAAGTGTGAAAATCCATTAAGCATAGAGTATACATATAAGTACAAAGGCTACGTAATAGACAAGAGGATTCAAAGTACGTGTACATCCTCCATGTCGGAAAAGTTGTGGCAGTACAAGGATGGTACATAGTGAAACCTCCAGTAAGACACCCCTCACATATGTACCAAAGAAGTAGTGGTGGTACGTAATAGTACAAAGACCAGGGCAGTATGTGCAGGCCTCTTGCATGCACCAAAATTGAACACCACCTCTCCAGTACCACTACCACTTGCACCAAGATCTCCTACAGCATGCATATGTATCATTTTGTCCCCTCAGGACCACATGTGTTAGGAAAATGTAATTTGCCTCAAACGAAATTGGTAAGAAAATTACAACTCTAGAAAAAATATTACAAATATATAATTATTGATTAAATAGTGCTACAACTCTATGACTGAAAATACAAATAAACAATAGAAGAATTAGAAGAAAAGAATGAAAAAATACAACTCTAAGCAAAAGTATACAAATAAAGTAAAAGTGTTTGAAACAAAAAAAAATAAAAGGATTACAACTCTAAACAAAAATACAAGTAAATAGAACAAGAATAATGAGAAGAAAAGCAATAGAAGAAAAATATATGAACAAGAACAAATAACAAAAACTCTCACTCCCACAACAAAAGTGAAGAGTGTTGGGGATCACCAACTTGAACAATGTTTGAAACCTTTGTCCAAAAGCTTACTTCCCCCTAATTCAAGCACTAAGGGATCTCTCACAGATTTTGGAAATGCTTTCTGGAATAATCAAGCCTCTAGGTATTTTCTAACCAAGTGCTCTAATGGATAGAAAAGTTGTGTATTACAAGTGAGCAATAGGCTCCTATTTATAGAGTTTAGAGACACCCTTTGAATTTCAAATTCCACCAACCCCATGGTTGTTACCAATGATCAATTGGATGTTTATGGAATTAAAAATGAGATTTTAGAGTTATTTGGATTTTTGTAGTCGTTAAAAAAGGTTGGAAAAAACTGCAAAAAGTTTGTCAGTTAAGCACCTATGGCTGCGGCCACTGACCAATTTCAGCACACAAAAATGTGCTGTTTTTCCAAACGGTTCCAACACCCTCCCAATTGATTTTGTAACCCCCAAAACACATTATTGGGGTTAAAATCACATCTCTAACAGCCATTTCACATATGGCTTTAAGAAATTCATCTCAATATTGTGTAACAACAAATCTACACAATAATGAGCAATATTTGGAAGTTACAAATTTGTGAATGAATTTGTAACACCAAATATGTTACATATTTGGATATTTCACATATATCTAAATATTGTAACTCTCTATTATATGTTACAATATGCGACAGTCTTTTCACATTTATTTAATCTAAAACATTATATTATAAAATAATATAACATTCCTCCACTAGAATAAATAGTTATCTATTGTAACACTTATTTAATCAATCATTATATTTTAAAATATAACATATCCCCCACTTGATTAAATAAGAACTCTCTCTTATAGGAGTCATTGCATTAGTGCATAAAATAAAGTGTGTTTCAACTTGAACTTTACTATAGTGTAATTATCACAAAATTTGTCAACAATTTGGTTGCACTAGGCTTTGAACCATCTTTTCATGATAACAAATCGGTGATAACACACACACTTTTGCGATGTTCACTTGAGACCTCTATGTCTCACTTTACACCGTCAATGGCCCTGTGTACTTTCCATTCATGGACATTCTTGAGAATACTCCTAATTCTCATGAGAGGCGACACCACCTCTAGGTCCATATAGGTAGAATTCTTACAGTATTTTTGTTACCAAAAAATACATGTCTCCATAGGACTGGATTCTATTAAAAAACCTCTCTGTTTTAACCCTTAACTTGGCAACTCACAAGTACTCAACATCTCAGATGGGACTTGTTTTGAGTACAACTAATATTCACTTGACTGACTTGTAGTTACCTATTGAACCTAACACTAGTTAAATAACTAGTGTTAAGATAGGTTACTATCAATCATGAATCTCTTTAGGGAGTTTAAGTCCCATCCCTCAAGACGATGTAGCCACTAAATCCCTCGTTAGTGGCTTAGTGAAAGGATCCGCCAAATTTTCACTTGTTCTCACATAGGATATTGAGATGAGTCCTTTTTGAATCAATTCTCTAACATATCCATGTCTTAGACTGATGTGTCTAGACTTCCCAGTATACACTCCACTGTATGCTCTAGCCAATGTTGCTTGGCTATCACAATGTATCGATATAGTGGATACATTCTCTTTGATTAGAGGTATCTCTATTAATAGATCCCTTAACCATTCAGCCTCTTTACCGGTAGCAGCCAGAGCTATAAACTCTGCTTCCATAGTGGAATGAGATATACAGGTTTGTTTCTTGGAACCCCAAGAAATTGCACCCCCACCAAGTGTAAAAATCCAACCAATTGTGGACAAGTTGTCCCCAAGATTGGATATCCAGCTTGCATATGTATATCCTTCTAAGATTGAAGGAAATTTGGGGTAGGGAAGGTTTAGTCCTTTGGTTTTCTTGAGATAACCTAGGACTCTTCCAATAGCTTTCCAGTGATCCACACTTGGATTACTTGTAAACCTACTAAGTTTACTCACTGCAAATGCTATATCAGGTCTAGTACATTGGACAACGTATATAAGACTCCCTATAGCACTAGCATACTCCAATTGAGCCATCGCTCTTCCTTCATTCTTCTCTAGTTTTACATTATGATCAAATGGAGTATTGGCATCTTTAACCTTGAGATAGTTAAATTTATTCAATGCTTTCTCAACATAGTGGGCTTGCCCTAACGCAAAATCCCCACTATGTTTCTTTACTTTAATACCAAGTATGGACTCAACTTCTCCAAGATCTTTCATCTTGAAGGTTGATGATAGAAACCTCTTCGTTTCTTCTATCCCTTTCATGCTATCACTTAGAATAAGCATGTCATCCACATATAAGCAAACAATGATCACATAACCCTTACAAGTTTTGGAATACAAACACTTGTCTCCATTGTTATGTCTAAACCCATTAGACATGATGGCTTGATCAAATTTCTCATGCTATTGATTAGGGGCTTGTTTCAATCCATATAAGGATTTTACAAGTCTACATACTTTATGTTCATATTTTGGTAGGACAAACCCTTCGGGTTGTTCCATATAGACCTCCTCATTGAGGTCACCATTAAGGAATTCCGTTTTGATATCCATTTGATGAACATACAAGTTGTGTATAGAAGCTAAAGCGAACAAAATTCTTATAGAAGTTGTTCTTGCAACAGGCGCATAGGTATTGAAATAATCGATACCTTCTTTTTGCCTAAACCCTTTAGTTACTAATCTAGCTTTAAAGGTTTGGATAGTGCTGTCGGTGTGGTATTTTCTCCTAAATACCCACTTACACCCAATTGGCTTAGACCCCGGTGGGAGGTCTACCAATTCCCAAGTTTTGTTGGAAATAATGGAATCCATCTCATCATTGATGGCTTCTTTCTAAAATGCACTATCTCTCGATTGCATAGTTTCTTTATAAGTCTTAGGATCATCCTCAACTAGAAGTACAATAGGAATTTTCCTAATGACTTCCTCTCTATTTCCTTCTACCATGTAGAATGAAATTCGTTGAGAGTCTATCTCATCCACTACTAGACTTTTCTCCTTTTTAAGCCTTTTACTTCTTCTAAGTTCAAAGGGTTGTTTTACATTCTTTTGACAATTCTCCTCATGAGAATCATTTTTGGATGTAGAAGCTTGAGACTTGTTCTCATATAACAAATTCTCCTTTAGATATGTTGAAGCTTGAGAATTGTTGTCACATAACATGTTCTCAAAAAATTCAACTCCTCTAGATTCAATCACAATATTATACTCTAAGTCTAATAGCCTATAAGCTTTACTATTGTTGGCATAACCAACAAAATCACACTTTATAGCTCTTGAACCTAACTTTGTTCTATTAGGTTCGTTTTTCTTGCAATGTGCAAGACACCCCCACACTTTGAAGTGCCCTATGTTGGGTTTTCTTCCTTTCCATAACTCATATGGAGATATCTCATTTTTCTTCATCGATATACGATTAAGAATGTGACAAGTGGTTAACAACGCTTCACCCCATAAGTTGAAGTTCAACTTAGAAAACACCAACATAGAATTTATCATCTCTCTATAAGTCCTATTTTTCCTTTCCGCAACATTTCTTAACAAAATGCATTGAATTCATTAGAAAAGTGCTCTACTCCTCTATCGCTTCTTAGCACCTTAATCTTTTTATTAAGTTGATTTTCAACTTCGAATTTATATACTTTAAAAGCATCAAAAGTTTCATCTTTATGCTTTAAAAGAAACACATATGTATATCTACTAAAATCATCTATAAAAGTAAGAAAATACCTTTTACCACCTCTAGTTAAAATAAAATTTAATTCACAAAGATTACTATGGATTAAATTTAGTAAATTAGATGATCTTTCTACACTAGGAAAAAGTTTCTTAATCGTTTTTGCCTTAACATATGTTTCACATTTACCATAGTTTTTAATATTGCATGCAATCATACCACATTTTACTACTCTTTTCATGGTTGAAAAACTTATATGAGATAGTCTAAGATGCCACAAAAATAAAGAATCATACTCAACTATATAGGCAGAATTATCATTTTTATTGATAACATTGAAAGTTACCTCATTGGTGCGCAACTTAACCATACCCTCACAAGAGTACCCCTTTCCCAAAAATACATTGGATTTGGTAAGAATAAGTTTACCAGACTAAAAAACGGCTTTAATGCCAGGCTTGCCAAGAAAATCATCACTTACCAAATTTCTACTCATTTCGGGAACATAAAGTACATTTACTAATGTAACTTTCTTGCCGGAGGTGAAAAAGACTTCAATGGTACCTTTGCAAAGTGCCTTGATCTCTCATTTTCCATTTGAATCTCATGGTTGCCCTTTGACTCTTCAAAGGTCTTGAACAATGATTTTTCATAGATGACATGGACGGTGGCACATGTATCATACCACTACTCTTTCACCTTGCCTTGGACCGCATTCAACTCACTAAGGGTAGCAACTATATTTTCCTCTTAAGTTGCGTTTACCTTAGGTCCTTGTTTGTGTTTTCTATGCCTACACTCTCTAGCATAGTGACCCTTTTTCCCACACACAAAGCAATGACCTTTCTCGCCCTTAAACTTGTTTGGGTTGGTTCTTGGACCCAAGGAAGTCTCGTTACCCTTCTTGCCTTTCCCTTTATTTTTGAGATGTTTTGGTTGTGACACCGCATTTGCTTTGGAAGTCTCTCCATTAGAACCCTCCACAAGTTTATCTCTACATATCAATTCCTCCTCGATTCGAATGTGCTTTTAGATTTCCTCCAAAGAATAATCCTCATTTTTATGAAGGATTCTTTTCCTATAGCTCTTCCAAGTTGGTGGTAATTTAGCCACTATAGCACCAACTTGAAAGGCCTTGGGAAGCTCAATCTTCAAAACTTTAAATTTGTTAACAATTATTTGCAATTCATGTATTTGAGGAAGAATAGGTTTATCACCAAAAAACTTGAAATCAAAATATTGAGATATCAAAAACTTTTTGGTACCTTCCTCTTCTGCCTTGAATTTTGTCTCAAGTGCATCCCATATCTCCTTTGTCGATTTGGTCTCGGTGTAGAGGTCATAGAGCCTATCGGAAAGGGCATTGAGGATATGACCCCTACAAAGGAGATTGTCCTCCTCCCTCTTCCTTCTTTTCTCCATGACCTCGGGAGTGTCCTTGTCGGATGGCGTTGGGAGAGGTTATAAAGAGGACTCTAGAATGTAGACGATTTTGAGAGTGGTCAAAAGAAATCTCACCTTGTCTTGCCATCTAGTGAAATTGGACCCATCAAACCTATTCAACCTCTCAAGGACTTCATAATCTTGATAGTGCTTCCATTGAAACAAACAAAGGGTAATCTTTTGAATGTTAGGAAAATATAATTTGCCTCAATGGAAATTGGTAAGAAAATGACAACTCTAGACAAAAATATTACAAATAAAAAATTATTTATTAAATAGTGTTACAACTCTATGACTGAAAATACAAATAAACAATAGAAGAATTAGAAGAAAAGAATGAAGAAATACAACTCTAAGCAAAAGGATACAAATAAAGTAAAAGTGTTTGAAAAAAAAAAGAAAAAAAGATTACAACTCTAAAAAAAAATACAAGTAAATAGAACACGATTAATGAGAAGAAAAGCAATAGAACAAAAATATATGAACAAGAACAAATAACAAAAAACTCTCACTCACACAACCAATGGGAAGAGTGTTAGGGATCACCAACTTGAACAAGGTTTGAAACCTTTGTCCAAAAGCTTATTTCCCCCTAACTCAAGCACTAAGGGATCTCTCATAGATTTTGGAAATGCTTTCTGAAATAATCAAGCCTCTAGGTGTTTTCTAGCCAAGTGCTCTAATGGATAGAAAAGTTGTGTCTTACAAGTGACCAATAGACTCCTATTAATAGAGTTTAGAGTCACCCTTTGAATTTCAAATTCCACCAACCCCCATGGCTGTTACCAATGATTAATTGGATGTTTATGGAATTAAAAAAAAAAAAGAGATTTGGGAGTTATTTGGGTTCTTGGAGCCGTTCAAAAAGGTTGGAAAAAATTGAAAAAAGTTTGTCAGTTAAGCACCTATGGTCGCGACCACTGACCAATTTCAACACACAACAATGTGTTGTTTTTCCAAACGGTTCCAACACCCTCCCAATTGATTTTGTAACCCCCAAAACATATTATTGAGGTTAAAATCATATCTCCAAAAGCCATTTCACATATGACTTTAAGAAATTCATCTCAATATTGTGTAACAACAAATCTACACAATAATGTCAAATATTTGGAAGTTACAAATTTGTGACTGAATTTGTAACACCAAATATGTTACATATTTGGATATTTCGCATATATCTAAATATCATAACTCTCTATTATATGTTACAATATGTGACACTATTTGTCACATTTATTTAATCTAAAACATTATATTATAAAATAATATAACACTATGTATTAAGAGCCACTAGCACTCACCTATAAAAGGAACCTCACTTCATCAAGGAAGGGAGTTGGAAAATTCTTGTAACACCAGACTATTCTAAGAGCAATATACAATTTTTCTTCCTTTGTTGTTCAACAACTTTACTTTAAGTTTTCCTCATATTTTCTTCCTAAGTTCTTCATTTGCTTACCAATTTTTTAGTTTTCCAAGCTTAGTTTGTTCACGAGTTCTTACCGTCTATAATGAGTTTAAATGTTGTGTTTTTGATAGATGTCGTTCATGTTAAGACATAAAAGTGTATGTTAATGCTATGACAATTAGAAAGATAGATGAAGGGTTAGAGTTAAGTTAATTCCTTCAAAATGCTGCAACTTTTTATGAACTAATGAAGTTATGATTTTCTAAAGTGGTTATGATTATTGAAATATTTTGTTTGCATGTTTATACTTCCTTATTGGGCTCTCGATCTCACCCCCTTACTTTCCCTCCAGTTGCAGGTATTAGTTAAATGTATACTTATGACCGCGACGAGTTGAAGCCCATTCATATGAAGTATGTATGCTACGGGGGCCATACGAATAAGAGTTTGATCAAGAACGCCACATGTTTGTTTTATCTTTCAAAATATTTTAAATAAGTCCAATATCATCTTAGAAATGTAATTAAGATTCTAAAGTCATGCATTATGTTGCAATAAATGTTTTACTTAAACTTGGATCCAATATTTTTTGCATGTTTATTATTAAGGTGATATTGGCGACACTGTCATTTTGTTGTAGATTATGTCAAATTATGTATTTTAAAAAAGACAGAATATTTAGGGTGTTACATTTTTCTTACACACATGTAAGGATAACTTGTAAGTCAATCTTTGATTTACGTGGCTACAACATGAAATTAACTAGTGTATTGTTTGCTAGAAATTGGGCTTTTACACTAGTGATAAAATGCTCAATTGTGGATAATGACTACGAGTGCTTATGCTCAACATGAGATATCATTCGGTCAAGTTCAAGTTCGTGAAAATTATTATTCGGTCTGGTTCAAGTCCGTGAAAATTATTGTTCGGTTCAGTTAAAGTCTGTGACACTTATTATTCGGCCTAATTCAAGTCTGCAACAACAATTATTATTAGTTTGGTTCAAGTCTGTGACATTTGGCCAAGAGATAAGTACGACGGTAAACCTAGGAGTCTCAACGAGCCAATCTGATTTCACTGACACCCGTGATAATATTTATTCCCTCAGTACTGCTTAGTTACCCTTGTTGGGGATTTATAGATGGGATACTAGTGTTGAGACTCAGGTCTCCACTGTTGATTTTATTAGGCATGTTTATGGGGACATCTGCATGCCTAATTCTGTGTGGAAATTCCCAAGTTGGCTTCTAGGGTTAGAAATATTATTCTGTATTTGTTCTCCGGACTAGTTTTCTACAAGGTTGTAACTATTTTTTTTTCTGTTATCTAGGTTGGTTTTGATATTGCCAGGATGCGTAGGCATTCTTTAATTGTTTTGCCTAGGGCTCAGATTTATCTACTCTAATTCTAGTAGGTTATTTGATTCTTGGTCAATGACCTTTTGTTTAGGGTTATGCTTTTATGTTGTAAGATTTATCTTACTAAGCGTTATCACTTACCTATGTTGTTTTATGTGTAGGATCTTTATGCCTTCTCATCAAGAGACTTAATGAAAGCTCTCATTCGTACTTTCCAATAAGAATAGTTAGTCATTGAGAAAGGGGGCTAAGTGATTGAACCTCTTTCTGCGAAAGGAGACATGATATCACAACACAAGTCGTAATAAAAACATAATATCACAAAATCTCATTAAGAGTTTAGTGACCCACTCTGATACCAATTGAAATTTTCCTCTTTACTGTATTACCAAGTGATTAATCCAACAACTTTTCACTTAATGTAGAAACAGAAAAAGTTTATTGATTGATTAACAATCTGATTGGTCAGAAGTTCAAGAGGATTGATCAGATTGTTTTATAGATTGCAAAATGATAAAATCTTAAAGAACAAAATTTTTTAATGATACATGAAATTTTTACATGGTTTAGATTTCCTAGTCCATGGGGTTATGCCCAGAGAAGAATCATGACTAGTAAGAGATCAGTGGTACAAGATACAATTTTCTTATGCAAAGATAGACTCCCTTTACTTTATTGTCAGAGGCTTTAGTATTGTCTTCTAATCACCGTTTCAATACCTCAAACACTTGAACTCCCTTCAATGTAATGATGTCAAAATTTTCCCAATGTTGTTGCTTGAATCCTCTCGAAACAAACTTTCAAGTTCTCCCCCCTAAGAATACCTTAACAAAAAGCACACCATGCAAGGTAGCTTTACAAATAGTAGACTAAGACGCTACACTTAGTCTCACCTACAAAAATAACTCCCAAATGACATTCTTTTGATTGCACATATTACACTCAATATTCTCTAAGAGGTGTGTCTCGAGTTCTTGAAGGCTCTCTATTTATAGTTGAAGAAATCGACCAACTAAAGGTGGAATATCATGTTGGAAATAAATTATGTGGACTAGTATAAATACATCACTTCTTTGTTTAACAACCATATATGTTTGGCCTGATAATTGTATTATTGGGGACCATAATGGGATGGTGTTATATTTCTAAATATATAGGTGCTCTCCATGGACACACACTAAAAATCTATGTGGCCAGTCCATTGGGTTTACATACACTCTTTTGATCAAACACTCAACGCCTAATAACCATATTAATTCATTACTCTATATTTGGTATATTATATACACGATATTTTTTTTAAGAGTAATAAAAGGGTTATCTGAAAATACCAGATAGTATTCAGATGGACTTTTATAGAGTGAAGTAGTGTGATGCTCCAAAAGGGACTATCTTAGATTCACCTTCTAATTATTGTTTTTGACTATTTACAGGGTTAAGATGACATTTTCTCAAGCTCTAAGCAGTAATGGTGGAGGTGTGTATTTACTAACTCATCTCTATTTTGGTATACCTAGAAAACTAAATACATGTTGTTAGATGAGATTGTTTTACGTTGTATTCTCTCAATAATTTAATTGTTTGCTCATCTATATTTTATCTATTGGTACCAGAGCCATTGCTTTTAGTTTTTAGGTTGCCTAAACTATATATATATGTTGCCAATTTTTTTTTTTTATGAAATTCGGATTTGGGATTTTATAAAACAAAATGAAGCTTGGATGATATAATAATGGTGATTAGAAACTCATTTGTACCTTTTCCCCCAAATTTTTCATGTTTAAAAGTTTTTTTTTTCGGTTTTGAGTTGGTCAAGAGAGTTTCATATTTAAGTTTTTTTTGTTCATGTTTTAGAGAGCATTTTGATCCAAATAATTCTCATGAATCTCTTGACAATGATCCGGGGATCATTTCTATTTTTCTGGGCATCAAATCGTGGCCGGATTGGCATTTTTTCCATCGGGTCACGAACCGGGTCACACGACCCAAACCACCTGAAAAACGGGTAAGGAAGAAGCTGGGGGCCGAGACCCAAACGACATGTCGTTTACAGTGAGAAGAAAAAAAAACATGAATCCGTGTTTTTTTTTGGGCCAGTTTTGGGCCTATTCCACATGTAATCAACCTTTTTTTTTCACATGATTATTTATTTATTTTTTTGTTTAATTATTAGGTTTTTTTAGTTTTGTTTTGTTTTATATTGCATGATTAATTTTTTTTTTTGTTTAAAAATTACTCTTTCTTGATTATTTTTATTGTGACAAATTTGTGAGTAATCATTATCAATTAAATTTGATTTTAATATATTTCAAATTTTTGTTGTTGTTGTAAGATATGTAATGATTATTTTTGTAATTAATATAATTGAGTGCTTAAATTCTTGCCTCTCGTAAGATTTAACATGTCAATTTTGAATATCTTGATTGATATTGATATATTCCCACATTTCGTTAAATAAAATAAATAAATAAATAAATTCTAAGATTCATATGAATAATTTAAATGATCCTGTCGATAATTCTATTATTTGGTAGTTTGCTTAGAATGGTGAAGGGAATTTATTGAGCATTATGAATCACACAATTCTTTTTATCCTGTCGATAATAGATTGATGTATTTGATTGTAATGTATTGATAAATTGTCTTTACTTATAAACTGTTCTATTTTTTTACTTATAGAACTTTAGCATATAATGATCATTTTGATTATTTATGGAACATTCAAGTTGAAGTTGGAGTACAAACAACACGATTATGTTGATCAATGTAAATTGATAATTGTTACTCTTGTGTTCCTTCAGCTTTGAGCAATCATAGACTTTCGTCTATACTGATGCTTAATGGGACTAATCATAAGGAGTGGGTTCGATCTTTGATGATGAATTTTTCAATTATGAAGATTGACACAACATTGAAGGAAGAGGCTCCTACTAAACTGACTGAGGATAGTGCAACTGAATAGAAAACTTCTTATAAGGAATGGAACAATTCAAATGAAACATGTAAGTTGGTGATCTTGTATCACATGGATGATGCTATTCATGATAGTATTCCTAAAACTGACAATGCTAAGGAACTCCTCAAAGTCATTGCTGAAAAGTATGTGGAGTTTCCCAAGTTTGAGTGGGAGCACTACCTGGGTAAGATCCAGGATACTGTTTATGATGGGGTTAGTGGCATAAGAAACCATATAAGTCAGGTGGTGTCTTTTCATATGAAGTTGAAGGGGCTTGGCCTTGATCTAGGAGATAATTATCTGGTTTGGCATGTCTTGAGGTATCTACCTCCTTCTTTTCACTCAATTCGGTCTAGTTACAACGCTAAAAAAAACTCCTTGGACTGTAAGTGAGATGACTGCCATTCTCTCTAAAGAAGAAGATGATATAAAAGCTAGGAAGGGGAATTCAATTTCCATGGTGACTTCCAAGGATGCCCCTAAAGAAAATCCTAAGGAAAATCCCAATCAGAAGAAGAAGAAGAACTTCTATAAAAAGCCTTATGGAAAGCCACACTTCAAGAAGTCCATTTATGATGGAAAGACTGTTGGATCTTCTAATGCACCCAAAACTGAGCGTTTCACTGGGAAATGCAACTACCGTCATAAGATGGGACACAAGAAAGACACTTGTTTTAAGTTGAAGAGAGCCTTAGAGATGAAAGGTAACAAAGTTGTGATGGTTTGTTTAGAATCAAATGTGATTGATGTGCCTTCGAATTCTTGGTGGTTAGACACTGGTGCTACAATTCATGTTACTAATTCTTCGCAGGCACTAACAAGAAGAAGGAATCCAACTAGCTTGGAGGAACATGTGTACATGGGAGATGGTACTAAAGTCACAGTGATTTTTTTTGGGACTGCCAGACTTCAGCTGTCAACTGGACATATTTTGGAGATAGATGATGTTGCTTACATACCCTCGATTAGGAGAAACTTGATTTCTGTATCTATTTTGGATAGACTAGGTTATAGTCTTTCTTTTGGGACTGGAAAAGTTTGTTTGTACCATAACTTCCTTTTAATAGGAAATGGATGTTTACAAGGAAATTTATACAAGCTTGATTTGAATGAAGTTTCATCTCCCTCTTCCTCTCCTCTTAATGTTGTTGTTGGTTCTAAACGTGTAAGATGCAATGAAAATTCTTCTATGTTATGGCATAGACGTTTAGGTCACATTTCTAAGCAGAGCATAGAAAGATTGGTAAAGGATGGTGTTTTGCAAAATCTCGATTTTTCTGATTTTGATACTTGTGTTGATTGTATAAAAGGAAAGACAACTGCCAAGACTAGAAAGAGTAAAATTGACAGATGTGTAGATGTACTTGAAATGATTCATTCAGATGTTTGTGGCCTTTTTACTCCTCCTGCTATGGGTGGTTACAAATATTTCATCACTTTTATTGATGATTTTTCACGATATGGTCATGTTGAGTTAATTCGTGAAAAGTCTGATTCCTTAGAAGCTTTTAAAGTTTTCAAGAATAGGGTGGAACTACAAAAGGATAAGAAGATCAAGTCAGACCATTCTGATAGAGGTAGTGAGTATTATGGGAGATATGATGAGACTGGTAGAAACCCTGGGCCTTTTGCTAAGTATTTGCAGGATTGCGGTATTGTTGCAACATACACAATGCCTGGGACCCCTGAGCAAAATGGTATTACTGAAAGAAGAAATCGCACACTTCTTAACATGGTGCGATGTATGCTTATCCATTCTTCTTTGCCAGAATTTTTGTGGGGTGAGGCTTTAAGGACTGCTGCTTATATTTTGAACCAAGTACCAAGCAAGTCGGTTCCAAAGACTCCATATGAGTTATGGTCTAATAAGAAACCAAGTTTCCGCCATTTTCATGTGTGGGGATGCAAGGCAGAAGTAAGGCCTTATAATCCGCAGTCTAAGAAACTTGATCCAAAAACTATTAGTGGTTTTTTTTTTGGTTTTTGTCTTGGATCAAGAGGTTCTAGATTCTATTACCCTACTCACACTACTAGAGTGATTGAATCAGATAAAGCTTACTACTTTGAAGATGATTTTGGTGAAAGTCAAAGGCCAAGAGAGATATTGTTTAGGGAAGAGCGTGTCTTAATCCCTATTCCTATTCCTGTTGTTTCTGCTGCGCCTACAACTGACCAACCTCAAGTAGAAGCTCATAATGAACCACATGGTGAGGAAGTAGAAGATATTCCACCTATTGCTCCTGAAGAAGTTATTTTAAGAAGATCTCAGAGAATGCGTAGACCTGCAATACTGAATGATTATGTGGTTTATCTTCAGGAATGTGAATATGACATAGGAGATGTGTTAGATCCCATCACTTATCAAGAAGCAATTTCTAGTCCACAAAATGATCTATGGATGGAGGCTATGAATGATGAAATGAATTCCATGTCCAAGAATGAAGTATGGGACTTAGTGGAATTGCCTAAAGGATGTAAACCCATTGGTTGCAAATGGGTGTTTAAGACAAAGTGTGATTCAGATGGTCAAGTGGAAAGTTATAAAGCTAGACTTGTGGCAAAATGTTACAGCCAAAGAGAAGGTGTTGATTATAAAGAAACTTTTTCACCAGTTTCCAATAAAGATTCTTTTAGGATTATCATGGCAATTGTGGCTCATTTTGATTTAGAACTTCATCAAATGGATGTGAAAACTGCTTTCTTGAATGGAGAATTGAATGAGGATGTGTATATGACTCAACCAGATGGCTTTAAGGTGACTGGGAAAGAAAATATGGTGTGTAAGCTTCAAAAGTCCATTTATGGGTTGAAACAAGCTTCAAGATAGTGGTATTTCAAGTTTCACAGAGTTCTCACCGCTAGTGGTTTCAAGGAGAATGTTGTTGATCAATGCATATATATGAGGATGAGTGGGAGCAGTTACATTTTTCTAATATTATATGTTCATGACATTCTGCTCGCATCTAATGACACAAATCTTTTGTTTGAAACAAAGAATCTATTGTGTTAGTCATTTTGATATGAAGGATCTTGGAGAAGCCTCGTATGTTTTAGGTATACAGATTCTTCGTGACAGGGCTAATGGTGTTCTTAGACTATCCCAAAGAGCATGTATTGACAGAGTATTGAAAAGGTTCAATATGCAATCATGTTCTCCTATGAAAGCTCCTATTGTGAAGGGTGATAAGTTTTCTAGAGATCAGTGTCCTCGAAACAATGAAGAAAGAACTCATATGAATGTCGTCCCATATGCATCTGTTGTAGGTAGCTTGATGTATGCTCAAGTTTGTACACGCCCTGACACAGCCTTTGTAGTTGGCGTGTTGGGTAGATATTTGAGTGATCCTGGACTGAGCCATTGGAAAATGGCTAAGAAAGAATTGAGGTATCTTCAGGGTACCAAGGATCTTATGTTGACATATCGACGATCTAACCTTCTTAATGTGGTTGGATTTTGTGATGTCGATCATGCAGGGTGTGTGGATGATAAAAAGTTTACTTCTGGTTACATTTTCATGATGGCTGAAGGAGCTATTTCGTAGAAAAGTGTCAAGCAGACACTTATAGCTACTTCGTCAATGTATGTAGAAGTCATGGCATGTTATGAGGGTACTTGTCATGCAGCTTGGCTACGAAAATTCATTTCAGCTTTGGGAGTTGTAGACTCCATTTCTAGGCCACTGAAGATGTATTGTGACAATGCTACAGCTGTGTCTTTTTCCATTAACACCGGGAGTACTACTCACTCCAAGCATATGGATATCAAGTTTTATTTTGTTAAAGAACAAGTTTCAGAATCTCTCATTACCATAGAGCATATGCCTTCAGCCAACATGTTAGCGGATCCACTAACTAAGGGTTTGCCTATTTGTGTGTTTCAAGAACACGTATCTCATATGGGATTGTTGAGATCTTAGACCCTTTTTTTTTTGTGTTAGTGAGAGCTAATTTTATGTTTGATCGTTTGTGATAAACATGTTGGTTTTTTTGTAAGGATTGCTTGTAATTTTACTTTATACATTACATGCACAATGTACGTATTTTGGTCACTATATTTACCATAATGCCTTGGTTGCATTTTGGCTTGGTTAAGTGACAAATCAATGAGATATATTCTGTCTTTCCATCTCTATTGTTATTAAATACATTATTTTTGTTATTGTTGTTATATTTTGTGAATCTTGTAAGCTTTGATCGTTAAAATATTTATATCTCATCGATATGATATTTTACGTTATTGTTTTGGCTTTGGGTTGACTGATAGAGATTCATTATACAATGTGATGTTTGCTTTGTTTTGTATATACTGTCCAAGTGGGAGAATTGTTGGAAATAAATTATGTGGACTAGTATAAATTCATCACTTCTTTGTTTAACAACCATATATGTTTGACCTGATAATAGTATTATTGGGGACCATAATGGGATGGTGTTATATTTCAAAATATATAGGTGGTCTCCTTGGACACACACTAAAAATCTATGTGGCCAGTCCATTGGGTTTACATACACTCTTTTGATCAAACACTCAAGGCCTAATAACCATATTAATTCATTACTCTATATTTGGTATATTATATACACGATATTTTTTTTAAGAGTAATAAAAGGGTTATCTGAAAATACCAGATAGTATTCAGATGGAGTTTTATAGAGTGAAGTAGTGTGATGCTCCAAAAGGGATTATTTTAGATTCACCTTCTAATTATTGTTTTTGATTATTTACAGGGTTAAGATGATATTTTCTCAAGCTCTAAGCAGTAATAGTGGAGGTGTGTATTTACTAACTCATCTCTATTTTGGTATACCTAGAAAACTAAATACATGTTGTTAGATGAGATTGTTTTATGTTGTACTCTCTCAATAATTTGTTTGTTTATCTTATCATGCACAATTAAGATCAAAAGAAAATACCTTCCCTTTATTCAGGGAGGATATGGTCATTTGTGAAAATCAATCCCGCTAGATCAGAAATTGCTTCTTTTTAAATTGATTGAGAAACGAACTTAAGGGTCTGGTCAAGAAACAATGTTTCCTTTTGTGTGTATTTTCCGAAAATCGTTTCTATGAAAGGAAACCAATATAGTTAATGAATAAATGCAAACAAATCATTTTAGCAATAAGATATATAGAACAAAAACATGAGTGCATTTTATTAGTCACAAGATATAATATTATAGATAATAAAAAACACAGAAAACATAAAAAGAGTGAAATTGTAAGCTCATTCAACAGAATTTATCAATTTTGAGAACCAACTCTAATCCACCACTTTGAGAGGAATTTTGATATTTGAAGAGATGCCAATTTAGGACTTAACAAATACAATCAAATAAATTAATACATTTTTTAAAAAAAAAAAAACTAAACAAGCTTTCATCTAATAAATCTTAGTATACATATATATTAAATTACGTTAGTGTCAAACCTCAAATTATTTTCATCGTACTTATTTGAGTTATTTTCCATGTTTACAACTTTTTTCTTGTCCGATCAAGTTTAAAACTTTGTTATTTATAGTTTTATCTCAAAATAAAAAAAATTGCTTGTTAGTTATAGCTAGTATGTTCTAGAGAGAAGAGAGAAGAGAGAAGAGAGAAATACATATAAAGGGATTTTATGCGTGATTTTCGGAGCAATTAACCTCTTATATTGCCATATTTGAATTGTTACCGGTATATAAATTATATAATATAGGGTAGGTAACCCTTTGATACTCTGTGTTTTTGCAAAGTATCATTTTTGTACCTTTTGTTTTCAATAATGCTCATATGGTACTCTATATTTTAAAATCGTACATATTTGGTACCATAAACTCAAATTTAATTAATAAAATTTTACCAATTTAATCAAACTGCTGTCAATTATGTAAGTTCCAAATTTAAATTTAATTACTTAATTACATATAACTGATGACAGTTTGATCATATTGACAAAATTTTATCTATCAAATCTGAGTTTAAGGTATCAAATATATATAATTTTAAAATACAAAGTACCATATGAGCATTATTAAAAACAAAATGTACCAAAATGATATTTTAAAAAAACATAAGTTACTAAATGAGTAAATTCCCTATAATATATAAGATAAATAACACTAATTTCAACTATGCCATTCATATAATATTAAAGCTATTGTAAATATTATATATGTGGTATATATATATTTGTAGAATTTAATTTTGTTTAAATCTCTTTTATATGTATACACAATTGTGTTAATAAATAATAATAGGAATTATGTATTATATGAGGAAAGTACTATTAAATGTTAACTTTTTATGTCTCTTATTAGTCTCGAAATCCCTGATTTTTTTATTATTGTCTCTTAATTTAATGCTAATATTTTGTCAACGTTTTCTCTTTTCCGTTTTTTTTCCTATGTTATATATGTAAGCTTTAATAGGTCATTATTAGTTGGTTATTCAAGTACAGAATTAGAACATATCATCACCTATTTTATAAGCTCTCTCCTTAAACTTTGTAGAATGACATTGTATAAATACATATATGTTAATACTCAATGAATGATTACATCAATATCCATTCAGTAATTGTGACTAGTTTGGTTAGACAGAAAAGATATAATTAATTATTTAAAATTAATAATAATATATATTTTTTTGATTTAGCAACTAAATAGAGGTAATTATATATCTCTTCTATACAATAAGTGTGTTCATAACCAAAATTCTTAGTTTTAATTATTTTTTATTTTTTTCGTTAACTTTAATAGAATATTTTTATATATAACAGAATATTTTTATATTTAACAGTATATTGTAAAGATGATTTAAACTTAAATTAAATTAAATAAATAAACAATTAAATTAAAGATGTTTTACAATCACAATTATTTAAAAATAATAAAACAATTTGTTTTATAACTTAAATGAAATTTAATTAAACTTAAGTTTAAACTTCACTTATTAGAATAATATTATATTAAACATATAACATAATATAATCTACTATCAACTAGAAACAAACTTATTTTAAAAAAAAACTAGCAACAAACTTAAATTTAAAATATATGTATAATATTAATATTATATTAAAACATATAATATATAATCTTTTATTATCAGTGTCAAATTAAAAAATTAGAACAAATATAAACTTAAACAAAAATAAATAAATTAACTAATTAAAATAATATATTTTTAAGATATTTTATGATAATTTAAATAATTAAATCATATTTATTTAAAAATAATAAAGTCATACATATCATTTTTTTATCTTATAAATTTGTATGATAGTTTATTTTTTATCAAGTGATTTAAGTTTTTTTCCATTAAATTCACCGAATGACATTGCGAGTTACATTAGAAACTAAAAATATAGTTGATGGATGTATATTACTCTACAATATAACTTTTTCTATTGTTATTTTATTCCATTATTAATTTCTTTTAAATATATTGTAATTTATATATATGTCGGCATGTAAATATATATATGTCAGTGTTGTATTTAGATGTCATATATGTAGAGATTATTGATATAAATATTTATATATGCTATAGAACTATAATTTATTCTATTATATATTAAAAAGAATGAACATATTTTTATTAAAATTATAGACAATGTTTTGTCATAATTTCTTAATACATTTATGTTATACATTATATTAAACATGTTTTATTTATTTTTATGATATTGTTTATTTATTTAAAATTTATATGATAATTAAAAAAAATGTTTGAATAATCATGTTTAAAAGTATTGTACTTTTTTTTTACTTAGTAAATGTATATAAATATATATTATTATTTTTTAAAAATTTTTTGTGGCAGGCATAGAGGTAACTATATATTGAAGACTACTATACTTTCAAGTATATATACATAAAGTTTGAGCATATATAGACACGAAAATTACATACAATTGGTGTTAGCTGCTAATGTGTTTATAGTGGCATCACAATTTGTGTGGTTTACATTAATTAAATATTGGAGTCTGTGTGCGTAACTTTTGTGTCATATTTATATCATATATTTATTTATACAGATGTTATCGACATATATATTTAAATATACATACACAGTACAAAAGATTTTGTCTATACAATAAAACATATTTCATTGCATTATTCGATTTAGTGAAAATTAATAGCATCTTAATGATTTTTTTTTTTTGTTGAATATTAATTTTATCCTTTAATAAGGTTCAAAATTTTGATTCGGTGTTATCCTAAAAAAAAAAAAAGGAAATGCTTACATGTCATAATAACTTACACTTATCTCCTTAATATCTGTATATTTTGATTTAGTATTACTTATTATATGGTCCTCTCCTATAATGTTATATACATCGAATTGAAACTATTCATACAAAGTTAATATAAAGAGAAAGTTTCTGCTTGATACCTATTTTCATGGTTATCTAAGAAACACAACTTAAAAGGTTGATAATTAATAAGTTTTAAAGGGAAGCAAAATTTTACTTATATTATTTGAGTAATTACACCGTAATAAAATATATGTTCATTGTTAAAAAAGATTAATTTCCTCCTTAAGTGGGATTTATTTTGTTTTTCTACAGGAATCAAATCACATTATACATTGCCTAGTCATCAACTTAAAAATTTCAGCTTATAATGCAAATGAAAACTGTAAATGGGATTTCTTTCCAAACTGGAAGATAATGCATTAACTTCAAACCCTACATAAAAAGAAGCCAAGTCTCCCATTAATCTTGGCCAAAAGTTTAAACTCAATAACATCGATCATTATATTTTCTATTGAGTTCTCCCTCTCCGTCTCTTCACTCACTCTAGTTTGTCTTAATATATATATATATATATATATATAATGGAGGAATTTGGTGCTGATGCTTGTCCTTCTGAGGCCTCAAGCATCTCTGCGGCGGCCTCAAACGGAGATGAAAGCAAGAGAGTGATGAAAATGAAAATGGCGATGACAGAAAACAGTGTTAAGGCCCTCGTGCCTGTATTCGATGTAGAAAAGCTATCTGAAACCCCGGGGTCTAGTGCTCATCGTTTTCTGCTAGATCTGAAGCTGTCCAACGACAAACCGTCCTCGGCGGCTGCTGGCAGTGGCAGTGGCAGTGGCAGTGGCAGTGGCAGTGGCAGTGGCAGTGGTTCAAGAAGAGAACTCAGCCTCTTCAGTTCTCACCATGGTAACCCTGATTCTTCTCCTCCTAATCATCACCATTTTCATCCAAACAAAGAAGACCACAAGAAACCCTCAGATGTCGTTCAAGCTAGGGTTTTCTCATGCAACTTTTGCAAGAGGGAATTCTCTACTTCCCAAGCCTTGGGTGGTCACCAGAACGCGCACAAACATGAGCGTGCCATCGCCAAACGACGCCAAGGGATTGATGTTGGGCCTTATGGGCACAACTTCTCTCCCTATTATCCATATTCAACCAATTTTCCCACCCATCACTACCAGTACTATGGATCTTACACTAGGTCCCCACTTGGGGTCCGGATGGAATCTATGATTCATAAGCCTAATCCGTACCAATGGACGGCCCCTCAGTCTGGCTCCGGGTACCGATCGTTGGGGAACGATTTCGGTAGCGGCGGCGAAGGAGGCAGCGGAATTGGAGCGTGGTCAAGGCAGCCGTCGATGTTGAACTCTGCACAACGCTCGATTGATCAGCGGTTAAACTTGGAGGGACATCGGTCTCGTAATAGTGGGGTTGGTGGCATGGGAAGGCTTGGTGGTGGTGGTGGTGCTGCTGCTGCTGCCACTTCTTCAAGATTCGACGAAATCACTGGTCCTCTTAGCCACTTTAATGGTTCCAGTAGCAATACTAGTACTGTCACCACTTCCAATGTTCCAATCAACAGTGCGAATAATGGCGGTGTCGACTTTGTCCGGCGCATCGACCCTCTGAAGGCTAATCGTTCGGGCCCTTCCGCGGGGCTTGATTTGTCTCTTAAACTTTAATTAATTTTTTATTATTATTATTATTGTCATCATATGTTCTGGTAATTGGTTTAAGATTATTGCATGTTATTGTTATGTATCGTCTGTTATCACATTATGTAATATTGTTGTTCTGTTTGCTTAGTTTTTTTTTTTTTAATGAACTGTGTGTACTCTGTACTTTTAATCATCATATGATTGATTTCAAATAGTATAATTAATTCCCCCCACAATCACTTTAGTTTTAGTTTTACCTTTTCATCAGTCACAATTAAACAATGGCTAAAACTTTAAGCCATCAACTCATCATATATCACTGCAAGAGAGTTTGCTTTTATAAAGAAAGAGATACAATTTATCATCCCTAAAAAATAATTTGAGTTCATTTTATCTCTTATTATTGTTTAAGAGAGTTTGCCTAGTCTTTTTTCTATTTCCTTGTGAGTAGTCATTGTAGCCAAGGACATCTTGGGTTATCACCCCAAAACAAGTATTACTTTATGTATACATTATACTACTGCAATTGAACCAAATGTTACAAGTTCGCTAAGATTTAATTGAAATAAAAACTGGTTAATTCGATTCTGAAAAATCAATTGAAAATGAACTATGCATTTTATAATTCATTGTACTTAATTTCTACTGATACATTTTATAATTTTTTTACTAATCATTTAAAAAGTAGTATTGAGTGTGTACAAGGGTCAACTATATATTGGCAAATAATTATTTAAAGAAAGTCAATTTAAAAAAGGTGTATTTTACTCATAACGCCCTTTTAATGTTTGCCAAAATTAGAAATGGTTAATTTGATCTACTAATAAATTGGAAGTCTTATGATCAAATTGCAGCGCAAAAGAATCCTTACCAACGCTAACCTAGTTAGACTTCTTTCTTAGTATCTTTCTGATCTATATATTTTCAATATCTTTTGTATTTGTTTCCCAAGATTTGATAGGATATAAGTAAGTTTAGCAGCTTAATCATCTAAATAATTTTCTTATGTCAATTATGAATTTAATGGCTAAATTAAAATATCATTTAAAACTATCTTATCAGTTTTTTTGCTTTGTTATTTTATCTTAAATTTATTAATATCATTTTGTGTTTTCTCTATTCGTTGCTTGCATACACACATCAGTACATAAAATTTGAAAAAGAGTTGATTTGGATTGAAAAAATTCGAGAAATTATGTAGTTCTACCTGTGATACATTTGTACAGTTGTACATACTTATACGTTGTCAAAACTATTGAATAATTGCCAGCCAAAAAAAAAAAAATACTGAATAATATTTTTGTTTCCATAAATTTTCAGTTATTTCCGATTCTTAGTCCGAATTAGGCTTGTTTGTTTGTAGTGTCTTCAGTTGGGACAAAGAAGAAGATATACTTGATACACAGTAGGGTGAAAAGAGTAAGTAAGAGCCAATAATTTGTAATATGAACTAATTAATTGACGAATAAGGATATAAATAAAGGACCAACAGGAAAGTAAACAAACCCAAATAGGTATGTGATTAAGAACATTGACTTTGTAATTACATTGTATATGTGTATTTTACTTCAGGGATTAATTTTGGAAATAGAGGGCATACATATGTACCAAAAAATCTGAATTAAAATGGTACGAATATGTCAAAATAATTTACCTTTAGAAACATAATAAGGAGTATTAATGTCTTATAGTTTGCCTTTAAAATATCTTTTATTTTTAATTTTTGTCTTTGAGGTCTACTTTGTTTCACTGGCACAAAACTTTAGTAATGTGAAAAGTAATATTATCCCGCCCAATTAATGATTTTGTATAGTTAAGAGTATAATTTACTTTAATAATCAAATTCTTTGTGAATATAACATGTGTAATAATTGAAAAATCAGAGACTTGATTCAAGGAAAAAGATATAGCGATCTTTAATTAATTAATTTTTTAATGACTTGCTGAGGGTACTTATATATATTGTGACAAGTAAATATTTCAAAGGGAAATAATTACAGATATTGGTGCATAAATTCAAATCTTAATATCTTAATGGCGGTGATAAAAGTAAATCAATCTCTTATTATTACCACAAAATAGGAAAAATAGATCACATTTCGATTCTTAAGTGGTCTTAATATAATGGTATCATCAAGGGAGTCATACGTATTATATGTAGAGAAAACAATAAATAATATTATACGTTGAGTTAGAATTTTAAATAACATCGTGGGATATTAAAATTAGGTATTAATAATAACAATATAGAGAACTACTGCAGTGTTGACAGTTTTTTTTATTAATATTGGGGTTGACAAAAGTTGCTTTCAGCATGTAAATAGTTATAAATTCTAATTTTTTACTATGACAATGTATATTATAGTCATTTAGACCATCCCATAAAGTTTTAAGAAATTGCAAATAATATGGTGTTGAAAATAAGATTCAAACAGTTTGTTGTACATGTACACTCAAAAACAGACATAATGAGTGAAAAATTAGATTGTTTGAACTTTGTTTTTGACATTGTAAATTATTTTGAATTTCTTAAAAATTTATAGGTTGTTCTAAACAACTATAATATACACCATCATATTGAAAAATTAGAATATTATAATAATCCACGTACTGAAACCAATTTTTATCAATACTAATGTTGACAAAACAGTGTAAACACCGTAATCTTAAACTGACAATATATATATACAAAATCTTATGTAGTTTAATATATTATTATGTCCACCTTTATGTAGAGTTTGAATTTGATATATAACAATACAAGAGTACATGCATAGACGTACGAAAACAAGAGTTTTTATTTTGTATTTATTTTATCTTCCTCGTCGAACCTAATTAATGAGTATTATTTTATATTCGATCCTCTTATTGTATTCAAAGTTCTCTTCAAACATTTAAAATGAAAGGGATATAATTGTAATTAAAAATTATGGAATGAGAAACCTTTACGTTTAAATTTAGAGAAATTGGTGAAAATAGACCCATTTTATAGTGCATTTTGCACAATAACCTACTCTCAAAACATTTTAACTAAATGACTTCTTTTATTAATGAATTTTTTATTACCCATTTTACTCTTAAAATAAAATAATAATAAATTAAAATAAAAACCCTAATAACTATCATCTTCTTTCTCTCACCCATCCACAACCACCCACTATCATCCCCCGCCGCCACCACCACCACCGGCGACCACTGCCCCCTACCGCCGGCGAACACTGCTCATCACCGGATGCTGCCATTTCTCCACAAATCCAGCCACCACTCATTCAAAATGTTGGTTTATAAATGTTTTTTTATATATAAAATATGAGATTTTTTATATTGTTTTTGTAGATTTAAAATGCAAAATGATTGTTTTAGTATATTGAAAGTATAAGTAGGGATCTAGGTTTATTTATAGGGTTTTATGGAGGTTAAAGCTTGAAAATATGAAAAAATTAATGGTGGTTTCGAAGATAAAGAAATGCATAATTTTTTGACAACTTGCCTAATTTTTCAACAAGGATAGTGTAATATTTTAGACCAGTTGTCTAAATTTCAGACTAGTAGTCGTATTTTTTCGACTACCTTGTCTAAATTTTAGATCATCTGTCAAATGTAGACAGGTAGTGTAATTTTTAGATCGATCGTTATATATTTTCAACCACCTGTCGAATTTTTAGATGGGTTGTCGAATTATCAAACATGTCGTCTAATTTTTAGACAGGTTGTCGAATTTCTAAATTTTCAACTTGATTTTCATTTTTTATATAACTTTTTAATCAAAGTAATACCAATAATTTATATTTGTTTATTGTATTTTTTTTTAGATGTCATTAAAAAAAATTGTAATATTATGTGAGGGAATATGGAAAAAGAATGAGGACTCATGGAAATGGATTTCAAATGGCTCACGATCAAGATCAAGTTTGGTACAAACTAACCTAACTTGTGAGGAGTTAGTTGAACATATTTATGAAGTCACATAAATCGATCGCAACCTCTTCGATATAGAATTAACTTACAAGATAACTACAATAGTGGAGATTGAACCAATTGCAATAAAAAATAGTAGAGACATTATTAGTTTCTTTACGTGGCAAGAGCGTGATTTGGTTCCATTATGTGTGGGTTTGATCAAGAAGATGGAAAATGTGCTCATTAAGGATAAACTTGTTACTAATATTGATTCTACTACAAATGTTAATTAAGATTCAATTCTACATGATAAAGTGTTGTTCTTATACTATAAACATAATCATCATAATAATACCTCAATAGATTATCTACCACTCAATCCTTGATCATTATAGTAGTTTGATTGAAATATGTACCACTCAATCTGTAATCATCATAATCTCATAAAGATTAAGTTTTGTTTAACTTTATAAATTTTTAGACAAGTTGTCGAAACTCACGACTAATTGTAAAACATGTATAATTAATTAAGATCCAATTCTACATGATAAAGTGTTGTTCTTATACTATATACATAATCATCATAATAGTTCCTCAATAGATTATCTACCACTCAATCCTTGATCATCATAGTAGTTTGATAGAAATATGTACCACTCAATCTGTAATCATCATAATCTCATAAAGATTAAGTTTTGTTTAACTTTATAAAATGTTAATTGAGTTATATGTTCTTTTATTGTGTTATTTGAGCCTTTTTAAACATTTCAAACATTTTAGACAACCTGTCGAAATTTGAGACTAGTTGTCGAAAGTTTTAGACAGGCAGTCAAAATTTTAGACTAGTTGTCGAAATTTTTAGACAGGCAGACGAAATTTTAGACTAGCTATTGAAAGTTTTAGACAGGCCGTCAAAATTTGAGACTAGCTGTCTAAATTTTTAGACAGGCAGTCGAAAGTTTAGACTAGCTGTCGAAAGTTTTAGATAGACTGTCAAAATTTGAGACTAACTGTCGAAAGTTTTAGACAGGTTGTCGAAATATAACACAAAGAGGTCTGAAACAAAAACATCCAACACAAGTAGTCTATAACAGTTTGTGGTATACCAGAACAGTTTTATACATAAACAAAATACCATTCCATTGCCTTTGCTAATAAATATCCAATACAAATCATACTATAAGAGTTTGATACATGAACATTGTCATACTACAAGGAGAAGATGGCTGTCGGGTGGAACAATTTTGAAAGTAGGTTATTGGATCTTAATTAACATTTGTAGTAGAATCAATATTAGTAACAAGTTTATCCTTAATGAGCACATTTTCCATCTTCTTGATCAAACCCACACATAATGGAACCAAATCACGCTTTTGCCATGTAAAGAAACTAAAAATGTCTCTACTATTTTTTATTGCAATTGGTTCAATCTCCACTATTGTCGTTATCTTGCAAGTTAATTCTATATTGAAGAGGTTGCGATCGATTTCTGTAACTTCATAAATATGTTCAACTAACTCCTCATAAGTGAGGTTAGTTTGTACCAAACTTGATCTTGATCGTGAGCCATTTGAAATCCATTTCCATGAGTCCTCATTCTTTTTCCACATTCCATCACATAATATTACAATATTTTTTAATGACATTTGAAAAAAATACAATAAACAATATATAAATTATTGGTATTACTTTGATTAAAAAGTTATATAAAAAAAATGAAAATCAAGTTGAAAATCTAGAAATTCGACAACCTGTCTGATAATTCGATAACCCGTCTAAAAATTCGACAGGTGGTTGAAAATATATGACGATCTGTCTAAAAATTAAACTACCTGTCTAAATATGACAAATGGTCTAAAATTTAGACAGGTGGTCGAAAAAATACAACTACTGGTCTGGAATTTAGACAACTGGTCTAAAATATTGGACTCCTTGTCGAAAAATTAGATAAGCTGTTGAAAAATTATGGATTTCTCTATCTCGAAAATAGCCGAAACCACCATTAATTTTTTCATATTTTCAAGCTTTAACCTCCATAAAACCCCAGAAATAAACCTAAATCCTTACTTATACTTTCAATACACTAAAACAATCATTTTGCATTTTAAATCTACAAAAACAATATAAAAAATCTCATATTTTATATATAATTTTTTTTTTTGTAAACCAACCTTTTGAATGAGTGGTGGCTGGATTTGTGGAGAAATGGCAGCATCCAGTGATGAACAGTGTTCGCCGGTGGTGGTGGTGGTGGTGGTGGTGGTGGTGGTGGTGGTGGTGGTGGTGGTGGTGGTGGTGGTGGCAGCAGGGGATGATAGTGAGTGGTTGTGTAATGGGTGTGGGTGGATGGGTGAGAGGAAGAAGATGATAGTTATTAGGGTTTTTATTTTTATTTATTATTATTATTTTATTTTAATGGTAAAATAGGTAATACAACAAATTGATTAATAAAAGAGGTCATTTAGCTAAAAATTAATGAAACTAGGCCAAAGTACAAATTACACTATAGAAAAAAAGGCCATTTTGCCAAGGACCCCTTAAATTTAAGGGGTATAGTTGTAAGTATACATAATTTGATAGAATCTCCTATAATGAGGAGTTATATTTACACCCCATAAATATATAAATATACCATAAACAAAATTTCTATAAATTGAAAAATATGTTTTTTTTCTATAACTTCAGCTCACATAATTCCTATTTTGAGTTTGAATTTTAAATTTATGTTATTTTATTCATAGAATTATATCTTTATTTATAACTATACCTTATATATTTCCTGTATTAAGTTTGAATTGTATAATTATTTTTTTAAAAAATAAAATTAAAATAATGTCATGTACCTCATTCAATCAATGTGAAAATTTTAAATTTGAATTTTTTTCAGTAAAATAAAAATTATGAATGTTTAATTCAATCTCAAACATATATTTATGAAGAAAAAATGCATAATAAACTCACTTTTATATGATATAATTACTCTAAATATTTTATTATTATTGTTGTTATATAAGTTTTAGATATTTGAACGACTCAATTTAAATAAAAAAGAAGTTTTAATTCTATCAAAAATTGGATGAATAATTTATTAAACAATACATTTAAATCATTTTTTTAAAAATACAATTTAATTATTTTACTTATAGATAAGTATGTAATAATATATCGACACACTTCGGACTTGCGCCGACAAAAATTGTACCAGAAAAAGTACTCATCATTTGCCGACACATTTACGAATGACGCCAGCAAAAGTCACTTTTACTGGCGCAACTTTGAAATGCGCGCGGCAAAGGATGTTAATTACCAACGAATAACTGTGTCGGTAAAAAGTTTTACCTTTGCCAGCGCATTGGATGAAACATGGCGATAAAAGTGACTTTTGTCGGCTTAGTTCCGAAATGAACCGACAAAGTTGACGATTCTTGTAGTGAAGGTGATGCAGTCTTTTTCTATAAAAAAAAACTTAAATGTATAAATATATTTCCCCTCTTAATTAGGGAATGATTAATATATGTAAAGAATGTCTTTTGTGGTAAATAATAAGAGAGTATGACTTGGTGATAACTGTTGTTGACTGCCTTTTTCGCTATCAACCTAATCCTAGAGTTTAAAGAAAATAATGGAAAAGAATACAATGATTTTACGTGGTTCAGGCTATAATAGAGCCCCTAGTCCACGAGTCTCTGGTACTTAGTGAGCTTGAAGCTTGTTTGAGCAAGCTTCAATGGTGGTTCTTAGGTAGCATATATATTGCATTGAGTTACAGAGTTTCTCTCTCTAAAATTCGGACCCCTTACAAAGAAATACCCCTACCCTATTTATAGAGGCTAGGGCCATTAATATCAATCATATATATTCAATACAAATTCCCTCATTAATGGGATATTAATAATGAATTAATACAAAAAAAAAGCTACACTAAATAGAGACAACAGCCCAGGCGGATTGCACAGGGGCCATTGTAGAAAATTGTTTAACAACTTTATTGGGAACATGCCCTTGATAGTGTCAGGGTGCGGCTACACATTTTCTCATTTTCAGACGACGTAATGGGAAATGTCGATTGTCGAGTGTACGACTCGACACCACTACTCAAGGCTCTTCCAAAAGATTGTCAGATGATCTTCTGGTGGCTCATATGCGTAGTGACTCACACATGGCAGGTCGTCTAGGTCCCAAGGAAAAAATCCTAGACATGGAGGACACAAAGGTCTTGCTGACTGCTTCCACCTACCTATTTGCCTACGGGTGGGCCACAGAGGAAAAGCTCTTCATAACTCCGTTCCGCTGAAAGAAGTTCGTGAACACCTCACTGTCAAATTGCAGACCGTTGTCGGAGACTATCTTCCTCAGTAGCCCATAGCGGCAAACGATGTTTTTGATGACGAAGTCCAGTGATTTCTTAGAAGTGATTGTAGCAAGTGGCTCGTAGTTGACCCACTTCATTCAGTAATCAACCGCCACTATTGCATACTTCACTCCTCATTTTTGCTTGGTCAATGCCCCAGACCACAAAGGACCAAGGACTGGTCATCTTGGTGAGCTCATTTGGAGGAGCTCGAGGTATATTGGCGAAGCACTGGCCCTTGTCACACTTCTTGACACAGTCCATCACATTTTTTTTCGAGGTGGGCCAAAAGTAACCTTGTTTGAAGATATTTTTGGAAAGGCTCTAGCCCCAGCGTGGTCTCCGCAAAAAATTCCTCATGCACTTCTCAGAGTATCAGGTTGGCTTCTTGCCTTCACACACATCGGTGTAAGGGCAACAAATATCCTCGCTTATACAGTTTGTTGTCCATGATAACATACCGAGGCTCTTGGTAAAGCAACTTTTGAGTTGCTTTCTTATCCTATGGTAATTCCCCGGAGACAAGATATTTCACTATGGGCTCCATCCAACCGTCCAGGGGTTGGAATGCTTCCACTTCCTTGGGAGTTGAGATGCTCGGAGTAGCCAAGTAGTCAATGGTGGAACGACCCAAATTTACGATTAAGGCTAAGTTCTTGGATTACAGTGCATGGAGAGCATATTGGGATATACATATTGAATTAATTGACTAAATGTGTGACTACTTGGCATACATGGTTTATATGATAATATGGATTTAAATGCATGTTTATGTGTATTAAATATGCATGTGAGCCCATTCTTGATAGTAAGGGCATATCTGTAATATTGGCCCTTTGCAGGCATAAATGTGATTATATGTGTGTAAATGATTGAGACCACATTATTATGTGGATATATTTGCAGTATATGGCTCGAGGCGATCATAGTGAACGGATTAGCAGAATAGTCATAGCGAGATTTAATATCCGGCTCGGGGTGAGCCTAGGGGTATTTTGGGAAGTTTAATGTATATTTTGGATTTTATTGAGTAATGGGTAAGTATTTGATAATTAGTTTGACATGTCGGGATTAACAAGGGATTTGTAGGACGACTCGAGGAATTAGTGGGAAACGGGGCAATGACTGTTTTACCCTTGAGAACAATTAAAGGGCTGAGTTGTCTTGAAGGGTATTTTAGTCTTTAAGTTAAAGTGTATATTCAGCTGAGGTTCCAGGAAACAACCAGAATTGTTGGGGATACTCTAAAATACTTTCCCCTTATCTCTCATACATGATCTCTCTCTCCCTCTCTAGAGCCTATGAAGACTTTGAAGTTTTGAACGGAAAAGCCAGGGAATCAAGCTTGTAGACTGAGGAAATGAAGCTAGAAACAACTAAGCAATCTCTGAGGATTAAAGCTTCTAACCGAGGTAAGGATTTTGTTCGGTTTCAACTCATAATTTAGGTTATTAGGATGAATTTGTTAGGTTTTGAGTGATGGCTTATTGATGATTTAGGATGGTAAATTCAGTAGGAATTTGAGTGTTTTATTGCTTAAGCTATGTGGTTAAGAGTCTTAGACTCGTGTAAAGCGCACTAGTCTAGTACTTTGTAAAACATTCACATGGTCATAGATTTAAGAGAGAAAAATCACTTAATATAAAATCCCAGTGGGGTCTTGCTAAAATACATGCAAGTTGGGCCCAAAAGTTTTAAAAGAAAATATCAGTTTTCATGCAAAGTTCTAAACACAACCAAAAGTTCAAGTCCCACTGATAAGTTTGAAAAGTCCCATTAAACATAACATTATTAAAAGATAAATGACGTTTTAATTGATCGTTTCTCGTCCATAGGATGCCCCCGCGCCATACACACCATGGCGATAGAAGTCCCCACATCACCACGCGTGCCATAGAGAAACCTATTTGCTACCTGGAAGGGAAAGTAAGGAGGTGAGCTAAAAGCCCAGTAAGGAAGTACAAACAACAAGCAAGTAAGATACAACAATCACAAACACCTTCATTCATCTTTATATATCATAGCATCATCGTTAATATGGCGTCAATATCATAAACATAAACATATTCACGTCATCATTAACACCATCATCATACCATAAACATCATAACATCATCATATCATAAACATCATAGCATCATCATAACAAAACATCATAACATCATAATAAACAAAACATCATAACATCATCATAGACATTTCCTTGTGAACATGGCCCGCTAACTTGTCCATGTCTCCCTTTGAGGTAAACATGATCTCTGGTCCTTGAATAACATCGGCGCATCCGCCCTTTGAGCTACGTCTTTATATCCTTAGTAACTCGGGTTACGTCTTCATATCCTTAGAAACCCCTTTTTGATGTGTCACGTTCATCAGGCTAACATCCATTCATAGCATACAACAATCATACATTCCAATCACATCATCATAATAAAGCATTTCATAATTCATAGCACAAAGCGTGATAACACTTTCATACAAAAAATCTTACCATTTATAGCATTAACAAGCAAAATTCTATCTAACTTCCTTACCTCAAGTCCAAGCTAAGTAAAACAACAACTTCTCAACAAGCCTATACCACAATAAAAATAATATTCCTTAGCTTCATATAGACACTATTTTTCCCATTCATATAACTCATGTGTGCATACACAAGGTGAGAGTTACTCACAACATACAAATATGCATAGTTACACATAAGGTCATAAGAGAATAATGCACATTTTACTTATATTGCATGCATGATTTTTTTTTTTATAAAAACCACATGGTTGCATAATATACATAATTTTGGACGGAAAAGTGAATTTGCATGCAACATGCATACGTGGGAACGTTGCGTAAATGTGGCGTTTAAAACGATAGTTCTACGCGTCTTACTTTTATCGTTTTCAAAATAATAACTTGTAACACGCTTTGTTTACCATTATTTGTCTTCTTAAAATTACTAGGTTGATTAAATCTCCCAAGACATTATTTTTATTTCATAAAAATAATTCATTTAGCCATTAAAAATTATATATGTAATAAACCCACTTATTATTTTCAAATTGCCAAGAAATAACAAAGGCTTGAAATTATTTGAAATACTTTTAATTATCATGTTTCCTTAGAAAATGTCAATTTATTTTAAATTGACATTATATAATTATATAATTGATGTGAGAAAAATATAAATTTTAGGTGTGGGAAAAATATATAATTATAAAGTATTATATATTTTCTCACATCTAAATTTTAGGAGTGAGAAAAATAGAATTATATAATTGATGTGAGAAAAATATATATTTTAGGTGTGGGAAAAATATATTTTGCTTGGATTATTTTAAGACTTAGTTTTATGTAACATATACTCATATGTGATAATCAAATAATTATTTTAAACTTATTAAACTAAACTTTCAGCCACCATTTAATTTATTTAAAAATCACAAGTGAATTAAACTCAACATTTTTCTTAATCAAATTAAAGAAAAATCATAATGTACGCCTTGAATATCAGCACGTACTTTGTTGAGACAGCTCGGGCAAAGTGAACTAACAAAAAGCCATAACCAATGCGCCACGTGTTCACCATTCATCCGGGAATATTTGGTATGATCCCCTAAACAAATAGCTCGAGCTGATGAGTCATTTATCAGCTTATCACCTGGAACCATTGTATAAAGACGTCACCAAAAGACACGAGCTAGCTTTCAATTAAGCTCGTGGTACACCAGAGGCCTGACATACCCCAGGATCTTTGTAAAGTTGATCATGCAATATAAACGTGCCTATAATAGACATCACATGTCTGTTTAATTCTCGAATTCCCGGATGCGCAATTTAAACGTGCGTGATCAGACATCACACGCCTGCTTAAGGCCATGCGGCCCATTACCTTTTTTATCTGATTGATTAGACCACACCTCAGTGTAAAATTTAGATGTTAATCATCAATGTCGCAGAAATGATGTGAAGGATCAAGAGATCACGGGATGACCCCAATACCTACCCAGAGATCATTCTCCTATAAATACCAGGATCTTGGGTAGTGCAAGGGATTGGATGCTTTCTGTAATGCAAATACTCTGTAAAAATAACAATAGAGAGAAATAGTAATAATATTGACTCGTGGACTAGGGGATTTTAACCTCCGAACCACGTAAAAATGAGTGATCATTTTTCTCTTCGTAGTTGGCTTCTAACATTCTTGAATATTATTATTTTCTTATTACGGTTTATCATTAAGCACTAATCCATCCTAGTTATTCATATAATTCACTGTTGGCGAAAAACCGCGTCAGCACATAACTAGTAAAATAACCACTCATATTATATTAAAAATACCACTTTTAATTTTACCATAGTTTAGGGTATTAATTTATTTCAAAATACTAATCAAATTCCTTTTATTGAAACACACTTTACTTTTTTTTTTAACAAAAATTTCAGCAATCAAATTTATCATAAAATCACCATTCCCTTTTTTTAAAATTCATATTTTCATTAAAATATAAAAAAAAAAACTGAAGGTTATTATTTGTGCAAAATTATCATTTTAAGTGTGAATTAAAACACTATTTTATTCTCACAAATACCACATATCATTAGGGACATTTCTTATGCATGCATATCATTATTTCATTAATATTTTCACCAACTAATCACAAAATCAGCAAGTATAAACCATCATGAATTTTATCTTTTACCTCATGCCTCACAAAATTCATACAAAGTCATACATGTCTAATTAACACAAATAAATCACAAATCCTAACATGCTCTTAATATACAAATAATTCAAAGAAAAATAACTAACACATATTCAATTACAACCTTACAAAACCTTATTCTATTTTCCAATGAGTTCATACATGCAGCCCAACAAAATAATAATAACAACATGCATGAATAACATAAACACCAATATTCATATATGCCTTTATATTAAACCTAACATGTTCCTATCATTTTTCATGCATACCATAATTTATTGATACATAATCTCATATACACCCTTATCAAATTTCATGGATCCAACCATCAAAAATCCAAATTATTATTACACTAAAATTACATAGGTCCTAGAACATGGATCTAACATATTGAAAATCACAAAAACATAACACATGGGGAACCCATAGACATGCATAGGCCGAAGCCCACGTGTACATTATCATGAAATATCATAAATCATCATACATGGAAAATCAACTCTAAATCCCCTTCATGGATTAAACCACAAAAAAATCCTTCACGCACGATCACAATAACACACCACCAACAAAATAATAGGAACACTAACAACCTTTTATTACAATTCATAAACTCTTAATTCCCAAGAAATCAAGACCAATACATATGTAGAGAGAGGAATCTAATACCTTACTTGAGAGAACACAAGAACCAACACCGAAAAAGCAACCTCTCTTGAATACCCTAGTTTTTTCAAGAATCAAGATGGAGAAGAAGATGAACACTAACAATTAGAAACAACCCTAATGATCATACTAGAATTAAAAGGAGGAATCATAAAATAAACACAAGAGTCATACCCAAGCTTGACCTCTTCTTCTTCTTCTTCTTCTTCTTCTTCTTCTTCCTTTCTTCTCCTCCTTCTCTCTCTTTCACGCCTCTCTCTCTCTAGTCGTGGGGTTGAATGAGCATAATGCTCTTCCCCTCTTCCATTCCCTCTGTATCCAAATTCTCCCATAATGACCCAATTAAAAGAAAAAGGTAATTTTCCTATTTCTAGTTATTTTCTTTTAATTTTCATTATTTTTTCTTATTACAATTGATAGGAAGATAAAAGATGATCATTTCCTTTCCCAAAATAACATTTATCACCTTATTTTTTTTAAAAAATTGATTTAAATAATAAAATATATAGAAATAAACCTCTTCCTTTCCCGCTCTAAGCCACACGCCCACCATCTTATTTCCCTTTCTTATTTTATTTATTTTTTTCCTCAATTAATTAAATAAAATCTAATATAAGGAAAGTATCAAGTGTGTGGAAAATTCTACACATGTGCCCATGCTACCATGCACTTGCACACACTAAATCACTAGGGTGCACCACTACCTACCATGCACCTTAGTGCATACAAACAAAATGCACAGAATCACATTTTAAAATAAAAATAAATAATTATCATTTAACAACTAATTTCACAAAAAATCTACCAATAATTCTATCAATTAAATAAAATAACAAACAATTAAATAAAGAAAACAAACAATTAAATAAAATAAACAAGCATTTAAATAAAAAAATCACCACACTTAGCACTTAAATAAAATAAAACACAAAAAATTTTAATAACAAAATTTTTTTTGGTGCACTACAACTCAATTATGGGTTTCAGTTGAAAGTTTCAAGAGTTATTTATTGATTGGAGCTAGGAAAAGGTTGAAGAAACCCAGGGAATTCTGGGTTCACGGGGGTGTGCCACAACCCATTTCATGGGCACCGCGGCCCGCGTGCCCCAGAAGGCCCTGGGGCTTGCTGTTCTGTAGGCGCGCCTCGCCTCCCCCTGGGACAAGAGGCAGATGCCTCTGACTTGGGGCACGCTGCGACCCTTAGGTCCAGGTCGCGGCTCGCCTAGGTAGCCCTAACTAGAATTGGTCTTAAGGCTCGGGGATCTAAACCCAAGTGATTGGGACGATTTCTACTACCCGTATTAGTAGAAATCGAGGTCCTGGAGGCTCGTATATTATTATAAAGCTTTTAATTGGTTTAGGATCTTAATGCTTATCCATTACTGCATTGTGACTAGGTTATACCGCAAGGGCTCAGAACTAGGGATCGTGCTTGGGGCTGTCATACGCTTGCTGCTCTGGACCTAAGGTAAGAAAACTACACCCGAGTTGTGATTGGGGCTTAAACACCCTTATATGAATATGTTATGAATATGAATGTTCCTGTATCTGGAATATATGAATGGACATGCTTGTATACGTTGCCATTGACTATGTGCTATGCATTGTTTATTTGTGAATATATATGTTTGTAGGTTGGCCTAAGGGTGTCGAGGGCCGATAGCAAATGTGCGGAACGCAGACCGGCCTAAGGGTGCTAGGGTCGGCTAAGAAACCAGGGGACTCAGTCTAAGGGCACCGGGCCTGGGTATTATACCATAAAAAAAAGTGTGGTTCACACTTAATCATTTTTATTGACTGATGAACTTGGTTTACATACCTGACTGAATTAAATATTACTGCTGGTTGGTTATTTATATCCTATTGTTACTTGATTTTGATGATTAATATTTACTATTTTTATAATGTTGCTTAGTTGTGCATGCTGTTTTAAGTTTTCTTGCGGAGCCAGGGCTCACGGGTGCTACGTGGTGCAGGTAAGGAAAGAGATAGCGGGACTAGCCATGAGTTGGAGAGCTTCAGGGGCAGTGTGTACATATGCGGTCTGCTCGATCGCCACGGTCAGGATAACTTTGGAGGAACTAGGGTTAAAATCTGTTTTGCCGCTTAGGACGGCCAAATTGTATTCTATTTTTCTTTTATGAGTCTGTAAACTGATTTTGGGATCCCGTGTATAAACTTAGTATTTTAATAAAAAATAACCATTTTGTTGACCAAATATTTTAATAATTGACCTTGACTAAGTCTTTAATTACACATTTGGGTTCAAATGGATTGCTTAGCAAGTCAAGCCCTATTTTAAACACACAATGTAACAGTCTTGGTTACCCAGGGCATTACAACTTGGTATCAAAGCAGTCTAGGTTTAAGGGTTCTTGAAGATTGGATGGGCATGTACACTCACCGCTAAAGATAAGCTCGACTCATGGTTAGGTATCCAATGACATGATTATGTGATTAGTTGTTTAAATTGAACCTATGTGTCTTATCTGCATGCTAGTATAGAGTGTAAGACTGCTAGATCAAACAGAGGAACCCTCTAGATTACTATGAGTCACTGAAAATCTCAAGGCTCTTGCCCTTGAGCTCATGTGCTACTCGGAGCCCAACAATAAGCGCATCATATTCTACTTCGTTGTTTGAGGCGTCAAACCAAATCTCAGGGCACTGTGAACCCTGAGCTCCTCGGGGCATACCAAAATGAGGCCTGCTCTAGCACCATTTTAATTTGATGATCCATCTACGTAAGGCTTCCACGTGGGCCCAAGCATCGGTGCGTCCCCAGGCCTCTCATTGTTTCCGGTGCACTTGACGATGAAATCTGCCAGTGCATGTCCCTTTATGACAGTCCTCGGGTGATAAGTGATGTCGAACTCACTAATTCAATCGACCACTTCAAGAGTCTCCCAGATGACTCCGGCTTTTGGAGGACCTGTCTAAAGGGATGGTTTGTGAGTACCTTGATGAGATGTGCCTTAAAATATGGTATTAGCTTCCGAGAATCTACCATTAGGAAAAAGGTCAGCTTCTCCATGAGCGGGTATCTGGATTCCGCTCCGAGGAGTCTTTTGCTTACATAGTACACGGGGTGTTGGACACGACCTTCCTTGCGCACTAAGGCGGCACTGATGGCATTCTTAGAGACAGCCATGTAGAGCAAAAATGGATCTATGTCTATGAGCTTTGAAAAGATCGGTGGGTTCGCCATATGCGCCTTCACTTGTTGGAATGCCTTCTCACACTCCTCCATCCATTCAAACCTCTAACCTCCTCAGAGTATGTTGAAGAACGGGATGCACTTGCCAGTTGCCTTGGAAACAAAGCGACTCAGGGCAGCTATCCTCCTGGTGAGGCTCTAAACACCCTTATGCTTTCAGGGAGATGGAATATTGACCAGGGATTTGATATTCTCGAGGTTTACCTCTATCCCTTGAGCACTGATAATAAACCTCAGAAACTTCCCGGAGGTAACTCCAAAAGTGCACTTTTGGAGATTCAATTTTTTCCCGAACCTGCGTAGTACTAAAAACACTTCCGCTAGGTCATTTACGTGGTCGGGGGTTATTCTGGACTTGACCAGCATGTCATCTACATAAACTTCCATGTTCCATCCCAACCGTTCCTTCAACATACAGTTTACGAGCCTTTGGTAGATGGCACTAGCATTCTTTAGCCCAAAGGGCATCACTTTATAGCAATAAACTCCTTTATTAGTTCAGAAGCTGGTGTGTTCTTGATCTTCTACATGCATGGAAATATGGTAGTACGCGTCCATAGAGGACAAGAGCTCGTATTTGATGGTAGCGTCGACCATCTGATCTATTTTCGGCAGCATGAAACAATCTTTAGGGGAACCTTGTTAAGGTCGGGGAAATCTATTCAGGTCTTCTAGGCACTGTTTGGGTTAGGCACGAGGATAGGATTAGATACCCACTTGGGGTATAGTGAGTCCTGAATGAATCTGTTTGCAAGCAATTTTTCCACCTCCACCTTTAAGGCTTCCACCTTGGTTTGGTGAAACGTTCTCCGCTTCTGCTGAATCAGAGCGATGTTTGGATTGACATTCAAAGAACGACAATTGATATTCAGGTCAATTCCAGTCATGTCGGTGTGAGACCAAGAAAAAACGTTATGATTTTCCCAGAGAAAGCCCACTAGTGTTTCTCAGACTTCTGCCTTTAGATTCTTCTTGGCCTTGGTCTTCCTTTTAGGGACGGAGGCATCAAGGGCCACTTCCTTGAATTCCTCAATGGGATCAAGATCCCTCTCTTCCTGAACTCGTGGGTCCAATTCGTTGGTTTCGTGAACCCGAACAGCCTGGACCTCCATCACCTCGAGAAGAGGCCGCTCTAGGACAAACACCTCAACTACCATTACTTGTAACGACCTAGATTTTCAAAACTCGATAATGCGGAAATATAAATGTTTTCATTTAACAAAAAGTCTCAAAAACCCGTATAGAAAAAAACTTTTTAAAAAGTCGTATGGCCATACTTAACATTTAATACCAACATATTTTATAAAGAGTAGAGTGAGCCTAGTTTATGAAAATAACACAACATTTCCAAAAATAAAACGACTTCCCAAAAGGTCGGTCCACATGTACATTCGCAAGGTAGACTCCAGTGCTCACTGCTCTACCTTGCCCTTGTTCTTACCTACAATAGGACATTACTAGGTAAGCGAAAACGCGTAGTAAGTTCAACTTTAAAACAAAATTATGCAGAGAATTAGGATTCTGGATCCAAAACAAAAGTATGCAAAAGCGTCCTGGCAAACTTATGGTCATGCCTGATAACCAATGAAAAATTATTTCATATAAAAAGATAAATTCCTGCACTTAGAAAATCCCAGGACAAGCATATATATTATATCACAACTATATATTATCAACAAATATATCCGTGCACTCAGAAAATCTCAGAGCAAGAAGATATAATATATCACAATATAATTCGAGACCAACGCTTGACAATTCCAACAATTCGGGCGTAACACGCCCTCCAGCATATATGCTAATCTGTAAGAGAGAACCGAGTCTCAACACTAAGATCTAGCCAATAACTATCCCCATCAAGGGTAACCATTGTTTTATCTAGGGCATCGCTACTTATCCAAGAGTAAATCCCTCACAAGGGTAACCATCAAGTTACCTAGGGCATCACTACATATCCAAGAGTGTAATCGAATTTACACGGTTTTATAGAGACTTCAATGTTAATCAGTGGTGCTGGTGAGCAGTTGCCCTTAGGGTGTTCAACCTCACTCAAACTTGGCAACCCCTAGTATCTCTAGGCACTCTCACTGAATGGCCAATATTCATGGCTGCTATCCAGGAATAACTTATCAAAGCACTTGCTCGGGTTCTAAACGTTCACTGATTAAGTAAGCATGAGGGCCCCTAGGTCCCATTCATTTTGGCACCCCTAGGTTTAACTAGCAATCCTCACCTCTTGGCCACTCATTGCGGTAATGAACTGGACATAATAAAATCAAGCAATGTGACGGGAATCAGCCGTCTAGGATATGACAGATATCTACCGTTCATATTTTCTAAATCAGCACCCACTAGACTAATGTATCTAAGCAACTTTCTACGACAGTGTGTATATGTGTATGTGTTCCTATACTAACATACAATACAATAGTCGTTTCATGTTGCAGCCACACAATATAAGTTGACTTACTTGGAGTCCTTAGCACTCTGCAGGTTTTCACCCTCCAACGTTTAGTCCAGTTACGCTAGCCAATACTGTAGTTATCCATACAATATACTCAGATTAATTATAACACTCATAATTAATTATTATTATTTTGGGCAGTTTGGTCATTTTAATAAAAATCATTTGTAAGGATTAATGATCCTTATTTGGTTTTAAACCCATTAAGGAAATTCATACAAAAATATTTGAGACTAAACTCTAATTCTCGGAGAGACCTATCCTATGGTCTTGATACCTAGGCTCGCAATTTTAGTTAAAAAAAAATAGGAGAGAATTTGAATTTTTTTAAAATTCAAACTTTTAGCACACACATAAGTTTTTAGGCGTAAAATTTTAGTTAAAAAAATAGGAGGGAATTTGAAAATTTTTAAAATTCAAACATTTAGGACACAAAAGTTTTTAGGACTCGCAATGCGAGTCCTAAAATCATTCTTTTAGGCTCGCAATTTTAGTTAAAAAAATTGGAGGGAATTTGAAATTTTTTAAAATTCAAACTTTTAGGACACACATAAGTTTTTAGGACTCACAATGCGAGTCCTAAAAACATTCTTTTAGGAGTCGCAATTTTAGTTAAAAAAATTGGAGGGAATTTGAAAATTTTTAAAATTGAAACTTTTAGTACACACATAAGCTTTTAGGACTTGCAATGTGAGTTCTAAAAACATTCTTGCGAGTCCTAAAAAGTCCAGGAGGTGTTTGTTTAAAAAAAAACTCAAACTTTTTGTAGTAGTGTCCTAAAAAAGTGAGTGTCCTAAAAAAGTGTCATAAATAGTGCTTTTGTAGTAGTGCTGGTTTCTCCTCCCTCCACTCTGGCTGGAGGAGTTGCATCGTCTGGTGCGATTCTCTAAGTGTTCACCATGAATATGTTCTTCAAGCTTTCTTCAGGCTTTCAATAAAAGCACCATAATGTTGATTGCCTTTTTTTTTTCCAACAACCTAATCTTAATAGTTTCAAGAAAATAATGTAAAATAACATAAGGATTTTACATGGTTCAGGCTATAATAGTCCCCTAGTTCACTAGTCTCTGGTATTTATTGAGCGTCAAGCTTGTTTGAGCAAGCTTCAATGGTGGTTCTCAAGCAGTGTATATATTGCACTGGGTTAGAGAGTTTCTCTCTCTAAAATTCAGACCCCTTACAAGGAAATACCCAGCCCTATTTATAGAGGTTGGGGTCATTAATGTCAATCAAATATATTTAATACAAATTCCCCCATTAATGGGATATTAATCCTGAATTAATACAAAAAAGGCTACACTAAATAGAGACCACGGCCCAGGCGGATTGCACAGGGCCCATTGCAGAAAGTTGTTTACCAGCTGACATTGTCAAGGTGCGGCTGCACGTATTCTCCATGTCAGGTGTCGTAATGGAAAATGTCGATTGTTGAGTGTACGACTCAACACCACTATTCGAGGCTCTTTCAAAAGGTTGTCAGACAATCTTCTAGAGGCTCATTGCTAAGGGACTAACACCTGACACCTCGTCTAGGTCCCGAGGACAAAATCCTAGACCTCGAGGAAAGTTGACTGAAGAAGGTGCAACGACAACTCGTTTAGCTTCTCAGGGCGTGATCTCACTTGGTGACATCCATAACTCGAGAACGGACCTCGACGGGTGGCCTCCCTTGAGGACATCCACGTCTGGCCGGTTCGGGATACCTGGAGAAGTTCACACTGCGAGAACATCATACCTTGTTTGGTCGTTAATTAATCGTAGTTTCCACATGTCAGGTTGTAAAAACATGGACAACAACTATAATTGAATGATTAATTACGTTAAGTAATAGTATAATGTCTAAATAACATTAATATAAAATTATGGTCTAACACATCTAATTTCGTTCACATTTAGTTTGCTTCAAGTTTATTTACAAATAACATGTGAGGTTTCTTATGGGGAATGCCACTATCCTTCATTGACATGGCGAAGTTACCTCGTATGTTATAAAATGGAAGGGATTTTTTATAAAATGGGTTGAGATAGCGAATAGGTAATGGGAGAGATACTATACCAAGACTTCCGTCATTCCTCCCCAGTTTAACTAACTTACCTGACCCTCTAAAAGTTTATGATCTCTTGGAAACACAAGGAAAATGGAACATCACACTAGTTCGACAACTTTTCATTACCGCGGATGTTTAACATATTTTTTCCATACCTTTAACTCCATTTGAATATCCAGACTCATGGTTATGCCACTATACAAAGCATGGAAACTACACTATAAAAAGTGGACACAATCTAGCTAAATCTAAAGATTGTTCTTTACCCTCATCATCAAGTGAAGTGTTATCTAAATGGTGGTATTCCTTTTGGGGATTAAAAATTCCACGCAAAATTTTACACTTCTCATGGAGAGGTTTCCATAAAATTTTACCGACCCTAAGGAGCCTACATAATCAAAGTATCATAACTCATAGTGTTTGTCCAATTTGTGGTTTTTGGGTTGATTCTAATGTGCATGAGGTTTACTGGTGCCCATCCACCAAAGAAGTTTGGGATTATAAGGACTACCCTTTCCTCTCACATAGGAAAGAAGACATTGTTGGTAACCAGTTTACCATGTGCACATCGGAAAGCACGTGGTGTTGGGCGTAGAGATTTCAAAAAAATTATTTAAACAAACTTTAAATAATCGGATCCATTAACATGCAAAACATTAATCATAGAGAAATAAAAGATGAGGATTTACCTGTTGAAGAACTATCAAGAATCCTCGCTATCTTTTTGTATCTCTAATGAACATTCATTCCAAAGTAGTTCTTCAAAATACTCTGACCAAGATCTTCAAAGATGTATCTCTAATCCTTAAGACGTCTGTGGGCACGTAAAGTAATGGTAGGGAATTTTTTTTGATTCACAAGATATTCCAAACATATGAGATATTGGAATATTAGGTCTCAGACAATTTTCAAGAATAGAGAAAAATAGTACTATATATTTTTGTCTGTGAAAAGCTTAGTATTGTTCTCTTGTGTTATGTTGTAAAAAGTATATTCTTCTGATTGATTTATAAAAGAAATACCCAAGAGCCATTCTTGGACTTTGTTACTATAGTTGGTGTGTAACACTTCCCTTATTGCAGGGATGTGTTCTAACCATTTTCTTTTAATTATTATTTAATAATTATATATTCAAGAATATCTACACCTTGATAACTTATTTATCAGATTAATTAAAGAATAAATATCATTTCAAATTCAAATCCAATTTGAATTATGAGAAATATATTTTTCACATTGTTTACATAAATAAAATTAATTAATTCAAAATCAATCATCTTAATCATTTAAATGATATTTTCAAAAATACCAAAAATAACTTTTTGAAAAATATAATTAATTTATTAATTTCAAAATTTTATTTATTAATGAATTAATTTGTCTCAATTACATATTTGACCCTAAAGAAAAATTTATTCCAAATATGGCATTTTCTTATTTTTTCCCAATTTCAACTCTTATTTTGAATAGTGTTGATAGAGCCATATTGGGGACCTATGGACCTATAATTTCAAGCACCAATAAATTTATATTATTAATTTTAAATCTTTAATATAATAACCTTAATTTATTATTCTCAATATTATTCCACTAAAAATATGAGATTGCACTATTGTAATTATAGACATTTATTTATTAAGTAATTTTAATGTAACATCCTGTGTTTTGAACACCCGTTAGTAGCCGGTTGGAGCCGGTGAAGAATTATGTGAAATATTATTTTTATAAATGATCTTATATGGATTTATGATGATTAGTGAATTTTATAGCCGTTGTAATGATTTGGTAATGGATCTAGCTTTATGCAAAGAAAGAATGGTCTCAGACCAAGAAATAAACCCTAATGGGAGAAAAATCTCAGATTAAATAAAATAGGAAATACTATGGCATAAAAATATTAATTGTGTTTGGAAACTGGGATTTTATAGTCGAGCCAATAAGTTTCAGAAAAAATGATTGAGGTTTGAATTCCAATCAACTGGGCCTAAGAATGAGAATTTCTTGCTCGGGCCTCTAAGAGCATTTTGATCAATTTGACAAAATTTCCAAAATTATGTGATGTGTGACAAATTTATTTTTGGTTCACATTTAATTTAATTATGTAAGCTTGGAAATATTTAAAAACTATAGGTTAAAAGTTAAGGGAAAATTAGAGCACAAAATTCCCAAAGGGCCCTTGGTTCCCTTAAATGTTAGGTAAAAAAACAAGGGCATAAAAGCAATTTCCAAGGGTGGAGAGAGAGGAGTGGGCGGCAAGGCTAGGTCCTAGGGCTCTCAAGAGCTAGGATACATACCCCAAAGAGAATAGGAAGAGTCTTATTGTAACGCCCTGGATAACCAAGACCGTTACACTGTGTGTTTATGAAGGTGCAAGACTTGCTAACCAAGTCATTAAGTTAAAAAAGTGTTACTGAAACTATAATTGAGCTAGGGTTAAAAGAGTTTGACCAAAAAAGTTGCTTTTCATATATTCGAACATTTTGGTACACGGGATCCCAAAAGTAATAACGTTTAAAAGATAGTTTACAAAAACTCAGAACACAAGTACAACGACTAGCCACTCTAAGGGCAAAACAGACATTTAAGTTTTTCCCGTCCTGTATCACTCCTCGGCCGTGGCGGCCAATCAGCTGACTATGTACATTCAACCCCAAAGCTCTCCTACTAAGGATTGGTCCACTTTGCTCTTGCCTTAACCTGCACCACATAACACCTGTGAGCCAAGGCACAGCAAGAAACCAGATAGCAGAGCATAACCATTAAGCAGTCAATTTACAAATCAACAATCAAACAGTTCATAAGCATAACAACATGCTCAACAATCCACAACAGATATATAACCAGACATTTAGCACACCAAGTTCATCAATTAACATTAATAATCAAATCACATATTAGTCAGGGTTGACACCCTTAGGTCGCACCCCTATTCATCCCACTTACTCCGGCCCGCTTAAACCGAGCTCAGTGAATATAAAGCTGTCCTCAGCTACCAGTGGCCGAGCCGCGCCCTGTGCGCAAATATTGATTCCATCACTCTTAGGCGGATTTTCACATGTGCCATGGAATAATACCATCTATGACATTATACAGACATAGGGAGCTCTTAGTCCCATCATTAACACATAACCGGGTGTAGTTTCTTACCTTTGATTCCGCTAGCTTGTTCAATGAAGTCAACTCTCAAGCACGATCCCGTCTGAGCCCTGGTATACACCTAGCCACAGCCACAAATTAAAACCATCACTAAACTTCAATACCAAAACCTAACCTCGAGACCAATCCCGAGTCCTCGGGATGCCCTAATTCCACCAAACGGGGTGGTGGAATCAAACCTCGAGCCCCCGGGCGAAAACCCTAAGAAATAACCCAAAAACCCACTTCTAGAGACAGGGTAGCACTACAGTGCTTCAAAGAGGGCGCTATAGCGCTAAAAGAAGATCCATAAGCACCAGGAAACCCAAGCCTAGCGCTGTAGCGCCCAAAGGCTAGCGCTACAGCGCTAGTCACAGACCAGCAACACCCTGCTTTTCTTCCTTTGATTTTCCTCGAACCAAAACCTCTTGGAACCCTTCCAAACCTCAACTACACACCAAATTTAGTCTACCATCACCTATATCTCACCCCACACAACCCAATAACACAAGACTTAACCACATGCATCATCAAACCAAGAAAACAAACATTGAGCTCAAGAACTCAAGAATTTAACCAGAAACTCATAACTTCAAAGCTAGAAATGGTTACCTTCAATGGAGAGATTCGACCTTAGTTTGTTACCATCTCCCTCTAGCCTTAAGCTTTTCAATTCCCAAAGCTCAAATTTCTTTAATTTTCATTTAAAGTTCAAAATCAAAATCAATTTCCTCAAAGTTAGAAAGTTCAGACTAAGCTCTGAAAATTTTACCTGAATTGAGTACAACCTACAGCCGAACCTCTAGCCACCTCAAGGATCATAAACTCAAGTCTTTGCTTAGGCCCTCCCTGAGATTCCAGCTCCAAAAATCCTCAAGAGATGGTGAAAAATGGCCAAACCGACAGAGAGAAAGAGTCCCCTGTTTTTCCTTCTTCTTTTCTTTTCCTTTAGCTTCTCCTTGTTTCTAAACATTCCACTAAGTCTGATAAGGTTGAAAATACTTATCTCCTTTGAACCGAATGACCATACTGCCCTCCCATTAAAATCTAAGCCTTAAAACTTTCTAAGGGCATTTTGGTCATTTGTTCCCAATTCTCGCTAATTCCTCGAGTGTCTCTATTATTTACCACTTACATCCCGAAACCTAACTAATCACCAGTTATATATTCCTCAGTACCAAATAATCTCTAAAATACTTTTCAAATTCCCCAGAAATACCCCCGGACTCCTACGAGCCGGTTATAAATCCCTGCCATGACCTTCCCGCTAAACCGCTCGCTAGAATCGCCTCGAGTCACGAGCTACAAATATATCCACATAATAATATTGTCTCAACATTTTATCACAAATATTTACATTTATGCCCTCGACGGGCCAAAATTTACAAATATACCCTTATACCCTAATCAGGGCCAACATGCATACTAATACACATAGTCATGCATCACATTTATCCAAATAATCATATAAGCATATTTTTCACATAATCATGCATTTCCACCATTAATTCACATAAGTTCCAATTGTTCTTTCCCGACACACTAATCAAGGCCCTTAAGCCTTATTAGTAATTTTGGGTCGTTACAACTATCCCCTTCTTATAATAATTTCGTCCTCGAAATTTATTCAAACATATCAGATAGTAAACCTCGTACCTCTGACCACAAATCCCAAGGTCCAATGCCTTTACTTTTACTCCTCAATAATATTCTTACGAGAGTAACAATCTTGTTCCACAAGATCTTGTCTAATAGTCATACTTTCGTTAACCTCCGCTTGAACCACAAACCTGCTGAAACTTCAGGGTCTGCTTAGTTCACAACGATCATTTCATTGTCTTATTCTTGATACTAGAAATACCTATGAGTCATCATCCCTACCAGGGTGAGATCAGTTTATAGGCTCCCGATCAATCCTTGGTACAACTTCAGAATTTCTGCCAAATCGGGAGTCAGAACTTCCCCCTTTCTTTCTCTAAATATCATACTTTTCCTTTTCTACACTTACTTAGAGAGATACAAATCTCTCATCCCAGATCTTTGTATTCCAAAATTAACAATTTACAAGTTCTTATGTCTTTTCAGATAGGCAGACACTCCTGCCTTAAGAATTCCAACAACCTCTTTGGTTTCCCCCTGAACCAATACTAAACCGTAGTATCCACTATCCTTTAGTTCTTTACTTTGCATAATACTCCTTTCTTTTTATCTTACCATGTCCTATCTAGTGTCACCTTAGTTGTACTTACAATCGGGTGCAGTTTTCTTACCTTTAATTCCAAGTGTTCTGATTATGAGAAATAACCCTTGAGCATGATCCCTTTCCCGAGCCTTAGCATACACCTAGTCACAACCAAGATAAGGGATTCCAACAATAATAATTTAATAAGGATTTCTGGACAAAGTTCTAGCCTTCAGAAGATTGAATTCCACCAAACATGGTAGTGGAATCGATCCCGAGCACCCTAGGTTAAGTTCCAGCACCTAAAACCCCCTCAAAGCCAATAATTCCCTTAAGAGCTGCGGCCCTAAGCCCCCTATGTCGCGGCCCGCCTCCTACCAGAGGCCCAGCCTCCCCAAACTGCAGACACGGGCCGCGACCCAGCACTCCCCATGCCATGGCCCACTCTTCACTTCGGCTCCCACCTGTTTTAGAGGGTCGCAGCACACCAAGAACAGGGCTGCGACCCGACCCCTTAGAACCCAGAAAAATCCCTATTTTCAACAACAAAACCTCAACCAAATTAACTCAAAACCATCCCAATAATATACTTTAATTATCACAATAGTTCTAATAAACTCCCAGCAACATAACCTGTAACGGCCTGGTTACCCCAGAACAGTTACGGTGATCGCTGAACCGGAAATTGGACTCGCTACCCGAGTCGTTTGGTTAAAAACGTGCATCTAAGTGTTATTACCAGGCTAAGGTGGAAAAACAATATAAAAGGAAAGGATATACTTTATTAAATAAATTAAACTATTCATGGGCCCATAAAATATTTTACAAGTTATTTACAACTCAAAATGGTCATTACTGTCTTCAATTTACAAACCCGCCGACCTAAGAGGCAAAAATACGGAAAACCCCTAGTTCCTCTGAGAACTCCTTGGCCGTGGTGGTCAAGCGGCCGCATATGTACACATCACCACCTAAGCTCTCCACTCAAGGCTGGGTGAGCTTTTCTTTCCCTTTACCTGCACCACATAGCATCCATGAGCCAAGGCCCAGAAAGAAAACACAAAATAGCATGATATAATATCAACAATGATCATAATAATCACTCAGGACTTTCAGTCCAAAACAGATGAGTGACAGTCGCAAAAGTCACTAAGATGGGTAATGCTCCCTTAAGCCATGTGACGATAGGGTCACCGGGGCTTAACAGATAAGTGAACCTTTCACTAGCTTATACAGGATAGGTGCATGGTGACTTGTCGCCAACATAACCTTCCTCATGACCATAGAGTCATAACCCTGGAACATCGTTCCCTAGCCATGTGACGAACGGTCACCCAGGCCTTTGGCCCTGGCTCTCAGTAACTAGTCTTAGACTAGCCAAGCGCTTATAAGTTTCATCGACCTTAGGCTCGGTCCAACATTAATGCCTTAGAGCCATTCAATGCTGATATCGATTAGATCTAATCTTCATTCGGCCTTGCGTTCAGGACGCTTATGCCGGTTCTGACTCTTAGGTCAGTATCCCTGACTAGTCAGTGCCATATACAAGTAAACAATATTCGCTAGCATTTAATATGCAATCCATGTCCACATTTATCAAACAACATGCCTCAATAACAATCATGCATGTCACATACACAGGGTGCAGTTTTCTTACCTCAGGTTCGAGCGAGAATTAATATAAGAACGACCCTTGAGAACGACTTGCCTTTTTGTCCCTTAGCGGTTACCTGGTCATAACCAATTATGGGATTCCATCAATAAAATGAATGACAAAGGTTCCCAAACCAAAACCTAGCCTCCGAGACATCGAATCCTACTAAACTGGGTAGTAGGATCGATCCCGCGACCTAAGGCTAGCATCCCCAAGCCAAAAACTCATTTCTGGCCAAAATTCCACTAAGGGCCGTGGCCCGCCCCTCAAACAGAGACGACCTCCTTCAGCCCCCAGCATGAACTGCGGCCCTCCCTGGCCATGCCGCGGCCCAACCTACACTTCAGCCAAAACTCTGGTTTTTCCTCCCTTGCGATTTCCTTGAAACCAACCCTCCAAACCACACCAAAACACCACTCAAACATCCAACACAACCCGTAAACTTGATCTATACCACAACCTCATCAAAACCCAAGTTAAACACCAACCAAAACTTCCATTAATTCCAACTTCCCACATCAAAACCATAAGCTGAAAACTAAAACTAAAACAGAGCAAACCAGGGAACTAGTGGCTAGAAACTTACCTCAAACTCAGATTGTGATGCTCTTCAATGGTAGAACACTCTCCCAAACTCCCAAGGCTTACTTCCCAAGCTTGAATCCTCAACAATGGCTCAAAAATCACAAAGAGAATGGAGGAGAAGGAAGGTACGGGTAAGCTCTTGAATATACTCTGTTTCTCTTCACTTCTACAGCCATAAAGGGCTTATATCTATCCTAGGGGTAAAAAGACCGAAATACCCCTAGGTATAATAAAGGTTTCTAAAGGCTCCCAAGGGCAAAATTTGTATTTCCCATCTATCTCGTTAATCATAATTAACACTCTCCAATTCCCGCTATTCTCAAACACCACTAATTCACATCTCGTTACCCTTTAATTCCCGGGAATGCTCTAAACATTATAATCACCCCGAGACTCATCCTGAGCCCCGAACTTAAACCTGTTATGACTAGACCGCTAATCAATATTCCAAGATCGTCTCATGCCGAATAGCTCGAACAAACCCACATTATAATGTGGTCTCAACAATATATCACCGACATGCATACAAATATACAATTATGCCCTCAACGGGCCAAATTAACAAAACACCCTTGTTATCAAATGTGGACCCACATGCATGCATTTAACATCATATTATAATATAATTCACATAAACATGCATATGTTCATTTAATGGCATAATTAAATAGTTATGGCCCTTCTGGCCTACTAATCCAGCTATTAAACTGCATTAAGGATTTCAGGGCATTACATAACCCATAGGAAAACTAGCTTAAAACTCATCAAAATCACACTCCAGTCCTTGAAACCCCAAAGCTCATAAACTTCTTAAAATAACCAACAGTTTCCAAAATTCACATGCTAAACCATAGTTAAAAGCTTACCTTTACTAAAGTACAAATCCACCAAGTAGTTGCTGAGCTAATTCCCAAGTCCATAGCCTCAATTCAGGAAATTCCTAGCCCAAAATCCCTCCTTAGCTTCAAGGGTTAGTTTGAGAAAGAGAGTGTCTAGAAGAAGCTAAAGTGGGAGAGAGGAAAGAGTCTGTTTGTCCAAGTTCTACGGTTTTCCTTGGTTCCGCTTTATCTAACCTTAGTTAATTAAGTTAATCTCGAGGCTCGGGGTACCAAAAACGTCCCCAAGGGCAAAATGGTAAATTTCTCCAATATTCCCTCGTAAACTCTCTAACTTCAAATATATCTCCAATTATTTATTTTTATAACCCAATAACTCAAATAAATATCTAATATCTAAAATACCCCTTGACTCGCCCCGAGTCAAGTATTGGGTCCCGTTGTGACTTTCCCGCTAATTGGCTCCCTAGGGTTGCCTCGAGCCACATGCTGCAAATATACCCACATAATAATGTGGCCTTACAATTATAATACATAATCACATTTATGCCCTCAACGGGCCAAGATTATAGATATGCCCCTTTAAGCTAAGCAGGGCCTACATGCATACTAAAACTCATAGACATGCATTTCATATATCCATATAATCATATAAGCATGCTTATCATATAATCATGCATTAAAATCATTTAAATCGCATATAAACCAATTATGCCCTCCCGACACACTAATCAAGGCCCTTAAGCCTTATTAGTAATTTTTTTTTTAGGTCGTTACACCCAGATTGTATAATGTCATAAACTAGGTTCACGACCATTCCAGCGTTCTAAAGGTGTTTTGAGGCTTGATTTAGACAGTACAACATTTAGAATGTCATTCACAGTTTCAATTGCATGTCCCCATGATGAAGTTAGAAGAGTTGAGTAACTAAGCATGCATCTATCCATTTCTAATAAAGTTATGTTCTAGTGTTCCGCTGCACCATTTTGTTGAGGAGTAGTCGGTGCAGTAAGTTCAGTTAAATGATCTTGGAACTGCATATCCAAATATTCTCCACCCCTATCAGATCACAAGGTCTTTAACATTTTACCTAATTGGTTCTGAGCCATAGCTAGGAATTCCTTAAAATTTGAAAATGTTTCTGATTTCCTATGCATTAGGTAAAGACATGAGTATCTAGAGTAATCATCAATGAAAGTGACAAAATACTCAAAACCACCCCTGGCTTGTACATTCAAAGGTCCGCAAACATTTAAATGAACAAGTCCAAGTGGTTATTTCGCCCTATAACCCTTTGCAGAGAATGGACGCTTGGTCAGTTTGCCTTCTAGATAAGATTAACAGACAGGGAATTCACCTAAGGTGAGTTCCCTCAAAGTTCCTTCATTTGTAAGTCTTTGAATTCTATCATAGCCAATGTGACCTAGTCTCAAGTGCCATAAATATGTCATGTTATCGTTATCAGTCTTTTGACGTTTATTAGTCCTAGGTCTAGCTACTTTGAATAAATCATTATTAAGCGCGAGAGGTTTGTTAGATCGCAGAATATAAAGCCTGTTTTTCCAAACATGGAATACACAATTGTAATCCATTGAAAGAAATATATGTATTAGAACTTGTAAAAGTCATAAAAAAATCATTCTAATTGCAAGATGGAAACTAAATTAAATTTCTACTAAATTCTGGAATAAAAAATACATATTTCAAAATTAAATATTTATTTTTGAACTTCAGGCGAGCTCTTCCTCTAGCCTGGACCACAACGAATGCTCCTTTCCCAACTCTAAGCTTTAAGCCACCTTCGTCCACCTCCTCCCATGATTCAAGAAGTTGTAAATAGTTACAAATATGGTTATTAGATCCAGAATCAATAATCCAAACGAATTTATCATTCTCTAAAACACATGTTTCTAAGATGTGTGCCATTTACCACAACAAATTTAAAATTTATTTTTCTGTCAATACTTCAAATTATTTTAGTATAATAGCAAGCATAGGTCGATCCCACGAGGACTACTATTCACTTTATTATTCAATAATAAGCAGTAAGACATAAAATGAGGATTTAGATTTCGAACTCAAAATTAAATAATATAAACTAGAGAGCAAATAAAGATTGATATTACGATATTAAGAAATAGTTAAAGTTTAATCTCCACCCTCAACAATCATTCTCAATCATTAATAATAAATATTATTCCAACTTCCCAATTAAACTATTAACCCTGCAGATAACCCTGAAGCAGACAATTATCTCAATCTCTCTATTACAAGTAATCAAGGCGAAGTGCTCAATAATTAACTATTTTAGCTAAGCAATAAATCTATGAAGCATACAATCTATTTAACTTAGGTATAGCATTAAGTATTATGGAGACAAATTAATTTAGGAAATACATTAATGAAGCATATAATTCATTTAACCTAGGTTCTATTTTTTATCACAATCAACAATTCTTTTGACATTTCTATCAATTGCAATTTATCACATACACTTAGAATCCTAAACTATTAGATGAGTAGTAATTCTAAGATGACAATTAAGCAATGTAAAACCTTAATTAGTTGGCCACCTAACAAGAAATCACAAAATTCATAACATTCAATTGGAAAAATAGAAACAATTTAATATTGAAATAAATTAAAGAATAATACTCATTATCAACAATCAAGAATTCATGTCTTGGGTTTTTGAATTAACCCTTAACTTGAAAAGAACCTACTCCATAATAGCAATCATAATTACAAACATAATTATAATTAAAATTAAAGACATTAAGGGAAGAAAATAAACTAGATTGATGAACAATAGTGTTGTAATCTTCTCTCCAGCCCTTTCTGAGTCTTTCTCTCAAAAAATCGTAATAAAAACTTAATCTCAAAATTAACCCTAAATATCTTTTATAGTCCCCTTTAAATAACATTTAAAATGTAATTAAAAAAATATGAAAATAGTGTCGTAGGCTGCAACCTGAATTTCTGCGTGCCGCGGCCTAAATCAGAATATAGGCCAAACTGGTCACGCAGGCTGCGACCTGAAGAATCTGGGCAGTGGCCCAACTTCACTTTTATACACAGCAGGAAACAACCTACTTTTTCTAGGTAGCGGCCCGACTAGAACATGCAATCTGTAACATCAATTCCAATTAAAGTGTCGTGGTTTGAGTTTTATGGGCCGCGGCCTAGCTTCAATTTCTTCAATTCTCAAACTTAGAGAGCTTGTACATTGTCGCCACTTCTACACTTTAATTTTGAAAGGCTGGAACGCTCCTAAAATTTAATTTTAACCTCATCTCAGCGAGTCTTTTTCAACCTATGATTCATAAACAAAAATTGCCATCAAAATGCCAGATTTATCATCATAAAATTCAATGTAGAAAATATGTTGTAGACTCGTGAAACTAAGTTAAAACTACTAAAAAATTCTATCATAACACCAGCCAATAATGGAGAAACTTATCAAATATTAATACAGAAATGACCTTATCACCCATTCTCATTGTAGTGAAAGCACTTACATTTACCTTTCTTGATTTTCTTTTTCTTACCCTTAGGAGTCTGTGCACTTGGTTGTGCATTCGTCTTTGCAGCCTTTGCAGGCTTGGGGTTGGTGTTTTATCCATCTTTCCTCTTATTTCCAGCTTTCGAAGATGAAGCTAGGTTAACATCAGCCTTAGCTGGATCAGCAATAGCAGCAGTAGTCTTCTTTTCTTCTCCCTTACTTGGTCCACCCATGATTGAATCGAAAGTCTGAAGCTCATTCATGAGCTGCGTCAAACCATAGTTGAGTTTATTAAGCACATAGTTGGTGGTGAACATTAGGAAAGCTGGAGAGAGATGTTGAGGATTAAGCTGACTTGAGTCTCCTTATCTATTATTTCTCCATGATTTCAACTTCTTAAAAGTAGTTGGTGATCTTGATCAGGTGATCATGTACCTGGTGAGACGGTGCCATCCGAGCATTGGCATATTTCTTGGTGGCCTCAAAATGAGTCTGCACAGACTTTGCCCCAAACATGTCTTGGAGCTGATCCATGATTTCGTAGGTCGTCTCGACATTCTCCATCTTTGTCTCGAGAGTGATGACCATGTTGGGCTTTATGCCTTTATAAAACTATGTCGAACATGTAACACCATTTTATATTGTCAATAAAAGTAGTAGAAATTATTTAGTTTGACAACCGTGTTGCTTGCATGTTTTATTACATGATTATTGAAATAATACAAACATTTATAAAATCCCGAACATATGGATAGTTACGATTATAGTGACTAGGTCACAGTGGATTATAGTTGCAATTATATGTTCAAAAGAACGAGTCCTATGATAAAGTCAGTGCATTGGATTTTCACTGATCTAGTAATCTACGATATGATCTAATTACACATTCGGGGTGGGATGTCTTGTCCAAGGCATTGACCAAGTAGATAAGATTGGATGTATATGGTACATCGGACTAGGACTGATATCGAATCTAATCAATGTCACAATGTTGACCATAGGTTAAGTCGATCTTAATTCTGAGTGATAATATTATGGTAATTATATTATTCAAATCTTTTGACTTGGTCATTACCAGCTTACCCTACATTCCAGTCGATAGTTACATCTTGGAGATTTAGTAGTATAATTGAGTGGGAGTATTATCCATAGATATGAAATCTATTACTTCTGTATGCGAAGTGAAAAGATGATTTCCTTGGTTTCTTTGTTCAAAAGGATAAATGATTGAGATCACATTTCTATGATTAAGTTCACTGACATATCATTTATAAGAACTTAGTGTGAGTTAAGGATAAAATATTTATGAGGAGTAAAATGGTAATTTGCACGCAACTCGTTAGTAAGTCATCGATAGAGGATTGACACACTGTAGTGGTTATAACAATGGATAACGTATTTATGGTTTAGAAAATACGTTCTATGAATTCAAGAGTTCAATTCCGATTCTATAGTGGAATCATGAGTAATTAATAAGGTAGTGAAATTATTCGTAAATAAATTCACAATAACTTAGTGGAGCTTGATTTCATTTATCCCCATATTACTTTTGAGTAAATCATTTAGAATGTCTCAATTAATTGATTTAATTATCAATTAAGATTTTTAAAGTTGACTAGGTCAATTTTGGAAAATTTACAGAGATGTGAGATTTAGAGAATAAAAGAGAATATTTGGGTAAATTTATTAATATTGATAAATTGGTATCAATATAAATAAATAATATTAAATCAAGTTTCAAATTATAATTAGTTAATTTGAATAAGGAGTTAATTAATTAATTAAAAAATAAATAAAAGGCTATGAATTTAGGCCCAATTGGGATTAAAATTCAAAACAAAAAGAATGGGCCCAAGTCCATTTTTGGCAGCCCAAGGCTTTTATATTTTATTTATTATTTTTAATTAATTTAAATTTAAATAAAGACCATTAAGTTGCCTATATAAGGAATATGAGATCTAGGGTTTTGAAAAATGAAGTTGTTGACCCAGATTTTGGCCAACTGACACGGGGTCAAAATACACTTGACGTGGAAGATTACGTTGAAAAGAATGCGATGACGAAAATAATAAGGACACAAGATTTTATAGTGGTTCGACCCCAGGATCTGGTAATAACCTACGTCCACTTATATTGTTATTGATATAAGATCCAAAGGAGTGATCAAAGAACTAGGGTTCAATGAGTTTCACCAACCTCTGAAGAACAAGACAATATCTCCAATAGAATTACTCTACTCTCAAATAATTCGAAAGCCAAAAGTCTCCTCCTTGAGCTATCTTTCTCTATTTATAGGCTCAAGGGGGATTACATAAATTTGTTACAAATATTCTTCCCTAAATAATCAGATACTCAGGAAATTGTGGGAGTTAATTTCGGGATTTACAAAGATCTTTATAAAAATATTATGAAGCATGCGGAACCTGCGACCATACTGGTCGCAGGTAAGTTTCGGCTGCCTACTGATTGTAATTTGTCTTCTGGTCGATACCCTAGCAGAGTTCCACCAAGTGTCAACCACGTGTTCGAGAATCATTTGCCACGTCATTTGTACCAGTTTTTTGGATAACATTTGCCCCCCAAGTTTATATATTACGAGCAATAAATAAACTTTTGATGAAACGACTCTTCGGTGACCCCGCCATACCTGTCAGAACCCTTTGTGTGTTCTTGGAAAAAGCAACCTACTCTTGTCTAATCACGGCTTTTTGCTTCCCCAGTAATATTTCGACGGCTATCACTCTTCCCCATACTTTGAAAAAGGGGAAGTTGATGATTACTCCCTTTTAATGCCTCAGACAAAAAAAAAAAATATATATATATATAGCATCTTCGAAGTCTTCCTTTTCTTTTTATGCACGCCATTAATCTTTCAAGAAAACCTAAAACCAGAGCTTCCATTTTCTTCTGGAGATCGTCCTTCTGCGTTTTCAAGGCTTAGTTCGTGAGTTCCCTGCTCTCCGAAAACTCTTACCAACCTCCACGATCTTCTTTCTGGTAAGTCTTGGAACTTTTATGCTTCATATTTTTGTAGTGCATGTTTCTGTATATTTGACTGTTGAGTTCATCTATTTCTGGATTGAGATATTTGTCAGTAGAGGGTTTTGTGGGTGAAAAAAGTTACGAGTTAGTTTGATAGTCGAGATCATACTTTTTAGGACGTAAAACCGAAGTAAAGGTTTGATTTTTATGCTAGCCGAAAAAATAGATTTTTCCCGCCCTAAAAGGAGTTGAAAAAGCTTTTAATTATTTTTTTTTACTTTCACCTCTGATCTGTTTCTCAAACTGTTCCCGTGAATTTTTTTAGCTTTTTGTTAGAATGCTGCAGTATAAAGGCTTAACTTTTATACTCGACCAGCGTTATTCTAAAAAATTTCAAAATTCTCTATCCTCACCTCCCCATTCTTCTGTTTGCAGACTTTAATGCCAGATTTGTGGGGAGATGAACGACCCATCGACAAAGACCTTCTTGCCCAGCTGCTCGAAGGTGAAGAACAACCGACCGACCGAGTTCACAAGATTCCCTTTTCGCGATCTTCTTCTAGACCTCGTTCATCACCTCCTCAAATGGCTCGTTCCAAGTCTTTAGGCAAGAAAATACCTGACTCTGAAAATACCCCAAACTCTCTTGCCCAACCTGATCCGCAGGCTAGGGTTCCCTCGACCAGTGGTCGAGAAAATGCTGCCCCAGACCCTCGTATCCAAGTCAGGGCCCGCCCTCGGCATCAAAACCTTCCTGATGTCGAGTGGTATCTCTCCCCGACCAGCCAAGTGACTCCTCGGATGCTTGCCAACTACCGTAGGAAGTATCCTCTTACAGGGGTTAATCTCAAAATTCCAGCCGCAGACCAAAGGGCTAACCTTCCCGGAGGTGTATACAGTGCTTGGTCCATATATCATATAGAGGCGGGGGCTATCCTCCCTCTACATCCTTTTTATCAGGGGGTGGCCTACTATTTTGGTCTCACCCCCTTTCAAATTACCCCGAATGGATATAGAATGCTACCCGCACTCTATATCCTGTACAAACTTAAAAAATGGCCAGAACCTACCCCTCATGAGGTCAACTTCCTTTTCGACCTCAAGTCCAACCCTCAATAGTATGGGACGGGCTTCTTCCACCTTTGTCACCAGGAGACGAACCGGATGTTCCTGAGTGACACTACTCATATTTCCAACGTGGGGCAGTACATTAGGGAGTACTTCCTCACACCGGACATGACTGCCAACAATCTGGCCTTCGCTCGAGGAGGTAACTGCTGCTTTTACTGGTCGTTACTTTTCCTCAGTGAATTTTCCTGCGTTTTTCTTAAGGTACACTTTGCCTTTCAGGACCATGGCTACGTCCGACCCCAACACCAGACATGGTGTTGAGGTCCACCGCACTGGCCAGGATGACAGATGCAGAAAAAAGCGTCAAGTCCCTGGTTACCGACGAAAATCTGAGGCTATCTGGTCTCCTGGCTCCTCGCCATGAAACAAGAAGACCTGTGGTAGCAGAAGCTACGACCAAGGGGGATCCCGAGCATCAACCCCCAGCGTCTCCTCCCCGAAGGAGGCCGACGGTGGTTACAATCAGGGAACCCACTGGCGATCCTACTGCAGAGAGGCCTTCTGCGCCCCAAGGAGAGGGGAAAAAAAAGGCAACAGAGTCTGTTGTGGACCTGGATGAATCCTCCGAAGAAAACGGTACTGTTATTTCGCTTTTAAATAACTTGCCAATTCCCTGTCACTTGTTTGACGGGGACGGCAATTTTACGTATACTCCAAATCTAGGGCTAGACTTCTTCGTGCCAGATAGTGAGTGTGTGACTAATAGAGTCAGTAGTATAGCGACCAGTAGTTGTAGCTCGGTTACTAAACTTTGTGACCTCCTTTCTGTTTCATCAAGAGTTTTTATCTGCCTTTATCTTACCTTTTGCATATTTTTCTTTGTACGCAGATATGGCCACTCCCAACATCTTCGATTTGTACCAGACTGAGGAGGAGGTAGAAGTTCCCCTGGTTCGGCGAAAGACGTCCAGGAGGCACAATGGTGAATCGAGCCAAGGACCTCCTGCCAAGAAGGTTCGAATAGAAGATCCTTCCAAGGATGTGCCAACTGGGCAAGCTTCTGCCCAGCCTTCGGTTCCTGTTGAAAAGGAAACCCCGCCTGCTACCACGAATCCCACACCTGCAACCATGAAAGAACAGTCTCAGCCGGCTGAATCTCCTGGGGCCAAACTTTCACACCGCACCTTGCGAGCAGCCAAGGATCGTCTTGCACACATCGTGAAGTATGACCGCTGTAAGGATGCGATGGCTGAGGCGGAGAACATGGGGGTCGATAGAATCCTGAATAGGGCCCTAAACGAAATTTCCAGCGTAAGCATTTTCCATCTCTTTGGCCTTCGTTTTTTCTTCCTTGTAACAGACTCTAACTTTATCCTTTGACCACAGGCCTTGCTGACTGCAACTGCTGCTCATACCCGTGCCCAGGCTACCATCGACTAGGCTCGGGCAAAGGCCATTGAGATGTATCAGGTGAAAGCCAACGAGGAGCTTCATGCTGTAGAGGCCAGGCACGCTGGGGAGTTGGAGGTGGTCACCCAACAGAAGGATGCTGTGGTGGCAAAGCTGGCAAAGGCTGAGTCTTCTAAGGCAACCATGAAGAAGCAGAGGGATGAATACCAGGATTCCAGCCGAACCCAATATCGTGAATGCAAGAGGCTCAGGGAGGAGCTCCTAGATAAGGACAAGGCCATAGCTGTTCTTGAGAGCCAGGTGGAGCAGCTGAAGCTTACCAATGCTAATAATATGGAGAGGTACAAGAATGCAACACTTCGGTGTTTCTACGATTTTTGGAAACACAACCGGGGTGCCAACTTTAACTACCTTCTAGAAGATGCCAGGAATGCTGAGTTGGCCCGCTACACTGCTCGATTGGCTGAAGAAGAAGAGAAAGCAAGGATCCCCGCTTCCCCAAACATCCAGCTGGCCACAGTTGAAGAGGAAGGAGGAGTTGCTGATGATGCAACCAACCAAAATGTTGAGCAAGATCCTCCTGCTCCTTAAACTTACTTTTCTCCTTTTTATTTTTCTTCATTTACACGACCCACGGGTCGTACTGTAAAGACAATTTTTATTTTTAAATTTGCTGCACGGGCAGCAAACTTTCCTTTTATTTTGAACAATTACATCCAAGCAGTGATGCTCACGGTGTAAAAGACTGCATCTTGATATTATAATATTTTCATTTACTATAACATCTGTCCGTATGACCGAACTTAGCATAGTACTTTGGTTTGATTTAACAAAATATAGATTTTGAAAAATACTCTAAGTACCGTAGCATGCTTTCACTCATTTTGTTCGTGTGTTTACATACCTTTTGGTATGCTTTGCTATCGATGTACCATATATGCCCCCCAAGTGATCGAGGAACTTTAGGTCCTGGGTCACTTGCCTTGACCACGACCTGTGCGAACATTTCTGCTCGGTAGGAGACGCAACACTTATAATACAGAGAAAAAACACACGTAATGAACAAATACTTGTAAAATAAATTCACAAAGGTTGGCAAGAATGACTGGCTACGAACAGTCCCTTATAATCTCGTATTAAAAATGGACTAAACATGTCTTTACGAGTGATCTTGAAAAAGATCTTACACTTATAAGCGATTAGCCATACAACGTGGCTAACCCTTTTTCGAAACTTGTAAAAAGTAAAAATTAATACAAGCCAGTCCTTTAAAAATGACTGTTTATTGGTAGTACTTGCGCAGGTGTTCTCCATTCCAATAGCGTGGAACGAGATCTCCATTTAGGCGTGCAAGTTTGTAGGTGCCCGGGTGAAGGACTTCTTCAATCTGGTAAGGTCCTTCCCAATTAGGTCTGAGTACTCCAGCAGTGGGGTCGCGGGTGTTCAAGAAAACTCGTCGTAGCACTAAGTCACCGATGTTGAATTTCCTTTCTTTTACTTTCGAGTTAAAGTACCGGGCGACCTTTTGCTGGTACGCAGCAACTCGGAGTTGGGCTTTTTCTCGTATTTCATCAATTGAGTCTAGGGACTCCATTATCAGTTGGCTGTTTTGGCCTTGGTCGTATGTAATGCGTCGATGTGAGGGGGGATCTAATTCGACAGGTAACATGGCCTCATATCCGTAGGCTAAGGAGAACGGGGTATGACCCGTCGCTGTTCGGTGAGAAGTTCTATATGACCAGAGGACTTCAGGTAGCTATTCTGTCCATGCTCCCTTAGCGTCTTCGAGCCTTTTCTTCAGGGTGTCTTTAAGCATTTTATTCACTGCCTCGACCTGCCCGTTCGCTTGTGGATGTGCAACTAAAGAAAAGCTTTTAATAATCCCGTGCCTTTCGCAGAAGTCGGTAAATAAGTCACTGTCAAATTGGGTTCCGTTGTCTGAGACAATCTTTCGGGGCAAACCATACCGGCAAACAATGTTCTTGATGACAAAGTCAAGAACTTTCTTGGTCGTTATGGTAGCGAGTGGTTCAACTTCGGCCCATTTGGTGAAGTAATCAACTGCCACAACTGCGTACTTCACCCCGCCCTTTCCTGTTGGCAGGGATTCAATCAGGTCTATACCCCATACTGCGAAAGGCCAAGGACTCTGCATCTGTTTTAACTCGTTTGGAGCTGCTCATGGAATTTTGGAAAACCTTTGACATTTATCGCATTTTCGTACAAATTCCATCGAATCTTCGTTCATAGTCGCCCAGAAGTAGCCTTGCCTTAGAATCTTTTTTGCCAAACTTTGCCCCCCAGCGTGATCCCCACAGAAGCCTTCATGTACTTCCTTCATCAGCTCCTTAGCTTTTTCTGGTGTAATGCACCTGAGTAGTGGCATGGAATATCCTCTTCGGTACATAACACCATCGACCAGTATGTACCTAGCAGCCTGTCTTTGTAGAGTTCTGGCCTTGTTCCTATCTGTTGGTAGCACACCATTTGTCAGATACTCCAAGTAAGGCGCCATCCATGTATCTTCCATTCAGATTTCCATACTGGCTTCAATTGCTCGTATGCTTGGCTCACTCAATCTTTCTACCGGCACAATGGTCAAAGTGTCAGCATCTTTCGTGCTTGCAAGTTTGGCTAAGGCATCTGCATTCGAATTCTGATCCCGTGGTATTTGCTGGAGGGTATACTTCGTGAGCTGGGCTAACAGGTCTTTTGTTTTATTCAAGTAGGCCACCATTTTTAGGCCTCGTGCTTGATATTCCACTAGAACTTGATTCACTACCAGCTGTGAATCACTGTAAATATCAAGTGCCTTTATGCTCATGTCTTTTTCCATTCTCAATCCAGCGAGGAGTGCTTCGTATTCGGCCTCATTATTTGATGCGGTGAAGTCGAACCTGATGGCGCAGTGAAATTGATGCCCTTCTGGCGTTATCAAGATCACTCTGGCTCCTGCGTGAGATTCGTTTGACGACCCGTCTGTGAATAACTTCCACAAAGGAGCTTCATCACAAGGCTCAAGCACACTAGGCTTTTCGCATTGCTCACTATCCGGGAGTTCGGTGAACTCTGCGATGAGATCATCCAAGACTTGCCCCTTTACTGCTGCTAGCAGTGAATATGTGATATCGAACTGCCCTAGTTCGACTGCCCATTTTAATAGACGCTCAGCTGCTTCTGGTTTTTGGAGGACTTGCCGAAGGGGCTGGTCAGTTAAAACTGTGATAGGGTGGGCTTGAAAGTAAGGGCGTAGCTTCCTTGAGGCTAAGATTAAACAATATGCTAACCTCTCAATGGGAGGATACCTCAGTTCTGCTCCGATCAGCCTCTTGCTTACATAGTAAACCACTTTTTGTACGCCTTCTTCCTCTTGTACTAGTACCGCACTAGCAACAACTTCAGTGATCGCCAGGTAAATGAACAAAGTTTCTCCTTCGATTGGCTTTGATAAAATGGGAGGCTGTGCCATATGGGCTTTCAAGGCCTGAAAGGCTTGCTCGCAGTCTCCTGTCCATTCAAATTTCTTATTGCCCCTAAGTAGATTGAAGAAAGGGACGCATTTGTCTGGCGATTTCATGTTGATCAGGGCTTTTATCTTGTCGGGGTTGGCCTCGATTCCTCTTGAATTTACAATGAACCCCAAAAACTTCCCTGATCCAACTCCGAAGGAACATTTGAGAGGATTTAGTTTCATCTGGTACTTGTTCAATACATCAAAACATTCTTGTAAATCCTTCACATGTCCTTCTGCCCTTTTAGACTTTACCAGCATGTCGTCCACGTATACCTCCATGTTTACTCCGATCAACTCTTTAAACATATGGTTAACTAGTCGCTGGTAAGTTGCACCTGCGTTTTTCAGTCCGAAGAGCATTACTTTATAAAAGTATAAGCCCGTATCGGTCCGAAAGCTGGTGTGATCCTCGTTAGGGGGATGCATGCTAATCTGATTGTAGCCTGAATATGCGTCCATGAAGGAGAGGATCTCGTGTCCTGCAGTAGCATCGACCAACTGGTCGATTCTTGGGAGTGGGAAGCAATCCTTTGGGCAGGATTTATTGAGGTCTGTAAAGTCCACACAGGTTCGCCATTTTCCGTTAGGCTTGGGAACCAGCACTGGATTGGAGACCCACGATGGATAAAACACCACCCTGATGAACCCATTCTCCTTTAACCTCTCAACTTCTTCTTTTAAGGCTCTCGATCGATCCTTATCGAGCAACCTTCTTTTTGGTTGCACGGGTGGAAAAGTCTTGTCTATGTTCAGGACATGGCTGATAACTGCAGGGTCTATCCCAGCCATGTCTTTGTGCGACCAGGCAAAGACTTCCTGGTTCTTCCGCAAAAATTCCACCAGTGCATGCTTTGTGGTTGGTTCTAGGTTTTTCCCGACCTTCACGACTCTGGTCGGGTCTCTTTCGTCAAGTTGGACCTCTTCCAGGTCCTCGACGGGTCCAACGTTTTCTTCAAAATCCCCAAAGAAAGGATCTAAATCTCTATCCTCACTTTGGGCAACACCCTATTTGGTGACTTCATCACCGGATTGGGCTTGTGTATCAATTGCCATCTGCAACTTATCTGAGGTAGTGCTTTTTGACGTTCCCTTTTTCGCTTTCGTGACTGAGGCTTTGTAGCACTCTCTGGCCTCCCTCTGGTTTCCCAACACGTGTCCTACCCCTGTGTCTGCAGGGAATTTCATGGCTAAGTGCCACATAGAGGTGACAGCCCGTAGATCAACCAGTATAGGCCTCCCAATGACGGCATTGTACGCCGAAGGACAATCGACTACTATAAAAGTAGCGAGTAATGTCCTGGTAGCAGGCACTGTACCTGCTGTCACTGGTAGTCTGATTGACCCTGCGGGGGCGAGTCCCTCACCAGAGAAGCCGTATATCGTTTGGTTGCAGGGCTCCAGATCCTTAACGGACAACTTCATGCGTTCCAGCGAAGACTTATGCAGGATATTCACCGAACTTCCTGTATCGACCAACACTATCTTCACCATCATGTTGGCCATTTGGATATCCACGACCAGCGGATCGGAATGTGGGAACCGAACATGTTGGGCATCGCTATCAGAGAAGGTTATCTCGCCTTCTTCTGACCGAGCCTTCTTTGGCGCGCGGTCATCCACGGTCATCATCTCGATGTCTTGGTCGTGGCGTAGTGTCCGAGCGTATCGTTCTCTGGCTTTTCCGCTGTTTCCCGCGAGGTGCGGGCCTCCGCAAATGGTTAACAATGTGCCAGTTACGAGAGCAGGCTGCAAAGGTGGCGAGTGTTGACGCGTGGGCGCCTGCTCGTTGCCACCTAGAGCTTCTCGTTGGGAATTTCCCGAGGCCCGTACATATCTTCTCAAGTGTCCTTGTCTAATAAGGAACTCGATTTCATCCTTCAGCTGGTTGCATTCGTTGGTATCATGTCCGTAGTCGTTATGATAACGACAGAACTTGGTGGTGTCTCTTTTCGAAATATCCTTTCGAAATGGGGGCAGGTCTTTTATAAGGCACGCTGGAACTCGTGACCTGATAAACCTCTCCCCGAGACTCAACTAGGGCAGTATAGTTAGTGAACCGAGGTTCATAACGGTTACCCTTGGCTTGTTCATTGTCAAAGGAGGGAGGCTCATTGTGTGGCCGTTTCCCCCCATTCTTGCCATTGCCGTTGCCGTTTCCGTTGCCTTTGCCGTTTCCATTGGGCTTGGGCCCATTGGCGGCTTTGGCGGTCTCGGCAGTCCCCTTGCCCTTGCCTGGGGGTTTCTCTTCGTCGGCGATGGCATCTTCGAGCTTGATGTAGCGATCAGCCCAGTCTAAGAATTCCTGGGTAGTTCTAACCCCATGTTTTCGGAGGCTTTCCCAGAGAGGCGTGCAGCTCTTAACCCTTGTGGTTATGGCCATCATTTTTCCTTCGTCACCCACTGTCTTTTCTCCAGCAGCTGCTCGTATGAAGCGTTGGACGTAATCTTTCAGTGGTTCTCCATCTTGTTGGTGTATTTCAACCAGCTAGTTTGCCTCGGTCGGGTGCACACGACCTGTGTAGAACTGTCCGTAGAACTCCTTTACGAACATTTCCTAGGAAACTATACTTGCAGGAGGGTATTTAAAAAACCACTCCTGTGCGGCATCAGAAAGTGTTGTAGGGAAGATCCTGCACCGAGCGTCTTCAGACACTTTCTGAATGTCCATTTGTATCTCAAACTTGTTGACGTGAGATATCGGGTCACCATACCCATCGAAGTTTGGAAGCGTGGGCATTTTAAACTTACTAGGATTTTTTGCCATAGCTATCCTTTGGACAAAAGGAGTGCCTTTCCTCCTTTCGTGGTTGATGTAAGATGTTCTTCCCCCGACCAGCTGCTGCACTGCGTGGTTGAGGGCATCTATCTGGGCCTGCACAACGCTGGGAATTGCCGTGGCTTCTAGAGCTGGGGGGATGTACTCGCCGTGCCGTTTGCGGCAATCGTTGAGTACATCTCTCAAGTCCTCGTCTCTCCTTCGCTGCTCGCTAGCTCCGAGCCAGTCGAAGACGTTATTTTGTCTCTCGGGTTGGTCATCTTGAGGTGGCTGGCTCTTGCCCCCACCTCTTTCTTCATTCCTCCGAATGGCATTCCCTTTGCCTGAGTCGGCCTCATTATAATCATGGCCATCTCTGAATCTTGATTGGCTATGGTGGGATCGACTGTTCCCTCGATTGCCTTCCCGGGCCGGAAACTCCCGAGCGTTAGAGGGTGGTTTGCATTGGTCGTTAGTTCCCCGGGCATTACCATGCCGTGGGGGGCCTCGGACCGCAGAGCCTATCTCTGAGTTCCTCCTGTTGCCAGGATGATGTTGTCCTCTGCTCGGAGGGTTTGGCTCGTCCCCCCTATGGCGTCTAGGACTACGAGGCTGCTGCTCGGTCCTATTCTGCCTCTGCTGCGGGGGATTGCCACGACCAGCATGGGATGGAGGCTGTGCCTCAGGGTCTCCTAGCGGGACATCGTCCTGAGGCGCCGGTGGCTGCTCGGGCCGTTGTGGGCTCGAGGGTTGGATAGGCGGGCTAGGATTGGGTCCCCTGTGGGGTGGCCCATTCGTGGATTGATCAGGTTGCGAGGCAGGTGCAGCCTGATTCCTAGCCAATTACAAGGCTGCCTCGAGGGCTGCCATGGCTTCGCCCTGGCGACGGTCCATCTCCGCCTGCCTTTCACTCAGCTCCACGCGTTTCTGTTCAATTACTTGTTGCTGCTGCGCCATGATTTCGGCAGCACTTTCCTGGCTGGCCCTCAGACTGGCCAGCTCTTCGTGCAATGCCCCTAGAGTGCTCTTCAGCGTCACGTCTTCCATTTCTTTCTCATCAAATTCCAAATGTGGCTCATCTTCAACCACGTTGGGAGGAGGAGGAGGAGGCGGGTTAGACGATGCAGCGCTGGCCGCCTGTCCAGTTTTCCTGGTAGTTTTCGCCATTGGTTTTCTCAACAATGCTATATCAAGCTCTCAATGAAAGCACTAGAATGTTGACCCAGATTTTGGCCAACTGGCACGGAGTCAAAATACGCTTGACGTGGAAGATTACGTTGAAAAGAATGCGATGACGAAAATAATAAGGACACAAGATTTTATAGTGGTTCGGCCCCATGATCTGGTAATAACCTACGTCCACTTAGATTGTTATTGATATAAGATCCAAAGGAGTGATCAAAGAACTAGGGTTCAATGAGTTTCACCAACCTCTGAAGAACAAGACAATATCTCCAATAGAATTACTCTACTCTCAAATAATTCAAAAGCCAAAAGTCCCCTCCTTGAGTTATCTTTCTCTATTTATATGCTTAAGGGGGATTACATGAATTTGTTATAAATATTCTTCCCTAAATAATCAGATACTCAGGAAATTGTGGGAGTTAATTTCGGGATTTACAAAGATCTTTATACAAATATCATGAAGCATGCGGAACTTGCGACCATACTGGTCGCAGGTAAGTTTCGGCTGCCTACTGATTGTAATTTTTCTTCTGGTCGATACCCTAGCAGAGTTCCGCCAAGTGTCAGCCACGTGTTTGAGAATCATTTGCCACGTCATTCGTACCAATTTTTTGGATAATAGTATCTTTGATGGACTAGAGACTATATGTTAGTCTTTTCAGATGGATCTTTGAACCTGTTAGGTTACACAGATTCAGATTTTAGACTGATGTTGATGACAGGAAGTATAGTTATGAAAAACGTGTTTACTGTTGGGGGTGGAGTTATGATTTGCATAAGCGATAGGTTCTCTGCCATCTCAGTAGCTGTGATTTGGAGAAGTGTTAGGCTATCTGTCATTAGAATCCACCTTGGAGGCTGAGTACATAGCTACGTCTATGGTGGCTATGGAAAAATTCTGGTTGAGGTATTTCTATACAGATCTCGGTGTTATTTTAGAAATAGATAAACCACTTATTTTTTCTAGTGACAGTAATGAGGCAATAGAAAATTCGAAAGAACCTCAAAGCTACAATAAAGCAAAGCATATAGAGAGAAAGCACCAAATTATCGAGGATGTGTGGCGAAGGCGTTATGTGAAGGTGATGAAGATAGCATTGGAAGGCAGTCTTTCATATCCCTTTACAAAGATATAAGTAGAGAGCATAATTGTGAAGAATGTATAATGCAAGGTTTTGAGAAACATATCCCATTTGTTTTGAAAGGGCAAGTGAGATTTTGTTGGGTTTTATGCACTTATAAAACCATGTCGGACATGTAACGCCATTTTATATTGTCAATAAAAGTAGTAGAAATCATTTAGTTGTACAACCGTGTTGCTTTCTTGTTTTATTAGATGACTATTGAAATAATACAAACATTTATAAGATCCCAAACATATGGATAGTTACAATTATAGTGTCTAGGTCACAGTGGATTATAGTTGTAATTATATGTTCAAAAGAATGAGTCCTAAGATTAAGTCAATGTATTGGATTTTAACTGATCTGGTAATCTACGATATGATCTAATTACACATTCGGTGTGTGATGTCTTATCCAAGTCATTGACCAAGTAGAGAAGATCGAAAGTAATTGGTACATCAGACTAGGACCAATATTGATTATTGATTGATAAATAAGTATCGTTGTTATATAATCTAATCAATTTCACAATGTTGACCATATGTTAAGTTCATCTTTATTCTAAGTGATAATATTTTGCTAATTATATTATTTAAATATTCTGACTTGTTCGTTACCAGCTTACCCTACGATCTAGCCCATACTTATATCTTGGAGATTTAGTAGTGTAATTGAGTGGGAGTATAATTCATAGATATTAAATCTATAACTTCTTTATGACAATTGATTTCCTTGATTGCTTTATTCAAAAGGTTAAATGATTGAGATCTCATTTCTGTGATTAAGATCACAAAAATATCATTTATAAGGAACTTAGTGGGAGTTAAGGATAAAATACTGATGAGGAGTAAAACGGTAATTTGCACCCAGCTCGTTAGTAAGTCATTGATAGAGGACTAGCTGACTGTAATGGTTATAACATTGGATAACATATTTATGGTTTGGAAAATATGTTCTATGAATTCAAGAGTTCAATTCCGAGTCTATAATGGAGTCAAGAGGAATTAATAAGGTAGTGAAATTATTTGTAAATAAATTCATGGTAACTTATTTGAGCTGATTTCATGGATCCATGGTCCCCGCATCACTTTTGAGTAAAGCATCTAGAATGTCTCAATTAACTGATTTATTTATCAATTAGGATTTTTAAAGTTGACTAGGTCAATTTTTGAAAAATTTACAAAGATATGAGATTTAGAGAATAAATGAGAATCTTTCGGTAAATTTATTAATATTGATAAATTGGTGTCAATATTAAGAAATAATATTAAATCAAGTTTCAAATTATAATTAGTTAAGTTCAATAAGGATTTAATTACTTAATTAATTAATGAATTAAAAATAAATAAATAAAATGTTTTGAATTTAGGCCCAATTGAGATTTAAATTCAAAACAAAAAGACTGGGCCCAAGTCCATTTGTGGGAGCCCAAGACTTTTATTTTTTGTTTATTATTTTTAATTAATTTAAATTTAAATAAAGCCCATTAAGTTGCCCATATAAGAAATATAATATCTAGGGTTTTGAAAAAGGAAGTCTCAATTGATTCATTGGGTAAGTGAAAACTTAGACACTCTAATCCTTTCTTGGCGACTCACTTTCTTCTTCTTCTCTTCTCTATCTCATCTGTTGATAACCAGCCCACACTAATTCTAGGCTGATCGAAGGCTTGGAGAGGAAGACTATGTTGCTTAACTAGTTCATTCTCTTCATATTACTCTGCTACAGAAAGGAATCAAGAGTTAGAGAGATTGAAGGAATGAGTTGTTCAAGTTTCGCTGCGTAATGTAATTTTTAACTTTACTCAGTATTTGTATCAATTTCATAGGAGCGTGCTTTAGGAATTTTCATGGTTTTTTGATAATATGTAAATTGCATGAAAATAAATAAAGATCCTACAATATGTATTTCCTACAGACTATATTAGTCAACATGTACTACCGTGCCTTGTTATAAGCCGCCTGCCAATGCTCATATTTGTCTCTTACAAACTTGGTAGCTCCTTCAGCTAGAACTTCTGGGGGATTCTTCAGTCATGACGAACATGGAGTTATCACCAATCAACACTATGTTGATGTTGCTTCCACTTAAGGAAGTTTTCTCCATTGAAAGTTGAGAAAGGATGAGAGCAGACACAGCCGTAATAATACTACATATTATCAATAAAATAGAAATCAATCACATTTGCTCAATAAAACTTCTATTCTATAATTTCAAGAAATAGCACAACATATACCATAAATATGTAAGATATGGAAAAAAATACCAAAATAATCATATCTCTATTTCTTTAGGTTTTTAACTATTCTATGATATTGTTGTCCCGGTTGGCGAGAGTCAAAAAATATATCTTTAGTTAAATAGAGTTGTAAAATTATTTAATAATGGAAACCATTATTAACAACCTACTATTCGATCAAAAAAAGAAAAGAAAATTTCTTATTTTATGAGCTAGACCCACGGTATCGATAATCATATATTTAGTCTTAGTAGTCACCGTATGGGTGAGTTTGGTAGAATTTAACCTATAAATATTAATCTTTCGAAATTTAACCTTGTATAACTAATGAACACCTTGCGTAGGGGGATGAATCGAAGTGTCTTGAGGCCCCATTAGGCTATTGATCTTGTTAAATTAATGGTGGAGATCGAATATAATTCTTAAAATAAGTTCATTTCTATTAAAAATAGTATTTTTATTATTAATTTTCGACAATTAATGACTATGGTTCTCCAAAAAATTGTAAAGTTAAATTTTTAAAACCAAATGACTAGAAGTTACTATAATTCTTAAGTGTCACATTGAAACAAATTCAATTAAATTAGAATTAATTTGTTGCTAATCAATATTTAAGTTTAACAATTATAATGAACATATACAATATAGTCCATATTAGGCAAATGGGCCTTAACAAATGGGCTTGTATATATGGAAGAGGGCTAGGTCCATTATGTTGTTCCTACTACCAGGGCCCCCAAACTTCCATACAAGGTCCAAATGACAAGAATTTAAACATTCATTTTATTAATTGTTTTTAATTTATTATGCTCACTATTGTCATGTAAAGCAAATGGGCTTTCACAAGTGGAATCACCCACAAGAGATGAATTTAAACTTTACATTTTCTAATGGGCCCAAATAAAACCTATCATTTTATGAATGTTTTATTTATAAAAATACCATATATTATGCAAACATATGGGCCACTATATGCATCTAAGCCCAATTTCAAAAATGCCACATATAGTGCAAACAGATATGTTATAATTGGATGATCATAATCATGTTACTATATGAGTAAGTGTATGAATTTATGCAAAAATACTAAAATTTATTTCATTTTAAAAAATACAACAATTAATTTTCTAGAATTTATCAAAAATTCGAATGAATTAAATTCTTGCAAAAATTTAATAAGTCAATTTAAATAAAGTTTATCAACAATTAACAAAAGTTAATTTAAATTTCATTTATCAACAATCAACTTAGTTTGGGTCATTTTGAAAAATATTAATTTAATTTAAATAGGATTTATCAAAAATTAACAAAAGTTAATTTAAATCCCATTTATTAAAAACAAAATTATTAATTGGTTTGCAACACGTAACAGATTTTCAAAAAATATCTTGTGTTGTTACAACTATCAGCAAATATCTTAACCATTTATTAAAAAAAATAAAATGTTGATGGCAAGAACTTGTCAACAATATAAGGATGGAAAACTCAAAGCTTGTTACGAAAACTTCTTAGAAGGAACTTAGGAAAAACTTATGAAAGAAAGATGTAGAACAACAATGGAGGAAAATCTCGTATATTGCTTCACTATCTCTGTCTACAATGAATCATCCAACCCATTGGTTTAAGGCGTAGAAGCCTATTTATAGATGGGCTCTGATACAAGGTGGTCCAAAGGGACAAGATCGTATGTGGGTACCCCGTCAGAGTAGTGGTGCGTGGTGTAGAGGAGCAGAGGGTCATGTTGTCGGTTGCGGTACATGGTCAGAGATAGGCAGATCATGCTAACACTCCTCGTACAAATTCATACCACCATTACTTGTTGAATGTTGATGTCGGAATCACGCCTCTGCCTCCCTCAGATTCGTACACCTTGTACTTGTTCACGTGCCTAATGGTCCTTCTCACGTTTCTGTAATATACCTTGCCTCATGGATTAATAATGTTTTTGCTAAGTGTGGGACATCCTTTTTAATTCTCCTTGTATAGGTGGGAGGCTCGACATGGATAGTATGCGAGAGGCAATGAAGCCCTCACTAAGTGAGGCTCCCCTCAATGCCCTGACACCATGACCACAAGGCCATTGCACAGTCTAGTGCATAAGCGAGGTAGCTGCGTCCAGAGTGACATGACGAGGTGCTGGGACTCCAGGTGGTGTCCGGGGGTGTGCGAGCCTTCTCAGAAGCCTTCACTAAGCGAACCTTCAATGTGGTTCCTGGCCTCGCCATGCGAGGCTCTCCACATGTTGTGACACCAAGGAACCCAGGCCCTCGCACGGCCTTCTGCGTGGGCATACCGTCCTCGACACAGAACCTTGTGCATGGGCGGCTGTAACTACCCAACTATTTCTAAGACCTTGGACTATTAAAACTACTGGACATATCTATTATTTTAGATAAAACATACATAAGAAATAATCATAACTTTATTAAAACCCCAAAATAATATTGTGCATATTACAAAATAAAATATAAAATGCAGTATGGGTACTCATTGTTTAATAAAACATAAAACATAAAACATAAAACATAAACTTTAAATACTAGTTGCGGAATTACATCAACAACATAATTTAAAAGACTAAAAATTTAGCGTCATCCTCAATCGAGACGCAGTCCATTCATCCTCAACCCACAAGCCAAGCTACCAAGAATCCTTCTGCCTTCCATAATCATTTTCCTGCATCACACTAAAAGTAAATGAGTGAGCCTAATGCCCAGCAAGGAAAATCTACTAACAACATACATCATATATCATAAGCATAAGACTATATCATAAACATACACTATAAAACATATGACTACAAAAAACATATATCGTATAGGACTACAATATTAATGGCCATTAACTCATTAACATGTCATATGATAAACCATCTAGGTCCTCTGTCTACTAATCGAGGTAGGTAGATCACATGGTAGTATCTGATAACCCATCTAGGTCCTCTACTAGTCGAGGTAGGGTAAATCATAACTCTAACCCATGAAACAATAAATAATCTTGGGGCTTGCTATCTAAGCAAGTCATATGCCCAAGCGACTAAAAACATATCATACATATACATATCACAGCATAAACATATCATAAAATAAACATATCATAGCACATAAAATCTATCCTATTTTCCTTACTAAAAGCCGGGATATTTGGGAACAAGAACGGGATTAGAACACTCCTATAAACCACCAGTAAAAATGGTGAGAATCTAAGGAAAAAGATGAATATGAGACCTAAACCATCAAGAAGAGACTTACCAAGAAGGACCTTAAGTTTCAAGAACTTAAATACCTAATCAAGAATCAATAACAAGAGTTAGGATCTGAATAAAAGAAACTAAAGAAAACTATAGAATCATAAAGACCTGGACTCAAGGAATATAAATACCTTGAATGACCTTATGGATTGGTCTAAACCTCAATACCGAAATCACACTATTTCTCACTTCCCAAGTGTTTATAAAAGCTTAGAATGATAAAGCTTTAACCCAAAACCCAAGTGTGTCTCTCTATAGTAACACTAGCACCTTGGAGGCTCTGATCAAATGCTTGAAGAATGAAGAAAATGGTTGAGCACTAGGTCCTATTTATAGAGTTCAAGGAGTGAAACTAACCCCTTTTAATTTGAATAAATAAATGATTACAAAATGAAAAATATTTGAATTTTCGTTCAACTGACACCCAAAACTCGATCAAAATCGTTCAAAGGCAGGTCTAAGTGGTTAAGGCTATTTTTAAAATTCAAAAATCAAACTTTCAATAATACATACATGGAGCCGATATATCGTCCCCTATAGGCGATATATTGCCTCCCCCTGTATTCCCGAGCCTCGTTCGATCGTTTGTGCAAAGTCAACGTGTTTTCCATATCTTCCGTAGGCGATATATCGACCCTATGCTACGATATATCAGCATACGTGGATATATTAAACACATATTTGCACTTTTTCAGCATGATTTCAATTGGATAAACATCTTTGACTGAGTCATGATACAATCCTAACAGCTGTTGGAAGGTTCTAGAGCTTCTAGATCTTTCTTTTATTAAAACTATTAATCAAAAATACTTAATTCCTTTATAATCATGATTTTGACAAGTGTCATGCTCTTATTGGCTCTATCTAAACCTTAGGTTATAATAAACATATATCTATGACTAGCAATATTAATCAAACCTTATGTTATAATTAATATTCTTAAACTATAGGTTAAACTAATGAAAATCCATAACTGTTGTTATGAGTTTCCAACTAAGTCCCGACTTGAACCGAAATCCACGGTAACTAACATATTATAAACTAATACTCACTACTACTACTACTACTACTACCTAGCTAGGCTAAGTAAACATTTTGGGACTCTACAGCGGCATAGCTGCGCGAGGCACTTGGACTCCGAGAAGTGCTACGCGAGACACACGGCTGGCATAGCGAGGCCCTCTACGTATGCGAGGCCATTTTCTTAGGTGTCTTGCTTCTTTAATGATTTTCCCATATTCACACTTGCCTCCGAGTCTATGAGCATTCTTTTAAGTGTGTTCATAGACTCTTTCATATTTTCTTTGCGTGATATGAATGGCATTTATGCTTCGTTTTTCTTGAAGGGGTGTGATATCTTGAAGTGAATGAGGAAACACAAAATGGACCTTGGTGGTGTTTTTCTTTGTAGTTAATAAATAAACACAAAAACCAACTAATTTTGGTGGTGATCCAAGTATGTCCTTAAGATGTGATGAAGGCCAATTATTTCTAAGTGCGGATCCCAAGGTTGCCAAAGCTCTTTATCTCCACCATTCATCTAGATTTGATCCAAGGGCTAGGAAGTCTTGACTTTCCTTATAAATACCCCAATACTTGGACTCACCTCTTCACACAAAAACTTGCTTAGCCTAGTGGTATCTCCTTCAATCTATATCTAGGAGCTCCAAGGTTCTATCCCTCACAGAGGCATCTTTGAGGTGATTTTTTCCCCTTTTCATTTATTCATTCTTTTGTTTTTTACCTATTCTCTCTCATACCAGGTTTGCATTGTAGGGGTGCAAGGCATTCTCTCGCTGCTAAAGGTCCGCTCTTGCTTGTTGCTTGGTCCTTCTTCACACGCCTAAAAGCCTATCCTCGCACATCTATGGATTCACATATATGCACCCAGGTATACCTTCTTTCCACAATGATACGCATGTCTCCTTTATCTTTTATATGAGGGTAGGGATATAGGTTGGAATATACTTGTTCCTTAAAAGGTTTTTCCTTTTTTTTTTTACGACTCATTATGCACATATGCATGGGTCCTTTTCTTACACCCTTTACACTTATGTTGTAGATATAGGGTTGTCTTCACGCACACACATCATCGAGTCTTAGCTTGCCTATGGCATCTAGAGGATGTCTTAAAGCTCTGCCTGGTGTTGAATTGATCGAGTTGTCATCCTCTGACTCTGAGGCCGGCGTCTGCATCAGAGGTTATCTTACCTTAGGTAGAATGCATGGAGCCTTGAGAATGAACTCGAAATTGTTACTAGTGGCAAGGGTAGGTTTCTCCCCGTGGCATGAAACTTATGTCTCCCAATTAAAATCAACCCTTCAAGATTGTATAGCCGAAATCACATGCCTAGAGGAAAACCTACCACCTGAACTCCATCTTTCTATGGTGATGAATCATCAGGCTATGAGGGTCCTGCACGTGGGGGTGTTGATTGTGATCCCTTTGAACTTGAGTTTCTTTCTATGGTTTCTCCCACGTTTCCTCATCTGTCCTCGGTCGTATGTCATAAGGTTAAGCAGTGTGCGGGTAGACGTCAGACATGTAGAGGGCCTTCTAGGGGGTTGATGAAGTCAGTCACTCACAAACCATCCGTTGTCCCTGTTTAGGTACCAAACATGCCGAGGGGGATCTTTGACGATTCTAAGGACTCGAGCATCGTATATACTCTTACCCGGGTTAAGTTTTCCAACATGTTGAAGTCTCACCAACTGTCGCCGAACATCAACTTCATTATTCCATCTCGCGATGACCTTGCATCTGAGCCACCAGAGGGGCTTGTTGCTTTCAGCGACTCAATAATCAAGTCTGGTGGGGTCTTGCTGCTTCACCCCTTATTCGTTAAGGTACTCAACTATTTTGAGCTGGCACCCCTGCAACTGTCTATTAACTCTTGGGTTGTGCTTAGTTGTTTATATGTATTATATAAGCAAGTGCACTCTAGGGGGCCTTCCATGAGCGAGGTCCATCATCTTTACACTCTTAGGGTGAACCCAACAATCCCTGACTTCTATCAGCTCCAGAAGGTCATGGCACTTATAAGGTACCCCGGCGTGGAGGGTTCTATTTCCAATAGGGGCTCGTGGAAGAACGACTTTTTCTTCACCGATAGCGTATCCACTCAACATACGCTTTTCAACACATCAAGTAAGCTTATTCCCACCTTGAGTGCATGTATAAGAATTTTTTCTTTACCCCCTCATCAGGTTTGTCTAACTATAGTTATTTCTTTTTCTTGATCATAGGCCTTGAAGAGGTTGTGGGCCATACCATGAGTTCGATAGCCCGAGATCATGTGGTGAAGATCTTGGGTGTGTCAGCCTTGCACAAACAGGCCTGTGGCCTTTTTGTGAAGGGAAATCTCTATTCATACAAGTTGTTGTATCTGAATCAAGTTATTTCCTTATGCTCTGTCTCGTCCAATTCTACCATCCCGAGGGTAGTAGGTGATGATGAGGACGATGATGATGATGAAGATGATAAAGATTATGACAACTCGGAGGGTGACCAGATGGATATGGAAGATGAGGTCGAGGTGGAGTCCGAGAATTATTCATGTTTACGGTCATTGACCGGTGGGGTTGGGGATGTTGCTGACAACGGACATACTGACGGCGTTACTTCTCTGTTCCCGCCATCGGTGCTTGGTGGCGAGTTTGTTTTCAACACCCATGCTCCTGCCCCTTCTATCCCGAAGAGGAATTTTGTCCTACCTTCTTTTGGTGATGTCTTTCCACCATTGGGGGTGCGTTTGGGGCAAGCGTCTTCGGGTGCCTCGCTTCTTAAAGAGGTGACTTCGCGCCGCTCTGCCCCTCGTGCCTCTGTGAATGGATTAGAACCTTCTCGGTCTCCTTCCTTGTCTAAGCATGCATCGACATGTATACATGTCTCCCCCCGTCAAGCTTATACTTCCGCTTCCGGAGGCCATCCTTTGGCGAGCTAGTACGGAGAGACCGTGAACCGTTACATGGGCAATATTTTCGAAGGCAAGTGGGGGTCTATGTCTGACATTCTAGATGCCGAGTTGGGTGACGCTTATATGCGAGCTTCTATGCAGGTACTGGTCAAAACACTTAATGTATGTTTTACTGTTTTGATATCGTCTGACCATTGATGTTTTATTTTGTTTCTTTGTCCTTACTTAGGCTTCCATCCTGGGTCACTGATTTGTCACCTCAAGCTTCTCATCCATGCAATGAGTACATATTGAGCTTGAGGGGGCAATGAAGAACCTCTCCCTGGCCGAGGCAGAGAAAGATAGTTTGTCCACAAGAGTCCGCGATTTGGAGGGCCAGCTCATTGAAGCAGTTTGCCAGAGGAATGCTGCACAGGCCAAGGCTGCTTTGATCTCTCACTCCAATACTAGACTTCAAGCTTCTATTCACACCCTAAATGAGAAGATTAACGAGCTTGAGGCGGAACTTGTAAATTCTGAGAATGGCATAATTTAGCGCACGTTGCTCCCCATGTGGAGGACCAATCCTGATGCCAACTTGTCTCCCTTTGGAGAGTATGCGACTGGGAAAATTGCAGAGTGGAAACCCGTAGGCCCTTTTTGAAGGCCTATTTATATATACATATTGCTGTCGTGTAACCCTCCGTGTTGTTTTCTTTTATGTTTTATGGAACTCCTTATAAGTCTTTAATGGTATGTGGGAATCTTGATTTCTAAGTCCTTGCTTATTTTTTATATCAACTATGAGGATGCATTGGCCTTTCTTGCCTTTGTCATTCTCTTTTGGATATCAAGTGTAAGGGACTTTGATAAGTCCCTCTTATTATTATTTTTCTTTTGATGAATTCCTTATGTCTTCTTTGGGCTGATGATAATAGTCTTTTTTGTGCACCCTAACTATATTAATCCTTTAGGTTCTTGGTATCCTTTTTATATTCTTTGTGCACGCTTGTAATTTTGTGCGAGAAGCGTCCTTGTCATCATTATGTATAGTACTATTTTTACAAGGGTCTCTTTTAGGAACCTTTTTGGCTAGCCGGCTTGGTGGTCGTTCTAGACTTATTGGGGGATGCCTTCCTTGAAGCCACCCCCTATGGGGGTGTCAGCCTTTGGTAGGAGGTCATCTTTGTGAAGTTTTTTAATTCCCTTGATATTCATAAAGGTAGCTAATCCTTTTGAATCTAAGAGACAGCTTGTCGAGTTTATTTTTTTCTTATATATATATGTGTGCCCCCAAGTTCTTGGTGAAATTTATTCCATCGAGGACTTTAGTGAATGTTTGCATAGAGAAAAAATGTAGCATGTGAGGTAGGAAATACTTTTATTTATAGTAGGCAGATTACAAATGTAACGCCCCAACTCCAGGGACCACTACAGTGCACATTGCAAACAGTGCTAAAATCGCTAATCGAGTCATTTGGCCATAAACGTGTAACTAAGTATGATTAGCGGTTTGGGGATTAAAAACTTTGGTTAAGATATAACGTTTCACTAGAATGTTTACTGTATACATTGGGATCTTGAAAATATAATTTCAAAGTCTATTACAAGAAAATATTTACAACAGGCCGTTCTAAGCGGCAAAACAGGGTTTATCCCTAGTTCCTCTTTTAAACCTCGCCCAAGTATTGGTCGAGCAGTTGCATATGTACACGTCACCACCTAAGCTCTCCAAATCAAGGATGGTCCAGCTTCCTTTTTCCCTTACCTGCACCACAAAGCACCCGTGAGCCGAAGCCCAGCAAGAAAACTCATATGCACATAAACAGTCATATCATGATATAAAATCATATCTGGAATGCCTAGCAAACATAGCTCTATTCAGCATGCAAATGAGTTCAAACAATGCTGGGGTATCCAGGATAAGAGATCCTGCCCTTCTGATTAGAGAACTATCAAGTCAATCCTAATCAGATGAGTGTCTCAACACTTAAGGTTCTGGTAAACCATGCTGAGTGACTGACAAGCACGTCACTGTGGGGCCGGTGCCCATAGCCATGCATATGATGATCAGAATTATCATACAGAGCTCATAGCTCTGATCAGATGAGTGAATATCACTTGAGGTTCTGGTAAACCATACTGAGTGACTGACAAACAAGTCACTAGGGCCTCAGTGCCCATAGGCGTGTAACGACATCGTTACCTGGGCTTTCCTGCAATGGCTCTTATCAGATGAGTGACTGACAAGCACGTCACTGTGGGGCCGGTGCCCATAGCCATGTGACATAACAGTCACGGGGCTCGCTGGCCCTAGCTCTAAATGGCTAGCCCTTGGCTAGACAAGCGCTTTTTAATATTCATCGAACTTGAGGTCGGTCCGCCATTAATGCTCTTTGAGTCATCCAATGCAGAAAGTCGATTAGATCTAATCTTTGTTGGCTTACGTGGAACATGCTAACGCCATCCTGACTAGTGAGTCAGCACAATGTGACCAGTGCCCAGTACCACTGCCGAACCTGACTAGTAAGTCACAGCTTCACAGTTGATACTGACACCTTTGCCAATTCTGACTAGTTAGTAAGAGCCATGCACAAGTAAGCAATGCTATCAATATGTATCACATGTCATTTATCCAAGAGTAGAACATTCAGCATGCTTACCTAACAGTTGCGAGCATAATAATGATCGTGCACAAACACAGAGACTCAAGCTTTGACCAATCCCATATTCATCATTCATGGTATGCCCTAATCACATGTTTCTCGTGCATCACATGCATCACACTTAATCATCCAGCATGCCTCAGTAATAATCATATGCAAATGGGCAAAACTGCCAAGCATTCATTATGCTATCAATGTTTACATTTAAACATCCAACATGCATCAAACATAACCATGCATGTCACATATGGGGTGCAGTTTTCTTACCTTGGGTCCAAGCACAGGTTAACAACAAATGAGCCACAACCACGATCCTGATTCCACGCCTCTAGTGATAACCCTAGTCACAACCACAAATGGTGATCCAATGAGTTCAAGCTCTAAAACCAATCCTTGAACTAAAACTTGGCCTCCCAGACATTAATCCTCACTAATCCGGGTAGTAGGAATGATCCCGAGGCCTAAAACCATGTTCCCGGAGTCAAAACACCCAAACGGGCTCAAAAGCCTACCTGAGCCGCGGCCCTGGAACCTTGAGCCACGGAACCCAGCCAACTTTGAAGCAAGGTCCGCAGCGCCCAGCAGGAACAACTCCTGCCACCAGCTTCATCGAACTAGGGTCGCGGCACCCAAGAACAGGGCCGTGGCCCAACTTCGGGGCAGCCATTTTCCTTCGTTTTTAACCTTTTAAAACCTCCCAAAATCCAATTCAAGCTTAAAAACTTTTAAAAACTTAAAACTTAAACTTGAATTACCTCCGATTGAGTTGTTTCCAACTAAATCCTCCGAATAATAAGCTTCTAATTCTCCTTAGGATTGCTATGCCTCGATCCTCGCTTGATTCCGAGTCCTAGAACTCAAGCTATCTTTGAAAACGCGATCGAGAAACGAAAAGGGAACTTTTAGGGAGAGAGAACGTACAGAACGTTCTTTTTATTTCTTAAAAGGTTACTTCAAGCTTAAGGAGCTTCCAATAAAACCTAGTGCCCGGGGTCCCGAAAACACCCCCGGGGACATTATAGTAAAAAATTCCATAATTTCCCCCTGATCTTACTAACTCCCAATTTATCACCAAATATTAATTCCCATTACCCAATAACCCGGTAACGCTCCAAATACCCCTTGACTTACTCCAAGTCAAGCTTAAATCCCGTTGTGACTTTCCCACTAGCTTACCTCCTAGGATCGTCTTGTGCTGGGTAACCCTGGCATAACCAGATAATAACAAAGCACCACGCCCATTTCACATTTATGCCAAAAATGCCCGAAATGGCCAAAATATGAAAATCACCCAATTAATCACAAATGGGTTCACATGCATATTTAATACACCTAAACATGCATATTATCATTAAATAGCATAATAAATCAATTATGGCCCTTCCGGCCTCCTAATCAAGGTCCTAAACCTTATTAGGAAATTTCGGGCATTACAACTATCCCCTCCTTACAGAAATTTCATCCTCGAAATTTATTTGAACCGCCCAGAATATGAATTCCGCACAACTGATTCCAGTTTCCCAGGTCGTTCCCTCGACCTCATTGTTTCTGCAACATACCTTAAATCAAGGTATACTTTGTTCCTGAGAACCTCATTCTTTCTGTTACAATCCAAACTGGCTATTCCTTATAGGATAACTTAACTTTAGTTCTCAGATTCTCATAACTCAACTCATGAGTTCTTTCAACCCATGACCACTGCATGGAGTTACATAACACAATGTACAACCGTCAGAGCCAAAGCTATGGCCCAACAAAAAAATAATCTGACTAGTCCTATTTAGGACTCAAGCTGCCATACTAATCTAGGCTCAACTTGCCCTTAACTCATCACCCCTTTCCATGGTGATTCTTTAGGAAGAAACAACTTCCTACTTGGAACTCCATGTTCCTACTTTTCAATTCAGTACACCATCTCTTTCACATAGAGATCCAAATACTGGTCCGCAATAGCCCAAATCAAACCATGCTGACCCACTTTCCTGGGCAGCCCCACCGCGAAACCCATCGCGATGCTTTCTTATTTCCATTATACAATACTCAAAGGCTGCAATGACCTTACTGATTTCCTGACACCCTGTTTTGACCTGCTAACAGGTTAAGAATTTTGTCACGCGTTCCATTATGCCCCTCTCCATTCAGGCCACCACTATAGAGCTTTCACACTTTGGTATACTGACATGATGCCTGAATGAAGAGAAAAAGAAAGTAGCATGAGATTCATCCAGAATCTCCCATTTAATCCCAGTTTTCATCGGACTCCAAATCCGATCCTTATATCTCAATAAATTCATACTTGACCCTGTAACACCCTTAGCTAATCATCCTAAGACTTCCACTCAATCTTTTCCTATATGTGGTTCACTTAGTCATCTTTCCTTTTGAGCTCCTCTGAGATAGTAATCTCAAGCACAGAACTGGCTACTTGGCCCACTAGAACCCTACTCTAGTTCTAGTAAAAGCCTTTTAGCCAACATGTTGTATAATCAATCATTTCTCTGTATCACTAAGGTGTCATAACAACCTGTCAACTGATTCTGATCTGTAAGAAGAACTCAGAACTCTTTCCATAAAGCACATATAATACCATGCCCATCCAAGGACACTCCTGCCTTCTAAGGTGCCAAATTTCCACAGAGAATACAGCACAATACCATCATCCAAGATGATCACAAATCCCATTCAAATAATCCCTTGAACACTCTGTTCATCCGATCCATAAACACTTAGCACTAAGAGTTAATTCTGGAACTGAATGATTTTGAGCTCAAATCTATAATTAGATTATAGATTAATTATTCACTAGTGAATTAATGGTACTTAAGGAATAAGAAGTAAATTAGAAAGGTAAAATGGTAATTCTTCCATTCTAATTTATGAACTAATTAATTAGAGGGTTGAACTATTGTAAGATGGTTATATCAATGGACGACTTAAGATAAGATTTCTGTAAAAGTATATCTATAACATAAAGAGTGCAATTCTGAATTTATAGTGGAGTAATATCAGAATTAATAAATTAACTATTATAATTAAAGAGTTTAATTATTTAGTCTATTTATTGGAGCTTAATGTCATAGGTCCATGGTCCACGAAATGGTTCAAACAAACATTGACAAAGGTAAATACAAAAATGGGCAAAAATGACTTATGTGATAAGTAAAATATTTTTTTATGTATCAAACAGAATTATTGTATAATTATATGTAATTAATTAATTATTTGATTTAACAAACATATAATTAATTTTCAATTAATTTATTTTTGGGATTTTTGGTATTTAAATAATAATAAAAATTGGGAAAAATCACATGCCATCACTGGCATGTGGTACACGTGTAGCACAATGAACAGTCACTGTGCTACACGCATAAGAGACTGAGAAAGTTTCTAGGTTCCACAATTTTAGTTATTTAAATATGAAATAAATAATGAGATATTGTAATATGATTAAAATATTATTATTTAAACAAAAATCTGATAACTAATTAGTTATTTTCAAATTGTTTAAAATAACTAAGATTTTATTTTAATATATTGGATATATTAAATATAGGATATCAGTTTTTCCATAATGTAACTTTTCAGGGATAAAAAAATATCTAGAAATCTCTCTAAGAGAAAGAGAACAGTGATACAAACAAAAGTCATTGTTCTTCACAAAACCAAGGTCCAAACTTTATCAGATCTCATGTGTTGAGAAAATCTGAGAAATAGTTTTTTGCCTATTGTTTGTAGAGCGAGCCCACGCTTGTTCTTTGTGTGCTGAGAACATTTTGGAAGATCTTGGTGTGAGATCTCCAGGATTTATCCATACAAAAAGATAGCAGCAAGGAAGGACCTGAGGTAATTTTTCTATTCTTGTCTTTCATTTAGTATATATATGCATGTGAAGAAGTAGATCTAGAAATCTTATGGGATTAAACTAACAATTTGATTGTTATTCCGCTACGCATAATCTCTGATTTGATCAATAAAAACCAACAAATGATACCAGAGTCATCTTCACATATATATATATTGAATCTGAGTGGGTTTACTTTTATGCATTTATTTATTTTGATGAATGAATGGATGGCTTAATGTGATTGAATGCATGAGAATGTTGAATCGTTAATTGTATGGTGTTTTTGGGTTAGGATTTGTTTATGATTAGATCATTGTGTAAGCCATTAAAGGGCATAGGATTTATGTAATTTTATTTGGTTTTTGACACCATAAAATTGTAATTTCGATCACAAAAAAGTCAGAACGGAGCCCGGGATTCAGAATTCAGCCATCGCTCCTCCGAGGTCGACCTCCAAGCTGCTGCTGGGATGTCATACGGACGTCCGTACGGACCGTATGGGCGGGTCTGTACGGATCCGTACGGTTCCGTACAACCCCGCCCCGGCAGCTACGTTTGACGCCACGTGTCCCTGTCCTACTGGTCCATAATTTTTATTTTATTTTATGAAATTATTAAGTTATTTTTTAAAAAAATTAAATGTTAAATATCCTATTTATTAGAAATTTTATATTTAAATAATGTGATAATTTTGTTATCCTAACAAACATTTTTTTTTAAATCTAATTTCAAATTTTAATTTTAAATATAACAGATTTTATTTAATTATTTCAGTTTCTAATTTTAATTAAAAGTTGTTTTAATTAAAAAGAAAAATAAAAATAATGATTATTTAAAAGTTTGTTTTAATTAATCAAAATAATTAGAAAATTGTTTTCTTATTATTATTCTGGACCAACAACGACACATATCCTACTGACAGTAAAGTAAAGAAGCCCGATGGAGATCAAGGCGGTTTTATTTTTAATTTTTTAATTTTATAAAGTGGTTGTAAAATTAGAAATACCCAAAAGCACCCGGTTCAACATTTATTGTTTATTTATTTAAATAATTATTTTTCATGTGATTGATGTGATTGATAACATGTTCATGCATTGTATGTCATACATAAAAACCCACACAGTCATAATCATGCATCTCATTAGTAGAAACATGATTATTAGGATTGTCCTATGTGTTTATATGAATTGTTTTGTGAAATCAATTGCATGTAAATTACTTAGTTTTATTTTTTGAAAACTTGGTAAAATATCACACCAAATTTTAAGTCTTTATGACTTAATTTCTTTAAACCAACTTTATTTTAAAAGTGTTTTTAGTAAAGTTTAGATGAACATGATTGGTAATTTAAAATTGGATATGGACCTAGAAACTCGCTTTCTTTCCAATTTTAATTATGTTCATAAGGTTTAAAGATGTTATCATTAATTTGGAATTAATAAGGTTAAAAACACTTATTTCAAAATAGTGAGTGGGAGAGGGTTGATATCTCAAACATAACCCATGGTCTCCATTATTAATATAACACCGTGAGATATGAATAGCGCCTCGCGACGGCTTTGTTTTCGTCCCCCTAAGGAAGGTATCTGGACATATCAATAGCAAGGTTGTATTTCTTACATAGATAGGAACTAATGATGTATTTTAGGCTTGACCGACCCTAAGGCAGCATGTCTTAAGTTAAGTCATGAACTCCGAAATAATGGGTTACACTCACAAAGCTATGATTAAGCTTTTGCAGTGGATAATCATAACTTGACCAAACTAAGCGGTACTTTAATGTTTAAAAGAGAAAATAAAGAGTTATTTTAAGTTTTAAACAATAAAGATAAGAATGTCTTATAAATTCTCTAAAATTAATTTGACCGACCCTAAGGCGGCACTTTAATTGTTAGAAAATTTTATCGTGGAAATTAATCTTTATTTTATGTGTTTTAATTGTGCTCATGCATCACGTTTAATTTCTGAAACTTTGATATTTATTTTTCTAAATATAATAATATTTATTTGTATTTATTTGTTTCCAGTAAAAATATCTATTGGTGAATTACACACCGATGCCTTTCTCAAATCCTTGGTTTTTGAACCTGAAAATATGCAACACTGGTTTCGAGGCATGTTGACTATTTTTTCTTATAAGAAGATGATGTCAACTGTCTGTGAAAAACCTCCAACAGAACCACCTCTGGCTACTAGCTATGAAGCAAAAGAAAAATATGCAAATTGGATGAAATCCGATCGGTTGGCACGTTATTGCATGCTTTCAACCATGCCTAACGAAACAAAGGAAAAATATATACACTATGACTCAACACATGAGATGTGGCGAGCAATGACAGAGGAAGTGCTTGCTGAGTGTCATCGTTTATATCAAACGAAAAAGGTGAATAAGATTCACATATATTTTTTCAACTTTGAATAGTAGATTCAAATACTATGAATATTAGATTCAAATTTTTGGATAGTAGATTAAAAAATATATGCCACTAATCTATTTTTCTTTTGTCTTTCCTTTTGCAGAATCAGAACCCTGAAAATGAGGAAGAGACTGATGAGGATTTTGGTAGCAAGTAAGGAGCTAGAGAAGTTGGAGAGTAGTTTTTATTTAGTAATTTTATTGTTAGTTGAACAATTTAAATTTCTTTATTTTGTTTTAGAAATTTTAGATTTCTTTAAATAAAGAAAACTACAGTGTAGAAATTTAGTTTATTGTTAATAATTTTGATTATTAATGTTTAGAAACTTATTTATATTTTGCATAACATTTATTTCTTTATTAATAAAGTAGTTATTATTTAAAGAAATTATCTATTTACTTGTTATGCAAATGCTTTGGGATAAACAAAGTTTACATACTTATAATGAATGACAAATTTTTTATAATTTTGAATTATTTAAAATGGCTAATCCTAGATCTACTAAATTGATTCCGATAGTGAAACATATCTGTAGCACTTGAGATTGGGCCATATTGGTCTAGACAGAATAAATAGGCTTGTAAAGGATAGTCCTTTAAGAGAACTATTTATTGGATCTCTCCCTATTTGTGAATCCTGTCTAGAAGGAAAAATGACCAAGAGACCTTTCTCTGCTAAAGGTTCAAGAGCCACAGAACCACTTCAGCTAGTACATGTAATGCCCCGAATCCTCCAATATGGTTTAATGACAGGATTAGTAGGCCGGGAGGGCCATAAATGTTTAATTATGCCATTAAATGATAATATGCATGTTTATGTGAATTATATTATTATATGATGTTATATGCATGCATGTGGGTCCACATTTGAATATTATGATGTTTTGATAATATGGCCCGTTGAGGGTAAATTTGTGTATTTGGGTGCATATTGTGGTTTGTTAATGAGATCCCATTATTATGGAGATATATTCGAGTTATTCAGCATGAGACGGTCCTATATAATGGATTAGCGGTTTTGTCACAACGGGGTCGATTATTGGGTAATAAGAATGTTTATTTGATGATAAATTGGGAGTTATTGAGATCAGGGTGGAATTCTGGAAGTTTTGACTATAATGTCCCCGGGGGTGTTTTTGGGACCCCGACCACTATGTTTTATTTGAGGTTACTTAAGCTTGAAGTAGCTTGTCAGATAGAACGTACGTTAGAAAACCTCTCGTTCTTCCCCGTTAGCTCATTTTCATCGTTCGAAGTGTTTTCGAAGATATCTTGAGTTCTAGGAGTCGGAATCAAGCGATGATCGAGGCATAGCGATCCTAGGAAAGATTAGAAGCTTCTTAACTGAAGGATTTGATGAGAAACAACCTAATCGAAGGTAATCTAAGTTTAAAGTTTTGAGTTTTTACAGTTTCTAAGCTTTGAATTGGACTTTGTGAACCGTTGAGTTTTTGGTTTGATTGAACCTTGGGTTTTGATGGATTTGGACCATTGGGAAGCTTGGGAACTTTGATTTGATGATTTGGTAATGTTTAGGAATGATTTTGGAGGCCTTGGGATGTTGTAGAACGAGTTTGGGCATGTTCTGGGTTGGGCGCCGCGGCCCTGTTCTTGGTGAGCTGCGACCCTAGCTCGAAGAAGCAGGTGGGGGAGTTTGCTCTTGCTGGGCGCTGCGGCCCTTGCTTCAGTGGTGGCTGGGGGCTGTGGCCCAAGGTGCCAGGGCCGCGGCTCTTGAGCAGGGTTGAGCCCGTTTGTGTGTTTTGACCTCGGGAACATAGTTTTAGGCCTTGTGGATACCAAAAATCCACCAAATAAGAAATCTCTAGTCCCTGATTAGAACAGAGAGATAAAGGCCACTTCATCATACAATTGGACTCGAGCCTGGAGGGGCAAGTGTTGAGGCTCAAAATTCCACGCCCTCAAAGGATCAAAGGCACGCACTAAGGTCCCATAAGCACTTAATTACGTGATGGAGCCGCGATGCCCTCGGGCTCCCATTGTCTCGCACCAACCACGTACTTAGCGAAGCCACGCCTTAGTTGCACCTGGTGGCCTCGCTGGTGGTGGCCTCGCTGATGATGGCCTCGCTGGTGGTGGCCTCGCGGATGGTGGCCTCGCTGGTGGTGGCCTCGCTGGTGGTGGCCTCGCGGATGGCGGCCTCGCGGATGGTGGCCTCGCTGGTGGTGGCCTCGCTGATGGTGGCCTCGCTGGTGGTGGCCTCGCTGGTGGTGGCCTTGCTGATGGTGGCCTCGCGGATGGTGGCCTCGCTGGTGGTGGCCTCGCTGGTGGTGGCCTCGCTGATGGTGGCCTCGCTGATGGTGGCCTCGCTGCACATGATGGCCTCGCTGGTGGTGGCCTCGCTGCACATGATGGCCTCGCTGGTGGTGGCCTCGCTGGTGGTGGCCTCGCTAGTAAGGCACCTCGCGAAATGGTGCCCCAGCCATGCCTCGGCCGCGCGCATGAGGCCCAGCACCAGGTGGCCTCGCGAGATGGCATGGCCCATGGCCTCGCCCATGGTCCCGTGCCCATGGCCTTGGAGGTGAGAATACTCACAAGGGGCAAGGTACATGCATGAATATGGAATGTGCCTACAAACCTAAAGAAGTCAGAGTACGGATATAGTACCCCTACCAGACAAGTAGTGGGAACGCCAGGAGTGGGTATGCGAGGATAGGAGTTATGGTCCGTACGTCTACGGCCATAGGTCAGAGCCGACACCACTACCTTCTGCGCCACTACGCCTGCCACCACGCATTAGACATGGGTACCGACAAGTAGTGGAGACATCCTCCTGACACCTGCTTCTGTACGGGATGTACGACCACAACCTCTGAAGCCACTGCCCTGACACAGTACGTATGTACCACTTGGTCCCCTGGACCACTATGTATCTAAGGCCATTAGAGCCTACTATAAAATGAACCCTAAGACCACCTGAAAAGGGGTTGGAAAATTCATTGTATGCAGAAGCTATTAAGCAATATACATTTCTCACTCCATTGTTCATCTGTGTTTATCCTTTCATAAGTTTATTCTCAGTTCTTACATAAACATCGCCTGACTTACCTTTGAGTTTTCCGATCTAATTTCGTTGACGAGATTTCACCGTCAACAGGCCTCGAGATCATTCCTACTACTTGGATTAGTTTTGATTGATGTCCCGGAGGCTAGATATTAGTTTGGAAACCTATGTTGATCATTTTTATTGATGGTATCCTATATTTGGTTATGACTAGGTGACCGCTAAAGGAACAAAGGTTGATCGTTCTCAAGGGTCGTTCTTTTAATCATTCTAGCTCAAATCTGAGGTAAGAAAACTGCACCCTGTGTATGTGACATGCATGATTGTTATTGAGGCATGTTGGTTGATTAGTGTGGACATGGATTGCATATTAAATGCTAGCAAATATTGTTTACTTGTATTTGGTACTGACTAGTCAGGGATACTGACCTAAGAGTCAGAACCGGCATAAGCGTCCTGAACGCAGGGCCGAATGAAGATTAGATCTAATCGATATCAGTGTTGAATGGCTCTAAGGCATTAACGCTGGACCGACCCTAAGGTCGATGAACTTATAAGCGCTTGGCTAGTCTAAGACTAGTTACTCTGAGCCAGGGCCTAAGGCCCAGGTGACCATTTGTCACATGGCTAGGGAACGATGTTCCAGGGTTATGACTCTATGATCATGAGGAAGGTTATGTTGGTGACCAGTCATCATGCACCTATCCTGTTTAAGCTAATGAAAGGTTCACTTACCTGTTAAGCCCCGGTGACCCTAACGTCACAAGGCTGAAGGGAGCTATTCCCAATTTAGTGACTTTTGCGACTGTCACCTATATGTTTTGGACTGATAGTCCTGAATGATTTTTATGATCATTGTTGATATTATATCATGCTATATTGTGTTTTCTTGCTGGGCCTCAGCTCATGGGTGCTATGTGGTGCAGGTAAAGGGAAAGAAAAGCTCACCCAGCCTTGAGTGGAGAGTTTAGGTGGTGATGTGTACATATGTGGCCGCTTGACCACCACGGCCAAGGAGTTCTTAGAGGAACTAGGGGGTTTACCCTATTTAGCCGCTTAGGTCGGCGGGTTTGTAAATTTGAAACAGTAGTGACCATTTTGAGTTGTAAATAACTTGTAAACGTTTTGATAAGCTCATGAGCAGTTATATACTTAATAAAATATACCCTTTCCTTTTTATTTTTTTTCACCTTAACCTGTTAATAACACTTAGAGCACGTTTTTAACCAAAGGACTCGGGTAGCGGGTCAAATTTCTGGTTCACCGTTCACAGTAACTGTCCTGGGGTAACCAGGGCGTTATAGTACATATGGATGTTAACGGTCCACTTAATGTACAATCAAGAGGAGGTTATGAATATTTCGTCACTTTTATTGACGGTTATTCAAGATATGGTTACCTACACTCAATGCAGACATTTAGAAAGTTCAAAGAATTTCAAGCAGAGGCTGAAAAGTAATTAGTTAAATCACAAAATGTACTTCGATCTAATCGAGGAAGAGAGTACTTGGATTGTGAATTGAAGAACCATCAAAGTGAGCATGGCACTCAATCCTAACTCACTACACCTGAAACGCCACAGTAAAATGGTGTTTCAGAAAGACGGAATAGAACGTTATTAGATATGGTTAGTTGAATGATGAGTTTCTCATCATTACCATTGTCATTTAGGGGATATGCGATTCAATGTGTTCTATATATATTGAATGATGGTCCACCTAAGTCTATCCAAAAGACATCCATATAATTATGGAATGGTTGTAAACTTAGTTTACACCATTTTAGAATTTGGGGGTGTCCTGCATACGTGCTTAAAAGGAAAGACCGGGAAGTTGGAAACACGCTCTGAAGTGTGTATGTTTGTGGAATATTCCAAAGAGACTAGAGGTGCAATTTTCTATAGTCCAAAAAGAAAATAAAACATTTGTACTGAAAAATGCAACTTTTCTTGAATATGACTATGTTAATAACCACAAACCTCGCAGTAAGGTTGTACTGGAGGAGATGATCTCGAATAAAGTTGCAAAGTCACCAACAATAACCAATGAAAAACGGCAAGAGGAAACTGCTAGTTCTAGTCAGAATAGTAAAGAACTTCGTTGTATTGTGAGGGTTAGTAAGTAACCCACACGCTATGAACACGATGTTCAAATGCTTGTGTCTGACACAAACAAAGACGATCCATTGACATTTGACGATGCAATGAATGATTCTGACAAGGAAAAATGGCAAGAAGCCATGAACCAAGAAATGGAATCGATGTATTCCAATTCTGTCTGGGTTCTTGAAGATCCACCTGAGAATATCAAACCCATTGGTTGCAAGTGGATATTCAAGAAGAAAAGAGGAGCAGATGGGAAAGTAGAGACTTTCAAAGCAAGGCCTGTAGCCAAAGGTTACACACAGTAAGAAGGGTTGACTATGAAGAAACCTTTTCTCTTGTAAGAAGGGGTTGACTATGAAGAAACCCTTTCTCCATTAGCCTTGCTAAAATCCATTTGTATACTCTTGTCCATAGCTACGTGCATGGATTACGAGATCGTGCAAATGGATGTCAAAACAACTTTTCTGAATGGCTACCTTGACAAAACCATTTACATGTCTCAACTAGAAGGGTTCAACTTAAAAGATCAAGAGCAAAAGGTTTGTAAGCTTCTTAGGTCCATTCATGGACTCAAACAAGCTTCTAGATCTTTGAATCATAGATTTGATGACAGAAGTTAAACATTTGGTTGTTGAACAAAATGTTGATGGTCCTTGTGTCTATAAACAAATCAAAGATAGTATAGTAGTATTCCTCGTTCTTTATGTTGATGATATCCCACTCATTGAAAATGATGTAGAGACATTATCAAAAGTAAAGAACTGGTTAGTTGAACAATTCCAGATGTAAGATTTAAGAGAAGCCAAGTATGTTCTGGGCATTAAGATTCTTAGAGATAGACAGAACAAAACTTAGGCACTGTCTCAAGCAACTTATATTGATAAGGTGCTAGAACGCTTTAATAAGCAAAACTTCAAAAAGGGTGATATGCCAACCCGTTCTAGAGTATTCCTTTCCAAAGAGTAGTGTCCCAAAACATCTCAGGAACAGGAAGACATGAGATAGTATCCCTATTCCTCAGTAGAAGGAAGTTTGATGTACACCATGTTGTGTACAAGACCTGACATTTGTTATGCAGTAGGGATAGTCAGCCGTTATCAATCCAATCCTGGATTGAGTCATTGGATTGTAGTGAAGAATATTCTCATGTATCTTAGAAATACTAAAGAAACTATATGCTAGTATATTCAGGTGGAGACCTGAACCCCATTGGTTACACTGATTTTGATTTTAAATTAGACAGAGATAGTCATAAATTGACTTATGGATAAATTTTTATTGTTGGAGGAGGAGCGTTAGTCTGGAGAAGCATTAAGAAAACCATCATTGCAGACTCCACCATGGAAGCCGAGTATATAGCCACTTATGAAGCAGCTAAGGAGGCTGAGTGGCTCAAAAAGTTCTACTTCGATCTGAAAGTTGTTCTAGAAGTGGAGAAACCACTTGTTCTTTACTGTGACAACAGTGGAGCAGTGGCTAATTCTAAAGAACCAAGAAGCCACAAGAGGGGAAAGCATATAGAGCGCAAATACCAGTTAGTCAGAAAAATCATACATAGAGGAGATGTGTCCATTCTGAAGTCATATCAGAACACATCCTGGCAGACCCGTTTACAAAGACGCTTCCAGCAAAGCAATACGAGGGTCATGTACGTAATATGGGATTGAGAGAAATGCCTCACTTGCTTTAAGTACAAGTGGGAGATTGTTAGGAGTGTGTCCTAAAAGCTTGTAAAAGACATTTGTTTTTCTGTAAATAAATAAATACAATGGTTTATTATTATTGTTATATTTAGATTGTTAAATTATTGTTTGAATAATTTTGTAAATATCAGAAAAATTCCATATTCATTATTGAGGATGTAATCTTGTATTAGTACGAGAGAATTAAAATCACATGAATGAATAAAAATAGTCAACAACAACAAATTAAAGTTATGGAATTCTTTAATTGGAGTTGTAAGTACGGTTTACTGAGTATCATAATGATACAAATAATCTAGATTCAGATTATTGATGTGGTAAGACATCTCAGTAAAGGTGCTTTATATAATATGATTATATATGACATGGACCGATATGAATTAAAGTCTTTATCCAAAAAAACATTTAACAATAAAGACTTGTAATTCATATCATAACTGATGATCATTTATAGATCAACCTAAATCTTGAGTGTAACGCCCTGGATAGCCAAGACCGCTACACTGTATACTTATAAAGGTGCAAGACTTGCTAATCAAGTCATTAATTTAAAAACGTGCCACTAAACATGAATGAGCTAGGGTTAAAAAGGTTTTGGTCTCAAAAGTTCATTTCATATAATTAAGCAATTATATACATGGGATCCCAAAAGAAACAGAGTTTAAAAGTTGGATTACAAACTTCCAAAATAATACAAACAACTGTTAGCCATACTAAGGCAAAATGGACAATTTCTGGGTCTCGCGTCCCTGCCTAAACCTCAATCGTGGCGGCTGAGCAGCTGGCCATGTACATTCCGCTCGCAAAGCTCTCCAAATAAAGGCTGATCAAGTTTGCCCTTGCCTTTACCTGCACCACGTAGCACCCGTGAGCCAAGGCCTAGCTGGAAAACATGATGTGCAATACAAGCAGTAATAATAGATAATAAACTCACTAAGCATGAACTCTCATCATATAATCCACATTAATCACTCAGCATATATTCGAAATCATTGATGCGATCAAACACTTATAACATTCATATCACATAACAATCAGGGCCGACAACTTAGGCCGCACCCTCTGTTTACCCCACTGACTCCGGCCCGCTTAAACCGAGCTCAGTGCATATTAAGCTATCCTCGGCTACCAGTGGCCAAGCTGCACCCTGTGCGCTAGTGTAACCCTTGGCACCCTTAGGCCGTTGGTTCACTAATTAGCTTGCATGGCATAATACCATCTTTTCAAGCATACACAATAGGGAACCCTTAGTCCCATTACATATATTCAACCAGGTGCAGTTTTCTTACCTTTAATAATTGCGGTTACTGATTATGAGCAACGCTCCTCAAGTACGATCCATTCCTGAGCTTTAGCTTTTATCACCTAATCACAACCAAGGTGTAGGGTTCCATTAATATTCAGTAAGGGTTTCCGGTTACAAAACTAACTTCCGGGAATCCGAATTCCACCAAGCACGGTGGTGAAATCGATCCCGAGCATTCTAGACCACATTCCCATGCCTAAGATCCCCAAATGTTCAAGTGTGCACCTAAGGGCTGCGGCCCTGCCCCAAGGGCATGCCTGAAAGAAGACACGGGCCGCATCCCTTACCTTGGGCGCCGCGGCGCTCACCCTTGGCCGAGCCCTCCTGGCTCATCTTCGTCCTAGGGCCGCAGCGCTCTAGAACAGAGCTGCGGCCCTTCCCTTCGTGCCCAGAAAACCCACCATTTCCAACATCTAAACCTCATCCAAATCCATCCCAAAGCCCCCCAATTCAAAACCAATTAATCCCAACACCTTTAGAATGACTTAAACAACATAATTCAATAGAAAAACCCAGCCTAACACACATTAGAATCTCTTTTCAATTTCTGAAACTCAAGAATTCAAAACACCCAACCAACCATGCAAAACTCGAATTTAAGCCTCTAAATCACGAATTATAACTTACCTTTTCAGCTGAACTCCTTTCCTAAGCAGAATCCCTATTAATTCCCAAGTTTTCCAGCTCCAATTCAACCTTAAACACCAATTTCACAGTCACCTCATTACTCAGCCAAAAGCTCAAAGTTTCTAACTTCAAAACATAGTTTAATTCTTACCTTAGCCTTGAATAAATGTTCTCTGGATAATCCTTGAGCTAGCCTCTAATCCCCCTTAGAATTCTTCTGAAATCCCAGCTCAAATTCCAGCAAATTTCCTCTGTTTTTTCTGGAGAGAGAATAGAGAGACAAGGCTGAGAATAAATGGTCGATTTATTTCTTTCTACTGTTTTCCTTAAGCTTTAGCCTAATCTTATCCCGTTAAGTCAATCCCGAGGCTCGGGGTGCCAGAAACATCCTCGAGGGAAAAACGGTAAAATCCCCCAATATTCCCACCTATACTTCCTAACCTAAAATATATCTCCATATATTTATTTTCATAACTCGATAGTATAAATAACTACCCAATACCTAAAATACCCCTGACTTATCCAAAGTCAACTGTTAAGCCCTGTTGTGACTTTTCCCCGCTATCTAGCCCTAGGATCGCCTCGAATCGTGCTCTCCAAACCTACCCACATAATAATGTGGCTCTCACAAGTATAACATTTAATCACATTTATATTCATATAATCATACAAGCATGTTTATCATGTAATCATGCATTAAATCAATAAATTCACACATAAAACAATTATGCCCTCCCGGCACACTAATCAAGGCCCTTAAGCCATATTAGTGATTTTGGGTCGTTACACTGAGTGTTCATGAACTCCTGTTCATGTTTATTAAATCTTTTAATTCATTCGCTAAGGTCTCTTCAAAGAATGAGGCTAATGACTTTTGTTTTGGAGATTTAATATCATGGATGGCTGGGAACATGTATCAACAATACGAAATCTAATATTTCTTAACGGATCGTATATTAGTTCCCTTAAGGGTTAGTTCTGGAACTGAATGATTTTGAGCTCAAATATATAATTAGATTATAGATTAATTATTCACTAGTGAATTAATGGTACTTAAGGAATAAGAAGTAAATTAGAAAGGTAAAATGGTAATTCTTCCATTCTAATTTATGAACTAATTAATTAGAGGGTTGAACTATTGTAAGATGGTTATATCAATGGACGACTTAAGATAAGATTTATGTAAAAGTATATCTATAACATAAAGAGTGCAATTATGAATTTATAGTGGAGTAATATCAGAATTAATAAATTAACTATTATAATTAAAGAGTTTAATTATTTAGTTTATTTATTGGAGCTTAATGTTATAGGTCCATGGTCCCCGAAATGGCTCAAACAAACACTAACAAAGGTAAATACAAAAATGGGCAAAAAGGACTTATGTGATAAGTAAAATATTTTTCTATGTATCAAACATAATTATTGTATAATTATGTGTAATTAATTAATTAAGAATTAAATAATTATTTGATTTAACAAAAATATAATTAATTTTGAATTAATTTATTTTTGGGATTTTTGGTATTTAAATAATAATAAAAGATGGGAAAAATCACATGCCATCACTGGCATGTGGTACACGTGTAGCACAGTGCACAGTCACTGTGCTACATGCATAAGAGACTGAGAAAGTTTCTAGGTTCCACAATTTTAGTTATTTAAATATTAAATAAATAATGAGATATTGTAATATGATTAAAATATTATTATTTAAACAAAAATATGATAACTGATTAGTTATTTTCAAATTGTTTAAAATAACTAAGATTTTATTTTAATATATTGGATATATTAAATATAGGATATCAGTTTTTCCAGAACGTAACTTTTTAGGGATAGAAAAATATCTAGAAATCTCTCTCAGATAAATTGAATAGTGATACAAACAAAAGTCAGTGTTCTTCACAAAACCAAGGTCCAAACTTTATCAGATCTCATGTGTTGAGAACATCTGATAAATAGTTTTTTGCCTATTGTTTGTATAGCGAGCCCACACTTGTTCTTTGTGTGCTGAGAACATTTTGGAAGATCTTGGTGTGAGATCTCAAGGATTTAGCCATACAAAAAGATAGCAGCAAGGAAGGACTTGAGATAATTTTTCTATTCTTGTCTTTGATTCAATATATATATGCATGTGAAGAAGTAGATCTAGAAATCTTATGGGATTAAACTAACAATTTGATTGTTGTTCCACTACGTATAATCTCTGATTTGATCAATAAATACCAACATACCGCCACTCTTAGTTACACCCTTTCCCTTTTTTCTTCTAACATATCTAAGTTTTCAGCCATTGCCGCATGGTTGACTTGATCCTCATATGCTTGTATCCTGAAAGAGTTAACCTTCATCTCAACCAGGAGGATAGCCTCGCATCCATAAGCTAAGGCAAAATGAGTCTTCCCAGTCGTTGAGCATGGTGTTGTCTTATAGGCCCAAAGTACATTGGGTAGCTCATCGACCCAGGCTCCCTTCAGATTTTCTAGCTTTGTTTTTAGGTTCTTCTTGAGGACTTTGTTAATGGCCTCCACTTGCCCATTGGCCTACGAATGTACAACAACTGAGAAGCTTCTCCTTGCAGGACTCCTCGAACGTTTCCCCCTGAAATTGGGTGTCGTTGTCAGAAATGATTTTGTAAGGCACTCCATACCTGCAGACAATGGACTTATTGACAAAGTTGGTGATCTGCTTGACCATTATTTTTACTAGAGGTTCTGCTTCAACCCGCCTGGTGAAGTAATCTACCGGTACAACTACGTACTTGGCTCCTCCTCTACCTACGGGAAGGGTGATGGTCAGGTCTATTCCCCAAATAGCAAAAGGCCAAGGGCTGGTCTGGCTGTTAGCTCATATGGGGGCTTCTGGGAGTAGTTTGTGTGTCTATGACATTTGTCACACTTTCGTGTGAAGTCACTAGCATCCTTCTCCATAGAGGGCCAGTAGTACCCTTATCTCATTGCTTTCCTGCCCGTAGATAACCCGCTCGCATGGTTGCCGCATTCGCCTTCGTGTATTTCATACAGAACTTTCATTACTTTCTCTTTATCAACACACCGCAAGAGTGGTATATAAAATCCCCTCTTGTACAAGACTTCGTCTACTAGGGTGTACCGAGCGGCTTTATATGCTAGCCTTCGAGCTTCTCTCTTGTCTATCGATAGAGTTCCATCCTTCAGGTATTTCATAATTGGGTTGACCCATGATTCTTTGGGGGTGTTGATCATGTGAACCTCTGCTTCAGTGATACTTGGATTGGATAAGTACTCCACATGTACAGACTCGAGTGTATCTCCATCCTTTGTGGAGGCTAGCTTTACGAGGGCATGGGCATGGGCATGGGCATTCTTCTCTCTTGGGATTTGCTCTATGTTATACCCCTCCAATTGCCCCCAGATAGCCTTTTACCCTTGTTAGGTATGCAACCATCTTAGGACCCCTCGCCTAATACTCGCCTTTCACCTGGAATACCACCAACCGTGAGTCGCTAAAAATGTGTAAATGTGTTACCTTTAGCTCCTTGGCCAACCACAATCTAGCTAGAAGCGCTTCATACTTCGCCTCATTGTTTGAAGCTTCAAATCCAAACCTTATTGCACAATACATCTTGTGCCCTCCGAGACCAGTAATCATGATACTTGCTCCAACTCCCCCTTCGTTGGATGCTCCATCCACGTGGAGGCTCCATTCCTCAAACTTTATTTCCTTTTCCTTACAACTGATTCACTCTCTCCTATATCTCCTTCTTCATTTGGCCGATAGGTAAACTCGACTATGAAGTCCGCTAGCACTTGCCCGTTGATGGAGGCCCTTAGGGTAATTAACTTAACTCAATCGACCAATTCATTAGTCTTCCCAAGGTTTCCGGTTTGTGCAAGACCTGTCTCAAGGGGTTATTAGTGAGTACCTCAGTCGCATGGGCGTGGAAGTAGGGTCTTAACTTTCTTGAGGCCATAAGTAAGGCATATGCTAGCTTCTCTATTTTTGGGTATCGGGTTTTCGCGTCTACCAACCTTTTACTGACGTACTACATGGGTTGTTGGTGCTTCTTCTCTCCTTTAAACAGGGCAGCGCTTATGGCATGCTCGGATACTGCCAAGTATACGTATAGCCTTTCATCCTTTTTGGAATTAGCCAACAAGGGTGGCTTCCCTAGGTGCTCCTTCAACTTGGTAAAGGCTTCCTCGCAATCTTCATCCCAAGCGAAATTTTTGCTCCCTTTTAGGATGTTGAAGAAGGGGAGGCACTTGCCCGTGGACCTCGAAATGAATCTGTTGAGTGCTGCCACCCTTCTCGTTAGACATTGTACCTCTTTCTCACTCTTGGGTGGATTCATCTATACTAGGGCCTTTATTTTGTCAGAGTTAGCTTCAATACCTCTGGAGTTGACCATGAAACCCAAGAACTTTTCCGAAGAGACTCGAAACGTGCACTTGAGTTGATTCAGCTTCATTCGGTATTTTCGGAGTGTGTCGAGCATCTCACTTAGGTCCCCGTTGAGTTCTTCAACATTTTTGGTCTTCACCAACATATCGTCAACATATACCTCCACATTCCTTCCTATCTGGATAGCGAACATCTTGTTCACCAATCTTTGGTACATGGCACCTACATTCTTCAATCCAAAAGGCATCAATTTGTAGCAGTATAATCCTTTATCCATTATGAATGAAGTATGCTCTTCATTAGCCAGGTTCATGGGTATCTAGTTATATCTAGAGTGAGCATCCATGAAACTAAGTAACTCATGTCTAGCTGTTGTGTCCACCAATTGATCTATTCTTGGAAGCGGGAAGCTATCCTTAGGACAAGCCTTATTGAGGTTACTGAAGTCCACATAGGTCCTCCATTTTCCATTCGATTTTGGGACTAGTACGAGGTTCGATACCCATACAAGGTAGAATGCTTCACGAATGAAACCATTTGCCTTCTAATTGTTGAACTCCTCCTTCAAGGCTACATATCTTTCTGAGTCGACTGCTCATCTCTTCTGCCTAACTGGCCTTGCCTCGGGGTTGATATTTAAATGGTTGCACTTGATGGAAGGATCTATCCCCACCATGTCTTCGTGACTACAAGTGAATACATCGAGATTATCCTTCAGAAACTTTACCAATTTCTCCTTTGTGTCGTCTTGAGGGTTTTTTAACCACCTTCAACTTTCGCAATGGTTCTTCCATTACAAAGATTTCTTCTAACTCCTCCACAAGTTCGGCCCCTAGCTCCACTGTGACTCGGGGGTCTATTTCCTATTGGTTTGTGCCTCCATGTATTACCATCGCCATAGGTTCCCATGGCTTTACAGACGTGAAGAGGGAGGTGTTATAACACTCCCTTGCTTATTTTTGTTCCCCTTTCATACTCGCTATTCCTCTAGGAGTTGGGAACTTGACAGCTAAGTGATAAATTGAAGTTATCATTTTCAATTCTCTTAGGGATGGTCTCCCCATTACCACGTTGAAAGCTGAAGCACAATCTACCATGACGAAGTTTTCCATCATAGTAGTTTGTCTGGGTTGCTCTCCTATGGTGAGGGCCAATTCGATCATCCCTAAAGGTTGTATCGAGTCCCCTGTGAATCAGTATAAGGAGGAATGGCAAGGTTTCCAGCGTCTGATGCCGAAACCCATCTTCTCCAAGGCGGGGCGATACAAGATGTCCATGAAACTTCCATTGTCTACAAGGACCCGATGCACCCTCATATTGGCCAGTTGGATGGTCAGCACCAAAGGATCATTGTGGGGGAATGTACCCCTCGTGCATCCTCCTCTGCGAAAGTGATTGAATCATTTTCTCCCTTGAAACTCTTCGGGGGTTGTTGCTCCAGGCTCATGAAACACGGGGGTGGACTTCGTCTAGCTTCTCTAGCATACTTGTCTAGCCCTTTCCTGGACTCTCCTCCAAATCTCAGGCCTCAGAAGATCGTTCTCCATTCTCCTTGTACTTCCAGGGCTCTTTCTCGAGCCCGAGGTGACGCCGACCCATCCTATAGTTTTTTATTTTCCCTTTTGACATATCTGCCCAGGTTCCCCTGCGTATGAGTTCCTTAATTTCTACCTTCAAATGGGTAGACTCTGCTATGATATGGCCAATATCCTTGTGGTATTGAAAATATTTGCTAGGGTCCCTTTTGGATTGGTCTTTTCTCATCAGCGGGGGTCTCTTGAAGGGAACTTGGCCTTCATTCATGAGGTAGATATGTTCTCTGGTGTCTGTCAGGTTTGTATAGAAGGTGTAAAACATTTTCCTAGGGTCACCTTTGCGTTTGGGTCTTCTCTGGTGGTCATCCCTTGGCCCCACATACACCCTCTTCTTTTTTGTACCATTTTATCCTTCATGGGCTGAGGGCTTGACATGGGATTCACTTTTCCCTGCCTTTAGGTTTTCATGGCCATCCTCGACACAAATATACTTTTGTGCTCTTTTGTAGAAGTCTTCTAAGTCAGTGACCTCTCTTTTGAGGATATTTTCCCATATCTTACTGCCTGGGTGCACTCCAGCCGCGATTTCCATCTTGAGTTCTCCCCTGGTTAGACTTCCCACTTTAGCTGCCTCTCTGTTGAACCTATGGATATAACTCTTCAGGATTTCTCCTTCACCTTGCTTTATGTTAGCGAGGCTAGCGCCTGGCATGGTGTAATCGTGTACGGCATGGTGTTGCTAGAGAAACTCGTCAGAAAATTGTTGCCATGACCTAATGGTCCCTGGCTCAGCCTCTTGAACCACTTGTATGCAGGCCCTTTCAGTGTGACAGCGAAACAGTGACACCTTGCTCTGCTATTGATCCCTCTCAGCTTCATTAAATCGTTGAAGGCGTCTAAGTGGTACTTGGGGTCCAAAGTGCCTTCATATGGGGTCATATGAGGTACTTTAAAGTTAGTTGGGAGACGTTCAAGCTGGATTTCTCTCGTGAAGGGTGATTCCTAGTCGAACTCTTCAACGGTAATGGGGCCCCCAGACGTTGTGATGATTTTACTCCGAAGGCTCCTCATCTCGGTGTCTAGCTCATGTCGCTTTCTATTCAAGGAGTCCCTCAGCTCGGTAGGGTTGGCCTTTCTCTTCTCTCTACCCTTCGGAGAGGCCATAGAAAGTGTCGTCCTTACTTCTAACCTTCTTCCATTGAGCTTTTCTCTTAGGTCAAGGGGCGCCTCCTTAAAGGTGACTTCAGCTTTGTTCTTACAACCAGTGTCGTCCCTCCACCTTTACTCCTTGGGGTATTTCGGCAGCCTAGGTCCTTCATGGTAGTTTTTTTGGGGAGTGTTGCTAGTGGAAAGTTGGGTTCTTTCATAGCCTACAGGGACAGTGGTTTCCCCTCTCTCACGCTCTTTCTCCTTATAGAAGGTTATTTAAAACCTTATGCATGTTTTCTAGTGTGGTTTCCAGCCTTCGATTCTTTTTGTGTAACTTGCGAATCTCGTCCTCATAGAAGCAAGTCCTTGAGCTGGAACTTGCAGAGTGTACTCGGGTACTCTTGCTTGGCCTGTGCGTAGAGGGACCCGAGTCCCAGTGGCCGGAGCATGGTGCCACCGGAGGCCAAGGATGTGGGTGCACTGGCGGCTCTGAATGACCTTCGTCGGGTTGGACAGCCGGGGATGATAATTCCCTCTCCTTCCTTGGGGCAGGATGTTCTTTTGGCATATCTCCATGCTTAGGAGGAGGAGGGTCTTTCCTGGAGGCTCTCAGCTGTTCTCCATCCAGGTGAACCTCAACATCTTGTAGTTGACGTAGGCGTTTCAAATGCCTTGGCATTTTTCCTTGCTGGAAGTGATGAAAGAATGTTGGCTTGATACTTGTTCTTCCCATAGACGGCGCCAAACTGTTGACGGCAAAAACTTGTCAACAAAATAAGGATGGAAAGCTCAAAGCTTGTTACGAAAACGGCGTAGATAAAACTTAAGAAAGAAAGATGTAGAACAACAATGGAGGAAAATCTCATATATTGCTTCACTATCTCTGTCTACAATGAATCTTCCAACCCCTTGGTTTGAGGGGTCAAAGCCTATTTATAGATGGGCTTTAATGGCCTCTGATGGAAGGTGGTCCCAAGGGACAAGATCGTACGTGGGTACCCTGCCAGAGTAGTGGTGCATGGCGTAGAGTACTAGAGGGTCGTGGTATCAGTACATGGCCAGAGATAAGCAGACCATGCTAACACTCCTCGTACAAATTCTTACCACCACTACTTGTCAGATGTTGATGTCAGAATCATGCCTCTGCCTCCCTCAGGTTGTACACCTTGTACTTGTTCATGTGCCTAATGGTCCTTCTTATGTTTCTGCAATATACCTTGGCTCATTGATTTCTAATGTTTTCCTATGTGTGGGACATCCTTTCTAATTCTCCTTGTATAGTTGGGAGGCTTGACATGGATAGTATGTGAGAGGCAATGAAGCCCTCACTAAGCAAGGCTCCTCGCAATGCCCTGACACCAGGACCACAAGTTCCTCGCACGGTCTTGCGCATAGGCGAGGTAGCTGCGTCCGAAGCGACACGACAAGGTGAAAACCACATTTTTTTTAAACACAAAAATTGAGCTATCATTATACTTATATTTAAAGCCCAAATGCAAAAATTAACTTAATAATGATGCTTGATAAGTTAATAATTGGATGAGCCTAGCATTTTACTATATAAGCATGTATTATTAAATTATGCAAATATTCCACAACAATATACTATTTTGAAAAATACCATAATTAATTAACATACAATTCATCAAATAAAATTCAATATAATTAATTAAACAAGTTGCAAAATATTAAATTAAATAAAATAGAATTTATCAAACAAAATTCAATTTTAAATAATTAATTTAAACTAGGTTGTTAAGTTGTTAAGAATGACAAGATAAAATATTTTAACCAATTTTAAAATATCTTTTACCCAATTTAAAAATATTTAAAATATCTAGAATTATCTGATAACCAATTTTAAATATTTTAAACAATAAAAATATCTTGAATAATCTGATAACTAATTTTAATATTTAATTTTTAACTAATGTGGTGCCTAGCCTTGCTATGCGAGGCTCTCCCTCGCCATGCGAGGCTTTTCGCATGTTGCGACACCAAGGAACCCAGGCCCTCGCACGACCTTATGCTTGGGCGTACCATCCTTAGCACACAGCCTCGTGCATGGGTGGTGTAGCTACACGAGGCACTTGGACTCTACAAGGCGCTACATGAGACACATGACTGGCGAGGCCCTTAGACTCTGCAAGGCACTACTCAAGGTCCTCTTCGTATGCGAGGCCCTTTTCTCGGGTGCCTTGCTTCTTTAACGATTTTCCCATATTCACATAAATATTAATAATTATAACTAACCTAAAATATCTTAAACAGTTAAACAAATTCAAACATCTATAAAAATATCTAGTCAATAAATTTTTCAAATTTCAAATAATTTAAATATTAAAATCCATAGAATAATCAGATATTAATATTTTCAAATGAAAGATTTAAAAAAAAATCAAGTACTTAAAAAAATATCTTGAATATCTGATAACTTAATTCTAATATTTTAATATATTAAACGATTTAAAATTAATTAGTTAACCTATTTTTAAATTTGAATTTTGAATCTTTGTATAAAATATATAATTTTTAAATATCAAACAACAAAAATATCGTAATTTAAAATAAATATTTTTAAATGATAAAATAAATATGATATTTTTTAATTAACACATTCAAAATTCAAATTTTAAGAAAAATTATATCATATGTCATGGCCAGTGATTCTTAGTGGTTGCGGCCACGTAACTTTTCTTGGAAATTTATGCGCTCTGCCCATGGCCAAGAGTTAATAGTGGCCACGACCACTAGTCTCGGACTCCCAAGCCGCGACCAGTGATTCCTGGTGGCCGCAGCCACATCCCAAAATATTCTTTTAAAAAAAAATTTGTGTAATTTTTCAACCCAAAAACATTTTCTAAATAATATTTACAATATTTTACACCAAATAAATCATTTATAAAAATTAATTGCATAGAAAACACAACAAAATAACCCAAATTTGCTAAAAATTTCATAAAATTCAATATGCCTCATAAAAAACATGAAGTTCATTCAATTACTCAACACATCAAATAATTTAATTTTACCATGTTCATGCATGAAAATAAAGATTACCAAAGGCTCTAAGGCCAGTTGTTGGGAATACTTATACAAGATCTTATATATTTTCATGTAAATCTTATATTAAACAAATTAATATAAGAAAACCTAGAATATTTTTCTATAATTGATTTAAATAGAGATAATGGTAAGAACACTTACATTATATGCAGCGGAATGAATAAGTCATTCCTTCAATTTCTATAACCGTTGTATCCTTTCTTTCACAGGGTATCACCATGAAACTGAACCAATCTTCAAATTTCTTCACAGCCTTCCACAGTATCCTTAGAATCACCTAGACCAGAGTGGGCAATTCTCAACACATGAGATAGATACAAAGAGAAGAAGAAGAGATGAGAATGTAGAGGCTTAGAAAATGACTTTTGTTGTAAAGAAAGTCTAAAACTCTACAGCATCAAAACTAGATCTTCTGATCATCTGTTTTTAACTCTCACTTAGCATTCCTTTTATAGGATCAATTATGTTAATTATTTAATTAAAAAAATCAATAAAATAATAGGTAATATCAGCCATTAGGTTGAAATTATCATGGGCTTTAAGCCCGTGAAGTTTCCCATTTAATTATAAGCTCGTTTGACATAAAATCAAGGCCCGTATTATTTTTTATTGATTAATTAATTAAATAATTATTTAAATCTTTTATCAAATTAATTATTTATAATTTAAACCTTGATTTAAACGTATTTATTATTTTAGATACCAATTTGTTTTAATTAATAAATCTACCCTAAAAACTATTTTCTTTTCTAAATTGCTTAACTCTGTGAAACTATCCAAATTTGACCTGGTCAACTTTGATATTTCTAATTAATAATAAAATCAATTAATTGAGACTATCTACATGATTTTATTCAAGGTACTGTGGGGACCATGGGCCTATGAAATCAAGCTCCATTAAGTTATGATAAATTTAACAAATAAATTTACTAACTTATTAATTCAACGTGACTCCACTAAAGACTCAGAATTGCATTCTTGAATTCATAGAACGCTCTATAAGCAATATAGATACGTTATTAGTTATCCATTGTTATAACCATAATTATCACTCAATCCTCTATAGACGGTCTAAAATGAAATGAGACTAAAATATTGTTTTACCCCTCATTGTATTTTATCGTTATAACACTTAGTTCCTTCTAAATGATATTTCAGTAAACTAATATTAGTTACTGAAATGAGATCTCTATCATTTAGCACCTCGAACCAAGCTAAAAGGAAACCATCATTTTAATTCTTCATCAGAAGCTATAGATTTTTATATCTATGATTAACACTCCCACTCAATTATACTACCGAGTTCCCAAGATGTATGTATGGGCTAGTCCGTAGGGTAAGCTGGTAACGAACAAGTCAAAGAACTCAAATAATACTATCAGTTAGAATACTAACCACTCAGAAATAAGATTTAATTACCTATGGTCAACTATATGATATGACTAGAATAAATAATAACGTTATGTTTACTTATCCTATCTACTGTCAATATCGGCCCAATCCAATGTAACAGATTCATCTGATCTTATCTACTTTGCTAATGTTCTAGAAAGAACATAACACTACAATGTGTAAGTAGATTATATTGTAGATTGGTAAGTCAGTATAAATCTTGTGCACTGACTAATCTTAGGACTAACTTATCTTTGAACATATAATCATATTTATATTCTGCTATGATTACGTCTCTATAAATATGATTAGCTATATGCTCAGTATTTAATAGAAGTTTATATTAAACAAGTAATCATGAAAATAAAACATGTGAGCAAAGTGATTAACCAAGCCAAAAATAATTTCTATTCTTTTATTTATAATAAAATGTGATTACAATGAAATTGAGTTTTAATTAGGGCATAAAACCCCAACACGACCAACAACATCGTGTGTCAATATGGGATGCCAAGGAAAATTGCCTCGGACAATGGCACACAATTTGACAGTAACCTTTTCACTGATTTCTGCAAGAGGCGTGGGATTATAAAAAGTTTTTCACCAGTAGCTCATCCACAAGAAAATGGACAAGTTAAGACTGTCAATAAGACTCTTAAGGACACACTGAAGAAAAGGCTCGAAGAAGCAAAAGGTGCATGGCCAGAGCAATTACCAGAAGTACTTTGGTCGTATAGAACATCCCATTGAACAGCAACAGGCCATACTCCATTTTCCTTAGCTTATGGGTATGAAGCCATGTTGCCTGTTAAGCTCAACCCACCATCACATAGAAGCCTGACATACGATCAAAGAACTAATGATCAATTATTGATGGAGTCCTTAGACTTGGTCGATGAAAGGTGCGAGCAAGCTCAATTTCGAGTAGCAGCTTACCAGCAAAAGGTCCCTCGATATTTTAACTCTAAAGTATGTGAAAGAAAGTTTAACATGGGAGATTTGGTACTTAGAAGAGTTTTCCTTAACACTTGTGACCAAGCTGTAGGAGTGCTCGGACAAAACTAGGAAGGTCCGTATCAAATTGAAGAAATTCTTCAACTAGGCACATATAAACTTGCTCGCTTAAATAGAGATCTCATTCCTCGATATTGGAATGGAGAACACATGCACAAATATTATTAATAAACAGTTCTTTTTAAAGAATTGGTTTGTATTAATTTCACTTTTTACAAGTTTACGAATAAGGGCTAGTTAATTATGTGACTGGTCGCTTACAAGTGTAAGGTCAATTTTCAATCACTCGTACAGACACAAATTTTTCCATTTATTATGTGAAATAAAAGGAACAATGCGTAGTCAGTTATTCTTTCCAATAATTGTATTTATTACAAGTATTTGTTCATTATTTGTGTTGTTTTGCTATATTACCATTTTTTATTATGAATACGCGAGCAATAATGTTCGAACAGGACTTGTTCATGGCAAGTGACCGAGAACCCTAAGCTCCTCAATCACTTGGGGGGCATATAAGATACTAAGCAAGCAAAGCATATTAACATGCATATGTAAATGCTAACAGGCATATGTAAACGCACAAGCAAAATAAGGGAAAACATACTAAGACACTTAGAGTATTTTTCAAAATTTTAGTTTAAATTTTGTAAAATCAAAACAAAGTGCTATGCTATGTTCGGTCATACGAACAGATATTATAATAATAGCAAATATTATAATATTAAAATGAAATGTTTTACACCGTGAGCAGTTACAACTCAGATATAAATTAATAAATTAAAAGAAAGGCTACCTTGAGCAGCAAAATTGTCTTAACATTACGAACCGCGGTTCGTATGTTCTAGTTACAAAAATGAAAAAAAAAATTAATCACTAAGCAGTAGGAGGATTTGGCTGGGAGTGCTGGTCGACGGTGGTCCCTACATCATCTTCAACAGCTTCGGTGCCAGTGACCAAGGAGAATTCAGGGGACTCTTGAGCTTTCTTTTCCTCCACCAGACGAGCGACACACTTTGCCAGTTCAGCCTACTTTACCTGCTCAGGAAGATAATCAAAGTTCACCTCTAGATTGTTCTTCTAGAACAAGTAGAAGAATTTGAAAGTCCTTCCCTTGAACTTCTCAAGATTGCGAGAGTTGGTTTCCTCGAGCAGTTTATCCCGCTCCTCCAACTCGGCGGTTTCCTTCCGGCTGATTACCAGGTCATCTTGAAGTTTGGAGGCTTCTTTGAAGTTAATCTCTGAAGCCTCCTTAAACTTATCTTTGACAGCAGTAATTTTGACCACCGACTCTTTGCATCTCCTCAGTGCCTCACTTAGGGGTGCAATTCTAGCCTCGGCCGCCTTAATCTCTTCGACATGTTTGGCCTCAGTTCCCTTCATCTTCTTGGCATATTAGGCCTCGACCTCCTTGATCTCCTGATCGAATCTAGCCTCAGTCTCCTCAGCTCGGCGCCAACTGTGCCCTATGGTGAGGATACCATGCGAACAGAAAAAGAAAAGTAAACCAGTCAGGGGATATTAAAGAAATTGTTGCTCGACTAAAGAGAAAAGAATAAATATGCTTACATTGAGGACTTCAGAAAGTCTGCGGCTGATGACCTCGCTGTTCGGTAGCAGAGGGAGATGCGAAAAAACTTTCTGGCTATGGCAATGCTTTGATAATATTTGCAGCTTCTCATAAGTAGTGTTGAAGGCGCTACTCAGCAGGTCATTGGCTGAGGGTCTCTTTGCCTGCTCCGGGGGAAGGCTATTCCGAGGAGGAGGTGTCATATTTCTGGAAGGAGTGGGTGCTGGGGGAGGCGCTGGAGGATCCTCTATTCCATCTTTTTTCTTGGAGGGATCACTGCTGCTCTCCCCTGGGTGCCTCTTGCTCACCCTCTTTTTGCTCGTAGGAGCTTCGACGTTGGTGTATATGTCGAAGGCTTCCTCAGAAGGCATGACTGCAAGACAAAAACAAATGATCAGATAGTATAATTTAAAAGGGCAAGGAAATAATGAAAAAGGGAAATTCTAAGTAATATACCCAAGCTATTATTACTGGTCAATATATTATTTATAGAACTACTGCTACACTCACTCTCTGCCTCGAAGAAGTCTGAATTAAAATTATTGGTCGTAAATTTAAAGTTTCCTTCCCTGTCAAATAAATGACAGGGGATTGGCAAGCTATCTAAGAGTGAGAAGTCAATACCATTCTCGTCAGAAGACTCGAGTACAAGTTTATTGTACTCCAGAAGTTTTTGCTTGCCTCTCCCATGTTGGGCAGGGGCAGCAGCAACCTGAGGGTTACTGGAGGGTTCCTGGATGGTCACTCCCAGTGCCTGCCATCGCGGGGGTTGAGACACATCTTGCTGCTACTCAAGGATTTCCTCTCCAGTAGCACTCCCCACGGTGGACTCCCTCACTTCCTGGTGAGGTGCCAAAAGGCCGCCAGCCTTAGATTGCTCTCAGTGACCAGCTCCTTGACGCTCTTCTTAATATTCGTCATGTTGGCCAGAGCTGCAGCCTTTATCTCCATCTCTGGAGTGGGGTCTAGTCAGTACCATGGACCTAGACACAACATCAAGGTTCTAAGGACGGTGAAGGAAAAAACTGACATAAAAAGAAACAACCATAGATTGAGAATTTTACCTCCTCAGGTGAAGGCTAGGTTGTCGGCGATCAGATCCATTGTAAGGAAGTACTCCTGAAAGTACTTTCCTACATTGGATTTATAGGTGATGTCACTCAGGAATATGCGAGTAGACTCCTGGTGACAGAAATGAAAAAACCCTGTGTTGGGGTTGGACTTGAGATCAAACAAGTAGTTGATCTTGTGCGGTGTGGGCACAGACCACTTTTTATGGTTGTAAAGGATATAGAGTGCTAACGGTACTCTATATCCGTTGGGAGTAATTGTGAAGGGGGTAACCTCGAAGTAATTGGCCACCCTAAGGAAAAATTCATGTAGGGGAAAGATTGCCCCTGCCTCTATGTGAAACCTCGACCAGGCACTGAAGGCGCCTCCAGGCACGTTTGCCCGTTGGTTGAAGGTAGGTTTGATTAAGGTCACCCCAGGAAGACTGTACTTTTTGAGGTACCTTGACACCGTCCTAGTTGATATGACACTAGGAGGCATGACATACCAGTCAACTTCTGGTCGAAGGTCGTCGCGAGGCTGGGCTTTGGGTTGGATTTCTGGTGGTGCAACATTTATAGGTTGAGGATCATTTGAAGGACCCTCAGTGCTGGTTGTTGGATGGTTAGAAGGAGAATGGGTGGTTTTCTTTTTCCTGCGAGCTACGTGTTTAACACGACTCATGTGTGGCTGTTGGTCTGGAGAGCTGGTCGTGGGGTTTTGGTGCAAAAATGAAGGCTCAAGGAAAGGAAATGATGGTTGCTCTTGATCCTTGAATAGCAATGCGAGGAGATCATTGTCTATTGGCCTCTCACCTCCCCAAGGATCGTGCATGAATATCTGAGAAGAGAAAGGGGGGAAATGAGAATCTACGACCAATAGATAGAAGAAGAGGAAGTGTAAGGATAACATCGCTCGTGTATAAAAGTTAAGATTTTATACGGCCAGTAGCATCCTAACATAAACACTAAAAACATATGAGCAGTTTGGAAAAACGAATCAAAAAGTGAAAGTGAAAAGTTTTTCAGAAAAACTTTTCGACTTCAAAAACAAGCGGGAAAACCCAACTTTCTCGAAAACAGTAAAATCGATTTTTTACTTCGATTTTAGGCTCTAAACCAGCATTCCTATTTCCTACAATAATCTCCAAGCCTCACTTAATGTTTTTCACTACCTAAAATTCCTAGTCTATCATGCTTTTTCATACAAACCCGATCACCCAAAAAAAAATTCTCAAGAACAGTAAGAACCCAAACCAGAAAACTTTTGAAATGTATTCTAGATTGTATAACAAAGAAGATGGGTTCACAAAATTACTTGGATTGTGGTTTTTAGAGAAGTCGCGAAGGTTGCTGCTTGAAGCTGATCGACGTGTCTTGGATCACCAAAGCTTTCTGGGTTTCTCCTTGGGAAGTTCTTCTGATTCTTGAGGAAAGATAAGGATACGGTAAAAAGTGAAAAGTAAGAAAAGAGAGATATTTATACTGATTGTGGTGCGGATAAAGAGGTAATAATGGGGGTGAGATTTCGATGCATTGGAAATCGTATTGGCCATCAAAATATTTTTGGGAAACTGTAACTGTCATAATTGCTTACTTTTTCGAAAAGGCGTTGACAGATGTGACAAGTCAGACGAAAAGTTCGTCGAGTAAGTTTATTAAATGTTGGTCGCATTAAAATAAACTTGGGGGGGAAATGTTTACCCAAAAAAGATTCATCTGATAATGTGGCAAGTCTAGTACACACGTGGGATACGTGTGACCCTTTAAGCAGTTGTGTTTCTGGTCGACCATCAACCAGAGGAGAATTCACTCAACAGAAGGCCTGTTTCGTAGCCGACCAGGCTGGAAATAGTATATCAGATATTTTCTAAAGATATCTGATCTTGCATTTATGTAATAATTGTAATTTCCATTATTATTTGAGACACGGTTGTATTGAATGTATTCAAGGCCTACCGACCCATGAGGAGATCATTGAGCCTATAAATAAGACTAAAAGGGGCTCATTTGAGGGATCTTTGGGTTCTAGAGAGAGATAATTATTATTTTACGCAACACTTTGTATCTTTTGTTAAGCTTGTGAAACTCAGTAAACCCTAGTTGACTGATAATAAGTTTTCATACATTAATAAGAACACTAAGTGGACATAGGTCAATACCATCTCTGGGGCCGAACCACTATACCTTTGTGTCATTTATCTTTTTGTCTTGAATTCATCTCATTTCTGTCGTTTTACTTGACTCCGTGTCGTTGACCAAATCAAGGGTCAACAATGTCATTTAGGCTAAAGTATACCATAAGCACACAACCAAACAAACCAATCTTGTATCAACTTGCAAAACCCAAAAATAATCCCAAATTTTCTTACGTTGAGAGAAAATTCATTTCACTCCCCCAAACTTATTTCTTTGTATTTTCAATTGGAGTGTTGTTCATTTTCAATATTTTTTTCTTTCTTTCTCTCTAAATTTTTCTTCTTCTATTGACATAAATTTCTAAATATGAACCCAATTACAAACCATCCCCCAATCACTTTTCATATGCTCATGGTTTACATCCAAGGGAAAGGTAAATAACAACATTTCAATTAGGCTTAAAATAAGTGGCAAACAATAACAAAAAAAATTCACATTAAACTCAAAATTTGGGCAACTAGAGATTTAATATATTAAGGTTGGCTTGAAAGGCTCAATCATTTCAAATAATTGTGTAACGACCCAAATTTCCTAATAAGGTTTAGGACCTTGATTAGGAGGTCGGGAGGGCCATAATTTATTTATTGTGCCATTATATGATTATATGCATGTTTATGTGGATCATATTATTATATGATGATAAATGCATGCATATGGGTATATATTTTGTTCTGAGGGCATTTTGGTAATTTGTCCCGTTGAGGGCGTAATTGTATAATTTTGTGCATTTTGGCAAGCTGTTGTTGAGGCCACATTATAATGTGGATTTGTTCGAGCTGTTCGGCATGAGACGATCTTAGAGTATAAGTTAGCGGTTTGGTCATAATGAGATTAAGTTCGGGGCTCGGTGTGAGTCCCGAGGTAATTTGGTGGTTAGAGCGTTGCCAGGAGTTAAAGGGTAACTAGATATGAATTATTGGTATTTGTGAATATTGAGAATAAAGGGAATTGGAGGGAGTTAATTATGGTTAAGGAGATAGGTGTGAAAGGACGATTATGCCCTTGGTGGCTGTTAAGGACTTTAATTTAACTTGAGGGCATTTAGGTCTTTTTACCTTTAAGGATATATATCATATATCAATACTTAAACTAGAAAGCTATAGAAGATCTATGAAAACAGAGCACCTCCTCTTGCTTCAACCGACTGCCATTTCTTCTCCTTTTCTTCTTCAATTTTGAAGCTTCTTTTGAGAAATTAAGTTGGGGAATCAAGTGTTGAGGATCTAGGGTATTGTTCCATCATTGAAGAGGAGTTCATACTGAGCTTGAGGTAAGACTCTAACCATTATAACTCTGGTTTTCTGCTTTGTTTTACTAGTGAGTTCAGTTGAGATTTTGGGCTTGAAAGTTGAGCATTCAATGAGGTTTTTGGCAAAGCTTGGTTAGGTTATGATGCCTAGGACTAGTATATATGGTATTTCGGTTCAATTGGGGGTTTAAATGGTGTTTGGAACCTTTTGAATCAGGTTGGAAATGGAGGATTCGAAGGAGGAAGAACCAGGGTCATGTCTGCCTGGTCCTAGCGCTATAGCGCCCAGAGGGTAGCGCTACAACGCTAGCCAGGGAAAAATGTCCCTGGTTGTAGCGCTGGGGCGCTAGGGGGGTAGCGCTACCCTGTTTTCGCAGATGCACATTTTGGGTGTTTTTTCGGGTTTTCAATCCTTAAGGCTCAGGATCGAATCTACTCACCGTTTGGGTACAATTCGGGGTCCCGGGAGTGAGGTTTAGGTTAAGACCCATTTATTGATATCTTCATTAATTGGATTCCATATTTGGTTATGACTAGGTGCCTGCTAATGGATCAAAGGATTGATTGTTCTCAAGGGTCGTTCGTAACGAATTTCTTGCTCGAACAAGAGGTAAGAAAACTGCACCCGGTTATGTGGTTAGGTTGGGACTAAGTGTTCCCTATATTTGTATGCATTGTTAGGTGATTGTGATGAACCATGTCAACATGATGGGACTAAGAGCTCCCTATATTTGTATATCTTGTCATGAGATTGTATTATGCCATGGGACATGTGATAACCGGCCTAAGAGTGTCAGAATCAATATTTGCGCACAGGGCGCGGCTCAGCCACTGGTAGTTGAGGACAACTTATTAATTACTGAACTCAGTTAAGCTGGCCAGAGTCAGTGGGTATAACACTGGGGGCGGCCTAAATGAGCCGAAGACAGTGGGTTAAACAGAGGGTGCGGTCTAAGGGCGCCGATCCTGAATATTGTGTAATGAATGTGATTGTTTTTGTTAATTTGATAGATATGAAATGATGAGTATCTAGATGACAAATTGTTAATTTCTCGATTGTTATCACTGAATAGGTGAATGTTATGAATACTTCATTGTGCTTTGTGAAATATTTGGTTATTTATGTTGATCAAGGTATGTTATTATGTTTTCTTATTGGGCCTCGACTCACGGGTGCTACGTGGTGCAGGTAAAGGCAAGGGTATGTAGATTTAACCATGAGTTGGAGAGCTCTGGGGGCAAGGTGTACATTGTCAGCTGCTCGGTCACCATGGTTGAGGGTTTGTACAGGGACGGAAACCTAAATTGTGTATTTTTCCATTAGAGTGGCCTAAGTTGTTTACAACTACTGGAATTTTTTTTTTTGTAATTATGTCATCCAAACCCAGTTTTGAGTTTCCATGTATTAAACTGTCATTTTTAATGAAAATAACTTATTTATGACCAAAATCTTTTATTCTTAATCCATTATGACGTTAGATTCACATTTTGTTTAAATGACTTGATTAGCAAGTTTAGCACTGTTTAAAACACACAGTGTAACGGTCTTGGTTACCCAGGGCGTTACAAATTGCCTAAGTCATTTTCCTAAGCATGTATTGTTCCAATTTCAGTTCAATCAACAAACTATGCAAGTTCTAGAATATTTTAAAATTTTGATCCACAAACCCACTTAACATGCATATATTAAAGGATTGTAAGAAATTTATGAATTAAGGCTTTCATGATAATTAAAACTTAGATCAAAGCTAATCACTAAATTAATTTCATCAAGCACACAGATTCACATAGTTTGTCAAAAAAATCACTCACTCTACAGCTTCCAAAACAACTGGATTCATAATAATAAACACTATAAGCAACTAAAATAAAACAAAGAAAAAAAAAAGTAATCCCCCCCCCCCCCCCAAAACATAAATAACACATTGTCCCAATGTGTTAAAAAGATAAAAGGAAAAGAAACCTTACACAATCACCACATCAGTATGGTGGAGGAGGCGGTGGCTACTGGTATGGATGAAACTCTAAAGGATATTGAAAATAAGGTTGCGTCACTTCATTCAGATTCCAACGATTGACCAAAGCATTCAATTGATCAATTTTTGTATGCTCATATGCATTCCTAGCCATCCAATATTGTTGCATATGGTTGTTCTGCTGAATAATATAATTTAATTGAGCATGAGTATATTGGACCTAAGGATTAATCGGTCCACCAATTGCCATCATTGGATCTTCATCTATAGCAGCCACTACATTTTCCTCTGGCATCTGAATCAAGGCACTAAACTCTATTAGCATTTTTGGGTCGTTACGAATGGGCTCATAATTCGCATCTTCATGTGACTCATCTTGAGAATTCATTTCGTGTTAGGGAATCAAAGTCCTTCTACTCAAACGTTCATAGTGTTCTTGAGCCTCTTTACTTATGGAACTTGATCTATCATAAGAGGCTGACCCCCTTGAAGACAAAGCACCACTACTACCTCTCTTTGGTCCCATTATTCTCTTAACACTTAAATTCTACAAAAAATTTGACAGCACCTCCCCTTGTTTTTTCCACCACAATGAAAATTTGATGAAAGATATTCCTCATGCTCTCCACGGATTGCACCAGCTCCCCCAAAATTTGAAATTAGTGTTATGAATGGCAAGAATGAAATTGAAAGGTGATTTAAGCTAAAGTAATGGTGAAAAAGTGTTTGAATAAAGGATATAGGAAGATTATGAGAGGTATTATGGATATATTTGATTGGTTGGCCTGAAACAATGGTGTAATGCAGGTAAGAATTTTGGACTGTGTAGAGAGAAAATGATGAAGAGAAGGGAAAACACAGAAAAATTAAGCGTTATAGCATTTTTGCAAAGAAGTGTCGCGACGCATAAGGTGTAGCATCGCGGCCCGTGTGAAATTTAGGCTAAATTCTAGGGATGCGCGTCGCGGCTCAATGTTAGGGCGCTGCGACACCTGGGCACTCACAAAAATTCCTGAGCTCTCTGTCCATGCTTGCGCTGCGGCTCAAATATGGAGGCGTCGCAACTCAAAGGGGTTCCTGCAGAAAAACTTCATTTTGTTTACAGTTTTATAGTTTTCATGCATTCCATGACTCATATTTACAATCTAAAGTCTAAAAGTCCGAAATTCTAAAGAAAAACTAAATCGAAAATAAAAATTTAACACCAAACCAAAAACAAAAAAAATACTTTTCCAATTAAAAGAATTAAAATACTAAAAAGAACTGGGATGCCACCCAAATAGCTTTGTCATTAACGTCATTTAGCCGGACACTTGCTTCTTCTTCACAAAGGTTGTAGATAGATGATGGTTTTGACCATATCAATAGGACCATCCATATATGGCTTTACTCTCTGCCTGTTCACCTTAAACTTCTCTCGATCCTTTCCTTTCAACTCCACTACCCCACAAGGAAATACTTTAACCACCTGAAATGGCCCTGGCCATCTCGACTTCAATTTTCCTAGAAACAACTTCAATCTAGAATTGAACAACAACACCTGCTGCCCAGGTTAAATCTCCTTACGAACTAGATTTTTATCATGCCAAGCTTTAGTATGTTCTTTATAGATCTTGGTGTTCTCATAGGCCTTATTACAAAACTCTTCCATCTCATTCAGCTCCAAAGACCTATGATATGTTGCTGGTATGGCATCCATATTCAACTCCCTCATTGCCTAGTAAGCTTTATGTTACATCTCCACAAGCAAATGGCATGCTTTACCAAAATCTAACCTGTAGGGCAACATGCCAATAGGAGTCTTATATGCAGTTCGGTATGCCCATAATGCATCATCGAGCTTCTTAGACCAATCTCTTCTTGATCTATTGATTTTCTTCTCCAGGATACTTTTCACTTCTCTATCTGACAATAATGCTTGACCATTAGTTTGAGGATGGTATGGTAGAGCAATTGTATGATGAACACCATAATAAGCCAACAAGGCATCCATCATCTTGTTATAAAAATAGCTACCTTCGTCACTTATTAAAGCCTTTGGCATGCCAAAATGGGTGAAATTGTGCTTATGCAAGAACATAAGTACCACCTTGCTATCATTTTTAGGTGTTGCTATTGCCTCCACCCATTTAGATACATAATCCATCGCTAGCAAGATGTACTTGTTATTGTAAGATGATGGAAAGAGACCCATAAAATCTATCCCCCATACATCAAATAATTCCTCCTCAAGAATCCCAAGTGAGGGCATCTCATCTGTCTTTGAAATATTTCCAACTCGTTGATATTGATCAAAAGCTTTTAAAAATGTATATGCATCTTTCCACAACGTAGGCCAATAAAAACAACATTGTAATACTTTTGCAGCTGTCCTTGTTGCTCCGAAATGACCACCACAATGAAAAGTATGACAATGATTCAAAATTGACAACATCTTGTATAAGATGGGCTCCTCCCAATAATAATGCTTTACCTCCGAATAAAACTTTTTTAGTTGTTGTCCAGACATTTCTGGAGACACTATATTGGCAGCCAAGAAATTAACATAGTCAGCGAACCACGGTACCTCCTTATTCTCCTTTACTTTAAATAACTGCTCATCCAGAAAAGCATCATTAATCTATACCTCTTTCTCACTTTGACTCTCTTCTAGTTCTAATCTAGACAAATGATCAACCACTAAATTTTTAGTACCTTTCTTATCCCTAATCTCCATGTCAAACTCTTGTAGCAGTAGAACCCAATGAATGAGACTAGGCTTTGCATCTTTCTTAGTCATAAGGTATTTAATGGCATAATGATGATTGTATACTATTACCTTATTCCCAATTAGATATGGCCGAAACTTATCAAAAGTGAATACAAAGGCCAAGAGCTCCTTTTCTATAGTTGCGTAATTAATCTTAGTATCATTCAATGTATGACTTGCATAATAAATCATTCTAAACACCTTGTTAACTTGTTGCCCCAACACTGCTCCTATTGCATAGTCACTTGCATCACACATTAACTCAAATGGAAATTCCCAATTAGGTGTAACAACTATCGGCACGGAAGTCAATTTCTCTTTAATTACCTTGAAAGCATGGCGAAATTTTTCATCAAATTCAAAAGGTACTCCATTCATTAACAATGTAGATAGGGGTTTCAAAATCTTGGAAAAATCTTTAATGAATATTTTGTAGAACCCTCATGACTAAGAAAGCTTCTAACTCCTTTTACTGAAACCAAAGGTGGTAAATTCTCTATTGTTGATATCTTCACCCGATTTACCAAAATTCCCTTACTTGAGATCTTATTCCCTAAAACAATTCCTTAATTGACCATAAAGTGGCACTTCTCCCAATTCAAGAATAAGTGTGATTCCTCACATCTCTTCAGAACTAACTCCAAATTAGCCAAACAGTTCTCAAAATAACCATAAACCGAGAAATCATACATAAAGATCTTAATACCATTTTCGACCATGTATGAAAATATAGCCATTATACATGTTTGGTATGTTGCAGGTGCATTACAAAGTCCAAATGGCATTCTTCTAAACAAAAAAGTACCATATAGGCATGTAAACGTGGTTTTCTCTTGATCTTCAGGTGCAATGGCAATTTGATGGTATCCTGAATACCCATCCGAGAAACAATAATAACTATGGCCAGCCAACCTATCCAACATTTGATCAATGAAAGGCAAGGGAAAGTGATCATTTCTAGTGGCCTTATTTAATTTACGGTAATCTATACATATCCTTCAACCTGTCATAGTACGAGTCAGAATCAATTCATTATTCTCATTCATAACCATCGTCATTCCTCCCCTCTTTGGAACTACTTGTGTTAGACTCACCCATGCACTATCGGATATTGGGTATATCACCCCGACATCTAACCATTTAAGAATCTTCTCAAGTACCACTTCTTTCATAGCTGGGTTGAGTCTTCACCAAGCTTCTATAGATGACTTATTGTAATGTCCTGGATAGCCAAGACCGCTACACTATGTACTTATAAAGGTGCAGGACGTGCTAATCAAGTCATTAATTTAAAAACGTGTCACTAACCATGAATGTTCTAGGGTTAAAAAGGTTTTGGTCTCAAAAGTTACACTTTATATAATTAAGCAGTTTTATACATGGGATCCCAAAAAGAAACAGTGTTTAAAAGTTGGTTTACAGAATCTCCAAAATATAGACAACCATCAGCCATTCTAAGGCAGAACAGACAATTCTTGTTCTCATGTTCCTGCCTTTCCCCCAACCGTGGCGGCTGAGCAACTGGTCATGTACATTTAGCTCACAGAGCTATCCAAGTCAGAGCTGGTCAAGTTTGCCCTTGCCTTTACCTGCACCACGTCACCCGTGAGCCAAGGCCCAGCAAGAAAACATAATATACAACACAAACAACAATAACAGATAATCAATCCTTCAAGCATGATCAAACACTTAATATTTCACATTAACCACTCAGCACCTATTCAGAACCAATGACACAACTAATCACAAATAACAATTAAGTCACATAATAGTCAGGGCCAACAACTTAGGCCGCACCATCTGTTTACCCCACTGACTCCGGCCCGCTTAAACCGAGCTCAGTGCATAATAAGTTGTCCTCGGCTACCAGTGGCCAAGTCGAGCCCTGTGCGCTAGTGTAACCCTTGGCACTCTTTGGTTGTTGGTTTACTGTTTACATGGCATAATACCATCCTTTCGAGCATACATATTAGGGAGCCCTTAGTCCCATTACAAATATACAATTGGGTGTAGTTTTCTTACCTTTAATTTCTACGTTCACTGATTATGAGCGACATTCCTCGAGCACAATCCGTTCCCGATCCCTAGCTTTAACACCTAGTCGCAACCAAGGTATTGGATTCCATTAATATTCAAATAAAGGTTTCGGGGTACAATACTAGCATCCGGGACATTGAATTCCACCAAGCACGGTGGTGAAATCGATCCCGAGCACCCTAGGCTAGATTCCCGCGCTTAAAAACCCCAAATGATCAAGAATGTACCTAAGGGTTACGACCCTTGAAACCTAGCTGTGGCCTACCCCTAAAATAGAGCCCAAGGCCCCCAGCAGGCAGACACGCACCGCGGCCCTGCCCAAGGGCGCTGCGTCGCTCTCCCTTGGCCGAGCCTCCCTGGCTCTCTTGCTTCGTAGGGCTGCAGCGCTCTAGAACAGAGCCGCGGCCCTCCCCTTTGTGCCCAGAAAATCCACCATTTCTAGCATCCTAACCCCATCCAAAACCATCCCAAAGCACCCTAACTCAAAACCCATTAATCACAAAACTTTTAACATGACTCTAACAACATAATCCAACAGAAATCCAGCCTAAAAACCTACTAAAGTTCCATTTTTGATTTCTGAAACCTAGCAACTCAAACAACAAAACCAGTCATGCAATACTCAAATTTAAACCTCTAAATTACGAGTTGAAGCTTACCTCTTTTGCTAAACCACTTTCTTGACAAATTCCTGATCTAAAATCCAAGCTTCTCAGCTTAATTCAACCCTTAAACATCAAAACCATAAGCACCCTTAATACCCAGCCAAAACTCAAAATTCAAATGCTCAGAGGTATGATTCAGTCCTTACCTTAATCTTGGTTGAGTTCCCTTAGCTGAGCACTAGATTCAGCCTACAGGTTTCCAGCCCCAATCACTAAATTCCCAGCTGGTTTTCCTTGAATTTTCTGTAGTTTCTAGAAAGTGAAAGGAGAAGGAAGAGAAGAGAAGAGAGAAGAAGAGCTAAGGTCGGTTTGTGTTTTATTAACTTAGTCTAATCCTAGCCAGTTAAATCAATCCCGAGGCTCGGGGTACCGAAAACATCCCCGAAGGCAAAACGGTATATTTCCCCAATATTCCCGCCTAAGCTTCCTATCCTCAAATATATCTCCATATATTTATTTCTATAACCCGATAGTCTAAATAACTACCCGATACCTAAAATACCCCTGACTTATCCAAAGTAAAATATTAATCCCCGTTGTGACTTTTCTCGCTTTCTAGCTCCCTAGGATCGCCTCAAGTCGCACTCTGCAAATCCACCCACATAATAATGTGGTTCTCACAGATATAACATTTAACCACATTTACATTCATATAATCATACAAGCATGTATTTAAATCAATAAACTCACACATAAACCAATTATGCCTTCCCAGGGCACTAATCAAGGCCCTTAAGCCATATTAGTGATTTTGGGTCGTTACACTTTTTATCCTCTTCCATCAAGATTATATGCATTATTATTGAAGGGCTTATCCCTCTAATATCTGCCAATGTCCAACCAATGGCTAATTTATGAGATTGTAAAACCCTCAATAACTTCTCCATCTCTGTTTTAGAAAGTGTAGCAGATACAATTACGGGTGAAGTCTCTTTCCCACCGAAATAAGCATAACATAAATGATATGTTTTAGACTTTAATTCCAACTCTGGTGGTTGCTCAATGGATGGCAATGGTCTTTCTGACCCTTTTTCCAACTCTTCAAACTTCTTTTTGTATGGTTGGTAAGAGTTTATCCATTTGACATAATCCTTCATCTCGGCATCATCATCATCTTCCTCACTACTTGTCAAAATTGTCTCTAAGGCATCACTATTCTACCTTCTTCCTGAAACTGCATTATCAATCAAGTCATTGTCTTAACAACATTGAACATGACCTCATCCCCCTAAACTCTCAATCGAATCTCTCCCTTTTGAACATCAATTAGAGCTTGTCATGTTGCTAGAAAAGGTCTTCCAAGGATAATTGGCACGTTTGCATCTTCTTCCATATCCAAAACTATAAAATATGTTGGGAAGATGAACTTATCAACTTTTACCAACACGTCTTCAATAATTCCCCTAGGGTGCTTGACTGAACGATCTGCCAACTGTAATGTCACTATTGTGGGCCTTGCTTTACCCAACCCTAGTATGCAAAATACTCACAATGGCATTATATTTATACTAGTACCCAAATCACACAAACCATGCTTGCATTCAAAGTCCCCAATGGTGCAACATATGGTAAAACTCCATGGATCTCTTAACTTTTGCGGGAGCTTTCTTTGCAAAATAACACTACACTCCTCAGTCAATGCTACAGTTTCATAATCTCTTATATTCCTTTAGTTAGACAAGTTCTCTTTCATAAACTTGACATAGCTAGGCATTTGTTCCAATGCTTCGGCGAAGGGGATATTAATATGCAACTTTTTTAACACCTCCAAAAAATTCGCAAACTGTTTATCCAGATTGTGCTTAGGAACCTCTGTGGGTATGGGCTCTTGATATGGTTCTTAATGCTTACTGGAGGTACCACTTCCTTTTCTGGGAGGCTATCGGTAACCTTTTCTTCACTAGAATCCTTCTTTGCTATGCCTTGGTCCTTTTTCTCCTGACTTATCTCCTCTGACTGAAATCTCTTAGGGTCCTCGTACTGTGTTCCACTTCTCAAGGTGATGGCTTGGCATTGTTCTTATTGATTCACCTCAGTAGTGCTAGGAAAATTTCCTTGAGCTTTATTTGTCATCAGATTGGCCAACTGCCCTATTTGCGTCTCCAAACACCTTATATATGCCCTAGTCTCTTTCATAAATTGGTTCAATGCATTAGGTTGTGATTCAGGTTGTTTCATGGGCATTGGCTATTGTGGAGGTCTATTTTGTGGTTGATAAAAGCCCAGTGGAGTTTGTTGATAAGATTGTTGAGTGGGTTGATTTTTTGTCAAAGAGAAATTTGGGTGGCTCTTCCAACCTTGGTTGTATGACATGGAATAAGGGTTATTGTTTTGACTCTAGTAATTTCCTATAGCTTGCACTTCTTCCATGGGTGTATTATTCATATCTAAGATAGGGCACTTATTCATTGGATGACCACTACCACATGCCTCGCATAAATTCTGTACTTGCAATCCTTGGGATGGAAGATGGGTTCGTTGTAATTGTTTTGTTAATGTTGCCACTTGTGCTGTAATTATGGAAATAGCATCCATTTCAACCATACCAGCCACCTTCTTCGGCTGTCCAATTTCTGTTGGCCACTGGTAATTATTCATTGCCATCTCCTCTAGCAATTCTTACGCTTCATTAACCCTCTTGCTCATGAATGCACTTCCTGTTGCAGCATCTATTATGGTACAAGTAGTGCCATTCAACCCATTATAAAAATTATGAACTAGCATCAACTTCTCTATACCATGATGTGGCCATTTCCTTAACAACTCTTTAAATCTTTTCCATGCAACATACAACGATTCCCCTTTTGTCTGGTAGAAATTATTAATTTTCCCTCTCAACTTTGCAAATTTTGCTAGAGTGAAAAACTTTGCTAAAAACTTATGGGCTAACTCCTCCCTTGTTATGACAAAATTAGCTTGCAGCGAAATTAGCCAACTCTTCGCTCAGTCTCGTAGAGAGAATGGAAATAATCTAACTCGAATTGCATCGTCACTCCTGTGACAGTAGGAAGTACATAGTCTCTAAGCTATGTGCAAATTAGGATATGTGCAAATTAGGATCTTTCGTGGGCAACTCCCCAAAATGAACAATAGACTGCACCATTTGTAATATTGTTGGCTTGATCTCAAAATTATTTGCAGCAATAGCGGGGTGTCTGATGCATGAATGCACTCCTGTGACAGTAGGAAGTACATAGTCTCTAAGAGTCATTGTTCCTCGTTCCACTGGGACCTCTGCAATATTTGGGATCTTTTTAACATTAGCATCATTGTTTGCAGCATTTCCTTGATTCTCGGCCATGGAAAAATCCAACATTTTCTTTATCTTTTAGTTTTGTCTGCACGTTCTTTCAATTTCAAGATCTATCGATATGTATTCCTTTTGTCTACTTTGTCGCATGTATAAATGATTCCTGAAACACAATACAACCACAAACTGAATGAGTGCTAGAAATAAAAACCAATTTAAAATAAAAATAAATTGTATTGATATTAATAATACAGTCCCTGGCAACAGCGCCAAGTCCTTGTTGTGATAATTTTGAACTATGCAAGTGCATGCAATCGTAACAAGTAATAAATCAGTAAGTAAAGTGTTGTTCCCACAAGGACTATTATTAATTACCAAAACTTAATTTTTGATTCTAATTGATTGACAAGTAATAGATTCTGAATTTGTAAAACTAAACACTAAAACAATAAAATAGAACAAAGGATAACTCAAATTAACTATTAATTCAAAGAATTAAGAATAAGGGTTATTAACTTCATCAACTATCCACCTGTGTTTCTCTAATGATGTAACGTCCTGGATGACCAAGACCGTTACATTGTGTGTTTAAAATAGCGCTTAACCTACTATGCAAGTCGTTTGAACTTAAATGTGTAATTAAAGACTAAGTCAAGGTCAAGTAATAAAATATTTGGTCAACAAAAAGATTATTTTTCATTAAAATATTGAATCTGTACATGGGATCCCAAAAATCGGTTTACAAATTTGTAACAGATAAATAGATACAATTTTAGCCGACCTAAGGGGAAATTCCTCCCAAGCTATCACGACCGTGGTGATCGAGCAGGCTGCATATGTACACACTGCCCATGAAGCTCTCCAACTCATGGCTGGTCCAGCTATCAACTCCCTTACCTACACCACATAGCACCTGTGAGTTAAAGCTCGGTAAGGAAACTTAAAACAACATGCACAACTAGGCAACAGTATAAAAGCAGTAAATATAATTCACCAGATTCAATTGAGAATAGAATATATACAACAATCTCAATAAAGGTACTGAACTTAATCCAGCATCTAAATCAACCTCATAAATCAATACAAATAGTTAAGTGTGAACCACAATTCAATTTATCATATAATGTCCAGGCCCGGCGCCCTTAGACTGAGTCACTGGCTTTATGGCCGACCCCGGCGCCCTTAGGCCGAGTCCACTGGCTTTATGGCCGACCCCGGCACCCTTAGGTGGGGTTGCATTCCGTACACTTACTATCGGCCCCCAGGCCCCTTAGGCTACCCTATAAACAAATATAATCTCATGTGCACAATGCATAACAAGTAATCAATGGCAGCGCATACAAGCATGCCCAATCAGTTATTCTCAACTACAGATATGTTCATGTTCATAATATATTCATACAAGGGGTTTAAGCCCCAACCATAACTCGGGTGTAATTTTCTTACTTCAAGTCCCGAATAGATAGCGTATGACGGCTCCGAGCACAATCCTTAATTCCTGAGCCCTTACGGTAAAACCTCGTCACAATGTGATAATGGATAACCATAATATTTTATACCAATTAAATGCTTTGAAAACAAATACTAGCCTCTAGGACCTCGAATTCTACCAAACTAGGTAGTAGAATTCATCCCGAGCACTAAGGTTAGAATCTTTGAGCCTCGCCAAGCCTAAAACCGTTGCTTCCCCTTTATTTTCCATTTAGGTTTGTGACTTGCCCTTAAGGGTTGGAGCCCGCCCCTTAGACAGAGGCCAAGCCCTCCCTGCTGGAGGACATGAGCTGCGACTTGCTCTCCCCTGAGCCGCGACACGCTTGGTGAAGTAGAGGCATCCCAACCTCTTCAAGCACGCAGGCCACGGCGCCTGAAGAACAAGGCCGCGACCCGAGGCCCCAAACCCAAAAAAATCCAGCCTTTTCCTATGTGTTTTTCCCAGCCAAACCCATAAATTTAACCCCAATCATCAGCCCGAACCCAGAATTGAACCCATAGTTCTTATCCTTACAGCCTAAACATCATAACTATCTTATAAACCAATCCATACACTTATCCAACACCCAAAATCTGCTTGGATTCCATATCAAATCCTTAATAAAATTCAAAACCAAAGCTAGAACTCTACTCAGCCACATCCTAACTTAATCACATAAGTTCTAGAGAAAATTTAGATTGTGAAGCTTACCTCAATGGTGATGTGAACTTCTAAACTAACACTGAGCAAATTTTGGCCTCAGATCCCTCAATTCAAAAACTTCCACCTCAAAATTCCCAAGAGCCCCCATAGTACTTCAAAAGGAAGAAGGAATTGAATAGAGAGAGAGAGGAGGAGGAGTTGAGAGTATACTGAATGTTCTAAAGGGTTCCCCTTGGTTCTACACTACTAAAATTGGTTTAGTGTGTCATCCTTTTAGGCGGTAAATGACAGAAATGCCCCTGCCCCTTAACTTACCCTCTAATGCCCTCAAGGGTGACACAATCTTTTGCCGCAGTTCCCACTCCCAATTAATCCCAATATGCCCATTTAATCACCAAATACTTAACCATTACTCAATAAACCCCAAATATACATTAAACTTCCCAAAATACCCCTAGGCTCGCCCCGAGTAGAGTATTAAACCCCGTTGTGACTATTCCGCCAATCCGCTCACTAGGATTGCCTCAAGCCGTATACTGCAAATATATCCACATAATAATGTGCTCTAAATCATTTACACACACATAATCACATTTATGCCCACAACAAGCCAATATTACAAATATTCCCTACTATCAATAATGGGCCCACATGCATATTTAATACTCATAAACATACATATAATCATACTCACATTATCATATATATCATGCATGCCACATAGTCACACTTTTAATCAGTTAATCAACATATAAATCCCTTTATGCCCTCCAGGCACTGTAATCCAAGCACAGAGCCTTAACAGTAAATTTGGGATGTTACAACTATCCCCTCCTTATTGAAATTTCGTCGTCGAAATTTATTTAAACACCTCGGGATACAAATCCCGTGAATCTGACTGTAACTATAGAGTCTGGTTCTTTACCCTTTTTATCCTTCAATAACACTCTCATTAGAGTGACAATCTTATTCCATAAGACCTTATCTCCTTATCATAGTCCCTCTAGCTTTTCCTTGCATAATAATTCTCGTTGGAATCCTAGGGTCTCCTCACCTCATCCGCGGTGATTATCATACATTTCCTTCCTTGACATTGGCACTAGAAACATTCCAAAGCTTCCACCCATACTAGGGTAAGGCTAATAAGTAGGCCCCCTGGCCTAGTCCTTAGTAAGATCTTAAAAGTCTTATTAAATCAGGAGTCTAAACTCCTCTTTCTTCCCCCAAAATATCATATTATTTTTTGTCTGCAATATTTGAAGAAGTGCAAGCCTCCTGTTCTGGAACTTCGTGTTCCAATACTTGAAACTTGCGAACTCTTATGTCCGTTCAGGTAGGCAAACAATTTTGCCCTATTAATCTTAATAACTTCATTGGTTTCCCCGAACCAATACTGAACCACTATATTATTTGTCTTTCATTTCATTACTTGTGACAAATACTTCTCGCTCTCTACCTGAATATATCTTATGCAGAGTCATCCTAGCCATTGATCGACATTCACCATTGTGACTATTCAATCTAGGGAACATACTTATCTCAAGGCCTCAAATACTTGCACATTCGAGGTATAATTCTTCAAAATTTGAGTCACTTCTTCAGATTGTCAGTCTATCTGAAGGTAACCAATAATTCTAGGTTTCAATCTTATACTCTTTGTTTTCTACATCCTTTTCCAGAACTTGGAAAATAAAGGGTCTCAACTGGACACTATCAACTTCGGTGTTCCACGAAGACACACAGTCTTTTGTCACCCAAATGCCTTATTGTGTCACCCGTTCACACAAACCAAAGTGTGTTAACTCAATATGTTGATTTGCAACCTTTCATGTCCAACATTCTTACGGTCGTCTAATGTGGTCCACTCTTACGATCCACTACTATACCTTCTTACCTTCCAATATAAGAATTTTAGATTTCAACATCCATTTAAACTTCTTGTTACAATATTCATCTCCACCTAAACACTAGGTTCCATCGAATCACTCAACCAATCTTAATATCTTAATTCATTCATACTAAAATAGTAGGATCCTGAACAATTCCTACAAGATCATCACTTTAAATTTCATTGTCCATAGAGATATATCTATCCACTATCCTCTGCAGATATTATATCAATTTTGATTATTACCTCGTCTAACTTTACTGTAATCCGTGGCGTCCTATCCAACTGGCACAGATCTTTCCAACTTAGGTGGTCAACTTCCATATTAATTTTTTATTTTTTTTGCAATCAGGGGTTTCCAATGTGATTCACCCATTAATTTCCACTAGGTCTTGGTCTCAAGGTTATTCCTCTATAGATGACCAAATGCTCAAATCCTTTCCACTAATACATTCACTTCTATTCTGTGGGTGCCAACACTACATTCCATGGCTATCAAGCATTGCCAACAACTTAATGCTCCATGTATACCATTCTTGTTCTTATTCTTTCATCTACTATGAATCATGAACAACCATGTAACGCCATGGATAGCCAAGACTGCTACACTGTGTATTTACAAAGGTGCAGGACTTGCTAATCAAGTCATTTAGTTAAAAACGTGTCACTAAAACCATTAATGAACTAGGATTAAAAGGTTTTGGTCACAAAAGATACATTTTATATAATTAAACATTTTGTGCAAGGGATCCCAAAAGAAACAATAATTGAAAATCAGTTTATAAATTTCCAGAGTGCAAACAACCACTAGTCACTCTAAGGGAAAAACAGATATTTATGGCCCTCCTGTTCCTGTCTCCTTCTCAACCGTGGCGGCCGAGCAGCTGATCATGTACATTCCACCTTCAGAGCTCTCCGATTCAGGGCTGATCAAGCTTACCCTTGCCTTTATCTGCACCACGTAGCACCCGTGAGCCAAGGCCCAGCAAGAAAACATGGCATCTTATCACAAACAATGATAAAAATTAGATAACTCTTAAGACATGTTCTTACACTTAGCATACCGCATTAATCACATAGTTTATAGACATAACCAGAAAATTAACAAGCCAACACTCAGCTATTCTGCATGACAAATCCATCAACCAATAATAATAATAAAATCAAATGACAATTAGGGACGACGCCCTTAGGTCGCACCCTCTATTTAACCCCACTGACTCCAGTCCGATTAAACTGAGCTCAGTGAATAATTAGTTGTCCTCAACTACCAGTGGCTGAGCCGCGCTCTGGGCGCCAATGTAAACTCTGACACTCTTAGGTCGTTTTCTTGTTATTCACATGGCATAATACCATCCTTTATAAAGCATACAAAACAGGGAACCCTTAGTCCCATTATAAATTCACAACCGGGTACAGTTTTCTTACCTTTAGTTTCCCAATGTACTGGTTACATGAGATGCCTCTTGAACACGATCCGTTTCCCGAGCCCCTAGCTTATACCTAGTCACAACCAAGATAAGGAATACCATTAATAATTGTAAAAAGGTTTCCGGATAAGGTTCTAGCCTCCAAGACATTGAATTCCACCAAACACGGTAGTAGAATTGATCCCGAGCACCCTAAGTTATGTTCCCACGCTAAAAAGCTCCAAAAGTCCACAAATGACCTTAAGGGCCGCGACTCAAGCCCCCCATGCCGCAACATGACCCCAACCAGAGGCTCAACCTTGCCCAAAAACTGGCATGGGTCGCGGCCCTACATACCCCATGCCACGGCCCGCCCTCCATCTCCAGCACTCATTAGCTTCAGAGGGTCGGGGCACACCAAGAACTATGCCGCGGTCCGACCCCTTTGAACCCAGAAAAACCACCATTTTTAACACCCAAACCTCACTCGAAACCTCCAATAACCATCCCAATAATATACTCCAATTACCACAAACATTCTAGCATGATTTCAGTAACATAAGCCAGCAGAAACCTAGTCTAGAAACTCATCACAATACCATTTTAATTTCTGAAACCCACACACTCAAGAACACTAAAACCAGTCAAAAAACTCAAAATTCAAACACTATATCATAAATTGGAGCTTACCTTCACTGAAGACTCAATCCTCCAAGCAATTACTGAGCTAACACCCAAGCTTTCTGCCTTAATTCAACCTTGAAGTTAAGAACCTAAGAACTCTAAGAATCCAACCCCAAAACTACATAATCAATTGGTCAAAAATGTAATTAAGTGCTTACCTCAGTTCTTAGTTAGATTCTTAAGATTCCACTGAGTTAATCCTCCAAATCTTCCATTCAATTCTCTGTGTTCCAAGCTAATTTCCTTAGTATTTCTGTAGTTTTCCTTGAGAGAGGAGAAAAGGGAGAGGGAAGGGTCGGTTCTTGATGTTTCCATCACTTTCTAAGTTTTGTCTATCTATCCCGAGGCTCGAGGTGCCGAAAACTTCCCCGAGGGAAAAATGGTAAAATTCCCCAGTATTCCCACCTAAGCTTCCTAACCTCAAATATATCTCCAATTATTTATTCGTATAACCCGGTAACCCAAATAACCATCTAATACCCAAAATACCCCTTGACTTGCCCCAAGTCAAGTATTAGGTCCTGTTGTGACTTTCCCGCTAACTAGCTCCCTAGGATCACCTCAAGTCGCATGCTGCAGATTTATCCACATAATAATGTGGTCCTCACAATTATAACATATAATCACATTTACGCCCTCAATGGGCTAAAATTGCAAATATACCCCTTTAAACTAAATGGGGCCTACATGCATACTAATACTCGTAGACATGCATTTCACATATATATTCATATAACCATACAAGCATACTTATCAAAAAATCATGCATTAAACCATTTAATTAACGCATAAACCAATCGTGCCCTCCCTGCACACTAATGAAGGCCCTTAAGCCTTATTAGTGATTTTGGGTCATTACAAACCATCCTTTCAGTCTATTCCTCGAAATTTACCTGAATAGCTCGGGATACTGATCCCGCATCATCGTCTTAAGCTCCCAGGTCACTTCCTCGACCTTACTATTCCTCCACAATACTTTAACTAGCGGAATCGTCTTATTCCATAGAACTTTGTCCTTCCGATCTAAATTCTGAACCGGTCGTTTCTCATAGGACAAATCTGTGTGCAATTCCAAGTCCTCATACTTTAGCACATGCGTCGTATCTGTGACATACTTTCACTACATAGAAACATGGAACACATCATGAACTCCCGACAGCGATGGTGGGAAGGTCAACCTGTAAGCCACCAGTCCATTCCTTTATAGAATCTCGAAAGGTCCAACAAACCGAGGGCTCAGCTTGCCCTTTACTCCAAATCTCCCCACCCCTCGTAGGGGTGAAACTTGTAGAAGCACGTGGCCCCCAACCTGGAATTCCACGTCCCTACGCTTAAGATCAGCGTAGCTTTTTTGGCTACTCTACGAAGCAAGCATTCTAGCTCAGATCTTCTCAATAGCTTCATTTGTCTTCTGAACCATGTCTGGCCCCAAATACTTCCTCTCACCCATCTCATCCCAATGAATGGGCGACCTACACTTTCTTCCATATAGCATCTCATAAGGAGCCACTCCCATCGTGGACTGATAACTGTTGTTATACGAAAATTCAATCAACGGGAGATACTTACTCCAAGATCCCTCAAAGTCAATCACACATGCCCTAAGCATATCCTCCAACACCCGAATCGTCCTCTGAGACTGTCCATCAGTTTGAGGGTGAAAGGCTGTGCTAAACATCAACTGAGTCCCCATGGCTCTCTGCAAAGCTCCCCAGAACACGGAGGTAAACATAGGGTCTTGATCAGATACAATAGACTTAGGAACCCCATGAAGACGAACTATCTCCCTCACATATAACTCTGCATACTGTTCCACTGTGTAAGTCAAATTCACTGGCAGAAAATGAGCTGACTTGGTGTATTTGTCCACTATCACCCACACCGAGTCATAAAGTCCCACTGTCCTGGGTAGATCTCCCACAAAATCCATGGTAATGTCCTCCCACTTCCACTCAGGAATACCCAAAGGATGAAGCAATCCCGCTGGTCATTGATGCTCAGCCTTTACCTGTTGACATGTCAAGCATCTGGCCACATACTCCATCACATCCTTGTTCATCCCAGGCCACCAATATAATGTTCGTATATCCTAATACATCTTCGTGGTACCCGAATGAAGCGTGTACGGCGTAGTGTGAGACTCATCTTATATCTCTCGTCTAATCCCTTCATATGTCAGAACACAAATCTGTCCCTGATATCGAAGCATACCAGCCTCAGAAATAGAATAATCCTTAGCTATCCCCGCTAAGACCTTCTGTCTAACTTCCTGCAACTACGCATCCACCAATTGACCCTTCTTGATCTGCTCTAGTAGGGTCAACTGGAAGGTAACATTGGCTAATCAGCCCACCACCAGTTCTATCCTTACCCTGGTCATTTCATCTGCTAACTCCCTAGAGATCTGAATAGAACTAAATAACTGCACCGAGCCCCTCTAGCTCAATGCATCTGCCATAACATTGGCTTTCCCCGGGTGGTAAAGAACATCACAATCATAATCCTTAACCAACTCCAACCAATGCCTCTGCCTCATGTTCAGATCCTTCTGGGTGAAGAAATACTTCAAAATCTTATGGTCAGTGTATATTTCGCACTTCTCCCCATACAGGTAATGCTGCCACACTTTCAGTGTGAATACCACTGCCGTCAGTTCTAGATCATGGGTAGGATACCATTGTTCATACTCCTTCAGCTGTCGTGATGCATAAGCTATAACTTTCTCATTCTGCATCAACACACATCCTAAACCCATCCTCAATGCATCACATTATACCACAAATTTTACTTCCTCCGAAGGAAGATTCAGTATAGGTGCAGTAATAAGTCGTCGCTTCAATTCTTGGAAACTGTTCTCACACTTCTCTGACCAAACAAACTTTTTATTCTTCCTTGTCAACTCTATCATCGGTGTAACAATCTTCGAGAACCCTTCTACAAACCACCTGTAGTAACCCGCTAACCCGAGGAACTTCGAACCTCCGAGGCGTTCCTTGGCCTCGGCAAATCTTGCCTCTACTTTGGACGGATCCACCTTAATCCCCTCTGCGTCGACGATATGCCCAAGAAAGGTCACCTCTGGCAACCAAAACTCACACTTCTGAAACTTGGCATATAACCGATGCTCCCTTAACCTCTGTAAGACCTGTCGAAGATGTCGCTCGTGCTCTGCCTTTGAACTGGAGTATACTAAAATGTCGTTGATGAAGACAATGATGAACTAATCCAAGAAGTCCTTGAACACCCTGTTCATTAGATCCATGAAAGTTGACGAGGCATTGGTTAAACCAAAATACATGACCAAGAACTCATAGTGCCCATACCGCGTTCGGAAGGTCATCTTTGGTATGTCCTCGTCCTTGATCCTCAGCTGGTGATAACCAGATCGAAGATCAATCTTTGAGAACACTGTCTTTCCCTGCAACTAATCGAACAAGTCATCGATCCTTGGTAGAGGGTACTTATTCTTGATGGTCAACTTTTTCAATTCTCTGTAATCTATACACATCCTCGAGACCCGTCCTTCTTCTTAACAAACAAAACTGAAGCGCCCCATGGAGAGTAGCTAGGCCTGATCAATCCCAAATCCAGAAGTTCCTGTAACTGTATCTTCAATTCCTTAAACTCTGCTGATGTCATCCTATATGGTGCTCTCGATACTGGTTCTGTCCCCAGTGCTAACTAAATAACAAACTGAATCTCCATGCGCGGCGGGAATCCTGGAAGATCCTCAGGAAATACATCCATGAACTCACACACTAATATGGTTTCTCCTGGCCCCCCTGGCAAAACCCTAGTAGTGTCCACCACACTAGCCAGAAAACCTATACATCCACCTTGTAACAAGTCCCTGGCTCTCAATGCTAATATCATGGGTGTGCAAGGTCCACATACCGCACCCACGAAAACAAAAGGATCCTCGCCCTCAAGCTCAAAAGTCACCACCTTCTTCCTGCAGTCAATAGTAGCCCCATACTTGACCAGCCAATCCATCCCTAAGATCATGTCAAAATCCTCCATATCTAGCTCAATCAAGTCTACTGAAAGCTCCCTACTATCAACCATCACTGGCAGTGCCGTAATCCACCTCCTAGAAACTACCAGTTCCCCAGTAGGCAATAAAGTCCCAAACCCCGCCGTCCGATATTCACTAGGTCTACACAATCTATCAATCACTTTACTAGAAACAAATGAATGTGTAGCACCAGAGACAATCAATATAGTAAAAGGAGAGCCGGCGCTAGAAAGCTGACCTGTCACCACCGAGGGACTAGCCTCGGCTTCTGCTTGTGTCAAGGTGAACACTCGAGCTGGAGTCAAGCTGTCCACCTTTCCTGCCTCCGTTTCCTTCACTGTTGGGCATTCCTTCTTGAGGTTCCCCACTGTTCCGCACACATAGCAGGCATTGGCCCGACACTTGCCCTGATGGCATCTTCTGCACCTCGCGCACTCCGGATAACTCCTCCATACCTCACTGCCGCCCTGACGGCCACCCTGACCACCCCGACCCCTCCTATCAGGACCAGTAGTGGTCGAAGTGTCAGGGGTCTTCCTCTTTACATCATTGGGGCCTCTGCCCCTACATGACCTAGAATAAGGAGGCACCACTATGCGACCCTCGCACCTCGCTGCACTTTCCTTCCAAATCTTGTTCTCCGCTTCCTCAGCGGTAAGAGCCTTCTCAACAGCCTGGGCATAAGTTGTCACCCCAGGTAGTGTTGTAATCCTCACATCCCAGGCTATCATAGCATTAAGCCCTCGAATGAACCTGTCTTGCCTAGCTACATCTGTAGGCACAAGATCTGGTGCAAATTTCGCAAGTCTATCCAATTTTAGGGCATACTCAGTAACTGTCATATTTCCCTACACCAACCCTACAAACTCTTTAACTATCGCTGCCCTGATGGCAACATTGTAGTATTTCTGACTAAGCAAGTCCTTGAATCCATCCCAACTCAAAGCAGTGACATCCCTAGTCTGTGATGCCACTTCCCACCAGATGCAGGCATCCTCTCTCAACATATATGTGGCACAAGCCACTCAGTCATATCCCTCTATCCTCATGAAGTCGAGGATAGAAGTAATCATAGTCATCCACTATTCGGCCTTCAGTGGGTTAGGTCCTCCCTCAAAAGTTGGGGGATGTTGCTTCCAGAACTGCTTATACAATGGCGCCCATCTATTCCCAACCTCTACTGGATGAATAACTGGTGCCACTACAGGTGGCACAATAGGTGCAGCACTCCCTGATGGAGCCTGCTATCGTAGAAGATGAATATGCTCATCTTTGCCATGAAGTTGTGCTTGCATCTCTGCCATAATCTACTGCCAGTTCTCAGGGATTGGCGAAGGAATCTAGCCCTGGTCATCACCTCCGGTCTCAGTCCTAGTGCCGGCTAGTCACGTAGATTTTCTTGGATTCATAGCTATCCAAGTCAATCGGCAATCAACGATTTGGCAATTAGACCCTGATGATAGGGTAAAAGCTTTTCAAAAATCCATTAATGGAACATAATCAATTACAAACAATCAAGATATAGGAATTCATCCATACATTCATCCATATAAACACAATTTGTAGTCAATCATTCAAATATTCATTTACATGCACATCAATGCTAATAAGCATGCCTCATTACTATCACACATCAGTCAAGGGCCAGGCCCTATCAGTATCCCATGCTTCCTATTAATCTCGCAGATAACAACATTAATAATTCTATCTAAGCACACAAGCATATAAGCACATACACACATTACCAAACCTTGAATCGAGCTTGTCCAGTGAATGTACATGCCCAGTTGGTCTTCAGGAACCCTTAAACCTAGGACGCTTTGATACCAAGTTGTAATGCCCTGGATAGCCAAGACTGCTACACTGTGTATTTATAAAGGTGCAGGACTTGCTAATCAAGTCATTTAGTTAAAAATGTGTCACTGAAACGATTAATGAACTAGGGTTAAAAGGTTTTGGTCACAAAAGATACGTTTTATATAATTAAGCATTTTGTGCAAGGGATCCCAAAAGAAATAGTACTTGAAAATCAGTTTACAAAATTTCCAGAGTACAAAAAACCACTAGCCACTCTAAGGGCAAAACAGATATTTATGGCCCTCTTGTTCCTATCTCCTCCTCAATCATGGTGACCGAGCAGCTGATCATGTACATTCCACCTTCAAAGCTCTCTGATTCAGGGCAGATCAAGCTTACTCTTGCCTATACCTGCACCACGTAGCACCCGTGAGCCAAGGCCCAGCAAGAAAACATGGCATCTTATCACAAACAATGATAACAAATAGATAACTCTTAAGGCATGTTCTTACACTTAGCATACCGCATTAATCACATAGTTTAAAGACATGACCAGAAAATTAACAAGCCAACACTCAGTTATTCAGCGTGACAAGTCCATCAACTAATAATAATAATAAAATCAAATGACAATTAGGGTCGACGCCCTTAGGTCAACCCTTTGTTTAACCCCACTGACTCCAGTCCACTTAAACCGAGCTCAGTGAATAATAAGTTGTCCTTAGCTACCAGTGGTTGAGTCGCGCATAATGTAAATTTTGGCACTCTTACACCGTTTGCTTGTTATTCACATGGAATAATACCATCCTTTATAAAGCATACAAAACAAGGAACCCTTAGTCCCATTATAAATTCACAATCGGGTACAGTTTTCTTACCTTTAGTTTCCCAATGTACTGGTTACGTGAGATGCCTCTTGAACACGATCAGTTTCCCGAGCCCCTAGCTTATACCTAGTCACAACCAAGATAAGGAATACCATTAATAATTGTAAAAAGGTTTTCGGATAAGGTTCTAGACTCTGAGACATCGAATTCCACCAAACACGGTAGTAGATTCGATCCCGAGCACCCTAGGTTATGTTCTTGCGCTTAAAAACTCCAAAAGGCCACAAGTGACCTTAAGGGCCGCGGCTCAAGCCCCCCATGCTGCGGCATGGCCCCAACCAGAGGCTCAGCCTCGCCCAAAAACTGACATGGCCCCTACATACCCCATGCCGCAGCCGGCCGTCCATCTCCAGCACTCATCAGCTTCAGAGGACCGCGTCACACCAAGAACTATGCCGTAGCCCGACCCTTTTGAACCCAGACAAACCACAATTTTTAACACCTAAACCTCACTCAAAACCTCCAATAACCATCCCAATAATATACTCCAATTACCACAAACATTCTAGCATGATTTTAGTAACATAACCCAGCAAAAACCTAGTCTAGAAACTCATCACAACACCATTTTAGTTTCTGAAACCCACACACTCAAGAACACTAAAACCAATCAAAAAACTTAGAATTCAAAAACTATATCATAAATTGGAGCTTACCTTCACTGAAGACTCAATCCTCCAAGCAATTACTGAGCTAACACCCAAGCTTTCTGCCTTAATTCAACCTTGAAGTGAATAACCTAAGAACTCTTAGAATCCAACCCCAAAACTACATAATCAATTGATCAAAAATGTAATTCAGTGCTTACCTCAGTTCCTAGTTAGATTCTTAAGATTCCACTGAGTTAATCCTCCAAATCGTCCATTCAATTCTCTGTGTTCCAAGCTAATTTCCTTAGTTTTTCTGTAGTTTTCCTTGAGAGAGGAGAAAAGGGAGAGGGAAGGGTCGGTTCTTGATGTTTCCATCACTTTCTAAGTTTTGTCTATCTATCCTTAAGCAATTAAGTCAATCCCGAGGCTTGGGGTACCGAAAACTTCCCCGAGGGAAAAATGGTAAAATTCCCCAGTATTCCCACCTAAGCTTCGTGAACCTCAAATATATCTCCAATTATTTATTCCTATAACCCGGTAACCCAAATAACCATCTAATACCAAAAATACCGCTTGACTTTCCCCAAGTCAAGTATTAGGTCCCGTTGTGAATTTCCCGCTAACTAGCTCCCTAGAATCGCCTTAAGTCGCATGCTGCAGATTTATCCACATAATAATGTGGTCGTCACAATTATAACATATAATCACATTTACGCCCTCGATGGGCTAAAATTGCTAATATACCCCTTTAAACTAAACAGGGCCTACATGCATACTAATACTCGTAGACATGCATTTCACATATATATTCATATAACCATATAAGCATACTTATCACAAAATCATGCATTAAACCATTTAATTCACACATAAACCAATCGTGCCCTCCCAGCACAACAATCAAGGCCCTTAAGCCTTTTTAGTGATTTTGGGTCGTTACAAACCATCCTTTCAGTCTATACCAGGGCACATCTTAGTCTTTCATGCATCGCCTTACAGTTTCATGTCTTAAGCAAAGACAATATCCTTCACATTGCCCTTCTGTATCCATCCATTGCATAAGGATTCTATTACCATAGGGTGCTAACCAATCCATATTCTATCTTCTGAAAATCTGATATAAAACTATCCATTCAGTCAAACTTTAGGTTCTTATGTCATCCCAATCTTGGGTATAGCTATCTTCGAAGATGCTTCAGGTAGTAATTGACGTGTCTTATTGATCTCACTGCACTTCTCACCCCTCAGGCATTCTTCGGTAATTTCCTTGTGACTTCTGAGTGAATTCCTTCATACGTGATCCCATCACTTTCTATAACGTGACCTTGAATACCTTTAGAGAAATCGAAGCTTACACTTTCTAGCGCCTTACCTAAAGCCCTGCTTCATCAGTCTTAATATTATGAATGCAGTAGTTGTTTAGGTTCTGCCTCTACCTTTGAGTAGACCAACACATTCCTAACCAATTTGAATATGACTCATCCATGTCGATCATGTACTCTCTACTTGTCAAACTTACCTATGTCGTTGAAGCATTAGTCAGTTAAGAACCTTCACTGATAATCCATCACATCTCACTTAGTCCAAGAAATAATTCCTAAAATGTCTCTTCCCCTTGATCCTCGGTTGGTAATAACCAGATCGAAGATCAATTCCTGAGAACATTGTCCTATATTGCAATTGGGAAATTATACCCTTCATCCTTAACAGGCGATGTCGACGAGTCCTACGATATGATGCTCCATCTGAGCCATCCTTAAATCAAATACTTCTTCAACTAAACCATTAATTCTTTCTGTTAAGCAAATATCATTCTCCATGATGTCCCTAATATCGCGTCTATCCATACCCAAAGCCCGTAGCGTACCCAACAACTCCTTGCGCGCCCATCTGAAACCCTACTGGCCAATCCAGTTTCCATTCAATCCAACTAATATATTCCAAGTGACATCTACCCCAATGTGTAGGCATCCCGTACATGCTACAAGGTCCTTCCCTTCCAAATCCAGACATTATTACCATCTCCTGCAATCCATGGTTGTCCTTTATTTAACAAATTAGCTCCTACTCAGGCTCATATCAAAACTCTCATATGATGAGCTCAATCACTTTTACTATAAACCTTTTACCAGTTGTATTCCAATTCTTCTCTTGAAAATTACCAACTCTTCCCCAGCAGGCACTAATATCTCAAGCCCCATTGTATAACAACCTTAAGGCATGTACTTCATATCTAAATCTTTTCTGGGGGATATTCAGCACCGAATTCTTCCAGGTCATTATATAACAAGGAACAAGGACTAACTAGTCAAGCAGTCGCCTCCGAGGAACTATCTTCGAGCTCTAACTGTAACGAGGCAGACCAGTCCTCCCTTCTCTAATCACAGGAAATCTGCCCTAACGTGCTTAGCTATTCCATGTAAAAAAAAACATGCCTTCACTAGGCGTCCTCCCAGACAGCATCTCCCGCATCTAGCGCATACTATATAACTTTACCAGGCCTCATCACAACCCTGACAACTAACCTGTAAACTATAACCCTTCCTGTCAAAACCAGGAGTAGTAGAATTATCAGGGGTCCTTCTTTTCTAGTTACTGGGCATCTGCCCTTACTTGATCTCGCAAATGGGAATACCATTGCCTGAGCTTCCTATCCTACGGTACTCTCGCTTCATATCCCATCTCTTTTGTCTTTAATAACAAGGTCTTCCCTACTATCTGTGCATAGATGAAAATCTCATGCACTGGAGCGACCCTAATGCTCTGGGCCATCCTAGAGTTCAATCCTTAAATAAATCATTCTTCCTAGCCAACATCTGCTTATATCAAATCAGAAATGGGTTGACCAATCCATCAAATTTATTGGCATACTATATCATTATCTTACCATTCTGAACCGAGTTCATAAGCTCATTCAGTTTTCGCAGTTCAAACTGCACCACAGTAGTCTTTTTTATCAAGTCACTGTCTGAATTCCTCCTAATCAATCATGACAACATTCTGGGTCTGGAGTACTATTCCCCACCACATTAGGGCATCCTATTACAGCATACACAAGGTACAACTACTCTACCATGGCTCACCATTCTCATATCTTCACAAAGTTAATCACCCCCATCCACTGATCAATTCCTGAGCAAACCCAAACCTTCCTCAAAACCTAGAGGATAATGCTGCAAATATTGTTCATACGATAACTCTTATCTGTTTCCATCCTCAAGTTGAACCAACACTGGTGCCCAAACTGTCAAGATCTACGAAATAGCATTTCCCTGACGGAATATGCTGTCTCAACAATCTAATCCACTTATTCCAATCTAGCAGCCTTACTCGCATACCAGCAAACATCTACTGCAAATTCCAGGGGCATATGAAGGGTTCCGATCCTAACTATCATCTACAGCCCCAACTCTAACAATACCAGGTCCAATTAACTATCATGAGTACATACATTCTGAATCAGTCCGCAATCACTGACTAAACCCCTCAGCCCTGATGTTCATATCCAAAATCATCCCACCGGAAAATCCAAATACTCACAATATACATATCAAAGCACCAATCTACATTACTCATGCATTAATTATCAAATTCCATTAATACCAAACACATTCATACACATCATGCTATCTCTATACTAACACACAGATAAGGCATAAGGCAAATAACTAACCATGAGTCGAGCTTATCTTTAGCGGTGAGTGTACACGCCCAGCTAGTCTTCAACCTAGACCGCTCTTATACCTAGTTATAATGCCCTGGATAACCAAGACCGTTACACTATGTGCCTAAAATACTTCTTAACCTACTAGGCAAGTCGTTTGAACCTAAATGAGTAATTAAAGACTAAGTCAAGGTCAAGTAATAAAAGATTTGGTCAACAAACAGATTATTTTCTATTAAAATATCGAGTCTGTACACGGGATCCCAAAAATTGGTTAACAAATTTGTATAAGATAAATAGATACAATTTTAGCCGACCTAAGGGGCAAAAATAGGGTGTAGTCCTAGTTCCTCCCAAGCTATCCCGACCGTGGCAATCGAGCAGGTTGCATATGTACACACAGCCCATGAAGCTCTCCAACTCATGGCTGGTCCAGCTATCAACTCCCTTACCTGCACCACGTAGCACCTGTGAGCAGTAAATATAATTCACCAAATTCAACTGACAATAGAATATATGCAACAATCTCAATAAAGGTACTCAGCTTAATCAAGCATAATAAACCTCATAAACCAATACAAATAGTTAAGTGTGAACCACGCTTCTGTTTATCGTGTAATGTCCAGACCCGGTGCCCTTAGGTCGAGTCCACTAGCTTTATGTCTGACCCTAGCATCCTTAGGTCGGGCTGCATACCACACGCTTGCTATCGGCCCTCGGCACCCTTAGGCCGGCCTGCAAACAAATATAATCACATATGCACAATGCATAGCAAGTAATCAATGGCAGGGCATACAAGCATGCCCAATCAGTTGTTCTCAACTACAGATATGTTCATGTTCATAATATATTCATACAAGGGGTTTAAGCCCCAACCACAACTGGGTGCAGTTTTCTTACTTCAGCTCCTGAGCAGCAAGCGTATGTAGGCCCTGAGCACGATCCTTAATTCCTGAGCCCTTACGGTAAAACCTAGTCATAATGTGATAATGGATAACCATAAGATTCTAAACCAATTAAATACTTTGAAAACAAATACTAGCCTTCAGGACCTCGAATTCTACTAAACTAGGTAGTAGAATTCGTCCCGAGCGCTTAGGTTAAAATCCTCAAGCCTCACCAAGCCTAAAACCTTGGCTTCCCCTTTATTTTCCATTTAGAGTCGCAACTTGGCCTTAAGGGTCGTGGCCCGCCCCTTAGACAGAGGCCAGACCCTCCCTATTGGAGGACACGGGCTGAGACTTGCTCTCCCATAAGTCGCAGCGTGCCTAGCAAAACAGAGGCATCCCAACCTCTTCAAGCATGCAAGCCGCGGCGCCTAAAGAACACGGTCGCGACCCGAGGCACCAAACCCAGAAAATCCAGCATTTTCCTATGCGTTTTTCCTAGCCAAACCCATAAGTTTAACCCCAATCATCAGCCCAAACCCATAATTGAACCCAAAGTTCTTATCCTTACAGCCTAAACATTATAACTAGCTTATAAACAAATCCTTACACTTATCCACCACCCAGAATCAGCTTGGAATTCACATCAAATCCTTAATAAAATTCAAAACCCAAGCTAGAACTCTACTCAGCCACAACCTAACTTAATCACATAAATTCTAAAGAAAATTCAGATTGTGAAGCTTACCTCAATGTTGATGTGATCTTCTAAACTAACCTTGAGCAAATTCTAGCCTCAGCTCCCTCAATTCCACAACTTCCACCTCAAAATTCCCAAGAGCCCCCAAAGTACTTCAAAAGGAATAAGGAACTGAATAGAGAGAGAAGAGGAACTGAGAGTATACCGAATGATCTAAAGGTTTCCCCTTGGTTCTACACTACTCAAATTGGTTTAGTGTGTCATCCCTTTAGGCAGTAAATGATACAAATGCCCCTGCCCCTTAACTTACTCTCTAATGCCCTTAAGGGCGACTCAATCTTTTGTCGCAGTTCCCACTAATTCCTCGAGTAGTCCTACAAATTCCCAAGCAATCCCAACATGTCCATTTAATTACCAAATACTTACCCATTACTCAATAAACCTCAAATATACATTAAACTTTCCAAAATACCCCTAGGCTCGCCTTGAGTCGGTTATCAAACCCCACTGTGACTATTCTGCCAATTCGCTCAATAGGATCGCCTCGAGTCGTATACTACAAATATATCCACATAATAATGTGCTCTCAATCATTTACACACATATAATCACATTTATGCTCGCAACGGGCCAATATTACAAATATGTCCTTACTATCAAGAATGGGCCCACATGCATATTTAATACTCATAAACATGCATATAATCATACTCACATTATCATATATATCATGCATGCCACATAGTAACATATTTAATCAGTTAATCAACATACAAATCCCTTTATGCCCTCCAGGCACTGAGCCTTAACAGTAAATTTAGGATGTTACAAATGCAAATTTAAGAATTCCTATTTCTTTTGTGATAGCAGATTGCAATTATAGATAATATTCTTACTATGATTTATAATTCTCTACAATAAGAGTAAGAGGAAGTACAAGTGGTCATTCTCTAAGAACAAGTTCATTGCAGCATAAAGATTAAGTTGGACAATAAGAACTTAAGGACAAACACGGCGTAAAAGACATAAGGTGAAAGTTTAACACCAGTATATCCTAAAGTAGAAGAGTAATCTGAGAATATTGATACAAGTATAAGAATGTCAATGAGAAATAATATCATTTGTACAGTGTTTGTCATAAAGAGATTATGTATTTGACGAGAAAGGCAAGATAAGCAACAGTATGTTAGATTACATGAGATCTTGGACAAGTTTGACACATAAAGACACCTAAAGCCTCATATGATTTTGGTCAAGCAAAGTAGTTATCATAACCACTCCATGTGTTGTGTTATGAACTGTCGGCATCAAAGATGTGACCCGAGTTATGATGATCCGGTATAGATCATAGAGAAATGAATCAAGGGGTTAAGACCCAAGAGGGATTCCACCAATTAAGGTCTCGTAGAGAAACTGCGCGATTAGATGAACAACATAGGAGATGGGGGTATGGTAAAGGGTCATCGACATTGGTTGATAAGTAAATTTTGAGGATGAAATTCATTTAAGGAGGGTAGTTTGTAGTATCCAATAGATATTATTTGCGTTGTAATTTTTTTTTTATTATCCTATTGTGTTTTTTTTTCATTTTATATGATTGTGTGTGTGATCGTGTGTGTGTGTGTGTGTGTGTTTCCTTCTGGTGAGAGAGAGGAGAAGAGCAAGAAGATGAATGCGGTATTGATCATGGAACAAGTGAGAGTTTAAAGATAGTTTCTAATTTTTGAATGGGTGATATTAAATGGTGATTTCAAGAGGATGTCTCTATCAATTTGATTGGTGATTTTGAAAATCATGCATTTAGACTTGATTGATTTTATGTTTAATTTTTTGGAAATCAAATCATGGATGAACATGGTAAAAGCTTGGGACTAGGTTCACCAATTTTTTAATTATGGAGGTTTGTAATCATGTTGGCTAAGGTTGAGAACACATCATAGGTGGAAGAGAGGACTAGAGAGTTCAACACTTGCTTGGAAGGTACCACCTTGTTTTATCGTTTGATAGTTATGTTGGTTTAGATCCATTCTTGGGTTTCAAAATCTATTAACGATTGGAAGTTGGGAATCGTCCTAAAATAGGAAATGCATGGCCCATGCAAGGTAACTTGGAGTTCAAGTAAGAGGATGATAGTGATTATGAGGACCTAAGCTTGGAGTTTTATGCAAGTTGGTGTTTTCTTATGTTTATGAGTAATGTAAATTAAAGTAAAGTTTATTACTTTGATTTTATAAAATATTGTGAAGCAGTCATGCTCTATTGTTTCCAAGGACTCGAGGTAAGGAAGATAGCTAGTTTTCTATATGATGTGCTATGTGGTGTTATATTTATGATGATGGTTGCAGGCACAAGTATTTGGGTAGCTAAGTTTACTATGTATGAATGTTTGGGAGACTTGCCTGAGAATTTGACCAATGTGGTCCCAGGAGGACAATTTTCTCACCCAGCTTTTATTCCATAATACTTGTTGCCTTTAATGTTTATGAATGCCCAAGTTTGACATATATAATGACTGAGAATGCATGTTATGACATTGTGGTGTTTATGCTATGACTAGTTTTATGTTATGTCATACTAAGTTAATGATAGGCTATGATGAGTTTAAATATTGTGTTTTGATAGATTTCGTGCATATTAAGACATCAAAGTGTATGTTAGTGCTATGAAAATTAGAAAGATAGATGAATGGTAAGAGTTAAGTCAATGAATTGGAAATGCTGCAACTTTGTATGAACTAAGGAAGTTATGATTTTATGTAAGTTTCTAAAGTGGTTATGATTATTGGAAATGTTCTTTTTGCATGTTTTTACTTCCTTACTGGGTTCTCGAGCGCACCCCGTTACTTTCCCTCCAGTTTCAGGTATTAGTTGAAATGCATACTTATGCGCACGGCAAGTTGAAGCCCATCCAGATGAAGTATGTATACCGCAAGGACCATATAAACCAGAAATCGATCAAGAACACCACATGTTTATTTTATCTTTCAAAGCATTTTAAATAACTCCAGCATCATCTTAGAAATGTAATTAAGATTTTAAAATAAATTTACTATGTTGCATTAAATGTTTAATTTCAACCTAGATCTAGTATTTTTTGAATGTTTTATTATTAAGGTGATATTGGAAAAAACTAGTATATTGTTATGAATTATGTATTTTCTAAAAGATAGAATATTTGAGCATTACATAAAGTGATCCAATTAAATTCTTTAGGAGTGCATTGATCTAAAAAACAATTGCCCTAACCCTAATTTTATTATGGTTAATTTTACAATTACCATACTTCACATGATGATCAATAATTTTACAAACAAAACAAGTATAATTATAGCCTTTGAATTGTTCATTAACTTTCATCATTGTACTCTTAATATAAATAATAAACTCAAACTCGCAAAAATATGGTAGCAAACACATTTTATTAAAATTCTTGAAATCTACACATTTAGAAATAAGGAATTTGATGATACCATTTGCCTTAAGCATATAATCCCATAGAGTAGTCTAAGCCTTTGTCGATGAATTCTTTGAATCCATAATCACATTCATGTAGAGCATATCTAAATAGAATTTTCTTTGGTCTGTCATGCTTATGTGTTCAACCCGAACCAAATCTTAAAGCAAAGATTTGAGTATTGTAGAAGATGGACAAATTTCTCTTATTGTTGATTATGCAAAACACAAAAAGAGAGTAATTAGAATTAGAGATTTTTATTGTTAGGAATTTATGGCTTACACTTTCTTAAATCAACAATGAATAATGAGAATAATTAAATATTACAAACCCTAGATTCCAATCAAGAACCATAATCAAAGTATGAATGCAAATCTTGAAAAGCAAAGAACCATATCCAAAGTATGAATGTAAATCTTGAAAATAAAAGATTAGGTGATTAAATGATTATAACATGAATTAGAAAGAGAGCTGCTATACGGCCCGATGGAATTATATCCTAATACATGTGTAATTTGTTTAACTAGTCACGTGACATTTATTTACCTATATATTTAAGTTTTTATTCCACCTGTTACTACTTTTTTTTGTTAAGACCACCTGATACTATTTATTGGATTTAGTTTCTTTTTTAAAAAAAATGAAAACTACTTGCTATTATTTTATGGGGTTTCATTTCTTTTTATTACTTTAGTTTTTCCAAAGATCAAAACGACGTTTTTTTATTTTCAGATGCTCATCACTGATCTCTCCTCTTTCAATCGTTAAGAAACTAAATTGTCTCAATAGAAAGAAAAAAAAACTAAGGGGGCTGAAAGTAGCTCACCGGAATAGTGAGGTTGACATGATGCTGAAACTCGCTCACCAGAATTTGTATACAAAGGACAAGGAGCTAAAAAACTTTGGGAAATTCATCAATTATCTAGTGCTCTCAATTGAGGCACTTTTCATTTACCTCTTTTAATTCATATATTTGACCCATTTCTCTCTCTCTCTCTCTCTCTCTCTCTCTCTCTCTATGTTAATGGTTATCTTTGTCTTTCTTCTCCTCTATTTTTTCTGTTTATCCACGTTGAATTTAAGATTTTTTTAAAGTCCAAGTGATTATGCTAACCGTGTTCTTTAAACTACTAATGCATGGATAAATAGATAAAGTCCTTCTGATTGATTCTTCCATCCACACATTCCTCATAATCTTGATAATTTCAGGACTTTAATCTTGTTATTCCTGATAATCTTATTAGTTTAAAGTCCCAAAAGGACTTTAAACTAATAAAGTCCTTCTGATTGATTCTACCATCCACACATTCCTCATAATCTTGATAATTACAGGTTTGAATATTCAATTTTCTATTCTTAATTTTGTCAAGATTTACCTCTTTTAATTCATATATTTGACCCATCTCTCTCTCTCTCTCTCTATGTTAATGGTTATCTCTGTTTTCATCTCCTCTATTTTTTCTGTTTATTCATGTTGAATTTAAGATTTTTTTAAAGTCCAAAATGATTATGCTAACCATGTTCTTTAAACTACTAATGCATGGACAAAGTCTAAAAAATTTGTATTTTCCAATTTGTTTAGAACTACTTTGAATTTCTTTTTTGTCCAAAAATCGTTGAAGTTTTTCATAATCATGGAAAACCATAATCACTTTGTATATCTTTAGTACAATCTTTGCAAAACCAAAGCAAAAAAATATTACAAAACATCTTCACAAGTACTACATTGAACTTCTTTATAATCATGGGCTAAAAATTCAAATTTTAATTCAACAAAATATCAGTGGCATGCAAAAAACGCCTTCTCACATTTGATGATGTCCACTTGTTTGGCTAGAAATCAGATCTCTAGTTTCTTCTAAAAGAAAAAAAATTTAAGTTAACAAGGATATCAACAATAAAAAAATGTATATTTATACATGAGAATAACAAATCTTGCAATGAGAATTTCTATTTTACCTTGTGCGTTGTATATGATATAAGGATTCAAATTATATGATGGTGGGTAATGTAAGTAGGACAAAGGTAAGGTTTGCAAATTTTGTTGGAAACCTAAAATTTGTGTTGTAGGTAAATCATGAGAGATGGACACTTGTGTTTGTACTTCTTCATTATGGAAAAGATTAACAAAGAAAGTTATACAAGTTGCTAGATAAGTAAATAGAAAACATTGTATTAGTAAGTACACAAATGAATTGTTAATTTATACCTGAATGTTCAATTTATCGAATGTACCAACAATATTCTCATTATGTTTGCATCATTCTTCTCTGTTTGTATTCTGTAAAAATATGGACCATTTATGTAAGCTTTGATTTGGTCTAAATATTTTTTCTTGAGACCATATATAACAAGATAATTGCTTTCTTTATTTCTTTTCGGATTCTTTCACCATTTCCTTTGTTGTTCATAATTATTACATTTTCAACCATGGGAACTTTCCTATTTTTAGGCGGATACCCATATCTTCGAACTACAGCAAGAGAACGAGGTTCAATACTTTCATTAATAATTTCATCACGAGGATTCTTGGTAGGATAACCTAGAGTGATAAAAAAATCAGGTACACAATTAGCCTCATTTGTAGCTAAGTTTATTTCAAAGCCATGTACACATTCCAAAATATTTTAAACTTTTCATTAGAGACAATAGCCCAATTTGCCACGTTGTCAAACTTCTTTTGGAGCTCATGATATCGTTGCACTTCAGGATTTCTATGTAACTCGTCATAAACAAGTTTAATCTTTGTAGGGCACCTTCTTATATAATTTCCTACCGTGATAAAATATAGTTCATTAGAACATTTGAAACTCCCATTCTTATGAGAATTGAGATTGCATGCTTACATAGAATTTCTTTAAATTCAAACAATTGACAAGCACATTGAAATTGGAAATTTTCCTTATTGTAAAGAACTGTGAAAATAACTTCTTTGCTTTATAAAAAAAAACAACCTCACATACATTGAATAACCCAAAACTTTCATCAACACAAGAAACAACACAATAAATCTTTTGAACTAACTCTTTTTGAAATTCTGTAAACTTTGTATTTATGTAGGCTGCTTGAAATTTCTTTTCTATTGCAAAATGAATCACACATGGAATCAACGTACTAAAAGATTGAAAATCAGCTCGATTCTCCTTCTCAATCTTGTCTCTTAAAGCACTACCATATTGTTAAAAAAAAAAAAAAAAATCTTAAGTATTGTCTTTGAGTTGACATATCCATAAAAAAAAATGTATTCATTCTCTCACTACGTTAAGTAGTTTAACATTCCATCCCAGGATGTGTCTTTGATAAAATTAGAAACCTAACGATTTATTTCTCCATATAAGCCATTTAACCATGCATTTTCATGAAGACCAAAATCGTTGATGAATAAACACCATGTTATTTCAAATTATTCCTTAGTGAAAGAATTATAAACACAATTTTCAATGTTTTTTAAATTGGCTTATATGATTGATAACCACTTAACTTCTCATGAATCTTTTACATTATGTGCCAAAGACACCAACAATGTCGACTTTAGGGAAACACAACCTCAATTGCATTTTTCATTGTTTTAGCTTGGTCAGTTATTACGGCTTTCGGGGCACATCCAGACATACATGCAAGCCATGCCTCAAACAACCAAATAAATGTTTTAGTAGTCTCACTTGATAGCAATCCACACCCTAACAAAACTGACTGACCATGGTGATTTACTCAAACAAAAGGCGCAAAGGGTGTATCATACTTGTGTGTTGGATAAGTAGTGTCAAATGAATCCACATCACCAAATTCTTCATATATTGCTCTACTCCTTCCATCAGCCTGAAATACAGCTTTGTTTCTTGAATTATTATTTAAATCCATTTTATAGAAAAAGCTTTATTTCTTAGATTACATTCGAACAAAATATTGATAAATTGCTTCAGCATATCAAATCCCAAGTCATAATCATCTTGCTTTCCCAATAAGATTTCTACAATCCTTCTCTAAGAATGGAACATTATCATGACCATCAACTTCAACCACAAATGATTGAAAATTATTTACTACACTTATTCTCGCTTGATCATTTAGTTCAAGTTTTCTTTGAGCACCAAGACTTATCTCCCTATTGCACAAATAAAATAGTGACTTTTGAGGACTTAATCCATGGTTATGCTCAAGCATAATTGAATTAATCTTACATTTTCCATTTTCAAGAATGGTACCATTAATATTGACCTTACATTCCACTCTTGTTAAAGGATTTGGATTAAGACAATTTTGCATATGTGATGCAGATTTTCCAGTTTGAGAACACGACAAAGTCAAAATCCTTATTTTTCTATCTTCTGAAGCACACGTTATTTTCTTTTTTATTCCAAAACCCTCTTTTTTCCCATATACTCTATATTACTCATAAAGATCATTAAATGAGATAAAATACATTCCAAATTCAGGAGCTTTTAAAATTTTCTGAACACTTTCCTATATCCTTCGCTTTTTACATATCTAAATTTCTTTCACTTTTCCCTTTTGCAAAATCCATGTCCATATATACTTCTTCCATATATTAGTTCCACCTAAAATATATAAGTAACAAATCTCTAAATCATTGTGAACTAAATATATACATATATACATATATATAAACACACTACAATGAGAAAATTTTGAAGAAACATATTCCTAATTCCTTAATTTTTTATTTTTGTCAACTTTATAATGAAAACAAATCATGGAGGTTCAATTTATGCAAATGAAATTTATTTTTATCCTATTTGTAGTTTAGGAGACTAATCATTTATGTCGATAAAGATCATTATAAATCTTTTCCAAAAAAGAAGATCATTATAAACATATATGCCGATTAAAGAAAAGAAAAAGAAGTAAAAAATAAATAAATGCGGTGATAATATCACACATAATTTTCTCAAAACTTATTAACAACACATGTAGAGAATGATAAGTATTAGTGATCCTATGTGAATATCTACATATTGTTGATGATAATGAGGTCTCTAAGTAGATATATGTTCTTTTCTTGAAAATGTAATGGAAGGTCACTTTTGGTAAAGTAAATATACAATATGGTATTTTTTTATTATTATTATTATTATTATTTGTAACGCCCCAACTTACTAAGGGTTACTTACGTGATATAAAATACTTACTTTAATCCAAAAGACTATAAGTTTACTTTATTTAAATTAAAAGAAAGTAAAATATCATTCAAACAGTGTTATTCAAAAGAAAATGGAGACTCTGGAATCTCATAGTTATTTTACAACAAAATACTTGATAAAAACATAAAATAAGACAGCCATTGGTTTGACCCATAGTCACATTGACCAAGAAGAGCTATATAGGACACATCCCTCTAGCCCAAAAGATAACCAATTCATAAACACGTGAAAGTCAATCACAATCATAATACATATTGACATAATCATAATGCATATTTCAACGTAATACAATGCAGCATATGCATCTCATTATAATTCAACAATACCGCTCTTGCAACGGCTCACTGCCTTTGTGATGACCCCTTGAGTCCGTACACTCAAGTTAAATCAACATGCATATACAAGCATGTCTATATAGTTCGTACATTCATAAATCATCATAATATAAATACATAATAGCACTCATGCTCATAACAGTCCATACATGAATATATCCAAACATGTATCATGACAAAAACCAAAGCTTATTGTTAACCATACTATCATAATAAGAATAATGTCAAGCGTAATTTAATAAGCAATAACGAATACCAAACATACTCTCTGCATGCAGGTGTTCACTCTTCTTATCTGAATTCCAGCAATTCAGTTGATAAAATGACCCAAGTGTGACTTCTTCAAGTGTCTCTAGCCCAACCTAAAAAAAATGTAGATAAGAGCATGCCTTAATCATCTTCCTAATCATGTGTACTTATTATTTTTCAAACAATTAATCAATGGATTCTAGAGTGGTCGAGACTATATATAGATAAGAGCATGCATAAATCTCTCCAAAAACTGGTAAAAAGGTAAATCCAATTGTACAGACATTAAATTTAAAAATCGAAGATCAAGCTTAAGTAACGACCAACACAATAGTTAAGCCCACAATTCATGTTGAATTCATCAATTTCCCAGAAGTAGTCTCATCTCAATCAGAAGTTTTATCATCGACAAACGACTTTCAACACAACCATGCTTATGACAAACTAAAACAAATGACACTAAAAACAAATAAACAACACAAACACAGATAACAACTAAGGAAATGACAAATAGAAAGAAAAAAAAACACACACACACACACAGAGTTTTTCCTTCCCCCACACTTAATTTAAGCATCGTCCTCAAAGCATATATTAACTAAAAAATCAATGGAAAATAAAAAGATAAGGGTAAGAAAAACTCCTGCAAGTGCTTTGTTTAACGTCGTTAACTCAACTAAATGATGTGGTCATAATTTTTATGGTGGGTCAGTTAACAAAACCTTCTTCATCTTGTACTTATCAATAGAATTCAACAGATAAAACTATATAACTTCACCATCACATTTCTTTATAATTACCATGCTTTGACATCCAACGTTGTACTTGTAATCAGTAGGAATGGCCTCCCAAATTGAACCTGCACCAAAACTGTAACGTCCTAAATAGTCAAGACCGTTACATTGTGTGTTAAAAATAGTGCTTAACTCGTAAAGCAAGTCCTTTGGACTTAAAAATATAATTAGGGTTAAATCACATTTTAGGTATTAAAAGTTTTTGTCAAAAGTTGAACTTTTCATTAAAAGGGGTTAAATAGTTACAAGGGATCCCAAAAGTATCTAATAAAATACAAGTTTATCAAAATTATAGACTTTGCTGACCTAAGCGGCAAATTTTCAACTAATGACTCCTGCTCTTCAAAATATCTCGACTGTGGCGGCCGAGCAGGTTGAGTATGTACACAACACCCCTATAGCTCTCCAATTCATGGTTGTGTCAGCTTTCCTTTGCCCTTACCTACACCACGAAGCACCCATGAGCTAAGGTCCGACAAGAAACCCCCAAGCAGATCATATAGATATTCTGATAAACATTAACATGTATTGCATACTCTATAACTACAACTGGTTCACATAGATTTTCCAAACAATATACGACTCATGTCAAGTAGATGGATGTCACATCTTCACAATGGCCCCACCACTATGGTGGATATCGTATTCACGTTATGGCCCCGCCACTATGGCATACATTACGCATGTAATGCCGATAACGACCTCCCGACCGAGTGATTAGTACAAACAGGTATGAAAGCATAGATTCAAACAAAGCAGACATTCAACTATAAACAGATTCATGACACGACAATTCTCGTGCCCTATAATTAGGGTGCATGCCCTACACTCGGTGCAACTATCTATTTTATTACCTCAAGTCCTCAGCGATAGGGTGAAGCAACAACGAGCACGATCCTCTCCTTTTTGAGCATTGCGATACCCCTAACCACAACATATTAATGGATATCCATCAAGAACTAAACCAATTAAGTGCTATGAGATTGAGTCCTAGCCTCCAAGACCTCGAATTCTACTAAACCGGGTAGTAGAATCCTTCCTGAGCCCTTAGGTTTGAGTCCTCGCAACTCAAAACCTTATTTAGCCAATTTTTCCAATTAGAGCCACGACCCGCCCCTGAAGAGCAACGGCGCGCCTCTGGTTAGAGAGCCCTGAACCACAAGGGCACGGGACACACGCCACGATGCTGCCTACCAGGCGCCAAGGTGATTCATGGGAATCCCCAACGCCTCTGAGTTCATGCGGGTCATGACACTCCAAGAACAGCGTTGCCTGCAACCCTGCGAACCCAAAAATTTTGCAATTCTAGAAGTCGCAAACTGACCCAAAATCCAACCAAACCCACTCTCAACCCAATTTCGACCATCAGAACAACACCAACAACATAGAAACATAAAATACAACCATCAAAACCCTTTAAAACACAACCAAACTCAAACCCCAAGGATTTCATCAAAACACTAAAAACCAAAGCTAAAAGCTCTGAAAACTAAGATTACCTCCTAGAATTCAAACTCCCCACTGGATTCCCAAATCTTGGCAGCTTTTAATCCTCAAGAACAAACTTCTAATTCCATGCAAATATCACTTCTAGTCTTTAGCCTTCAAGGACTTTCTTCACCCTTTGAGAGAGACTTTCCAAGAGAGAGAGAGAAAATGCAATGGTTTGAGCTAATAAGCTCATCACTTGGCCTATTCCCAGCCTAATGATCCCAAAAGACCAAATTACCCCTTTCCCAAACCGTAGCTCTTTAATGCCCACAGGGGCAAAATAGTAATTTGACACCACTTCCCCGCTAAACCTCAAATTTCACTTAAGGTTTCCAATTGATCCCAGTAATCTTCCAAACACCAATATTTTCCCTCAGTTATAACTGATACTCCAATACCCCCCCCCCCCCCGATAATTAACCAAATTACTAAAATACCCCTAAGCACACCCCGAGCCGAGTATAAATCCCCGACGTGAATTTTTCACCAGATTGCTCATTAGGATCGCCTCGTGCCACACATCTCAAATATATCCACATAATACTGTGGTCCTACTCACAAAGCACATATAATTACAGATATTCCCTTAGCGGGTAAAAATTACAAAAATGTCATTTTTAACAAAAACAAGCCTATATGCATATTTAATACACTTAAACATGCAAAAGTAGTCATATCATAACATAACTCATAAATTTTACACATATAATGTAACGACCTGGATTTTCAAGACTCGATAATGTGGAAATATAAATGTTTTCATTTAACAAAATGTCTCAAAAACCCGTATAAAAAAAAACTTTTTAAAAAGTCGTATGGCCATACTTAACATTTAGTTTCAACATATTTTATAAAGAGTAGAGTGAGCCTAGTTTAGGAAAATTACACAACATTTCCAAAAATAAAACGGCTTCCCAAAAGGTCGGTCCACATGTACATTTGCAAGGAAGAATCCAGCGCTCACTGCTCTGCCTTGCCCTTGCTCTTACCTACAACATGAAACAACTAGGTAAGCAAAAACGCTTAGTAAGATCAACTTTCAAACAAAGCATGTAGAGAATTAGGGTTCCGGACCCATCCGGACCCTAAACAATCAATTTCAAGAACGCTAAAGCGTCCTGGCAAACTTATGGTCATGCCTGATAACCAATGATAAATTAATTCGTAACTAGATAAAAATCCTGCACTCAGAAAAATCCCAGAACAAGTAGATATATTATATCACAACTATATCTTATCAACAATTATATCCCTGCACTCAGAAAATCCCAGAGCAAGCAGATATATTATATCACAACTATATCTTATCAACAATTATATCCCTGCACTCAGAAAATCCCAGAGCAAGCAGATATATTATATCACAACTATATCTTATCAACAATTATATCCCTGCACTCAGAAAATCCCAGAGCAAGCAGATATATTATATCACCAAATAATTCGAGACCAACGCTCGACAATTTCCAACAATTCATGCGTAACGCGCCCTCCAACATAATTGCTAATCTGTAAAAGAGAACTGAGTCCCCACACTAAGATCTAGCCAATAAATATTCTCATCAAGGGTAACTATCGTGTTACTTAGGGCATCGCTACATATTCAAGAGTGTAATCCAATTTACACGGTTTTATGGAGACTTCTATGTTAATCAGTGGTGCTGGTGAGAAGCTGCCCCTAGGGTGTTCAACCTCACTCTATCTTGGCAACCCCTAGTATCTCTAGGCACTCTCACGGAATGGCCAATATTCACGGCTGCTATCCGGGAATAACTTATCAGAGCACTTGCTCGGATTCTAACCGTCCAATGATTAAGTAAGCATGAGGGCCCCTAGGTCCCATTTATCTTGGCGCCCCTAGGTTTAACCAGCTTATCCTCATCTCATGGCCACTCGTCTCGGTAATGAACCGGACATAAATAAAATCAAGCAGTGTGACGGGGATCAACCCTCTAGGATATGACGGACTTCTGCCGTTCATATTTTCTAAATCAGCACTCACTAGACTAACGTCTCTAAGCAACTTTCTATGACAGCCTATGTATATGCATGTATCCCTATACTAACATACAAGACAATAATCATTTCATGTTGCAGCCATACAATATAAGTTGACTTACTTGGAGTCCTTAGCGCTCAGCAAGTTTTCACCCTCCAACGTTCAGTCCAGTTACGCTTAGCCAATACTGTAGTTATCCATACAGTATACTCGGATTAATTATGGCACTCATAATTCATTATTATTATTTTGGGCAGTTTGGTCCTTTTAATAAAAGTCATTTGTAAGGATTTACAATCCTTATTTGGTTTTAAACTTATTAAGGAAAGTTATACAAAATATTCGAGACTAAACCTTAAGTCTCGGGGAGACCTATCCTAAGGTCTCGATACCTAGGCTCGGGTATCACAATGGTATTTCCCACAATCCGCTAAAAATCTTATTCTTTCCAGGTATCGCTATTAACTCGCACTTTCGACTAGTCGGTTAAAATATGTAAGATTTTAGCCGGTATTATATCCAGAAAATACAAATAAATTCCTTAATTATTTTTAAAGAAAATAAACTCTTTAAATTTTCCTTTTATTTTTCTTAAGGTTTTAATATCTAAAAACCGTTTTAAGAAAATTCCCTAATTTGTCTTAATTAGGAAAACCGTTATAAATTTCTCATCTTGACTAATTAATTTTCCAAAAGCAATTAATCAGTTTTACTTACTAGGAAAATAATTTATTTAATTATTTTTCTCAAAATATAGGGTTTTAATCCCTCTTTTAATTTATTAACTATTAATAAATTAAATCTCTTATTTTTAGAAAGAATAAAAACTCTTTAATAAAAATAATTCATTTAAACTCAAAGGGTAAATTTTAGTGAAAATATGATTTCAAGACTTACCATTTTATATCTTGAAATAAACAAAATTTTACTTTTTACCTTATGTTCCAAAATCTCATTTTTACACTAAGTGTGAAAAACCTATTTTTCACATTTTTAACTACATACTTCGTTAGTTCATAACTTGAAATTTACTTACCCAATTGTTACCAAAATTTTCCAATTCCATTTTTGTTATGCCATTTAGGTCTTTGAAAAATCTTAGGTCAAAATGAGCATTTTTTATTGGTGAAATCATTTTCCAACAATGAGGTAAAAATGACATTATTTTCAAGTCCTTATTTTTTCCAAACTTTGACAGTTAATAAATTTCAAACCGTTCAATATTTTCTTACCAAATTTTACAGTGGAATAATAGGTTATGCAAGTAATATGTCAACAAAATTTTAGAAAAAACTGGGTTCATTTGACCTATACAATGGCTGTCCAAACTTGGTTCCAAAAATAAGAATACGAAAAAACAGTTTTTTACCTAATCTTTGAAATAGCATAACTTACTCATTTCTAAACATTTTTTTGTGTTTCAAAAGCTCAATTTTATGTACTCAATCTCAACAACATCACAGTACAATTTAATTTTACAAAAACAATATACAGTGGCTGCTTGACCCCTTGGAAGTCACAGCTCAAAACATGTTTTGTTTTAGGGTATCCTACAAAACCCTTGGGGGTTTTGGTTCCCATTTTCAAAAATCAATACTCATGCATCATAAAAATTATTAAACAACTACCATAACCTTATTACATCATCAACAAGAAACTCTAAGCATTAGATATACAAAATAATGCTTAAAACTAAAAACCCTACAACAAAATCATCAAAAGTAAACTTTTTACCTCTTTGGTGTTCTTGCTTAAGGTTTGGACCTTCCTATAAGCTTTGACTCCTTCAAAACCTTTCAAAAACCCTAACAAACTTCCCCCAACAACATAGTCAATTAGCTATTTGAAACTCTATGCTTAAAACTTTACAAAAGTCTAGATTAATGAAACTTTACCTTAGGGAAAACCCTTCCTAGACCAAGACTTAGCTTCCAAGTTTCTTTGGTGTTCTTGGGGTTGCAAATGGAGAGAACACTTGAGAGAGTCTTCAAAAATCAGATGAGAGTGAATGAGGGAGGGAGAGTGGTCGGATTTGGGGGTTAGAATGGCTCACACAACTCTTCAAAATATCACAAAACACTTGAGTGCTTTTCTACCCACTTGCCCACTTGACTTCTTACACCTTTTTCACTCTCATTAAGTTTTAATCACCAAACTTACTATTAATTAATTAAATTAAATGTCTCTCATATTTAATTTAATTAACCACAAAATAAAATTTAACCTAAGGTCCATTCATGGAATAAAATTCCCCATTTCGGCAAAATTAGGCATTTACCACAAAATGCCTTAAAATTTCCATTTTCTTTTAGGTTTATTATTTTTGACCAAACTTTAACTTTTATGAATGTATTTTATGCTCAAAATATAATTGCCATGATTTTTCATTTTATTTTCCGAGATTTTTACCCGATCAGGGTTTTCGTGTCGGTCCAGGACCGAAAGTCTTATCTTGACTTTTAAAATCACAAAATTCATATTTTGGCTAGCAATAACTCATGGAATACTTACAAACAAAATATAATATTATTTAAAATAATATTCTTAACCCGGGGGAAAAATCCCGACCCGAGTCGTTTAAAGGTACCCAAAAACGTAGGATGTTACATATAATCACAATTAAATCGTATTAAAACATAAACATCCAATTATGCCCTCTTGGCACAATAATCAAGGCACTAAGCCTTATTAGCAAATTTGGGACGTTAGAAAAACATCTTCAACTACCCTTAGGGGATAAGCATTAGTGTGATTAGCCAATCGAATAATAACACTAGTTTCTTTTAATAACCCTAGATTTAAAGAAGCAAAGATAGAATATTATCGATGACGAAACCTGGTTTTACTGATGATGCATGGAATTGTAAAATTCTCAGGATCCTAGCACTTGGGTGGAAACTTCCTTTGAAGAAAAACAGAGACATTCTCCCACACACTTATCTTTTTATCACCCTTAAGTTTCCTTTTATTTGTGCACAACTGTAGAGTCCCAAAATGTTTACTTAGTTAGCTAGATAGTAGTAGTTGTAGTATTTTAGATTTCGTGGATTTTGGTTCAAACCGGGACTTAGTTGGAAACTCCTAGCAATAGTTATGGATTTTATAAGTTTAACCTATAGTTTAAGAATATTAATTATATCATAAGGTTTCTTTAATATTGCTGGTCACAAATATTATATTTATTATAACCTAAGGTTTAGATAAAGCCAATTGGAATATGACACTTGTCATAAGCATAATGTGGATGCTAAAAAATCTACGTTTTTAAAAGGTCCAAAACACATGCTAAGGTCCCATAAATGCTTAAGTACATACCTGTGCCTACACCCCTAGGTGTGTATTGATAAACATTATTGAATGAAACCCCAACAGGTGTGCCGCACAGGGCCCTCGTCCCGTGCCTTGCGCCACGACCAGGCCAGCGCCTCGCGCACCCGTGGCTGCCCAAGTGGCCTCGCGCCTCGCCCAGGTCAGTGCCTCGCACGCTCATGGCTGTCTAGGTGGCCTCGCGCCATGCCCAGGCCAGCGCCTCGCGCGCCCATGACTGCCCAAGTGGCCTCGTGCCTCGCCCAGGCCAGCACCTCACGCACCTGTGGCTACCTAGGTGGCCTCCCACCTCGCCCAGGCCCGCACCTCACGCACCTGTGGCTGCCTAGGTGGCCTCGCACCACGCCCAGGCCAGTGCCTCACACGCCCGTGGCTACCCAAGTGGCCTCATGCACCCTTGGCTGCCCAGGTGGCCTCGCACCATGCCCAGGCCAATGCCTCGCGCGCCCGTGGCTGCTCTGGTGGCCTCGCAGCATGCCCAGGCTAGCGCCTCGTGCGCCTGTGGCTGCCCAAGTGGCCTCACGCCTCGCCCAGGACAGCGCCTCGTGCGCTCGTGGCTGCCCAAGTGGCATCGCGCCACGCCCAGGCCAATGCCTCGTGCGCCGTGGCTGCCCAAGTGGCCTCGCACCGCACCCAGGCCAGCGCCTCGCGTGCCCATGGCTGCCCAAGCGGCCTTGTGCCTCGCCCAAGTCAACACCTCGTGCACTGGTGGTTGCCCAGGTGGCCTCGCGCTACGCCCTGGCCAGCGCCTCCCATGCCATGGTTGCCCAAGTGGCCTCGCGCCACGCCCAGGCCAGCGCCTCACGCGCCTGTGGCTGCCCAAGTGGCCTCGCGCTTCGCCCAGGCCAGCACCTCGCGCGTCCGTGGCTGGCTAGGTGGCCTCGCACCACACCTAGGCCAATGTCTTGTGCACCCGTGGCTGCCCAGGTGGCCTCGCGCCATGCCCAGGCCAGCACCTCGCGCGCCCGTGGCTGCCCAGATGGCCTTGCACCATGCCCAGGCCAGCGCCTCGCGCGCCCGTGGCTACCCATGTGGTCTCGTGCCACGCCCAGGCCAGCGCCTCGCGCACCCGTGGCTGCCTAAGTGGCCTTGCGCCTGGCACCTCAAGATGATGTGTCCTATGAGGACCTGTGGAAACTCCAACGTTTACAAGTAAAAGGAACAAGTATAATTCAAAAAGATCGTACAAGTACAGAGCTTATACGGGGTACGAACTTTAAGACCCCGTATGTCTGATCCAAATACTCATGCCAGACAAGTAGTGGGAGTACTAGGAGAGGGAACATGGCCTGTATGCTTATAACCAGATGTCAGAGTAGACACCACCACCAACACCACTACGCCTGGTGCCACTCCTCTGACATTCATACTAAATAAGTAGTGGAGACATCTCTACGGAATCTAACCATGTATAGGATCCAACACCACTACTCCTGAGACCACTCTCCTGACAATGTACTTGTTTACCATCTGGTCCCCTGGACCACAATGTATCAGGGGCCATTAGAGCCCACTATAAAAGGAATCCCACTTCCACATGGAAAGGGGTTGGAAAGAATACTGTAGCTGGACACAAAAGAGAAATACAAGTTTTTTCCTCCATTTTTCTTTTGCAACTATTTTTTATGTTTCTATTTAGATTTTTGAAGTTCTTTATTCATAAGCACCACACTTTGATTTTTCTAACTTAACTTCGTTGACGAGTTCTCACCGTCAACAGTTTGGCGCCATCTATGGGAGAATAAGTGTCAAGCCATTGTTCTTCTGTCGATTCCGATAAGAAAGAGATGCCATGACGTTCGAAGCGATTGAGAGAGCCGCGAGAGGTGGAGGTACATCTCGACGGGGATCAGCTAAAAGCCTCTATGAAGGATCCTCCTCCACCTGCGAACGTGGAGGCCCCAAAGGAGCCTGTGGTTCATGGAGATGAAATGGAAGCCTCATCCCCGACAGTCCCACCTGAGGAGGATCGTCCAAGGCCAATGGCTGCCCCAGCAGGGGATGCCGGTGAGTTCCTGCCTCCAAGGCCGCCGCAGGTGCCAAACTCCGACCGGCAGGATCCAGGCCCATCGGCGCGCAGACTTGACAAGCACCCTCGGGTCCACTCCATGAGCTCGAGTTCTAGATCTCGATTCTACGAAGACGAGATACATGAACTTCACCGTAAGAACCAAAGGCTAGAAACCACCCTAGAAAACATGTAAGAGGTGTTAAATGGCCTGTTGCAAGGGAGATCAAACGCAACACTCCCTAAACGAAAAGAGAGAGGTCAAGAAGGAGCAGAAACCACCATCTCAGTAGACAACGAAAGGACTCGACTCTCCACGAGTAACACCCCCCGAACGAAGTAGCACAAACATCCCGGACCACCGAAGTAGCCCCAGAGACCAGCCAAAGACCAACGCTGGCCCTCGTAACGATGTCGAAGTCACCTCAAGGAGAACACCCTCAGATTTACGAGAGGAACTCAACAAAAAGAGGGCGGGTAAAAGGACCATGCCTCCTATGGCGCCCAGGGTTGGCAAAGGAAAGGGAGATCCTGACCCATCCACGCTGAGGGACTCCTTGAACAAGAGGAGACAAGACCTAGATACATAAATGAAGAGCCTACGAAGCAAAATCATCACCGCCTCTGGAGGAGAAGCCATTGAGGATGAGTTCGACCATGAGTCGCCCTTCATCAAGGAAATCCAAGCCATTCGGCTCCCAGCCAACTTCAAGGAGCCCCATATGACCCCATATAAAGGAAGCACAGATCCTAAATACCATATGGATGCATTTAACGACCTGATGAAGTTAAGGGGGATTTGTAGTGGGGCCAAATACCATTGCTTCGCTGTCACATTGAAAGGGCCTGTGTACAAATGGTTCAAAAGACTTAGACCAGGGTCCATGAGATCTTGGCAGCAATTTTTTGATGAACTTCTCCAGCAAAACCACGCTGTGCGGGACTACACGATGCCAGGCACCAGCCTCGCTAACGTGAAGCAAGGAGAAAATGAAAGTCTAAAGCGCTACATTCATAGGTTCAATATGGAGGCGGCCAAAGTAGGGAGTTTGACCCGTAGAAAGCTAAAAATGGCCATCACAGCCGGAGTACGCCCGGGAAGCAAGTTATGGGATAACATGCTCAAGAGGGAGGATACAGATTTTGAAGACTTCTACGAGCGAGCGCAGAAATATATTCACGTGGAGGATGGCCATGAAAGCATGAAGGCCAGAAAAGGCCAGTCGCCACCAAAACCCTCAATCCGAGAAAGCAAAAGTGGTGCAAAGAAGAAGAGGGTATATGAAGGAACGAGAGATGACCGACCCCGAAAGCATCAGTGCATTGATGAGCGCAGACAGAACCCCTATACCTTTTATACTGACCTCACCCACGCTAGAGAACATATCTTCGTCATGAATGAAAACCAGGTCCCTTTCAGAAGACCCCCGCCAATGAAAAAAGACCGGTCCAAAAGAGAGCCCAGCAAATATTGCCAGTATCACAAAGATATCTGCCACACCACTACGGAATGCAACCATTTAAAAGTAGAAATCGAGGAGCTTATACGCAGATGACATTTGGGCAGATATGTCCGCAAGGAGAGCCAAAGGCCGGAAGAAGGAGCATCCTTGTCGCGGGCATGAGAGGTGGCCTCGGAAGTACAAGGAGAGGTCAGGACCATCTTTGGAGGGCTAGGATTCGGGGGAAAATCAAGGAAGGGGCGAGATAAATATGCTAGGGAGGCCAAACGAAGTCTACCACCGTGCGTCTTAAGTCTGGAGCAACGCCCCCCGAAGAGTTTTAAGGGTGAAAATGACTCAATAACCTTCACTGAGGAAGACGCCCGAGGTGTACATTTCCCTCATAATGACCCCCTAGTGTTGACTGTCCTACTCGCAAACATGAGGGTGCATTGGGTCTTGGTGGATAACAGAAGCTCTGTGGACATCTTATATCGCCCAGCTTTGGAGAAGATGGGACTAAACATCCAGCACCTAAAGCCTTGCAGTACCTCCTTGTACGAATTTACAGGAAATTCAATACAGCCCCTATGGGCGATCGAGTTAGCCCTCACTATGGGAGAACAGCCCAGAAAAACCACCATAATGGAAAACTTTGTTGTGGCAGATTGCACCTTAGCCTTTAATGTGGTATTAGGGAGACCTTCCCTAAGAGAATTGAAGGCGATAACTTCTGTGTACCACTGAGCTATGAAATTCCCAACTCCCGGGGGAATAACATGCATGAAAGGAGAGCAGAAGGAAGCGAGGGAATGCTATAACACATCCCTCTGCATGGCCACAAAGCCATCGGCGCCTATGGAAATGATTGTGCATGAAGGCGCGAACCCACATGAGTTAGACCCACAAGTCGCAGAAGAACCTAGAGCTGAACTGGTTGAAGAGTTGGAAGAAGTCACAGTCATGAATGAGCCGTTGAGAAAGTTAAAGGTAGGGAAACACCTTATGGGTGATGTGAAGGAGAAGCTAGTAGAATTCTTGAAAGCCAACCTCGACGTATTCGCCTGGAGTCACGAGGACATGGTGGGGATAGACCCAGCGGTCATGTGCCACCACCTAAACATCAACCCAAAAGCAAGGCCCGTGAGGCAGAAAAGGAGAGCGTTGGACCCAGAGAGATACACATCCCTAAAAGAGGAGGTTGACAAGTTGAAGGCAAATGGGTTTATCCGAGATGCATTTTACCCACTATGGGTATCAAACCCAATGCTAGTCCCGAAGCCTAACAGATAGTGGAGGACTTGTGTGGACTTTACTAACCTCAATAAGGCTTGCCCTAAGGACAGATTCCCGCTTCCTAGGATAGACCAGTTAGTAGACGTCACAGCGGGGCATGAACTACTTAGCTTCATGGATGCATATTCCGGGTACAACCAAATACTCATGAACCCGGCTGATGAAGAGCACACTTCGTTCATAACAGACAAGGGGTTGTATTGCTACAAAGTGATGCCTTTTGGTTTAAAAAATACAGGTGTTACTTATCAAAGGCTGGTGAACAAAATATCTACAAATCAAATAGGAAGGAATATGGAAGTATACATGGACAATATGCTGGTTAAGACAAAGAAGGCGGGAGAGCTCACCAATGATCTCATGGAAATGTTCGACACCCTTCGAAAGTTTAGAATGAAGCTGTTGACGGTGAGAACTCGTCAACTAAGTTAAGTTAGAAAAATTGCAACGTAGAGATTAACAAAAGAAAAGCTTTAGAAATCTAAGTAGAAACTCCAAAGATAATTGCAGAGGAAAAATGGTGAAATTAGTTTGTATTGATTATGGTGCACTGCTATAGTAATTTTTCCAACCCTTTCAATGTTGAAGAGGGGTTCCCTTTATAGGGGGCTCTAATGGCCCCTGATACATTGTGGTCCAGGGGACCAGATTGTACACTAGTACATTATCAGGAGAGTGGTATCAGATGTAGTGGTGTTGGCTCTAGTACATGGTCAGAGTTTGTGGGAACACCTCATCTTTTGTACACGATTATGCCTCCACTACTTGCCTTGTATGGATGTCAGAGATGGGCTGGTGAGGATCACAACAAGTACCTCATTTGTACGACCACTACCTGTTTGGCACGAATATTATGTCCGTACTCTGACTCCTTCTGACTTTGCATGAATCACTATGAGGGTCATGGACATCCGTGTATAGTGAGATCCTTATGGCCTTGGCTGGTACTCGTGCATGTTGGGTACCCTCGCATTGCAAGGCTCTCGGGTATCTCGGGGCATCTTCATTAAGGCCTCCTATGAGACATGGGTTGTGGGCAAAAATACTGGGTCGCTTGGATTGCCTGAGGCTAATGAGGGTAAGCCTCCATATTTTCTCTTGGTGGAATTTGAGCATCCACACTTGCCCCCCAGTCTAGGAGAGGACCTTTAGGAGCTTTGGTAGACTATTCTCTTTAATTCCTATAATTAGGCCTTCATGCAAGGCTTATTATTTACACCTTACTTCCTTAGCTTAGTGGTACTTAGACCCTTGCTCCTTTCAAGAGGTAAGGGTTCAATCCCCCACAACCTCACTTTTGCTATAGTTTTTTTATTTTTTTAAATGAGCTAATTTTTGGTCTATTTATGTCCCTTCATATATTTGAAGGCTAACACATCTTTTCTGTCTATTTTTGCAGACGCATACTTTCGACCACGTGCCTCTATTTGACCGTGACGATGCTTTTGGCCCTCGACCTCCTTTTGACCACAACAGCGCCCCATTTTACCTGCTTGAGGTATATTTTCTTTTTCCCTCATGTTCCTTGGGTCCAAATTAGCATTACTCGGGATGGGGTACTTTGGCCTGAGCTTGCCGTGAGTTAGCCCAGTTGCATGCCCCCTTGTTTATACCCCGTACTGGATCATTTAGGGCGTTTGCATCTAGAGGTTTTAAGCCCATTCCTTTGTGTTTTGTAGCAATCCTCTCATTTATACGTGAACCCCTTTTTGCTTTCGGGACGAGGTCTCATGGCCAGTGACGGTCCGTTCGGCATACCTCCGGGGGTTGAGTTTGTTGACTTGTCTTCAGACTCAGAGTCCCCTGAGGAAAACCCTTACCAAGACTATGACTCCTTAAGGCAGGCCCGTATCCGTCATCTTGAGCACATGGCTGAACTTAGGCGTAAAATTTGGGTGGTGGAGAGTGAAATTGACTCAGCGTTGAGAGGAGACGGAGCACCTTTCCCCCCTGACCTTAGTGACCATGTAGCGAGCCTTAGGGTGACCCTTTTAGATTTGCAGGGGGAGTTAGAGTTTATGGAGGGACACCTTCCGCCTGAGCCCTCCAGCCCATCCTCGCCTGATGACTGTCATGGGGCCGCTTCTGCTTCTCTTCAGCCCTTAATTTTGATCTTCCCTAGCTTAGCGCTTCCTCAGCCGGTGCCCCGGTGGAAGACTCTTGCTAGGAAGAGAAAATGGAGGGTCAAGTGTTCTGTCTCTTCCTCACCTTTTTCTTTTGGTTTTGCAGATATGTCGTGGGCACGACGACAGGTATCCGTCAATGAACAGGACGATGCTCCTTTAATGGCATCCCAACTGGTGTCACATGTGTAAGAAAATAAACTGAGGGAAATTGTGAAGCACTACCGCGTTCTTCCAGAGTACGCTTTATACACTCCTTTGGAGACATGCCAGGCTGACTGCCCTAGCACCGACTTCGTGGCCCTTAGTGAGCACATCCTGAAGGCGGGTGGTACCATCCTGTTACACCCGTTCTTTGTTGCGGTCCTCAATTACTTTGACCTTGCTCCACTTTAGCTGGCACCCAATAGTTGGCTGACCTTGAGCTTCCTTTTTATTGCGTTTGCGGAACTGGTGGATCGTGCTCCTACGGCGCTAGAGGTGCATTTCCTCTACAATCTCATGCCCTCTCCCAAGTCAAAGGGCTTCTATTACATACAAAAAGCCAATAACGAGGTCTCGTTGATAGAAAGCTCAGTATCCAACCCGGGGTCCTGGAAGCAGGACTTTTTCTTCGTGCAAGGCCCCCTCTCTGTTCGCGAGCACTTCCATGCCACTCCCAGTAAGTACCCTAAGCCACATTTTCTCTCTTCTTATTTTTTGCAACTTATTGTTTCATGATTTATGTTTGTGTCGACCATGGCGTGGATTATGCAGAGCAATTCACCGAACCCACAGTTGTTGGGTCAGAAGCGAAAGCTGTGAGGAAGTTCATCAACGCTAACCTCGCTATGAAAAAGGCTGCGTACCTATTCACCGTGGAAAATCTGAACCTCCAAAAACTGTCCCTAGTCTTAGATCCCAGGTTGCTATGGACCATCCCTAGGTCCAAGAAGATTAAGGCGGTATCGGCCGCGCCTTGCCCAAATGAAGGTGGGGCTGAGGATGTGTCAGAGGAAGCCTCCCTTGAACGCGGGGGACCTCACCAGCTGTCCTCGTCTCCTGGGGGATGCCCTCCTTTTGTCTCTATTGACCCGGACTGAGCCTCCCACTCTCAAGACCAGCATGCCATTCCGGGGCATTTTGTTTGCCCTGACCCCGAGGACTATGAAGCTTTCCCTCAGGCTCCCCTTGACCCTGGTCCATCGGGAGCTTACTTTGCCGATCTTCCTACACCCCCTTCTGATCTACCTGGGCCTCACTTTTCTAATTTTTCTGCGCCCCCTCCCATTTCAGCGAGCGGGTCATCTGTCCTCACCCAACCAGGTGCCCCTGGCCTGGATGGGGCGCCCTGGGTGAATCGTATGGCGGCCTCTTATGGGCGGCAGTACGTCCAACTTGCCTCAGACCTCCCCGAATCTGACTGGAACGGTCTTGGGAGTTTTGCTCTGTCGGACCTTGGGGAAACTCTAAGGCGCACCACTACTTAGGTGAGTTCATACATCTTGTGTTAGCCCTATTATATATAGATGTACATGCATTTTCTTTTTTTTTTTGTTACTTATTATTGTTGTTGTTAACTTTCTTGTGCAGGCCTATACTGTGGCTCAGCGGTTTGCCGACTCGGCTAACAATCTCTCCGCATCGAGTACTGAGAGGGACCATCTCATGGCCCAGGTCCAGGAGCTCGAGAAAGAGCTTGAGGAAACCCAGACTAAGCTAAAAAGGGTTCGGACCAAACTTTCTGTCTCATCTAAAAGGAAGCAGAAGGTGGTTGCCAAAGCCACGAAGCTGCAAGACAAAGTTACCAGCCTAGAGGGCGAACTCCAGGGGACTAAGGCTATTGCGGCTGCATCGTGGGAGAGAGTCACTTTTTTAGAGGCCGAACTCGAGGCTGCTAGGGCCGAAGTAGTCGCATCGTAGGAGAGAATCACTTCCTTAGAGGCGGATAGGATAGCTATCGAGTACAGGCCCATAGACCGCGCCCTTTACGATGTGTGGAGGTAAGATCCCAACTTTGATTTTTCTTCTTTTGGCGAGCACGCCGTTGCTCGAGCGGCCGTGTGGGGCGCCCGTGGCAGGAGGCCCTAAGGTCGTCATATCATCATTTCTGCCAGTTATCCCTTTGTGGGCGCATGCTCATCTTGGGCCTTTGTAATATTATTATTATTATTTTTATTTTGTAAATCTTTCCATGTTACCAAGACTCCTTTTTCAATATATATACACATGTGTGGTTATTTATCTCTTATTCCTCTGTGTTTGAGGTCTTTTCGAGCCTGTATGATGGGGTTTGGTAGGTTCCCCTCTTTTATTTACCAGGCTAGAGGCCCTTTGGAGCCCATGTGAAAGGGTTCAATGGGACCTTTTTTGGTGCCTCTTGATTACTTTTATAAGGATATTTTGACCCCTTGGGTTCTAGCTATCCTTTTATGTATTTTTGTGCGCTCTTATTATTTTTTGCGAGAAGTGTCCTTCTCGTCATTATTCATAGTACTATTTTTCAAGGGTCTCTTTTAGGACCCTTTTTGGCTAGACGGCTTGGAGGCCGCTCTAGGCTTATTGGTGGATGCTCTCTCTAAGGTCTTTCCTCTTGTGGGAGCATTTGCCTTTATTTGGAAGTGTGTGTGTGTTTTTTTTTTTTTTGTAAGACCTTTTGGCCTCCTTGATGTTCATAAGGGTAGCTAATCCTTCCGAACCCAAGAGATGCCTTGCAAGGTCGTCTCCCTATTTGTTAGGGTTCAACGCGAATTGCATTGCTCTTTTAAAGAATTTTGTTTAAGGCTCTAATGCAAGGGGTCCTTTTTGGGATCCTCCTATTAGAGGGCCCTTTTTAGGATCCTGGTACAAGGGGTCCTTTTTAGGATCCTCCTGTTAGAGGGTCCTTTTTAGGATCCTCATTTTTAGGAGTTCTTTTTAGGTTCCTCTTGTTAGAGGGTCCTTTCTTGCTTGCCGTATGTTTTTGCCTCCTATCCTGCCCCCCAAGTGTTTGGTGAAATTTATTTCGGCAGGCACTTTGGCTGATGCTCGCATAGAGAAGAAAAATAACACGTGAAGTTGCGAACAGTTTCATTCATAGCATGTGGTTTACAATGGCATATTTAAAAAAGGGTTACATCTAATTGGGAGGTTACCTAGGTAGCCTCTTTGATTCCTACTTACTAAGCTAACATAACAAGGAACAAACTAAACATAGGTCCTCTTGGCACCGGGTGCTGAAGCCTCACTGGTAGTGTTTCTCGAGGTGTTACGTAACTCGTGGGTCCAACTCGTGTGGGTCGTACCTTCATACACAACCATTGCCATCGGCACCGATGGTTTTGTGGCTGAGCGGAGGGACATGTTATAGCATTCCCTCGCTTCCTTCTACTCCCCTTTCACGCATGCTACTCCCCCAGAGGTTGGGAATTTCATAGCTAGGTGATACACAGAAGTTATCGCCTTCAATTCTCTCAGAGAGGGTCTCCCTAATACCGCATTGAAGGCTGAGGTGCAATCCACCACGAAAAAGTTTGCCATTATGGTGGTTTGTCTGGGTTGTTCCCCATGGTGAGGGCTAATTCAATTGCATCTAGGGGATGTATCGAGTCCCCTGTGAACCCATAAAAGGAGGAATTGCAGGGTTTCAGGTGCCGGACGCTCAGTCCCATCTTCTCCAAAGCGGGGCGATGCAGGATGTCCACAGAGCTTCCATTATCCACTAGGACCCGATGTACTCTCATGTTCGCGAGCTGGACAGTTAGCACCAGGGGGTCATTATGAGGGAAATGTACCCGCTGCATGTCTTCTTCAGTGAAAGTTATTGAGTCATTCTCGCCCTTGAAACTCTTCAGGGGGCGTTGCTCCAAACTTAAGACGCACGGTGGTGGACTTCGTCTGGCCTCCTTGGCATATTTGTCTCGTCCCTTCCTTGAATCACCTCCGAATCCTAGTCCTCCAAAGATGGTCCTGACCTCTCCCTGTACTTCTGGGGCCACCTCTCGCGCCTGCGGCGGGGACGCTCCTTCTTCTGGCCCCTGGTTCTCCTTGCGCACATATCTGCCCAAATGTCCCTTGCGGATGAGCTCCTCGATTTCCACCTTCAAATGGTTGCATTCAGCGGTGGTGTGGCCGATATCCTTGTGATACTGGCAGTACTTGCTGGGGTCTCTTTTAGACCGGTCTTTTTTCATTGGCGAGGGCCTTTTGAAAGGGACCTGGTTTTCGTTCGTAACGAAAATATGCTCTCTCACATGGGTGAGGTCACTGTAAAAGGTGTAGGGGCCCTGTAGGCGCTCATCAGAGCGTTGATGCTTCCGAGGTCTATCATCCCTTGTTCCCTCATAAACCCCCTTCTTCCGGCTTTGAGGTTCTCGTGACCATCCTCCACGCAAATGTACTTTTGTGCCTTCTCATAGAAATCATCCAAGTCTGTGACCTCCCTCTTGAGCATGTTATCCCATAACTTGCTTCCTGGGCATACTCCAGCTGTGATGGCCATTTTCAGCTCTCGGCATGTCAGGCTCCCCACTTTAGCTGCCTCCATATTGAACCTGTGAATATAGCTCTTCAGACTCTCGTTTTCTCCTTGCTTCACATTTCCGAGGCTGGTGCCTGGCATCGTGTAGTCTCGCACGGCGTTGTGCTGTTGGAGGAATTCATCAGAAAGCTGTTGCCAGGATCTGATGGACCCCAATCTAAGTCTTTTGAACCACTTGTACGCGGGTCCTTTTAATGTGACAGCGAAGCAATGACATCTCGCCCCGCTGCCAATTCCTCTTAGCTTCATCAGGTCGTTAAATGTATCTAGATGGTATTTTGGATCTGTGCTTCCTTCGTATGGGGGTCATATGGGGCTCCTTAAAATTGGCAGGGAGCCAGATGGGTTGGATCTCCCTAACGAAGGGTGCCTCATGGTCGAACTCTTCCTCAAAAGCTTGACCTCCAGAGGCGGTGACGATCTTGCTTCGCAGGCTCCTCATTTCTGTGTCCAGGTCCTGCCTCCTCTTGCTTAGGGAGTCCCTTAAAGCGGACGGGTTAAGATCCCCCTTTCCTTTGCCCTCCCGAGGTGCCATAGGGGGCATGGTCCTTTTACCCGCCCTCTTCTTGTTGAGCTCCTCCCGTAAATCTGAGGGTGCTCTCTTTGAGGTGACCTCGTCATCATTGTGAGGGGCAGCATTAGTCTTTGGCTCTGGTTTCTGAGCCTGCTTCGGTGGTTCAAGATGTTCTCGTTGCTTCGTTCGGGGGGTGTTACTAGTGGAGTGTCGAGTCCTCCCATCGTCTACCGGAACGGTGGTCTCTGCCCCCTCCTGACCTTTCTCTTTTCACTTGGGCAGGGTCACGCTTGACTTACCTTGCAAAAGGCCATTCAGCACCTCTTGCATATTCTCCAGGGTGGTCTCCAACCTTTGGTTCTTACGGTGCAGCTCACGTATTTCCTCTTCATAGAACCGAGATTTAGAACTCGAGCTCACATAATAGACCCAGGGGTGTTTATCATGTCTACACGTCGAGGGGCCCGGGTCCTGCCTGCCAGAGTTCGGTACTTGTGGTGTTTTAGGAAGTGGGAACTCGTTGGCATTCCCGGGTGGTGCGGTGGTTGTCCTTGGAGGATTCTCACCGGGCGGGATGGCCGGTGATGAGACCTCCCTATCACCCTCATGAACCTCAGGGTCCCTTGGGGGCTCCATATCTCTGGGTGGAGGAGGATCCTTCATGGAGGCCTTCAGTTGAACTCCGTTAAGGTGGACTTCCACCTCTCGTGGCTCCCTGAGTCGCTTTGAACGTCTCGTCATTTCTTCTTGTTGGGAGTAATGGTAGAACAGTAGCTTGGTACTTAGTTTCCCACAGACGGGGCCAAACTATTGACGGTGAGAACTCGTCAACTAAGTTAAGATAGAAAAATTGCAACGTAGAGATTATCAAAAGAAAAGCTTTAGAAATCTAAGTAGAAACTCCAAAGATAATTGCATAGGAAAAATGGTGAAATCAGATTGTATTGATTATGGTGCACTGCTACAGTAATTTTTCCAACCCCTTTCAATGTTGAAGAGGGGTTTCCTTTATAGGGGGCTCTAATGGCCCCTGATACATTGTGGTCCAGGGGACCAGATTGTACACTAGCACACTATCAGGAGAGTGGTATCAGATGTAGTGGTGTTGGCTCTAGTACATGGTCAGAGTTTGTGGGAACACCTCAGCTTTTGTACACGATTATGCCTCCACTACTTGCCTTGTACGGGTGTCAGAGATGGGTTGCTGTATTGACGGTGAGAACTCGTCAACTAAGTTAAGTTAGAAAAACTGCAACGTAGAGATTATCAAAAGAAAAGCTTTAGAAATCTAAGTAGAAACTCCAAAGATAATTGCATAGGAAAAATGGTGAAATCAGTTTGTATTGATTATGGTGCACTGCTACAGTAATTTTTCCAACCCCATTCAATGTTGAAGAGGGGTTCCCTTTATAGGGGGCTCTAATGGCCCCTGATACATTGTGGTCCAGGGGACTAGATTGTACACTAGTACACTATCAAGAGAGTGGTATCAGATGTAGTGGTGTTGGCTCTAGTACATGGTCAGAGTTTGTGGGAACACCCCATCTTTTGTACACGATTATGCCTCCACTACTTGCCTTGTGCGGATGTCAGAGATGGGCTGGTGAGGATCACAACGGTACCTCATTTGTACGACCACTACCTGTTTGGCATGAATATTATGTCCGTACTCTGACTCCTTCTAACTTTGCATGAATCACTATGAGGCTCCCCCACTCCGTTCTTAAGGGTGCGTTGAAGAGGTCCTTGATCTTACCTCTTGTTAGACCCACAGTATGGGTGGTGTCCCGTCACCAGCACCTATCTCAAGGGGAGAGATTAGGCCCCTCCAACGAGGCTCACTATGTACGCGACCCCTAGTGGCACGGATATGATGAGCTGAGATGGGGGCGTCTCTCGTGAGGCCCATGGCACGGCTAATGCGTGGGGCGAGGCGCAAGGTGAGACGAGGGGCAAGGACATGATCTCGTGAGGCCCCTAGCGCAGCTGATGCGCGGACGAGGCAAGGCGGGGCCTCGCATGGGGTACCCGGGCGTGCGCGGATGAGGCGAGGTAAGGCCTCGCATGGGGCACTCGGGTGCGCGCGGAGGAGGTGAGGCGGGGCCTCGCATGGGACACTCGGGTTCGCGCGGACGAGGCAAGGTGGGGCCTCGCGTGGGACACTCAGGTGCACGCGGACGAGGCGAGCCGGGGCCTCGCGTGGGACACTCGGGTGCGTGCAGAAAAGGTGAGGTGGGGCCTAGCGTGGGACACTTGGGTGTGCGCGGATGAGGGGAGGCGGGGCCTCGCGTGGGACACTCGGGTGCTTGCAGATGAGGAGAGGCGGGGCCTCACGTGGGACACTTGGGTGCGCGCGGGTGACGCAAGGCGGGGCCTCGTGTGCGTGGCTGGGGTGCGCAGCCAGGTTACCATACGGACGCAGGTCATGGATGGCCATGTATAGTGAGACCCTTATGGCCTTGGCTGGTACTCGTGCATGTTGGGTACCCTCGCATGGCAAGGCTCTCGGGTCTCTCGGGGCATCTTCATTATGGCCTCCTATGAGACATGGGTTGTGGGGAAAAATACTGGGTCGCTTGGATTGCCTGAGGCTAATGAGGGTAAGCCTCCATATTTTCCCTTGGTGGAATTTGAGCATCCACAGAAGCTAAACCCGCTCAAGTGCACCTTCGGAGTTTCGTCAGGAAAGTTCCTAGGTTTTATGGTAAATTCCCGAGGTATCAAGGCTAACCCTGAAAAAATCAAGGCATTGCTGGAAATGAGCCCACCACGAAGCAAGAAAGAGGTGCAGTGCTTAACTGGGAGAGTAGCATCCCTCAATAGGTTCATCTCCAGGTCTACTGACAAATGCTTCCCTTTCTTCAACATCCTAAAAGGGAACAAAAAGTTCGCTTGGGATGATGAATGCCAGGCTGCCTTCACCAAGCTAAAGGAACACCTTGGAAAACCACCCCTTTTGGCCTAGCCAGAAAAAGGGGAGAGGTTGTATTTTTATCTAGCTGTATCAGAGCATACTATAAGCGCCACCTTGGTCAAAGGAGAAAAGAAGCACCAGCAGCCCGTGTACTATGTGAGCAAACGGTTAATAGACGCAGAAGCCCGGTACCCAGAAATAGAGAAGTTAGCATATGCCTTGATAGTGGCTTCTCGAAAGTTGAGGCCCTATTTTCATGCTCATGCTATCGAGGTGCTCACAAACACCTTTCTGCATCAAGTCTTGCACAAGCCGGAGACTTCGGGAAGGTTGTTAAAATGGTTGATTGAATTAATTCAATTCGACATCCCATACACCCCATGGACCTTAATCAACGGGCATGTACTTGCAGACTTTATAGTCGAGTTTGCACACTGACCCCATGAGGAGGGAGAAATAGAAGAGAATGAACCGGCATATGAAGAGGAAAATCACCGTGAAGAATGGAGCCTCCATGTTGGCGGGGCATCTAACGAAGGAAGAGACGGCGCTGGCATAGTAATGACGGGACCTGAGGGGCACAAGATGTATTGTGCCTTGTGATTTGGATTCGAAGCTTCCAACAATGAGGCAGAATATGAGGCGATGTTGGCTGGCCTGCGGCTAGCTAGGGAGTTAAAGGTAACCCATTTGCATATCTTTGGTGACTCACAGTTGGTAGTGTTTCAGGTGAAGGGTGAATACCAAGCTAGAGGTCCAAAAATGGCTGCATATCTCGCCAAGGTGAAGGGGTATTTGGATCAGTTCGAAAAATACACCATAGAACAGATCCCAAGGGAGCAGAACACAAACATTGATGCACTCGTGAAACTCGCCTCCACACGAGATGAAGACACGCTTGAGTCTGTCCCAGTCGAATACCTCCCCAAGCCAAGCATAGCAGAAGAAAGGATCAACATGATCAATAGTACTAAGGAGTCATGGTTTGCACCCATCATGAGGTACTTAAATGACTGGACCTTGCCTTTGGACAAAAATGATGCCCGTAAACTGACTTACAAAGCCACTCAGTACACCCTAGTAGATGGAGCCTTATATAAGAGAGGCTTATCTACCCCGCTCCTGCAGTGCGTAGATAAGGGAGAGGCTTTAAAATTTTTACAAGAGATACACGAAGGGGAATGTGGAAATCATGCTTGGGGGCAGTCCACAGCAAAAAAGACCATCCGCCAGGGGTATTATTGGCCTACCATGGAGATGGATGCGAGTGACTTTGCAAGAAGGTGGGACAAGTGCCAGAGACATGCAAATTACCCCCGACAGTCACCAAATGAGCTGGTGAACATGACTAGTCCGTGGCCCTTCGCTGTGTGGGGAATTGACTTGATTGGAGCACTGCCAACAGCAAGGGAGGAGCTAAATACGAGGTGGTGGCAGTCGACTATTTCACTAAGTGGGTGGAAGCGGAGCCCTTAGTCAACATAACGACTAAGCAAATCACCACCTTTGTCAACAGGTATATTGTCTGCAGATTTGGAGTACCCTACAAGATTATCTCTTACAATGGAATGCAGTTTGAAGGAGGAATATTTGAGGAATACTGCAAGGAAAAAGGAATCAAGAGGAGTTTCTCTGCAATAGTACACCCATAAGCCAATGGACAAGTTAAGGCCCTCCACAAGATCCTGAAAAGGAACTTGAAAACAAAGTTGGAAAAGTTGAAAGGGGCCTGGGTCGAAGAACTCCCCAATGTACTTTGGGCCTACAGGACCACCCCTCATTCCACAACTGGGGAGACACCTTTTGCCTTGGCCTACGGCTGCGAGGCTATCCTTCTGATAGAAATGAAGATTAACTCCATCCGCACGCAAGCATATGATGACCAGGCTAATATCGCAGCATTGATCGGGAATTTGGACCTGTTGGAAGCCAAGAGAGAAAGGGCACAACTAAGGTTAGCTACATATCAACAACGAGCAGCGAGGTACTACAACTCAAGGGTGCGAGAGAGAATGTTCAGGGTAGGAGACTTGGTACTGAGAAAAGTACTCCCCAACACGCGAGACCCAGGGGTGGGAGTACCAAGGGCGAACTGGGAAGGACCCTACCAGGTCACTCAATGCATACCACCAAACACCTATAAACTGGCCTGCATGGATAACACCGTCATACGTCGAGCATGGAATGTGGAACACCTCAAGAAATACTACCAGTGAGACTTATGCACCCGATACAAAGAAGACCTATGTTTAGTTTGTTCCCTGTTATGTTAACTTAGTAGATAGGAATCAAAGAGGCTACCCGGGTAACCTCCCAATTAGATGAAACCCTTTCATATATGTCATTGTAACCCGCCTGCTATGAATGAAACTGTTTGAAACTTCACATGTTATTTTTATTCTCTATAGCATCCACCAAAGTGTCTGCTGGAATAAATTCCACCAAGCACTTGGGGAGGGGTAGGATAGGAGGCAAAATATAAAGCAAAGAAGAGGATCCTAAAAGGACCCTTATATCAGGAGGATCCTAAAAGACCCCTTATATCAAAAGGATCCTAAAAGGACCCCTGATATCAAAAGGGATCCTAAAAGGACCTCCTATCAGGAGGATCCTAAAAGGACTCCCTTATCAGGAGGACCCTAAAAGGACCCCTTATCTCAGGATCCTAAAAGGATCCTTGATATCAAAAGGGATCCTAAAAGGACCCCCTATCAAGAGGATCCTAAAAGGCCCCCCTTATCAGGAGGACCCTAAAAGGACCCCCTATCAGGAGGATCCTAAAAGGACCCCCTTATCAGGAGGACCCTAAAAGGACCCCTTATTTCACGATCCTAAACGAGACCCTTATATATATATATATATATAAACTCCTTATAAATCAAGAAGAAGACCTTGTAAGGTATCGCTTGAGTTCACAAGGATTAGCTACCCTTATGAACATCAAGGAGGCCAAAAGGTCCTACAAGAAAAGCATCTAAATAAGAGTAAATACTTCCATAAGAGGAAGTGCCTCAGGGGAAGCACCCTCCGATAAGCCTAGAGCGGCCACCAAGCCGTCTAGCTAAAAAGGGTCCTAAAAGAGACCCTTGCAAAAATAGTACTATGAATAATGACGAGAAGGACGATTCTAGCAAGAAATAATAAGCGTGTGCAAAAATATATAAAAGGATAACTAGAACCCAAGGGGTCAATATATCTTTATAGGAACAATCAAGAGGCACCAAAGAGGGACCTATTGAACCCCTTCGCATGGGCTCCAAAGGACCTCAAGCCTGATAAATAAAAAAGAGAACCTATCGAACCCCATTGTGCGGGCTCAAAAGGACCTCGAACATAGAGGAATAAAGATGAATGATCACATATGTATATATAAAAAAAGGATTTTTCATAACATAACAGGACTCGGAGAAATTACAAGCAAAATAGGGCTCAAATGAGCATACATCCACATTGGACTAACTGGCAAAAATCGCAGAATGATAATCTCAAGGCCTCCTGCCATGGGCGTTCCACTCAGCCGCCCGGGCAACGGCATGCTCACCAAAGGAGGAGAAATTGAAGTTAGGATTCTGCCTCCATACTCTGTAGAGGGCGCGCTCTATGGATCTATACTCAATATCTGCCTTGTCTGCCTCTAAGAAAGCACTCTATGGTAGTCTTTGCACCCTCAAGTTCGATCTCTAAGCAAGTGACATTTTCCTACAGCATCGTGGCCTTGGCAATTTCCCTCTTCTTCTTTTTCGATGAGGAAGAGGCCTTCACCAGGGCCTTCTCTAGTTTAAGCTTGGTTTCAGCAAGTTCCCTCTCGAGCCCCTGGACCTAGACCGTAAGACAGTCCCTCTCAGCATTCGACGTGGAGAGGTCTTGAGCAGAGTCAGAAAATCGCTGAGCCACTGTATAGGTTTGTACAAGAAAAATAATAGTAACAATGTTAAGCAACAAAAAAAGAGAGAAAAGGGATAAGGCCGACGTAAGATGCATAAACTCACCCAAGCGGCGGAACGTGGAGAGTCTCCCCGAGCTCCGACATGGCAAAATTCCCAAGACCACTCCAATCAGCCTCAAGAAGATCCGTGGCGACCTGGACATACCTTCGCCCATAAGAGGATGCCATGCGGCCCACAGAGGGTGCCTGGTTGGGTAGGGACTGATGACCCGCTCGCCGAAGGAGGAGGGGGGCGCAGGAAGATTGGAAAAATGAGCCCCCGATGGACCAGGAGGGGGCGCAGGAAGATCGGAAAAATGAGCCCCTGATGGACCAGGATCAAGGGAAGCCTGAGGGAAAGCATTAAAGTCCTTAGAATAAGGGAACAAACGATACCCCTCGGCATGGCCTGTTGATCCTAGGAGTGGGAGGCCATGCCGTGGTCTGTAGGGTCTAAAGAAGGGCACCCCCTGGGAGATAAAGATAGTCATTGGGGTTGCCCATGTCCTGGGAAGACCCCCTCTGGCACACGCTCAGCCTCACCCCCGTCCGAGCGATGTTCAGCAAAAATAGCCTTTTTCTTCTTTGTTCCAGAAATAGTCCACAATAACCCGGGCTCTGAAACCGGGGACAGATTGTGAAAGTTGATTTTGGTCACGGTGAAGAGGTGTACAACCATTTTCTCGGCAGGGTCAGCCTCGAGAAATTTGTCCATTGCATTCACCTCTAACCCAACAACTTCAGGCGTGGCAAAATGCTCTGCACAATCAACACAGTTGCTGATACAAACATAAGTTCCAAAACAGTAACTTCCAAAAAAAAAAAGAGCTTGAAGTACTTACAAGGAGCTGAGCGAAAGTGCCCACGAACAGAGAGGGGACCCTTCACATAGAAGAAGTCCTGCTTCCAAGACCCTGGGTTGGATACAGAGCCCTCTATCAAGGAGACCAAAGTATTGGCTTTTTTCAGGAAATAAAAACCCTTGGATTTAGGAGAGGGCATGAGGTTGTACATGAAATGCACCTATTGGGCCATAGGAGCACGCTCGAAATGCTCCATATACACGATGAAAAGGCAAATCAAGGTAAGCCAGCTGTTGGGTGCCAGCTGGAGCGGAGCAAGGTCAAAATAATTGAGAACTGTGATGAAAAACAGGTGTAATGGGATTGTGCCACCCGCTTTCAAGATATGCTCGCTCATGGCCACGTAGCCCGGACTTGGGCGATCAGCCGGGCACTTGTTCGAAGGAACGAATAACGTGTATTTCGGGCCAAAACGGTAGTTCCCCATTATCTCCAACAATTTATTTTCAGACACATGGGACACTAGAGTGGATGCCAACAGAGGGCCAGTGTCTTAATCCTCAGCAGTCACCTGTTGTCGTGCTTTCTTCGACATATCTACAAAACCAAAAGAAAAAGGTGAGGTGGAAACAGGGCACTTTACCCTCCATTTTTTCTTCCTAGTAAGGGTCTTCCACTGAGGGACCGGGTGTGAAAGCGCTAAGCAAGGGTAGATCGAGAATAAGGGTTGAGGAGAAGATGGGACGGCCCCATGATAGTTATTAGGGAAAAACGGGGTAGGAGGCTCAGGCGGGAGATTTCCCTCCATAAACTCCAACTCCGTCTGCAAATCTAAAAGGGTCACCCTAAGGGTCGCTACATGGTCGTTAAGGTCAAGAGGGAAAGGTACTTCGTCTCCCCTCAAAACTGAGTCTATCTCACTCTCTACCACCCAGATTTTACGCCTAAGTTCAACCATGTGCTCAAGATGACGAATACGGGCCTATCTTAAGGTGTCGTAGTCTTGGTGAGGGTTGTCCTCGGGAGACTCTGAGTCTGAACACAAGTCAACAAACTCGGCCCCCAGAGGAGCGTCGAATGATCCTTCACATGCCATGAGACCTCATCCCGAAAGCAAAAAGGGTTCACGTATAAATGAGAGGATTGCTAAAAAACACAAAAGAATGGGCTCAAAACCTCTAGGCACAAGTGCTCTAAATAACCAACTACGGGGTATGAATGAGGGCATGCAGCTAGGTTGACTCACGACAAGCTCAGGCCAAAGTACCTCGTCCCGAGTGGTGCTAATTTGGACCCGATCAACATAAGGAAGAAAGAAAGTATACCTCAAGCAAGTAGAATTGGGCACTGTCGTGGTCAAAAGGAGGTCGAGGGCCAAAAGCACCATCACGGTCAAAGAGAGGCAAATGGTCGAAAGTACGCGTCTGCACAAACAAAGGAAAATGATGTTTTAGTCCCTAAGCACCCACATGAATATGGGCATAAAAAAATGAAATGACATAAATAATAAAAAGTGAGGTGGTGAGGAATCGAACTCCTCACCTCTTGAAAAGAGTAAGGTTTCCAAAACCACTAAGCTAAAGAAATAAAGGGTGAACGATAGGCTATAAATGAAGGGCTATTTAGCCATTAAGTCCAGTGCTTGATCTATGGTCAAAAATGAAGCTAAACACTTGCATTGGGATCGGCAAAGCCCAATAATGGGCTCACACCCAAGCTCAAGCAATAACAAGGATCATCAAAGACACCGCCTATGCTTTCAGGACACCATACTGAAGAGTCTACCAGAGCGCCTAAAAGCACTCTCCTAGACTGGGGAGCAAGTGTGGATGCTAAAAAATCCACGCTTGTAAAGGTCCAAAACACATGCTAAGGTCCCATAAATGCTTAAGTACATACATGTGCCTACACCCCTAGGTGTGTATTGATAAACCATACCGAATGAAACCCCAACAGGTGTGCAGCACAGGACCCCCGTCCCGTGCCTCGCACCACGACCAGGCCAGCACCTCGCGTGCCCGTGGCTGCCCAAGTGGCCTCGTACCTCACCCAGGCCAGTGCCTTGTGCGCCTGTGGCTGCCCAGGTGGCCTCGCGCCACACCAAGGACAGCGCCTCGTGCACCCGTGGCTGCCCAAGTGGCCTCGCGCGCCCGTGGCTGCCCAGGTGGCCTCGCGCCACGCCCAAGCCAATGTCTCGAGTACCTGTGGCTGCGCAGGTGGCGTCGCGCCACGCCCAGGCCAGCGCTTTGCGTGCCCGTGGCTGCCCAAGTGGCATCGCGCCTCGACCAGGCCAGCGCCTCGCGCGCCCGTGGCTGCCCAGGTGGTCTCGTGCCACACCCAGGCCAGTGCCTCGCGCACCAGTGGCTGCCCAAGTGGCCTCACGCCTGGTACCTCAAGATGATGTATCATATAAGAACCTGTGGAAACTCCAACATTTAGAGGTAAAAGGAAGAAGTATAATTCAAAAAGATTGTACAATACAGAGCTCATACAGGGTACAACCTTTAAGACCTCGTATGTCTAATCCAAATACTCATGCCAGACAAGTAGTGGGAGTACTAGGAGAGGGGACATGGTCTGTATGCTTCTAACCAGATGTCAGAGTAGACACCACCACCAGCACCACTACGCCTAGTGCCACTCCTCTGACATTCGTACTAAATAATTAGTGGAGACATCCCTATAGAATCTGACCATGTACTGGAGCCAACACCACTACTCCTGAGACCACTCTCATGACAATGTACTTGTGTACCGTCTGATCCCCTAGACCAGAATGTATCAGGGGCCATTAGAGCAAACTATAAAAGGAACCACACTTCCACATGGAAAGGGGTTGGAAAAAACACTGTAGCTGGACACAAAAGAGAAATACAAGTTCTTTCCTCCATTTTTCTTTTTCAACTATTATCTAGGTTTCTGTTTAGATTTTTGAAGTTCTTTATTCACAAGCACCACACTTTGATTTTTCAAACTTAACTTCGTTGACGATTTCTCACCGTCAACACATGATTATTAAGGAATTAAGTATTTTAATGATTAAATAAGGAAATATGAGCTTTAGTCTTCACCAGAAACTGTTAGGGTCGTAGTTTGACTCAGTAAAAGCAGTTATCCAACCATAATTATGCTGAAAAAGTGCAATTACGTGTTTAAAATATTCACGCATGCCAATATATCGCAGCATTGGAGACGATATATCACCGGACGAAGAATTCGGAAAACACGTTGAAGTTGCACGATCGTACGAACGGAGGCTCGGGAATAGGGCAGAGCCGATATATCGCCACATAGGGGCGATATATCGCCCTTAGAAGATATTTTTTAATTTTTGTTTTTAATTTTTTAAAATAAGCTTTGACTCCTTAGACCTACTTCTGAATGTTTTGACCGAGTCTTCAGCCTCTGATTGGCGAATATTCAATTATTTTCAATTTTATTCAGTATTTTTATTCAAAGCCAAAAAGAAGATATTTATTCTTAGAACTCTATAAATAGGACCTAGTACCCAGCCCTTCCACTCACTCTTCAGCGGTGATCAGACTCCAAGGTGCTAGTACTACCATAGAGTGATAAACACTTGGATTGGGAAAAAGCTTTGCCGTTCTTAAGCTTTATAAAATACTTGGGAAGTGAGGTTTAGTGTATTTCAGTATTGGAGTTAGACCAATGCATAAGGTCAACTAAGGTACTCTTATTCTTTAAGTTCAATCCTTTAAAACTCTTTAGTTTTCTTTAGTCCTTTTATTCTGATCCTAACTTTTGATATTGGTTTTTTATTAGGCTCTTGAAACTTAAAGATCTTCCTTGGTAAGTTTTGCTTGGAAGGTTTAGTTTCCACAATTATTCTTTACCCTTTAGAAATACTCACCATTTTTATTGCTGGTTTTAGGAGTGTTCCAAGTCCCGCATTTGTTCTCAAAAATCCCGGTTTTGGTAAGGAAAATAGGATAGTTTTTATATTCTTGTATGTTATGATTATGCTATAATATGTTATGTTATGATATGTTATAGTATATATGTTTTGGGGCTTATAGTTGCTTAAATAGCAAACCTCAACACTTTTATGTTCTTGGGGCTTATGGTTGCTTAGTTAGCAAACATCGTTGTATTTTGAGGCTTATAGTTGCTTAGCTAGCAAACCCCAATATTCATCATGTCCATGGGTTATAGTTCAGATATATATGTTTTATAGTGTATGTTTTGTTATGATCTTATGTTTACGTTTGATGTTATATATATGTTGGTAGATTTTCCTTGCTGGGCATTAGGCTCATTCCTTTTTCTTTTAGTGTGATGCAGGAAAATAGATACAAAGGCGGAAGGATTCTTGGAAGCTTTGGTGTGTGTGTTGAGGTGAATGGAGTGGATGGGCTGCGTGTCGATTCGAGGACGATGTTATTTTCTTTAGTCTCTTTAAATTACGATTTTTATGTATTTTTCTGCATTTAGCTTTGTAAACAATTTCATTGAAAGTTATGTTTTATTTTAAAACAATGAGGTCATTTATGTATTACAAATATTACTTTAAAGTTTTCAATAAAGTTATGAATTTTTCTCATGTATGTTCTCTTCATAGTAGTAGTTATGTCTAGTAGTGTTAATGATCTAAGTCTTAGAAATAGTTGGGTCATTACAGTTGGTATCAGAGCAACAGTCCATTTACATGAAATTCTCCTTGATACACATGCTTAAGCTCTAAATCTAACCGCCAATGAAAGTATTTATGTTTTAGTTATTATGTTTATTTGTTTTAGCTAACAATTTAGTCTTACGTTTTCAGTTAAATATATGGATGGAGCTTTATCATATAACGATATCCGAGCCATTAAGGCCTTAAAAAGGATTAGAGAACCAAGAAATACAGAAGGAATATTGGAAAGAATCACTCAGATATTTCTTTTATTCCATAATCAAATAGTTCATCTCCAAACAACTAAGCAAATAATGATGAGAGCTACGGAGCAATATATTTTAGTAATTAGGCTTTTTAGAGATTTTCCTTTTGTAATTGCTGCTTTGGAAGAAATATGGGAGACAATAGATGTTGAAGATGAAATACCACCGGCTATGAAATATTATTTTCTCATAATTAGGTTTACCTTTAAGATGGAATTCCAATTCACACAAGAACAAAAGAATAGAATTTTTACGAATCTTCCAAGAGAAATTTTTTAGGCTCACGAAAATGATGACTATGAAGAAATAGATGACGATATGTTAGATGAAGGATCTGATGTAGAAGATCCCAATTTTTATAATAGATTAGTTTCTTTATTTATTTTTGTTGACGCGGTTCTTCGCCAACAGGTAATTAAGAAGATAAGAGAAAGGGATTAGTGCTTATGTTGAACCGAAATAGATGAATGATTTTTTTAGGAATGGGCTGGTGACACAACTACGTTTTTAGGTGGTTCAAAGTTTAAAATCCTTCTACTCAACCAGTCAATATTATTGCTATATGCTGGGTATTCTTTTACAGGGTATTTTTTAGATAATAGAATCCAACCCTTTGTAACTCCCATGATCTCCATATTTATAGGAGAAGGCACCTGGGAGTTGGTAAGAAGGTCATTCCGTGACCTTCTTACCTATCATGTCAACTCTGTGACATTCATGATTAATTCCTAAACCTGACACATAAGTGTGGTCAAATCAATAGGTAAGGGGATAATGGGCCGCACGGCCCAACCCAGTCGTGGGTGTCTGAATACGCACGTTCATGCTGCGTGTCCGAGAAGTCAGGAATATATCAGACACGTGATGTCTGATATATGCACGTTTACCTTGCGTGGTTGACTTTATAAAGGTTCACAACCTCCAACTCTAGCTCGTACCACGAGCTGGATGCTTCCCTCGACCTGTGATCTTCAGAGTCCAAACTCAGTCTATTCTTGGCGAACCCTTAGGTTATCTCGAGCTGAGGAGGTAGGGCCTTTCTATGGCAGCTCCGGTCTTGGGGATGTCCACGTGGTAGACATGATTAGGCTGAATCTCATGATTAGGCTGTGTCTCAGCTTGCTAACAGCCCGTGGGAAAACCAGGGCGTACACTTGCCCCCCAAGCCCCTGCTCATGGTACACGAAGCCGCATAGGGCCACAGTAGGGACTTTTAGGCTTCCCCACAAACTCTTCATATTCCACATTCTACGCAGTCGCCGAATACGTGGAACATCGTGGTTGGTGACGGTACGTCTTCCGAGAACCGCATTTAATGGCCTAGCCTATACTCAGCCGTCGTTTCGTCTTTCGAGTGGAGGGCCTTAGATCCCACATCAGGGCAATCCAATGGTCCTCCTCACGTGGCCCTTCACATATATAAAAGGGGTGGCCACCTTACGCATGGGCCACCCGTTCATTTGAAATTTTCCAGAATTTTCTCTTCTTCTTGCTCTCAAAAATCCCCCATTTTTTCCTTCCGGTTACCATCTTCGGCGTCCCAGAAATTCAGGTGCAAGGGTTCCTTTGAAGCTTTGGAATCAACTAATCCGATGAAGTCCCTACCTAGGTGATCCCTTCATCCTCTTCTCAACCAACACATACTGTAAGTCTCCTGACTGTGCACGTTTTGAAATTATTTTTCACTGTAGCTTAGGTAAATATTTACTGTAGCCACATGCAGGGTTTTGTTGGCTTTTTGTGGGCAAGAAGGGTAAAAGCCTCTTAGGCTAGGGTATCGTTTGTGGTAGGAAACCTTTTAGAAGCATGGTTTATAGGGTGCGCTTTCTGGGGAAATTTTCTGGGTAGGATTTTTGGTAGGCTTGTTCAAAATATCCAGTATTTTGGGTGCAAAACCAGGTAGCTTAGGGGACACGCTTCACAGGCGGTTTTGCCTCTCTTGCCTACTGGAACTTTCCCTCCAAGGAAAAATTCTACCCTGACCCTCCTGACACACGAATTCCGAGTAATCGGGGATATTTTTGGAGCATAGGCGCATGTTCATAGAACCGCGTGGTCTCACTCTCCACGGGCTGGGCTTACCTCAGCTCGTGTCAAGGAAACACAGATTTTTCTCCATTTTTAGGTCGCCTTCTTCTAAAATTTCTTCTTTTTGTTCGCTAGGCGACCAGATGGGACCCAAGAAGAATGCTCCCAAGAAGCCTGTAGGCAGCTCGTCCTCCCGACAAGACAAAGGAAAGGAGATGATGGCTGAATCCCCGATCCCCAACTTCGGGCCAGCAGTGGAACAGGAGCTCGAGGTGGCTCCTGGCGTGTTTTTTGAGGCGGAGAGGATCGTTTCAAAGATTACTAACCAGGCGAGGGTAAACAGAATATTCCTCTCCCACAACATCGAGCTAGGGAGAGGATCCGTGATTGCCCGACCTCCCGCAGAAGGCGAGCGGAGCTGCGCGCCGCTTGATGAGGTGTTCTCGGCCTGGAGCGGCGAGCATTTCAAGGCGGGGGCCGTCCTCCCGTTGGACCAGTACTTCGCCGATTTTCTCAATTACGTGAGGTTGGCCCCATTCCAGCTCCCCCCCAACTCTTATCGTTTGTTGGCGGGGTTAAGATACTTGTTCTTGAAATAGGAGTGGGAGGTCCCCACTCCTGCGGATATCCTGTATTTCTTCTGCCTCAAGGCCAGCCCGGAGCAACGGGGGCGAGGTGACGGGTTTTATTACTTAACCCGGTTCCCCAACACGACTGCGGTCATTGAGCTGCCCAACCACCCCAACGACTTCAAAGATCAATTCTTTATGTCGACGGGGTTCCGAAACTGCGAGCTGCACTACTTCAATCGTCCTCGTAAGTTCCTTTCAATCTCAGCTCGTAAGTTAAGTATCGGTTAGCTTCCCCTAAATCTATTTCTGACTTAGGATAATTCTGCAGCTATCTTCGCGAGGACATAGAAGTCTGTGATCCTCGGCAGCCAGTACGAGACACTGGCGGGCTTGCCCCCCAGTGAAGAGGACCATCGCCAGCTCGTGATAGACGAGACAATGCTGGCCTGTAAGCTGATCTCCCCAGGCCAGACTCTGAACCTGAGGAGGTTCCGAGTGCTTCCCCCAGCTCGCGATACCAGGCCTATCATTGTGGAGGAAGCTGCGGGGGATGAAGATGAGGAGGACGAGGAGGACGAAGTGCCCCTCATGAGGACGAGGAAGCGGGCGTTGGAGGTCGCCCAGAGAACAGATGAGGAGAGGATCCGATCCGGTCCGGAGCAGCCGCGGATCCTTCCGGTCAAGGTAACCCTAACATGTTTAGGAACTTAGATAGGGCCATTGCTGACCCCCGGCTTGCTAGGTACAATCCCAAACAGATCGTCCAATGCCATCGAAGTGACCCAGACTTAGATGAAACCCTGCTCCACTGCGTCGACCAGCTCGTGCTGGATTACGAAAGTAGCCGTCCTAGGGGTACCATAGTTGTAGACAACACCCTAGCCTTTAGGTCGGTCCTATTCGAGGAGTATGGGACTAACCTTCGGTCATGGTCATCACTCCGAGAGGGCACCGTAGCTCGGGGTCTTAGGCAATATGTAGAAGAGTCTAGCCCTGAGCCAGCCTCGGATCCGGAACCTATGCCAGCTCGAGAAGTAATTGCCTTAGATTCCCCCGTGGAAGCTCCGGGGCCGATGGTTGTAATCATAGATCCTTCTTCTAGATCGGGGGGTAGGATTCCCTTTAGCATAAATATATATTTGAATTTTTCTTTTTTCCCCCTTGTTTTTGTCTTTGCATGACTGCTAACTTGTGTACTAACCATATCTTTGTTTTGACAGAAGAGATGTCTCAGCCCGGAGGAAAGGGTCTGCGAGTTGTGTTCATCGGAGGGAACTCCTCCATCGGGGCTTCCGGGCCCAAAATGAAAAAACTCCGGACGTCGAAGAAAGCCGCCGAGACCCCCACCAAGTCTCCTGCAAAGGAGAAAGAGCAGCCACAGCCGCCCAAGTCGTGGAAATTGTTCCTCCTGCTGCAGGGCGGAGCAGCAAGAGCTGAGCTGGAAGAAGCCCGCCCCAAGCTACAAGAGCTCGAGGCTACCAAGGCCACCCTAGCCGCTGCGCGAGCAGACCTAGACATTGCGAAGGCTGAGGCCAAGGCCGCCCTGGAGGCCGAGCAGGCAGCTTCAGGCACTGCCATGGAGGACATGCTCTACCATTGCTGGGCCTATAACCCGGACGACGACTTCTCCTTCTTGGCAGCAGACGTCTGGGAGCCCTTGCTGGAGGGGTTCAAAGCTCGCCTCGAGAAATAAGCTCCTTCCGAGACCGGGTAAGTCTCCGGCGCAGCTGAGCAGGGTGAGACGGTGACCTCCACGGGGCAGCCTGGCGGAGCTTAGGGGTCTTCCTTTAATATTCTCAATAGTTTTTTGTGTAACTTTTGTATGAGGTGTTTCCACCTCGAGACAATCTAATTATCAATTTTATTCTTAATTGACTTATTTCCTTTTGTCTATGCACTTTAGTTACTATTTTGAAAAACTTTAGTTTGCGTTAATTTTTATCAATATCTCGTGCTCTTTAGGAAGAACAACGATCAATCGATTTAAATTAACTTCTAAGTTTTATGACCTGGTTATATCCAGGAACTTAATTTGAAAACTTAGTTCGTGTTAACTTTTATCAATATCTCGTGCTCTTTAAGAAGAACAACGATCAATCGATTTAAATTAACTTCTAAGTTTTATGACCTGGTTATATCCAGGAACTTAATTTGAAAACTTAGTTCGTGTTAACTTTTATCAATATCTCGTGCTCTTTAAGAAGAACAACGATCAATCGATTTAAATTAACTTCTAAGCTTTATGACCTGGTTATATCCAGGAACTTAATTTGGAAACTTAGTTCGTGTTAACTTTTATCAATATCTCGTGCTCTTTAAGAAGAACAACGATCAATCGATTTAAATTAACTTCTAAGTTTTATGACCTGGTTATATCCAGGAACATAATTTGAAAACTTAGTTCGTGTTAACTTTTATCAATATCTCGTGCTCTTTAAGAAGAACAACGATCAATCGATTTAAATTAACTTCTAAGTTTTATGACCTGGTTATATCCAGGAACTTAATTTGAAAACTTAGTTCATGTTAACTTTTATCAATATCTCGTGCTTTTTAAGAAAAACAACGATCAATCGATTTAAGTTAACTTCTAAGTTTTATGACCTGGTTATATCCAGGGTACAGTTTAGTTCGTGTTAATTTTTATCAATATCTCGTGCTCTTTAAGAAGAACAACGATCAATCGATTTGAATTAACTTCTAAGCCTTTTAAGGCGACCTGGTTATATCCAGGTACCATATGCCCCCCAAGTAACTGGGAAAGGGTCTTTCGTGGTTACTTTAGATTACACTTGTAAACATGTACAATCGTAAACGAAAAGTTAATTCTCATTGTGTAATACATAAAAAATGACATTTTCGCCTTACAAGGGAATCATTGATAATATCTCTTCAAATGGATGGCGTTCCAAGTTCGTGGGACTGCCCTTCCATCAAGCCGAGCTAGTTTATAAGTTCCTTCTTTAATGACCTTGATGACTTGATATGGTTCTTCCCAGTTCGGTCCCAATACTCCACCTTTGGGATCCTTACCAGCTAAGAAAACTCTTCTGAGGACCAGGTCGCCAATGCTGAAGGCGCGCTTTTTGACTTTTGAGTTGAAATAACGAGTGATTTTTTGCTGATAATGTGCGAGCTGGAGCTGCGAATCTTCTCTTCTTTCATCAACCAAGTCTGGGGAAGTGCAAAGTAGCTCGTGGTTGTGATCCTGGTCGTATGCCTAGACCCTATGCGAAAGTACCTTAATCTCCACGGGGAAGACCGCCTCACTCCCAAAAGTCAGAGAGAAAGGAGTATGTCCTGTAGGAGTCCGGTGCGAGGTCCAGTATGCCCAGAGAACTTGGAGGAGCTGTTCTGGCCAGACCCCCTTGGCTTCGTCTAGTCTCTTCTTGAGGCTCGCCTTTAACGTCTTGTTGACGGCCTCGACCTGGCCATTCGCCTGAGGATAGGCCATGGAGGAGAAAATTTTCACAATTCCGTACCTTTCGCAAAATTCGGTGAAGAGGTCGCTGTCGAACTGAGTCCCATTGCCGGAAACGATTTTCTTGGGCAGTCCGAATCGACAGATAATGCTCTTAACCATGAAGTCGAGGACTTTTTTGGAAGTTATCATTGCCAAAGGTTTTGCCTCAGCCCACTTCGTAAAGTAGTCGATGGCCACCACGGCGTAGTGGACCCCACCTTTTCCAATAGGGAGAGGGCCAACTAAGTCGATTCCCCAAACTGCAAACGGCCATGGGGAAGAGATCATTTTCAGCTCGACTGGGGGAGCTCGGGCAACTGAGGCGAACCGCTGGCACTTGTCGCATTTCTTGACATACGAGATCGAATCCTTGGACAGAGTGGGCCAATAATATCCTTGCCTTAAGACCTTTAGGGCCAAGCTTTTCCCCCAGTGTGATCTCCGCAAAAACCCTCATGCACTTCCTGCAGGATGGCCTTTGCTTCACCTGGAAGAACACATCGTAGGAGAGGTAGGGAGTGCCCACGTCGGTATAGCACCCCGTCCACCATCGTGTACCTGGGGGCTTGATACAGTACTCGTCGCGCACCATTGCGCTCTTCGGGTAGCTTCCCCACGGTGAGATATTCAAGGATGGGGGTCATCCAGGTCGGCCTAGTGTCGATCATCTCGACCTCCGCCTTGGATTCTTCTATACTTGGTTTCTCCAAGAATTCTATCAGTACTAACCCCAAGGTCTCCGTCTCCTTGGAGGTGGCGAGCTTGGCAAGAGCGTCCGCGTTAGCGTTCTGCTCCCGAGGTATCTACTCGATCGAGCCTCGCCCAAACACGGACAGTTCCATTTTTACCTTTGCTAGGTAGGCAGCCATCTTGGGTCCTCATGCTTGATACTCGCCCAGAACCTGGTTTACCACGAGCTGGGAGTCACTAAAGCATTGGACGGAGCTCGCCTTCAGCTCCTGGGCTATCCTTAGCCCGGCCAACAAAGCTTCGTATTCGGCCTCGTTGTTGGAGGCCTTGAATCCGAATCTCAGTGGCGAATGGAATCTATGTCCCTCAGGGGATATCAAAATTATTCTAGCCCCGGAGTCGTTCTCGTTGGATGAACCATCCACGAAGATCCTCCCCGACGCCTGGGCCGGGGTGACCTGGGGTGAGTCTTCTGCGGGATCCTCCCGGAATCCTGTGCACTCTGCTACAAAAAGGGCCTGACTTTTTATAGCAGTTCGTGGGGTGTACAAAATCTCGAATTGACTGAGTTCGATAGCCCACTTTAACAGACGTCCTGATGCTTCAAGTTTTTGCAAAACCTGCCTTAAAGGTTGATCGGTCATGACGTGTATTGAGTGGGACTGGAAGTACGGCATGAGCTTTCGTGAGGCCGTGATAAGGCAGAACGCCAATTTCTCCATCAACGGGTACCAGGATTCAGCTCCGAGAAGTCTCTTGCTGATGTAGTAGACTGGTCTCTGAATCCGGTCTTCTTCTCGGACCAATACGGCATTAGCTGCATCCTCTGTGACAGCTTGGTAGAGAAAAAGAGGCTCTCCTGCTTTTGGTTTGGATAATACGGGTGGCTCGGCCAGATGTGCCTTCAGGTCGAGGAAAGCGCTTTCGCACTCTTCTGTCCATTCGGACTTCTTATTTCCTCGGAGCAGGTTGTAGAATGGCAAGCACTTATCGGTGGATTTTGAAATAAACCGATTGAGGGATGTCACCCTTCCTGTCAGGCCTTGGACATCGTTGCGCGACCTGGGCGAGGGAAGCTCGAGCAATGATCTGATCTTGTCGGGGTTTTCCTCGATTCCTTGGGTATTGACGATGAAACCCAGGAATATTCCCGATGCGACTCCAAAAGTGCACTTTTGTGGATTAAGCCTCATGCCATACTCCCGTAGGATCTTGAAGCATTATTCCAGGTCGAAAACATGGTTATTGGTAGTCTTTGACTTGACTAGCATGTCATCAATGTACACTTCCATGTTCTTCCCGATCTGGTTTGCGAACATTCTATTTACTAACCTTTGGTACGTAGCACCGGCGTTCTTCAGCCCGAATGGCATGACCTTTTAACAATAAACGTTAGTCGGGGTCATGAAGCTGGTGTGCTCCTGGTCCGCCGGATTCATAGTGATCTGATTGTAGCCTGAGTACGCATCCATAAAGGACATGAGCTCGTGCCCCGCCGTGGCATCCACCAATTGGTCAATCCTCGGCAATGGAAAATAATCTTTGGGGCAGGCTTTATTCAGGTCGGAGAAGTCGATGCAGGTCCGCCACTTCCCGTTGGGCTTCGGGACCAGCATGGGGTTGGCAATCCAAATCGAAAAATTGGCTTCACGGATAAAGCCGCATTTCTTGAGCCGGGCTACTTCTTCCTCTAAGGCTTCAGCCCAAGTTGTTCCAAGGCGCCTTTGCTTCTGGGACTTTGCAGGAACGCTTTTATCCAGATGAAGGGTGTGCATAATGACACTCGGGCTGATTCCCACCATGTCCTCATGTGACCACGCAAACACATCCAGGTTGTCCTACAGAAATTTAGTCAGCTCTGCCTTCCTCTTGCTACAGAGGTTTTTCCCGAGCTTGACCATCTGTGACAGGTTCTGCGGATCGATTTTATTTCCTCGAGCTCCTCAATAGCCTGGAGCTTGGACCTGTCCTTACCTATTCGGGGGTCAATATCCTCACTTAAGACGATATTTTCCCCTTCGGCGCTCTGAGGTTTTTCAATCTCAGGATCAGCTAAGGGCTCCTGAGATTCCTCTCCACCACCTTGGATGGCCATTGTTAGCTGCCCGGGTTTCGATTTTCCCTTCATGGAAATGCTGTAGCATTCCCTAGCAGCGAGCTGATCGCCATGGACAGTGCATATTCCCGTGGAAGTAAGGAATTTCATCGCGAGGTGGCGAATGGAAGTGACGGCCTCAAAGGCTATGAGCGTGGGTCGTCCCAAAATTGCGTTGTATGCAGCGAAGCAGTCAATGACCACGAACTCAAGGAGTTTGGAGACTGTCCGAGGTCCTTCTCCTAGGGTGATCACCAGCTCAATAGTCCCTATGGCCGCGGATCCTTTTCCCGAGAAACCATACAGCATCATGGAGGCCGCCTTCAGCTCGGCGACAGTCAAACCCATCTTCTCCAGCGTGGACCAGAATAGAAGGTTTACCGAGCTCCCATTATCGATCAGCACCCTCCTAACCTTCCGATTGGCGAGCTGAACTGCTACGACCAGAGGGCCGTTATGAGGGAACTGGACATGGCCCGCATCTTCTTCTGTAAAAATGATCGGTTGCCTCTCCCATCACTGCTGCTTTGGCAGACGCTGCTCCGGGACGAACCCTACTCCATTATGCGCCTTGAGTTCGTTTATGTACCTCTTCTTGGCACCCCTGCTCGTGCCAGCCATATGCAGACCTCCAGATATTGTGGATATCTCTCCTCCTATCACGGGAGGAGGGATGTCTTGATCTACCTGAGACCCGGGCTGACTGACTGGGACTTCCGGAGCAGGTCGACTTGCTGGAACCCTGTTCTGTGCGTACTGGGCCAAGGGGCCGGCTCGGATGAGAGTCTCGATCTCATCTTTCAAATGCCTACAATCATCGGTATTGTGGCCAACATCGTTGTGAAAACGGCAAACCTTGGAGGTGTCTCTCTTTCCCTTCTGGTGCTTCAACGGGTCCGGCCTCTTCTAGGGGAGACGAGTAGAATTTTCCAGGAAGATGTTCTCCCTAGAGTGGGTGAGTTCCGCATAAGTCACGTGGACGGGCTTAAACTTGTCTAAGGGCTTATTCTTCTTTGGGCTGTGCTGGCTGCCCTCATCGTTCCCCTTTCTTTTGCCTCCACCGAGCTGGTTGTTCTGTGTGATGTTTTGGGTCGCTGTCACGACCTCCGTCCCCACTCCAGCGGGCTGCTCAGAGACCTGGCTGGTCCCTGCAGCAGAGGCTTCGACCTCCTCCAGGTTAATCCATTCCTGGGCCCTGTTAAGGAATTCGTTCACTGAGCTAACTCCCTTCCTTTGTATATCTTTCCAGAGTTCCCCTCCGACGAGGATTCCAGTTCTCAGGGCCATGAGCTTGGAGCTGTCATCCGCGTCTCTGGCCCGAGCAGCGACGTTCGTGAACCTGCTCAGGTAAGCCTTCAGAGACTCGTCGGGCTACTGCCGCACATTAGCCAGAGAGTCAGACTTGACGCGGGCAGCCTGGGAGGCTCGGAATGCCCTTTTGAAGTCAGCTGAGAAAGTCTTCCAGGAGCTGATTGATTGTCTTTTGCTTTGCTTGAACCACTGCCTGGCTGGTCCAGTCAGTGTGGAGGGAAATATTAGACACCTCAGCTCGGGGCCAATGTTGTGGGCCATCATCATGGTGTTGAACATCCCCAGATGATCTGACGGATCTCCGTCTCCATTGAATTTGGACAGGTGCGGCATACAGAAACCAGGTGGGTAAGTCGTTGTTGCTATGCTGTGGGCGAAGAGCTCCATCTCGTCCCCTGAATCATATTCATCTTTCTCCTTTTCCGACAGGAGCTTCCTCATCAGCTCCTCCATCTGAGCCAGGCGCTCGAGGGTTTTATCCTGATTTCCTTGGTTATTCCGGGGCTGCTCAACAACTCCGAATCCATTGTACATATTTGGTGGGTTATTGCCCCTCCTATCTTGAGATAGGTTATTTGGGGCATTCCCACCGTTACGTACTTCGGACAGGTCTCCCCCTGAGCGAGCATGGCTACCACCTCCTACTGGCTCTCCTCTATGAGAGTTTAGGCGATCTCACAGGTCGCCCCCCTGGGTGGCTTGAGGACTTTGTGCCGAGCTTAAACGCTGGCGCAGGTCTCTGCCAGAAAGGTCACTTCGGCGACTGCTGGTCCAGTAGCTCCCGTTATAAAAGCTCAGAATTTGCCTTTGGTGGTGAGGATCTGTGCTTTCTCTCGGCGCCCTGCTACGTCGGGAAGGCCCTGCGGATGGCGGGTTTCTCCTGCTACTTCCGTAGGCTGGAATATCTTGGATGGGCCGAGGAGGAGATGGATATCTAATTGGAGAGGGAGGATGCCTGGCCGGGGATGCGATCCTGGTTCCATCAGGGCGGATCAAGTTAGGTGGGGGCCTCGCGGCCCTGCCAACCTGCGGGTCCTGCGGATGGTGATCTGGACGAGGCACAGGACAGTTGGTGGGGACGGGCTGATGCTGTGAGCCCTCCCCGAGTCTCCTTCTGGAACTTCCTCGAGCTCTCCTGGGCGCGCTCAAGGCTAGTTAGGAGCTGGGAGTTGAAGTTCGGACCGAACGGCTGTACTGCTATCGTTCGGCTCTAGGCATTTCTTCAAAGTTTGCCTCTCGACGGTGTGAGGAGGGAATGGAGTTGGTTGTCAGAGGCCTGTCCGAGTGGCTATGTCTGGACCGATTACCCCGGCGGGACTTATGAGCCTCACCTTGCCTCTTTCCGACGTTATCGTCAGTTGTAAGAGGGGGTAGTCGGGCCAACACATCCTTGATCTGCTGATTGGCTATTGCTAGATGGCTCCTCAGCTGAGCATTCTCCATCTCCACCGCAGTGTAGAAACCTGGGTTTGGATTAGGTGGCCGGGGCGCCGAATTTCCAGTGTCACTTGGCCCACCGGCCGCTGTTGGACCTCAGGAATTTTTTCGCCGTGGATGGCGGTATGATGAGCCTCCTGCCCATCATGTTGTTCCGTCTCGTTACCGTTTCTGGATCGAGTGGTCACCATAGTTGGATGTTTGCGACAGCACCAATCTAACTAACTTACTCTCAATGAAAGCACCAAACTGTTGACGCAGTTCTTCACCAACAAGTAATTAAGAAGATAAGAGAAAGGGATTAGTGCTTATGTTAAACCGAAATAGATGAATGATTTTTTTAGGAATGGGCTGGTGACACAACTACGTTTTAAGGTGGTTCAAAGGTTAAAATCCTTCTACTCCACCATTCAATATTATTGCTATATGTTGGGTATTCTTTTACAGGGTATTTTTTACATAATAGAATCCAACCCTTTGTAACTCCCAGGGTCTCCATATTTATAGGAGAAGGCACCTGGGAGTTGGTAAGAAGGTCATCCCGTGACCTTCTTACCTATCATGTCAACTCTGTGACATTCATGATTAATTCCTAAACCTGACACATAAGTGTGGTCAAATCAATAGGTAAGGGAATAATGGGCCGCACGGCCCAACCCAGTCGTGGGTGTCTGAATACGCACGTTCATGCTGCGTGTCCGAGAAGTCAGGGATATATCAGACAAATGATGTCTGATATATGCACGTTTACCTTGCCTGGTTGACTGTATAAAGGGTCACAGCCTCCAACTCTAGCTCGTACCACGAGCTGGATGCTTCCCTCGACCTGTGATCTTCATAGTCCAAACTCAGTTTATTCTAGGCGAACCCTTAGGTTATCTCGAGCTGAGGAGGTAGGGCCTTTCTATGGCAGCTCCGATCTTGGGGATGTCCACGTGGTAGACATGATTAGGCCGAATCTCATGATTAGGCCATGTCTCAGCTTGCTAACAGCCCGTGGGAAAACCAGGGCATAAAATTTTATTTATTATTTTGCCTTTATGATTGTACTTAGTGAAAACTATTTTTCCAAATTAATATCATTGTTATTTTGATGACATGTATGAGTTTGATTTTATTTTGCAATCATAATAAATAATGACTAAGTTCGGTGAGGGTGGATACAAATCAATGAACCAGGGTTCTATATTGAGAGTTAGGGGGCCATAGTAGTGGGAACAATTTTACTGATCCCAGCCCTCCCTCGGTATGGTTAACTTTGGAACAACGATGAGTTTCGAGCCTGAGAATTAAGTCATATATGATAATTAGAAACACACTTAGAAAATAATAAAGATGGCTTATTTTTTCTAAGTTTAGAAACATACCCTAATTATAAAGAAGGCTTACATAATTCTTTTCATAAGAAATCATAATTAATAAGTCCGAGTTATGTTTGCTTAGATTAAGTTTTTGTTTTAGAGCCTATTAAGGTAAGTTCTAACATGTTTCTCTCAACTATTAGAACTCTACTGAAGATGTCTCTCAGAAGATCTGCTCGCAACAATGGCAATGCCTCCAACGTCGTTCCCGAGATGAATGAAGCCCCTCCAGCTCAAAGAAGGGGAAGGCGTGCAACCAATGTTGCTGTTAATGAAGGTGCGCCGCCGCCGCCGGTCGACAACACTGCAGAAATTGCCAAGCTTCAACAGCAAGTTGAGGAATTACTACAGCAACAGCAACAACAGGCTCAACCTCAGACTCAGCCTCAGCCACAACCACAGCCTCAACATATGGCTCAAGCACCCCATCAAGTAGGTCCTTATGGGGGATGGCCAATGGCGAACTATGTGCCATACCCAGCTCAGCATGTGGAGCCTATCTATGAGCGGTTTCGAAAGCAACACGCTCCAAACTTTGAAGGGACAACCGACCCCTTCGAGGTGGAAGATGGCTCAAAATTGTAGAGTCGATTCTTGTACACATGAATCTCGGAAACACGGACCGCATATCCTGCGTTTCGTCTCTGCTCAAGAAGGATGCTAGAATATGGTGGGACCTAGTGCAGCAGACTCACGATGTCGCCACCATGACTTGGACCAGATTTGTGGAGCTCTTCCACAAAAAGTACTACAACTCCGCTGTCATCGCTTCAAGGGTCGAGGAGTTCGCTAGTCTAAAGCAGGGAAACTTGAGAGTAGCAGAGTATGCTCGACAGTTCGACAGATTAGCTAAGTTTACACCAGAGTTGGTTCCAACTGACTTTCTGAGGGTGACCAAGTTCGTTAGAGGACTTAGACCAAAGATTGAGCTAGGAATTAAGCTAGCAAACCTGGGAAATACCTTTACAATATGAACGTCTCCAACTTTTAGCGGTGTTTCTTTTACCACATCTGTAATGCTGGCTAAGAATGCTTGACATCATTTTTCTATCATCTTCTGAGCTTTGAGTGATGAAATAAGCAGTGTGCGTAGACCTGAAACCTTTCCCATAAAACATAGTCTCTGGCCGTCAAGAATCTCAAACGTTACTTTCTTGCGTTTGCAGTCGATGGTTGCGCCATGCTTTGCTAGCCAATCCATTCCTAGTATCACGTCGAAGTCTTTAATCTCCAGTTCTATCATGTCTCCTTCTAATTCTACATCCTCAATCTTGATTGGTACGCCTCGTATTACCCATGATGATGGGACTATTTCACCCGAAGGTAATTCTGTTTCAAACCTAGTTCTAAATCTTTCACAAGGTTTGTCTAATTTTCCTATCATTCCTAACGAGATATACGAATGAGTGGCTCCCGAATCAAATAATACAAAACATACATTATTGAGGATAGAAACCTGACATGTAACCACTTTATTGCTACCATCAGCTTCTCATTGGGTTAAGGCAAAAACCCTGGCAGGAACCATCTTGTCGTCTCTTTTTCCTTCTGACTTGAGCTGGGGACACTCTTTCTTTCGGTGACCTTCCTGAACACAGTTGTAGCATCCCTTAGTGTTTTCATGACACTCACTTGGATATTTCTTTTGGCATTTAGCACATTGTGGGTATTCTACATAACCCGACCTATTGCCTCCATTGTTTGTCTGTGCCCTTTTATCATTGTCAGACTGCTTGTTGTCAGAATTCCCTCTTTGCTGACCATTACTATTGTTGGACTGCTGGTTGTTGTTGTGGTTGTTCCGACCATTCTGAGGTTGATTTGATTATTTAGGCTCAAGCTTACTGGCCTCCTCTTTACTAACATTCGCCTAAAACCTTTCCACTTCTATTGTCATTTCTATAACATCGACATAAGTAGTTTCCAGAAGTATTTCCTGACGACTTACCAGGGTTGCCACCGACTCAGGAAATTGACTTCACAATCAAACTAGTACCGGGCATCGAGCCTATATCCAAGGCTCCATATCGGATGGCACCTACCGAACTCAAGGAGTTAAAGACACAACTACAAGAACTCTTAGACTTGGGATTCATTATTCCAAGCCATTCGCCATGGGGAGCACCGGTTCTATTTGTGAAGAAGAAGGACGGGAGTATGCGGATGTGCATAGATTACCACGAGCTGAATAAGGTGATGATTAAGAACAAGTACCCACTACCACAGATTGACGACTTGTTTGATCAATTCCAAGGAGTGACCGTGTTCTCAAAGATTGACCTGCGGTCCGGTTATCATCAGCTCAAGGTACGGGAATAAGACATTCCTAAGATAGCTTTTAGAACTCATTATGGGCATTACGAGTTTTTAGTCATGTCTTTCGATCTTACCAACGCTCCAGCCGCGTTTATGGATTTAATGAATAGGGTCTTTAAGGACTACTTGGATAAATTCATCGTAGTATTCATTGACGATATCTTGGTATACTCAAAGGATAAAGTCGAGCATGAGAAACATTTAAGGTTAATCTTGTTGCGACTAAAGGAGCATCAACTTTACGCCAAGTTCAAGAAGTGCGAATTTTGGCTTTCACAAGTAGCATTTCTTAGCCACATAGTATCCAAGGACGAAATTGCTGTAGACCCATCTAAAGTAGAGGCTGTGAAGGATTGGCTAAGACCAAAGAATGCGTCTGAAGTAAGAAGTTGTCTGGGACTAGCAGGTTATTATCGGAGGTTTGTAGAGGGTTTTTCTAAGATAGCCACTCCACTTACCAACCTAACCCAGAAGCAACAAAGGTTCAACTGGACAGATAAGTGTGAAGAGAGTTTCCAGTTGCTTAAGGATAGGTTATGCTCAGCACCAGTACTTTGTGTACCGACATCCAATGACAAGTTTGTAGTCTATTGCGATGCGTCGAAGCAAGGATTGAGTTGTGTGCTGATGCAGAATCACAAGGTGATAGCCTATGCCTCAAGGCAGTTGAAGGATTACGAGCAACGCTATCCAACACACGATATGGAGTTGGCAGCGGTGGTCTTTGCATTAAAAATCTGGCACCATTATCTTTATGAAGAGCGGTGTGAGATTTATACGGACCATAAAAGCCTAAAGTACTTCTTCACGCAAAAGGAGCTTAACATGAGGCAGCGCAGGTGGTTAGAACTAGTAAAGGATTATGACTGCGAAATTTTATACCACCCGGGAAAGGCAAACGTAGTTGCTGATGCGCTAAGTAGGAAGAATTATGGAAGTCTAGCAGCGTTAGCTAGAATAGAAAAGTCGCTACAGCAGGAGCTGATCAATGCTGGAATAGAAGTAGTCATTGGTAAACTGGCTAACTTTTCCATTCAGTCAAGTCTATTAAAAGATATACGGATTGGGCAAGTGCATGATGACACGTTAGTAACACATATGGATGCAGTTAGAAAAGGGAAGGCCACGAATTTCTCAATATCAAGTCAAGGGTTATTAAGATATAAGGATCGGGTATGTGTGCCAAATGATCAAGGGATTAAGGTGAAGATTTTAGAAGAAGCGCACAATACCCCATACTCAGTTCACCCAGGGTCGACCAAGATGACTCACGACATCAAGGCAAAGTATTGATGGCCAGGAATGAAGAAAGATATAGCGGAGTACATGTCTAAATGTTTAGTATACCAGCAAGTGAAAGCAGAACATCAGCGGCTTACAGGTTTATTGCAACCACTTAGAATTCTAGAATGGAAATGGGACGACATGGCCATGGATTTCGTGATGGGTTTGCCTCGAACGAATAAGCAATACGACTCGGCTTGGGTAGTAATAGATAGATTAACCAAGTCAGCTCATTTTCTGCCTGTCAAGACTTTATATACAGCAGATTAATACGCAGATATTTATGTTCAATAGATAGTAAGACTGCATGGAATCCCTAAGACAATAGTGTCCCATAGAGCATCGGTGTTTACATCGAGATTTTGGAGAAGCTTCCAACAATCTATGGGCAACAAGTTAAGTCTTAGTACAGCATTTCATCCACAGACCGATGGTCAGTCCGAGCGTACCATACAGATTTTAAAAGATATGTTGCGCGCTTGTGTACTTGATTTCGAAGGATCCTGGAGTAAGTACTTGCCGCTGATATAATTCTCCACAACAATAGCTACCAGTCAACGATCTGGATGGCACCTTACGAGCTACTTTACGGAAGGAGGTGTCAATCGCCGTTACATTGGGACGAGGTAGGGGAAAGGCAACTACTTGGACCCGAAGCTGTTAAAGAAGCTCAGGAAGCAGTAGTACTAATTAGAAAGCGTATGCTTGCTGCTCAAAGTCGTCAGAAAAGTTATGTGGATGCTAAGCAGCGTGATGTGGAATTCAAATTCGGAGATCAAGTCTTCTTAAGAATATCTCCTATGAAGGGTGTAAAGCAGTTTGGGAAGAAAGGCAAGCTTAGTCCCAGGTTTATAGGTCCTTTTGAGATATTGGACAAAGTGTGAGCAGTTTCATATAGATTAGCCTTACCGCCAGCACTAGCAGATAGTCATAATGTGTTCCACATCTCGATGCTGCGTAGATATGTGTCAGACCCATCTCACGTCCTCAAGTATGATACGATAGCACTCCAGAAAGACTTGAGTTATGAGGAACAGCCGGTTAGCATCCTAGATAGAGGGATGAAGGAATTACGGTCTAAGAGTATTCCGATAGTCAAAGTCCTATGGAGAAATAGTTCTGAACGGGAGGCAACGTGGGAGTTGGAGGAGGACATGCAAGCTCGGTATCCAGAATTGTTTGGTAAGTAAATTTCGGGGACGAAATTCTTTGTAGTATGGGAGAATTGTAGAGTCCTGGAATGTTTACTTAGTTAGCTAGTTAGTAGTAGCTGTAGTATTTTAGATTTCGTGGATTTTGGTTCAAACCGGGACTTAGTTGGAAACTCCTAGCAATAGTTATGGATTTTATAAGTTTAACCTATAGTTTAAGAATATTAATTATAACATAAGGTTTGATTAATATTGCTAGTCACAAATATGATATTTATTATAACCTAAGGTTTAGATAGAGCCAATAGGAATATGACACTTGTCATAAGCATGATTATTAAGGAATTAAGTATTTTAATGATTAAATAAGGAAATATAAGCTTTAGTCTTCACCAAAAACTGTTAGGGTCATAGTTTGACTCAGTAAAAGCAGTTATCCAACCTTAATTATGCTGAAAAAGTGCAATTACGTGTTTAAAATATTCACATATGCCGATATATCGCAGCATTTGAGCTGATATATCGCCAGACGAAGAATACGGAAAACACGTTGATGTTGCACGATCGTACGAACGGAGGCTCGGGAATAGGGCAGAGCCGAGATATCGCCACATAGGGGCGATATATCACCCTTAGAAGATATTTTTTAATTTTTTTTTAATTTTTTAAAATAAGCTTTGACTCCTTAGACCTACTTCTGAATGTTTTGACCGAGTCTTCAGCCTCTGATTGACGAATATTCAATTTTATTCATTATTTTTATTCAAAGCCAAAAAGAAGATATTTATTCTTAGAACTCTATAAATAGGACCTAGTACCCATCCCTTCCACTCACTCTTCAGCGGTGATCAGACTCCAAGGTGCTAGTACTACCATAGAGTGATAAACACTTGGGTTGGGAAAAAGCTTTGCCGTTCTTAAGCTTTATAAAATACTTGGGAAGTGAGGTTTAGTGTATTTCGGTATTGGAGTTAGACCAATGCATAAGGTCAACTAAGGTACTCTTATTCTTTAAGTTCAATCCTTTAAAACTCTTTAGTTTTCTTTAGTCCTTTTATTCAGATCCTAACTTTTGATATTGGTTTTTGACTAGGCTCGTGAAACTTAAAGATCTTCCTTGGTAATTTTTGCTTTGAAGGTTTAGTTTCCACAATTATTCTTTACCATTTAGAAATACTCACCATTTTTATTGCTGGTTTTAGGAGTGTTCCAAGTCCCGCATTTGTTCTCAAAAATCTCGATTTTGCTAAGGAAAATAGGATAGTTTTTATATGCTTGTATGTTATGATATGTTATAGTATATATGTTTTGGGGCTTATAGTTTCTTAAATAGCAAACCTCAACACTTTTATGTTCTTGGGGCTTATAGTTGCTTAGTTAGCAAACCTCATTGTATTTTGAGGCTTATAGTTGCTTAGCTAGCAAACCCCAATATTCACCATGTACATGGGTTATAGTTGAGATATATGTTTTATAGTGTTTGTTTTGTTATGATCTTATGTTTACGTTTGATGTATATATATGTTGGTAGATTTTCCTTGCTGGGCATTAGACTCATTCCTTTTTCTTTTAGTGTGATGCAGGAAAATAGATACAAAGGCGAAAGGATTCTTGGAAGCTTGGTGTGTGTGTTGAGGTGAATGGAGTGGATGGGCTGCGTGTCGATTCGAGGACGACGTTATTTTCTTTAGTCTCTTTAAATTACGATTTTTATGTATTTTTTCGCATTTAGCTTTGTAAACAATTTCATTTAAAGTTATGTTTTATTTTTAAACAATGAGCTCATTTATATATTACAAATATTACTTTAAAGTTTTCAATAAAGTTATGAATTTTTCTCATGTATGTTCTCTTCAAATTAGTAGTTATGTCTAGTAGGGTTAATGATCTAAGTCTTAGAAATAGTTGGGATATTACAACAACTCCTTAAGAAGCTTAACATTCTATGGCACTTGCTTAATGGTCTTAAGAAGCAGAATATTGATTTTAAGGATCACCTTATTTTCCTCCTCATTCTTAGATTTTGGCAATGTGTTCGGAAAAGGAGAAAAAGGGGCATACAATCTGACAGTTGGTTTGCGTAGCTTGTCCTGTGATGATGGGCCAACTGGCATGAATGTTTCGATCTCCGGTGGAGAAGATGCTTCTGGGGTTGAATTGCTGACTTCTTTAGTTGGAATTGGATGAAATGTTGTGTCTGGGTGAGGTGACATGTCAAGTTGTGTACCATTTTTGTAACGCCCTGGCTACCCCAGAACAGTTACGGTGAACGATGGACCGGAAATTTGACTCATTGCCTGAGTCCTTTGGTCAAAAACGTGATCTAAGTGTAATTAACAGGTTAAGGTATAAAACCATTAAAAAGGAAATGGAGATTTTATTACAAACTGCTCTGCAGAGCTAAACAAAACATTTACAAGTGGTTCTCAGTACAAAAAGGTCACTATAGTTGTAAAGTTACAATCCTGCCGACCTAAGCGGAAAAATAGGGTAAACCCCCTAGTTCCTCTGAGAACTCCTTGGCCGTGGTGGTCAAGCGGCCGCATATGTACACAACACCACATCAGCTCTCCACTCAAGGCTAGGTGAGCTTTTCTTTCCCTTTACCTGCACCACATAGCACCCATGAGCCAAAGCCCAGCAAGAAAACATAACACTATTCATAAATATTATCAAATGATTATCATTATAATCACACTGAGCAATAAGCTTTAAACAAATGAGTGAACATCACATGAGGTCTTGGTAAACCACACTGAGTGACTGACAGGCAAGTCACTAATTCAAATGGAAGAGTGGCTGATAGGTAAGCCACTAGCCTTCAACAGGTTCTGGTAACCGTACTGAGTGACTGCCATGCATGTCACTAATTCAGGTGGGAGAGTGGCTGCTAAGTAAGCCACTAGCCTCCAAGCGCTTATTTCATTCATCGACCCTCGGGGTCGGTCTGGCATTAATGCTCTTTGAGTCATTCAATGCTGATAATCGATTAGATCAAATCTTATCGGCTTCCGTGATACACGCCAAGGCCATCCTGACTAATGAGTCTGCCCAACGTGATCAGTGCCCAGTACCACTGCTGAACTTGACTAATAAGTCACAGCTTCACAGCTGATACTAGCACCTTTGCCAAACCTGACTAATGAGTCAGTACCGTGCACCAGTGAGCAACATATGCCAAGCATTCTATATTCAATTCACGTCCACATCCTCACAATCAACATGCCTCATGAACATCCATGCATGTCACACTTGGGGTGCAGTTCTCTTACCTTTGATTCGAGCTAGAATGAACAAAAGAACGACCCTTGAGAACGGTTTAGCTTTTAGTCCTTTAGCGGTTACCTAATCACAACACATATGGGATACCATCAATAATCAAGATAATCAAGGGCTCTCAAACCATTATCTAGCCTCCAAGAGATCAATCAAAACTAATCCAAATAGCAAGGACACTCCCGAGGCCTAAAACTAGGTTCCCGGGGTCAAAACCAGCAAACGGGGCGAAAACAGGGCAAGGGCTGCGGCCCTAGCACCTTGGGCCACGGCCCCCAGAATTTTCTAGAGGCAAGCGCCGCGGCGCCCCACACAAGGGCCGCGACGCCCAGCGAAACAGAAAGGCCACCTGCTTCTTCAAAGAAGGGCCGCGGCGCCACAAGAACAGGGCCGCGGCGCTCCACCCTGGGCCATCCCCAACCGCGTTTCTAACACTTCAAAGCCTCCAAAATCATCCCTAAACATTCCCCAATCATCAAGGAAAAGTTCCCAAGCTTCCCCATACATCAAAACCCTCAAAACCCAAGGCTCGAATGAACCGAAAACTCAACAATTCACAAAATCAATTCAAACCTTAGAAACTCGGAAAAACTCAAAACTTAAACTTCGATTACCTTCAATTGGGTTGTTTTCCGTCGAAACCTTCGGTTAAGAAGCTTCTAATCTTCCCTAGGATCGCTATGCCTCGATCCTCACTCGATTCCGACTCCTAGAACTCAAGATTTCGTCAAAAAGGCTTAAACGGTAAAATGGACTTTGAAAAGGGAGAACGGAAGGTTTTCTTATCGTATGTTCTATCTGATAAGCTACTTCAAACTTAAGTAACCTCAAATAAAACCTAATGCTCGGGGTCCCGAAAACACCCCGGGGACATTATAGTCAAAACCTCCAAAATTTCACCCTGATCTCAAATATTCCCAATTTATCATCAAATGAACATTTCTATTACCCCAAAATTGACCCCATTATGGTAAAACCGCTAATCCACTAAAAATAACCGTCTCATGTTTCTTAGCTCGAATATATCTCCATAATAATGGAATCTTATTCACAAATCAAGTTATGCACCCAAATACACAAATTACCCTCAACGGACCAAATTACCATCACACCCCTGTAATGAGAAATATGGACTCACATGCATGCATTTCACATCATATCATAATATAATCAACATATACATGCATTTAATCAATTAACAACATAATTAAGCAAGTATGGCCCTCCCGGCCAACTATTCATGCCGTTAAACACATCGGTGAATTCGGGGCATTACAATTTTAGAGAGTTAGGGTACCATCATTCTCTATTGGATTACTCTCGAGTTCTTTGGGTAATTCTCCAAAATTCTAAACGTCAAGATTGATCATTGATGTAGCAATTTGTCCCATAATATTCGCCAAATTCTTGAGGGACGCTTCTGTACTCTGAAGAATAACTTGGGTCTGTATATTTGAAGTCACCATGGTTTTTAGCATATCTGAAATTGATGGTTCTTGATCTTGTGACATTCCCATAGGAGGTTGTTTAGGAAAAGGCCCATAAGCTTGTTGTGACATCTGTTGAAGTTGGAGATTGTTGGTATTCAATGCATTGATGAGATCTCTAATTGATGGATCTGAATACTATGGCGCAAACTCATTATATTCTGATTGAGAGTAATAATTCGACTCAACGTATTGATTTCCATCATAGAAAGTAATAGAATATTCTTCCCATTGTGAATTGTAATTGTTGGAATAGGGCTCATATCTATTCATTTGTGGATCATACCAGTGTGTATAGTACATTGCCATGTCTCAAACCAAGTCTATGCAAGCCTGGAAAACATCAACCGCAACTAATAGACAAAGTTAGTAAAAATAAAAAAAAAATGAATAACAAATTAAATAAAATAGTCCCAGCAACGACGCCAAAATTTTGACGGGTATCTTATGTCATGTCATATTTAATTATTTATCTTAATGACTTGTACCAGCTACTTCAGTATAGCGGTAAATAAGGGTCGAACCCACAAGGATTATGATTTTAATTATTATTCAAAGTAAGAAATAAACAAAAATTAACCAGGAGATTTGGTTTTAAAGATTAATAACATAAAATAAAATAATAATTAGAAGAGTAAAGATCAAAGATTAAGGATTAAGGATTAAGGATTCAAGATCAAAGGAATCTTAATTTGTGCTTATTGATTTGAATCTATTAATTTTTTAAATAATATGTTACCCTCCAAAATCTAAAGGGTCTTAGTTTATTGGTTTAGTATACATGTGGTGAACTCTCCAATATGTATTTTTCTAATTAGAAAGTTGGATTGCTCTGTTTAGAACTATCCTATTGATGTCATAAAAGTAGTTTATGATGTTTGTTTTGACGGTATTATTCGGATAGTTCTTCAATAGGTATTATTTTGTCATTCCTTTATATAACCAGGTATATACTATGTTGCGTGTTTCTATTTTTGTTTTTCCTTAATGTTAAATGATCCTAAAGATTGTGTATTTTTTAAGAAAGAAAAAATCGTATATTTTTATTTCATTTGATATTGCCAGATTGTTTATTTTGACATGGCTTGTATTTATTGCCATATTATTTAATATATAAAGTGCTATTATCCTGAGTTGTTTTCTAAATCGGGCACGAACAGAGGAGCGAGGCTTCCAATCAGAAGAGCTTTTGTTGAGCTTTTGTTGAGAGTGACTATAAGGGAAGAGACGAAGGCTAAGAAAAAAAAAAAAAAAAAGCTTCGAAATTTCTAGTTTAGAGGGAACTCTCTAATATTATGTCAAAAATTAGGCTTTGATAATCTTTATTCATAGAGAATAAAGCCTTTAAATAGGCATTGTCCATGTATAAATAAATCTTGTATTTAATACCGAATATTCTAAATTAATTACAGATATTCTAGAGTAAATCAATTAACCTAAAACTAAATAATATAATTAGGAACTTTCTAATAATTCGGTTTCCTTATTGGAAAGATACTGAGTAAATACTTAATATATAATATTTTATACACAAACAAATATTAAAGAACAAGAAAACATAATTAAAGCTTATTAAGATTAACTGAAGTAGCCATTGTCTGTCACTTTAAAAGCACTAGGAAGTGATTAATTCAACTAGACAAGTCTTGAACCAGTACTCAAATATAAATGTCCTAATAGTTAAAACCATGGCTTGGCATTTCTGTTAAAGATACTAGGTCCATAAGTTGACATGAAAAGCTCAACTAGAAGAGGAAAGTGCATCCACATATGTGACAAGGTAACTGGAATACTTGAAAGGAAAATGACTGTGGTACCCATTCTTGAATCTTGATGAAGCATAGTCGAAAGAGCAGCAGAAAAGGCTATCATCATGGTTGCTATAGAGAACAAAAGAGTGGAAAGGCCTATTATCATCTTTGTGGGTAAGGATATAAGAAAATCTTCTTTTGCATAACGCGATGTGAGAATTCCCAAGAACACTAGTACTGCAATTGTTGAAGAAAAGAGTGATAGGGCATCCGATATAATAAAAACTTTGGAGAATTTTCTGTTTACGAGTACTGGGACACCTGCATTGTCTTGATTGTTATTTCCTCCACATAGTATGAAGACAGAAATGAACATGATGGTAACAATGAGAGCAGCCACAACAATACAAGAACGCGATATATCTTTAATCCACTTTTCTCCATCCATCACCAAATTCTTGTAGTCTCTCTTTATAAAGAAGCCATTTGACAACATATTTCCATTGATACAAGACTCACGAGTTGATTGCGGAAAAATTGTGTCCACCTCCTTCATGATTAAAGAGAAGACAGATGAATCAATAATTTTAAATGGTATATATATATGATTAAATGCTATTTTGAATCAATGATGTAAGATTTTTAAATCTGAAACGGAAAGTTAGCTGCTAAAAAACCCAGAAACAACTTCACCAAATAAAAACTAATCTGCCAAAATGAAAGATAAGACACACCCAAAGAACAACTTCACCAAATAAAGATTGATCAGCCAAGATAAAAGATAACACACGGCAACAAATAACAGATAAAATCTCAATGATTAACAAGAAATCTCAAAACACTGTCGGTGTAAAACTATAATCACTTTGAAGAAAAATTGTCAAACTTTGAATCTCACTTCCATTAACTCGATTGACACCCAATAGTACACTAAGTATTTCTTCTTCTGTCACTCTGTTTTAACAGTACAAGTAATTATAGAGTGGACTAAGAAAGACAATATTAAGAAAAACCCATAATAATAGATTTGACTAATTCACCTAACTGAGTTCAGTGTACACAACAACCAGCTCTTAACATATTTTAGAAAGTATTCACCTTTCTAAATCCTATTTTCAACTATTCGCAGATTATTTAACTATGCAAGTTCATCACACTTATGACATTAGAAGGAAAAAATAGTAGTACTGTCTACTGTGAAGTGAGTTACCTGATCCCATTGTAGATTTTTCTGCAGTTGCAATGCTGGGCCTGGGATGAGATCATCTAATCTAGAGTTATAATTTGAACCTGCAGGATGTGAATATGGCATTGGCGGAGGCATCATTTGCGGCTTTAGCATTGGCATTTGCATAGGTGGCAGCTTTGGCAGTTGGGGCAGTGGCTTTACATAATTGGCTAGTACTACTTCTTTATTATGGAGTCCATATATAAGACTAAAAACTTCTGTTTGACGAAGTTGAATGGCAAGTGAAAAAATATTTTTTGCTGTATAAGGAGTCCACACAAGTTCTGGATTGGCTTTTGCCATGCTTTTAATAAACTCAACATTCCCATTATAGACAGCCTGTGTCATAGCAAAATCTACACCAGCATCCCTAATTAGCTTAAGATCCCACGTAGTTTCTATCACCTTACTCATGCGGGTCAGGAGTTCTAGGGCCTGAACATGGTCCAGTTTTACTTCATATATATGCTTCACACCTATAATATTACTTGTCATTGATAAGGTTAGAACATAGAAGTGCGTTCTAGCATATAAGTTATCATAAAGTTACCACAAATATGATATAAGGCTACGTACCTAAATGTTTGAGCAGAAATGAAACCATGTTTGCCAGCGGACCTAAGAGAATTATATATACATATATATGTATATATATTATTAGATGATCTCATATAAAGGTAATATATAGTAAAGACATTAGTCGTTTTAATCAATTAAATTGAGTGAATTGTCATTTCAATGATTATATAATGCTTGCTGCAAAAAGAAAATAAATGATTATATATATATATATATATAGGGAAATGGAGAATGCATATCCCTTATTCTTAAAAATTAGTGGATGAATTCCTTCGTCCTATAATTCAATAAAGTACTACGTGATCATATTGGTTCAACTTTCATAGGTACCGTTCATTGTATTCATTTAAAACACATGGCAAGTGGAAAAGAACTATTGTATAACTTGATTGTGATGGTGTAAACTAGCTTTTTCTTGTCATCAAATGATATTTTACAGAATTCACAGTTTTTCATGATATCAGTTGAAGAATTTATCATTCTTTTGTTGTAAATTAAGCAGTATTTTGCACCGGAAAAACTCAATTATTATAACTGAAGTATGTTTAGCAATATCTAAAGGAGATAAAAGCATCAGTTGAACTATAATATTCGAATATTAGCAACTTAAGTGTTAAAAAAAATATCATTATTTACTTCTGACTAATGGAATTGTGTTAAAACCAATTATTTTAAATTAATAAAATCCAACAATGATGGTATACTGTATGATGAATTGTGTGCCTCTGATTGTACATGTGTGTTTCCCTAATGGTTAAGCAGCTAGTTGTTGTTGTTGTTGTTGTTAAATAAAGCTTTTGTAAAAACTATGAAACTGGTTGAGTGTTGATTTCCTGTCAAACACAAAGTTGTGATAGAAAAGAATGCGAGTGTATACATACACGAATGGTAAGGTTCTTTCTACGTTACAGGGGCCCCAAGGAATGTATATAATTGGGAAAGAAATTTGTGGTTGTGCAACTCATTGACGTTGCGTTTTGCATGTTGTATGTTGGATTGAATGAAAGTCCCAACATATATACACTGTCTAATAAGAGTACTTACCACCCAGCCCAAAGCGCTGAAAGACCGCAGAGGTAATCACAGTTATGTCCTTGTCACATTGGCTGTCGTTTATGTTTTGGACATCAAGAGAAACGTGATTCTTAGCACAGTCAGGCACCTGTATACCTAAAACCAAAGAACGGAAGTTCAGAGATTAAACACTCAACATAGAAAGTGGTAGATGAAAATTTATAAGACATGTTAAAAAAAATATTATTATCGAAAGAAGAAAGTGGACACTAACAGTTATATATCCAACGCTGCCAAAAGTTCAACTGGCCTAAACTAGCTAATACTGCGGACTTTGCTAATGCCACCACTGGGGATTTCCATTGAGCATAAGCAGTAGTTGCCAAACGTGGGCAATGCTCCAGCAAATTCAAGGCGATATCTGTAATGTTATAAACAAACACGATTAGAACAAAATCGCTTTTTCGATACACTGTTACTCAAACTGGAACCAAAATTCAGGTGAAAGGATATCTTACCAAAATGCTTCCTTTGTATACATAGAGAAATCAGTTCAGAGCCTTGCTTGGCATTCTCTTCCAACATTAGATCTTCAAGCGGTGTAACTGAATAGAGTAAAGGAGCCATATGGGTTTGGCCACACAGAACAGCATATACAACTGGAAGGCGTCCAATTACATGAACCCTCAATAGCTTTTTGTTCTTATTAAAAAGGCATTCCGCAATGGAAGTGTTTCCGATTTCGATTGCAATTGCAAGAGCAGTGAAACCATCATTCCGTTGCATAAGAAGGTCTTCTTCAGTCATCAATTGGACCAACTTCTCCACAATATGAAAATGTCCAGCAGCCACTGCGACGTGGAGTGCATTCTTGTCGGAACAAGTGATACTTGCTCTCACTGCCTCGGGATGTTCGGCAAGAAAGCTCTTCGCTGCCTTCCAATCACCACTCTTCACAGCTTTGAGAAGCGGTTCAAACTGGTGAAAGTCTTCACTCTTTGCTGTATCAAACAAATATCTCAGAAACGTTATGACACTAAAAATATTGTCAAACAAACTATCAGAGGGATATTGACCTTTTCTTTTTTAGGGTAACAAACTCACCTGGAAAATTTGATTTGTTCTTCTTCAAGTTAAGTTCATCATCGTCGACATCATCATCAAATTCATCATCGTCGAACTCATCATCAGAATCATCAAACTTACTCTTGGGATTCTTGGAGTCCTCATCCAACTTCTTAGCGAAATTAGCTGCCAAAGTGTCCCAAGCAATTTTGGCAGAGTTGATGTTCTGAATGAGAGTAAAAGCATGTCCCTGGCATGAAATCTGGATTGCGTGAAGAGCAACAGCATTGTTTTTCCTCCAAGCCTTAATTTCAGATTCAGTATCACCATCATCATCATTTGTTGCAGCATGAACCGTAGGCTCATCAGCTTCCACGATGTCCCAGAGATCTTCGCCAATAAAGTATGTTTTCATCTGAATACTCCATTTTTCGTAGCCATTCTTACTGTAAAGTAACTCACTAACAATTGCATTTGGTCGATACATATCGCTAATGGGATCTGACAAAGAAGAAAAGTAGGGGAGTCACCAGCAAGAAGAGTTAAGCAGAATGAGTGAAACCCATATGAATATAAAGAAGCATAAAATTAGTTATAAATGATAACAATTAATTATTTATCAGTATCACTTTTCAGCGAGACTAAACAATCAATAAGAAGAAGACTAACAGAGACGTGATTCCTTTTCAGTTCCTCGAAGTAGCCTTCACGGATTAAATAATTGCTCTCAATAAATATTAATAAATAATAATTAAAATATTTACCGACACTATTTATTTTTTTAAGTATAATAATGACATTATTTTGTTGCTTTTACAATATGAGAACTGATAAGTGGTAGTGCCCAACGAGTATTGCTAATCGGCAGCACAGGTATCGGGTGTAACATGTTCACCTTGAGGGCATATTACAAGCTAGTTGGTGCTATGTCAGATGCCAACACGAGGGTGTAAGTTGCCGAACATGTTGAAGCTTAGTTTGTACGACAGTTTGTATTTTCGTATATATCTTTAATATTGTTCAAAAATAGATGGGACTTGGTAGTTCACATATTGAAGGGTCAATGAATGCAATGGTGTGATTGGATTTGGAAGATTCAGAGAATTGACGAGCTGAGAGCCAAATATGTAAACCAAGTAAAAGTCATATATGTTCCTCGTAGAAGGCTAAAAACTCAGAAGATTCTTTGTAGGGAGAGCACCTATTGTCAATTCTCCACCACTCCTTGATGCAGATGCGTCAAGTGAGCTATTACTAGTTAGGAGGGCTAGTCGGGCGGGCATATGAGAATCACAAGGAGACTCATATGTCTCCATAAGTAGGAGTACTTATGGACACTACCAGGGCATCCCGGTAATGTCCATGAGACATGTAATGAGTCGCCCCAGTAGTGCGTTGAAGCGTGCTGCCAGAGGTTTATGGTTACAATTCTCTTGGCCTGTCGGTATGCCGCTTGCATGGAATGTGGCCCAAATCTCCTAGAGACATCGTGGTGCGCCATGGCCATGAGTTTTGACACAAGATGGCACGGGAAGTCATTCCTAGGACTTGTTAGCATACAGACATTGGAGGGTGCACAATGCTTGAGAAGGACAGAGGTCTAGTGTGTGCTAGTAGTCTGGCAGCGAGTTTCGATGGCCTACCAACATGAGTGAAGGTATGGTACCTGAGGATTAGACCATGGACGTATGAGAGTCCTTGGACCGTGACGGGAGCTATTCAAAAAGTACCGAATGGGGCATGATGAGAAGTGTTGGCACATCAACTTGGTGTTGGCTCTTGGTCACACATGCTACCTTGTCTTGTGAATGTATGGGCAAGCATCAGTGTTGGGATTTATCTTGCCATAGTGAGAACTTATGGACAGTGTGAGTATCTTGGCTAGAGAGCCTTGATGCACGGATGTAGTCACAGAAGTACACGATAGCGCGAAAAATGTGCCCATTGTTATCCGAATGGTTGGAAGACTGACCTTGGCTCAGAGGAGTCAAGGTGTCACACGGGCATTTCCGCTGTCAAAATATCAACCCATGACACGGGGCACCCTATCAGGTGGTAATGCAAATGTCAAAAAAATAATCAATATCATTTTAACTATAATTTTATTTAATAATGGGTCATTTTGCAAAATGACCTATTTTTTAAATCATTTTGCATTCTAGCCTAGTTTTGATAATTTTTTGCAAAATGGTCTCCGATACTACAGACATATCGAAATTTTAAAGAGATACCATTTTACAAAAAAAATTATCAAAAATAGGCCAGAGTACAAAATAACTTAAAAAAACTTAACATTTTCACACTCTTTAATAATTGATTTAGACCTACAACAATTAATGCTCTAAAGTCTTCACGCACCATTTCTACATAATCTTTTTTTTTCTTTTCATTTTGTACTATACTTATTATTAATTAAATGTTATATAGTAAAAATACATCTATTCATTTCTATTTTGTTTTGTCCAAACTCCTCACATAATATGTATCTCAAATAGATATATTTATATGATATACTTTTTTTCCAAGTCCTTGTATATCTATTCTTCTTACCATTTTTTTCTTTTTTTAAAACTAGATTATTTTCACCTTACTATATATTTTAATCTCATAGTTTTTATTTCTCGTAACTTAGTTACTATTTGAATATATATATTTATGTTATACAATTATATATACATATATATTTCTCGTAACTTAGTAATTATTTTAAAATGTATTTAGTTATACAGTTATATAGATATATATATATATTTCATTCTTTTTTATTTATCGTCTGTAAAATATATGACATATTAAAGACATTATAAAATAAGTACTAATATAAAATTAGTACTAGAGATAAACACAATTATGATATTTCTAAAACTTTATAATTAAATGTGAAAAACAAACTTCAGAATTAAAATTGTATTACAACAAACATGTACTAAGAATTTTACTTCATAATAATAGAGGACGTTGTGACAAAATTTATTCTTCACATGTATTTTATTTTTATTTGTGGCATGTGTGATCACGAGACATTTTTGGATCTTGGAAATATCTTCCTTGGCTTGAAGCTCCTTGATATTATAGTTCTTGATTGAATGTAGAATCTAATTACAACAAAAATATTATAAAATAAATTTTACAATTCCATTTTTAAACATATGTACGTATATAATATACAAAACAAAAATAATAATTACCTTGAGTATTGTACATTGTCGGGTTCCAAAAACTTAGTGTAAAGTTGTAAGATTCTAATGACTCAAAATAAGATCCATCTAATTGTTTGGCACGTATTACCTCACTTAGAAGTGATGTATAATATGTCATTTATATAGTTTAAAGTCTATCAATTAAAAAAAAAAAAAAAGAATGAAACATGTATATATAAGGGAAATTTGGGTGTTTATGCATAATGCAAGTGCATATATAGAAAAAATATCATTTTTTAACATCATTCAAAAATAATACTACTATTTGTTTGGTTTCGAAAAATACCATTATCATTTTCTTAGCCTCCATCTCTCTCTCGGGTCACATTTATTCTTTGGAGTTATGGCAACCACCACCAAACCATCATCACCACCAAATTTCTTTGAGAAAACGTTTGCAACTTTGGTATCCTTCTTTATTTTTTTCTTCTCACTTTCTTCTTCTCTCTTAAAGTGTTCATGGAGACTAAAATAAAATGCCCAATGATAGTTATTGATGATATAAAACTTAAACCTACTAAAATTTTAATTAAGACGCTAATTTATGCATTTCGAATAGATCTGTGCATAATTTTTTGGAATTTTTTGCAATTTTTTTCACAATTTTTTATATCTGAAACGTAAAAATTTGTAGAAAACTCGATAAACCTCGATACCCAGCTCGATGGGCCTTTAAAAATTATGATTTTCATGAAAAAAAACCACTTGCCTCGATAGACCTCTTTGGGCCGCAGCGGTGCAATTAGACAAAGATGCCGAATTCTGAGAAGTTGAGGGTCGCGGCGCTACCTTTGAGAGTCATGGTGCCAAGAGTTGAGGAATTTGGGTTGCAATGCACATGCATTAGAGTTGCAGCGCTTGTTGAGGTAGAGACGAGATGATTTCAAATCTTTGACACGGGTCACGACGCTTCATTATGGGGCCGCAGCGCTTGAGGCGGCCAGAGTGCGAATTAGGACATTTTACGCAGAGGCAAAAGTGGAATTTCACATTCAAAATACAAACAACTATATAAGTAATATTATGACAATTTTTTTTTTAAAAAAAAGTCCCTATGGGAGACTCAAGAAAATACTCTATGGAGGCAAAAGCTTGGAGATCAACTAGTTTCTATCATTCTTTTTCTTCTTCTTTTAATTTCTTTTGTAGTGATAATTATATTTAGTTTGATGGATTTTATTATGTTTAGCATGAGCTAATTTCTTATTTAGGGTGTTAATGGATTCTTCTTGAAGCCTTATGATTATCTATTGAAGTTTTTATGAATTTCCTATCAATATTGTGAATTGTTTGACTTGTGTTTAATGCTTGTGATTAATTGCATGATTTATATGATTTTAACCTAAGATATGAGAAGTGAAGGATAAATATGCTATAGTCAAATAATCATAGATTTATATTGAACGAGAGTACTTGTATGATTTGTGTAGCTTAGGGATTACGTGCCTGCGATATGTTAATTTACCACATCGATGTAGAAGATTTGCTTATTATAGAGAATTATATGTCCTAGTAAGAATATAATTTACAATTGTAATCCGTTATCACAATAGAGATAGAAATTCTTAAGTTTACATTAGAGAGACATAGGTGGATAGTTGATGAAGTTAATAACCCTAATTTTTATTCCATTGAATTAATATTTTAGTATTGAGTTTTCTATTGTTCTAGTTTATTGTTTGATTTTGTTTAGTTTTAGTAAAGTCTATATTCATTATCGATAAATCAATTAGATATAAAGAATGATTCTTGGTAATTAGTAACAGTCCTCGTGGAAACGATACTCTACCTACTATTTTATTACTTGTTATGATTGAGTATACATTCGTACATAATTTCCACAACAAGTTTTTAGCACCTTTGCTGAGGACTGTATTATTAATATAAACGCAGTTGATTTTTATTCTAACTTGGTTTTTTTTATTTACCATTCTAATTCGGTTTGTGTCGTACTATTGTGCTTTCAAGAGACATTGGTATATGCGACGAAGTAGACAAAAGGAACTGGTACCGGTAGATCTTGAAATTGAGAGAACTTGAAGACAAAACCGAAAGATTAAGAAAAGATTGGAGTTTGATATGGCGGAACATCAAGGGAATGCAGTGAACAATGTTGATAATAATATTGCTAATGTGGTAGAGGTTCCTGTGGAATAAGGACCAAGGACGCTTAGGGATTATGTGCTACCCACTGTCGCGAGAGTGCATTCATGCATCAGACACCCCACAGTCGCTGCTAATAAATGGTGAAGTCTACCGTTCAATTTGGGGGGTTGCCTACTGAAGATCCCAACTTGCACATAGCCAATTTCCTAGAGTTTTGTGCAACATTTAAGATGAATGGGGTGAGTGATGAAGAGATTAGACGAAGATTATTCCAATTTCCCTAAGAGGTCGAGCAAAGAGTTGGTTAATTTTGTTGCAAGATAATTCTATTATAACATGGGAGGAACTAGCCCAGAAGTTTGCAAAGTTTTTCCCTCTAGCAAATTTTGCAAAGTTGAGAGGGGAAATTAATAATTTCTACCAGACTGAAGGGGAATCGCTGTATGATGCATGGAAGAGATTCAAAGAGTTGTCAAGGAAGTGCCCTCATCATGGTATAGAGAAGTGGATGTTGGTTCACAATAATGATACTGTTCGTACAATAATTGATGCAGCAGCAAGGGGTGAGTTCATGAGCAAGAGTGCTAATGAGGCATATGAATTTTTGGAAGAGATGGCTATGAACAATTACTAGTTGCCTAATGAGAAGGGGAAAAACAATTACTAGGTTTGATCCCGAGCCCTTAAGGTTGAGTTCTCGCACTCAAAACCCTCTCGAGGTTCAAAAACCCCTTAAGAGTCACGGCCCCATGCCCTTGCGCCGCAGCCCGCCCCACGTCAGAGGCTCAGCCTCCCCATTTAACTAAACATGCGCCATGGCACTGCCTAAAAGGTGTCGCAGCACGCCCTCACGAAAGAGCCTTCCCTGGCTCCCTGGGTTCAAGAGTGTCCTGGCACCCCAAGAACAGGGCTGCGACCCAACCCCTTCGAACCCAGAATTCTTGGGTTTCCCTCAGCCGAACCTAATCATAATTACCCCAAATAAAGCTTAAAACTTCAATTCAATTCCCATAATCAAATCAACACCTCTCAAGCAATAAAACCTAACTCAGAACTTGGTTGAAAACTTCATCAAAACCCACAATTCACTCTCCAAACCCTCACACATGAAAACACTAAACTTCCTACAAAATAACATAATTGACATGAAGAAATTTGAGTTCAAGCCCATACCTCTAAGATAATTCACCCTTGAGCTAATCCCCAAGTTTAACAAGTCGATCTCTTCAATTCTTTGGCTTAGAATTTCCCCAAAATTCAGCAACTTCCAAGCTTCAAGAATAAGGAGAGAGAACCGGGAGATAGAGAAGGAGAATTGAAGTCTTCTACCCCCTTCTGAGTGTTTCTAGTGTCTCATCTAAGACTTAACTTAACCTTTATGCCAAAAAGTCCAAAATGCCCTTACAACTAACTTAAGTCCTCTAGTGACCTCAAGGGCTATTCCGTCAATTGCCACTTCCCATAAATACTCGAGTGTTCCTCTAAATCCCCAACTACCTCAAATAATAATCATTTAATCTCCCATTACCCAATAAATCCCAATAATGTACTAAATTACCAAAATACCCCTAAGCTCACCTTGAGCCGCGTATTTAATCCCCGTTGTGACTTTTCCACTAACTTGCTCACCAGGATCGCCTCGTGTCGAGCAACCCAAATATATCCACATAATAATGTGGTCTCAATCACATACACACATATTCACAATTATACTCTCAACGGGTCAAATTACTAAAATGCCCTTCTTATAAGAAACGAGCCCACACACATATTTAATATTTCCAAACATGCAAGCATAATTATATCATAATATAATTCACATAATAGCATGCTCATAATACATTAGCACACAATTAAAACAATTATTGCCTCCCGGCCCCCCCTAATCTAGGCACTAAGCCATATTAGGAAATTTAGGATGTTTCAACTATCCTCTCCTTATAGGAATTTCGTCCACGAAATTTTACCTGAACAGCTAGGGAAACTGTTCTAGCATGGTTGATTCCAACTACCAGGTCACTTCTTCGATCTTGTTGTTCCTCCATATTACCTTCACTAAAGGTATGGTTTTATTCTTCAGGACATTGTCCTTTCTGTCTAATATGTGAACTAGTTGCTCCTCAAAGGACAAATTTTTCTGCAGCTCCAGATTTTCATAACTCAGTACATGAGTCTCATCAGATACATACTTTCGCAGCATCGAAATATGAAACACATTGTGCACGCCCGACAATGTCGGAGGTCATGCCAACCTATAAGCCACCTGACCGATCCTTTCCAGGATCTCAAAAGGTCCTACAAACCTAGTGCTCAACTTGCCCTTTTTCCCAAATCTCTTCACCCCCTTGAGTGGCGAGACTCTAAGGAGGACACAGTCTCCCACCTGGAACTCCACATTCCTGCGCTTCAGATTCACATAACTTCTCTGTCTACTCTGTAATGCAAGCATCCGAGCTCTAAACTTTTCAATGGCTTCATTGGTCCTTTGAACTGCCTCAGGACCCAAGTATCTGCGCTCACCCATCTCATCGCAGTGAATAGGTGATCTACACTTCCTACCATACAACATCTCATAAGGAGCCACACCTATGGTCGCTTGATAGCTGTTGTTGTAGGAAACCCTTCAAAGTCCAGTACACATACTCTTAGCATGTCCTCTAGTATCTGGATAATCCTCTTAGACTGACCATTGGTCTAAGGATGATAGGTTGTACTAAACTTCAGTTGCGTGCCCATTGTCTTATGCAAGCTTCCCCAAAACTTGGAAGTAAATGTGGGGTCTCGATCTAACATGATTGACCTCGGGGCTCCATGAAGATGTACTATCTCTTTTACATAGAGATCTGCGTACTGGTCAATGGTATAAGTCATCTTCAGTGGTAGAAAGTGAGCCAATTTGGTATATCTGTATACAATCACCCATACCGAATTGTGCTGATCTATTGTCTTGGGAAATCCCATCACAAAGTCCATTGTGATGTCTTCCCATTTCCACTCTGTAATATCTAAGGGTTGTAGTAGCCTTGTTGGTCTCTGATGTTCAACTTTGATCTGCTAACAAGTCAGACACTTGGCTACATACTCCGTTACATCACCCTTCATCCCCGACCACCAATACAAAGTTATCGGATCTTGGAAACACCTTTGTGATGTCAGAATGCAAGGAATACGGAGTGGTATGAGATTCATCCAGAATCTCCTGTCTAATAATAACATCTATCGAAACACAGATTTGACCTTTATATCTTAGCAAACCCCTATCTGATATTGTATAGTCCTTAGCCACTCCAGCTAGGACGTCCTCTCTAATCTTCTCCAACTGTGGCTCTTGAAACTGACCCTCCTTTATCCTTTCTAGAAGAGTAGACTGCAAGGTAATGTTGGCTAACTGGCCCACTACTAACTCAATCCCTGCTCTGGTCATATCCTCTGTCAACTCCTTGGATATCTGCCTCTCACTATACAACTGCCCTGGACCTCTCCGACTTAGGAAATCTGCCACAACGTTGGCTTTCCCTGGATGATAAAGGATATCACAATCATAATCTTTCACCAGTTCCAACCAACGCCTCTACCTCATGTTCAAATCCCTATGTGTAAAGAAGTACTTGAGGCTCTTGTGGTGTGTATAAATCTCACACTTCTCTCCATAAAGGTAATGCATCCATACCTTTAATGTAAAGACCACCAATGCCAACTCCAAATCATGGGTTGGATATCTCTACCCATAATCTTTCAACTGACGTGACGCATAAGCAATTACTTTCTCTGCCTGCATAAGGATACAACCTAACCCTTGTCTCAAAGCATCACAATTAACCACGAACTTCTCCTGATCTGTCAGAAGACTCATGATTGGTTACCATCTTCTTCTTACAATCAATGGTTGCCCCATATCTAGTTAACCAGTCCATCCCCAAAATCATATCAAAGTCTGTCATAAATAACTCTATTAGGTCCACTAACAACTCCCTGCCGTCCACCACCACTGGAAATGACCTAACCCATCTCTTGAAAACCACTAACTCCCTAGTGGATAGTAATGTCCTAAACCCCATAGCATAGTAATCACATGGCCTACACAGTCTATCAATAATCCTACTAGAAACATAAGATTGTGTAGCACCAGAATCAATCAGCACAGTATAAGATATGCCAGCACTAGAGTCCTGACCTATGACCACTGAGGGCCTAGCCTCAGCCTCTGCCTGTGTCAAAGCAAATACTCGAGCTGGAGTCGAGCTGTCTGCCTTCTTTGGTTCCTCTTTCTTCATTCTTGGGCAGTCCTTCTTGAAATGCCCCACAATCCCACATAAGAAGTAGGCATTCGCCCGACACTTCCCCAGATGATGTCTTCTACATCTGGCACACTCTAGATATGTCTTCCAGTTCTCATTGCCGCCTTGGCGGCCAATCTGTACACTCTGTGGCCTCCTATCAGGTCTAGGAGCCAAAACAGTATCCGGGGTCTTCCTTTTCTGGTCACTGGGGCCTCCACCCTACCTAATCCTATGAAGGGAGGTCTCGTCCTCCTCATATCCCTTCTGGCTGCATTCTCGTGCCAGATCTTGTTCTCAGCACCCTCTATAGTAAGGGCTCTCTCTACTATCTTAGCATATGTCGTCACTCCAGGTATTGTAGTAATTCTAACACTATCATAGGCTGTAGCCCTGAAGGAATCTTTCCTTCATTATCCCATCAGTGGGCACCAAGTCTACAGTGAACTTGGCTAATCTGTCAAATTTCAGGGCATATTCGGTCACCAACACATTCCCTTGTAACAGTCTACTAAATTCCTCAGCCTTTGCAGCTTTAACGGCCTCATTATAATATTTCTCATTGAGGAGGGTTCTCAACTCCTCCCAATTCATTGTGGTTACATCCTTATCTAGGCCACCACCTCCCACCAGATTCAGGCATCCTTCCAAAACATGTACATGGCATAAGCCACTCTCTTATTGCCCACCACCCTCATAAAATTTAGGATGGATGTAATCATAGCCATCCACTATTCTGACTTAAGTGGATCTACAGTACCCTCAAAAACTGAAGGGTGTTGTTTCCTGAACCATTCATACACTAACTCCCAATGGTTCTCTAATTCTGTCTGCTGCTGTACAACCGGTACTAGAGCAGCAGATGGGACCCCCAATGCAGCGTTCCCAGCCGAAATCTGCTATTGCGTCAACTGGAGAATCTCTTCATCCTGTCTCTGCAGCCTAGCTTGCATATCAACAAGCATATGTTGCCAGTTCTCAGGGACTGGTGGAAGGTTCTGACCCTGGTCATTACTTTCGACCTGATTCTCAATGCCGAATGGCTCATTAGATTGCCTTGGAAACATACTTCCAAGTCTTTTTGCAATCAATGACTCGGCTTATCAGGCGACAATAATAATATCTCACACCAACCCACAGTTCAAATCTGATCAAATAATCATCCACATGCATTGACAATGCTAATAAGCATCCCAGTAATTCACACATAACAATCATGCTAATAAGCATAGGAATTCATGATCATATTTGAATAAGATGTTGATAAGCATATACTTGGCATGCATACACATAACATAATGATATTAAACATTTCTAATACTCAAGAGCAAGAAGAATGCTAATAAGCATTTTCTAGCATGCATAGACATTTAACGATGCTAATAATCATTTTCTTTCAACATGCAAAAGTGTTGATATGCATCCCCTGTTATACGCGCATATACAATAATGCTAATAAACGTCTCTGACATTCAACAACAATAATGATGCTGATAAGTAATCCTACAACATTTACAAGCGTCTATCGTGCTAATAAGCACATCCTCAACCTACATACAATAGTCAAGGGTCGGGCCCTCTCAGAATAACTCATGCTTCTTATTTATGCTAGTAGGTAAAGCATATATAGTTCATTTAAGAAAATATACACATAACTATATTAATAGTTACCCAACCCTGAGTCGAGCTTGTCTTTAGCAGTGAGTGTACATGCCCAGTCCTTCATCAGAAACCCTTAAACCTTGGCAGCTCTGATACCAAGTTGTAACGCCCTGCTAATTAGGGTCTGTTACCAAGTGTGTTTTAAAATTAGTGTTGGACTTGCTAAATAAGTCATTTGGACTAAACATGTGATTAAGCCATTGTGGGTTCATGTATTTAAAATTTGGTCAAGTCATAAACAATTTCATTAAAAAAACACTTTGTTTTTTACACGGGATCCCCAAAATACAAGTTTAAAAGTCGGTTACAAAATAAGTCGACCTAGGCGGCAAAACTGGGTTCAACCCTAGCTTCCTCAAGTTTCTCGGCTGCGATGGTCGAGCGGATTGCATATGTACATGTCACTACTATCGCTCTCCAACTCATGGCTGGCCAAGCTTCTCTTTACCCTTACCTGCACCACAAAGAACCCATGAGCCAAAAGACTCAGCAAGAAAACATATTCAACAATTCACGGAGTAATACATTAGACTTAGCAATAATAACTGAAACTAGCATAAACATTATATAGATTAGCAACCATAGAGTTGCACAAGTGCATGTTGCACTCCCTTCCAATTTGTTTGGCATTTGAGCCAGTCAGGTGCTTGGCGCACCCCCAAAGTGGCCTAGCCATAGTGGCACATACTCCACGTGCGTAATGCCAGTCTCATCTCATAAGCCGAGTCTTACAGGTCTTCGACTTATGAGTCGAGCCACATAGACCCCTGACTTGTAAGTCGAAGCATAAAGACCCTCGATTTATATGTCAAGCCCCTTAAATCAAATATGCCCTCGACTAATAAGTCGATCTTTAACTAGATACAACAAAAAATCCCCGGTTTATAAACTGAGCCCCCTAGTCACAACAGACAATCACATAATCCATTCATCATATATATACAGATACAATGCATTATAATACATTTAAATAGACATATATATGCATAATCATAACAATGCGCATTCACAGGCCCAATGTCCAAATCAATATTATATTCAGCATTCGGGCCGATCCCCAATCATGTATATCATATTATGGGTGCAGTTTTCTTACCTTCAGTCCAAATGCAAGCTACCGATGAACGACTCTTGAGTGCGATCCCTAATATGAACCCCTAGCGTTGACCAAGTCACAACCATGATAAAGAATCTAGTCAACAATAAGTGAATAAAGGCTTCCAGACTGAGTCCTAGCCTCTGATACATCGAATTCCACTAAACATGGTAGTAGGTTCGATCTCGAGCCCTTAAGGTTGAGTTCCCGCACTCAAAACCCTCTCAGGGTTCAAAAACCCCTTAAGAGCTACGACCCCATGCCCTTGTGTCGCGGCCTGCCCCAACTCAGAGGCTTAGCCTCCCCATTTAGCTAAACACGCACCGCGGCGCTGCCTAAGAGGCACCGCGACATGCCCTCGCGGCAGAGCCTTCCCTGGTTCCCTGGGTTCAAGAGCGCCGTGGCACCCCAAGAACAGGGCCGCGACCTAACCCCTTCGAACCCAAAATTCTTGGGTTTCCCTCAGCTGAACCCAATCATAATTACCCCAAATAAAGCTTAAAACCTCAATTCAATTCCCATAATCTAATCAACACCTCTCAAGCAATAAAACCTAACTCAAAACTTGGTTGAAAACTTCATGAAAACCCACAATTCACTCTCTAAACCCTCACAAATGCAAACACTAAACTTCCGACAAAGTAACAGAATTGACATGAAGAAATTCGAGTTCAAGCCCTTACCTCTAAGATAATTCACCCTTGAGCTAATCCCTAAGTTCAACAAGTCTATCTCTTCAATTCTTTGGCCTAGAATTTTCCCAAAATTCAGCAACTTCCAAGCTTCAAGAAGAGAGAGAGAGAACCGTGAGATAGAGAAGAAGAATTGAAGTCTTCTACCTCCTTCTGAGTGTTTCTAATGTCTCATCTAAGACTCAACTTAACCTTTATGTCAAAAAGTCTAAAATGTCCTTACAACTAACTTAAGTCCTCTAGTGACCTTAAGGGAAATTCCGCCAATTGCCACTTCCTGTAAATACTCGAGTGTTCCTATAAATCCCCAACTACCTCAAATAATAATAATTTAATCTCCCACTACCCGATAAATCTCGACAATGTACTAAATTACCAAAATACCCCTAAGCTCACCCTAAGCCGGGTATTTGATCCCCGTTGTGACTTTTTCGCTAACTTGCTCACTAGAATCGCCCCGCGTCGAGTAACCCAAATATATCCACATGATAATGTGGTCTCAATCACATACACACATATTCACAATTATACCATCAATGGGTCAAATTACTAAAATGCCCTTCTTATAAGAAACGGGCCCTCACACATATTTAATATTTCTAAACATGCAAGCATAATTATATTATAATATAATGCACATAATAACATGCTCATAATACATTAGCACACAATTAAAACAATTATTGCCTCCCGCCCGCCCTAGTCCAGGCATTAAGCCATATTAGGAAATTTGGGATGTTACATAGGCCTCCCTCAAAATATGGAGGGTAATATTCTTTAAAGCTCTCATATAGTAATTCCCATCTGTTCTCAACCCTAGGTTGAGCCAAAATTGGTGCCACTCCTGGCATAGCATAGGAAGAGGTGTTCCTTGACAGAACTTGCTGTTTTAAACACCTAATCTCTTCCTCTTGCCTTTGCAATCTTAATTGCCTATCTGTAAACACCTGCTGCCAATTCTAAGGGGTAGACGGAGGGCTCGAGCCTTAGATGTAATTCTCAGCCTCAATATAAGCACCAACGGGTCCCATTAATTGCCTTGGGTACATAACATTTGAATTAGTCTGTAGACAATAACTTGACCCATTAAGCATGATAAGCACATCCAAAATCCTTCCCCATTGGAAAACCAAACAGCACCACATTCACATACCACTGTAGTGCTAATACACATGTCCATAAAATTCATGAATCAGTAAATAACCCCTGCTCTTGCCAACAAAATATCATTCTCTTTACTCTAGCATGCATATAACACATTCATATATTCACTGAGTAGGTAATCACATAATAATATCAATAGTCAAGAGCCAGGTCCTATCAAAATATCTCATGCTTCCTATTATGGCATGCAGGAAAGACATTTATATCCTATTTAAGTAATTAAACACCTAACCACATAAATAGTTACCATACCCTGAGTGGAGCTTGTCTTTAGTGACGAGTGTACATGCCCAACTTGGCTTCAGGAACCTTTAAACTTGGCACGCTCTTATACCAAGTTGTAACGCCCTACTACTCAGGGACCGTTACACTCTATATTTTAAATAGTGCTAAACTCACTAAAGGAGTCATTTGGCCATAACCATGTAACTAAACGTGATTAATGGTTTAATGTTAAATTTTTTTGTCAAAGGTACCATTGTTTCATTAAAATGTTTACCTCATACATGGGATCCCAAAATACATTTAAAAGGTTAATTACAATTAAAATGTTACAACTTGCCGACCTAAGCAGCAAAATAAGGTTTGACCCTAGTTCCTTTTTAAACCCTCGGCCTTGGTGGTCGAGCAGCTGCATATGTATACATCGTCACCTAAGCTCTCCAACTCAAGGATGGTGCATCTTTCTTTTCCCATTTGTTGACTGGTTTTTTAGCCAATTGACGCGGAGTCAAAATAATTAATTCGAGAGCTTTCAATTAGACAATCAATGAACAATAATTGAGCTAAGAACCTAGTAGTAATGAGCAATAAATAATAGAGAACACCAGGATTTATAGAGGTTCAACCCCAAAGATTGTTAATGACCTACGCCCTCTCAGATTTGTATTAATCTCGAAGGTTTACACAAGATCACAAGGGGTTACAAGTGGATTTCTATGTGTAAAAGATAATACAGAATGGCAGAATTCGTTGCTAAGTACCAAGCCAGGCTGCTCGGTATGTTTCTGGTGCTGGCTGGTAGGTTAATTTTTTCTCTCCCCTCCATTATGGTGGATGGTTTTCATTTATATGTTCCTCTCACCCAAGGGTAGCGCCTGAGAGTGGTTGTTGTCCTATTTTTTTGGAGGTTTAACCGAGTCTTCAGAGATGTTAGGCGCTCTTTGTGAGTGGTTGAGCAATTCTTGTGGAGTGCTAACGGAGAGTGTAACTACTTTCATCCGAGTAAGGATGTCTATTCGTCATGCCGACTAGTTGCTCTCTTGGCAAGTGTACCGAGCAGTGACTGATATTCATTTGTTAAGTGTACTCTGACTAGCTGGGCCTCTGTGATAGTATATCGAGTAGTAACTTGTTGTATAACTTGCAGGTATACACTGACCAACCTGCCGGGGGGTCTGCCCAGTCTGCTCCACATGTCCAAGTTTAGTGCCATGTCAGATATGCCAGTTTTTGGATAACATTTGCCCCCCAAGTTTGCAATGGTCCTAAGAAGCATGGAAAAATTCTTCTGGGGACCATCCTATCCAGCCTGGTCAGGGGTATATGCATCTTGTTACATGGCATAGCATCTGGTGTAGTTAATAGCCTTTGTATTTCTTCAAGTTTCCAAGAAATGACCTTTCACTCTTTCCCACCTCTTTTTGATACCATAAATTGTCATGATGGCTTCTTTTAATAATTGTACCAACGATTGTGCAGTCATCGAAGAGTGAGCTGACTTATGCAGTGGTTGAGGAGACGTGACTGGAGGGACGTGCCTGCAGCAGTTGAGGGGACTGTAAATTGGAGTTGTTCAATTTTTTTTGAATGAGTTGTAAACAAAAACTGTTCAACCCTTACAGAATTTATTTTATGGCTCTTTTTGTTGCTTGGTACATACCGAGCAACGCGCAAGCACTTTAACATTAATAAAAATTAATGTTTCTAAGTCCTTTTAATTACGTGCTTTTTCCTCTGTTTGTCCATGTATGACTATGGTGCCCCCCAAATGACCGAGCAAGATTCATAACTCTTGGGTTATCCTCTTGGTCACTTGCTAACTGACCAGAGTTGCTAGTAATAACCTGTTCGGGACCACTTGGGTTTGCCAAAACCTATAAAGGTTTCACACATTGCCGATAATTCGTGAAATAAATCACTAGTTAGCAAGATAATCATTGTAAAGTAAGGCTTGTAAAAATGAACAAAAATCGTGTCTTATTGGTTAAAAAATTAACCATACAAGCTGCATCACTAGAATCATAGCTTACATTCATAAATATTAATTATTACAATAAATGGGCAAATCGTGCCTGTGCATAGTTAATATAGCTAACTTGAGCTGGTCGGTGGTATGGGCAGTTCGTGCCTAGACTGGCCAGTCAACGATCACTTAAAAGTAATCTTTATTGGTAGTACTTCCTAAAGTGTTCCCCATTCCAGTAACGGGGGACAGGTACTAACTAGAGATCTTGGTTATACTGCGCTAGTTGTATGTGCCAGGTGGTACTATCTCCATAACCTGGTAAGGGCCTTCCCAGCTGGGGCCTAGTACTCCTGTTGAAGCATCTCGAGTTTCTTGGAATATTCTTTGTAAGACTAGGTCTCCTACGTCAAATTTTCATTCCTTAACTCTAGAATTGAAGTACCGGGCAACTTTTTGCTGATGGGCAGTCAGGTGTATGTTGGACTTCTTGCATCTTTCTTCAATTAGGTCCAAGGATTCAACTAACAACTGGTGATTACAATCCTGGTCATATGCCGTGTGCCTGTGAGATGGTGGAGTCACCTCTATGGGTAACATCGCTTCATACTCGTATGTAAGTGAAAAGGGGGTATCTCCAATAACTGTTTGCTTGGTAGTAATATAGGACCATAGTACTTCAGGTAGTTTCTTAGGCCATTTTTGTTTAGCCAGTTCTAAACGCTTCTTCAGGGTGTCTTTGAGAGTCTTGTTAACTGCTTCTACCTGTCCATTTGCTTGTGGGTATGAGACTGCTGAGAAGCTTTTTGTGATGCCGTGTCTAGTGCATAAATCAGTAAATAACTGGCTGTCAAATTGCGTGCCATTGTCAAACACTATTTTGTGGGGGTAGACCAAACCTACAAATTATATTCTTTACTACAAAGTCCAATACTTTCTTGGAAGTGATTGTTGTCAGCAGCTCGGCCTTCGTCCATTTGGTAAAGTAATCAACTACTACTATTGCGTACTGTAATCCCCCCTTTCCTTTTGGCAACCGACCAATAAGGTCGATCCCCCAAATGGCAAAGGGCCATGGACTTTGCATCTGTGTTAGTTCGTTTGGGGCTGCTCGGGGGATTTTTGAAAATCTCTGACACTTGTCACATTTTCAAACATGCGATATGGATTCTGCATTCATACTTGCCTTAGAATTTTCTTAGATAGACTCTGCCCCCCAGCATGATTCCCACAGAAACCCTCATGCACCTCTTCAAGAAGACATCCTGATTCTGTTTGGTTGACGCACCTGAGCAATGGCATGGAAATTCCTCTTCTGTACATGACCTCGTCTAGGATGTGGTACCGAGCAGCTTTCCTTATCAATTTTCTAGACTCATTACGATTGCTGGGCAGGATTCCGTGCTCTAGATAAGCTGAAATCGGGGTCATCCAAGATGGAGTGTTGTCTATTAGAAGGATTGGTTCTGAAAGGTTGATACTGGGTCGGTACTGATACTCAATGGGGACTAAATTGGCTTTTTCCACCACGGCATTGTTGGCCAGCCTAGCCAGTGCATCTGCCGTGGAATTTTGTTCTCTAGGTATCTGTCGAATAGTGCATCTCTTAATCTGAGCAAGCAAATCTTTGATTTTACTTAGATAGGCCATCATTTTCTCTCCCCAAGCAATGTATTCTCTGAGGACGTGGTTAACAACTAGCTGCGAATCGCTATATATCTCCAAGGATTCAACTTTCACTTCTTTAGCTAATCTTAGGCCTGAAATTAGTGCTTCGTATTCTGATTCATTATTAGATGCCTCAAATCCATAATGAAGTGCACAATGGATGCGTTGCCCTTTGGGGGTGATTAGAGTGAGACCGGCTCCAGACAACTGGTCGGTAGACAAGCCATCTGCGTGTAGTTTCTAGGCTTGTTGTTCTTTTTAGGAATCAATACTGTTGGATTCTGGATGTCCGGCATTCTGCGCAAAATTCGTGAAGCGCGGTAGCTCAAGCTCAGATGATTGCTCGGCTATGACTCCGTCTGGTTTTGATACTTCGGTACCCTTAGCTACAAAATCTGCAAGAGCCTGGTCTTTAATTACTGTGCGGGGCTGGTAGGTAATCTCGTACTGCCCGAGCTCTATAGACCATTTGAGCAACTGACCAGATATGTCCGACTTTTGCAAGACTTGGCGCAGTGGTTGGTTGGTAAGAACCTTGATGGGATGCGCTTGGAAGTATGGGCAAAGTTTTCTGGATGCGAGGAGTAGGTAGTAAGTTAATTTTTCAATTAACAGATACTGTTAGGAAAAATAATATTGCCTCAATGGAAATGGTAAGATAATGTTACAACTCTAAGCAAAATATTACAATGGACAAGATTGATTAAATAAAGTGTTACAACTCTATAACTGAAAATACAAATAAAACAAAGGAAATGAAGAAGATGATGAAGAAGAAGAGAATAGTAAAATACAACTCAAAACAAAAGTTACAAATAAAATAAAGTGTTTGGACCAAATGAAGAGATTACAACTCTTAAACAAAATATACAAGTAAATAAAACAAGAGAATAAGAAGAAGAACAATAGAATAAAAGGAAGAACATAAACCACAAACAAACTCTCACTTACACAACCTAAGTGAAGAGGATTGGGGATCACCAACTTGAACAAGGTTTAAAACCTTTGTCCAAAATCTTATTTCCCCCTAACTCAAGCACTAAGGGATCTCTCTTAGATTTTGGAAATGCTTTATGGAATTATCAAGCCTCAAGGTGTTTCTAGCCAAGTGCTTTAGTGGATAAAAATGGTGTGTCTTACAAGTGAGCATTAGGCTCCTATTTATAGAGTTTAGAGACACCCTTTGAATTTCAAATTCCACCAACCCCCATGGCTGTTACCAATGATAAATTGGGTGTTTTATGGAATTAAAATAGAGATTTGGGAGTTACTTGGCTGTTGGAAACGTTCAAAATTGGATAAAAACTGACTTAGTATGAATCTGTCAGCCACTAGCGCCGCGGCCCTTGGTCAGTTCCAGCAACCAATTTTTTAAGTTTTTTTCCAAAACGTTCCAATTTATTCCCACTTGATTTTGTAACTTCCATACACAATATGGGAGTTAAAATCACATCTCTATCAGCCATTTCTCATATGGCTTTAAGAAATTCATCTCAATATTGTGTAACAACAAATCTACACAATAATGGGTGATATTTAGGAGTTACAAATTTGTGATGAATTTGTAACACCAAATATGTTACATGTTTGGATATTTCACATATATCCAAATAATGTAACTCTCTATTATATGTTACAATATGTGACACTCCATGTCACATTTATTTAATCTAAAACATTATATTATAAAATAATATAATATTACATTATATTATAAAATAATATAACATATACTAGCTCTAGGATTCGACCAGCCTTTTACTAACATAATAGACTGGATGTTGGATCTTGTTTTCTTCTCTGACCAGGACTGCACTGAAAACATGTTGAGTTATTGCTAGGTATATGCCTAGTTCTTCACCCTCCAGAGGTTTTTAAAGGATCGAGGGTTGTGTCAGATGTTGCTTTTATCTTTTTGGGGTTTGCTTTTATTCCCCTGGAGTTCACCATTAACCCTCAAAATTTTCCCGACCCCACAACAACAGAGCGTTTTAGGGGGTTTAATTTCATTCTATACTGCCTTAGGATATTGAAACACTCCTCTAAGTCCTCAATGTGCCCCTAGCCTATTTAGATTTACCAACATATCGTCCACGTAAACTTCAATGTTATTCCCTATTTGGTCCTTGAACATACGGTTTACTAGTCGTTGATATGTTGCTCTAGCATTTTTCAGGCCGAACGACATTACTCAGTAGCAGTACAACCCCACATTAGTGCGGAAACTTGTATGCTCCTGGTCGGGTGTATGCATGCTTATTTGGTTGTACCCCGAGTAGGCATTTATGAAGGTTAAAATTCCGTGACCACCTATAGCGTCCACCAGTTGGTCAATTCTTGGAAGTGGGAAGCAGTCCTTGGGGCATGCTTTATTCAAATCTGTAAAATCTATGCACACTCTCTACTTGTTATTAGGCTTATGCATTAATACAGGCTTGGACACCCATACTGGGTAGAAGGCTTCCCCGATGAAGTTGTTATTTCAAAGCTTCTTCACTTTTTCCTTTAATGCCCTTGCCTTCATTGGAACCAATAACCTCCTTTTCTACTGTAACGCCCTACTTCCTTAGAGCCGTTACTAAGTGAATTTAAAAACGTGTTTTCAACTCGCTAATCAAGGTTTTAGGTCAAACAGTGTAATTAAGCCATAAACAAAGCAAAAGCTTTAGAAATAATAATTTCCATAGAAAATCATAAAAGTTTTACACTTGGGATCCCAAAATACAGTTTAGAAATATTTACAACATAAAAATAGAACCAAGTCGGCTAAACGACAAAATCTAAGTTCATTTACAAGCATCTCCCAAAACCTTCTGGCTGTGGCAGCCAGGCTGGCCAAACATGTACACGCTGCCTCACGCCTGCTGTACTAATGGTTGGCTGATCTTCTCTTTACCCTTACCTGCTCCACAGAGCTTCTGTGAGACGAAGCCCAGCAAGAAAACCCATAAACAGATAACATATGCAACACATACAACAAGCATATAAGCAGGCCACCAAAGGGCTAAACACATACGGCCTAGCCGTCCTAGGCGCTTACCAAGCCCTGGGTTCGCGGACCACGCCGTGAGGATATCCCAGGTATCCTTTTAGGGACTCGCCCTGGAAACTCGCACTCCACGTGCTCAACGCTGCTCCCGGCCCCTTGCCGTTCTCGGCCTCGCACTCAACGTGCCCAACGCCGTTCCCGGCCCTTCGCCGCTCTCAGCCTACACCGTTCCCAGCTCTTGCTGATCTTTCACATAATAACATTCATAGCATAACAAGCAAGTACATAATTCTAGCATAAACAGTTAAAGGGCTACACCCCACAGTTCTAAACATATTGGACTCAGCCCTGCATACCAATATTATTCAAACACATTGGGCTCAGCCCTGCACACAAGCTCCATGGGAACAAGGGTTTTCTTACCTGAGTTTTGAGCTTTCTGAGCACCGATGCCCCGAGCACAGTCCTCTAACGTGAGCCTCGCCGAAACCCTAGTCACAACACATTAACAATATCCATCCATCAAATTCTAATCCAATAAATAACTTTGAGCCATAACCCTAACCTCCGGAACCTTGAATTTTATCAATCTGGGTGATGAAATCCATCCCGAGCCTTACCCACTGAGTTCCCAAGCCTAAATACCCTTAAAAACACAAATTGGCACTAAGAGCCGCAGCCCTACCCACAAGCGTCGCGGCTAGCCTCAAAACAGAGGCTAGCTTCCCACTGACACCCACACGGGCCGCGGCGCGCCCACCAAGCGCCGCAAAGCGCTTGAATCTTCTCGACCTCCCATGGTCGCGCCCGCACGGGCCGCGGCGTGCCCCTCCTAGGGCCGCGACTCTCACCTCCAAACCCAGATTTTTCACCATTTTTCCTGCTTTTTCTTCAAGCCAATCCTCACCAAAACCAAGCTAACAATCCTAGATAATTAACACCATCATTCCAGCTCAGTATCAACATCAAAACCCATCAAAGTCTACCCCAAAACTCAACTAGATCACACAAGAACAATTCAAACTTATTAACATGCATACTCTAACAACCAGCTGCAACTCTAAACATAACCTCCATAATTAAAGCTTACCTCTTGCTGAATTAAACCTTAGAACCAGCCCCCTTATGCTCCAAGCTCCCTAAATCCCAGCTGAACTCCTTAGACCTTCAAGTTGATTCCCAAAGTTTCCCTTTGAATTTTCCTTAGAGAGTGAATGAGAGAGAAAGAAATAAAACTATCCTCAGCTGAAAGAAAAGAGTAAGTGCCGGTTCTTAACCTTCTAAATAATTCTTCCCTTTTGTTTTATTCACTTAAGTCTATGTGGCTACCTCAAGGCTCGGGGTACCAAAATGTCCCCGAGGGAAAAATGGTAAATTTCCCCAATATTCCCGCCTAGACATTCTATCTTCAAATATATCTCCAACTATTTATTTTCATGTCCCAATAATCCCATAACACCTAGTACCCAAATTACCCCTCGACTCCCCCGAGTCGGATTCTCAACCCCGTTGTGACTTCCTGGCTAACCGTTCCCCAGGACTGTCTCGGATAGTGCTGCACAGACATATCACATATATATAACATTGATCACATTTATCACACCTATGCCCCTAATACACAGACGGGGCCCACATGCACATTTAACTCATCTAAACATGCATCATTATCATATATACACATAAATCCACATATTAGCATATTTCCCTCCAGGCACACTAATCAAGGCCCTAAGCCCGATTAGCAAATTTAGGTTGTTACATCTACTATACGGGCTTCAAGTGTTCGGTATCGACATTGAGGGCGTGGCTTATAATGGTTAGGCAGATCCCTACCATATCATCATGAGACTAGGCGAATACATCTTGGTTGTTCCATAGGAACTGGATCAAAGCGGATCATATGTCCTTAGACAACCCTTTCTTTACCTTAACCACCCTGGTCTGGTGTTTTGGGTCAAGCGGGACCTTTTCTAATTCTTCGACTGGGCCCACTCCCATATCAATATCCCCAAAATGAGGGTCTATGTCCTCTCCCCCATTTTGGGCTGCATCTTATTTTTTGTGACTGGGACCTGCAGGCTGTGTAGTGCAGGCTGCCTTCCCTGCCTTTTTCACAGACGAGTTATAACATTATCTAGCCACCAGTTTGTTCCCTTTAAGACATCCTATACCTACCTGAGTTAGGAATTTGACGAGCAAATGGAAGACTGAAGTGACTGCTCGGAGGTCATACAGGGCAGGTCGACTTATCACGACATTGTACGGAGAAGGGGTGTCTATTACCACAAACAAGGCCATTACTGTGTTACTGTTAGGTGTCATTCCCACTGCCAAAGGAAACCTTATGCTTCTAGACGGGGCCATGGAATTCCCCGTGAATCCATACAGCAACTGCTTACATGGTTCTAGATCTCTAATGCTCAAATTCATCCTCTATAGGGTACTCTTGAACAAGATGTTGGCAGATGATCCATGGTCAATCATCATTTGGGCTACAATCATGTTAGCTATATGTAATTTTACCACCAAGGGATCATTGTGTGGATGATGTACATGACTTGTGTCTTCCTCACTGAACGTGATAGGCTCACACTTGTAGCGAGTTTGTTTGGGAGTACGCTCTTGGACAGGCATTACATCTTCCTCCTGCTCGTGCCTAAGGGAACGAGTGTACCTTTCTCAAGCCTTACTGAAGTTGCCAGCCAAATGTGGTCTACCGCAGATCATATATAGTCGACCAGCAACTGGTGGTGGTAGGATAGGCTGATTACTCTGCTACTGCTGAGATTGTTGCTGAGGAGGTTGTTGAGGATGCTGCTGAGGATGCTGGTTGGCAGTCGGTCATACATACCTCTTCAGATGAACATTGTTTTGTCTAATGAGGAATTCTATTTCCTCCTTCAAGTGGTTACATTCATTGGTTTCGTGATCATAATCATTGTGAATCCGACAGAACTTAGTCATATCTCGTCTATTAACATCCTTCCTCATCGGTGGAGGTCTTCTGTACGGTACGATGACTTGTGTAGCATTAAGAAGTCAGCCTGGGTCTATAGCAAGATGGAGTATATAGTAAATTTGGGAACATATTCCCTTGGCTTGGGTTGCTCGATGGTCTTAGGCTTCTTGCTATCATTTTGGTTACCACTGCTTCAAGTCCCATTACTGCATTTGCCACTCTTGCCCTAATTTTTACTTCCTTCTCCAGGATTGGTGGTGTTCCCAACACTTGTTTTCACGTCCTCGACAGTTGCTTTGGTAGAATTATCCACCTTTCATTCAGCTTCCTTTAGCATGATAAATTCTTCTGCCATATCAAGGAATTGGTGCATGCTGACTTTCTCTTCAAGCTACTCCAGAATAGACTTTTTTCCTTGACTCCCGAATTGATGGCTATCAACTTACCATCATCACTAAGGGACTTCACTCTAGTGGCCTCATGCATGAAACACTGAATGTAGTCTTTTAAAGGCTCATTGTCCCTTTGTTTTATGTCCACTAAATCATTTGGCTCGACTAGAATGGGCATTGCCGAGGAGAACTGAGAATAGAATATGCGGACAAAATCGTCCCATGACATGATTGATCTTGGATGTAGCTTGAAAAACCATTGCTGGGTAGTTTCTAACAGGGTAGCCCGGAAGATCCTGCACCTGGCATCATCTCGAACCCCCTGGAGGTCAGTTTGCAACTCAAAGTTGTGTATGTGGGATATTGGGTCTTCTCGCCCAGTATACATTTTCCATGTTGGCATCTTGAATTGAATGGGTATGGGTAACTGATTAATGCGTTTCGAAAATTGGGAACCTCTATGCCTTTCTATTTCAATATCTGTTAATTTGGGGGCTGTCAAGTCCCTCACTAATTGGGTTACACATGTCCAATTCGGCTTGGATGTTAGGGTCTGTAGCTCCCCGGGACTGTGCTACATTGCGAACCTCATCCATTCTCAGGTCCCGAACAGGCTCAGGGGGAGCTACGTTGTTTGAATCCCCATTTTCCCTCCTATGATTAAGAGCGTCTCGAAGGTCTTCACCTCCCATGGGACCTATTCAATTGAAAACAGAGGCCTACCCCCAAGATTTTGACTAGCTGCTCTTCCTGGTACTGGAGGTACTCCCTGGAACCCTCCACCTCGGGGTGGTTGGTTGTTAGGGATTTCCTGCCCTTGTGGGACAAACGGTTCTTTGGGATGGTTACCCCCTTGACCTTGGTTATTATGTTGGCGAACTTGGCTAGCTGCCTCATCTTGATCATACCCATCAGCATAATGGGGTCTGAATGCACTATTAACTTCTGGCTCTTCCCTTCTGGATCTTGGTTAGTACTCTTGCTGTTGTTTGTACCGATCAGGTTATTGCTAGTAGTTATGGGGTTGATCGATCCTATTTTGTGCTGGCATTTGGTGGAGGCCATCCAGACCTGCAACGTCTGGAATTCTTTCTCAGCCAATTCCTTAAGATCTTGGCCAAAAGTTCCTTGCTCGGTCCTGCCCCATGTAGTGCCCAGGAAGGACCTGTTCATCAATTGGCAGGGGATGCCTATTATTGTTGGCTTGGGCCCCCTACCAGATTGATAACTCCTAGTTGGACCATGATTTCCTTGCTGGGGCAGAGTTTTTGGTTCGTGCATGACACCTTCACTTGAACCAAAGACATGAGGACGTTTCTGGTTATGGGCAGTAGTTCCAGCTGCAGTCCCCACACCTTGGGTTTGCCGCTATTGCATGTAATTGCGAATAGATTTAGCAGTCTCCTTTGTCCGGTGTTCCATATCCTCTTGTTGGGCTTGTATCTCCCGTGCATGTTGGTCCATCCACTCTTGAAAATCCCTGCGCTGCTTCTCGAATGCCTCGTTAATTGCCTACTGGGCAGTGGCCCACCCCTAGTTCATGGTAGCAAGCTGATCCTACATTTGTCCCATGGCCTCTCTCATTTGTTCGATCTCAGGATCGAACCCTTCAATATCTACATGGGGCTCATGTAGTCTGGGACCACCAACCCTTGGTCCTTGCTGGTCGGTACCCTTTGCAACACCTCCACCTAAAGTTCCTGTATGGGTGATTCCAGTAGAAGTGGCAGCTCCGCGCCCTGGTGCAGTGAGCCCAGCAGTTTGTCCCCCAACACCAGATGGGTTCCTAGGCAGTAAGTTTCCTTGTTGCCCATTAAAATTGCTCATTGAAGGTACTTGACGAGAGGTTTCAACCTCAGGTTCTAGAGGTTCTTGGCTTGACCTGCGGGTTGAGACCACCATCCTTGTGATAACAAAATTTGGGACGTTACAGAGATGTAGGAGATTTGCTTATTGTAGAGAATTATATGTCCTAGTAAGAATATAATTTACAATTTTAATCCACTATCACAATAGAGATAGGAATTCTTAAATTCACATTAGAGAGGCATAGGTGGATGGTTGATGAAGTTAATAATCCTAATTATTATTCCTTTGAATTAATATTTTAGTATTGAGTTCTCTATTGTTCTGGTTTATTGTTTAATTTTGTTTAGTTTTAGTAATGTCTATATTCATTATTCGACAAATTAATTAGAAATAAAGATTGATTCTTGGTAATTATTAAACGTCCTTGTGGGAAAAATACTCTACTTACTATTTTATTACTTTTTACGATTGTGTATACTTGCGTACATAATTTCTACAACATTTCCCATAAAGATTTAATTCTTATCATAATAGATGATCATTTGTAGCTCACTCTAAATCTTGAGTGATCATGAACTCTTTTTTGTGTTTATTGGATCTTTTGTTTCATTCGTTAAGGTCTCTTGATATAATGAGGCTAATGACTTTTGTTTTGGAGATTCAATATCATGAATGGATGGGAACGTGATTTTACAATAATGGCATCCATTCTTTCCTAACAAATCGAATATTAGTTCCCTCAAGAGTTAATTCTCGAACTGAGTAGTTATTGAGTTCAAATCTATAATTTAATTATAGATTAATTATTCACTAATGAATTAATGGCACGTAAGGAACATGAGGTAATTAGAAGGGTAAAACAGTAATTTTGACCAACTCTAATAAACGAACCAATATATGGAGGACTTAACTACATTTATTGATTATATCATTGGAATACTAGAGAAAACTATGTAAATATAATTCTATAGATACTTAGAGTGCAATTCCATATTTATAGTGGAGTAATCATGGAAGTAATAAATAAGATTATTGAATTACAAAGTTTAATTAATAGTCTGGTTTATTGGAGCTTCGTATTATCGGTCAATGGTCCCCAAGTTGACTTTGTCCTACACTGTCAAGGGTAAGGATGTCACAAGAAATATTTATAGAGAGAATGACTAAATTGCAAAAGAATTAATTTCTTAGGGCAAGGAAATAATTATGTAATAATGATGGGCAATTGATTAGTTGTGAATTAATTAACTATATAATTTTCTTAAATTTTTTTTATATTAAAATAAATATTAATCATATTTGGATTAATATTTGGGACAATTTAATTATTATCTTATTATAAGATAATTGTTTAAAACAAATAGTTTTTTAAGACACGACAGTCACTGAAGGTTATTTGTGAAGGATCGAGTTGCGACTCTCAACGAAGAAGTAGCCAAGTTCTTAGCCTGCAAATTAATATGACAATCAAATTACCCTAACAGGATTGCCAACTTGGTACTGGTACCCAAGCCTAATGAGAAATGAAGGAAATGCATCGATTTTTTCGACCTAAATAAGGCTTGTCTAAATATTTCTTTCCTTTACCTTAGATAGATCGTCTCATTGATGCCACTTGCAGGCATGAATTAATGTCATTTATAGATGCCTATCTTGGATATAACATGATCACCATGAATGTCGTTGACCAAGAACATATGATTTTCATGATCGAAAACAATGTATATTGCATCAATCTCATGCATTTAGCCTGAAGAATGTAGGAACTCCTTATCAACGCCTAGAAAATAAGATGTTTACTATTCATATAAGGAAGAACATGGTGGTCTATGTCGATGACATGTTTGTTAAGCATTATTTCTCGCATATGCTAACATATATATATATATAGTTACATAAAATACTGTAAATGAACTACACAAGTAAGAAATACTGACTAAAACAAACATCACATGTAAGTTTCTTTAGTTAATTCGACATATAAACACATAATTATAAAACTATATCAGACAGTCTGACATTAAAAGTAAATATCAACAAAAACCACAAATATACCATAGAAGTAATGTGATGATCCTTTAAAGTTTCTCCTAAATTAGAAGTACCACTATACCACGGATTACTACTACCTGATTTCGTCATGAAGGTATTCTTTGTCTCACAACTTTTAAACCCACTAACGTTCCTATTCCAACTCAGGGATCCAGCCCCTTATGTATCTCCAGGTATGTGCTCTTCTAAATTTATGGATGTTGGGTTCTTTATATCACCTTTCATCACCTCTAAATTAATTGTGTCCATTTCAACATATCCTTTAACAAACCTGCTTTCTTTCTTTTCAACTACTCCTAAACTAATGCATCTATTTAGTAGCCCACCATTCAACTCATTTGTCGCCTCCTTACCCACATTCAACTCATTTGTCACCTCCCTACCAACATTTAACTCATTTCTCGGCTCCTTACCATCTCACTTCTCCATTACCATCTCCAAGAACTTTCAGTCTTTCTTAGGGCAATAAAAGACCGGAGCTTCAGTTCCTCTAATAACACACGCATGTCACTCTTCAAGTTTTCATAATTATGTTCTAGTTTTGTTATAGTTTTAAGCATGTACTTTAGTAGATAAGAATCCATATTGTAAATCAAAATTATACAGCGAAATGTACACAAACACCCAATTCAACAAACTTCCACATCGATATTAATTCCCTTCTAAACACAATGCACAAACAAAATTAAGTAAACAAAACACACAAAATAAATGGAATATCACCCTTAAAATTACCATATAATATAGTAAATTACAAATGCCCTTCATTTACCTTTTCGGCACAAGGAAATGACAAAAAAAATTCAACTTATCTAGGGACAAGCAAATTGAACAATTGAAAACACACCACCCGATGCCTCTGAAGCAATTGAAAACTAGTAATCAATTATGATTTATGGATTGGTGGAAAAAATGAAGGTATTTTTGTAAATACTTTGAATTCTAGGTATATAAATGTAAAATTCCCAAAAATTAAAGTAAAAATTAGGTGAAGTGCTCTTTTTATTCAGTTTGATAAATATGGGAATTTTAATTTTGTGTACTTTTTATGCTTTTTTTTTTCTTTCATTTTTATAGGTTTTTTTTCGTATATTTGTAATATTATATATGTAGTACCATATTTAATTTTTATACATATTTAGTAACTAGTTTTGACTTGTTTTAAGGCTATTTATATAATTTTAATATAATTGTAATATGTTTTATTATTCATATTTAACAAAACAATTTTTTTTCTTTTTTTATATTATTTTAAAAAATAGTTGAGATAGTGTCTCTTCGTGTGTCATGCAAGTAATCGAGTGAATTGTAACTAGAACTACAAGATTTGAAAAAAAAATAAAGTAGAAATATAACCACTAAAGAAGAAGAAGAAAAAGGAGGTGGTAACTTGTTACCCCAAAGAAAATAACAACCGAATAGTATCTAGTTACCCAGCAAAATCTAGAAAAAAAATCAAATTTAGAAAAAACAAATAGATCTGAGAAGAAGAAGAAGAAGAAGAAGAAGAAGAAGAAGAAGAAGAAGAAGAAGAAGAAGAAGAAGAAGAAGAATGTACGGTCGACCGAGAGACAACGACGCAGTGGATGGCATAACAAGAGACTGAGAGGATGGAGTGGCTACTAGTATGGGATCAAACTTATGAGGCTTCGCGATAGGTGCTCTTCAAAGACTAAGAGAGAGGCTGATGAAAATTCGAGGCCATGTGTTAGGGAAAATGGCAATGGTGACTGTGGGAGGCCAAAAAAAATGGAGTGATCGAAAAAAGAGTTTAAGGGAGGAGTGGGAGTGAGAGATCAAGAGGGAGAGATTAAGATGCTATATGGGTGCAAGTGTAGATCTCCCTCCCACTGGAATGAAGTTGGAGAGAAACAAATATTAGCCCTCGAGGCAGTCAGGGAAGCCAGTGAGGCAATTGAGAAAATATTCCAGAGAACACTTACTGCTCAAAGTAGGCAAAAGAGTTACACGGACCTTAAGAGGAGAGACATCGAGTTTTCAGTAAGTGAGTTTGTATTTTCGAGAGTCTCGCCAATGAGAGGAGTTATGCATTTTGGCAAGAAAGAGAAATTATATAGGTCCATTTGATATTTTGGACAGAGTTGGGCAAGTTGCGTACCATTTGGCATTGCCCCCAGTACTCGCTAAAACACATAATGTCTTTCACATCTTGATGTTGCATAAGTACTTGTCGGATCCCTCCCATGTCTTGAGTTATGAGTCGTTACAACTGAAGCAAGACCTGAGTTACGATGAACAATCTAACTGTATCATTAAAGAAGGACTCAAGGAACCAAGGTTCAAGAAGATTCCATTAGTTAAGGTCCTCTGGAAGAATAGTGCGGAGAGAGAAGCAACATGGGAGTTGGAGGAAGACATGAGAGAAAGATACCCTGAGTTATTTGGTTAGAAATAATTCGGGACAAAATTCCTTTTAAGGAGGGTATATTGTAGCGCACCAAATTTTTTATTTATTTTATTATTATTTGTTTACGTGATTAGTTATTTTAATATATTTATTTAAGTGTTAAGTGTTAATTGAGTAAATTTATTTTTAATTATTTAATTAATTTGTAAATTATTATGCACGAGCTTTGATTCTGTGCATGGTGCATAGTTAGTGGTGATAGGCATGCATGATTGTGTGTTTGCGAGTACATGGCATGGTGAACATGGAAGTGATTGCCATGAACCTAGACTAAATAGTGGAATGTTAGTAATTTTCCTATGTTTAGAAAATTATCTAATGGAAGTTCTAGAAGGTTGCGTTCACACAAGTGAGAATGGGAAGAGCAAATATGTAAGAGAGAGAGAGAGAGGGAGAGAAAGTGGCATGTGAGTGTAGAGTAAGGGAAGATAATGTTTCCTTATTTACTCATTGTCATGTTTTTTTTTTCTTGATTTAAATTAAACAAAAATTAGTTTTGGGTAAGAGATGTTATGTGATTGAATTCCATTAGTTGTACTTGGTCATTTTGGGTAAGTATGATTGGGAATTCAAATGGGTATTGATGAGTGCTTGGTCGAGAGAGAGAGAGAGAGAGAGAGAGAGAGGCAAGAGTGGTCGGTCAAGGCTAGGGTGAGTGTAGAGGATGTTTCCATTTTGAAGACAATCTAATCAAGCCATAGTTGTCAAATTTCATGAATTGTGGGAGAGGGAGTCAAGGTAAGGAAATTTTGGCAATGATTTTGGAAATTGTCTCTTCGGTTTTGGATAAGGTTTGCATAAGTGCTAGGTTTCCTCTTTCTTTTCTTCTCCATGTTTTCTTTTTCCTCTCATCGCCATATTGGTCGCCCAACACCAAGGAGAGAAGTTTGTCTCTCATTTTTTTCTTGCCATCTTTCCATACTAGGGAGGGCTGGGTTCGAAATTCCAAAGAGCTTGAGGTAAAGTGTTGTTCTTATATTTTCCATTATCTCCAATTCTCCTTCTATATTCTAAGACAAGGTTTGTTGGGGATTCATTGAACTAGGTTATTTGTTGTGGTGCTAGAAAAAGATTCAAGAGGTTTTCCTTATAGTGAATTCGACCACCAAGCCAAGAGTATTAAGGCTTTCGAATTTAGAAGAGGTAAGATGGTGTTCTTTTGTTTTTATTTCCTTTTTCCTTCTCCTTACCTTTCTTTCCAAGATTCTAAGATATGGATGCTTTGGGGTATTTTGCATCTACGTTCTTGTGATAAGTAGCGAGGGTGTCAAGAGACACAATTCTAGAGTCTTTGGCTGAGTAAGATATCAAGAGGTTTGTGAACTTGATCATGGTTGTTTCGAGATTTTGTCTTCCTATGCATGTTGATGACTGTTCTTCACAATTCTATTTTTTTTATAATTTATTTTTAGAGAAACATGCTAAGATTTTATGTGTGGTACATCCTGAGTCTTTTCTAAGGATGAAATCCGTTTATGTATATGTGGTGTATTTATATTTTTGTAATCTAGGGTTTCATGAAGATTGTTAAGAGTTTTTATTTGTATTTTTGAAAGGATTGGTGTTGGGATATTGTTGTTTCAAAGATCTTTTCAGAATTATGATTTTATTTTTATTTTATGGGATTAATATTGGAATATTATTGCTTTACTAAATTTTGATGTCCTGATATTAAAAATGCAAATTTGGATATTAAGAACATGCTCATAGGGTTTGGCCTAGGGTATTATAAAAAAGGGTTGTGAGTTATGTTTTAGTTTCTTGATTTTATTCTTAAATTTTGAGTTATGAGCATGTTGTTAACTGTGATATTTTATGTTTTTATGTGTCAAAGAATTTGACATTAGCATACATTATGGTTTAGGCTTGTTTTGATTTTGTTGTTAGTTTTGCATGATTAAATATATTCTTAAATTGTTCAAATATAGAAACATATTAGGGTGATTTGTTAAAAAGTGTTAAAATGATGATGAGTATGTTTAGAATGACTTATGCTTTCTGATTTTATTTTATTTTTATGGTGATTTGTAAAAATGATTTAAAAAGAAAGAAAAATATGTCTTAAATTCATATTTTAAACTAAGACAAAGAAATGATGTAATTTCATACATGAGTATTGCAATTTTCTATTAATATATTACATGCTGAAATTTTAATATTTAAAAGTTGAAAATTGGAGTTTAAAAAGTGCTTAAATTTGGTTTATTAAAATGTAAGAAATATGAGCCCTTTTACCAAGTTTAAATAATTATGAATAATGCGAATTTATGACCTAATATTTTTTTTGGAAAAGAAAACAAAGTCACATTTTATTAGTATTTTTTTAAGTTTGCCAAATTAAAAGGGAACTTTTATGAAGTTAATAAATTTTGCCAAATTAATTATTTTATAAGTAAATTAAATTTTGTCACATTTTATCGTTATTAATATAATAAATAAGTTTATTATTTTTGTACAATTTAAGCTAAGAATTTTTTTTAGTAAAATAATTTTTTGTATGGAAATTGTATGATTTAAATGAATAAATAGTAGTAATTAAGTTGGTAATTATTTTGAATATTTAAAATGCTTCCTGAATTTTTGTGAAATTAACAAGAAATAAAGAAGTTAATAATACCACTTTAAGCGAGTTTTTAAGAACCATCCTACGTATGCATGTTACATGCAAGATTACTTTTACGTTCAAATAGAAGCTATTTAATCAAATGTATGGTCCTTGTTTCAGAATCATTGAGAATTACTTAGTATAAATGACATTATTCTTTTGTGATTTTAAGTGAAGTTTGTTGTATGAATTAAATTTTGGTGCAACTTGTGTAAAATAGATGCCACGTGTGCATGGCTCGTGCACACATGGGGTATGTTTGTGTGTTATGCTTAGTTTTACTTGATATTAAGCGAAGTATTTGATTGACTATTCTAGGATCGTTGTGAAGCTATCTCGCATTTTATAGCTTGGACTTGAGGTAAGGAAGTTAGTTAGATTTCTTATATGATTATGTTGAGTTGTATGAGATACAAGTTATGAGATAAGTTGTTATGTATGTATGTATTGTATGAAAAGCAGAGTGTTGTTAGCATGCTGAAACACGACATAATAAATGAGTTACTAAGGTATGATGTAAGTCATAGGGAGGACGCGCCAAGAGACTCACGAGGGCGAGATGAGGATTTTCCGTGTTATGCTTTACTGGTCACCTCATAGAAATGTTTGCTTCATTTGTTTATGATGAAATTAAGATAAAGTGTATGTTATTATGAAATGTCTATGTTATGCCATTTTGAGTTATGTACGTTGAGAATAACTTTGTATTGCACTTGTATGAATTACTGTTCTTGTTTTTACTTCCTTACTCGACTTTTTGCTCACCCCTTACTTTTCCCCCTTAAGATAGGCAATAGTTTTTGTGTTTGGCATGGATGGTGATCTGGAGAGTTGCATAATCAAAGTATGTATGCCGTGGGGTGCGAATGGACGAATAACGATCTAGAAACGCCAATGAATATTTTATGAATTTTAATATGTTTAATTATAATTCAGTGGGACTCTGCTATTATCTATTTTTAAATTGCATAAACGACTTTATATTTTGATTTCTAATAAATTGGCCCATTATGCATGTTTTAATAAGGCCCCACTGAAACTTTTGAATAATTGTGATGTTTTTCTAAATAAGTGTCAAATAGTAGTCTTTTTCAAATTATAGTAGAATATGGCATTTTACTAATGGTATCAGAGACGTTCGTTCATGTTTCGAAGAACCCCTCCACATACATGCTTTGGGAAAACCTCATCTCACCGTGTCGTAAGTATATTCTATATTTGATTTATTCTACTTTACTTTCGTTTAAGTTATTAGTAAAGATTAGACGCTATGCCTTCTATAATTAGAACTACTAGGAAGAAAATTCTTCAGGAAATTCGTGAGATCCCGAGGATTCATGTCGACGAAGTTGATGATGGAGATTGGAGGATTTTTTTTCTTTAAAAGATTACTGCAGTGTGCGAATGCATGCATAAGATAATCAACAAGAGGGGAGTGCTCGTTTGGTCCATCGAGCAATATTGGACGTTGAGGGAGGCATGGGCTATGTTTTTTGAGGCCCTCCTCCAGCTGACTGTGGCATGGAATGATGTGATTGAGGACACCCTAGAACCTGCTAGATTTCGATACACTATATATGACCTCATGGACAACTATGAGTTCTACAGAATGGAAACGGTCCTCACATTTGATGAGGATGGAAATTTGGTAGAGCGCGAGGAAATGGTGACCAACCCAATGGGGGAGGCAGAGCATCGAGAGGCGCTATTTGCCATACCTGGTGTGAGCAATAGAAAAAAAGAAAGAGCTAGCGCCCTTGACTATTTTCATATGAATGAGGATATATTTGACTACAGCTTTAGAGACTAGTCAACTGTGGAGGACTAGAGCTTTTCTTCACCAAATCCTTGGATTACTATTAAATAAATGAGATTTTAAATTTGTTTGAATTATTTTGGACACTTGGATATTTTGGACATGTTTTAAGGATTATAGGTATTTATCACATTTTGATTTTTTTGGATTTTTATGTGAATGGATGTGAGCATGCATGTCAATTCATCACTATTAAGATTCTAAGTGATAAGTAGTTATGCAAATTTTCCTCCTCTTATGATGGCTTCTTTTGTGCCCTATAATATCAATATGTCTACTAGAGGAAGAGCTGCTAGGGGTGGCAGAGGAAGGGATAGAGGCCGTGGAAGAAGTGCCCCTGCTAACCCAAACACAACAGAGATCCCTGTAAAGGAAGTGCCACCAGTACAACCAACAGCCCTAGCTACACAAGCTATGGACTTAGCTGCAGAGGTAGCAAGACTAAGGGAACAGTTGAGACAGAGGGAAGAGGAGCTGACCCAAGCCTAGCAAGCACCTTCAACCCAACAAGTACCGTTGGCGCATCCTGAGCCTCGACTACAACAAGCGTCCCCATTTCCCCCGCAAGCACCAATGAGCTATGGATTTGAGCTAGTATGTGAGCGCTTTAGGAAAAATTCTCCCATAAATTTCAAAGGAAAGCCCGATCCCATGATAGTTGAGGATTGGCTAAAGTCGGTTGAGGCTATTTTCGATCATATGGAGTGAAACGATCAACAAAGAGTTTCGTGTGCTGCCCACTTACTAAAGATGAACGCTAGGATCTGGTTACACATGGTGAAACTGAAAAAGGCCTCTACACACCATGACCTGGGTAGACTTTGTCCAAGCCTATAATAAAAAATACTATAGTACTGCACTGATAGAAACCAGAGTCGACAAGTTTGTGACACTAACACAAGGTAGTCTGTCAGTAAAAGAATATGCTAAAAAATTTGATAGATTAACAAGGTTCACTCCCGAGATAGTTCCCATAGGGACCATGAAGGTTTAAAGGTTTATAAGGGGGCTAAAACCTATGATTGCTAGAGACATCAAAATGACCAGTACAGAGCTGGTTAACTATGATGAGATTTTAGACAAAAGCCCTAGATGTTGAATATATAGAAAATTGTATCTGAAAAGACAGTGGTGTAAGGAGGGAGGTCTTACAAGAGAGAAATAATAGGAAGGCCCAAGAGGCTCAGAATAGTGGACTTGACAAGTGGCCTAAAGCCACATCTCCAAATTGTAACATTCATATCAACCACAACAACCTCAATAATCACAACAACAATCATAACCGTGTAAACTACAAGCACTGTAGAACTGAGTACCCCAATTTCCCTAAGTGCTCACACAAATATTTAGGGGAATGTCCAGCATGCATAAAAAAATGCACAAGTGCAATGAGGCATGCCATTAGAAGAAAGATTGCCCACAGTTGAAGGCAGGAGCTGGACAAGGGAATAATAGCAATCTAGTTCCAGCAAGAGTCTTTTCTTTGACCTAGGGAGAGGCAGCCAACAGTAACACGGTTGTCATAGGTAACCTTTATATTTATGGTATTATGTGTAAAGTCATCATTGATTCTATAGTGACTCATTCTTATGTTGCTTTAAATGTAATTGATAAATTGGGATTGCCTTATAAACTCTTTGGGAGTAGCTTTAGTACATTGTTACCATTAGGAGAGATTATATTGTCATCTAGGTGGTTACATTCAGTCTCTATAGTAGTTGAGAGCTAGGAATGTCCAACAGACCTCACAGGATTAGATCTGTCGGATTACGATGTAATCCTTGGAATGGACTGGTTAACTAACTTCAAAGCTACTATAGGCTGTAGAAGGAAAACAGTAGAGTTCAAACAAGATGAAGGTGGATCTTTTTCTTTTAAGAGAGAATTGATGGGATTCCGAACACCTATCATGTAACACCCTCCTAATCCAGGATCGTTGCACTGTGTATTTAAAATTTTGTCAGACCTGCTAATCAGGTCATTTGGCTTAAAATGTGCAACTAAAGTTAGTGACAAGGGTTAGGGTTAAAAATTTTGGTCAAAGAACCATTGAATTTTATTCCAAAAGTTTTGTATAACATGGGATCCCAAAATATAACAACTCATCGGTTAAAAAGAGTAAATACATAACAAAAGTTACATCAGCCGGCCTAAGCGGCAAAATAGGGCTGTAACCCTAGTTCCTCTTAGATAACCCCCGACCGTGATGGTTGAGCAGTCGCATATGTACATGCCGCCATTGAAGCTCTCCAACTCATGGCTTCTAATCAGATAACATACATATGCAATGCTAATAAGCATGCCATCACACAATAAATATACTCATTCATAGTGCTAATAAGCACCTCCTGATATCCATCAATAAAGAACAATACACATAGGCAAATCCAAGTATTCTTCACAAATCCAACATAGCTAATAAGCATGTTTTCTAATTCATGCCAGTAATAACAATGCTAATAAACATTTCCCCTAGCCTATAAACAATCATAGCGCTAGTAAGTGGTTCCCTTGCATCCAAAAGTAGTAATGCTACTAATAAGCATGTTCTTTAGCATTCACGCAATAGTTAAGGGCCATGCCTTATCAGATAATCTCACGCTTCCTAGACAGGCATGCAGATAAGGCATTCATATCATGTTTAAACACATAAACACATAACAGTTACTGAACCCTAAGTCAAGCTTGTCTTTAGTGGCGAGTGTACATGCCTGTTTAGTCTTCAGTAAGCCTTAAACCTTGGCAGCTCTGATACCAAGTTGTAACGCCCTCCTAATCCAAAACTGTTACACTGTGTACTTAAAATTTTGTCAGACCTACTAATCAGGTCATTTGGCTTGAAACGTGTAACTAAGGTTAATGACAAGGGTTAGGGTTAAATATTTTGGTCAAAGAACCATTGACTTTTATTCCAAAAGTTTTATATAACATGGGATCCATAAATATTACAACTCAATGGTTAAAAAAAGTAAATATATAACAAAAGTTACATCAGCCGCCCTAAGTGGCAAAATAGGGCTGTAACCCTAGTTCTTCTAAGATAACCCCCGGCCGTGATGGTCGAGCAGTCGCATATGTACACGATGCCACTGAAGCTCTCCAACTCATGGCTGGTCAAGCTTTCCCTTTCCCTTACCTACACCACAAAGCACCCGTGAGCCGAGGCTAAGCAAGAAAATAGAACGTGCAACCACAGAGAATATAACTTTAAAATAACTATTCGACAATGATCAACAACATTAATTCATAGCCAATGTTATTTAAGTTCAATCACATGATCATTGGATCACACTAGGGCCGTTGCCCTATTCAGTTGGCTTTTAAGCCACTTCTCGGGCCTATGCCCTAGCTGCGTGACCATAGAGTCACCCAGGGCCTCGCCCTTAGCTCTATCCAACTATCCATAGAGCTACCCCAACCCCTATGGTTCACCATTGACCTTAGAGTCAATCAACATAATATTACATTGCTGGTTTAGGCCAATGCCTCTCAACCAGCGCACAACGCGCTATTGCCGTCCTTAACTCATAAGTCAAGCCCTGATCTAAGATTACATACCTTACTTATAAGAAACAGATGTGGATAGGCACATCCCTACAAATTATGCACATACTCATGCTAATCATATAATCCCATTGGATAACCATTTTCATAATACTAAGCATATTCATATAACATGGCCACATGCCCTAACCATAAAATCCATGTAGCGAATATAATCACTTAAGCATTTATCAACAAGCATTTAGAACAATAGTCTAACATAACCAATTCTGGGGCCCAAGCCCTAATCGTATTAATATATAACAAACGGGCCAAGCCCTAATCACATACAACACATTCTGTGTGCAGTTTTCTTACCTTACGTCCAAGCGAGCGTAAATAAGAGCGATCCTCGAGCACAATCCCAGTTCATAGCTCCTAGAGATACGCTAAGTCACAACCACGATAAAGAATTCCATCAACAACGAGTGAATAAAGGCTTCCAGACCGAGTCCTAGCCTCCGGGACATCGAATTCTACTAAACACGGTAGTGGAATCGATTCCGAGCACATAAGGCTGAGTTCCCGCACTCAAAACCTCCTCGGAGACCAAAAACCCCTTAAGAGTTGCTGCCCTATGCCCTTATGCTGTGGCTCGCCTCCAACCAGAGGATCAGCCTCCCCAACCAACGAACACGCACAGCGGCCCAGCCATAGTGGCGCTGTGGCCCACCCTTGCAACAGAGCTCACCTTGGCTCCCAATAGTTCTAGAGGGCCATGACATACCTAGAACAGTGCCGCGACCCGACCCCTTCGAACCCAGAAAAACCTCCATTTCAGCAGCCAAATTCAATCCTAACCATACCAAATTCCACCCCAAAACATAATTCAACCAACACAACAGCTCTACTAAACTGCCAGCAACAAAACCCAACAGAAAACTAGTCCCAAAACTCATTAAACCCTTACTTCAATCTTGAACTTCAAAGGCTCAAGAACACATAAAAACTAGCCATGAAAACTCAGAAATTAAATGCTAGAAATCAAATTCAAGGCTTACCTCTGATGAAGATCGAATCCCTCAACACTTAAGCTTCAACTCATGTGATCCTAGCCTAAATTCTCCTTGGTTTCTAGCCCAATTCCTCCTTAGCTTCAATGGTTAACTTGGAAAGTGTTTAGAGAGAACAAGAGTGAGAGAGAGAGAGAAAATGGTCGGTTTAGGCAGAGTTCTAAGTGTTTCTAAATTTTGTCTCTTATCCCCTAAGTGACTAAGTTAATCCCAAGGTTCGGGGGTACCAAAAACGTCCCCGAGGGGAAAATGGTAACTTTCCCCAACATTCCCTCCTAGACTCTCTAACTTCAAATATATCTCCAATTATTTATTTCCATAATCTGATAACTCAATTAAATATCTATTACCCAAAATACCCCTTGACTCGCTCCGAGTCGGGTATCGGGTCCCGTTGTGACTTTCTCGCTAACTTGCTCCCTAGGATCGCCTCTTGTCGAATAGCCCAAATAAACCCACATAATAATGTGGTCTCTCACATATATCACATATATGAACATAAATAAACAGTTATGCCCGCAATGGGCCAAATTACCAAAGTCGCCCTTCTAATAAGAAGCAGGCCCACATGCATGTTTAATATCTCTAAATATGCGCATTTAATCATATTATCACATAATTCACATATTAACAATTAATATAACAATTAAAGATGTAATTCCATATATTGCCATCTCGGCCCCCTAATCAAGGCCCTAAGCCTTATTAGGTAATTTTGAGACGTTACATATCATTTCAGCATTGGAAGCTCGAAACATGATGCAACATGGGTGTTCAACATGTTTGGCAAGTGTTTTGGATAAATGTAGAGAAACAGAATTGAAACAAGAGAATGTTCACATAGTTGGTGAATTTCAAGAAGTGTTTCCACAGGATCTACCAAGTTTATCCCCGGACAGAGAAATTGAATTTGTGATCGAACTTGTGCTAGAGACATCACCAATATCTTAGGCACCCTATCGAATGTCTCCTGCAAAGTTGAAAGAACTTAAGACTCAGCTACAGGAGTAGTTGGACAGGGTTTAATTCGACCGATTCATTCACCGTGGGGGGCATCGATATTGTTTGTGAAGAAGAAAGATGGAAATATGAGAATGTACATCGATTACTAAGAACTCAATAAGATCACAATCAAGAACAAGTGTCCTTTGCCTAGGATAAACTTCCTTTTTGATTAAGTGCAACGGGCAGCAGTGTTCGCCAAGATCGATCTATGATCTGGGTACCATTAGTTGAAGGTGAAGGAGGGAGATATTCCCAAGACGACATTCAGAACTTGCTCTGGGAACTATGAGTTTTAGTGATGTCTTTTGGACTGACCAATGCCCCAACGACATTCATGGATATGATGAATAGAGTATTTAAGGACCTTTAGGACAAGTTCATAGTGGTGTTCATAAATGACATCCTAATCTATTCTAAGACTAAGAAAGAGCATGAGGAGCATTTGAGATTGACGCTTAATAGAATTTGAGAACATCAGCTCTATGTTATGTTTTCCGAGTGTGAATTATTGTTGGAATAAGTAACTTTCCTAGCGCATATAGTGTCCAAAGATGGAATAGTAGTGGACCTAGCTAATATTGAGGCCAAAAGGGACTTGCCCCAACCCAAGAATGCCTCAGAAGTCCAAAGTTTCTTAGGGTTAGCAGGTTATTACTAGAAGTTTGTTGAGGGTTTTTCCAAGATTGCAACACCCTTGACCAATCTGTAGCACTCACCAAAAGTGCACATGGACAGAGAAATGTGAAGAGAGTTTTCATACTATGAAAGATAAGTTAATCTCTCCACCTATCCTTTGTGTTCCAACTGAAGGGGGAAAATTCATAGTGTATTGCGATGCATCCAAGAATGGCTTGGGATGTGTGTTGATGAAAAATGAGAAAGTAGTAGCTTATGCCTCGAGACAACTCAAGGATTATGAACAAAGGTCTCCGACCCATGACCTAGAGCTAACAACAGTAGTGTTTACACTCAAGATATGGAGATACAACTTATAAAGAGACAAATGCAAGATTTACATCGACCATAAAAGTCTGAAATACTTCTACACTTAGAAAGAGTTGAATATGAGGCAACGGAGGTGGTTAGAATTAGTATAAGACTATGATTGCATAATTCTATACCACACAAGCAAGGCCAATGTAGTAGCTGACGCATTGAGCAGGCGGGGACATGGAAGTGTCTCAGTCCTGAGTATAATAGAGACACCATTGCAGAGAAATATTAGTAGTACAAGAATAGAGGTTGTAACCGAAGGCCTAACGAATCTCACCCTACACTCCACCTTGCTAGATTAGATTAGAGAAGAGCAGAAAGCAGATGAATCCCTAGTGAAGCAAGAGGCTTTGGTACAAGAAAATGATGACGGTGACTTCTCTATGTCCAAGGGAGGGTTGCTGCAATACAAGGATATAATCTATGTGCCTAATGATGATTAGATTAACACAACTATTATGAAAGAGGCGCATACGACATCTTATTCCTTTCATCCAGTATCTAACAAAATGTACCAAGACCTTAAGATGTTATATTGGTGGCCAGGGATGAAGAAAGACATCACTGAGTTTGTCTCCAGATGCCTAACTTGTTAGCAAATGAAGGTAGAACATCAAAGGTTAGCATGGTTACTATAGCCACTCTATATTTTAGAATGGAAGTGGGAAGACATAGCAATGGATTTTGTGGTAGGGTTACCTAGGACCACTAAATAGCATGACTCTGCCTGAATAATATTAGATAGGCTCACCAAGTCTACTCACTTCCTACCAGTTAAGACAACCTATTCAGCCGACTAGTACATAGATTTATATGCTAGTGAAATTGTGACACTTCACGGGGTACCAAAGTCGATTATCTTTGATAGAGGCTCAATGTTTACTTCGAACTTTTGGAAGGGATTACAGAAAGCAATGGGTAAAAAAAAAATGAAATTTAGTATATCTTTTCACCCTGAGATAGGTGGGCAGTCTGAGAGAACTATCCAGGTCTTGGAAGATAGGTTGAGGTGTTGTGCTTTGGATTTTTCAGAGTCTTGGAGTTGATACCTACACCTAATGGAGTACCCTTACAACAATAGTAGCCAGTCTATTATTGGGATGACTCCCTATGAGATGTTGTATGGGCGCAAGTGTAAATCTCCCTTGCACTAGGATGAAGTCGGAGAGAAACAGATACTAGGGCCCGAGTCAGTCACGCAAGCTAGTGAGGCAATTGAGAAAATTCTCCAGAGAATGCTTACTGCTCAAAGTAGGAAAAAGAGTTATACAGACCTTAAGAGGAGGGACATTGAGTTTTCAGTAGGTGAGTTTGTGTTTTAGAGAGTCTCGCCAATGAAAGAAGTTATGCGTTTTGGCAAGAAAGAGATGTTATATAGGTCCATTTGAGATTTTGGACATAGTTGGCCAAGTTGCGCAACGTATGGTATTGCCCCCAGCACTCGCTAAAACACATAATGTCTTTCACATCACGATGTTGCATAAGTACATGCCGGATCCCTTGCGTGTATTGAGTTATGAGCTATTACAGCTGAAGCAAGACCATTAGTTATGATGAACAACTTGAGTGTATCATTGAAGAGGAATCAAGGAACTAAGGTTCAAGAGGATTCCATCAGTTAAGGTCCTCTGGAAGAATAGTATAGAGAGAGAAGCAACATGGGAGGTGGAGGAAGACATGAGAAAAAGATACCCTGAGTTATTTGGTAAGTAAGACTTTCGGGACGAAATTACTTTTAAGGAGGAGGATATATTGTAGCACACTGATTTTTCTTTTATTATTTATTAATGTGATTAGTTATTTTAATTAATTTATTTAAGTGTAAAGTGTTAATTATGTGAATAGATTTTTAATTTTTTTATTTATTTAATTAATTTGTAAATTGTTGTGCATGACATTTGATTCAGTGCAAGTTTGTGCATGGTTAGTAGTGATAGACATGCATGGTTGTGTGTGTGCAAGTACATGACATGATGAACATGCAAGTGAAAGCCATGATCCTAGAGTAAATAGTGGGATGTTAGTAATTTCCCTATTTTTAGAAAATTATCCAATGGAAGTTCTAGAAGGTTGTATTCACATAAGTGAGAATTGGAAGAGCAAATATGCAAAAGAGAGAGAGAGAGATAGAAAGTGGTGTGTGAGTGTAGAGTATGGGAAGATAATGTTTCCTTATTTATTCATTGTCATTTTTTTTCTTGATTTAAATTAATGAAAAAATAGTTTTGGGTAAGAGATATTATGTGATTGAATTCCATTAGTTGTACTTGGTCATTTTGGGTAAGTAGGATTGGGAATTCAAATGGGTATTGAGGAGTGTTGTAATGCCCCGAAATCCTTAATGTGGTTTAAGGGCTGGATTAGTAGGCTGGGAGGGCATAATTATTTAATTATGCCATTAAATGATTATATGCATGTTTATGTGAATTATATTATAATATGATGTTAAATGCATGCATGTGGGTCCACATTTGATTGTTAGGGTGTTTTGGTAATTTGGCCCGTTGAGGGCATATTTGTGTATTTTGGTGCATATTGTGACTTATGGATGAGATCCCATTATTATGGAGATATATTCGAGCTATTCGGCATGAGACGGTCTTATATTGCAAATTAGTGGTTTTGTCATAATGGGGTCATTTATTGGGATATTGAGTAATGAGAATGTTTATTTGATGATAAATTGGGAGTTATTGAGATCAGGAGGAAAATCTGAGAGTTTTGACTATTTTGTCCCTGGGGGAGTTTTTGGGACCCCGAGCATTAGGTTTTATTTAAGGTTACTTAAGCCTGAAGTAGTTCGTCAGAAAGAACCGTACGTTAAAATACCCTTCTCTCTCTTCCCATTAGTCTTTTTAACGTTCGTGTCAATTTCGAAGAAATCTTGAGTTCTAGGAGTCGGAATTAAGCGAGGATCGAGGCATAGTGATACTAGGAAAGATTAAAAGCTTCTTGACCAAAGGAATTAACAGAAAACAACCCAATCAAAGGTAATCTAAGCTTTAAGTTTTGAGCTTTTAGAGTTTCTAAGCTTTGAATTGGATTTTGTGAATAGATGAGTCTTTGATTCGTTTGAGCCTTGGGATTTGATTATTTTGGATCATTGGGATGTTTGGGAACTTTGATTTTTGGATTTGGAAGTGTTTAGGTATGTTTTTGGAAGGTTTAAAATGGAGAAAATTGAGGTTATGGCAGGTTCCCAGGTGGGGACCGCAACCCTGTTCTTGGGCGCTGCGGCCCAAGCTCGAAGAAGCAGGAGGAGAAGTTTTGTTTGTGCTGGGTGCCGTGGCACTGAGTAGTGGGCGCCGCAGCCATTGCTCCTGATGTGGCTAGGGGCAGCGGCTCAAGGTTCTAGGGCCACGTCTCAAGAAGGGTTTTGAGGCCAATTGGGTGTTTTGATCATGGAAACTCAGTTTTAGGCCTCGGGATCCTACTACCCGAATTAGTGGGATTCGATGTCCCGGAGGCTAGATCTTGGTTCGGGAACTTTTGTTATTCATTTTTATTGATGGTGTCCCATATTTGGTTATGACTAGGTGATCGCTAAAGGACTTAAGGGTTGATCGTTCTCAAGGATCGTTCCTTTATTCATTCTCGCTCGAATCAGAGGTAAGAAAACTGCACCCTGTGTATATGACATGCATGATTGTTGTTGAGGCATGTTGGTTATTAAATGTGGACATTGATTGCATATTAAATGCTTAGCAACTCCTGCTTACATTGTGTATGGCACTGACTAGTCAGGGTCGGCATTGGTTGCGTATTACTGACCTGAGAGTCAGAAACAACATAAGCGTCATGAACACAAGGCTGATAAAAGATTAGATCTAATCGATATTAGCGTTGAATGACTCTAGGAGCATTAATGCTGGACCGACCCTAAGGTCGATGAAAATTATAAGCGCTTGACTAGTCTAGGACTAGTTACTCAGAGCCAAGGCCAAAGGCCTAGGTGACTGCTTGTCACGTGGCTAGGGAGCGGAATCTCATGGTTGTGACTCTATGGTCATGCGGTAGGTTATATTGGTGACCAGTTCATCGAGCACCTATCTTGATAAGCTAGTGAAAGGATCACTTATTTGTAAAGCCCAGGTGACCCTATCGCCACATGGCTAGTGGGAACGAAACCCACTTTAATGACTTTTCCAACTGTCACTTCTTTATTTTGGATTGAAAGTCCTGAATGATTATTACGATCATTGTTGATATTATATTCATGCAGCATTGTGTTTTCTTTCTGGGCTTTGGCTTATGGGTGCTATGTGGTGCAGGTAAAGGGAAAGAAAAGCTCATATAGACTTGAGTGGAGAGCTTAGGTGGTGATGTGTAGATATGTGGTCGCTTGACCACCACGACCAAGGAGTTCTCAGAGGAACTATGGGGTTTACCTTATTTTTTGCCGCTTAGGTCGGCGGGTTGTAAATTTAAATTGTAAGGACCATTTTGAGTTGTAAATAACTTGTAAGTGTTTTTATGGTCCCATGAATAGTTTTATGTTTTAAATAAAATATATCCTTTCCTTTTGATTGATTTTTCCACCTTAGCCTATTAATAATACCTAGAAGCACGTTTTTAACCAAAGAACTCGGGTAGCGAGTTAAATTCACCGTTCACTGTAATTGTCCTGGGGTAACCGGGGCATTACAACTTGGTATCAGAGCATGCCAAGGTTAGGGTTCCTGTAGACTGGCTGGGCATGTACACTCATCACTGAAGTCAAGCTCGACTCATGGTTTGGTACTATTTATGTAGTTATATGTATAACTGCTTAAATATAATATAAATGCTTTACTTGTAAGCATGAGACACCATGTTAAACCTGTGCCCTGAATATTACATCTTCAGCAACCATGTGCTAAATAGTACAAAAATTGTTGGAACATACATATTAGTATTGTTGATTGTGAATTATTATGTGATACATGGTAAGTGCTAAATGCTATACTTATGTATCTATTTGAATATTTGTATGACTGTGGAATATGATAATTATCTGCTTGTTCTTGGACCGTAAGGCGGCAAGAGGTTTAGTTATTACTACCTGACTGGCCGTATTAACTATTGTTTCAGCAAGGTATAAGTGATAAGAATGAATCCAAGGCAGACAGATATGTCAGCTGGTCAAAGTGATCAAGGCCAGAATAATAATAATCAGGGTCAAGAGAATGACCAGGGACAGATTCCACAGCCAGCTCTTGCAAACTGGCAGCAGTTAATTAGTGATCTGAAGGTTACAATGTTGAGACAAGCAGAGGAACTTCGCCTCCTGAGACAACAGCAAGCACCTACAATAGCCAGTGTATCAGAGGCACCTCCTGTGTTGGTGCCAGCAACAGACCAGCTGCCTGAGGTTGATAATAAATGGGAGCCTCTCTATGAAAGGTTCAAGAAGCAGGAATCTCAAGTTTTTGAAGGCAGTGCAGATTCTGCCAAGACAGAGCAGTGGATGAGTATGATTACCTCCATCCTGGACTTCATGAGGGTGACTGGTAATATGAGGGTGGCTTGTGCCACTTATATGTTTCTAGAGGATGCCCGAATTTGGTGGGAGGTTATTTCCCAGACCAGAAATGTTAATGCCCTAAGTTAGGAAGAGTTTCAGACTCTGTTCAACGAGAAATATTACAATGATGCCATCAGGGCAGCAAAAGCTGAGGAATTTATTAGATTGCTTCAGGGGAGTTTGTCAGTGACTGAGTATGCCCTGAAGTTTGATCGTTTGGCAAAGTTTTCCATGGAGCTGGTGCCCATTGATGGGACCAGGAGGGAGAGATTTCTTTAGGGCTTACAGCTGAGAGTGCGGAGAACAAGATCTGGTGAGACAGTGCAGCCAGAAAGGAGTTCAGGGGGACATGTCCTCCATTTGTGGGTTCAAGTAGGGGTGGAGGCCCCAGTGATCAGAATAGGAAGGTTCTTAACACCTTCTCATTCCAAGTCCTGATAGGCGACCCCGTGGTGTTTCAATGGGTCGTCCAGGTGGTAATGAAGCTTGGAAGTCTTATCCTGAATGCCCTAGATGCAAGAGGCGTCATTTGGGATAGTGTAGGGAAAGGGCCTGCTTCTCATTTGGAGCAGTGGGTCATCTTAAGAAGGACTTCCCTAAAGCAAGAAAAGAAGAACCCAGAAAAGTGGACAGCTCGGCCCCAGCTCGAGTGTTCTCATTGACACAAGCAAAAGCTGAGGCTTCTCCCTCAGTATTTACAGGTCAGCTTCTTAGTGTTGGAATCCCTTATAATGTTTTGATTGATTCTGGTGCTACACATTCTTTTGTTGCTAGTAGAATTATTGATAGACTGTATAGACCCTGTGATTTTTATGCTATGGGGTTTGGAACTTTATTACCCACTGGGGAATTAGTGGTATCCAGGAGATGGGTCAGATCTTTGCCAGTGACAGTGGAGGGTAGAGAGTTGTCAGTGGATTTGATAGAGTTGGTTATGAATGACTTCGACATGATATTGGGTATGGATTGGTTGGCAAAGTATGGGACAACCATTGATTACAGAAGGAAGATGGTCACCTTTGAGCCTGAAGGTGAGGATCCTTTTGTGTTTTTTGGTACTGTGCATGGACCTCGCATACCTATGATTTCTGTTTTGAGGGCTAAGGATCTATTGCAAGAAGGTTGCATTGGATTCTTAGCCAGTGTAGTTGATACCACTCAGGTCATGCCAGTGAGACCAGAAGAGACCAGACTTGTTTGTGAATTCTTGGATGTGTTTCCAGAAGATTTGCTAGGGTTGCCACCACACAGAGAAATTGAGTTCATGATAGAAATGGCACTAGGGACGGAGCCAGTGTCTAGAGCACCTTACAGAATGGCCCCAACTGAGTTGAAAGAATAAAAGGTACAGTTGCAAGAACTGTTGGATTTGGGTTTTATCAGACCTAGTTTCTCTCCTTGGGGTGCGCCAGTTCTGTTTGTAAAGAAGAAGGATGGTTCTTTGAGGATGTGTATTGATTATAGAGAACTAAATAAGCTAACAATCAAGAATAAGTATCATTTGCTAATAATAGATGATTTGTTTGATCAGTTGCAAGGTAAGACGGTATTCTCAAAGATCGACCTTCGTTCTGGTTATCATCAGTTGAGGGTCAAGGAGGGAGACATACCGAAGACTGCTTTTCGTACCAGGTATGGGCATTATGAGTTCTTAGTCATGTCTTTTGGATTAACTAATGTGCCTGCTGCTTTTATGGATCTGATGAACAGAGTGTTCAAGGATTATGTGGACCAGTTTGTGATCATCTTCATTGATGATATTCTGGTATATTCTCAGTCTGAGTCAGAGCATGATCAGCATATGAGGTTAGTTCTACAGAGACTGAGGGAACACAAACAGTTTGCAAAGTTCAAGAAATGTGAGTTTTGGTTATCTCAGGTATCTTTTCTTGGGCACATTGTCATTAAGGAAGGGATTAAGGTAGATCCAGCAAAGATTGAAGCGGTCAAATATTGGCCAAGGCCAAAGAATGCTTCTAAGGTTAGAAGTTTCCTTGGATTGGTAGGTTATTATAGGCGTTTCGTGGAAGGGATCTCAAAGATTGCTACTGCATTGACTGAGCTGACACGCAAGAGTCAGAAATTTGTGTGGTCAGATAAATGTGAGAACAGCTTCCAGGAACTGAAGTCGAGATTGATTACAGCTCCGATTTTGAGTCTCCCAACAAATTTGGAGAAATTTGTGATTTATTGTGATGCTTCTCATCAGGGTTTGGGCTGTGTTCTGATGCAATCAAAGAAGGTAATTGTTTATGCTTCATGTCAGTTGAAGGAGTATGAAAATAGATATCCCACTCATGATTTGGAGTTGGCAGCTGTGGTCTTTGCTTTAAAGATATGGAGGCATTATCTTTATGGAGAGAAGTGTGAGATCTATACAGACCACAAGAGCCTGAAATACTTCTTCACCCAGAAAGATCTGAATAAGAGACAAAGGCATTGGCTGGAGTTAGTAAGATTATGATTGTTAGATTTTGTATCATCCAGGAAAAGCCAACGTGGTAGTTGATGCTTTAAGCCGGAAGGGTCCGGGACAGATTTATGGTGCGAGGTTGATAGCCAGAGAGTTAGCAGATGATATGACCAGAACTGGTATAGAGTTGCTGGTGGGCCAGTTGGCTAATATTACACTACAGTCTACACTGTTGGAGAGAATCAAGGAGGGTCAGTTGAGTGATCCATAGCTGATCAAGATGTAACGACCCAAATTTACTAATAAGGCTTAAGGGCCTTGATTAGTGTGCCGGGAGGGCATAATTGGGATTAGAATGAATGTTATTGAATTAAATGTGTAATTATATGATTAATAGTGTGCTTATGATAATTGATGATATTATATGATGATGTGATATATATGTATGAGATATATGCGAGAACCACATTATTATGTGGATAATTCTGCAGCCGGCGACTTGAGGTGATCCTAGGGCTAGATAGCGGGAAAAGTCACAACAGGGCATTATAATTGACTTTGGACAAGTCAAGGAGTATTTTAGGTATCGGGTAGTGATTTAGACTATCGGGTGATGAAAATAAATAATTGGAGATATATTTGAGGTTAGGATGTCTAGGCGGGATTATTGGGGGATTTTACTGTTTTGGCCTCGGGGACGTTCCCGGCACCCCGAGCTTTGGGATTAGACTAATAACTTAAGGATAGACTTGGGAGGATTTTAGAAAATAGTAGACACAAAGTTAGAACCGACTTATTCTCAGCTTTGCTCTTTTCTCTCTCTTAAGGAAGAAAAACTACTGAAACTTGAGAGGGAACTGCTGGAATTAAGCTGTGTCTTTGAGAATTGAAGGGAATAATCTGGAGGATTAGCTCAGGAACTGATCAAGGTCTGAGATAGAGCCAAGGTAAGCTTTGAATTTTCGTTTCTGAGGTTAGGAATTTAGAGAAATGGCTGAGTTTTAAATATCTGTGGTTTTGGCATTTAAGGTGGAAATTGAGGCTTGAAACTTTGAAGATAGGTCAGGGGACTCTTGGAGAAACGATTCTACAGTTGAGGTAAGGTTTAATTTAAAGTTTGATGGTTGAATTTGAGAGTTTTCATGGCTGGTTTTGAGTTTTGTGGGTTTGAAATCTCATAAATTGGAATTGGGATTTTGGTGAGTGTTAGGCTGGATTTTTAGTTGGATTGTGTTGTTAAAATCATTCTAATGTTGTTATTATTAATTGGTTTTAAGTTGGGGGCTTTGGGATGGCTTAAGGTGAGGTTTAGAGATTGAAAATGGTGGATTTTTTTTGGGTTCGAAGGGTCAGGCCGCGGCATGGTTCTTGTTGAGTCGCGACCCTTACCTGTTTTTATGCCTTAGATGGTTCTGTTTGGGGGCCATGCCGCGACATGGGTGGCCTATGCCGAGGCGCTTAAGGGATTTTGGGATTTTGAGATTTTAGGCTTGGGAATTTAACCTAGGGTGCTCGAGATTGAATCTTTTACCATATTTGGTGAAGTTCAATGTTCCAGGGACTAGAACTTGGTTTGGAAACTCATTTAAGATTGTTAATGGTATCTTTCATCATGGTTGTGACTAGGTGTTAAGCTAGGGCTCGGGGATCGGATCGCACTCAAGGAGTATCGCCCGTAGCTAATTCATCTAGAAGCTAAAGGTAAGAAAACTACACCCGGTTGAATATTTGAACGGGACTAAGGGCTCCCTGATATATATGATTGAAAGAATGGTAGTATGCCATGTAAATTGTAACCAAGGGCCTAAGCGTGCCATGGTTAACTTGTGTAATTGGCACAGCTCAGACACTGGTATCCGAGGACAACTTATTATGCACTGACTCGGTTTAAGCGGGTCGGAGTCAGTGGGTTAAACAGAGGGTGCGACCTAAGGTGTCGACCCTAGTATTTGTGTTAATTGATTGTTATACTTGGCTATGAATGTGATTAATGAGATTGTTGAATAATCTAAGTATAGATGAAGTTATTATACCTTGAAGTATGCTTATATGCTGTGGATTGAATATTTGAACATGCTTATTGGAATATCTGTCTGATAATATTGTTTATGCTGTGTATGTTGTTTTCTTGCTGGGCCTTGGCTCACGGGTGCTGCGTGGTGCAGGTAAAGGCAAGGGCAAGATCGATCAACCTTGACTAGAGAGCTCTGTAGGGTGAATGTACATGTCAGGCCGCTCAATCGCCACAGTTGAGGAGATTACAGGGACGAGAGGACCAGAACCTTGTGTTTTGCCTTAGTATGGCTAACGTTTACTATTAACTGTTGAATTTTGTAAACCAACTTTTAAACATTGCTCTGTTTGGGGATCCCTTCTGTAAATTGTTTATATTTTATAAAATGCATCTTTTGTGGCCAAAATGTCTTTTAGCCCTAGAACACTTTAACTAATGACACATTTTGATTAAATGGCTTGATTAGCAAGTCTCACACCTTTATAAACACACAGTGTAGTGGTCTTGGCTATGCAGGGCGTTACAAAGATTAGAGAGGATGTTTTGGCTAGAGCATCCAAAGATTATACAGTGTTTGGTTTAGGCTTGCTACGGTATAAGGGGCGGATATGTGTTCCGTTAGACACTGCTATGAGGCGAGAGATTCTGGATGAATCTCATATTACACCTTACTCTTTGCATCTAGGCACCACGAAGATGTATCAGGATGTGAGATCGTTGTATTGGTGGCCGGGGATGAAGAGGGATGTAGTGGAGTATGTGGCTAAGTGCTTGACATGTCAACAGGTCAAGGATGAGCATCAAAGGCTGGCAGGGTTATTGTAGCCTCTGGATATCCCAGAGTGGAAGTGGGAGGACATCACGATGGATTTCGTGGTGGGCTTACTCAGGACTGTTGGTCAGCATGATTCTATTTGGGTGATAGTGGATCGCTACACCAAGTCAACTCACTTCTTGCCATTAAGGACTACATATATAGTTGATCAGAATGCAGATCTCTATGTGAGAGAGATCGTGCGCCTTCATGGAGCACCGAGGTCGATCGTGTCAGATCGGGACCCCACTTTTACTTCCAAGTTCTGGGGGAGTTTACAGAAGGCTATGGGAACACAATTGAAGTTTTGTACTGCATATCATCCTCATACATATGGGCAATCTGAGAGGAGGATCCAGATATTAGAAGATATGCTGCGAGCATGTGTGTTGGACTTTGGTGGATCTTGAAGTAGGTATCTACCTTTGATAGAGTTTTCCTACAACAACAGTTATCAGTCTACCATTGGAGTTGCACCTTATGAGATGCTATATGGTAGAAAGTGCAGATCTCCCATTCATTGGGATGAGACAGGTGAAAGGAGATACTTGGGTCCTGAGAGGCCATTGAGAAGATTAGAGCTCGGATGCTCGCTTTTCAGAGTAGGCAGAAAAGTTATGCAGATTCCAAGCGTAGGAACGTGGAGTTTCAAGTAGGAGACTATGTCTTCCTGAGAGTCTCGTCGTTGAAAGGGGTGAGAAGGTTTGGGAAGAAGGGCAAGCTGAGCCCTAGATTTGTAGGTCCATTTGTGATTTTGGAGAAGATCGGTCAGGTGGCTTACAGATTGGCCTTGCCACCGGCGTTGTCAGCGGTGCATAATGTGTTTCATGTTTTAGCTCTTCGGAGATATGTATCTGATGTGAATCATATTTTGAGTTATGAAGATCTAGAGCTTGAGGCAAATCTCTGCTTTGAGGAGCAGCCAGTCCAGATACTTGACAGAAAGGACAAGGTCCTCAGGAATAAGACGAAACCTTTGGTTAAGGTATCGTGGAGGAACAACAAGGTCGAGGAAGCGGTTTAATGGCTGGAATAGTAGGCTGGAAGGGCCATAATTGTTTAATTATTCCATTAAATGATTATATGCATGATTATGTGAATTATATTATAATATGATGTTAAATGCATGCATATGGGTCCACATTTGATTGTTAGGATGTTTTGGTAATTTGGCTCGTTGAGGGCATATTTGTGTATTTTGGTGCATATTGTGACTTGTGGATGCGATCCCATTATTATGGAGATATATTCGAGCGATTCGGCATGAGACAGTCTTATATTGCAAATTAGCATTTTTGTCATAACGGGCTCATTTATTGAGATATTGAGTAATGAGATTGTTTATTTGATGATAAATTGGGAGTTATTGAGATCAGGAGGAAATTATGAAAGTTTTGATTATTTTGTCACCGGGGGTGTTTTTGGGACCCCGAGCATTATGTTTTATTTGAGGTTACTTAAGCCTGAAGTAGTTCGTCAGAAAGAACCGTACGTTAAAACACTCTTCTCTCTCTTCTCGTTAGTCTTTTTAACGTTCGTGGCGATTTCGAAGAAACTTTGAGTTCTAGGAGTCGGAATCAAGCGAGGATCAAGGCATAACGATCCTAGGAAAGATTAGAAGCTTCTTGATCGAAGGATTTAACGGAAAACAACCCAATCAAAGGTAATCTAAGCTTTAAGTTGTGAGTTTTTAGAGTTTCTAAGCTTTGAATTGGATTTTATGAATCGATGAGTCTTTGAGTCGTTTGAGCCTCGGGATTTGATGATTTTGGATCATTGGGATGTTTAGGAACTTTGATTTTTGGATTTGGAAGTGTTTAGGTATGTTTTTGGAAGGTTTAAAATGGAGAAAATCGAGGTTATGGCAGGTTCCCAGGTGGGGACCGCGGCCCTGCTCTTGGTCATCGCGGCCCAAACTCGAAGAAGCAGGAGGAGAAGTTTTGTCTGTGCTGGGAGCCGCGGCACTGAGAACTGGGCGCCGTGGCCCTTGCTCCTGATGTGGTTATGGGCAGTGGCTCAAGGTTCTAGGGCCGTGGCTCAGGAAGGGTTTTGAGGCCAATTGGGTGTTTTGATCATGGGAACTCAATTTTAGGCCTCGGGATCGCTCCTACTACCTGGATTAGTGGGATTCGATGTCCCGGAGGCTAGATCTTGGTTCGAGAACCTTTGTTATTCATTTTATGGATGGTGTCCCATATTTGGTTATGACTAGGTGACTGCCAAAGGACTTAAGGATTGATCGTTCTCAAGGGTCGTTCCTTTATTCATTCTCCCTCGAATCAGAGGTAAGAAAACTGCACCCTGTGTATATGACATGCATGATTGTTTTTGAGGCATGTTGGTTATTAAATGTGGACATTGATTGTATATTAAATGCTTAGCAACTGCTGCTTACATTGTGTATGGCACTGACTAGTCAGGGTAGGCATTGGTCGCGTATTACTAACCTGAGAGTTAGAAACGACATAAGCGTCATGAACGTAGGGCTGATAGAAGATTAGATCTAATCGATATTAGCGTTGAATGACTCTAGGAACATTAATGCTAGACCGACCCTAAGGTCGATGAAAATTATAAGCGCTTGACTAGTCTAGGACTAGTTACTCAGAGCCAAGGCCAAAGGCCTAGGTGACTGCTTGTCATGTGGCTAGGGAGTAGAATCCCAAGGTTGTGACTCTATGGTCATGCGGTAGGTTAAATTGGTGACCAGTTCATTGAGCACCTATCTTGATAAGCTAGTGAAAGGATCACTTATTTGTAAAGCCCAGGTGACCCTATCGTCACATGGCTAATGGAAACGAAACCCACTTTAGTGACTTTTCCAATTGCCACTTCTTTATTTTGGACTGAAAGTCCTGAATGATTATTACGATAATTGTTGATATTATATTCATGCAGCATTGTGTTTTCTTGCTGGGCTTTGGCTCATGGGTGCTATGTGGTGCAGGTAAAGGGAAAGAAAAGCTCATATAGACTTGAGTGGAGAGCTTAGGTGGTGATGTGTACATATGCAGCTGCTTGAACACCACGACAAGGAGTGCTTAGAGGAACTAGGGGGTTTACCCTATTTTTTCCGCTTAGGTCGGCGGATTGTAAATTTAAACTGTAAGGACCATTTTGAGTTGTAAATAACTTGTAAATGTTTTTATGGGCTCATGTACAATTTTATGTTTTAAATAAAAAATATCATTTCCTTTTGATTGATTTTTTCCACCTTAGCCTATTAATAATACCTAGAAGCACGTTTTTAACCAAAGAACTTGGGTAGCAAGTTAAATTCATGGTTCATCGTTCACCGTAATTGTCCTGGGGTAACCGGGGCGTTACAAGTGTTGACCCACAAATCGACCAATGACATTGAGTCAAATAAATGATAAGAAATAAGAACCGAACTCGATAATAATAAACGACATACAAATTTATAGTGGTTTGGCCTCGATAGTCGGTAATAACCTACATCCACTTAGTACTATTATTTATGTAAAGTTCCCAAAACCTACGATCAAATGAATTGATTCAACCGAGTTTTATAAGGTAAGGGAGAGGATACAAGAACGTGTATAACAACACCTGAATCTTGTGAATTATCCCAAAAAAAGAATTACAGTGTAAAAAATAATGAATCCTTGAGTCCTCAATTTATAGGCTCAAGCATGAACACTGATGGGCCATGGGCCTCACATAATTTGCGTAACAAACATGAATCAAATAATACAAAGTAACCACTTATAACATAAATATCTTGGTTTTAATTGATTTTTTGCTTTTGCCGCATTCCCTCGAGTGTCTCGGGTTGTATCATTATGTATCAGCTGCTCCATCTAACTTCTAAACTAGTTCTGAACGAAAAATCCCATATTCTACCTGGTCACGGGTCGACCTGCCTTCCATTAATGAGCTGTCAAGTGCCTTTCACAAGCCCCATTTTATGCAACGTCATCATGCTAATTTCTTGGGAAACATTTTCCCCCCAAGTTTATTATGATGCGATCAACATCAAATAAACTTATGCGATCAACAATGCCTAACCTGTCACTTCATGTTAGTTGGATTTGTGCCCTTAAAGTGTATTTCCGTATGAACGATTACTGTTAATTAAATAAAGTTAATATTTTTCCCTCATATTTGTATTTATTTATACATGTCATTTATCATGAAGATCCAATATTATTGATGTGGTATTGAAATAATTATATGTATAATGATATATATAAAGAGGATTTAATTCAAGATAATAATATAAAAAGTGTCCGTAATTGCTAAATAAAGTGGGAGCTTTATTTAATAAAGATTATGAGTACGATCTATCTTTGTTTAAGACAGAACAATTTATCCAGACTGTTAAGTGTAGCGACACAGAGAGATTGAGGTACTGTATACAATATAGATTATATTGGATTGTGACATGATGAAAGAGAGAACTTCTGATAATCTCCGTTATAATATACAAGTTCAACATTCATTGATCGATGGTCGTTTGAGACTTGAGCTCAATCCTGAAGTGAGTAATGACCTCCTATTTGTGCTATTATGACTTTTGACTTATCGGGTAAGGTTCAATATTCTTACGACCAAATTCGTGATATCTTGGAGTCATAGAACTGCAAGTGGCTGATATGGAATTGCTTTAGTTAAACGAAATAAGATTAGCTGTTCCTTTTAGTGTTGATTCGAAGCTTGAACATAGAGCGCTAAATTTCTATTAGAGAACAAAAAATTCATTCTATAATTAAATTTATAGAATAATGTTCATTAGAGGATCAACGGAACTTATTGATAAAGACAAAATTTGAGAGGTTACTGAACATTAACACCTAGCTTTAATTATGAACAACTAGGAGAAGGTCATAACTCATGCAATGACTAAATCAATGATCAAATTTATAGTTATAGCTTCTAACAATGTAAGACTGTAGTTTTGAGAGGTCAACTATGAAATTATAGTGGAATAATTCATAGTTAATAAATTAATTAATGGAACTATGGGTTAGTGAAATTAATTAAATTATTGGAGCTTAGAACTACGGATCCATATTGTCCCCGTACTAGCTCGATAACACAAAGGTATGATTTTGGTATTAAAAGGAAATAGTTAAAAATAATAAAATATTATTTTAATCTCACATAATAATATTATTTGTGAAATAATATTCAAAATATTATTTATGCAATAGCATTTAATGGCAAATAAAATTATATTGATAATTATTTTTAATTAGTTTTTATTGAAAATTAATTTAATCATATTTAATTTTGTTGTATAATTATATATTGTATAAAATAATATGATAAAGGAAAAACAAATAACATTTTATAGAGATAAAATACCACAGGGTCCAAAGACCAGTAGTTGGCGCCAACCACAGTCCAAATGGACCGTGGCCCACGCACAGGCCCAATTTGATTAGGGCTAGGTCTTATTTCTTGTAACGTCTCGAATTTTTCATTAACACTAAGTGCCTTGATTACTGTGCCTGGAGGGCCTAATTGGACTTATATGTGTGATTATGGATTATATGGGTGATTTTGTGACATAAATGACTTGTGTGGTAATGTGATTAGACATGCATGTTTATATGTATTAAATGTGCATGTGGGCCCATTCCTGTAAATAAGGGCATGTTTGTAATTTGGCATGTTGAGGTCATAATGTAATTATGTATGTATTGTGAGTGAGACCCCAGTGTTGTGGGGATATATTTGAGATGTGTGGTCCGAGACAATCCTAGGGAGCGGATTAGCGGAATACTCATAACGCAGTCAAATACCCGGCATGGGGTGAGCCTAGGGGTATTTTCGGAATGTAGTATGTATCCGAGGTTGGTTGAGTAACGAGTAATTATTTAGTGGTTATTCGGGTACGTCGGGATTAATTGGGAATTTATAGGAATACATGAGGATTAGCAGGAAATGTGGCAAATGATGATTTTGCCCTTGGGGCCATTAAAGGATATTGATATGCTTAAGGGGCATTTTAGTCTTTTGGGCCAAGGGATAAGACACTTAGTGGTTATTTAGTCTTTTGACCACTTATAAACCTAGAGAATTGTCAGAAAAAAAAGGGATAAGACACTCTTTTTTTTTTGCCACGTTTAGGGTTCTATGTCTCACTCTTAGAAGAAGCTTTGGAAAATTGAAGGGAGAGGCTCAGAATTTCCTAAGTTCTTCAGGTTGTGGTTGAAGGTTGGAGGTTAGAATTGGTGTAGGAGTAGCTCAAAGGTCATGATCCTTGTGGAGGTAAGTTTTAATTTTGTCTTGATTAAGCTTTGAACTGTTTGTTTTTAGTGTTCTAGAGTTTTGAACTTAAATAATGGAATTCTAAATTATGCTGAGGTTTTTGCTTAGTTTTAATGGTAATATGCTGGTCATACTGTGTTATTATAAGATTGAGATGTAATTCTATGTTTGGGGCAAGTTTAGGTAGGAATTGGTGATGTTAGCTTGAGAAAACACAGGGGAAAAACTTGGTTCGCAAGTACAAGTCGCGACTCTGTTCTTCAGGCCTTGCGGCTCACATGAACCCAGGAGGCTTGGGAGCCTTTGAATTGTTCCAAGCGCTGCGACCTGTGTCCCTAGAAGAGAGCCTCGGGGCCTTTTGAATTGTACCGCACCGCGGCCCTAAGGGGCAGGGTTGCGACTCAAATAAGGGATATTGCCTAATTAAGGGTTTTAAGCTTGGGAACTCAAATATTAAGGCTTGGGAAGGATTCTACTACACGGTTTATTAGAATTCGAGGTCTCAGAGGTTGGTATGTTATTTCAAAGGCTTTTAATTGATTTAGATCATGACGGACAATTATCATTATGTTATGCCTAGATTTTGCCGCTCAGGCTTGGGTTTAGGGATCGTGCTCGGGATCGCTTTGGATTGTCAGCTCGAGACACCGGGTAAGAAAATTGTCTGTGCCTATAGAGCTATATTGTGCTTAGTATTGTATGTATGGTTTGTGTAACGACCCAAATTCCCTAATGTGGCTTAGAGCCTGGATTAGGGGGGCAGGAGGACCATAATTGATTTATTATGCAATTAAATGATTATATGCATGATTATGTGAGTTATATTATTATATGATGATAAATGCATGCATGTGGGTCCATTTTCATTATAAGGGTATTTTGGTAATTTGGCTCATTGAGAGCATATTTGTATATTTTCATGCATGTTGGAAATTTATGGATGATGCCACATTATTATGTGGATATGTTCAAGCCATTCGACATGAGACAATCTTAGAATGCAAGTTAGCAGTTTGGTTATAACGGGGTTATTTACCGAGCTCGGGGTGAGTCTCGAGATAATTTGATGATTAGTACATTACTGGGAATTAAAGGGTAATGGGATATGATTTAATTATTATTTGATAATATTGGGAATAACGGGAATCGGAGGACGTTAATTATAATAAGCAGGATTAGGGGAGAAATGACACTTTTGCCCTTGGTGACTTAAAAAGAGATTAAATGGATACAGGGGCATTTTGGTCTTTTGACCAAGGGATATATTTCAAATTAGGTTGGATGGTTGTAGAAGAAATTAAGCAGCCAAAACAGAGAGTCTTCTCTTTCTCTCTCCCGATTATTTCTTCTTCTTCTTCTTTTTGGCTTGAATTTTGAAGTGAACTTGAGGATCAATGCTTGGGAATCAAGGCTTGTGAGCTTAGGTAATTAGTTCAGCCTTTTGGAAGGGTTTCAATTCAAGTCAAGGGTAAGAATTCTAAGCTTTATTTTCTGGTTTGTTCTATTTTTAAGTTAGTTCTTGAGCTTGAAGGTTTGATTTTTGAAGTGGTTATTTGGTGTGGTTTTAAATGATTTGAAGCTTGGGTTTCGAGGATTTTGTGCCATTAAGATGATTATGAACTTTTTTATGAGATTTGGATATGTTTGGATAGGTTTTTGGAAGGATTTAAAGTGGAAAATCGAATTTTCATGGCTGTGTTCGTGGTTGGGCCGCGACCCTTTTATTGTGTGTCGCGGCCCAGGCTTGCATAAAAAGAGGTTTTTTTGCTGTTGGGGGCACTTTGGGCCACTGCCCCTTTTTTTCAGGCCGCGGCCCACGACGCAAATAGAGAGGGGTTTAGCCCTTGTTCTTGATCAGGCCACGGCCTGGGTTTTTGGGGTCGCGGCCCAAAAGGGCAGAAATTGCTAAAATGAGTTTTTATTGATGGGAACTTAAACCTAAGGGCTCGGGATCGATCCTACTACCCCGTTTGGTAGGATTCAACGTCCCGGAGGCTAGGAATCAATTAAGAAGCCTTTATTTACTCATTATTGACGGAATTCCATATTTGGCTATGACTAGGTGACCGCTAAAGAACTTAAGGACTGATCGTTCTCAAAGGTCGTTGTTTTATTATTTTTCACTCGAACCAAAGGTAAGAAAACTGCACCCAGTATGTGACATGCATGGTTATTGATGAAGCATGTTGAGTGCTCTATATATAGACATTGATTGCATAGTAAATGCATAGCAGCTTTGCTTACCTGTGTATGACACTGACCTATGAGTCAGAAAACGACAATGGTGTCGGTATTGATTGTGAAACTTTGACTTATTAGTCAAGTTCGGCAGTAGTATTGAGCACTGGTTGTATGGTATTGGATTATGAGTCAAGAACGGTATTAGCGTGTTTAACGCGAGCCAAAAAGATTAGATCTAATCAACATAAGCATTATCAACATAAGCATGAAATGATTGACCGATCTCAAGTTCGATGAAAACAAAAGCACTTGTCTAGTCTAAAGGCTAGTTACTTAGAGCCAGAGCAAAAAGGCTCAGGTGACCGTAATGTCACATGGCTTAGGGTGCGGAGCCCAAGTTCATGACTTATTAGTTACTTATCTGGTTTAAGTTCGTGACTTATTATTACTTATCTGGTTCAATTTCGTGACTCATTAGTCACTTATCTAATTAGGGCTACAAGCCCCAACATGATTACTAGAATCACTATTGATAATCACTTATCTGATTGGGCTGCAAGCCCCAATATGGTTATCAATTGCATTTATTGATATTTTATACATGCAGTAATAAGTTTTCTTATCGAGCCTTGGCTTACGGGTGCTATGTGGTGCATGTAAAGGGAAAGAGAAGCTCACCTAGCCTTGAGTGGAGAGCTTAGGTGGCGATGTGTACATATGCGGCCGCTTGACCACCACGACCAAGGTGTTTCTCAGGGGTACTAGGGGTTTAACCCTATATTTTACAACTTAGGTTGGCAGGTTGTAATTCTTACACTGTAATGATCATTTTGGATTGTAAATAACTTTGTAAACACTTTTATGGGCCCATGTACAATTTTATGTTTTAAATAAAATATATCCATTCCATTTGATCGAGATTTTTCACCTTAGCTTATTAATAACACCTAGATGCACATTTATAACCAAATGACTTGTTTAGCGAGTTAAGCACTGTTTAAGGTCCACAATAAAGATCATGGAGTTACCAGGGCAACTATAACGTCATATGTTCGTTTGTGATGGAATTGGCAAAGGTCAGAATTGGCAAGGGTCGGAGACGGCATAGGCTGGGATTGGCAAGGGTTGGAGACGGCATAGGCCGGGATTGAAAAAGGTCTGAGATGACGTAGGCCATGATCGGCAAAGGCCGGAGTTGCAAAAAGTCAGGATCAACAAAGGTCGGAGACGACATAGGCCTGGAATAACAAACTCCAAGAGAGGCAAGGGTCGGGATCGACGTTAAGCATGTTGAATGTAGGCCGCTAGGGCGAGACCCTCAATGGATGCTGTACTCACCCACTTAGTTAAGACCATGGGCTTGGTGCCTAGTAATGCACCATGATCGGCAGAGGTCGCTTTAGTGCTTATGTGCTGCTATGCTGCTATAATGTTGTGCATGCAAATAGGAACTTGTAAATTTTTTGACGTGTTTGATTAATTATTTATTTGTTAAAGTAAATTATTATATGTTGTGCTGTGAAGTTTTCTTGCTGGACCTTGGCACATTGGTGCTCTGTGGTTCAGGTAAAGGCAAGGAAATGATTGATCAACCATGAGTTGGAGGGAATGGAGCAGTACGCACATGTTTTGCCTACCTGACCGCCACGACTGGGGTTGTTTTGACGAACACATTGTAAACGTTCGATTTTGTCACTTAGGTCACTGTACCACATCTTTGAATTGTTAATGTATTTAAAAATAGTATTTTGGAATCCCAATGTAACACTTTTATAATTTTAATTAATGTCCAACCCTTTATACTTAAACTTGTCTTTATTTTAATTTAATCACAGTTTTCAGTCTAATACCTCGATTAGCGAGCTAATGGCACCTTATAAAATCACATGGTAATGGCTCTACGGTAGTAGGGCGTTACAACTTGGTATCAGAATGAGCCAAAATTTATGGTTCCTAGAGATTGACCTAAAATGTACGCTCGCTGATAGAGACAAGCTCGACTCAAGGTTGGTTGGTATTAAGTGTAATATTTGTTTAACTACTTATCTGAATTGCCTTATCTGCTAGAATAGAGATATGATGTACATGTATGTATTTTGTGGGAATGAGGCTTGGTAATTGATATATGAGGGTTATGGACTTGTGTCCTGGTATGCATATGGTATATGGCTATTGTCTTGTTTGGCCTTGCTATGGTATAATGCTAAATAAGAATATTAGGGCTGGTAGGTCAGGTTTTCAACTACAGATATATTTGGAAGTTTTGTATCCAAGGCAGTCAACTGTATCAGGCCTTGTTAATGATGGCAGCTGAGGCCAAAATCATCCGTCGACCCTGGGATTGGTGGCAAGTGTTTGTTGGCATGCAAGCAGGATTGCAAAAGCAAAAGGAAGAGATTAGGTGGTGGAGACAGCGAGTTTTGTTAGGGAACACTGCCCTGTGTGTGTTGGCAAAAATGGTGGCAGTTATGATTTATCCTAAGGGTGGAAACAGATGGGAATTACTATATGAAAGATTCAGAAGTGTTATCCTCTAGTTTCTGAGGGACGTTTAGACCTGTTCAGAGTTGAACAGTGGATGGGCATGGTTAGCTCCGTCCTTGGCTATATAGAAGCAAAAGGCATGATAAAGTGGCTTGCGCCACGTACATGTTGTGGGAGGATGCCCGGACATGGTGGGAAGTCGTATCTTAGACCCTTTTCCATGGCGAGACTCTAAGAAGAATTAGTCTCCCACTTGGAACTCTACGTTCCTGCGCATGGGATCTGCATAACTTTTCTATCTGCTTTGAGAAGCGAGCATCCGAGCTCTAATCTTCTCAATGGCCTCACTAGTCTTCTGAACAGCCTCAGGACCCAAGTATCTCATTTCAACTGTCTCATCCCAATGAATGGGAGATCTACATTTCCTACCAGACAACATCTCATAAGGTGCAACCCCAATGGTAGACTGATAACTGTTCTTGTAGGAAAATTCTATGAAAGGTAGATACTTACTCCAAGATCCACCAAAGTACAACACACATGCTCACATCATGTCTTCTAATATCTGGATCGTCCTCTTAGATTACCCATCTGTCTGAGGATGATAAGCAGTACTGAATTTCAACTGTGCTCCCACGGCCTTCTGTAAACTCCCCCAGAACTTGGAAGTAAAAGCGGGGTCTCGATCTGACATGATCGACCTGGGCACTCCATGAAGGCGCACGATCTCTCTCACATAGAGATATGCATACTGGTCAACTGTATATGTAGTCGTCACTGGCAAAAAGTGAGCTGACTTGGTATAGTGATCCACAATAACCCAAATAGAATCATGCTGACCAACAGTCTTGGGTAACCCCTCCATGAAATCCATCGTGATGCCCACCCATTTCCACTCTTGGATATCCAGAGGCTGCAATAACCTTGTCGGCCTCTGATGCTCAGCCTTGACCTGTTGACATGTCAAGTACTTAGCCACATACTCTACTACATCCCTGGCCACCAATAATACGATCTCACATCATGATACATCTTCGTGGTGCCTGGATGCAAAGAGTAAGGTGTATTATGAGATTCATCTAGAATCTCCCACCTCATAACAGTGTCTAATGGAACACATATGTCACCTTTATATCTCAGCAAGCCCATCTCAGACACTGTATAATCTCTGGACACTCAAGCTAAAACATCTTCTCTAATCTTGATCAACTGTGGATCACCCAACCGACCCTCCTTGATTCTCTCCAACAGTGTAGACTGTAGTGGAATATTGGCCAACTGGCCCACCAGCAACTCTATACAAGCTCTGGTCATATCATCTGCTAACTCTCTGGCTATCAGCCTCGCACTATAAATCTGCCCCGGACCCTTCCGGCTTAAAGCATCAGCTACCATGTTGGACTTTCCTGGATGATACAAAATCTCACAATCATAATCTTTTACTAACTCCAGCCAACGCCTTTGTCTCATATTCAAATCTTTCTGTGTGAAGACGTATTTCAAGCTCTTGTGGTTTGTATAGATCTCACAGTTCTCCCCATAAAGATAATGCCTCCATACTTTTAAAGTAAAGACCACAGCCGCCTACTGTAAATCATGAGTAGGATATCTATTTTCATACTCCTTCAGCTAAAGTGAAGCATAAGTGATCACCTTCCCTGACTGCATCAAAAAACAACCCAAACCTTGATGTGAAGCATCGCAGTAAATCACAAACTTCTCCTGATCTATTGGAAGACTCAGAACTGGAGCTGTAATCAATCTCTACTTCATTTCCTGGAAGCTGTTCTCACACTTGTCTGACCACACAAACGTCTAATTCTTGTGTGTCAGCTCAGTCAATGAAGTAGAAATCTTTGAGAATCCTTCCACGAAAAGCCTATAATAACCTGCCAAACCAAGGAAACTTCTAACCTCAGAAGCATTCTTTGGCCTTGGCCAATCTCTGACTACCTCAATCTTTGCTGGATCTACTTTAATCCCATTCTTACTAACAATGTGCCCAATAAAAGATACCTAAGATAACTAGAACTCATATTTCTTGAACTTTGCAAATAGTCTATGCTCCCTCAGTCTCTGTAGAACCAATCTCAGATGTTGCTCATGTTCTGACTCTGACTGAGAATAAACCAGGATATCATCGATGAAGACGTTTACAAACTGGTCCAGACAATCCTTGAACACTCTGTTCATCAGATTCATAAAAGCAGCTGGGGCATTAGTCAATCCAAAAGACATGACTAGGAACTCATAATGCCCATACCTGTTGTGAAAAGTAGTCTTCGGTCTCAACTGATGATAACCAGAACGAAGGTTTATCTTTGAGAATACCTTTTTACCTTGCAACTGATCAAACATGTCATCTATCCTGGGCAGATGACACTTGTTCTAGATTGTTAGCTTACTTAGTTCTCTGTAATTAATGCACATCCTCAGAGAACCATCCTTCTTCTTCACAAACAGAACTGGCGCACCCTATGGTGAGAAACTAGGTCTAACAAAACCCAAATCCAACAACTCTTGCAACTGTACTTTAATTTCTTTTAACTCAGCTGGGACCATTCTATAAGGTGTTCTAGACACGAACTCCATCCCTGGTGCTAGTTCTATCACGAACTCAATTTCTTGGTGTGGTGGCAACCCTGGTAAATCTTCTCGAAACACATCCAGGAATTCATAAACTAGTCTGGTCTCTTCTGGTTTCACTGGCATGACCTGAGTGGTGTCAACCACACTGGCTATGAACCCAATGCAAACTCCTTGCAATAGATCTCTAGCCCTCAAAACAGAAATCATAGGTATGCGGGGTCCATGCAAAGTTCAACAAACACAAAAGGATCCTCACCTTCAGGCTCAAAGGTGACCATCTTCCTTCTGCGATCAATGGTTGCCCCATACTTCACTAACCAGTCTATACCAAGAATCATGTCGAAGTCAGTCATAATTAACTCTATCAAATCCACTGACAACTCTCTGCCCTCCACTGTCACTGGCAAAGATTTAGCACATCTTCTAGATACTACTAACTCCCCAGTGGGTAATAATATTCCAAACCCCACAGCTTAAAAATCACATGGTCTACATAATCTATCAAGAATTCTACTAGCAACAAAAGAATGTGTAGCACCGGAATCAATCAAAATATTATAAGGGGTTCTAGCACAAAGAAACTGACCTATGACTATTGAGGGAGAAGCCTCAGCTTCTGCTTGTGTCAATGCGAACACTCAAGCTGGGGCCGAGCGATCTGCTTTCTTGGGGTTTTCCTTTCTTGCCTTATGGCAATCTTTCTTGAGATGACACACTACTCCACATAAAATCAGGCCCTTGCCCTACTGTATGCCCTAAATATCCACGGGCTATTAGCAAGCAGAGAAATGGCATAATTATATCAGCCACGTGGATGCCCATACCCGGAGCTGCTGTTGCCAGGTCCTACATCTCCAGCTCGAGGTAACCAATGGCTTATTGAGATTACTAAGGAGTCAGGTCAGAAGTATGGACACCGCGGGCTAAGAATACATCAAGCTCGAGGTGCGAGCTTGAGTTGGCACCGTAACCCCTTATAAAGTCAACCACTCAATGTAAACGTGCATATATCAGAAATCACGTGTCTGATATATCCCTGAATTCTCAGACACGCAGCATAAACGTGCGTGTTCAGGCACCCACGACTGGGTTGGGCCTTGCGACCCATTATCCCCCTTACCTATTGATTAAACCACACTTCATTGTCAGGTTTTAGGAATTAATCATGAATGTCATAGAAGTGACATGATGGGTAAGAAGGTCACGGGATGACCCCCCTTTGCCAACCCCTAGGTGCCCTCTCCCTAAAAATATGGAGACCCTAGGAGTTGTAAGGGATTGGATTCTCTCTTGTAAAGAAATACCCTGTAAAGAACATCCGAAAGATAGCAATAATATTGGCTGGTGGACTAGAAGATTTTAACCTTTGAACCACCTAAAAAAGTATTTGTGTTAGCATTTTACTTTAAGATCATTCGTTTATTACGGTTCATTACTTAGCACTAATCCCGCTCTTATTCTATTAATTATCTGTTGCCGAAGAACCGCGTCAACAGTTTGGTGCTTTCATTGGGAGCATGTTAGATTGGTGCTATCAGAAATACCCAACAATGATAATCACTCGCTCAAGACACGATAACGAGGCGGACCAATGTGATGGGCAGGAGGCCCATCATGCCACCGTTTCCGATGATCAGATCCCTGAGGTTCAACAACGGCTAGGCAAGCAGCTAATAGGCCAAGATGACACTGGAAGTTCGGCTCCCCGGCCACCCAATCCAAACCCAGATTTCTACACGGCGGTGGAAATGGAGAATGCACAGCTGAGGAGTCAACTGGCGAAAGCTAACCAGTAGATTCAAGAGGTTTTGGCCCGACTACCCCCTCTTACAACTAACGCTAACGTCGGAAAGAGGCAAGGCGAGACTCATAAGTCCCGCTGGGGTAATCGGTCCAAGCCTAGCCGGTCGGCCAGACCCCCGACATCAAACTCTATTCCCACATCGCATCATCGGGAGACCACTTTTGAGGAACCACCTAGGGCCGAGCAACAGTACAACCGATTGGTCCGGACCTCAACTCCCAGCTCACTTCTGCCCTCGAGGGCACCCAGGAGGGCTCGAGGGAGCTCGAGAAGGAGATCCGGGGAGGGCTCACAGCAATAGCCCGCCCCGGCCAGCTATCCTGCGCCCCGCTCAGACCGCCGAGCGCAGGACCCGGAGTTTGGTAGAGCCGAGCGGCCCCGACCTAACCTGATCCGCCCTGACGGGACCAGAATTGCATCTCCGGTCAAGCATCCTCCTTCACCGATTAGATACCTGTCTCCTCCTCGGCTAGTTCGAGATATTCCGGCTCATGGGAGTAGTAGGAGAAATCCACCTTTCGCCAGACCTTCCCATCGTAGCAGAGCGCCCCGAGAAGTCCCGGATCATCATCCCCAGAGGTGGGCTCCAAGCTTCTCAAATGGGAGCTATTGGACCGAAAGTCATCGAAGTGACCTCTCCAGCGGAGACCTACGCCAACGCTTGAGCTCAGCGCAAAGTCCTCAGGCCGCCCCGAGGAGCGACCTCCGAGATCGGCTAAACTCTCAAAGGGGAGACCCAGTGGGAGGCGGTAGTCACGCTCGCCAAAGGGAAGACCTATCCGAAGTGCGCGACAGCGGGAACGTCCCATATAACCTATCTCAAGATAGGAGGGACCATAACCCTCCAAACGCGCACAATGGATCCGGAGCTGTTGAACAGCCCCGGAACAACCAAGGAAATCAAGACAAAACCCTTGAGCATCTGGCTCAGATGGAGGAGCTGATGAGGAAGCTCCTATCAGAAAAATAAAAAGATGAATATGATTCAGGGGATGAACTTGAGCTCTTCGCCCCCAGCATAGCAGCAACGGCATATCCACCTGGTTTCCGTATGCTGCATTTGCCCAAGTTCAATGGAGATGGGGACCCGTCAGATCATCTGGGTATGTTCAATACCTTGATGATGGCCCACAACATTGGTCCCGAGTTGAGGTGTCTAATATTTCCTTCCACCTTGACTGGGCCGGCCAGACAGTTGTTCAAACAGAGTAAAAAGCAATCAATCAGCTCGTGGAAAACTTTCTCTACTGACTTCAAGAGAGCATTCCGAGCTTCCTAGGCTGCCCGCGTCAAGGCCGACACCCTGGCAAACATGAGGCAGCAACCCGACGAGCCTTTTAAGGCTTACCTGAGCAGATTCACGAATGTCGCTGCTCGGGCCAGAGACGCAGATGACAGCTCTAAGCTCATGGCTTTGAGAACTAGGATCCTCGTCGGAGGGGGACTCTGGAAGGAGATACAAAGGAAGGGAGTCAGCACAGTAAATGAATTCCTAAATAGGGCCCAGGGATGGATCAATCTGGAGGAGGCGCAAACCTCAGCCGCAGGAACCAGCCAGGCCCCTGAGCAGCCCGCTGGAGTGGGAACGGAGGTCGTGACAATGACCCAGACCGTTACACATAATAACTAGTTTGCGGAGGCAAGAGAAAGGGGAACGGCGAGGGGAACCAGCACGGCCCAAAGAAGAACAAGTCCGTAGAAAAGTTTAAGCCGGTCTACGCGACTTATACGTAGCTCACCCACTCTAGGGAGAACATCGTCCTAGCAAATTCTGCTCACCTCCCCTAGAAGAAGCTGGAACCGTTAAAGCACCAGAAAGGTAAGCGGGACCCTTCCAAATTTTGTTGGTTCCACAACGACATTGGCCACAATACCGATGATTGTAGACACCTGAAGGATGAGATCGAAACTCTCATCAGAGCCGGACCCTTGGCTCAGTATGTGCGGAATAGAGTTCCCACAGGCCATCCAGTTCCGGAAGTCCCGGTCAGTCAGCCCGGGTCTCGGGTAGATCAGGACGTCCCTCCTCCCGTATTAGGAGGAGAGATCTCCACGATCTCTGGAGGTCCCCATCTAGCTGGCACAAACCGAGGTGCCCAAAAGAGATACGTCAACGAACTTAAGGCTTATAATGGAGTGGAGTTCGTCCCTGAACAACATCTCCCAAAGCAACAACGATTGGAGAGGCAACCAATCATATTTACTGAAGGAGATGCCAGCCACATCCAGTTCCCTCATAACGACCCTCTGGTCGTAGCAATGCAGCTCGCTAATCAGAGGGTTAGGAGGGTGCTGGTCGATAATGGGAGCTCGGTAAACCTACTGTTCTGGTCCACGCTGGAGAAGATGGGTTTTGTTATCCCCAAAAATTGGAGATCGATGACGTGGCAATTGAGGTGACAAGTGGCAGTGCATGGTCAGTAAAAGACACATTAATAGTCAATAAATATATTGGCTCCTCAAAGTTGTAATAAAATTTTGACTGGCTTGAAAAGTGTCATGACCGACCAGGCATGACCTTGTCCGACCAGTAATGACTTTGCTGCCTAGAAATGTCATGCTAGACCAGTGTGCCATGTTAGACCAGAGATATGGCATGCTAGACCAGAGTGCCATGTTAGACCAGAGATATGGCATGCTAGACTAGAGTGCCATGTTAGACCAGAGATATGGCATGCTAGACCAGAGTGCCATGTTAGACCAGAGACATGGTATGCTAGACCAGAGTGCCATGTTAGACCAGAGGAGTGCGTGCCCTACCAGCCATGTGCGTGACTGTCCAATAGAGGTGTGTTCGACCAGATTGAAGGTGATATGGATCAACCAGGTAGAACAGACTATGTCAAGATTCCCAGAAATGACTTCAACAAGAATCGGTCTTGGCATACGCGGGAATATCTCATTTTTCCCACAAATTGGGTGTTCTATTACATTTTGAATATTTTTGTAATTTAAAGATAATAAGAATAATAAAATATCCCGATTCTAGGGGATATCACATGTATGATCCCAAGCCTATAAATACATGGCGTATGAGATCATAAAGGGACTTTTGGGGAAATTTTGGGTCTGAGTTTTATAGAGAGAGAAAGTGCTTGTATTTGAAAGAATTCGTGTATTCTTGTAATCTGTACTGAAGAAACTCAGTTGGCTCAGTTCATCTGATCTTGAGTGCAGATCTATAATCACAACTCTAAGTGGATTAGGCTATTACCAACATATTGGGGCTGAACCACTATAAAAATTGCGCGTGTTATTTATTTTCTTTTCAAACCCATCTGTGTCATTTTATTTCTCTTGAAGGTTTCATCGTTTTTTACGTTCTCACGTCGTTGGCCAAAAGCGCGGTCAACAGGTTTGTCTGTCACCAAGCTGAAAGCCACCTCCATGATGCTTTACGGATTCTTTGGAGAAGGATCGGCAGCAATTGGAACAATCGAGTTAGTGATCATCTTGGGAGAGGGACCTCAGACAGTCTCGAAGCTCCTCGAGTTTGTGGTCATCGATTGTTCCGCCGCGTACAATGCCATTTTGGGTCGACCTACACTAATAGCGTTTGAAGCTGTTACGTCCATTTGCCACCTCGCGCTGAAATTCCCCTCTTCCACAGGGATATGCACGGTCCGTGGCGATCAACTTGCTACCAGGGAATGCTACAGCATTTCCATGAAGGGAAAATTAAAACCCGAGCAGTTAACGATGACCGTCCAAGGTGGAAATGAGGAATCTCAAGAACCTTTGCCTAATCCTGAGATTGAAAAACCTCAGAGTGCCAAAGGGGAAAATATCGTCTTAAGTGATGATATTGACCCCAGAATAGGCGAGGATAAATCCGAGCTCCAAGCTATCGAAGAGCTCAAGGAGGTAAATGTCAATCCACGGAATCCCTCGCGGATGGTAATGCTCGGGAAAAATCTATGTGGCGAGAGGAAGGTGGAGCTGATTAAGTTCCTGCAGGAGAGCCTGGACGTGTTCACATGGTCTCGTGAGGACATGGTGGGGATCAGTCCAAGCGTCATCATGCACACCCTCCATTTGGATAAAAGCGTGCCTGCGAAATCCCAGAAATAGAGGCGCCTAGGAACAACCCGAGTTGAGGCCCTAGAAGAGGAAGTAGCTTGGCTCAAAAAGTGTGGCTTTATCCGAGAAGCTATGTTCCCGGTCTGGATCACCAATCCTGTGTTGGTCCCAAAGCCCAACGGGAAATGGCGGACCTACATCGACTTCTCCGATCTGAACAAAGCTTGCCTCAAAGATTGTTTCCCCTTACCAAGGATCGACCAATTGGTGGACGCCACGGTGGGGCACGAGCTCATGTCTTTATGGATGCGTACTCGGGCTATAATCAGATCGCCATTAATCCAGCGGACCAGGAGCACACTAGCTTCATGACCCCAACTAACGTTTATTGTTACAAGGTCATGCCATTCGGGCTGAAGAACGCCGGAGCTACATACCAGAGATTGGTAAACAGGATGTTTGCCAACCCGATCGGGAAGAACATGGAAGTGTACGTTGATGATAAGCTGGTCAAGTCGAAAACTGCCGATAACCATGTTTTCGACCTGGAGGAATGCTTTAAGATACTGAGAGAATACGGCATGAGGCTTAACCTACAGAAGTGCACTTTTGGAGTTGCCTCAAGGAAGTTCCTTGGTTTCATTGTCAATACCAGAGGAATCGAGGCAAAGCCCGATAAGATCAGGTTATTGCTCGAGCTGCCCTCACCTCGGTCGCGAAAAGACGTTCAAGGCCTGACAGGAAGGGTGGCAGCCCTGAATCGGTTTATCTCTAAATCTACCGATAAGTGTCTGCCATTCTACTACCTGCTCCGGGGGAATAAGAAGTTCGAATGGACCGAGGAATGCGATCGTGCCTTCCTCGACTTGAAAGCACATTTAGCCGAGCCGCCCGTATTGTCCAAACCAACGACAGGAGAGCCTCTTTTCCTTTACTTGGCCGTCACCGAAGATGCATCTAGTGCCATATTAGTCCGAGTAGAAGACCGATCTCAAAAACCAGTCTATTACATCAGCAAGAGACTTCTCGAAGCTGAGTCCTGGTATCCGTTGATGGAAAAGATGGCTTGCTGTCTCATTATGGCCTCCCGAAAGCTCAGGCCGTATTTCCAGTCCCACTCAATACATGTCATAACCGATCAACCTTTAAGGCAAGTTTTGCAACATCCTGAAGCATCGGGACGTCTGTTGAAGTTGGCTATTGAGCTCAGCCAATTCGAGATTTTGTACACTCTGCGAACTGCAATTAAAAGTCAGGCCCTGGTTGATTTTGTGGCAGAATGCACAGGATTCCGAGAAGATCCTGTGGAAGATTGACCCCAGGCCTCCTTAGTCCAGGCTCATGGAAGGTCTTCGTAGATGGCTCATCCAATGAGAATGGCTCCAGGGCTGGAATCATTTTGATATCCCCGGAAGGACATAGATTCCACTCGGCGTTAAGATTCAGATTCAAGGCATCCAACAACGAAGCTGAATACGAAGCTTTACTGGTCGGGCTAAGGGTGGCCCAGGAGTTGAAAGCCAGCTCCGTTCAGTGTTACAGCGACTCCCAGCTCGTGGTAAGCCAAGTGCTAGGTGAGTACCAAGCACGGGGAACCAGGATGGCTGCTTACCTAGCCAAGGTAAAAGTCGAGCTGTCTGCATTTGAACGGGGCTCAATCGAGCAGATACCTCGGGAGCAGAATGCCAACGCAGACGCCCTCGCAAAACTGGCTACCTCTGGAGAAACGGAGACTTTGGGGTTAGTACCGGTAAAGTTCTTGGAGAAACCAAGTATAGAAGTCAGAGCGGAGGTCGAGATGATTGACGCCAGACCAACCTGGATGACCCCCATCCTCGAATATCTCACAGCAGGAAAGTTACCTGAAGAGCGTAATGACGGAAGGCAGGTACTTTACCAGGCTCCAAGGTATACAGTGGTAGATGGGATATTATACTGGCGTGGGCACTCTCTACTCCTCCTACGATGTGTTCTGCCAAGCGAAGCGAAGACCATTTTGCAAGAAGTGCATGAGGGTTTTTGCAGAGACCACACTGGGGGGCAAAGCTTGGCCCTAAAGATCTTAAGGCAAGGATATTACTGGCCCACTCTGTCAAAGGACTTGATCTCTTACATTAAAAAATGTGACAAGTGTCAGCGATTCGCCACAGTTGCCCAAGCTCCCCCAGTCGAGCTGAAGATGATCTCGTCCCCATAGCCATTCATGGTCTGGGGAATCGACTTGGTTGGCACCCTCCCTACTGGGAAAGGAGGAGTCCGTTATGCAGTGGTGGCTATCGATTACTTCACCAAGTGGGCAGAAGCAGAGCCCTTGGCAACATCACTTCAAAAAGAGTCCTCGACTTCGTGGTCAATAGCATTATCTGCCGATTCGGGCTGCCAAAGAAGATCGTATTAGACAATGGAACGCAGTTCGACATCGACCTCTTCACTGAATTCTGTGAGAAGAACGACATTGTAAAAAGCTTCTCCTCCGTGGCCTATCCCTAGGCGAATGGGCAGGTCGAGGCCGTCAATAAGACGCTAAAGGCGAGCCTTAAGAAAAGACTGGACGAAGTAAAGGGAGTCTAGCCAGAACAGCTCCCCCAGGTACTATCGGCATACCGGACCTCACATCAAATGCCGACAGGTCATACTCCTTTCTCCCTAGCTTTCGGGAGTGAGCCAGTCCTTCTTGTCGAAGTAAAGTTAGCCTCGCATAGAGTCCAGGCATATGACCAGGACCACAATCACGAACTGCTCTACGTGTCCGTCGACCTGATTGATGAAAGACGGGAAGATTCACAGCTACAGCTCACGCATTATCAGCAAAAGATCACTCGTTATTTCAACTAAAAGGTCAGAAAACGTGCCTTTAGCATTGGCGACCTGGTCCTCAGAAGAATCTTCTTAGCCAGTAAAGATCCCAAAGACGGAGTATTGGGACCGAACTGGGAAGGGCCATATCAAATAACCGAGGTCATAAAGGAAGGAACCTACAAGTTAGCTTGGCTTAATGGTTAAGCAGTCCCACGAACTTGGAACGCCATCCATCTGAAGAAATATTATCAATGATACCTTTGTAAGGCTTAACCAGAAAGGCCATCTTTTGTTTATTAAGAAATGAGAATTGAATCTTTTTCCATTATTGTGTATATTTGTGGATGTAATCTCAAGTAACCACGAAAGACCCTTTCCTAATTACTTGGGGGGCATATGGTGCCTGGATATAACCAGGTCATTTTAAAGACTTAGAAGTTAATTCAAATTGATTGATCGATGTTTTTCTTAAAAAGCACGAGATATTGATAAAGGATTAACGCGAACTAAGTCGTATCCTGGATATAACCAGGTCGTCCTAAAAAATTAGAAGTTAATTCAAATTGATTGATCGATGTTTTTCTTAAAAAACACGAGATATTAATAAAGGATTAATGCGAACTAAGTTTTCAAATTAACGTCCTGGATGTAACCAAGTCCTAAAACTTAGAAGTTAATTCAAATTGATTGATCGATGTTTTTCTTTAAAAGCATGAGATATTAATAAAGGATTAACGCGAACTAAGTTTTCAAATTAACATTCTGGATGCAACCAAGTCCTAAAACTTAGAAGTTAATTCAAATTGATTGATCGATGTTTTTCTTTAAAAGCATGAGATATTAATAAAGAATTAACGCGAACTAAGTTTTCAAATTAACATTCTGGATGCAACCAAGTCCTAAAACTTAGAAGTTAATTCAAATTGATTGATCGATGTTTTTCTTTAAAAGCATGAGATATTAATAAAGAATTAACGCGAACTAAGTTTTCAAATTAACATTCTGGATGCAACCAGGACTTAACTCTTAGAAGTTTGTTCAAGTTGGTTAACAAATGTCTTTTTTAGAAAAGCCTAAGATGTCAATCACAACACCAACAGAAACTAAGATTATTACCAAAATGCATAAAAGAGAAATGAGATAGAGGCAAAGGGATGTAAATCAATTAAAAATAAAGTTGAACAAACCAATTGTCTCGAGGTTAAAAAACCTCATAATATAAAATTACAAAAAAAAATGCAAAGGATAAAAAGAAGAGGAGAAAGTTCCTAGGCCCCGCCAGGTCGCTCTGTTGAAGACACCAGCTCGCCGTCTTGCTCGGTCGCGGATGGAGTTTCCCCGGTCTCGGAGGGCGCCTCTTGCTGGAGGCGAGCTTTGAACTTCCCGAGGAAGGACTCCCACGCTTCTGTCCCCAAGAAGGAAAAGTCACCATCTGGGTTGAAGGCCCAGCAATGGTACAACATGTTCTCCCTGGAGATGGTGGAGGTCGCCTTCTCCACTGCAAGGGCAGCCTTCTCCGTCACAAGGGCGACCTTAGCTTCTTTAAGTTCCACCCTCGCAGCTCCCAGGGCGACCTTGGTGGACTCGGCCTCCAGCAGCTTGGGTCGAGATGCGTCCAGCTCAGCCCGCGCAGTTGCCTGGGCGGCCTTGGCGTCCTGTTACTATTTTTGGGTAGTTGTAAGGGTAGCCAGAGCAGTCTGATGCTCGCTCCTCATCTCCTCGAGCCTGGCCCTAGATCGGGATATGCTCCGGTGAAGAGCCAAAGCACCTTGCAAGACCAAAAGATGATAAGGCAACTGCCTTAGAAAAAAAAAAACAGCATATGATGCATACAAACAAGGAGTACCAGTGGCAAGGCCAACTTACCGTGAGAGTCATCCCTGGGGAGGACTCCATCACATTCTCCGGGCTCCTTGTCTCAATCTCCCATAGATCCCTCGCGGAGGCATTGTAATAGTGGTCCGCGGTGTAGCTCGCCGTCTCATAGACCGTCTCTCGAAAGACATCGGGGATCTTCTCCAAGGCCCGGGGATTCACCGGAATGCGCACCTCAGGGGGCATAGTTAGTGAGCAAGGGCGGAAGCTTGAGGTGGAGGTGGAGCCATGCCCTTTGCGGTAGGAGGAGGTGGAGGCACCTTTTCATTGGCAGAAGGGCCTGGATTTTTCCCCTTAGTCGGGGACTTAGAGGATGTCCCAACAGCCTGCTTCGTCAACCGAAGCCTCTTCACCAAAGGCCCTGAGGGAGGATTACTCCCCTGGAACATGGTCCATAAGCCGTCATCCCCGGCTTGCAACATCTCTATTGAAACAAAAACAAAGCATTAATACACATGTAAAAATGTTTGTGCAAAACAACAAAAATAAAAGGGAAAACAGAGATCAAGTATGTTTTGAAAGGGGTCCTACCCTCCGAGCTAGAGGAGGAATCTATGGTCACGACCTCTGGCCCCAGAGCTTCAGCAAGGGAGTCTAAGATAACGACTTCACGGGCAAGGAGACGGGCAAGGAGAGGCTCTGGGTCCGGATCTGCCTCAGGACTGGACTCTTCTATGTACTGCCTAAGACCCGGAGATACTACACCCTCCCAGAGGGAGGGCCACGACTGAATATTGGTCCCGTACTCCTCGAAAAAGGCCAACCTAAAGGCTAGGGTATTATCTACAACTACGGTACCCCTAGGGCGGCTCATGTCGTAACCCAGCACGAGCTGGTCGACGCATAGGAGTAAGGTTATGTCGCGGTCTGGGTCACTTCGATGGCGATGAACGGGCTGGCAGGGATTGAACCTAGCAAGCCTTAAGTCTGCAGTGGCCCTATCTAAATCCCTAAACAGATAAGGATTACCTTGGCCGGAGGGGCCGGCTGCTGCCCCGGACTGGGCCCTCTCCACGTCTGCTTCTTGGGCGACCTCCAAAGCCCGCCTCCGCCGCACGAGGGGCACCTCGTCCTCCTCTTCTCCCGCGGCCTCCTCCTCGGGGATGGGTGCCATCTCGCGAGCAGGAGGGAGACCCCGCGGCCTCCTCAAGGCCAAAGTCTGACCCAGAGAGATTAGCTTGCACGCCAGCATCATCTCGTCGGACACGAGCTGGCAATAATCCTTTTCGCTTGGGGGCAGCCCCGCCAAGGTCTTGTATTGACCCCCAAGGGTCACGAACTTGGTCGTCCTCGCGAAAATGGCTGCATGATTGTTTCTAAGTCAGGAATGAATAAAAGAGGCTAGTCAGTAAATTAACTTACGAGCTGAGAGTAGAGGGTACTTACGAGGACGGTTGAAATAGTGGTGTTCACAGTTGCGAAACCCCTTGGACATGAAGAACTAGTCTTTAAATTCGTTGGGGTGGCTGGGCAGCTCGATGACCGTAGTAGAATTTGGAAAGCGGGTCAGATAGTAGAAACTGTCGCCTCGCCCCCGTTGCTCCGGGCTGGCCTTGAGGCAGAAAAAGTAGAGGATGTTTGCCGGTGTGGGGACCTCCCATTCCTGCTTCAGGAATAAGTATTTCAGCCCCGCTAACAAACTATATGAGTTAGGGGGGAGCAGGAAAGGAGCCAGCTTCACGTAATTTAGAAAATCCGCGAAGTACTGGTCCAGCCGGAGGCAGGCCCCAAGCGGCATACTCCTCATCAAGCGGCGCGCAGCTCCGCTCACCTTCGAGGGGAGGTCGGGCATCTAGGGCGCCCCTCCCTATTTCAATGTTATGGGAAAGGAAGATTTTATTCACTTTCCCCTGGGTGGTGACCTTCGAGGCGATCCTCTCGGCCTCAAAGAAAGCATCGGGCCCCACCTTGAGCTCCTGCTCCACGGCTGGACGGTAGGCGGGGATTGGGGAGTCTATGACCACCTCATTTCCCTTGTTGGCTTGCTGGGAAGACGAGCAGCCAACAATCTTCTTGGATACAGTTTTCTTTGGTCCCATCTGGTCGCCTAAGGAACAAAAGAAGAAAACTTAGAAAGGGCGACCTAAGCTTAAGAAAGAATCTAACGCGAAGTGTTTCCTTTACACGGGCTGAGGTAATCTCAGCCCGTGGAGAGTGAGACCACGCGGTTTTATGAACACGTGCCTGTGCTCCCAACGGGTATCCGATTACTCGGAATCCGTGTGTCAGGAGGGTCAGAGTAAAAGTTTTCCTTGGAAGGAAAGTTTCAGTAGGCAAACAGTGCAAAACCGCCTATAAGGCGTGTTCCCTAAGCTACCCGGTTTTGCACCCTAAAAACTGGTTATTTCAAACAGGCATACAAAATTTTTACCCAAAAAATCTCCCCAGAAAGTGTACCCTATGAGTCATGCTTCTAACTGGTTTTTTCTACGGTCGATGCCCTAGGATAAAAACCTACGCGTATCATACCAACAAAAAACCAGCAAAATACTGCATGCTATTACAGGGACAATTTACCTAAGCAACAATGAGGAAATTTTTTTAAACATGCATAAACGAAGGACTTACAGAAGTATTTTGCTGTGGTGAGACTGAGAGGGTCGTTGGGTTGGAATCCTTCTGGGATTGCTGGTACCGAAGTCTCGGAAGAGTTCTCATGCCTGAATTCCTGGAACACTGGGAACAATAACCGGAAGAAAGAGAGGGTTTTGAGACTGAGAAGAAAGAAGAAGATGAGAAAATAAGAAAATTTTCAAATGAACGGGTAGCCCATGCGAAAGGTGGCCACCCCTTATATATACGTAAAAGGCCAAAGGAGGAGGGCCGTTGGATCGCCTTGATGTAGGATACAATGATCACTACTCGAAAGGCGAAACGACGACCGAGTATAGGCTAGGCCATTTAATGCGGTTCTCGGAAGACGTACCGTCACCAACCATGACGCTCCACGTATTTGATACCATCATAATGGGCAGAATGTGAAAACTCCACAAAGAAGCCTAAAAGCCCCCACTGTGGCCCCATATGACGTCATATACCATGAGCAGGGGCTTGGGGAGCAAATGTACGCCCTAAATATCCACGGGCTATTAGCAAGCTGAGAAATGGCATAATTATATCAGCCACGTCGATGCCACATACCCGGAGCTGCTGTTGCAAGGTCCTACATCTCCAGCTCGAGGTAACCAAAGGCTTATTGAGATTACTAAGGAGTCGGGTCAGAAGTATGGACACCGCGGGCTAAGAATACATCAAGCTCGAGGTGCGAGCTTGAGTTGTCACCCCTGACCCCTTATAAAGTCAACCACACAATGTAAACGTGCATATATCAGACATCACGTGTCTGATATATCCCTGAATTCTTGGACACGCAGCATAAACGTGCATGTTCAGGCACCCACGACTGGGTTGGGTTGTACGGCCCATTATCCCCCTTACCTATTGATTAGACCACACTTCATTGTCAGGTTTTAGGAATTAATCATGAATGTCACAGAAGTGACATGATGGGTAAGAAGGTCACGGGATGACCCCCCTTTGCCAACCCCCAGGTGCCCTCTCCCTATAAATATGGAGACCTTGGGAGTTGTAAGGGGTTGGATTCTATCTTGTAAAGAAATACCCTGTAAAGAACATCCGAAAGATAGCAATAATATTGGCTGGTGGACTAGAAGGATTTTAACCTTTGAACTACCTAAAAAAGTATTCGTGTTACCATTTTACTTTAAGATCATTCGTCTATTACAGTTCATTATTTAGCACTAATCCCGCTCTTATTCTATTAATTATCTGTTGCTGAAGAACCGCGTCAACACCTACATTCTCCCAAATCACGCCTCTTGCATCTAGGGCATTCAGGATAAGTCTTCTAGGCTTCACTACCACTCTGGTGGCCCATTGAAATACCAGGAGGTTGCTGATGGACCCAAAATGAGTATGTTTTAAATATTTATACTCGCAAGCGCACAAATCGTATATGGAATATAGTGTTCGTGTAAGCACGAGATCGAACCCAAAGGAGTTGTCTAAAATCGAAAAGAAAACTATTTTAAACCAAAATTAATAAATTCTAACCTTGCTCCAAAGATTGATAAGATTTTTGTATAATAAAAATAAAATAAAAGATAATAATAAAGATATTAAAGACAATATATATAACATAAATTAATAATAGAAATCAAGATAGTAAAAGAAAGATTATTAAGATAATAGAATCCAAAAAATATAAGTTCAATAATATTTAAAAGTACATTGATTCCCAAGTTTTAGTAATAGTAGAAATTAATCAAACCATCACTTATTCAAACTAGATATTCTATTTAACACTACTATAAAATTGTACTTAGACGACATGCATGAGATGATGTTTGTAGTAAAACTGTCGTGTCATGTTAAAAATATACATGACACAACAGTCGCTCACAAACTGTTGTGCCATGCAAATTAAAACTCACATGAAATGACAGTTCTAATGAGACTGTTGTAACATGCCTATTTTTAACATGAGACAACATTTCTACTTAAATTGTTGTCTAATGCAATACAATTTTTCTAATCAAGTACTAATTTAATTTGTATTTTTTTAATATAATTTAATATATTTTATGTAAGGCTATTTAGGATTTTTACCCCCCGAACTATTACCACTACCGTATCGTGCCCCCTAATTTTTTTAGGCCGTTAAAAATTCCCCCCGAAATATTCACAGTAATGTAAAGAATGACCATTGTTAACTTTCAACACATGTGGCTAACAAAAGGCTGACATGGCTCTTTACATGCTGATGTGTCTTGGCCATGTCAGCGCCATGTGTGTAATTTTAAATTAAAAAATCTATAATCATATTAAAAATTAATGAATTGAACACTAAAAAATAGAATTAATAAATTAAACCATTTTTTATACATTAAAAAAAATAAAAACCATATTTAAAAATAATAAAATTACACACATGGCGCTGACATGGCCAAGATACATCAACATGTAAAGAGTCATGTCAGCCTTTTGTTAGACACATGTGTTGAAAGTTAACGGAAGTCCTTCTTTACATTACTGTGAATATTTCGGGGGGAATTTTTAACGGCCTGAAAAAATTAGGGGGCACGATACGGTAGTGGTAATAGTTCGGGGGGTAAAAATCCTAAATAGCCTTTATGTAAATATATTAATAAAAAGTATTAATTAATAATTTGCAACACACAATACCTACTAGTTAAAGAATGAGTTTTATTTTTAAATGAGTTATTCAAATAATTGTTTATTTTTTTAATACTTTTTTTGTAATATTAATTGCTAATTGAATTACTTATTATATATTTAATAAAATAAGATTTCTTTTATTAAAAATTCATTAATGATTGTGTTGTTTGGTAACACTTAAAAAATAAGTTTTTATTTAGTTAATTAAAAAATTGAGAATTAAACAAAAAACAGTGTTTGGTAACTTTATTTTTATTTATTATTTTTAAAATTTTAATTAAAATTCATTAAATTTTGAAATAGAATTTTTTTCACTTTTAATTTTTTTTAAACCGTTACGACTTTTTGTTTCTTTTTTTTTTCTTCTCTTCTTCAAATCAACACCCCATTTCATATTATTAAAGAAAAAATAAAAATAAAATTTATCAAACGCGTTTATTGTTTTTAAAAACAAAAAATAATAAACGCGTTTGATAACTTTTATTTTTATTTTTTGTTTAACAATATGATATGTTGATTTGAAAAATAGAAGAATAAAAAAAAGTAAAAGTTGAAAACAGTTTAAAAAATTTTGAAAGTGAAAAAATTCTATTTTCAAAATTTAATAAATTTAAATTAAAATTTTAAAAAATAACAAATAAAAATAGAGTTACCAAACATATATTTATGTTTAATTGTTAAATTTTTTAATTACTTAAATAAAAAACTATTTTTTAAGTATTACCAAACATTATAAATTTTTTTACCAATTAAACACAACCCATAATTATTAAAAATTTATAGTATTAATTTTATTTTTTTCTTTTAAAAAACAGATTATTTTTTCTCTTCTTTATTTTTTAAAGAATGACTTATTTCTAGGTTAAAAAATTGCCCCAGTAATCTTGACCCCCTCCACCCTTGTTTGACCTCGCGCGTAGCACCTCCTCCATGACGGCGCCTCCCACCTCCGTTCGACAACCCCGGACAGCACCCCAAGACAGTAGCCCAGCCGCCGTTCGACCCCAGGACGGAAACCCCGCCATTGCTCGACATCCACAACAGTTCGTGTGACTGGAGCACTACTACAAAATACCCTTCTAGGACACTTTTTTAGGACACGCACCTAAATGCAAGTCTTTAAAAATGTTTATGAAGTTTTTAGGACACTCATTGAGAGTCCTGAAAAAACACAATTTAGGACTCGCAATGAGTGTCCTAAAAAAGTATGCGAGTCCTAAAAAGTTCTTGGTTGAAAAATTAGAAATGATAACTTTTTAGGACTCGTAAAGTGAGTCCTAAAAAAAATATTAAGTCTTTAAAATTGTTAGAAAAAGGGACTTCATTTTTTTCAAAAATTGGGGGTCAAAATTGTTCAGCACAAAATAACACAGAGTAGAAAACTCAAAATAACACAAAGACAAGAAAACTCAGTCACATTTGGGGATTTCGGTAGGGCTTGCTGGACGGAGGAGCGTGGGTGAACGATGGCTGCTGGGTGGTGAACGGCGACGAAGGAGGCGAGCAGCAAGCGTCGGCTCTCGGGACCCAGGGAAATCTTCTTCGACATCATGGGTTCTCGGATCCTGCATCTCAGTTTGCAGCGGCGGCGCTGGTTCTCGGCGGAGGCACGGGTTCTCGATGGTGTTGGTTCTCGGCAAAGGGTTCCCATTCACGTATGGTCCAAGCCCAGCAAGTTTTCTTTTAAATTTTTTTTAAATATTACATTATAAATATTTATATATATTTATCATAAATAAATATATATATATATATATACAGCAACATGTGTTTTTCTTTGGTTTTCTTTCTAATTTTGATCTGCCGCACAGGTCTTCTTCTGTTCCTGTGGATCGAGAAAGGTCTGTATAATTGTTTATTTTGTTTTTTATTTAATGGGTCTCGTTTGATATTTGCCACTGCCTGATTCTGTTCTTGGTTTTGTAGATGTCGGTGGGTCAGTGGTGGATTTGAGTTTTTTTTCAATTGTGTGCAAAACAATTGTCTATTGGCTATATTTGTTCAGATTTTCATATATAATATCCCCTTGCAAAAGAAATAGCTTCTTGAATTTTGATTTTGGAAATCTTTACTATTCTTCATGTCATGTTAGATTTTATTGCTTCCACTACCCTGTAGTCCATATGCACTTTGCAAAGATAACTGAAGTAGACATGTGAGAAGGAGATCTGGAGACTTTGTGATTTATCTTGTTAAAAATTGAAACTTTTTTGATGATGTTTATTCTGGATTCTCTTGTCTTCATTGTGTTGTTTTCTTTATTTGATTTATCACTAGAATGAAATTATTGTGCATAAACTGTGACTGTTTTCTAAGTTTAAGATACCATTATGCTCTGGTTTACTAATGATATGGTACTTAATTTGATTGGTTTGAAAAGTGGTAGATATTTGGCTGAATTACTGGGAGAAAGGCAGAAGTTGGTGCCATTCATTCAAATTTTGCCTCACTGTAACAGACTTATTAGTCAAGGTTTATGAATTCTTCAAGTTTATTACATTTGAGATAGTTGTTTCTTACTATATCTTGTGCCAGCTTTTAGTCTTTTAGTGATCATTTATGTTTTGTTTTCTTGTGCTCTTTAAGCAACCCCTTATGTTTTTTTGTTAAAAAAAGACTTTGTGAATCTTTGGTTTCTCAAGCATACATGATCAACCTAATTTGGATTTGCATCTCATATGGGCATTCTGAAAGTTGGCTTCTCTCTCTCTTGATTATTTTATGATTTTGCATATTCGGTATCTGAAAAAGAATTGCAGGGTTACTGCAGCAAAGAGTTAATGGTTGAGGTGAAATATGTGATATTTAATTGTGTCGCACCCACAATAGATGACACATATTTAAAGTGTGTTAATATTACACGTACACACACAAGTACGCACACACGCACACACACATAAGATATATTCCTTTTTTGCATGCTGTACTGATATATGCCAATAACAATTGTACAGCGTAAACAAGTTCTTTGGTACTTAAGGTCATCTGTTCTATTGGTTGTAAGTTGATGTATGCCACGAAGTGTTTAGTTTGTGAACCTGACAAACAATCTTCTTGTTTCACACATTTTGTGCTCAAACCGTACCTTTTTGTTTATGCCATCACATAAATTAGATGGGTATCAGGAGGTTTCAATCCAAGTTTTGTAGATCATGAAAGACTTGAGCATGAGAATCCACTTCGGTCATTAAATCAGATTCCATATGGCAGACCAATGGATTTGGAGGGATGGCCTGCAATGCAAGTGGAGGTAATGCCATTCTCTCTCTCTCTCTCCTTCTTCTTTTGATTTGCCTGCTTGAATTTTTCTGTCTCTTTTTCTTTAGAGATCCTATGAGATCCTATTATTTGGTTATATCTTTAATTTTTTTTTGTAATCATTTATTTTTAATGTATGAGCATTGCTAACTCTTTTATGAGTTCTTTCATCTGCTTATAATGATTGAATATTAATGATTTTGTTGAATATGTGTTTCTTTGAATGTGGTGTTTTATTACTTGTGATTTATTTGTGAGAGTGGAAGTGTTTACTTGTGGTATTTGTGAGAGTTTCAAGATTTTAGAAAATTACAACAAGAAAGGCGTAATCATTTACAATACCTTCATAGGACTTCACGCCATAGCTATACTGAATTGGAAGCTGATTTAGTAAGTACATATATAGAACGAATTATAACTGGTTTTATGTTTTCTTCATTTGATGTTAAAATTGACCTAATTCTATTATATGCAGCAAGCTAAGTGGGGCACGACAGAGCATATAGATCGATCTATACTCTGGAAGGTGGCCAGAAAAGATTCTTCTGGCAACTATGTCACCGAGTGTGACAAGGTCATGGGAGAGGCCATCATAAGTTGTAAAACGTTAAATGATTTTTCATAATTTTTTTATATTTTAGTAACAAACAAATAATTGATTAAATTTTGTACAGGAAGAAATGCTTGAGCAAAGAAAAGAAGGCAAACTGATTGAGATCGGAACAAATGACATCCTAACACAAGTGTTAGGTACTGCTGAGCACCTCGGTCGAGTTCGAGGCCAGAGTCAAGGTGTCACACCAAGAGACTACTTTCATAAGCCTATTGGGGGGGGGGGGGGGGTCTAAGAGGCTTGCTAGAGTTACTTTTTGAAATCATAGCTAGAGTTTCTTGAGCGGAAGAGTCATAGCTAGAGTAACTTTTGAAATCAGAATTAAAAAAATATACTAATTGTAGTTTTTAGTTAGCACTTACATAGTTATTCCAAGTGAGTTCTATATTCCATGTGAGTTAGCACTTACATATTTTGATCTTGTAATTTTTAGAGTTGGAACATACTGAGTTCTATTGATTTTGTTTGTCTGTTCATTCTGTCTGAACTATGTTGTAATTACACAGGAAATTATGAATGAATATAGTGGTTGAAAATAGATAAATGAAAAAAATTCTCATATTCTATATGGGACGTCGGTCTCCACAAAACTGTCCTCTTATGTATTTCCGGGACGATGCTTGCACATAAATTGTCATCTCATGTACTGCAGGAGGATGATGCTTGAGTATGAACTGTTGTCTCATTTACTGCAGTGGATGACACTTGCACAGAAACTGTCGTCTCATGTACCACAATAGACAACGTTTGTATAGGAATCATCGTCTCATGTATGACAGGAGATGACGCTTTTATTTAAACCGTCGTTTCATGCTTTACATGGCATGACATTGCATGGGATGGCGGTATTAGAACCGCGAGAGTCCATACGACGGTTTAAAACCATCGTCCCATGTCAATTTTGTAGTAGTGTAAGGACAAGTTTTCATAAAAATATAGGATTTATCTTCACTTTTAAAATTATAATTTCAAAGAATTTAGTGTAAATCAATCTAATGAAATAACAAATAAATCAATGAACATTATTTATAAGGAAAAACATAATATTTTTGTTCTAAGCATGGATGTGTACAATTTAATGACCATCTTACACAAAGAATATTATGTTTTTGCACTAATGAAGAACAAAGTGTAAATATGTGCTAACAATACAAAATACAAGATATTTAAGATGAAAGAAGATACTTGAAGACGAAAATTCCATAAACTTTGTTGCAGAAAATGGGAAATCAACATACAAAATAAATACTATCTAGTTACATATTGTTTCATCATCACCTTAATAATCTTAAAAAGATTAGAAACTCATAACTAGAATAGAAAATACAAACAAAAAAATTACAAACATAACTTAGGAAAATTTGGAGAAAAACCCCAAATTTTTTCCTCTAAAAACACATAGAAAATTCACAACAAAGAAGAAGAAGAAAATGGAGAGGTCTTGAAAGTGTAGAATGTGTAGTATGGTAACCTCCTCCCAAAATTTCCTTAAACTCCCTTATTTATAGCCAAAAAAAGTGTATTAAAATAATCAATTAAATTGATTAAATTAATTGAATTAATTATAATATGGAAAATAGGGGTAAATTGTAGGGTATAATGATGATTTTTGAGTAAAATGTGTAGAAAGTGGGGTAAAAATGTTGGCATTTTTGACAAAGGGGACAATGGTACATTTTTCTTTTGTTGGGCTCAAGAGTGGAAAGGTGGCTGGAGGCTTGATTGGGCCTTGGTGGTGGCAGGCGGTTGGCTGAAGCAAGGGAGGCAGGCGTGGCTTCTGGTGGCTGGCGGGTTGGTTACATCAGGCATGGAGAGAAGGCTGAATGGAGTTCAGGGAGTGCAGGCGTACGGCTGGAGCAGCTGCTGAAGGCTGGAGGAGAAATGGGCCTTGGGCTTGCTACTTGGGCCTTAGGCAGATGGAGTTTCAAAAATGCCAATTTCCCACCTTTTTTTTCAACTTTAATTCTTTTCTTTTCTCTTCTTTTCAAGGTACCAAGATGCACATTGCTTCCTACAAAATAATCATAAACTAAATTAAAATTAATTATTTTCTCTAATAAAATATACCATATAACTTCCATGAAAATATTAATTAAAATTTAATTTACATAACATTTAAGCTAAAAAATGCATGTTTTTACTTCTAACTTAACAATATTATTTTTAAATAATTAAACAATAATATTTTTCAATAATATAACTATAAAAACACACAAAAATATATAAAATCAAAATAAACCTAATAAATGCAAAATTACTTAAAAACTTAATAAATCAATTAAAAATTCAAGGATTAAGACACAATTAGCATATAAAAAGTGGCAAAATAACTCTATTTTGTAGAGTTATTAGTCTCCTATCAGGACCTGGAGCTGAGAAGGTGTCAGGAACCTTCCTCTTCTGATCACTGGGGCCTCCACCCCTACCAGAACCCACAAATGGAGAACTTGTTCCCCTGAACTCCTTTCTAGCTGCATTGTCTCACCAGATCTTGTTCTCTGCACTCTCAGCTGTGAGTGCCTTCTCCACCACCTGTGCATAGGTAGTAACCCCTGCCACAGTGGTAATGCGAACATCTCAGGTTAATCTGGGCTGTAGCCTTGGAGAAATCTCTCCCTTCTGGTCCCATCAGTGGGTACCAGCTCCATGGAAAACTTTGCCAATCGATCAAACTTCAGGGCATACTCAGTCACTGACAAACTCTCTTGAAGTAATCTGATAAATTCCTCAGCTTTTGCCGCCCTGATGGAATCGTTGTAGTACTTCTCCTTGAACAAAGTCTGAAACTCTTCCTAACTCAGGCATTAATGTTTCTTGTCTGGGATATAACCTCCCACCAAATTCTGAAACATATATGTGGCACAGGCCACCCTATCATTACCAGTCACCCTCATGAAATCCACGATGGTGGTAATCATGCTCATCCATTGCTCAACTTTAGCAGGATCTGCACTGCCCTCAAAACTGGAGGTTGCTGCTTCCTGAACCTTTTATAGAGAGGCTCCCATTTATTTCCAGTCTCAGGCAGTAGCTCAACTACTGGCACCGATACAAGAGATGCCTCATATACACTGGCTACTGTAGGAACCTGCTATTGTCGAAGGAAGCGGAGTTCTTCTCCCTGCCTCAATACTGTAGCCTGCAGATCACTAAATAATTGCTGCTAGTTCTCAGGAGCTGGCTGTGGAATCTGATTCTGGTCATTCTCTTGACCTTGATTATTATTCTGGCCTTGATCACCTTGGCCAGCTGATGAATCTGTCTGTCTTGGAATCATTCTTATCAACTTAAACCTTGCTACAATAGTCAATATGACCAGTCAGGCAGTGATAACTAAACCTTTTGCCGCCTTACGGTCCAAGAACAAGCACATAACTATCATATTCCATAGTTATACAAGTATAGAAATGGATACATGATCATAGAATTGAGCATTTAACATGTATCAAATAATAGTTCAAAATGAACAATACTAATAAGCATGTTCTGGCAATATCAGTACTTATAAGCACGTTCTTGCTGATGATGCAGTATTCAATGCACAACCTTATCAAGGTATCTCATGTAAATAGATAAAGCATTTATACTATATTTATGTAGTTAAGTATATAACCACATAAATAGTTACCAAACCATGATTCGAGCTTGTCTTCAGTGGTGAGTGTACATGCCCAGCCAGTCTATAGGAACCCTAAACCTTGGCACGCTCTGATACCAAGTTGTAATGCCCTGCTTACTCCAAGATAGTTACTGTGAACTTTGAACCGTGCTTAACTCGCTAATTGAGTTCTTAGGTTATAAATGTGCATCTAGGTGTTATTAATAGGTTAAGGTGGAAAACCAATCAAAAGGAAAGGATAAATTTTATTTAAAACATAAAATTGTTCATGGGCCTATAAAAGCGTTTACAAGTTATTTACAATACAAAATAGTAATTACAGTTTAAAATTTACAACCCGCCGACCTAAGCAGAAAAAATAGGGTAAACTCCCTAGTTACTTCGAGAAACTCCTTTGCCGCGGTAGTCAAGCGGCCGCATATGTACACATCACCACCTAAGCTTACCACTTAAGACTAGGTGAGCTTTTCTTTCCCTTTACTAGCACCACATAGCACCCAAGAGCCAAAGCCCAGCAAGAAAACTCAATACTGTATGTATATAATATTAAATGATGATCATGATAATCATCTATAGCTTATATCCCTAAACAAATGAGTGACAGATGTGTAAGTCACTAACGTGGGTTCCACACCCTTTACAAATGAGTGATCGAGTCACTAGTTTAAACATGTTAAGCGACTGATGAGCGAGTCACCAATGTAATCAAATGAGTGACCATGGAGTCACTAGTGTGGGTTCCGTACCCTTAGCCATGTGACTATGGAGTCACCTAGGCCTTCTGACCCTGGCTCTGAGTAACTAGTCATGGAACTAGGCAAGCGCTTTTAGTTTTCATCGAACTTGGGGTCGGTCTGACATTAATGATCATGATGAGTCATTCAATGCAGATGTCAATTAGATCCAATCTTTTATCGGCTATGCGTTCATGACGCTTATGCCGCTGCTGACTCATAGGTCAGTAACATACGACCAGTGCTCAATACCGCTGTTGAACTTGACTAGTAAGTCATAACTTCACAGATGGATCTGACACCATTGCCAATTCTGACTAGTAAGATAGTTCCATTCACAAGTAAGCAAGATTTTCTAAGCATTTGATATGGAATCAATGTCTACATTTAAACACTCAACATTCTTTAATAATAACCATGCATGTCACATATGGGGTGCGGTTTTCTTACCTCTGGTTCGAGCGAGAAATAGTAACAGAACGACCCTTGAGAACGATCGACCTTTTGATTCATTAGCGGTTACCTAATCATAACAATTATAACTTCCATTAATGAAAATGAACAATAAAAGGGTCTTGACCTAAACCTCACTCCCGGGACCCCGAATTGTACCCAAATGGTGAGTAGATTCGATCCCAAGCCTTAGGAAATGAAACACCGAGCCAAAAACCCTTAAAAATGCCCAAAACAGGAATCTAAAGAAGCAGGGTATCCCTGTAGCACTACCCCCGTAGTGCCCCAGCACCCAAGACAGACAAGAACCACCCTGAGTAGCGATGTAGCTACAGTGCTACACTCAGCCAGAAATGCCATGAAAGGCGCTAAAGTGCTACACCCTGAAACTTTCCCCCTCCGACTCCACCATTTCCAACCTGAATCAAAAGCATCCAAACCTCATTTTAAGTCCCAATTGAACCCAAAAACTATCTACATATGTCCTAGGAATCACAATCCAAGTAACCCTAGCCAAAAACTCCCATCAATTCCCTTTAACCAATCTAGAATACCAATCTGAAAACTAAACCAAAAACAGAGCAAAGATAGAGTTTTAATGGCTAGAAACTTACCTCAAGCTCAGTTAAGGATCCTCTTCAATGGTGGAACACAATTCTAAGCTCTCAAGATCCACTTCCCTAGCTTGAATCCTCAAGAACAGCTCAAAAATCCAAAAGAAAAAGGAGAAGAAAAGAGGTACGGGAGAGATGTGTTTTATGCTCTATTTTAGCTAACCTTCCACAGCCTTCAATGGATTAAATATATCACATGGTGAAGACTCCCAAGGGTAAAACCGTCCTTTCCCACCTATTTCGTTAATCATAATTAACACCCTCCAATTCCCGTTATTCTCAAAATTCTCAAATACCAATAATTCATATCTCGTTACCCTTTAATTCTCAGCAACACTTTAATAACCAAATTACCCCGAGACTCACCCCAAGCCTCGAACTTAATTCTGTTTGACCAAGCCACTAACTTGCACTCAAAGATCATGTCATGTCGAATGGCTCGAACAAATCCACATTACAATGTGGCCTCAACAATAGATCACCGACATGCATACAAATATACAATTACGCCCTCAAGGGGCCAAATTACCAAAATGCCCCTAAGATGAAATGTGGACCCGCATGCATGCATTTGTAATCATATCATAATAGAATTCACATAAACATGCATATAATAATTTAATGGCATAATAAATCAATTATGGCCCTCCCGGCCTACTAATCCAACCATTAAACCGCATTAGGGATTTCGGGGCATTACAACTATCCCCTCCTTACAGAAATTTCATCCTCGAAATTTACCTGAACAGCTCAGGATGCTGACTCCGCATATCTGACTCCAGCTCCCAGGTCGTTTCCTCGACCTTGCCGTTCCTCCACAATACCTTAACCAAGGGTATCGTCTTATTCCTGAAGACCTTGTCCTTTCTGTCAAGGATCTGGACTGGCTATTCCTCATAGGAGAGATCTGCCTCAAGCTCCAGATCCTCATAGCTCAAAACATGAGTCACATTAGATACATACCTCCAAAGAGTTGAAACGTGAAGCACGTTATACACGGTTGACAATGCTGGAGGTAAGGCCAACCTATAAGCCACTTGACCAATCCTCTCCAGGATCTCAAACGGACCTACAAATCTAGGGCTCAAATTTCCCTTCTTCCTAAATATTCTCACCCCTTTCCATGGCAAGACTCTAAGGAAAATGTAGTCTCCCATTAGGAACTCCACGTTCCTGCACTTGGGATATGCATAAATTTTCTATCTGCTTTCAGAAGCGAGCATCTGAGCTCTAATCTTCTCAATGGCCTCACTGGTCCTCTGACCTGCCTTAGGAACCAAGTATCTCCTTTCATTTGTCTCATTCCAATGAATGGGAGGTCTACATTTCCTACCATACAACATCTCATAAGGTGCAACCCCAATGGTAGACTGATAACTGTTGTTGTAGGAAAATTCTATTAAAGGTAGATACTTACTCCAAGATCCACCAAAGTCCAGCACACATGTTCGCATCATGTCTTCTAATATCTGGATCATCCTCTCAGATTGCCCATCTGTCTGAGGATGATAGGCAGTACTAAACTTTAACTGTGTTCCCATGGCCTTCTGTAAACTCCCCCAGAACTTGGAAGTAAAAGTGGGGTCTCGATCTGACACGATCGACCTGGGCACTCCATGAAGGCGCACGATCTCTCTCACATAGAGATATGCATACTGTTCAACTGTATATGTAGTCCTCACTGGCAAAAAGTGAGCTGACTTGGTATAGTGATCCACAATAACCAAAATAGAATCATGTTGACCAACAATCCTGGGTAACCCCACCACGAAATCCATCGTGATGCTCTTCCATTTCCACTCTGGGATATCCAGAGGCTGCAATAACCCTACTGACCTATGATGCTCGACCTTGACCTGTTGACATGTCAAGCACTTAGCCACATACTCTACTACATCCCTCTTCATCCCCGGCCACCAATACAACGATCTCACATCCTGATACATCTTCGTGGTGCCTGGATGCAAGGAGTAAGGTGTAGTATGAGATCCATCCAAAATCTCTCGCCTCACAGTAGTGTCTAACGAAACACATATCTGACCCTTATATCTCACCAAGCCCATCTCAGACACTGTATAATCTCTGGACACTCAAGCTAAAACATCTTCTCTGATCTTGATAAACTGTGGATCACCCAACTGACCCTCCTTGATTCTCTCCAACAGTGTAGACTGTAGTGGAATATTGGCCAACTAGCCCACCAGCAACTCTATACAAGCTCTGGTCATATCATCTGCTAACTCTCTGGCTATCAGCCTCACACTATAAATCTGCCCCGGAACCTTCTGGCTTAAAGCATCAGCTACCACGTTGGCCTTTCCTGGATGATACAAAATCTCACAATCATAATCTTTTACTAAGTCCAGCCAACGCCTTTGTCTCATATTCAAATCTTTCTGTGTGAAGAAGTATTTCAGGCTCTTGTGGTCTGTAGAGATCTCACACTTCTCCCCATAAAGGTAATGCCTCCATACCTTTAAAGTAGAGACCACAGCCACCTACTCTAAATGATGAGTAGGATATCTCCATTCATACTCCTTCAGCTGACGTGAAGCATAAGCGATCACCTTCCCCGACTGCATCAGAACACAACCCAAACCTTGATGTGAAGCATCGCAGTAAATCACAAACTTCTCCTAGTCTATTGGAAGTCTCAAAACTGGAGCTGGAATCAATCTTTGCTTCAGTTCCTGGAAGCTATTCTCACACTTTTCTGACCACACAAACTTCTGATTCTTGCGTGTCAGCTCAGTAAATGAAGTAGAAATCTTTGAGAATCCATCCACGAAACGCCTATAATAACCTGCCAAACCAAGGAAACTTCTAACCTCAGAAGCATTCTTTGGTATGTCTCCCTCCTTGACCCTCAACTGATGATAACCAGAACTAAGGTTTATCTTTGAGAATACCTTTCTACCTTTCAACTGATCAAACAGATCATCTATCCTTGGCAGAGGATACTTGTTCTTTATTGTTAGCTTATTTGGTTCTCTCTAATCAATGCACATCCTCAGAGAACTTTCCTTCTTCTTCAGAAACAGAATTGGCAAACCCCAAGGTGAGAAAAAAGGTCTGATAAAACCCAAATCCAACAGCTCTTGCAACTATACTTTCAATTCTTTTAACTCAGCTGGGGCCATTCTGTATGGTGTTCTAGATACTGGCTCTGTCCCTGGTGCCAGTTCTATCAAGAACTCAATTTCTCGGTGTGGTGGCAACCATGGTAAATCTTCTGGAAACACATTGAGGAATTCAGAAACTAGTCTGTTCTCTTCTGGTTTCACTGGCATAACCTGAGTGGTGTCAACCACATTGGCTAAGAACCCAATGCAACATCCTTGCAATAGATCTCTAGCCCTTAAAATAGAAATCATAGGTATGCGAGGTCCATGCACATTACCAACAAACACAAAATGATCCACACCTTCAGGCTCAAAGGTTACCATCTTCCTTCAGCAATCAATGGTTGCCCCATACTTCACTAACCAGTCCATACCCATAATCATGTCGAAGTAAGTCATAACTAACTCTATCAGATCCACTGAGAACTCTCTGCCCTCCACTGTCATTGGCAAAGATCTGACCCATCTCCTAGATACTACTAACTCCCCAGTGGTTAATAAAGTTCCAAACCCCACAGCATAAAAATCACAGGGTCTACATATATGTAAAACCGTCCTTTCCCGCCTATTTCGTTAATCATAATTAACACCCTCCAATTCCCATTATTCTCAAAATTCTCAAATACCAATAATTCATATCTCGTTACCCTTTATTTTCTGGCAATGCTCTAATCACCAAATCACCCCGAGACTCACCCCGAGCCTTGAACTTAATCCCGTTATGACTAAACTGCTAACTTGCACTCAAAGATCGTCTCATGCCGAATGGCTCGAACAAATCCAAATTATAATGTGACCTCAACAATAGATCACCGACATGCATACAAATATACAATTACCCCCTCATGGGGCCAAATTACCAAAATGCCCCTAAGATGAAATGTGGACCCACATGCATGCATTTATCATCATATCATAATATTATTCACATAAACATGCATATAATAATTTAATGGCATAATAAATTAGTTATGGCCTTCCCGACCTACTAATCCAACCATTAAACCGCATTAGGGATTTCAGGGAATTACAAAGAGTATCGTTTGGCAGAAAACTCAGGCAATGGTATCCCCATTTGCTAGATCAGGTGGGGGCGGAGGCCCAATAACCAAGAAAAAAATACCCCTGATAGTTTTATTAGCCCTGGTCTTAACGGGAGGGGTCATAGTATTTAGAGCGGCCGCTAGGACGGGGTTGAGGTCTAAAGGAGTTATTTAGTATGCGCTAGGTGCAGGAGACGTCATGTGGGAGAATTCCGAGTGAAGGCATGTTTTAGATTAATAATGGTAGGGCACATCAATAGGAATTTCCCGAAGACAAAGACGGAAGAATCAAATAGTACAGATAACCCTACCCCAACTCGAGTGTCCGTCTCAATGTGGTTAGAGGATGAAGCTATCCCTTAGAGGCAGCAGGTCAGCTTTCAAGTTCCTATACTTTTATATTGAGCTGGTTCTATGAGGATTTCGAGGTGATCTTGAGTGTGGATTTGTTTGTCAAATAAGGGACAACCATGGACTGTAAGATAAGATGGTGATTTATGAGGTTAAACGGAAAGGACCCGGTTGCAGTTATGGGGTGCCTAGCTTTGAGGGAGATACAATTAGGGTTATTTTTGTGAGACCAGATAAAGGCTGGATTGGCCGATAAGGTTTCAGATGGGTTCACGAGGATTCGTTGGGATTGTTGTTGCATCTAGGGAACTGAGTGTACTGTGGGATTAAGGGAGGGATAGAATCGGTATCAGGAATATAACGAAGAATAACACTAGCTCTACAGAAAGAATTAAAGGTTCCATTAAAGATGTATTCGACTTGAGGGTTTATTAGATGGATGATCTCATTATGGGAAACGTCAATACCGTTTGTCAAGAATAAAGGATTCATTACCCAGTTCCGTGGGTAGGACAATGCTCTCAAGAATTAAACCTCGATATGGTTATTACCAGCTGAGGATCAAGGAAAGAGACATTCCAAGATTTACTTCTTACACCAAGTATAATGTAATAGATTATCAGTGAAGGCTTTTAAACTGACCAATGCTTTAGTGGCCCAGGTAAGTTTGACAAGCAGAGAGTATAAGGATGGTATGGACAAGTCGTATTTGGATTGATCGAGAAAGTTTTAGTCTACACACAATTAGCAGCAAAATGCGAATAACAATTTCATTGATAGTACCAAGGCTAAGGAAGCTCGGTTACAGGTGAGATTCCAGAAGAGATAGGTTCCGATTACTAAAGAGGATATTCAAGGTCGTGTTATGTTAAGTGATGGGATCATGTATAAGGTAGTTAAGATTGAAACCATAAGGAATTGCTAAAGGACGCCTTAGGGGGTGAGGAATACAGTGAGGCCAGTAAGACACATCGGCTACTACTTGAAGCGTCTACGAGGAAAACAATACCTTGAATGAAGTAACGTAAGAACCTAAAGCTGGTTTGAATGTTTAACGCCCTACTACCCATCGACTGTTATGCTGTGTATTTTAAATAGTGATAAACTTGCTAAACGAGTCATTTGTTCATAATCGTGTAGCTAAGTGTGATTAACAGTTTACGGTTAAGAATTTTGGTCAAAGAAACAATGTTTCACTAGAACGTTTATTGTATACATTGGGATCCCAAAATATATTTTAAAGTTTAGTTACAATAAAAGAGTTACAACCAGCTAACCTAAGCGGCAAAATAGGGTTTAACCCTAGTTCCTCTTTAAACCCTCGGCCGTGGTGGTCGAGTAGCAGCATATGTACACATCGTCACCTAATCTCTCTAACTCAAGGATGGTCCAACTTTCTTTTACTTTTACCTGCACCACATAGCACCCGGGAGCCGAGGCTTAGCAAGAAAATTCAAACATGCTCATAAGCAGACAATAACATGTCACCGAATCATAATAAGCATTCCTAGCAGTAATAACCCTACTCATGGATGTAGGCAAGTACAAATAAATGTTTATGGAGTCATGTGCCCTGACTAGATGACTAATAAGTCTCTTTGGGGACCTGCGCCCTGAATAGATAACTAATAAGTCTCTCTGGGGTCCTGCGCCCTAAGTCATGTTACATTTCAGTCACCTAAGCCCTTTAGCTCTGGCTCTGAGTAACTAGCCTTAGGCTAGCCAAGCACTTTAGTTTTCTTTGACCAATCGGTCAGTCAAGCATTTAATGCTCATGTTGATCAGATTTAATCATTTTGGCTTGCATTAAAAACGCTAATGCCTCTCTTGACTCATAAGTCAATTCCATATGACCATCGCTCAGTACTATTGTCGATCATGACTGATAAGTCAGAGATTCACGACCAGTACTAAACACCATTGTCGTTTCTTAACTAATAAGTTAGTTCTTCCTCAATGAGGTAATGCGAGCAGACATACATCATATGTAAAATATCCAGATATAAGGCATTCAACATGCTTAATCAATAATCACAAGCATAATCATAATCATGCACAATTATAGAGACTCAAGCTCTGATCAAACCCATATTCAACATTCATGCCATGCCATAACCACATGTATGACATGCATCACATACTGGGTGTGTGTAGTTTTCTTACCTATGGTCCAAGCAAAAGTTACCAATAAACGACCCTCAAGCACGATCTTGTTTCCAAGCCCCTAGCAATCACCTAGTTAGAACCATAATATAAAATCCCATAGAAAATGAGTAAATAAATACTTCTGGACCGAGTCCTAGCCTGCGGGACATCGAATCCTACTCTACCCAAGCCCTTAGAGTTAAGTTCCCATGACTAAAAACCAAATCTGGGCAAAACTGCCCTCAAGCATTGCAGTCCCCAAGCCCCTGAGCCGTGACCTACCTCCAAACAGAGGCCAAGCCTCTTCTCTGCCCGCGTCTCGTGCCGCGATGCGCCTACCCTACACAGTGGCCCTAATAGCCCATTAGCGAGCCTCCTCCTTCTTCAAGCTTGGGCCGCGGTGCCCAAGAACTAGGTCGCGGCCCAACCATGAACCTAGCCAAAAACCTTCGTTTTATTCATTTAAAAATGTTCTAAAAACCTATCCAAACATCTCCAAATCCCAAAATTAAAGTTCCCAAACATCTCAATGATCCAAAACCATTAAAACCCAAATCTCAAACCATCCAAAAACTCATCAAAACATAAAATCCAATTCAAGCATAAAATCTCAACAACTTAAAACTTAAAACTCAAATTACCTTTGATTGAGTCATTTCCCAAATAAATCCTCCGGCTAATAAGCTTCTAACCTTTCCTAGAATCGCTATGCCTCGATCCTTGCTTGAATCTGAGTCTTAAACTCGAGTTTCCTTCGAAAATGCGAACAGTGTCAAAAAGGGAATGGGAGAGAGAAAGAGAGAACATTCTTTTTATTTCTGAAGGTTACTTCAAGCTTAAGTAACCTCAAGTAAATCCTAATGCTCGGGGTCCCAAAAACACCACCCGGGGTAAAATAATGAAAATTCCCAGAATTCCCTCCTGATCTCACTAACTCCCAATATATCATCAAATAATCATTCCCATTACCCAATATCCCGGCAATGTGCTAAATATCCAAAATACCCCTTGACTCACATCGTGTCAAGTATGGGTCCCGTTGTGACTTTCCCTCTAGCTTGCTCCCTAGGATCGTCTCGTGCCGAGTAACCCAAACATACTCACATAATAATGTGGACTCACACACACATATATGTCAAATATTCCCAAAACGGCCAAATTATGAAAGTTTCCCAATTAAACAGAAATGGTTCCACATGCATATTTAATACACCTATACATGCATATCAAGTCATATTATAATAGAACTCACATAATCACATAATGATGCACATAAAATCACATAATCACATAATTCCATAATTTGCCATCTTGGTCCCCTAATAAAGGCTTTAAGCCTTATTAGGAAATTTGGGACGTTACAACTATCCCCTCCTTACAGAAATTTCTTCCTCGAAATTTTATCTGACTAGCCCAGAATATCAATCTCGTATATCTAATTCCAATTCCCAGGTCGCTCCTTTGACCTTACTGTTTTGTATAATACCTTAACCAAATGTACAACTTTGTTTCTCAGAACCTTGTTCTTTCTGTCTCATATCTGAGCTGGCTATTCCTCAGAGGATAACTTAGCCTCTAATTCCATATTCTCATAACTCAACACGTGAGTCTCATCCCATACATGTTTCCACAACATGGAAATAGGAAATACATTGTCTACGACCGACAATGCCAAAGGTAAGTCCAACATAGGCAACCTGACCGATCCTATCAAGGATTTCTAATTGTCCTACTAATCTAGGGCTTAACTTGCCCTTATCTCCTCACCCCTTCATGGTGAGACTCTAAGGAAGATACACTCTTCCACTTGGAACTTCATATTCCTTCACTTCAGATTAACATAACTTTCCCAATTACTTTGAGAAGCGAGCATTCGAGCTTTAACCTTTTCAATAGCCTTAATGGTCCCCTAAACTACCTCAGAACCTAAATATAACATCTCACCCATCTCATCTTAGTGAATAAGCGACATACATTTCCTACCATACAACATCTCATAAGGTGCTCTTTTAATAACTAGATAACTCCCTCTGATTCACCATTCATTTGAGGATAATAAACTGTACTAAACTCCAATTGTATACTCATCACCTTCTTTAACCTTCTCCAAGACATGGAAGTAAAAGAAAACTCCTCATCTAATAAGATAGTCATCGAATTCCATGAAGGCATACTATCCCTCTCACATAGAGACCTGTATACTGATCAACCACATTACTCGTCCTTACTGGTAAAAGTGAGATGACTTTGTATACTTGTTCATAATGACTCGAACCAAATCATGCTGACCCACTATCCTGGGTAGCCCCACCGCGAAATCCATCGTGGTGTTTCCTTACTTCTATTATGGAATACTCAAAGACAGTAGTGACCCTACTGGTTTCTAATACTCTGTCTTGACCTGCTAACAGGTTAGGAACTTTGCCACGTATTCAGTCACCTCCCTCTCCATCCTAGACCATCAATATAAAGCGTTCAGATCCTAGTACATCTTCATGATGCCTGGATGAAGAGAATAAGAGGTAGTATGAGATTCATCTAGAATCCCCCATTTAATCCCAATGTCCACCAGATCCCAAGTCCAATCCCTATACCTCAATAAACTCATACCTGGCACTACATAATCCTTAGCTAATGTAGCTAAGACATTCCACTAAATTCTTTCCATTTGTGGTTCTCTTAACTGTTTTCCTTTGATTCTCTCTACAAGACTTAAGCATAATATTGGCCACCTAACCTGTAACTCTGCTCTAGTTCTGGTCATATCCTTCAACTAACATGATACATAGGCAATCACCGTATTCTGTCAATGAGAAAACAATCCTTGAGAATTCTTTCACAAAGCACATGTAACACTCTACCAATCCAAGGAAACTCCTGCCCTCTGAGGTGTTCCTTGACCTTGGAAAATTTCCAATTAAGAGTATACCACAATACCGTCGATCAAGACGACAAAATCCTCTGAAAATCCTCTTTGTATACAGGTAGCCCTGGCAAATCCTCTGGAACATATCCAAAACCTCACAGACTAATCTAGTCTGTCCTGGTCCCACTAGCACGACCTTAGTGGTATTCATCACACTAGCTAAGAGTCCTATGCATCCTCTTGCAATAGGTCTCTAGTTGTAAATACAAATGTCATAAACTTACAAGGTCCATGCACAGTGCCAACAAATACAAGGGATTTTCACCCTCAAACCCAAGCGTTACCATCCTTTCCCTTGCAATCTATCATTGTCCCAAACTCGGCTAACTAATCAATATCCAGGATCATATCAAAGTCAGTCATAACCAACTCTATTAAGTCAACTTATGAGTCCTTTCTCACCATAACTTAACCCATCTCTTAAAATTACAAATAAAGTATCACATTCTCATCACAACATAACCATGTAATATGCATATCAAGTTTATGCTTTTCTAGATGCGATAATAAAAGAAAAACATGGGACCAAAACTAGTTAGCATAATACAAAAATCAGAACTAGGAAGCTGACCTGCCACTATTGAGGAACTAGCCTCAGTCTCAGTCTCTGACTCTGATTGTGTTAGAGCGAACACTTGAGCTGGAGTCGAGATGTCCGCGCCCTTTTGCTCATCTGTCCCCAGTTCTATGCAATCCTTAATGAGGTGCCCAACCATTCTACAAAAGAAACAAGCCTTTACTCAACATTCCTTTAGATGATGCCTCTTTGCACTGAGTGCATTTCGGGTAAAATTTCCAATTTTCGTCCTTGCCCTGATGGCGTACCGCAACACTTCAAACCCTGTTTCCTAAACCAGAGGTACCGAATACATTGATAACTCTTCTTTCCTAATCACTGGGATCTCTGCCCCTACCTGATCCAACCAATGGAGGTATCACTACTTGAGCACTACGCTCTACAACATTCTCCTTCACAATCTCATTTCCCGTGCTCTCAATAGCAAAAGCCTTCCCTACCACCTAAGCGTAGGTAGGGATTTCATGTACTGGGGCGACTCTAACACCCTGAGCTATTCTGGGATTCAATCCCTGGATAAACATTTCCTTCTGAGCTACATAAGTGGGTACCATATCAAAATCAAACTTGGCCAACCCATCGAATGTATTAACATACTCGATTACTGTTGCATTTCCTTGAACCAGGTTCAGAAACTCATTTGTCTTAGCAGCCTTAAGTGCATCAAAGTAAAATCTTTCATTAAACAACTACCTAAATTCTTTGTAGTCCATCGCATCTGTATCTCGTGTTTTGGATACCACTTCCCACCACGCCTGGGCATCTTCCCGCAACACATATGTCGCACAGATCACCCAATCGTGACCTACCACCCTCATATGGTCGAGGATGGAACTGATCATGCCCATCCATTGCTTAGCTCTGAATGAATCAAGGCCTCCCTAAAAACCTTGAGGGTAATATTCCTAGAATCTACCACAAAAAAATTCCAACTTGTTCTCAACCATAGGCTGAGCCAATACCAGTGCCACTCCTGGCATAGCAAAGGAAGAGGTGTTCCCTAACAGAACCTGCTACTGTTTTAAACACCTGATCTCATCCTCTTGCCTCTGCAATCTTAATTGCATATCTATAAACACCTGCTGCAAATTTTGAGGGGCAGGTGAAGAACTCAGACCCTGGCTGTAATTCCCAGCCTTGGTATAGCCACCACCAGGTGTCATTAACTGCCTTGGGTACATAACCTCTGGTTGAATCTGCAATCAATAACTTGACCAATTAAACATGATGAGCATATTTAAAAGCCTTCCCCATGGGAACAATCACACAACACCACATTCACAAACCATTGCAGTGCTAAAAAAACACCCATAACATTCATACATCAATCATAACCCCTTCTCTTCCAACATCAATCATAACCGTTACACTATGTATTTTAAACAGTGCTAAACTCACTAAACGAGTCATTTGGTCGTAATCGTGTAACTAAGTGTGATTAATGATTTATGATGACGATGATAAAGATTTTCACTACTCTGTGGGTGACCAGATGGATACGGAAGATGAGGTCGAGGTGGAGTCCAAGAACTATTAATGTTTAAGATTCTTGGCTGACAGGGCTGGGGATGTTGCCGACGATGATCATACTGATGGCATCACTTCTTGGATCCCGCCGCTGGTGGTAGGTGGCGAGTTTTCTTACAACACCCATGTTTCTACTCCTGTTATCCCAAAGAAGAATTTCATCTTGCCTTCTTTTGATGATGCCCTTCCACCCTTAGGGGCGCATTTGGGGTGGGCGTCTTCGGGTGCCTCGCTTCATAAAGAGGTAAGTCCGTGCCCCTCTACTCCTCATGCCTTTATGGATAGATCAGGACCTTCTCGATCCCCTTCCTTATCTAAGCATGCATCGATAGGTATACATGTCTCCCCCCGCCGAGCTCATACTTCTGCTTCCCGAGGTCATCCTTTGTCGAGCCAGTACAGAGAGGCCATGAGTTACATGGGTAATATTTTCGAAGGCGAGTGAGGGTCTATGTATGTATAATATTTTCGAAAATGGTGATACTGTTGCTATTGGACGAATAATGGCAACAAGCAGAAAAATTCATTGTGTTGACTTAAGAAAGGGTAACTATCGTGTGCAAGTGGATGAGTGCTGCAATGATGAGGCTAAACTTATTTTTCCTATTGGAGATGAGATTTCTTTAGTACGTCATGCTGTCGGCCACTATGTTGAGTGGCCATCTCATCTGATCATTCCTTACGATTCAGATTTGGTAAGACATTGACAAGAAACTATATTTAGTGATTGAATTATTTTTCATGACTAACATGTGTTACTTTCATGTTGAAGCTACCTAAGAAGACAAAGAAGCAAAAAAAGAATGGTTCACCAATACCTAATGCCCCAATGACACAAGAGAAGTCTCATCCTTCCCAAAAACTTCCTAGTCAAAATGAAGTAGTGTCAATTAAAGCTAGTGCCCCGATACTCTTCAAGATTCCTAGTGGGGCTCCTCGATTTCTCAAGTGTCTATTAACTACCGTGAAGTATGTGGAGCCAAGTTTCATGATCAAAATTACGATGGATTTTGAGATATTCAGCCATGAGAATGATTTATATATCTCACAAGAAGATATAGTCCATGTTGGCTTAATGGAAGAGATTGGAGCATCACGTGTATCGTTATATATCAGGTATCAAAGATTTTTAAAATAATTATAAGTTTGTTCATAACTTATTTTATAAATTTAACAGAGATATATTTTTTATGAAGGATTTTATACTTCCAATTAGTGAAAAGAGAGATCAGTCACTTTTTTCGTTTTGTTGAGCCAATTTGGTTATCAAATGTTGGATCCACTGAAGAAGAACGAGTTGAATCGGTATCAAAGCGTATGCTTGATTCAAATCCGGGTCAGATGTGGTTGTTGCCATATCATAAGGGGTAAGTTTTTTACTTTTAGTATTTTGTTAGTGAATATATATAATATTAATAATGAAATATTTTTGTGTTTTTGTTAGAAAGCATTGGATGCTTATAATAATTGATTTTGATCACCAATTATGCTATTTCCTGGATTCTCTTCACAATTTTCCACCAGATGAAATCAAATCTCTCATTTCTCGGTAAAAATCTAACCAATTAACTACATACTCTTTAATTCATTTAAAATTAACAACATCTAAATGTTTATGTTATTATTATTTAGTGTCTTTCAACATTTAAGCACAAATAATGCAAAAACTAAGGAAGTCGCGTGGAGAACAGTTAAGTGTCCTCGTCAACCATTACAATCAGTACAATGTGAGTTCTATGTTATGAGGATGATGAAGGACTTCGTGACAAATGAGTTTTCAATGCGATGGCTAACTAGTAATGTAAGTGAAAATATTCATTATTAAAGTTCTAGCTTTACCTTAAGATTAAATATATTAATTCAACTCATGCAATGAATTTTGTTTTAGTGTGGTGGGAAGAACTATTACACAAAGGATGAGATCAATGAAGTACGTGAAGAATGGGCACAATGCGTAATGGATATGATGAGTACTACATAGGTCCACTCACTTTTGTTAACTTAGACTTTTAATGAGATATACTTACAATGTTAACTTAGACTTTCTTGAAGATATACACACTTTTGTTGCCTAACTATAGTTTACAATGCTTATGTGAGTCATTTTGTAATTAACTTAAGACTCGTTATTTTAGATACTTAGTTCAAATTCTAGTATTTTATATTATTGTAATATATGTTTTGTTTTGTTCAGTTTGTTTGTATAAAAAACATGATTTGTTTTGGGCATAATACACTTTTTAAGAGAAAAAAACACCATAAGTCGGTTCTACTAAAACTGACAATAGATGTCTACACCATAAGTCGGCTGTGAACCGACATATCATGTTTTACACCAGAGGTCGGTGTACAACCGACCTACCATGTCTTACACTAGAGGTCGGTTTGCAACCGACGTACCATGTCTTACACCAGATGTCGGTTTTCCACCGACGTACCATGTCTTACACCAGATGTCGGTTTGGCGCCAACTGACCTACCATGTTTTTACATCATAAGTCACTGCATGGGAAGTCAGTTCCCAACCGACTTATGAACATTCGGATGTCAGTTTTTAACCGACTTATCATGTAATTTTTGTAGTAGTGCCATTACATGGGTAATATTTTTGAAGGCGAGTGGGGGTCTATGTATGATATTCTAGATGCTGAGTTGGGTGAGGCTTATATGTGAGCCTCTCTGTAGGTGCTTGTTAAAACACTTAATGCATGCTTTTCAATTTTGATATTGTCTGACCATTGATGTTTTATTTTTTTTTCTGTGTTTTTACATAGGCTTCCGTCATGGGTCAGCATTTTGTCACCTTGAGCTCCTCGTCCACGCAACGGTTAAAGCTCAAGCTTGAAGAGGTGATGAAGAACCTCTATAGGGCCGAGGCAGAGAAAGATTGTATGACCGCACGGGCCAACGATTTGGAAGGTCAGCTTGCTGAGGCGGTTTGCGAGAGGGATGCTGCACTGGGCAAGGCTGCTTTGACCTCTCACTCTAATACTAGGCTCGAAGCCATTATTCATACCGCAAATGAGAAGATTAATGCTCTCGAAGCTGAACTGGTAAATGTCGAGAATGGTATAGTCCAACGTACATTGCACGTCGTGTGGAGGACCAATCCTAATGTGAACTTGTCTCCCATTGGAGAGTATGCGATTGGGAAGATTGTTGAGTGGAAAGGCTTGGGTGGAAACCCATAATCCCCTCTCCCAAGCTTACTTATATGTATATTGTTGTTGTGTAACCCTCTGTGTTGTTTTTTTTATATGGACCTCCTTGTAAGTCTTTAATAATATGTGGGGCTCTTCATTTCTATTTCCTTGCTTATTTTTTATATCGACTACGAGGATGCACTAGTCTTCCTTGCCTTTGTCATTCTATTTTGGTTATCATGTCAAAGTCCCTTTCTTTTTTGATGAATTCCTTATGTCTTCCATGGATTGATGATGATAGTCTTTTTGGAGCACCTTGACTATACTTGTAAGGACACGTTAACCCTTTGGGTTCTTGGCATCCTTTTATATTCTTTGCGCACGCTTGTTATTTTGTGCGAGAAGTGTCCTTCTCGTCATTATGCATAGTACTATTTTTTCAAGGGTCTAATTTAGGACCCTTTTTGGCTAGACGAATTGGTGGCCATTAATGGATGCTCTCCTTGAGGTCTTACCCCTCGTGGAGGTATTAGCCTTTATTAGGACTTTGTCCTTGTGAAATCTTTTGACTTCTTTTCACAAGCGTCTCTTGTCGAACACTTTTTGGCTAGATGGCTTGGTGGCCACTCTAAGCTTATTGGTGGACGTCCTCCTTAAGGCCTTACCCCTCGAGGAAGTATAAGCCTATCACAAGGTTATCCTTATGGAACCTTTTGGCTCCTTTGGCATCCATAAGGGTAGCTAATCCTTATGAATCCAGGAGATGCCCTGCAAGGCTTTTTTTTTTTCCATTATATATACCTCATATTTTGCCCCCAAGTGCTTGGTGGGATTCATTCCATTGGGCACTTTGATTGTTTTTCTCCCAACATAGTTTTTGACCATTTGTGCATATTTTTTATATAGGCGCATTTATATAGAAGGAATGTAATATGCGAGATAGGAAACATTTTCATTGATAGTAAGCAGACTACAAAGGCACGTATGGCAACATTGCAACTACTATGAGGTTATCTGGGCAACCTCTTTAATTTTTAACTACTGAAATTAACATAAGGCAAACAAACAAGGTACATATATTTATGCATTATATGCAAAAGTCTTACTGGTAATATTCATTGAGATGTTCTGCATTCCATGCTTGGGGTATACCCGTGTCATCCACCCCCAAGTGTGAATGTGGGTTTACGCCTCCATGTATCACCATCCTATCGGTTCTAGGGTCTCCCTAATACTGCATTGAAAGTCGAAGCACAATCTACTAGAACAAAGTTCATCATGACAATGGTTTGTCTGGGTTGCTCCCCCATGGTGAGCGATAACTGAAAGACTCCTAAAGGTTGTATTGGATCACCAGTGAATCCATATAAGGGGTTATGGCTGGGTTATAAGTTCCTAACTCACAAGCCCATCTTCTCCAATGCGGGGCGATGTAAGATATCTATGGAGCTACAATTGTCCACAAGGACTCGATGCACTCTCATATTGGCAAGTTGGACGGACAGCACCAGGGGGTCGCTGTGGGGGAAATGCACCCCTCACACATCTTCCTCTATGAAGGTTATCGAATCATTTTCCCCCTTAAATTTCTTTGGGGGTCACTTCTCTAGGCTCATGGTGCACAGGGGTAGACTTCACCTTGCTTCCCTGACATATCTATCTCGTTTCTTCCTCGACTCTCCTCTGAATCCTGGACCTCCGAACACTGTACTTACTTATCCCTGTACTTCTGGGGCTCGCTCTCGAGCCTGTGGATAGGATGGCTGATCTTCTAGTCCTGGGTTTTTCCCTCTGATGTATCTGCCTAAGTTCCCCCTACGTATGAGTTCCTCAATTTCTACTTTCAAGTGGGTACATTCCGTCGTGGTGTGGCCAATACCCTTGTGGTACTGACAATACTTACTGGGTCCCTTTTGGATTGGTCTCCCTTCATCTGTGGGGGTCTTTTGAAGGGCACATTATTCTCGTTTATGGGGAAGATATGTTGCCTGGTATCTGTCAGGTTTGTGTAGAAAATGTATGGCGTTTGCCTGGGTTCACCTTTGCGTATGTGCTTTCTTTAGTGGCTGTCCCTTGGCCATTCATACCCTATTTTCTTCTTTGTACCATTTGAGCCTTCATGGGCCAAGGGCTTGAAAGTGGATTCACTTTTTTCTGCCTTTAGGTTCTCATGGCCATCCTCAACTGGAATGTACTTTTGTGCTCTTTCATAGAAGTCGTCTAAGTCAGTGACCTCTTTTTTGAGCATATTATCCCATAACTTATTGCCTAGGTGCACTCCATCCGTGATTGCCATCTTGAGTTCTCCTCTGGTCAGGCTTCCTACCTTAGCCACCTCCATATTAAACCTTCGCTCTTTAGGCTTTCGCCTTCGCCTTGCTTTATGTTAGCGAGGCTAGTACCTAGCATGGTGTAATTGCGCACTGTATGGTGCTACTAGAGAATTTTGTCAATGCATTATTGCCATGACCTGATGGACCCTGGCTTAAGTCTCTTAAACCACTTGTATGGAGGTCCCTTCAACGTGACAACGAAGCAGTTACATCTGGCTCTGCTATTAATTCCCCTTAACTTCATTAAGTCATTGAACACATCAAGATGGTATTTTGGATCCGTATTGCCCTCGTAAGGGGTCATGCGGAGCTCTTTGAAGTTGGATGGGAGCCACACAACATGGATTTCTCTAGTTAAGGGTGATTCATAATCAAACTCACCATCAACAGCGTGCCCCTAGACGCAGTGATTATCTTGCTCCGTAGGATCCTCTTCTCGGTGTCTAAGTATTGTCTCCTTTTTTTCAAGGAGTCTCTCAAGTCGGATGGGTTGGCCTTTCATTTCCTTTTGTCTTCCGGGGGAGCCACAGGAGGTGTGGTCCTCTCGTCCACCCTTCTCCTATTGAGATTCTCTCTTAGGTCAGAGGGCGCCCCCTTAGAGGTAACTTCAGCTTTGTTTCTATAACAAACGTCATCCTTTCGCCTGTGCTCTCGGGGGTACTTTGCTGGCCTTGGACCTTCATGGTGCGTTGTCCGGGGAGTATTGCTAGTGGAAAGTCGGGTCCTTCCGTCGTCCACGGGGACTGTTCTTTTCTTTTCTCATGTTCCTTCCCTCTATGCATGCGAAGGGGCATGCTCGACTTCCCTTGCAAAAGGTCGTTCAACACCTCCTGCATGTTCTCTAGTGTAGTTTCCAACCTTTTATTCTTTTAGTGTAACTTGTGTATCTTATCCTCATAGAAGCGATTCCTTGAGCTGGAACTCACAGAGTGTATTCGAGGACTCTTGCCCTGACTGTGCGTAGAGGGACCCGGATCCCAGTGGCCTGAGCATGGATCAGTCGATGGTTGAGGGACAGCCGGGGGTGACACCTCCTTTTCCTCTTCAGGGACTGGATGTTCCTCTGGCACACCTTCATCCTCAGGTGGTAGAGGGTTTCTCTTGGAGGCCCTTAGTTGGTCTCAGTCTAGGTGGATCTCCACGTCTTGTGATTCCCGTAGGCATCTAGAACGTCTTGGCATTTCTTCTTATTAGAATTGATGGAAGAACAATGATTTGATACTTGTTCTTCCCATAGACGGTGCCAAACTATTGACAGTGAGAAGTCATCAACGATATAGGATCAGAACTCAAAGTGTATTGCAAAATCTATGTAGAAAGAAGATACAAAGAACTTAAAGGAGAAAGATGCAGAACTAATATGGAGCAAAAATCATATATTCCTTAATTGTCTGAGCATACAAAGAATTTTCCAATCCCTTAGCTTGAGTGGGTCGAAGCCTATTTATAGATGGGCTCTAATGGCCCCTAATACAAGGTTGTCCAAAGGGACAAGATCGTACATAGGTACATTGTCATGTTAGTTGTGCAGTACGTAGTGGTGTCGGCTCTCGTACATGGTCAGAGGCATGCAGAACGTGCCACCACTTCACATACTAATTCGTGTGGCCACTACTTGTTGAACATGGATGTCAGAATCACGCATTCGCCACCTTTATAGCTATATATCTTGTACTCGTACAAGTGCCTTGTACCTGAAGGTCCTTCTTTCATTTTCAAGGTACAATTTCCCTCCAAGCTTCCATATATTTTGCTAAGTGTTAGAGAACATCATGGGCTCTTCATTAGCGTAGAAGGAATTTCCTTACAAGGTTTCCATGTTAAGGCACTTCCAAGAGGTAGACCTTAGGTAGTGAGCCCTTGCCACGTATCAGCCTCGCGTTACGGGGTTTGGAGAACTATGCCTCACATAATGAGGCATCTAGGTATGCGGCTCCAGCGTTGAAGGGATTTACCATCTAAGCATGCAGCGCCTCGATGTGCAAGGCACCTCCTTCATTTCCTTAGCCTCGCACAGGGAGGCACCTTCCTCCTCGAGAGCCTTGTGCTAAGTGAAATGAGGCCCTAAGCCTCACGTAACGGACCCTTGCACAACGCCTCTCATCGTTTGTGCAGCCTCGCACAGTGAGGCATTTTCCTCTCATCGGGCATCGCGCCAAGTCAACTGAGGCTCTAAGCCTCGCACAACAGAGCCTCGCAAATCACCTTCCTCCATTTGTTTAGCCTCGCATAGCGAGGCACCCTCCTCCTCATGGGCCTCGCACCAAGTCAAATGAACCTCTAAGCCACGTGCAAAGGAGTCTCGATCTTGAGGCACCCATGAGTTCTAGAATAGTGATTTGGGGCTTTCTATGTGAAGCCCTTGCCTACCGAGGGGTGCGCCAAGTGGTTGCGAAGGCATGTGCGTACGTCTAAAGCTATCTGGGCCTCGTACAGCGAGGCCCTTGAGCCTTCGATGCTCACACCCATATGCGCCAACGGAAGCTTCAAGGGAAATTATCCAACATTCACAATAACTTTTTAAAATGATTTCTTATTTAATTTATTTTATAATGATTGAAAAGAAAAAGAGAAAAAACATTTGTGGTTCATACTTTACCTAAACAAAACAAATAATAATAATAATAATAATAATAAAAGTACTATAAGCTAGTATTTATTGTTATGGAATATATCAACGAAGGAGATGATTACAATCAAAATGACAAAAAATATATATAATATTATTAAATGATATTACATAAGTTAAGGAAAAATATGAGAAGTGTTTACATAAATTCTGCCAATTATCATAAGAGTAGATGGTAGAAGATGAAGATCTCAAGAGTAACACGAGGCTTAAACAAGGTTCAAAACATTTATCCTAAACCTATTTCATCCCTCATAAGAACACTTTGGGAATAATCTCTAGAAATAATTCTAAGGATTTATCAAGCCTTCTCTCATACTCATCAGACTGTTCTAAAGATGACCATGTCATCACAAGTGTTCTAAAATATATAGTGTGCTTTTTCACATTCACACATTACATCCAGGTGGTCAAGATGGTTTATATTTATAGAGTTCTCATCCACCATTTGATTTTTTAATTCCACCAAACTCCCTTAAGAGTTAGAAATATGCACACAACCAATATGAAATATTATAGCTAATGAAAATCAAATTCAAGATGTGCAACTCCTTTTACACATCAATTGGTGAATATTTGTGAGAGTTACAAAACTTATGATTATCATTTCTTAAGAATTATAACTCAACTCTATATGTTACAAAATGTATTTTAGTCATCATTTATCAAATTGTAACTCGACAATATATGTTACATTTCATAAAATAACATTTGACACACTCTATTATTTGTCACATAATTCATTTAATCAAAATATTATATTATTTGTAAAATAATATAACATTCCCCCACATAATTAAATGACTCTTCTCTAGTGACAAATAGTTTGTAACATTTATTTAATCACTCAAATGTTATATTATAGAATAATATAATATTCCCCCACTTGATTAAATAATTCAACTGTCTATATAAACTAATAAATTAGTGCATAAAGTAAAATGTCTTTCAAATTGAATTTTACCTTAATGTAATTATAACAAAGTTTGTTGAAATTTTGGTTTCCGAAACATTGAACCACTATTCCTTGATAACAAACAGGTGATAATACACAAACTTTTGCTATGTTTACTTGAGAACATTGCTCGATTTTGCACCGTTAATGGTCTTGTGGACTTTTGTTGAGAATGAACTCTGAATTCTCATGAGAGGCAGCACCAACCCTAAGTCAATATAAGTGGAACTTTTATAGTATCTTGTTACTCTTAAGATACTTGTCATCTCAAGACTAATTTTTATTAAAAATCCTTTCGGTTTTAACCCTTCGGTTAGTAACTACACACGTTCACTTAGTTGACTCTTTATTACCTATTGAACCTAACACTAGTTTGAGTAACTAGTATTAGGATATCTTACACTCCACAATGAATCTCTTTAGGGGGTTTTAGTTACATCCCTCAAGATGTACTAAATCTGTTGTAAAAGATTTAGTTATTTGTCAAGTTTTCACTTAATTTCTAAATTTTTTTATTCCAGTTTGAATCATTTCCTTTTATCGTGTATGCATACTTAATCACTCTCTCATTATTTTATTCAAACATTGTATTGTCTATAGTTTGATAAAAATAATTACACCTCATACCATCAAAATAGTAAGTTCGACCTTAAGTCAACACTCCCACTATTTTCACACTTTAATACTTAAGATGAACACATTTTATTGAAATTATTTCTAAAAACCTCTTTGTTTCTATAACTCCCCTTATGTTTTAAGTTGATTTCTTCTTGAAACAAATATCTCACAAACAAGAACTTTATACATCAAGCAAGCATGTCTAGATTTATTCATTCTATACATATATAGCTTTGGTAATTTAGAATGTGGAATTCCAAGTCACATAACTTGTATGTATATATTTTAATAAGATGACAAAATTAATCTATCATTTTCAACAAATAAATTGACTAAATTTGGGGCATCATTCCCACATTTCTCACATAAAGTGATGTTTTTATAAGGGTTTATACATTTTTGGACCCTGTGTTTTGTCTCATTACCTGTTTGGACCCTGTGTTTTGACAAATTACTTTTTGGACCCTATGTTTTGTAAAATTGTTAAAATAGAACCCTACACCCGATTTTGGTCAATGTTTTCTCAACTAAAATCATAAATAATTTGCCAAACTAACAATTCAGAACAAAAATAAAATCATTCTGCTTAAAATCTGTGTTGTTATATTCAATTTTTTCTACATCAAAAATTGAGTTTAGGGTTCTATTTTAACCATTTTTCAAAACATAGGGTCCAAAAAGTAATTTGTCAAAACACAGGGTCCAAACAGGTAATGGGACAAAACACAGGGTTCAAAAAAGTATAAACCCTTTTTAAAAAAGAAATCTATTTTATTCTACTAAGTCCTTTACATTATCCTCCAAGATAATACTAGACTTATAATTCTAAAAATTCATCATGAGTACTTAAACACATGATAATTTCACAATAAGTAAAAATAAACAAAACCTCAATGTTAGTTTATTTTGACTCATTTAAAGCAAAAGCAAGACACATCCCTTTGAGAGTAACCTTAACTTGGTTTGCTTTCTTTTCATATTTCATAAGATGAAATATGTAACCACATATACAATGTAAAAATTTCTCAAGCAAATAACCACCGCTAATTCTCACTATTACTTTTCTAAAAAATCTCAAAATTACTTAAACAACTTTTGTGCATTTTCTGAGAGTTTTTTTAAGATTCTTTTGAAAACACCACTTTGACATCCATTGATTTTCTCATCAAAATCAATATGAAGATGCCAATTTTAAAAACTTAAATCAAAGAAAAATACACCATCATTGATTTATTTAAATGCTTTAGTTTAAAATTATATCCTCATTGAGATTAATTTAAACATATCACCATCTTTGACCATAATGAATGGAATTATCTTCAATCTATTCCAAATATTGGGGTAAAGATTCAAAATTGCGTGTCCAATTTTATAATGTCTCCTCATTGAGACATTGAATATTTAAGAATTATTGTCACTAAATAATTCTCAAATATTTTTTCATTTGACAACACTTTATACTCCACGTCTATTCGACGATATGCTATCTCAAAATTAGATCCACCTTGATCCAATTTTTCTTGCAATAGCAAGATACTGGTGTAACCCCCTTAGGTTCATATATTCTTATCTCATAAAATGAGATGCTCATCTCTTAAATGGGAAACTTAAAATTCCCAAATAACTTTTTTTTCACTAAATAATTGGTAACTCATCACAACATAATAGGATAAATACATTCCTATTAGAATTACTTTAATTATCATATAACACCATATTAATATGATAATTCATACATACACATATCATATATAGCTCATAAAATTATTATGCAAATAATTTCTCATTACCATAAAATAAGATAATTATATAACATACTAGCACAATACCCAATAATCCACTAGAGATTATTTACACAATATGTTAATTAATCACATACTAACATATCATATATTTTATAGATCTTGTTATCCCAAAAATCAGAAGTGAATGACATGGTAGGCATTAATTATACGTGGCTGACACCTGGCAGAGTCTGTGTTCGACTATCGACCAGGAAGGTACCCAGTGTCATGCCATCGGTTTCTTCATACAACCAACCTGGTCGTACTCGCATTTTACACGGAGGAAGTCTTAGGCAGTTATGATGGACTCCGAAATTATCTCCCATGATTTCCTGAGTATCCGACTATTTAGGAAAGAATATCTGTAACAAACCAATGTAAATCTTCCATAAGCTTATAAATAGAAGAAGAGGGCTCAGGGAAGATGATCCGATCCTTTTCTTTTGAGCAAAAAGGTGATTTAAGATAAAAGAGAGATTACGCAAGAATAATTGTATTTTCTTCTTCAAAGGTTAGTGAAACTCATTGAACCCTAGTTCTTTGATCACCCATTTGGATCTTATTTCAATAACAATTCAAGTGGACGTAGGTTATTACCAGATCTTGGGGCCGAACCACTATAAACTCTTGTGTTCTTATTATTTTCGTCATCACGTTCTTTTCAACATATTCATTCACGTCAAGAATATTCTGACTCTGTGTCAGTTGGCCAAAATCTGGGTCAACATTCTGATGCTTTCATTGAGAGCTTGATATAGCATCGTTGAGAAAACCAATGGAGAAAACTACAAGGAAAACTGGGCAGGCGGCCGCCGCTGCACCATCTAACCCGCCTCCTCCTCCTCCTACAAGCGTGGCTGAGGATGAGCCACATTTGGACTTTGATGAGGAAGAAATGGACGACGCGACGCTGAAGAGTACCCTAGGGGCGCTGCATGAAGAGCTGGCCAATCTGAGGGCCAGCCGGGAAGGTGCTGCCGAAATCATGGCGCGGTAGCAGCAGGAAATTGAGCGGCAGCGTCTGGAGTTGAGTGAAAGGCAGGTTGAGATGGACCGTCGCCAGAGGGAAGCCATGGCAACCCTCGAGGCAGCCTTGCAATTGGCTAGGAATCAGGCTGCACCTGCTTCGCAGCCTAATCAACCCGACAGTGGGCCACCCCACAGGGGTCCCAATCCTAGCCCGCTTGTCCAGCCCTCGAGCCCACAAAGGCCCGAACAGCCACAGGTGCCCCATGACGATGTCCCACTGATGGACCCTGAGGAGTAGCCTCCATCCCAAGCTGGTCGCGGTCATCCCCCGCAACATAGGCAGAATAGGAACGGGCAGCAGCCTCGAAGTCCTAGACGCCATAGGGGTGATGGGCCAAATCTTCTGAATAGAGGACAGCATCCTCCTGGTAATAGGAGGAATTCAGAGTTAGGCTCTGTGGTCCGAGGCCTCCCACGGCATGATAATGGACGGGGATCTAACGACCAACGCAGACCACCCTCTAACGCTCGGGAGGTTCCAGCCCGAGAGGGCCATCGAGGGAACAGCCGATCCCACCATAGCCAATCATGATTCAGAGATGGCCATGGTTATAACGAAGCCGACTCAGGTAGGGGGAATGCTGGTCGGAGTGATGAAGAAAGAGGTGGAGGCAGAAACCAGCCACCTCAAGATGACCAACCCGACAGACGGGACACAGGGGGGCAGCCCAGACAAAATAATTTCTTCAACGGGCTCGGAACTAGCGAGCAGCGGAGACGAGATGAGGACTTAAGAGATATACTCAATGATCGTCGCGAGTGGCACGGAGAGTACGTCCCCCCAGCACCAGAGGTCACGACGATCCCTAGCGCTGTGCAGGCCCAGATAGATGCCCTCAACCAGGCAGTGCAGCAGCTGGTTGGGTGAAGAACGTCTTACATCGACCATGATAGGGGAAAAGGTACTCCTTTCATCCAGATGATAGCCATGGCTGAAACTCCTAGCAAGTTTAAGATGCCTACGCTACCAAACTTTGACGGGTATGGTGACTCGATATCTCATGTCAACAAATTTGTGATACAAATGGACACTCAGAAGGTGTCCGAAGACGCACGGTGCAGGATCTTCCCTGCAACACTTTCTGACGCTGCACAGGAGTGGTTCTTTAAATTCCCTCCTGCAAGTATAATTTCCTTGGAAATGTTCATGAACGATTTTTACGGACAGTTCTATGCGGGTTGCATGCACCCTACCGAGGCAAATCAGCTGGTTGAGATACGCCAGCAAAATGGAGAATCGCTGAAAAACTACGTTCAGCGTTTTATGCGAGCAGCCGCCGGAGCCAAAACGGTGGGTGATGAAGGCAAAAAGATGGCCATAACCGCAGGGGTTAAACACCGTACCCCTCTCTGGGAGAGCCTCAGAAAGCCTGGGGTTAGGATGACCCAGGAATTTCTAGATCGAGCAGATCGTTATATCAAGCTCGAAGACACCATTGACAATGAAGGGAAACCCCCAGGCAAAGATAAGGAGGCAGCCGAACCCGCTAAAGCCGCCAATGGGTTGAAACCCAACGGCAACGGCAAGGGCAAAGGGAACGGCAATGGCAAGAATGGTGGAAAACGGCCACACAACGAGCCTTCCACCTCTGACAACAAGAGGACCAAGGGTAATCGTTATGAACCTCAGTTCACTAACTATACTGCCCTTATTGAGTCTTGAGGAGAGGTATATCAGGCCACGAGTTCCAGTGTGCCTTACAAGAAGCCTGCCCCCATTCGATCGAAAGGACATTTCGAGGAGAGACACCACCAAGTTCTGTCGTTATCACAACGACTACGGGCACGACACCAATGAGTGCAACCAGTTGAAGGATGAGATCGAGTTCTTTATCAGACAAGGACACTTGAAAAGATATGTACGGGCCTCGGGAAATTCCCAACGAGAAGCTCCAGGTGGCAACGAGCAAGCGCCCACACGCCAATGCTCGCCACCTTTGCAACCTAATCCCGTAGCCGACACCCTGTTAACCATCTGTGGAGGCCCGCATCTCGCGGGAAATAGCGGCAAGGCGAGGGAACGATATGCTCGGACCCTTCGCCACGACCAGGACATCGAGATGATGGCTGTGGAGGACCGCGTGCCAAAAAAGGCTCGATCAGAAGAAGGCGAGATAGCCTTCTCTGAAAGCGATGCTCAACATGTCCGGTTCCCACACTCCGATCCGCTGGTCGTGGACATCCAAATGGCCAATATGATGGTGAAGAGAGTGCTAGTCGATACAGGAAGTTTAGTAAACATCATGTACAAGTCTTCTCTGGAACGCATGAAGTTCTCCGTTAAGGACTTAGAGCCTTGCAACCAAACAATATACGGCTTCTCTGGCAAGGGACTCGCCCCTGCAGGGTCAATCAGACTTCCAGTGACAGCAGGTACAGCGCCTGCTACCAGGACATTACTCGCTACTTTCATAGTGGTCGATTGTCCCTCGGCGAACAATTTCGTCATTGGAAGACCTATACTGGTAGACCTACGAGCCGTCACCTCCATATGGCACCTAGCCATGAAATTCCCGACAGACGCAGGGGTAGGACGTGTGTTGGGAAACCAGAGGGAGGCCCGAGAGTGTTACAATGCCTCGGTCACGAAGGCAAAGAAGGGAATGTCAAAAAGCACTCCCTCTGAGAGGTTGCAGATGGCAATTGATACACAAGCCCAATCCGGTGAAGGAGTCACCAAATATGGTGTTGCCCAAAGTGAGGATAGAGATTTAGATCCTCGCTTTGGGAATTTTGAAGATACTATTGGACCCGTTGAGGACCTGGAAGAGGTCTAACTCAACTAAAAAGACCCGACCAGAGTAGTAAAGGTCGGGAAAAATTTGGAAGCAATCACGAAGCGTGCACTGGTGGAATTTTTGTGGCAGAACCAGTAAGTCTTCGCCTGGTCGCATAAAGACATGGTTGGGATAGACCCTGCGATTATCAGCCATGTCCTGAACATAGACAAAAGTTTTTCACCCGTGCAGCAAAAGAGAAGGCTGCTCGATAAGGATAGATCGAAAGCCTTGAAGGAGGAAGTCGAAAGACTGAAGGAGAATGGATTCATCTGGGTAGTGTTCTATCCATCATGGGTCTCCAATCCAATACTAGTTCCTAAGCCTAACGGCAAGTGGCGAACCTGTGTGGATTTTACAGACCTCAATAAAGCCTGCCCGAAAGATTGCTTCCCACTCCCAAGAATCGACCAGTTGGTGGATGCTACTGCAGGACACGAGATCCTCTCTTTCAAGGATGCATACTCAGACTACAATCAGATTAGTATGCATCCCCCTGATGAGGATCACACCAGATTTCGGACCGATACGAGATTATACTGTTATAAAGTAATGCTCTTCAGACTGAAAAACGCAGGTGCGACTTACCAGCGACTAGTTAATCACATGTTTAAAGGCTTGATCGGCGTAAACATGGAGGTATACATGGACGACATGCTGGTAAAGTCGAAACAGGCGGAAGGACATGTGAGGGATTTGCAAGAGTGTTTCGATGTATTGAACAAGTACCAGATGAAACTAAATCCTCTCAAATGTTCCTTTGGAGTTGGATCAGGGAAGTTTTTGGGGTTTATTGTTAACTCAAGAGGAATTGAGGCCAACCCCGACAAGATAAAAGCCCTGATCGATATGAAATCGCCAGAAAAGATCAATGATGTACAAAGTTTAATTGGGAGAATCGTAGCCCTAAGTAGATTTATTTCAAAATCAACAAACAAATGCGTCCCTTTCTTTAATCTACTTAGGGGCAACAAGAAATTTGAATGGACATGAGACTGCGAGCAAGCTTTTCAGGCCTTGAAGGCCCATATGGCACAGCCTCCCGTTTTGTCAAAGCCAATCGAAGGAGAAACTTTGTTCATTTACCTGGCGATCACTGAAGTTGCTGCTAGTGCGGTACTAGTACGAGAAGAAGAAGACGTACAAAAGGCAGTTTACTATGTAAGCAAGAGGCTAATCGGAGCAGAACTGAAGTATCCGCCCATCGAAAGGTTAGCATATTGCTTAATCTTGTCCTCTAGAAAGCTACGTCCTTACTTCCAGGCTCATCCTATCACAGTTTTAACCGACCAGCCCCTTCGGCAAGTCCTCCAATAACCAGAGGCGCCTGGGCGTCTATTAAAATGGGCAGTCGAACTAGGGCAATTCGATATTACGTATTCACCGCGAGTAGCAGTAAAGGGACAAGTCTTGGCCAATCTCATTGCAGAGTTTACCGAACTCCCAGACGACGAGCAGTGCGAAAAATCTAATGCGCCTGAACCTCATGATCAAGCTCACTCATGGAAGTTGTTTACGGATGGGTCGTCAAATGAATCTCACGCGGGAGCAGGAGTGATATTGATAACACCAGAAGGACATCGATTTCACTGCGCCATTAGGTTTGACTTCGTAGCCTTGAACAACGAAGCCGAATACGAGGCCCTCCTCGCTGGATTACGATTGGCAAAAGACATGGATATAAAAGTGCTCGATATTTACAGTGATTCACAGCTGGTGGTGAATCAAGTTCTAGGGGAATATCAAGCACGGGGCCTCAAAATGGGAGCCTACCTAAACAAAACTAGAGATCTATTGGCACAGTTCCAGAAGTATACCCTCCAGCAGATACCTCGAGACCAGAATACGAATGCAGATGCCTTAGCCAAACTGGCAAGCGCGAAAGATTCTGACACTTTGAATATTGTGCCAGTAGAAAGATTGAGCGAGCCAACATACGGGCAGATATGTCTAGCATGGAAATCCGGATGGAAGACACATGGATGGCACCATACATGGAATACCAGACCAGCGGTACACTGCCGACAGATAGGAACAAAGCCAGAACTCTTGAAAGGCAGGTCGCGAGATATATATTGGTCGATGGTGTTTTATATCGAAGGGGATATTCCATGCCGCTACTCAGATGTATTACGCCCGAGAAAGCTAAGGAACTAATGAAGGAAGTACATGAGGGCTTTTACGGAGATCATGCTGGGGGGCAAAGTTTAGCGAAAAAGATCTTAAGGCAGGGCTATTTCTGGCCAACTATGAACGAAGACTCTGCGGAGTACGTGCGGAAATGCGATAAGTGTCAAAGATTTTCCAAAATTCCACGAGCAGCTCCAAATGAATTAAAACAGATGCAGAGTCCGTGGCCTTTTGCAGTATGGGGCATAGATTTGATCAGATCGCTACCAACAGGAAAGGGTGGGGTAAAATACGCGATTGTAGCAGTTGACTACTTCACCAAATGGGCCGAAGCTGAACCACTCGCTACCATAATGACCAAGAAAGCTCTTGACTTCGTCATCAAGAACATTATTTGCCGATATGGTCTGCCCCAAAAGATCGTCTCAGACAACGGCACCCAATTTGACAGTGATTTGTTCACAGAATTCTGCGAAAGACACAGAATTATCAAAAGCTTTTCTTCAGTTGCTCATCCACAAGCGAATGGGAAAGTCGAAGTAGTGAATAAAATGCTTAAAGACACCCTGAAGAAAAGACTTGAAGACGCTAAAGGAGCGTGGCCAGAGCAGCTGCCTGAAGTCTTATGGTCGTATAGGACTTTTCACCGAACAGTGACAGGGCACACTCCGTTCTCATTAGCCTATGGGTATGAAGCCATGTTGCTAGTCGAGTTGGATCTGCCCTCTCACTGACGGGTTACATACGAACAAGATCAAAACTGCCAATTGATGATGGAGTCCCTGGACTCAATAAACGAAAAATGAGAAAAAGCCCAACTCCGAGTAGCTGCGTACCAGCAAAAAGTCGCTCAATACTTTAATTCAAAAGTAAAAGAAAGAAAATTCAACGTCGGAGATCTAGTGCTACGATGAGTTTTCTTGAATACCCGCGACCCCACTACTGGAGTACTCGGACCAAACTGGGAAGGACCGTATCAGATCGAAGAAGTCCTTTCTCCAGGCACCTACAAACTTGCACGCTTTAATGGAGATCTCATTCCACGCTACTAGAATGGAGAACACATGCGCAAGTATTACCAATGAACAGTCCTTCTTAAAGGAATGGCTTGTATTAATTTTTATTTTTTACAAGTTTCGAAAAAGGGATTAGCCCCGTTGTATGGCTAATCTCTTAATATGTATAAGATCTTTTTTAAGATTACTCGTAAAGACATGTTTAGTCCATTTTAATACGAGATTATAAGGGACTGTGCGTAGCCAGTCATTCTTGCCAACCTTTGTAAATTTATTTTTACAAGTATTTGTTCATTACGTGTGTTGTTTTGGTGTATTGTAAGTGTTATAATTACTATCGAGCAGTAATGTTCGCACAGGTCATGGTCAAGGCAAGTGACCAAGGACCTAAAGCTCCTCGATCATTTGGGGGGCATATAAGGTACATTGATAGCAAAGCATACCGTGAGGTATGTAAACACATGAACAAAATAAGTGAAAGCATGATACGGTACTTAGAGCATTTTTTGAAAAAATCAAACCAAAGTACTATGCTAAGTTCGGTCATGCGAACAGGTATTATAATAAACATTGCAATATCAGCAAGGCAATCGTTTACACCGCGAGCATTAGTGCTCGGATGTAAATATGTGATTAAAAGAAAAGCTTTTACACCACGAGCAGTACTGCTCGGATGTAATTGTTCAAGTATAGGTAAAAAGCTGCCCTCGCAGCAATGAAAAATAAATTGTCTTTACAAGTAGGCCCGTGGGCCGTAAAAACTTAAAGATAAAAATAAAATTACTGGAGAGCAGGAGGGTCTTCTGGGTTAGGAGCGCTCTTGTCAGTCGAAGGATCAGCCTTAGCATCAGCAGCAGGGGTCTTGGCCTTAGCTCTCTCCTCTGCCTCCAACCGAGCAGTGCACTGCGCCATTAGCGTTCTTTGCAGCCGCTCAGAGAGATAGTTAATGTTTGCCCCTCGGTTGTGCTTCCAGAAATCATAGAAGCTGAGGAAGGTGGCTTCCTTGTACTTCTTCAGATTTCTGGCCCCATCCTCCTCGAGCTCCTGAATGCACCCCTCAAGCTCCTGAACGCACCCCTCAAGTTCCTGCATCCGCTCCTCGAGCCTCTTCACCTCATCTCTGCTAGCGATCAGATCAAGACTGAGCTGCTTACACTCTTGGGTATTGAGGACACACTCCCCTTCCATTTATTCCACTCCTCGTTGGCTTTCTTCAGGGCCCCTTGACTCTCCTGAAGCTCCTGGGTAAGAGTGGCTTGGTCCTAGCATAGTTGCTCGTTCAGCTTAGACAACTCCTGGTTCTCCTCGAGCAGCTTGGTGTTCTCAGCCTCAAGCGCTTGCTTAGCTTGGGCAAGCTTGGAGTCAAAGTTCTTCTCTCGAGAGACCATTTCCCCAGCACGGCGCCAGCTAGCGGTCAAAGACAAAAACCCCTGAAGAAAAAATGAGTTAGGAAAGGAAGTTTAGCATAAATGACAAAGCAGCAAAAGACGGCTTACGCTGGCTATCTCATTCAACCCTCTATTAATGATTTCGTTGATGTCCATTATGGCAGTGTCATTGATGGCGGTCTGGCTGCATTTGTGCTTCGAGAGCCGATATATTCTCTCCCTGGCCATGCCAACTATGTGGCTGGACAGGGGGCCTTCGGAAAAATGGTCCAAGGTCTCTTTGTCTGCGGCCTTTGAGGAAGACCGAGGATTGACAGGCGCAGGAGTCTGCTGCTCGGGGGCAGGCGGATGTGGTAGGTCTTCCTTGGAAGGGGTTGTGGCAGGAGTATCTTCTATCTGGGCCTTCTTTGAAGGGGTTTTGCTACTTTCCCCTCGAGCCCTTTTACTGTCCTTCTTCGGGACAGAAGAATCAGCAACAGCTTGGTAGTGGTCAAAGAAGTCCCCAGAGTCCTAGTTCCTGGAAGAAATCTAAATTTAAAGAAGGAGCGTTCTTAAAATTGCCATCCCCATCAAATAGGTGGAGGGGAATTGGAAAATTATTTAAAAACGAGAATGGTGTACCGTATACATCCGATGAGTCGTCAGACTGTTAGGCAGGCTCAGCAGCCTTTTGTTTCCCCTTGCCCTTGGGGACCGATGGTTCTGCTGCTCGGTGGGGAACAGCAGGTTCCCTGATTGTAACCCCAATTGGCCTCCTACTAGGAGGAGGTGCCTGAGGTTGCTGATCGAGTCCCTGCTCAGGTCCCACATCAGCATGAACACCACCCGCTGCGGGTTCGCTATTCACAGGTTGGGAGCCCTTAAGGCCAGCCAACCTAAGGTTAGCCTCATTGATCAAGTTTTTTACACTCTTAGCAGCATTTGACATACTGGCTAAGAGTGCTGCCCTCGACTCCATTCCTGGAGTGGGGGTCGGGCGTAACCATGGACCTGGAACATAATGGAACAGTGAAGTATTATGACAAGAAAGATTTAAAGCGCAGGAACTACTGTTTTAAGGATCATTATTTTCCTTACCTCCTCGAGTGAAGACCAGATTGTCCGCGGCGATGTCGAGCGTAAGGAAGTACTCCATATGACACTTCCCCACGTTGGAGATATGAGTGGTCTCAGACAAAAAGGTGCGTCCGGTCTCCTGGTGTCAAAAATGGAAAAATCTCGTACCGTCTTGGTTGGGGTTGGAATTGAGGTCAAACAGATAATTGACCTCGTGAGGGGAAGGAGCTGGCCATTTCTTGAGTTTATAAAGGATATAGAGCGCGGCCTGCATCCTATACCCGTTCGGGGTAATTTGAAAAGGGGCCACCCCAAAGTAGTTTGCCACCCCTTGGAAAAATGAATGAAGAGGCAGGGTGGCACCCGCCTTGATATGGTATCTCGACCAGGCGCTATAAGCCCCCCCTGGCAGGTTGGCTCGCTGGTCGATGGAAGGTCTGACTAGGGTTACCCCCGTCAGATTGTATTTATTTAAATAGTTACTGATCATGCGAATTGTCACTATACTTGGGGATACCACGTGCCACTCGACAACCGGCTGGTCGACATGTTGAGGAAGGGCACGCCTCTAAACTTCGGTTTCAGAAGGGAATTCACCTCGACCACTAGTCGAGGGAGCATCAGCAGGAGGCCGACTTGGAGAGTAAGGGTTGCGTCTTTTTCTAGATTTGGTTTTTGTTCTGGCCATTTTCTGAGTAGAAGCTGGTGGAGCATTTGGGTTAGAACGTGAAAATGGAATTTCTGGAATTAGCGTGGATGGATTCTCTTCGCCCTCGAGTAGTTGGGCCAAAAGTTCGTCTTCGATAGGTCTTTCTCCCCCCCAAGGGTCTTGCATATGAACTGCAAACAGACAATGGAGGAGATAAGACACAATCCGTGAAGTAGTAGGAGGAGTTGGGATAACGTTGCTCGTGCCTAAATAACCAGTAGCATCCTAGTCCTACACTAACTTCAACGTGGGTAGTTTAAAAGACGAATAAAAACAAAAAGGAAAGAAAAATGTTTTCTGAAAAGAACTTTTTCGACTCCTGAAGGGCGGGAAAAAATTTCGGTTTTTCCACCTGGCTTAAAGGTTGAATCTTTCGTCAACCTAACGTCCTAAATCAGAGATTCCTAATATCAAAGTATCGACCTAACCTATACAAGGCATAAAGACACATTTTTACCAAACAGTAGGCGGTTCATACCAAAAAACCCTAAAAACCCTATTCAAGAATGCAGAAATATCAGAGCATAAAAACGGCATGCATGGCATAATAGAGAGCTTAAAGGATGGAGTCCTTACCTGAGAGAAGATGGAGATTCGGAAGAAAATGAAAACTCGAACTGGAAGACCTTCAGCTAGGCGTCGGACTGGTATTCAAAGCTCTGAACTTTGGTGCAAGTTCTTGAAAGTTTTGGCAAAGATGGTGACTAAAATTTTCTTAAAGGGGAAGGAAGGCCTACTTATAGGGATCGAAGGGATAGCCAAAAGGCAGTAATCATCACTTCCCACTTTCGTAACATGGGGGAGTGTATAAGCCGTCAAAAGTGTCTTTTTGGAAACTGAAAAGGCTTGATTAGACATAATTATGTCACGGTTTTTGAAAATGCACAGGGATTTTGATAGACATGGTGGGGATGTTAACGGTTGTTCCTTTAAGTTTCTTTATTGTTGGTCGCAATAAACAAACTTGGGGGGCAAATGTTATCCCAAAAATCAGAAGTGAATGACATGGCAGACATTAATTACACGTGGCTGACACCTGGCAGAGTCTGTGTTTGACTATCGACCATGAAGGTACCTAGTGTCATGCCATCAGTTTCTTCATACGACCAACCTGGTCATACTCACATTTTACACAGAGGAAGTCTTAGGCAGTTATGATGGACTCCGAAATTATCTCCCATGATTTCCTGAGTATCCGACTATTTAGGAAAGAATATCTGTAACAAACCAATGTAAATCTTCCTTGAGCTTATAAATAGAAGAAGAGGGCTCAGGGAAGAGGATCCGATCCTTTTCTTTTGAGAAAAAAAGGTGATTTAAGATAAAAGAGAGATTACGCTAGAATAATTGTATTTTCTTCTTCAAAGGTTAGTGAAACTCATTGAACCCTAGTTCTTTGATCACCCATTTGGATCTTATTTCAATAACAATTCAAGTGGACGTAGGTTATTACCAGATCTTGGGGCCGAACTACTATAAACTCTTGTGTTCTTATTATTTTCGTCATCACGTTCTTTTCAACATATTCATTCACGTCAAGCATATTCTGACTCCGTGTGAGTTGGCCAAAATCTGGGTCAACAGATCTCACATCAAAAAATTACACCAACATGTATATACCCAAAATCACAAATCAACATGTGAATATATCTTACCACACTATTATGTAAAATAGTATACTATTATGTAAGTGGTTTTAGATCTACCTTTATACCATAAAAGGCATATTCTCCATCTCCTTTCTAGCCACCACCTCTTCTGATGTGCCAAGAGTGTCACCTTGATCCTTCTCCAATGGAAACTTTGAGTGTATCACCTTCTCAGAAAAAAAGCTTTTAGATTGTTGGGAATATATTAACAAAGGAGATGATTATAATCAAAATGACACAAAATATGTATAGTATTAACAAATGATATTACATAATTGAAGGAAAAAGATGAGAAGAGATTACATAACTTATGACTATGATCATAAAAGTAGAAGGTAGAAGATGAAGAACTCAAGAGTAACACAAGGCTTAAAAAAAATTCAAAAGTTTTGTCCTAAAAGCTATTTGCTCCCTCATAAGAACACTTTAAGAACACTCTCTAAAAATACTTCGAAGGATTTATTAAGCATTCTCTCATACTCATCATAGTGTTCTAAAGACGAGTATGTCATTAAATGTGTTCTAAACTATGTAGTTTGTTTTTTCATATTCACACATTACATCCAAACGAGCATGATGATTTCTATTTATAGAGTTCTTATCGATCATTTGATTTTCTATATCTACCAAACTCCCTTGGGAGTTAGAAATATGCACACAATAACGATAAAATATTATAGGTAATGATAATTAAATTCAAGATGTGTAACTCTTTTTACATATCAATTGGTGAATATTTGTAAGAGTTACAAAGCTTATCATCATCATTTCTTAAGAATTGTAACTCTACTATATATGTTAGAAAACATATTATGATCATCATTTCTCAAATTGTAACTCCACAATATATTTTACATTTGACAAAATAGCATTTATCATATAATTTATTTAATCAAAATATTATATTATTTGTTAAATAATATAACAATTACTTTAAGATTCTGTGTGTAAGGTGATCACAATGAACAATTCCCCCCTGCCCCCGAAATTATGGTGGTAGTCACCATTTTTCAAAATGTATTATTTTAAGTAAAAAAATATGTTCAATTAAACTACAATAAGATTTTATGTGGTGATATTTTATCTGTGGTGTACAGTGTATAATATTATTTATTAAATTATACTATATGAAGCCCCATTTTAAATTTAATCACACATAAAATATCATCTAATGTGATATTAAACAAGTTTTAGTATTAATTTTTTTCATCATTTTATTAATTTTAAATGATTTCATTTCTAATTAATAATACAAAAATTGAAAAGAAGAAGAAAACGATAAAAGCATTTGCGGTTTTATACTCTATCCAAAACAAGAAAAGAATGATAATAAAATAAAAACTTAAAGCCAGTATTTATTTTAGGATTTCGCGACAAAGTCACCACAATAACAATTTTTTCCTCGTAATTAGTGTTCAGCCTTTTCCTATATGACTATTTTTTAAAGTAGCAAAGTGTCAATAAAAGTAGAAAAATGTTTATGGAAGTCCACGTCGAGCTTATCCCATGAAGAAAATTAAAGATAAGATTTGGTATGCCTTTTCCAAATGTGGTCTTGACTCTTTCGCCAGAGAGTGCAAGAGTGCAACTTTAGCATCTCCCTTAACTTGTGCATTGTACAAAGGCTATTCAAGTATCTCAACAAATTAATTAGAAAGAAATAACGTATTAATTTTGCTATTGACAATTCTAAATGACTAACACTAAAACAATATCCCAAAAAAGAAAAAAAAAACAAGAAATTGATATAGAGATCTACCCACAACACCACCCACAATACTAAACTTACGCAACACGCCTTCGTAAGAAAGAAAAAAAAAACTTTACAAAAATACTTTGTGTTGATGCAACAATTTTGTCTTTCTAAATCGGGAGGTACTTGTTGTCAAACTCTGGTTCTCCGATCTCTCTTCGGCAATGAAGATGACTCCAATGATCGTCGAACCATCTGGGAGTACCTGCAAGAAAGAAACTCTGATGCTTAAGTCAGATTCTAATGCTTTCTTTAAATGATGTCATGTTATTTATAGGGTCAAAAATGAATATTAAGAAGTTAGTCGGTTAAGTCTACTCCGTGATTGGTTGAAGGAACGCTTTCAGATCTTTTAGGTATGCAGCAGACAGAGGCAAGGCCCGCCTCTGATTTGCAACCTCTGATTCTGGGTCCTCTGCCTGGGCTAAGACGCTCCGCTCTAATTTACCCAAAACAGAAAAATATTTGGGCCGAATATTTTTAGCCCAACAGATGCCCCTCGACCCGAGTTTTGAATGTGGTATGTTCATCAGACCGTTCAAATCTTGGGTCGACTCTTCGTCTTCAAAATTTTCGCCCAACGCCATTGCTTCCCTTCAATCGAGGATCACTGTGTAAACACAATCATAGTGAATCCTGAAAAATGTCATATCGAATTTATTGAGAACAAAATTACCGACCATTACACTCAATTGTGGCATTTCCTTTTTCATTTTTTTGTTCCAAATCATTTCATTCCATTCTCAAATCAACTACCTCTCATTTCGATTTCTTCAAAGAAAGACAGAGAAAAAACCCTAATTTAATTCGCCATTTCTCTTTTGTAGAAAATCAATCACTCGAATTTCTGCAACTGTGGCTTCACGTTCATCTCCCAAACCTGTAGACCGCAAAGGATACAAAGCTGCACTTGACTGCATATGTAAGTTGTTCGATATCCCAGACAATGTCGTAGTCCGAATGCTCACGGATTTTGAATTAAAAGAATGGCGGTTTAAGGACGTGGTGAAGCCTGGTGAGATCGCCACAAGTTTGAGGCACATTTAGTGGCTTCGGTTTCCTCTTCCTGCTCTATTGGTCCAGATAATTTCAAATTCTGAGGCTCACATTTCACAGTTCCTTCCAAACGCCATTCGATCCATAGTTGGGGCTCAGATGATTGGAGCTCTTAGGAACATCGACATCCAATCGGATGACATTTATGCATGCTTCACCAAGTCGACCAACAAGTCAATAGAAGGCAATCCCTGGAAGACCTTCTATCTTTCTCCCAAGAAGGACCATACAATTTTTACTGATTTCAGTAGTTCCAACATGAATTGGGATAAGTACTTCTTCACTGTCGAAGGCGCATGGTACCTCGAATTTTTGCCCAAGAAATTTTCCCCCTCGCTAGGGTTTTCATAAGAGGTGCGCCTTGTCTCTGCTTCGTTCTGCTTCTTCTTCTTCTTCTTATTCTTATGTGTATATTTTTTGTTTTAAAGAGACTGCCATTATGCCCCAGATTTTTCATGGCCTCAAGTCAGCATGAACCCTGAGAGGCAGAGTATGTTGGCAGAGAAGGGACTCATGCACGAGTCTAAAGAGATGGCCATTAGCATTAGGGGGGGGGGGGGGGTCATGAATCCCTACTTTATGTAAATTATGACTTGCCTCTGCTTCCTGGACCGAACTGTTCTAGGGGCCATGCGAGTCAGAACGTAGAAGGGCGACATGTCCCTCGCCAAAGTTATGACTGTATGTGCAAAGCAGTTGGGAGCATTCTTAAAAAGGTCTCCCCCTGTCTCCTCGACTCTTAAATTATCAAGGATTGAGTACGAAAGGGCGTGCTCTGAAACCTTTGCATCATGAGCCAAGCATCATGGGGTCCTTGAGAGCAAAAAGAGAGATGGATCTGAGCCACCCCACGTTGCAGAATCCTCCACAGACAAATTTTCTTTGGCTCGCAAATCCTCTCGTATACACGGGCTGTCCTCTCCGCCCTCCGCTGCTCTGCAAATCCAACCTCTTCAACAGGTGCCTTTGCTAAAGGATGCCCTGGGGAAGAGGAAGTCTCGGGAAGAGTCTTCTGATGAGGATTCAGACGATGGGAAATTTATTTCGTCCAAGGTTCGTATTCAGAGAGGGTCTGCTTCTGCCACCGAAGGCTCTTCTTTGACAATTCCTAAGCTTGCGCCTGGGAAATTGCCACTTGAGCAAGCTCTGACTCTACCTAAAATGCCTCTGGGGTCCGCCCTCGTTGCTCCACAAGCTAAGCCATCCCCTTCTTCCTCCGCACCAGGATCCTCTGTAGAAGAGGGCTTAAAAAACGACTTGCCCCCAGTGGCTCTGTCCTCTACAACATTCATATAACCAGACACGACAGCTCTCATACGGTTGCTTGATGACACACTAGTGGGGGTGAGATCTCCCAACGCCTTTCCTGGCTCTACAGAGGTGGTGAGTTCTATTTCTGCCTCGATTGGAGGATCTGACACCTACCCTACTATCAGGCATGGATCAGAGGGGAAACGTCTACCTCTGCTCCCATAAGAAACATTTTTAGAGGATGTTTTCGGGGGTGACTCGGAAACCACATGCATCCCTTCACGTCCAATAGATGCGAGCCAAGAAATCACCTTGGAAATTGTTCCTGTTCCTCAGAGGTCAGAAGCTGCTAAGGCTGTAAGAGGCCAAAGCTCGGGTGTCGATGCTTGCCCCACTTCTGCAGCAGTAGGGATGTAATGCCCCGAAATCCCTAATGCAGTTTAATGGCTGGATTAGTAGGCTGGGAGGGCCATAATTGTTTAATTATGCCATTAAATGATTATATGCATGTTTATGTGAATTATATTATAATATGATGTTAAATGCATGGATGTGGGTCCACGTTTGATTGTCAGGATGTTTTGGTAATTTGGCTTGTTGAGGGCATATTTGTGTATTTTGGTGCATATTGTGACTTATGCATGAGATCTCATTATTATGGAGATATATTCGAGCTATTCGACATGAGACGATCTTATATTGCAAATTAGCAGTTTTGTCATAACGGGGTCATTTATTGAGATATTGAGTAATGAGAATGTTTATTTGATGATAAATTGGGAGTTATTGAGATTTGGAGGAAATTCTGAGAGTTTTGATTATTTTGTCCCCGATGGTATTTTTGGGACCCCGAGCATTAGGTTTTATTTGAGGTTACTTAAGCCTGAAGTAGTTCGTCAGAAAGAACAGCACGTTAAAACACCCTTCTCTCTCTTCCCGTTAGTCTTGTTAACGTTTGTGGCAATTTCGAAGAAATCTTGAGTTCTAGGAGTTGGAATCAAGCGAGGATCAAGGCATATCGATCCTAGGAAAGATTAGAAGCTTCTTGACCGAAGGATTTAACGGAAAACAACCTAATCAAAGGTAATCTAAGCTTTATGTTTTGAGTTTTTAGAGTTTCTAAGCTTTGAATTGGATTTTGTGAATCGATGAGTCTTTGATTCGTTTGAACCTCGAGATTTGATGATTTTGGATCATTAGGATGTTTGGAAACTTTGATTTTTGGATTTGGAAGTGTTTAGGTATGTTTTTGGAAGGTTTAAAATGGAGAAAATCGAGGTTATGGCAGGTTCGCTGATGGGGGCCGCGGCCCTGTTCTTGGGCGCCGCAGCCCAAGCTTGAAAAAGAAGGAGGAGAAGTTTTGTCTGTGCTGAGTGTCGCGGCACTGAGTAGTGGGCACCGCGGCCCTTTCTCCTTGTAACGCCCTACTTCCTTAGAGCCGTTACTAAGTGAGTTTTTAAGACAAAACAGTGTGCAATGGACTCGCTAACCGAGGTTTTGAAACAAAAGTGTGACTAATTAAAAGTTAAGGCTGTAATCTTTGAAAATGCGTCATTTCATTAAAACTTCTATTATTAAACATTTGGGATCCCAAGATAAGGTTTGAAAACTATTTACATCTTGAAATAAGTTCACAGTTGATAAATCATAAAATCGTAGATTATTACAGCCATTTTCAAATAAACCCCCAACCAAAGCAGTCGGGCAGGCCAAACATGTACGCGCCGCTTCACGCTCTCCGTACTCATGGTTGGTTGATTCAGTCATTGCCCTTACCTGCAACACAGAGCACCCGTGAGCCGAAGCCCAGCAAGAAAACTCATGCAGAACATAACATATGCAATGTATACAGTTTATCATAACAGATAATCCACAAATAAACAAGTCAATCATTAGACTAAGCAAACACGGCCATGCCGCCCCAGGACCCTTACCAAAGCCCTGGGGTATCGGTTCTCACCGCGAGGATAACTCATGTATCCCTTGGGTCCCACCCTGAATATATATCATAACACATGTATCCACCGGGCCCCGCCCTGATTATAGCATCCCATGTGCTAGGTGTTACTTTCGGCCCACGGCCGCCCCGGCTTACGCCGTACTCGGCCCACGGCCGCCCCGGCTTACGCCGTACTCGGCCCACGGCCGCCCCGGCTTACGCCGTACTCGGCCCACGGCCGCCCCGGCTTACGCCGTACTCGGCCCACGGCCGCCCCGGCTTACGCCGTACTCGGCCCTTGCCGCTCATTTCATCATAATCACACGTATAGTACATTTGAAATAATCATTCACACACATCATGATTCATTTAAGGTTAAACATTTGCACATAATACAATCTGGGGCCATGCCCTAACCTCGGGTGTTATAGTTTTCTTACCTGCAGTCCGAGCCTCCTGATGCACTAGAGCCACGAGCACGGTCCTCAAGCACGAGCCTCACCAACAACCTAGTCACAACACACAAGAAACATCCCTCAATACTAATCAACCCAAAACCACTTCCCGGGACCAATCCCGCACTCTCGGGACCTCTAAAACCTTAAAACAACATCCCGGAGACATCCCCCGAAGCCCCGGAGCAAAGGCCTAAAATTGCCTAAAAATGCCATCCTGAAATTTGCCTTGTGCCGCGGCACAACTTTCTTGTGCCGCGGCACCCAGAAACCAGAGGCTCCCCGCCGCGGCAAGCAAAACCCGTGCCGCGGCACGCCCTCGCAGACCCAGAATTCTGGGTTTTTCCTTCGCGTTTTCCCGAGCTTCAACCTCTCCAAATCCTCCTAAACCAATACCTAAACCCCAAAACTCAAATCCAAACTTCATATGAACATTCTATCAACCTACAAACACTAGAATCAAGATCCAAAACACACTCATACCCAAAATTCAACCCTTGATTTCTAACTTCAGAAAAACTCAAACCAAGGCATGAAACTAACTCAAGCTTTAGATCCACAACTCAAAACAGAAATCAAACTTAAATATGCACAAGATCCTTACCTCAAATGGAGAATCCACTCAAAAGCTCCCTAGATCCTCCTCCCAAGTTCCCACTTCAGCCCTTCACCCTTCTTCTTCTTTTCTCTTCACTTGCCCTAGCTCTTCTTTCTCCCCCTCTTTCTTCTCTTCAATTTCTATCAATGCCACAAGTGACCCCAAATGCCCAAACCGTACCCCCTTAGATCACAGCTGAAATTTTCATAATCCCCTTGCCAAAAGACCAAATTACCCCTTCCTATTAATCTTTCCAATCTAAACCTTCAAGGGCACTTAAGTCATTACTCTTCTATTTCATTTCTACCATTTTCTTTCTAAAACTTGTTACTCACAGCAGTAACTAATGGTTACCCAGGTTACTAAATCTCCAATAACCATTACCCGCTAAACCTCAACTTAACCATAAAATCCCCGAGGTACCCCTAGGCTCCTCCCGAGCCGGGTACAAAATCCCGTTGTGACATCTAAGTTAACTAGCTCTCTAGGACCGTCTCGGCACGTGCATCACAATAAAACAACCACACCCACGTGGTACAATTCACAGAATACAATTATCACATATCAATACAGTTATGCCCAACATGGCCAAAATTACAATTATGCCCTTCTAACACGATCCGGGCCTACATGCATACTAGTAAACGTAGCCATGCATCTCAGTTAAACAAATAGCCAAATAACATGCTTTAAATCATAATCATGCATTTAATTCATAAAATCACACATAAATCCCAGCCTGCCCTCCTGGCACACTAATCAAGGCCCTTAAGCCTTATTAGCGAATTTGGGTCGTTACACTCCTGATGTGGCTGGGGGCCACGGCTCAAGGTTCTAGGGTCGCGGCTTAAGAAGGATTTTGAGGCCAATTGGGTGTTTCGATCATGGGAACTTAGTTTTAGGCCTTGGGATCGCTCCTACTATCCGAATTAGTGGGATTTGATGTCCCGGATGCTAGATCTTGGTTCGGGAACCTTTGTTATTCATTTTATTGATGGTGTCCCATATTTGGTTATGACTAGGTGACTGCTAAAGGACTTAAGGGTTGATCGTTCTCAAGGGTTGTTCCTTTATTCATTCTCACTCGAATCAGAGGTAAGAAAACTACACCCTATGTATATGACATGCATGATTGTTGTTGAGGCATGTTGGTTATTAAATGTGGACATTGATTGCATATTAAATGCTTAGCAACTCATGCTTACATGTGTACGGCACTGACTAGTCAGGGTCAGCATTGGTCGCGTATTACTAACCTGAGAGTCAGAAACGACATAAGCATCATGAACACAGGGTCGATAAAAGATTAGATCTAATCGATATTAGCGTTGAAAGACTCTAGGAGCATTAATGCTGGACCGCCCCTAAGGTCGATGAAAATTATAAGCGCTTGACTAGTCTAGGACTAGTTACTCAGAGCCAGAGCCAAAAGCCTAGGTGACTGCTTGTCACGTGGTTAGGGATCGGAATCCCATGGTTGTGACTCTATGGTCATGCGGTAGGTTATATTGGTGACCAGTTCATCGAGCACCTATCTTGATAAGCTAGTGAAAGGATCACTTATTTGTAACTGTCACATGGCTAATGGGAACGGAACACACTTTAGTGACTTTTCCAACTGTCACATGGCTAATGGATTGAATGTCCTGAATGATTATTACGATCATTGTTGATATTATATTCATGCAGCATTGTGTTTTGTTGCTGGGCTTTGGTTCATGGGTGCTATGTGGTGCAGGTAAAGGGAAAGAAAAGCTCACCCAGCCTTGAGTAGAGAGCTTAGGTGGTGATGTGTACATATGCAGCCGCTTGACCACCACAGCCAAGGAGTTCTCAAAGGAACTAAGGGGTTTACCCTATTTTTGCCGATTATGTCTGCGGGTTGTAAATTTAAACTGTAATGACTATTTTGAGTTGTAAATAACTTGTAAATGTTTTTATGGGCCCATGAACAGTTTTATGTTTTAAATAAAATATATCATTTCCTTTTGATTGATTTTTCCACCTTAGCCTGTTAATAATACCTAGAAGCACGTTTTTAACCAAAGAACTCGGGTAGCGAGTTAAATTCACAGTTCACAGTTCACTGTAGCTGTCCTGGGGTAACCAGGGCGTTACAAGGGATGTCCTCATGGGAGGTCATTATTGTGTCCCCAGAGACATTGAACAATTTTGACTCGCCCAACACCTTCCTAGAGCAACTGACGTCCTCTGTAGTGCGGACACCAGTGTTTTTGCCGAGTGAACTAGGTGAGGATGTTGGCGAAGGGTTGTTTGCTCATCCTTCGATGCCACAACTCCCCGAGATGGGATTAACTACGTTGGAATCTAATTGCCTCGTGGTGTCATCACTAGCAGGCAGGGAACTGGTTGCCTTCGATGCTTCTGTTACTGCGTTAGTAGGGATAAAAGCAATTGGTAGAGCAGAGGGGTTGCCAGAGTTTGTGACCACCACGTCAATCGAGGTGATGGAAGAGATGCTGCGCATTAGTAGGCTGCATCTTCCTGTTGAAGCGGTTGGGTCGCTGAGTGGTCAGGGTGATTTGATGCAACAAGTGTCCAATCATATATGGATGGTGAGTTCCACTTGCTAGAATATTTGTGTGAATACCCTGTATGTGTTATGATTTTTGCCATGTATTGTGTGTTGCGTTGATGTTTGACAAATGTATTGAATTTCTGTAGAGCTATGTATGTGCGTCTGTTGCTAGGAGGGAATATGCAGCGCCTGTTCAGAACAGCTCTAAGATGGCTGAACAGGCGGCCATGCTCGAGGAGGAACGTGGAGGGAGAATGGTGGCCGAAGCTAACCGCGACGTGCTTGCAGAGGCTGTAAAAAAGCTAGAAGTAGAGCTGGCAGAGGTGAAGGAGAAATTGCCATGCACTGAGGCAAAGTTGATAGGGTCTATAGAACTAAAGATGGAGTGTGACAAGCTGATGGAAAATTTAGTGACGATGACCAACAATTGGATGGAGAAGAGCCAGTTCTGCGTGGAGCATGAGAATTGGATGGAGATGCTGGATAACATTATCACTGATTTGCAGGAAGATATGGTGTCTTTACAAACAGATAAGGAGTTGTGGGAGAAGGAGAGGAAGGAGTTGCAATGGAAGATGGAGGGGACGGAGATGAACGTTGCAAATGTCTAGAAGTAGAAGCTGGAGGCAGAGCTTCGGCTAAACGCTAAGTTGAAGGAGAAAGAGGAGGCCATAGCCAAAAGTGAGCGACAGTTGAAAGAAATGGCTGAGGTATGTAATGTAGAGACTGTCATGATGATGGTATGGTTGAAATTCGTGTTTTATGTATTAAGTGTTCGACCTATTTGTTTTGCACAAGATGGAAGAGGCACGAGGCAACGCATTAGAGATTGTGAAATTACTGAACGTAAGTTTGTAAGAATTGCCGAAGTGGATACTGCAAAGTATTTGGATCTTGCGTTGTGGGATAAGAAGCAGACCCCAGAGGAGAAATGGGCTAAGCTGGAGATGTATTGTAAAAGTATAGACGTGAAGGTTGGAGAATATGACGTCGATCAGTACCTCAGTGACCTTAGGGATCTGCAAATCAACTACCCAGTGCAGCATTTGGAGAAATTAAGGCAAAAGGGTGATGCCCTGGGTTCGATCTATACTGCAATTGGGGAACCTGCCGAAGAAGACGATATTGCAGGGCAGGTGGCTTCTGTCTTGGGTACTGTTGCCATTACAGAGGCTGCTGGAGAGACATCTGCACAGATCGTAGCAGAAAAAGAGACAGACAGAGCGTCGATACTAGCGATGAAAGCAATGTCGAGGAGTGAAAGAGGTGTTGTAGAAAGGTGGACATAGCTTTTTTATGTTGTACATCTGTGTTTATCCTCCTCTCTATCATTTTTGGATAATGGTAGTGGTAATGATGTGCATAGTATAAAGACAATGTACATTGCATATGTAGAATTGTATCGTATATAAAAATTCATTGTGTTTTGTGCTTTTTATTGTTGAATTTGTCTGTTTGATATTATGATAATGATAATATTGCAGCTGGTGAGGTTCAATTGATGTGTGTTGATGAGGGGCTTCACAGACCCTTTAGGCCTCTGCATAAGAGATATAGGAGAAACCTATATAGATGGTGGAAGAGAATGCCCAGTTAAGTGTGGAGTTAGTTATGGGTGCATAGTTTTAAGGCGTTGAATGGTTATGATGATATTTCCATTTCAGGTGAACATCGTGATTGGGTAAACATGTCATTTCTGAGGTGGATCTTTGATAAGCCATAGTGGCTGTACTCAACGTGGGCATTAAATGAGTTATTGAGAAGTAGAATTCCATACTACATATCGTGCGAGCAATATGGAATAGGTCATCCAAAGCTAGAGAGTGCGATGGCGGAGTATGTACGTCGTATTGAGTGGGATTAGCCAGTAGCAGAAGTTGTATGTAACAAGTAACGTTATGTGTCTCAAACAAAAATGACGATGAATTATGTAAATAACTGTAAAATGATATTTAACAGAATGTATTTTATAAATAAAATTGATCTTTCGATAAGTTATTGATTTACAAAACTTGTGTTCATTATTCTTGCAATCGTTGAGAGAGTTGAGTGTGTTGTTCTTGTGTCCATTGAGAGAGTTGAGTGTGTTGTTCTCTCCTTAGAACTAAGTCATCCCCTTGAGTGCGTGAAAGAGCAAGTTAGATGCTCTACCATTTGCGAGAGGAGGCCACGTGGCTGAGCTTGGACGCAGAACACAACATGCGGGGCTGGGCGCCGAGGCAGAGTAAAGAGTGGCAGAGCCTGAGATTGCTCATCTTTCCATTGCACTCATAGCTTGGTTTATTAGGTGCCTTTTGCTGAGATAAGCTCCCCAAAGATTGGGGTGGGCCATCAAACCCAATAGAGGCAGCCAGCGAGTAAGACGTGGGTATGAGTGCTGGGAAAGTTCTTCCCATTCTTGGATTGCCAAACCAGTTACTTCGTAACTGAGGCAGAGCCAAAGTGGGGTGTCCGATGGTTCTACTATAGTAGTCAGGGCGGATTAGACCACATGGGTGGGGCTCCTCTGTTTGCTCGACCCAATGGGACTCCTCTGTTTGTACAACAAAGTAAGAGGACAGGGTAGATGGTGAATATTACCCTGGCCAGACAGCCAAACTCGCATAGTCAGGTCAGATTAGACTGCGAAATGGCTGGTCCTAGCTCCCCGTTGTTTTAGTCAGGTCAGATTAGAACACATTTGGTTTCATAATGTGATTCCTGATGTGGAACACATTTCGCAGATGCCCCGAGTGAAGTATAATGAATCATTGTTTAAAGGTTGGCTAGGCGAAATTGTAAGCCTTTACTCGTAAGAGAAATAGTCGAGTGATGGATACATCATTCCTCTGCGTGTGTTTCATGTGTTTAATTGATCATCATAAGTCCATATTTATATTGGACGTGGTAGGTGGGGTGTAGTGCGCGTGAATAATGTTTTAACCTATATAGGTAGGTAAGAATATATTAAAGTATGCATGTAATAGTAGCTCCTAGTGCAGAGCAAGTAGTGTGGCAGTGTTCACATGCGCGTACTATTTATGGTGCATCAGGAGATATACCTTATGCAGATTTTCCTCAAAAAATGTTGACTAAGTATTATAGAGTAATGTAAGAAAGGAAAGTTGCATTATTACTTTTGAATTTTGGAGTGCATACAACTTTTAACAGTAGTAATGTTTTAAAGACATTGAATTCCAAGTACGTGGTACATTTTTGCCACTATGTATGCTCTTCAGAGTGTAAGATCCTCGCCCCAACACCTCTCAGTTAGGCTCTAGCTTCTTTTGATTTCCAGTAACTTTATGCAGAACCCAATCTCCTTTCTTAAATGAGCGTGAGTGGATCCTCTTGTTGTAATAGTGTTGTTGACGTGGTTCTTCGCCAACAGGTATTTAAGAAAAGAAGAGAAAGGGATTAGTGCTTAGTTTGAACCGAAATAGATAAATGATCTTAGAAATGAAATGGTGACTCAAAATACATTTTTTAAGTGGTTCAAAGGTTAAAATCCTTCTACTCCACTAGTCAGTATTATTGCTATATACTGGATATTTGATTACAGGGTCTTTCTTACAATATAGAATCCAACCCGTTATAACTCCCAGGGTCTCCATATTTATAGGAGAAGGCACCTGGGAGTTGGTAAGAAGGTCATCCCGTGACCTTCTTACCTATCATGTCAACTCTGTGACATTCATGATTAATTCCTAAACCTGACACATAAGTGTGGTCAAATCAATAGATAAGGGGATAATGGGCCGCACGGCCCAAACCAGTCGTGGGTGTCTGAATACGCACATTCCTACTGCGTGTCCAAGAAGTCAGGGGTGTATCAGACACGTGATGTCTGATATATGCACGTTTACCTTGCGTGATTGACTTTATAGAAGGTCACAGCCTTCAACTCCAACTCGTACCACGAGCTGGATGCTTCCCCGACTTGTGGTCTTCAGAGCCCAGGCTCAGTCCTTAAGCAATCTTGGCGAACCCTTAGGTTACCTCGAGCTAAGGAGGTAGGACCTTACGATGGCAGCTCCGGTCATGGGGATGCTCACGTGGTAGTCCTGATTAGGCCGTATCTTAGCTCGCTAATCAGCCCGTGGGAGAATCAGGGCGTACATCTGCCCCCCAAGCCTCTGCTCGTGGTACACGACGTCATGTAGGGCCACAGTAGGGGCTTTTAGGCTTCCCCCTGAACTCTTCATATTCCACATTCTACGCACGTGCCGAATACGTGGAACATCGTGGTTGGTGACGGTACGTCTTCCGAGAACCGCATTTAATGGCCTAGCCTATGCCCAGCCGTCGTTTCATATTTCGAGTGGAGGGCCTTGGATCCCACATCAGGGCTATCCAACGACCCTCTTCACGTGATCCTTCACGCATATAAAAAGGGGTGGCCACCTTACGCACGGGCCACCCGTTCATTTGAAATTTTTCAAAAATTTTCCTCTTCTTCTCTCTTCATCTTCAAGAGAAAAAACCCTCTTGTTCCCGACCGCCATTCCTAACATTCAAGAAGTTCAGGCGCAAAGACTCCTTCGAAGCCTTGGAACCAACTTGTAGAGTCCAAGAACTTTACTTAGCTAATTGTTTAGTAGTATTATAGTATGTTTAGTGTTATCATTGTTACTTTGGATTTTTGGTTCAGACCGGGAGTTATTTGGACACTCATAGTAGTACTTATAGATTTTCTAAGTTTAACCTATAGTTTAAGAATATTAAGTGTAACCTAAGGTTTGATTAATGTGTCTGATATTAAGGAATATATTATTATATTATAAGGTTTAGACATCAACCAATAGGATTTTAAGCACATGTTTTGAATGGTAATTAAGGATTTAGTATTTTTGAGGATTAAATTAAATAAGGGTAAAAGTTTGAATGTATAGGGTCAGTCAGCAGCTTTGAGCACGTTGAGGGCTTAGTCAAGGCTGTTTACTCCATTCAAACTCAGCTAAAAATGTGTAAATTCGTGTTTAAATATTCAGTGTATGCCGATATATCGCAGCTATAGGGGGCGATATGTCGCAGCACGTAGATACGGAAAACACGAATCGATGCACGGTCGCCTCGGGAACAAAGGTCCAGGCGATATATCGCCTATAGGGGGCGATATATCGCCTCCACCAGCATGAATTCAAATACATTTGAATTCTTTTCCCTTCAGCCATTCAAACTCCTTCAACAGTCCAGCATCTTCTGAACGAGTCTTCAGCCTCTGCTGAACGATTATTCAAATGATTTTCACCTAAAAAGCCATTATTTTTATTCAAGTAAAATCAAGATATTTTCATTCCCAAACTCTATAAATAGGACCTAGTACCCAGCCATTATTCACCATTTGCTCTAAGTTCAGAGGCTGCTAGTGTTAAGTGAGTGAGAGAGTGTAAACACTTGGTTTGGGGAAAAACTATAAGCTTAAACATCATAAGCTTATCAAACACTTGGGAAGTAAGTGAGTGCTATAGTATTTCGGTGGATGTTAGATTGATCTTGCAATCTTTGAGGTAAACCCAAAACTCTAGTCCTTTCTGTATTCTATGTTATTTCTTTTCTCAAAACCTTCTACTCAGTCCCCTAACCTTATTCTTATTTTTGGTTAGGGAATCCAAGTTCTTAAGCACTTAAGTGGTGGTAAGCATATTTTCGTTTAATGGTTTAGTCTTCCTATTCTCTTTCATTTCATCTCCTTTCTTTAGACTCACCCTTGTTCATTGTGGTTTTAGGAGTGTTCCAAAAGTCCTAACTCAGTCCATTTTATCCCGGTAACTTTGGTAAGGAAAATAGGCTAGAATTAATATGTTATGTGCTTATGTTATCTATATGTTTATGTTATTAAAAGTGTTATGATATGTATATGTGTATGTAGGCTTGGGCATATGACCCATATGACTAACAAGACCCCAAATGGGTTATGGGCATATGACCTACTTAGCTAGTAGGACCCCATTAACCCCATGGGCATATGCTTGTTTAGTCTATGGGACCCCAAGTAATAATGGCCATTATAATAAGTGTATGTTATATGTATTATGTTAAGTCTTTATGTTTTCTTATGAAATTGTGTATATGACTATGTGTTAGGTTTTTCCTTGCTGGGCATTAGGCTCACTCCTTTCTGTTTATGTGCAGGAAAATAAGCTTAGAGGCGGTAAGATTCGTGATGCTTGGGAGGATGTGTATCGATGATGAATGGAGTCAAGGGGCCGAGCGTTATCGATTCGAGGATGTAGTCTCCTTTTATGTTTTTTATGGTTTTACATGTATTTTCCGCATTATTATGTAATGTCTTTTATTTTAAATCTTATTTTGTTTTAAAGACAATGGGATCCCAAAATCCTTCTTAGTATTCTGTTTCTTTGTAAATAACTCTTATTTTCAAGTTACTCAATAAATTATGGTATTTTCGTAAAATGTAAGTTTTTATGTATAGTTTCGATAATGGTCCAATTAGTCTAGATTAGTGGGTCATTACAGTTGGTATCAGAGAAAACGGTTCCTTCGCATGAAGTTCTCCTCGATACACATGCTCAAAGCTCCGAATCGGACCGCCAAGTAAGTGTTTAAGTTACAAGTTACAAGTTACTTTGTCTATGTGTATAGCTAACAACTTTAGTGTTTATGTTTCAGTTAAAAATGAATGGAGCTTTAACCTACCAAGATATCCGAGCCATTAAGGCCTTAAAAAGAATAAGGGAGCCAAGAAACACCGTAGGAGCCTTAGAAAGGATTACACGAAGGTTGCTTTTGTTTCACCAAGCAATAGGTGGCCTTCAAGAGGCTAAACAAATAATGCTAAGATCAACAGAACAATATGTATTAGTGATTAGGTTGTTTAAAGATTTCCATCCTGTAATAGCAGCCTTAGAAGAAATATGGGAAGAAATGAATGATGAGGATGAATCACCATTAGCAATGAGATACTATTTCCTCTTAGTTAGGTTCACCGCAAAATTTGAATTTCAATTCACCAAGGAGCAAAAGAATAGGATTCTCACAAACCTTCCTAGAGGGCATTTTGATGCTCATGATAATGATGACTATGAGGCTATAGATGATGATATGTTAGATGACGGATCGGATGTAGAAGATCCCGATTTTTAGATTAGTAGTTTTTATTTGTTTTATTTACTTTTATGTTATGATTGTAATAAGTGAAATTGTTTTCCAAATGAATAAACATGCTATTTGAATATCATGTGTGAGTTTGAAATTTTTTTCACAATCATAATAAATACTAAATAAAATGAATAATGACTGAGTTCGGTGAGGGTGGATACGAATCAATGAACCTGGTTTCCTTGTTGAGAGTTAGGGGGCCTTAGTAGTGGGAACGATTTTACTGATCCCAGCCCTCCCTCAATATGGTTAACTTTGGAACAAAGATAAGTTTCGAGCCTGAGAATTAAGTCATATAGGATGATTAGAAACACACTTAGAAAATAAATATGACTTGTTTTTCTAAGTATAGAAACCCACTCTAATAATAAATAAAGACCTATATAATTTTTCATAAAAAGTCATAATAAATAGGTCCGAGATATGTTTGTTTTAGAATAAGTTTTTGCCTTAGAGCCTATTAGGAAAAAGTTCTAACATGTTTCTTTTAACTGTTAGAACTCTGCTACGATGTCTCTCCGAAGATCTGCTCGCACCAACGGGAACGCTTCCAACGATGTTCCAGCGACCAATGCGGTCCCTACCGTTCGCCGAAGGAGAGTACGTGTTACTGCTCGCCGCAACGCACCGGCACAGCCAGCTGACAACACTGCAGAGATTGCCAGACTACGACAGCAAGTCGAGGAACTTCTGCAGCAACAACGCCAACAGGCTCAATCTCAGCCTCAGCCTCCGCCACAGCCGCAGCCGCAGCCCCAGCCAATGGCCCCAGCACCCCAACAAGTTGGTCCGTATGGGGGATGGCCTATGACGAACTACGCTCCTTATCCTGTTCAGCACATGGAGCCAGTGTACGAGAGGTTCCGCAAGCAGCACGCTCCGAACTTCGAAGGGACTACGGACCCCTTTGAAGCAGAAGAATGGCTAAGGAATGTGGAGCCGATCCTAGCCCACATGAACCTTAGTAATGCAGACCGCATAACCTGCGTCTCATCTTTGCTCAAGAAAGATGCCAGGATATGGTGGGACTTGGTCCAGCAATCCCACGATGCTGCCACCATGACGTGGACCCGATTTGTGGAGCTCTTCCACAAGAAGTACTACAATTCAGCAGTGCTTGCTACGAGAGTTGAGGAGTTCACCAATCTGAAGCAAGGGAATTTAACAGTGGCGGAATATGCTCGTCAGTTCGATCGCTTAGCGAAGTTCGCAGCAGAGTTGGTTCCAACCGACTATCTAAGGGTGAACAAGTTTGTTAGAGGACTTCGCCCGAAGATCGAGATGGGGGTTAAACTAGCAAACCCGGGAAACACTTCATATGCCGACGTTCTTGAGACGGCAATTGAAGTAGAAAGGTTGCAAGCCAACGTGAGCAAAGAAGAAGCCAGCAAGCCGGAACCTAGGCAGCAGAGCCAACCTCAGGCCAGTCGGAACAACAATCAGTCCAGCAACAGTCAGTCCAACAACAACGGTAACGGACAGAAGAGAAGGCATCCTGACAACAAGCAAGCCGACAACAATAAAAGGGCACGACCAAGTAATGGGGGAAATAGGTCGGGCTACGTGGAATACCCGCCATGTGCCAAATGTCAGAAGAAGCACCCCGGAGGATGCCGTGCCAACACCAAGGAGTGTTTCAACTGTGGTCAAGAAGGGCATCGTAAAAGAGACTGTCCTCAGCAAAAGCCGGAAGGAAAGAAGGACGAAAAGATGGTTCCTGCTCGGGTTTTTGCTTTAACCCAAGGAGAGGCGGATGCTAGCAACAAGGTGGTCACAGGTCAGGTTTCCATCCTCAATAAATTATGTCATGTATTATTTGATTCGGGAGCCACCCATTCGTATATTTCGTTAGGAATGATAGATAAACTAGACAAACCTAGTGAAAGATTTAGAACTAGGTTTGCAACCGAGTTGCCTTCGGGCAAAGTAGTTCTATCATCCCGAATTGTACGAGGCGTACCAATCAAGATTGAGGACAAGGAACTAGAAGGAGACCTGATAGAGCTGGTGATCAAAGACTTCGACGTCATACTAGGCATGGATTGGCTAGCACGGCATGGCGCAACGATCGACTGCAGACGCAAGAAGGTGACATTCGATACTCCTGACGGCCAGAAACTGTGCTTCATGGGACAAGCTTCAGGACTACGCACACCGTTAGTATCATCTCTCAAAGCTCAGAGAATGATGGAGAAAGGATGTCAAGCATTCTTAGCCAACATCACGAATGTGGAGAAGGAGACATCACTCAAAGTTGGAGATGTTCGAGTCATACAAGAATTTCCAGAAGTTTTCCCCGATGACTTGCCAGGATTGCCGCCAACTAGAGAAATAGACTTCACGATAGAATTAGTACCGGGCACCGAGCCTATCTCTAAGGCACCATACCGGATGGCACCTACGGAACTCAAGGAGTTAAAGACGCAGCTACAAGAACTCCTAGACTTGGGTTTCATTAGGCCAAGCCATTCACCATGGGGAGCTCCGGTACTATTCGTGAAAAAGAAGGACGGAAGTATGCGCATGTGCATAGACTACCGTGAGCTGAATAAAGTAACGATTAAGAACAAATACCCGCTACCTCGGATTGATGATTTGTTTGATCAACTCCGAGGCGCGACTGTATTCTCTAAGATCGATTTACGGTCCGGGTATCATCAGCTCAAGGTAAAGGGGGAAGATATTCCTAAGACAGCCTTTAGGACTCGTTATGGACATTACGAGTTCTTGGTTATGTCTTTTGGTCTTACTAACGCGCCAGCCGCGTTTATGGACTTAATGAATAGGGTCTTCAAGGACTACTTGGATAAATCCGTCGTTGTGTTCATCGACGACATTTTAATTTACTCCAAGGATGAAGTGGAGCACGAGGAACACTTGAGGATAATTTTGACGCGATTGAAGGAGCACCAACTCTACGCGAAGTTCAAGAAATGCGAGTTTTGGCTCTCACAAGTGGCGTTCCTCGGGCACATCATATCGAAAGACGGAGTTGCAGTAGATCCATCGAAGGTAGAGGCCGTGAAAGATTGGCCTAGACCAAAGAACGCGTCGGAAGTAAGAAGCTTCTTAGGGCTAGCAGGTTACTATAGAAAGTTTGTAGAGGGCTTTTCTAAAATAGCCACTCCACTCACCAACCTGACCCGGAAGCAACAAAAGTTTAACTGGAATGATAAGTGTGAGGAAAGCTTCCAGTTGCTTAAGGATAAGCTTTGCTCAACACCAGTACTTAGTGTCCCAACACCCAACGACAAGTTCGTTGTCTACTGTGATGCATCAAAGTTAGGATTGGGATGCGTACTGATGCAAAATGACAAGGTGATAGCCTACGCGTCACGTCAGTTAAAGGAGTATGAACAACGCTATCCAACTCACGATATGGAGTTGGCAGCGGTGGTCTTTGCGTTAAAAATCTGGCGCCATTATCTTTACGGAGAACAGTGCGAGATTTATACGGACCACAAAAGTTTAAAATACTTCTTTACTCAGAAGGAGCTTAACATGAGGCAGCGCCGGTGGTTGGAATTAGTAAAGGATTACGACTGCGAAATCCTATACCACCCGGGGAAGGCAAACGTAGTTGCCGATGCACTTAGCCGAAAAAGTTATGGGAACTTAGCAGCCTTATCCGGAATAGAAAAGCCACTGCAACAGGAGTTTATCAGTGCCGGAATAGAAGTGGTTGTAGGCAAGTTGGCTAACTTGTCTATCCAATCGAATCTGCTAGAAGACATACGGAATGGTCAGAGACATGATGATTCACTAGCAACGCACATGGATGCAGTCAGAGAAGGCAAGACTACAGATTTCTCAATATCCAGTCAAGGTTTATTGAGATATAAGGATCGGGTATGCGTGCCAGGCGATCAAAGTATTAAGAAGACGATCCTAGAAGAAGCGCACAGCACCCCATACTCGGTTCATCCAGGGTCTACCAAGATGACTCATGACATCAAGGCAGTCTATTGGTGGCCAGGGATGAAGAAGGACATAGCGGAGTATGTATCTAAGTGTCTGGTATGCCAGCAAGTGAAGGCGGAGCATCAGCGGCCTGCTGGATTATTGCAACCGCTTAGCATACCGGAATGGAAGTGGGACGATATAGCCATGGACTTCGTGACGGGTCTGCCAAAGACAAATAAGCAGCATGATTCTGCTTGGATAGTCATAGATAGACTAACCAAGTCGGCTCATTTTCTGCCTGTTAAGACTTCTTATACGGCAGACCAATATGCAGACATCTACATCCAAGAGATTGTACGATTGCATGGAATCCCCAAGACGATAGTATCAGATAGAGGATCAGTGTTTACGTCAAGATTTTGGAGAAGCTTACAGCAAGCCATGGGTACTAAGTTAAGTCTTAGTACAGCTTTCCATCCTCAGACAGATGGGCAGTCAGAGAGTACGATTCAGATTTTAGAGGATATGCTACGCGCATGTGTACTTGACTTCGGAGGATCGTGGAACAAGTACTTACCGCTGATCGAGTTCTCGTACAACAATAGCTACCAGTCGACGATCGAGATGGCACCTTATGAGTTGCTATATGGAAGAAGGTGCCGATCACCGTTGCACTGGGACGAGGTAGGAGAAAGGCAGCTTCTAGGGCCCGAAGCTGTTAGGCAAGCTCAAGAAGCAGTAACGCTTATTAGACATCGTATGCTTGCTGCTCAAAGCCGACAGAAAAGCTATGCAGATACCAAGAGACGCGATGTGGAGTTCCAAGTTGGAGATCAAGTCTTCCTGAAGATATCTCCTATGAAGGGTGTCAAGCGGTTCGGGAAGAAAGGCAAGCTCAGTCCCCGATTCTTAGGTCCTTTTGAGATATTGGACAAAGTGGGACCAGTTGCGTATAGACTAGCCCTACCGCCAGCACTAGCCGATAGTCACAACGTCTTCCACATCTCGATGTTACGCAAGTATGTGTCAGACCCATCTCACGTCCTCAAGTACGATACCATAGCACTCCAGAAAGACTTAAGTTACGAGGAACGACCGGTTAGCATCCTAGATAGGGGGATGAAGCAGTTACGGTCCAAGAGCTTTCCTATAGTTAAAGTCCTATGGAGCAATAGTTCTGAACGCGAGGCAACGTGGGAGTTGGAAGAGGACATGCAGAGCCGGTATCCGGAGTTATTTGGTAAGTAAATTTCGAGGACGAAATTCTTTTTAGTAGGGGAGAATTGTAGAGTCCAAGAACTTTACTTAGCTAATTGTTTAGTAGTATTATAGTATGTTTAGTGTTATCATTGTTACTTTGGATTTTTGGTTCAGACCGGGAGTTATTTGGACACTCATAGTAGTACTTATAGATTTTCTAAGTTTAACCTATAGTTTAAGAATATTAAGTATAACCTAAGGTTTGATTAATGTGTCTGATATTAAGGAATATATTATTATATTATAAGGTTTAGACATCAACCAATAGGATTTTAAGCACATGTTTTGAATGGTAATTAAGGATTTAGTATTTTTGAGGATTAAATTAAATAAGGGTAAAAGTTTGAATGTATAGGGTCAGTCAGCAGCTTTGAGCACGTTGAGGGCTTAGTCAAGGCTGTTTACTCCATTCAAACTCAGCTAAAAATGTGTAAATTCGTGTTTAAATATTCAGTGTATGCCGATATATCGCAGCTATAGGGGGCGATATGTCGCAGCACGTAGATACGGAAAACACGAATCGATGCACGGTCGCCTCGGGAACAAAGGTCCAGGCGATATATCGCCTATAGGGGGCGATATATCGCCTCCACCAGCATGAATTCAAATACATTTGAATTCTTTTCCCTTCAGCCATTCAAACTCCTTCAACAGTCCAGCATCTTCTGAACGAGTCTTCAGCCTCTGCTGAACGATTATTCAAATGATTTTCACCTAAAAAGCCATTATTTTTATTCAAGTAAAATCAAGATATTTTCATTCCCAAACTCTATAAATAGGACCTAGTACCCAGCCATTATTCACCATTTGCTCTAAGTTCAGAGGCTGCTAGTGTTAAGTGAGTGAGAGAGTGTAAACACTTGGTTTGGGGAAAAACTATAAGCTTAAACATCATAAGCTTATCAAACACTTGGGAAGTAAGTGAGTGCTATAGTATTTCGGTGGATGTTAGATTGATCTTGCAATCTTTGAGGTAAACCCAAAACTCTAGTCCTTTCTGTATTCTATGTTATTTCTTTTCTCAAAACCTTCTACTCAGTCCCCTAACCTTATTCTTATTTTTGGTTAGGGAATCCAAGTTCTTAAGCACTTAAGTGGTGGTAAGCATATTTTCGTTTAATGGTTTAGTCTTCCTATTCTCTTTCATTTCATCTCCTTTCTTTAGACTCACCCTTGTTCATTGTGGTTTTAGGAGTGTTCCAAAAGTCCTAACTCAGTCCATTTTATCCCGGTAACTTTGGTAAGGAAAATAGGCTAGAATTAATATGTTATGTGCTTATGTTATCTATATGTTTATGTTATTAAAAGTGTTATGATATGTATATGTGTATGTAGGCTTGGGCATATGACCCATATGACTAACAAGACCCCAAATGGGTTATGGGCATATGACCTACTTAGCTAGTAGGACCCCATTAACCCCATGGGCATATGCTTGTTTAGTCTATGGGACCCCAAGTAATAATGGCCATTATAATAAGTGTATGTTATATGTATTATGTTAAGTCTTTATGTTTTCTTATGAAATTGTGTATATGACTATGTGTTAGGTTTTTCCTTGCTGGGCATTAGGCTCACTCCTTTCTGTTTATGTGCAGGAAAATAAGCTTAGAGGCGGTAAGATTCGTGATGCTTGGGAGGATGTGTATCGATGATGAATGGAGTCAAGGGGCCGAGCGTTATCGATTCGAGGATGTAGTCTCCTTTTATGTTTTTTATGGTTTTACATGTATTTTCCGCATTATTATGTAATGTCTTTTATTTTAAATCTTATTTTGTTTTAAAGACAATGGGATCCCAAAATCCTTCTTAGTATTCTGTTTCTTTGTAAATAACTCTTATTTTCAAGTTACTCAATAAATTATGGTATTTTCGTAAAATGTAAGTTTTTATGTATAGTTTCGATAATGGTCCAATTAGTCTAGATTAGTGGGTCATTACACAACTGCTCCGACGAAGCCCCAACCCAGGCGATATCCTCATCCACTTCCCAGCCAAACACTCTGTAAGTCTCCTGACTATGCATGTTTCGAAATTATTTTTTACTGTAGCTTAGGTAAATATTTACTGTAGCCACATGCAAGGGTTTGTTGGGTTTTGTGGGAATGAAGGGTGAAAGCCTTTTAGGTTAGGGTATCTTTGCAGTAGAAAACCGTTTAGGAGCATGTGTTAGGAACGAGTTTCCTAATACGCAGCGGAAAGGTGGTGTGGTTGGCCCAGTGTACAACAAAATTTTTTGTAACATATTTAAACTACCTTTAAATATGCGGATCCATTAATATACATACATTAATCATAAACAAGATACTAATAGAAATCATACCTCTTGAAGCCTATCAAGTGTCCTTGCTATCTTTTCGTATATAGAACGATCTTCCTATCCAAGCCGCTCCCACGTACTCACACTAAGATCTTCCAAAGCGTTCTCTACACCTCAAGAAATGTGTGGGCACTTAGAGAATGAAGGATAGTTTATTTTTGATTCTTCTTGATGTACTCAACTCATGAGATCAAGAGAATAGGCCTGAGAATTGGTTCTTTATTTTCAGGGAGAGAGAAAACTATCGTTCTATTTTTCACAGAGCGAATGTTCTGAGTTGTCTTGCACTCACTTCTCTTATTTTGAATAAATAATCTGATCAGTCTCACTTAACAGAAAATATTCAAAATTTAAAAAATAAATTTGTAACCATTTTACAATATAATTTTTAATTAATTAATTATTCCATTAATGAAAAAATCCAAAAAAAAAAACAATTTTTTGAATTATCCATTAATTAATTAATTAAACAAATAAAATTGAAAATCCCATCCCTGAAAATGCCAGCCCTTACACGCCACACACAGTCCTGGACTGTGTGTGAACGTGTAGCTTCCTAATTTCTAGGGATATTGGTTTTTTAAATTTTATTTATTCAAATTTCTTTGTCAGATAAGATCTAACAACCTGATAGCTAATTCAAATTAATTATCTTTTTAATTAATTATCAAATATAATTAATTATTTGAATAAATATCAATCTTTTAAATTCAAATCCAATTTGAACTTATCAGATTATTTTCTCCCACTCAAATAAAGATATTTAATTAATTCTACTAATTAATTAAACCCAAATTTTCGAAAATAAATATTTAATTAATCATAATTTCGAAATTACAATTAATTAATTATTTAATTAAATTTCGAAATTAAATTTAATTATTTAATATAATTTCAAAAATTATATAATAATTAAATATTAATTAATTTTGTTAACTACAACTAATTTGTAATTAATTAATTAATCACTATTATCGTATAATTGCATATTTGGCCTGAAGAACAAATTTCTTCCTAAATATGTCTTTAAACTATTTTCCCTTCATATCAACTCTTACCTCGAACAGTGTTGATAAAGCCGCTATGGGGACCTATGGACCTATAATTCCAAGCTCCAATAAATTTGAGATTATTAATTAAACTCTTTAATTAAATAATCTTAATTTATTAATCTCATGATTATTCCACTATAAATATGAGACTGCACTCTTGTAATTATAGACATTTCATTTACTGAGTACTTTATAATCATAAAGCGTCCATTGATATAATCATTGCATACAACTTGACCCTCTAATAATGGTTCATAATTAATCGGGAATAAAATTACCGTTTTACCCTTTTAATTATCTCTTGTTTCCTTAAGTACCATTGACTCTACTAGTGAAGGTTAATTCATAACTAAATTATGAATTTGAGCTCAATAACCTTTCAGTCCCAAAAGTCAACCCTTAAGAGAACCATCATTCAATCTCTTGCGAGAAGGTATAGATTCCATATCTGTATACTATGTCCCCAGCCATCTATATTAATGAGTTCCCAAAAAAAAAGGTTTTTAGCCTGATCATTCTGACAGACCCTAACAAGTGAATCAAAGAACTCATATAACATAAACAGGAGTTCATAGTAACTTCAGGATTAAGATCTATTTGTATATGATCATCAGTTGATATATTTAATTAATACTTCGAAACGGTATTTAACTAAGTATTAATAAACATATCTGGTCCAGTTCTATATATTCTCAAATATATAAAGCACCTCCACTAAAGTGTCCTTCCACACTAGTGATCCGGATCTAGATCACATGTATTCATAATATTAGTGGACCGTACTTGCAGTAATTAATCTAAAGATTCCATAACTTTATTTTACTGCAAACTATTCAAGTTCATTTATCTCAAACACAATCCTCTCGTACTAATACGTGTTTGAGATTACATACATGAACTTAGGAATTTTCCTAATATTTACATAATAATATCATAGAATAATATAGTCCATAAAATATATGCATAACAAATTCAATTTATTTATTTATTTCAAAAAACAATGTCTACTACATATGCTTTTAGGGCACATTTCCAACAGCATGGTTTACAGGATGCATTTTATGGGGAAAATTTATGGGTAGGATTTTTGGTATGCTGGTTTAGAGTATTCAGTATTTTTGGGTGCAAAACCGGGTAGCTTAGGGGACACGCTTCACAGTCGGTCTTTCCTTTCTCGCCCACTAAACTTTCCTTCCAAGGAAAATTCTATACTGACCCTCCTGACACACGAATTTCAAGTAATCGGGGATTTTTTGGGAGCACCGGCGCGTGTTCTTAGAACAGCGTGGTCTCACTCCCCATGGGCTGGGCTTACCTCAGCTCGTGTCAAAGAAACACATTCAGATTCTCTTCCACCTTAGATCGCCTTTTTCTAAAATTTCTTCTTTTTGTTCGCTAGGCGACCAGATGGGACCCAAGAAGAATGCTCCAAAGAAGCCTGTAGGAAGCTCGTCCTCCCGTCACGACAAAGGAAAGGAGGTGATGGCCGAATCCCCAATCCCCAACTTCGGGCCAGCGGTGGAACAGGAGCTCGAGGTGGCTCCTGACGCGTTCTTTGAGGAAGAGAGGATCGTTTCAAAGATCACTGACCAGGCGAGGGTCAATAAAATATTCCTCTCCCATAACATCGGGCTGGGGAGAGAATCAGTGGTTGCCCGACCTCCCGCAGAGGGCGAGCGGAGCTGCGCGCCGCTTGACGAGGAATTCTCGGCCTGGAGCGACGAGCATTTTAAGGCGCGGACCTTCCTCCCATTGGATCAGTATTTCGCTGATTTCCTCAATTACGTGAAGTTGGCCCCATTCCAACTCCCCCCCAACTCTTATCGGCTGTTGGCGGGGTTAAGATATTTATTCTTGAACCAGGAGTGGGAGGTCCCCACTCCTGCAGATATTTTGAACTTTTTCTGCCTCAAGGCCAGCCCGGAGCAGCGGGGGCGAGGCGACGGGTTTTATTACTTAACCCGGTTCTTCAACACGGCTGCGGTCATCGAGCTGCCGAGCCACCCCAACGACTTCAAAGATCAATTATTTATGTCGACAGGGTTCCGAAACTGCGAGCTCCACTACTTCAATCGTCCTCGTAAGTGCTTTTCAACCTTAGCTCGTAAGTTAAGTATCGTTTAGCTCCTCCTGTATCCCTTTCTGACTTAGGTTAATCCTGCAGCTATCTTCGCGAGGATAGAGAAATCTGTGACCCTCGGGGCCCAGTACGAGACACTGGCGGGCTTGCCCCCCAGTGAAAAGGATTATCGTGTGCTCGTGACAGACGAGACGATGGTGGCCTGTAAGCTGATCTTCCCAAATCAGACTCTGAACATAAGGAGGCTTCGGGCGCTTCCTCCAGCTCGCGATACTAGGCCTACCATCATGGAGGGGGTCGCGGGGGACGAAGATGAGGAGGACGAGGTTCCCCTCGTGAGGAACAGGAAGCGGGCGTTGGAGGTCGCCCAGAGAACGGACGAGGAGAGGATCCGGTCCGGAGCAGCTGCGGGTCCTTCTGGCCAAGTTAACCCCTACATGTTTAGGAATTTAGATAGGGCCATTGCCGACCCCCGGCTAGCTAGGTTCAATCCCAGACAGCTCGTCCAACTTCACCGAAGTGATCCGGACCTGGATACAACCCTGCTTCACTGTGTCGACCAGCTCGTCCTGGATTACCAAGATAGCCGACCTAGAGGTACCGTAGTCGTAGATAACACCCTAGCCTTTAGGTCGATCCTATTTGAGGAGTATGGGACCAACCTTCGGTCATGGCCATCACTCCGGAGGGGTGCCGTAGCTCCAGGACTTAGGCAATATGTAGAAAAATCTAGCCCGGAACCAGAGTCGGATCCAGAACTTGCGCCAGCTCAGGAAATAATCCACTTAGATTCTCCCGCAGGAGCTCCGGGGCCGATGGTCGTAACCATAGGTTCTTCTTCTAGCTCGGGGGTAGGATCCCTTTTAGTATATATATATACTTGAATTTCTCTTTTTGTTCCCCCTTTGTTTTTGCTTTTGAATGGCTGCTAACTTGTGTACTAACCATATTTTTGTTTTGACAGAAGAGATGTCCCAGTCCGGAGGGAGTCTTCGAGCTGCGTTCGCCGGGGGGAATCCCTCAGCCGGGGCCTCTGGGCCCAAAATGAAGATGCCCCAGACTTTAAAGAAAACCGCTGGGACCCCGACCAAGTCTCCTGCAAAGGAGAAAGAGCGGTCTCCCGCCGCTCAGGTCGTGGGAACTGTTCCTCCTGCCGCAGGGGGGAGCAGCATAGCCCCACCCCCTTCGTGAGCTCCGGCCCTCATCCAGGACACAAGGGCGGAGCCCGGGACTTCGGCAATTTCAACCTCCGAGGTGTGCATCCCGGTTGATCCCCAGGACCTGGAGAAGATTCCAGAGGCCTTCCGGGGGACGGTGTATGAGTCAGCGAACTACGCCGTCAGCCACATATACAAGTTAAACGAGAAAGAGCTCAGGGCCATCGAAACCAGGAGCTCGATGGGCGTGCTGGAGTCTTCACTGGGCATGGCCCTAACGGTAAGCTAACCTCAACCTTTTATGGTTTTTGACTATCATGCCTTGCCCTGTTTTTCCTTTCTCCCTTCTCTTTTTTTTTTTCTAAGGTATGTGTCTCTCCGTTTTCGCAGAGCGTCGTTGCCCTTTATCGGAGCATAGCCAGGACCAAGGCCCAGCTCGAGGAGATGAGGAGCAAGCACCAGGCGGTTGTGGCCAACCACCAGACCTCCTTGCAGGCGCCTACGGACGCTCTGGCGACCGTGCTGGCCGAGCTGAAAGAGGCCCATCCCAAGCTACAAGAGCTCGAAACCACCAAAGCCGCCCTCGCCGCCTCGCTGGCCGACCTAGACACTACGAAGGCCGAGGCCAAGGCCGCCCTGGAATCCGAGCAGGCAACTTTAGGCACCGCCATGGAGGACATGTTCTACCATTTCTAGGCCTATAATTAGGACGCCGACTTCTCCTTCCTGGCAGCAGACGTCTGGGAGCCCTTGCTGGAGAAGTTCAAAGCTCTCCTCGAGAAAGAAGCACCTTCCGAGGCCGGGGAAGTCTCTGGCGCAGCTGAGCAGGGCGAGACGGTGACCTCCAAGGGGCCAACTGGTGGAACCTAGGGCCTTTCCATTCTGCCTGCACTCTTTCATTATTATTATTTTTTTTTGTTGTAACTTTTGCATGAGGTGTTCCCACCTCGAGACAATTAATTTTTACCTTTGAATTGATTGAGTCCCTTTTGTCTCTACGCATTTCAGTTACAATTTTTTCAAAAACTTAGTTCGCGCTAACTTTTATCAATATCCCGTGCTCTTTAGGAAGAACAACGATCAATAGATTTAAATAAACTTCTAAGTTTTTTGACCTGGTCATATCTAGGAACTTAATTTGAAAACTTAGTTCGTGTTAATTTTTATCAATATCTCGTGCTCTTTAGGAAGAACAACGATCAATAGATTTAAATCAACTTCTAAGTTTTATGACCTGGTTGTACCCAGGAACTTAATTTGAAAACTTAGTTCGGGTTAATTTTTATCAATATCTCGTGCTCTTTAGGAAGAACAACGATCAATCGATATGCATCAACTTCTAATTTTTTTGACCTGGTCATATCCAGGAACATAATTTGAAAACTTAGTTCGTGTTAATTTTTATCAATATCTCGTGCTCTTTAGGGAGAACAATGATCAATAGATTTAAATCAACTTCTAAGTTTTTTGACCTGGTCATATCCAAGAACTTAATTTGAAAACTTAGTTCGTGTTAATTTTTATCAATATCTCGTGCTCTTTAGGAAGAACAACGATCAATAGATTTAAATCAACTTCTAAGTTTTTTGACCTAGTTGTACCCAGGAACTTAATTTGAAAACTTAGTTCGTGTTAATTTTTATCAATATCTCGTGCTCTTTAGGAAGAACAACGATCAATAGATTTAAATCAACTTCTAAGTTTTATGACCTGGTTGTACCCAGGAACTTAATTTGAAAACTTAGTTCGGGTTAATTTTTATCAATATCTCGTGCTCTTTAGGAAGAACAACAATCAATAGATTTAAATAAACTTCTAAGTTTTTTGACCTGGTCATATCTAGGAACTTAATTTGAAAACTTAGTTCGTGTTAATTTTTATCAATATCTCGTGCTCTTTAGGAAGAACAACGATCAATAGATTTAAATCAACTTCTAAGTTTTATGACCTGGTTGTACCCAGGAACTTAATTTGAAAACTTAGTTCGTGTTAATTTTTATCAATATCTCGTGCTCTTTAGGAAGAACAACAATCAATAGATTTAAATCAACTTCTAAGTTTTTTGACCTGGTCATATCTAGGAACATAATTTGAAAACTTAGTTCGTGTTAATTTTTATCAATATCTCGTGCTCTTTAGGGAGAACAATGATCAATAGATTTAAATCAACTTCTAAGTTTTTTGACCTGGTCATATCCAAGAACTTAATTTGAAAACTTAGTTCGTGTTAATTTTTATCAATATCTCGTGCTCTTTAGGAAGAACAACGATCAATAGATTTAAATCAACTTCTAAGTTTTTTGACCTAGTTGTACCCAGGAACTTAATTTGAAAACTTAGTTCGTGTTAATTTTTATCAATATCTCGTGCTCTTTAGGAAGAACAACGATCAATAGATTTAAATCAACTTCTAAGTTTTATGACCTGGTTGTACCCAGGAACTTAATTTGAAAACTTAGTTCGGGTTAATTTTTATCAATATCTCGTGCTCTTTAGGAAGAACAACGATCAATCGATATGCATCAACTTCTAATTTTTTTGACCTGGTTATATCCAGGATAGGACTTAGTTCGCGTTAATCCTTATCAATATCTCGCGTTTTTTAAGAAAAACAACGATCAATCGATATGCATCAACTTCTAAGTCATTAAGGCGACCTGGTTATATCCAGGTACCATATGCCCCCCAAGTAACTGGGAAAGGGTCTTTCGTGGTTACTTTAGATTACACTTGAAAACATGTACAAACATAAACAAAAAGTTAATTCTCATTGCTTAATACATAAAAAATGGCCTTTCAGGCCTTACAAGTGAATCATTGATAATATCTCTTCAAATGGATGGCGTTCCAAGTTCGTGGGACTGCCCCTCCATCTAGCCGAGCTAATTTATAAGTTCCTTCTCTAATGGCCTCGATGACTTGATATGGCCCTTCCCAGTTCGGTCCCAAGACTCCATCTTTGGGATCCTTACTGGCCAGGAAAACTCTCCTAAGGACCAGGTCGCCAACGTTAAAGGCGCGATTTTTGACTTTTGAGTTGAAATAGCGAGTGATCTTCTGCTGATAATGGGCGAGCTGGAGTTGCGAATCCTCTCGCCTTTCATCAACCAAGTCAAGGGAAGCGCAAAGTAGCCCGTGGTTGTGGTCCTGGTCATATGACTGGACCCTATGCGAAAGCACCTTAATCTCCACAGGGAGGACTGCCTCACTCCCAAAGGTCAAGGAAAAAGGAGTATGACTCGTAGGAGTCCGATGCGAGGTCCGGTATGCCCAGAGAACCTGGGGGAGCTGTTCTGGCCAGACTCCCTTCGCCTCGTCTAGTCTCTTCTTAAGGCTCACCTTTAACGACTTGTTGACAGCCTCGACCTGGCCATTCGCCTGAGGATAGGCCACGGAGGAGAAAATTTTCACAATTCCGTACCTCTCACAAAACTCGGTGAACAGGTCGCTGTTGAACTGAGTCCCATTGTCGGAAACGTTCTTCTTGGGCAGCCCGAATCGGCAGATAATTCTCTTAACCACGAAGTCCAGGACTTTTTTGGAAGTTATCGTTGCCAAAGGTTCTGCCTCAGTCCACTTTGTAAAGTAGTCGAGGGCCACCACGACGTAACGTATCCCGCCTTTTCCAGTAGGGAGGGCGCCAACCAAGTCGATCCCCCAAACCGCAAATGGCCATGGGGAATAGATCATCTTTAGCTTGACTGGGGGAGCTCGGGCAACTGTGGCGAATCGCTGGCACTTGTCACACTTCTTCACGTATGAGATCGAGTCTTTGGACAGAGTTGGCCAGTAATAACCTTGCCTCAGGACCTTTAAGGCCAAGCTTTGCCCCCCAGTGTGATCTCCGCAAAAACCCTCATGCACCTCCTACAGGATGGCCTGTGCTTCGCCTGGAAGAACACATCGTAGGAGAGGTAGGGAGTGTCCATGTCGGTATAACACCCCGTCTACTACCCTATACCTAGGAGCTTGATACACCACTCGTCGTGCATCATTACATCCTTCAGGTAGCTTTCCCTCGGTGAGATACTCAAGGATGGGGGTCATCCAGGTCGACCTGGCGTCGATCATCTCGACCTCCGTCCTGACTTCTTCTATACTTGGTTTCTCCAAGAATTCTACTGGCACTAACCCCAAGGTCTCCGTCTCCCCAGAGGTGGCGAGCTTGGCAAGAGCGTCCGCATTGGCGTTCTGCTCCTGAGGTATCTGCTCGATCGAGCCTCGCCCAAATGCGGACAGCTCAACTTTTACCTTTGCTAGGTAGGCAGCCATCTTGGGTCCTTGTGCTTGATACTCGCCCAGAACTTGGTTTACCACGAGCTGGGAGTCACTGAAGCATTGGACGGAACTCGCCCTCAGCTCCTGGGCTATCCTTAGCCCGGCCAGCAAAGCTTCGTACTCGGCCTCGTTGTTGGAGGCCTTGAATCCGAACCTCAGCGCCGAGTGGAATCTATGTGTTCTCGTTGGATGAAACATCCACGAATATCCTCCATGATGCCTGGGCCGAGGTGACCTAGGATGAGTCTTCTATAGGATCCTCCCGGAATCCTGTGCACTCGGCTACAAAATCGGCCAGGGTCTGACTCTTTATAGCAGTTCGCGGAGTGTATAGAATCTCAAACTAGCTGAGTTCGATTGCCCACTTTAACAAGCGTCTCGATGCTTCAGGTTTTTTTAAAACCTGCCTTAAAGGCTGATCGGTCATGACGTGTACTGAGTGGGACTGGAAGTACGGCCTGAGCTTTCGCAAGGCCGTGATAAGGCAGAACGCCAATTTCTCCATCAATGGGTACCGGGATTCAGCTCCGAGAAGTCTCTTGTTGATGTAGTAGACTGGCTTTTGAATCTGGTTTTCCTCTCGGACTAATACGGCACTGGCTGCATCCTCCGTGACAGCCAGGTAGAGAAAAAGAGGCTCTCCTGCTTTTGGTTTGGATAGTACGGGTGGCTCAGCCAAATGTGCCTTCAGGTCGAGAAAAGCACTTTCACATTCTTTTGTCCACTCGAACTTCTTATTTCCTCGGAGCAGGTTGTAGAATGGAAAACACTTATCGGTGGACTTGGAAATAAACCGATTGAGGGCTGCCACCCTTCTTGTCAGGCCTTGGGCATCTTTGCGCGATCTGGGTGAGGGAAGTTCGAGCAATGATCTGATCTTATCGGGGTTCACCTCGATCCCCCGGGTATTGACGATGAAACCCAGGAATTTTCCCGATGCGACTCCAAAAGTGCACTTTTGTGGATTTAGCTCATGCCATACTCCCGTAGTATCTTGAAGCATTCCCCCAGGTCGGAAACATGGTTATCGGCAGTCTTTGACTTGACTAGCATGTCATCAATGTACACTTCCATGTTTTTTCCGATCTAGACTGCGAACATTCTATTCACTAACCTTTGATACGTAGCTCCAGCGTTCTTCAACCCGAAGGGCATGACCTTGTAACAATAAACGTTAGTCGGGGTCATGAAACTGGTGTGCTCCTAGTCCACCGGATTCATGGCGATCTGATTGTAGTCCGAGTACGCGTCCATAAAGGACATGAGCTCGTGCCCCGCCGTGGCATCCACCAACCGTTCAATCCTTGGCAATGGAAAATAATCCTTGGGGCAGGCTTTATTCAGGTCGGAGAAGTCGATGCAGGTCCGCCATTTCCCGTTGGGCTTTGGGACCAGCACGGGGTTGGCGACCCAAATCGGAAACTTGGCTTCACAGATAAAGCCGCATTTTTTGAGCCGGGCTACCTCTTCCTCTAAGGCTTCAGCCCAGGTTGTTCCTAGGCGTCTCTGCTTCTGGGACTTTGCAGGAACGCTTTTATCCAGATGAAGTGTGTGCATGATGACACTCGGGCTGATTCCCACCATGTCCTCGTGTGACCACGCAAACACATCCAGGTTATCCCGCAGAAATCTGATCAGCTCTGCCTTCCTCTCGCTGCCGAGGTTTCTTCCGAGCTTGACCATCCGTGATGGGTTCTGCGGATCAATGTTTACCTCCTCGAGCTCCTCAATAGCTTGGAGCTGGGATCTGTCCTCGCCTATTCGGGGCTCAATATCCTCACTAAAGATAATATTTTCCCCTTCGGCGCTTTGAGGTTTTTCAATCTCAAGATCAGCTAAGTTGTAATGCCCCGAATTCTCCGATGTGTCTAACGGCGTGAATAGTAGGCCGGGAGGGCCATACTTACCTAATTATGTTATTAATTGATAAAATGCATGTATATGTTGGTTATATTATGATATGATGTGAAATGCATGCATGTGAGTCCATATTTCTAATTACAGGGGTGTGATGATAATTTGGCCCGTTGAGGGTAATTTGTGTATTTGGGTGCATGATGTGATTTGTGAATGAGATTCCATTATTAAGGAGATATATTCAAGCTATTCGGCATGAGACGGTTATTTTTAGTGGATTAGCGGTTTTGTCATAACGGGGTCAATTTTGGGGTAATAGAAATGTTCATTTGATGATAAATTGGGAATATTTGAGATCAGGGTAAAATTCTGGAGGTTTTGACTATAATGTCCCCGGGGGTGTTTTCGGGACCCCGAGCATTAGGTTTTATTTGAAGTTACTTAAGCTTGAAGTAGCTGTCAGATAGAACGTACGATAAGAAAACTTCCTGTTCTCCCTTTTCAAAGTCCGTTTTACCTTTTAAGCCTATTTGACGAAATCTTGAGTTCTAGGAGTCAGAATCAAGTGAGGATCGAGGCATAGCGATCCTAGGAAATATTAGAAGCTTCTTAACCGAAGGATTCGACAGAAAACAACCCAATTGAAGGTAATTGAAGTTTAAGTTTTGAGTTTTTCCGAGTTTCTAAGCTTTGAATTGATTTTGTGAATTGTTGAGTTTCCGATTCGTTTAAACCTTGGGTTTTGAGGGTTTTGATGCATGGGGAAGCTTGGTAACTTTGTCTTGGTGATTGGGGAATGTTTAGGTATGATTTTGGTGGCTTTGGAGTGTTAAAAACGCGGTTGGGAATGGCCCAGGGTAAAGGGCCGCGACCCTGCCTTGAAGAAGCAGGTGGAGAACTTGTGCTTGTTGGGCGCCGCGGCCCTTGCCTCAGAGAACCCTGGGGGCCGCGGCCCAAGGTGCTAGGGTCGCAGCCCTTGCCCAGTTTGCTCGTTTTGACCCCGGGAACCTAGTTTTAGGCCTTGGGAGTGTCCTTGCTACTTGGGTTAGTTTGGATTGATCTCTTGGAGGCTAGATAATGGTTTGAGAACCCTTGATTATCATGATTATTGATGGTGTCCTATATGTGTTATGATTAGGTAACCGCTAAAGGACTAAAAGCTAAACCGTTCTCAAAGGTCGTTCTTTTGTTCACTCTAGCTCGAATCAAAGGTAAGAAAACTGCACCCCAAGTGTGACGTGCATGGATATTCATGAGGCATGTTGGTTGTATAGATATGGACATGGATTGAATATAGAATGCTTAGCATATACTGCTCACTTGTGCATGGTACTGACTCATTAGTCAGATTTGGCAAAGGTGCTAGTATCAACTGTGAAGCTGTGACTTATTAGTCAGGTTCGACAGTGGTATTGGGCACTGGTCACGTTGGGCTGACTCATTAGTCAGGATGGCCTTAGCGTGTTAACGCAAGCCAACAAAGATTAGATCTAATCGACTATCAGCATTGAATGACTCAAAGAGCGTTAATGCCAGACCGACCTCGAGGGTCGATGAATGAAATAAGCGCTTGGAGGCTAGTGGCTTACCTAGCAGCCATTCTCCCACTTGAAACAGTGACATGCTTGTCAGTCACTCAGTATGGTTTACCAGGACCTGTTGAAGGCTAGTAGCTTACCTAGCAGCCACTCTTCCATTTGAATTAGTGACTTGCTTGTCAGTCACTCAGTATGGTTTATCAGGACCTCATTTGATGTTCACTCATTTGTCTGAAAGCTTTATGCTCAGTGTGATTATAATGATAATCATTTGATAATGTTATTGAATAGTATTATGTTTTCTTGCTGGGCTTTGGCTCATGGGTGCTATGTGGTGCAGGTAAAGGGAAAGAAAAGCTCACCTAGCCTTGAGTGGAGAGTTGTGTGGTGATGTGTACATATGCGGTCGCTTGACCACCACGGCCAAGGAGTTCTCAGAGGAACTAGGGGGTTTACCCTATTTTTGCCGCTTAGGTCGGCGGGATTGTAAATTTAAAACAGTAGTGACCATTTTGTACTGAGAACACCTTGTAAATGTTTTGTTTAGCTCTGCAGAGCAGTTTATAATGAAAATCTCCATTTCCTTTTTATTATTTTTATACCTTAACCTGTTAATTACACTTAGATCACGTTTTTGACCAAAGGACTCAGGTAGCGAGTCAAATTTCTGGTCCACCGTTCACCATAACTGTTCTGGGGTAACCAGGGCGTTACAACTTGGTATCAGAGCCATGCCGAGGTTAAGGTTCCTGTAGACTGGGTGGGCATGTACACACATCACTGAAGTCAAGCCCGACTCATGGTTTGGTAACTCTTTATGTAGTTATGTGCATAACTGCCAAAATGTGGTGCAAATGCTTTACCTGTGTGCATGAGACACTGTGTTGGCCTTGTGCCTTTGAAATATTATGAACTTTTATGTGATACATGCTGAGTTCTGAGTGTCATAAATATGTATCTGTTTGTGAATATTAAATGACTGTGGAATATGATAATTGTCTGCTTGTTCTTGGACTGTGAGGCGACAAGAGGTTTAGTTATTACTACCTGACTGGCCGTATTGATTATTGTTTCAGTAAGGTATCAGTGACAGAATGAACCCATAATAGACAGACACTACAGCTGGCCAGAGTGGTCAGGGTCAGAATAATGATAACAGCCAGGGTCAAGAAAATGACCAATCCCAGATTCCACAGCCAGCACCTGCAAACTGGCAGCAGTTGTTTAATGATTTGCAGGCTATAATGTTGAAACAGGGAGAGGAGCTTCGTCTCCTAAGACAGCAGTAAGTGCCTGTAGTGGCCAGTGTTGCAGAGGCACCTTCTGTGTCAGTGCCAGTTATTGGGCAGCTGCCTGGGGTTGAAAACAGATTGGAACCTCTATATGAGCGGTTCAGGAAGCAACAACCTCCTGTGTTTGAAGGCAGTGCTGATCCTATCAAAGCTGAACAATGGATGAGCATGATTACCACTATTCTTGACTTTATGAAGGTAGGTGGTAGTGAGAGGGTGGCCTGTGCTGCCTATATGTTTCGGGATGATGCCCGGATTTGGTGGGAAGTGGTTGGCCAGACCAAGGATGTTAATCTCCTGAGCTGGGAGGAGTTTCAGACCTTGTTTAATGAGAAGTACTATAATGATGCTATAAGAGCGGCGAAGGCCGATGAATTTATGAGGCTATTTCAGGGAAGCTTATCAGTAACCGAGTATGCCTTAAAGTTTGATCGTTTGGAAAAGTTTGCCAAAGAGCTGGTGCCCACTGATGGGACCAGGAGAGAGAGATTCCTCCAGGGGCTACAACCCAGGTTAGCCCGAGACGTTCGCATCACCACTGTGGCAGGAGTCACTACTTATGCACAGGTGGTGGAGAAGGCACTCACAGCTGAGAGTGCAGAGACTAAGATCTGGCGTGACAGTGCAGCCAGAAAGGATTTCAGGAGGACAGTTCCTCCATTTGTTGGTTCTGGTAGGGGTGTTGGCCCCAGTGATCAGAAGAGGAAGGTTCCTGATACCTTCCTAGTTCCAGGTCCTGACAGGAGACCCCGTGGTATTACAATGGGTCTTCCTGGGGGCAGTGAAGCTTGGAAGGCTCGTCCTGAATGCCCTAGGTGCAAGAGGCGCCATTTGGGAGAGTGTAGGGCAAAGGCCTGCTATTTGTGTGGAGTAGTGGGTCACCTTAAGAAAGATTGCCCTCAGATAGGGAAAGAGGAACCCAGAAAGGTGGACAGCTCGGTCCCAGCTCGAGTGTTCACGTTGACTCAAGCAGAAGCTGAGGCTTCCCCCTCAGTTGTTACAGGTCAGCTTCTTAGTGCAGGAACCCCTTATCATGTGTTAATTGATTCTGGTGCTACACATTCTTTTGTTGCTAGTAACATTATTGATAGGTTGTGTAGACATTGTGATTTTTATACTGTGGGGTTTGGTACCTTGTTATCCACTGGAGAGTTAGTGGTATCCAGAAGATGGGTCAGATCTTTGCCAGTGACAGTAGAGGGCAGAGAATTGTGAGTGGACTTGATAGAGTTAGTTATGAATGACTTTGATATGATACTAGGTATGGATTGGTTGGCAAAGTATGGGGCAACTATTGACTGCAGAAGGAAGATGGTCACCTTTGAGCCTGAAGGTGAGGATCCTTTTGTGTTTGTTGGTACTGTGCATGGACCTCGTGTACCTATGATTTCTATGTTGAGGGCCAAGGATCTACTGCAGAGAGGTTGCATTGGATTCTTAGCCAGTGTGGTTGACACCACTCAGGTCATGCCAGTGAGACCAGAGGATACTAGACTTGTATGTGAGTTTCTGGATGTGTTTCCAGAGGATTTGCCAGGGTTGCCACCACACAGGGAGATTGAGTTCGTTATAGAACTGGCACCAGGGACGGAGCCAGTGTCTAGAGCACCATACAGAATGGCCCCAGCTGAGTTGAAAGAATTGAAAGTGCAGTTGCAAGAGCTGCTGGATATGGGTTTCATTAGACCTAGTTTCTCACCCTGGGGTGCGCCAGTTCTGTTTGTGAAGAAGAAAGATGGTTCTCTGAGAATGTGTATAGATTACAGGGAACTGAATAAGTTGACAATTAAGAATCGATATCCTTTGCCAAGGATAGGTGACCTGTTTGATCAGCTGCAAGGTATGAAGGTATTCTCTAAGATCGACCTTCGCTCTGGTTATCATCAGTTGAGGGTCAAGGAGGGAGATATACCGAAGACTGCTTTTCGTACCAGGTATGGGCATTATGAGTTTCTAGTTATGTCATTTGGGTTGACTAATGCCCCTGCTGCTTTCATGGATATGATGAACAGAGTGTTCAAGGATTATTTAGACCAGTTTGTGATCGTTTTCATCGATGATATTCTGGTATATTCTCAGACTGAGTTAGAGCATGAGCAGCATCTGAGGTTGGTTCTACAGAGACTGAGAGAGCACAGACTGTTTGCAAAGTTTAAGAAGTGTGAATTCTGGTTGTCTCAGGTATCCTTTCTTGGGCATATTGTCAGTAAGGAGGGGATTAAGGTGGATCCGACAAAGATCGAAGCGGTTAGAGATTGGCCAAGGCCAAAGAATGCTTCTGAGGTTAGAAGTTTCCTTGGATTGGCAGGTTATTACAGGCGGTTTGTGGAAGGGTTCTCAAAGATTGCTAGTGCTTTGAATGAGCTGACACGCAAGAGCCAGAAGTTTGTGTGGTCAGATAAATGTGAGAATAGCTTCCAGGAACTGAAGCAGAGATTGATTATAGCTCCGATTCTGAGTCTTCCGACAGATCAGGAGAAGTTTGTGATTTACTGTGATGCTTCTCATCAGGGTTTGGGCTGTGTCTTGATGCAATCAGAGAAGGTAATAGCTTATGCTTCTCGTCAGTTGAAGGAGTACGAGAAGAGATATCCTACTCATGATCTAGAGTTGGCGGCTGTGGTTTTTTCTTTGAAGATATGGAGGCATTATCTCTATGGAGGGAAGTGCGAAATTTACACAAACCACAAGAGCCTGAAGTACTTCTTCACCCAGAAAGACCTGAATATGAGGCAAAGGCGTTGGCTGGAGTTAGTAAAAGACTATGATTGTGAGATTCTGTATCATCCAGGAAAAGCCAACGTGGTAGCTGATGCTTTGAGCCGGAAGGGTCCGGGACAGATTCATGGTATGAGGCTGATAGCCAGAGAGTTAGCAGATGATATGACCAGAGCTGGTATAGAGTTGCTGGTGGGCCAGTTGCCTAATATTACGCTACAGTCTACGCTGTTAGAAAGGATCAAAGAGGGTCAGTTGAGTGATCCACAACTGATCAAGATTAGAGAGGATGTCTTGGCTGGAGCATCCAGAGATTATACAGTGTCTGAGGTAGGCTTGTTGAGATACAAGGGGTGAATATGTGTTCCGTTAGACACTGCATTGAGGCGAGAGATTCTGGATGAATCTTATACTACACCTTACTCTTTGCATCAAGGCACCACGAAGATGTATCAGGACGTGAGATCGTGATACTGGTGGCCGGGGATGAAGAGAGATGTAGTAGAGTATGTGGCTAAGTGCTTGACATGTCAACAGGTCAAGGCTGAGCATCAGAGGCCGGCAGGGTCACTGCAGCCTCTGGATATCCCAGAGTGGAAGTGGGAAGACATCACGATGGATTTTGTGGTGGGCTTACCCAGGACTAGTGGTCAGCATGACTCCATTTGGGTGATAGTGGATCGCTACACCAAGTCAGCTCACTTTCTGCCAGTGAGGACTACATTTACAGTTGATCAATACGCAGATCTCTATGTGAGAGAGATTGTGCGGCTCCATGGTGCACCTAGGTCGATCGTGTCAGATCGGGACCTCACTCTTACTTCCAAGTTCTGGGGAAGTTTGCAGAAAGCCATGGGGACAAAGTTGAAGTTTAGTACAGCTTATCATCCTCAGACAGATGGGCAATCTGAGAGGACGATCCAGATATTAGAAGACATGCTGAGAGCATGTGTGTTGGATTTCGGTGGATCTTGGAGTAAGTATCTGCCATTGATAGAATTCTCCTACAACAATAGTTACCAATCTACCATTAAAACATTACAATAAAACATTAGAAACTTAAGCACCTTATGAGATGCTATATGGTAGGAAGTGCAGATCTCCCATCCATTGGGATGAGACAGGAGAAAGGAGATACTTAGGTCCTAATGCAGTTCAGAGGACCAGTGAGGCTATTGAGAAGATTAGAGCTAGAATGCTTGCTTCTCAGAGTAGACAGAAGAGCTATGCAGATCCCAAGCGCAGGAACATGGAGTTCCAGGTAGGAGACTATGTTTTCCTCAGAGTCTCGCCATGGAAAGGGGTGAGAAGGTTTGGGAAGAAAGGCAAACTGAGTCCTAGATTTGTAGGTCAATTTGAGATCCTGGAGAGGATTGGTCAGGTGGCTTACAGATTGGCTTTGCCTCCGGCGTTGTCTGCCGTTCATAATGTATTCCATGTATCAGCTCTTCGGAGGTATGTATCTGATGTGGGCCATATTCTGAGTTATGAAGATCTGGAGCTTGAGCCAGATCTCTCCTTTGAGGAGCAGCCAGTTCAGACACTTGATAGGAAGGACAAGGTCCTTAGGAATAAGACAATACCCTTGGTTAAGGTATTGTGGAGGAACAGCAAGTTCGAGGAGGCGACCTAGGAGCTGGAGTCAGATATGCAGAGTCAATATCCCAAGCTGTTCAGGTAAATTTCGAGGACAAAATTTCAGTAAGGAGGGGATAGTTGTAATGCCCCGAATTCTCCGATGTGTCTAACGGCGTGAATAGTAGGCTGGGAGGGCCATACTTGCCTAATTATGTTATTAATTGATAAAATGCATGTATATGTTGGTTATATTATGATATGATGTGAAATGCATGCATGTGAGTCCATATTTCTAATTACAGGGGTGTGATGATAATTTGGCCCCTTGAGGGTAATTTGTGTATTTGGGTGCATGATGTGATTTGTGAATGATATTCCATTATTATGGAGATATATTCGAGCTATTCGGCATGAGACGGTTATTTTTAGTGGATTAGCGGTTTTGTCATAACGGGGTCAATTTTGGGGTAATAGAAATGTTCATTTGATGATAAATTGGGAATATTTGAGATTAGGGTAAAATTCTAGAGGTTTTGACTATAATGTCCCCGGGGGAGTTTTCGGAACCCCGAGCATTAGGTTTTATTTGAAGTTACTTAAGCTTGAAGTAGCTGTCAGATAGAACGTACGATAAGAAAACTTCCTGTTCTCCCTTTTTAAGCCTATTTGACGAAATCTTGAGTTCTAGGAGTCAGAATCAAGTGAGGATCAAGGCATAGCGATCCTAGGAAATATTAGAAGCTTCTTAACCGAAGGATTCGACAGAAAACAACCCAATTGAAGGTAATTGAAGTTTAAGTTTTGAGTTTTTCCGAGTTTCTAAGCTTTGAATTGATTTTGTGAATTGTTGAGTTTCCGATTCGTTTAAACCTTGGGTTTTGAGGGTTTTGATGCATGGGGAAGCTTGGTAACTTTGTCTTGGTGATTGGGGAATGTTTAGGTATGATTTTGGTGGCTTTGGAGTGTTAAAAACGCGGTTGGGAATGGCCCAGGGTAAAGGGCCGCGACCCTGCCTTGAAGAAGCAGGTGGAGAACTTGTGCTTGTTGGGCGCCGCGGCCCTTGCCTCAGAGAACCCTGGGGGCCGCGGCCCAAGGTGCTAGGGTCGCAGCCCTTGCCCAGTTTGCTCGTTTTGACCCCGGGAACCTAGTTTTAGGCCTTGGGAGTGTCCTTGCTACTTGGGTTAGTTTGGATTGATCTCTTGGAGGCTAGATAATGGTTTGAGAACCCTTGATTATCATGATTATTGATGGTGTCCTATATGTGTTATGATTAGGTAACCGCTAAAGGACTAAAAGCTAAACCGTTCTCAAAGGTCGTTCTTTTGTTCACTCTAGCTCGAATCAAAGGTAAGAAAACTGCACCCCAAGTGTGACGTGCATGGATATTCATGAGGCATGTTGGTTGTATAGATATGGACATGGATTGAATATAGAATGCTTAGCATATACTGCTCACTTGTGCATGGTACTGACTCATTAGTCAGATTTGGCAAAGGTGCTAGTATCAACTGTGAAGCTGTGACTTATTAGTCAGGTTCGACAGTGGTATTGGGCACTGGTCACGTTGGGCTGACTCATTAGTCAGGATGGCCTTAGCGTGTTAACGCAAGCCAACAAAGATTAGATCTAATCGACTATCAGCATTGAATGACTCAAAGAGCGTTAATGCCAGACCGACCTCGAGGGTCGATGAATGAAATAAGCGCTTGGAGGCTAGTGGCTTACCTAGCAGCCATTCTCCCACTTGAAACAGTGACATGCTTGTCAGTCACTCAGTATGGTTTACCAGGACCTGTTGAAGGCTAGTAGCTTACCTAGCAGCCACTCTTCCATTTGAATTAGTGACTTGCTTGTCAGTCACTCAGTATGGTTTATCAGGACCTCATTTGATGTTCACTCATTTGTCTGAAAGCTTTATGCTCAGTGTGATTATAATGATAATCATTTGATAATGTTATTGAATAGTATTATGTTTTCTTGCTGGGCTTTGGCTCATGGGTGCTATGTGGTGCAGGTAAAGGGAAAGAAAAGCTCACCTAGCCTTGAGTGGAGAGTTGTGTGGTGATGTGTACATATGCGGTCGCTTGACCACCACGGCCAAGGAGTTCTCAGAGGAACTAGGGGGTTTACCCTATTTTTGCCGCTTAGGTCGGCGGGATTGTAAATTTAAAACAGTAGTGACCATTTTGTACTGAGAACACCTTGTAAATGTTTTGTTTAGCTCTGCAGAGCAGTTTATAATGAAAATCTCCATTTCCTTTTTATTATTTTTATACCTTAACCTGTTAATTACACTTAGATCACGTTTTTGACCAAAGGACTCAGGTAGCGAGTCAAATTTCTGGTCCACCGTTCACCATAACTGTTCTGGGGTAACCAGGGCGTTACAACTTGGTATCAGAGCCATGCCGAGGTTAAGGTTCCTGTAGACTGGGTGGGCATGTACACACATCACTGAAGTCAAGCCCGACTCATGGTTTGGTAACTCTTTATGTAGTTATGTGCATAACTGCCAAAATGTGGTGCAAATGCTTTACCTGTGTGCATGAGACACTGTGTTGGCCTTGTGCCTTTGAAATATTATGAACTTTTATGTGATACATGCTGAGTTCTGAGTGTCATAAATATGTATCTGTTTGTGAATATTAAATGACTGTGGAATATGATAATTGTCTGCTTGTTCTTGGACTGTGAGGCGACAAGAGGTTTAGTTATTACTACCTGACTGGCCGTATTGATTATTGTTTCAGTAAGGTATCAGTGACAGAATGAACCCATAATAGACAGACACTACAGCTGGCCAGAGTGGTCAGGGTCAGAATAATGATAACAGCCAGGGTCAAGAAAATGACCAATCCCAGATTCCACAGCCAGCACCTGCAAACTGGCAGCAGTTGTTTAATGATTTGCAGGCTATAATGTTGAAACAGGGAGAGGAGCTTCGTCTCCTAAGACAGCAGTAAGTGCCTGTAGTGGCCAGTGTTGCAGAGGCACCTTCTGTGTCAGTGCCAGTTATTGGGCAGCTGCCTGGGGTTGAAAACAGATTGGAACCTCTATATGAGCGGTTCAGGAAGCAACAACCTCCTGTGTTTGAAGGCAGTGCTGATCCTATCAAAGCTGAACAATGGATGAGCATGATTACCACTATTCTTGACTTTATGAAGGTAGGTGGTAGTGAGAGGGTGGCCTGTGCTGCCTATATGTTTCGGGATGATGCCCGGATTTGGTGGGAAGTGGTTGGCCAGACCAAGGATGTTAATCTCCTGAGCTGGGAGGAGTTTCAGACCTTGTTTAATGAGAAGTACTATAATGATGCTATAAGAGCGGCGAAGGCCGATGAATTTATGAGGCTATTTCAGGGAAGCTTATCAGTAACCGAGTATGCCTTAAAGTTTGATCGTTTGGAAAAGTTTGCCAAAGAGCTGGTGCCCACTGATGGGACCAGGAGAGAGAGATTCCTCCAGGGGCTACAACCCAGGTTAGCCCGAGACGTTCGCATCACCACTGTGGCAGGAGTCACTACTTATGCACAGGTGGTGGAGAAGGCACTCACAGCTGAGAGTGCAGAGACTAAGATCTGGCGTGACAGTGCAGCCAGAAAGGATTTCAGGAGGACAGTTCCTCCATTTGTTGGTTCTGGTAGGGGTGTTGGCCCCAGTGATCAGAAGAGGAAGGTTCCTGATACCTTCCTAGTTCCAGGTCCTGACAGGAGACCCCGTGGTATTACAATGGGTCTTCCTGGGGGCAGTGAAGCTTGGAAGGCTCGTCCTGAATGCCCTAGGTGCAAGAGGCGCCATTTGGGAGAGTGTAGGGCAAAGGCCTGCTATTTGTGTGGAGTAGTGGGTCACCTTAAGAAAGATTGCCCTCAGATAGGGAAAGAGGAACCCAGAAAGGTGGACAGCTCGGTCCCAGCTCGAGTGTTCACGTTGACTCAAGCAGAAGCTGAGGCTTCCCCCTCAGTTGTTACAGGTCAGCTTCTTAGTGCAGGAACCCCTTATCATGTGTTAATTGATTCTGGTGCTACACATTCTTTTGTTGCTAGTAACATTATTGATAGGTTGTGTAGACATTGTGATTTTTATACTGTGGGGTTTGGTACCTTGTTATCCACTGGAGAGTTAGTGGTATCCAGAAGATGGGTCAGATCTTTGCCAGTGACAGTAGAGGGCAGAGAATTGTGAGTGGACTTGATAGAGTTAGTTATGAATGACTTTGATATGATACTAGGTATGGATTGGTTGGCAAAGTATGGGGCAACTATTGACTGCAGAAGGAAGATGGTCACCTTTGAGCCTGAAGGTGAGGATCCTTTTGTGTTTGTTGGTACTGTGCATGGACCTCGTGTACCTATGATTTCTATGTTGAGGGCCAAGGATCTACTGCAGAGAGGTTGCATTGGATTCTTAGCCAGTGTGGTTGACACCACTCAGGTCATGCCAGTGAGACCAGAGGATACTAGACTTGTATGTGAGTTTCTGGATGTGTTTCCAGAGGATTTGCCAGGGTTGCCACCACACAGGGAGATTGAGTTCGTTATAGAACTGGCACCAGGGACGGAGCCAGTGTCTAGAGCACCATACAGAATGGCCCCAGCTGAGTTGAAAGAATTGAAAGTGCAGTTGCAAGAGCTGCTGGATATGGGTTTCATTAGACCTAGTTTCTCACCCTGGGGTGCGCCAGTTCTGTTTGTGAAGAAGAAAGATGGTTCTCTGAGAATGTGTATAGATTACAGGGAACTGAATAAGTTGACAATTAAGAATCGATATCCTTTGCCAAGGATAGGTGACCTGTTTGATCAGCTGCAAGGTATGAAGGTATTCTCTAAGATCGACCTTCGCTCTGGTTATCATCAGTTGAGGGTCAAGGAGGGAGATATACCGAAGACTGCTTTTCGTACCAGGTATGGGCATTATGAGTTTCTAGTTATGTCATTTGGGTTGACTAATGCCCCTGCTGCTTTCATGGATATGATGAACAGAGTGTTCAAGGATTATTTAGACCAGTTTGTGATCGTTTTCATCGATGATATTCTGGTATATTCTCAGACTGAGTTAGAGCATGAGCAGCATCTGAGGTTGGTTCTACAGAGACTGAGAGAGCACAGACTGTTTGCAAAGTTTAAGAAGTGTGAATTCTGGTTGTCTCAGGTATCCTTTCTTGGGCATATTGTCAGTAAGGAGGGGATTAAGGTGGATCCGACAAAGATCGAAGCGGTTAGAGATTGGCCAAGGCCAAAGAATGCTTCTGAGGTTAGAAGTTTCCTTGGATTGGCAGGTTATTACAGGCGGTTTGTGGAAGGGTTCTCAAAGATTGCTAGTGCTTTGAATGAGCTGACACGCAAGAGCCAGAAGTTTGTGTGGTCAGATAAATGTGAGAATAGCTTCCAGGAACTGAAGCAGAGATTGATTATAGCTCCGATTCTGAGTCTTCCGACAGATCAGGAGAAGTTTGTGATTTACTGTGATGCTTCTCATCAGGGTTTGGGCTGTGTCTTGATGCAATCAGAGAAGGTAATAGCTTATGCTTCTCGTCAGTTGAAGGAGTACGAGAAGAGATATCCTACTCATGATCTAGAGTTGGCGGCTGTGGTTTTTTCTTTGAAGATATGGAGGCATTATCTCTATGGAGGGAAGTGCGAAATTTACACAAACCACAAGAGCCTGAAGTACTTCTTCACCCAGAAAGACCTGAATATGAGGCAAAGGCGTTGGCTGGAGTTAGTAAAAGACTATGATTGTGAGATTCTGTATCATCCAGGAAAAGCCAACGTGGTAGCTGATGCTTTGAGCCGGAAGGGTCCGGGACAGATTCATGGTATGAGGCTGATAGCCAGAGAGTTAGCAGATGATATGACCAGAGCTGGTATAGAGTTGCTGGTGGGCCAGTTGCCTAATATTACGCTACAGTCTACGCTGTTAGAAAGGATCAAAGAGGGTCAGTTGAGTGATCCACAACTGATCAAGATTAGAGAGGATGTCTTGGCTGGAGCATCCAGAGATTATACAGTGTCTGAGGTAGGCTTGTTGAGATACAAGGGGTGAATATGTGTTCCGTTAGACACTGCATTGAGGCGAGAGATTCTGGATGAATCTTATACTACACCTTACTCTTTGCATCAAGGCACCACGAAGATGTATCAGGACGTGAGATCGTGATACTGGTGGCCGGGGATGAAGAGAGATGTAGTAGAGTATGTGGCTAAGTGCTTGACATGTCAACAGGTCAAGGCTGAGCATCAGAGGCCGGCAGGGTCACTGCAGCCTCTGGATATCCCAGAGTGGAAGTGGGAAGACATCACGATGGATTTTGTGGTGGGCTTACCCAGGACTAGTGGTCAGCATGACTCCATTTGGGTGATAGTGGATCGCTACACCAAGTCAGCTCACTTTCTGCCAGTGAGGACTACATTTACAGTTGATCAATACGCAGATCTCTATGTGAGAGAGATTGTGCGGCTCCATGGTGCACCTAGGTCGATCGTGTCAGATCGGGACCTCACTCTTACTTCCAAGTTCTGGGGAAGTTTGCAGAAAGCCATGGGGACAAAGTTGAAGTTTAGTACAGCTTATCATCCTCAGACAGATGGGCAATCTGAGAGGACGATCCAGATATTAGAAGACATGCTGAGAGCATGTGTGTTGGATTTCGGTGGATCTTGGAGTAAGTATCTGCCATTGATAGAATTCTCCTACAACAATAGTTACCAATCTACCATTAAAACATTACAATAAAACATTAGAAACTTAAGCACCTTATGAGATGCTATATGGTAGGAAGTGCAGATCTCCCATCCATTGGGATGAGACAGGAGAAAGGAGATACTTAGGTCCTAATGCAGTTCAGAGGACCAGTGAGGCTATTGAGAAGATTAGAGCTAGAATGCTTGCTTCTCAGAGTAGACAGAAGAGCTATGCAGATCCCAAGCGCAGGAACATGGAGTTCCAGGTAGGAGACTATGTTTTCCTCAGAGTCTCGCCATGGAAAGGGGTGAGAAGGTTTGGGAAGAAAGGCAAACTGAGTCCTAGATTTGTAGGTCAATTTGAGATCCTGGAGAGGATTGGTCAGGTGGCTTACAGATTGGCTTTGCCTCCGGCGTTGTCTGCCGTTCATAATGTATTCCATGTATCAGCTCTTCGGAGGTATGTATCTGATGTGGGCCATATTCTGAGTTATGAAGATCTGGAGCTTGAGCCAGATCTCTCCTTTGAGGAGCAGCCAGTTCAGACACTTGATAGGAAGGACAAGGTCCTTAGGAATAAGACAATACCCTTGGTTAAGGTATTGTGGAGGAACAGCAAGTTCGAGGAGGCGACCTAGGAGCTGGAGTCAGATATGCAGAGTCAATATCCCAAGCTGTTCAGGTAAATTTCGAGGACAAAATTTCAGTAAGGAGGGGATAGTTGTAATGCCCCGAATTCTCCGATGTGTCTAACGGCGTGAATAGTAGGCTGGGAGGGCCATACTTGCCTAATTATGTTATTAATTGATAAAATGCATGTATATGTTGGTTATATTATGATATGATGTGAAATGCATGCATGTGAGTCCATATTTCTAATTACAGGGGTGTGATGATAATTTGGCCCCTTGAGGGTAATTTGTGTATTTGGGTGCATGATGTGATTTGTGAATGATATTCCATTATTATGGAGATATATTCGAGCTATTCGGCATGAGACGGTTATTTTTAGTGGATTAGCGGTTTTGTCATAACGGGGTCAATTTTGGGGTAATAGAAATGTTCATTTGATGATAAATTGGGAATATTTGAGATTAGGGTAAAATTCTAGAGGTTTTGACTATAATGTCCCCGGGGGAGTTTTCGGAACCCCGAGCATTAGGTTTTATTTGAAGTTACTTAAGCTTGAAGTAGCTGTCAGATAGAACGTACGATAAGAAAACTTCCTGTTCTCCCTTTTTAAGCCTATTTGACGAAATCTTGAGTTCTAGGAGTCAGAATCAAGTGAGGATCAAGGCATAGCGATCCTAGGAAATATTAGAAGCTTCTTAACCGAAGGATTCGACAGAAAACAACCCAATTGAAGGTAATCGAAGTTTAAGTTTTGAGTTTTTCCGAGTTTCTAAGCTTTGAATTGATTTTGTGAATTGTTGAGTTTCCGATTCGTTTGAACCTTGGGTTTTGAGGGTTTTGATGGATGGGGAAGCTTGGGAACTTTGTCTTAGTGATTGGGAAATGTTTAGGTATGATTTTGGAGGCTTTGGAGTGTTAAAAACGCGGTTGAGAATGGCCCAGGGTGAAGGGCCGCGGCCCTGCCTTGAAGAACCAGGTGGAGAACTTGTGCTTTCTGGGCGCCGCGGCCCTTGATGGAGGGCACCGCGGCCCTTGTCTCAGAGAACCCTGGGGGCCGCGGCCCAAGGTGCTAGGGCTGCAGCCCTTGCCCCGTTTTCGCCCCGTTTGCTTGTTTTTACCCCGAGAACCTAGTTTTAGGCCTTGGGAGTGTCCTTGCTACTTGGGTTAGTTTGGATTGATCTCTTGGAGGCTAGATAATGGTTTGAGAACCCTTGATTATCATGATTATTGATGGTGTCCTATATGTGTTATGATTAGGTAACCGCTAAAGGACTAAAAGCTAAACCGTTCTCAAAGGTCGTTCTTTTGTTCACTCTAGCTCGAATGAAAGGTAAGAAAACTACACCCCAAGTGTGACGTGCATGGATATTCATGAGGCATGTTGGTTGTATAAATATGGACATGGATTGAATATAGAATGCTTAGCATATACTGCTCACTTGTGCATGGTACTGACTCATTAGTCAGATTTGGCAAAGGTGCTAGTATCAACTGTGAAGCTGTGACTTATTAGTCAGGTTCGACAGTGGTATTGGGCACTGGTCACGTTGGGCTGACTCATTAGTCAGGATGGCCTTAGCGTGTTAACGCAAGCCAACAAAGATTAGATCTAATCGACTATCAGCATTGAATGACTCAAAGAGCGTTAATGCCAGACCGACCTCGAGGGTCGATGAATGAAATAAGCGCTTGGAGGCTAGTGGCTTACCTAGCAGCCACTCTCCCACTTGAAACAGTGACATGCTTGTCAGTCACTCAGTATGGTTTACCAGGACCTGTTGAAGGCTAGTAGCTTACCTAGCAGCCACTCTTCCATTTGAATTAGTGACTTGCTTGTCAGTCACTCAATATGGTTTATCAGGACCTCATGTGATGTTCACTCATTTGTCTGAAAGCTTTATGCTCAGTGTGATTATAATGATAATCATTTGATAATGTTATTGAATAGTATTATGTTTTCTTGCTGGGCTTTGGCTCATGGGTGCTATGTGGTGCAGGTAAAGGGAAAGAAAATCTCACCTAGCCTTCAGTGGAGAGCTGTGTGGTGATGTGTACATATGCGGTCGCTTGACCACCACGGCCAAGGAGTTCTCAGAGGAACTAGTGGGTTTACCCTATTTTTACCGCTTAGGTCGGCGGGATTGTAAATTTAAAACAGTAGTGACCATTTTGTACTGAGAACACCTTGTAAATGTTTTGTTTAGCTCTGCAGAGCAGTTTGTAATGAAAATCTCCATTTCCTTTTTATTATTTTTATACCTTAACCTGTTAATTACACTTAGCGCACATTTTTTACCAAAGGACTCGGGTAGCGAGTCAAATTTCCGATCCACCGTTCAGCGTAACTGTTCTGGGGTAACCAAGGCGTTACATAAGGGTTCCTGAGATTCCTCTTCACCACCTTGGATGGCCATTGCCAGCTGCCCTGGTTTAGATTTTCCCTTCATGGAAATGTTGTAGCATTCCCTGGCAGCGAGCTGATCACCATAGACAGTGCATATTCCCGTGGTGGTAGGAAACTTCATCGCGAGGTGGCGAATGGACGTGGTGGCCTCAAAGGCTATGAGCGTGGGCCGTCCCAAAATTGCGTTGTACGTAGCGGAGCAGTCGATGACCACAAACTCGAGGAGTGTGGAGACTGTCCGAGATCCTTCCCCCAGGGTGATTACCAGCTCGATAGTCCCTATAGCCGCTGATCCTTCTCCCGAAAAACCGTACAGCGTCATGGAGGTCGAGTTCAGCTCGGCGACAGTCTAACCCATCTTCTCTAATGTGGACCGGAATAGGAGGTTCACTGAGCTCCCATTGTCGACTAGCACCCTTCTAACCCTCCGATTAGCGAGCTGAACTGCTACGACCAGAGGGTCATTGTTCGGGAACTGGACATGACCCGCATCTTCTTCTGTAAAAATGATTGGTTGCTTCTCCAATCGCTGCTGCTTTGGCAGGCACTGCTCTGGGATGAACTCTACTCCATTGTGCGCCTTGAGTTCGTTCACGTACCTCTTATGGGCACCCCTACTCGTGCCAGCCATATGCGGACCTCCAGAGATGGTGGATATCTCCCCTCCTATCATGGGAGGAGGGACGTCCTGATCTACCCGAGACCCGGGCTGACTGGCCGGGACTTCTGGAGCAGGTCGACTTGCTGGAACCCTGTTCCGTGCGTACTGGGCCAAGGGACCAGCTCGGATGAGAGTCTCTATCTCATCTTTCAAATGCCTACAATCATCAGTATTGTGGCCAACACCGTTGTGAAAACGGCAAAACTTAGGGGTGTCTCTCTTCCCCTTTTGGTGCTTCAACGACTCCGGCCTCTTCCAGGGGAGGCGAGTAGAGTTAGCTAGGAAGATATTCTCCCTAGACTAGGTGAGCTCAGTATAAGTCACGTAGACGGGCTTGAACTTGTCCACGGACTTATTCTTCTTTGGGCCATGCAGGCTGTTTTCTCCATTCCCCTTTCTTTTGCCTCCGCCGAGCTGGTTGTTCTGTGTGAGATTTTGGGTCGCTGCCACGACCTCTGTCCCCACTCCAGCGGGCTGATCAGGGACCTGGCTGGTTCCTGCAGCTGAGGCTTCGACTTCCTCCAAGTTGATCCATTCCTGGACCCTGTTGAGGAATTCGTTAACCGAGCTAACTCCCTTTCTTTGTATATCTTTCCAGAGTTCCCCTTCTACGAGGATTCCAGTTCTCATGGCCATGAGCTTAGAGCTATTATCTGCGTCTCTGGCCCAAGCAGCAACGTTCGCAAATCTGCTCAGGTAGGCCTTCAGAGTTTTGCCGGGCTGCTACCTCACGTTAGCCAGAGAGTTGGCCTGGACGCGGGCAGCCTGGGAGGCTCGGAATACCCTTTTGAAGTCAGCCGAGAAAGTTTTCCAGGAGATGATTAACTGTCTTTTGCCTTGCTTGAACCACTGCCTGGCTGGTCCAGTCAGTGTGGAAGGAAAGATTAAACACCTCAACTCAGGGCCAATGTTGTGGGCCATCATCAGGGTGTTGAACATCCCCAGATGATCCGACGGATCTCCGTCTCCATTGAACTTAGACAGGTGCGGCATATGGAAACCAGGTGGGTAAGCCGTTGCTGCTATGCTGGGGGCGAAGAGCTCCATCTCGTCCCCTGAATCATATTCATCTTTTTCTTTCTCCGATAGGAGCTTCCTCATCAGCTCCTCCATCTGGGCCAGGCGCTCGAGGGTTTGGTCCTGATTTCCTTGGTTATTACGGGGTTGTTCAACAGCTCCGGATCCATTGTACATATTTGGTGGGTTATTGCCCCCCTATCTTGAGATAGGTTATTTGGGGCATTCCCGCCGTTACGTACTTCGGACAGGGCTCCCCCTGAGCGAGCATGGCTGTCTCCTCCTGATGGCTCCCCTCTATGAGAGTTAAGGCGATCTCGCAGGTCGCCCCCCTGGGTGGCTTGTGGACTTTGTGCCGAGCTCAAACGCAGACGCAAGTCTCCGCTCGAAAGGTCACTCCGGCGACTGCCGGTCCAACAGCTCCTGCTAGAGAGGCTCGGAGCTCACCTTTGGTGGTGAGGATCTGGGCTTTTTCTCGGCACCCTGCTACGTCGGGAAGGTCCGGCTGACGGTGGGTTTCTCCTGCTGCTTCCATAGGCTGGAATATCTCGGACGGGCCGAGGAGGAGATGGATATCTGATTGGAGACGGAGGATGCCTGACTGGAGAGGCGATCCTAGTTCCATCAGGACAGATCAAATTAGGTGGGGGCCTTTCGGCCCTGCCAATCTGCGGGTCCCGCGCCTGGCGGTCTAGATGAGGCGCAGGATGGCTGTTGGGGACGGGCCGACTCTGCGAGCCCTCCCCAGAATTTCCTCGAGCTCTTCTGGGCGCACTCGAGGCTGGTTGGGATCTAGGAGTTGAAGTCTTGACCGAATGGTTGTACTGTTGTTGTTTGGCTCTAGGCATTTCTCCGAAGTTTGCCTCTCGACGGTGCGACGAGGGAGTGGAGTTGGCTGTCGGAAGTCTGTCCGAGCGGCTATGCCTGGACCGATTACCCCGGCAAGACTTAGGAGCCTCACCTTGCCTCTCTCTGACGTTAACGTCGGTTGTGAGAGGGGGTAGTCGGGCCAGCACATCCTTGATCTGCTGATTAGCTATTGCTAGCTGGCTCCTCAGCTCAACATTCTCCATTTCCACCGCCGTGTAATAACATGGGTTTGGATTGGGTGGCCAGGGCGCCGAACTTCCAGTATCATCTTGGCCCGCTGGCTGTTTCCTGATCGGCGTTGGACTTCAGCAATTTGTTCGTCGGGGATGGCGACATGATGAGCCTCCTGCCCATCATGTTGCTCTGTCTCGTTACCGTGTCTGAATCAAGTAGTCACCATAGTTGGATGTTTGCGGCCGCACTAATCTGACTTGCTCTCAATGAAAGCACCAAACTGTTGACGCGGTTCTTCGCCAACAGGTAATTAAGAAAAGAAGAGAAAGGGATTAGTGCTTAGGTTGAACCGAAATAGATAAATGATCTTAGAAATGAAATAGTGACTCAAAATACGTTTTTTAAGTGGTTCAAAGGTTAAAATCCTTCTACTCCACTAGTCAGTATTATTGCTATATACTGGATATTTGATTACAGGGTCTTTCTTACAATATAGAATCCAACCCGTTATAACTCCCAGGGTCTCCATATTTATAGGAGAAGGCACCTGGGAGTTGGTAAGAAGGTCATCCCGTGACCTTCTTACCTATCATGTCAACTCTGTGACATTCATGATTAATTCCTAAACCTGACACATAAGTGTGGTCAAATCAATAGATAAGGGGATAATGGGCCGCACGGCCCAAACCAGTCGTGGGTGTCTGAATATGCACGTTCCTACTGTGTGTCCGAGAAGTCAGGGGTATATCAGACACGTGATGTCTGATATATGCACGTTTACCTTGCGTGATTGACTTTATAAAAGGTCACAGCCTTCAACTCCAGCTCGTACCACGAGCTGGATGCTTCCCTCGACCTGTGGTCTTCAGAGCCCAGGCTCAGTCCTTAAGCAATCTTGGCGAACCCTTAGGTTACCTCGAGCTAAGGAGGTAGGACCTTACGATGGCAGCTCCGGTCATGGGTAGTCCTGATTAGGCCGTATCTCAGCTCGCTAATCAGTCCGTGGGAGAATCAGGGCGTACAAGTGTTATGCTGCCTTTTGGTATTTTTCGTGTCTAATTTGTGCTATCATACGTAATTCGTCCAAGAGTTTGAGTTTGTGGGTCAGCTGCTCATTTTTCGTGCTCAGATCAGAAGCGATTTCTGTACGAAGTGTTGGCAGGCCCACCTCTGTGGGGATAATGTCTTCTGTTTCGTATACCATAGCGTAGGGAGACTCGCCCATAGCACCTTGGTAATTCTTATACCCACGCGCCTTTTTTATCTTCCAGGTTCTTTTTAATGTTGGCGAAAATGACCTTGCTAGAAGCTTCTGCTTGGCCATTTCCTTGGGGATAGGTTACATAAGCAAAGCTTAATTTTATTTTGTATGTGTCACACAGTTCTTGTACTTTGCCATTTTGGAACGGGGTCCCGTTATCAACGACTATTTCTCATGGGATCCCAAACTGGCAGATGATATGCTGTCATATAAAACTCATGGTGTCTGGTGAAGTAATCAGTGGCTAACAAGGTGTATCGTTTTCCTCCAGCGGCTCTGGGTAGTTCTCCAACTACATCCATCCCCCACTTCGCAAATGGCCATGGGGCGACAACAGAATGCAGGATTTGTGCCGGTTTGTGGATGGTAGGTGCAAATCACTGGCATCTGTCATATTTTTTTCCATAGTCACGTGCCTCTGTCATCATGTATGGCCAGTAGTACCCCACTGTTAGTGCTTTCTGTGCTCAGCTTCGTCCCCCCGTGTGGTTCCCGCATGCTCCTTCATGGATTTCTTCTAATAAACTTTTTGCTTCTGTGGGGCGCAAGCACCGTAAGTAGGGGCCATTAAAAGATTTGTGATACAACGTCCCATTAATAATGGAGTAGCATTGAGCTTTAAGGCACAGAAGCTTTGCATCTTTCATATTGGCAGGCAATTCAAATTTGGTCAGGTACCTGGTAATTGGGTCCATCCAACATTCGGATTCTGTCGAGATGGAACAAACTTTCATAGATTCTTGTGCATGGGCTGTGGAAATTGATGAGTGTCGAGAATATTCCCCCACAGAGGCTTTCTTTCCGAGGGCATCTGCCTTCTGATTTAGCTCCCTGGGTATTTGTATGAGCTCGAACTGTTGGAATTGTGACTATAATGTGGATACCTTTTCCAATAGGTTGGTCAGATCGGGTGCCTTAGTGTCAAAATTGCCGGCCACTTATTCTATTATCAGCTTCAAATCTCCTCTGACTCGTAGTCGCTTGATGCCCATGCTTCGTGCCAATTCTAGTCTATAGACCAGGGCTTCACATTCGGCTTTGTTATTTGTGGCATGTTATTCCAACCGTATGTCTTCCTCAATTTGTAACCTAGAGGTGCCTCCAATACGACGCCAATCCTAGCCCCTTGCGAATTGGAGGCTCCATCTATATGCATCGTCCACATCCATTCTTCTTCAGAATTCAGTAGTTCAGGAGCAATCTCAGGTGTACATGATTGTATCTTGACCAAGAAATCTGCCAGTACTTGCCCCTTCTTTGCTTTTCGTGGTGAGAAGCGTATGTCATATGTCTCGAGGTCAATTGCCCATTTGGACATTCTTCTAGAGAGATCGGGCTTGCGTAAGATCTGTTTCAATGGATAGTCTGTGTATACTACAATGGTATGTCCATCAAAATACTGTCAGAGCTTTTTCTTTGCTGTAATTAATGCGAGGACCAATTTCTCCATCATGTTGTAGCGTGTCTTAGTGTCTAACAACATCTTACTATAGTAGAACACTCGCTTCTGCTGGCCTTCGTCATCTTAGAAGAGTACAGAGCTCACATCAAAGTTGTAAATAGATAAGTATAAAAAGAGGTCTTCATTGGGGACGGGAGAGCTTAATTTGGGCGGATTACTCAGATAGGCTTTTAATTCTTCGAAAGCTTTATTTTGATCTGCCTCCATGCGGTGTTGGTGGATTTCTTGATGCACTGAAAGAAGGGCTAGCAACGATCTCACATGCGAGATATAAATCTGCTCAGGGCTATGACTTTGCCTGTTAGAGTTTGAATATCTCGGATGGTTCTAGGCTCCTTGACCTCTAATAGTGAGGCAATCTGGGTCAGATTGGCCTCGATGCCACTCTTTCTGACTACATACCCTAAGAACTATCCAAAGGATACCCCAAAAATGCATTTAGTTGGGTTCAACTTCATTTGATAGGTATCGAGTATGTTGAAGCACTCGGTTAGATCTTCCACATGTGTGACACCCTGTCCAGATTTGACTACCATGTCATCAATGTATAATTCCATGTTTTTACCGAGCAATGAGGAAAAAAGTTTGTGCATCAGCCTCTGAAATGTCGCTCCTGCATTTTTCAGACCAAAGGGCATGACTTTGTAGTAGTATAAACCGCGCTCTGTGGTGAAAACAACGTGAATCTGATCCTCTGTTTTCATTGGGATCTGATTGTACCCTGAGTAGACATCAAGGAAGCTCATTCTTTCATAACCCGCAGTGGCATCTATAATTTGATCAATTTTCGGAAGAGGGTAGCTATCTTTGGGGCATGCTTTGTTCAAGTTAGTATAGTCTATGCACACTTGTTTTTTTCCGTTTTTCTTCGGGACAACCGCTGGGTTTGCTAGCCAACTGGGATATAGGCATTCTTCGATCGCGCCTATGCTCAGTAACTGTTGTACCTTTTCTTGTATTGCCTGGTTGACTTCGGGAGCAAACCTTATTTGCCTTTCCTTGACGACTGGGAAGTTGTTTGATATATTGAGGCTATGACTCATGACTGTGGGATCTATACCCGGTATATCATGTGGGGACCACGCAAAAGTCCCAATTCTGGTTTTGAGGAACTTGATTAGATCTTGTTTTTCTAACTGTGGCAGTCGGGCACTGTTGTGATAAATTTAATTATTTGATTTTAAATACGCAAGTGCACGTAGTCACACAAGTAACACAATAATAAGTAAATCGTCTCCACAGGGATTGTAAAATAGAAAAATAAGAAAAACAATTACTACACAACTTAGAAATACTAAAAATCAAATGAGTTGTTTATAGGTTGAGCAAAATATTAAATTGATTGAAATAATGAAATCAAAACTGAACTAAGCAAGAAAATTGAAAGAAATATATGGATTCCAAAATGGACTTGAATTATTGATTTCCCATATATTAATCATTCTGAAAAAATTGCGGACAGATTACGGGAACAATATTCTAGCAAAACTCCCAGGTTAACAAGAATTCATTTAAACACTCATAAAATTTTCCCAAATTTTATGACACTAATTCTTCTACCTAATTAAACATATTCCTATGCAAAATCAGATTTAAGAATGCAATTGAAAGTTTAATTCTCAAAAGTTACACAAGGCAAATAACATATCCCTATGTTACTTACTAACATAACCTAACCTAGATTATGACTTGTGTCATCCATGTTTTTCCCATTACATTTAATATTTTCAGCATTAAACATAATTAAATAACTTCTCATTGCTGGTAATCTGCCCTCTGATTGCTATTTGGTGGGGTTGTCGCCAGGGGAGGAGGTGCCAATTTCATTTATCTCCTTTAGGGTTAGGTAGCATTTCTTTGCCTACCTCTGGCATCCTTTTATGTCGATAGTGTAGTGCCCATCGGGCGATTGAAATTGCATAACTTGGTGCAAAGTGGAGACAACACCTTGCATTCTGTGGATCCAGTTTCGTCCCATGATTGTGTTGTAGCTTGTGATGGAGTCCACTATGAGGAAGTCTACTACCAAAGTGCATTCTGCAGTGACTACATTTAGCCTGATAGTGCCCTCCGGGTATACTCTTTGGCTGTTGAATCCCAAGATTGGTGTAACAGAGGGCCTGATCTGACTTTCTTTGAGACCCATTTTCTAGAAGGCTTCCCAAAAGAGGACATTAACGCCACTGCCCCCGTCGACTAAAACTCTTCCCAACAAGCAACGGTCTACTTGTGGCATGAAGACTACAGGGTCATCATGGGGTAGGTGTACTGCCCGCAAGTTTTCTTCTATAAAAGTTATTGTAGAACCAGGGTATCACCTCTCTTCTGTAGTGACAAAATTGACGGCGTGGCCTAGTGATCTATATCACTTTACTCTTTCCTCCATTCGCTTATGGTTTTTGGACTTTTGCTCTTGTTCCATGGTCAGCTCCACGGTCCCGTGTATCATGGGGACTTGTTTGAGCAGTTATTGTGTGCTTGTAAAAGCCACATTTGTGGGGGCCGTCGCCATTGCTGGTGTTGGGGTAGGAGTGGTACGGGGCTGTGGGATGTCGGGCCTGTCAGATCCTTTAATGTACTTGGCCAATCGCCCGTTCCTCATAAGGGCCTGAATTTGGTTGTGGAGGTTGTGGCACTCAAAAATTGTATGGTCATGGTCTTTGTGGAAGGTGCAGAACCTATTCTTGTCTCTCTGTTATGGGGGAGTGGTGATTTTGTATGGTTCTCGCCAGATGGATCTGTCTTTGTTTTCTTCATCGATGACCTCCTGGGACACAATGTACTTGAAAGAGGAGAACCTCGGTGGGCTCGACTTGTTCTTTGCCTTTTCCCCCGCTTTGTAGTGTCTGACTCCTACCTTTTTCTTTTTTCTTCTCTTGTAGATGGACGGGACAGGTTGTTTGGTGGTGGTGTTGAAATGAGAGCGGACTTCTTCTACATGTGCTCTCAATATTGCAAGACCCTGAAGACGCCCTATGCTCGGGCCTGAATTTCGGCCATGTCATATGGTGGAGTCATAGTGAGATTTTCGTATAAGAGGGACCCCACCTGCAGATTTTTCACGAAGAGATTGGCTACGATTGCTGGCTCCACAACATGGACTTGGTGTACAAGATCGATGAAGCGTTGTAGGTGCGACTTTGGGTGCTCATTTTCTCCTTGCTCAATTCAGTAGAGGTCTGCCATCGTTCTTGGAGCTTCACGGTTGGCATTGTACTGCTAAAGAAAAGCTCCGCGAAGGTCTCCAAAGCTACTGACAGAGCCAGGCTTTAGTTGTCTGAACCATAGCAGAGCTAGTTCAGAAAAAGTCATGGAGAATACTTTGCACTGTATGGCTTCATTACTTACTTCCAAAGCCATCATCTGTTGGAACTGGAATAAGTGATTAAGTGGTTCCCCCTTCCCATTGAATGCAGGTAGAGAGGGAATCAAGAAATCTCTCAGCTTCGGCTCGTTCTGTATCCATTTCGCGAAAGGTGATCTCTCAACAGTTCTTGAAACCAATTCTACGTAGTCAGAGCCATATGAAAATCTCCCATCAGAGAACTTCTGCATCACTTCTCGAAGCATTTCTTATTTCTAGTTTTCCAAGAACCTAACTGAGGGGGTAGGTTCTTCGGCTGCTATGCCTTATGGGGCCCGTACCTAGGTTTGTTGTTGCTCATTCTCTACGGAAGTTTGGGTTGTTCTTGTGGGTTCTGCATTAGTTTGTATATTTTTTTTGTAGCTCTCGGTTCGTTGCTCGCCAGTCCGTTGATGGTGGCGTGCAAGGGACAATGGCACAGGGCCCTGAGATCCCTCTACGACATGATGAGCATTCCCTTCGGGTGAGTTGATCTGGACGACTTGAGTTCCTAATCCATCAAGGTTGGGACTTTCTTTGTCTTGAGTTTTATGCGTGGCTTCATTTGTTCTTTGCAACATGGCGATCTCAGCTTCTAATATGGCCTGAGTTGCGGTCAATGCCCTGATAGCCTAATTGGATCTCTTCTAACTAGCTTCCAGTAGTCGACACATTTTGTCGATTTGGTCATTTACATCCATCGCAGGGGTGATCGGGGCGACTGTACTTGGTGCTCCATTGTTCTTTTGCGGATGAATCTTGATCGTTCGGAAGTTTCTTGATTCAAAGATTTTGTGAGAAAGAGTTTCCCATAGATGGCACCAATTTGTTGATGCAACAATTTTGTCTTTCTAAATCTGGAGGTACTTGTCATCAAACTATGGTTATCCGATCTCTCTCCAACAATGAAGATGACTCCAATGATCATCGAACCGTCTGGGAGCACCTGCAAGAAAGACACTTCGATGCTTAAGTTAGATTCTAATGCTTTCTCTTAATGAGTTCATGTTTTTTATAGTGTCAAAAATGAATACTAAGAAGTTAGTCGGTTAAGTCTAATTCCTGATTGGTTGAAGGAATAACTGAATTTTTTGCCAAAACACTTTCGGATCTTTTAGGTATGCAGAGGAAAGAGGCAAGGCTCGCCTCTGATCCGCAGCCGTTGATTCTAGCTCCTTTGCCTGGGCTAAGAAGCTCCGTTTCAATTTACCCAAAAAAACAAAAAATTTGGGCCGAATATCTTGAGCCTAACACTTTGAATTATGGAAAATTATTAATTTGACATGGTGTGTGTTACAAAACTACAACTTTGATATCTTCTATTATAAATAATACTATAATGGTACCTTAAATATGCAAAATTAAAATAAAATGTTACTTTGAACTCAAATTTGGTAACAAATGACAGAATACCACATGAGTATATTCTCATAATAATAGGGTACCGTTTTATACTAATTTTTAAATTACTAGGTACCCAATGTAAATTATCGAAAATATAGAGTATCACTTTTTACTGATTTTCAAATTACAGAGTACTTGATGATTATTATCTCAAGAATATAGAGTACAAACATTATTCTTTGTTAAAACACAAGGTACCAAATAGGTACCTACCCTTGAATTATTTTGTGTATATGTTTAATCATAAAAAATTGCAAGTGATCCAAATCTATATTTTTAGATAAGGGTTTATCATACATCTAGATCACTTGCATAGATCAAGTATTTCTCCTTGGAATATCCACCAATTGTTGCAAGATGTAGAATAAAACCTCCTGGGGTACTTACGTAAAGACACTCCAATGCTCAAGTCAGTAGAGATTCACTATCTCAAATCTCAAAGGAAAAAGTATGTAAGTGTGAATGGAATCTAAGGTCCCCATGACGACTCACGTGCGCCAGTCACTGTCAACGAACAAAGGACAACTAGAGCATCCAAATAGACTTGGGCCGACCCAATGATTTAGATTTAACATATTGAAACAACATTATACTTCTATAAAGCTCCATTAGAGGGTTAATTATAATTACATCCCTGTTGGGCCTGGATTAATCCGGCCCAAAGTACATGACCACCTATAAATAAGGCCCTCAGTTCCCTGTAGAAGGGATCCAATTTTTCATGCATGCAAACATGCTGCTGAACTTGTACTCAAACTCTCCATTGTTGAAATTCAAAGTTTAATACTATTAACTTGTGGAATAAAGCTTATTAATGCCTCAACCACGTAAAAATCCTAGTCTCATTAGTTTATTTCATTTCTTGTTATTCTAATTCTTAATATATTTTGTAATATCTGAAAAACTCGATATACAGGAAACATTTGTTCAACCTCGTTGAATAGTTACCTTTGAGTATTTCTTTCATTATCTTGCTAAGGGGGTGTTTGTTTTGAGTAGTTGAGTTGCCTTGGAAAGTGTAGAGGGACTTAGGATGAAGGTGATATTAAACTCTTGTGAAATAAAAGGGTTCACTTTACCTTTAAAATACATGTAGGGCTCACATTAATTATTAACATTACCCCCTTAAAATTTGAACCAAACATTGGAAGGATTTTAGATTCTCATTCCCACATTTACTTTACCCCATACCAAACACCCTCTAAATGTTAGACTTTTATCATATGTGAAATAAGGAAATTCAACATATATAATTAAACATACAAAAGTATATGCATAATTTTTTTCTTTCACAATTGCATTATTTGTTTTTTGAAAATTGTCCACTATCAATCAAGGAATATATATTCTAAATGAACCGATCATTTTTATTACCTGAAACAGAAATGTCCCCTCTTTCTCGACCTATTTATCACTACTACAAAATTGGGTTTTCTCTGCGGTTTTTTTCCTTAATAGACTGCGATTTTTATGAGCAATGGGTACCGCAGTGTAATCCAGTGCAGAGAAAAGTCCACGAAAACCGTAGAGAAAGAAAGACTTTTCTCCGCAATTTTTTTAAAACAACCATAGAGAAAGTAAGACTTTTCTCCGAGGTTTTTTTAAAACAACCGCAGAGAAAGAAAGACTTTTCTCCACGGTTTTATTGAAAAAACCGCAGAGGAAAGTATTGTAATTTTTTAAAACTTTGACCAAGCATAACTTTGTGCTCGGTTGTCCTTTTTGGTGTTTTTTTTTTCAACTTTGGTATTTTTTTGAGATCTATCTAGCTGCATACAAAGAAAATCTGAAAACCTGAAGAAAAAAAAAAACCATTTTTTTCATGTTTAGTCACCAAAAAATCGAAAGAAAAAAATTCAGCAACCAAATCAATTATTTATGAAAAGCCTATAAAAAATTTGATTTCTATTTTGCTATTTCACACAAAATAAACTCTAAAAGTAATGATGAAAAAAAAACTATGCAAACCATTTTTACAGTGAGAATGAAGCTTAAGAATACAATGTATGGCCAAAAATACGGTGAAAATGGATAATTTTTCGACCAAATCCTAACAATTTTTACTACCGAAAACATGAAAATAGACATATGTTGACGATGAAATCTCGTCAACGAAATTAGATCGGAAAACTCAAAGGTAAGCCAGGTGATATTTATATAAGAATTTAGGATAAACTTTAAGGACAAATAAAAACAGATCAACAATGGAGCAAGCCTCTGTATATTTCTCAATAGCCTCTGCATACAATGAATTCTCCAACCCCCTTCAATGTTGAAGAGGGGTTCCTTTTATAGGGGGCTCTAATGGCCCCTGATACATTGTGGTCCATGGGACCAATTTGTACACAAGCACGTTATCAGGAGAGTGGTATCAGATGTAGTGGTGTCGGCTCTAGTACATGGTCAGAGTTTGTGGGAGAACCTCAGCTTTTGTACTCGGTTATGCCTCCACTACTTTCCTTGTACGGATGTCAGAGATGGGCTGGTGAGGACCACAACAGGTACCTCATTAGTACGACCACTATCTGTCTGGTATGAATACCCTGTCTGTACTCTGATTCCTTCTGACTTTGCATGAACCGCTATGAGGATTCCCCACTTCATTCTCAAGGGTGCGTGAAATTGGTTCTTGACCTTACCTCACGTTAGACCCCCAACAAGAGTGGTGTCCCATCATCAGCTCCTATCAAGGGGAGCAACTAAGCCCCTCCAATGAGGCACACTATGTAGGCAACTCTTAGTGGCACGGACATGACGTGCCGAGGTAGGGGTGTCTCTCGCAAGCCCCTGGCGCAACGTGGGCGAGGCGTTGGCCTCGCGACCCCTTGGCGCGGCAGGTACGCGGGCGAGGCGAGGGCGTGGTGTCAGCCTCGCGACCTCCTGGAGCGGCTGATGCGTGGGCGAGGCATTGGCCTCGCGCGGGGCACTCGGGTGCGCGCGGCGTGAGGCGAGGCGGTGCCTCGAGTGGAGTTGTCGGGTGCGCTCGGTGTGAGGCGAGGCGGGGCCTCGCGTGGAGCTGTCGGGTGCGCGCTGCATGAGGCAAGGCACTGCCTTGCGTGGGGCTGTTGGGTGCGCGTGGCGTGAGGCGAGGTGGGGCCTCGTGTGGGGCTGTTGGGTGCGCGCGGCATGAGGCGAGGCGGGGCCTTGCATGGGGCTATTGGGTGCGCGCGGCGTGAGGCGAGGCGGGGCCTCGCGTGGGGCTGTTGGGTGCGCACAGCGTAAGGCGAGGTTGTGCCTCGCGTGGGGCACTTGGGTGCACGCAGGGGACGCGAGGCGGGGACATGCGTGCATGGCTGGCGTGCGCAGCCAAGTTCCCACACGGACGACCGCGTGTAGTGAGACCCTTGTGGCCTTGGCAGGCACTCATGCATGTTGGACACCCTTGCATGGCGAGGCTCTCGGGCCTCTCGGGGCATCCTCTTTAAGGCTTCCTATGAGACATGGGTTGCGGGGAAAAATACTGGGTCGCTTTGATTGCTTGGGGCTGATGAGGGTTAACCTCCATATTTTCCCTTGGTGGAATCTGAGCATCCACATATTACAACCATGGACTTAGATATTTTTTCTTTTTGGTGGATTTTTGCCATCAACAACATATATCAAGCATCTACTTCAGTTTTTTAACTAAAATTTTGCTAAAAAAGATGAAAAAAATACTAAGATTAACGTTGAAAGACATACTGCCGCCGCTGAAGAAGATTTTCGTGAAATGAAGTAGGTTTGCGAACCTTGTGGGGAAGAAGGAGTTTATATATAGGTCTGGAACCTTTTCTCGGTAATTTTCTTAAGAAAACCACACAGAAAGAAAGACTTCTCTGCATTTTTCTTAAAAACACCGCAGAGAAAAGTATTGAAAATTTTCAAAACTTTTACCAAGCATAACTTTGTGCTCGGTTGTCTATTTTGGGTGTTTTTTTTAACTTTGATATTTTTCAAGATCTATCCAAAGAAAAGACTATTTTCTTTGAATAGATCTCAAAAAAATATCAAAGTTAAAAAATATACTCAAAACGGACAATCGCACACAAAGTTATGCTTGGTCAATGTTTTGAAAAATTACAATACTTTTCTCTACGGTTATTTTTTTAAGAAAACCACAGAGAAAAAGTTTTCCCTTCCCACATTTCCTACTTTATGTTGCTCTTTTTTTAAATCCCTTTCTCTGCGCTTTCTCTGCGCTTTTTTTTTAGATTAAAAAAAAGCGCAAAGAAACCCTATATTTATAATAGTGTATCCGCATAGATCATCACGTTTTCAAAAACTTCCAGAACCAAAATCTATTAAAAGTTGAAACTTTCCCTTATTTTCTTCGTCAAAGCTCTGCATTCTTCATCCAATTTTTATCAAGCTCTCTACACTATATTTTGTTTATGTGACCTACTTACACAGGTAATGGCTCGAATGTCCATTGCATATAAAAAAAGTCGAAGCTCCAGTACTCCTCAACAACTAAGGAGTCGACTTCCCTCGAACATCTCCATTTGTCGTCTTCGTCTCAATGAACAAAAGTAGAATGCTATAAAGCTTGGCTCATGAAATGAGATTGTACTTTATGCCATGCATATCATGGCTCTATGCTTCTTCCTTCCCGTTCTTACTATTCACATCCTACCTATTCTCATATGGCATCCAATGCAGCTCACACTTAATTCCCTTCTAACAATTACTGGTTTCACTCATATTAGGGCCCCAAAAGATATCCTTATAACTGTTGTGGCTTCTTCAAAAGTTTTAACTTCCGTGTGTTGTTTGGTGGGGACACCCTTGAAATTGTTCACCCGGACTCTATTTTCATGTTCAATTATTATGACGAATCACCCTTCTATATTGATGAGAAGTTAAGGTTGTTTATGGTAAAAAAATTTGTTTTTGAATTTTTTAAACACAAAAATGGGAATATTATTTTTATTTTTGTTTCTTTATTTTTACAAAATAAAAATATGTTTGGTAACTATTTTTGTTTTTAAAAACAAAAACTAATGAATTTGTTTGATAACTTTTTTTTTTTTTTAACAATATAGAATGAGGTGTTGATTTGAAGAAGAGAATAAACAAAAAGTAAAAAACGGTTTAAAAAAATTTTAAAAGTGAAAAAAAATTATTTTCAAAATTTAATGAATTGTAATTAAAATTTTTAAAAATAATAAATAAAAATAAAGTTACCAAACACTATTTTATGTTTAATTGTCAAATTTTTAATTAATTAAATAAAAAAATATTTTTTAAAGTGTTACCAAACAACACCTATATGTTTTATATGACGATTGGTACCCACCTCATGTCCTCTCTAAAGCATTCCCTATTGCCCAAACCTTACTCCCAAATCTACCTTCGCTCCTTCTTTTTCTTCTGAACTTCTTAGACATTCTAAACGAGTCTCTTGGCCATAAATATGTAGATAAACGTGATTAAAGGTTTAGGGTTAAAAGTTTTGGTCAAAAGGAATAACCATTTTAATAAAATGTATACGCACATACATGAGATCAAAAAATAACGTTTAGAAGGCTATTTGCAGCTCAAAAGTTACAACCAGCTGACCTAAGCAGCAAAATAGGGTTTGACGCTAGTTCCTCTGAGAAACCCTGGTCACGGTGGTCGAGTTGCCGCATATGTACATATCGCTACCGAAGCTCTCCAACTCATGGATGATCAAGCTTCCTTTTCCCCTTACATGAACCAAAAAGCACCCGTGAACAAAGGCTCGACAAGAAAACTTAAACATGCTCATATGTAGTTAATAACATATCATAGAATCATGATAAGCAAGTCTAGCAGTAATAACCCTACTCATGCTTGCATTCTATAAAGATAAGTGACTACAGTGTCACACTGGGGCCCGCTACCCTAAAAAATGATTAATAAGTCATGCCAGTGCCTACAACCATATCCTTTGTATGACAAGCCTGAGAGCTGGCCCAGGGTACCTGGAGCTTTAATTTTCCAATGACCATAGGGTTGGTCAAGTGTATATCACGCTCCTGATTAGGCCTAACCATATCGACCAGCGCTTAGACGTTATTGCCATCCTTGACTTATAAGTGAATGCTTTCAATGAGCGTTCTGCGCGCTATTGCCGTCCTTGACTTATAAGTCAACCATTTTCAGTCAAATAATGCAAACAAGCATACATCATTTAACAGTTATCCAGATACAAAGAATTCAAGCATATGTAATCAAGAATTCATAGGAATAATCATAATCCTGCTCATTCACAAGGCCCCGAGCCCTAATCATATCTATATTTGGCAACCGGGCCAACCCCTAATCACATATATCACGTATTTGGTGCAGTTTTCTTACCTTTGGTACAAGCACGAGTTAATGAACAACGACACCTGACCACGATACTGTCCCAAGTCCTAACGGTACCCTAGTCACAAACATAATAAGCGATTTTCATCAATATCAAATAAATAAAGACTTCCGGACCGAGTCCTAGTCTCTAGGACCTCGAATTCTACTAAACCGGGTAATAGAATCCTTCCCAAGCCATTAGGTTTGAGTTCCCTCCACCCAAAACCTAATTTGGCCAAAGTTTCCAATTTGAGTCGCTGCGCCCCTCACAAGCGTCGCAACACTTGTCAAGTTAGAGAGACTAGCCCTCAAAAACTGGGCACGAACCGCAACACAACTCAATAAGCACTCCCGCGTGATGGCGGTTCAGGGACTACCCTAGCCTCTGACTTCACGAGGGCTGCGGTGCAACCCTACGAACTTAGAATAACACCAATTTTAAAAAATCGTAAGCCTCCCAAACCTACCCCAAAACACACATTGAACCCAATTCTACCATAGAAATTGACTCAACAGCTCAGGAAAATAGTAAACAACCTTAAAACACATCAAAATCCCATAATTCAACCATTGAGTTATAGAACTCATGCACACTCTAAAACTTCAAAAAATCATAATTTAAAATGTGGAAGACATGACCTCAACTAATAAGAATGACCCTAGGCTGTTGTTAACCAATTTCTAGCACCAAACTTCCAACTTCCAAGCCTTAAATTCCACTAGTTTCCTCTTTAAACCCAAACCAACATAGAGAGGGAGAGAGAGAGAACATGAGGGAGAAAGAGAGCTGAATTCTGTTTCTGAGTGCTCCTTTGTTTTGAGAGGTTCCAAGTGACTAAGTCACTCCATACTTGGAAAAAGACCAAACTAGCCCTTGCTAAATCCTTGCTCTATAATGCCCTTAAAGGCAACAACGTCTCTTGCCACGTTTCTTGTTACTTTCAATTAACACCTCATAATTTCTTATTAATTTCCAATATCCTCAAACAATCACTAAATACTTTCACATTACCCAATAAATCCTAGTAATGTACTAAATTACTTAAATACCCTTAGGCTCACCCCGAGCCAGGTGTTTTGACTCTGTTATGACTAAACCGCTAACTTACTCCCTAGGATCGCCTCCTGTCGAATACCCAAATATATCCACATAATAATGTGGTCTCAATCATATAACACATATATATATATTCAAATATGCCCTCAATGGGCCAAAATTACAAAAGTGCCATTCTAATAAGAAACAGGCCCACATGCATGCTTAATACACCTAAATATGCCAATATAGTCATATTATGATATAACTCACATAACTCATATAATCATGCATATAATCACAAACATGCTCATAATATTCGATTATAGTCCTCCTGGTCCCCTAATAAAGGCATTAAGCCTTATTAGGGAAATCAGGACGCTACATTTATCCCCTCCTTACAGGAATTTAGTTGTCGAAATTTTACCTAAACAGCTCAGGATACTGATCCTATATGTTGGACTCTAATTCCTAGGTCACCTCCTTGACCTTGTTGTTCCTCCATAATACCTTAACCAAAGGTATGGTTTTGTTCCTCAGGACTTTGTCCTTCCTGCTAGTATCTGGGCTGGATGTTCTTCATAGGAAAGATCTGCCTGTAGATCCAGATCATTGCAACTCAATACATGAGTCACATGTGATACATACTTCTGCTGAAGCGTCGAAATATGAAACACATTGTGTACGACTAATAATGCCGGAGGTAGGGCCAATCTATATGCCACCTGACAAATCCTCTACAGGATCTCAAATGATCCTAAAAATCTAGGGCTCAACTTACCCCTCTTCCCAAATCTCTTCACCCCTTTCAATGGTGAAAATCTAAGGAAGACATAGTCTCTCACTTGGAACTCTACATTCTTGCGCTTCAGATCGACATAACTTTTTTGTCTACTATGAGAAGCGAGCATCCAAGCTCTGATTTTCTCAATAGCCTCGTTGGTCCTATGAACTGACTCAGGACCCAAGTATTTCCTTTCTCCCATCTCATTCCAGTGAATGAGTGATCTACATTTCCTACCATACAACATCTCGTAAGGAGCTACTCCAATGGTTTAGCACACATGCTCGCAGCATGAACTCTATATCTGAATCATCCTCTGAGATTGTCCATCTGTCTCAGGATGAAAGGCAGTACTAAACTGTAGCTATGTACCCATAGCCTCCTGCAAACTTCCCCAAAACATTGAAGTAAATGTGGGGTCTCAATCTGACACAATCGACCTCTAAGCCCCAAGAAGCCTCACTATCTCTCTCACATAGAAATCTACGTAATGTTCAACTTTATAAGTTGTCCACACAGGTAAGAAGTGAGATGATTTAGTGTATCGATCCACAATAACCCACATCGAATCATGTTGACCCACAGTCCTGGGTAAACCAACAACAAAATCCATTATGATATCCTCGAATTTTCACTCTGGGATATCCAGAGGCTGTAATAGCCCTTCTAGTCTCTGATGCTCAGTCTTAACCTGTTGACATGTCAGGCACTTAGCCACATACTCAGTCACATTCCTCTTCATCCAAGGAAACCAATATAACGTCCTCAGATCCTGATATTTCTTTGTGGTGCCTGGATGCAAAGATTAAGGGGTAGTATGAGATTCATCTAGAATCTCATGTCTGATAACAATATCCATTGGAACATAGATCAGACCTTTGTATCTCAACAAGCCCATATCTTACACTATATAGCCCCTAGCCACTCCAGCTAGGACGTCCCCTCCAATCCTCATTAGTTGTGGATCACTCAGCTCGCTTTCCTTTATCCTCTCCAAAAGAGTAGGCTGTAGTATGATATTGGCTAACTGGCCCACCACTAACTCTATTCTAGGTCCAGTCATATCCATTTCCAATTCCTTGGATATTTGTCTTGCATTGTATAATTTCCCCAACCCCTTCTAGCATAAAGCATATGCCACCACGTTGGCCTTTCTGGGTGATACAGGATTTCACAGTCATAATCTATTGTACTCTGATTTTAGCAAGAGTTCATTCACTCAGCTCGGGTACAGCTGCCAGATAATTACAGGGAACAATAACCAAGTAGAATAGTATCTGCTTATTATCCATGTAGACAACTCGAGATTCATAGTGGTTATATGTGGTGTTAGCCGTCCTGATTTTATCACGAACTAAGGATACGATGGCTGCGACGCGTGAGATCGAAATCAAATAGCTGTCGAAGCACGAGCTTGGGGGAGATATCCAGCTCGTGGTAATTCAAGAATATTGCATACTAAGGGATCCCCAGAGACTTTAGATCTGTTTACATGTTTATTTATGCCCAGGAAATCATATTTATTATTCGAGATAGCAGGAACCTGTTTATTCTATTATCAAATCATATCCCAATATAAATGGGAATTATATGTATTAAATATAGACATTATGTAAATGCATGATCGACTCATGCGGTTACCCAAACCTGTCCATGGAATTCCCCTATATATACTGGGACTATTGGATAGGAAAGGGGACCATTATTCTGTAATACCAAAACTCTGCCAAAATAGAGAGAGAAACAACAATAATAATGACTCGTGGACTAGGTGGATTTTAACCACTGAACCACGTAAAAGTTATGTGTTCTTCAATGAATTCTGTTTATTTTTCATTACGGTTTATCACTAAGCACTAATCTCCCTTATTATTTCTTAATATAGTGTTGGCGAAAAACTGCGTCAATAGTTTGGTGCTTTCATTGAGAGCAAATTAGTGCTTAATCAAAATCCCAGTCGATTATCATCATGGTGCTCACTCGCTCAATGCATGACAGTGAGATAGGAAAACTTGGTGGGCAGGAGGCCCATCATATCGCTGTTCCGAATGAACATGGCCCTGAGATTCAGCAACTTCCGGGAAAATAAACGGCGGGTCATGGCTACGCTGGGAGTTCAGCGTCATTACCACCTAACCGAATCCCAGACTACCTTACCACCATCGAGATGGAGAACATGCAATTGAGAAGCCATCTCGCTAAGGCAAACAGCCAGATTGAGGAGGTTTTGGCCCGGTTACCCCCTATTGCAACCGTCGTCAATGTCGGAAAGAGGCAAATCAGGTCTCACAAGTCCCACAAGAATAATCGATCCAAACCACGTCAATCAGTTAGAATCGCCACTCCAAGTTCTGTACCTGCAGAGTGAGATCACCAAAATGCTCGACCCAGCGAATCATAGGGATCGTCACCATGTAAGTTGGTCGGTTAGGATTGCAACCCCAAGTTCGGTGCCTTCTTCACAGGTCCCCAGGAATGCCCAAGGAAATCCACGAGGAGGGGCTGGGACAGGTTCACAAAGACAAAATGTTCCAACAAACCCTCCTACGTCACGATCAGATCATCAGGCACAGAGAGCTAGAGACAATGAAGTTGAATAGAGGTGGGTTAATTTAGTCTGCCCTGATGGAACAAGGATTGCCTCACAAATAAGGCATCCCTCGTCACCCATAAGACATTCAACACCACCTCATCCTTCATAGGACATTCAAGATTATGGAGACAGTAGGAGAAATCCTCCCCCATCTGCCAATACTTACATCCCACGAACGCGTGTCCAAAATCCAGATCCTCGGCCCAACTGCGAGCTGTAAGTTTTGTAAACAGGAGTTACTGGACTGAAAGTCATCGTAGCGGCAAGTCTGAGGGCAACCTAAGGAATTAGTTGGGTTCAGCACAGAGCCCTAGGTACGATCCACAACTTGATTTGCGCGATCGTCTGAATTTGTAGAGAAGAAATCCAGCTCGGAATGAATATATTAGCTATACTCGACAAGAAGGAGGTCTGTCCATAGTACTCGATAACGGGAATGCCCCACAAAACCAAGCTCGAGCTTGGAGGGACAATAACCCATCAAACACATACAATAGGATGGGAGCTGTTCAACAGTCCCCAAGTAACCTAGGGACTAGGGACCAAACCCTCGAAAGACTAGCGTTTATCGAAGATCAAATGAAGAGGCTTTTATCTAGAAAAGAAAAAGAGGATTGCGACTCAGAAGATGAGCTTGAGCCTTTTGCTCGAAATATTTCGGCGACCACATATCCGGTAGGCTTTAGAATGCCACACTTGTCAAAATTTGATGGAGATGGAGATCTGTCAAACCATCTTGGAATGTTTAACACCATGATGATGGCTCAAAATGTCAAGCTTGATCTAAGGTATATTTTATTCCCTACAACTCTGTTCGGGCCAGCCAGGCAGTGGTTTAAGCAATACAAGAGGCATTCCATAAGCTCGTGGAAAAAGTTTTCTTCTGAGTTCAAAAAAGCATTTCGAGCTTCATAGGCAGCTCGAGTTGATACCAATTCATTGGCCAACGTAAAGCAACAACCTGGTGAGACGTTGAAGGCATATCTAAGTAGGTTTGCCAATGTCATTGCACGAGCTAGAGATGTTGATGACAGTTCCAAGCTAATGGAAATGAGGACATGAACCCTTGTTGGGGGCGACTTGTGGTAGGAACTCCAAAGAAAAGGAGTTAAGAGTGTGGACGAGTTCTTGGCCCGAGCTCAAAAATGGATTAACCTAGAGGAGGTGCGAGCTTCTTTTGCGGGAACCAGCCAGACCCCAATTCAGCCCGTTGGAGCGGTAATAGGCATTGCAATTACGACTCAAACTGTTACCCAAAATAACCAAGGGGGAAATAACAAAAGGAAGGGAAATGGCGAGGGCGATCAGAGTGGAACGAAGAAAAATAAGTCTGGGGAGAAATTCAAACCTATTTACGCTACTTATACCGACCTAACGGACACTAGGGAGCACATCTTCCTCACAAATTCTACTCACCTTCAATGGAAGAATCCAGAACCGTTGATGAACCAGAGGGCGAAGAGAAATTCTTCAAAGTTCTGCCGATTCCATTATGACATTGGTCATAACACTAATGACTATCGATAGCTGAAGGATGAGATTGAAACTCTCATTAGAGCCGGACTGTTGGCCCAGTACGCTCGAAATCGGGTGGTCCCTAATCAGCCCGCTAGACCAAACCCTCAATTAGTCCCCGAAGCTCTAGTAAGTCAAATCGGAGCTCAAGAAAACCAGGTCGACCCTCCTCCGATAGTAGGGGGAGATATAACCACCATTTCAGGAGGATCTCATTTGGCAGGCACGAGCAGCAGGGCCCAAAAGAGGTACATTAACGAACTGAAGTCCCATAACGGGGTGGAGTTCGTCCCGGAACAACGATTATCAAAACATAAAATATTGGAAAAGAACCAATCATTTTCACAGAATAGGATGCTAGACACGTCCAATTCCCACATAATGATCCGCTGGTAATAAACATTTATCTCTCCAACTGGAGGGTAACACTAGTAGATAACATAAGTTCTGTGAATCTACTTGTCAGGTCCACCTTGGAAAAAATGAGGTTACTTGTAACTGATTTGAAGGTGACCTCAATGAATCTGTACAGGTTTTCAGGTGAAGGGTTGGCAGCTATTAGGACGATCAGATTGGTGGTGACATTGGGAGAAGACTCGCGAATTGTTTCCAAGTTACTTGAGTTCGTGGTAGTCGATTGTCCAGCTGCATACAATGCAATTTTGGGCCAGCTTGCGCTGATAGCGTTTGAATCCATAACCTCTATCCACCACCTAGCAATAAAATTCCCCTCAGCTGCAGGAATATGCACCGTCAGAGGTGATCAGCTCGCTGCCAGAGAATGCTATAGCATTTCTATGAAGGGAAAATCACAACTCGGGCAGTGATGATCATAAATGACGGAGGTGAGGAGTCTCAGGAAGTAGAAGTTACTTGTGGGAAGGAAGAACCTCATCACAAAAAGGATAATGACGTTGCCTAACACGATGACATTGACCCACGGATAGAAGAAGACAGGTCAGAACTCCAAGCGATAGAGGAGCTCGAGGAAGTAAACATTGACCCCAAATAAGCTTCAAGAGTTGTAAAGATAGGGAAGAATCTTGATGATAAAAGAAAGAAGGAGCTATTCGATTTCTAACAGGAGAATCTGGACGTTTTTGCTTGGTCACATGAAGATATGGTGGGGATAAGTCCAAGTGTAATCATGCACACCTTAAATTCGGACAAAAACATGCCTGCAAAATCCCAAAAATGGAGACGCTTGGGAACGATCTGAGCTAAAGCTTTTGATGAAGAAGTAGCTCGACTATTAAAATGCAGATTTATCTGTGAGGAAAAATACACGATCTGGGTCACCAATCCCGTGCTGGTCCCAAAGCCAAATGGGAAATGGAGGATTGGTATTGACTTCTCCTATCTGAATAAAGCATGTCCCAAAGATTGTTTCCCACTGCCAAGGATTGATCAGTCAGTTGATGCCACGGCAGGTCACGAGCTCATGTCCTTCATGGACGCGTATTCTGGATATAACCAGATCGCTATGAATCCTGCAGATCAGGAACATACTAGTGTAATGACCAAACATAACGTACACTATTACAAAGTTATGCCCTTCGGGCTGAAGAATGTTGGGGCTACATATCAACGCTTGGTCAACAAGATGTTCACTATTCAGATCGGGAGAAATACGGAAGTATATGTTGATGACACGCTTGTCAAATAAAAAACTGCCAATAACCATGTGTCCAATCTAGAAGAATGTCTTGGAATATTAAGGAGGTATGACATGAAGTTGAATCCTCAGAAATGCACTTCTGGAGTGGCATCTGGAAAATTCCTGAGGTTCATAGTCAACACGAGGGGAATAAAGGTGAATCCTGAGAAAATCAGATCCTTGTTAGAAATTCCCTCGCCCAGATTGCGTAAGGAAGTTCAAAGTCTAAATTGAAGGGTGGCGGCTTTGAATCGTTTCATTTCAAAATCCACTGACAAGTGTTTGCCATTCTACAACTTGCTTAGAGGAAACAAAAAATTTGAGTGCACCGAGGAGTGCGAATAGGCATTCCACGACCTAAAAACGCATCTGGTCGAGCCCCCCGTATTATCTAAACCTATGTTTGGAGAATCTCTGTTCCTTTAGCTATGACGGAGAATGCAGTTAGCGCCGTGTTAGTTTGAGAAAAAGACTATGCTCAGAAACCAATTTATTATATAAGCAAGAAACTTCTCGGAGCCGAGTCACGATACCCACTGATAGAGAAACTGGCATTCTGTCTGATATTAGCTTCCAGAAAGCTCCAACCATATTTCCAGTCCCATTCAATCAACGACATGGCCGACCAAACTTTAAGGCAGGTTTTGCAAAACATGAAACGTCGGGAGGTCTTCTAAAATGGGTTATCGAACTTAGCCAGTTCGAGATATTGTACGTACCACATACCTCGATTAAAAGTCAGGCCTGTGCTGATTTTATGGCTGAATGCACCGGATTTCAAGATGAGCTCTTGAGGGAGTCAGTATAGGAGTTATGGAAAATCTTCATGGACGGATCATCGAACGAGAACGGATCGAGAGCTAGGATCATTGTATTCTCACCAGAAAGGCATCCATTTTATATAGCTTTGAGGTTCGTATTTTAGGCATCCAACAATGAAGCCGAATATGAGGCCTTACTAGCAGGACTCAGGGTAGCAAAAGAACTCAATGCTAAAGCCATTCAATGTTATAGCGATTCCTAACTCGTGGTCAATCAGGTATTGGGAGAATATCAAGCTCAAGGTCTAACGACTCAGATTTCAAGACTCAATGATGCGGAAAAATAAACGTTTTCATTTAACAAAAACTCTCAAAAACCCGTATAAAAAAACGTTTTAAAAGTTGTATGGCCATACTTAATATTTAATACAAACATAGTTTATGAAAAGTAGCCTGAGCCTAGTTTATGAAAATAAAACAACTTCCCAAAAGGTCGGTCCAAATGTACATTCACAAGGTAGACTCCAGTGCTCAGTGCTCTGCCTTGCCCTTGTTTTTACCTACAACAGAAAATAACAAGGTAAGCGAAAACGCTTAGTAAGTTCAACTTTAAAACAAAAACATGCAGAGAAGACAGGTGGTCGCTGACCAAGTTACTGTCCGCAGATAACAATAGCTCACAAAAATTAGTGTTCTGGATCCATCCGGACCCTACACAATCAATTTCAGGAACGCAAAAGCGTCTTGGAAAACATATGATTATGCCTGATAACCAAAGACAAACTATTTCGTATAAACAGATAAGTCCCTGCACTTAGAAAATCCCAGAGCAAGTAGATATAATATATCACAACTATTTCATATAAACAGATAAATCCCTGCACTCAAAAAATCACAGAGCAAGTAGATATAATATATCACAACTATTATTCGAGACCAATGCTCGGCAATTTCCAACAATTCAGACGTAACACGCCATCCAGCATAAATGCTAATCTGTAAGAGAGAACCGAGTCTCAACACTAAGATCTAGCCAATAAATATCCCCATCAAGGGTAACTATCGTGTTACCTAGGGCATCGCTACTTATCCAAGAGTAAATCCCTCACAATGGTAACCATCAAGTTACCTAGGGCATTGCTACTATTCAAGAATGTAATCTAAGTTACACACATTTACAGAGACTTCTATGTTAATCAGTGGTGCTGGTGAGCAGTTGCCCCTAGGGTGTTCAGCCTCACTCAAACTTGGCGACCCCTAATATCTCTAGGCGCTCTCAGTGAATGGCCAATATTCACGGCTACTATCCGAGAATAACTTGTCAGAGCACTTGCTTGGGTTCTAACCGTTCAATGATTAAGTAAGCATGAGGGCCCCTAGGTCCCATTCATTTTGGCGCCCCTAGGTTTAAACCAGCAATCCTCACCTCTTGGCCACTCGTCGCGGTAATGAACCGGACATAATAAAATCAAGCAGTGTGACGGGGATCAGCCGTTTAGAATATGACGGATATCTACTGGTTATATTTTTTGAATCAGCACCAACTAGACTAACGTCTCTAAGCAAACTTTCTACGAAAGTGTATATATGTGCATGTGTCTCTATACTAACATACAATGCAATAGTCATTTCATGTTGCAGCCACACAATAGAAGTTGACTTACGTGGAGTCCTTTGCTCTCAGCAAGATTTCACTCTCCAATATATAGTCCAGTTTGCTTAGCCAATACTATAATTATCCATCCAGTATACTCAGATTAATTATGGCACTTCATAATTCATTATTATTATTTTGGGCAGTTTGGTCATTTTCAAAATCATTAGTAAGGATTAAAGATCCTTATTTTGTTTTAAACCCATTAAGGAAATTCATACAAAAATATTTGAGGCTAAACCCTAAGTCTCGGGGAGACCTATCCTATGGTCTCGATAACTTGGCTCGAGGTATCACAATAGTATTCTCCCACAATCTGCTAAAAATCTTATTCTTTAAAAGTATCGCAATTAACCCGTACTTTCAACAAGTCGGTTAAATATATAGAAGATTTTAGCCAGTATTATATCCAGAAAATACTAATTAAATTCCTTAATTATTTTTCCAGAAAATAATCTCTTAATTTTCCTTTTATTTTAATTAGGTTTTAATCTCTAAAAACCAGTTTAAGGAAATAGACTAATTTTAACATAATTAGGAAAACTGTTAAAAATTTCTTATCTTGACTAGTTAATTTTTCAAAGTCAATTAATCAAGTTTACTTGCTAGAAAAATAATTTACTTAATTATTTTCTCAAAATATCGGGTTTTAAACCTCTTTTAATTTATTAACTTATTAATAAATTAAATCTTTTATTTTTAGAAAGAATAAAAATTCTTTAATAAAAATAATTCTCATTAATCTCACAGTGGTATTTTAGGTCAAAATATATTTTCAAGACTTACCAAGTTTTTATCTTGAAATAAGCACAAATGTACTTTTTACCTTAAGTTCCAAAGTCTTATTTTTACACTAAGTATGAAAATCTCATTTTTCACATTTTTAACTACATACTTTGTGAGGTCATAACTTGAAATTTACTTACTCAATTGTTACCCAAATTTCCCAATTCTATTTTTGGCATGCCATTTAGGTCTTTGTAAAATATTAGGTCAAAATGAAAATTTTTGATTGGTGAAAATATTTTCCAAACAATGAGGTAAAAATGACCTTATTTTCAAGTCCTTATTTTTTTCCAAACTTTGGCACTTAATAACTTTCAAACCATTTAGTATTTTGTTACCAAATTTTACAGTGGAATACTAGGTTATGCCGAGAATATGTCCACAAATTTTTTGAAAAAACTAGGTTCATTTTCCCTATACAGTGGCTGTCTAAACTTGGTCTCGAAATTAAGAATACAAAAAAAAACAATATTTTTCCTAAACTTTCAAATAGCATAACTCACTCATTTCTAAACATTTTTTAGTGTTTAAAAAGCTCAATTTTATGTACTCAATCTCAACAACATCATAGTATAATTTAATTTTACAAAATCAATATACAGTGGATGCTTGACCCCTTGGAAATCACAACTCAAAACTTGTATTTTTGTTTTAGGGTTTTCATCAAAACCCTTAGGGATTTTGGTCCCTATTTTAAAAAATCAACAGTCAAGCATCATAAAAATTATAAAGCAACTACCATAGCCTTATTACATCACAAATAAGAAACTTTAAGCATTAAATATACAAAATAATGCTTAAAAATTAAAACCATACAATAACAATCATAAAAAGTAAACTTTTTAGCTCTAGTTGTTCTTGCTTTAGGTTTGGATTTTTCTACTAGCTTTGGATCCTTCAAAACTCTTTCAAAACCTTAAACAACTCCCCCAACAATATGGATAGTTAGCTATTGAAAGAGCTATGGTTAAAAACTTTACAAAAGTCAAGCTTTTGAAACTTTACCTTAGGGAAACCCATCCTAGACAAAAGCTTAAGCTTCCAAGCTTTCTTAATGTTCTTGATGGTTGAAAATGGAGAGAACACTTGAGAGAGAATTTTTTTTTAACAAGATGAGAGTGATTGTGAGAGAGAGGGTTGGTTTTTGGGAGGGTTATAAGAGTTTAGACAACTCTTAAATATCTTAAACACTTGAGTGTTTTTACTATGGCCACTTGATGCCATTAACCCTAATATTAAAAGTGGGGATTAAACTAAAACAATTTGGTCTACCAAAATAAACTCCTTCACATGGCCGACCAACACTTATTTTATTTATGTTATATATATATATTTAATGGTTAATAATTAGTTCCTAAGAAGAAAAATCCAAAATGACTTTCTATAACCTTTTTCACTCATAATAAGTTTTTTTCTTTTAAAAAAAATAAAACTTAACACGTAATGATTAAATTAAATGTCTCTCACATTTAATTTAATTAATTAAAAAATAAAATTTAACCTAAGATCCATTCATGGAATAAAATTCCTCAACTCAGTAAAATTAAGCAGTCAACACAAAATGCCCTAAAATTTTCATTTTCTCTACAGATTATTATTTTTTTACCAAACTTTAATTTTTATGAATGCATTTTATGCCCAAAATATATTTTCCATAATTTTTCATTTTATTCTCCGAGATTTTTTTACCCGATTAGGGTTTTTGTGTCGGTCCATGACCGAAAGTCTTATATGGACTTTTAATCACAAAATTCATAATTTTGGTAGAATAACTCATGGAAATAAATTCCAAAAAAATATAATATAATTTAAAATAATATTCTTAACTCGGGGAAAAAAAATACCGACCCGAGTCGTTTAAAGGTTCCCGAAATGTAGGACGTTACACGAGCTACCAAGATGGCGGCTTACCTAGCTATAGTAAAGGGAGAATTGTCTGAATTTGAGTACAGTTCTGCTGAACAGATACCCCACAAGTAGAATTCTAACGCTGACGCTTTGGCGTGACTTGCCACCACAAAAGAAGCTGAGACATTGATTGTAGTGCCAGTATAGTTCTTGGAAAGTCCGAGTGTGACAGAAGAAATGATAGAGGTCAAAATGATAGGCATAAGACTGACCTGGATGACTCCCATAATGGAATACCTCGCAACAGGATAGTTACCTGACGATAGAGAAGACGCGAGAAAAATACTTTATCAAGCTCCGTGGTACGTAATAGTAGATGGAACCTTATATCGACGTGGTCATTCATTGCCTGTCCTACGATGTGTTCTGCCTGAAGAAGCCAAAACCATTTTACGAGAAATACACGAAGACTTTTGTGGAGATCATGCTGGGGGCAAAACCTACCACTGAAGATACTGAGGCAGGGTATTTTTGGCCCACTTTAACGAAAGACTCAATCTCATATGTTCAGAAATGCGACAAATGCCAGAGTTTCGCTATGGTTTCCCAAGCTGCTCTGGTCGAGCTAATGATGATATCATCCCCATGGCCATTTGCGGTATGGGGAATCAACCTAATAGGCTCCCTACCTATGGGAAAGGGGGGAGTTCGTTATGCGGTGGTGGCGATCGACTATTTCACGAAGTGGGAAGAAGCGGATCCTCTTGCAACCATCACTTCAAAAAGAGTCTTGAACATCGTGGTGAAGACTATTATATGTCAGTTTGGGCTTCCTCAAAAGATCGTGTTAGACAACGGGACACAATTCAATAGCGATCTCTTCACAGACTTTTGTGAAAAATATGGCATTACGAAGATTTTCTCGTCGGTAGCGTACCCACAAGCCAACAGGCAGGTCGAGGCTGTAAACAAAACCCTTACGGCGAGCCTGAAGAAGATCTTAGACGAAGCGAAAGGATTGTGGCCCGAATAGCTCCCGTAAGTACTTAGGGCCTACCGAACTTCTCACAGGACCTCCACAGGGCATACTCCTTTTTCCCCGACTTTCGGAAGCGAGGCCATTCTTCCAATCAAAGCAATGGTAACTACTCATAGGCAAAGGACGTTTGATCAAGAACATAATAATGGATTACTTAACGTATCCCTCGATCTGATCGGAGAAAAACAAGAGGAATCACAACTACAGCTCGCCCATTATCAACAAAAGATCACTCGCTATTTCAATTCAAAAGTCAAGGGTCGTAGACTGGGATTAGGTGACTTGGTTCTCCGAAGGGTCTTTATGGCGAATAAAGACCCTAAGGATGGTGTGTTGGGCCCGAACTGGGAAGGACCATATCAAGTTGTAGAAGTCTTACGAGAGGGAACTTTTAACATTGCTCGACTGAATGGAGAAATAGTCCCATGGACCTGGAATGCTCTACATTTGAAAAAGTATTATCAATAGTTCCACCTTCAATGTAAGGCTTATTTATAAAAGCCAATCCAATTAAATAATAGATGAATTGTTAAATAATTTTTTTTTAATGTTGTATTAGCTCGTGTTCTCATATTTGTAGAAGCAACCAAGATAGTTTATACATTCTGGTTACTTGGGGGCACATAACCCGAGGTTGGAAAAATTAAGCCTGCTTGATAAGATTAAAAAACTTAGAAGCTTGGAAAAATTGATAATTCAACGACTTTTTAGAAGCTCGAGTTTTCAATAAACCTAGCGCGAACTAAGTTTATATTATTTAAAAACCCTGGACGTAACAAGGTCCAAGAACTTAGAAGTTTGGAAAAATTGTTTATTCAACGACTTTTTAAAGCTCGAGTTTTCAATAAACCTAGTGCGAACTAAGTTTAAATCATTAAAAACCCTAGATATAACCAGGTTTGAGACCTGATTCTTAACAGGTATGACAGAAATAAACAAATAAAAACTTAGATATAACCAAGTTCGATAAAATCTATCTAGATCTAAAAGTCGATTCCTAAAATCTCGAATGTACAAGAGTCTAAGGATTCATAAGCATAAGAAGATAATAAAGGAAAGGCAGATGGATCAAAAGTTAGATATTTATTGAAATAAAACAAACAAATTACATCGAGGAGAAATAACCTCGAACTGAGCCTGAAGGCAATTGTTTAATATCAAAAAATTGTTAGACAGTTACAAAGAAAATCATAAATAAAATCATTGGGCCCCGTCAGCTCGCCCTGTAGAGGTGACCTCCTCGCCATCTCCCTCCGCCGCTCTAGAAGCCTCACCAGTTTCTGAGGGTTCTTGAAAGAACTGAGCCTTAAATTTAGCAACGTACAGATCCCACAACCTGGGCTCCATAAAAGAGAAGTTCCCATCCTAGTTGAAGCCCAACAATGGTCAACATCTCCTCCATGGTTGATGATGCCGCCACTTTTTCCTCCTTGGCTTTAGCTTCGACCACAAGCAATTTCTCTTTGAGCTCACCAATCTTGACCTGGAGTTGTTCTGCATGATGGTTCGCTTCTGCGGTCTAAGCTTGGGAGGCAGATAGGGTGGTCTTAGCGGCATGCTCTTTTTCTTGGGAAGTGGTGAGAGCAGCTTGGTCAGCTTGCTCATTCTTCTGAGCAGTTTTCAAGGTTGCTTTGGCAGCTTACTCACCTTCCTTAGCAGCATCTAGCTCGGCCCGGAGCTCATCATTTTTGGCCCTAGCTCAAGTTATGCTGCGGTATTGGGCCAGAACGGACTACAAAACAACAAAACAAGTAAAAAAAATATAAGATGAAGAACACAATAAAAACAAATTGTCACCAGGTGTGGGAGAAGAACTTACGGTGAGGTTCATCCCCATGGAGGACTCGAAGACATTCTCCGGGTTGCGGTCCTCTATGGTTCTCAGGTCCCTCACGTTGGCTTTATAGGTGTGGCAAACAATATGAGATGCTATCTCATATATAATACCCCGAAAGGCTTTTGGGATTCTCTCCAGGTCCTAAGGATCAATCGATATTCGGACGGTGGGGGCCTTAGCTTGAATAACTTTGGGAGGTAGGGGCATATGTCAAGAGAGGGGAGGAGGAAGTTGCTCAGCAACGACATTAGCCACTGGGGCTAGCTCTCGAGCCAAGCTCGTGTCGTTATTCTTGGCGGGGGATTTTGAAGTGTTCCTCGTTGCAGGGGTGGCCTTCTTTGCCACCCTGGGCCTCTTTACGACAGGGCCTGTTTCGGTTTTCCTAGCCTGAAAGGCAGTTCGTAGGTCGGGAGCTCTAGACTGTTCCATCTCTTCGCCTAAAAAGAACAAAAGGAGTTAGTTCAGATAAATGATTCTTTAAAAACGTATAAAGAAAGAGGTGGAACCAAATATCCTACCCTCCGGGTTGGGGGAAGAATCTATAATCACCAGCTCAGGTGTATGAACTGAGCTAAGCATTATGGCCTCCAGCTCTGGGAGTAATGGAGAGGAGGGGGAATCTAGGGGTACAATCTCTAAAATCCTAGGGGGTTCGGGTTCCTCCTCTAGACTAGATTCTTCTATACACTGCCTAAATCTAAGAGCAAATGCCTCTTGGAGCAGAGAGGGTCAAGTCTTAAGGCTGGTTCCATATTCTTTGAAAATAGATGACCTAATGTACAGTGTATTGTCAACAACAATGGTGCCTTTGGAGTAGCTATGGTCATAGCGTACCACCAAACGGTCCACGCATTGGAGGACAGTTATGTTTAGGTCCGGATTGATTGGGGGGGGGGGGGGGGGGAGGGGCGACTAACTAGCTGGTTGGGGTTGAAATGAATTAACCTAAAGCTAGCAGCAATGCGATCTAATTCCCTAAAAAGGTATGGGTTATCTTGGCCGAAAGGGCTGGTTGCTGCCCCAAAAGCAACTCAGTCAAGATCAGGTCTCTGGTCTACATCGGGGGCCCGTCTTTTTTGCACGTGAGGCACCTCGTTCTCTTCCTCCCCGTTGTCCTCAGTGGCTAGCTCGGGGATCACTAGAAGAGGATCCCAGATCCTCAAGGCCAATGTTTGACCCTCGCCGATCAAATTACATGCCAACATGGTGGCATCGTTCACAACCTGACGATAGTCCTTTTCGCCAGGGGGAAGACGGAATAATTTCTCGTATTGACCGCCGAGGGTCACATACTTTTCTGTCCTCACAAATATTTCTGCACGAGAAACAAATTCAATTAAGACATGTACAAAAAAGAAATATTTTAAAGGAACAAAAATTCACGAGCTGGATTTACAAGGATGGAAGACTTACGAGGTCGGTTGAAGTAATGGTGTTCACAATTTCTGAAGCCATTCAATATAAAGAATAAATCTTTATAATCATTTGGATGGCTGGGGAGCTCAATAATGGAGGCAAAGTTTGGAAACCACGTGAGGTAGTAGAATCCGTCACCACGTCCCCTCTGGTCGGGGCTTGCCTTGAGGTAGAAGAAGTACAATATGAATTTGGGGGAGCTGGAATGGAGCCAGTTTCACGTAGTTCAAGATGTCCGCGAAGTACTAGTCCAAAGGAAGGAAGGCGTCGGCCTTCATATGCTCATCGCTCTAGGCAGCATAATCATTCTGGAAGGGGCAACATCGCTCGTCGTTCATATGCCTTCATATGCTCGTTGCTCGTCACTCAAACGCAGGTCGGGTGAGAAGACTGCCGGATCCTACTTCTACGTTGTGACTTAACACGATTTTTTTTAACTTCCCTTGAGTCGTGATTTTTGAGACTATATGCTCATCCTAAAAATAAGCATTGGGGTCAATAATGAGCTCCTTCTCCACCACCAAACCAATGTGCGGGATGGGAGAATCAGAGGCGACCTGCTTCCCCTTGTTCTTGTGTTGAGAGGATGAGCTCGAGACATTTTTCTTCGGAGGAGCCATCAGATCGCTTGATGACAAAGTGACCTAGTTAGTAGGCAACCTAAGATGATCTATAACTATGAGGCGGGAGTACAAAGGACGAAACAAGTTATTTTTGTTAAACGAGCTAAAGTTATCCTCAGCCCTATCGCGTGATGCCACGCAATATCCTAAGCTATGCGCCTGGGATTTCCTAACAGCCCCCTAATATTAAGGGATCCGTGTGTCAGAAATTTCAAACCCCTACTTTCCTTGGGAAGCGATTTAGTGCAAAAGAACCCAAGAAAATGTAACCCCTAAGCTATCTAGTTTTAAACCTAAAAACCCTTTAGTTTCTTTACCCCGAATGGGTATTCTTTAAATAAATTCACCATTAGGGTTTCCCAGATTTACCCAGAAATTTCCCTAGTTTTATGGACGTCTTATTTCTAAAACATGTTTGGACTCACCCATTGAACCTAAATTGAAACCCATTCCCTATGAACATTTAGAAATAGCCTAATAGTAACTACAATGAATGTTGTGGATGAACATAGTTAAGAACAGAAATTCCATTGGATAAAAAAAAGGGGGAAAACTTTTCCAACCGAAGGATGACATACTTACAGGAAAATACGTTCACTGATTAGAGGGAGTAGACTCGGCAATGGGAAGCTCCTAGAAAGCTTCTGAATGTCTGGGCACGATGAATAATTTGCGGGATTCTGGGAAAGAAGGGAAGTTTGGAAGTTCAGAAAAGGGAAATTTTTAAATGCAAAGGTGGTGAGGTTTTAAATTTGGCCATCTTATCATACGTAAATTATGGAAATTAATTTGGGCCATCCAATTGGGTTAGTTCAAGATCCAAGTGCCAAGATTAAATAGACCAAATGGCGGCAAAAATTTGACAAGATAATTATTACAGTCCTCAAAACCCGAACAGACGCCAATCGCAATAGACCACATGTCTAGTACTCGAGTAGTGGGCAGGTGTGGTTTTATGTGACATAAGTATAAAAGCCTCTACTATGTAGGTCAGAAAGTGATGACATCATACATGAGTAGGAGCTTCGGGGGAAAATGTTGTACCTTGATTTTAGCACGAGTTCATTCACTTTGCTCGGGTACAGCTGGCAGATAATTACATGGAAAAATAACCAAGTAGAATAGTATCTGCTCATTTTCCATGTAGACAACTCGAGATTCATTGTGGTCATACATGGTGTTAGCAGTCCTAAGTTTGTCCCGAACTAAGGATATGATGGCTGTGAAGATCAAGCTCGGAATCAAATAGTTGTTGAAGCAAGAGCTTGGAGGAGATATCTAGCACGAGGTAATTCAAGAATATTGCATACTCAGGGATCCCCATAGACTCGAGTTCTGTTTACATGTTTATTTATGACCAGGATGTCATATTTATTATCCGAGATAGCTGGAACTTGTTGATTCTATGATAAAATCATATCCCAATATAAATGGGAATTATTTGTATTAAATATAGACATTATGTAAATGTGTGATCGACTCACGCGATTACCCAAACCTGTCCATGGTATTCCCCTATAAATACTGGGAATATTGGATAGGAAAAGGGACCATTATTCTATAATACCAAAACTCTACCAAAATAGAGAGAGAAACAACAATAATATTGACTCGTGGACTAGGTGGATTTTAACCACTGAACCACGTAAAAGTTTTGTGTTATTGAGTGAATTCTGTTTATTTTTTATTACGGTTTACCACTAAGCACTAATCTGCCTTATTATTTCTTAATACAGTGTTGGCAAAAAACCGCGTCAACATAATCCTTCACCAACTCTAGCCAACGCCTCTGTCTCATGTTCAAATCCTTCAGTGTGAAGAAATATTCAGTCTCTTGTGGTCAGTGTATATCTAACACTTCTCCCCATAATGGTAATGCCTCCATACCTTTAATGAAAATAACACCGATGCTAACTCTAGATCATGAGTGGGGTACCTCTGCTCATATTCCTTTAACCGGCGTGATGCATAAGCAATCACCTTCCCTGCCTGCATAAGAACACAACTCAAACCCTGTCTCAAGGCATCATAGTACACCAAAAACTTCTACTAATCTGTTGGAAGACTCAGTATTGAGATGTAATCAACCGTCACTTCAACTTCTAGAAGTTGTTCTCATACCTATCTGACCAGACAAACTTCTAGTTCTTGCGTGTCAGTTTCGTTAGTGGGGTAGCAATCCTTGAGAACCCTTCAACAAAACGTTTATAATAACGTGCCAATCTAAGGAAACTCCTGATCATTGAGGCATTCCTTGGCCTTGGCAAATCTCTGACAGCCTCAATCTTAGCTGGGTCCACTTTGATCCCATCTCTACTAACAATGTGACCAAGGAATGTCTCCTGCAGTAACCAAAACTCGCACTTTTTAAACTTTACATACAATATGTGTTCTTTCAGCCTCTGTAGAACCAACCTGAGATGTTGCTCACGTTCTGCCTCTGACTGAGAATAAACTAGAACATCATCGATGAGGATGATCACAAACCGATCTAGATAATCTTTGAACACCTTGTTCGTCATATCCCTAAAATTTTTTGGGGCATTAGTCAACCAAAACAACATGACTAGAGACTCATAATGAATGTATCTGATACGAAAAGTAGTCTTCAGTATATCTCCCTCCTTCATCCTCAGCTGGTAATAACCAGAATGAATATCTATCTTTGAGAATATTGTCTTACCGTACAACTTATCAAACAGGTAATCTATCATTGGAAGAGGATATTTATTCTTAATGGTTCACTTGTTCGGTTCTCTTTCTCAATTCACACCCTCAAAGAACAGTCCTTTTTCGGTACAAATATGACTGGCGCACCCCATGGAGAGAAACTGGGTCTAATAAAACCCAAGTCTAACAACTCTTGTAACTGTGCCTTCAGTTCCTTCAACTCTATTGAGGCCATTCGGTACGGTGCCCTAGACATTGGCTTTGTCCAGGTGTCAGTTCAATAACAAACTCTATCTCTGTGTGTGGCGGAAACCCAGGTAAATCCTCTGGAAACACATCTAGGAACTCATAGACTAATCTAGTCTCTTCTGGTCCTACAAGCACAACCTGAGTGGTATCTACCACACTGCCTAGGAATCCTATGCAACCACCTCGCAGTAGGTCTCTAGCCCTCAATGTTGATATCATAGGTACATGAGGTCCATGCACAGTGATAACAAATACAAAGGGGTCCTCACCCTCAGACTCAAAGGTTACCATCTTCTTCTTGCAGTCTATGGTTGCCCCATATTTAACTAACTAGTCCATGCCCAAAATCATGTGGAAGTCATTCATAACTAACTCTATCAAGTCAACTGACAATTCTCTACCATCCATTGTCACTCGCAGTGGGCAATAAGGTTCTGAACCCCACAGTATAATAATCACATGACCTACACAGTCTATCAGTTATCCTACTAGAAATGAAAAGGTGTGTAGCACCAGAATAGATCAAAATAGTATAAGTGGTTCCAAAACTCAAAAGTTGACTAGATACAATTGAGGGACTAGGCTCAACCTCTGCCTACGTTAATGCGAACATTCACGTTGAAGTCGAGCTGTCCTTCTTTCTTAGTTCTTCCTTTCTTGCTCTCGGGAAATATTTCTTTAAGTGTCCTACTATCGCGCACAGAAAGCAGACTTTTGCCCGACACTCTCCCACATGACGCCTCCTACATCTGGCGCACTCTAGGTAAGTTCTCCAGCCCTCATTGCCACCCTAGCTGCCTATCTGTATACCACGTGGCCTCCTGTCAGGGCCTGGAGCTTAAAAGGCATCTGAAGCCTTCTTTTTCTAGTCATTGGGGCCTCTTCCCCTACCTAAACCCATAAATGGAGGTCCCATCTTCCTAGTGTCTCTTTTGGCTCCATTCTTGCGCTAGATTTTGTTATTTGCGCTCTCTGCAGTAAGGGCTTTCTCTACCACCGTGCATATGCTGTCATTCCAGGAACGAAGGTAATGCGAACATCTCGCACTATCATAGGTTGTAGCCGCTAAAGGAACCTTTCCTTCATTGTCCCATCAGTGGGTACCAAGTCCGCAGTGAACTTGGCTAATATGTCAAACCTCAGTGCATACTCTGTCACTGGCATGTTTCCCTGCAGTAGCTTACTGAATTCCTTTTCCTTTGCAACCCTAATTGCATCATTATAAAACTTTTCATTTAATACCATTCTATCCTGGGCTATCATAGGTTGTAGCCCCTGAAGGAACTTTTCCTTCCTTGTCCCATCAGTGAGTACCAAGTCTGTAGCGAACTTGACTAATGCATCAAACCTTAGCGCATACTCTTTCACTAACATGATTCCCCGCAACAGCTTACTGCATTCCTCTGCCTTTGTAGCCCTAACTGCATCATTATAATAATTTTCATTTAATATCGTTCTAAACTCCTCCCAATCCATGGTATTCATTTCCCACCTAATTCAGGCTTAGATTGGCCTTCCCATCGACACTCTCAGTCGTACACAATGTATTTCATATTTCCATGTTGATGGAAACATGTATTAGATGAGACTCATGTGTTGAATTATGAGGATCTAGAACTGGAGGCAGAATTATGCCTTTCGTTAAGATATTAAGGAATAGCCAGTTTAGATTTTAACAAAAAGGATAAGGTTCTGAGGAATAAAACTATACCTTTGGTTAAGATATTATACAAAACAATAAGGACGAGGGAACGACCTGGGAACTAGAATCAGATATGTGGGATCTATATCCTGAGCAGTTCAGGTAAAATTTCGAGGACCAAATCCTATAAGGAGGGGATAGTTGTAACATCAGAAGTTACCTAATAAGGCTTAGGGCTTTGATTATGGGGCCAATATGACAAATTATGGAAATTATGTGATTATCAGATAAATATCTGCATCATTATATGATTATGTGAGCTATATTATAATATGACTTGACATGCATGTTTAGGTGTATTAAATATACATGTGGGCCCATTTTTGATCAAAAAGGCAATATTTGTAATTTGTCTTGTTATGGGTATATTTGGCATTTATGTGATATATGTGTGGGACGATTCTAGGGAGAAAGCTAATCGAAAAGTCACAATGGGATCAATATTTGACTCAAGGTGAGTCAATGGGCATTTTGGGTATTTACAACATTAATGGGATATTGGGTAGTGGGAACAAATATTTGAAGATATATTTGGAGTTAGTGAGATCAGGAGGGAATTCTGGGGATTTTGACTACTTTACCCCGAGGGATGTTTTTGGGGTACCCTGAGCTTTGGGATTTTCTTAAGGCTACTTAATCTTGAAGTAACCTATCAGAAACATAAAGAACGTGCAGTTCTCTCTCCCTCTCTCTCTCTCTCTCTCCCATTCTCTTTTTGGCGTTTGATAGCATTTTCAAAGGAAACTCGAGTTTTACGGCTCGGATTCAAGCAAGGTTAGCGTCATAACGATTCTAGGAAAGATTGGAAGCTTGATAGCCAGAGGTTTTTGCAAAAAAACAACATAATTAGAGGTAATCAAAGCTTTGAATTTTTGAGTTTCCATTTTCTTAAGTTTCTTAAGTTTTGATTTGGATTTTTTGGTTCGGTGATTTTTTGATCCATTGAAAATGCAGGTTTTGATGCTTGGAAGGTTCTAGGGTTGCTGTGTGATTGAATTGCGCCGCGACCCTCATGAACTAACTCGTATGACAGTTTCTTAAAACTGGGTAGGACCACGGTGCCTGATAGGTTGCGTCGCGGCCCTGGTCCTTTGTGTTTGGGGCTGAACACTCTGATTGTGAGAGCTACAGCTCCTAACGTGGGGCATCGTGACCCTAATAGGATGAGTCGCAGTGCAAATAACAATTTTTGGCCAATCGGGGTTTTGAGCGCGGGGACTCAAACCTAAGGGCTCGAGATCGATCCTACTACTCGGTCAAATTAATTTTAGAGAATTTATAAGACATTCTTATCTTTATTGTTTAATACTTAAAATAACTCTTTATTTTCTCTTTTAAACATTAAAGTACCGCTTAGTTTGGTCAAGTTATGATTATCCACTCTCAAGCTTAATCATAACTTTGTGAGTGTAACCCATTATTTCGGAGTTCATGACTTAACTTAGGACATGCCGCCTTAGGGTCGGTCAAGCCTAAAATACATCATTAGTTCCTATCTATGTAAGAAATATAACCTTGCTATTGATATGTCCAGACACCTTCCTTAGGGGGACGAAAACAAAGCCGTCGCGAGGCGCTATTCATATCTCACGGTGTTATATTAATAATGGAGACCATGGGTTATGTTTGAGATATCAACCCTCTCCCACTCACTATTTTGAAATAAGTGTTTTTAACCTAATTAATTATAGTTTCTTTAAACTTTATGAACACAATTAAAATTGGAAAGAAAGCGAGTTTCTAGGTCCATGTCCAATTTTAAATTACCAATCATGTTCATCTAAACTTTACTAAAAAAACACTTTTTAAAATAAAGTTGGTTTAAAGAAATTAAGTCATAAAGACTTAAAAAAATTGGTGTGATATTTTACCAAGTTTTCAAAATAAACCTAAGTAATTTACATGCAATTGATTTCACAAAACAATTCATATAAACATATAGGACAATCCTAATAATCATGTTTCTACTGATGAGATGCATGATTGTAACTGTGTGGATTTTTATGTATGGCATACAATGCATGAACATGTTATCAATCACATTTACCACATGAAAATAATTATTTAAATAAATAAATAAGCAATAAATGTTGAACAGGGTGCTTTTGGGTATTTCTAATTTTACAACCACTTTATAAAATTAAAATAAATAAAATAAAATGCCTTGATCTCCATCGGGCTTCTTTACTTTACTGTCGGTAGGATTTGTGGCATTGTTGGTCCAGAACAATAATAAGAAAAAAAAATTCAAATTATTTTTGATTAATTAAAACAAACTTTTAAATAATCAATATTTTTCTTTTTCTTTTTAATTAAAACAACTTTTAATTAAATCTGAAATGAATTTAAATTAAAATCTGTCATTTTTTAAAAAAATAAATTTTAAATAAGATATTCAAAAAAAATTTGTTAAGACAACAAAAATATCTCATTATTTAAATATCAAATTTCAAAAATAGGATATTTAAACATTTTAAAATTAAAAAAAATAACAGATTAATTTCAGAAAAAAAAAAAAATTCTAGACCGACAGGCGGGGACACACGGCGTCAAAACGGGGTCGCCGGGCTCGGACCGTACGGACCGTACGGATCCGTACGGCCGTCTGTACGGCGTCCGTACGACGTCGGGCAGCGGCTCGGAGGTTGGCCTCGGAGGTGCGATGGCTAATTTCTGAATTCCGGGCTCCGTTCTGACTTTTGTATGATCGGAATTACAATTTTATGGTGTCGAAAACCAAATAAAATTACATAAATCCTATGCCATTTAATGGCTTACACAATGATCTAATCATAAACAAATCCTAACCCAAAAACACCATACAATTAACGATTCAACATTCCCAGGCATTCAATCACATTAAGCCATCCATTCATAAATAAATGCATAAAATTAAACCCACACAGATTCAATATATATATATATATATGTGAAGATGGCTCTGATACCATTTGTTGGTTTTTATTGATCAAATCAGAGATTATGCGCAGCGGAACAACAATCAAATTGTCAAATTAATCCCATAAGATTTCTAGATCTACTTCTTCACACTCATATATATATTGAATCAAGGACAAGAATAGAAACATTACCTCAGGTCCTTCCTTGCTGCTATCTTTTCGTATGGCTGAATCCTTGAGATCTCACACCAAGATCTTCCAAAATGTTCTCAGTCACCCAAAGAACGAGTGTGGGCTCGCTATACAAATAATAGGCAATAACTATTTATCAGATATTCTCAACACATGAGATCTGATAAAGTTTGGACCTAGGTTTCGTGAAGAACAATGACCTTTGTTTTGTCACTGATCTTTTTTTCTGAGAGAATCCTAGATATTTTTCTATCCCTGAAAACTTACGTTCTGTGAAAACTCATATCCAATATTTAATAATATCCAATATATTAAAATATTTGTTATTTTAAACAAATTCAAAATAACTGATCAGTTATCAGATTTTTGTTTAAATAATAATATTTAAATCAACTCAAAATATCTCATTATTTATTTAATATTTAAATAACTAAAATTGTGGAATCAAGAGACCAAGTCTATCTCTTATGCGTGTAGCACAGTGCATGTGCACTGTGCCACACGTGTACCACATGCATGTGCATGCATGTGATTTTTCCCAATTTTTATTATTATTTAAATACCAAAAATCCCAAAAATAAATTAATTCAAAATTAATTATATTTTTGTTAAATCAAATAATTAATTAATTACACATAATTAAACAATAATTATGTTTGATACATAGAAAAATATTTTACTTATCACATAAGTCATTTTTACCCATTTTTGTATTTGCCTTTGACAGTGATTGTTTGAGCCATTCTGGGGACCATGGACCTATAACATTAAGCTCCAATAAATTGAAACTAAATAATTAAACTCTTTAATTATAATAGTTAATTTATTAATTCTGATATTACTCCACTATAAATTCAGAATTGCACTCTTTATGTTATAGATATACTTTTACAGAAATCTTTTTCTTAAGTCGTCCATTGATATAACCACTTACAATAGTTCAACCCTCTAATTAATTAGTTCATAAATTAGAATGGAAGAATTACCATTTATCCTTTCTAATTTATTTCTTATTCCTTAAGTACCATTAATTCACTAGTGAATAATTAATCTATAATCTAATTATAGATTTGAGCTCAAAATCATTCAGTTCCAGAATTAACCCTTAAGGGAACTAATATACGATCCGTTAGGAAAGATTAGATTCCATGTTGTTGATACATGTTCCCAGCCATCCATGATATTAAATCTCCAAAACAAAAGTCATTAGCCTCATTCTTTGAAGAGACCTTAACGAGTGAATCAAAAGATTTAATAAACATGAACAGGAGTTCATGAACACTCAGGATTTAGGTTGATCTATAAATGATCATCAGTTATGATATGAATTACAAGTCTTTGTTGTTAAATGGTTTTTGGATAAAGACTTTAATTCATATCGGTCCATGTCATATATAATCATATTATATAAAGCACCTTTACTGAGATGTCTTTCCACATCAATAATTCGAATCTAGATTATTTCTATCATTATGATACTCAGTAAACCGTACTTACAACTCCAATTAAAGAATTCCATAACTTTAATTTGTCGTTGTTGACCATTTTTATTCATTCATGTGATCTTAATTCTCTCGTACTAATACAAGATCACATCCTCAATAATGAATATGGAATTTTTCTGATATTTACAAAATTATTCAAACAATAATTTAACAATCTAAATATGACAATAATAATAAACCATTGTATTTATTTATTCACAGAAAAAACAAATGTCTTTACATGCTTTTAGGACACACTCCTAACACATATGTACTATGTCTGGGGAGTGGCTTCAGAGGTTGTGGTCGTACATCCCGTACAGGAGCAGATGTCAGGAGGATGTCTCCACTACTTGTCTGTACCCGTATCTGATGAGTAGTGGCAGGTGTAGTGGCGCAGGAGGTAGTGGTGTCGATTCTGCCCTCTTTCCTAATGCTCCAACTACTCGTCTATCATGAGTGTCAGGATCATGCGTACGGTCTTAACGGTCGTACCCCGTACAAGATTGTACCCACATGATCCTTTTGAATTATTCTTAGGCCTTTCCCTCTAAATGTCGAAGTCATGGTTGACCCTTAGAGGAGACGTCCACTTGAAGTGTTAGGGGCGAAGAATAGGCGTGTGCGTGACGCCATCTCGCGAGGCCACCTGGTGCTGGACCTCATGCGCGCGGCCGAGGCATGGTTGGGGCACCATTTCGCGAGGTTCCTTACTAGCGAGGCCACCACTAGCGAGGCCACCACCAGCGAGGCCACCACCAGCGAGGCCACCATGCCCAGCGAGACGCTCCACCAGCGTGGCCACCATGTGCAGCGAGGCCACCATCAGCGAGGCCACCACCAGCGAGGCCACCATGTGCAGCGAGGCCACCATCAGCGAGGCCACCACCAGCGAGGCCACCATGTGCAGCGAGGCCATCATTAGCGAGGCCACCACTAGCGAGGCCACCATCAGCGAGGCCACCACCAGCGAGGCCACTATGTACAGCGAGGGCACCACCAGCGAGGCCACCACCTTCAGCGAGGTGCTCCATCAGCGTGGCCACCATGTGCAGCAAGGCCACCACCAGCGAGGCCACCACGCCCAGCGAGACGCTCCACCAGCGAGGCCATCAGGTGCAACTAAGGCGTGGCTTCGCTAGGTACGTGGTTGGTGCGGGACAATGGGAGCCCGAGGGTATCGCGGCCCCATAACGTAATTAAGTGCTTATGGGGCCTTAGTGCGTGCCTTTGATCCTTCGAGGGCGTGGAATTTTGAGCCTCAACATGAAGTAATCCACTGCTACCACTGCATACTTTACTCATCCTCTTCATGTGGATGATGAACCAATCAGATTGATTCCCCATGCAGCAAAGGGCCAGGGGCTGGTCATGCTAACTAGTTCATTTGGTGGATGTTGGATTTTTTTGCGTGCCTTTGGCACTTGTCACATCTTCTTGCAAAGTCGCTAGCATCCTTTTCCATAGTGAGACAGTAATACCCTTGCCTCATTATTTTCTTGGCTGTGGACGACCCCCCTGTATGATTTTCATATTCACCTTCGTGTATGTCGTATAGAACTTTTATGGCTTCCTCTCGATGAACTATCTCTCTTAGCAAGTGATACTTCCTCTCGATGTGCTTTCCCCTCTTGTGACTTCGTGGTTCCTTTGAGTTAGCTACTGCCCCACTGTTGTAACAGTATAGGACTAGTGGCTTATCCACATCTGGTACAACTTCCAGATCGGAATAGAACTTTTTGAGCCACACAGCCTCCTTAGCTGCTTCACAAGCCGCTATATACTCGGCTTCCATGGTGGAGTCTGCAATATGCTGGTTTGTTTAATACTTCGCCAAACTACCGCTCCTCCTCCAAGAGTAAACACTGATCCAGAAGTCAATTTCTGACTATCTCTGTCTGATTGAAAATCAGAATCAGTGTAACTAGTGGGGTTCAGGTCTCCACCTGAATATACAAGCATATAATCTCTAGTATTTCTAAGATACTTGAGAATATTCTTTACTGCAGTCCAATGACTCAATCCAGGATTGGATTGATAACGGCTGACTATCCCTACTACATAACAAATGTCAGGTCTTGTACACAACATGGCGTACATTAGACTGCCTACTGCTGAGGCATAAGGATATTGTCTCATGTCTTCCTCTTCCTGAGGTGTTTTGGGACACTCCTCTTTGGAAAGGAATACTCCAGAACGGGTTGGCATATCACCCTTTTTGGAATTTTGCATATTAAAGCGTTCTAGCACCTTATCAATATAAGTTGCTTGAGACAATGCCAAAGTTTTGTTCTGTCTATCTCTAAGAATCTTAATGCCCAGAACATACTTGGCTTCTCCCATATCTTTCATTTGGAATTGTTCAGCTAACCAGTTCTTTACTTTTGATAATGATGTTACGTCATTTCCAATCAGTAATATATCATCAACATAAAGAACGAGGAATACTACTACACCATCTTTGATTTGTTTATAGACACAAGGTTCGTCAACGTTTTGTTCAAAACCAAACGTTTTAATTGTGTCATCAAATCTAAGATTCCAAGATCTAGAAGCTTGTTTGAGTCCATAAATGGATCTAAGAAGCTTTCAAACCTTTTGCTCTTGACCTTTTAACTCGAACCCTGCTGGTTGAGACATGTAAATGGTTTCGTCAAGGTAGCCATTCAGAAAAGCTGTTTTGACATCTATTTGCCAAATCTCGTAATCCATGCCCGCAGCTATGGACAAGAGTATACGAATGGATTTTAGCATGGCTACAGGAGAAAAAGTTTCTTCATAGTCAACCCTTCTTTCTGTGTGTAACCTTTGGCTACAAGCCTTTCTTTGAAAGTCTCTACTTTCCCATCCGCTCATCTTTTCTTCTTTAATATCCACTTGCAACCAATGGGTTTGATATTCTCAGGTGGATCTTAAAGAACCCAGATAGAATTGGAATACATCGATTCCATTTCTTGGTTCATGGCATCTTGCCATTTGTCCTTGTCAGAATTATCCATTGCATCTCTAAATGTCAATGGATCGTCTTTGTATGTGTCAGACACAAGCATTTGAACTTCGTATTCATAGCGTGTGGGTTGCTTGCTAACCCTCCCACTACGACGAGGTTCACTACTATTCTGACTAGAACTAGCAGTTTCCTCCTGCCGTTTTTCATTGGTTGTTGCTGGTGACTTTGCAACTTCATTTGAGACCATCTCCTCCAGAACAACCTTACTATGAGGTTTGTGGTTATTCACATAGTCATGTTCAAGAAAAGTTGCATTTGTCGATACAAATGCTTTATTATCTTTTGGACTATAGAAAATTCCACCTCTGGTCTCTTTGGAATAACCCACAAACATGCACACTTTAGAGCGTGATTCCAACTTCCCGGTCTTTCCTTTAAGCACGTGTGCAGGACACCCCCAAATTCGAAAATGGTGTAAACTAGGTTTACTACCATTCCATAATTCTATGGGTGTCTTTTGGACAGACTTAGATGGAACAACATTTAATATGTATAGAGCACATTGAATCACATAGCCCTAGAATGACAATGGTAGTGATGAGAAACTCATCATTAATCTAACCATATCTAATAACGTTCTGTTCCGTCTTTCCGAAACACCATTTTGTTGTGGCGTTCCAGGTGTTGTGAGTTGGGATTGAATGCCATGCTCACATAGATGGTCCTTGAATTCAAAATCCAAGTACTCTCCTCCTCGATCAGATCAAAGAGCTTTTAGTGACTTACCTAATTGCTTTTCAGCTTCTGCTTGAAATTCTTTGAACTTTCCAAAAGTTTCATATTTTCTTTGCATTAAATATAGGTAACCATATCTTGAATAATCGTCAATAAAGGTGACGAAGTATTCATAACCTCCTCTTGCTTGTACATTAAGTGGACCGCAAACATCCATATATACTAGCTGAAGTGGTTCTGTGGCTCTTGATCCTTTGGCAGAGAAAAGTCTTTTGGTCATTTTTCCTTCTAGACAAGATTCACAAATAGGGAGAGATCCAATAGATAGTTCTCTTAAAGGACCATCCTTTACAAGCCTATTTATTCTGTCTAGACCAATATGGACCAATCTCAAGTGCCACAGATATGTATCAATATCGGAATCAGTCTTTTGTCGTTTAATAGATCTTGGATTTGCTGTTTTAAATAAAATTGAATTATTAACATATTTCTCTTTAGCTTGCAGTTTATAAAGCCCATCGATAGATTTTGCAGAACATATCTTAAAACCATATCTTGAAATAACAATCAAATTATTATTATAAGGTATTTTAAAAAAATATTCATGCAATATAGAAACAGAAATTAATTTTCTAGAAAATCCAGGAATATAATAAACATTTTCTAAAACAAGAAATTTATTATTCTCAAATTCCAAATGGGCTGTTCCAACTGCTGCTGCAGAGACAATCTGACCACTGCCAACCCTCATAGTCACCTCTCCATCAGCAAGTTTCCTCGTTGAACTTAGAATCGGAATAGAAAAGAAGACATGGTTAGTGGCTCCTGAATCTACTATCCAGGATGAGGAATTATCTTCCACTAAACAAGTTTCTAACACAAGTAAATCAAATTTACCTATATTTTTCTCTTTGAGGTCAGCTAGATACTTTGAACAATTTCTCATCCAGTGACCATTTTCTCCACAATAAAAGCAAGTCCCTTTTGGGGTCGTCCTTTTGGAGGTTTTAGTGTTCTTGTTCTCTTTTCTTTTGGATGAATTTTTAGGCTTCTCACATATTAATGCAATGTTCAAGTTTGATTTCCATTTCATGTAGTTTTCACCAGTCAACTTTTCATTAGCAAGTAAAGAAGATACATGATTTGAGCTAGACATAATTGCTGAAAATAAATAAATAAACAAAATGAATCTATGCATATAATAAATATCAGTTATTTTCGGAATAGTAAACGTGATGCATGAATGCAACAAAAAACACATAAAAATTAATTACTAATTCCACGATTAATTAATTTGAACATTAATGGACCAACCTTAGGGTAGGTCAGACTAATTCCAAATTAATTTTGAGACAAGCTCTCAAATTTATAAGTTAAAACTTAAATCAATATTTCTCTTTTAACTTATAAACAACCACTTGTTTGGTCAAGAATACACTAGTCTGCTCGAAAGCCTAATGTACTGTTACACCCAGATTTCGAGCTATGTTAAACATGACCTCGAAAGTTGGATTCGTGAATAAGTGGACTCATAAGGTTGGAAACATGCTCCAGGATTGAATGTAGAGCTTGCAGGACATAGACGACCTCGAGTATGGTGACCTCGAAGTATTCATGATCTCGAAAGATAGCTCCGGGGACGCTCTCATCTTCAGGGACGACCTCGGATCAGGGGTCCCGAGCTCGACGCACATACGATCTCGAAAGCCATGTGGCTTTGGGAGATGTTTCTAGCTCGATAGATGATGGGAAACCTGGGAAGCTAAAGCCTTAGAGATACGCGATAACCACCTTGAAGATCTACAAGTGTTATAAATACGAGATGTAATCCTCATTTATTATTGTAAATCCCCTAGAATCATGGGATATTATTTGGTCAGTTATACGTCTCCTGGTCTTCAGGGGACGTTTCCTTTTATATCTGGTTATAGGCATTTAAAGCCATTTATTTTATTTATACAAAAAGAGTAACTACCCAAAATATGTAGGATAGTATTCTTCGATCTTCTCTATAAATAGAGAGGCCATGCACCATTGTAAAGGACCGAAATTCTGAACCTTGAGAGAAAACTCTGAAGAATTCATGCTTAAAGAATTTTCAGAGATAATCTTGAGTTTAATAACAGAGACTCGTGGACTAGGAAGATTTTACTGCTGAACCACGTAAAAATCGTGTGTCTATATTGTTTTATTTCAATTGGCCATTATCAGTTATTGTTTATGTGCTCTTCTTTCACTGTTTGACGAAAAACGGCGTCAACAGTTTGGTGCTTTCATTGAGAGCCTTAAGCATTCATCCCTGAGAAAATCATGGCCACAAACAATCAGAACACCCCTGAGGAAAATTACCCAAGACGTCCTGGAAAACAACCAATGGAGAATCCGGATGTTGAAGAGAAAAGTGGGTCCTCTGATTCCCAGGGACCACCTCCCCCACCAAGAGATGAGGATATGTACTACAATCCTGGGCGGTACGTTCCTATTGTGGAACTTGAAAACCGACAACTGAAGCAGTTGTTGGCAGAAGCCAACAAACGGAATGAGGAGTTGACAAGGATAGACGCAGAGGCGTAGGTGGCTCGGCCCCGCCTCCGCGCGAAAACCAAGTCCCTCCTCCAAGGGACGTACATGTTCCTCCCTGGAGGCCCCGCGGGCGTCCGCGAAAGGATGCTGCCACAAGGAGGCCGACTCAACCTTCGGCACCAGCAGAGCCATCTGCTCCACCTAGGCCCCAGAGGAATACTCGAGCTCGGGTCCCGCCTAACCCGCCTGTGGAAGTGCCTACAGGATCTGAGAATAATCGAACCCCTGCAGAGGCTCGGACTCAGGTACCTGGGAGCGCACCGAATGCAACTGACCCATCTCGGGCAAATTCTGGACCCTCTAGGCCGCGACAGGGGTGGCAGCCACCGTCGCCTATACGGTTCCCTCCGTCACCCATAAGATATCCTTCGCCCCCACACAGAAACGCTCAACCTGTTCAAGATCAGGATCAAGGGCGTGCGGGGGAAAGACAAGGAAACAGGGAGACTTTCCAGAAGCGGAGAGGCGCTCCATCTGAGAGAAGTCAGACGGCTCGGTCTCGCACTGCGGAGATGAGGCGATGTGGAAAGAATCCATCGCGAAATAACCGAACAATGAGTTTCACCAGTGATGAGTCCGGAGAGACCAGGTCCGTCAGTAAACACGACCGAGGTCGTAAGAATACTGGAAGTCGCAAGAATCATCCTGGCCTGCGAAATCATCTGAATCAGAGTCGGGGGAATGGAGATCAAACAAATCCGGACCTGAGGGATCGCTTGAATAAGCGTAGAGATCCCTTGCGAAGATGCGAGCCTGGAATAACTATCAATGACAGTCAATTCCATACAGCACCTTCTACTGACCCAGTCCAAGAAAGAATCGATCAGCTCGAAAGAGCCTTTAGGCTCTTAAAGAATGAACGAGGAGATGGTCGATATGAGGACTCTGATGAGGAGCTCGAGCCGTTTGCTCCCCATATTTCTGACACTCAATTTCCTCAAGGGTTTCAGATTCCTCACGTCACTATGTTTGAAGGAAAGACCGACCCGTGTAGTCACCTAAGCACGTTCAACACTATCATGAGAGTCAGTAACGTGGGTTACAAGCTCAGGTGCATGTTGTTTCCAACATCATTGGCAGGACCTGCCAAAAGTTGGTTCGAAAAGTATAAGAGACACTCAATAACCTCATGGGAGAAGTTGTCTAAAGACTTTAAGAAGCAGTTCAGAGCAATGGTAGGGGTCAGACCAGAAGCGTCCACCTTAACTAACGTCCGACAGCAACCGGGCGAAACATTGAAGAGTTACTTAACAAGATTTAATCTGGAAGTAGCCCGAGCTTGGGATGTGGATGACAGTGGACATCTCATGGCTATCCGAGCTAGCGTATTACCGGGAAGTGCCCTTTGGGACGACATGCAAGGGAAACCGGTAAGGTCAATAACCGAGTTTAACAGACGAGTGCAGAGGTTTGTCAATGTAGAGGAAGCGAGGTCGACGCTCAAAGCGACCTCCCAGTCCGAAACTACAATGATAAACATCAACTCTGCCTCCACCTCGGCGGACCCAGCGACACCAAAGCCTGCCTCAGAGAACCCCTCCAAGAGGAAAAAGAACGAAGGAAGTAACCCCGAAGGTGAGGAAGGAAAGAAAAAGAAAGGTGAAAGGTATTTCTCCGTGTATAGAGTATACACCGAGCTCAATGAGTCTCGAGAAAACATATACCTGGCTAATGAGAACCAGGTCCCCTTTAGGCGCCCTGACCCGATGAGAAATCAAAAATCCAAGAGGGATTCCAGTAAATATTGTCGGTTCCACAGAGACACCGGACATACAACCGATGAATGTCGACAACTGAAGGACGAGATCGAAGGGTTGATCTCAAGAGGTTACTTCCGGCATTATGTCAAAAACCAGAGTACTGGTCAGGCGGCTGTGAGCCAGAGAGTAGTCGCGCCTCCGACCACGCAAAACAATAACTCCTGAGCTCGGGAAGAGGATAGGCCCCCGCCGATTGATGGAGAGGATGTAATAACCATCTCGGGAGAGCCTCACCTCGCAGAGGGGGCAGGAATGCCCAAAAGAGGTATGTTAACGAGTTGAAGACAGGGGACGGATCTCCTTATGAACCCGAACCTAGGGCACCAAAAAGCCAGAGGATTGAAACACAGCCAATAACATTCACCGAGGAAGACGCCTCTCATGTTCAGTTCCCTCATCATGATCCGCTGGTCTTTACTCTTCAGTTGGCCAATAAAAGGGTTCACCGAGTTCTCATAGCTAATGGGAGCTCAGTCAACATCCTTTACAAAGCAACCCTAGAGAAGATGGGACTCTCCCTTCGCGACCTGAAAGCGTGTGCAACTACTTTGTATGGCTTTTCAGGAGAAGGAACTGCCTGTATGGGATCCATTGAGCTCCCCGTGACCTTGGGAGACTATCCAGTCTCGGTGACCAAGATAATGGAGTTCGTGGTAGTAGACTTACCATCCGCCTACAATGTGCTGCTCGGGAGACCCGCCCTGTTCGGGCTGGGGGCAGTTTCATCAGTACGGTATCTAGCCCTTAAGTTCCCGACCCCCAGCAGAGTCGGGACATTAAAAGGAGACCAGTTGGCAGGGAGAGAATGCTATAGCATCTCCTTGAGGGGAAAGAAACAAACAAGCGCTCAAGCACTCGTTATCATACAAAACAAAGATGGAAAAGTTTTAGAAATTGACGAGGAGATCGATCCGAGGATTGAGGAGAAAGCTGACCTCGAACCTTTGGAGGAGCTCGAAGAAACTGATACTTCGAAGAAAGTAAAGGTCGGAAAACACCTCCAAGATGAGGCAAAATAGCAATTAATTTGCTTTCTGAAGAAAAACCAGGATGTCTTCGCGTGGTCGCACTCAGACATGGTAGGAATAAGCCCGAATGTAGCAAGCCACGCTCTAAACTTAGACAAAAGCTTTCCCCAAAGCAACAAAAGCAAAGACAGCTGGACGAAAACAGAAAAAAAGCACTGAAGGAGGAGGTTGACAGGTTAAAGGCAAACCACTTCATTAGGGACGCCTTTTACCCTGACTGGGTAGCCAATCCAATTTTGGTCCTGAAGCCCAATGGGATGTGGCGAACCTGTATTGACTACTCAGATCTCAACAAAGCTTTCCCAAAAGACTGTTTTCCGTTACCAAGGACTGACCATCTCGTAGACGCCACGGCGGGGCATGGCCTAATGTCGTTCATGGATGCCTATTCTGGATATAACCAGATTCCCATGCATGCCCCCGACCAAGAACATACGAGCTTTATCACGGATAAAGGGCTATATTGCTATAATGTCATGCCATTCGGGCTCAAGAATGCTGGAGCCACATACCAGCGGCTCGTAAACATGATGTTTTCAGAGCAAATAGGGAACAACATGGAGGTTTATGTTGATGGCATGCTTGTGAAGTCTCAACTCAACAAGAACCATGTTGATGACCTCGAAGAGTGCTTCGGCGTGCTCAGGAAGTATAACATGAAGCTGAATCCTCAGAAGTGCACTTTTGGGGTATCTTCAGGGAAATTTCTGGGCTTTATTGTGAACTCTCGTGGAATCGAGGCTAACCCTAACAAGATCAAGGCCCTGATTGACATGCCCTCGCCTCGAAGGCACAAGGATGTCCAAAGTCTGTCTGGCAGGATGGCGGCCCTAAGCAGATTCATCTCAAAGTCTACAGATCGTGGTCTTCCATTTTTCAACTTACTGAGAGGAGGTAAGAAGTTTGAATGGACAGAGGAATGCGAGCTGGCCTTTCAGGAGCTCAAAAAGCACCTTGCGGAACCACCCATCCTGTCAAAACCTGAAACAGGGGAAATACTGTACCTATACCTTTCAACTACCGAACACGCGATAAGTGTAGTGCTCGTCCGAGAAGAAGAAAGGGTGCAAAGACCCGTTTACTACATCAGTATAAAATTACTGGGGGCAGAGTCAAGATATCCACTGATGGAGAAACTCGCGCTCAGCCTGATTCATTCATCCCATAAGCTCCGCCCCTACTTTCAGGCACATCCCATCCATGTGCTGACTGATCAACCACTTAGACAAGTCCTATCAAAACCAGAGGCTTCAGGTCGACTCCTTAAATAGGTTGTTGAACTCGGACAGTTCGAGATCACCTACCACCCAAGAACGACCATTAAGGCACAGGCATTGGCGGACTTTATAGTGGAATGTACGGGTATAGCCGATGACGAGGTAATAACCACGGCCCACGAGCTGTGGAAACTTTACGTCGACGACTCGTCAAATGAAAATGGAGCAGGGGCAGGGATCATTTTGGTTACCCCAACAGGAAGCAGATTTCATTCTGCCCTAAGATTTGGCTTTAAAGCATCGAATAATGAGGCCGAATACGAGGCTTTACTCGCGGGACTTCGTATAGCTAAGGAGCTCAAAGCTAAAGCTATACATTGCTACAGTGACTCCCAGCTAGTGGTCAATCAAATCTTGGGTGAATACCAGGCTCGCAGCACGAGAATGGCAGCTTATTTGGAGAAGGCAAAATCAACGTTAGAGTGTTTCAAATTCTATACAATCGAACAGGTTCCCTGCGAGCAGAATTCAAATGCAGATGCCTTAGCTCGACTCGCTACGTCCGCCGAAAATGAAGAGCTGAATGTTGTACCCATAGAACACCTATCAGCGCCTAGCATTAATGAGCCAGAAGAGGAAGATATGTGTATGATCGAAACAGAGCCGACCTGGATGACCCCGATAATTGATTATCTCGAAAACGGAGTTCTTCCAAAAGATCGGAACCAAGCTCGAAAGTTGATGTATCAACTTCCCCATTACACAATCTTGGATGGAAGGTTGTACCGAAGGGGATATTCCATGCCGTTACTCAGGTGTGTAACCCCTCCCGAAGCTAAGAAAATCATTGAAGAAATTCATGAAGGGTTCTGCGGAGATCACACTGGGGGGCACAGCCTGTCCAAGAAGATCATACGCCAGGGATATTTCTGGCCAACCATTAAAGCAGACTCTTTCGAGTATGTGAAGAAGTGCAACTAATGCCAGAGATTCGCCACGATACCTCGAGCCCCACCATCCGAGCTGACCATGTTGACATCCCCATGGCCTTTCGCGGTATGGGGCATCGACCTCATAGGCTCTCTCCCGACTAGCAAAGGCGGAGTGAAATATGATGTAGTCGTCGTGGATTACTTCACAAAATGGACGGAGGCTGAACCATTGGCAACTATAACTTCAAAGAAAATCCTTGATTTCGTTGTAAAGAGCATCGTGTGCCGATACGGAGTGCCGAGGAAGATCGTATCCGACAACTGAACTCAGTTCGATTGCGACCTATTCACCAATTTTTGTGAAAAGAACGGTATAATAAAGAATTTTTCATCAGTGGCCCACCCTCAAGCGAATGGCCAGGTCGAAGCTGTGAACAAAACTCTCAAGAGTTCTCTAAAGAAAAAGTTGGAGGAAGCGAAGGGACGGTGGCCCGAAGAATTGCCCCAAGTCCTTTGGGGATACAGGACAACGGCTCGAACCTCGATAGGACATACCCCGTTCTCTCTAGCATACGGCTGTGAGGCAATGTTGCCCATAGAAGTCGAAATCCCAACGATCTGAACGCAGATTTACGACCAAAGTTCGAACCATACTCAGCTCGAGGAAACCTTAGACTTGATTGAAGAAAAAAGAGAAGAGGCCCAGCTAAGAAACGCTGCCTACCAGCAACGAACTACCAGATATTTCAACAAGAGGGTTCGAGATCAAAAATTCGGAATGGGAGATCTGGTGTTAAGACGCGTATTCTTGACTACTCGAGATCCGGCAACTGGAGTGCTCGGGCCGAACTGGGAAGGACCATACCAGATAGAGTCAGTCATTCGACCTGGTGTATACAAACTTGCGAGATTGGACGGGAGCCTAGCACCGCGAGCATGGAATGGCGAATACCTTAGACCTTACTATCAGTAGTGTAGGAAAAATGTTGCCTATAACCATGAGTTTCTATTTGTATTAGCTAGTTTGTTTTTTAATGTCATCAAATAAAAGATCCTTTTCTTTCAAATATGTCATTTCTTTTTATTTTTGCAATCTCTCTTAATTTAATAACCTATGGTCACACTCATAGGATATTAAGGGGGCATCATTGGTACATATACCATCAGCTTAAAAAATAAAATAACATATACAAAAAAAAATATAAAGTATTTGGATGTAACCAAATACGCGAGCCTAGATAGTTCGGATATAACCGAATTATCAAAAACATATAAAGTATTTGGATGTAACCAAATATGCGAGCCTAGATAGTTCGGACATAACTGAATTATCACAAATACATAAAAAGTACTTGGAAAGAACCAAATACGTGAGCTGAGATAGTTCGGACATAACCGAATTATCAAAAATATATAAAGTACTTGGATATAACCAAATACGCGAGCTGAGATAGTTCGGACATAACCGAATTATCAAAAACCGAAAGCGTTTGGAGTTAACCAGATGTGCAAACTTAACAGGTATGGAACAAACCAGCCAAAAAAGAAAAAAAAATTTAATTAATCGATGGTAAGTAGGAACCTAAACCTACTTCGAAATCGAGGCTGGAATATCTTAAAGAAAATAGTTTCGAACTCTTAACCTTGGAGAAAAAACCGAGGATGAGGAAAAGTGACTAAGCAAAAAAGATATAACCAAACCATCCACATTACATACCATATAAGTACTTTTGGGTTCATGGTTGAAGTAATATCTGACTTTGAAAAATAACGAGGTCGGAAGCGGATAATTTGAACAAACTGTGCATGAATGCATTGAGCTTCGAACCTAAATCCACAATATGTTTGTATGACTAAATAAACATAACTGATTCATCAATATAAAATGTGCCAAATATTTCGAGCCAAGAAATGTAAAGCATATATAAGTAATATTTAAAGAAATTGTATCAGCTCCGAGGGCATAAATTAAAATAATTACAGAAATAAGGGGACGCAGCCCCGATAAATGGTCCCCCCGAGATCAGAGTCAAGGAAGAGGAGTCTCCTTGGCCTTCTCAGCATCTGCAGCACCGGATTCCTCAGGACGAATAACATGGCTATCCTCCTGGGCTCCCTCCGAAAAGGCATCCCGAGCAGCCTTTTCCTTCTCGAGCTGCTCAGCCTTCTCCTTCTTGAGCTGCTCAGCCTCTTCCTTCTGGAGCCGAGCATTCCACCTTTCAAGAAGCGGCGCCTCATGAGGACCTAAGAAGCTGGTGTCCAGATCTTCATTGTAGGCCCACATTCGATACATAGCAGAGTCAACCGCTTGATCCTTCTTCTCTTTGTATTCAGCAAGGAGGCGAGTTTTTTCATCCTCCATGATCTCGAAGGTGGCAGCCTTGTCCTCTTCAAGCTTCTTGTTGGTCTCCTGAAGCTGGGTGATCTCCTTCTTATGCTCCTCGAGCTCAGCTTTCAGCTTCCCGAGCTCGGTGGCCATGTCTTCACGTTCCTTGGCTCCTGCCTCAATCTTCGCATTCGCTGCCTTTAGATCATCACATGATTTGAGCTGGAGATCCTTCGCCTCCTGAGCATGAGATTTGCTCGAGTGGATCTCATTGTTCAGCTTATAGTTGAGCTGGGCAGTAAAAGCAAGAGCCTGAAAAAGGAAGAAACCACCATTAGCTCCAGGTCAGTGTGATTATAAGCAGAAAAGGAAGGACTATAGAAGGATACTCACCGCGGCAGTATGCTCGATACTCTTCTCGTAGAGAAAAGTGCAGTCTCGGGTGTCATTTAAGCACTGCCATTGGGGAGCTTCGAGACTGCCATAGCTCTGGCCCATCCGGGACATGACATCCGAGACCAGCGTAGATCCATGGGACCCAGCGGCATTGTCAACCACATATGCATCCATGTGGGTGGAGACTGATAGCTTTTGTGCTCGAGAAGCAGAAGACCTTCTAGAAGGCGGACCTAAGGATGACTGGACCGCCACGGGGGGTTGGGACTCAGCCATAGCAGAGGGACCGACCAGTGAGGTCGGCGCCACTGCCGAGGCGACGACCTGTGAGGACGGCGCCGTTGTGGAAGCGCCGGCCTGGGAAGTCGCCGCAGCGATGGAGCTCGAAACCGGCGGAGCAAGGGGAGGTGTTTTCTTGGACCTCTTGGGGCCTTTACCCGGCTGGTCAGTCTTTTGCGCCCCCGCTCTGGGGCGCTTGCTCCTCTTGGCGGCGGCGCCGTCAATGATGTTGTCAAGATCGAAGTCCGTCTTGTTTGCACAAGTCACAACACAGAGCGAGTTAATAAAAGAGAAGCATACAAGTTGTTTCAGTATCACAGACGTATAAAGTGATGATAGAAGAAACCTAACTGGAACTCTCCCCCGAGCTCAAGCTTGGGGACCATGAAATTCCCCCGTCTTCAGAGGAGGCGGGGGGCGTGCCTTCCCTATATGTGGGTGATAACCTCGAAAGGTCCCTATAATCGTTGGTCCCATACTGAACAGCTATCCCGTTCCACACCTCGTCTGTGGTATACATGGTGTCGTATTTCCCGAGCCCACTATCAAACCTATGGACGCAGTCATCTACCCAACTCCATATGTAGAAGTGGTATCTATCCTGTGGGCACAAGACTAACCTATTGGGCCTGTGTTTTAGTAAGGTGGGGGACCACATTCTCGAGGTAGGGAGGACTTTACCTTCATCCAAATCCGAGCTCGAGGCTTCATCAATAGCCTCATTCCCGGACAGCGGACTCCTCGGGCGAACTGGAAGTGGCGGCCTCGTTTCTCTCCTCGGAGGAAGGGCGCCTGTGTGCAGTGGCACCTGCTCCCAGTGTTCGTATTTTTTATTGGACCAGTCAAAGGTGGACTGGCCCTCCCCCAAAAGTCCACACTTTCGGAGCTTATCCTCGTGTAGAAGATATAAGAGGGACCTCCTGCCATGTGGGAGTTGGAGCAGGGTCTCTCTATGCTCCTTCATTGTATCGTCGGGAGTGGGACGCTGAAAATTGGCTGAAAGACAACATATTTCTACTAAGTATGGATCTAAGAGCTAAAGTCACGAGCACAGAAATAAAGATAACAAGAATGCTTACGAATCCGCCTGAACGAATAGTGTCGAGACGGGGACAGACCGTCTGTCCAGAAGAAGGCCCTTTTGAAATCGGGCGGATGATTGAGAAGATCTTCAAAGACCTTCTTCTCCTTGGGATAGCTCGAGAGGTAATAAAAGCCATCCCCTCCCCAAGCTCGGGAGGGGTTACTTTTCAGAAAAAAGAGATACAAGATCTCTTGAGGCGAAGGTCCTTTCCACCTTATCTCGTTGTATAACCACCTCAGGGCAGACAGTACCCTGTAAGAGTTAGTGTTGAGTTGGAACGGGGCCAACCCGATGAAATCCGTGAAGTCCTTGAAAAAAGACTTCAAGGGCAACATAACTCCTGCCCTCATGTGTTCCTGGCTCCAGGCCGCGTATTTCACATTGGCATCGCAGCCCCCAGGGGCGAAGCAGCTTCTTTCATGGTTGACCGGAGGTCGACACTTCAAGGAGCCTGACAGGCTAAGGCCGTGGAAAGCCAGGATGTCAGTTATCTGACTAGTTGTGGTAACCGAGCTCCAGTAGTGCTCGGCCTCAAACATTTCTCTCCTCGGCTGCGAGGAAGAAGGTTCCCCCATTAGTGAAAATTTGAGCTCTCCTGGATGGTACGCGACAGTAACCTTTAATGCAGGATCGAGAGGAATCGGCCTAGGTCCTGAATAGGATTCCAGGTAGAGGGCCTCCCGAAGAACTCTCATTTTCCCCTCTATGACCTCGTCTATCTGGTGGCGGTAGTGAGCCCGAATGTCTTCTTGCTCGCGCAAAAGCTCGTATTCTCTTATCCGACGTTGATTCCGGGCGAACAGCGATTCTGGGCTCGGAGATTTTGGCTCGTAGGGGATTGCCAGCAACGACCCCCACCGTCTTTCCAGATTCTATGTCATCTAGCGAGAAAGAAAAAATGGTGAGGGCCATGCATGTAAGAGTTCCGAGCTCGAACTTATGAGCTCGGGGTTTTAGGAGCAAAACAAGCTAAATATTAAGACCCTTATTGAAGAGCCAGGGCGTGCGTTCCACGAAAAAGAAAGGAGCGTGGATGATTTTTTGAAAATCCAGAAAATCAAGGGAAAAGAAAGTGGCGGTTAACCAGGAAAGGCAACCTTGGGTTTCGTGCATTTATCAAGGCCCATGTTTTTTACCCAAAAACTTAGTGTACAAGAAACGTCGCCTAAAAATTTCAAAACCCAGAAAATTGGAACCTCATTCAAACATGAAAACTGGGTATAAGCCAGTGATGTAAATCCAGCATGGAAGTCTAAAAAGCATAAGAGCCTATCGGATTAAAACCTCCTATCATATTATGCTAAGGATGTAAACTAGCATATACACATACACAGCAAGAACAGTATGAATAAAAACTGACAAAATGGGAAACAAAGATTGCATACTTTCACAATAATGGCGATTGCAGAGAGATTGTTGATTGAAGGAGAGGTTGCAAATACGAACTCACGGACTCGAACAGACCGGGGTTTCTTTGTTTCTTTGGCCGAGAAAACATGCATAGAATGGAAATTTTTTAAAGAGGTCTCTGGTTTCGTTTTTCTTCTTTTTGCTTTTGGTGAACGAAGGTAAAAATGAAGATGAAGAGTGGGGTCTTGTATATATAGATGGAAAAAGGGGGATTAATCCAGGGCGTCGAATGAAATCCTTGCAAGATCGGACGGATGGGAATCAATGACAAGATGGCGCCGAAAAGGTGGCAGACGGATGATCGTGGGCATGTTTCCAAGGTACTCAAGTACCAAAAATGAGCAATACCCAGCTGACGCGTGTCCATTTTCAAAAGTGTGACGGTACAGTTCTCAAAGAAAGTAGTTCAAAAGTTTCCTTCTCTTAGGATTCGAACAAATACTTTTGAGGGGGCAAGATGTTACACCCAGATTTCGAGCTATGTTAAACATGGCCTCGAAAGTTGGATTCGCGAATAAGTGGACTCATAAGGTTGGAAACATGCTCCAGGATTGAATGTCGAGCTTGCAGGACATAAACGACCTCGAGTATGGTGACCTCGAAGTATTCATGATCTCGAAAGATAGCTCCGGGGACGTTCTCATCTTCAGGGACGACCTCGGATCAGGGGTCCCGAGCTCGACGCACATACGATCTCGAAAGCCATGTGGCTTCGGGAGATGTTTCTAGCTCGATAGATGACGGGAAACCTGGGAAGCTAAAGCCTTAGAGATACGCGATAACCACTTTGAAGATCTACAAGTGTTATAAATACGAGATGTAATCCTCATTTATTATTGTAAATCCCCTAGAATCGTGGGATATTATTTGGTCAGTTATACTTCTCCTGGTCTTCAGGGGACGTTTCCTTTTATATCTGGTTATAGGCATTTAAGGCCATTTATTTTATTTATACAAAAAGAGTAACTACCCAAAATATGTGGGATAGTATTCTTCGATCTTCTCTATAAATAGAGAGGCCATGCACCATTGTAAAGGACCGAAATTCTAAACCTTGAGAGAAAACTCTGAAGAATTCATGCTTAAAGAATTTTCAGAGATAATCTTGAGTTTAATAATAGAGACTCGTGGACTAGGCAGATTTAACTGCTGAACCACGTAAAAATCGTGTGTCTATATTGTTTTATTTCAATTGGCCATTATCAGTTATTGTTTATGTGCTCTTCTTTCACTGTTTGACGAAAAACGGCGTCAACATGTACCTTGTGAGTGTAACCCATTATTTTAGATCAATGACTTAACTCAAGAGTGTGCCTTAGGGTCAGTTAAACTTGAAATACATCATTAAATCCTATTCTTAAAAAAGAAGCTTGCTTTGAGAATAACACAGTCGGAAGCCTTCCTTAGGGTGACACAAGCAATGGTGCCACGGGGCCCTCTCCATGTTACCTTGGTGCTAACTAATAATGGAGACCATGGGACTTATTGTCATAACTCCCTCTCCCACTCACTATTTTATAACATGTGTTTTCTCAAAACACCCTATGCTTTTTAATGGGTTGTAAAAATAAAGTGATCTATTTTTACCAAATTATATTCCTATAATTACTAATCAAATTAAGCAAAATTAAAAATATAGAACTATGCCCTAATTAGTTCAATTTTATTTTTCCATAATTACTAAGAATATCATTTATAATTTAATTAAACAATTTTATTAAATACTAGAAATTAAACAACTTTTAAAATCTGTTCCTGCTCTTGAACTAGTTAAAAACTAGATTTATTATTATATGAACCAGCATATAATCACATAGGACAATCCTAAGGCATGTTTCTACTCTTATGAGATGCATGCACAATTTTAAATACTGCGTGGGTTATATGTATGGCATGTCAAAAAATGCATGATAAAGTATTAAACAATTTAATCACATTCAAACATTTAAATAAATAAATACTAGCAAAATAAATAAATAAATGCGGGCCGGGTGTCTTGGGTATTTCTAGAAAAATTACAACACTTGCAAAAATATACACACAAATGTAAGAAACTAAATAAGACCTAAATAGATTTTTATCTATTACTTAGGGCCTTCACAAGTAGTCTTGATCCACTAAGCCACTTATCCATTTAATTTTGAATTAAAATAACTTTTAATTATCTTAAACAAATTTTAAGAATAATTAACTTGGGTTTAATGCCCGATAAGTTATTAGGCCCAGATTTGAATTTGGGCTCATACAATTAATTTAAAATAAAATAATTTTTAATTAAGGGTTAACTTAATTAAGCCCATAATTTAAATGGACAATTTTTGGATGCAAGCCCTAGGGTTTAGAAACCCTAGGGGTGGCTGCATATGGTGGCTCGACATGGGGCATGCGGCTGGGGTGCACAGGCTGCTGGGGTGCGGCAGACGCAGGGGCGCACGCTGGGCATGGGTGCGGGCTGGGGAGCTGCTGGGCGAGGCGCTGGGCAGGTGCGCAGGGCCGCACAGGGGCGCGGGGCACCTGGGCAGGTGCGCGCTAGGCATGGCGCAGGGGCGCTTGGGCAGGGGCGCAGGGCCTGGGCAGGTGCGCAGGGGCTGGGCATACAACATTCTGGCTTGATGAGGCTCGGGCTTCGGGGCTCAGAACCCGGGGCTCGGGCCTTACATAATTTTTCAAATAATTTTAACACAGAAAATTAAAATTACAAAAATTCCTATGCCCCAAAATGGCTTACATTTTTCATCTAGAATTTTAAGAACAATTCCTAAACCCAAAACACCATATAATTAACGACCCTTAAGAATAAATTATCATCATACATACATCCATCCATTCACATATATTACAATAACATAAGAATGCATATTATGCCCACACAGTAATTAATGTATGCAGAGATTAATGACCGCTCTGGTACCAATTATTAGGAACGAGTTTCCTAATACGCAGCGGAATGGTGGTGTGGTTGGCCCAGTGTACAACAAAAATTTTGTAACATAATTAAACTACCTTTAAATATGCGGATCCATTAATATACATACATTAATCATAAACAAGATAAGGATAGAATTCATACCTCTTGAAGTCTATCAAGTATCATTGCTATCTTTTCATATTTAGAGCGATCTTACTATCCAAGCCGCTCCCACGTACTCACACCAAGATCTTCCAAAGCGTTCTCTACATCTCAAGAAATGTGTGGGAACTTAGAGAATGCAGGATAGTTTATTTGTGATTCTACTTGATGTACTCAACACATGAGATCAAGAGAATAGGCCTGAGAATTGATTCTTTATTTTCAGGGAGAGAAAACTTTCGTTCTATTTTTCACAGAGCGAATGTACAGAGCTGTCTCACATCACTTCTCAGAATAATTTTCTGATTAGTCATACTTAAAAGAAAATATTCAAATTTAAAAAATAAATTTGTAACCATTTTACAATTTACTTTTTAATTAATTAATTATTCTATTAATGAAAAAATCCAAAAATCAAATTTTGAATTATCTATTAATTAATTAATTAAATAAATAAAAATAAAAATCTCATCCCTGAAAATGCTGGCCCTACACGCCACACACGGTCCATGGACTGTGTGTGAACATGTAGCTTCCTAATTTCTAGGGATATTGGTTTTTCAAATTTTATTTAATTATTTATTCAAATTACTTTGTCAGATGAGATCTAACAACCTGATAACCAATTCAAATTTGAATTCAAATTAATTATCTCTTTAATTAATTATCAAATATAATTAATTATTTGAATAAATATTAATCTTTTAAATTGAAATCCAATTTGAACTTATCAGATTATTTTCTCCCACTCAAATAAAGATATTTAATTAATTCTACCAATTAATTAAATCCAAAATTTTTTAAAATAAATATTTAATTTATTATAATTTCGAAAATTATAATTAATTAATTATTTAATTAAATTTCGAAATTAATTTAATTATTTAATATAATTTCAAAAATTATACAATAATTAAATATTAATTAATTTTATTAACTACAACTAATTTGTAATTAATTAATTAATCATTATTATCATATAATTGCATATTTGGCCAGAAGAAAAAAATTTATTCTTAAATATGTCTTCAAACTATTTTCCCTTCATATCATCTCTTACCTTGAATAGTGTTGATAGAGCCGCTATGGGGACCTATGGACCTATAATTCCAAGCTCCAATAAATTTGAGATTATTAATTAAACTCTTTAATTAAATAATCTTAATTTATTAATCTCATGATTATTCCACTATAAATATGAGACTGCACTCTTGTAATTATAGACATTTTATTTACTGAGTACTTTATAATCATAAAGTGTCCATTGATATAATCATTGCATACAACTTGACCCTCTAATAATGGTTCATAATTATTCAGAAATTAAATTACCGTCTTACCCTTTTAATTATCTCTTGTTTCCTTAAGTACCATTGACTCTACTAGTGAAGGTTAATTCATAACTAAATTATGAATTTGAGCTCAATAACCTTTCAGTCCCAAAAGTCAACCCTTAAGAGAACCATCATTCAATCTCTTGCGAGAAGGCATAGATTCCATATCTGTATACTATGTCCCCAGCCATCTATATTAATGAGTTCCCAAAACAAAAGTTTCTAGCCTGATCATTCTGACAGACCCTAACAAGTGAATCAAAGAACTCATATAACATAAACAGGAGTTCATAGTAACTGCAGGATTAAGATCTATTTGTATATGATCATCAGTTGATATATTTGATTAATACTTCGAAACGGTATTTAACTAAGTATTAATAAACATATCTGGTCCAGTTCTATATATTCTCTAATATATAAAGCACCTCCACTAAAGTGTCCTACCACACTAGTGATCCGGATCTAGATCACATGTATTCATAATACTAGTGGACCGTACTTGCAGTAATTAATCTAAAGATTCCATAACTTTATTTTACTGCGAACTATTCAAGTTCATTTATCTCAAACACAACCCTCTCGTACCAATACGTGTTTGAGATCACATATATGAACTTAGGAATTTTCCTGATATTTACATAATATTATCATAGAATAATATAGTCCATAAAATATATGCATAACAAATTCAATTCATTTATTTATTTCATAAAAACAATGTCTACTACATATGCTTTCAGGGCACATTTCCAACACATTGGGCCTATGAAATCAAGCTCCAATAAGTTATCATCAACCTAACAAATAAATTTACTAACTTATTAATTCCTCATGACTCCACTATAGTCTTGGAATTGCACTCTTGAATTCATAGAACACTCTATAACAAATATAGATACGCTATTAATTATCCATTGTTACAACCACAATTGTCACTCATATGTAGACGGTCTACAATGAGATAGGAATAAAATTCTGTTTTACCCATCATTGTATTTTATCCTTAAAACATTTAGTTCCTTGTAAATGATATTTCAGTAAACTAATTTAATTACTAAAATGAGATCTCTATCATTTAACACCTTGAACCAAACTAAAAGGAAACCATCATTTCACTTCTTCATCAGAAGCTATAGATGTTCATATCTATAATTAACACTCCCACTCAATTATACTACCGAGTTCCCAAGATGTAAGTATGGGCTAGTCCGTAGGGTAAGCTGGTAACGAACAAGTCAAAGAACTCAAATAATACAATCAGTTGGAATACTAACCACTCATAATTGAGATTGAATTGACCTATGGTCAACTATATGATATGACTATAATAGATAATAACAGTATGTTTACTTATCTTATGAACTATCAATATCGGTCTTGTCTGATGTAACAAATACATCTGATCTTATCTACTTTGCTAATGTTAAGGAAAGAACATAACACTGTAATGTGTAAGTATCGTAGATTGGCAAGTCAGTGTAAATTCTGTGCACTGACTAATCTTAGGACTAACTTATTTTGAACATATAATCATATTTATATTCCACTGTGACTACATCACTATAAATACGATTAGCTATATGCTCGGGATTTAATAGAAGTTTAGATTAAACAAATACTCATGTGAGCAAAGTGATTGACCAAGTCTAAAAATTATTTCTATTCTTTTATTGATAATAAATGAGATTACAAAGAAATTGGGTTTTAATTAGGGCATAAAACCCCAACAAATCATATGGAGCTTATAGCCCTAAACAGATGAGTGCATATCACTTCAAGGTTTTGGTAACCATGCTGGGCTTTTAGACCTAATAAGATAATATTGAGATTCTAATAATCATGATGGGGCGTAGAGCCCTAATCAGATGAGTGCTTGATGAGTTAGTCACTAACATAAATCAGATGAGTGACCACGGAGTCACTACTTGAACCAGATGAGTGATTAACACTTGAGATCTTGATAATCATATTGGGCTTGAAGCCTATAGCCATGTGACAATGTAGTCACATGGGCCTTCTGGCCCTGTCTTTAAGTAACTAGCCGTTTGACTAGACAACTGCTTATAATTTCCATCGAACTTGAGGTCGATCAGGCATTAATGGTCATGATGAGTCATTCAATGCTTATGTCGATTAGATCTAATCTTTTTGGCTTGCGTTAAACACGCTAAAACCGTTCTTGACTCATAAGTCAATACCATATGACCAGTGCTCAATACTCCGAACATGACTAATGAGTAACAACTTCACAGTTTATACTGACACCATTGCCGATTTTGACTAATAAGTCAATGCCATTCACAAGTAAGCAAGGTTTGCTAAGGTGATATGCAATCAATGTCCATATTTAAACACTCAAAATGCCTCATTAATAACCATGCATGTCACATATTAGTTGCAGTTTTCTTACCTCTGGTTCCAGCGAGAAATAGTAAAAGAACGACCCTTCAGAACAATCGACTTTTTATTCCTTAGCGGTCACCTAGTCGTAACCAAATATAACCTCCATCAATGAAAATTAGCAATGAAAGGTTCATGACCTAAACCTCACTCCCGGGACTCTGATTTGTACGCAAATGGTAAGTAGATTCGATCCTAAGCCTTAGGAATTGAAACCTCGAGCCAAAAACCCTCAAAAGTGCCCAAAATTGGAATCTGGAAAAGTAGGGTAGCGCTGCCCCCTAGTGCCCTAGCGCTACAAGCAGAGCAAAAGGCCCCTGGCTAGCGCTGTAGCGCTACAACCAGGGTTTTCAACCCTGGTTTTTCCCTCCTTCGACTCCTCCATTTCTAACCTTCATGAATTGATTTCAAGCTTCACCCAAACTCACAAAAGAACCCCAAATCCATATACACAAGTCCTAGGCATCATAACCCAAGCAATCATAGACAAAAACTTCCATCAATTCTCATTATCAACCTTAAAAATCCAGTTGAAAACCAAAATGAAAACAGAGCAATAACCAGAGTTTTAATGGCTAGAAACTTATCTCAAGCTCAATATAGAACCCTCTTCAATGGTGGAACACAATCCTAAGCCCTCAAGACTCACTTCCCTAGCGTGTTCTTCAAATTAAGCTAAAAAACTCAAAGAGAAAAGGAAGGAAAATGGTGTATGGGAGAAGAAGATGAATGCTCTGTTTTAATTAAGCTTCTACAGCCTTCAAATTGCTATATCTATCATTAGGGTGAAACGACTATATTGTCCCTAGGTCATTTAAAGTCCTTTAAAGGCTTCCAAGGTAAAATCGTCCTTTCCTGCCTATCTTGTTAATCTTAATTAACGCTCTCCAATTCCTGTTATTCCCAATATTCTCAAATACCAATAAACCATATCCCATTAACCTTTTATTCCCGGTAATGTTCTAATCATCAAATTACCCCGAGACTCACCCCGAGCCTCTAAATCAACCTTGTTATGACAAAACCAATAACTTGCATTAAAAGATCATCTTATGCCGAATAGCTCGAAAAAATCCACATTATAATGTGGCCTCATCAATAATTCACCAACATGCATGAAAATACACAATTATGCCCTCAACTGGATAAATTACCAAAATGCCCCTATAATGAAATTTGGACCCATATGAATGCATTTATCATCATATTATAATATAATTCACATAAACATGCACATAAACAATTAATGGCATAATAAATCACTTATGGCCCTCCCGGCTTACTAATCCAACCATTAAACCTCGTTAGGGATTTTGGGGCATTACACCAATGGTGGAGATGAATCCAAGGGGACGGCTAGCCTATGGCGATAGGGGAAGTGGCAAAATTATTGTGTGAGTCCTCAATGTAGTGGTCAAAGGACCAACCTTATAGGCTCCTTTGGCTCGTGCTTGGAGATTAGTCTCAATACTCTGACAACCAAGTTGCTCCACTCCAGGAAGAGGAGGAGAGATTGACCTGCTTATCTTGGACCAAAGAATGCAACAAGTAAGGATGCAAGGTCCCCAGTCACCACCTTATAAAAAGGGAGCGCCTAGGTGGCTCCCTACCACCGGAAGCAGATGGACTCCTAAGGTGGGACCCACTTTCATTTGACGGGAAAGGAAATTCTTAATGTTCAAAATGACTCCTAAAAATGGAAAAACTACGAATGGCACCAACAAGGAGGAAACGCCTAGTCTCCCATAACAGTCCCCCGAGCCCCTGTCGCTAGTCGTTGTTGGGAACCTCGTCGATGGGGACCGCACTCAGCTATAGTAAAAAGTGTGAGAATAAGATTCTTTGACTCTGGGTCAGACCCTGCGAGTACGGGATGAGCAGTCATCCTATCACCAGTTATAGTCGTCAAGGCACTTATCAACCACCTAATTGTGCACAGTGATAGCGGTACGGGTCTACAGTGATCAAAGATCCACTGCCTATAAATGCAGGATGACCATGAACCACTAGGAGAAATAACCCGCTCGAGAAATTTATCACACTCTCTCAATGTTCGGCACTACACAACTCATGCAATCCATCTCAAGGAAAATGATTAGAAATTGGGTACAAGTTAGAAAACGAAGGTGGAGGAGGAGCCAACTTGCTCCATGAAAAGTAATCAGTGTCGTGCAAACTAAGGGAAATAACATGCATGCAGGTGCAAAGAGCAATCAGGTCCGAGCATGCGGCGAGGACATGTTGCCCCCTGAGTGATTTCCCAATCCAAATGATGTTCATGGGCAGCCCTAGTACAATTTCCAAGAAAAGGCAGCTCCGGGGAGAGAAGGCTACCAATGCCCCCAAAGTTTGCCAGAGCCTCTAGTCACAACTGAGGCACCCCGTTTCCTTTTATCGTAGAATAAGGAAGGTGGGGTAGAGAAGACAAAGACGGTCGATGGGAGCCAGTCCTGACAAGATGACAAGGAACTCATAGACAGGGCTTCCCAACGACTATGGACGAGGATGGGTAACTTAGGCGCAAAGTTTCGATTTCACCTCGTCCCACTTGATGACTTCCCCAACGGAAGGAGTGGAAGCCAGAGCAAGCCTAGAGAAAAAGAAAAGATAAAGGAGGAAATGTTGCTTGAAAAGAAAAACAAGAAAATGACGTAAAAATAGTTTCAAAGTTACAAATTAAAGTCTAATATGTTTTACTTTAAACATTAGATTTCAGTAAAAATAGTGCATAACTCAACAGTTAGAACAAAAGGCCAAGGGCATGTAGGGCCACATAGGGAAGTCAGACATGGGCTTCCACCAAATGGATCAGGCCCACAGCACAAGGATTATGGAATTTGTAGCACCACATACACTCTTGGCCCAATAATCATGCATGAGCATTGGCGTTGTTGATTGGGAATCGAATCCAAATGTAGATTCATGGGAGTTGACAGTGAATACCTTGTTTAATGCAAGAATCATTTGGGAACGACTTTACTGTGAAGTTTTGTCATCATTCTGAAAAAATTCTATCTCCTTTATCCTAATTAACTTATTATGAAGGGCTTATTTTGTACTACTTATTTATATATATATATGTAATGGTATTCTATCAAAATATTTTATATATCCTAGAATTGTGGGCATTAATCAATTATGCTTTTTTTTTAATCATTTACAATCATATGCATATTCAACATATCCTTATTTAAAAATAACCTTACATCTACAAACTTTAGTGTGGCAATCAAATTATGGAGCATTATTACCTAATAAAGCACCAATTGAACTTCATAAAATGCAAAGAATTAGCCAAGTTGCATATGACAAGGACTATAAAGGGGGAGATCTTATTCACCTCCAAAGAAGCACAAAAGGAATTATTGTCCATGGAATTACTTCTATAGTAGTCCAACAACTTTTGGTATTATAAGAAAATCACAATAGTTTGAGTCGATACTGACACAACAATAATACATGTCAAATTGTTGATTATATAAATGATCATGTAAAATATTTCACTCAAGATTCAGAATTGAATATCTCCTAAAAGATTATCAATGTGACATACAAATATTGCATCAACATGTTAAGAAACTCTTTTATCCATCTGAACAATTCAACATATGTTGCAAGACCAAATATTAGGAAGTAAATTGAATAGAATTTTATGTTAGCCTTAAAGAGAGGGTCCAACTAAACATTTTCCAAGTTACACCAAACACTATGATTTTATGGAGACATCAGCCCTTTGGACATGGGAAGTAAAGACAATTGAGTTCAAGGCAAGAATTATCCATCAAAGAGAGGGTCCAACTAAACGTTTTTCAAGTTACACCAAACACAGCCACGCTATTACAAAATACTATGTGCTATAGGGTTAGCAGTAGTATATTGTGTAGACAAAATTTATCCATGTATTTTAAATATGTTTTAATATGTATTTTAGTATATGATTATTATTTAATACACTAACACTTGGTGGATTTTTCAAAGAGTCTTGGCTAAAGAAGGATCTGATCTTGCCCAACCCTTCACTATGTAGATCACATAAAACCATTAAGGATCGGGAGGGTCAGATTTCCCAAGACCATACTTATTCAAATGGTTATTTTTCCACCTTCAGGATGCTGAAATAGATTAATCATGATAAATCTTTCTAAACTTAACCGACTTACTTTATCTATAAATAACAAATCAATGGAAATAGAAAATGGGAAATTAGATTCATTATTCATCACACTTACATATTTTTCTTTAGAGCTTTTGAGAGAATCTTAACTGACTTGAGGTCAGAGTGCCTTTTTGCAGATACCACCGACCAATTTCTCTTATCCTTTCAAGACTTGGTGATTCAATCCTTGCAATATTATTGTCGATTCAATCCAATGATATTATTCCATATTCTACTTCTAACTTGGAATAATATTGGTCATCAATTTTTTGGATCGAACGAGTATAGTAAGACTTTAAGATGTCAGAAATGGAGATCGCACTCTACAATGATATCTAAATGGACCCTTATACGGTACTTGCTTCTTAGATTCAATATACTTGCACAATAATCATATAGTGGCCACATCAAGAAGAGAAGAACTAATTGCATAAGACTTCAATGTTTCCAAACCATAGGGCGCCCTCACAACAGGAGCCCATGCCTAATTAAAAATAATGTTATGCATTTTAAACATTTCAAAATAATGCCACTTTTTGTACTCTACCCAAGGCACCACTAACACCACCACCCATGACACCACCAACGCCAAATTTCTTACAAAAAAACCTCCATAACTTCGACTATCTTGTAGACTTCAACACAATACCCAAAGCAACATAAAATTTGAGGATTTTTGGAATAGAAATAAATGGGAAGTAATTGTTTCTCAAATATAGTGATGTGTCTTTGACTTAAGACACTAAATATTGCATTTCAAACAGATCTGGGCATGATTTGGGTTTCTTTTGCGATTTTTTTTTCCAGATCTGATACTATTAAATTTGCAGAAAGTCATGCTCGATGGTGCTTGATACCAGCTACATAGGGCCTTAAAAATAAAGCTTTTCATGACAAATCGACTTTGCTTGATGGTGGTTCGATGGTTGCTCGATGCAATTTTTGCATGAGACAAAAAATTTCACTTGGATGTCTGTTTGGGGTGATTTTTTTATTTTACTATTTTTTTTCAAGATCTACACGTTTAAAATGTGTTTATACTCATTTGGGAAGTGTAAAGCTTGAAAAAAAAAATGCAAAATGTAAAACTTAACTTATGTTAAAGACATATTTTGGTATGTCTTACAGTTTTAAACTTTTAAAATGTGTATATGCACATCTCAAACATGTAGTTCTCGAAAAATTACCCAAAATAAAAAAATTCACCCCAAACCAACATTCGAGTAAAAAATTATGCCTCTTGCAATATTCGTATTGAGCACCATCGAGCCACCATTGAGCAAAGTCGATTTTTTCATAAAAATCTTGATTTTGAAGTGTAACATCCTAATTTAACTAGGACATATTATTTGAATAAGCACTTTACATGCAAAAGAAAGTGGTCTTTATTAATGATCTGGAGCTGAGTTTCATAAAAGATAAAGCCAAAACATGCAATTAAATAAAATATCTCCCAACATAAAATAAATGTATTTCATAAAAAAAATAATAAACTATGGTGCTCTTAGGATCGTCTTCGCCCATGCGGTCCCCTCACAAAGTACATTCACTTTCTTGGAATGGCCCCCGCTCACCATGCCATTACATAATCAATTCTCGCTTGTGGAAAGGAAAAAAAGGGTGATCTAAAGCGTCGTAAGGAGAATCAAGCCAAATATCAACATAAAGAAAACCTCACATAGCCAAACCATAATGTCATATCATAACAAGACAGCATTATCATCGTCATAAAGATGATCACAATCATCATCATACAAAAAACCTATGCGCGCACTACGCATGTAAATGGGAGAGATAACTATGAGGAAGCTCTCATGGTCCTTTTTACGACCTCGATGGTGAACTTTGTGGCTACCTTTGTCTACCTTTTACCTTCCCATGTACATGCCCTGAAACATATAGCATACAACATGCATTCCATAAACATTAGCAAATAAGCAAACGTGTTTAACCTCCATACCATGGTGTGTGTGTGTGTGTGTGTCATCTTTAAAAAGAAGAAAGTGGTCTCGTTTAAAAATCAAATCCTTTTCAAAAAGTAAAAATCACCTTATTTAGACCATAACATGCTTAAATATCTAAGTTACACGCCCAAGAACCCCTTTGCAGCAACAAGTAGTCTTATTTCATTAATCATAAATAATCCATTCCCATAAGTCAAACTTACCCTAATACCAACACCGAACAACCTTACAAAATAACCAATAATACCTTAAGTAGATGTGTAGGTCGAACTGCTATGAAGCACCACCACCTTAGAGATTACAAACTCTAGCTAAGAATCATGTCTCTCCAATAACCATAAAAAAAAGGAGAAAACAAACTTGAAGACTAAATAAAGCAAAATTTTATCTTAAACCTTTATTCCATTTCTTCACAAAAATCTCAAGCCCTTGAGCTAAAGTTCCACCTCCTCGGCCTTCTCTATTTCTTTCTCACGCATTATCCCTCTCTCTCTCTCTCTCTCTCTCTCTCTCTCTCTCATTCCTTCTTTCTTTCCTCACGCCTCTCTCTCTCTCTTCCTTTCTTTGTGTTGTGCAAAAATGAGTGCTAAGCTCTATCTATTTATAGGCTCCAAGGCCACACATAAAATCCTTCCAATTAAAGCTGATTGATTTCAATTTTCCAATCAACATAGCCTAATTGATTCCTAATTACTATTGATTGGTCATATCCTATTCACCTTAACATGAACCTAGTCCTCATTCTAGCCATGTTCATCAAACATTATCCTCATCTATGACGTTCTAGAATCAATCACCATTAAATCTTCTTAATCATCTATGAATCTAGCCTTAACCTTGCACTCTACACATGATTGATTTCCAATCATCAAATCCCATGAATGCCGAAATCTCCAAGTGTGATTTTCAAAATTGGCTCTTTAAAGGCAGCTATTGATTCCACTAAATCAAGGAACAAATCTTGCCATTCACATTGCCATTCTCATCCTCTTGAATATTCAAAAATTCAGCTCACACTTCCCTTTTATAGTTTAAAAATCAGTTTGTAGTGTGAACAAGAAAATCCTCATTAATTCACCACAACTCAATCCAATCTTTCAAGCCATAATTCATGCAAATCATCAAGATCTTACCACACTTCTCTTTCATACAGACCACATGCCCAAGGCATAGTCACACACACATGTGCACACATTATCATATAATTATATCAAAGCATAAATTTGTATATAAAATAACGGTAAATAAATAAAAGAATATTATTAAGGTAACAACTAGTTAAACAAGTAAACAAGATAATATATAAGATTATTAAATAAAATAATTAAATTAAAAATAAGTTAATTAACAACAAATAAATAAATAAAAATAAACAATAAATAATTAAAATGTGTTTGTCCGGATATTACATGAAGGATCCAAGCTGGCATTGAGCACCATCGATCAATGTCGATTTTCTGCAGATTTTAAAGTTTCAAATCTGAAAAAAAAAACCAAAAAAAACCAAAAAATCATGACCTTGCTTGATGCCAACTTTATGGGGCCTTCAAAGTCAAGATTTTCATGAAAAAATTGACTTTTCTCAATGGTGGTCGATGGTGGCTCGATGGTTGCTCAATGGTGCTTGATGTGATTCTTGCAAGAGACGTAATTTTTTACTCGAATGTCCATTTGGGGTGATTTTTTATTTATATTGGGTTTGTTTTTGAGATCTGCATGTTTGGGATGTGCATATACACACTTTCAAAGTTTAAAACTTGAAAGCATACCAAATCATGACTTTAACATGAGGTATGTTTTACATTTTTCATTTTGCATTTTTTACAAACTGTACACTTCCCAAATTTGTATATACACATTTCAAATGTGTAGATCTTGAAAAAAAATACCAAATAAAAAAAACATTACCCCAAACAGACATCCATATGAAAAATTATGTCTCTTGCAATAATCGCATCGAGCACCATCAAGCAACCATCGAGCCACCATCATACCACCATTGAACAAAGTCAATTTTTTTTTATGAAAATCTTGATTTTGAAGGCCCAATCGAGCTAGCATCAAGCACCATAGAGCAACAATTGAGCATGGTCGATTTTCTCCATATTTCAGAGTTTCAGATTTGAAATCTAAAAAATCGCAAAAAAAAAACTCAAAAATCATACCCAGATCCATTCAAAATGCAATGTTTAGTGTCTTAAGTGAGAAATAATTTACATTACATTGATTTCTCTTATATTTTACTTTACCCATGGATTTTTTCTTCAAAAAATCTTAAAACTTGGAGGTGTGTAGGTGGGCACCTTGGCATGGGTGGTGGCACCGTTAGGCTGGACGAGGGATTCTTCGGGGTCTTGGTTAATCGATGGGAAAGTCAGGGCGTTGAGGTGAGGTTGCTTGGTCAGTACCATAAGATGAGAGAGAAAGGGTTACGAGAGAGAGAGAGAGAGAGGGGGGGGGGGGAAAGAGAAGAGAGAAGAAAGAAGAAAGAAGAAAGAAGAAAGAAGCAGGGAGAAATGGCAGGGGTATTTTGGGTAGAGTACCAAAAAGTGTCATTATTTTGAAATGTTGAAATGCCCAACACTTTTTTTTAATTAGTACCCTCCATTAATCATAGAAAATCAAATTTCCCTTGTTCAATGTGTGTCATGTTAGTCAAGGAATCAACTAAAAAAGCTAATAGAGAACACTGAATTTTTATATAAATTAAAAGAACCATGGGCGGAAAATTGATAGAAAAGTTAAACGTAAGGCCAAAGGTGCTCTCAATGAGTTGGTTGGGTTCCAAAAAAAAGTAAGACCTCACGGGACCGTGGTTTTCAGTTGTCTTTGCTCTTTCACCAGTTATTTATTCACGACACTGGGTTTAGTTTCTTTCGCCTGTCTTGCTCTTTTAGTCTGCTGCAAACTTTTCATTTTCCGCAGCTGATTGACCCTCCTTGCATCCCAACCTATTGATGCCCCATGACTTGTTGAGTGGCCAGAGGAGGCCCTGCAAATTTCCTTGGAAGATTCATCCATGGACCTACCCTTGAATGACAACCCTCACGTCCATGGAACTCTCTTGCCAGGGAAACTTTTCTCTAAACTTAGAATATCCCATGCCATCTTGAAGGCTTCTCTTAACATGGCTTGGGCCAAATTAGATGGTTGGAAATGGCATGCGCTAAAGGATGGACTCAATGAGATCTTGTTTAAGAATATGGAAGACGCATAGTACGTCCTTGACAAACGACCATGCACGGTACGTAGGGCTTTGCTGGCCAATGAACCTTGGCCAATAGAGCAGAGATTCACGGAGGTGGAGTTTCTAACGACCCTAATTTTGATCTATGTTCATGAAATCCCATTGGGTTTTTGGAAAACCTCCAATCTATACAAAATAGCTACGAGGGTGTCATATACCTATACTATACTAGAAAAGGGCTCTAGACTGTGGGGGTGGCACCTTTCGATTTTGGGTAGTGATCGACATTAATACACCCATTGTGGCTGGTCTGTCGGTCACTAGAGAGAACATGAACCCTCTTTGGTTGTAGTTGAAGTATGTGCGACTGCCAAAATTTGTTTCAAATGTGGTCTCATTGGTCATGAAATGACACATGTTTACAGGCAGCCTACACTTTCAAAGAACTTTAAGGGTCAGTGTTATCCTATGTATGGGGAATGTATTAAAGTTGAGAGCATGGAACGGTCTCCTTTTTATTCCCACTGTCCAAGGTGGTTTCTTGAATGGGTGTCACAGAAGGGTGTCTCCAACTTTGAACGAGTCCTTAATGTCACGCAGGATATTAACCAAGATGTGGAAATGGTTGGCATCTCTCCTCCTTCAAAGAGAAGGGCTACCGTGAAGCAGAGTGTTCAACAGGATAGGAAGGGAAAGACTCTTCTTGACTCTTCAGTCACTTTTGGTCCAATTAATGCTAGAGGTTTTTCGCATTCCAGCTCCTCTAGCAACACGGCGGGGGAAGCTACGACTTCTACTATGAATAAGACGATGAAGAAGGGTGTGGTCCCCAAAGACAACAATTCCAACGTATGTACAGACACCACTCCCCCTCAGGACGTCTCTAGTACTGTACCACCCCCTGTTAGGGAACTGGAATCGGAGGTTACAAAAAATGATAGTGCATCCCAGACTATGTGTCATTCCATTATGGGTGGAGACGTGCAGATGGTCTCCAATAGTATGATCCATGACCAAGCCAATACTCCGCAAGGAGAAATTAGGCGCAAATTTGGTCCAAGCAATGGATCTATCCAAGGGGCCCATGCCTAATTCGGCCCCATTTGGCTTTCATGGTAAATGAGAATGCTACCAATCATCTGAGAAGCTTCCTTGTCTCACAAGATGAGGCTATTCCTTGGCCCACCCCTGATTTTTGGGCCTAGGCTCTTAAACTTTTTGGAGGGCAAGAAATGATCCCTAAGTTGAGGTTGTTACCATCCCTCTATAATCCATCGTTGAACTTTGATGATCTTATAGAGCACTCTGTTGTGGAAATTATGTATGCAAGTATATGCAATCGTAACAAATAATAAAATAGTAAGTAAAGTATCGTTCCTACGATGACTGTTACTAATTACAAAAACTTAATCTTTGAATCTAATTAATCGACAACTAATAAATTCTGAATTTATAAAACTAAAACAATAAAATAGAAATGTAGAGAACTCAATACTAAATATTAATTCAATGGAGTGAGAATTAAGATTTTTAACTTCATCAACTATCCACCTATGTTTCTCTAATGTGAATTTAAGAATTCATATCTCTATTGTGATAGCGGGTTACAATTGTAAATTATATTCTTACTAGGACTTATAATTCTCTAAAATAAGCAATCTCCTACATGTTTGTGGTAAGCTAATATATTGCAGACATTAAACACGTAATCCCTAAGCTACACAAATCATACATGTACTCTCCTCCAATATAAATCTATGATTATTTGGCTATAGCATATTTATCGTTCACTTCTCAGATCTCAGGTTAAAATCATATAATTCATGCAATTAGTGGCCAATTAATCACAAGCATTAAACACAAGACAAAAAATTCACAATATTAGGAAATTCATAAAAGCTTCATTAGACAATCATAAGGACTCAAGAGAATCAATGCACACCCTAAATAAGAAATTGGTTAATGCTAAACATAGTAAAATCAATTAAACTAAATATCAACATCGCTACATGAGAAAGTAAAAGTAAACAATGAAAAAGAATAATAGACTAGTTGATCTCCAAGCCTTTGCCTCCTCAGTGTGTTCCTTGAGTCTCCTACTTAGAGTTTTTTTGTTCAAAAATCGTCGTGGTGTTGCTTAAATAGAGGTATGTGCTTTTAACATGAAATTCCACTTTTTCCCCTACATAAGATGCCCTAATTAGCACGTTGACCGCTTAGGCGTCGTGGCCCTCTAATGAAATGTTGTGGTCCATGTCTAGGAACTGAAGTCTGCCTCGTCTCTAACTCAACAAGCGTCACGACTCTAATATGCCTGCACAAACAAAATAAAAACCATCATACTGCACATTCATAACTAAATAAGAAAAAAAATTCCCTAAAACAACTCTCTAAAACACTATGAAAACTACTTTAACACACTCCAATTATTTATCAAGGAAAAGGAAACTCACAGAAGTTGTCTTCCTAGCCCTCCCATGGCCAAACCCCGGGTTTTCTACTCCTACTACCACCTCTCAATTTGAAGCTTCTCAGGGCACTCTAACACTACACCAACAAAGGAGTGAAGCACCCCCTTCTCCTCCCTCCCTATTCCTTGGTTGTGGGGGCTAGTGACTTCGCTCCAAATGACTCAATTACAAAGTCTCAGAGTCGAGCACCAATGAGAAAGTTCAATCCCTCTCCAAGCATAACATGCTCCCGGAAACGAGCCCTTAGATCTTCTAATGGTAACCCACGGGGGTGGCCCAAAAATATTATTAAAGGAACAATTACCAAACCCAACTTTGAGGAATGTGATCCAAAGGTAGTGGTCACTCTCGAGAGTTTCTGGAAGAATTGAGTAAGGAAAGAAAGTGACAAGAGGAAGAATGAGACAAAGATAGTTATCCTGAACAGGGAGATGATGTGAAAAGTGAGGAAGATGATTACCGAACCTCTGTTAATAATAGTGAATTACCATTGTGGAATATGTAGTTTTTCTGTTTGGTGCAATGGAGACTTGCCTTGAAAAGTCTCCACTATAGCCATGAGGATATTCATGTGGAACTGCTGAGGACTAGGCCACAGTCCGGTAGTTTGTCAGCTTCAGGAGGAGATGAAGACCCACAAATCAGATATCATTTTTCTATCTGAAACTAGGAATCAAAGTGATAAGGTAACACAAATTATCAATAGATTGCATTTCATCAATTATGAGATTATCGCTCCTAGGGGATTATCGGGTGGTCTTTCTTTGTGTTGGAAAGATGGAGTTAAGGTTTCCATAACTCATGCATATCATATTAGATCACGGGGTCCATTGCCTCGGACCCCCTAGGGAGAAAATAGACCTTAATGGCAATCTACGGGCCTTCGGCGCTGAGTGGTTGAGAGAAATTCTAGAGTAACCAAGGGTTGTTCATCGAGTCCTCAATTGATCCCATGATCTTGTCAATACTTGAGGAGAAGGAAAGAAGTTGGCTCGCCCATTTAAGTATGAAAATATGTGGGCTAAAGAGATCGTTGTGGGTGGTAAAAAAATTCTAGCTGTACAACATCGAATAGTCATCCCATACTCAGATTGCACATGAAGCTCAATAGAGCCATGGAACATTTGATTAAGTGGAATAAGACTCACTTTGGTAATGTCAGGCTTTAGATTGCCAAAGCTAAGGAAAAATTGTATTATGCAGAGAAGATTTTCCATCTCCCAACCCATTATGATGACTCAGCTTGTATGGAGCTTGTCGAAGCTTTGACAGGAGAGGAGATTATGTGGAGGCAAAAATCTCGAATTGCTTAGCTCAAGGATGGTGATCGAAGTACAAAATTCTTCCATGCCTCTACTATCATTCAAATGAGAAGAAATTTTATAAGGCGTGTTAAGGGTGAGAATAACCATTTGATGGATTCCACGGACGAGATTGGTCGTGCCTTTGTGGACCTTTTGAAGAGTATCTTCCAAGGCCAGCCAACGATCTTCCTCGATAATTTGAAAAGCTTGACTTTGCTGCAAGTATCTCAAGCTCAAAACGACACATTAACAGAAATCTCTTTGGTGGAAGACATTATTAGAAGCATGAGAATGATGGGAATTGATAACAACCCTAGTCATGATGGCTTCCCCCTATCGTTCTATTTTGATAATAGGGATACGGTTAAATGTGACCTCATTGTGATGCTAAAGCACTTCTTCCTCTTTGTTGAGAAACCAGTGGTGTTCAACAAGACTAACATCGTTCTCATTCCTAAGAAGGATACCCCAGCATCCATCAATGACTACCGCCCCATCTCCTTATGCAACGTGTCCTATAAGATTATTTCCAAAATCCTTGTAGTCAGGTTGCGCCCCTTATTGTCTGAAATTATTTTGCCTACTCAGCCCACTTTTGTCCACGGCAGGATATTTCAAAATAATTCTATGATTGTAAAGGAATACACTCTGTGGGTAAGTGAAGGGGAAAATAGATTTCATGTTTATAAAGCTTCATATGGAAAAAGCGTATGACAAGATGTCATGAGAATTTATACTTGAAGTTATGAGGTGTTGGGGCTTTGATGATAGATTTATATTGTGAATCCAAGTGTGTATTACAATGATCAACTTCTTTGTTCTATTGAATGTGACTTCTTTTGATGGATTAAGGCCAAAGGGACCTCTACGCCAAGGTGATCTACTTTCCCGGACTCTATTCATCATGGTTACTCGATTCCTTTTTCGCCTAATTCCTTGGAAGGAGAGTGAAAACTACCTAAAAGGTTTTCGTGTGGCTAGGTCTGGTCCTTCGATCAACCACCTATTCTTTGTTGATGATGTTATCATGTTTGGACAAGCAAAAAATAAAAAAGTAATAACATTCCTCCATTCCCTCGACACCTATTGCAACTGGTCGAGGCAGAAGGTTAACTACAACAAATCTTCAATTTTTTTCTCGAAGAATGCCCCGGGCACCACTACATTGGAGATTACAAACCTGCTTGGCATGAAAAGGATGCCAAAAGATTCAATCCACTTGGGAATACCCCTCCTTCATTCCAAATCTAGAATAGTGGATTACCAATCGGTCATTCAGTGAGTTGAGGCCTGTGTGCAAGGGTGGAAAACTAAGTTGTTGTCGAAATTAGGGAAAGCAATTCTTATTCCCTCTGTTGGATCCATTATTTCTTCCCAAATGGATGCCTATAAACTGATTCCAATGACTTGTGAAAGAATTGATAAGGCCATGAGAGTATTCTGGTAGGGCGATACTATAAGCAAATCTAGATTGCATATGCTCTCATGGAAAAAAAATTTCCAGTCGAGACAATTGGGGAGCCTGGGATTTCGATAGACTTTAACCATTAATAAGGCCTTCATGACAAAAAGGGCATGTTCAATGGTTGCAAGTCCTCAAAGTTTATGGAAAAGTCTGATGACTTCTAAATATCTCAAAAGGAGTTCGTTCTTGGAGGTGGAGGAGAAATATGTCAATTCACTTATGTGGAAAATATTACTCCGGCCATGTCCCATCCTACTGAAAGGTCTCTGTCAAAAAATAAGAGATACTTCCACCTACTTTGACAATTGGATACCATGTGGAAATTTGAATCCAACCCCTCTCAAAGATATAGTTCAAGGAGTAAGTCGGGTTAGTGATTTCATCCACAATAGGGAATGGAACTTGAACATGATAGATGATAGATGATTGGTTTTAGTTGGAAGATGTTGTAAGGATCAAACATATTGCTCTGCCTACCGTTCAAAGTAGTGATGGCTAGTTTTGGGAACCTGAGGCAAATGGCCAATTTTCAATCAGATCTACAATGTCGCTAATTGTCGCCCCGCCTTTGATTTTGAAAGAGGAGGAGCATGTATGGAATATATTATAGAAAATCCAAATTCAAGAAAGGCTAAAGATTTTATTCTTACAGAATATCTTGGACATCTTTCCTACGAAATGAAAGTTAAGCCAAATCATCCACGTCTAAGATAGGGATTTCTTATTCTCCAAAAATCAAATAGATTCAACAACCCACATCTTCTGCGAATGTCATTATGAAAAGTAGTGTGGAGTTGGTAGAGAATGGAATCAGAGCGGCCTCCTTCACTTTTGAGAATTGGGGTAAATGGATCATGTTCTTTAATGATCAAAGCAGGAAAAAATGCAGCTTGGAATGAAGCTTCTTTTGACTCTTTTCTCTAAGAAGCTTCTATTTTAATTTATTTTATTTGGAAGGAAAGAAACCGGGTAGTTAAAGTGGGTATATTTCAAACCCTCTTATTGTGGCTCAATCTATTCTCAAACATCAAGCCAAATACAAAAATTCAGTGGTGCAATAAATTTGGGTAGAATGGTTGGATATTGATTAACACAGATGTGGCTATGGGTGGTCACAATTCTTGTCTTTACCTTGTGGCCAGAAACTTTCAGGAGGAAATCATTGGTCTAAGCTGCTCCAATTATGCTTCTTTAGATTTGTCCCTTGCAGAGGCAATGACCATAGTGGGGGCTGCAGAGTATGCAAAAAATAGAGGTTGGCAATTTGTCATCTTCCAATCAGATGTTCTGATCCTGTCCATTAATTGTCCTTAGAGGAGCAGCCTCTAGGCTTCAAATTTTGAGTTTCTAACACCAATTTCAGGGACATCAGCATCCACTTTGCCAAATGAGAAATCCAACAGATTAGCAGAAAAGCCAATTTTTGCTGCTCACAACCTCGTGAAATGGGCTCTTCCACTAGGAAAAAAAGGTGAATTTATCCCGGATCAACTGCCCTATTCACTCCTGGACAAACATATATAATTTACAGGATAATTTTGGTTATATTTTCTAATTGTGCTCTTTTATTTGGAACTGGTTCGTTGTTTCTAGTTCTTATAGGTTCTGGTTTTTGTGTTGGGTTGCTGGACTTGTTTGTGCTTTTTGTATCTAGCTTTAGTTTCTACTTTAGCTTGTTGTTGTGTCGTCTCTTTGTCTGGTTTTGTAGTGTATGGTGCTTCTTTCAGTGGCTTTGTTCTTGGCTTCCTTTTTGTTGTCTTGTTTGTTCCTCTTTCGGCCCTTTCAAATGGCCTCCCTCAACCAAAGAAAAAAAATAACCATGGGCAGTGTGAGCCGTCACACCACCATACAGGCGAGATGTTTAATATAAAATATTTTAGTTAAAACAAAATAAACCTACAAACATATCTTGAGGAGTGTTGATGGTAAGAACTCGTCAACGAATCAAAGTTGAAAATCTCAAAGGATTTAGTAAGAACTTATAAACTTAGATGAACTTAGATAGAACTTAGAGTAGGATTCTAGAACAACTATCAAGGAGAATAGTATATTGCTGTTAGGAAAGTCTGATTTCACAAGAATTGTCCAAACTCCCTTCCATGGAGAAGTGAGGTTCCTTTTATAGGGGAGCACTACCGCCTCTTACTACATGGTGGTCCCAAGGGAACAAAAGGGAGTGGCAGCAAGCTACATGTTATCGTGGTGCAGTTGGTAATGGTGTGTGAATTAGGATTTTATTTTATTTATATGGAATAATTGTGTATTGTTTGCATAATTTTTAGTGTTACATTTTATTAGGTGTTACAAATTATGTGATTAGAATAATATGTATTTTTTTATTATTTTATATGTGTGTGTCGAATTGTGTAGAGGTCTGTGTGTAAGGGATTTGTTTTATTTATTTAATTTAAATTAAGAAAATAAAGATGGAAACAAGATAAGAAAGTATGAACCCTGACCTAATGTGGGTGTTGAGGATTTTCCTTTTTATTAAGAAAAGAAAATATTTGTTGTCATCTTTTTTAGATAAGATGACAAGGACTTTACATTTTTGTTCTTGTTCACATTTTGATAAAGGTTTAGATGAGGTGTAATCTTTGAGAAATGGAGGAAATGGTGGGATTTAAGATTATTTTGTGGGATAAGAATTTGAGTTTTCATACCTAGGAGTTTCACTAAGGATTTCGGCCAACTAGTCTATAAATATGATGAGAGGTGTTGTCTTCTCTTTTAACCATAAAGGAAATGAAGAAGAGAAAAATGTTAAGATCTAAGTTTGTAAGGCTAAATTTGTAGTTTGGGTTCTAGTTTCTTCCTCCCTTTTCTAATTTAGATTAATATATGTTTTGATAACAAGGTTCGGGTTTTTGAGACATATCCTAGAGGGACACAAGCTTAAGGTTCGACCACCATCAAGAAAATCAAGGTAAGGATTTACAACTTTTGGTTTTGGTACAAGAACATGTTAGGTTTTTGTATTTATGAAGTTTTGGATTTGGAAATAGTGTTTCGGCTACCTTATTTTGTGGATTTTGGAATATAGTAAGGTTTTCTGTCTTGTTGATTAAAGGTTCTAATGCAAGCATGTATGAAATTGTGATTTTGAGAAATGGGTTTTTAGGGTTCGGTTAGCATGGTAAATGGGTTATGGAAATTGTTTTGATTATTCTAACATATTTCTATGATTTGTTTGAATAGTGGAGTGCATGCTAGGATTTCATGATTTATGTTGTTGAGCTGTTTTGTTGATTTTGGTGCATAGGTTTTGACCATGGAATTTTTAGGTACTTGGAGATTTTAAAAAAAATGTTTTAAACATATTATGAGTTTTAGGTAATGAGAAACATGAGTTTTGAAAAAAATATTGTAAAACAAAGTGTCACATTCTTTTTGTGCATTTTGGCCTAGTATAGAATTTTAACAAAGGAATATTTTGGTAACTTTCCAAGCATGATTGGTAACATTAGGTGTCACATATGACATGAAACTTTGTTAATATTTTATTGAAAAAAAAAAGTGGCACATTTCTTTTGAAATAAACTATGGTTTCAGCATAGCTTGTAAGTTTCACATCCAAAATTTATTTTAAAAAGTTTAAATTGTTCCCCATGATTTCATGAAACGTGTAGCATGATTTTAGAAAGCTAAAACAAGAAACAAAATTGGTCATTTGATATTAGAAGTATTCGGGCAAGTCTAGAATTTCAAGTTTACATTTGTTTAAAATTCTTATGTAATTAAATCTATGATTTTATGTACTAATGGTGGCATGATAAGTTGTATTTCATGTATTATGAGTTTTGTGAAATTCTTTGTAACCTATAGGATTCGGCATAAGCACTTACAAAGTATAAGAAGTTCATACAAACTTTTGTGATATGTTTGTGTAAATACACTACAACAATTTTGGCATTTAATGACTCATTTTAATGTCTTACACCAATAGTGTCAGACATTGAAAGTTATTAGGGGTATTTTATATCTTAGTTTGAGTGACATTAAAAGTGTTTAATTGTGACAAGATTGGAAAGACAATACAAATTAGGTAAGACGTTAAAAATGGGCAATTTAATAAAAAAATAAAAAGCATGTCACGTCTCCCGAGAAAAGACGTTATTCGTATGTAACATCTCTTTTAAGGAGACGTTAAGTGTTTTCATATTAATAATAAAAAAAGCATGCACATAGCTTTCCCTCTCTCCTCTTAGATTATTTTAAAATCCCATATTTTTCTTTTATTATATGATACAATCTTAATAAAATTAAAGATAAGTATGCCCATTTATCTTCCTCTTTCTTCTCATATATATCCATGTTTCCCTATATTTTTTTTTTTGCAGCACACGTTTCCCTATTTTAATATTTCAAAAAATAATAAATAGATTTAAAAATAGAAACAACCTTAATTAAACTCCTCTAACTTCTCCCTCTCCTAAGGTCCCACCTCCCCTTCTCTCTCAAACTACATCACAACTCTGCATTTTACGTGATCTCCTTCATCTTTCTTTCTCTCTCAAATTTCTTCATCTCTTTTCCTCTCTTGCATCATCTTTTCTCTCTCTATCTCTCTCTCTATCTCTCTCTCTCTTCTTTTACAAGTCGCGACGACAACCCACAATGTCGCCTCTGCTCTTCCTTGTTGAAACCTTGACCCCTTAGCGTCGTCAAGGATGATCCCTTAATGTCGCGCACCTCTTAGCACCCCTTAGCGCCTCGTCGAAGTCACAGGCCCATAGGGCTATCAAACCCGCGATCCCTCACTTCTATTTGGATCATTATGTTTTTTGTTTTTTAATCATATTTAGTAAAAAACTATAAAATGTTTCGTATATTTTGGACATATTAGTGTTTGTTTGTGTACATTTTTTTTATTTAGATCTAGGATTTTGTGTATATTTGTGATTTTTTATTATTGATTATTTTGATGTGGTTATGTATTTGTTGGTAGAATAATATTTTTATGGGTTTCCTTTTTCTATTTGAATTGTTGTTGATAATCTGTTTTGAAATGAAGAATTTTACAACAAATTGTATTGTGAATATGCTAATTCATTTCAATTTAATTTAACAAATTAAAAAAATATTATAATAGTTTATAAATTATTTATTCTAAAATTTAATTAATATATACATTAAAAATTAAATACAATTCTTAGTATATAATTTCATATAATTTATTTTTATTTTACTATATAATGAAATATATAAAATAAATAAAATATTAATGACTACCTTTCACGTCTCCCCATAAGAGACGTGGAAAAACACGTGGGAGATGTGAAACTCCTACTTTCAATGACTCCCCCTACAATGTATCCCCTCATAGAAGACATTATAGACATTTAATGTCTTCTAAATAGAGTCATAAAACTCTTATTTTGATTGAGACCAAATTGTACTTGCTATGTTTAAGCTTTTGTGGAAGTGGTCATGTGTTGTTTAGGATTTGTTGCTTGGACTTGAGGTAAAGAAGTTAGCTGGATTTATGTTTAGTTTGTGAATGGACTCTAGTTATAAAATATGTATGGATTTGTTTGTGTTTACTTAACCTACTGCTACAACATTATTAAAGGCAGTCATGCCTGAATTCTGGACAATAGGGGTGCCATGTAAGTGACCAAATGAAAGTCACATGTGACATGGACAATAGGGGTGCCATGCTCTTATGTTGTATGATGATGCTTATGTTTCATATAATCTTATGTTTATGATTATGATCTTATGTTGTATGTTTATGCTTACATTGATAATAATCTTATGTTATGATTATGACTTATGTTACCATGATTATATTTTCATATGACTTATGTTGATAATGATTGCTATAAGAAAAGTATGATAAGAATGTATGAGATATGCCACTATGCTTTTATGATGTGTTTTCACTCCTTGTTTGTACTTCCTTACTGGACTTTTAGCTCAACCCCTTACTTTCCCCTTTGTCGGTAGACACTAGGTAGACTTATTTGGCACACATGGTGAGTTGAGTCAGTTTTGTTAGGAATATATTTTACATGATCATAAATATTTTCATGTATGTTTCATATATTAAAAAAATTAACATATAAAACAACCTAGAAACATGTTTCCAATTAATTTAAAGTAAATCAAATAGTAGCGTTTAAGAATCTTAGTTTTACGCAATAGATATTGAGACTACTTCCTTCACTCTATCTAACACTTGTTCATTTTTGTCCCAGATTAATTACAAGAGAGTAAACTAGATCTTAACACTACACAGTCTTCCACAATTTTCTTTGATCACCTAGATTAAAGTGGGCAATTCTCAACATATGAGATTGGAAAATTATGGAGAAGAAGAGAGTAATGATATGCAGCCACAATAGGTCTATTTTGAGTCTAGGATTTTGCATTTTCACACTTACTTGACAACCCTAGATTTAAGTCCCTATTTATAGCAACATTTTATGGTTAATTTAATTTAATTAAATAATAAAAATAATAGATTAAAAATCCATATATGGCTGAATATTAGATATTTTGTCAGACTTTGGGATTTTTCATTTTTAAATTCAAAGCATAAAAGCTTTTTTAAATTCGAATACTATTATTTTTTATAATTATATAATAAAAGAAAATTCTTATTAATTAACTAAATAAATATAATATAATATTAGCTATTATATACGAAATTTGTTTTATTAAAACTTTATATATATAATTATTATTATATTTAAAAAAAATTAATTAATTAAATCATTTATTCAAATTAACTAAGTATAATATGAACATTGATTTAATATCATTTATCAATTTGATACCAATTTGTCATAATTAATAAATTTGCCCAAAATTCTCTTTTCTTCTCTAAACTTCGTATCTTAATAAAATTATCCAAAATTGACACTAAAAAATTTTGACAATCCTAATTGATAATTAAATAAATTAATCAAGACTTTTAAATGATTTAATCAAAGACATTGTGGGGATCATGGACTCATGAATTCAAACTCCAATAAGTTACCGTAAAGTTATTATCGAATAATTTCACTACCTTATTCATTCATCGTGACTCTACTAAAGACTCGGAATTGCACTTTTGAACTCATAGCATGCTCTACACTTAAAGTAAATATGATATCCATTGTTACAACCATAATTTGTCATTCAATCCTTTGTAGATGATCTATAGCTGAGTGGGTATAAATTACTGTTTTACCCCTCATTGTATTTTGTCTTTAAATACCACTAAGTACCTTGGAAATGTTATTTGTGTGAAATTTAGTCACATAAATGAGTACTCAATCATTTAACTATTGAATTGAGCTATAAGGTGATCATCATTTCACTTATTGTTAGAAGCTATAGATATTCATATGTATGATTAACACTCTCACTCAATTATACTATCAAGTCCCCAAGATGTATGTATGGGCTAGTTCGTAGGGTAAGCTAGTTCTCTATTTCTTTAGGTAATATATGAGAAAAAATACCAAAAACAATCATATATCTATTTCTTTAGGATTTTAACTAATCTATGATATCCTTCTTCCAGTTGGCGAGAGTGAAAAATACCACTAGTTAAATAGAGTTGTAAACTCATTTAATAATGGACATCATTATTAACATCCTACTATTCGATCAAAATAAGAAAACAAAATTTCTTATTTTATGATCTAGACCCACGGTTTCAATAATCATAGATTTAGACCTAGTCGTCACTGTTGGGGTGAGTCTATTAGAATTTGACCTACAATTATCTATCTTTCAAAATCTAACCTTGTTAAAATAAAAATTGAACACCTTCTGTAGGGGGACTAAACAAAGCGTCTCGAGGCCTCATTAAGCTATTGACCTTGTTAAACTAACAGTGGAGATCGAATACAATTCTTAAAACAAGGTCATTGTATAATTAAGTTAAGTATTTTTATTATCATTTTTTTAAAAATTAATGACTAAAGTTCTTCAAAAATTAATTTGTAAAATAAATTTTAAAACCAAAGTCCTATAATTTCTCTATTAAATCTAACGTCTAACGTGTCACACTGAGACAAATTTGTATAAATTAGAATTAATTTGTTGCTAATCAATTATTAGGTTTAACTATCTAAAAAAAATAAACCTAAGACAATTAAGTCCAACTCAAGTAAATGGACCTTAACAATTGAGTTTGCATGGAGAATGATTGAGTTCAGTATGTCGTACCAAATATTAAGGCCCCCTAGCTTCCACACAATGCCCAAAAGACAGGAATTTAAACCTTCGTTTTGTTAATTGTTATTAATTGATGAGATCCATTGTAGTTATGTAAAGCAAAATGGGCCATCACAAGTGGAATCACCCACAAGAGAGGAATTTAAACTTTACATTTTCTAATGGGCCCAAATTAAACCTATCACTGTATTAATATTTTATTTTGCAACCAAAACCATATATATATCCAAACATATGGGCCACTATATGAATTTAAGCCCAATTACAAGAAATCACATATAATTCATAGATATGTCACATAATTGAATATCCTAATCATATTACTAAATGAGCAATATCTATGTGTTTATGCAAAAATATCATAATTTATTACATTTGCAAAAATACCATAATTAATTAATCTAAAATTTATCTATACAAAATTCATAATTAATTATAATTTTTTAAAAATAATTAAGTAAATTTAAATAAAATCCATAAACAGTTAACTAAGTTAAATTGGATTTTATTTATCAACAATTAACTCAATTATGTTATTTTAGAAAATATATTAAATTAATAAAATTAAATTTAATATCTATGGGAAATTGCACAAAAAATCTAATAGATATTAATAAAACTATTTTATATTATTATGCAAAAATAATTAATTTTATTATTATGATAACCAAAAATTTTAAAAATATCTATTTTCAAATTCAACCAAAATATCTAGATATTACCATAACTTTAAAAATAAATATTTAATTTTAAAATAAAAATAATCAATTTTCAACATGGTTATAAAAGAAGATATTTTGACAATTTGAATTAATTTAACAAAATAAATTAATAAAAAGATCATAATTAAAATTAAGATTTTTTTTGCAATTTTAATTTTTTTAGTGGAAAAAGCCCGCCGCGGGTTCCACACGGGGCCGCCCTATTGACACTGTTTGGCCCTAAGGTTCCCGGTGACTTTTTACTGTGTGCCCGACACAAAACTGCCCAATGAGTCCCAATTTTTACTTTTTTTGAATTCTGTGTAATTTTTCAATCCTAAAACCAACAAAAGAAAATTGCAACAAATACACATAAACACGATATGTTTCATACTAAAACAAAATCCAAGCAATTATGCTAAACATGTCTCAAAATTTATTAAACATATTCATGCATGAAAAATATTGATTACCAAGGCTCTCAGGAAAATTGTTAGGAATATATTTTACAAGATCATAAATATTTTCATGTATGTTTCATATATTAAACAAATTAACATATAAAACAACCTTGAAACATGTTTCTAATGAATTTCATAAAACAAATCAAATAACAGAGTTTAAGAATCTTACTTTCACGCAGTAGATTTTTAGACTTATTGCTTCACTCTCTCTAACCCTTGTTTCTTTCCGTCGCATAGTAATAACAAGAGAGTGAACTCGATCTTCAAACTACACAGTCTTCCACAATTTCCTTTGATCACCTAAACTAGGGTGGGCAATTCTCTATATATAACATGAGAAAATTATGGAGAAGAAGAGAGTATTGATGGGCGACCAAAATAGATCTCTTTTGAGTCTAGGTTTTTGTTTTTTCACACTAACTAGACAACCTTAGACTTAACTCCCTATTTATAGCAGCATTTTATGGTTAATTTAATTTTATTAAAATAATATCTTAAAAATTCCTATATGGCTGAATATTAAATATTTTGCGAAGCCTGAAGGTTTTCCCATTTTAAATTCAACGCATAAAAGTTTTTAAAATTCAAATACTATTAATTTTTATAATTATATAATAAAATAAAACCCTTATTAATTAATAATATAAATATATATAAAAAGATTTTGTATATTACGAAATCTATTTTCTTAAAACTTTATATATATAATTATAATTATAATTAAATAATAATTAATTAATTAAATCATTTATTAAAATTAACTACTTATAATTTGAACCTTGATTTAATACAATTTATCAATTTCACACTAGTTTTTCATAATTAATAATTTTTTCCAAAATTCTCTTTTATTCTCTAAATTCCACATCTTAGTAAACTTGTCAAAAATGGACACAAAACAATACTGACAATCCTAATTGATAATTAAATCAATCAATTGAGACTATCTAGATGATTAAATCAAAGGCATTGTGGGTCCATGGACCCATGATTTCAAGCTCCAATAAGTTACCATAAAATTATTATCGAATAATTTCACTACCTTATTAATTCCTCATGACTCTAGTAAAGATTTAGAATTGCATTCTTGAAATCATAGAACGCTTTACTCTTAAAGTAAATACGTTATCCATTGTTACAACCATAATCTGTCATTCAATCCCCTATAGATGATGTCCAACTAAGTCGGGTACAAATTACCACTAAGTATTTTACCCCTCATTGTATTTCATCATTAAATACCACTAAGTTCCTTGTAAATTATATTTCCGTAAACTTTAATCACAGAAATGAGTACTCAATCATTTAATCACATAAATATTTCCTTGTAAATTACAACTTCTTGCTATAAGCTATAGATGTTCATATCTATGATTAACACTCCCACTCAATTATACTACCAAGTCCCCAAGATGTAAGTATGGGATAGTCCCTAGGGTAAGCTCGTTCTCTATTTCTTTTGGTAAGATACGAGAAAAAATACCAAAAATACCATATATCTATTTCTGTAGGTTATTAACTAATCTATGATATCATTGTTCGGTTGGCGAGAGTAAAAAATGCCTCTAGTTAAATAGAGTTGTAAACCAATTTAATAATGGACGCCATTATTGAAAACCTACTATTAACAACCTACTATTCGTGGTGGCGCGAGGCCCTTACGCGAGGCCCTAAAGGGAACAATATAGGATGGCGCAAGGCTCTTCCACGAACCCCTAAAGGCGCAAGATGGGATGGCATGAGCCCTTGCACGAGGCCCTAAATGGCAGGGAGTGGTGCGAGGACCTGGTGCCCACGATGTGGCCTTGCGCAAGGCGCATCTTATGTGAGGTCACATTCCCTTGCTCCCATCCTATTTTAGTAATTTGGCGAACACGCGGTGAGGGTCCCTTATTAGTGGGGAGCTTTAGCATCCACACTTGTCCCATAGTATATGAGGGAACAATAGGCACTCTTGTAGACTTTCCGTGTAACGTCCGCGATAGCCCAAGACCATCACACTGTGTACTTTAAATAGTGCTTAAATAGTCATTAGGTTATAAACGTGCATCCAGGTGTTATTACTAGGCTAGGGTGAAAATCTCGATCAAAAGGAATGGATATATTTTATTTAAAACATTAAGCCATACATGGGCCCATAAAAGTGTTTACAAAGTTATTTACAATCCAAAATGATCATTATAGTGTAAAAGTTACAACCCACCGACCTAAGCAGCAAAAATAGTGTTAAACCCTAGTTCCCCTGGGAAACACCTTGGTTGTGGCGGTCAAGCGGCCATATATGTACACATTACCACCTAAGCTCTCAACTCAAGGCTGGGTGAGTTTTTATTTCCCTTTACCTGCAACACATAGCACCTGTAAGCCAAGGCTCAGCAAGAAAACTTATTACTGAATGTATGCAATATAAATAAATGATAGATGACTAATAAGTCTCTCTGGGTAGATGACTAATAATTCTCTCTTTAGAGTAGATGACTGATAAGTCTCTCTAGATAGATGACTGATAAGACTCTCTGAATAGATGAAAAATAAGTTTCTCTCGATAGACGACTGACTAGTCTCTTTGGATAGATGACTGATAAGTCTTTCTGGATAAATGACTAATAAGGCACTTTGAATAGATGACTGATAAGTCTCTCTAGATAGAAGACTAATAAGCCTCTCTAGAAAGATGACTGATAAGTCTCTCTAGGGTCTCGCACCCCAAGCCATGTGATGATTCAGTCACCTGAGCCTTTTAGCCCTGGCTATAAGTAACTAGCATTTAGACTAGACCAACGCTTTAGTTTTCTTCGACCAATAGGTCGGTCAAGCATTTAATGCTCATGTTGATTTGATCTAATCATTTCGTCCTACGTTAAACACACTAACGCCGCTCTTGACTCATAAGCCAATTCCATATGACCAGTGCTTAGTACTACTGTCGATCATGACTGATAAGTCATAACTTCATAACCAATACTAAACACCGATGCCGGTTCTGACTAATATGTCAATGCTATTCACAAGTAAGCAAAGTTGAAGTCCAAAAATAGAGCACTCAACATGCCTCATAATTAACCATGCATGTCACATACTGAGTGCAGTTTTGTTACCTCTGGTTCATGCGTGAAATAATAAAAAGAACAACCCTTGAGAACGATCAATCCTTAAGTCCCTTAGCGGTCACCTAATCATAACCTAATATGAAATCCCATCAATAAAATAAGAAATAAAATGTTCATGGACTAAAACACCGCTCTCGGGACCTCGAATCCTACTAAAACAGTTAGTAGATTCGATCTCGAGCCTCGAGAATCAGAAACCCGCACTTAAAGATGAATAAAACCCAAGTCTCAAGCCTCCAAAACCTCAAGTTTGAATCCTCCTATTTTTCCCCAAAATTTCAATCCGAGAGAGAGAGATGATCGAGAGAGAGAAAGAAGGTAAGCTACTATGTTTTTACTGCCTTAAACTGTCTACAGCCTACTAACTTAAGTTTATCTAACAACGCAAATGACAAAATTTTCGCTAAGGTCTTCCTAAGCCTTCAAAGCCACCAAGGGCAAAACTGTCATTTCCCACCTATCCCGTTAATCACAAACATTACCCGTTCCCGTTACTCCCAATATCCTCAAATATTTATTAAATCATATCCCATTACCCATTCAATCTTGGTAATGTATTAAGCATCAAATTACCCCTAGGCTCACCCCGAGCCTGGTAATTAACCTTGTTATAACTAAACCGCTAATTTGCATCCTAGGATCGTCTCATGCCAAATAACTTGAACATATCCACATAATAATGTGGTCTCACCCATAAATCACAAACATGCACATAAATATACAATTATGCTTTCAATGGAAAAATTATGAAAATGCCCTTCTAATAAGAAGTGGGAACACATGCATTCTATTATCATCGTATAATAATATAACTCAGATCATGCATATAATCACATAATTTCATATTACATCAATTATGGCCCTCCTGATTGCCTAATCTAGGCATTAAGCCACATTAGGGAATTTGGGTCGTTATAATTATCCCCTCCTTATAGAAATTTCGTCCTCAAAATTTACCTAATTAGCTCGGGATACTGACTCTGCATATCTGACTCCAGCTCCCAGGTCGCTTCCTTGACTTTACTATTCCTCCATAATACCTTAACCAAAGGTATATTTTTTATTTCTTAGGACCATGTCCTTTCTGTCTAGTATCTGGACTAGTTGTTCCTCATAGGAGAGATCTCTCTCAAGCTCCAGATCCTCGTAACTCAAAACATGAGTCACATCTGATACATACCTTCGAAGAGCTCAAACATGAAATACGTTATGCACTGTTGACAATGCCGGAGGTAAGGCAACCTGTAGGCCACCTGACCAATCCTCTCTAGGATCTCAAATGGACCTACAAATCTAGGGCTCAACTTTCCCTTCTTCCCAAATCTTCTCACCCCTTTCCATGGCGAGACTCTAAGGAAGACATAGTCTCCCACTTGGAACTCCACGTTCCTGCGTTTGGGATCGGCATAACTTTTCTGGCTACTTTGAGAAGTGAGCATCCGAGCTCTAATCTTCTCAATGGCCTCATTGGTCCTCTGAACTGCCTCAGGACCGAAGTATCTCTTTCTCCTATCTCATCCCAATGAATGGGAGATCTGCATTTCCTACCATACAACATCTCATAAGGAGCCACTCCAACGGTCGACTGATAGTTGTTGTTGTAGGAAAACTTTATTAAAGGTAGATACTTACTCCAGGACCCACCAATGTCTAGCACACATGACCACATCATGTCTTCTAATATCTAAATCGTCCTCTTAGATCATCCATCTGTCAGAGGATGATACGCAGTACTGAACTTTAATTGTGTACCCATGGCCTTCTGCAAACTTCCCTAGAACTTGGAAGTGAATGTGGGGTCTTGATCTGACACGATCGACCTCGGTGCTCTAGGAAGGCGCACAATCTCTCTCACATAGAGATATGCGTACTGGTCAACAGTATATGTAGTCCTAGCTGGTAGGAAGTGAGCTAACTTGGTATATCAATCCACAATAATCCATACTAAATCATGTTGACCAGCAGTTATGGGTAACCCCACCACAAAATCCATCATGATGTCCTCCCATTTCCACCCTGGGATGTCTAAAGGCTGTAGTAGCTCACTGGCCTCTGATGCTCAGCCTTGACCTGTTGACATGTCAAGCACTTAGCCACATATTCTATCACATCCCTCTTCATCCCAAGCCACCAATACAGTGATCTCACATCCTGATGCATCTTCGTGTTGCCTGGATGCAAGGAATAAGGAGTAGTATGAGATTCATCCAGAACCTCCCACCTCATAGCAGTGTCCATCGGAACACATATTCAACCTTTGTATCTCAACAATCCCATATTTGACATTGTATATTCTCTGGATACTCCAGCTAGAACATCCTCTCTGATCTTGGCCAATTGTGGATCACCCAACTAACCTTCCTTTATTTTCTCAAACAGCGTAGACTACAGCGTAATGTTGGCCAACTGGCCTACCAGCAACTCTATCATATCCTCTGCTAACTCTCTGAATATCAGCCTCGCACTAAATATCTGTCCCAGACCCTTCCAACTTAAAGCATATGCTATCACGTTGGCCTTTTCTGGATGATACAAGATTTCACAATCATAATCTTTTACTATCTCCAGCCAATGCATTTGTCTCATATTCAGATCTTTCTGTGTGAAGAAGTACTTCAGACTCTTATGCTTCGGATAAATCTCACACTTCTCCCCATAAAGGTAATCCCTCCATACATTTAATGCAAAGACCACTGCTGCTAATTCTAAATCATGAGTGCGGTGTCTCTATTCATACTCTTTCAGCTGACGTGAGGCATAAGCAATCACCTTTCCTTACTGCATTAAAATACAACCCAAACCCTGATGTGAGGCCTCATAGTGAATCAAAAACTTCTCCTGATCTGTTGGAAGACTCAGAACTAGAGTTGTAATCAACCTCCGCTTCAATTCCTGGAAGTTGTTCTCACACCTGTCTAACCACACAAACTTCTGATTCTTGCGTGTCAGTTCAGTCAATGAAGTTGCAATCTTTGAGAACCCTTCCACAAAACGTCTGTAATAACATGCCAACCCAAGGAAACTTCTAACCTCTGAAGCATTCTTTGGCCTTGGCCAATCCCTGACTGCCTCATTCTTGGTTGGGTCCACCTTAATCCCTTATTGACAATGTGCCCAAGGAAAGTTACCTGAGATAACAAGAATTCACACTTCTTGAATTTAGCAAACAATATGTGTTCCCTTAGTCTCTATAGAACCAACCTCAGATGTTGTTCATGCTCTGACTTTAACTGAGAATAAACCAGAATATCGTCGATGAAGACGATCACAAACTGGTCCAAATAATCCTTGAACACTCTGTTCATGAAATCCATAAAATTAGCTGGGGCATTAGTAAATCCAAAGGACATGACTAAGAACTCATAATACTCATATCAAGTGCGAAAGACAATCTTCGGTATATCTCCATCCTTGACCCTCAGTGGATGATAACCAGATAGAAGGTCTACCTGTGAGAATACCCTTTTACCTTGCAACTAATCAAACATGTCATCTATCATTGGTAGAGGATACTTGTTCTTGATTGTTAACTTATTCAGTTCTCTGTAATCAATATACACATCCTCAGAGAACCATCTTGCTTCTTCACAAACAGAACAGGTGCACCCCAAGGTGAGAAACTAGGTTTGAGAAAACCTAAATCCAACAACTCCTACAACTGTACCTTTAGTTCTTTTAATTCTGTTGGGGCCATTCTGTAAGGTGCTCTAGACACTGGCTCCATCCCTGGTGCCAGTTCTATCACAAATTCAATCTCTCTATGTGGTGGCAACCCTAGTAAATCTTCTGGAAACACATCCAAAAACTCACATACTAATCTGGTCTCCTTTGGTCCCATTGGCATGACCTGAGTGGTATCAACCACACTGGCTAAGAATCCTATGCAACCACCCCCTTGCAATAGATCTCTAGCCGTCATAAAAGATATCATAGGTATACGAGGTCCATGCACAGTGCCAACAAACACAAAAGGATCCTCCTTTTTAGGCTAAAAGGTTACCATCTTCCTTCTGCAATCTATGGTTGCCCCATACTTAACTAACCAATCCATACCCAGAATCATGTCAAAGTTGGTCATAACCAACTCTATCAAATCAAATGATAAATCTCTGCCCTCCACTGTCATTGGAAATGATCTGACCCATCTCCTGGATACTACTAATTTCACAATGGGTAATAAGGTTCCGAACCCCACAGCATAATAATCACATTGTCTACACAGTCTACCAACAATTCTAATAGAAACAAGAGAATGTGTAGCACTAGAATCAATCAAAATAGTATAAGGGGTTCTAGCACTAAAAAGATGACCTATAACTATTGAGGGTGAAGCCTTAGCTTCTGCCTGAGCCAATGCGAACACTCGAGCTGGGGCTGAGCTGTCCGCCTTCCTGGGTTCTTCCTTTCTTGCTTTCGGGCAATCTTTCTTGAAATGTCTCACTGCCCCACATAAGAAGCAAGCCTTTGCCCGACACTTCCCCATATGGTGTCTCTTGCACCTAAGGTGTAACGCCCTGGTTACTCCAGAACAGTTACGGTGAACGGTAAACCGGAAATTTAAATCGCTACTCGAGTCCTTTGGTTAAAAACGTGCTTCTAAGTGTTATTAACAGGCTAAGGTGGAAAACCAATCAAAATGAAAGGGTATATTTTATTTAATATATAAAACTATTCATGGCCCCATCAAAAACTTTTACAAGTTATTTACAATTCAAAATGGCCATTACTGTTTCAAATTTACAAACCCGCCGACCTAAGCAGCAAAAATAGGGTAAACCCCCTAGTTCCTCTGAGAACTCCTTGCCGTGGTGGTCAAGCGGCCGCTTATGTACACAGCACCACCTAAGCTCTCCACTCAAGGCTAGGTGAGCTTTTCTTTCCCTTTACTTGCACCACATAGCACCCATGAGCCAAGGCCCAGCAAGAAAACACAATATATCATGAATACAGTATCAACAATGATCATAATCATTATTCAGGACTCTCAATCCAAAACAATGAGTGACAGTCGCAAAAGTCACTAAGGTGGGTTCCGTTCCCTCTAGCCATGTGACGATAGGGTCACCGGGGCTATGCAAATAAGTGATCCTTTCAATAGCTTAAACAGGATAGGTGCTTGATGATTAGCCACCAACATAACCTACCTCATGACCAAAGAGTCACAACCATGGGATTCCGCTCCCTAGCCATGTGACAAGCTGTCACCTAGGCCTTTGGCCCTGGCTCTGAGTAACTAGTGTTAGACTAGTCAAGTGCTTGCAAGTTTCATCGACCTTAGGGTCGATCCAGCATTAATGCCCTAGAGTCATTCAATGCTGATATCGATTAGATCTAATCTTTAATCGACCCTGCGTTCAGGACACTTATGTCGTTTCTGACTCACAGGTCAGTAATATGCGACCAATGTCGTCCCTGACTAATCAGTGCCATACACAAGTAAGCAAGCTCTGCTAATCATTTAATAAGCAATCAATGTCCACATTTATCAACCAACATGCCTCAACAACAATCATGCATGTCATATACACAGGGTGCAGTTTTCTTACATCTGACTTTTAGCCCTTTAGCGGTCACCTAGTCATAACCAAATATGGGACACCATCAATAAAATGAATAACAAAGGTTCCCAACCCAAGATCTAGCCTCCGAGACAACAATCCCCACTAATCCGGGTAGTAGGAACAATCCTGAGGCCTAAAACCAAGTTCCCGAGGTCAAAACACTCAAACGGGCTCAAAACCACCCAAGAGTCGTAGCCCTAGCACCTTGGCCCGCGATCCCCAGCCACACCAGGAGCAAGGGTCGTGGCCCCCAGCAAGGCCAAAATTCCTCCACCTACTTCTTCGAGCTAGGGCCGCGTCGGCCAAGAACAGGGCTGCGGTCCCCAACCCAGAACCAGCCACAAACTCGATCTCCTTCATCCCAAACCTCCCAAAAACATACCTAAACACTTCCAAATCCAAAAATCAAAGTTCCCAAACTTCCCAATGATCCAAAACCATCAAATCCCGAGGCTCAAACGAACCAAAAACTCAACGATTCACAAAATCCAATTCGAAGCTTAGAAACTCTAAAAACTCAAAACTTAAAACTTAGATTACCTTTGATTAGGTTGTTTCTCGTCAAATCCTTCTGTCAAGAAGCTTCTAATATTTCCTAGGATCGCTATGCCTTGATCCTCGCTTGATTTCGACTCCTAGAACTCAAGATTTCTTCGAAAATGCCTCGAACGGTAAAACGAACTAACGAGAAGAGAGAAAGGGTTTTCTAACGTATGGTTCTATCTGACAAGCTACTTCAAGCTTAAGTAACCTCAAATAAAACCTAGTGCTCGGGGTTCTGAAAACACCCCCGGGGATATTATAGTCAAAACCCCCAGAATTTCCTCCTGATCTCAATAATTCCCAATTTATCATCAAATAACATTCTCATTACTCAATATCCCAATAAAAGACCCCATTATGACAAAACCGCTATCTGTAATATAAGACCGTCTCATGTTGAATAGCTCGAATATATCTCCATAATAATGGGATCTCATCCATAACTCACAATATGCACCAAAATACACAAATATGCCCTCAACGGGCCAAATTACCAAAATACCCTAATAATCAAATGTGGACCCACATGCATGCATATAACATCATATTATAATATAATTCACATAAACATGCATATTATCAATTAATGGCATAATTAAACAGTTATGGCCCTCCCGGGCTACTAATCCAGCCATTAAACCGCATTTGGGATTTCAGGGCATTACATAGGGCACTCTGGATAAGTCCTCCAGGCTTCACTACCACCCTGGCGGCCCATTGAAATACCATGTTGTCGCCTGCCAGGACCTGGAGCAGGGAAGGCATCAAGAGCCTTCCTCTTCTGATCACTGGGGACTCTGCCCTTACTTGAACCTTCAAATGGAGGTCCTATCCTCCTCAACTCTCTTCTGGCTACATTTTCCCACCAAATCTTATTCTCTACTCCCTCAGCTGTGAGCGCCTTCTCAACCACCTATGCATAAGTGGTAACTCTAGACACAGTGGTAATACGAACATCATAGACTATTCTAGGCAATAGCCCTTCGAGAAACCTATCCCTTTTCGTCCCATCAGTGGGCACCAGCTTAATTGCAAACTTTGCTAGTCTGCCAAACTTTAAAGCATACTCAATCGCTGACAGAATCCTTTGAAATAACTTGCTGAACTCTTTAGCTTTTGCAGCCCTAATTGCATCATTATAGTACTTATCATTAAACAGGGTCTGAAACTCTTCCCAACTTAGGGCATTGACATTTCTGGTCTGGGATATCACTTCCTGCCAAAATCGGGCATCCTCCCGAAACATGTATATGGCACAAGCCACCCTTTCATTACCAGATACCCTCATAAATTCAAGGATGGTGGTAACCATGCTCATCCATTGATTAGCCTTAGCTAGATCTGCACAACCCTCAAAGACTGGAGGGTGTTGTTTCCTGAACCTTTGATAAAGAGGTTACCATTTACTTCTAGCTTCTGACAACTGCTCAAACATTGGTACCACTACAGGTAGTACCTTTAACAAAATGTTCCCTGCAGGAATTGTTGTTGTCTTAGGAGGTAGATTTCTTCTTCTTACCGCATAACTCTGGCCTGTAAATCAGCAAACAGTTGCTGCCAATTATCAGGAGCTGGCTCAGGGTTCTGACTCTGGTCATTTTCCTGACCCTGTCTGTCATTCTGGCCCTGATCTTCTTGTCCAACTGATGTGTCTATCTACCTTGGAATCATATTATCAACTTATACTGTGCTGCAACAATCAATATGACCAGTTAGGTAGTAGTAACTAAACCTCTAACTGCCTCATGGTCCTAGATCAACCAGATATTCATCCATGTTCCACAATCATATTAATAAGCAAGTTGATTCATGATCATAACATTTAGCATTTATCAATTAGAAATTAACAATTAACAATTAACAATGCTAATAAGCATTTTCAAGCAATATCAATGTTAATAAGCACATTCTTGCTCGTCATGCAGCAGTCAAGGGCCAGCCCTATTAGTGTATCACATGCATGCAGGTAAAGCATTTACATTCTATTTAAGCAGTTAAACACATAACCACATGAATAGTTTCCAAACCATGAGTCGAGATTGTCTTCAGTGGCGAGTGTACATGCTAGGCCAGTCTATAGAAACCCGAAACCTTGGCATGCTCTGATACCAAGGTGTAACTCTCTGGATAGCCCATGACCGTCACACTGTGTACTTTAAATAGTGCTTAACTCGATAAAGGAGTCATTAGGTTAAAAACATGAATCTAGGTATTATTATTACGCTAGGGTGAAAATCTCGATAAAAAGGAATGGATATATTTTGTTTAAGATGTTAAACTGTACATGGGCCCATAAAAGTGTTTACAAAGTTAATTACAATCCAAAATGGTCATTATAGTATAAAAATTAAAACCAGCTGACCTAAGCGACAAAAATAGGGTTAAACCCTAGTTCCCCTGAGAAAACCTTGGCCATGGTGGTCAAGCGGTCGTATATGTGCACATTACCACCTAAGCTCTCCACTCAAGGCTGGGTGAGCTTTTCTTTCCCTTTACCTGCACCACATAGCACCCCTGAGCCAAGGCACAGCAAGAAAACTTATTACTACATGTATGCAATATAAATAAATTATAGATAACTAATAAGTCTCTATCGGTAGATGACTAGTAAGTCTCTCTTTAGAGTATATGACTGATAAGTCTCTCTAGATAGATGACTGACAAGACTCTCTAGATAGATGACTGATAAGTCTCTCTGGATAGATGAACGAATAAGTCTTTCTGGATAGATGATTGATAAGTCTTTCTGGATAGATAACTAATAAGTCACTTTGAATAGATGACTGATACGTATCTCTGAATAGATGACTGATAAGTCTCTCTAAAGAGATGACTAATAAGTCTCTCTGGATAGATTACTTATAAGTCTCTCTAGATAGATGACTGATAAGTATCTCTGAATAGATGACTAATAAGTCTCTATGGATAGATGACTAATAAGTCTATCTTGATAGATGACTGGCAAGCCTCTCTAGAAAGATGACTAATAAGTCTCTCTGGGGTCTCGTGCCCCAAGCCATGTGATGATTCAGTCACCTGAGCCTTTTAGCCCTTGCTCCAAGTAACTAGCCTTTAGACTAGACCAACGCTTTAGTTTTCTTTGACCAATAGGTCGGTCAAGCATTTAATGCTCATGTTGATTAGATCTAATCATTTCACTGTGCGTTAAACATGCTAACACCGCTCTTGACTCATAAGCCAATACCATATGACCAGTGCTCAGTACTACTGCTGATCATGACTGATAAGTCATAACTTCATAACAAATACTAAACACCAATGTTGGTTCTAACTAATAAGTCAGTGCCATTTACAAGTAAGGAAAGCTCTCAGGCAGTTACAATGCAACCAATGTCCATAAATAGAGCACTCAACATGTCTCATCAATAACCCTGCATGTCACATACTGGGTGCAGTTTTCTTAACTCTGGTTCGAGCGTGAAATAATAAAAAGAACGACCCTTGAGATCGATCGATCCTTAAGTCCCTTAGCGGTCACCTTATCATAACCAAATATGAAATCCCATCAATAAAATAAGCAATAAAAGGTTCAGTGTAATGACCAAAAATTGCTAATAGGGCTTAGGGCCTTGATTAGCATGGATATTCCTAAGATTTTTACTGAGCATATCCCTTGCTAAAACTCTCAGCTCTATCTCACCTCTCTCACTCATGGTTCTCCCTATCTCTCTCTTGCTCTTGAAGAGTCTTGTTGGACTAAAGGTTAAAGCTTAAGGAAATTATATTGGGAAGTCTTGAGGAATTGAAGCATCTAACCAGGGCATTCAGTTGGGAAACTTGGGGGTTTAAGTTCAAGAGTAGAAGGCTGGAAGCTTGTGAGGATCCAATCATAATTGAGGTAAGTTCTTGTCACTGATTATGTTAGGAAATTCTGGTAGAATTAAGCTGGATATTGAGTGTTAAATTTCTACTAAATTGGGATGGTGACTTCAATATAATTGTTAAGATTTTGGTGTTTAAAATATGTGATTAAAAGTCCTAAACTCTTAGCTGAGTATTGACTTCGGTTGTGAAGTTTGTTAGGCTTGTATCTTAGAGGTTTTGGCTGGGCGGGATGAGGAGAAAACCCATAAATATTGGGTTCGTAGGGGCGCATCGCGACCCAGCTTAGGGGCACCATGGCCCACATGCCCAGAACACCTGGGTGTGCTCTCTGACTTGAAGGCGCGCCGCGGCCCTAGGGGGCGAGTCACGGCCCGCCACACCCTAACGCTCAAAGATTAAGTCTCTGACTTAGGGGCGCGCCGCGACCCATAGGGCCAGGTCATGGCCCTCCTAGGGCATTTTACCATAGGATGGTTTATAGGATTTGTAAGGCTCGGGGGTTTGAACCTAGGCACTCAGAACAATTTCTACTACCTGGTTTAGTAGAAATTGAGGTCCCAAAGGGTAGTTTTTGTCTCCTAAGTATTTATTTGGATTAGATATTGATGATTACCCATTGGCCACTGTGACTAGGTTTATCGCCAAGGCTCAGGACTGAGGATCATGCTCGGGATCGTTCTGTATCCTCTGCTCGGAATTCAACGTAAGAAAACTGCACCCTTGTGTGGCTGTGTTGGGATTGAGATTCCATGTATCAATGTATATGTATTATGTAACTATGATACTATTATGCGAAACATGAAATGAACGGCCTAAGAGAGTCGGGGCTGATGATTTGCACATAGGATGCGGCTTGGCCACTGTGAGCCGGGGTCAGCTAGATAAACAAAGGACTCGGCCTAAGTGAGCCTGAGTCAGTTGAGTAAACAGAGGGCTTGGCCTAAGGGTGCCTACCCTGAGCACTTGTATATTGGTTGAGATATATTTTTGAATCTACATGTTTACTATTGTCAGTTTGATCCTTACAATTTGTTGAGCTTTTGAATGACTGTCTTATGATTGATTGGATGTTATTACTGATTATGTATTTGTTGTTATGGTTTTCTTGCTGGGCCTTTGTTCACGGGTGCTACATTGTGCAGGTAAAGGCAAGGGTAAGCTGGACCAACCATGAGTTGGAGAGCTCTGGGGGTGAGGTGTACATCATCAGCTGCTCGTCCGCCATAGCCGAGGGAAAGTACAGGGACAAAGCCTAAAATTTGTATTTTTCCATTAGAGTGGCTGATGCGTGTCGTATTGCGTACCAAATTTAACAAATATTTTATTTACTCTCAAACCAATTATTTAGTATAACGGCAAATAGAGGTCGAACCCAAGGGAACTATATTCAATTTATTATTCACAAAAGCTTAACAAAGTTAAATTGGAAAGGGGGGTTTTGGAAAGTAAAAGTAAAAGAAAAAATTAAGAAAACAATTGATAGCAAGAAGAGATTAACAACGATTTTAAAGATGGTTAAGAATTATTCTCCACCTCAGAGAGTCATGCAATTATATCAATAATGAATATTATTCCGATTCCCAATTAAACTATTAACCCTGTAGATAACGCTTAAGCAGTCAATTATCCCAATCTCCCTATCACAATCAATTACGGCTAAGCGCTCAATAATCAATTCTTTTTACCAAACAACAAACCTATTAAGCATACGATTCATTCAATTTGGGAAAAGCATTAACAACAGTGGAGATAGGTTAATCTAGGCAATAAATCAATGAAGCATTTAATTCATTTAACCTAGGTTCTATTCTTCATCACAATCAACAATGTTTTTGACCACATCATCAATTGCAATTTATCACAAACACTTAGAATCCTAAACTATTAGGTGAATAGAAATTCTAAGATGACAGTAAAATAATGCAAGCCCTAATTAGTTGTACACCCTAACAAGGAATCACAATATTTCATACAATAGGCATAGAAGAATAGAAGCAATTTAACATTATGGGTATTCACATCTCAAATCAAACATTCATGTCTGGGTTTTGAATAACCCTTAACCTAAAAGAAACTTAGCCAACAATCATGATTAAAAACATAACCAGAATCAAAGAATAAAAGAGTTTAGAGAAGAAGAAAACTATTGAAAAGGTTGAATGCGATCCTCCTTCTTCTCCTCCGCTCTCTCTGTGTTCCTCTCTCTAAAATCGTGTATCTAAAACTTAATTCACGAATATGACCTAATCCCCCTTTTATTTCCCGTCTAAAAATTAAGAAAAATCGAATTTGGATTTGAATTTTAACGCGTGCCGCAGCAGCCATATTTCCTTTCCGCGGCACGAGGCTTCAGATATGCGATATGGGCTTTTCGTGCCGCGGTATGCAACTTTCCTTTCCGCGGCACGAAACTCTCTGTTTCTCTTGTAGCGGTAGGGACTTTTCTCTGTAGCGGCAAGGACCTTTCTGATTTCCCTCGTAGCGGCAGGGACTTTTCCCTGTAGCGGCAAGCTCTCAGATTTCTGTACTTTTGTTCTTTTCTCGATTTTTCTCCTCTTTAACACTTTACTCCAATGGTTAGAATCCTACAAAATCATCATTCAACCAAAAATCATCAAAAATATACAATTATCCTTAAAAATAATAATTTAGATTAAATGAATCAAATTAACAAAACGATTCTAACTATCCCCAAACACACTACTTATGAACACAAAATCTGATAAGTAGAAAGGTAAACTTTATACAAAAATATACTTATCAGTGGCCACTGGTTGTATATAACTTTTCAGAATTGAAATTTGTCTCTTAAACCCTGCTTTTGGGATCTCATGTACCAAACGTCTATTTTAATGAAAATTAATCATTTTTTTCAAAATCTTTCAAAACCGAACCTGGTAATTGACCTTAGGATCACATTACTGTTCACACGACTTGATTAGCAAGTCTTGCACTATTTTAAAAAATACAGTGTAACGGTCTTGGTTATCCAGGGGTTACATTCATGGACTAAAACCCCGCTCCGGGACCTCGAATCCTACTAAAATGTTTAGTAGATTTGATCCCAAACCTTGAGAATTGGAAACCCACACTTAAAGATAACTAAAACCCAAGTCTCAAGCATCCAAAACCTCAAATTTGAATCCACCTATTTTGCCTCAAAATTTCAACCCAAGAGAGAGATAGATGGTCTAGAGAGAGAGAGAATTTAAGCTACTCTATTTTTGCTGCCTTAAACCTTCTACAGCCTACTAACTTATGTTTATCTAACAACCCAAATGACAAAATTGCCCCTATGGTCATCCTAAACCTTCAAAGCCACTAAGGGAAAAACTGTCATTTCCCACCTATCCCGTTAATCATAATTAACGTCCTCCAATTCTCGTTACTCCCAATTACCTCAAATATTTATTAAATCATATCTCATTTCCTGTTCATTCCCAGTAATGTACTAAGCATCAAATTACCTTCAGGCTCACCTCGAGCCCGGTAATTAACATCGTTCTGACCAAACCCTAACTAGCATCCTAGGATCGTCTCATGCCGAATAGCTCGAAAATATCCACATCATAATGTGGTGTCACCCATAAATCACAAACATGCATATAAATATACAATTATGCTTTCAATGGCAAAAATTATGACAATGCCTTTCTAATAAGATGTGGGCCCACATGCATGCTATTATCATTGTATAATAATATAACTCACATAATCATGCATATAATCACATAATTGCATATTAAATCAATTATGGCCCTCCTGGCCCCCTAATCCAAGCATTAAGCCACATTAGGGAATTTGGAACGTTACATTACAATACGGTGTCTCCAAAGAACATGTTCTGTTAGTTTGTTTCTTTGCTTTGGTAGTGTGGCGAAACACACTTTGAATGTGTTGATCCTCATGACTTTTTGAGAATGAATGTGACCCTATGATTTCACTTTGTGGATCCCAAGGTGAGTGTAAGGCTTTATTTCTGCCCATGGATTGAATACTGAATCCAAGGGCTAGGATGAGTTTGAACTTTCTATAAATAGGTCTTCTTTCTTAAAACCTTTTGTATACTACCATTCCTCTTAGTTTGGTGCAGCCTCATCCCATAGAATTCTAATAAGTGGGAGGTTCTATCCTTCATAGAATCATTATACATATACACATTTTTTGATGCTATGTATGTACATGTAAGTATACACATATCTAGCTAGGTAGTAACAATGGCCCACTTTTTTATGTGTGTAGGTGGGTGGTGTGCAGTATTAAGGTAAAGACGATGCGTGTAGGAGTTTTGGTATGAGGTACTTTGGTAGCGACGCTAGTGAGTAGGTGTTTTGGTGCGAGGATTAGGCAGCCAGGAGGGCCATAATTGATTAAATGCATGAGTATATGATGATGTGATGATAATTGCATGCCTGTGGGCCCACTTCTTATTAAAAGAGCATTTTCATAATTTTGATATGTTAAGAGCATATCTGTATATTTATGTGCATGTTTGTGATTTAAGGTTGAGACCACATTATTATGTGGGTATGTTCGAGCTATTCGGCATGAGAAGATCCTATAACACAAGTTAGCGGTTTGGTCATAACGGGATTAATTTCGAGGCCCGGGGTAAGTTTGGGGGTAATTTGATGTTTAGTACATTAGCGAGAATGCATGGGTAATGAGATATGATTTAATTATTATTTGAGAATATTGGGAATAATGGGAATTGGAGGACGTTAATTATAATTAACGGGATAGACGGTAAATTACTATTTTTCCCTTGGGTGGCTGTAAAGGAATTAATTGGGCTTAGGGGCCTTTTGGTCTTTTGACCATGGGATATATTTAAAATTAGAAGGCTGTAGAGTTTAAGGCAGCAAAAATAGAGTACTCTCTCTCCATCTCTCGATCATCTCTTTCTCTCTCCCCGGCTTGAAATTTTAAAGCTTAGCATAAGGATTCAACTTGAGAAATCAAGGCTTGAGGGTTAGGTTTGTGATTAGCAGTTGAAGGGGATTCAATTTTGTGTTTAAGGTAAGGTTTTCAGCTAAAGTTTAAGGATTTTCCTCTATTTTAAGGTTATGTTTAAGCTTTAAATTTTGATTGTGGAATTGGGTATTTGGTGAGGTTTTAAGTGTTTCAACGCTTAGGTTTTGTCGATTGAATGCTGGTAATGTTGTGATAATGATTGGTTGTGATTTTGGGATTTATTTGATGAAGGTTTGGGCTGGTTTTGAATTGAGAGAAAGGCATGGGAGCTGGGTTCACAAGGTCAAGTTGCGACCGAGTTCATGCAAGTCGCGACTTGAACCCATTCTAAAGACTCCCGTGGGCTCTGTCTAGCAGGTGCGCCACGACCCACTAGGTCAAGTTGTGGCCCACCCATGGCTTTCCATACAGAAGGGTTTCTGTCTTGGGGACGCGTCACGGCCCCAGGGGCAGGTCGCGGTGTGCCCCTCCCTTATGTGCCAGGATGGGATTTTAACAGTTTTAAGCGCAGATTTTAATTTCCTAAGGCTCGGGATCGCATCTGCTAACCGTTTTAGTACGATTCGAGGCTCCGGGAGTGGGGTTTAGACCATGAACCTTTTATGATTTATTTTATTAATGGGATTTCATATCTGGTTATGACTAGGTGACCACTAAGGGACTTAAGGACCGATCGTGCTCAAAGGTCATTCTTTTATTATTTCACGCTTGAACCAGAGGTAAGAAAATTGCACCCAGTATGTGACATGCTTGATTATTGGTGAGGCATGTTGAGTGCTCTATATATGGACATTGATTGCATTGTAAATGCGTAGCAGCTTTGCTTACTTATGAATGGTACTGACTTATTAGTCAGGAAACGGCATTGGTGTTTAGTATTGATCGTGAAGCTGTGACTTATTTGTCAAGATCAGTGGTGGTATTGAGCACTGGTCGTATGGTATTGGCTTAAGAGTCAAGAGCGAGATTAATGTGTTTAACACAGGACAAAATGATTAGATCTAATCAACATGAGCATTAAATGCTTGATCGACCCCATGGTCGAAGAAAACTAAATCACTTGTCTAGTCTACAGGCTAGTTACTTGGAGCCAGGGCCAAAAGGCTCAGGTGACTGAAACGTCACATGGCTTAGGGAGCGGATCCCCAGAGATAGACTTATTAGTCATCTATTCAGAGAGTGGCTTATTAGTCATCTATTCAGAGAATGATTCATTAGTCACCTAGCTGATTAGGGTGCGGAGCCCCAAAGTGTGACTCATTAGTCACCTATCTGATTAGGGCTACAAGCCCCAAAATGATTACTAGAATCATTTATTCATATCACATACATGCAGTAATAAGTATCTTGTTGAGCCTTAGCTCACGGGTGCCATGTTGTGTAGGTAAAGGTAATGAAAAGCTCACCCAGCCTTGAGTGGAGAGCTTAGGTGGTGATGTGTACATATGCGGCGGCTTGACCACCACGGCCAAGGTGTTTCTCAAAGGAACTAGGGGTTAACCCTATTTTTATCGCTTAGGTCGGTGGGTTGTAATTTTTATACTGTAATGACCATTTTGGATTGTAAATAACTTTGTAAACACTTTTATGGGCCCATGTATCGTTTCATATTTTAAATAAAATATATCCAATCCTTTTGACCAAGATTTTTCACCCTGACCTATTAATGACACCTAGAAGAACGTTTATTACCAAATGACTCGTTTAGTGAGTTAAGCATTGTTCAAAGTCCACAGTAACGGTCCTGGAGTAACCGGGGTGTTACACTTTCCACCTGAGTCTTCACCCCCAGGTCCCCCTCCTAATAAGGAGGCATCTCATAGCAGTTTGGATGCTGACCCTGGTTCTCCTTAGCCAATGTTTATTTTGTACCTCTGATTGGTGCTTCCATCTTCAACATCTAGGTGGAAAACTCTTCCGGCCAGAATGAAACAGGGACACAAATGGAAGGTAAAATGTCCTGTATTGACGTCATCTTTTATTTTGGTCTTGTAGATATGCTGAAGAGAGGTCATCAAAATGTGGCGCCCAAGAAGCAGGATCATGCTCCTTTGTTAGCAGCATCCCTTGTTTCCCTCGTGTCAGAGAATAAGTTGATTGAACTAACGGAAAACTACCAGATTGATAATGAATTCAAATGTTATGTGCCCACTAATAAGTGTCATGCTCATTAGCCACCCCTGGCTCTATGATGTTCAGCAAGCACATCCTGAGGGCGGGAGGCACTGTTCCTCTCCATCCGTTTTTCATCCTAATACTCAAGTACTTTGGTCTCCCTCCTCTTTAGTTGGCGCCAAATAGTTGGCTGACTCTCAATTACCTATACATGGTGTTTATGAAATGAGTGGGTCGTGTCCCCTTTGCAAAGGAAGTGCATTTCATGTACAACCTCATGCCGATTCCTAAGTTGAAGGGTTTTAATTTTCTACAGAAGGAAGATTCTCAAGTCTTGCCACTGGTAGCCGAGGACAGTTTAATATTCACTGAGCTCGGTTTAAGCGGGCCGGAGTCAGTGGAATAACAGAGGGAGCAGCCTGAGAGCGCTAGCCCTAGTTATCACTTGTGATCTGATATATGATATGAGTTGATATGTTTAGTATGTTGACTACTTGATTATACTGAATTATTATATGATTGAGATTATGTGATGTAGTATGAGATGTTGACTTGTCTTTTTATTGCTTATGCTCTGTTGTTGTGTTTTCTTGCTGGGCCTTGGCTCACGGGTGCTACGTGGTGCAGGTAAAGGCAAGGGCAAGTTGGACCAATCCTGAGGTGGAGAGTTGCGGGGTTGAATGTACATAGACGGCTGTTCGATCACCATGGTCGAGGAGTGGATCAGGACAGGGATTGCCTAACTGTTTGTTTTGCCTTTTTATGACTTGTTATTGTATCTAAATCCTATGACCTTTGTAAGCGATCTTTAAACTTATATTTTCGGGATCCCGTGTAAACAAGAAATGCTTCTTAATGAAAATGTGGCTTTTGAGACCAAAACATTTTTAACCCTAGTTCCTTTACAGTTTCGATGACACGCTTTCAATTAAATGACTTGATTAGCAAGTCTGGCACTTTATAAACACACAGTGTAACGGTCTTGGCTATCCAGGGCGTTACATCGTAGGTGTTTATCGTGGGTGGCTTAAAGGAAAGCTGCAGTCTACCTATCCTCAGGTGTTCATGGCCATCTTTCACTCAGATGTACTTTAAAGCCCTTTCATTGAAGTCGAAAATGTCGTCAATATTTCTCTTGAGCATACTACCCAATATTATGCTCTTTGGATGTACCCCTGTGGTGATGGCCATTTTTAACTCATCCTTAGATAACATTCCCACTTTATCTACCTCTGCGTTAAAGCGTTGACTGTACCTTCAGAAGGTGTCATGCGTGGTTCATTGAAGTTGGATGGGAGAGGTTCTGGTTGGATCTCCCTTGAAAGTGGAGATTCTTAATCTAACTCATTGGTTGCTAGCCTTACTATTTGGGCAGCTGCTATCTTACTTCTAAGATTCTTCATTTTTGTGTCTAGCTCCTTCCTCATCCTGTTTCACGAGTTCAGAAGGCCGTTGGTGGGAGGTGCTTGTGTCTTATCATACTTCATGAAAGAAGTTGTGAGGGCCTTCTCCTCGTTTACTCCATCTTCTCTTTGTTGGGGCTTGTCTCTCTCATACATCAGTGTCTTCTTCGAGGCGGAGGTGCTCACAACATGTGTTTGGTCCAATTTCTTGGCTGTATCTTTGGCCTAGCACCTTCATGGTGCTCCGGATGTGGGGAACTACTCCTTGAAAGTTGGGTCCTTTCACCGCCAACAAGGAAGGTTTTTTTCTTCCTTTCCTGTTCTTCCCATGCGCACATAGTTAAAGGTATGTGAGATTTTAATTATGCCATGTAGTTTAGTACTTATAGCATTTTTTGCATTGTTTCCTCTAACTTCTAGTTTTTTAGGCGTGGCCCATCTATCTATCTCTCATAGGTATGAGTTCTGATCTCCTCGGTGACTTGCGGGTCTAGTTCTTGTCGGTTTGGTTCCCCATATATCACCATTGCCATGGGTTCCCGTGGTTTGGTAGCAGTTCTAAGGGAGGTGGTGTAACACTCTCTGGCTTCTCTTTTGTCTCCTTTGAAGCTTGCTACTCTTTTCAATGTGGGGAACTTGATGGACATGTGATAAATGGAGGTCACTGCTTTGGATCTCCCAAGGAAAGTCTCCCCAATATTGCATTGAAAGCTGAGGCACAATCGACTACGATGAAATTTGACATAACAGAGGTTTTCCTTGGTTGCTCTCCCATGGTGAGGGCTAACTCGATCGTTCCCAAAGGTTGTGTCGATTCCCTAAAGAATCTATATAGGGAGGTGTTGCATAGTTTTAGATTTCTAATGCCCAAGCCCATCTTCTCTAAGGCTGGGTGATAGAAGATATCTACCGAACTACCATTGTCCACTAAGACCCGATGTATTCTCATATTGGCTAGCTGGACGGTTAACACGAAGGGATCGCTGTGAGGAAAGTGCACGCCTCAGGCATTATCCTTTATGAAAGTTATCGAATCATTTTCCCCTTTAAAGCTCTTTGGGGGATGTTGTTCTAAGCTCACCGTACATGGTAGTGGACTTTCCTGAGCTTCTCGTGCATATTGATCTCTTCCTTTTCTCGAATCTCCTCCGAATCTAGAACACTCAAAAATTGTTCTAACTTCCCCTTGCACCTCTTGGCGGCTGGTCTCTCCTCTAGTCTCAGGTTCCCTCTTCTAACATACTTTCCTAGGTGTCCCCTGCATATGAGCTCCTCAAGTTGCACTTTTAAATGGGTACACTCCGTCTTGGTGCGGCCTATATCCTTGTTATATTGGCAATATTTGTCGGGTACCCTTTGGGACCGGCCCTTCTTCATTTTTAGAAGGCTCTTTAATGGGACCTAATTTTCGTTGGTGTGGAAGATTTGTTCCTTAGTATATGTTAGGTTCGTATAGAAGGTATATGGCGCATGCATGGGTTCACCTTCACGTTTGTGCTTCCTCTGCTGATCATTTTTCAGTCCTTCGTAGGCCCTTTTTCTTTTTTGCATCGTTCGAGCCAATAGGGATAGAGGGTTTGGACAAGGTCTCGCTTCCTCCTTCCTTGAGGTTCTTATGGACATCTTTAACTCGTATATTCTTATGTGCTCTCGAAGAAGAAGTCATCTAAGTTTATAACGTCTCTCTTGAGCATGTTATCCCACAATTTTCTTTTGGGATGAACTACGACTATGAATTCTGCTCTAGTTAAACTTCCCACCTTAGTTGCTTTCACACTCGCCTTGGTTTATGTTAGGAAGGCTAGTAGCTGGTATAACATAATCACAGATCTCATGGTGTTATTGAAGACATTCATCAGAAAATGCTGCCATAACCTGATGGTTTCTGACCTTAGCCTCTTGAACCACGTGTACGAAGCTCCTTTTAATGTAACAGCAAAACAATGGCATCTTGCTCTGTTGTTGAACCTTTTATCTTCATTAGATCGCTGAAGGTGTCTAAGTGATAATTAGGGCCTGTGGTGCCATCGTATGGGGTTATGTGAGGTTCATTGAAGTTGGCAGGGAGTTGCTTAACTTAAATCTCCCTTGTGATGGGAAACTCATAGTCGAATTCGTCATCCCCTCCGTGCCCCCTAGATGTAGTGACTATCTTACTCCGAAGGCTTTGCATTTCAGTGTCTAGTTCCCTTCTCCTTTGGTTCAAGGAGTCTCGTAGGTCTTCATGGTGAACCCTCGCTTTGGTTGTGTCCCTTGGATGAGTTGTAGGGGGCGTGGTTCTCATCTCAGACACTCTTTGGTTAAGATTTTCCCTTATATCTCTCGTAGGTGGGTTCACACCAGGTTGTTGTTCCCCTTTTCTGGGTTGCACTGTTGGCATAGAATCTTTCCTGTGTTTTGGGAAAGGGGTAATACTAGTGGAGAGTCGTGTTTTCCCATCATCCACAGGTATGGTGGTTTCCCTTCGCGCATGTTCTCTCCCTTTATGCTTAGAGAGGGGGGCATCAAACTTTCCGTGTAATAGTCCGTTGAGTACCTCTTGCATGTTTTCCACCATGGTCTCTAATCTTGGTATTTTAGGTGAAAGTCATGTATCTCATGTTCATAGCGACGAGTTTAGGAGCTTGAGATCACTGAGTGTACTCGAGGGCTCTTGTCGGGCCTTTGCTTGGAGAGACCAGGGTCTCGATTGTTTGAACATGGGTTCACCGACGGCTTCGACAGAAGGTGAGTTGCACTTCCCCCTACTGGAGTGGTGGCGTGTGCTGCAGGGCCAGCTGTAGGATGAACGCCTAAGGATGATACTTCATCCTCTTTGTCATTGTCTCTGGGCAACACCGGCACAACTCCATTCACCGATAGAGGAGGGTCTCTCATGGAAGCCCTTAACTAGGTTTCATCTAGGAGAACCTCCACTTTTTGGTGATCTTGTAGGAGTTTCGAACGCCTTGGCATGTTTCCTTACTGGAATCTATGGAAGAACTACTGTTTGTTAGTTGTTCTTCCCACAGACGGGGCCAAACTGTTGATCATAAGAACTCGTCAATGAATCAAAGTAGAAAAACTCAAAGGACTCAATAAGAACTTATAAACTTCAATGAACTCAGACAAAACTTAATATAACTTACAGTAGGATTCCAGAACAACAATCAAAGAGAACATGTGTATAGCTCTTAGGAAATTCTGATTTTCCTAGAATTTTCCAGCCACCCCTCCTTAGAGAAGTGAGGTTTTTTATATGGGAGCACTACTAGCTCTTACTACATGATGGTCCCAAGGAGACAAAAGGGAATGGCTGCAGGTTGTAGGTGATCATGGTGCAGTTGGTAGTGGTGTTGGAGAAGTGATGGTCGGATCTAGTACACATCAAACACATGCAGGTAATGTTCCTGGCCTTGTACTTGTCGGGCACAGACGTTGTACTCGTACCCGGGTTCTTTTTGTCCTGCGTGTGCCTTTTGTACCCACACGTGCACTCCGTACTTAATAAATGTTATCATCTTTCCTAGTAGTGCTTGTGCCTTGATCTTCTCTGTATTCGGCTAAGTAAGGGCGCTTGTGGCCTCAACTGGGAAACATACCTACGACATATCTCGTTGGAGACACCTACCCTAGAAAATAGGGTAGGACCTCATCAGTGAGATTCTTACTTCCAAGAGGCTTAGCATGCAAGGACCTAGTGAGGTGGCCCTATGAAAATATCATGTGAGGGGCCTCTCGAGACGCTGAGAATGGTATCCTCGATGGAAAGTGTGCTCCATAGGCAGGGTGTGTATTGACATGTGTATTGGTGGGGAACTAAAGGAATGAACCGATGAGATCGATCGAGGATGATGTTGATATTTTGAGTCTTTTTATTATGTCTTTGTGATTTTCGCACTTAGTATTTTGAAATATCTTAAAGATTTTGTTCTCTTTATTATTTTATGTATGAACAATGGGATCCCATACTTTTGGATTTTCTGTAATAATGTTTGATTATTTTATGTATATATCCAAAAGATAGTAGCTATGTCTTAGTAGTTTTAATGGTCCCAGGTCTTTAAATTAGTCGGGTCTTTACAGTTGGTATCAGAGTCAAGGTTCATATGCATAAATTTCTCCTTGATACACACGTAAAAGCTGTAGGATCTAACCGCCAATATAAGTGTTTATATTATGAATAGTATGCTTATGTTGAAACTTACATTTTAGTTAATATGTTTTCAGTAAAAAATGAGTGGAGCAATGACTTATCAAGATATTTGTGCGTTTAAGGCAATAAAAAGGATTAGGGAGCCAAAGGATACTATAGGTGTGCTATAACTAATCACTCAAAGATTGGTTAGATTTCACAAGGAGACAGCTCACCTTCAAACCTCTAGGAAAATTATGATGAGAGCCATGGATCAATATGTCCTAGTAATTAGGCTTTTTGGAGATATGCTTTTTGTAGTTTCAAATTTGAAAGAATTTTGGGAAGCTCTAGATAATGAGAATAACTTACCGATAGCCATTAGATATTATTTTCTTATACTTAGGTTTACCTATAGTTTTGAGATTCAATTCACTAATGAAAAAAAGAATAATATCCTAATAAATATTCCCCTTAGTAGATTCAAGGCTGATGATATTGATGACTATGAGGAAATAAATGATGATATTCTAGATGAAGGGTCAGATGAAGAAGATCCATATTTTTAGAAAATTTACACTAGTTATTATTAGTATTGTTTCTTTATTTATTTTTGAATTGTATGTGTGAAATTTGAATTACTTTTCATAATTAATTTAGAATAGTTCAATAAATTATGGCTAAGTTTTGTACGAGTGGATACAAATCAATGGACTAAGTTATGTACTGAGAGATTAGGGGGCCATAGTAGTGGGAACGATTTTACTGATCCCAGCGCTCTCTCAATATGGTTAACTTTGAAACAGCGACAAGTTTTGAGCCTGAGAATTAATTCATAAAGGGTGGTTAGAAACATACTTAGAAAATAATAAAGATGACCTAAATAGGCTAATAATAGAAACACACCCTAATTTATAAAGATGACTTACATAAATTTTCATAAGAAATCATAACTAATAGGTCAGAGTTATGTCTGCTTAGATTAAGTGTTTTCCTTAGAAACTATTAGGGTAAGTTCTAATGTGTTTCTCTCAACTGTTAAAACTTTGCCGAAGATGTCGCTTCGAAGTTCTACACACATTAATGGCAATGCTCCCAGCACCACCAACGTGCTGCTCGAGAGCCCTCCTGTTCGAAGAAGGGGAAGACCTAATGCAACAGCTGCTAATAGAAACGCACCACCTCTAGTTGAAAACGACGCTGAAGTTATTTGGTTACGACGACAAGTAGAAGAACTACTGTAGCAACAACGACAACCTTAGCCGCAGCCTTAACCAGCGGCTCTAGCACCCCAGCCAAAGCAGAAAGGAGGATATCCCAATGGAGGCTATCCATACAGGGGGGGTGGCTAATGGAAAATTTCGCACCCTATCCAGCTTAGTACATGGAGCCAGTCTACGAGCATTTTCAAAAGAGACACACTCATATATCTCGTTAGGAATGATAAAAAAACTAGACAAACCTTGTGAAAGAGTTAGAAATAGGTTTGTTACAGAACTGGCTTCTGGAAAAAATTGTTCTATCATCACGGATAGTACGAGGAGTACCGATCATAGTCGAGGGCACGGAGCTAGAAGGAGACCTGATAAAGCTAGAGATCAAGGATTTTGACCTAATACTGGGCATGGACTGTCTAGAAAGACATGGCGCAACCATCGGTTGTCGACGCAAGCAAGTGACGTTCGAAACCCTTGAGGGTCAAAAACTGTGTTTTATGGGCAAGGTTTCAGGACTATGGATAACAATTGTCTCATCTCTCAAGGCCTAGAGAATGATAGAGAAAGGATGTCATAGATTCTTAGCAAGTGTCACAGATGTTGTACAGGAAACACCATTAAAGGTTGGAGACGTTCGCGTTATAAAGGTATTTCTAGAGATATTTCTTGATGACTTACCACGGTTACCCCCTAACCGGGAAATTGGCTTCACACTCGAAATAGTATCAGGAACCGAGCTGTCTCAAAGGCACCATACTGGATTGCACCTATCTAACTCAAGGAGTTGAAAATACAGTTACAAGAGCTCTTAGACTTGGGATTTATTAGACCAAGCCATTCGCCATGGGGGGCACTAGTTGTATTTGTGAAGAAGAAGGATGGAAGCATCGGATGTGTATCGATTACCACAAGCTGAACAAGGTGATAATTAAGAACATGTACCCGCTACCTCAAATCGATGATTTATTTGATCAACTTTATGGAGCGACAGTATTTTCAAAAATCAATCTACGATCCAGTTATCACCAGCTCAAGGAAAAGGAAGAAGATATACCAAAGATGAACTTTAGGACTCGGTACGAACATTAGGAGTTCCTAGTTATGTATTTAGGTCGTACCAATGCTCCAGCCGCATTTATGGACTTAATGAATCGGGTCTTCAAGGATTACCTAGACAAATTTGTTGTGGTATTCATTGACGATATATTGGTGTACTCCAAGGAAGAAGTCGAGCACGAGGAACACTTAAGACTGACCATGTTGTGACTGAAGGAGCACCAACCTTATGCCAAGTTCAAGAAATGTGAATTTTGGCTATCATAAGGGACGTTCCTCTTGCACATAGTATCCAAGGACGGAGTCGCAATAGACCTAACTAAGGTAGAGGCTGTGAAGGATTGACCAAGACCTAAGAATGCATCAGAGATTAGAAGTTTTCTCGGGCTAGCAGGCTATTACCGAAGGTTTGTGGAAGGATTTCCTAAGATATCCACTCTGCTTACCAACCTGACCCATAAACAACATAAGTTCAACTGGATGGATAAATGTCAAGAAAGCTTCTAGTTGCTCAAAGACAAATTGTGTTAAGCACCAATGCTTTGTGCAGCGACACCTAATGATAAGATTGTAATATTCTGTGATGCATCCAAGCAAGGGTTGGGCTATGTGTTGATGCAAAATGACAAGGTGATAGCCTACACCTCAAGACATTTGAAGGAATATGAGCAACACTATCCAACACACGATATGGAGTTGGCAGGGGTGGTGTTTGCACTAAAAATTTGGCGCCACTATCTATATGGAGAATGGTGTGAGAATTATATGGACCACAAAAGCTTAAAATATTTCTTCACACAAAAGGAGCTCAACATGAGGCAACACAAATGGTTGGAACTAGTAAAGGACTATGAATGCAAAATCCTATACCACCCAGGAAAGGAAAATTTCGTTGCAGATGCTTTAAGTCAGAAGAATTATTGAAGTCTGACAGCATTATTCGAAATTGAAAAGCCACTGCAGTAAGAGCTGATTAATGCCAGGATAGAAACAGACATAGGTTAACTTGCTAACTTCTCCGTCCAGTCAAGTTTACTAGAGGATATACGGATCGGGCAAAGGCATGAAGACACACTGGTACTATGTATAGATGCAGTCAAAGAAGGCAAGACTATGGAATGACCATGGGATTAAAATGAAGATATTGGAGGAGGCACACACTACCCCGTACTCAGTTCACTCGGGGTCCACCAAGATGACTCATGACCTTAAGGCACTATATTGGTGGCTAGGAATGAAGAAAGATGTAGCAGAGTATGTGTCCAAATGCCTAACATGCCAGTAAGTAAAGGCAGGACATTAGCGACCCACTGGCTTATTACAACCGCTTAGTATTTCAGAATGGAAGTGGGAAGACATAGCCATGACAGGACTACTACAGACAAGCAAGTGGCACGACTCGGCTTGGGTTGTGGTGGATAGAATCACAAAGTCAGCTCACTTCCTGCCTCTCAAGACTACGCACACTGCGGACCAGTACGCAGACATCTATGTTCGAGAAATTGTATGACTACATGAAATCCCTAAGACCATAGCATCTAACAGAGGTTCGGTGTTCACATCAAGATTTTGGGGAAACTTGAAGCAAGCCATGGGTATCAAGCTAGGTCTCAATACAAAATTTCATCCTTAGACTGACAAACAGTCCGAGTGTACCATACAGATTTTAGAAGATATGTTGCGCTCTTGTGTACTAGACTTCGAAGGATCATGGAGTAAGTATTTGTCACTTATAGAATTCTCCTACAATAATAACTACCAGGCAACGATCAGTATGGCGCCCTATGAGCTACTTTACGGAAGGAAATGTCAGTCATCATTACATTGGGACGAGGTAGGAGAAAGACAACTACTTGAACTCGAGGCTGTTAAACAGGCTCAAGACGCAGTGGAGCTAATTAGAAAGCATATTGTAATGCCCTAGTTACTCCAAGACCGTTACTGTGAAATTTAAACAGTGCTTAACTCGCTAAATGAGTTAGTAGGTTATAAACGTGCATCTAGGTGTTATTAAAAGGCCAGGGTGAAAATTTTCTATTAAAAGGAATGGATATATTTTATTTAAGACATTAAACTGTACATGGGACCATAAAAGCGTTTACAAGTTATTTACAATCCTAAATGATCGTTATAGTATAAAAATTATAACCTGCCGACTTAAGCAGCAAAATATAGAGTTATCCCTTAGTTCCTATGAGAAACACCTTGGCCGTGGTGGTCAAGCAGCCGCATATGTACACATCGCCACCTAAGCTCTCCATTCAAGCCTGGGTGAGCTTTTCTTTCCCTTTACCTGCACCACATAGCACCCATGAGCCAAGGCTAAGCAAGATAACTCATTACTGCATGTATACAATATCAATTGATGATTGTGATAATCATATTGGGGCTGGTAGCTCAAATCAGATAAGTGAATATCAACAAAGATTCTGATAATTATGATGGGGCTTATAGCCCTAATTAGATAACATCAAGATTCTAGTAATCATGCTGGGGCTTATAACCCTAATCAGATAAGTGACTGATGAGTAAGTCACGAACTTAAACCAGATAAGTGGCTATGGAGTCACGAACTTGAATCAGATAAGTGACTAATGAGTGAGTCACGAACTTAAACCAGATAAGTGACTATGGAGTCACGAACTTGAATCAGATAAGTCACTAATGAGTGAGTCACGAACTTGGGCTCCGCACCCTTAGCCATGTGACGATGCAGTCACCTGGGCCTTTTGGCCCTAGCTCTAAGCAACTAGCCTTTAGACTAGACAAGCACTTTTGATTTCATCGAACTTAAGGTTGGTCAAGCATTTCATACTTAAGATGGTAATGCTTATGTCGATTAGATCTAATCTTTTCGGCTTGCGTTAAACACGCTACTACTGTTCCTGACTCATAGGTTAATTCCATATGACCAGTGCTCAGTAATACTATCAAACTTGACTAATAAGTCAGTACCATTCATAGATAAGTAAGACTGCTAAGCACTTACAATGCAATAAATGTCCACATATAGAGCACTCAACATGCCTAATCAATAACCATGCATGTTACATACTAGGTGCAGTTTTCTTACCTCTGGTTCGAGCATGAAACAAGTTAAAAATGACCATTGAGAATGATCAATCCTTTGATCCTTTAGTGGTCACCTAGTCATAAACAAATATGGAATTCTATCAATGAAATCAATAATAAATGGTTCATGATCTAAACCTCACTCCCGGGACCTCGAATCCTACTAACATGGTTAATATATTCGATCCCGAGCCTTAAGAATTGAAACTCCAAGCCAAAAACCATCAAATGTACCAAAAATAGTGCCCTAGAAAAATAGGGTAGCGCTACAGCGCTACCCCCCAGGCGCTATGGTGCTAAAAGCAGAGCTGCCAAGCCCTGGACAGCGCTGTAGCATTCGTCCCAAGGCGCTGTAGCGCCAGAACTAGGGTGTTTCAGCCCTGGTTTTTCTCCTTCGAGTTCTCAAAATTCCAAACTTCAAAAGCTGATTCCAAACCTCAACCGAACTCACAAATGAACCCAAAAACCCATTCTACAAGTCTTAGGCATCAAAACCCAATCAATCTTTCCCAAAATCTTCATTGAATTCTCAACTATCAAAATCCAAAAATTCCAACTGAAAATCATCTAAAAAACAGAGCATAACAAGATATTTCATGGCTAAAATCTTACCTCAAGCTCAAGATTAAACCCTCTTCAATAGCTGAACACAATCCTAAACCCTCAAGGCTTGATTCCCTAGCTTGAATCCTCAATTGGAGCTTCAAAATTCAAAGGAAAAAGAAGAAGACAAATGATCGGGAGGAAGAGGAGAAACATGCTCTATCTTTTGCTGCCTAAGCTTCCTTCTAAAGCTTTCTAGTTCACATATAACCTAAGGTCAAATGACCAAAATGCCCCTAGGTTAAGTAATTTTTTTCAAAGCTAGCAAGGGCAAAATTGTCCTTTCCCATCTATCTCATTAATTATAATTAATGTCCTCCAATTCTCGTTATTCCCAATATTCTCAAATGCTAATAAATCATATCCCATTACCCATTTAATTCCCGGTAATGTACCAATCATCAAATTACCCCGAGACTCACCCTAAACCCCGAAATTAACCCCATTATGACCAAACCGCTAACTTGCATTCAAAGATCATCTCAAGCCGAATAACTCGAACATATCCACATAATAATGTGGCCTCATCCATAATTCACCAATATACATGAAAATATACTTATATGCCCTCCATGGGCCAAATTACCAAAATACCCTTATAATGAAAAGTGGACCCACATGCATGCATTTATCATCATATAATAATATAATTCACATGATCATGCATATAATAATTTAATGGCATAATAAATCAATTATGGCCCTCCCGGCCTTCTAATCCGACCATTAAACCTCATTAGGGATTTTGGGGCATTACACGTATGCTCGTTGCTCAGAGTCGACAAAAGAGTTATGCAGATGTCAAACGACGAGATGTGGAATTCAAGGTCAAAGATAAAGTCTTCTTAAGGATATCTTCAATGAAAAGAGTGAAGCGGTTCGGGAAGAAAGGCAAATTTAGTCCCAGTACATAGGTCCTTTTGAGATATTGGAGAAGGTGGGACTGATAGCATATAGGTTAGCCATATGGCCATCTCTAGCAGACAACCACAATGTGTTTCGCATCTTAATGTTGTGTAGATATGTGTCAGACTGGTCCCACGTTCTTAGGTACGATACGTTAGCACTCCAGAAAGACCTAAGTTATGAGGAACGACCAGTTCGTATCCTAGAGAAGGGGGTGAAGGAATTACGGTCGAAGATTATTCAGATTGTCAAGGTCTTATGGAGTAATAACACAGAACAGGAGGCAACGTGGGAATTGGAGGAAGACATCCTAGCACGGTATTCATAATTGTATGGTAAGTAAATTTCGAGGAAGAAATTCTTTTAAGTAGGGTAGAATTCTAGTGCCTCTGAATTTTACTTAGTTAGATAGTAGTATCTTATGCTGTAGTATTTTAATTTTCGTGATAATGGTCAAAGTTGGAAATTATTTTGGAAACTCGTAGAGATAGTTATGGACTTTATAAATTTATTCTATAGTTTAGAAATATTAATTTTATCATAAGAATAGATTAATGTAGTTGGCCTTGGAAATATTATTTATTATAACCTAAGATTTAAATAGAATAACTAAGAATGTGACATTTATATGCTATTAAGGATTTAAGGATTTTAAATGATTAAAAATAATCAAGGGTAAGCCTAGGATGTCTAGAACCTTCCCTCATATCCTAGGATCTCGTATTACTCAGTCAAAGTGGTTTAAACAGCTTTAAGTGTGCTTAAAACGTGTAAAAACGTGGTTTAGTATGTAAGTGTAAGCTGATATATCACAGTTATAGGGGGTGATATATCGCCTATGCTAATACGAAAAAACACGTTGACTTTGCATGAACGAAACCACAGACCCTAGAGAAAACAAAGCAGGCGATATATCGACTCCATGAGCAATTTGAGAAATTTTGTGGAATCTGAAGCTAGAAATAGTCTTCAATAGCTTGTACTTGTTCTTGAACAATTTTGATAGACTTTTGGGCATTTGTTGAGTGGAAAATGCTACTTTTGTTAATTTATTTATTCATTTTAATGGCAGTTAGTTTCACTCCTTGAACTATAAAAATAGGACCCTTCACTCAGCCTTTTTTATCATCTTTCAAACACTTCTCAGAGCCTCCAAGATGATATTTTTGTTCTAGAGATAAACACTAGGGTTTTGGGGTTAAAGCTTTCAAATCTAAGTTTTTCTAAACACTTGGGAACTAAGCTATAGTGTGATTTCAGTGTTTGAGGTATAGATCAAAGCTCTAGCCATTTAAGGTACTCTTAATCCTCAGGTCTAGTCTACTTCTATTCTTCTTATTCTTTTCTTTTAATTCAAATCCTAACTTGTTATGATGGCTTTTGGTTAGGAACTTGATTTCTTTGAACTTAAGGTTTTCGGTAAGTCTTTATTCCAATGGTTTAGATCTTCTCTTCATCTTCTTTTCTCTAGGAAACTTAAGGATTTTAATGTTTGGTTTTAGGAGTTTCCAATCCCTCACTTGTCTCCAATATCTCGAATTTGGTAAGGAAAATAAGTTAGATTTTATGTGCTATGTGTTTGTATTTTTTTTAATGTCTTATGTCTTTAGTCACTTAAGAAATATGGTTACTTAGATAGCAAATCTTGAGATTTTTATTGTTATCGTAGGCAACATTTGTGTTTAAACCTACCTCTAAAATAATAGTTAAGAGGACTATAGCGGGTTTTTATCACATAGTATGATAATGAGTTAATGGCCATTAATATTGTAAGGCCCTAGTTACCCTAAGACAGTTACGGTGAACTTTGAACTGTAAATTTAACTCGCTAACCGAGTTCTTGGTTAAAAACGTGCTTCTAGGTGTTATAAATAGGTTAAGGTGGAAAACCAATCCAAAAGGAAAGGATAAAACATAAAACTGTTCATGGGCCCATAAAAAAAATGTTTACAAGTTATTTACAATGCAAAATGGTCATTACATTTTGAAATTACAACCCGCCGATCTAAGCAGCAAAAATAGGGTAAACCCCCTAGTTCCCCTGAGAACTCCTTGGCTGTGGTGGTCAAGCGGCCGCATATGTACACATCACCACCTAAGCTATCCACTCAAGGCTGGGTGAGCTTTTCTTTCCCTTTACCTGCACCACATAGCACCCATGAGCCAAAGCCCAGCAAGAAAACTCAATACTGCATGAATATAATATCAAACGATGATCATAATAATCATCCAGGACTTTTAGTCCAAAATAGAGGAGTGACAGTTGCAAAGTAACTAAGGTGGGTTCTGTTCCCTTTACCAATAAATGATCATTTCACTAGCTTAAACGAGATAGGTATCTGATGAAATAGTCACCAGCATAAACCTACCGAGTGACCAAAGAGTCACAACTATGGGATTCTGTTCCCTTAGCCATGTGACAAACAGTCACCTAGGCCTATGGCCCTGGCTCTAAGTAACTAGTCATAGACTAGTCAAGCACTTATAATTTTCATCGAAATTAGGGTCAGTCCAGCATCAATACCCCATATGAGTCATTCAATGCTGATGTCGATTAGATCTAATCTTTTATCAGGTCTGCGTTCATAATGCTTATGCCGTTTCTGACTCTTAGGTCAGTAACACGCGGCCACTGCCGATTCTGAATAGTCAGTGCCATGCACAAGTAAGAAAGATTTTCCAAGCATTTAATATGCAATCTATGTACACATTTAACAACCAACATGCCTCGATAATAAGCACGCATGTCACATATAGGGTGGAGATTTCTTACCTCTGGTTTGAGCGAGAATTAATAAAAGAACGACCCTTAAGAACGATCTGTCTTTTAGCTCCGTAGCAGTTACCTGGTCATAACCAATTATGGGATTCCATCAATAAAATGAATAATAAAAGGTTCCTAAACCAAGACCTAGCCTCCGAGACATCGAACCCTACTAAATCGGGTAGTAGGAACGATCCCAAGGCCTAAGATTTGAGTTCCCATGATCAAAACACTTATTAGGCTACAAAACCCCACAAGCTCCACGGTTCGCCTCCCCAAGCCTCACGGCTCTAAGCCAAAAAAGAGGCATCCACCTCAAACAACTGCCCCAAGCGCCGCGGTACGCCTCCCCAAGCGCCGCGGCCCTCAGGCCCTCCAGCACCACCCTTCCGCTTCAATAATCTTGGGCCGCGACGCTCTAGAATAGAGCCATGGCCCCACCAAAAACTCAACCAAAACCTATGTTTTCTTTCCTTCGAACTCATTCTAAAACCTCATTAAAACTCCCCCAACATCACCAAGCAAAGCCACCAGTTGTTGCTACAGCTTACCCACCATACAAGCATCAAAACCCAAGTGAATTTCCTCAAAAACTTCCATTAATTCTCAACTAAACACTTTAAATTTCTCAACTGAAAACCAATAGAAAAACAGAGTATAACTAAGGTTTCATGGATGAATTCTTACCTCAAGCTGGATTAAAGTCCTCTTCAATGGATGAACTAAAGTCCTAAGCTCCAAACTTTGATTCACTAGCTTAGTTCTTCAAATTGAGATCAAAAACACCAAAGGAGAAAGGAGAAAGGTGATGAACATGAGAAGGGAAGCTTGCTCTGTTTTTCCTTCAGCTCTTTCTACAGTATACTAGAATCCCATATAACCCTTGCCAAATGCCCATATTACCCCTAGGTTAATAAAACTCTATAAAGGCTAGTAAGGGAAAAAATGTCATTTATCCTCTAAACCCGCTAATCATAATTAACACTCTCTAATTCCCGTTATACTCGATATCCTCAAATACCAATAATTCATATCCCATTACCCTTTAATTCCCGGCAATGCTCTAATTACCAAATTACCCCGAGACTCACCCTGAGCCCCGAGCTTAAACCTGTTATGACCAAAACGATAGTTTAAATTCAAAGATCATCTCAAGCCGAACCACTCGAACAAATCCACATTATAATGTGGCCTCAACAATTAATCACAAACATGCACCAAGATATACAATTATGCTCTCAACGGGCCAAATCACTAAAATACCCTTATAATCAAATGTGGACCCACATGCATGCATTTAACATCATATTAAAATATAATTCACATAAACATGCATATAATCATTTAGTGGCATAATAAAACAATTATGGCCCTCCTGGCCAACTAATCCAGCCATTAAACCGCATTAGGGATTTAAGGGCATTACAACTATCTCCTCCTTACAGAAATTTTGTCCTCGAAATTCAACTGAACAGCTCGGGATACTGACTCTACATATTTGAATCCAGCTCCCAGGTCGCTTCCTCGACCTTGTTGTTCCTCCACAACACCTTAACCAATGGTATCATCTTATTTCTGAGGACCTTTTCCTTTCAGTCAAGTATTTGGACTGACTGCTCTTCAAAGGAGAGATCTGCCTCAAGCTCCAGATCTTCATAGTTCAAAACATGAGTCACATCACATACATACCTCTAAGGAGCAGAAATATGAAACACGTTATGCACGGCTGACAATGCTGGAGGTAAGGCCAACCTATAAGCCACCTGACCAATCCTTTCCAGGATCTCAAATGGACCTACAAACCTAGGGCTCAGCTTGCCCTTCTTCCCAAACCTTCTCACCCTTTTCCATAGCGAGACTCTAAGAAAGACATAGTCTCCCACTTGGAACTCCACATTCCTGCGCTTGGGATCAGCATAGCTCTTCTGTCTACTCTGAGAAGTGAGCATCCGAGCTCTAATCTTCTCAATGGCCTCACTGGTCCTCTGAACAGCCTCAGGACCCAAGTATCTCCTTTCACCTATCTCATCCCAATGAATGGGAGATCTGCACTTCCTACCATACAACATCTCATAAGGTGCAACTCCAATGGTAGACTGATAACTGTTGTTGTAGGAGAACTCTATCAAAGGTAGATACTTACTCCAAGATCCACCAAAGTCCAGCACACATGCTCGCAGCATGTCTTCCAATATCTGGATCGTCCTCTCAGATTGCCCATCTGTTTGAGGATGATAGGCAGTACTGAACTTCAACTGTGTTCCCATGGCCTTCTATAAACTTCCCCATAACGTGGAAGTAAAAGTGGGGTCCCGATATGATACAATCGACCTCGGTGCTCCATGGAGGCACACGATCTCTCTAACATAGAGATCTGCATACTGATCAACTGTATATGTAGTCCTCACTGGCAGGAAGTGAGCTGACTTGGTATAGCGATCAACTATAACCCAAATAGAGTCATGCTGACCAACAGTCCTGGATAAGCCCACCATGAAATCCATTGTGATGTCCTCCCATTTCCACTCTAGGATATCCAGAGGCCGCAATAATTGTAATGCCCCAAAATCCCTAATGCAGTTTAATGGCTGGATTAGTAGGTCGGGAGGGCCATGATTGTTTTATTATGTCATTAAATGATTATATTCATGTTTATGTGAATTATATTATAATATGATGTTAAATGCATGCATGTGGGTCCACATTTTATTATTAAGGCATTTTGGTAATTTGGCCAATTGAGGGCATATTTGTATATTTCGATGCATGTTGTGATTTATGGATGAGATCCCATCATTATGTAGATATATTCGAGCTATTCAGCTTGAGACGGTCTTAGATTGCAAGTTAGCGGTTTTGTCATAACGGGGTCAATTATTGGGATATTGGGTAATGAGAATGTTTATTTGATGATATATTGGAAGTTATTGAAATTAGAAGTTTTGAATATTTTGTCCCCAGGGGTGTTATTGGACCCCGAGAATTAGGATTTATTTGAGGTTACTTAAGCCTGAAGTAGTATGTCAGAAAGAACCTTACGTTAAAAACACCTTTTTCTCTCTCCCGTTATCCTTTGTGACTATTTGTGGCAATTTCGAAGAGAACTTGAGTTCTAGGAGTCAGACTCAAGCGAGGAATGAGGCATAGCGACCCTAGGAAATATTAGAAGCTTCTTGACAAAAGGATTTGATGAGAAACAACCCAATCGAATGTAATCCAGGCTTTAAGTTTTGAGTTTTAGAGTTTCTAAGCTTTGATTTGGATTTTTTGTGTTGTTGAGTTTTTGATTCGTTTGAGCCTCGGGATTTGATGATTTTGGATCATTGGGATGTTTGGGAACTTTGATTTTTTGATTTGGAGATGTTTAAGTATATTTTTGGAAGGTTTAAAATGTGTGAAAATGCAGTTATGGTAGGTTTCCCAGGTGGGCTCGTGGCCCTGTTCTTGGGCACTGCGACCCGAGCTCGATGCTGAAGAAGGTAAAGTTTGTGTGTGCTGGAGGCCGCGACACTGGGTATGGTGCGCCGCGGTGCATGCTACTGTCTTGGCTGGGGGCTACGACTCATGAGGGTTTTTTTAGGCCAAATGAGTGTTTTGATCATGGGAACTCAATCTTAGGCCTCAGGATCGTTTTTACTACCCATATTAGTGGGATTCGATATCCCGAAGGCTAGGACTTGGTTCGGGATCCTTTCTTATTCATTTTATTGATTGAGTCCCATATTTGGTTATGACTAGGTGACCGCTAAGGAACTAAAAGGTAGATCGTTCTCAAGGGTTGTTCTTTTGTTAATTCTCGCTCGAATTAGAGGTAAGAAAACTGCACCCGATATGTGACATTCATGGTTATTCATGAGGCATGTTGAATGTTTATATGTGGACATGGGTTGAATATTGAATGCTTAGCAAATCTTGCTCACTTGTGTATGGCACTGACTGAATAGTCAGAATTGGCAATGGTGTTAGTATCAACTATGAAGTTGTGACTCATTAGTCAAGTTCGGTAGTGGTACTGAGCACTGGTCACATGGGATTAACTCATAAGTCAAGAACGCCCTTAGCATGTTAATGCAAGCCAATAAAGATTAAATATAATCGACATCTGCATTGAATGACTCAAATGAGCATTAATGTCGAACCGACCTCAAGTTCGATGAATACTATAAACGCTTGTCTAGCCAAAGGCTAGTCATTTAGAGCCAGGGCCAGTGAGCCCCAGTGACTGTTTAGTCACATGGCTATGGGTGTCGAGCCCCATAGTGACTTACCCCATCATTCACTCATCTCTTAAGCTATCGACTTACCCAACAATCTCTCATCTATTTAAGTTAGTGACTTACCCATCAATCACTCATTGGTTTAAGCTAGTGACTTGCTCGTCAGTCACTCGTTATGGTTTACCAGAACCTCAAGTGTTAAATCACTCATCTGAAAAAGAGCTATAAGCTCCTTCATGGTTAATGTAACCACAAAGTGATATTCACTCATCTGTTCAAGGTTATAAGCTCTGTATGATTATCATGATCATCATTTGATACTATATACTTGCATTATTGTGTTTTCTTGCTGGGCTTTGGCTCATGGGTGCTATGTGGTGCAGGTAAAGGGAAAGAAAAGCTCACCCAATCTTGAGTGGAGAGCTTAGGTGGTGCTGTGTACATATGCGGCCGCTTGACCACCACGGCCAAGGAGTTCTCGGGAGAACTAGGGGGTTTACCCTATTTTTCCGCTTAGATCGACATGTTGTAAATTTCAAACTGTATTGACCATTTTGCATTGTAAATAACTTGTAAACGTTTTTATGGGCCCATGAACAGTTTTATGTTTTAAAGAAAATATATCCTTTCCTTTTGATTGGTTTCCCACCCTAACCTATTAATAACACCTAGGAACATGTTTTTAACCAAAGAACTCGATGAGTGAGTTAAATTCACGGTTCAAAGTTCACCTTAACGGGCTTGGAGTAACCAGGGTGTTACAATAACCCTGCCGATCTCTGATGCTCAGCCTTGCCCTGCTGACATGTTGTAACTCCCATTTTCTTTTTACAAATTATAACAATTATGAAAGATAAGAGAAGATATTTTTATTCATTTTTGAGTGCATTACAATGCTAACCGAATGTTAGAGCTATTAAGTAAAGTGGAAGAATAACTAATGAATATGCAACTATAACATTCATGGGCATTTCATTAGTATAATACCCATAGAATGATGCTAAATACAAGCAAACAATCACTAAAGTTATGAAAAATAAAGAGAAATTCATGTTTTGATGATGAATTTTATCTAGAAGGTTAAGAGATGAAGAAGTTGTGCAAATAAATGGTTGAAGGAACAAGTATTTATAGGGCAAAAACTAGCCGTTTATGACCGTTGGTGAATAGTGTTCATGACCGTTGGGGGTGTAGTTGTTTTCTATTATGGGATTTTAACAATTCTAAGTTGTTGAAGTAACCAACAGGTGGGAATAATTAATTTTTGGGTGTTAGATAAACTTTTTCAGAAAAGTTTGTGAGTCAAAAATGCTGGACTAAGTAATATAAGAAGATTGGGAAATTTTCATTTTTTTTTACTATTCACCTGGTACTATTCATAGTGGGTCCCACAGTGGGGTCCGCAAGGGTCCCACAGTAGGGTCCACATGGGTCCCACAGCGGGGTCCACCCCATGGGTTCCACATGTTGAGGCAGTAGTTACACATTGATGACTTAAGCAAATTACTATGCTTGATATTTTGAATATGTTATTATTCCACTATGCTTATTATTTTTAATATTTTATTAGAATAGTATCCCAAGTTTTTCCTATAAATAGCCCTTCCAAAACTCATCTTGAAATCACAAAATCCTCATTTTCCTTTCTCTTACTATACCCAAAAATATTCTTAACATCCTTCTAAAGTTCTAAACCTCGGAGATCTAGGCGAAGTTCTGTCCATAACGCTAGCCTACGAAAACCTTTTAGGTAAGCTCTTCCCGAGCCTTTCTTTTCAGTTATTTAGTTATTATATATGTATAGATTATTTTACTATGCCGTTATAATGCAAAAATTTATATATAGATTAATTTACTATGCCGTTATAATGCCAAAATTTATATATAGATTATTTTACTATGCCGTTATAATGCAAAAATTTATATATAGATTAATTTACTATGCCGTTATAATTTATATATAGATTATTTTACTATGCCGTTATAATGCCAAAATTTATATATAGATTATTTTAGTACGACGTTATAATGCCAAAAGTTATATGTAGATTATTTTACTATGCCGTTATAATACCAAAAATTTATATATAGATTATTTTACTATAATGCCAAATTATTATATGGATTATGTTACCATGCCATTATAATTCCAAAATTTATATAGATTACTTTACTATGCCATTAAAATGCTAAAATTTATATATGGATTATTTTACCATGTCGTCATATTTTACAAATGCCAAAATTGAAATATGAACTATTTTTTTATGTATCCTCATAATAGTAAACTTATATAGGCTATGGTCATACTTTGGACTATTTGGACTTTTATTATATGACCTTATTCCCTATTATTATGGATTGATACTATGACCTGGACATTTCCATATGACCATGACCATGACCACGACTTTTAGACCAGGATCTTGCCATGGACAATTATAGTATGACCATACGCCTGGACATAAAATAAGCACTAAAACAGGAAAAATGGGATAATAACAATATTAAGCTAACATTTCATAATGTAGATTTTATGTAAGTTAATAGTTTGTGTTTTTACCAGGAAGCTAACAATTTCGGTTGTTTTATCAAGACGCAAGGTAAGTAGAATCCTCATCTACAATACAAGTATTTTATGTGTCTTATGTGCATTTATATGCTTTATATGTTAATCTGTCATATTGTTCTTATGCATAAGTTATTTTCAAGAATGTTATATTATGCATAAGCACGCTTAATGTTCACAGACAAGTTATTGAAAACGTTAAAGTAGAGGTGCTGCTTGGGAGACCTAAGTCCCAAAAATGTAAGGAGGGAGATGTACGTCCCTATATGATGAATGTTTATGCGGGAAATTCCCTATTATCATGTTTATGTTCAGGTGGGAATGTGATTCCCTATGTAATGCCGGCAGCAGCATCCTCTAGGGCCCAAAAGAAAGGAAAGTGAAAGAAAGAGAATACATAGCATGTTGCACGTTTATTTTAATGCATATGAGGTAGTTATTCTGCTTACTGAGCCTTAGCTCATCAGTTAATGTTTTGTATTGTAGGTAAGAGGCCCCAAATATAAATCGTTGATGAGTATACGTGGAGCCAACATGACTGTACATATGGGGCTGACCTGAAGGGAGTGGAGTTCTGCTATGCTATTTTATAAATAAACAAGAAACTTGGTTTTATTATATTTCATTAAAAGTATTTTGTGAACTTTATCATTTACTTAAAGCTTTAAAAGTATTTCATGAACTTTGTAATTTACATAAAGCTTTTCAATTTATCAGTTGGATACATTTTCATTTCTACGTTAAGGTGTAGTAACGCCACGAAAATGATTTATAAAAGTATTAAGATTTGTATGTAAGATAAAGTTTTTATTTAGTTGTGAGTATTGTGTGGTTTGAGGTTATAAACATTATTTATGTATTGTTTAATAAAGTTTTTGTAAATTCAGAATTTCAGTATTGTCGTATTTAGGTTAAAATTTGTTTTACACTATATATGTATGTTAAGAAAGGAGGTCGTTACACATGTCAAGCACTTAGCCACGTATTCCACTACATCTCTTCATCCCTGACCACCAATACAAGGATCTCACTTTCTGATACATCTTCGTGGTGCCTGGATGCAAAGAGTAAGGTGTAGTATGAGATTCATCCATAATCTCTCACCTCATAGCAGTGTCTAACGGAATACATATCCTCCCCTTGTACCACAGTAAGCCTAAATCAGACACTGTATAATATCTGGATGCTCTAGCCAAAACATCCTCTCTGATTCTTATCAGCTGTGGATCACCCATCTAACCCTCATTGATTATCTCCAACAGTGTAGACTGTAGCGTAATATTGGCCAACTAGCCCACCAGCAACTCTATACCTGCTTTGGTCGTATCATCTGCTAACTCTCTAGCTATTAGCCTCGCACACAAATCTTCCCCGGACCCTTCCGGCTTAATGCATTAGCTACCACGTTGACTTTTCCTGGATGATACAAAATCTCACAATCATAATCTTTTTCTAACTCCAACCAACTCCTTTGTCTCATATTCAAATCTTTTTGTGTGAAGAAGTATTTCAGGCTCTTGTGGTCTATATAGATCTCACACTTCACCCCATAAAGATAATGCCTCCATATCTTTAAAGCAAAGACCACAGCTGCCAACTCCAAATCATGGATGGGATATCTCTTTTCTGACTACATCAGAACACAGCCCAAACCTTGATGCGAAGCATCGCAATAAACTGCAAACTTCTCCTGATTTGTTGGAAGACTCAGAACTGGAGGTGTAATCAATCTCTGCTTCAGTTCCTGGAAACTGTTCTCACATTTTTCTGACCACACAAATTTTTTATTCTTGCATGTCAGCTCAATCAATGCAGTAGCAATCTTTGATAACCCTTCCACGAAATGCCTATAATAACCTGACAATCCAAGGAAACTTCTACCCTCAAAAGCATTCTTTGGCCTTGGTCAATCTCTGACTGCCTCAATCTTTGCTGGATCTACCTTAATCCCCTCCTTACTGAAAATGTGCCCAAGAAAAGATACCTGAGATAACTAGAATTCACATTTCTTGAACTTTGCAAATAGTCTGTGCTCCCTCAGTCTCTGTAGAACCAACCTCAAATGTTGCTCATGCTTTGACTCTAATCGAGAATAAACCAGGATGTCATTAATGAAGACAATCACAAACTGGTCCAGATAATCCTTGAACACTCTGTTCATCATATCCATAAAAGCAGCAAGGGCATTAGTCAATCCAAAAGACATGACTAAAAACTCATAATGCCCATACATGGTGCGAAAAGCAGTCTTCGGTATGTCTCCCTCCTTGACCCTCAACTGATGACAACCAGAATGAAGGTCGATCTTTGAGAACACTTTCTTACCTTGCAACTGATCAAACAAATCATCTATCCTTGGAAAATGATACTTGTTCTTAATTACTGAGGGAGAAGCCTCATCTTCTGCTTGTGTCAACGTGAACACTCGAGCTGGGGCCGAGCTGTCCACTTTCTTGGGTTCTTCTTTTCTTGCCTTAGGGAAATCCTTCTTAAGATGACCCACTGCTCCACATGAGAAGCAAGCCTTTGCCCGACACTCTCCCAAATGATGCCTCTTACATCTAGGGCATTCAGGACGAGTCTTCTAGGATTCACTACCACCTTGATGACCCATAGAAACACCACAGGGCCACCTATCTGAACCTGGAACTGGGAAGGTGTCTAGAACCTTCCTCTTCTGATCACTGGAGCCTCCGCCCCTACCAAAACCCTCAAATGGAGGACCTGCCCTCTTGAACTCCTTTTTGGCTGCATTATCTCGCCAGATCTTGTTCTCTGCACTCTCAGCTATGAGTGCCTTCTCGACCACCTGTGCATAGGTAGTAACCCCTGCCACAATAGTAATGCAAACATCTCGAGCTAATCTAGGTTGTATCCCCTGGAGAAACCTCTCCCTTCTGGTCCCATCAGTGGGCACCAGCTCCATGGAAAATTTTGCCAATCGATCAAACTTCAGAGCATACTCAGTCACTGACAAACCCCCTTGAAGTAACCTAATGAACTCCTCAGCCTTTGCCGCCCTGATGGCATCATTATAATATTTCTCGTTGAACAGAGTCTGAAACTCTTCCCAACTTAGGGCATTGATGTTTCTGGTCTAGGATATAACTTCCCACCAAATTCGGACATCCTCCCGAAACATATATTTGGCACAAGCCACCCTATCATTGCCAGTCACCCTCATGAAGTCCATTGTTCAACTTTGGCAGGATCTGCGTTGCCTTCAAAAACTGGAGGTTGCTACTTTTTGAACCTTTCATAAAGAGGCTCCCATTTATTACCAACCTCAGGCAGCTGCTCAGCTACTGGCACCGATACAGGAGGTGCCTCAGATACACTGGCTACTGCAGGAACCAATTGTTGTCTCAGGAGGCAGAGTTCTTCTCCTTGTCTCAACACTGTAGCCTGCAAATCGCTAAATAACTGCTACCAGTTTGCAAGAGCTGGCTGTGGAATCTGTGCCTGGTCATTCTCTTGACCTTGATCATTATTACTCTGGCCTTGATCACTCTGGCCAGCTGATGTATTTATCTGTCCTAGATTCATTCTTATCAACTTATACCCTGCTGAAACAATAGTCAATATGGCCAGTCAGGTAGTGATAACTAAACCTCTTGCCGCCTTACGGTCTAAGAACAAGAAGATAACTATCATATTCCATAGTCATACAAATACACAAATAGATACATGATTATAGCATGTAGCACTTAGCATGTATCACATATTAGTTCCCAATCAACAATACTAATGAGTATCTTTGAGCAATTTTAGTACTATTTAGCACACGGTTGTTGAAGATGCAGTATTTAGGGCACAGTCTTAAGATGGTGTCTCATGTAACCAGGTAAAGTATTTATACTATATTAAAGCAGTTATACATATAACTACATAAATAGTTACCAAACCATGAGTCGAGCTTGTCTTCAGTGGTGAGTGTACATGCCCAGCAAGTCTATAGGAGCCCTAAACCTTGGCACACTCTAATACCAACTTGTAATGCCCTGGTTACCCCAAGATAGTTACGTTGAACTTTGAACCATGAATTTAACTCGCTAATCGAGTTCTTTGGTTTAAAATGTGCTTCTAGGTGTTATTAATAGGTTAAGGTGGAAAACCAATCAAAAAGGAAAGGATATATTTTATTTAAAACATAAAACTGTTCATGGGCCAATAAAAAAACGTTTACAGGTTATTTACAATGCAAAATGGTCATTACAGTCTGAAATTACAACCCGCCGAATCTAAGCGGCCAAAATAGGGTAAACCCCCTAGTTCCCTTGAGAACTCCTTGGCCGAGGTGGTCAAGCGGCCGCATATGTACACATCACCACCTAAGCTCTCCACTGAAGGCTGGGTGAGCTTTTCTTTCCCTTTACCTGCACCACATAGCACCCATGAGCCAAAGCCCAGCAAGAAAACTCAATACTGCTTGAATATAATATCAAACGATGATCATAATAATCATCCAGGAGTTTTAGTCAAAAATATAGGAGTGACAGTTGTAAAGTCACTAAGGTGGATTCTGTTCCCTTTACCAATAAGTGATCATTTCACTAGCTTAAATGAGATAGGTATCTGATGAAATAGTCACCAGGATAAACCTACAGAGTGACCATAGAGTCACAACTGTGGAATTCTGTTCCCTTGGCCATGTGACAAACAGTCACCTAGGCCTATGGCCCTGACTCTGAATAACTAGTCATAGACTAGTCAAGCGCTTATAATTTTCATTGAACTTAGGGTTGGTCCATCATCAATGTAACGCCCTACTGCCTTAGAGACGTTACTAAGTGAGGTTATAATGTGCAATCAAGGTTTTAGGACAAAAGCATAATAAAACCATAATCAGAGTCAGAAATTTGAAAATAAACCTTTCATTGAAAATTATAAAGCGTTTAACATTTGGGATCCCAAAAACATTGTTTAGAAATATTTACAATTTAAAATATAACTAGAATCGACTAAACGACAAAATTTAAGTTTAGTACATCCATTCCTCAAAGGGACCCCTGGCCGTGGCAGCTAGGCAAACCAAACATGTACGCGCTGCTCATCATGCTCACCATACTCAAGGTTGATCGACTTTCCCTTTGCCTTTACCTTCACCATAGAGCACCCATGAGCCAAAGCCCAGCAAGAAAACCCTTACAAGTAGATAATATATGCATATCAAACATTTAACATAAAATTAAGACATCATCAGGCAATATAGGTACGACCATGCCATCCCAGGCGCTTTACTAGGTCCTGGGTTCGCGGTCTATACCCTAAGGATATCCCAAGTATCCCTTGGGGTCTCGCCCTGGCAACTCGCACTCCGTGTGCTAAATGCTGCTCCCGACCCCTTGCCATTCTCGGCCTTCGCCACTCCTGGCCATCGTCGTTCATTCATTTATATGTACACATAATATACTAAACATACACTTAAACACATACAAATTCAATCAAAGGGCCACGCCCTGCAACACAGTCATATAGGGTCATGCCCTACAACTCAGGCTCTATGGAAATAGTAGTTTTCTTATCTGCTTCTCAAGCTTTTCAACCACCGATGTCCTGAGCATAGTTCCCTAGTCCGAGCCTCGCTGAAACCCTAGTCACAACGCATTAACAATATCCACCCATCAAGTTCTTATCCATTAAATAGCTTTGGGTCATAATTCTAATCTTCGGAACGCTAAATTTTATCAATCTGAGTGAGAAAATCCATCTCGAGCCATAAGTATTGAATTCCCGAGCCTAACACCTCTCTAGAACCGAAAAATACACTAAGTGTCGCGGCCCTAGGGACTCGTGGCGCGGCCCCCAGCTCAACCCGAGGCCCTGCCTCAAATTAGCCTACACGCGCTGCGACCCTTCTTGAAGGGCGCCGCGGTGCTCCTTCAATTCCAGACGCCCCATGTTCTAAGGGGTCGCGGCTCAGCAAGAACAGCGTCGCGGCCCGACCCCTCGAGCCTAGAAAAACTCAGCATTTTCACCTCAAAAACCAATCCAATTAACCCCAGAATCATGCCAACAATCCAAACATATCATCACAGAGGTTATACTATAGATTCAGCAACAAAACCCAACAAGAACTCAAGCCAAAAACCTTATCAAACTCAAAGTCAATCCTTCACCCAACACTCATGCATACTAAAGAAAAACCAACAGTTACTCAATATAATTTATTGAAATTAAAGCTTACCTTAAGTTGGAGTGAATCCCTAAATAAATTCTCTAAGCTCCAAGCCTCTACCTCCCAAAATCCCAGCTGAATTTCCTTAGTCTTTGAGTAATTCTCCAAGGTTTTCCCCAAGCTTCCAAAGGAGAGAAGACAAAAGAGAGATAGAGAAGGAGACAAGGTCGGTTTAGAGCTTTCTATGGGTACCAAAAACATCCCCAAGGGAAAAATGGTAAATTTCCCCCATATTCATTTCTAAACATTCTAACCTCAAATATATCTCCAAATGTTTATTTCCATAACCCCATAAAACGTCTAATACCCGAAACTCCCCTCGACTCACCCTGAGGCAGATTTTCAACCCCGTTGTGACTTTCGAGCTAACAACTCCCTAGAATTGTCTCGGATCGTGCAACACAGATATATCACAATTATCATATTTATACCTCAACGAGCTAAAATAACAATCATGCCCCTAATAACCAGATGGGGCCCGCATGCATATTTAATTCACCTAAACATGCATCACTAATCACATATTCACACAAATTCACATATTATAACAATAGTTCACTTATTGCCCTCCAGGCACAGTAATCAAGGCCCTAAGCCTTATTAGAAAATTTGGGTTGTTACAACTATCCCCTCCTTACAGAAACTTCATACTCGAAATTACCCGAAGAACTCGGGGTACCGCTCTTGCATCTCTGATTCTAGTTCCCATGTCGCCTCCTCGACCTTGCTATTCCTCAACAGCACTTTCACCAAGGCGATGGTCTTGCTTCGCAAGACTTTGTCCTTCCGGTCGAGAATCTGAACTAGCTCCTCCTCATAAGACAAATCCTGATCCAGCTCCAAATTCTCATAACTCAGAACATGTGTCAAATTAGATACATAGTTCCGAAGCATAGACACGTGAAACACATCATGAACCTCTGATAAGGCTGGAGGCATCGCCAATCTGTAAGCTACCACTCCAACCCGTTCCAGAATCTCGAAGGGGCCCACAAATCTAGGGCTTAGCTTTCCCCGAACACCAAACCGTTTCACTTCCCTCAAAGGCGAAACCCTAAGGAACACATGGTCACCAACTTGAAACTCCACGCTCCTGTGTTTCAGATCTGAATAACTCTTCTGGCAACTCTGGGTGGCGAGCATTCGAGCTCTAATCTTCTCAACTGTCTCATTGGTCCTCTGAATCATCTCAGGACCTAAGTACCTCCTCTCACCAGTCTCATCCCAATGGATAGGTGATCTGCATTTTCTCCCATATAGCATCTCATACGACGCCACTCTGATAGTCGCCTGATAACTGTTGTTGTACGAGAACTCAATGAAAGGAAGATACTTACTCAAAGATCCCCCAAAATCCAGCACACAGGCTCGTAGCATGTCCTCCAATATCTGAATCGTCCTCTCAGTCTGACCATCTGTCTGAGGATGATAAGCAGTACTAAACCGTAACTGTGTGCCCGTAGCCTTCTACAGACTTTCCCAGAACTTGGAAGTGAAGGTGGGGTCCCTGTCGGATACCATCGACCTTGGAGCCCCATGCAGTCGAACAATCTCATTCACATATAGCTCAGCATACTGCTCCACAGTATTAGTCATCCTGACTTGTAAAAAGTGGGTGGACTTGGTGTACCTATCCACAATCACCCACACCGAGTCATGCTGTCCCACGGCTTTTGACAAGCCAACCATGAAGTCCATGGAGATATCTTCCCACTTCCACTTCGGAATCCCTAGAGGCTATAGCAACCTTGCTGCCCTCTGATGTTCAGCCTTGACCTGCTGACAAGTTAAGCACTTGGCCACATAATCTACCACATCCCTCTTCATGCCCGACCACCAATACAAAACTCTCAGATCCTGGTACATCTTTGTCTTACCCGGATGCAAGGAATAGGGAGTGGTATGCAGTTCATCTAAGATCTCCCACCGGATATCTGAATCCATCGGAACATAGATCCGACCCTTACACTTCAGTAACCCCATCTCTGAGATAGAGAAGTCCTTAGCCGCTCCGGCTAAGACATTCTCCCTGTAACCCCTCAACTGGAAATCATTCCCCTGTGCCTCCTTGATTCTCTCAAGGAGCGTAGACTGAAGAGTGATGTTGGCTAACCGACCAACCACCAACTCTATACCCGCTCTAGTCATCTCCTTAGCTAGCTTATCAGATATTTGTCTCGAACTGAACAGTTGTTCTGGGCCTTTCCGACTCAATGCATCAGCAACTACATTAGCCTTCCCAGGATGGTATAGGATGTCACAATCATAATCCTTAACCAACTCCAGCCACTGTCTCTGACGCATATTCAGATCCTTCTGAGTAAAGAAGTACTTCAAACTCTTAGGGTTGGTGTATATCTCGCACTTCTCACCATATAGATAATGTCTCCAAATCTTAAGTGCGTATACCACCGCTGCTAATTCTAGATCATGCGTGGGATATCTCTGCTCATACTCCTTTAACTGTCTCGATGCGTAGTCTATCACCTCTCCAGCTTGCATCAACACACACCCTAAACCCTGTCTGGAAGCATCACAATAAATCACGAACTTCTCATTGTCCGTCGGCAAACTCAACACTGGCACTATGATCAGTCGCCGCTTCAACTCTTTGAAACTGTTCTCACATCTGTCTGTCCAAACATACTTTGTCTTCTTCTTTGTCAATTCTATCAATGGTGTGGCTATTCTGGAGAACCCCTCAACAAACCGTCGACAATACCCTTGCCTCATATGTTCGCACTAAATCTGGCGCAAACTTTGCCAATCGGTCAAATTTCATAGCATAATCTGTCACGGTCATCCGATTCTGAGTCAAGTTGATAAACTCATCAACCTTCACAGCTCAGACTACAACACTATAATACTTCTCGTTGAAAATGTTTCGGAACTCTTCCCTGGTCATAACTGTCACATTTCTCCTCTGAACTACAACATCCCACCAGATGCGGGCATCCTCTCTGAACATGTAGCTTGCATAAGCTACCCTCTCGTTCCCCTCAACCCTCATAAAATCGAGAATAGAGAAAATCATATTCATCCACTGCTCTGCCCACAGTGGGTCTGGTCCACCCTCTCATACAATAACCTGCTGAATTGGAAACCCAGTGACCTATGGAGGGGCCTATTTCCTCAACTGTAGGAGCTCTTCTTTTGTTCATTGTAGTCTTGCTTCCATTTCAGCAAACATCTGCTGCCAATTTTGTGGGGCAAGTGGAGGGTCCTGACCCTGGTTATCATCCCCGGCCCGACTGCCATGGAGTCTAGATGATTGTCGAGGCATCTCAACAAATATGCCTGCAATCAATGACGCCGCTCATCAAGCACGATAATAGCATTCAAAACCACCTCCCAATTACATCAGTGAACCATAAGCTGTAATCCACATAACACACAGATAACATATAACACACAACGGGCCATGCCCTAACATCATGCATATGTTAAATCATTCATCATGCTCTATATGGAATAAACAGGCAAACAGAGCATTTAAGCACATAATCAGACATACAATTCAATTATTACCAACCAACCCTGAGTCGAGGTTTACACTGACAGCGAGCGTACATGTTCGGTCATTCTCCAGAACCATAAACCTTGGCTCGCTCTGATACCAAGTTGTAATGCCCTACTGCCTTAAAGCTGTTACTAAGTGAGGTTATAATGTGCAATTAACTCGCTAATCGATGTTTTAGGACAAAATTGTAATAAAACCATAATCAGATAAATTTGAAAAAAAACCTTTCACTGAAAATTATAAAGCGTTTAACATTTAGGATCCCAAAAATATTGTTTAGAAATATTTACAATTCAAAATATAACCAGAGTCGACTAAACGACAAAATTTAAGTTTAGTACAACCATTCCCCAAAGGTACCCCTGGTCGTGGCAGCCAAGCAGACCAGACATGTACGCGCCGCTCATCATGCTCACCATACTCAAGGTTGATTGACTTTCCCCATAGAGCAACCATGAGCCGAAGCCTAGCAAGAAAACTGTCACAAGCAGATAATATATGTATATCAAACATTTAACATAAAATTCAGCCATCATCAGGCTATATACGTACGGCGATGCCGTCCCAGGTGCTTTACCAGGCCCTGGGTCAGTGGTCTATACCGTAAGGATATCCTAGGTATCCCTTGGGGTCTCGCCCTGGAAACTCACACTCTGCGTGCTAAACGCGGCTCCTGGCCCCTTGCCGTTCTCGGCCTTCGTCGTTCTCGGCCATCGCCGTTCATTCATTTATATGTACACATAATATAACTAAATAGATACTTAAACACATACAAATTCAATCAAAGGGCCAGGCCCTGCAACACAGTCATATAGGGTCGAGCCCTGCAACTCAAGCTCTATGGGAACAATAGTTTTCTTACCTGCTTCTCGAGTTTTCCAAGCACTGATGTCCCGAGCACAGTTCCCTAGTCCGAGCCTCACCGAAACCTTAGTCACAACGCATTAACAATATCCACCCATCAACTTCTTATCCATTAAATAGCTTTGGGTCATAATTATATTCTCTGGAACGCTGAATTTTATCAATCTAGGTGATAAAATCCATCCCGAGCCTTAACTATTGAATTCGCGAGCCTAAAACCTCTCTAGAACCCAAAAATGCACTAAGTGTCACGGCCCTAGGGACTCATGTCGCGACCCCCAGCTCAACCCGAGGCTCTACCTCAAATTAGCCTACAAGCGCCGCGACCCTTCCTAAAGGGCGCCGCGGCACGCCTTCAATTCCAGACGCCCCATGTTCTAAGGGGCCGCGGCTCAGCAAGAACAGCAATGCGGTCCGACCACTCGAACCCAGAAAAGCTCACCATTTTCACCTCAAAAACCAATCCAATTAACCCCATAATCAAGCCAACAATCCAAACTTATCATCACAGAGGTTATACTATAGATTTAGCAACAAAACCCAACAAGAACTCAAGCAAAAATCCTTATCAAACTCAAAGTCAATCCTTCACCCAACACACATGCATACTCAAGAAAAACCAGCAATTACTCAATATAATTTACTAAAATTAAAGCTTACCTTAAGCTGGAGTGAATCCCTAAATCAATTCTCTAAGATCCAAGCCTCTACCTCCTAAAATCCCAGCTGAATTTCCTTAGTCTTTGAGTAATTCTCCAAGATTTTCCCCAAGCTTCCAAAGAAGAGAAGACAAAAGAGAGATAGAGAAGGAGACAGGGTCGGTTTAGAGCTTTCTGTGGGTTTCCCGTATTTTTTTTATATAACTTAAGTCTATAAGGTTACCTCAAGGCTCAGGGTACCAAAAATGTTCCCGATGGCAAAATGGTAAATTTCCCCCATATTCCTTTCTAAACATTCTAACCTCAATTTTTTCTCCAAATGTTTATTTCCATAACCCAATAACCCCATAAAACGTCTAATACCTGAAACTCCCCTCGACTCACCCTGAGGCGGATTTTCAACTCCGTTGTGACTTTCCAACTAACCGCTCCCTAGAACTGTCTCGGATCGTGCAACACAGATATATCACAATTATCATATTTATACCCTCAACGGGCTAAAAACACAATCATGCCCCTAATAACCAGACAGGGCCCACATGCATATTTAATTCACCTAAACATGCATCACTAATCACATATTCACACAAATTCACATATTTTAACAATAATTCACTTATTGCCCTCCAGGCACGCTAATCAAGGCCCTAAGCCTTATTAGCAAATTTGGGTCGTTACAATCAATACCCCATATGAGTCATTCAATGCTGATGTCGATTAGATATAATCTTTTATCAGCTCTGCGTTCACAACGCTTATGCCGTTTCTGACTCTTAGGTCAGTAACACGCGGCCCAGTGCCAAGCATTTAATATGCCATCAATGTCCACATTTAACAACCAACATGCCTCATTAATAACCACGCATGCCACATATAAGGCGCAGTTTTCTTACCTCTGGTTCGAGCAAGCATTAACAAAAGAACGACCCTTGAGAACGATCTGTCTTTTAGTTCCTTAGCGGTTACCTGGTCATAACCAATTATGGGATTCCATCAATAAAATGAATAATAAAAGGTTCCCGAACCAAGCCCTAGCCTCCGAGACATTGAATCCTACTAAACTGGGTAGTAGGAACGATCCCAAGGCCTAAGATTTGAGTTCCCATGATCAAAACACTTACTTGCCCACAAAACCCCACAAGCGCCACGACCCGCCTCCCCAAGCGCCGCGACCCTTAGCAAAAACAGAGGCATCCACCTCAAGCACCTGCCCCAAGCATCGCGGCCCTCAAGCCCTTCAGCACCACCCTTCCTCTTCGATGAACTTGGGTCGCGGCGCTCTAGAACAGTGTCGCGGCCCCACCAGAAACTCAGCCAAAACCTCTGTTTTCTTTCCTTCGAACTCATTCTAAGACCTCATTAAAACTCCCCCAACATCACCAAGTAAAGCCACCAATTGTTGCTATAGCTTACCCACCATACAAGCATCAAAACCCAAGTGAATTTCCTCAAAAGCTTCCATTAATTCTCAACTAAACAATTTAAATTTCTCAACTAAAACCAATAGAAAAACAGAGTATAACTAAGGTTTCATGGATGAATTCTTACCTCAAGCTGGATTTATGTCCTCTTCAATGGATGAACTAAAATCCTAAGCTCCAAACTTTCATTCACTAGCTTAGTTCTTCAAATTGAGATCAAAAACTCCAAAGGAGAAAGGAGAAAGGTGATGAACGTGAGAAGGGAAACTTGCTCTGTTTTTATTTCAACTCTTTCTACAGCATACTAGAATCCCATATAACCCTTGCCAAATGACCATATTGCCCCTAGGTTAAATAAAACTCTATAAAGGCTAGTAAGGGCAAAAGTGTCATTTATCCTCTAAACCCGCTAATCATAATTAACGCTCTCCAATTCCCGTTATACTCGATTTCCTCAAATACCAATACTTCATATCCCATTACCCTTTAATTCCCGGCAACACTCTAATCACCAAATTACCCCGAGACTCACCCCGAGCCCCGAGCTTAAGCCTGTTATGACCAAACCGATAGGTTAAATTCAAAGATCGTCTCAAGCTGAACCACTCGAACAAATCCACATTATAATGTGGCATCAACAATTAATCACAAACATGCACCAAGATATACAATTATGCTCTCAATGGGCCAAATCACCAAAATACTCTTCTAATCAAATATGGACCCACATGCATGCATTTAACATCATATTATAATGTAATTCATACATAAACAAGCATATAATTATTTAATGGCATAATAAAACAATTATGGCCCTCCCGGCCAACTAATCCAGCCATTAAACCGCATTAGGGATTTCAGGGCATTACAAATATTGTAGTCCATTTTATATTTTATGTTTCCTGTCTAATGTTTTCTGTTTTATGTTTTAGTAGTTTTTCCTTACTAGGCATTAGGCTCATTTCTTTTTACTTAGATTGTGCAGAAAATGAACGTGGAAGGCAGGACAGATCTGAGCTGGCTTTGACATGTGTATTGAGCGAGGAACTAAAGGAATTAATCGATGGGATCGATTGGGGATGATGATGATATTTAGAGTCTTTTAATTATGTCTTTGTGATTTCTACACTTAGTATTTTGAAATATCTTAAAGATTTTGTTCTATTTATTATTTTTATGTATGAACAATGAGATTCCGTACTTTTGGATTTTCTATAATAAAGTTTGATTATTTTATGTATAAATCTAAAACATAGTAGTTATATCTTATTAGTTTTTAATGTTTGAGGTCTTTAAATTAGTTGGGTCTTTACACCCTTAGTGCTTGCGAGGCGGCCTTGCGCGAGGCCCTGAAGGGCGTGAGACGGGATGGTGCAAGGCCCTTGCGCAAGGACCTAAAGGGCGCGAGACGAGATGGTGTGAGGCCCTCGCACGAGCCACTAAGGGCGCGAGACGGGGGGCGCGAGGCCCTTGGTGCCCGCAAGGTAGCCTTGCGTGATGTGCGTGTTGTGCGAGGTCACATCCCCTTGCTCCCATCCAGGTCTAGTACTTTGAGGGACACGATGTGATGGTCCCTTATTTGTGGGGCGATTTGGCATTCACAAGGAGTGTTGTGTCGAATGTTTTCATGGCTATTTCTTTAAACTAAATTAGATTAAGCCATTTGAGGTTTTTTCCCTCTTTTGCATTCCTATGCCTCAATAATTTACTTCGTATGGTTGCATAACACCCAAATTAACACTAAGGGACATTTTGTGATACTGGATATATATTTCCACTTCCAAAAGAAAAATAAGCCAATAATAAACATTCCTAAGCCAATAATACACATTTTAGAAATGAGAGAAGTTGAATAAATCTATATAACTATGTATATTAAGTATAGTAAATATAGTAAGTTTTAATAAGCATATATGATCAATTTCTTTTTACGCTAATACCTTGATCATTTTAGTATTATCGTTTTTACTTTAACAAAATTAATCATGTATTAATTTGATTAAGGATAATTATTAATTTAAATATATATTTTTTTATTAATAGACTTTTTTTTAATATATATATATATATAGATAAATGGATACATATTTGTTTTTTTAAAGATATACATGGTGCCTTTTAGCAGTAATTAGAGCATGAGTAGAAACAAAATCATGAAGTCTAAATAGTTATCCATGAATATGTTGAATATTTAATTCAATGATTGACTAATATGAATATAATAATTTATATATAAATTCATTACTTTAGGTGAGATATATATGACTAGGTGGCTGGAGTGAAGACAAACTATTAATGAGATGGAAAGGTGTTGCACAAGCCACAATATATTTGTGCATATTTTAACAGCTAGAATCAATTATTGATGTGCTAAGATCATACACGTTGTCAAATATGCCAAAGTATCAATGATTAACATCAATATTAATATGCAGAAATTATAGAAATTTTGAGAATATAAATTATGATTTTCACACATTCTAAATTTTAATCAAGCAATATCTAGAGGGGTCACATTGCACAAAGCGCATTCATATCTAAAAGTTGTATAGCATTACTATAACAATTTATACTTTTACTTTTAACGACTTCATACTCCATATCATATCTTACACCTAGATATAAGATATTGAAAATTAAAAAGAGTCTTTAATGTCTTAGGAGAGAATTGTTAGTAATTAAATATATGGATAGACATTAAAAAGAGAGTGGGTGGGGCTCGACTCACTATTCGGCTCACATATGATGTTTCCTAGTAAGAGACATGGCAGGTTAGGAGTTTTATAACTTAATATATAAAAATATAGCTAACTTTAAGAAAATTAACTTTCGAAAATCAATAACTAATATGGTATTCTCAAAATGTCACCAAAAAAATACAACTTAAAGGTGAAAAAAGCATATGATTTAATTACGAGCTTTATCTATTTATATGAGAAACACAAAGCCACATATATGATTAAAAAAATCATAAAAACGTTAACAATTAACAACTCCCTTAAAAAAGAGTTAAATGGCAAATAAATCCATATACCATGTAATTTCAACAATATTTTGTCTATATATTATTGTTGACGCAATTTTTCACCAACATTTAATTAAGAAATCTAAAAATAGAGATATTAGACTTTTGTTAAACTATAATTGAATAAATAAAAAAAGTATTCAGATCACTCACACGTTTTACGTGGTTTAGTGGTTAATATCACCTAGTCTATGAGTCACTTTTATTAAATGTTTGTTTCTCACCGTGAAATTGTCTGTCACAATTCACCAGAGTTTTGGTATACAAAATGTTTTCTCTCTTTCTGTCCATTCTCCCTTGTATTTATAGGGAATTCTGTCTGGATAGTTTTGTGTAACCGTGCATAAATATGATAACATACATTTTTGGGTAACATCTCATTTACACAAATACATTAATGTCTATTGATTCTATACCCCCAATATCGGGTAATAAATACATAATAATATCTGAGCATTAATGAGTGTATCAGGAATCTCCGAGTCTTTTGGGATCTTTCATTGTGCTTCATGATCAGGCTTCCGCAAGTTGAACACTTACTTCGATTTGGATGTCGACGAACTAACCTAAACTGACATGGGGCACGTTCAGAGTTTCACAAAGGTGATCTGGCCATTGCGCAACTCGAACTAAGTGGTTGGACCAAGAGGCGATCTGGAGACTATCAGGTTGTCATAAGATGTCAATTTTGACTCAAACTGCTTACTCCAGAGTTAGATAGATGTTCTATCTGTACGCTTTCTTCATATGCTTGTCTGCCAGCTGTACCTCGTGCTGGGCAATTCAGTTTGTATTTATTTTAAGGTACAACATTTGCCTCCCAAGCTCATGCTCGTACATGACGTCACTTCTGACATTTGTTTTGTGAAAACGTGCCTACCCACTCACTCGAGTGCAAGACACATGTCGGTCTGTAATAGGCGCATGTTCGGGTTTCGAGTGTTGTGACAACTATCTTGTCAACTTTTTTTCTCCACTTGGTTTATTTAACCCAGACTCTTGGATCTCGAACTGATCTAATCGTGTTGCCTAAATCATCTCCTGAAGTTTTCGTATAAATAGGAGAACCAGACTTGAACCTTACCGCATTTGCATTCAAAAAATTTCCTCTTCTTTCTTCTCAAAAATACTTTCAGAGCTTTCTGCGTTCCCTCATTTTCTAGAGGCTTCCATGTTATTACTGTTGGATTAGCTTATACAGGATCTTTATTTATTTTCATGTATATCTAATATTAAACAAATTAATACGAGAAAGCCTAAAGCATGTTTCTAAAATTGAATTCAAAGAGAAACCAAGAATAGAATACTTACAGTATACGCAGCGGAATTAAGAGTCCTTCCTTCAGTTTCTCTAACTCTTGTATCCTCTCTGTCGCAGAGTATTAACAAGAAACTGAACCGATCTTCTATTTTCTTCAAAATCTTCCAATGTATCCTTAGAACCACCTAGAATAGTGTGGGCATTTCTCAACACATGAGATAGATATAGAGAGAAGAAGAGAAAATAACAAAGTGGCTTAGAAAAAGACTTGTGTTTAGAGAGAATCTAAAACTATCAGAAAATCTGACTTGTGACTTATCAAACTTATGTTTTGACTTCTCTCTAAGCACTCCTTTTATAGACTCAATTAGGCCATTTAATTTAATTAAAAAATAAATAAAATAATAGTCATTTTGAAGCCCTAGGTCGAAATTATCATGGGCTATAGACCCGTGAAATTTCTCATTTGATTATAAGCCTATTGGACTTAAAATCAAGACCTGTATTATTTTCTATTGATTTAATTAATTAAATAATTATTTAAATCCTTTATCAAATTAATTATTTATAATTTGAACCTTGATTTAAACTTATTTATTAATTTAGATACCAATTTATCTTAATTAATAAATCTGCCATAATTTCTCTTTTCTTCTCAAAATTACACAACTCAGTGAAACTATCCAAAATTGACCAGGTCAACTTTGATAATTTTAATTGATGATTAAATCAATTAATTGAGACTATCTAGATGATTTTATCCAAGGTACAATGGGGACCATGGGCCTATGAAATCAAGCTCCAATAAGTTATCATAAATCTAACAAATAAATTTACTAGCTTATTAATTCCTCGTGACTCCACTATAGACTTGGAATTGCACTCTTGAATTCATAGAGCGCTCTATAACAAATATAGATACGTTATTAATTATCCAGTGTCACTCAATCCTCTATAGATGGTCTACAATGAGATAGGACTAAAATATCGTTTTACCCCTCATTATATTTTATCCTTAAAACACTTAGTTCCTTGTAAATGATATTTCTGTAAACTAATTTAATTACTGAAATGAGATCTCTATCATTTAACACCTTAAACCAAACTAAAAGGAAACCATCGTTTCACTTCTTCATCAGAAGCTATAGATATTCATATATATGATCGACACTCCCACCCAATTATACTACCGAGTTCCCAAGATGTAAGTATGGGCTAGTCCGTAGGGTAAGCTGGTAACGAACAAGTCAAAGAACTCAAATAATACAATCAGTTAGAATACTAACCACTCAGAATTGAGATTGAATTGACCTATGGTCAACTATATGATATGACTAGAATAGATAATAACGGTATGTTTACTTATCTTATCAACTGTCAATATCGGTCATGTCCGATGTAACAAATACATCCGATCTTATCTACTTTGCTAATGTTCTGGAATGAACATAACACTGTAATGTGTAAGTAGATCATATCATAGATTGGCAAGTCAGTGTAAATCATGTGCACTGACTAATCTTAGGACTAACTTATTTTGAACAAATAATCATATTTATATTCTACTGTGATTACGTCACTATAAATAAGATTAGCTATATGCTCGGGATTTAATAGAAGTTTATATTAAACAAATAATTTAATAGAAGTTTATATTAAACAAATAATCATGAAAATAAAAATGTGAGCAATGTGATTAACCAAGTCAAAAAATGATTTCTATTCTTTTATTGATAATAAAATGAGATTACAAAGAATTTGGGTTTTAATTAGGGCATAAAACCCCAACAATTACCTCAAGTGCTGCAATCATTTCCTCGATCGAAAAACCAAACTATAAGTATCTTTATATCCGATTTAAATTTCATCTTCTTATTTTTCAATATGTTTTATGAAAATTTCCAGTATATTTTCTTACTTTGGTTCTGTTTGAGTTTAGTATGGGTTTTTTGTTAGGCCAAAAATAATAGCACAAGGTCTGATTAGAAATAATGCACAAAAAGAATCAGGTGATTATCTGGGTTTTCTGGGTTTGAAAGATGATCTTGAGTATGTGAATTTAAAGGTTTGAGGGTTTTTAGGTTCAGTTCTTGGTAGCTTGAGGGTTACGGTTTCTCGAGTGGTTTTGCATTAAAATGGTTTCCAAAAAGGTATTGGGTCTGACATGTGAATCCTGAATTATCAGGGGTTTGCCGATGTTACAATGCGTGGTCACTGACTGCGCGTGCACACACGCAATGGCACTAGGGGAAATCTTAGCTCGTATATATCTTAGTTTGAATAGATCGAATCCAATCCCTTGGGATGCCATATATTTATCATCGTAGCAAGGTTTTGTCTTAGGTCGCCTCTAACAGGCCGCTTTGTTGCCAAGAGAGCTAAATTATGGCTAACGAAAAGAAGTTAGTAGCAAGATCTTCTTCCCAAAGTAAGAATAAGGGTAAGCAGATTGCATCCGAGACCTCTATTCTCTACTTCGGTCCAGTAGTGGATAGGAAGATCGTGGTTGACCCCAACTCCTTCTTTGAGGCTGAGCATCGAATCCCAGATAAAGACTCAGGGCAAGGTGCATAAAATTTTACTAAGTTACGGAATCGAGTTGGGGTCGGAGGTTCTAGTTGCCCAGCCTCCGCTGGAGGGAGAGCGGAGCTGCACTCTACTTCAGGATGACTTTGGGGCTTGATGTGATGAGCACCTGAAGGAAAGTGTCTTTCTTCCCTTCGACCAGTATTTCATAGATTTTTTAAATTACGTTGAACTAGCATCGTTACACTATGTACTTTAAATAGTGCCAGACTTGCTAATCAAGCCCCTTGGTTGAAAACATGTAACTAAGGTTAGTGACAAGGGTTGGGGTTGAAATTTTTGGTCAAAAGGAAATGTTGACTTTTCATTTAAAAGTTTAGTACATAAATGGGATCCCAAAATAATATAAATTGATGCTTAAAAGGGTTATTACAGTTCAAAAGTTACAACCAGTCGACCTAAGTGACAAAATGAGGGATACAACCCTAGTTCCTCCAAGATAACCCCAGCCGTGGTGGTCAAGTAGCCGCAAATGTACACACTTCCACTGAAGCACTCCATTTCATGGCTGGTCCAGCATTCATTTTCCCTAACCTGCACCACATAGCACCCGTGAGCCGAGACTCAGTAAGAAAACTTAAACACATGCATGAACAGTAAATACAGATTCCAGATGCATATTTAGCATGCCCAGCAATAATAAACTAATCATGCATGCATACAATTGTAAATAAATGACTACCGTGTCATAACAGGGCCCGCTGCCCTAGATAAAGGAATAATAAATCATATTGGGGTCCCAGCTCTCTAGGATATGGGACTAATGAGTCACCCTGGGGGTCCGTGCACTATCCTCTGTATAACTAGCCGTAGAGCTGGACCAACGTACCTAGCACCTTATTTTTCCTATATATAATGCGCTCTGGATTAGGCCTAACCATATCGAACAGTGCTCAACGCACTATTGTCACCCTTGAGTTATGAGCCAAGGCTTTTAGATCAGATAATGCGAACAAGCATGCATGTTTTAACAGTTGTCCCAAAATAGAGAATTTAGGCATACTTAATCAATTAATCACAGACATAATCATAATCATGTTCATTCTCAGGGGCCCGAGCCGTATTCATAATAATATTTTACAACCAGATAAACAGATAAACAATTACTAATAAGCATACTTCACATAATACAAGTATGCATACATATTGATCATATATCTCAACCACTAAATTACAAATACAATACGACCATATTCCTTAACTGGGTCGCGCCCTAACCACGCAGACAATCACATTTAACATGTACTAGGTGCAGTTTTCTTACCTTAGGTCCGAGTGCAATGTATAATAAGAACGACCCACGAGCACGATCCAGGTTTCGAGCCCCTATAGATAACCTCGTCAATAACGAGCACAATTATAGAATCACATCAATAACGAGCAAATAAAGTTTTCCAGACCAAGTCCTAGCCTCCAGGATGTCAAATTCTACTAAACTGGGTTGTAGGATCGATCCCAAGCCCTTAGGTTTGAGTTTCTGCACTCAAAACCTTCCCAGTGATCAAAAGCACTTCAAGTGTCGCGACCCAAGGCTAAAAAATTTCTACTCGCCTCAAGTCAGAGAGCCCAATGGCTCTGCTATGGACCACGCGTGCCAAACCGTGGCGCACCCCTACAAGCGTCGTGACTCAAAAGGGATTTCAGCACCTGCTTCTCCCTGCGTTCATGAGAGTGGTGGTGCCCCAAGAACAGGTCCGTGACTCATGATGAAAACCTAGAATTTTCCCTCGTTTCATCAAGCCAAATTTCATCAAAAACCTATCCTAACATAGCCAAATCCGAAAATTAAAGTTCCAAAACAACTCTGTACTTCAATACCCACAAAACGCAAGCCTACACTTGGCCAAAACCTCACCAAATCTCTAAATTCAGAACTGAGTTTCTAAACTCCAGAACTTAGCTAATACCAGAGAAAACACAGAGATTTAAGGCTTGAAATTGTTGCCTCTACTGCGCAAAACGATGTTGAGCTTTTCCCCAAGAAATCTCGAGCCTAAACTAGTTTCGATTCCTCCTAGATTGCGAGAAATTCACAATGAATTGAGAGAGGGAGAGAGTATGAATGAGAGAGAGAGAGAGAGATTATTGCTCCTTTGTTTTTCTATTTTGGTGTTTTGTGTGGTTAACTTAGGGTAAGTATCCTTAAGCAAATCCCGAGACTCGGGGTGCCAAAAACGTCCCGAGGGAAAAATGGCCAAACTCCCCGAAATTCCCTCCTAATCTCACTAACTCCGAATATATCCTCAAATATTTATTCCTTTACCTGATAACCCGATAATGTACTAGATACCCAAAATACCCCTTGACTCATCCCGAGTCAAGTATAGGTCCCGTTGTGACTTTCCCGTTAACTTGCTCCCTAGGATCGCCTCGTGCCGAGTAATCCAAATATATCCACATAATAATGTGGTATGACACATATATCACATATATGCACATATATTCAAATATATACCCATAACGGGCCAAATTACTAAAATAGCCCATTTAATAAGAAACATGCATATCTAGTCATATTATAATATAACTCATGTAATCATATAATGATAAACATACATATCACATAAACACATATTTCATAATCAAATCACATAATTTTCCATCTTGGCTTCCTAATCAAGACCCTAAGCCTTATTAGGTAATTTGGGACGTTACAATTCCAGCTCCCCCCAAATTCGTACTGACTTTTGGCAGGGCTAAAATATATATTTTTGAAGCATGAGTGGGAGGCCCCCACCCCCGCCGATATTATGTACTTCTTTTTCCTCAAGGTAATCCAAATTCAAAGGGACGAGGTGATGACTTCTACTACCTCACCAGATTCCCTAGCACAACCTCCATCATCAACCTCCCCAACCACGCGAATGACTACAATGATAAATTCTTTATGTCAAATGGGTTCAAGAACTGAACCCATCGATATTTCAACTGTCCTCGTAAGTTTCTCAGCACCTTGAACTTTGAACTTGAATTCCTTCTCAACCTACTTTAAACATATTATGATTGAGTTGTTACCTTGTGAAACTATAAATAAGAGAACAGGGCGGTTAGAGACCCTCAGAGGTCAATATGAGACTCTGGCTCGTCTTCCCGCCTAGGGGAAAGAGTTTTAGATGGTGGTGAATGAATCCACCATGGTGGCCTGCAAGTTGATTCCGAAAGATCAGACATTGGCCATCAGCACTCGAGGCTCCCTCCTCCCAAGGAATTCATCCCAGTTGTTAAAGATAAGGAGGTTGCATAGTTGGTGCGCAAAAGAAATGTTCCTGAAGATGGACAAAATCCTAACCAAGGTCGAGCTGAATCAGGGGCAGCAGCCAGCACCTCTGGCCAAGGTAACCCATATAGAGAAATGAACTAAGCTGTTGCCAGTTTTAGGCTAGTCTAATGAGTCAACACTCAGTTGATCGGGACCTGAATGAGTCTCTCTTTTAGTGTATGGATCACTTGGTCGTACACCACGACCATAGCTACTCCAGATGTACCGTAGTGGTATATAATACCCTTCACTTTAGGTCCATTATTTTTTAGGAATACGGTACAAATTTTTTATCATGGCCTTCTTTATGTCAAGGTGGTTTTACCTTGGGTATTAGGCAAGCCAGCATGAGTCTAGTCCATATGAGGAGCCCGAACCCTGTAGGTCCCAAAATATAATAATACTAGAGTCTCCCCCACTTCTGATAGTCCAAGAGTTAGAGGTTTCTCTTAGCCCAGTTCGTAATCCAAAGTCGATTATAGTAGTTTCCTCCTCTAGCTCGGAGGGTGAGGTTCTTGTCTATTCTTTGCCTTGTGTTATCCTGACTAATCATTTCTTGGATTTGACTTTTCTGCTCGCCCTTTTGCAGAAGAAGATATGGACATGAAGAGCGCCTTCAAATCTAGTGGGGCTAGAACTGGACCCATTGTCAAAAATACGAGAATATCAAAGAAAATCACATCTAGAGCTGGAGCTACTACTAGATCCCCTGCAATGATAAAGGTGTCAGCTCTGGTCAAAAACAGCAGCATCAAAAACAACCGCCAGCTTAAGTAATTGCAGTTACCATGCATGAGACTCCTCCTCCTCCTCCTCCACCTCAAGAACTTGCTTCAATGCCTAAAGATATTCAAGGCAAGGCCCCATCTGCTCCGCTCCCAGACACGCAGCTCCTAGACTTAATGCTCCCAGTCATGCCGCTTGAGGTGGCAATGATCCCGGAAGCAGTTCGTGGATCGCTTCACGACATGGCAAGTCACATGGTGGGTCATGTCAACTAGGAGAATGTCAAGGACCCGAGGGCAATAAAGGAGTGTCTTGGAATCAGCCTTAGGAATGAATTTGACTATGAGTTATCCTTCTCGTTGCTATATTCTTTATTTTTATTTTTGCGAGCTAATCCTGGTATGTATTTTTCTTTTGTAGTCTTGTTTAGCTAAAATCTGTGGCATTGCTCGGTTTCGAGCTCAAAGAGATGAAGTCAGGGCCGCCCTAGCAACATCCCTAGACAATGAGCGAATCACCAAGGAATAGGACATTGAAGTAAGACAGCACTGAGACCAACTGTAGGTCAAGGTCGACAGCCTTAACAAGAAACGTGAGGAAGCCAGTGTGCTATAAAATAAACTGTCTGAGGTCAAAGATAAATCTAATGACGATGTCCAGGAGGCAAAGCAGGATGTTTCCAAGGCAACGAACGCCCTGGAAGATATGTTATACTGGTGTTGGGCATACAACCATGAAGGATATTTCTCATTTCTGGATGTTGAGCTTTCGGGGAGTTATCTTACCAAGTTCAAGAGCCGACTCTCGCAAGAGCCCTCCGAGACTGTGGAGGTTTCTGGAGCTGCTAAAGGGTGCGACGAAGAGGTGACATCACAACGGAAAGATACCATAGCTCAGTGATGTTTAGGGCGCCCTCATCCTTTTGTTTTTTGCTTTATTTTGGGTTCTTTGAACCTATTGTAATTAAGCTTTCAAAAACTGAGACAATTGCCTTCGGGCTAAGTTCGAGGTTATTTATCCTCGAGTTATTCATATACTTGTGTTAGTACATGTTCATTACTTTCTGATCTATTTTTTTTCCCCTTAACCTATTATCTTGCTATGCTTATGAACTTTAAGTCCTTGTACATTTGCAATCATAGGGGTTATCTTTAGATCTAGATAAATGTCTGATAACTCGACCAGTTAATTATGGTCGATGACTTGGTTATATCTAGAAATTTTCTCACCTCATAGCATTATACTTGTTAGGAATCAGGCATCAGACCTCGTTATATTCAAAAGTTTTCTCGCCTAATAGCGTTATACCTCCTAAGAATCAGGCCTTGGACCTGGTTATATCTAGGATTTCCTAGTTGAATTCTATGTATTGTTTCTTCGAATTTTGTCAGCTTAGTTCATATTTGGAATTTCTTTGAAAATTCGAGCTTTAAAAAGTTGTAGAATAATCAATTTTCTAAATTCTAAGTTTCACAAATTCGAAAATTATATCAAAATAATCAATTTAAAGATTCTTCGAGGGTTATATGCCCCCCAAGAGATTTGAATTTATGAATATTCTAGGTCGCCTTTACAAAATGAACATGTGATACATCACAAGAATAAGATAAAAATATTGGTTCTACGTTAAAATTACATAGCACTCTAGTGCTATTAAAATAGAATGCCTTTTATAAATAAGTCTTACACAGAAAAATACTAAAAACATTAAAAATTAACAAAGTCGTCCTATTACTGATAGTATTTTTTGAGATGTAGAGCATTCCAGGTCTGTGGGACCAACTCTCCACATAACCAAGCTAGTTTGAAGTTTCCTTCACACAAGATTTCCACGATCTGGTATGGTCTTACCCAATTCGGTCCCAATACATCATGTTGAGGATCTTTACTTGCCCAAAACACCTTTCGGAGCACTAAGTCACTCAGTCCTAGTCTGCGTTTTTTACCTTTGAGTTAAAGTAACGAGTAATTCTCTACTAATAATGGGCGAGTTGTAATTGTGACTCCTTCCATTTTTCCTCAATCAGGTCTTGAGATGCGCTAAGCAGGTTGTGGTTTCAATCTTAATTGAAGGTATTCAGCCTATGTGATGTCACAAGTGCTTCAATTGGGAGCGCAACCTCACTTCCAAAGGTTAAAGAGAAGGGAGTGTGCCCTGTGGAGGTACGATGTGAGGTCCAATAGGCCCAAAGTACTTGCAAGAGTTTCTCGGGCCATACTCACTTAGCTTCATCTAGTCATTTCTTTAAACTCGCCTTTAAGGTTTTATTTACAGCCTCGACCTGCCAATTAGCTTGCGGGTATGCCACTGAAGAGAAACTCTTTTTTATGTCGGACTTCTCACAAAAGTTTGTGAAAAGATCACTATCGAACTGAGTTTCGTTATCAAACAAAACCTTCTTTAGGAGCCAAAAACGACATATGATGTTCTTCACAACGAAATCTAGGACTCTCTTCAAGGTTATGGTTGCCAGAGGCTCGACCTCGACCCACTTCGTAAAGTAGTTGATGGCGACAACTGCATAACGAAATCCTCCTTTTCCAGCTGGTAGTGAACCACTCAGGTTGATCCCCCATATTGCGAATGGCCAGGGCGATGAAATCATGGTTAGCTCCATGGGTGTTGCTCAAGCAATTGTAGCAAAACGTTTGCACTTATCACATTTTTGGACATATGAGGTTGAGTCCTTTTTTAGCATAGGCCAAAAATAGTCCTGCCTCAATATCTTTAGAGCCAACAGATTTTGCCCCCAGCGTGGTCTTCGTAGAATCCTTCATGTATCTCATGTAGGTTAGTTTGTGCTTCCTCGAGCAAAACACATAGCAGAAGGGGTAGTGAATTCCCTCATCGGTAAAGAATCCCCTCAACCTTAACATACCATGGGACTTCGCATAACAATTTTCTTGCGTCATTTCGGCAATTTGGTAGTTTACCAGTTATGAGATATTCCACTATGAGGTTTACCAGGTCGGTTTTGCGTCAATCACTCTGACCTCAACCGGTTCTTCCGTTATGCTTGGTTGTTCTAAGAAATCCACTGGGACTATGTTAAGTGTATCCACCTCTTTGGTGCATCAACATTTGAATTCTACTCGCGGGGTACCTGCTCAATGGAGCATAACTCAAATTCAAACAACTCATCTTTAGCAAGACAAGTCGCCATTTTGATACCTCGAGCTTTGTACTCCCCCAATATCTGATTAACCATGAGTTGAGAATCACTATAACATTGGATCTCCTTTGCTTTTAGTTCTTTTGCCACCCGTATTCCTGCCAATAGAGCTTCGTACTCTGCTTCATTATTAGATGCTTCGAATTCGAACGCCAGGGTTGTATGGAATCAATGTCCCTTAGGTGAGATCAGAATTACCCCGACTCCAGATCTGTTTTCGTTAGATGGTCTATCAATGAAGAGTTTCCACAACTCTTGCATTGGTTCTCTCGAATGCTTATCTTGTAAACCTATACATTATGCCATAAAATCAACGAGTACTTGACACTTGATTGTTGTGCATGGCTTATATAATATCTCAAACTGACTGAGTTTGATGGCCAACTTAAGCAAATGTCCCGATGTTTCAGGTTTTTCAAGACATGCCTTAAAGGTTAATCGGTTAAGACGTGGATGGTGTGGGACTGGAAATACGGCCTGAGTTTTCTCGAGGCCAAGATAAAGCAAAGCATGAGTTTTTGTTAAAGGGTATATGGATTCGGCTCCCAAAATCCTTTTACTCACGTTGTACACCGATTTCTTGTACTTATTGAACCACAACCTGGACGGTCCAGTCAGTGTGGCGGGGAACAAGATACATCTTAAGTAGAACTCGACATTGTGGACCATCATTAACGTGATGAAAGTCCCAAGGTGATTGGACACGTAAGTATTTCCATCATATGTGAGCATGGTCGGCATCCTAAAGCCAATAGGATACGGAGCTACCGCAATGTTAGGAGTGAAAAGCTCGAACTCCTCATCGGAATAATAATCATCGACTCTCTTTCTAGATAGGAGTTTCTTCATCTGTTCTTCTATTAAGGTCATTCGCTCGAGGGTTGGATCCATGGCATCTAGGTTATTCGGGAGCTGATTATCAGCCCCCATCCTATTGTACGCGTTAGTGAATTAACTTTTCTCTAGTCTACATAGTTTGATAATTTTTCACATTTAGGGTATTCAATTATTTAATTGCTCATGCAATTTTATTTTTAAAATTAAAATGGGTAGCATCCACATACTTTTGAATTTGTAATAGTAAGTTATTCACTTGATCTTTTAAAAAATTAATATGAATTTACCATATATATACTCTAATATTTGTTTATGAAAATCGATAGAATATGCAACTTTTAAAACATAATCAAACAAGCAAAATAGATCTATTATTAAAATTTTACTCATGTAATGATACTACAATAATTAAGACACTAAATATTATGTTTTTACTTCATGTACACTAAATATGATGATGCTATATTTATTTGGTCTTTGGTTTTGTTGCATTTTGCTGCTTATGCATATGTTACACGGTAATTTTATCGTTATACGCATGGACTACGACCATAAAATATTCATATTAGATCATCTCTAATACATGAGCTAAATATAGTGTTCTAATTGTACTCCAATTAATAAACCATATCATCTTAAGATAAAAATAAGTATAAGAAAACAAAATATCGTTATTTATTTATTTTGTTTTGCAGCAACAAAATATCATTATTTATTTATATTAATAAATAATGACTATTTAAAATTTAGCATGCTTTTACCATGTGTTGAATATTAAACATTTTTTAGCATACCATTGAAATATTTTTTTTTTATAATAATGCTAAAATAGAGCATTGCACCACAAATTTTACATTTTATTATAAATGCTCTTAAATTTAATACATGCATTTGATGTTAATATTGCCAATGCTAATACTCTATTTGTGTTACAATATTTAGAAAATTTTAAATAACAAAATTAAACAATATAACAGTTAGCAAGTGCTACTTTCCCTAATACATATATAAATGTAGATATATCACGTTTTGATTTTTGTTCCTGTCCACTAGCTTTTCTTTTATATCTACTTCTTAAACATTCATTTTTTTTAAACCACACTTTTAATTATTTTTTACAAACATTGGTGATGTACACTTGGACTGCATTATCATCATTCATTAAGTTTTATTCAAGACTAATTTTAACAAGACAAAAGAATGTCCACACAAAATTCTAAAGATTCTAAAAGATTCTTATGTATTATTATATCTGTGACATAGTCATCACTGATCGTTATATGATTGGTCTTCCAATTTCAAAAGCATAAAAGCTTTGTTTTCAATAATCTATGGATATAAACCAATTCACTAATAATGACACTTTTATTTTATTTTATTTTATTCCCCACTAATGCTCAAAAAACTAATAACTACAAGCATGATAAATTCAAAAAGTTAATTTAAAGGAAGTCTACGTATATGATCGGATGTTAAAGTTTAATATTACAACAGCTCCTGTTTTATTCACATAATTGTATTATATGCGTGGATATTATTATTAGAAACTGAAGTAATACGTTTGTGTTGCTGACTTCGACACCGTACCATATGGCAAGTGACATTATTTTACTTTCATGTAACTCGATATATTTTGTAAATTTTTGTTATTATAAAGTGTTTAACTACTTTTTTAAAAAATAATAATAATTGCAGTCAAATATAGGACAGAAAATGCTCGAGCTAGAACTTTTTTATTAGAGGTGAGCAGAATATCCACTTAACTGTGGAAGCGGTCCAAACTGCAATATCCACACTACGGTATATATATTTAATATTTTTTATTATATTATTATAAATTTACCTATAATATTATACTATTATTAAAATAAACTTAATAAAATGTATTTTATTGCTTCAAACTTAATACACTGTAATATCACAAAGGTATCATAATTTATAACATTTATTGATTAGAACCATGAATATTGATTATAAATGTATCATAATTTATAACATTTTTTTATTTGTATGTCTGAAAATTAGAATTTTTTTATTTGTTTGCTGTGTTAGAGAAAGTTTGGAAGGGAGTTGGATAAATTGGGAAAACTCAGCTCAAAGGCTGAGGTGAAGCTGCTTTATATATATATATATATATATGAGTCCCTACAGAGTGAATTACAGCTTTTGGATGCATTACACGTAGCACAGTAATCCTAACAGAAAGAGGAATCTAGAAGAATAAAAGCAAGATATTGTTACAGCCGAGACAAAGTAATAAAATACCAAATTAGTGCTACCATTTCGTAATACTATGTGCTTAGTATTCTCTATTCTCTAACACCATCCCTCAAACGAAAGGGTACTGTTGTTACTCTGAGTTTGTCAACCAAGAATTTGAACCGAGTGTGAGAAAGCCCTTTAGTGAGGCAATCAACTATTTGATCGTGTGAGGGAACATAGTGAATCTCAAATTTCTTCTCCAGTACTTTGTCTCGAACAAAATGGATGTAAAGTTCAATGCGCTTCGTTCTTGCATGATAAACTGGATTGGAAGCCAGGGCACTTGCACTCGTGTTGTCACACCATATGATGGGACAGCAGGCAGAGTAAACTTCATTTCCTGTAACAGACCTTGTAGCCAAGAGATTTCTGCTGCTATATGTGCTAAAGCTCGATATTCTGACTCCGTACTAGACCGAGCTACTACACTTTGCTTCTTAGAGGACCAGGATATGAGTGAATCACCAAAGTAAACACAGTACCCTACCATTGATTTGCGATCGTCTGGGCAGCAAGCCCAATCAGCTTCTAAAAATCCGGTTAGAGCAAGTCTATTGCTGGGTGCAATGTGGATCCCATGATTCATTGTTCCTTTTAGGTAACGTAGTATTCTTTTTGCTGCATTCCAATCTGTTTTGAACACACCATCTTTAGAGCGAGGAACCATGGAATAAGTATTGAGTGGTGCAACATCTAAAGTTGAGGGAGAGGTGTCTAACGTGCCTTGTGATGGATAATCTGCATTATCAAGGTCAGGTGTAACAGGAACGGGTGAACCAAGAGAGGGATCAGTGTCATGCACCTGAGTTTGTGGTGAGTTATCACACGGAGGAGACAGAGCTGTAGCAGGCGACTCATAAGTCGGAGCATCATAAGGACCAGCAGCTGTAGGCATGAAAGAGGAAAAAGGTCCATTTGAGGTCAAATGAGCCAGGAATGAGGAGTGTCAAGAGATACAACCTATGATATATTATTTTAAATAATATAATGTTAGATTAAATAATGTGGCATAATGTGATTTGTCACACCTTGTAACATATTATTGAAAGTCACAAAAATTGGACACATGTGTGTGGCAAATGTGACATATTTGGAGTTACAAAAAAACAAACTTGTAACTCCAAAATATTACCCAATAATGTGTAGATTTGATATTACACATTTTGATTTGAATTTCTCAAAAGCCATGAGAGATATCGCTGTTAGAGATGTGATTTTAACTCCCATAATGTGTATGGAAGTTACAAAATTAAGTGGGACTGAATTTGGAACATTTTGGCAAATTTGGAAAATTGGTTGCTGAAAAAACGACTTGGGCCGCTGCCTATGTTTTTCAGGCCGCGGCCCAAGAGGTAGAAAACATCGTGGGCTATAGCTCATGTTTTTGAGGCCGCGGCTTGAGCGGCTGACAACATTTTCCAAACATCGATTTTATCCAATTTTGAATGTTTCCAACAGCTAAGTAACTCCCAAATCTCTATTTTAATTCCATAAACATCCTATTAATCATTGGTAACAGCCATGGGGGTTGGTGGAATTTGAAATTCAAAGGGTGTCTCAAAACTCTATACATAGGAGCCTAATGCTCACTTGTAAGACACACTATTTTCCATCTACAAAGCACTTGGCTGGAAAATACACCATAGAGGCTTGATAATTCCAGAGAGCTATTTCCTAGAGAGATCCCTTAGTGCTTAGAGAATAGGGGGGAAATAAGCTTTTGGACAAAGGTTTTGAACCTTGTTCAAATTGGTGATCTCCACTACTCTACACTTTGGTTGTGTGAGAGTTTGTGTTTTCATTTTGTTTTTCATTTTTTTGTTCTTCTTATTTACTTGTATTATTATAGTATTGAGTTTGTAATCCTCTTCTTCTATTTTCTATTTACATATTTATTTGTATTCTTTGTTTTAGAGTTTTAGTTCCTATAATTATCTTATTTTCTCTTATTTCTACATTTTCTTGTATTGTTGGTCATTGAGTTGTAAACTTATTTATCTATCATCTTATCGATTGTATTTTTTGAATAGAGTTGTAATATTTCTTACCATTTCCATTGATATAAAATATATTCTCTAACAACCTATTCACGCTGAAAGTTGTTGAGAAACCTAGACTGAAACGGTAACTCGTGTTCATTAAACAGAACATTCCAAGAGATATAGATTCGACCTTGAGGCCTTAAGCATTTGTAGCCTTTATGTGTGTCACTATAGCCAAGATTTACGCACGTAACAGAGTGCAACTGAAACTTCTGATCTTGATAAGGCCTAAGACAAGGAAAACATGCTGAGCCATGTACTTTAAGAAAACCATAGTCAGGTTTCTTAGAATAGAGAAGCTCAAAGGGTGACTTACCATCTAACACTAAGGTTGGGAGTTGGTTAATAAGGTAAGTGTAATGCCTTTGTTATCCAAGACCGTCACACTACGTACATTAAATAGTGTTGAGCTCGCTAAATTAGTCATTAGGCTGTAAACGTGCATCTAGGTGTTATTAGTCGGCCAGGGATAAAATTTCGGTCAAAAGGAATGGATGTATTTTATTTAAAAAGCTAAACTGTACATGGGATCCCATAAAGGTGTTTACAAAGTTGTTTACAATCCAAAATGGTCATTACAGTTCAAAAGTTACAATCCGCCGACCTAAGCGGCAAAAATAGGGTTAAACCCTAGTTCCCCTGAGAAACACCTTGGCCGTGGTGGTCAAGCAGCCACAAATGTACATGTTGCCAGCTAAGCTCTCCACTCAAGGTTGGGTAAGCTTTTCTTTTCCTTTACCTACCACACATAGCACTCATGAACTAAGGCTCAGCAAGAAAACTTATTACTTCATGTATACAAATAATATTGAATGATCATGTAATCATTCTAGGGTCCTGCACCATACATTGTTGACTATTAAGTTGCTCTGGGGACCATCGCCCTAAATAGATGACTAGTAAGTCATTCTGGGGTCCTACGCCCAAAAAAAATGACTAATAAGTCTCTCTAGGGTCCTCCGCTCTGAACAGATGACAAATAAGTCTCTCTGGGGTCCTGCGCCCTAAGCCATGTGACGTTCCAGTCACCTGAGCCTTTTAGCCCTAGGTCTAAGTAACTAGCCTTAGACTAGCCAAGCGCTTTAGTTTTCTTCGACCAATAGGTCAGTCAAGCATTTAATGCTCATATTGATTAGATCTAATCATTCTGGCTTGCGTTAAACATGCTAATGTCGCTCTTGACTCATAAGTCAATTCCATATGACCAACGCTCAGTACTATTGCCGATCATGACTGATAATTCAAAGCTTCACTGTAATGCCCTGGGTAGCCAAGACCGTTATAATGTGTGTTTATAAAAGTGCAAGACTTGCTAATGAAGTCATTAAGTTAGAAACGTGTTACTGAAACTATAATTGACTAGGGTTAAAAGATTTTGGACATAAAAGATACATTTCATTTAAATAAACATTTCGTACATGGGATCCCAAAAGAAATAGAGTTTAAAGACAGTTTACAAAATTCCAGGATATATATACAACTACTAGCCACTCTAAGGGCAAAATAGACATTTTAGGTTCTACTATCCCTGTACCATTTCTCGGTCGTGGCGGTCGATCAACTGACTATGTACATTCAGCCCCAGAGCTTTCCAACTCAGGACTGGTCCACCTTTTCCTTGCCTTTACATGCACCACACAGCACCCGTGAGCCTAGGCCCAATAAGAAAGCCATATTATAGAGTATAAACGATAATCAAGAGTAAGATATTTCACAAATCATCACTCACATATACAACAGATCATATTTCCCACATAATCAAAGACATCAAACCACAAGCCAATAATCAATCATCCAGATAACAAACTTGTCACAATCATCAGTTAAACAACAATAAATATATCACACAATATCCGAGGTCGACGCCTGTAGCATCCCAAATTTGCTAATAAGGCTTAGGGCCTTGATCAGCGTGCCTTGAGGGCAATAATTGATTTATTATGTTAATATGTGAATTTGATGAATATGTGATTAAAAATGCATGTGTTAGGTGGATTAAATATCCATGTGGGCACCATTTGGTTATTAGGGGCATGTTTGTAATTTTAGCCCGCTGAGGGCATAAATGCAATAATTGTGTATATTGTGATTGACACCATGTGTGAGTGGTGATATAATTGTGATGCACGATCCGAGACGGTCCTAGGGAGCAGTTTAGCTGGAAAGTCACAACGGGGTCAAATACCCGGCTCGGGAGGAGCCTAGGGGTATTTTGGGTATATAATATGAGTTTTGGATTTATTAAGTATCGGGTAGTCATTTAGAAATGATTTGAGTATGTCGGGATTAACGGGGATTTTTTAGTGTACTTGAGGATTTAGTGGGATATGTCAAATGACTAAACTACCCTTGGTGTTATTTGGGGGCTTAGGTTAACTTAAGGGGCAATTTGGTCATCTTGGCAAGAGGATATACTCAATTTAGGAGCTAGGGACTCTAGAACCACTTAGGAAAACAAAGGAAAAGAAGGAAGAAGAATTAAATTCCCTCAGCCTTCTCTCTCTCTCTCTCTCCCTCTCTAAGGTGTTTGATTTTTGAAGGATCTTAAGTCAGAAACTCAAGAGCTCAAAGGCTTAGCTAGTATCAAGGGTAAGTCTATAATTCAATTCTTTGATGAATTTCTACTGGAAGTGTTGAATTAGTGAGTTAAATTGTGTTTCGCTTTGTGGATTCATGGGATGAGGTTTCGGCAATGTTAAGCTTGGGGATTTGTGGATTTGAGCTTGGAATTGGATTTGAAAGCAGCTCACGATCGAAATCCTACTTAAGGTAAGAATTTCAGTGATTCTAAAGTGAATATTCTAGTATGGTTTAAGTTTTTGTGAGTTTTAAACCCCTTTGGGATCTTGAGCTTGGATGGGTGTTTGAGTGTGTTTCTGGTGTTTATGGGTTGCTATACTGTTTATGTGAAGTTTTAGGTCGAGTTGGTACTTGGGTGTACTTGGGTATTTAATTGGTTAAGTTTTGGCTGGGGAAAAATTGTAGGAAAAAACCTGTTTTCTGGGTTCGCGTATGAGCGCCGCGACCCTGTTCTTTCGAGCCGTGGTGCTAGGTTTAATCAGGACAGGGGAGCCCTGATGGGCGCCGCGGCCCCTATAGGGTTGTGCCACAGCGCTAGGCCATTTTCAGGAGGTGGGATTTTGTGTTTTTAGGGTTTTGGCTCAGAGGGCTCGGGGGACGCTTTCGCTAACTTGTGTGGTGAAACGGGAGGTCCCGAGAGCACGGGATTGGTTCTGGGGTACAATTATGAATTGGTTAGTAATGAGAGTGTTACTTGTGTGTTGTGACTAGGTTCTCAGCGAGGCTCGGGTTAGAGGACTGTGCTTGGGATTTCGGTGCTCAAGAAGCTCCGGACATAGGTAAGGAACTGTTGTACCCATAGAACAGGGCATGGCCCTATAGTTTGTGTTACAAGGCACGACCCTATGTGATTATGATGCAGGGCATAGCCCTATTGTGTATGCTTGTATTTTTTTAAGTGTTTATTAAGTTTATGCTATGTGTTGCATATCTGTAAATGTACGGCAAAGGGCCGAGAACGGCAAGGCTAGGTACGGCAAAGGGCTGGGAACGGCGTCATGCACATGGAGTGCAAGGCTGAGTACGGCAAGGGGCCGGGAGAAGCGTTAATCACGCGAAGTGCGTGTTGCCAGGGTGAGACCCTAATGGATACTTGGGATATCCTCACGGTGTAGACCGCAAACCCAGGGCCTGGTAAAGAGCCCGGGATGTCATGGTCGTTATGTGTCTAGCATGTTAGCAGTTTTATTATATTCTGATTGATAGTTATGCATATGTTGTTTGCTTGTGTGGAGTTTTCTTGCTGGGCCTCGGCTCACGGGTGCTCTATGGTGCAGGTAAGGGCAAAGGAAAGGTCGATCAACCATGAGTACGGAGAGCGTGAAGTAGCGCGTATATGTTCGGCCTGCCTGGCTGCCATGGCCAGGGGTATATTTTGGGAGATGTTTGTATTAAAACAAATTTTGTCGTTTAGTCGACTTTAATCATATTTTTGAGTTGTAAATATTTTTAAACACTATTTTTGGATCCCAAATGTATAACGTTTTATAATTTCAATGAATGGTTACATTTTCAAGTTATATGATTTTATTTACAGTTTAGTTACACTTTTAACCTCAAACCTCGATTAGCAAGTTAATTGCGCATTTTTAACTCACTTAGTAACGACTCTAAGGAGTAGGGCATTACAACGTCCTTAGACCGCACCCTTTGATTATCCCACTAACTCCAACTCGTTTAGTCCGAGCTCAGTGATTATGTACTTAACCTCAGCTACCAATGGCCGAGCTATGTTCAGCGTGCAAATGTTGATTTCGGCACTATTAGGCCATTTATCATATTTCCCCATGGCATAATACCATCTTATGACATCACATACAAGTATAGGGAGCTCTTAGTCCCAAGATAATCACATAAGCGGGTGTAGTTTCATACCTTTGATTCTGAGTGCTTTAGTTGATAGAAACGATCCTCGAGCACGATCCTGTCCGAACCTTAGCGTTCACCTAGTCACAACTGTAAAATAGAACCATCATTAAACCTCAATACCATAACCCAACCTCAAGACCAATCCCAAGCCTTTGGGAAGCCCAATTCCACCAAACGAGGTGGTGGAATCGACCCCTGAGCCCCCAAGAGAAAACCCTAAGAAAAATACCCTAAACCCTCTTCTGGAGGCAGGGTAGCGCTACAGCGCCACTAGGTGGGCACTACAGCGATACAAACAGAGAAAATTTTAATGCCCTGAAATCCCTAATGCGGTTTAATGGCTGGATTAGTAGGTCGAGAGGGCCATAACTGTTTAATTATGCCATTAAATGATTATGTGCATGTTTATGTGAATTATATTATAATATGATGTTATATGCATGCATCTGGGTCCACATTTGAATATTAGGGTGGTTCGGTAATTTGGCCCGTGAGGGTATATTTGTGTATTTGGTTGCATATTGTGATTTGTGAATGAGATTCCATTATTATGGAGATATATTCGAGCTATTCGGCATGAGACAGTCCTATATAATGGATTAGCGGTTTTGTCATAACGGGGTCAATTATTGGGTAATAAGAATGTTTATTTGATGATAAATTGGGAGTTATTGAGATCAGGATGAAATTCTGGAAGCTTTGACTATAATATCCCCAGGAGTGTTTTTGGGACCCCGAGCACTAGGTTTTATTTGAGGTTACTTAAGCTTGAAGTAGCTTGTCAGATAGAACGTACATTAGAAAACCTCTCGTTCTTTCCTATTAGTTCATTTTTACCGTTCGAAGCATTTTCGAAGAAATCTCGAGTTCTAGGAGTCGGAATCAAGCGAGGATCGAGGCATAGCGATCCTAGGAAAGATTAGAAGCTTCTTGACCAAAGGATTTGACCAGAAACAACCCAATCAAAGGTAATTTAAGTTTTAAGTTTTGAGATTTTAGAGTTTCTAAGCTTTGAATTGGCTTTTGTGAACTGTTGAGTTTTTGGTTCGATTGAACCTTGGGATTTGATGGTTTTGGATCACTGGGAAGCTTGGGAACTTTGATTTGATGATTTGGAAGTGTTTAGGTGTGTTTTTGGAGGCTTTGGGATGATGAAAAACGTGTTTGGGGATGGCTCTGGGTTGGGGGCCGCGGCCCTAGCACAAAGAAGCAGGTGGAGCAATTTTTCCCTTGCTAGGCACCGTGACCCTTGGTGTTGGGCGCCATGGCCCTTGTTCCTGGAGTGGCTGGGGGCCGCGGCCCAAGGTGTTAGGGCCGCAGCCCTTGAGCACGGTTGAGCCCGTTTGAGTGTTTTGGCCCCGGGAACATGGTTTTAGGGCTTGAGATCGTTCCTACTACCCGAATTAGTGGGGATTGATGTCCCGGAGGCTAGATCTTGGTTTGGGAAACCTTGATTATCATTTTATTGATGGTGTCCCATATTTGGTTATGACTAGGTGACCGCTAAAGGACTAAAAGTCATATCGTTCTCAAGGGTCGTTCTTTTATTCATTCTCGCTCGAATCAGAGGTAAGAAAACTGCACCCTGTGTATGTGACATGCGTGATTGTTATTGAGGCATGTTGGTTGATAAATGTGGACATGGATTGCATATTAAATTATAGAGAATATTGTTTACTTGTATATGGCACTGACTAGTCAGGGATACTGACCTAAGAATCAGAACCGGCATAAGCGTCCTGAAAGTAGGGCCGAATGAAGATTAGATCTAATCGATATCAGCGTTGAAGGACTCTAAGGCATTAACGCTAGACTGACCCTAAGGTTGATGAACTTATAATCGCTTGGCTAGTCTAAGACTAGTTACTGAGAGCTAGGGCCAAAGGCCTAGGTGACTGCTTGTCACATGGCTAGGGAACGCTGTTCCATAGTTATGACTCTAGAGTCATGAGGAAGGTTATGTTGGTGACTAGTCATCATGCACCTATCATGTTTAAGCTAGTGAAAGGTTCACTTATCTTTTAAGCCCCGGTGACCCTATTGTCACAAGGCTAAAGGGAGCTATACCCAATTTAGTGACTTTTGTGACTGTCACTTATCTGTTTTGGACTGATAGTCCTTAATGATTATTATGATCATCGTTGATATTATATCATGCTATATTGTGTTTTCTTGCTGGGCCTTGGCTCATGGGTGCTATGTGGTGCAGGTAAAGGGAAAGAAAAGCTCACCCAGCCTTAAGTTGAGAGCTTAAGTGGTGATGTGTACATATGCGGCTGCTTGACCACCACAACCAAGGAGTTCTCAGAGGAACTAGGGGGATTACCCTATTTTTGCTGCTTAGGTCGGCGGGTTTGTAATTTTGAAACAGTAATGACCTTTTTGAGTTGTAAATAACTTGTAAATGTTCTTATGGGACCATGAAGAGTTTTATGTATTTAATAAAATATATCATTTCCTTTTTATTGGTTTTCCACCTTAGCCTGTTAATAACACTTAGAGCACGTTTTTAACCAAAGGACTCGGGTAGCGAGTCAAATTTCTGGTTCACCGTTCACTGTAACTGTTCTGGGGTAACCAGGGCGTTACAAAAATTCCCCCTAGAACCAAGCATAGCGCTATAAGCATAATGTTTTTATAATTTCCAAGAATGATTACATTTTCAAGTTATAAGATTTTATTTACAACTTAGTTACACTTTTAAACTAAAACCTCGATTAGCGAGTTAATTGCACGTTTTAAACTCACTTAGTAACGGCTCTAAGGAAGTAGGGCATTACAACTTGGTATCAGAGCAAACCAAGGATTATGGTTCCTGGAGATTGACCGAACATGTACGCTCGCAGTTAATGACAAGCTCGACTCAGGGTTGTTTGGTGACAATTGAATTATATGCTTGATTATTAGTTTAAATGCCCTGTATGCCTTATTATTTTATATTGAGCATGACGAATGAGTTAACATATGCATGATGCTAGGGCATGGCCCGTTGAGTGTTGTATGCTATTTGTGCTTTGTGGATTGCTATTATGGTTGGGTTGTTGTGAATTGGGAGGTGGTTTTGGGATGTTGTTGTCATGCCTGACGAGCGGTGTCATTGATTGCATGCATATTGTTGAGATGCCTCGAAAATCATCGAGACTCCGCGGCAGTAGGGCCGAGCATGACGACCAGGGTCAGGACCCTCCACCTGCCCCGCAAAATTGGCAACAGATGTTTGCCGATATGGGAGCCAGATTGAATCGAATAGAGGAAGAACTTCGAAAACTAAGGTAGCAGGCCCCTCCTCAGGCCACTGGGTTGCCAGTTCAGCACGCTGTGGCACCTGTGTCGGTTCAGCCTGTTATGGAGAACAAGTGGGAACCTTTGTATGAGAGTTTCAGGAAGCAGCATCCTCCCACCTATGAGGGTGGACCAGACCCACTGCGGGCAGAGCAGTGGTTGAATATGATTTCCTCCATCCTGGAAATGAGAAGGTAGCTTGTGCCAGATACATGTTTAGAGAGGATGCCCACATCTGGTGGGATGTAGTGTCTTAGAGAAGGAATGTTGCAGTTATGACTTGGGAAGAGTTCAGAAACATCTTTAATGAGAAATATTAAAGTGTTGCAGTCCGAGCTGCCAAGGTTGACGAGTTTATCAACCTGACCCAGAACCGGTTGATACTTACTGAGTACGCCTTGAGATTTTACCGGTTGGCAAAGTTCGCGCAGGATTTGGTGCCGACTGATGCATCAAGAGGGATATATTTGTACGGGGGTTGAATGTTATGATCGCCCGTGATGTGAAGATTACTTTTGATCCAAAGACTACTACATATGCCTAGGTAGTGGACAAGGCCCTTATAATTGAAGGGGCCGAGGATCAGATTTGGAGAGAGGGCACTGCTAGGCACGATGCCAGGAGGACAAAGCCTCATTTTACCGGATCTAGTCGGGGTAGTGACCCTAGTGAGAAGAAGAGAAAGGCCCCAGATTATTTTGTTCCTCCTAGCTTGGATAGGAAGGCACGGGGTGCTTTTTGTGGTTGTCAGGGCGAGGGTGAAAACTGGAGGAGTTTCCCAGTATGTCCTCGGTGCAGACGATGACATAAGGGAAAGTGCAGGATCAGGGCCTGGTTTACTTGTGGGAGTGTCAATTATTTTAAGAAGGACTGTCCACAGGCCAGAAAAGAGGAGTCGAAGCAGGGTGATAGCCTCGCTCCTGCCAGAGTATTCACCTTGACTCAGACTGAGGCGGAGGCTAGCCCCTCGGTCGTGACAGGTCAGATTTCTAGTGTTGGTTCTTCTTTTACTGCGTTGATTGATTCGGGAGCTACCCATTTATTTGTGTCTGCTAGAGTGATAGATCAGTTGTGTAGACCTAGTGATTTGTATGCTACGGGTTTTCAGACTTTGTTACCAACTGGGGAACTGGTAGTCTCTAGGAGATGGATTAGAGCATTGCTAGTAGAGATAGACAGTAGGGAATTTTCTGTGGATCTGGTTGAGCTAGTGATGGATGACTTCGATATGATTCTAGGGATGGAGTGGTTATCAAAGTATGGGGCAACGATTGATTGCAAGCGTAGGATGGTGACTTTTGAACCAGAAGAGGAGGTACCATTTGTATTTGTGAGGATAGTTAGTGGACTGTGTGTACCTATGATTTCAGCACTGAAGGCTAGAGACCTGATGCAGGAAGGTTGCATAGGATTCCTAGCGAACATTGTGGATATCTCGAGGGTTGTGTCGGTTGGACCGAGTGAGACCAGATTGGTATGTGAGTTTCTAGATTTATTTCCAACAGATTTGTCAGGGTTACCGCCACAACGAGAGATCGAATTTGTTATAGAGTTGGCGCCAGGGGCAGAGCCAATATCTAGGACACCTTACAGAATGGCTCTGGCATAATTAAAGGAATTGAAGATTCAGTTGCAGAAATAACTGGATTTGGGGTTCATCAGACCGAGTTTCTCGCGATGGGGTGCTCCGATGTTGTTTGTCAAGAAGAAGGACAGATCTCTTAGGATGTGTATTGACTACAGAGAGCTGAACAAGTTGACCATTAAGAACAAGTACCCAGTGCCTAGGAACGACGATTTATTTGACTAATTACAAGGAAAGACGACATTTTCTAAGATTGAACTCTAGTCAGGGTACCGTCAGTTAAGGATTAAAGAGGAGGACATACCAAAGACAGCTTTCCGCACAAGATACAAACACTATGAATTCTTGGTTATGTCCTTTGGATTAACCAATGCCCCAGCAGCTTTTATAGACATGATGAATAGGGTCTTTAAGGACTACTTCGACAAGTTTGTAATTGTGTTCATTGATGACATATTGGTGTACTCACAGTCAGAGTCAGAGCATGAGCAGCATTTACGCTTGGTGTTACAGCGGTTTAGAGAGCATAGGTTATATGCTAAGTTCAGGAAGTGTGAGTTTCGGCTATCGCAAGTCACATTTCTGGGTCACATTGTCGGTAAGGAGGGGATTCTTGTTGACCCAAGTAAGATTGAGGCAGTGAGGGATTGGCCTAGAACGAGTAGTGTACTAGAAGTTAGGAGTTTCTTGGGTTTGGTAGGGTATTATCGGCGGTTCGTTGAGGGGTTCTCCAGGATAGCCACACCGTTGACTGAATTGACAAGAAAGAAGACTAAGTATGTGTGGACAGACATGTGTGAGAACATTTTTAGGGAATTGAAGAGGCGACTGATTACTGCTCCAGTGTTGAGTCTACCGATAGATAATGAGAAGTTTGTGGTTTATTGTGATGCTTTCAAACAGGGTTTAGGGTGTGTGTTGATGCAAGCCAGAAAAGTGATAGCCTACGCATCGAGACAGTTAAAGCAGTATGAGCAGAGATATCCCACGCATGATCTAGAGTTGGCAGTGGTGGTATTTGCACTTAAGGTTTGGAGACATTATCTATATGGTGAGAAGTGCGAGATATACACCGACCATAAGAGTTTGAAGTACTTCTTCACCCAAAAGGATCTAAATATGCGCCAGAGACGATAGTTGGAATTGGTAAAGGATTATGATTATGATATCCTGTACCATCCTGGGAAGGCTAATGTAGTGGCTGATGCATTGAATCAGAAGGGCCCAGGACAATTATTCAGTTCGAGGCAGATATCTGATAAGTTAGCTGAGGAGATGACTAGGGCGGGTATAGAGTTAGTGGTTGGTCGGTTAGCCAACATCACTCTTCAGTCTACACTCCTTGAGAGGATCAAAGAGGCACAGGGGAATGATTCCCAGTTGAGAGGGCTCAGAGAGAGTGTCTTAGTCGGAGCGACTAAGGACTTTTCTATCTCGGAGATGGGATTACTGAAGTACAAGGGGCGGATCTGTGTTTCGATGGATTCTGATATTCGGCGAGAGATTTGTGATGAGTCTCATACCACGCCCTACTCTTTACATCCGGGTTCGATGAAGATGTACCAGGATTTTAGAACCTTGTATTGGTGGTCGGGAATGAAGAGGGACGTGGTGGACTATGTGCCTAAGTGCTTAACTTGTCAGCGGGTAAAGGCTGAACATCAGAGGCCAGAAAGGTTATTGCAACTTCTAGGGATTCCAGAATGAAAGTGTGAAGATATCACCATGGACTTTGTGGTTGGTTTGTCAAAGACCGTGGGACAACATGATTTAGTGTGGGTGATTGTGGATAGGTATACCAAGTCTGCCCACTTCTTGCCTGTTAGGACAACTTATACTGTGGAACAGTATGCTGAATTATATGTGAAGGAAATTGTTCGACTTCATGGGGCTCCGAGGTCGATAGTATCTGATAAAGACCCCACCTTCACCTCCAAGTTTTGGGAGAGTCTGCAGAAGGCTATGGGCACGCAGTTGCGGTTTAGTACCTCTTATCATCCTTAGACAGATGGACAGTCTGAGAGGACAATTCAGATACTTGAAGATATGTTACGAGCCTGTGTGCTGGATTTTGGGGGATCCTGGAGTAGGTATCTCCCTTTGATTGAGTTTTCATACAACAAAAGATATCAGGCGTTTATCGGAGTGGCACCGTATGAGATGGGTGAGAGAAGGTACTTAGGTCCTGAGATGGTTCAGAGGACCAATGAAGCGATTGAAAAAGTTAGAGCTCGAATACTCGCCTCCCAGAGTCACCAGAAGAGTTACTCGGACTCAAAACGTAGGAGCGTAGAATTTCAAGTCGATGACCACGTGTTTATCAGAGTTTCTCCCTTGAGAGGAGTGAAACAGTTTGGCGTTCGGGCCAAGTTGAGCCCTAGGTTTGTTGGCCCCTTTGAGATTCTAAAACGGGTTAGGGAGGTAGTTTATAGATTGGCGATGCCTCCAGCTTTATCAGGGGTTCATGATGTGTTTCACATGTCCATGCTCCGGAAGTATGTGTCAGATTCTTTACACGTGCTGAGTTATGAGAACTTGGAGCTGAATCGAGATTTATCTTATGAGGAGAAGCGGGTTCAGATTCTTGACCGGAAGGATAAAGTCTCGCGGAATAAAACCATCGCCTTGGTGAAAGTGTTGTGGAGAAACATCAAGGTTGAGGAGGCGACGTGGGAACTTTAATCAGATATGCCGGAGCAGTATTCCGAGTTGTTCATGTGATATCAAGGACGAAATTTCTGTAAGGAGGGGATAGTTGTAGCGTCCCAAATTTGCTAATAAGGCTTAGGGCCTTGATTAGCGTGCTTGGAGGGCAATAATTGATTTATTATGTTAATATGTGAATTTGATGAATATGTGATGAGAAATGCATGTTTAGGTGGATTAAATATGCATGTGGGCCTCATTTGGTTATTAGGGGCATGTTTGTAATTTTAGCTCATTGAGGGCATAAATGCAATGGTTGTGTATATTGTGATTGAAACCACGTGTTAGTGGTGATATAATTGTGATGCACGATCCGAGACGGTCCTAGGGAGCAGTTTAGCTGGAAAGTCACAACAGAGTCAAATACCCGGCTCGGGAGGAGCGTAGGGGTATTTTGGGTGTATAATATGAGTTTTGGATTTATTAAGTATCGGGTAGTAATTTAGAAATGATTTGAGTATGCCAGGATTAACGGAGACTTTTTAGTGTACTTGAGGATTTAGCGGGATATGTCAAATGACTAAACTACCCTTGGTGTTATTTGGGGGCTTAGGTTAACTTCAGGGGCAATTTGGTCATCTTGGCAAGAGGATATACTCAATTTAGGAGCTGGGGACTCTAGAACCACTTAGGAAAACAAAGGAAAAGAAGGAAGAAGAATTAAATTCCCTCAGCTCTCTCTCTCCCTCTCTAAGGTGTTTGATTTTTGAAGGATCTTAAGTCAGAAACTCAAGAGCTCAGAGGCTTAGCTAGGATCAACGGTAAGTCTATAATTTAATTCTTTGATGAATTTCTGCTGGAAGTGTTGAATTAGTGAGTTAAATTGTGTTTCGCTTTGTGGATTCTTGGGATGAAGTTTTGGCAATGTTAAGCTTGGGGATTTGTGGATTTGAGCTTGAAATTGTTTTTGAAAGCAGCTTAGGGTCGAAATCCTACTTGAGGTAAGAATTTTAGTGATTCTAAAGTGAATATTCTGGTATGGTTTACGTTTTTGTGAGTTTTAAACCACTTTGTGATCTTGAGCTTGGATGGGTGTTTGAGTGTGTTTCTGGTGTTTATGGGTTGGTACACTGTTTAAGTGAAGTTTTAGGTCGAGTTAGAACTTGGGTGTACCTGGGTATTGAAATGGTTAAGTTTTGGCTCGGGAAAAATGGTAAGAAAAACCCAGTTTTCTGGGTTCGCGTATGAGTGCCACGGCCCTGCTCTTCCGTGTCGTGGCGTTGGGTTGAATCAGGACAGGGGAGCCCTGCTGGGCGCTGCAACCCATATAGGGTTGCGCCGCAGCGCTAGGCCATTTTCAAGAGGTGGGATTTTGTACTTTTAGGGTATTGGCTCAGGTCGCTCGGTGGACGCTTTCGCTACCTTGTGTTGGGAAACAGGAGGTCCCGAGAGCACGGGATGGGTTCTGGGCTACTATTATGAATTGGTTAGTAACGAGAGTGTTGTGTGTTTTGACTAGGTTTTTAGCAAGGCTCAGGTTAAAGGACTGTGCTCGGGATTTCGGGTGTCAAGAAGCTCGGGACACCGGTAAGGAAACTGTTGTACCCATAGAGTAGGGCATGGCCCTACAGTTTGTGTTACAGGGCACGACCCTATGTGATTATGATGCAGAGTGTAGCCCTATTGTGTATGCTTGTATTTGCTTAAGTGTTTATTAATTTTATGCTATGTGTTGCATATCTATAAATGTACGGCAAAGGGCCGGGAACGATGTCACGCACGTGGAGTGCAAGGCCGAGTACGACAAGGGGCCGGGTGAAGCGTTAATCATGCGGAGTTGTGAGGGTGAGACCCTATTGGATACCTAGGATATCCTCACAGTGTAGACCGTAAACCTTGAGCATGGTAAAGCGCCTGGGAGGGCGTGGTCGTTATGTGTTTAGCATGTTGGCGGTTTTATGATATGCTGATTGATAGTTATGCATATGTTGATTACTTGTGTGGAGTTTTCTTGCTGGGCTTCGGCTCACAAGTGCTCTATGGTGTAGGTAAGGGCAAGGGAAAGTTCGATCAATCATGAGTACAGAGAATGTGAAGCAGCGCGTACATGTTCGGCCTGCCTGGCTGCCATGACCAGGGGTATATTTTGGGAGATGTTTGTATTAAACCTAATTTTGTCCTTTAGTCGACTTTAATCATATTTTTGAGTTGTAAATATTTTTAAACAATATTTTGGGATCCCAAATGTATAACATTTTATAATTTCAATGAATGGTTACATTTTCAAGTAATAAAATTTTATTTACAGGTTAGTTACACCGTTAACCTAAAATTTCGATTAGCGAGTTAATTGCACATTTTAAACTCACTTAGTAATAGCTCTAAGGAAGTAGGGCGTTACAATGCCCTTAGGCCTCACCCTTTGATTATCCCACTGACTCCGGCTCGTTTAGGCCGAGCTCAGTGATTATGTACTTAACCTCAGCTACTAATGGCCAAGCCGCGTTCGGTGCACAAATGTTGATTCCGGCACTCTTAGGCCGTTTATCATATGTCCCCATGGCATAATACCATCTTATGACATCACATACAAGTATAGGGAGCTCTTACTCCCAACATAATAACATAACCGGGGGCAGTTTCTTAGCTTCGATTCCGAGCGCTTTGGTTGATAGAAACGATCCTCGAGCACGATCTGGTCCGAGCCTTAGCATACACCTAGTTACAACTGTAAAATAGAACCATCATTAAACTTCAATACTATAACCCAAACTCGGGACCAATCCCAAGCCCTAGGGAAGCCCAATTCCACCAAACAGGGTGGTGGAATCGACCCCTGAACCCCCAAGCGAAAACCCTCAGAAAAATATCCAAAACCCTCTTCGGGAGGCAGGGTAGCGCTACAGCGCTACAAACAGAGAAAAAAACGCCCTCCGAAACCAAGCATAGCGCTGTAGCGCTCTAATGCTAGCGCTACAGATAGCACCAGCTGCCCTTGAGTTTTTCCTTCGAATTTCCCCAAGCCAAAACTCCATAAATCCCCTGCAAACCTCAACCACACTTCAATTTAAGCCTACCATCCACTACCTCTCATCCAACATGACCCAACGACATCAAACTTGGCCACATGCACCATCAAACACAGAAAACCAAGGTTGAGGATGAAGCTCAAGTACTTAACTAGAAAACCTAGAAATTCAAATGATCAAGCCCAGAGATTATTACCTTTAATATAAAATCTGACGTTAGGCTGCCCTCTCTACCCTTCCAACCTTTAGTTCCTCAAGTTCCCAATCTAAAATCCTTGAATTCCCATCCAATGTTCAGATTCAAAGATCAAACATAACAGAATTCAGCCATCCCAAAGAAAAAAAAAAAAAAAACTAAAAACCTTACATTAGTTGGACACTAACTTCAGCTGATCCTTCTAGCTTCACCAAGAAACAAGTCCCAAGCTCTAGCCTAAACCTTCTCTGAAATTACAGCTTCAAATTCCACAAGAAATGGTGAGGAGCATGGCAAACCGAGTGGGAGAGAAAGAGGTTAACTATGTGTTCCGTTTTTTCTTCTTTCTTTCTTTTTCCTTTAGTTTCTACTATTTTCTACCACTTCCACTAAGTCTAAAAACGGAACAGCCCTTATACCCTTTTCAACCATCAAATGACCATTTTGCCCTCCCAAATAAACCTAAGTCTTTAAACATACTAAGGGAATTTTGGTCATTTACTCCCAATTCCCGCTAATTCCTCAAGAGTTCCTTATATTTACCACTTAATTACCGTCATCTAATTAATCACCAATTATTTTCCCCAAGGTCTATAAATCTCCAATATATTTCCCAAATTCCCAGAGATACCCCCATGCTCTCCCGAGTCGGGTATATATCCCCACCGTAACGCTAAACCGCTCACTAGGATCGCCTCGAGCCACAAGCTTCAAATATATCCCCATGATAATGTGGTCTTAACAATTTATCACAAATATTTGCATTTATGCCCTTAATGGGCCAAAGTTACAGATATGCCCCCATAACCTAAACATGGCCTACATGCATACTAATACTCAAAACCATGCATCTCATATATCCATGTAATCATGTAAGCATGCTTATCACATAATCATGCATTTAATCATTTAAATCACACATAAACCAATTATTTCCTCCCGGCACACTAATCACGACCTTTAAGCCTTATTAGTAATTTTAGGACGTTATAATTATCCCCTCCTACTGAGAATTTCGTCCTCCAAATTTACCTGAATAACTTGGGATACTGATCCTTCATTGCTGACTCAAGCTCCCAGGTCGCCTCCTCGACCCTACAATTCCTCCATAATACCTTAACCATAGGAATTGTCTTATTTCGTAGGACTTTATCTTTCCGATCTAAAATCTGAACCGGTCGTTTCTTACAAGACAAATCAGTCTGCAATTCCAAGTTTTCATACTTCAACACATGTGTCGTATCTGAGACGTACTTCCGGAGCATAGAAACATGGAATACGTCATGAACTCCCTGTTGGAAATGTGCCCTGAAAGCATATGTAGTAGACATTGTTTTTATGAAATAAATAAATGAATTGAATTTGTTATGCATATATTTTATGGACTATATTATTCTATGATAATATTATGTAAATATCAGGAAAATTCCTAAGTTCATATATGTAATCTCAAACATGTATTGATACGGGAGGATTGTGTTTGAGATAAATGAACTTGAATAGTTCACAGTAAAATAAAGTTATGGAATCTTTAGATTAATTACTGCAAGTACGGTCCACTAGTATTATGAATACATGTGATCTAGATCCGGATCACTAGTGTGGTAGGACAATTTAGTGGAGGTGCTTTATATATTAGAGAATATATAGAACTAGACCAGATATGTTTATTAATACTTAGTTAAATACCGTTTCGAAGTATTAATCAAATATATCAACTGATGATCATATACAAATAGATCTTAATCCTGAAGTTACTATGAACTCCTATTTATGTTATATGAGTTCTTTGATTCACTTGTTAGGGTCTGTCAGAATGATCAGGCTAGAAACTTTTGTTTTGGGAACTCATTAATATAGATGGCTGTGAACATAGTATACATATATGGAATCTATACCTTCTCGCAAGAGATTGAATGATGGTTCTCTTAAGGGTTGACTTTTGGGACTGAAAGGTTATTGAGCTCAAATTCATAATTTATTATGAATTAACCTTCACTAGTAGAGTCAATGGTACTTAAGGAAACAAGAGATAATTAAAAGGGTAAAACGATAATTTTATTCCCTATTAATTATGAATCATTATTAGAGGGTCAAGTTGTATGCAATAATTATATCAATGGACGCTTTATGATTATAAAGTACTCAGTAATGAAATGTCTATAATTACAAGAGTGTAGTCTCATATTTATAGTGGAATAATCATGAGATTAATAAATTAAGATTATTTAATTAAAGAGTTTAATTAATAATCACAAATTTATTGGAGCTTGGAATTATAGGTCCATAGGTCCCTATAGCGGCTCTATCAACACTGTTCAAGGTAAGAGTTGATATGAAGGGAAAATAGTTTAAAGACATATTTAAGAAGAAATTTGTTCTTCAGGCCAAATATGTAATTATATGATAATAGTGATTAATTAATTAATTACAAATTAGTTGTAGTTAATAAAATTAATTAATATTTAATTATTGTATAATTTTCGAAATTTAATTAAATAATTAATTAATTATATTTTTTGAAATTATAATAAATTAAATATTTATTTTCGAAAATTTTGGATTTAATTAATTGGTAGAATTAATTAAATATCTTTATTTGAGTGGGAGATAATGATCTGATAAGTTCAAATTGGATTTGAATTTAAAAGACTAATATTTATTCAAATAATTAATTATATTTGATAATTAATTAAATAGATAATTAATTTGAATTTAAATTTGAATTAGTTATCAGGTTATTAGATCTTATCTGACAAAGTAATTTGAATAAATAATAAAATAAAATTTGAAAAACCAATATCCCTAGAAATTAGGAAGCTACACGTTCACACATAGTCCAGGACTGTGTGTGGCGTGTAGGGCCAGCATTTTTCAGGGATGAGATTTTCAATTTTATTTATTCAATTAATTAATTAATGGATAATTCAAAAATTGGTTTTTGGATTTTTTTATTAATAGAATAAATAATTAATTAAAAAGTAAATTGTAAAATGGTTACAGATTTATTTTTTAAATTTTGAATATTTTTTGTTAAGTATGACAGATCAGAAAATTATTCAGAGATGAGAAGTGAGTGAGACTACTCTGAACATTCGCTCTGTGAAAAATAGAACGATAGTTTTCTCTCCCTGAAAATAAAGAACCAATTCTCAGGCCTATTCTCTTGATTTCATGAGTTGAGTACATCAAGTAGAATCACAAATAAACTATCCTTCATTCTCTAAGTGCCCATACATTTCTTGAGGTGTAGAGAACGCTTTGGAAGATCTTGGTGTGAGTACGTGGGAGCAGCTTGGATAGGAAGATCGTTCTAAATACGAAAAGATAGCAAGGACACTTGATAGGCTTCAAGAGGTATGAATTCTATCCTTACCTTGTTTATGATTAATGTATGTATATTAATGGATCCGCATATTTAAAGGTAGTTTAAATATGTTACAAAATTTTTGTTGTACACTGGGCCAACCACACCACCATTCCGCTGCGTATTAGGAAACTCGTTCCTAACACTCCCGACAACGACGGTGGCAAAGCTAACCTGTAAGCCAACTGTCCGATCTTTTCCAGGATCTCAAAAGGTCCGATTTATATAGGTCTTAGCGTTTCCTTCTTCCCAAACCTCCTCACCCCTCACAGTGATGAGACTCACAGAAACACGTGATCTCCAACCTAGAACTCCACGTCTCTGCACTTAGGGTCAGCGTAGCTTTTCTGTCTGCTCTGTGAGGCGAGCATTCGAGCTCAGATCTTCTCAATAGCCTCACTGGTCTTCTGAACAATGTCCGACCCCAAATACTTCTTCTCACCCATCTCATCCCAATGAATGGGTGATCTACATCTCCTCCCATATAACATCTCATATTGAGCAACTCCAATCGTTGATTGGTAACTGTTGTTGTATGAAAACTCAATCAATGGGAGATACTTACTCCCATTCCCTCAAAATTGATCACGCATGCCCTAAGCATATCCTCCAACACCTGAATCGTCCTCTCAGACTGTCCATCGGTCTGAGGATGGAAGGTTGTGCTGAACTTCAACTGAGTCCCCATAGAATTTTTCAAACTACCCCAAAAATTGGAGGTAAAGATAGGATCCCGGTTCGACACTATAGACTTAGGAACCCCATGGAGGCGTACGATCTTCCTCACATTTAAATTTGCATGCTGATCCACTGTATATTTCATCTTCACTGGAAGAAAATGAGCTGACTTGGTGTATTTGTCCAAAATCACCCACAACGAGTCCCTAAAGTCTTGGGTAAACCTCCCAAAAATTCCATCGTAATATCCTCCCATTTCCACTCGGGAATACCCAAAGGTTGAAGCAACCCTGCTAGTCGTTGATGCTCAACTTTCACCTGTTGATAGGTTAAACATCTGGCCACGTACTCCACCACATCCTTCTTCATCCCGGGCCACCAATACAACGTCCGTAGATCTTGATACATCTTCGTGGTACTTAGATGAAGTGAGTGCGACGTAGTATAGTATTCACCCTATATCTCACATATAATTCCCACATCAATCGGAACACAGATCCGACCCTGATACCATAACAAACCAACCTCAGAAATAGAATAGTCCTTAGCTACTCTCGTTAAGACATTCTCTCTAACCTCCTGTAATTGAGCATCTGCCAACTGACCTTCCTTAATCCGCTCTAGTAGGGTCGACTGTAGAGTAATGTTGGCCAATCGACCCACCACCAACTCTATCCTTGCTCTACACATCTCATTAGCCAACTCTCTCAATATCTGACTGGAACTAAATAACTATTCCGAGCCCCTCCGGCACAATGCATCTGCCACCACATTGGCTTTTCCTGGGAGGTAAAGAATATCACAATCATAGTCTTTTACCAATTCTGGCCAACGCCTTTGCCTCATGTTCAGGTCCTTCTGTGTGAAGAAGTACTTTAAACTCTTGTGATCGGTGTATATCTCACACTTCTCCCTGTACAAATAATGTCGCCAGACCTTCAGTGAAAATACCACCGCTGCTAGCTCCAAATCATGGGTAGGATACCGCTGCTCATACTCCTTTAGCTGTCATAACGCATAAGCTATAACCTTCTCGTTCTACATCAATACACAGCCTAAACCCAAACTCGACGCGTCGCAATAAACCACAAACTTTCCTTCCTCAGAAGGAAGACTCAACACATGTGCAGTAATAAGTCGCCGCTTCAATTCTTGAAAACTATCACTACTAGAAATATAGGCTTTTACTTCGGTTTTTATAGTGAGCATACAAAAACACTGAAGTAAAAACCTTTTCAAACTCTTTTACTTCGCTTTTGAAATTGGCTCTCTGAAAAAAAATTACATACTACTTCGCTTTTTTAAAAAAACGAAGTGAAAAATTCATAGTGAAGAGGGCCGTGTTTGGTTGCACAAGCCCGTGTATTATGTTTAGAGATAATAAAAATGCAAAAAAATGGCCGAGCCAAACGGGGCCCTTGTGCACCTTTAACTTTGGTTTTTAGGTAAAAATCGAAGTAGAAAGTGAACTTTCCACTTCGGTTTTTACCTAAAAACCGAAGTTAAATGTGCACAACTATTATACACTTATGGACCTTTAACTTCGGGTTTTAGGTAAAAACCGAAGTAAAAGGGTTTTATAACCCTTTTCATCTACCCGAACGGTCATCTCTCTCAAACCCTCCTCTCTCCTCTGTGCAAAAAACCCGCAAAAACCTCCATTAACAACTGTGAGCCAACACCCATTTTCATTCTCCAAACCCTTTTTTTTTGTTTTTTCTTTATTTCTTGCTACATTTCTACACTATAAACTGAAATATAGTCCAAAAATCTGTTTTTTTTTTTTTTTGTTTTTAAGAGAAAAAAAAAGCATTTGGCCGTGGGTATTTTCTCCATTGTTTCTTGGTGTTTCTTGCCGGATTTTTGTCATTGCAAGAGGATTTTAAGCTTCAAAACAGGTATAGATTACTAAAATGTTGTTTTGATGATAATTTTTTATTTTTCTATGTTTTTTTTTATTATTCCGAATTTTATGATTAATATAATTAATATTTTGTTAATTTTTATAATTATTTGTTTATTTTGTTAGTTTAAATAATGTGATAAAAATTAGGTTTATTATAAATATATATATGTATATTAGTGAATTTTAGAAATTGTGACAATAGATAAATTTGTTTTTTAAATATTTGAAAAAAAATAAATAGCTCGAAGATGATCAAAGTGTTGTTCATTAGTTTCATTAACTAGTTTGATTTTATTTATTTATTGGTTTGATAATTAATTATGTAGTTTACTAATTATGTAATGTTTTAGTAGGGTCGTTGATTGAGTGGTGAACTTTGTTGTTCATTTCGGGTGCATTGAACATTAATATTGAAGGTTAGTTATTTTTTTTATTTATATTACTACAAGATTTATGTATAAAGATAAGACTAATGTAATCATGCTTATTAGATGTAGTGAAAGTTATGTTTGAAAATTAGTGAAGAAGGCTCTGGGAAATTTGCGTGCTGTGGTGATATAAGGATGGATTGATTTATGCTTGATTATTATGTTTGTTTGTGTTGTTGTTATAGGAAATTTTGAAATTGCGGTATGCTATAGAAACAGAGGATACTCTGCCAAAATTTTTAAAAATTTTATAAGACTAGAACCTAATAATGATGGATTCATCTATGCTTGATTATTGTGTTTGTTTTAAATGGTTTTATAGGTAATTATGATATTACGGTATGCTATAGAAATAGAGGATACTCTGCCGAGTTTTTTAAAAAATTTATAAGACTAGAACCTAATAATGATGGATTCATCTATGCTTGATTATTGTGTTTGTTTGTATTGGTTTTATAGGTAATTATGAAATTACAGTATGCTATAGAAACAGAGGATACTCTGTCGAATTTTTTAAAAAATTTATAAGACTAGAACCTAATATAAGTTTTTTTCTAACTTATTAGGAATTAAATATTGTTATTAGTATGGATAAATCATGGATGCTTGAGAGGAGAGAAACATCACAATTTCAAGATGAATTCAACAAATTTTTAGAGTTTTGCCTAAAGAATTGTAGTGATCCACAAAAAATTCGTTGTCCTTGTATCGATTGTGGTAATGGAGTAAAGGGGAATATTACCATGATAAAGGATCATGTATTTTGTCGGGGATTTGATATGAGTTATAGTAAATGGTATTGGCATGGAGAATTATTAAATGATGACCCATATCCATTAGGTAGGCGAGGTGTAGATGATTTTGAGAGTAATGATTTTGATGATCATCCTATAGAATTGCTTGATGAAGGACAAGAAGATTTTTTCATAATCCAGAAAAATTTGATAGTATGGTTAGAGATGCAGACAGTCAATTTTTCAGTGGTTGCAATAAACTAAGATTGCCCACAATGGTTAAATTTTATAACATAAAAGCAGAAAATGGAGTTAGTGATAAGTGTTTCAGTCAATTTTTAGCTGCTTTCAAGGAGATTTTGCCGCTAGAAAATTGTTTTCCGGAGTCTACATATGAAGTAAAGAAAACATTAAGTTTGATAGGGTTGAAGTATGAGAAGATTCATGCATGTCCGAATGATTGTATTTTATATCGTAAGGAGTATGCAGACATGGACGCTTGCCCAGAATGTGGTTTATCACGGTACAAACCTAACAAAAGTAAGGAGATTAGGAAACTTATTCCTCAGAAAGTGCTATGGTACTTACCTTTGATTTCGCGGCTGAAGCAATTATATCGAAGTGCAGAACACTCTAAGAACTTAATATGGCACGAGACTAGACGAGTGAAAGATGGTAAACTCCGACATCCTGCAGATTCACAGGCCTGGAAGAAGGTAGATTATATCAATCCAGAATTCAAAAATGAACCAAGACATCTTCGTCTCGGTTTAGCTGCTGATGGAGTAAACCCGCATAGATCTCTTAGTAGTAGGCATAGTTCATGGCTTGTCTTCCTGGTTATGTACAATCTTCCTCCTTGGTTGGTCATGAAAAGGAAGTTCATGATGCTTTCATTAATGATTTCAGGCCCAAAACAACCAGGACATGATATCGATGTTTATTTGGCACCATTAATTGATGATTTGAAAGAGTTGTATGAAAATGGTGTTGAGGCATATGATGGTTTTAAAAAAGAAGTGTTTAATTTGAAAGCGGTGTTGTTATGGACTGTTAATGATTTTCCAGCATATGGTAACCTATCAGGTTTAAGCACAAAAGGTTACCAAGCTTGTCCAATTTGTTGCACCAACACAAGGGCTCGTCGCTTGTCAAATGGACGCAAAATGTGTTATATGGGTCATAGACGATATTTGCATTTAAGTCATCCTGACAGAAATAAAGAAAAAGCATTTGACGGTACTGTGGAACGAGACATTGCTCCTTTGCCATTGTCAGGTGAGAAAATTCTTAAGGAAGTAGAAAAAGTTGACTTTAGGTATGGGAAGAAGAATAAAAACAAAAAATTCAATGGATGTTTTCAAAGAAAATCAATTTTCTTTCAACTTCCTTACTGGAAAGATTTACTCATTAGACATTGCTTGGATGTCATGCACATAGAAAAAAATGTATGTGAAAGTATAATCGGTACATTACTTGATATCCCAGGTAAAACCAAAGATGGTTTGTCCAGTCGTTTAGATCTTGTTGAGATGGGTATAAGACACCGCTTGGCACCTGAAGAAAAAGGGGCTCGCACATATTTGCCTCCTGCTTGTTTTACATTGTCTAAAGAAGAGAAGCAAGCCGTATGTCAATCATTGGCAGGGATGAAAGTGCCTGATGGTTATTCATCGAATGTTCGAAACTTGGTGTCTATGGAAGATTTGAAGTTAATTGGAATGCAACAATTACTTCCAATTGCCATTCGGTCAGTTTTACCAAAAAGAGTTCGAGATAGTGTGACAAGTGTGTGCATCTTCTTCAATAAACTATGCGGAAAAGAATTGGAAATGAAGAAGTTGAATGCATTGCATGATGAAATAGTTGAAACTTTATGCAAGCTTGAAAAATATTTTCCACCATCTTTTTTTGACATCATGATACATTTGAAACCAGAATTAATTAAATGTGCGGGAAGAATGATGAGAGATTTTAAGACCAACATCACTAGTGACTACATCTACCCTTTGGCAGAAGACGGTCTGATAGATGAACTCCAAATCCTTCCTAAGAAATATCCAGAACTTGACCTAGAAGATTGGAGGACATTTGTTAGCCACCGTTTATCTCCTGAGTTTATGGTACTATTATGTATATTTATTATGTATATGATTTATTAGTTTTGAAATACTAATAATTGCTTAAAAACTTATTGTTACTTATTTTATGTAGGCTTTGCGGGAAGCACAACGTGAAAGAACTCTCAAATATACTTCGAGGCATCGTACATCTCGTAGAGGGCTTGCCAATGTTAGAGATGACTTGGTAAGTAATTCACGTCACTATTTTATAACTGTCAACTTGTTATGAAGAATATTGCACTCACTAACTTTAATTAATTGTTGTATGTTGTAGAAAACTGAACTAGGTGTGGTAGATGTAGAACGGTACCAAGTTTGGATAAGAACACGAGAAAAGAAGAAGGTTCTTGTCACAGATTTGGACAAACAAATTGAAGCAAGAATTGTAAGTGGTTTCAAGCAAATATTTTAAAGTAATGTAGGAATGATTAAGTTCTTATAAGTCACTAATATAAGTGATCACTGGTTTGTTCCACAGAATGAGCTGAAAGAAAAAGTTAGTAGTGGAGAAATCATTGCAAAGGGTTGGAATGACATATTAACGCAAGCTTTAGGGACACCTGAGCATCCAGGGTGTGTTAGAGCACTTGGGTATGATATTATTTTTTATTTGTTGCATTTAACTTAATTCTATAATATTTTATTTTTTAAATAAATTTGGTTGATTATTGTAGGCCGTTTGCGAAGATTTCGTCCGTCTTTGGAAGAAAACCAAAAATAGCAACAGAAATGGCTGATGTTGTTAGTAAGAAAGATGCAGAAATTGCGAGGCTCAGAGCAGAACTTAAAGCTTTAGAGGAGGAAAAAGCTAAACAAGCAGAAGGTGTAGATGATATGGATGAACATGACAATGATGACGAGCAGAACGACGAAGAATATCACACACCGTACATGCATGATGACACACCATACATGCAGGATGACACACCGTACATGCAGGATTATGTGTTACTTTGTTCGGATAATATTCATAATGTGGTGGCAGAGGGTGTTATCATTGATGGGGTGGGTCCGCTGACTATTCATGGTGTTCAACTGACAGACGAATACGCGAGGGTGCGAGTCACCAAAATGTTACAAGAGGATGCTGAAATCCCATGTTCTGTTGGGGAGATACGCTATGTTCGAGATACTTATGATGTATTCATTCCTTGGCCAAAAGAATTAATTATGACTGACCAGGTATAAACGAATTCTTTAATTTGTTCCTATTAAAATATTTGTTAGTCCATTATTTTAATATTATTTTTACTTGATGTTGCGTAGGGTCCTCTAAAAAAGAAACCTCCTATGTCAAAAAGTCCATCCAAGGATAAGACGAACCGTAATTCTTTGACTAGCCCACATCTGTCATTAGCTGGGTCTCACGTCAATCCAGAAAATACTCTGACCGAAGGCCAACCATTTGCCGTTCACATCATGAATCGCATCCATGTTAGCCTTCAGTTTATGGTGAGAGAATTTTGCAGAGTTAAGGGAATGAACACAGTCGTCTCAATTCCAGTGGACCCATCATTCATGAATCGCGAGTCAATCTTTATAACCTCAGAGGATGTGGAACAAGTTGCTACTTTGCATATGATTGGAGGCTCAGCAATGATATTCGGATTAAGGTATCCCTTCAACTAATTCTTTGGAATGATATGAATTTAGAATCAGTTATGAGAACTGCCCTGTGATCTATTGCAAATTTTCATAGCAAATTGAATGTTACAGGTTTGGGTAGTCCTATTTATAGGGGAAACTCTGCCGAAATTTTTCAAAAATATTTAACACTAAAGAAAATTTTCCAGATGCATTTGGGAGTCCCTATTTCCAAACCAGCGTGTATTTTACAAGTTTTTTGACATTGAACGTCTTAGCATTAATAATCTTAACGATGTAGAACGATCAACCATTGACTTGGCAAATTGGTTGATGACCATGGATAGAGTTGGTCAACTATACTTTATACCTTGGAACATACGGTAAGAAATAGTGTAAACTTTTCTTATTTGATTATTCATATATTAAAAATTGAATTATTTTACTTAACACGCTTCTTATTTTAGGGAACATTGGATGCTGGTGATTGTTATGCCAAAAGGAAAAATCGTGTTTTTAGATCCACTGAAATCACACAAACGTCCTAAAGAAATTGATTCAATGATAATGAGGTAAGTTTAATTTTTTTTTAAATATTTCTTAATATGCAACAACTATTACATGTTACTACATTTTAATAACTTTTGTTAATTTTCTTTTTAAATAGTGCATATTATAAGGCTTCTTCCAATGAATTACTCGGAAATCCTACAAAGACATTCAATGTTGAATGTCCAAGACAACCACAAAGTCATGAATGTGGTTTTTATGTGTTGAAGTACATTAGAGATCTTGTACGGGCATCAAATGCAATAGTAACCCTAAAAGAAAAAGTAAGTTCATTTTTTATAACTTATTTTGGTATCGATAATCTATAAAATTAATTTATATTTATTAATTTTACAGTTTGGTGGGAAGACGCAATATTGTGAGATTGCAGACCTCTTGCCAATCCAACACGAATGGTTAGGTCAATTAATGACATACATTTATCAGTAAGCCTATTTTGTTTATAAGTTCGTTTAGTTGTAAGTTTAGTATTTTGTAAAAGTATTAATGTTAAGGCTAGTTATCTTACTTAAGTACTTGTGTTTTATATGCTTATGTATAACATTTTTAATTAATAAAAGTTATCATATTTTTATTCAATATTGTAAATTCATATAATTAAATCGTTGAAAAAGAATTAGGCCAAAATATATATATATATTAATTAGACCATTTAAATATATATAAATAAAATTAGGCAAAAAAAAAATATATATATATAAATAGAAATCGTCCATTTAAAAATAATCAAAAATATATATTAAATAAAAAGGCGGGGACTTTCTACTTCGGTTTTTAGGTAAAACCGAAGTAAAAGGGCTACTTTCCACTTCGGTTTTACCTAAGAACCGAAGTAGAATATCACCTTTCTACTTCGATTCTTAGTAAAAACCGAAGTGGAAAGTGGCCCTTTTACTTCGGTTTTTACCTAAAAACCGAAGTAGAAAATGCCCAGGATGGTCGCGTATATTCACTTTCTACTTCGGTTATTATGTAAAACCGAAGTAGAAAGTGGGGATTCTACTTCGATTTTTAACTAGTTTTTACTTCACTTTGAACTACTGCGGTTGCGAATTTTAGCGAAAACCGAAGTAAATCAAGCTTAAAAACCGAAGTAAAAGCCCCTTTTCCTTGTTGTGTATCCTCACACTTGTTTGATCAGACGAACTTCAAATTCTTCCGTGTCAATTCTGTCATCGGTGCCGCAATCTTTGAGATCCCTTCTACAAACCGTCTGTAGTAACCTACTAACCTGAGGAAACTCTGAACCTCTGAGGAGTCCCTTGGCCTCGGCCTATCTTTAACTGCCACCACCTTAGATGGATCCACCTTAATCCCATCTTCACCAACAATATGTCCAAGGAATCTCACTTCTGGTAGCAAAAACTCACACTTCTTAAACTTGGCATACAACTAGCGCTCTCTTAACCTCTGCAAAATCTGTCGAAGATGTAGTTCATGCTCTGCCTCTGAATTGGTATACACTAAAATATCATCGATTAAGACAATGACGAACTGATCCAAGAAGTCCTTGAACACGTTGTTCATTAAGTCCATGAAGGCTGCTGGGGCATTGGTCAAACCAAATGACATGACCAAAAACTCATAGTATCCATACCACATTCGGAAGGCTGTCTTCGGTATATCCTCGTTCTTGATCCTCAGCTGGTGATAACCAGATCGAACATCAATCTTCGAGAATGCCTTCTTTCCCTGCAGTTGATCGAACAAGTCGTCAATCCTTGGTAGAGGATACTTATTCTTGACAGTTAACTTGTTCAATTCCCTATAGTCTATACACATCCTTAGAGTCCCGTCCTTCTTCTTCACAAATAAGACTGGAGCACCCCATGGCGAGTAGCTAGGCCTGATAAACCCCAAATCGAGAAGCTTCTGTAACTGTATCTTCAATTCCTTCAGTTCTGCCGATGCCATTCTATATGGTCCCTTTGACACTGGCTCTGTCCCTGGTGCTATCTCAATAACAAACTGACTCTCCCTATGCGGCGGAAGCCCTGGTAAATCCTCAGGGAACACATCCAAGAACTCACGAACCAATCTGGTCTCCCCCGGCCCTATTGGCAAAACCCTTGTGGTATCCACCACACTAGCCAGAAAGCCTATACATCCTCCCTGTAATAAATCTCTTGCTCTCAGCACTGATATCATGGGTACGCAGGGTCCACATACTGTACCCACGAAAACAAAGGGATCCTCGCCCTCCGACTTAAAGGTCACCATCTTCTTCCTACAATCAATGGTAGCTCCGTATCTAACCAACCAATCCATGCCCAAAATAATGTCAAATTCTTCCATACCCAACTCAATAAAGTCTACTGATAATACCCTACCATCGACCATTATTGGCAGTGCTCTAATCCACCTCCTAGAAACTACCAGCTCCTAGGCAATACAGTCCCAAACCCCACAGTACATTACTCACTAGGTCTACACAATCTATCGATCACCTTACTAGAAACGAATGAATGTATAGCACCAGAATCAATCAATACAGTGCAAGGAGAGCCAGCACTAGATAGTTGACCTGTCACCACCGAGGGACTAGCCTCAGCCTCGGCCTGCGTCACGGTGAACAATCCAGCTGGAGTCAAGCTGTCCACCTTCCCTGCTCCCCATTTCTTCACTATTGGGCAGTCCTTCTTGAGGTGTCCTACCACCCCGCACACATAATAGGCCTTAGCTTGAAATTCACCTGGATGACATCTTCTGCACCTTGTGCACTCTGGATTAGCTCCTCCATGTATCACCGCCTCCCTAACAGCCACCATGAGTACCTCGACCTCTCCTATCAGGACCAGGAGCGGTCGAAGCATCGGGGGTCTTCCTCTTCAGATCATTGAGGCCTCCGCCCCTACCGGACCCAGAGTATGGAGGCATCGCCCTGCGACCCTCCCGTCTTACCACACTCTCCCTCCAGATCTTATTCTCCGCTTCCTCAGCAGTAAGAGCCTTCTCAATAGCCTGGGCATAAGTTATCCCCCCGGGAACTATTGTAATCCTCACATCTCAGGCTATCATAGCATTAAGCCCTCTAATAAATATGTCCTGCCTAGCTGCATCAGTAGGCACAAGATCTGGTGCGAACTTCTCAAGTCTGTTGAACTTTAGGGCATATTCTGTAACTGTTATATTTCCCTGAACCAATCCCACAAATTCATTAACCTTCGCTGCCCTGATGGCAACATTGTAATACTTCTGGCTGAACAAATCCTTGAATCCATCCCAACTCAAAGCAGTATTATCCCTGGTTTGTGATGCCACTTCCCACCAGATGCGGGCATCCTCTCTCAACATATATGCGGCACATGCCACTCTATCATGACCCTCTACCCTCATGAAATCAAGAATAGTAGTGATCATACTCATCCACTGTTCAGCCTTTAGTGGATCTGATCCTCCCTCAATAGTTGGAGGATGCTTTCTCCTAACCGCTCATACGACTCCCATTTATTCCCAACCTCTACTAGCTGTATACGTAGTACCATTGCAGGTGCAACAATAGGGGCAGCACTCCTTGACAGAGCCTGTTGAGCAGAAGTCAGATCTGCTCATCCTGGCTCTATAGTCGTGCTTGCATATCTACCATGACCTGCTGCCAGTTCTCAGGGACTGGTGGAGGGTTCTGGCCATGATCATCATCCCTTGCCTCAGACCTAGTGCTGGTAAGTCGTACAGATCATCTTGGATGCATAGCTATCCAAGTTAATCTGCAATCCATGACTCAGAGGTTAGACTATGATATAATAGTCCTTCCATAATCCACCATTGGAACATAATCAATCATAAGCGATCAAGATATAACAGTTTATTCAAATATTCATTCACATACAACAGCAGTGCTAATAAGCATGCCTCAATATCATCACACAATAGTCAAGGGCCAGGCCCTATCAGTATCTCATGCTCCCTATTAATCAAATAGATATCAACATTCACATTTCTTTCCAATCATTTAAGAATATAAACATGTATACACAATTACCAAACCTTGAGTCGAGCTTGTCTTTAGCGGCAAATGTACATGTCCAGCCAGTCTTCAGGAACCCTTAAACCTAGGACGCTCTGATACCAAGTTGTAATGCCCTGGATAAACAAGACCATTACACTGTGTGTTTATAAAAGTGCAAGACTTGCTAATGAAGTCGTTTAGTTAGAAACGTGTAACTGAAACTATAATTGAACTAGGGTTAAAAGATTTTGGACATAAAAGATACATTTCATTTAAATAAACATTTTGTACATGGGATCCCAAAATAAATAGAGTTTAAAGGAAAATTTACAAAATTCCAGGATATATATACAACTACTGGCCACTCTAAGGGAAAAATAAATATTTTAGGTTCTCCTCTCTCTATACCATTTCTCGGTCGTGGCGACCGATCAACTGACTATGTACATTTAGCCCCAGAGCTCTCCAACTCAGGACTGGTCCACCTTGCCCTTGCCTTTACCTGCACCACGCAGCACCCGTGAGGCATGGCCCAGCAAGAAAGCCATATTACAGAGTATAAACGATAATCAACAGTCAGATATTTCACAAATCATCACTCAGATATACAACAGATCATATTGCCCACATAATCAAAGACATCAAACTACAAGCCAATAATCAATCATCCAAATAACAAACTTGTCACAATCATAAGTTAAACAACAATAAACATATCACACAATATCCCGGATCGACGCCCTTAGGCCGCACCCTCTGATTATCCCACTCACTCTGGCTCGTTTAGGCCTAGCACAGTGATTATGTACTTAACCTCAGCTACCAATGGTCGAGCCGCATCCTTTGCGCAAATGTTGATTCTGGCACTCTTAGCCAGTTTATGATATGTCCCCATTGCATAATACCATCTTACGACATCACATACAAGTATAGGGAGCTCTTATTCCAAACATAATAACATAACTGGGTGTAGTTTCTTACCTTTGATTCCGAGCGCTTTGGTTGATAGAAACGATCCTCGAGCACGATCCCATCTAAGCCTTAGCATACACCTAGTCACAATTGTAAAATAGAACCATAATTAAACCTTAATACCATAACCCAACCACGGGACCAATCCCATGCCCTCGGGAAGCCCAATTCCACCAAACAGGGTGGTGGAATCGACCCCCGAGCCCCGAAGCGAAAACCCTAAGAAAAACACCTGAAAACCTCTTCTGGAGGCAGGGTAGCACTGCAGCACAACTAGGTGGGCTCTATAGCGCTACAAATAGAGAAAAAAATGCCCCCAGAACCAAGCATAGCGTTGTAGCACTCTAATGCTAGCGCTACAGTGCTACAGACAGAACCAGCAGCCCTTGAGTTTTTCCTTTGAATTTCCCCGAGCCAAAACTCCATAAATCCCCTCCAAACCTTAACCACACTTCAATTTAAGCCTACCATCCACTACATCTCATCCAACATGAGCCAACAACATCAAACTTGGCCACATGCACCATCAAACACAGAAAACAAAGGTTGAGCTTGAAGCTCAAGAACTTAACCAGAAAACCCAGAAATTTAAATGATCAAGCCCATAGATTATTACCTTTAGTGGAGAATATGACCCTAGGTTGCCCTATCTGCCCTTCCAACCTTTAGTTCCCAAGCTTAAATCTTTGATTTCCCATCCAAAATTCAGATTCAAAGATCAAACATAACAGAATTTAGCCATCCCAAAAAAAAAACTAGAAACCTTACCTTAATAGGACACTAACTTCAGTTGAACCTTCTAGCTTCACCAAGAACCAAGTCCCAAGCTCTAGCCTAAACCTCCTCTGAGTTTACAGCTTCAAATTCCACAAGAAACGGTGAGGAACAAGGAAAACTGAGTGGGAGAGAAAGAGGTTAACTATGTGTTCTGTTTTTTCTTCTTTCTTTCCTTTTGCTTCAGTTTCTACTATTTTCTACCACTTCCACTAAGTCTAAAAATAGAACAGCCCTTATCCCCTTTTCGACCATCAAATGACCATTTTGCCCTCCCAAATAAATCTATGTCTTTAAACATACTAAGGACATTTTGGTCATTTACTCCCAATTCCCGCTAATTCCTCAAGAGTTCCTAATATTTACCACTTAATTCCTGTCATATAATTAATCACCAATTATTTTCCCCAAGGTCTATAAATATCCAATATATTTCCCAAATTCCCACAAATACCCCAGACTCTCCTGAGCTGGGTATAAATCCCCACCGTGACTATAACGCTAAACCGATCACTAGGATTGCCTCGAGCCATAAGCTGGAAATATATCCACATGATAACGTGGTCTCAACAATTTTTCACAAATATTTGCATTTATGCCCTTAACGTGCCAAAGTTACAGATATGCCCCCATAACCTAAACAGGGCCTACATGCATACTAATACGCATAATCATGCATCTCATATATCCATAAAATCATGTAAGCATGCTTATCACATAATCATGCATTTAATCATTTAAATCACACATAAACTAATTATGTCCTCCCGACACACTAATCAAGGCCCTTAAGCCTTATTCGTAATTTTGGGACGTTACATTAACGACTAGTACTAACACCATCGTCGTTTCTGACTAATAAGTTAGTGCCATTCACAAGTAAGAAATATTGCAAGGCATTTACAATGCAACCAATGTCCATATATAGAGCACTCAACATGCCTCATCCAATATTCATGTATGTCACATACTGGGTGCAATTTTCTTACCTCAGACTTGAGCGTAAAATAAATAGAGAACGACCCTTGAGAACGATCCTGTCCTTAGGCTTCAGAACATCGAATCCTACTAAATCGGGTAATAAAAACGATCCTGAGGCCTTAGGTTTGAGATCCCATGATTAAAACAGAACTTTTGCAAAAACTCCCATGAGCCGCGGTGTAACGACCCAAAATCACTAATATGGCTTAAGGGCCCAAATTAGTGTGCCGGGAAGGCATAATTGACTTATGAGTGAATTTATTGATTTAATGCATGCTTGTATGAATATTTGAATGTAAATGTGGTTAAATGTTATATCTGTGAGAGCCACATTATTATGTGGATAGATTAGCAGTGAGCGACTTGAGGCGATCCTAGGGAGCCAGATAGCAGGAAAAGTCACAACGATGCTTAATAATATTTGACTTTGGATAAGTCAGGGGTATTTTAGGTATCAGGTAGTTATTTAGACTATTGGGTTATGGAAATAAATATATGGAGAAATATTTGAGGATAGAAAGTTTAGGCGGGAATATTGGGGAATTTACCGTTTTGCCCTCGGGGACGTTTCTGGTACCCCGAGCCTCGGGATTGATTTAATTGGCTAAGATTATACTAAGTTGATGGAAAGCAGTAGAACAAAAATATAAACCGACCTATTCAGCTGTTCTCTTCCTTCACTCTTCTCTTTCAAGGAAACACAGAAAACTCAAGGAGAAACAGCTGGGAATTCAGTGATTTGGGCTTGAACATGTAGGCTAAATCTAGTGCTCAACTAAGGGAACTCAACCAAGATTAAGGTAAGGGCTGAATCATGTCTCTGAGCATTTGAATTTTGAGTTTTGGCTGGGTATTAAGGGTGTTTATGGTTTTGAAGTTTAAAGGTTGAATTAAGCTGAGAAGCTTGGATTTTAGCTCAGGAGTTGGCCAAGGAAGTGGTTCAGTAAAAGAGGTAAGCTTCAACTCGTAATTTAGAGGTTTAAATTTGAGTTTTGCATGACTGGTTTTGGTGTTTTGAGTTGCTGGGTTTCAAAGAATCAAAATGGAGTTTTGGTAGGTTTTTAGGCTGAATTTCTGTTGGAATATGTTGTTAGAGTCATAATAAAAGTTTTGTGATTAATGAGTTTTGAGTTAGGGTGCTTTTGGAATGGTTTTGGATGGGGTTAGGATGCTAGAAATGGTGGATTTTCTGGGCACAAATGGGAGGGTCGTGGCTCTATTCTAGAGCGCTGCGGCTCTACAAAGCAAGAGAGCTAGGGAGGCTCGGCCAGGGGAGAGCGGCGCGGTGCCCTTAGGCAGGGCCGCGATGCGTGTCTGCTTTTTGGGGGCCTTGGGCTCTGTTTTAGAGGCGTGTCGCGGCTAGTCTTCAAGGGCCGCATCCCTTAGGTGCATTATTGAACATTTGGGGATTTTAGGTGCGGGAGTCTAGCCTAGGGTGCTTGGGATCGATTTCCCCACCGTGCTTGGTGGAATTCGATGTCCCGGAAACTAGTATTGTATCCGGAAGCCCTTATTTGAATATTAATGGAATCCAATACCTTGGTTGTGACTAGGTGTTTAGGCTAGGGCTCGGGAACGAATCGTGCTCGAGGAGCGTCGCTCGTAATCAGTGAACGTAAAAACTAAAGGTAAGAAAACTGCACTGGTTGTATATCTGTAATGGGAATAAGGGTTCCCTAATGTGTATGCTTGAAAGGATGGTATTATGCCATGTAAACAGTGAACCAACGGCGTAAGAGTGCCAAAGGGTTACACTAGCGCACAGGGCGCGGCTTGGCCATTGGTAGCGAGGACATCTTATTATGCACTGAGCTTGGTTTAAGCGGGCCGGAGTCAGTGGGGTAAATAAAGGGTGCGGCGTAAGTTGTCGGCCCTGACTATTATATGACCTGACTATTATGAGACCCGAATGTTATTTGTAATTAGTTGCATCTTTGATTCTGAGTATGAACTGAATGGTTAATGTGGAATATTTAATAATTAATCATGCTTAAAGAATTGACTATCTGTTATTGATGTTTGTGTTGCATATTGTGTTTTATTGCTGGGCCTTGTCTCATGAGTGCTATGTGGTGCAGGTAAAGGCAAGGGCAAGCTTGATCAGCCCTGACTTGGAGAGCTCTGCAAGCTGAATATACATGACCAGCTGCTCAGCCGCCACGGTTGGGCTTTAGGCAGGGACATGAGAACCAGAATTGTCTATTTTGCCTTAATATGGCTGATACTTGTCTGTATTTCGGAGATTCTGTAAATCAACTTTTAAACCCTACTTCTTTTTGGGATCCCATGTATAAAACTGTTTAATTATATATTGTAAAACTTTTGAGACCAAAACCTTTTTAACCCTAGCTCATACATGTTTTGTGGCACATTTTTAAATTAATGACTTGATTAGCAAGTCCTGCACCTTCATAAGTACATAGTGTAGCGGTCTTCGCTATCCAGGGCGTTACAACTTGGTATCAGAGCGTCCTAGGTTTAAGGGTTCCTGTAGACCAGCTGGACATGTACATTCACTGCTAGAGACAAGCTCGATTAAGGGTTTGATAATGTGTATAGATGCTTATATGCTTATATGCCTGAAATGAATTATAAATGTTGTTGTCTATTGGATTAATATGAAGCATGAGATACTGATAGGGCCTACCCCTTGACTGTTGTGTGAGAATATTAAAGCATGTTTATTAGCATTGTCGTGCATGTAAATGAATATTTGGATGATTAAATTGCATACTGTGTATGGATGAATGCTTGATTCATAGCTGTTGCTTGATGAGATTGAGGCATGCTTATTAGAAGTCGGTGCATGTGGATGGATTCCTATATATTGAATTTTTGTGATTGGTTATGTTCCTTTGATGGGTTTTGGAGAAGTTTTTACCCTGTCATCATGGTCTGACTGCCGAGTCGTTGATTGCAGATTGACTTGGATAGCTATGTGTCCAAGAAATCTACGTGACTAGTCGGCACTAGGTCTGGGACTGGGGGTGATGACCAGGGCCAGATTCCTCCGCCCGTCCCGAAGAACTGGTAGCAATTCATGGCAGATATGCAGGCTCGATTGCAGAGCCAGGATGAACAAATTCGCCTACTGCGACAGTAGGCTCCATCAGGGAGCGCTGCCCCTATTGTACCACCTGCAGTGGTACCAGTTGTACAGTCTGGGGAGGTTGGGAATAGGTGGGAGCCGTTATATGAGCGGTTCAGGAAGCCACGTATATGTGAGGGAGGATGCCCGCATCTGGTGGGAAGTGGCATCGCAAACCAGGGATGTTACCGCTTTGAGTTGGGAAGCTTCAGAGACTTGTTCAGTCAGAAATATTACAATGTTGCTATCAGGGCAGCAAAAGTTAATGAGTTCGTGGGTTTGGTGCAGGGCATTATGTCTGTTACTGAATATGCCTTAAAATTTGACAGGCTTGCAAAGTTTGCACCAGATCTTACGCCTATTGATGCTACTAGGCAAGATAGATTCATCAGGGGGCTTAATGCTATGATAGCCCGGGATGTCAGGATTACAACGGTACCTGGAGGAACAACTTATGCCCAGGCCGTTGAGAAGGCTCTTACCGCTGAGGAAGCAGAGAACAAGATTTGGAGGGAAAGTGCGGTGAGGCGCGAGGGCCGCAGAGTGGTGCCTCCTTATTCAGGAACAGGTAGGGGCGGAGGCCCCAGTGAATTCAAGAGGAAGACTCTTGACACTTTGACCGCTGATGGTCCTGACAAGAGGGTTCGGGGTGGACAGGGTGGCAGGGTGGTGGCCAGGCATGGCGGACCTATCCGGAGTGCCTGAGGTGTAGAAGACGCCATCTGGGCTAGTGTCGGGCCAAGGCTTGCTTTGAGTGCGGAACAGTGGGGCAGCTCAGGAAAGAATGCCCAACAGTGAAGAAAGGTGAAGCAGCGAAAGTGGATAGCTTGACTCCAGCTCGAGTATTCACTTTGACACAGGCAGAGGCCGAGGCTAGTCCCTCGGTAGTGACAGGTCAGCTTTCTAGCGCTGGCTCTAATTTTAATGTATTGATTGATTCTGGTGCTACACATTCCTTTGTTTCTAGTATTGTGATTGATAGATTATGTAGACCTAGTGAATATCAGACTGTAGGGTTTGGGACTTTATTGCCTATAGGGGAACTGGTAGTTTCTTGGAGATGGATTAGGGCACTGCCAGTGATGGTTGATAGCAGAGAACTTTTTGTGATCTGATTGAGTTAGACATGGAGGATTTTGATATGATCTTAGGGATGGATTGGTTGGTCAGGTACGGGGCTACAATCGACTGCAGGAAGAAGATGGTGACTTTCGAGCCTGAGGGCAAGGATCCTTTTGTCTTTATGGGTGCGGTGTCTGGACCCCGCATACCCATGATTTCATCATTGAGAGCCAGAGACTTGTTACAGGGTGGATGTATAGGTTTTTTGGCTAGTGTAGTGGATATTACTAGGGTTATCTAGCAGGGCCGGGGGAGACCAGATTGGTGTGTGAGCTTTGGGACGTATTTCCTGAGGATCTACCAGGGTTGCCGCCGCGCAGGGAGATTCAGTTTGAGATTGATTTAGCACCAGGGACAGAACCAGTATCACGAGCACCATATAGGATGGCTTTAGCTGAGTTGAAGGAACTAAAGATACAGCTGCAGCAGCTTCTGGATCTGGGTTTCATCAGACCTTGTTACTCACCATGGGGAGCTCCAGTGTTATTTGTTAAGTAGAAGGATGGGACATTGAGGATGTGTATAGATTACCGAGAATTGAACAAGTTGACCATAAAGAATAAGTACCCTCTACGAAGGATTGATGACTTGTTCGATTAGCTATAGGGAAAGACAGTGTCCTCAAAGATTGATCTACGATCTGGTTATCACCAGTTGAGGATCAAAGATGAGGATATACCAAAGACAGCCTTCCGGACGCGATATGGGCACTATGAGTTCTTGGTCATGTCTTTCGGTTTGACCAATGCCCCGGTAGCTTTTATGGATTTGATGAACAGGGTGTTCAAGGAATTCTTGGATCAGTTTGTCATTGTCTTCATCGACGACATTCTAGTATACCCCAGTTTAGAGGCAGAGCATGAACAACATCTTCGACAGGTTTTACAGAGGTTAAGGGAGCATCAGTTATACGCTAAGTTTATGAAGTGTGAGTTTTGGTTGCCAGAGGTAACTTTCCTTGGGCATATATTTGGGGCAGAAGGGATTAAGGTGGATCCGTCCAAGGTGGAAGCAGTGAGGTATTGGCCGAGGCCAAGGAACGCCTCGGAGGTGCGGAGTTTCCTTGGGTTTGCAGGTTATTACAGGCAGTTTGTGGAGGGATTCTCAAATATCGCTTCACCGATGAAAAAATTGATAAGAAAGAATCAGAGGTTTGCTTGGTCAGAGAGGTGTGAGAACAATTTCCAAGAGTTGAAGCGACGACTTATTTCTGCACCTGTGCTGAGTCTTCCTTCGGAGGAAGGAAAGTTTGTGGTTTACTATGATACGAAGAGGATGGGTTTAGGCTGCGTGCTGATGCAGAATGAGAAAGTTATAGCCTATGCAACACGGCAGCAAAAGGAGTATGAGCAGCGGTATCCTACTCATGATTTGGAACTAGCGGCAATGGTATTCGCACTGAAGGTTTGGCGGCATTATCTGTATGGGGAAAAGTGTGAGATATACACTGACCACAAGAGTTTGAAATATTTCTTCACTCAGAAGGATCTGAATATGAGACATAGGTGATGGTTGGAGCAGGTTAAGGATTATGACTGCGATATCCTTTACCACCTGGGGAAATCCAACGTGGTGGCGGATACATTGAGCCGGAGGGGCCCGGGAAAGTTGTATAGTTCTACCCAGATTTTGAGGGAATTAGCAGATGAAATGACCAGAGCAAGGATAGAATTAGTGGTGGGCCAGTTAGCTAATATTACCGTGCAATCGACCCTGTTGGAGAGGACTAAGAGGACTAAGGAGGGACAATTGGTGGATGCGCAGTTGCAGGAAGTGAGGCAGCATGTTTTATCGGGGACAGCTAAAGATTATTCCATCTCTGAGACTGGTATGCTTCGATATCAGGGGCAAATTTGTGTTCCAGCAGATGAGGGGATAACACGAGAGATACTGGATGAGTCACACACTACGCCATACTCACTTAATCTGGGTACCACGAAGATGTATCAGGATCTACGGGCATTATACTGGTGGCCCGGGATGAAGAAGGATGTGGTGGTGTATGTGTCTAGATGTTTAACATGTCAGCAGGTGAAGGCTAAGCATCAGCGACCAGCGAGATTGCTTCAGCCTTTGGGTATCCCAAAATGGAAGTGGGAGGACATTACAATGGATTTTGTGGGAGGACTACCCAGGACAGCGGGACTTTGTGACTCGGTGTGGGTGATAGTAGACAGATACACCAAATCAGCTCATTTTCTACCAGTGAAGTCAACCTATACAGTGGAATAGTATGCAGAGTTGTATGTGAGGGAGATAGTTCGTCTTCATGGGGTTCCAAAGTCTATTGTGTCTGATCGAGATCCTATCTTTACCTCTAAGTTTTGGGGAGTTCTGTAGAGAGCTAAGGGGACCCAGCTGAAGTTTAGCACAGCTTTTCATCCTCAGACTAATTGACAGTATGAGAGGACGATTCAGGTGTTAGAGGACATGCTTAGGGCGTGTGTGATTGATTTTGAGGGATCTTGGAGCAAGTACCTACCGTTGATTGAGTTCTCGTATAATAACAGTTATCAATCCACGATTGGAGTTGCTCCTTATGAAATGCTTTGCGGGAGAAAATGTAGATCACTCATTCATTGGGACGAGATGGGTGAGAGGAGGTACTTAGGGCCAGATATGGTTTAGAAGACTAATAAGGCTATTGAGAAGATTCGAGCCAGAATGCTTGCTTCGTAGGGTAGACAGAAAAACTACGCTGATCCTAAGCGTAGGAATGTGGAGTTCCTGGTTGGGGACCATCTGTTTCTGCGAGTCTCACCATTTAGAGGGGTAAGGAGATTTGGAGTAAAGGGCAAGCTGAGCCCTCAGTTCGTTGGACCTTTCGAGATCCTGCAGAGGATTGGACAGGTGGCTTATAGATTGGCCTTGCCACCATCACTGTCAGGGGTTCACGATGTATTCCATGTCTCAATGTTGCGGAAGTAAGTTTCAGATACAACGCATGTGCAGAAGTATTTGGTCTTAGATTTTGGATCGGAAGGACAAAGTTTTACGGAATAAGACAATTCTGTTAGTTAAGGTGTTGTGGAGAAATAACAAGGTCGAGGAAGAGACCTGAGAGTTAGAGTCAGCGATGCACGATCAATATCCCGAGCTATTCAGGTAAATTTCAAGGAAGAAATTCTCAGTAGGAGGGGATAGTTGTAACGACCCAAAATCACTAATATGGCTTAAGGGCCCAGATTAGTGTGCCGGGAAGGCATAATTGACTTATGAGTGAATTTATTGATTTAATGCATGCTTGTATTAATATTTGAATGTAAATGTGGTTAAATGTTATATCTGTGAGAACCACATTATTATGTGGATAGATTAGCAGTGAGCGACTTGAGGCGATCTTAGGGAGCCAGATAGCAGGAAAAGTCACAACGAGGCTTAATAATATTTGACTTTGGATACGCCAGGGGTATTTTAGGTATCAGGTAGTTATTTAGACTATTGGGTTATGGAAATAAATATATGGAGACATTTTTGAGGATAGAAAGCTTAGGCGGGAATATTGGGGAATTTACCGTTTTGCCCTCGGGGAAGTTTCCGGTACCCCGAGCCTCGGGATTGATTTAATTGGCTAAGATTAGACTAAGTTGATGGAAAGCCGTAGAACAAAATATAAACTGACCTATTCAGCTGTTCTCTTCCTTCACTCTTCTCTTTCAAGTAAACACAGAAAACTCAAGGAGAAACAGTTGGGAATTCAGTGATTTGGGCTGGAACTTGTAGGTTAAATCTAGTGCTCAACTAAGGGAACTCAACCAAGATTAAGGTAAGGGCTGAATCATGTCTCTGAGCATTTGAATTTTGAGTTTTGGCTGGGTATTAAGGGTGTTTATGGTTTTGATGTTTAAAGGTTGAATTAAGCTAAGAAGCTTGGATTTTAGCTCAGGAGTTGGCCAAGGAAGTGGTTCAGCAAAAGAGGTAAGCTTCAACTCGTAATTTAGAGGTTTAAATTTGAGTTTTGCATGACTGGTTTTGGTGTTTTGAGTTGATGGGTTTCAAAGAATCAAAATGGAGTTTTGGTACGTTTTTAGGCTGAATTTCTATTGGAATATGTTGTTAGAGTCATGATAAAAGTTTTGTGATTAATGAGTTTTGAGTTAGGGTGCTTTGGAATGGTTTTGGATGGGGTTAGGATGCTAGAAATGATGGATTTTCTGGGCACGAAGGGGAGGGTCGCGGCTTTATTCTAGAGCGCTGCGGCCCTACGAAGCAAGAGAGCCAGGGAGGCTCGGCCAGGGGAGAGCGCCGCAGCGCCCTTTGGCAGGGCTGCTGTGCGTGTCTGCTTGTTGGGGGCCTTGGGCTCTATTTTAGAGGCGTGTCACGTCTAGTCTTCAAAGGCTGCATCCCTTAGGTGCATTCTTGAAGATTTGGGGATTTTAGGCGAGGGAGTCTAGCCTAGGGTGCTCGGGATCGATTTCCCCACCGTGCTTGGTGGAATTCGATGTCCCGGAAGCTAGTATTTTATCTGGAAACCCTTATTTGAATATTAATGGAATCCAATACCTTGGTTGTGACTAGGTGTTTAGGCTAGGGCTCGGGAACGAATCGTGCTCGAGCAGTGTCGCTCGTAATCAGTGAACGTAAAAACTAAAGGTAAGAAAACTGCACTGGTTGTATATCTGTAATGGGACTAAGGGTTCCCTAATTTGTATGCTTGAAAGGATGGTATTATGCCATGTAAACAGTGAACCAACGGCCTAAGAGCGCCAAAGGATTACACTAGGCACAGGGCGCGGCTTGGCCACTGGTAGCCAAGGACATCTTATTATGCACTGAGCTCGGTTTAAGCGGGCTGGAGTCAGTGGGGTAAACTGAGGGTGCGGCCTAAGTTGTCGGCCCTGACTATTATGTGACCTGACTATTATGAGATCTGAATGTTATTTGTAATTAGTTGCATCTTTGATTATGAATATGTACTGAATGGTTAATGTGGAATATTTAATAATTAATCACGCTTAAAGAATTGACTATCTGTTATTAATGTTTGTGTTGCATATTGTGTTTTTTTTCTGGGCCTTGACTCACGGGTGCTACGTGGTGCAAGTAAAGGCAAGGGCAAGCTTGATCAACCCTGACTTGGAGAGCTTTGCGAGCTGAAAATACATGACCAGCTGCTCAACCGCCATGGTTGGGGTTTAGGCAGGGACGTGAGAACCAGAAATGTCTATTTTGCCTTAATATGGCTGATATTTGTCTGTATTTTGGAGATTCTGTAAATCAACTTTTAAACCCTACTTCTTTTTGGGATCCCATGTATAAAACTGTTTAATTATATAAAGTGAAACTTTTGAGACCAAAACCTTTTTAACCCTAGCTCATACATGTTTAGTGGCATGTTTTCAAATGAATGACTTGATTAGCAAGTCCTGCACTTTTATAAGTACATAGTGTAGCGATCTTGGCTATCCAGGGCGTTACACACGGCTTGCCTCCAAACAGATGCCCCTGCCTCAAACTGCCTGCACCTCGCGCTGCAACACGCCTCCCAAGCGTCGCGGCCCTAACGCCTTTCAGCGTCTCCTCTCTTATACGTTAAGCTTGGGCCACAGCGCCCAAGAACAGGGCCGCGACCCGACCTGGAACTCAGCCAAAAACCTTCATTTTTCCAATTTTAAATCACTCCATAACCTTATCCAAACATATCCAAATCCCAAAAAACAAAGTTCCCAATCATCTCAGAGACCCAAAACCATCAAAACCCAAGCTTCAAACAAGTCAAAAATTCATCAAAACATAGAAGCCAATTAAAAACTTAGAAACTCGAAAAATCAAAACTTAAAGCTTGGATTACCTCTTATTGAGCCGTTTCTCACTAAATCCTCTAGTTAATGAGCTTCTAATCTTCCCTAGAATCATTATAACTCGATCCTTGCTTGAATTCGAGTCCTAAAACTCAAGTTTCCTTCGAAAATGCGATGAATTGTAAAAAGAAATAACAAGAGAAAGAGAGAAAGTGTTTTGAACGTATTTGCTTTCTGACAGGTTACTTTGAGCTTAAGTAACCTCAAGTAAATCCTAATGCTCGGGATCCCAAAAATGCCCCCAAGGGTAAAATAGTCAAAATTCCTATAATTTCCTCCTTATCTCACTAACTACCAATATATCATCAAATAACCATTCTCATTACCCAATATCCTGGTAATTGACCCCGTTATGACAAAACCGCTAACTTGCTTCCTAGGATCGTCTCATTCCAAATAGCTCAAACATATCAACATAATAATGTGGTCTCACCCATATATCACATACATGAACATAAATATACAAATATGCCCTCAACGGGCCAAAATTACGAAAATTCCCTTCTAATAAGAAGTGGGTCCACATGCATGCAATTTTCATCATATAATAATATTGTGGATCCCAAAAATCCACCAAATAAGAAATCTTTAGTCCCTGATTAGAACAGAGGGATAAAGGCCACTTAATCATGCAATTGGACTCGAGCCTGTAGGCCTTTTTTGAATACAGGAGATTGTCTCATGAGAAATGTGGATGCTCGAAATTCAACAGTTATAAAAAGGCCAAAAGCGCGTGATAGGCTCCCATAAACGCCTCGTGGGTACGCCCGATATGCTACGGGCATATCGCACCAACAGTTTTAGGGACCCATCTCGCGCCCATGCATGACACGGCCTCGCGTGCCCCCGCACCATGGCCTCGCGCGCCACCAAGGCCCCGCACCCTCGGCCTCGCGCAGCCACGCCCGCACACCAGGCGGCCTCGCGCCCCAGCAGGCCCTCGGCCTCGCGCAGCCATGCCCGCACACTAGGAGGCCTCACGCTCCAGCAGGCCCTCGGCCTCGTGCAGCCACACCTGCACACCAGGTGGCCTCGCGCCCCAGTAGGCCCTCGGCCTCGTGCATCCACGCCTGCAAACCAGGTGGCCTCGCGCCCCAGCAGGCCCTCGGCCTTGCGCAGCCACGCCCGCAGCATCAGGTGGCCATGCGAATGGGGGCACGCGTCAAAGGAGCATCGCTCCCAAGGACCACGCATACCTAGTGGCCTCGTGTGCCTCACCTTGCGCACCGGCCACGTCAAAGGCCTCAAGAGACATTGCCTCAACTAAACACCCTTTGGCCATATACCAGGGGCCTCGTAGTGTGGGGGCTGCAAAGTGATGGTTTCACAAGATGAGACCCTCATCCCATTTGTAGGCGTCATGCTTCATCACACACGCAGCAGGCCCCGTTGAAGAGGCCTTACCTCTCTTCCTGAGGTAAGTGCCACCAACGGGGCACCACTCTCCCTATGAGTCACATGAGATGAAGAGCAATAGGAGAGACCCAATGACTATTAGGTATAGAGCCAATAGTGGAATAGATGACTGAGTATATCGTTCATGTCAACACACTAGCTTCCCTACACTTAGTAGGACGTGGAATAGCCTTGAGCAGATACATGCCTTGGAATGGCGATAATAACCATCGGGTACATAGTACCCGTACGTGTACGGGTGCATGACGTACAACCATGAGGAGGACAGAAGCATGACCCTGACACTTGTATCACACAGGTAGTGGAGGTACGGATTTGTACAGAGAGTGGAGGCACTATATGCATGCCTCTGACTATGTACCAGGCTGACACTATGATCTTCTGCTCCACCACTCTTCCCATACCACTACCACCTGTGCTATTACCCTGACAGTGTACTTATGTACTATTTTGTCCCAAGGGACCACCATGTATAAGGGGCCATTAGAGCCCAGCTATAAAAGGAGCTTGACCCCTCAGAATGAGGGGTTGGAAAATTCATTGTAAGCAGAGGCTATTGAGAAATATACCAAGACTGGCTCCATCATTTATCTGTGTTTACTTTTCCTTAAAGTTGATTCTCAGTTCTTATATAAACATCACCTGACTTACCTTTGAGTTTTCCGATCTAATTTCGTTGACGAGATTTCACCGTCAACAAATATAACTCACATAATCAAGCATATAATCACATAATCGCATATTAAATCAATTATGGCCCTCCTGGCCCCCTAATCCAGGCACTAAGCCACATTAGGGAATTTTGGACATTACTACTATCCCCTCCTTACAGGAATTTCTTCCTCAAAATTTACTTGAATAACTCAGGATACTAATTCTGCATATCTGACTCAAGCTCCCAGGTCGCTTCCTTGACCTTGTTGTTCCTCCATAATACCTTAACTAAAGGTATAGTTTTATTCCTCAGGACCTTGTCCTTTCTGTCTAGTATCTGGACTGGCTGTTCCTCATAGGAGAGATCTGCCTTAAGCTCCAGATCCTCATAACTCAATACATGAGTCACATCTGATACATACCTCCAAAAAGCTTAAACATGAAATAATTTATGCACGGTCGACAATGCAGGTGGTAAGGCCAATCTATAGGCCACTTGACCAATCCTCTCTAGGATCTCAAATGTACCTATAAATCTAGGGCTAAGCTTGACCTTCTTCCCAAATCTTTTCACCCCTTTCCATGGGGAGACTTTAAGGAAGACATAGTCTCCCATTTGGAACTCTATGTCCCTGCGTTTGGGATATGCATAACTTTTATGTCTGCTTTGAGAAGCGAGCTTCCTAGCTTTAATATTCTCAATGACCTCATTGGTTCTCTGACTGCTTCAGGACCCAAATATCTCCTTTTTCCTATCTCATCCCAATGAATGGGAGATCTGCATTTCCTACCAAACAACATCTCATAAGGAGCCACCCCAATGGTCGACTGATAGCTGTTGTTGTAGGAAAACTATATCAAAGGTAGATACTTACTCCATGACCCACCAAAGTCCAGTACACATGCTCATAACATGTCTTCTAATATCTGGATCGTCTTCTCAGATTGCCCTTCTGTCTGAGGATGATAAGCAGTATTGAACTTCAACTGTGTACCTATGGCTCTCTGTAAAATTCCCCAAAACTTGGAAGTGAATGTGGGGTCCCGTTCTGACATGATCGACCTCGGTGCCCCATGAAGGTGCATAATCTCTCTCACATAGAGATCTGCGTACTGGTCAACTGTATAAGTAGTCCTCACTGGTAAGAAGTGAGCTGACTTGGTGTATCGATCCACAATAACCCATACTGAATCATGTTGACAAACAGTCCTGGGTAAGCCCACCACGAAGTCCATCGTGATGTCCTCCTATTTCCACTCATGGATGTCTAGAGGTTGTAATAGCCCTACTAGTCTCTGATGCTCAGCCTTGACCTGTTGACATGTCACACATACTCTACTACATCCATCTTCATCCTAGGCCACCAATACAGAGATCTCACATCCTGATACATCTTTGTGGTGCCTAGATGCAAAGAGTAAAGAGTAGTATGAGATTCATCCAGAATCTCCCGCCTCATAGTAGTATCCATCGGAACACATATCCGGCCTTTGTATCTCAACAAGCCCATATCTGCACTGTATAATCTCTGGACACTCCAGCTAAAGCATCCTCTCTAATCTTGGTCAGCTGTGGATCACCATACTGACCTTCCTTTTTTCTCTCCAACAGTGTAGACTGTAGCATAATGTTGGCCAGCTGGTGTACCAGCAACACTATGCCAGCTCTGGTCATATCCTCTGCTAACTCTCTGGATATTAGTCTCACACTTAAAATCTTTCCTGGACCCTTCTGGCCTAAAGCATCTGCTACCACGTTGGCCTTTCCTGGATGATAAAAGATCTCACAATCATAATCTTATACTAACTCCAGCCAATGCCTTTGTCTCATATTTAAGTCTTTCCGTGTGAAGAAGTACTTCAGGCTCTTGTGGTCCGTATAAATCTCACACTTCTCCTCATAAAGGTAATGCCTCTAATCCTTTAATGCAAAGACCATTGCTGCCAACTCTAAATCATGAGTGGGGTATCTCTGTTCATACTCTTTCAAATGGCGTGAGGCATAATCAATCACCTGCTCTGACTGCATCAGAACACAACCCAAACCCTAATGTGAGGCATCACAGTATATCAGAAACTTCTCCTGATCTGTTAGAAGACTCATAACTGGAGTTGTAATCAACCTCTTCTTCAGTTCCTGGAAGTTGTTCTCACACTTGTCTGACCACACACATTTGATTCTTGTGCGTCAGTTCAGTCAATGAAGTGGCAATCTTTGAGAACCCTTCCATGAAACATTTGTAATAACTTACCAATCCAAGGAAGCTTCTAACCTCTGAAGAATTATTTGGCCTTCACCAATCTCTAATTACCTCAATCTTGGCTGGGTCCACCTTAATCCCCTCCTCACTGACAATGTGCCCATAGAAAGTTACCTAAGATAACCAGAATTCACACTTTTTGAACTTTGCAAATAATTTGTGTTCCCTCAGTCTCTGTAGAACCAACCTCAAATGTTGCTCGTGTTCTAACTCTGATTGAGAATAAACCAGAATATCGTCAATGAAGACGATCACAAACTAGTCCAAATAATCCTTGAACACTTTGTTCATCAAATCCATAAAAGCATCTGGGGCATTAGTCAACCCAAAGGACATGAATAAGAACTCATAATGCCCATATCTGGTGTGAAAGGCAATCTTTGGTATATCTCCCTCCTCATCCTTGAGCTGATGATAACCAGATCGAAGGTTTATCTTAGAGGATACCCTTTAACCTTGCAACTGATTAAACAAATCATTTATCTTGGCAAAGGATACTTATTCTTAATTGTTAACTTATTCAGTTCTTTGTAGTCAATACACATCTTCATAGAAACATCTTTCTTCTTCACTAATAGAACTGGTGCAACCCACGGTGAGAAACTAGGTCTGATAAAACCTAAGTCCAATAGCTCTTGTAGCTATACCTTCAGTTATTTTAATTCAGTTGGGGCCATTCTGTAAGGTGCTCTAGACACTGGCTCTGTCCCTGGTGTAAGTTCAATAACAAATTCAATCTCCCTGTGTGGTGGCAACCTTGGTAAATCTTCTGGAAACACATCTAGAAACTCACAGACTAGTCTGGTCTCCTCTGGTCCCACTGGCATGACCTGAGTGGAATCAACCACACTGGCTAAGAATCATAAGCAACCTCCTTGCAATTGATCTCTAGCCCTCGACCTTGTTGTTCCTCCATAATAACTAACCAAATGTATGGTTTTGTTCCCCAGGTGCTTGTCCTACCTGTCTAATATCTAGATTGGTTGTTATTCATAGGAAAGATCTGCCTGCAGCTCCAGATCTTCGTATCTCAATACATGAGTCCCATCCAATACATACTTCTGAATCATCAAAATGTGAAACACATTGTGCACGGCCGACAATACTCGAGGTAATGCCAATCTATAGGCACCTGACCGATCCTCTCTAGGATCTCAAAAGATCCTACAAACCTAGGGCTCAACTTGTCATTCTTTCAAAATCTCTTCACCCCTTTCAATGGTGAAATGCTAAGGAAGACATAGTATCCTACTTGGAACTCCACGTTCCTATGCTTCAGATCTGCATAACTTTTATGTCTGCTCTAAAACGCGAGCATCCAAGTTCGCATCTTCTCAGTAGCCTCATTGGTTCTCTGAACTGCCTTAGGACCCAGGTATTTCTTTTCCCCCATATCATCCCATCGACTGAGCGATCTACATTTCCTACCATACAACATCTCATAAGGAGCCACTCCAATGGTCGACTGATAGCAATTATTGTAGGAAAACTCTATCAAAGGCAAATATGTACTCCAGGACCCTTCAAAGTCCAGCACACATGCTTGCAGCATGTCCTCTAATATTTGTATCATCCTTTCAGATTGTCCATTTATTTGAGGATGATAAGCGGTACTAAACTTCAGTTTTGTACCCATAGCCTTCTACAAACTTTCCCAAAACTTGGAAGTAAATGTGGGGTCTCGGTCTGATACAATTGACTTCGAAGCCCTATGAAGGCGCACTATCTCTCTCACATAGAAATTTGTGTACTGGTTAATTTTTTAAATCATCCTCACTCGTAAGAAATGAGCTGATTTGGTGTATCAATCCACGATAACCCATACTGAATCATGTTGACCCACCGTCCTGGGTAACCCAACCACAAAATCTATTGTGATATCCTCCCATTTTCACTATGGGATATCCAAAGGCTATAATAGCCCTGTTGGTCATTGATGCTCATCCTTGACATGCTAACATGTAAAGCACTTGGCCACATACTCGGTGACATCCCTCTTCATCCCTGACCACAAGTATAGTGATTATAAATCCTGATACATCTTCATGGCGCCTATATGCAAAGAGAAAGTGGTGGTATGAGATTCATCCAGAATCTCCCTTCTGATAATGGCATCCATCGGAACACAAATCTGACCCTTATATCTTAGTAAGCTAATATCATATACTGAATAGTCCCTAGCCACTCCAGCTAGGACATCCCTTCTAATCCTCGTCAATTGTGGATCACTCAACTGACTTTCCTTTGTCCTATCCAAAAGAGAAGACTGAAGTGTGATGTTGGCTATTTGGCCCACCACTAATTCTATTCATGCTATGGTCATATCCTTTGCCAATTCCTTGGATATCTGCCTCGAATTGTATAATTGTCCTAGATCTTTCCAGCTTAAGGCATCTGCCACTACGTTGGCTTTACCTAGATGGTACAGGATTTCACGGTCATAATCCTTCACCAACTCCTGCCAACGCCTCTATCTCATGTTTAAATCCTTCTGTGTGAAGAAATACTTCAGTCTCTTGTGGTCAGTGTATATCTCACACTTCTCCCGATAAAGGTAATGGTCATACCTTTAATGCAAAGACCACCGTTGATAACTGATGTGATGCATAGGCAATCACCTTCCCTGCCTGCATAAGAACACAACCCAAACCCTATCTCGAGACATCACAATACACTACAAGCTTTTCTTCATCTGTTGGAAGACTCAGTACGGGAGTTGTAATCAATCGCCACTTCAACTCTTGGAAGTTGTTCTCACACCTATCTAACCACGCAAACTTTAAGTTCTTGCATGTCAGCTCCGTCAATGTGGTAGCAATCCTTGAGAACCCTTCCACAAAACGACTGTAATAACCTTCCAATCCAAGGAAACTTTTGATCTCTTAGGCATTCCTTAGCCTTGGTCAATCTCTGACTACCTCAATCTTAGTTGGGTCCACCTTGATCCAATCTCTACTGACAATGTGACCAGGAAAAGTCACCTACGGTAACAAAAACTCACAATTATTGAACTTCTTATACAGTCTGTATTCCCTCAGCCTCTATAGAACCAACCTGAGATGTTGCTAATGTTCTGCCGCTAACTGAGAATAAACCAAAATATCGTCAATGAAGACGATCACAAACCGATCTAGATAATTTTTGAACCTCATGTTCATCAGATCCATAAAAGTTGTTGGGGCATTAGTCAAACCAAATTACATGACTAGAAACTCCTAATGCTCGTATCTGGTGCAAAAATGATTCTTCGGTATATCCTCCTCCTTAATACTCAACTTGTAATAACCTGATCGAAGATCTATCTTAGAGAATATCGTTTTACCCTGCAACTGATCAAACAGGTCATCAATCATTGGTAGATGGTACTTATTCTTAATAGTTAACTTGTTCAGTTCCTTGTAATTAATGCATATCCTCAGAGAACCGTCCTTCTCTTTTACAAACAGGATTGGCACACCCCATGGAGAGAAATTGGGTCTAATAAAACCCAAGTCTAAAAACTCCTGTAACAGTACCTTCAGTTCTTTCAACTCTGCTGGGGCCATTCTGTACAGTGCCCTAGATACTAGCTCTGTCCCTGGTGCCAATTCAATAACAAACTCTATCTCTTTGTGTGGCGACAACCCTGGTAAATCCTTTGGAAACACATACAGAAACTCACAGACTAATCTAGTCTCTTCTGGTCTCACTGGCATGAGTTGAGTGGTATCCACCACACTGGCTAGGAATTCTATGCATCCTCCTTGCAATAGGTCTCTAGCCTTCAACGCTGATATCATAGGTACAAGAGTTCCATGCAAAGTGCCAACAAATACAAATGGATCTTCACCCTCATGCTCAAAGGTTACCATCTTCTTCTTGTAGTCTATGGTTGCCCCATATTTCACTAACCAGTCCATGCCCAAAATCATGTCGATGTCATTCATTACTAGTTCAATCAAATCAAATCATAACTCCCTGTCATCCACTATCACTAGAAACGATCTAACCCATCTCCTAAAGACTACTAACTCTCTAGTGGGCAGTAAGGTTCCGAACCCCGCAGTATAATAATCACATGGTCTACATAGTCTATCAATTATCCTACTAGAAACAAAAGAGTGTGTAGCACCAGAATCGATCAAAACAGTATAAGAGGTTCAAGCACTAGAAAGATGACATTTCACTACTGAGGGACTAGCCTTAGTCTCTACCTGCATCAATGCGAACACTCAAGATGGAGTCGAGTTTTCCGCCTTCCTTGGTTCTTCTTTCCTTGCTCTTGGCCAATATTTCTTCAAATGTCCCACTATCCTACACAGAAAGTAGGCCTTTGCCTGACAGTCTCCCACATGGCGCCTCTTGAATCTAGCGCACTCTAGGTACGTCCTCCAAACCTCATTGCCACCTTGGCAGCCTATCTACATACCTCTTGGCCTCCTGTCGGGGCCTGAAGTTGAAAGGTTATATGGAGCCTTCCTTTTCTGATCACTAGGGCCTCCACCCCTACAAGAACCCATAAATGGAGGTCCCATCTTCCTAGTGTCTCTCCTGGTAGCGTTCTCGCGCCAGATCTTGTTCTCTGTGCCCTCAACATTAAGGGCCTTCTCTACCACCTGAGTATATGCCATCACTCTAGGCACAATAGTAATACAAACATCCTGAGCTATCATATGTTGTAGCCCCTCAAAGATCTTATCCTTCCTTGTCCCATAAGTGGGCACTAAGTCTGCAGCAAACTTGGCTAATCTGTCAAACCTTAATGCATACACTGTCACTGATATATTTCCCTGCAACATCCTACTAAACTCTTTTTTCCTTTGCGGCCCTAACTGCATCGTTGTAATATTCCTCATTGAATAAAGTTCTAAACTATTCCCAATCTAGGGTATTGACATTTCGGGTCTGGAATATAACTTCCCACCAAATTTGAGCATCTTCCTGAGTCATATATGTGGCATAGGCCACCCTCTCATTACCAACTACCATCATGAAACCCACAATAGTGGTAACCCTGCTCATCCATTGTTCAGCCTTGGCCGGATCTGCACCGCCCTTAAAGACTAGAGGGTGCTACTTTCTAAACCTTTCATAAAGATCCCATCTGTTCCCAAGCTCAGATGATTGTATTACTGCCGGCACCAACAAAGGTTCCACCACAGACTGAACATTCTCTACAGGATCTTGTTGCTCTCTCAAGAGGTAGATTTCTTCTCCCTGCCTCCGTAGACTAGCTTGCATATCAGCAAGCGCTTGCTTCCAGTTCTCATGAGCTGGCGGAGGGGTCTGACCCTGATTATCATTCTCGACCTGTATTTCCTGGTTGGCTAGCAAATCCGATTGCGCTGTAAGCATACTTTCAAGCTTATACCTTGCTGCAGTAGTCAATTTGGCCAGTTAGGTAGTAATAAAAATACCCCTTGCCGCCCTGCGGTCAAAGACCAAATAAACAAGAATTCACACTCAACAATCATGCTAATAAGCATGTCGATTCAAATTCATACCCAAACATGGTCCTAATAATCTCTTCCTGACATTTATAAATAGAGAACAATGCTAATAAGTATATTCTGACATATATAAATAAATAGCGATGCTAGTAAGCATTTCCTGTTCTATGCATACGTAAAACAGCTGTAATAAGCATTTCTTTCACGTTCACAAACAATATTGATAATAAGCATGGCCTTATAAATCATACAGCAGTCAAGGGCCAGGCCCTATCAAAATATCTTATGCTCCTTAATAAGGAAGGCAGATAAGGCATTTATATCCTATTTACGCAGTTAAACACATATCCACATAAATAGTTACCAAACACTTAGTCGGGCTTGTCTTTAGTGGCGAGTGTACATGCCTAGCCAGCCTTCAGGAACCCTAACCTTGGCACGCTCTAATACCAAGTTGTAATGCTCTAGATAGCCAAGACTGTTACATTGTATGTTTTAAATATGGTTAGACTCTCTAAACGAGTCTTTTGGCCTTAAACGTGTAACTAAATGTGATTAACGGTTTACGGTTAAAATTTTTGATCAAAAGGAATAACCATTTTATGAAAACATTTAATTCCATTCATGGGATCCCAAAATAATGTTTAAAAGGTTAATTACAACTCAAAAGCTACAACAAGCCGACCTAAGCGGCAAAATAGGGTTTGACCCTAGTCCCTTTGAGAAACCCCGGTCGTGGTGGTCGAGTAGTCGCATATGTACAAGTCACCACAGAAGCTCTCAACCTTATGGCCGGTCCAGCATTCCTTTTCGCAAACCTGAACCACAAAGCACCTGTGAGCCGAGGCTCAGCAAGAAAACTTAAACATGCTCATAATGTGTTAATAACATATTACAGAAGCATAAATAGCATGCGTAGCAGTAATAACCCAACTCATGCATGCATTCTACTCAAACAAGTGACTATAGTGTATAAAGTCACACTAGGAACGTTTACCTAGGATATGAGACTATAGAGTCACCCGGAGGCCCATTGCCCTATCTTCTGTATAACCAGCCTTAGAGCTTGCCCAACGTACCTAGTGCTTTATTTTTCCAATGACCATAGGGTTTGTAACGCCCTACTTCCTTATAGTTGTTACCAAGTGATTTATAAATGTGCCATTAGCTCGATAATCGAGGTTTAAGATTAAAAAGTGTGTTTGGATAAAAATAAAGATTCATTTAATAAATATTAAGTTTAAAAAGTTGATCCTTTATTGAAATTCATAAAAATATTACATGGGGATCCCAAAATACTGTTTTGAAATACATTTACAATCTGATGTACAGTGCAGTCGACCTAAGAGACAAAACCGAACGTTTACCACATGCTCCTTAAAATAACCCCAGCCGTGGTGGCCAGGTAGGCCAAACATGTACACACCGCTCCATGCCCTCCAACTTATGGTTGTAAGATCCAACTTCCTTGCTCTTACCTGCACCATAGAGCATCCGTGAGTTGAGGCCCAGCAAGAGAACTTCAAGCACAATATGCAATAAAAATATATCTCACAACTCATATTCAATTAGAGAAACAAACAATATCAGATCCTACTAGCATGCTCAACAACATAGCATCTAGACCAGCTCAAAAGCACAATGGCATAATAGCCTAATAGTACAACAGTGCTATAAAACATTAGTACTATAACATGACAACATAATAACACAATAGTATATTCACACAACAACTCAATATTACAATAGCATATAACAAAGTAGCCAACAGGCTAAACACATAGCGGCCATGCCGTCCCAGGCGCTTTACTAGGCCCTGGGTTCACGGTCTGTACCGAGAGGGTGACTCCAGCTTCCTAGGATGGTCTCGCCGTAACGACTTGCACACCACGTGCTCAACGCTGTTCCCAGATCCTTGCCACTCCCGGCTTTGCAGTCTGTGTGTTTAACACCATTCTCAGCCCCTTGCCGCTCCCAGCTCTTGCCGATCCCGACATTTTCCTCTCCCAGCTCTTGCCGCTCCCGGCTCTTGCCTCTCCCGGCTCTTGCCGCTCCCGGATCTTGTCGATCAGTCATAATCACAAGTATGACATAACAAACATAAACAATACATACAATACAACACTCCACATAGCTCTACGGGTACAAACAGTTCTCTTACCTGGTGTCCCAAGCTGACAAACCAAAGCGATCCCGAGCCTGAGCGGTAAGACCTCACACAATAATTCCAACCTTGGACTAGATTTCTAGCACCCCTAGCTAGTTTTCCCCAAGCTCCTAGCTTCAATTCTTAGCCAAAACCTCATAACTTCATCAAGCTTCCAAATCCAATGAGAGGGAAAGAGAGAATAGAGAGAGAGAGAGAAGATAAGCAGTAAGTGTATGTGTTTTTGGTTTCTGGTTCCTTCTGCAGAATCCCCTAAGGCTTAAATTCAGTCTATCCATAATGCAAAAGAATAAAATACCCCCAAGTCTATCATAAATCCTTTGGTGCCATCAAGGGAAATTTATTCACTTGCCAAATCCCGTTAAGTCCCCGAGTATTCCTATAAGTCCCCGTTTAATCCCAACATACTAAATCATTGATAAATTACTATCCATTACTCAATAATTCCTGAACATATATTATATCCCCAAAATACCCCCAGGCTCCTTCCGAGCCGGGCATTTTACCCCGTTGTTACTATTCCACTAATCTGCTCCCCTGAATCATCTCGGATCACACATCTCGAACATATCCTCATAACACTGCGGTCACCCTCACAACACATGCATACTTACATTTATGCCTCCCAATAGGCCAAAATTACAAACATGCTCTTATTCATAGAAATGGGCCCACATACATATTTAATACACACAATCATGCATGTCCAATCACATAATTACCAAATTCATATAATATCATAATTAAATCAATTATTGCCCTCCCGGCACACTAATCAAGTCCTAAGCCTTATTAGCAAATTTGGGACACTACAACTATCCCCTCCTTATTAGAATTTCGTCCTCGAAATTTATTCACATACGTAAGAACATTAATCCCGCAAACCTGACTATAATCCCAGATTCAGGTCCTTTACTTGGTTACAACTTGCAACATTCTCACAAGAATAATAGTCTTAATCTGTAAGACCTTCTTTCTTTTATCCAGAATTTCATTGGCTTTTCCTTACATAGTAAGTTCCACTAAGTTTACAGGGTCTCCTTACCCAATTAGGGGTTATACTTGTCACCCCTTTCTTCAACATTGGCACCAGTAACATCTCATAAGCCTCTACCCTTACTGAGGTAAGGCCAAACTATAGGCCCTTGGCCTAATCCCTATTAGGATTTCACAAACATAAATCAACTCCTCTTTTCATCTTGAACTATCATACTCTTGTTAGTTCATAACACATAGAGGACACAAAGTTCATGCTCTCGGAACTCCAGTTCCCATATCTAGACTTGCGAATTCTCATATCCTTGTAATAATGCAGACACTCATGACCTAAACGTTTCTTAATAATTTCACTGGTCCATGAGTCATTACTGATTTAGGGTACTTCCTGTCCCTAAGTTCACTTTCCGAAGTATGCACTTCTCGTCCCCTATTTCACAATATTCTACTCAAAGTTACTCTACGACCCTTTTTTTTTCCAAAACCTAAAAGTCTATGGGTTTCAATCTGACACTATCACCCTTGGTGTCCAATGGAGAAGTACAGTCTCCTCTCGTACCCATTCTCTCTTTTGATACCTCACTCACACCAACTATTGTGTGCCAACCAAATAGGTCAAATCACACTTTTGTATTTACTTACCTCATCTGTCACCCAAGGTGGTCCACCCGTAGGGTTCATAATCATATCCCTTTATACTAACTCCAGAATACACTAGAATCATAATAGCCCATCTGGCCTCTGATTATTACCTCTTATTTACTAAATGATTAGGTCGTGTGCCTCCTGATATACATAGTGCAGTTTCAACATCCATTCAACTTCTTGGATGTAATACCCCTAAGGGGTGATTTAAGGTTCATCCCACATCTTCCCTCATTGCCAATATCTTTCGGATCACTCATCTTAACTGCATAATTTAACTCATCTATTCCAAAGTAGTAGGATTCTTAACCTTTTTTACAAGATCCTCTTCTTGCGTTTCATGTTCATTCATAGGAATATATTTGCCAACTATCAATCGCAAGTTCCAAATCAAACTCATTCATTACATCATTCTAACCATGGTTAACCAGCATGACTATCATCTTACTATTCACTGTAAAGTGCAAACAATCACTCTTTCAGTTACACACAACGCACCTTAACTCATAACATGCTGCATCGAAACTCCTCATTCTAAGCAAGGACGATGTCTCTCGCATCGTTCTCCTGTACCAGTCCATACATACAAAATCTAATACTATGACATGTGAATCAATCTTTATACAAACTTCTGAAAATCCGGTACACAACCATCCATTTAGATCAACTTTATGTTCTCATGTTACCTCAGTCAAAGTATGGATGTCCTCGAACATGCCTCATATAGTAGTAGATGTGTTCCTCTGATTTTACTATACTCTTCACCCCTAAGGCATTCCTTTGGTAATTCCCTTAAGGTTTCTATCTTAATTACATTATACATGATCCCATTACCTCCCACAACACGACCCTGAACATCTTCCAGAGAAATCAGAACTTGTCCTTCTTGGAACCTTACCTATAACCTTGTTTCCTTAACCTTGATACTATCAATAAAGGTGTTATTCGTGTTCTACTTCTAGCTGGGAGTAGTCTGAAACATCCTTGATCAATCTGAATATGAGTCATCAACATTATCCCTTTACTCTCTGCTTAACAAACTTACCTGGGCCACTAAAACATTAGTCAATTTTAACGCCTTTACATATACTCCATCATATCCTACTTAGTGCAAGTGGAAATTCTTGAAACGCCTCTTGTGTTGATCCTTATCAGGGTAATTCTTGAAAACATTGTCCTATCCTCATAGAATTGGCCCTTTTCTTGTCAAAATGCTCCATCTGATCAACCCTCAAGTCAAACACTTCTTCAACTAAACCTTAATTCTTCCCGCTGAGCTTAATCTATACTTCATAATGTCTCAGATACCGCTTCTATCTCGGCCTTAATTCCATTACATGCACTTTTCCCCAAATACGAAAACTATCCCACCGAATCCTTCTGAACCCATCTAAAATCTTATCTATCAATCCAGTATTCATCTGGTCTATTTGATATAACCTCAATGGTATTTTCCTCAACAGCTAGTGTTTACCCAAAAATGGCTGCTGATGACGTGGAAAGAATTTCTCACACGTGGATGACACGTGGCAGAGTCAAAATGAAGAGGTGTTGTTCGCTTATCAACCAGCTCCCTATTGCTTGTCAAACCTCACGATTAGATGCGACTAGACTGGTCGTATACTTCGGTTTATTTCCTTAAAACATTGTAATCTTATAATAACTATGTTGATTATTTCCTCTTTATTTCCTTGATACGCGGATATTAAGGATAATTAAGGCCCATTGGTCCATGTAAACCCCCTTGAGCCTATAAATATGCCTGAGAGAGCTCAAGGAAGGGACTTTTGACTTTGGAACCTTTTTTCTAAATACAGAGAGAAATAGCATATAGTGCGATTATCCTCCAAATAGTTGTATTTTCTCCTAAGGCTTGTGAAACTAAAGAACCCTAGTTCTTTGATCACGGCATTGGGATTCAATATCAATAATAGCACTGGGTGGACGTAGGTCATTACCATTCATTGGGGCCGAACCTCTATAAATCATCTTTGTCATTTCTTTACCATTGGATTCCATTCTTGATTATCATCTCATTTCTTGTCGTATTTCTGACTCCGTGTTGTTGGCCAAATCGAGGGTCAACAGCTAGGCACCCAACAACTACAACTAGGTCCTTTCCTTTTAATCTCAAAAGTCACCATCTTCTTCTTCAATCCATGGTTGTCCCTTATTTAACCTGCAAATCCACATTCAAGATCACCTCATATACCTCATAAAACCAACTTAATTGATTCAATTTAAAAGCAGAAGCAAGAAATAGGAAGCCAATCAGTCGCCTCTGAGGACCAACCTCGGACTCTAACCTAACCATATTAAAATGTTTGCTCGAGCTAGGGTAGAGTTATCTATAATCTTTGGTTCTTCTATCTATGTCTTCGAGAAACTCTCCTTGATAAGCCCTATGATTTCTCACTAATAACATGCCTTCATTCAACACTCACTCACATGATGTCTCCTACGCCCAGCACATACCATGTAACCCTTTCGGGCCTCATCGTCATCCTAGCGACCGTCCTGAACACTATGAACTCTTCTGTCAGGACCAGGAGTAATAGAACCATCAGAGATCTTTCTTTCCTAGTTCCGCAAATGATGATACCTTTGGTTAAGCTTTCTGCCCATCGGCACTCTTACTTCATGTCTCGATTCCTGCGTCCTCTATAATAAGGGTCCTCCCTACTGCCCAAGCATAGGTAACAATCTCCTACACTAGAGCAATCCTAACACATATTTGGCCGATCTACAAAGCTCACTAACATACCCTATCACTGTCATACTATTATGTATTGAGTTCCTAAACTCATCGGTCTTTGCAACCCAAACTACATCACCGTAGTGCCTCTAGTTGAACCATTTTCTGAGTTTCCTTCCAACCCATCATGACAATATTTTGAGTCTGGGATATAACTTCCCACCACGTTCGGGCATCCTCCAGCAAAATGTAGGTAGCACAATCCAATCCATCATTTCCTTTCACTCTTATATATAGCCGAAGACGAGGCTAACCATGCTCGTCCACTGTTCAATTCTAAACGGGTCAAAACCTCCCTTAGAGACTGGAGGTTAACACTTCTAGAGTCTTTCATATAGTAATTCCTATCTATTTTTATCATTAGGTTAGGTCATAACTGGTGCCATTGTTGCCAACCCTCACCAAATAGCATTCCCTGACAAAAGCCACTGTCTCAATCACCTAATCTCTTCCTCTTGCCTTTACAATCATGTCTGTATGCCAGCAATCACTTGTTGCCAATCCCAGGTTCGATGGATAATTCTGGCCTCAACTACCATCATTCACACTGCCTCATCCAACTGTCTGCCTTAGATACACAACTCTAAATCTATTTGTAGCCAACGACCTGGCGTACCAGCCCTGATACTCTTATTCAATGCTAAACCATAGTAAGGCCAATCAACATAATAGCCAAAAGATACACATACTATGATATAAAACAAAAATTCTCATGCCCACAATTCACATACGTATTCATCATGCTCCCTATTCTAGCAGATAAGGCAACTCACATAAACAATTAAACAAATATTGCATTTAATACCAACCATGAGTCGAGCTTGTCTCTGGCAGTAAGCATATATGTTCGGTCAATCTTCAGGAACCATAAACCTTGGCACGCTCTAATAGCAAGTTGTAACGCCCTAGTTCATTAGAGTCGTTACCAAGTGATTTATAAATGTGTCATTAGCTCACCAATCGAGGTTTAAGATTAAAAAGTGTGTTTAGATAAAAATAATGACTCATTTAATAAATATTAAGTATAAAAAGTTGGTCCTTTATTGAAATTCATAAAAATATTACATTGGGATCCCAAAATACTGTTTTGAAATACATTTACAATCTGAAGTACAGTGCAATCGACCTAAGCGACAAAACCGAATGTTTACCATGTATTCTGTTATGTCCCTCTCCATCCCAGGCCACCACTATAAAGCTTTCATATCCTATTACATTTCCATGATGCCTAGATGAAGAGAATAAGAGGATAATATGAGATTCATCCAGAATCTCCCATTTAATCCCAATGTCCATCGGATTCCACATCCGATCCTTATACCTCAATAAATTCATACCTAACACTGTATAATCCTTAGTTAATCCAACTAAGACATTCCTCTCAATTCTTCTCATGTGTGGTTCACTTAACTGTCTTTCCTTTAATCCTCTCGGAAATACAAATCTCAAATGTAAAGCTGGCCACCTAGCCACCAGTAACTCTACTTTAGTTTTGGTCATATCATTTAACTAACATGATGCATAGGCAATCACTTTTCCCTATCACTGAGGTGTCATAACAGCCTACAAACTGGTTCTGATCTGCAAGAAGACTCATAACTCTTTCCCAAAACACATGAAAACTCCTGCCCCTAAGGCATTCCTTGACCTTGGAAAATCTCCAACTGAGAGTATGCCATAATACCATCGATCAAGAAGATCACAAATCCAATTCAAATAATCCTTGAATACTCTGTTCATCTAATTCATAAAAACAACTTGCCATTAATCAAATCCTCAAAACATATATCAACACTCCCAGTGCCCTTATCTGATTTAAAAAGCAGTTTTCTGCATATCCTTCTCCCTGATCTCTAGCTTGTAATAACCAGATCAAAGATCTGCCTTGGAGAATTCCATCTTACTCAATAACTGAGTACTTTAGTTCTTACAACTTTATTGAAGCCATTCAATACAGTGCCCTAAACCTGATTCCATCCGCGGCACCAATTCAATCACCATTCTATCGTTTTTACGCAAAAGTAATCCTAACAAATCCCCTAGAAATCTATCCAGAAACTCGCTAACTAATCCAGTCCGTCCTAATCTCACTGGCACAACTTAAGTGGTATCTCCCACACTAGCTAAGAGTTCTATGCATCCTCCTGCAATAGATCTCCAGCCCTAAATACAGATGTCATCAGCATACCAAATCCATGCACCGTGCTAGCTACCACAAGGGTCTCCCACTCTTAAACCCAATAATTAATATCCTTTCCTTGCAATCTATCATTGCCTCACACTTGGCTAACCAATCCATATCCAGGATCATACTGAAATCAGTCATAACCAACTTTATCACAACAATTGATGAGTCCTTTCCACCACAACCTAACTCATCACAACATAATCATGCAATCTACATATCAAATTTATGCCTCTCTAGATGCAACAAAGCAAAGAACAACATGGTACCAAAATCAGTCAGTACAATACAAAATCAGAACTAGAAAGCTGACCTGCCATCCCTGAGGAACCAGCCTCAGTCTCAGTCTCTGACTCTGATTGCCTCGAAATGAACACTCGAGCTGGAGTCGACTGTCCATCCCCTTTTGTTCACCTGCTCCTTGTCTTGGGAAATCCCTCATGAAAGGCCCAACCGTTCCACATAAGTAACATGCCTTTGCTATGCATTCTCCCAAATGATGTCTCTTACACTGGGCCCATTTTGGATGAGTCATCTAGCTCTTTTTCTTGTTCGCTCCAATAAATGGAGGTGTCACTGCCTGAGCTCCTTGCTCTCTGGCACTCTTCTTCTTGTTTCTTATGCTCTCAACAGCAAGAGCCTTCCCTACCACCTGAGTGTAGGTGGAGGTTTCATGCACTAGGGAAACTCTAACACCCTAAGCTATCTTGGAACTCAATCCTTGGATAAACCTTTCCTTTCGAGCTACATTTGTGGGTACCATGTCGAAAGCAAACTTGGCCAACCCATCAAATCTGTTAACATACTCGGTTACTATTGCATTGCTCTGAACCAGGCTCATAAAATCATTCATCTTAGCAGTTTGGGCCGTATCACAATAATACCTTTCATTGAACTGCTACCTAAATTCTTTCCAATTCATCACAGCTGTATCTCGCGTCTGGGATACTGCTTCCCACCACGTCCGGGCATCATCCCGCGGTACATAAGTAGCACATATCACCCTATTGTGACCCACTAGCCCCATACTATCAAGAATGGAACTGATCATGCCCATCTATTGCTCAGCTCGTAATGGATCTAGGCCTCCCTCAAAGATTGTAGGGTTAAACTCTAGGAATCTTCAACAAAGAAATTCCCATATGCTCTCAACCCTAGGCTGAGCCAAAACTGGTGCTACTCCTGACATGGTAAAGGAAGAGGTGCTCCCCGACAGACTCTGTTGTTGCTTCAAACACCTAATCTCTTCCTCTTGCCTCTGCAATCTTAATTGCACATTTGTAAACATTTGCTAGAAATTCCGAGGAGCAGATGAAGAACTCAATCCCTGGATAAAACTCCCAGCCTCAATATAACCACCATCATGCCTCATTATCTACCTTGGATACATACCTACTGATTGAATCTGCAGTCAATAACTTGACCCATTAAATATGATGAGCATATCAAGAGCTTTGTCCACAGGAAAAATCTTACCACACTATAATCACAACCACTGTAGTGCTAAAAACATGCCCATAGCATTCATACATTACTCATAATCCCTGCTCTTCCAACATACACCTCATGCTTCCAACTCCAGCATGCAATTAACACATTTATATAATCACAGAGCAGGTAGTCATATAATCACATTCATATATATATATATATATTCACGGAGCATGTAATCATATAATCACATTAATAGACAAGAGCCAGGCTCTATCAGAATCTCATGCTCTTTAATACAATGTGCAGGTAAATCATTTACATTCTATTTAAGCAGTTAAGCACATAACTACAGAAATAGTTACCATTCCCTGAGTGAAGCTATCTTCAGTAACGAGTGTACATGTCCAGCTTGTCTTCAGAAACCCTTAACCTTGGCTCACTCTGATACCAAGTTGTAACGCCCTAATCTCCAGGGACTGTTACAGTGTGCATTTAAACAGTGCTAAACTCGCTAACCGATTTATTTTGCCATAATCGTGTAACTAATTATGATTAGCAGTTTAGGGTTAAAAATTTTGGTTAATATACAACGTTTCACTAAAACGTTTACCATATACATTGGGATCCCAAAAATATAATTTAAAGGTTAATTACAACAATATATTTATAATCAGCCAACCTAAGTGGAAAAATTGGGTTTAACCCTAGTTCCTCTTTAAACACTCGGTCGTGGCAGTCGAGCAGCCGCATATGTACACATCGTCACCTAAGCTCTCCAACTCAAGCATGGTCCAACTTTCTTTTGCCTTTACCTGTACCACATAGCACCCGTGAGTCAAAGCTCAGCAAGAAAGCATAATATGCTCATGAACAAGTAATAACATGTTACTAAGTCATAACAGGCATGTCTAGCAGTAATAACCCTACTCATGCATGCATGTAGGTAAAAATAAATGTTTGTGAAGTCCTACGCTCTGAGTAGATGACTAATAAGTCTCTCCGAGGTAGATGACTAATAATTCATTCTTTAAATAGATAACTGATAAGTCTATCTCGATTAGATGACTAATAAGTCCATCTCGGTCAGATGACTGATAAGTCCATCTCAGTTAGATGACTGATAAGTCTATCCTGGTCAGATGACTGATAAGTTTATCCCGATCAGATAACTGATAAGTCTATCCCGGTTAGATAACTAATAAGTCTATCTTGGTCAGATGACTGATAAGTCCATCTCGGTCAGATGACTGATAAGTCTATGTCGGTCAGATGACTGATAAGTCCATCTCGATCAGATGACTGATAAGTCTATCTCGGTCAGAGGACTGATAAGTCTATCCCAGTCAGATGACTAATAAGTCCATCTCGGTCAGATGACTAATAAGTCGATCTCAGTCAAATGACTAATAAGTCCATCTCGGTAAGATGACTGATAAGTCTATCCCAGTCAGATGACTGATAAGTCTATCTCGGTCAGATGACTGATAAGTCTTTTCCTGAGGTCCCATACCCTTCTAGCCATGTGACGTGTAGGTCACCATAACCTTTCCGACTCTGGCTCTAAATAACTAGCCTTTAGACTAGACAAGCGCTTTTAGTTTTCATCGAACTTAAGGTCGGTCAAGCATTTCATGCTCAGGATGATAATGCTTATGTCGATTAGATCTAATCTTTATCGGCTTGCGTTAAACACGCTAAGACCGTTCTTCACTCATAAGCCAATACCATACGACCAGTGCTCGGTACTACTGCCGAACTTGACTAGTAAGTCACAACTTTACAGTTAATACCGACAACATTGCCGATTCTGACTAATAAGTCAGTGCCATTCACAAGTGAGCAAGATTTGCTAAGCATTAAATGTGCAATCAATGTCCACATTTAACACCCAACATGCCTCAACAATAACCATGCATGTCACATATGGGGTGCATTTTTCTTACCTCTGGTTCGAGCGAGAAATACGTTAAGAACGACCCTTGAGAATGATCGATCCTTTTGATTCCTTAATTGTCATCTAGTCATAACCAATTATAATCTCCATTAATGAAAATAAAAAATAAAAGGGTCTTGACCTAAACCTCACTCCGGGGACCTCGAATTGTACCCAAATGGTGAGTAGATTCGATCCCGAGCCTTAGAAATTGAAACCCCAAGCCAAAAACCCTCAAAAGTGCCCAAAACATGCATCAGGAAAAATAGGTTAGCGCTGCTCCCCTAGCACCCCAGCACTACAGGCAGGGGAGTTTTAACCTGGCTGGCGCTATAGCACCACCCTTTGGGCACTGTAGTGCTAGGACCAGGCAGAATTACCCTGGTTTTTCCCTCCTTCAATTCCTCCATTTCCCACCTGAAAAACTAACTTCCAAACTTCAACCAAACCCCCAAATGAACCCAAATATCATATACATAAGTCCTAGGCATCATAACCCAAGTAACCCTTGCCCAAAACTCCCATAAATTCCCATTATCCAACTCAAAATTAAACTGAAACTTAATAAGAAAAACAGAGCAAGAACAAGATTTTTAATGGCTTAAAACTCACCTCAATCTTAGAATCACACCCTCTTCAATGATGGAACACAACACAAAACCCTCAAGGCTTGGTTCCCTAGCTTGGTTCCTCAAAAAGAGCTTCAAAAATCAAAGAGAAAAGAGGAGAAGAAGATGATCGAGAGAGGAAGATGAAGTGCTCTATTTTGCTTAACTTTCCACAGCCTTCTAATGGCTAAATATAACCTTAGAGTGAAAAGACTATTTTTCCCCTAGGTCAATTAAAGTCTTCTAAAGGCTCCCAAGGGTAAAATCAACCTTTCCCGCCTATTTCGTAATCATAATTAACACCCTCCAATTCCCGTTATTCTCAATATTCTCAAATACCAATAAATCATATTCCATTACCCTTTTATTCCTGGTAATGTTCTAATCCTCAGATTACCTCGAGACTCATCCCGAGCCCCGAAATTAACCCCGTTATGACCAGACCGATAACTTGCATTCAAAGATCGTCTCATTCCGAATGGCTCGAAAAAATCCACATTATAATGTGGCCTTATTCAAAATTCACTAACATGCATGAAAATATACAAATGTCCCTTCAACTGGCCAAATTACCAAAATGCCCTTATGATGAAATGTGGACCCATATGCATGCATTTATCATCATATTATAATATAATTCACATAAACATGCATATAATCATTTAATGGCATAATAAATCAATTATGGCCCTCCCGGCCTCCTAATCAAGGTCCTAAACTTTATTAGGGACTTTGGGGCATTACACCGGCTCTTGCCTCTCCCGGATTTTGCCACTCCAGGCTCTTGCCGGTCAGTCATAATAATAGGTATGACATAACAAACATAAACAACACATACCATACAACATACCACATAGCTCTACGGGTATAAACAGTTCTCTTACCTGGTATCTCGAGTTGACAAACCAAAGTGATCCCGAGCACGATCCTAATCCCGAGCCTGAGCAGTAAGACCTCATACAATAATTCCAACCTTGGATAAGATTTCTAGCACCGCTAGCTGGTTTTCCCCAAGCTCCTAGCTTCAATTCTTAGCCAATACCTCATAACTTCATCAAGCTTCCAAATCCAATGAGAGGGAAAGAGAGAACCGAGAGAGAGAGAAGATAAGCAGTAAGTCTATGTGTTTTTGGTTTCTGGTTCTTTCTGCAGAATCCCCTAAGGCTTAAGTTAAGTCTATCCATAGTGCAAAAGACTAAAATACCCCCAAGTCTATCATAAATCCTTTGGTGCCACCAAGGGCAATCTAGTCACTTGTCAAATCCCGTTAAGTCCCCGAGTATTCCTATAAATCCCCGTTTAATCCCAACATACTAAATCATTGATAAATTACTATCCATTACTTAATAATTCCTTAACACATATTATATCCCCAAAATACCCCCAGGCCCCTCCCGAGCCGGGCATTTGACCCCGATGTGACTATTATGCTAATCTGCTCCCCTAAATTGTCTCGGATGACACATCTCGAATATATCCCCATAACACTGGGGTCTCACTCACAACACATGCATATTTACATTTATGCCCCCCAACGGGCCAAAATTACATACACGCCCCTATTCACATAAATGGGCCCACATGCATATTTAATACACACAATCATCCATGTCCAATCACATAATTACCAAATTCATATAATATCATAATTAAATCAATTATTGCCCTCCCGGCACACTAATCATGCCCTAAGCCTTATTAGCAAATTTGGGACACTACAACTATCCCCTCCTTATTAGAATTTCATCCTCGAAATTTATTCACTTACGTTGGAACACTAATCCCGCAAACCTGACTATAATCCCAGATTCAGGTCCTTTACTTGGTTACTACTTGCAGCATTCTCACAAGAACAATAGTCTTAATCTGTAAGACCTTCTTTCATTTATCCTGATAATCTGTAAGACCTTATTGCTATCGACCAGCGCTCAGCGCGCTATTGCGTCCTTGACTTATAAGTCAAGCCTTTTCAATAAGATAATGTTGACAAGCATACATCATTTAACAATTATCCAGATACAGAGCATTCAAACGTGTTTAACCAAACAATCATAGGCCTAATCATAATCATGCTCATTCATAAAGGCCCGAGCCCTAATCATAACTATATTTAACAACTGGGCCAAGCCTTAATTACATATATATCGTATTGGGTCCAGTTTTCTTACCTCTGGCCCAAGCACAAGTTAATTAACAATGACCCCCAAGCACGATTCCGTCCTGAGCCCTAGCGGTACCCTAGTCACAACTGTAATAAATGATATTCATTAATATCGAGTAAATAAAGACCTTAGTACCGAGTCCTAGTGTCCGGGACCTCCAATTCTACTAAAACAGGTACTAGAATCCTTACCGAGCTTTTAGGTTAGTGTTCCCACCACCCAATACATAATTTGGCTTAAATTCCCCATTCGAGTCATGGCGCTCCTCACAAGCGACGCGGCTATCCTCAAGTTAGAGAGCCCATCCCTTATCTCTTCTTGACAATGTCGTGGTGTAGCTCACCAAGCATCACGGAAAAATGGCAATTGGAACTAACCTGGCCTCTAAGTTTGTGAGGACCACGGTGCGACCCTGCGAACTCAGAATAATCTAAGATTTTCTCCGAGCCAAAACCCAAAAAATTCACCATAACTCAAAACCAAAACAAAAATTATACCCCACAATCTTTTCCAAACATCATAAACAACTTATAAACCCCAAAAACCCAGCCAAAACCTCATTAAAGCTCATAATTCAAGAAAGTTCTAAAATTCAAAAACCATAAAAAAACTCAGAACTTAATCAAATCCGAATTTAAAACCTTACCTCAACTGTGTAATTCGACCTCCTAGTTGCACCTTAAATTGTTTCCCCATTCTAAGATAACCTCAAAGTCTTTAAGTTCAAGAATTCTTTTTCAAAATCTCAAAACCTCAACCTTACTTAGAGAGAAAGAGAGAGAACCAAGAGAATGAGGGAGCTGAGTATGTATTCCTTTGTTTCCTACCTCTGAAGGAACTAAGTGACGAAGTCACTACTAGGAATGAAAGGATCAAAATGCCCGTTAATTAAGCCTTACTCACCTTGTAACGCCCTGGTTAGCCAGGACCGCTACACTGTGTACTTATAAAGGTGCAAGATTTGCTAATCAAGTCATTTAGTCAAAATGTGTCACTAAACCATAAATGTGCTAGGGTTAAAATGGTTTTGGTCTCAAAAGATACATTTCATATATTTAAACAGATTTACATATGGGATCCCAAAAAGTAACAGTGTTTAAAGGTTAGTTTACAAAATTTACAAAATACAGACTACCATCAGCCATTCTAAGGCAAAACAGACATTTATAGCTTTTATGTTCCTGTTATCCTCATAACCATGGTGGCTGAGTAGCTGTTCATGTACATTTTGCTCACAGAGCTCTCCAAGTCAGGGCTGATCAAGTTTGCCCTTGCCTTTACCTACACCACGTAGCACCTGTGAGCCAAGGCCAAGCTAGAAAACATAATATACATCTCAACAATCATAGCAAGAGAATAATTCTTTAAGCATGATCAAACACTTAACATTCTACATTAATAGCATAGCATGTAATCGGAATCAAAGATGTGACCAATCATTAATAACAGTCAAGTCACATAATAACTAGGGCCTACAACTTAGGCCGCTCCCTCTGTTTACCCCCTGACTCCGACCCGCTTAAACTGATCTCAGTGCATAATAAGCCATCCTCGGCTACCAGGGGCCGAGCTGCGCCCTGTGTTTAAGTGTAACCTTTGGCACTCTTAGGCCGTTGGTTTACTGTTTACATGGCATAATACCATCCTTTCAAAGCATATATATTAGGGAACCCTTAGTCTCATTACAAATACACAACCGGGTGTAGTTTTCTTGCCTTTGGCTTCCAAGTGTACTAGCTACGAGCGATGCTCCTTGAGCGCGATCCGATCCCCGAGCCATTGCTTATCACCTAGTCACAACCAAGATAAATCATACTATCAACAATCTTAAAAGAGCTTCTAGACAAAGTTGTAGTCTCCTGAACATTGAACTTCACCAAACATGGTAAAAGATTCAATCCCGACCACCCTAGGTTAAATTCCCAAGCCTAGAATCTCAAAATCCCAAACGCTCTTAAGGGCCGCGGCCCGCACAGTCACGGATCGCAGCCCTACTCAGACCATGCCGCGGCCCGCCCTCCTTCCTCAACACACATCAGCTTCAAAGGGCCGCAGGTCATCAAGAACTATGCCGCGGCCCGACCCCTTCGAACCCAAAAAAACCTCCATTTTTTACTCTCAAACCTCATGAAAACTCACCCAAAACTACCCCAATTCCACAACTCAATTACCCAAGAACTTCCCACAAGATTCCAGCAACACAACCCAGCTGAAACCTAGACTAGAAACCCACCAAAAACATATTTCAGTCACTGAAACTTTCTAACTCAAGAACACAAAACCCAGCCATGGAAACACTATAACTCAGCCATTAAACCTTAAATTCGAGCTTACCTCAACTACAGTACTAATTCTCCAAGAGCTTTCTGGGCTAACTTCCAAGGTTCTATCCTCAATTTAATATTCAAATCCAAAACCCAACAACCACATAGAACACACTCAAAATCACATAATTTCAACCACAGAAAATGGGATTCAATGCTTACCTCAACCTTGATTAAGTTCCTTTGACAATCCTTGAGCTAATCCTCTAAATCCCAGCTTTAATCTTCAGAATTCCAGCCACAATCCTATGTTCTATGTTTTTCCTTTGAGAGAGAAAGAGAGTAAGAGGAAAGAGTCGGTCTATTTTATGTTCTACTATTTAATGTAGCTCCTTAAGTCTATCCATAGGCAATTAAGCTAATCCCAAAGCTCGGGGTACCAGAAACGTCCCCGAGGGAAAAATTGTAAAATTCCCCAATATTCCCACCTAGACTTCCTAACCTCAAATATATCTCCAATTATTTATTTTCATAACCCGGTAATCTAAATCACCACTCAATACCTGAAATACCCCTTGACTTGTCCAAAGTCAAACATTAGGCCCCGTTGTGGCTTTCCCACTATCTAGCTCCCTAGGATCGCCTCAAGTCGCCCGCTGCAGATTTACCCACATAATAATGAGTATCTCACAACTATAACATTTAACCACATCTATATACATATAATCATACAAGCATGCTTATCATGTAATCATTCATTAAATCAATAAATTCACACATAAACTAATTATGCCCTCCTGGCACTCTAATCAAGGCCCTTAAGCCATATTAGTGATTTTGGGTCGTTACAACTATCCCCTCCTACTGAGAATTTCGTCCTCGACATTTACCTGAATAGCTCGGGATACTGATCCCGCATCACTGTCTCTAACTCCCAGGTCACTTCCTTGACCTTGCTATTTCTCTACAACACTTTCACTAACGAAATTGTCTTATTCCGTAAGACTTTGTCCTTCCAATCCAAAATCTGAACTGGTCGCTCTTCCTAGGAAAAGTCTGTCTACAACTCTATGTCCTCATACTTCAGTACATGTGTCATATCTGAAACATACTTCCACAACATGGAGACATGGAATACATCATGAACTCCTGACAACGACAGTGGCAAAGCCAACCTGTATGCCACCTGTCCAATCCTTTCTAAAATCTCGAAAGGTCCAATAAACCGAGGGCTCAGCTTACCCTTTACCCCGAATCTCCTCACCCCTCTCAGTGGTGAAACTCGCAGAAATACGTGGTCCCCAACCTGGAACTCCACATCCCTATGCTTAGGATCAGCGTAGCTTTTCTATCTACTCTGCGAAGCGAGCATTCTGGCTCGAATATTCTCAATAGCCTCATTGGTCTTCTGAACCATGTCTGGCCCCAAATACCTTCTCTCACCCATCTCGTCCCAATGAATGGGTGATCTATACTTCCTTCCATATAACATCTCGTAAGGAGCCACTCCAATCGTGGATTGGTAACTTTTTTTATATGAGAATTCGATCAACGGAAGATACTTACTCCAAGATCCCTCAAAGTCAATCACACACGCCCTAAGCATGTCCTCCAATACCTGAATCGTCCTCTCAGACTGTCCGTCAGTCTGAGGATGAAAAGTTGTGCTAAACATCAACTGAGTTCCCATGGCTCTCTGCAGAGCTCCCCAAAACTTGGAGGTAAAGATAGGGTCTCGATCAGATACAATAGACTTTGGAACCCCATCGAGATGAACTATCTCCCTCACATACAACTCTGCATACTGTTCCACTGAGTACGTCGACTTCACTGGCAGAAAATGAGCTGACTTGGTGTATCTATCCATTATCACCCACACCGAGTTACAAAGTCCCACTGTCCTTGGTAGTCCTCCCACAAAATCCATCGTGATGTCCTCCCACTTCCACTCTGGGATACCCAAAGGCTGAAGCAATCTCGTTTATCATTGATGCTCAGCCTTTACCTGCTGGCATGTCAAACATCTAGCCACATACTCTACCACATCCTTCTTCATCACGGGCCACCAATATAATGTCTGTAGATCATGATACATCTTTGTGGTACCTGGATGAAGCGAGTATGGCGTAGTGTGAGACTCATCCAGTATCTCTCGTCTGATCCCCTCATCTGCCGAAACACAAATCCGTCCCTGATATCGAAGCATACCAGTCTCAGAAATAGAATAATCCTTAGTTGTCCGCGCTAAGACATGCTGCCTAACATCTTGCAATTGCGCATCCACCAGTTGTCCCTCCTTGATCCGCTCTAACAGGGTCGACTGCAAGGTAATATTAGCTAACTAGCCTACTACCAATTCTATCTTTGCCTTGGCCATCTCATCAGCTAACTCCCTCGAGATCTGGGTGGAATTATACAATTGTCCTGGGCCCCTCCTACTCAACACATCTGCCACCACATTGGCCTTCCCATGGTGGTAAAGGATATCACAATCATAATCCTTAACCAAATCCAACCAACGCCTCTGCCTCATGTTCAAATCCTTCTGAGTGAAGAAGTATTTCAAACTCTTATGGTTAGTGTATATCTCGCACTTTTCCCCATACAGGTAATGTCTCCACACCTTCAGTGCGAATACCACTGGTGCTAATTCCAAGTCATGAGTAGGATACCGCTACTCATACTCCTCTAGTTGTTGCGATGCATAAGCTATAACTTTCTCATTATGCATCAGCACACAACCTAAACCCATCCTCGATGCATCACAGTAGACTACAAATTTTCTTTCCTCCAAAGGAGGACTCAACACAGGTGCAGAAATAAGCCATCACTTCAACTCTTGGAAATTGTTCTCACACTTCTCTGACCAAACAAACTTCTGATTCTTCCTTGTCAGCTCTGTCATTGGTGAAGAAATCTTTGAAAATCCCTCTACAAGCCGCCTGTAATAGCCTGCCAACCCAAGGAAACTCCGCACTTCCAAGGCGTTCCTTGGCCTCGGCCAATCTCTCACTGCTTCTACCTTGGACGGATCCACCTTAATCCCTTCTGCTCCAACTATATGCCCAAGAAAAGTCACCTCTGGCAACCAAAACTCACACTTCTTAAACTTGGTGTATAACTGATGCTCCCTTAACCTTTGTAAAACTTGTCGAAGATGCTGCTCATGCTCTACCTCTGAACTGGAGTAAACCAAGATGTAGTCAATGAAGACAATGACAAACTGGTCCAAGAAATCCATGAACACCCTATTCATCAAATCCATAAATGCTGCCGGGGCATTGGTCAAACCAAAAGACATGACCAAAAACTCATAGTGCCCATATCGTGTCCGAAAGGCCATCTTCGGTATATCCTCATCTTTGATCCTCAGCTGGTGATGACCAGATCGAAGATCAATCTTTGAGAATATCGTCTTTCCCTGCAGCTGATCGAACAAGTCATCAATCCTTGGTAGAGGGTACTTATTCTTGATAGTCAACTTGTTCAATTCTCTATAGTTTATACACATCCTCAGAGTCCTGTCCTTCTTCTTAACAAACAAAACTGGAGCGCCCCATGGAGAATAACTAGGCCTGATGAATCCCAAATCTAGAAGTTCTTGCAACTATATCTTCAATTCCTTCAACTCTGTTGGTGCCATCCTATATGGTGCCCGTGATACTGGTTCTGTCCCCGGTGCTAACTCAATCTCAAACTTAATCTCCCTACGCGGCGACAACCCTGGTAGATCCTCAGGAAATACGTCTAAGAACTCACACACCAATCTGGTCTCTCCCGGCCCTGCTGGCATAACCCTGGTAGTATCCACTACACTAGCCAGAAAACCTATACATCCACCCTGTAACAAGTATCTGGCTCTCAATGCTGAAATCATGGGTACGCGGGGTCCAGACACCGCACCCACAAAGACAAAAGGATCCTCGCCCTCAGGCTCAAAAGTCACCATCTTCTTCCTGCAGTCAATAGTAGCACCATACCTTACCAACCAATCCATCCCTAAGATCATATCAAAATCCTCCATATCTAACTCAATCAGATCCACCGAAAGTTCTCTACTATCAACCATCACTGGCAGTGCCCTAATCCATCTCCTAGAAACTACCAGTTCCCTTGTAGGCAATAAAGTCCCAAACCCTGCAGGCCGATATTCACTAGGTCTACACAATCTATCAATCACTTTACTAGAAACAAAGGAGTGTGTAGCAACAGAATCAATCAATACAGTAAAAGGAGTGCCAGCGCTAGAAATTTGACCTGTCACTACCGAGGGACTAGCCTCGGCCTCTGCCTGAGTTAAGGTGAATACTCGAGCTGGAGTCAAGCTATCCACCTTTCTTGCTTCACCTTTCTTCACTATTGGGCAGTCTTTCCTGAGATGCCCCACTGTTCCGCACACAAAGCAAGCCTTGGCCCGACACTCGCCCAGATGGCGTCTTCTACACCTTGGGCACTCCGGATAGGTCCGCCATGCCTCGCCGCCACCAAGTCGGCCACCCTGTCCACCCCGACCCCTCCTATCAGGACCAACAGCGGTCGAAGTGTCAAGAGTCTTTCTCTTGAAGTCACTGGGGCCTCTGCCCCTTAATAAGGAGGCACCACTCTGCGGCCCTCGCGTCTCACCGCATTTTCTTTCCAAATCTTGTTCTCCGCTTCCTCAGCGATTAGAGCCTTCTCAACAGCCTGGGCATAAGTTGTTCCTCCAGGCATCGTTGTAATTCTAACATCCCGGTCTATCATAGCATTAAGCCCCCTAATAAATCTATCTTGCCTAGCAGCATCAGTAGGAACAAGATCTGGTGCAAATTTTTCAAGTTTGTCAAATTTTAGGGCATATTCAGTAATGGTCATATTGCCCTGCACCAAACCCACGAACTCATTAACTTTTGCTGTCCTGACGGCAACATTGTAGTATTTCTGATTGAACAAGTCTCTGAAACCTTCCCAACTCAAAGCAATAACATCCCTGGTCTGCGATGCCACTTCCCACCAGATGCGGGCATCCTCTCTCAACATATAAGTGGCACATGCCACTCTATCATGCCCTTCTACTCTCATGAAATCCATAATTGTAGTAATCATGGTTAGCCATTGCTCGGCTTTCAATGGATCCGGTCCACCATCAAAGATTGGGGGCTGCTGCTTCCTGAACCGCTCATACAATGGCTCCCACCTATTCCCAACATCCCCCGGTTGTACAACTGGTACCACTACAGGTGGCACGATAGGGGCAGCACTCCCTGATGGAGCCTGTTATCGCAGAAGGAAAATCTGCTCATCTTGGCTCTGCAACCGAGCCTGCATATCGACCAATAGTTGCTGCCAGTTCTCAAAGACTGGCAGAGGAATCTGGCCCTGGTCATCACCCCCGGTCCCAGACCTAGTGCCGGCTAGTCGCGTAGATTTTCTTGGACGCATAGCTATCCAAGTCAATCTGTAATCAACGACTCGACAATCAGACCATGATGACAGGGTAAAAGCTTCTCCAAAATCCACCAATGGAACATAACCACACAAACAATCAACATATAGGCACCTGCTACTAATAAGCATGCCCTAATCTCATCACACAATAGCTATGACACAAGCATTCATCCATACACAATATGCAGTTAATCATCCAAATATTCATGTACACGCACGGCAATGCTAATAAACATGCCACAATATTCTCACACAACAGTCAAGGGCCAGGCCCTATCAGTATCTCATGCTCCCTATTAATCCAACAGATAACAACAATCATAGTTCATTCCAGGCATATAAGCATATAAGCACATATACACATTACAAAACCCTGAATCGAGCTTGTCTCTAGCAGCGAATGTACATGTCCAGCCGGTCTTCAGGAACCCTTAAACCTAGGATGCTCTGATAACAAGTAGTAATGCCCTGGTTAGCCAGGACCGCTACACTGTGTACTTATAAAGGTGCAGGACTTGCTAATCAAGTCATTTAGTCAAAATGTGTCACTAAACCATAAATGTGCTAGGGTTAAAATGGTTTCGGTCTCAAAAGATACATTTCATATATTTAAACAGATTTACATATGGGATCCCAAAAAGTAACAATGTTTAAAGGTTAGTTTACAAAATTTACAAAATACAGTCTACCATCAGCCACTCTAAGGAAAAATAGACATTTATAGCATTTATGTTCCTGTTATTCTCACAACCATGGTGGCTGAGCAGCTATTCATGTACATTTCGCTCACAGAGCTCTCCAAGTCAGGGCGGATCAAGTTTGCCCTTGCCTTTACCTGCACCACGTAGCACCCGTGAGCCAAGGCCCAGCAAGAAAACATAATATACATCACAACAATCATAGCAAGAGAATAATTCTTTAAGCATGATCAAACACTTAACATTCTACATTAATAGCATAGCATGTAACCTAGGCCGACAACTTAGGCCGCACCCTCTGTTTACCCCACTGACTCCGGCCCGCTTAAACCGAGCTCAGTGCATAATAAGCTATCCTCGGCTACCAGTGGCTGAGCTGCGCCCTGTGTGCAAGTGTAACCTTTGGCACTCTTAGGCCGTTGGTATACTGTTTACATGGCATAATACCATCCTTTCAAAGCATACATATTAGGGAACCCTTAGTCCCATTACAAATACACAACCGAGTGTAGTTTTCTTGCCTTTGGCTTCCAAGTGTACTAGCTACGAGCGATGCTCCTTGAGCGCGATCCGATCCCCGAGCGATTGCTTATCACCTAGTCACAACCAAGATAAATCATACTATCAACAATCTTAAAAGAGCTTCTAGACAAAGTTGTAGTCTCCTGAACATTGAACTTCACCAAACATGGTATCAGATTCAATCCCGACCACCCTAGGTTAAATTCCCAAGCCTAGAATCTCAAAATCTCTTAAGGGCCGCGGCATTAGCCTCCCATGCCACGGCATGGACCCAACCAGAGGCTCCTCAATGCACAACCACAGACACGGGTCGCGGCACTACTCAGACCATGCCGCGGCCCGCCCTCCTTCCTTAGCACACATCAGCTTCGAAGGGCCGCGGCTCATCAAGAACTATGCTGCGGCCCGACCCCTTCGAACGCAAAAAAACTTCCATTTTTTACTCTCAAACCTCATGCAAACTCACCCAAAACTACCCCAATTCCACAACTCAATTACCCAAAAACTTCCCACAAGACTCCAGCAACACAACCCAACTAAAACCTATACTAGATACCCACCAAAAACCTATTTCAGTCACTGAAACTTTCTAACTCAAGAACACAAAACCCAGCCATGGAAACACTATAACTCAGCCATTAAACCTTAAATTCAAGCTTACCTCAACTACAGAACAAATCCTCCAAGAACTTTCTGGGCTAACTTCCAAGGTTCTAGGCTCAATTTAATCTTCAAATCCAAAACCCAAAAACCACTTAGAACACACTCAAAATCACAAAATTTCTACCACAGAAAATGGGATTCAATGCTTACCTCAACCTTGATTAAGTTCCTTTGACAATCCTTGAGCTAATCCTCTAAATCCCAACTTTAATCTTCAGAATTCCAGCCACAATCCTATGTCCTATGTTTTTCCTTTGAGAGAGAAAGAGAGGAAGCGGAAAGAGTCGGTCTATTTTATGTTCTACTATTTTCTGTTGCTCCTTAAGTCTATCCTTAGGCAATTAAGCTAATCCCAAAGCTCGGGGTACCGGAAACGTCATTGAGGGAAAAATGGTAAAACTCCCCAATATTCCCACCTAGACTTCCTAACCTCAAATATATCTCCAATTATTTATTTTCATAACCCGGTAATCTAAATAACCACCCGATACCTGAAATACCCCTTGAGTTGTCCAAAGTCAAACATTAGGCCCCGTTGTGACTTTCCCACTATCTAGCTCCCTTGGATCGCCTCAAGTTGCCCGCTTCAGATTTACCCACATAATAATTTTGTTCTCACAAGTATAACATTTAACCACATGTATATACATATAATCATACAAGCATGCTTATCATGTAATCATGCATTAAATCAATAAATTCACACATAAACTAATTATGCCCTCCTGGCACACTAATCAAGGCCCTTAAGCCATATTAGTGATTTTCGGTCGTTACACACCTTATGCCCCTAAGGGCAATAATTCAATTTCCCACTATTCTCAATTAACGCCTCATAATTCTCGTTAATTCCAATATCCTCAGATAATCACTAAATAATTTCTCATTACCCGATAAATCCTGGTAAATACCCCTAGGCTCACCCCAATTCGAGTATTTGACCCCATTATGACTATGAAGAATTTTGCAGAAAAGAAAGAAAAATTATTTACAGTTTTGATCGAAGGTAAGAATCTTGAACGATTGAGGGAATGGAAAGGTTGGAACGATGAATCAAAGAGAAATAAAACTGTTTTAGGAAGGGATGCAAAGGTGGTGAAGTTTGACTGAGTGGCCTTCAATATAGGATAAGCCCGAGAAACATTTGGGAACGTTCAATCGAATCAATTTTAGACCGAAGGGCTAAAATCAAATAAAGAAAACGGCTACAAAAAGTTAACAAGACAATTATCACTGTACTCAAAACTCGAACAGACGCTTATAGACATCAGACAGGTGTCCCATACTCGAGAGGGTAGGTGGGCACATTCTGCATGATGGAAGTAGAAAAGCCTCTACTATGTGTCTTAGATATAGGAGTGACGTCATACACGAGCAAAGGCTTGGGGGAAAAATGTTCTACCTCAAAAAACACGAGCTCAAGTCTCTTGTCCGTGGTATAGTTGGCAAGCAATTAATGCAGGTTATTAAATCCTTAGGATGCTATATAAGCGGTAAGGTTCGTAGCCCGAGTAAAGCCCAGCTCAAATTAGGCATCAAGGAGATTACATGTGCGGATTGATCAGATATCATGGAGGTCATTTAGCACTTTCCTTATATCACCTATGTCACATCTCAAGCATCTCGATGGTCAGGTCATTGGAGCCTACAACCCTCCAGCTCGAGGAGTGCATTCAGCATGCGATAAACCTTTGGAATACACAGGCTTGAATTCCTAAGGACTCAGAGACGTTCCACGAATCAATGACATATTGTAACTATTGTAACCCCTACCAGATAAATGTACAATATTAGGTAGTTAAGATATTTATTACATTTATTTGTATGTTTGGAGAGTTACTCAATTCTATATGTTGAACCCTTATAAATAGAAGGGGAATGGACTTGAGAAAAAGGACCAAAATTTTGTATGCCAAAACTTTGTTAAAATTGTCTTAAACAATTTTCTCAGAGATCACCAAAGCAATACTATAGACTTGTGGAAAATATGAATTTTAATCACTTAACCATGTCAATTCTTTATTGTTCTTATTTACGGTTTAGACAAATCTTAATTCCACCTTCTTGAAAGCCTAGATAGGAAACACATCGCCTGTAGGAGGATGGTGTCTCCCCTGCCAGGCGAGGCATCGCGTGGGCTTTGTGTACGAAGTCATATAATTATGTGTTTTGGCTCTACAACTCATTTTAGAATGCTCTAATCTCATTGGTTAACATTAATGACGCTTCCTACACTATTTAAGTGGTTCATATGAGATTTGAGTGGATTGATCACTCTTCACTCTCTCTCTCTCTCTAACTCACAAAGACTACTAGTTTTCTCCAAGATCTTCATCAAGAAAGATTGACTTCTTTGAAGACCAAGCCTTGTAAATACCAATGTCATTCAACCTTGTAGTAACTTCAAGCAATCTCTTATGAGAGGCTAGGAATGGATATTTTTCGACACAAATAGAGCCTTTAGTCATCTCCACTTATTTACTTAAAATCATAATCTTCATGATTTTTTGTAATTAGGGTTTCTCTCTTCAAAGGTACGCTCTTTCTATTGATCTAATTTCTCTATTACAGCATGTATATAGTTGTCAATTAGTTATTAATTAGATTAATTGTAGAGATCCTAATTAACATAGTTTCCTAAGTTAGCCATACTAGTTTGTATATAAATATGTATCATTTTTCAATGAAAAATAAGGGTTATACAATTCTTTGCACTTGAGATAACATGGTATCATAGCATTAGGGTTCGACTTTAGGGTTTTCCACATTCAGATTTTCTTTTGGTTTATAAACACAAATTAGGCTTTTGTGTCTTTTAGGGTTCTGTACGCCCTGATTTTCCCACGGGCTGTTAGCGGGCTGAGATACGGCCTAATCATGTCTTCCAAGTGGACATCCCCATGACCGGAGCTGCCATCGTAAGATCCTACCTCCTTAGCTTGAGGTAACCTAAAGGTTCGCCAAGATTACTTAAGGACTGATTCTGGACTCTGAAGGCCACAGGTCGAGGGAAGCATCCAGCTCGTGGTACGAGCTAGAGTTGGAGGCTGTGACCTTTTATAAAGTCAACCACGCAAGGTAAACGTGCATATATCAGACATCACGTGTCTGATATATCCCTGACTTCTCGGACACGCAGCATGAACGTGCGTATTCAAACACCCACGACTGGTTTGGGCCGTGCAACCCATTATCCCCCTTACCTATTGATTAGACCACACTTCATGCATCAGGTTTTAGGAATTAATCATGAATGTCACAGAGTTGACATGATAGGTAAGAAGGTCACGGGATGACCTTCTTACCAACTCCCAGGTGCCCTCTCCTATAAATACGGAGAGCTTGGGAGTTGCAAAGGGTTGGATTCTATTGTGTAAGGAAATACCCTGTAAAAGAATACCAAGCATATAGCAATAATATTGACTGGTGGAGTAGAAGGATTTTAACCTTTGACCCACCTAAAAAAACGTGATTGTGTCACCAGTCCATTTACAAAGATCATTCATCTATTTCGGTTCAACATAAGCACTAATCCCTTCCTCTTATTTTCTTAATTACCTGTTGGCGAAGAACCGCGTCAACAGTTTGGTGCTTTCATTGAGAGCTTAGTTAGATTGGTGCTATCGCAAACATCCAGCCATGGTGACCACTCGATCAAGGCACAGTAACGAGGCGGAACAACATGATGGTCAGGAGGCTCATCATGCCGCCATCTTTGGTGAGCAAAATCCTGAAGTCCAGCAGCGCCCGGGCAAGCAGTCGGTTGGCCAGGATGACACTGGAAGTTCAGCGCCTCGGCCACCTAATCCAAACCCAGATTATTACACTGCGGTAGAGATGGAGAATACTCAGTTGAGGAGCCAATTAGCACAAGCTAATCAGCAGATAAAGGAGGTGTTGGCCCGACTACCCCCTCTTACAACCGACGCTAACGTCGGAAAGAGGCAAGGCGAGACTCATATGTCCCGCCGGGGTAATCGGTCCAGGCCTAGCCGCTCGAACAGACCACTGGCATCCAACTCTATTCCCTCATCGCACCGTCGAGAGGAAAACTTTGAAGGAATGCCTAGAGCCGAGCAACAGTATAGCCGCTCGGTCAGAACTTCAACTCCCAGTTCACAGCCAGCCTCGAGCGCGCCCAGGAGAGCTCGGGGGAATTCCAGAAGGAGGTCCGGGGAGGGCTCACAACATCAGCCCATCCCCACCAGCCGTCCTGCGCCTCGTTCAGATCGCCAGGCGCGGGACCCGCAGGTTGGCAGGGCCGAAAGGCCCCCACCTAACTTGATCCGCCCTGACGGAACCAGGATTGCATCTCCGGTCAGGCATCCTCCGTCTCCAATAAGATATCCATCTCCTCCTCAGCCCATTCGAGACATTCCAGCCTATGGAAGCAGCAGGAGAAACCAGCCGTCCGCAGGACTTTCCCAACGTAGAAGGGCGCCGAGAGAGAGCCCGGATCCTCACCCCCAAAGGCGGACTGCGAGCTTCTCTAACAGGAGCTACTGGACCGGCAGTTGCCGGAGCAACCTTTCTGGCGAAGACCTGCGTCAACGTTTAAGCTTGACACAAAGTCCTCAAACCACCCAGGGGGCGACCTGCGAGATCGCCTAAACTCTCATAGAGGAGAGCTAGTAGGAGGTGGCAGCCATGCTCGCTCAGGGGGAGACCTGTCCGAAGTACGTAATGGCGGGAATGCCCCAAATAACCTATCTTAAGATAGGAGGGGCAATAACCCACCAAACATACACAGTGGATCCGGAGCTGTTGAGCAGCCCCGGAATAACCAAGGAAATCAGGACAAAACCATCAAACGCCTGGCTCAGATGGAGGAGCTAATGAGGATGCTCCTGTCGGAGAAAGAGAAAGAAGAGTATGATTCGGGGGACGAGCTGGAACTCTTCGCCCCCAGCATAGCAGCAACGACTTACCCACCCGGTTTTCGTATGCCATACCTGTCCAAATTCAACGAAGATGGAGACCCGTCGGATCATCTGGGGATGTTCAACACCCTGATGGTGGCCCACAACATTGGCCCTGAGCTGAGATATCTGATATTTCCCTCCACACTGACTGGACCAGCCAGACAGTGGTTCAAACAAAGCAAAAGACAATCAATCAGCTCCTGGATAACTTTCTCGGGTGACTTCAAAAGGGCATTCCGAGCCTCCCAGACTGCCCGCGTCAAGGCCGACTCTCTGGCTAACGTGAGGCAGCAACCCGATGAGCCTTTGAAGGCTTACCTGAGCAGATTCGAAAATGTCGCTGCTCGGGCCAGAGACGCGGATGACAGCTCCAAGCTCATGGCCTTGAGGACTGGAAACCTCGTCGGAGGGGGACTCTGGAAAGATATACAAATGAAGGGAGTTAGCTCAGTGAACGAGTTCCTGAATAGGGCCCAGGAATGGATCAACTTGGAGGAGGCCGAAGCCTCAGCTGCAGGAACCAGCCAGGTCCCTGAGCAGTCAGCTGGAGTGGGAATGGAGGTCGTGACAGAGACCCAGAACGTTACACAGAATAACCAGTTCGGCGGAGGCAAAAGAAAGGGGAACGGTGAGGGCAGCCAGCACGGCCCAAAGAAGAATAAGTCCATAGACAAGTTTAAGCCCGTCTACGCGACTTATACAGAGCTCACCCACTCTAGGGAGAACATCTTCCTAGCTAACTCTACTCGCCTCCGCTGGAAGAGGCCGGAGCCATTGAAGCACCAGAAAGGGAAGAGAGACACCTCCAAATTTTGTCGTTTTCACAACGACGTTGGCCACAATACTGATGATTGTAGGCATTTGAAAGATGAGATCAAGACTCTCATCAGAGCCGGCCCCTTGGCTCAGTACGCGCGGAACAGGGTTCCAGCAAGTCGACCTACTCCAGAAGTCTCGGTCAGTCAGCCCGAGTCTCGGATAGATCAAGACGTCCCACCTCCCGTGATAGGAGGAGAGATATCCACAATCTTGGGAGGTCCGCATTTAGCTGGCACGAGCAGGGGCGCCCAGAAGAGATACGTAAACGAACTCAAGGCGCATAACGGAGTAGAGTTCATCTCGGAGCAGCGTCTCCCAAAGCAGCAGTGATTGGAGAAGCAACCAATCATTTTTATAGAAGAAGATGTTGGTCATGTTCAGTTCCTAATTCAAGCCCTTAGCAAAAACCTAGTCACAATCGCGATAAAGAAGTTCTCATCAATAACAGGTAAATAACCACTTCCAGACCAACTCTTAGCCTCCGGGACAAGGAAGTAAAATCGATCCAAGCCCAAATGGTTAAGTTCCCAATCTAAAAATCCCATTTAAGCCAAAATTCCCCTTAAGAGCCTAGGCCCCTCACACCCGAGCCGCGGCCCACCTCTAATTCCAAAGGCTCATCCTCCCTGAAATCCAACACACGCCGCGGTGCGCCCCTGAGACGTCGCGGCCCGCCCCTGCCTTCGAGCCCTACTGGCTCCAAAATCTTCTTCTCAGGCCGCGGCTCATCACCAAGAACCCAGAATTTTCTAGGTTTTTCTTCAACCGAACCCATCCAAAACTCACTAGATTCCATCCCAACCTTCTAATTAAATCCCCAAAAACAATATACCTCTTTCCAACAATCAAGCCCAACTAAATTCTAAATCAAACTCATCAAAACCTCAAAACTCAATTTCCCAACTATCTAACATGCATCAATACCATAGCTTAAATAAACCAACTAAATTAACATGATATCTCTCAGTTCAGAATCTTACCTTAGCTGAGATGAAACTTCTGAACCTAGCCTCTAATTTTCCCCAAGCCTAACACCTTAATTCTCCATGCTTTGCTCTTCAATTTTCCCAAAAACCACTCAAACCTCCATGAAGCATAAAGAGAACGTGAGACAGAGAAAGGGAGTGCTGCTGCTGTTTTCCTTTAATTCCTTAGCCTTCTCAAACATTTTCCAGCTTATTCTACATTACCCCTAAAGAGAGAATGACCATTTTGCCTCCTTGCCTTAGCTTATACCCCAAATATTCACAAGGGCGATTTGTCATTTGCCTTAAATCCCGCTATCCACGACTTACATCCTATAGCTCCTGCTACTGTCAATATTCTCACTCGGTTACCAATAAATTCCCATTACCCACTAATTCCTGATAATGTACTAAATTACTAAAGTACCCCTAAGCTCACCCCGAGCCAGGTATTAAGACCCCGTTGTGACTTTTCCGCTAACTTGCTCATCGGGACCGCCTCTCGTCGAGTAACCCAAATATATCCACATAATAATGTGGTCTCAATCACATAAGCACATATTCGCATTTATACCCCAAACGGGTCAAATTACTGATATACCCTTCTTATAAGAAACGGGCCCACATACACATATTTAATATCTTTAAAATACAAGCATTATTATATTATAATATAATTCACATATTAACTCAATTATTGCCTCCCGGCCCCCTAATACTGACACTAAGCCATATTAGGAAATTTGGGATGTTACATCAGCTGTTGACTGAAGTAGGTCTTAAATCTTCAGTACCTGCAAAATTATGGTGTGATAATCAAGTTGCCCTTCATATTGCATCCAATCCTGTATTCCATGAGCGAACTAAGCATATTGATTGATTGACATTTTGTCTGTGAGAAAATTCAGCAAGGTTTGATTTCTACTGGGTATGTGAATATAGGAGAACAATTAGGGGATCTCTTCACAAAAGCGTTGAATGGGGTTCGGGTTGATTATCTTTGTAACAAGCTAGGCATGATTAATATTTATGCTCCAGCTTAAGGGGGAGTGTTACACCATGTATATAGTTTTCAATTAGTTATCAATTCGATTAATTGTAGAGATCCTAATTGACATAGTTTCCTAAGTTAGCTATACTAGTTTGTATATAAATATGTATCATTTTTCAATGAAAAATAAGGGATATACAATTCTTTTCACCTCAGATAACATTCTGTTATTCTTCCATTAAATCCATTGTTATATTGTGCTTGATTCTCATAAATTACAATATTCATTCTAGATTATAAGCCATCATTTGTAATTAAATATTTCTAAATTTATGTTATAATTATTTAATTACTTAATATGTGATTATCAAGATTTGCATTCATTCTTTGAATATAGTTATTTAATTATCAAGATTTTCATTCATATATTTATTATAGTTCTTTAATTATCAAAAAATTTATTCATACTTTGAGTATGGTTCTTTATTTATCAATATTTGCATTCGTAGTTTGAATATGGTTCTTGATTAGTCTCTAGGGTTCATAATATTTAATTATTTCCTTTAAACATTATAGATATATGATTTTGTGAGCCATAAATACCAAACAATAAAAAAATCTTTATCTCTAATTACTTTCTCTTTTGTGTTTTGCACAATTAACAACAAAGGAAATTTGTTCATCTTCTACAATGCTCAAATCCTAACTTCAAGATTTGGTTTGTGGTGAACACATAGACATGGGAGATCAAAGAAAATTCTACTTGAATATGTGTTGCATGAATTTGATTATTGATTCAAAATACTCACTAACAAAGGATGAAACTACTCTATGGGATTACATACTTAAGGTCAATGGTATCATAAAATATGTTTTCTGCCATATATTTGTGATTTTGATTTCATTGTTTATATTACGAGTATAATGTTGAATATTAATGAATAATGTAAGGGTTATTGTTATACTTGTCTTGTTAGTAAAATTATTAATCATGATGTGAAATATGATAATTTTAAAATTAACCATAATAAGAAAATTGATATCGAGATTATTGCACTCTTAAATAAATTTAATTGGGTTACTTTAATTAATGATGAGATTTTTGCGACCTTAATTTAATTTAATGAAATCAAAGAGGAATACCTTGTAACCTTAATTGATAATAATGCATTTAATGAGGAATGCATGATAACTCTAAAGGAAATTGACATAGTTTCTGCATGATAACTTTTAAGAGATGGTAAACATATCAATGCAATTGATGTTGAAATCATTGCAACCTTGAGTTAAATTAATACAACCCAAGGAAAGGTGCAAGGATGAGGCATGATACTTGCGCCACTATTCATGCAGCCTATGATAAAAGTCTTTTCAAGGATGGGCTAAGTAATAGATAATTTGAATAGCGATACTCCTCATGTATAAGCCTTATGGTGTTTCTCCCCCAACCTTGAAGTTACAAGTGGTGTTATCTTCTCGTCATAGATTGGATTTCGTTTTACATTTTGAACTTGTTTTCTTCCAGAATTCTTTGGAGCTCTACTTTGTAAGTTTTATCTCGAAACTATCTAGATAGGCAAGTTAAGTTCACTCTCCCCCAACACAAGCGACATCAGCAATACAAAAATATTCTCTCAAAGTTTGCACTCTCAATAAAAGCACTAGAGTGTCCACTCGATATTTTGACAACTAATTAATTAAGATAGCGATAATTTTTGTGCATAAAACTTGGAGAGAATCTATAGCAATAAATGTGCAAAGTAAAGAGACATAAATTATAGTTCTTCGACCACTACTAATTATCCATTTTAGACAGTATATTGATTTGTGTATTCATTACAAAGAGCAAATGCACTTAGGTAGAATAATGAGTCCAACCATTAATGGTTTCAAATTTCAGTATATATAGATGCAAAATGGTTGCTTAGTTTGATGGCACCACTCTCTTCTCATCATAGCTTAATTTCCATAGAAATCGGAATATCCATGTGTTACACCCAGATTTCGAGACTTGAGGTTGTGACCTCGAAAGTTGGATCCGTCAGGGGTGAGTTCGCAATAGTTAAAATACATGCTCGTAATCTAGAAACCGAATCTTCAAAGGAGGTGGCAACCTCGAAGATGGGCAGCCTTGAAGTCCTTACAAGATCGAAACACAGAACATCAGAGTACGTCCATTGTCGGGTGACCTCGGATCAAGTGGCCCGAGCTTGGCAAGAGGTGAGCTTGGGGTAAGGCGGCCTCGGTGGTATTTACCCTCTCTGAGTTCGTCTTGGGAAAATAAGGCAACTCGTAATTTACTCAGAGACTTAGACTGGCATGATGCTAATTGCTGATCTCGAACGGCTTTATAGGTCACTTGAGGAGACGCAGTCCATGCATTCAAGAGATATTTATTGTTGTAACTTCCCTACAATAAAGAGATATTAACTAGACAGTTATACGCCCCTTGGTCTTCAGGGGATGTTTCCTTGTATATAGGAGTTACAGGCTTTAAAGCCATTAAATTTATTAATATACAGAATAACTTCCCGAAACGGGTGGGATAGTATTCTGAGACCTCCTCTATAAATAGAGAAGTCATGTACCATTGTAATGGACCGAAATTTTGTGATGTTGAGAGAACCTCTGGAGAATTCATCTTTGAAGAATTTCCAGAAATTTCCTAAGTTCTAATAACAAAGACTCGTGGACTAGACAGAGTTAACTGCTGAACCACGTAAAAATTTCTCCTTGTTTTATTGTGTTATTCTTGCCATAGTTCTTTACTGTTTACGTGCTCTACATTTCAAGTTGATGAAAACAGCATCAACACTTTGGTGCTTTCATTGAGAGTCTTAAGCAGTACGATCCCTGAACAGTTATGGCCACGAATGATCAAAACATTCCTGAAGAAAACTATCCAAGACGCCCTGGGAAGCAGCCAATGGTAAATCCAGAGACTAAAGAGAGAAGCGAGTCCTCCGATTCTCGGGGACCTCCAGCACCTCCAGCCCCAAGGGATGAGGACATGTACTATAATCCTGAACGATACGTCCCCATTGTGGAACTTGAAAACCAACAGCTGAAAAATAGTTGGCCGAGGCCAACAAGCGGAATGAGGAGTTGGCTAGGTTAGTCGCAGAGGCCCAGGCGGCTCAGCCCCCACCTCCGCGTGAGAACCAAGCCCCACCTCCGAGGGACGTGCATGTTCCTCCCCGCAGGCCTCGTGGACGGCCTCAAAAAAATGCTGCCACAAGGAGACCAGAGCAACCTTTGGCACCGGTAGAGCAATCCGCTCCCTCGAGACCTCGAAGAAGTACCCGAGCTAGGGCTCCGGTTAATTCAACCGCGGTGGTACTAGCGGGAACTGGGAATAATCGAGCCCCTACAAAGGCTCGGACTCTAATCCCTGGTAACACGCAGAATGTTACTGACCCAACACGGGTGAACTCCAGACCATCTAGGCCTCGGAATGGGTGGCAGCCACCGTCACCCATACGATTCCCTCCATCACCTATAAGATACCCTTCACCGCCTCGCAGGAATGCTCAACCAGTTCGAGATGATGGGAAAAGACGTGCGGAAAGGAGACAAGGTAGCAGAGAAGCCTTCAGGGAGCGGAGAGGCGCCCTGTCTACAAGAAGTCAAATGTCCCGGTCTCGCACTGCAGAGACAAGGCAGCATGAAAGGGATCCATCTCGAAATAATCATGCGACAAGCCTTGCCAGTGATGACTCAGGAGATACTAGATCAGTCAGTATGCATGATCGAGGTCGAAAAAATACTGGGAACCACAGGAACCATTCCGACCTGCGAGAACACTTGAATCAGAATCGGGGTAATGGTAACCCATCGAACCCGGACCTAAGAGATCGTCTAAATGGGCGTAAAGATCCCCTGGGAAGAGGCGAGCCTAGAATTGTGATCAATGATAGCCAATTCTGGGCAAGACCCCTTGCGGACCCGGTTCAAGAAAGAATTGATCAGCTAGAAAAAGCCTTTAGGCTTTTGCAAAATGAGCGAGGTCGAAGTCGGGATGAGGATTCTGACGAGGAGCTCGAACTGTTCACTCCCCATATTTCCAACACTCTGTTTCCTCAAGGGTTTCAGATCCCTCATGTCCCACCTTTTGAGCGGAAGTCCGACCCATACATCCATCTGGGTACATTCAATACCATAATGAGAGCAAGTAACGTGGGTTACGAGCTCAGATGCATGTTATTTCCAGCATCGCTTGCGGGACCAGCCAAAAGCTAGTTCGAGAAATATAAAATACATTTGATTACTTCTTGGGATCAGTTATCAAAGGATTTCAAGAAGCATTTCAGAGCCATGATCGGGGCAAGACCCGAGGCATCAACTCTGACCAACGTCCGGCAATAGCCAGGCGAGACGTTGAAAAGCTACCTTACGAGGTTTAATTTGGAAGTTGCCCAAGCTCGAAATGTGGATGAGAGCAGTCATCTAATGGCTATCCATGTTGGAGTAATGCCAGGCAGTCCTCTCTGGGACGATATGTAGAGAATACCGGCAAGGTCCTTAACCGAGTTTAATAAGCAAGCTTAGAGGTTTATCAATGTAAAGGAGGCGAGGTCGACACTGAATATGACTTCTCAGCCCATAACTACAACGATAAACGTAAACTTTGCCTCAACCTCGGCGGACCCACCAGTTTCAAAGCCTACTGTGGAAAACCCTTCCAAATTAAAAAGGAACGAAGGGAGTAACCCCGAGGCCGAAGGGGGAAAGAAGAAGAAGGGGGAGAGGTATTTCTACGTGTACAAAGTGTACACCGAGCTCAACGAGTCTTGGGAGAATATATACCTGGCTAATGAAAACCAGGTCCCTTTCAGGCGTCCAGACCCCATGAGAAATCAGAAGTCTAAGAGGGACTCCAGCAAGTACTGTCGTTTTCACCGAGACATTGGGCACACTACTGATGAGTGCCGGCAGTTGAAGGACGAGATCGAAGGATTGATCTCGAGAGGTTATTTCAGACAGTATGTCAAAAACCAGAATAATAATCAGGCGTCAACTAGCCAGAGGGTAGCTGCACCACAACCTACACAAAACAACAATTCCTGAGCAAGGGAAGAAGATAGGCCCCCTCTAATTGATGGAGAAGACATGATAACCATCTCAGGCGGGCCTCATCTCTCAATGCAGATATCCTAGGTACGCGGGGTCTATGCACCGCTCCCACAAAAACAAAGGGATCCTCGCCCTCTGGCTCAAAAGTTGCCATCTTCTTTCTACAGTCAATGCTAGCTCTGTATCTAGCCAGCCAATCCATACCTAAAATCATATCAAAATCCTCCATACTCAACTCAATCAAGTCTACAGATAACTCCCTACCATCAACTATCACTGGCAGTGCTCTAATCCACCTCCTAGATACTACCAGTTCTCCTATAGGCAATATAGTCCCAAACCCTGAAGCACTATACTCACTAGGTCTACATAGTCTATCAATCACCTTATCAGATACAAATGAGTGCGTAGCACAAGAATCAATGAACACAGTAAAATGAATGCCAGCACTAGAAAGCTGACCTGTCACTACCGAGGGACTATCCTCGGCCTCCGCTTGCGTCAGGGTGAACACTCGAGCTGGAGTCAAGCTGTCCACCTTTCCTGTCTCTCTTTTCTTCACTGTCGGGCAATCTTTCCTGAGGTGTCCCACCACCCCGCACACATAGCAGGCCTTAGCCCGACACTCACCCGGATGGCGTCTCTTGCACCTTGTGCACTCTGGATAAGTCCTCCATGAATCACCGCCTCCCTGGCAGCCACCCTGAGTACCTCGACCCCTCCTATCAGGACCAGGAGCAATCGGAGCATCAGGAGTCTTCCTCTTGAAATCACTGGGGCCTCCGCCCCTTCCAGAACCAGAATATGGAGGCACCGCCCTGCGGCCCTCCCTTCTCACAGAACTCTCCCTCCATATCTTATTCTCCGCTTCCTCAGCGGTAAGAGCCTTCTCCATAGCCTGGGCATAAGTAGTCCCTCTAGGAACTGTGGTAATCCTTACATCTCGGGCTATCATAGCATTCAGCCCTCTGGTAAATCTGTCCTGCCTAGCTGCATCACTAGGCACAAGATCTGGTGCGAACTTCGCGAGTCTATCAAACTTCAAGACATATTCTGTAACTGTCATACTGCCCTGAACCAGCCCCACGAACTCATTCACTTTCGCTGTCCTGATGGCAACATTATAGTACTTTTGATTAAACAGGTCCTTAAACCCTTCCCAAGTCAATGCGGCAACATCCCTAGTCTGTGATGCCACCTCCCACCAGATTCGGGCATCCTCCCTCAGCATATAAGTGGCACAAGCCACCCTGTCATATCCTTCCACTCTCATAAAATCAAGTATAGTAGTGATCATAGTCATGCACTGCTCAGCCTTCAGTGGATCTGGTCCACCTTCAAAGATCGGGGGCTGTTGCTTTCTGAACCGCTCATACAACGGTTCCCACTTGTTCCCAACATCAACCGGCTGTACCACAGGTACCATCGCCGGTGGCACAACAGGGGCAACACTCCCAGATAGAGCCTGCTGCAGAATTCGAATTTGTTCATCTTGGCTCTGAAGTCGGGCCTGCATGTTGGCCATTAACTGCTGCCAGTTCTCAGGGACTGGTGGAGGGGTCGGGCCTCGGTCATCATCTCTAGCCCCAGACCTGCCCGCTAGTCATGTGGATTTTCTTGAACGCATAACTATTCAAGTCAATCTGCAATCAACGACTCGGCAATTAGGCTATGATGACAGGGTAATAATCCTTTCATATCCATTACTGGAACTCCAATCATTCACAAGCAATCAATTTATAACAATTCATCCAGATATCCATTCACATGCACAGCAGTGCTGATAAGCACGCCTCAATAACATCATGAAATAGTCAAGGGCCAGGCCCTATCAGTATCTCATGCTCCCTATTCAACAAACAGATATCAACAATCATATCTCACTCAAATTATTTAAGCACATAATCATTTATACAGAATTACCAAAGCCTGAGTTGAGCTTGTATCACGCGGCGAATGTACATATCCGGCTAGTCTTCAGGACCCATAAACCTAGGACGCTCTGATACCAAGTTGTAACACCCTGGATAGCCAAGACCATTACACAGTGTGTTTATAAAGTGTCAGACTTGCTAACCAAGTCAGTTAAACAAAATCGTGTTACATGGACTTTAAAGGTACTAGGGTTTAAAGTGTTTTGGTCTCAAAAGCCACATTTTCATTAAGAAACATTATTTGTTTACACGGGATCCCAAAAATACAAGTTTAAAGATCGTTTACAAAAGTTATAAGATTCAGGTACAGTAACCAGCCATACTAAGGCAAAACAAGCGGTTAGGTAATCCCTGTCCTGATCCACTCCTCGACCGTGATGATCGAACGGCTGGCTATGTACATTCCACCTCGGAGCTCTCCATCTCAGGCTTGGTCCAGCTTGCCTTTGCCTTTACCTGCACCACGTAGCACCCGTGAGCCAAGGCCCAGCAAGAAAACACAACAACAGAGCATAAGCAATCAACAGACAAATCCATATCCCACATTGCATCACAAGTTCTCAAACATGTAATCATTCAACATGACCAAGTATTCAACATACTAAGCATATCAATTCATATCACATATCATTGCACAAATGATAACCAGGGCTAGCGCTCTCAGGCTGCTCAGTGAACATTCTCGGCTACCAGTGGCCAAGCCGCGCCCTGTGCGCAAATACTATGTACGGCACTCTTAGGCCGCTTTACATGTCCCATGGCGTAATACCATCATTGACATGATACAATTCTCAAGAACACTTAGTCCCATCACAAACATATAATCGGGTGCAGTTTTCTTACCTTTCAATTCACTAGCTTTGATCCCTTGACTCCTTGAGCACGATCCCCCTCGAGCCCTAGCGCTCACCTAAACACAATCATGGCCAAAGTCATTATCGAACCTCAAGTCCAAAACTTAGCCACGTGGTCAATCTCAAGCCCCCGGGAAGTCCTAGTTCCACCAAACAAGGTGGTGGAATCAAACCCCAAACCCTTGGTCAAAAACCCTTGCAAATAACCCTAAAATCCCTTTCTGAAAACAGGGTAGCGCTACAGCGCTCATGGGAGGGCGCTACAGTGCTACAAACAGAAGCCAAAATCCCCTCAGCATTATGGCCTAGCGCTGTAGCGCTAGTCACAGACAGACCAGCACCAATTTTTCTCTTCTGCGATTTTCTCGAACCAACCTCAACCAAAAGTCTTCCAACTCCTTCCCAAACTCAAAAACAACCTTATGACCATACTCCACTCATCCCAAGCACCCCAAATACCTAGAACTCAAGCACATGCATCCCCAAACTCAAAATCCACCATAGCCACTCCTAAGCTCTAAAACTCAGTAAAAACCAGCTGAACAACAAAGTTGGAATTAAGGGTTTATACCTTTGGTGGAATTCGCCACAAGTTGCCTCAAAACTTCCTTGGCTTGCTCCTCCTCAGCCTTAGACCTAAATTTCCTAAAGTTCCATTCAATTCAACTTAAGCACCATAGCTCAAAAACCAGAAACTGAAACTGAAAAACTCTAAAGTCTTACCTCAAGTGTTGATGAACCCTTGCTAAACCTCTGCCAATTCCCCACACTTAGCTTAGAATCCTTGATGCTTAGTTTATCCCAGCTCTTCTCTGAGCTTTACTCCAGAAATCCTCAAGAAACAGGTGAAGGAAATTATAAACCGACCTAGAGAACTCTCTCTGTTTTCCTTCCTTTCTTTTCCCTTCCTTTTCCTTCTTTTTCAGACTTCTACATTTCTCTACACTTCCCACTAACATAAAGCCTTGGTAATACTTAACTCCTGTAAGCCAAATGACCATTATGCCCTCCCTATTAAATCTAAACCCTTTAATCCACTTAAGGGCATTTTAGTCATTTTACCCAATTCCCGCTAACTCCTCGAGTGTCCCTAATATTTCCCATTTAATTACCGATACCTCACTGATCACCAATAATATTCCTCAATGTCAAGATAGACTCTAGTATATTCCCTAAATTCCCATTTATACCCCTAAGCTCACCTCGAGCCGGGTATAAATCCCCGCCATGACTTTTTCGCTACTTTGCTCACTAGGATCGTCTCGAGTCATAGATCACAGATATATCCACATAATAATGTGGTCTCGACAATTATCACATATATCAAAGCAGTTATGCCCATAATGGCCAAAATTATGATTATGCTCCTCTAACCTAATCAGGGCCTTCATGCATACTAATACACATAGTCATGCATCTCAAGTATTCAAATAGTCATATAACATGCTTTAAATCATAATCATGCATCTTAATCATTAAATTCACACATAATTCCCATTATACCCTCCAGGCACACTAATCAAGGCCCTTGAGCCTTATTAGCGAATTTGGGTCGTTACAGGGGATTGCCTGTATGGGGTCCATCGAACTCCCGGTAACCTTGGGAGACTACCCGGTCTCGGTAACCAAGATGATGGAGTTTGTAGTAGTGGACCTGCCATCGGCCTACAACGTGCTGCTCGGGAGACCCGCCCTAGTAGGGCTGGGGGCAGTCTCGTCTGTAAGGTATCTGGCCATCAAGTTCCCGACTTCTAGTGGCATCGGGACGCTGAAGGGAGACCAGTTAGCCGGAAGAGAATGCTATAGCATTTTCGTAAGAGGAAAGAAACAGGCGAGCGAACAAGCACTCGTCGTTATCCAGAATAAGGACGGGACGGTCTTAGAGATAGATGAAGAGATCGACCCAAGAGTGGAGGAAAGCGCTAATCTCGAACCATTAGAAGAACTCGAGGATGTCAGGCTCGAAGAGTTAGATCCCTCGAGAACGGTAAAGGTCGGGAAACATCTACGTGAAGAAACTAAATAGCAATTAATTTTCTTTTTGAAGAGAAACCAGGATGTCTTCGCGTGGTCACATTCGGACATGGTAGGAATAAGTCCGAATATTGTGAGCCAGGCGCTAAATATCGATAAAAACTTCCCACCGAAGAAACAAAAGCGAAGACAGCTGGACGGTGATAGAAAAAAGGCACCGAAAGAGGAAGTCGACAGGTTAAAAGCAAATTGATTCATTAGGGATGCTTTTTACCCCGATTGGGTAGCGAATCTGGTACTGGTCCCAAAGTCTAATGAGACGTGGCGAACCTGCATTGACTATTCGGATCTCAACAAGGCATGTCCAAAGGACTGCTTTCCCTTACCGCAGATTGACCAACTCGTGGATGCCATGGCAGGGCATGGACTGATGTCCTTCATGGATGCCTATTCTGGATATAACCAGATTGACATGCATGCCCCTAACCAGGAACATACGAGCTTCATAATGGACAAAGGACTATATTGTTATAACGTCATGCCATTCGGGCTCAAAAATGCTGGGGCCACGTACCAGCGGCTCGTGAACATGATGTTCTCGGAACAAATAGGGAACAACATGGAAGTTTATGTTGACGACATGTTAGTCAAGTCCCAACTTAACGATAACCATGTTGATGATCTCGAAGAATTCTTTGCCGTGCTCTGGAAGTATAACATGAAGCTTAACCCTCAGAAATGCTCCTTTGGGGTATCTTCAGGAAAATTCCTGGGTTTCATTGTAAACGCTCGAGGAATAGAAGCTAACCCAGACAAGATCCAGGCCCTGATCGATATGCCCTCACCTCGAAAACACAAAGATGTCCAGAGTTTGACCGGCAGGATGGCGGCACTAAGTAGGTTTATCTCGAAATCTACAAACCATTGTCTTCCGTTTTTCAACCTGTTGAGGGGAGGCAAGAAATTTGACTGAACAGAAGAATGCGAGTTGGCCTTCCAAGAGCTTAAAAAACACCTCGCAGAACCACCTATCTTATCAAAACCTATTACGAGAGAAGTGTTATATTTATATCTTGCCACTACCGAGCACGCCATAAGTGCAGTGCTCGTACGAGAGGAAGAAAAGGTGCAAAGGCCCGTATACTACGTTAGTAAAAGGTTACTGGGGGTAGAGTCGAGATACCCCTTGATGGAAAAGCTAGCTCTCAGCTTAATTCATTCATCTCGGAAACTTCGACCCTACTTTCAAGCGCACCCCATCCATGTATTAACTGATCAACCACTAAGACAAGTCTTATCCAAGCCAGAAGCTTCAGGTCGACTTCTTAAATGGGCAGTTGAACTTGGGCAATTCGAGATCACCTACCATCCAAGGATGACCATTAGGGCACAAGCCTTGGCAGACTTTATAGTGGAATGTACTGGCATGACCAACGATGAAGTTATAACCCCAACCCACGAGCTGTGGAAAGTTTACGTTGATGGGTCATCTAATGAAAATGGATCGGGGGCAGGAGTAATTTTGATCACTCCTGCAGGGAGCAGATTTCATTCTTCCTTAAGATTCGACTTCAACGCATCAAATAACAAGGCCGAATACGAGGCTTTACTGGCGGGACTTCGTATAGCCAAGGAGCTCAATGCTAAAGAAATACATTGTTACAGCGACTCCCAACTAGTGGTTAACCAAATTTTGGGAGAATACCAGGCTCATGGCATGAAAATGGCAGCTTACTTAGAAAAGGCAAGGTCAGCGTTGGAACATTTCAAGTTTTACGCAATCGAACAGGTCCCCCGAGAACAAAACTCGAATGCAGATGCCTTAGCTCGGCTCGCTACTTCCACCGAGAATGATGAGCTAAATGCCGTACCAATTGAACATCTCTCGGCACCTAGTATTAACGAGCCAGAGCAGGAAGACGTGTGTATGATTGATTCCAAGCCTACCTGGATGACTCCGATAGTCGAATATCTTGAGACCGGCGTCCTTCCGAAAGATCAGAACCAGGCTCGAAAATTGATGTATCAAGTCCCCCGTTACACCATTATGGATGGAAGACTGTATAGAAGAGGATATTCCATGCCGTTACTTCAGTGTGTGACTCCACCCGAAGCCAAGAAAATCATTGAAGAAATTCAAGAAGGGTTTTGTGGAGACCATACTAGGGGACATAGCCTGTCCAAGAAAATCATACGCCAAGGTTATTTCTGGCCTACCATCAAGTCGGATTCTTTCGAGTACGTAAAGAAGTGTGATAAGTGCCAGTGATTCGCCACGATTCCTCGAGCTCCACCATCTGAGCTGACTATGATGACCTCCCCACGGCCATTTGTAGTATGGGGAATCGACCTCATAGGCTCTCTCCCAACTGGCAAGGGCGGAGTGAAATACGCGGTGGTTGCCGTAGACTACTTCACGAAGTGGACAGAAGCAGAACTGTTAGCAACTATAACCTCCAAAAAAGTCCTTGAATTTGTAGTGAAGAACATCATATGTCGATATGGGATGCCAAGGAAAATTGTATCCGAAAATGGAACCCAGTTCAATAGCGATATGTTCACCAACTTTTGCGAAAAAAAATGGAATAATAAAGAGTTTTTCGTCAATAGCTCATCCCCAGGCGAATGTCCAGGTCGAAGCTGTAAACAAAACTCTAAAAAGTTCGCTGAAGAAAAAGTTGGAAGAAGCAAAAGGACGATGGCCCGAAGAATTGCCCCAATTCCTATGGGGATATAGAACTACAGCCCGAACATCGACGGGACATACCCCGTTCTCTCTGGCGTACGGTTGTGAGGCTATGTTGCCAGTTGAGGTCGAAATTCCCACAATTCGAACCCTAGCTTACGATCAAGCCTCGAATCACACCCAGCTCGAAGAAACTCTTGACCTGATCGAAGAGCGAAGGAATGAAGCCCAGCTAAAAAATGCTGCATACCAACAGCGAGCTGCCAGGTACTTCAACAAGAGGGTTCGGGATCGAAAATTTGATGTGGGAGATTTAGTGCTAAGGCGTGTATTCTTGGCAACGCGAGATCCAGCAGCTGGAGTGCTCGGGCCAAATTGGGAAGGACCCTACCAGATAGAGTCAGTCATCCGACCCGGTGTTTATAAGTTGGCGAGATTGGATGGGAGCCTAGTACCACGAGCATGGAATGGGGAACACCTACGACCTTACTATCAATAGTGTAGGAAGGATGTTGCCTGTAACCATGCTTGTTTATTTGTACTGTTTTGTCTACTTTTGGATTTTGTCAAATAAAGATTTATTTCATCTAATATGGTTTATTTTTGCAATCTCTCTTAATCTAATAACCTATGGTCACACTCATAGGATATTAAGGGGGCATCATTGGTATATATAAATACCATCAGCTCGAAAAATAAAATAACATATACGAAATACATGCAAGTGTTTGGAGATAACCAAATGCGCGAGCTAAGAAAGTTTGGATATAACCAAACTATCAAAAACATATAAGTGTTTGGACGTAACCAAATGTGCGAGCTAAGAAAGTTTAGATATAACCAAACTATCAAAAACATATAAGTGTTTGGACGTAACAAAATGTGCAAGCTAAGAAAGTTTGGACATAACCAAATTATCAAAAGATAAAAATGTTTGGATGTAACCAAATATGCGAACTGAATTAAAAATATAAAGTGTATGGATTACAAACCAAACACGACCTTAATAGGTTTGGAACAAACCAGCTAAAACTAATCGACAGTAAGTTGGAACGAAAACCCACTTCGAGTTAAGTCGAGATCAAGGCTGGAGTATCTTATAAAACAAAAGTATCGAACTCATAACATCGGAGAAATAACCGAGGGCGAGAAAAAGTAACTAAAAAAAATAAGATATAACTAAACCATTTGCATTACACACCATACAAGTACTTTCGGGTGCATGGTTAAAGTAATATCCGACCTTGACAAATAACGAGATCGGAAGTGGATAATTCGAGCAAACTGTGCATGAATGCATTGAACCTCGAGCCTAAATCCAAACTATGTTTGTGCGAATAAACAAGCATATACGACCCTTTAATATAAAATGTGCAAAATATTTCAAACCAAGAAATGTAAAGCATATGTATTAAAAGAAATTCAAAAAGAAAGAGAAATTGTATCAGCCCTACGGGCATAAATTAAAACAATTACAAAAATAAAGGGACACAGCCCCGAGGTGAGATTTATGAAGGAGCAGTTTCCTTAGCCTTCTCAGCACCAGCAGCGCTAGATCCTCCATGACGAATAGCATGACTATCCTTTTGAGCAGCCTCCTCCACGTCAAGCTGAGCTTGCCATTTGGCCACAAATCCTGCCTCGAAAGAGCCCAACAAGTCGATGTCAAGGTCGGCGTTGCTGGCCCAGATCCTGTACATGGCTTGATCAACCGCCTTGTCCTTCTTCTCTTTGTACTCGGCAAGGAGACGAGCTTTTTCACTCTCGATTATCTTGAAAGTGGCAGCCTTCTCTTCCTCAAGCTTGGCATTGGTCTTCTCCAGCTCGGCTGTCTTAGCCTCGACTTCTGTCTTCGCAGCCTTGAGGTCATCAGCCATCTTAAGCTAAAGATCCTTTGACTCTTGGGCTAAAGACATGCTCAAGTGCACTTCATTGGTCAACTTATAATTAAGCTGATCTGAGACAACAAGAGCCTGAAACACAAAGAGATTGAATTAGAACATAAGCCAAGGCACATAAGCAATTAAAAGTAAATTGTGAAAATTACCGCAGTAGTAAGTTCAATACTCTTATCATAAAGAGTATTGCAGTCCCAAACTTTATTCACAAACTCCCAGTGCTTAGCGTCGAATCCCGTAAGGCTCTGACCCACCCGAGTCAGGATATCCAAGCCAATTACAGCTCTGTGGGCCCCGGCGGCATTGTCAACCACGAACTCATCAACATGAGTTCAGACCGACAGCAACAGTGACTTGGAGGTTGAGGCTTTTTTCGGAGGTGGGCCAAGGACTGGACGAATTGTGGCTGAGGAAGCGACCGAGATGGACGCCTCGACCTAGGCAGTCGGTTCTTCGGCTGTGCTTGCAGTAGTCGGAGCTGGTGTAGTTTTCTCAGTTCGCTTAAGGACCTTGGAGGGACGATCCAACCTCCGCGAGCCTCGCGAGCGCTTGCTTTTTTGAGCCCCCTCGCCACTAGCGAGCACAACATCAAGGTCGGAATCCATGGCACCTGCATAATAGCAATTAAAGATTTAGCGTGGCGCTAACAGACAAAGAATAAAAAGACAAGTGGAGAAAAACCTAACTGGAACTCTCCCCCGAGCTTGAGCTCGGAGACCACGAAATTCCCCCATCTTCAGAAGAGGCGAGGAGAGTACCTTCCCTATAGGTGGACGTCAACCTCGAAAGTTCCCTATAGTCGTTGGTCCCATATTGGATGGCTATTCCATTCCATACCTCGTTCAGGCTATACATGGTGTCGTATTTCCTGAGCCAGCTATCGAACCTATGAACCCGTTCATCTACCCAAGACCATACATAAAAATGGTTTCTATCGTCCTCACACAGAACTAGCCTACCGGGTTTGTGCTTTAATAGGGAGGGGGACCACATTTTCAAGCTTAGGATGACTGTACCTTGCTCATCCGAGCCCGAGCTCGAGGCCTTGTCGTTGGCCTCATTCCCTGATTGCGGACTCCTTCGGCGAACTGGAGGCGGAGGCCTCACCTCTCTCCTTGGGGGGAGGATGCCTGTTGGCAAAGGCACGAGCTCCCAGCCGTCATATTTTTTATTGGACCAATCCAAGGTGGACTGATCCTTTCCCAAGAGCCCGCAAGCTCGGATCTTGTCTTCGTGCAAAAGATATGAGAGGGATCTCCTGCCATAAGGGAGTTGGAGCAGAGTCTCTCTATGCTCCTTCATCTCATCAGTGGGAGCAGGGAAATGATAGTTGGCTGGAAAATCAAATGCATTTCAACTAAGTACGAGCCTATATACAAAAGTCCGAGCATAGAAAAGAAGGAGGTTGAGATACTTACAAATCCGTCTAAACGAGTAGTATCGAGACGGAGCTAGGCCATCTGTCCAGAAGAAGGCCTTCTTGAAGTCAGAAGTATGGTTGGGAAGATCCTCGAACATCTTTTTCTCTTTGGGGTAGCTCGAGAGATAATAGAAGCCATCTCCTCCCTGAGCTTGGGAGGGATTTCTTTTCAAACAAAAGAGATATAGGATCTCCTCTGGCGATGGTCCTTCCCACTTTAGCTCATGGTATAGCGACCTCAGGGCAGACAGAACCCTATAAGAATTGGTGTTGAGTTGGAAGGGGGCCAACCCAACAAAGTCTGTGAAGTCTTTGAAGAAAGACTTCAAAGGCAGTAGCGCTCCTGCCTTCATGTGCTCCTGGCTCCAAGCCGCGTATCTCAGCTTGCTGTCAAGATGTCCATCTCCTGGAGCGGGGCAGCTTCGCTCGTGGGAGGTCGGGGCACGACACCTTAGCGAGCCTGATAGTCCTATACCATGAAAGGCCAGAATACCGGTTATCTGGCCTAGCGATGTAACTGAGCTCCAATAATGCTCGGCCTCAAAAAATTCCCTCCTCGACTGTGAGGTAGAGTGCTCCCCCATCAATGAAAAGTGAAGGTCACCTGGTTTGAAGGCAATAGTCACTCTAAGTTTAGGGTCGAGAGGAATCGGTCTAGGCTCGGTGTCAGGGTCTGGATGAAGGGCGACCCTTAGTCTCTTCCTTTTTCCTTCCTCAACCTCGTATATCTGACGTCGGAAGTGAACTCGAGTGTCCTCTTGCTCGCACCTCAACTCGTGTTCTCGAATCAGACGCTGGTTCCGGGCAAACAACGACTCCAGGCTCGGAGATTTTGGCGAATACGGGATGGCAAGCAACGACCCCCACCGTCTTTCCATATTCTGTCACATCTAGCAAGAAAGAAAAAATGGTGAGGGCCATGCATGCAAGGAATCAAGAATAACGATCTCGGTGGGTCGAGCTCGAAAATGCTTGGATACGAGATAAGTTCGATCCTGGGGACCCGATTAGTGTCACGATGTGTATTTCACCAAAAAGGGAGGGAAGTGGATTTAATTTTTGAAAATCCCAAAATATCACGGAAAAAAGGTGGCGGTTATTCAAAAATGGTATTTTTGAGTATCGTGCATTCTTTAAAACTAAGATTTTGTACCCGATATCTTTGTGTGCAAGATACGCCTTCCGTAATTTGAAAACCCAGAAAAAAGACCATATTTGGGTCTTCCTACATATGAAATGGATTTAGAACCAGTAATGAGGGAACCTGAGCCTAATATATATTGATCAGAGCATTCTAGTACGTCAAATTAAAGACTGAACCAACACATTCCCAGAAATTAAAAAGCAACAAAGGCAGAAGCTGACGTAAAGAAAAAAGAAAATATACATAAAGCCAAGATTGGATACTTACGCACTGAAGATGGTGGTTGCAACGAAATAGATGATTGAAGAAGAGGTTGCAGGTATAGTCTCACGGTCTCGAACAAGCTGATGGTCCTTTGTTTCTTTGGCTGAGAGAAAATGTAACAGCAAACACTTTCTAGGCTTGCCTCTGGTTTTCTCACCTTTTCTCCTCTGATAAACGTGAAAATGAAAGGAAGAAGACGACTGGAGTCTTATATATAGGCTATCAGAAATTTTAAACGAGGGATTAATCTGATCCATTGGCCAGATTCCGTATCAAATCTGACGGTCAGGGATAAGAGAGAAGATGGTGTCGTAAAGGTGGCAAGCGAACGATCATGGGCAGATTTCCAAGGCATTCAAGTACCTTGAATAAGCATTATTCAACAGACGCATGTCCATACTCAAGTATGTGTGGCGGTGCGGTTCCCGAAGAAAGTAGTTCAAAAGTTTCCTTCTCATAGGATTCGAACAAATACTTTTGAGGGGGCAAAATGTTACACCCAGATTTCGAGACTTGAGGTTGTGACCTCGAAAGCTGGATCCGTCAGGGGTGAGTTCGCGATAGTTAAAATACATGCTCGTAATCTAGACGCCGAATCTTCAAAGCAGGTGGCAACCTCAAAGATGGGCAGCCTCAAAGTCCTTACAAGCTCAAAAGACAGAACATCGGAGTACGTCCATTGTCGTGTGACCTCGGATCAAGTGGCCCGAGCTTGGCAAGAGTGTGAGCTCGGGGTAAGGCGACCTCGGTGGTATTTACCCTCTCCGAGTTCGTCTTGGGAAAATAAGGCAACTCATAATTTACTCAGAGACTTAGACTGGCATGATACTGATTGCTGATCTCGAACGGCTTTATAGGTCACTTGAGGAGACGCGGTCCATGCATTCAAGAGATATTTATTGTTGTAACTTCCCTACAATAAAGGGATATTAATTAGACAATTATACGCCCCCTGGTCTTCAGGGAACGTTTCCTTGTATATAGGAGTTACAGGCTTTAAAGCCATTAAATTTATTAATATACAGAATAACTTCTCGAAACGTGTGGGATAGTATTCTGAGACCTCCTCTATAAATAGAGAAGTCATGTACCATTGTAATGGACCGAAATTTTGTGATCTTGAGAGAACCTCTGGAGAATTCATCTCTAAAGAATTTCCAGAAATTTCCTAAGTTCTAATAACAAAGACTCGTGGACTAGGCAGAGTTAACTGCTGAACCACGTAAAAAATTCTCTTTGTTTTATTGTGTTATTCTTGCCATAGTTCTTTACTGTTTATGTGCTCTACATTTCAAGTTGACGAAAAACAACGTCAACACCATGACATTTGCAGTTACTGAATCCAGCCAATAATGTCGTGGGCACACTCATCCTATATGTGAGATGTGAATGTTGATTTGATGAAGTACATGAATGTTTGTGGCCTGGTGGTTGCATAGTGACCGCCTCGCTAAAATCTTCCTTGGCGACGTCTTCGTTGGCAACCTTTGGGGAATTAGGTCATTCAGACCCTCCTGATTTGAGTAGCTGGCAAATTAGGTCCAAGCCAGTTGCCACATCATCATATCCAAAATTAGTTATAACACATTTGATATATATTTCGGGTATGTACTATTTAATAAATGTTAGTTATATGTCTAATAAAATAAAGGGGTATTTGCGACATAAATACTCAATGTATTACACTTGTTACAGTTAAATACCGAATATTTTATTTTTACGGCAAAAATATCAAATGTTCAACATATGTTAAAGATAAATACCTAATATTTTTTCTTTGTGGAAAAAATACCTAAAGTTGCTAAAACATTACTTTTATCAGTACCTCCTCTGTTGGAGTTATTAAGTGTTGACTCACCAGTAATTTACATTGACTAAGCAGACATTTTTCATTCTGCAATCGGTCAATTTCATAAAAAAAAAATTAAAAATTTAAATTTAAATTATAAAAAAATAATTGAAAAGACATTTTAAATTAATTCAAATTTTAAAAATACATATTTTTAGAACAAAAATACCCAAATTACGGAGTGATACATAATTAAAAGTAATGTTTTAGTACATTTATGTATTTTTGCCGCAAAAAAAAAGATTAAGTATTTATCCTTAATATATATTGAACATTGAGTATTTTTGCCGTAAAAAAAATAAGAATTTTACTGTAACAAGTATAAAACATTGGATATTTATGCCACAAATACCCTTAAAATAAATATTTAGTATCAAATTTACAAAATGTATATTAAGAATGTTTTGAAAACCAAGATTGTATATTAGAAAAGAATATATAGATATAGATATATGAGGACACTCTTAATGGTTGCTACCCATGGATGATTACTTTAATATTAAATATTCGATTAAAATCAATGATTCATATTTATAGTTGTTAATTAATATTTCTTAAAAATAAATTTTGATTTTTTAACGTTTTTAGAAATGTTACCTGATTATACGGTGATCACATATTATTAAATTAAAGAATTAAAAAAAAATCTTATTTAAGCATTATATATGAAAATTCAAAATTTATGTAGAAAAAAAATATTTATCTATTGGTGACTTGTTATACCAAGTCACTATGTTGTCACACTATCATAATTGTTATTACCTATCTATGGGTAGTAAGCATTGAGAAGTCTTATATATATATATACTAGATACAAACAATGTGCAATATGCGCGTTTGCTTAGTTTTATTTGTAGAATTTATTAATTATTTTTATTGAATTTATATTAATGTCATATAAATTTCAAATAAATATCTTATTTTTTAATTAAATAATTTATTTATTTTCGTTTAAGTTTATTGTTGACTGTATTTTTAGCCAACGACGTGAGAACGTCAATTACGACAAGCCTTCAAGAGAAATAAAAACGACATAGACGGTTTAATGAACAAAAAATAAATAACACAGGAGATTTTTATAGTGGTTCAGCCCCGATTGTCGGTAATAGCCTAATCCACTTAGAGTTATGATTTATAGATCTGTACTCAAGATCAGATGGACTGAGCCAACTTAGTTTCTTCAGTACAGATTGCAAAAATACAAGAATTCTCTCTCTAGAATACTCAGACCCAATTTTCTCTCTCTAGAATACACAGTCCCAATTTTCTCTCTCTAGAAAGAAGAAGCAGAAGAAGCCCATCTCTCATCCCATAAGCTCTCTATTTATAGGTCTGGGATCCTCAACTGATATCCCCTTATGATAGGGATATTTTATTATATTTATTACATTTAAACATTCAAAATTCGAAATGTAACAAACCCCCCATTTGTGGGAAGAATGAGAGATTCTCGCGTATATTGTTGAAGCTGTCTCTGGGAATCTTGACTTAGTCTCCTCTAGCTAGTTGATCCACCTCCTACTGACCACTCATGCAAATGTTGGTTGGACGTTCATGGTGGTAGGACATGTTTTCGTGGGTTGAACGTGCATGGTGGTAGGACATGCACTTCTCTCCTCTAACATGGCACTCTCCTCTAGCATGCCATGTTCCTCCTTGAACCAATCTCCTTGGCTTCTCCTCGGACCAAGGTGGTCCGAGGCAACCTCCTTGGCACCTCACCTTGGACAACATTGAGGCAACCTCCTTTAGCATCTCCCAAACATGTCTGATCGAACATTGTATAGGCTCTCCTTATCAAAATCTAAGTCTCCATTCTCTTGCACGAGACTCCTCCTCCTTAGCTACTTACCTCGGACACATTCGAGCCAACACTTAGGAAACCTTGGGAGGCTTGCCTCCTACACACCCTTGGGGTCTCTTAGGACCACATCCTCCTTGGGGTCTCCTAAGACCACTTTCTCCTTGGGTCTCCTAAGACCACTTTCTCCTTGGGGTCTCCTAAGACCACTCCCCTTAGCTCTCCTAGAATGCATTCTCCTTAGCCTCCTAGGATGCATTCTCCAATTTTTTGGTATAACATTTATATTTGTTCTAATTTTTGAATTTGGGAGTGACAACAATAGATTATATATTATATATTTAATGTAATATTAAATATTATACACGGATTTTAAATTTAAGTTTATTGCTAACTTTTAAAAAAAAAAAATTGTTGCTAATTGATAGTAGATTATATTATATGTTTAATATGATATTATTCTAATAATTGAGTTTAAATATAAGAATATTCTGTTAAATATAAGAATATTCCGTTAAAGATAACATTATAAAAATAAAAAACCGTTTAAATCAAAGATTTTCGTTATCTATACATTTATTATATTTAAAGAAAAGTTGTGAAGAATTTTTTTTTATCACTGTAATAATGATTTTAAAAAATATATATTAGTTATTTTTTAAAAACTCCGTAGAAAAAGACACTTAATAGCATGGGTTGATTCACGAAATGTCGACTGAATTTAAAATGTTGAGGTCTAAGTTCGGTCAAATAAATAGTTAATGTCATCAAATTAATTAATTAACTGGGTAAATAGGAAGAGTTAAATGTGAAACGCATTCATGTATGCATGAATATAGGAACGTCGCTAATTTTTTCAACATGGGTAGCAATTATAGGCACCCTTTCTTATAGTGTTTTTTTTTTTTTTACAACTTTCTGGTAGTGAATTTTAATTGATTATAAATTTATATTTTTTTGAATTTGGTGTTGTGAAAGTTATGATTTTGTAATATGATAAAACTTATAGTTTAATATTTTATGTTAAAAATTATAAAATATTTATATGTTTTCTCTGCAAGTAAATTTGTGTTATCTATTAAACATATTTATATATTAAAAAAATCGAATAAATATACATTTAACTCTCGAAATATTATTGTGATAAAAATTCGTAGTAAAAAAAGATGCTTAATCTTGGTGGTAAAAAAACAACAACAAAAAAGCTTAATTTAAATAAGATATTGCTTTTTCGCAAAATTTAAGTTTCAATAATAATATTAATAAAGTACAATTGAATATTAAGTGAAAGACAGTATAAAAATCAATTTATAATAGAAATTCTATATAGGAATATTCTATATAAAAATAGTTTTTATTTTATTATAAAAAAATTTGGTCTTAACTTAAATTAGTTATAAATAAGAATAATTTCTAAATTGTATGTTATAAATTTTTTAAATCTCTAATCAAGAAAATATATCTCTACCTACAGGAGAAAAGATCAAAAATAGAAAAGGTTTTATACCAAGAAGCTCTAAAATATGCTTAAAAAGTTAAAATATTTTTATTTAACAAGGTCTTCATGTAAGTGAGTTATTACATACCCGCAAGCTCAAAGATGTGGGAACAATTGTAAATAGTAAATCAATGTGACAAACGATTTTACATAAATATTTTACAAACAATAATTATTTGAGAATTTTTATTATTATTGTTGTTAAAGTTAATATACTTCTCCCATATAATTTAGGAATTTCTTTGTCATTTTAATTATTGATAGTCAATAATGCTTTAAATATATAGTGGATTTGGAATTATTGATAATAAACAATGACAATTGTTTTGTTTTCATTTCATGCATAGTGATGGATGAGATGAGACGATATCGATGGACTTGGCTTGCAAATCTTATCCACTCTCTTATAAGGTGTCAAGATCCGGTCAAAACGCAACACATGTGCATGAACTAATACCACAACAGCTTCCTTAATCTTTAATATTTTTATATCTTATTCTATATATAGTTTTACATCTCGATGTGATCATCACTTACTCTCACTCTCTTGACCAAAGATCCATCATATATAACTCGGTATATGAGTTATTGATTCTAAAATAATCGTAGCATTTTATATAATAGATAATAAATTTATAAAAGAGAGTATCAAAACTTATTTACTGACAAATTTAATTCAAGTGTTGTTGAAAAAATAATAATCTTTTACTCAAATATATAAATTAAACAAAAATGATATATATTTTGGTTGTATGCTTTGATGAAATTTTGGGAAATAATGTGATGAGGATGTAATGAGATGAGGAGAACCGAAACGAATAGAAATTAATTTACGATTTTATAATTTTCAATAGCAATTATTGAGATTCGCTGATTGGATGATCAAAGAAGTTTTTTTTTTTTTTTTGGCAATGCTAATTTTATGTTAAATAATCATTATGTAATATATTATTGAGGGAAGTAGGGAAATCCTTAAGTAACTTCTTTGTTGATCCCAATAGAGCGTGAACAGATAATTTACCAAAATCAATATAGATTAAGGATATTTTTAGAAAATTAGACAACATATTTGTAACATCCTTTAATAAAGAACATAATATATTATAGAGTAAAAATGATATTTAAAATACTCAATATTTTCAAAATGTTGCACTTTAATACCCAATCTTTATTTTTTGCCGTAAATATAATCAATGTCTTCAAAATCTTATACCTTTATATCAAAAAAAAATATTTTGGCCATAAATATAGCTAATGTTTTTAAAATATTGCTCTTTTATACTTATTTTTTAAAATTATTTTGAGAAATAATAAAAAAGTGAAGAAAAAATATAGGATTTTAGTCATTTTTAAAATTCTAAATTATTTTCACTTTCGAAATAATAAAAAAATAAGATTAGTAAATTTAATCAAAAATAATTAAAACTTATATTTTTTCTTTACTTTTTTTTTTAAAAAAAAACTTATATTTTAAAATTATGAAAAGATATAAGTTTTTAATTATTTTAAGTCATTTTTATTAATTTCAATTAAACATTCATTAATGTTTAATTGAAAATAGTTATTTTGACAAAGAATAAGAAAGAGAAAATAATTAAAATCCTATATTTTTCTTTCACTTTCTTATTATTTATTAAAATAATAAAAAAAATAGGTATAAAAGTGCAACATTTTAAAAACATTGAGAATATTTACCGCAAAAAAAAAATTGGGTATAAAAGTGCAACATTTTGAAGATATTGAGTATATTTACCGCAAAAAAAAATGGGTATAACAGTGCAATATTTTGAAAACATTGAGTAATTTGGCCGCTATTTACTCTATATTATATAAGAGTCGATTAAATAGTGCAGAGACCACTGAAAATATTCAAATTCAACAACATAAATAGGCAGACCAAGAAAAAGGGATCAATCCAGAACCACCATAATTTCCACACTCTTACTTAGGTATTGAAAATGAACCTACAAAAACATCAAGAGAAAGTAAACACAGAAGGTGTAACAACAACAAATCTAGCTTGACTCCAGCTAAGGGAGATGGATGAAGGTGCTAGAACACTAGAGCCTAGCTGGTTTCAAGGGCTAAGCCCGACCTAGGATGCCAGGCAAGGTGAGGGGTTAAGCACTAAGGCATTATGGCCTAGCTAGAGTGAAGATGTGAGCCTAGCCTTTGGGCCCAAGTATGTGTGAAGATCCATCCATTGGCCAAGGGCCTAGTAGGTCGTGATGTTGCCAAGCGCATTGCCTAGGCAACAACACACCTAGCCATGGAACCTGGTGTGCATGCATTGTGTGAGTATGGAGTTTTTTGTGCACACAAACATGCATGCATGTAATGCCCCGACTATTTCTAAGACCTCGGACCATTAAAACTACTAGACATAGCTACTATTTTGAGAAAAATACATAAGAAATAACATAACTTTATTTAAAACCCAAAAATATTGTACCAAATACAAAATATGGTATGGGATCCCATTGTTATAAAACATAAACATAAACTTTAATTCAATTTTTTAAAATACTAAGTGCGGAAATACATAAAAACATAAATTAAAAGACTTGAAAATAACGTCATCCTTGATCTTCCAGCAGTCCATTCAATTCATTCATCCTCAACACACATGCCAAGCTGCCACGAATCCTTTCTGCCCTCAATGCTCATTTTCCTGTATCATTCTAAAAAGAAATGAATGAGCCTAATGCCCAGCAAGGAAAATCTACTAAAAACATATATGTCATAAATTATAAAACATAAGACTATATACTATAAAACATATGACTATAAAAACGTATATCCTATAGGACTACAATATCAATGGCCATTAACTCATTAACGTTGTATGTGATAAAACCATCTAGGTCCTCAGTCTACTAATCGAGAAAGGTTAGACCACAACTATAGTACATGATAACCCATCTAGGTCCTCTGTCTACTAATTGAGGTAGGGTAAATCATAACTCTAAACCACGAAAATGATAAAAATTCTTGGGGCTTGCTATCTAAGCAAGTCATATGCCCAAACGACTACAACATATATCATATCACATATCATATCATAGCATAAAACATATCATAACATAAACATATAAACACATATAATCTAACCTATTTTCCTTACCAAAAATTGAGATATGGAGACAAAAACGGGATTTGGAACACTCCTAAAAATCAACAGTAAACCATGACTTTCTAAAAAGACGGAGATGAAAGAGAGAACTAAACCATCAAAGAAGAAACTTACCAAAAACCTTAAGTTTCAAGAAACTTAAATACCTAATCAAGAATCATAACAAAGAGTTAGGATCTGAAAGAAAACAAAAGAAAACTAAAGAACTATGAAGAATTGAACTTAAGGATAAGAATACCTTGAATGAACTTATGACTTTGCTCTATACCTCGATACCGAAATAACACTCTATCTTACTTCCCAAGTGTTTAGAAAAGCTTAGATTGGAAAAGCTTTTATCCCAAAACCCAAGTGTTTCTCTCTATAGTAATCTTAGCAGCTTGGAGGCTCTGAAGAATGCTTGAAGAATGAAGGAAATGGCTGAGTACTAGGTCTTATTTATAGAGTTCAAGGAGTGAAACTAACCCATTTTAATCCGAATAAATAAATGAATATAAAATGAAAAAGATTTGAATTTTCATTCAACAGATGCCCAGAACTCGGTCAAAATCGTTCAAGGGTAAGTCTAAGTGGTTAAGGTTGTTTTTAAATTTAAATCCTCAAGTATTTCAAAAATGGCTCCAAGAGTCGATATATCGCCATCCCTAGGTGATATATCTATTAGGAAAATATGTATTTGCCTAAATGGAAATGGTAAGAAAATTACAACTATATGCAAAATATTACAATAGACAAGGATTGATTAAACAAAGTTTTACAACTCTATAACTGAAAATACAAATGAACAAAAGAAGAAGAAGAAGAGAATAGTAATGTACAACTCTAAGCAAAAGATTACAAATAAAGTAAAGTGTTTGAAACAAAAGAAAATAAAAGATTACAACTCTTAAACAAGAAATACAAGTAAATAGAGAAGAATAATATAAAGATGAAAAACAATAGAATGAAAGAAAGGAACAAGAAACAAAAGATAAACAACTCTCACTCACACTACCAAAGTGAAGAGTGTTGGGGATCACCAACTTGAACAAGGTTTGAAACATTTGTCCAAAAACTTATTTTCCCCTAACTCAAGCACTAAGAGATCTCTCACAGATTATAGGAAATGCTTTCTAGAATTATCAAGCCTCAAGGTGTTTCTAGCCAAGTGCTCTAAGGGATAGAAAATGTTGTGTCTTTCAAGTGAGCAATAGGCTCCTATTTATAGAGTTTAGAGACACCCCTTTGAATTTCAAATTCCACTAATTCCCATGGCTGTTACCAATGATTAATTGGATTATTATGGAATTAAAAATGAGATTTGGGAGTTATTTGAGTTTTTTGAGCCGTTCATCAAAGATTGAAAAAACTGAAGAAGAAAAAATGGTCAGTTTTGGCCTGTGGCTGCGGCCAGGGACATTAGTGGCCACGGCCACTACTCTCTATCCCACAGGCGGCAGCCACTGACCATTTTCAGCACTTGAAAATGTGCTGTTTTTCCAAACGGTTCCAAACCCTCCCAAATGATTTTGTAACCCCCAAAACACATTATTGGGGTTAAAATCATATCTCTAACATCCATTTCACATATGGCTTTATGAAATTCATTTTAATATTGTGTAACACTAAATTTACACAATAAAGGGTAATATTTGGAAGTTACAAATTTGTAACACCAAATATGTTACATATTTGGATATATCTCATATATTTAAATATTGTAACTCTCTATTATATGTTACAATATGTGACACTCTTTGTCACATTTATTTAATCTAAAACATTATAATATAATATAATATTACATTATATTATAAAATAATATAACATTCACCACTAGATTAAATAGTTATGTATTGTAACACTTATTTAATCAATCATTATATTTAAAATATAACATATCCCCCACTTGATTAAATAAGAACTCTCTCTTATAGGAGTCATTGCATTAGTGCATAAAGCAAAGTGTTTTTCAACTTGAACTTTACTATAGTGTAATTATCACAAAATTTGTCGAAAATTTTGTTGCACTAGGCATTGAACCATCTTTTCATGATAACAAATTGGTGATAACACACACACCTTTGCGATGTTCACTTGAGACCTCTATGTCTCGCTTTGCATCGTTAAAGGCCATGTGCACTTTCCATTCATGGACGTTCTTGAGAATACTCCCAATTCTCATGAGAGGCGGCACCACCCTTAGGTCCATATAGGTAGAATTCTTACAGTATTTTGTTACCAGAAATACTTGTCTTCACAAGACTAAATTCTATTAAAAAACCTTTCGGTTTTAACCCTCAACTTGGTAACTCAACATCTCAGATGGGACTTGTTTTGAGTACAACTAATATTCACTTGATTGACTTGTTGTTACCTATTGAACCTAACACTAGTTAAATAACTAGTGTTAATATAGGTTACCATCAATCATGAATCTCTTTAGGGAGTTTAAGTCCCATCCCTCGAGATGATGTAGCCACTAAATCCCTTGTTAGTGGCTTAGTGAAAGGATCTGCCAGATTTTCACTTGTTCTCACATAGGATATTGAGATGACTCCTCTTTGAATCAATTCTCTTACATATCCATGTCTTAGACTAATATGTCTAGACTTCCCATTATACACTCCGCTGTATGCTCTAGCCAACGTTGCTTGGCTGTCACAATGTATCGATATAGTGGATATTGTCTCTTTGATTAGGGGTATCTCTATCAATAGATCCCTTAACCATTCGGCCTCTTTGCCGGTAGCAGCTAGTGCTACAAACTCTGCTTCCATAGTGGAATGAGATATACAGGTTTGTTTCTTGGAACCCCAAAAAATTGCACATCCACCAAGTGTAAATACCCAACAAGTTGTGGACAAGCTGTCCCCAAGATTGGATATCCAACTTGCATCTGTATATCCTTCTAAGATTGAAGGAGATTTGGAGTAGTGAGGGCTTAGTCCTTTGGTTTTCTTGAGATAACCTAGGACTCTTCCAATCGCCTTCCAGTGATCCACACTTGGATTACTTGTAAACCTACTAAGTCTACTTACCGCAAATGCTATATCAGGTCTAGTACATTAGGCAGCGTATATTAAACTCCCTATAGAACTAGCGTACTCCAATTGAGCCACCGCTCTTCCTTCATTCTTCTCTAGTTTTACACTATGATCGAATGGAGTATTGGCATCTTTAACCTTGAGATGGTTAAATTTGTTCAATACTTTCTCAACATAGTGGGCTTGACCAAGATCTTTCATCTTGAAGGTTGATGATGGAAACCTCTTCGTTTCTTCTATCCTGTTGACCGTGTTTTTGGCCAACGACGCGTAGACGTCAAAACGACAAAAACCTTCAGGAGAAATAAACGACACAGACAATTTTTATAATGGTTCAGCCCCAATGTGTTGGTAATAGCCTAATCCACTTAGAGTTATGATTATAGATCTACACTCAAGATCAGATGAACCTGAGTCAACTGTGTTTCTTCAGTGCAGATTACAAGAATACAAGAGTTCTCTCGATACAATTACTCTCTCTCTAGAAAATCAGAATCTGAATCCTTTTCATGATGCCATGAGCCTTTTTATGATGACTATAGCCAAGGTATATGACCCCGGTGACCGTTTGTCACATGGCTAAGGGGCGTTGTCCATAGTTTCGACTCTAGAGTCGTGAGGAGGGTTATGTTGGTGACTAATCACCATGCACCTATCTTAACCAAGCTTATGAAGGAACACTTATCAGTTGAGCCATGGTGACCCTATCGTCACGTGGCTAGAGGGAGCGATGCTCATTATTGTGACTTTTGGCTATTGTCACCTATCTGGATGGACCATTGGTTCCAAATGGTTACTATGGTTCTAGTTGATATTATATCATGTTATATTGTGTTTTCTTGCTGGGCTTCGGCTCACGGGTGCTACGTGGTGCAGGTAAAGGCAAGAGGAAGCTGGACCATCCTTGAGTTGGAGAGCTTAGGTGATGACGTGTACATATGCAGCTGCTCGTCCGCCACGGCCGAGGTTTAAAGTGGAACTAGGGTTGAACCCTGTTTTGCCGCTTAGAACGACCTGTTGTAAATATTTTCTGTAATAAACTCTGAAATTATATTTTCGGGATCCCAATGTATAAATTAAACGTTCTAGTGAAACGTTACATCTTAACCAAAATGTTTAATCCCTAAACCGCTAATCATACTTAGTTCACAATTTTGGCCAAACGACTCGATTAGCGAGTTTAGCACTGTTTACAAGGCACACCGTAACGGTCCTAGGAGTTGGGGCGTTACATCAGTTCTCTCCTGGACCATCTTCCCACTCTCGCAGACTAGGTGACCTCATCATTAGGGAACCCTAGCCAAAGGACCAAGGCATACGTGTTATTCCCACACAGCCTGGGAAAGGAAAGACCATCCAGCTTCATGGAGACTCAAGCTCATCATCTGATGAAGAGGATGACTTCCTTGACCAAATCCTAAACTTTGGTCTAGTAGTCATAGTGAGATGTTTGGTTTTAAATAACTTGGTTATATAGGATTTATAGAGCTGTTTGGTTGTTGTAAAGTATTTATCCACATATTGCTTTATTTTTTACTAACAAATCTTGTGCTTTCTCTTTTGCAGATTCAGAGATGTTTAGGCAATTCAACACCTGTCTTGCCCCAAAGAGGAAATCTGGGGAAGGAAGTGGCTCCACCCCTCCAAGCAAAGTCCCAAGGACCACCCTGCCCAGCCAAGGGAGACAACCCGAGGAGTCGATCGCAATCCCGCAGCTGACTCCTTCCTCGCTTCCTCCCTCTGCGAGCCTAACCCCTACTCGCCTGACTGGCTTGAGTGAGGCCCTTCGCACTACTGATGGTATCGAGAAGGAACTGCTTGACCAGACTCTCCATGATACTTCAATGATTCAAAGCTTTGAATCCTTACCTCGGCTTAGCGTTGAAGTCGTCTTACAAAGAGGGCTCGCTCAGCTGATGAATGTAAGTATTCTATCACAAGACAGTTTGTTATTATTATTTTTACTTGTAGTAACCTCCTATTTTCCATGCAGTTGCTCATCACCATCAGTCATGTTCAGCACCTAGCAGTAGACTATAAGGAGTTGATCAGGGTCCTAAATGATCAACTAGTGGATGCTCAAGCTAGAGTGGAGACTTTAACTTCTTCGGAGAAGGATCTGAAATCCAAGCTGGAGTAGGCAGAGAAGACCGTGGCTGAGTGGGATGAGTCTCTTAGGGGGCTTTCTAATGAGAATAAAAAACAAATTCAAACCAACAAGTCATTTACCGATCAGCTGGAGAAACTGACTCGTGAGAACGAGGAATTGACTCGTGAGAATGAGGAGCTAAGGCGAGAGAAAGAAGCCGATCTTGGTTGCTACGAGGAAATATGATTCAACTGCTTTTACTAGGTGTGGAAGCTGAACAAGCTTCTCAACCTTGACTTTCTCATAGAGGAGGCCAAGGCAGAAGAGCTTGCGAAATGTGAGGCAAAGGCTGTTGAGGAAGCAGCTAATCCTGCTGGCACTACACCTTTTTCCCCCACTCTGTCATTCCAACCGGAAGAAGCAGCTGATGCTGAGGAAGGCATTGATCAACCTGCCATAGACGACCAGTGAGCTCCCATCCGACCAGAGAGGCCTACATCCGACCAGAGAGTCTATCATCCGATCAGCTGACTAGTAAACCTTTATTTGGTATTTTGCTACTACACTTTTTCTCGTATGGCTGAGCTATGAACACTTTACTTTTATAGACTTAATCATTTAAAAGTTTTATTACATAGATGCCTTATATTTTCATGTGAGTACTTAGTTTTCTAACTTAGAAATTCTAGACATTTCATAAGTCCATACTAAGTATACTTTCTCACACTCTTATTGCTGTAACATTTTATGAGCATAATGCTTATTGTCACACGAATATCTGCTTCTAACTTAAAATTTTGAAAAAATTCCAAGTTAATTAAGCTTTGTAAAACAAGTTAGCTTAACGGCCCTTTCGACTTCAAAAACTTACAAGTCATCCTGAAAACAAATATATTTGCTCATGTTCTTATTGCTTGTGTTGAAGTGTATACCAATATACCCTATGTGCCCCCCAAGTGATTGAGGGTTGAAAAATCCTTGATCACTTGCTACTTGACCGAATTTGTTTGAGCAGTTAGTACTCGTGAAGCACATTGAATATACAAAAGATATTTCAGCAGTTAAACACTGCAAAAACATGCAACTATTTAAATGTTGGTCATTCATTTGATGGATACCGACTAGTTGAACACTGCCCGATATTTCTTTTAGAAAACCTTTTTTTGTTTTAAGTTGTAATGATAGTTGAACACTGCCAAAGCGAGAACAATCAACACATATGCAAAATTTGTAGCAAGATTAGACCGCGCTGCGCGTGATCTCTTTTATTACTCGTAAAATAAAAGGAAAAAACGTGTCTAATTATGAGTCTCAAACAAAATAACATTGTTCAAAATAACATGACTGGTTAGCAAATAGCCAGTTCACAAACAAACTTAAATAACAAGTTAAACACTTGATATAAAGCTACTACTCTGTAAGCAGTATTTATTGATAATATTTCCTCAAGTGCTCGCCATTCCAATAGTTCTTGACCAGCTCTCCATTTAATCGAGCAAGTTTGTAAGTGCCGGGTGGCAAGACTTGCTCAATTTGATACGGTCCCTCCCAGTTTGGTCCTATTACTCCAGCCGCCAGGTCTCTGATGACACCTTCCTGAGGACCAAATCTCTGACCTGGAACTTTCGATCTCTGACTTTGGAATTAAAATAGTGGGCCACCTTTTGCTGATGAGCAGCAACTCTCAAGCTTGCTTTTTCTCGTCTCTCCTCAAGGAAATCTAAAGAATCAGCTAGCAACTGGTGATTCTCCTCCTGGTTATACATGGTCCTTCGATGAGATGGTGGGTCTACTTCCACAGGTAACATGCCCTCATACCCATATGCTAAGGAAAAGGGGGTATGACCAGTTGCTGTCCGGGCAGTAGTCCTATATGACCAAAGGACTTCTGGTAATTCTTCGGCCCAAGCACCCTTAACTCGCTCTAGACGCTTTTTTAAAGTATCTTTCAAAGTTTTATTTATGGCTTTAACTTGCCCATTGGCTTGCGGATGAGCTACCGAGGAGAAACTTTTCGTGATGCCATGCCGAGTGCAGAAATCGGTAAATATGTCACTGTCGAACTGAGTGACGTTGTCAGACACTATTTTCTTGGGCAGACCATAGCGGCATATTATATTCTTAACCACAAAGTCTAACACTTTCTTCGAGGTGATCACGGCTAGTGGTTCGACTTTAGTCCACTTGGTGAAATAATCCACAGCAACCACTGCAAACTATACTCCTCCTTTCCCTTTGGGTAATTTCCCAATCAGATCAATGCCCCATACTGCAAAAGGCCATGGGCTCTGCATTTGCTTCAAGACATTCGGAGGCGGCCTGGGTACTTTAGAAAATCTCTCGCATTTATCACACTTCTTTACGTATCCATGGAATCTTCATTCATTGTAGGCCAAAAAAATCCTTGCTACAAAATCTTTTTAGATAGACTCTGCCCCCCAGCATGATCTCCACAGAACCCCTCGTGCACTTCAGCTAATAAGTTTTTTGACTGGTCGGGTGCTATGCACCTGAGTAGAGGCAAAGAGTACCCTCTTCTATACAGCACTCAATCCATCATAATGTACCTAGCAACTTGCCTCATAATCTTCTTTGCTTCATTACGATCATCTGGGAGGATTTCTTGCTCAAGGTAAGTAATGATGGGTGTCATCCAAGTGTCAACTATTGTGATGGGCATGGCTTCTTGTTCATTAATGCTCGGCTCTGCCAAGTATTCCACCGGTACTATATTCAGAGTTTCAGCATCTTTTGCACTAGCTAGCTTTGCTAGAGCATCTGCGTTACTGCTTCCGTGGTACCAGCTTAATAGTATACTCGTCGAATTGTGCTAGCAGATCCTTGGTCTTATTTAAGTACGCCATCATGCATAGGCCCCTTGCCTGATATTCTCCTAAGACTTGGTAGACCACCAATTAGGAATCAATGTTCACTTCAACCGACCGGGAACGAACATCTCTAGCCAAGCGCAAGCCTGCTAAGAGGGCTTCATACTTCGCCTCATTATTAGAAGCGTTGAATCTGAATCTTAATGCACAATGAATTCGGTGCTTCTCCGGCGTGACTAATATAATTCCTGCTCCCGAATGATGTTCGTTTGACGACCCATCAACAAAAAGTTGTCAAGCAGGAAGATCCTCTCTCTGCCCGGTTACACGCTCTTGCTGGTCGGGAATATCAGCAATCCTAGTACATTCAGCAATGAAATCTGCCAAAGCCTGACCCTTAATAGCAGATCTCGGTTGATACTTGATTTTGAATTGGCCCAATTCAACCGCCCATTTAAGTAGCCGACCAAATGACTCCGGCTTCTGCAAGACTTGACGTAAGGGCTGGTCGGTAAGGACTTTAACGGGGTGTGCCTGGAAGTATGGTCGCAACTTGCGAGATGCAAGTACCAAGCAATACTTCTTGATCATGGGATACCGGGACTCTGCTCCTATCAATCTCTTGCTAACATAGTACACCGGATGCTGCACTTTATCTTCTTCTCGCACTAGAGCAGCACTAACAGTGTGCTCTGTGACTGCTAGGTAAATAAATTGGTCTTCCCCACCAACTGGCTTCGAAAGAACAGGAGGCTGAGCCAAGTGTTCCTTTATGGCTTGGAAAGCCTGCTCGCATTCTACCGTCCATTCAAACTTCTTGCTTCCTCTAAGCAGATTAAAAAACGGGACACAATTGTCCGTCGATTTAGAGACGAACCTGCTTAGATCAGTAATCCGCCCAGTCAAGCTTTGCACATCCTTAATTCTGGCCGGAGACTTCATTTTTGCAAGCGCCCTTATCTTTTATGGATTTGTCTCTATTCCTCAGGAGTTCACAATAAACCCAAGAAATTTTCCAGAACTTACTCCAAACGAGCATTTAAGGGGGTTTAACTTCATGCTATACTTTCTCAGTACTACAAACCATTCCTCCAAATATCGTACATGTCCTTCAGCTTCCTTTGACTTTACCAACATATCATCTACGTAAACCTCCATATTCTTGCCGATTAAGTCACGGAACATACCATTCACCAAACGCTGGTAGGTGGCTCCCGCGTTCTTCAAGCCGAATGGCATGACCTTATAACAGTACAACCCTATGTCTGTTCTGAAACTGGTATGCTCTTCATCAGAAGGATGAATACTAATCTGGTTATATCCCGAGTAAGCATCCATGAAGGAGAATGTTTCATGACTAGAGGTCGCATCCACCAACTGGTCTATTCTTGGCAAAGGAAAATAGTCCTTTGGACATGCTTTGTTCAAATCGGTAAAATCCACACAAGTCCTCCACTTTCCATTGGACTTGGCCACTAACACTGGGTTTGAAACCCAGGCAGGGTAATATGCCTCCCTTATAAACCCATTTTCCTTTAGCCGTTCCACCTCCTCCTTGAGAGCCTTTGCTCGATCTTTGTCAAGCAATCTTCTCTTCTGCTGCACTGTTGGATAGCTTTCATCCACGTTGAGCACGTGGCTGATCACAGTTGGTGAGATACCCACCATATCCCTGTGATACCAGGCGAAGACATCTTGATTCCTTCGCAAAAATTCTATCAGCTGTGCTCTTACTTCTGACTTCAACTTTTTTCCAACCTTGATCCCTCTGGTCGGATCATTCTCATCTATTGAAACCTCCTCTAACTCCTCCGACGGTCCCACCTCACTTTCATAATCCCCAAAGCAAGGATCAAAGTCCCTTCCCTTGCTTTGGGCAACGCCCTATTTGGTGACTTCATCACCGGATGGGGCTTGTTGTTCTGTTAAACCAAGAGTACTTTCTTGGCCAAACTCTTCTAACATTTCTTCCTGATCGACTACGACTGTGAAACTTTGGTCGATATCCATCTCATCTCTCTCGGTACATACAATCATGTTGTTTTCTTTGGCCCCCTTTCTTGCTTTAGCTACCGAGGCATTATAACATTCCCTAGCCTCTCTCTGGTCTCCTCGAATGCAGCCTATGCCTGCACTGGTCAGGAACTTCATAGAAAGGTGCCATATAGAGACTGTCGCATGCAAGGTTGTGAGTAGTGGTCGACCAATAACCACATTATAGGCGGACGGGCAGTCGACTATCAAAAACTCTGTCATCACTGTCTCATGCTTGGGAGCATCCCCCGTTGCGATTGGTAACATGATCGTTCCAGCTGGTGACAACCCTTCTCCAGTAAATCCATAAATGACTTGGGAGTATGGCTTCAAGTCATTGATAGATAGCTTCATCCTTTCAAAGGATGATTTGTAGATAATGTTCACAGAACTCCCTGTGTCGACCAAGCATCTCTTCACCTTCATATTTGCTATTTGGACTGTCACGACAAGAGGGTCATTATGAGGATATCTCACGTGTCGTGCATCATCTTCAGTAAAAGTGAGGGACTCACTTTCGTACCGTGGGTTCTTCGGAGGCCGCTCCTCCACAGTCATGACCTCGAATGTTGACGCTGCGTCCAACTCATGTCGGAGTGTTCGAGCATACCTCTCCCTTTCCTTGTTGCTATCCCCAGCCAGATGTGGACCTCCACATATGGTGTCAAGAGTGAAGTCCACAGGCTCGGGTTGCAAAGGTGGGGATCGTTGCAGCTTAAACCCAGGATTGTTGTTACTTCCCTCTCCTTGGGTCTTTTTTGCTCGATATTTTTTCAATTTCCCCGACCGGAGGAGAAACTCTATCTCATCCTTGAGATGATTGCATTCATTTGTGTCGTGACCATAGTCTCCATGGAAATGATAGAACTTGTTCAAATCTTTCTTACTCATCTCCTTCTTGATGGGTGGGGGTTTTCGGTAAGGGACCTCCTGATGACTTGCGAGATATATCTCCGCTCGGCTCGCCGAAAGAGTGGTTTAATTGGTGAACCGAGGTTCATACTTAGTTGGCTTGTCGTTTGATCCCGACTTAGCCTTCTTTTCTTTGTGGCGGTCAGACCCGTTATTCCCACGTTTCTTACCACCACTTTGATCATTTCCACCATTCTTGGGAGGATCAGTCGATCCGCTTAGATTGTTCAAGCCCTTCTCTCTGTTGACCCTGATTTTGGTCAACTGACATGGAGTCAAAAATGCTTGACGTGGACAGATATGTTGAAATGAGAATGATGACAAAAACAATAAAACACACAAGAATTTATAGTGGTTCGGCCCCAGAATCTGGTAATATCCTACGTCCACTTGAGCTGTTATTGATATAAGATTCAAAGGAGTGATCAAAGAACTAGGGTTCAATGAGTTTCACAAACCTCTGAAGAACAAAAGAATATCTCGAATGTGGTAGCTCTAATACACTTGTAAGACCCTAATCTCAGATAATTAGAAAGCCAAAAGTCTCATTCCTTGAGCTATCTTTCTCTATTTATAGGCTCAAAGAAGATTACATTAATTTGTTACAGATATTCTTTCCTAAATAATCGGATACTCAGGAAATCCTGGGAGATAATTTCGGATATGATTATAACTGCATAAGATTATCTCCGTATATAGCGAGTATATGACCAGGCTGGTCGTATATAAAGATTGAGCGTAGCGCCATAGATATCTTCCTGGTCGATGGTCGAGCAGGAATTCTGTCAGATGTCAGCCACGTGTATTAAATGTCTGCCATGTCATCCATGCCTATTTTTTGGATAACATTTGCCCCCCCAAGTTTATTTAATACGACCAGCAATAAAGAAACTTTTAGGGAAACAATTGTTCATATGCCCCACGAAATCTGTCAGAATCCTTGTGCGTTTTTTAAAATTGTGACATAATTATGTCCTATCAAGCCTTTTCGGTTTTCAAGAAATCAATTCGACGACTTATACACTCCCCCACGTTTCGAAGATGGGAAAGTCATGATTGCTGCTTTTTTCCATACCTCAGCCTCTATAAGTACCCTCTTTATTTTTCTTACAATTTTTTACTCACCATTCCAGTCAAGAACTTCAAGAACTTTGCCTCAGAGCCCAGAGTTTTGAAACCAGTCAGACGTCCTACTGAAGATCCTTCTGACTCAAAAATTTTCATATTTCCAAATCTCCAACTTTGCCCACGTAATCACTTCGTCCTTTAAACTCTTCACTATTTCATGCATGCTGTGTACTGTGCTCTGTGATTTCCTGCGTTCTTGAGTAGAAATCATGAGAATTTTTGTATAAACCATTTGATCCTTGATAAGAGAGTGTATTTCTTCTTTATATAAGTTAGGAGCTAGTTCGATAGTAAGGATCATAGGTTTAGGGCGTAAGATCGACGTAAAAATTCAATCTTTAAGCTAGTTGAAAAAACTAGGTTTTTTCCCGCCCTTTAGGAGTTGAAAAAGTTCCTTTTTAGAAAACATTTTATTTCCTTTTTGATCCGTTTTTCAAACTGTTAGCACCAAACCTTGTGTATGGGTAGGATGCTGCTGGTCAATAGATGCGAGCAACGTTATCCCAATCTCCCACGTAACTCTGCATGCTATGTGTCTTATCTCCCCCTTTGTCTGTTTGCAGTTCATATGCAAGACCCTTGGGGAGGAGAAAGACCCATTGAAGATGACCTCCTGGCTCAACTGCTTGAAGGTGAAGAAAACCCATCTACTCTGATATCGGATATCCCTTTTTCTCGCCCTAGCCCAAACCCTTCTCCAGTCCCAACCCAGAGAATGGCTCGAACAAAAACAAAAGCTCAAAAAAGGAAAACCCCTAACTCCTCAGGCCAGCCTACTGCTGATGCCCCCTCGACCAGTGGTCGAGGTGAATATGCTCCTGATGCCAATGTACTAAGGCATGCCCGTCCTCGACACGCTGCTCAGCCGGATGTCGAGTGGCATGTTGTACCCCAGAGTAGAGTGACGATACAGATGATCGCCAACTACTTAAATAAGTACAAACTGACAGGGGTGACCCTGGTAAGATCTTCTATCGAACAGAGGGCCAACTTGCCAGGCGGGGCCTACTGCGCCTGGTCGCGGTTTCACATTGAGGCAGGCGCCACCTTGCCTCTTCAGTCGTTCTTTTAGGGGGTGGAAAATTACTTTGGAGTTACCCCCTTTCAAATCACCCCAAATGGGTATAGAATGCTAGCTGCACTCTATATCCTTTACAAACTCAAAAAATGGTTAGAGCCCACTCCCCACGAGGTCAACTTTCTCTTTGACCTTAAGTCCAACCCCAACCAAGAAGGCACGGCGTTTTTCCATCTTTGTCATCAAGAAACTAGGCGCACTTTCTTGTCCGACACTACTCACATCTCCAACGTGGGGAAGTATCAGTAGGAATACTTCCTTACTCTTGACTTAGCCGCAGACAACTTGGCCTTCACCCGAGGAGGTAAAAAATTTTACGCCACTAGCTTCTTCGCTTAGTGTTTTTCTGCCACAATGTCTTGACATTCCACTGTGTTCCAGGCCCATGGTTACGTCCAACCCCAACTCCAGGGATGGAGTCAAGGGCGACACTCTTAGCCAGCATGCCGAATGCTGATAAGAGTGTCAAAAATTTAGTTACTGAGGCTAACCTTAGACTGGTCGGCCTCTGGAATCCTCAACCAGCGACGAGAAAACCTCCGGTGGGGAATGCCCAAGCCAAAGTGGAACCCGAGCAGCAACCCCAAGTGTCTCCTCCTCGGAGGAGACCAACTGGGGTTACGATCAGGGAGTCTGCCGTCCGTCGTCGTGTAGAGAAACCCTTGGCCCCCGAACTTTCTGATGACTCGTCAGATGAAAATGGTATAAAAATCTCTCTTTTAAATCATTTTCCAATTCCCTCTCATCTATTTGATGGGGATGGCAACTTTAGGAATGCTCCCTCCTTAAATTCAGATTTCTTCCAGGAACTAGGTATTTTAGTAAATAATGTAACGACCAGTAGTTGTAGCGCGGGTACTTTACTTATAATCCTTTTACTTCTATTCTTTCATCATGCATGACCATTTTAGTCTTACTACTTTTTTTGCTTCCTTTTGTGCAGGTATGGACTCCGAGGACGTCTTTGAGCACTATCAAGCTATCGCTGCCTCTTCTGTCCCAAAGAAGGATAGCAAGAGGGCTCGAGGGGAAAGCAGCAAGACCCCCTCAAAGAAGGCTCAAACAGACGATGCTCCAGACACCGCCCCTTCCAAGGAGAACTCACCACCTCCACCCCCCTCCGAGAAGATGACTCCTACTCCTGTTAACCCACAGCCTTCTTCTAAGGCTGCTGACAAGGAGGCATTGAACAACTTGCCCGAAGGCTCCCTGCCCAGCTTCGTGGTTGGCTCTGCCAGGGAGAGGATATACAAGATCTCGAAGCACAGACGCAGTCAGGCTGCCATCACTGAAACTGCTTCAATGGAGGCTGATCAGGTCATTAGCAGAGGGTTGAACGAGATAGTTAGCGTAAGTAGTCTCCTGCTACTTTATCATTTATGTCTGATTTCTTTTCCTTATTTTATCTCATTCTTTGTCTTCAGGGGCTGCTAACTTTAACTGCTGGCTGGCGCGCTGTGTCGGGGCGTTGGTTTCTTGGGGAAAGAACTTCGACTCCAGGCTTGCCCAGACTAAGCAAGCATTTGAGGCTGACTACAACAAGCTACTCGAGGAGAATAAGGAGCTGTCCAAACAAGCTGAACAACTGTGCGAGGACCAAGCTACTCTCACCCAGGAGCTTCTGGACACCCAAGACGCCTTGAAGAAAGCCAACGACTCTCGGGAAAAATTAAGGGAAAGTGCCAAGCTCGTCACCCAAGAATGTAAGCAACTTGAGCTTGATCTGACCGCCAGCAGGCAGGAGACAAGGAAGCTTGAGAAGCGAGTGCAGGAACTTGAGGAAGACGGGGCCTAGAATTTGAAGAAGTACAAGGAGGCCACTCACCTCTGCTTCTACGAATTCTGGAAGCACAACCGGGAGGCCAACTTCAACTACCTGTCCAAGCAGTTGAAGAGGACTTTGATGGCGCAGTGTGTCACGGGCTGACATTTTGACAGCGGAAATGCCCGTGCGGCACCTTGACTCCTCTGAGCCAAGGTCAGCCTTCCAACCCTTCGAATAACAATGGGCACATTTTTCGCGCGACCGTGTGCCTCTGCACACTTCCGTCTCTCGAACAACTATCGCCGAGTCATGCTCTCAAGCATCTATGAGTGCAATCATGCATCAAGGCTAGCCAAGACACTCACACTATCCATAGGTTCTCACTATGGCAAGGAAAATCCCAACACCGATGCTCACCCAGACATTCGCAAGTCAAGGTAGCATGTGTGGCCAAGAGCCAACACTAAGCTGACGTGCCAACACCTCTCATCATGCCCCATTCGATACTATCCGATTAGCTCACGTCATAGACCAAGGACTTTGATACGTCCATGGTCCAATCCTCAAGGAACCATACCATCATGCATGTTGGCAGGCCCTTGAGACTGGCTGCCAGACTAGTAGCACACACAGGACCTCTGTCATGCTCAAGCATAGTGCACCCTCCAATGCTTGCATGCTAACAAGTCCCACGAATGACTTCACATGCCATCTCGTGTAGAGATTCATTGCCATGGCGCGCCACGACATCTCTCGAAGGTTTGGGCCACGTTCCATGCAAGCGGCATCCCGGCAAGCCAAGGGAACCGTACCCTTAAACCTCTGGCAGCACACTTCGACGCACTACCAGGGCGGCCCGGTAACGTCCATGAGTACTCCTACTCATGGAGACATATGAGTCCCCTCGTGATCCTCACATGCCCGCCCTACTAGTCCTCCCAACTAGTAGTAGCTCACTTGACGCACCTGCGCCAGGGGGTGGTGGAGAGTTGACACCAGGTGCTCCCCCTACAAAGAGCATTCTGAACTTTTAGCCTTCTACCAGGAACATATATGATTTTTGCTTGGGAGACATATTTGGCTTCCAGCTCACCAATTCTCCGAATCTCCCAAGTCCAATCATACCATTGCGTTCATTGACCCTTCAATATGGAGCCTACCAAGTCCCGTCCATTTCCGGGCAATATTGAAGATATTTACGAAAATGCCACTGTCGTACAAACTAGGCATCAGCATGCTCACCAGCCTGCACCCTCGCGTGCGCATCTGACCGAGCGCCATCCTAGCTTGTAACATGCCATCAAGGCCGGCATGTTACACAGTGCACCATCCGGCTGGAAGAAGAAGAGAAGGCCAAGGTGCCTGCCGTTGATGCTGAAGTTGGTCCTTCGGCTGACCAAGGCACTCCTCCCAATCCTCAGGACCCTCCTGCTCCTCAATAATATATTTTTTTCTTTTGTTTCGTTTTCATGGCCCACAGGTCGTATTGTAAAGACTACTGGTTTTTATTGCTACGAGGGCAGCTTTACTTTTAATTAAACAATTACATCAGAGCAGTACTGCTCGCGGTGTAAAAGAATGCTTTTTGATATTATAATATTTTTGCCTATTATAACATCTGTTCGCATGACCGAACTTAGCATAGTACTTTGGCTTGATTTAACAAAATATAAAATTTGAAAAATACTCTAAGTACCGTAGCATGCTTTTTGTTCATGTGTTTACATACTTATTGGTATGCTTTGCTATCGATGTACCTTATATGCCCCCCAGGTGATCGAGGAGCTTTAGGTCCTTGGTCACTTGCCTTGACCAAGACCTGTGTGAACATTACTGCTCGATAGGAAACGTAACACTTATTAAATACAGCAAAACAACACACGTAATGAACAAATACTTGTAAAAATATATTTACAAAGGTTGGAAAGAATGACTGGCTACACACAGTCCCTTATAATCTCGTATTAAAAATGGACTAAACATGTCTTTACGAGTGATCTTAAAAAGATCTTACACTTATAAGTGATTAGCCATACAACGTGGCTAACCCTTTTTCGAAACTTGTAAAAAGTAAAAATTAATACAAGCCAGTCCTTTAAAAAGGACTGTTTATTGATAATACGTGCACAGGTGTTCTCCGTTCCAATAGCGTGGAACGAGATCTCCATTTAAGCGTGCAAGCTTGTAGGTGCCTGGATGAAGGACTTCCTCAATCTGGTAAGGTCCTTCCCAGTTTGGACTGAGCACTCCAGCAGTTGGGTCGCAGGTGTTTAAGAAAACTCTTCGTAGAACTAGATCTTCGACGTTGAATTTTCTTTCTTTCACTTTCGAGTTAAAATACCGAGCAACCTTTTGCTGGTACGCAGCTACTCGGAGTTGGGCTCTTTCTCGTTTCTCTTCAAGTGAGTCTAGGGACTCCATCATCAGTTGGCTATTCTGGTCCTGGTCGTATGTAATTCTTCGGTGTGAGGGAGGATCTAACTCGACAGGAAACATAGCTTCATACCCATATGCTAAGGAAAACGGGGTATGACCCATCGCTGTTCAATGAGAAGTTCTATACAACCAAAGGACTTCGGGCAACTATTCTCTCCATGCTCCTTTAGCATCTTCGAGCCTTTTTTTAGGGTGTCCTTAAGCGTTTTATTCACTGCTTCAACTTGCCCATTTTCTTGTGGATGTGCAACTGAAGAAAAGCTTTTGACGATCCCATGCCTCTCGTAGAAGTCTGTGAATAAGTCGCTATCAAACTGGGTGTCATTGTCTGAGACAATTTTTTGAGGCAAACCATATCGGCAAACAATGTTCTTGATGACGAAGTCAAGAACTTTCTTGGTCGTTATGGTAGCGAGTGGCTCAGCTTCGGCCCATTTGCTGAAGTAGTCGACTGCCACAACTGCGTACTTCACTCCACCTTTTCCCGTTGGCAGGGATCCAATCAAGTCTATACCCCACAATGCGAAAGGCCAAGGACTCTGCATCTGCTTTAACTCGTTGGGAGCTGCGTGCGGGATCTTGGAAAATCTCTGACACTTATCGCATTTTCGCATGAACTCCATTGAGTCTTCGTTCATAGTCGGCCAGAAATAGCCCTACCTTAGAATCTTTTTCGCCAAACTTTGCCCCCCAGCGTGATCCCCGCAGAAGCCTTCATGTACTTCTCTCATCAGCTCTTTAGCTTTCTCTGGTGTAATACATCTGAGCAGTGGCATGGAATATCCTCTTCGGTAAAGAATACCATCGACCAATATGTACCTAGCAGCCTGCCTTTGGAAGGTTCTGGCTTTGTTTCTATCTTCCAGTAATACACCATTCGTGAGATACTCCAAGTAAGGTGTCATCCATGTATCCTTCATCCAGATTTCCATATTAGTCTCATCTGCTCGTATACTCGGCTCGCATAATCTTTCTACTGGCACAATATTCAAAGTGTCAGCGTCTTTCACGCTTGCGAGTTTGGCTAAGGCATCTGCGTTCGAATTTTGATCCCGAGGTATTTACTGGAGGGTATACTTCTCGAATTGAGCCAACATATCTCTAGTTTTGTTTAAGTAGGCCACCATTTTAAGGCCTCGTGCTTGATATTCCCCTAGGATCTGATTCACCACCAGCTGTGAATCACTGTAAATATCTAGCACCTTTATACTCATGTATTTTGCCAATCTTAATCCAGCGAGGAGTGCTTCATATTCGGCTTCATTATTTGACGCAGTGAAGTCGAACCTAATAGCGCAGTGAAATCGATGCCCTTCTGGCATTATCAATATCACTACCGCTCCTGCGTGAGATTCGTTGGAAGACCCATCCATGAATAACTTCCACGAAGGAGTATCTCCTTGGGGCTCAGGCGCACTAGACTCTTCGCACTGCTCATTGTCTGGGAGCTCAGTGAACTCGGCAATAAGATCAGCCAAGACTTGTCCTTTTGCTACTGCTCGTGGTGAGTATGTAATATCGAACTGCCCGAGTTCGACTGCCCATTTTAATAAACGCCCAGCCGCTTCTGGTTTTTGCAGAACTTGCCGAAGGAGCTGGTCGGTTAAGACTGTAATTGGATGGGCTTGGAAGTGAGGACGTAACTTCCTCGAGGCCAAGATTAAGAAATAGGCTAATCTTTCGATGGGAGGATACCTCAGTTTTGCTCTGATTAGCCTTTTGCTTACATCGTAAACCGCCTTTTGTACGCCTTCTTCCTCTCGCACTAGCACCGCACTGGTAGCAAATTCGATGATCTCCAGGTAGATGAACAAAGTTTCTCCTTCGATAGGCTTTGATAAAATAGGAGGCTATGCCATATGGGCCTTTAAGGCCTGAAACGCCTGCTCGCAGTCTCCTGTACACTCAAACTTCCTGTTGCCTCTAAGTAGATTAAAGAAAGGGACGCATTTTTCCGTCGACTTGGAAATGAATCTACTTAGTGCGGCAATTCTCCCAGTTAGACTTTGCACATCCTTGATCTTCTCTGGCGATTTCATGTCGATCAGGGCTTTTATCTTGTCGGGGTTGGCCTCGATTCCTCTTGAATTGACAATATACCCCAAGAATTTCCCTTATCCGACTCCGAAGGAACATTTGAGAGGATTTAATTTCGTTTGGTACTTGTTCAACACATCGAAACATTCTTGTAAATCCTTCACATGTCCTTCTGCTTTTTTCGACTTTACCAGCATGTCGTCCACGTACACCTCCATGTTTACTCCTATCAACTTTTTAAACATGTGGTTAACCAATCGCTGGTAAGTCGCACCTGCGTTTTTCAGTCTGAAGGGCATTACTTTATAACAGTACAACCCCATATCGATCCGAAAGCTGGTTTGATCCTCGTCAGGGGGATGCATACTAATCTGATTGTACCCTAAGTATGCATCCATGGAGGAGAGGATCTCATGTCCTGCAGTTGCATCGACCAGCTGGTCGATCCTTGGGAGTGGGAAACAATCCTTTGGGCAGGCTTTATTGAGGTCTGTGAAATCTACACAAGTTCGCCATTTTCCGTTAGGCTTGGGAACCAGTACGGGATTAGAGACCCACAATGGATATAATGCCACCCGGATGAATCCATTCTCCTTCAGTCTTTCGACTTCCTCTTTTAAGGCTCTCGATCTATCCTTATCGAGCAGCCTTCTTTTTTGTTGCACGGGTGGAAAACTCTTGTCTACGTTCAGGACATGGCTGATAACTGCAGGATCTATCCCAGCCATGTCTTTGTGTGACCAGGCAAAGGCCTTCTGGTTCTTCCGCAAAAATTCCACAAGTGCATGCTTTGTGGTTGCTTCTAAGTTTTTTCCCGACCTTCACAACTCTGGTCGGGTCTTTTTCGTCAAGTTGGACCTCTTCCAGGTCCTCAACGGGTCCAACATTTTCTTCAAAATCCCCAAAGCGAGGATCTAAATCCCTATCCTCACTTTGGGCAACACCCTATTTGGTGACTCCATCACCGGATTGGGCTTGTGTATCAATAGCCATCTGCGACCTATCTGAGGGAGTGTTCTTTGACGTTCCCTTCTTCGCCTTTATGACTGAGGCGCTGTAGCACTCCCTGGCTTCCCTCTGATTTCCCAACACGCGTCCTACCCCTGCGTCTGTCGGGAATTTCATGGCCAAGTGCCATACTGAGGTGACGGCCCGAAGATCAACCAATATGGGCCTTCCAATGACGGCATTGTACGTCAAAGGGCAATCGACTACTATAAAAGTAGCGAGTAATGTCCTTGTGGCAGGCGCTGTACCTGCTGTCACTGGAAGTCTGATTGACCCCGCTGGGGCGAGTCCCTCGCCAGAGAAGCCGTAAATTGTTTGGTTGCAGGGCTCCAAGTCCTTAACGGACAACTTCATGCGTTCTAGCGAAGATTTGTACAGGATGTTCACTGAACTCCCTGTATCAACTAATACTCTTTTCACCATCATGTTGGCGATTTGAACGTCCACGACCAGCGGATCAGAATGTGGGAACCGGACATGTTGGGTGTCGCTATCAGAGAAGGTTATCTCACCCTCCTCTGACCGAGCCTTTTTCGATGCCCTGTCCTCCACAGTCATCATCTCGATGTCCTAGTCGTGACGTAGGGTCCGAGCATATCGTTCCCTCGTCTTTCCACTGCTTCCCGCGAGGTGTGGGCCTCCGCAGATGGTGAGTAAAGTGCTAGCTACGGGATCAGGCTGCAAAGGTGGCGAGCGTTGGCGTGTGGGCGCATGCTCGTTGCCACCTGGAGCTTCTCGTTGGGAATTTCCTGAGGCCCGTACATATCTTCTCAAGTGTCCTTGTCTAATAAGGAACTCGATTTCGTCCTTCAGTTTATTGCATTCGTTGGTATCATGTCCGTAGTCGTTATGATAACGACAGAACTTGGTAGTGTCTCTTCTCAAAATATCCTTTCGAATGGGGGCAGGTATTTTATAAGGCACACTAGAACTCGTGGCCTGATACACCTCCCCCCGAGACTCAATAAGGGTAGTGTAGTTAGTGAACCGAGGTTCATAACGATTACCCTTGGCTCGTTTATTGTCAGAGGCGGAAGGCTCATTGTGCGGTCGTTTCCCACCATTCTTTCCATTGTCATTGCCCTTCCCGTTGCCTTTTCCGCTGCCGTTGGGTTTGGACCCATTGGCGGCCTTGGCGGGCTCGGCAGTCCCCTTATCTTTGCCTGGGGGCTTTCCTTCATTGGCGATGGCATCCTCGAGCTTGATATATCGATCACCTCGATCCAAAAATTCCTGGGTAGTCCTGACCCCATGCTTTCTGAGGCTGTCCCAGAGAGGTGTGCGGCGCTTAACCCCTATAGTTATGGCCATCATCTTTCCTTCGTCTCCCACTGTTTTCGCTCCAGCAGCTGCTCGCATGAAACACTAGACGTAGTCTTTCAGTGGTTCTTCGTCTTGCTGGAGTATTTCGACCAGCTGATTTGCCTCAGTTGGGTGCACACGACCCGCATAGAACTGTCCGTAAAATTCCTTCACGAACATTTCCTAGGAAACTATACTTGCAGGAGGGAATTTGAAAAACCACTCCTGTGCAGCATCAAAAAGTGTTGCAGGGAAGATCCCGCACCGAGCGTCTTCGGACACTTTCTGAATGTCCATTTGTATCTCAAATTTATTGACGTGAGATACTGGGTCACCATACTTGTCAAAGTTCGGAAGCGTAGGCATCTTAAACTTGCTAGGAGTTTCTGCCATAGCTATCCTTTGGACGAAAGGAGTGTCCTTTCTCCTATCGTGGTCGATATAAGATGTTCTTCCCCCGACCAGCTGTTGTACTGCCTGGTTGAGGGCATCTATCTGGGCTTGCACGACGCTAGGAATCGCCGGGGCCTCTGCTGCTACTGGGGGAATGTACTCACCGTGCCGTTCCCGACGATCATTGAGTACGTCTCTTAAATCCTCATCTCTCCTCCGCTGCTTGCTAGCTCTGAGCCGGTTAAAGATGTTATTTTTTCTGGGCTGCCCCCCAGCGTCACGTCTTTCGGGTTGGTCATCCGTAGGTGGTAGGCTTCTGCCCCCACCTCTTTCCTCATTTCTTCGACCGGCGTTTCCTCTGCCTGAGTCAGCCTCATTGTAATCATGGCCATCTCTGAATCTTGATTGGCTATGATGGAATCAACCGTTTCCTCGGTTGCCTTCCCGGGCTGGAACCTCTCGAGCATTAGAGGGTGGCCTGCATTGGTCGGTAGGTCCCCGTGCATTATCATGTCGTGGGGGGCCTTGGACCGCAGAGCCTGTCTCTGAGTTCCTTCTGTTGCCAGAGGGACGCTGTCCTCTACTCGGAGGGTTTGGCTCATTGCCCTTATGGCGTCTAGGATTGCGGGGTGGCTGCCCGACCCTATTCTGCCTTGGTTGCGGGGGATTGCTGCGACCAACCTGGGATGGAGGCTGTGCCTCAGGGTCCCTTAGCGGGACATCGTCCTGAGGCGTCGGTGGTTTCTCGGGCCTTTTGGTGCTCGAGGGATGGATAGGCGGGCTAGGATTAGGACCCCTTTGGGGCGGCCCATTTGTAGGTTGATCAGGCTGCGATGCAGGTACAGCCTGATTCCTAGCTAACTGTAGGGCTGCTTCGAGGGCTTCCATGGCCTCCCTTTGGCGACGGTCCATCTCCGCCTGCCTTTCACTCAGTTCCAGGCGCTGTCATTCAATCTCTTGTTGCTGCCGTGCCATAATCTCGGCAGTACTTTCCTGGATGGCCCTCAGACTGGCCAGTTCATCCTGCAATACCCCTAGGGTATTCCTCAGTGCCTCGGAATCTAACTCTTCCTCATCAAATTCCAGATGAGGCTCATCTTCAGTCACGTTTGGAGGAGGAGGAGGCGGGTGAGACGGTGCAGCGCTAGCCGCCTGTCCAGTTTTCTTGGTAGTTTTCGCCATTGATATTTCAACAATATTGTATCAAGCTCTCAATGAATGCACCAGAATGTTGACCCTGATTTTGGTCAACTGACACGGAGTCAGAAATGCTTGACGTGGACAGATATGTTGAAATGAGAATGATGACAAAAACAATAAAACACACAAGAATTTATAGTGGTTCGGCCCCTGAATCTGGTAATAACCTACGTCCACTTGAGCTGTTATTGTTATAAGATTCAAAGGAGTGATCAAAGAACTAGGGTTCAATGAGTTTCACAAACCTCTGAAGAACAAAAGAATATCTCGAATGTGGTAGCGCTAATACAGTTGTAAAACCCTAATCTCTGATAATTAGAAAGCCAAAAGTCCCCTTCCTTGAGCTATCTTTCTCTATTTATGGGCTCAAAGAAGATTACATTAATTTGTTACAGATATTCTTTCCTAAATAATCGGATACTCAGGAAATCCTGGGAGATAATTTCGGATATGATTATAACTGCATAAGATTTTCTCCGTATATAGCGAGTATACGATCAGGCTGGTTGTATATAAAGATTGAGTGTAGCGCCATAGATATCTTCCTAGTCGATGGTCGAGCAGGAATTCTGTCAAATGTCAGCCACGCATATTAAATGTCTGCCATGTCATCCATGCCTGTTTTTTGGATAACACTCTCCATTCTCAATCGCATCATCCAATTTAATATACTTGTTCGCCCGGTCAAGAAATTGTTGTAACGTTGAAATTGGGTTGCGATGAATATTGTCCCACAAAGGACTCCGATAGATTATGCCAGAAGAAATTGCCACCATCTTCCCCTCATCTCCAACTGCAGTAGCTCGATTAGCTTCTCTCATGAACCTTTGTATGTAGTTCTTGAGAGATTCGTCCTTTCCTTGTTTAATATCCACCAAGTGATTGGTGTAAACTGGAGGGGTCCAAGCAGCACTGAGCTTCCTGCAAAACTCTTTCTTGAAACTTTCCCAAGTGATGGAATTTGGCTTAAATTTCCAATACCATTCCTGGGCAGTGTTGGACAATGTAGTGGGGAAGACTCTGCACCGATATTCATCACTCACTCCGAGCAGCTCCATCTAGTCTTCAAATTTCCCCACATGCCTTATCAGATCTGCCTTTTCTGTATAAACTGGCAGTATCGGTGCTTTGTACTTCGCTGGTGGCTGGGCTGCTCTAATTCGAGCACAGAACGGGCTGCCACTTATGTGGTCTACTGGATCAATTGCAGAAGGTCGTTTCGACAGACCCTGAACTGCTACTGTCAGAGCATCAAGCTGGGCTTGGATGCCTGGGGCCACTGCTTGGGACTCATTCTCGGGACCACCTAGTTGGGTGCTCCTATCTGGCACACCATCATCAAGTATTTCTACTTGACTGGTAGGTCGGTTCGAATCTCGCCCTTCGACTGGGACGGTCTTTCTCCTATCAGCAATGACGTCTCTTAGATCCTTCTGAGAGGTATGCCTCCCTAACCGATCGAACATCGTACTCCGAGTTTTTTCGGAAGGCTTGCCATGCGGGACATGCTCCGTGCCACTGCGCTGCTGGTTGGGATGCAGTGGTGGCCTTCCTGTCTGCGCTGGGTGGTCTCTTCCTCCTCGATGGTTGTTATCATTCTTCTCCTTCGACTGGTCCAAGCCCCGGATTCCGAGCCCCAAAGCTCGAGCCTCACTCATCTGCACAGCTGCGTGCCCAGCCCCTGCTTGCTGCCTGCCCAGTGCGCCCGGTGCACCTCGCCCAGCCGAGTGCCCGCGCCTCTGCGCTCCACGCTAGCCGTGCGCCACAACACGCCCCTGCGCTTGCGTCTGCCGTGCGCCCTGCGCCTCGTCCAGCCGCACGCCCAGTGCGCCCCTGTGCCTCGCCCTGCTGTGCCCCCCTGCATGCTGCACCCAGCAACAGCCCGTGCGCCACAGCCGTATGCCCCTTACCGAGCCACCATATGCAGCCACCCCTAAGGTTTTTTAAACCCTAGGGCTTGCATCCAAAAATTTTCCATTTACATTATGGGCTTAATTAATTTAGCCCATAATTAAAATTATTTTATTTTGAATTAATTGTATGAGCTCAAATTCAAAATTGGGCCTAATAACTTATCTGGCATTAAAGCCCAAGTTAATTATTCTTAAAATTTGTTTAAGATAATTAAAAGTTATTTTAATTCAAAATTAAATGGATAATTGGCTTAATGGATCAAGACTACTTGTGAAGGCCCAAAGTTTGAGATAGAGATCTCTTTAGGTCTTATTTAGTTTCTTACATTTTTTTGTGTATATTTTTGCAAGTGTTGTAATTCTTCTAGAAACACCCAAGACACCCAGCCCACATTTATTTATTTATTTAGTTATAATTTATTTATTTAAATGTTTGAATGTGATTAAATTGTTGAATATTTTATCATGCATTTTTTGACATGCCATACATATAACCCACACAGTATTTAAAATTGTGCATGCATCTCATATGAGTAGAATCATGCCTTAGGATTGTCCTATGTGATTTATGTTGGACCATATAATAATAAATCTAGTTTTTAACTAGTTCAAGAGCGAAAATAGATTTTAAAAGTTGTTTAATTTCTAGTATTTAATAAAATTGTTTTATTAAATTATAAATGATATTCTTAGTAATTATAGCAAAATAAAATTGAATTAATTAGGGCATAGTTCTATAATTTTATTTTGCTTTGGTAAAAACAGATCACTTTATTTTTACAACCAATTAAAAAGCATAGGATGTTTTGAGAAAACACATATTCTAAAATAGTGAGTGGGAGAGGGAGTTATGACAATAAGTCCCATGGTCTCCATTATTAGTTAGCACTGAGGTAACATAGAGAAGCCTCGCAGCACCATTGCTTGTGTCCCCCTAAGGAAGGCTTCCGATTGTGTTATTCTCAAGGAAAACTTATTTTTCAAGAATATGATTTAATGATGTATTTAAAGTTTGACTAACCGTAAGGCACACTCTTGAGTTAAGTCATTGATCTAAAATAATGGGTTACATTCACAAGGTACATTAGGCTTTCGAGTGGACTAGTGTATTCTTGACCAAACAAGCGGTTGTTTATAAGTCAAAAGAGAAATATTGATTTAAGTTTTCACTTATAAATTTGAGAACCTATCTCAAAATTAATTTGGAATTAGTCTGATCTACCCTAAGGCTGGTCCATTAATGTTCACATTAATTAATCATGGAATTAGTAATTATTTTTTATGTGTTCTTTAATTGTTGCATTCATGCATCATGTTTACTATTCCGAAAATAACTGTTATTTATTATATGTATCTTCTTTAATTGATAATGAAAAGTTGATTGGTGAAAACTACATGAAATGGAAATCAAACATGAACATTGTACTAATATGTGAGAAGCCTAAAAAGTCATCCAAAAGTAAAGAGAACAAGAACACTAAAACCTCCAAAAAGAAGACCCCAAAAGGGACTTGCTTTCACTTTGGAGAAGATGGTCACTCGAAGAGAAACTATCCAAAGTATCTCGCTGGCCTCAAAGAGAAAAAGACAGGTAAATTTGATTTACTTGTCCTAGAAGCTTGTTTAGTGGAAGACAATTCCTCATCCTGGATAGTAGATTCAGGAGCCACTAACCATGTTTGCTTTTCTCTTCTGATTCTTAGTTCAACGAGGAAGCTTACTGATGGAGATGTGACTATGAGGGTAGGCAGTGGTCAGAATGTCTTTGCAGTAGCAGTTGGAACAACCCGTTCGGAATTTAAGAAGAATAAATTTCTTATTTTAGATAACGTTTATTATATTCCTAGATTTTCTAGAAACTTAATTTATGTTTCTATGTTGCATGAACAAAATTTTAAAATCTCTTTTAATGATAATTCGATTGTGTATTTCAAGATATGGTTTTTATGTTCTTCAAAATCTATCGATGGGCTTTATAAACTGCAAACTAAAGAGAAATCTGTTAATAATTCTGAATTATTTAAAACAGCTAATCCTAGTTCTATTAAACAACAAAAGATGGATTCCAATAGTGAAACATATCTGTGGCACTTGAGATTGGCCCATATTGGTCTAGACAAAATAAATAGGCTTGTAAAAGATGGTCCTTTAAGAGAACTATCTATTGGATCTCTCCCTGTTTGAGAATCCTATCTAGAAGGCAAAATGACCAAGAGACCTTTCTCTGCTAAAGGTTCAAGAGCCACAGAACCACTTCAGCTAGTACATACGGATGTTTCCGGTCCACTTAATGTACAAGCAAGAGGAGGTTATGAATACTTCGTCACTTTTATTGACGATTATTCAAGATATGGTTACCTATACTTAATGCAAAGAAAATCTGAAACTTTTGGAAAGTTCAAAGAATTTCAAGTAGAAGCTGAAAAACAATTAGGTAAATCACTAAAAGCTCTTCAATCTGATCGAGGAGGAGAGTATAAGGATTTTGAATTCAAGGACCATCTACGTGAGCATGGCATTCAATCCCAACTCACAACACCTGGAACGCCACAACAAAATGGTGTTTTAGAAAGACAGAACAGAAAGTTATTAGATATGGTTAGATCAATGATGAGTTTCTCATCATTACCACTATCATTCTGGGGCTATGCGATTCAATGTGCTCTATACATATTAAATGTTGTCCCATCTAAATCTATCCAAAAGACACCCATAGAATTATGGAATGGTTGTAAACCTAGTTTACACCATTCTCGAATTTGGGGGTGTCCGGCACATGTGCTTAAAGGAAAGACCGGGAAGTTGGAATCACGCTCTAAAGTGTGCATGTTTGTGGGATATTCCAAAGAGACCAAAGGTGAAATTTTCTATAGTCCAAAAGAAAATAAAACATTTGTATCGGCAAATGCAACTTTTCTTGAACATGACTATGTTAATAACCATAAACCTCGCAGTAAGGTTGTTCTTGAGGAGATGGTCTCGGATGAAGTTGCAAAGTCACCAGCAACAACCAATGAAAAAGGGCAAGAGGAAACTGCTAGTTCTAGTCAGAATAGTAGAGAACCTCGTCGTAGTGGTATGAACACGAAGTTCAAATGCTTATGTCTGACATAAACAAAGACAATCCATTGTCCAATGACAAGGACAAATGGCAAGAAGCCATGAACCAAGAAATGGAATCAATGTATTCCAATTCTTTCTGGGTTCTTGAAGATCCACCTGAGAACATCAAACCCATTGGTTGCAAGTGGATATTCAAGAAGAAAAGAGGAGCAGATGGGAAAGGAGAGACTTTCAAAGCAAGGCTTGTAGCCAAAGGTTACACAGAGAAAGAAGGGGTTGACTATGAAGAAACTTTTTCTCCTGCAGTCGTGCTAAAATTCATTCCTATACTCTTGTCCATAGTTGCGTGCATGGATTATGAGATTTGGCAAATGGATGTCAAAACAACTTTTTTGAATGGTTACCTTGATGAAACTATTTACATGTCTCAACTAGAAGGGTTCGAATTAAAAGGTCAAAAGAAAAAGGTTTGCAAGCTTCTTAGGTCCATTTATGGACTCAAACAAGCTTCTAGATCTTGGAATCTTAGATTTGATGACACAATTAAAATGTTAGGTTTTGAACAAAACATTGACAAACCATGTGTCTATAAACAAAGCAAAGATGGTGTAGTAGTATTCCTCGTTCTTTACGTTGATGATATATTGCTGGTTAGAAATGACGTAACATCATTATCAAGGGTAAAGAATTGGTTAGCTGAACAATTCCAAATGTAAGATTTGGGAGAAGCCAAATATGTTCTAGGCATTAAGATTCTTAGAAATAGACAGAACAAAACTTTGGCACTGTCTCAAGCAACTTATATTGATAAGTTGCTAGAACGCTTTAATATGCAAAACTTCAAAAAGGGTGACATGCCAACCTATTCTGGAGTATTCCTTTCCAAGGAGCAGTGTCCCAAAACATCTCAGGAAGAGGAACACATGAGACAGTATCCTTTTGCCTCAGCAGTAGGCAGTCTGATGTACGCCATGTTGTGTACAAGACCTGACATTTATTAAGCAGTAGGGATAGTCAGCCGTTATCAATCCAATCCTGGATTGAGTCATTGGACTGCAGTGAAGAATATTCTCAAGTATCTTAGAAATACTAGAGATTATATGCTTGTATATTCAGGTGGAGACTTGAACCCCACTGGTTACATTGATTCTGATTTTCAATCAGACAGAGATAGTCGGAAATCAACTTCTGGATCAGTGTTTACTCTTGGAGGAGGAGCGGTAGTCTGGCGAAGTATTAAACAAACCAACTTTGCAGACCCCACCATGGAAGCTGAGTATATAGCGGCTTGTGAAGCAGCTAAGGAGGCTGTGTGGCTCAAAAAGTTCTATTTCGATTTGGAAGTTGTACCAGATGTCGATAAGCCACTAGTCCTATACTGTGACAACAGTGGGGCGGTAGCTAACTTAAAAGAACCACGGAATCACAAGAGGGGAAAGCACATCGAGAGGAAATATCACTTGCTAAGAGAGATAGTTCATCGAGGAGATGTTGCAGTTATGAAGATAGCTTCAGAGCATAATCTTGAAAATCCTTTCACAAAGACTTTATCCATAAAATCTTTTTAGGAGCATGTAAGAAAAATGGGAATGAGAGAGATGCATCATTTGCTTTAGGGAAAATGGGAGATTGTTGGGAATTGTGCCCTGAAAGCATATGTAGTAGACATTGTTTTATGAAATAAATAAATGAATTGAATTTGTTATGCATATATTTTATGGACTATATTATTTTGTGATAATATTATGTAAATATCAGAAAAATTCCTAAGTTCATATATGCAATCTCAAACACGTATTGGTACGAGAGGATTGTGTTTGAGATAAATGAACTTGAATAGTTCGCAGTAAAATAAAGTTATGGAATCTTTAGATTAATTACTGCAAGTACGGTCCATTAGTATTATGAATACATGTGATCTAGATCCGGATCACTAGTGTGGTAGGACACTTTAGTGAAGGTGCTTTATATATTAGAGAATATATAAAACTGGACCAGATAGGTTTATTAATACTTAGTTAAATACCGTTTCGAAGTATTAATTAAATATATCAACTGATGATCATATACAAATAGATCTTAATTCTGAAGTTATTATGAACTCTTGTTTATATTATATGAGTTCTTTGATTCACTCATTAGGGTCTGTCAGAATGATCAGGCTAGAAACTTTTGTTTTGGGAACTTATTAATGTAGATGTCTGGGGACATAGTATACAGATATGGAATCTATGCCTTCTCGCAAGAGATTGAATGATAGTTCTCTTAAGGATTGACTTTTGGGACTGAAAAGTTATTGAGCTCAAATTCATAATTTAGTTATATATTAACCTTCACTAGTAAAGCCAATGGTACTTAAGGAAACAAGAGATAATTAAAAGGGTAAAATGGTAATTTTATTCCCGATTAATTGTGAACCATTATTAGAGGATCAATTTGTATGCAATGATTATATCAATGGACGCTTTATAATTATAAAGTACTCAATAAATGAAATGTCTATAATTACAACAATGCAATATTATATTTATAGTGGAATAATCATGAGATTAATAAATTAAGATTATGTAATTAAAGAGTTTAATTAATAATCTCAAATTTATTGGAGCTTGGAATTATACGTCCATAGGTCCCCATAGCGGCTCTATCAACACTATTCGAGGTAAGAGTTGATATGAATAGAGAAATAGTTTAAAGACATATTTAAGAAGAAATTTGTTTTTCAGGCCAACTATGCAATTATATGATAATAGTGATTAATTAATTAATTACAAATTAGTTGTAGTTAACAAAATTAATTAATATTTAATTATTGTATAATTTTTGAAATTATATTAAATAATTAAATTAACTTTGAAATTTAATTAAATAATTAATTAATTATAATTTTTGAAATTATAATAAATTAAATATTTATTTTTGAAAATATTGGATTTAATTAATTGGTAGAATTAATTATATATTTTTATTTGAGTGGGACATAATAATCTGATAAGTTCAAATTGGATTTGAATTTAAAAGATTAATATTTATTCAAATAATTAATTATATTTGATAATTAGTTAAAAAGATATTTAATTTAAATTTGAATTAATTATCACGTTGTTAGATCTTATCTAACAAAGAAGTTTGAATAAATAATTAAATAAAAATTGAATAAACCAACATCCCTAAAAATAGGGATGATACACGTGCACACATAGTCCATGCTATTTTCAGGAATATGATTTTCATTTTTATTTATTTAATTAATTAATTAATGGATAATTAAAAATTTTAGTTTTTGGATATTTTCATTAATAAATAATTAATTAATTAAAAAGTAAATTGTAAGTTGGTTACAGTTTTATTTTTTAAATTTGAATATTTTCTTTTAAGTATGACTAATCAGAAAATATACAAATAACCAATCTCAAAAAATTAAGTCTAAGATTCGCTTTGTGAAAAATAGAACGATAGTTTTCTCTCCCTGAAAAATAAATAACAATTCTCAGGCCTATTCTCTTGATCTCGTGTGTTGAGTACATCAAGTAGAATCACAAATAAACTATCCTTCATTCTCTAAGTGCCCACACACTTCTTGAGGTGTAGAGAACGCTTTGGAAGATCTTGGTGTGAGTAAGTGGGAGCGGCTTGGATAGGAAGATCGTTCTAAATACGAAAAAATAGCAAGGACACTTGATAGGCTTCAAGAGGTATGATTTCTATTCTTAACTTGCTTATGATTAATGTATGTATATTAATGGATCTGCATATTTAAAGGTATTTTAAATAAGTTACAAAAATTTTGTTGTACACTGGGCCAACCCCACCACCATTCCGCTGCGTATTAGGAAACTCGTTCCTAACAGTTGCAACCAGAGGTAAGGATTTGTGTTAGTTTTCTCTAGAATTCTGTTGAAAACCATGTCAAGGTTTGAGTTTGCATAGGGCTCACTTTTGGTTAGCTGATTTTGGGTGTTAGGAAGTGTAGAAATTATTGATAAGTGATCTCTTTAAAATTAACACGCAAGTATACGTGGTCAAATCAAGTAATATATGATAAGTAAAGTGTCGATCCCACGAAGACTGATATTAATTACCAATAATTAACTTCTAATTCTAATTGATTTAAATAATAATTTCAGAATTATGAGTAAGATAATTATTACTAAACTTAAGGAAACTATTAAGCACTAGAGAAATTGATAGATAAAAATATGATTTAATTCAATAGATGTAAAAGTTAGGGTTTTAGTTTCATCAACCATCCACTTATGATTTCTAACCAATTTTCAATATTTCTTAATTCTATTGTGATAGCAGATTACAACTATATATTATAGTCTTGCTAGGATCTATAATTCTCTAAAACATATTATTTCCTACACTCTGTGGTAAATCAGCATATTGTAGGCTTTAAACACGTAATCCATGAACTACACAATTTATAGAAGTACTCTCGTCTAATATAAAATTGTGATTATCTACCTATAGCATAATTAGCCTTCTCTTCTCAGAGCATAGGTTAAAATCATATAAACATGTAAATTGTGATCAATCATTCACAAGCATTGAGCATAAGATCAATAATTCACAATAGGAGAAAGAAATTCAGAAAAATTGCATTAAGAAATCAAAAGCTTTAAGGAGAATCCACTAATTCCCTAATAACAAGATTAGTTCAAAACAAACATAATGGAATCAATCAAATTAAATATAAACATAAACTCAAGAATAGAGAGAATGAAGAAGAGATCAAGAAATCAAACTCTCAGATCTTCAATGTTCTCCCAAGTCTCTAGTAATTTATGAACATCAAAATTAATGAATCCCCCTAATTAACTCTTAAAAACGTATTTAAATAGAAACCCTAAAACTGCTTTTCAAAATAAATGATGATTTCGCCCTTCTGATAGCCACGAAAGAATACACGCGCCGCGACCTTGGTATTTAAGCGCTGCGGCCCGCCACCCATGCGCTGGGCCCTTGAAAATTCCAGAAAATGGCTCTCGCTCTATTTTTCCCTTGCACTGCTGCTCTTCATTTAGGTGTCGCAAGCCTTCACATTGACCCCAAACCTTATTTCCAAAGGTCCAAAATGAACAAGTCTCTCTGCATATGAATCCTCAACTATCTTCTTGTCAACTTTTAGCATAAATCTCCCAATTGCTATGATTTTTCGTTCATTTTCTCAACTCCGTGTTTCCTTATTATATTTCCTGAAAACATACCAAAACAAGCGTAATACCGCATAACATTCCACCAAATTGACTCAAACTTACCCTAAACACAGGTTAAAAACTATGCTAAAAACCGACTCATCAAATTCCCCCAAACATGATTTTTACTCATCCTCGAGTAAACCAAAACAAACAACTCAACTAATGAACAAAAACACAACACACACACACACATGAATCAAGCCAACAACAATACTAAGCCTCAAGCTATGACAAACAACTCACTTATATAATCTTCAAGGAACTCCACTTTTAATCCAGAATTTTAGTTAAAACATTTATTCCATTCAATTAAACAACAAAAATAACAGCTCTCAAAATCATAATTAACAAATAACATGTAATTGATTTATTTATGCTCACTAAATTTCCACTTAAATTCAACAACCAAATAATATCCCATAAGCTTGCTACACTTGCTAATCTCCACTAATGTAAACAAAACATGCTTAGAAATCAATAGGTCTTTTCAAGCTTATAATTGAATGGCTTAGGCAAAGGTGGATGAGAAAGTCATTTAAGCTCACAATGTACCAGGAACACTAACCAACAAACCAATTCAACCCTTAATACAAATCATAAGCCTAATCTCAAAGTTCCCAATATCTTATCATTTTGAGAGAAATTTCATAATCAATATATATATATATATTATATATAACATTACACTCCCCCAAACTTATTCCTTGATAATACAATTTGGAGTGTAATGATTTCTCAACATTGTATATATTTTTCTTTTTCTTTTCTACTTTTCTCTTCTTTCTCTCAAAATATATTTTCTTCATTGTTGGCACAACTTGTCATACATAACCTCCTATTACAAATCAATCCCAATTACTCCCAATTATCGTTCCTATGCTCATGGTACATTAAAAGGAAAGAAAAATAATAATTAGGTTCTCAAGTTATAAGGTTAAAGCAAATGTCAATCAATAAAAAAAAAATCAATTTAGGCTCAAAAATGGGTAACTAAGGATTTAATACATCAAGGTTGGCTTGAAAGGCTCAAACAGTCCAAAGAAATGCCTAAATTATTTTTCTAAGCATGCATTATCTAGGATTTCGCCACAAAAAGCAAACAAACAAGTTCTAGGATAAACCAATTTCAATCTTCCCTTCCTATTTTAAATTTAGCAAGCATAAATTTTATTCAATCACATAAAATTTATCAAAAGCATGATTAAGCTCTCAATTATCTAAGTGTTTGAGAAAAATAGAACAAAATATTCAACCAAGCACACAAATTTTTTTACAGTTTTATTCCCATTCCATTTACACAGCTCATCATTCAATCATATTATCATTGGCTAATCATTGTGAACTTGATTCAACTGACACCCTAAAAAACTTAAACAAAACACAACTAACACAAATTAAACATAATCAACACAAAACAAGACAACACAGACACAACAAACAAAAATAAATCTCTTCCCCCAAACTTAATCTAAACATTGTCCCCAATGTTTGTTTAAAAAAAATAATATATAAAAGTAAAGAAAAAGAGACTTACCATTCAAAATGGTGGAGGCGGCGGCAGTTGATAAGGAAAAAACTGAGATGGCAGTGGGAATGGAGCTATGTCTTCATTGTTTTGAAGGGACCACCGATTCACCAATGCATTGAGTTGGTCCACGTGAGCGATTTGATACTCACTTTGCTGCGCCAGATACTGCTGCATATGCTGATTTTGAGCAATCTGGTAATTGTCTGTTGGACCAAATAGTTAAATTGATTCTGCATCATCTTCATATATGGATCAAAAGTACCAGCTTCAGGCTGAATAGGTGGTTGTACAACTGGTACCTCATGCCTAGGCTCCTCAGGAAGAGTACCCTCTAAGTCTGCTTCATTATCCTCATCTTCTACATCATTAATTCATTGTCTCTTATCAGTGGCACGCGGTTGAGGTGGTGGTGCTTCTAAGGAAGGTGGTTCATAATTAAGCACCCTATTTTTAGAAATTGCAGACATAGGCTTCCTAACTACGTCACTTCCTAACATAACAACTCCATATGTACGGCATAAATCAGTGATTAATGAGCGATGTCCTAATCCTGCCGTAGTAGTCAACATGCTAATATCTTTCATACTTTTCCTTAAAATGCGGCCCACATCAATAGTCATCCCAGTCATAATGGCTGTAACGCCCTGGTTAGCCAGGACCGCTACACTGTGTGTTTATAAAGTGCCAGACTCGCTAATCAAGTCATTAAAGTAAAAACGTGTTATTGAATTAGTAGAGGAACTAGGGTTAAAAACGTTTTGGTCTCAAAAGATACATTTTCATTACTAAACATTGTTTATGTACATGGGATCCCAAAAATGACAGTTTAAAAGCCATTTACAGAAGTTACAAAGTTTATATACATTAACAGCCATACTAAGGCAAAATGAGCAGTTAGGTAATCTCTGTCCTGACACACTCCTCGATCATGGTGATCGAACGGCTGGCTATGTACATTTCACTTCGGAGCTCTCCACCTCAGGCCTGGTCCAGCTTGCCCTTGCCTTTACCTGCACCACGTAGCACCCGTGAGCCAAGGCCCAGCAAGAACACATATCAATAATAGAACATGCACATTTAGCTGTCAAGTCAATCTCACATATGGCATCTCATAAACTTCAAGTATATCAATAGTCAAGTATTTCATATACAAAGCTTATCAATGGTCAAGTATTTCATATACAAAGCATATCAGTTCATATAACACAATGCACAGATGATAACCAGGGCTAGCGCTCTCAAGCTGCTCCCTCTGTTATCTTTTCGTTTCTGGCTCCCAGTGGCCAATTCGCGTCCCATGCGCTAAATTCATGAACGGTACTCTTAGACCGCTTACACGTGTCCCTTGGCATAATACCAACGATGACACAAAACAATTCTCGGGAGCACTTAGTCCCATCACAATCATATATTTCGGGTGCAGTGTTCTTACCTTTCAATTTACTGGTTTCCGATGCCACGTAGCCACAAGCACGGTCCTCTACCCCGAGCCTCTCCAAATTCCTAATCACAACATAAATATAATATTCTTTGTCATTAACCAATCCAAAACTACCTTCCCGGTACCTAATCCACACTCTCGGAACCCCCAAAACCTTAGAACAACACCCCGGAGGCATCCCCCGAACCCCCAGAGGAAAGACCAAAAATTGCAAAATATCACTCCCTGAAATTTGCCTTGTGCCGCGGCACCCACCTCCAGAGACCCCTAGGCCACGGCAAGCAAAAGCTGTGTCGCGGCACACCATCGCAAACCCAGATTTCTGGGTTTTCCTTCGCATTTTTCCCGAACCTAACTCATTCCAAATCATCCCAAACTCTATCCTAGGCCCCAAAACCAACTCTAAACCCCTAACAAACCTCACAACAACCCAAAGACATCATGCCCAAGCTCACTCACACCTCCAATCCTAAAATTCACTCTTGAATTTCCCACTTGACAACTCCAACCAGAGAAATTATGAACTGTTTGAACTCAAGCATAACCCACACTTCAAACTCCCTAAACCTTAACAAAACAAACCTAATAAACATACAGAGACCTTACCTTAAGCAGAAATTCGACCTGAGCTTCCTCCAATTCAAGCTTGAGCTAAATTCCACCTTAACAAACCAGCTGAATCCCACACAAGAAAAACCATGGCTATTTCTCAATTCTTTCAAAAACCAAATTCAAAACTTAACAAAACAGAGATCAATCCCTTACCTCAGTATAAACCTTGATATAAGCTTGATTCCACACCCTTAAGCCCTTCTTTAGCCTCAAAGAATTCAGTTCAGCTCCTCTCCCACCTTGCTTCCTAAGTTCTTGATTCCCCCTTTCCTTCTTGCCCTTTCTAGTCTTCCAAAAGCTTAACTTCAGTTATACTTTGCATAAACAAATCGTACCTATCTTTTTCTTTCAGCCAAAGACTCTATAACACTGCCAAAAGACCTTCTTAACCCTCTCCAACTATCATTTTCTAACTAAACCTCAAGGGTACACTTGTCTTTTCACCAGTTTTGCAATTCTACCACTTTCCCCTTAAAGCTTGTTACTCTCTAAGGTTACTAATTGTTACACAGGTTACCAAACCACCAGTTACCTTTATCTAGTTTCCTAGGACTGTCTTGGCACGTGCATCACGTTTGTTTCACAGCACCCACACAGTACAATTCACAAATCATTATTATCACATAATATAATTCACATAGTCATATAACATGCTTAAAATCATAATCATACGTCTTAATCATAATAATCACACATAATTCCCATCATGCCCTCCCGGCATACTAATCAAGGCCCTTAAGCCTTATTAGTGAATTTGGGTCGTTACAATGGCATACACCAATAACAACCTTTCCTTGTTGATATCTGACATGTGAGTAGTCAGCATTAGTCGTGCACTCACAAAATGTACCCAAGCCTAAGCCACATGATTCAATTGATAATGCCAAAGATACTTTGTAACACCACCAACAATAGTAAAATGAGCTCCTGGTATACTCAAAGTTTCAGCCACCTCTATCTAATTAATATCGTCCCCATGAGCCCATTGATGATACTCATCATCCTCTTGTTCATATGTTGGCATGTTGTACAAAACAACAATAGTATCTATACCTACAGGAACTTGGACACCTCTCACATATACTTCCGTATTTTTCATCTCAACATAGTTCGCATAAAATTCTAAAACCACCGAAAAATTTGCATGACTAACATCCTCCGCAGCAAACATTGCCCAATCCCTTCGTTGAATTTCTCCACGAATATCTTCATAAGTATAAATTTCACATGGTGATTCAGTATACTCAAAACCTCTCTCACTTATCACCTTTCTCTTATGTATCCTTTTATACCGATCAAAAGCTGCCTTACTCACAAATTTTGTAGCATCATATTCTGGTGGCTGTTCAGGTTCCTTAGAAGAAGATGGTATATTTGTGTTCCTAGAGGTTGATGCCCTAGAAGGATTTCTTTTAGGTCCCATAATATCCCACTAAAAATTTGACAGCACCTCCCCTATATTTTCAATATTCCCCAAACTTCACAATATAATTTCAAACAGTTCCAAACCTCACTACAATGCTTCTCAATCCACACAATAATTTCAAAACTATAATCCCTTAAACAATGTCTTCAATATAAGGAAATCACCCAAACAAAATTCAAATATTTGTAGAAACACTTACTTGACTGTGATAGACTCCTCTTGAACCCTTCAATTGCACCAAGTAACCATTAAATCTCCCTTTGAACTCCAATGGATAGAATTTGAAAAATAAGGTTTTAAACGTTTTGGGAATTAGGGATTTCTATAGCAAAATAGGGAATTTGAAGGAAAAAGAAATGTTTGGAGGATAATATGTAAGGATTCAAGGTGTAATAAGGAATTGGAAAGAAAATTTCTGGGTTGAAAGAGAGAAAAGTTAGAGAAAAAATTGAGAGAAAAATCTTGAAATTTTTCAAAAATGAAAGAAGTGACAAAAATAGAGGAGGGGAAACCCTCTTAAGGCCTCAGATCCCACAAGCGCCGCGACCCATGTCGATTTTTTTTAAAAAAATATTATTATTATTATTTTCTGAGAACTCGATGAGGCGTTGTGGCCCTTCACCCATGCGTCGCAGCGCTTGTTTCATGCTGAGCCATTGCACCCTCTCTGGTTTTGTCAAGGGCCGCGGCCCTTGCTCCATCTGCCGTAACCCTCTCTTCAGGCTTCAACATTTTCATATATTTTTTTTTCAATAGTTTTTCACGATATCCACGGTTCAATTACATTCAAAAATACTTAAAAAGAAAAACTAAAAGAAAATAATATGTCAAACCAAAACTAAAAAAATACAAACTAAAATTGTTCATAAACTTTAAAACTTTAAACAAATAAAAATTAGAAATAATGAGATGCCTCTCAAATGCGTTGTAGTTAACGTCATTTAGCCGGACGGTTCTTTATCTTCAGATCAAATGGGTTCCAAAATCACCATGAACTTGCATTTTTCAACCGGACCCTCCAAATAATGTGTCAACCTCTGACCATTCACCTTAAAATGCCTTATTTTCTCACTATGAACCTGCACTGCTCCATAAGGAAATGACGTAACTACCGTGTATGGTCCTGACCATCTCAATTTCAATTTACCAGGAAAAAGTTTAAGTCTGGAATTAAATAGGAGGACTTTATTTCCTGGTTGAAAATCCTTCCTCAGTATTCGCTTATCATGAAAAGCCTTCGACTTCTCTTTATAGATCTTCGCATTCTCATAAGCTTCATTTCAGAATTCTTCAAGCTCATTTAACTCCATAAGCTTATTCTGTCCCGCCATAAAGAGATCAATATTTAACTTTTTCACAACCCAATAAACCCTATGCTCCAGTTCCATTGGTAAATGACAAGCCTTACCAAACACCAATCGATATGGTGACATACCAATCAAAGTTTTAAATGCAGTGCGATAAGCCCAAAGTGAATCATCCAGCTTCTTCGACAAATCCTTCCTCGAAGTATTTGCTTTCTTTTCCAAGATACCTTTTATTTCTCGATTCGACACTTCAGCTTGGCCATTTGCAATTGGATGATAGAATAACGCCTTTCGATGATGAACACCATAGCGAGCACAAAGAGCAGTGAACCACTTATTGCAAAAATGACTTCCCCGATCACTAATAATTGCTCTGGGGGTGCCGAATCGAGTAAAGATATTTTTATGAAGAAATTTAAGTACTTCCTTCCCATCACAAGTAGGAGTTGATGCGGCTTCTACCCATTTAGAAACATAATCCACCGCAAGAAAAATATATTTATTATTACACGATGATGGGAAAGGTCCCATAAAGTATATCCCCCATACGTCAAATAACTCAACTTCCAAAATACTAGTCATTGGAATTTGATCTCTTCTTGATATATTTCCAGTCCGTTGACAATGATCACAACTTTTGACAAAATCATTAGCATCTTTAAATAATGTAGGCCAGTAAAACCCACTTTGCCAAACCTTTGCTGCTGTTCTTGTTCCTCCAAAATGACCGCCGCAATGCAAAGCATGACAGTGAGTCAAGATTGACAACATCTCCTCTTCGGGCACACATCTCCTAATAACTTGTATCAGGGCAATGTTTATATAGAATAGGCTCCTCCCAATAATAATGCTTCACCTTCGAATAAAATTTCTTTAGTTTTTTCCTTGTCATCTCAGGAGGTATAACCTTAGCAGCCAAATAATTAACATAGTCTGCAAACCATGGAACATCCTTGCAAACACTTACTTCGAACAGCTGCTCATCAGGAAAAGCATCATTAATATGAACTTCTTTATCAAGAGAATCTTCATCAACCTCCAATCTAGACAAGTGATCAGCCACCAAATTCTCAGTACCTTTCTTATCCTTAATTTCCACATCAAATTCTTGTAACAACAAAATCCACCGAATAAGACGAGGCTTGGAATCTTTCTTGGTCATAAGATACTTTATCGCAAAATGATCTGTGTAAACAACCACCTTATTCCCAATCAAGTATGGCCTAAATTTATCAAAAGCAAACACTATGGCCAACAACTCCTTTTCTGTAGTTGCATAATTTATTTAAGCATCATTCAAGGTACGACTTGCATAATAAATCATTCGAAAGACCTTGTCAACTCTTTGTCCCAACACTGCCCCAACTGTAAAATCACTGGCATCACACATCCGTTCAAATGGTTAATCCCATTGAGGTTCAACAACTATAGGTGCCGAAATCAATTTCTCCTTAAGTATCCTAAAAGTTTGTTGACACTTCTCATCAAAATTGAATGTAACCCCATTCATTAACAAAGTGGAAAGTGGCTTAGAAACTTTGGAGAAATCTTTAATAAACCTCCTATAAAATCCTGCATGACCTAAGAAACTCCGTACTCCTTTTATTGAAACCGGTGGTGGCAAATTCTCTATCGTAAAAATTTTAGCCCTATCCACTTCAATGCCTTTCTTAGAAATCTTATGCCCCAATACAATTCCTTCATTTACCATAAAGTGACACTTTTCCCAATTAAGCACCAAATGCGACTCTTCACACCTCCTCAAAACTAGCTCCAAATTAGTCAAACACGTGTCAAAAGAGGACCCATAAACCAAAAAATCATCCATAAAAATTTCAATCCCCTTCTCAACCATGTTAGAAAATATTTCCATCATACACCATTGAAATGTGGCTAGTGCATTACATAACCCGAATGGCATCCTTCTAAAAGCAAAAGTCCCATAAGGACATGTAAACGTTGTCTTCTCTTGATCCTCCGGTGCAATTACAATCTGATGATAGCCTGAGTACCCATCTAGAAAACAATAGTAGTTATGCCCCGCCAACCTATCCACATTTGATCAATAAAAGGCAAAGGAAAATGATCTTTCCTAGTTGCCTTATTCAACTTCCGAAAATCTATACATATCCTCCAACCTGTCACAGTCCTTATTGGAATCAGTTCATTACTTTCATTCTTCACCACAGTCATACCACCCTTTTTAGGTACTACTTGCACTGGACTCACCCAAGCACTATCAGAAATAGGGTAAATCACTCCAACATCTAACCATTTCAAAATCTCTTTCCTCACTACTTCTTTCATTGTCGGATTAAGTCTTTGTTGAGCATCAATAGTTGGTCTTGCATCATCTTCCATGAGAATTCTACGCATAATTATCAATGGGCTAATGCCTCTTATATCAGCCAGAGTCCACCCTATAGCAGTTTTATGAGCTCTTAACACCCTCAACAACTTCTCCTCCTCTACTTCTGAAAGAAATGATGAAACTATAACCGGAAGAGTCTCTTTTTCCCCAAGATAAGCATAACGGAGATGGTCTGGTAAAACTTTCAATTCTAAAACAGGTGGTTTCAAAATTGATGGTAATGGTCTTTCTGGTCCCTCACCCAATTCTTCAAACTTTTTATGCTTCCATGACTCAAATGATTTTATCCACTTCAAATAACTCATCGCTTCATCATTTTCCTCACCATCTACAACATCAACTATAAGACTTAATTCAAAAGGATCCTCAATTAATTTATTTCTTCCTACTACTTCTTCTACCACATCAACTAAGAAACAACTATCACTTGCTTTAGGATAAGTCATAGCCTAAAACACATTAAATACTACTTCTTCCCCTTGAACTCTCAGCTTTAACTATCCTTTTTGCACATCTATCAATGCTTGCCCAGTTTCTAAGATTGGTCTCCCCAAAATAATAGGAACATTCTCATCCTCCTCTCTATCAAGAACTATAAAATCAGTTGGAAATATAAACTTATCCACCTTTACCAATACATATTCTATAATACCATGTGGATGCTTCACAGATCTATCAGCCAGCTGCAATGTTACCGTGGTTGGCCTAGCTTCACCCAAACCAAGTCTACAGAATACTGACAAAGGCATTAAATTAATACTTTCCCCCAAATCACAAAGTGCATGCTTACATTCAAACTCCCCAATCATGCATGGAATAATAAAACTCCCAGGTTCTCGTAACTTTTGAGGAAGTTACCTTTGCAAAATCGCACTACAATCTTTCGTTAATGCCATTGTTTCATAGTCACCCATCTTTCTCTTATTAGAAAGAATCTCCTTCATAAACTTTACATAGCTGGGCATCTGTTCTAATGCTTCTGCAAACGGTATATTTATATGTAGCTTCTTGAACACCTCTAAAAACTTTGCAAACTGTTTATCTAAATTATGCTTACGAAGTCTTTGTGGATATGGAATTCTAACATGGTGCTCAATACTCACATGTGGGGTCTCCTCTTCTTTCTTAAGGTCTTCAGTGACCTTTTCATCATTAAACTTATTTTCTTCTTTACCTTGTGTATTTTCTTTCTGACCTTCTTCTTCTGACTAAGTCTTCTTTGACCCTTCATACCTTATTCCACTCCTCAAATTAATATCTTGGCACTATTATTTAGGATTAACTTCTGTAGTGCTAGGAAAATTTTCTTGAGCTTTATTAGACATTAAAGTAGTCAATTTCCCTATTTGAGTCTCCAAACTTCTTATGGACGCCCTAGTTTCAGTCATAAATTGGTTAAGTACATCAGGTTGGGGTTCAACTGGTTTCATTGGCATTGGGTGAGGTGGTCTATTTTGTGGTTGATAATATCCAGGTGGAGGGTTTGGGTGTGCATATTGCTGTGGATATGGTGGCCTATTTTGGGCAGGTTGATATTGTGGCTGAGGTGGAGGATAAGGTTGTAGAGTATTTTGATTATTAGACCAGGAAAATTTTGGATGATTCTTCCAAGCTGGGGTGTAAGACATGGAATTGGGATTATTAGGTTTTCTTTGGTAATTTCCTATAGTTTGTACTTCTTCCATGGGCATGTTATTCATATCTATAGCAGGGCATTGGTTTGGTTGATGGGTTGTACCACACACTTCACAAAGGTTTTGAACTTGCATAGCTTGAGATGGGAGTGTAGTCTTTTGTAGTTGCTTTGTCAAGGCCGCTACTTGACCTGTAAGCATGGATATAGCATCTAATTCCATCATTCCAGCCACCTTCTTTGGTTTTCTTTCAGTTGGCCATTGATAATTATTCATCGCCATCTCCTCTAATAACTCATATGCCTCATTAGCACTTTTACTCATAAAGGCACCTCCTGCTGCGGCATCTATAATTGTCCTAGTGGTTCCATTCAACCCATTATAAAAATTATGCACCAGCATCCACTTTTCTATTCCATGGTGTGGACACTTCCTTAACAACTCCATAAAGCGCTCCCAAGAATCATACAATGACTCTCCATCCATCTGATAAAAATTATTAATTTCTCCCCTCAATTTTGCAGCCTTCGCTGGAGGAAAGAACTTGGCAAGGAACTTCTGAGCTAACTCCTCCCATGTAGTGATAGAATTCGCCTGTAAAGATATCAGCCAACTCTTCGCCCTGTCCCTTAGTGAAAATGGGAATAACCTCAGTCTTATAGCATCATCACTTACCCCATTCATCTTGAACATTGCACATAACTCCAGAAAATTAGCTATGTGTAAATTGGGGTCCTCCGTTGGCATACCTCCAAACTGAACAGTTTACTGAACCATTTGAAGAATTGCAGGCTTAATCTCAAAATTGTTGGCAGCAATTGTTGGAGGTCTAATGCATGAATGCACTCCTGTAATAGTAGGAAGTACATAATCTCTCAAAGTTCTTGGGCCTTGCTCCCTAGGAACTTTTGCAGCCCCTTGACCATTATTAGCACCGTTTCCCAAATTGTCAGCCATGATAAAATCCAATCTCCTCTTTATTTTCCGGTTCTATCTGCACATTCTTTCAATTTCCCGGTCTATTGATATAATCTCCTTTTGACTATTGCTTCGCATATACCAACAATTCTTGGAACACAATAAACCTTGATCCGAATAAATGTTAAACAAAAAAAAAATAAGAAAACAAATCAATTTAGAACAAAAATTAACTTTATTGATATTAATAAAAACAATCCCCGGCAACGGCGCCAAAAACTTGATCTCTTTAAAATTAACACGCAAGTATACGTGGTCAAATCAAGTAATATATGATAAGTAAACTGTCGATCTCACGAAGACTGATATTAATTACCAATAATTAACTTCTAATTTTAATTGATTTAAATAATAATTTCAGAATTATGAGTAAAATAATTATTACTAAAATTAAGCAAACTATTAAGCACTAGAGAAATTCAAAGATAAAAATATGATTTAATTCAATGGATGTAAAAGTTAGGGTTTTAGTTTCATCAACCATCCACTTATGATTTCTAACCAATTTTCAATATTTCTTAATTCTATTGTGATAGCAGATTACAACTATATATTATAGTCTTGCTAGGAACTATAATTCTCTACAACAAATTATTTCCTACATCTCTGTGGTAAATCAACATATTGCAGGCTTTAAACACGTAATCCATGAACTACACAATTTATAGAAGTACTCTCGTCTAATATAAAATTGTGATTATCTACCTATAGCATAATTAGCCTTCTCTTCTTAGAGCATAGGTTAAAATCATATAAACATGTAAATGGTGATCAATGATTCACAAGCATTAAGCATAAGATAAATAATTCACAATAGGAGAAAGAAATTCAGAAAAATTGCATTAAGAAATCAAAAGCTTTAAGGAGAATCCACTAATTCCCTAATAACAAGATTAGTTCAAAACAAACATAATGGAATCAATCAAATTAAATATAAACATAAACTCAAGAATAGAGAGAATAAAGAAGAGATCAAGAAATCAAACTCTCAGATCTTCAATGTTCTCCCAAGTCTCTTGAAATTTCTGAACATCAAAATTAATGAATCCCCCTAATTAACTCTTAAAAATGTATTTAAATAGAAACCCTAAAACAGTTTTTCAAAATTAGTGATGATTTCGCCCTACTGATAGCCATGAAAGAATACACGTGCCACGACCCTGGTATTTAAGCGACGTAGTCTGCCTCTCTGAATTTGCAAAAACACGGTCTCTAACCCCAGCAAGCGCCGCGGCCCTGCACCCATGTGCCGCGGCCCTTGAAAATTCCAGAAAATGGCTTTCTCTGTTTTTCCCTTGCATTGCAGCTCTTCATTTAGGTGTCGCAGCCCTTCACATTGACCCCAAAACTTATTTCCAAAGGTCCAAAATGAACAAGTCTCTCTACATATGAATCCTCAACTATCTTCTTGTCAACTTTTAGCATAAATCTCCCAATTTCTATGATTTTTCGTTCATTTCCTCAACTTCGTGTTTCCTTATTCTATTTCCTTCAAACATACCAAAACAAGCGTAATACCACATAACATTCTACCAAATTGACTCAAACTTACCCTAAACACAGGTTAAAAACTATGCTAAAAGCTGACTCATCAATAAGGTTGGATATGATGTTTAAATTGTGGGAATAAGGGTTCTGAATTTGGCTAAGATTTTGGTTTAATTTTTGAGGTTTTTGGTTGGGAAGGATGAGGAGAAAACCCAGAAATTCTGGGTACGTGGGGGCATGCCGTGACCCAGCACATGGGCGTCGCGGCCCGCATGCCCAGAATGACCTGGGAGAGCACTCGGTTTTGACGGCGCGCTGCGACCCTAGGGGGCAAGTCGCTGCCCACCTCCCCCTGAAGCTTGAGGGTTGTGTCTCTAACTTGGGAGCGTGCCGCGACCCTTAGGGCCAAGTCCTGGCCCGCCTAGGGGATTTCGGCCTAGGTTGGTTTTAGAATTGGAAAGGCTCAGGGGTTCGAACTTAAGGGCTCAGGACGCTTTCTACTACCTAGTTTGGTTGAAATCGAGGTCTCGGAGGCTAGCTATTGTTACCTAAGTATTTGTTTGGATTAGAAATTGATGATCACACATTGATTCTGTGATTAGGCTTATAGCTAAGGCTTAGAACTGAGGATCGTGCTTGGCATTGTTCTTAATCCTTCGCTCGGGAATTCAAGGTAAGAAAACTGCACCCTTGTATGGTTGAGAATGGGACTGAGGTTCCCACTAATTGAATGCTTGTATTGCGTTTGTAAGATTGATGAGGTATATGAGAATGAACGGCCTAGGAGAGGCAGGGCTGATGACTTGCACACAGGACGCGGCTCGGCCACTGTGAGTCGGGGTTAGCTAAATAAACAATGGACTCGGCCTAAGCGAGCTGAAGTCAGTTGAGTAAACAGAGGGCTCAGCCTATGGGCGTTGATCCTGTACATTTGTATATTGATTAAGATATGTTTCTAAACGTACATGTTTATTGTTATTAGTTTGATGCCTGTGATTTGTTGAAATTTGGATGATTGTCTTATGATTGATTGGTTGCTACTACTGATTATGTATTTGTTGCTATGGTTTTCTTGCTGGGCCTTTGCTCACAGGTGCTACGTGGTGCAGGTAAAGGCAAAGGGAAACTGGACCAACCATGAGTTGGAGAGCTCTGGGGTGAGGTGTACATTGTCAGCTGCTCATCCACCACGACCGAGGGAAAGTACAGGGATAGAGCCTAAAATTTGTATTTTTCCATTAGAGTAGTCACTGGTTGTATATAAATTTTGATAATTTTAAATTGTCTCTTAAACCCTATTTCTGGGATCCCATGTACCAAACATCTATTTTAACAAAAAATAACCTTTAATGATCAAAATCTTTTAACCCTAACTTGTTAGTTGGCTTAGGAACACATTATTATTCAATCAACATGATTAGGAAGTCTTGCACTAATTTAAAATACACAGTGTAACGGTCTTGGTTATCCAGGGCGTTACAACTGATGAGGGATAAAACGATAATTTGCACCCAGCTCATTAGTAAGTCATTGATAAAGAATTGACTGAAGGTAGTGACTATAACAATGGATAACGACTCTATATGATTAATGTCGTTCTATGAGTTCAAGAGTTCTATGCTTAAGTCATTGAATCCATGTGAATTGTGTGTTGGATGTATGGAAAACAGGCTATACCTTTTACGACCAATTGAACCCTCCACTTTTAATAATGAGTTATTTAAGGTAGCTTGATCTAGGACTGTCAAACGTCAAAAGATCAATAAGAATAACATGATGTATCTTTGGCATATCCAACTTGGTCATATTAACTATGATAGGGTCAAAAGACTAACAAAGGCTGGACCTTTGAGGGAACTCACAATGAGTGACCTACGTATCTACGAATCTTGTCTCGAGGGTAAAATGATCAAGTGTCCATTATGTGAAAATGGAGAAAGGGCCATAGAACCACTAGGGCAGGTTCATTCAGATGTTTGTGGACTGCTGAATGTTCAAGTTAGGGGTGGTTATGAGTATTTCGTCACTTTCATTGATGAATACTTGAGATACTCATGTCTTTACCTAATGCATAGGAAATATGAAACATTTGAGAAGTTTAAATAATTACTTGTAATGGCTCAAAACCAATTAGGTAAGACGTTAAAGATCTTGCGATCTGATAGGGGTGGAGAATACATGTGTTATCCCTAAAAAATACGAGAATGACGTGGAAAATGAGAATGCGGCACGTGACATCACAAATCAGGAAAAAACAACGAAGTATTGAGAAAAGACCGACAGGAGAAAAAGATAGGTCCATGATCTATAGGGAAGTCAACCAAGCCTAAACCCCCTAGGGGTGGTTGGCCTAAGTAGGCCTATTAGCCCTAAGGGTGGTTGGCCTGACCCCTACCCCGGGGGTGGTCGGCCCCAGTATGTCCAAGAGCCTCTAAGAGTGGTCGGCCCAAATATGCCCAAGGACCACTAGGGGTTGTCGGCCTGACCCCAACCCCAAGGGTGGTTGGCTTGACATGCCCAAGAATCACCTGGGTGGTCGGCCTAAACCCCCAAGTAAACTTCACTATGAAATACTCATTCTCGTTTAAACTGAGATCAATAGGCCTTGCACCCAGAAGGTCATAGGCCTAGAACCCAGAGGATCAACAGGTCCAGCACCCAGAAGGTCACAGGCCTAACAGCCAAGCTCAGGTCGTCAGGCCTAGCTTTTAAGTCTCATATACCAACAGTGACTTAACATTTCCCAAAGGTTTCTATCGTGCATTATCCACCACGATCTAGAGAAACAACAAGAAGACCCACGATCTCATAATCATGGAGAGGTGGACACATATCTCCACTGCCTGATAATCGTGTACCAAACCACGATCCCAGTATTATTGGTCATGTAACATCCCCTGGGTACTATAAATAAAGGACCCAGGGCTTCATAAAGAGGATTTTTGGGGGGACTCTGGTCTAGATCTTTTTCTTTTTTTTTTTAATTTTGGGAGAAATTTATTTCTGACGAGTGAACTCATTAGTTCATACTTATAATTGTCGAGTAATTCAATACTAAAGACTAAGTTGATTAGGTTATTACTGTTCATCAGAATAGGGCTAAACCACTATAAAATTTTCATGTGTTTATTTAAGATAATCGTACTCTGTCGTTTATTCTATTTATTTCGTTCAAAAGTGTCGTATATTGTACATACGACTGTTGGCCAATTTCACAGGTCAACAACATGGACATGCAGTTCCAAGATCATTTAGCTGAACTTGGATATTTATATCAACGTACTGCCCCAGGTACTCCGCAACAAAATGGTGTTGCGGAGCATCAGAGTCACACGTTAATGGAAATGGTTCGGTCCATGATTAGTTATTCAACTCTTTCGATCTCTTTTTGGAGACATTTCATACAAACCGCGTGTGACATTTTAATTGTCATGCCATCTAAAGTTATCTCCAAAACACCCTTAGAACTATGGAATGGTAGCAAACCTAGTTTGATTCATTATAGAATCTGGGGGTGTATCTCTCATGCCCTGAGGAAAAAGGAAGGAAAGTTAGAACTACGAACTGAAGTTTGCTTGTTTGTTGGCTATCCAAAAGTTACTCGGAATGGTTCGTTCTATTGTCCACAAGACAAGAAAGTGTTTGTTTCTACAAACGCTACTTTTCTTGAATAGGACTACATGCCTAATTTCAAACCTCCTAGCAAAGTAGTCTTGGCATAATTGCAATCTAACTTAGCTATTCCTACCATTCTGATTTCATTAACACAAGTTGATGAAAATGAAAAATATTCCTACTGATCTTCCTAAAGTGACACAAGTCAAGATTAACAAGGAAGAACAAGAAACCACAGTTCTGATTCAGATAGTTACAATACCTCGTCGTAGTGGGAGGGTTTCTCATACCCCGATCCGCTATCGTATGGATGGTGAAACAAACATGGTCATCGGGGACACACGTGACGATGACCGATTGTCTTTCAAACAGACAATGGGTAATGTTGATAAGGATCTTTGGCTTGAAGCCATGTGTTGTACCCTAATTTCAGCACGAGTTCATTTACTCAGCTTAGGTACAGCTGGTAAATAAATATACGAAAAAAGAAGAACCAGGGAAGATATCTATTTATTATCCACATAAGCAACTCGACTTGCACAGTGGTCATACGAGATAGGGATACGGAGGTTGTGAAGCACGAGCTCAAAATATTCAAAAAGCTATCAAAGTACGAGCTTGGAGGGTATATCCAGCTCATGGTGATCCTAGTATATTGCATACTCAAGGATCCCTGGAGATTTGAAATCCCATAATACGGTTATTTATGACCAGGCTGCTATATTTATTGTCTGAGATAATAGGAACCTGTTTATTCTATTATCAATTCATATCCCAATATAAATGGGAATTATTTGTATTAAATGTAATTATTATGTAGATGTGTGATTGACTCACGCGGTTACTCAAACCTGTCCATGGAATTTCTCTATAAATACTGAGAATATTGGACAAGAAAAAGGGACCATTATTTTGTAATACTGAAACTCTGCCGAAATAGAGAGAGAAACAACAATAATATAGACTCGTGGACTAGGTGGATTTTAACCACTGAACCACGTAAAAGATTTGTGTTCTTGTGAATTCATTTCATTTTTCATTACGGTTTATTACTAAGCACTAATCTACATTATTATTTCTTAATGCACTGTTGGCGAAAAATCGCGTCAACAGTTTGGTGCTTTCATTGAGAGAAAAATTAGTGCTTTATCAAAATCCCAGACAAATCTCGTCATAGTGCCCACTCGCTCAATGCACGATAATGAGGTAGAACAGCCTGGTGGGCAGGAGGCCCATCATACCACTGTATCGAACGAGCGTGGCTCTGAAATCCAACAACGTTCGGGAAAGCAACCGGTGGGTCACGACAACACTGGGAGTTTGACGTCATTACAATCGAATCCAAACCCAGGCTACTTAACTGCCATTGAGATGGAAAACATGCAGGTAAGAAGCCATCTCGCTAAGGAAAACAGGAAAATTGAGGAGGTTTTGGCTCGGTTACCCCCTCTTGCAACCGACGTTAATGTTGGAAAGAGGTAAAGTGGGTTTTATAAATCCCACAGGAACAACCAATCCAAACCAAGTCAGTCAGTTAGAACTACCACCCCAAGTTCTATGCCTACAAGGAGAGATCGCTAGAATGCTCAACCCAGTGGCACTCATAAGGGTCATCAGCATATCAGTCGGTCGGTTAGAACCGCAACCCCAAGTTCGGTGCCTCCTTCACAAGCACCTAGGAATACCAATGGCAATCCACGAGGAAGGGCTGGGACAGGCTCATATAGACTAAATGTTCCAGCAAACCCTCCTACGTCGCGATTGGATCGGTAGGTGCAGAGAGCAAGAGACACTGGGGGAGAGCAGAGGCGGGCTAATCTAGTTCGCTCTGATGGGACAAGGAATGCCTCCCTAATAAGTCATCCCCCATAGACTGTTAGACATACAACACCACCTCATCCTATGTAGGACATTCCAGCTTATGGAGACAGTAGGACAAATCCTCCTCCGTCTGCCCATATCTATGTCCCGCAGACACGTGTTGAAAACCCAGATCCTCGGCCTCAACCGCGAGCTGTAAGCTTCACAAATGGAAGTTACTGGACTGAAAGTCATCGAAGTGGTAGGTCTGAGGGCGATCTGAGAAATCAACTGAGTTCGTATCAAAGCCCTCAATACGATTCACAACTTGATTTACGTGATCATCTAAATTCGCAGAGAAGGAATCCAGCTCGAAATGATGATGTTAGTTATACTCAACAAGAGGGAGGTCCTTCCATAGTACGTGATAATGGGAATGCCCCGCCAAACCATGCTCGAGCTTGGAGGGACAATAGCCCATCAAACATGTACGATATGATGAGAGTTGTTGAACAGCGCCCTATAAAACCTAGGGATCAGAGACCAAACCCTCGAGAGGCTAGCTTTGATGGAAGAGAAAATGAAGAGGCTTTTATTTGGAAAAGATAAAGATGATTGCAATTTAGAGGATGAGATCGAGCCTTTCGCTCCAAATATTGCGGCAACCACATATCCGATAGACTTCAGAATGCCACACTTGTCAAAGTTTTATGGAGATGGAGATCCATCAAACCACCTCGGGATGTTTAACACCATGATGATGGCCCACAATGTTGGACTCGATCTAAGGTGCATTTTATTCCCTTCGACTCTGATTGGGCCAACAAGGCAGTGGTTTAAGCAATACAAGAGACATTCTATAAGTTCGTGGAAGAAGTTTTCTTCTGACTTCAAAAAGGCATTCTAGGCTTCTCAAAAAGCTTGGGTTAAGGCTGACTCACTAGCCAATGTAAAGCAGCAACCTGGCAAAACGTTCAAGGTATATCTAAGTAGATTTGCCAATGTCACTGCACGAGCTAGGGATGCCGATGACAGCTCCAAGCTCATGGGAATGAGGACAGGAATCCTCGTTGGGGGTGACCTATGGCAAGAATTACAGAGAAAAGGAGTTAATAGTGTGGACGAGTTCTTGACACAAGCTTAAAGATGGATTAACCTAGAGGAGGAGCGAGCCTCTGTCGCAGGAACCAGCCAGACCCATGTCCAGCCCGTTGGAGCAGTGACGGATGTTGCAGCTACGGCTCAAACTGTTACCCAGAATAACCAAGGGGGATGTAACGACCCAAAATTGCTAATAAGGCTTAAAGGCCTTGATTAGTGTGCCAGGAAGGCATAATTGGTATCTATGTGAATGAATGATTAAATTCATGACTATATGGCATGCATGACTAAATGAGTATATGGATATGATTAGATGCATGATTATGTGATAAGCATGCTTATATGATTATATGAATATATGAGATGCATGACTATGAGTATTAGTATGCATGTAGGCCCTGAATAGGTTATAAGGGTATAATTGTAATTTTGGCCCGTTGAGGGAATAAACATGATTATTTGTGATAAATTGTTGAGACCACATTATTATGTGGATATATTTGCGGTTTGAGACTCAAGACGATCCTCGTGAGCGATTTAGCGAAAAAGTCACAATGGGGATTTATACCCGGCTCGGGGGAGCCTGGGGGGTATTTTAGGGAATTTGGGAAATATATTGGAGACTATTTGATACTCAGGAAAATAATTAGTGATTAGTTAGGTGTCGAGATGTAAGCGGTAATTATTAGGGACACTCGAGGAATTAGCAGGAATTGGGAGTAATGACTAAAATGCCCTTAGGATGATTTAATACTTAGGTTTAAAATGGGAGGGAAAAATAGTCATTTTACTGGTTAAGAAGTTATAAGGGAGTTTTCTGCCTTTATGCACTTAGTGGAATGTGTAGAATGAGATAGAAGCTGAAGGAAAGAAACAAAAGAGAAAGAAGAAAAATAGAAACCCGTCTTCCCTCTCCCTATCGATACATTCTTTTCTTCCTCACCTTGAGGTATTTCGAGGCTGTAACTCAAGGGAAACTCAGGTTGGAGCTTGGGGCTAGGGGCCTTGGTAAAGCTAGAGGGTTTGGCAGAGATTAGCAACTCAATTGAGGTAAGATTTCAAGGTTTTAGTGAGTTTTCTAAATTTTGCTAGAATGGATTTCTAAACTTGAGTTTTGGATGGAACTTAAGAGAATTAAGCTTTGGGGATTGAGGAGCTAAGGACTGGAAGGATACTAGAGGCAACCTAAGTTTGGGCTCTCCATAAAAGGTGAGGATTTCTGGGTTTGGTCATCTTGAATAGCTAGGTAGTTGCTAGTTTTTAGATGAGTTCTTGAATTCTGAGTTCAATGCTTGTTTTCTTTGATTGATGATGCATGTGGTTAGAATTAAGGTTGTTGGGTTATGTGGGGTGAGTTATAGATGATGGTAGGTTCATTTTGGAGTATGGTTGAGGTTTGGAGGAGTTTTGGTGAGTTTTGGTTCAAGGAAAATCGAAGAAGAAAACAGAGGGCATTTTGGCTCTGGAAGTAGCGCTGTAGTGCTAGCCCTTGGGCGCTACAGCGCTAGGCTTGGGTGCTTGGGGTGTTTTGGCTCTGGTTGTAGTGCCATAGCGCCCACTTTAAGGCGCTGTAGCGCTACCCTGTTTCCAGAAAGGGATTTTTTGGTTATTTCTTAGGGTTTTTGCTGGGGGGCTCGGGGTTTAATTCCACCACTCCGTTTGGTGGAATTAGGGCTTCCCGAGTGCTCGGGATCGGTCCCAAGGCTAGGTTTTGGAATTGAAGTTGGTGAAGATTCTAATTTGTGGCTGTAACTAGGTGTACGCTAGGGCTCGGACGAGATCGTGCTTAAAGGTCAATTTCGCTAATCAAAGCTATCAGAATCTAAGGTAAGAAAATGGCACCCTATTAGGTGGTTAAGTTGGGACTAAGTGTTCCTTATAATTGTATACATTACTATATGATTGTGATATGTGATTGTACTAGGACTAAGAGTTCCCTATATTTGTATATAATGTCATGAGGTGGTATTACGCCATGGGGACATATGAAAAATGGCCTAACAGTGTCGAAATCAATATTTGCGCACAGGGTGCGGCTCAGCCACTGGTAGCTGAGGACAACTTATTAATCACTGAGCTCGGTTAAGCTGGTTGGAGTTAGTGGGTGTAACACTGGGGGCGGCCTAAGTGAGCCAAAGACAGTGGGTTAAACGGAGGGTGCGACCTAAGGGCGCCGACCCTGAGTATCATTTTATGGTTGTGATAAAGTCTTGAGTATGAATGTGATTATTGTTGCTAACCTGATGAATATGATATGTTGATTATCTGGATTACAAATTGTTAATTTTTCGTTTGTTATCATTGAATAGGTGAATTTTATGAATTGTTGAATACTTGGTTATACTTGTTTAATATTTGATTATTGATATTGATCATGCTGTGATATTATGTTCTCTTGCTGGGCCTCGACTCACGGGTGCTACGTGGTGCAGGTTAAGGTAAGGGTTGTTGGTTCAGCCATGAGTTGGAGAGCTCAGGGGGCGAGGTGTACATGGTCAGCTATTCGGTCGCCACTGGCAAGGGTTTGTACAGGGACGGAAACCTAAAATGTATATTTTGCCATTAGAGTGGCCATGGTTATTTATAACTTTTGGAATTTTTGTAAACATGTCTTTTAAACCCTGTTTTGGGTTCCATGTACTAAACAATCATTTTATATGAAAATTATCTATTTATGACTAAAACCTTTTAATCTTTGCCTAATTATGACTTTAGGACCACGTTTTCAACTATATGACTTGATTAGCAAGTCTTGCACCTTTATAATCACACCGTGTAATGGTCTTGGCTATCCAGGGTGTTACAACTTGGTATTAGAGCGGTCTAGGTTTAAGGGTTCCTAAAGACTGGCTGGACATGTACACTTTCTGCTGAAGACAAGCTCGACTCAGGATTTCATAATTGAATACATGAGATTATATGCTTAAGTGCTTGAATGGAATATGAATGCATTAGTTTGTGTAAGCAATAGGAAGCATGAGATTCTGAGAGGGCCTGGCCCTTGACTGCTGTGTGATAATATCGAGGCGTGCTGATTAGCATTGCTATTGCATGTGGATGGATATTTGAATAACGGTTTGTATATTGATTATAAGTGGTTAACTTGTTAAATTGAATTTACGTGTTTTATCTGTTTATTGGTATATGGAAAGCATGATGAACATGATTATAGTTAGTGGCAATGAAGTTTTTAATTAATGCATAGTAATGTGGATTGATGTTTGTTATGCTTTATATGTGTATGGCTATTGTGATTGTTTGGAACTGCCCGTGGAATGGTTCTGGATATGAACATCAGGGCTGAGGGGTTTAGTCAGTAATGGCAAGTAAATTCAGACTGTTTGTGCTCGGAATGGTTAAATGGACTTGGTAATGATATTGTAACGACCCAAATTCACTAATAAGGCTTAAGGGCCTTGATTAGTGTGCCAGGAGGGCATGATGGGAATTATGTGTGATTTTTATGATTAAGATGCATGATTATGATTTTAAGCATGTTATATGACTATGTGAATTATGTTATGTGATAATTATGATATGTGAATCGTACCACGTGGGTGCTGTGATACCAATGTGATGCACGTGCCGAGACGGCCCTAGAAAGCTAGATAATGGTAACTGGTGATTTGGTAACCTGCGTAACTGTTAGTAACCATAGAGAGTAACAGGCTTTATTGGGAAAGTGGTAGAATTGTAAAGTTAGGAAAAGGACAAGTAAGCCCTTGAGGTTTAGTTAGTAAGGGATATAAATGGAGGGTTAAACTAGTCTTTTGGCAGGGAATAGATGAGTAAGAGCTGAAGGAAAATACAATACGTATAACACTTGGAGAAAGGGGCTTTATGCTGAATGTTGGAGACCTAGAGGAAGAGCAAAACTAAGATGGAAGGGAGAGGCTGAATTTAGCTTTTGGAAGGAGAATTAAGGAGTGATTGAAGTGATCAAAATCAAGCTTAAGCCAAGAATATTCAGAGGTAAGATTTTGGTTATGGTATATTTAAGTTTCAAGTCTGATTTTTGGTTGATAAGTGTGAATTGAAACAAATTGGTGGCTGGTTTTGTATGAACTCAGAATTGGGTAGTCAAAGGGGAAGGAGGTTTAAAGCTAGAGGTTGGACTCACCACTCAAGGTAAGGTCTCTGTGTAATTATTAGGCTTATTTCTGTTAAGGTTTAGGGAGTTTGGAGTGTGGTTTGTGTTTGGGTTCAAGTTGTTTTTAATTCTCTGGTTTGAGTTACAAAGCATGAAACTCAAGAGTGAATCTTGGGAATAGTTGTGTGAATGGGCTTGGGTATGATGTTTTTAGGTTGCTGTGAGGTTTATTAAGGATCTAGAGTTGGTTTTGGGACTTAGGATGGAGTTTGGGGTGATTTGGAGTGAGTTAGGCTCGGGAAAAGGAAAACCCAGAATTCTGGGCCCGCGAAGGCGTGCCGCGGCGCTGTTCTAGCGTGCCGCGGCACAAGGCCAATTTCAGGACATCAATTTTGGAAATTTTGGCCCTTTGCTCCGGGGGTTCGGGGGATGTCTCCGGGGTATAGTTTTAAGGTTTTGGGGGTTCCGAGAGTGTGGGTTAGGTTCCGGGAAGGTAGTTTTGGATTGGTTAGTGACAAAGAATGTTTTATTTGTGTTGTGATTAGGGCTTTGGAGAGGCTCGGGGTAGAGGACCGTGCTTGCGGCTACGTGGCATCGAAAACCAGTGAATTGAAGGTAAGAAAACCGCACCCGAATGTATGATTGTAATGGGACTAAGTGCTCCCGAGAGTTGTATTGTGTCAATGTTGGTATTATGCCAAGGGACACGTAAAAGCGGTCTAAGAGTACCGTACATGATTTTAGCGCACGGGGCGCGAATTGGCCACTGGGAGCCAGAAACAATAGGATAAAAGAGGGAGCAGCCTGTGAGCGCTAGCCCTGGTTATCGTCTGTGCATTATGTATTATGAGCTGAGATGCTTAGTATATGAAATACTTGACTGATGATGTACTTGAGTTTATGAGATGCTATATGTGTAATTGACTTGTTTGCTAGTTGTTCATGCTCTGTTGTTGCTGTGTTTTCTTGCTGGGCCTTGGCTCACGGGTGCTCGTGGTGCAGGTAAGGGCAAGAGCAAGCTGGACCAAGCCTGAGGTGGAGAGCTCCGAGGTGAAATGTACATAGCCAGCTGTTCGATCACCATGGTCGAGGAGTGTGTCAGGACAGGGATTACCTAACTGCTCGTTTTGCCTTAGTATGGCTGGTTAATGTATTTAAACTTTGTAACTTTTGTAAATGGCTTTTAAACTGTCATTTTTGGGATCCCATGTAAATGAACAATGTTTAGTAATGAAAATGTAACTTTTGAGACCGAAGCACTTTTAACCCTAGTACCTCTACTGTTTTAGTAACACGATTTTACTTTAATGACTTGATTAGCAAGTCTGGCACTTTATAAACACACAGTGTAACGATCTTGGCTATCCAGGGCGTTACAGATATGGTAGGAGTTGTAGATGATAGATAAGGAGTTGGAACCCTCCATCTGCCCCTGACGGTCGCAGCGGATGTTCGCTGGTATGTAAGTAAGCTATGAGGTCTGATAAAGAAGACTAGATGGGTAAAATAGCATGTTTTTGTTTGGTATAGTGTAACAGCAGGGGCACAAGTGTTGGTTGACTTGAAGATACAGACAGACAAAAGTACTATATGAAAGTCTTTAGAGGCATAATTCCCTAGTTTTGAGGAAGGGTTGGAGTGGCCTAGGAATTGATTAGTGGATGAGCATAGCTAATTCAATCCTTGGTTACATAAAGATGATAGGTTGTGACAAAGCGGTTGTGTCAAGTAGTTGTGGCAAAAGAATGCACAAAAATGGTACCACAGTCGTGGTCGAAGCCTCGGGGACTAGTAAGTTTATGAATATGGTTTAAAATGGTAAGACAACAACAGAGTATGTCAACAAGTTTGGTGAGTTAGTCAAACCACTTTGGAAGTTGACACAAGCGGATGTAACCTGAAATGATGACTCATTTAAGGATTAAACTCTGGAATGATCCAGAGCATCAGGGCCGCTCTGGTGCATGAGGTTTTCATCGGTGCCTGGGCAGCAGCGACGGCCATGGTATCTGGGATATAAGGAATGAAGTATGGAGCGTGAGTGTTGAAGGGCAAGAAATACGGATGATGGTGCTCCCATTGGTGGAACTCGGTCATGGAAAATACTTAGTAATTGGAATAAAAGAACTTCTGATAGTTCTCGGTCTTTGGGTTTTGACAGAAACGGGTATAGTTTACAAGATAGTCATCAGGACGGTGATGAGGCTTAGTGAAGATTAATCAGTATGCACAAGATGCAGGAGATGCCAACTGGAAAGATACCAGACAAGGACACGTTATCTGCATGGGATGATTCAGTACATTAGGGCTTAGTAGGGATTGCCCAGGATTAGAGGATGGAAAATTGGAATGCCTTGTTACACTCGAAGCCCGAGGCTAGTTCCTTGGAGGTGATCGGTTGACTTGATAATCCTTGTTTTTTTTTTGTTACATAATGGGCTGAAAGAGTTTGGTGTGATGTACACCCCAGGAAGGATTTCTATATATAGTATATGCCTCAAGGGTTTTATACGAGGGGTTTGAGATATTAATGCTTGTTGGGGATGAATCAGAAACTTTTTAAAGAAGAATTATAATACAGGTGGTAAAGGGGTTCACAGTGAAAGTAATTGAGCCTGCCATATGAGAGCCTTGTTATAAACCTGGGTGAGAGTTAATTTGTTAAGAGATAGCCATGGACTGAGAGGGACATCACTCGAAGTATATAAGTTGGATTGAATGGAGACTAAAGTGATCAGTAGGAATTCAGATGGGTATGTAAGGAGTTGTGGAGTACGCTTCAAGAGTCAGCTATGAATAGATTCAATATCAGGGACAGTGTGAAGAATGGTATTAGGTTGGCGGAAAGAATTACTAGTTCAACAAGGGGAGTATTTGGTTTAGGGATGGATTAGACAGAGCGTCGTACTGTAGAATTCATTGTTATCATCTGTTAAGGATGAAGAGTTTAAATGCCCGATTACAAGACAGGATAATGTCTTCAGGAATTGATCTTTGATCTGGTTATTACCAGCTGAGGATCAAGGAAAATGACATTTCAGGAATTATCACTTTTACCAAGTGGGGTGTGATGGATTACCAATAGAGATTCTTTACTGACTTAAGCTTCGAGAACACAGGTAAGTTTAACAAGTAGAGAGTACATGAAAGATATGAATAAGGCACATCTAGGTTCGTCAAGGATGCATTGAACTACTCTCCAGCTAGAAGCCACAGGGAGATTACTGAAGAACTTCTGAAGGATAAGAAGCACAACGAGACTAGTGAATATGTCATCTACTACATAAGTATCTTTGGAGGACGTCCACATCATAGATTAGAACAACAAAAGAATCCAAGGGTAAACTGAATGGACAACTTTGTGTCAGATTTTTGAAAGGCGGAATAAGGATTGGTTTACACCTCGTGATATAGAATTCCATGTGTAGCGAATGGTTACAAAAGAGTAGTGAGAAGGGACTTGACTTTGTTTTTAAAACATGAAATTATAAGCGAGACATCAAGTTTGAGATGCGCCCAGATATAGACTGAAGAGATGGTGGTTTGAGCCTTGCGATAGGTGAAAGAATGGAAACATGGTCGGTGTACAGAGAATACTCAGTTGATAGTGATGGTAGAGCGTAAGAGATTTGAGCGCTTGGTTGTTTGTAAAGGAATAATCCTGAGATCAGGGTCCAGTGAGACTTACTGGGAAAAATTAATTTGGAAGTCAATCTCTTATGGGGGATTGGTATGGTGCCAGTGATGGGTTGTGGATAGGTATATGTCTCGATGGGCAATGAAATTCAGGAAGAGGATTTTACGAGAATGGTTAAGAAACCTACCATTGTGATCTGAGTTAAGAAATAAAGATTGGGTGAGTGATCCGATGGAACTCGATGTTAAGGTGAAGATCCTAAAGGTAACAAGGTATAGTAGTGGATCATTAGTGTGGACCATGTTGGACTATAAGTAAGGTAATTAGACGTGAAAGGTTATAACTCGACAGATTGAGTTAATACAGTTTGATTCGTATGAATGAGTGACATGGTGTGACAATTGATGATAACGGTTGAGACTCTTTAATTCTCTAGGTTCTGGAAAGAAATTAGAGAACGAAGGGGATAGGATTGGATCTTAGAATTGGTGGCTGTCTACGGACAAAATTACAATCTAAAGGATTGATGGCTATTTTATGAATGTGTAAGTGTTTGGGATATTAAGAAAATTATAGTGCTTTGGTGAGCAGCCACAATGATGAATGCTCGCTTGCGGCTGAGGTGACACAACATAAGAAATGGTAAAATAAGAGGCATGTGGTGCTGATTCTAAGTAAGAAAATGAAAGACAACGAGTATTATGGTTCAGTATTGGTTCGGGGGAAAACCAATGAAGTAATGAGAATTATAAGGGCAAGAGCGTCTGCTTGTCTGAAATGAAAAAAGGGTTCGCAAAAATCAAGTGTCGGAACACAAAATTCTAGAGCGAGAGACTTGTAAGTCCCCAAGCAGTGTAGGCAAGAAAGAGTATGATGGTATGAGGAAGAAAAAGGGAGTTCGATTCCTGGTTTAACAAGAACTCTGAGACCGAACCAAGAATGAGGCTAGGGGCCTACAAGTTTGTCTTACCCCGGTGTGGGTAATGGCTTATGGGTTTTATTGGTGTCAATAACAAGACGGAAAATGATCGCTGATGGGTTGAGTAGACTCCACGATTCAGCAGAGTTTTTGAAGCGAGAAAAGGTTAATGAGATTACAGTTATAAGATAAGGTCATATGGAACAAGAGTGTCACTCTCGTAAGAGTGTTACTGCGGGATCAAAGGTAAAGAATTGGACTCTGCGGGATCGAGGACGAAATTGTTATAAGGAGGGGATAGTTTTAACGACCCAAAATTGCTAATAAGGCTTAAGGGCCTTGACTAGTGTGCCAGGAGGGCATAATTGGTATCTATGTGAATGAATGATTAAATGCATGACTATATGGCATGCATGACTAAATGAGTTTATGGATATGATTAGATGCATGATTATGTGATAAGCATGCTTATATGATTATATGAATATATGAGATGCATGACTATGAGTATTAGTATGCATGTAGGCCCTGATTAGGTTATAAGGGTATACTTGTAATTTTGGCCCGTTGAGGGCACAAACATTATTATTTGTGATAAATTGTTGAGACCATATTATTATGTGGATATATTTGTGGTTTGAGACTCAAGGTGATCCTCGTGAGCGATTTAGCGAAAAAGTCACATTGGGAGTTTATACCCGGCTCGGGGGAGCCTGGGGGGTATTTTAGGGAATTTGGGAAATATATTGGAGACTATTTTATACTGAGGAAAATAATTGGTGATTAGTTAGGTGTTGGGATGTAAGCGGTAATTATTAGGGACACTCAAGGAATTAGCGGGAATTGGGAGTAATGATTGAAATGCCCTTAGGATGATTTAATACTTAGGTTTAAAATGGGAGGGCAAAATAGTCATTTTTCTGGTTAAGAGGTGATAAAGGTGTTTTCTGCCTTTATGCACTTAGTGGAATGTGTAGAATGAGATAGAAGCTGAAGGAAAGAAACAAAACAGAAAGAACAAAAATAGAAACTCTTCTTCCCTCTCCCTATCGATACATTGTTCTCTTCCTCACCTTGAGGATTTTTGAGGCTGTAACTCAGGGGAAACTCAAGTTGGAGCTTGGGGCTAGGGGCCTTGGTGAAGCTAGAGGATGTGGCAGAGATTAGCTACTCAATTGAGGTAAGATTTCAAGGTTTTAGTGAGTTTTCTGAATTTTACTATAATGGATTTCTAAACTTGAGTTTTGGATGGAACTTAAGAGAATTAAGCTTTGGGGATTGAGGAGCTAAGGACGGGAAGGATACTAGAGGAAACTTAAGTTTGGGCTCTCCATAAAAGGTGAGGATTTCTGGGTTTGGTCATCTTTAATTGCTAGGTAGTTGCTGGTTTTCAGATGAGTTCTTGAATTCTGAGTTCAATGCTTATTTTCTTTGATTGATGATGCATGTGGTTAGAATTGAGGTTAATGGTTTATGTGGGGTGAGTTATAGATGATGGTAGGTTCATTTTGGAGTATGGTTGAGGTTTGGAGGAGTTTTGGTGAGTTTTGGTTCAAGGAAAATCGAAGAAGAAAACAGAGGGCATTTTGGCTCTGGAAGTAGCGCTGTAGTGCTAGCCCTTGGGCGCTATAGCGCTAGGCTTGGGTGCTTGGGGCGTTTTTGTTAGTTTTTATAGATTAAATCAGAGATTATACGCAGCGGAACAACAATCAAACTGTTAATTTAATCCCACACGATTTCTTGATCTACTTTTTCACATGCATATATATATTGAATCAAAGACATGAATAGAAAATTACCTCAGGTCATTCCTTGCTGCTATCTTTTTGTATGGAAAAATCTTGAGATCTCACACCAAGATCTTCCAAAATGTTCTCGGCACACAAAGAACGAGTGTGGGCTCGATATATAAAATAATAGGCAAAATCTATTTATCAGATGTTCTCAACACATGAGATCTGATAAAATTTGGACCTAGGTTTTGTGAAGAACAGTGACTTTTGTTTGTATCACTTTTCTCTTTCTCTGAGAGAGATTTCAAGATATTTTTCTATCCCTGAAAAGTTACGTTCTGAAAAACTGATATCCTATATTTAATATATCCAATATATTAAAAATAAAATATTAGTTATTTTAAACAATTTTGAAAATAACTAATCAGTTATCAGATTTTGTTTAAATAATAATATTTTAATCATATTACAATATCTCATTATTTATTTAATATTTCAATAACTAAAATTTTGGAACCAAGAAACAGCTTAGAGTCTCTTATTCGTGTAGCACAGTGACTGTGCACTGTGCTACACATGTACCACATGCCAGGGATGGCATGTGATTTTTCCCAATTTTTTTTATTATTTAAATACCACAATTCCCAAACATAAATTAATTCAAAATTAATTATATTTTTGTTAAATCAAATAATTAATTAATTCTCAATTAATTAATTACACATAATTATACAATAATTATGTTTGATGCATAGAAAAATATTTTTCTTATCAAATAAGTCATTTTGCCCATTTTTGTATTTACCTTTGTCAGTGTTTGTTTGAGCCATTTCGGGAACCATGGACCTATAACATTAAGCTCCAATAAATTGAAACTAAATAATTAAACTCTTTAATTATAATAGTTAATTTATTAATTCTGATATTTCTCCACTATAAATTCACAATTGCACTCTTTATGTTATAGAAATACTTTTACAGAAATCTTATCTTAAGTCGTCCATTGATATAACCATCTTATAATAGTTCAACCCTCTAATTAATTAGTTCATAAATTATAATGGAAGAATTACCATTTTACCTTTGTAATTTACTTATTATTTGATGGACCCAAAACGGGTATGTTTTAAATATTTATACTCGCAAGCGCACGAATCGTATTTATAGAATAGTTTTCGTGTAAGCACGAGGTCGAACCCAAAGGAGTTGTCTAAAATAAAAAAGAAAACTATTTTAAATCAAAAGTAATAAATTATAACCTAGTTCCAAAGATTGATGAGAACTTTTGACAAGAAAATAAACTAAAAAATAATAATAAAAATATTAAAGACAATATATAAATATAAATTAATAATAGAAATCAAGATAGTAAAGTAAAATTATCAAGGATTAGAATCCACAAAATATAAGTTCAACAATATTTATAAGTATATTGATTCCCAAGTTTTAGTGATAGTTAAAATAATTCAAACTACCATTTTCCAAAGAGATTTATAATTTGAAACACAAATTACTTCTAAAAAGACAAGATTTTTCTTCACTTTTCAAAATTATAATTTCAAAGAATTTAGTATAAATCAATCTAATGAAATAACAAATAAATCAATGAACATTATTTATAAGGAAAAACATAATATTTTTGTTCTAAGCATGGATGTGTACAATTTAATGACACATCTTACACAAAGAATATTATGTATTTGCACTAATGAAGAACAAAGTTTAAATATGTGCTAACAATCCAAAATACATGATATTTAAGATGAAAGAAAATATTTGAAGAAGAAAATCCATAAACTTTATTGCACAAAATGGGAAATCAACATACAAAATAAATACTATCTAGTTACAAATTGTTTCATCATCACCTTAATAATCTTAAAAAGATTAGAAACACATAACTAGAATAGCAAATACAAACTAAAAATTACAAACATAAATAGGAAAATTTAGAGGAGAAACCCCCAAATTTTTCCTCTAAAAATACATAGAAAAAAATAAAAAGAAGAAGAGGATGAAGAGAATTGAGAGGTTTTGAATGTGTAGAAACTTTGTGTAGAGTAACCTCCTCTCCTAAAAATATGACACCATAAATGGTCTTCAAAACTCCATATTTATAGCCAAAACTAGGGAATTAAAATAATCAATTTAAAATAATTAAATTGATTAAATTAATTAAATTAATTATAATATGGAAAATAGGGGTAAAATATAGGGTATAATTATGATGTTTTGGGGTCAAATATGTAGAAAGTGTGGTAAAAATTGGCATTTTTGTCATAGGAGACAAATAGTACAAAAGCATTTTTTGTTGGGCTCAAGACACATTTTTTCTTTTGCTTTGGATGGGCTGGCAGCAGGCTTTGGATGGGCTTGTGATGCCAGGCGTTGAGACTAGGTGATAGCCGAATGATGGTGAGGCAGGGAGTGCTTCGGTGTGGTGAGGCTGATACGTGGAGCTGCTGGAGTATATAAACAAATTTCCCTTAAATGCTCATGGTCACGTGGAGCTGCTGGAGGAATGAAATGCTCAACATGGCTGATGGAGGAGTTGTTGGGCTTGGGCCCAAATGAGGCTAAATGCCAACTTTTCCTTATCTTTTATTTCTTTTTAAAATTACCATTTTTCTTGCTTTCAAGAGCTAAAAAACCACATCATTCCTATAAAATAAATATAAATTAAGTCATGATAAAATATTTTCACTTATAAAATAAATCATATTAATTTATTGAAAATATTAATTAAAACTCAATTTAATTTAACATTTAGTTTCAATAAAACACATTTTTACCTCAAATTAAACAACAATAATTCAATTAATTAACTATAACAATTTACAACAAAATAACTATAAAAACACACAAAAATCTATAAAATTAAAATAAACCTAATAAATTCAAAATTACTCAAAAACTTAATAACTCAATTAAAAACTCAAGAATTAAGCAACAATTTGCACATAAAAAGTAGTAAAATAACTCGATTTTGTAGAGTTATCATTATTCCTTATGTATCATTAATTCACTAGTGAATAATTAATCTATAATCTAATTATAGATTTGAGCTCAAAATCATTCAGTTCCAGAATTAACCCTTAAGGTAACTAATATACGATCCATTAGGAAAGATTAGATTCCGTATTGTTGATACATGTTCCCAGCCATCCATGATATTAAATCTCCCAAACAAAAGTCATTAGCCTCATTCTTTGAAGAGACCTTAACGAATGAATCAAAAGATTTAATAAACATGAACAGGAGTTCATGAACACTCATGATTTAGGTTGATCTATAAATGATCATCAGTTATGATATGAATTACAAGCCTTTATTGTTAAATGGTTTTTGGATAAAGACTTTTATTCATATAGGTCCATGTCATATATAATCATATTATATAAAGCACATTTACCAAGATGTCTTACCACATCAATAATCCGAATCTAGATTATTTGTATCATTATGATACTCAGTAAACCGTACTTACAACTTCAATTAAAGAATTCCATAACTTTAATTTGTTGTTGTTGACTATTTTTATTCATTCATGTTATATTAATTCTCTCGTACTAATACAAGATCACATCCTCAATAATGAATATGGAATTTTTCTAATATTTACAAAATTATTCAAAAAATAATTTAATAATCTAAATATAACAATAATAATAAACCATTGTATTTATTTATTCACAAAAATACAAATATATTTTACATGCTTTTAGGACACACTCCTAACAATCTCCCACTTGTAATTAAAGTAAGTAAGGTATTTCTCTCAATCCCATATTACATACATGACCCTCGAATTGCTTTGCAAGAAGCATCTTCATAAACAGGTCTGTCAAAATGTGTTCTGATACGACTTCAGAATGGACACATCTCCTCTATGTACGATTTCTCTGACTAAGTGGTATTTGCGCTCTATATGTTTTCCCCTCTTATGGCTTCTTGGTTCTTTAGAATTAGCCATTGCTCCACTGTTGTCACAGTAAAGAACAAGTGGTTTCTCCACTTCTGGAACAACTTTCAAATCACAGTATAACTTTTTGAGCCAAACTGCTTCTTTAGCTACTTCACAAGCTGCTATGTATTCGGCTTCCATGGTGGAGTCTACAATGCTGGTTTGCTTAATGCTTCTCCAGACTAATGCTCTTCCTCCAACAATAAACACTGATCATCCAGAAGTCGATTTCCGACTATCTTTGTCTGATTGAAAATCAGAATTAGTGTAACCAGTGGGGTTCAAGTCTCCACCTGAATATACAAGCATATAATCTCTAGTATTTCTAAGATACTTGAGAATATTCTTCACTGCAATCCAATGACTCAATCCAGGATTGGATTAACAATGGTTGACTATCCCTACTGCATAGCAAATGTCATGTCTTGTACACACATGGCGTACATCAGACTGCCTACTGCTGAGGCATAGGGATACTGTCTCATGTCTTCTTTTTCCTGAGGTGTTTTGGGACACTGCTCCTTGGAAAGGAATACTCCAGAACGGGTTGGCATATCACCCTTTTTGAAGTTTTGCATATTAAAGCGTTCTAGCACCTTATCAGTATAAGGTACTTGAGACAATGCCTAAGTATTTGTTCTGTCTATCTCTAAGAATCTTAATGCCCAAAACATACTTGGCGTCTCCCAAATCTTACATTTGGAATTGTTCAGCTAACTAGTTCTTTACCCTTGATAATGATGTTACGTCATTTCCAATCAGTAATATATCATCAACGTAAAGAATGAGGAATACTACTATACCATCTTTGATTTGTATATAGACATAAGGTTCGTCAACATTTTGTTCAACAACCAAATGTTTTACTTGTGTCATCAAATCTAAGATTCCAAGATCTAAAAGCTTGTTTGAGTCCATGAATGGACCTAAGAAGCTTGCAAACATTTTGCTCTTGACCTTTTAATTCGAACCCTTCTGGTTGAGACATGTAAATGGTTTCGTCAAGGGAGCCATTCAGAAAAGCTGTTTTGACATCCATTTTCCAAATCGCGTAATCCATGCACGCAGCTATGGACAAGAGTATACAAATGGATTTTTAGCATGGCTAATGGAGAAAAGGTTTCTTCATAGTCTACCCCTTCTTACAGGATGTAACCTTTGGCTACAAGCCTTGCTTTGAAAGTCTCTACTTTCCCATCTGCTCCTCTTTTCTTCTTGAATGTCCACTTGCAGCCAATGGGTTTGATATTCTCATGTGGATCTTCAAGAACCCAGAGAGAATTGGAACACATCGATTCCATTTCTTGGTTCATGGCTTCTTCAAATGTCAATGGATCGTATTTGTTTGTGTCAAACACAAGCATTTGAACTTCGAGTTCACAGTACGTGGGTTACTTACTAACCCTCCCACTACGATGAAGTTCTCTACTATTCTGACTAGAACTAGTAGTTTCCTCTTGCCGTTTTTCATTGGTTATTGCTGGTGACTTTGCAACTTCATTTGAGACCATCTCCTCCAGTACAACCTTACTGCGAGGTTTGTGGTTATTAACATAGTCATATTCAAGAAAAGTTTCATTTGTCAATATAAATGTTTTATTTTCTTTTGGACTATAGAAAAATCTACCTCTAGTCTCTTTGGAATATCCCACAAACATGCACACTTTCAGAACGTGATTCGAACTTCCCGGTCTTTCCTTTAAGCACATGTGCAGGACACCCCCAAATTCAAAAATAGTGTAAACTAGGTTTACAACCACTTTATAATTCTATGGGTGTCTTTTGGATAGACTTAGATGGAACAATATTCAATATGTATAGACCACATTGAATCGCATAGCCCCAGAATGACAACGGTAATGATGAGAAACTCATCATTTATCTAACCATATCTAATAACGTTCTGTTCCGTTTTTCTGAAACACCATTTCACTGTGGCTTTTTTGATGCAGTGAGTTGGAATTGAATGCCATGCTCATGCAAATGGTCCTTGAATTCACAATCCAAGTACTCTTCTCCTTGATCAGATCGAAGAGCTTTTAGTGATTTACCTTATTGCTTTTCAACCTCTGCTTGAAATTCTTTGAACTTTCCAAAAGTTTCAGATTTTCTTTGCATCAAGTATAGGTAATCATATCTTGAATAATTGTCAATGAAAGTGGCGAAATATTCATAACCTCCTCTTGCTTGTACAGTAAGTGGACTGCAAACATCCGTATGTACTAGCTGAAGTGGTTCTTTGGCTCTTGAACCTTTAGCAGAGAAAGGTCTCTTGGTCATTTTGTCTTCTAGACAGGATTCACAAATAGGGAGAGATCCAATAGATAGTTGTTGACGGTGAAATCTCGTCAACGAAATTAGATCGGAAAACTCAAAGGTAAGTCAGGTGATGTTTATATAAGAACTGAGAATAAACTTTAAGGAAAAGTAAACACAGGTAAATGATGGAGCAAGTCTTGGTATATTTCTCAATAGCCTCTGCTTACAATGAATTTTCCAACCCCCTCCCATGTGGGAGATGGGTCCTTTTTATAGTAGGCTCTGATGGCCTGGGATACATGGTGGTCCAGGAGACCAAGTGGTACATAAGTACTCTGGCAGGATAGTGGCTTCAGAGGTTGGGGTTGTACATCCAGCACTGGAGCAGGTGTCAGGAGAATGCCTCCACTACTTGTCTGTACCCATGTCTGATGAGTGGTGGCAGGCGTAGTGGCACAGGAGGTAGCAGTGTCGGCTCTGACCTATGGCCGTAGACGTACGGACCATGACTCTGGTCCCAGCAGTCCCATTGGCACTGGTATCTGTACTTAGTACTTGGTCGTACAAATATGTCTCATTCGACTCGCACGGGATCCCCTGAACAGAGGGATCTCGAGGTGTAAGGAATGGGACCCTTGGTGAGTATAATGGTCGTACAAATATGTCTCATTCGACTCGCACGGGATCCCCTGAACAGAGGGATCTCGAGGTGTAAGGAATGGGACCCTTGGTGAGTATAATGGTCGTGGCGTGAGGTGGGGGTCTCAGGTCCTTGACATGAGATGCCTGAAACACCCCGAGGTCACCCATGAGCATAGGCCATAGGCATGTGGCCTTGAAGGATGTCTAAGGATATGTGGCGAAAGGCCTTCCTTGCGACCCCCTTGGTGGGGCGGCTCTTTTGATGCATGGCTTCACTCGCGTGGCCACCAGGTGGCATGGCTTTTACTCCCTCGTGAGAGCCCCTTGGAAGGCCTATTGACGACGCAGCTCCCTAGCTGCTGATGAGGCCCTCCCCCTCGTGGCTATGTGATGGTGTGACTCGCTCGGGGCACGGGGCCGAACGTCTGCTGAGGTGCGAGGCTACGAGGCCATGGGCGCGACGCCGAGGATGTTCCAGCGAGGCCATGCGGGCGCGGCGCCGAGGATGTTCTAGCGAGGCCACTGGTGCGACGCCGAGGACGCTCCAGCGAGGCCATGCGGGCGCGGAGCTGAGGGCGCTCCAGCGAGGCCACGGGCGCGACGCCGAGGGCGCTTCAGCGAGGCCATGTGAGTGCGACGCTGAGGGTGCTCCAGCGAGGCCATGGGCGCGACGCCGAGGGCGCTTCAGCGAGGCCATGTGGGTGCGACGCCGAGGGCGCTCCAGCGAGGCCATGGGCGCGATGCCGAGGGCGCTTCAGCGAGGCCATGTGGGCGCGGAGCCGATGGCGCTCCAGCGAGGCCATGGGCGCGATGCCGAGGGCGCTTCAGCGAGGCCATGTGGGTGCGACGCCGAGGACGCTCCAACGAGGCCATGGGCGCGACGCCGAGGGCGCTTCAGCGAGGCCATGTCGGTGCGACGCCGAGGGCGCTCCAGCGAGGCCACGGGCGCGACGCCGAGGACACTCTAGCGAGGCCATGGGCGCGACGCCGAGGACACTCCAGCGAGGCCATGGGGGCTTGGACGCGAGCCCATGGGCGCTGGGGCGTGCGCCTTTGTGCGCGAGATCACCTTGCACGGCATGGTTCTAGGCCTGCGAGGCCGTTGCGAGATGGTGACGGCTCGATTGCCTCGTGGCTTAAGCATGCACTTGGGCCTTCGAGGGACCTCAGCGCATGTCCTAGTTCTTTTATGGGCGTGGAATATCGAATGTCTACAATGGTTCACTAAGGGATGCTTCCCTTGGGACAATCTCTCAGTTTCACAAGACTTATAGGTCTGAGCCTGATAATGTGACTAAGTGACCTTTAGCCTTGTATTTTCACCATGTACTAGGGATTTTTTTTCTTGGTGGATTTTTGGCATCCACACTTGCCCCCCAGTCTATAGGGAGGCCTTTAGGCGTTCTTGTAGACTCTTCCGTTCCTTTTTATTATTCTCTTATTCTTCTTCTTTTTTTTTTTTTTTTTATATTTATCATGTTCGAGGTCCTTTGGAACCCACGCGAAAAGGGGTTTGGTAGGTCCCTCTGTGGTGCGCCTTGGTTGCACCTATAAGGATATATTGACCCCTTGGGTTCTAGTTATCCTTTTATATATCTTCGCACGCGCTTATTATATCTTGCGAGAAGCGTCCTTCTCGTCATTAGGCATAGTACTATTTTTGCAAGCATCTTCTTTGAGACCCTTTTTGGAAGCATCTACTTTGAGACCCTTTTGGATAGCGTCTACTTTTGAGACCCCTTTTGGAGGCATCTACTTTGGAGACCCTTTATGGAGGTGTCTACTTTGGAGACCCTTTTTGGAGGTGTCTACTTTGGAGACCCCTTTTGGTGGCGTCTACTTTGGAGTCCCTTTTTGGAGGCGTCTATTTTGGAGACCCTTTTTGGAGGCGTCTACTTTGGAGACCCTTTTTGGAGGCGTCTACTTTGGAGACCCTTTTTGGAGGTGTCTGCTTTGGAGACCCTTTTTGGAGGTGTCTACTTTGGAGGTGGTTTCCCCTCAGGTGGGGACTTTCACGGCTAGAGGGTCTTCGTTCGATCTCCAACTTGGCCAGCGACCCCTCTAGCACGATGCCCCCCTTCTATATGGAATCCCCAGACATATTGGGAGTATGGCCACTGGAGGAAGGTTCGCTTTCTTCAACCTGGAAGTTCTTATGGCCCTCTTCCACACGTATGTACCTCTGTGCTCTCTCGAAGAAGTCGTCCAAATCTGAAACTTCCCTTTTGAGCATGTTACTCCATAACTTGCTTCCTGGACGAACTCCGGCTGTAATAGCCATCTTGAGCTCCGCTTTGTTTAAATCTCCCACCTTTGTTGCTTCTATATTGAACCTATGGATGTAGTCCCTAAAACTTTCATTTTCGCCTTGTTTTATGTTAGCGAGGTTGGTAGTCGGCATGACGTAGTCACAGGCTGCATGGTGCTGCTGAAGGAATTCATTAGAGAGTTGCTGCCATGATTTGATTGTTCCTGGCCTTAACCTCTTGAACCACTTGTACGCCACTCCTTTAAGCGTAACGATGAAGCAATGACACTTTGCCCTATTGTTGACCCCTCTTAACCTCATCAAGTTATTGAAGGAGTCTAAGTGATATTTTGGGTCTGTAGTTCCCTCGTACGGAGTCATGCGAGGCTCTCTGAAGCCAATGGGCATTTGTTCAACCTGAATCTCCCTTGTGAAGGGTGAATCACGGTCGAATTCTCCGTCATCCATGCGCCCCCCAAGTGCTGTGGTGATCTTGCCCCGAGGGCTTCGCATTTTGGTGCCTAGCCCCCTCCACTTTTTGCATAAGGAGTCTTGCGGGGTCTTGGGCTGATCCCTTGCCTTGGTTGTGTCCCTCGGTGGAACCGCGGGGGGTACGTCTCTTACTTCTGACCTCTCCCCATGGAGCTCTTTTCTTAGGCCAGGGGGTGCCTCTTTTGAGGGGACTTCGACCTCGTTCTTACGACCATCACCTTCCCTCCGCCTTTGCTCCTAGGGACCTTTTGTTGGCCTAGGTCCCCCCTGATACTTTGTCTGGGGGGTTTTACTGGCGGAAATTTGGGTTCCCCCATCATCTACGGGGACAGTACTTTCCCCTTTTTCATGCTCCTTCCCTTTACGCATAGGCGGGGGTGTGCTTGACTTTCCTCGCAGTAGGTCGTTTAAAACCTCTTGCATGTTCTCTATCTGGGTTTCTAGCCTTCGAGTCTTTTTATGTAACTCTTGAATCTTATCCCTGTAGAGGCGAGTCCTTGAGCTTGAACTTACCGAGCGTACCCCGGGACTCTTGTTTGGCCCGTGCGCTGATGGACCTGGGTCTTGGTGGCCTGAACGTGGTGTTACCGGGGGTTGGTGAAGTGAATGCACTGGCGGCTCCAAATGACCTCCGTCGGGCCGGATGGTCGGGGATGATGCTTCCTTCTCCTCCCTTGGGGGAAGGGACTCCTCCGGTCTGCCTCCATGTTTGGGCTGAGGGGGGTCTTTCTGGGCAGCCCTCCGCTCCACTTCATCTCGGAGAACCTCGTCATCTTGTATTTGCCATAGGGGTTTTGAACGTCTTAGCATATTTCTTTGCTGGAAATGATGGAAGAACGCTGGCTTGATGCTTGTTCTTCCCACAGACGGCGCCAAACTGTTGACGGTGAAATCTCGTCAACGAAATTAGATCGGAAAACTCAAAGGTAAGTCAGGTGATGTTTATATAAGAGCTGAGAATAAACTTTAAGGAAAAGTAAACACAGGTAAATGATGGAGCAAGTCTTGGTATATTTCTCAATAGCCTCTGCTTACAATGAATTTTCCAACCCCCTCCCATCTGAGAGAAGGGTCCTTTTTATAGTAGGCTCTGATGGCCTGGGATACATGGTGGTCCAGGAGACCAAGTGGTACATAAGTACTCTGGCAGGATAGTGGCTTCAGAGGTTGGGGTTGTACATCCAGCACTGGAGCAGGTGTCAGGAGAATGCCTCCACTACTTGTCTGTACCCATGTCTGATGAGTGGTGGCAGGCGTAGTGGCGCAGGAGGTAGCAGTGTCGGCCTGACCTATGGCCGTAGATGTACGGACCATGACTCTGGTCCCAGCAGTCCCACTGGCACTGGTATCTATACTTAGTACTTGGTCGTACAAATATGTCTCATTCGACTCGCACGGGATCCCCTGAACAGAGGGATCTCGAGGTGTAAGGAATGGGACCCTTGGTGAGTATAATGGTCGTACAAATATGTCTCATTCGACTCGCACGGGATCCCCTGAACAGAGGGATCTCGAGGTGTAAGGAATGGGACCCTTGGTGAGTATAATGGTCGTGGCGTGAGGTGGGGGTCTAAGGTCCTTGACATGAGATGCCTAAAACACCCCGAGGTCACCCATGAGCATAGGCCATAGGCATGTGGCCTTGACGGATGTCTAAGGATATGTGGCGAAAGGCCTTCCTTGCGACCCCCTTGGTGGGGCGGCTCTTTTGATGCATGGCTTCACTCGCGTGGCCACCAGGTGGCGTGGCTTTTACTCCCTCGTGAGAGCCCCTTGGAAGGCCTATTGACGACGCAGCTCCCAAGCTGCTGATGAGGCCCTCCCCCTCGTGGCTATGTGATGGTGTGACTCGCTCGGGGCACGGGGCCGAACGTCTGCTGAGGTGCGAGGCTACGAGGCCATGGGCGCGACGCCGAGGATGTTCCAGCGAGGCCATGCGGGCGCGGTGCCGAGGATGTTCTAGCGAGGCCACAGGTGCGACGCCGAGGACGCTCCAGCGAGGCCATGCGGGCGCGGAGCCGAGAGCGCTCCAGCGAGGCCACGGGCACGACGCCGAGGGCGCTTCAGCGAGGCCATGTGGGTGCGATGCCGAGGGTGCTCCAGCGAGGCCATGGGCGCGACGCCGAGGGCGCTTCAGCGAGGCCATGTGGGTGCGACACCGAGGGCGCTCCAGCGAGGCCATGGGCGCGACGCCGAGGGCGCTTCAGCGAGGCCATGTGGGCGCGGAGCCGATGGCGCTCCAGCGAGGCCACGGGCGCGACGCCGAGGGCGCTTCAGCGAGGCCATGTGGGTGTGACGCTGAGGGCGCTCCAGCGAGGCCATGGGCGCGACGCCGAGGGCGCTTCAGCGAGGCCATGTGGGTGCGACGCCGAGGGCGCTCCAGCGAGGCCACGGGCGGGACGCCGAGGACACTCCAGCGAGGCCATGAGCGCGACGCCGAGGACACTCCAGCGAAGCCATGGGGGCTTGGACGCGAGCCCATGGGCGCTGGGGCGTGCGCCTGTGTGCGCGAGATCACCCTGCACGGCATGGTTCTAGGCCTGCGAGGCCGTTGCGAGATGGTGACGGCTCGATTGCCTCGTGGCTTAAGCATGCACTTGGGCCTTCGAGGGACCTCAGCGCATGTCCTAGTTCTTTTATGGGCGTGGAATATCGAATGTCTACAATGGCTCACTAAGGGATGCTTCCCTTGGGACAATCTCTCAGTTTCACAAGACTTATAGGTCTGAGCCTGATAATGTGACTAAGTGACCTTTAGCCTTGTATTTTCACCATGTACTAGGGATTTTTTTTCTTGGTGGATTTTTGGCATCCACAATAGTCATCTTAAAGGACTATCCTTTACAAGCCTATTTATTCTATCTAGACCAATATGGCCCAACCTTAAGTTCCACAGCTTTGTTTCACTATCAGAATCAGTTTAATAGATCTAGGATTAGCTGTTTTAAATAATTCAAAATTATAAAAATTTGTCATTCATCATAACTATGTAAACTTTGTTTATCCCAAAGCATTTGCATAACAAGTAAATAAATAATAACTACTTTATTGATAAAGAAATAAATGTTATGAAAAAATAGAAATAAGTTTCTAAACATTAATAATCAAAATTACTAATCATAAACTAAATTTCTAGACTGTAGTTTTCTTTGTTTAAAGAAATCTTTAATTTCTAAAACAAAATAAAGAAATTTAAATTGTTCAACTAACAATAAAATTACTAAATAAAATCTACTCTCCAACTTCTCCAGCTCTTGACTCGCTATCAAAATCCTCATCAGTTTCTTCCTCCTTTTCAGGGTTCTGATTCTGCGAAAGGAAAAACAAAAGAAAAATAGATTAATGGAATATATTTTTGAATCTACTATCCAAAAATTTGAATCTAATATTCATCGTATTTGAATCTACTATTCAAAGTTGAAAAAATATATGTAAATCTTATTTACCTTTTTCGTTTGATATAAACGATGACACTCAGCAAAGACTTCCTCTGTCATTGCTCGCCACATCTCATGTGCTGAGTCATAGTGTCTATATTTTTCTTTGTTTCATCAGGCATGGTTGAAAGCATGCAATAACGTGCCAACCAATTGGATTTCATCCAATTTGCATAATTTTCTTCTACTTCATAGCTAGTAGCCAGAGGTGATTCTATTGGAGGTTTTTCACAGACTATTGACATTATCTTCTTATAAGAAAAAATGGTCAACATGCCTCGAAACCAGTGTTGCATATTTTCAGGTTCAAAAACCAAGGATTTGAGAAAAGCATCGGTGTGTAATTCACCAATAAACATTTTTTGCTGGGAATAAATAAATAAATACAAATATTATTATATTTAGATAAATAAATATCAAATTTTCGGAAACTAAACGTGATGCATGAGCACAATTAAACACACATAAAATAAAGAATAATTTCCATGATTAAACTTTCTAACAATTAAAGTGTCGCCTTAGGGTCGGTCAAATTAATCTTAGAGAATTTATAAGACATTCTTATCTTTATTATTTAAAACTTAAAATAACTCTTTATTTTCTCTTTTAAACATTAAAGTACCGCTTAGTTTGGTCAAGTTATGATTATCCACTGCAAAAGCTTAATCATAACTTTGTGAGTGTAACCCATTATTTCGGAGTTCATGACTTAACTTAAGACATGCCGCCTTAGGGTCGGTTAAACCTAAAATACATCATTAGATCCTATCTATATAAGAAATATAACCTTGCTATTGATATGTGTAGACACCTTCCTTAGGGGGACGAAAACAAAGCCATCACGAGGCGCTATTCATATCTCTCGGTGTTATATTAATAATGGAGACCACGGGTTATGTTTGAGATATCAATCCTCTCCCACTCACTATTTTGAAATAAGTGTTTTTAACCTAATTAATTCTAAATTAATTATAACATCTTTAAACCTTATTAACATAATTATAATTGGAAAGAAAGCGAGTTTCTAGGCTCATATCCAATTTTAAATTACCAATTATGTTCATCTAAACTTTACTAAAAAAAACAATTTTAAAATAAAGTTGGTTTAAAGAAATTAAGTCATAAAGACTTAAAAATTGGTGTGATATTTTACCAAGTTTTCAAAAATAAAACTAAGTAATTTACATGCAATTGATTTCGCAAAACAATTCATATAAACATATAGGACAATCCTAATAATCATGTTTCTACTAATGAGATGCATGATTATGTCTGTGTGGGTATTTGTGTATGGCACAAAATGCATGAAAATTTTATCAATCACATGAAAATAAATATTTGAATAAATAAATAAACAATAAATGTTGAACCGGGTACTTTTGGGTATTTCTAATTTTACAACCACTTTATAAAATTAAAAAAATAAAATAAAACTGCCTTGATCTCCATCGGGCTTCTTTACTTTAACTGCCGGTAGAATATGTGTCGTTGTTGGTCCAGAATAATAATAAGAAAACAATTTTCTAATTATTTTGATTAATTAAAACAAACTTTTAAAAAATCATTATTTTTATTTTTAATTAAAACAACTTTTAATTAAAACAAGAAACTGAAATATTTAATTAAAATCAGTTATTTTTAAAATTAAATTTTGAAATAAGATTTTCAAAAAGTTTGTTTGGATAACAAAATCATCACATTATTTAAATATCAAATTTCTAATTAATAGGATATTTAACATTTTAAAATTTTTAAAAAAATAACAGAATAATTTCAGAAAAAAAAAATTCAGGACCAACAGGACGGGGACACATGGCGTCAAATGGGGCTGTCAAGACTGAACTGTACGGAACCATCTGTAGGGTCCGTACGGACGTCCGTATGACGTCCCGACAGTAGCTCGGAGGGTGGCCTCGGAGGAGCGGTGGCTGAATTCTTAATCCCGAGCTCCGTTCTGACTTTTGTGTGCTCGGAATTATAATTTTATGGTGTCAAAAACCAAATAAAATTACTTAAATCCTATGCCCTTTAATGGCTTAGACAATGATCTAATCATAAACAAATCCTAACCCTAAAATATCATAAAATTAACGATTCAACATTCCCATGCATTCAATCATATTAAGCCATCCATTCATTCATCAAAATAAATAAATGCATAAAAGTAAACCCACACAGATTCAATATATATATATGTGTGTGTGTGAACCTGGCTTTGATACCATTTGTTAGTTTTTATAGATCAAATCAGAGATTATATGCAGTGGAACAACAATCAAATTGTTAATTTAATCCTACAAGATTTCTAGATCTACTTCTTCGCATGCATATATATATATTGAATCAAAGACATGAATAGAAAATTACCTCAGGTCTTTCCTTGCTGCTATCTTTTTGTATGGAAAAATCCTTGAGATCTCACACCAAGATCTTCCAAAATGTTCTCAGCACACAAAGAACGAGTGTGGGTTCGCTATACAAAATAATAGGCAAAATCTATTTATCAGATGTTCTCAACACATGAGATCTGATAAAATTTGGACCTTGATTTTGTGAAGAACAACAACTTTTGTTTGTATCACTGTTCTCTTTCTCTAAGAGAGATTTCAAGATATTTTTCTATCCCTGAAAAGTTACATTCTGAAAAACTGATATCCTATATTTAATATATCCAATATATTAAAAATAAAATATTAGTTATTTTAAACAATTTGAAAATAACTAATCAGTTATCAGATTTTGTTTAAATAATAATATTTTAATCATATTGCAATATCTTGTTATCTATTTATCATAGTGACTATGCACTGTGCTACACGTGTACCACATGCCAGGGATGACATGTGATTTTTCCCAATTTTTTTTATTATTTAAATACCACAATTCCCAAACATAAATTAATTCAAAATTAATTATATTTTTGTTAAATCAAATAATTAATTAATTCTCAATTAATTAATTACACATAATTATACAATAATTATGTTTGATGCATAGAAAAATATTTTTCTTATCAAATAAGTCATTTTGCCCATTTTTGTATTTACCTTTGTCAGTGTTTGTTTGAGCCATTTCGGGAACCATGGACCTATAACATTAAGCTCCAATAAATTGAAACTAAATAATTAAACTCTTTAATTATAATAGTTAATTTATTAATTCTGATATTTCTCCACTATAAATTCACAATTGCACTCTTTATGTTATAGAAATACTTTTACAGAAATCTTATCTTAAGTCGTCCATTGATAAAACTATTTTACAATAGTTCAACCCTCTAATTAATTAGTTGATAAATTATAATGGAAGAATTACCATTTTACCTTTGTAATTTACTTATTATTTCTTAAGTACCATTAATTCACTAGTGAATAATTAATCTATAATCTAATTATAGATTTGAGCTCAAAATCATTCAGTTCCAGAATTAACCCTTAAGGTAACTAATATACGATCCATTAGGAAAGATTAGATTCCGTATTGTTGATACATGTTCCCAGCCATCCATGATATTAAATCTCCAAAACAAAAGTCATTAGCCTCATTCTTTGAAGAGACCTTAACGAATGAATCAAAAGATTTAATAAACATGAACAGGAGTTCATGAACACTCAGGATTTAGGTTGATATAACCATCTTACAATAGTTCAACCCTCTAATTAATTAGTTCATAAATTATAATGGAAAAATTACCATTTTACCTTTCTAATTTACTTCTTATTCCTTAAGTACCATTAATTCACTAGTGAATAAGTAATCTATAATCTAATTATAGATTTGAGCTCAAAATCATTTAGTTCCAGAATTAACCCTTAAGGGAACTAATATACGATCCGTTAGGAAAGATTAGATTCCGTATTGTTGATACATGTTCCCAGCCATCCATGATATTAAATCTCCCAAACAAAAGTCATTAGCCTCATTCTTTGAAGAGACCTTAACGAATGAATCAAAAGATTTAATAAACATGAACAGGAGTTCATGAACACTCAGGATTTAGGTTGATCTATAAATGATCATCAGTTATGATATGAATTACAAGCCTTTATTGTTAAATGGTTTTTGGATAAAGACTTTTATTCATATAGGTCCATGTCATATATAATCATATTATATAAAGCACCTTTACCGAGATGTCTTACCACATCAATAATCCGAATCTAGATTATTTGTATCATTATGATACTCAGTAAATCGTACTTACAACTCCAATTAAAGTATTCCATAACTTTAATTTGTTTTTGTTGTTGAATATTTTTATTCATTCATTTGTTCTTAATTCTCTCGTACTAATACAAGATCACATCCTCAATAATGAATATGGAATTTTTCTGATATTTACAAAATTATTCAAACAATAATTTAATAATCTAAATATAACAATAATAATAAACCATTGTATTTATTTATTCACAAAAATAACAATTGTCTTTTACATGCTTTTAGGACACACTCCTAACAGTTTTGGCTCTCGTTGTAGCGCCATAGCGCCCACTTTAGGGTGTTGTAGCACTACCCTGTTTCCATAAAGGGATTTTTGGGTTATTTCTTAGGATTTTTGCCCGGGGGCTCGGGGTTTGATTCCACCACTCCGTTTGGTGGAATTAGGGCTTCCCGAGGGCTCGGGATTGGTCTCGAGGCTAGGTTTTGGAAATGAAGTTTGTTGATGATTCTAATTTGTGGCTGTGACAAGGTGTACACTAGGGCTCGAACGAGATCGTGCTTGAAGGTCAATTTCGCTAATCAAAGCTATCAGAATCTAAGGTAAGAAAACTGCACCCGGTTAGGTGGTTAAGTTGGGACTAAGTGTTCCCTATATTTGTATACATTACGGTATGATTGTGATATGTGATTGTACTAGGACTAAGACTTCCATATATTTGTATATAATGTCATGAGGTGGTATTACGCCACGGGGACATATGATAAATGGCCTAAGAGTGCTGGAATCAATATTTGCGCACAGGACGCGGCTCAACCACTGGTAGCTGAGGACATCTTATTAATCACTAAGCTCGGTTAAGCTGGCCGGAGTCAGTGGGTATAACACTGGGGGCAGCCTAAGTGAGCCAAAGACAGTGGGTTAAATAGAGGGTGCGGCCTAAGGGCGCCGACCCTAAGTATCATTTGATAATTGTGATAAACTGTTGATTATGAATGTGATTATTGTTGTTTACCTAATGAATATGATATGTTGATTATCTGGATGACAAATTGTTAATATGTCGTTTGTTATCATTGAATAGGTGAATTTTATGAATTGTTGAATACTTGGTTATGCTTGTGAAATATTTGATTATTGATATTGATCATGCTGTGATATTATGTTTTCTTGCTGGGCCTCAGCTCACGGGTGCTACGTGGTGCAGGTTAAGGTAAGGGTTGTTTGTTCAGCCATGAGTTGGAGATCTCTAGGGGCGAGGTGTACATAGTCAGTTGTTCGGCCGCCACGGTCGAGGGTTTGTACAGGGACGGAAACCTAAAATGTATATTTTTCCATTAGAGTGGCCATGGTCATTTATAACTTTTGGAATCATTGTAAACATGTCTTTTAAACCCTGTTTTGGGATCCCATGTACTAAACAATCATTTTATATGAAAATTATCTATTTATGACTAAAACCTTTTAATCTTTGCCTAATTATGACTTTAGGACCACGTTTTCAACTATATGACTTGATTAGTAAGGCTTGCACCTTTATAATCACACAGTGTAACGGTCTTGACTATCCAAGGCGTTACAGGGGAAATAACAAGAGGAAGAGAAATTGGGAGGACGGCCGGAGCAGAACAAAGAAAAATAAGTCTAGGGAGAAATTTAAGTCTATTTACGCTACTTACACCGACCTAACGGATACTTGGGAGAGCATCTTCCGGGAAAATTCTACTCGCCTTCCGTGGAAGAAGCCAGAGTAGTTGAAGAACCAGAGGGTGAAGAGAGATTCTTCTAAGTTCTACCGATTCCATAATAGGTCATAACACGGACGACTGTCGACTACTGAAGGATGAGATCGAGACTCTCATCAGGGTGGGACCTTTGGTCCAGTACGCCCAAAATTGGTTGGTGCCTAGTCAGCTCGCTGGACAATACCCTCAAACAGCCCCTGAAGCTCCAATAAGTCAAATCGGAGCTCAAGCAAATCAGGTCGATCCTCCTCCAATAGTAGGGGAGATATAACCACCATATCTGGAGGACCTCTTCTGGCAGGCATAAGCGGCTGGGCCCAAAAGAGGTACATTAATGAACTAAAGTCCCACAAAAGAGTGGAGTTCATCTCGGAATAGTATTTATCAAAACAACAACGATTAGAAAAGCAACCAATCATTTTCATAGAAGAGGACGCTAGCCACGTAAAATTCTCACATAACGATCCATTGGTCATAACCGTGCAACTCGCCAACTGGAGGGTCCGGAGAACACTAGTAGATAATGGAAGTTTTGTGAATCTACTTTTTAGGTCCACCTTGGAAAAAATGGGGCTGTCTGTAACTGATTTGAAGGCGACCTCAATGACTCTATACAGGTTTTCTGGTGAAGGGTCAGAAGCCATCGGGACTATCGGATTAGTGGTTACATTGGGAGAAGACTCACAAACTGTTTCCAGGTTAGTTCGTGGTAATCGACTGTCCAGCTACATACAATGCGATTTTGGGACGACCTGTACTGATCTCATTTGAAGCCATAACCTCATTCCGCCACCTAGCAATAAAATTCCCCTCAATTGTGGGAATATGCACCATCAAAGGTGATCAGCTCACTGCTATAGAATGCTATAGCGTTTCTATGAAGGGAAAATCACAACCTAGGCAGCAAGCTATGGTCATAAATGACAGAGGTGAGAAGTCCCAGGAAGTAGAAGTTACTTGTGAGATGGAAGAACCTTAGCCAGTAGAGGATAGCGACGTCGCCCCATGTGATGACATTGACCCACGAATGGGCGACGACAAGTCAGAACTCCAAGCTATTGAAGAGCTCGAGGAAGTAAACATTGACCCTAAAGAAGCTTCAAGAGTCGTAAAGATTGGAAAAAATCTTGATGATAAAAGGAAGGAGCATGTCAATTTCTTACAAGAGAACCTGGACGTTTTCGCCTAGTCACATGAAGATATGGTAGGTATAAGCCCAAATGTAATCATGGACACTTTAAATTTGGACAAGAATGTACCTGCAAAATCCCAAAAACAAAGATGCTTGGGAACAGTCCGGGCTGAAGCTCTCGAAAAAGAAGTAGCTCGACTATTAAAGTGCAGGTTTATTCATGAAGAAAAATACCTAATATGGGTTGCCAATCCCGTGCTGGTCCCAAAGCCAAACGGGAAATGGAGGACCTGCATCAACTTCTCCGAACTGAACAAAGCTTGTCCCAAGGATTTCTTTCCACTACCAAGGATAGATTTGGTAGATGCCACCGCATGTCACGAGCTCATGTCCTTCATGGATGTGTATTCTGGATATAACCCGATCGCGATGAATCCTGCGAACTAGGAACATACTAGCTTCATGACCCCAAATAACGTATATTGTTATAAAATCATGCCCTTCGGTCTGAAGACTGTTGATATGCTTGCCAAATCCAAGACTGCCGATAACCATGTATCCGATCTGAAAGAATGTTTTGAAATCTTAAGGAGGTATGACATGAAGCTGAATCCTCAGAAGTGTATGTTCGGAGTGGCGTCAGGAAAATTTCTTGGTTTCATAGTCAACACGAGGGGAATAGAGACAAATCCCAAGAAAATCAGGTTGTTGGTAGAAATGCCCTCACCCAGGTCGTGTAAAGAAGTTCAAACCCTAACTATAAAGGTGGCAGCTTTGAATAATTTTATTTCAAAATCTACTGACAAGTGCCTACCATTTTACAACCTGCTAAGGGGAAACAAGAAATTCGAGTGGATTGAGGAGTGCAGACAGGCATTACTCGACCTAAAAACGCACTTGGCCGAGATTCTAGTGTTATCTAAGCCTATGTCTGGAGAACCTCTGTTCCTATATTCGACTGTGACAGAAAATGCAGTCAGTGCCGTGTTAATCCGAGAAGAAGGCTGTGCTCAAAAACCAGTATATTATATAAGCAAGAGACTTCTCAGAGCTAAGTCACGATACCCACTAATAGAGAAGCTAGCATTTTGTCTGATATTGGCTTCCAGTAAACTCTGGCCATATTTTCAGTCCCATTCAATCAACGTCATGACCGACCAACCTTTAAGGCAGGTGTTGCAAAAGCTTGAAACATCAGGACGTCTGTTAAAATGGGCTATCGAACATAGCCAGTTCGAGATACTGTACGTGCCACGGACCTCAATCAAAATTCAGGTCCTTGCTGATTTTGTGGCTGAATGTACCGGATTTCAAGAGAAGCTCTTGAAGGAACCGGTGCAGGAATTATGGAAAATCTTCGTGGATGGATCATCAAACGAGAATGGATTAGGAGCAGGGATCATGTAACGCCCTACTTCCTTAGAGCCGTTACTAAGTGAGTTGTAAAACGAAAAAGGTGCAATGAACTTGCTAACCAAGGTTTTTAAAACAAAAGTGTGACTAAGCAAAAGTTAAGGCTGTAATCTTTGAAAATGCGTTGTTTCATTGAAAACTTCTAGTATTAAACATTTGGGATCCCAGAATAAGGTTTGAAAACTAGTTACGACTTAAAATAAGTTTACAGTCGATTAATTATTAAAATCACAGATTATTACAGCCATTTCTCAAATAAACCCCTAATCAAAGCAGTCGGGCATGCCAAACATGTACGCGTCGCTTCACGCTCTCCGTACTCATGGATGGTTGACTCAATCTTAGCCCTTACCTGCAACACAGAGCACCCGTGAGCTGAAGCCCAGCAAGAAAACTCATACAGTAAATAACATATGCGGATTATATAGTTAACATATGAGATTATCCACAGATAAATGAGTATTCCATCAACTAAACAAACACGACCATGCCGTCCCAGAGGCCTTACCTAAGCCTGGGGTCTCGGTCCTCACCATAAGGGTATCCCCTGTATCCGTTGGGGTCTCACCCTGTCTACAAGCACTTCATGTGCTAAGTGTTACTTCCGGCCCCACTGCCGTTCTCGGCTCCTTGCCGTTTCGGCTCTTTTGCCATTCCCAGCTCCGTTGCCGTTCATTCTTACTATAACCACAAATAGCATAACTCAAATAACATTCAAACATATATCCATTCAATCAAGTCTGTACCCTAACATGTAATGCAATATAGGGTCGTGCCCTGATGTCAATTCAATTAATTCTGCACCCTAACATGTAATGCAATATAGGGTCGTGCCCTGCAATCACACTATGGGCCCATGCCCTGTCCTACGTGTGCTATAGTTTTCTTACCTGTCAATTTGATAGCTTTCAACACTTGACTCCTTGAGCACGATCCCACTCGAGCCTTAGCGCACACCTAAACATATCCATAGGTCAAAGTCAACACCGAACCCCAATTCCGAAAACCTAGCTTCGGGACCAATCCCGAGCCCCCCGGGAAGCCCTAGATCCACAAAACAAGATGGTGGAAAATCCCTTAAAAATAACCCAAAAACCCCTTTCTGGGAACAGGGTAGCGCTACAGCGCTCAAAAGAGGGCGCTATAGCACTACAAGCAGAACCGCACCACCCAGAAACAGGGCCTAGCGCTACAGCGCCCAAAGACTAGCGTTGTAGCGCTAGTTGCAGGCAGGCAACACCAGTTTTCTTTTTCAGCGATTTCTTTGAGCCAATCTCAACCCAAACTTCCCCAAATCTTTACCAAACTCAAAATCAAGCTTATCAACACTCTCCACTCATCCCAAGCATCCCAAATCTTCAAAACCCAAGCACATACATCCCAAATCTCAAAATTTACCATGATGAACCCTAAACCCAGAAATTCAGTTAAACATCAAGTTAAAGGCTTAGAATTCATACCGTTGATGCAATTTCGACCTTGATTCATTTCCTAGACCTCCTTAGCCTGCTTTTCCTCAAAGCTTGCCCAGAAATTCCCTAAAGTTCCCATCAACTCAACTCAAAACACAGCTCAAACCAGCCAAACCCTTAAAACTGAAATTTCTAAAAACTTACCTCAAAAGTTGATGTGTTCTTGCTAATCCTTTCCAAATCTTCAAGTCTAACTTTAAGATCCTTGATGCTCAGCCTATCCTAGCTCTCCACTGAGCTTTGCCCCAAGAAAAATGAAGAGAAATGGTGGGAGAACCACAAACCGATCCTTTGAAACAAAACCCCTCTGTTTTTCTCTCTTTTCTTTTTCTTCCTTTTTCTTTCTTTTCCACAGCCATATAACTCTCTCTATCAATCCCACTAAGTATATAAATCCTCAATTAATCTATCTCTAAAAAGCCAATTGACCAAAATGCCCTCCCTATTAATTCTAAACCCTTTTGTCCAAGTAGGGCCATTTTAGTCATTTTACCCAATTCCCGCTAATCCTCAAGTGTCTCTAATATTTTCCCGCTTGCTTCCCAATACCTGATAAATCACCAAATAATATTCCTCGATATCAAAATAAACCCCAATATACTCATCAGATTCCTATTTATACCCCAGGCTCGCCCCGAGCCGGGTATAAATTCTCGCCTGGGCTTTTCCGCTAAACTGCTCTCTGGGATCGTCTCGAGTCACAAATCACCGATACATCCACATCACAATGTGGTCTCGACAATCATCACATATCAATACAGTTATGCCCAAAATGGCCAAAATTACAATTATGCCCTTCTAACACAATCAGGGCCTACATGCATACTAATACACATAGTCATGCATCTCAAATAGTCAAATAGTCATATAACATGCTTTAAATCCTAACCATGCATTTAACTCATTAAAGTCACACATAAATCCCATCATGCCCTCCTGGCACGCTAATCAAGGCCCTTAAGCCTTATTAGCGAATTTGGGTCGTTACAGATCATCTTAATCTCTCCAAAAGGGCATTGATTCCATACAACTCTGAGATTTAGATTCGAAGCATCCAAAAAACGAAGCTGAATATGAGGTTTTACTAGCTAGGTTGAGAGTGGCAAGGGAGCTCAAAGCGAAGGCAGTCCAATGCTATAGTGATTCTCAGTTCATGGTTAATCAGGTGTTAGGAGAATATCAAGCTCGAGGTACCAAGATGGCGGCTTACCTAGCTAAGGAGAAGGGAGAACTGTCCGAATTCGAGTACAACACTGTTGAACAGATCCCTCGCGAGCAGAACTCTAATGCTGACGCTTTGGCAAGGCTTGCCACCACCAAAGAAGCTAAGACCTTAAATGTGGTGCCAGTGGAGTTCTTAGAGATTCCAAGTGTGACAGAAGAAATGGTAGAGGACGAGATGATCGACACAAGACCAACTTGGATGACTCCCATAATGGAGTACCTCACATAGGAAGGCTACCCGATGAAATAAAGGACGCGAGGAAAATACTTTATCAAGCTCCATGGTATGAAATAATGGATGGGGCCTTGTACTGGCATGGTCATTCATTGCCTCTCCTACGATGTGTTCTACCCGAGGAGGCCAAGACTATTTTTACAAGAAGTGCATGAAGGCTTTTGTGGAGATCACGCTGGGGGAAAAATCTAGCAATGAAAATACTAAGGCGGGCTATTTTTGGCCCACTTTAACAAAAGACTCAATTTCATATGTCCAGAAGTGTGACAAATGTCAGCCTTTTGCCAAAGTTGCCCGAGCTTCTCTAGTTGAGCTAACGATGATCTCATCCCCATGGCCATTCGCGGTATGGGGAATCGATCTAATAGGATCCACACCTAATGAAAAGGGAGGAGTTCGTTACGCAGTGGTGGCGATAGACTATTTCATGAAGTTGGTAGAAGCCAAACCTCTGGCAACCATCACTTTAAAGAGAGTCCTAGACTTTGTGGGGAAGAGTATTATATGTCGGTTTGGGCTTCCTAAAAAGATCGTGTTAGACAATGGGACACAATTCGATAGCGATCTCTTCATTGACTTTTGTGAAAAATATGGCATCACAAAGAGTTTTTCCTCAGTAGCATACCCACAAGCCAATGGAAAGGTCAAGGTTGTCAACAAAACTCTTAAGATGAGCTTGAAGAAGAGGCTAGACGAATCCAAAGGGTTATGGCCCGAACAGCTCCCGCAAGTACTTTGGGCCTACCAAACTTCTCGCAGATCCTCCACAGGACATACTCCTTTTTCCTTAACCTTTGGAAGTGAGGTCGTGCTTCCAGTCAAAGCCAAGGTAGCCACCCACAGGCAGAGGACATTCAGACAGGAATGGAATGATGAACTACTTAACACATCTCTCGACCTGATTGATTAGAAATGAAAGGAATCGCAGTTACAGCTCGCCCATTATGAACAAAAAATAACTCGCTACTTTAATTATAAATTCAAGAGGCATAAATTTGGATTGGGCGACCTGGTTCTCCGAAGGGTCTTTCTGGCGAATAAGGACCCCAAGGATGGTGTGTTACGCCCGAACTGGGAGGGACCATATCAGGTCGTTGAAGTTTTGTGTGAAGGAACTTTCAAGATAGCCCGGTTGAATGTGGAGATTGTCCCACGGACCTGGAATGCCTTACATTTGAAAAATTATTACCAGTAGTGCCATCATTTATGTAAGGCTTATTTATAAAAGCCATTTAATTAAATAATAGATGGATTGTTAAGTAATTTTTCTTGTTAAGGTTGTATTAAATAATTTTCTTATTAAGGTTGTCTTAGCTCGTGTATTACTGTTTGTAAAAGCAACCAAGAAAGTTTCTACATTCTGGTTACTTGGGGGGCATATAACCCGAGACTGGCCAGATTAAGCTCGCTTGCTAAGTTTAATCATTTAAAACCCTGGATACAACCAGGTCCAAAACTTAGAAGCTTGGAAAATTTGATTACTCAATGGATTTTTAAGAGCTTGAGTTTTCAATAAACCTAGCACGAACTAAGTTTAATCAGTTAAAACTCTGGACAAAACTAGGTCAAAAACTTGGAAAGTTGGGAAATTTTTTTAATATCAAGGGCTTTTTAAAGCTCGAGTTATCAATAAACCTAACACGAACTAAGTTTAAATTATTAAAAACTCTGGATATAATCGAGTTCAAGGCTTGATTCTTAACAGGTATGATACTAATCAACAAATAAAAACTTGGATATAACCAAGTTCGATAAAATCTATTTCGATCTAAAAGTCGATTCCTAAAATCTCGAATGTATAAGAGTCTAAGGATTCACAAACATGAGAGATAGTAAAGTAAAGATAAATTGGATCAAAAGTTAGATGTATACTGAAATTATCACGAGGAGAAAAAACCTTGAACTGAGCCTGAAGGCAATTGTTTAATAAAAAAAAACTATTAAGAAACTACAAACAAATACAAAAAAAGGGGTATCACTGAGCTCCACGAGCTCACCCCGAAGATGTAACATCCTCGCTATCCCCCTCGGCTGCTACGGAAGCCTCCCGAGTCTCTGACAATTCTTGCAAGATCCAAGCCTTGAATTTTGCAAGGTACAGATCCCACAGCTCGGGATCCATGAAAGAGAAGTTCCCATCCTAGTTAAAGGCCCAGCAATGGTACAACATCTCTTCCATGGACGACAGTGAGGCCACCTTTTCTTCTTTGACTGCGTCCTCAGCCTCGAGCACTTTTGCTTTGGCTTCATCAACCTCGGCCTGAAGTTGTTCAGTTTGAGCCTAGAGGGCTGTCAATGTAGTCTTTGCAACCTGCTCGCTTCCCTAGGACGAGGTGAGAGTTTCCTTGGCATCATGCTCACTCTTTTGAGCAGCTGCCAAGGCAGCTTTGGCGGCCTGCTCGCCTTCTTGAGCAGCTGTCAGGGCAGTATTGGAAGTGTTTAGCTCACCCCAGAGCTCATCATTTCTAGCCCTAGCCCAAGACAGACTGCAAAATAATAAAAGAAGTCAGAGATATACCTTTGGGCACAATAAAAAGAAATATATCACCAAGGAAGTGCAACTTACGGTGAGGTTCATTCCCATAGCTGATTCCATGACATTCTCCATGCTCCACTCCTCGATGCTCCTTAGATCCCTCGAGCTAGCCCTGTAGGTGTGCCCCACCATATGGCTTGCCATTTCGTAAATCATACCCCGAAAAGCTTCAGGGATCATTTCCAGATACTGGGGATCTACTGGTATTCGAACGGTCAAGGCTGGGACGGTGGGGACTAGAGGCTCAGCTTGTATTACGTGGGTCTGAGCAGGCGTGAATCAAGAGGAGGAGGAGGAGGAGGGGGAACCCTCCTAGCGGTAACAGAAGTCACCAGAGCTACTTCATGGGCCGAACTCGTGCCTTTCCCCTTAGCAGGGGATTTCGAGGTGTTTCTCGCGACAGGGGGGTCTTCTTTGTAATCCTGGGCCTCTTCACCATGGGGACTGAGCCAGTCTTCCTCACCTGGAAAGCAGTTCGGAGGTTAGGAGCTCTGATTTGTTCCATCTCTTTGCCTGAAAATAACAAAAGGAGATTAGTTCACGACTAAAGTTTTCAAAAACACATAAAGAAAGAAAATAAACAAAGATGCTACCTCCGGGCTGGGGAAGGAGTCTATTATCACGACCTCCGGCCTTGGAGCTAATGGAGGAGGGGGGGAGTGTAAAACTACTATTTCTGTGATCCTGAGGGGCTCAGTTTCAGGTCCCTCCTCAAGGCTAGATTCTTCTACATATTGCCTAAATCCAGGGGCAAAAGCAAATTGGAGCAGAGAAGGACAGGTCCTACGGTTGATCCCATACTCCTCAAAAATGGCGGACCTAATGTTTAAAGTGTTATCAACAATAATTGTGCCCTTAGGATAACTATTTTCATGACGTACCACGAGGTGGTCTACGCATTGAAGTAGGGTTACATTACGATCCGGGTTATGAGGATAACGATGGATGAGTTGATTTGGGTTAAATCAAACTAACCTAAAATCGGCAAAAACCCTATAGGGGTATGGGTTACCTTGGCCAGAGGGACTAGCTGCTGCCCTTGATGCAACTTGTTCTAAATCAGGTTTGAACAGCCTCAAGAACCCACCTTTTTTGCATAAGAGGCACCTTGTCCTCTTCCTCTTCCTCTCCTTCAGCGACTAGCAAAGCCTCCTCTTGAGAGGATGGGAGCTCGTAGATCACCAAAAGGGTATCCCAGGTCCTTAAGGCCAACGTTTGACCTTCGTCGATCAACTTACGTGCCAACATCGTGATGTAATTCATGACCTAGCAGTAATCCTTCTAACTGGGTGGAAGCCCAGATAACGTCTCATATTGACCCCCGAGGGTCACTGACTTCTCTATCCTCGCAAAAATGGCTGCATGAGAAACAAATTCAATTAAGACATGTACAAAGGAAATATCTTGAAAAGAATAAAATTTTACGAGCTAAAGTCATAAAGTAAGGAACTTATGAGGATGGTTGAAGTATATGTGTTCGCAATTCCAGAACCCATTCAACGTAAAGAACAGGCCTTTGTATTCGTTGTGGTGACTGGGAAGTTCGATGAAGAGAGCAGAGTTGGGAAACCTTGTGAGATAGTAGAACCTGTCACCTCGCCCTCTCTGTTCTGGGCTAGCTTTAAGGCTGAAAAAATATAGTATATCTGTTGGAGTGGGGACCTCCCATTCATACTTCAAAAACACATATTTTAGCCCCGCTAAAAGCCTATAAGAATTTGGGGGGAGCTAAAATGGAGCAAACTTCACGAAATTTAGAAAGTCCGCGAAGTATTGGTCCAGGGGGAGAAAGGCTCCAGCCTTTAGATGTTCGTCACTCCAAGCTACGAAGTCTTCTTGGAGAGGGGAGCAGCTCCATTCCCCTTCAAAAGCAGGTCGGGCCAAGAGAGTTCCGGCCCCGACCTCAATATTGTGGCTCAACATGATTTTATTCACCCTCCCCTGGGTCATGATCTTGGATATGATGTGTTCAGCCTCGAAATAGGCATTGGGGTTAACCACCAGATCCTTCTCCACCACCGGACCGAAGTGCGGGATGGGAGACTCTGGGGCGATCTGCTTCCCCTTGTTCTTTTGCTGAGCAGATGAGTTGGATGCATTCTTCTTGGGTGTGGTTTTCTTTTGGGGAGCCATCAGATCACCTAGCAAACAAAACGGCCTAGTTAGTAGGCGACCTAAGAGGATTTAAAGACTAACGTAGAAGTACGAAGAGGAGAAGGTTTATTTTTGGTATACAAGTTGAGGTTAGCCTCAGCCCCATCGCGTGATGCCATGCGATACCTTAAGTTATGTGTCTCGGTTTCCTAACAGACCCCTGATATTTAGGGATCAGTGTGTTAAACTGCCAGAACACTACTTTCATTGGGAGGCGATTTAGTGGAAAACCACTCAAGAAGCGTAACCTCTAAGCTATCTGGTTTTAACCCTAAAAACCCTCCATTTCCTTTATCCCGAATGGGTATTCTTTAAATTAATTCACCATTAAGATTACCAAGATTTACCCAGAAATTTCCCAGTTTTATGAATGTCTTATTTCTAGAGCTATTTTTGGACTCACCCGTTGAACCTAAGTCGAAACCTATTCCCTAAAATCTTTCGAAAATAGCCTAACAATGACTATAGATGAACATGGTGAAGAACAAAAAAAGTTCATAAAAAAATAAAATCTTAATCCAAATGATGAGGTACTTATAGTGTGCTTCGATGGTGATATGTAGACTTTGCAAAAGGAATTTCCTGGAAAACTTCTGAGTAACTAGGTACAATGAATGAGTTTTAGGGATGTCTGGGAAAAAAAGAATGCTCAGAAGTGCAGAAGAGGAAAATTTTGAATGAAAGGTGGTGAAGTATGAAACTTGGCCATCCCTTTTATACGTAAATTGTGTAAATTAATCTGGGCCATCTGTGTGGGTTAGTTCAAGATCCAAGGGCCAAGGTTAAAAAGACCAAACGGCAGTGAAAAAGTGACAAGACAATTATTGCAGTCCTCGAAACCTAAACAGACGCCAATTGCGGTACACCACGTGTCCAGTACTCAAGTAGTGTGCAGGCGTGGTTTTATGCAACAGAAGTCTAAAAGCCCCTACTGTGTTGGTCAAAAAGTGCCGATGTCATACACGAGCAGGAGCTTGGGGGGAAATGTTGTACCCTGATTTCAGCACAGGTTCTGTAACGCCCTACTTCCTTAGAGCCGTTACCAAGTGAGTTTTAAAAGAAAACTTTGTGCAATTAACTCGCTAACCGAGGTTTTTGAAACGAAAGTGTGACTAATTAAAAGTTAAGGCTGTAATCTAAAAAAAATGCGTTGTTTCAATAAAAACTTCAAGTAATAAACATTTGGGATCCCAAAATAAAGTTTGAAAGCTATTTACATCTTGAAATAAGTTTACAGTTGGTCAGTTCTAAAATCATAGATTATTACAGCCATTTTCGAATAAACCCCCAACCAAAGCAGTCGGGCAGGCCAAACATGTACGCGTCGCTTCACGCTCTCCGTACTCATGGTTGGTTGACTCAGTCATTGCCCTTACTCTCCTTCTCTTTATTTTTAGCAAAGCCATCATATAACCCAAATGCCCAAACCGTGACCCACTAAAACCCAGCTGAGAATTGCCTTTTACCCTTGCCAAATGACCATGCTACCCCTCCAAATGATCCTTTCCCAACTAAGTCCTCAAGGGTACTCTAGTCCTTTCACTAATATTTCAATTCTACCATTTTTCCAACCAAACTTGTTACTCACAGCAGTAACTAATGGTTACCCAGGTTACTAAATCTCCAATAACCATTACCCGCTAAATCTCAACTTAACCATAAAATTCCCGAGGTACCCCTAGGCCCCTCCCGAGCCGGGTATAGAAATCCCGTTGTGACTCTTGAGTTAACTAGCTCTCTAGGACCGTCTCGGCACGTGCATCACAATAATAACACCACCCTCACGTGGTACAAATCACGGAATACAATTATCACATATATGCCCTCAGCGGGCTAAAATTACCAATTTACCCCTATCATGCAAACTGGGTCCACATGCATAATTATTTCCCCTAACATGCATACTAACCACATAGTCATGCATCTCGATGTTCAATTAGTCATATAACATGCTTTAAATCATAATCATGCATTTAACTCATAAAATCACACATAAATCCCATTATGCCCTCCAGGCATGCTAATCAAGGCCCTTAAGCCTTATTAGCGATTTTGGGTCGTTACAACTATCCCCTCCTCATAAAAATTTCGTCCTCGAAATTTATCCAAACACATCAGAAAGCAACCCGTAATCTGACCATAATCTCCAAGGTCCACTGTCTTACTTTAGCTCCCAACAACACTCTTTCAGAAGTAACAATCTTGCCTCGCAAGATCTCGTCTATTAGCCATGCCTTGATAGCTTCTTGTTTACACTGCAACCCTGCTGAAACCTCAGGGTCTGCCCAGATTACAATGACCAATTCATTGTCCTATTCCTGATTCCAGAGATACTCAATAGCCTTCACCTCTACTAGGTGGGATCAACTTGTAGGCCCCGCTGGCCTAACCCTTAGTGCAACCTCAGAATTTTACGTTGAATCAAGTGTCAGAACTCTCCCTTCTTTCTCTGAACGCCTCACAGATCCTCGTCTGTTAAACGCGGAGACGCAACTCTTTATTCTTCCAAATAGGCAGACACTCCTGCCTTAAGAAGTTCAACGACCTACTTGTCTTTCTCTCTGAACTAAAGCCAAACTATAGTATTCACTATCCTTCACCTCTTATCAAGCCCTATGCCGCGTTACATCAACAAGACACCAGCAACTGCCACCACGACTTACTTCCCAGGGATTACACTTCCCTTAATACCTCAAGTCTTCGCCTACTCAGCGCTTAATTCTTTAAGATCTTTGATAAACTTTCAGACTGCCATTCCACTTGCAATCAACTGATAATTCCAGGTTCCCACTCTGTTCTTTTCGTTCTCTAAATCCATTCCAACAATTTAAAATATCATAGGGCCTCAATTCAATGTCATCGACGTTCTATCCCGAAACCAGTTCACTTGCCCCAACAACATTAACTCAAACAACCGAGTTAAAACTTTTCATGTCCAAACACCTTACTTAAGGTCTATTGTGGTCTATCCCCATGATGCACCACCACATCACCTAACCCTTCAGGGACCAAAGGAAATCACTAGGTTCTGTCACCCGCTCAACCCTCCCGGTACGACGTACCCTAGGAGGTGGAATGATGTCCATTCAGAATTCTCATTCATAAACCGGATCTAATTGGATCCTTCATCCATTCCTGGTATCCCAACTTGTACCACCTTAGCAGGGTCCTTCCCTGCTTCAACCAAAGCCGACACTTCGGATTCCGTAGCTCAGTGACACCCACCAGCTAATCATTACCTACTAACGTTATGCCAATCTCAGTCGTTGCCTTGTCCATTCTATTACAATTTATAGCGTTATTCCCAGACTGACACACGCCTCACAGTTAGGAGTTCCGCCTCCAAATAAATTTCCCTTCTCTCAATCGAGGATTTCAAACACTGCTCATCCGTCCATTACCTTTCACCGCATCTAGGTCTCAACGTTAACTTTCTCACTAACACCCAATACTCAAGCACCTTATGCCCTGCACAACAGTCGACTTAACGTTCTAAGTGTATCAACCAGGTTCATTCTTTCATCTCCCGCAGGGTTCGATCCATCCTCGCGCCAGATGCGCCTGGGCGTGCACAATCCGTGATGCACTTGATAAGTGAATTTTAGATTCACTTATTAGTGTCATTTTATATCTAATTTGTAGGTGTTTAGGGTGTTTTTGTTTGGTTTTATGCTTGTGTTTTGTTTGTGTAGGGTCCAAGGAAAAGTGGCGAGAAATTGGTACAAAACGGGAGTGAAACGAAGAAAAATGCAAAATTCGTGAATTAGGGCCGCAGCCCCATATTCAGGGGCTGCATCGCTATTTCTGGGCTGAATTAGGGCTGCAGCGCCATCCTTAAGGGCTGCAGCGCCTGACTGAAACAGAGGCTCGTTTTTGGCACAGTTGAAGCGCAGCAGCGCCTGTTTATGGGGCTGCAGCGCCGGGAGTCGTACGGAAATCGTAAATTGAGATTTTTGAAGGGCAAAAGAGGGCTTTTTGCAAGGGATATATAAGGAAAAGTTTAATTAGGGTCTAAGCACGGTTTTTGGAAGAGATTAGACAGAGATTAGAGGCTCGGAGAAGAAGAGGAGGCTAGACATCATCAAGATTATCACCATTACATCTAGTTTATTCCTTCTTCCTTTCATTTTAGTTTTTTTTATTATGAACAAGTACATTGTTATTATGTTTATGTTTATAATGGAGAACTAAACTCTTTTTGTGCTAGAGTATTAGATGAATCTATTTTGATTATTGAATTGTGGTTTCTATTATTATTTCTATGAAATTCTTCTCGTTTGTTCATATCTTCTTGAGTTACTTTTATCATATTAATGTTTGGCCATCATTATTGTGAATTGAAATCTAGGGTTTATGCTTGAGAAAGATAAACATAGATTGGACATAAGAAGATTTGACATAGAGTGATTGTGAGATTGAGAGATTCCTTGAACTCTATGAATTTGGTTTAGAATAGCTATTGCTTAATGACGTCTTGATTATTTAATAGCGAATAGAGATATCATATTGATTAATTGAGATTAATTGCATATATGCTTGAGAAAGATAAATGCATTATATTATAATTCTAGAAATTACAAATGAGGAGAATTGATTAGAATAATAAAGAAACTATGTTCATAATTGAATAGTGAAATCATTACTCTAGTACATTTATCTTCTATTTAATCACTTTTCAAGAGCATAAGATTTGGTTATTTTGTTATTTCATATTCTTTGGTTAATTGTTAATTTATTTATTGGCTTTTCTAATTAAAATTATAGACTTAACAGTAGTAGTAATTAGTGAATTTAATATTTAATCCCTGTGGGTTCGACATCTTTTAATTTAAAACTATATTGCAATACACCGTACGCTTGCGGTAGAGAAATCTGTATCAGCACTCCCACAATTCCATGTCCTCATCATAGATCAAATCCTTTATGCCATCACTCTTTACTTAACCTTAACACACACATATTCCGGCCTCACTAGGTATCAATCAATTCTTACCTTGTCCTCTGAATTTCTTTCTGATGTGACACCACTCAGTCCGTCCAACCTCCAGTTTTACTGTCCTCCTCGTCTCTGATGTAGTTGTCCCCGGAGATGCTTGTGCAATAGATGACGCGCTTACCAGTCTTGTTATGCCTTCAATTCTTCAGACGTTCTTCATTAGCTTCTTTGCGGCTTCCGATCAATTCCTCTCTTACCTGTCCTTTCTTCTTGTAGCTCTAATCTGAGAACTCCTGACGACACCCATCTAACACTCCGTAGAACCTTACCTGAGACTCTGCCTTCTGGGTACTAACGTCTTCAGCATAATAATCAGTTGCTCACCATTTCCGTCTGGGAGTAATCCACATGCACTGCTCGTGAGCTTGAAGGGGACTTGTCCATACCGTTCATGCATTCTCTGCCTAAAGAACTTACCTGTGCTGTTGTAGCTTGAACCATTCCAGAATCTTTGTTGCCAACTCCTCACACCCTACCCGGTGCAAACTAGACAATTTCCCGAAATGTCTCTATCCTCGGTTTCCAACCGGTAATAACCAGGTCATAGATCAACCCTTGGAGACATCGTCCTATCTTGTATCCAACATTGTACTTTTCATTCTAACCCGACGATGCTAACAATCCCCGCAGTATAACACTCTGGCTACCCCAAGGTTGAATTCCCTCGTTGCTTCAATAGATTTTCTGTCAGCCAAAACCGTCTTTTACAACATTCCTTATACCAATCCTATCTGTAGTCCGACCTTGAAGTACCCCCGAATCTCTCTTTACATACCCACATAGCTTTCCCACTGGTCAGCTCTGTTCCACTCAGTCTCATTCACATACTCCAGATGATATCCTCTACAATCCATCTGCCAGAGTTTCAAATTTCTTCTTAATAAGTATTACTATCATCAGCCTCCCGAATAGCACCTTTGAGGCAACCTCTCTATGTCCATCTCCCTCTCGGAACATCCTCAACACCGAGCCCTTCCAGTTCGTTACATGCCCAAAGCATAAGCTCGCCAGTTAAATACTCATCCTTGAGGACTCAGCCTCGAACTTGCAATGTATCGACGCATTCCAGTTCTCTGTTTCCCTCACCATGGGAAATCCATCCTAACATCTCAAGTCATTCTACACAGAAGTCACGCCCCCACCTGACCTCCTCCCAGGTGGCATCCTTTCCCTTATGCATACACAATAACCTCCCTAGTTCCTGTCACCAACTTGATAACTACCTCTTCCATCAGGCTTCTTTCCAATCTCAAATCAGGTGCTCAAGCACTGTCTGGGGTCCTTCTACCTCAAAATTGAGAATCCGACCTCGCTGCATTCTATCAACACGAGTACCATCTTATCGGCCAGACCTTTTCCCCTTTCTGGCAAAACCAGAAGCCACAGAACTATCCGGGGTTCTATCAACTTGACTATCACAATTCTCTCTTTACTAACTCCGTCAAAGGAAGCACTGCCCTTGCGGCTCTAGCACTCATGCTCTATACCTCAACCATCAGTTCCTCGAACAATATGGCCCTCTCCGCCATCCACATGCAGACGATAAGTCCTTACATCAGAGCGGCCCAAATGCCCTGGACTATCCCCGAGTTCCATCCTTAAATGGGTCGCCACCATTTCCGGATACATCCGTCAGTATAAATTCCCAAAATGAATTATCCAATTCACCAAACCCATTGTTCTACACTGTTGTTACTCTATCAGTCCAAACCGAACTTATAAGTCCACCAGTCTCCACAGTTCAAATCACGTCTTTATAACCTCTAACAATTCATCATCTAGGTTCTTCCCAACCCATTAAGCCAGTACCTCAGCCCGAGTACCCTTTCCAGGCATCTCCCTGCCTCAACATTTAACACAACCCTCTAATCAGGATCTCTCATCCTCTTAACCAGGGTGGAATTAACTCTGCTCATCTATTGATAAATTCCTTGTCAACTCGAACTCTCCTCAAAATCCGAGGTTAACACCCTTTAAGCCTTTCATTTAATACCCCTTTCTGTCCATACCTCACAGTAAACCATCATCGGTAACCTTACTGTTAAAACATCTAAATCAGCCATCTCCCCAGAGAATCCGTTGTTCTTCTATCCCATCTCAACTAACAAACTGCACAGCTTACTCACACACTAGTGACCCATTTGCTGCTGCTCTCAGGGATAACTAGAGATCTCAACTCCAACTTATATCTAAAAACCCCTTTCCACACAATATCAGGTCCCCAAACCCTTCTAGGAACCAACGACTCGAGTTCATCCGTCAAAACCGACCAAACTCCTGAACTCAGAGGTTCATACCCTGAACCAACTCACATCCAAATCCAAATATCCACAGGTATAATGCACACACAAGCATATACTAGGTCAAAACCACAATGATATACATTTAGCTACAAGATTCAATCATCACTAAGTATATCCATACTCATCATGCTTCATACAAGCCAATATACAGATATAACATATGAATTTAATCTAGAAAATTAACCACATAAACTCAATATGCGAACCATTATGCCAATATTCATCCATATGCATAATAGTATTATTCAGCATGCATCAATCTCAACATGCAATAATCAAGGGCCCAGCCCAACAGCATTTCATGCACGTGTCATTTCATTCCTCATGATCCATATAAATAAGCAGGCAAACAGGGCATTCAAACATATATTCAGACATGTCAATCATTCATACCAACCAACCCTGAGTCGAGCTTGTCACTGACAGCGAGCGTACATGTTCGGTCGATCTCCAGAACCAATAAACCTTGGCTCGCTCTGATACCAAGTTGTAACGCCCTACTTCCTTAGAGCCGTTACCAAGTGAGTTTTAAAAGAAAACTTTGTGCAATTAACTCGCTAACCGAGGTTTTTGAAACGAAAGTGTGACTAATTAAAAGTTAAGGCTGTAATCTAAAAAAAATGCGTTGTTTCAATAAAAACTTCAAGTAATAAACATTTGGGATCCCAAAATAAAGTTTGAAAGCTATTTACATCTTGAAATAAGTTTACAGTTGGCCAGTTCTAAAATCATAGATTATTACAGCCATTTTCGAATAAACCCCCAACCAAAGCAGTCGGGCAGGCCAAACATGTACGCGTCGCTTCACGCTCTCCGTACTCATGGTTGGTTGACTCAGTCATTGCCCTTACTCTCCTTCTCTTTATTTTTAGCAAAGCCATCATATAACCCAAATGCCCAAACCGTGACCCACTAAAACCCAGCTGAGAATTGCCTATTACCCTTGCCAAATGACCATGCTACCCCTCCAAATGATCCTTTCCCAACTAAGTCCTCAAGGGTACTCTAGTCCTTTCACTAATATTTCAATTCTACCATTTTTCCAACCAAACTTGTTACTCACAGCAGTAACTAATGGTTACCCAGGTTACTAAATCTCCAATAACCATTACCCGCTAAATCTCAACTTAACCATAAAATTCCCGAGGTACCCCTAGGCCCCTCCCGAGCCGGGTATAGAAATCTCGTTGTGACTCTTGAGTTAACTAGCTCTCTAGGACCGTCTCGGCACGTGCATCACAATAATAACACCACCCTCACGTGGTACAAATCACGGAATACAATTATCACATATATGCCCTCAGCGGGCTAAAATTACCAATTTACCCCTATCATGCAAACGGGGTCCACATGCATAATTATTTCCCCTAACATGCATACTAACCACATAGTCATGCATCTCGATGTTCAATTAGTCATATAACATGCTTTAAATCATAATCATGCATTTAACTCATAAAATCACACATAAATCCCATTATGCCCTCCAGGCACACTAATTTGGGTCGTTACAGAGTTACTATAATTGTAACTATACATATGTTCGGGATGTTATAAAGTTTGTATTAATAATAATTAATCATGTAATAAAACATGTAAACAACGCAATTTGATTGAACAAAATGATTTCCACTACTTTATTGATAATGAATGAATTGCATAAGAAATGTGGTTTTATAAGGGCATAAAACCCAACAAACTCCCACTTTCACTTTTACAACAAGGGCCTTGATTAGCGTGCCAGGAGGGCATGATGGGATTTATGTTTGATTTTAATGAGTATAATGCATGGTTATGATTTAAAGTATGTTATATGACTATTCGACTATTTGAGAGGCATGACTATGTGGATTAGTATGCATGTAGGCCCTGATTGTGTTAGAAGGGCATAATTGTAATTTTGGCCATTTTGGGCATAACTGTATTGATATGTGATGATTGTTGAGACCACATTGTGAGGTGGATGTATATGTGATTTGTGACTCGAGATGATCCCAGTGAGCGGATTAGCGGAAAGTCGAGGCGGAGATTTATACCCAGCTCAGGGCGAGCCTGGGGGTATAAATAGGAAGCTAATGAGTATATCAGGGTTTATTTTGATATCGAGGAATATTATTTGGTGACTTTTCAGGTATTGGGAAACAAGCGGGAAAATATTAGAGACACTTGAGGATTAGCAAGAATTGGGTAATATGACTAAAATGGCCCTACTTGGACAAAAGGGTTTAGAATCAATAGAAAGGGCATTTTGGTCAATTAGTGTAACGCCCTACTTCCTTAGAGCCGTTACTAAGTGATTTTTAAGACAAAACAGTGTGCAAAGAACTCGCTAACCGAGGTTTTGAGACAAAAGTGTGACTAATTAAACTTTAAGGCTGTAATCTTAGAAAATGCGTCGTTTCATTTAAAACTGCTAGTATTAAACCTTTGGGATCCCAAAAATAAGGTTTGAAAACTATTTACATCTTGAAATAAGTTTACAGTAGATAAATCATAAAATCATAGATTATTACAGCCATTTTCAAATAAACCCCCAACCAAAGCAGTCGGGCAGGCCAAACATGTACGCGTCGCTTCACGCTCTCCGTACTCATGGTTGGTTGACTCGGTCTTTGCCCTACCTGCAACACGGATCACCCGTGAGCCGAAGCCCAGCAAGAAAACCCATGCAGAACATAACATATGCAATGTATACAGTTTTATCATAACAGATAATCCACAGATAAACAAGTCAACCATTAGACTAAGCAAACACATGTATCCACCGGGCCCCGCCCTGATTATAGCATAACACATGAATCCACCGGGCCCCGCCCTGATTATAGCATCCCATGTGCTAGGTGTTACTTTCGGCCCACGGCCGCCCCGGCTTACGCCGTACTCGGCCCTTGCCGCTCATTTCATCATAATCACACATATAGTACATTCGAAATAATCATTCACACACATCATGATTCATTTAAGGTTTAAACATTTGCACATAATACAATCTGGGGCCATGCCCTAACCTCGGGTGTTATAGTTTTCTTACCTTAATTCCAAATGCTTTAAATAGAAAAATGACGGCCCCCGAGCACGATCCACTTCCCGAGCACTAGCTTAACACCTAGTCACAACCAAGATAATGGATACCAATAAGATTAATCTCCAATGAGTTTCTAAACCAAGTTCTAGTACTCGGAACGTTGAAATTCACCAAACATTGTAAAAGACTCAACCCCGAGCACCCTAGGTTAAATTCCCAAGCCAAAATTCTCAAAATCCCAAAATTCCTTAAGCGCCCCGGCATGGCCCAACCATGCCGCGGCATGGCCCCCAAACAGGGCCACAAAAACGCCCAGAAACAGGTAAGGGCCGCGGCCCTACAAGGACCATGCCGCGGCCCGCCCTCCATCCTCAGCACAACTTAGCCTTCAAGGGCCGCGGCCCTCCAAGAACTATGCCGCGGCCCGACCCTTCGAACCCAGAAAAACCCACCATTTTCAAGCTTAAAATCTCACCTAAAGCCATCCCAAAGCTCCCAATTCAAAACCAATTAATAATCACAACATTAGGATGGTTTAAACAACACAATTCCACCAAAAATCCAACCTAACACTCACCAAGATCCAAATTCCAAATTTCTGAAATTTCAAACCTAAAACTCAAAACCAACCATAGAAATTCTCAATTTCAACCATCAAACTTTAATTTAAACCTTACCTCAGTTGTAGAATCGTTTCCCAAAGGATCCCATGACCTATCTTCAAAGTTTCAAGCCTCAAACTCCACCTTGAATATCAAAAACCCATAAACATTCACAACCCAACAAAATCTCAGAAATTTAACTTGAGAAAAAGAATTAATTGCTTACCTTTACCCTGATTTGTTCTTGGTTAGCTCTTGAGCTAAACCTCCAAATCCCACCATCAATTTTCAGAAATTCAAGCTTGATTTCTCCTAAGATTTCTGTGGATTTCATGAAAGAAAGAGGAAAGAAAGAAGAAGAGGAGAGGGTGGAGGCTGGGTCGGTTTCTCTAAGTCTCCAAATGGTTTATTTGTTTTGTTTTTATAACTTAAGTTGGTTACCTCAAGGTTCGGGGTACCAAAATATCCCCGAGGCAAAAATGGTAAAATCCCCCAGTATTCCCGCCTAGACATCCTAACCTCAAATATATCTCCAATTATTTATTTTCATAACCCAATATCAAAAATACTCCTTGACTTGCCCAAAGTCAATTATAATGCCCCGTTGTGACTTTCCCCGCTATTCAGCTCTAGGATCGCCTCGTGCCGAAAGTTACCAATCACGGAAATACCCACATACCACTGTGGTCTCAACAATCATAACATATTAATACAGTTATGCCCAACATGGCCAAAATTACAATTATGCCCTTCAAACACAATCCGGGCCTACATGCATACTAATATACATAGTCATGCATCTCAAATAATCAAATAGTCACATAACATGCTTTAAATCATAATCATGCATTTAATTCCTAAAACCACACATAAATCCCAACCTGCCCTCCTGGCACACTAATCAAGGCCCTTAAGCCTTATTAGCGAATTTGGGTCGTTACAACTATCCCCTCCTCATAAAAAATTTCGTCCTCGAAATTTATCCAAACCCATCAATCAGGAAACTCGCAACTCTGACCCTGAATCCCAAGGTCCACCGCCTTTACTTTAGTTTCCAACAACTCTCTTCCAGGCGCAACAATCTTGCCCCACAAGATCTTGTCTAACGGCCATACACTCGATAGCCTCTTGTTTACACCGCAACCCTGCTGAAGCCTCAGGGTCTGCCTAGATTACAATGACCAATTCGTTGTCTTATTCCTGATTCCAGAGATACCCAAAAGTCATCACCTCTACCAGGTGGGATCAACTTGTAGGCCCCGCTGGCCTAACCCTTAGTACAAGTTCAGAATTTTATGCTGAATCAAGAGTCAGAACTCCCCCTTCTTTCTCTGAACACCTTACAGATCCTCGTCTGTTATTGTGCAGAGATGCAGCTCTTTCCTTCCGGAGCTTTGTTTCCTCGTAATTTAACAATTTACCAGCTCTTATGCTTTCAAATAGGCAGACACTCCTGCCTTAAGAGTTCCAACAACCTTTTCGACGCTCTCTCTGAACCAATGCCAAATCGTAGTATTCACTATCCTTCACCTCTTACCATGTCCTATGTCGTGTTACTTTAACAAGACGCCAGCATTTGCCACCACGACCAACTCAACAGGGATTACACTTCCCTTAATACCTCAAGTATTCGCCTACTCAGCGCTTAATTCCTTAAGATATCCGATAAGCTTTCAGACTGCCACTTCACTTGCAATCAACTGATAATCCCAGATTCCCACTCTGTTCTTTTCGTTCTCTAAATCCATTCCAAAATTTAAAATACTATAGGGTCTCAATTCGATATCATCGACGTTCTATCCCGAAACCAGTTCACTTGACCCAACAACATTAACTCAAACAACCGAGTTAAAACTTTTCATGTCCAAACGCCTTACTTAAGGTCTATTGTGGTTTATTCCCACGACACACCACCACATCACCTAACCCCTCAGGGTCCAAAGGAAAACACTAGATTCTGTCACCCGCTCGACCCTCCTGGTACAACGTACCCAAGGAGGTGGAATGATATCCATTCAGAATTCTCATTCAAAAATCAAATCTAATTGGATCCTTTATCCATTCCTGGTATCCCAACTTGTACTACCTTAGCAGGGTCCTTCCCTGCTTCATCTCAAGCCAACACTTTGAATTCCATAGATCATTGACACTCACCAGCTAATCATACGTACTAGCGCTACGCCAAACTCAGTCGTCGCCTTGTCCACTCTATTACAGTCTATGGCGCTATCCCCTGACTGACACACGCCTCACAGCTAGGAGTTCCGTCTCCAATTATAACTCCCCTCGCTCAATCGAGGATTTCAAACACAGATCATCTGTCCGTTACTTTTCACCACCTCTGTGTCTTCAACGCTATCTTTCTTACTAATACCCAATACTCAAGCACCTTTTGATATGCATAACTGTTAACTTAACGCTCCAAGTATATCAACCACGTTCATTCTTTCACCTCCCGCCAGGTTCGATCCATCCTCGCGTCAATTATTCCTGGGCGTGTCCAATCATGGTACACTCCCACATATCCATAACCCTACCATAGATCAGGTCCTTTATGCAATCACTCTTTACTTAACCAAAACACATGCAAATTCCATCATCGTCCGTAACCAATCAAATCTTACCTTGTCTTCTGAATTTCTTTCTGATTTGACACCACTCAATCCGTCTAACCTCAAGTTTTACTGTTCTCCTCATCTTTGATGTAGAAATCACCGGAGGTGCTTATGCAGTAGATGACGCGCTTACCATTCTTGTTGTGCTTTCAATCCTTCAGACGCTCTTCATTAGCTTCTTTGCGGCTTCAGATCAATTCTTCTCTTACCTGTCCTTTCTTCTTGCAGCTATAATCTGAGAACTCCTGACGACACCCAACTAACACTCCGTAGAACCTTACCTGAGACTCTGCCTTCTGAGTACTAACGTCTTCAGCATAATAATCAGTTGCTCACCATTTCCGTCTGGGAGTAATCCACATGCACTGCTCGTGAGCTTGAAGGGGACTTGCCCACACCGTTCATGCATTCTCTGTCTAAAGAACTTACCTGTGCCGCTGTAGCTTGAACCATTCCAGAATCTTTGTTACCAACTCCTCACACTCTAGCCGGCGCAAACTAGACAATCCACGAAATATCTCTATCCTTAGTTTCCATCTGGTAATAAACAAGTCACAAATCAACTCTTGGGGACATCGTCCCATCTTGCATCCAACATTGTACTTTTCGTCCTAACCCGACGATACTAGCAATCCTCGCAGTATAACACACTAGCTACACCAGGCTCAGATTCCTTCGATTGCTCCAATAGACTTTTTGTCGGCCAAAACCGTCTTCTACAGCATCCCTTATACCAATCCTATCTGTAATCTGACCTTGAAGTATTCCCTAAATCTTTCTTTGCATACTCACATAACTTTTCCACTGGTTAGCTCTGTCTCCTTTACGTACTCCAGATGATATCCTCAACAATCCATCTGCCAGAGTTTCTAATTCCTTCTCAATAAGTATTACTGTCCTCAGCCTCTCAAATGGCACCATTGAGGCAACCTCTCTATGTCCATCTCCCTCTCGGAACATTCTCAACACCGAGCCCTTCCAGTTCGTTACATGCCCAACGCATAAGCTCGTCAGTTAAATACTCATCCTTGAGGACTCAGCCTCGAACCTCGAATGTATCGATGCATTCCAGTTCTCCGTTTCCCGCACCATGGGAAATCCATCCTAACATCTCGAGTCATTCTACGTAGAAGTCATGCCCTCACCTGACCTCCTCTCAGGTGGCATCCTCTTCCTCATGTGCATACCAATTAACCTCCTGGTTCCTGTCGCCATCCCGATAACTACCTTTTCGATCCGGCTTCTTTCCAATCTCAATCTAGGTGCCCAAGCACTGTCTGGAGTCCTTTTTCCCTCAAAATTGAGAATCCGACCTCGCTGCGTTCTATCAATACAAGTACCATCTCATCAGTCATACTTTTCCCCTATTTCTTGGCAATCCAGAAGCCACAACACTAACCGGGGTTCTTTCAACTTGATTATCACGAATCTATCTTTACTAATTCCATCAAAGGAAGCACCGCCCTTGCGGCTCTAGCACTCATGCTCTAATCATCAACCATCAGTTCCTCGAACAACATGGCCCTCTCCACCATCCACATGCAAACGAAAACTCTTTCCTCAAAGCAGCCCAATGCTTTAGACTATTCCAGATCTCATGTCCTTAAATGGGTCGCCACCAATTCCAGATACATCCATTTGTATAAATTTCTGAAATGAACTATCCAATTCCCCAACCCATTGATCTACGCTGTCGTTACCCCTAACAGTCCAAACCAGACTTAAACATTTGCCCGCCTCCACGGTTCTAATCATGTCTTTAAAATCTCTTCTAACCATTCATCATCTAGGTTCTTTCCAACCCATTAAGCCACTACTTCAGCCCAAGTACCAATTCCAGGCATCCCTTTGCCTCAACATTTAACATAACCCTCTAATCAGGATCTCTCATCCTCTTAACCATGGGTGGAATTAACTCTGCTCATCTATTGATAAATTCCTTGTCAACTCGAATTCTCCTCAAAACCCGAGGATAACACCCTTTAAGCCTTTCATATAGTACCCTTATCTGTCCATACTTCACAGTAAACCAACACTGGTAACCTTACTGTCAAAACCTCGAAATCAGCTATTTCCCCAGAGAAATCTGCTATCCTTCTATCCCGTCACAACTGACAAACTCCACAGCTTACTCACACCCTAGTGACCCTTTGCTGCTGCTTTTTGGGATAACTGGAGATCCCAACTCCAACTTATACCTAGAATCCCTCTCTCCACACACTATCAGGTCCACAAACCCTTCTAGGAACCAACAACACGAGTTCACCTGTCAAAACTGACCCAACTCCTGAACTCTGTGGTCCCTACTCTGAACCAAACCACCACTAGGTCCAAACATCCACAGGTATAATGCACACACAAGCATATACTAGGTCAAATCCATAATGATATACATTTAGCTACCAAATTCATCATCTCCAAGTATACCCAGATCTCAACATGCTTCACACAAGCAAATAAACAGATATAACTAATGAATTAATTCAGAAAATTAACCACATACACTCAATATGCGAACCATTATGCCAATATTCATCCATATGCATAATAGTATTATTCAGCATGCATCAATCTCAACATGCAATAGTCAAGGGCCAGGCCCTATCAGTATCTCATGCATATGTCATCTCATTCCTCATGCTCCATATAAATAAGCAGGAAAACAGGGCATTCAAACATATATTCAGTCATGTCAATCATTCATACCAACCAACCCTGAGTCGAACTTGTCACTGACAGAGAGCGTACATGTTCGGTCGATCTCCAGAACCAATAAACCTTGGCTCGCTCTGATACCAAGTTATAACGCCCTACTTCCTTAGAGCCGTTACTAAGTGATTTTTAAGACAAAACAGTGTGCAAAGAACTCGCTAACCGAGGTTTTGAGACAAAAGTGTGACTAATTAAACTTTAAGGCTGTAATCTTAGAAAATGCGTCGTTTCATTTAAAACTGCTAGTATTAAACCTTTGGGATCCCAAAAATAAGGTTTGAAAACTATTTACATCTTGAAATAAGTTTACAGTTGATAAATCATAAAATCATAGATTATTACAGCCATTTTCAAATAAACCCCCAACCAAAGCAGTCGGGCAGGCCAAACATGTACGCGTCGCTTCACGCTCTCCGTACTCATGGTTGGTTGACTCGGTCTTTGCCCTACCTGCAACACGGAGCACCTGTGAGCCGAAGCCCAGCAAGAAAACCCATGCAGAACATAACATATGCAATGTATACAGTTTTATCATAACAGATAATCCACAGATAAACAAGTCAACCATTAGACTAAGCAAACACATGTATCCATCGGGCCCCGCCCTGATTATAGCATCCCATGTGCTAGGTGTTACTTTCGGCCCACGGCCGCCCCGGCTTACGCCGTACTCGGCCCTTGCCTCTCATTTCATCGTAATCACACATATAGTACATTCGAAATAATCATTCACACACATCATGATTCATTTAAGGTTTAAACATTTGCACATAATACAATCTGGGGCCATGCCCTAACCTCGGGTGTTATAGTTTTCTTACCTTAATTCCAAATGCTTTAAATAGAAAAATGACGGCCCCCGAGCACGATCCACTTCCCGAGCACTAGCTTAACACCTAGTCACAACCAAGATAATGGATACCAATAAGATTAATCTCCAATGAGTTTCTAAACCAAGTTCTAGTACTCGGAACGTTGAAATTCACCAAACATTGTAAAAGACTCAACCCCGAGCACCCTAGGTTAAATTCCCAAGCCAAAATTCTCAAAATCCCAAAATTCCTTAAGCGCCCCGGCATGGCCCAACCATGCCGCGGCATGGCCCCCAAACAGGGCCACAAAAACGCCCAGAAACAGGTAAGGGCCGCGGCCCTACAAGGACCATGCCGCGGCCCACCCTCCATCCTCAGCACAACTTAGCCTTCAAGGGCCGCGGCCCTCCAAGAACTATGCCGCGGCCCGACCCTTCGAACCCAGAAAAACCCACCATTTTCAAGCTTAAAATCTCACCTAAAGCCATCCCAAAGCTCCCAATTCAAAACCAATTAATAATCACAACATTAGGATGGTTTAAACAACACAATTCCACCAAAAATCCAACCTAACACTCACCAAGATCCAAATTCCAAATTTCTGAAATTTCAAACCTAAAACTCAAAACCAACCATAGAAATTCTCAATTTCAACCATCAAACTTTAATTTAAACCTTACCTCAGTTGTAGAATCGTTTCCCAAAGGATCCCATGACCTATCTTCAAAGTTTCAAGCCTCAAACTCCACCTTGAATATCAAAAACCCATAAACATTCACAACCCAACAAAATCTCAGAAATTTAACTTGAGAAAAAGAATTAATTGCTTACCTTTACCCTGATTTGTTCTTGGTTAGCTCTTGAGCTAAACCTCCAAATCCCACCATCAATTTTCAGAAATTCAAGCTTGATTTCTCCTAAGATTTCTGTGGATTTCATGAAAGAAAGAGGAAAGAAAGAAGAAGAGGAGAGGGTGGAGGCTGGGTCGGTTTCTCTAAGACTCCAAATGGTTTATTTGTTTTGTTTTTATAACTTAAGTTGGTTACCTCAAGGTTCGGGGTACCAAAATATCCCCGAGGCAAAAATGGTAAAATCCCCCAGTATTCCCGCCTAGACATCCTAACCTCAAATATATCTCCAATTATTTATTTTCATAACCCAATATCAAAAATACTCCTTGACTTGCCCAAAGTCAATTATAATGCCCCGTTGTGACTTTCCCCGCTATTCAGCTCTAGGATCGCCTCGTGCCGAAAGTTACCAATCACGGAAATACCCACATACCACTGTGGTCTCAACAATCATCACATATTAATACAGTTATGCCCAACATGGCCAAAATTACAATTATGCCCTTCAAACACAATCCGGGCCTACATGCATACTAATATACATAGTCATGCATCTCAAATAATCAAATAATCAAATAGTCACATAACATGCTTTAAATCATAATCATGCATTTAATTCCTAAAACCACACATAAATCCCAACCTGCCCTCCTGGCACACTAATCAAGGCCCTTAAGCCTTATTAGCGAATTTGGGTCGTTACAATTAGCTTCTTAGAGATTAGTATATTGGGGTTTTTTATACTTAGTGGGATTTATAGAGAGAGTGTGATGGCTGTGAAGAAAAAGAAAGAAAAAGGAAGAAAAGAAAAGAGAGAAAAACAGAGGGTTTTCCAAAAGGGGCGGTTTATGCATTCTTGCACCATTTCTCTCCATTTTTCTTGGAGCAAAGCTCAGTGGGGAGCTAGGATAGGCTGAGCATCAAGGATCTTAAGGTTATACTTGAAGATTTGGCAAGGACTAGCAAGAACACATAAACTTTTGAGGTAAGTTTTTAGAAATTTCAGTTTTAAGGGTTTGGCTGGTTTGAGCTGTGTTTTGAGCTGAGTTGATGGGAACTTTAGGGAATTTCTGGGCAAGATTTGAGGAAGAGCAAGCTATGAAGGTCTAGGAAATGAATCAAGGTCGAAATTTCATCAACGGTATGAATTCTAAGCCTTTAACTTTGTTGTTTGACTGAATTTCTGGGTTTAGGGTTGATCATGGTGAATTTTGAGATTTGGGTTGAATGTGCTTGGGTTTTGAGGATTTGGGATGCTTGGGATGAGTGGAGAGTGTTTATAAGCTTGATTTTGAGTTTGGTAAAGATTTGGGGAAGTTTGGGTTGAGATTGGCTCAAAGAAATCGCAGAAATGGAATTTGGGTTTTGCCTGCCTGCAACTAGCGCTACAGCGCTAGTCTTTGGGCGCTGTAGCGCTAGGCCTTGTTTCTGGGGATGTGTGGTTCTGCTTGTAGCGCTACAGCGCCCTCTTTAGAGCGCTATAGCGCTGCACTGCTCACAGAAAGGGGTTTTTGGGCTTTTGTTGAGGGATTTTGACCTAGGGTTCGGGGCTCGATTCCACCACCTTGTTTTGTGGATCTAGGACTTCCCGGGAGGCTCGGGATTGGCCCCGAGGCGAGGTTTTGGACTCGAGGTTTGGTGTTGACTTTGACCCATGTTTGTGCTTAGGTGTGCGCTAAGGCTCGAGTGGGATCGTGCTCAAGGAGTCAAGTGTTGTAAGCTTTCAAATTGACAGGTAAGAAAACTGTAGCACTCGAGAATAGGGCATGGGCCCATAGTGTTATTACAGGGCATGGCCCTAGATTGTATTATGTGCTAATGTATAACCTTAAATGAATTATTATATGTTTGAATGATTATTTCGAAATGTATTATATGTGTGATTATAGTGCAATGAACGGCTAGGGCCGAGAACGGCAAAGGAGCCGAGAACGGCAGCGAGGCCGGAAGTAACACTTAGCACATGGGATGGTTACAGTCAGGGTAGGACCCAATGGATACATGAGATATCCTTACGGTGAGAACCGAGACCCCAGGCATTGGTAAGGCTTCTGGGGCGGCATGGCCGTGTTTGCTTAGTCTGATGGATGACCTGTTTATCTGTGGACTATCTGATATGATTAACTGTATAATTTGCATATGTTATGTACTGTATGAGTTTTCTTGCTGGGCTTCGGCTCACGGGTGCTCTATGTTGCAGGTAAGGGCAAAGATTGAGTCAACCAACCATTAGTACGGAGAGCATGAAGCGACGCGTACATGTTTGGCCTGCCCGACTGCTTTGGTTGGGGGTTTATTCGAGAAATGGCTGTAATAATCTATGATTTTTATAGCTAATCAACTGTAAACTTATTTTAAGATGTAAATAGTTTTCAAACCTTATTTTGGGATCCCAAATGTTTAATACTAGAAGTTTTTAATGAAACAATGCATTTTCAAAGATTACAGCCTTAACTTTTGATTAGTCACACTTTCGTTTTAAAAACCTCGGTTAGCGAGTTCATTGCACACTGTTTTGTCTTAAAACTCACTTGGTAACGGCTCTAAGGAAGTAGGGCGTTACAAACTCGGTCACAGTGGATTATAATTGTAATTATAAGTTCATAAGCATTTTGTCCTAAGATTAAATCAGAACACTGGATTTTTACTAATTAGGTAATTTACGATAAGATCTACTTACACATCTTGTGTGATGTCATATCAAGGACATTGACCAAGTGGATAAGATCAGATGTATTTTGTTACATTGGACTGGACTTATATTTATCATTGACAAGATAAGTACCTATCGTTATTATCTATATGACAACGTTGACCATAGATCAATTCAATCTTAATTCTGAGTGATTAATATTTTGCTAATTGTATTATTCAAGTCTTTTGATTTGTTCATTACTAGCTTGCCCTACGAACTAGCTTATACTTATATATTGGAGATTTTGTAGTATAATTTAGTGGGAGTATTTATCATGGATATGAAATCTATAGCTTTTGTTTTAGAAGTGAAACAATAATTTCGTTATAGCTTGGCTCAAGTGTTAAATGATAGAGTACTCATTTCTGTAATTAAATTTACAGAAATATCATTTATAAGAACTTTATGGGAGTTAGGGATAAAATACCAATGAGGGGTAAATCGATAATTTTTATCCATCTCATTACTAGATCATCTAGAAGATTGAATGATGGTTGTGGTTATAACAATGAATAACATATTTACATTTGGTGTAAAGTGTTTATGAATTCAATAATGGAGTCACGATGAATTAATAAGGTAGTGAGATTATTTGTTATAAATAAAATCACGATAACTTATTGGAGCTTGAGTTCATGGATCCATGGTCCCCATGTCATCTCTTATCAAAATGAACCTAGTAGTCTTGAATAATTAATTTAATTATTAATTATAAAAATATCATATTGACTAGGTCAATGAAAATAAATAATGTTAAATTATTTATTGATATTTTGTTAGATATGAAATAGAAATTTTTTTGAGATTTTTATTGCAAAGTCTCAAAAAGAGAGTATTATAGCCAATTGGGACAATTTTGTTAATATTGATAGATTAGTATTTATATTAATGAAATGAATTAAATAAATGTCAAAATTATAATTGGTTAGTTTTTTACAAGTATTTAATTAATTATAATTATTTAATTAAAATGGGAAACTAATACATATTTTATGTCCTAGCTAATTTCTATATATACTAGTGTTATAAAATGCATTAGGTCAAATGAATTTGACAAGGTAAAAATTCACTACTAATATTCTATACCTAGCCGCCCACTCTCTCTTAGTTTTCTCTCTAGGAATTCTCTTCTCATGTGTTGAGACTTGCCCACACAAACACTAGGTTGTTTTATACAAAGACTTGGAAGAATGTGGTCTTGTTTCAAAGCTATTTTGATTCCTTGCAATACCTAGCATTCAACAAAGACCAAACGTTAGGGAATCCAAAGGGTATAGTCATTGTTCTGCTACGCATCTCGTAAGTACTCTAATGGTTTTGTTATTACATATATCTGTAATATTCACATGCTTGTATGATTTGATGCTTTCTACTATGTATATTGTTTTAAATATATATTTATAGGGAGCATGCATATAGATTTATATAAATGAGATCCTACATATGTTTTACTTCTTTACTAGGTGTTAGTTCACCAGCTACTTTTGTGTACATAAGGGCAAAGCATAAACTCCATAAGCGATGAATTAGAAAGGACCCAGTCAACCATATGCATACTGCAAAAATTGGTTTAGTGGGTTTGATAGTCCCCAGCTATCAAGTTTTAGATAATTGTTTTAACTGTTTTACTATATTAGTTGCATGATTATCCAAATACTTAGATGTTAATTTTTAATCAATTTTTGCATGAACAAAATGAATATTTTATTTTAACTCGTGATCCCAAAATTTACATTGTTTTAAGGCCTCTTGTTTTTTTTTAATATATATAAAGATAGTTTCAATATTCATTTTTTGATAATTGGTTTTAATTTGTTAATTTATCTAAATACTTCAAGGAATTTAGTAAATTAACAATTTAGGAGAATGGGTCATTACAAATTTGGCAGCGATGCAATTAGAGACCTTGGTGGCACTCGATCTTAGTGGTTGCACCTGTGGTGTTTGTAAAACTTCTATTTTTAGAAATCATTTCTTTGTCTTAGTTTTTTTGGGGTTGTTTATTTTGGTATGCACTTTTGTATTCTTTTTTATGAGTTTTTAATATTTGAAAAAAATGGAAAATTAAAGGAAAAGGAAATGATCTCATTGAAGAAAAATGAGAAAATATCCTATTAAATATTTAATACAAAATATATAGAGTAACATCTTTATCCATATAAACCTAGTAAAATAACTACTAACACAAAGCCCATATAAAAAGGATACACATCTTCAAAGAACAAGAGCTTTTTTATTTTTGAAAGAAACTTTGGCCTCATTAAAACCCTTAAAGAGCAAACCCAGTAGAAAAATCTCAAGAAGGGAAAAGAATACAAAGGGGTTGTCATTGATCAATAACATCTGCCTAGATAGTAGCAAAAATACAAATTGGATAGCTAGGCGACCATATATAGTGTTCTTCCATTTTCACTATCAGCTTTGCCAAAGTATGGGCTACACTGTGGACAACCCTGGGGCAGTGTTGGAAAGAAATACAAATAAAATCATTACAATGAACAAGTATATTACTAAAAATACAACCAAAATAAGATAAAGCCAAAGATCTCTTACATATAGCTTTAATAACGATAAAACTATATGATTCAATGACAACCTTTAGAACCCTAGTTGATTTCATAGCTTCAAACAGGAGAGTACTGCCATACCTTTTGCCACTTCTAGTCTAAAAGTCACATGATGACTCAAAGTGGTCGATGCACTAACATGCCCAAGGGAAGTCCTAGCAACCATACCCAGACCAACCTTACAATTCAAAATATCACATGAGAAGTCGATATTAATTTTGAGGATTTCAGGAGGTGGTGTAGCCCATCTAGCAGCAAGGACAACATTCATGTCATCTACCGGATGTGAATCATTGACATGATATTTATTAGATCCTAGTACCGCATTGTTGACCCAAATTTCTATCAACTACAAAATATGAAGAAAGCTTGTAGAAAATAATAAAGAAAACAGAATGTGGTTCGACCATTAATGAGGCCTACTCCGGGAGTCACTTGTATTGATGAAGGCTCGCCATAATCACAAGCCATTTAGGGCATACAACTTGGTTAGAGGATATTCTTGCATCAAGGTATCAATGGGGATTCAAAATTAGGGTTTCAACTCCTTCCAAATGACCCCTCCATGCCCTATTTAAAGGAAGCAATGAAGGATTATGATAAAATGATTAAGTAAATAAATCAACACTAATCCTCCGATTAGGTGGGAATCATGCATAGGATGCATGACATGTGTCGACGAGAGGGTGGTATAGTGACTGATTTGGTGAGGTTCATTGGATGGCATTGGCCTCATGAAAGTCCCTTTTTGGGAAAAAGGAGTGGTCCCCCCATGATAAGGAAATATGTGAGGGAGACTATGGGGTAGTGGCACCACTCTTGGCTCTCATTGTGTGTAGGACAATAGTGTGTCAAGATGTCAAAAGTAGGCAGGCATGCGAGATTACAGGGTGCATCTCTTGTGGTCCCTGTCTTTCAAGAAATTCGTTGACGTGTCCCCTAGAGAGGTTTCTCAGGCCCTTCGAGGAATAAACACATGAATGTGCTATTTAGTAGATCCTCGAGGCCTTCCCAACAAGTCCTCGCTTTTGGGTTCTCGAGCCTGGATTTGTCCCCTAATCTTTTCTCTCAGGAAGATTGCCTCCTAGAAACACTTGAAACAATTTTCCCTCAAGTCTCTAGTGTAACGCCCTACTAATTTAGGATTGTTACAGTGTGTTTAAAATAATTCTTAACTCGTTAAGTGAGTCATTTCAACTTTAAACGTGTAATTAAAGTTAAGTAACGATTTTGGTCGAAGGAATTAAATTTTTCATTAAAGAGTATGAACATATACAAGAGATCCCAAAAGGAGTATATGAACAATATATAACATGTTTGGGATTATAATAATGGCCGACCTAAGCGGTAAAACTGAACTCAACCCAAGTCTCTCAAAAGATTGCGGATGTGGCAGTCGAGCAGGCTATATATGTACACATCGCCCTTAGAGCTCTCCTGGTCCAGCTTTTCTTTGCCCTTACCTACACAAGGTAGTACCCGTGAGGCAAGGTCCACCAAGAAAACTCAATTAAGCAGAAACAGTTAATCAATAGAATATATACCATAAATAGCATGCTTTGCAATTATAATCAGACTCAAACAAGTATACAATTCATTTATACGGCCTCAAGCGCATACCGCACTCCTAGAGTGGCCCCGCCATAACTGCCTACATTACACATGCTTATTGTTGATTACGGCTCGCTAGCTGAATATTCCAGACAAATATGAACAGGTATGAACTACAAATACAATGTAAATAATCCAGATATGGTCACATTTAAACAAAAATACAAGGCATGGTTATAACCACGTTCGATAAATGGGGTCAATGCCCTAATCTTGGTGCAAGTAACAGTTTTCTTACCTCGAGTCCAGTGCAAGTAATGATACAATCTCAAGCACAATCCTTTTCCCAAGCCATGGGGTAATCCTAGTCACAACATAAACAATATCCTTATTGAGAGCTAATCTCGTATACCAACTCTAGGATTATTCCCTAGCTCTCGAGACTACCAATTCCACTGATCCAGGTGATGAAACCGTCCTCAAAACCCCCAAGCTTTTCCTAAAACCGAAAACAAAACTATATTCTGAAATGTCAATAGCTCAGGGGTGCCGAAAAACATAGAGATCTCCAAAACGTTCCCCTGCTTAGTGCTGGGGCAGTACAACGTGAACCCTGAATTTCTAGGTACCTCCACTGCGATTTCTCAAATCCAAAACCTACAAAAAAAAAAAAGAAATCTTGGCTAGTTTTATATTGAAATAAACTCCAAAATTCCATTTCCAAATAAATATATATACCTTATATAACATTAAAACATGACAACCAAACATCCAATCTCAGTCTCTAACTCAAAACCCAAGTTTTAGGTCAATTTTCCCCAATTTCCCAAAATCTAAAATTCAATCTAAATCCCTGATTTTTAATAAATCAATTCAAAAACATGTTTCTACTCCCAATCTACTCAACCCAACCTTCTCAGACCATTAATTCCATAATTTAAATCAAAATCCCGCAAGAACATCAAAGAACAAACAGAAAAAGGTTTCAAAATATCTTACCTCTTGCTTAATTCAATACTCCCAGTTGGAGTAGAGATTAGGCAGATTCCAATCTTTCCTTTGATGCCCAAATCTCTTCTAAAATCCTCAAACAGCGCAAAGATCAAGAGTTAAGCTTTCCCTAGTGTTCAAGAAGGCTCTCCAAGAAGAAGAAGAAGAAGAATATTTAGAGCAGGAAGATTATCCGAAACGTGGGTGCCAAAGACTTGGTTGATATTATCTAATAATTGGTCAAATGACCAATTTGTCCTCACCTGCAATAAATCCTCAAAACTAATCCCAAGGGAATTTTAGTCCTTTGGCTTAAATATCTAACCACACGTGAAATTCCCTAATATCCAAATTAATCAACTAATCCATCAAACACAATTATTTCCCACTAAACGCTTTACTTATCAATAAATCTCGAAATATGTAAAAATTATCAAAATACCCCTTGGCTCACCTCAAGCCGAGTATTAATCCCTATCGTGACTTTTTTGCTAAATTGCTCGAAAGGATCGAGTCATGCTGAATATCACAAATATAACCACATAATAATATGGTGTCAATCACATACCATATAAAATTACAAATATACCATCAATTGGCCAAAATTACAAAAGTGCCCCTTTTTAGCAAAAATGGGCCTTAGAACACGTTTAATACACATACCCATGCATACTCAATCATATAAGTACATAAATCACATAATTCAATTAAATCAATCAATTAGCACTTAATTATCCCATGTGCCCTCCTGGCACGCTAATCCATACAATTAATTCTATTAGAGATTTCGAGACGTTACAACTATTCCCTCCTAATAGAAATTTCGTCCTCAAAATTTTCTGACTCTAACTCCTAAATCACTTCCTCGACCTTGTTGTTCCTCCATAATACTTTAACCAGAGGAATGGTCTTATTCCTCAACACCTTATCTTTCCTATCTAAGATCATAGGACAAATCTATTTGTAGCTCCAGATCTTCATAACTCAACACATGAGTCGTATCTGACACATACTAATAAAGCATTAAGACATGGAATACATCATGAACCCCTGACAATGACGAGGGTAAGACCAACCTGTAGGTCACCTGTCTAATCCTCTCCAGGATTTCAAAAGGCCCCACAAATCTAGGGCTCAACTTGCCCTTCTTCCCAAACTGTTTTACTCCTCTCAATGGTGAGACTCAGATAAAAATGTAGTCCCGAACTTGGAACTCTATGTTTCTACGCTTAGGATCAACGTAGCTCTTCTGTCTACTCTACGAGGAAAGCACTTGAGCTTTAATCTTTTCAATGTCTCATTGGTCCTCTGAACTGCTTTAGGGCCCAAATACTTCCTCTCACCCATTTCATCCCAATGAATGGGTGATCTACACTTCCTCCCATACAACATCTCATATGAATCCACTCCAATCGTCGACTGATAGCTGTTATTGTATTCAAACTCAATCAAATGCAAATATTTACTCCAGGACCCTTTAAAGTCAAATACACATGCACTAAGCATATCATCAGGTATCTTAATTGTCCTCTCAAACTATCCATCTGTCTAAGGATGATAAACAGTGTTGAATTGCAACTGAGTACCCATTACCTTATGTAGGCTTCCCCAGAACTTGGAAGTAAAATTGGGGTCCTGATCTAACACTATAGACTTTGGAGCCCTATGGAAACGTACAATCTCCCTGACATACAACTCAACATACTGATCTACAGTGAAATTCGTCCGCACAGGAAAAAAGTGCGTTGACTTGGTATAGCGGCCCACTATCACCCAAATCGAGTCATGCTGACCCACCGTACTAGGCAACCCAACAAAAAAATCAATGGTGATGTCCTCTCATTTCCACTCAGGGACACCCAAAGGCTGTAATAGCCCTGTCGTTCTCTGGTGTTCAGCTTTTACTTGCTGACAAGTCAGGCACTTAGCCACATATTCAATAACATCCTTCTTCATTCCAGACCACCAATACAAATATTTCAGATCTTGATACATCTTTGTGGTACCTGGATGCATAGAATACATAGTAGTATGAGAGTCATCCAAAATCTCCCGCCTGATACCAACCTCCATCAGAACACAAATCTGATCCTTATACCTCAGTATACCCGTTTCTAAAACTGTAAAGTCCTTATCTACCCCAGCTAGGATATCCTCTATGTGTCTAACTAACTGGAAATCACTCAACTGACCCTCATTTATCCTCTCTAGGAGTGTAGACTGTAAGGTAATGTTCCCTAACTAGTTGATAAGTGAATTTTAGATTCACTTATTAGTGTCATTTTATATCTAATTTGTAGGTGTTTAGGGTGTTTTGTTTGGTTTTATGCTTGTGTTGTGTTTGTGTAGGGTCCAAGGAAAAGTGGCGCGAAATTTGTACAAAACGGAAGTGAAACAAAGAAAAATAAAAAATTCGTGAAATAGGGCTGCAGCACCATATTCAGGGGCTGCATCGCAATTTCTGGCCTGAATTAGGGCTGCAGCGCCATCATTAAGGGCTGCAGCGCTTGACTGAAATATAGAGCTTGTTTTTGGCATTTTTGTAGCGCAGCAACGCCTGTTTAAAGGGCTGCATCGCCTGGATCCATACGGAAAGTTTAAATTGCGATTTTTGAAGGACAAAAGAGGTCTTTTTGGAGGGAATATAAAGGAGAAAAGTTTAATTAGGGTTGGAAGGACGTTTTGGAGGAGATTAGATCAGAGATTACATGCTTGGGAAAGAAGAGGAGGCTAGACTTCATCAAGATCATCACCATTATATCTAGTTTATTTCTTCTTCCTTTCATTTATAGTTTTTAATTATGAACCAATACATTGCTATTATGTTTATGTTTGTAATGGAGAACTAAACTCTTTTTGTGCTAGAGTATTAGATGAATCTATTTTGATTATTGAATTATGGTTTTTATTATTATTTTTATGAAGTTCTTCTCGTTTGTTCATATCTTCTTGATTTAATTTTCTCATATTAATGTTTGGCCATCATTATTGTGAATTGAAATCTAGGGTTTATGCTTGAGAAAGATAAACGTAGATTAGACATAAGAAGATTTGACATAGAGTGATTGTGAGATTGAGAGATTCCTTGAACTCTATGAATTTGGCTTAGAATAACTATTGCTTAATGACGTCTTGATTAATTAATAGCGAATAGAGATATCATATTGATTAATTGAGATTAATTGCATATATGCTTGAGAGAGATAAATGCATTATATTATAATTCTAGAAATTACAAATGAGGAGAACTAATTAGGATAATAAAGAAACCATGTTCATAATTGAATAGTGAAATCATTACTCTAGTACATTTATCTTTTATTTAATCACTTTCCAAGATCATTAGATTTGATTATCTTGTTATTTCATATTCTTTATTTTATTGTTTGATTTATTTATTGGCTTTTCTAATTAATATTATAGACTTAACAGTAATAGTAATTAGTGAATTTAATATTTAATCCCTGTGGGTTCGACATCTTTTAAATTAAAACTATATTGCAATACACCGTACACTTGCGGTAGAAAAATCTGTATCACTGGCCCACCACCAACTCTATTCCCACTCTAGTCATTTCTTCTGCTTACTCTCTTGATATCTTCTTTGAACTGAATAAATGTCCCGAACCCCTCCGACTCAAGGTATCTGCCACTATGTTGGCCTTTCCTGGATGATAAAGAATTTCACAATCATAATCCTTCACCAATTCCAGCGAACGCCTCTGTCCCTTATTCAGATCTTTCAGTGTGAAAAAGTACTTCATACTTTTATGGTCAGTGTAGATCTCACACTTATCCCCATATATACAATGTCGCCATACCTTCAAGGCGAACACTACTGCCACCAACTCTAAGTCATGAGTAGGGTACCACTGCTTATACTCCTTTAACTGTCTTGAGGCATAAGCAATAACTTTACCGGCTTGCATTAGAACACAATATAATCCCTGCCTCGAAGCATCGCACTAAACCACAAACTTTTCTTGATCTGATGGATGACTAAGCATTGAAGCAGTAATCAATCACTACTTCAACTCCTGAAAATGGTTCTCACATCTGTCAGACAAAACAAACTTCATATTCTTAGGTTTTAGCTTAGTCAATGGTGTTGGGGCATTTTTTAGTCCAAAAGACATAACCAAAAACCCATAGCGCTCATACCTCATCCGAAAATCTATCTTTGGGATATCCTCATCCTTGATCCTCAGCTGGTGATAGCCAAATCAAAGATCAATCTTTGAGAACATCGTCCTACCTTGCAGCTGGTCAAATAAATCATCGATCCTTGGCAGTGGATAATTATTCTTAATGGTCAACTTATTCAACTCTTTGTAATCGATACACATCATCTGTAATTTCCCAAATTCGCTAATAAGGCTTAGCACCTTGATTACTGTGCCAGGAGGGCATAACTAGATTTTTATGTGCTAATTGTGATTATACATGCGCAATTACGTGAATTATATGAGTTATATCATGATATGATAGCTTATGCATGTTTAGATGAATTAAATGTGTTCATAGGCCCGATTCTGTTAAAAGAGCATTTTCGTAAATTTCTGGCCCATTACGGGTATATTTGTATTATATATGCTTTATGAGTGAGACCACGGTGATATGTGAATATATTTTAGATGTGTGGCCAGAGGCGATCCTAGCGAGAAATTTGGCAGAAAAGTCACATTGGGGTTAATACCCAGCTCGGGGTAAGCCTAGGGAGTATGTTAGTAATTTGGTGGGTTACTGGGGAAAATATTAGTGTTTGGAAGAATAGTCGGATTAGTTGAGGATATTGGAGGTAATGGAATTGTGAGGCGTTAATTGAGGTTAGCGGGAAATGTGGCAAAAGACTGATTTGCCCTCGAGGGCATTAGAGAATAAGCTAATGGGCAAGGGGCACACTCGCTCACTCTCTCTCTCTCATTTCTCCCTTTTCCTTCTTGAAGAGCTTGGGGATCTTTCCATTCTTGGAGGAGTTGGCTTGAATTTAAGGATTGGAAGAGCATAGGTTGGGTTTGTGCAGGTTGGAACCGTAGCCACTCACTAGAGGTAAGCTTTAAACCCTATTTTGATTGATTTTTTGATTGGGTTGTAGAGTATTTATGGGTTTTCGAACTCACGGCTTGACTTGTGTATTTAGTGGATGGTTTGTTAAGTTTAAGGCTGGGTTTTGATATGTATAGTGTATTTGTGATGTTGTGGGACTCAATTATAGGTTTGATTGTTTTTTGGGGTGGATTTGGAAGACTTGCAATTTATGAAAATCGCAGTTTTTCTGAGTTCGCAGGGTCACACCGCGGCCTTGCTCTTGGGGCGTTGCGACCCTCACGAACTCAGAGGCCACGGTAGTTCCCTAAACTGGCATGGCGTTGCATCACTTGGTGGGCTGCGCCGAGGCCCGTGTCTAGGCAAAATGAGGGCTAGGCTCTCTGACTTGAGGAGGGTCGCAGCGCTTTTGAGGGTCGTCACGGCTCAATTTGGAGTTCTCATCCAATTAGGGTTTTTAATCATGGGAACTCAAGTTGAAAGGCTCAAGAAGGATTCTACTACCTGGTTTAGTAGAATTCAAGGTCTTGGAGACTAGGAATTTATCTTGAAGCTTTTAAATAGTTTAGTTCTTAATGGTTATCCATTATTATGTTGTGACTAGGTTATACCGTTAGGCTCGAGAGTAAGGATAGTCCTCGGCATCGCCATAAGCTATCTTCTCGGGACTCAAGCAAGAAAAACTGAACTCGGTTTGTAATCGAGGCTTGGAACCTTGTTAATGGATATGACTGTGATTATAAATGTTATTATTGATTAGGCATGCTTGTATATTTTGCATCTGATTGAGTATTATGAAATCTATATGTTTGACTATATCTAATCTGAAAGCCCAGCCTAAGGGCGCCAGGGCCGACATCAAGCGTGCAGAACACAGCTCGGCCTAAGAGCGTCTGGGTCGGCAATAAGATTTGAGAGCTCAGCCTAAGAGAGTCGGGCGTGAAAGTCACCTAAATATTCAGAAATGTCGATTGCACTTGTCTAATTCATTGATTGTTAAATTGTATTATGTGTTTTCTTGAGCAGACTATTGCTGCTAAGCTTGTTGTTTATATTCTATTACTTATTGAATCTGTTGTTTTAAGTTTTCTTACTGAGCCTGGGCTCACAGGTGCTTTGTGGTACAAGTATGGGCAAGGGTATGCTGAACCATCCATGAGCTAGAGAGCTTCAGGGGCGGTGTGTACATATGCAGCCTACTTGACCTCCATAGTCGAGATAGCTTGGGAGGAACTAGGGTTGAACTCTGTTTTGCCGCCTAGGATGGCTAGTGTGTATTTTATTTGTCTTTTATCAGTATGTAACCACTTTTGGGATCCTTTGTATAAACTAAACACTTTTAATGAAAAATAATTACTTCATTGACCAAAAATTTTATACCTAAGCTTAGTTTAGTATTTAATTACACATTTAAGTCCAAATGACTCGCTTAGCGAGTTAAGAACCATTTTAAACACACAATGTAATAGTCTTGGCTAACCAGGGCATTACAACTTGGTATTAGAGTGGTCTAGGGTTAAGGGTTCCTGAACACTTGCTGGGCATGTACACTCGCTGCTAAATATAAGCTCGACTCACAGTTTGGTATCTAATAACGTGATAATGTCCATAACTACTTAATTGAACATATGTTCCTTATTTGCATGCTAGAATAGAGAGCATGACATATATAAATATAGCTTGTGGGGGTGAGGCCTATTAATTGATGCATGAACATTATAGATATGTGTCTTGGTATGCATATTGTATGTGGTTGTTGTGGTGTTTAGTTTTGCTCATGGGATAGTTCTGGATATGATTATCATGCCTGATAGGTTAAGTCACTGAGTACAAACAGATTCAAAAGTTATGTATCAATTGGATCAAGCATTGTTAATATTGGGGTTGTAGATGATAGTCGGGGCCAGAACCCTCCATCTGCCCCCTGGAATTGGCAGCAGATGTTTGTCAGCATGCAATCAAGATTGCAAAAGCAAGAGGAAGAGATTAAGTGTTTAAGATAGCAGGTTCTGCCAAGGAACACTGCTCTGTATGTTTTGACAACAATGGCACCAGTTTTGGTTCAACTTGAGGGTGGGGTCAAGGTACTCAGGGTGGTTGCCATGGCGGCAACAAGGCTTGGAGAAGTTATCCAGTGATCCAAATGCACAAGACACCATCTGGGAGAATTTTGAGCGAAGGCATGTTTTCTATGTGGAATAGTTGGGCAGTTCAAGACAGATTTCCCAAGATCGAAGAAGGGAGAACCAAGGATTATAGATAGCTTGACTCCAGCTCGAGTGATCATCTCGACGTAGTCAGAGCCTGAGGTTGGTCCCTCAGAGGCGATAGGTCAGCTTTCTAGTTCTCAATCTTTCATATTGTGCTAATTGAATATGGTAGTACGTATCTCTTATTAGAGGCAATGATATGCTGTACATATTATATGATTATTATGCTATGGGGCTTGAGATTTTAGTGGCTGGTGGGGTAAAGCTGGCAGTTTCCAGGAGATGGGTCAGAGTACTACTAGTAGAGAGTTAGCAATAAAATTAATTCAGTTGGTTATATGAGGATTTTGATATGATCCCGAGTATGGATTAGTTTTCCAAATAAGGGACAACCAAGGACCGTAAGAAGAGATGGTGACTTCTGATTATAAAAGGAAAGGACCCAATTGCATTCACGAGATGCTTAGCAATTGTGGTAGGCACCACTACGGTTATATCAATTAGACCAGAGGAAAACTGGATTGGCCATTGAGGTTTCGGATGGGTTTACGAGGATGCGTTGGGATCGTTGTAGCGTCTAGGATTAGAGTGTGTTGCAGGACTAGGGCAAGGATAGAATCGACATCTGAGACAACATGCAGAATGGCACCAGCTGAGTAGAAATAATTAGAGGTTCAGTCGAAGAAGTTATTTGACTTAGGGGTTGATTAGACAGAGCATCTCACCATGGGATTTGTCAACACCATTTGTTAAGAAGAAGGACAAGTTTGCGAGAACGTGTATCGTATATGGATAGCCAAATAAAGTAATTATCAAGAATAGGTATCCATTGCTAAGGGTGGATGATCCATTTGTCCAGTTGTAAGGTAAGACATTGCTTTCAGGAATTGACCCTCGATCTGGTTATTACCTTAGTACCAACTGAGGATCAAGGAAATGGACATTTTAAGAATTACCTCTCGCACCAAGTATGATGTGATGGATTTCCCAGTGAAGGCTCTTGAACTGACCAATGCTCCAGTAGCCTACATAAATTCAACAAGTAGAGAGTATAGGGATGATTTGGACAAGTCATATTTAGATCAATCGATACTTTTTTGGACTACTTCTAGTTAGAAATAGAACATGAGTAACATTTTCATTGATATTACCGAGGCTAAGGAAGTAGGGATTACAGGGAAGGTTCCAAAAGGGATAAGTTATGATTTCTCCAGATGGTGTTCAAGGTCACATTATGAGAAATGATGGGATCATGTATGATTTAGTTAAGATAGAAACAGTAAGGAATTTTTTAAAGAAACATTTTAGAGGTTAGAAGTACTGTGGGACTAGCGTAATACATCGGCCTTTACTTGAAGCATCTTCGAGGACTATCATACCCTTGACTGATGTAACGTAAGGACCTAAAGTTTGTCCTAAAGAATAGTTGCGTACCCGATTTTCAGAAGTTGAAATAAAGGTTGATTAGTACGCCATGGTAATAGAATATGCATGTGACGGACTAATATAGGAGGACGGTACGGAGGACATTGGTCTTGCTTAAAACGAGGAGTTAATAGTGCGGTGTGTCAAGAACTAGGGTGTGCCCGTGTGTAGACTGAAAAGGGGATTGTTCGTGCTTCATAATTGGTTAAGGAATAAGAACATAGATGTTTTACATAGTAATTTGAGTTGATAGCAATGTCAGATAGCTGCAGTTAGGGTGAGACGACAACACTTATGGGAAAGAAGTGTATACACTAGCATAAAAGTTAAAGCATTTTGTCACCCTTAGGGGTTAACCATGAAATAAGGCATTAGTTGGAACTGGAGAAGGACTCACAATGAAATCCTTTACTACCCAAGGAAAACTAATGCGGAGGATGATGCCTTGAGTTGGAAAGGTCCATGCCAGTTGTATGATTCGCAATGGATTACATCAAAGTCAAGTGAGGTAACGATCAGGGTTGGTATAGGATCTGTGAGTGATAATTAGAAGATATACCTCTACAAACAATGGAATACATAAAGAAGATTTTGTAGGAATGGCTAAGAACCCTACTATTTTAACGTAGATAGGTTAAGATGTGAGGATCAAATACGTGTCCGGTGGATGCTGACATTAAGATGGAGACTTTGGATGAGTCTTATACCACCCCTTATGCTTGTTGTAGCTAGGAATTTTGAATGTGTGTTAAGACCTAAAATATGTATAATGGGGGGCTGGCTGCCTAACCTTTCAGCAAGTGAGAGATGAATATCAGAAGCCAAGAAGGCTATTATGACACTAAGGCATCCCAGAGTTAGTATGGAGTGATATAATTATGGACCGTATGGGTGGATCGCCTTAGATTGCGGGAAAGATGATTGGGTATGAGAAGTTGTGACTTGACATATTAAGTTAACACACTTTTGTATGTGTGAGCGAGATATCATAAGAATGAGTATGTGCGAAAGGAGATCGTACGTCTCCGTGGGGCACTAGAGTCGATAGTGTTGGATTGAAACCCTTTATTTATTTCCTAAAAGCTTGAAAGAGTCATAGAGGGCAATGAGTATAATAGTGGGATTATGAATTATTGGTTACCTTCAGACAGACTGACAACCAGAAGGAACAACTCAGACTTTAAGTATTTTACTTCGAATATGTAAGTTTTCGAGACATTGAGGCAAGTACGGTCCCTTGATTGGATTGTCGTGGTGATGAATACCAGTCGACGACTGGAGTGACTCTGGATAAGAAACGAGAATTACCCATTCTGATGAATGAAATGAGAGACATGAAGTATTCTGATTCGAAATTGTTTCGGATGACCACTGAAGTTATTAAGGATTGTTAGGGCAGGAGTTTCTGCTTTATTGAAAATACATAAGGGAATGCAAATTTAAATATGGGAACGTGGGGTTCCAGGATAGGAGACCTTGTACCTTTGTGAGTATGGTTAATTAAAGGATAAGATAATTTAGAAAGAAAGAGGAGATTTGAATCTAGGTTTTTTAGACTTTTGAGATCCCAACAATATTTAGGCCATGGGCCTATAGATTAGCCTTACCCCAACTTAGGTAGAGGCTCATAAAGTGTTACTGAGTACTACCCCTATTTAGGTGAAGAGACCCTGGAATTTCAGTGGGACTTATTGTGTAAGGAAAGGCCGCGGAGGCGAGGTAGCGTTCCCTAGTGGACCCTACTGCCTAAGCTATCTAATATGTTATTCCTATCTCTGTAACCTTGCTTGCATTTCAGCAAACATATGTTGCTGGTACTCAGGGGCTGGCAGAGGGTTCTGGCCCTGGTTATCATCTGTAGCCTTAAACTCAGTGCTGGCTAGTCTGTTTAATCACCTTGGAGGTACAACTCTCCAAGTATATCTACAATCGACGACTCGGCTCATCAGACAAGGACAACAATATCAGGGCACCACCCGACGGTCCAGACCGATGAAATAAGCATACACACGCAATAACAATGCTAATAAGCATTGCAATAACTTTCATATGCAATAGGAATGCTAATAAGCATGTCTTTTTGCATTCACATAGTAGTCAAGGGCCAGGCCCTATCAGTATAACTCATGCTTCCTACTCTAGCATGCAGATAAGGCATATATATTCTAATTAATCAATTAAACACATATTTCATTCATTAGTTACCAAATTGTGAGTCGATCTTATCTTTAGTGTCGAGCGTACATATTCAACCATTCTTCGAGAACCTTTAAACCTTGGTAGCTCTGAAATCAAGTTATAACGCCCTACTAATCTAGAACCATTACATTGTGTGTTTAAAATAATGCTTAACTCGTTAAGCAAGTCATTTTGACTGTAAACGTGTAATTAAAGTTTAGTAACAGTTTTGGTATTAAAAATTTTGGTCGAAGGAATTAAACTTTTCATTAAAGATTTTAAACATATACAAGGGATCCGAAAAAGAGTTTATAAACAATATATAACATGTTTTGGGTTACAATAATGGCCGACCTAAGCGGAAAAACTGAACTCAACCCTAACCTCTCAAACGATCCCAGCCATGGGGGTTAATCAAGCTGCATATGTACACACCGCCCCAAGAGCTCTCAAACTCATTGCTGGTCCAGACTTTTTTTGCCCTTACCTGTGCCACGTAGCACACATGAGCCAAGGCCCACCAAGAAAACCCAATTAAGCAGAAAGAGTTAATCAACATAATATAAACCATAAATAGCATGCTTCGCAATTATAATGAGACTCAAACAAGCATACAATTCATTTATATGGCCTCAATGCCAAACGAGTGCATATTGAACTCCTAGAATGGCCCTGCCATGATGGCCTACATTACACATGCTTATTGCCGATTACGGCTCGCTTGCCAAATATTCAAGACAAATACAAACAAGTATGAACTACAAATACAACACAAATAGACATAGTCCAGAGATGGTCACATTTAAACAAATATACAAGGCATTGTTATAACCACGTTCAATAACTGGGGAAAATGCCCTAAGCTTTGTGCAAGTAACATTTTTCTTACCTCGATTCTTTAGCAAGCAATGATACGATCCCGAGCACGATCCTTAACCCGAGCTTTACGGTAACCTTGTCACAACATAAACAGGGTCCTTATTAAGAACTAATCTCTTATACCGACTCTAGGATTATTTCCTAGCACTCGGGACTTCCAATTCCACCAATCTAGGCGATGGAACCATCCCTCGAGGTCCCAAGCTTTTCCCAAAACCTAAAATAAAACTATATTCTAAAATGGTAACAGTGCAGAGGCACCATCCCCTAGCATAGGGGCGCCCAAAAACACAAAGACACCCAAACAGTTCACCATGCTTAGCGCAAGGGCGTCCACCTCTGGCACAAGGGCGCAACAACGCAAACACATAATTTCTAGGTTCCTCCCCTATGATTTGTCAAACCCAAAACCTACCAAAATAGAAATATCAACAAGTTTAATATAGAAATCAGCTCCAAAATTCATTTTCCAAACAGATATATACCTCATATAACATCAAAACACCACAACCAAACATCCAATCTTAGTCTCTAACTCAAAACCCAAGTTTTATGTCAATTTTCCCCAATTCTTAAATCAATCCGAATCTGAAATATGGAATTCAAAATTAAATCAATTCTTAAATCAATTTTCCCAAAATCTGGAATTCAATCAGAATCCCTAGTTTTTAATTTGAATTCAAAGCTTAAATCAATTCAAAAACATTTTTCTACTCCCAATATACTCAACCCAACCTTCTCAGACCATTTATTCCTGAATTTAAATAAAAATCCCCCAGGAACATCAAAGAATAAAGAGGAAAGGGTTTCAAAATTTCTTACCTTTTGCTGAATTCAAAATTTTCAGCTAGAGTAGAGATTAGGAAACTTCCAATCCTTCCTTTGATGCCCAAATCTCTTCTAAAATCCCCAAATAGTTAAAATATCAAGAGTTAAGTGTTCCCTAGTGTTCAAGAAGGCTTTCCAAGAAGAAGAAGAAGAAGACTTAAAAGTAGGAAGATTATCCACAATGTGGCTGCTAAAGACTTGGTTGATATTATCTAATAATTGGTCAGATGACCAATTTGTCCTCACCTCCAATAAATCCTCAAAACTAATCCCAAGGGCATTTTGGTCCTTTGGCTTAAATCTCTAACTACACCTCAAATTTTACCCCTAATTTCCAAATTAATCAACTAATCCATCAAATATAATTATTTCCTGCAAAATGCTTCATTTATCAATTTATCCTTAAATATGTAAAAATTACCAAAATACCCCTTAGCTCACCTCGAATCAGGTATTGATCCCCGTCATGAATTTATCGCTAAATTGCTTGACAGGATCGACTCATGTTGAATATCACAAATATATCCACATAATAATGTGGTCTCAATCACATACCATATAAAATTACAAATATACTCTCAATAGGCCAAAATTAAGAAAGTGCCCTTTTTTAACAAACGTGGGCCTTTAAACACATTTAATACACATACTCATGCATACTCAATCATAGAAGTACATAAATCACATAATTCAATTAAATCATCAATTAGCACTTAATTATCTCGCGTGCCCTCCAGGAAAGCTTATCCATACACTTAATTCTATTAGAGATATCTCGACGTTACATGTAGTGTATTTCTTGCAATGGAGGCTTTTCACTAACAGACACATGGTAGCACCTGATTCAAGCCACAGGTCGGTGCCCTACGATCGGGGGGATATATGTTAGTCATAGGCCTCACTTAGGGACCATACTGAGCATTTGATGTGAGGCACATGTTCGTTCCAAGTGGTTCGACCCTTGTTATGGTAATAAATGCTTAGGCACACATCGCATTCTGAGTGGTCGGGCCCCTGCGACGGTAATAAATGTTGAAAAATGCATCATTCTCGAGAAGGTCAGCCATCACGTTGTTGTGTGTCTCAAGTTATCCTTCCCGAGATGGGCCATTGGATGGCACTCGAATATTTTGGCCTTAGATCTAGTTGTTGATATCAAAATTAGAAATCTCAGCTCGATCTATTTAAACCCTAGGATAATCCCTATTCTTCCTCACTTATTATTTTTCCACCAATTTCGCCCTCACTATTATAGAGCTTTTTCCCTAGCCAAAATTTTCTGATGAATTTTTACTCTCCGTCAACAAGTCTGGAGATGATCGGTCATCCCAACAGTTTGGAAAGGGAATTTATAGTCAATAGACATCACCACATTCGAGTGAGGACAACGTACGAGACTTACATGCGATTCTTAGCACGTAAGTCTCTCTTTCATCCCCTTCTTTATTCATCTATCTGTGGTAATGAATTATGTTTTATGGGTAAATACTTATGTTGATTAAGAAGTTCCTCTGAGATGTCTATTTGTTTATTGCTGCTTTTTCACTATTTTTAGGGTTAATGACCTTTAGCGCTTTTACAGTTATAAGAACCATTCTCTCGATTTTCCCATTCCTTTCTCCTAGGCTTTTCCCCCATTCTTTTTGTACCCATGAGAATCGCCTTCGATCTAGTGTTACTCTGGGTATCTTGGTGTCCATTTATTTTACCAAGTGATTACCTACTCGTTTTGTGTTTCAGATGTCCCATGACCCCGAGCTTGAAGAACTACAATCACACGAGTATCACTCATTCAACGCTAGCTTTCTATTATTTCTTTGTGACGAGCCGAAAGAGGCAGTAGTTGAGGAATCCCTCTTGTCGAGGAATTTGAGACTATAGAAGGAGGCCCTATAGCAAAAAGATAGGGCTACGTCGGAAACAACCGCGGCAAAAGAATTTTTAGACTTTGAGAAGGCATGAGACAAGGGTTTGTGGAACGCATTTGAGTAGTCAAAAGGTCTTACCAACCCTCTACATCCGCAAGAATCACTATCGCCCTACCAGGCTCTATGGCACCGAACCAACAAGCTTAGGTGGTGCCCAAGACTACTTAAAGTTTGTTGGGCCTAACATTGGACTCCCTCCCCCTTCCCCCAAAGCTACACACTTTAAAGTAGAGACTATCATGTCCGAACTAACGTCATTGGAGGTGCTTCAAGAAATAGAGGAACACTATGGCATCGTTCCCCCTCACTTTGTGAACAGGCTCCCCGACAGTAAGGAGAGAGCATGTTACTTTTATAATGGATTCTCACCCTAGAGTCAAGCGCATCTGGAGGTCAGCGTTACTCTCCCTCTCCATCAATATTTCATTGACTTTGATGGGGGTGTCGCTCTTCCATCTAAAACCGAACACCTATCAACTATTGGCAGTGTTCTTCCTGTTGTGTAAGTAGAATAATTGGATCCTCCTTAGCCTTGAGGAAATCCATTATCACTTCTAGTTGAAGGCCACTCCCAAAAAGGGGAGGGAACAAATCCACCTCAATGAGAACAAGTCTCAAGACTCAAAAAATATATTCTTCTTCTTGATGGGCTTCGTGACCTCCAACAACCAATGACTACGTCTGGCGTTCAACCGAGTCGGTGAATTATATTCTCATTTTTTCATATTTTCATTCTGTTTCTCGAACCTATTTATCACATAGACCCTTGATTTCTACCTTTTAGGGAAATATGTGAAGCCAAACAAAAATGATGACTACATGGCGAAGGCCCAAGATATCCATGCTCTTTCTCATGAAATGGCTATCAGGCTGCAAAGGGCAGGACTTATCTAAACATGATGGGGATAATTCAACCTCGCCAAAGGGAGAGTTGGATTTTCCTGGTGGTGGTCATAGATGAGCCCGCAGACCTGGATGCCCCAGATCATGGGTCACTCAAGGAGAATATAAAGGAGGTTATCAAGACCTCTCGGCAGTTTCCTCTTAGGAGCGAGGTAGAGGAGGCCTTAAACTTAGGTCGTGCAATAGTTGAGGCTCGAAAGCTGCTAGAGGGAAATGCGCTCGAGCCCCAAATCAAGCACATTAATCATCGCCTATGGACTATAAGGCATCTAGAGGTCGATAACCAAGGTGAGAAAATTTCCATATTAGTTCTCCTAACTGGTTGTGAAGGCCTCAGTTTGGGGCATGCTTAATTTACTCCCACCTTGCGTCGATACGGGTATGTCAACTAACATTGGTTGCAGTGACAGTATGTCGATTACCTCAACTGCGTGGACAAACTAATCCATCATCACCACCCTAAGGATCTCACAGGGACAACAACAATTGATCAACTCATATTGATGAGCGGTTGGGGATTTCACGAGTACAACACCAACATTGGCCTAGACTTAAGTCTTTTACTTGATGTCGTAGAGAAATTTGTCTAAGAGTTTGTGTCTCAAGGAGCGATAGGAAGTCAGGTGCTCCGCAGGGCCTCATACAGCCCAAGGGGTCCTCTGTACCCAAGGAGGTCCTCGATGGTGGGATGATGTTCCAAGCACTGGAATTTGTGTGTATGCTTACTTGTAGTATTTGTTATTTTCAAGACTAAACCTATGTTTTCTTCTTTCAGGCCAAATAAATGTAGCAAATAGACTATGGAAGGATCAACAAGCCTCCTTGACAGTCACAAAAAGGAAAGCAGCCCCTGAAGGCTTTTTGGTCAAGAAAAGGAATAAATTTGCACTAGGGATGCCCCTCCATGTGCTCAATAGGCTAGCATGACGGTCTCCACCTACCAAAGATCTCCTCAGTGCCTTCGACCTGTGGAAGTCCCTCAGAGGCTCAGAAACTTAGGCCCTCGATCCGATTGGCTGAAGTGGGTTGTCTTCCCTAGGCCAAAGAGGATTTCTTGCAAGAGGTTGTGGCAAGAACAGCCACTACCAATGTCGTAGCTTTGATGATCGAGACCTCTCTTTGGCAGTGACAAGTCTTTAGCTTGATTGAGCCTTCAACGCAAGTGGAGTTCTAGAAATTTCTAAGATGGCTCAGGGAGGAGGTGATGACATTGGTCATGGGACTCCTGTCTGTTGTCGCCAATATCATGGGAAGCATACCTACTCAATGGTGGGCCAAGCTTTGGGAGCAAAACATTGTTCATATCTCCCACAACTAGTCCATAGATATCTTGGTGAGTTTCCCTCTCCTTCATTTGTCGTAACGTTATTAAGATATCTGATATTTTTCTAACATGTGTTGGTGTCCAGATGACTCTCCTCGTTTTCTAGCAGACAGAGGCAGTGAAGGGATTGATGTGGGATACTAAACAACTACATTAGGAACCAGGTAGATGGCATCGGGACTTGGCCAGGTAGATGGCAGAGGTCAAAAGGTTGAATAAGGAGAGTCGAGGAGGAGATCGAAAGTTTGAATAAGGAAGGGGCAGTCCTACCTGAGGAGTTGGCTAAGCTTCACCAGGACTTGGCCAGGTAGATGGCAGAGATCAATCGGCTCACTCACGAGCTCAAGAGGGGTGAAGTTTGAGCATGATGTCATTAAGGTCGAGAGAGATAGTGCTTGGAAAGAGAAATAAAATGCAAAAGCCCAATTGTTGAGACCCAAAAGTAGGAGGTGCAACTCTTGGAGGACTAGCATCAACTCAAACACTACGAGTTAGAACTCCAAAATTGGGTTGATCGTCAGGTAGCCGAATTGGTCAAGGAAATCTAGACCAACTTGGATTTGGCCAACACAATTGGTTTGGATGGCATGTTCTCAATGTGGTTGGCCAACCCCGGCTTGCACCTAAGTTACATGGGCAAGATGGAGTCTACCTTTTGGGAGGCTTGTGAGGATCATCTTCATTTGGAGGAGGCTTGGGAAAATAGCGCTATGACCACTCTAGGCCCACGGACACCGAGAACATCATCATCTTAACTGACGAGGTACACTTGGAGCCTGTGATTAGTCTTTCCACCAACGACAACAAGTACTCTTTTGAACAACAATGACTTTTTTTCTCCTTTTTATAACACTTATTTTGTAGGTTTTTGAGCCCTTGTTTCATTGGAGCATGAACTTTATTTGCTCGCGCTCCCATGCTTTCTGTATATACTTCACTAAACCATATGTTAATTTGTGTGACCTTGTATATGCTCCCTTATTCGTTTTGAGTTTTCACTCGTAGCTCGTACAATCACATTAGTTGACTTGTTAGCCTCTTCGCGTACTTATTTATTTATTTTCTGTGAGAAACAAACTTTTTCTTGACCCTTGTTCTTGTTAGCTAGTCTTATTAGCTAGTCTTATGTACAAAACTCGCTTATGTTGTGTTTATTCTTATGTATTTACTCAATCCTTGCCAATAACATGGTCCCCTCACATATTTTTTATCTGTGTAGGCCTAAGCCTCTAGCCTAAGATAGAACTTTCTTTTAGCTTTTAAAATGAACTTTGAATGATCCCTCGAAGTCTGGTTTATGTGGGCTTCGGGTTGTTCTATGCCTTCAAACCACAGTAGATTTTGAGCCTTTTTTGGCTATTTTTGTTTGGTGGGCTAGCTGGCTCTAAAGCTCTGTGCTCACATTTGGGTTCGAGCGCGTAGGTTGTTAGCACTGATGCTTCACAATGCACCCAGGTTTTCTTGATACTAGTTGGCACCAAAGCTTTACGTTTGAATTTAGGCTTTAAAATTTTGGGGGCTCGGTGCCTCCTTTTCCTTAACTTTGTTTAAAAGTAGTATGTACAACAACTTTATGCCTGCCTTTCGGCCTGAGTATTCAAGATGTTAGTGTTAAGGCTTCAAGAAGCAGTTGGGCTCCCTAGGTACTTGCCAACATTGCCATGTCATGCTTAGACTTGACTATGTACACTTTTGATGCTAAGGATATGGGCTTGTTGACTCTAAGCATCTGAGACACTATGGTCGCTAGCCAATACAGTTTGTGTATTATCCTGAGTTCTTGCATGTCTACTTTTTGACACTAAGGCCTCGGGATGCACTTAGGTCTCGTAGTGCGGTGACTTGAGTTCTACTAGCTATGCCAATCCTCTTCCCAACCCTAAGGTACCCCTTCTGGGTTCCTTTTATCTGAGTTGGCCTAAGGGTTTAAGCTAGGTTAGGTTCGCTGCTTTCACTTTGACTTTGGGTTCCATGGACACCATAGTCGCGTGTTAATGGTGGTCGGATACCATATTCAGGGTCTCGCATGCCTATTGTTGACACCAAGGCCACAAGTTGTGCTTAGGTCTTGCATGCGAGAACCATTGTTGCCGAGTAACTCTAGCCCTACTCCTCTAGCCCCCAAGTGATTAGAGACATGTAGTCTGCGATCACTTGTTCGGGTGTTCATGTAAGTCACATGCAGCACCATTTTCGACAGATAATTCAAGCGATGTGTAACTAAAATACCTCGTATCGTGTTTTAGGACTACATAATTTTCATTAAATTTTGTCCTCAGGCTCATTACATTTAAGAAAACTACAAGGAAAAAAGGCAAATACATTGCTCCAAAAAAATTTACTCGTAATACTGGCGAAGGTGCTCGACATTCAGGTGTGAGGTATCAATTCCCCCATTCAATTTGGCTAGCTTGGAAGTCCCGCACCTGATGACTTCTTGAATTTGGTATGGCCCCTCCCAGTTTGGGCCCAACAACCTAGCTTCTAGGTCTTTAGTGGTGAGAAACACTCATCAAAGGACGAGGTCTCCTACAATGAACTTGCTATCTTTAACATGGGAGTTAAAGTTTTGAGAAAATTTTTGCTAATACGAGGCTACCCGGAGTTGCGATAATAACTCACTATATACCTCAACCATGTCCAGCGACTCTTGAAGAAACTCATAGTTGGTTGTCAAGTCATACGTGTCACGTCAGTGCGTGGGTATGGCTACCTCTACTGGGATCATGGATTCGTAGTTGTATTCCATGGAAAAAGGAGTGTGGCATGTTGACATATGAGCAGTGGTTCGATATGCCCATAGTACTCGAGGCATCTCTTTAGGCCAAGCGCCTTTCGCCTGTTGAAGCCTCTTTTTTAGTGAAGCTTTAAGCGTTTTGTTCATGACTTCTACTTCTCTGTTTGCCTAGGGATGGGCCACTGCCAAAATTCTCTTGTGGATTCCATATTTCTCGCAAAAGTCAATGAAGAGATTACTATCAAATTGCAAGTCGTTCTTGGAGACCAGCTTTCTTGGGAGTCCATACCGATGGACAATGTTCTTGATGAGGAAGTCTAGGACTTTCTTGGATGTGATGGTGGCGATAGGTTCAGCTTCGACCTACTTTGTGAAGTAGTCGATGGCTACAACTGCATATCATACACCTTTTTTCCTATCCACAAAGATCTAATTAGGTCGATACTCCAGACTGCAAAAGGCCATGGGTTGGTCATTTGTGTTAGTTCATTTGAAGGTGTTCAAGGGAAGATAGTGAAACGCTGACACTTGTCGCACCTTTTGATGTAATCAAATGAATCACTAATCATAGTGGGGAAAAATTATCCTTGTCTTAGGACCTTCTTGGATAGGCTCTCCCCTCTGGCGTGTTCGCCGCAGAATCCCTCATGCACTTCCTGTAGGATGGCTCAAGATTCTTCGTGGGTGACGCATCTCAAAAGGGGCATATAATGCGACCTCCAATATAGCTTACTGTCCATGAGAATATAGTGAGGAACTTTATATTGTAGCTTCCTTATGGCATTCTTATCAATTGAGAGATCGCCAGTACTCAGGTACTTCACATTGGGACTCATCCATGTGTTCTCGTATTCGACTACGTGTACCTTCTCGGCTTTCTGAATGCTCAGTGTTGCCAAGTAGTTGACGGGGACTATGTTTAGTAGTTCGACATCCCGAGTGGTAGCTAGCTTTGCTAGGGTATCAGCATTGGAATTCTATTCTCAAGGGACCAGTTTGATAGTTTACTGCTCGAACAATTGCAAAATCTCTCATGTCTTGGTCAAGTAAGAAGCCATCTTTATGCCCCGAGCCTGATATCCCCCTGTAACCTGGTTTACTACCAGCTGTGAGTGGCTAAAGATTTTGAGTCCCTTAGATTGTAATAATCAATGACTCGTAACCCTGTGAGGAGCACCTCCTAAGTCGTTCTTGTAGGATGACCCGTCGATGAAAAGTTTTCATGTTGGGACTTGAGATCCCTTCTACCATGGCTCATTATTTATGTCATTGGACTCAGCCATGATTTCTTCCAGGACATGTCCTTTGATTGCCATCCTCGGGTGGTATGTAATGTTGTATTGCTAAGCTTTATAGCCCATAACCTCCTGGAGGCATCTGGTTTCTACAAGACTTGTCACAGTGGATGATTCGTCATGACTTAAATGGAGTGTGCCTTAAAATATGGACGAAACTTTCGCGAGGCCATAAGAAGATAGAAGGTTAGCATCTCGATCAGCAAGTACAGAGATTCTGCCCCTAGCAACATCTTATTGACATAGTAGATAGGATGTTGCATTTTATTTTCCTCGCACACAAAAGTGGTGTTGATGGCATGCTCAGTAATGGTGAGGTATATGAATAACACCTCAACGTTTACTGGTTTGGAAAGTATTGGAGGTTTGGACATGTAGGTTTTGGGTGCTCGGAATGTTGTCTTACACTCCTCAGACCAGTCAAACTATCAAGCCCTACGAAGGATGTTGGAGAATGGTATGCACTTATCCATGGCCTTGAACACAAAGTGACTTAAGGTTTCTATTCCCCCTGTAAGGCATCTATTTTCTATGGATATGACATGTCTATGAGGACCTTGATCTTTTCATCGTTTGCCTTTATGCCCCATGAGCCAACAATGAAACCTAGGAACTTTCCCGATGCCACCTCAAAAGTACACTTCTGGGGGTTGAGCTTCATGTTGAACTATCGTAGGACAGTGAAAGCTTCTTTTAGGTCTTCTACATGGACACCCAAGGATTTTGACTTTACTAACATGTCGTCTCTTGGTAACAGATTACCAAGTGCGTAGTGGAATCTACTAGGGTGAGCCTGAGGAATAACAAAATTTATTTTATTTAAAGCAGCTTTTAAATAACGAATCAAATATACATACATTAATTCAAACACACATAGAAGAAAAAGAAGAAGAAGAAGAAGAAGAAGAAGAAGAATGCATGAATGAATGAATGAATGAACCTACCAGTTGAAGCCTATCAAGCATCTATGCTTACTTCTCGTATAATTAAATGAACCTTATCTTAAACTTTGACTCTTGTTCCTCCTTTTCTTCATCTTCTCTTCTTCCTCTTCTTTGTTTCTCAGGCATGGCTGGCGTTGACAGGAGGCTAGGCATGGTGGCTAACATCTTGGACTAGGAGCTTCAGTCACTAAAGACAATGGCAAGAAGGGCTTGGGTCACTAGGATTGACGTTGACGAGCTTGGGGTCATTGGAGACATGTGGTGGTTGAATGAGCTATTAGAATTAAAGCCCTAAAAGTAAGTAAAGACATTTTATTGATTTAAATAAAAGTACAATTTTATATGTTTGAATATTTTAATTACTGATTGAATTAATTATATAACAATATCAAGAAAATTCCTTATTCATTCATGAGAATATGATCTTGTATTAGTACGAGAGAATTAAGATCATATATAATGAATAAAATAGCCAGTGAAAAATTAAAAAAATGAATGGTTACTAGTGCGGTTTACTAAGCATATGGGATGCGAGTGATCTAGATTCAGATTACTAATGTTGATAGACATATGAGTAAATGTGTTGTATATAATAGAGATTATATATGATAGGACCGATGAGAATTAATTATCTTTATAAACTCGCCATTTGACATCAAGATTTAATTCTTATCATAATAATTGATCATTTGTAGATCAATCTAAATCATGAGTATTCATGAACTCCTGTTTGTGTTTATTGGATCTTTTGATTCACTCATTAAGGTTTCTTAGTATAATGGGGCTAATGACTTTTGTTTAGGAGATTCAAATATTGGTTTCCTTAAGGGTTAATTTTGGAACTGAATCGTTATAGAGCTCAAATCTATAATATGATTATAGATTAATTATTCGCTAGTGAATTAATGGTACTTAAGGATCAAAAGGTAATTAGAAGGGTAAAATAGTAATCTTGACCAGTTCTAATTAATGAACCAATAAATGGAGGACAAAGAGAAATTTATTGATTATATCAATGGACTACAAGGTTATTTTGGAGTCTTGAAAACCACCTAAAGGCTATTTTGCAATTCTATTTCTATTTTTTCAAAGGTTATAAATTTAAAAATACCCAATAGTACGCAATTCATCATTTATTATTTATTTATTTAAATAAATATTATTTAATGTTTGATTGATAACATGATCATGACTTAGTCAATTACATGTCATTCATGAAACCCCACATAGTTTTCATTAATCATGCATCTTTTAGAAACATGATTATTTACGATTGTCCTAAGTGTTATGTGAATTGTTTTAGAGAAATCAATTGCATGTAAACTACTAAGTATTAAATTAGTTAAAATTTGGTAACCCACACCATAATAAAGGCAATAGTTATTGTAGGCATTTGAGATAACCAACTTTATTTAAAAAAAAAAGTGTTTTAGTAAAGATAGAAGAGTGTAATGGGTAATTATCTAGATAACATTAATTGTAGAAACTTGCTCTTTTATAATTAAATGTATTTTGTAATTAATTGTTCATAAGGTTAATAATAAACTAGTAATTAATATGGAATTAATTTATTAGTTTAATAAAACACATTTGTAACATCCTACTTCCTTACAGCCGTTACTAAGTGAGTTTAAAATGTGCATTCAACTCGCTAATCGAGGTTTTAGGTCAAAAAGTGTAATTAAACTTTAAATAGAGTTATAAACTTTGAAAATAATTCCATTTACTGAAAAAACGTAAAATGTTTGACACTTGGGATCCCAAAATACCGTTTAGAAATATTTACAACATAAAAGTACAAACCAAGTCGACTAGGCGATAAAATCCAGGTTTTTATACAATCATCTCCCAAAACCACTGGCTGTGGCAGCCAGGTAGGCCAAACATGTACGCGCCGCTTCACGCTCTCCGTACTCATGGTTGGTCGATTTTCCCCTTGCCCTTACCTGCACCACAGAGCACCCGTGAGCCAAAGCCCAGCAAGAAAACCCTCACAAGCAACAACGTATGCATAACAAACACTTAGCATATAGACAGGCCATCAATAGGCTAAACAGATACGACCATGTCGTCCCAGGCGCTTTACCAGGCCTTGGGTTTGCGGTCCACACAATGAGGATATCCCAGGTATCCTTTAGGGTCTCGCCCTGGCAACTCACACTCCACGTGCTCAAAGCTACTCCCGGCCCCTTGCCACACTCGGCCTTGCACTCAACGTGCCTAACGCCGTTTCCGGCCCCTTGCCGTTCCCGGCCCCTGCCAACCTCGGCCTGCGCCATTCCCGACTCTTGCCGAACATTTACACAATTGCATTCATAGCATAATAAAACATATAATGAACATTAACAAATTCATTCAAGGGCTACGCCCTACAATTCAAACATATAGGGCTTTGCCCTGCATACAATCTCTATGGAAACAGTGGTTTTCTTACCTGCGTCCCGAGCTTCCGAGCACCGATATCTAGTCGCAACGCATTAACAATATTCATTCATCAAGTTCTAATCCATTAAATAACTTTGATCCATAACTCTAATCTCCGAGACCTTGAATTCTATCAATCCGGGTGATAAAATCCATCCCGAGCCTTAACTTTTGAGTTCACATGCCTAAACAAACTTAAAAGCATAAAATGGCACTAAGAGTCGTGGCCCTATGAGGCCATGCCGCGGCCCGCCCCCAAACCTGAGAGCACACCCAAAACAGGGCAGGCACGTCGCAGCCCTAGCTAGGGCATGGTGCGGCCCGCCTTTCTTCCAGGGCACCCAAATGCTTCGAAGGGCCGCGGCCCAGCGAGAACAATGACGCAGCCCGACCCTTCGAACCCAGAAAAAATCCTCCATTTTCTCTTCTAAAACCCAGCCAATCATCCATAAAAATCAACCTAACAATCCAAACATTAATCACAGAGATCTTAAAACAATTTCAGCAACAAAACCTAACCAGAACTTAAGCCAAAAACCTCATCAAACCCAAAATCAATCCTTCACCAGCTACATGCATATTCTAAAAACCAACAGAAACTTCAAGCTAAATCCTTGTAATTTAAAGCTTACCCTTGCTGAACTTAGTCTCTGAATTTGGTCCTTAAGCCTCAAGCTTCTAGCTCCAAAGATTTCCCAGCTTCACTACTTAATCCTTAGCTTGATTTCACAAAGAATTCTCCCAAGCTGCAAATAGAGAGAAAGAAGAGAAGACAACTTCAAGAGAGAGGGAAAGAAAGAGTCAGTTTTTGAATTTTTCTAAAGACTTCCTAGGTTTTGTTTTATTTAACTTAAGCTTAAAGGTTACCTCAAGGCTCGGGGTACCAAAATGTCCCTGAGGGCAAAATGGTAAATTTCCCCAATATTCCCTCCTAGACATTCTAACCTTAAATATATCTCCAAATATTAATTTCCATAACCCGATAACCCCATAATACATCTAATACCCAAAATACCCCCCGACTCTCCCTGAGTCGAATTCTCAACCCCGTTGCGACTTTCTGGCTAACTGCTCCCCAGGACTGTCTCGGATCGTGCTGCACAGATAAATCACATACATATCGCATTTATCACATTTATGCCCTCAACGGGCTAAAATCACAAACATACCCCTAATACCCAAACGGGGCCCACATTCATATTTAATTCAACTAAACATGCATCTCTATCACATATTCACATAAATTCACATATTAGCATATTAAATCATTTATTGCCCTCCAGGCACGCTAATCAAGGCCCTAAGCCCTATTATCAAATTTGGGTCGTTACAACTATCCCCTCCTTATAGTAATTTCGTCCTCGAAATTACCTAAACAATTTGGGATACCGCTCCCTCATCTATGATTCAAGTTCCCCCGTCGCCTCCTCAACCTTGCTGTTCCTCCACAACACTTTCACTAAGGCGATGGTCTTGCTCCGCAAGACTTTATCCTTCCGGTCAAGAACCTGAATCGGCTTCTCCTCATAGGAAAAATCCTGATCTAGCTCCAGATTCTCGTAACTCAGGACATGCGTCAATTCTGATACATACTTTCGAAGCATGGACACATGAAAAACATCATGAACCCCTGATAAAGCCGGAGGCATCGCTAGTCTGTAAGCTACTTCTCCAACCTGTTCCAGAATCTCGAAGGGGCCAACAAATCTAGGGCTCAGCTTGCCCCGAACACCAAACCGTTTCACTCCCCTCAAAGGTGAAACCCTAAGAAACACATGATCACCAACCTGAAATTCCACGCTCCTGCGTTTCAAGTCTGAATAACTTTTCTGCCAACTCTGGGAGGCGAGCATTCGCGCTCTAATCTTCTCGTTTGCCTCATTGGTCCTCTGAACCATCTCTGGACCCAGATATCTCCTCTCGCCTATCTCATCCCAATGGATAGGTGATCTACACTTCCTTCCATAAAAGCATCTCATACGAAGCCACTCTGATGGTCGCCTGATAACTGTTGTTATATGAGAACTCGATCAAAGGGAGATACTTACTCCACGATCCCCCAAAATCTAGCACACAGGCTCGCAACATGTCCTCCAATATTTGAATCGTCCTCTCAGACTATCCATCTGTCTGAGGATGATAAGCGGTACTAAACCATAACTGCGTGCCCATAGCCTTCTACAGACTCTCCAAAAACTTGGAAGTGAAGGTGGGGTCCCTGTCGGATACAATCGACCTCGGAGCCCCATGAAGTCAAACAATCTCCTTCATATATAACTCAGCATACTGCTCCACAGTATAAGTCGTCCTAACAGGAAAAAAGTGGGCGGACTTGGTATACCTATCCACAATCACCCACACCGAGTCATGCTGTCCCACGGTCCTCGGCAAACCAACCACAAAGTCCATGGTGATATCTTCCCACTTCCATTCTGGAATCCCCAGAGGCTACAGTAACCCCGCTGGCCTCTGATGCTCAACCTTGACCTGGTGACAAGTTAAGCACTTGGCCACATAATCCACCACATCCCTCTTCATGCCCGACCACCAATACAAAACTCTCAAATCCTGGTACATCTTCATTGTACCCGGGTGCAGAGAATAGGGAGTGGTATGCGATTCATCTAAGATCTCCTGCTGGATTTCAGAATCCATCGGAACGCAGATCCAACCCTTGTACTTCAGTAACCCCATCTCTGAAATAGAAAAGTCCTTAGTCGCTCCATCTAAGACATTCTCTCTGTGTCCTCTCAATCGGGAATCTTTCTCCTGCGCCTCCTTAATCCTCTCAAGAAGTGTAGACTGAAGAATGATGTTGGCTAACCGACCAACCACCAACTCTATGCCCACTCTAGCCATCTCCTCGGCTAGCTTATCAGATATCTGTCTCGAACTAAACAACTGTCCTGGGCCTTTCCGACTCAATGCATCAGCCACTACATTAGCCTTCCCAGGATGGTATAGGATATCACAATCATAATCCTTAACCAATTCCAGCCACCGCCTCTAGCGCATATTTAGGTCCTTCTGAGTAAAGAAGTACTTCAAGCTCTTATGGTCGGTGTATATCTCGCACTTCTCACACTAAAGATAATGTCTCCAAATCTTAAGTGCGAATACCACTGATGCCAACTCCAGATCATGCGTGGGATATCTCTACTCATACTCCTTTAACTATCTCGACGCATAGGCTATAACCTTACCAGCTTGCATCAGCACACACCCCAAACCCTGTCTGGATGCATCACAATAAACCACAAACTTTACATTATCTGTCGGCAAACTTAACACTGCGCGGTGATCAGTCGCCGCTTCAACTCCTTGAAACTGTTCTCACATCTGTCCGTCCAGACATACCTTGTCTTCTTCTTTGTCAGTTCTATCAAAGGTGTAGCTATTCTGGAGAACCCCTCAACGAATCGCCGATAATCCCCCGCTAAACCCAAAAAGCTTCTCACTTCAGGAACATTGCTCGGTCTAGGCCAATCTCTAACCGCCTCAATCTTACTTGGGTCAACCAGAATCCCCTCCTTACTGAGAATATGGCCCATAAACGTAACTTGTGGTAACTAGAACTCACACTTATTGAACTTAGCATATAACTTATCCTCCCTCAACCACTGTAGAACCAACCGCAGATGTTGCTTATGCTCTGTCTCTAACTAAGAATACACCAAGATGTCGTCGATGAACACAATCACAAACTTATCCAAATAATCCTTGAATACCATATTCATCATGTCCATAAAGGCTGCTGGGGCATTGGTTAATCCAAAGGACATAGCCAGGAATTCATAGTGTCCATACCTCGTTCGAAAAGCGATCTTTGGTATGTCCTCCTCTTCAATCCTTAACTGATGGTAACCTGATCGGTGGTCTATCTTAGAAAACACTGTTCTTCCCTGTAACTGATCAAATAAATCGTCGATCCTAGGCAGTGGATACTTGTTCTTAATGGTTAACTTATTCAGCACCCTGTAATCAATACACATTCTAAGAGATCCATCTTTCTTCTTGACTAACAACACTGGAGCACCCCATGATGAGAAACTCGGTCTGATGAACCCCAAATCAAGTAACTCTTGCAATTGAATCTTCAACTCCTTTAGCTCTGCTGGAGCCATTCTATAAGGTGTCCTAGATACTCGCTCCGCCCCTGGCACTAACTCTATAAAAAAATCAATCCCTGCTGCAACGGCAATCCTTGCAAATCTGCCGAAAACAAATCTAGAAACTCACACACCAATCTAGTCTCACCTGGTCCAATCGACACCACCATAGAGGTATCCACAACGCTCGCTAGGAATCCCATGCAACCTTCCTGCATCAAGTCTCTAGCCTTCAATGCTGAAATCATCGGTACTCGTGGTCCACTAACTGTCCCCAAAAACACAAAGGGTACCTCCCCTTCTAGTTCAAAAGTCACCATTCTGCGCTTGCAGTCAATCGTTGCCCCATACTTCGATAACCAATCCATCCCTAGAATCATATCAAAGTCTTCCATCTCTAACTCAATCAAATCAATAGACAAATCCCTACCATCTATCTCTACTGGCAATGCTCTAATCCATTTCTGAGAGACTACCAATTCTCCTGTTGGCAACAAAGTCTGAAATCCCCTAGCATACACACCACTAGGTCTACAAAGCTGGTCTATCACTCTAGTAGATACAAATGAATGAGTAGCCCCCGAATCAAACAATGCAGTATGCAATGAACCAGCACTAGAGATCTGACCTGTCACAACTGAGGGGCTAGCCTCCGCCTCAGTCTGAGCCAAAGTAAATACCCTGGCAGGAGCAAGACTGTCACTCTGCTTCAGCTCCTCTTTCTTGACTTGAGGGTAGCCCCTCTTCAGATGACTAGCACTTCCACAGACAAAGCAGGCCCTGATCCTGCACTCACCCTGGTGTCGTCACCTGCACCGCAGACACACCAAGAAACTCCTCCAGTTGTCACTTCCACCCTGACAACCAGTAGAAGCACCCCGTGCCCTCCTATCTGAACTGGGAGGAACAAAGGAATCTGGGGCCTTCCTCTTCTGCTCACCAGAGCTACCACCCCGACTGGATCCAATAAAAGGAAGCACTATCCTCCTGGCATCGCGCCTAACAGTGCTTTCCTTCCAGATCTGATCCTCGACCCCCTCAGCTGTAAGGGCCTTGTCCACAACCTGAGCATAAGTAGTAGTCTCTGAATCCAAGGTAATCTTCACATCATGAGCAATCATAACATTTAAACCCCGTATGAACCTGTCCCTTCTCGCCGCATTAGTTGGCACTAAATCTGGTGCAAACTTCGCCAATCTATCAAATCTCAAAGCATACTCAGTCACGGTCAACTGATTTTGAGTTAGGTTAATGAACCCGTCAATCTTCGCAGCTCAAACTGCCACACTGTAATATTTCTCATTGAATAAATTTTTGAACTCTTCCCAAGTCATAACTGTTATGTTCCTTCTCTGAACTACCACGTCCCACCAGATGCGGGCATCCTCTCTAAACATGTAGCTAGCACAAGCCACCCTCTCATTTCCCTAAACCCTCATAAAATCCAGAATCGAGGAAATCATATTTATCCACTTCTCTGCACGCAGTGGGTCTGATCCACCTTTAATGGTGGGAGGATGATGTTTCCTGAACCTCTCATACAGAGGTTCCCACCTATTCTCCATAACAGGTTGAACTGACACTGGTGCTTCACCCTACTGAACTGGAAGCCCAGTAACCTGAGGTGGGGCCTGCTGCCTCAACTGTCGAAGCTCTTCCTCTGTCCACTGCAGTCTTGCTTCAATCTCGGCAAACATCTCTTGCCAATTCTGTGGGGCAGGTGGAGGGTCGTGACCCTGGTTGTCATCCTTGGCCCTACTGCCACAGAGTCTAGATGATTGTCGAGGCATCTCAACAAATATGCCTGCAACCAATGACGCAGTTCATCAAGCATGATAACAACATCCAAAGCCACCTCCCAAACACATCAGCCAACCACAAATAGTAGTTCACATAACGTACAGATAGCAAATAACACACAATGGGCCATGCCTTGGCATCATGCATATGTTAACTCATTCATCATGCTCTATATGAAATAAGCAGGCAAACAGGCATTCAAGCACATATTCAAGCATATTAGTCAATCATACCAACCAACCCTGAGTCGAGCTTATCACTGACAGTGAGCGCACATGTTCGGTCAATCTCCAGAACCATAAACCTTGGCTCGCTCTGATACCAAGTTGTTGTTGGGGTTTTATGCCCTAATTAAAACCCAAATTCTTTGTAATCTCATTTTATTATCAATAAAAGAATAGAAATCATTTTTTGACTTGGTCAATCACTTTGCTCACATGTTTTATTTTCATGATTATTTGTTTAATATAAACTTCTATTAAATCCCGAGCATATAGCTAATCTTATTTATAGTGACGTAATCACAGTGGAATATAAATATGATTATATGTTCAAAATAAGTTAGTCCTAAGATTAGTCAGTGCACCGGATTTACACTGACTTGCCAATCTACAATATGATCTACTTACACATTACAGTGTTATGTTCTTTCCAGAACATTAGCGAAGTAGATAAGATCGGATGTATTTGTTACATCGGACAGGACCGATATTGACAGTTGATAAGATAAGTAAACATGCCGTTATTATCTATTCTAGTCATATCATATAGTTGACCATAGGTCAATTCAATCTCAATTCTGAGTGGTTAGTATTCTAACTGATTGTATTATTTGAGTTCTTTGACTTGTTCGTTACCAGCTTACCCTACGGACTAGCCCATACTTACATCTTGGGAACTCGGTAGTATAATTGAGTGGGAGTGTTAATCATAGATATGAACATCTATAGCTTCTGATTAAGAAGTGAAACGATGGTTTCCTTTTAGTTTGGTTCAAGGTGTTAAATGATAGAGATCTCATTTCAGTAATTAAATTAGTTTACTGAAATATCATTTACAAGGAACTAAGTGTTTTAAGGATAAAATACAATGAGGGGTAAAACGGTATTTTAGTCCTGTCTCATTGTAGACCGTCTATAGAGGATTGAGTGACAATTATGGTTGTAACAATGGATAATTAATAGCGTATCTATATTTGTTATAGAGCGTTCTATGAATTCAAGAGTGCAATTCCAAGTCTATAGTGGAGTCACGAGGAATTAATAAGTTAGTAAATTTATTTGTAAGATTTATGATAACTTATTGGAGCTTGATTTCATAGGTCCATGGTCCCCATTGTACCTTGGATAAAATCATCTATATAGTCTCAATTAATTGATTTAATTATCAATTAGAATTATCAAAGTTGACCAGGTCAATTTTGGATAGTTTCACAGAGTTGTGTAATTTTGAGAAGAAAAGAGAAATTATGGCACATTAATTAATTAAGATAAATTGGTATCTAAATTAATAAATAAATTTAAATCAAGGTTCAAATTATAAATAATTAATTTGATAAAGGATTTAAATAATTATTTAATTAATTAAATCAATAGAAAATAATACAGGCCTTGATTTTAAGTCCAATGGGCTTATAATCAAATGGGAAATTTCACGAGCCTATAGCCCATGATAATTTCGACCTAGGGCTTCAAAATGGCTGTTATTTTATTGATTTTTTAATTAAATTAAATGGCCTAATTGAGTCTATAAAAGGAGTGCTTAGAGAGAAGATTTCAGAGACGGCAGATAAGTCACAAGTCAGATTTTCTGATAGTTTTATATTCTCTCTAAACACAAGTCATTTTCTAAGCCACTTTGTTATTTTCTCTTCTTCTCTCTATATCTATCTCATGTGTTGAGAATTGCCCACACTAGTCTAGGTGGTTCTAAGGATACATTGGAAGATCGTGAAGAAAATAGAAGATCTGTTCAGTTTCTTGATAATACTCTGCGACAGAAAGGATACAAGAGTTAGAGAAACTGAAGGAAGGATTCTTAATTCTGCTGCGTATACTGTAAGTATTATACTATTTGTTTCTCTTTGAATTCAATTTTAGAAACATGTTTTAGGCTATCTTGTATTAATTTGCTTAATCTTAGATATACATGAAAATAAATAAAGATCCTGTATAAGCTTTTTCCAACAGTTGTAACGCCCTACTTCCTTACAGCCGTTACTAAGTGAGTTTAAAATGTGCATTCAACTCGCTAATCGAGGTTTTAGGTCAAAAAGTGTAATTAAACTTTAAATAGAGTTATAAACTTTGAAAATAATTCCATTTACTGAAAAACGTAAAATGTTTGACACTTGGGATCCCAAAATACCATTTAGAAATATTTACAACATAAAAGTACAAACCAAGTCGACTAGGCGACAAAATCCAGGTTTTTATACAATCACCTCCCAAAACCACTGGCTGTGGCAGCCAGGTAGGCCAAACATGTACGCGCCGCTTCACGCTCTCCGTACTCATGGTCGGTCGATTTTCCCCTTGCCCTTACCTGGACCACAGAGCACCCGTGAGCCGAAGCCCAGCAAGAAAACCCTCACAAGCAACAACGTATGCATAACAAAAACTTAGCATATAGACAGGCCATCAATAGGCTAAACACATACGACCATGCCGTCCCAGGCGCTTTACCAGGCCCTGGGTTTGTAGTCCACACAATGAGGATATCCCAGGTATCCTTTAGGGTCTCGCCCTGGCAACTCACACTCCACGTGCTCAAAGCTGCTCTCGGCCCCTTGCCACACTCGGCCTTGCACTCAACGTGCCTAACGCCGTTTCCAGCCCCTTGCCGTTCCCGGCCCCTGCCAACCTCGGCCTGCGCCATTCCCGGCTCTTGCCGAACATTTACACAATTGCATTCATAGCATAATAAAACATATAATGAACATTAACAAATTCATTCAAGGGCTACGCTCTGCAATTCAAACATATAGGGCTTTGCCCTGCATACAATCTCTATGGAAACAGTGTTTTTCTTACCTGCGTCCCGAGCTTCCAAGCACCGATATCCCGAGCACAGTCCCCTAGCTTGAGCCTCGCCGAAACCCTAGTCGCAACGCATTAACAATATTCATTCATCAAGTTCTAATCCATTAAATAACTTTGATCCATAACTCTAATCTCCGAGACCTTGAATTCTATCAATCCGGGTGATAAAATCCATCCAGAGCCTTAACCTTTGAGTTCCCATGCCTAAACAAACTTAAAAGCATAAAATGGCACTAAGAGCCGCAGCTCTATGAGGCCATGCCACGGCCCGCCCCCAAACCTGAGAGCACACCCAAAACGGGGTAGGCGTGCCGCGGCCCGCCTTTCTTCCAGGCCACCCAAATGCTTCGGAGGGCCGCGGCCAAGCGAGAACAATGACGCGGCCCGACCCTTCGAACCCAGAAAAAATCCTCCATTTTCTCTTCTAAAACCCAGCCAATCATCCATAAAAATCAACCTAATAATTCAAACATTAATCACAGAGATCTTAAAACAATTTCAGCAACAAAACCTAACCAGAACTTAAGCCAAAAACCTCATCAAACCCAAAATCAATCCTTCACCAGCTACATGCATATTCTAAAAACCATTAGAAACTTCAAGCTAAATCCTTGTAATTTAAAGCTTACCCTTGCTGAACTTAGTCTCTGAATTTGGTCCTTAAGCCTCATGCTTCTAGCTCCAAATATTTCCCAACTTCACTACTTAGTCCTTAGCTTGATTTCACAAAGAATTCTCCCAAGCTTCAAATGGAGAGAAAGAAGAGAAGACAACTTCAAGAGAGAGGGAAAGAAAGAGTCGGTTTCTGAATTTTTCTAAAGACTTCCTAGGTTTTGTTTTATTTAACTTAAGCTTAAAGGTTACCTCAAGGCTTGAGGTACCAAAACGTCCCCGAGGGAAAAATGGTAAATTTCCCCAATATTCCCTCCTAGACATTCTAACCTTAAATATATCTCCAAATATTTATTTCCATAACCCGATAACCCCATAATACATCTAATACCCAAAATACCCCCCGACTCTCCCTGAGTCGGATTCTCAACCCCGTTGCGACTTTCTGGCTAACCGCTCCCCAGGACTGTCTCGGATCGTGCTGCACAGATAAATCACATACATATTGCATTTATCACATTTATGCCATCAACGGGCTAAAATCACAAACATACCCCTAATACCCAGACGGGGCCCACATGCATATTTAATTCAACTAAACATGCATCTCTATCACATATTCACATAAATTCACATATTAGCACATTAAATAATTTATTGCCCTCCAGGCACGCTAATCAAGGCCCTAAGCCCTATTATCAAATTTGGGTCGTTACAACATTATTTCTAAAATAGTAAGTGAGAGAAGGTGAACATCTCAATGTGACATATGGTCTCCATTATTCGTACAACACTGTGAGATATGAATAGGGCCTCGAGGCGACTTTGTTTACGTCCCCCTATGGAAATTTTCTAGACATATTAATATCAAGGTTGGTTTCTTACGATGATAGAAAGGAGTGATGTAGTTTAGGCTTGACCGATCCTAAGGCGGCACTCTCTAAGTTAAGTCATGAATTCTGAAATAATGGGTTACACTTACAAAGATGCAATTAAGCTTTTGCAGTAGATAACTGCATCTTGACTAAACGCTTTATTTTTAAAAGAGAAAATAAAGAGTTATTTTGAGTTGTAAATAATAAAGATAAGATTTTCTTATAAACTATCTGAATTTAACTTGACCGACCCTATGGTGACACTTTATTTGTTGGGTAATTTTATCGTGGAATAGTAAATGTTAGTTTATGCATTTGAATTGTTGCATCCATGCATCATATTTACTTTCCAAATAATTGATATTTTTCAAATAGTAATATTGTTGTATTTTATTTCTTTCAGTAATGTTGAATGGTGGAAATCCAATAACTGCTTTACTTTCACTTGAAAAACTTAATGGTGATAATTTTATAAGATGGAAATCGAATCTGAATGTGATGTTAATCTGTGAGAACCATAAATTAGTCATGACTGAGGAATGTCTTGAAGAGCCTACTGCCAATGCCCCAAAGAATATTAGAGACAAATATGATGTATGGATTCAATCCAACAATAAGGCTAAGTGTTACATGATTATGAGCATGAATGATGTTCTGAGAACAAAGCATGAACCCATGGAAACTACTTTTGAGTTAATGGCATCTCTGCACTGTTTGGGCAGCAATTTGATCAAAGTAGACATGAGGCTACTAGAACCTACATGACTACTAAGATGAAGAAAGGTGTTTTGTGCGTGAACATGTCTTGAGCATGATTAACGTGATGCATGAAGCATAAATGCATGGGGTCGTCATTGGTGATCGTACACAAGTAAGCATCATACTTGAATTGCTCACTCATTTTTTCTCTGCATTCACGGCCATATATATTATGAATAAGTTGGAATTCAACATGACCTAGTTGTTGAATGAACTACAAACATTTGAGTCTCTTAACAAAACCATAACCAAAGAGACTGAGACAAATGTGACAGAGGAGAAACATTCATCCTCTATGGATAAAACCAAGAAGAGGAAGAAGAACAACGACAAGGACAAGGACAAAAGTAAGGGCAAGAAGTCCAATAAATGCAATAAGGCACCAAAAGCCAAAGAGAACAAGAATGACAACAACTCCAAGAAGAAAGAACCAAAAGGAAAATATTTCCACTGTGGAGTTGAAGGTCATTGGAAGAGAAACTTTAAAAAGTATCTCGCTGAGCTGTAAAAGAAAGGTAAATTTGATTTGCTTGTACTTGAATCTTGTGTAGTGGAAGACGATTTGTCATCCTGGGTTTTAGATTCAGGAGCCACTAACCATGTTTGTTCTTCTATGCAGGCACTTGAGTCATCAAGGGAATTGGCTGATGGTGAGGTGACAATGTGAGTTGGAAGTGGAGCGCTTGTTTCAGCTAGAGCAAAGGAAACAGTCTGTTTATATTTTGGGAAAAATTATCTTATTTTGAACAATGTATATTTTATTCCTGGATTTTCTAGAAACTTAGTTTCTTTATCTATGTTGCATGAACAATTTTTTTATATTTCTTTTAATAATAATGCAATTGTTATTTCAAAGAATGGTTTCAAAATTTATCAAGTAGAACATACAAACAAACTATATGTTATCCAAAAAATTAGCATTGATGACGTGGCAAATGATCCCTGGACACGTGGCTGACACTTGGAAGAGCTCTACTAGGGTATCGACCAGAAGATGCATTAGAAGCAATAAGCAGCCCAGTCTTACCTGCGACCAGTCTAGTCGATAGTTCCGCATACAAAGCAACATTACTGTGAAGATCTTTGTAAATCCCGAATTTAACTCACACAATCTCTTGAGTATCCGATTATTCAGGAAATAATATATGTAACAATCTTTTTGCAATCCCCCTTGAGCCTATAAATAGCAAAAGATAGCTCAAGGAAGGGACTAGGGGCTCTTGAATTATTTGAGATTAGAGTGATTCTCCTTAGAATATTATATTGTTCTTCAGAGGTTAGTGAAACTCATTGAACCTTTGTTCTTTGATCACTCCTTTGATTCCCATATCAATAACAGTTTAAGTGGACGTAGGTTATTACCAGATCCTGGGGCCGAACCACTATAAAAATATTGTGTTCTTATTACTATTTTGTTATTACGTTCTTCTCAACACATTCATTCATATCAAGCATATTCTGACTCTGTGTCAGTTGACCAAATTCTGGGTCAACATTCTGGTGCTTTCATTGAGAGCTTGATTTATCATTGCTGAGAAAACTAATGGCAAAAACTGGAAGGAAAGCTGGACAGGCGACCGCTGTTGCGCCATCAAATCCACCTCCTCCTCCCCCTGCAAGCGTGGCGGAAGATGAGCCACATCTGGACTTTGAGGAGGAAGAAATGGATGATGCAACGCTGAAGAGTACCCTGGGGGCGTTGCAGGAGGAGCTGGCTAGTCTGAAAGCCAGTCAAGAGACTGCTGCAGAAGTTGTGGCGCGGCAGCAGCAGGAGATTGAGCGGCAGCGCGCGGAATTAAGCGAAAGGCAGACGGAGATGGACCGCCGCCAGAGCGAAGCCATGGCAGCCCTCGAGGCGGCCTTGCAGCTGGCAAGGAATCAGGCCACACCTGTTTCGCAGCCTGACCAACCTGTCAATGGGCCACCCGAGAGGGGTCCTAATCCAAGCCCACCGATCCAGCCTTCGAGTCCACAAAGGCCCGAGTAGCCTCAAGTGCCCCATGACGATGTCCCGCTGGACCCTGAGGCACAGCCACCATCCCAAGCTGGTTGCGGCAATCCCCCGCAACAGAGGCAGAATAGGGCCGAGCATCAGCCTCGTAGTCCTAGCCGTCGTAGGGGCGATGAACCAAACCTATCGAACAGAGGTCAGTATCCCCCTGATAACAAGAGGGACTCAGAGTTAGGCTCTGCGGTCCGGGGTCCCCCACGGCATGATAATGCATGGGGACTCCACGACCAGCGCAGGCCGCCCTCTAACGTTCGGAACGTTTCAGCTAGGGACGGAAATCGAGGGAACAAGCAATCCCACCATAGCCAATCAAGGTTCAGAGATGGCCATGGGTATAATGAGGCCGACTCAGGCAAGGGAAACGCTGGCCGAAGGAATGAAGAAAGAGGTAAAGGCAGGAGCCAGGTACCTCAAGATGACCAACCCGATAGACGGGATGCTGGGGGGCAGCCCAGGCAAAATAATGTCTTCAACCGGCTCGGGGGTAGCGAGCAGCGGAGAAGATACGAGGATTTGAGAGACATACTCAACGATCGCCGGGAGTGGCATGGCGAGAACGTCCCCCCAGCAACAGAGGCCACAGCGATTCCTGCAGCTGTACAGGCCCTGATAGACGCCCTCAACCAAGCAGTGCAATAGCTAGTCGGGGGAAGGACATCTTATATTGACCACGATAGGAGGAAAGGCACTCCTTTCGTACAGAGGATAGCTAATGCGGAAACTCCAAGCAAGTTCAAAATGCCTACACTTCCAAACTTTGACGGGTATGGAGACCCAGTGTCTCATGTCAATAAGTTTGAAATTCAAATGGACATTTAGAAAGTGTCCGAAGATGCTCGGTGCAGGATCTTCCCTGCAACACTTTTTGAAGCCGCGCAGGAATGGTTTTTTAAGTTCCCTCCCGCAAGCATAGTGTCCTGGGAAATGTTTGTAACGGATTTTTACGGACAGTTCTATGCAGGTCGTGTGCATCCAACCGAAGCAAATCAGCTGGTTGAAATTCGCCAGCAGGATGGAGAATCAGTAAAAGACTACATCCAGCGCTTTATGCGAGCGGAAGTTGGAGCGAAAATGGTGGGGGACGAAGGAAAAATGATGGCCATTATCACAGGGGTTAAACGTCGTTCTCCCCTCTGGAAAAGTCTCCGAAAGGAAGGAGTGAGAACTACCCAAGAATTTCTAGACCGGGCTGATCGCTACATCAAGCTCGAAGAAGCCATTGCCGACGATGGGAAGCCCTCAGGCAAGGATAAAAAGGCTTCTGAACCCGCCAAAGCCGCCAATGGGTCTAAACCTAATGGCAACGGCAAAGGCAATGGCAATGGCAAGAATGGTGGAAAACGGCCGTATAACGAGCCTTCCACCTCCGACAATAAACGAGCCAAGGGTAATCGTTATGAACCTCGGTTCACTAACTACACTGCCCTCGTTGAGTCTCGGGGAGAGGTTTATCAGGCCACAAGTTCTAGTATGCCTTATAAAAAACCTGGCCCCATTCGAAAGGATATTTCGAAAAGAGACACTACCAAGTTATGTCGTTATCATAACGACTACGGACATGACACCAATGAATGCAACCAGTTAAAAGATGAAATCGAGTTCCTTATTAGACAAGGACACTTGAGAAGATACGTACGGGCCTAGGGAAATTCCCAACGAAAAGCTCCGGGTAGCAACGAGCAGGCGCCCACGCGCCAACGCTCGCCACCCTTACAGCTTGCCCCCGTGACTGGCACACTCTTAACCATCTGTGGAGGCCCACACCTCGCAGGAAATAGCGGAAAGGCCAGGGAACAATATGCTCGGACTCTGCGCCACGACCAGGACATCGAGATGATGACTGTGGAGGACCGTGCACCGAAAAAGGCTCGGTCAGAGGAAGGTGAGATAACCTTCTCTGATGGCGATGCCCAACACGTCTGGTTCCCACATTCCGATCCGCTGGTCGTGGACATCCAGATGGCCAACATGATGGTGAAGAGAGTACTAGTCGATACAGGAAGTTCAGTGAATATCCTATATAAATCAACACTAGAACGTATGAAATTGTTCGTTAAGGACTTGGAGCCCTGCAACCAAACGATATACGGCTTCTCTGGAGAAGGACTCACCCCAGCCGGATTGATCAAACTGCCAGTAACGACGGGTACAGCGCCTGCAACAAGGACATTACTCCCCACTTTTGTAGTGGTCGATTGTCCTTCAGCGTACAATGCCGTTATTGGAAGGCCTATATTGGTTGATCTATGGGTTGTCATCTCTATGTGGCACTTGGCCATGAAGTTCCCAATAGACTCGGGGGTAGGATGCGTGTTGGAGAACCAGAGGGAAGCCAGGGAGTGCTACAACGCCTCAATCACAAAGGCAAAGAATGGAACGTCGAAGAGCACTACCTCAGATAGGTTGCAGATGGCAGTAGATACACAAGCCCAATCCGGTGATGAAGTCACCAAATAAGGTGTTGCCCAAAGTGAGGATAGAGACTTAGATCCTCGCTTTGGGGATTTTGAAGAAAACGTTGGACCCGTCGAGGACCTGGAGGAGGTCCAACTCGACAAAGAAGACCCGACCAGAGTCGTGAAGGTTGGGAAAAACTTAGAGCCTACCACGAAGCACGCATTGGTGGAATTTTTGCAAAAGAACCAGGAGGTTTTCGCCTGGTCGCATAAAGACATGGCTGGGATAGATCCCGCAGTTATTAGCCATATCCTGAATATAGAGAAGACCTTTCCACCCGTGCAACAAAAGAGAAGGCTGCTCGATAAAGATAGATCGAGAGCCTTAAAAGAAGAAGTTGAAAGACTAAAGGAGAATGGGTTCATCAGGGTGGCATTTTATCCATCGTGGGTCTCCAATCCAGTGCTGGTTCCCAAGCCTAACGACAAGTGGCGGACTTGCGTGGATTTTACAGACCTCAATAAAGCCTGCCCAAAAGACTGCTTCCAACTCCCAAGGATCGACCAGCTGGTCGATGCAACTCCAGGGCACGAGATCCTCTCATTCATGGATGCATATTCAGGCTACAACCAGATTAGCATGAATCCCCCTGACAAGGATCACACCAGCTTTCGAACCGATACAGGCTTATACTGTTACAAAGTAATGCCCTTCGGACTGAAAAACGTAGGTGCGACTTACCAGCGGCTAGTCAACCACATGTTTAAGGAACAAATCAGAGTAAACATGGAGGTATACGTGGACGACATGCTAGTAAAGTCTAAGGAAGCAGAAGGACATGTAAGGGATTTACAGAAGTGCTTTGATATATTGAACAAATACCAGATGAAGTTAAATCCCCTCAAATGTTCCTTCGGAGTTGGATCAAGGAAGTTTTTAGGGTTTATTGTAAATTCAAGAGGAATCGAGGCTAACCCCGACAAGATAAAAGCCCTGATCGACATGAAGTCGCCAGAAAAAATCAAAGATGTACAAAGTTTAACCGGGAGAATCGCAGCCTTAAGTAGATTCATTTCGAAATCAACAGACAAGTGTGCCCTTTTTTTCAATCTACTTAGGGGAAATAAGAAGTTTGAATGGACAGGAGACTGCGAGCATGCATTCCAAGCCTTGAAAGCCCATATGGCACAACCTCCCATCTTATCAAAGCTAATCGAAGGAGAAACTTTGTTTATTTACCTGGCGATTACTGAAGTTGCTGCTAGCGCGGTACTAGTGCGAGAGGAAGAAGGCGTACAAAAAGCAGTCTACTATGTCAGAAAAAGACTGATCGGGGCAGAATTGAGATATCCACCAATCGAGAGGTTGGCATATTGCTTAATCCTGGCCTCTAGGAAGCTACACCCCTACTTTCAAGCCCATCCTATTACAGTTCTAACTAACCAGCCCCTTCGGCAAGTCCTCCAAAAACCAGAGGCGGCTGGGCGATTATTAAAATGGGCAGTCGAATTAGGGCAGTTCGACATAACTTATTCACCGCGAGCAGCAGTCAAGGGACAAGTCTTGGCCGACCTTATTGCAGAGTTCACTGAACTCCCAGCCAGCGAACAGTGCGAACAGCCTAAAGCGCCTGAGCCTCAAGACAAAGCTCCTTCGTGGAAGTTATTCACGGATGGGTCATCCAACGAATCCCACGCTAGAGCGGGAGTGATATTGATAACGCCGGAAGGGCATCGATTTCACTGCACCATCAGGTTCAACTTCACCGCGTCAAATAATGAAGCGGAATACGAAGCACTCCTCGCTGGATTGAGAATGGCAAAGGATATGAGCATAAAGACGCTTGATATCTACAGTGATTCACAGCTGGTGGTGAATCAGGTCCTAGGAGAATATCAAGCACGAGGCTTAAAAATGGTGGCCTACTTAAATAAAACAAAAGACCTGCTAGCCCAGTTCACTAAATACACCCTCCAGCAAATTTCGCGAGATCATAATTCAAATGCAGATGCCTTAGCCAAACTCGCAAGCGCGAAGGATGCTGACACTTTAAACATTGTGCCGGTAGAAAGACTGAGTAAGCCAAGCATACAAGTGGTCGAATCCAGTATGGAGATTCGAATGGAAGATACATGGATGGCACCTTATTTGGAGTATCTGATAAACGGTACGCTACCAACAGATAGAAACAAAGCCAGAACTCTACAAAGGCGAGCTGCTAGGTACATATTGTTCGATGGTGTTATGTACCGAAGAGGATATTCCTTGCCACTACTCAGATGCGTTACACCAGAAAAAGCTAAGGAACTCATGAAAGAGGTGCATGAAGGCTTCTGTGGGGATCACGCTAGGGGGCAGAGTTTGGCAAAGAAGATTCTAAGGCAAGGCTACTTCTGGCCAACTATGAACAAGGATTCGATGGAGTTTGTACGAAGATGAGATAAATGTCAAAGATTCTCCAAGATTCCACGAGCAGCTCCAAACGAATTAAAACAGATGCAAAGTCTGTGGCCTTTTGCAGTATGGTGGATAGATTTGATTGGATCCCTACCTACAGGGAAAATTGGAGTAAAGTACGTAGTCGTAGCAGTCAATTACTTCACCAAATGGGCCGAAGCTGAACCGCTCGCTACCATCACGACCAAGAAAGTCCTTGACTTTGTTATCAAGAACATTGTCTGTCGATATGGTTTGCCTAGAAAGATAGTTTCAGACAACGGAACCCAATTTGACAGCGATTTATTCACCGATTTCTACGAAAGACATGGAGTCATTAAAAGCTTTTCTTCAGTTGCACACCCCCAGGCGAATGGGCAGGTCTAAGCCGTGAATAAAACCCTTAAAGAAACCCTGAAGAAGAGACTTGAAGAAGCTAAGGGAGCGTGGCCAGAGCAACTGCCTGAAGTCCTTTGGTCGTATAGAACGTCTCACCGAACAACGACAGGACATACCCCATTTTCCTTAGCCTATGGATATGAGGCAATGTTGCCTGTCGAATTAGATCCCCCCTCACATCGACGTCTCACATACGACCAGGACCAGAACAGCCAACTGATGATGGAATCCCTAGACTCGATTGACGAGATACGGGAGAAGGCCCAACTCCGAGTTGTTGCATACCAACAAAAAGTCGCCCGGTACTTTAACTCCAAAGTTAAAGAAAGAAAATTCAACGTCGGAGACTTGGTGCTACGACGAGTTTTCTTAAATACCCGCGACCCTACTGCTGGAGTGCTCGGACCTAACTGGGAAGGACCTTACCAAATTGAAGAAGTCCTTCATCCGGGCACCTACAAACTTGCACGCTTAAACGGAGATCTCGTTCCACGTTATTGGAATGGAGAACACCTGCGCAAGTATTATCAGTGAACAGTCCTTTTTAAAGGACTGGCTTGTATTAATTCTTTCTTTTTACAAGTTTAGCAAAGAGGGTTAGCCACGCTATATGGCTAATTTCTCGTATATGTAAGATTCTATTTCAGAATCACTCGTAAAGACATGTTTAGTCCATTTTTAATACGAGATTATAAGGGACTGTGCGCAGCCATTCATTCTTGCCAACCTTTGTGAATTTATATTTACAAGTATTTTTTCATTACGTGTGTTGTTTTGCTGTATTACAAGTATAATTTTTTCACACGAACAGAAATGTTCGAACAGGTCATGGTCAAGGCAAGTGACCAAGGACCTAAAGCTCCTCGATCACTTGGGGGGCATATAAGGCACATCGATAGCAAAGCATACCGTGAGGTATGTAAACACATGATAAAAATGAGTGAAAGCATGCTAAGGTACTTAGAGTATTTTTCAAAATTTATATTTTGTTAAATCATGCCAAAGTACTATGCTAAGTTCGGTCATACGGACAAATGTTATAATAAATGAAAATGTTATAGCATCATGCAATCTTTTACACCGCAAGCGTCACTGCTTGGATGTAACTGTTCAAGAAAAAGAAAAGATTTACTGCCCGTGCAGCAAAGTTTAAAATAAAAATATTGTCTTTACATCACGACCCGTGGGTCGTGTAATCAAAAGAAAATATATATGAAAAAGCTCAAGAGGCATTGGGAGCAGGAGGGTCCTTAGCAGCATTCTGGTTAACAGCATCCTCAGCAGCCCCTTCTTCCTCTACGCCAGCGATGCTTGGGGAAGCAGGGATCCTCACTCTTGCCTCCTCTTCAGCCAGTTGGGCAGTGCAGCGAGCCAGCTCGGCAGCCCTGACATCCTCTGAAAGATAGCTGAAGTCGGCTCCCTGATTGTGTTTCCAGAAGTTGTAGAAACATCAGAGCGTCGTCCTCTTATACCTTTCCAGATTTTTGGAGTTGTCGAGCTCCAACTGCTTTACTTTGCCCTCAAGAGTGGTGATGGCCTCGTCCTTGGGCTTAAGCACCTCTTCCAATCTTTTGACTTCGCGAAGATGGGTTCGGCTGGCATCTTGATACTCCTGCCTCGACTTTATCGCAGCTGCCTTTGTAGCTTCAGCCTCCGACAACTTGGTCACCGCAGCATCCCTCTGTTGAACCATCGCCTCCAACTCCTTAGTATGCCTGGCCTCTGCAGCCGAAAGCTCCTCGGCTGCTTTCACCTGATGCCTCTCAATGGCCTTTGCCCTAGCCTGTTCGATGGTGGCTTGGGTGCGGGTGCGGGTGCGGGCAGTGGTGGCAGACAGCAATGCCTGAGGACAGAGGATAAAAGTTAGAACTTGTGGCAAAGACTAAAAAGACTGAAGCCAAAAAGATAAAGAAGTACTTACGCTGGCTATTTCATTCAGGGTCTTGTTCAGAATCAGGTCGACCGTCATACTCTCTGCCTCAACCATTGCATCCTTGACGCGGTCATTTTTCCCGATGTGCGCAATACGGTCTTTGGCTGCACATACGGCACGGCTCGAGAGTTTGGCCCCAAGAGTTTCTTCCCCCTTGTCTTGCTCCCTTCTGGGTGCAGCCAGAGGAGGGTTCATTGAAGCAGGGGGAGTCTCCTTCTCAATAGGGGCCAGAGGATGAGCAGAAGTTTGCCCAATAGGCACGTCCCTAGGAGGGTCTTCTGTTCGACTTTTTTTTGCGGGTCCCTGGCTTGTCTCGCCAGTGTGTCTTTGTGACGACTTTCTCCGAAGCTGAGGAACTTCCTCTTCCTCCTCAGTCTGGTATAAGTTAAAGATGTTGGGAGTGGCCATATCTGCACATAAGTAAAAACATGCAAAGGGTAAAGATAAAAGCAGATGAAGACTCTTTATCAAAACGAAAAAGAAGGTCACAAAGTTAGTACCCGAGCTACAACTACTGGTCGCTATACTATTGACTCTATTAGTCACACACTCACTATCTGGCATGAAGAAGTCTGTCCCTAGATTTGGAGTATATGTAAAGTTTCCATCCCCGTCAAACAAATGACAAGGAATTGGCAAACTATTTAAAAGCAAAATAATTTTACCGTTCTCATCAGAGGATTCCCCCAAATCCACAACTGATTCTTTGGCCTTTTTGTTTCCCCTTGCCTTGGGGAGCAGAAGGCCTTTCTACGGAAGAATTGTCTGTGGGCTCCCTGATTGTAACCCCCGTTGGCCTCCTTCGAGGAGGAGACACAGGAGGTTGCTGCTCGGGAACCCCCTCGGCAGTGGCATTGTCTACCACGGACCCTCTTGTTTCATGGTGAGGATCCAAGAGGCCAGACAGCCTCAAGTTTTCATCAGTAACCAGGGACTTGAGGCTTTTTTCTGCGTCTGTCATCCTGGCCAGTCTATTGGACCTTAACACCATGTCTGGTGTTGGGGTCGGACGTAACCATGGGCCTGAAAGACAAAGTGCAGTTTGAGAAAAATGAAAGGAAACTCCTTGATTAAAAGTATCGACCAGTCAAAAATGGTACTTACCTCCTCGAGCGAAGGCCAAGTTGTTGCTGGTTATGTCCGGTGTAAGGAAATACTCCTTACTGTACTGCCCCACATTCGATATGTGCGTAGTGTCACTCAGGAATGTTCGGTTTGTCTCCTGGTGACAGAAGTGGAAAAAACCCGTTCCATATTGTTGCGGGTTGGATTTAAGGTCGAAAAGATAATTGACCTCGTGGGGAGTAGGTTCTGGCCATTTTTTAAGTTTGTATAGGATATAGAGTGCGGCCAGCATCCTATATCCGTTTGGAGTAATTTGGAAGGGGGCGACGTCGAAATAATTCGCCACCCCCTGATAAAAAGGATGTAGAGGGAGGAAAGCCCCCGCCTCTATGTGATACCGAGACCAGGCCCTGTATATACCTCCGGGAAGGTTAACCCTTTGGTCTGCAATAGGAAGTTTGATGGTGACCCCCGTGAGGGGATACTTCCTGAAATAGTTAGCAACCATCCGAAAGGTCACTACGCTGGTCAAGGAAATATACCACTCGGCATCAGGCAAATTCTGATGCCGAGGGCGGGCTCTAACTTGGATGTTAGGGTCAGGGACAGGATTGTCTCGAGCGCTGGTCGAGGGAGCCCTAGCCTGCGAATCAGGCTGGGCAGGAAGGTTTGGGCTATCATCATATTCGGGTCTTTTCTTGCCTACGGATTTGGAACGGGCCATTTGAGGAGGAGAAGGATGGGGTCTGGAAGAGGATCGTGAGAAGGGAATCTCGTGGACTCGGTCGGCCGGTTGTTCTTCGCCTTCGAGCAGCTGGGCGAGAAGATCGCCGTCGATGGGCCGTTCACCTCCCCACAAATCTGGCATCAATGTTTGCAAATAGAAGAATGGGGAGGTGAGGATAAATAATTTTTAAAGGCTTTTTAGAATAACGCTGGTCGAGTATAAAAGCCAAGCTTTTATACAACAACATTCTAACAAAAAGCTAAATTTTCCGCACGAACAGTTTGAAAGATGGATCAAAAGGTGAAAGTAAAAAGTTTTTCAAGAAAGCTTTTTCAACTCCCCTTAGGGCGGGAAAAACCTATTTTCCAACTAGCCTAAAGATCGAATTTTTACTTCGATTTTACGTCCTAAAAGTATGATCCTGACTATTAAACTAACTCGTAACCCTTTTTTGCCTACAAAACATTCTACTCACAAGCGTCTCAAACCAGAAACAGATGAACTCAAACAGTCAACATACAGAAGCATGCATCATGAAAATTTGAAGCATAAGAATTCGAAAACTTACCAAGAAAATGATCGTGGAGATGGAAGAAGGGTCTTCGGAAATCAAGGAACTCTCGGGTTAAGTCTTGAAAATGCAAAAGAATGGTCTCTGGAGAAGATTAAAGCTCTGGTTTTTAGGGTTTCTTGAGAAGGCAATGGCGTGCGTAAAAAGAAAAAGAAGATTTCGAGGGTATTATATAAGTTTGTCTGTGGCATTAAAAAGGTGTAATCATCAGTTTCCCTTTTTTGAAGTATGGGGAAGCGGAATGGCCGTCGAATTATTACTGGGGAACCGAAAAGTCATGATTAGACAGAAGTAGGTTACTTTTTCCAAGAACACACGAAGGGTTCTGACACGTAAGGCGGGGTTACCGAAGAGTCGTTCGCTCAAAAGTTTATTTATTGCTCGTGATAAATAAACTTGGGGGGCAAATGTTATCCAAAAAATTAGCATTGATGACGTGGCAAATGATCCCTGGACACGTGGCTGACACTTGGAAGAGCTTTACTAGGGTATCGACCAGAAGACGCATTAGAAGCAGTAAGCAGCCCAGTCTTACCTGCGACCAATCTGGTCGATAGTTCCGCATACAAAGCAACATTACTGTGAAGATCTTTGTAAATCCCGAATTTAACTCACACAATCTCCTGAGTATCCGATTATTCAGGAAAGAATATCTGTAACAATCTTTTTGTAATCCCCCTTGAGCCTATAAATAGCAAAAGATAGCTCAAGGAAGGGACTAGGGGCTCTTGAATTATTTGAGATTAGAGTGATTCTCCTTGGAATATTATATTGTTCTTCAGAGGTTAGTGAAACTCATTGAACCCTTGTTCTTTGATCACTCCTTTGATTCCCATATCAATAACAGTTTAAGTGGACGTAGGTTATTACCAGATCCTGGGGCCAAACCACTATAAAAATATTGTGTTCTTATTACTTTTTTGTTATTACGTTCTTCTCAACACATTCATTCATATCAAGCATATTCTGACTCCGTGTCAGTTGACCAGATTCTGGGTCAACACTATATATGCTAAAACCTAATGAACGAACGCTAAATAACTCAGAATTATTTAAAGTAGCAAAACTGAAAAGGAAACAAAAGACAAAAAATTTCAAATGAGGATGACACATATCTTTGGCATCTTAGACTTGTTCATATAGGACTAGACAGGATAAAATGGTTAACAAAAGATGGACCTTTGAGAGAACTAGGAGTTAGAACTCTTCCGGTTTGTGAATCTTGTCTAGAAGGCAAAATGACCAAACGTCATTTCTCAGCGAAAGGAAATAAAGTTAAAGAACCTTTGGAGCTTGTACACAGCGATGTCTGTGGTCCAACCAATGTACAAGTAAGAGGTGGGTATGAGTACCTCATCACTTTCATTGACGATTGCTCAAGATATGGTCATACTTACTTAATGCTTAGGAAATCTTAAACCTTTGGTAAGTTTCAAGAATTCAAAGTTGAGTATGAGAAGCAATTAGGTAAGACTCTTAAAACAAATTGATCAGATCAAGTTGGTGAATATTTGGATTTATAATTCAAAGATTTCATGCTAGAGCATGGTATTCTATCCCAACTTACATCACTTGGAACGCCACAACAAAATGGTGTTTCAGAAATAACAATCATGACCTTGGTTGACATGGTCAGGGGTATATTAAGCTACTCTTAACTTCCTCTCTCAGTTTGGGGATATGCACTTCAAACGGTGACTTACATTTTGAATGTAGTCCCATCTAAGACCATAAACAAAACACAATTAGATCTGTGGAATGGAAACAAACCTAGTTTGCACCATTTCCGCATTTGGGGTTGTCTTGCTCATGTTCTTAGACCTAAATCAGGGAAACTTGATTCGAGGTCTGAAGTATGAATTTTTGTGGGCTACTCTCCAGAAACAAGAAGCGGTTACTTCTATAGTTCAAAAGACCAAAAGGTATTTGTTTCAACAAATGCGACATTCCTTGAACACAACTATATGAATAACTATAAACCTCGGAGCAAAGTATTTTTGGAGGAACTCACAGCTGATAAGATTCCATCATTTTCGTCGTCGTCATTAAACGATAAATGAAAAACCGAGGAAGCCACTATTCCTGAAAAGGAAACCCCAATGCAATGTCGTTGTGGGAGGATTGTGAGATAACCTGTTCGCTACGAACATGAGGCACATGTCCTTGTTTGTGATACATACAAGGATGATCGAAAAACCTTCGAAGATGCTCTAGATGATCCTGAAAATGAGAAATGACAAGAAGTCATGAACCAAGAAATGGAATCCATGTATTCCAATTTTTTTCTAGGAACTTGTAAACCCATCTGAAGATGTCAGACCCATTGGGTGTAAATGGATATAAAAGAAGAAAAGAGGCGTAGATGGGAAAGTGGAGACTTTCAAAGCATGGCTAGTAGCCAAAGGTTACACTCAGAGAGAATGTGTTGATTAAGAAGAAACATTTTCTTCTATGACCATGATGAAATCCATTCGCATCCTCTTATCCATAGCTGCCACGTATGATTCTGAGATATGGAAAATGGACGTCAAGATGACCTTCATTAATGACTATCTTGATGAAAGTATCTATATGGTACAACCAGAAGGGTTCATTTATAATGAGGAAGAACAAAAGGTGTGTAAGTTGCTGAAATCTATTTCTGGATAAAAGCAAGCATCTATATCTTGGAATATCACCTTTGATGAAACAATTAAAACATATGGCTTCAAACAGAATGTTGATGAAGCACGTGTATATAAATATATCAAATGAATAGTAATGGTCATGTGGGAAACATGGGATTATGGAAGATGCCTCACTTGCTTTAAGGGCAAGTGAGAGATTGTTAGAATTAATGTCCTAAAAGCATGTAAAGACATTTTATTGGTTGAAATAAAACTACAATTTTATTTTTTTTTAATATTATAATTAATGTTTGAATTAACTATAAAATAATATCAAGAAAATTCATTATTTATTCATGAGAATATGATCTCGTACTAGTATGAGAGAATTAAGATCTTATATAACGAATAAAATAGTCAATAGCATATTAAAGTAATGAATGGTTACTAGAGCAATTTACTAAGCATACGGGATGCGAGTGATCTAGATTAAGATTACTGATGTATATAGACATCTTAGTAAAGGTGTTGTATATGATAGAGAATATATATAAAAAGACCAATGAGAATTAATTATCTCTATAAACTTATCGTTTGACATAAAGATTTAATTCCTATCATAATATATGATCATTTATAGATCAGTCTAAATCTTGAGTATTCATAAACTTCTGTTTGTGTTTATTGGATCTTTTGATTCACTCGTTAAGATTTCTTAGTTTAATGGGTCTAATGACTTTTGTTTTGGAGATTTAATATCATGAATGGCTGGGAACATGATTTACAATAATTAAATCCATACTTTCGTAACGGATCGAAAATTGGTTTCCTTAAGGGTTAATTCTAGAACTAAATAGTTATTGATCTCAAATCTATAATATGATTATAGATTAATTATTCGCTAGTAAATTAATGTTACTTAAGGATCAAGAGGTAATTAGAATGGTAAAATGGTAATCTTGACCAATTATAATTAACGAACCAATAAATTGATGATAGAACTACATTTATTGATTATATCAATGGTCTACAAGAAAAAACTCTGTAAATATAATTCTATAAATACTTAGAGTGCAATTCCATATTTATAGTTGAGTAATCATGAAATTAATAAATAAGATTATTAGATTAAAGAGTTTAATTAATAATATGGTTTATTGGAGCTTCGTATTATAGGTCCATGGTCCTTAGATCACCTCTGTCCTATACTGTCAAGGGTAAGAATCTCAAAAGAAAGATTTGTAGAGAGAAGAACTTAATTGCAAATGAATTAGTTTTTCAGGGCAAAGATATAATTATGTGATAGTTATGGGCAATTGATTAATTATGAATTAATTAATTATTTAACTCTATAGTTTTTTATTTTGAAAAACTATAGGTTAAAATAAATATTAATCATGTTTGGATTAATATAAAGAGAGATTAATAATTATCTTATTTAGAATAAGATATTTACTTATTTATTTAAAACTAATATTTTAAGATAAAGTTAATTTAAAATTAACTGATATTTATTTTGAGATAAATATATTGTCTTAAATATTAATTAAATTAATAAATGAGAAAATTAAGGATAACCCTAATGGTGTGGTCGACACACTCACTGTACAGTGAGTGGGCGCCATACGAAGGGATAATAGGATTTGAATTTTGAATTTCAAATAATTTATTTATTTAATTATATATATTTTTAATATGATTTTAATTAAATAGGTTATAATTAATCAGTTTTATTTTAAATAAAACAAATATTAATTAAATTAGTTAATTATCTTTATAAACCTGAAAAGAAGCGATACTTTTCAAGAATAACAAGAAGTGGTTTTCCTACTATCAGACTCTGTCTTTGAAAAGAAATCGATAGTTTTTCTGAAAAACTATCCAATACATCTTCTCTCACTCAAACCTCTCTAGATCTCATGTGTTGAGTACATCTAGAGAGTCATAAATCAACCTTTTGAATCCTACGTGCCCACACACGTCCTTGTGTGTTTAAGGATTGGTCTAAAAGATCAAGGTTTGAGCTTTCAGAATCTGGATTGGAAGATCGTTGATTTATACAAAAAGATTCATGGATACTTAATAGACTTCAAGAGGTAATCTCTAATCTATTTGTATGTGATTTAATATATATATGTATGTATGATCATCGCTGGTATTAATAAATTTTTTAAAACTCAATTTCCGCTGCGTATCTCTGATTTACATTTTTAATACCAACAGAAGCTACAGAGGACGAAAGTCCCAAGATCTTGTCTAGGTAGCTTTCAGGATCTGGATTGGAAGATCGTTGATTTATACAAAAAGATTCATGGATGCTTGATAGACTTCAAGAGGTAATCTCTAATATATTTGTATTTGATTTAATATATATGTATGATCCTGGCTAGTATTAATAAATTTTTTAAAACTCAATTTCTGCTGCGTATCTCTGATTTACATTTTTAATACCAACAGAAGCTACAGAGGACGAAAGTCCCAAGATCTTGTCTAGGTTTAAAATGCGACAGAGCATGGAGGCAGAGGCTCGATATGTCATAGCTACGATATGTGTGGCTGACATCTTCTTGCCCTCTTTTTAACATAGAAGTCCCCAATCTCTAGGTTTGCCAAAATAAGTTTCCTACCCATTTTTTGAACAAATCTTGGAGAGGGATGAATGAATCATTGATTTAATAAATCTAGTATGTGTTTATCAAGGGTGGGGTCTGCAACTAATTTTGATTTGGGTTTCTGAAAATTGAATTTTTTTTGTTAATGAAGATATGAATTAATGGAGAAGATGAAGAGAAGTATGTGTATTGATATAGATGATTTTTTTGGCTTCAAAATTTTTTATTAAATTAATTTAATATTTAAGGGTGTCACTTCAGTAGTGATTGTTTTAATCACTACAATACTTTTCGTATTTCTAGCATATGGATAAATTATAATTTCATTTCTTGTAATTTCATTGATATAGATGATTTTTTTTGCTTCAAATTTTTTTATTAAATTAATTTAATATTTTAGGGTGCCGCTTCAATAATGATTGTTTTAATCACTACAGTACTTTTCGTATTTTTAGTATATGGATAAGTTGTAATTTCATTTGTTGTAATTTTATTTTTTTTACATAACGGTATATAATATAGTTACATGGGATCTCCCACTAATTTTCAAAAAAATTCTGGATAATTTAAGATGGTGAAATTATGATTCAAATAACTTGTTGCACGTCTGTATAAATATTGAAACAAACATGTGTGCAACAAACTGTTTAAATCATGATTTCAACATCTTAAATTATTCAGAATTTCTTAAAAATTTGAGGGAGGTCTTATGTAACAACGTTATTCACTTGATGCACCAAAAATACTAAAAGTACATATAGATAGTGGTTAAAAACAATCCCTACCTAATAATGTTTCAATATTTTACTCTAAGTTTTAATTTAATATATTTTTAATTAATTAAATCAGTATCAATTCTTTAATAAATTAATTTAATAAAAAACGTTACATCTTATTATTAATGCAATTTAATAATAAATCTCATATATTTTAACTTAAAATTAATTTAAATTTAAATATGCCAAATGTAATATTTATTTGTACCAATAGTAATGTAGGGTGTTAGGCACCCACAGCACTAGCATTTTTTGTTACAAAATGAGCTTAAGGCTTATTAAAAGTATTTTTTTTTTAAAAAGTACATAAATAGAATTAATCCAAAATTAATAAATAAATGTTGCTTAAGTTATTTAATATTTTTTTCATTTTTTTAAAATTGTGGTACAATTATATCGTGAACTTAGACTGCCGTTGTGATTTGATGCAGAATCTTCATGATAACTTAATAGAAAAAATATGTGTATATTTCAAATTACTATTTTTTTTTTTAAAATTGTCTACAAAAAAAGCCAAATATAGTTCCTAAATAAAATAAAATTAGCGCAGCAATTTCGGCAGCATTATTTACATCTTGTTTCTTGTCATCATCTATGCATTGATTTTTTTTTGTTGTAACTTATTTTATTTATCTGCTGGATTGTAGCCAATCACCAATTGACAAAAACAACAATGTGATTATTATTAATCATAATTTATAGTATTTTTACTATATAAATAAACTGTAACTCTTATTATTTTCCATATCAATATATAATGATTCTTATTATTTTACATAACGATATATAATGAGTATTCTTATTTGGTAACTTAAAGTATCTAACACCATATAAGATGACACATTATATAATTATTTAGCTATATTTCATAATATTTATTAAATTTAAATATGTAGGATCTCAATATTTGATCACACAAATATGAGTACGCCACGTCTTTGTAAGATTTGGGCACCAATAACCTATTTGTATCAATATTTATGTAGGCTTGCAAAATATTATTTAAATTATGATATTTTACATCTTAAATTATCTCAAATCTCTTCTAATAATAAGTGTGTAAATAGCAGAAATTTTTGGTTTTAACAGTTTTTTATTTTTTTAATGTTAACTTTAACATAATATTCTTATATTTAACAGAATATTCTTATATTTAACGATAATTTGTAAACATTTAAAATAAAATAAATAATTTTAAAAAATTAAAATAAGATATTTTTGAGATATTTTACAATAATAATTATTTAAAAATAATAAATAATTAAACAAATTAAAATATGACATTTTTCAGATATTTTATAATGATAATTATTTTAAAATAATAAATAATTAAACAAATTAAAATATGATATTTTTGAGATATTTTACAATAATAATTATTTAAAAATAATAAAATTATACGTTTTATAACTTAAATAAAATTTAAACTCACTTATTAGAATAATATCATATTAAACATATAATATAATCTACTATGAATTAGCAACAAATTGTTTTTTTTAAAAAACGAGCAAGAAACTTAAATTTAAAATTTATGTATAATATTTAATATTACATTAAATATAAAATATATGATTTCTTGTTGTCACTACTAAATTAAAAAACTAGAACAAACATAAGATTAAACAAAAATGAATAAATTATTTAATTAAAATATAATATTTATTTAAAATTTATATGATATTAATATAAATTTAATAAAAATAATTAATAAATTCTATAAATAAAACTACTTAAAATTTATGAGAAGTATTCCCATTATAAAAAATAATAGATACAAATTATACATATACCGAAAAATACTAAAACTAACTCTGGTGAACAATCCCTACCAATAAAAATTTCCACATATACAAACTAAATAAAGCTGAAAACCCAGAGTTCGATCGAGCTTATATATACACACCCAAACCAGAGATTTACAAATAAAATACAAGAGTTTCAGGCTCAACTTGAATCTGCTTGTTATATACAGCCTGAATGACAGTGACACCTCTCTCTTTCTATCTATATCTATAGATTCATGTATATACATATACATGGTACACTTGTAGGCAAGCCACGATATTGCAGGACCTATACGTTGAGCTAACTTCTCTCAGTTATATTCATCTTTCTCTTACTGGGTCTGAATCGAAAAAAACAGTTTTCTTATTCTGTTCAGCTTTTTTGGGATTCTTTCTTCCACAATAAAAAGGTAACAACCACAAATCTTTTGTTCTTTTGTACTTGTACTTACGTCCGTTTTTCCTTGCTTTATGAGGATTTTTGTTACTGTGTTTCTGATTTGTTTTTAAATAAAATATTTCTTTTAAACATCTTAATTGGAAAAACGCTTAATCTGATAATGCCTCCAAGAGTTCTAAATCAAATATAATTACCCAAAATTTTAAATTTTAAAATTTGAAAGGATAATAATCCAACTTCAATTAGGATTCCTAAACATCATAAATATGAATTACTTCGAAAAGAAAAGTTGGCACTTTGGGTTTACTTCTAGTTGAGATTATTTTCCAAGACTGTTTTCCTGTATTTTCTCCTCAACCAAACAGAAACAGAGTTCGACTCTTGTTAGTTTCACTCTATTTTTCTTCTCTTTTTTCTGTATTTAGTGTTTGACTGCTATATAATGATATTAGCTTAATTAGCACATACCACGTGAGATTTCCTTATTTTGTCTCCCAATTTAAGTAATAATGTCAACGTTTAATATTTCAGTAAAACTAATTAAACGTAAAACTAACACAATTTTTTTTTAAAAGAAAAACTTGATTTTCCTTTAACGGGATTGTTTGAGACCCACCCTTGAATCTGGTCAAGGTCAAAATTGATGGTTTATTGATTTGATTAAGATAGGTTAATTTTGCATTTGCAGAAGGGTTTCAGAAAAAGATGAACAACTCTCCTGATGAACATGGCTTTTATATTGAAAGTGACGAAGATGAGGATGAGAAAGAGTTGCACGAAGGCGGAGGAGGAGGATATGATGATAAGAAAGATTTACTCAAAAGTCAAGAAGACGAAGGAAACGACTCAGATTTTTCAGATTCCTCGGCCGAAAATCAGCACCACGACCGACCGGGCTCATACAATAATACCTCATGGCCTCAAAGTTATAGGTACCATATTCCTCTGTTTTTCTTTCACTTTCTCAATTTAATTTCAGTTTTTTTTATTTAGGTATATCTCACAAGAATTCTTTCTGGTTTTAGGTGTTTTATTTGTGCTTTGTTTTTCTTAATTTTCTTCTGATTCTTCTGCTGAGAATTCATACGATTGCCCTTAAGTAATAAGGAATTGAGTTTTTTTTTATTATTATTATAATTATAATTATATATAAAAATTCTTAATAAGCCAATCAGCCTTCTTATATAATTTGTAATCATTTGTGTGTGTTTTTTTTTTCCGAATTCATATCACATTATTTTTAAATTGGAAAGCATTGTTTTACTTTTGACTTTTATTTTTCGCATGTCTCTATTATCATTAGATTAAAATTTTTAATTAAATATATAGCTTTGTTATTACGAGTGGGTTACTTAAAAAAAAAAAACTACTAGTGGCAGATAATCCAAGGTGAATTATATATTGATTTGGGTAGCTCTCACTCCCACATCATAATTTATTTCATGCATTATATTTGAGATATGTCTGTACTTATTGTTTGGTTTTGGTGAAATGACTCCTATTCTATGGACCTACAAAATGAATGTTCCAAACTTCAATAATTAACATGTCAAACAAATATTGACTTGGTTTTTTGACTCTATCTTGTGACTAATATATAATTAAGTGAAGATTGTTTCTCTTGGCATTGCAGCATAATATAAATAACTATATGACATCTGTTTTAAAGATAATGAATGGATGTATTTTCATGTGTCAATATTTACTTACTGTATAATTTAATTTTATAACTTATTGTGTGATCTAACACTTACATTTTTTTTTGGTGGTTTTAGGCAATCCATTGATCTTTATAGTAGTGTACCATCCCCAAATCTCGGGTTTCTTGGGACTCCTAATTCATTGTCGAGATTAGGCAGTTCTTTTCTATCCTCATCACTTACGAGAAGGCACACTCCTGATTCATTGTTACCTTTGACAAAACCATTGTTGTCACCAGTAGAAGATGAACAACGGCAGCAGCTGCCACCGCCACCGCATAGGCATAGCTCTCACCTTCTCCCTCCTCCTATTCCTCCATCAAGAAGGTCTTCCATAAGGAAAGATGAAAAACCATCTATTAAAGTGTCACATGAGCTCCCTATCTCTCCCCACAGCTCATTTGCACAAACTGTTGCAAATGGTAAGTGTGTGTTTCTTTTCTTTATTTTCTTATGAATAAATCTTAGAGATTCATTTTTTTCTTTTTAAAACGGAAAATTGAAATTTCTAATGTTAATTAATCTAATAAAAAATCAAATAATGTTCGACAGTCATGAGCTATTTTTAGATTCACATTGAAGATCAATACAGCAAATTAACTTTTATTTAAACAAAAGAACTTATATAAATCCAATCAAAAACTTTGTTATGTTGTTGAAATTGTCCTATTAAGACAAAATGTAAAATACAATTATTTACATATATTTGTACGTTAAAATTGTCCCAAGAGTTTTGACTTGTAGTAAATTGCAAGTACGAGAGGCAACTTACATTCATCCTCTGCTTTTTATATTGTTTTGTTTTGTCGGTTTAGATTCTTGAAATAGAGAATAATATAATATATTTGCAAAATTATAGTCCCTAGTGGAAAAGAAAACCAAGCAAGTAGGACCCTGTGCCTCTCATTGTTGCCCAATCATATCAACAAGCCTATTCTCCTAGAGTTTTTCAATCTATTATGAGCTTCGCTGGCATCTATTTTAGCCTCAAGGGACCACTATTCCTGACCATTTATTGTTTACTATGCTGGCCCCTCTCAAAAAGACAAGATGAAATAAGTTTGCAGTACTAGAAAAGTTTGTTGCTCTAAAAAGATGAATATTTATTTGAAAGAATAACATGTTACTTGGTTTACTAAATTTTCGTTTGAGGCTTTATTAATGTTTTGGATGAGTATAGGGTGTGTCTCCTTATCTGCAATATCATTTCATACTATTGCTTTTCTGTTTACGAGCTTCCAAACAAAGTTAGCATGATTCAGAATGTGGTGTATCTTAGACTGCTACTCTCTTATTGCACATGGAGAAGTTTAACTAACAAACAAAAATACATCTGTCTGTATGACTAAGCTGTTTTGGCTTTATTATGAATCCTTAAATATATATAAATATACTAGGCTTGCTAGTCTTCTGACATAATGTATGCATATCATATATTGTCAAATTAATATACTTTTGAATCGATAATTATGTAAATATGATTTGACTATAAATTTATATTAGAATTTGTAATAAAATATAACAGTTTTAGAAAAATTTTGTAACTAGTGATAAGTAGAGATGGCACCAAAGTCGGTAATAACTAATTCAACCATGCAGGAATAAATGTGTTGTGTGGAGTTGGAATCCTGTCAACTCCTTATGCAGTCCAACAAGGAGGGTGGCTTGGACTTGTTATTTTGTTTGTGTTTTCAGCACTTTCTTACTACACTGGTGTCCTCCTGGCTCGTTGCTTAGATAGTGAGCCAGGCCTCGAGACTTACCCGGATATTGGCCAAGCTGCTTTCGGCACTGCTGGTCGAATTGCCATCTCGGTTAGTCTACTCTACCCTTTCAATTTTTCTTCTCTACACATTATTCAATTTAAATTGAGTTTTGATGCTTATGTCCATATTGCTTTTGTCTCTGCAGATAATACTATACGTGGAATTATATGTAAGTTCAACTAATCTTCGAGTTTAACAGTTTTTACTGACTAATCTTCCTAAAATAGGGGGACGATTTTAGTTAGCACTATGTTCATATTTTGTCACATCATGTATATATGTAATGATTTTGTTACATGAAAAGTAATAGGTGGGGAAACGGAAGAGAGAAGGAAGATTCCTTTGGGACCACCTTTATATTATAGAATCTTCATTGGATCCTTTGACTATGGCATTTGGCTAGCAAACAGTTTTAATCTCTACTTTTTGTTTTATATTTTGATCTTTTTAGGCTACAGTGTCTCTGAGTAGTGCACTAGTGACATAGGAGTAGGACCAAGAGAGAAAATGGCTGATTAATAATGTTTATTAATCTAGAAAATGGCTAGGAGTAGTGCTGTTTTTTCATTAATACAACTCTGCCTAATTCTCTTACTTAATAAAGTTAGTTTAAAAGGCCAGTATGACTTTTCCTCAAGAACCATTGTATTATGCACTTTGTTAATATTATTATCCTAGTGCAATACTCAAAATGTGTTTCCTTTTTACTATTTTTGTAGCTTTGAAAATCAAATAATGGAAGTTTAATTCTCATTTTTGTAGGCTTGCTGTATTGAATACATAATCTTAGAGAGTGACAATTTGTCTTCACTATTTCCAAGTGCACACCTAGACATTGGTGGGTTCCTAATTGACTCACGTCTTCTCTTCGCATTGATCACAACTCTTGCTGTTCTACCTACGGTTTGGCTTCGCGACCTTACTGTTCTAAGCTACATATCTGGTAAGTCAAACTCTCTAACAAAAAGTCAACAAAATAATATATAATCATTATTTTATAAAATAAGATAAAAGTGTTACCAAAAAAGTCTTATATTTTTAAGAAAACACTCTAACTATGCATTTTTCTGGGGTCAGCCGGTGGAGTTGTGGCATCAGTGATGGTGGTACTATGCCTGTTTTGGGTTGGTACGGTAGATGGAATTGGTTTTGTGAACAAAGGGACAGCACTTAACCTTGGAACTCTTCCTGTGGCTATTGGTCTTTATGGTTATTGCTACTCAGGACATGCAGTTTTCCCCAACATATATAGTTCTATGGCAAATCGAAATCAATACCCTTTAGTTCTATTTACATGGTAACAATATATATATATATATAACTCTTTTTTTCAACTAAATTTTTCATGTTCTAACTTTGTTTGCCACTTATAATGATTATGTAGATTAGCAATGTGGTTTGATAATAGTAATTGAACTTTGTTCTCTGTTGACTCGACCCTTGTAGTTTCGGTATATGCACTTTGATGTATGCTGGGGTAGCTGTCATGGGATACAAAATGTTTGGAGATGCCACTCTCTCACAGTTTACGCTTAACATGCCTAATGATTTGGTGGCCACCAAGATTGCTGTATGGACTACGGTATGACCAATTTGGCCTATGACTAACGATATTTTGAATACGTTATTGTTAGGATTAGCTGAAGTGATCACGAACGATGTAATCACCATTTTCTTTGCTCGCTTCAAACATATACTTTTATTTAAGCATAAATACATATTATATATGCTCTGCAGTCTTGCCTTTAAACTTTTCTAAAATAAGATTGTAGTTACTAACTACAGTGTTCTCTCTGTTTGTATTATTTTTGCAGGTTGTTAACCCATTTACCAAATATCCTTTTTATGTGGCTAAACATCATTATTTCTTATAAGTTTTATCTTCTACCAAATCTAATTTTAACCACATTAACACTATGAAGTTAAAATAATTAAAAAAAAAAATTGTACTTCCTTAATGAGACCCACATATGCATTGACCATAACTCCAGTGGCAATGAGTCTAGAGGAATTGATACCATCAAGCCAATCCAAGTCTCATCACATTTATTCTATCCTCATTAGAACTGGACTGGTCATCTCAACATTGATTGTGGCTCTCTCAATTCCCTTCTTTGGTAAGTGTCTCTCTCTTTCACTATTTCTTCATTGATTTTTATTTTCTATCTGTTTGGTTGCCTAGAAAACTGTCTGATTAATCTTTTCATCCTTGGCACAAGACGTAGTCATAAAAAGAGAAAACAATTGACTAGCAAAATCGAACTATAAAAAAACATCTGAATAAATAAATGCTCTTGTGTGAAAAATATTTTGGAAGTGATTATAAACTGGGATTCATTTTATATTTTCTTTTGTCGATTTTGTTTTCATTAGAAATTTCTAATTTTTGAAACTTGATTACAGGCCTTGTAATGTCACTGATTGGATCTTTTCTCACAATGCTGGTGGTAGGTTCCTCTCTACCACTCAATTACTCATCTCATCTTTACTAAAATTTTATTGACATATTCTACAATGTTGATATAATACAAATTTTTACAATCTTTTTTTTTTTTCAGACATTGATACTTCCTTGTGCTTGTTACCTAAGTATTTTGAGGGGAAGAATAACTCGTCTTCAGGTTGGTATTAGATGGTTCATTTGGGTTTTTATACAAAAAACTTATTTTCACAGTTAATGGTTTTACAAATAAACTCTTATCTCAATTGTCGTTGTGCTTTTGACAGGGAACACTATGCATTATAGTGATCACAGTAGGTGTGGTATCATCGAGTTTTGGAACCTATTCAGCTCTCTCTAAAATTATTGAGAATTTGAGCGGTTGATTCTACTCCAAACTTGTTTCAGAGACAACACTTATTAATTTAAGTCTATATATTCTTTCTAAAAATTATATTTGTTATTAGATTTTTGTTTTTTTTTTCCCCAATTTCCAATTTTGTGTGAATTTTTGTCTTTATAACCACTTTCCTTTCCCCGGCTTGTTCATCCCCTATTGTTTGAGTAGTTTAATATTTATGGAAAAGTTTGTCTATAGTTTTTTTTTTTATATGGATCTCCTTTTTTAGAAGCATTATAATAAAAAGTAAATCTGTAAATTGCAACTGAATCATGGTAAACGCGGGGTCTTATTGTGAAATTATAGCAACCCTGGTAAATAGTGTAGCTTCAAATTTACGTATTACTAACTCACAATTAGACTAGAGCTTATGAAAATTTATAAGCATGCTAGATTGAGACGCCAAAATTTGAAAAAGCTTAATTTAGAACAATTAGTGGATTTCTCTTCTGAATTTTGTTATTATTATGATTCTACCATTTGATTTTTGACTTGGTATTTTTTTGCCCCATAAATGGCAAAGTGAATCTTTTACCTTTAAATTTAACACTATTTACAAATTATTAGTTACTAAGGGATATAATGATCTTTTACAAGGTTTATTATAAAGCTAAATGTTTTTTACCAAAATAATTAGGGCTTTTTTTTTATACACCCATATACTAAAAAAATACAGCTACATAAAAAAAAAACTTATATATGGTACAAGTTTTTTCTTCATTCTCTCACCGACGAAGGAAGCTTCTCCTTCCTGCATCACTCACGGCACCGATCTCAAAGCAACGAAAAAGCACTATAGTTGCCAACAATCTCCATCTAACAGCAACAACAACAAGATCTAGATTAAAAAACCATTTAATTTCAGGGAAATTGGAAAAAAAATGGGCAAAAATATTCGCAAATGACAACTTCTTATTCAAATCATCATAAACACCGACAAACAGCAACGCGAAATCAACTAACTTGGAATCTGTTGGTAATCAGCAACGGAAATCATCATCTTCCGCCACCATCAAGTTATCAACGAAAATTCAACCCAATAAATAAATACCACTTTTAGTAAGATTTAGAAGTAAAGATAGAGAAAATAAATTAGAAAACAACTTCAAATAAACGAGATAAGATAGCCAATATAATTGTAAATTCTATTTTTGGCAAAATATTTTTTGATTTATTTTTTGTGATTTCGGTATTCAATTGAAGTTTATTCAATTTTATTCTGTTCATATTTATGTTCTGGTTCTATAAAAAGTTGATTATATCAATCTATTCTATTTATAGAATAATTGACAATATTATTAGCTTTAAACATATGAATTAAATAATAAATATTGGTATATTTTATATCTGACTGATTTTATTTGACATCCTGATTCTTATGACTAGATTTCAACAGATAGGGTCGAATTGATCATTATTAAAACCGAAGATAGGATCTTGCAATGACAACTCAGATACGGAATGTTCTGTATAGACAATCTGTTTGTTTCCTCAGAACACGGATGATTCAATGTAATTGATTGATTATTTAAGGAAACATTTTCTAGTAAGTTGTGTGCGTTTAGACCTAGTAAAGGATGTCTTATGTGAGAATGTTTGTGTATAAATACTTACCATAGCAGCCTTGTCTAGGTTAACTCTTTTGTCTATTCTTAAACTTATTTTACATCTTTAGAAAAAGAGTGTTTCTTGTGTAGAGGTTAGTGGTTCAGCTATACCTCTGTTATTTTGTGTCTTTGTATTTATTTTGTGTATTGAAACAATTCAACAAAGAGAATAACAAAGAGAAAACCTTCGGGAGAAGGTTCATCCTAGTCTTGCCTCGGGAAGAAGCAAGCACTCTTCAACCAAATCGAAGGGAGTTCAGTTTCTTGAAGTTTCAGCAAGGTTCATTCATCAAGTGGAAAATACATCAAGCTTGCGGCATAAAATTAGAGGGAGACTAATCTTTGCTTAAGTCAAATACTTTGTATTTTTGAGAAACTTTATTAATGAATCTTATCTCTGGGTGTAGCCCCGTGGACTAGTAACATCCGAAAGGATTGTTGAAACCACATATAAAAACCTCTGTGTGTTTGTTGTAGTTACAGAATCTCTGTATGTAGCTACAAAATATATGTTCTTTTATTCCGCATTTAATTAAATATAAAGTTGGTAATCATAAAATACGTAATTTCATTTGGTATATGAGCAGTTCACTAAACTCTCAGTGAGATCTTGTGGTCATTTTTTATTCCGTTTAATTTGTTTTGTGTAAGACGTCTTTCTTTGCAGAAGGAAGTTCCATAACTCAACCTCCTCTACTGAATAATACTAACTCTCCTTATTGGAAAGTCAGAATGAAGGCGTTTATCAAGTCACAAGATGAAAGGGCTAGGAGATCTATACTATCTGGATGGACTCCACCAACTGATAAAGACAAAGAAGGTAATACTAAGGTAAAGTCTAAACTCGAATGGTCTACTGTAGATGAAAAATTTTCTGGTTACAATAATAAGGTTTTGCATGTGATCTTTAATGGAGTTGGTGAATGATTTATAAAATTGATTTCTTCTTGTGAGTCTGCAAAAGAGGCTTCGCAAATCCTTCAAACTCAATTTGAAGGGATTGTTGGTGTCCAGCGATCACGCTTTACCATGTTACAAACTAAATTTGATGGATTGAGAATGTTAGAATCTGAAACATTATTTGAGTTTTATGAAAAATTGTCTGACATTGCTAATGAGTTTTTTGGATTGGGTGAGAAACTTGATGAATCTGTTTTAGTTCGAAAATAGCTCGTGTGATTCCAGAAAGATTTGACACAAAACTTCTTGCAATGGAAGAAGCAAAGGATTTCAGCAAATGAAGGTTGAAGAGCTAATGGGCTCTTTGAGAACATTTGAACTAAACCAACAAATCAAGCAAAAATACAAGCTGAAATCCTCAGGTGAGAAAAATAAAGGTATTGCTTTTAAAGCTTCTGAAAATTGTTTTTCTGATAATGAAGAGGATGAAGAAATGACCTTGTTGACAAGGAATTTCAAAAACTTCATGAAAAAGGTTAGTATAAAAAAGAATCTATCAAAATTCCCTAAAGGTAACACATCTTCTAAAATTTTTGGGTCTACTAACAAAAAAAGGTATCCAATGCAGCAAGTGTGAAGGTTTTGGTCATATTCAATCAGAATGTGCCAATACTTTGAGAAAGAACAAAAAGGGACTTAATGTCACTTAGAGTGATGATGAGTCTGAAAGTAGTGAAGAAGATGAGAGAAATGTTCCTTTAACCTCTGTTTTATCAAGTGCTTTTCGGGAAAAAATTGTGTGTTTGAACAATACCATCACTGAAAGCAATGTTGATGGTGTAGTCTCAGATTCTGATGAGTCAGAAATCAATGAGGATTCATTGGTTGAATCTTACAAGGTAATGTATGGTAAGTGGTTACAAGTTTATGCTGAAAATCATTCTTTGACAAAAATTAATAAAACTTTGTCTCATAACATCAAGGAACTTGAGATGGAAAAAAAAAATTGTGAATCTGAATTGTGTTAAAAAAGGACTGAAATTAACTTTTAACAAAAGAACTTGAAAATTTGAAAAGAAATGTTAATATGTTAAATCTAGGTTTGTCTATTTTTGAAAAAATTCAGAACACAGGGCAAGGAAGTCATGTTGGGTTGGGATTTGTTGAATCTCAAACCAAAATGAACACTCAATTTGTAAAATCTGAGAAAATTTGTACTGGTGTTTTGATATAATATTGCAGGTGTCTGATACTACAACTAGGTCTTCTGTACCTACAAAGGAGAAGCGATCAGGTAAGGATGACAAATTTCGTGAAAAAGCCAGAAAATTTGTTCCCATTTGTCATTTTTGTGGTGTAGAAGGTCACATTCGACCCAAATACTTTACTTTGCACAATATGTTTAGGTCCAATTATTTTGGAAAAACTAATAAAATGCAAAATAAACATTTTCACCAAAAATAATGTGGATAAAGAAAGAAAAATGTCTTGCTGGTTTTTCTTGCTTTAAAATTGTTGCTTCTCAAATGTGGTATTTTTGACAGTGGTTGTTCTAGACACATGACAGGTAACAAAGACTTTCTTGTCAATATTTGACCTATGCAATCTGGTGGAGTGACATTTGGAAATGAATTAGCTGTAAATGTTATTGGGATGGGAATGCTGAATTTTGAAGGCTTACCAAAGCTTAAAAAAGTGATGTTAGTTGAAGGACTAAAAGTTAATTTGCTTAGCGTTAGTCAAATATGTGATCAAGGGTATACTGTCAATTTTGATAGTGATCATTGTTATGTTCTCAGTAGTGATAAAGAATGTATTTTACAAGGTTTTATATCCACTGATAATTGTTATACTCTCACTCCTGTTCTTACTTGTCACTCAACCATAGATAACACCACTGATCTATGGCATGAAAAACTTGGGCACATAAACTACAAAAATTTGAAAAAGTTGTCAAATGTAGGGATTGTTCGAGGGTTGACTAGGTAAATTTTGGAAAATTTACAAAGATATGAGATTTAGAGAATAAAAAAGAATCTTTGACCAAATTTATTAATACTGATAAATTGGTATCAATATAAATAAATAATATTAAATAAAGTTTCAAATTATAATAAGTTAATTTGAATAATGATTTAATTAATTAATTATAAGATAAATAAATAAAAATGTTTTAAATTTAGGTCCAATTGGGATTTAAATTCAAAACAAAGATATTGAGCCCAAGTCCAATTGTGGGAGCCCAAGGATTTTATCTTTTTGTTTATTATATTAATTAATTTAAATTTAAATAAAGCCCATTAAGTTGCCTATATAAGGAATATGATATCTAGGGTTTTCATAAGGAAGTCTCAGTTGATTCATTAGGTAAGTGAAAACCTAGACAATCTAATCATTTCTTAGTCATTCTATCTTCTTCTCTTCTAGATCTCTATCTCATGTCTTGAGAACCAGCTCACACTAGTTCTAGGTTGATTAAAGGCTTGATGAGGAAGACTGTGTCGCTGATCTAGTTCAATCTCTTGATAATAGTATGCTACATAATATAATCAAGGGTTAGAGAGATTAAAGGATGGAGTTATTCCAGTTCTTCTGCGTAATGTAAGTTTCTTTACTTTACTCTATTTTGTATCAATTTCATAGGAGTGTGTTCTAGGAATTTACATGTTTGTTTGATAATATGTAAATTACATGAAAATAAATAAAGATCTTGTAATATGCAATTTCCTACAGCAAGCATATAATCTCTCGTTCTTCGAAGATACTTGAGAATGTGCTTTACTGCAATCTATTGTTCCAAACTAGGATTTGGTTGATTACGACTTACAATTCCCACTCCATACCATATGTCGGGTCTAGTACACAACATAGCATACATTAGACTCCCAATTGCTGAAGCATAGGGATGTTTTCTCATGTCCTCTTCTTCTTGAGGTGTCTTTGGACATTGCTCTTTGGAAAGAGTAATTCCATGTCTGGTCGGTAACTGAGAACCTTTCAAGCACCTTATCTATATATTTTTCTTGAGAAAGTTCCAAGAGCTTGTTCTTCCTATCCTGTAGGATTTGAATTCCTAGAACATAGCTTGCTTCGCCCAAATCTTTCAGTTGGAACTTTTCAGCTAACCACTTCTTCGCATTTGACAGTGTCTCTACATCGTTTCTAATGATAAGAATGTCATCCACTTAAAGAACTAAGAAAACCACAACTTTTCATTTGATATATTTATATACACATGCTTCGTCGACATTCAGTTCGAAGCAATATGTTTTTATTGTCTCTTCAAAGGTAATGTTCCAAGATCTAGATGCATTCTTCAATCCATAAATGGATTTTAGCTACTTGCACATCTTAAGATCTTCCCCTTTCTTCACAAACCCTTTTGGTTGTACCATATAGATGCTCTCATCAAGATAGCCATTAAGAAAAGTTGTCTTGACGTCCATCTGCCATATCGCATAATCATAGGCGACAACTATGGATAAGATGATGCATATGGACTTCACCATGGCAACAGGAGAAAATGTCTCTTCATAATCGACACCCTCTCTCTGTGTATAGCCTTTGGCTACAAGCCTTGCCTTGAAAGTCTCTAATTTCCCAGCTGCATCTATTTTCATCTTAAAGATCCATTTGCACTCAATACTTATCTTCAGATGATTAACTCTATGCTTTTACATGCTAAATTGTGTTATAATTTGTGGGGTGAAGCTTTGCTTGCTGCGTGTCATATATTGACTCGAATTCCTATGAAAAGAACAATGTGTCTCCATATGAGTTATCGAGAGGAAAGATGCCTAACCTAGGCTATCTTAAAGTGTGGGGATGCCTTGCTTATTGCAAGAGCACGGAGCTTAAAAGGACAAAGTTGGGTTCAAGGGTCGTAAAGTGTGCATTTGTAGGCTATGCCTCAAATAGCAAGGCCTATAGGCTATTAGACTTAGAGTCTAATGTGATAATTGAATTAAAAGAAGTGGAGTTCTTTGAGAACATGTTACATTATGGGAGAAACTCTCATGAACCCACAAGTGTTGGAGAATCTCGTGAAGAGAAAGATCCAAGGGTTAATGAGCAACCAATATTGCCTCGGAGAAGCCAAATGCTTAAAGAGTTGGGATCAATTGGGAAATGTTCTCAAGTAGAAATACTTGACCTAGTAGAGGGTGACCTTGAAGAAGTCATGTGGAAATTTCCTATGATTCTTCAAGTTGAGGATGATCTCAAAACATTTCAAGAAGCAATGTCTTCAATAGACTCCGCTTTTTGGAAGGAGGCAATAAATGATGAGATTGATTCAATTATGTCAAACCACACATGGGAATTGGTAGACATTCCACAAGGTTCAAAACCAATTGGGTACAAGTGGGTATTTCGGAGGAAATATCACACCAATGGCACATTACAAAATTTCAAGGCTAGATTAGTAGCCAAAGGGTTTAAACAAACTGAATGACTCGATTATTTTGACACGTATGCACTGGTTTCTAGGACAACCACGATAAGAGTTTTAATTTCCTTATCATAAATATATAGCATTTATGTTCATTAAATGGATGTCAAAATGGCATTCCTAAATTGAGACCTTGTCGAGGAGACCTACGTGGAACAACCAGAGGGTTTTGTTCTAAGGGGAAATGAACATAAAGTGTGTAGGCTTGTTAAATCATTGTATGGTTTTAAACAAGCATTGAAAAAATGGCATGTGAAGTTTGATAAAGCTATAATTTCTGATGGCTTTAGACACAATAATGCTGACAAGTGCTTATACTCTAAGACTTGTGATGGCTATGGTCATCTTGGTGTGTCTATATGTTGATGATATGTTGATTTTGAGTATTGAGATGAAAGGCATAATTGAAACGAAGAGGTTTCTATTTTCCATTTTCAAGATGAAGGACCTAGGAGAAGTGGATACCATCTTGGGTATAAAAGTGAGAAGAAATAGTTGCGGTTATGCCTTAAGTCAAGAACACTATGTTGAGAAAGTACTTGAAAGTTTAATCATCTCAAAATCAAAGAGACAAATACACCATTTGATTCAAGGATAAAGCTTGAAAAGAATAATGTTAGAGCGGTGGCTCAACTTGAGTATGCAAGTGCATTAGGGAGTCTAATGTATGCCGCTCATTGTACAAGAGTGGATATTGCATATGCGGTTAGTAAGCTAAGTAGGTTTACTAGCAATTCAAGTATGGAACATTGAAAGGAAATTGAGAGAGTTCTAGGGTACCTTGAGAGGACCAAGAAGTTATGCCTCCAATATTCAAAGTTCCTATAGATACTTGAAGGATATTCCGATGCAAGTTGGATATTAAGTGTGGGAGATAATCTCTCCACAACCGCTTGGGTGTTAATGCTCGAAGGAGAAGCAGTTTCTTGGGGTTCCAAGAAACAAACATGTATTTCACACTTAACCATGGAGGCCAAGTTTATTGCTCTAGCAGAAACTGGCAAAAAGGTCGAGTGGCTTAGGGATCTCAAGTTGGATATCCCAATTTCTACAGATGAGGTATCGATGATTTCCATACATTGTGATAGTCAAGCCGCATTAGCTAGAGCCTATAATGGCATATATAACGGGAAGTCTAGACTTATAAGTTTAAGACATGAGTATGTAAGACAATTGATTCAAGATGGAATCATATCAATCTCATATGTTAAGTTAAGTGAGAGCTTGGCAGGTCCATTTACAAAACCTCTTACGATGAGGTTAGTAAGTTGTACTTCAAAGGGGATGGGTCTGAAACTCCTAGAATAATATATTCATCAATGATGGTAACCCAACTCCAACATGTATACATCAAGGGCAAGAGTTCAATGGGTAAGAAAAAGTCATTAAGTGAATAGTTTCAAAACTAACATAATCATGAGTTCCTCAAATTATTGTTGGTGTTGGTTTCTACCGAGTGAGGGTTAAGCCTAGGTCTTTTAATGAAGTTCAACTATGTGCAACAAGCATCTCAAAATGTATCAAATATGTTGTAAGAACTTTACCTATGTGAACTTAGAGGTGGTGTCGCCTCTCATGGGAGTTGGAGTTTCTCCTAAAAAAGTTCATGAAATGGATGAGCACATGGCCATATGAGTGCTAAGAGAGAAAAGTGGGAAGATGAATGGTAAAGTGGAGGTGTGTGAGGTGTTACCGGTCTTATGACTAACGACTGCTTGGTTCAATCTTTAAAACACCAATGACTTCTTCGATAAGGCTCTGTAATATTTTCACTAAGGTAAAGTTAAAATCGAAAGATACTTTATTTTATGCCAATAGTGTATGAGCTAAGAAAAGAGGATTATATGTAACCAAGTGGGAGAATGTTGAGATTGGTTAAATACAATGGTTAAGTTGTTTATACGATGATGTGCAAAACACTTAACAGTTTTCACTTAAGTTTAAGTGAAAACATGAGATTGTGTAGTAGGCATCTAAAATTTACTTTTATGGGTCTAAAGTGATACATTGAGGTGTCTAAACATTCCCAAAATGCTTGGAGGCATTTGGAGACATTTTGGGATCATGCTCAGGGCATTAGTATAGAGGCATTTGTCCTGCGTCACCTATGGGACGCAATGCATCACCTAAAAGTGCCTAGGAGGCAAAACCCCCAGCAGGTGATGCTTTGCATGTTGGGTAATGACGCATCGCATGGAAGGTGATGCATTACCACCTAGCAGGTCACACATTGCCTGGGCGGTTCGTACGGGATCGTACAGTTACGTGACGTAGCTCCAAATGATGTGTTTAAAACCTCTAATTTTATTAGTTGGACTTAATAATGGTGTCTACACTATAAATAAGGGTTATTAGAATTGGAAAGCCTTGATCACACTTTTCAACTCTCTCTCTATCCTTTCTCTTTCTAGGTTTCAAAGACCATAAGTTTTCTCCAAGAAACTCACTAAGTATTTCTTGAATTGGTGAGTTTCAAAGGCTTGTTCAATCCCAAATCTCATTCTATCTGGGCGAAGCTTCAAGAAACAAAGGGAATGCTTGGAATAGAGATTTTGGACAATGATGTTAATTAGTGTATAAGCCTTAGAAGTTTCCCAAGTTTGAAGATTCAAGCTGCTCAATACAAAATGTTGTATCTCTCTAAACCCTAACTTTGTATTTGTTTTCTTCTATGGTGTTTATGTTGTTAGTATAGATTATTAAATGTTTCTAAGTTCATCTTATAATCATTTAATCCCTTAATTCTTTATTTTCAAGAATTGCATTCTTATCATGAATATGGTTCTTTGATGATCAAGATTTGTATTCATACTTTGAATAAGGATCTTGATTAGAAAGTGTAAGGCCGTAAATTCCCAACACTTATGTCCTCCATTTATTTGTTCGCTAATTATATGTAACGCCCTAGTTACCCCAGAACAGTTACGGTGAACCAGAAATATAACTCACTACCCAAGTCCTTTGATTAAAAACGTGCATCTAAGTATTATTAACAGGATAAGGTGGAAAACCAATCAAAAGGAAAGGATATATTTTATTTAATATATAAACTATTCATGGGCCCATCAAAAACATTTACAAGTTATTTACAACTCAAAAAGGGTCATTACTGTTTCAAATTTACAACCCGCCGACCTAAGTGGCAAAAATAGGGTAAACCCCCTAGTTCCTCTGAGAACTCCTTGGCCGTGGTGGTCAAGCAGCCGCATATGTACACATCACCACCTAAGCTCTCCACTCAAGGCTGGGTGAGCTTTTCTTTCCCTTTACCTGCATCACATAGCACCCATGAGCCAAGGCCCAGCAAGAAAACACAATATAACATGAATATAATATCAACAATGATCATACTAATCATTCAGGACTTTCAATCCAAAATAGAGGAGTGACAATTGGAAAAGTCACTAAGGTGGGTACAGCTCCCTTTAGCCATGTGACGATAGGATCACCGGGGCTTAACAGATAAGTGAACATTTCACTAGCTTTAACAGGTTAGGTGCATGATGACTAGTTACCAACATAACCTACCTCATGACCATAGAGTCATAACCATGGAACTCTGTTCCCTAGCCATGTGACAAGCAGTCACCTAGGCCTTAGGCCCTGGCTCTGAGTAACTAGTCCTAGACTAGCCAAGCGCTTATAAGTTTCATCGACCTTAGGGTTGGTCCAGCATTAATGCCTTAGAGTCATTCAATGTTGATATCGATTAGATCTAATCTTCATTCAGCCCTGCGTTCAGGTCGCTTATGTCGTTTCTAACTATTAGGTTAGTGATACACGACCAGTGTCGTCCCTGACTAGTCAGTGCCATACATAAGTAAACAACATCTGATAGCATTCAATATGCAATCAATGTCCACATTTATCAACCAACATGCCTTAGCAAAAATCATGCATGTCATATACACAGGGTGCAATTTTCTTACCTCTGGTTCGAGTGAGAATTAATATAAGAACAACCCTTGAGAACGATCAACCTTTTAATTCCTTGACGGTCACCTGGTCATAACCAAGTATAGGATTCATCAATGAAAATGAATAACAAAGGTTCCCAAACCAAAACCTAGCCTCCGAGACATCGAATCCTACTAAACTGGGTAGTAGGATCGATCCCGAGGCCTAAGGTTTGAATCCCCAAGCCAAAAACCCATTTCTGGCCAAAATGCCACTAAGGGTCGCAGCCCTCCCTGGCCATGCCGGGGCCCTCCCCTCTAACAGAAGCGGCCTCCCCCAGCACCCAACATGGGTCGTGGCCCTCCCTGGCCATGTCGCGGCCCTACCTGCAACTCAGCCAAAAACCTGGTTTTTTGCTCCCTTCAAACTCATTCTAAAACCCCATTAAAACTCTCCCAACATCACCAAACAAAACCACCAATTGATACCACAAATTACCCACCATACAAGCATCAAAGCCCAAGCTTTACACCAATCAAAACTTCCATTAATTCCAACTATCCACATCAAAACTATGGGCTGAAAACTATAAGGAAAAATAGAGCAATACTTGAAATTCATGGACAAAGTCTTACCTCAAACTGGTTTTGAAACCCCTTCAATGGTTGAATCAAATTCCTAAGTTCAAACCTTGATTTTTCCTAGCTTAGTTCTTCAAATGAAGGTCAAGAATTCCAAAGGAAAATGAAGGAGAAGGAAGGTATGGGAGATAGAAGGAACTTGCTTTGTTTTTGGTAACTTCTACAGCCTTCAATGGCATATATCTGTCCTAGGGGTGAAAGGACTAAAATACCCCTATGTCAAATAAAGGTTTCTAAAAGCCCCCAAGGGTAAAATTGTCCTTTCCAATCTATTTCGTTAATCATAATTAACGCTCTCCAATTCCTGATATCCTCAATATTCTCAAATACCAATAATTCATATCCCGTTACCCTTTTATTCCTGGCAACGCTCTAATCACCGAAACACCCCGAGATTCACCTCGAGCCCCGAGAATAAACCTGTTATGACCAAACCGATAGTTTATATTCAAAGATCGTCTCATGCCGAATAGCTCGAACAAGTCCACGTTATAATGTGGCCTCAACAATATATCACCGACATACATACAAATATACAATTATGCCCTCAACGGGCCAAATTACCAAAATACCCCTGTAATGAAATGTGGACCCACATGCATGCATTTAACATCATATTATAATATAATTCACATAAACATGCATATTATCAGTTAATGGCATAATTAAACAATTATGGGTCCCGGCCTACTAATCCAGCCATTAAACCGCATTAGGGATTCCGGAGCATTACATTATAGCTTGTTAAGAATTACCATTTTACCCTTCTAGTTACCTCTTGTTCCTTAAGTACCATTAATTTACCAGTGAATAATTAATTTATAATCATATTATAGATTTGAGCTCAATAACTATTCAGTCCCATAATTAACTCTTAAGGGAATCAATATTTGATTGGTTAGGAAAGCATGGATTCCATTATTGTAAAATCATATTCTCAGCCATTCATGATATTGAATCTCCAAAACAAAAGTCACTAGCCTCATTATATTAAAAGACTTTAACAAATGAATAAAAGATTCAATAAACATAAGCAGGAGTTCATGAAAACTCAAGATTTAGGCTAATCTATAAATGATCATCTATTAAGATATGAATTAAATCTTTATGACAAACAATAAGTTTATAAAGATAATTAATTCATATCGGTCATGTCATATATAATCACTATTATATATAGTACATTCACCAAGATGTCTATCCACATCAGTAATCTGAATCATGATTACTTGCATCCCATATGCTTAGTAAACCGTACTAGCAACCACTCCTTAAATATTTCGTACTTTAATATGTTGCCGATTATTTTATTCATTATATATGATCTTAATTCTCTTGGACGCATACAAGATCATATTCTCCTAAATAACTATGGAATTTTCTAATATTTATATGAATTATTCAAACAATAATTATAATATTCAAAATTTAATAAAAATGCACTTTTATTTAAATTAATAAAAAAATATCTTTTCACATGTTTTTAGAGTACAAACCCTAACAACATTCCAGAACAACTCCCGGAACTCCTCCCAGCTCATAGTAACAACATTTTGGAACTGGGATACAACCTCCCACCATATCCATGTGTTGTCTCATAGCACATACATGGCACAAGCCACCCCATCAGTGCCCACCACCCTCATAAAGTCAACAATCGAACTAATCATTCCCATCCACTGCTCATCCTTAAGTGGATTCGGGCCTCCCTCGAAAACTAGAGGGTGTTTCTTCCAAAACCTTTCATACAATGGTTCCAATCGATTATCTACTTCAAGATGCACAAATTAAGGTACTTCTACAGGTGGCACGTACGGGGTAGCATTCCCTGGTGGAATATGTTGCCTGAGCAGCCTAATCTCTTCTTCCTGCCTCTATAATCTAGCTTTCATATCAGCAAGCATTCGCTCCCACCCCTGAGGAGCAAGTAGAGGGTTCTGATTGTCATCATCATTTCCAACCCCGATATTCTTGCCACAGAGTATAAGTAACCGCCTAGGAGGTATTATCTCTGAATGCTTTTTCAATTAATGACTCAGGCTTATTAGGCAATGATAACAACATCAAAACTGATCCACAGTCATAACAGCAAAAACACAATTCTCATTCAATAATAATGCTCATAAGCACCTCTTTCATATCAACATATCAGTCAAAGGGCCATGCCCTATCAATGCATGTCATGGTTCCTACTTTCTTAGGAAAATAGGTAGGATACTTCAAATAAGTAGTTAAACATATATTCAACCCATTACCCACTAAACCATGAGTCGAGCTTGTCTTTGACAACGAGTGTACATGTTCGACCGGTCTTCAGAAACCATAAAACTTTGACAACTTTGATACCAAGTTGTGACGCCCTACTAATACAAGATCGTCACCTTGTGCGTTTAAAATAGTAATTTTCTTGCTAAGCAAGAGGTTTGGAGACAAAAGTGTGATTTAAAGCTAAAAAGGAAATTAAAATGCCAAAATTTGATTAACAGATATAACCCATTTCATTACATTCATAAAAGTTTACATAAAATCCCATTTAGTTTATACAAAACATACTTACAACTCATTTTCCTAAGAAAGAGTTGACCTAAGCGAAAAAATCAGACTTTTTAACTCAAGTCACTCAGATGACTCGATCATGCAAGTTAAGCTGACAGAACAAGTATGTTTCACTACTAAGCTCTCCAACTCATGGCTGGTCTACTATCCCCTTGCTCTAACATGAACCTTAGAGCACCCATTAGCCAAGGCCCAGCAAGAAAAATCCCACAAGTCATAAATAATAATCACAATAAGCATACATAACAATTCACTGGATTCATAAATCGTAAACACATGTATTCCAAACATATAACCATTTAACATGACCCATGCCGAGTAGGGTACAACACTAAGCATCGTGTCTACGACCTATGCCGAGTGAGTGTATACTACACTCCACTATTGTCCCTGCCATCATGGCCTATATTCCACATGATCTTAGTCGAATATAGTCCATCCCGATAAATCACAATAAATTTAATTCAACTAAGCATGACAAATACAAGTATGTAGTACGGGTACATAACCCTAGCTCAATTCTCAATTATACGATCATAACCATTTACAAATATAACAAGGCCAATGCCCGCTCTAAGTGCAAATGACAACATTTCTTACCTTGAGTCCAGTGCCATAGATATGACGACCTCAAGTGCGATCATTTTTTAAGCCTTTCAAAAATCCTAGTCACAACAAGTATCGTACGCTAATTAGAAACAAAATCTAATTATGTACTCAAGAATCAAACCCTAACTTTTGGGACCTCTAAACCCATTTAACACGCTAATGGAATCGTCCCCTGAACGGGATCTCAAAATAGATTACAGAACTCTTGTTCGAAACTGAACAAAAATTGGAAAATGACATTTTAGGGCACCTGGCAATGTCGCGCTCACCAAAATATTAGATAAACTAAAGCAATAGTGTGGTTGCGCCCGTGCCCCATAAACCCTATCGCAAATCTAGAAATTCATATTTCTCCCTATTTTCCGAGTTTTTCGAAAACAAGAATTATCAAAGATAGGAGAGCAAAAAGAAAGGATTTAAAGAGAAACACACAAGGGTTTTTACGTGGTTGGGGTGTTAAAGAGCCTTAGTCCACGAGTCTATTTTATTAGAGCTTAGAGAGCTTTATCAATGGAGTTTTCTGTAAGTTTGAGCAGAGTATGTGCTTACAAAAGAAAACTCAGATCCTCTCCATAGTGCACAACTAGCCCTATTTATTGGCAGTTGGATGCACTGGACTTGGGTCGAACTAATCCGTGCCCAATACAAATATAATTAGGATTTGCTCACTAACGGAGGCTTAATACAAAGGGTTCTATCAAATAAAATACACTAATCGGGGCCCAGTGGGCCGACTCGAGCATAACCACAATGTACGACTGACAACAGTATGCAACTTCAGTCTGGTCCGCGAGGGCTTCTAAGGAGATCTAGGGGACAGGATCTATTAGAGTAGTGATAGTATTGTTATGAATAATGGCGGACATTGCATATGTAACATCTTCTCCATGTTAGTTGAGGAGACAAAACTCCGTGTTTCTCGAGGTAATGTTAGTGTCGGGGACAGTCTATAATACCCAACCCGGACGCCTAATCTGAGTTCATTTACCAATGTCTCGGTCCATTTACCAAGTGCCTGGTTCATTTACCAGAGCTCGGGTTCATCTGCTATCGTCCCAGTCCATTCTTAGACTTGGAAACACCCTCCTTATTCACACCCTAGACGACGCCTTATACTAGGTCCGGGAAGACAAACCGTGCCCAAGTCATTGCCCCGGCTTCCTCGGCGTGGGGATGTCCAATGGATAATGTTGGGCTTGCTGATATTTGGGCCACCAGGATTCATTCTTTCCCCATCCCTTGGGCTCAGTCTGGGCCTCGGATCCCTTTAGGATAGCCCATCGACCTAGTGTACCATGCGACGTGTGCGGGGAGGAAACGGGGATAACACTCTACGATTTCCAGCGCCCTAAATTCAGCCAAATGACCCAAGAATCGACCCAAATTGTCTAAACCCCAAAACTTAATCACCAAAATAGGTATATGCCCTATAATGCATCAAGCAACAACCTTTGCGGGATCTTCATTGGAGGGGCTCGCGTGATCTTCGCGTAGCTTTGGCACTGTTCACACTGGTCAGACGTAATCAACACAGTCCTTCTTCATCGTTGGCCAGAAATAGCCCTACCTTAGGATTTTCTTGGACAGACTGAGTCCGGCTGTATGATCTCCGTAGAAACCTTCGTGCAATTCGTGCATGATTGCACTCATTTCTGTCTTGGACACGCACCGAAGGTATGGCATGGACAACCCTTTGCGATAGAGTTTGCCATCCATCATGATGTATCTGGGAGCTTGGTACTGAAGCTTCCTGGCGGCCACCCTGTCCGTGGGCAACCCCCCTGTGGTTAGGTAGTGGATGAGAGGACCCATCCAGGACATGGAATAGTCTATGGCGTTGACCGAGGGGGCTTGAATACTTGGTGCGAGAAGGTGGTTTATCGAGACGAGCCCAAAAAGCTCGGCTTCAATATCTGTGGCCAGCTTGGCTAATGTGTTTGCAAACACATTCTGTTCCCTAGGGATTTGGTGGATGGAATATTTCTTGAAGGATTGGAGTAGCTCCCGGGCTCGCATCACATAGGTAGCCATCCTTTCCCCCTTCATTTTGTGTTCCCTCGAGATTTGTCTTACCACCAATTAGGAGTTGCTATAGACTTGCTGCCCCTACGTCTGGCTAGAATGGCCTCTTGCTCAGGCTCGTTATTCAATGCTTTGAACTGGAAGCGTAGGGTGCTTTGCAACTGATGTCCTTGAGAGGATATTAAGATGATCCCGACCCCGGCCCCATTCTCATTTGAGGTTCCGTCCACGAAGACCTTCCAAAGAGGCACGACGGGGTCGACGGGCTCTTCATCTTCAGTGATCCCGGTACACCCCACGATGAAGTCGGCCAGGGCTTGTCGCTTGAAATTCTGGGGGCATATGCAATGTCTAATTGACTAAGTTCTATGGCCCACTTCAGGAGTCTTCCCAATGACTCGGGTTTCTGTAACGATTGTCGTAGGGGTTGATTTGTCAGTACCTTTATGGCATGGGCCTAAAAGTAAGGCCTCAGCTTCCGAGACACAATCAGTAAGCAAAATGTTAATTTCTCAATCAGCGGGTACCTGGACTCCACACCCAATAACCTTTTGCTCATGTAATAAACTGGGAGCTGGAATTTTCCCTCCTCCCGCACTAGTGCGACGCTGATGGCATGTTCGAACACGGCCAAGTAAAGGTTTAACGGCTCCCCATCTACAAGCTTTGCCAAAATTGGTGCCCGGGCCAAATGTTCCTTCAGCTTCTGGAAGGCCTCTTCACATTCGGCCGACCATTCAAACCTTTGGCTTCTGTGAAGGATATTTAAAAATGGGATGCACTTGTCCGTATACTTTGAGATGAAGCGGCTCAAGGCTGCTATTCTTCCCGTTAGGCTCTATATGTCTTTGTGCTTCCATGGCAAGGGCATTTCGATCAGCGCTCTGATCTTATCCGAGTGGGCTTCTATCCCTCGCGAGCTCACTATGAAGCACAGGAACTTCCCGGATGCCACGCCAAAGGTGCACTTCTTGGGGTTCAGCTTCATCCCATACTTCCGAATGATGGCAAACGCCTCTGCCAAATCATCAACATGTCCCTAGGAGGACTTAGACTTGACCAGCATGTCGTCTATGTAGACCTCCATGTTCCTTCCTAGTTGGGCCCAGAACATTCTGTTGACAAGCCTCTGATAAGTGGCTTCGGCGTTCTTGAGCCCGAAGGGCATGACAATGTAGCAGTACACCCTTGCTGTCTGGAAGCTGGTGTGCTCCTGGTCCACTATGTGCATTGAGATTTGGTTATAGCTGAAGTAGGCGTCCATAAAACTCAACATCTCATACCCGGATGTTGCATCAACCATCTAATCGATCAAAGGCAAGGGGAAACAATCTTTGGGGTAGGCCTTTTTAAGGTCAGTGAAGTCAATGCAAGTATCCCACGTCCCGTTTGGCTTTGGCACCAACACCAGATTGGCCAGCCAAATAGGATACGAAGCCTCCTAAATGAAGTTGATCGAAGATAACTTTTCAACTTCTTATATGAGGGCTTTGGCCCTCTTCGCCCCTAGAGGTCTCTACTTCTGTCAGACAAGAGTTGCACTCTCGTCAATGTTCAAGTCGTGACATATGACGTTGCAGTCAATCTCGGTCATATCTGAATGAGACCAGGTCAGGACATCCTGGTTTTCTTTCACTTGGGCGACGATGGCAGCCCTGACCTCCGGATTCAGGTTCTTTCCGACCTGGATCACTTTGGTCGGGTCGCTGTTGTTATATTATTTTATAATATAATGTAATATTATATTATAATATAATGTTTTAGATTAAATAAATGTGACAAAGAGTGTCACATATTATAACATATAATAGAGAGTTACAATATTTAGATATATGAGAAATATCCAAATAATGTAACATATTTAGTGTTACAAATTTGTAACTTCCAAATATTACCCTTTATTGTGTAAATTTGGTGTTACACAATATTGAGATGAATTTCATAAAGCCATATGTGAAATGGCTGTTAGAGATATGATTTTAACCACAATAATGTGTTTTGGGAGTTACAAAATCATTTGGGAGGGTTTGGAACCGTTTGGAAAAACAACACATTTTCAAATGCTGAAACTGGGATGTGGCTGCGGCCACTAAATGATGGTGGTCGTGGCCTGGGATAGAGAGTAGTGGTCGCGGCCACAGGTTCATTTCAGGCCAATTTTTCAGTTTTTTCCAAATGTGTTGAACAGTTCCAAAAACCCAAATAACTCCTAAATATCAATTTTAATTCCATATTAATCCAATTAAACATTGGTAACAGCCATGGGGGTTGGTGGAATTTGAAATTCAAAGGGTGTCTCTAAACTCGATAAACAGGAGCCTATAGCTCACTTGAAAGACACAACATTTTCTATCCATTAGAGCACTTGGCTAGAAACACCTTGAGGCTTGATAATTCCAGAAAGCATTTCCTATAATCTGTGAGAGATCCCTTAGTGCTTGAGTTAGGGGGAAATAAGCTTTTAGACAAAGGTTTCAAACCTTGTTCAAGTTGGTGATCCCCAACACTCTTCACTTTGGTAGTGTGAGTAAGAGTTGTTTCTATTTAGTTTGTTTGTTCTTTCTTTCTACTCTGTTTATCTTCATCTTTATATTCTTCTCTTTTGTTTATTTGTATTTCTTGTTTTGAGTTGTAATCTTCTTTTCTTCATTTCAAACACTTTTACTTTACTTGTAATATTTTGCTTTGAGTTGTATTTTCACTATTCTATTCTTCTTCTCTTCTTCTTGTTCTTTAGTTTATTTGTATTTTTAGTTATAGAGTTGTAACCTTATTCAATCAATCAATATTTATTTGTAATATTATTGCATAGAGTTGTAATATTCTTACCTATTTCCATTGAGCCAAAATAATTTTTCCTAATAGTTGTCACTAATGCACACCTCCTCAATCTCCTCCATGGTTTTTAGTGCCCGGTCCGCTCCTATTCGCAGATCCAATTCATCTTCTTCCCGAACCATCCTCTGCACCGAGGGAGGGGGCGGGATTGGATCAGCGTTTTCCTCTTCGAGAGGCTCTTCGCAGACCATGTAAATTGGTCGAGCAAAGAAGTGATAACACTTCTGGGCGCTATTCTGATCTCCTCGGACAGTTCCCACACCTCCATAGTCATAGGGAAAATTCATACAAAGGTGGCGGATGAAGGTGATGGCGCCGAAATTGACCAGTGCGGGCCGACCAAAAATGACATTGTAAGCGGTGGGACAGTCCACCACTACGAAGGTACAAAACTTGAATGAGCCTTGAATCTCGTTCCCCAATGTTACAGGCAGCTGGATCTTCCCCATTGGGAGTACCAAACCCCTGATTGAAGTCATAGATTTGTGTTGGGCATGAGGCCAGATCTGCCTTAGTCAAGCCAATTGCAATGAAGGCTGGCTTGAACAGCACATTGACGAAACTTTAGTATCCACTAATACTCTAGACACCATTTTGTTGGCGATTTAGGCATCAATGACCAGAGGGTCATGATGCGGGAAGTGGACGTTCCGAGCGTCTTCTTCCATGAAAGTGATGGGTAAATTCATCAACATTGGGCGTTGAGCCAGGGTCTGGACCAGGGCACACATCTCGTGGTCGTGGTCGAGTTCATTGAGGTACCGTTTCTGATCATTCTGGGATGGTCCCCTCAGATGTGGCCCTCCTGATATGGTGGCCACATGACCATCTATCCGCGGGGGCACAGTTCTGGAAGGAAATGGCATTCCGGGTCCGAGTGCCTGCACAATTGGGGTCCCCTGAAGGGCCTGTGCTCCCTGAACTATAGCGTACCCTCCTTGGGGAGGTCGGTACAATCCAAGCGCACACGGGGACGCAGGTTGTCCGGGAGCTGCTGGCAGTCCTAGAATTCCCACTAGCATCCTGACCCATTGGTGGAGATGCCCAACTTGATCAGATTTTTGATTTCATCCTTCAGCTAACGACACTCCTCAGTCGTATGACCCATATCTTTATGTTAGGCACACCTTTTGCTGGTGTCCCTTGAGTTCTTTCCCCCTTTGAACATGGGGGTGGGTTTTCGGTAATGAACCGTACTTCCCGTGGCTAGGTATATGTTCTCCCTGGTGTCCACTAGGTTGGTATATTCTGTGTGTTGGGGCTCGTAGCCCCTTTTGCCCTTCTTGGAGGCCTCAGATCGATTTTTTCCTTTCCCCGATCTCTTTCCCCGGGAGCTGTTCACGCCTGCCTTCGTCCCCCCATTAGAGACGATTGGGCTCCACCGAGAGTGGCACTGTATCCGACTGACGTCATACCGTATCCGGATAATGGGGTGGATTAAGCTGGTACATATCCCGAGGAAGCAGAACCGTAGATCGTCGGAGTGGAGAAGGTCGTTCCATGAGTGCTAGTTGATCCTGGCGTCACCAGGGGTGTCGAATAATGGTTTGCAGGGTATTGCATCCCATAACCGGGAAAAGTTTGGGCGCTTGGCTGGGGGGTCGGCTACCATCCGAATGCTTGGATCCGGGCCTCCTCCCAGTTGATAAAGCCTTGTGCCCTCCTTATGAATTTTCTGAGGGTGGCCGCCTTGCTGCGTTGCATTTTGTCCCAGAGAGGGGACCCGACTCGGATCCTGGACTAGAGAGCCACCAAGCATTGTCCATCGTCCACCTTGGTTTTTAAGGCTTCCTTCATGAAGCACTGAATATAGGCCCTCAGGGTCTCCGTGGGGAGCTGCTTGATATTAGTGAGGGCACTGATTTTCATATCCATTCTCATGGCGGGCACGAACTGTTTGTGAAACGCCGATTGTAATTCATACTAGGATTGGATTGATATTGGCTTGAGTCTCTTCCATCACTCCTTCGCGGGTCCGTCCAGAGTGATTGAGAAGCATAGGCATTTTTCATTATCACAGATGTGGGCTACGGTCATCAACCGATTATAGTAGGACAAGTAGTCCCTGGGGTCTGTGTTCCCGGTGTAGGCAAGCAAGTTCGGCATTTTGAACCCCCTTGGTAGCACCATGTCCAAAATGTGTTTGGCACATGGTTCTTTCTCCTCCTCCTCAGAATCAGAACTTCCTCCCTCTTGTTTCTGGACCAGACGATCCGTGACTTTCTTTAATGCGGCCAACTATTCCATGACTATCTGGCCATTCTGTCATCCAGGGGGACCCTCTCATTTCTCCTTTCGTTGAGGTTATTCCTTAGATCTCCGCCTCGGGGGAAGATCTTTTCCTTCCGGGCTCGTTCTTTCTGGGAATTCAAATCATCACGCAAGTCTATCCGGGACATGTCGTCCCCTGAATTGATGGCCTCCGGCTCTTCCGCACACTGGCGTCCTCTGTGATCTGTGTTCACGGAGGCACTAGGATGGAGACGTTGCTCCTGTTCGGTCTGTCCAGGGAAAAATCGAGGCCTGGCACCCTGCCGGTGCTTCCCTTGCAGATCGATTGGATGATCCCATCCTGGGATGGGACGCATCCGCTCTTTCCTAGGGAGTTGCCCTGGGTTGGCCCCGATTTTTGGGATAGGATGATTTTTTCTCCGGGGGTTTTCTTTTCCCACAGGGTCAGCTGTAATGCCCCGAATTCTCCGATGTGGTTTAATGGCAAGATTAGTAGACCGGGAGGGCCATATTTGTTTAATTATGCCATTAAATGATAATATGCATGTATATGTGAATTATATTATAATATGATGTTAAATGCATGCATGTGGGTTCACATTCTAATTACAAGGGTGTGATGGTAATTTGGCCCGTTAAGGGTATAATTGTATATTTGTATGCATGTCGGTGATATATTGTTGAGACCACATTATAATGTGGGTTTTTTCGAGCTATTCGACATGAGACGATCATGGAATATTGTTTAGTAGTCTAGTCATAACAAGTTTAATTTCGGGGCTCGGGATGAGTCTCAGGGTGATTTTAATGATTAAAGGGTAACGGGATATAAATTATTGGTGTCTGAGATTATTGAGAATAGCGGGAATTGGAGAGCGTTAATTATGATTAACGAGATAGGTGGGGAATACCAATTTTGCCCTTGGAAGACTTTGGAAAACCTTATTTGACCTAGGGGTATAATGGTCTTTTCACCCCTAGGATAGATATAAACTATTTTGGGATGTGAAAGAAGAAGAAAAACAGAGTAACTTGAAGCTTCTCCCATACCTATCTTCCCTTCAGTTTTCTTTGTGATTTTTGAACCATTCTTGAGGATTCAAGCTTGGGAAGTAAGCCTTGGTATTTTTGGAGAGTGTTCCCCCATTGAAGAGCATCATAAGCTGAGCTTTGGGTAAGTTTCTAGCCATTGAATTCCCTGGTTTGCTCTGTTTTAGTTCTATTTTGCAGTTGTGATTTCTAGGTTGAATACTTGGTTTTGTTGGGAGTTTTGGCAAGGGTTCTTATGGTTGTGATGTTTGGGGTATGTTAGGATGGTTTTTGGGTTCATTTGGCACCAAAAATGGGATTTGGAAGCATTGGAATCGGGTTAGAATCGAAGGAGGTTTTAGGGGGCATTAGGTCTGGAGGTAGCACTATAGCACCCACCCTAGGGCGCTACAGCGCTACTCAGGGGTCTTTTGGGCGTGTTAGGGGTTCTGAGAATAGCGCTGGGGTGCTAGGGAGCAGGACTGTAGCGCTACTCTGTTCCTTCAAAGTCCTGTTTTGGGTGTTTTTAAGGGTTTTGACTTGGGGTTTCAATCCTTAAGGCCCGAGATCGAATCTACTCACCGTGTGGGCATGTTTCTAGGTCCCAAGAGTGGTGCTTAGGTTAAGACCCTTTCAATGTTGATTTTCATTAATGGAGGTTATAATTGGTTGTGATTAGGTAACCGCTAAGGAACCAAAAGGTTGATCGCTCTCAGGAGTCGTTCTTATTATATTTCTCGCTTGAACCTGAGGTAAGAAAACTGCACCCTGTGTATATGACATGTATGACAGTTGTTGAGGCATGCTGGTTTATAAATGTGGACATTGATTGCATATTAAATGCTAGCGAATATTTCTTACTTGTATATGGCACTGACTAGTCAGGGATATTGACCTAAGAGTTAGAAACGGCATAAGCGTCCTGAACATAGGGCCTAATGAAGATTAGATCGATATCAGCGCTGGATGACTCTAAGGCATTAACGTTGGATCGACCCTAAGGTCGATGAATCTCATAAGCACTTGAATAGTCTAAGCTAGTCACTCAGAGCCAGGGCCTAAGGCCCAGGTGACCGTTTGTCACATGGCTAGGAAACGATGTTCCAAGGTTATGACTCTATGGTCATGAGGAAGGTTATGTTGGTGACTAATCACCATGCACCTATCCTGTTTAAGCTAGTGAAAGGTTCACTTATCTGTTAAGCCCCGATGACCATATCGTCATAAGGCTAAAGGGAGATGTACCCACTTTAGTGACTTTTGCGACCGTCACCTACCTATTTTGGACTGATAGTCCTAAATGATTATTATGATCATTGTTGATATTATATCATGCTATATTGTGTTTTCTTGCTGGGCCTTGGCTCATGGGTGCTATGTGGTGCAAGTAAAGGGAAAGAGAAGCTCACCCAGCCTTGAGTGGAGAGCTTAGGTGGTGATGTGTACATATGCGGCCGCTTGACCACCACGGCCAAGGAGTTCTCAGAGGAACTAGGGGTTTACTCTATTTTTGCCACTTACGTCGGCGTATTTGTAATTTTGAAACAGTAATGACCTCTTTGAGTTGTAAATAACTTGTAAAAGATTTTATGGGCCCATGAACAGTTTTATGTACTTAATAAAATATATCCTTTCCTTTTTATTGGTTTTCCACCTTAGCCTGTTAATAATACTTAGAGCACGTTTTTAACCAAAGGACTCGGGTAGCGGGTCGAATTTTCGGTTCATCGTTAACCGTAACTGTTCTGGGGTAACCAGGGCATTAAAACTTGGTATCAGAGCGTGCCAAGGTTAGGGTTCTTGTAGACTGGCTGGGCATGTACACACATCACTAAAGTCAAGCTCAACTCATGGTTTGGTAACTATTTATGTAGTTATATGTATAACAGCTTAAATATAGTATATATGCTTTACCTGTATGCATGAGACACCATGTTAAACCTGTGCCCTGAAATATTATATCCTCAGCAAATGTGTGCTAATTAGTCCTGAGATTGCTGAAACATACTTATCAGTATGGTTGATTGTGAAATATTATGTGATACATGCTAAGTGCTAAATGCTATAAACATGTAGTTATTACTACCTGACTGGCCGTATTGATCATTATTTCAGCAAGGTGTCAGATAAGAATGAATCCAGGGTAGGCAGATACGTCAGCTGGCCAGAGTGATCAGGGCCAGAATAATAACAGTCAGGGTCAGGAAAATGACCAGTCACAGATTCCACAGCCAGTTCCTGTAAACTGGCAGCAAATAATCAGTGATTTGCAGGCAACTGTGTTGAGACAGGGAGAATAGCTTCGTCTCCTGAGACAGCAGCAAGCGCCTACAGTGGCCAGTGCATCAGAGGCACCTCCTGTGTCGGTGCTAGCAGTAGAGCAGCTGCCTGAGGTTGGAAATAAATGGGAACCTCTTTATGAAAGGTTCAGGAAGCAGCAACCTCCAATTTTCCCATTTTCAAAAAATAAAATCAAATTCATGGTTTTCAATGGGGATTCAAGCTGCAAAACAGTTGATAAACTTGTTTCTAACACTAACATACTCATTCAAACAACCTAAGCTCATTAATTTTTAAAAATTAAGCTAAACCCCCAATTTCTTTTCAAGAACAATATGAACAACAAGTGAAGAATTCATACCTTTCTCTGAATTTTGAATCCTAGGTTGATAGTGAAGTTGGCAGCTCCTAATCCCACCTTAGAGCTTGAATTTTCCTTAAAACCTTAAGAAATTTGAAGAACTTGAACTAGCTTTAAGACCTTATGGTAAGGATGAGTTTGATGAAGGAATTAGAAAAAGGAGAAGAGAAGAAAAAAAATGTAAAACAAGGGAAAGAGAAAATTGATCTCAGCTCTATACTATTTTCATAACCAAATGACCAAAATACCCTCCCCTTTAATTTCCCATATATATTTATTCCAAGGTTAATATGGTAATCTTGCCACTCTTTCTAATTAACCCACTAATCTCAAATTATTATACTAATGTTCATTAAACATAAAAATTCCACAAACTAATTTTATTCAACCTATAGCCATTAAGTGTGAAAATTCTAATAATATCCCTAGACTCAACCTGAGCCGAATATTTTCCCCATTGTGACATTTCCGCTATTACCACTTGAAAGGATCCACTCTTGCCAAAAGTGAAACATATCCACATAATAATGAGGCTACAATGCATATCAGACATCTCACAAATATACCTCAACAAATCAAAATTATGAAAATGCTCGCTTTTATAAAAAAATGGGTCTTTAAACACATTTAATACATATAATCAAGCATAATCAATTATGTAATAATATAATTCCTCAATAATTCAATTCATGCCCTCCAGGCATGCAATTAAAGTACTAAACCTCATTAGAAGTTTCGGGCGTTAGAACTTAAATTCATCTGTTCACGAGGGTAGCTTAAACCCTTAAACTTTAAGAAGCTCATTACCCCCTCTTCTTATTTTGTAAATGTAACTAATGACTTTATTTGAGACACACTTTACTCTTTATTGTTAACTTATATTAATTGTTTTTTGTATCTAGGAGTAACTGAATATCTTCACCTATTGTATTTCAATCAAACACTGCAAAAACTATTTAGACCTTTCTTCAAAGATTATATGCATGTTAAATATAGGTGGTGGGAGTCACTGCCTTGTAATTTTCTTCGCCTTGTTCTCTGTTATGACCATTCTTTGTGGCATCGATTTCTTCTCTTCGTAGCTGTTCTTTTGCTATTCAGGAGAAGCACAACAATATTGGGGATGCTCTAGTTGCTTGAGCTCTATCTTTAATAAGCAAGAGTTTCATCACTCTTCCCTAGGAAATCAAAGGGCGTTCGATTGGGGTTGCTCACGTTTCTTCTCTGGCCCCAAATGCGACTTAGGGTTCTGCGAGAATTCTCCCAAATCTTTTAGGCCTAAAAACACTTTGGCTTTGGTCTTTGTAAGTATGGAGTTCTTTCATGATGCTTAGTCTCAATTGTACTTTTAGGCCTCAATAAAATTTTCGTGCATTCTCCTCACATATTTAGACATGATTCATCTCATCATCTATTGCCACACGATTTATTATCTGCACATTAAATCAATATTGGGTTCATAACACCTCATAAAAAAGTTATTAATCACAAATCTCTTATGCCAAATCCAGCTCTTAAAACATCAGTCATTTATCAATTTAAATGTCGTTTTTACCGATTTATCATGTCAACCCATCATGGCTCATAAAATATTGATCACTTTGTCTTTTATCCATCATATTTTCTAACCAATAATTTGTGTCCATCATGGCTCATAAAATATCAAGCATTTTGCTTTTTGATCATAGTATTTGCTGACCAGTCATTTATGCCCGTCATGGCTCATAAAATATCAAACATTTTTCTTTTTGGTCATAGTATTTGATGACCAATCATTTCTGCCCATCATGGCTCATAAAAAAATATCAAACATATAATTTCATTTCATACTGAGGCTTCATGTAATATGCCTCGTTTTCACTTTAAATTATTTCGCCTCATTCGTGTAAAGACAAATGCTCCATATGATGATTTATAGCGCTTCACAGTGGGATTACCCGCACTGACTGGTAAAATTTGATGTTCGTCCTTTGATAGCAAAATTATTTGCTAACATTTCTACGGAAGCTTGCATTTCCATTGTTGTAGCTATATAAATCATGCTTTGTCAATTGTTTTCTTCATATTTCATTTTTGTCAGTTCTTTTTTATTTCAATTGAACTCAGAACGCTCTGGCAACTCATACGATTCTTTATGGGAGTTTCTCTCTCTTATTTTGTTGGTTATTTTCTTCTAAGGTGAACTACTACATTGTATTACGCGTCCTGTTCTGAGTTATTCACATATCTTTGTGGTCCACATTTTCATACAATACATCGTGTTTACTTGATCTTCTTGTTGTGATCGCCTGTGAACTTCGCAATATTCTTTTGCTTTCAAGCTCAACTTCACCTCGGTTACGTTCGCCCATGCCTCGGAAGTCATCAATTATGTTGTGTATACTTTAGATCAACATAGGCTTTTATTTTGTTGGTAATGTTATTTGCTCAGAGGCAAGATATTTTAAGATCTACTCCTCATAGTTCATATCGTTCACTATTGTGTTTTGATTGCTTCAGTATTTTAATACATAATGTTCTTGCTCATATCTCTTCGGCTCTATTTCAAGCGTTTCAACTCTTTGATGCATAATGTTATTGGTTATTTGATTTCATTCTTTGGCAACGATTCTATTCTGTTTATATCATCTTGTCTTCGTGGTTTTCATTGTTGCCAATAGCTTCTATCTTTGCTTAAATGTATTCTTTTAAGTCTTTATGCTTCGGGTTTTGTTCGATGCCTCTTTCTTCATTTCTATCACATGTATTTCGCTTGGATCTTTGGCTCTCATGTTCACTAACTTCTTGTTGGGAATATTGCCCTTAAAGCAATTGTAGTTGACAAATATTTTAAATGAAATATTTAATTGAATTGAATTATTATATATATAGACTATATCCGATATTATGTTGATATTATTAAGTAAATATCAAAAAATTCAAAAGTTCATCTATGTGGCATTAATCTCATATTTGTATGAGAAGATTGAGATTGAGATTGAGATAATGAACTTAAAACAGTTTGTAGTAAATTAAAGTTATGGAATCTTTAGATTAATTATTGCTAATACGGTTCGCTAGTATTATGAATACAAGTGACCTAGATCCGGGTCACTAATGTAATAGGACACTTTAGTGAATGTACTTTATATATAGTAATATATAGAACTGGACCAAATGTGATTTGTTAATACTTGTTTAAATATCGTTTCATTGTAGTATTCAAACACATCAAACGATGAGCTTAATCCTGAGGTTGCTATGAACTCCTATATATGTCATCTGATCATTTAATTCATGCATTAAGGTTTATCAGAATGACCAGGCTAAGAACAATTATTTTGGGGACTCAATGATATATATGGTTGGGGACATAGTTTAACAGATATGGAATCTATACATTCTTATAGATTTAATAATGGTTTCCTATTGGATTGACTTTTGGAACTAAAAATGTTATGAGTACTCACGTTGCAAACTTGTTGTGACACAACATTCACTAGTAAAGTCAATGGTACTCTAGGAACAAGATATATTTAAAAGGGTAAAATGGTAATTTTATTCCCTCTTAATTATGAATCATTAATAGAGGAATAATGTTGTATGTAATGATTATATAAATGGACACTTTATTCTTTAATAAAGTACTCTATAAATATATGTCTATAATTATCTAGAGTTCAATCTCATATTTATAGTGCAGTAATCATGAGATTAATAAATATGATTATTTAATCAAAGAGCTTTGATTAATAATCTAATATTTATTGGAGCTTGATATTATAGGTCCATATAGGTCCCCACGGTGGCTCTATCAACACAATATCAAGGTAAGAATTGATATAAGGGTAAATCTGTAATTTGGAAATTTGAGAAGAATGTTATTCTTCGGGTTTGTTGACCCTTATTTTGGGCAACTGACATGGAGTCAAAATACGCTTGACGTGGATGAATGCGTTGAAAATAACGTGATGACGAAAATAATAAGAACACGATATTTTATAGTGGTTCGGCCCCAGGATCTGGTAATAACCTACGTCCACTTAGATTGTTATTGATGTGAGATCAAAAGGAGTGATCAAAGAACTAGGGTTCAATGAGTTTCACCAACTTCTGAAGAACAATACAATATGATTAATTTGATAACTCTAATCTCAAGTGATCTAGAAGTCAGAAAAGAAGAAAAGATCCAAAAAGCCCCTCCCCCATTCCCTGAGCTCTCCTCTTCTATTTATAAGCTCAGGGAAGATTTACCTTGATCTGTTACAGATATTATTTCCTAAATAATCGGATACTCAGGAAATTATGGGAGATAATTTCAGATTCCATCATAACTGCTTAAGATCTTCTCCGCGTATAATGTACGTACGACCAGGCTGGCCATATAGAGAAACCGATCGTATGACACGGGGGTGCTTTCCTGGTCGATAGTCAAACACAGACTCTTCCAGGTGTCAGCCACGTATAATTAATGCTTGCCATGTCATTTACTTCTGATTTTTGGGATAACATTTGCCCCCCAAGTTTGTTTAGTGCGACCAGCAATAAAGAAACTTATGGGAACAACCGTTCATATCCCCATGATGTTTGTCAGAACCCCCGTGCATTTTCAAAAACCGTGATATAATTATGTCTAATCAAGCCCTTTCGGTTTCCAAAAAGAAACTTTTGACGGCTTATACACTTCCCCACGTTTCGAAAGTGGGAAATTATGATTACCACCTTTCTGCCATACCCTCAATCCCTATAAATAAACTTTTCTTTCCCATTAAGAAAATTTTTATTCACCATTTTCGCCAATATTCTCAAGAACTTGCACCAGAGTTCAGAGCTCCGAATATCAGTCTGACGTCTAGCCGAAGGTTTTCCAGTTCGAGTCTTCATTTTCTTCTGAATCTCCTTCTCTCAGGTAAGGATTTCATCTTTTAAGCTCTTTATTACGCCATGCATGTCGTTTTTATGATCTGATATGTCTGCATTCTTGAATAGGGTTTTTTAGGGTTTTTGGTACAAACCGCCTAATATTTGGTAAAAGTGCGTCTTTATGCCCTGTATAGGTTAGGTCAATACTTTAGTAGATAGAATATCTGATTTGGAACGTTAAGTTGACAAAAGATTCAATCTTTAAGCTAGGCGAAAAAACCGAATTTTTTTCCCGCCCTTCGGAAGTCGAAAAAAGTTCTTTTCAGAAGACGTTTTTCTTTCCTTTTTCGATTTTATCCGTCTTTTAAGCTGCCCACGTTGAAGTTAGTGTAGGATTAGGATGATGTTGGTTGTTTAGGCACGAACAACATTATTCCAACTTCCCAACACTACTTTGTGGATTGTGTCTTATCTCCTCCATTGTCTGTTTGCAGTTCATATGCAAGACCCTTGGGGGGGAGAAAGACCTATCGAAGATGAACTCTTAGCCCAACTACTCGAAGGCGAAGAGAATCCATCCACGCTAATTCCAGAAATTCCATTTTCACGTTCTAACCCAAATCCTCCACCAGCTTCTACCCAGAAAATGGCTAGAACAAAAACTAAGGCCAGAAAAAGACGCAACCCTTCTTCTCCAAGTCAGCCTCCTGCTGATGCCCCCTCGACCAGTGGTCGAGGAGAATTCCCTCCTGAAACCAAAGTTTAGGGACGTACCCGTCCTCGCCATGCCGACTAGCCGGCTGTCGAGTGGCACGTGGTGCCCCCAATTACGGTGACAATTCGCATGATCAGCAACTATTTAAATAAGTATAATCTAACGGGGATAACCCTAGTCAGACCTTCCATCGACCAGCGAGCCAACCTACCAGGGGGGGGGGGGCTTATAGCGCCTGGTCGAGATACCATATCGAGGCGGGTGCCACCCTGCCTCTTCATTCATTTTTCCAAGGGGTGGCAAACTACTTCGGGGTGGCCCTTTTTCAAATTACCCCGAATGGGTATAGGATGCTGGTCGCGCTCTATATTCTTTACAAACTCAAGAAATGGCCAGCCCCTTCTCCTCACGAGGTCAATTATCTGTTTGATCTCAAGTCCAACCCCAACCAAGATGGTACAGGGTTTTTCCACTTTTGCCACCAGGAGACTGGACGCACCTTTCTGTCCGAGACCACCCATATCTCCAACGTGGGGAAGTATCATCTGGAATACTTTCTTACGCCTGACATTGCTGCGGAAAACCTGGCCTTCACCCGAGGAGGTAAGGGAAATAATGAGCCTTAAACTAGTAGTTCTTGCCCTTTAAATCTTTCTTGTCGTAATACTTCACTGTTCCACTGTGTTCCAGGTCCATGGTTGCGCCCGACCCCCACTCTAGGAATGGAGTCGAGGGCAGCACTCTTAGTCAGTATGTCCAATGCTACTAAGAGTGTGAAGAACTTGATCAATGAGGCTAACCTTAGGTTGGTTGGCCTTAAGGGCTCCCCACCTGCGACCAGCAAACCCACGGCGGGTGGTGTCCATGCTGGCGTGGGACGTGAGCAGGGACCCGAGCAGCAACCTTAGGCGCCTCCTCCTAGGAGGAGGTCGACTGGGGTTACAATCAGGGAACCTGTTGTTCCCCACTGAGCAGCAGAACCATTGGTCCCCAAGGGCAAGGGGAAACAAAAGGCTATTGAGCTTTTGAATAAGGGAACCTGTTGTTCCCCAAGGACGACTCGTCGGAAGTAAACGGTATATCATTCTCGTTTTTGAATAATCTGCCAATTCCTTCCCATCTATTTGATGGGGATGGGAACTTTAGGAACGCCCCTTCTTTAAACTCAGATTTCTTCCAGGGACTAGGTAGTTCAGCAGATAATGTTACGACCAGTAGGTGTAGTTCGGGTATTTTACTTGTAATCCTTTCACTTTGATCTCTGCTCCTCGTGACCTTTTAATCTAACTGTTCGAATTATTTTCCTTTACGCAGGTATGGACTCTGAGGACTTCTTCGAGCATTACCAAACCGCTGCTGCTGCTTCTGTCCCGAAGGACAGCAAAAGGGCTCGAGGGGAAAGCAGTAAGACTCCCTCAAAGAAGGCCCGAACAGAGGATGCTCCCGGCGCTGGCCCTTCTAAGGAGAACACGACACCTCCGCCTCCCACCGAACAGTCGTCGCCTGTGCCTGAGAATCGACAGCCCTCTTCTAGGACCACTGGTAGAGAGACTCTGGACAACTTGTCCGAAGGCTCCCTGTCCAGCCTCGTGGTCGGGTCGGCCAGGGAGAGAATTTATAAGCTCTCGAAGCATAGGCACAGCCAGGCCGCCATCAATGAAACTGCCTCGATGGAGGCCGACCAGATCATCAACCGAGGGTTGAATGAAATAGTCAGCGTAAGTCAATTTATGTTGTTTCATCATTTATTATGAATTCTATTCCTTACTTTTTTGTTTTTTGTTTTTAGGGATTGCTATCTTTGACCTTTGGCTGGCGCTGTACCGGGGCGTTGGTTTCTTGCAGACAGAACTTTGACTCCAGGCTTACTCAGGCTAAGTAAGCACTCGAGGACGAGAAGCAAAAGCTGCTTGAGGAAAACAAAGAGCTGTCCAAGCTGAATGAACAGTTATGCGAGGTCCAAGCCACCCTCACCCAGGAGCTTCAGGAAAGTCAAGGGGCTCTGAAGAAAGCCATCGATGAGCGGCACACATGGAGGGAGCATTCCATACTCCACACTCAAGAGTGCAAGCAGCTCACTCTCGATTTGACCGCCAGCAAGGATGAGGCAAAGAAGCTTGAGGAGCGGGTGCGCGAGCTTGAGGAGGATAGCACCAAAACTCTGAAGAATTACAAGGAAGCCACCTTCATTTGCTTCTACGACTTCTGGAAGCACAATTGGGAGGCCAACATTAACTATCTCTCCGAGCGGCTGCAAAGGACGTTGATGGCGCAGTGCGCTGCTCGGTTGGAGGCGGAAGAGAGAGCTAAGGCCAAAACCCCTGCTGCTGATGCTGCAGCTGGACCTCCGGCTGATCAAAATACTCCTAACCCAGAGGACCCTCCTGCTCCCCAGCAAAATTAATATTTCTTATTATTTTTTCCAGATTTTATGGCCCACGGGTCTTTTTGTAAAGACAATTTTTTTTCTTTTATTGCTGCGAGGGCAGCTTTTTTACTTATGCTTGATCAATTACATCCGAGTAATACTGCTCGCGGTGTAAAGGTCTTTTCCTTTTAATTTCATATTTACATCCGAGCACTAATGCTCGCGGTGTAAACGATTGCCTTTCTGATATTATAATGTTTCTTTTATTATAATACTTGTTCGCATGACCGAACTTAGCATAGTACTTAAGTTTGATTTTACAAAACATAAATTTTTTAAAAATGCTCTAAGTACCGTAGCATGCTTTCACTTATTTTGTTCATGTGTTTACATACCTCATGGTATGCTTTGCTATCGATGTACCTTATATGCCCCCCAAGTGATCGAGGAGCTTTAGGTCCTTGGTCACTTGCCTTGACCATGACCTGTGCGAACATTACTGCTCGTTGCAAAATTTAATACTTGTAATACAGCAAAACAACACACGTAATGAACAAATATTTGTAAAAATAAATTACAAAGGTTGGCAAGAATGACTGGCTGCGCACAGTCCCTTATAATCTCGTATTAAAAATGGACAAATCATGTCTTTACGAGTGATCCTAAAAAAGGATCTTACATTTATAAACGATTAGCCATACAACGTGGCTAACCCTTTTTCCAAAACTTGTAAAAAGTAAAATTTAATACAAGCCAGTCCTTTAAAAAGGGCTGTTCATTGATAATACTTGCGTAGGTGTTCTCCATTCCAATAGCGTGGAACGAGATCTCCTTTTAGGCGTGCAAGTTTGTAGGTGCCCGGGTGAAGGACTTCTTCAATCTGGTAAGGTCCTTCCCAATTAGGTCCAAGTACTCCAGCAGTGGGGTTGCGGGTATTCAAGAAAACTCGTCGTAGCACCAAGTCACTGACGTTGAATTTCCTTTCTTTTACTTTCGAGTTAAAGTACTGAGTGACCTTTTGCTGGTATGCAGCAACTCGGAGTTAGGATTTCTCTCGTATTTCATCGATTGAGTCTAGGGACTCCATCATCAGTTGGTTGTTCTGGCCCTGGTTGTACGTTATGCGTCGATGTGAGGGGGGATCTAACTCGACAGGTAACATGGCCTCATATTCGTAGGCTAAGGAAAATGGGTATGACCTGTTGCCGTTCGGTGAGAAGTTCTATATGACCAGAGGACCTCAGGCAGCTGCTCTGGCCATGCTCCTTTAGCGTCTTCAAGCCTCTTCTTCAGGGTGTCCTTAAGAGTTTTGTTCACGGCCTCGACTTGCCCGTTTTCTTGTGGATGCGCAACTGAAGAAAAGCTTTTGATAATCCCGTGCCTTTCGCAGAAGTCGGTGAATAAGTCGCTGTCAAATTGGGTTCCGTTGTCTGAAACAATCTTCTGAGGCAAACCATAGTGGCAAACAATGTTCTTGATGACAAAGTCAAGAACTTTCTTGGTCGTTATGGTAGCGAGCGGTTCAGCTTTGGCCCATTTGGTGAAGTAATCGACCGCCACAACGGCGTACTTCACACCACCCTTTCCGGTTGGCAAGGAGCCAATCAAATCTATTCCCCATATTGCAAAAGGCCACGGACTCTGCATTCGTTTCAAATCGTTTGGAGCTGCTCGTAGAATTTTGGAGAACCTTTGACATTTATCGCATTTTCGTACAAACTCCATCGAATCTTCGTTCATAGTCGGCCAGAAGTAGCCTTGCCTTAGAATCTTTTTTGCCAAACTTTGCCCCCCAGCGTGGTCTCTGCAGAAACCTTCATGTACCTCTTTCATGAGCTCCTTAGCTTTTTCTGGTGTAATGCACCTGAGTAATGGCATTGGATATCCTCTTCTGTACATAACACCATCGATCAGTATGTACCTAGCAGCTTGCCTTTGTTGAGTTCTAGCTTTGTTTCTATCTATTGGTAGCACACCGTCTGTTAAATACTCCAAGTAAGGCGCCATCCATGTATCTTCCATTCGGATTTCCATACTGGCTCCTATTGCTCGTATGCTTGGCTCACTCAATCTTTCTACTGGCACAATGTTCAAAGTATCAGCATCTTTCGCGCTCGCGAGTTTGGCTAAAGCATCTGCATTCGAATTCTGATCCCGAGGTATTTGCTGGAGTGTATACTTTGTGAACTGGGCTAGCAGGTCTTTAGTTTTATTCAAATAAGCCACCATCTTTAGGCCTCGCGCTTGATATTCCCCAAGGACTTGATTCACTACCAGCTGCGAATCATTGTAAATATCAAGCGCCTTTATGCTCATGTCTTTGGCCATTCTCAATCCAGCGAGGAGTGCTTCGTATTCGGCTTCATTATTTAACGCGGTGAAGTTGAACCTAATGGCACAGTGAAATCGATGCCCTTCCGGCGTTATCAATATCACTCCTACTCCTGCGTGGGATTCGTTGGACGATCCATCCGTGAATAATTTCCATGAAGGAAGTTCATCTTGAGGTTCAGGCGCGTTAGGCTTTTTGCACTGCTCGCTATCTGGGAGTTCCGTGAACTCTGCAATAAGATCGGCCAAGACTTGCCCTTTCACTGCTGCTCGCAGTGAATATGTAATGTCAAACTGCCCTAGTTCGATCGCCCATTTTAATAAACGCCCAGCCGCCTCTGGTTTTTGGAGGACTTGCCGAAGGGGCTGGTCGGTTAACACTGTGATAGGATGGGCTTGGAAGTAAGGGCGCAGCTTCCTTGAGGCCAGGATTAAGCAATATGCTAACCTTTCGATGGGAGGATACCTCAATTCTGCTCCAATCAGCCTTTTGCTTACATAGTAAACCGCTTTTTGTACGCCCTCTTCCTCTCGTACTAGTACCGCACTAGCAGCAACTTCAATGATTGCCAGGTAAATGAACAAAGTTTCTCCTTCGATTGGCTTTGATAAAATGGGAGGTTGTGCCATATGGGCCTTCAAGGCCTGAAAAGCTTGCTCCCAATCTCCTGTCCATTCAAATTTCTTATTGCCCCTAAGTAGATTGAAAAAAGGGACGCATTTGTCTGTTGATTTTGAAATAAATCTACTTAGGGCTGCAATCCTCCCGGTTAAACTTTGTACATCTTTGATCTTTTCTGGTGATTTCATGTCAATCAGGGCTTTTATTTTGTCGGGGTTGGCCTCGATTCCTCTTGAATTTACAATGAACCCCAAAAACTTCCCTGATCCAACTCCGAAGGAACATTTGAGAGGATTTAGTTTCATTTGGTACTTGTTCAATACATCAAAACATTCTTGTAAATCCTTCACATGTCCTTCTTCCTTTTTAGACTTTACCAGCATGTCGTCCACGTATACCTCCATGTTTGCTCTGATCAAATCTTTAAACATGTGGTTAACTAACCGCTGGTAAGTCGCACCTGCGTTTTTCAGTCCGAAGGGCATTACTTTATAACAGTGTAAGCCCGTATCGGTTCAAAAGCTGGTGTGATCCTCGTCAGGGGGATGCATGCTAATCTGATTGTAGCCCGAATATGCATCCATGAAGGAGAGGATCTCGTGTCCTGCAGTGGCATCGACCAACTGGTCGATTCTTGGGAGTGGGAAGCAATCCTTTGGGCAGGCTTTATTGTGGTCTGTAAGATCCACACAGGTTCACCATTTGTCGTTAGGCTTGGGAACCAATACTGGATTGGAGACCCATGATGGATAAAACGCCACCCTGATGAACCCATTCTCCTTTAACCTTTCAACTTCTTCTTTTAAGGCTCTCGATCGATCATTATCGAGCAGCCTTCTTTTTTGCTGCACGGGTGGAAAAGTCTTGTCTATGTTCAGGACATGGCTGATAACCGCAGGGTCTATCCCAGCCATGTCTTTGTGCGACCAGGCAAAGACTTCCTGGTTCTTCCGCAAAAATTCCACCAGTGCGTGCTTCGTGGTTTGTCCCAGGTTTTTCCCAACCTTCACGACTCTGGTCGGGTCTTTTTCATCGAGTTGGACCTCTTCCAGTTCCTTGATGGGTCCAATGTTCTCTTCAAAATCCCCAAAGCAAGGATCTAAATCTCTATCCTCACTTTGGGCAACACCCTATTTGGTGACCTCATCACCGGATTGGGCTTGTGTATCAATTGCCATTTGCAACCTATCTGGGGGAGTGCTCTTTGATGTTCCCTTTTTCGCCTTCGTGACTGAGGCGTTGTAGCACTCTCTGGCCTCCCTCTGGTTTCCCAACACGCGTCCTACCCCCGCGTCTGTCGGGAATTTCATGGCCAAGTGCCATATAGAGGTGACGACCCGTAGATCAACCAGTATAGGCCTCCCAATGATGGCATTGTACGCCGAAGGACAATCAACTACTATAAAAGTAGCGAGTAATGTTCTGGTAGCAGGCGTTGTACCTGTCGTCACTGGTAGTCTGATTGATCCCGTGGGGGCAAGTCCCTCACCAGAGAAGCCGTATATTGTCTGGTTGCAGGGTTCCAGGTCTTTAACGGACAATTTCATGCGTTCCAGCGAAGACTTATACAAGATATTCACCAAACTTCCTGTATCGACCAGCACTCTCTTCACCATCATGTTGGCCACTTGGATATCCACGACCAGCGGAACGGAATGTGGGAACTAGACATGTTGGGCATCGCTATCAGAGAAGGTTATCTCGCCCTCTTCTGATCGAGCCTTTTTTGGCGCGCGGTCCTCCACAGTCATCATCTCGATGTCCTGGTCGTGGCGCAGAGTCCGAGCATATCGGTCCCTGGCCTTTCCGCTGTTTCCCGCGAGCTGCGAGCCTCCATAGATGGTTAACAATGTGCCAGTCACGGGGGCAAGCTGCAGAGGTGGCGAGCGTTGACGCGTGGGCACCTGCTCGTTGCCACCTGGAGCTTCTCGTTGGGAATTTCCCGAGGCCCGCACGTATCTTCTCAAGTGTCCTTGCCTAATAAGGAACTTGATTTCATCTTTCAGCTGGTTGCATTCGTTGGTATCATGTCCGTAGTCGTTATGATAACGACAGAACTTGGAAGTGTCTCTTTTTGAAATATCCTTTCGAATGGGGGCAGGCTTCTTATAAGGCACGCTGGAACTCGTGGCCTAATAAACCTCTCCCCGAGACTCAACTAGGGCAGTGTAGTTAGTGAACCGAGGTTCATAATGGTTACCCTTGGCTCGTTTATTGTCGGAGGTGGAAGGCTCATTGTGCGGCCGTTTTCCACCATTCTTGCCATTGTCGTTGCTGTTCCCGTTGCCCTTCCCGTTGCCATTAGGCTTGGACCCATTGGCGGCTTTAGCAGGTTCAGCTGCCTTCTTATCCTTGCCTGGAGGCTTTCCATCTTCGGGAATGGCATCTTCGAGCTTGATGTAACGATCAGCCCGGTCCAGGAATTCCTGGGTAGTTCTGACCCCATCTTTTCAGAGGCTTTTCCAGAGGGGGGTGCAACACCTAACCCCTGCGGTTATGGCCATCATTTTGCCTTCGTCCCCCACTGTTTTTGCTCCAGCTGCTGCTCGCATAAAGCGTTGGATGTAGTCCTTTAGTGGCTCTCCATCCTGCTGGCGTATTTCAACCAGCTGGTTTGCCTCGGTCGGATGCACACGACCTGCGTAGAACTGTCCGTAAAACTCATTTACGAACATCTCCCAGGAAACTATGCTTGCAGGAGGGAATTTGAAAAACCACTCCTGTGTGGCATCAGAAAGTGTTGCAGGGAAGATCCCGCATCGAGCATCTTCGGACACTTTCTGAATGTCCATTTGTATCTCAAACTTATTGACGTGAGATACCGGATCACCATACCCATCAAAGTTCGGAAGCATAGGCATTTTAAACTTGCTAGGAGTCTTCGCCATAGCTATCCTTTGGACAAAAGGAGTGCCTTTCCTCCTGTCGTGGTCGATGTAAGATGTTCTTCCCCCGACCAATTGTTGCACCGCCTGGTTGAGGGCATCTATCTGGGCATGCACATCGATAGGAATCACTGTGGCCTCTGTTGCTGGGGGGATGTTCTTGCCATGTCGCTCACGGCGATCATTGAGCACATCTCTCAAATCCTTGTCTCTTCTCCGCTGCTCACTACCTCCGAGCCGGTTGAAGACGTTATTTTTCCTGGATTGCCCCCCAGCATCCCGTCTGCCGGGTTGGTCATCTTGAGGTGGTTGATTCCTGTTTCCACCTCTTTCGTTATTCCTCTGACTGGCATTTCCCCTACTGGAATCGGCCTCATCATAACCATTGCCATCTCTGAATCGTGATTGGCTATGACGGGATCGACTGTTCCCTCGATTTCCCTCCCGGGCTGAAACGTCTCGAGCGTTAGAGGGTGGCCTGCGTTGGTCGTTAGGTCCCCGTGCATTATCGTGCCGTGGGGGACCTCGGACCACAGAGCCTAACTCTGAGTTCCTCCTGTTACTAGGAGGATGGTGTCCTCTATTCGGAAGGTTCGGCTCGTCGCCCCTATGGCGTCTAGGACTGCGAGGCTGATGCCTGGTCCTATTCTGCCTTTGATGTGGGGGATCGCCGCGACCAGCTTGGGATGGAGGCTGTGCCTCAGGGTCCAGTGGGACATCGTCGTTGGGCACCTGAGGCTGTTCGGACCTTTGCAGACTCGAGGGTTGGATAGGTGGGCTAAGATTAGGACCCCTTTGTGTTGGCCCATTCGTAGGATGATCAGGCTGCGAGGCAGGTGCAGCTTGATTCCTAGCCAATTGCAAGGCTGCCTCGAGGGCTGCCATGGCTTTGCTCTGGCGACGGTCCATCTCCGCCTGCCTCTCGCTTAACTCCACGCGATGCCGCTCAATTTCTTGCTGCTGCCGCGCCATGATTCGGCAGCACTTTCTTGGCTGGCTCTCAGATTGGCCAGCTCTTCGTGCAGCACCCCCAGAGTACTTTTTAGCGTCGCGTCATCCATTTCTTCCTCCTCAAAGTCCAAATGTGGCTCATCCTCAGCCACGCTTGCAGGAGGAGGAGGAGGCGGGTTTAATGGTGCAGCGGCGGTCGCCTGTCCAGTTTTCCTTGTAGTTTTCGCCATTGGTTTTCTTAACAGTGATATACCAAGCTCTCAATGAAAGCACCAGAATGTTGACCCTTATTTTGGGCAACTGACACGGAGTCAAAATACGCTTGACGTGGATGAATGTGTTGAAAAGAACGTGATCACAAAAATAATAAGAACACGATATTTTATAGTGGTTCGGCCCCAGGATCTGGTAATAACCTACGTCCACTTAGATTGTTATTGATGTGAGATCAAAAGGAGTGATCAAAGAACTAGGGTTCAATGAGTTTCACCAACTTCTAATGAACAATACAATATGATTAATTTGATAACTCTAATCTTAAGTGATCTAGAAGTCAGAAAAGAAGAAAAGATCCAAAAAGCCCCTCCCCCCTTCCCTGAGTTCTCCTCTTCTATTTATAAGCTCAGGGAAGATTTACCTTGATCTGTTACAGATATTATTTCCTAAATAATCGGATACTCAGGAAATCATGGGAGATAATTTCGGATTCCATCATAACTGCTTAAGATCTTCTCCGCGTATAATGTACGTACGATCAGGCTGACCGTATAGAGAAACCGATAGTATGACACGGGGGTGCTTTCCTGGTCGATAGTCGAACACAGACTCTTTCAGGTGTTAGCCACGTGTAATTAATGCTTGCCATGTCATTTACTTCTGATTTTTGGGATAACAGGGTCCAATATATAATTATATCATAATTGAGGTTGAATAATTAAGTTGGAATTAATTATTAAATTTTCAAAAAATATGTTAATTAATTTAAATATATAATTTAGAAATATATATAAATAAATTAATTTTTGAAATTAATTATTCTATTTGAGTGGGAGAAAATAAAATTGGTAAGTCAAAATAGTATTTGATTTATTGAATTTTAAAAGGATGATGATAATGATGATCATCAATTTGAATTTTGAATTTAAAATTTAAATTTTGAAATATGGTTGTAATCTTTTCCTTAAAAAGATAATACCATATTTTTGTGGAATGATTGAATTTTAGTTAAATAAATAAATAAAAGAAAAATGCAATATCCCTAAAAAAGGAATACTGCTACATGTATGACATAGTCTAGGGATTGTGCCATGCGTGTAAGACATTGTAGATAATGTATCTATATTGTTTTTATTTTATTTATTTAATTAATTGATAATTTGAAAATATATTTTTTCAAATTTGGTAAGTTAGATATTTACCTAAATCAATTCCTATCATCATTATGATATTATTATTATATTACAATTATTATTAGGAATAATAAGGTAATACATAATCTATATATATATAATATAAAATAACAAGAAGAAAAACAAGTTAGTGGTAATTCAGAAATAGTTTCAGAATTTGTCAGACAAGAAATTGTCATCTTCTTCTTTTATAATAACCCTTCTCAAGGCATAATACAAGTTTTCATGTGTTGAGATATACTTGTGATTCATAAATTACAAACTCATGTTCTCTATGTGTCGACACACATCTTGTGGTGTAGAGAACACTTCGGAAGATCGTGGGTTGAGTACTCAAAGTGTTAGATAGGAAGATCGATATATATACGAAAAGACTCAATGATACTTGATAGGCTTCAAGAGGTAAATGTTTATGTTCTTGAATATTTGTATATTTGTATATTTATATATATGTGTGTAGCATGATTAATAATACTGCATATTAATGTTTCTATCTGAGTTCTTCCTTGAACATATAAATTATTTATATGAGAGATGGAAATTTTTTGGTGTTAATACACTGGGCCTACCACACCAATTTCGGTGTGCACTCTGATTGTTTTTCCAACAATTGGTACTAGAACAGGTCATTAATCTCTGTATATTATTAATTGTTGTGTGGGACTATTTGCATTTTTATATTATATGTGATATATGTTTGAATTGATGGATGTTTGTATTCATGATGATAGATTCTTAAGGGTTGTTTATAACGATGTTTTTGGGTTTAGGAATTGTTCTTAAAATTTCTAGATGAAATATGTAAGCCAATTTTGGAACATAGGAATTTTGCAATTTTTCTTTTTAAATTATGGCTGAAATTCCAAGATGGCCCAATCCCGAGCCCGAGCCTCGAGCGGTGACCCTGCATCTGCGCACGCCAACGCGCTTGCCTGCCCAGTCCCGCGCCCTTGCACGCCTGCCTGTCTAGGCCCGCGCCCCTGTCACGCCCAGCCCTGCCTAGGCCCACGCCCCTGCCGTGCCTAGCTGTGTCAATCGTGCACCCCCTACCACACCTGCGCCCAGCTGCACCCCGTGCCCTACGCACACCCCATGCCTGCTGCACGCCCAGGTCGTGCAGCACTATCGCACCCTTGGTGCCACCCCACAATGGTACATACCTAGGGTTTGTAGATACAAACCCTAATGTGTTGTTACCATAATTGTTTTAATTATTCATTTAATTAAAAATTTTAAATTGAATTAAAATGGTTTTAATTTGGAAAATTATTTAATTTAAATAATATGGATTATTTTCCTTAATTAAAAATGTTATAATTGTTCTCTTCCATAATTAAAATTGTTTTAATTAAAATATCCAAAATTAAAATTATTTTGAATTTTAATTTATCAAAATTAAATTGTTTAATTTTATTTTTTGAATTAAATTACCTAAATTCAAATTGGGCCTTAGAAACTATTTGGGTGTTAAAACCCAAAGTTTAATTATTTTAAAAGTTTGTTTAAAATAATTAAATGTTGTATAATTCAAAATGAATATGGAAAAGGGTGGCACTAGCTCAACAAGACTACATCTCAAGGTTCGAGATCAATGTACTCTTCATCAGGCCTTATATAATCTAGGTTACATTTTTATGTATTTTTTGCAAGTGTTGTAATTTTTCTAGAAATACCTAAAATTTACAAACCCGCTTTTATTTACTTATTATAAATGTTTGAATGTGATTAAAATGTTTAATATTTTATCATGCATTATAACATGACATTCATATACTCACATAGTATGCAATTAGCATGCATTACATTCGTGTAGAAACATGCTATTAGGAACGTCCTATATTTTATTATATGTTTATATATGATAATTCATATTGTTGACGCGGTTCTTCGCCAACAGGTAATTAAGAAAATAAGAGAAAGAGATCAGTGCTTAATAATGAACCGAAATAGATAAATGATCTTAAAATGGACTGATGACACAACTACGTTTTTAGGTGGTTCAAAGGTTAAAATCCTTCTACTCCACCAGCCAATATTATTGCTATATGTCTGGTATTCTTTACAGAGTATTTCCTTACACAATAGAATCCAACCCTTTGCAACTCCCAGGGTCTCCATATTTATAGGAGAGGGCACCTGGGAGTTGGTAAGGGGGGGGGGGGGGGGGGTCATCCCGTGACCCTCTTAGCCATCATGTCACTTCTGTGACATTCATGATTAATTCCTAAAACCTGACAAATGAAGTGTGGTCTAATCAACAGGTAAGGGGGATAATGGGCCGCACGGCCCAACCCAGTCGTGGGTGTCTGAATACGCACGTTCATGCTGCGTGTCCGAGAATTCAGGGATATATCAGACACGTGATGTCTGATATATGCACGTTTACATTGCGTGATTGACTTTATAAGGGGTCACGGCTTCCACCTCCAGCTCGTGCCCCGAGCTGGACGCCTTCCTGACCTGCGGTCTTTATCTTCCTGTCTCGGCCCTTAAATAATCTTGGCGAACCTTTGGCTACCTCGAGCTAAAGAGGTAGGACCTGACGACAGCATCTTCGGTCATGTGGTATCCACGTGGCTGATATAATTAGGCCATATCGCAGCTCGCTAATAGCCCGTGGAAAATCAGGGCGTACATTTTCCCCCAAGCCCCTGCTCGTGGTACACGGCGTCGTTTAGGGCCACAGTAGGGGCTTTTAGGCTTCTCCATGGACTCTCCATATTCCACCTTTTACGCAGGCACCGAATACGTGGAACATCGTGGTTGGTGACGGTACGTCTTCCTAGAACCGCATTAAATGGCCTAGCCTATACTCAGCCGTCGTTTTGCCTTTCGAGTGGAGAGCCTCGGATCCCACATCAGGGCAATCCAACGGCCCTCCTCACGTGGCCTTTCACGTATATAAAAGGGGTGGCCACCTTACGCATGGGCCACTCGTTTATTTGAAAATTTTCTGAATTTCCCTTCTTCTTCTCTCTTCTTATCCTCAAAAAACCTTCTTTTTCTCCCGGTTACCGTTCCCAGCATTCCAGAAGATCAAGCGCAAGGGTTCCTTTGAGGTTTTAGAACCAGCCACTCCGTCGAGGCCCCAACCCAGACGACCCCTTCATCCCTCCCACAGCAAAATACTTCGTAAGTTTTCTGACTGGGCACGCTTTAAATTTTCTTTTCACTGTAGCTTAGGTAAATAGTTACTGTAGCTGCATGCAAGGTTTTGTTGGTTTTTTGTGGGCATGAAGGGTGTAGGCTTTTAGGTTAGGGTATCGCTTGTAGAAGAAAACCATTTAGGAGCATGGCTCATAGGGTGCATTTTCTAGGGAAACCTTCTGGGTAGATTTTTGGGTATGCTTGTTCAAAATATCCAGCATTTTGGGTGCAAAACTGGGTAGCTTAGGGGACACGCTTCACATGCGGTTTTGCACCTCTTGCCTACTGAAACTTTCCTTCCAAGGCAAACTTTTATCCTGACCCTCCTGACACACGAATTCCGAGTAATCGAGGATCTGTTGGGAGCACAGGCGCGTGTTCATAGAACCGCGTGGTCTCACTCTCCACGAGCTGAGCTTACCTCAGCCCGTGCAAAGGAAACACTCCTTCAGATTCTTTCTTATGCTTAGGTCACCTTTTCTAAAATTTCTTCTTTTGTTCGCTAGGCAACCAGATGGGACCCAAGAAGAACGCTCCCAAGAAGACCGCAGGCAGCTCGTCCTCCCAAAAGTAAGGAAAGGAGGTGATGACAGACTCCCCAATCCCCATCTTTGGGCCGGCCGTGGAGCGGGAACTCGAGGTGGCGCCCGATGCTTTTTTCGAGGCCGAGAGGATCGTCTCGAAGATCACCGACTAGGGGAGAGTGAATAAAATATTCCTCTCCCACAACATCGAGCTGGAGAGGGCCAACCTAATCACCCGATCTCCCCTATAAGGTGAGCGGAGCTGCGCGCTGCTCGACGAGGAATATGCAGCTTGGAGTGACGAGCACTTCAAGGCTGGGGCCTTCCTCCTACTGGACCAATATTTTTCCGACTTCCTCAACTATGTAAAGTTGGCTCCTTTCCAGCTCCCCCCAACTCCTACCGTTTGTTGGCGGGGTTGAGGTATCTGTTCTTGAAACAGGAGTGGGAGGTCCCCACTCCGGCAGATATCTTATATTTTTTCTACTTCAAGGCCAGCCCGGAGCAGCGGGGGCAAGGCGACGTGTTCTACTACCTGACTCGTTTCCCAAACACGGCTGCGGTCATCGAGCTGCCCAGCCACCCCAACGACTTCAAAGACCAATTCTTTATGTCCAAGGGGTTTCGCAACTGCGAACTGCACTACTTCAACCGTCCTCGTAAGTGTCTTTTACTCTTAGCTCGTAAGTGAAGTATTAGTTAGCTCCCCTTTATCAGTTTCTGACTTAGAACAATTCTGCAGCCATTTTCGCGAGGACAGACAAGTCTGTGATCCTCGGGAGTCAGTACGAGACATTGGCGGGTTTGCCCCCAGTGAAAAGGACTATCGCCATCTTGTGATAGACGAGACGATGTTGGCATGCAAACTGATCTCTCCGGGCCAGACTTTGGCCCTGAGGAGACCCCAGGGGCTTCCCCCAGCTCACGAGATGAGGCCCATCCCCGAGGAGGAGGCTGCGGGGGAAGGAGAGGATGAGGACGAGGAGGATGAGGTGCCCCTCATAAGGACGAGGAGGAAGCGGGCGCTGAAGGTCGCCCAAAGAACGGATGAGGAGAGGATCCGGTCCGGAACAGTCGTAGGTCCCTCTGGGCAAGGTAATCCTTACATGTTCAGGAGCTTAGATAGGGCCACTGCCGATCCTCGGTTAGCTAGGTTTAATCCCAACTAGCCCGTCCAGCACCATCGGAACAACCCCGACCTCGACGTAACCCTACTCTAATGTGTCGACCGGCTCGTGCTGGATTATGAGAGTAGCCGTCCTAGGGGTACTGTAGTCGTAGACAACACCCTAGCCTTTAGGTCGGCCTTATTTGAGGAGTATGGGACCAACCTTCGGTCATGGCCCTCGCTCCGGGAGGGTATCGTAGCTCCGGGTCTTAGGCAGTACGTAGAAGAGTCTAGTCTTGAGTCAGTCTCAGACCTAGAACCCGTGCCAGCCCGCGAAGTCATTATCTCAGATTCCCCCGCGAAAGCTCTGGGGCCGATGGTCGTGACCATAGATTCCTCTTCTAGCTTGGGGGGTAGGATCCCTCATGATATATGTTTTTGAATTCTATTTTCTCTTTATCCTTGTTGTTCTTGCATAAATGCTAACTTGTATACTAATGTTGCCTTTGTTTTGCCAAAAGATATGTCTCAGCCCGGGAACAAGGATTTGCGAGCTAGGTTCACCGGAGGGAACTCCTCCGCTGGGACCTCCGGGCCCATGGTGAAGAAGCTCTGAGTGGCAAAGAAGGCCACTGGGACACCAACCAAGTCCCCTGCAAAGGGGAAAGACCAGACCCCAGCTGCCCTGGCCAAGGTACATCCACCTCCTGCAGCAATGGAGAAGATGCCCCCGCCCCCTCCACGAGCTCCCACCTTCGTTCGGGATATGGAGATGGAGCCCGGGACTTTGGCAGCTGCCGCCATCGAGGTTCGCATTCCGGTGGACCCCCAGGCCCTGGAGAAGATTCCTGACGTCTTTCGGGGAACGGTGTATGAGACAGCGACCTACACCGTCGACCACTACTACGGGGCCACCGAAAGGGACCTGCGGGCAATCGAGACAAGGAGCTCGGAGAGCATGATGGAGTCTTCACTGGGAATGGCTCTAACGGTAAGCTGGCTTTGCTCTTTTATATTTTGGTTACCATGCTCTATCTTGTCTCTCTTTTTTTTTCTAAGGCAGTAGCCTCTTTGTTTTGTAGGGCGCTCTGGCCCTTCACCGGAGCATATCCAGGTCTAAGGCTCGGCTCGAGGACATGAGGGGCGAGCACCAGGCGGTTTTGGCCACCCATAAAACGACCTTGGTCACCCTGCAGGCGGCCCAACAGCAGGAAAAAGAGGCCAAGGATGCCTTGGCGACCGCGCGGGCAGAGCTGGACGCAACCCATCCTAAGCTTCAAGAGGCCGAGGCTACCAAGGCCGCCCTTGCTGCCTCGGTGGCCGAGTTGGACTCTGCGAAGACTAGAGCCGAGGAGGCCAAGGCCGCCTTGGCAGCGGAGAAGGCAGCTTCTAGCTCCGCCATGGAGGACATGCTCTACCATTGTTGGGTCTTCAACTTGGACGGCAACTTCTCCTTTTTAGGAGCGGACTGGGAGGACTTCTGAGAAGGGTTCAAAGCTCGCCTCCAGCAAGAGGCGCCTTCTGAGACTGGGGAGGCCTCCACAGTGGCCGAGCAGGAGGGCAAGACGGCGACCTCCACGGAGCAGCCCGGTGGAGCCTAGGGCCTTTATTTTTTCTTTTTACATATCTATATATATTGTAACTTTGTATGAGGTTTTTTCACCTCGAGACATTTGGTTTTAGTCAATTTTTTATTCTATGCACCTTAGTTTGCTTTTCTTTTTCGTGGTGCCATGATTGATACTCTTATATTTTTCTGGGAAAAACATATTAACCAATCTCGATCCAATTTTTAAAACAAATCCTGGTTGAATCCCGGACCTCGCTTTAAAAACTTAGTTCGCGATAATTCTTTGACTAATATCTTGTGCTTTTTAAGAAAAACACTGATTAATCAATTTGAATCAACTTCTAAGTTTTAGGACCTGGTTATGTCCAGGACGTTATTTTGAAAACTTAGTTCGCGTTAATTCTTTGACTAATGTCTTGTGCTTTTTAAGAAAAACACTGATTAATCAATTTGAATCAACTTCTAAGTTTTAGGACCTGGTTATGTCCAGGACGTTATTTTGAAAACTTAGTTCGCGTTAATTCTTTGACTAATGTCTTGTGCTTTTTAAGAAAAACACTGATTAATCAATTTGAATCAACTTCTAAGTTTTAGGACCTGGTTATGTCCAGGACGTTATTTTGAAAACTTAGTTTGCGTTAATTCTTTGACTAATGTCTTGTGCTTTTTAAGAAAAACACTGATTAATCAATTTGAATCAACTTCTAAGTTTTAGGACCTGGTTATATCCAGAATAGGACTTAGTTTGTGTTAATCCTTCATCAATATGTCGTGTTTTTTAAGAAAAACATCGACCAATCGATTTGAATCAACTTCTAAGTCTTTAAGGCGACCTGGTTATATTAGTCAGGTACCATATGCCCCCCAAGTAATTAGGAAAGGGTCTTTCGTGGTTACTTGAGATTACATTTGCAAATATACACAATAATGAAAGAAGATTTAATTCTCATTGCTTAATACATACGAAATGGCCTTTCTGAGTAAGCCTTACAAGGGTGTCATTGATAATACTTCTTCAAGTGGATGGCATTCCAAGCTCGTGGGACCGCTTCTCCATTGAGACGAGCTAATTTGTAAGTTCCTTTCTTAATGACCTCGGTGATTTGATATGGCCCTTCCCAGTTTGGTCCCAAAACTCCATCTTTGGGATCCTTGCTGGCTAAGAAGACTCTCCTGAGGACCAGGTCGCCAATGCTAAAAGTGCGTTTTCGGACCCTTGAGTTGAAATAACGCGTAATTTTTTCTTGGATGCGTGAGCTGGAGCTGTGACTCTTCTCGCCTTTCATCAATCAGGTTGAGGGATGAGCAAAGTAGTTCATGATTGCGATCCTGTTCATACGCCTAGACTCTATGAGAATATACCTTTAACTCAACAGGAAGGACCGCCTCGCTCCCAAAAGCCAGGGAGAAAGGAGTATCCTGGTCACTTAGGACGATACTTTCCCCCTCGGTGCTCTGAGGTTTTTCAATCTCAAGATTAGTCAAAGGTTCCTGAGATTCCTCTCCTCCGCCTTGGATGGCCATCGTTAGCTGCTCGGGTTTCGATTTTCCCTTCATGGAAATGCTGTAACATTCCCTGGCAGCAAGCTGATCGCCACGGACCATGCATATCCCCGTGGAAGAAGGGAATTTCAGCGCGAGGTGGCAAACGGACGTGATGGCTTCAAAATCTATAAGTGTAGGTCGGCCCAAAATGGCATTGTATGCAGCGGGGCAATCGATGACCATGAACTCAAGGAGTTTTGAGACTGTCCGAGGTCCCTCTCCTAAGGTGATCACCAGCTCGATCGTCCCTATAGCCGCTGATCCTTCTCCCGAGAAACCATACAACATCATGGAGGTCGCCTTCAGCTCGGCGACAATCAAACCCATCTTCTCCAGCGTGGACCAGAATAGAAGGTTTACCGAGCTCCCATTATCGATCAACACTCTCCTAACCCTCCGATTAGCGAGCTGCACTGCTACGGCCAGAGGGTCGTTATGAGGGAACTGAACGTGGCTAGCATCTTCTTCAGTAAAAATGATTGGTTTCCTTTCCAATCGCTGCTGCTTTGGCAGATGCTGCTCGGGGACGAACTCTACTCCATTATGCGCCTTGAGTTCGTTTACGTACCTCTTTTGGGCACCCCTGCTTGTGCCAGCCAAATGCGGACCTCCCGAGATTGTGGATATCTCTCCTCCTATCACTGGAGGAGGGACGTCATGATCTACCCGAGACCCGGGCTGACTGACCGGGACTTCCAGAGCAGGTCGGCTTGTTGGAACCCTGTTCCGCGCATACTGAGCCAAGGGGCCGGCTCTGATGAGAGTTTCGATCACATCTTTCAAATGTCTGCAATCATCGGTATTGTGGCCAACGTCATTGTGGAAACGGCAAAATTTGAGGTGTCTCTCTTCCCCTTCTGGTGCTTTAACGGCTCCGGCTTCTTCCAGGGGAGGCGAGCAAAGTTCGCTAGGAAGATGTTCTCCCTAGAGTGGGTGAGCTCCGTATAAGTCGCGTAGACCGACTTAAATTTTTCTACGGACTTATTCTTCTTTGGGCCATGCTGGTTGCCCTCGCCGTTCCCCTTTCTCTTGCCTCCACCGAACTGGTTATTCTGTGTAACGTTCTGGGTCGCTGTCACGACCTCCGTTCCCACTCCAGCAGGCTACTCAGGGACCTGGCTGGTTCCTGTAGCTGAGGCTTGGGCCTCCTCAAAGTTGATCCACCCTTGGGCCCTATTTAGGAATTCTTTTACTGAGCTGACTCCCTTCCTTTGTATTTCGTTCCAGAGTCCCCCTCCGACGAGGATTCCAGTCCTCAAAGCCATGAGCTTGGAGCTGTCATCTGCGTCTCTGGCTCGAGCAGCGACGTTCGCGAACCTGCTCAGGTAAGCCTTCAAAGGCTCGTCAGGTTGTTGCCTCACGTTAGCCAGGGAGTCGGCCTTGATGCGAGCAGCCTGGGAGGCTCGGAATGCTCTTTTGAAGTCAGCAGAGAAAGTTTTCCAGGAGCTGATTGACTGCTTCTTGTTCTATTTGAACCATTGTCTGGCCGGCCCAGTCAGTGTGGAGGGAAATATCAGACACCTTAGCTCGGGGCCAATGTTGTGGGCCATCATCAGTGTATTGAACATACCCAAATGATCTGACGGATCTCCGTCTCTGTTGAATTTGGACAAGCGCGGGATACAGAAACCGGGCGGGTATGCCGTTGCTGCTATGCTAGGGGCGAAGAGCTCAAGCTCGTCCCCCGAATCATATTAGTCTTTCTCTTTCTCCGACAGGAGCTTCCTCATTAGCTCCTCCATCTGAGCCAGGTGCTCAAGGGTTTTGTCCTAACTTCCTTGGTTACTCCGGGGCTGTTCAACAGCTCCGGATCCATTGTATACATTTGGTGGGTTATTGCCCCTCCTATCTTGAGATAGGTTATTTAGGGCATTCCCGTCGTTACGTACCTCGGATAGGTCCCCCCCCTGATCAAGCACGGCTGCCACCTCCTACCGGGTCTCCCCTATGAGAGTTAAGGCGATCTCGTAGGTCGCCCCTTGGGGTGGCTCGAGGACTTTGCCCTGAGCTTAAGCGTTGACGCAGGTCTCCGCCAGAAAGGTCACTCCGGCGACTTCTAGTCCAGTAGCTCCCGTTAGAGAAGCTCGGAGTCCACCTCTGGGGGTGAGGATTCGGGCTTCCTCTGGGCGCCCTGCTACGATGGGAAGGTCCTGCGGATGGCGGGTTTCTTCTGCTGCTTCCATTAGCTGGAATATCTCGGATAGGCCGAGGAAGAGACGGATATCTTATCGGTGAAGGAGGATGCCTGACTGGGGATGCAATCCTGGTTCCATCAGGGCGAATCAGGTTTAGTGGGGGCCTTTCAGCCCTGCCAACTTGTGGGCCTTGCGCCTGGAGATCTGGACGAGGCGCAAGACGGCTGCCAGGACAAGCTGGTACTGTGAGCCCTCCCCGGATCTCCTTCTAGAATTCCCTTGAGCCCTCCTGGGCGCGCTCGAGGCTGGCAGTGAGCTGGGAGTTGAAGTTCAGACCGAGTGCTGTTGTTCGGCTCTGGGTCTTTCTTCGAAGTTTGCTTCTCAGCGGTGCAATGAGGGAGTAGAGTTGGACGTCGGAGGTCTGACCGAGCGGCTAGGCCTAGACCGATTACCCCGGCGGGACTTACGAGTCTCGCCTTGCCTCTTTCCGACGTTAACATCGGTTGTAAGAGGGGGTATTCGGGCCAACACCTCCTTAATCTGCTGACTAGCTTTCGCCAGTTGACTCCTTAGCTGAGCATTCTCCATCTCTACTGCCGTGTAAAATTCCGGGTTTGGATTAGGTGGCCGGGGTGCCGAACTTCCAGTGTCATTCTAGCCTATTGGCTGCTTGCCCGGCCACTGCTGAACTTCAAGGTTTTGCTCACCGGAGATGGCGGCATGATGAGCCTCCTGCCCATCATGTTGTTCCGCCTCGTTACCGTGTCTTGATTGAGTGGTCACCATAGTTGGATGTTTGTGATAGCACTAATCTAACTAGCACTCAATGAAAGCACCAAATTGTTGATGCGGTTCTTCGCCAACAGGTAATTAAGAAAATAAGAGAAAGAGTTCAGTGCTTAATAATGAACCGAAATAGATAAATGATCTTAAAATGGACTGATGACACAACTACGTTTTTAGGTGGTTCAAAGGTTAAAATCCTTCTACTCCACCAGCCAATATTATTGCTATATGTCTGGTATTCTTTACAGAGTATTTCCTTACACAATAGAATCCAACCCTTTGCAACTCCCAGGGTCTCCATATTTATAGGAGAGGGCACCTAGGAGTTGGTAAGGGGGAGGGGGGGGGGGTCATCCCGTGACCCTCTTACCCATCATGTCACTTCTGTGACATTCATGATTAATTCCTAAAACCTGACAAATGAAGTGTGGTCTAATCAACAGGTAAGGGGGATAATGGGCCGCACGGCCCAACCCAGTCGTGGATGTCTGAATACGCAGGTTCATGCCGCGTGTCCGAGAATTCAGGGATATATTAGACACATGATGTCTGATATATGCACGTTTACATTGCATGGTTGACTTTATAAGGGGTCACGACTTCCACCTCCAGCTCGTGCCCCGAGCTGGACGCCTTCCTGACCTGCAGTCTTTATCTTCCTGTCTCGGCCCTTAAATAATCTTGGCGAACCTTTGGCTACCTCGAGCTAAAGAGGTAGGACTTGACGACAGCAGCTCCGGTCATGTGGTATCCACGTGGCTGATATAATTAGGCCATATCTCAGCTCGCTAATAGCCCGTGGAAAATCAGGGCGTACACATATAATAATAAATTTATTCTTAATTAGTTAAGATGGTAAATCAAAATTAAAGTTGTTTAATTTGTTATTTTAATGAAAAATATTTTATTAAAATAAAAAAGATATTCTCTTAATTAAAGCAAAATTAAATATTTTTTGCTTAAATGGATTAGCAATTATTAGAATATCATTTGGTAAAAATAATTTAATTTATTTTTACAACTAAATTTAAAAATATTGATTTTGTGAAAAATACACTTTTCCAAAATAGTGAGTGGGAGAGGGAGTTATGACAATAAGTCTCATGGTCTTCATTATCGGTTAAACACCAAGAGGTATCAAGAAGGCCTCGTGTCGCCTCCGTTTGCGGTCTCCCTAAGGAAATGCTTCCGAATATGTTTATTTTATCTCAAGGTTGACTTCTCTTATGAGAATATAATTAGTGATGTATTTCAAATTTGACTTACCCTAACGCACACTCTTGAGTTAAGTCATTAATTGAAAATAATGGGTTACACTCCGAAAGTGTATATAGGCTTTCGAGCACGACTAGTGCATCTTGACCAAACTAGCAGTAGCTCATAAGTCAAAAGAGAAGAAAAAAAACATTTTTAAGTTTTCACTTATGAAATTGAGATTTGTCTCAAAATTAATTTGGAGTTAGTCTGACCTACCCCAAGGCTGGTCCATTAATTTTCAAATTAATATATCATGGATAAGTATATATTTTGTATGTGTTTTTATATGTTGCATTCATGCATCATGTTTACTTTTCCAAATGAAATTTGGTATTTATTATATGTTTTAATTCATTATATTCTATATATTTATTTCCAACAACAATGGTTAATTCTGTTAATCCTGATCAAGTACTTGAAAACTTGGGAATTCAAACACACCTCATTGATAAACTCTTGGAAATGATTTCATTTAGTCTTAACCGCATAAGAAGATGATATGAAGGGATTCACATTGTAGAAATATGATGATAAATATACATTTGTATTTTGATGATGAAATTTGGATTTGAAATGTTATGATAAATTTAGATTGTTCTGGTTTGTTTGATTTTTGGGAAATCGTGTTTGATTTTAATTATGGTACAATTTCTAACATTTGGATATTCTTGTCGTGAATGCCAGGTTAAGGGGCACTAACATTTGGATGTTGTTGTTGAAGATTTACGAATCTCTTTGATTGCTTTATTTCAATGTTGTTGAAGATTTTATGGAAACAATTCATCGGAGCTTGAGGACTAGATTTGTGCCATGCAAAGGGACTAGACCTGTGTTTTTATTCAAATTTTGCATAGGAAGACAAGATGTGATAACTTTTTTTTAGAAGGAATACATTCATTCAACAAAGGGAATACCTTACAAAGGATAAGGCAAGTCTGCCACTATAGCAGAACTAGCAACACAAGGGATAACCTCATTCCAACTAGCACAAGCTTTGGCATTCAAAGCTGATTTGGCTAAAATATGAGAAAAAGTTTCTGATAGCCAAGCCCAATACCATTGGACTTAGAGACTGTTAAAGAACAGGTCAGTAGCTGGGTTAAGAATGCAACCCAAAAGATTGATTCAAGTCAGCCTAAAGTTGTTAACAGCCAGGAGAGTAACGATGTAGAACGAAAAGAGAAGGAGATGGCTAAAAGAGAATGAGAACGTGTGAAACCACGTTGGCTAATGGATTTTGTGATGGCTGATAATCGTTGAAGAAGAGAGAGGGAGAGAATACCAACTAATTTCTATTAGAATGTATCTCCTATTTTGGTATGAGCTATATAAGTTTTTTGTTGTAATACAGTGACTTTTTACCGTGAATGAAGTAGCTGAAAGGCGTTTGGGAGTTTTGTATTGACTCAAAGAATACACTTACCCTTAGAGGGCTACTATTGGTGCTTTCATTGTCTATTCTTCACCATCAAGAATGAAGAAATTCCAGCAATGCTTTAGGATATGAAGAACAGTTTCAAGGAGTATTCTGATACTCAGTATGAGAAATTTACAGAGTTACTGAATCGGCATTGTGCCAAGACCGAAGAGAAGCTCTTCAATCTGATGCAAGCTTCTCCGACAGTTGCTACTGAACCACGGTCTCCGGGAGTGAGGGCGCGAACGGACGTGGAGACTGACGATTCTAGTGCTCCTCGTTGGTTTTAGAGTTCCACGACGTGAACTCGATCATCAAAACTTTTCGAGTCAAGGTGGCTCGATTTGATGGTTCTAATGTGGAAGAATGGATCTATAAGATCGACAAGTTTTTCGATCTTCATCGAGTGGAACCTATGTTACGATTTGCGGTGATTCCGTTTCATCTTGAGGGGGTTCCTTCTACTTGGTTTCAATGGATGGAAAAGGGGGGTACACTCACAGATTGGGATGCATTTGTCCGATCACTTCAGCTGTAGTTTGGAGCTTCGATTTACGATGACCCATTGGGTAGGATTTCAAAACTGGTTCAAGTGGGCAGGGTCTCTCAGTATCATTCTGAATTTGAGGAGTTAATGACTCGCATATCAGGGGTATCAAAACATCTATTCTTGAACTTCTTTGTATAGGGTCTCAAAATGGAAATTCGCAGGAAATTACTTTTGGCAAAGCCAGTCGATCTGGGGGGCACTATGGCCAAGGCGCAGCTCTTCGAGGATCGTCATGATGATCTTTTGGGTTTGCTTTGTTCAGGAGGAATGCGCACATGGTGGTCGACTAGACCAGCTACATCTCAGGGCTCATCATTTTCAGGATCACCATCGGTTATGGGGAGCAGCTCGCCTCCTTCATCAGCGGCTTCAATGACTAAATCGGCCAAAATAGGTAGCTCTCCCTTACCTATTAAACGATTGTCTCCGGCAGAAATGAAAGACAAGCGGGATAGAGGACTATGTTTTACTTGTGATGAAAAATTTAACTATGGCTACATGTGTAAGAGCAAGATGTTATTATACTGTGGCCATAAGGATGATCTGGTTGAGGAAATTTCTCCTTTGGAGGGTACTAAATGTGGTGAAGGGGATGAATCTCCAGTGGATGAAGTAAGCTTGAATTTGTTGTCTAATTCAGCCAATCCGAGGATATTCAGGTTGAGGGGGAAACATAAGGTGGAGTCCTTGGAGGTTCTCATTGACACGAGTAGCAATAACAATTTCATTCAAGAGTCATTGGCGGCTCGTTTGGGTTTATCTTGTGATGATACTAAGAGATTAAAGGTTTACATGGGTAATGGTAACTCCCTATTGTGTTCAAAGATTTTCTGTGGTGTTGAATTAATTTTACAGGGTCATCATTTTGTGGTGGACCTTTATGTGTTGCAAATTTGGGGTCTGGATGTGGTGTTGGGAATGCAATGGCTGCAAACATTAGGACCATGCATGCATGATCACAAAGCTCTTACTATGGAATTTAATTGGCAGGGAAACGTGGTGAAATTGGCAGGATCTTCAGATTGTCTGGCCCAACAACTCTCTTACACTCAATTCCATGTGCTGATACATGAGGGTGGTCTCCATGAAATGTATAAACTCTGTAGTGTCTTGTAAGACAGTGAAAAGACCAGCTGCGAAATTGTGAGTCTAGAAGAACTGATGCCACTGGAAGGAAAGGGTATTGTTGCTGAGTTTCGAGAGGTTTTTATGGAATCCATGCAGCTACTGCCTCCACGAAGTGTGGATCACAGAATTTTCTTGCAACCGAGATCACCACCGGTCAATGTTAGGCCATATCGTTATCCATATTTCCAAAAAGATATCATTGAAAAGCTGGTTCGTGAAATGATTTCTATTGGATTTATTTGGCCGAGCAAAAGTCCCTACTCGTCACTGGTGTTGCTAGTCAAAAAGAAGGATGGAACATGGAATTTTTGTGTGGATTATCGAGCTTTGAACGGAATTACAATAAAAGAATGTTTTCCTATTCCGACTATTGATGAATTTTTGGATGAATTGGGAGGGGCTGAGGTGTTTTCTAAGTTGGAATTACGGGCCAGTTATTATCAGATTCGAATGGACCACAAAGACATCCACAAAACAGCATTTAGAACTCATGAAGGGCATTATAAGTTTTGGGTGATGTCATTTTGTCTTACAAATGCACCATCGACGTTCCACGCAACCATGAACCAGCTATTTCAGCCTTTTCTACGACACTTTGTGATCATTTTTTTTTACGACATTCTGGTTTTTAGTCGCAACCATAAGGAGCATGCCCACCATTTGCGAATGGTACTAAAATTGCTTAAGGAAAACAATTTTTATGCTAAAGGAAGTAAGTGTCAGTTTTTCAAAGTACAATTGAATATATGGGCCATTTAGTCTCTGCTCAACGGGTGAGGGCAGATCCAGCAAAGATCTCAACCATGGTGGATTGGCCTAGTCCGAAGACACTCAAACAATTACGGGGGTTATTGGGGCTCACGGATTATTACCGTCGTTTTGTTGCCCATTATGCAGCTATAGCAGCACCCTTGGCAGTGCTGCTAAAATGGGATAACTTCCATTGGTCCTCTACAGCAGCGGCTGCCTTTGAAAAAACTCAAGAAAGCTATGACACAAACACTTGTTCTGCATCTGCCTAATTTCTCCAAGATGTTCGTGGTCGAGACTGATGCATCTAATGTGGGTATCGGGGGAGTTTTAATGCAAGATGGAAACCTTTTGGTGTAACGCCCTGGGTAACGAAGACAGTTAGAGTGTGTGTTTATAAAGTTACAAGACTTGCTAATCAAGTCGTTTAGTTGAAAACGTGTCACTAACTATTAATGAACTAGGGTTAAAAGGTTTTGGTCACAAAAGATACATTTCATTTAAATAAATATTTTATACACGGGATCCCAAAAGTAATAGAGTTTAAAGGACAGTTACAAAATTTCTGGATATATAAAATCACTGGCCACTCTAAGGGCAAAACAAACATTTAAAGTTCTCCTGTTCCTGTCCATCCCTCGACTGTGGCGGCCGAGCAGCTGACTATGTACATTCCGCCTCTAGAGCTCCCCAAATCAGGAATGATTAAGCTTACCCTTGCCTTTACCTACACCACGTAGCACCCGTGAGCCAAGGCCCAGCAAGAAAACCATATTATCACAGCATGATGAATGACAATAACCAGATAACTTATAAAACATAACCGTATACTCAATCATACATAACATTCACATAGTCAGACATTCGGCATACCCAAACTCATCAAATCAACATTAACAACTAAGTCATATAATAATCAAGTTTGATGCCCTTAGGTTGTACCCTCTGTTAACCCCACTGACTCCGGTCCACTTAAACCAGGCTCAGTGAATATTAAGTTGTCCTTAGCTACCAATGGCTGAGCTGCGCCCTGTGCGCCAACATTAACTCCATCACTCTTAGGTCGTTTGTTTCATATTCACATGGTGTAATACCATCATAAAATAATGCATACAAGTATAGGGAATCCTTAGTCCCATCATAACTGACAACCGGGTGCAACTTTCTTACCTTTAACTCCGAACGCTTTGATTACGAGAAATGACCCTTGAGCATGATCCATTTCCCGAGCCCTAGCGTACACCTAGTCACAAACAAGATAAGGAATTCCATCAATAATAATTGAATAAAGGTTTTCGGTCCAAGTTCTAGCCTTCGGAACATCGAATTCTACCAAACACGGTAGTGGAATTGATCCTGAGCACCCTAGGTTAGGTCCCCACACCTAAAACCTCCTCAAAGCCAAAAATGCCCTTAAGAGCCGCGACCCTAAGCCTTCTGTGCCGTGGCCCGCCTCCTTCCAGAGGCCCAGCCTCCCTAAACAATAGACACGGGATGCGGCCTAGCACTCCCCATGCCATGGCCCGCCCTTCTTCTTCAGCTCCCACCTATTCTAGAGGGCCGCGACACACCAAGAACAGAGTCGTGACCCGACCCCTTCGAACCCAGAAAAATCACCATTTCTAACAACCAAACCTCACTCAATTTAACCCAAAACCATCCCAATATCATACTTTAATTCTCACAATTGTTCTAATATACTCCCAGCAACAAAACCCATAGGAAAACTAACTTAAAAACTCATCAAAATCACATTTCAATCCTTGAAACCCCAAAGCTCAAAAACTACCTAGAACAACCAACAATTCCCATAATTCAAGTGCTAAACCATAATTAGAGACTTACCTCTACTGAGGAACAGGTCCACCAAGTTGTTGATACGCGAATTCCCAAGTTCTTAGCCTCAATTCAATCTTCAATATCAAGAACCCAAGAACACTTAATACCTAGCGAAAACTACAAAATTTAGACAGATAAAATCATAATTCAATGCTTACCTAGATTCTTGTCTGAACCTTCAATTTGCTACTGAGATATTCCCCAAAATTCCAGCTCAAATCCTTGAGTTTCTAGCGGAATCTTCCTTTGGTTTCCATGGTTTCCATGAGAAAGAGAGAGAGAGAGTTAAGTGAGCTAGAAGAAGAGGGAAGGGTCGGTTTAGGTGTTTCTATTGTTTTCCTTGGTTTTGCTTTATCTATCCTTAATTAATTAAGGTAATTCCAAGGCTCGGGGTACCAAAAAAAACATCCCCGAGGGAAAAATGGCAAATTTCCCCAATATTCCCTCCTAAACTCTCTAACTTCAAATATATCTCCAATTATTTATTTTCATAACCCGGTAACCCAAATAAATATCTAATACCTAAAATACCCCTTGACTCGCCCCGAGTCAAGTATTGGGTCCCGTTGTGACTTTCCCGCTAACATGCTCCCTAGGATCGCCTCAAGCCGCATGCTGCAAATAAACCACATAATAATGTGGTCTCCACAATTATAACATATAGTCACATAAGCATGCTTATCACAGAATCATGCATTAAAATCATTTAAATCACATATAAGCCAATAATGCCCTCCCGACACACTAATCAAGGCCCTTAAGCCTTATTAGTGAATTTTGGGTAGTTACAACTATCCCCTCCTACTGAGAATTTCGTCCTCATTTACCTGAATAACTCGGGATACTGATCTCGCATTACTGACTCAAGCTCCCAGGTCGCTTCCTCGACCCTGCTATTCCTCCATAAAACTTTAACTAGAGGAATTGTCTTATTCCGTAGAACCCTATCCTTTTGGTCTAATATCTGAACTGGTTGCTCCTCATAAGATAAATCGGTCTGCAACTCCAAGTCCTCATACTTCAACACATGTGTCATATCTGAGACGTATTTCCAAAGCATAGAAACATGGAATATGTCATGAACTCCCAACATCGATGGTGGCAAAGTAAACCTGTAAGCCACTTGCCCGGTCCTCTCTAGGATCTCAAAAGGTCCAATAAATCGAGGGCTCAACTTGCCCTTCTTCCCAAACCTCCTCACCCCACGAAGTGGTGAAACTCATAGAAACACATGGTCCCCAACCTGGAACTCCACATCCCTATGCTTAGGATCAGCGTAGCTTTTCTGCCTACTCTGAGAAGCAAGCATTCTAGCTCAGATCTTCTCAATAGCTTCATTAGTCTTCTGGACCATGTTCGGTCCCAAATACTTCCTCTCACCCATTTCATCCAAATGAATGGGTGATCTACATCTCCTCCCATATAACATCTCATATGGAGCCATTCCAATCGTCGACTGATAACTGTTGTTATATGAAAATTCAATCAACTGGAGATACTTACTCCGAGATCCCTCAAAGTCAATCACACATGCCCTAAGCATATCCTCCAACACCTGAATCGTCCTCTCAGACTGTCCATCATTTTGAGGATGAAAGGCTGTGCTAAACTTCAACTGAGTCCCTATGGCTTTCTACAAACTACCCCAAAACTTGGAGGTAAAGATAAGATCCCGGTCTGACACAATAGACTTAGGAACCCCATAGAGACGTACAATCTCCCTCACATACAATTCTGCATACTGGTCCATGGTATAAGCTGACTTCACTGGAAGAAAATGAGCTGACTTGGTGTATCTGTCGACTATCACCCACACCGAGTCATAAAGCCCCATAGTCTTGGGTAAACCTCCCACAAAGTCCATTGTAACATCCTCCCATTTCCACTCAGGAATACCCAAAGGCTGAAGCAACCCCGCTGGTCGCTGATGCTCAGCTTTCACCTGCTGGCAGGTCAAACACCTGGCCACGTACTCCACTACATCCTTCTTCATCCTAGGCCACCAATATAATGTCCGTAGATGTTGATACATCTTTGTGGTACCCAGATGAAGCGAGTACGGTGTAGTATGGGACTCATCTAGTATCTCTTGTCTGATCCCTACATCAGCTGGAACACAAATCCACCCCTGATGTTATAGCATACCAACCTCAAAAATAGAATAGTCCTTAGCTACCCCCGCTAAGACATTCTCCCTAATCTCCTGTAACTGTGTATCTACCAATTGACCCTCCTTGATCCGCTCTAATAGGGTTGACTGCAAGGTAACATTGGTCAATTGGCCCACCACCAGTTCTATCCCTGCCCTAGTCATCTCATCAACCAACTCTCTGGAAATCTGAATAGAACTAAATAACTACCCCGAGCCCCACCGACTCAATGCATCTGCCACTACATTGGCTTTCCCTGGGTGGTAAAGAATGTCACAGTCACAGTCCTTTACCAACTCCAACAAACGCCTCTGTCTCATGTTCAGATCCTTCTGGGTGAAGAAATACTTCAAACTCTTATGATTAGTGTATATCTCACACTTCTCCACACCTTCAACACGAATACCACTGCTGCTAATTCCAGATCATGGGTAGGATACCACTGCTCATACTCCTTCAACTGTCGTGATGCATACGCCATAACCTTCTCATTCTGCATCAACACACATCCTAAACCTAATCTTGATGCATCAAAATATACTACAAACTTTCCTTCCTCCGAAGGAAGACTCAACACAGGTGCAGTAATAAGTCATCGCTCCAATTCTTGGAAACTATTCTCACACTTCTCTGACCAAACGAACTTCTGATTCTTCGGTGTCAACTATGTCATCGGTGCCGCAATCTTCGAAAATCCTTCCACAAACTGTCGATAGTAACTTGCTAACCCAAGAAAACTCCGAACCTCCGAGGCATTCATTGCCCTCGGCCAATCCCTCACTGCCTCTACCATAGATGGATCCACCCTTATCCCATCCACGCCGACTATGTGTCCAAGAAAGGTCACTTCTGGTAGCCAAAACTCACACTTTAACTTGGCATATAATCGATGTTCCCTTAACCTCTGCAAGACCTGTTGAAGATGTTGCTCATGCTTTGCCTCTGAACTGGAGTACACTAAGATGTCATCGATGAAGACAATGACGAATTGATCCAAAAAGTCCTTGAACACATTGTTCATTAAGTCCATAAAGGCTGCCGGGGCATTGGTCAAACTAAACGACATGACCAAAAACTCATAGTGCCCATACCTCGTTCGGAAGGCCATCTTCGGTATATCCTCATCCTTGATCCTCAGCTGGTGATAACTAGATTGAAGATCAATCTTTGAGAGCACCGTCTTTCCCTGCAGATGATCAAACAAGTCATCGATCCTTGGTAGAGGGTACTTATTCTTGATGGTCAATTTGTTCAATTCTCTGTAGTCTATACACATCCTCAAAGTCCCGTCCTTCTTCTTTACAAACAAAGTCGAAGCACCCCATGGTGAGTAGCTAGGCCCGATGAACCCTAAATCCAGAAGTTCCTGCAACTGTATCTTCAATTCCTTCAACTCTGCCGGTGCCATCCTGTATGGTGCCATTGACACTGGTTCTGTCCCCGGTGCTAACTCAATAACAAACTGAACCTCCTTGTGCAGCGACAGTCCTAGAAAATCCTCAAGAAATACATCCAAGAATTCACAAACCAATCTAGTCTCTCCCGGCCCTGCTGGCAAAACTCTAGTAGTATCCACCACACTAGCCAGAAAACCTATACATCCTCCCTGTAATAAATCTCTGGCTCTCAATGCTGATATCATGGGTACACGGGGTCCATACACTGTACCCATGAACACAAAGGGATCCTCTCCCTCAGGCTCAAAAGTCACCATCTTTTTCCTACAATCAATAGTAGCCCCATATCTGACCAGCCAATCCATGCCCAAGATCATGTCAAAGTCCTCCATATCGAGCTCAATCAAATCTACAGAAAGCTCTCTACTATCAACCATCACTAGCAATGCCCTAATCCACCTTCTAGAAACTACCAGTTCCCCAGTAGGCAATACAGTCCCAAACCCCACAGTACGGTACTCACTAGGTGTACACAATCTATCAATCATCTTACTATAAACAAATGAATGTGTAGCACCAAAGTCAATCAATACAGTAAAAGGAGAGCCAGCGCTAGAAAGCTGACTTGTCACCACCGAGGGACTAGCCTCGGCCTCTGCTTATGTCAAGGTGAACACTCAAGATGGAGTCAAGCTGTTCGCCTTCCCTGCTTCCCCCTTCTTCACTGTTGGGCAATCCTTCTTGAGGTGTCCCACTGTCCCGCACACAAAGCAAGCCTTGGCCCAACACTTGCCCTGATGGCGTCTTCTGCACCTCATGCATTCTGGGTAACTCCTCCATGCGTCACCACCTCCCTACAGCCACCCTGAGTACCCCCGACCCCTCCTATCAGGACCAGGAGCAATCGAGGCGTCAGGGGTCTTCCTTTTGTGATCACTGGGGCCTCTGCCCCTACCAGACCCTGAATATGGAGGCACCGCTCTGCACCCCTCTCGCCTCACATCACTCTCCCTCCAAATCTTATTCTATGCTTCCTCAGCGATAAGAGCCTTCTCAACAGCCTGAGCATAGGTCGTTCCCCTAGGTACTGTTGTAATTGTCACATCCCGAGCTATCATAGCATTAAGCCCTCTGATAAACCTGTCCTACCTAGCTGCATTTGTAGGCACGAGATCTGGTGCAAACTTCGCAAGTCTGTCGAACTTCAGGGCATACTCAGTAACTGTCATGTTGCCCTGTACTAATCCCACAAATTCATTTACCTTTGCTACCCTGATGGCAACATTATAGTACTTCTGACTGAACAAGTCCTTAAACCAATCATAACTCAAAGCAGTAACGTCTCTAGTTTGTGATGCCACCTCCCACCAAATGCAGGCATCCTCTCTCAGCATATATGTGGCACAGACCACTTTGTCATGACCTTCTACCCTCATGAAATCTAGGATAGCAGTAATCATAGTCATCCACTGTTTCGACCTTCAATGGATCAGGTCCTCCTTCAAATATTGGAGGATGCTACCTCCGAAATCGGTCATATAATGGCTCCCACCTATTCCCCACTTCCACTGGCGGAACAATTGGTACCACTGCAGGTGGCACAATGGGTGCAGCACTCCCTGACAGAGCCTGCTACCTCAGAAGATGGATTTGTTCATCTTGGCTCTGAATTTGGGCCTGCATATCTGCCATAATCTACTGCCAGTTCTCAGGGACTGCCAGAGGGTTCTGGCCTTGGTCATCATCTCTAGTCTCAGACCTGGCATCGACTGGTCGCGTAGATCACCTTGGATGCATAGCTATCCAAGTTAATCTACAATCAACGACTTGGCGATCAGACTATGATGACAGGGTAATAGTCTTTCCATAATCCACCATTGGAAATCCACCAAACACAAACAATCAAGACATAACAATTCATCCACATGCACCAACGATGCTAATAAGCATGCCTCAACATTATCATATAGCAATGAAAGTATAAACATTTATCCATATATTCATCCATATATCAGCAATATACAAGTAATCATTTCAGATATTCATTTACATGCTTGACAATGCTAATAAGCACACCTCACTATTGTCACACAGCAGTCAAGGGCTAGGCCCTATCAGTATCTCATGCTCCTTATTAATCCAGCAGATAACAACAATCATAGCTCTTTCCAATCACTTAAGCATATAAACATGTATACACATTTACCAAACCCTGAGTCGGGTTTGTCTTCAGGAACCCTTAAACCTAGGACACTCTGATACCAAGTTGTAACACCCTGGGTAGTCAAGACAATTACATTGTGTGTTTATAAAGGTACAAGACTTGCTAATCAAGTCGTTTAGTTGAAAATGTGTCACTAAATATTAATGAACTAAGGTTAAAAGGTTTTGGTCACAAAAGATACATTTCATTTATATAAACGTTTTATACATGGGATCCCAAAAGTAATAGAGTTTAAATGACAGTTACAAAATTTCTAGATATATACAACCACTGGCTGCTCTAAGGGAAAAACAAACATTTCAAGTTCTCCTGTTCCTGTCCATCCCTCGACCGTGGCGGCCGAGCAGCTGACTATGTACATTCTGCCTCTAGAGTTCTCCAAATCAGGGCTAATTAAGCTTACCATTGCCTTTACCTGCACCACGTAGCACCCGTGAGCCAAGGCCCAGCAAGAAAACCATATTATCACAGCATGATGAATGACAATAACCAGATAACTTATAAAACATAACCGTATACTCAATCATACGTAGCATTCACATAGTCAGCTGCTCGGCTGCCACAGTCGAGGGATGGACAGGAACAGGAGAACTTTAAATGTTTGTTTTGCCCTTAGAGCGGCCAATGGTTGTATATATCTGGAAATTTTGTAAACTGTCCTTTAAACTCTATTACTTTTGGGATCCCATGTATAAAACATTTATTTAAATGAAATGTATCTTTTGTGACCAAAACCTTTTAAACCTAGTTCATTAATAGTTAGTTACACATTTTCAACTAAACGACTTGATTAGCAAGTCTTGTACCTTTATAAACACACAGTGTAACGGTCTTGGGTACCCAGGGCGTTACATTTGGCCTTTTTCAGCAAGAAATTGGGTCCGAAATTTGTTGGAGCAATTCGAGAGTTAAGGGTGATCACTGAGGCAGTAACAAAATGAAGACAATATGTCCTTGGTAGGAATTTCATAATTAGAACTGATCATAAGAGCCTAAAAGAACTTCTTAAACAAGCAATACAGACCCATGAACAACAACACTTTCTCCGCAAATTGTTGGGTTTCCAATTCACAATCAAGTACAAGGCTGGCCGCGAAAATTCAGCAGTGGATGCCTTATCCAGGCAACACGAGGGAACCATCTCTGTACTCCAAGTAGCCATATCTTCAGGGTGTTTTGAATTTTCTGAAGAACTTCGAAGGGAGAATACAACCAGTTTGGATCTTAGGCTAATCCATACCCATCTGTTAGACAAAAATACAGCTCCAGAACGTTACTCAGTACGGGATGGGTTACTATATTTTAAACATTGATTGGTGATTAGCAGGTATTCCAATCTTGAGTAGTTGCTGATGAGTGAGTTTCATGACACTCCTAAAAGAGGACATGCAGGTTTCGAACGCACTTTCCTTCGATTAAGTGCAAATTTTTCTTGGAAAAACATGAGAGTCGAGGTTAAGCAGTATGTACAATCCTGTATTGTTTGTCAAACGGTTAAGTATTCGCCCACAAACCCTTATGGGTTGCTACAACCCTTGGAGATTCTGGAACGCTTTTGGGAGGACTTAACAATGGATTTTATCGTTGGGTTGCCTAACTCTCACGGTATGACAAATATATTGGTCGTGATTGATCGTTTCACCAAGTACGCCCACTTCAGATCTCTTCCAAATCACTATTCTGCCACAAAAGTTGCTAAGTTATTTTCTGGTATGGTGATTAGATTACATAGGATGCCTCGTACCATAGTCTCGGATCATGATCCCATTTTCATGAGCGCATTTTGGAAGAAGATTTTCGAGCTTATGGGAACCAAATTGAAGATGAGTTCAGCGTATCATCCCCAAACTGACGACCAAATGGAGGTCATAAATCGATATTTAGAGAAATATCTTCGGGCCTTTACGACAGATAACCCAAAACAGTGAAGCAAGTTTCTCACTTGGGCAGAGTACCCCTACAACACCAGCCATCATTCTACCATTGGAATGACTTTGTTTCAAGTTGTTTATGGTCAGCTTCCTCCTTCCATTCCCGCTTACAACTGAGGATCAACGATCATCCAAGCCGTGGAGGAAGACTTGCTTACAAGGGATGCTATCTTGCAGCAATTGAAGGCAAATCTGCAGCAAGCTCATAACAGAATGTGCCAACAAGCTAATGAAAACTGTCGAGACAAGGAATTTAAGGTTGGGGAATTAGTGTTGGTGAAACTCCAACTGTACAGACAGTCAACAATGGCAAAAAGGCTCAATTCTGAGTTGTGTCACAGGTATTTTGGACCCTTTCCTGTCTTAGCCAGACATGACCAGTTTCTTATACTTTGGAGCTTTCGGAAGGTAGTCGCATCCACCCAACTTTCCATGTATCACTCCTCATACCATTCCATGGCAAGCCGCCTTTGAAGAGTTATCCTCTGCCTGAAATCACTATAGCTAATCATCCCATCATGGTGCCAATAGCTATACTTGCAGCTCGTGTAAAAGACATCAACAACAAGACTATAAAACAAGTATTGGTGCAACGACGCCGGTGGATGCAACCTGGGAAAATTAAGAAGCTTTTTGTCAACTTTACAATGTCACCAACCTTGAGGACAAGGTTGTTTTTGAGGAAGGAAGAAGTGATAGCCAAGCCCAATACCATTGGACTTAGAGACTATTAAAGAACAGGTCAGTAGCTGGGTTAAGAATGCAGCCCAAAAGATTGATTCAAGTCAGCCCAAAGTTGTTAACAGCCAGGAGAGTAATGATGCAGGACTGAAAGAGAAGGAGATGGCTAGTAGGGTGCGTGGACAGAGAGAACGTGTGTGTTATCCCCATTTCCTGTCGTGGGCTTGAGACGATGGTCCAGGCCCATGGTCTGGGCGCTCGGATGTGGGCCCAGCCCAAGCCCGCTTGGTACAGGAATAACCAAGGGCTACGGCCCAAGTGTGATTCCGGACCCGAATGGTGTCCGGGATGGTGATCCAGGACAGTCGTCCGGGAGACGTATGGACAGTTGGGAATACAGTTGAAGTATACGTAAAACGATCCTGGAGCCTGGTAAATGGTCCGGACCTATGGTAAATGAAGAGGGACAGAGGTAAACGAACCCGGATCAGGTCCTCCCGTTTTGGCAAGGAAAAGCATTCGTGACCCTAAAGCCGCCCCATGACGCGTGGGGGTTGTCTCCACTTTTCACCTGCGGAAAAGGCCACCTGGGGATTGCACGCCGTTGTTTCAGACTTGCACTGCCAAGTACTCTGACTGGCTTTGTCCCCTGAATCTGCCTCATAACTCGAAGTTCCCAGACCGAAAGCACCATTTTGTCGGGCGAAATATAGTTCTTGGGCCGCCCTATTGGGTCTTAATTAGTCTAGAACCTATATATGTTTTATCTTTTATATTAGGCTTCCACCAGAGAAGCCAAGAGTATCCACATCTTTGATGGGCCCGGGTCATACCCGACCCAGATCCAATGTTCCTATGAGCCTATAAATACAGGCGATAGAGCACTGAAAAAAGGATCTCTCTTCGACTTGTATGCAGTTACTCTGTCAAAACATAGAGAGAAATTCCATTGTAAAAGACTTTCCAAGCTCTAATACAACTGACTCGTGGACTAAGGCTTATTAACGCCCTAACCACGTAAAAATCCTGTGTTAATCTTCTAAATTCTATATCATTAGTCTTAGCTAATATTCATTAGTGTAGTTTCTGAAACTCTCGGTAAACATTTTGATGCTTTCATTGAAAGATGGAGACAGCTAAGCTGGAGCTGGAGGCGGCCGTGAACCAGAGGGAGGCCGCTAAGGTGGCCCTTGCCAGGGAGACGGCCCGGGCTCGGGCGGACCGTGAGGAGTTCGACTGCGTCAAGGCCGGGCTGGAAGAGGCTTTGTCCTTGAAGGGAAACGAGGCCAATGAGAGGGCAACCCTTCTGGAGGCGGCCGCGACTCAGTCTGCCCAGGACAAGGAAGAGATCCAGACCTTGACGGCACGGGTCCGCGAACTGGACGTTCTCTCCGCGAGGAGAAGACAGCGCACGAAGAGGCCCACTGCGAGAAGGAGGAGGCGGACGGCATGTTGGAGGTCACCTTCGAGGAGGCCATTTACATGGCTTAGTGCAAGGACAAGAGCATGAACCTCCTGGTCTTCCCCGATCCGGAGTTGAAGAAGGCCGAGTTCAAGGCCAAGGAAAAGGAAGATGCAGAGCTCCTGGGGGATGAAGCCTAGGCCCGAATCCTCACCTTGTCTCTTCTTTATCTTTCTTTTTTGTAATTTTGTAATAACTTTTCCGGACCCGTATGCATCCACAACACTTTGTATTGCTTTTTTCGGTATCTATATATTTTTATTTTTGTTAATCCCTGAGTAGAAATTTCATTTTATTACTGTGTCTGACTAATTCAGAGGGTTTGGTCCCGGTTCCAACAGCCTGGACTAGACCAACTAACTAGCTTGTCGAGTTTTCAGACCTAACCGCCAAGTTTCCAATCCCGGCCCCAACGACCAGGGCCAACGTGGCTGAGTTTATTTTGGAACCTTGTTCTCCCTTTACCAGTTGTAGGCCACGGATTTGCCCTGGGGCATACCGGATGCTTCTCTCTCCCGGACATCGCTCATCCGGAGTGGGACCAGCCTTGGGCTCGGTCCTTTTAACTTATACCCCCGAACATCGCTCGTCCGGGGTGGGACCAGCCTTGGGCTTGGTCCCCTTTAATGTATACCCCCGGACATCGTTCGTCCGGGGTGGGACCGGCCTTAGGCTTGGTCCCTTTAATTTATACCCCCCGGACATTGCTCGTCCGGGGTGGGACCAGCCTTAGGCTCGGTCCTTTTAACTTTATACCCCTGGACATCGTTTGTCCGGGGCGGGACCAGCCTTGGGCTTGTTCCTCTTTAATTTATACCCTCAGACATCGCTCGTTCGGGGTGGGACCGGCCTTAGGCTTGGTTCTTTTAACTTATACCCCCGGACATCATTCGTCTGGGGTGGGACTGGCCTTAGGCTCGGTCCCCTTTAATTTATACTAGCTGGACATCGTTCGTCCAGGGTGAGACCAGCCTTGGGCTTGATCCCAGGGGGTTTGTGTCTCCCGGACATCGTTGGTCCGAGCCGGGACTAGCCTGAGCTTGCGCCTCGCAGGGTATTTGCTCATACCCAGGATACCCCCCGCAAGTGAGCGGAGACTGGTCTGGGGTCACTTGAGGAAGATTCTCACTGTTCGACAATAGTTCTTTATGACGTTTTGTACACGCCATGTTTATCATTCGAAGGGGGGCGCCCTGAGGCGTACATTGTTTACAATGAAAATACTAAATTGGAACATGCTCTCCTGACTACTGATAGTATTTATGGAGATGTCCTGCATTCCAGGCTCGCGGGACTTCCGAGCCATCGAGCCGCTTTAAGTGGTATGTCCCGGGGCACACTTCATGTTGGATCTCATACGGCCCCTCCCAATTTGGGCCCAGAACCCCCACTCTCGGATCTTGAGTAGCAGGGAAGACTCTTCGCAAGACTAAGTCACCGATTCTGAACTTTCGGCTTTTGACTTTCGAGTTGAAATGTCGTGCGATCTTGCCTTGGTACATCTTCAGCTGCACCTGCGATTCCTCCCGGATCTCCTCGATGAGATCTAGTGATTCTTAGAGTAAGGCGTGGTTCTGGGCGGGGTCATACGTGTCTCTTCGGTGAGAAGGGATGGTCGTTTTGATGGGATGACGACTTCGCATCCATAAACCATGGAGTAAGGAGTGTGGCCGGTTGATGTCATCTCAGTCGTCCAGTAAGCCCACAGCACGTCGGACGAGCGATGTCTGGGAGAGAGAAGCATCCGGTATGCCCCAAGGTAAAGTCGTGCCCAACAACTAGTAAAGGGAGAACAAGGTTCCAAAATAAACTCAGTCACTTTGGCCCTGGTCGTTGGAGCCGGGATTGGAAACTTGGTAGTTAGGTCTGAAAACTCGACAAGCTAGTCAATTGGTTTAGTTCAGGCCGTTGGAACCGGGACCAAACCCTCAGAATCAATCAGGCACCGTAATAAAATGAAATTTCTACTCAAGGAATAACAAAAATATATATATACCGGAGAAAGCAACATAAAGTGTTTTGGACGCGTACGCGTCCAAAAAAGTTACAAAATTACAAAAAAAAAAAGATAGAGAAGAGACAAGGTGAAGATCCGGGCTTAGGCTTCATCCCCCAGAAGCTCCACATCTTCCTTTTCCTTGGCCTCGAACTCAGCCCTCTTCGATTCTAGGTCGGGGAAGACCAGGAGGTTCATACTTTTGTCCTTGCGCCAAGCCATGTAAATGGCCTCCTCGAAGGTGACCTCCAGCATGCCGTCTGCCTCCTCCTTCTCGCGGCAGGCCTCTTTGTGCGCCGCCTTCTCCTCGTGGAGAGAATCATCCAGTTCGCAGACCCGTGCTATCAAGATCTGGATCTCCTCCTTATCTCGGACAAACTGAGCCGCGGCCGCCTCCAGAAGGGTTGCCCTCTCATCGGCCTCATTTCCCTTCCGAGACAAAGCCTCTTCCAGTCTAGCCTTGACGCGGTCGAACTCCTCACGATCGACCCGAGCCTGGGCCGTCCCCCTAGCAAGGGCCTCCTTGGCGGCCTCCCTCTGGTTCACGGCCTCCTCCAGCTCCAGCTTGGCCGTCTCCATCTTCATGGCCAGCTCGGCCACCAGATCGGCACTCCGATGGGATAGCAGATCAACCTGGAGCAAAGAAAAGTTAGGAGAAATCCTTATTAGCAAATAAGAAGAGGGAAGAAAAAGACAAGTAAAACTTGCCGCGGTGGCCTGGTGGCGGAGTGCCTGAGAGATAAACAGCACGTTCGGACTGGCTATGGTGGCATACCGTTTGAGTTGGAGGTTGGACATGGTGTTCCCCACCTGGTCCAATAGGTCCGCCGCCAGGGGGGCCGTGTCCTGCCCAAGCTTAGGGCGGAAGCCCGTCTCGGTGGCTGGCTGATCCACGATCGGCTGAGGGGCGCTGAATGCCGCCGGACGCTCCGCGAATTCAACCTGACGGCGGATCGTCAGGGCCTTGTATGTTTCTTCTCTCCAGCCCCGACCATTCTCCCAGGTCCGATTAATCAGCCGGGACTGCTCATCCCGTACAACGGCCTCCCCCTCCTCAAGTAGTGCCGGACGTATGGGGAGAACAAGCGGTTCGGGAATCTCTTTCGCAGCAAGCCGACTCTCGCCATGCGACTCGTCGGCCGAGCCAGCCCGCCTCGTCTGGGGCCTCTTCTTCCTGGTGTTGGCCTTCTCAGCGCCAACGTCTAGGCCCCTTTTCCCAGAACTTTGGCTGGCCGCTACACTCGTCTCCAAGTCAATTATCGAGTGTTGGGCAGAGCCGGAGACTACAGCCGGGTCCACAGCTTGAATGGGGACCACGGCAAGGGCTCCCCCGCTGGGTCGAAGTTCCGTCCCGGACGCTTCCTTGTTGAGGCTTGGGTCCGGGCCCGTCGCCTCATTTGCCTTTTTGGCAGCTTTCCTGGGCGCCCTGTCCTTGAGGAGCTGCCTCATTTCGCTTGCGGGGGTAGACATGCCAGAGTCTCCTGCGAAAGCACAGAAAAGAGAATTAGTATGGCAAACCAAAAGAATCAACATCAAAAATAATAATGGCCTGAGACGAACCCTCATCTATGCCCCGGGCGCGACTCAACTCCTCTAAAGCGAAGGAATGGACTCGATCCCCCATGTCGTCTGGGGTCAGGAAATTCCCGTACTGAAGGAACCCAGATAAGAACATAAGAACCTCCGAGCCTACGGGGACGGGAGACGAAGGTATCATCTCCCCGTCAGCCCCGAACGCAGGGCCTCAGAGTACTAGCCTATCCCTAGCTAAGTCCCCGACTTGGGGAGCATAAGTCAAAGTAAAGGAGAGTCATCTCACCCTGATACACTAGCCCCGGAAGTCCCCGTGTTCAGTAGGGCGTCCTCGAAGAGCTCCTTCAGCTCCTCCGAAGTGGCCGCCTTCGTCTGGGCCTGGTCCCTCTTTCGCTTGGCCGCGTCAGCTCACGCCGCCTTCTCCACTTCTGCAATGTGGTCCAAGGCTAGTTGTTCCCGGATGGCGACGTTCTTCTCGCACTGGATTCCCCAAAGGTTCGAGATGACAATAATTTGGGTGGCCGCGAGCATCCCGACCAATCGGAGGTTGTCCGTGGTGACGTAGCCTCCTACGTCCAGGTCCTCCGCGCTCAGCCCGGCGTAGAACTTCCTCCATTCCATGATGAATGGGGTGAGGGGAGTTTGAGCGAAAGGTCCTGCCACCCGGAGGAAGATAATGAGAAACGAAGAAAAAGAAAGAAAAAATAAAACAAAAAGGGGACAAGGTTCGGGGAAGCACTTACCCACTCGCTGGAAATCCAGCAGCAACGTGGGGTTCTTCTCCACGAGGAACCCGGACGTCATAAATCAGTAATGACGGACGCCCGAGGGATGCTTCCAGGAGCTGGTGGGAGCGGGATAGCTACCTCGCGGCTTCAGTCTATAGAAGCCGTCCAAGGTCCTGTCCTTGGCATTGACCTGCGGCTCCATCTTGTAGAAATACAAGATTTCCGCAGGGGTCGGCTCCGCAATCTCCTTCGCGATGCATAACACTCGCCATCCCGTGAGTAGCCAGTACACTTGCGGCAGGAGCTGGAACGGCGCGATCCCCACATACGTCAGGAACCGCACGAAGTAATCGTGGAGCGGGAGTGTGGCCCCCGCGCTGATGTGGCCGGCACTCCAGGCCCCGAACCCTCCAACGGACGTGTGCGCCCGCTCCTCGATCCTGGCCATGCGGTTGTGGAAGAGTCCGGGAGTGGACTCTATGCCCAGGCGCTTCTCCAGGATGTACATCATCCAGTAGTTTCGGAACAGGTTGGTCACCACGTCCATCTCCCATCTGTTTCCCTTGGGGGTTCGAGATCCGGAGATGACGACAGGGGCCCTGTAGACTTCTTCCTCGGAGTGAAGGGTGACGCCCGTGGCCATAGTTGATGATCTGGCAACAAAGAAAGAAAGCCAAGCAGTCAGTACCTAAACCCAAGAAAGTCGGTTAAGGCACGGGGGGTCTCCTAAGGACTGCTTGGAGTCCCCTCCGGATCGGGTCTGGGATCACCAAGGAACCACGAGACCCAGATCGGGAATGGAAAAAGGGCTACTAAGGCTCCACCATCTATCCGGGAAGCATCCGAACCCGGAGCAACCCGAACCAGGCGGCCTTCCTAACAATTCCTAAGTGTAATCAGATCCTAGCAGCCTAAGCATACGAATTAAAAGAACAGCCTAAGTTCGTATATTCATCAAGAAGGTTAGAAGGACTTACTGTGAGTTGTTGGCCGTAGAGGATGGTGGTTGTCCAACGGTAAGAACGGCAAAACTTCATTCTTGAAATGGTGAAGCTGGTTCAGCAACTCGTTGATAGGGCAGACCCAGGACGTACTCTCTGGCGGAAGGGCAAATGCTGGGACTGTCGGAAACAGACGACGACGTAGAGTAAGCAGGCGATGAAGGATGTCGTCGGCGATATCGGGCATGCAAAGCTTATCAGTTCTTGAAATGGCTTGAGAGTGTAAAAATGTCAAATGAATGTCTGAGGAGTATTTATAAAGGCCCAAATCCTGGCCTCTGATCCAACGGATAGAAATCTCCCCATCGAATGGTCCAAGATTGTGCAGAGGCATTTATGAGCACTCTAAAGCTAGATCCTCGCCATCTCGGATCTAACGACCCAGGAGAGGCGAATGTCAAAGGTCGCCCCATCCAACGGTCCACATCAGCACAAGAGCATTAATGAAGGACCCCCGTGCAGATGGGATGCTTCGAGATCTATGCTGACGCACTACCCTAGGCCTAGCGACCCTTGAAGTTGCTAGGTGACCTTTCGAGGTCGAGATCCATCCACACAGCAGCCGCCTGGAGACACGTGTACCCCTGCCACGAAGCAGGACTTAGGTAAACGTACCCGGACACTGGTAAATGGTCCGGGCCCAGCCTACGGCCAGCGTCACTGCCCTTTGTCACGGACCCACGATTCCAAGCAGGAACTGGGAAGGCAACCGTGGAGCGTCCAGGAATGAGGAAAGCCTCCACCTAGCGACCCCAGGCGAAGACTTGGGGGGTAAATGTTATCCCCATTTCCTTTCGTGGGCCCGGGATGATGGTCCAGGCCCATGGTCTGGGCGCTCGGATGTGGGCCCAGCCCAAGCCCGCTTGGTACAGGAATAACCAAGGGCTACGACCCAAGTGTGATTCTGGACCCGGATGGTGTCCGGGATGGTGATCCAGGACAGTCGTCCGGGAGACGTATGGACAGTTGGGAATACAGTTGAAGTATACGTAAAACGATCTCGGAGCCTGGTAAACGGCCCGGGCCTGTGGTAAACGAACCCGGATCAGGTCCTCCCGTTTTGGCAAGGAAAAGCATCCGTGACCCTGAAGCCGCCCCATGACGCATGGGGGTTATCTCCATTTTTCACCAGCGGAAAAAGCCACCTCGGGATTGTACGCCGCTGCTTCAGACCTGCACTGCCAAGTACTCTGACTGACTTTGTCCCCTGAATCTGCCACATAACTCGAAGTGCCCAGACCGAAAGCACCATTTTGTCGGGCGAAATATAGTTCTTGGGCCGCCTTATTGGGTCTTAATTAGTCTTGAACCTATGTATGTTTTATCTTTTATATTGGGCTTCCACCAGAGAAGCCAAGAGTATCCACATCGTTGATGGGGCCAGGTCATACCCGGCCCAGATCCAATGTTCCTATGAGCCTATAAATACAGGCGATAAAGCACTGAAAAAAGGATCTCTCTTCGACTTGTATACAGTTACTCAGTCAAAACATAGAGAGAAACTCCATTGTAAAAGACTTTCCAAGCTCTAATACAACTGACTCGTGGACTAAGGCTTATTAACGCCCCAACAACGTAAAAATCCTGTGTTAATCTTCTAAATTCCATAACATTAGTCTTAGCTAATATTCATTAGTGTAGTTTCCGAAAATCTCGGTAAACAGTGTGAAACCACATTGGCTAACATATTTTGTGATGGCTGAGAATGTTGAAGAAGAGAGAGGGAGAGAATACCAACTGTTTTATGTTAGAATGTATTTCCTATTTTGGTATGAGCTATATAAGTTTTTGTTGTAATACAGTGATTTTTTATCGTGAATTAAGTAGCTGAAAGGCATTTGGGAGTTTTGTATTGACTCAAAGAACACACTTACCCTTAGAGGGCTACTAGTTTCTTATAACCAGGTCTAACAATAAGCTGAGAGATATCATAAATAATAGCATCAAAGTCATAACACATTCTTCCTTGACCCTTAATAGTTGATAAAGCCATGTTGCAGTCAGATTCAAGAACAAAATTGTTGTATTCTTGTTCCACAGCAAACTGCAAGCCCTCTTTGATAGCACAAAGTTTAGCACCTAAGACAATAGCTTTTAGATTCTAATACCCATTACTCGTTGCAAGAAGCTCACCATGACTATCACAAACAACAACTCCAAAGCATTAGCCCACCTCTATTCCACGAACAATCTCATCCACATTCAGCTTATAAAATCCTTGATTAGGTGGCTGCCACTTGGTACAGTAACAGAACTACTTATATGTAAGAGGTGTTCGTGGGCCCCCAAAATCATAAAATATATACGCTTAGAATAAATTATAGGAAAATTCCCATATAGGGTCTTCACTTTAAGCCCTATTGGTGGGACTCTTCAGTATTCTCGACCTGTGAACAGTTTTCAGTGCGATTTTTTTTATGATCGTGTATATTGTAGTTGTTTAGAGCATCCTGCAAATTTTCAGAAAATTCCGAATAATTTACAGTACCGAAAACTAGGTTCAAACATGTTTCTTTCCATGCGCATAAAAAAAAAATTAGTCACGCGTGCAACAACTTGTTTCAACTTAGTTTTCGGCACTGTAAATTATTCATAATTTTCTGAAAATTTGCAGGATGCTCCAAATAGCTACAATATACATGGTCATAAAAAAAATTGTGCCGAAAACTGTTTACGGGTCAAGAACACTGAGAGTCCTACCGATAGGGCTTAAAATGAAACTCAATTATCCATAAATTATAATTTTATTTTTATTTTTAGATATCTTTTACTACTTGGCCCGATGTTTCTATTCAAGCGAGGAGGATGAGAAGTTCAAAAACCATGTTAGCAAAGTAACTAGATCATGAAAAATTTGTACAAGTGAGCTTTAGCAAAACTCCCGACTAACCAACCCCTTTTCCTACATGGCATAAAAGGCGGAGTCAATATCCTTACACGATCCTCACCGTCGAACGAACTTGTTCAATCTAACGTATAAGTAGAGTTTATACTTTATACCGTTCGTTCCAGACGGCAGAGAATGATCAGCAACTGGGTCTGGGACCCATCCACGTGTACCTTTCTCCACGTGGTGCCTTCGTCAACCATTCTGTTTCACAGCTTTCCTTTCTTAGAATCACACACAGAAAGATTTGCTCAAAAAAAAAAAAACATTTTCTCTCGTCTTCGACATGTCCGTACGACTAAGCCCTACTTTCAGACCTCCAATATCCTCTTCTTCGCGTCACGCCTCAAGTGGGTCTTGGGATTTGTTGGTCTTTTGCTCTAAAGGGTCTTCGTCTTCTTCTTCGTCAAGCTCTCTTGTATACTCAAGTAAATTCGAAGGAATCAATGGAAGAAGAGATGTGGTCAAGGTTTCTTGCCAAGAGGGGTCTCTTCGGGAGCTTGATGACTCGCCGGTGTCGGTGAACCTCGCCCCCATTACGAGCGAGAGCCAGTTCGACCGAGTCATAGCCGAGGCACAGCAGCTCGAGGAACCGGTCATAATTCTTTGGTACTTATCTCCATACTGATAGGGGTTTCTATATTTTTCTCTTTTGGGATCCAATTGATGAGATTTCTGATATCCTTTAACGGGGTATTTCTTAACATTTATCAGGTTTGATTCCCGCTAAAATTGTTGTAAAGAAGAGGGGAACATTTTTTAGACGAAAATTTCTTTTTGAATATGATGTAATTAGGTACAATTCTATTAAAGAGTTAAATTGGAGGAGTTTTGTTCTCCGAAACGAAAGAGTTGAGCTCTAATTGGGATATGATTGTATTAGTATGACTATTCTTTCTGGGTTATAACCAAACTTAGTTTTTTCTTTCTCTATTTTATTCAATCTGAAATCATTTATCTAAGATGAGATTCTGAGTGGGATTATATTGAATGTACTATAGGATGGCAAGCTGGTGCAGGAAATGTATATATTTGAAACCAAAATTGGAGAAGTTGGCAGCTGATTACTATCCAAGGTTTGTCCTGTGCGGCTCTTTCAATGATAGTCAGTGTACCATAGTTTTAGCTCCTTGTAAGCATTTACTACTTTACCTTGTTCCCATATGCATCCTCCTTTTTTCTTTTTGGCAAATATGTTAATGAGCCTTGTCAATTTGTAATGATGATTAACGCTCTATCCCTTCATTAAACCTTAGCTTAGGACCATTTAGCTTGTTATTCTAATATGGATGCTTAGGGAATTGCGACTTTTCTTTTTTTCTTTGAACATAGATAACATGGACGTGCTATGATAAATCGTTCTATATTCTTCAATGACAATTTCAACCATATGGGTGTGGATGGCCTCATGGTCCCTTTAATTCCTTGTAATAATCTCTCATGTGAAACTGGACCTACGAAAATTGCAATCAAATCATCATTTTATTGTTTATGTTTTGCATTTTTCCAAATTCTGTAGTTTTCTGGGAACTAGTCTACCCCTAGTTTCTTGTATTAGTCCTGAAGGCTTAAGCTGTCATGATTAAACCTATCTTTTACTATCGAGGAACAATTTATGTTAAGTATCAACTGAATGAATTCTTCTAGAATGATCATTAACCCTTTCTTGTTTGGGGAAAATTCGAAGTTTTTGGTGGATTATACACATATATTTTTGTCACTCGCTCACTGTGTATGATACATGTGTATTTCTGTTGGCTTGTAATTCTAATTAAGAATTAGTTGGTTTTATGTAGACTGCGGTTCTACTGTGTTGATGTTAATGCAGTTCCATATAAGCTTGTTTCTCATGCTGGTGTCACTGTAAGTCTTCAATGCTCTGAACCAGACTTTGTGAATCATTATTATAGAAAAGTCAAGAGATAAAACCTTAGAACATCTCTAGCGGGTATTTGTGATACTTCTTGCACTATCCAATTAACAGTCTTAATAATAAATTCATTGTATATGGCATGCCTTAAATATTTTTTGCTTAATAAATGATCCTGGTGATTATAAATCACGCTGTAAAGGAAATCTGATTAATTATTAGTCCCATTTGTTATGCACTTACTTGAGGCAGTGCCAAAATTGTTACTGACTGCTATATATTTTGAATGCATGTATACGACATGGGCTTGGAAATCTATGCAGAAGATGCCAACAATTCAGGTAATTTTCAATATTAATACCGTGTCTATGGGACTTGGCTATATATTTTTTGATGATTCGGGAGTTCCTCTAAATGCTAAATAATAGAGATTGTTGTTTTACAGCTCTGGAAGGATACCAAGAAACAAACTGAGGTGATTGGTGGACACAAAGCATATTTAGTAATCAATGAAGTTCGTCAAATGATTGAGAGCGCGTACTCAATGTGAATCACGGTAGGATTAAAGAATTTATTGTATTACCATTTCTCCAAATAAAATTGAATTTGTCATTCATTTCCTTAATAAATTAAAGCAATCTGCTTTCTGTCTTTTTTTTCACTCTTATTATACTTTAACATTCATTTAGCCACTTTGTTAAAAGTTAAGAAACAGATCAATAGGATTATCCGTATATAAAAACACTTGGTTATGGTGACTGATAGTATGATTCACTCTATGCACTGGAATTTTCAGTTAAAAGTATCATTTGGGACTAAGCAAAATAAAAGTTTAACGGGGCTATGCCTTTTATCCTGATCAATAAATATATCCAGGATCTGACTGAGTATTTTTTTTTATTGCACACATCTTACATCTCTCATGTATGTACATTCCAAGAAGTGGAACTACCCAATTGAAATTCCAAACTAAACTTAGATATTTGTTAATGTGATAGGCATCATTGGAGAAGAAAAATTGACATTTTGTTTATTATTTTGTTGATGGTGTAGCCACACATTTGAACGTTTAGATTTGTTGGTGTGAAACTTATATTCAAGTTAGTGGGACATCGGCTCTTGACTTGTAGATGCTAGTTGCTAAACACAAGAGATTAGGTGAATTACTATCATTGCCCAAGAAAGGTCATTGGTGGCAAAGGTTGTAAGGGTAGTGGAAATCAGTTATTGTCTCACAAAGGCTTTTGTTTATTGTGGCCCCTTATAAGAATGGAGAGTAGTTCTTGTTTTTCTGTTCTTTTTCTTCTCCCCCCTTGTGATATTGCAAATGTAAACTGTGAATCCTTGATTGAGTTGACTAATTTGCTCATGTACCAAATATGACATTCTATGCAGCGGTGACCCGTTACGATGCTTTCCTTGTACTGCCATTGCCAATGGGAGGGAATTAGAGCTTGGAAGAGTGAATATGAGCTCGGCTGACCTTTAGTGATTGCAAAGTGATGTTAAAGAGTTCTCTTTGCAAACGAACACTAACCGAACAGAAGATAGAAGACAAGGCAAATTTCGCATTGGGTCTTCTCTCACTGATTCCATTTGGTGCCTTTGCTAATTGCTACTACACCTACCAACACTATTGTTTCACATCATTTCATACAAGAAAGACTTTAGGGTGTTAAACACCAGGCGCTCTTCATTAGATAAATAATTCGGTATTTTTCTTTTTACCATATACAACACTTGTAATTCTTGAAATGCAAGACATTTCCAGAAAATAGAGTAAGTAGTTAGACACTCAAAAACAAAGACATGCCATGGTAAACGATTAAGTTAATATGTATTTACTGGTTATCTGTGTCTAACTAACCTCTTTTTACCAAAATCACATCTTTCCTTCCACATTGTAATTACCTAAGTTTTTACTCGGCAGCATCATCGTTTTTATGTTTTAGATTTACTCCTATTTATTTTCCAATTTGTTGAGTTTTAGTTAATTACGATAGAAAATCAATTTTAGAATTTTATTTATATATATGAAAAACTTCTCAATAAATATATATATATATGAATTTTTGTAGATGGGATATCATGATAGGATATTCCTACCAATGGACACAGAGATAGCAAAACAGTAGAGAAGAACTAGATGAATTGAATGGTTGATTGAATTAACAGGATTCTAAGAGCCTATATCTGTCCAAATACAAAGTTACTCATACATTCCACACCCTCTTTTCTACTTTCTAATGTCTTCTTAATGCTATCTTATGGAGGTACAACATAAACTCATTGTACTCTCACTTAGACTACCCCAACCCTTGTAACAAACTCACATTCTACCACCCCTTAATTCCCAGTTGCTGACTGAGCAGTCATCTCATCACTCATTTTCTTACGTGCATATACGTAGGAATTCTTGAAATGCAAGACATTTCCAGAAAATAGAGTAAGTAGTTAGACACCCAAAAACAAAGGCATGCCATGTTAAACGATTAAGTTAATATGTATTTACTGGTTATGTGTGTCTAACTAACCTCTTTTTACCAAAATCACATCTTTCCTTCCACATTGTAATTACCTAAGTTTTTACTCGGTAGCATCATCGTTTTTATGTTTTAGATTTACTCCTATTTTTCTTCCAATTTGTTGAGTTTCAGTTAATTACGACAGAAAATCAATTTTAGAATTTTATTTATATATATGGAAGACTTCTCAATAAATATATATATTTATATATATGCATTTTTTTAGGTGGGATATCATGATAGGATATTCCTACCAATGGACACAGAGAAAGCAAAACAGTAGAGAAGAACTAGATGAATTGAATGGTTGATTAAATTAACAGGATTCTGAGAGCCTGTATCTCTCCAAATACAAAGTTACTCATACATTCCACACCCTTTTCTCTACTTTCTAATGTCTTCTTAATGCTACCTCATGGAGGTACAACATAAAATCATTGTACCCTCACTTAGACTACCCCAGCCCTTGTAACAAACTCACATTCTGCCGCCCCCTTAATTCCCAGCTGCTGACTGAGCAATCATCTCATCACTCCTTTTCTTACGTGCATATACGTAGGTCAGAGGAGGTCTATCAATACCCTTGCCCAAAGTCTCACCTCGTCCTCAAGGTGGAATTGAGGAAACTACCATTGTATGAGTGGAAAATCTTTCGAAGTAGCTTCAAAATCTGGCTGATTGGTCCATTTGACTAGAGCTTGTGGAGGAGCCTTATGAGTACCTGGGCGAACATCTAATACTTTTTCAGGGGTGAAAGTCCATTCTAGTTCTCCTGTGAGATCATGTGGAATGGTTGAAGCCTGCTGGTGTGGTCCCAAGGCTACACGAAGTAAAGACACATGAAACACTAGATGAATATTGGATTCCGGAGGGAGCTGGAGGTGATAGGCAGTTGTGCCAATGCGTGCTAGAACTGGAAAAGGGCCGAAAAACGAGGGGCAAGTTTCTCATTTCTACGTTGAGCCACTGACTTCTGTCGATAAGGGCAGAGCTTAACATACACCAAGTCCCCCACTGAAAATTGCACATCTCGACGTTTACGATCAGCTTGGTGCTTCATCTTTTGTTGTGCACGATGGAGATTCTCCAATACATCGTCTCGAACTTTGAGAGTGTCCTCCACAGCTAACACTTTTGTGCAGCCATGCTCAAAACGAATCAAGGGTGGCGGGTCTATGTGGTAAACTGCAAAGAAAGAAGTCATCCCTGCTGATGTGTGGTATGAAGTCTTATACCAGAATTGGCCCAAGGTAACCACGTGACCCACTGTTTAGGCTTCGTACTGACAAAACATCTTAGATATGTTTCTAGACACATGTTAACCACTTCTGTCTGCCCATCAGATTGAGGGTGATAAGAGGTGCTATGCTTAAGAGTTGTACCTTGTAAATGAAACAACTCCTTCCAAAATAAGCTCAAAAATACTTTGTCACGATCTGAAACAATGGAACCAGGAATTCCATGCAACTTCCACTTCTCTAACAAAAATGGCAGCTACCGTTGCTTCTAAAAAAGAATGGTGGAGTGGAATAAGCGATCAACCACTACCAAAATAGTATCAAACCCATTTGAAATAGGTAAGCCCTCTATGAAATCTATGGAAATGTCATCCCAAATCTGCTCAGGAATAGGAACTGGTTGTAACAAACCAGTTGGAGATTAAGCCAAATACTTACTTTGCTGACAAGTAGTACATTCCGCCACAAACCGTTGAATATCCTTCCTCATGCCCGACCAATAAAGGTCTCGTGCCGACCGATGAAAGGTTTTACAAACCCCTGAATGACCCCCAATGTTACTGCTATGGTACTCTTGGAGCAAAAGATGAATAAATGGTGAAGAGGAGGGAATGACCAACAGACCTTTGAACTTTAGGCACCCTTGAACTAATGAATACCCTCCACTATCAAGCCCCAATTTCAGTTCCCGAATAACTTTTGACAAAGTCAGGTCTGTCGCAACATCATCTTGCAAATTTGGAATAGAAATGAGTGTTGGGTCCGAGATGGCAGCTAAAGAAACATCCTGGTGCACATGGGAAAGAGCATTCGCAACTTTGTTTCCAGACCTTGTTGGTATACAATATCAAAGTCATAACCTAGCAATTTAGTCAACCACTTTTGAGGCTCCTAGGCAACTAATCTCTGCTCCAGCAGATACTTGAGGCTACGTTGATCTATGTGAACCAAAAAAATTGCAACCAAGTAAATAGGGACGTAATTTCTATATAGCTAACACAATGGCCATCAATTCTCGCTCGTATATTGACTTGGTGCGAGCCCGAGGAGATGGAATTTGGCTGAAAAAAGCAATTGGTCGTTGATTTTGCATCAAGAACGCCCTTAAACCGTGGTCTGATGCATCTGCTTCTAACACAAAAGGAATCGAGAAATCGGGCAAGGCCAAATCTAGTACCAAACACATGGCCTCCTTGAGGCTTGTAAAAGCTGCATGAGCTTCCTCTAACCAGCCAAATGCATCTTTCTTTTGTTGATCGGTCAATGGGCGAGCTATATGTCCATATCCCTTGACAAACTTCCTGTAATACCCTGTGAGACCCAAGAACCCTCGCAAGTCTCTTAAAGTCCTAGGAACTGGCCAATTTTCCATTGCAGCTAGTTTATTCGGGTCAACTGATACACCGTCTGCTGAAAAAAATATGGCCCAAGTACTCTAGGTGGCTTTGGGCGAACAAGCACTTTTCCTGATTAGCATAGAGCTGATGTTGGTGTAATCGGCCAAGGACCAACTCCAAATGAATCATGTACTCCTCTAATGTCATGATGTAGATTAAAATATCATCAAAGAAAACCAATACAAACTTGTGTAGGTAATTGCAGAATACCTTATTCATTAGTGCTTGAAAAGTGGTAGGGGAATTTGTTAAACCAAATGACATAACCAAAAATTCATAGTGGCCCTCATGTGTTCTGAAGGCGATCTTCTCCACATCCTTAGGACAAAATCGAATATGATGATACCCTGATTTGAGATCCAACTTGGAAAATACCATAGCTCCATGCAACTCGTCCAATATCTCACCTATGATTGGAATAGGAAACTTATTCGCCACCGTTGCCCTATTCAGTGCCCTATAGTCCACGCAAAATCGCCAACTCCCATCCTTTTTCTTAACCAACAACACTAGACTTCGAAAAGGGCAAGTACTAGGTTGGATGATCCCTGCTTGAAGCACCTCAGCCATGAGTTGCTCAATCTCATTCTTTTGCGCTTGGGCATAGCGATAAGGTCGCACACTAATAGGGCTAGGCCTAACTTGCAGACATATGGCATGTTCTCTTGCACATTTTGGAGGTAATCATGGCGACGTTAATGGCGGAGGATTCGCCGGCATCCTTGCGGTGGGATTGATTAAGCTGAGCGAAAATTAGTTCAAGAGCTTTCTCCACTGCTGGCATCCTTGATATTCCTTCCTTGAGTGAGCTAATTTCATATTTAATGGTCGCAAGCTCCGTCTGAACTCCCAGCTGCAACTCAGAGAACCACCCCTCCAGTGAGTCGACAACCGCCTTCAATTTCTTAGACATTTAGGATCATAAATCTCTGATACCAATTGATAGGATTTTCCTGCCAATGGTTAACATAGAGATAGGAAAACAGTAGAGAAGAAGTAGATGAATTGAATGGTTGATTGAATTAACATGATTTCAAGAGCCTGTATCTCTCCAAATACAAAGTTACTCATACATTCCACACCCTTTTCTCTACTCACTAATATCTTCTTAATGCTAACTCACGGAGGTACAACATAAACTCATTGTACCCTCACTTAGACTACCCCAGCCCTTGTAACAAACTCACATCTTACTGCCCCCTTAATTCCCAGCTGCTGACTGAGCAACCATCTCATCACTCCCTTTCTTACGTGCATATACGTAGGTCAGAGGAGGTCTATCACATCACTTCTTTTATTTTTGGCACTTAGAGAAATTATAATCTAATTTTTTTTGCATCATGGCGTACATTATGATTATAAGAGACATCCCGCCAATTTTTGGGTAATTTCGAATAATTTATAGTACTAAAATCAGAGTTCAAACAGTTAGTTGTTCGCGTGCCTAATTTTTTTTATATGCATGGAAAACAAGCTTCTTAAACTTTGCTTTCGATATCCTAATTATCCAAAATTTCCTAAAAATTTGCGAAAGGTCTCCTGTAGCTGCACTATACACTGTCATGTAAATAAATAGAGTTACAACTTATCTATATACTGAAAATACTAAAAATATCTATCGATAGTGATTAAAAACAATCACCACCAAAAAAATTTCCATATATATTGTGGATGCCAAAACTCCGTGATTACAATGGCCCACCACATCGTGTCTCTCAAAATACCAGCTCATGATGGAAACAACCAAACCTAGTCTCACGCCTCACAAGACACACGCCTCGCCTACCAAGTTGCACCTCGTGCCAAGGGTCTCGCGATGCACATGCCTCGCCTAAGGGGCCTCGCCCCACACACCTTGTCTCGCGCCTCGCGCTGAGGATCTCGCAAGGCACACGCCTCGCCTACGAGGCCTTGCCCCACGTACCTTCTCATTCGCCTCGTGCCGAGGGTCTGGCGAGGCACACGCCTCGCCTAAGGGGCCTCGACCCATGCACCTTGTCATGTGCCTCGCGTCGAGGGTCTTGTGAGGCACATGGCTCGCCTACGGGGTCTCACCCCACGCCCCTTGTCCCGTACTGAGGGTCTCGCGAGGCACATGCCTGGCTTACAGTGTTGCACCATGCACCAAGGATGTCGCGCCCAAGGTCCCAAAAAGCCCACCACGTTTCGCTTTCATAGGGCCATCCTGTGAGGTCCTTACCTCCCAAGCCTCTTGGAAACATGCATCATCCTGATGAGGCCCTACTCTATTTTCTGGAGTTGGTGTCACCACCAGGATATACCTCATGTATGTATCCCAACTGAGACCAGAAGCGCCCATACTTAGCCGAATATAGAGACGCTCGAGGTATAAGCACACCTAGGAAAAATGATAGCATTTATTAAGTACGGCGTGCACGTACAGGTATGGAAGACGCATGCAGGACAAAAAGGACCAGGGTACGTATACAATGTCAATGCCCGACAGGTAGTGGCAGTGCAAGGATGGTACAAGGTGAAGCCTCCACTACCACGCTCCTGACATTCGTACCAAACAAGTGATGGTAGTACGACATAGTATAAGGCTTGGAACATTACCTGCAGGTCTCTGACATGTACTGGATCCGACCACCTCTCCTCCACCACCACTACCACTTGCACCATGATCACATGCAGCCAGCAGATACCCTATCTTTTGTCCTAGGGGACCACTATGTAGTAAGAGCCAGTGGTGCTTGCCTATAAAAGGAACCTCTCTTTGCCAAAGAAGGGGGTTGAAAATTTTTGTAACACCAGATCATTCTAAGAAAAATACACAAGTTTTCCTCCATTTTTTTCTGCAACTATAGTTTAAGTTTTTCTAAGTTCACCTGACTCTACAAGTTTCTTACTAAATCTTTAGTTTTCCAACCTAATTTTGTTGACGAGTTCTTACCGTCAACAATTTGGCGCCATCTGTGGGAAGAACACAATAAGGCTATTGTTATTCCATTGTTTCTGATAAGGAGAGATGCCGAGGTGATCAAGATGCCTACGAGAATCACAAGACGTGGAGATCCACATGGATGGAGACCAATTAAGGGCCTCCACAAGGAACCCCCCGCCACCTCCGAACGGAGGCACACCAGAGGGACACTCAGCCCCTGGTGAGGAAAGAGAGGCGTCATCCCCGGTTGTCCAACCCAATGGGGTTTCCCTTGGTACACACCCTCCTCCTCGACCACCAACAACACCACATTCCAGCCATTAGGATCCTAGTCCCTCCACACGTAGGCCCGAAAAGAGTCCCTAGGTACACTCAGTGAGCTCAAGCTCCTGAACCCATTTTTATGAGGATGAGATACGCGAGTTGCACAAGAAAAATCAAAGACTAGAGACCACGCTAGAGAACATGCAAGAGGTGCTGAATGGCTTGCTTCAAGAGAAGTCAGACATGCCCCTTCCCAAGCGTAAGGAGAAAGAGTAGAGGAGAGGGGAAACCACTGTCCTCATGGATAACAGGAGAACTTGGCATTCGACTAGCAACACTCCCCGATCGAAGCATTGCGAGGGCTCCGCGCTGACGAGGCAACCCCTGGAATAGAGGCGGAGGGACAATGCTAGTCGGAGGAACGAATTTGAAGCCACATCTAAAGAAGCATCCCCTGACCTAAGAGGAAAGCTCAATAGAAGAAGGTCAGACATGAGGACGACACCTCCTATGGCTTCTCCAAAGGACACGGGGAAAGGGAAAGTCAACCCTTCTGACCTAAAGGACTCCTTGAATAAAAGGAGACAAGAGTTAGACATCGAAATGAGAAGCCTTTAGAGCAAGATAGTCATTGAGTCTGGGGGACATGTGGTTGATAACGAGTTCGACTACGAGTCGCCTTTCACAAGAGAAATTCAGGTTGAGAGACTCCCTGCCAACTTCAAAGAGCCTCACATGTCCCCTCACGAGGGCACTATAGACCACCCTAAGTACCATCTAGATGCCTTCGACAAGTTAATGAAATTAAGAGGGGTCACTAATAGAGCAAGATGTCATTGTTCTGCCATAACGCTAAAAGGAGATGTATACAAATGGTTCGAAAGGCTAAGGCTAGGAACCATCAGGTCATGGAAATAATTTATTGATGAATTTCTCTAGTAGCACCATGCAGTTCGCGACTATACCATGCCGGGTACCAGCCTCACTAACATAAAGCAAGGTGAAGGCGAAAGCCTAAAAAGGTATATCCATAGGTTCAACATGGAAGCTGTAATGCCACGAAATCCCTAATGCGGTTTAATGGCTGGATTAGTAGGCCGGGAGGGCCATAACTGCTTAATTATGCCATTAAATGAATATATGCATGTTTATGTGAATTATATTATAATATGATGTTATATGCATGCATGTGGGTCCATATTTGATTATTATGATATTTTGGTAATTTGGCCCGTTGAGGGCATATTTGTATATTTGGGTGCATATTGTGATTTATGAATGAGATCTCATTATTATGGAGATATATTCGAGCTATTCGGCATGAGACGGTCTTATATTTAAAATTGGCGGTTTTGTCATAACGGGGGTCTTTTATTGGGATATTGAGTAATGAGAATGTTATTTGATGATAAATTGGAAATTATTGAGACCAGGAGGAAATTCTGGAAGTTTTGACTATAATGTCCCCGGGGGTGTTTTCGGGACCCCGAGCACTAGGTTTTATTTGAGGTTACTTAAGCTTGAAGTAGCTTGTCAGACAGAACCGTACGTTAGAAAACCTCTCGTTCTCTTCCCGTTAGTTTGTTTTACCGTTCGAGGCATTTTCAAAGAAATCTCAAGTTCTAGGAGTCAGAATCAAGCGAGGATCGAGGCATAGCGATCCTAGGAAATATTAGAAGCTTCTTGACCGAAGGATTTGATGAGAAACAACCCAATCAAAGGTAATCTAAGTTTTAAGTTTTGAGCTTTTAGAGTTTCTAAGCTTCGAATTGGATTTTGTGAATCGTTGAGTTTTTGGTTCGTTTGAGCCTCGGGATTTGATGGTTTTGGATCATTGGGAAGCTTGGAAACTTTGATTTGTGGATTTGGAAGTGTTTAGGTATGTTTTTGGAGGGTTTGGGATGATGGAAACCGAGTTTGTGGATGGTTCTGGGTTGGGGGCTGCGGCCCTGTTCTTGGGCGTCGCAGCCCTAGCTCGAAGAAGCATGTGTTGGGTTTTGGCCTTGCTGGGCGCTGTGGCCCTGGGTGTAGGGCGTCGTGGCCCTTGCTCCTGGAGTGGCTAGGGGACGCGGCTCTAGGTGCTAGGGTCGCAGCCCTTGGTTGGTTTTGAGCCCGTTTGAGTGTTTTGACCTCAAGAACTTGGTTTTAGGCCTCGGGATTGTTCCTACTACCCGGATTAGTGGGGATTGATGTCCCAGAGGTTAGATCTTGGTTTGGGAACCTTTGATGTTCATTTTATTGATGGTGTCCCATATTTGGTTATGACTAGGTGACCGCTAAAGGACTAAAAGTCAGATCGTTCTCAATGGTCGATCTTTTATTCATTCTCGCTCGAATCAGAGGTAAGAAAACGACACCCTGTGTATATGACATGAATGATTGTTGTTGAGGCATGTTGGTTGATAAATGTGGACAATGATTGCATATTAAATGCTAGCGAATGTTGTTTACTTGTGTATGGCACTGATTAGTCAGGGACGGCACTGGTCGCGTATCACTGACCTAAGAGTCAGAAACGACATAAGCGTCCTAAACGCAATGCCGAATGAAGATTAGATCTAATCGATATCACCGTTGAATGACTCTCAGGCATTAATGATGGACCGACCCTAGGGTCGATGAAACTTATAAGCACTTGGCTAGTCTAGGACTAGTTACTCAGAGCCAAGGCCTAAGGCCTAGGTGCTGCTTGTCACATGGCTAGGGAACAGTGTTCCATAGTTATGACTCTAGGGTCATGAGGAAGGTTATGTTGGTGACTAGTCAGCATGAACCTATCCTATTTATGCTAGTGAACGGTTCACTTATCTGTTAAGCCCCGGTGACCCTATCGTCACATGGCTAAAGGGAGCTGTACCCACCTTAGTGACTTTTCAATTGTCACTTTTCTACTTTGGATTGAAAGTCCTGAATGATTATTATGATCATTGTTGATATTATATTCATGATATATTGTGTTTTCTTGATGGACCTTGGCTCATGGGTGCTATGTGGTGCAGGTAAAGGGAAAGAAAAGCTCACCCAGCCCTGAGTGGAGAGCTTAGGTGGTGTTGTGTGCATATGCGGCCGCTTGACCACCACGGCCAAGGAGTTCTCAGAGGAACTAGGGGGTTTACCCTATTTTGTCGCTTAGGTCGGCGGATTTGTAAATTTGAAACTGTAATGACCATTTTGAGTTGTAAATAACCTGTAAAAGATTTTATGGGCCCATGAACAGTTTTATGTAATTAATAAAATATATCATTTCCTTTTTATTGGTTTTCCACCTTAGCCTGTTACCGTAACTGTTCTGGGGTAACCAGGGCGTTACAGAAGCAGCCAAGGTAGGAAGCCTGACTCGAGGGGAACTGAAGATGGCTATCATGGTCGGAGTGCGCCCAGGAAGCAAGCTATGGGATAATATGCTCAAAAGAGAGGTTGTAGACCTAGAAGACTTCTATGAAAGAGCCAAAAAGTACATCCAAGTCGAAGATGGTCATGATAAACTCAAGGTAGGAAGAAGTGAGCCCCTGTCCAAACCCTCTGCCCATGAAGGCTCGGACGGTGGGAAGAAGAAAAAAGCATATGAAGGGCTAAGGGATGACCAACAGAGAAAACACAAACACAGAGGTGAACCCAAGCAAGTGCCATATACCTTCTATACAGACCTGACAGACACCAGGGAACACATCTTCCTCATAAATGAAAATCATGTCTCATTCAATAGGCCTCCGCTGATGAAGAGAGACCGATCCAAAAGGGACCCCAGCAAATATTTCCAATACCACAAGGATATAGGCCACACCACAGCGAAATGTACCCATTTGAAAGTGGAAATTAAGGAGCTCATACGCAGAGGGCACCTGGGCATGTATTTTAGAAGGGAGAACCCAAGACCAGAGGATAGGCCAACCTCACCATGAGCTCAAGAACAAGCCCCGGAGGTACAAGGGAAAGTAAGAATGGTCTTCGGGGGCCCTATAATGGGAGGAGAGTTAAGAAAGGGAAGAGATAGGTATGTCTGGGAAGCTAGGCAAAGCCCACCCTCGTGCCCCATGAGATTGGAACAGCGAGCCTTAAAGAGTTCTAAAGGGGAAAATTATTCGATAACATTCACAGAGGAAGATGCCCAAGGGGTGCACTTCCCCATAGCGACCCCCTGGTGCTAATCGTCCAACTAGTGAATATGACAGTGCACTGGGTCCTAGTGGACAATGGTAGTTCTATAGATATCTTATATCGCCTCGCCTTGGAGAAGATGGGCTTGGGCATCAGGAACTTGAAAACCTTCCACACCTCCTTGTATGGATTCACTGGGGACTCGATACAACCCTTGGGAATAATCGAGTTAGCCCTTACCATGAGAGAGCAACCCATACAAACCAATGTTATGTCAAACTTTGTTGTAGTTGATTGTGCTTCAGCTTCAATATGGTATTGGGGAGACCTTCCCTAAGAGAATTGGAAGCGGTGACCTCGATCTATCACTTGTCTATTAAATTCCCAACCCTTCGAGGAGTAGTAAGCATAAAGGGAGAACAAAAGGAAGGAAGAGAGTGTTACAACACCTTTCTTCATACATCTGCCAAGCCACGGGAACCCATGGCGATGGTAATACTATTAGGATTAATGCCCTAAAAGTATGTAAAGACATTTTATTGAATTAAATAAAAGAACAATTTTATTATATTTGAATATTATAATTATTGTTTGAATTAATTATATGATAATATTAAGACAATTCCTTATTCATTCATGAGAGTATGATCTCGTATTCTTACGAGAGAATTAAGATCATATATAATGAATAAAATAGTCAGTAACATATTAATGTATTAAAGTATGGAATCTTTAATGAATGATTACTAGTATGATTTGCTAAGCATACAAGATGCAAGTGATCTAGATTCAGATTACCGATGTGGATAGACATCTTAGTAAATGTGTTGTATATAATAGAGATTATATATGACATGATTGATAAGAATTAATTATCTTTATAAACTTGCTGTTTGACATAAAAAATTTGATTCTTATCATAATAGATGATCATTTGTAGAGCAGTCTAAATCCTGAGTATTCATGAACTCCTGTTTGTGCTTATTGGATCTTTTGATTCACTCTTTAAGGTTTCTTAATATAATGAGGCTAATGAATTTTGTTTTGGAGATTCAATATCATAAATGTATGGGAACATTAATTACAATAATGGAATCCATACTTTCCTAATGGATCGAATATTGGTTCCCTTAAGGGTTCATTTTGGAACTGAATAGTTATTGAGCTCAAGTCTATAATTTGATTATAGATTACTTATTTGCTAGTGAATTAATGGTACTTAAGGATCAAGAGGTAATTAGAAGGGTAAAACAGTAATTTTGACCTGCTCTAATTAACGAACCAATAAATAGAGGACATAATTGTATTTATTGATTATATCAATGGACTATAAGAGAAAACTCTTTAAATAAAATTCTATAAATACTTTGAGTGTAATTCCATATTTATAGTTGAGTAATCATGGAATTAATAAATAAAATTATTGGATTAAAGATTTTAATTAATAATATGGTTTATTGGAGCTTCGTATTATAGGTCCATGGTCTCCAAATCACCTTTGTCCTACATTGTCAAGGGTAACGATGTCAAAAGAAAATTTGTAGAGAGAATGGCTTAATTGTAAAGGAATTAATTTTCCAGGAAAATGAAATAATTATGTGATAATTATAGGCAATTGATTAATTATGAATTAATTAATTATTTATATATATGGTTTTTATTTAAAAAAATATAGGTTAAAATTAATATTGATCTTGTTTTGATTAATATATAAAGAGAGATTAATAATTATCTTATTTAGAATACGATATTTATTTATTTATTTAAAAGTGATATTTTAAGATAATGTTAATTTTGAATTAACTCAGATTTATTTTGGGATAAATATATTGTCTTAAATATTAATTAAATAAACAAATGAGAAAAATTAGGGATAACCCTAATGGTGTGGTCGACACACAAGGAACTCCTATCCCTGGGATTTGAATTTTGAATTTAAAATAATTTGTTTATTTAATTATTTTTTAAATATGATTAAAATTAAATAATTAAATAAGGTTATAACAGATCATTTTTATTTTAATAAAATAAAGATTAATTAAATTAGTTAATTATCTTTATAAACCTAGGAAGAAGCAATATTTTTCAATAATTGTTTTTCATAGACTGTCAGACTCTCTCTAAAAAAGAAAGCAATAGTTTTTCCTAAATCTGAAAAACTATCCAATATATCTTCTCTCTATCAAACCTCTCTAGATCTCATGTGTTGAGTACATTTAGAGAGTCATAAATCAACATTTTGAATCCTACGTGCCCACACACTTCCTTGTGTGTTTGAGGATTGGTCTGGAAGATCAAGGTGTGAGCTTTCAGAAATTGGATAGAAAGATTGTTGATTTTATACAAAAAGATTTGAGGACATTTGATATGCTATAAGAGGTAATCTCTAATCTGATTTGTATGTGATTTAATATATATGTGTATGATCTTGGCTAGTATTAATAACTATGAAAAATGGCACATTCCCCGCTGTGTATCTTTGATTTGCTCTTTTAATACCAACAGTTGGTTCCAGAGCAGTCTACATATATATATATATATTAAATGCTGTGTGAGTTTCTTGTACTTGTTATATGTATGTTGATATGTATATTGAATTGATGGATATGTTTTTTTGAATGTATAGTTGAATGATGGATCATCAATTATATGGTGCTATTGGGTTAGGAATTTGAATTTCTAGATCTTTTGTAAGCCATAAAGAGCATAGGATTTTTGTAAAATTTTATTTTTGAAATATTTATTTTAAAAATCTATACACAAAGAAGAAAGAAGGATCCAAGCCAAGAACTGAGGTACAAGGTGCAAGGCCTCCATAAGTGCCATGGCCAAAGAGGTTGCTATGAAACTCATCATAAGAGAGCAAGACAAAGTGCCCTAGGTTGGAAGGTGGTCCTCGTGAATGAGAAGCCATATCTGGGTCCTCAAAAGCAGGAGGCGCCCGCGCCTAGAAGCATGAAACACATGAGCTGGTTGCTTTGACACAAGAGATGGCTCATTCTGGACCCAGTCACCATCTTCATTAGAGGAATCTGGGTCCATCATAATGGACTTTTTCTTTCGTTCTGTAATATGCTACAGCAAATCGGGATCAGAGATGTTAGAAAGACCATAGGCATTGAGATTTGCCGCAGTGAAAAGGTAGGCAACCATCTTCTCTGTAACGTCTGCATTAACCAAGGTCTCAACACAACTAAGCTACTGAGGATATATTTTGGGAGGGTCAAGGTCCCTTGAACCATCAGCTCAATTGTTAGCCCAACAACAATGATAATAATAGCCAAAAGAAAATAAGAGAGAAGAAAGAATATGATACTGACGGATCCAAAATGGGTATGTTTTAAATATTTATAAATCGCAAGTGCACGAATCGTTCATATAGAATAGTGATTGTGTAAGCAAGGATGTCGAACCCAAGGGAGTTGTCTAAAATCGAAAAGAAAACTATTTTAAACCAAAATTAACAAATTCTTACCTAGCTCCAAAGATTGATGAGAATTTGTAACAATAAAATAAAAGATAATAATAAAGATATTAAAGACAATATATATAACATAAATTAATAATAGAAATCAAGATGGTAAAAGAAGATTATTAAGGTATTAGAATCCACAAAATATAAGTTCAATAATATTTATAAGTACATTGATTCCCAAGTTATAGTGATAGTTAAAATAAATCAAACTACCATTTTCCAAATAGATTTATAATTTTAAGCACAAATTACTTCTAAAAAGATAAGATTTTTCTTCACTTCTCAAAACCTATAATTTCAAAGTATTTTTAATGTGAATCAACCTACTAAAACAACAAAAAATCAAATAACATTATTTATAAGGAAAAACATAATATTTTTGTTCTAAGCATTGAACGTGTACAATTTAATGACACATCTTACACAAAGAATACTATGTTTTTGCACTAATGAAGAACAAAGTGTAAATATTTGCTAACAATAAAAAATACATGATATTTAAGATGAAAGAAGATATTTGAAAAAGAAAAAAATCCATAAACTTTGTTGCACAAAATGGGAAATCAACATACAAAATAAACACTATCTAGTTACATATTGTTTCATCATCACCTTAATAATCTTAAAAAGATTAGAAACTCATAACTAGAATAGAAAATACAAACAAAAAAATTACAAACATAACTTAGGAAAATTTGGAGGAAAACCCCTGTTGACCCAGATTTTGGCCAACTGACACGGAGTCAAAATACGCTTGACGTGGATGAATACGTTGAAAAGAATGTGATGACGAAAATAATAAGAACACAAGATTTTATAGTGGTTCGGCCCCAGGATCTGGTAATAACCTACGTCCACTTGAATTGTTATTGAAATGAGATTCAAAGGGGTGATCAAAGAACTGGGGTTCAATGAGTTTCACTAACCTCTGAAGAAGAAAATAAAATTATTCTCGTGTAATTTCTCTCTAATCTCAAAAGATCTTTTTCGCCTCAAAGAAAAAAGGATCTCCTTCCCTGAGCCCTCTTCCTTTATTTATAAGCTCAGGGAAGATTTACATTGATTTGTTACAGATATTCTTTCCTAAATAATCGGATACTCAGGAAATCATGGGAGATAATTTCGGATTCCATCTTAACTGCCTAAGATTTCCTCCGCGTATAATGTGTGTACGACCAGTCTGGTCGTATGAAAAAACCGATCGCATGACACTGGATGTCTTCCTGGTCGATAGTCGAGCACAGATTTTGCCAGATGTCAGCCACGTGTACAAAATGTTCGCCACGTCATCCATACTTGTTTTTTGGATAACAACCCCCAAATTGTTCCTCTAAAAATACATAAAATCTAAGAATAGAAAAAGATGGAGAGAATAGAGAGATGAAAGAAGTGGTGTCCCAAAAAAGAAAAAAACCAAGTCCCCCAAATTGTGAAATGAGCCTCCTATTTATAGGAGGGGATGAGGGTTAAAAAATAAATAAAAGTAAATTATATTGAGGGTTACCAACAAGGACTAAATCAAAATAAAACATGAAATAATTAAAAATAATAAAAATGACAATTTTATAGCTTTCTTGGGAGTGAGCATGTTGAAGTTGTGGATTTGGAGAAATGGAGTGGCTCTAGGTGGCTGCTGCTGGGTACTTTTTGGCAGCAAGGCTGCTTGGAGGCGTTGGAACTGTGGAGAGGAGAAGCTGGTGTGGGCTTTGAGAAGCTGCAAGGAAGCTAAGGGCGTTGGGCAGAAGGCTGGGGAGAGCTTCTGGCATGCCTGGGCTTGGAGCAGCTGGGCCAGGCGGCTGGAAGAGCTGAAGGTAGAGCTAGGAATGGGCTGGGCTTAACATGTTGGGCTGTAGGAATTGATTTCAAAAATACCACTTTTCTTTATTCTTTTCTTCATTATTTTCAAGCATAAAAGAAAAATGCAAAAACATCCTACAACATAAATAAACATTAAATTATAATAAAGTATTTTCAAAAATAAATCATATTAAGTCCATGAAAATATTTAATTAAAACTTAATTTACTTTAGCAATAAAATCACATTTTTAATTTTTAATCTAACAATACAAATTCTAAATAATCAAACTACAATATATTATAATAAAATATCTATAAAATCACACAAAAATATATAAAATCAAAATAAACCCAATAAATTCAAAATTACTTTAAAACTTAATAAATCAATTAAAAACTCAAGAATTAAGCAACAATTAGCACATAAAAAGTGGCAAAATAACTCTATTTTGTAGAGTTATCAGATACTTACTAGGGGAAGTGTGAAAATGCTCGCGAATTGAAGGAAGGTCTTTAACAAAGAAGAAGTCCTGCTTCCATGATCAAGGATTGGAGACACCACCCTCAATCAACGGGACTTGAGCATTGGCCTTCTGCAGAAAATAAAAACCATTCGACTTGGGAGTTGGCATGAGGTTGTACTTGAAATGCACCTCCTTCGCAAAGGGAGCGTGACCCACACATTTCATAAATGCCATGTATAGGCAATGAGGTTCAGCCAGTTATTTGGCACAAACCGAAGCGGAGCAAGACCAAAGTACTTGAGTATTGGGATGAAAAAAAGATGGACAGGATTAGTGGGCATATTACATTGGAACTCGCTACTGATCTGGTAGTTTTTCATTACTTATTCTCTGACATGTGGGAAACAAGGGAGGCTACTATCAAAGGACCAGGATCCTGCTTCTCGAGTGCCACGTTTCGACGACCACTCTTCGACATATCTATAAGAACAAAAGAAAAGGGTGACGTAAATAAATGACATTTCACCTTCCATTTATGTCTCATCTACTTTTTTCCCACGAGACTTTTCCACCTAGATGTTGAAGATGGAAGCATCAAGTACGGGTGCACTATAGACAATGGTTGAGGAGAACCAGGGTCAGCATCGAAATTGCTATGAGATGCTTCCTCATTATGAGGGGGACCTAGAGGTGAAGGCTCGGGTGGAAGGTTTTCCTCCATAAACGCTAGCTCCATTTGTAAATCAAGGAGGCTCACTCTAAGGCTGGCTATGTAATCATCGGGGTTAAGGGAGAAAGCAGTCTGTTCACCCCTCAAGATAGAGTCTATCTCACTTTCAACGACCCAGACATTTTACCTAAGGTCAACTAACCGCTCTAGGTGACACATGCAATCCATCCTTAAAGTCTTGTACACGTGATATGGGTTATCTATGGATGGCTCCGAATCCAATGAGGATAACTCGATGGGTTCGACACCAAGAGGTATACTAGACGACCCATTGAATGTCATGAAACGACTTCTCGTGAAGAATACGGATGCAAACGTGTATGGAAAATATGGTGTGCTATAAGAAACAAAAGAACAAGCTTAAACCCATAGACATGTACACATAATAGGAGAACCAACTATGGGTGCAATAGTGTGCACGTGTATACCTATATACGTATTTATGGGCACTAGCTCGAAGCTCCACATGAGGGTATACCAATGCTAAAACAACACCACCCCCAAATACTACATTAAGCCTACTTAGCATAAATTCTAAAGGAAAGAATAAGGGAATACCTCAAGTATACAAGGGACCACTGTTGGAATCTCATGATCACTAGGGATGCTCACCAGCATCACTACCAAAGTATCGACGTTATCTTAATACTGTACATCACACGACTACATACATATTTATAGAAAGTTATCTTAATACTGGACATCATACAAAAGGTCTTCAACAAGAAGGCCTATTTACAGAAAGGTCAAACTCATCCTAGCCCTTGGATTCAATATTCGATTCATGGTAAAAAATGAAGCTTTACACTAACCTTGGAATCTGCAAAGTGGAATTGTAGGCTAACATTCATTCTTAATAAGTCACGAGGATCACTACATACAAAGTGTGTTTCTTCACACTTCCAAAGCAAAGAAGCACACTTACACCACATGAGCCTTGAAGACACCATATTGTGAAGTCTATCGAAGCGCCTGAAGGCCCTCTCATAGACTGGTCTCATGTCTCGCACTGAGGGTCTTGCAAGACACACCTCTCGCCTACCAAGTTGCACCTCGCAATAAGGGTCTCACGAGGCACACGCCTTGCCTAAGGGGCCTCGCCCCATGCACCTTGTCTCGCACCTCGCTCCAAGGGTCCCGCGAGGCATACGCCTCTTCTACAGGGCCTTTGCCCCACGCACCTTGTCTTGCGCCTCTTGCCAAAGTTTTCACGATGCACACACCTCGCCTATAGGCCTCGCCCCATGCACCTTGTCTCGCGAGGCACACGCCTTGCCTATGGGGCCTCGCCTTACACACCTTATCTCGCACCTCACGCCAAGGGTCTCGCAAGGCACATGCCTCGCCTAAGGGGCCTTGCCCCATGTACCTTGTCTCGCACCTCACCTACGGTGTCGCGCCATGCGCCAAGGATGTCGCACCCAAGGTCCTAAAAGGCTCCTCACATCTCGCTTTCATAGGGCCATCCCACGAGGTCCTTGCCTCCCAAGTCTCTTGGAAACATGCATCTTGCTGATGAGACCCTACTCTATTTTATAGAGTGGGTGCCACCAACAGGATATACCTCATGTTATGTATCCCAATTGAGACCATAAGCACCTATACTTAAACGAGTACAGAGACGCTCGAGGCACAAGCACGCCTAGGAAAATGATAACATTTATTAAGTACGGAGGGCATGTACAGGTTGGGAAGGCGCATGCAGGACAAAAAGGACTAGGGTACATATACAACGTCCGTACCCAACATGTAGTGGCAGTACAAGGATGGTACAAGGTGAAGCCTCCACTACCACGCTCTTGACATTCGTACTAGACAAGTGATGGTAGTACACCATAGTACAAGGCTTGCATCATTACTTGTAGGTCTCTGACATGTACTAGATTCGACCACCACTCCTCAAACACCACTATCGCTTGCACCATAATCACATGCAGCCTGCAGATACGCCATCTTTTCTCCCAAGGGACCACTATGTAGTAAGAGTCAGTAGTGCTCACCAATAAAAGGAACCTTCCTTCTCCAAGGAAGGGGGTTAGAAATTTCTGTAATTCCAGATCATTCTAAGAGAAATACACAAGTCTTCCTCCAATGTTTTTCTGCAACTTTTGGCTAAGTTTTTCTACGTTCACTTGAGTTTACAAGTTTCTTACTAAATCCTTTAAGTTTTCCAACCTAAGTTCATTGATGAGTTCTTACCGTCAACATATATATATATATACTAGGTACAAGCAACGTGCAATGAAAGTTTGCTTAGTTTTGTTTATAGATTTTATTAATTATATTTTATTAAATTTGTATGATTGTCAAATAAATAAACAATATTATATATAAAAGAATGACATAAACATATTAAAAGAAAAATTAAACAAAAATATTGTTTATGGTTTTTTTTAAAATGTATATAAATAATATGATAAACTTTTAGATCACAAATTCCCCTATTTAAGGTACAAAACATTCATGAAATTATTCAAATTCCACATTAATGAATGGAGAATAAGTTTGTTTATTCTTGATAGAAGATAAATGTTATTCTATGTCTTATGTAGTTATACAATCATAGTATTTATATACAGATGACACCTATATATAATATATTTGTAATATTTATTGTTATTCAATATGAATATATATATATATATATATATTTATATAAGTTAGATAAAATAAAAAAAATAACATGTTTTCTAAATGATAATATTTTTTAATATAAATTAAGATTATGTATTATATATTATTGTTATAATGATATTTTATAATATTTAAATTTATATTAATATAAATATTAAATATCTAGTCTTGCATTAATTATTATTATAATAATAATATTTTATAATATTTAAATTCATATTAATATAATTAGGAAAAAAATAGGATTATATATTATTATCACAATACTATTTTATAATATTTGAATTTATCTTAATATAATTATTAAATATCTACTCTTGTATAATATTTTATAACATTTAAATTTATATTAATATAATTATTAAATATGTAGTTTTATATTAAATATTATTATAATAATAATATTTTATAATATTTGAATTTATATCAATATAATTAATAAATATCTATTTTTAATTACTTTAAAGGTATATTCCATTAAATATTTAGAATATTGCATTGAAGTTCATAAAAAAATCATTAAAACAAAATGTTCATTATCTACACTTTTTATATAAATATGATAGAGAAATTTGAGAAATGATGCATTAAATGGGGTCCTATAACAAAATTATTCTAGCCTATGTGAACATAACCCTTTTATGCTAGTATTCTCATTGTTTCCTAAAATGCCCCTAACATATGAAAGACCCTTTCATTTATGATTTTGTCCTTTCTCTCTCTCTCTCTCTCTCTCTCTCACGTCTAAGCTCACCCTTACCCAAGCTCCCCCTTCTATTAATTCCAAGATCTCACTCTAAAAAATAAAGCATCCACCAAGATTGAATCTATCTCGTCGAGCTTTTGAGGTTGTGTTTTGGGGAAGATTGAATCCTATCAAGGAAAAACAACACTTTGGGTTTCAGATTTAGAGGCAAACAAATTATTGGTAAGTATATTTCATGTAAATGTACTAAATAAACTTGTTTATTTACATTTCTTTAACTATTTCAAACTGATTTGTGTCTGCATTTTGGATTTTTTTTACTGTTTCACGGTCGGATTAGAACTGATTTTTTCTGGGTTCTTTGTTTGCCTTGATGAGTTTTGATGAAACTCGACATGTCTCGATGGATTTATAACAATGGAGCCTCGATGGACCTCAACATGCCTCGATGGACCTCGACATGCCTCAATGGATGTTAGGAATGGACTCGAAGTGTCCTATAGATGACCACCTCGACTAACCTCGATGGTCCTCGACATGTAGACAAAATTTTCCATACTTGGCCACCTCGATTTGATTCAATGCATGGCCACCTCGATGAAACATGATGGTCCTCGATGGACCTTGATAGGTTGACCTCGACAGAACTCGATTAAAATCGATGGAACTCGATATTTTGCAGTTTTTTTATGTTATTAAATTTTGATTTTTTTTTGTCAATACAAATTCGACTGTTTCTATATTTGTTGCATGCAATGGTGTTTGGGAACTGGAATATAAGGATTGGATTTTCTGGGATGCTGAAAATCAAGTTCTCCCTTTGGAGAAGAGTGTGACGTACGAGCAACTGGTTGAAATTTTGTACGATGAGCTTAAAGTGGATAAATGTGTGTACGACTTGAAACTTGAGGTCCCGCACGCATGCCTCTCATAACCCTTCAAACATACTATTATGAAAAATGATAGGCATGTTCGTGCATTCATAGGCTTAGCATCAAAATCTGTTGAGAATATGATTACTCTATGCGTAACGTTAGTTAAGAAGGATTGTTTAGGAAGTGCTTCAGCCCCTCCCATCGTTAATAAAGAAGTTTGATTTGCAGAGAACATTTCTCCCCCACAAAGTGACATTGGGACATTTGTTCCAGAGACAAATCCAAACGTTATTGTCCATGATGATATCCTTGTTAGAGGGCTGCCACATGTTCCTGACATATCGGAGTACGAGCCCTATGGCTACGATCCTTGTGTCAACGACGATCCGATTGCTGATTCAGAAAAAGTTGATGGGCCTGATATTAGGGCAGATTTTCCAATGCAGAGTTCAGATGTTATGGTAGTTGAGGAGCACAGAAGAGAAGATCGACAAACACCTTGGACCAGCAGTATTCGTCCAAGTCCAGGTAGAACTGAAGATAGAATTATATGGAGTTCTCTTTTGGACTTAGGTGAAGGTCGTAGAACTTGGAGTGCTCCCATGTTTTCCAAAGAAGATACAGATGCCTCACATCGAAATCATCCTTCCTCAACTGACACATCTTTAGGAGAATTTCACCTTGGGAAGTTCTTTTAAAACAAGCTTGAATTGAAAACCAAGGCGGCCATCTTTGCGATGAAGAATAATTTTGAGTTTATGGTGAAGAAATCTGGTACTGATGTGTGGTACATAACCTAGAAGGATCCTGATTGTGGTTAGAGATTAAGGGGAAAGAAAAAAAATGTGGTTTGAAACGTTTGAGATTACGATCTTGAACGACGTACACACTCGCTCACAAGAAATCTGAGAGAAGGAGAACCGTCAAGCAGCACCATGGGTTGTGGGCCACCTAATCAAGAGGAAATTTGCTATTGATGGTACTTAGTACATGGCAAAAAACATAAGGGATGACATGAAGCACCATTTTTGGGTCGAAATGAGCTATGAGAAGGCATGGAGATGCAGAGAAAATGAATTTATGTATGTTAGAGGCACATGTAAGGACTCATACTCCAAGTTACCTAGATACCTGTGTCAGTTGGAGCAGAAGAATTCGGGTACAATTACTGATTTTGTAGCAAAAGATGGTCGTTTCTTGCATTGCTTCTTTTCCCTTGGTGTTTCTAGGAGGGGATTCCAGTATTGTCGTCCTATCATTTCTGTGGACGACACATTCTTAAATAACAAGTATGGTGGTCACATGCTCTGTGCTATTGTGTTCGATGCAAACAACCATTTGTTTCCAATTGCGTTCGAACTTGTGGATAGTTAGAACCATAACTCTTGAACTTATTTCATGAGAAAATTGAAGGAAGTCATAGGGGACATTGACAACCTAGCTTTTGTATCATATAGGCATGCAAGCATTACTCATGCTTTGGAGGTTGTGTTCCCAGATGCCTACCATGGTGCTTGTTACCACAACATTTGTATGAATGTAGTGGCAAAATTCAAAACCGACCATTGTTAAGACATCATGGGGTGTGCAGCGTACGCGTATCAAAAGATAGAATTTCACAAGTTCTTTGAAAAGATTATGGTAATTGATCCTCGCATTGCTCAATATCTTGAGGGAATTGGTTATAAAAGGTGAACTCACCCTTATTTTTCTAGAAATCGATACAATATTATGATGAGCAACTATTCATAAATCTTTAACAATAAAACCAAGGAGGCAAGGAGCTTTCCAGTTGCTACTTTTCTTGAATTCATACGATTCACTCTACAGATGTGGTTTGTTGATAGACGTGAAAAAGCAGCAAAAGCAACAAGTGTGTTAGCACCCCTGATGGAGGCAGATTTAAAACAAATGAGTGTGAAGGAAAATTTCCTAGATGTCCAAGTCCTTGGTCATCATGAATTTTGTGTGGTTGATGGTGATGGTGAGGTGAACTTGGCCACAAAATCATGCTCTTGTTGCATGTTCCAAACCATTGGGATACCGTGTGTCCATGCATTTGTTGTGGCCAGAAAAGGAGCATAATTATCTACTCATTGTGTTCCCCTTACTACAGAATCGAGTCATGGAGGGACACTTATAAGGAAACTATTTAACCTGTTGGTAATGAGGATGAATGGGTAATCCCTAATCACATCAGAGATACCATTGTCGGTGTCTGTGTTAAGAAAAATGTAGGAAGGCTGAAGAACAACCGCTATCCTTCTAGTGAGGAAAAGGTCGTCCAACAACGTAAGTGTAGCAGATGTGGTGGTAGTGGGCACAATAGGAAGTCATGTAATGCTAGGCTTTAAACATTGTCCTATCAAGGTCCATCGAGGCTGCTATGTTCATAGCTTGATTTGGCCTCATCGAGGCCTATCGAGGCTGATTTGTTCATATATTGATTTGGCCACATCGAGGCCTGTCAAGGTAGAATTGAGGCCCATCGAGGAGCTTGATTTGGCCCCATCGAGGCTTGTCGAGGCACATCGAGGCTCCTCAAGTAATTGTTTTTAGCCTTGTTGAGGAAGATTTATTTTAACATTTTGAGGGTCCTTAGATGGTGTTGTCAAAGCCCATCGAAGAAGTTTGTTTGACCTATCGATTTTTGTCGAGGCAGATAGATTTATGTGATTTTATTTGTATTTTTTAATACTAGTGAAAATTTTGATTGAAGCCTACTCGAGTTCTATCGAGGCAGATTGAGGTAGAAAATTAGTGATATTATTTTTAGTTTTATCGAGGTATGTACAAAAAAAAATGTTAACTTGTTGAACCATATACAAAACTAACCATATCCAAGTCAATATAACATGTGTACCAAGAAAAGAGAAAATAAATAGCATCACGGTGCCAATGTTTGAAAGAATAGGTCCACACACCATATGTTTGATGGCTGCAGCAAATGCATGATATGTTTGATGGAAAACATACCACAATACCCACTTTATATAATTGAATTTGTCTCAATTATAAATAAATTTTGTACAATTAAATTCAATAAACATATGTCAAAAACCACTAATTAAACAGGGGAATACCTTGTCCTAGACTGAGGCACCTCCTCAAGGCGAAGACGACAATACTGGAATGGGTTTGGTTTCTGGCAGGTTGCAACTAGAGCTCCTCATGGTCGTCAAACAAGCCAGACTTGTACAACAGCGAAGGCAAGAAGAAGCACCAAGGCTTAATGATTTCTGCCAACAAAGACTGACTTAGCACGACATGGTTGGAATCATAAATGTTAATGCGCCACAATGGAATATACACTTCAATGGAGACCCGATGTTGTGCTTATGGGATGTGCAAAGCAAAATATACTTCACTCACAACTGCCCAGGATATGATGTATTCATCTGGGTCGCCCTTCAACAATTTAAGCACGTCATCATCCCATGTATACTTCTCACCAGTCTCCTTGAAATGATTCCAACGACCTAGGCACACCTGGGGGAAGGTGGTGTTCATGATAGTAGCATCTTGCCGAAATGCGGCGTGATAAAAGTGGCGTCGATGGTGTAGCATGTGCAGAGCAACGTCAATATGTTGAAAAAACATGTAAATTTGTCGGTACCATCAATATGTTTTAGGATTGAATATAAAACATAATTGTAATTTACATATTGAATCCCAAAGACAACTCTAAATGGTGTGTAACTGCAAGAACCATGCCACACTATGGTTCCCAGTATGGAAAAATTGATCCCTCTTGTTGTCAATCTTCCCGATCAGCCACTTATGGAAACTCTTCTCTTGCAGCTGGTCACACTTCCTCAAAGGGTCCCTAACTAGTGCATGTTTACCTGATCTTGGCCTCTTCGTAGGGTCAGTGAAGGCATCAAAACACTTAGGCTTGCATTTCTTTATGATAACTTCAAGGCCAACTGCCTCCTCAGGCTATAACACTCGTACACTATAACTATCGGCATCACTGACAACAATAGATGTCTGGCATGTGGAGTGGAAGGTAGATCATCGCACTTGTAGTCACGAGGCATAATATCTGACTCTGTATCTGAGTGTGGGTGAGTGGGTTGACTCTGTTCCCTGGATCAATCAGATACCACTGAAATCAACTGTGCTAACTAATCCATGATTGTAGTCGGATTCTTAAGTAAAGTCGCCTGGCCCTGCTCAACCCTCTCGAGCCTCTGCACCAACTGTGCATAATCAGACTGGCCCTCCTCAATCCTCTAGAGCCTCTACATCAACTGCTCGTGATCAGGCTGGGCCTGTCTAGTGCCCTCCTCGACCCTCGGGACATCCTCGTAAAAAATAGAAGCTACCTTTGCAGCCTCCGCTAGCTTCTCTACCTCTTTCTCGAGCTCTACTTCCTCCATTGCAGTCTCAGCCTCCCCTACAATTGATCCCAACTCAAGGAATAACTAACCATCAACGTTTGGGAGGCTATTGCAGTAGTCTACCTCACTGGGATGTGGCTTCAACATGGAAAATACTACCAACTGCATTAACAAATAACATATGTCATAAATACTTTAATAAAGTAAGCAGTCAATAAATTAATTTGTCACATTTAAGAAGATAAAGTTGAACTTACTCGAGTCTTGCCGAACAACGGAACCAACTGAGTTATGAAAGGAAAGATATCGGTCTTCATAGACCAACTAAGCATCTTGGGAATCTGGTTCCCACTCTTTTCACCGTATTTCCTCCCAATATCTGGCATGGCCTCAAAATCCCAATACTGAAGTGAGGCCATAGAAAATGTACTTGGACTCCTTCTGTTGTTTTCCTGAACCCTCTTTCTTCTTGTCCTCGTATTGTTTCAATTGCCTATTCACGTCTTTCTGAACTCCTCTAATCAACTTCTTAAAGGAAAACTTCCCCCATGGATACTTGAAAATGTAATCAAGATCTTCAACCAGCTTCAGTAAATCACCCCATATGCTGGTTGTCTTCTTAGGGGCATACAATACCCCCTCTATCAAGTAGCATAAACCCAGCTTAAATACATCTTTTGGGTCTATCGAGGCCTTCAGAGCATCTTCCAACTAATTGAAACTAACCTTCGTCTCACCATTAAAATATTCCTGGATGATCCAATCACTTGAAAGAAAAAAAAATTAATAATACATTTTTAACCATCGAGGCCCATCGAGGCCTGTCGAGGCCTATCGAGGTAATACATGTTCAAAGCAATACTATTTTTATCGAGGCACATCGAGACCTGTCTAGGAATATCGAGGTACAATTAAATTAAATTATTTTTTTTAAAGCAATTTGGAACATCATCGAGGCCTATTGAGAAAACATCTACATTTATGTACAATTGAGTTGTATCGAGACTTGTCGAGGTCTATCGAGGCACATTCAAATTCTACACCTAAATAAGCCTATCAATACTTGTTGAGGTCTATTGAGACACTTAAAATCCTACAAATTCCCAATTTGTTCACTTTATATCGAGGTTTGTTGAGGCCCATCTAGGCCTGTCGAGGTAACCTCTACATTTATGTACAATCGAGGTGCATCGAGACTTGTCGAGGTCTGTTGAGGCACATTCAAATTCTACACACCTAAATAAGTGTATAGAGAGATCCATCAAGGTCTATCGAGTGGCTAAGCATCGAGGCATGTCAATTTCTATCGAGGTGGGTCAAAAAACTTGAAAAAAAACCAGATTTTGTTATTTCCCAGTCCCGATCTATCCTATGAACAAAAATCAACAAAAAAACCAGGCACATACACATATTACATATTAAAAAGGAAATCCCTCACCTTCGCCTTCTTCGGGGTTGTTTCCTCAAAGTTTGGTCCGTTTGTTCGACGTTCTTCTCTTTTGCCTTCTCTGATTGTTAACTCTGACGATATCCGAGCCACATATGCTTGGTCGTGGTCATGGAAGACAATGCTTCTCCGATTTGCTTGGGTTCTGATGGAATAAATTGGGTTTGAGGACTTTTTTTCCTTTGAGACCGAAAGAGTGAGAGAGAGTATAGAGAGGGAGTGTGGGAAACAAATGCCAAGGGTATTTTGGGTTCTAAGGGAAACAGTAGGACCAAAATGACATGTGTACAGTTGGTATGATATTTTCGACATAGGTCCCCATTTAATGCATAAATACCAAAATTTCTCATATAATATGTAGCGTCCCAAATTTGCTAATAAGACTTAGGGCCTTGATTAACATGCCTGGAGGGAAATAAGTGATTTATTATTTTAATATGTGAATTTTGTGAGTATGTGATTAGAAATGCATGTGTTAGGTGAATTAAATATGCATGTGGGCCCCATTTGGTTATTAGGGGCATGTTTGTAATTTTAGCTCGTTGAGGGCATAAATGCAATACTTGTGTATATTGTGAATGTCACTACGTGTGAGTGGTGATATATATTTGTGATACACGACCCGAGACAGTCCCAGAGAGCAGTTTAGCTGGAAAGTCACAACAGGGTCGAATACCCGGCTTAGGAGGAGCCTAGGGGTATTTTGGGTATATAATTTGTGTTAAGGAATTATTGACTAAGGGTTAGTGACTTATCAATAATTTAGTATGTTGGGATTAAATGAGGATTTATAGGAATACTCGAGGACTTAGCGGGATTTGGCAAATGACTGAGATGCCCTTGATGTCATTAAAGGGGTTAAGGTTAGGCTTAGGGGCAATTTAGTCTTTGTGGCTAGTGGTTATACCCTCAGAGACTTAGGAATTTACTGGAACTTAGAAAAGATAAGGCATAACTCAAGACTCTCTCTCTCCTTCGGTTCCCTCCTTCCTCTTCCTTGTGCTTGAAGACTTTGATGTATTAGAGAATTTTGGGCTTAGTTCTTAAGGAATTGAAGCTGGCTGTGGTTGGGGATTAGCTCAAGGGAAAAGTTATCAGCTGAGGTAAGGAGCCTAACACTAAATTTCTTGAGTTTTTGTTGAATTTTTGGTTAGAATTGTAAGTTGCATGTGAACTAGATTCTTGAGTTAAGTTTAGTTATGGGCTGAGTTTATATGACTGTTTTGGACTTTTTATGGAGGCTAGATGGTGTGGTAGGGAAGTCCAAGCTTAATTATGGGTTCATATATTGAGTTGAGATGATTTTAGAAGGATTGGCTTGAAGGAAATGTAGGGGAAAATGGAGGTTTTCTGGGTTTGGAGGTGCGAGCCGCGACCCAAGGTTGGGCATGCCGCGACCCGCATGTGCGTGGAGGCCTGGGGAGGTCTCTGTTCTTAAGGCGCGTTGCGGCCCGCATCTCCCAGTAAGGAGGCATTGTGCCTCTGTTTTGGGGCGCGTCGCGGCCCTTAAGGGGCTGGGCCGCGACCCTAATTCAATGTATAGGTTGTTTTGTAGGTTTTTGGCTTGGGAACCCAATTGTTAAGGCTCAGGATGGATTTTATCACCCGGATTGATAGGATTCAAGGACCCAGAGCTTAGAATTATAACCCAAAGTTATTTAATGGATTAGAATTTGATGGATGGATGTTGTTGATATGTTGTGACTAGGTTTTCAACAAGGCTCGGACTAGGGGACTGTGCTCGGGATATCGATGCTCGGAAAGCTTGGGACACAGGTAAGAAAACTGTTGTACCCGTAGAGCAGGGCGTGGCCCTATAGTTTGTATTGCAGGGCACGACCCTATGTGATTGTGTTGCAGGGCGTAGCCCTTTAAATTACGTTTGTATTTGCTTGAGTATTTGTTAAGTTTATGCTATGTGTTGCATATCTGTAAATGTACGACAATGGCCGGGAACGTTGAAGGCCGAAAACGGCAAGAGCCGGGAACGGCGTAGGCCGAGAACGGCAAGGCCGAGTACGACAAGGGGCCGGGAGCAGTGTTAAGCACGCGAAGTGCAAGTTTCCAGGGTGAGACCACTATTTGATACCTGGGATATCCTCACGGTGTAAACCGTGAAACCAGGGCCTAGTAAAGCGCCTGGGACGGCATGGCCGTTATGTGTTTAGCCTGTTGGTGGCTTTATTATACGCTGATTGATAGTTGTGCATATGTTGATTGCTTGTGTGGAGTTTTCTTACTGGGCTTCGGCTCACGGGTGCTCTATGGTGCAGGTAAGGGCAAAGGAAAGGTTGACCAACCATGAGAATGGAGAGCGTGAAGCGACGTGCACATGTTCGGCCTGCCTGGCTGCCACGACCAGGGGTATTTTTGGGAGATGTTTTGTATTAAACCTAATTTTGTCGTTTAGTCGACTTTAATCATATTTTGAGTTGTAAATATTTCTAAACAGTATTTTGGGATTCCAAATGTATAACGCTTTATAATTTCTATGAATGGTTACATTTTCAAGTTATATGACTTTTGTTACAGTTTAGCTACACTTTTAACCTAAAACATCGATTAGCGAGTTAATTGCACGTTTTAAACTCACTTGGTAACGACTCTAAGGAAGAAGGGTGTTACATAATATCTCTTCTATATAAAAAGCGTGTAGGTAACGGAAAATCTTGGTTTTAATAGTTTTTATTTATTTTTCTATTAATTTTAACAGAATATTCTTATATTTAACAAAATATTCTTATATTTAACAGTAGATTGTAAACATTACTTAAACTTACATAAAATGAAATAAATAAATAATTAAACAAATTACAATAAGGTATTTTGGAGATATCTTACAATAATAATTATTTAAAAATAACAAAACTATATATTTTATAACTTAAATAAAATTTAATTAAACGTAATATTATATTAAACATATAATATATAATCTTTTGTTGTCACTGTCAAATTAAAAAACTAGAACAAACATAAACTTAAACAAAAATAAATTAATTAAAATAAGATATTTTATGATAATTTAAATAATTAAATCATATTTATTTTAAAATAATAAATGCATACATATTATTTTTTTATCTTGTAAATTTGTGTAATAGTTTGTCTTTTATCAAGTGATTGGAGCTCTTTTTATTCATCAAATTCACCAAAGGATATTGTGAGATACATTAGAAACTAAAAATAATTGATGCATATACACCACTGTCTACACTATGACTTTTCTATTATTATTTTATTTCTATTATTAATTTATTTTTAAATATTATTGTATTTTATATATATATGTCATGTAACCATATAAATATATATATATATATATACGTTGTGTTTATATATCATATATCTAGAGATTATTGATATAAATATTTATATGTACTATAGAATTATAATTCATTCTATTATATATATATATATATATATTTAAAAATAGTAAACTAGTTTTTATTAAAATTATAGACAATGTTTACAACTTTAAAACTAAGCAAACGTGCATTGTACGTTGCTTCTAACTAGTATATATATATATTATATATAAAAAGTGTGTAAATAACAGAAACTCTTGGTTTTAACAGTTTGTATTGTTAACTTTAACATAATATTCTAAATATTTAACGGAATATACATTTGAAACTAACTAAAAATAGATATATTAATTATATTAATATAAATTCAAATATTATAAAATATGATTATCATAATAATATTTGATATAAGACTACACATATAATAATTATATTAATATAAATTCAAATTCAAATATAAAATATCATTATTATAATAATATATAATACAAGACTAAATATTTTACAATTATATTAATATACATTTAAATGTTATTGTTATCCCCATTTCCTGCAGGGGGTTTGGGCCTTTGCCCTGGCCCACGGTCAGAGGACCAGATCGGCGTATGGGCCCGGCCCAGGGTCCCTGGGTTTGAGTATTTCCCAAGGGGACTGGTCCGGACCAGGGACTCCAGACTGGGCCCATTGGAGGGGTCCGGGACGTCCCTCCAGGTTCGTCCTCAGTAAGAACGGTCCCGGCAATGGCCAGAGCGCCTGGACCGTCGCGGCCTACGCATTCCTGTCCCGGACCCTGGTGTGGTCCGGGCCTATGGTAAACGGAGCGGGCCAAAGGTAAACAGACCTGGATCATCCCCTCCCCGGGTGAAGGGCCAAGCGTCCAGGATCCTGAAGCCGCCTCATTTCGCGTGGACATTGTCCCCCACTTTTCACCTGCAGAAAGGGTCGCCTCGGGATTGCTCATTGATGTGCCAGGACTGCGCAGCCAAGTACCCTGACCGGTCTTGTCTCCTGAATCAGCCTCGTGACTCGAAGTGGTCAGAGCCAAAGCGCCGTTTTTTCGGGCGAAGCTTGTATCTCAGGTCAACCAATTGGGCCTTAGCTGGTTTGAATCTCGTGTATTGTATATCTCTTTGTATTGGGCCTCCACTAGAAAGGCCCCTTGCACTCATTTCTCTGATGGGCCCGGGTCAGATCCGGCCCAGACCCGGTATTCCCCTCAGCTTATAAATATATGCTGTAGAACAACGTAAAAGGGGGTCGGAGAAAAAGCGAGGCAGAAACTCTGTTCAGATATAACTAGAAAACTCCATTGTAAAAGCTTCTTCTAGCTCTAATATATAGACTCGTGGACTAAGGCTAGTTAATGCCCCAACCACGTAAAAACCCCGTGTCGATCTTCTACCAACATTATTATTATTACCAGCAAATATTGTTCATTAATAGAGTTGCCGAAAATCTCGGTTAACAGTTTGGTGCTTTCGTTGAGAGTTGAAGGGAGCTAGCGCCAACGTCAGGCCTTTACTACGATGGTGAACACACGACACACCACCTTCGACCCTACCGACCCAGAGCAAGGTAACGGAGACCCGCTGCCTTCTCAGCACATCCCTCAGGACCTGCCAGAGGACGTGCCTCCTCAGACGTCTCACCAAGATGAGTCGCAAGATTACGAGGGTGGGGCAGAGTACGAAGTAGAAAACGAAGAAGATTACTACGAGGAGGAGAACGAGGGGGAGTATCACGATGAAGTCGTGGATCCTGGAATCCCCCGCGACGATCAGCAGGACTCGGAGGTGACCAGACTAAGGCAGCAAATCCTGGATCAGGAAGCCAGGATGGCTGAGCAGGCGAAGGCACACCGCCGAGTGCAGGAATCTCTACGAGCCCTACAGGCGCTTATGGTCGCACAGGGCCCAGCAGCCAACCCCACAGCTGGCCCACTTCCAGAAACGCAACAACACGCTCCCCAAGAGCAAGCCGGGGGCCCCAGGGGTTCTAGTCCGATCCGTCCCCCAGAGCCTTTTCCCGACACAGCTCCGAGAGTCCCGGACAAGGAGCGACGGAAGACCCGGGAGAAGACTACCCCCGTCGAGAGAGCCGGGGCATGTTCACGGCCGTTACCTAGGAAAGAGAAGGTGCGCCCCGTCCCAGGACGAGGCCACCCAATCAATCCGTAAGGAGCACGGCCACAGAATGAGCAGCCCCAGCACGCCCCAGGGCCAAATGGGCGGGAAAGGTCTTTGCACCCGAGTGCCTCGGTCAACAAGAATCGTCGGGAACGATCTCGCCGCGAGGATCCTCACGCTCTCAGCTCAGGGGACGACACTTCTCGGGTAGATTTACGTGATGGATTGAATGCCCGGAAGGAGCGGGCCTGCAAGGAAAAAATCCTCCCTCGAGGCGGCGACCTCAGGAACGACATCAACTACAGGAGGAACGAGAGAATCCCCCTGGAGGATAGCACGGCCAAGATGCTCATGGAGAAAATGGCCGCATTAATAAAGGTCACTGATCGCCTGGTCCGCAAACAGGAAGGCGCAGACACTTACTCCGACGAAGAGGATAAAGAGCCGTGCGCGAGGCACATACTGGATGCCGTACTGCCCAAGGGGTTCAAGATGCCGAGCCTCACTGCCTATACTGGAAATACTGATCCTAGGGATCATCTGTCCCGGTACAACCGACTCATGACTGTGACTCACGTCAGCGAAGACGGCAAATGCCTCTGCTTCTCCATCACATTGGGCGGTCCCGCCGAAGTGTGGTGGAAAAGGCTTAAACCGGGATCCATCCAATCGTGGTCCGGGCTACAGTCAGCATTTCGGAAGCAGTTCGTGGCCGCCATGAGGATTGACATGCAAATCAGCGCCCTCGCCAATATTAAGCAGCTACCCGCGGGGACATTGAGAGCCTACATCCAGCGCTTTACTAAAGAAGCCTCCAAGACAAAGGTCAATGACGAACAGCGCCTGGTGGCACTGCAGTCTGGAATCTGGGCTGGATCGCCACTTTGGGACGACATGCAGCGCAGTAAAGCCGCCACGTTGGAAGAATTCATCAAGAGGGCCCAAGGATTCATCAACTGAGAGGAGGCTCAGATCCAGGCCTTCGGATGGCCCCCAACTCCTCACCCCATCCCTCCGACGATCCCTCAGACGATTCCGGGAGGTGCGGGGCAGTTCCCTGCGCAGTCCTATGCCACGCCCCCCATAGTCCCGGGGACGGCCGTCACGCCCGGTGTCAGTTACACCCCTACAGTATACGGCCTTGCCGCTTCGGGGTATGCCCCGGCCTAATCAACGCACTTCTCCGGTTATGGCGTCGCGCCGGCAGGCCACAGTATGACTCCCGTCGTAGCCCAGCAATCGCAGACGGGAGTAACCGAGGCAAGCGTGAATCCCTCCCGGGGGAAGCGATCGGGCAAAAACCAGAATCGGCCTGAGCTGGCCAAAAAGGGGAAGAGGGGCTATGAGCCCCAATATTCGGAATACACCAACTTGGTGGACACCCAGGAAAACATCTACCTGGAGACCAAAAGAGCGGTCCACTACCGGAAACCTAGCCCCATGTTTAAGGGGGGAAGGAATCCGAGAGACACCAGCAAACGGTACGCCTATCACAAAGACGTGGGCCACACCACCGACGAGTGTCGACAGCTCAAAGACGAGATTGAAAACCTCATCAAGCTCAGGCACCTCCACCAGTGGGTAAGAATGCCCGTGGGTGTCCCGGGCATGTCAGCAACCCCCGGGCAATCCACGGCTCCGGTAACGACTCGTGCATACCCGCCCCAGGGAGGGTATGCACAGGGACCTCCAGCGCCGGCCCCTCAGGGGATCATCGCCGCACCGACTCCCGGCCTTGGAATGCCCTATTCTTCCGGGGCAGCACCCCCTCGAGTGGACGGGCATGTGGCGACCATATCGGGCGGACCCCACCTAGGAGGACCTTCGAAGAATGATCAAAAGTGCTATCTGAGTGAGCTGGACCACGACCAAGAAGTTTACGCCCTTGTCCAGGCCCTGGCTCAGCGCCCTAGACTGATGAACCTCCCCATCACGTTCACAGAGGACGACGCCCGCAACGTCCATTTTTAGCACCACGACCCGCTGGTTATAGATGCTCAAATTGCCAACAAGTTGGTATCCCGCGTGTTGGTGGATGACGGTAGCTCCGTCAACTTGTTGTTCAAACCTGCCTTTGCCGCCATTGGCCTAACGGAGGTGAATCTGGCGTCCTGCCCAACCCAAATCTACAGCTTCAATGGAGATGCGCTTCTCCCCATGGGAAAGGTCCAGCTGCCGGTGACGTTGGGGGATGAATTGCAGCACTCGTTCAAATTCTGCACCTTTGTTGTGGTGGATTGCCCAACCGCGTACAACGTCATCTTTGGCCGGCCCGCACTGGCCGAGTTCGGGGCCATCACCTCCATCCGCCATCTTTGCATGAAGTTCCCGTGTGGCAACGGAGGAATAGGGACTGTCCGGGGAGACCAAAAAAGCGCTCGGAAGTGTTACCATGTCTCTGCCCGTCCCATATATATGGTCCGGGAGGAGCCTGTCGAGCCGGCCCTCTTTCCGGACGAGCAAGAAGTCCAGGAAGGGGATGATCTGGACCCGCGAATAGGAGACGATCGCATCCTGGAGCCAATGGATGAAATAGAAGAGGTATGCATCAGCGAAACCGACCCGGCCAGGATCATCCAAGTGGGAAAGAGCCTGCCAGCGGACATTCGGGCCGCCATTATCGCCCGAGTCTAGGAAAACCAGGATCTTCTGGCCTGGTCCCACTCCGATATGACTGGGATCGACCGCAATATAATCTGCCACGCGTTAAGTATTGACCCAAACGCGACCCCGGTCCGCCAGAAGCGCAGGCCCTTGGGGACGAAAAGGGCCAAGGCCCTCAAGCTGGAGGTGGAGAAGTTGTCTTCCATCAACTTCATCCGCGAAGCGGTATATCCCGTGTGGCTGGACAATCCGGTCTTGGTGCCGAAACCGAACGAGACCTGGAGGACTTGCATTGACTTCACAGATCTCAACAAAGCGTGTCCGAAGGACTGTTTCCCACTCCCCCGAATCGACCAAATGGTGGATGCTACATCTGGTTACGAGATCTTGAGTTTCATGGACGCTTACTCCGGCTACAACCAGATCTCCATGCACGTGGAGGATCAGGAGCATACCAGCTTCCAAACCGACAAGGGCATCTATTGCTATATAGTCATGCCTTTCGGACTCAAAAATGCCGGAGCAACTTACCAGAGGCTCGTCAATCGAATGTTTCGGGCCCAGCTGGGGCGAAACATGGAAGTATACATCGACGATATGTTGGTCAAGTCCAAGATGTCGAGGGACCACTCAGACGATTTGGCGGAGGCTTTCGCAGTTATCCGAAAGTACGGGATGAAGCTGAACCCTAAGAAGTGCACCTTCGGCGTAGCTTCCAGGAAGTTCCTAGGCTTCATAGTAAGCTTCCGAGGAATCGAAGCCAACCCAGAGAAGATCAAGGCACTGATCGACATGGCCTCTCCCGAGAAGCACAAGGACGTCCAAAGCCTGACAGGACGAGTGGCCGCCCTGAGCCGTTTCGTTTCTAAGGCCACGGACAAGTGCGTCCCTTTTTTCAACGTCCTTCGAGGAAGCCAACTGTTCAAGTGGTCACTCGAATGCGAAGAGGCCTTCCAGAAGCTAAAAGAACACCTGGCCAAAGCCCCCATCCTGGCGAAGCCAGTCGAAGGGGAGCCTTTGTATCTGTACCTGGCCATGACCGAGCACGCCATCAGCACCGCGTTGGTACGAGAGGAGGAAAGGACACAACTCCCGGTATACTATGTGAGCAAGCGGTTACTAGACGCCGAGTCTCGATACCCATTGATCGAAAAGCTGACCTTCTGCCTACTGATGGCTTCCCGGAAGCTTCGACCTTACTTCCAGGCTCATGCCATAAAGGTCTTAACCAACCATCCCCTGCGGCAGGTATTGCAGAAACCTGAGTCGTCGGGGAGACTCCTGAAGTGGGCAATGGAGCTGAGCCAATTTGATATATCTTACGTGCCCCGGGTGTCCATCAAGGGACAGGCCCTGGCCGATTTCATCGTCGAATGTTCCGGGATCCCCCCAGAAGAGAGTATCCCTGCAGCCCCCGAGGCGCCCGTTTGGAAAATCTTCGTGGACGGAGCCTCGAACGAGAATGGGGCCGGCGCCGGGATCATCTTGGTGTCGCCGCAGGGGCACCAGCTACAAAATGCCCTCCGTTTCCAGTTCAAAGTATCGAACAACGAGGCAGAGCATGAAGCTGTCCTGGCCGGCCTGCGTCTGGCCCGGGAGGTAGGGGCAGCGAACCTCGAACTTTACAGCGATTCTCAGCTAGTAGTCAGGAAAATCTCGGGAGAGTATCAGACCAAGGGAGAAAGAATGGCGGCATACGTGACTCAAACGAGGGAGATGCTCCAGACGTTCGCAGCGCATTCCATTCGCCAGATCCCCCGGGAAAAGAATATTTTCGCGGATACATTAGCGAAGCTAGCAACCGACGCAGAGGCCGAACTGGCCGGACTGGTTCCCGTCAACCATCTCCCCATCTCGAGCATCAGGGCTCCCACCGTCCATACCGTCGACCACTCCACTTCCTGGATGGGGCCGCTAATCCGGTACCTGTCTACCGGCGAAGTTCCGAACGATCGAGCCGCGACCATGAAGCTTCTGTACCAGGCCCACCGGTACGCCATGATGGACGAAAAACTCTATCGCCGGGGACTGTCTATGCCTTATCTCAGGTGCGTGTCCGGGACTGAGCTGGGCGCCATCATGCATGAGGTCCACGAAGGCTTTTGCGGAGATCACACGACCGGGCCCAGTTTGTCCAAGAAGATTCTGCGCCAAGGATACTTCTGGCCCACCATGAAGAAAGACTGCATCGACTACGTCCGCAAGTGCAAGCAGTGCCAGAGGTACGCGAAGATCCCTCAGGCCCCCTCGACAGAGATAACCTTGATGAACAGTCCCTGGCCCTTCGCAGTGTGGGGGATCGATCTTGTGGGATCTCTCCCGACTGGGAAGGGAGGGGTAAAGTATGCCATTGTGGCTGTAGACTATTTCACGAAATGGGTCGAGGCGGAGCCCATGAACGCGATCACGTCCAAGAAGGCCTTAGATTTCGTCGTCAACAGCATAGTGTGTCGATATGGCCTCCCCTACAAAATTGTGTCCGACAACGGGAAGCAGTTTGACAGCTTCCACTTCACAGATTTTTGCGAAAGGCACGGTATAGTGAAGAGTTTCTCGGCAGTCGCCAGACCACAGGCGAACGGGTAGGCCGAAGCCGTGAACAAAATCCTAAAAGGGACGCTGAAGAAAAAGCTCTAGGCCTGTAAGAGCAAATGGCCCGAGGAACTCCCCCGCGTATTGTGGGCCTACCGGAAAACCGAAAGGACGTCAACCGGGCACACCCCCTACTCATTGGTTTATGGATGCGAAGCCGTCATCCCAATTGAAACGACCGTCTCGTCCCATCGACGCGACACATATGATCCCACCCAGAACCACGCCTTACTCCAGGAATCGCTGGATCTTATCGAGGAGATCCGGGAAGAGTCGCAAGTGCAGTTGAAGATGTACCAGGGCAAGATCGCGCGGCATTTCAACTCCAGAGTCAAAAGCCGTAAGTTTGAAACCGGCGATCTAGTCCTGCGGAGGGTCTTCCCTGCCACTCAAGATCTGGGAGTAGGGGTTCTGGGCCCTAATTGGGAAGGGCCATATGAGATCCAGCACGAGGTCTGCTCCAGAACGTACCGCTTGAAGCGGCTCGATGGTTCCGAAGTTCCGCGAGCCTGGAACGCGGAGCATCTCCGTAAATACTACCAGTAGTCCTAGAACTCGTCCCAGTTTAGTGTTTACGTTGTAAGCAATGTACGCCTCAGGGCTAATTCCCTTTTGAACAATGAAAACGACGTGTGTAAAACGTCGTAAAGGGCTATTGTCACCATGAAAATGTACTCCTCAGGGCGAACTCCTTTCGAATTTCTTCCTCAAGTGACCTCAGACCCGTCTGCGCTCACTTGCGGGGGGTGTCATCCCAGGCACAAGCGAAATACGAGGACCGAGCCCAAGGCCAGTCGCACCCCAGACGAACGATGTCCGGGGGTATATTAAAAAAGGGACCAAGCCCAAGGCTCGTCCCACCCCAGAGGAAACGATGTCCGGGGATATTAAAAAAGGGACCAAGCCCAAGGCTCGTCCCGCCCCGGACCAAACGACATTCGGGGATATTAAGAAAGGGGACCAAGCCCAGGGCTCGTCCCGCCCCGGACGAAACGACGTCCGGGGATATTAAAAAAGGGACCAAGCCCAAGGCTCGTCTCGCCCCAGACGAAACGACGTCCGAGGATATTAAAAAAGGGGAACAAGCCCAAGGCTCGTCCCGCCCCAGACGAAACGACGTCCGGGGATATTAAAAAAGAGGACCGAGCCCAAGGCCGGTCCCACCCCGGACAAACGATGTCCGGGGGTATATTAAAAAAAAAAGGGGGACCAAGCCCAAGGCTCGTGCCGCCCCGGACGAAATGACGTCCGGGGATATTAACAAAGGGACCAAGCCCAGGGCTCGTCCCGCTCCGGACGAAACGACATCCGGGGATATTAAAAAAGGGACCGAGCCCAAGGCTCGTCCCGCCTCGGATGAAACGACGTCCGGGGATATTAAAAAAGGGACCAAGCCCAAGGCTCGTCCCGCCCCGGACAAAACGACGTCCGGGGATATTAAAAAAGAGGACCGAGCCCAAGGCTGGTCCCACCCCGGACGAACGATGTTCGGGGGTATATAAAAAAAAGGGGGACCAAGCCCAGGGCTCGTCTCGCCCCGGACGAAACGACGTCCGGGGATATTAAAAAAGGGGACCAAGCCCAAGGCTCGTCCTGCCCCGGACGAAACGGCGTCCGAGGATATTAAAAAAGAGGACCAAGCCCAAGGTCGGTCCCACCCCGGACGAATGATGTCCGGGGGTATATTAAAAAAAAAGGGGGACCAAGCCCAAGGCTCGTCCCGCCCCGGACGAAACGACGTCCGGGGATATTAAAAAAGGGACCGAGCCCAAGGCTCGTCCCGCCCCGAACGTAACAACGTCCGGGGATATTAAAAAAGGGATCGAGCCCAAGGCTCGTCCCGCCCCGGACGAAACGATGTCCGGGGATATTAAAAAAGGGACCAAGCCCAAGGCTCGACCAAGCCCAGGGCTCGTCCCGCCCCGGACGAAACGATGTCCGGGGATATTAGAAAAGGGACCAAGCCCAAGGCTCGACCAAGCCCAGGGCTCGTCCCGCCCCAGACGAAACGATGTCCGGGGATATTAAAAAAGGGACCAAGCCCAAGGCTCGTCCCACCCCGGACGAAACGGCGTCCGGGGATATTAAAAAAGAGGGCTGAGCCCAAGGCCGGTTCCACCCGGATGTTGTCCAGGGATATAAAGATATCCGGTTTGCCCCGGGATAAGGCCGGGGCCTAAAACTGAAAAGGAGGACGAAATGCCCAGTTGAGCCAAGCCCCGGGAGCCCTGGACCGAGCGCCAAGGCTAAACCCCTGCAATCAGTTAGTCGCAGCAACAAATCGAAATCTCTACTGGACAGTGGAAGGAAGCTTTCTTAAAAAACCAAAGAAAGTAGCAAGGTTTTTAGTTTAATTACAAGCCAAACAGTAACAAAAGTACAAGGCCAGGACACAGGCCTACAACGCATCTGCCCGGAGGTCCGCATCCTCCCTCTCCTTGGCCTCATATTCGGCACGCTTCGATTGTGAATCAGGGAAGACGAGGAGGTTCATGTTCTTATTCTTGCACCAGGCCATATAGATGGCCTCGTCGAAGGTAACATCCACTAAGTTATCGGCCTCCTCCTTCTCCTGAAGCAGGGAGTCGCCCAGTTCGCAGACTCGGGCTTTCAGGGCCAGGATCTCCTCCTTGTCTAGGGCGGACTGTACCGCGGCCGTCTCCAAGAGCGTCGCCCTTTCATCGGTGACTTTTGTCTTCCGGGACAGCTCCTCTTCCAGCCCAACCTTGGCGCGGCCAATCTCCTCATGCTCCGCCTTCAGGCGGGCCACTTCTTCCTGGAGATGGGCCGTTTCCCGGCTGAGGGTCTCCTTGACGGCCTCCCTCTGGTTCACGGCCGCCTCCAACTCCAGCTTGGCCGTCTCCATCTTTATGGAAAGCTCAGCTACTAGATCGGCACTCCTCTGGGACAGTAAATCAACCTGCAGCAAAGAAAAGTTAGAAAATAAAACCACCAACAAATGACGGAAGGAATATAAGTGAGGTGAACATTACCGCGGTGGCCTTGTGGCGGAGAGCCTGAGAGATGAACAGCACGTCCGGGTTGGCTATCGTGGCGTACCTCTTCAGCTGAAGGTTGGACATAGTGCTCCCAACTTGATCCAGCAAATCAGCAGCCATGGGGGCGATGTCCTGGCCCAGCTTGGGGCGAAAGCCCGCCTCGGCAGCTAGCCGGTCCACGATCGGCTGGGGAGCGCTGAACTCGGCAGGACGGTCCGAGAACTCGACCTGACGACGGGTTGTCAGGGCCTTGTAAGCGTCGTCCCTCCAGCACCGACCGTTTTCCCAGGTCCGGTTGATTAGCCGGGACTGTTCGTTCCGCAGGGCGGACTCCCCCTCCTCGAGAAGAGTTGGGCGGAGGGGAAGGACAGGAGGAGCAGGGATCTCCTTCGCAGTTAGCCGACTCTCCCCATGCGACTCCTCAGCTGTTTCCAACCGTGTCGTCCGGGGCCTCTTCCCGAGGTTGCCTTCCTCGGCGTTGACTTCCGGGCCCCTCTTTCCTGAGCTCCGGCTGACGGCTTCGCCCGCTTCCAAATCAATCACCGGGGGCTGGTCCGAAGAGATGTCTGCGGCCGGCTCCATGGCCTGGAAGGGAACCACGGCCAGAGCCTCGCCTGGACAGGGCACTATCCCGGGTGTTTCACTGGTGGGGAGGGGCTCCGTGCCCGCCACAACGTTTGACCTCCTGGCCGCCTTCTTGGGCGACCGCTCCTTGATGAGTCTCCTCATCTCGCTGGCCGGGTTAGACATGTCGGAATCCTCTGCAAAAGTACAGGAGAAAGGAGTTAGGACGATAAGCGAAACATATGAAAATACACAATAAAAAGCGGCCTCAGTTCCCTTAAAGCAAACGCGTGGATCCGATCTCCTGCGTCGTCCGGGGTCAGGAACCCCCCGTACTGGAGGAACCCGGACAGGAACATTAGGACCTCTGATCCCACAGGGATAAGAGATGAAGGCCTCATCTCCCCGTCAGCCCCAAACGCGGGGCCCGACGGTCCTAGCCTATCCCTAGCTAAGTCCCCGATTTGGGGAGCGTAAGTTAAGATTAGTGGGGAGTTACCTCGCCCCGATACGCTAGCCTCGGGTGTCCTGGCGTTTGGTAGGGCGTCTTCGAAAAGCTCCTCCAGCTCTTCCGAGGTGGCCGCTTCCACCGGAAGCTGGTTCTTCTTACGCTGGGCTACGGTGGTCCGCACCGCTCTCACTACCTCGGCGATGTGGTCGAGGGCCAACTGTTCCCGGACATCAGTGTCCTTCTCGCAGGGAATGCCCCGGAGGCTCGGAACAACAATGGTCTGGGTGGCCGCGAGCAACCCTACTAGCTGGAGGTTGGCATCATTAACATAGCCCCCAACGTCCAGCTCCTCCGCGGTCAGCTTGGCATAGAACCTCCTCCTTTCCAGGAGGAACTCGGTAAGGGGGGTTTGAATGAAGGGACCTGCGACCCGGAAGATACGATAAGAGGTGGAAGCAAAAAATGAATAAAAGAGAGGGTCCGGAGGAATACTTACCCACTCGCTGGAAGTCCAGCAACAGTGTGGGGTTCTTGTCAATAAGGAACCCGAATGTCATGAACCAGTAATGCCTGACATCCGGAGGGTGCCTCTAGGTGCTGGTAGGAGCAGAATAGCCGCTCCGCGGCTGCAACCTGTAGAAGCCATCCAAGCTCTTGTTTTTGACGTTGACCTGCGGCACCAACTTGTAGAAATACAAGACTTCCGCAGGAGTAGGCTCCGCGATCTCCTTCGCGACACAGAACACCTTCCACCCAGAAAGCAGGCGGTACGCTTGCGGCAACAGTTGGAACGGTGCGATCCCCACATACATTAGAAACCGCACGAAATAGTCATGAAGCGGGAGCGTAGCTCCCGCGCTGATATGGCCGGCGCTCCAGGCCCCGAATCCATCCACCGACGTGTGCGCCCGTTCCTCCAGCCTGGCCATGCGATTGTGGAAGAGGCCCGGAGTTGATTCGATGCCCAGTCGCGTCTCCAGGAGCAGCATCATCCGGTAGTTTCGGAACGAGTTGGCCGTTACGTCCATTTCCCACCTGTTGCCTGTGGGCGTCTTGGTTCCGGGAACGACTACAGGGGCCCTATTGACCTCTTCTTCAGGGTGGAGTGTAACGCTCGTGGCCATAACTGACGATTTGGGAACAAAGAAAGAAAGACCAAGCAGTCAGTACCTAAACCCAAAAAATTCGGTCAAGGTACAGGGAGTCTCCTAAGGACTGCTTGGAGTCTCGTCGGATCAGGCCCGGGACCCCGAAAAGCCCCGGGACCTTGATCGGGAGAGAGGGCTACTAAGGTCTACCCCTTGTCCGGGAAGCATCCGAGTACGGTGCAACCCAACCCAGGCAGCCTTCCTAGCGAATCCTAAAGCACCGAGCCTAGACGCATACATCTAGAGAACATAAGTTCACAAAGTTGGTAACTGAGGTAAAAAAGACTTACTGTGTGGTGTCGACCGTTGATGCTGGTGGTTGCCCGACCGTAAGGATGGCAGAACCTCGTTCTTGAAGTAGCACAGCCGGTGTAGTAGTTCGTCGACGGGACAAACCCGAGAAGCGCCGTCAGGTTGAAGAGCGAAGGTCGAGACTCTGGGAAACAGGCAGCGGCGCAGAACCAGCAGGCGGCGGAGTATTTCGTCGGCGAGGTCAGACATGCAAAGCTTCAACAAGCGTTCGGGTTTTTCTTAACCTGGTTCGAAGATGGAAAAGTGCCGAATGTTGTTCTCTGGGGGTATTTATACCAGCCCCTAAATTCTGGCCCACGATCCAACGGTCAGGTGCCTCTTCATCTGACGATCAAGGATCGCGCATGGGGCGTTTATGAGTCCTTGTGGTCTGGATCCTCGACGTCTCAAATCCGACGGCCTAGGAGTGGCGGATGCCAAAAGACGCCCCATCCTACGGTCCACCTCGTTCCAGGGACATTAATGATGAATCCCCCCGTGCTGATGTGACGCCTCGTGACATGCACTGACACCCTAGTCTAGGCCTAGCGGCCCTTGGGAGGCCTAGGTGACTCTTCAAGGCCCTTGCAGCAATCACATGGCGACACGTGTGTCGTTTTCTTAAAGCAGGCCAAAGGTAAACGTCACCGGGTCACGGTAAACGATCCGGGCTAAGCAACCTGCCAATGCCACGGCCTTTCGGCCGAGCCTCCTAGCTCGGGCAGGAACTGGGGAGACGACTTGGCGAGCGCCGCAAGGGTGATGCAACCCTCCTCCCGGCAAGCCCGGGTGAAGGCTTGGGGGGTAAATGTTATCCCCATTTCCTGCAGGGGGTTTGGGCCTTTGCCCTGGCCCACGGTCAGAGGACCAGATCGGCGTATGGGCCCGGCCCAGGGTCCCTGGGTTTGAGTATTGCCCAAGGGGACTGGTCCGGACCAGGGACTCCAGACTGGGCCCATTGGAGGGGTCCGGGACGTCCCTCCGGGTTCGTCCTCAGCAAGAACGGTCCCGGCAATGGCCAGAGCGCCTGGACCGTCGCGGCCTACGCATTCCTGTCCCGGACCCTAGTGTGGTCCGAACCTATGGTAAACGGAGCGGGCCAAAGGTAAACAGACCTGGATCATCCCCTCCCTGGGTGAAGGGCCAAGCGTCCAGGATCCTGAAGCCGCCTCATTTCGCGTGGGCATTGTCCCCCACTTTTCACCTGCAGAAAGGGTCGCCTCGGGATTGCTCACTGATGTGTCAGGACTGCGCAGCCAAGTACCCTGACCGGTCTTGTCTCCTGAATCAGCCTCGTGACTCGAAGTGGTCAGAGCCAAAGCGCCATTTTGTCGGGCGAAGCTTGTATCTCAGGTCAACCAATTGGGCCTTAGCTGGTTTGAATCTCGTGTATTGTATATCTCTTTGTATTTGGCCTCCACTAGAAAGGCCCCTTGCACTCATTTCTCTGATGGGCCCGGGTCGGATCCGGCCCAGACCCGGTATTCCCCTCAGCTTATAAATATATGCTGTAGAACAACGTAAATGGGGGTCGGAGAAAAAGGGAGGCAGAAACTCTGTTCAGATATAACTAGAAAACTCTATTGTAAAAGCTTCTTCTAGCTCTAATATATAGACTCGTGGACTAAGGCTAGTTAACGCCCCAACCACGTAAAAACCCCGTGTCGATCTTCTACCCACATTATTATTATTACCAGCAAATATTGTTCATTAATAGAGTTGCCGAAAATCTCGGTTAACAGTTATAAAATATTATTATGATAATATTATACAATCTTAATTTTTTTTATTAATTATATTAATAAGAATTTGAACATTATAAATATTATTATTATAATAATATTTAATACAAAATTAGACATTTAATACTTATATTAATATAAATTTAAATATCATAATATATCATTATAATAATATATAATAAATAATTTTTATTAAAAAAAATATCATTTATGTTTAAAAACGTTATCATATTATATATATAATTAAAAAAATCATAAACAATGTTTTGATTTAATTTTTGATTTAATTTGTTTATGTTATTCTTTTATATATAATATTGTTTATTTATTTGAAATTTATATCACAATTATATAAATATATATTTATGTCAATATTGTGTTTAGATGTCATATATGTAGAAATTATTGATATAAATATTTATATATACTATAAAACTCTAATTCATTCTATTATATATATTTCTTTAAAAAAAAAAACAGTGAACTAGTTTTGTCCTAATTTTTTTTAAATATATTTATGTCATACATTATATTAAACATCTTTTATTTGTATTTATGATATTATTTATTTATTTACAATTTATATATATGTTAATTGAAAAAAATATAATAAAAATAAATACATTTTAGAATAAGCATGTTTACAACTTTAAAACTAAGCAAACGTGTATTGCATATTACTTCTCCCTAGAATGTATATATATAAAAAAAAAAACTACAATGGGAGACACTTACATTAATTATTACAAAAAAAAAATTATCACAGTATTGAAACATTTTTTTTTATAATTACTTATTATAATATAATATCTAATATATTTTAAAAATAATTACAATCACTATATTAAAATTGACATGTATATTTATTGGGATTATAGCCAAACATTTGTCTCATCATACTAATGACAATGTCATCATCAGAGTATGGCCTTACCAATACACTTCCTAATCTATATATATATAAATATATAAAGGGCATTTATTTAATCCCTCACTTCAAATTGAAGGACCAAATCCCTCATTTGATGTCAACCGTTGGATTCTCTTTTAATCATAATGGATGGTTGGATGATCATTTACTGTTCAAAAGTTGGTAAAATACCCAACTGACCCATAGCAACCTAATACTTGTTAGCTTTTTTATTTTGGATATTTTCACTCATATAAATTTTTTTAATACAGTTTTATATTATTAATACAACTATTTATGAGATTATTATTAAAAAATATGAATTTAATTTAATTTATCATTACAGAATTTTATTAACTAAAATTTGTAGTTAAATTAGAAAATTAATCTTAATGAAAATTGACTAACAAAATTTCTAATAAATGAAAATCGTTTTGAAATTTTGATCAATCAATCACATGTTTTGTAAAAAAATTAACACACAATGCAATCAATCATATTTTAATAAACAGGCTTTCACATATTAAATTAAGATTTTTAATTCATAATCACACTTTTATAAACACAATTTTATACTCGCGAACCAATCATGTCCTAAATAAGTTTAGCTCATTTGTCATTTTTTTTCTTTGGGTGGAGGGCAAGTAATTTGTTATTTTATTAATCTTATTTGCTTTACTGATTAATTTTAAAATCTATTAAATTATATACATATATAATGGTAATAATTAAAAATAATAAAACTAGTTTAAATGGTTTTAAATTTATAAATATTTAATTTTACAAATAAAAAATATTAATGATAATCATTTTCTCATTTATTAATTTTTATGTTAAAAAAACATATAATTAATTTTATTGTTAAATACATTAATAAAAATAATTGATGTTAAACATTCTATCATCTACAATAACTGATACTAAACATTCTACCCTCTACAATTTTTTTATTTTATAAAAAGAACACTTAAAATAATTAAAATACACAATTTATATGGCTCTACACTATATTATATTTTACAACCTAATTAATGGTAATTCAATCTTCTCAAAATTAAAAAATAAAACTGACAAAAAAAACTTGTCCAAAAAAAAAAATTAATACAAAACTCATACACAAAACAATCATAATATATATCAATTTTTATTACATTTTTCTTGTTTTGCGTTATGCAAACACAAGATTTAAATTACATAGCCCTAGACATATGTTTACGTAACTACTATTGTAAATATATCAAACTTCATAATAGATTTACCATACAACCCTCAACAAAACATATTTTTGGACATAAAATTACACATATGCCCTCACATTTTAAAGCTACATCAAAGACTTTTAGTCAACCGGTTTCCATGACTGATTACAGCCTGTTACCAAAGTATTGCTCCATCTCTCTAAATATGACACATGGCCTGAAGCTAGGGCCCACCTCTAAAGGACTAAACCCTGTGAGGGATGTTAGAATTTGCCATATATAAATATAAAGGAGAGTACCAAATAGATAATGTGCACTAGAGAGATAATGTTGCACTCTAAAACTCTTCAAAATACTCTATTTATGTTCTCATTTAATGTAATTTTTTTATTCATTTTATAGATTATAATAATAATAAATGTAATTTTTAAAATTTCAATGAGATATTTATAAGATATTATTATTTAAATTTAGACAAATATCTCTTTGTAAATTTATATATATTCTAAACATTCTTTATTAATCTCATATTTTCCTATGCTCTATTGTTTTTTCTTCTCTTTTTCTCTCTAAATTCTTTCAATTTCAATTTTCAATGAATTCCAATTCATATTACCAAATTTGATTGATTTACATGTTAATGATAACACAATCCTCTCGGGTATTTATTCAATTATTAATGTTTATTAATCTTTAAAGTTTTTATTTTAAATTATTGATCTTGATATTCTAATATCTTCATCTTATTTTTCTATCTTGTTTTAGATGTTATCGGTTGTTTATGTTGTGTGGGTGATATTGAAATTGTTGGAGGTGGTTGAGAAAAAAGAGATATCACAGTTTTAACAAATTAATAAGTATAAGTTAATCAATAAATCTTCAAATAGATTCTGTAGTATTATTAATTAAAATATTTTCCACCATCTCCAATGGTGTGGAAGCTATTGCGAGTTCTAATATTATTTAATTACTATTATTTAAAATGAATAAAAAATAGAAAAAATAATAAAATTGATATAGTCATCTTAGTTTTTATTTGCTTATTTGTGGTTAATTAATTTACTATTATTATTTTAAATTTAAATAAGATATTGATTTTTTAATTCATAATAATATGTTCATATCTATTTTTGTAGACTTTTTTTTTTTTTTAAAATTAAAGATATTTTATAAAAAAAATATATTTTCGTATATGAGTATAAATTTAAATTTAAATAACTATTTTTTAAATTAATTAAATATTATTCTCAATGGATATTATTAAATATATTATTATTATATGTGAAGTTTTTGTACAATTTAAATTAAATCTTATAATTATGATACAAAAGCCTATAATCTCTCGCAATAATCATTCCTTTTTTTCGAAAGAGATACGAGTACATATAATGGAAAAAATCTAAATTCACCATCCCATCAAATATGCTGCTACATAGAAAATTTAATAAATGTATATGTATTGTAATATCTTTTAGTAGCAATAGTATATAATAACTTATCACACCTATCATAAAAGGTAAACAATAATCATGTCTAGAAATCCAATTCATCAAATCTAAATAGAGTAAACGGTCTCTATGCATAAATGAACTCAATAATAGGAATAAAAAAACCCTTAAAACTTGACTTTATAGAATTAAGCTACTCAAGTTCCATTTGTTCATAAGCTTAAATAATCAACAAATCAAAATCAGGGATACTGCCATTGCCTTAACAATAATGTGATAAGCTAATTGAAGCAATTTTTTTTTGGCAAAAACATATATAATACTTATAAAGTTTGTCGTTAGATATATTTTAAATGACGATGTCAAAATTGAAAAATGTCACACATTTTTTTAAAAATAAAATGAGAATTAAAGTCAAAATCTCTAATCTATTTCTAATTTTTCTACATTTTTATTTTATTTTATTTATGATTATTAAATAATTAAAAAATAAAATATCTAAAATCATCAATAACAGCAATGCCTCTTCCGTAACTCTTTTTTTAATATTTATTAATAATTAATTTTCTAATAAATATTATAATAAATCAACCATATATAAATTCACATTTATCTTGAAGATTTTCCAATTCATGATAATCTTTTTATTATTTCATATTTCAAATTCAAAATTTAAAATATCTTAATTTATTTATAAATAACTAATTTTTTAATAATTATATATAATTGACATTTATTTCAAAAAAATTCATCTGTATTTATTTTTTTATTGTTTTGATATTTCAAATTTAAAATAAAAATATTTTTATTAATATTTAAATAAAATATTTAGAAATAACTATTTTTTTATAATAATTATAATAATAAATGAATCATATATAAATTGACATTTATCTTCAAGATTTATTGTTTTGATATTTCAAATTTAAAACCAAAATATATTAACAATTAAAAATATCAACATGTATACACGTGATATTAATTTGATTAAGAATACTGTTATCCCCGTTTTCTTCTAGGCGCCCGGGTCCACGCTTCAAGCCCTCAGGCCGCCCGAATGAGTTTGGGTCTGGCCCGGGCCCGTTTGGCAAAGAGTAAAATAGATGTCGGCAGCCCAAGTCTAGGTGAGGCCCAAAGGGCGTCCGGGGAGGGTCGTCTGGGACGGTCATGCGGGAGATAGTATGAGTAGCTTCCGGATAACAGTCGGGATCGAAGTGAATGATCCCGGAGCCTGGTAAACGGTCTGGGCTCCTGACAAATGATCCGGGCCCATGGTAAACGGTATGGGACCTTGACGAACGGAGGGGGGCGTGGGTAAATGAACCCGGGTCGATTCTCTGAGGTTGGCAAGACAAAGCATCCGTGACCCTGACTTCGCCCCATGAAGCGTGGGGGTTGTCCCCACGTTTCACCTACTGAAAAGGCTACCTCGGGATTGTATGCCTTTGATTTAAACCTGCGCCGCCGCTACTCTGACTAATCTTGTCCCCTGAATCTACCTCATAACTCGAGATGCCCAGACCACAGCTCCAGTTTGTCGCATGACAGATCTGGTTTGGGCTGGCCCAGTGGGCTCAGATTAGTGTATTTTTTCATATGTTTTAATCCTTTGTATTAGGCTTACAGTAGAGAGGCCAGCAGTATTTATACCTTTATTGGGTCCGAGTCAGCCCGGCCCAAGCCCAGTGCGCCTATGAACCTATAAATACATGTAGTAGGGCACTGAGGAAATGATCTCTTTTTAGCATGTATACAGTTACTTTGCTGAAACTTGTAGAAAACTCCATTGTTATAGATTCTCTAAGCTCTAATACAACTCTCTCGTGGACTAAGGCTCATTAACGCTCCAACCACATAAAAATCGTGCTTACAACTTCTAAACCCTTTCTCCTTAATCTCTCTTATCTTTTATTATTCTAGTTTCCGAAAACCGCGGTAAACAAATACTATTAATTAAATTAATAAAAATATTTATTTTTAAAAAAATATGAATGATTTATAAATTTTCTACCTTAAAAATATAAAAGTCGTAAAAAAATTTATATAATAAACAAAAACAAAATAACGCAAAACATACAAAATAATACTAATATTAAATAAAAACACACGTACAACAAATAGTTTGAATTTTATTTTTGCTACATAATGAACATTATCATGAAGAAAAAAAATTACGATCAAGACGTCCTTACGTATCCTTATAAGGAGCATGTTGTACAGGTAGAGTGAAAATAAATCACTTACACACAATCCCTCAAAAAATATTTAAAAATATATATTTTTTAATCATTGAAAAAAAGGCGCGAAGCGCGGCTATAATTTCTAGTTTTAGATAAATGGCAGACGTCTTTATTGTTGGGATAATTCCGCAAACAACGATGGCCTAATTATATCTCCAAAAAGTGGTTACTGAATCTGGTAAGAAGAATCACTTCAAGTTGTAAAAGCATGTGAGAGTTTTTTTTGATGGCAATTATCTTTTATCCTTTTCATCTCTATTTTATTTTATTTATTTTACAACTTAGGCAACATTCAGAAACAATGCATGCATCAAGGGATAAGAATATATTAATTTTGTTCATTAAAATGTCATTATTTGGTGACAATTAAATATAGTATTTTGCCTCTTTATAACCTTTATGCTTAAGCATTTGGTCTTCTACTTTAGGTTTGGAAACCAAGTATTCAGCAATATAGATTTTTGCATGCATTAATTTATAGTTCTATTTCTATACATATACAAAACCATTTTAATGGCAGATCAAATAATTAACTGAGGCGCTTAAATACTTTTCTAAACCATTTATTTCAGGAGTTTTTTCATGATATTTTCCTGTATTTTTTAGTCGATATGTTCATGATATTTTTTCTTTTATCCATTATATAATTAGTTATTTTGAGATAATTATCTATGAATAGGAGATAATTATTTAATGTTATTTTTCTTTAAAGTCTAACTATTCACGTAATTTTATTTTTTCAAGTATTTATTGGAGAAGTTACAGATATTATTATTATTATTATTATACAATTTGCTATTATCTAATAAAACATGTAATATAGTAATTGTATTGTTTCAATATTATGTTGGGTAACTACACTAAATAATCCTATTCAGCCCTATATTTATAACTCTAACCCTTAGTTAAAGTTATTCACATTTTTGACTCTTTAAGACAAAATTACCCCTTTGTTAAACAAATAATTAGAAAGGACCCTATTTCAGTTTCACTCTTCTCATCCCCTTCCCGTTGAAAACCCTCCCTCCCAAACCCAACTATCTTCCCGTCGAAGCTGCGGTGGTGTTGTCGTCTCCGGCCAGCACCCACCTCGTCCCACACCGATGCATGTCCTCCCAGTTGCATCATCATCTCCACAGCCACCTTTTTTTCTTACCCATTTCGTTTTTAGCCCCTTTTACACTCTTCCTTCTCTCTCTCTCAAATCTACCACAACCCCCATCCCCTCCGCTTGCTCCCGACCCCACGAACCCACATTGCTGCCTCGCCGTGCTTCGCAGCCATATCGTCGAGCCCACGTCGTCGGAGCCCAAGGTTTACAACACCTAAGACCCCACACTCCCCTTGCAAGCCCGATACCCTAGCCCAAGGTATTGTTGTTGGGATCCCTTGTTGTTATATTATTTATGACTCCTTTGTTTATTTTGAATTTGTCATATTGATGCTTTGAGATTTGATGGTTGTGGTTGGAAACATGTTAGAAGAATGTAAGGTTTGGACTTTGGTTAAATTTCTAACTACTTGAGGCATGTTTTAATTGGGAAATAAGGGGTGAATTTAGTGTGAATTTGGTGTGAAGTGAAGTTGTTGTGAACCATATGTAATTTCAGTGTGAACAATGTGTGAAATTGGTGTGAACCATGTGTGATTGTGGTGTGAATTTAGTGTGAACCATGTATGAAGTGAAGTTGGTGTGAACCATGTGTGAATTTAGTGTGAATAGTGTGTGAATTTGGTGTGAATAGTGTGTGAATTTGGTGTGAATAGTGTGTGAACGATGTGCGAACCATGTTTTGAAATTATGGTGAACAATTTGAGAATGATGTGTGAACCATGTGTGAATTTGGTGTGAATGGTGTGTGAACCATGTTCTGAACTTATGGTGAATAATGTGTGAATTATAAAAGGAAACTACACTAACTAACCCTATTATAAAATTGCACGGCCTCAATTTCTAGTGTGTATATATCTCTTTTTGTTTATTGTAATAAATTTATTAGCATATTATGTATGATATATAAGTGAAAATCAATTGTGGAAGGAACTTGTAACTCAAATGCACTAGTTTGTTATCAAATATATAAATGAGTATTATCAAATGCCAAACATGCTCAAAGTAGCTAAAGAATAGGTACCATATTTATCTCCATTGTTTTTAATTGAATCCTTATGGAGTGTGTACTTCACAATAATTTATGTTATTTTAATGTTTATATGTGAATTTAATTGAAAAACTAGTATCTTTTAATGATATAGAAAAACTCATTTGAAATATCATTTTATTTCTGCAGAATGTAACTAATATTTTTTTAGGTTTTGGGTTTTTGATTGAAAAATATCTTAGCTCAAGCAAGAGCAACAGTGGGATGGCTTATGGATTATTATGTGTATATATTTGTTAAATAATAACTTTGTTAGAATTTTGTGTGAACAGAGGTGAATTTAGTGTGAACTATGTCTGAATTTGGTGTGAATTATGTGTGAGGTTGGTGTGAATTTGGGTGATCTATGCGTGAACCATGTGTGAACAACCATGTGTGAACCGTATGTGAAGAAAGTGTGAATATATCTGAGTTATGTATTAAGCGCTTAATTAATTTACTTTTTTAGATGTCACTCGTCATGTTTCCTACTGAAAGGCATTATCCAGCAAAGGCTGCATATAGGGGAGGGAGTATTATGAGTACAATAATAATGAAGTTCACGACATTTGACTTGTTGGAATGAGCGAAACAGTCACCATTCAAGAAATTCTTCTTAGCTCCGCCTCTACAATATTCTGGAGTTATTATTCACCAGTTACTGCTTAGGAGAGTTGTTGGTAGAGGAAAGAACGAATATTGCTTGAATTTTAATATTTGTGGTCAGAATACAAGGTTTGGAATTAGTGAATTTGGTTTGATCACTAGATTGAATTGTGGAATTTCTCCGGATCAGGCAAAGTATAAAGAAATGACCAAGAGTAAAAGACTTCTCCAGACATACTTGAACAATAAAGAATGTTTGTCTTCTGAAGAGTTGGAAGATGGATTCAAAAGGTGCGATGTGAAAGAAGACGTATGGAAATTAGGTCTATGTTTTTTGGTAGACTCTCTTTTATTACCTAGTGAACCAAAGAAGAAATGCTTTATTGATGTCCTTTCCATGGTGGAAAATGAAGATGACTTCTTCAACTATCCTTGGGGGATATTATCGTACGAGAAGACATTATTCGGCTTGACAAAAGATATGGAAAGGCTAAGGAATAAATACTTGAAGAATGTTGAGCAAAAGAGAAAAAGACCAGCACCTTAGTACACAATTTATGGTTATGCCATTGCTCTGCAATATTGGGCCTATGAAATTTTCACAAAGTTCTCTGCATTTGCTGATCAACAACCCCTTGCCTTTCCAAGAATTCTTAGCTGGTCAGCGCATAAAATGCTGAAAGAGAAAGATATTGAAGGTGTATTTAAGAAAAAAAGTGTAAGTCGTTAAGATTTTATTTGAGTTTGTGATTTATAAGTAATGTTTATACCTTATTAATTTATTATTTTGTTGCAGAATCTTGTGAAGGCCACACTCAATTCAAGACCCGAAGAGAAAGAATTTCATGACTCTATTATTCAAGGACCAGATGAACTACTCACGGGACGTGTTATTAGCTTTGTAGACGATGATGTGGAATTGGAGTTTGAAAGGGAAGAACGTGAGGAATCTCCCACAAAGCCCGATGTAGCAGATGGGCATCGTCACGAGCAAGACCAGAAAGAGATACCAACTCCAATTAACACCCACCACGAAAAGTTGTTAGCTAATATTGACACTTTGAAAAGTAACCAACAAAGAATGGAGGAGAAGTTGGATTATCTAATTGAATTAGTGCTCTTGCAACGTAAAGGTAGTGATTCTGAGGATTCATTATTAGATGAGCATCTTGCTTCACCACACCATACATTTATTATGGAGCACGTTGTTGGAGAAGATAGCCCTAGCTGTAAGGTGGTATCTCCTGAAGATATGGCTGGGGTGGAATTCAAGAGAAGGAGGGTTCCAACAAAAATAATTTTTGGTTCCGAGTTTACTGATCCAACTAGGAAGAAAAAGAAAGCAAAGGCAATTGTAACTGATCCTTGTGAAATTAATCCCCTACAGCCATATGACGAAAAGAAAATGAGACGTTTTAAGAAATGGGTAATTGGTTTAAAAAAGAATAATAAGCCTATTTCTCTCTTGGCTGGTTCGTGCACAACAAAATGGTTTATTCAGCTACTTACACCACGTACATGGCTGGACGGACTGGTAAGACTACTGAAATAATTTTTTTTTAAAATATATATAATTTGAATGTGATGTATATATACTTATAATATTTGGCATGCAGTACATTGATGCAGCTTTAGGGTTGATGAAAGAACGAGTGTACACTTACAAGAAGACTTACTCCGAAAGATTCACCATCGTGGATTCTATGTTCCAACAGTTCTTCGAACCACATTGAGAACAATTCAATAAGAGGAAAATCAAATCAAGCTAAATTTGGCCAAAAGAAGTGCTTGATTACTTGGTAGGTGATGATAACAATTTCAAAAGGAGTTGGAAAGACATTGACGATGTGTTTACCCCGATTAATTTTTTTGGGACACATTGGGTGTTGTTAGAGATATCATTGACAAGCTATCTTATAAAAGCTTATGACTCTGATATCACTGTGGTCTCCAACAAGGAGTTTGAGAATAAAATGAGTAGATGGGGAAAAATGCTACCATTTCTAATTCAATCCAGTGGGCTGTTAAGCCATAGGAAAGATGTCCAACTACAAGCAGAGAAAGTGCGTTTTGAGTTCACAAGACTTGGCACAGAAAAAGTGCCACAGACCAAAACTAGGTATAACTCTGTTAACCATATTTATATTGGAAATAATCACTATGGTCTTCCAATAATTAAAAAACTTTATTTCCTTTACAGTGGCGATTGTGGGGTATATGTCATCAAACATCTAGAGTACTTGCTAGCCAAAAAACCGCTATCCGAAGTAAATGACAACAACATGGATTTCTTTAGAAAAAAGACTTGTGTAGATTTGTTTTACCATAAATTACAACCATAGTTGCCTTTTATTTAAATATATGTATCTTACTTTTGGATGTCAATTAGGTGTGAATTAAGTTTGAACCAGGTGTCAATTATGTGTGAATTATGTGTGAACCGCATGTGAAATATGTGTGAATAATGTGTGAATTAGGTGTGAATTAAGTGTGAACATATACTGCGGCCGCAGGATGTCATTCCTGCGGTCGCAGGAATGTTCTAGAAATGCCAAAACTTTTCTGGAATTGCGGCCGCAAGACACCTTCTTGCGGTCGCAGAAATTGCTCCGAAACACCGTTTTCTACCAATTTTTGTCATTTTGTCAATTTTCCCCATGTTTCCACACCTAATTCACCTAATCCCTTCGACACCTAATACTTTACTTGAAAAATACATACATAAACAATTTTAAAACTCATTTATCATGAATTAAGTGTGAACCAGGTGTCAATTATGTGCGAATTATGTGTGAACTGCGTGTGAAATATGTGTGAATCAGATGTGAACTATGTGTGAATTATGTGTGATTTACGTGCATGTATGAATTAGGTGTGTCCGAAACAACAAACTTTAACACAAAAAGTCATATTACTGAACCAATCTAAAAATTCAAATTCCGCAATTGAAGAGTACAAAGTAAAACAATAAAAGTACAAACTAAGCATGTCTAGACGGCGGGGGACAAATAGTGGTGCACGTCACTCGATTGTGGCCCAGGACACCACATCTACTACATCTATGTTGTTTTCTATTCTTCTCACCCTTTGATAAACGTCGTTTCTTCTTTGGACGACCAGCCTTCTGCTTCACTAAAGGAGGAGCTATCATCATACTTCCTATGTCATTTGGTATCACCCAAGATTCTTTATTACCCAACGTATATACAGATCCACCATAGGTTGACAACCACGCTTCAATTGTGTAGAATCTGGAGCATAAACTATATGGACTAATGCCACGATCTCGAGCACCGGCTAGAGCGTGTTCACAAGGAAGACCTGTCAAATCAAATCTTCTACAACTACATGTTTTCCTCCTCAGGTCGACATCTCCATCAAGATCACCATCCAATACTGTTATTTCATACTTACTAGACGAAAAAAGGGAACGAGGTAGTGGACTTGTCTGCTAACTTTCACAAATCAGCTTCCACTTCTGTGGCAAGAGGACTTGTAGCCGCTGATGCTGCAGTTCGATGCTCAAAAAACCATTTTTGTAAAGTGTGCCTCATAAATTCCATGAGACAAGTAATTGGCCACCCACATGCCTCAGCAATGACATTGTTCCAGCTTTCGGCAATACCTGTAGTCATTAAATTATATCGATGACCAGGAAAGAAAGAACGAGCCTACTTTTCAAAACCCACTTGATTCTCTAAGTATTGAGCAATTGTAAGATATTTGAATTTAATCTTCTCAAAATGGCGTAAAAACTCTCGCTTTCTATAAGCTTTCGCTGCAAGGAAGAATTCTTCATGGCAATGGTCAGTTTTGAACTTCGCACGGATATTCATGCTAACATGATGTATACAAGCACCGTGGTGTGCTCAGGAAATTTTTTAGTCAAGACACTTGCTATACTAGTATGTCTATCAGACACGAATACTAGATTCTCCACTTCACCAATTGCTTCCTTCAACCTCAGTAGAAAATACAACCATGAGTCATTATTCTCTGAGTCAACTACTGAAAATGCAATTGGATATATTTGCTTGTTAGCATCTTGTCCCATGGCACATAACAAAGTACCTCCACACCGAGTAGTCAAGAAGGTTCCATCTCCACATATAACTGGGCGAATATATGTTTTAAACCCCATTATAGAAACACCTAAGGCCATGAAGCAATATTTGAACCTACCTTCATTGTCCATCTGCAAATGAGTAACAGTTCCATGATTTTTTTGCTCCATCATGTATAGAAATGAGGGAAGGTTCTGAAATGATGATTCTGGTGTACCTCTTATGTAAGCCAATGCATGCTCTCGACACCTCCAAGCTTTAGCATAGCTCATACGAACTCCATATGATTAACTCATATCTTTTACAATTGACCTTGGCTTGTAATTAACATTATCACCCTCAAATTTTCTCCTTATGACATGTCCAATAAGCCATGGGGATGCCTGACGGTGATCTTTATGTCGAACATCCAATGAACATGTGTGTTCACCGAAAAATTTATGAACCTCGAACATATTGGAATTAACCAATTTTGTAGCCCTCAACCTCCATTTGCATTTATCATCAACACATACTGTACACCATATATTTATCGCAGACTTCTTTACTTTAAACTCAAAGTTTTTCTTTAATGCATAAAGATGGAGTTTCATCTTCAACTCTTGCTTGTTCTCAAATATTTGACCCTATTTTATTTCCCACGAATTGATACTCGAAGAAGATGTCAGTAATTGAGCTGTTGAGGCTGAAGTAGAGCCTTTTTCCCCTTGATTCAACAAAAGTGGAGTACTCCATAGATTATCTTCACCAACCTGTCTTACTTTACGACCTCTATTATTTGAGGAATCATGGCTCTTCAATACTTCATTGGAGGTTGACTGTTGTAAATTATGCTTCACAAGTACATCATTGCAGGTAGGCCTATCAATATTTTCATTATCATCTGAGCTTAATGCATCATTATTATCATCATCACAACTGTCTTCATTGCCATCTGCATCATTATTATCATCATCACAACTGTCTTCATTGTCATCAATGCAAAAATCATCATTCACTTTGGTTTCAAATGGAGGAATAGTATACAACTCACGTGTTTTAGTAACCAAAGAATCATTACTTCTCTTCTCTATAGTAGACACACATAGGGGTGTCCGATGATTGATAGATGTTCCTATCTCATCAAGAAAAAAAGCAACATCATCATCATTACTAATCAAAGATGGAGGGATACCTTTACTTCCAAAATGATAGATTACATTTAAGTCAAGATCAATACGAGACTTGTCAGCTCCGATTAAAGTATACAATTGATCAACAAGACTATAGTAAGTGATAGTCTTTGGCACCTTCATACCCTTGCTTTGTTTAGCACTAAATGACCAACCTTCGTTCAAAACTTGTTCCCACGATCCATTATATAACACCACAATATTTATATGTGTTTGACCTGTATAACATATGACAAAAGGTTCGAAATTCAAAGGTTATTAGGTAAAACTAGCCAAAAGAAATAAGAAATAAATGTGTGAAGCAAGCATATGTGAATCATGTGTGAACCAAGTGTGAAACGTGTGTGAACCGTGTGTGAACCCAGTGTGAAGTATGTGTGAACCAAGGGTGAATCATATGTGAACCAAATGTGAATCATGTGTTAAGTACTTGTGAACCAAGTATGAATCATGTGTGAACAAAGTGTGAATAATGTGTGAACGCAGTGACCTAAATCGCGAAAATGTGAACCAAGTGTGAACAAAGTGTGAATAATGTGTGAACAAAGTGTGAACACAGTGACCTAAATCGCGAAAATCATTCGAAAATTCGTCATCTCAACATAAAATTATTTCTTTTCACAGATTTTTTAGTGTATAGTAGTTCCAAATTTCCATTTAAACTATTACACAAGACACCCATAACCTATAAATAAAAAAAAACTTACTCATTATCAAATCAAATGTTCAAACTTCTTCAAGTTTTGGAGAATCTTCAATCTTCTTCAACTTGGGTGAGAAGGAAAAAAAATTATGATAGATTACATCATTTTCCAAAGCTTCGTGAGAAGAAAAATTGTGATGATTTCTCTTTGATGATGATTTGAGAGAGAGGGAGAAGGAAGAGTGTTTATTCTCTTTATGAGAGAGAAGGAAGAGAGAGAAGGGGCTGAAGACGAAATGGGAAGGGAAAAAATGGGAGGAAGAAGCCTAATGTTAATAAGGGTAAGCTAGTCTTTTCACATGGGTATAAGGTTAAAAATATGAGAAACATTAATGTGGGGTTAGAGTTAGTATTACCCTATAAAATAGGGTCATTTTATGGAGTTCCCCGTAAAACATACTTCTCAAGTATTTCTGCCATTCTTATTTATTGGTGACAGAAAATTTAGGAAATTTTTTTTATGACCGTTATTTTTTTTATTATAGGTAGGATTACTCATTATCTTTAGGCAACTTGTTTAGTTTTACTAAGACACTTAAATAATTTATATATATTATTTTATTTTAATTTTTGTTTTTTTGTCAATATATATTTAATATTTATTTTTTAATTTTGCAACATTAATTAGAATATGATAAAAACACCATTGGATAGGTAGTTATCTATATATATATATATTTATAGCAGTAAGTTATTAATCAGTTTTGGCTATTTGTTATTTGGCTTTGTGTTATATTATATTAAGTATATTTTTATTGATTTCTCGAAGTTGTTGAAAACGGTTATGGATGTTGAAGTATGAAATACTAATAAAAGATAAGTTTTATTTTTTATTGTAATTATATGGTGAAATATTTAATTTGAAATTATTGTTATTATTATTATTTAACATGTTTATATTATTGTTTTCTCTTTATTTCATTCTTAAAAATGTAATACTCATATCAATTTTATCTTTTAGGGCTTGTTTGGTTGATGGTAATGGGCAGGAAAGAAATGGAATATTAATGGGCTGGATTATTTTGTTTGGTTGGAAATAACAAGTTTGGAAAAGAATTCAATTGTAATGCTTATTCCCCCAAACTAACGAAATAGCTTTTCCACTTTTGAGTAAGTGGAATTATAATTCCATTCCACTGCTTGCCTTTCCTTTCCCTAATTACCCTTCTTTTTTCATTATTCACAGATCGACAACTTTTTTTCTCTCTTCCACTCTAGCCATGGACATCTTCCTCACTCATTTTTGAGATTAGGTCTCTAAGGTTGGATCTTCAACATTCTCAATTCCATCGTGAAGGTCGAGCACCTCATCATTTTCGTCTCCATTTCCATTTTCATTTCTGAACCCAACAAAGATTAGATCTTCCCTTGAGGTTTGATTTTTTTTTTTTGGATATTTATGTTTTGATTGTTGTGTTCTGTTGTCTGAGCTCAATATTTTTGTTTCTTCATCTCACTCTAAAATTGATTGATGCCAAGTCTCGACTAGTGGTGGTCACTTTCAGTTTGAGTTTGTTTTGCACTTAGTTGTGTCTGAACAATATTATTTTAAGTGTTGTCGAACAATTTGAGTGCCAAAGGCTTAGTTATGTATCTATTATTTTTATTAAATAGTGTTGTCGAACAATTTGAGTATCAAAGAATTTTGGGTATTTTTTTTTATATATATAGTAATCTATTCTTATTTCTTTGTCTAAGTTGTGCCTATTGTTTATAATCTTCTAGGTGAATGTTGTGAGCTGCAAAAATCTTCTAGGCCGACTGCAAAAGATTTTGTACAAGTGGAAATTGCTGTTGAAAAAAACTCACAAAAGATCATCCTCATAAGAAAGGTAATTCTTTATTGTAGAAAGTCTTGGCTCTTGACCTATTGTTTCACATGACTTTCTTGCATTCTGCATGATGAATAAACAGAATAAGGTTTGAGGACTTAAAATATTTGGTCATGTAAAACATCAATTATAGTTGACATTGGAAATGTGTTAGAGAAATTTTACTTTCATTTTCTAGAGCAACAAGATGATTAATGAAGTTTTTATGTTCTTTGTTTTTGTATTGGATAATTTATGTTTTGGTTTGACGCAACTATCATGGGAGTACAAAACTATTATTTTATGCTAAAATAATTTATGTTATGATTATGATTAAATACAAATTTTCACAACCATAAATGGCTACTATATTATTTGGCTCTATTATTTTTATTAAATGGTCTGCATATAAGTTGGCTCACTATTATGCAAGAGCCTCATGATTCCAATCATATCGTGTTCTCATAAGTGTTGATGCCTTTGATAGATGATTATTCTGATTAACAAAGAGAAGTTTTGTTTACAAAAAAAAAATGATAATGATATAGCTTTGAGGAGATGAGTTTTTCATACATAATGTGATTAGTTTTTTTTGGCATCAACTACTATAAATTGACATGTGTATGGAAAAAAAAAACAAAAGCAGCTTCAGAAATTTCATATGGGTCTTAACAATATCATCACATTTTCTTGGGTCTTTGTAACAATATGACTAAGACCCATATTTGGCAATTTTTAATCCATGTGAAAATTTTCTTATGGGATATTTTCTTAGGTTGAGTTTAAGTATTTATGTTGCTAGAATAACTGATTGTTGGATTAAAATTTTTATTTGCTTGATTATATTCATTGTAGGATAATGGTTCATTTAACTGTCAGTGAGAGACAAATTTTGAGAAAGAAGAAGATCATGGCTCTTTATTTGCATTGGATGAATGTGTTGCATGTAGTGCAATGGTTTTTCAAAATATGGGAAAAAATTATTGTACATGGTATTGAATCAAGCTCCTTGGGAAGACAATTATACATACTTGATGTTTTTGTCAATAGGCAAATTGTGCATCAAATAGCTTATGAGAGTGATGTCATTTTTTTTGATAAACTTAGGATGAATAGGAAAACATTTAGCAATTTATGCATAATGCTTGAAACTAGGGTGGGTTAAAAGCATCTAAATATTTGCAAGTGGCCATGTTTTTACATGTAATTGCTCATCATATGAAAAATAGAGTCATTAGATTTTGATTTATGAGATCTGGTGAGACTATTAGCAAGTTTTTTCATAATGTGTTACATTCAATCATTCGACTACATGGAGCATTATTGAAAAGACCTAAACCGATTGTTGAAAATTCAACAGATGAGAGGTGGAAATGGTACAAGGTATATTATATATTACTTGAATTAAAAATCACTACAAATTTTTATTTGTTTGAAATAATAATAAAAAAAGTTTGTTTATTATGTGGTAGAATTGCTTAGGGGCACTAGAGGGAACTCATATTAGAGTGAGAGTACCTATAACGCCCTAGATAGCCAAGACCACTACACTGTGTACTTATAATGGTGCAAGACTTGCTAATCAAGTCATTATTTTAAAAACGTGTCATTAAACATGTAAGAGCTAGGGTTAAAAAAGTTTTGGCCTCAAAAGACTCATTTTATATAATTAAACTGTTACATACACGGGATCCCAAAAGGAACAGAGTTAAAAGTTAATTTACAGACTCCTAAAAAAACAAAAAACAAAGGTTAGCCATACTAAGGCAAAATAGACAATTTCTGGGTCTTGCGTCCCTGTCTACACCTCAACCGTGGCGGCTGAGCAGCTGGCTATGTACATTTTGCTCGCAGAGCTCTCCAATCAGGGCTGATCAAGCTTACCCTTGCCCTTACCTGCACCATGTAGCACCCGTGAGCCAAGGCCCAGCAAGAAAACATCATATAAAACACAATCAATGATATCAGACAGTTAATTCATTAAGCATGAACTCTCATCAGATAATCCACAATAGACATTCAGCACATATATTCAGATCTAAGATGCAATCAATCACTTATTTCACTCATATCACATAATACTTAGGGCCGACGACTTAGGCCGCACCCTCTGTTTATCCCACTGACTCCAGCCCGCTTAAATCGAGCTCAGTACATAATAAGCTATCCTCGGCTACCAGTGGCCGAGCCGCGCCCTGTGCGCTATTGTAACCCTTGGCACCCTTAGGCCGTTGGTTCACTAAATAGCTTGCATGGCATAATACCATCATTTCAAGCATTTACAATAGGTAACCCTTAGTCCCGTCACATATATTCAACCAGGTGCAGTTTTCTTACCTTTAGTCTTTACGGTTATTGATTATGAGCAACACTCCTCAAGCACGATCCGTTCCCGAGCCTAAGCTTTTATCACCTAGTCACAACCAAGATATAGGGTTCCATTAATATTCAAATATAGGTTTCCTGTTACAAAACTAACTCCCGGGAATCCGAATTCCACCAAGCACGGTGGTGAAACCAATCCCGAGCATACTAGACCACATTCCCATGCCTAAAATCCCCAAAAGTTCAAGTACAAAACTAAGGGCTGCGGCCCTTGAAGCTTGGCCGCGACCCTAGCCTCAAAACAGAACCAAGGACCACCCTGGGCAAAGACACGCACCGCGGCCCTTGCTTTGGGCGCCGCGACGCCCACCCTTGGTCGAGCCTCCTTGGCTTTTCTTCATCCTAGGGCTGCAGCGCTCTAGAACAGAGTCGCGGCCCTTCCCTTAGTGCCCAGAAAACCCACCATTTCAAAGCTCAAAACCTAAGCCAAAACCACCCATAAGCCCCCTACTTCAACACCCAACACTATCAAAGCTTATAGAACAACTTAAGCCACACAATTCAACAGAAAATTCAACTCAAAACTCATAGAAATCCCACTCTTAATCACTGAAACTTTAGGAACATAACCACTCAAACTAACCAGTCAAAAATCCAAACTCAAACCACTAATTCATAAATTTAAGCTTACCTTGTTAATGGAGTCCTTCTTCCAACCAAAAACCCAGCTAATTCCCAATGTTTTCCAGCTCAAGTTCCACCCTAAACATCAATTGGACAATATCCTCAATAACTAGCTGAAACTCAAGGTTAAACCTCAGAAAACACATGGTTTCAATCCTTACCTTAACCTTGATTTGATTCCCCTGAGTAAATCTTGAACTAAGCCTCAAAATCCAGCTTTAATTCTCATAAATTCCCAGCTTGTTCCCTTTTAGATTTTAGTGTTCCTTTTGCTTGTTTTTTCTTGAGAGAGAATAGAGAGTAAAGGCTGTAAAGAGTCGTTTTATTTTCTTCTAAGGGTTTCCTTAAGTTTGTCTTATCCACTAAGTTACTTTCCAAGGCTCGGGGTGCCGGAACCGTCCCCGAGGGCAAAATGGTAAAATCCCCCAATATTCCCGCCTAGACTTCCTAACCTCAAATATATCTCCATACATTTATTTTCATAACACGATAGTCTAAATAACTACCCGATACTTAAGATACCCCTGACTTATCCAAAGTCAGCTATTAAGCCCTGTTGTGACTTTTCCCTGCTAACTAGCCCTGGGATCGCCTCGAGTCGTGCTCTGCAAACCTACCCACATAATAATGTGGTTCTCACATTTATCACAAATGTATATCATGTTATCATCTATTATCATGCAAACATTATTAATCATATAATTACACATTTAAATCACATTTAATCCAGTAATGCGCTCCTGGCACACTAATCAAGGCCCTTAAGCCTCATTAGCGAATTTGGGGTCGTTACAGTACCTATGGCTGATAAACCCAAATATCGTACTCGAAAAGGTGAAATAGCTACAAATGTCTTAGGTGTATGTTCCCAAGACATGAAATTCATATATGTGTTACCTGGATGGGAAGGCTCTGCAGCAGATGATAGAGTTTAACATGATGCCATACGTAGAACAAATGGTTTGTGTGTTCCAAATGGTATGCTTGGTGTTTTAGATTTTACATTTTTTTTATAAGTAAATCATTTAGGAGACAACTTAATCCCCATCTTTATTTTATTTTAGGTCATTATTACCTCGTAGATAGTGGATATACTAATTGTAAGTGATTTCTTGCTCCATATCGAGGCCAATGCTATCACCTCAACCAATGGGAAGATGAGAATCCTCCCAGAAATCCACAAGAGTTTTTTAATATGAAGTATTCATCTGCTAGGAATGTCATTGAGAGATGTTTTTGGTGCAATTAAGAATCGATGAGCAATTCTTAGGAGTCCATCATTTTATCCAATAATGACTCAAAACCAAATCATTTTAGCATGTTGTTTGCTTCACAATTTTATTAAGAGAGAAATGCCTATTGATAATACTGATATGCATCCAGAGAATGAGATTGATAATGGAGACGAAGAAGATAGCATGGATGTTGATGGATCCATAAGAAGTATTGAAGCTTCTGAAGGGTGGACAACATTTAGAAATTATTTAGCACATGAGATGTATACCGAATGGAGAGAACATAGGAGAGCAAGCTAGTTTTTTTATTTCTTAGATTAAATGCACAATGATTGTCTAGGTTTCTATATTTGGTTTCACTTGGCTATGCCAATTCATTTGAGTGTTTGTGTAATTGACTACACGGAAACTTATATCACTTGCTTTGAAATAGAAAATTTATCATTAAATTTATGTTTTGTTATTGGTGTGTATATCAATTCATTTTTATTTCTTTACTGCTGGCTGTTTGTTTCTTTTTTTCATTCAACTACAACATTTCAGCTTTAGTTTTTAGTTTTACAGTATGTTGATACCTTATTTCAACATGGAAACTTCAAAAGGAAGGGGTCCATGACAAAATAAAAGATTTTGGAATGAAGATGAAGACAAACACTTGATTGAAGCACTTATGGAACTGAATAATGAAGGGAAGTTTTAAGCTAAAGGAAATTTAAAGCCAAGTCATCTTAGATCTCTTGAGATGAAATTAAAGGAGTGGATGTCTGGATGTGATATACAAGCTAAGCCACACATTGAGTCTAGAATGAAGACTTTGAAGACTCATTTTCAAGTAGTTCATGAAATGTTGACTGGACCATTTTGTAGCGGATTTGGGTGGGACAATGACAAAAAAATGTTATTGCAGAAAAGTCAGTGTGGGAAGCATATTTGCAAGTACTCAAATAATGGTATTTGGTCAGCCATTTTGCTTATGATGTTGATGGATCGCTAAGAAGGATTGTTTGCTTATGATGTTGATGGATCCATAACAAGGATTGTTTGTTTATTTATTTGTATTTGGTTTTCACAGAGAAGCAGCCCCCCTGCAAGATTAAGTCATTCCCTTGGTATGATGACTTATGTATGGTTTTTGGCAAGGATCGTGCAACTGGAAAAAATGCGGAGACTGCAGCAAATGTTGTTGAAGAACTTCAAACTGAAGAAGAAAATACTACTCTTGGAGAAGATGATTTCAACTATGCTAACAATGTGGATGAAGTGCCATCTATGTCTGTTTTAGATCAAGAGGTGCTCAATCTCACACTCAATCAGATGGGTCTTCAAAGAAGAAAAGGAAAGCTATAAATCATGAAGAACTTTCAGATGCACTCACACAATCAGCTTGTATTATCGCAAGGGAAATTGAGAAAGCTTCTATTCGTTTGAGTAAAGCTATTGGTGAAGACATGAATGAAAAGCATATGCAACTTGGGAAAGAGTTAGAAAGGACCACTACACTTACCACAACTCAACGTCATAAGGTAGCTCGCATGATTATGCAAGATAATGCTTTGGTTTTTTACTTTTCCAACGTCCTAGATAATGGGAAGGATGAATGGGTGATAATTATTCTTGATGGATCTCTCTAAGATCATGTTTAGTCCACTTTGCTATACTAAAATTTGCAGGACAATTTATATTGCCTTTGACATTCAGTAGTATACAAATTATAATCTTTTGAATATGATGTAATGTTTTATGCTCATAATTTTGCAAACTAGATTGTCTTTGAGAATAGATCTGAGTAATTGGACATGAATACTTATAGAAAGGACCACTACACTTACCACAACTCAACGTCATAAGGTAGCTCGCATGATTATGCAAGATAATGCTTTGGTTTTTTACTTTTCCAACGTCCTAGATAATGGGAAGGATGAATGGGTGATAATTCTTCTTGATGGATCTCTCTAAGATCATGTTTAGTCTACTTTACTCTACTAAAGTTTGCAGGACAATTTATATTGCCTTTGACATTCAGTAGTATACAAATTATAATCTTTTGAATATGATGTAATGTTTTATGCTCATAATTTTGCAAACTAGATTGTCTTTGAGAATAGATCTGAGTAATTGGACATGAACACTTATACTATTTCTAGTGATATTTCATGTATGGAAAAAGTTTGATCTCAGTCATCAAAAACTCTTTTGATTATTAGAATATAAATATGTTATAATGTTTAGTTTAACATTTTTATGTTATTATATTGTTTTATTTTTTAAAAATATAAAATAGTGTTTAATGATAATTAAAGTAAATTGCATTTGACATTAAAAAAATACTTAACAAAAATAAATTCTTATTGATAATTTTGATATTTTGTAGTTTTCATAAGTGGGATTATTATGCTTAAAAAAAAGTAGGATTATTAAATATTATTTTGTAAAAAAAGAATATGAAAAAAAAGTGACATCATTGTTAGTAAATGTATATATATATTAAAATATATATTAGTTTTTTAAAAAAAAAATATATAGTATGTTTATTTTAATTTATTAATCATATTTTAAGCAATTTGGATATTTTTTTTGTCCAAAATTAGTTTATTCCATTCCATTCCATAGTCAACCAAGCATAAGAATAGACATTCAATCATTGATTCTATTATTCTAACCAAACAACATAATCTAAAAATCCCCATTGATTCGATAATAAAAACGAATTCTCTTTTATTTCTATTATTTTTATATTATTTTATACTATTTAAATTTTAAAAATTTCTTAGACTAACATATAAATTAGAGTATAGAATGACATTTCTTATTCCATTCCATTACTATTCCTATTCCATTGTTTTCATTACCTCCAACCAAACGCCACCTTAGTATTTTTTTTGTAGGTTGTTTTGTTATCCAAGGAGAAGGTGTGACTTTAACGATACTATTGGCAATAGTTGTACTTCACATATAAGTTTTTCCTTCTTTTATCCATTATAATTGACTATTTTATAATTGTCATGGTATTTAGTATTATTGTCCTTTAAATTTTATCATTCATTCAATTTCATTAAGTAATGTTGTGTTTGTTTGTGTTCTATTTTATTTTGTAGGTTGCTTCTCAGTTATACAAGCAAAATGTGTAGAGTAGATGTTGGACCTACAATTTGATTCTTTGGCTAATTCTTTCAATGGATGTTGTGGGCACCTATTGTTTAGCAGTTGTGTCAACTTTTGCTAAAAGAGCTACATTTTACAATGAATTTGGATCTTTGTTAGAGGTTATAACAAGTTTGTTATCCAGATTTCCAAAAGTGTCCCTAATCTATGGTTCATCATTTTATGGTTAACTGCGCATGCTGTTAGAATGGAAAGAGAACTTGTTTAGTTAGAAAATATCCCTCCTTTTGTTTAGGATATTTGTGGGCTTGATTAAACTCAAATAAGGTAGGACCCACAATAACTCTGAATTGGTTGCTTATTTTTAAAAACAAAATTAAAATCCAAATTCTAATTTTAACATGCAAAACTGAAAAATGCAAAAAATGATGTTTTCTCTCGATCCTAAACATTTTATCTAAAATCTGTATTTCTTCTTCTCATTTTTTCACCTCAACTCTTTAGTAGTTGCTTTCTTTATTCTGTACGTATGGAGTTATTGAACCCAACAATCACATCACAATCATACTTGTCATTGCTTGTTGATTTTCTCACATGAGGGATTGAGTGCAAAAAAAAAAAAGAGTGGATCGCTCGTGATCGTCATTGTTCCGATTTCTTCGCTCGTATTTGTATTCTTTTTCGTCCTCAATGTCTATGCTCTATACCTTCGTCCTTGGAGGTTCAACTTACTTCTTCCAACTTCAAGTCCAAGGTATAATTTATATATATATATTAGGGAAATAATTTATATATATATACCTATATTTACACCTTTGCCAATTTTCCACTCCCCATATTTATTTAATCTCTTGTATCAATGATTCCAATTCCTCTTCGTTTTTAAGAAATAATATTTGGCAGTGATCATTTTTGTTGTTAAAATATTTGTTATTGCTTTCATATATTTCTTTTGTATTTTCTTACCCCTTTATGGAAAATAAACTGTATAGTCCTCAAAATCTGAGTTTGCAGCTTTCAATTTGTGGCACTTTTGTTGTTGAGAAAGTAAATTCATTTTCATTGATTACTAAGTGGGTCGAACACAATCTTGTAAACATGGCGTCCAAAGCTATTGCATACCTTAATGTAGATTATGTAGGTCAAGGACCTGAGTTCAATGCTTCAGGCAATTCCTCAACTAAATAATCTGTTTCTTGATGTCTTGAAGATTGTAAATAGAGAGCAGAAAACAATGAACTCTTTAGTTGGTTTTCTTTTTTACATGTCAATTGGCAATGCAGGCCATGTATTTTGAGTAATACCTATTAACGTTTATCAATTTGAGTTCAGGTAAAGGAGGTGCCACCTTATCTCACAACTAGGCAGAGAAAAATGGCCAAAATGTTGTAAGTTTGAAATGATCTGTAATTTTCATTATGACATATGAAAATGTGTTTTTGCTTACTTTCCATACCTATTAGACGAGTGAGCATAATCCACCGATAATACATATTATTGATATTTATAATGTAATACTTAATATTGTCATTTAAGGCTTTGAGGTGTTGCAATTGGATTTTAATTCTTGAATTTTTTTCTTGGATACAAGCTATAGATTTAACTGTGTTATTATTCTAATTTTTTAGTTTATGTTATAAATATGTCATATTGTCATTGCATTTTGCAGGGCAAATTGTTAGATGGTTTTGGACCCTTGACTCTTCTAATAACATCAGTCCAAGAATTTTTCAATGAGCCAAAGAAATTAAAAAAATGAAGCACAAGTAAATATGACAAGTTTTTTTAATTCTATATACATTACATAGTCCAGTATTGATTTTTACTTTTACAAGAAGGATTAAGATGGTGGTTATTATTCTTTTAGTTTTCTTTCTTGAACAAATTGGTCAACACGCAGTACACTGATCTACTATAGAGTTTTCATTTTCCTGATGATGTCGATATTTTATTGAATGGAGGGAAACATCAAGGCAATGAGAATCCAAATAAGTGTGATGTCTTATTTATGAATATGCTTGCTTATAAAATAGGCAGTTGACTTATCATGAGATTTTATCATGTTGTGATTCACTGCGCCGCATGCATTCCTTGGTCAAATTTTGAGCCTAATCTGAATAAGAACGGGAAGGTTATTGACCTTACACCTGGGCCATCTGCGTTTTTTACTTTTGCTCTGAAGAAACTCACCTTCTCTTCTAAGCAATTGGTGCCATTTTTTTTACTGTCAAGAGTGAGAACCTAGAGTATCGTGTTGAGTTGATGAAGGAAGGAAAACTCAAGGCAGTGATTGATTCAAAACACCCACTGAGCAAAGGTGAAGATGGTTGGGCCAAGGTTATTGATGGTCACGTTACTAGGAAAATAATTGTGGAGTTGTAAGTAGTGGAGGCATATTACTTATCTTAGCATTGCAACTGTTATACATTTGAATGACTTTTGAGTGTGAGGACCATAGTTGTCCACTTGTCCTGATTGGTAGTATGTATTTATAGTAAAAATAAGGTATAGAACATTTAAAGAACTTGATTTTTTATGTAAATTTGTGCTACATTTACACAGCTATTCTTCATGCATTTATTATTATTTTTAATAAGAAGTTCTATGTTACCAAATAGATGGAGATTGAAGAGAAAATTTACATTTGATAGACTACAATTGGAACTTTGAAGAGGAACCAAATATTTGGAAAGTGTTATTGTTCAAATTAGGGTGTGTGGTTTCACAAGTAATGTATGAAGCTATTTAAGGAATAAGTTGAAATAGATGTGTGCCTCTCTAGCGGCACTCAAGACTTCTTGCTCAAAACAGAAAAAAGAGAATCTATGTTTTGAAAGAAAAAAAATTGTCAAATTGCATTGAAAAAATCCTTCACCTCTTCTCTTTGGTTTTTCAAATAAATATGTTATACTACACAATGCTGCAATACTCATCACGTGGTGCAACAAGCACATAAATAAAAAACCAAACTTGACAGCCACCTTCTGCTGATGCTGAAATTGAAAAGAAAGAAGAAACTTATGTTAGAATTATTGTTATGGACTAATATAATCATAGACATTATTCCATAATCACAACCATTAACTAAAGTGCCTATTAATTACCAATAACCATAATGGGATGGTTCACACTTATTAATTGCATTAGAGGCACATGGTGGCACCCCAATGACTATATGTTGGCCCATTAAACTATAGTCCACTACTACTATCAAAACCTTATTAACCTACTAATACCCCTTAGGGTAAGTGAATATATATATATATAAGTGTGTGAAGGCATATAGTTGCTATGGGTGTGTAGTGGTATTGTAGAAAGGGGTTTGCTATCCATAAATCCTCTATTGCATTTGCATTGTGATTTCTAGGGTAGAGATGGCTCAAGATGGGATTGGAAACATAGGAGGTATGTTTTCTTCATTGTACAATAAATGCTCTAAATAAAATGTGATCTTAGTTTGTGAATGAGTATTGAATGTTGTTATTGAGTCTTATTTATGCATTTAATGCTCATAATGTTGTTTACAATCTAACAACTTAAGGATGTAGTTGAGGCAATATCAAACGCAGTTCTCCTAATGAAATTGTACTTGTCATTAATGTTTATAACCAAAAGGAGTGAAAGCAAATGCTATCAGTCAAGAATTGCTGCACCAATATTCAGGCTTCAATTATCTCATCTCTTTGGTCATATTTCCCTAGATTTCTGATCTACCACATCAACATACTCATCATCTTCTTCTTCCTCAAAGGCGGGAATCATATATGTCATTCATGACTCATCGGAAGCAAACTCAGTTATAGGAAAAGGCAAATTCTATACCACTGTGAAAATCGTGGTCAGGCGTATTTTAGTTAAGATTGTACATAAAATGTTTTAATAAATTAATTATAATATGTAGAATTTATTAAGAATGTAATTAATATACTAATTTTATTTTTTTTAATGAAATTTATTGGAAAATTAAAATTTTATATTATACAACATTTGTTAAAAGAAATATTGAATGAAAATAAGTTTCAGATTTAGCTCTACCAATCACATATTTTGTTAATGATATATTTGCAGATTTTATACCAATCACAGATTGAATTTTTTAAAACTAAAAAAACAGTGTACATACATTGAACCAATCACATTTTCAGAAACTCGTTTTCAGACATAAAATCTAAATTTTCATTTCAGAATCACACTTTTTAAAAATACATTTTTTTTTAGAATATTTATGTTTCTAAGTTATACATGATATTTATCAATGAATTTATCATTGCTAAAAAGAAATAGTTGATTCCAACAATTTGTACGGTTTCCTTTTGTTTATAACTTTTAGGTTAGTTATTTTGTCTTTAGAATGTTATTTGTCTAATGATCTTTTATAGCCACTCTCATTTTTTACATCAATAAAGATCATAAACTAAATAATAAATTAGGTTTTTTTTTTATAATCTCAAACCTATCTATTTCTCTATTTTGTATTATTAAATTTAAAAATTTGTATCTAAGAAGTGTCACACATTGTTTTGTTATGTTTCGTCTGTGTTCTGTTTATTTTTTATTCAGCAATAGAAATTTCAAATGGATTTCTATGTTTTATTAATTCTTTTGGTAAAAAAATTAATTTACTTTCGCATCATTCCATATTAGTATTTATTAATTTTTTTTTTACATTTAAAAGGAATAATTAATATAATTTTTTTTAGATTTATTAACTGGTTGGTATTGTTTCAATCATGTTGGTACAATTTCAAGATAGTTTTCTTTTAAGTTATTTACTCTTTCTATCTAGTTTGCATTTCAATTGATTATTGGGTTTTTGGTAATTGGTTATTAATTGGGTGTTTGGTTATCTTCCCTCCTTACAAAGGGGAGTGAGATGAGAAGACAATTCATAAAGAGGAGTTTGGAGATCTATGAAACGAAGGATGATGAAACTCAATGCTCGATGTGAATGCAGGAGGATGTTTGATCAGTTGTCAAGCTTTGTTGACATTACTTTTGTTTACTAATTGGGAATTTGCATCGAGACATGAATACACAAATAAATGTTTTCATAAGTACAAAATTAGTTTCATTTTGTCTATGATTTCAATTATAATGTTGGAGCATTTTTCGTCCAAAATCCTAATTTTAATATTTTATATTATTATTATTTTTTACTGTATCTATTTATTTTATTGTTAGGTTCATTTTTCTCTTCTCTCCAATCTTATATGGGATGGTGGTTGTAACACCCTGAATAGCCGAGACCATTACATCGTTTGTTAAAAATAGTGCTTAACTCGTTAAGCGAGTCATTTGGACTTAAAAATGTTATTAGGGTTAAACTACTGTTTAGGTATTAAAAGTTTTGGTCAGAAGTTGAAGTTTTCATTAAAAAGGGTTATGTAGTTACAAGGGATCCCAAAAGTTTCTAAATAAAATACATGTTTATAAAAAATTACAGACTTAGCCGACCTAAGCGGCAAATTTCAACTTGTTGACACAGTTTTTCGCCAACAGTAAATTTAGAAACCTAATAAGGATATTAGTGCTTATTTGTAAACCGTAATAAACTTATATGAACAATTTCTCACACACACAATTTTACGTGATTCGATGGTTAAAATCCACATAGTCCACGAGACAATATTATTACTCTTTCACAATTTCTGTAGAGTTTTAGTATTACAAAAAAAAACAGTCCCCTTTCTTGTCAATTATCCCTGATACTTATAATGGAATTCCTTGGACAAGTTTCGGTAACCGTGTGCATAAATATCGTAAATATTTAATAAAGATAATTCTCATTTACATAGGGATACAATTTCATAACAGAAATTACTCATGTTATCTCGGACAATAAATGTACAATACAACCTGGACATTAATGAGTGTATAGAGTGCCTCTGAGTCTCTCGGGATCCTTCACTATGCGTTATGACCACGTTTCCACGAGCTGAACATCGTCATTGAGCTGGGGATCGAAGGGAATCCAAACCTTAGTTCAGATTAAGTTCAGAGCACCCTAAAGAGGATTTGGCCACTACATGTCTCGAGTCGTACTGCCAAGTCCTAACTTGAGCTGCTCACATCATCATTAGCTAGATGTTCTACTCGCCTGTTTTTTCCATATATTCATCTACCAACTGCACTCCTAACTGAGTGATTAAAATCGTGCTAATTTTTAGGGTACAACACAACTAATAACTCCTGTTCCTCAAAATATCTTAACTGTGGCGGCTAAGATGGCTGAGTATGTACATGTTGCCCCTACAGCTCTCCAACTCATGGCTGGCCCAACTTTCCTTTGCCCTTACCTGCACCACGAAGCCCCCATGAGCCAAGGCTCAGCAAGAAAACCCCAAACAATCATATAGATAATCAGATAAACATTACACATGTATTGCATACCCTATAACCACAACTGGTTCACACAGATTTTCCAAACAATATACGACTCATGCCACGTAGATGGATGCCATATTTACAAACAATATACGACTCATGCCGCGTAGATGGATGTCATATCTTTTCACTGGCCCTGCCACTATGGCAGATATCGCATCCGCATTATGGCCCCACCACTACGGCATACATTACACATGTAGTGCCGTTAACGGCCTCTCAACCGAGAAATCAGTACAAACAAGTATATCAACATAGATTCACAAATAGAGACATTCAACTATAAACAATTTCATGACACGAACATTTCCATGCCCTATAATTGGGGCGCACACCCTACACTTGGTGTAAGAGACAATTTTCTTACCTTAAGACCTCTGCGATAGGGTAAGGCCACAACGAGCACAATCCTTTCCTTCCCAAGCCTTGCGATACCCCTAGTGACAACATAATAATAAATATCTAACAAGAACTAAACCAATTAAAAGCTTCAAGATTGAGTCCTAGCCTCCAAGACCATGAATTCTACTAAACCAGGTAGTAGAATCCTTCCCAAGGTCTTAGGTTTGAGTTCCCGTACTGAAAAACCCCTTTTTGACTAACTTTCCCAATTAGAGCCGCAACCCGCCCTTGAAGGGCTTTGACCCGCCTCTAGTCAAGGAGCCCCCCAAGATATCTCCCTGAACACGTGCCGTGGCGCAGCCCACTTGGTGTTATATTATTTTATAATATAATGTAATATTATATTATATTATATTATATTATAATATAATGTTTTAGATTAAATAAATGTGACAAAGAGTGTCACATATTGTAACATATAATAGAGAGTTACAATATTTAGATATATGAGATATATCCAAAAAATGTAACATATTTGGTGTTACAAATTTGTAACTTCCAAATATTACCCTTTATTGTGTAAATTTGTTGTTACACAATATTGAGATGAATTTCATAAAGCCATATGTGAAATGGCTGTTAGAGATATGATTTTAACCCCAATAATGTGTTTTGGGAGTTACAAAATCATTTGGGAGGGTTTGGAACCGTTTGGAAAAACAACACATTTTTAAGTGCTGAAATTGGTCGGTGGCCGTGGCCTATGGGACAGAGACTAGTGGCCGCGACCACTAATGTCTCTGGCCACGGCCACAGGCCAAAAACTGACCAATTTTTCAGTTTTTTCAATCTTTGTTGAACGACTCAAAAAACCCAAATAACTCCCAAATCTCATTTTTAATTCCATATTAATCTAATTAAACATTGGTAACAGCCATAGGGGTTGGTGAAATTTGAAATTCAAAGGGTGTCTCTAAACTCTATAAATAGGAGCCTATAGCTCACTTGTAAGACACAATATTTCTATCCATTAGAGCACTTGGCTAGAAACACCTTGAGGCTTGATAATTCCATAAAGCTTTTCCAATATCTGAGAGAGATCTCTTAGTGCTCGAGTTAGGGGAAAATAAGCTTTTGGACAAAGGTTTTAAACCTTGTTCAAGTTGGTGATCCCCAACCCTCTTCACTTAGGTTGTGGAAGTGAGAGTTTTCTTGTATTTCTGTTCTCCATTTTATTGTATTGTTTTCTTCTTATTCTCTTGTTATTTTTACTTGTATATTTTGTTTAAGAGTTGTAATCCTTTATTTTGTTTCAACCACCTTTATTTTACTTGTAATATTTTGCTTAGAGTTGTATTCTCACCATTCTCTTCTTCTTCTTCATCTTCTTCATTTTCTTTGTTTATTTGTAATTTTCAGTTATAGAGTTGTAACTCTTTTTAATCAATAATTATTTATTTGTAATATATTGCATAGAGTTGTAATTTCTTACCATTTCCATTGAGGCAATCTATTTTTTCCTAACACTTGACATCGTGTCGTCAAGGCGATTTAGAGAACCGCCCTGGCCTTTGAGTTTATGCGGGTCGCGGCGCTCCAAGAACAACGTCACAGTGCTACTCTGTGAACCCAGATTTTCAAAGCTTTTTTCCAAGCCAAACCTGAAAAAATTCACCCCAAACCACTACTAAACCCATAATTGAGTCCCAAAACCTCATTAATACACTTAAGGCAACACAAATACAACAAAAACTAAACTAAAACTTGACCACAACTCAAAATTTAAACCTTGAGTTTGGGAAACTCAAGAACACCAAAATCCAACCAGAATTCACCACAAATAGAGAGAATTCTTTCCTGAGTCTACTAAACTGCAACCCTAAGTTGTCCTTAACTCAATTCCTATCTCCAACTCCTTCAATTTCCCAAGTTTTCACCTCTAAAATTCAAAGAACCCCCAAGCACTTCAAAGAAAGAAAGAGAGAAACGAGATAGGGAGAGGAAAGCTGAATGTTTTTTATGTTTATCAATTCTGAAGGCTCTCCTTAACTTACTAAACTTATCCTAAGGCTTGGAAAAGAACAAAATGTCCCTAGCCTAAATCCTTACTCTTTAATGCCCTTAAGGGCAAAATGGTCATTTGACACCACTTTCCCGCTAAACCTCAAATTCCATTTAAAATTTCCAATTAATCCCACTAATATTCCAAACACTAATATTTTCTCCCAATTATAATCATACTCCAATACCCCTAGTAATTCACCAAATTACTAAAATACCCCTAGGCTCACCCCAAGCCAGGTATAAATCTTCGATGTGACTTTTTTGCCAAATTACTCACTAGGATCATCTCGTGACACACATCTCAAATGTATCCACATAATCATGTATTTACAGATATACCCTCATCAGGTCAAAATTATAAAAAATGCCCATTTTAACAAAAACGGGCCTATAAGTACATTTAATACACTTAAACATGCATAAGTAGTCATATCATAATATAACTCATAAAATTCACATATATAATTACGATTAAATCATACTAACACATATACATCCAATTATGCCATCCTGGCACACTAATCAATGCACTAAGCCTTATTAACGAATTTGGGACGTTACAATGATGTTCTTGATTGTGGATAAAAACATCATGGACTATATTATAGAAATATCCTCTTACATTTCCAAGTTTAAAATACCTATCCTCGATCTTTTTCACTCAATATTTTATTATTGTTTTAAGTTTGAGCTCATTTACTTGATTTTTATTTTTATTTTGTAGTATTGGTTGGAAAACCATGGATTGGAGGATGATGTTGTTCAAAATATGTTTGGAGGAAAGATATGTACTAGAAAATGTTGAAACTTTCGTTGGTTTTCCAATAGCTAATTCTCTTTAAAGTTGTTGGCATTTTTTACATCTAGAGTAGATGAAAATTTTCATTGTAGTTTCTTTAACTTCTCTTCATTGGGTGTCTTACAGATGTAGAGACAATAATTTTATGTTATTTCTTAGTTTTCTCTTTTATCTCAGATATTAATTCTCATTATAAAAATTATACTTGTAATCTGTCTGTCTAGGTGCTGTTTTTTGGATTAGTCATTAAGCATGTACTTTAGATAGATTATGAGTCAACTTGTGTTATCCCTAAAAATCAATCTGAAGATGTGGCACTTTTATAGGACACGTGGCAAAAGGAAATGTATACGACATCACAGTTTGGTCGAATTTGATGAGTAGGATGAGTAAAGAATGACCTTCAGAAGTGCTACAACAAGAATATTAGCAGTCATTGAATATGAAGTGATGCGTGTAGTATTCCGTACAAACTTAATTATTTATTATATCTTAATTCTACCAACTATTTTAGTATAGTGGAAAATAAAGGTCGAACTCACTGAGACTATGATTCAATTTATTATTCAAAATGCTAATAGGAATTAAAAATAGATTTTGTTTTAAGTTTAATAACATAAAATAAAGCAATAATCAAAGAACAATGGATAGTATGATATTAGAAAACAGTTAAGAATTATTCTCCACCTTCAACAATCAATCTATCAACAATGACAAATAATATCTCATATTCCCAATTAAACTATTAACCCCACAGATAACACTTAACCAGTCAATTATCATAGTTTCCCTATTATAATTAATTAAAACTAAGCGGTCTTAATTAATCCTTTTTACAAGCAATAATCCCATTAAGCATGCAGTCTATTTAACCAAGGAAAATCATTACATTCAATGGAAATAAGTTAATCTAGTCAACAAATTCATTAAGAATGCAGTTCATTTAACCTGAGTTCTATTATTCATCACAATTAAAATACTTGTCACAATACTTAATTGAAATTTATCACTCTACTTAGAATCCTAAACTATTAGGTGAATAACAGTCCTAAGTTTATGAACTTTGAATTTAAATCTAGATGCATGCTCCCTATTATTTTTCCAAAAACATAGAATAGCATGACATGCATATATGAACATCAGATTCGTAAATTAAAACAAACATAAAGATGTAAAAACTTATGAATATGAAATGGAATAATGCCTCAGTCCTTTAGTTTTTTTTTATCCCTTTGTCATTTTTGAATGCTAGGAATTGTCAAGAATCTAAACCGCTTAGATTGTGCCAAAGTCTTCCAAGCCTATCTCTAAATCAAGTCTAACAAGGAGTGGGAAAGTTCTCAACAAATGAGATAGAATTAGAGAGGAAAGAACAAGAGAATGAGCGGCAAAGAAATGATTAGAATGTCTAGGTTTTCACTTACCCAAATGAGTCAACTCACTTACTTAAGAAAACCCTAGACATCACATTCTTCATACAGGCAACTTAATAGACTTTATTTAAATTTAAACTAATTAAAATAATAAACACAAAGACAAAGCCTTGGGTTCCCACAAATGAACTTGGGCCCAATCTCTTTGTTTTGAATTTAAATCACAATTGGGCCTAAATTCAAAGTCTTTTTAGTTATTTTATCTTTCAATTAATTAATTAATTAATTAAATCCTTATTCAAATTAACTAATTATAATTTGAAACTTGATTTAATATTATTTATTTATATTGACACCAATTTATCAATATTAATAAAATTTCCCAAAGATTCTCTTTTATTCCCTAACTCTTATTACATGTAAATATCACTAAATTGACCTAGTCAAATTGATATTTCTAATTGATAATTAAAATCAATTGTTTGAGACTATTAAACTTGATTTGATAAGAGACGAGATGAGGATCATGAAAGTCACGGCGACTCTATGTTTCCCAAACACTTCCAAGTGCTTTCTGACCGTCTTGAGCCACCCCGAGCCAAACGGCCACCACCACTGCCTTCTTTGTCCTTTGGCCTTCAAAGCCCACTAAAGGATTGGTTTCAATGGTCGTCAGAATTGGAAGTCGATATTTGCCAGAATCCATGGAAATCCGAGAATGCATGGATGTAATCCGGCCATTCTAGGTCGTTCCAAGCTAAACCGTCACCACCATGAGACTCCCTGAGACCTAGGCTTCGAAACCCGGTAGTTTTTTCCCCAACCACCACCTTTGAGTGGTGGCGCCGCCACCGTCGCTGGAGCTTCACCATGGGTCAGGACCAACTGCAGTTTTGGGGGCTTCTAGGGTTGTTTTGAACTCCGAAAATCATTTTCAGACTTGTCGCGATGTCGTGAACGTTGTGGTATAAATTTCTAACCCCAAATTTAATTAGTTTGAGTTATGAAAAGTGGTTATGCGATTTGTGTCTAATTGTGTGTTATGGACTTTTTTGATAATTAAAATTATTCTATGAATTATCTTCTTTCCTGGGAATGGTTATATATGCTTTGATATGTACATTTATAATTGTTCAGATATCCGATTTACAGCCGTTATGTTGTCCGATTGTATAGAAATTTATCAAACTTTTAATAAGTTAATTATTTTGGTTATTCAAAGTTATTATGGAATTTATTCCAATAAACATTTTCATTTAAATATAACGATATTAGCTTAAGACCTTTAGAGATTGACTAATTTTATTTAAAAACCGATTAAGTTCCAATAGGCCTTTTATAAGGAATTAAGCCAATGATTTTTATTTTATAAATATGAAAATAATTATAATTATATTACCAATTATAACAAACATGAGCGGGGTTAACAAACCTTAATTCTCCTTTTAAAGACTAAAGGATTTGCTTGTGAATAATTTATGCTTATGAAATCATGATGAAATTTTTCACAGCAATGTCTTAATTTTATTAAAAATGAAATTTTTATTTGTAATTACTCTATGATTTTCGGAGCCATATTGAGCTTTATTTCTATGAATTTATAAAAAGACTCAAATACTCTATTGAAAAACGATTAAGAGCCTAAGCTCTGGGTTATGAATGACTATGGCATAATCGAAAATAAATGAGTAACTAGATGAATTTTTGGGTGCCAAAGTTGAAAAGGTTAAATATTGTCATTATTATTTTAATGGTTTTATTTATAATTGGATTAAGAGAACATTTTTATTGTACAAGCTATCACCATAATGTTTATAGTATGAATTTCTTAACAATATGATAAATTATTAAAAGGTAATTATTTTGAATTATGAAATAACAAACAAATAATTTCCGAAGCTTGTTGATTAAATTTTATGAGCATGAGTCTTAGGCTATTTTATTTATAATCGCTTCAACAAGGAGATGCGATATGGGCACTATTATGTATAAATGTCCAACTTAATATTTTTCATTAAGGAAATTATTTTAGGAATTATGGATTTTAATTCTAATTAAATAGTTTCCCAAGGATAATGATTATATTAATATACTTTCGTAATTATAGAAAGAAAATTCTATTATAATTATTAGCAATGGACTTATGAAAATTGTTTATGAAATTATGCAAAATTATTTACAAATAAAAATTTCATCCATGAATATCTATATTATTATCGCTGAGGGTTATATGCATGTTGGTTTGCTAACTATTATTATTGTTACTATTATGATTATGGATAATAATAGTAATAATGTGAAGTTAATTACTAATAATAATAATGGGGATGACTATGAAATAGTGATAAATTAAGTATTATAATCTTGTTATAAATTCCTTTGAGAGTGAGGGAATTTATTAAACGATATATAATACCATCATCTTTCATCGACTATTTTTATGAATGTTCATGGAATAATAAAATTATTATTAAGTTATGACCTTGGGGTCTCGGTAATATTAAGATGATAATTATGATTATCAATTCCAAAATTATATTGTCTGGGGTATGCACTAAGTTTAATAGTGTATAATTTAGTGAATTGGTAATTAACTCAATTACGATCCTTGGATTGATTAAAGACTATGGGAAACGCTTTGTAGCACCCTACTATCCTAGAGCCGTTACTATGTGATTTTAAAGCGTGCAATTAACTCGCTAATCGAGGTATTAGACCAAAAAATGTGGTTAATTAAAATGAAGACTCATTTAAATAGGATTTTAGTATAAAAGGTTGGACATTTATTTAAATCATGAAAGTGTTACATTGAGATCCCAAAACATTGTTTTGAAATATATTTACAACTCAAAAGTTAGTGTACAGTCGACCTAAGCGACAAAACTATAAATGTTTGTAACACATTCCTCAAAACAACCCCAATCGTGGCAGTCAGGTAGGACAAACATGTACGCACTGCTCCATACCCTTCAACTCATGGTTGATCAACCATTTCCTTGCCCTTACCTGCACCACAGAGCACTCGTGAGACGAGACCCAGCAAGAAAAATTCCCAGCACATCATGTAATAATTTATTTTAACGAATGCATAATTAATCAAACATGTCACACAATCTACAAGTTCCTATATAAGTTTACAACATCACAATAGCATAACAACACAACAGCACAATAGCACAATAGCACAACAGCGGCGGCCGCCGATCAGGGTGCGTTACCAGGCACCAAGTCCACGGTCTTGATCGAGTGGGTGAGTACAGGACCCTTGGAGGGTCTTACCCTGGCGGCCTGCATTCAACATTCTTAATGCCGCTCCCAGCCTTTCAGCTCCCGGCCTTTGTCGTTCCTGACCTTTGCCGATCCCAGCCTGCGCTGCTCCTGGCCTTTGCCGCTCCCATCCTTTGCCATTCCCGGCCTTTGCCATTCCATCACTAACACATGTATGACATAATATTTACAAACAATACACATAACATTAAGCACGATACAACTCTACGGGCACATACAATTTTCTTAACTTGAGTCCCGAGCTGACAACACAAGGGGATCCCGAGCACGATCCCTAATCTCGAGCCTTAGCAGTAAAACCTAGCCACAACGTAATAGTAAATATCCATCATGATCTAAATCAATTAAAATCCTTAGGAATAACATACTAGCCTCTGGGACCTCGAATTCTGCTAAACCGGGTAGTAGAATCCTTCTTAAGCCCTTACGTTTGAGTTCCCAAGCTTAAAACCTTGTTTTGGCAATTTCCCCTAATTTGAGCCGCGACTTAGCCCCTTAGGGCCGCGTTGCGCTACAAGTAAGAAAGCCCCAAGGCTCTCCTCTGGGGAACGTGGGCTGCGGTTCGCCCTAGCCTGTGCTACGATGCCTGGACATTTCAGCCACCTTCTCAGGCCTTCTGAGTTCATGTAGGCCGCGATGCTTAAGAGCTGCACTGCGGCGCGACCCTGCGAACCCAGAATTCCCCTGCCTTCCTCGAGCCAATTCCTTCAATTTACACCTCAAACTTGCACCAAGGTCCCAATTGATTTTAAAACTCTAAAAAACACCTTACAAGCTGTATAAACACCTCATAAAACTAAACAAACCCCTAGCTTAAGTCAAAACCAAACCTAAGTCTAAAACTCTGCTAAACCTCAAACTTACCAGGGAAATTCATGAAAAAGCATGTGCTAAACCTTACCTCAGTGATGATCACGACCTTCAGCTGCTGCTAACCACTTCCAAACTTCAACTCCCTTCAATTCCAAAGCCCATTTTCCACCAGAAATTCAGATTGAAATATGGTCCATCAAGCCTGAGGGAGAGAGATGAGAGAAACATGTGGGAGAGAGTGAGAGGCTGAGAGACTAAGTTTTCTCCGGCTCCTTCTATAGAATTCAAAGCCTATGTCTATCCCTTCGCACCACATGGCCAAATTTCCCCTAAAGTATAACCCTATCCTTTAATGGCCCCAAGGGAAAAATCATCATTTGCCACATTTCCCTCAAATCCTCAAGTAGTCCTATAAATTCCCAATTAATATTGACATACCCAAATAATCACTAAATAATTACCCGTTCAACCCTGAATACATACTACATTCCCAAAATACCCCTAGGCTCACCCCGAGCTGGGTATTTGACCCTGTTGTGACTATTCCACTAATCCGCCCACTAGGATCGTCTCAGACCACACATCTCAAATATATCCCCATAACACTGGGGTCTCATTCACAATACATACTCAATTACATTTATGCCCTCAACAGGCCAAAATTACAAACATGCCCCATGTTGACCAGTGAAATTGGCCAACAATCGTATGTACGGTATACGACACATTTTTAACGAAATAAATATAAATATATGACAAAGAACAATATTTAAACAAACACACATAAATTTATAGTGGTCATCCTTTTTTTGATGAACAGTAATAACCTAATCTACTTAGTCTTTAGTATTGACTCACTCGATTGACAATTAGAAATATAAAATGAAGAGTTCACTCGTCACAAACTTGCCCAAAGTTTATTCTCCAAAATATATCCGTCCCAACATCCTCCTTTAATGAAGCCTTGGGTCCTTTATTTATAGTACCTAGGGGCTGTTACATGATCAGAAAGACTGGGGATCATGGTTTGGTACACGATCATTGGTAGTGGAGATACATGTCCACCTCCCCATGATTATGAGATCGTGGGTCTTCTCGTTCTTTCTCTGGATCATGGTTGATGATGCACGATTGAAACCTTCAGGAAAACGCTAAGTCTTGTTTGTCTATGAGACTTACGTGCTAGGCCCGATGATCCTTTAGAGCTTGGGTGCAAGGCCTGTTGATCTTCTGGGTGCTAGACCTGTTGATTTCAACTTGAGCGAGCGTGAACATTATCCAACGAAGTGTATTTGGGAGTTTAGGCCGATCACCCTATGAAGAATAGGGTGGGCCGACCAACTCATGTAGTTCTTGAGCATGTCGGGGCGACCACCCCTAGGGGTTAGGGCTAGGCCGACCACCTATAGGAGGTTTAGGCCTGGTTGACTTCCCTAAAGGTCCTAGACCTATCAATTTTTGTTCATCGGTCTTTTTTCAATACTTTGTCATTCTCATTCGCCACATCATCTCTTGAATTTTGAGGGATAACATTTGCCCCCCCCCCCCCCTCCCCAAGTTTATCGTATTATGTTCAACATTACAGTAAACTTAATCTGATCCGAGAAACATATTGTAGTACTCAAATAGCAAAGTCCCTCGAAACATTACGTAATACTTTTATCAACTATCGATAATTTGCTCAACACGTATTTTTCATGGAAAATTAATTTCCTAAAAATTTAGTAAAATTTTCAAGACATTTTGAAGTCCTAAAAATATGATATATTTTTCAAGGAGTTTTGAAGTTTTACAAATATGATATATTTTTCAAGGAGTTTTGAAGTCCTAAAAATATAATATATTTTTCAAGTATATTAATTCTTAAAATACAAAATATTAATCAAGGAATCTGAATTCGTAAAAGTATAAGATATTTTTCAAGGAATTTGAATTTTTAACTATACCAGATATTTTTCAAGGAATTTGATTTCTTAAAAATATGGTTAGCCTGAGAGGCTATAAGCAGAGACTCACTCATCACATCCCATACTGTAACGACCCAAAATTACTGTTATGGCTTAAGGGCCCTGATTAGTGTGCTGGGAGGGCATAATTGGTTTATGTGTGAGTTTATTGATTGAATGCATGATTATATGATAAGCATGCTTGAATGATTATATGAATGTAAGTGTGGTTAAATGTTATATCTGTGAGAACCGCATTATTATGTGGGTAGATTGTAGAGAGTGACTTGAGGCGATCCTAGGGAGCTAGATAGCGGGAAAGTCACAACGGGGCTTAATATTTGACTTGGGGCAAGTCACAGGGTATTCCGGGAACTAGATAATTATTTGGGTTATCGGGTTATGAAAATAAATATATGGAGATATATTTGAGGTTAGGAAGCTTAGGCGGGAATATTGGGGAATTTTACCATTTTTCCCTCGGGGACGTTTCCGGCACCCCGAGCCTCGGGATTGATTTAATTAACCAAGGTTAGACTTAACGAAACAGAAACTAGTGGAACAAAAGAGATAAACAGACCCTTTAATAGTTCCTCTCTTCTTCTCTCTTCTCCCTCAAGAAAGCTATAGGAAACCAAGGTGAACTCAGCTGGAAATCTTGTGATTTGAGCTGAAGTTTGAGGAATTAGCTCAGCTCTAACCAAGGAGCACTAAACCAAGGCCAAGGTAAGAATTGAGTTTTGTTATTGGGTGTTAGAATTCTGAGTATTGGCTGAATATTAAGGTGTTTATGGTTTTGATGTTTAAGGGCTGAATTGAAGCTGAGAAGCTTGGGTTTTAGCTCAGAAGTTGTTAAGGAAGTGGTCCATCAAAGAAGGTAAGCTTCAATTCGTAGTTTAGAGCTTAAATTCTAAGTTTGCATGACTGGTTTTTGAGTTCTTTAGTTGCTGGGTTTCAAAAATCAAAGTGGAGTTTTAATGAGTTTTTAAGCTAGATTTTTGTTGGATTATGCTGTTAGAATCGTGCTAAAAGTCTTGTGATTAATGGGTTTTGGTATTAAGGTGCTTTGGGCTGGTTCTGAATAAGGTTAGGATGTTAGAAATGGTGGATTTTCTGGGCACGAAGGGGTGGGCCATGGCTCTATTCTAGGGCCCTGCGGCCCTACGAAGCAAATGAGCCAGGGAGGCTCGGCCGAAGGGGTGCGCCGCGACGCCACAGGGCAAGGCCGCGACGCGTGTCTGCCTTCTGAGGGGCTTGGTTTCTGTTTCAGGGGCGGGCCGTGGCTAGGTTTCAGGGGCTGCATCCCTTAAGTGCATTTTTGATCTTTTGGGTATTTTAAGTGCGGGAACCTAACCTAGGGTGCTCGAAATTGATTTCACCACTGTGCTTGGTGGAATTCGATGTCCCGGAAGCTAGCATTGTACCCGGAAACCTTTATTTGAATATTAATGGAATTCATTACCTCGGTTGTGAGTAGGTGTTAAGCTAGGGCTCAGGAAGCGGATCGTGCTCGAGAGACGTCGCTTGTAGACAGTGAACGTGGAGATTAAAGGTAAGAAAACTGCACCCGGTTGTGTATTTGTAATGGGACTAAGGGTTCCCTAATATGTGTGTACTTTGAAAGGATGGTATTATGCCATGTAAACAGTAACCCACGGCCTAAGAGTGCCCAATGTTACTCTAGCGCACAGGGCGTGACTCGGTCACTGGTAGCCGAGGACAGCTTATTATGCACTGAGCTCGGTTTAAGCGGGCCGGAGTCAGTGGGGTAAACAGAAGGTGCAGCCTAAGTTGTCGACCCTAATTATCATTTGACTTGATTGTTATTAATGTTTAGTTGCATCTCTGTTTCTGCATACGTGATATGTGTTTAATATGTGTGTTTGATCATGCTTAATGGGTTATTTGTCTTATATTGTTGTTTATGTTGCATATTATGTTTTCTTGATGGGCCTTGGCTCACGGGTGCTACGTGGTGCAGGTAAAGGCAAGGGCAAACTCGATCAGCCCTGACTTGGAGAGCTCTGCGAGCTGAATGTACATGACCAGGTGCTCAGCCGCCACGGTTGAGGGGAAAACAGGAGCAGGGGAAACCATAAATGTTTGTTTTGCCTTATTATGGAAATTGGTTGTCTAAACCTTGTCAATTTTGTAAACTGACTTTCAAACGCTGTTCCTTTTTGGGATCCCACGTATAAAATGTTTTGTTATATAGAATGTACACTTTTGAGACCAAATCCTTTTAACCCTAGTTCATTAGTGGTTTTAGTATCACGTTTTATCTAAATGACTTGATTAGCAAGTCCTGCATCTTTATAAACACACAGTGTAGCGGTCTTGGCTATCCAGGGCATTACACATACCCATGCGCCTATCTCAGGGAAAGTCAGAGCTGTGAAATTCTCCAAGTCTTCATCAACTTTGCGCATCTTCTCTTGGGTAACTATTCTTTCCCAATCTTTACGTCTTTGATGAATCTGTCTGAATTTCTTTGCTTTGATCTATTTTGATTTAAAATAACTGACTTGTTTGAATCAAAGAAACTTGTTTTTAATTAATGTCTTTATCCATGTTTCTTTTTGCGTGATACTTTAGGGTTTAGAGGCATGTAGGCCGACCACCCATAGATTTTCAGGGCTTGGGCGATTTCCAGGCCTACCATTCCCATCATAGGCCGACCACCCCTAGGGTTTCCCTTGCCTTGTGCGATTTCCAGGCCTACACTTCTCATCATGAGCCGAGCACTCCTAGGGCTTCCTTAGGCTGTGCGATTTCCAGGCTTGTAAATTTCATCATGGATCGACCACCCCTAGGGTTTCCCTTTCCTTGTGCGATTTCCAGGCCTACACATCACTTCATGTGCCGAGCACCCCTAGGACTTCCTTAGCCTGGACGATTTCTAGGCTTGTAAATTTCATCATGGGCTGACCACCCCTAGGGCTTCCTTAACCTGGACAATTTCCAAACGTGCAGATACAAGCATAGGTGACTTCCAGTGATACAAATCCAGGCATAGGTGACTCCCAGGGTTATAAATTCAAGTCTAGATTGCATTTCCCATGTCTTGGATGATTTCCAGGGTTCCCAGGCCTGGGTGGTCGGTCCAAACCTTAGCATAGGTCGACCACCCAAGACCCTAAATTTTTTTCCTTTGATTTCTTCACTTTTGCTCCTTAGTAATGGATATGCCCCAGCTACTGGCCTATATGGTTCGTGGTAGGGAGCTTCATTACGTCGATATACTAACTTTACTTTTTTTCCTTTCTTTGTTGCTGTTGTCTAGCTCCTCTTCGTCTGACAAGTCTTTGAGCGAATGTACTCCCCAAGAGCTGTTGGAAAGGGTGAAAAGGACTCTCCCCTATTCTGCTCTATATTTATTTAGTGACAAAGATTTCTTGAATAGGTATAGCCCAATGGCGAGAGTAAAATAGACAACTCAACAACCTTCTGAAGATAATCCTCACATTGCCAGACACATCACTCAAGGCTCTTCGCTTGGCTCTTCTCAGATATCTTCTCAGCGTAGTACTCCTTGTGGCTCTCAGGGCACATCTCAGCAAAGTCATTATTCTCAATAGAGTCTGTCTGGTCAGTGAGACTCCTCGCAACGCCCTTTGCACCAGGATACCAGTCGGGTTCCACATCACTCTTCTTCTTAGAGAGAACATACCGAGGGATCTCATCACCAGACTACTCATCCTCAGGAGCATTCTATTCACATGTTCCGGCCTAAGGTGGCTCGCCCTTCTCCTAAGAGCAAGACAGTCTCGCCAGTTGCGCAAGAGAAGAAGAGACGACAAAAAGTGTTCCATGCATCAGATTCTGGGGCCACCTTTGCCAGTGAGATCATATGGAAATCAGTTGAGAAGCCTCGCCCTGCTGATTATGAGGTGGTTTGGTTCAAAGGGGTTGCCTCTGACATGACTGAAGAGAAGGTAAAAACCTTAAGGAAGACTCTCGACCTTTCTGGCATTTCCATTACTATCACTGGTCCGAATGGCAGAGCTGAGGACCCCCCCTTGGGTATGTGTGCTTGGACATTCTCTGCCATTAAGTCTAGCGCCCTACTTCCTCTTCATCCATATTTTTGGAGCGTGGAAGATTATTTTGGTATCAGTCCCTCTCAGTTGGCTCCCAACACTATCTTGGTGTTATCTGCATTGTACATTATCTATCATCGTAGAAAATGGGCTGCTTCAGTTCCTCATAAGATCCACTATTTGTCTGATCTGAAGACAAACCCTTCTCAGGGAAACTCAGGGCACTTCCATCTTCTACCATTATACAAGCAAGGGTACCGACACTTTCTTGGAAGAGATCTCTGGAAACAGCAAAGTGTTTAGATATACAGACAACTATTTCTTCACAAAAGATGCAGAGGCCAACTACTCCAAGTTCAAGCATGTCAGGCCTTTTTATAGACCGCCCCTGACCCAGATCATGACTGTTAGGGCCAAGGCATTGATTGCCATGACCCATGAGGAGAAGAATGTCAAGGTTCTCATTACTTTAGAGGACCTTAGGAAGGTTGGGCTGTTTCCTTCTACTATCGCTGATGTTCCGGATGAAGATGGTACCGAACCCGTGAACGCCATAGACTCCCCGGGGCCTATTCATATCGAGGAGGTGCCCTCTTCGCCCATGTTAGTAGGACAGGAGGGTGATGAGGTGGGTGCATCCACGCATTCACTGCTTGCTTCATATGACTTTGATAAGGCCATGTTTGAACCCGAGTCTCATTAAGAAGGTTTGGTACACAATCATTGGTTGTGGAGATACGTGTCCACCTCCCCATGATTATGAGATCGTGGGTCTTCTTGTTGTTTCTCTAGATCGTGGTTGATGATGCACGATTGAAACCTTCGTGAAAACACTAAGTCTTGTTGGTCTATGAGACTTAGGTGCTAGGCTCGATGACCCTTTAGAGCTTGGGTGCTAGGCCTGTTGATCTTCTGGGTGCTAGGTCTGTTGATTTCAGCTTGAACGAGCGTGAACATTATCCAACAAAGTGTATTTGAGTGTTTAGGCTGACCACCCTATGAAGAATAGGTGGGCCAACCACCTCATCCAGTTCTTGAGCATGTCAGGACGACCACCCCTAGGGGTTGGGGTCAAGCTGACCACCGTAGGTGCTAGGGATAGGCCGACCACCCCTAGGAGATTTAGGCCTGGTCGACTTCCCTATAGGTCCTGGACCTATCCATTTTTGTTCATCAGTCTTTTTTCAATACTTTGTCATTTTTCCATGACTTGTGATGCCACATGCTGCTTTTTCATTGGCCACATCATCTCTTGAATTTTGAGGGATAACACCCCATTTTACAGAAATGGGCCCACATGCATATTTAATACAAATAAACATGCATATCTAGGGACATTACCACAAAAATCAATTATATCATATAATTACATGTATAATCCATTATTCTCACATATAATTCCAATTAGGCCCTCCAGACACAGTAATTAAGGCACTCAGCCTTAATAACAAATTTGGGACGTCACACGCTTGGTCAATAGCTCTTGTGGAGAAATCATATTTATCTAAGGACCCAAGGTAAGTAAATTTCACCATACGTGATTTTCTTGCTCAAATGTTTGATCATATGGCTACACATAAACTACATGACTTATGTACTCTTAGATATTATTAAGACGCAGACTCTATGAATGTGTATGTGCTGCCTGGTTATGTGACATAAGGTGTCTTAACAATTAAGAAGGATTAATGGGGTGATAATAAGTGCATTTTATGCAATTGAGATTATAATTGATTTGATTTTTGTACTTGCTTTGTTTGTGGAATTAAGAATGATAGACTTTATGATTATGCTCGCATGGTTGGATTTTATATCTATGGGTACTTTGTGGATGAATAAGTTTCACGTCTCTGCGATGCTGTGCAATTGGTATGACTAGGGCGAGCTTTGTGAATTGCTATGTTGTAAGTCAACCCTGAGTTCTTTGACTACAACATGAATAACTAGTGTATTTCGTGTTAGATTTAGGACACGAGCACAAGTATACATAATTATTGTAGAAAGTCTATAATGGTGCTATCCTAGCAAGCATGAGTAGATGTTTAATTATGACACTAATGAAATGGCTGAGAGAATTATTCCACAGAGCTCGTATGCATGTGAGAGGTAAGAACACCTAATGAGACAAATTGCACTAATGACACTAATGATACTAATGGCAATAAAATACACTAGTGAGGCTGAGGGCTCGATAACCGTGGACCATTATTAGACTGGTGTTGCCACACCTAGAACAGTAGTTGATAATTCATATGACTACTACTTAATTGAATATTGATATGATGCATGCTCTCTCTAATTGATGTTAGGATTCGTTAATCCGATTAAATGCAAGAATGAAATCAATGATTATTGATGTGATGCATGTACTCTATTCACTATATTAGGATGTGATGATCTGAATTTCATAGGAATATACATTGTAGAGAACATATTTGGGTTCGAAATTGTAACACCCTACTCAGGGACCGTTACAATGTGTATTTTAAATAGTGCTAAACTTGTTAAACGAGTCATTTGGCCATAACCGTGTAACTAAATGTGATTAACGATTTAGGGTTAATTTTTTTTTATCAAAGGTATAATCGTTTCACTAAAACATTTACTTTATACATGGGATCCCAAAATAGATTTAAAAAGGTTAATTGCAATGGAAAAGTTACAACCAGCCGACCTAAGCGGCAAAATAGGGTTTGACCCTAGTTCCTCTTTAAAACCTCGGCTGTGGTGGTCGAGCAGCCGCATATGTACACATCGTCACCTAAGCTCTCTAACTCAAGGATGGTCCAGCTTCTTTTCCCCTTACCTACACCACAAAGCACCCATGAGCCAAGGTTCAGCAAGAAAACTTCAACATGGTCATAAGCAGTTAATAACGTATTACCAAATAATAATAAGCATGCCTAGCAGTAATAACCCTACTTATGGATGCATACCATTCATATAAATGACTACAGTGTCATATGGGCCAATAGCCCAAGATAAATGATCAATGAATCATACTGGAACCCAATACCCAAAATACATGATTAATGAATCATACCAGGACCCAATGCCTAAAATAAATGATTGTTAAATCATATTGGGGCTCAGCGCCCTAGGATATGGGAATAATAAGTCACCCCGGGGTCCTTTGCCCTACCCTCTGTATAACTAGCCTTGGAGCTAGCCCAGCATACCTGACTCCTTAGTTTTCCATGAAAAATAGGTCGGTCAAGCGTATGTCACGCTCCTATTAGGCATAACCATATCGACTAGCGCTTAGCGTGCCATTGCTGCCATTGACTTATAAGTCAATGTTTTTTTACCAGCGCTCAACACTATTGTCATCCTTGACTCATAAGTCAATGCTTTTCAACAAGCAGTCAGCATGTTGATGTCGTCCTTGACTCATAAGCCAATGCTTTTGATCGGTACTCAGATGCTAATGTCGTTCTTGAATCATAAGTTAAGTCTGGGGCCCAGCCCTAGGATATGGGACTAATAAGTCACCTCGGGGCTTGTTGCCCTATCCTCCATATAACCAGCCTTGGAGCTGCCCGAACGTACTTGACATTGAGTTTTCCACGACCATTAGGTCGAACAAGCGTATGATGCGCTCCTGGTTAGCTACCAAAACAACCAGTGCTCAACACGCTATTACTGCCCTTGACTCATAAGTCAATGCTTTTGAACCAGCGCTCAGTGCGCTATTTCCGTCATTGACTCATAAGTCAAGCCTTTCTCAATCAAATAATGCAAAATTTCATATATCATATACCAAATATCGAAATACAAAGCATTCAACATGCTTAATCAATAATCACAAGCATAATCATAATCATGCACATTCTCAGGCGTTCATGCCCTCTTCATATTGCTGTTCAATAATTCTGGAATCACAAGCATAATCATAATCATGTACATTCTCAGGCGTTCATTCCCTATTCATATTCATGTTCAATAATTCAGGAATCACAAGCATAATCATAATCATGCACATTCTCAGGCGTTCATGCCCTATTCATATTACTGTTCAATAATTTGGGCCAAACCATAATCAAATGTATCACATACTGGATGTTGTTTTCTTACCTTTAGTCCAAGCACAAGTTACCAATGAATGACCTTCGAACATGATCTCGGTTCCGAGCCCCTAGCGATAAATTAGTGACAACCATAATAATCTCATAAGATTCAATCCTTAAAAACAAACTCTGGGACCACTCCCGAGCTCTCGAGACTTCCAATCCCACCCAACGAGGTGGTGAAACCATCCCCTGACCCCAAAAGTCCTCCTAAGCCCTAAAAATGGGCTTTGATGAAATAGGTATAGTGTTGGGGTGCCAAGAATAGCGTTGGGGTGCTACCCAAGTCAGAGAGCCACCATTTGGCTTCCCCGGCCCCGCGTTGGGGCGCCATCCCTACAACCCCAAATTTCTGTAGTTTTCCCTTGCGTTTTCCCTCGAGTTCAAGTCACCAAAACGTCATCTAAAAACCATCCAAACTCATAATTTAACCTCAAAATCTCATCAATACACCAACCTCATCAAAAAACCACCTTTAAAATTGATCTATAACCCATCAACACACAAAAATCCATACTTCAGCTTTGAAGCTCAAGAACACCTTTAAAATCAAAACAACTTTGAATCAAAACATGGTCTATGGCTTACCTCAATGGTGAAGTTCAGGCTTAAAGTTGTCCTTAACTAAAACCTAGCTTCAAGCCTCCAAATCCCCGCCAACTCTCAAAATTCCAAGTACTTCAAGGCACACCAAAGGGGTGAGAAGAGTAACGAGAGGGAGAAAGGGAGAGGGCTGAATGAAGCTCTGTTTTTGTTTTGGGGTTTCCTTTTACTAAGGAAAAGAGTGACTAAGTCACTAAATTGGCCCAAAATGACCATATTGCCCCTTAGCCTAAGCCTTGCCCTCATAAGCCCTGAAGGGTAAATTTGTCATTTGCCACTTATCCTGTTTATCATAATTAACGTCTCACAATTCCCGTTATTTATTATATTCTCAAATAATTACCAAATAATTTCCCTATTACCTGATCTCGGTATTGTACTAAATTACCAAATTACCCCTAGGATCAACCCGAGCCCGGTAATTGATCCCGTTGTGACTTTCCTGCTAACATGCTCCATAGGATCGCCTCATGCCGAGTAACCCAAATATATCCACATAATGATGTGGTTCCACACATATATCACATATATGCCAAATATACCCGTAACGGGCCAAATTACGAAAATTGCCCTTTTAATGAGAAATGGGCCCACATGCATATTTAATACACCTAAACATGCATATCAAGTCATATTATAATATAACTCACACAATCATATAATGATACACATATATATATCACATAATCACATAAGTTCCATAATTTTCCATCATGGCCCCCTAATCAAGACCTTAATCCTTATTAGTTAATTTGGGACGTTACAGAAATTATAAGTTGCCTCTAGAATAGTATTTGTTGGTGCTATTGCTGATAAGATTGCTCAGTCATTGTTCTGACTACTCTAGGGTTATAGAGATTGCTCTCTATATATGTGTGCTCTTGGAACCGATACTTACCCTTTGTGGGATTATATGTTTGGAATGGATAATGTTGATGCTCGGTTCCCCATTCTAATGGTATGCATGTTTAGGGGTACCTATTAGCCCCAAATTATTTTGGTAGCTCCCAAGTTGACTTATAGTGTTAACTTTGTGTATTGTCTGCTACCTTTCAGGTTGATTATATTATTGGTTATTATCTCCTTGAGTGAATTGCCATTGTATTACTAGAATTGGTGCAAGTCACGAACGATATGAATTAAATGCTCAAATTATGTTCTGTGGAGGTGATCAGCCAAAGGGTGTGATTAGATAAACCTGAATTTGGAAATTGTGCCAAGAATAATCTTTCAGAGTTTAGTTATGACCTTGACTAATAATGGTACTATAGGAAGTACTTTCAGTTTATGATTTCATAGTTGACCTTGTGACCTAATTACGTATTCCTTTTTCACCATTGGGGTTGACGCATAAGGTTAGCACTCCATACACTAGTATGTATGTTGATTAACAAGCTTGACATGAGTTGTGACATGTAGGGCAGTTAAAAGCTTTATATAAGTTGTCATGAGTTATACTAGAAATAAATTCATGAGACTAAGTGCATGATACGTTAACCGATCACCCCAACAAAATTTTACGATAAACGTGTCTATTGTATTAAATAGTAAGTAGGGTTATAAGGAGTTACTTATCTCTATATAGGATAGTAGGAACTTGAGTGAAAACAGGATAAACAGTAAAACCAGCTAACCCGTGGGTGGTCTAAATGAACCTAAGTATAAGATAAAGGTATGCTGAGAGTATTAAGAGAGAAGATAGGTTTTTGACTCAGGTAGAAGGCGATGAAAGCAAGTTAAAAACTAGGATAGGTCTAAGAGAAATATCAAAGATCGGTATCATGAGAAGAATGTAATTGTCCTGACACATGACCAATATCAAGTTACGGGGTTTTTAAGACTAAGAGTTAAGACTATTACAATGGAAGGCATAATCAGGAAGATTCAATAAGGGAGATCATAGTCAATTGATAATTTTGAAATTTCTAGCAGGGTAGAAAGGTAAAGGTCTGTCGTTGATTGTCTATACACATGGGTGTTCCAATGATTTTTATTGTTTAGATTGGCTAAATACATGGTGAAATTTTTTAGGCAAGATGAGGTGCTAAAACAATAACGATTTAACAAAAGTCAACATGAGAAAGTTGACTTTCGGTATAGGCATTTATAAATTAATTTTTTGGGTCCAAAATGTTCATTTGGAGTGTATAAGAGTACCTAAGAAGTTTGGGAGCATTTTGAAGTATTTTGAGACAAGTCTTGGAGTGCCAAAACAGAGATTTCGGATATGCGTCACCCCCTAGGAGGGGACGCTTTGCCTAAGCCTTGAAAAAGGCATGAGACGGATTAGGCGATACATCGCCTGGGCAGTTATGAAAAGTCTGTACAGTTATGTAAATTAGCTCTAAAACTTAAAATTAAATGCTCTAATCTCATTGGTTGGGTATAATGAGGGTCCTATACTATTTAAGGGGTTCATATGAGTTAATTGGTGATTTGATCACTCACCTCTCTCTCTCTCTCTTCAGCTCCAAGATTACTAGTTTTCTCCAAGATCTTCATCAAGAAAGCTTGGCTTGTATGAAGGATTAAGGCTTGTGTATCCCAATCTCATTCCATTGTAGTAGCTCCAAGCATTTCCATAAAGAAGGCTAGGAATAGAGATTTTTCGACAACAAATCTACATTTGTGTCAAACCTTGCAACTTTTGTGTTTCACATAAAATCATAGCTTTGTGACTTTATGTTCTAAGGGTTGTTCTTCAATAAAGGTCCACTCTACACTTTGATCTTATTTAGTTTGATCTTATTTGTATTTTTTTTAATTCTACATTCATGTTATACTTATTTAATCCTTTAAAATCAAGATTTACATTTATAATTTTAATAAGGTTCTTGATTAGGATCTAGGGTTTGAAATATTATACTATTCCCATTATTAATTATTGATTTAATAAAGTATATGCCTTATATCCCCAGATGTTATTGACCATGGTGTTGTTGCATAATATTATTTTAACCATTACGATTTTGAGGGTATGGTATCCCCATAATTACTAAACTTGTTGACACGCCTTAGTGGAAGGCTATAGCTGAACCCTAGTTGAGGGATTATGTTTAGCGTAGCACTGTGATGTAGGATGAATATAACCCTATGTTATTTCCTTTAGCAGCTAATAATTTTCAGCATTACTTTGTCAAATGTATAATTGATTATTGGAGCATGACTTTATAGTGTTTGAATTAATGGTGATGAAATGTGGAATCCTATGATTGCCCTATGTATGTTTACACTCATGGCTATGTTATCCTATCATGCATCATTAGGTCACGATATATGTATATATGCATACATGCATTGCATGGGATTTACTTAATGGGTGTTAGTTCATTATATTATTGTTCAACCTTTTTCAGATGTGGCTTGGTAATTGGACAACTTGTGGACTCCAGACTCAGTAGCAAGGACTTTTATGAATAGGATTTTTAGAAGTCTTGTATTATTGTATAAGTTTAGTTTATATTTGACTTTATAAATCCTCAAGTGTTAATAAAGAGTAAAATTTTAAATTTTCTAAATTTTTATGAGTACTGTATTATAGTTTTGAGTATAGTTCCCTTGAAGACCCGTAGTACTTATACTATGAGTATGCATGTAACATCCCAAATTTACTGTTAAGGCTAAGTGTTTGGAATATAGTGCCTAGAGGGCATAATAGGATATACATGTTGAATTAATTGAATAAATGTGTAACTAAGTGGTATACATGATTTCTATGATAATATGGATTTAAATGCATGTTTATGTGCATTAAATATGCATGTCGGCCCGTTCTTGATAATAAGGGCACATTTTTAGTATTGGCCCGTAGCGGGCATAAATGAAATTATATGTGTGTAAATGATTGAGACCACATTATTATGTGGGCATCTTTGCAATATTCGACTCGAGGCGATCCTAGTGAGAAAATTAGCGGAATAGTCACAACGGGGTCCAATACCCAGCTTGGGGCGAGCCTAGGGTTATTTTGGGGACATAGTGCGTATTTAGGATTTATTGGTTAACATGCAATTATTTGGGATTAAATGGGCATGTCGGGATTAATTGGGAATTTATAAGATAATTCAAGGATTAGCGGGGAAGCCTAATGACGTTTTTGCCCTCGGGGGCAATAGAAGATAAGGGGTGTACTAAGGGGCATTATGGTCTTTTTGGTAGGAAGATAGACTTACCCCAGGTAAACTTAGGCACTAGAAGCCTGTACAAAAAAAAGGACAAGACATAACTCTCTCTCTCTTCTCCCTAGTTGGTTCCTCTCCACTCCTTGGTGCCTTGATGGTTTGCTCATTTGGGAAAGGGAAAAGCTTGGGAGTTTGTTGATTCAAGTAGGAATTAGAGCTAGGATCTTTGAAGGACTAACTCAGGAGCATAGTTTGCAGTAGGGTAAGTGAATTTCTTTGTTCTTGAATGAATTCTAAGCTTGGTTTTGGTGTTCTTGAGTTCTAAACTCCAGGTTTGGATTTTGGGTTGTGATGGAGTTTTGGCTTAGCTATTAGTGTGGTTATGTTGTTTATGGTGTTTGGGAATGTTTGAGAGGCTTAATTCTTGTTTTAGGTTATGTCTAGGTTGAATTTTGGAGGGTTTAGCTTGGAGAAAATACAGAAAAACCCAGGGATTTCTGGGTTCACGGGGGCACGCTGCGACCGAGTTCATGGGCACCGTGGCTCGTGTGACCCAAAAGGCCCTGGGAGGCTTGCTAACTCGTGGGCACGTTGCGACCCTAGAGGGCAAGTCACGACCCACCTACCCCAGGAACAAGTGGCTGACGCTTCTGACTTGGGGCGCACTGCGAATCTTAGGGCTAGGTCACGGCCCGCCTAGGAAGCCATAGCCAGGATTAGATTTTAGGCTTGGGGACTTAAACCTAAGCACTCAGGATGAATTCTACTACTTGGTTTAGTAGAATTCGAGGTCTCAGAGACTAGTATTTTATTCCAAAGCTCAATTTGTTTAGGATTTTAATGATTATTCATTATCGCATTGTGACTAGGTTATACCGCAACGGCTCAGGATTAGGGATCGTGCTCGTTGCCTTCATATTCTAGCTGCTAGGGACTTGAGGTAAGAAAATTGCACCCGAATTGTGAATGGGGCTTAAACCCCAGTTAATATCTGGATGGGCATGCTTGTATACGCTACCATTGATTACTTGCTATGCATTGTGCATTTGTGATTATATCTATTTAGAGGTTGGCCTAAGGGTATCGGGAGCCAATAGCAAGCGTGCGAATGCAGCCCAGCCTTAGGGTGCCAGGGTCAACTAAGGGACCAGGGGACTCGGCCTATGGGCGCGGGGCCTGGATATTATACCATAAACATATGTGTGGTTCACACTTAATCATTTCTATTGATTGATGAGTTTGGTTTACGTATTTGACTAAGTTGAATATTACTGTTAGTTGGTTACTTATATCCTATTGTATCCTATTATTAATTGAATCTGATGATTTATGTTTACTTCGTTTATATTATTGCCTAGTTGTGCATGCTGGTTTAAGTTTTCTTACTGAGCCTTGGCTCACAAGTGCTACGTGGTGTAGGTAAGGGAAATGGATAGCTGGACCAGCCATGAGTTGGAGAGCTTCAAGGGCGGTGCGTACATATGCAGATTGCTTGATCACCACGGTCGGGATAGCTTGGGAAGAGCTAGGGATAAACTCTGTTTTGCCATTTTGGTCGGCTAAGTTGTATTTTATTGGTCGTTTACAAGTTTGTAAAACGATTTTGGGATCCCGTGTGTAAACTTAATATTTAATGAAAAATAACCATTTTATTGACTAAATCTTTTAATACTCAACCTTGACTTAGTCTTTAATTACACATTTAAGTTAAAATGACTTGCTTAGCAAGTTAAAAACTATTTTAAACACACAGTGTAACGGACTTGGTTAACCAGGGTGTTAGAACGATCTTGGTGAAAGCTGGCTGGGTGTGTACACTCGCTGCTAAAGATAAGCTTGACTCATGGTTAGGTACCTAATGACATGATTGTGTGGTTAATTATTTAAATTGAACCTATGTGCCTTATTTGCATGCTAGTATAGAGAGCATGTTGCATATGAATGTATTTTGTGGAAATGGGATTTGATAGTTGTTGCATGAACAATGTAGATTTGTGTTTTGATATATATATATATATATATTGTGTGTGGTTATCGTGATTGTTTGGATCTGCCCGTAGGATAATTTTGGATATGAATATTAGGGCTGAGAGGTGAAGTCATTGACTGCAGACTGATTTAGAAATTATGTATTCAAGATAGTCAACTAGACCTGGTATCGTTAGTATGTGGGGTTGCAGATGATAGTTAGGGTCAGAACCCTTCTTCTGCCCTTGGAATTCACAGCCAATGTTTGCTAGTATGCAAGCAAGACTGCCAGATCAGGATGATGAGATTAGATGGTTGAGTCAGCGGGTTCTATCGGGGAATGCTACTTCGTATATCTTGACAGTAATGGCACCAGTATTGGTTCAACCTGAGGGTGGAAACAGATGAGAATTATGGTATGAAAGACTCCAGAAGCGTTATCCTCCAATTTCCGAGGGAGGTTTGGGTCTGTTTAGAACAGATCAGTGGATGGGCGTGATTAGCTCCATCCACGACTATATGGGAGTGGTGGGCCATGATAGAGCAGTTATACCACGCGTATGCGGCCAGAGGATGCCCGCACATGATGGAAAGTGTTAACACCGCAAATTGGACATGATCCTGAAAGACCCAGGCCTTACGCAAGGCCTTCGCAAGATTGACCTGTCTCACTCTACGCGAGGCCCAAGCTCACTTCACCTGCGCCTTGCACCCACGCGAGACCCTCTCTCCCCTGCGCCTTGCGCCCACGCGAGACCCTCTCGCTATCGCACCTTGCGCCCACCCTTTCGCCCCCGCGCCTTGTGCCCATGCTAGACCCTCTCACCCCTCCACCTCGCGCCCACGCAAGACCATAGTGCTAGTGCCTCCACGTAATCGTCTCTCCTTGTGCTTCCACAAAGCCAACCCCGCCTTGCGCCTCGCACAGAAGCTCCGGTTGCCTGGGTCTTCACGGCACACACCTAACCAACGATTCGATAGTGTATGTCCATGAAAGCCATAAGTAGTCTAATGCTTAGCAGGATATAGAGTGGATTAAGGTATAGGCACATCTTGAAAAGGTGAAAACATCTATGAGGCGCGAGGAGCACATAAGGGTACGAAATATATGTATCAACCAAAAGAAGACAAAGCACGGATATGGTGTCTGTGCCAGACAAGTCGTGGTTCTACGAGCGAGGTACCTGGTGTGGTCCTTACCAGCCAATCTCTGACACTCATACTAAATAAGTAGTGGAGGTACATTCAGGTACTAAAGTGGAGGCGCTCCCACATATTCTGACCATGTACTGAAGCCGACACCACAACCTTCTGCTCCACAACCTGTGCCACTACGTCTGATACCACTCCCCTAACAATGTACTTGTGAACAATCTGGTCCCTTGGGACCACAATGTATTAGGGGCCATTAGAGCCCACTATAAAGGGAACCTCACCTCATCATTGTAGGGGGTTGGAAAATTCTTGTAAGATGAGATTAATCTAAGAGCAAAGTACGAGTTTTCTTTCTATTTTCTACTTGCAATTTTCCTTCAAGAATCTATAAGTTCATTTATATTCATTAGATATTGATTTAAGTTTTTGAGTTTTCCATCCATATTTCATTGACAAGTTCTTATGGTCAACAGTTTGGTGCTGTTTGTGGGAAGGAGAAGTGCCAAGCCACTGTTCTTCCATTGATTCCGGTAGCAAAGATGCCGAGACGCTCTAAGCGGTTGAGAGAACCACAGGAGGTTAAGGTACACCTCGATGGAGATCAGCTAAAGGCCTCCATGAAGAATCCTCCGACACCCAAAAATGTGAATGCATCAAAGGAGCCAGGGGTTCCCAAAGATGAAAGGGAGGCCTCATCCCCGGCCGTCCCACCTAATGAGCATCGTCCAAGGCCAGCAGCTGGCCCTGCGAGAGATGCCGACGAGTTCCTGCCCCCAAAACCGCCACAGGTGCCGTACTCCAGCTAGCAAGATCTGGGACCATCGACGCGCAGGCCCGAAAAGAATTCTCGAGTCCATTCTGTGAGATTGAGTTCTAGGTCCCAATTTTACGAGGAGGAGATACGCGAACTGCACTGGAAGAACCAAAGGCTAGAAACCACCTTAGAGAACATGCAAGAGGTGTTGAATGGCCTGCTACAAGGGAAATCAAACGTATCTCTCTCTAGGCGAAAAGAGAGGGGTCAAGAGGGGGTAGAAACCACAGTCCCAGTGGATGATGGGAGGACTCGACTCTCCACCAGTAATACCCCCCGAACAAAGCAGCGCGAATGTCCCGGACCACCAAAGCAGCCCCAGAGGCCGGAGCAGAAGAACAACGCTGACCCTCGTAACGAAGTCAAAGTCACTTCACAGAAAACACCCTCAGACTTACAGAAAGAGCTCAACAAGAAAATGGAGGACAAAAGGACTACACCTCCTATGGCACCCCGAGAAGACAAAGGAAAGGGAAACGCTAACTCATCCACGTTGAGAGACTCCTTGAACAAGAGGAGACAAGACCTAGACACATAAATGAGGAGCCTCCGGAGCAAGATAATCACCGCATCTAGAGGCCAAGCCGTCGATGATGAGTTCGACCATGAATCGCCCTTCACTAAAGAAATCCAAGCCATCTGGCTCCCAGCCAACTTCAAAGAGCCTCATATGACCCCATATGAAGGAAATATGGATCCCAAGTACCATTTGGACGCATTTAATGACCTGGTGAAATTAAGGGGAATTAATAGCGGGGCCAAATGCCATTGCTTTGCTGTCACGTTGAAAGGACCCGCGTAAAAATGGTTCAAAAGACTCCGACCAGGGTCCATCAGGTCTTGGAAACAATTTTCTGATGAATTTCTCCATAAACATCACCCCGTGCGTGATTACACAATGTCGGGCACCAGCCTCGCTAACATGAAACAGGGAGAAAATGAGAGCCTAAAGAGTTCTATCCACAGGTTCAATATGGAGGCAGCCAAAGTAGGGAGCTTGACTCGTAAGGAGTTAAAAATGGCCATCACGGCAGGAGTATGCCCCGACTGTGACAGTCAGAATCCCATGATCTATAAGGGGAAAGACCGAGTAAAAGCTGTGCAATCCCACACCGCTTAGGGAAGGTCAAGTGTGATGATTCTAAGACTGTGTAGGTATGGGACTACACAGTTGAAGAGGGCTTAAATGGATTAATGGGTACTACCTATGCCAACAAGATGCATCTTCTTTTCGATAGCCCATCACTTGAGAACTCCAAAGTTAAGCGTGCTTGACCTGGAGTAATCTCAATGTAGGTGACCTCCTGGGAAGTTTTCCCAGGAAGCATGCGAGTGAGGACAAAGCACGCTGGAAAGACTCGTGTTGGTTTGTAGGGTCAATCGTCATTCTAGAAAGCAGCCATAGTGATGTGGGGCGTTACAACGGCATTAAGTTATGGGATAACGTGCTTAAGAGAAAGGTCACAGACATTGGAAATTTTTTACGAATGGGCACAGTAATATATTCATGTTGAGGATGGTCATCAGAGCCTAAAGGCAGGAAAAGATCGATCCCCACCAAAATCCTCAATCCGGGAAGGCCAAAGCAGCACAAAGAAGAAAAGGGTTTATGAAAGGGTCAAGAGATGATCGGCCTTGAAAGCCCCAACGCATTGATGAGCGCAAATAAGGCCCCTACACCTTTTATACTGACCTCACCCTCGCTAGGGAACATATCTTCTTAACGAATGAAAACCAGGTCCCTTTCAGAAGGCCCCCACCAATGAAAAAAGGCCGATAAAAAAGAGACCCCAGTAACTATTGCCAGTATCATAAGGATATCGACCACACCACCCCATAATGCTCCCATTTGAAAATACAAATCGAAGAGCTTATACGCAAGGGAGATTTGGGCAGATACGTCCGTAAAGAGAACCAAAGGCCGAAAGAAGGAGTATCCTCGCCACGGGCATGGGATGTAGCCCCAGAGGTACAAGGAGAAGTTAGGACCATCTTCGAAGGGCTAGGATTCAGAGGCGAATCAAGGAAGGGGCAAGACAAATATGCCAGGGAGGCCAGGCGAAGTCCACCGCCGTGCGTCTTAAGTTTGGAGCAACGCCCCCTGAAGAGTTTTAAGGGGGAGAACGACTCAATAACCTTCACCGAAGAAGATGCACGGGGCATGCATTTCCCTCATAATGATCCCTTGGTGCTGACTGTCCAACTTGCAAACATGAAAGTACATCGGGTCTTGGTGGATAATGGAAGCTCTGTAGACATCCTGTATCGCCCAGCTTTGGAGAAGATGGGACTGAACATCTGGCACCTAAAGCCCTACAATACCTCTCTATATGGATTTATAGTGGATTCAATATAGCCCCTAGGTGCAATTGAGTTAGCCCTCACTATGAGAGAACAACCCAGAAAAACCACCATAATGGCAAAATTTGTGTGGTGGATTGCGCCTTAGGCTTCAATGCGGTATTAAGGAGACCCTCCCTAAGAGAATTGAAGACGATAACTTTTGTGTACCATTTAGCTATGAAATTCCCAACTCCTGGGGGAATAGCAAGCATGAAAGGAGAGAAGAAGGAAGCGAGGGAATGTTATAACACATCCCTCTACATGACCATAAAGCCATCAGTGCCTATGGCAATGGTTGTGCATGAGGCACAAATCCGCACGAGTTGGACCCACGAGTCATGGAGGAACCCAGAGTCGAGCCAGCAGAGGAGTTAGAGGAAGTCACGATCATGAATGAACCATTGAGGAAGTTGAAGGTAGGAAGAAACCTTCCGAGTACCGTGAAGGAGAAGCTGCTAGAATTTTTGAAAGCCAACCTTGACGTATTCGCCTGGAGTCATGAGGACATGGTGGGAATAGACCCATCAATCATGTGTCATCACTTAAACATCGACCCAAAAGCAATGCCTGTGAGGCAGAAAAGGAGAGCACTAGACCCAGAAAGATTTTACTAACCTCAACAAAGCCTGCCCTAAGGACAACTTCCCGCTTCCCAGGATAGACCAGTTAGTAGACGCCACGATAGGGCATGAGCTGCTTAGCTTCATGGATGCATATTCCGGGTGCAATCAAATACCCATGAACCCGACCGATGAAGAGCACACTTCTTTTATAATAGACAAGGGGCTTTATTGCTACAAAGTGATGCATTTTGGGTTAAAGAACACAGGTGCTACCTATCAAAGGCTGGTGAACATAATGTTCGCGAATCAGATTGGGAGAAATATGGAAGTATATGTAGACGATATGCTGGTAAAAACGAAGAAGGTAGAAGAGCTCACAGACGACCTCAGTGAGATGTTCGGCACCCTCCAAAAATTCAAAATGAAGCTAAACCCGCTCAAGTGAACCTTTGGAGTTTCATCAGGGAAGTTCCTGGGTTTTATGGTGAACTCCTGAGGTATCGAGGCCAATCCTAACAAAATCAAGGCATTAATGGAAATGAGCCCACCACAAAGCAAGAGGGAGGTGTAGTGCTTAACCGGGTGAGTAGCAGCCCTCAATAGGTTCATCTCTAGATCCACTGACAAATTCCTTCCTTTCTTCAATGTCCTAAAAGGGAGCAAAAAGTTCACTTGGGATGAAGATTGTCAGGAAGCTTTCGCTAAGCTAAAGGAACACCTTGTAAAACAACCCCTTTTGGCTAAGCCAGAAAAATGGGAAAAGTTGTACGTGTACTTAGCTGTATCAGAGCATGCTATAAGTGTTGCCCTGGTCAAAGGAGAAAAGAAGCATCAGTAACTCGTGTACTATGTGAGCAAGCAGTTGGTAGACGCAGAAACTCGGTACCCGGATATAGAAAAGTTAGCGTATACCTTGATATTTGCTTCGCGAAAGTTGAGGCCCTATTTTCACGCTCATGCTGTTGAAGTGCTCACCAACACCCTTTTACGTCAAGTCTTGCACAAAACAGAAACTTCGGGAAGGTTGTTAATGTGGTTGATTGAATTAAGTCAGTTTGACATCACTTACCCTCCAAGGACCTCAGTCAACGGGCAAGTACTTGCAGATTTTATAGTTGAATTTGCACACCAACCCCATGAGGAGGGAAAACTAGAAGAGAATGAACCGATGGATGAAGGGGGAAAGCAGCTTGAAGAATGGAGCCTCCATGTAGGCGGGGCGTCTAACGAGGGAGGAGTCGACACTGACATAGTAATGACGGGACCTAGGGGGCACAAGATGTATTGTGCCTTAAGATTCAAATTTGAAGCTTCCAACAACGAAGTAGAACACGAGGCACTATTTGCTGCCCTGCGGCGAGCCAAGGAGTTGAAGGTAACCCATTTGCATGTATTTGGTGACTCACAGCTGGTAGTGTTTCAGGTGAAGGGAAAATATCAAGCTAGAGGCCAAAATGGCTGCATATCTCGCCAAAGTGAAGGGGTATTTGGATTAGGTCAAAAAATACACCATAGAATAGATCCCAAGAGAGCAAAACACAAACTCTGATGCTCTCGCAAAACTTGCCTCTACCCGAGACGAAGACACGCTTGAGTCCATCCTTGTCGAATACCTCTCCAGGCCAAGCATAGCAGAAGAGGAGATCCACATGTTCGATAACCTTGAGGAGTCATGGTTTGCACCCATCTTGAGGTACTTAAGTGACGGGACGTTACCCTTGGACAAAAAAGATGCCCGTAAGCTGACTTACAAAGTCGCCCAATACACCCTAGTAGATGGAGTTTTATATAAGAGAGGCTTCTCCACCCTGCTCTTATGTTGTATAGACAAGGGGGAGGCTTTAAAGGTTCTGCAAGAGATACAGGAAGGAGAATGTGGAAGTCATGTTGGGGGGCAATCCACAGCAAAAAAGGTCGTAGGCCAGGGGTATTATTGGCCTACCATGGAGAAGGATGTGAGCGATTTCGAGAAAAGGTGTGAAAAGTGCCAAAGGCATGCAAATTACCCCAGACAGTCACCAAATGAGCTGGTGAGTATGACTAGCCCGTGGCCCTTCGCAGTGTGGGGGATTGACTTGATTGGGGCGTTGCCAGCAGGAAGAGGTGGAGAAAAATACGCGATTGTAGCAATCGATTACTTTACTAAATGGGTGGAAGCAGAGCCTTTAGTTAACATAACGGCTAAGCAAATCACCACCTTCATCAACAAATTTATCGTCTGCAGGTTTGGAGTACCCTACAAGATAGTCTCCGACAATGGGACGCAATTTGAAGGAGGAATATTCTAAGAATATTGCAAGGAAAAGGTAATCAAGAGGAGTTTCTCCATTGTAGTACACCCACAAGCCAATGGACAAGTGGAGGCCATCAACAAGATCCTAAAAAGGAACCTAAAAACAAAGTTGGAAAAGTTGAAAGGGGCCTGGGTCGAAGAACTTCCCAATGTGCTTTGGGCCTCCAGGACCACACCTCATTCCACCACTGGAGAGACGTCTTCCGCCTTAGCCTATGGCTGCGAGGCTAACTTTCCAATAGAAATGAAGATCAACTCCATCTACATACAAGCATATGATGACCAGGCTAAAATCGCAGCATTAGCCGGAAATTTAGACCTGTAGGAAGCAAGGAGAGAAAGGGCATAACTTAGGTTGGCAACATATTAGCAACGAGCCACAAGATACTATAATTCAAGGGTGTGAGAGAGGGCATTCAGAGTTAGAGACCTCGTGTTAAGGAAAGTCCTACCCAACACTCGAGACCCGAGCGTGGGTGTGTTAGGGGCAAACTGGGAAAGGCCTTACTAACTTGCCCAGGTGGTCCCCCCTAACACCTATAAGCTTGCACGTTTGGATGATACCATGGTACCTAGAGCATGGAAAACAGAACATCTAAAGAAATATTATCAGTATGACCTCCATGTTGAGGCAAGAATGTTATTGTTCTGTCTAATGTGCAAGTTAAATGTAATAGCTATAAGTTCAACTTGGACTCCTTAATATGTAGTAAAAACGAAGTCACATTAAGTTACATTGTACTTCACCTGTTTCCAATGAATATGTTGTGATATTAAATGAATATATAGTAAAGACTCTTGTTTAAGCAAAATGATTATCAAAATGCGTGAATGGAATGATCAAAGTGCCTGCCGAGATAAATCTGGCCAATCACTTGGGAGCAGCGTATATAGCAAAAAGAAAAGGGTCCTAAACGAGACCCTTATATCCTAAACAAAACCCCTTATAAATAAAGACGAAGACCTGGCAAGGCATCACTTGAGTTCACGAGGATTAGCTACCCTTATGAACATCGAGGAGGTCAAAAGGTCCTACAAGAAAAGCCTCCTAATTAAAGGAAGATGCTTCAACGAGAGGAAATTCCTTAGGAAGAGCACACACCAATAAGCCTAGAGCGGCCACCAAGACGTCTAGCCAAAAAGGGTCCTAAAAGAAACCCTTGCAAAAATAGTACTATGAATAACAACAAGAAGGACGCTTCTCGCAAGAAATAATAAGCGCGCGCAAAAGTGTATAAGAGGATAACTAGAACCCAAAGGGTCAACATATCCTTATAGATACAATCAAGGTGCACCAAAGAGAGACCTATCGAACCCCTTCATAAGGGCTCTAAAGGACATCAAGCATGATAAATAAAAAAGTATATATATATAAAAAAACCTATCGAACCCCTTTTTTGTGGGCTCAAAAGGACCACAAACATAGAGGAACAAAAGTAAATAATCGCATATAATATACAAAAAAAGGAGTCGCGATAATGTAACAGGACTTATAAAACATCAAACAACATAAAAAAAAATTGAATGATAAGCTCAAGTGAGCATATAACCAAATCGAATTTAAATAATAAAATCACAGAAGTAGAATCTCAGGGCCTCCTGCCGCGAGCATTCCACTCAGCCACCCTGGCAATGACGTGCTCACCAAAGGAGGAGAAATCGAAGTTAGTGTTTTGCCTCCACATTCCATAGAGGGCGCACTCTATGGATTTTTACTCGATTTCAACCAAATTCACCTCTAGGAGAGTGACCCTCTCTTGCAACATTGTGACCTTAGTTTCTGCTCCCCCAAGATCGGCCTCTAGGTTAGCAACCTTCTCCTGCAGGATCACGGCCATGGCATTCACCTTCTTCTTCTTTTTCAATGATGAAGAGACCTTTTCCAGAGCCTTCTCAAGCTTAAGCTTGGTGTGAGTAAGTTCCCTCTTGAGCCCCTGAAACTTGATCGTTAGACGGTCCCTTTTGGCATTCGACGAGGAAAGGTCCTATGCCGAGTCGGCGAAGCGTTGGGCCACCAGAGAAGTCTACACAAGAAAAATAATAATAATGATGATGAGCAAACAAAGAATAAAAAAAAAGTAAGGCCAATGTAAGATGCATGAACTCACCTAAGTGGCGGAGCGCACAAGAGTCTCCCCAAGCTCCGACATGGAAAAATTCCGGAGACTTCTCCAATCATTCTCAGGAAGACCCTCGGCGACCCGGGTATACCGTTGCCCATAAGAGGTCGCCATACGACCCACCCAAGGTGCCCCCTCTGAGTCGGGGGTGCCAAGGTGGGTAGGGACAGATGATCCGCTCACCGAAGGAGGAGGGGGCACAAGAATATCGGGAAAATGAGCCCCCAACAAACCAGGATTGAGGGGAGCATGAGTAAAAGTATCGTAGTCCTCAGAAAAGGGATAGACGAAGCCCCCTGGCATGGCCTGCTGATCATGGGAGTGAGAGGCCATGTCATGGTCTATAGGGGCCAAAGGAGGGCACCCCCTAGGAGACAGAGATGATCGGCGAGTAGGTTATGGGGAAACCTCCTTGGGCAATCACTCCATGTCGCCCCCATTAGAGTGATGATCAAATAAAGGTGCCTTCTTCCTTCGCTCGAAAATGTGCCACAATGCATAAGGATCCAAGACCGCGGATAAGTTGTGGCGGTTCAGGTTTGCCACAGTGAAGAGGCGGGCAACCATTTTTTAGGCAGAGTCGGCATTGAGGAGTTTGTCCACTGGCGCTGCCTCCGACTAAGGAATGTCAAGGTCACTGAAATCCTCTGCACAGTCAACATAATTACCAATATAAGCATAAGCTCCAAAATAGCCAATTCAAAGTAAAAGGAAGACAAGCTTGAAGTACTTGCTTGGGGACGAGTGAAAGCGTTCACGTACGTAAAGGGGACCTTTTACGAAGAAAAAGTCCTGCTTCCAGGACCCTGGGTTTGATACAGAACCCTCTATGAGGGAAACCTGGGAATTGGCCTTCTATAAGAAATAGAAGCCTTTGGATTTAGGGGTTGGCATGAGGTTATATATAAAATCCACCTCCCGAGCTGTAGGAGCGCGTTGGTTGAGCTCAGTAAATGCCATGTATAGGCAACTTAAGGTCAGCCAGCTGTTAGGCGCCAGCTGGAGCGGAGCAAGGTCAAAGAAATTAAGCATCATGACGAAGAACAGGTGCAAAGGAATGGTCCTACTCGCTTTCAAGATATGCTCGCTCATGGTCACGCACCCCTGGGGGGGATTATCAGCCTGGCAGGTATTGGAAGGAACACACAACTTGTATTCTTTGCCAATGCGATATTTCACGGATAGCTCCAACAACCGATTCTCTGACACATTGGACACAAGAGAAGACACCAATAAAGGACCAGAATCTTGCATCTCGGAAGCCACCTGCCGCCGCACTCTCTTTGCCATATCTGTAAAACTAAAGAAAAAAGGTGAGGTAGAAACAGGATACTTTACCCTCCATTTTTTCTTCCTAGCAAGGGTCTTCCACCAAGGCACTGAGTGTGGAAGCACTAAGAAAGGGTGAATCGAAAACAAGGGTTGAGGGGAACCTAGGATGACCCCATGACAACCATAAGGGAAGAACGGGGCAGGAAGTTCAGGCAGGAGATTTCCCTCCATGAACTCCAACTCCATCTGTAGATCCAAAAGGGTCACCCTAAGGCTTGCTATGTGGTCGCTAAGGTCAAAGGGGAAAGAAAATCCATCGCCCCTCAAAACTGAGTCTATTTCGCTCTCCACTACCCAGATTTTACGCCTAAGTTCAGCCATATGCTCAAGGTGACATATACAAGCTTGCCTCAAAGTGTCATAGTCTTGGTGAGTATTATTTTAGGGGGACTCCGAGTCTGAAGATAAATCTACAAACTCGACCCCCGGTGGAGCATCAGATGATCCCTTGCAAGCCATGGAACCTTGCTTCGTAGGTAATAAGGGTGCACGTGTAAATGAGAGAATTGTTATAGAACACAAGGGAATGAGTTTAAAACCTCTGGATACGAGCGCTCTAATAAACAACTACGGGGTACAAACAAGAGCATGTAAGTGGATCAACTCACAACGAGCTTCGGCCAAAGCAACCCATCCCAGGTAGTTCTAATTTGGACCCAATGAAATAAGAAAGAAAGTATACCTTATGTAAGAAAAATCGGGCGTTGTCACAGTTGAAGGGAAGCTGAAGGTCGAAAGTACCAGCACGGTCAAAAGGAGGACAAGGGTCCAAAGCACCACCGTGATTGGACAAATACGAAGGGTTGAAGATTTGCACCTGCAAAAATGGAGGAGAGAGGAGTTTTAGTCCCCAAGGACCTGTGTGGATATTTCCATAAAATAAATAAACTCAAATAGTAAAAGGGAAGGACAACCAAAGTGGGGTTGTGGAGGATCGAACCCCTTACCTCTTGAAAGAAGTAAAGACTCCAAAACCACTAAGCTAAGGAGATAAAGTGTAAATAATAGGCTAGATATGAAGGCCTATTTATAAGAACCATAGGCTCATCTTAGCCATCAAATCTGATGCCTGATCAATGGTCAATGAGAAGCCTTAGCACTCGCTTTAGGATCTGTGAAGCACAATGATAGGCTCACATACACCCTCAAAATCTTGCGAACATCGTGAATGAATTGCACCTTGAAGTCCACAAGAGAGCCTGAAAACTCTCTCGTAGACTAAGGAGCAAGTGTGAACACCGCAAATTGGTCATGATCCTGAAAGACCCAGGCCTTCGCGAGATTGACCTGGCCCACCCCACGCGAGGTCCAAGCTCACTTCACCTTTCTTACCTCGCGGAAGGTCCTATGGACCCGTGCCTAACTGTCATGCCCACGCGAGACCCTCTCGCCCCTGCGCCTCGCGCCCACGTGAGACCCTCTCACCCCTGCACCTTATGCCCACGCAAGACCCTCTTGCCCTTGCACCTTACACCCACACAAGACCCTCTCGTCCCCGTGCCTCGCACCCATGCGAGACCCTCTCGCCCCCGCACCTTGCACCCATGCGAGACCCTCTCACCGCCGCTTCTCGTGCCCACGCGAGACCCTCTCGCCCCTGCGCCTCACACCCACGTGAGACCCTCTCACCCCCGTGCCTTGCGACCATGCGAGACCCTCTTGCCCCCGCGCCTTGTGCCCACGCGAGACCTTCTCGCCCCCATGCCTTGCACCCACATGAGACCCTCTCGCCCCCGCGCCTTGCGGCCATGCGAGACCCTCTCGCTAGCGTGCGTTATGCCCACGCATGACCCTCTCGCCCCTACGCCTCATGCCTACACGAGACCATAGTGTCAGTTCCTCCACGGAATCGTCTCTCCTTGTGCTTTCGTGAAGCCACCCCACCTCTTGCCTCGCACGGAAGCTCCGGTTGCTTGGGTCTTCACGACACACACCTGACCAATGCTTCGAAAGTGTATGTCCACGAAAGCCACAAGTAGTCTGATGCTTAGTAGGATATATAGTGGATTGAGGTATATGCACATCTTGAAAAGGTGAAAACATCTATGAGGCGCGAGGAGCACATAACGGTACGGAACGTACGTATCAACCAAAAGAAGACAAAGCACGGATATGGTGTCCGTGCCAAACAAGTCGTGGTTGTACGAGCGAGGCACCTAGTGTGGTCCTTACCAGCCAATCTCTGACACTTGTACTAAATAAGTAGTGGAGGTACATTTAGGTACCAAAGTGGAGGCACTCCCATATATTCTAACCATGTACTGAAGCCGACACCACAACCTTCTGCTCCACAACCTGTGCCACTACGTCTGATACCACTCCCCTGACAATGTACTTGTGAACAATTGGGTCCCTTGGGACCACAATGTATTAGGGGCCATTAGAGCCCACTATATAGGGAACCTCACTTCATTATTATAGGGGGTTGAAAAATTCTTGTAAGATGAGATTAATCTAAGAGCAAAATACGAGTTTTCTTTCTATTTTCTACTTGCAATTTTCCTTCAAGCTTCTATAAGTTCATTTGTATTCATTAGATATTGATTTAAGTTCTTGAGTTTTCAATCCATATTTCGTTGACGAGTTCTTACCATCAACAGAAAGTAGTACCCTAGACCTAGAATTTTGTCATGATTGGTTGGGAGGAATTCAGACAGTGGTTCGGCCAAAGAGACTACTGTGATGTAGTTTGAACTGTAAAGACTAATGAGTCTACATATTTGGTTCACGATGGTAAGATAGTGATAGAGTATGTCAATGAATTTAATAGGTTGGCCAAACCTGAATTTTATTCGGTACCAACGGATGAGGACCGGGAGGAACGATTCACTTGAGGATTGAAATCTAGGATGGCCCAGAGCGTTAGGATCGCTCCAGTGCATGAGACTTCTATTTATGCTCGGGCACTAGGAAGGGCCTTGTTATAGAAGATGCAAGAGATGAGATATGGTTTGAGAGTGTTGTGGGGCAGGAAGCTCAAACAACGATAACCTTGTTTGCAGAATCAGATAGGGGCAGATTCCCAGTAACCATTAAAGAAGAATCCCTGATAGTTCTACTACTCCTGGCCTTGACAGGAGGGGTTATAGTTCACAAGATGGCCACCTGGGCGGCAATGAGGCTTGGTGAAGTCATCTAGTATGCGCTAGGTGCGGGAGACGCCATCTGGGAGGATGTAAAGTGAAGGCATGCTTTCTATGTGGAATGGTTGGGCACGTTAAGAAGGACTGCCCGAGATTAAAAAAAGGAGAACTGGTCCGCCTTGATAAAGCCAAAGCCTAAGGCTAGTTCCTCGGAGGCGACCAGTTGGCTCTCTAGTTCTCATTCCTTGCTATAAGTTGAGTTAAGTGAGTTCGGTACTACGTATCTCCTAGAAGAGACATAGATTTGTGACACATACTTTATGGTTGTCACGCCATGGGGTGTGAGATTTTAGCGCCTACCGGGAAAATTGGTCACTTCTCAGAGAAGGGTTAGAGTACTATTGGTAAAAGTTTTATAGTAGAATTGATTAAGCTCGTCATATGAGGATTTTGATATGATCCTGAGTATGGATTAATCTATTAAATAAGGGACAACCACAGATCGCAAGAGATGATGGTGATGTCTGGATTTAAAAGGAAAGGACCCGGTTGCGTCTACGGGATGCCTAGATATTGCGCTAGGTACCACTTGTAATATATTAGTTAGACTGAAGGAGATCAAGTTTTGGTTAGTTCTGGGTTGGGGGCCGCGACCCTAGTTCGAAGAAGCAGGTGGACAATTTTGGCCTTGTTGGGCGCCGCGGCCCTGGGTATGGGGCGCCGCGACCCTTGCTCCTGGTGTGGCTGGGGGTTGCAGCTCTTGGGTGGTTTTGAGCCCGTTTGAGTGTTTTGACCTCGGGAACTTGGTATTAGACCTCGGGATTGTTCCTACTACCCGGATTAGTGGGGATTGATGTCCCGGAGGCTAGATCTTGGTTTGGGAACCTTTGTTATTCATTTTATTGATGGTGTCCCATATTTGGTTATGACTAGGTGACCGCTAAAGGCTTAAAGGTTGATTGTTCTCAAAGGTCGTTATTTTATTCATTTTCGCTCGAATCAGAGGTAAGAAAACTGCACCCCATATGTGACATGGATGATTTTTGTTGAGGCATGTTGGTTGATAAATGTGGACATTGATTGCATGTTAAATGCTTAGCGGAGCTTGCTTACTTGTGTATGATTAGTCAGGGACGGTACTGGTCGCATATTACTGACCTGTGAGTCAAAAACATCATAAGCGTCCTGAACGCAGGGCCGACTAAAGATTAGATCTAATCGATATCAGCATTGAATGACTCTGGGAGCATTGATTCTGGACCGACCCTAAGGTCGATGAAACTTATAAGCGCTTGACTAGTCTAAGACTAGTTACTCAGAGTTAGGGCCTAAGGCCTCGGTGACTGCTTGTCACATGGCTAGAGGCGGAATCCCATGGTTATGACCCTATGGTCATGAGGTAGGTCATGTTGGTGACTAGTCTTCATGCACCTATCCTGTTTAAGCTAGTGAAAGGTTCACTTATTTGTAAAACCTGGTGACCCTATCGTCACATGGCTAGAGGGAACGGAACCCACCTTAGTGACTTTTACGACTGTCACTCATCTATTTTGGACTGAAAGTCCTGAATGATGATTATGATCATTGTTGATACTATATTCATGATATATTGTGTTTTCTTGCTAGGCTATGGCTCATGGGTGCTATGTGGTGCAGGTAAAGGGAAAGAAAAGCTCACCCAGCCTTGAGTGGAAAGCTTAGGTGGTGATGTGTACATATGCGACCACTTGACCACCACAGCCAAGGAGTTCTCAGAGGAACTAGGGGGTTTACCCTATTTTTGTCGCTTAGGTCGACGGGATTGTAAATTTGAAACAGTAATGACCATTTTGAGTTGTAAATAACTTGTAAATGTTTTTTATGGGCCCATGAACAGTTTTATGTTCTAAATAAAATATATCATTTCCTTTTGATTGGTTTTCTACCTTAGCCTGTTAATAATACCTAGAAGCACATTTTTAACCAAAGGACTCGGGTAGCGAGTTAAATTTCTGGTTCACCATTCACCGTAACTGTTCTAGGGTAACCAGGGCATTACAACTTAGTATCAGAGTGTGCCAAGGTTAGGGTTCCTGTAGATTGGCTGGGCATGTACCCACATCACTGAAGTCAAGCTCGACTCATGGTTTGGTAACTATTTATGTAGTTATATGTATAACTGCTTAAATATAGTATATATGCTTTATCTGTATGCATGAGACACCATGTTAAACTTGTGCCCTGAATAATACATTCTCAGCAACCGTGTGCTAATTAGTACTGAAATTGCTGGAACATACTTATTAGTATTGTTGTTTGTGAACTATTATGTGATACCTGCTAAGTGTTAAATGCTATAAACATGTATCTGCTTGTATAATTGTATGAATGTGGAATATGATAATTGTCTGCTTGTTCTTGGACCGTAAGGCGGCAAGAGGTTTAGTTATTACTACCTGACTGGCTGTATTGATCATTGTTTCAGCAAGGTATCAGTAATAAGAATGAATCCAGGGCAGACAGATATGTCAGCTAGCCAGAGTGATCAAGGCCAGAATAATAACAATCAAGGTCAAGAAAACGACCAAGGGCAGATTCCACAGCCAGCTCCTGTAAACTGGCAGTAGATAATTAGTAATTTGTAGGCTACAGTGTTGAGACAGGGGGAAGAACTTTGTCTCCTGAGAGAACAACAAGCACCTGCAGTGGCCAGTGTATCAGAGGCACCTCCTATGTCGGTGCCGGCAGCTGCCTAAGGTTGGAAATAAATGGGAGCCTCTTTATGAAAGGTTCAGGAAGCAACAACCTCCAGTTTTTTAGGGTAGTGCAAATCCTGCCAAGGCAGAACAGTGGATGAGTATGATTACCACCATGCTAGATTTCATGAGGGTGACTGGTAATGAGAGGGTGGCCTGTGCCACTTATATGTTTCGGGAGGATGCCCGAATTTGGTGGGAGGTTATTACCCATACCAGAAATGTTAATGCCCCAAGTTAGGAAGAGTTTCAGACTCTGTTTAATGAGCAATACTATAATGATGCCATCAGGGCAGCTAAAGCTGAGGAATTCATTAGGCTACTTCAGGGAAGTTTGTCAGTCACTGAGTATGCCTTAAAGTTTGATCGTTTGGCGAAATTTTCCATGGAGCTGGTGCCTACTGATGGGACCAGAAGAGAGAGATTTCTGCAGGGGCTACAGCCCAGATTAACTCGTGATGTGCGTATTACCACTGTGGCTGGCGTTACTACCTATGCACAGGTGGTTGAGAAGGCACTCAAAGCTGAGAGTGCAGAGAACAAGATCTGGCGAGATAGTGCAGCCAGGAAAGAGTTCAGGAGGACAGGTCCTCAATTTGTTGGCTCAAGTAGGGGTGGAGGCCCCAGTGAGCAGAAGAGGAAGGTTCCTGACACCTTCCCAGTTCCAGGTCCTGATAGACGACCCAGTGGTATTTCAATGGGTCGTCCAGGTAGTAATGAAGCCTGGAAGTCTTATCCTGAATGCCCTAGATGCAAAAGGCATCATTTGGGAGAGTGTAGGGAAAGGGAGAGTGTAGGTCGCCCTTTGTTCAATTCTCAATAATCTATACACATCCTCAAAGTCCCATCCTTCTTCTTCACAAACAACACTGGAGCGCCCCATGGAGAATAACTAGGCCTGATGAATCCCAAATCCAGAAGTTCTTGCAACTGTATCTTCAACTCTTTCAGTTCCGCTGGTGCCATTCTATACGGTGCCCTAGATACTGGTTCTGTCCCCGGTGCTAACTCAATCTCAAACTGAATCTCCCTGCGCGGCGGCAACCCTGGCAGATCTTCAGGAAACACATCTAGAAACTCACATACCAATCAGGTCTCTCCCGGCCCTGCCGGCATAACTCTAGCGGTATCCACTACACTAGCCAGAAAACCTATGCATCCCCCCTAAAACAAGTCTCTGGCTCTCAATGCTGAAATCATGGGCACGCGGGGTCCAGACACCGCTCCCACAAAGACAAAAGGGTCCTCGCGCTCAGGCTCAAAAGTAACCATCTTCTTCCTGCAATCAATCGTAGCTCCATATCTGGCCAACCAATCCATCCCCAGAATCATATCGAAATCTTCCAAATCTAACTCAATCAGATCTACCGAGAGTTCCCTACTATCAACCATCACTGGCAGTGCCCTAATCCATCTCCTAGAGACTACCAGTTCCCCTGTAGGCAACAAAGTCCCAAGCCCTGCAGTCCGATACTCACTAGGTCTACACAATCTATCAATCACTCTACTAGAAACAAAAGAATGTGTAGCACCAGAATCTATCAAAACAGTAAAAGGAGTGCCAGCGCTAGAAAGCTGACCTGTCACTACTGAGGGACTAGCCTCAGCCACTGCCTGAGTCAAGGTGAATACTCGAGCTGGAGTCAAGCTATCCACCTTTCCCACTTCACCTTTCTTCACCGTTGGGCAGTCTTTCCTAAAATTCCCCACTACTCCACACACAAAGCAAGCCCTCGCCCGACACTCGCCCAGATGGCATCTTCTACATCTCAGACACTCTAGATAGGTCCGCCATGCCTCGCCGCCACCCTGACGGCCACCCTGACCACCCCGACTCCTCTTATCAGGACCAGCAGCAGTCGAAGTGTCAGGAGTCTTCCTCTTGAAGTCACTGGGGCCTCCGCCCCTACCAGACCCAGAATATGGAGGCACCACTCTGTGACCCTCCCTTCTTGCTGCACTATCCTTCCATATCATATTCTCTGCTTCCTCAGTGGTAAGAGCCTTCTCAACGGCCTGGGCATAAGTTATTCCTCCAGGTACCGTTGTGATCCTAACATCCCGGGCAATCATGGCATTCAACCCTCTAATAAATCTATCCTGCCTAGCTGCATCGGTAGGCATAAGATCTGGATCAAACTTCGTAAGCCTATCAAATTTCAGGGCATACTCAGTAACGGTCATACTGCCCTGAACCAAACTCACAAACTCATTAACCTTTGCTGCTCTAACAGCAACATTATAATACTTCTGACTGAATAAATCTTTGAAACCTTCCCAACTCAATGTAGTCACATCCCTAGTCTGCGATGCCACCTCCCACCAGATACGGGCATCCTCCCTCAACATATAAGTGGCGCAAGCCACTCTATCATGCCCCTCAATCCTCATAAAATCCAGAATTACTGTAATCATAGTTAGCCACTGCTCGGCTTTCAATGGATCTGGTCCACCCTCAAAGATTGGGGGTTGTTTCTTCCTGAACCGTTCATATAACGGCTCCCATTTGTTACCAATCTCCCCATATTGCACAACTAGTACCACTGCAGGTGGTAAAGCAAGGGCAGCACTCCCTGATGGAGCCTGCTGTTGCAGAATACAGATCTGCTCATCTTGACTCTGTAATCGAGCCTGCATCTCAGCCATTAACTGCTGCAGTTCTCAAGCACTGGTGGAGGAGTCTAGCCCTGGTCATCACCCCTAGTCCTTGACCTAGTGTCGGCTAGTCGTGAAGATTTTCTTGGACGCATAGCTATCCAAGTCAATCTGCAAATAACGATCGGCAATCAGACCACGATGACAGGGTAAAATTTCTCCAATATCCACCAATAGAATATCACCAACCACAAACAATCAACATATAAGCATCCATTCTCATGCACTGACTGCTAATAAGCACACCTCCAATCCAATCGCGCAAAAGCTATGAAACAGGCATTCATACATGCACAATATACAATTAATCATTCAAATACTCATCCACATGCACGACGATGTTAATAAACATGCCTCAATATTCCCACACAACAGTCAAGGGCCAGGCCCTATCAGTATCTCATGCTTCCTAATAATCCAGTAAATAACAGCATTCATAGATCATCACAAACACATAAGCACATAGGCACATATACCCATTACTGAACCCTGATTTTGAGCTTGTCTCTAGCAGCGAATGTACATGTCCAGCCTGTCTTCAGGAACCCTTAAACCTAGGACGCTCTGATACCAAGTTGTAACGCCCTGGATAGCCAAGACCGCTACACTGTGTATTTATAAAGGTGTGAGACTTGCTAATAAAGTCGTTTAATCAAAACGTGTCATTAGCTAAAGTGCTCTAGGGCTAAAAGACATTTTGGCCTCAAAAGATACATTTTATAAGTTATAAACAGTTTACAGAAGGGATCCCCAAAACTTACAATGTTTAAAAGTTGGTTTTACAAAATTCAACAGTTAAGAGTAAACATTAGCCATACTAAGGCAAAATACAAGGTTCTGGTCCTCTCATCCCTGTAAACTCCTCAACCGTGGCGGTTGAGCGACCTGACATGTACATTCACCCTGCAGAGCTCTCCAATAAAGGTTGATCGATCTTGCCCTTGCCTTTACCTGCACCACGCAGCACCCGTGAGCCAAGGCCCAGCAAGAAAACAACATACACAGCATAAACAATATTATCAAATAGACATTCCGATAAGCGTGTTCAGATATTCAATCCACAGCATATAAGCACACTTCAAGGTACAAGTAACCTCATCTATACTCAGATTATTCAACAATCTCATTAATCACATTCATAGCCAAATATAATAATTAATTAACACAAATACTAGGGTCGACACCTTAGGTCGCACCCTCTGTTTAACCCACTGACTCCGGCCCGCTTAAACCGAGCTCAGTGCATAATAAGCTATCCTCGGATACCAGTGTCCGAGCCGTGCCAATTGCACAAGTTAACCGTGGCACGCTTAGGTCGTTGGTTTACAATTTACATGGCATAATACCATTCTTTCAATCATATATATCAGGGAGCCCTTAGTCCCGTTCAAATATTCAACCGGGTGCAGTTTTCTTACCTTTAACTTCTAGATGAATTAGCTATGGGCGATACTCCTTGAGCGCGATCCGATCCCCGAGCCCTAGCTTAACACCTAGTCACAACCATGATGAAAGATACCATTAACAATCTTAAATGAGTTTCCAAACCAAGTTCTAGTCCCCGGAACATTGAACTTCACCAAATATGGTAAAAGATTCAATCCCGAGCACCCTAGGTTAAATTCCCAAGCCTAAAATCTCAAAATCCCTTAAGCGCCCCGGCATAGGCCACCCATGCCGCGGCATGGCCCCCAAACAGAACCATCTAAGGCAAAAAAACAGGTAAGGGCCACGGCATTGCTTGGACCATGCCGCGGCCCGCCCTCCTTCCTCAGCATGCAACAGCCTCGAAGGGCCGCGGCTCACCAAGAACCATGCCGCGGCCCGACCCTTCAAACCTAGAAAAATCCACCATTTTCAATCTCTAAACCTCACCTTAAGCCATCCCAAAGTCCCCAACTCAAAACCAATTAATAATAACAACATTAGAATGATTTAAACAACACAACTCCACCAAAAATCCAGCCTAACACTCACCAAAATCCCAATTCCAATTTCTGAGATTTCAAACCCACAGAACTCAAAACTAGCCATGAAAACTCTCAAATTCAACCATCAAACTTTAAATTAAACCTTACCTCAGCTGTAGAATCGTTTCTCCAAGAGTCCCCTGACCTATCTTCAAAGTTTCAAGCCTCAATTTCCACCCTAAATGCCAAAACCACAGATATTTAAAACTCAGCCATTTCTCTAAATTCCTAACCTCAGAAAGGAAAATTCAAAGCTTACCTTGGCTCTATCTCAGACCTTGATCAGTTCCTGAGCTAATCATCTAGATTATTCCCTTCAATTCTCAAAGATACAGCTTAATTCTAGCAGTTCCCCCTTAAGTTTCAGTGTTTTCCTTCCTTAGGAGAGAGGTGAGAGAGAAGACTGAGGAAGAGTCGGTCTAATTTCTATCTAGTTTTTTCTAAGTCCTCCAAGTATATCCTTAGGTTATTAGACTAATCCCAAAGCTCGGGGTGCTGGAAACGTCGCCGAGGCCAAAACGGTAAAATCCCCCAATATTCCCGCCTAGACTCCCTAACCTCAAATATATCTCCAATTATTTATTTTCATCACCCAATAGTCTAACTCGCTACCCAATACCTAAAATACTCCTTGACTTGTCCAAAGTCAATTATAATGCCCCATTGTGACTTTTTCCGCTATCTAGCCCTAGGATCGCCTCGAGTTGCCGGCTGCAGAGTTATCCACATAATAATGTGGTTCTCGCAAATATCTCATACATATATATCACATCATCATACAATATCATCAATTATCATAAGCACACTATTAATCATATAATAACACATTTAAATCAATAACATTCATTCTAATCCCAATTATGCCCTCCCGACACACTAATCAAGGCCATTAAGCCTTATTAGCAAATTTGGGTCGTTACACTGAAGGTGAGGATCCTTTTGTGTTTGTTGGTACTGTGCATGGACCTCGCATACCTATGATTTCTATATTAACGGCTAGAGATCTATTGCAAGGAAGTTGCATTGGATTCTTGGCCAGTGTGGTTGATACCACCCAGGTCATGCCAGTGAGACCAGACTTGTTTGTGAATTCCTGGATGTGTTTCTAGAAGATTTTCCAGGGTCGCCACCACACAGAGAAATTGAGTTCATTATAGAACTGGCACCAGGGACGAAGCCAGTTTCTAGAGCACCTTACAGAATGGCCCTAGCTGAGTTGAAAGAATTAAAGGTACAGTTGAAAGAACTGTTAGATTTGGGTTTTATCAGACCTAGTTTCTCACCTTGGGGTGCGCCAGTTTTGTTTTTAAAGAAGAAGGACGGCTCTCTGAGAATGTGTATTGATTACAGAGAACTGAATAAGCTGACAATTAAGAACAAGTATCCTTTGCCAAGGATAGATGATCTGTTTGATAGTTGCAAGGTAAAAAGGTATTCTCTAAGATCGACCTTCGTTCTGGTTATCATCAGTTAAGGGTCAAGGAGGGAGATATACCGAAGATTGCTTTTCGTACCAGGTATGGGCATTATGAGTTCTTAGTTATGTCATTTGGATTGACTAATGCCCCTACTGCTTTTATGGATCTGATGAACAGAGTGTTTAAGGATTATCTGGACCAGTTTGTGATCGTCTTCATCGATGATATTCTGGTATATTCTCAGTCTGATTCAGAGCATGAGTAGCATTTGAGGTTGTTCTACAGAGACTGAGGGAGCATAGATTGTTTGCAAATTTTAAGAAATGTAAGTTCTGGTTATCTTAGGTATCCTTTCTTGGGCACATTGTTAGTAAGGAGGGGATTAAGGTAGATCCAGCGAAAATTGAGGCGGTCAGAGATTGGCCAAGGCCAAATAATGCTTCTGAGGTTAGAAGTTTCATTGGATTGGTAGGTTATTATAGGCGTTTCGTGGAAGGGTTCTCAAAGATTGCTACTGCATTGACTGAGCTGAAACGCAAGAGTCAGAAATTTGTGTGGTCAGATAAGTGTGAAAACAGCTTCTAGGAACTGAAGCAAAGGTTGATTACAGCTCCGATTCTGAGTCTCCCGACAGATCAGGAGAAGTTTGTGATTTATTGCGATGCTTCTCATCAAGGTTTGGGTTGTGTTCTGATGCAGTCAAAGAAAGTAATTGCCTATGCCTCTCGTCAGCTGAAGGAGTATGAAAAGAGATATCCCACTCATGATTTAGAGTTGGCAGTTGTGGTCTTTGCTTTAAAGATATGGAGGCATTATCTTTATGGGGAAAAGTGTGAGATCTATACAGACCACAAGAACCTGAAGTACTTCTTCACTCAGAAGGACTTGAATATGAGACAAAGGCGTTGGTTGGAATTAGTAAAAGATTATGATTGTGAGATTTTGTATCATCCAGGAAAGGCCAATGTGGTAGCTGATGCTTTAAGCCGGAAGGGTCCGGGACAGATTTATGGTATGAGACTGATAGCCAGAGAGTTAGCTGATGATATGATCAGAGCTAGCATAGAGTTTCTGGTGGGACAGTTGGCCAATGTTACGCTACAGTCTACGCTGCTGGAGAGAATCAAGGAGGGTCAGTTAAGTGATCCACAACTGATCAAGATCAGAGAGGATGTTTTGGCTGGAGCATTCAGAGATTATACTGTGTCTGATTTAGGCTTGCTATGATACAAGGGGCGGATATGTGTTCCGTTAGATAGTCCTATTAGGCGAGAGATTCTAGATGAATCTCATACTACACCTTACTCTTTGCATCTAGGCACCACGAAGATGTATCAGGATGTGAGATCGTTGTATTGGTGGTCGGGGATGAAGAGAGATGTAGTAGAGTATGTGGCTAAGTGCTTGACATGTCAACAGGTCAAGGCTGAGCATCAGAGGCCGGCAGGGTTATTGCAGCCTCTGGATATCCCAAAGTGGAAGTGGGAGGACATCACAATGGATTTTGTGGTGGGCTTACCCAGGACTGTTGGTCAGCATGATTCTATTTGGGTGATAGTGGATCGCTACACCAAGTTAGCTCACTTCTTTCCAGTGAGGACTACATATACAGTTGACCAGTATGCATATCTCTATGTGAGAGAGATCGTGCGCCTTCTTGGAGCGCCTAGGTCGATCATGTCAGATCGGGACCCCACTTTTACTTCCAAGTTCTGGGGGAGTTTATAGAAGGCCATGGGGACACAGTTGAAGTTCATTACTTCTTATCATCCTCAGAAAGATGGGCAATCTGAGAGGACGATCTAGATATTGGAAGACATGCTGCGGGCATGTGTGCTGGACTTTGGTGGATCTTGGAGTAAGTATCTACCTTTGATAGAGTTCTCCTACAACAACAGTTATCAGTCTACCATTGGAGTTGCACCTTATGAGATGCTATATGGTAGGAAATGCAGATCTTCCATTCATTGGGATGAGACAGGTGACAGGAGATACTTGGGTCCTGAGGAAATTCAGAGGACTAGTTAGGCCATTGAGAAGATTAGAGCTCAGATGCTCGCTTCTCAAAGTAGACAGAAGAGCTATGCAGATCCCAAGCGCAGGAATGTGGAGTTCCAAGTGGGAGACTATGTCTTCCTTAGAGTCTCGCCATGGAAAGGGGTGAGAAGGTTTGGGAAGAAGGGCAAGCTGAGCCCTAGATTTGTATGTCCATTTGAGATCCTGGATAGGATCGGTCAGATGGCTTACAGATTGGCCTTGCCACCGGCGTTGTCAGCCGTGGATAATGTGTTTCATGTTTCAGCTCTTCAGAGGTATGTATCTGATGTGAATCATATTTTGAGCTATGAAGATTTGGAGCTTGAGCTAGATCTCTCCTTTGAGGAGCAGCCGGTTCAGATACTTGACAGAAAATATAAGGTCCTCAGGAATAAGACGATACCTTTGGTTAAGGTATTGTGGAGGAATAGCAAGGTCGAGGAAGCGACCTGGGAGATGGAGTCAGATATGCAGAGTCAGTAGTCCGAGCTGTTCAGGTAAATTTTGAGGACGAAATTTCTGTAAGGAGGGGATAGTTGTAATGCCCCAAAATCCCTAATGCGGTTTAATGGCTGGATTAGTAGGCCGGGAAGGCCATAACTGTTTAATTATGCCATTAAATGATAATATGCATGTTTATGTGAATTATATTACAATATGATGTTATATGCATGCATGTGGGTCCACATTTGAGTATTAGGGCGTTTTGGTAATTTGGCCCGTTGAGAGCATATTTGTGTATTTTGGTGCATATTGTGAGTTATGGATGAGATCCCATTATTATGGAGATATATTCGAGCTATTCAGCATGAGACGGTCTTATATTATTAAATTAGCAGTTTTGTCATAACGAGTTCTTTTTTTGGGATATTGAGTAATGAGAATGTTATTTGATGATAAATTGGGAGTTATTGAGATTATGAGGAAATTCTGGAAGTTTTGACTATAATGTCCCCGGGGTTGTTTTCGGGACTCCGAGCACTAGGTTTTATTTGAGGTTACTTAAGCTTGAAGTAGCTTGTCAGATAGAACTGTACGTAAGAAAACCTCTTTCTCTCTTCCTGTTAGTTCATTTTACCGTTCGAGGCATTTTCGAAGAAATCTCGAGTTCTAGGAGTCGGAATCAAGTGAGGATCGAGGCATAGCAATCCTAGTAAAGATTAGAAGCTTCTTGACTGAAGGATTTGACGAGAAACAACCCAATCAAAGGTAATCTAAGTTTTAAGTTTTGAGTTTTTAAGCTTAGAATTGGATTTTGTGAATCGTTGAGTTTTTGGTTCGTCTGAGCCTCGTGATTTGATGGTTTTGGATCATTGGAAAGTTTGGGAACTTTGATTTTTGGATTTGGAAGTGTTTAGGTATGTTTTTGGAGGGTTTGGGATGAAGGAGATCAAGTTTTGGCTAGTTCTGAGTTGGGGGTCGCGGCCCTATTCTTGGGCGTTGCGGCCCTAGTTCGAAGAAGTAGGTGGAGCATTTTGGCCTTGCTAGGCATCGCGGCCCTGGGTATGGGGCGTCGTGGCCCTTGCTCCTGGTGTGGCTGGGGGTTGCGGCTCTTGGGTTGTTTTGAGCCAGTTTGAGTGTTTTGACCTCGGGAACTTGGTTTTAGGCCTCGGGATTGTTCCTACAACCTGGATTAGTGGGGATTGATGTCCTTGAGGCTAGATCTTGGTTTGGAAACCTTTGTTATTCATTTTATTGATGGTGTCCCATATTTAGTTATGACTAGGTGACCGCTAAAGGCTTAAAGGTTGATCGTTCTCAAAGGTCATTCTTTTATTCATTTTCGCTCGAATCAGAGGTAAGAAAACTGCACCCCATATGTGACATGCATGATTGTTGTTGAGGCATGTTGGTTGATAAATGTGGACATTGATTGCATGTTAAATGCTTAGCATAGGTTGCTTACTTATGTATGGCATTGATTAGTCAGGGATGGCACTGGTCGCATATTAATGACCTGTGAGTCAGAAACGGCATAAGCGTCCTAAACGCAGGGCCGACTAAAGATTAGAACTAATCGATATCAGCATTGCATGACTCTGGGAGCATTGATGTTGGATCGATCGTAAGGTCGATGAAACTTATAAGTGCTTGACTAGTCTAAGACTAGTTACTCAGAGCCAGGGCCTAAGGCCTAGGTGACTGCTTGTCACATGGCTAGGGGCAAAATCCCATGGTTATGACCCTATGGTCATGAGGTAGGTTATGTTGGTGACTAGTCATCATGAACCTATCCTGTTTAAGCTAGTGAAAGGTTCACTTATTTGTAAAGCCCTGGTGACCCTATCGTCACATGGCTAGAGGGAACGGAACCCACCTTAGTGACTTTTGTGACTGTCACTCATCTGTTTTGGACTGAAAGTCCTGAATGATGATTATGATCATTGTTGATACTATATTCATGATATATTGTGTTTTCTTGCTGGGCTATTGCTCATGGGTGCTATGTGGTGCAGGTAAAGGGAAAGAAAAGCTCACCCAGCCTTGAGTGGAGAGATTAGGTGGTGATGTGTACATATGCGGCCACTTGACCACCAAGACCAAGGAGTTCTTAGAGGAACTAGGGGGTTTACCCTATTTTTGCCGCTTAGGACGGCAGGATTTTAAATTTGAAACAGTAATGACCATTTTGAGTTGTAAATAAATTGTAAATGTTTTTTATAGGCCCATGAACAGTTTTATGTTCTAAATAAAATATATCCTTTCCTTTTGATTGGTTTTCTACCTTAGCCTGTTAATAATACTTAGAAGCACATTTTTAACCAAAGGACTTGGGTAGCGAGTTAAATTTTTGGTTCACCGTTTACCGTAACTGTTATAGGGTAACCAGGGCGTTACAGCTACGTGATTAAGGTATAGATAGAATTGGTATCAGGGACATCATGAAGGACAACATTAGCTCAGTAGAAAGAACTAAAGGTTCAGTTGAAGAAGTATTTGATTTGAGGATTGATCAGATGGAGCATCTCATCATGGGACACGTCGACACTTTTAGGAGTATGTCCTAAAAGAATGTAAAATACATTTGTTATTTCAATGAATAAATAAATACAATGGTCTATTATTGTTATATTTAGATTATTAAATTATTGTTTGAATAATTTTTTGTAAATATCAGAAAAATTCCATATTCATCATTGAGAATGTGATCTTGTATTAGTACCAGAGAATTAAGATCACATGAATGAATAAAAATAGTCAACAACAAATTGAAGTTATGAAATTCTTTAATTAAGGTTGTAAGTACAGTTTACTGAGTATCATGTTGATACAAATAATCTAGATTCAGATTATTGATGTGGTAAGACATCTCGGTAAAGGTGCTTTATATAATATGTTTATATATGACAAGGACCGATATGAATAAAAGTCTTTATCCAAAAACCATTTAATAATAAAGATTTTTAATTCATATCATAACTGATGATCATTTATAGATTAACCTAAATCGTGAGTGTTCATGAACTCATGTTTATGTTTATTAAATCTTTTGATTCATTTGTTAAGGTCTCTTCATAGATTGAGGCTAATGACTTTTGTTTTGGAGATTTAATATCATGGATGGCTAGGAACATGTATCAACAATACAGAATCTAATCTTTCCTAACAGATCGTATATTGGTTCCCTTAAGGGTTAATTCTGGAACTAAATGATTTTGAGCTCAAATCTATAATTAGATTATAGATTAATTATTCACTAGTGAATTAATGGTACTTAAGGAATAAGAAGTAAATTAGAAGGGTAAAATGGTAATTCTTCCATTCTAATTTATGAACTAATTAATTAGAGGGTTGAACTATTGTAAGATGGTTATATCAATGGACAATTTAAAATAAGATTTCTATAAAAGTATATCTATAACATAAAGAGTTCAATTCTGAATTTATAGTGAAGAGATATCATGATTAATAAATTAACTATTATGATTAAAGAGTTTAATTATTTAGTTTTGATTTATTGGAGATTAATGTTATAGGTCCATGGTCCCCGAAATGACTCAAACAAACACTGACAAAGATAAATACAAAAATTGGCAAAATGACTTATTTGATAAGTAAAATATTTTTCTATTCACTAAACATAACTATTGTATGATTATGTGTAATTAATTAATTATTTTATTTAAAAAAATATATAATTCATTTTGAATTAATTTATTTTTGGGATTTAAATAATGATGAAAATTTGGAAAATCACATACCCTCCCTGGCATGGGTTGGGCGTGTAGCACAGTGCACAGACACTGTGCTACACGCACAACAAGATTCCAGAGGAATCGTGGTTCAACAATTTTAGTTATTTAAATATTAAATAAATAATGAGATTTTTTAATATGATTAAAATAATATTTAAACAAAAATCTGACAACTGATTAGTTATTTTTAAATTGTTTAAAATAACTGATAATATTTATTTTCACATATATTGGATATATTAAATAAAGGAGATTAGTTTTGCAGAGCGATACTTTTCAGAGATAGAAAATATATCGTGAAATCTCCCTCAGAGAAATAGAACAGTGCTACAAGCATAGGTCAATGTTCTTCACAAATTTAAGTCCAAACTTTATCAGATCTCATGTGTTGAGAACATCTGATAAATAGATTTTGCCTATTGTTTTGTATAATGAGTCCACACTCGTTCTTTGTGTGTTGAGAACATTTTGGAAGATCTTGGTGTGAGATCTCAAGGATTTTTCCCTACAAAAAGATAGTAGCAAGGAAGGACTTGAGGTAATTTTTATATCCATCTCTTTGATTCAATATATCTATGTATGTGAAGAAGTAGATCAAGAAATATTGTGGGGTTAAATTAACAATTTTGATTGTTGTTCCGCTGCGTATAATCTCTGATTTAATCTATAAAAACCAACAAATGGTATCAGAGCCTTCTTCACATATATATATTGAATCTGTGTGGGTTTAGTTTTATGCATTTGTTTATTTATGATAAATGAATGGATGGCTTAATATGATTGAATGCATGGGAATGTTGAATCGTTAATTGTATGGTGTTTTTGGGTTAGGATTTGTTCATGATTAGATCATTGTGTAAGCCATTAAGGGGCATAGGATTTATGTAATTTTATTTGGTTTTTAAAATCATAAAATTGTAATTTCGATCACACAAAGTCAAAACGGAGCCCGGGATTCAGAATTCAGCCACCGTTCCTCTGAGGCCATCCTCCGATCCGTTGCCGAGGACGTCGTATGGACGTCCGTACGGATCCATAAAGTGGGCCCCGACAACACATTTGAGTTCCACATGTCCCCGTCGTACTGGTCCTTTTTTTCTGAAATTAATCTGTTATTTTAAAAAAAAAATGTTAAATGTCCTATTTGTTAGAAATTTGATATTTAAATAATGAGATATTTTTGTTATCCTAACAGACTTTTTTTTTAATATCTTATTTAAAAAAATTATTTTTCAAAATAACAGATTTTAATTAAATGTATTTTTGTTTTTAATTCAAAGTTGTTTTAATTAGTGGAAAATAAAATTATGATTATTTAAAAGTTTTGTTTTACTTAATCAACATAATTAGAAAATTGTTTTCTTATTATTATTCTGGACCAACGGCACATATCCTACCGAAAGTAAAGTGAAGAAGCCCGATGGAGATCAATGCGGTTTTTATTTTTATTTTAATTTTATAAAGAGGTTGTAAAATTAGAAATACACAAAAGCACCCGGTTCAACATTTATTGTTTATTTATTTAAATAATTGTTTTCATGTGATTGATAATATGTTCATGCATTTTGTGCCATACATAAAAAAACTCACACAATTATTATCATGCATCTCATTGGTAGAAACATGATTATTAGGATTGTCCTGTATGTTTATATGATTTGTTTTGCGAAACCAATTGCATATAAATTACTTAGTTTTATTCTTTGAAAACTTGGTAAAATATCACACCGTTTTTTTTAAGTCTTTATGACTTAATTTCTTTAAACCGACTTTATTTTAAAATTGTTTTTTAGTAAAGTTTAAATGAATGTAATTAGTAATTTAAAATTGGATGTGGACCTAGAAACATGCTTTCTTACCAATTTTAATTGTGTTCATAAAGTTTAAAGAATCTATAATTAATTTGGAATTAATTAGCTGAAAAACACTTATTTCAAAATAGTGAGTGGGAGAGGGTTAATAACTCAACATAAACCCGCGGTCTCCATTATTAAGATAACACCGTGAGATATGAATAACGCCTCGCAACAGCTTTGTTTCCGTCCCCCTAAGAAAGGTGTCTAGACATGTCAATAGCAAGGTTATATTTCTTACAAAGATAAGAACTAATGATGTATTTTAGGTTTGATCGACCCTAAGGCGGCATGTCCTAAGTTAAGTCATGAACTCCGAAATAATGGGTTACACTCACAAAGTTATGATGAAGCTTTTGCAGTGGATAATCATAACTTGACCAAACTAAGTGGTACTTTAATGTTTAAAAGAGAAAATAATGAGTTATTTTAAGTTTTAAACAATAAAGATAAGAATGTCTTATAAATTCTCTAAGATTAATTTGACCTACCCTAAGGCGGTACTTTAATTGTTAGAAAGTTTTATCGTGGAAATTAAACTTTATTTTATGTGTTTTAATTGTGATCATGCATCACGTTTAATTTCTGAAACTTTGATATTTATTTTTCTAAATATAATAATATTTGTATTTTTTATTCAGAAAAATGTCTATTGGTGAATTACACACCGATGCCTTTCTCAAATCCTTGGCTTTTGAACCTGAAAATATGCAACACTGGTTTCGAGGTATGTTGCCCATTTTTTCTTATAAAAGGATGATGTCAACCGTCTGTAACAAACCTCCAACAGAACCACCTTTGGCTACTAACTATAAAGCAGAAGAAAAATATGCAAATTGGATGAAATTCGATCGGTTGGCACGTTATTGCATGCTTTCAACCATGCCTGACGAAACAAAGAAAAAATATATACACTATAACTCAGCACATGAGATGTAGCGAGCAATGACAGAGGAAGTCTTTGCTGAGTGTCATCGTTAATATCAAACGAAAAAGGTAAATAATATTTACATATATTTTTCAACTTTGAATAATAGATTCAAATATTATGAATATCATATTCAAATTTTTGGATAGTAGATTAAAAAATATATGCCACTAATCTATTTTTCTTTTGTTTTTCCTTTTACAGAATCAGAACCCTGAAAAGGAGGAAGAGACTGATGAGGATTTTAATAGCAAGTAAAGAGATGGAGAAGTTGAAGAGTAGTTTTATTTAGTAATTTTATTGTTAGTTGAACAATTTAAATTTCTTTATTTTGTTTTAGAAATTTTAGATTTCTTTAAACAAAGAAAACTACAGTCTAGAAATTTAGTTTATTATTAATAATTTTAATTATTAATGTTTGGAAACTTATTTCTATTTTTTTTGCATAACATTTATTTCTTTTATTATAAAGTAGTTATTATTTAAACAAATTATCTATTTACTTATTATGTAAATGCTTTGGGATAAATAAAATTTACATACTTATAATGAATGGAAATTTTTTTATAATTCTGAATTATTTAAAACAACTAATCCTAGATCTATTAAACTGATTTCGATAGTGAAACATATCTGTGACACTTGAGATTGGGCCATATTGGTCTAGACATAATAAATAGGCTTGTAAAGGATGGTCATTTAAGAGAACTATCTATTGGATCTCTCCCTATTTGAGAATCTTGTCTAGAAGGCAAAATGAACAATAGACTTTTCTCTGCTAAAGGTTCAAGAGCCACAGAACCACTTCAGCTAGTACATACGGATGTTTGCGGTCCACTTAATGTACAAGCGAGAGGAGGTTATGAATATTTTGTCACTTTCAATAACGATTATTCAAGATATGGTTACCTGTACTTGATGCAAAGAAAATCTGAAACTTTTGGAAAGTTCAAAGAATTTCAAGCAGAGGCTAAAAAGCAATTAGGTAAATCACTCAAAGCACTTCCATATGATCAAGGAGGAGAGTACTTGGATTTTGAATTCGAGGACCATTTGCTTGAGCATGGTATTGAATCCCAATTCATTATACCTGGAACGCCACAGCAAAATGGTGTTTCAGAAAGACGGAACAGAACGTTATTAGATATGGTTAGATCAATCATGAGTTTCTCATCATTACCATAGTCATTCTGGGGCTATGCAATTCAATGTGCTCTATACATATTGAATGTTGTTCCATCTAAGTCTATCCAAAAGAAACCCATAGAATTATTGAATGGTTGTAAACCTAGTTTGCACCATTTTCAAATTTGGGGGGTCCTGCACACGTGCTTAAAGGAAAGACCGGGAAGTTGGATTCACGCTCTGAAGTGTGCATGTTTGTAATGCCCCAAAATCTCTAATGTGGTTTAGTGGTTTGATTAGTAGGCCGGGAGGGCCATAATTGTTTTATTATGCCATTAAACTATTATATGCATGTTTATGTGAATTATATTATAATATGATGTTAAATGCATGCATGTGGGTCCACATTTAATTATAAGGGCATTTTGGTAATTTGGGTCGTTGAGGGCATATTTGTATATTTTGGTGCATGTTTGTGATTTATGGATGAGATCCCATTATTATGTGGATATTCTTGAGCTATTCGGCATGAGATGATCTTGGTTGCAAGTTAGCGGTTTTGTCATAACGGGATCAATTATTGGGATACTAGATAATGAGAATGATTATTTGAGGATATATTGGGAGTTATTGAGATCAGGAGGAAATTCTGGGAGTTTTGACTATTTTGTCCCCGGGGGTGTTCTTAGGACCCTAAGCATTAGGATTTATTTGAGGTTACTTAAGCTTGAAGTAGTCTGTCAGAAAGAAAACTACGTTCAAACACTTTAACTCTCTCTCCTGTTGTTCCTTTTTACCGTTCGTCGGGATTTCGAAGGAAACTTGGATTTTTGGAGTCGGAATCAAGCGAGGATTAAGGCATAGCGATCCTAGGAAAGATTAGAAGCTTCTTGACCAAAGGATTTAGCGAGAAACAACTTAATCAAATGTAATCCAAGCTTTAAGTTTTGATTTTTAGAGTTTTTAAGGTTTGATTTGGATTTTGTGTGTTGGTGAATCTTTGATTTGTTTGAGCCTCAGGATTTGATGATTTTGGATCATTGGGATGTTTGGGAACTTTGATTTTTAGATTTGGAGATGTTTAAGTAGGTTTTTGGAAGGATTAAAAGGTGGAAAATCGGGGTTCTGGCTGTTTTCCCAGGTGGGGTCGCAGCCCTGTTCTTGGGCGCTTTGGCCCGAGCATGGTGCAGAGGGGCGGTGGAGTTGAGAGGCCTAGGGGCTGCGGCACTTGCTTCAGGTGCCCCTATCTTGGCTGGGGGCCACGGCTCAGAGTGATAGGGGCTACAGCACTTGAGGGTTTTGAGGCCAAAATAGTGCTTTGATCATGGGAACTCAAACCTTAGGCCTTGGGATCGTTCCTACTACCCGGTTTAGTAGGGTTCGATGTCCCGAAGGCTAGTTCTTGGTTCGGGAACCTTTTGTTTTTCATTTTATTGATGGAATCCCATAATTGGTTATGACCAGGTAAGCGCTAAGGAATAAAAAGGTCGAACGTTCTCAAGGGTCGTTCTTTTACTAATTCTCGCTTGAACCAGAGGTAAGAAAACTGCACCCTATGTAAATGACATGCGTGGTTATTATAGAGGCATGTTGATTGTTAAAGGTGGACATTGGTTACATATTAAATGCTTAGCAAATCTTTCTTACTTGTGTATGGCACAGACTAATCACAATCAACACTGGTCGCGTGTTACTAACCTAAGAGTCAGAAACAACATAAGCGTCATGAACACAGAGCGGATAAAAAATTAGATCTAATCGATATCTGCATTGAATGACTCATATGGAGAATTAATGCTGGACCGACCCTAAGTTCGATGAACATCTGCATTGAATGACTCATATGGATCATTAATGTTGGACCAACCCTAAGTTCGATGAAAATTATAAGCGCTTGTCTAGTCTATGACTAGTTACTCAGAGCCAGGGCCAAAGGACTAAGTGATTGTTTTGCACGTGGCTAAGGGAACAGAATCCCATGTTAGTGACTCTATGGCCACTCGGTAGGGTTATGCTGGTGACTATTTCATCAAATACATATCTCGTTTAAGCTAGTGAAATGATCTCTTATTGGTAAAGGGAACGGAACCCACCTTAGTGACTTTTTCAACTGTCACTCCTCTATTTTTGACTAAAAGTCCTGGATGGTTATTATGATCATCGTTTGATATTATATTCTTGCAGTATTGAGTTTTCTTGCTGGGCTTTGGCTCATGGGTGCTATGTGGTGCAGGTAAAGGGAAAGAAAGGCTCACCCAGCCTTGATTAGAGAGCTTAGGTGGTGATGTGTACATATGCGGCCGCTTGACCACTACGACCAAGGAGTTCTCAGGGGAACTAGGGGGTTTACCCTACTTTTGCCGCTTAGATCGGCGGGTTGTAAATTTTATACTGTAATGACCATTTTGCATTGTAAAGAACTTGTAAACATTTTTATGGGCCCACGAACAGTTTTATGTTTTAAATAAAATATATCCTTTCTTTTTTATTGGTTTTACACCTTAACCTATTAATAACACATAGAAGCACGTTTTTAACCAGAGAACTCGGTTATTGAGTTAAATCACGGTTCAAAGTTCACTGTAACTGTCTTGAGGTAACCAGGGCATTACAACTTGGTATCAGAGTGTACCAAGATTTAGGGTTCCTGTAGACTATTTGGGCATGTACACTCACCACCGAAGACAAGCTCGACTCCTGGTTTGGTAACTATTTATGTGGTTATATATTTAACTACTTAAATATAGTATAAATGCTTTACCTATTTACATGAGACACCATGTTAAGACTGTGCCCTGAATACTGGATTTTTAGCAAAAGTGTGTTAAATAGTACTGGTATTGGTAGAACATACTTATTAGTATTGTTGATTGTGAATTATTACTTGATACATGTTAAGTGCTAAATGTTATAATCATGTATCTATTTGTATATTTGTATGACTGTGGAATATGGGAGTTATCTGCTTGTTCTTGAACTGTAAGGCAGCAAGAGCTTTAGTTATCACTGCTTGACTGGCCGTATTGACTACTGCAGCACAATATAAGTTGATAAGAATGATTCCAGCACAGACAGATACATCAGCTGGCCAGGGTGATCAAGGCCAGAATAATAATCAAGGTCAAGAGAATGACCAGAGCCAGATTCCACAACCAGCTCCTGCAAACTGGAAATAGTTATTTAATGAGGTGTAGGCTACAGTTTTGAGGCAGGGAGAAGAACTCCGCCTCCTGAGACAACAGCAGGTTCCTGCAGTAGCCAGTGCATCTGAGGCACCTCCTGTATCGGTGCCAGCATCTGAGCAGCTCCCTAAGGTTGGTAACAAATGGGAGCCTCTTTACGAAAGGTTCAAAAAGCAACAACCTCCAGTTTTTGAAGGCAGTGTAGATCCTACTAAAGCTGAGCAGTGGATGAGCATGATTACCACCATCCTAGATTTCATGAGGGTGACTAGTAATGAGATGGTGGCTTGTGCCACATACATGTTTCAGGAGGATGCTCAAGTTTGGTGGGAGGTTATATCCCAGACCAGAAACACCAATGCCCTGAGTTAGGAAGAGTTTCAGACTCTGTTCAACGAGAAGTATTACAATGATCAGGGTGGCAAAAGCTGAGAAGTTTATTAGGTTACTTCAGGGGAGTTTTTCAGTGACTGAGTATGCCATGAAGTTTGATCGATTGGCAATGTTTTCCATGGAGCTGGTGCCCACTGATGAGACCAGGAGGGAGAGATTTCTCTTGGGGCTATAGCCTAGATTAGCCCGAGATGTTCGCATTACCACTGTGGTAGGGGTTACTACCTATGCACAGGTGGTTGAGAAGGCACTCACAGCTGAGAGTGCAGAGAACAATATCTGGCGAGACAATGCAGCTAGAAAAGAGTTGAGGAGGACAAGTCCTCCATTTATGGGTTTTGGTAGGGGTGGAGGCCCCAGTGATCAAAAGAGGAAGGTTCCTGACACCTTCCCAGTTCCAGGTTCTGATAGGCAACCTCGTGGTATTTCAACGGGTCGTCAAGGTTGTAGTGAGGCCTGGAAGTCTTTTCCTAAATGCCCTAGATGCAAGAGGCACCATTTGGGAGAGTGTAGGGCAAGGGCCTACTTTTCATGTGGAGCAGTGGGTCATCTCAGGAAGGATTGCCCTAAGGCAAGAAAGGAAGAACCCAAGAAAGCGGACAGTTCGGCCCCAGCCCGAGTGTTCGCATTGCACAAGCAGAGGCTGAGGCTTCACCCTCAGTAGTTACAGGTCAACTTCTTAGTGCTGGAACCCCTTATAATGTTTTGATTGATTCTGGTGCTACACAATCTTTTGTTGCTAGTAGAATTATTGATAGACTGTGTAGACCCTGTGATTTTTATGTAGTGGGGTTTGGAACTTTATTACCCACTGGAGAGTTAGTGGTATCCAGGAGATGGGTCAAATCTTTGTCAGTGACAGTGGAGGGTAGAGAGTTGTCAGTGGATTTGATAGAGTTGGTTATGACTAACTTCGACATGATACTGGGTATGGATTGGTTGGTAAAGTATGGGGAAACCATTGATTGCAGAAGGAAGATGGTCACCTTTGAGCCTGAAGGTGAGGATCCTTTTGTGTTTGTTGGCACTGTGCATGGACCTCGCATACCTATGATTTCTATTTTGAGGGCTAGAGATCTACCGTAAGAAGGTTGCATTGGATTCTTAGCCAGTATGGTTGACACCACTCAGGTCATGCCAGTGAGACCAGAGGAGACTAGATTAGTCTGTGAATTCCTGGATGTGTTTCCAGAAGATTTGCCAGGGTTGCCACCACATAGAGAAATTGAGTTTGTGATAGAACTGGCACCAGGGATGGAGCCAATGTCTAGAGAACCTTATAGAATGGCCCCAGCTGAGTTAAAAGAATTAAAGGTACAGTTGCAAGAACTGTTGGATTTGAGTTTTATCAAACCTAGTTTCTAACCTTGGGGAATGCCAGTTTTGTTTGTGAAGAAGAAGGATGGTTCTCTGAGGATGTGTATTGATTACAGAGAATTGAATAAGTTAACAATTAAGAACAAGTATCCTCTGCCAAGGATAGATGACATGTTTGATCATTTGCAAGGTAAGCAGGTATTCTCGAAAATAGAACTTTGTTCTGGTTATCATCAGTTGAGGGTCAAGGAGGGAGACATATCGAAGACTTCTTTTCGTACCAGGTATGGTCATTATGAGTTCTTAGTCATGTCTTTTGGATTGACTAATGCCCCAGCTGCTTTTATGGATCTGATGAACAGAGTGTTCAAGGATTATCTGGACCAGTTTGTGATTGTCTTCATTGATGATATTCTGGTTTATTCTCAGTCAGAGTCAGAGCATGAACAACATCTGAGATTGGTTCTGCAGAGACTGAAGGATCACAGATTGTTTTCAAGGTTCAAGAAATGTGAGTTCTGGTTGTCTCAAGTATCTTTTCTTGGGCACATTGTCAGTAAGGAGGGGATTATGGTAGATCCAGTGAAGATTGAGGCAGTCAGAGATTTTCCAAGGCCAAAGAATGCTTCTGAGATTAGAAGTTTCCTTGGATTGGCAGGTTATTATAGGCGTTTCATGGAAGGGTTCTCAAAGATTGCTACTTCATTGACTGAGCTAACATGCAAGAATCATAAATTTTTGTGGTTAGACAAGTGTGAGAACAACTTCTAGGAACTGAAGAAGAGATTGATTACAGCTCCAGTTCTAAGTCTTCCAACAGATCATGAGAAATTTGTTATTTACTGCGATGCTTTAGATCAAGGTTTGGGCTGTGTTCTAATGCAGTCAGAGAGGGTAATTTCTTATGCCTCACATCAGCTGAAGGAGTATGGAAAGAGATATCCCACTCATGATTTGGAGTTGGCAGCTATGGTCTTTGCTTTAAAGGTATGGAGGCATTATCTTTATGAGGAGAAGTGTGAGATCTATACAGACCACAAGAGCCTGAAATACTTCTTCACGCAGAAGGATTTGAATATGAGACAAAGGTGTTGGTTGGAGTTAGTAAAAGATTATGATTGTGAGATTTTGTATCATCTAGGAAAAGCCAACGTGGTAGCTGATGCTTTAAGTCGGAAGGGTCAGGGACAGATTTATAGTGCGAGGCTGATAGCCAGAGAATTAGCAGATGATATGACTAGAGCTGGTATAGAGTTACTGGTGGGCCAGTTGGCCAATATATCACTACAGTCTACACTCTTGGAGAGAATCAAGGAGGGTCAGTTGGGTGATCCACAGCTGATCAAGATCAGAGAGGATGTTTTGGCTGGAGCATTCAGAGATTATACTGTGTCTGATTTAGGCTTGCTATGATACAAGGGGCGGATATGTGTTCCGTTAGACAGTGCTATTAGGCGAGAGATTCTAGATGAATCTCATGCTACACCTTACTCTTTGCATCCACGCACCACGAAGATGTATCAGGATGTGAGATCATTATATTGGTGGCTGGGGATGAAGAGGGATGTAGTGGAGTATGTCGCTAAGTGATTGACATGTCAACAGGTCAAGGCCGAGCATCAAAGGCCGACAGGGTTATTGCAGCCTCTGGATATCCCAGAGTGGAAATGGGAGGACATCACGATGGATTTCGTGGTGGGATTACCCAAGACTATTGGTCAGCATGATTCTATTTGGGTTATAGTGGATCGCTATACCAAGTCAGCTCACTTCTTGCCAGTGAGGACTACATATACATTTGATCAATATGTAGATCTCTACGTGAGAGAGATCGTGCGCCTTCATGGAGCACCGAGGTCGATCGTGTCAGATCGGGACCCCACTTTTACTTCCAAGTTTTGGGGGAGTTTACAGAAGGCCATGGGAAAAAAAATTGAAGTTCAGTACTGCTTATCATCCTCAGATAGATGGACAATCTGAGAGGACGATCCAGATATTGGAAGACATGCTAGGAGCATGTGTTTTGGACATTGGTGGATCCTGGAGTAAGTATCTACCTTTGATAGAGTTTTCCTACAACAACAGTTATCAGTCTACCATTGGAGTTGCACCTATGAGATGCTGTATGGTAGGAAGTGCAGATCTCCCATTCACTGGGATGAGACAGGTGAAAGGAGATACTTGGGTCCTGAAGCAGTTTAGAGGACCGATGAGGCCATTGAGAAGATTAGAGCTCGGATGCTTGCTTCTTAGAGCAGACAGAAAAGTTATTCAGATCCCAAGCCCAGGAACATGGAGTTCCAAGTGGGAGACTACGTCTTCCTTAGAGTCTCACCATGGAAAGGGGTGAGAAGGTTTGGGAAGAAGGGCAAGTTGAGCCCTAGATTTGTAGGACCATTTGAGATCCTGGGGAGGATTGGTCAGGTGGCTTACAGGTTGGCCTTACCTCGGGCATTGTCAACCGTGCATAACGTGTTTCATGTTTCAGCTCTTCAAAGGTATGTATCTGATGTGACTCATATTTTGAGCTATGAAGATTTGGAGCTTGAGGCAGATCTCTCCTATGAGGAACAACCAGTCCAGATACTTGACAGAAAGGACAAGGTCCTCAGAAATAAGATGATACCTTTGGTTAAGGTATTGTGGAGGAACAGCAAGGTTGAGGAAGCAACCTGGGAGCTGGAGTCAGATATGCAGAGTCAGTATCCCGAGTTGTTTTAGGTAAATTTCGAGGACGAAATTTCTGTATGGAGGGGATAGTTGTAATGCCCCAAAATCCCTAATGTTGTTTAGTGGCTAGATTAGTAGGCCGAGAGGGCCATAATTATTTTATTATGCCATTAAATTATTATATGCATGTTTATGTGAATTATATTATAATATGATGTTAAGTGCATCCATGTGGGCCCACATTTAATTTTTAGGGCATTTTGGTAATTTGGCATGTTGAGGGCATATTTGTATATTTTGGTGCATGTTTGTGATTTATGGATGAGATCCCATTATTATGTGGATATTTTTGAGCTATTCGGCATGAGACGATCTTAGGTTGCAAGTTAGCGGTTTTGTCATAACGGTGTCAATTATTGGGATACTGGATAATGAGAATGATTATTTGAGGATATATTGGGAGTTATTGAGATTAGGAGGAAATTCAGGGAGTTTTGACTATTTTTTCCCTGGGGGTGTTTTTGGGACCCCGAGCATTAACATTTATTTAAGGTGAATTAAGCTTGAAGTAGTCTGTCAGAAAGAAAACTACGTTCAAACACTTTAACTCTCTCTCCCGTTGTTCCTTTTTACCGTTCGTCGCAATTTTGAAGGAAACTTGGGTTTTAGGAGTCGGAATCAAGCGAGGATCGAGGCATAGCGATCCTAGGAAAGATTAGAAGCTTCTTGACCAAAGTATTTAGTGAGAAACAACTTAATCAAAGGTAATCCAAGCTTTAAGTTTTGATATTTAGAGTTTTTAAGCTTTGATTTGGATTTTGTGTGTTGGTGAATCTTTGATTTGTTTGAGCCTTGGGATTTGATGATTTTGGATCATTGGGATGTTTGGGAACTTTGATTTTTGGATTTAAGATGTTAAAGTACGTTTTTGGAAGGATTAAAAGGTTGAAAATCAAAGTTATGGTTGTTTTCACAAGTGGGGTCGCGGCCCTGTTCTTGGGCGTCGCGGGCCGAGCATGGTGCAGAGGGGCAGTGGAGTTGAGGGGCCTAGGGGCTGTGACACTGGGGATGGTGGGTCGCGGCGCTTTCTTCAAGTGCCCCTGTCTTGGCTGGGGGCCGTGGCTCAGAGTGATGGGGGTCGCGGCGCTTGAGGGTTTTGAGGCTGAAATAGTGTTTTGATCATGGGAACTCAAACCTTAGGCCTTGGGATCGTTCCTGCTACCCGGTTTAGTAGGGTTCGATGTCCCGGAGGCTAGGTCTTGCTCGGGAACCTTTTATTATTCATTTTATTGATGGAATCCCATAATTGGTTATGACCAGGTAACCGCTAAGGAATAAAAAGGTCGATCGTTCTCAAGGGTCATTCTTTTACTAATTCTCGCTTGAACCAGAGGTAAGAAAACTGCACCCTATGTAAATGACATGCGTGGTTATTATAGAGGCATGTTGATTGTTAAATGTGGACATTGATTGCATATTAAATGCTTAGAAAATCTTGCTTACTTGTGTATGGCACAGACTAATCAGAATCAACACTGGTCGCGTGTTACTAACCTAAGAGTCAGAAACGACATAAGCGTCATGAACACAGAGCGGATAAAACATTAGATCTAATCGATATCTGCATTGAATGACTCATATGGAGCATTAATGCTAGACCGACCGACCCTAAGTTCGATGAACATCTTCCTTGAATGAATCATATGGAGCATTAATGCCGGACCAACCCTAAGTTCGATGAAAATTATAAGCGCTTGTCTAGTCTATGACTAGTTACTCAGAGCCAGGGCCAAAGGCCTAGGTGACTGTTTTGTCACATGGCTAAGGGAACAGAATCCCACGTTAGTGACTCTATGGTCACTCGGTAAGGTTATGCTGGTGACTATTTCATCAGATACCTATCTCATTTAAGCTAGTGAAATGATCACTTATTGGTAAAGGGAACAGAACCCACCTTAGTGACTTTTACAACTGTCACTCCTCTATTTTGGACTAAAAGTCCTGGATGGTTATTATGATCATCGTTTGATATTATATTCTTGCAGTGTTGAGTTTTCTTGCTGGGTTTTGGCTCATGGGTGCTATGTGGTGTAGGTAAAGGGAAAGAAAAGCTCACCCAGCCTTGAGTGGAGAGCTTAGGTGGTGATGTGTACATATGTGGCCGCTTGACCACCACGGCCAAGGAGTTCTCAGGGGAATTAGGGGGTTTACCCTATTTTTGCCGCTTAGATCGGCGGGTTGTAAATTTTATACTGTAATGACCATTTTGCATTGTAAATAACTTGTAAACATTTTTATGGGCCCATGAACAGTTTTAAGTTTTAAATATAATATATCATTTCCTTTTGATTGGTTTTACACCTTAACCTATTAATAACACCTAGAAGCACATTTTTAACTAAAGAACTCGGTTAGCAAGTTAAATCACGGTTCAAAGTTCACCGTAACTGTCTTGGGGTAACGAGGGCGTTACAATGTTTGTGGGATATTCCAAAGAAACTAGAAGTGGAATTTTCTGTAGTCCAAAAGAAAATAAAACATTTGTATCGACAAATGCAACTTTTCTTGAATATGACTATGTTAATAACCACAAACCTCGGAGTAAGGTTGTTCTGGAGGAGATGGTCTCGAATGAAGTTGCAAAGTCACCACCAAAAACCAATGAGAAACGATAAGAGGAAACTGCTAGTTCTAGTTAGAATAGTAGAGAACCTCATCGTAGTGGGAGGGTTAGTAAGCAACCCACACGCTATGAACACGAAGTTCAAATGCTTGTGTCTGACACAAACAAAGATGATCCATTGACATTTAAAGATGCAATGAATGATTCTGACAAGGACAAATGGCAAGACACCATGAACCAAGAAATGGAATTGATGTATTCCAATTCTGTCTGGGTTCTTGAAGATCCACCTGATAATATCAAACCCATTGGTTGCAAGTGGATATTCAAGAAAAAAAAGAGGAGCGGATGGGAAAGTAATGACTTTCAAAGCAAAACTTGTAGCCAAAGGTTACACACAGAAAGAAGAGGTTGACTATGAAGAAACATGTTATCCTGTAGCCATGCTAATATCCATTCGTATACTCTAGTCCATAGCTGCATGCATGGATTATAAGATTTGCCAAATGGATGTCAAAATAGCATTTCTGAATGGCTACCTTGACGAAACCATTTATATGTCTCAACCAGAAGGGTTCGAATTAAAAGATCAAGAGCAAAAGGTTTGAAAGCTTCTTAGGTCCATTCTTGGACTCAAACAAGCTTCTAGATCTTGGATTCTTAGATTTGATGACACAATTAAAACGCTTGGTTTTGAACAAAATGTTGACGAACCTTGTGTCTATAAGCAAATCAAAGATGGTATAGTAGAATTCCTCGTTCTTTATGTTGATGATATCCTACTCATTGGGAATGATGTAAAGACATTATCAAATGTAAAGAAATGGTTGGCTGACAAATTCCAAATGAAAGATTTGGGAGAAGTGAGCTATGTTCTAGGCATTAAAATTCTAAGAGATAGAAAGAACAAGCTCTTGGCACTTTCACAAGCAAATTATATAGATAAAGTGCTTGAAAGATTCTCCATGGAAAATTCCAAAAAAGGTCAATTGCCGACTAGACATGGAATTACTCTTTGCAAAGATCAGTGTTCAAAGACACCACAAGAGCAAGAGGACATGAGAAAGTATCCCTATGCATCATCTGTAGGGAGCTTAATGTGTGCAATGTTATGTATTAGACCTGACATATGTTATGCAGTAGGGATTTTCAGTCGTTATCAATCAAATCCAGGTTTGGAACACTGGATTGCGGTGAAACATATTATCAAGTATCTCAGGAGAACGAGAAACTATATGCTAGTATATTCGGGTAGTGACCTTGAACCTACTGGATACACTGACTCAGATTTTCAATCAAATAAAGATAGTAGAAAATCTACTTCTGGGTCAGTATTCACTCTTGGTGGTGGAGAAGTTTTCTGGGGAAGCATTAAGCAATCCAGTATAGTTGATTTAACCATGGAAGTTGAATACATAGTAGCTTGGGAAGCAGCTAAAGAAGCAGTTTGGCTGAAAAAGTTCTACACGGATCTGGAAGTAGTTCCAAAAGTGGAGAAACCACTTGTTCTTTACTATGACAACAGTGGAGCAGCGGATAATTCTAAAGAACCAAGAAGCCACAATAGGGGAAAGCATATAGAGCGCAAATACCACTTAGTCAGAGAAATCGTACATAGAGGAGATGTGTCCATTCTGAAAATCGCATCAGAACACAACCTTGCAGACCCGTTTACGAAGGCGCTTCCTGCAAAGCAATTCGAGGGTCATGTACGTAATATGGGATTGAGAGAAATGCCTTACTTGCTTTAAGTAAAAGTGGGAGATTGTTAGGAGTATGTCCTAAAAGCATGTAAAATACATTTATTATTTCAATGAATAAATAAATACAATGGTCTATTATTGTTATATTTAGATTATTAAATTATTGTTTAAATAATTTTTTTTGTAATTATCAGAAAAATTCCATATTCATAATTAAGAATGTGATCTTGTATTAGTACCAGAGAATTAAGATCACATGAATGAATAAAAATAGTCAACAACAAATTGAAGTTATGGAATTCTTTAATTAGGGTTGTAAGTACGGTGTACTGAGTATCATGTTGATACAAATAATCTAGATTCAGATTATTGATGTGGTAATATATCTCAGTAAATGTGCTTTATATAATATGATTATATATGACAAGGACCGATATGAATAAAAATCTTTATCCAAAAACCATTTAATAATAAAGATTTGTAATTCATATCATAACTGATGATCATTTATATATCAACCTAAATCATGAGTGTTCATGAACTCATGTTTATGTTTATTATATCTTTTGACTCATTTGTTAAGGTCTCTTCATAGATTGAGGCAAATGAATTTTGTTTTTGGAGATTTAATATCATGGATGGCTGGGAACATGTATCAACAATACGGAATCTAATCTTTCCTAACAGATCGTATATTGGTTACCTTAAGGGTTAATTTTAGATCTGAATGATTTTGAGCTCAAATCTATAAGTAGATTATAGATTAATTATCCACTAGTGAATTAATGGTACTTAAGGAATAAGAGGTAAATTAGAAGGGTAAAATAGTAATTATTCCATTCTAATTTATGAACTAATTAATTAGAGGGTTGAACTATTGTAAGATGGTTATATCAATGGACGACTTAAAATAAGATTTCTATAAAAGTATATCTATAACATAAAGATGTCAATTCTGAATTTATAGTGGAGAAATATCAGAATTAATAAATTAACTATTATGATTAAATAATTTAATTATTTAGTTTTAATTTATTGGAGCTTAGTGTTATAGGTCCATGGTCCCCTAAATGGCTCAAACAAACATTGACAAAGATAAATACAAAAATGGGCAAAATAACTTATTTGATAAGTAAAATATTTTTCTATGCACTAAACATAATTATTGTATGATTATGTGTAATTAATTAATTGAGAATTAATTAATTATTTGATTTAAAAAAATATAATTAATTTTGAATTAATTTATTTTTGGGATTTTTGGTATTTAAATAATGATGAAAATTGGGAAAATCACATGCCCTCCCTGTGATGGGTTGGGCGTGTAGCATAGTGCACAAACACTGTGCTACGCGCACAAGAAGATTCCAGAGGAATCTTGGTTCAACAATTTTAGTTATTTAAATATTAAATAAATAATGAGATATTTTAATATAATTAAAATATTATTATTTAAACAAAAATCTAATAACTGATTAGTTATTTTTAAATTATTTAAAATAACTAATATTATTTATTTTAATAATATTGGATATATTAAATAAAGGAGATCAATTTTTCAAAGCGATACTTTTCAGAGATAGAAAATATATCGTGAAATCTCCCTAAGAGAAATAGAACAGTGCTACAAGCATAGGTCACTGTTCTTCACAAATTTAGGTTCAAACTTTATCAGATCTCATGTGTTGAGAACATCTGATAAATAGATTTTTCTTATTGTTTTGTATAACAAGCCCACACTCGTTCTTTGTGTGTTGAGAACATTTTGGAAGATCTTGGTGTGAGATCTCAAGGATTTTGTCGTACAAAAAGATAGCAGCAAGGAAGGACTTGAGATAATTTTTCTATTCATCTCTTTGATTCAATAAATATATGTATGTGAAGAAGTAGATCTAGAAATCTTGTGGGGTTAAATTAACAATTTTGATTGTTGTTCTGCTGCGTATAATCTCTTATTTGATCTATAAAAACCAACCGACACCGCTTGTTAAGGATGAAGGGTTCAATTGCCCGATTGCAAGACAGGACTAGTTATTACCAGCTGATGATCATGGAAAGGGGCATTTAGGAATTACTTCTTGCACCAAGTCGGATGTGATGGATTATCAGTGAAAGTTCTTAACTGACCAATGCTTCAACGACACAGGTAAGTTTGACAAGCAGAGAGAGTACAAAAATGACATGACCCAAAACATGTATGTTTTAAATATTTATAAATTGCAAGCGCACGAATCGTTCATATAGAATAGTGATCGTGTAAGCAATGATGTCAAACCCAAAGGAGTTGTCTGAAATCGAAAAGAAAACTATTTTAAACCAAAATTAATAAATTCAAACCTAGCTCCAAAGATTGACGAGATTTTTGTATAATGAAAATAAAATAAAAGATAATAGTAAAGAAATTAAAGACAAAATATAAAAATAAATTACTAGTAGAAATCAAGATGGTAAAAGAAGATTATTAAGGTATTAGAATCCAAAAAATATAAAATCAATAATATTTATAAGTACATTGATTCCCAAGTTTTAGTGATAGTTAAAATAAATCAAACTATCATTTTCCAAATAGATTTATAATTTTAAGCACAAATTACTTCTAAAAAGATAGGATTTTTCTTCACTTTTCAAAAAGTATAATTTCAAAGTATTTAATGTGAATCAACCTAATGAAAAAAAAAAAAATCAAACAACATTATTTATAAGGCAAAACATAATATTTTTGTTCTAAGCATTGAATGTGTACAATTTAATGACACATCTTACACAAAGAATATTATGTTTTTACACTAATGAAGAACAAAGTGTAAATATGTGCAAACAATCAAAACTACATGATATTTAAGATGAAAGAAGATATTTGAAAAGGAAAAATCCATAAACTTTGTTGCACAAAATGGGAAATCAACATACAAAATAAATACTATCTAGTTACATATTGTTTCATCATCACCTTAATAATCTTAAAAAGATTAGAAACTCACAACTAGAATAGAAAATACAAACAAAAAAATTACAAACATAACTTAGGAAAATTTGGAGGAAAACCCACAAATTGTTCCTCTAAAAATACATAGAAAATTAACCAAAAAGAAGAAGAAGATGAAGAGAATAGAGAGGTTTGAAAGTGTAGAAACTTTGTGGTATGACCTCTCCCCATTAAGCCCCCCCCCCCCCCCCCCCCCAAATGGTCTTGAAAATTCTCTATTTATAGCCAAAATGAGAGTATTAAATAATCAATTTAAATTAATTAAATTGATTAAATTAATTAAATTAATAATAATATGACAAATAGGGGTAAATTATAGGGTGTAATGATGATGTTTTGGGGTAAAATGTGTACAAAAGTTTGGGTAAACATTGGTATTTTTGGACATAAGGGGACAAATGGATATGTTGCGCTCAAAAAAAGGGAAAAGAAGCTTGGGGGCAGGCCTAGAGGAGTTGTTGGCGTGATTGGGCCTGGATGGTGGCAAGCAGCCTGGGGCGTTGAGGACTGCTGGTGGGATTGGGCCTTGCTAGGCAAGGACTTCGGCTGAAGAGCCTGGGAAGAAGCAGCTGGACCACGGGCCGAAGGGAGGCAAGCCCAGGCGGATGGGCCGTGGGGCATTGAAGTAGGTCCACGGTGACTGCTGAATGTGGCTGGGCAAGGGAGCTGCAGGCGTGATGGCTGGCTGGGGCGTGTTGGGCTTGGGGAAGGCTGGCAACTGTTGTGGGCTGTGTGATTGGGCCCGAATGCTGGAGATGAGAGCTGCTGGCTGCTGAACCAGCTGAAGGGAAACGGGCTGGCAGGGAGGAGAGGAATCGGGCCTGCATGGAAGCTGAGCAGGAGGCCCGAGTGGCGTCAGGTGGGCCTCGGCAGGTGGAAGGGAGGTGGCGTGCGCTGAGGCAACTGGGCCGAGTGGGGCAGGCAAGCCCAATCCGCGGCTGGGGCAAGGGAACCTTGGGCTAATTGGGCCTTGCTTCTCAAGAATGCCACATTTTTCTTTCTTTTCTTTCAAAACTAACACTTTCTTTTTCTTTTCACTTCTTTTCAAAGTACCAAATTGCAACATTGTTTCCTACAAAATAATTATAAACTAAATTAAAATTAAATATTTTCACTAATAAAATATACTGTATAGCTTCCATGAAAATATTAATTAAATTTTAATTTACATAACATTTAATTTCAATAAAATCATATTTTAGCATTCAAACTAACAACACTAATTTTAAATAATTAAATTACAACATAAAACAATAAATATCTATAAAAACAAATAAAAATCTAGAAAATCACAATAAGACTAATAAATTCAAAATTACTTAAAAACTTAATAAATCAATTAAAATCTCAAAGACTAAGCAACAATTAGCATAAAAAATGTGGTAAAATAACTCTATTTTGTAGAGTTTTCAGAAAGGGGCATTTAGGAATTACTTCTTGCACCAAGTAGGATGTGATGAATTATCAATGAAGGTTCTTAACTGACTAATGCTCCAACGACACAGGTAAGTTTGACAAGTAGAGAGAGTACAAAAATGACATGGACAATCCATATTCAGATTGATTAGGGATGTGTTGGTCTACTTCTAGTTAGAAGCAGAACACCAATGGCCATTTCATTGATAATACTAAGACTAATGAAGTAGGGTTATAGGTAAGGCTCCAGAAAGAGTAACCTTCGATTTCTTCAAGGGTATTTAAGGTCACGTTAAAGGAAGTGGTGGGATTATGTATGAAGTAATTCAGTTGGAAATCACAAAGAAACTACTAAAGGAACAACTGAGGGGTGAAAGGTACAGTGAGAACGGTAAGTGTAGTGCACCAAAAAAAAATTTTTAGATTATTTAAAATTTTGTGCTTTATTTGATTTAAATGTTAAGTGTGATGAATTGTTTTATTTAAGTGTTGTTATTTTATTTAATTGTTAGAAATGTTTTGGTTAATTAATTTAATAAGTGAATAATTGTGTAACATGTTATTTTACTATTAGTGTTACATTTTATTGAAGTGTGACAAATGAGGTAATTATGTGAGCTATGGTGGAATGCACTAAGGTGCATGATAGATAGTAATGCACCCTAGTGATTTAGTGTGTGCTAGTGCATGGTAGCATGGTGCACATGTGTAGATTTTCTACACATTTTATGTTTCCTTATTTTAGATTTATTTGGGTAATTTATTTATAAAAAAAAAAAGAAAGAAAAGAAGAGGGAAACAAGGAGTTGGGCGTGTGACCTAGTGGGAAAGGAATACTTTCCTTAAGATGGTAAAAATCAAAAATTGAAGACCATGATCATTTGGGGATAGGCATGATCACATTTTATTCCTTTGTATCTTTTTGAAATAAAGAGAAATTAAGAAAAATAAAAGAGAAATGGAAACTTACCTTATTGTCTTTGGGGGGATTTGTGATAAAGGGGCTATGAAAGGAGAGAAGAGCCATTGCTCTTGTGTGTGTGTGTGGCTGCCGTGACCTAGAGAGAGAGAGAGAGAGAGTGGCGTGTAGAGAGAGAGAGAGAGAGAGAGAGGAAGAAAGAAAGAAAGGAAGAAGGAAGGAGAAAGTGAAGAGGAACCCCCTAGAGTATGTCTTCTTGTTTTTCTCTTTGCATAATCGTTTTTTTTTTTTATAATATGATTTTGATTTGTGTTATTTTCTTGTGTGTGTTTGGGTTCTTCCTCCTCCTCATGGTGGCTTTCCCATAAAAACCCTAGGCTTGAACAAGGGTGTGGAGTTTGGGGTATTGATCTTTTGTGTTCTTGATTTTTACAATCAAGAGAGGTAATGGTCTTTTCCTTAGCCTTATATTGTTTTTGGTGGGTTGTATATGAGGTTTTGCTAATGGTGCTAATGGTTGATTTTGGTAGGATTGATGTATAGGATTTGGATTTTGTGAGAGTATGATTTGTGTTTAAGGGTTGTGATGTTGATTTTGCTATGCATAAAAAAATTGTAATAATCTATGAATACTTGTATGGTGATTTCGGCCTAGGTATACCCAAGGGTGTTCTTGATATGTTGTGTGATTTACAATATATTTGATCCATGTTTTAGGACCTATGATATGTGGTAAGAGAATAAGTGGTAATCTTGATATTTTGATCATGAAATTTTGTTAGATGCATGTTATATTTTGAATGATTAAATTATGAGATGCATGAAAATAATGATAGAAACATGTTAGGTTAATATAAGGCATATGTGAATATGGTGCTTATAAATTACTATATGTTATTTCATTGATAGTGTTTTGTTGGTTTTCATAGAATTGCAACAAATGGTTTTTAAAAGGATTCATGTGAATATGTTAGTGATATTAGAATCATGCATATTATAAGAGCATAATGAGATTTTAGGCATGAATGATTTTATGTAATTTTAAGACAAAAGTTGAGTTTTACAAAGAATTAAGCTTGCTGTTTTTTTTCAAAATAATTGGGTAAAAGTTGATAAAAAGATGAGTTGCATGCATAAATAATGTTCTTGATGAATGTGTTAATTTTTATGAAATTAAAAGAGGATTTTAAGTCTCATGTTATGATATTTTACCCAATTAATTTCCTACATAATTTTTATTGAATTTTGAGAAAAAATGAGTTTATAAAATTGAATATGGTGATTTTAATGATAAAAAAATGGTTGCTGGAATTTTGTAATAAAATATGAAGTAAGTTTCACTAAAAATGAATTTGATTAATTTTTGGAATAAATTATTTATCCTAAGTTATGGTAATATTGAAAAATGATATTTTAATGGTATGAATGCATATTTTGATAAATAATGATTTTTCTTTATTTTGATTGAGAAAAATATTTAGACTCTATTTATTTGTGATTTTTGAATAAAATAAATAGTGGCTGAAAGTTTGTTTTAAAAAGGTTAACAATTGTTATTAAATTGTCACATATGGGTTTTTACTACTTAAAAACTAAGTCTTAAATAAATTAAATCAAAATGTATTTTTCCACACTTAAAATATATTTTTCACATCATTTTTGTAACACAATAATAAAATATATTTTTCTAAAGAAACATGTTAAAATAGGTATTTTAATTAAATCCAAGCTTGTTGGTTAATTCTTAGTAAATTAATATTTATTTAATGAAAATGTCACATATTTTATTTTGAGCTAAGATAAAATAAATTTTTGAGAAATTTAATCAACTTAGAAATTTTAAAGAAAAATAAAGCATGTAATATGGCTATTGATTTTCAAACAATAAAAGCAAGAAATGTAGAATTATCGTTTTTGAAAACGTCTTTATTACGCAACATTCCCACGTATGCATGTTACATGCAAATAAACTTTTACGTCCAGAATCATGATTATTATTCAACTATGTAATTTTTATAAAGCAATCATGTTAGTAAAATGGATAGAACGGGCATTATTCTTTTGGCGATAATTGCATGTTTTAGTGTAACTGTTATCATGAGTGCATGGCCCATGCACACATGAGTTGTATGGAAGGGCAAAATAGTAATTTTATGAACCTAAGAAACGTTATTTTGATTATGATATAGGCTCGTTGAAAAGATTGTGAAATTCTTAGCTTGGACCTGAGGTAAGGAAGTTAGATAGATTTTTATGATTTTATGCTATGAATGGTAAGGCTGTTATATGAATGAACTGTTATGAAATTATGAATGCCTTAATATGATGATCTGTTGAATGTGATATGTGTATGGATGTTAGATACATCATACAGAATGCGATGTTAGATACATCAAACAAATTTCGATGTCAGATACATCGAACGAGTTACTAAGGACATTGAGACGTGACTCCTAGGGCGGACGCGCCGAGGTTATTCAAGGACCAGTGATCTCCTGTTTACCTCATAGGGTGACATGGACAACTAGCGTTCCATGCTCATCATGTATGCTGTATGATTGTGATATGATGATATGTCACATTTATGTTATGATATGTTGATATGTCTCATTTATGTTATGATATGTTGATATGTCACATTTATGTTATGATATGATGATATGTCACATTTATGTTATGATATGTTGATATGTCACATTTATGTTATGATATGATGAAATGTTACGATTATGTTATGATATACCATGATGTTTTTAGATGAACGTTAGTGTTTGGTTGTTTGTTGTTTTTCTTACTTGCTTATTTGCTTGTACTTCCTTACTGGGCTTTTAGCTCACCCCCTTACTTTCCTTCCAGGTAGCAAATAGGTTTTCTCTATGGCACGCGTGGTGACGTGAGGAGTTCTTTCATCATGGGGTGTATGGCGTGGGGCAATCCTATGGACGATAAAACGATCAACGTAGAACGCTATTTAAATTATGTTTTGTTTTAAGGGACTTTTTCCTAAATTATCAGTGGGACTCTGTTATTTAACTTAATTGGTTTTTCTTTGAACTTTGCATAAAAACCTATGTTTTATTTTAAACTTATGGCGCCAACTTGCATGATTTTAAATAAGTCCCCCTGAGACTTTAATAATGGATGGTATTCTTTTATAAATTATGTTATGTGAATGTTTTGTAAGTATTAGTCTAGGGCGTTCTTTACAGTAAGACACATCGACTATTACTTGAAGCATCTTCGAAGACAGCCATACCCAAGATCGAGGTGACACAAGAACCTAAAGTTTGTTTGAATGGATAGTTTTGTACTGGATTTTCAGAAGATATTATTATTGGATTAGCTTATACAGGATCTTTATTTATTTTCATGTATATCTAATATTAAACAAATTAATACGAGATAGCCTAAAACATGTTTCTAAAATTGAATTCAAAGAGAAACAAAGAATAGAATACTTACAGTATACGCAGCAGAATTAAGAGTCATTCCTTCAGTTTCTCTAACTCTTGTATCCTCTCTGTCGCAAAGTATTATCAAGAAACTGAATCGATCTTCTATTTTCTTCACAATCTTCCAATGTATCCTTAGAACCACCTAGACTAGTGTGGGAAATTCTCAACACATGAGATAGATATAGAGAGAAGAAGAGAAAATAACAAAGAGGCTTAGAAAAAGACTTGTGTATAGAGAGAATCTAAAACTATCAGAAAATATGACTTGTGACTTATCAAACTTATGTTTTGACTTCTCTATAAGCACTCCTGTTATAGACTCAATTAGGCCATTTAATTTAATTAAAAAATCAATAAAGTAATAGCTATTTTGAAGCCCTAGGTCGAAATTATCATGGGCTATGGCCCGTGAAATTTCCCATTTGATTATAAGCCCATTGGACTTAAAATCAAGGCCTGTATTATTTTCTATTGATTTAATTAATTAAATAATTATTTAAATCATTTATCAAATTAATTATTTATAATTTGAACCTTGATTTAAATTTATTTATTAATTTAGATGCCAATTTATCTTAATTAATAAATCTGCCATAATTTCTCTTTTCTTCTCAAAATTACACAACTCTGCGAAACTATCCAAAATTGACCTGGTCAACTTTGATAATTCTAATTAATGATTAAATCAATTAATTGAGACTATCTAGATGATTTTATCCAAGGTACAATGGGGACCATGGGCCTATGAAATCAAGCTCCAATAAGTTATCATAAATCTAACAAATAAATTTACTAACTTATTAATTCCTCGTGACTCCACTATAGACTTGGAATTGCACTCTTGAATTCATAGAACGCTCTATAACAAATATAGAAACACTATTAATTATCCATTGTTACAACCATAATTGTCACTCAATCCTCTATAGACAGTCTACAATGAGATAGGACTAAAATACCGTTTTACCCCTCATTGTATTTTATCCTTAAAACACTTAGTTCCTTGTAAATGATATTTTGGTAAACTAATTTAATTACTGAAATGAGATCTCTATCATTTAACACCTTGAACCAAACTAAAAGGAAACCATCATTTCACTTCTTCATCAGAAGCTATAGATGTTCATATCTATGATTAACACTCCCACTCAATTATACTACTGAGTTCCCAAGATGTTAGTATGGGCTAGTCCGTAGGGTAAGCTGGTAACGAACAAGTCAAAGAACTCAAATAATACAATCAGTTAGAATACTAACCACTCATAATTGAGATTGAATTGACATTAGGTCAACTATATGATATGATTAGAATAGATAATAATGGTATTTTACTTATCTTATCAACTGTCAATATCGATCCTGTCCGATGTAACAAATACATCCGATCTTATCTACTTTGCTAATGTTCTGGAAAGAACATAACACTGTAATGTGTAAGTAGATCATATCGTAGATTGGCAAGTCAGTGTAAATCCGGTGCACTGACTAATCTCAGGACTAACTTATTTTGAACATATAATCATATTTATATTCCATTGTGATTACGTCACTATAAATAAGATTAGTTATATGCTCGGGATTTAATAGAAGTTTATATTAAACAAATAATCATGAAAATAAAACATGTGAGCAAAGTGATTGACCAAGTCAAAAAAATGATTTCTATTCTTTTATTGATAATAAAATGAGATTACAAAGAATTTGAGTTTTGATTAGGGCATAAAACCCCAACAAACTCCCACTTGTACTAATTGAAACTAATGCCTTAATTCTACTAATCCCATTTCCTTGATATGCTTATCAAATGTAGCTTCTGGTAGTGTCTTTGTAAACGGAACCGCAAGATTGTCTTCAGTTGCAATCTTCACAACATTCACATCTCCCATGGCCACATATTCTCGAATAATGTGATACTTCCTTTCTATATGCTTACTCCTCTTGTGACTTCGAGGTTCTTTCAAGTTGGCTATTGCTCCTGTATTGTCACAAAACAACACAAGTGGTTTATCCATTTCTGGAATAACACCAAGATCCGAATAGAACTTCTTTAGCCAGACTATTTCCTTAGCTGCTTCTGACGCGGATATGTACTCAGCCTCCATGGTGGAATCTGAGATTGCAGACTGCTTTACGCTTCTCCAAATCACAGCTCCACCCCCAAGAGTAAACACCATTCCAGAAGTAGACTTCCTGTCATCGACATCAGTCTGAAAATCTGAATCGGTGTAGCCTACAGGGTTTAGAACACCACCCTTGTAGACTAACATATAATCCCTAGTCCATCTCAAATACTTCAAGATATGCTTAACTGTTATCCAATGTTTTGGTCCTGGGTTTGACTGATACTTACTCACTACTCCGACTGCATAGCAGATATCTGGTCTAGTAGACAACATGGCATACATCAGACTTCCAACTGCAGATGCGTAAGGAACTTTTCTCATTGCATCTTCCTCTTTAGGAGCCTGGGGAGACTGCTTCTTTGAAAGATGAATTCCATGGCGGGACGGTAGACACCCTTTCATGGAATTTTTCATTGAGAAACGTTCAAGCACTTTATCAATGTAAGTTGCTTGAGATAGAGCTAAAAGTTTGTTCTTTCTATCCCTGATGATCTGGATACCTAGAACATAACTTGCTTCACCCAAATCCTTCATCTGGAATTGAGTGCTCAGCCAATTCTTCACATCTGATAATTTCTTAACATTGTTTCCAATGAGTAAGATATCATCTACATAAAGAACCAGGAATACCAATATTTGATTTGCCTTCAGTTGGTAAAAACAGGGCTCATCAATATTTTGTTCAAAGCCATAGGTTTTGATTATTTCATCAAACCTAAGATTCCAGGAATGAGAAGCTTGCTTAAGTCCATAGATGGACCTATTCAACTTGCAAACTTTTCCTTCTTGTCCAGATACTTTAAATCCTTCTGGTTGATCCATATAAATGACTTCGTCAAGCTTTCCATTAAGAAAATCTATCTTGACGTCCATTTGCCAGATCTCATAGTCGAGAGCGGCTGCTATGGATAGGAGGATGCGAATGGATTTGAGCATGGCTACCGGACTAAAAGTTTCCTCATAGTCCATGCCTTCTCTTTGGGTATAACCCTTTGCCACTAATCGAGCTTTATAAGTCTCGATATTTCCATCAACACCTCGTTTCTTCTTGTAGATCCACTTGCACCCAATGGCCCTAAAGTCACTAGGTGCTTCCACAAGATCCCAGACGGAATTTGAGTACATGGACTCCATTTCCTGTTTCATGGCTTTGAGCCATAGTTCCTTTTCAAGGCTAGCCATTTCCTGTTTGAAAGACAATGGATCATCATCACTAGTGTCACCAACAACCATATTGGTTTCACCATCCAAACCATAGCGAACTGGGTTCCTAGAAACCCTCCCACTACGACGAGGTTCCGTGACTGATTGCTCAGGAACAGTGGTACTTTCTTCATTTAAACCGACTTGCGTCGGTTGACCGTGAAGAGTGGGAATTTCATCATCAACTCACGTTGATGATGATGGAACATTGGTTGGAGTCAATTCTTTAACCATCTCCTCTAAAACTACTTTGTTGTGAGGTTTAAAGTTCTGGACATAGTCATTCTCCAGAAAAGTGGCATTTGTAGAAGTAAACACTTTCTTTTCTGAATGACTATAGAAAATTCAACCCCGAGTACCTTTAGGATAGCCAACAAACATGCAAACTTCAGTTTGCAGTTCTAGCTTTCCTTCCTTTTTCCTCAGGACGTGAGCACGACACCCCCAGATTCTATAATGGCGTAAACTAGGTTCACGACCATTCCAGCGTTCTAAAGGTATTTTGGGGATTGATTTTGACGGCACGACATTGAGAATGTAATTCGCGGTTTCAATTGCATGTCCCCAGAACGAAGTTGATAGAGTTGAGTAACTAAGCATGCATCTAACCATTTCCAATAAAGTTCTGTTCCGGCATTCCGCTACACCATTTTGTTGCGGAGTACATGGGGCAGTAAGTTGTGATAAAATCCCAAGTTCAGTTAAATGATCTTGGAACTGCATATCCAAATATTCTCCACCCCTATCAGATCGCAAGATCTTTAACGTTTTACCTAATTGGTTCTGAGCCATTGCTAGGAACTCCTTAAACTTTGAAAATGTTTCAGATTTCCTATGCATTAGGTAAAGACACGAGTACCTAGAGTAATCGTCAATGAAAGTGACAAAATACTCAAAACCACCCCTGGCTTGTATATTCAAAGGTCCACAAACATCTTAATGCACAAGACCAAGTAGTTCTTTGGCCTTATCACCCTTTGCAGAGAATGGACGCTTGGTCAGTTTGCCTTCTAGACATGATTCACAGACAGGTAATTCACCTAAGGTGAGTTCCCTCAAAGGTCCGTCCTTTGTAAGTCTTTGAATCCTATCATAGCCAATGTGACCTAGTGTCAAGTGCCATAAATATGTCATATTATTGTTATCGGTCTTTTGACGTTTATTGGTCCTAGGTTTAGCAACTTTGAATAAATCATTGTTAAGAGCGAAGGGTTCGTTAGGTCGCAGAATATAAAGCCCATTTTCCAAACATGCAATACACAATTATGATCCATTGAAGGAAATAGATATATTAAAACTTGTGAAAGTCATAACAAATCGTTCTAATTGCAACATGGAAACTGAAATTAAATTTCTACTAAAATTCAGAATAAAAAATACATCTTTTAAAATTAAAAATTTATTTCCGAACTTCAGACGAGCTCTTCCTCTAGCTTGGACCGCAACGAACGCTCCGTTCCTAACTCTAAGCTTTAAGCCACCTTCGTTCACTTCCTCCCACGATTCAAGAAGATGTAAAGAGTTATAAACATGGTTGGTAGATTCAGAATCAATAATCCAAACGGATTTATCATTCGCTAAAACACATGTTTCCAAGATAAATGAACTATAATCATTACCTTTGTCTTTCACTACTAGAAACTTAGGGCAATCTCGTTTCCAATGCTCATTCTCTTTGCAGTGAAAGCACTTATCTGTACCTTTCTTGTTTTTCTTGTTCTTCCCCTTAGGCATCTGTGCACTTGGTTGTGCACTCGTATTTTTAGCCTTTGCAGGCTTGGGGTTGTTTATTTGTCCACCTTTCCTCTTGTTTCCAGCTTTCGAAGACGAAGTGTGGTTAGCTTCAGCCTTAGCTAGATGAGCAGCAACATCAGTAGTCTTATTTTCACCTCATTTACTAGGTCCACCCATGACAGGTTCAATAATCTGAAGCTCGTTCATGAGCTGCGTCAGACCATAGTTGAGTTGAGCACGAACGTGCAGACACGGTGTCATCCGAGAATTTACGGTGCCATCACGAACGTGCAGAGATGGTGCTATCCAAACATTTACAGTGCTATCAAGAACATGTGGAGACGATGCTCGTTCTAGGGATTCCTCAATCATGACGAACTCGGAGTTGTCACCAATCAACTTTATGTTGATATTCTTCTTCCAATTAAGGAAGTTTTTTTTTAGTGAGTTGCTCCATCGAAAGTTGAGAAAGGATGGGAGTATACACAGACACTACTTAACTTAAAACTACAAATTATCAATAAAATAGAAATCAATCACATTTGCTCAATAAAACTTCTATTCACACAAATTTCAAGAAATAGCACAACATATACCAAAAATATGTAAGATATGAGAAAAAATACCAAAAACAATCATATCTCTATTTCTTTAGGTTTTTAACTAATCTATGATATCCTTGTCCCGGTTGGCGAGAGTCAAAAATACCACTAGTTAAATAGAGTTGTAAACTCATTTAATAATGGACACCACTATTAACAACCTACTATTCGATCAAAATAAGAAAACAAAATCTCTTATTTTATGAGCTAGACCCACGGTTTCAATAATCATAGATTTAGTCCTAGTAGTCACTGTAAGGGTGAGTCTAGTAGAATTTGATCTATAATTATCTATCTTTCGAAATCTAACATTGTCAAAATAACTAATGAACACCTTCCGTAGGGGGACGAATCAAAGCGCCTCGAGACCCCATTAAGCTATTGACTATGTTAAACCAACGGTGGAGATCGAATAAAATTCTTAAAATAAGCTCATTATAAAATTAAAAATAGTATTCTTATTATTTATTTTTTAGAAAATTAATGACTATGGTTTTCCCAAAAAAAAATTAAACAGATTAAAATTTTTAAAACCAAAGTCCTATAATTTCTTATTAATTCTAAAGTGTCACATTGAAACAAATTCAATTAATTTAGAATTATTTTGTTGCTAATCAATCTTTAGGTTTGACTAATATAATGAACATATACAATTAAGTCCAACTCAGGTAAATGGGCCTTAACAATTGGGCTTGTATGGAGGAGGGTTGGGTCCAGTATGTCGTTCCCACTACAAAAGCCCCCTATCTTCCATACAAGATCCAAAAGACAGGAATTTAAACCTTCGTTTTATTAATTGTTATTAATTGATTAGGCCCACTATAGTCATGCAAAGCAAATGGGCCTTCACAAGTGGAATCACCCACAAGAGAGAAATTTAAACTTTACATTTTCTAATGGGCCCAAATAAAACCTATCATTTTATGAATATTTTATTTGGCAAAATACCATATATCTAACAAACATATGGGCCACTATATGCATCTAAGCCCAATTGCAAAAATACCACATATAGTGCAAACAGACATGTTATAATTGGATGGGCCTAATCATGTTACTATATGAGTAATTCTATGAATTTATGCAAAAATACCACAATCTATTTCATTTGCAAAAATACCACAATTAATTATCTAGAATTTATCAAAAAAAATCAAATTAATTAAATTTTTACAAAAAATAAGTCAATTTAAATGAAATTTATCAACAATTAACAATAGTTAATTTAAATTTCATTTATCAACAATCAACTTGGTTTTAGGTTAATTTGAAAAAAAATATGTTAATTTAATTTAAATAGGATTTATCAACAATTAACCAAAGTTAATTTAAATCCTATTAAAAAAATATATTTTATTAATTGGCTGAAAAAAAATTATATTTTTCAAAATTTAACCAATATCTTAACTATTTTCCAAAATATATTGTGTTGTTATAACTATTAGCTAATATTTTAACCATTAAAAAATATATATATATATATATAAATAGTTATAACAACCCTAAAATATCTCAAAATAGTTAAACAAATTCAAATATCCATAAAAATATCTAACTAACAATATTCAAATTTCAAATAATTTAAATATTAAAAACTATAGAATAAAAAGATATTTATATTTTCAAATAAAGATTTAATAAAAATATCAAGAATTTAAATGAAAATATCTTAAATATCTGATATCATAATTCTAATATTTTAATATATTAAAAGATTTAAAATTAAGTTGTTAGACTATTTTTAAATTTGAATTTGAATGTTTGTAGAAAATATCTAATTATTTAAATCTCAACTAACAAAAATATCTTATTTTTAAAAAAAATGATAAAACAAAAAAGATATTTTGGTTTTGATTATAAATAATTTATTTCTACAAATTTTAATTTTTAAAAAAAAAAAGATGAATAGTACTCGTGGTACTGTTCACGCTGGTGGCTGGTGTGCGTGTGCAGGCGTGTGCGTGCGCACATGGGAGCCAGGCCAAATTTTTCCAAAAAACATTTTTGAGCAATTTTTCAAACAAAAACCATTTTCTAATTAATTTTTAACATGTTTTACACAAAATAAAGCATATATAAAAATTAATAGCATAGAAAACACAACAAAATAACCTAAAAATTGCTAAAATTCACATAAAATCAATATGCTTTATAAAACATGAAAACCATCCAATTATTCAAACATATCAAATAATCCAATTTTAAACATGTTCATGCATGAAAATAAATATTACCAAAGGCTCTGAGGCCAGTTGTTGGATTAGCTTATACAGGATCTTTATTTATTTTCATGTATATCTAATATTAAACAAATTAATACGAGATAGCCTAAAACATGTTTCTAAAATTGAATTCAAAGAGAAACAAAGAATAGAATACTTACAGTATAGCAGGGGAATTAAGAGTCATTCCTTCAGTTTCTCTAACTCTTGTATCCTCTCTGTCGCAGAGTATTATCAAGAAATTGAACCGATCTTTTATTTTCTTCACAATCTTCCAATGTATCTTTAGAACCTCCTAGACTAGTGTGGGCAATTCTCAACACATGAGATAGATATAGAGAGAAGAAGATAAAATAACAAAGAGGCTTAGAAAAAGACTTGTGTTTAGAGAGAATCTAAAACTATCAGAAAATCTGACTTGTGACTTATCAAACTTATGTTTTGACTTCTCTATAAGCACTCCTTTTATAGACTCAATTATGCCATTTAATTTAATTAAAAAATCAATAAAATAATAGCTATTTTGAAGCCCTAGGTCGAAATTATCATGGGCTATAGGCCCGTGAAATTTCCCATTTGATTATAAGCCCATTGGACTTAAAATCAAGGCCTGTATTATTTTCTATTGATTTAATTAATTAAATAATTATTTAAATCATTTATCAAATTAATTATTTATAATTTGAACCTTGATTTAAATTTATTTATTAATTTAGATGCCAATTTATCTTAATTAATAAATCTGCCATAATTTCTCTTTTCTTCTCAAAATTACACAACTCTGCGAAACTATCCAAAATTGACCTGGTCAACTTTGATAATTCTAATTGATGATTAAATCAATTAATTGAGACTATCTAGATGATTTTATCCAAGGTACAATGGGGACCATGGGCCTATGAAATCAAGCTCCAATAAGTTATCATAAATCTAACAAATAAATTTACTAACTTATTAATTCCTCGTGACTCCACTATAGACTTGGAATTGCACTCTTGAATTCATAGAATGCTCTATAACAAATATAGATACGCTATTAATTATCCATTGTTACAACCATAATTGTCACTCAATCCTCTATAGATGGTCTACAATGAGATAGGACTAAAATACCGTTTTACCCCTCATTGTATTTTATCCTTAAAACACTTAGTTCCTTGTAAATGATATTTCAGTAAACTAATTTAATTACTGAAATAAGATCTCTATCATTTAACACCTTGAACCAAACTAAAAGGAAACCATAATTTCACTTCTTCATCAGAAGCTATAGATGTTCATATCTATGATTAACACTCCCACTCAATTATACTACCGAGTTCCCAAGATGTAAGTATGGGCTAGTCCGTAGGGTAAGCTGGTATTGAACAAGTCAAAGAACTCAAATAATACAATCAGTTAGAATACTAACCACTCATAATTGAGATTGATTTGACCTATGGTCAACTATATGATATGACTAGAATAGATAATAACAGTATGTTTACTTATCTTATCAACTGTCAATATCGGTCCTGTCCGATGTAACAAATACATCCGATCTTATATACTTTGCTAATGTTCTGGAAAAAAACATAACATTGTAATGTGTAAGTAGATCATATCGTAGATTGGCAAGTCAGTGTAAATATGGTGCACTGACTAATCTTAGGACTAACTTATTTTGAACATATAATCATATTTATATTCCACTGTGATTATGTCACTATAAATAAGATTAGCTATATGCTCGGGATTTAATAGAAGTTTATATTAAACAAATAATCATGAAAATAGCATGTGAGCAAAGTGATTGACCAAGTCAAAAAAAAATGATTTCTATTCTTTTATTGATAATAAAATGAGATTACAAAAAATTTGAGTTTTAATTAGGGCATAAAACCCTAACAATAATAAGGATTGGTTAGCCCACTATGGTGTCAAAATATGCATGTGGTGGACTAATACATGAGGACGGCATGATGGATATTGTCCTTGCTTAAGACATGAAACTATAGGGTGGTGCATCGAAGACTAGGGTGCACCGTGTATAGACTGAAAAGAATGGTTGTTCGTGCTTCACGATAGATGAAGGCATAAGAACATAAATGTTCTACACGGGGCATTAGGTTGACAGTAATGCCAGATAGTCATGGTTAAGGTGCGGTGATGACACCTATGGATTTGTAGTGTGCACTAGTATAAATAGTTAAAGCATTTGGTCACCCATACAGGAATAACCTTGAGACCAAGGCCCTAGTGGGAACTAATGGGTGATTCACAATTGGAAATCCTTGATTTCATAGAGAAAATTAACATGGAAGCTAACATCTTGAGTTGGAAAGGTCTGTGCCAGTTGGATAAGACGCCACAGATTACAGTAAAGTCAGACAAGGTAACGATCAAGATTGGTATAGTATATGCAGTCGATAATTGGTAGATATATCTCTATGGAAAATGAAATTCAGGGAGGAGATCTTGTGGGAATGGTTAAGAATTCTACTATTTTAGCATGAATGGGTTAAGATATGAAGATCAGATGAGTGATCCGATGGAACTTGGTGTTGAGGTTGAGATTCTAGATGAGTATTGTATTACCTCCTTATTAATAGTGTATCCAGGAATTTGAATGGACGTTAGGATTAAAATTTGTGTATTGGAAGGAAAAAGGGTATAGTGATAGACCGTAAGGGTGGACTACATTAGACTGCAAGTAAGATGATTGGATATGAAAAGTTGTGACTCAATAGATTGAGCTAACACACCTCAGTTCGTGTGAGCGGGTATCACAATAATGCATATGGGAAAAGGGAGATCGTATGTCTCTGTGGGACATCGAAGTCAATGGTGTCGGACTGAGACCCTTTATTTCCCAAGTTCTAGAAAAGGTGGTAGAGGACAAAGAGTATAAGATTGAGACTTAGAATTATTATTTACCTTCTAAGAATTGTACATTGAATGTGTAAGTATTTGGGGCATTGAGATAAGTGCAGTCCCTTGATTTAATAGTCACAGTGATGGAAGTCGGTCAACGGCTAGGGTGACTTTGGATAAGATACAATGAGATAGGGAGCGAGAAACACTTGTTCCAAGTAATGAAGTGAGAGACAGGAAGTATGGTGGTTCAGAATTGGTCCGGGGGACCAATGAAGTTAGTAGGATTGTTAGAAGTGTCTGCTTATTTAAAAGGGCATAAGAGTTCGCAAATTTCAAGCATGGGAACACGAAGTTCCGGGGTGGGAGACTTTGTATTTCTCTGAGTATTGTGGACTAGAAAGGATAGGATATTTTGGGAAAGGAAGAAGAGTTTTGACCCCCGATTTAATAGACTTGAAATCTTACCAAGGGAAAGGCCAGGGGCCTACAGATCAGCCTTACCCTAGTATGGGTGGTGGCTTATAAGGTATTACTAGTGCCAATGTCAAGGAAAGAGGTGTAAAATACTACCGCTGATGGGGTAAAGAGACCCTAGAATTTCAGTGGGAGTTACTACGCAAAGAAAAACTAATGGAATTATGATAAATAAGATAAATTCTTATAGAATAAGACTGTCACTCTAGTGAGAGTGTTACTAAGGGATAAAAAGGGTAAAGTACTAGACTTTGAAGTTATAGTCAGATTCAAGGGATTTGTATCCCGAGGTGTTTAAATAAATTTCGAGGAAGAAATTTCACTAAGGAGGGGATAGTTGTAACGTCCAAAATTTACTGTTAAGGTTAAGTGCCTGGAGGGCATAATAGGATATACAGGTTGAATTGATTGAATAAATGTGTGACTATGTGGCATACATGTTTATATGATAATATTGATTTAAATGCATGTTTATGTGCATTAAATATGCATGTGGGCCCGTTCTTGATAATAAGGACACATTTGTAGTATTGGCCTGTAGCGAACATAAATACGATTATATGTGTAAATGATTGAGACCACATTATTATGTTGACATACATGCAATATTCGGCTTGAGGCAATCCTAGTGAGCAGATTAGCGGAATAGCCACAACGGGGTCCAATACCCGGCTCGGGGTGAGCCTAGGGGTATTTTGGGGACTTAGTGTGTATTTAGGATTTATTGGTTAACGTGTAATTATTTGGTGATTAAATGGGCATGTTGGGATTAATTGGAAATTTATAAGATAATTCGAGGATTAGCGGGGAAGGTGCCTAATGACATTTTTGCCCTCGGGGACATTAGAAGATAAGGGGTGTACTAAGGGGCATTATGGTCTTTCTGGTAGGAAGATAGACTTACCCCAAGTTGACTTAGGCACTAGAAGCCTGTAGACCAAAAAAAAAGGGGATAAGACAGAAATCTCTCTCTCTTCTCCCTAGTCGATTCCTCTACTCTCCTTGGTGCCTTGACGGTTTTATCATTTGGGAAGGAGTAAAGCTTGGGAGTTTGTTGATTCAAGTAGGAATTGGAGCTAGGATCACTGAAGGATTAACTCAGGCGCATAGTCTGTAGTAGGGGTAAATGAATTTCTCTGTTCTTAAATGAATTCTAAGCTTGGTTTTGGTGTTCTTGAGTTCTAAACTCTAGGTTTGGATTTTAGGTTGTGATGGAGTTTTTGCTTAGTTATTAGTGTGGTTATGTTGTTTATGGTGTTTGGGAATGTTTGAGAGGTTTAATTCTGGTTTTAGGTTAGGTCTAGGTTGAATTTTGGAGGATTTAGCTCGGAGAAAATACAGAGAAACCCAGAGATTTTTGGGTTCACGGGCACGCTGCGACCCGGTTCATGGGCATCGTGACCCGCGTGACCCAAAAGGCCTTGGGGGGCTTGTTGACCTGTGGGTGTGTCGCGGCCCTAAAGGGCAAGTCTCAGCCCGCCTACCCCTGGGACAAGAGGCTGACACTTCTAACTTGGGGCGTGCCGCGACCCTTAGGGCAAGGTCGCGGCCCGCCTAGGCAGCAATAGCCAAGATTGGTTTTTAGGCTCGAGGACTTAAACCTAAGCGCTCGGGATGAATTCTACTACCCAGTTTAGTAGAATTCAAGGTCCCAAAGGCTATAATTTCATTCCAAAGCTTTTAATTGGTTTAGGATTTTAATTGTTATCCATTATCGCATTTTGACTAGGTTATACCGCAACGACTCAGGATTAGGGATCGTGCTCGGTGCAGTCATATGCTAGCTGCTCAGGACTTGAGGTAAGAAAAATTGCACCCAAGTTGTGAATGGGGCTTAAACCACTTTTAATGAATATATTTTGAATATGAACATATCTGTAGCTGAGAATATTTGGATGGGCACGCTTGTATACGCTGCCATTGATTACTTATTATGCATTGTGCATTTGTGATTATATCTGTTTACAGACCGGCCTAAGGGTGTCGGGGGCCGATAGCAAGCATGTGAACGCAGCCCAGCCTAAGGGTGTGGGGGTTGGCTAAGAGACTAGGGGACTCGTCCTAAGGGCATAAGGCATGGATATTATACCATATATAGAAGTGTGGTTCACACTTAATCATTTCTATTGATTGATGAGTTTGGTTTACGTATTTGACTAAGTTGAATATTGCTGTTGGTTGGTTAATTATATCCTATTGTTAATTGAATTTGATGATTTATGTTTATTGCATTTATACTATTGCCTAGTTGTGCATGCTGGTTTAAGTTTTCTTGCTGAGCCTTGGCTCACAAGTGCTACGTGGTGCAGGTAAGGGAAAGGGATAGCTAGACCAGCCATGAGTTGGAGAGCTTCAGGGGCGGTGTGTACATATGCAACCTGCTCGATCGCCACGATTGGGATAGCTTGGGAAGAACTAGGGATAAATCCTATTTTGTCATTTAGGACGGCTAAGTTGTATTCTATTGGTCTTTTACAAGTCTGTAAACCGATTTTGGAATCCTGTGTGTAAACTTAATATTTTAATGAAAATTAACCATTTTGTTGACCAAATCTTTTAATACTCGTCCTTGACTTAGATTTTAATTACACATTTAATTTCAAATGACTTGCTTAGCAAGTTAAGCACTATTTTAAACATACAGTGTAACGGTCTTGGTTAACCAGGGCGTTTCAATGCTATAGACGTACTCGGAGTAGCGGGACGTTACATCTTGGCCCCTCAACTTTCCAGCCAAAGAGAGAACACAACCCAGGGGAGAAGCAGGGAAGAAAGGAAACAACCTTCCCTGTCGATGGTGGAAGGACCCAGCTTTGAAGGACCAATTCCCCACGTTCGGAGCACCATGGAGATTCCATGCCAAAGACGTGGTCAAGATAATAGGAGCGATACAGCATCCCAAATTTCCTAATAAGGCTTGGAGGGCAATAAGTGATTTATTATTTTAGTATGTGAATTTAATGAGTATGTGATTAGAAATGCATATTTAGGTGACTTAAATATGCATGTGGGCCCTGTTTGGTTATTAGGGGCATCTCTATAATTTTAGCCCAGTGAGGGCATAAATGTAATAATTGTGAATATTGTGATATATTCGTGTTGCACGATTTGAGATAGTCCTAGGGAGCGGATTAGCTAGAAAGTCACAACGGGGTCGAATACCCGACTTGGGGTGAGTCGAGGGGTATTTCGGGTATTAGACGTTTTATAGGGTTATCGGGTTATGAAAATAAATATTTGGAGATATATTTGAAGTTAGAACATTTAGGAGGGAATATCGGGGAAATTTATCATTTTGGCCTCGGGGACGTTTTTTGTAACTTGAGCCTTTGAGATAACCTTACGGACCTAAGTTAAGTAAAACAAAACCAAGAAACATTCAGAATCTTAGAGAAACCGGCTCTCTCTCTTTCTTGGAGTTCTCTCTCTTTGGAAGCTTGGAGACTATGATCTATAGGGGAATTTTGACTTGCTTATCAAGGGAATTGAAGTTGGCTTCTATTGAGGATTAGCTCAGGGCCAAGCTATCAGTTAAGGTAAGGATTCTAGCACCTAATTATCTGAATTATGTTGAATTTTTGCTGGTGTTTCAAGGTTGTGCATGTGAGCTAGGTGAAGAATCACTTTTGGGTTTTAGATGAGGTTTGGGGTTAATTTTTGTTAGGTTTTGTTGCTGAGACTATAGTAGAGCTACTGTGGTGATTAAGTTGGGTTGTTGGAATGATTTTGGGGTAAATTGGCTTGGTTTTGGAGGTAAAAATGGAGGATTTTTCTGGGTTCGAAGGGTCGGGCCGCGACATTGTTCTTGCTGAGCTGCAGCCCTCTAGAACACTTTGGAGGCCGGGCGGGTCGCAGCACACCATGGATTCGGCCACGGCGCGCATGCCCTGTTTTGGGGGTTGGGGTTTCTGATTGAGGCGGGCTACGACATGGGTTCTTGGGGCTGCGACACTTAGTGAACTTTTGGACTCCAAGGAGGTTTTAGGCTCGGGAACGCAAAAGTCAAGGCTCGGGATGGATTTTATCACCCGGATTGATAGAATTCAAGATCCCGCAAACTAGAATTATAACCCAAAGTTATTTAATGGATTAGAACTTAATCGATGGATGTTGTTGATGCGTTGTAACTAGGTTTTCAGCGAGGCTCGGACTAGGGGACTTTGCTCGGGATATCGGTGCTCGGAAAGCTTGGGACACAGGTAAGAAAACTGTTGTACCCGTAGAGCAGGTCGAGGCCCTATAATTTGTGTTGCAAGGCACGACCCTATATGATTGTGTTGTAAGGCATAGCCCCCCATTGATTATGTTTATCAGGGCGTAGCCCCCCATTGATTATGTTTATACATGTTTAAGTATTTGTTTAATTATGTTATGTGTGCATATATGTGAATGAACGGCAAGAGCCAGGAATGGCGAAGGCCAAGAACGGAAAGGCCGAGTACGGCAAAGGGACGGGAGCAGCGTTAAGCACGCGGAGTGCGAGTTGCCAGGGTGAGACCCCTATAGGATACCTGGGATATCCTCACAGTGTAGACCGCGAACCCAGTGCCTGAGACGACATGGCCATTATATGTTTAGCCCGTTGGTGATTTTATTATATGTTGATTGCTTGTGTGGAGTTTTCTTGCTGGGCTTCGGCTCACAGGTGCTCTATGGTGCAGGTAAGGGCAAGGGGAAGATTGACCAACCATGAGTACGGAGAGCGTGAAGCGACGTGTACATGTTTGGCCTGCCTGGCTGCCACGGCCAGGGGTATTTTTGGGAGATGTCTTGTATTAAACCAGATTTTGTCGTATAGTCGACTTTAATTATATTTTGAGTTGTAAATATTTCTAACAGTATTTTGGGATCCCAAATGTTAAACACTTTACAATTTTCAATGAATGGTTACATTTTCAAATTATGTGACTTTTAATATAGTTTAGCTACACTTTTGGATTAAAACCTCGATTAGCGAGTTATTTGCACATTTTAAACTCACTTAGTAATGGCTCTAAGGAAGTAGGGAGTTACAACTTGGTATCAGAGCCAGCCAAGGTTTATGGTTCCTGGAGATTGACCGAACATGTATGCTCGCTATTAGTGACAAGCTCGACTCAGGGTTGGTTGGTAAAGATTGAATTATATGCTTGATTATGTGCTTAAATGCCTGATAACTCTACAAAATAGAGTTATTTTACCACTTTTTATGTGCTAATTGTTGCTTAATTCTTGAGTTTTTAATTGATTTATTAAGTTTTAATTACTTTTTGAATTTATTAGCTTCATTTTAATTTTTATGTATTTTTATAATTATTTTGTTGTAAAATTTTATATAAATAAATAAATGAGTATTGTTGAACTTAAATGTTAAATTAAGTTATAATTAATATTTTCAAAGAATTTATATGAATTATTTATAATTGAAAATATTTTATCATGACTTAATTTATATTTATTTTGTAGGAAATGGTTCTATTTTTGGTTCTTGAAGAGCCAAGATAGAGTGAAGAAAAGAAAAAAGAAATAAAGAGGAAAAAAATGTTATTTTTGAAGGAATGAAGCCAACCAAGCACTTGGGCCCGAGCCCAACCTCCTGCTGCCACCACAGGCCCACGGACCCAACCCCATTCAGCCTTCAGCCTTCCTCCATGCTTCTCCACGCCAGCTATCCTCACCGAACCAAGCTACCATCACAAGCCAAGTGCTCCCAGTCGTAGTCCATGTGCTGCCCCACACACCCAAGACTGTATGAGTCTCCTTTGGGCCCGCCTCTGCCCAGCTTCCTTCCAGCCAACTCCAAGCAGCTCGAGCACCCAACCGTGTGTCTCACCACCTCACCAGCCCAGGCCCAACGCCTGACTACTCCCAGCCATTCCACCATCAGCCAGGCCCGAAGACACTCATCAAGGCCCACCTGAAAAGAAAAAGACTACTCCTTTTTTCTGAAATAGTCAAAAACAAAAGGCCAAAACTCACATTTTTTATTCCCAATGTTTTTCACTCAAATATCAATTCACTCTTCCCTATTTTTCTTACCTAAATAAACATTCCTAATTCATTTTTTTTACCCTAGCTTTTCACTAATCTTTTACCCAACCAAACATTTCATATTTCCAATACTCTTACACTTACTCTATTTACCCTACCACTTCCCAACACAATTAAATTAATCAATTTATTTATTTTAATTTGATTAATTTAATCTCCATATTTTGCCTATAAATAGATTCTTGTAAGACCATTTGGGGAGCTCTTCTTCTTCATCTTTTCAACATCTTTTACACATATTTTTCTCTTTTCTTTTCACTATTTTCTCTCTACCATTTTCATCTTTTGAAGAGCATGTCAAGTATGTTATTTTGTAATTTTTATCTAGTTATGAACTTCTAATCTTTTTCAAAGATTATTAAGATGATGATGAAGCAAAATGTAACTAGATAGTATTTTTTGTTGTATGTTGATTTCCCATTTGTACAACATTGTTTATGGATTTTTCTATCAAAGATATGCATTTTTCATCTAGTGTTGATTGTTAAAGCATATTACACTTAGTTCTTCATTATGCAAAAATATGATATTCTTTTATTAAATGTTTTTCATTAAATTGTTCACATCTAATTCTTAGAGCATAAGTATCATATTTTGCCTAAACATAATCTCTTTGATTTTTTGTAGTTTCATTAGGTTGTAACACAACTAATGCTTAAAAATTATATCTTATATAAGTGAAGAAAAATCCTACATTTTTTAAAGTAACTTATGCTTGAATAGAAAATGTATTTTGAAAAAAAGTGTAGTGTGATTTATTTCAACTATATCTAAACTTGGGAATCAATATACTTATAAATACTATTGAACTTGCATTTTGTGGATTCTAATATCTTACTAATCTTATTTTACATATCTCATTTGAAAACCATTTTTCTATTTAATCTTAAATCTTTTTATTACTTGTCTTTTATTTTTCTAAAACAAAATCTCATCAAATATTTGGAACTAGGTTAGAATATTCTTGCTTTGTTTGAAATAGTTTCTTTTGATGTTAGTCAACTCCCATGGATTCGACCTCGTACTTACATGAACATTATATTCTGAAATGATTCGTGCACTTGCGAGTTTAAATATTAAAACACCCTCTTTTGGGATTCAACAATTCCCTGTTTGCATGCTTATTTTATATAGAGCATGATGAATGAGTTAACATATGCATGGTGCTAGGGCATGGCCCGTTGAGTGTTGTATGATATTTGTATGTTATGTGGACTGCTGTTTATGGTTGGCTGATGTGAATTGGGAGGTGGTTTTGGATGTTGTTATCATGCCTGATGGGCGGCGTCGTTGGTTGCAGGCATATTATTGAGATGCCTTGATAATCATCGAGACTCCGCGACTGTAGGACCGAGGATGACAACCAGGGTCAGGACCCTCCACCTGCCCCACAGAATTGGCAATAGATGTTTGCCGAAATGGAAGTTAGAATGCATCGAACAGAGGAAGAACTTCGACAGCTGAGGCAGCAGGCCCCTCCTCAGGCCACTGAGTTGTCAGTTCAGCAGGCTGTGACACCAGAGTCGGTTCAGCCTATTATGGAGAACAGGTGGGAACCTTTGTATGAGAGGTTCAGGATGCAGCATCCTCCCACCTTCGAGGGTGGACCAGATCCACTGTGGGCAAAGCAGTGGATAAATATGATTTCCTCCATCCTGGATTTTATGAGGGTCGAAGGGAATGAGAGGGCAGCTTGTGCCAGCTACATGTTCAGAGAGGATGCCCGCATCTGTTGGGATGTAGTGACTCAGAGAAGGAATGTTGCAGTTATGACTTGGGAAGAGTTCAGAAACATCTTTAATGAGAAATATTACAGTGTTGTAGTTCGAGCTGCAAAGGTTGACGAGTTTATCAACCTGGCCCAGAACCAGTTGACAGTTACTGAGTATGCCTTGAGATTTGACCGGTTGGCGAAGTTCGCACCAGATTTAGTGCCAACTGATGCGGCAAGAAGGGATAGATTTGTACGGGGGTTGAATGTTATGATCGCCCATGATGTGAAGATTACTTTGGATCCAGAGACTACTACATATGCCATGGTAGTGGACAAGGCTCTTACAGTTGAGGGGGCTGAGGATCAGATATGGAGAGAGAGTGTTGTTAGGCGCGATGCTAGGAGGAAGAAGCCTCCTTTTACTGGATCCAGTCGGGGTAGTGGCCCCATTGAACAGAAGAGAAAGGCCCCAAATTCTTTTGTTCCTCCTAGCTTGGATAGGAGGGCACCGGGTGCTTTTAGCAGCTGTCAGGGCGGAGGTGACAAATGGAGGAGTTTTCCAGTGTGTCCTCGATGCAGACGACATCATCAAGGAGAGTGCAGGATCAGGCCAGGAAAGAAGAGCTGAAGCAGAGCGACAGTCTCGCTCCTGCCAGAGTATTCACCTTGACTCAGACTGAGGTGGAGGCTAGACCCTCGGTCATGACAGGTCAGATTTCTAGTGTTGGTTCTTCTTATACTGCATTGATTGATTTGAGAGCTACCCATTCATTTGTGTCTGCTAGAGTGATAGATCAGCTGTGTAGACCTAGTCATTTGTATGCTAGGGGTTTTCAGACTTTGTTGCCAACTGGGGAACTGGTGGTCTCTAGGAGATGGATTAGAGCATTGCTAGTAGAGATAGACGATAGGGAATTTTCTGTTGATCTGATTGAGCTAGTGATGGATGACTTTGATATGATCCTAGGGATGGATTGGTTATCAAAGTATGGGGTGACGATTGACTGCAAGCGCAGGATGGTGACTTTTGAACTAGAAGGGGAGGTACCCTTTGTATTTGTGGGGACAGTTAGTGGACCGCGGGTACCTATGATTTCCGCACTGAAGGCTAGAGACTTGATGTAGGGAGGTTGCATAGGATTCCTAGCGAACATTGTGGATACCTCTAGGGTTGTGTTGGTTGGGCCGGGTGAGACCAAATTGGTATGTGAGTTTCCATATTTATTTTTAGCAAATTTTCCAGGTTGCCGCCACAACGGGAGAACGAGTTTGTTATAGAGTTGGCGCCAGGGGCGGAGCCAGTATCCAGGACACCTTACAGAATGGCTCTGGCAGAGTTAAAAGGAATTGAAGATTCAGTTGCAAGAGTTACTGGATTTGGGGTTCATCAGACCGAGTTTCTCGCCGTGGGGTGCTCTAGTGTTGTTCGTTAAGAAGAAGGATAGATCTCTAAGGATGTGTATTGATTATAGGGAGATGAACAAGTTGACCATCAAGAACAAGTACCCACTGCCTAAGATCGATGATTTATTTGACTAGCTACAAGGAAAGACAGTGTTTTCTAAGATTGATCTCTGATCAAAGAAGAGGACATACCAAAGACCGCTTTCCGTACAAGATATGGACATTATGAATTCCTGGTTATGTCTTTTGGACTAACCAATGCCCCAGCAGCTTTTATGGATATGATGAATAGGGTTTTTAAGGACTATTTGGACAAGTTCATGATTGTATTTACTGACGACATGCTGGTGTACTCTAAGTCAGAGACAGAGCATGAGCTGCATCTACGTTTGGTATTGCAGCGATTGAGAGAGCATAGGTTATATGCTAAGTTCAGCAAGTGTGAGTTTTGGCTATCGCAAGTCACGTTTCAGGGCCATATTGTCAGTAAGGAGGGGATTCTGGTTGACCCAAGTAAGATTGAGGCAGTGAGAGATTGGCCTAGACCGAGCAGTGTTTCTGAAGTTAGGAGTATTCTGGGACTGGCAGGGTATTATCGGCAGTTTGTTGAGGGGTTCTCCAGGATAACTACACTATTGACTGAATTGACGAGCAAAAAGACTAAGTATGTGTAGACAAACAGATGTGAGAACACTTTCAAGGAATTGAAGCGGTGACTGATCACCGCTCTAGTGTTGAGTTTGCCGACAGACAATGAGAAGTTCGTGGTTTACTATGATTCTTCCAGACAGGGTTTAGGGTGTGTGCTGATGCAAGCTAGAAAGGTGATAGCCTACGCATCAAGACAGCTAAAAGAGTACGAGTAGAGATATCCCACGTATGATCTAGAGTTGGCAGCGGTGATATTTGCACTTAAAGTTTGGAGACATTATCTGTATGGTGAGAAGTGCGAAATATACACCGACCATAAGAGTTTGAAATACTTCTTTACCCAAAAGGATCTGAATATGCGCTAGAGACGATGGCTGGAATTGGTAAAGGATTATGATTGTGATATCCTATACCATCCTGGGATGGCTAATGTAGTGGCTGATGCATTGAGTCGGAAGGGCCCAAGACAAGTGTTCAGTTCGAGGCAGATATCTGATAAGTTAGCTGAGGAGATGACTAGAGCGGGTATAGAGTTGGTGGTTGGTCGGCTAGCCAACATCACTCTTCAGTCTACACTCCTTGAGAGGATCAAGGAGGTGCAAGGGAAGGATTCCCAGTTAAGAGGGCACAAAGAGAGTGTGTTAGTCAAAGCGGCTAAGGACTTTTCTATCTCGAAGATGGGATTACTAAAGTACAAGGGTCAGATCTGTGTTCTAATGGATTATGATATCTGGCGGGAGATCTTGGATGAATCGCATACCACTCCCTATTCCTTACATTCAGGTACGACGAATATGTACCAAGATTTGAGAGTTTTGTATTGGTGGTCAGGACTGAAGAAGGACGTGGTGGATTATGTGGCTAGATGCTTAACTTGTCACCAAGTAAAGGCTGAACATCATAAGCCAGCAGGGTTATTGCAGCCTCTAGGGATTCCAGAGTGGAAGTGGGAAGATATCACCATGGACTTCATGGTTGATTTTCCGAGGACCGTGGGACAGCATGATTCGGTGTGGGTGATTGTGGATAGGTATATTAAGTCTGCCCACTTTTTACCTGTCAGGATGACTTATACTATGGAGCAGTATGCCGAATTGTATGTGAAGGAAATTGTTCGACTTTATGGGCTCCGAGATTGATAGTATCCGACAGGGACCCCACCTTCACCTCCAAGTTTCGGGAGAGTCTGTAGAAGACTATGGGCCCGCAATTGCGGTTTAGTACCGCTTATCATCCTCAGATAGATGGACAGTCTTAGAGGACGATTCATATACTAGAAGATATGCTACGAGCCTGTGTACTGTATTTTGGGGGATCTTGGAGTAAGTATCTCCCTTTGATTGAGTTTTCATACAACATCAGTTATCTGGGGACTATCGGAGTGGCTCCGTACGAGATGATATATGGGAGGAAGTGCAGATCACCTATCCATTGGGATGAGACGGGTGAGAGGAGATACTTGGGTCTTGAGATGGTTCAGAAGACCAATGAGGCGACTGAAAAGATTAGAGCTCAAATGCTCGCCTCCCAGAGTCATCAGAAGAGTTACTTGGACTTGAAACGCAGGAGCGTAGAGTTTCAAGTCGGTGATCATGTGTTCCTTAGGGTTTCACCTTTGAGAGGAATGAAATGGTTTGTTGTTTGGGGCAAGCTGAGCCCTAGGTTGGTTGGCCCTTTTGAGATTCTGGAATGGGTTGGAGAGGTTCCTTATAGATTAGTGATACCTCCAGCCTTATCAGGGGTTCATGATGTTTTTCACGTATCCATGCTCCGGAAGTATGTATCAAATTCAACACATGTATTAAGTTATGAGAACTTGGAGCTAGACCAGGATTTATCATATGAGGAGAAGTCGGTTCAGATTCTCGACTGAAAGGATAAAGTTTTGCAGAATAAGACCATCGCTGTGGTGAAAGTGTTGTGGAGGAACAGTAGGATTGAGGAGGCGACGTGGGAACTTGAATCGGATATGCGAGAGCGGTATCCTGAGTTGTTCAGGTAATTTCGAGGATGAAATTTCTTTAAGGAGGGGATACTTGTAGCGTCCCAAATTTGCTAATAAGGCTTAGGGTCTTGATTAGCGTGCCTGGAGGGCAAGAAGTGATTTATTATTTTAATATGTGAATTTAATGAGTATGTGATTAGAAATGCATGTTTAGGTGAATTAAATATGCATGTGGACCCGTTTGGTTATTAGGGGCATGTCTGTAATTTTATCCCATTGAGGGCATAAATGTAATAATTGTGAATATTGTGATATATTTGTGTTGCACGATCTGAGACAGTCCTAGGGAGCGGATTAGCTAGAAAGTCGCAATGGGGTCGAATACCCGACTCGGGGCAAGTCGAGGGGTATTTCGAGTATTAGACGTTTTATGGGGTTATCGGGTTATGAAAATAAATATTTGGAGATATATTTGAAGTTCGAACGTTTAGGAGGGAATATCGGGGAAATTTACCATTTTGCCCTCGGGGACGTTTTTGGTACCCCGAGCCTTTGAGATAACCTTAGGGACCTAAGTTAAGTAAAACAAAACCAAGAAACATTCAGAACCTTAGAGAAACCAACTCTCTCTCTATCTTGGAGTTCTCTCTCTTTGGAAGCTTGGAGACTTTGACCTATAGGGGAATTTTAGCTTGCTTATCAAGGGAATCGAAGTTGGTTGTGATTGAGGATTAGCTCAGGGCCAAGTTATCAGTTAAGGTAATGATTATAGCACCTAATTATCTTAATTATGTTGAATTTCTACTGCAAGGTTGTGCATGTGAGCTAGGTGGAGAATCATTCTTGGGTTTTAGATGAGGTTTGGGGTTAATTCTTGTTAGGTTTTATTGCTGAGACTATAGTAGAGCTACTGTGGCGATTAAGTTGGGTTGTTGGAATGATTTTGGGGTAAATTGGCTTGGTTTTGGAGGTAAAAATGGAGGATTTTTCTTGGTTCAAAGGGTCGGGTCGCGGCATTGTTCTTGCTGAGCCGCGACCCTCTAGAACACTTTGGAGGCCAGGAAGAAGGGTAGGTCGTGGCACACCATGGATTGGGTCGCGGCGCGCATGCCCTGTTTTGGGGGTTGGGGTTTCTGGTTGAGGTGGGCCGCGGCATGGGTTCTTGGGGCCGCGGTGCTTGGTGAGTTTTTGGACTCCAAGGAGATTTTAGGCTCGGGAACTCAAAAGTTAAGGCTCGAGATGGATTTTATCACCTGGATTGATAGAATTAAAGGTCCCGGAGACTAGAATTATATACCAAAGTTATTTAATGGATTAGAACTTGATGGATGGATGTTGTTGATGCATTGTAACTAGGTTTTCAGCGAGGCTTGGACTAGGGGACTGTGCTTGGGATATTGGTGCTCGGAAAGCTCGGGACAGAGGTAAGAAAATTGTTGTACCCATAGAGCAGGGCGAGGCCCTATAGTTTTTGTTGCAGGGCACGACCCTATATGATTGTGTTGCAGGGCGTAGCCCCCCATTGATTATGTTTATACATGTTTAAGTATTTGTTTAATTATACTATGTGTGCATATATGTGAATGAACGGCAAGAGCCAAGAACGGGGAAGGCTGAGAACGGCAAGGCCGAGTACAGCAAGGGGTCGGGAGCAGCGTTAAGCACGCGGAGTGCGAGTTGCCAGGATGAGTCCCCTATAGGATACCTGGGATATCCTCACAGTGTAGACCACGAACCCAGGGCCTGGTAAAGTGCCTGGGATGGCATGGTCGTTATATGTTTAGCTCGTTGGCGATTTTATTATATGCTGATTGATAGATATGCATATGTTGATTGCTTGTGTGGAGTTTTCTTGCTGGGCTTCGGCTCACAGGTGCTCTATGGTGCAGGTAAGGGCAAGGGGAAGATTGACCAACCATGAGTATGGAGAGCGTGAAGTGACGTGTACATGTTTGGCCTGCCTGGCTGCCATGGCCAGGGGTATTTTTGGGAGATGTCTTGTATTAAACCAGATTTTGTCGTTTAGTCGACTTTAATTATATTTTGAGTTGTAAATATTTCTAACAGTATTTTGGGATTCCAAATGTTAAACGCTTTACAATTTTCAATGAATGGTTACATTTTCAAATTATGTGACTTTTAATATAGTTTAGCTACACTTTTGGATTAAAACCTCGATTAGCAAGTTATTTGCACATTCTAAGGAAATAGGGCATTACAAGCAAACACCTCCACCTCCATAAAGACATTTATGGATGAGGGAGACATGTCAAAACAAAGAGAAGTTGAAGTAAAGGGAGAGAAGGTTCCTGCAACTTCTTCCATGAAGAAGAATAAAACAAAAGCTTCGTCCACCAACGACCTTCTAAACTCATTAAATAGGAGGAAGTAGGAGCTAGACAAAAATGAAGGATCTTAGAAGCAAGATAGCAGCTACGCCAAGAGGAAAACTAGGTGGCAATGAGTTTGATGAAGAATCTCCACTTTCGAGAGAGATCCAAGCATAACCTCTCCCATCCCACTTAAAAGAACCATGCATATCACCTTATATAGGAATAACGGACCCAAAATTTCACTTGGATACCTTTAATGACTTGATGAAATTGAAAGGAGTCTCTGCAAAGGCTAGATGCCAATGTTTTGCAATCACACTAAGAGGAGTCGCCTACAAGTGGTTCAGAAACCTAGGCCCGGGGATAATTCCCTCATGGAGGCAACTCACAGGGGAATTCTTTCGGCAACAATGCGTCTTCCATGACAACACGACACCCACCACGAGCCTCGCCTATGTAAATCAAGGTGAAAATGAAATTCTGAAAAAGTACATTCAATGCTTCAATGTAGAGCTAGCTAAATTGGGAAAGTTATCTAAGGACGAGCTAAAAATGGTCATCACCACAAGGGTACATCCGAAGAGAAAAATATGGAATCGTATGCTCAAGAGAGAAATAAAGGAGATAGACGACTTCTATGAAAGGGCTCTGAAGTACATTCGAGTGGAAAATGGCCATGAACACATGAGGATACCCATGAACACTCTAGGAGATAAGAGAACGCTACAACATCCTACTACGAAGATTCACCAAGCCCTGAAGGCTTGTGATGTCAATGGTTGTGATGGTGGACAAACCTACAATGTAACCCAAGAAATTCCCACCAACATACACACATGGAAGGGAATATCTATCATTGTCAATTGAAATTTCCCAAAACATGCATGAGAGCAGAATAATGAAAGTGTTTGACGAGAAAAATCCCGACAACCACTTGGGGCATAGAACCAGTAAGAAAAGGAAAAAAAATAAATAGAGCCCATGGCATTTATAAGGATTAGCTACCCTCATAGATGTCATAAGGATGAAAAAAGTTACAAAAGCAGCATGTCCATGCAAGGGTAGTCACCCTAAAGGATAACCACCCCACTTGACCCCAACCTCATGACCCCTGGCTCCATGAGACATGCCTTGGCATTATACTCTTAGATCCGTGTGATTTTCGTTGGTATGATCAGCCTCATGACCCTTGGCTCCATGAGACACACCTTGGCCTCATATCCCTTGGTTCCACAAGATATGCCTTGGTCCCATTAACCTCATGACCCCTGGCTCTGTGTGACACGCCTTGGCTTTATAGCCATTGGCTCCATAAGATATGCCTCGGTCCCATCAGCATCAAGATCTCTGGCTCCATGAGACAAGCCTCGGCCTTATAGCCCTTGGGTCTGAGAGATATGCCTCGACCCCTGTCTCCATGAGACATGCCTTGACCTTATAGCCATTTACTCCGCGAGATATGCCTCAGTGCTATCAGCCTTATGACCCCTGGCTCCGTGAGACAGACCTTGGCCTTATAGCTCTTAGCTCCGTGAGATGTGCCTCGGTCTCAAAAGTGTCATATCCCTTGGCTCAAAGGGGTCCCATCAGCCTCATGACCTCCGGCCCCGTGAGACACGCCTTGGCCTTATTGCCCTTGGCTCCATGAGATATGCCTCAGTCCCATCAGCCTCATGACCCCTGGCTCCGTAAGATACGCCTCGGCCTTATAGCCTCTGGCTCTACAAGATATGCCTCAGTCTCATCAGCCTTATGACCCCTAGCTCTATGAGACACGCACCGACCTTATAGCCCTTTGTTCCACGAGATATGCCTCGGTCACATAAGCCTCGTATCCCTTGGCTCAAAAAAAAAAAGGAACCTCAAGAAGAGTCCTTAATATAAGTCTAGATTGCCTCGATCCCTGACAATGACGGTGACAGTGCCAATCTATAGGCCACCTCTCTGATCCTCTCCAGGATCTCAAAAGGTCCAATAAATCTAGGGCTCAGCTTGCCCTTTTTCCCAAACCTTCTTACCCCTCGCAGTGGTGAGACTCGTAGAAACACGTGGTCCCCCACCTAGAACTCCACGTCTCTACGCTTAGGATCAGCGTAGCTTTTTTATCTGCTCTGCGAAGCGAGCATTCGAGCTCGAATCTTTTCTATAGCCAAATTAGTCTTCTGAACCATGTCCGGTCCCAAGTACTTCTTCTCACCCATCTCATCCCAATGAATGGGCAATCTACACCTCCTCCCATATAACATCTCATATGGAGCTACTCCAATCATTGATTAAGAACTATTAATATACAAAAACTCAATCAATGGGACATACTTACTCCAAGACCCCTCGAAGTCTATCACACACGCTCTAAGCATGTTTTCCAATACCTGAATCATCCTCTCAGACTGTCCATCAGTCTAAGGATGAAAGGTCGTTTGGAACTTTAACTAAGTCCCCATAGCCTTCTACAATCCATCCCAAAACTTGGAGGTAAAGATAGGATCCTAGTCTGATATTATATACTTGGGAACCCCATGGAGACATACAATCTCCCTCACATACAATGCCGTATACTGATCCATAGTATAAGACGACTTCATTGGCAAAAAATGAGCTGACTTGGTGCATCTATTTACTATCACCCACATCGAGTCATGCAGCCCCACTATCCTAGGTAAACCTCTCACAAAATCCATCGTAATGTCCTCCCATTTCCACTCAGGAATACCCAAAGGTTGTAGCAACCCTGCTGGCCGCTGATGCTCAACCTTCACCTTCTGACAGGTCAAACACCTGGTCACGTACTCCACCACATCCTTCTTCATCCCAGGCCACCAATACAATGTCTGCAGATCCTGATACATCTTCGTGGTGCCTGGATGGAGTGAGTACGGCGTAGTATGGGATTCATCGAGTATCTAATCCCCATATCAGTCGGGACACAGATCTGACCCTTATACTGTAGCAAGTCAATCTCAGAAATGGAATAGTCCTTAGCCACTCCCGCTAAGACCTTCCCCATAACTTCATGTAATTGTGTATCTACCAACTGACCCTCTTTAATCCACTATAGCAGGGTTGAGTGTAAGGTAATATTAGCCAATCGACCCACAACCAATTATATCCTTGCTCTAGACATCCCCTCTGCCAATTCCCTTGATATTTGTGCAGCGCTAAACAACTGTCCCGGGCCCCTCTGACTCAATGCATATGCCACTACATTGGCTTTCCCTGGGTGGTAAAGGATATCACAATCATAATCCTTCACCAACTCCAGCCAATGCCTCTGTATCATGTTCAGATTCTTCTGGATGAAGAAGTACTCCAAACTCTTATGATCGGTGTATATCTCGCACTTCTCTCCATACAAATAATGTCGCCACACCTTTAATGAGAATACCACCGCTGCCAATTCTAGATCATGGGTAGGGTACCACTGCTCATACTCCTTCAGCTATCGTGATGCATAAGCGATAACCTTCTCATTCTGCATCAACACACAACCCAGTCCCAGTCTCGATGCATCATAATATACCACAAACTTTCCTTCCTCCGAATGAAGACTCAACAAAGGTGCCGTAATAAGTTGTCGCTTCAATTCCTAGAAGCTATTCTCACACTTGTCTGACCAGGCGAACTTCAGATTCTTTCGTGTCAATTCTGTCATCGATGCAGCTGTGACGCCCCACGTCACTATGGCTGCTTTCTTGAATGACGACTAGCCCTACAAACCAACACGAGTCTTTTCAGCGTGCTTTGTCCTCACTCACATGCTTCCTAGGAAAACCTCCCAGGAGGTCACCCATCCCTAGATTACCCCAGGTCAAGCACGCTTAACTTTGGAGTTCTCAAGTGATGGGCTACCGAAAAGAAGATGCATCTTGTTGATATAGGTAGTACCCATCAATCCATTTAAGCCCTCTTCAACTGTGTAGTCCCATACCTACACAGTCTTAGAATCATCACACTTGACCTTCCCCAGGTGGTATGGGATTGCACAGCTTACCCGGTCTTTCCCCTTACAGATCACGGGATTCTGACTGTCACAGCAGCAATCTTTGAAAATCCTTCCACAAACTGCCTGTAATAACCCACTAATCTAAGAAAGCTCCTAACCTCTGAGGCATTCATTGGCCTCAGCCAGTCTCTCACTGCCTCCACCTTAATCACATCCTCGCCAATAATATGTCCAAGGAATGTCACTTCTGGTAGCCAAAACTCACACTTCATAAACTTGGTGTACATTTGGTGCTCTCTCAATCTCTGCAAGACCTTTTGGAAATGTTGTTGATGCTCTGTCTCTGAACTGGAGTACAGTAGGATGTCGTCGATGAAGACAATCACAAGCTGATCTAAGAAGTCCTTGAACACCCTGTTCATCAAGTCCATAAATGTTGTTGGGGCATTGGTCAAACCAGACAACATGACCAAAAACTCATAATGCCCATACCTCATTCAGAAGGTCATCTTCGGTATATTCTCATCCTTGATCCTCAGCTAGTGATAACCAGATCAAAGATCAATCTTTGAGAACATTGTCTTTCCCTGTAGCTGATCAAACAAGTCATCAATTCTTGGTAAGGGGTATTTATTCTTGATGGTCAACTTGTTCAACTCCCTGTAGTCTATACACATCCTCAGAGTCCCGTCCTTCTTCTTCACAAACAAAACCAGAGCACCCCATGGCAAGTAGCTAGGTCTGATAAACCCCAGATCAAGAAGTTCCTGCAATTCTATCTTCAATCCTTTCAATTCTACCAGAGCCATCCTATATGGTGCCCTCGACACTGGCTCTGTCCCCGATGCTAACTCGATGATGAATTGAATCTCCCTATGTGGCGGCAGCCCTAGTAAATCTTCAAGAAACACATCCAAGAACTCAGGTACTAATCTGGTCTCTCCCGGCCTTGCAAAACTCTAGTGGTATCCACCACACTAGCTAGAAAACCTATACAACCTCCATGTAATAGGTCTCTAGCTATCAATGTTGATATCATAGGTATGTAGGGTCCATGCACTGCACCCACAAAAACAAAAGGATCCTCTCCCTCAGGCTTAAAGGTCACCATCTTCTTCCTACAATCTATGGTAGCCCCATATCTGACCAGCCAATCCATCCCAAGAATCATGTCAAAATCCTCCATACCTAACTCAATCAAGTCTACTAATAGCTCCCTACCATCAACCATCATTGGCAGTGCTCTAATCCACCTCCTAGACACCACCAATTCCCTTGTGGGCAGTATAGTCCCAAACCCCGTAGTATAATACTCACTAGGTCTACACAATCTATCAATTACCTTACTCGAAACAAACTAATGTGTAGCACCAGAGTCAATCAATATAGTAAAAGGAGAGTCGTCAACACTAGAAAACTGACCTAGCACCACCGATGGACTAGCCTTGGCCTCTGCCTATGTCAAGGAGAACACTCAAGATGGATTCAAGCTATCCACCTTCCCTGCTTCCTCTTTCTTCACTATTGAACAGTCCTTCTTGAGGTGTCCCACCACCCCGCATACATAACAGGCCTTTGCCCGACATTCGCCCGAATGGTGCCTTCTGCACCTCGTGTACTCTGGGTAGCTTATCTCACTACCTCCCTAACGGCCACCCTGAGCACCCTAGCCCCTCCTATCCGGACCAGCAGCAGTCGAAGTGTCAGGGGTCTTCCTCTTCAGATCACTAGGGCCTCCGCCCTTACCCGCACATGAATATGGAGGCACTGCCCTGCAAACCTCCCGTCTCGCAACATTCTCCCTCCAAATCTTATTCTCCACCTCCTCAGCGGTAAGAGCCTTCTCAACAGCCTGGGCATAAGTCATCCCCTAAGTACTATTGTAATTCTCACATCTCGAGCTATCATGGCATTAATCCCTCTAATAAATCTGTCCTGTCTAGCTGCATCAGTAGGCACTAGATCTGGTGGGAACTTCACAAGCCTATCAAACTTCAGGGCGTACTCTGTAACTGTCATGTTGCCTTACACCAACCCCACAAACCCATTCACCTTTGCTGCCCTAACGTCAACGTTATAGTACTTCTGGCTTAACAAGTCTCTTAACCCATCCCAACTCAGAGTAGAAACATCCCTAGTCTGTGATGCCACTTCCCACCAGATACAGGCATCCTCCCTCAGCATATAGGTGGCATAGGCCACCCTATCATTACCTTCCACCCTAATGAAATTTAGGATAGAAGGGATCATACTCATCCACTGTTCGGCCTTCAGTGGATCTGGTCCTCCCTCAAAGGTCGGAGGATGCTGTCTCCTGAACCGCTCATACAGTGGCTCCCACCTGTTCCCAATCTCAGGTACCTGTACAACTGGTGCCACAATAGGTGCAGCACTCCCTGACGGAACCTGCTGACTCAGTAAGCGAATGTGCACTTCCTAACTCTGTAACCGGGCTTACATGTCTGCAAGTATCTGCTGCCAGTTCTTAGGGACTAGCGGAGGGTTTTTGCCCTGGTCATCATATCTAGCCTCAGACCTTGTGCCAGCTAGTCGTATCGATCGCCTTGGACGCATAGCTATCCCAGTTTATCTACAATCAATGACTCGGCGGTCAAACAATGATGACATGGTAACATTCTTTCCATGGTCCACCGTTGGAACTCAACCAACCATAAGCAATCAAGATGCAAACAACCATTCAAATATTGACTCACATGAAACATCAATGCTAATAAGCATGCCTCATTATCATCACGCAGAAGTCAAGGGCCAGGCCCTATCAGTATCTCATGCTCCCTATTAATCATGTAGTAAAGCATTTATATTTCATTCAAGCACTCAAGCATATAATCACATGTATGCAATTACCAAACCCTGAGTCGAGCTTGTCTTTAGCAGTGAGTGTACATGTCCAGCCAGTCTTTAGGAACCCTTAAACCTAGACCGATCTTGTAACGCCCAGGATAGCCAAGACCGCTACACTGTGTACTTATAAAGTGCAAGACTTGCTAATCAAGTCATTAATTTAAAAATGTGTCATTAGCTTCAGTGTTCTAGGGTTAAAAGACATTTTGGCCTCAAAAGATACATTTTATAAATTATAAACAGTTTACAGAAGGGATCCCCAAAAGATCAGTGTTTTAAAGCTGGTTTGCAAAACTCAACAGTTAAAAGTAAACATTAGTCATACTAAGGCAAAATACAAGGTTCTGGTCCTCTTGTCCCTGTAATCTCCTCAACCGTGGCGGCTGAGCGGCCTACCATGTACATTCACCCTGCAGAGCTCTCCAATCAGGGCTGATCGAGCTTACCCTTGCCTTTACCTGCACCACGCAGCATCCGTGAGCCAAGGCCCAACAAGAAAACATCATACACAACACAATCAATGATATCAGACAGTTAATTCATCAAGCATGAACTCTCATCATATAACTCACAATAGACATTCAGCACATATACTCAGATTCAGGATGCAATCAATCATTCACATCACTCATATCACATAATATTCAGGGCCGACGACTTAGGCCGCACCCTCTGTTTAACCCACTGACTCCGGCCCGCTTAAACCGAGCTCAGTGCATAATAAGCTGTCCTCGGCTACCAGTGGCTGAGCCGCGCCCTGTGCGCTAGTGTAACCCTTGGCACCCTTAGGCCGTTGGTTCACTAAATAGCTTGCATGGCATGATACCATCATTTCAAGCAATTACAATAGGGAGCCCTTAGTCCCGTCACATATATTCAACCAGGTGCAGTTTTCTTACCTTTAGTCTGTACAGTTATTGATTATGAGCAACGCCCCTCAAGCACGATCCGATCCCGAGACTAAGCCTTTATCACCTAGTCACAACCAAAGTATAGGGTTCCATTAATACTCGAATATAGGTTTTCGGTTACAAAACTAACTCCCGGGAATCCGAATTCCACCAAGCACGGTGGTGAAATCAATCCCGAGCATACTAGACCACATTCCCATGCCTAAAACCCTCAAAAGTTCATGTGCACAACCAAGGGCTGCGGCCCTTGAAGCTTAGCTACAGCCCAAGCCTCAAAACAGAACCAAGACTATCCTGAGCAAAGACACGTGCCGCGACCCTTGCTTTGGGCGCCGCAGCGCCCTCCCTTGGCCGAGCCTCCTTGGCCCTTTTTCATCCTAGGGCCGCAGCGCTCTAGAACAGAGTCGCAGCCCTTCCCTTCGTGCCCAGAAAACCCATCACTTTAAAGCTCAAAACCTCACCTTAAACCATCCCAAAGCTCTCCAACTCATAACCAATTAATCCCAACTCCTTTGGCATGACTTAAACCACATAATTCCACAGAAAACTCAGCCTAACATACACTAATCTCCTCTTCCAAATTTCTGAAACTCAAAAGCTATAAACACCCAAACCAGCCATTCAAATCCAAATTAAAACCTTTAAATCATGGGTTGAAACTTACCTCTTCTGCTGAACCACTTCACCAAGCCAAAACCTAGCAAAATCCCCAAGTTTCCTCCTCAATTCTGCCTTCAAATATGAAACCACAGCTTCCTCAATAACCCAACAAGAAAACCCAGAAGTTCTAATCACAGAAAAGGAAATTAAGTGCTTACCTTAGCCCTGATTTAGTCCTGGATTGTTCACTGAGCTAAGCCTCAAGTTTACCACTGAATTCCTCTGAGTTCCCATAAATCTACAGCTCTAACTTCTCAAGAATTTTCCCCTGTTTTTCCCCTTGAGTATCTCTTGAATGTTCCTTGAGAGAGAAGAGTAAACTGAAGGAAGAAAATAAGGTCGGTTTATCTTTTTTCCTAAAGGCTTCCTAGCTTTTGTCCCACTCATTAAGTTAATCCCAAGGCTCAGGGTGCCGGAACCGTCCCCAAGGCCAAAACGGTAAAATTTCCCAATATTCCCACTTAGACATTATAACCTCAAATATATCTCCATATATTTAATTTCATGACCCGATAGTCCAAATCGCTACCCGATACCTAAAATACCCCTAACTTGTCCATAGTCATATCTTAAGTCCCGTTGTGACTTTTCCCGCTATCTGACCCTAGGATCTTCTCGAGTTGCGCTCTATGAATCTGCCCACATAATAATGTGGTTCTCACATATATCACATGTTTATTTCATATTATCACATAACATCATTAATTATCATATAATCATCATTAATCACATATTCACACATTTAAGTCAATAATATTCACTCTAATCCCATTTATGCCCTCCCGGCACACTAATCAAGGCCCTTAAGCCTTATTAGCGAATTTGGGTCGTTACAGCTCTGATACCAAGTTGTAACGCCCTGGATAACCAAGACCGTTACACTGTGTATTTGAAATTGTGGAAGACTTGCTATTCAAGTCATTTGAATAAAAATGTGTGATCCTAAAGTCATAATCAGGTTAGGGTTAAAAGATTTTGATCGTAAACGATTAATTTTCATTAAAATAGATGTTTGGTACATGGGATCCCAAAAACAGGGTTTAAAAGATAATTTATAAACTCTCAAAAGTTTTATACAATCAGTGGCCACTCTAATGGCAAAATACATGTTTTAGGCTTCTGTCCGTATACTTTTCCTCGCCCGTGGTGGACGAGCAGTTAACAATGTACACCTTACCCCCAGAGCTCTCCAACTCATGGTTGGTCCAACTTACCCTTGCATTTACCTGCACCACGTAGCACCCGTGAGCCAAGGCCCAGCAAGAAAACCATAGCAATAATACATAACCAATTAATTCACCAGCAGTTAACCAGATATTCAATAAGCCATAGCATCAAGCTAACAACAATATACATTTATATTCAACAATTCATCTCAATCAACATGCAATACTCAGGGTCGATGCCCTTAGGCTGCACCCTCTATTTAATCCATTGACTTCGACTCGCTTAGGCCGAGTCTAGTGTTTTTCTAGCTGACCCTGGCTCGCAGTGGTCGAGTCGCGTCCTATGCGCAAATTATCAGCCCCTGGCTCTCTTAGGTCGTTCATTTTCATATGTCAAATCATTTATTTAGCCATACAATAAACATGATCAAGTATTGGGAAACTCGGTCCCATTACAACCACTCAATGGTGTAGTTTTCTTACCCTTAATTTCGAACGGAGATAGTGGAATGGTCTCGAGGAAGATCCTCAGTCCCGAGCCTTGGCGATAAACCTAGTCACAGTGTCCAATGGGTAATTTTTAACTTCCAATCCAAATAAATACTTAGGAGACAGAAACTAGCCTCTGGGACCTTAATTTCTACTAAACCGGGTAGTAGAAATTATCTCGAGCTCCTAGGTTCAAACCCCAGTGCCTTACCAATCCCTAGGCAGGTCGCGACCTAGCTTAGTGGGTCACGACTTGCCCCCGAGATAGAGACCAAGAACCAAAGCTATAGGGGAGGCGGACCGCGACTTGGCTTAGTGGGTTGCAATGCGCCCCCATCTCAGAGAGCATCCCAAGGCCAAATGGCCACATGCACCGCGACGCCCCAAAGCTGGGTCGTGGCGTGCCCCTCCAAGCCTAGAAATTATGGGTTCCTTCCACACATTTCCCAACCACTTTCCCTAGAATTCCACCTAAACAAATCTCCCCAATCAAGCCAAGCTAGTAATGAATTTTAGACCTTAATTCACATATTTAAGGCACAAAACAACCTAACAAACTCCACTGAAATTTCTTACAATTCATCACCTAGAAACCTCAAACAATGAACTCCATGAACCTAAATTCAATCAAGACCCGAAATTCTACCTAAACAAACCCAGCAGAATTCAGAGATTAAAACTAGAGTTCTTTCCTCAATTATGGCTGAATTCTTCTATGTTTTCTAGCTCAGATTCCCAGCTTTAATTCCCCCTAGCTTTCTTTATGTTTTCCTTCAATGAACTCCAGCTCAAGCCTAAGCTTACTTCCCCTTTCTTCCTTAGCTTCAAAACATATTAAGAGGGTGAGAGAGAGAGAGAGTGAAATCGTGAGAGAGATGAGGGAGTTTGAGATGTTTCTGCTTCTTTGTGCCTTAGTCCTAAGTGATTTCTGAGTATATCCATTTCCTATCGAAAGACTATTTTGCCCCTTTAAGTTTACTAGTCCTCAAGTTGTCCCTATGTGTAAAATGGGTTTTCCCCAATTCCCGCTAATTCCTCAAATGTTCCTAATATTTACCAGTCAATCCCATCATCCCATTAATTACAATTTATTTATTCAATATCCAATAATTCCCAAATTATTCTCTAAATTTCCTTCCAAATACCCTCAGACTCCCCCAAGTCGGGTATTAAATCCCGCTGTGACTATTTCGCCAATCCGCTCACTAGGACCGTCTTGAGCCTTAAGCTGCTAATATATTCACATAATAATGTGGTCTCAGCAATTTATCACATATAATCACATTTATGCCCCTAACGAGCCAAAATTACAAATATGCCCTTATAAGCTAAAAAAGGCCCATATGCATATCTAGTACTCATAAACATGCATATCACATAGTCATATAATCATATTAATCATGCATGTCACATAATCATGCATTAAACCATTAAATCACACGTATACCAATTATGCCCTCCCGGCACGCTAATCAAGGCCCTAAGCCTTATTAGTGATTTTGGGTCATTACAAGGTAAGTCAACTTCTATTGTGTGGCTACAACATGAAATAACTAGAGTAATGTATGTTAGTATAGAGACACATGCACATGTATACACTTCCGTAGAAAGTTTACATATAGACGTTAGTCTAGTAGATGTTGATTTAGAAAATATGACCGGTAGAAAGTTTACATATAGACATCATATCCTAGACGGTTGATGCCCGTCACACTACTTATTCGATTTTATTATGTCTGGTTCACTACCATGATGAGTGGCCAAGAGGTGAGGATTACTGGTTTAAACCTAGGGGTGCCAAAATGAATGGGACCTAGGGGCCCTCATGCTTTCTTAATCATTGAATGGTTAGAACCTGAGCAAGTGCTCTGATAAGTTATTCCCAGATAGCAGCCGTGAATATTGGCCATTCAGTGAGAGTGCCTAGAGATCCTAGGGGTTGCCAAGTTTGAGTGAGGTTGACACCTTAGGGACAACTTCTCGTCAGTACCACTGATTAACATAAAAGTCTCTATAAACTCGTGTAACTTCGATTACACTCTTGAATAGTAGCAATGCCTTAGGTAACTTGATGGTTACCCTTGTGAGGGAGTTACTTTCGGAAGTAGTCGAGCGTTGGTCAATAATTATATTGTGATATATTATATCTGTTTGCTCTAAAAATTTCTGAGTGCAGGGATTTATCTGTTTATCTGAAATAGTTTGCATTTGGTGATCAGGCATAACCATAAGTTTGCCAGGATGCTTTTGCGTTCTTGAAATTGATTGCTTAGGGTCCGAATGGATTTGGAACCATAATTTTGTTGAGCTATTGTTATTAGTGGTCGGTGACTTGGCCAGTGACCACATGTCTTCTCTACGTACTTTTGTTTTAAAGTTGAACTTACTAAGTGTTTTCGCTTACCTAGTTGTTCTTTGTTGTAGGTAAGAACAATGGCAAAGCAAAGCAGTGAGCGCTGGAGTCTACTTTGTGGATGCATGTGGACCAACCTTCTGGGAAGTTGTTTTGGATTTGGAAATGTTGCTTTCAGATCTTATGGCTAACCCCAGCTCACTTAAGTCGAGCTGCGTCCACACACTTAATGTCGGCCCCAGCTCCTTTAGGCCAGACTTTCAAACTAGATGTAATCAAACTTATCGATCACATGATACATAAACAAATGCAAAATATACAATCATGCCCAATCGAATAATCACATTTATAACCACAGTCATATTCATTTACAGTGGTCCGAGCCCCGATGTAAATACCCAAAATTACTATTAAGGCTTAAGGGCCTTCATTAGTGTGTCAGGAGGGCATAACTGGATTATGTGTGATTTAAATGATTAAATGCATGATGATGTGATACACAAGCTTATATGATTATTTGGATAAATGTGATGGATGACTATGTGTACTAGTATGCATGTAGACCCTGATTAGGTTATAAGGGCATATTCATAATTTTGGCCTGTTGAGGGCATAAACGTAAATATATGTGATAAATTGTTGAGACCACATTATTATGTGGATATATTTGCAGCTTGTGACTTGAGGTGATCCTAGTGAGCGGTTTAGCGGAAAAGTCACAGCGGGGATTTATACCCGGCTCGGGGTGAGTCTAGGAGTGTTTCTGGGAATTTAGAGAAAATATTGGAGACTATTTGACATTGAGGAACATAATTTGTGATTATTTAGGTGTCAGGATTTAAGCGGTAATTGTTAGGAACACTCGAGGAATTAGCGGGAATTGGGAGTAATGACTAAAATGCCCTTAGGATGTTTAAAAGCTTAGTTTTAATTGGGAGGGCAATATGGTCTTTTGGTGTTTAAAATCAGAGATAAGTGTTATACTGCTTTCTATCCTTAGTGGAATGTGTAGAATATCTGAGAAGCTGAAGGAAAACAAAAGAGACAAAAAAGGAAAAGAAAAGAAGGGAAAAACAGGGTATGTTCTCTTATGCGGTTTGGGCTTTTCTCCACCATTTCTTCTGGAATTTGAAGCTAAAATTCAGAGGAAGCTTTAGGCTAAGGCTTCACACTTGGGACCTTGATTAAGCTTGAGGATTCAGCAGGAATTAGTCATTCAATTAAGGTAAGCTTCAAGGATGTTTTTTAGTTTCTGGTTTTGGTGTTGAAATGGATTTCTGAGCTGAGTTTTGATGGGAATTCTAGGGAGTTAAGGTTGAGGCTTTGAGGAGTGAAAGCTAAGGAGGTGTGTAAGATAACCTAGGGTCAAACTCCCCACTTTAGGTAAGAAATTCTGAGCTTGACCATTTGAGTTTCTGGGCTGTTCCAGTTTTCTGGTTGGGTTCTTCAGTTTTTGAGTTCAACCTTGCTTTTCTTTGATTGATGGTGCATGTAGTTGGGATTTGTGTTGTTGGGTTGTGTGGGGTGAGTTCTAGGTGTTGGTAGGTTTTTTTTGAAGTATGGTTGAGGTTTGGAAAGGTTTTAAGGGGTTTTGGTTCGAGGAAACTCGAAGGAGGCAAATCTAGGCATTTTGGTTCTGCAAGTAGCGCTAGTCCTTGGGCGCTACAGCGCTAGGCTTGGGTGCTTGGGGCGTTTTGGCTCTGGTTATAGCACCATAGCGCCCACTTTAGGGCGTTGTAGCACTACCCTATTTCCAGAAGAGGATTTTTGGGTTATTTCTTAGGGTTTTTTCCCAGGGGCTCGGGGTTTGATTCCACCACCCCGTTTGGTGGAATTAGGGCTTCCAGAGGGCTCGGGATTGGCCCCGAGGCTAGGTTTTGGAATTGAAGTTTGGTGTTGATTCTAATTTATGGCCATGACTAGGTGTACGCTAAGGCTTGGACGGGATCGTGATTAAGGGTCGGTTCCATTAATTAAGCTATCGGAATCTAAAGGTAAGAAACTGCACCCAGTTATGTGTTAATGATGGGACTAAGAGCTCCCTATATCTGTATGATGTCATTGATGGTATTATGCCATGGGACATGTGATAAACGGCCTAAGAGTGTCGAAATCAATATTTGCGCACATGCCGTGGCTCGACCACTGGTAGCTGAGGACAACTTAATATTTACTGAGCTCGGTTTAAGCGGACCGGAGTCAGTGGGTTGATTAGAGGATGCGACCTAAGGGTTTCGACCCTGGTTATTATATGTGAATTGGTTATTAATGTGAATTGATGAACTTGGTATGCTGAATGTCTGATTATGTAACTATTATGGATGTTTGAGCATGTGGTTATGCTTTATGAGTTGTCTGATTGTTGATTTGTAAATTGATTGCTTAATGATTATGCTCTGTTACCTGGTTTCTTATTGGGCCTTGGCTCACAGGTGCTACGTGGTGCAGGTAAAGGCAAGAGCAAAGTGGACCAGTCTTGAGTTGGAGAGCTTTGGGGCTGAATGTACATAGTCAGTTGATCAGCCGCCACTGCCGAGGAGTGGTACAGGACGGGAAAAGCCTAAATGTTTGTTTTGCCCTCAGAGTGGCTAGTAGATGTACTTATAATCTGAAATTTTGTAAACTGTCTTTTAAAACATTACTACTTTTGGGATCCCATGTAAAAGTATGTTTGAATATATGAAATGTAACTTTTGTGACAGAAATCTTTTAACCCTAGTTCAACTATAGTCTCAGTAACACGTTTCTAACTAAATGACTTGATTAGCATGTCTTGCACCTTTATAAACACACAGAGTAACGATCTTGGCTATCCAGGGCGTTACACCCGACCACAACCAGGGTGCAGTTTTCTTACCTCAAATCTCGAGCGGATAAGGTATGGCAATCCCGAGCATGATCCCTATTCTCGATCCCTAATGGTATAACCTAGTCACAACGTAATAATGGATAACCATTGTAACGCCCTACTGCCTTAAAGTCGTTACTAAGTGAGTTAAAGAAATATGCAATTAACTCGCTAATCGAGGTTTTAGGACAAAAGTGCAATTAAATCATAATCAGGGTCATAAATTAGAAAATGAACCTTTCATTGAAAATTATAAAGTGTTTAACATTTGGGATTCCAAAAACATAGTTTAGAAATATTTACAACTCAAAATATAACCAGAGTCAACTAGACGACAAAATTCAAGTTTAGTACAATCATCTCCCAAAAACGCCCCTGGCCATGACAGCCAGGAAAACCAGACATGTACGCGCTGCCCGTCACGCTCACCATACTCAAGGTTGATCAACTTTCCTCTTGCCTTTACCTGGACCATAGAGCACCCGTGAGCCGAAGCCCAACAAGAAAACCCTCACAAGCAGATAATATATGCATATTAAACACATAACACAAAGTCAAGCCATAACTAGGCTATACACGTACGGCCATGCCGTCCCAGGCGCTTTACCAGGCCCTAGGTTCGCGGTCCATACCATAAGGATAACCCAGGTATCCCTTGGAGTCTCACCCTGGCAACTCACACTCCGCGTGCTAAACGCTGCTCCCGGCCCCTTGCCGTTCTCAGCCTTCGCTGTTCTTGGCCTTCTTCGTTCCATCATTTACATACACATATGATATAGCTCAGCAGAAATCTAAACACATATAAATTCAATCAAAGGGCCATGCCCCGCAACACAGTCATATAGGGTCGAGCCCTACAACACAAGCTCTATGGGAACAGTAGTTTTCTCACCTGTGTCCCGAGCTTTCTAAGCACCGATGTCCCGAGCATAGTTCCCTAGTCTGAGCCTCACCGAAACCCTAGTCACAACGCATTAACAATTTCCACCCATCAAGCTCTATACCATTAAATACTTTTGGGTCATAGTTCTAGTCTCCGGAACCTTGGGTTATATCAATCCGGGTGATAAAATCCATCCCGAGCCCTAACCATCAGGTTCCCAAGTCAAATTCCATTAAACACCCTGCATCTTGAACTAGGGCTGCGGCCCAACCCATCAAGGGCCGCGTCTAGCCTCGAAACAGAGGCTAAACACCTCCCTGGAAACACACACGGGCCGCGGCATGCTTGGCCAAGCACCACAGCGTGCCCCATGATCAGTGGCCTCCCCAGGCCTAGCGTGCACGTGGGCCGCGGCATGCCCCTCCTAGGGCCGTGGTCCTCGCCTCCAAACCCAGAAAAACATCATTTTTCCCTGCATTTCCTTCGAGCCAATCCTTCTAAGATCATCCCAACTCAAAACTCAAACCCAGAATTAAGCTTGAGCCTCCCTACCACATCATCTAAGCTCCACAATAAATCCAGCAAAGTCTTATAAACTCAACCCACAGCAAGATTTAATTCAAGCTTCTAGTTCACATGCAGATTATAGTTCTAGCTATAGCTCAACTGAAACTCAAGGGATTTTAAAGTTAGACTCCTTACCTCAGCTGATGATTTCTAGTTTTCACTTGCTCCTCAACCTTCAAAGCTCACCCCCTTCAAGCTCCAAGCCTTATATTTCTAATTAGAGTCTCCCAAACTCAGCTCCAATTTCTCATCTTTGACTGGTTTTCCTCCAAAATATCACTAAGCCTCCAAGTGTAAAAGAGATAACGGAGTGAGGGAAGAGAGTGGGTCAATTTAGAGAGTTCCAAATAGTTCTAGGTTTTGTTTTATTCAGCTTAAGTCTATAAGGTTACCTCAAGGCTCGGGATACCAAAAACATCCCCGAGGGCAAAATGGTAAATTTTCCCCAATATTTCCTCCTAGGCATTCTAACCTCGAATATATCTCCAAATATTTATTTCCATGACCCGATAACCCCGTAAAATGACTAACTCCCGAGATACCCCTCGACTCGCCCCGAGTCAAATTTTTGACCCCGCTATGACTTTCTAGCTAACCGCTCCCTAGGAATGTCTCAGATCATGCAACATAGATATATCACAATTATATCACAATTATCATGTTTATACCCTCAACGGGCTAAAATTGCAATCATGCCCGTAATAACCTGACGGGGCCCACATTCATATTTAATTCACCTAAACATGCATCACTAGTCACATATTCACACAAATCCACATATTAAACAATAATTCACATATTTCCCTACAGGCATGCTAATCAAGGCCCTAAGCCTTATTAGCAGATTTGGGTCATTACAACCATCAATCATTTAGACTATTTAAGAGCTTCAAGGTAAATTTCTAGCCTTTTGGACCTCGAATTCTACTAAACCAGGTAGTAGAATCATTCTTGAGCCTTTAGGTCTGAGTTCCCGAGCTTAAAAACCCTAATTGGCCAAAGTTCCCTATTTGAGCCGCGGTGCCCCTCAATAGTGTCGTGACCCTCTGCAAGTCATAGAGAATCCTAAGTCTATTTCCTGGGCACGCGTCACAGCACAATCTACATAGCGCCGCAGCGCTAAGGCAATTCAGCGAAACCCCCCCCCCCCCTATGCCTTTGAGTTCATGTGGGCCGCAATGCTCCAAGAACAGCGCCGCGGCGCCACCCCGCAAACTCAGAAATTTCAACGTCTTCCTTTGTTTTCCCTAAGCCAAACCCATCAGAATTCACCCAAAACATAAATAAACCCGAAAATTGAGTCTAGAACTCACAACATAGGCATCATAATTACCCCAGAAACCAACCACAATCTTACCCCAACTCAACACCCAAAGCTAGCACCAAAACTTCAGTCCAAACCTAAACTAATCAGAGAATTCATAGAAAAATCAGGTTGTAAAGCTTACCTCGGTAGTGATTTTGATCCTAAACTATCTCATGATCCAAATCCCAGCTTCAATCCTTCAATTCTCCTTCAAATTTCAGAAAAACTCTATCCTTTCCCTTCAATTTTCCAAAGCCCCAACCAAAGCTATGAGAGAAAGTGAGAGAGAGAACTAACAAGAGAGAGAGAGAGAGAGAGCAGCTGAGTGTGTTTTGTTTCCTTCAGACTTCCTTCAACATAGTCCTAGTGGCTAAGTCTATCCCTTTAACACCAAAAAGACTAAAATACCCCTAGAACAAAACCTTACTCCTTAATGCCCCGAAGGGTGAAAATGTCATTTGCCACATTTCCCGTTAATCCTCAAGTAGCCCTATAAATTTCCAATTAATCCCTACATACCCAAATAGTCACCAAATAACTAACCATTACCTTGGTAAATCTTAACTATGCAATAAGTTTCCTAAAATACGCCTAGGCTCACCCCGAGCTGGGTATTTAACTTCGCTGTGACTTTTCCCCTAACCCGCTCACTAGGATCGCCTTGAGTCGAGTATGGCGAATATATCCACATAATAATGTGGTCTCAATCACATAACACATATAATTACACTTATACCTTCAATGGGTCAAAATTACAAATATGCCTTTATTAACAAGAACAAACTCACATGCATATTTAATACACTTAAACATGCATATATATATTCATATCACCATATAAATCATGTATACCACATAATCACCCATATATTCAATTGATTTCACATTTAAATCCAAGTATGCCCTCCCGACACACTAGTCAAGGCACTAAACCTTATTAGCAAGTTTGGAACGTTACAACTATCCCTTCCTACTGAAAATTCCGTCCTCAAAATTTACCTGAATAACTCAGGATTCTAATCCCGCATAACTAATTCTAACTCTCAGGTCTCTTCCTCAACCTTGTTATTCCTCTAGAAAACCTTAACTAGAGGAATCGTCTTGTTCCTTAGAACCTTGTCTTTTCTATCTAGGATTTGAATTGGTTGCTCCTTAGACAAATCCATCTGTAGCTCCAAATCCTCACATCCCAACACATGGGTTGTGTCTAACACGTAATTCTGAAGCATTGAGATGTGAGATACATCATGAACTCCTAATAATGATGAGGCATCGCCAATCTATAGGCTACCTGCCCAATCTTTTCCAGGATCTCAAAAGGTCCTACGAACCTAGGGCTCAGCTTTCCCTTCTTCCCAAACCTCTTTACACCCTACAGTGGTGACCCTCGCAAAAATACGAGGTCCCTTACCTGGAACTCTACGTCCCTATGCTTAGGGTCAGCGTAGCTTTTCTGTCTACTCTGTGAGGCGAGCATTCAAGCTCAGGTCTTCTCAATAGCCTCATTAGTCCTCTGAACCATCTCTGCACCCAAATACTTCCTTTCTCCCATCTCACCGCAATGAATGGGTGACCTACACTTACTTCCATCCAGCATCTCATTTGGAGCTACTCCAATCGTTGATTGATAGTTGTTATTGTATGAAAAATCAATCAACGAAAGATACTTACTCCAAGACCCCTCGAAATCTAGCACGCATGCTCTAGGCTTGTCGTCCAATATCTGAATCGCCCTGTCAGACTACTCGTCTATCTAAGGATGATAGGTTGTACTGAACTTCAATTGAGTTCCAATAGCCTTCTGCAAGCTTCCCCAAAACTTGGAGGTAAATATGAGATCCCGGCCTGATACTATATATTTCGGAACCCCATGGAGATGTACAATATCCCTCACGTATAGCTCTGCATAATAGTCCACAATATAGTTTGTCCTCACCAACAAAAAATGAGCTGACTTGGTATATTTGTCTACTATTACCCATACCAAGTCATGTTTCCCCACTGTCCTGGGCAAGTCTCCTACAAAGGCCATAGTAATATCTTCTCATTTCCACTCGAGAATACCTAAAGGTTGCAACAACCCCACTGGGCACTGGTGTTTAGCCTTCACCTGCTGACAGGTTAGACACTTTGCCACATAGTTGACCACGTCCTTCTTCATCCCAGGCCACCAATACAATGACCTTAGATCCTTATACATCTCTGTGGTGCCTGGATGTAATGAATACGGTGTGATATGAGATTCATCAAGGATCTCTCGTCTGATACCCATGTTCATCGAAACACAAATTCTATCCTTGTATCTCAGCAAACCTGTCTCTGTAATGGAATAGTCCTCAGCTACTCCAGCTAGGAAATCATCTGTAAGCTTCATCAACCGTGAATCACTCATCTGGCCCTCTACTATTCTCTCCAATAGAGTGGACTGCAAAGTAATATTGGCCAACCGGCCCACTACCAACTCTATCTTTGCTCTGGTCGTGTATTTTGCCATTCCTTCGATATCTACTTCGAACTAAACAACTGTCTTGGGCCCCTCCGACTCAAAGCGCATGCCACTACATTGACTTTCCCTGGATGATAAAGGATCTCACAGTCATAATCCTTTACAAACTCTAGCCAACGTCTCAGTCTCATGTTTATGTTCTTCTGGGCGAAGAAATACTTCAAACTCTTATGATCGATGTATATCTCGCACTTCTCTCCATACAAATAGTGTCGCCACACTTTTAGTGCAAATACCACTGCTGCTAACTCTAGATCATGAGTAAGGTACTGCTGCTCATATTCCTTCAGTTGTCGCGATGCATAGGCAATGGCCTTCCCACTCTGCATCAACACACATCCCAACCACAATCTCAATGCGTCGCAATACACCACAAACTATCCCCATCTGAAGAAAGACTTAGCACTGGAGCAGTAATCAGCCGTCGCTTCAATTGCTAGAAACTATTCTCACTTTTGTCTGACCATACGAACTTCAGATTCTTCTATGTCAACTCTATCAATGGTATAGCAATCTCTAAAAATCCTTTCACGAATCGTCGATAATACCCCGCCAACCCAAGGAAACTCCGAGGCATTCCTTGGCCTCGACCAATCTCTAACTGCTTCTACCTTGGCCATATCTACCTCAATCACGTCTCCATTGACAATGTGACCAAGGAACGTAACCTGCGGTAACCAAAACTCTCACTTCTTAAACTTGGCATACAATTGGTGCGCCCTCATCCTCTGTAATACTAACTAAAGAAGATGTTCATGCTCTGCCTCCAAACGAGAGTAAACTAGTGTGTCATCGATGAAGACAATTACAAACTGATCCAAATAATCCTTGAACACCCTGTTCATCATATCCATAAAGTAGCTGGGGCATTGGTCAACCCAAATGACATGACTACAAACTCGTAATGCTTGTACCTTGTGCGAAAGGTCATCTTCGAGATATCCTCATCCTTGATCCTCAACTGGTGATAACCAGATCGAAGATCAATCTTTGAGAATATTGTCTTACCCTACAACTGATCAAACATGTCATCTATCCTCGGTAGAGGGTAATTGTTCTTGATAATCAGCTTGTTCAACTCCTTGCAATCTATACACATCCTTAAGGTTTGGTCCTTCTTTTTCACAAACAAAATCTGAGCACCCCACGGTGAAAAGCTAGGTCTGATAAATCCCAGGTCTAATAACTCCTGTAACTGTACCTTCAACTCCTTTAGCTCTGATGGAGCCATTATGTATGGTGCCCTCGACACCGGTTATGTACCTGGTGCTAATTCAAAGACGAATTCAATCTCCTGGTGTGGTGGCAGTCCTAGTAAGTCCTCAAGGAAAACATCTAAGAACTCACATACTAATCTGGTCTCCTCCGGTCCCACTAGCATGACCCTACTGGTGTACAGCGCACCAGCTAGGAATCCTATACAACCTCCTTGTAGTAGGTCTCTAGCCCTCAATGCTGATATCATAGGAATGTGGGGTCCATGCACAGTACCAACAAAAACAAAGGGGTCCTCACCCTTGGGCTCAAAAGTCACCATCTTCTTCTTACAGTTTATAGTCGCCCTATACCTGACTAACCAATCCATTCACAAAATCATGTCAAACTCGTCCATCCCTAACTCAATCAAGTCCATTGATAATTCCACCGTCACTGGCAATGACCTAACCTATCTTCTAGAAACTACCAGCTCCCATGTAGGCAATGTAACGCCCTGGATAGCCAAGACCGCTACACTGTGTACTTATAAAGGTGCAGGACTTGCTAATCAAGTCATTTAATTAAAAACGTGTCACAATCCACGAATGTGCTAGGGTTAAAAAGGGTTTTGGTCTCAAAAGATACATTTTATATAATTAAACAGTTTTACACATGGGATCCCAAAATGAAACAGTGTTTAAAAGTCAGTTTACAGAATTTCCAAAATACAGACAACCATCAGCCATTCTAAGGCAAAACAGACATTTCTGGTTCCCCTGTTCCTGCCTTCCCCCCCAACCGTGGCAGCTGAGCAGCTGGTCATGTACAATCAGCTCACAGTGCTCTCCAAGTCAGGGCTGATCAAGTTTTTCCTTGCCTTTACCTACACCACGTAGCACCCGTGAGCCAAAGCCCAACAAGAAAACATAATATACATCACAAACAACAATAACAGATAATTAATCTTTTAGGCATGATCAAACACTTAACACTCATATTAACCACATAACATGTACTCAGAGTCAAAGATGCAATTAAACATTAATAACAATCAAGCTACATGATTATCAGGGCCGACAACTTAGGTCGCACCCTCTGTTTACCCCCACTGACTCCGACCCGCTTAAACCGAGCTCAGTGCATAATAAGCTGTCCTCGGCTACCAGTGGCCGAGCCACGCCCTGTGCGCTAGTGTAACCTTGGCGCTCTTAGGCCGTTGGTTTACTGTTTACATGGCATAATACCATCCTTTCAAAGCATACATATTAGGGAACCCTTAGTCCCTTTAAAATTACACAACTGGGTGCAGTTTTCTTACCTTTAATTTCCACATTCACTGACTATGAGCGACGTCCCTCGAGCACGATCCGCTTCTCGAGCCCTAGCTTAACACCTAGTCATAACCAAGATAATGGATTCCATTAATACTTACGTCAAGGTTTCTGGGTACAATGCTAGCTTCTGGGACATCGAATTCCATCAAGCACGGTGGTTAAATCTATCCAGAGCACCCTAAGTTAGGTTCCCGCGCTTAAAATCCCCAAAAGATCAAAAATGCACCTAAGGGCTTCGGCCCCTGAAACCTAGCCGCGGCCCGCCCCTGAAACAGAAACCAAGCCCCTTCAGAAGACAGACACGCATCGCGACCCTACCCTGTGGTGCCGCGGCGCTCCCCTTCGACCGAGCCTCCCTGGCTCCTTTGCTTCGTAGGGCCACAGCGCTCTAGAACAGATCCGCGGCCCACCCCTTCGTGCCCAGAAAATCCACCATTTCTAATATCCTAACCTCATTCAAAACCACCCCAAAGCATCCTAATTCAAAACCCACCAATCATAAAACTTTTAACATGATTCTAACAGCATAATCCAATAGAAATCCAGCTTAAAAACCTACTAAAAATCCCATTTTGATTTTTGAAACCCAGCAGCTCAAAACACCAAAAACCAGTCATGCAAACTCAAATTTTAACCTCTAAATTACGAATTGGAGCTTACCTTCTTTGTTGAATCACTTCCTTAACAGGCTCCTGAGCTAGAATCCAAACTTCTCAGCTTTAATTCAATCCTTAATATCAAAACCAGAAACACTTTTAATACCCAGTCAAGACTTAAAGTGCTAATGTTCAAGAGTGAGATTCAATCCATACCTTGATCCTGGTTGAGTGTCCCTTAGTCAGAACTAGGCTAATCCTTCATAAATTCAGCTCAAACACAGAATTCCCAGTTGAGTTTTCCTTAGGTTTCTGTAGTTTCCTTAAGAGAGAAAAGAGTGAGAAGAGGAGAATAAAGAGATATGTTAAAGGGTCGGTTGTGCCTTTTGTTCTACTGCTTTCCGGTAACTTAGTCTAATCTTAGCCAGTTAAGTCAATCTCGAGGCTCGGGGTACCGGAAGCGTCCCCGAGGGCAAAACGGTAAAATTCCCCAATATTCCCGCCTAAGCTTCCTAACCTCAAATATATATCCATACATTTATTTCCATAACCTAATAGTCTAAATAACCACCTGATACCTGAAATACCCTTGACTTGTCCAAAGTCAAATATTAAGCCCTGTTGTGACTTCCCACTAACTGGCTCCCTAGGATCGCCTCAAGTCGCACGTTACTAATCTACCCACATAATAATGTGGTTCTCACATATATAACACTTAACCACACTTACATTCATATTATCATACAATCATTCAAGCATGTTTATCATATAATCATGCATTAAATCAATAAACTCACACATAAACCAATTATGCCTTCCTGGCACACTAATCAAGGCCCTTAAGCCATATTAGTGATTTTGGGTCGTTACAGGCAATAAAGTCCCAAACTCCATTGTATAATAATCACATGGCCTACACAACCTAACAATCACTCTGCTAGAAACAAATGAATGTGTAGCACTAGAATCAATCAATATAGTATATGGAGTGCCTGCACTAGAAAGTTAACCTATCACCACCGAGGGACTAGCCTTAACCTGTGCCTGAATCAAGGTAAACACTCTAGCTGGAGTCAAGTTGTCAGCCTTCCTTGGTTCTTCCTTCTTCAAATTCGAGCAGTCTTTCTTGTGATGCCCAATCACCCCACACTAGTAACACGCTTTTGCCCGACATTTGCCCAGATGGCGCTTCCTGCACCGAGTGCACTCTGAGTAACTTCTCCATGCCTCACTACTGCCCTAGACACCCTGACCCCTCCTATCAAGACCAGTAGTTGTCAAGGGTCTTCCTCTTTTGATCACTAGGGCCTCCGCCCCTACCAGATCCCACAAATGGAGGCACTGCCCTCTAAACATCCCATCGTGCAATGCTCTCCCTTCATATCTTGTTCTTTGCCTCCTCAGCAGTGATGTAATGCCCTGGATAACCAAGACCGTTACACTATGTGTTTATAAAGGTGCGAGACTTGCTAATCAAGTCATTTAATTTTAAAATGTGACATTAAACCATAATCGAACTAGGGTTAAAAGATTTGGTCATAAAAGATAAATTTCATTTAAATAAACGTTTGATGCACAGGATCCCAAAAACAAGGTTTAAAGAACATTTACAAAATTTCAAAGGTTATATACAATCATAAGTCACTCTAATGGCAAAATAGGTACTTTAGGTTCTCCTGTCCGTGTACCAACCCTCGGCCGTGGTGGCCGAACAGCCGACTATGTACATTCTACCCCTAGAACTCTCCAAATCAGGGGTGGTCCAGCTTACCCTTGCGTTTACCTGCACCACATAGCACCCGTGAGCTAAGGCCTAGCAAGAAAACCATAATACAAAGCATAACCAATAATAGTAACCAAATCATTCACAAAACATTAACCAGATATTCAGCAAATCATAGCGTTCACATAATCAGTGATATCAATCAATAATCTATCATCCTGGTAATCAACATGCCATAATCATCAGATTAACAATAGTAAACACATCATACATTACCCAAGGTCGACGCCCTTAGGCCGCATCCTCTATTTATCCCACTGACTCCGGCTCACTTAGGCCAAGCTCAGTGATTATATAGTTAACCTCTGCTACCAGTGGCCGAGCCGCGTTCTGTGCACAAATATCAATTCTGGCACTCTTAGGCCGTTTAATTTCATGCTCACATGGCATAACACAATCATACAGCATTACAAGTATAGGGAACCCTTAGTCCCAACATAGCCACACAAACGGGTGCAGTTTTCTTACCTTTAATTCAGAGCAGAGAAAGTGAACTGGTTCCGAGCATGATCCTTAGCCTCGAGCCTCGGCGATAAACCTAGTCACATGGGTCAATGATATCTATCAACTTCCAATCAGAAATAAAATACCTAGGGAACAAAACTAACCTCCGGAACCTCAATTTCTACTAAACCGGGTAGTAGAAATTATCCCAGGCACCTAGGTTTGATCCCCCAAGCCCTAACAATTCTTAAAACACTTCCAAGACCAAACTTCACAGGCGGGTCGCGACTTGGATCAGCAAGTCGCGACTTGCCCCAAGTCAGAGAGCGAGCTCTCAAGCAAAAGAGGAGGCGGGTCGCGACTTGGCCAAGCAAGTCACGGCGCACCCCCAAGTCAGAGAGCTCCCTAGGCCAGAAGGGCCACACGCGCTGCGGCAACCCCACCCTATGAACCTAGAGAGAACCTAGGTTTCCTCCTCCTTTTCACAGCCAAGAACACTCAAACTCAGCCCAGAATTCTCCCTCAAAACCTTCCCAATTTAATCACCAAACAAACCACGAACTTAGGAATTAATCACCTATTTTGATCCTCAAAACCTTCACCACAAAACTAAGATCATAATTGTGGATGCTCAATATTCCATGCCTGTAAAAGATCCAAGGCGCGTGCTAAGGTCCCATAAAGGCCTAAATACATGTCTGAGCCACGGGACGCTCGAGCCACCATCCTCTTGCAATGGCCTTGCATCACCTCATGGCGCATGTTCGTCTCGCGAGGCCCCCGCCTCGCATCACCTCTCGGTGCGCCCAGCGAGGCAGCTCGCGCGTCACAGCCGCACACACATCTCGCGAGGCCCCAGCCTCGCACCACCCCTCGGCGCCCCCAGCGCCCCACGTGGACAGCCTCGCGTGCGCACCTCGCCCACCGCCTCGCGCGCCACAGCATTTAGTAGGCAGCCTTGCAAGCCCCAGCGCCTCGCGCGCCACGACACTCAACAGATGGCCTCGCCTAGCCTAGCCTCGCCTCACGCGCCACGGCCCTCAGCAGGCTGTCTCGCGAGCCCCAGCGCCTCGCGCACCCTGGCTGCGCCACAAGTGCCTCACGGGAGAGCATCTCGCGCCCTTCACCTCGAGATGCATCTCCTATGGGGACCTGTGGAAACCCCCCCATCTAGAGGTGAAAGCCCAAGTATGATTCAGAAAGGTCATGTTAGTACAATCTTGTAGGGGTACGGCTTTTAAGACCCCGTACGCCTGACCATGGCACTCATGCAAGACAAGTAGTTGGAGCATTAGGAGAGAGGACCTGGCCTGCATGCTCCCAACCAGATGTCAGAGTCGACACCACTACCACCTGCGCCACTCCTCTGACAGTCGTACGGTCGAGTAGTGGAGGCATCCTCATGGTACCTGGCCATGTACTTGTACCAACAACACCACCTCTGAAACCACTATCCTGACAGTGTACTTATGTACCACCTGGTCCACTGGACCACAGTGTATCTAGGGCCATTAGAGCCCACTATATAATGAACCCCAATTCCACATGGGAGGGGGTTGGAAAAATTACTGTAGCAGTGCACCATAGTGAATGCAAATTGATTTCACCATTTTTCTTCTGCAATTGTTCTTGGAGTTTATACTTAGATTTCTAAAGCTTTTCTTTTGATAATCTTTACTTTGTAATTTTTCTAACTTAACTTAGTTGACGAGTTCTCACCGTCAAGAATAATCAAACTCAGCAGATATTATCCCCTCACAAGCTCAGCCAAATTCATCACTAACCCATACTCAAGAACTCAAAATTCAACCTAAACTATTCAGCCAACACAGAAATTTAAAGCAGTGTTCTTACCTCAATTGGAGACCCAACTTTCAGTAGAGACTTTCACACTATTCCAGCTCAATTCTCTAAATTTTCTTCTAAATTCCAACTCCAACTCCAGCTTAAATCTCCTTAACTTTCTATCTAAAACTCCAAGAATCAAGCCACTTTCAACAACCCAAGAATAAAACAACAAGGGGAAGAGAGAGGAGAAATTGTGAGGGTGAGAGAAGGGAAGTGACCTAAGAGTTTTTCCTTCTTTCTTTCCTTAGACTATTCTCCAATCTTCTCTGTTTTTGTCCTAATAAAAAAGACTAAGTATACCCTTAGTCTTAGGAAATGGCCATTTTACCCTCCTAAAATAAAACTAACCTTTAACTTAATATAGGGGTATAATTGTCTTTTGTTCCCAATTCCCACTAATTCCTCAAGTGTTCCTAATATTTACCACTTAAATCCCATCATCCAATTAATCACGAATTATTAACCCAATGTCTAATAATCTCCAATATATTTTCTAAGTTCCAAAGAATACCCCCAGGCTCCACCGAGCTGGGTATAAATCCCCGTCGTGACTATTTCGCCAAACCGCTCACTAGGACTGTCTCGAGCCATATGCTGCAAATATATCCACATAATAATGTGGTCTCAACAATTTACCACAAATAATCACATTTATGCCCACAACGGGGCAAAAATTACAAATATGCCCCTATAAGCTAAACAGGGCCCACATGCATATTAATACTCATAAACATGCATTTCATAAATTCATATAATCATATAAGCATGCTTATCACATAATCATGCATTTAATCGTTTAAATCACACATAAACCAATTATGCCCTCCCAGCACGCTAATCAAGGCCCTTAAGCCTTATTTGTGATTTTGGGTTGTTACGTGTGAGGTACTGGTGCAATCCGCACATCCCAGGCTATCACAGCATTTAGCTCTCGAACAAACCTATCTTACCTAGCTGCATTTGTAGGCACTAGATCAAGTGTGAACTTTGCCAGCCTATCAAATTTCAGGGCATACTCAGTAACTGTCATGCTGCCTTGTACCAAACCGGTAAACTCGCTCACCTTCGTTGCCCTAATGACATTACTGTAGTGCTTCTGGTTGTACAAATCTCTAAACTCATCCCAACTCATGGTAGAAATGTCTCGAGTCTAGGATGCCACCTCCCACCATATACGGGCATCATCTTGGAACATAAAGGTGGCACAAGCCATTCCATCATTACCTACCACCCTCATAAAATCCAGGATGGAGGTAGTCTGGCCCATCCACTGTTCAGCCTTAAGTGGATCTGGTCCGCCTTCAAAGATTGGAGGATGTTGTTTCTTGAATCTCTTGTACAGTGGCTTCCACCTGTTCTCAATCCCAGGTTGTTGAACGGCTAGTGCCACGACATGTGGCAAGTCAGGTGTAGCGTTCCCTGGCAGAACCTGCTGTCTCAGTAAGCAAATCTCTTCCTCTTGACTTTGAAGTCTAGCTTGAATATCAGGAAGCATCTGCAGCCAGTTCTTAGGGACTGGTGGAGGGTTTTGACCCTGGTTATCATCTCTTGCCTCAATCTCAGCGTCGACTACCAAGTTGTAACGCCCTGGATAGAAAAGACCATTACACTGTGTATTTTAAATAGTGCTAGACTTGCTAATCAAGTCATTTGGATATAAACGTGTAACTAAGGACAATTAGTGGATTAGGGTTAAAATATTTTGATCGTAAAAATAGTTGTTTTCATTAAAAAGTATGAGTATGTACATGGGATCCCAAAAATAGGTGTTTACAAGGCATTTACAACTCTCAAAAAAATAATTATAGTGTAAGCCGACCTAAGCGGCAAAATGATGTTTGGCTCTAGTCCTTGTTGATCCCTTGGTCGTGGCAGTCGAGCAGCTATAAATGTACATGCCGCCCCTAAAGCTCTCCAACTCACAGATGGTCCAGCTTCCCCTTTCCCTTACCTGCACCACATAGCACCAGTGGGCCAAGACTCAGCAAGAAAACTTAAATCGAGAAATTCAATAAGTAACGTTCTTTCCCCCTAAGCCTTTGAGTTCATGCAGGTCGCGACGCTCCAAGAATAGTGTCGCGGCGCGACCCCGCGAACTCAGAGATTTCAACGTTCTTTCTACGTTTTCCCCAATCCAAACCCATCAGAATTCACCCTACACATAACAAAACCCGAAAATTGAGTTTAGAACTCACACCAGCACATCATAGGTATCACAATTACCCCAGAAACCAACCACAATCTTACCCCAACTCAACACCCAAAGCTAGCACCAAAACCTCAGTCCAAACCTAAACTAATCAGAGAATTCACAGAAAAATCATGTTGTAAAGCTTACCTCAGTAGTGATTTCGATCCCAAACTATCTCTTGATCCCAATCCCAGCTTCAATCCTTCAATTCACCTTCAAAAAAAAAAAAAAATTTAAATCTACCCTTTCCCTTCAATTTTCCAAAGCCCCAACCAAAGCTATGAGAGAGAGTGAGAGAGAGAACTAACGAGAGAGAGAGAGAGAGAGAGTAGCTGAGTGTGTTTTGTTTCCTTCAATCTTCCTTCAACAGAGTCCTAGTGACTATGTCTATCCCTTTAACACCAAAAAGACTAAAGTGACTGTAATGACCCGGCTTAAAAGCCATTAATTTACTAAATACTCCATATTTTATTAAATTAATGTTTACATGAATCTCTTAAAAAAACAAAACTTTTATTGAAATAAAAATGAATTAACACCTTTTACAAAACATGCAACTCAAGATCTCGATATTTAAAATAAATCATGTTTCGCATGTACGACGTAAGTACAAATACACGTTTAAGACACAACATAAACCAAAGGTTAAAAAAAATTATAACAATAATACATAAGTAACAACCCCTTGACCCGTAGGGCAACCAATCACGACATGCACACAACAGACCGAGCCTGCTCCAACACATCGCCTCATCTACTATGCTTTTGCCCTTACCTGCAACAAAAAGTACCTGTGAGCTAACGCCCAGCAAGAAGAGCTATATAGGTCACAACCCCAAAGCTCAAACATAAAACATAAACATAAAATATAAAACATAAATTCAAACTATCACAACCTAATTCATATACTACTCATAATCTATACCTTAACATATATAGAGTTCAATAATAATTCATATCGTATCACATCATTCTCATAGCATAACTTAACATACCATGGCATACCATAATGTATCATACTCATACAGTAACACAACATCTCATCATACAATCGTAACACGTATTATCGATGTCTTAGACCAGTGCTAACCTGATTAAGTGTGCAACTAAGCATGAGAAACATAAGCATGCATTTTATCATAATGTACAAATGCATTTTCATCACGTAAGCATGTCATGCAAGTATACAGCAAAAAAACAACGTAAGCAAGTGTTGACAGTTTATAGTAGCGAGTGGCATCCCACCCTAACCCTCCACGGCCTCAGACACTTACCTGTTCCGATAACTACCATGCCCAACATCTTACCAAACACCAAACAATGTCATAACATAAACATAGGTTATAACAACTCTGCTCAAGTGTATTCACACCCATATCAATGTAAGCATGCAACAACGTACATAAACATGAAATATTCATAAACTCATAACATACATAACAAAATCATAATCATAACCATAACATACATAAACTCAATTAGATCACATATACATAAATTTGTGCCTTCAAATGCACACCCTATGTTATAGTGACCACTCTTCTCACCTCAGGTCCAACAACGCTCCAAAACACATTCCTTGTTCCATTCAAGTATCCTTTAGCAAGTCCTAAGCCAAAAAACATACAAGCTTGAACTTAGAGATCATACTTCATATTAGACTTATGCAATCTCTCTTAGACTTTCTAGGACTCCTAACAGCCTTAAAATGTCCTTAAGAAAGTCCTAAAATCCCCAAAAAAAAACCCTCAAACTATACCATCAAAGCCCCAACCAAGACCATAAAAATGAGGAAAAAAACATGTGTTTATGGGCATGTAGAGTGGTCGCTCTACCCCTTGGGCGCGGTTGCGCCCGACGGAGAACCCAGATCGCGACTGTTCTTCAAACAACCATAACTCTCTCAATTTAAATCTGATTTGAATGATTATTTTTGCGTTTTTCTCATCTTGAATCCCTTTATATAATCATACAATTATTAGACATAAATTATATACCAAAAATTCTCGAGAATCCCCTAACTCAATAACTCTAACAATTCTTATGCAACAAAACTCATTCTTCCTAAGTTATGAACATATATCCCAAAATCAGTCCTTATTTCATCATAAATTCTTACATAGCATGTTTATAACATTGAAACATATTTATAAAATACCCTAACATGAAATTCTAAGAAATAATTCATATCATCTACCCTTAAATTCCATGAACAATCATAAACATGACCTAGATTGTAAAGAGTAATAAGATCTTACCTTCAAGTTTATTCATAGTTCTCCAACCTTCTAGACCTCAACCTAACTTAATCCTAATTTTATTTTAGTTTGTAAATGTTAACCCTAAAACAAAAAGACAAATTTTCCCCTAATTCTAACCCTATCATAATTAGGATCAAGCCTTTTTTGTAATTTGCCCTTAAACTAATAGTTTGACTTATGAAAATTAAAATCTCTTCCACAAGATTCATAATTATACTTTAACCCCTAATTTCCAATATCTTTGGCACTTAAGCCCTTGATACTTGATGGAACCGTATTTTGCTGTTGTCATATACTTATATCATAATCATGAAATAAATCACATACTTTCATGAAAATAAAATAAAATAAAAAATAAATATGCATTAACATAAATGACCAAATTTCCATCATTGGCCAACATTACCACAATACCCATAAAATGCAAAGGCGGATATTACAGTTCCACTATAACAAAACATTACTCCTTGCCCCAAGAGTGAAAACGTCATTTGCCACATTTCCTACTAATCCTCAAGTAGCCCTATGAATTCCCAATTAATCCCGACATACCCAAATAGTCATCAAATAACTACCTATTACCTGGTAAATCCCGACTACGCACTAAGTTTCCAAAAATACCCGTAGGCTCACCCCGAGCCAGGTATTTAACCCCGTTGTGACTTTTCTGCTTACCCACTCACTAGGATCGCCTTGAATCGAGTATGGCGAATATATCCACATAATAATGTGGTCTCAATCACATAACACATATAATTACATTTATACCCTCAACGAGTCAAAATTACAAATATGTCCTTATTAACAAGAATGGGCCCACATGCATATTTAATACACCTAAACATGCATATTTATATATATTGTAATGCCTTGGATAACCAAGACCGTTACACTGTGTATCTTAAAATAGTGCAAGACTTGCTAATCAAGTCGTTTGAACAATAATGTATTTCTAAAGTCAATTATTAGGTTAGGGTTAAAAAATTTTGATTGTAAACAGATTAATTTTCATTAAAACAGATGTTTGGTACATGGGATCCCAAAAACAGGGTTTAAGTGACAATTTACAATCCTCAAAAGTTTAACACAAACAACAGCCACTCTAATGGTAAAATACAAGTTTTAAGCCTCTGTCCCTGTACTTTCCCTCGGCCATGGCAGTCGGCAACTGACTATGTACACTCCGCCCCCAGAGCTCTCCAACTCATGGTTGGTCCAGCTTTTCTTTGCCTTTACCTGCACCACGTAGCATCCTTGAGCCAAAGCCCAGCAAGAAAACCATAAATTGCAAACACATAAACAGTAGTAGCATTCAATCAATCTTGAGACAATCATTCAGAAACCCAACAGATTATAAGCATCAAGCTAGTAATAGTAAACATGTACTTTTAAAAACATGTTTTAACCAGTAATACAAATGCTTAGGGTCGGCTCCCTTAGGTCGAGCCCTCAATTTACTAAGCTGACCCCGGCTCGCTTAGGCTGAGTCTATTGTTTATTTAGCTGACCCCAACTCACAGTGGCCAAGTCGCGTCCAATGCGCTAATCATCAGCCCCGGGTCCCTTAGGCGTACTTTAATATTTCACATAATAATAATACAGTTACATAACACATATATCCGGATACAAGGAACCTTAGTCCCAAACACAACCACAAGGGTGTAATTTTCTTACCTCGAATCCCGAGCGAAGAATACGGAATGATCCCAAGCACGATCCTCAGTCCTAAGCCTTGGAGATAATCCTAGTCACAGTGTCAATGGGTAACCATCAATTTCTAATCCAAATAAATACTTAGGGAACAAATATTAGTCTCTGGGACCTCGATTTCTACTAAACCAGGTAGTAGAAATCGTCCCGAGCGCTTAGGTTTGAATTCCCGAGCCTCCCCGAGCCTTAAACCCCATTTTCCCTTAATTCCCCATTTAGGTTTGCGACTTGCCCTTGAGGGTTGTGACCCTCCCCTTGGACAGAGGCTCAATCCTCCTTGATGGGGGACATGGGCCGCGACCTACCCTCCTCCGAGTTGCGGCGCGCCTAACGAACAGAGGCCCTAATGGACCCAAAACGGGTATGTTTTAAAAATTTATACTCGCAAGCGCACGAATCGTATATGGAATATAGTGTTTTTGTAAGCACGAGATCGAACCCAAAGGAGTTGTCTAAAATCAAAAAGAAAACTATTTTAAACCAAAATTAATAAATTCTAACCTAGCTCCAAAGATTGATGAGTTTTAATGTTATGAACATAAAATAAAAGATTGAAAATAAAGCTATTTAAGGTAATAAAAATAAACCAATAATGATTTGAAAATAAGTGTTAAAAGAAACATTATTAAGATACTAGAATCCACAAAATGTAAGTTTAATAATATTTATTAGTATATTGATTCCCAAGTTTTAGTGATAGTTAAAATAGGTTAAACTATCATTTTCCAAATAGATTTATAATTTTAAGCACAAATTACTTCTAGAAAGATAGGATTTTTCTTCACTTTTCAAAAATTATAATTTCAAAGTATTTAATGTGAATCAACCTAATGAAACAACAAAAAATCATATAACATTATTTATAAGGCAAAACATAATATTTTTGTTCTAAGCATGGATGTGTACAATTTAATGACACATCTTACACAAAGAATATTATGTTTTTGCAAAATGAAGAACAAAGTGCATATTATCTAACAATCCAAAATATGAGATATTAAAGATGAAAGACATATATGAAGAAGAAAAATTCATAAACTTTGTTGCATTACAAGAGAAATCAACATACAACATAAATATTATCTAGTTAAAAGTTTCTTCATCATGATCTTAATAATCTTATGAAAAAGATTAGAAGCACATAACTAGAATAGAAATTACAAAATAAACAAAATACATACTTGAAAATGCTCTTGAAAAACCCCCAAAATGGAAGAGAATGGTAGAGAGAAAATGGGAGAAAAGAAGATGGTAACCTAAAATTAAGCACCCTAAAATGGTCTTGAAATTCCATGTTTATAGCCAAAATGAGATTTATTAAAATAATCAAATTAATTTAATTAAATTGATTAAATAAAATAAATATGGCATGTAGAGGTAAATTACAGGGTGTAATGATGATTTTTGTGGTGAAAATGTGTAGAAAAAAATGGGTAAAAAATTGGCATTTTGGACATAGGGGACAAAAGTACAATTTTTGGGCTCAAGGAAAGGTGGCTGTTGGGGCTGGCTGTTGGGGTGCCAGGTGGGCTGGTGTTGGGCCTGATGGATTGGGCCGGGTGAAGTGGGGAGCAGCTGCTTGTGGCTGGCGGCTGGAAGCAAAATGGTGGAGTGCATTTGGTGAACGTGACTTATGGCTAGTTGCTGAACGTGGGATTGGGCCATGGAGCTCCTTTGGTATTTCAATAATTCCATTTTCTTCCTTTCTTTCCCTTGAAAATGCCACTTTTCTCTTCATTTTTCTTGTTTCTCTTGTATTTCCTCTTCTTTCCAAATAAACAAAATGCAACCTTGTTTTCTACAAAATAATCATAAACTAAATTAAAATTAAATATTTTCATTAATAAAATATACCATATAACTTCCATGAAAATATTAATTAAAATTTAATTTACATAACATTTAATTTCAATAAAATCATATTCAAACTAACAATACTAATTTTAAATAATTAAATTACAACATAAAACAATAAAATATCTATAAAAACATATAAAAATCTAGAAAACTACAATAAGACTAATAAATTAAAAATTACTTAAAAACTCAAAGAGTAAGCAACAATTAGCATAAAAAATGTAATAAAATAACTCAATTTTGTAGAGTTATCACACCCCCAAACTTAAAGTTTTGCTAGTCCTCAAACAAAAGAAATTTTACAACACACATTTTTTTTTATTGGTGATATAAAAAGGATTTTCTCAAAAATTGCACAATGAAAATAATTCTAAAAAATTATTATGAATAAAAGTTAAGCTTATGTAATTAATTAAATTGTCAATTTCGCTTTCAATAAGAGGTTTTCATTAAAATTATTTTTCACTTAAACTTATAGGAAATAAGAGTGCTCTTGTGTATGAAAAATATAATTTTTGTTATAAGCAAAATTGACACAATAATTAAATACAAAGCTTAAAAAATATTCATATTGTTAAGAGAATTAAACTCAAACTCAATCAAGATTTCTATCATTGAAAATGAAAAATATCACCAAAAAAAAAAAATTTGAATTTTATTTTTTTGGAATTTTATTTTTTTGAAATTTTTTAAGAAGACAACAATATATATATATATATTTACAAAACAACACAAAAATTAATAAAGTTTTTTTTCAACAAACATAAATAAAAACAAAAATTAACACAAAACATAAACACAATAAATCATACTCTCCTTAATGATAATAACCATATAAATTCGATACCTCCAAACTTAATTTAAGTATTGTCCTCAATGTGTCAAAATATAAATATAAATTAAAATTGACAATAGTTTAGAATGGTCGTACCTCGATATGGTGCATCGCTATGAGAGTAAAAGATACAACAAACAAAAATGAAATCACACATAAAACAAACAAAACAAATAAAACACAAGTAATCAAGATCAAATAGGAATCAAAGAGCATGGTAAACAGGGTCCTCAAGGAGGATCTCATCCACTTCATCAATTTTTAATTCTAAAAATTGTTTTAATTTTTGTCCATTAACTTTAAATATATCACCATTTGTAGGATTTTCAATTTCAATAGCTCCATGTGGAAAAACAATACGAACAATGTAAGGACCGAACCACCTAGAGCGTAACTTTCCCGGGAATAAATGCAAACGAGAGTTGTATAAAAAGGACTTTCTGACCTGGAGAAAAATCTTTTCTCAAAATATTTTTGTCATGGTAAAATTTCATACGATCCTTATATTTTTTTGAATAGTCATATGCATCATTCCTAATTTCGTCTAGCTCATTCAATTGAAGTTTTCTTTTCTCACCTGCTTTGTCTAAAGAAAATTTTAACTGCTTAATTGCCCAAAAGGCTCTATGTTCTAACTCAACAGGTAAATGGCACGCCTTCCCATATACAAGTCTGTAGGGTGACATGCCAATGGGTGTTTTGTATGCGATACGATATGCCCATAATGCATCAGTGAGTCTTAAGGACCAATCTTTCCTAGTTGGATTCACAGTTTTTTCTAAAATGTGCTTAACTTCCCTATTAGACACTTCAACTTGACCACTAGTTTGTGGGTGATATGGTGTTGAGACTTTATGTGTAATGCCATATTGTTTCATCAAATGTTCAAATGACTTATTACAAAAGTGTGTACTGTTATCACTAATGATAGCAAGTGGTGAACCAAAATGGGAAAATATATTTTCTTTCAAAAACCGAAGCACAACTTTGTGGTCATTAGTGTGGCATGCAATAGCTTCAACCCATTTAGACACATAATCAACTCCAACAAGAATATAAAGATTACCAAAAGAGTTAGGAAATTGTCCCATAAAATCAATGCCCCAAACATCAAATATGTCAATAATAAGAATAGGATTTAAAGGCATCATATTTCTTTTAGTTAAACTTCCTAACTTTTGGCAACGTTCACAAGCTTTACAATAAACATATGTATCATGAAAGATAGTCGGCCAATAAAAACCACATTGTACAACTTTAGCAGATGTTTTCTTACCACTAAAATGTCCTCCACATCCATGATCGTGACAAAAATATATGATTTTAGATTGGTCACAATTTGGAATGCTTCTTCTAATTATTTGATCAGGGCAGTATTTAAACAAGGATCATCCCAAATAAAAAATTTCACCTCAGAATAAAATTTAGATTTATCATGCTTAGACCAATGAGATGGTATTTCTTTAGTGACCAAATAATTAACAATATCAGCATACTAAGGCAAGGAAGAAACATGCATCAATTGTTCATCAAGAAAAGTTTCAGTGATAGGAGTGGAATCATGTATAGTTTCAACAACTAGTCTAGATAAATGATCAGCAACAACATTTTCAGATCCTTTTTTATCACATATTTCTAAGTCGAATTCTTGTAAAAGTAGGATCCAACGGATCAAACGAGACTTAGCATCTTTTTTCGATAAGAGATATTTTAATACAGCATGATCAGAATATACAATAATTTTAGATCCTAACAGATAAGACCTAAATTTCTCCAATGCAAAAACAACAGCAAGCAATTCTTTCTCGGTTGTGGAATAATTTAATTGAGCATCATTTAAAGTTTTGCTAGCATAGTAAATTACATGAGGTATTTTTTCAAGTATTTGTCCTAAGATAGCACCTATAGCATAATCAGAAGCATCACACATTATTTCAAAGGGTATTTTCCAATCAGGAGGTCGAATAATGGGTGCAGTAGTCAACAAATTTTTAAATTTTTCAAAGGCAACATGGCAATTATTATCAAAGACGAAAGCATTTTCTTTTCCAAGTAAATGGCATAAAGGCTGAGAAATTTTGCTAAAGTCTTTTATAAATCGTCTATAGAAACCGGCATGGCCTAGGAATGATCTAATTTCTTTCACAGTTTTAGGTGGGGGAAGTTTTGAAATAAGATCAACTTTTGCTTTATCAACTTCTATTCCCTCAGATGAGATTACATGACCTAAAACAATTCCTTTTTTAACCATAAAATGACATTTTTCCCAGTTAAGCACAAGGTTTTTCTCTTTGCAACGAATCAAAACAAGTGAAAGATGGTGCAAACATTCATCAAAGGAGGAACCAAACATAGAAAAATCATCCATAAACACTTCAAGAAATCTTTCAACCATGTTAGAAAAAATTGAAATCATACACCTTTGAAAAGTCGCAGGTGCGTTGCATAATCCAAAAGGCATGCGACGATAGGCAAAAGTCCCGAAAGGGCATGCAAATGTAGTCTTTTCTTGATCTTCTGGGGCAATAGGGATTTGGTTATATCCCGAATACCCATCAAGAAAGCAATAATATGTGTGGCCAACTAAACGTTGAAGCATTTGATCAATAAAGGGTAATGGAAAATGGTCTTTTCTAGTAACATTATTCAACTTTCTATAGTTTATGCACACTCTACACCCCGTTTGTACTCTAGTAGAGATTAAATCTTTTTTTTTTTTTCAACAACTGTGATCCCAGACTTCTTAGGTACAACTTGAACTGGACTAACCCATTGACTATCATAAATAGGGTAAATGATACCTACGTCTAATAATTTTATGACCTCTTCTCTAACCACTTCTTTCATATTTGGATTTAACCTTCTTTAAAATTCCCGAGAGGTTTTAGCATTCTCTTCTAGATGGATTCCATGCATACATATGGATGGGCCAATTCCTTTAATGTCTCCAATGGTCCAACCTATGGCTTCTTTATGTTTTCTAAGGACATCTAACAATTTATCTTCTTGCTCTTTATCTAAGGTGGATGCTATGATAACAGGCAAGGTTTCAGACTCTCCTAGAAAAGCATATTTTAAATTTTCTGGCAAAGGTTTAAGGTCTAACTTTGGAGACTCGAAAATTAATTGAACATGATCTAAGGGTGAAAAAGGTTCAACTTTGGTTTCATTTAAGGGTATAGGCTCTAGCAAAGAATTCACATCATCATTAGAGTCATCAACATGCAAGTTCATACCAAAGTATTTTTCACAAAAGTCAAGTAAGTCATTTCCATCATCTTCACAAATACTATCTATCATGTTAACTTCATGCACTTCCTCACACTCAACAGATTTAACAACATTAAATACATTCAATTCAATAGTCATATTTCCAAAAGATAATTTCAAAACACTATTACGATAATTTATGATTGCATTAGATGTAGCTAAGAATGGCCTACCTAAAATGATAGGAATTTGAGCATGCACATTTTCCACAGGTTGAGTATCAAGAACAATGAAGTTAGCAGGAAAATAAAATTTATCAATTTTTATCAAAACATCCTCTATAATGCCTCTAGGAATTTTCACAGAACGATCGGCTAATTGAAGAATTATAGAGGTAGGTTTTAGTTCACCAAGACCAAGTTTCTTATAAACAGAATAAGGCAATAAATTCACACTAGCACCCAAATCAAGTAAAGCTTTGTTAATAAAATGATCACCAATAATGCATGAAATTTTGGGACACCCAGGATCTTTATATTTAACAAGACTCTTATATTGAATAATGGAACTAGCTTGTTCAGTTAAAAATGTCTTTTTAGGAACATTAGTGTTTCTTTTAACAGTACAAAGATCCTTTAAAAATTTAGAGTAGGCAGGAATTTGTTTAATGGCATCTAAGAAAGGGATATTGATACTAACTTGTTCAAAAACTTCTAAGATGTCATTATACTGGCCGCCTTTTTTAGTTGGAAGTAATCTTTGTGGGAATGGGGCTTTTGGAATGAAAGGATGGATTGGAGTTTCCTTGTTTGAAGAGTCATTGGCATTAGAACTAGAAGGCTGACTCTTTTCTTTTTCTTTTTCTTTTTCTTTTTCTTTTTCAACCCCGGGTATGTAATCGGGTTTGACAATGTTCTTTCCAGACCTAAGAGTTGAAATTGATTTGATTTCTCCATTATGACTAGACTTTCCTATCTCATATTGACCTTTTGGATTAAGGATAGGTTGACTAGGGAATGTTCCTTTTTCTCTATCAGCTAAAGCAGTGGCGAGTTGTCCTACTTATGTCTCGAGTTTGGAAATTGATTGAGACTGATTTTGTAGGATTTGTTGAGTGGATTGCATAAATTGTTGTAAAGTATCTTCTAAGGAAGGTTTCCTTTGAGGATATGGTTGATTTTGTGGGGCATGAGTTTGGTTTTGCGTGTTGTATTAGTGCCCTTGATTTATTTGAGGTTGGTTTTGTCTCCATGAAAAGTTCGGATGGTTTCTCCAATTTGGATTGTAGGTGGATGAAAATGGGCTATCATTTGGTTTCCCATAAGAATGAAGAGCATTGGCCTCCTCAGAAAATGCTTCTTGGTAGGAAGGACATGATTGGGCATTATGGCAAGGACTACAACATATAGAACAAACATCTTTTCTTGGTTATATTGGAGAATTTATAGTTTGGCTTATGGCTAATGCTTCTACTTTTCTTGCTAATTTGTCTAAGGATGTTCTTAAGTCTAATTCATCTTTTACTTCATACCTTCCTCCTCTTTTTGGTGAATTAGTTGACCTAGACCTAGGATCAAAATAATTCCATTGTTGTGAATTGACAGACAAATCTTCAAAGGCGTCCCAAGCCTCTTGTCCTTGAAATTTTAAAAAATTTCCGGTATGCATAGATTGAATCATTTGACGATTGGAGGGAGTCAAACCATCATAAAAATATTTTACAAGTCTCCATTTTTCAAAATTGTAACGCCCTATTACCTTAGAGTCGTTACTAAGTGAGGTTAAAATGTGCAATCAACTCGCTAAACGAGGTTTTTAAAACAAAAGTGTGATTAAGTGAAAGTTTAGGCTGTAATCTTTAAAAAGTACTCTATTTCATTAAAAGTTTAAGAGTTTAACATTCGGGATCCCATAATTCAATTTATAAAATATTTACAACTCAAAACAGGTTTATAAGTAATTAACCATCAAACTAGGGTTTGTACAGCTATTTCTCAAAAATATTCCCAACCAAAGCAGTCGGGCAGGCCGAACATGTACGCGCCGCCCCCATGCTCTCCGTACTCATGGCTGGTTGACTTTCTCTTTGCCCTTACTTGCAACACAGAGCACCCGTGAGCCGAAGCCCAGCAAGAAAACTCAACCGGTACATAACACATGCATAAATATACAATCATTACAGCAAATATCTCAAATCTAGTCAGACAGTCCATATAATCTAACACATACACGGCCATGTCGTCCCAGAAGCATTACCAAAGCCTGGGATCTCGGTCTACACCGTAAGGATATCCCATGTATCTATTGGGGTCTCACCCTAGCCATGAGCACTCCATGTGCTAAGTGGTGTTCCCGGCCCCACTGCCGTTCTCGGCCTTCGCCGTTCTCGGCCCTTCGCCGTTCCCAGCCCTTCGTCGTTCATTCTTCTTTTACCACATTTAGCATTCCCAAATAACAATCAAATATACAATAATCATTCATATTAAGCTATAACCTAGCTATGATACAATTTAGGGTCGCGCCCTGCAACAATTCTATGGGCCCAAGCCCTGCTCTACGGGTGCTACAGTTTTCTTACCTGTATCCCGAGCTTTCCAATGCACCACGGTCACAAGCACGGTCCTCTAGCACGAGCCTCTCCAAAATCCTAGTCACAACACATGTAAAACACTCTTTAATACTAACCAACCCAAAACCACTTCGCGGGACCAATCTCACACTCTCGGAATCCCCAAATTCCTAAAACCATACATTGAAAACATCCCCCGAACCCCCGGAGCAAAAAGCTCAAAATTGCAAAATCCTATGTTCTGAAAATAGCCTAGCGCCGCGGCGGCGCTACCCTAGAGGACCGCGGTGCCCAGCAAGTCAGAGAGCTTCCCCTGCCCAGAATCAACCTCCCGCAGCGGCGCCCAAGAACAGGGCCGCAGCGCTCCTTCGCGAACCCAGAAATCTGGGTTTTTCCCCTGCATTTCCCCGAGCCAAAACCACTCCAAATCATCCCAAACTCGTACCTAAGCCCCAAAACCAATTCAAAACCCCAAATAGACCATTAAACAAACTATAAACCTCAACAGCAAGCTCAATTACTCACTTACACTCAAAATCCACACTTGAGTTAAAGATTTCAGAAATTCACACCATAACTCCTAAGACCTAAACTAAAGCTTGAAAAGTATAAACCATGCCTCTAACAACTCAAACCAAACCAGATACAAAACTCAAACATGATAAACTCTTACCTCAGTCAAGAACCCAGCTTGAATTCCCCTCAACTCTAGCTTCAAGTCACTTTCCTTTTGATTATCCCAACTCTGAATTCCATACAAAACCAGCCACCATCCTGTTTCAATTTCATGCTTATTCTCTAAAAACCAGACTTGAAACTTAAACAAAATAGGGACAAATCCTTACCTTTGAATAATCTTGGCTTGTGCTCAACCTAGTTGCCTTGAACCACCAAAAACTCTCCTCCTAGGTCTCCCAACTTCAGCCTTCCTCTTCTTCTCTTTTCTTCTGAATTTTCCTCAAATTTCAGCATAAACCCAATTGCCCAAGTAAAAATAACGTAAATGATCTTTCCCTCAGCTGAAGCTATCTAAACCTCTGCCAAAAGACCATCTTACCCCTCCATTAAAATCCCTTCCTAACTAAACCTCAAGGGCACTCTTGTCCTTTCACTTACATTGCAATTCTACCATTTCTCCATCTGAATTTGTTACTCTCAGCAGTTACTGACGGTTACACAAGTTACCAGTTTACCAGTTACCATTAACTCACAAGTATTAAACTTACAAAATCCCCAAAAACACCCCTGGGCTCCTCCCGAGCCGGGTATAAAATCCTGTTGTGACTTTTGGGTTATCTAGCTCTCTAGGACCGTCTCGGCACGTGCATGATATTAATATCACCACATCCACATGGTACAATTCACATAATATAATTATCACATTTATGCCCTCAACAGGCTAAAATTACCAATTTACCCCTATCATGCAAACGGGGCCCACATGCATATTTATACCACCTAAACATGCATTCTAATCACATATTCATTTAGATTCATATATTATCATATTAATTCACTTATTACCCTCCAGATACGCTAATCAAGGTCCTAAACCTCATTAGCAACTTAGGGTGTTACAAAAACCATTATGAGGACATTTTAATAATAAATCTTTAAATCTTTCCCAACATTCATAAAACTCTTCATTATCTTTCTTAAAAAACTCGAAGATTCTCTCCTTAGACTATCAGTTTTAGACAGGAAAAAATTTCAGCAAGAATTTATTATAAAGTTGATCCCATGTAGTTATAGACCATGTTGGAAGGGAATATAACCAAGCTTTTGATTTGTCTTTTAATGAAAAAGGGAATAATCTTAGTTTGACCGACTCATCAGAAAAAATTTGACATTTAAATGTTGAGCAAATTTCTAAGAAATCTTTTACATGCATGTAAGGATCTACTCTATCCAACCCATAAAAAGATGGCAACAATTGAATGATTGCTGCTTTAAGCTCAAAATGAGTAGCAGAAGTTGTAGGAAAAACAATGCATGAAAGAGCATTAGATGAAATAGGTGCAAAATATTCAAGCAAAGTTTTTTCAGGCACAACATTTTCATCAACAGGATTAGCAATTGGTTCCATGATGCTCAAATTCTTACTAACACTTTCAATTTCAAACAAAGACGTCTTTTTACTAATCGATTTTTAGAGTTACGTTCCCAATGATGCATACAATTTTCACAAACAAGGCAACAAAGATAATCTCAAACAAGCAATTTTATGATGTGGAAGATCAGTTAAAACCGCAACCACAGAGCATACTTAAAAAAAATTAGAGATTTCACAACAATATAATTTTTATGGTTTAGTTGTCCTCGGGCCTATTTGATTCCATTTACTCGCGCACTACTAACAACTCCCCGAGGTTAATTAGTAGAGGCGAATTGGGAATTTTGTTCAAATTTCCTTTAAGCAAAAATTGCTTATGGTGAAATGACAAGATTTAGGTTTCTTTTTTTTCAAGTATTTTTCACAATATTACACTAAAATATTATAAAAGACAAAGAAAAATAAGGCAAAAATTAAATAAGACTAAAATTTAGACAAGAGTAGGGAGGCATAGCATGCCATCAACTATAACAAAATTAAGGTAAAAATTAGGAGGCACAAGTGTCATCAACTAAAACATAAAATAAAAGACTAGGAGGCAAAATTGGCATCAACTAGTAACTTGCAATAATTAAATAAAATAAAAACTACAACAGGATAAATAAAGAAAATTACAACAAAGGTTAGGAGGCACAAGTGTCGTCAACTAACAAAGATATAAAAGAAATAAAATTATAACAAATTAGGAGGCACAAGTGCCATCGACTATAAAAATTAAAAAGATAGATAGGAGACACAAGTGCCGTCAACTAAAAAAATAATAAATATAAATATATAAATAAGTTTTTTTTATGGATGGTAGAACTATCCCAAATTTTCTTTTTATCTTTTTTTTTTATAGATATATATTTTTTATTTGTATATATAGTTTTTTTTTCTTTTTTTTATAAGTGCAAAAATTAAAATAACTAGTAGAAGAATTTACTAACCTTGAGATAATTTTCATTTCCTTTCTTGCAACTCCCCGGCAACGGCGCCAAAAACTTGATGGACCCAAAACGGGTATGTTTTAAAAATTTATACTTGCAAGTGCACGAATCGTATATAGAATATAGTGTTCGTGTAAGCACGAGATCGAACCCAAAGGAGTTGTCTAAAATCAAAAAGAAAACTATTTTAAACCAAAATTAATAAATTCTAACCTAGCTCCAAAGATTGATGAGTTTTAATGTTATGAACATAAAATAAAAGATTGAAAATAAAGCTATTTAAGGTAATAAAAATAAGCCAATAATGATTTGAAAATAAGTGTTAAAAGAAACATTATTAAGATACTAGAATCCACAAAATGTAAGTTTAATAATATTTATTAGTATATTGATTCCCAAGTTTTAGTGATAGTTAAAATAGGTTAAACTATCATTTTACAAATAGATTTATAATTTTAAGCACAAATTACTTCTAGAAAGATAGGATTTTTCTTCACTTTTCAAAAATTATAATTTCAAAGTATTTAATGTGAATCAACCTAATGAAACAATAAAAAATCAGGTAACATTATTTATAAGGCAAAACATAATATTTTTGTTCTAAGCATGGATGTGTACAATTTAATGACACATCTTACACAAAGAATATTATGTTTTTGCAAAATGAAGAACAAAGTGCATATTATCTAACAATCCAAAATATGAGATATTAAAGATGAAAGACATATATGAAGAAGAAAAATTCATAAACTTTGTTGCATTACAAGGGAAATCAACATACAACATAAATATTATCTAGTTAAAAGTTTCTTCATCATGATCTTAATAATCTTATGAAAAAGATTAGAAGCACATAACTAGAATAGAAATTACAAAATAAACAAAATACATACTTGAAAATGCTCTTGAAAAACCCCCAAAATGGAAGAGAATGGTAGAGAGAAAATTGGAGAAAAGAAGATGGTAACCAAAAATTAAACACCCTAAAATGGTCTTGAAATTCCATATTTATAGCAAAAATGATATTTATTAAAATAATCAACTTAATTTAATTAAATTGATTAAATAAAATAAATATGGCATGTAGAGGTAAATTATAGGGTGTAATGATGATTTTTGTGGTGAAAATGTGTAGAAAAAATGAAGATTTACACTCACACACCTTATAATATAAATAATTACTGATTTGACATTGATATTTTAATATACCCATATTATAATATTTATTAACCTAAATAACAAACAATCAAATTTTATTTACTTATTTATTATACTTATTTATATTTTAACATACACCATAATTGCATTTAACATATACCAACATTCAATATATTTCCTTATATAATTGTTTTGTTTTTTAGGACTCATCAATCATATATCTTAGTCTATTCTTTGACTTCTACGACTGATTTGGTATATTACAAACATAAATTATATTTTCTTATTTAATTGATTTTCTCTTTAACACTAATTATTATAACTACTTGTAGAAAATTCAAAATAGATGCAAATGAGATACTATTTGGTATCCTTCTCTATTTGTTATAATATATATTATTATTATTATTATTATTATTATTATTATTTTGGATACAACTAAGTAGTTTATTTTTATTTAGAACTATTTAACCATGTTATTTACTTCAATCTCCAAAATTATTTATTTGGATACTATTTGGTATCCTATTTTTTATGTTGTTATTATTTATTATTTGTTGGTGTTGGATTTATGCATTGTTGTAAGTTGAATCTACACATATTTCAAGATGATCATCACTAGATTTTAATTAGATGTAGATAATGTAATTTCAATCTAGTTTAAATATGAAATTATATCTCCAATTTATATGATCTAGATTCAATTTCCAAAGCATCAATTGAGCTGTTAAAAAAATCAAATGAGCTACCAAATGGTATCAAAATACACTACTCACTTCATAATCATTATAGTTGATAGTCTATGTGTTTAACCATTCTTGAGAACATAATGACATAATTAATAAAATGATACTATATAATATTCTATATAGTTTGATTCTTGTTGGTGTCCTATAAAAGTTATTACTATATAATATATTATCTAATAATGTATTTGTTGCGAAATTTAAGCTACGCAAGTATACGTAATCGCAATTTGTAATAATGTATCTAATAATATATACTTATTTATTATACCTACTTATTTTCTAACATAGACTATTTCCTTATTTAATTGATTTGCTTTACAAGACTAAATCATTTTTCTCCTTATTTTCTTTGCATTTCACGATTGATTTGGTATATTGAAAGAGAGAGTGTTCAATTCCTAATTTTTGGGGTTTGGTATCATATATAGTCTTACATTATTTTAAAATATTTATATAGTTTAATACTAAATGGTACCATATGGTTTCATACAAAATAAAAATTTGCATAATTTAAACTACATGCTATTCTACATATTTACCAACTAATTGATATTCTATCTATACATTTTGATACTACATGATATTCTACACATATTTATCTACTAAATGATATCCAACACATTTTTTAATACCAAATAACTTTTAGATATGTATGTGTATCCATAAAGTGAAAGTGAATGTTTGAACATTTTATATCTTAATAAATTTTCATGCATGTAATTATATACTTAGTGGTTTGGTAAATACATTTATTTAAGGAAAGATTTTATGAATGTGAGTAATATAGGAGATTTATATTTACATACTCAGTAATATATATTACATAAAAAAAACTACCTAGTAGTATCCAACACTTAAATATTATAAACTACCATTTGTTATCAAACTTACAAGAGCTATTGTTTAGTATCCAACAGAGTCTCAAAGACTACTTTTTGGTATCAAAAGATAATAATAGTAGAAACATATTCTTAATAAAAATGAGACCAAATAAGTTGTATGTTATATCCATTATAACAAATAAGATTAGAATAAACAATAAAACAACTATCAAACAGTATCCAAAATGATTGTTCTTCACCTCCATGGATTATGCAATCGATGACTACTTGTGTTTTAATTTTCTACTAACCTTGCAGTATAACCATGATGTTTCTTTATTAATAATAAAACCAAATAAAGTAAATAAGTTATATGAATTAATAATAAGTTGGTTAATTATGTTATTTTAAGAAAGTTGGTATGTTAGTGAGTATTTAAGGAAAAATGTACAAATCAAATCGGTTATATATAAAAATAATTAATACGTTTTGGGTATATATTTTTATCACTAACAAAGATGTAATTATTTAATTCAATGTGTATAGATATGTAAAGTCCCCTAGAAAAAATGGATAAAAAATTGGCATTTTGGACATAGGGGACAAAAGTACAATTTTTGGGCTCAAGGAAAGGTGGCTGTTGGGGCTGGCTGTTGGGGTGCCAGGCGAGCTGGTGTTGGGCCTGATGGATTGGGCCAGGTGGAGTAAGGAGCAGCTGCTTGTGGCTGGCGGCTGGAAGCAAAATGGTGCAGTGCATTTGGTGAACGTGACTTATGGCTAGTCGCTGAACGTGGGATTGGGCCATGGAGCTCCTTTGGTATTTCAATAATACCATTTTCTTCTTTTCTTTCCCTTGAAAATGCCACTTTTCTCTTCATTTTTCTTGTTTCTCTTGTATTTCCTCTTCTTTCCAAATAAACAAAATGCAACCTTGTTTTCTACAAAATAATCATAAACTAAATTAAAATTAAATATTTTCATTAATAAAATATACCATATAACTTCCATGAAAATATTAATTAAAATTTAATTTACATAACATTTAATTTCAATAAAATCATCTTCAAACTAACAATACTAATTTTAAATAATTAAATTACAACATAAAACAATAAAATATCTATAAAAACATATAACAATCTAGAAAACTACAATAAGACTAATAAATTAAAAATTACTTAAAAACTTAATAAGTTACTTAAAAACTCAAAGACTAAGCAACAATTAGCATAAAAAATGTAGTAAAATAACTCTATTTTATAGAGTTATCACACCCCACCTCAAAAACTCAAGCGGGCCATGGCGCCTGAAGAACAGGGCCACGACCCGAGCCCCCAAACCCAGAAAATCCTCCAATTTCTTAACGATTCTCCTTGAGCCTAACCTCAATTCACACCCTAAACCAACAGGCAAACCTAAATTTAAGCCCAGAATTCCCATCCCTTCAGTCTAAACATTATACCCAACTCATAATCAATTCTTACTCTTATAAAATACGCAAATTCAACCAAAACTAGCTAGCAAACTAAGACTCATGCAAACTCTAATTTCCAACATAGTTTCAGAAGAAAATTCAACATGCTCAGTATGAATTTCTTACCTCAATTACAGCTTAGAACCTCAACAATACTCTGACTAATCCCAGCTTAGTTTCCTCCAAATTCCCAGCTTGGTCTCCTTCAATTCTCCAAATTTCACCTAAGTTCTAGAGAGAGTGAGAGAGAGAACGTGTAGGAGGTGAGAGAGAGAGTTTTGTGAGTTTTTGGTTCATTTCCTAAGTCTTTTCCTGTGTATATCCTTAACCCAAATGACCTTTCTACCCTTAAGTTTATTCAGCCTTCCCAATGATTTCTAAGGGTAGAATAGTCTTTTCTCCGATTCCTGCTAATTCCTTAATGTTCCTAGCATTTATCAAGTAATCATGTCATGTCAAAATAATTATCAAATACCTATGCTATCTAATAAATCCCAAATATTCTCTAAATTTCTCAAAAATACCCCCAGGCTCCCCTGAGCTGGGTATTTAAACCCCGCTGTGACAATTTTGCTAATCCACTCACTAGGACCGTCTCGAGCTATATACTATAAATATATCGACATAATAATGTGGTCTCAACCATTTATTGCATAAAATCACATTTATGCCCTTAATAGGCCAAAAGTACATATATGCCCTTATAAACACTAAAGGGTACACATGCATATTTAATACTCATAAACATGCATAAAACACACTCACATAGTCATACTAATCATGCATGCCACATAGTCACGCATTTAACCAATTAAACACACATATAAATCAATTATGCTCTCCCGGCACGCTAATCAAGGCACTAAACCCTGTTAGCAATTTTGGATCGTTACATATATATATTCATATCACCATATAAATTATGTATACCACATAATCACCCATATATTCAATTAATTTCACATATAAATCAAATTATGCCTTCCCGATACACTAGTCAAGGCACTAAGCCTTATTAGCAAGTTTGGGACGTTACATAGACCATCTCGCATAGCGAGGTCTTCCTCGCCCAATAGTGTTGAATGACATCCTTCGCTACCTTATATGCCTCCAAGCATCATGCAAGTATCGCACTCATGAAAAAGGTAACAAGCAAGGCCTTCACGCATTGTTGGATGAAGCTTGAAGACTCGAAGGCACGAAGGGAGACTGAGAGGCCTCGATATGCGAGAGGGTCTCGCATAGAGAGGTTACCCTCGGCCGGATGCTCCCGAATGGCTTCGTTTGTGGCCTCGCATGTCCATCCTCGGAACCTCTGGATAAGTAGGAATGGAAGAGCTGAGGTACCAGGTGGAGGACTAGATAAGTTACCGGGATCAACGTCGAATTCATCGTAAGTAGGAAAAACAAAGAGCCCTGGGGAGAATGAGGTACTCGCGAGTGGGAAGCGGTGTCTTGGTCTACAAAAGTAAGTGGTATGTAACGCCCTACTAATCCAGGACCATTACATTGTGTGTTTAAAGTAGTGCTTATTAAAAATTTGGTCAAAAACATAAACTTTTCATTGAAACTCAAAATATTTACATTGTATCCCAAAAGGTTCATCAAAAATATAATTACATTCAGAGTTTACAAAAATAGTCGACCTAAGCAACAAAATTGGACCTATACCCTTAGTCCCTCCAAATCCCTCGACCGTGGCAGCTGAGCAGGCCGAACATGTAAGTGTTGCTCCAAAGCCTCCAACTCATGATTAATCAACTTTTCCCTTGCCCTTACCTACAACAAGATACAGCACCCGTGAGTTGAGGCCCAGCAAGAAAATTTCCACAAGACATACACAATAATCTCAGCATTAATATATAACAATTCAGATAATTAAAAAATTTCATAACTAATAAGTCATAGCCACATATATTCAATAATCATATTGGCATTCAATATCAACTATACCAAGTAATTCGCATCACCAACACCATATGTATGGTCGATGCCTAGTAAAGTGCGTCTCCCAGCACTAAGCTTACGGTAATAACCGCGTAATTTCCATCACCATCACCATATGAACAGTCGATGCCTAGTAAAGTGTGTCTCGCAACACTAAGCTTACGGTAATAACTATATGCCCATAACCAAATTAGTTACTAATAAGCACAATAAACAAAGCATGCAATAAGGATACACAACCCTATCTCATTTCAATATTATATGGTTATAATTGTTTCTAGATACAATAGGGCCAATGCCAGCTCTACGTGCAATGCCAACTTTTCTTACCTCGAGTTTTGTGCTGAAGATAGTGCGACCTCGAGTGCAATCCTTTTCTCGAGCCTCACGGAAACCCTCTGTGATGAATTCAAATTCTTTAGAATAATTGAACTCCCACTCTCATCAATGGTCGCACCATGGATTTCTGCATCGTGCAATATGTTGATCATGTCTCTGGCCGCGGCCACAGGCCAAAACTGACCAAATTTTTAGTTTTTTCAATTTTTGTTGAACGGCTCAAAAAACCCAAATAACTCCCAAATCTCTTTTTTAATTCCATATTAATCCAATTAAACATTGGTAACAGCCATGGGGTTGGTGGAATTTGAAATTCAAAGGGTGTCTCTAAACTCTATAAATGGGAGCCTATAGCTCACTTGTAAGACACAACATTTCTATCCATTAGAGCACTTGGCTATAAACACCTTGAGGCTTGATTATTCCATAAAGCATTTCCTATAATCTGTGAGAGATCCCTTAGTGCTTGAGTTAGGGGGAAATAAGCTTTTGGACAAAGGTTTCAAACCTTGTTCAAGTTGGTGATCCCCAACACTCTTCACTTTGGTTGTGTGAGTGAGAGTTTATTGTTTTGGTTCTTGTTCTTATTCTCTTCTATTGCTATTTCTTCTTTTTTTCTTATTCTATTTACTTGTACTTTTGTTTAAGAGTTGTAATCCTTTTATTTCCTTTGTTCAAACACTTCTAGTTTACTTGTATCTTTTTGTAATAGAGTTGTACTTTCTATTTCTATCATCTTAAATCTCCTTCTCCTTTTGTTTGTATTTTCAGTTATAGAGTTGTAACACTTTATTTAATCAATCCTTGTCTATTGTAATATTTTACATAGAGTTGTAATATTTTATTATCAATTTCCATTGAGGAAAAACATTTTTTCCTAACATTCAAAAGCTTACCCCTTTTTTGTTTCAATGGAAGGGGAGACAATCAAGATAATGAACCAAGACCTAGTGAGATTGGATAGATTTGATGGATCCAATTTTACTAGGTGGCAAGACATGGTGAGGTTTCTTTTAACCACTCTCAAAATCGCCTACATCCTTGAGTCTTCCTTGGCACCTCTAGCCGAGCCATCCGACAAAGACACTCCCGAGGAGGTGGAGAAGAGAGGGAAGAGGGAGGAGGACAACCTTCTTTGTAGGGGTCATATCCTCAACGCCCTATCTGATAAGCTCTATGACCTCTACACCGAGACTAAATCGGCCAAGGAGATATGGGATGCTCTTGAGAAAAAGTTTAAGGCAGAAGAGGAAGGTACCAAAAAGTTTTTGATATCTCAATACTTCGATTTCAAATTTTTTGGTGATAAACCTATTCTTCCTCAAATTCATGAATTGCAAATTATTGTTAATAAATTGAAAGTGTTAAAGATTGAGCTTCCCGAGGCCTTTCAAGTTGGTGCTATAGTGGCTAAATTACCACCAACTTGGAAGAGCTATAGGAAAAGAATCCTTCATAAAAATGAGGATTATTCTTTGGAGGAGATCCAAAAGCATATTCGAATCGAAGAGGAATCGATATGTAGAGATAAACTTGTGGAGGGGTCTAATGGAGAGACTTCCAAAGAAAATGCGGTGTCACAACCAAAACATCCCAAAAACAAAGGGAAAAAGGGTAATGAGAAACCTTTGGGTCCAAAAACCAACTCAAACAAGTTTAAGGGCGAGAAATGTGGGAAAATGGGTCACTATGCTAGAGAGTGTAGGCATAGAAAAGACCAACAAGGACCTAAGGTGAACGCAACTCAAGAGGAAAACATAGTTGCTAACCTTAGTGAGGTGAATGCGTTCCAAGGCAAGGTGAAAGGGTGGTGGTATGATACATGTGCCACCGTCCATGTCACCTATGACAAATTATTGTTCAAGGCCTTTGAAGAGTCAAAGGGCAACCATGAGATACAAATGGGCAATGAGGGCAAATCCAAGGTACTTGGCAAAGGTACCATTGAAGTCTTTTTCACCTCCGGCAAGAAAGTTACATTAGTGAATGTACTTTATGTTCCCAAAATGAGTAGAAACTTGGTAAGTGGTGATTTACTTGGCAAGCCCGGCATTAAAGCCATTTTTGAGTCCGATAAACTTATACTTACCAAATCAAATGTATTTTTGGGAAAGGGGTACTCTTGTGAGGGTATGGTTAAATTGTGCACCAATGATGTAACTTTCAATGTTATCAATAAAAATGCTAATTCCGCCTATATTGTTGAGTATGATTCTTTATTTTTGTGGCATCTTAGACTATCGCATATAGGTTTTTCAACCATGAAAAGAGTAGTAAAATGTGGTATGATTGCATGCAATATTAAAATCTATGGTAAATGTGAAACATGTGTTAAGGCGAAAATGATTAAGAAACCATTTCCTAGTGTAGAAAGATCATCTAATTTACTAGATTTAATCCATAGTGATCTTTGTGAATTAAATGGTGTTTTAACTAGAGGTGGTAAAAGGTATTTTCTTACTTTTATAGATGATTTTAGTAGATATACCTATGTGTTTCTTTTAAAGCTTAAAGATGAAACATTTGATGCTTTTAAATTGTATAAATTAGAAGTTGAAAATCAACTAAATAAAAATATTAAGGTGCTAAGAAGTGATAGAGGAGGAGAGTACTTCTCTAATGAATTCAATTCATTTTGTGAAGAAAATGGTATAATTCATGAGTGCACTACACCTTATACACCACAACACAATGGTGTTGCTGAAAGGAAAAATAGGACTTATCTAGAGATGATAAATTCTATGTTGATGTTTTCTAAGTTGAACTTCAACTTACGGGGTGAAGCGCTTTTAACCGCTTGTCACATTCTTAATCGAATACCGATGAAGAAAAATGAGATATCTCCATATGAGTTATGGAAAGGAAGAAAACCCAACATAGGGTACTTCAAAGTGTGGGGGTGTCTTGCATATTGCAAGAAAAACGAACCTAATAGAACAAAGTTAGGTTCAAGAGCCATAAAGTGTGCTTTTGTTGGTTATGCCAACAATAGTAAAGCTTATAGGCTATTAGACTTAGAGTCTAATATTATGATTGAATCTAGAGAAGTTGAATTCTTTGAGAACATGTTATGTGACAACAATTCTCAAGCTTCAACATCTCTAAAGGAGAATTTGTTATATGAGAACAATTCTCAAGCTTCTACATCCAAAGTTGATTCTCAAGAGGAGAATCCTCAAAAGGATGTAAAGCAACCCTTTGAACCTAGAAGAAGTCAAAGGCTTAAAAATCTTAAAAGTCTAGTAGTGGATGAGATAGATCCTCAAGGAATTTCATTCTACATGGTAGAAGGAAATAGAGAGGAAGTCATTAGGAAAATTCCTACTGTACTTCTTGTTGAGGATGATCCTAAGACTTATAGAGAAGCTATGCAATCGAGAGATAGTGCATTTTGGAAAGAAGCCATTAATGATGAGATGGATTCCATTCTTTCCAATAACACTTGGGAATTGATAGACCTCCCACCGAGGTCTAAGCGAATTGGGTGTAAGTGGGTATTTAGGAAGAAATACCACACTGACGGCACTATCCAAACCTTTAAAGCTAGATTAGTAGCTAAAGGATTTAGGCAAAAAGAGGGCATTGATTATTTCGATACCTATGCGCTTGTTGCAAGAACAACTTCTATAAGAATTTTGTTCGCTTTAGCTTCTATACACAACTTGTACGTTCATCAAATGGATGTCAAAACGGCATTCCTTAATGGTGACCTCAATGAGGAGGTCTATATGGAACAGCCTGAAGGGTTTGTCCTACCAAATATGAACATAAGGTTTGTAGACTTGTAAAATCCTTATATGGATTGAAACAAGCTCCTAAGAAATGGCATGAGAAATTTGATCAAGCCATCATGTCTAATGGGTTTAGACATAACAATAGAGACAAGTGTTTGTATTCCAAAACTTGTAAGGGATATGTGATCATTGTTTGCTTATATGTGGACGACAAGCTTATTCTAAGTAATAGCATGAAAGGGATAGAAGAAACGAAGAGGTTTCTATCATCAACCTTCAAGATGAAAGATCTTGGAGAAGTTGATACCATACTCGGTATCAAAGTAAAGAAACATAGTGGGGGTTTTGTGTTAGGGCAAGCCCACTATGTTGAGAAAGTATTGAACAAATTTAACCATCTCAAGGTTAAAGATGCCAATACTCCATTCGATCATAGTGTAAAACTAGAGAAGAATGAAGGAAGAGCGGTGGCTCAATTGGAGTATGCTAGTGCTATAGGGAGTCTAATGTATGTTGCCCAGTGTACTAGGCCTGATATAGCATTTGCAGTAAGTAAACTTAGTAGGTTTACAAGTAATCCAAGTGTGGATCACTGGAAGGCAATTGGAAGAGTCCTAGGTTATCTCAAGAAAACTAAAGGACTAAGCCTTCACTACTCAAAATTTCCTTCGATATTAGAAGGATATACAGATGCAAGTTGGATATCCAATCTTGGGGACAACTTGTGCACAACTGGTTGGGTATTTACACTTGGTGGAGGTGCAATTTCTTGGGGTTCCAAGAAATAAACCTGTATATCTCATTCCACTATGGAAGCAGAGTTCATAGCTTTAGCTGCTACAGGCAAAGAGGCCGAATGGTTAAGGGATCTGTTGATAAAGATTCCCCTAATCAAAGAGAATGTATCTACTATATCGATACATTGTGATAGCCAAGCGACATTGGCTAGAGCATACAGCGGAGTGTATAATGGGAAGTCTAGAAACATTAGTCTAAGACATGGATATGTAAGAGAGTTGATTCAAAGAGGAGTCATCTCAATATCCTATGTGAGAACAAGTGAAAATCTGGCGGATCCTTTCAATAAGCCACTAACGAAGGATTTAGTGGCTGCATCATCTCGAGGGATGGGACTTGAACTCCCTAAAGAGATTCATGATTGATGGTAACCTATCTTAACACTAGTTATTCAACTAGTGTTAGGTTTAATAGGTAACAACAAGTTAATCAAGTGAATATTATTTGTACTCAAAACAAGTCTCATCTGAGATATTGAGTACTTGTGTGTTACCAAGTGGAGGGTTAAAACCGAAAGGTTTTTTAATAGAATTCAGTCTTGTAAAGACAAGTATTTTTTGTAACGAAATACTATAAGAATTCTACCTATATGGACCTAGGGGTGGTGCCGCCTCTCATGAGAATTGGGAGTATTCTCAAGAACGTCCATGAATGGAAAGTGCACATGGTCATTAACGGTGCAAAGCGAGACATAGAGGTCTCAAGTGAACGTCGCAAAGGTGTGTGTGTTATCACCGATTTGTTATCATGAAAATATGGTTCAATGCCTAGTGCAACCAAATTTTCGACAAATTTTGTGATAATTACACTATAGTAAAGTTCAAGTTGAAAAACACTTTGCTTTATGCACTAATGCAATGACTCCTATAAGAGAGAGTTCTTATTTACTCAAGCGGGGGATATGTTATATTCAAAATATAATGATTGATTAAATAAGTGTTGCAATAGATAACTATTTAATCTAGTGGGGGAATGTTATATTATTTTATAATATAATGTAATATTATATTATAATATAATGTTTTAGATTAAATAAATGTGACAAAGTGTGTCACATATTGTACATATAATAGAGAGTTACAATATTTAGATATATGAGATATATCCAAATAATGTAACATATTTGGTGTTACAAATTTGTAACTTCCAAATATTACCCTTTATTGTGTAAAATTGTTGTTACACAATATTGAGATGAATTTCATAAAGCCATATGTGATATGGCTATTAGAGATATGATTTTAACCCCAATAATGTGTTTTGGGAGTTACAAAATCATTTGGGAGGATTTGGAACCATTTGGAAAAACATCACATTTTTTGTGCTAAAATTGGTCAGTGGCCGCGGCCACCAACATTCAGTGGCCACAGCCTGTGGGTCAGAGACCAGTAGCCGTGGCCACTAATGTCTCTAGCCGCGGCCACAGGCCAAAACTGACCAAATTTTTAGTTTTTTCAATTTTTGTTGAATGGCTCAAAAAAACCCAAATAACTCCCAAATCTCTTTTTTAATTCCATATTAATCCAATTAAACATTGGTAACAGCCATGGGGTTGGTGGAATTTGAAATTCAAAGGGTGTCTCTAAACTCTATAAATGGGAGCCTATAGCTCACTTGTAAGACACAACATTTCTATCCATTAGAGCACTTGGCTATAAACACCTTGAGGCTTGATTATTCCAGAAAGCATTTCCTATAATCTGTGAGAGATCCCTTAGTGCTTGAGTTAGGGGGAAATAAGCTTTTGGACAAAGGTTTCAAACCTTGTTCAAGTTGGTGATCCCCAACACTCTTCACTTTGGTTGTGTGAGTGAGAGTTTATTGTTTTGGTTCTTGTTCTTATTCTCTTCTATTGCTCTTTCTTGTTTTCTTCTTATTCTATTTACTTGTACTTTTGTTTAAGAGTTGTAATCCTTTTATTTCCTTTGTTCAAACACTTCTAGTTTACTTGTATCTTTTTGTAATAGAGTTGTACTTTCTATTTCTATCATCTTAAATCTCCTTCTCCTTTTGTTTGTATTTTCAGTTATAGAGTTGTAACACTTTATTTAATCAATCCTTGTCTATTGTAATATTTTGCATAGAGTTGTAATATTTTATTATCAATTTCCATTGAGGCAAAACATTTTTTCCTTACATCCTTTAGTACGCAGTATGCGTTATATCTGAATCACCCGAGTTGTGTATCTTCCACAGGCTTGTATTCTGACAACTATCCGACCTTGAGCTAGTGCTTTGATGATTTATCTTATTCATAGTTCGTGGTAAAGTCAGGACGCCTAACACCAGGTTTGACCATTACGAGCCTTGAGCTGTCCGTATAGATAATAATCAAATATTCTAATTGACTACTTTTCCATGTAATTATCTACCAGCTGTACTCAAGCTGAGTGAATTAAATCATGCTAAGAATAGGGTACAACATTTGCCCCCCAAGATCTTGCTCGTGTATGACGTCATCATTTTCTGACCTACACAGTAAGGGCTTTTAAACTTCTGTTACATAAAATCATGTATGCCTACTACTTGAGCACTAGACACGTGGTCTTCTGCAATTGGCTTCTGTTCGGGTTTCGAGGACAGCAATAATTGTCTTGTCAACTTTTTGCCGCCATTTGGTCTATTTAATCTTGGCCCTTGGATCTTGAGCTAACCCAATTGGATGGCCTAGATTAATTTCCGTAATTTACGTATAAATAGGATGACCAGATTTTAAACCCCACCACCTTTGCATTTAAAAATTTCAAATTTTGCTTTTCTGAACTTCCAAGCTTCCCTTCTTCCCCAGAATTCCCAAAATTGTTCATCGTGCCCAAACATTCAGAAGCTTTCTAGGGGCTTCCCTTTGCCGAGTCTATTCCCTCTAATCAGTGAACGTATTTTCCTGTAGGTATCTCATCCCTTGGTTTGAAAAGTTTTCCCTTTTTTTTATGAAATTTCTGTTCTTAACCATGTTCGTCCACAACACTCATTATAGTTACCATTAGGCTATTTCTAAATGTTCATAGGGAATATGTTTCGATTTAGGTTCAATGGGGGAGTCCAAACATGTTTTATAAATAAGACGTTCATAAAACTGGGGAAATTCCTGGGTAAATCTGGGTAACCCTAATGGTGAATTGGTTTAGAGAATACCAATTTGGGGTAAAGAAACTGAAGGGTCTTTAGGTTTAAAACCAGATAACCTAGGGGTTACATTTTCTTGGGTGCTTTTGCACTAAACCGCTTCCCAAGGAAAGTAGTGGTCTGACATTTCTGACACACGGATCACTAAATATCAGGGGACTGTTAAGAAATTGAGGCGCGTAGCTTTGGGTATCGCGTGGCACCACGCCATGGGTTTCAGCTAACTTTAGCTCGTATAACCAAAATAACCCATTTCATTCGTACCCTCGCGACATAGTTATAGATCATCTTAGGTCGCACACTAATTAGGCCGCTTTGTCCTCAGGCGATCTGATGCCCCCCCCCCCCCCCCCCCCCCAAAGAAGAAATTTGGGAGCTCTTCTACCTAATGCAAAGAAAAAGGGAAGTAAGCCATCTCTGACTCTCCCACTCTTCACTTCGGTCCGGTAGTGGAGAAAGAAGTTCTCATCGACCCCAACGCATTCTTCAAGGCTGAGCACATCATCTCAAAGATCACAACTCAAGGGAAGGTGAATAAGATTATGTTGAGCCACAATATAGAGATTGGAGTTGGGATTCTCCTCGCCTGAACTGCATTCGAAGGGGAACGGAGTTGTGCCCCTTTCCAAGATGACTACGCGATTTGGAGTGATGAGCACTTGAAGGCTGGGGCCTTCCTTCCCCTGGACCAGTATTTCGTAGATTTCTTAAACTACGTAAAAATGGCTCCTTTCCAGCTCCCCCCAAACTCATGTAGACTTTTGGCGGGGCTGAAATATCTGTTCTTGAGACATGAGTGGGAGGTCCCCACCCTGACAAACATATTATACTTCTTCTACCTCAAGGCAAGCGCCAACCAGAGGGGACGCAGTGACGGGTTCTACTACCTTACGTTGTTTCCAAACTCTGCCTCCATCATTGAGCTCCTCAGCTATCTGAACGACTATAAAGATTTATTCTTTATGTCGAATGGCTTTAGGAATTGCGAACACCATTACTTCAACCGACCTCGTAAGTCTTCCATCTTTGTAAATCCAGCTCGGGAACTTTTATTTCTTAAAATATTTTTCTTGTACACGTCCTAGTTGAATTTACTTTTCATGAAGCCATATTCGCCAGGACGGGAAAATCTATGACCCTCGGGGATCAGTATGAGAAGCTATCCAGACTTTCCCCCAGTGAAAAGGACTATCATCAAGTCGTGAATGACGTCATGATGCTGGCCTGTAAGTTGATCGGCGAGGGTCAAACACTGGCCCTGAGGACCTGGGCTCCTCTTCCGGTGATCCCCGAGCTTCCCTCCTTTCAGGAGGCCTTGCCAGACACCGAGGAGGAAGAGGACAAGGTGCCTCTTGTGCGAAAAAGGCGAGCCCCCGAAGCAAACCAAAGACCTGATCCTGACCAAGCTGCTTTTGGGGCAGCAGTCGGCCTCTTTGGCCAAGGTAACCCATACCTTTTTAGGGAATTAGATCGTGCCACTGCTAGCTTTAGGTTAATTCGTTTCAACCCCAACCAGCTAGTTAGTCGCCACCCCACTGATCCGGACCTAAACATAACTCTCCTCCAATGTGTGGACCGTTTGGTGGTGTGCTAAGACTATAGCTACCCCAAAGGCACTATTGTTGTTGACAATACACTGCACTTTAGGTCGTCTATTTTCAAAGAATATGGAACCAACCTTAGGACTTGGCCCTCTCTGCTCCAAGAGGCATTTGCTCCTGGATTTAGGCAGTATGTAGACGAATCTAGCCCTGAGGAAGGACCTGAACCCCCTAGGATTTTAGAGATTGTACCCCTAGATTCCCCCTCCTCTCCATTACTCCCTGAGCTGGAGGTCACAATGTTTAGCTCGGTTCATACACCCGAGCTGGTGATTAAAGATTCTTCCCCCAGCCCAGAGGGTAGGATCTTTATCTCCTCTTTCTTTATATATGTTTTTGACAATTTTTGTGAACTAACCCCCTTTGTTCTTTATAGGTGAAGAAATGGAACAAGCAGGAGCTCCTGACCTAAGGATTACTTTTCAGGCTAAAAATCCTGGAGCAAGCCCCGTTGTGAAGAGGCCCAGGGTAACGAAGAAGACCACCCCTAAAACAGGGGATACTACAAAATCTCCCTCTAAGGGTAAAGACACGAGCTCAGCTTAAGAACCAGCCCCGGTGACCTCTGTCACCATTGGTCAGGTTCCCCCTCCCCCACCTAAACTCATGCCTCATCCTCAAGTGATACAGGCTGATGCCCCCACCATCTAAATACTAGTCGATCCTCAGGACCTGGAGAAGATCCCTGAAGCCTTTCGGGGTATTATTTATGAGACATCGTCTCATATGGTGGGCCATGCCAATAACGCTAGTGTGAGGGACCTGAGAACCATAGAGGAGCACAGCCCGGAGAATGTCTTCGAGTATGCCATGGGGATGAACCTCACCGTGAGTTCTTCTCCCACATCTGGTGATGAAAAAAGAAATTTACTGGATTCTTTATCTTATATTTTTTACTTGTTTTGTTATTTTGTAGTCCGTCCTGGCCCAATACAGCAGCATAACTCATGCTAGGGCCAGAAATGAAGAGCTCCAAGCCGAGCTGGACACTGCCAAGGAAGGTGAGCAGGCCGCCAAAGCTGCCTTGACATCTGCTCAGAAGAATGAGTAGGCTTCCAAGGCTACTCTCACCGCTTCCCAAGAAAAAGGGCAGGTTATAAAGACCGCACTATCCGCCTCCCAAGCTCAAATCGCAAAAGTGAAACATTGTGTTGAACAGCTTCAGGTTGAGATTGGTGAGCTCAAAGCGAAACTACTCGAGGTCGAAGTTAAAGCCAAGGAGGAAAAGGTGGCGTCATCATCAACATTGGAGGAAATGTTATACAACTGTTGAGCTTTCAACCAGGACGGGAACTTCTCTTTTATGGAGCTCGGGTTGTGGGATCCATACCTTGCTAAATTCAAGGCTCGGTTCTTGCAAGAACCTATGGAAACTGGTAAGGCTTTTGGAGCAACAAAGGGAGATGGTGAGGAGGTCACCTCTGCGGGGCGAGCTGACAGGGCCCAATAATTTTATTTATGATTTTCTTTGTAATTGTCTAACAGTCTTTTGATATTAAACAATTTCCTTCGGGCTCAGTTCGAGGTTATTTCTCCTCGATGTGACAATATATTTGTTTGTCTTATTTTTAATATATATCTAACTTTTTATCCATTTGTCCTTCCTTTATTATCCTCTCATGCTTACGAATCCTTACTCTTGTACATTCGAGATTTTAAGAATCGACTTTTAGATCGAGATAGATCTTATCGAACTTGGTTATAACCAAGTTTTTGTTTGCTTATTTGTATCATACCTGTTAAGAATTAGGCCTCGAACCTGGTTATATCCAGGGTTTTTAATGATTTAAACTTAGTTCGCGATAGGTTTAATGAAAACTCGAGCTTTAAAAAGCCGTTGAATAATCAATTTTTCCAAACTTCTAAGTTTCGAACCTGGTTACATCTAAGGTTTCAAATGATTTAAACTTAGTTCACGCTAGGTTTATTGAAAACTCGAGCTTTAAAAAATCGTTGAATAATCAATTTTTCCAAACTTCTAAGTTTCATACCTAGTTATGTCCAGGGTTTCAAATGATTTAAACTGAGTTCGCGCTAGGTTTACTGAAAATTCGAGCTTTAAAAAGTCGTTGAATAATCAATTTTTCCAAGCTTCTAAGTTTCAGACCTAGTTACGTCCATAGTTTCAAATGATTTAAACTTAGTTCACGCTAGGTTTATTGAAAACTTGAGCTTTAAAAAGCCATTGAATAATCAATTTTTCCATGCTTCTAAGTTTCGGACCGTTATCTGAGCAGGCTTAATTTTGCCAACCTCGATTATGTCCCCCCCAAGTAACCAATTTGCATAAATTTTCATGGTTACTTTTACAAATACGAGAACACGAGCTTGCAATAACGGCACTAAGAAATGGTTATTTAACAATCCATTTATTATTTAATAAAAACAACTTTTATAAATAAGCCTTACATTGATAATGGTACTATTGATAATACTTTTTTAAATGCAGAGCATTCCAGGTCCGTGGGACTACTTCTCTATTCAGTCGAGCTATCTTAAAAGTTCCCTTGCGTAAGACTTCTACAATATCGTATGGTCCTTCCCAGTTCGGGCCTAACACACCATCCTTAGGATCTTTATTTGACAAAAAGACCCTTCGGAGAACCAGGTCGCCTACTCCCAGTCTACGACCCTTGACCTTTGAATTGAAATATCAAGTGATCTTTTGTTGATAATGGGCGAGCTATAATTGCGATTCCTCTCGTTTTTCCTCGATTAGATCGAGAGATGCATTAAGTAGTCCATTATTCTGTTCCTGATTAAACGTCCTTTGTCTATGAGTGGCTAACATGGCTTCGATTGGAAGCATGGCCTCACTTCCAAATGTTAAGGAAAAATGGGTATGCCACGTGGAGGTCCTGTGAGAAGTTCGGTAGGCCCAAAGTATTTTCGGGAGCTGTTCAGGCCATAATCCTTTGACTTTGTGTAACCTCTTCTTTAGGCTTTCCTTAAGGGTTTTGTTTACAGCCTCGACTTGCCTGTTGGCCTGCGGGTATGCTACTGACAAGAAACTCTTCGTGATGCCATATTTTTCATAGAAATCAGTGAATAGATCGATGTCGAACTGTGTCCCATTGTCTGGCACGATCTTTTTAGGAAGCCCAAATCAACATATAATATTCTTTACCACAAAGTCCAGGACTCTTTTTGAAGAGATGGTTGCCAGAGGCTCGGCTTCTACCCACTTCGTGAAGTAGTCGATCGCCACCACCGCGTAACGAACTCCCCCTTTCCCATAGGTAAGGAGCCTATTAGGTTGATTCCCCATACCACAAATGGCCATGGGGATGAAATCATTGTTAGCTCGACCGGAGAAGCTCAGGCAACCATGGCAAAATGCTAGCATTTGTCGCACTTCTAAACATACGAGATTGAGTCTTTCGTTAAAGTGGGCCAAAAATAGCCCTGCCCCAGTATCTTCAGTGCCAGGTTTTGCCCCCCAGCATGATCTCCACAAAAGCCTTTGTGTATTTCTTGTAAAACGGTTTTGGCTTCCTTGGGTAGAACACATCGTAAGAGAGGCAATGAATGTCCACGCCGATACAAGATTGCTTCTACTATTATGTACCGTGGAGCTTGATAAAGTATTTTTCTCGCATCTTTTCTATTGTCATGTAACTTTCCAGTTGTGAGGTATTCCATTATGGGAGTCATCCAGGTCCTCCTTATGTCAATCATTCCGACCTCTATCACTTCTCCTGTCACGCTCGGGCTCTCCAAGAACTCCACTGACACCACATTCAATGTCTCAGCCTTTTTTGTGGTAGCAAGTCATGCCAAAGCATCAGCATTAGAATTTTTCTCGTGGGGTATTTGTTCAACAGAGTTGTACTCAAGTTCTAACAATTCTCCCTTTACCTTAGCTAGGTAGGCCGCCATCTTGGTACCTCGAGCTTGATACTTTCCCAATACCTGATTGACCACGAGTTGAGAATCGTTATAACATTGGATGGCGTTCGCCTTGAGTTCTCTTGTTACCCTCAGTCCTGCTAGTAAGGCCTCATATTTGACTTCGTTGTTGGATGCCTAAAATCCGAACCTCAAAGCTGTATGAAATTGATGCCCTTCTAGCGAGATTAAGATGATCCCAGCTCTCGATCTGTTCTTGTTTGACGATTCGTCAACGAAGATTTTTCATAATTCCTGCATCGGCTCCCTCAAGAGCTCCTCTTGAAAACCAGTGCATTCAACCAAAAAATCAGCAAGGGCCTGACTTTTAATTGAGGTTCGTGGCATGTATAATATCTCAAACTAGCTAAGTTCGATGGCCCATTTTAGAAGACGTCCCGACGTTTCAGGTTTTTGCAGAACTTGCCTTAAAGGTTGGTCGGTCAAGATGTTGGTTAAATGGGACTGGAAATATGACCGGAGTTTTCTGGAAGCCAATATTAGACAGATGCCAGCTTCTCTATCAGTGGATATCGTGACTCGGCTCTAAGAAATCTCTTGCTTACGTAATAAACTGGTTTCTGAGCACGGTCCTCTTCTCAAACTAACACAGTCCTGACTGCATTCTCTGTTATGGCCAAATAAAGGAACAGGGATTCTCCAGACATAGGCTTAGATAATACGGGGGGGCTCGGCCAAATGTGTTTTTAGGTCATGGAATGCCTGTTCGCACTCCTCGGTCCACTCAAATTTTTTGTTTCCTCTGAGCAAGTTGTAGAATGGCAGACACTTGTCAGTGGATTTTGAAATGAAACGATTCAAAGCCGCCACCCTTCCAGTTAGACTTTGAACTTCTTTACATGACCTAGGCGAGGGCATTTCTAACAACAATCTGATTTTCTCAGGATTCTCCTCAATCCCCCTCGTGTTGACTATGAACCTCAGGAATTTCCAGATGCCACTTTAAAAGTGCATTTTTGGGGATTTAGCTTCATGTCATACCTCCTTAATATTCCAAAACACTCTTCTAGATCGGACACATGGTTGTTGGCAATTTTTGATTTGACAAGCATGTCATCGACATACACTTCAATACTTCTCCCGATCTGTCTAGCGAACATCTTATTGACCAAGCGTTGATATGTAGCCCCGACATTCTTCAGCCTGAAGGGCATAACTTTATAATAGTATATGTTATGTCCGGTCATGAAGCTAGTATGTTCTTGGTCCACAAGATTCATTGTGATCTGGTTATATCCAGAATATGCGTCCATGAAAGACATGAGCTCGTGACTTGCCGTGGCATCTACCAACTTATCAATCCTTGGCAGTGGGAAACAATCCTTGGGACAAGCTTTATTTAGATCGAAGAAGTCGATACAGGTCCTCCACTTCCCATTTGGCTTCGGGACCAGCACGAAATTGGCGACCCAGATCGGGTATTTTGCCTCCCAGATAAACCCGCATTTTAATAATCGAGCTACTTCTTCCTCAAGGGCTTTAGCTCGGATCGTTCCCAAATGTCTTCGTTTTTTAGATTTTGCAAGCACATTCTTGTACAAATTTAAGGTGTGCATGATTACATTTGGACTTATTCCCACCATATCTTCATGTGACCAAGCAAAAACGTCCAGGTTTTCCTGTAAGAAATCAATCAGCTCCTTCTTTCTTTCATTGTCAAGATTCTTCCCAATCTTTATGACTCTTGAAGCATCTTTGGGGTCGATGTTTACTTCCTTGAGCTCTTCTATGGCTTGGAGTTCTGATCTGTCTTCGCCTACCCGTGGGTGTCATCGCATTGGGCAACGTCACCATCCTCTTTTAGCTAAGGTTCTTCCGTCCCGCGAGTAACTTCTACTTCCAGGACTCCCCACCTCTGTCATTTATGACCATCGCTTGCTGTCTGAGTTGTGATTTTCCATTCATAGAAATGCTATAGCATTCCCTAGAAGCGAGTTGATCACCTCTGATGGTGCATATTCCCGTGGTTGAGGAGAATTTCATTACTAGGTGGCAGATAGAGGTTATGGCTTCAAACACCATAAGCGCAAGTCAGCCTAAAATCGCATTGTATGTAGCCGGATAATCGATTACCACGAACTCAAGTAACTTGGAAACAGTTCGCGAGTCTTCTCCCAGTCACCACCAATCCAATGATCCCGGTGGCTGCCAACCCTTTATCAGAAAACTCGTACAGAGTCATTGAGGTCGCCTTCAAATCAGTTACAGATAACCCCATTTTTTCCAGGGGGGACCTGAAAAGTAGATTCACAAAACTTTCGTTATCCACTAGTGTTTTTCGGACCCTCCGGTTGGCGAGTTGAACGGTTATGACCAACGGATCATCATGTGGGAATTGGACGTGGCAAGCATCCTCTTCTGTGAAAATGATTGGTTGCTTTTCCAATTGTTGTTGTTTCGATAACCATTATTCCGAGACGAACTCCATCCCGTTATGGGACTTCAGTTCGTTAATGTACCTCTTCTGGGCTCTGTTACTTGTGCCTGCCAAATGAGGTCCTCCCAAAATGGTGGCTATATCTCCCCCTACTATCGGGGGTGGGTTGACCTGATTTGCTTGAGCTTCAGGTTGGTTATTTAGAGCTTCTGGAACAGGCAACAGGGTCTGATCAACGGGCTGACTTGGATTCACCTGATTTCGGGCGTACTGGGCCAAAGGTCCCTCCCTAATGAGGGTTTCAATCTCATCCTTCAGTTGCCGGAAATCATCAGTGTTATGACCGATGTCATTGTGGAATCGGCAGAACTTTGACGAATCTCTCTTTGCCCTTTGGTTCTTTAACGATTCTGGCTTCTTCCATGGAAGGCGATTAGAATTTTCTAGGAAGATGTGCTCCCTAGTGTTTGTTAGGTCGATATATGTAGGGTAAACAGGTTTGAAATTCTCCACAAACTTATTTTTCTTCGTCCCACTCTGGTCACCCTCGACATTTCCCTTCCTTTTGTTATCCCCCTTGGTTATTCTGGGTAACAGTTTGAGTCGTAGCTGCAATGTCTGTTACTGCTCCAACGGGCTGAACAGGGGTCTGACTGGTTCCCGCAATAGAAGCTTGCACCTCCTCTTGGTTAATCCATTCTTGAACTCGAGCCAAGAATTCATCCACACTCTTAACTCCTTTCCTTTGGAGTTCCTGCCATAGGTCACCCCCGACGAGGATTCCTATCCTCATTACCATTAGCTTAGAGCTGTCATCAGCATCCCTAGCTCGTGCAACAACATTGGAAAATCTACTTAGATATGCTTTCAACATCTCACTAGGATGCTACTTTGCATTGACCAATGAATCAGTATCAACCCGAGCTGCCTATGAAGCTCAGAATGCTTTTTTGAATTCATAATAAAACTTCTTCCATGAGCTTATGGAATGCCTCTTGTATTGCTTAAACCATTTCCTGGCTGGCCCGAACAAAGTTGCAGGGAATAAAATACACCTTAGATCGAGCCCGACATTGTGAGCCATCATCATGGTGTTAAACATTCTGAGATAATCTAACTGATATCCATCTCCATCAAATTTTGACAAGTGTGGCATTCTAAAGCCTAACTGATATGTGGCCACCACAATATTTGGAGTGAAAGGCTTGAGCTCCTCATCTGAGTCGCAGTCGTCTTTTTCTTTTCCAGATAAAAACATCTTCATTTGCTCTTCCATTAAGGCTAGTCTTTCAAGGGTTTGGTCCCTAGTCCCGAGGTTACCTGGGGGTTGTTCAACAGCTTCCATCCTATCATACACGTTTGATGGGTTATTGTCCCTCCAAGCTCGAGCTTGGTTTTGGGGGGCATTCCCGTTATTGCGTACTATGGATGGACCTCCTTATTGTTGAGTATAGCTAATATCTTCATTCTGAGCTGGATTTTTTCTCTGCGAATTCAGATGATCGCGCAAATTGGGTTGCGGATCGTACCAAAGGCTCTGTGCTGAACTCAACTGATTTCTTAGGTCACCCTCGGACCTATCGCTACGATGAATTTCGGTCCAATAACTCTCATTTGTGAAGCTTACAGCTCGCGGTTGGTGTTGGTTTTTATTGATCAAATCAGAGATTATGCGCAGCGGAACAACAATCAAATTATCAGATTAATCCCATAAGATTTCTAGATCTACTTCTTCACACTCATATATATATTGAATCAAGGACAAGAATAGAAAAATTACCTCAGGTCCTTCCTTGCTGTTATCTTTTCGTATGGCTGAATCCTTGAGATCTCACACCAAGATCTTCCAAAATGTTCTCAGGCACACAAAGAACGAGTGTGGGCTCGCTATACAAATAATAGGCAATAACTATTTATCAGATGTTCTCAACACATGAGATTTGATAAAGTTTGGGCCTAGGTTTTGTGAAGAACAATGACTTTAGTTTTTGTCACTGTTCTCTTTTCTCTGAGAGAATCCTAGATATTTTTCTATCCCTGAAAAATTACGGTCTGTGAAAACTGATATCCAATATTTAATAATATCCAATATATTAAAATATTTGTTATTTTAAACAAATTCAAAATAACTGATCAGTTATCAGATTTTTGTTTAAATAATAATATTTTAATCATATTAAAATATCTCATTATTTATTTAATATTTAAATAACAAAAATTGTGGAATCAAGAGACTAAATCCATCTCTTATGTGTGTAGCACAGTGCATGTGCACTGTCTCACACGTGTACCACATGCATGTGCAGGCATGTGATTTTTCCCAATTTTTATTATTATTTAAATACCAAAAATCCCAAAAATAAATTAATTTAAAATTAATTATATTTTTGTTAAATCAAATAATTAATTAATTACACATAATTAAACAATAATTACGTTTGATACATAGAAAAATATTTTACTTATCACATAAGTCATTTTTGCCCATTTTTTTAATTTGCCTTTGACAGTGATTGTTTGAGCCATTTCGGGGACCATGGACCTATAACATTAAGCTCCAATAAATTGAAACTAAATAATTAAACTCTTTAATTATAATAGTTAATTTATTAATTCTAATATTACTCCACTATAAATTAAGAATTGCACTCTTTATGTTTATACGCCCTGATTTTCCCACGGGCTGATTAGCAAGCTGAGCTGCGACCTAACCATGATTATCTCGTGGACCTCCCCAAGACCGGAGCTTCCGTCATAAGGTCGTACCTCCTTAGCTCGGGGCAACCCAAGGGTTCGCCAAGATTGCCTAAGACTTGAGCCTGGACTCTGAAGGCCGAAGGTCGAGTTAAGTATCCAGCTCGTGGTACGAGCAGAATATGGAGGCTATGACCCTTTGTAAAGTCAACACACGCAAGGTAAACGTGCATATATCAGACATCACGTGTCTGATATGCCCCTGACTTCTCGGACACGCAGCAGGAACGTGCGTATTCGGACACCCACGACTGGGTTGGGCCGTGCGGCCCACTATCTCCTTACCTATTGATTTGACCACACTTATGTGTCAGGTTTAGGAATTAATCATGAATGTCACAGAGTTGACATGATAGGTAAGAAGGTCACGGGATGACCTTCTTACCAACTCCCAGGTGCCTTCTCCTATAAATATGGGGACCCTGGGAGTTGATAGGGGTTGGATGATCTCTTGTAAGAAATATCCTGTAATCATATACCCATAATAGAGCAATAATATTGGCTAGTGGAGTAGAAGGATTTTAACCTTTGAACCACTTAAAAACCGTGTCTTGAGTCACCATTTCATTTTAAAAGATCACATATCTGTTTCGGTTCATTATTAGCACTAATCCCTTTCTCTTCTCTTCTTAAATTACCTGTTGGCGAAGAACCGCGTCAACAATGTTATAGATATACTTTTACAAAAATCTTTTTCTTAAGTCATCCATTGATATAACCATCTTACAATAGTTCAACCCTCTAATTAATTAGTTCATAAATTAGAATGGGAGAATTACCATTTAACCTTTCTAATTTACTTCTTATTCCTTAAGTACCATTAATTCACTAGTGAATAATTAATCTATAATCTAATTATAGATTTGAGCTCAAAATCATTCAGTTCAAGAATTAACCCTTAAGGGAACTAATATACGATCTGTTAGGAAAGATTAGATTCCGTATTGTTGATACATGTTCCCAGCCATCCATGATATTAAATCTCCAAAACAAAAGTCATTAGCCTCATTCTTTGAAGAGACCTTAACAAATGAATCAAAAGATTTAATAAACATGAACAGGAGTTCATGAACACTCAGGATTTAGGTTGATCTATAAATGATCATCTGTTATGATATAAATTACAAGTCTTTATTATTAAATGGTTTTTGGATAAAGACTCTAATTCATATCGGTCCATGTCATGTATAATCATATTATATAAAGCACATTTACTGAGATGTCTTACCACATCAATAATCCGAATCTAGATTATTTGTATCATTATGATACTCAGTAAACCGTACTTACAACTCCAATTAAAGAATTCCATAACTTTAATTTGTCGTTGTTGACTATTTTTATTCATTCATGTGATCTTAATTCTCTCGTACTAATACAAGATCACATCCTCAATAATGAATATGGAATTTTTCTGATATTTACAAAATTATTCAAACAATAATTTAACAATCTAAATATGACAATAATAATAAACCATTGTATTTATTTATTCATAGAAAAACACAAATGTCTTTACATGCTTTTAGGACACACTCCTAACAGTTGGGGCCGAGGATCTAGATTTTCGATACGTGTTCGTGGGGCGTAAGTATTGGTAGATGGGGCAGGATTTCTCCTACTGTCTCCATAAGCTGGAATGTCCCATTGAGGACGAGGTGGTTTTAGATGTCTTATAGGTGACAGGGGATGCCTTATTGGTGAGGCTATCCTCGTTCCATCTGGGTGGACTAAATTAGCCCGCCTATGTTCTACTCCAATGTCTCTAGTTCTATGTGCCTGGTGATCCGATCGTGGTGTAGGAGGGTTTGTTGGAGAAATTTTTCTTCGTGAGCCTGTCCTAACTACCCCTCGTGGATTTTCATGGGCATTCTTGGGGGCCAGTGACGAAGGCACCGAACTTGGGGTTGCAGTCCTTACCAACCGACTGACATGATGACAACCCCTATGATGATTGCTAGGTCGAGCATTTTGGCGATCTTACCCCGTAGGTATAGAACTTGGAGTTGCGGTTCTGACTGATCGAATCAGTTTGGATCGATTATTCTTGTGGGACTTATGAGACCCACTCTGCCTCTTTCCGACATTAACGTCGGTTGCTAGAGCGGGTAACCGAGCTAAAACCTCCTCAATCTTCCTATTTACCTTAGCGAGATGGCTCCTCAATTGCATGTTTTCCAAATCGACTGCAGTTAGGTAGTCTGGATTTGGATTCGGCAGTAATGACGCCGAACTCCCATTGTCACCTTGTCCCGCCAGTTGTTTTCCCGGACGTTGCTGAATCTCAGGGCCATGTTCGTCTAGAACAGCAGTATGATGGGCCTCCTGCTCACCAAGTTGTTCTATCTCATTATCATGCATTGAACGAGTGAGCACCATGATGAGAATCGACTAGGATTTTGATGAAGCACTAATTTTCTCTCAATAAAAGCACCAAACTGTTGACGCGATTTTTCGCCAATAGTGTATTAAGAAATGATAAAGGCAAATTAGTGCTTAGTGGTAAACCATAATAAAAAATAAACAGAATTCACTCAAGAACCCAGAACTTTTACGTGGTTCAGTGGTTAAAATCCACCTAGTCCACGAGTCAATATTATTGTTGTTTCTCTCTTTATTTTGGCAGATTTTCGGTATTACAGAATTATCCCCCTTTTCCTATCCAATATTCCCAATATTTATAAGGGAATTCCATCGACAGGTTTGGGTGACCGCGTGAGTCAATCACGCATTTACACAATGTCTACATTCCATACAAATAATTCTCATTTATATTGGGATATGATTTGATCACAAAGTAAATATGTCATGTTATCTTGGATAATAAATATGACAGCCTAGTCATGAATAAGCGTATAAGCAAATCCCGAATCTTTGGGAATCCACGAATCTTGGATAGTATGCAGTATGAGTTATATCTAAATCACCCGGGCTGCATATCTTCCACGGGCTTGTATTCTGACAACTATCCGACCCCGAGCTAGTGCTTTGATGATTTATCTTATTCGTAGTTCATGGTAAAGTCAAGACGCCTAACACTAGGTCTGACCATTACGAGCCTCGAGCTGTCCGTATAGATAATAATTAGATATTCTAATTGACTACTTTGCCACGCAATTATCTACCAGCTGTACCCGAGCTGAGTGAATGAACTCGTGCTAAGATTATGGTACAACAATATACAACAAAAAATTTCATATAAAACTTTATATGAGGATCCTTTAATATGCAATATGTTAATCAATATATATAATATGTATATGAAAAATAATATGAAACGATTTACCTATCGTAGTCTATCAAGAATCCTTGAATCTTTTCGTATATATTTCTATCTTCCTATCCGTGCTAGAGTACTCACACCTAGATCTTCCAAAACGTTCTCTACACCTCAAGATGTGGGTGCGCATATAGAGAAAAATGATCAATTTTGTGAATCAAAAAGTATTCTCAACTCATGAGACTTTTGATTATAGGCTAGAGAGAAAAGATTTTTGTTTTTGTGAAAAAAGATGATAGTTCTTATTCTTTGTAAAAACCTACAGTTTCTATTTTCTATCATATAGAATATATAGACATTATTACCATAATAATAATAATAATGATAATAATAATAATAAAAATCAATCATCTTTTTAAAAGATTATTAACCAAACCACTTTGATTCAATAATCATATTTATTAATCTCATGATTATTCCACTAAAAATATGAAATTGAACTCTTGAGAATTAAAGACATATTTACTGAGTACTTTATTGTAACCATAAAGTGTCAATTGATATAATCATTACATACAAATTAATCCTCTATTGATGACTCATAATTAAATGGGAATAAATTTACCGTTTTACCCTTTTAATTATATCTTGATTCCTAATGTACTATTGACTTTACTAGTGAAGGTTAATTCATAATTTGATTATGAATTTGACGTCAATAACCTTTTCAGCTCCAAAATCCAACCCAATAGGGAATCATCATTCAATTTATAAGAATGTATAGATTCCATGTCTGTTAAGATATGTCCCCAGCCATATACATCATTGAGTCCCCAAAATAATAGTTCTTAGCCTGATCATTATGAAAAATCGTAACACATGAATCAAAGGATCAAATGATATATATATGAGTTCACAGTAACTTCAGGATTAAGATCAGTTTGTATATGATCATCAGTTGATGTGTTTTATAATACTACGAAACTGTATTTAAACAAGTATTATTAAATCACATCTGGTCCAGTTTTACATACTCCCGGCATGCAAAGTACCTCCACTAAAGTGTCCTACTACACTAGTAACCCGGATATAGGTCACATGTATTCATAATACTAGTGGACCATACTAGCAACAATTAATCTAAATATTCCATAACTTTATTTTACTGCGAACTATTTAAGTTCATTATCTCAATCTCAATCATTTCATACCAATATGAGATTGATACCACATAGATGAACTTGAGAATTTTCTGATATTTACTTAATATTATTAGCAATAATATAGTACATAAGCTACATATACACAATAATTCAATTCATTCATTTATTTCATTAAAACCATTGTCTACTACAATTGCTTTAAGGGCACAATTCCCACCAGAAAGCTGACATGTCACCACCAAGGGACTAACCTCAGCATCTGCTTGAGTCAAGGCGAACACTCGAGCTGGAGTCAAGCTGGGTGCCTTCCTTGGTTCTTCCTTCTTCAAAGTCGGGCAGTCTTTCTTGTGATGCCCAATCACCCCGCACTAGTAACACACTTTTGCCCGACATTAGCCCAGACGGCGCTTCCTGCACCGAGCGCACTCCGGGTAACTTCTCTATGCCTCATTACTGCCTTGGACACCCTGGCCCCTCCTATTAGGACCAGCAATGGTCGAGGTGTTAGGGGTCTTCCTCTTCTAATCACTGGGGCCTATGCCCCTACCAGATCCCACAAATGGAGGCACTGCCCTCCAAACATCTTGTCTTGCAACACTCTCCCTCCAAATCTTATTTTTTGCCTCCTCAGCTGTAAGGGCCTTCTCAACCACCTGGGCATAAGTAGTCTCCCCAGGTACTGAGGTAATATGTACATCTCGGACTATCATGGCATTCAACCCCCAGACGAACATGTCTTGCCTGGCTGCATTTGTAGGCACTAGATCAGGAGAAAACTTTGCCAGCCTATCAAATTTCAGGGTGGACTCAGTAATTGTCATGCTGCCCTATACCAAATTGGTGAACTTGCTCACCTTTGCCGCCCTGATGACACTACTGTAGTACTTCTAGTTGAACAAGTCTTTGAACTCATCCCAACCCATAACAGAAATATCTCGGGTCTGGGATGCCACCTCCCACCAAGTGCGGGCATCATCTCGAAAGATAAAAGTGGTGCAAGCCACCCTATCATTACCTACCACCCTCATGAAGTCCAGGATGGAGGTGGTCAAGTTCATCCACTGTTCAGCCTAAAGGGGGTGTTTTGTATGGAGTAAAGTGAAGGTGGGAATGAGAATCTAAAACACTTCCCATGTTTGGTTCAACTTTTTAGGGGGTAAAGTTAATAATTTTTGTGGGTCCCACATGTATTTTAAGGGTAAAGTGAACCATTTTATACACTTGAGTTTAATATCACCTCCATCCTAAGCCCCTCTACACTTTCCAAGGTACTCAACTACTTAAAACAAACACCCCCAAAGTGGATCTGGTCCTCCCTCAAAGATTGGAGGATGGTGCTTGCTGAACCTCTCGTACAGCAGCTCCCACCTGTTCCTAATATCAAGCTGTTGTACGGATGATGCCACAACAGGTGGCAAGTCTAATGCAGCGTTCCCTGGCGAAACCTATTGTCTCAAAAGATGGATCTCTTCCTCTTAACTCTGAAATCTAGCTTGCATGTCAGCAACCATCTACTGCCAGTTCTCAGGGACTAGCAGGGGGTTCTGGCCCTGGCTATCATCTCTAGCCTCGATCTCGGCGCCGGCTAGTCGAATTGATCACCTTGGAGGGATAACTCTCCAAGTTTATCTACAATCAACAACTCGACTGATCATGTAATGATAAAAGGTTCTTAAAGTCACCCCACGATCTCATTCCACAATCCAGCAACAATAAGCAATCACAATGCTCACAAGCATTTCAGCAATTATTCACATGCAGAAGCAATGCTAATAAGCATGCCTTATCATATACACATATTAGTCAAGGGTCAGGCCCTATCTGTATATCTAATGCTTCCTATTAAATAAGCAGATAAGGTGTTCATATTTCATTTAAACAGTCAAACATATAATCACATATATAGTTACCAAATCTTGAGTCGAGCTTGTCTTTAGTGGCGAGTATACATGCCCATCCAGTCTTTAGGAACCCTTAAACCTAGACCGCTTTGATACCAAGTTGTAACGCCCTGGATAGCCAAGACCATTACACTGTGTATTTTAAATAGTGTTGGGCTTGCTAATCAAGTTGTTTGGATATATATGTGTTACAAAGGATAATTAATGGATTAGGATTAAAAGATTTTGATCATAGGAATAGTTGTTTTTCATTAAAAAGTGAGAGTTTGTACATGGGTTCCCAAAAAGAATAAGTGTTTACAAGACAATTACAACCCTTAAAATAATTACAACTAAAGCCAGCCTAAGTGGCAAAATAAAATTTTGCTCTAGTCCTTGTTAATCCCTCGGCTATGGCGGTCAAGCAGCTGCTGATGTACACACCGCCCCTAAAGCTCTCCAACTCACGGCTGGTCTAGCTTTCCCTTTCCCTTACCAGCACCACATAGCACCCGTGAGCCAAGGCCCAGCAAGAAAACTTAAATCAACAAATACAATGAGCAAAAACATATAAGCAGTAAACTTGAATCAACAATGCAATAAATAATGGGATATAAGCAACAAGATTTGCAATGATAATCTGCACAATCAAATACACATTCCAATCTCAACAATCGATACAATTAGTTAAGTGCAATCGACACTTCTATTTATTTAAGTGATGTTCAGACCCTGCGCCCTTAGGTCGAGTCCTCTAGTCTTACAGTCGACCCCGACTCGCTTAGGCTGGGCTACATTCCGCACGCTTAATGTCGGCCCTGACTCCCTTAGGCCAGACTTTCAACATAGATATAACCACAAATATATATATAGCACAACATGCAACCAGATACAGCATATGCAAGCATGCCTAATGGGGCAATCCCAATTATAATCATAGTATAATCCATTTACAGGGGTTTAAGCCCCGTTCACAACTAGGGTGCAGTTTTTTTACCTCGAGTTCCATGCGATAAATGAGATGACCTCAAGTATGATCCTGATCTTGAGCCTTATGATAATCTAGTCACAACATATACATACTCTTATTGGGGATTGACTTCAAGTCCCGAGCCTCACTCTAAACCCTATCCTTAGATTATTATTCTCAGTTGTCGGGACATTAGAAACGTCCCCCAAACCCCCAAGTGGGGCACCAAATGAATTCCCAGACTCCCCGAGCCCTAATTCTAAAACTAGAAAAACTGAGTTTCGGGGCATATGGCGCGATCGCGCCTGCAGAAAGTTTAGGCTTTCTGGGGTACGGGCACAGTCGCGCTACTAACTCTAAAAATCAAAATTAAAATCAAATCCCCACTCCCTAAGACACTAGCGCGATCGCGCTAGATCACCAGAAACCCGAAAACGAGCCCAGAAACTTGAAGTTCTTCCCCAATTCAAACTTACATCTTCTCTACATATCAAACCCAGAAAATCAACCCCAAACAGACTCTCCAACCAATTTATAACAACCAAATCTCCCTATACAACGTAGACCACCTAACACCAACATTAATCTACCATAAAACGCACCAAAATTCATCATAATTACAACATACCAACAATTGACATTTTGGAGCTTAGAACTCAAGCTTCCAACCACCAAATTTGAAAATCCTAAGCCCAAATCACAACCATACAACAACACACCAAAGTTAGCAGCAAGAGAACTCATTTCAAAGCTCAGTACACCCAAAACCTAACTCTAAGCATTCAATCCCACTTTAAACACCTCAAACTTCCAAAATTCAAGAACAACTAAAGCACAAGGGGGACAAGGGAAAATAACTTATACCTTTGTTTTCGAATTCGAATTTCTTCGGTTGATGGGGACTTGGTAGCAACTAATCCCACTCCAAAGCTTGCAAATTCACCAACTAGCTTCAAGATTTTCAAGACTTGACCTTTCCTTAGCACCCAAAAATCCACTCAAGAGAAAACCAAAGTGGAGAGGAAAAACGCGAAAGTGAGTTCCCAAGTGCTGTCGCCCCTTGCTCTAGTGTAAAGGTCAAATGACTCTAATACCCCTACCAACAATTAACCCCAAAGGCAATCTTCAAGGGTACCAAGGTCATTTTGTCACAAACCCCACTAAACCTCAAATTGATACCCTAAACTCCCAATTAAATTACTAACCCTCCAATTACAAATACTTCCTCCAATAACGTTCCACTAATTCCTAATTTACGCGAAATTACCAAAATACCCATTGGCTCACCCCGAACTGGTTATAAATCCTCGTTGTGACTTTTTTGCCAAATTTCTCTAAGGGATCAACTTAAGCCTATCACCACAAATATATCCACATAATATTGTGGTTCTAATCATATAACACATAATTATAATTTATATCCTTAATGGATCAAAATTATGAAAAATGCCATTTTTCATAAAGACGGTTCCACAATTACATTTAATACACATAAGCATGCATAAATAGTTATATTTTAATATAACTCATATATTTCATATCATCACACATATATACAATTAAATCCACATATATATCCATTTATGCCCTCCTAGCACGCTAATCGAGGCACTAAACCCTATTAGAAAATTCAGGACGTTACGCACACCCTTGTTGTGGCCTCTCGCTGCATGTAAGGTATAAAACTTCAGGAATAAGCATACAAGGAACTCTAGTAAAGACCCAATCATCACTTGGTGTCAAGCTAGAATTGGTGAAGACGATTGAGTAAGTTATTCGTGATAACTCGTAAGCTTTCCTACACTTAGCAGAATGTAGGAAACTTGGATGTATCTTGGAAATGTGGAGAGGACCATCATGTGCGAGTCATGCGTATGGGTACGAGATGTCCGACCATGAGGAGGACAAAGGCGTGACTCTGACATCCGTATCAGACAAGTAGTGGTGGTATGAATCACTACGACGAGTGGAGGCACTACCTGAGCACCCTTGACCATGTACTAGGGCCGACACCATAACCTTCCGCATTACTACCTCTTGTTTCACTACCCTGACAATGAACCTAAGTACATTCTTCTCCCTTAGGACCACAATGTATCAAGAGTCATTAGAGCTCCACTATAAATAGATCTTCACCCCTCCAGCAAAGGGGTTGCAAAATTCACTATGTACTAAGGCTATTGAGTAATATATGAGCATCTCTTCTCCATTGTTGTTCAAAGCTTTTATTTTTTAAGTTTTCTCTAAGTTCCTTCTAAGTTCATCATTTTCTTAGATATATCTTTGAGTTTTCCGACCTTATATCGTTGACAAGTTCTCACCGTCAACAGGTATAATTATAAATATATGTGTTATGTGATTGAGACCACATTATTATGTGGATATATTTGTGATAACTAGCTTAGGTCGATCCTTTGGAGAGATTTGGTGAAAAAGTCACAATAGGGACTTATACCAAGCTCGATGTGAGCCAAGGGGTATTTTGGTAATTTTGCGTAGGTTGGGAATTAGTGGAGGGCTATTGGAGGAAATATTCATATTTGGAGGGATTGTAATCTAATTGGGAAATTAGGGATGTAAATTGAGGTTTAGTGGGATTAGAGGCAAAATTATTAATTTTCCCTTGGGAGATACTTTGAGTAGGAGTTTAGAGTGAGGGTATTATGGTCATTTGACCAAGGGAATTAGAGAAGTTCCACTAGGTAGCTGGGTAGTAAGGGACTCATGTTTTTTTTCCTTAGGCTCTCTCCCTCTATTGGTTTTTCTCAACTCACCCTTGGAAGGACACTTGAATTGGAGGGTTATTCTTGGGACTTTGGAGTAATCATTGAGCAATTGAACAACAAGGGAGAGATTATGAGCTATTGAAGCTGCATGCAGCCAAGAATTTTTGGATCCTACGGTGAGCTGTGGCTTATGTTTTCTTTTCACTTGTTGGAGTGTACTAACTATTACTACTACTACTACTACTACTATCTAGCTAAGTAAAATTCAGGGACACTACAAAATCACTTGTCTGCCTGCAAACGTATTTTAAGATATGTGAAAGGAACTATTGGTCTAGGATTAATGTTTACACCAGCAAATACATTGAAAGTTGAAGCCTACTGTGACTTCGATTGGGCAGGTTCCTTAGATGATCGAAGATCCACAACCGGTTATGCAATTTACATTGGACAAAACTTGATATCTTGGATCTCAAGAGGAAAAGCCATAGCTAGATCTAGTACTAAAGCTGAATACCGAGCACTCGCTCAATGTGCCACTGAACTTGCTTGGCTGCATTCTATGTACATTGAGATAGGAGTCAAAATTCAGATCACACCTATGAAATGGTTTGACATGCAGGAGCCAAACAATTAGCCACAAATCCTATATTTCATGCGAGAACAAAACACATAGAACTTGATGTGCATTTTATTAAAGACAAAATTGAAAATAAGCAATTGGAAATAGGCTATGTACCTACAGAGGAGCAAATTGCAGATATTCTCTCAAAAGCACTCTCAATAGCTCAACATAAATATTTAAGAAACAAACTTCCTGTATTGGCTTCTCCAAACATAAGCTTGATGGGGCATGTTGAAGAAAATGATGATCTGGAAGGAGGACACAACTGCAGGTGGCTAGTCAGCAAGCAAGGCTTAAAGGGTGACAACAACTAGAATTGGATAAAGATTCATTCTGGTATCCTATTTTGTCTTTTGTACAATTGCTTTATTAATTGTGGATGATTAGAATCGTCCTTGCAAGGACAATTTGTTAGAATTATTTTCGAATATTCCCATTCCAAAATATTCAGTACTCGTGTATAAATTGTATTCATTAGCTCATCATTCTTTCAACATAAAGTATATCACAGAGCATTCAATATATAGTCGAGTAATATTACAGTTTTTATATTCCAGGTTATTTTTTGTTTATACCTTTGTCTGTCACCTATTATAAATAAAATAGGCACTACATTATGATAATTGGTGCAATATTTTGTTTCAAATATAATTCTTTTTAAATTAAAATATGTGTGATCATATATTAAAAGGGTGTTTGACTCTTTAACTAAAAAACTATTTTTTGTTTTTAAAATCTAAAAACAGTTTTCTGAAAACAAATATGGGTGTTTGGTATTGTTTTTAGAAAACAATTTTTAAAAATAAAGTTACAAAAAACAGAAAATTTTGATAACAACGAAAATTTGTTTTAGTTGTTCTCAATTTTTTTTTCACATAATATTTTTAATTATTATTATCTCATATCATTTTCTCTCTCATTAATTTATCTCTATTCACTTTTTCTATTCTCACTTTCTCTAATACCACTTTCTCTCTCATCACTTATTATCTCATTATTTTCTCTTTCATCACTTCATATATTCTCATTTTTACTCTTCTTTTTTTTTTATCTCGCAATTTTCTCTCTCTTCAATTTCTCTCTAATTTTTTTTCTTGCATCAATTTCTCTCTTCTCAATTTTTCTTCCTCAAAATTTCTCATTACTTTCTCTTTCCTTATTTTTCATCACTTTTTTTTTACATTACTTTATCTCATTATTTATTACAATTTTAAAATATTTTTCTCTTTATAAATATATTGATTAGTTTTTTATTTTAAATTTTTTTTGTTAAAAATAAAATTAAAAAATTAATTTTAGATAACATTAATCAAACACATATTATTTCTTAAAAACTATTTTTTATTTTCATAAACACAATTTTGAAAATAAAAAACCGGAAATAATTACAAACTCACATTTTCACTATATAGCATGTGAGGTGGTGTAGGGCACAACCATGACTCTTAATAATACTCAATAATAAAAGCCCATGCACGTAGGATAGAATGTCGATACCGTCGATCTCCGTCCATGTCTAAATCAGACGGTCCTGGTTCAGTCTCCACTTCCTGTAAAAAAAAAATGCAAAGCAACCGTTTATGCAGAATCTCAGGCGCACGCGATCTCATCGTTCTCCTCCATTTTGTTTTTCTTCGCATCGCACTTTTCTTTTTCTCTATCTGTAAAATTTGTTGTGAATTTTCTTTCTAACCAAACATATCACTTGAATTGAATACTAATAATCATAACAATAAGCTTTTTATAAGCCTGCAATTTCCATATTCCTCTCATTGTGTTACTTTTTTGGATCAAAGAATCCCTCGTTTTCACACGCCCAATAAAGATAGAAAGTTTCAGCTTCGATTCCACGCCGTAAGTGGTTCTAATATGACATTCGTTTGCTTCCTTAACGTTTATCTTTCTCTGTCTCTATTGTACACCAACAATTACTGTGTTTGATTCAAATTCCTCTATTTTTGGAGTATGACAATGATCGACTTAGGGAATTCCTTTGTTTAAAGTTTAGGGTTTTGCTCAAAGGTGTGGAATTTGTTCTTTGTTCGAGTGATTAATTGTTATTGTCTGCTTGGTAGCTGAGAAAATAATAAGAAGTTGAAAATAATGCGCATATTTATTTGGAATCATTCCATTATAAAGTTTTCAATTGATTATTTTTGTTTTTTTTTTTAAAAGGAATTTCTTTTACAGGAAAATTTATTACTCTTTTAACTGTTGTGAATGCTTGTGAGATTTGTTAAAAACTAGTCTGCTTGAAAGTTGAGACTCACCTTATCGGTTTGCTTTTGGTACGATTAGGGTTCGATCTAGAATTTTTTTATATCTATATAATATAAAGTATTCCATTATTTGAAATTCTTTATAGTTTCTTTCTCTGTTTTAGGAAAATTCTAGCTTTGACATGGCTACTGGAAGCGATATGGGTTTGTTATCTAACCTAGATATTGGTATGCAAGGACCGAGTGGGAGTTTAGAGGATAGTATTCAGACTGAGCTTGAATTGATTCTTCAAGAGCAGCGAAATCGGAAGATTGTGGATCGGGAAAGGGATCTGAATATGTATAGAAGTGGCAGTGCTCCACCTACAGTAGAGGGTTCCTTAAGTGCTGTTGGTAGTCTTTTTGGGAACTCTGATACAAGAGAAATTAGCGGTAGAGTTTTCACTAATGATGGGGTTTTATCCGAGGATGAAATTCGTTCACATCCTGCTTATCTTTCTTACTATTATTCTCATGATAGCATTAACCCAAGATTGCCCCCACCGTTGTTGTCAAGAGAGGATTGGCGTGTTGCACAGAGATTTCAAGCTGGTGGGTCTTCGTTTGGGGGTGCTGGGGACCGGAGGACTAAGAAGATGGTCGAGGATGGTGAGAGTTCGTCACTCTTTTCGATGCAGCCAGGACTTTCTGTACAAAAGGCAGAGCATGAGCTAATGGAATTGAGGAGTGGTAATGGAAGGAATCTTTCTAGGCAGACATCTTTTGGGTGGGTTGATAGAGGTGCAAACAGTTCAATTGGAACCACAAACAGTGGGCTTGGTGCACGGAGGAAGAGTTTTGCTGACATTCTGCAGGTAATTACTGCCGTTTGTACTTTAGAGTAGTTTTGCGGCTTGGGTGAAAATCATTTTTGAAAGTTTATCTTGTTTTTCCTTTTCCTTTTTATCTTCTTGATGAATTTTATTTAGAGGTTATTCTCCATGGAGACCACTACTACTTTTCTATTAATTATGGTCGGTACAAACTAGAAGCTGAAATCGAGGAAATTAATGTTACAATTGTGTTGTTGTTCTGAGTATAATAGTGCATCTTCAAGATTTACTTTACCGGACCCTTTTATATCTAAATTGGGTTATATATTGAAACACTTTTACGCACTATTGTTGAAATGATAGGTATGTTCGACATGCACCACAAGATGAAGTGTTAGCTATTATGTTCTTTGATGTCTAATAAGGATGTTCATTTATGTTATTAACTATACTACATGTGCAGGAGGGAGTTGATCGACCGGCATCCTTGTCTGGCTTCTTGTCACGCCCTTCAAGCCGGAATTCTTTTGGTGACAGTGCGGAACTTTTTGACAGTCTGCATAATGGAGCTTCTCCTCACGGCCTGTCTGGAGTTCAAAGTCGTGGTACTGCAGGTTCTTATTCTTTGGCATCTGGTATGAGTTCCTCTCTGTCAAGGAGCACAACACCTGAACCAAAGCTAGTTGGTCGATCTCCTAGTTCTGGCCTTCCTCCTGTAGGAAGCAGAATTTCCTCAGTTGAACAGAAGAATGTTCGTGGCTTAAACATCAAAAATGGTCATTCTTCTGGAATGAATGATCTCGCTGATATTGCCGCTAACCTATCTGGCTTAAGTCTGTCGAATGTTAGAAGTAGAGATAGGAATAGTCAGGTCCAGTCCCAGCATCATCTTGATAATAATTCCGATTTTCAGTTCAGAACTGGCCATAACCAAAATCTGCAGCAAGAACTTATGGACCAGGCCAATGCTGAAAATTTTTCTCTTGCAGCCACTTATGTTGATCTAGCTAGGCAAAATGGGATGTTGACAAACCTTAATGCATCTAAGTCAAGTTCCAATATGCAAGCCAACTTTCCAAAAAGGACTTCTTCCTCTGCCAATCTTTATTCACAAGTTGGTTCTTCAGGATTTGGGGGTTTTGAAGGGCCATATTTTTATCAACAGAATCCAACTACTCCCGGAATTGACTTCAGAGCTGGTGCTTTTCCTAATCAGCAGAATACATCTATGGACGGTCATCTTGATACAGGTGTGTTTTATGTTTCTTCATGTTTATCAGCTATTTTACTATTGATATTATCTGAGGAATTTACATTTTTTTTCTTCTTTCTCTCTCTTCCCTTTCCTTTTCCTAATTGATCTATGTGGCGGTTCAGCTTTTACTTCTAGTCAAAATGGACAAAACATGAATATCCTGGGAAACAAAGTTGGCCACGATCTGCATTCCTCAGTTATTGATCCACGATATGTCCAATTTTTGCAAAGAAACTCTGATTATCCAACACGGGCTGCAACTAGTCTGGGTGATCCTTCTTTGATAAAAAACCAATTTTCTACTTCTCATGCTGACCTGGAAGGGCTTCAGAAAGCATACCTTGAGACTTTGCTGGTTCAACAAAAAGAACAGTTAGAATTGTCACTACTAGGTAATTCTGGTGGTTTAGGTCAGGATAATTATGCAAATGCATCTTATAGACTTGGCACACCATATCTTGGAAACCCAATGGCAAACACGGTTCTTCCCTCCGTTGGATCTGGAAGTCCAATGTTTCAGAATGAAAGATTTTCGCATTTTCATTCAATGAAAAATTCAATGGGAGGATCTGTTGGCTCATGGAACTCGGATATTGGCAATAATGTAGAAGGTAGATTCATCTCATCCCTGTTAGATGAGTTCAAGAACAATAAGACCAAGTCTTTTGAACTTTCAGACATTATTGATCATGTAGTTGAATTCAGGTATGTTGTGCTCGCATTTATTATTTTTCTTTCACTTAATACATTCTTTTTCTTAGATTTTATGTTTATTACCTTCCCCATATATGTTGCAGTACGGATCAGTATGGTAGTCGCTTTATTCAACAGAAATTAGAAACTGCGACACCTGAAGAAAAGATCATGATATTCCCTGAGATTACTCCACATGCGCGTACATTGATGACTGATGTCTTTGGAAATTACGTCATACAGAAAGTATGGCTTTTGTCATCCTAAATACTCCAAATCCCATCTTTTCTTCCATTTAGAACACATATTAAATTTCGTCTTTGAAATTGCAGTTCTTTGAACATGGTACAGCAAGCCAAAGAAAGGAATTGGCTAGCCAACTTACTGGCCATGTTTTGCCTTTGAGTCTTCAAATGTATGGTTGCAGAGTGATTCAGAAGGTGATTTTTAAGTCATAATCTTTAATATGCTTTCACTTCGGCACATGCTATTAAGCATGTAATGAATCTAAAAGGGGTTGTAACAAGGTAAAGAAGGTACAATTATATGTATAACACACACAAATGTATATATTATACAAGTCTAGTCTGAAAATCTGTTAGTGTATGTAAAGGGATCCGACGCCATTTTATTGAATAACGGTTGTGATCCTTGTTACTCAATCAAGGGACGATCATTAGGTTAGACAATTTTTTGGACGGGATTAAAAGAGAAAGGAAGGACAAAGATTCTTGGATGATATAGAAAAATTAGAGTTGGAGACAATTGGTACTTGCACATGGGGGAAACAACTTTACTAAGTAGTACATACTTTCTATAATGCTCTGAACTTATTATCACAAAGTGTATTTTTTTATACTATGGGATTAGAACACTCCCCCCTCACACACCCAACCATTTGAGCTAGCCTCAGGTGGCCATTATTCCTGTTTTAGAATATATTTTTAACGTCCACCTGTTAGTTAAGATCTTTTTCAATCATAAATCAATGCGGAGCATTTTAAAATAGCAAATGTCCTAGTATTACATTTTACATCTCTACCTCCTCTTGTTGGTACAGAGGAGGCATTTCTTGCAAGACCCTTCTCACTCACATTTTGAATACTCATATTTTAGGTGATTCTTTTTTAAGGTAATCTACCTCTAATTCTTGCACTCAAATCAGTTATCGTGACGTGATGATTGCATTGGTCTTTATTCCTCTGTTTTAGAAAGGAAAACTCAATTATTGTTGTTTTATGGATTGTTTGAACGTAGTGTATATAAGACTAAGCTAATGTTTTAGATCATATTAAGCCTATAAAGTGGATGGTGTATCTTTCTTGCAGAGATGTATGTACATATGAAAGATCTTCGTGGCTCTCTTATGCTCTAAATTTTGTCGCTCGCAGGCCTTGGAGGTGGTGGATGTGGATCAGCAGACCCAAATGGTGGCGGAGCTGGATGGTTCAGTTATGAAATGTGTACGTGATCAGAATGGGAATCATGTAATTCAAAAGTGTATTGAGTGTGTCCCTCAAGATCGTATTCAATTTATTATCTCATCCTTTTATGGTCAAGTTATTACACTTTCCACCCATCCTTACGGCTGCCGTGTTATTCAGGTAAGTTGTTTGCTTTTTATTTATTTATTTGTTTTGGAGGAATCAGAGGATATTGTATTGTTTTTCCTGATTTGATTATTCCCTACCACAGAGGGTCCTGGAACATTGTGATGATTTAAATACACAACAAATTATTATGGATGAAATCATGCAATCTGTATGCAATCTTGCACAAGATCAATACGGAAATTATGTAATTCAGGTATAAACATTTCTTTTTATCACAGTGCCTTTCAAGATTTCAGGATATATATATATATATATTGTAGAAAGGTGTTTTACTCTTTTATCTATTTTTTAAAGTTATGATCCAATATGATCAGCTATTACTGCAATAGCTGTCCATAGTTTTTTTTTTCTTGGCATTTAAATACCTAAAATTTTTGGGAAAAATATCCTATGTTACTTAAATGTAACATTTAAATACCTTTTTTTTTGGAAACTTTTACTACCCAAACAGTTTAAAAAATTGATATAAATGTAATTTAAGTTATAAAAATAATTAAAATTATATAAAAATATACAAAAATAACCTAAATTAATTCCAAAATTAAAGAATAGTTTTATTTAATGAAAATAATTGATAAATAATTTTAATAATGTTTTTTTCTACTTTTAATAGTTTTTTAGCTATTGATTTTTCTTTTAACTTTTTTCAATAAAAAATATTTTTTTATTAAATAAAACTATTTTTTTTAAATTTAGAATTAATTTAGGTTTTTTTTTTTTTCTGTTTTTGTATAATGTTAATGATTTTTTTTATAACTTTAAATACATTTATATTGATTGTTAGAGTAGTAAAGGGGCCACATTTTAGCAACTTTGAGAATGTTTCCCCTAAAGAAAAAAAGTTAGTATTTAAATGCTAAATTTTAGCAACTTCGGATATTTTTCCATAAAAAAAGAGTTTGGGTATTTAAATCCTACAATCTGTAAACATCGAGTAATTTTGCCTAAAAAACTTTTTTTTTCCCTTCCCTTATTTCACCTCGTGGGAAACACTCTACTATGTACCTTTTTTCTGTGATACCACCACTGGTAGCATCCAAAATGTTTCCTTACAGCTAAACTCAGTACTGTGGTTTTTAACCAATTTTAGCCCTTAAACCTGGTACTTCATTTGCTTGCCTTTTCTCGTACGGGAAGATTTATTTGTTTTTTGTTTTCCCCTTCTACAGAACCCATGCTTTACCTTTAAAGTTTCATTCTTGTTTACTTTTTATCAGTAATCATGCCTCTGGTTTTTGTTTTTAATTTATGTTTTGTTTGGTAGCATGTCCTTGAACATGGTAAACCGCTGGAGAGGACTGCAATTATACGCCAACTTGCAGGCCAAATTGTACGGATGAGTCAGCAGAAGTTTGCTTCTAATGTTGTCGAGAAGTGCTTATCTTTTGGCAGTGCTGAGGAGCGTCAATTTTTGGTAAATGAGATGCTTGGTTACACCGAGGAAAATGAGCCCCTACAGGTATACCTGATTCTAATTATAAATTGGACAGCAATCATATGAGGCTGAATTGATCTACATTATTAATATATTTTTACTACCTATACGCTGCTGTCTATTAAAACCAACAACTACAACGATAGGCAATTTTAGCAGGGCTTACATCGTGTATTCTAAGGATAAATTTATGAAAAATTTGTCTCATTGGGCTTTCAGGGATCCTATATATATGCTTTGTTGGATACTCAAGCCTCTTAAGGCAGTTTATTGAGTATTGGCTAACATGAAATTTTACAGGCCATGATGAAAGATCCATTTGGAAACTACGTTGTACAGAAAGTTCTAGAGACCTGCAGCGATGAGAGTCTTGAGTTGATTCTTTCTCGCATTAAGGTTCATTTGAATGGTTTGAAGAGGTATACTTATGGAAAACACATTGTTTCTCGTGTTGAGAAGCTCATTGCAACTGGAGGTACTCACATTAATTTCCGTCTCCAAATATTTAATAATTGGTTCTTTATCAGGCTCACCAAGTCTGTATCTAACTCGTGAGTTTTACCCTTGCATCTTTTACAGAAAGGCGCATAAGTATGTCATCGTCTGCAATTTCCTCTTCCTGAACTATACCAATTTGGAGCAAGGCATTTTAATCTTGCCACCACCAATGGGCATGCACCGTTTTGTACAGCTAACATGGATGGTGACTTTTTTAAGTTCTTGGAGTATCATATACAGAGATCATTGGTTGTAAATAAACACATACCTATAGATCTACATGAATAAGATCTCTGTCTACCTATTTATTGTATATTCGGCTTAGTAGTTATCTGACTGAGAATTCCACAGAAAAGGGTCGTTTTTAGGCTGCCCGGCGAGTTCTCATTAACTGCCCTTTTGAGAGTACCACCAAAGTTCATAGTTTGTAAAGCAAATGTAAGTGTAAATGGTTAACTATATTTCTAAGAGAGGGTAGAGTAAATAATTCTGTGGAGTTTTCTATTTTGAGTATATATTTACTTGCGTTGTACATATACTGCAATCTTCGTATGGAGATTTGTAAATTTTTGCCCTCGTCTTAATGTTGCTGGCGTAACTCAACAAACTTGAAGTTGGCTTGTTGCCGTGGATGAATCTATTATTTTAGGACTTCAGTCTCATCCTTTTAGATGTTGAACCTCTTTGCAAGAAATTTTGTAAATTGATTTGCTAAGTTTTTACTAATTCTCGTATATGAAATCGATATGATTTCATATTGAATTAATTGTCTCGCATACTTATCCGCAAAATTTGGGGTATCCATCATGAGATCCCTATACGACTTCACTTCTTTGGTGGTTGCCACTAGAGCTATAAACCCGACATCCATGGTTGAGTGTGAAATATATGTTTGTTTCTTTGAATCCCAAGAAACTCCTCTTCCTCCGAGCATAAACACCCAACTAGTAGTGAAGAGATTGTTTCACACACTTGTTATCTAACTTACATCGGAATATCCCTCAAGTATCTTCAGAAACTTTGAATATTTGAGGCTTAGCTTCTAGGTCCTCTTAAGGTACCTTAGAACTCTCTCAGTTGCCTTCCAATATCTCATACTTGGGTTGGTAATAAACCTACTTAGTTTACTAATTGCAAATCCAATATTCGCTCATGTACAATGAGTGACGTACATTACTCCCTAATCCACTTGCATATTCAAATTGAGCCACCACTCTACCATTGTTCTTTTCAAGCTTTATACTTGAATCAAATAGTGTATTTGCCTATTTGATTTTGAGAAGACTAAACTTGGCAAGCACTTTCTCAACATAGTGATCTTGACTTAAGGCATAACCCCTACTATTTCTTCTCACTTTTATACCTAAAATGGTATCAACCTCTCCAACGTCTTTCATTTTAAAAGTGGAAGATATAAATCTCTCTGTTTCTATTATGCCTCTCATTTCATTACTCAAAATCAACATATCATTAACATATAGATATACCAAGATATCATAGCCATTACAAGTTTAAGAGTATAAGCAATTGTCCACATTATTGTGTCTAAACCCATCTGAAACAATGCTATTATGGAAAATATAGATTTCATAACTATGATAAATACTTTCATTCAATTACACCATTGAATCCCAAAGATGTAAGTATAAGCTATGTCATAGGGTAAGCTTTTAACGAACAAGTCAAAAGATTCATATAATATAATTAATAGAATATTATCACTCAGAATTGAGATCAAATTGACATATGGTCAACGTTGTGACACTAATTAGATTTGATAATAACGATACTTGTTTATCTATCAATAATCAATGTCAGTCCTAGGGTAATGTAAATAGATACATCCGATCTTATCTGCTTGGCCAATGTCATTAATAAGACACCACACTATTGTGTAAGTAGATCATATCATAGATTACTAAATCAGTGAAAATCCTGTGCACTGATTTAATCTTAGGAATAATTATTTTGAACATGTAATTACAATTATAATATGTTGACTCATTTTTTCGTCAACTTGCACAGAGTAATAAATGAAGAGTTTTTTTGTGTGTAAAATCTCAAAGCGGAACTTAATGATGAACAGTGAGCCAAAGAATCAAGGAAATAATTATAGTAATAAATGAATGAGACAAAAATTTATAGTGGTTTGACCCAAAAAAGATGACCTACGTCCACTTTAGTTGGTATTATTTATGATGATCTTAGAACCCTCAAGAACAAGTACCCTTAGTTCGATCTTGTTCTTGGGTCAGTTACAGTAATGGAGAGTAGAAGCTCTCTCCGAAAATGAACATATACTGACTTGTTTTTCCATCCTTGTCACATTTCGATTTGCACTATTTATAGCTGCGGATGTTATACCCAAAAATTGGAGATCAATAACGTGGCAATAAAGGTGACAAGTGGCAGTGCATGATCAGTAAAAGACACATTAATAGTCAATAAATACATTGACTCCTCAGAGTTGTGATAAAGGGACCCGGTAGACTGACGAAGAATTTGGACTGCTTGAAAGATGTCATAACCAAGCCAAGTGCACCTTGGTCCGAGGAAAGCTAAGGAAAGTGCATCCTAGGAGGCTAAGGAGAATGCATCCTAGGAGAGCTAAGGAGAGTGCATCCGAGGAGAACTCAAGAGAGTGGTCCTAGGAGACCCCAAGGATTTGGTCCGAGGAGAAACATGGCATGCTAGAGGAGAGTGCCATGTTAGAGGAGAGAAGTGCATGTCCTACCACCATGCATGTCCTACCACCATGCACGTCCGACCAAAAAATGTTTGTCCTACAACCATGCACATGTCCGACCAGCACTTGCATGAGTGGTCAGTAGGAGAGGTGGATCAACTAGCTAGAGGAGGACTAAGTCAAGATTCCCAGAAACAGCTTCAACAAGATACGTGGGAATCTCTCATTCTTCCCACAAATGGGGGGTTTGGTTACATTTTGAATGTTTTTTTGTAATTTAAATGTAATAAATATAATAAAATATCCCGATTCTAAGGGATATCAGTTGTATGACCCTAAGCCTATAAATAGAGGGCTTATGGGATTAGAGAGGGGCTTCTTCTGCTTCTTCTTTCTAGAGAGAGAAAATTTGGGTCTGAGTATTCTAGAGAGAGAAAGTGCTGATATTTGAAAGAACTCTTGTATTTTTGCAATCTGTACTGAAGAAACTCAGTTGGCTCAGTCCATCTGATCTTGAGTACGGATCTATAAATTACAACTCTAAGTGGATTAGGCTATTACCGACAATCGGGGCTGAACCACTATAAAAATCTTGTGTTCTTTATTTTCTTTATTATACCGTTTGTGTTGTTTAAATTCTCTTGAAGGTCTGTCGTATTTGACGTTCTCATGTCGTTGGCTAAAAACACAGTCAACAGCGAAGATGGGAAGAGATGACAATGACAACTTGTTTCCTGATCAGGCTAAATTTTGGTACACTCGGCTCGCTACCAAAAATCTGATATTTAGCATCGGTGGAGAACCGAAGCTACTACCAACAATGTTAGTTTCATTGAAGGTGTCGCGATTAATACAAATAGCGTTGGTTTTAAACTATCACTTAGAAAAAAAAATACCATATCCATTTTTAGCTGGCATCAACATTATTATCGAATACAAATCAAAGCAGAAAACTCAATCACAATGTCATTATATACTCAAAAATAAAATAAAAAATACACAATCCAGATTGCCAATCAATGCGTAGTGAACAAAATCTAAGATTTATACACATATGAAAAAAACCAGATATGAAGTTTGATTACAAAAAAAATCTCAAATTTGATACTTAGCCCCATTTTCATCACCACAAACCATCATATTGAAATAGAGATCGAGTGAGAGATAGTGATGCGTGTCGTATGCCGTATCAAATTTAAATATATTTTTTTTCACTTACACCAGCTACTTCAGTATAGCGGTAAATAAGGGTCGAACCCACGAAGACTATGATCAAATTATTATTCAAAATAATATTAGACTAAAATTAAAAAGGAGTTTTAGTTTTAATAGCTGAAAACATAAAATGAAATAAATATCAACGATTGAATAACTAAGGATATAACGATATTAAAGAAATAGTCAAGTATTACTCTCTACCTTCAACAATCAATCTATCAACAATGATGAATAATATTCCCTATTCCCAATTAAACTATTAACCCCACAGATAGCACTTAAGCAGTCAATTATCCCAGTTTCCCTAATATAAGTAATTAAAGCTAAGCGCTCTTAATTAACCCTTTTTACCCAGCAATAAACTCATTAAGCATGCAATCTATTTAACCTAGTAAAAACATTACACTTTGTGGAAACAGGTTAATCTAGGCAACAAATTCATTAAGCATGCAATTCATTTAACCTAGGTTCTATTTCTCATCACAATTAAAATACCCGTCACAATACCTTAATTGCAATTTATCACTTTACTTAGAATCCTAAACTATTAGGTGAATAGAAATCCTAAGATGATAGTAGAACAATGAAAAACCTTAATAAGTGGCCATCTAAACAAGATTTTACAAGATCCATGACATTCAAATAGAAAAATAGAAGCAATTTAATATAAGGGAATAAAAGGAATAAAATTCATCAATGCATTCAAGATATCATGTCTAGGGTTTTGAAATAACCCTTAACTATAAAGAAAACTGTCATCCAAAAAACTGGCATAGATGACGTGGCAAGTGATTCCTAAACACATGGCTGACACTTGGAGGAACCCTGCTAGGGTATCGACCAGAAGGCACATTATAAGTAGTAGGCGGCCTAGTCTTACCTGCAACCAGTCTGGTCGATGGTTCCACATGCAACAAGATGCTTCAATAAAGATCTTAGTAAATCCCGAAATTAACTCCCACAATCTCCTGAATATCCGATTATTTAGGAAAGAATATCTGTAACAAATTCATGTAATCCCCCTTGAGCCTATAAATAAGAGAAGATAGCTCAAGGGAGGGAGGCTTCTTTTTTTTGGCTTTTGAATCATTGGAGATTAGAGTAATTCTATTTGAAATACTGTATTGTTATTCAGAGGCTAGTGAAACTCATTGAACCCTAGTTCTTTGATCACTCCTTTGAGTCTCCTATCAATAACAATCTAAGTGGGCGTAGGTTATTACCAGACTTTGGGGCCGAACCACTATAAAATATCGTGTTCTTATTATTTTCGTCATCATGTTCTTTTCAACATATCCATCCACGTCAAGCGTATTTCGACTCCGTGTCAGTTGACCAAAATCAGGGTCAACATTCCGGTGCTTTCATTGAGAGCTTGATATATCACCGTTGAGAAAACCAATGGCGAAAACTACAAGGAAAGCCGGACAGGCGGCCCCCGCTGCACCATCAAACCCGCCTCCTCCTCCTCCTGCAAGTGTGGCTGAGGATGAGCCACATTTGGACTTTGAGGAGGAAGAAATGGATGACGCGACACTGAAGAGTACTCTGGGGGCGTTGCATGAAGAGCTGGCCAATCTGAGGGCCAGTCAGGAAAGTGCTGCTGAAATCATGGCGTGGCAGCAGCAAGACATTGAACGGCAGCGCGTGGAATTAAGTGAAAGGCAGGCGGAGATGGACCGTCGCCAGAGCGAGGCCATGGAAGCCCTCGAGGCAGCCTTACAATTGGCTAGGAATCAGGCCGCACCTGCCTCGCAGCCTGATCAACCTGCGAATGGGCCACCCCACAGGGGTCCCAATCCTAGCCCGCCTATCCAACCCTCGAGCCCGCAAAGGCTCGAGCAGCCTCAGGTGCCTCATGACGATGTCCCACAGGACCCTGAGGCACAGCCTCCCTCCCAAGCTGGTCGCGACATTCCCCCGCATCAGAGGCAGAATAGGACTGGGCATCAGCCTCGTAGTCCTAGACGCCATAGGGGCGACGAGCCGAACCTTCCGAACAGAGGTCAGAATCCTCCTGGCAACAGGAGGAACTCAGAGTTAGGCTTTGCAGTCCGGGGTCCCCCACGGCATGATAATGCACGGGGACACAACGACCAGCGCAGGCCACCCTCTAACGCTCGGGACACTTCAACCCGGGACGGAAATCAAGGGAACAGTCGATCCCACCATAGCCAATCAAGATTCAGAGATGGCCATGGGTATAATGAAGCAGACTCCGGCAGAGGAAATACCGCTCGGAGGAATGACGAGAGAGGTGGAAACAGGAATCAGCCACCTCAGGATGACCAACCCGGCAGACGGGACGCTGGGGGGCAACCCAGACAGAATAACGTCTTCAACCGGCTCGGAGCTAGCGAGCATCGGAGAAGAGACGAGGACTTGAGAGATGTGCTCAACGATCGCCGCGAGCGACATGGCGAGAACATCCCCCCAGCGACGGAGGCCGCGGCGATTCCTGTCGCTATACAAGCCCAGATAGATGCCCTCAACCATGCGGTGCAATAGCTGGTCGGGGGAAGAACATCTCACATCGACCACGATAGGAGGAAAGGCACTCCTTTCGTCCAAAGAATAGCTATGGCAGAGACTCCTAGCAAGTTCAAAATGCCTACGCTTCCGAACTTTGATGGGTACGGTGACCTGGTATCTCACGTCAATAAGTTTGAGATACAAATGGACATTCAGAAAGTGTCCGAAGATGCTCGGTGCATAATCTTCCTTGCAACACTTTCTGATGCCGCACAGGAGTGGTTTTTTAAGTTCCCTTCTACAAGTATAGTTTCCTGGGAGATGTTCGTAAGGGAGTTCTACAGACAATTCTACGCCAGTCGCGTGCATCCGACCGAGGCAAACCAGCTGGTTGAGATTCGCCAGCAAGATGGAGAATCGCTTAAGGACTACATCCAGCGCTTTATGCGGGCAGCGACTGGAGCTAAAACGGTGGGGGATGAAGGCAAAATGATGGCCATAACCGCAGGGGTTAGGTGTCGCTCCCCCCTCTAGAAGAGCCTCCGCAAAGATGGGGTTAGAACTACCCAGGAATTCTTGGATCGAGCTGATCGTTACATCAAGCTCGAAGATGCCATAGCCAACGATGGAAAGCCTTCAGGCAAGGATAAGAAGGCTGCCGAGCCCGCCAAAGCCGCAATGGGCCTAAACCTAACGGCAACGGCAAAGGCAACGGGAACGGTAACGACAATGGCAAGAATGGTGGAAAACGGCCACACAATGAGCCTTCCACCTCTGACAATAAACGAGCCAAGGGTAACCGTTATGAACCTCGGTTCACTAACTACACTGCCCTTGTTGAGTCTCAGGGAGAGGTTTATCAGGCCACGAGTTCCAGTGTGCCTTATAAGAAACCTGCCCCCATTCGAAAGGATATTTCGAAAAGAAACACTACCAAGCTCTGTCGTTATCATAACGACTACGGACATGACACCAACGAATGCAACCAGTTGAAAGAAGAAATCAAGTTCCTTATTAGACAAGGACACTTGAGAAGATACGTACGGGCCTCGGGAAATTCCCAACGAAAAGCTCCAGGTGGCAACGAGCAAGTGTCAACGCTCCAACGCTCGCCACCTCTGCAGCCTGCCCCCATGACTGGCACGTTATTAACCATCTGTGGAGGCTCGCACCTCGCGGGAAATAGCGGAAAGGCCAGAGAACGATACGCTCGAACTTTGCGTCACGACCAGGACATCGAGATGATGACTGTGGAGGACTGCGCGCCAAAAAAGGCTCGATCAGAGGAAGGTGAGATAACCTTCTCCGATAGCGATGCCCAACATTTCCGGTTCCCACATTCCGATCCGCTGGTCGTGGATATCCAAATGGGCAACATGATGGTGAAAAGAGTGCTGGTCGATACAGGGAGTTCTGTGAACATCCTGTATAAGTCATCGCTGGAACACATGAAGTTGTCCGTTAAGGACCTGGAGCCTTGCAACCAGACAATATACGGCTTCTCTGGTGAGGGACTCGCCCCCACAAGATCAATTAAACTACCAGTGATGACAGGTACAGCGCCTGCTACCAGGACATTACTCGCTACTTTTATAGTAGTCGATTGCCCTTCGGCGTACAATGCCGTCATTGGGAGGCCCATATTGGTCAATTTACGGGCCGTCACCTCCATGTGGCACTTGGCCATGAAATTCCCGACAGACGCAGGAGTGGGATGCGTATTGGGAAACCAGAGGGAGGCCAGAGAGTGCTACAACGCCTCAGTCGCGAAGGCGAAAAAGGGGACGTCAAAGAGCACTACTTCAGATAGGTTGCAAATGGCAATTGATATACAAGCCTAATCTAGTGATGAGGTCACCAAATAGGGTGTTGCCTAAAGTGAGGATAGAGATCTGGATCCTCGCTTTGGGGATTTTGAAGAGAACGTTGGACCCGTCGAGGACCTGGAAGAGGTCCAACTTGACGAAAAAGACCCGACCAGAGTCGTGAAGGTCGGGAAAAATCTAGACCAAAACACGAAGCATACACTAGTGGAATTTTTGCGGAGGAACCAGGAAGTCTTTGCCTGGTCGCACAAAGACATGGCTGGGATAGACCCTGCAGTTATCAGCCATGTCCTAAACATAGACAAGACTTTTCCACCCGTGCAACAAAAAAGAAGGCTGCTCGATAAGGATCGGTCGAGAGCCTTAAAAGAAGAAGTCGAAAGATTAAAGGAGAATGGGTTTATCAGGGTGGCATTTTATCCATCGTGGGTCTCCAATCCAGTGCTGGTTCCCAAGCCTAATGGCAAATGGCGAACCTGTGTGGATTTTACAGACCTCAATAAAGCATGCCCAAAGGATTGCTTCCCACTCCCAAGAATCGACCAGCTGGTCGATGCTACCGCAGGACACGAGATCCTCTCGTTCATGGATGCATATTTGGGCTACAATCAGATTAGCATGCATCCCCCTGACGAGGACCAAACCAGCTTTCGGACCGATACGAGATTATACTGTTATAAAGTAATGCCCTTCGGACTGAAAAATGCAGGTGCGACTTACCAGCGGCTAGTCAACCACGTGTTTAAAGAGCTGATCGGAGTAAACATGGAGGTGTACGTGGGCGACATGTTGGTAAAGTCTAAAAAGGCAGAAGGACATGTGAAGGATTTACAAGAGTGTTTTGATGTATTGAACAAGTACCAGATGAAACTAAATCCTCTCAAATGTTCCTTCGGAGTTGGATCAAGGAAGTTTTTGGGGTTCATTGTAAATTCAAGAGGAATCGAGGCAAACTCCGACAAAATAAAAGCCCTGATCGACATGAAATCGCCAGAGAGAATCAAAGATGTGCAAAGTCTAACCGGGAGAATCGCAGCCCTGAGTAGATTTATTTCGAAGTCAACGGACAAATGTGTCCCTTTTTTCAATCTACTTAGGGGCAATAAGAAGTTTGAATGGACAGGAGACTGCGAACAAGCTTTTCAGGCCTTGAAGGCGCACATGGCACAGCCTCCCGTTTTATCCAAGTCGATCGAGGGGGAAACTTTGTTCATTTACCTGGCGATCACGGAAGTAGCTGCTAGTGCGGTACTAGTATGTGAGGAAGAAGGCGTACCAAAATCAGTCTACTATGTTAGCAAAAGGCTGATTGGGGCAGAACTGAGATATCCGCCCATTGAAAGATTATCATATTGTTTAATCCTGGCCTCAAGGAAGCTACGTCCTTACTTTCAGGCCCATCCTATCACAGTGCTAACCGACGAGCCCCTTCGGCAAGTCCTCCAAAAGCCAGAGGCGGCTGGGCGCTTATTAAAATGGGCAGTCGAACTAGGGCAGTTCGATATCACATATTCACCGTGAGCAGCAGTAAAGGGACAAGTCTTGGCTGATCTTATTGCAGAATTCACCGAACTCCCAGACAGCGAACAGTGCGAACATCCTAGTGCGCCCGAGCCTCAAGAGAAAGCTCCTTCGTGGAAGTTATTCACGAATGGATCATCCAATGAATCCCACGCAGGAGCGGGAGTGATATTGATAACGCCGGAAGGGCATCGATTTCACTGCGCCATTAGGTTCGACTTCACCGCGTCAAATAATGAAGCTGAATATGAAGCACTCCTCACTGGACTGAGAATGGCCAAAGACATGGGCATAAAGACGCTTGATATTTACAGCGATTCACAGCTGGTGGTGAATCAAGTTCTAGGGGAATATCAAGCGCGAGGCTTAAAAATGGTGGCCTGCTTGAATAAAACCAAAGACCTGCTAGCCCAGCTCACGAGGTATACCCTCCAGCAAATACCACGAGATCAGAATTCAAACGCAGATGCCTTAGCCAAACTCGTGAGCGTGAAAGATGCTGACACTTTGAACATTGTGCCGGTGGAAAGATTTGGCGAGCCAAGCATACAAGCGGTTGAAGCCAGTATGGAGATTCGAATGGAGGATACATGGATGACACCTTATTTGGAGTACCTGACAAACGGTGCACTACCAACAGATAGAAACAAAGCCAGAACCCTACAAAGGCAGGCCGCTAGGTACATACTAGTTGACGGTGTCATGTACCGGAGAGGGTATTCAATGCCACTACTCAGATGCGTTACACCAGAAAAAGCTAAGGAACTAATGAAAGAAGTGCATGAAGGCTTCTGTGGAGATCACGCTGGGGGGCAGAGTTTAGCAAAAAAGATTTTAAGGCAAGGCTACTTTTGGCCAACTATGAATGAATATTCGATGGAGTTTTTTCGAAGGTGCGATAAATGTCAAAGGTTCTCCAAAATTCCACGAGCAGCTCCAAACGAATTGAAACAGATGCAGAGTCCATGGCCTTTTGCCGTATGGGGGATAGATTTGATTGGATCCCTGCCAACGGGAAAAGGCGGAGTAAAGTACACAGTCGTGGCAGTTGATTACTTCACCAAATGGGCCGAGGCAGAACCACTCGCTACCATAACGACCAAGAAAGTTCTTGACTTTGTCATCAAGAACATTGTTTGCCGGTATGGTTTGCCCCGAAAGATAGTTTCAGACAACGGAACCCAATTTGACAGTGACTTATTCACCGACTTCTGCGAAAGGCATGGAGTTATTAAAAGCTTTTCTTCGGTTGCGCATCCCCAAGCAAACGGGCAGGTCGAGGCTGTAAATAAAACCCTTAAGGACACCCTGAAGAAAAGGCTTGAAGACGCTAAAGGAGCATGGCCAGAGCAGCTGCCTGAAGTCTTCTGGTCGTATAGAACGTCTCACCGAACAGCGATAGGTCATACCCCATTTTCCTTAGCCTACGGATATGAGGCTATGTTACCTGTCGAGATAGATCCCCCCTCACATCGACGCATAACATACGACCAGGACCAGAATAGCCAACTGATGATGGAGTCCCTGGACTCTATTGACGAGATACAGGAGAAAGCCTAACTCCAAGTTGCTGCATACCAGCAAAAGGTCACCCGGTACTTTAACTCAAAAATAAAAGAAAGAAAATTCAACGTCGGTGACTTGGTGCTACAACGAGTTTTCTTAAATACCCGCGACCCTACTGCTGGAGTACTCGGACCTAATTGGGAAGGACCTTACCAGATTGAAGAAGTCCTTCACCCGGGCACCTACAAACTTGCACGCCTAACCGGAGATCTCGTTCCACGCTATTGGAATGGAGAACACCTGCGCAAGTATTATCAATGAACAGTCCTTTTTAAAGGATTGGCTTGTATTAAATTTTACTTTTTACAAGTTTCGCAAAAAGGGTTAGCCACGTTGTATGGCTAATCGCTTATATATGTAAGATCCTTTTTTTTTAGGATCACTCGTAAAAACATGTTTAGTCCATTTTTAATACGAGATTATAAGGGACTGTGCGCAGCCAGTCATTCTTGCCAACCTTTGTAAATTTATTTTTACAAGTATTTGTTCATTATGTGTGTTGTTTTGCTGTATTACAAGTATTACGTTTCCTACCGAGCAGAAATGTTCGAACAGGTCGTGGTCAAGGCAAGTGACCCAGGACCTAAAGCTCCTCGATCACTTGGGGCGCACATAAGGCACATCAATAGCAAAGCGTACCATGAGGTATGTAAACACATGAACAAAATAAGTGAAAGCATGCTAGGGTACTTAGCGTATTTTTCAAAATTCATATTTTGTTAAATCAAACCAAAGTACTATGCTAAGTTCGGTCATACAGACAGATGTTATAGTAAAATGAAAATATTATAACATTATAAGGCAATCTTTACACCGCAAGCATCACTGCTTGGATGTAACTGTTCGAATAAAAGGAAAGTTTGCTGCCCATGCAGCAAATCCAAAAAAGATAGTCTTTACATCACGACCCGTGGGTCGTGTAATTGAAGAAAAAATAAAAAGAAAATAAGTTCAAGGAGCAGCAGGAGCAGGAGGTTCTTGCTCAACAGTCTGATTGCCCTCATCTTCAACAACTCCTCCTTCCTCTGCGCCAGCGGCCGGCTGGATGCTTGGGGAAGCAGGGATCCTTGCTCTTTCCTCTTCTTCGGCCAAACAAGCAGTGCAGCGGGCCAATTCAACATTCCTGATATCTTCTGAAAGGTAGCCGAAGTTGGCACCCTGGTTGTGTTTCCAGAAGTTATAAAAACACCGGAGCGTCGCATTCTTATACCTTTCCAGATTCTTGGCGTTGTCAAGCTTCAGCTGCTCTATTTGGCTCTCAAGATCAGCCACGGCCTTGTCCTTGGCAAGATTCTCCTCTTTAAGTCTCTTGCATTCGCGATATTGGACTCGGTTGGCCTCCTGGTACTCCTCCCTCTGCTTCCTCAAAGTTGCCTTTGAAGCTTCGACCTCCGCCAGCTTTGCCACCGCAGCGTCCTTCTGCTGGGTGACCGCCTCCAACTCCCCGGCATGCCTGGCTTCTGCAGCCTGAAGCTCCTCCGCAGCTTTTGCCTGGTACCTCTCGATGGCCTTTGCCCGAGCCTAATCAATGGTAGCCTGGGCACAGGTATGAGCAGCAGTTGCGGTCAGCAAAGCCTGTAGACAAAGGATAAAGTCAGAGTCTGTTGCAAAGAATAAAAGACTAAGGCCAAAGAGATAAGAAACACTTACGCTGGCCATTTCATTTAAGGCCCTGTTCAGAATTTGGTCGACCCTCATTTTCTCTACATCAGCCATCGCATCCTTACAATGATCGTACTTCATGATATGTGCAAGGCGGTACTTGGCTGCTCACAAGGCACGGTTCGAAAGTTTGGTCCCAAGAGCTTCGTCCCGCTGGGTCTGTTCTATAGCGGCTGCAGGTGGAGGGTTCGTCGTAGCAGGCGGAGTTTCCTTCTCGACAGGAACTGAAGGCTGGGCAGAAGTTTGCCCAGTTGGCGCATCCTTAGGAGGATCTTCTGTTCGACTCTTCTTGGTAGGAGGTCCTTGGCTCGATTCGACGTTGTGCCTCCTAGATGTCTTACGCCAAACCAAAGGAACTTCTTCCTCCTCCTCGGCCTGGTATAAATCGAAGACATTGGGAGTAGCCATATCTGCACACAAGTAAACATATGCGAATGATAAGATAAAGGCAGATAAGAACTCTCGATAAAACAGGAAAGAGGTCACAAAGTTTAATACCCGAGCTACAACTACTACTCGCTATACTATTGACTCTATTAGTCATATACTCACTATCTGGCATGAAGAAGTCTGGCCCTAGATTTGGAGTATACGTAAAGTTGCCCTCCCCTTCAAACAAGTGACAGGGAATTGGCAAGCCATTTAAAAGCGAAATAAATGTACCTTTTTCATCGGAGGATTCCCCCAAGTCCACAACGGACTCTGTTGCCTTTTGTTTCCCCTTGCCTTGGGGTGTACAAGGCCTTTCTACGGAAGGATTTCCAGTGGGTTCCCTGATTGTAACCCCCGTCGGCCTCCTTCGCGGAGGGGACGCAGGAGGTTGCTGCTCGGGAACCCCCTCGGCAGTGGCATCGGCTACCGCGGGTCCTCTTGTTTCATGGCGAGGAGCCAGGAGGCCAGATAGTCTCAAATTTTCATCAGTAACCAGGGACTTGACGCTTTTTTCTACGTCTGTCATCCTGGCCAACGCGGTGGACCTCAACACCATGTCTGGTGTTGGGGTTGGACGTAACCATGGGCCTAAAAGACAAAGTATACTTTAAGAAAAATGAAAGGAAAATTGCTGATGGAAAGTATCGACCAGTAAAAACAGCATTTACCTCCTCGGGCGAAGGCCAGGTTGTTGCTGGTCATGTCCGGAGTAAGGAAGTACTCTCTGTTGTACTGCCCCACGTTGGATATGTGCGTGGTGTCACTCAAGAACGTCCGGTTTGTATCCTAGTGACAAAGGTGGAAGAAGCCCGTCCCATACTGTTGGGGGTTGGACTTGAGGTCGAAGAGATAATTGACCTCATGGGGGGTAGGTTCTGGCCATTTTTTAAGTTTATACAAGATATAGAGTGCGACCAGCATTATATATCCATTCGGAGTAATTTGGAAGGGGGCGACACCAAAATAGTTGGCCACCCCCTAATAAAAAGGATGTAGAGGGAGGGTAGCCCCCCCACCTCTATATGATACCTAGACCAAGCACTATAAACACCTCCGGGAAGGTTAGCCCTTTGGTCTGCAGCAGGAATCTTGAGATTAACTCCTGTGAGAGGATACTTCCTAAGGTAGTTGGAAAGCATTCGAGGAGTGACATGGCTGGTCGGGGAAAGATACCACTTGACATCAGGCATATTTTGATGATGAGGACGGGCTCTAGTTTGGATATTAGGGTCGGGAGCAGGATTTTCTCGACCACTGGTCGAAGGAACCCTAGCCTGAGAATCAGGCTGGGCAGGAGAGTTTGGGCTATCTTCGGAGTCAGGTCTTTTCTTGCCTAAGGATTTAGAATGGGCCATTTGAGGAGGAGATGGGCGAGGTCTAGGAGAAGATCGTGAGAAAGGGATCTCGTGAATTCTGTCGGTCAGTTGTTCTTCGCCTTCGAGCAGCTGGACAAGAAGATTGTCGTCGATGGGCCGTTCACCTCCCCACAAATCTGGCATTAAAGTCTGCAAATAGAAGAATGGGGAGGTGAGGATAGAAATTTTTTAGGGCTTTTTAGAATAACGTTGTTCGAGTATAAAAGATAAGCTTTTATACAGCAGCATTCTAACAAAAAGCTAAAAAATTTCATACGAACAGTTTGAGAAACGGATCAAAGGGTGAAAGCAAAAAGGTTTTCATAAGAACTTTTTCAACTCCCCTTAGGGCGGGAAAAAACCTATTTTTCGGCTGGCTTAAAAAATCAAATTTTTACTTCGGTCTTATGTCCTAAAAAGTATGATCTCAACTATCAGACCAACTCGTAACATTTTTTCACGCACAAGACATTCTACTGACAAGCATCTCAACCCAGAAGTAGATAAAACTCAACAGTTAAACGTACAGGAACATGCATTACGATAATACGAGACGTAAAGGTTCAAAGACTTACCAGAAAGAAGTTCGAGGAGATTGGCAAAGGTTTTCGGAGATCAGTAAACCCTCGGACTGAGCCTTGAGAACGTAGAAGAACGGTCTTCAGAAGAAAACGGAAGCTCTGGTTTTAGGGTTTCTTGAAAGAGTAATGGCGTGTGTAAAAAGAAAAAGGGAACTTTGGAGATGTTATATATAAGTTTGTCTGTGGCATTAAAATGGATTAATCATCAGTTTCCCCTTTCTCGAAGTATGGGGAAGCGGGATAGCCGTCGAATTATTACTGGGGAAGCGAAAAGACATGATTAGACAAGTGTAGGTTGCTTTTTCCAAGAACACACGAAGGGGTCTGACACGTATGGCGGGGTCACCGAAGGGTCGTTTCCTCAAAAGTTTATTTATTGCTCGTAATAAATAAACTTGGGGGGCAAATGTTATCCAAAAAACTGGCATAGATGACGTGGCAAGTGATTCCTAAACACATGGCTGACACTTGGAGGAACCCTGCTAGGGTATCGACCAGAAGGCACATTATAAGTAGTAGGCGGCCTAGTCTTACCTGCGACCAGTCTGGTCGATGGTTCCGCATGCAACAAGATGCTTCAATAAAGATCTTAGTAAATCTCGAAATTAACTCCCACAATCTCATGAATATCCGATTATTTAGGAAAGAATATCTGTAATAAATTCATGTAATCCCCCTTGAGCCTATAAATAAGAGAAGATAGCTCAAGGGAGGGAGGCTTCTTTTTTTTGGCTTTCGAATCATTGGAGATTAGAGTAATTCTATTTGAAATACTGTATTGTTATTCAGAGGTTAGTGAAACTCATTGAACCCTAGTTCTTTGATCACTCCTTTGAGTCTCCTATCAATAACAATCTAAGTGGACGTAGGTTATTACCAGACTTTGGGGTCGAACTACTATAAAATATCGTGTTCTTATTATTTTCGTCATCACGTTCTTTTCAACGTATTCATCCACGTCAAGCGTATTTCGACTCCGTGTCAGTTGACCAAAATCAGGGTCAACAAAAACTACTCCATAATTATATTCATATTCATAAACATAAATATTCAATGAAAATAAAATAGTTTTGAGAATAAAGAAAAACTAGATTGAAGAATATAGATGATGATATTTTTTCCTCCTCCTCTGCTGCTCTAGCCTCTAAAAATCGCAATCCAAAGTTATAATAAAAGTTAACCCTAATCCCTTTTATAGCTCCCCAAAAATTACATTGAAAAATTGAAATTTAAGAAAAAATCGATCGCTGGCCGCAGCCAGTGATTCTTGGTGGCCGCGACCACTAGAAAAATGTATTTTCCAGAAAATCGGGCTCCGGGCGTGGCCTGGGACCTTGCTGGCCACGGCCACTATGTTCTGTCCCCCAGGCCGCGGCCTGGAATAAGGCTGGCCGCGGCCGTAGCAAGTTTTTTCGTTTTTCAGTTTTCTTCTACTGCAGTGACTGAAAGTATTTTAAGGATAACTTCATCGATATAACTCGGAATTGGACGATTCAAAAATCTATAGAAAGCTAAGAAAAATATCTAAAACTTTTATTTCTAGGTATATTTCCAAAAAAATATCGGAAAGTTATCAAAATTAAGTGTGAAGTGTCAAACTTGTAATTCCGAGCTTAACCATTGCTTGTAAAACATCCCAAATTCATTCACTTTCACCCCAAATGTCTTGAAAATCCTAAAAACTCAAAATAAACTAATTAAACATATATAAATAAATAATCAAGTGCATAATAATAGAAGAATAATGAATTAAAAATAGACAAATTCGGTATTTATCAGATAGAGAGAGCTTACAAATGGATGTTGAGTCCCCTTAACCCCCGAACCATCACCATCGCGAATCATCACCACCGCGCAAGCACCACCTCCTGGAAAAATGAAAAAAAGAACACCCAAACCCACTAATTGTTGATTCTTGTCGCCCTGCAGAAACCCACAAACCACTGCCACCACACGAGCACCACCATAAGCCGTTGATGCCGAGACCCACATACCCAAACCCACCAACTCCTCAAACCACCACAACTGCCCTAAAAAAGCATCTACAAAACAAGAAAAAAATATTGAAAAGTAAGAGTGAAAGATCTATGGAGAACGAGGGAAAGGGAGAGAAAAGAGAAAGAATGTGAGTGAGAGCTTGAGAGAGAGTGAAAGAATGAGAGAGGGGCGGCTGGTAGTACAGAATGAGAGCATTAGAGACAAATCTTAGGGTTTTGAGGGATAATGGGCTTCAACCCATCTTTAGGACATTTTTTAGTCCATTCGCGTCGGTATAGAGCTGACTTATTGATATCAAAAGCGTTGGTTCTAAACCAACGCTAATACATTTTTTTTTGGCCTTTTCTTTAATTTTTATAATCAGTCAATTAGTGTTACCGCATAACCGACGCTATTAATATCAGAACCATCACGATTGATATCAGAGGTATCAGTTTAGAACTGTCACAATTGATATCAGAAGCGTTGGTTTAAAACCGACACTAATGGTCTTTACTAACAGCCGTAGGGTACTGACGCAATTAACAAAAATTAGCATAAATTTAAAACTGAAGCTAATGAGCTGATTTAATCAATTGCGACGGTGAGTGTAGAAAACTGAAGCAAAAATGTATTTTTGTTGTAGTGGCCGGAGATAGGTTTTTGTTTCACAAAAAAATGGTAATCCGACGTGTCCTATTCATTTAAAGGTTTGAAGGCACACTCTAGTGTGGAAGAAGGCTCAGGTGGCGATGGCCACTGGCGATCGTGGCTGGCGACCGACGTAGGCCTCGGGGACTAGCCACGACTGATGACGACTTAGCTGGTGCTTTGTATTCACAAGTGGCTTAGACCAAAACTCATCTTCGTCACCAATGACGATAGAAGTCATGGCTAAAAACACAACTCCTTTCTTGAGCCTTTTCCATTTGATCAAGACTAACTTTTGCCAAAACAACCACTGCCTCCACCGACCTACCCTTCTTATCCCACACCAACTCGTTTCTCACCTTCCATAATGCCCAGCAAAGCACTTCCATTAGCTCCAGCTCATCCTTGTTTTTGCTTTGAAACGCTGCATTAAGCCAACCAGCAAAAGGCCCCTCCATATACCAACCTCCTACGAAGCCAGCACTAGACCTGAGCAAAGGAGCAACTCACCAGACTATGAAGGATTGTTTCAACCTCCTGGTTGCACTGAGGTCACTGAGGAGATACTTGGAAAAACTTAGTTCTTAGCTGCATGTTTGTTGGTAGATAGCCAATCGATGCCCGCCAAAGAAAATTCTTCCCTTTAGAAGGAATTTTCAAGCTCCAAAGATTTTTCCAAAAGCCCGAGTTATTCTCCATATTGCTTTGATCCTTCAACTCTTGTTGCAATCTATAAGCACTCTTGACCGTGTAACACCCCGTTTTTTCCTTACTCCAAGCCCAATGATTTGTTGTTGCAGTGTTGCTTAAAATGATACTCAGAATAAGTTCTTTATCCCTTTCATTAAAAACATCATCAAGAATATCCATATCCCATTCTCTCCTCCCAACCACCATCAAACTACTCACTTTCTTTCCCACTGGACCTAGATTTATCATGGAAACAAACATATTGTAACAATAAGAAAAATATCTCAATTTTTATGAGGAAGTAGTTCAACTTTACTCCACTATCGATAGCGGGGCAACATAATAAAATATAGGGTTTTTACCGGCGAAAATACTCAATGTTTGCATGTTGTTCCACTTATACACCCAATCTTTATTTTTCGCGGTGAATATACTCAAACCCACATGAACTGTGTCTCCGTCACTACTTTACCCCTAACAGCGTTAAAAACGCTTATGTGGCCAATTGCGTGTACAAAACCAGACACATGTGCTTTAAAATATTAACTGCAAATCAAAAAAAAAAATTCCAACAGCTTGAACAGGGAATGATTTCTTTATACCCACATTTCATGTAGAAAAGGCAAACCCACATTCAAAGTTTTTTCTGAAACTAATTTCTTGAGACTACGAAGATCACAGAGGACGACGACGAAGACTGAGGACGAAGAACCCCCTGCTTTTTACCATTTCGGATTGAGGAGGACGACGAAGACTGAGGACGAAGAACCCCCTGCTTTTTACCGTTTTGGATTGAGGACAACGACGAAGCAGGAGGAGGAACTGGAACAAAATGCCCATGCTTCGGACTGAGGACGAAGAACCCCCTGGATATGGTAAGCCCCTGACTGTGTTGTGCATGTACTTTTGTGGGATATTCTTTGTTTTGTTTGGGTAATGTGCTTTTTACCATGTGGGCATGCTTTAGCTGCTATCTAGTTTTCAAACCTAGATCCAGTGGGATTCATAGATGACTACTACAAGAGGCAAGCATATGAAGAAACTTATGCGACACCAATCGAACCAATGCCTAGCCCAAATAAGTGGCCTGACACTGGTCTGAATCCGATACATCCTCCAACAGAGACAATTTTACCTGGAAGGCCTAAAAAGTCTAGAAACAAAGAGGCAGATGAACCACCACCTACTACTGCAACAAAGGCTAGGAGAGTTGGCCAAGTTAATCACTGCAGCAATTGCAAGCAAACATGCCATTCACGAGTAACATGCAAGAATTCAACTATGGAGGTAATCTTGGTACACAGTATGCCAGACTTGTATTCATTTGCAGTTAAAATGAATGTGATTTGCTTAAGTATGATGAGTTATGTTTTTGGTTTAATTACAGCCTGCAAGGCAAAAAAAGAGAGGAAGACCACCATCTCAGAATCCTACTACTGAAACTATTAAAAGGAAGGAGCGAGCTAAGAGACAGAAGCAAAGGAGTGGTGGTTCCACATCTCAGACCAACTAAGAAGCTGCTCTTTAATCTTAAACCCTTTTGATGTAGAAAACTTGTTTTCTTTTTGGTGTAGTCGCCATACAATATAGGCATTACCATACTTTTGACATGTACATATTCAGTCTGACTTTATCAATATTTTGGGACATCTTGGCCATTAGGAATACTTTTGACATGTAGACATTATGCTACTTAACAATATGTCATATGTTTGCTCTGTAAAGTTGAAAATATTAATCAATGACAAAATATCTGGTTTGGTGCATCATTCTATTATGCTTGAAAGCAACACTAAATAAATATATTTCTCTTACATTCAATGAAGCCATGATTTTTTTTTCAGAGAAGGGTCGAACACTAAATAAAATACATAATTTTTATTATGCTTGAAAGCAACACTAAATACAATAAACAGGGAAGTCGAACATTACATAATTTTTTTCAGCCAATACACAATTACAAAAAAAAAAAAAAAACATCATCTTCCTCACATTTCCCTTTACCAACCAGGAACTTGCATGAACTCTTCCATCCAAACTCCCATTCATATAGCCACAATTTTGACATTGAAAAGGCTCCACACTAGGTTCAAAGCAAGACTCATATCTATCTTCATATTCATAATATCTGCCCAGATCACCATCAAACTCACATACTCTTCTTAGCAAACCAGGTATCACCATATTTGACCTTTCACACATAGGGGGGTCAATCCATTGGAAATAGTTACAACCCCCATTCCACTGTTCACAAATAGTTTTCTTGAATTAATTTATTTCCAAGCTAATAATATATAAAGGAAAAAGAAGACAAAAAATATAAACAGGCTCACTTTCATCCTATAGCAAGATTTGAACCGTCTCCCTGGATTATCATCGGTCCATGATGTCCTCTCCACTGTTTCTGCCCCACAATCACAATGCTTACGACAAGCTTGATATACACCTTGTGCCCTAGATCTCGACGACCTCATTTTGGCTCCACCTCGGTTTATTGATTCGCCCCAAGACACACTTGGGTCTTCCCCTTTCATCTCTTCTCTCTTCTTCTTCTACAATGGAGATCTCTCGTGCATATGGTATTTAAGGATTTAAAGCTTTTTTTTTTTTCAATCAATAATTAAAAACTTACCTGGGCTAAATGATGTGTCTGGTTTTGTACACGCAATTGGCCACGTAAGCGTTTTTAACGCTGTTAGGGGTAAAGTAGTGACGGAGACACAGTTCATGTGGGTTTGAGTATATTCACCGCGAAAAATAAAGATTGGGTGTATAAGTGGAACAACATGTAAACATTGGGTATTTTCGCCGGTAAAAACCCTAAAATATACAACCCAATTACTAAGGACGGTTGATATGTCAAATTATAGTTACACTCTAGACTTGAAAGAAAACTCATTAAACTCAGTTTTAAGTGACTCTTATCAACTATTATGAAATAATAGACTCATGGATATAAGTTTCTCCATTGCTAACCATGTAAAAATCTCTTTCATTGTCATTTTATTAACAAATTGTTAGAATTTTCTTGTGTCAACAAATAATAAAAATAGCCTAATGTAAGAGTTCACACACTTGAATAGTTCTCACACGCATATTACACTCATTTAGTCAGGTTCTTTGGTAGACACATTTTCTAAACACAAAATATACACCAACATAATATATAAATTGCACGATTTAAAGTGCATATCACACACAAACCACTGCTCTATTAAAACTTGGAATAAAAAATTATCGCTGAAATTGACAAAATTAATATTTCAGATTATACTTCCAAGGTTTTAGCACTAAAAATCTCAAATTAGAGTTCTATCCAAACTTTTGAAATAACACTAGCGTGTAGCACTGATAGGATCTCACCTCTTTTTGTAATTTAGTAGTTTAGACTGAAAGGAAATAGTAAATGAAATTGCTAGTAGTTTCTGTGCCAAATTTTTCTCTAGTTTTCTTTCTAATACGCTCTAGATAAAAAAAATTCCTTGTATTGTCCTTGTATAGTGCAGCGTTAATAGATTATTAGATGCTGTGTGCCAGAAATGAAAGCAACAGATTTTTGTTATGACAAATCAAGAGTACAGCAACTACAAACATATGTAAAAAAGAATGATGATACGCATATATACACAAGCATATAAAGATTACTCTAAAATAAATGAATATAATATTTACAACAAATGCAAAAAGCATCAGTGTACACGAGTGAAATCTTGTTTTCCATTGCTTATTTATCTGCAAGACCAGTTGCTGATGAAAAGAATAATGGTTGATTTGACTTAGCAGCACCACAAGATTCTCACTTCCTTCATGACATCCATAGCTTATGAAGTTATAATATTCCACCATTTCTTCTTTTTCCTTGTGCAAGGTACAGGAACCTCTATCGATGGGGAAGCAAATGTAAAACAAAAGTGATCAAAAAACATATATAACATATCATGAAATGGACCTTAAAAGCTCAATTTTTTCTCTTTGGCAAAATGGTATCGCTTGTAACCATACTGATTGCTACCAATTGCACATTTAAGGTCTAATTTTTCATGTACATGCAGGTTCTTCATTTTAAAAAGCAGCAGCAGAAAAAAAACCCAAGAGTAGCACAAAGGGTCAAAGCATGTGGTTTGCTCCCAATGTCTAAAGTTCCAAGTCCCCACATAGCAATTGCTATAGTATTCTGGTTTTCAACTATTGTAAGGTTAGGCAATGAGCCTAGTTTCAAAGAAAAAAAACATTACCTCCTTCTGGATAGATTGAATTGTAATGCACCTCTGCCCAAAAGCTCAAGAAAATAACTGCATGAGCAAAAAATAAGTATCATATATGTTGTTTCGAATAAACATTTACTTAAAAGCAAATGGCCACATCCAAAAAGCACAAGGAATTTGTTCTCGTGAACAATCACTAACAATATTAAGCTTTTAAAATCAGGTGCCTAAAAAAGAGTTAGAATGGTAAACATGATGGTACCAACAGTTCCGAGATGAACTTTTCGACAAAGTAACAATTATATGATGCGATATAAAATCATAATTAAGAACATAATGACAATGTAAACGTTATTAAAAAATGCTGCTTGTACAAAACTTGCCTCTGTTGGACTTCTGTAATTGTGGAAGAATCTCAATGTAACACGTATCTTTAAAAGAGGTTATCACAAATATCTTCACACCATACTGCAATATAAGAACATATAAACACCATGTTTAACTCATAAAACAAAGTAACAGAAACAATGGAAAGCATAAAAGGTCAACTTTTATCTCATACCCAATCTGCAGCAGCCTGCAATGTAACGTGATCACCCCATTCGCCATTCCTATTTAATCCATATAAAACATATCAAAAAACAAAAACAAAAACAAATTACAGGATTTGGATGGAAACCACAACTACAAAGACTTGAATTTTACTTGCTCATTTTCTTCAGATAGTCAACATAACCCATGGGAACATAACCCTCATACATCTGTGGATGACCCTTCAGCTGATTACATCAGAAAAGGGAACACGGTCAAATGTTGAACAGATGTGCAGAGTGATTCAAATGAATGCAAGTTCAAACTAAAAGCATGAACTAGTGCAGACCAGACCTGTTGAATGATTTGCTCTCGAACAAAACCATGGTGTTCAGAAGAGCGATAAAGCTGATCTGATAGGGCGCGAAACTGAGAACAATAGGAAACAGATGATATACTCTCAATTTAGTAAGATAGAAAGGAGTGGTTCACATCACACAAATGAATTAAAACAGGTTCATCTAAACAAAATAAGCAATCAAATGTTGACAACAGTATATCTACACTTCAAATGTTGCATTAACCACAAAGTTGGATAATTGCCACTTGTCAATTATGAATTCACATGCCATGGAAAAGTCCAGCACAGTCAAATTATATGTTAAATAAACTCTACCCAAGATATACGACTGGAGTACTACTAATAAAGTAAATGCAACATTAAACCCTGTAGATTGCAGCACATGCAGAGAAATGGAAAGAACAAGTCTAAATCTTCATCAGTGACGACTTTTCTTAAAATAACACCTCTATGTGCTCAGGCCTCAATAAATTACTGTGCACCTTTATACATGACAAAAACCATCTCAATATGCGTTATAAAAACATGAGAAAATAAAAGGCAAAGAAGAACCTCAAGATGCATTATAAAATACACTTTCATATACAAAGTCTAGGAAGCAAACGAAAAAAAGATAATACCTGACAATTACCATCTCCTTGGACCTTACGCTCAACCAAATCATATATCTGCAATCTATAAAAAAAAATGAGGTTTTACTAAGCAAAACATCAGTTAATAAATGATTAAAACAGCGAGTGTTCCTATTATCACATATTAAATATTTTTGTTTACCGCTGTTATACGTTGATTTTTTTTTAAATATTATGCATGCAATGTAATTAACCACAATAAGAAAATTGTTACTTTCATAACCATGAAACAGGTGGATGACTGAAGGTAACATGTGCAATACCATTTACAAAAAATAAAGAGCTAAAATACTGACCAAAAAGAGAAAAAAAAAACTCTAATATATACCTTATATCTTTAAATTGTATAGCTGAAATAATAAAGGGCAACCTAAATACAAGACAGCTGCGGCTTAGATAATTTCAACATTCTCATGTCCACATATTTTATACCCCTACAGAAAATTGTGGCCCTATAAAGTCCCTCCACAGGGTTTCTTATCCATGATTCAGTGTGTTCTCTATCATATATCTATTCTACGTCCTCCATCTAACCCACTCAACTAAGTCATTATGATCTCATAAAGCAAATGCACAAGTAATTGTAGACTTTCCAGTGTTTTCTAGTGCTAAGAAATAAATTTGACCAATGAGCATAACACATATTAATTACAAGAGAAATAAATTAAAAAACCAAATCTCCTATAATTTTTGTCAGTACTGCACAATGCACATTGCTCAATAAAATTCTATCCCAGTTATGTCTGTTATCAAAATTCCATAAGAACTTAGTAGTGTCGCTTTGTACGGAGAAGAAGATAATATACATAAATGGATACGAGTCAAGTCTATTTTATGAAGTAAAGAATTAGACACAAGACCTTTCTAGAAGCCTCTCGTGATCTGATATCTCCTCGTCAATTGAAGGAATTTTTTCAATAGTCCTAGGAACATGCTGCCAAATAACATAAACACCAATATCAGTATATTCTAGAATTGCAAAACCAAATTTAAATAGCTAAGCTACATACACATGCATTATCCCCATGTCATGGCATCAACCAAATTAAGGTAAAATACAAATATCCCAGAAATCATACTTACAGGAACAGGAACCATCTGATTTAGTCTCCTGCCAACTTCACTATCAAGGGAAGACTCGTCTGTTATGTCCAATGCATATGACCATTCTTCCCCGTTGCTTAAGTTTTCTCCTTTGCTTTCTGCTGGGAGAGAATATGTAAAGATAGCTCCCATCCCATCTTCCACCTCTTCATTTATCCTTAAGCTAGAATCAATTTCCACCCCTGCTTTATTTTCTGTATAACCATCAACTAAAGTTTCATTGTTGGGGTGAACATCTGTGTTCCCGTTACTATCACGACCATTTTCCATATTCCAAACATTCTCATGTCCTATACATTAGCAATCAAGTTCCAATAAGAATTAAAGAAACATGGGAAAAATGAAAAATGATTAAAATATCTAACCTTCCAATTTCTCAAAATCAGAGCTATCATGTCTCTTTGTAGGGCCAAGCCAATCTTGCTCAAGAATTGATTGTTGCAAGTGATCTTCTTCAAAAACAGGATGTCCGGAGTTCTCTGTTGAAGCAAGTCTTGTTAACTCCTCTTGATAAGCATGAGCTATAACTTCATCATTCTCCACATTATTGGGCTCAACATAACATTCTCGAACATATTCCACTTTACTAAAATCAGGGTCATATCTTGTAACAGTACTGTGAGACGTGTCATTTGAAAGAGTGCAAACATCTAACAGATGGAGATTCCATCTCTTGACATCCGGGTCCCAATTATCCATTGTCATTGGGTTGGATAACAGTTTTAGAAAATATGTAAGTTCAAATAACTATCCTTGCTTTATACTCTAATCTCATTAAACTTACTCCTGAAAAAAAGAAAACAAGCAAACAAAGGTTATCAATTATAAGTATAAAACCATTTGTTCGCAAAGCTATCTAACTAGTGGAACCCACTTTCTCAAAACAATAACAAAAAACACACTTCAATCAATACTAATACAATTAAATTAATTCAAGAACTCTTCCAAACTTCAATCATTACACACCTCAAATCACTAATCCACATACCGATAAATCTTTCGCTTCTGCACCCGAAACGACCTAAAGATTAAACATTTCTAATCACCCCACCTCCAAAAGTATCAAATACAAAATATAACAATATTAAAGCCTAATCAAACATTTTAAACCTTATTCATAGATCAAACTAAAAACAAATTCAGAAAAATGCACATAAAACCCTAATCCACAGATTAAATGCTCCCATCTATTAAACCCAAAACAAAAACATATCAAATAAAAAAATTCAAAACATGCACCGAGAAGGGTATCATGATACATCCAAAAGAAATAAATAAAAAACTCAGATTTCTTGATCATCAATCATTAAGAAATAAATCAAAATAAATATTATACGCACCTTTAGAGCAGGGAAAATATCTCTGATAAGAAAACCCAAGTGCTAAGATAAAGAAAAAAGAATGATAAGAAAAAAAAAACTGGAGACAAACAAACAGGAGAAAAGAGAGGCTTGGAAGACCACGCTCATATGGTTAAAGGTCGAACAAGTTGGGATACGGAAAGTATAATACAGGAAAAGTAGATATCTGAAAGCTGCCGTCCATTTAAGGCGTATTTTGTTGAATTTTGAAAATTAAAACAAAAATAAAATGTCGTTTTTCTCCTTAACATAAGGGCGCGCTTCGTAATCGTATCGACATACATGGATGCGAAGCCAGAGCCCGAAACCGCCAATGTGCTTACGTGGCTGTACATTACTGGTTACATGGGAATTCCAATCGGGTTTTCTTCCACGTGTGGAAATTTGGTACGAGGTTATGGCTTACCATTTTAAAATTAATTCATAAATAACTTATTGGGGGCGTTTGCGGCCTCTACAATGAAGTCGTACAAAAGTGGTTTATAATCATTTTTTTAGTCTATATTAGTACAAAATATGTGTAAAAATAGATAATTATTTATACATACACATAAAATAAAATAATCTATATCTATATAAAAGAGAAGAGATGATGTAGCACTCTTAAAACTTTTCAAACCATGTTATTTATTTTATAGATTATAATAATAATAATAAATGTATTTTTTAAAATTTAAATAAGATATTTATAAAATATTATTATTTAAATATAGATAAATATCTATTTGTGATTATATTTCTTCTATATAATAAGTGTGTAGATAACGAAAATTTTTGATTTTAACGATTTTTTATTTTTTAATGTTAACTTTAACAGAATATTCTTATATTTAACAGAATATTTTTATATTTAACGGTAGTTTATAAACACTTAAACTTAAATAAAATAAAATAAATAATTAAAAAAATTAAAATAGGATATTTTTGAGATATTTTACAATAATAATTATTTAAAATAATAAATAATTAAACAAATAAAAATATAATATTTTAAAAATATTTTACAATGATAATTATTTAAAAATAATAAAATCATATATTTTATAACTTAAATAAAATTTAATTAAACTTAAACTCACTTATTAGAATAATATCATATTAAACATATAATATAATTTACTGTCAATTAGCAACAAATTACTTTTTAAAAAAACTAGCAAGAAACTTAAATTTAAAATCCAAGTATAATATTTAATATTACATTAAACATATAATATATACTCTCTTCTTATCATTCCCAAATTTAAAAACTAGAATAAATATAAACTTAAATAACAATAAATAAATTATTTATTTAAAATTCATATGACATTAATATAAATATAATTGTTGACCCTGATTTTGGCCAACTGACACGGAGTCAAATATGCTTGATGTGGACAAATGCGTTGAAATGAATGTGATGACAAAAACAATAAAGAATACAAGAGTTTATAGTGGTTCGGCCCCAGAGTCTGGTAACAACCTACGTCCACTTGAACTATTATTGATATATGATTCAAAGAAGTGATCAAAGAACTAGGGTTCAATGAGTTTCACCAACCTCTAAAGAACAAGACAATATATGAAATAGAATAACTCTAATCTCAGATAATTGGAAAGCAAAAAAATCCCTCTTCCTTGAGCTACCTTTCTCTATTTATAGGCTCAAGGAAGATTTACATTAATTTGTTACATATATTCTTTCCTAAATAATCGGATACTCAGGAAATCATGGGAGATAATTTCGGATTCGATCATAACTGCATAAGATTTTCTCTGTGTATAGCGTGTATACGACCAGGCTGGTCGTATATAGAGATTGAACGTTGCGCCAATAGATATCTTCCTGGTCGATAGTCGAGCATGAATTCTGCCAGATGTCAGCCACGTGTATTAAATGTCTGCCATGTCATTCATGCCTGTTTTTTGGATAACATTTGCCCCTCAAGTTTGTTTAGTGCGACCAGCAATAAAGAAACTTTTAGGGAAACAACCGTTCATATCCCCACGAAATCTGTCAGGATCCCCGTGCGTTTTTGAAAGCCGTGGCATAATTATGTCTAATCAAGCCTTTTCAGTTTTCAAGAAAACAATTTGACGGCTTATACACTTCCCCACGTTTCGAAAATGGAAAGTAATGATTACCACTTTTTGCCATACCTCGGCCCCTATAAGTAACTCCTTTTTCTTCCTTATAATTTTTTACTCACCATCTTTGTCAAGAACTTCAAGAACTTTGCTTCTAGAATACAGAGCTTCGAAACCAGTCAGTCGTCTAGCCGAAGGTCTTTCCGACTTTGAAATTTTTACTTTTTTCTGAATCTCCATCTTCGCCCAGGTAATCACTTTGTCTTTTATTATGCCATGCATGCTATTACTATGCTCTGTGATTTCCGTGTTCTTGAGTAGGGTTTTATGAGGATTTTTTTGTATAAACCTTCCAATGCTTGGTAAGAGGGTGTCTTTTTGCTTTGTATAAGTTAGGACTTAGTTTGATAGTAAGGATCATAGGCTTAGGGCGTAAGATCGACGTAAAAATTCAATCTTTAAGCTAGGTGAAAAAACTGGGTTTTTCCCGCCCTTCAGGAGTCGAAAAAGTTCTCTTTCAGAAAACAGTTTATTTCCTTTTTGATCTGTTTTTCAAGCCACTAGCGCCGAACTTAGTATAGGGGTAGGATGTTGCTGGTTATTTAGACGCGAGCAACGTTATCCCAATCTCCCACGCTACTTTTCAGATTGTGTCTTATCTCCTCCATTGTCTGTTTGCAGTTCATATGCAAGACCCTTGGGGAGGAGAAAGACCCATTGGAGACGACCTCTTGGCTCAACTACTTGAAGGCGAAGAAAACCCATCCACTTTGATACCAGAAATCCCTTTTTCTCGCCCTAGCTCAAACCGTCCTCCAGTCCCAACCCAGAGAATGGCTCGAACAAAAACAAAAGCTCAAAAAAGGAAAACCCCTAACTCCTCAGGCCAGCCTTCTGCTGATGCCCCCTCGACCAGTGGTCGAGGTGAATTTGCTCCTGACACTAATGTCCAAAGGCGTGCCCACCCTCGACATGCTGACCAGCCAGCCGTTGAGTGGCACGTCGTTCCTCAGAGTAAGGTGACACTGCGGATGATCGCCAACTATTTAAATAAATATAACCTGACGGGGGTGACCTTAGTCAAACCTTCTATCGACCAGCGGGCCAACCTACCAGGCGGAGCCTACAGCGCCTGGTCGAGGTTTCACATTGAGGCAGGTGCCACCCTGCCTCTTCACTCGTTTTTTCAGGGGGTGGCAAATTACTTTGGAGAATCCCCCTTTCAAATCACCCCAAACGGATATAGAATGCTGGCCACACTTTATATCATTTATAAACTCAAAAAATGGCCAGTACCTACTCCCCACGAGGTCAATTTTCTTTTCGACCTTAAGTCTAACCCCAACCAAGATGGCACAGGGTTTTTTCATCTCTGCCACCAAGAAACCGGGCGCACTTTTTTGTCCGACACTACTCATATCTCTAACACGGGGAGGTATCACCATGAATACTTCCTTACCCCTGACCTAGCTGCAGATAACCTGGCCTTCACTCGTGGAGGTAAAAATTCTTATGCCAGTAGCTTCTTCACTTAGTGTTTTTATGTCACAAGGTCTTGACATTCCACTGTGTTCCAGGCCCATGGTTACGTCCAATCCCTACTCCAGGGATGGAGTCAAGGGCAACACTTTTAGCCAGCATGTCAAATGCTGATAAGAGTGTCAAAACTTAGTTACTGAGGCTAACCTTAGATTGGTTGGCCTTTGGAGTTCCCAATTTGAGACGAATGAACCTTCGGCGGGCGGTGTTCAAACCGAAGTGGAACCCGAGCAGCAACCCCAGGCGTCTCCTCCGCGGAGGAAGCAAACTAGGGTTACGATCAGGGAACCTGCCGTCCCTCATCGAGCGGAGAAAACCTCGGTCCCCGAGGGCAAAGGAAAACAAAAGGCTGCCGAGCCTACCGACCTTTCTGACGATTCGTCGGATGTAAATGGTACAATAATCTCGCTTTTAAATCATTTGCCAATTCTCTCTCATCTATTTTATGGGGACGGCAACTTTAGGAATGCTCCCTCTTTAAACTCAGATTTCTTCCAGGAACTAGGTAGTTCAATAAATAATGCTACGACCAGTAGTTGTAGCCCGAGTACTTTACTTGTAATCCTTTTACTTTTATCCTTGTTCCCTGCATGACCATTTAGTCTTATTGCTCGAGTTGCTTCCTTTTGTACAGGTATGGACTCCGAGGACGCCTTTGAGAACTATCAGGCTGCCGCTGCCTCTTCTGTCCCGAAGAGGGATAGTAAGAGGACTCGAGGGGAAAGCAGCAAGACCCCCTCGAAGAAGGCTCGAACAGACGATGCTCCAGCCACCACCCCTTCCAAGGAGAACACAACACCTCCACCTTGTTGGGGTTTTATGCCCTAATTAAAACTCAAATTCTTTGTAATCTCATTTTATTATCAATAAAAGAATAGAAATCATTTTTTGACTTGGTCAATCACTTTGCTCACATGTTTTATTTTCATGATTATTTGTTTAATATAAACTTCTATTAAATCCCGAGCATATAGCTAATCTTATTTATAGTGACATAATCACAATGGAATATAAATATGATTATATGTTCAAAATAAGTTAGTCCTAAGATTAGTCAGTGCACTGTAATTACACTAACTTGTCAATCTACGATATGATCTACTTACACATTACAGTGTTATGTTCTTTCCAGAACATTAACAAAGTAGATAAGATCGGATGTATTTGTTACATCGGACATGACCGATATTGACAGTTGATAAGATAAGTAAGCATACCGTTATTATCTATTCTAGTCATATCATATAGTTGACCATAGGTCAATTCAATCTCAATTCTGAGTGGTTAGTATTCTAACTGATTGTATTATTTGAGTTCTTTGACTTGTTCGTTACCAGCTTACCCTACGGACTAGCCCATACTTATATCTTGGGAACTCGGTAGTATAATTGAGTGGGAGTGTTAATCATAGATATGAACATCTATAGCTTCTGATGAAGAAGTGAAATGATGGTTTCCTTTTAGTTTGGTTCAAGGTGTTAAATGATAGAGATCTCATTTCATTAATTAAATTAGTTTACTGAAATATCATTTACAAGGAACTAAGTGTTTTAAGGATAAAATACAATGAGGGGTAAAACGGTATTTTAGTCCTATCTCATTGTAGACCGTCTATAGAGGATTGAGTGACAATTATGGTTGTAACAATGGATAATTAATAGCGTATCTATATTTGTTATAGAGCGTTCTATGAATTCAAGAGTGCAATTCCGAGTCTCTAGTGGAGTCACGAGGAATTAATAAGTTAGTAAATTTATTTGTTAGATTTATGATAACTTATTGGAGCTTGATTTCATAGGCCCATGGTCCCCATTGTACCTTGGATAAAATCATCTAGATAGTCTCAATTAATTGATTTAATCATCAATTAGAATTATCAAATTTGACCAGGTCAATTTTGGATAATTTCACAGAGTTGTGTAATTTTGAGAAGAAAAGAGAAATTATGGCAGATTTATTAATTAAGATAAATTGGTATCTAAATTAATAAATAAGTTTAAATCAAGGTTCAAATTATAAATAATTAATTTGATAAAGGATTTAAATAATTATTTAATTAATTAAATCAATAGAAAATAATACAGACCTTGACTTTAAGTTCAATGGGCTTATAATCAAATGGGAAATTTCACGGGCCTATAGCCCATGATAATTTTGACCTAGGGCTTCAAAATGGCTGTTATTTTATTGATTTTTTAATTAAATTAAATGGCCTAATTGAGTCTATAAAAGGAGTGCTTAGAGAGAAGTCATCAGTTAAGAGATTTCTAAGAAGTTTGTAAGTCACAAGTCAGATTTTCTAATAGTTTTAGATTCTCTCTAAACACAAGTCATTTTCTAAGCCTCTTTGTTATTTTCTCTTTTTTTTTTTTTATATCTATCTCATGTGTTGAGAATTGCCCACACTAGTCTAGGTGGTTCTAAGGATACATTGGAAGATTGTGAAGAAAATAGAAGATCGGTTCAATTTCTTGATAATACTCGGCGACAGAAAGGATACAAGAGTTAGAGAAACTGAAGGAAGGACTCTTAATTCCGCTGCGTATACTGTAAGTATTATATTATTTGCTTCTCTTTGAATTCAATTTTAGAAACATGTTTTAGGCTATCTCGTATTAATTTGTTTAATATTAGATATACATGAAAATAAATAAAGATCCTGTATAAGCTAATCTAACAACTGGTATCAGAGCCTTTGATAATCTTTATTTTCATGCATGAACATGTTTAAAATTGGATTATTTGATATGTTTGAATAATTGGATGGTTTTTTCATGTTTTTATGAACATATTGATTTTATGTGAATTTTAGCAATTTTTAGGTTATTTTGTTGTATTTTCTATGCTATTAATTTTTATATATGCTTTATTTTGTGTAAAACATGCTAAAAATTAATTAGAAAATGGTTTTAGTTTGAAAAATTGCTCAAAAAAAATTTTTGAAATTTTTTTGCACTGGCTCCCATGCGTGCGCGCACTGTACACCAGCGCGCACGCACGCGCGCACGCACCCCACACCTGCGCGCGCGCACACCAGCCACGAGCGTGAACAGTACCACATGTACTATTCATCTTTTTTTTTTCCAAATTAAAATTTGTAGAAATAAATTATTTATAATCAAAACCAAAAATATCTTTTTTTGTTTTATCATTTTTTTTTTTAAATAAGATATTTTTGTTAGTTGAGATTTAAATAATTAGATATTTTCTACAAATATTCAAATTCAAATTTAAAAATAAACTAACAACTTAATTTTAAATCTTTTAATATATTAAAATATTAGAATTATGATATCAGATATTTAAGATATTTTCATTTAAATTCTTGATATTTTTATTGAATCTTTATTTGAAAATATAAATATCTTTTTATTATATAGTTTTTAATATTTAAATTATTTGAAATTTGAACATTGTTAGTTAGATATTTTTATGGATATTTGAATTTGTTTAACTATTTGATATATTTTACGGTTGTTATAACTATTTATATTTTATTTTTTTAATGGTTAAAATATTAGCTAATAGTTGTAACAACACAATATATTTTGGAAAATAGTTAAGATATTGATTTTAAAATTTAAAATTGGTTAAATTTTGAAAAATATCATTTTTTTTCAGCCAATTAATAAAATATTTTTTTAATAAATGGGATTTAAATTAACTTTGGTTAATTGTTGATAAATCCTATTTAAATTAAATTAATATTTTTTTTTTATCAAATTAACCTAAAACCAAGTTAATTGTTGATAAATTTCATTTAAATTGACTTATTTTTTGTAAAAATTTAAATTAATTTGAATTTTTTTTGATAAATTCTAGATAATTAATTGTGGTATTTTTGCAAATGAAATAAATTGTGGTATTTTTGCATAAATTCATAGAATTGCTCATATAGTAACATGGATAGGTCCATCCAATTATAACATGTCTGTTTGCACTATATGTGGTATTTTTGCAATTGGGCTTAGATGCATATAGTGGCCCATATGTTTGTTAGATATATGGTATTTTGCCAAATAAAATATTCATAAAATGATAGGTTTTATTTGGGCCCATTAGAAAATATAAAGTTTAAATTCCTCTCTTGTGGGTGATTCCACTTGTGAAAGCTCATTTGCTTTGCATGACTATAATGGGCCTAATAAATTAATAACAATTAATAAAACGAAGGTTTAAATTCCTGTCTTTTGGACCTTGTATGGAAGATAGGGGGCATTTGTAGTGGGAACGACATACTGGACCCAGCCCTCCTCCATACGAGCCCAATTGTTAATGCCCATTTACCTGAGTTGGACTTAATTGTATAGGTTCATTATATTAGTTAAACCTAAATATTGATTAGCAAAAAATTAATTCTAAATTAATTGAATTTGTTTCAATGTGACACTTTAGAATTAATAAGAAATTATAGGACTTTGGTTTTAAAAATTTTAATCTGTTTAATTTTTTTTGGAAAACCATAGTCATTAATTTTCTAAAAATAAATAATAAAAATACTAATTTTAATTTTATAATGAGCTTATTTTAAGAATTTTATTCGATCTCCACCGTTGGTTTAACATAGTCAATAGCTTAATGGGGATTCGAGGCGCTTTGATTCGTCTCCCTACGGAAGGTGTTCATTAGTTATTTTGACAATGTTAGATTTCGAAAGATAGATAATTATATGTCAAATTCTACTAGACTCACCCCTACGGTGACTACTAGGACTAAATCTATGATTATTGAAACCGTGGGTCTAGCTCATAAAATAAGAGATTTTGTTTTCTTATTTTGATCGAATAGTAGGTTGTTAATAATGGTGTCCATTATTAAATGAGTTTACAACTCTATTTAACTAGTGGTATTTTTGACTCTCGCCAACCGGGACAAGGATATCATAGATTAGTTAAAAACCTAAAGAAATAGAGATATGATTGTTTTTGGTATTTTTTCTCATATCTTACATATTTTTGGTATATGTTGTGCTATTTTTTGAAATTTGTGTGAATAGAAGTTTTATTGAGCAAATGTGATTGATTTTTATTTTATTGATAATTTGTAGTTTTAAGTTAAGTAGTGTCTACTCCCATCTTTTCTCAACTTTCGATGGAGAAACTCACCGAAGAAAACTTCCATAATTGGAAGCAGAATATCAACATAAAGTTGATTGGTGACAACTCCGAGTTCGTCATGATTGAGGAATCCCCAGAACGAGCATCGTCTCCGCACGTTCTTGATAACGTCGTAAATGCTTGGATAACACCGTCTCCACACGTACGTGATGGCACCGTGAATTCTCGGATGGCATCGTGTCTGCATGTTCGTGCCCAACTCAACTATGGTCTGACGCAACTCATGAACGAGCTTCAAATTATTGAACCTGTCATGGGTGGACCTAGTAAAGGAGGTGAAAATAAGACTACTGATGTTGCTGCACATCTAGCTAAGGCTGAAGCTAACCAAGCTTCGTCTTCGAAAGCTGGAAACAAGAGGAAATGTGGACAAATAAACAACCCCAAGCCTACAAAGGCTGCAAAGACGAGTGCACAACCAAGTGCACAGACGCCTAAGGGGAAAAACAAGAAAAACAAGAAAGGTAAAGGTAAATGTTTTCACTGCAAAGAAAAGGGGCATTGGAAACAAGATTGCCCCAAGTTTTTAGCAGATAAAAACAAATGTAATGATTATAGTTCATTTATCTTAGAACACATGTGTTTTAGAGAATGATAACTCTGTTTGGATTATTGATTCTGGATCTACTAACCATGTTTGTAACTCTTTACAGCTTCTTGAATCGTGGGAGGAAGTGAACAAAGGTGGCTTAAAGCTTAGAGTTGGGAACGGAGCGTTCGTTGCGGTCCAAGCTAGAGGAAGAGCTCGTCTGAAGTTTGGAAATAAATTTATTTTTAAAAGATGTATTTTTTATTTCGGATTTTAGTAGAAATTTAATTTCAGTTTCCATGTTGCAATTAGAACGATTTGTTATGACTTTCACAAGTTTTAATATATCTATTTCTTTCAATGGATCACAATTGTGTATTGCATGTTTGGAAAACGGGCTTTATATTCTGCGACCTAACGAACCCCTCACTCTTAACAATGATTTATTCAAAGTAGCTAAACCTAAGACCAATAAACGTCAAAAGACTGATAACAATAATATGACGTATTTATGGCACTTGCGACTAGGTCACATTGGCTATGATAGGATTCAAAGACTTACAAAGGACGGACCTTTGAGGGAACTCACCTTAGGTGAATTACCTGTCTGTGAATCTTGTCTAGAAGGCAAACTGACCAAGCGTCCATTCTCTGCAAAGGGTGATAGGGCCAAAGAACCACTTGGTCTTGTGCATTCAGATGTTTGTGGACCTTTGAATATACAAGCCAGGGGTGGTTTTGAGTATTTCGTCACTTTCATTGACGATTACTCTAGATACTCATGTCTTTACCTAATGCATAGGAAATCAGAAACATTTTCAAAGTTTCAGGAATTCCTAGCAATGGCTCAGAACCAATTAGGTAAAAGGTTAAAGATCTTGCGATCTGATAGGGGTGGAGAATATTTGGATATGCAGTTCCAAGATCATTTAACTGAACTTGGGATTTTATCACAACTTACTGCCCCAGGTACTCCGCAACAAAATGGTGTAGCGGAACGCCAAAACAGAACTTTATTGGAAATGGTTAGATGCATGCTTAGTTACTTAACTCTACCAACTTCGTTCTGGGGACATGCAATTGAAACCGCAAATGACATTCTCAATGTTGTGCCGTCAAAATCAATCCCCAAAACACCTTTAGAACGCTGGAATGGTCGTGAACTTAGTTTACGCCATTATAGAATCTGGGGGTGTCCCGCTCACGTCTTGAGGAAAAAGGAGGGAAAGCTAGAACCGCGAACTGAAGTTTGCATGTTTGTTGGCTATCCTAAAGGTACTCGGGGTGGACTTTTCTATAGTCATTTAGAAAAGAAAGTGTTTACTTCTACAAATGCTACTTTTCTTGAAAATGACTATGTCCAGAACTTTAAACCTCGCAGCAAAGTAGTTTTAGAGGAGATGGTTAAAGAATTGACTCCAACCAATGTTCCATCGTCATCAACGAGAGTTGATGATGAAATTCCCACTCTTCATGTACAACCGACGCAAGTCGATTTAAATGAAGAAAGTACCACTGTTCCTGAGCAAACAGTCACGGAGCCTCGTCATAGTGGGAGGGTTTCTAGAAACCCAGTTCGCTATGGTTTGGATGGTGAAACCAATATGGTTGTTGGTGACACTAGTGATGATGATCCATTGTCTTTCAAACAGGCAATGGCTAGCCCTGAAAAGGAACTATGGCTCGAAGCCATGAAACAGGAAATGGAGTCTATGTACTCAAATTCCGTCTGGGATCTTGTGGAAGCACCTAGTGACTTTAGGGCCATTGGGTGCAAGTGGATCTACAAGAAGAAACGAGGTGTTGATTGAAATATCGAGACTTATAAAGCTCAATTAGTGGCAAAGGGTTATACCCAAAGAGAAGGTGTGGACTATGAGGAAACTTTTAGTCCGGTAGCCATGCTCAAATCCATTCGCATCCTCCTATCCATAGCAGCCGCTCTCGACTATGAGATTTGGCAAATGGACGTCAAGACAGCTTTTCTTAATGGAAAGCTTGACGAGGTCATTTATATGGATCAGCCAGAAGGATTTAAAGTATCTGAACAAGAAGAAAAAGTTTGTAATTTAAATAGGTCCATCTATGGACTTAAGCAAGCTTCTCGTTCCTGGAATCTTAGGTTTGATGAAATAATCAAAACCTATGGCTTTGAACAAAATATTGATGAGCCCTATGTTTACCAACTGAAGGCAAATCAAATAGTGGTATTCCTGGTTCTTTATGTAGATGATATCTTACTCATTGGAAACAATGTTAAGAAATTATCAGATGTGAAGAATTGGCTGAGCACTCAATTCCAGATGAAGGATTTGGGTGAAGCAAGTTATGTTCTAGGTATCCAGATCATCAGGGATAGAAAGAACAAACTTTTAGCTTGATCTCAAGCAACTTACATTGATAAAGTGCTTGAACGTTTCTCAATGACAAATTCCAAGAAAGGGCGTCTACCGTCCCGCCATGGAATTCATCTTTCAAAGAAGCAGTCTCCCCAGACTCCTGAAGAGGAAGATGCAATGAGAAAAGTTCCTTACGCATCTGCAGTTGGAAGTCTGATGTATGCCATGTTGTGTACTAGACCAGATATCTGCTATGCAGTGGGAGTAGTGAGCAGGTATCAGTCAAACCTAGGACCGGAACATTGGATAGCAGTTAAGCATATCCTGAAGTATTTGAGACAGACTAGGGATTATATGTTAGTCTACAAGGGTGGTGTTCTAAACCCTGTAGGCTACACCAATTCAGATTTTTAGACTAATGTCGATGATAGAAAGTCTACTTCTGGAATGGTGTTTACTCTTGGGGGTGAAGCTGTGATTTGGAGAAGCGTAAAGTAGTCTGCAATCTCAGATTCCACCATGGAGGTTGAGTACATAGCCGCGTCAGAAGAAGCTAAGGAAATAGTCTGGCTAAAGAAGTTCTATTCAGATCTTGGTGTTATTCTAGAAATGGATAAACCGCTTGTGTTGTTTTGTGACAATACAGGAGTGATAGCCAACTCAAAAGAACCTCGAAGTCACAAGAGGAGTAAGCATATAGAAATGAAGTATCACATTATTCGAGAATATGTGGCCAGGGGAGATGTGAAGGTTATGAAGATTGCAACTGAAGACAATCTTGCGGATCCGTTTACAAAGACACTACCAGAAGCTACATTTGATAAGCATATCAAGGAGATGGGATTAGTAGAATTAAGGCATTAGTTTAAATTAGTGCAAGTGGGAGTTTGTTGGGGTTTTATGCCCTAATTAAAACCCAAATTCTTTGTAATCTCATTTTATTATCAATAAAATAATAGAAATAATTTTTTGACTTGGTCAATCACTTTGCTCACATGTTTTATTTTCATGATTATTTGTTTAATATAAACTTCTATTAAATCCCGAGCATATAGCAAATCTTATTTATAGTGACGTAATCACAGTGGAATATAAATATGATTATATGTTCAAAATAAGTTAGTCCTAAGATTAGTCAGTGCACTGGATTTGCACTGACTTGCCAATCTACGATATGATCTACTTACACATTACAGTGTTATGTTCTTTCCAGAACATTAACAAAGTAGATAAGATCGGATGTATTTGTTACATCGGACAGGACCGATATTGACAGTTGATAAGATAAGTAAACATACCGTTATTATCTATTCTAGTCATATCATATAGTTGACCATAGGTCAATTCAATCTCAATTCTGAGTGGTTAGTATTCTAACTAATTGTATTATTTGAGTTCTTTGACTTGTTCGTTACCAGCTTACCCTACGGACTAGCCCATACTTACATCTTGGGAACTTGGTAGTATAATTGAGTGGGAGTGTTAATCATAGATATGAACATCTATAGCTTCTGATGAAGAAGTGAAATGATGGTTTCCTTTTAGTTTGGTTCAAGGTGTTAAATGATAGAGATCTCATTTCAGTAATTAAATTAGTTTACTGAAATATCATTTACAAGGAACTAAGTGTTTTAAGGATAAAATACAATGAGGGGTAAAACAGTATTTTAGTCCTATCTCATTGTAGACCGTCTATAGAGGATTGAGTTACAATTATGGTTGTAACAATGGATAATTAATAGCGTATCTATATTTGTTATAGAGCATTCTATGAATTCAAGAGTGCAATTCCGAGTCTATAGTGGAGTCACGAGGAATTAATAAGTTAGTAAATTTATTTGTTAGATTTATGATAACTTATTGGAGCTTGATTTCATAGGCCCATGGTCCCCATTGTACCTTGGATAAAATCATCTAGATAGTCTCAATTAATTGATTTAATCATCAATTAGAATTATCAAAGTTGACTAGGTCAATTTTGGATAGTTTCACAGAGTTGTGTAATTTTGAGAAGAAAAGAGAAATTATGGCAGATTTATTAATTAAGATAAATTGGTATCTAAATTAATAAATAAGTTTAAATCAAGGTTCAAATTATAAATAATTAATTTGATAAAGGATTTAAATAATTAAATCAATAGAAAATAATACAGACCTTGATTTTAAGTCCAATGAGCTTATAATCAAATGAGAAATTTCACGGGCCTATAGTCCATGATAATTTTGACCTAGGGCTTCAAAATGGCTGTTATTTTATTGATTTTTTAATTAAATTAAATGGCCTAATTGAGTCTGTTGACGCGGTTCTTCGCCAACAGGTAATTAAGAAATGAAGAGAAAGGGATTAGTGCTAAATGTGAACCGAAATAGATATAAGATCTTAGAAAAGGAAAGAGGTGACACAAGACACGTTTTTTGAGTGGTTCAAAGGTTAAAATCCTTCTACTCCACTAGTCAATATTATTGCTCTATACTGGATATTTGATTACAGGGCCTTCTTTACAATAGAGAATCTAACCCTTATTAAGTCCCAGGGTCTCCATATTTATAGGAGAAGACACCTGGGAGTTGGTAAGAGGATCATCCTGTGACCCTCTTATCTATCACATCAACTCTGTGACATTCATGATTAATTCCTAAACCTGACACATAAGTATGGTCAAATCGATAGGTAAGGAGATAATGGGCCGCACGGCCCAACCCAGTCGTGGGTGTTTGAATACGCACGTTCCTGCTGCGTATCCGAGAAGTCAGGGGCATATCAGACACGTGATGTCTGATATATGCACGTTTACCTTGCGTGTGTTGACTTTACAAAGGGTCATAGCCTTCATACTCAGTTCGTACCGCGAGCTGGATACTTAACTCGACCATAGGCCTTCAGAATCCGGGGTCAAGTCTTGTGCAATCTTGGCGAACCCTTGAGTCTCCTCGAGCTAAGTAGGTATGACCTAATGACAGAAGCTCCGGTCTGTGGGACGTCCACGAGATAATTATGATTAGGCCACAACTCGGTTCGCTAATCAGCCCGTGGGAAAAACAGGGCGTACATCTTCCCCCCAAGCCCCTGCTCGTGGTATGCCACGTCGGGTAAGACCACAGTAGGGGCTTTTAGGCTTCCCCATGAACTCTTCATATTCCACCTCTTACGCAGGTGCCTGATACGTGGAACATTGTGGTTGGCGACGGTACGTCTTACGAGAACCGCATTTAATGGCCTAGCCTATGCTCAGCCGTCGTTCCGTATTTCGAGTGGAGGGCCTCGGATCCCTCATCAGGGCCATCCAACGACCCTCTACACATGACCCTTCACGTATATAAAAAGGGGTGGCCACCCTACGCACGGGCCACCCTTTCATTTGAAATTTTTCCGAATTTCTCTTCTTCTTCTCTCTTCATCTCAGAGGAAAAAACCCTCTTCTCTGGACTGCTATACTCAGCGTTCAAGAGGCTTAGACGTCAGGATTTCTTCAAAGCTTTGGAAGCCGGTACTCCGACGAAGCTTTCACCCAGGCAATACCTTCATCCACCTCCCAGTCAAACACTGTAAGTTTCCTGTCCATGTGTGTTTTGGAAATATATTTCACTGTAGCTTAGGTAAATATTTTACTATAGCCGCATGCATGGTTTTACTGGGTTTTTTGGATATGGAGGGTGAAATCCCCTTTTTAGGCTAGGGTATCTTTGCTGTAGGAAATCATTTAAGAGTATGGTTTACAGGATGATTTTTCTGGGGAAAATTTCTGGGTAGGAGTTTTGGAACTTTTGGGTGCAAAACCGGGTAGCTTAGGGAACACGCTTCACAGGCGGTTTTGCAATTTTTGCCTACTGAAACTTTCCCCCCAAGGAAAATTCTATCCTGACCCTCCTGACACACGAATTCCGAGTAATCGGGGATCTGTTGGGAGCACAGGCGCGTGTTCATCGAACTGCGTGGTCCCACTCTCCACGGGCTGGGCTTACCTCAGCTCGTGCAAATAACATTTGATTTTTCCTCACGCTTGGGTCGCCTTTTCTGAAATGTTTTCTTTTGTTCGTTAGGCGACCAGATGGCACCGAAAAGGAACGCTCCCAAGAAGACCGTCAGCAGCTCGGCCTCACAGCAGGACAAAGGAAAGACGGTGATGCCGGACTCCCCAATCCCCAACTTTGGGCCGGCGGTGGAGCAGGAGGTCGAGGTCGCCCCCGATGCCTTCTTTGAGGCGGAGAGGATCGTCTCAAAGGTCACCGACCAGACGAAGATCAAAAAAATCTTTCTCTCCCACAACATCGCCCTGGGGAGAGCATCCGTGGTTGCCCGACCTGCCGCAGAGGGCGAGCGGAGCTGTGCGCCACTCGACGAATCGTTCGCGGCCTGGAGCGGCGAACATTTTAAGGCGGGGGCCTTCCTCCCGCTGGATCAGTATTTTGCTGATTTCCTTAATTATGTGGGGTTGGCCCCATTTCAGCTCCCCCCCAACTCCTATCGCTTGCTGGCGGGGTTGAAATACTTGTTTCAGAAGCACGAGTGGGAGGTCCTCACTCCTGCGGACATCTTATACTTTTTCTGCCTCAAGGCCAGCCCAGATCAGTGAGGGCGAGGCGACAGGTTTTACTACTTAACTCGATTTCCCAATATGGCTGCGGTCATCGAGCTGCCCAGCCACCCTAACGACTTCAAGGACCAGTTCTTCATGTCGACGGGGTTCAGAAACTGCGAGCTCCACTACTTCAATCGCCCTCGTAAGTGTTTGTTTTTTTTTATCCTTAGCTCGGAAGTTAAGTGTCGTTTTTGCTCCTCCCATATCCTTTTCTGACTTAGACCAATCATGCAGCCATCTTCGCGAGGACAGAGAAATCTGTGACCCTCGGGGTCCAATATGAGACACTGGCGGGCTTGCCCCCCAGTGAGAAAGATTACCGTGCGCTCATAATGGACGAGGCGATTGTGGCCTGCAAGCTGATTTTCCCAAATCAGACTTTGAACCTCAGGAGGCCCCGGGGGCTTCCCCCAGCTCGCGACACCAGACCCATCATCGTGGAGGAGGTCGCGGAAGACGAGGATGAGGAGGACGAGGGCGACGAAGTTCCCCTCGTGAGGAATAGGAAGCGGACCTTGGAGGTCGTCCCGGGGACGGGCGAGGAGAGAATCCAATCCGGAGCAGCCGCGGGTCCTTCTGGCCAAGGTAACCCTTACATGTTTACGAGTCTAGATAGGGCCACAGCAGACCCCCAGCTGGCTAGGTTCAACCCTAGGCAGCTCGTCCATCGTCACCGAAGTGATCCGAACCTGAACACAACCCTGCTCCATTGCGTCGACCGGCTTGTGCTGGACTACCAAGATAGCCGGCCTAGGGGTACCGTAGTAGTAGATAACACCCTAGCCTTTAGGTCGATCCTATTCCAGGAGTATGGGACCAACCTTCGCACATGGCCATCACTCCGGAGGGGTGTCGTAGCCCTGGGGATTAGGCAATATGTAGAGGAATCTAGCCCTGAGTCAGACCCGGACCCAGAACTTGCGCCAGCTCGGGAAGTAATCGACTTAGATTCTTCTACTAGCTCGGGGGGTAGGATTCCCTTAGTACACATACTTGAATTTTTCTTTACAACTTTGCTTTTGTTTTTGCATGATCATTAATTCTCGTACTAACCATGTTTTTGCCTTGGCAGAAGAGATGTCTCAGCCCGAGGAGAGCCTGCGAGGTGCGGTCTTCGGAGGGAACGCTGCTGCGTTGCCAAGAGCGAAGAGGCTCCGGACGTCCAAGAACGCTGCCGGGACCCCCACCAAGTCCCCTGCGAAGGAGAAGGATCAAGCCCCAGCTGTACAGGTCGCGGGAGCGGTCTTTCCTGCTGCAGGGGGAAGCAATATGCCTCCACCGGCTCCGCGAGCTCCACTCGCTGCCCGGGACACAGGAACGGAGGTCGGGACATCGGCCATCATACCTTCCGATGTACGCATCCCAGTCAATCCCCAGGACCTGGAGAAGATCCCCGAGGCCTTTCGGGGAACGGTGTATGAGTCAGCGAACTACGCCGTCAGCCATATATACAAGTTCACCGAGAAGGAGCTCCGGGCCATCGAGACAATGAGCCCGGTGGGCGTGCTGGAGTCTTCACTAGGCATGGCCATGACGGTAAGCTAACCTTAACCTTTTTGTGGTTTTTTTCATTGTCATACTTTGCCCTGTTTTTTTTTTTTTCTAAGGCAATCGTCTTTCCGTCTTCGCAGAGCGTTGTCGCCCTTCATCGGAGCATCATCAGGACCAAAACTCAGCTCGGGGACATGAGGGACGAGCATCAGACTACCCTGCAAGCGGCCAAGGATGCCCTGGCGGCCTCGCAGGTCGAGCTGGAGAAAACTCGTTCGAAGGTCCAAGAGCTCGAGACCTCCCTTGCCATCTCGAGGACGGACCTAGACGCCGCGAAGACTGAGGTACAGTCGCCCAGGCTGCCCTAGAGGCCGAGCGGACAACCTCGGAAAAGTCCATGGAAGATCTGTTCTACCACTGCTGGGCCTAAAATCCAGATGCGGACTTCTCCTTCATGTTAGCGAGCCTCTGGGAGTGCTTGCTGGTGAAGTTCCAAGCTCGCCTTGATAAAGAGGCACCCTCGGAGACCGGGGATGGTTCTAGCACAGCTGAGCGAGGCGAGATGGCGACCTCCAAGGGCCCACCTGGCGGAGCTTTGCATGAGGTGCATTCACTCGAGACAATTTTCTTTAACGCTTTTAATCGATCTTCTCTTTTTTGCCTTTACGCATTTCGGCTACAATTTCTTGAAAAGCTTAGTTTATGCTGATCTTTTTCCATATCTCGAGCTCTTTAGGGGGAACAACGATCCATATATTTAAACCAACTTCTGAGTTTTATGACCCGGTTAGGGCCAGGAACTTAATTTGAAAACTTAGTTCGTGTTAACTTTTATCCATATCTCGAGCTCTTTAAGAAGAACAACGATCAATAGATTTAAATCAACTTCTAAGTTTCATGACCTGGTTAGGACTAGAAACTTAATTTGAAAACTTAGTTCGTGTTAACTTTTATCCATATCTCGAGCTCTTTAAGAAGAACAACGATCAATAGATTTAAATCAACTTCTAAGTTTTATGACCCGGTTAGGACCAGGAACTTAATTTGAAAACTTAGTTCGTGTTAACTTTTATCCATATCTCGGGCTCTTTAAGAAGAACAACGATCAATAGATTTAAATCAACTTCAAAGTTTTATGACCCGGTTAAGACCAGGAACTTAATTTGAAAACTTAGTTTATGCTGATCTTTTTCCATATCTCGAGCTCTTTAGGGGGAACAACGATCCATAGATTTAAACCAACTTCTAAGTTTTATGACCCGGTTAGGGCCAGGAACTTAATTTGAAAACTTAGTTCGTGTTAACTTTTATCCATATCTCGAGCTCTTTAAGAAGAACAATGATCAATAGATTTAAATCAACTTCTAAGTTTTATGACCCGGTTAAGACCAGGATAGGACTTAGTTAGCGTTAATCCTTATCAATATCTCGCATTTTTAAGAAAAATAACGGTCAATCGATATGAATCAACTTCTAAGTCATTAAGGAGACCTGGTTATATCCAGGTACCATGTGCCCCTCAAGTAACTGGGAAAGGGTCTTTCGTGGTTACTTTAGATTACACTTGCAAACATACATAAAAGATGATTCTCATTAATACATAAAAAGTGGCCTTCCAAGCCTTACAGGTGAATCATTGATAATACTTCTTTAAGTGGATGGCGTTCCAAGTCCGCGGGACCGCCTCTCCATCCAGTCGAGCTAACTTATAGGTTCCCTCCTTAATGATTTCGATGACCTGGTATGGTCCTTCCCAGTCTGGTCCCAAAACTCCATCTTTGGGATCTTTCCCGGCCAGAAAAACTCTCCTTAGGACCAGGTCACCAACGCTAAAGGCGCGTTTTTTGACTTTGGAATTGAAATAGCGAGTGATCTTTTGCTGATAGTGGGCGAGCTGGAGTTGCGAATCCTCTCGCCTTTCATCAACTAGATCGAGGGAATTGCACAGGAGCTCATGGTTTCGATTTTGGTCGTAAGACTGGACTCTATGCGAAAGCACCTTAATTTCCACGGGGAGGACCGCCTCACTCCCAAAGGTTAGGGAAAAGGGAGTATGACCCGTAGGAGTCCGATGTGAGGTCCGGTATGCCCATAGGACCTGGGGGAGCTGTTCTGGCCAGACCCCCTTCGCTTCATCCAATCTCTTCTTGAGGCTCGTCTTCAGGGTCTTGTTGACAACTTCGACCTGGCCATTAGCCTGAGGATAAGCCACGGAGGAGAAAATTTTTACGATTCTATATCTTTCACAAAACTCGGTGAACAGGTCGCTGTCGAACTGAGTGCCATTGTCGGAAACGATCTTCTTAGGCAGGCTGAACCAACAGACGATGCTTTTAACTACGAAGTCCAGCAACTTTTTGGACGTTATCGTTGCCAAAGGTTCTACCTCAGTCCACTTAGTGAAGTAGTCGATGGCTACCACGGCGTAACGGACCCCGCCTTTTCCAGTGGGGAGGGCGCCAACCAAGTCTATTCCCCAAACTGCAAACGGCCATGGGGATGAGATCATCTTCAGCTCGACTGGAGGAGCTCGTGCAACTGCGGCAAATCGCTGGCACTTGTCGCACTTCTTCACGTATGAGATCGAGTCTTTGGATAGAGTTGGCCAGTAATACCCCTGCCTCAGGACTTTTAAGGCCAAGCTCTGCCCCCAGTGTGGTCTTCGCAAAATCCTTCGTGCACTTCCTGCAGTATGGCCTTTGCTTCGCCTAGAAGAACACACCGGAGGAGAGGTAGGGAGTGCCCACGTCGGTACAACACCCCATCGACTATCGCATACCGAGGAGCTTGATACAGGACTCGCCGTGCATCGTTACGTCCTTCAGGCAGCTTGCCTTCAACGAGATATTCAATGATGGGGGTCATCCAGGTCAGCCTGTCATCGATCATCTCGACCTCCATCCTGACATCTTCTACGCTTGGTTTCTCCAAGAATTCGACTGGTACTAGCCCCAATGTCTCTGTTTCCCCAGAGGTGGCGAGCTTGGCAAGAGCATCTGCATTAGCGTTCTGCTCCCGAGGTATCTGCTCGATCGAGCCTCGTTCAAACGCGGACAGCTCAGATTTCACCTTTTCCAGATAGGCGGCCATCTTGGGTCCCCGTGCTTGATATTCGCCCAGAACCTGGTTTACCATGAGCTGGGAGTCACTGAAGCAATGGACGGAGCTCACCTTCAACTCCTGGGCTATCCTCAGCCCGGCCAGCGAAGCTTCGTATTCAGCCTCGTTGTTGGAGGCTTTGAATCCGAATCTTAGTGCCGAGTGGAATCTATGTCCCTCGGGGGATATCAAAATGATTCCAGCTCCGGAGTCGCCCTCGTTGGATGAACCATCCACAAAGATCCTCCACAACGATTGGGGCGAGGCGACCCGGGGTGAGTCCTCTGCTGGATCCTCCTGGAATCCCGCGCACTCCGCTATGAAATTGGCCAGGGCCTGACTTTTTATAGCAGTTCGCGGAGTGTAAAGAATTTCGAACTGACTGAGTTCGATTGCCCATTTTAATAGACGTCCCGATGCTTCAGGGTTTTGCAAAACCTGCCTTAAAGGTTGATCGGTCATGACGCGAATCGAGTGGCACTGGAAGTACGGCCTGAGCTTTCGCGAGGCTGTGATAAGGCAGAACGCCAATTTCTCCATCAGCGGGTATCGGGATTCAGCCCCGAGAAGTCTCTTGCTGATGTAGTAGACTAGTTTTTGAACTTAGTCCTCTTCTCGTACCAGTACGACACTAGCTGCGTCCTCAGTGACAACCAAGTAGAGAAAAAAAGGCTCTCCTGCCTTGGGTTTGGATAGCACGGGCGGCTCAGCCAGATGTGCCTTCAGGTCGAGGAATGCGCTTTCGTATTCTACTATCCATTCGAACTTCTTGTTCCCTCGGAGTAGGTTGTAGAATGGCAGGCATTTGTCGGTAGACTTCGAAATAAACCGGTTGAGGGTCGCCACTCTTCTCGTAAGGCCTTGGACATCTTTTCGCGACCTGGGTGAGGGAAGCTCAAGCAATGATCTGATCTTGTCGGGGTTCGCCTCGATTCCTCGGGTATTGACTATGAACCCCAGGAATTTCCCTGACGCGACTCCAAAAGTGCATTTCTGTGGATTGAGCCTCATGCCATATTCCCGTAGGATCTTAAAACATTCTTCCAGGTCGGAAACATGATTATCGGCAGTCTTTGATTTGACTAGCATGCCATCAACGTACACTTCCATGCTTTTTCCGATCTATTCCGCGAACATTCTATTTACTAGCCTTTGGTAGGTAGCTCCGGCGTTTTTCAGACCGAACGGCATGACCTTGTAACAATAGACGTTAGTTGGGGTCATGAAGCTGGTGTGTTCCTGGTCCGCCGGATTCATCACGATCTAATTGTAGCTTGAGTACGCATCCATAAAGGACATGAGCTCGTGCCCTGCCATGGCATCCACCAACTGGTCGATCCTAGGCAATGGAAAGCAATCCTTGGGGCAGGCTTTATTCAGGTCGGAGAAATCGATGCAGGTCCGCCATTTCTCGTTAGGCTTCGGGACCAGCACGGGGTTGGCAACCCATATTGGAAACTTGGCTTCATGGATAAAGCCGCATTTCTTGAGCCAGGCTACCTCTTCCTTTAGGGCTTCAGCTCGAGTTGTTCCTAAACGCCTTTGCCTCTGGGACTTGGCAGGAACGCTTTTATCCAGATGAAGCGTGTGCATGATGACACTCGGGCTAATTCCCACCATGTCCTCATGCGACCATGCGAATACGTCCAAGTTATCCTGCAGAAACGTAGTCAGCTCCGCCTTCCTCTTGCTACAGAGGTTTTTCCCGAGCTTGACCTTCCGACAAGGGTTCTGCGGATCGATACTTACCTCCTCGAGCTCCTCAATAGCCTGGAGCTCGGATCTGTCCTCGCCTATTCGGGGGTCAATGTCCTCACTTAAGACGACATTTTCCCCCTCGGCGCTTTGAGGTTTTTCAATCTCAGGATCAGCTAAGGGTTCCTGAGATTCCTCTTCACCTTGAATGGCCATCGCTAGCTGCCCGGGTTTAGATTTTCCCTTCATGGAAATGTTGTAGCATTCCCTGGCAGCGAGCTGATCGCCATGGATAGTGCAGATTCCCATTGAAGTAGGGAACTTCATTGCGAGGTGGCGAATGGACGTGACGGCCTCGAAAGCTATGAGCGTAGGTCGGCCCAAAATAGCGTTGTAGGCAGCGGAGCAGTCAATGACCACGAACTCGAGGAGTTTGGAGACTGTCCGAGACCCTTCACCTAGGGTGATCACTAACTCGATTGTCCCTATCACTGCTGATCCTTCTCCCGAAAAACCATACAACATCATGGAGGTTGCCTTCAGCTCGGCGACAGTCAAACCCATCTTCTCTAGGGTGGATCGGAATAGGAGGTTCACCGAACTCCCATTGTCTACCAGTACCTTCCTCACTCTCCGGTTGGCGAGCTGGACTGCTACGACCAGAGGATCATTGTGAGGGAACTGGACATGGCCCGCGTCTTCCTCCGTAAAAATGATTGGTTGCCTTTCCAATCTCTGTTGCTTTGACTGACGCTGTTCCGGAACGAACTCCACTCCGTTATGAGCCTTTAGTTCGTTCACGTATCTCTTCTGGGCGCCTCTGCTCGTGCCAACCATGTGCGGACCTCAAGAGATGGTGGATATCTCCCCCCCTACCACAGGGGGAGGGACATCCTGATCTAACCGAGACCCGGGCTGACTGGTCGGGACTTCAGAAGCAGGTCGGTTTGCTGGAACCCTGTTCCGTGCGTATTGAGCCAAGGGGCCGGCTCAGATGAGAGTCTCGATCTCGTCTTTTAGATGTCTGCAATCGTCGGTATTGTGTCCGACGTCGTTATGAAAACGGCAAAACTTAGAAGTGTCTTTCTTCCCCTTGTGGTGCTTTAATGGCTTCGGCCTCTTCCAAGGGACTCTAGTAGAGTTGGCTAGGAAGATATTCTCCCTAGACTGGGTTAGCTCGGTATAATTCGCAAAGACGGGCTTAAACTTGTCTATGGATTTGTTCTTCTTTTGGCCGTGCGGACTATTTTCGCCATTTCCCTTTCTTTTGCCTCCACCGGGCTGGTTGTTCTGTGTGACGTTTTGGGTCGCTACCACGACCTCTGTCCCCACTCTAGTGGGCTGCTCGGGGACCTGGCTAGTTCCCCCAGCTGAAGCTTCGACTTCCTCCAAGTTTATCCATTCTTGGGCCCTGTTAAGGAATTCGTTAACCGAGCCGACTCCCTTCCTTTATATATCCTTCCAGAGGTCTCCTCCAACGAGGATTCCAGTTCTCATGGCCATGAGCTTGGAGCTATCATCCGTGTCTCTGGCTCGAGCAGCAACATTCACGAATCTGCTCAGGTAGGCCTTCAAAGTCTCACCGGGCTGCTGCCTCACGTTAGCCAGGGAGTTGGCCTGGGAGGCTCGGAATGCCCTTTTGAAGTCAGCTGAGAAGGTCTTCCAGGAACTGATCGACTGTCTCTTACTTTGCTTGAACCATTGCCTGGCAGGTCCAGTCAGTGTGGAAGGGAAGATTAAACATCTCAGCTCAGGGCCAATGTTGTGGGCCATCATCAGGGTGTTGAACATCCCTAGATGGTCCGATGGGTCTCCGTCCCCATTGAACTTTGACAAGTGAGGCATACGGAAACCAGATGGGTACGCCGTTGCTGCTATACTGGGGCCGAAAAGTTCCATCTCGTCCCCTTAATCATATTCGTCTTTTTCTTTTTCTGATAGGAGCTTTCTCATAAGCTCCTCCATCTGAGTCAAGTGCTCGAGGGTTTGGTCCTGATGTCCTTGGTTATTCCGGGGCTGTTCAACAGCTCCGGATCCATTGTACATATTTGGTGGGTTATTGCCCCTCCTATCTTGAGATGGGTTATTTGGGACATTCCCTCCGTTACATACTTCGGACAGAGCCCCCCTTGAGCGAGCATGGTCATCTCCTCCTGCCTGTTCCCCTCTATGAGAGTTGAGGCAATCTCGCAGGTCGCCTCCCTGGGTGGTTTGATGACTTTGTACCGAACTCAGACGCTGGCACAAGTCTCCCCCAGAGAGATCACTCCGGCGACTGCCGGCCCAATGGCTCCTACTAGATAGGCTTGCAGTCTGCCTCTGGTGCTGAGGATCTGGACTTTCCCTCGGCGCCCTGCTACGCCAGGAAGGTCTTGCCGTTGGCGGATTTCTCCTACTACTCCCATTGTCTGGGATGTCTCAGATGGACCAAGGAGGAGATGGATATCTGATTGGAGAAGGAGGATGCCTGACTAAAAGGCGATCCTAGTTCCGTCAGGACGGATCAAGTTTGGTGGGGGCGTTTCGGCCCTGCCAACCTGCTGGTCCCGCGCTTGGTGATCTGGACGAGGCGCAGGATGGTTGTTGGGAACGGGCTGATGTCGTGAGCCCGCTCCAAATCTCCTTCGAGAATTTCCTTGAGCTCCTCTGGGCGTCCTCGAGGATGGTTGGGAGCTAGGAGTCGACGTCCTGACCGAACGACTGTATTGCTGTTGTTCGGCTCTAGGCATTCCTCTGAAGTCTGCCTCTCGATGGTGCGATGAAGGGGTGGAGTTGGCTGCCGGAAGTTTGTCCGAACGGCTATGCCTGGACCGGTTACCCCGGCGAGACTTAGAAGCCTCGCCTTGCCTCTCTCCGACGTTAACGTCGGTTGTGAGAGGGGGTAGTCGGGCCAGCATATCCTTAATTTGTTGGCTAGCTGTTGCTAACTGGCTCCTCAGCTGGGCGTTCTCCATCTCCACCGCAGTATAATAATATGGGTTTGGATTAGGCGGTCGAGGCGCCGAACTACTAGTATCATCTTGGCCCGCCAGCTGCTTTCCTGGCCGCTGCTGGACTTCAGGAACTTGTTCACCAGGGATGGCAGTATGATGAGCCTCCTGCCCATCATGTTGTTCTGTCTCGTTACCGTGCCTGGATCGAGTTGTCACCATAGTTGGATGTATGCAACATCACTAATCGAACTTACTCTCAATGAAAGCACCAAACTGTTGACGCGGTTCTTCGCCAACAGGTAATTAAGAAATGAAGAGAAAGGGATTAGTGCTAAATGTGAACCGAAACAGATATAAGATCTTAGAAAAGGAAAGAGGTGACACAAGACATGTTTTTTGAGTGGTTCAAAGGTTAAAATCCTTCTACTCCACTAGTCAGTATTATTGCTCTATACTGGATATTTGATTACAGGGCCTTCTTTACAATAGAGAATCCAACTCTTATTAAGTCCCAGGGTCTCCATATTTATAGGAGAAGGCACCTGGGAGTTGGTAAGAGGGTCATCCCGTGACCCTCTTATCTATCACATCAACTCTGTGACATTCATGATTAATTCCTAAACCTAACACATAAGTATGGTCAAATCGATAGGTAAGGAGATAATGGGCTGCACGGCCCAACCCAGTCGTGGGTGTCTGAATACGCACGTTCCTGCTACGTGTCCGAGAAGTCAGGGGCATATCAGACACGTGATGTCTGATATATGCACGTTTACCTTGCGTGTGTTGACTTTACAAAGGGTCATAGCCTTCATACTCAGTTCGTACCGCGAGCTGGATACTTAACTCGACCATAGGCCTTTAGAATCCGGGGTCAAGTCTTGTGCAATCTTGGCGAACCCTTGAGTCTCCTCGAGCTAAGTAGGTACGACCTAATGACAGAAGCTCCGGTCTGTGAGACATCCACGAGATAATTATGATTAGGACACAGCTCGGCTCGCTAATCAGCCCGTGGGAAAAACAGGGCGTATAGAGTCTATAAAAGGAGTGCTTACAGAGAAGTCATCAGTTAAGAGATTTCTAAGAAGTTTGTAAGTCACAAGTCAGATTTTCTAATAGTTTTAGATTCTCTCTAAACACAAGTCCTTTTCTAAGCCTCTTTGTTATTTTCTCTTCTTCTCTCTATATCTTTCTCATGTGTTGAGAATTTCCCACACTAGTCTAGGTGGTTCTAAGGATACATTGGAAGATTGTGAAGAAAATAGAAGATCGTTTCAGTTTCTTGATAATACTTTGCGACAGAAAGGATACAAGAGTTAGAGAAACTGAAGGAAGGACTCTTAATTCCGCTGCGTATACTGTAAGTATTCTATTATTTGTTTCTCTTTGAATTCAATTTTAGAAACATGTTTTTAGGCTATCTCGTATTAATTTGTTTAATATTAGAGATACATGAAAATAAATAAAGATCATGTATAAGCTAATCTAACACACCCCCCACCGAGCAGACGACTCCTACACCTGTTAATCCACAGCCTTCTTCTAGGGTCGTTGACAAGGAGGCATTGGACAACTTGCCCGAAGGCTCCCTGCCCAGCTTCGTGGTCGGGTCAGCCAGAGAGAGGATATACAAACTCTCAAAGCACAGACGCAGTCAGGCCGCCATCACTGAAACTACTTCAATGGATGCTGATCAGGTCGTCAACAGAGGGCTGAACGAGATAGTTAGCGTAAGTCATCTCCTGCTGCTTTATTATTTACATCTGACTTATTTCCCTTACTTTGTATCATTTTTTGTCTTTCAGGGGCTGCTAACTCTAACTGCTGGCTGGCGCCGTGTTGGGGCGTTGGTTTCTCGTGGAAAGAACTTTGACTCCAGGCTTGCCCAGGCTAAGCAAGCACTTGAGGCTGACAACAACAAGTTGCTCGAGGAGAAAAAGGAGCTATCCAAACTGAACGAACAACTGTGCGAGGACCAAGCCACTCTCACCCAGGAACTTCTGGACGCTCAAGATGCCCTGAAGAAAGCCAACGAATCTAGAGAAAAATTCAGGGAGAGTGCCAAGCTCGTCACTCAAGAATGTAAGCAGCTTGGGCTTGACCTGACATCCAGCAGGCAGGAGATGAGGGAGCTTGAGAAGCGAGTACGGGAGCTTGAGGAGGACGGGGCCAAAAATTTGAAGAAGTATAAGGAGGCCACTCACCTCTGCTTCTACGAATTCTGGAAGCACAACCGGGAGGCCAACTTCAACTACCTGTCTGAGCGGTTGAAGAGGACTTTGCTGGCGCAGTGCGCCATTCAGCTGGAAGAAGAAGAGAAGGCCAAAGTGCCCGCCGCCGACATTGAAGCCGGCCCTCCTACCGACCAAGGCACTCCTCCTAATCCTCAATAATTTTTTTTTCTTTTATTTTGTTTTTATGGCCCACGGGTCGTATTGTAAAGACAATTGGTTTTTATTACTGCGAGGGCAGCTTTACTTTTGATTAAACAATTACATTCGAGCAGTACTGCTCGCGGTGTAAAAGAATGCTTTTTTGATACTATAATATTTTTGTCTATTATAACATCTGTTCGCATGATCGAACTTAGCATAGTACTTTGGCTTGATTTAACAAAATATAAAATTTGAAAAATACTCTAAGTACCGTAGCATGCTTTCACTTATTTTGTTCATGTGTTTACATACTTATTGGCATGCTTTGCTATCGATGTACCTTATGTGCCCCCCAAGTGATCGAGGAGCTTTTTAGGTCCTTGGTAACTTGCCTTGACCACGACCTGTGCGAACATTACTGCTCGATAGGAAACGTAAGACTTATAATACAGCAAAACAACACACGTAATGAACAAATACTTGCAAAAATAAATTTACAAAGGTTGGCAAGAATGACTGGCTGCGCACAGTCCCTTATAATCTCGTATTAAAAATGGACTAAACATGTATGTACGAGTGATCTTAAAAAGATCTTACACTTATAAGCGATTAGCCATTCAACGTGGCTAACCCTTTTTCGAAACTTGTAGAAAGTAAAAATTAATACAAGCCAGTCCTTTAAAAAGGACTGTTTATTGGTAGTACTTGCACAGGTGTTCACCGTTCCAATAGCGTGGAACGAGATCTCCATTTAAGCGTGCAAGCTTGTAGGTGCCCGGGTGAAGGACTTCTTCAATCTGGTAAGGTCCTTCCCAGTTTGGTCCGAGCACTCCAGCAGTGGGGTTGCGGGTATTCAAGAAAACTCGTCGTAGCACTAGGTCGCCGACGTTGAATTTCCTTTCTTTCACCTTTGAGTTAAAATACCGGGCGACCTTTTACTGGTACGCAGCAACTCGGAGTCGGGCTTTTTCTCGTATCTCCTCAATTAAGTCTAGGGACTCCATCATTAGTTGGCTATTCTGGTTCTGGTCGTATGTAATGCGTCGGTGTGAGGGGGGGATCTAACTCGACAGGTAACATAGCCTCATACCCGTATGCTAAGGAAAACGGGGTATGACCTGTCGCTGTTCGATGAGAAGTTCTATACGACCAGAGTACCTCAGGCAGCTGTTCTGGCCATGCTCCTTTAGCGTCTTCAAGTCTTTTCTTTAGGGTGTCCTTGAGCGTTTTATTCACTGCTTCGACCTGCCCATTTGCTTGTGGATGCGCGACTGAAGAAAAACTTCTAATGATCCCGCATCTTTCGCAGAAGTCTATGAATAAGTCACTGTCAAACTGGGTGCCGTTGTCTGAGACAATTTTTCGAGGCAAACCATATCGGAAAACAATGTTCTTGATGACAAAGTCAAGTACTTTCTTGGTAGTTATGGTAGCGAGTGGCTCAGCTTCAGCCCATTTGGTGAAGTAGTCGACTGCTACAACTGCGTACTTCACTCCGCCTTTTCCCGTTGGTAGGGATCCAATCAAATCTATACCCCATACTGCGAAAGGCCAAGGACTCTGCATCTGTTTTAACTCGTTGGGAGTTGCACGTGGGATCTTGGAAAATCTATGACACTTGTCGCATTTTCGCACAAACTCCATTGAGTCTTCGTTCATAGTCGGCCAGAAATAACCCTGCCTCAGAATCTTTTTCACCAAACTTTGCCCCCCAGCGTGATCCCCGCAGAAGCCTTCATGTACTTCCCTCATCAGCTCCTTAGCTTTCTCTGGTGTAATACATCTGAGCAGTGGCATGGAATATCCTCTACGGTATAGAACACCATCGACCAGTATATACCTAACAGCCTGCCTCTGAAGAGTTCTGGCTTTGTTCCTATCTGCCGGTAATACACCATTTGTAAGATATTCCAAGTAAGGCGCCATCCATGTGTCCTCCATTTGGATTTCCATATTAGTTTCATTTGCTCGTATTCTTGGCTCGCTTAATCTTTCTACTGACACAATATTCAAAGTGTCAGCATCTTTCGAATTCTGATCCCGAGGTATTTGCTGGAGGGTATACTTCTTGAACTGGGCCAACAGATCTTTAGTTTTGTTCAAGTGGGCCACCATTTTGAGGCCTCGTGCTTGATATTCCCCTAGAACCTGATTCACTACCAGCTGTGAATCATTGTAAATATCCAACACCTTTATACTCGTGTCTTTTTCCATTCTTAATCCAGCGAGGAGTGCTTCGTATTTAGCTTCATTATTCGACGCTGTGAAGTTGAACCTAATGGCGCAGTTAAATCGATGCCCTTCTGGCGTTATCAAAATCACTCCTGCTCCCGCGTGAGATTCGTTGGACGATCCATCCGTGAATAACTTCCATGAAGGAGCTTCATCTTGGGGCTCAGGCGCACTAGGTTTTTCGCACTGCTCGTTGTCTGGGAGCTCGGTGAACTCTGCAATAAGATCAGCCAAGACTTTTCCTTTTACTGCTGCTCGCGGTGAATATGTAATATCGAACTACCCTAGTTCGACTGCCCATTTTAATAAACGCCCAGCCGCCTCCGGTTTTTGGAGGACTTGCCGAAGGGGCTGATCAGTTAAAATTGTAACGGGATGGGCTTGGAAGTAAGGACGTAGCTTCCTTGAGGCCAAGATTAAACAATAAGCTAACCTTTCAATGGGAGGATACCTCAGTTATGCTCCGATTAGCCTGTTGCTTACATAGTAAACTGCCTTTTGTACGCCTTCTTCCTCTCGTACTAGTACCGCACTAGCAGTAACTTCAGTGATTGCCAGGTAGATGAACAAAGTTTCTCCTTCGATAGGCTTTGATAACATAGGAGGCTGTGCCATATGGCTTTTTAAGGCCTGAAAAGCCTGCTCGCAGTCTCCTGTCCATTCAAACTTCTTGTTGCCCCTAATTAGATTGAAGAAAGGGACGCATTTATCCGTTGACTTGGAAATGAATCTACTTAGGGCGGCAATTCTTCCAGATAAACTTTGTACATCCTTGATCTTTTCTGGCGATTTCATGTCGATCAGGGCTTTTATCTTGTCGGGGTTGGCCTCAATTCCTCTTGAATTAACGATGAACCCCAAAAATTTCCCTGATCCAACTCTGAAGGAACATTTGAGAGGATTTAGTTTCATCTGGTACTTGTTCAATACATCGAAACATTCTTGTAAATCCTTTACATGTCCCTCTGCTTTTTTTGACTTTACCACCATGTCGTCCACGTATACCTCCATGTTTACTCCGATTAACTCCTTAAACATGTGGTTAACCAATCACTGGTAAGTCGCACCTGCATTTTTCAGTCCGAAGGGCATCACTTTATAATAGTATAATCCCGTATCGGTCCGAAAGCTGGTGTGATCCTCGTCAGAGGGATGCATGCTGATCTGATTGTAACTTGAGTATGCATCCATGAAGGAGAGGATCTCATGTCCTGCAGTTGCATCGACCAGTTGGTCGATCCTTGGGAGTGGGAAGCAATCCTTCGGGCAGGCTTTATTGAGGTCTGTGAAATCCACACAGGTTCGCCATTTGCAGTTAGGCTTGGGAACCAGCATTGGATTAGAGACCCACGATGGATAAAACGCTACCCTGATTAACCCATTCTCCTTTAATCTTTCAACTTCTTCTTTTAAGGCTCTTGACTGATCCTTATCGAGCAGCCTTCTTTTCTGTTGCACGGGTGGAAAACTTTTGTCTATGTTCAAGACATGGCTGATAACTGCAGGATCTATCCCAGCCATGTCTTTGTGCGACCAGGCAAAGACTTCCTGGTTCTTCCGCAAAAGCTCCACCAGTACATGCTTCATGGATGGTTCTAAGTTTTTCCTGACCTTCACGACTCTGGTCGGGTCTTCTTCGTCAAGTTGGACCTCTTCCAGGTCCTCGACGGGTCCAACATTTTCCTCAAAATCCCTAAAGCGAGGATCTAAATCTCTATCCTCACTTTGGGCAACACCCTATTTAGTGACTTCATCACCGGATTGGGCTTGTGTATCAATAGCCATCTGCAACCTATCTAGGGGAGTGCTCTTTGACGTTCCCTTCTTCGCCTTCGTGACTGAGGCATTGTAGCACTCCCTGGCCTCCTTCTGGTTTCCCAACATGCATCCTACCCCTGCGTCTGTCGGGAATTTCATGGCTAAGTGCCATACTGAGGTGACGGCTCGAAGATCAACCAGTACAGGTCGTCCAATGACCGCATTGTATGCCGAGGGACAATCGACTACTATGAAAGTAGCGAGTAATGTCCTGGTAGCGGGCGTTGTACCTGCTGTCACTGGAAGTTTGATTGACCCCGCCGGGGCGAGTCCCTCACCAGAGAAGCTGTATATTGTTTGGTTGTAGGGCTCTAAGTCCTTAACAGACAACTTCATGCATTCCAGGGAAGATTTATACAGGATGTTCACTGAACTTCCTGTTTCAACTAGCACTCTTTTCACCATCATATTGGCCATTTGGATATCCACGACCAGCGGATCGGAATGTGGGAACCGGACATGTTGGGCGTCGCTATCAGAGAAGGTTATTTCGCCCTCTTCTGACCGAGCCTTTTTCGGTGCGCGGTCCTCCACAGTCATCATCTCGATGTCCTGGTCATGGCGCAGAGTCTGAGCATATCGTTCCCTGGCCTTTCCACTGTTTCCCATGAGGTGCGGGCCTCCATAGATGGTTAACAATGTGCCAGTTACGGGGTCAGGCTGCAAAGGTGGCGAGCATTGGCGCGTGGGCGCTTGCTCGTTGCCACCTGGAGCTTCTCGTTGGGAATTTCCCGAGGCCCGTATATACCTTCCCAAGTGTCCTTATCTAATAAGGAACTTGTAACGCCCTGGTTACCCCAGAACAGTTACGGTGAACGGTGAACCGGAAATTTGACCCGCTACCCGAGTCCTTTGGTTAAAAACGTGATCTAAGTGTTATTATCAGGTTAAGGTAGAAAACCAGTAAAAAAGGAAAGGGTACATTTCATTTAGTAAATAAACTGCTCATGAGCCTTTCAAAATGTTTACAAGTAGTTCGTAATACAAAAGAGTCGCTACAGTTCCAAATTTACAACCCCCGCCGGCCTAAGCGGCAAAAATAGGGTAAACCCCTAGTCCCTCTGAGAACTCCTTGACCGTGGCGGTCAAGCGGCCCTGTATGTACATCACATCGCCCAAGCTCTCTACTCAGGGCTGGCCAAGCTTTTCCTTTCCTTTACCTGCACCACATAGCACCCATGAGCCAAGGCCCAGCAAGAAAACATAATAAAACATGATATAATATCAACAACGATCATAGTAACCATTTAGGACTATCAGTCCAACGAATAGGTGACAATAGCCAAAAGTCATAGTAACGAGCATCGCTCCCTCCAGCCATGTGACGATAGGGTCACCAGGGCTTAACGGTTAAGTGATTCATTCATATGTTTGATCAGGACAGGTGCATGGTGATTAGTCACCAACATAACCCTCCTCACGACTCTAGAGTCGAAGCTATGGACAACGTCCCTTAGCCACGTGACTAACGGTCACCGGGGTCGTATACCTTAGCTATAGACATCTGGTCGTAGACCAGGCAAGCGCTTATAAGTTCTTCGACCTTAGGGTCGGTCCCGCATTAATGCCATAGAGTCATTCAATGCGTAATCGTCGACTTTAGAGTCGGTCCCTGACTAGTCAGTGTCTTAAACAGGTAATCAACATTCACTAGCATTTAATATGCAATCCACGTTCACATATATCAACCAACAAGCCTCAATATCAAACCATGCATGTCATATACCTGTACAGGGTGCAACTGTATCCATACACTGTTTTCTTACCTCAAGTTCGAGCGAGAAGTATGATAAAGACGACCCCTGAGAACGATCGATCTTTTAGTTCCTTAACGGTTACCTAATCACAACCAATTATAACCTTCATTAATGAGAATCCACAATAATAGGGTCTTAACCTAAGCACCATCCTCGGGACCTCGAAACATGCCCACACGGTGAGTAGAATCGATCCCGGGCCTTAAGGATTGAAACCCCAAGTCAAAAACCCTTAAAAACACTCAAAACGGGGTTTGGAAGGAACAGGGTAGCGCTACAGTGCTCAACCCCTAGCGCCACAGCGTTCTACCCAGAACCTCCCAAGCACCAGAAAGCCTTCTGAGGAGCGCTATAGCGCCCTAGGGTGGGCGCTGTAGCGCTACCTCCAGCCCAAAACACCCCTGAACCGACCTTCTTCATCTCCTTCGTTTCTAACTCGATTCCCAAGCTTCCAAAGCCTATTCTTGATGCCAAATGAACCCAAAAACCATCCCAACACACCCCAAACATCACAAGCATGGGAACCCTAGCCAAAACTCCCAACAAAAACCATGAATTCATCCTAGTAAACTCAGCTGTAAAACAAAACCAAAACAGAGCAAACCAGAGAAACTATGGTTAGAAACTTGCCCAAAGCTTGGCTTATGATGGTCTTCAATGGTGGAACACACTCCCAAACTCCCAAGGCTTGCTTCCTAAGCTTGAATCCTCAAAATTGGTTCAAAAACCACAAAGAACAGTGAGGAGAAGAAGGTACGGGAGAACTCCTAAAGTATACTCTGTTTTTCCATCGTTTCCTTCAATCATCAAGTGTTATATCTATCTTAGGGGTGAAATGTCCATTTTACCCCTAGGTCATTTAATACTTTCTAAAGGCTCCCAAGGGAATTTCTGGTACTCCCCTCCTATCTCGTTAATCATAATTAACGCTCTCCAATTCCCGCTATTCTCAATAATCATAAACACCAATAATTCACATCCCGTTACCCTTTATCACCCGGTAACGCTCTAATCATCAAAAACACCTCGAGACTCAACCTAAGTCCCGACACTTAAACCTGTTGTGACTAAACCGCTAATCAATATTCTACGATCGTCTCATGTCGAATAACTCGAACAAACCCACATCATAATGTGGTCTCAACATATATCATCGACATGCATACAATTAACATTATATTATAATATAATTCTCATAAACATGCATAAACACATTAAATGGCATAATTAAACAATTATGGCCCTCCCGGCCTACAAATCCAGCCATTAAACCACATTAGGGAATCTGGGGCATTACAGAACTCGATCTCATCCTTCAGCTGGTTGCATTCGTTGGTATCATGTACGTAGTCGTTATGATAACGACAGAACTTGGTAGTATCTCTTCTCGAAATATCCTTTCGAATGGGGGCAAGTTTCTTATAAGGCACACTAGAACTTGTAGCTTGATAAACCTCTCCCTGAGACTCAATAAGGGCAGTGTAGTTAGTGAACCGAGGTTCATAACGATTACCCTTCGCTCGTTTATTGTCAGAGGTGGAAGGTTCATTGTGCGGCTGTTTCCCCCCATTCTTGCCATTGCCATTTCCATTCCCGTTGCCTTTGCCGTTGGGCTTCGAGCCATTGGCAGCTTTGGCGGGCTCGACTGTCCCATTGTCCTTGCCTGGGGGCTTCCCTTCATTGGCGATGGCATCCTCGAGCTTGATATATCGATCAGCTCGATCCAAAAATTCATGGGTAGTTCTGACCCCATGTTTTCTGAGGCTGTCCCAGAGAGGCGTGGGGCGCTTAACCCCTGCGGTTATGGCCATCATCTTGCCTTCATCTCCCACTGTTTTCGCCCCAGCAGTTGCTCGCATAAAATGCTGGACGTAGTCCTTCAGTGGCTCTCCGTCTTGCTGGCGTATTTCGACCAGCTGATTTGCCTCAGTTGAGTGAACACGACCCGCATAGAACTATCTGTAAAATTCCTTCACGAACATTTCCCAGGAAACTATACTAGCAGGAGGGAGTTTGAAAACCCACTCCTGTGCGGAATCAAAAAGTGTTGCAGGGAAGATCCTGCATTGAGTGTCTTCGGACACTTTCTGAATGTCCATTTGTATCTCAAACTTGTTGACGTGAGATACCAGGTCACCATACCCGTCGAAGTTCGGAAGCGTAGGCATCTTAAACTTGCTAGGAGTTTTTGCCATAGCTATCCACTGGACGAAAGGAGTGCCCTTTCTCCTATCGTGGTCGATATAAGATGTTCTTCCCCCGACCAGCTGCTGCACTGCCTGGTTGAGGGCATCTATCTTGGCCTGCACGGTGCCAGGAATCGCCGGGGCCTCTGGTGCTGGGGGGACATACTCGTCGTGCCACTCCCGGCGATCGTTGAGTACGTCTCTTAAATCCTCATCTCTCCTCTGCTGCTCGCTAGCTCCGAGCTGGTTGAAGATGTTATTTTGTCTGGGCTGCCCCCCAACGTCCCGTCTTTCGGGTTAGTCATCCCTAGGTGGCAGGCTTCTGCCTCCACCTCCTTCTTCATTCCTCCGACCGACATTTCCTTTGCCTGAGTCAGCTTCGTTATAACCATGGCCATCTCTGAATCTTGATTGGCTATGATGGGATCGACTGTTCCCTCGGTTGCCTTCCCGAGCTGGAACCTCCCGAGCGTTAGAGGGTGGCCTGCGTTGGTCGGTAGGTCCCCGTGCATTATCATGCTGTGGGGGGCCTCGGACCGTAGAGCCTGAATCTGAGTTCCTTCTGTTACCAGGAGGACGCTGTCCTCTGCTCGGAGGGTTTGGCTCGTTGCCCCTATGGCGTCTAGGACTGCGAGGCGGCTGCCTTGCCCTATTCTGCCTTTGCTGTGGGGGATTGCCGCGACCAGCTTGGGATGGAGGCTGTGCCTCAGGGTCCCTTAGAGGGACATCATCCTGAGGCACTGGCGGCTGCTCGGGCCTTTGTGGGCTCGAGGGCTGGATAGGCGGGCTAGGATTAGGACCCCTCTGGGGCGGCCCATTCATAGGTTGATCAGGCTGCGAGGCAGGTGCAGCCTGGTTCCTAGCCAGCTGTAGGGCTGCTTCGAGGGCTGCCATGGCCTCCCTCTAGCGACGGTCCATCTCCGCCTGTCTTTCACTCAGTTCCAGGCGTTGCCGTTCAATTTCCTGTTGTTGCCGCGCCATGATTTCGGCAGCACTTTCCTGGCTGGCCTTCAGATTGGCCAGTTCATCCTGCAATACCCCCAGGGTATTCCTCAGCGTCTCGGAATCCATTTCTTCCTCATCGAATTCCAAATGTGGCTCATCCTCAGTCATGTTTGGAGGAGGAGGAGGCGGGTGAGACGGTGCAGTGCCAGCCGCCTGTCCAGTCTTCTTGGTAGTTTTCGCCATAGATATTTCAACGATATTGTGTCAAGCTCTCAATGAAAGCACCAGAATGTTGACCCTAATTTTTTCCAACTGACACGGAGTCAAATATGCTTGATGTGGACAAATGCGTTGAAATGAATGTGATGACAAAAACAATAAAGAACACAAGAGTTTATAGTGGTTTGGCCCCAGAGTCTGGTAACAACCTACGTCCACTTGAACTGTTATTGATATAGGATTCAAAGGAGTGATCAAAGAACTAGGGTTCAATGAGTTTCACCAACCTTTGAAGAACAAGACAATATATGAAATAGAATAACTCTAATCTCTAATAATTGGGAAGCAAAAAAAATCCCTCTTCCTTGAGCTACCTTTCTCTATTTATAGGCTCAAGGAAGATTTACATTAATTTGTTACAGATATTCTTTCCTAAATAATCGGATACTCAGGAAATCATGGGAGATAATTTCGGATTCGATCATAACTGCATAAGATTTTCTCTATGTATAGCGTGTATACGACCAGGCTGGTCGTATATAGAGATTGAACGTTGCGCCAATAGATATCTTCCTGGTTGATAGTCGAGCATGAATTCTGCTAGATGTCAGCCACGTGTATTAAATGTCTGCTATGTCATTCATGCCTGTTTTTTGGATAACAATAATAAAAATAATTAATAAATTCAATAAATAAAACTAAACAAACGTGCACACTGTACGTTGCTTGTATCTAGTATATATATATATATATTCTAAACATTCTCTATTAATCTTATATTTTCCTTTACTCTAATTTTTTTTCCTCTTCTTCTCTCTAAGCTCTTTTAATTTCAATTTTCAATATATTTCAATTCATATCTCCAAATTTGATTGATTTACGTGTTAATGATAACACAATCTTCTCGCGTATTTATTCAATTATTAATATTTGCTAATCTTTAAAGTTTGTGTATTTATTCAATTATTAATGTTTGTTAATCAATAAAGATTTTATTTGTATATCAATATAAATGAGAGCACCAAAGAGATGATGTAGCACTCTAAAAACTCTTCAAACCACACTATCTATTTTCTCATTTAATCTAATTTTTTATTCATTTTATAGATTATAATAATAATAAATGTAATTTTTTAAATTTAAATGAGATATTTATAAAATATTATTATTTAAATATAAATAAATATCTATTTGTGAATCTATATATATTCTAAACATTCTCTATTATTCTCATATTTTCCTTTACTCTAATTTTGTTCTCTTCTTCTCTCTAAGCTCTTTTCATTTCAATTTTCAATGAATTCCAATTCATATCTCCAAATTTGATTGATTTATGTGTTAATGATAACACAATCTTCTCGGGTATTTATTTAATTATTAATGTGTTAATCTTTAAAGTTTATGTATTTATTAAATTATTAATGTTTGTTAATCAATAAAGTTTTTATTTTAAATTATTGATAGTGATATTCTAACATCTTCATCTTATTTTTCTATCATGTTTTAGATGTTATCGGATGCTTATGTTATGTAAGTGATATTGAGATTGTTGGAGGTAGTTAGGAAAAAAGAGACATCAAAGTTTTGATAAGTTGATTGATAAATCTTCAGATAGATTCTGTAGTATCATTAATCGAAAGATTTTCCACCATCTCCAATGGTGTGGAAGCAATTGTGAGTTCTAATATATTTATAAAAGAGACATCAAAGTTTTGACAAATTAGTAAGTATAAGTTAATCGATAAATCTTCAGATAGATATTGTAGCATCATTAATCGAAAGATTTTCCACTATCTCCAATAATGTGGAAGCAATTGTGAGTTCTAATATATTTATATTTTTCATTTAATTACTATTATTATTGAAAATGAATAAAAAATAGATTTTTTTTTTTTATAGAACCATCTTATTTTTTATTTGCTTATTTGTGGATAACTAATTTACTATTATTATTTTAAATTTAAATAAAATATTTTTTTATTTATCTATAATAATATGTTCATATTAAATATTATTCTAGATGGATATTATTAAATATATTATTATTATTATTATTATTATTATTATTATAATATGTGAAGTTTTGGTACAATTTGAATTGAATCTTATAATTATGATACAAAAGCTTATAATCACTCCCAATAATCATTTCCTTTTTTCGGAAGAGGCACGAGTAAATAGAATGGAAAAAATCTAAATTTACCATCCCATCAAAATATGCTACTACATAGAAAATTTAATATATGTATATGTATTGTAATATCTTTTAGTAGCAATACTATATAATAACTTATCACATCTCCAACTTCTAAAACTAACAAGTATGAATAATGTCAATGATTAATAACATATTTACATATTCAAGAAGTTACCATACAAGGTAAATTATAATCATGTCAAGAAATTCAATTCATCAATTCTAAATGAAGTAAACGGCCCCTATGCATAAATGAACTTAATAATAGGAAGCAAAAAATCCTTAAAACTTGGTGTTATCCCCAAAAAATGGAGATCGATGATGTGGCAATAGAGGTGACAAGTGGCAGTACATGCTCCGTAAAAGACACATTAAATAGTCAATAAATACATTGACTCCTCAGAGTTGTGATAAAGTGACCCGGTAGACTGATGAAGAGTTTTGACTGCTTGAGAAGTGTCATGACCGACCAGGCATGACCTTGTCCGACCAGTCACGTGTTTGTCTGCCCAGGAGTGACATTGCTGCCCAAGAGTGACATTGTCCTACCAGCATGCACATGTCCTACCAGCACTGGCATGCTAGAGGAGAGTGCCATGTTAGAGGAGAGACATGGCATGCTAGAGGAGATTGCCATGTTAGAGGAGAGACATGGCATGCTAGACCAGAGAGAACGTGCCATGTTAGAGGAGAGGAGTGCATGTCCTACCACCATGCACATGTCCTACCAGCACTTGCGTATGTCTAGCATGCATGTGTCCGACCAGCACTTGCATGTCCTACCAGCAAGTGCATGTCCTACCAGCAAGTGTATGACCGAACAGCAAGTGTATGACCGAACATCATGTGTATGTTCGACCAGAGTGGAGCTGATGTGGATCAACCAGATAGAGGAGGACTAAGTCAAGATTCCCATAAACGGCTTCAACAAGAACCGGTCTTAGCACACGCGGGAATATCTCATTTTTCCCCACAAATTGGGTGTTCTGTTAAATTTTGAATATTTTTGTAATTTATATATAATAAATATAATAAAATATCCCGATTCTAGGGGATATCAGATGTATGATCCTAAGCCTATAAATACATGGCTTATGAGATCAGAAGGGACTTCTTCTTCTTTTTAGACTTTTTGGGAAATTTTGGGTCTGAATTTTCCAGAGAGAGAAAGTGCTTGTATCTAGAAAAATTATTGTATTCTTGTAATCTGTACTGAAGAAACTCAGTTGGCTCAGTCCATCTGATCTTGAGTACGGATCTATAATCACAACTCTAAGTGGATTAGGCTATTACCAACATATTGGGGCTGAACCACTATAAAAATTGCTGTGTTATTTACTTTCTGTTCAAAAACCGTCTGTGTCATTTTATTTCTCTTGAAGGCTTTATCGTTTTTGACGTTCTCACGTCGTTGGCCGAAAACGCGGTCAACACTTGGCTTTATAGAATTAAGTTACTCAAGTTCTATTTGTTCCTAAGCTCAAATGATCAACAATAATGTGATAAGCCAATTGAAGCAATTTTATTTGGCAAAAACATAAATAATACCTATAAAGTTCGTTGTCAGATACATTTTAAATGACAATGTCAAAATTGAAAAATGTCACACGACTTTTTTTTTAAATAATAAGAGAATTTAAGTCAAAATCTCTAATCTATTTCTAATTTTTCTACATTTTTTATTCTATTTTCTTTAATTTATGATTATTAAATAATTAAAAAAAACAAAATATCTAAAATCATCAATAACGACTATACCTCTTCTGTAAATATTTTTTTTAATATTTTATTAATAACTAATTTTCTAATAATTATTATAATAAATCAACCATATATAAATTCGCATTTATCTTAAAGATTTTCCAATTCATGATAATATTTTTTATTGTTTCATATTTCATATTTCAAATTCAAAATTTAAAATATCTTAATTTATTTAGAAATAACTAATTTTTTAATAATCATAATAATAAATAATCATATATAATTGACATTTATTTCAAATTTTTCCATCTGTATTTATCTTTTTATTGTTTTGATATTTCAAATTTAAAATAAAATAAAAATATTTTTATTTATATTTAAATAAAATATTTAGGAATAACTAATTTTTTAATAATTATAATAATAAATGAATCATATATAAATTGACATTTATCTTCAAGATTGATTGTTTTGGTATTTCAAATTCCAAACCAAAATATATTAACAATTAAAAATATCAACATGTATACAGGTGATATTAACTTGATTAAGAACATTATTGATTAAATTAATGAAAAAAATTATTTTGAAAAAAATGAATGATTGTGCAAAATGGCACGATTTATAAATTTTCTACCCTAAAAATATAAAAATCTTAAAAAATTTATATAATAAACAAAAAAAAACAACTCAAAGCGTATAAAATAATAATAATAATATTAAATAAAAACACATGTACAACAAGTAGTTTGAATTTTATTTTCGGCACTTTAATTATTTAGAATTTCTCAAAAACTTTCAAGAGGCTCGCTATATAATGAACATTATCATGAAAATAATTACACTCAAGACGTTCTTACGTATCCATATAAGGAGCATCTTGTACGAGTATGGTGAAAAAGAATCAAATACACACAATCTCCCAAAAAATATTTAAAAAAAATATATTTTTTAATCATTAGTAAAAACTGCGCGAAGCACGACTATGTTTTCTAGTATATATACAAAGGAGAGCTTCAAGGATTTTATGTGGCACTCTAAAATCTCTTCAAAACACTCTTTCTATTTTCTTCTTTAATATGATTTTTTTATTCATTTTATTAATTAATTAAAAAAATGTAGTTACATGTAACTAATTAGTATAAATTTAATTAAGATTTTTATAAGTGTTGAAGCCGTTTTTCGTCAACTTAGAAATGAAGAGCAATTAAACAAAATACTAGAAGAGACAAACAATAAAAGACACGATTTTTACGTGGTTCAGCAGTTAAAATTTGCCTAGTCCAACAGTCGATGTTATTCAACTATGGAATTCTCTCAAAGCTTTTTGGAAGCAATTTAACAAAGTATTCCCCAATACAAATTTCTCAGTCCTTTACCAATGAATAGCTCCAATCTATTTATAGATTGGTTTACAGAATATCTCCCCCATTTCGGGGAGTTATTATTCAAATCTCCAATTTAATACAAATAAATGCATATAATTATATAAAGCGCGTATAAATCCCATGATATTCGGGATTTAATAACAAATTACAACTAATCCCTTAGACATAGGGATTCTCAAACAGTAACTATGTTCACACTTGGTTATCGACCTCAAATATTTGAATGCCTTCGAGATCGACTAACTATCACGAGCTCGCTACCTCGGTTTGCCTTGATCTTAATAAGTAACTTTGTCAAGATCATCCATTCCGAGCTCACAATGCTCGAGCTCGAACCGTCTTGTTTGATGGTAAAATATGAACCAGGAGATTTATACAAGTGTTGAACCTTTGTCATTGTAGCTTCGAGCTTGACTTGTAACCTTGGAACACCTTCGAGACCACGCAGCTCCGAGCTCATCAGTTCCAACGTCGTCGTTTTAATACTCAGCGAGACGTCCTTGACTTTCTCATTAATGCTGACTATATGATGAATATACTTATTTCGAGCTTACACTTTACAAGCCTGACTTCGAGATCAAAATTTCCATTCCCGAAATTTGGGTGTAACATTTTGCCCCCTCAAAAGTATCAGTTCAAATCCTATGAGAAGGAAACTTTTGAACTGCTACCTCCGAAAACCGAGCCACCTACCAGACTCGAGTGTGGACACACGTCAGCCACAGATTGCACAGTCAGAGTACTCGAGTACTCTTTTCATCTGCCCACAACTTTTCATATCCCCCTTTTTGCCGCCAACGCCATACTTATTCCCCATCCATTGGATCAGACCCCAAATCAAATCAATGACCCAGTTTAGTCCAACCCTTGACATCCCCTGGGTCTATAAATATGCCCACTTTATCTTCTTCATTACACTTTTACTCTATAGAAATAACTCGCACCAGAGAAAGAAAAAAGAAAAACCAGAGATCTCTTTGCATGTTTTCCAAACCACAAAAACAATATACCTCAAACACACTCGACTCTGTGAAGTCCTTCCTTCTACCAACATTCCAGTTGACAATCTCATCATTCCCACGAAAAACATTGTGTAAGTTCACACTCTTCTCCCGTGCTTTTGATTTTCATATGTTGTTTATGTGTTTCTTCTGTACCATGAGCATATTTACTGGTTTTACAAGGATATTTGATTGATATTAGGCAAACCCATGATCCGAAATATTGCAATGCAATCAAAGTCATGGTTTTAGACCCAAATTCCTTAGTGTAGAAATGTAAAAATGGGTTTTTTCTGGTCAGGGAGAGTTTCATGTAGCCTAAGTAATAGAGGTTTTTGATTTAGGGTTTTAAATGCACAAATCCCAAAAAATACACCTTTTTGGGTGACTGTCAGCTTTATCCCTGAAAATTTGGGATCCTTAAAACTGATACCCACTTCCCCATTCTCTCGTGTGAGTACACGCTCTAAGCCCGAACTTTTTAATGGTTCAGGGCTCACCTTCAAACTCATCCTACCCTTTCAAAACTCCAATCTCGACTGAGGTATTTTCGTGATCTCGGACTTTCGAGCTCGAATCACCAAAACTATCTTTTCTGTGATTTTCTTCATGCCTAGCCCCATCTTTGTCTTTCTTGCTAGATGTTGCAGAATTCTAAGAATCGGTGGGGGTCAGAGCTCGCAATCCCCTACTTTCCATCAACTCCTAGCCCAGAATCCCCATTCACTCAGAACTAGCGCTTGATGCGCGAGCACCGAGAAAGGTGTGAACAAGAAGACATCCAAGCTCACTTCTGACGCTAGATTGACGAGGTCGAGGAGAAAAAGAGGAAAATACTCCGGGTCGCAATATACCTGGATCTGGACCCCGAGATCAGACCAGTCCCTCTCGATCCAAAACTCAGAGTCACTGTCACTTTCGAGCCTGGTGTTCTTTCATTCTTGCTGATGGGAGATCCTTCGAAACACCCTTCTACCTCACAAGTTACTTCAATTCCGACCTCAAGGGAGGAATTCTTAGAGGTCGAGCATTACTGGAGCTCAGTCACAACCACGAGCCAAATTTTCGATCTGCTAGCCTATCATGGCTTGAAGTTTTCAAGCACTCTAATGTGTCGGCCTGCGACCTCGAGCAAGCGAAGCTGTTTCACCCTGGGAGATGGAAATTCCAACAACAAAGTCAAGCTCGCTGCATGGAGTCACGAGCACATGAGGGCAGGGGTTCTGCTCCCCTTGAAATCCTACTTCAAGGATTATCTGGACTTCGTTGGACTAGCTCCCTTCCAACTCCAAACCAATTCCTACAGGGTTTTCTCCGCCCTTAGATCATTATACCACGAGCTGAGGTGGGAAGGACCTTCACCTCAAGAGATTTTACATCTCTTTTGCCTCAAAGACAACCCCTCTCGAGCTCGAGGAGGAGATGGTTTCTACTACCTCTCGAGCTATCCAAAGGAGAAGAAGCTTTTTGAGGACATGCCAAACCATCCTCCAAACTTCAAGCTGGCGTTCTTCTGGACGAATGGCCTCACTCCTTCCAAGTTTTGCTCATTCCAACGCATTCGTAAGTTCCCTCAAACCTATCTTCCTTTCTTTTTCCCCAAATCGTAATGCTAGGAATACTAATGTTAAACTGTTTTTACAGCCAACTACCACCATCCCACCCCCACTGACTCGATGGTGGAGCATAAGGCAGCCCTGCTCTAACTGCCTTATGGACAGCGATCACTGTCGTATCTTCTCCACGAAGAGCGACTTCGAGCCTGCGGCCTCTTGGAGGAAGGCCAATTGATCGATGACTCTGCCTACCACAAATACCTCTGGTGGGATCACGTGCCACTTTCTACCGACAAGCTTCCTCCCAGGAGGAGGTCTTGGAGCTTGTGGGCTTGCCCCCTGCAGCTTGCTGACACGACCGGCTTGCCTCGGGAGATGAAGCTCAAGACGAAGCTTCGCCGAGCTTGGGTAGTGGAGGTAAAGTAGTGTTGAGCTCCAAAATGTAGTCACCTTCTTTACTTAATCACAAACCCGACACCTTAATTCTATTCCTAGATCCTAGGGATAATTTTTACGTTTGGTCTTGGGTAGATCATAGGGTGCTTAGGTTCGATAGTTGGCTAGGCCCGTTTCAAACTATGTATAGTTTGAACGAGGTTTAGAACGGGGTCGCCGTTCAATATGGGACCAATATATATAGGGACCTCTCGAGGCTAACCCCTACTTATATAGAAGGGACTCCCCCAGCATCCTTGAAAGATAAGGGAATTACCTGGTCACTGAGCTCAAGCTCGATAGAGAGTATCGGTTAGGTTTTTTTCTCCTTACTTTTACATCTTTTTGTGGCCTAGACTCAATTACTAAATTATAAATTGTATGTTTTGCAGACGACATGGACTCTGACCTAGATAATGTGCTCAACCGTCCCTTGGGAGCCAAGGGAAGCAAGCGCCCAAGGGCGTCTCAAAGAGGATGGCGTCCCTCCAAAGCCCTGAAGAAAACTGAGGTGAATCCTCCAGTCTCGGCTGTTTGAGGCCCGAGCCAAGCTGCTGACCCTACATCCGAGGTCAGGGTCATTACTGAAGTTGAGTTGGTGGCGCTCGCAAACCCCCTGCCTCCTCCGGTCTCGTCCTCCCAACAACCTACTTCGGCCCCTAAGAAACCAGTCCCCACCCGAGAACGTCTTCCATCAATCTCGACCCACGTCCCCGAATATGTGCTCGATCCAGCCACGGGATCCCACAGAGTCAGTTTGGGCTCGGAAGTCTTATCCCGAGTTGGCCAAAGTCTTAGCAACCTCGACGCTCCTCTATGGCAGTTTCTCACCTCCTGCCGCGACACAAACACCGTCTTCAACAAGGGTAACAAGCTCTTTGCTTCGGTAAGCCATTTTGCTCTTGTAATGTTGCTAATACAGATTTACCATGTATGTTTGATAACTCATTTTTGTTTTTGTGTACAGGCTTTCGCTTCATTTGTTCAACATAACTTTAAGTTGAACAATGAGGTTTTCGCAAGCCGAGCCCTCGCTCAAGAGGCCAAGAACCTCCAGTTAAAGTTGGTAGAGGAGGCCAAGGTCGTGATGCTGAAGGTGTTAGAAATCGAAACGAAGCTGGAAGCTACCTTGGAAACTACCCAAAGGGTGTCCGACCTCGAGTCTACAATGGCCGTGACTTTGGAAGAAGTCGAGGCCAAGAACTTCGAGATCATGGAGAAGGACTCCAAAATCAAAGAACTCCAAAAGCTCAACACCAAACTAGAGGAGGAAAAGAAGGAAACCTTCGAGATAATCGAAGATGAGAAGGCCTGCCTTCTCGAGGAGTTCAAGAAGAAGAAGGATCACGCCATCGACATGGCGATGTACCACATATGGGTCAACAATCCTGAGCTTGACACCAATTTCTTAGACAACCTCGAGGCCGAGTTCATTGAGAGGTGGCAGACTCGCCTCGATGAAGAAGATGCCAGGGCGGAGGCCGAAGAGACGGCCGGAGCGTCTGAAGCTGCTGAGGGGAAGGTGCCTGCTCCATGAGAGCGAAGTCATGGGCTGTGCCCCATTATTTTTGTAATATTTTATTAATTTTATATGTGCCCTTAGGGCGAAGACAATTTATAGCTATTTTTTTTTACTAAGTATTAACATTTAACCTTTATGCATGGCTCGAAAATCTTTTTATGCATTTGATTTTATTTTTTAGCTTCTTGCCTTAATATATGCTTTACATTTTGGGGTTGAAACATTTTGGCATGTTATATTAAGGACTTGCTTTTATATTTGTTTATCCGTACAAATACGTCTATTGGATTTATGCTCGAATTTCAATGCATTCATGCATAGGTTATTCGAAATATCCATGTTCAACTTCGTTAATGTCAATGTCGAACGTTACTTTTACCATGCACTTGAAAGTACTTAATTGGCATGTAAGTTTAGTAGTTTAGTTATATCTTGCATTTCTAGTCACTTTTTCTCATCCTCGAGTAGGTCCTCGAGGTTATGAGGTCAAAACTAATTTTTGCAAAATTTTCCAGCCTCAGAATCGACTTAGTTTGTAGTTGGTTTATTTTTTATTCCAACTTTTCTTACTTGTAGATTAGTTTTAGCTAGTTTGTTCCAAACTAATTTAGCTCGTGTTTAGTTTGTATTCCATACACTTATGATTTTTTACAACCTGGTTAAGTCCAGATAGCTTTAGCTCGCGTGTTTGGTTATTATTCCATACACTTTTAGTTCGCGTTATACACTTATAAACTTTTATGTCGGGTTAGGTCCAGACATCTATATTAGTTTGCGTGTATACTTAAACTTTCTTGTCAGGTTAATGATCCAGACATTTTTATTCTATGTTATTTATTTTTTCAAACTTGTGGTATGATTGTATACCACTGATGTCCCATTAATATCCTATGAGTGTGACCATAGGTTATTGAATTAAGAGAGTTTGCAAAAAATACAACATTTAATAAAGAAATCAACTTTTGAACAAAACTTAACGTTTTATTAACAACAGTCAGAAAAATAAACAAGCTTGGTTACCACGAAAATACCATTCCTAAATTATTGATAATAAGGTCGTAGATGCTCGCCATTCTAAGCTCGTGGGACCAACTCTCCGTTCAACCTTGCCAATTTATACACCCCAGATCGGATGATAGACTCGATCTGGTAAGGTCCTTCCCAGTAAGGTCCGAGTATCCCAACAGACGGGTCTCATGTAGCTAAAAATACATGTCTTAGTACCAGGTCTCCCAATCCGAATTTTCTATCTCAAACCCTTTTATTGAAGTACCTAGTAGCTCATTGTTGGTATGCAACATTTTTCAATTGAGCTACATCTCGCCTTTCTTCAATGAGGTCTAGACTTTCCTTGAGCTGGGATTGGTTTGAGGCCTGATTGTAGGCATGGCTCCGTATTGTGGGGATTTCGACTTCAATAGGTAACATGGCTTTGCACCCATAAGCTAACGAGAAAGGAGTACGCCCTGTTGAAGTCCAAGTTATGGTTCGATAAGCCCACAAAACTTGAGGTAATTCCTCGGGCCACCTTCCTTTGGCCTCTTCTAACCTTTTCTTTATGGAGATTTTTAGGGTCTTGTTGACTGCTTCAACCTGGCCATTTGACTGGGGATGGGCGACGGAGGAGAAGCTTTTTATTATCCCACTTTCTTTAGAAATGGGTAAATAGGTCACTATCGAACTGGGATCCATTGTTCGACACTATCTTTCTGGGCATCCCATATCGACAGATGATATTTTTTACAACAAAGTCTAAGACTTTTTTCGAGGTGATAGTGGCCAAGGGTTCAACTTCGGTCCATTTCGTGAAATAATCGACCGTGACCACAACGTACCTTACTCCACCTTTAATTGTTGGGAATGAGCCTATGAGGTCGATCCCCTATACTGCAAATGGCCATGTGGAGCTCAACATGGTGAGCTCGGTAGGTGGAGCTCGTGGAATTGAGGAAAATACACTAGGTTTCAAAATGCCATCCATACCACCCTATGACGGTGGCTGGGATCCCATTGAATACTTTTCTAAGTTCAATAGGTTAATGTTGGTGCATCGTGTGTCTGACGATGCCAAGTGTCATGTGTTCCCGATCACCTTGATGGGGCCAGCAGATGAATGGTTTAAAAAGCTCTGATCAAGGTCCATTCAATCATGGCACCAATTATCATCTGCCTTCTGAAGACAATTCATAGGAGTTCGAAAGGTAAGCTTTGAGGTCAACGCCTTGGCCAATATAAAGCAAGGGCCTTTCGAGAACCTCAAGGCCTACATCAAACACTTCAAGGAGGAAGCAGCGAGTGCCAAAAGGGTCGATGATGGCCAGCAGTTGATGGCATTACAAGCTGGCATCTGCGCATGGTCCTGCTTTGGGATGATCTACAACGAAGGGGATGTTGGCGTCTCGACGACTTCATTCATCAAGCACAAGAATACATCATATGGGAGGATGCCTAGATTGGGGCATTCGGAGCATCTGCCAATTTCCCTACTTCGGCCACGCTTAGTCCTGTGACTTCGGGATTCTAATATTCCCCCCTTGTTCTCGTCCAACAGAGCTCGAGGGGAGTCCAACCCAACTAGAGCGCCCTACTCTCCAGTTATAGTGTCATGTCTGCTTCTGGATTCGGTATGGTTCCAACAAGGTTCGGGGCAGTGCCCACTGGATATAGCGCTTTTCAACCTGCCGAATCTAGTCGAGCTCCCAACAACAGTAGGTGCAGATAGAAAGGTAAGGGTCGAAAGCCCAAGGGAGGAAAAACCACACAACCCGAGCAGGTAGTCACATCAGGCGAGAAGTATGTCTTGTAGTATTCTGAGTACACTAACTTGGTAGACTCCCGAGAGAATATCTTCATGGCCACGGCACAACACATTCACTACAGGAAGCCGCAACCCATCCGAAGAGATAGAGATAGGCGGGACCCTAGCAATTTTGTTGTTTCCACAATGACATAGGGCACCACACGAATGAGCATCGTAAACTCAAGGATGAGATTGAGAATCTTATCAAGCTGGGAAACCTCCACCAATATGCCAAGGGTGGAGCGCGTCAAGCACAACCTCTCATGGAAAGAACGGTGGTACCACCTGTTGCACCACAAGTCTCGGTAGCAGCTCCTGTAGCCCCCCAACATCCAATGGCCCAGGGGCCTCCTCTGGTGAACGGGCGGGTAGGAGCCATCTTAGGAGGGCCTCACTTGGGGGGCACTTCATGAAGCTCACAGAACAGGTACGCGCGGGCTTTGAATCACGATGATGAGGTCATGGCTCTGGCCCAGTTGCCTGTCCAAATGCCATGAATGACTGACCAAGTAATACCATTCTCCAAAGATGATGTTCAGAGAGTGAATTTCCCACATCACGACTCGTTGGTGATTGAGAGCCAAATCTCCAACAAAATGGTGGCGCGGATTCTGGTAGACAATGAGAGTTCAGTGAACATCCTATTTAAGTTAGCCTTCAGAAGACATGGTTGACCACAACAGACTTGTCTCCGTGCACCTCGACACTCTACGAATTCTCGGGAGAGGCCCTCATCCCGATAGGGCAAGTAAATCTCCCTGTGATGCTTGGAGAGGTACCTCGCCAAGCTTTCAAATGTTGCACCTTCGTGGTGGTGGATTGTTCCTCGGCGTACAAAGCCATCTTGGGGCTACTTGTATGGGTGGAGTTCGGGGCCGTCACCTCCATCTGTCATCTGTGCATGAAGTTCCCCACGGATGTAGGAATTGGCTCGGTCTGTGGTGACTAGAAAGAGGCAAGACAATGTTACAATGTCTCCCTCAAGGCTCCCGTGATGATGGTAAGGGAGGTAGGCCCCGAGAAGTCCGAGGTCTCGGAGGTACAAGCTGTCTAGGAGATCGGGCCTGACGAGTTAGATCCAAGGGTTTAAGAAGAGAAGTCCATTGAACCAATAGATGAGGTGGAGGAGTTAGTTCTTGATACCTCCACCCCCGACAGGAAAATAAAAGTTGGGGGAAGCTTAGAAATGGAAGTTCGAGAGGCATTGGTGGGCTTCCTCTGAGAAAACCAAGATGTGTTCGCATGGTCACATTCCGACATGACTAGTATTGATCCAAATATCATGTACCATGCCTTGAATATCGATCCTATCTTTGCTCCTGTCCAGCAAAGGCAACGGGCATTTGATCAAACTCGGAAATAGGCTCTTAAGGTCGAAGTGGACAAGCTCCTCACCAATGGGTTTATCTGAGAAGCCCAATACCCTAGGTGGCTATCGAATCCTATCCTCGTGCCAAAGCCAAATGGCACTTGGAAGACATGCATCGATTTCTTGAACCTTAACAAGGCATGTCCGAAGGACTGCTTTCCGATCCCCAAGACAGACCAGATGGTCGATGCCACCTCTGGTTATGAGTTGCTGTCATTCATGGATGCATACTCGGGATATAACCAGATATCCATGCACGTCGCCGATCAGGAGGACACTAGCTTTTGAATCGATAAGGATGTCTATTGTTACATTGTGATGCTTTTCGAGATAAAAAATGCTAGCACCACCTACTAGAGGCTAGTTAACAGGATTTTCAAGAAGCAATTGGGGAAGAACATGGAGGTCTATGTGGATGATATGTTGGTCAAGTCCAGGACTGCCCCTGACCATGTGGGCAACTTGACTGAGGTCTTCACGGTGCTCTGCCAGTTTGGGATGAAACTAAACCCCCAAAAGTGCACATTTGGGGTTGCCTCCGGCAAGTTCCTAGGCTTCATCGTCAGTGCTCAGGGAATTGAGGTGAACCCCGAGAATATCAAGGCCCTAATCGAGATGCCATCTCCCTGGAAACATAAAGACGTTCAAAGACTAACAGGGAGGATCACAGCTTTGAGCTATTTTGTCTCAAAGGCAACAGACAAGTGCATCCCTTTCTTCAATATTCTCCAAGGGAGTCACAGGTTTGAATGGACGGAAGGGTGTGAATAGGCATTCTAACAGCTCAAAGCACACATGGAAAATCCTCTGATTTTGTCCAAGCCAGTAGACAAAGAGCCTCTCCTGCTTTACATGGCTGTCTCGGAAGATGAAATCAGTGCCGCATTGGTAAGGGAAGAAATCTGTGTTCATCACCCAGTCTATTATGTTAGCAAAAGACTCCTCAGGGCAGAGTCTAGGTACCCGCTGATGGATAAGTTAACCTTTTGCTTAATGGTGGCCTCTCAAAAGCCAAGACCCTACTTCCAGGCGCATCCGATTAAGGACCTCACAAACCAGCCCCTCAGACAAGTCTTTCAGAAGCCCGAGTCATCGGGAAGGCTCTTGAAGTGGTCGGTGGAACTGAGTTAGTTTGACATCATCTACCATCTGAGGACTATCGTAAAAGGTCAAGCACTCGCCGATTTCATCATCGAGTGCACAGGGAATTAGGAGAAGATAGAGGGTACCCCAGTGGTTGGACCAGCCTGGAAACTGTTCGTGGATGGGTCTTCAAACAAAAATGGCATCAGGGCGAGGCTTATTTTGGTTTCCCTCAAGGGGCATAGGGTGCATAGTGCCCTCCGCTTTGGGTTTACTGCTTCTAACAATTGATTAGAATATGAAGCCTTAATCGCTGGGCTCCGCGTGGCAGTGACGCTCAAGGCCGAAGGGACTCGAGATCTTTAGCGATTCCCAACTCGTGGTGAACCAAGTTCTCGGAGAGTACCAGGCTCGGGGAATGAAAATGGAAACGTACTTGGAAAAGGTTCAAGAAATGCTGCATAACTTCCGAAGATTCACTATTCAGCAAGTACTGCGAGAGCAAAATTCCAATGCAGATGCCCTGGCTAAGCTAGCCATGACCAAAGATGCTGAGTTAATAAATGTGGTCCCCATTGATTACTTGGAGTCTCGGAGTATCTCGGCTCCAGACGAGGTGGAATCTATACAACCCCAAGGTGCGTGGTTGGAGCCAATAGTTAAATACCTCGTCTCCGGGGAGTTGCCCCAAGATAAGAAGGCAACTTGAAAGTTGCTGTATCAAGTACCAAGGTACATAATCATGGATAATAGGCTTTACAGGTGAGGTTATTCTTTGCCCTTGCTTTGGTGTGTGTCCAAGCAAGAAGCGAGTTTAATACTTCGAGAGGTACGCGAAGGTTTCTACAAAGATCACGCTTGGGGGCAGAGCCTCTCCAAGAAGATCTTAAGGCAAGGGTATTTTTGGTCGACCATGAATGGAGACGTGATGGATTATGTCAAGAAATGCGACAAGTGCAAAAACTTCGCCAATATCCTCCGAGCGCCAACAAATGAGCTTACGCAGATGACCTGCCCATGGCCTTTTGCTGCCTGGGGCATTGACCTTATTGAGTCCCTGCCTACAGGGAAGGGGGGAGTGAAATATGCCATAGTGGCCATCAACTACTTCACAAAGTGGGTTGAGACCGAGCCACTCGCTACAATCACCTCCAAAAAGGCATTGGATTTCGTCATTAAAAACATCGTTTGCTGGTATGGGCTTCCGAGGAAGTTAGTCTCCGACAACGGATTACAGTTCGAAAAGGTAGTGTTCACGGACTTCTGTCAACGACATGGTGTGATCAAGAGCTTCTCTTCTGTGGCCCATCTATAGGCCAATGGCCAAGTGGAAGCAGTTAACAAGACACCAAGTCCACTTTGAAGAAAAGGTTGGAGCAGGCAAAATGAGCTTGGCCCGAGGAGTTGCCCAGGGCATTGTGGAGCTATCGCACCACTGCCAGGACCTCCACCGTCCATTATCCATTCTCGATGGCCTACGGATATGAGGCTATGCTCCTAGTTGAGGCAAAAATCTCCACACACTGACGGGATACATATGACCAGACCACAGACCATGCTTTACTTTGGGAGTCCCTAGACCTCGTGGAGGAGCTACGCGAAGCTTCTCAGCTTCAAGTAGCGTCCTACCAGCAGAAGGTAGCCAGATATTTCAACTCCAAAGTGAAAGACAGAAAGTTTGGGGTTTAGAGACCTGGTGTTGCGAAAAAGCCACCCGCGACCCCGGTGTGGGAGTGTTGGGACCCAACTAGGAGGGCCCATACCAAGTCGAGAGCGTTGTGTGTCCGAGAACACACAAGTTAGCTTGACTAAGTGGGGAGTTGATTTCTCATGCCTGGAATGCCAAGGATCTTTGTCGATATTACCAGTAATATGAGTAGCAATCATTGTTTATTTCTTTAATACCCCCTGTAGCCTTCAGGCACACATAATGGAAATCGTGTATGTAAAACACAGTAAGAAATTTATTGTTTTCTTATATTCTTTGGTTTCCTTTACATTCTATCAATGTTGTGTTAAGAGCACCCGCTCACCTGGACAAGTGATCGAGACTAGTCTCCGATCACTTGGGGGGCATGGAGTTAGGGCAGCATCACGCCTCACAGGGAACGGCCTAGGAAACTAAACTTGTCAAGAGGAGTAAGCCTAACATCGCCATCCCGAGAATAGAAAATCCTAGGAAACTAGTCAAGTCTAGCCTAAAAGGCAGCTTGTTCCAGGCAGAAATGAGCTTAGCACCTAGGAGCTAGATGACCCAAGTAGCGCGAGAATAGACTTTTGTCACCTCTTGTGGCCACCGAGCCCAAGGAGCTTTGACTAAGTCTCTTGATCTCGAGATGCGAACGGGAGGCCAAGTACCCCATACTCAGCCTCAAGAAATCTGTGACATGGAGAGCTTGGCTAGTCGATGAGCGAAGCACCCCTAATGTCACTATATCCCATAGCTAGAAAACCAGTATAACACAGGCTTAAGAATTTAGGTTACCTCTCGAGGACAGTGTGTGCCCGGAGAGTAATAACCAAATCCTAATCTGTGAGATACGGGTGGATGCCTAGGCCACCCATGCTTGGACACCTCATTAACATCACCTCTTGAGGAAGTGCGAGATAGACTGGAAGTGACGAGATAAGCACTCAGAAAGCAGTGTTGAAACCCCCGGTTGATCTCCCGAGTAGTGCATACTCGAGGGGCAAGCAGTTTTACATTCTAGGACCCCTGAAAGCCTGAATCTTTGGATTTCAGGGGCATAGGACACCGAGTTAGAACCAATGGTTACTTTCGCATCAAATTTACTTCTAGGACTATGAGCCTACAAGGGACCAAACACATAAAATGGCTTGAGTTCTTATTCTCGTGACATTCGTGTTACGTTGAATTTATAGAACCAAGTGTTTAAAATGGTTTGAGCTCTTGTTCTTGTGACATTCGCGTTACGTTAAATTTATAGAACCAAGTGTTTAAAACAGTTTGAGTTCTTGTTCTCGTGACATTCATGTTATGTTGAATTTATAAAACCAAGTGTATAAAACAGTTTGCGTGCTTATTCTCATGGAAATTTAAGTTACGGTGAATTCATAGAACCAAACCAAATAAAAAGCAAGGAAAGCTACATAAATCTTAAACGAGCAAATAATTACAACTATGCTCGGGGGCTTAAGCGATTGTTTGTCTGTACCCCTATAAATTTATGGCACATAGGCTTTAGTGTAAAAATTATAATCAGTCCTTGGGGACCTCTGCCACCAGTTCAATGATCAGATCTCCACTCGGGGCACCCTCTGCTTGGGCTGTTTCAACAGCTGGAGTAACCTCAAATGGTTGAGTGGCGTCGGCAGGTGGAGTAGCCTTGGTCATTGGAGCCACTTGGGTTGCCTCAGCAGCTGGAGCTGCTTCTGCAGCCTGGGTCGCTCGGAGGTGCTCATTTAAAAGAAGTTTGTACTTTTCGGGCTCCCTAGTGAAATCCAAGTTAATGTTTTAGTTGTGATACCAGGCCATGTAGAAGGCATCCTCAGCGATGGTCTCGGTTTCTCTTTCAAGCTTCTCCACCTAACACCGAATGGACCTATTCAAATCCATGGCTTGGAGGGTCTTCCTCTCTGCTAGCTTAGCTCAGTCGACGACCTCCTTAACCTGCTCCTGAAGTTGGGACTTCTCCAGGACCACTCAGGCAAGCTCAGTTGTGGCCTTCTTATCCTCCTCCTGTGCTCGCTGCATGCTCTCAATAGTCGCCTTCACCTCCTCTTTGGACCGTTTCATGTCCTCGGCAACCTTCTAGATAGCTTACTCAAGCTCCCGAGAGCGTTTTGCTCAGCCTCGAGGGCAGCCTTGGATGGGCGAGTTCTTCCCGAGGGCCTTTTATTTTCTTCTTAAGGGAGGCAATTTTGTATTGGGACTTCTGGAGTGTGTATGATTTCTCTATCATAATGTCTCCCAGACATTGGCAGGCCAAGGCGGACTGCAAAATGAAAAAGTAAAGAAGGAAAGTGTTAGCCTAATAAAACCTTGTTGAGTTGAATTCAAGCGTGCGAATGAGTAACTTACCCAGATAGAGGTGTACCAACATGAACCCATGAGAGAAGCTTCGTTACTGTCACCTAGTTGGGAGAAGCTTCAGGCGGTCAACTCGCACATAGTGGAGTTGATCCCCGGAAGGAGCTCAACAGCAAGAGGAGCGATGATCTCCCCTAGTTTGGCGGAGAACAAGGTCTCCAACTTAGCTCGACCAATCAGAGGGACGATGGACCTCTCTCAGTGTGGCTTGAGTTGGAAAAGGGGTTCGGTTGTCTCGTGTAAGGCCTTGCTCCACTCCTCCAGCCTCTCTTCAAAGTGTTGAAGCATCTTCTCGTATTGCTTTAGCAAGGCCCCTACATATCTCTCAGGATACACCAGGAGATGGATTTTGGGTGGCACTGCCTCTTGCTTTGAGTCGTGGACTGACCCTTGGTCCGGTTCTGGGATTTCCTCCTGCCTTGGCTCTTGAACGACCTCGTCTGACTCGGGCAAGGAAGGGATCTCCACAATTGGGGGCAAGTCATCTACAGGGACCTTCATAGGGGGAGTGGAGACTCTCTGCCTCTTGGTCGGAGGAGAGGGTTCAGTTTTCTCCTGAGGACGCGATACCCCTCTCCTGCCGAGGAGCTTGGGGGTGCTCCTAACCTTAGCGTAGACCGGGCAATGTCTATCAATCCCATGTGAACTGCAGGAACAAATTAAACAGTTAGTGTACATTCTACACAACAGGGTAATGCAATAACATTAGCTACTCGGAGGCCCACCGTGAGTTGAGCCTTGGTGCAAACAATGAGGGTGTATTATCCTACTCTCGACCTCACAACTAATGTTCATACCTGTTTACCGAGTTTTTTGAAAACTAGAAATATATTTAGAAGCAAGAGCCGAAAAGAAAGAAATAGGGATGAACAATTAGAGTTTTTACGTGGTTGGGGCGTTAATGAGCCTTAGTCCATGAGTCAATTGTATTAGTCCTTAGAGAGTTTTTGGCAATTGAGTTTTCTACAAGTTTTAGCAGAGTAATTACTTACAAAAGAAAATCTGGGATCTCTGCTACAATATACACCTGGCCCTATTTATAGGCAGCCAAGCACAGTGGGCTTGGGTTGGACGAATCCGGGCCCAATAGGGATGTAATCACAGTTTGCTTGCTAATGGAGCAATAATACAAAGAATGTTACATAATAAAATGTAGTTAATCTAGGCCCATTGGGCCGGCTCAAGTGTGGCCAAGCCTTACAACTGCCCATTGTACGTCAACTCAGACTGGTCCGTGTGGGCTTCTAAGGGGATCCTGGGGACAGGATCTGCCAGAGTAGTGGCAGTACTGTTTCCTAGGAACAGTGTACGTTCCGTGTGTACCCTCTTCTGTAGGTTAGTTGAGGAGACCAACTGCCAGATTTCATGGGGACAGGTCAGCATTGGGGCTAGCTAGGCTTGCCCTATCCGGAAGTCTAGTCTGGGTTTGTTTACTAGTGTCCTGATTCGTGCACCAAGACCCGGGTTCATTTGCCAAGATGGACATCGTGACACTGAGTATATCCCCTGGATTCTTGATAAGGTCTATCTCCGTCGATTAGTTAGTCTGCCACCTTAGTTGACATCCTAGAGGATATAGGTAGGTCGGGATCGGGAATGCATCTTAGCCCCGATTCCTGTGTTATGCTCGCACCCATCAAATTTTGTTGGGCACGATGGTGTTTGGGCTATCTGGGGTTTCAACCTTCCCCGTTCACCAGGTTCAGGATAGGCCCGGACCATTTAAGAGGGACCATGGACCCATTAGGTCATGCCACGTGTCACGGGTGGAAAACAAGGATAACATTTACCCCCAAGTCTTCATCAGTGTTCGCACGGTGAAGGCTTGCCTCTATCTCCCAGATCAATCTCAAATATCTCTCTTCATTTACCAAGAGTCGGGTTCATTTACTTGGGGGCCATTTGGGCGATCGCTGTCCTTTCAAATTCTTAATGTCTCAGACACGTGTCTCCAGGTTGATGGTGCGTATGTTCGTGCCCTAAAGATCTAGAAAGAATCTTTTGATGCCTAAGTGATCGATGGGTGTCAACGCAATTCTCGAGACTTCCCCTCTGAATGAAAAAGGTTTATTGGGTACTTGAGTGGGCTATTCAATGCTTTTGCACCATCTGGAACCATTGGATGAGGATAACGTTGAGATTTTCAACATGGATCATTGGATGAGGTAGGTGCAAATTGTGGATTGACGAATCCATGATTTAATGTTTGATTAGGCCAATTAAAGCTCTGCGTCATCCAGGACCGTCGGATGGGGATAATCTTGGGATCCCCATTGTGAACCATTGGATCAAATAGTAGATTTCTGCCTTATAAATACCTTGACAGGCTCATTTTCAAACTTTATACATTCCATATATTCAGAGCATAAAAGAAAGCGTTATATGTCCTATTTTTCTGACGAGATTCTCTGGCGATTAAATCACCTTCGTGTTCATCAGTTTTCGACTAGGCCTCTTTCCATTCAGCCATCAGACAGCCCTGTCTCGGTTCATACAGCAGACGAACTGCTACATCATCTTCTCAGATTTAAGGCTGAGATTCTGCCGACTTTGTTGCCTGAAACGTTACGATTTTCAAATCCAGTATCTCACGGTAAGCTTTCTGGTCATTTTTTCATCTATTTATTCCTTTTTTAGTCATTTTAATTATAACCCTATGCATGCGATTATAAAACTGTTAGGGCCGTGACTACCGTGTAGGGTGGTTCTAGGCCTGAAACGTAGATTTTCTAGGTGATAACTCCTATTTTTGGTTGTCCTGGATTAATTCAGATGCCCCAAGATTGTTTTGGGTGAGTTAGAAAAACCTTTGACCTTTAGTTCCCGACTAAAGATCTTGGGATCTCTATTGATCCCGGATCTGGGTCCGGAGGGGACCTCTCCAAGCAGTTTTAGGAGAACCCCCGTACCTCAACCAATTTTCTTCGGTTTTGGGGGCTAACTGCTTGGTTCTCATTTTCTTTGTTGCTTCCAGGTCCCTGATCATGAGCTGCGGTGTGGCTTTATATGTGGAAGAAGTTTTCCAAGCAGGGCCTGTAGTCCTGGATGGGTCCAAACTTCCCACTGGATACATGTGGGAAATGGACGAGGAGAAGAATGAGTTCTGAAATTATCGGATTTTACACCAGCTGGAGAAAGCCCTTGGAGTAGAGGCGACTCCAAGACTTTTCTACAACCGACTGACCCAAAAAGAGGAGAAGGCCCATACTGGCTTGGGCATGTTCGGGGACTGGAGCATAGGCCACATCAGCGTGGGAGCTACTCTCCCACATCACAACTACTTCGCGCGGTTCCTAAAGTTTGTGGGGATCGCGTCTTTCCAACTTCTACCCCAGGTGTACAAATAGCTCGCAGGATGGCGTATATTCTATGCATCAAGGAGATCCCAATGCTCACTCCTACAGAAGTGTTGTATTTCTACAAGCTGGAGCCGTAGCTCAACTCCAAAGACAAGAAGCGGGATAGATTTTATAGACTGAAAGCTCGCGGAGTTAGTCTGACTCCATTAAGCACATGGAAGCACCCCTGGATGTCAGGCATTATTGATTCATGACATCTGGGTTCCTCCTAGAGAAGAACCCCACCCTGGTGCTGGAATTCTAGCATGTGGGTAAGTTATTCTTCTTCAATTTTTTAGCTATCCTTTAGTTTTATTTACTGGACGCTCATAGTCTTGGAACATAGGTCCATACGCTCAGACCCGACTCAGCGAATCGATTCTGGAACGAAAAAAATTCTATGCCACTTTGAGCGCCGAGGAGCTGGATGTGGGGGCTTTGTAACTACGGAGAACCTTCGGCTGGTTGGGATGATTGCCGTGAACCAGTCAATAGATGGCCCTAGCTTTTGGGGGCTGTAATGTCAGAGGGATCCTGCCTTGTGGGAGGAGCTGGCCCTCATCCACGTTGAGGTAGTAGAGGCTGCGGCCAAGGCGGACGCAGAGAAAGCGAAGAAAGAGCAGGCCCGTCAGGCAGAGAAGGCTGGGTCCAAAGAACTGGACGCCTTTCTTGAGGGGAGGCAGCCTAACACTGGAGCTCTCGGTGCTAGCATTTTGGGGCAAGGTAAATCGCCTTTGATTTTAACTTATGATCCTCATTTTGAGGACTTAGTTAGGAGTAGGCAACAGTACCGGGATTATTTGACCAGGACTATCAGCAAAGTGGGGCTTCCGTGCCCCATTGTTATAAACACACTGGCCCTCATGCGCTCATCTTGGTTTCTACAATACAGTAGCTTTTTGGACCCGGATGACATGGGGGACCGAATTCACTCTTTCGCCCTGGGGAGTTGAGTCATGCCCATTCTTTGGATGAGGGTTTGTCCTAGAGGAATTTTGACTTGAATATTTCTCTTATTTTTTACTTTTATCCCCATTCATGTATTTTACTAATTAGTTTCATTTTTCTGTCTATCTCAGGTGATTCAGAGATGTCAAACCTTGTGGCCAAGATGAAGGAAATGATCGAGGCCAGGGCGGCCACAACCAAGGCTTTGGCGAAGAGGGCTGCCAAGGGCCTGACCAAATAGAAAATTATGGAGTTGATCCTCGGGGACTCATAGCCAGTCCAGGAAGCTTCTGAGAGGGCTCCAGCTGCAAGTTCCCTCCCGGTGGCGCACGCCGAAATGATCCCGTCCCAACCTGATCCTCTCCAGGTCATTAACTTGGAGCAGGAGCCTTCTGAAGGAGGAGGGATAGATAAGAGAAAAGAAGACTCGGTCATCGCGGAGCCCTCGAAGCGGGTTAAGAGGGCCAGGACCAAAGATCCAACCCTGGCTGAGGAGAAATCCTCTAGGGAAAGCCTTATTGTTACAGAGGAGGTCCCGGAGGCTCCATGGCTTCCTGTCAACCCAGTCCTTCCCGAGGAAGGGGACCTGGTCCTCCAGGAGGAGAGGAAGAAAATGGTGTCCCGAGTTTAGAACGACGAACGAGAAAAATAATCGAGGTGGCCCGGGCCTTGATCATCCGGCGGATTGTGGAGTTCGCCAATTGTCCGGAGGCCTTGAATGTTTGCCAATAGATCATGGACCGACTTGTAACCGAGATCGAATTCCGGCCTAAGTTAGGGCAGAATACGACTCCGTTTGCTACAAATTTACTGGCCTAGGTGGGGGCTACCATGTCCACCCTAAAGCTTAAGCGATATGCCACATTGGCAACCTAGGATTCCATTTTCATCTCCCAAGCCATTCGTCATTAGGCCACCGCGGTAAGCCACATGCCCGTGTAATCTTTTATTTTACCATCATCATTCCTTTTAAAGTTTGTAACTTTGGTTTGTTCCAGGATGCCTTATTGGCCCATAGGAATGCAGATTTGGTGGCCAAGATGGCTATGAAGCTGGAGACAGCCCAGATGGAGCTGGAGGGGACCGTTAATCAACGGGAATTGCTAGGGAGGCCCTTGCCAAGGAGGCTGCTCGGATTGAGGTTGAGCATGAGGAGGCTGCCCAGGTTTGGGCTCAGCATGAGGAAGCTTTGTCTAGGAAGGACACTGGACATAAGAAGTCGGTGGACAACCTGGAGGTGGAGCTACATCATGTTCGTGGCTCGGAGCCTTCGATCAAAGCCCTTTTGGAGGCGACTAAAGTCCAACTTTGCCAAGAGCAGGAGAAGGTGGTAAACCTTGAGTCCCTAAACTAAGCTTTGGAGGGCAAGGTTCAGCTGGAGTTTAAATGGAGCAGGCTGACGATATGTTGGCAGCCACTTTTAACGAGGCCATTTACATGGCCTGGCTCCAAGACAAGAACATGAATCTCCTCCTCTATCTGGATCCGACTACAAAGAGGGATGAATTCGAAGCCAAGGAGAAAGCTGATGCGATGCTCCTAGCTAGGGATGAACAGGGTGAGAATGCTCTGGATGTCCCAAATAGAAACGAAGGCTAGGCTTGGGCCTCTATATTTTAGTTAAGGTTGCCTTTCTATTTTTTGTAGTTGCATTATATTTATGGACGCGGATGTGTCCAAGACAATTTTTATCATCTGTATTTATATATTTATTTTTCTCTACATAATGGTTTCCACTTTATATTTGTTTATTTTTTCTTCTAAATTCACTAAGTGTTTTATCACTCTGCATGAATCCAATTTGAATATTGGGTCCTGGTTCCAATGGCCGGGACCACTATGGAAATATTGTAGAAGGTATTTAACCTTTCTTGAGACCCACATTCGGGTCTTGACGGCCTGGACTGTTTTGGACTTTATCAATATAACTTAACTGATTTATCTCAACTCTATGGTTCAGGTTCCAACGGCCTCGACCGTTAAGGATTTTTTAGATATGACTTAATTAATTAACTTGTTCCGAACTCAAGGTTCAGGTTCCAACGACCTGGACCGTTAAAGAGTCAATAATTGTCATCTCGTTTATTTTTCTTGACTCTAGTGTTCAGGTTCCAATGGTCTAGACCATCAGAGATTAGTTGATTATCTTATTTCGAACCTGAGGTTCAGGTTCCAATGACCTGGGCCATTTATAAAACTAACTTAAAGCAATTTAAACCTAAGATTCACATTTCAATGGTTCTAGGCCATTCTAAGGAAAAGATGAATAGGGATTTGGTTATCCGGGACAACGTTAGATCAGGACCAATTTTTAGGAGTTGGGTTTCGAACCCCCAGACCATACCAGTCCAAGTCAGGATTGGGCTTTGAGCAGTCCTTTTAGGTTTTGAACCCTCCAGACGATGTGGGTCCAAGTTAGGACTGGGCTTTGAGCCTTGCATCCTTTTAGGTTTTGAACCCCCTGGATGATGTAGGTCTGGGTTAGGATTGGGCTTTTAGCCTTACATCCTTTTTGTTGGGAGTTAGGTTTTGAACCCCCCGAACGATGTGGGTCCGGGTAGGACTGGGCTTTTAGCCTTGTATCCTATTATGTTTTGAACCCCCAGTGTATACGAATCTGGATCCGGACTAAGCCCCGAGCTTTGCATCCTCTTTTGTTTTTAATCCTGTACTTATATAGATAGCCTTACCCCCAAGTGACCAAAGAGTGTAGTCTTAGGTCACTTGTTTGTGTAAAAATTGAAGACGGATGCGAACTTTTTCTTTCCTTACAACATTTCTTATGGTTTTTTGTATACACCATTTCCATTAATAAAGAAATCACCCTGGGGCGTACATTTCCAGAAATAAAAAATATTAGATAGAAACAGAATTAGATCCTCCCGACTATTGATAGTATCGACAGAGGCGTTTTTCATTCTAGGCCCTTGGGACCTTCGTTCTGTCTAGTGTCCTTAAGCGATATGTTCTTGGACATATTTCATTTTGGATTTCATAGGGTCCTTCCCAGTTTGGTCCCAGAACCCCCACTCCTGGATCTTGAGTTGTAGGGAAGACTCTTCTAAGGACTAGACCGCCGGTTTCGAACCTCCGGGTTTTAACTTTAGAGTTAAAGTTGCTGGCAATTTTACCTTAATACATCTTCAACTGCACCTGTGATTCCTCACGGATCTCTTCGATGAGATCTAGGCATTCTTGGAGTAAGGCGTGGCTAAGGATGGGATCATATGTGTCTCGTCTGTGAGACGAGACCGCTGTTTCTACTAGGATGACCGCTTCACATCCATATACCATCAAATAGGGAGTATGTCTGATCAACGTTCTTTCTGTGGTCCAGTAGGCCCATAGTACGCGGGACAGCTCTTCTGGCCACTTGCTCTTACAGGCTTGGAGTTTTTTCTTTAGTGTTCATTTCACAATCTTGTTCACGGCCTCTGTTTGTCCATTTTCTTGAGACCTTGCAACTGCAGAGAAGCTTTTGATGATGCCATGTCTTTCACAGAAGTCAGTGAAGTGGATGCTATCATATTGCTTCCCGTTGTCGGACACGATTTTGTGAGGGAGGCCATATCGACACACAATGTTGTTGATGGCAAAGTCCAGGGCCTTTTTGGAAGTGATGGTGCTCATTGGTTCCACTTCGACCCATTTGGTGTAATAGTCAACGGCTACAATGGTGTATTTTACTCCACCCTTCCCCATCGGGAGCTATCCTACTAAATTGATTCCCCATACTGCGAAAGGCCAGGGACTGGTCATCAGGGTTATTTCTGTTGGAGGGGCTCATGGGATCTTCGCATACCTTTGGCACTATTCACATTTATGGACATAATCAACTTAATCCTTCTTCATCGTTGGCCAGAAATATCCTTGCCTTAGGATTTTCTTGGACAAGCTAAGTTCGGCTATGTGATCCCTGCAAAAACCTTCATGCATGATTGCACTCATTTTTGTCCCGGATACGCATCAAAGATAAGGCATGGACAACCCCTTGAGATAGAGTTTTCCATCCATCATGACGTATCTGGGAGCCCGGTATTGAAGTTTCCTAGCTGTAGCCGTATCCGCAGGCGATTCCCCAGAGGTTAGGTGCTAGATGAGAGGGCCCATCCAGGATGTAGAGTAATTGATGGCGTTGATGATTGCGGGGGATTGAATACTAGGCACGGTAGATGGTTGATTGGGACAACCCCGGAGAGTTTTGCTTTCAACATCCACGGCCAATTTCGCCAATGTGTCTGCAAACACATTATGTTCCCTGGGGATCTGGCGGATGAAGTATTTCTTGAAAGATTGGAGTAACTCTCGGGTTTGTGTCACGTAGGCGACCATCTTCTCCCCCTTCATTTGGTATTCCCCTGAAATATGCCTGACCACCAGTTGGGAGTCACTGTGGACTTCTATATTTGCTGCTCCTACCTCCCGGGCCAAACGTAGTCCGACCAACATGGCCTCGTGCTCGACCTCATTGTTTGACGCTTCAAACTGGAAGCGTAGGGTGCTTTGCAACTAGTGACCTTGCGGGGATATCAAGATGATCCCGGCCTCGACCCCATTTACATTTGAGGCTCCATCTACGAAGATTTTCCACAGGGGCATTATGGGGTCGACAGGTTCTTCATCTTCGGTTATCCCAATGCATTCTAAGATGAAGTTGGCTAGGGTCTGTCCCTTGATAGAAATCCTGGAGACATATGCTATGTCAAACTGGCTAAGCTCCATGGCCCACTTTAAGAGTCTCCCTGATGATTCAGGTTTCTGTAGTACTTGTTGTAGGGGATGGTTCATCGGTACCTTAATGGCATGGGCCTGAAAGTAAGGTCTCAGCTTCTTGGAGGCAGTCAGTAAGGAAAATATCAGCTTTTCGATTAATGGGTATCTGGACTCTGCGCCTAGCAACCTTTTTCTTATGTAATAGACCAAGATCTGGACCTTTCCTTCTTATCGCACTAAAGCGGCGCTGATGGCATGTTCCGATACTGCCAAATACAGGTACAATGGCTCCCCATCAACTAGTTTCAACAAGATTGGCGCTTGGGCCAAATGCTCCTTTAATTTATGGAAGGCCTCTTCATACTAGTTTCAACATATGACGTTGCAGTCGATCCCAGTCATATCTGATTGAGACCAGGCCAGGACATCCTGGTTCTCTTTCACCTGAGAAATTATGGCAACCCTCACCTCCGAGTTCAAGTTTCTCCCGACTCGGATTACTTTGGTCGGGTTACTGTCATTGATGCACACCTCTTTCACCTCCTCCATGGGTTCTAATGCCCTATCTGCTTCTATCTGTGGATCCAATTCGTCCTCCTCTCGAACCACCCTTTGTGCTGGCTGTGGTGGTGGGATTGGATCAGCTTTTTCCTCTTCAAGAGGCTCTTCGTGTGCAATATTTGAACAAGCCCTGAACCTTGTTCCCCAACATCACAGATAGTTGGATCTTACCCAAGGGGAACATTGAATCCCCATTGGAGCTGTAGATCTGTGTTGGGCATGAGGCCAGATCTGCCTCAGTCAATCCAATTGCTATGAATGTTAGCTTTAACAATACGTTGTCGGAGCTCCTGTCATCCAACAACACTCCGGATACCCTTTTTTTTGGCGATTTGGGCGTTAATGACCAAGGGGTAGGAAATGAACGTTCCAGGCATCCTCTTCATTGAATGTGATGGGTAGGTTCATTAACTTCGGGCGCTGGGCCGGAGTTTGGACCAAGGCGCATACCTCATGGTCGTGATCGAGCTCACTGAGGTACCTTTTCTGATCATTCCGGGATGGCCCTCCCAGATGCGAGCCTCCTGATATGGTGGCCATGTGGCCATCTACCCATGGAGGCGCAGTTTCGGGTGGATATGGCATTCTGGGCCCAGATGCTTGCACTATTAAGATCCCCTGGGGGGCCTGTGTGTAACACCCCACATCACTATGGATGCTTCCTGGAATGACGACTGGCCCTAAAAACCAACACAAGTCTTTCCAACGTGCTTTGTCCTTACTCGTACGCTTCTCAAGAAAACTTTTCAGGAGGTCACCCATCATGATATTACTCCAGGTCAAGCACGCTTAACTTTGGAGTTCTCAAACGATGGGCTACAAAAAAGAAGATGCATGTTGTTGGCATAGGTAGTACCCATCAATCCATTTAAGCCAACTTCAACTGTGTAGTCCGATACCTACACAGTCTTAGAATCATCACACTTGACCTCCCCCAGGTGATGTGGGATTGCACAACTTTTACTCGGTCTTTCCCCTTACGGATCACAAGATTCTAACTGTCATAATCACCCACCCTTAGGGGTCCGACGTCTCCATCAGCCACACTTCTGGCTGGGTCAAAGCTTTGATACCATTTGTAACACCCCACGTCACTATGGATGCTTCCTAGAATGACGACTGGCCCTACAAACCAACACAAGTCTTTCCAGCGTGCTTTGTCCTCACTTGCACGCTTCTTGGGAAAACTTCACAGGAGGTCACCCATCATGAGATTACTCCAGGTCAAGCACGCTTAACTTTGGAGTTCTCAAGTGACGGCCTACCGAAAAGAAGATGCATCTTGTTGGCATAGGTAGTACCCATCAATCCATTTAAGCCCTCTTCAACTGTGTAGTCCCATACCTACACAGTCTTAGAATCATCACACTAGACCTTCCCTAGGTGATGTGGGATTGCACAACTTTTACCCGGTCTTTCCCCTTAAGAATCATGGGATTCTGACTGTCACACTGTGCTCTCAAACCTGTAGCATACCCTCCCTGAGGAGGTTGGTACGATCCAGGTGCACCCGGGGCCATAGGTTATCCGGGAGCTGCTGGCAGTCCCAGAACCCTTGTGGGCATCTTGGCCAATTAATGGAGATGTCCCAGTTTGATCAGGTTCTCAATTTCGTCCTTCAGCTGACGACATTCTTCGGTCGTGTGACCCATGTCCTTGTTGTAGGCGCACCTTTTGTTGGTGTCCCTCGAATTCTTTCCCACTTTAAACATGGGGGATGGCTTCCGTTAATGGACTACGTTGCCCGTTGCCAGATAAATATTTTCTCGGGTGTCCACCAGGTTGGTATATTCCGTGTATTGGGGCTCATAACCCTTTTTTCCCTTCTTTGATGGCTCGATCGATTCTGACTCTTGCCCGATCTCTTTCCCCGGAAGGGGTTTATGCTTGCCTCTACTCCTTCGGCTTGAGGCGGTTGGGCACCGCCGAGAGCGGCACTGTACCCAGTGGGTGCCACTCCGTACCCAGAAAATGGGGCTGTTGGAGTCGGAGCATACCCCATTGAAGTGGGCCCATAGACCGTCGGGGTCATGAATGGCATCCCATGGGTCCCAATGGATCCGGACGTTACTGGGGGTGCCGGATAGATATTTGCCAGATACTGCCCTCCGTATCCAGGGAAGGTTTGGGTGGTCGACTGGGTTGTTGGCTACCACCCAAAGGCTTGGATTTGGGCCTCTTCCCAGTTGATGAAACCTTGGGCCCTCTTGATGAATTTCCACCTTGTTGCTCTGCATGTCATCCCAGAGAGAGGACCCTGCTCTAATCCCGGACTGGAGAGCAATCAGGCACTGTCCGTCATCCACCTTAGTTTTTTTAGGTTTCCTCCGTAAAGTGCTAGATGTAAGCCCTAAGGATTTTTGTGGGATGGTGCTTGACATTAGACAACACACTAACTTGTATGTCCAGCTTTAGGGCAACCACAAATTGTTTATGGAATGCTGATTGCAATTCAGACCAAGACTGGATCGATCCCGCCTTAAGTCTTTTTCACCAGTCTTCTACGGGTCCAGCCAGAGTGATTGAGAAACATAGGCACTTGCCGTTGTCGCAGACGTGAGCTACAGTCATCAGGCGATTGTAGCGGAACAAGTGATCTCTAGGGTCCGTGTTCCCAATATAAGCGGGTAGGTCTGGCATCTTAAACCCCTTTGGTAGCACAATGTCCAGTATGTGCTTGGAGCATGGCTCCTTTTCCTCTTCTTCAAAATCGGAACCTTCGCCTTCTTGTTTCTGGACCAAACGGTCCGTGACTTTTTTAAGAGCGGCCAACTATTCCATGAATTGTCAGGCCATTCCATCGTCTAGGGGGTTTCTCTTGTTCCTCCTGTCGTTGAGGTTATTCCTCAAGTCACCTCCTTGGAGGTGAATCTTTTCCTTGCAGGCCCTCTCGTTTCGGGCGTTGAAGCAGTCACGCAAGTCTACTTGGGAAGTATCATCTCCCAAATTGATTGCTTATGGATCTTGTTCGCATTCACTCCCTTTGTGATCCCTGTTCACAGAGGTGCTAGGATAAAAGCGTCGTTCCCGTTCGTTCTGTTTAGGGACGTTCCGGGGCTGATCGCTCGGATGATCCCGTTCTGGGACAAGATTCATCCGTTCTTTCCTGGGGAGTCGCCTTGGGTTAGCCCTGGTTTTTAGAACAGGGTGAGCTTTCTTCTGGGAGTTTGTTTTTTTCCAACATGCCATTTTGACCTTTCCTTTCTCATGAGTAGGATTTGATGGGCTGGCTTCGGGATGTGGGGATGGTCCCGGAGGAGGAATAGGACTAGCATCGTTTGGTACGCTAGTCTTGATAGGTGGGACAGGTGGATGTGTTCCTAGAGAAGGAACGATTGAAGGATTGGCTGCTAATCCTTGGGCAACAATAAAGGCCTGAAGAGCTAGGAGGGACTCTTGCATTTGGTGGGTGGCTTCTTTTTGTTCAACTATCCTGGCTTCTTGATCCAGGACCTGTTGTCTTAGGTGGATCACCTCTAGATCCTCCTGCTCAGGATCCATATCCTTCTCGTCAGGATCAACGGGGTTTTTGGCCTCGTGATCCTCATATTCCCCTTCTTCTTCCTTGTAATAGCCTTCATCGTAGCCACCCCCATCTCCGAAGTTCTGGGAATCGTTGGGTAGAGGCCCCTGATAAGGCGTGTCCTCGAGTTGGTCTTGAGGAAATGATTGATTGGGCAATGGTTCTCCATTGTCTTGTTGTTGTTGGTGAGCAGGATCAAACATGGTATGCCTAGTGTTCACCATTTTCGCAGATGATCGAGATTGATTCAAGCTTCCTTCAGCTCTCAATGAAAGCACCAAATTGTTTACCAAGTTTTTTTGAAAACTAGAAATATATTAAGAAGCAAGAGCCGAAAAGAAAGAAATAAGGATGAAAAATTAGAGTTTTTACGTGGTTGGGGCATTAATGAGACTTAGTCCACGAGTCAATTGTATTAGGCCTTAGAGAGCTTTTGGCAATTGAGTTTTCTACAAGTTTTAGTATAGTGATTGCTTACAAAAGAAAATCTGGGATCCCTACTACAGTGCACAGTTGGCCATATTTATAGGTAGTCAGGCGCAGTGGGCTTGGGCCGGCTAATCCGGGCCCAATAGGGATGTAATCACGGTTTGCTTGCTAATGGAACCATAATACAAAGAATGTTACATAATAAAATATATTTAATCTAGGACCATTGGGCAGGCTCAGGCGTGGCAAAGCCTTACAGCTGCCCATTATACGTTAGCTCAGACTGGTCCGCGTGGGCTTCTAAGGGGATCCTAGGGATAGGATCTGCCAGAGTAGTGGCAGTACTATTTCCTAGGAGCAGTGTACGTTATGTGCATACCCTCTTCTGCAGGTTAGTTGATGAGACTAACTACCGGATTTCATGGGGACAGGTCAGCATTGGGGCTAGCTAGGCTTGCCTTATCCGGAAGTCTAGTTCGGGTTCGTTTACTAATGTCCTGGTTCACTTACCAGAGTCCTGATTCGTGCACCAGGAATCGGGTTCATTTCCAAAGATGGACATCGTGACACTGAGTATCTCCCCTGGATTCTTGATAAGGTCTGTCTCCATCGACTAGTTAGTCTGCCACCTCAGTTGGCATCCTGGAGGATATAGGTAGGTTGGGATTAGGAAGATGAGTTGGGCCTGCATCTTAGTCCCGATTCCTGCGTTATGCTTGCGCCCATCGAATGTTTTTGGGATCGATGGTGTTTGGGCTATCTGGGGTTTCATCCTTCCCCGTTCACCAGGTTCAGGATAGGCCTAGACCATTTAAGAGGGCCACAGACCCATTGGTTCATGCCACGTGTCACGAGTGGAAAACAGGGATAACAATACCATATTGGCCAAACCAGCTCGAGTTGAAATACGTCACTTGGTCTAGCGGTATGAAGCCCTGAGAAATTGATTGCCTCCTCGGGCGATGGAGATACACATCTATTCAATATATATAATCCTTGATATCTTCCCTTGTCTAGTGCCGAAGTGAAATTTGACCACAATGGAGGAGGGCCGGAGAAGCCCAAACGTGCTCGGGATTTATCCTATCACTTATTCGGGAAGCGTAAGATAGGGTGAGAGGTGATTTACTTGATTTATGGTGTGAAGCTTCCATCCCTGCTTGAAGCTCTTCCTCAAGCTCTCGATCCTCATGCGCCTCTCGGGCCTCCTCCGCAGCACGTGCGTTCACCAGCCTCTCCTCCGCCAGCTGTTTCTGTAATGCTCTCTTGGCCAACCCGTCTATGTAGCTGAAGTAATGGGATGCCAACTCCCAAGACTTTTTGGATTGGCAGTACTTGGTCAGCTCCAGGTTGCTGATTCGTTATTGTAAGTTGAGAAGCCTTGAACTAATGAGGTTTGCTTTTGTCACTAGGACGCTAGGGTCCAAATCTCGTTCGGGGAGAGCCTTCATCGCCTGGAGATGATCCTCGAAGAGCTGGACATAGTGGGTTCGGCAGAAAAGACCTACTCAAAAGGAATTGACTGAGTATTGAATGCAGAAAAGTCCTAATAAGGTAAAGGATAAGGTGTTCGGGAAGATACTCACCAACTTGGGCGAAGTCAAGAATCAAGGTTGGGTTGCTAAGGGTTGGGAAGCTTTTCGTGAAGAAGAAGGCATCCTAGTAGTCTTGAGAATGATTCTCGTTATGGTGAGGAGCCTTATAGTCGAGCGACGAAGTTGTGTACTTCGCCAGGGAATAATACTTGTCTCGCTTAGAGCCCTTCTTCTGAGGAGTGGTGCGAAAGTTGTAGAAGTAAAGGATCTCCGCTGATGAAGGCTCAGTCACTGTAGCTGTTGGGGGAAAGCTGGAAAGGGGCTATCCCCACGAACTTTAGGAAGTTCATGAAGTACTGTTTGTGGGGTAGGGTAGCCCTTGCCATCAGGTGGGCCTGGCTCCAGGCACCCAGGTCGTTGACGCTACGATGCGCCCTTTCGGACTCCCGACAAAGATGGATGAGGCACTTGTCTCTGACTGAATAATATCTCATGATGGCATCGGGGTGTCGAAGTAGAGTGTGGTAATCCTCTGCTTCGAACGCGTCACCCTCGTACTTTTGGGTAGGGTGTGGAAGCGGGGCCCTGTTAACCTCCTCCACAATTAGGCCCCTGTCTTCGAGAATTTCGTGCCTTGTTGCCACTTGGGTGTCGGGACGAACGACTAACTCCCCAGGTGGCTCTTGGGTTCCCGACCTTGTATTTCCTTCAGAGGCATCTTGTGCTCGGGCCATATCGGAGATCTCCTGGTCGAAGAGATAAAACCCGTGTTCATGTAATTGTTGGAGTTCCTCGGACATCTGAGACCGAAAACCAAGCAGTTAGTATTCTGACCAAAGGAAAGATGGCCAAAACACGAATTACTCTAGGGATACTTCTCGAGAAGAAGAGAAAGGTTTTGGAAATGTGGGGTATCCCCGATGCCTAAGGACAAGCCGGAGGGGATGAACCTATTGGAATCTAGGAATTTCCTAGATTCCAATCACAGGCTCATAAATGTAAAGTTGATGTAAAGACGTTTGAGGGAAATTTTGAACGTCCCCAACATCAAAATGTGCTTAAAATGACTAGTGAAAATAAGAAACAAACTCTAAAATCTCATACCATTGGTATTCCTAACACATATATTGGAAAAAACTCAAGCACACACAAAAACAGAAAGGTGGGTCGAAGGTACTTACCTGAGATGAAACGGAGGCAGGTGCTGAGGTGAGTCCTAACCTTGAAATATCGCTTGCCGTCTACCCAGAAATACAACGATTCATGCCAGTTGTCTAGAGCTTCTGGGAAAAAGGATTGAAGATGAGGGGCATGCGAGAGAGATGAAAATGTTATGGGAGAGGTTTTTCCTGATTTTCGTATGGTTACCGTGTGAGACTGAAGGTTGTTTTCCTGGGTTTTACACCCAGTAAAACTTATGAGGGAAGCAACTTCCCCACGACCGTTAGATGGCTTGACCTAGTAAGATCATGAGGGTGATCCAACAGTCAGGATTCAAAAGGTGCGGATCGCAATCATTGTTTTCTTTGGGAAAAGACACCTCAGGTGTAGAGTGGATGTTTGGGTTCTCAGAGTTGACCCCTAATTAAATGCACAGACTAATGGACCCAGCAATGGGGCATTGACACGTGGGTTTGCTTTTCAGAGTGATGTTAGAGGAAAGCCTAAACGTTTTTGCCCACCATTTTTTCTCCCTTAAGTTAAGTGTCCACTGTCTCAGGATGAGTAGAGACTTGGGGAGCAAATGTTGTCTATATTTTCACCTCTGACACGTGGCAATCCCCAGTGGCTGGCTCAGACGTTCATGAACATCATCGGGGCATGTTACTGCTTGAGGCCTCTAGTCGGAGCGAGGGTCCTCCTAGGTGAGACCTTGCCTCTGACAGTGGGTTGTGGGTGCCTACGTAGATTACTCTCTGAGGTTTGTCCTCGGAGATGGAGGATCTCCAACTCAGACAATCAAGGCAAGGGCTCTCATCTCCCAATCGTCTCACAAGTTTGAGGTTCTGATTCTCGGACCTAAGGTAAAGTGCAACATGTCAGCAAATGCAGGTTTTCAGAGCCAGAAGATCGTCTGACAACATTTATTGGCGATCCGTCAACAGTTTTGTCGAGTGTATGACTCGACAATTTGCACTCCCTCTACTTCATCTGACATGGAGGTAATTACAACACACCCTGACAGTACTTGGGGCATGTTCCCTATAAAGTAGGTGTTTTTCTGTAGTGGGCCCTACAAATCTCGCCTGGGCCGTGGTCTCTATTCAATGCAATCCAAAGCATTGAATTGGTATTAATCCCCCAAAAGTGGAAAGAATGTGTATTAATTTATGATGATAAATATTAATGACCCCAGCCCTCTATAAGTAGGGCTGGGAGTCTCATTGTAAAAGGTTTGGTTTTTTAGAGAGAAAACACCTTGTACTCAGAGCAATCTAAACACTTCTTGAGAATACACCATTGGAGATTGCCATCATAAGCTTCCAATCCTCTTAATACAAGAGACTCGTGGACTAGGGTTCTTTTATAATCTGAACAACGTAAAAATCTGTAATGCCCCAAATTTCCTAATAATGTTTAGGACCTTGATTAGGAGGCCGAGAGGGCCATAATTGATTTATTATGTTATTAAATGATTATATGCATGTTTAGGTGTATTAAATATGCATGTGAACCCATTTATGGTTAATTTTGTGATTTTCATATTTTGGCCATTTCGAGCATATTTAGCATATATGTGATATGTGTGTGGTGCTTTATTATTATTTGGTTATGCTAGGGGTACTTAGCACGAGACGATCCTAGGAGGTAAGTGATGCGTGTCGTATACCACAACAAATTTAACAATGATTTTTCTTTCAATACTTCCAATTATTTTAGTATAATAGCAAGTACAGGTCGAACCTACGAGGACTATCGTTCACTTTATTATTCAATAATTAACACTAAAACTTAAAAGGGGGATTTTGATTTTTAACTCAAAATTAAATAACATAAACTAGAAAGCAAATAAAGATTGGTATTATGATATTAAGAAACAGTTAAAGGTTAATCTTCACCCTCAACAATCATTCCCAATCACTAATAATAAATATTATTCCAATTTTTCAATTAAACTATTAACCCCACAGATAACACTGAAGCAGTCAATTATCCCAATCTCCTTATTATAAGTAATCAAGGCGAAGCGCTCAATAATTAACTCTTTTAAATAAGCAATAAATCTATGAAGCATACAATCTATTTAACTTAGATAAAGCATTAAGTCCTATGGAAACAAGTTAATCTAGGCAATAAATTAATGAAGCATATAATTCATTTAACCTAGGTTCTATTTTTCATCACAATCAACAATTCTTTTGACATCACTATCAATTGCAATTTATCACATACACATAGAATCTTAAACTATTAGGTGAGTAGTAATTCTAAGATGACAATTGAATAATGTAAAACCTTAATTAGTTGGCCACCTAACAAGAAATCACAAAATTCATAACATTCAATTAGAAAAATAGAAACAATTTAATATTGAGAGAAATTAAAGAATAATATTCATTATCAACAATCAAGAATTCATGTCTTGGGTTTTGAATTAATCCTTAACCTAAAAAGAACCTACTCCATAATAGTAATCATAATCACAAACATAATTAAAATTAAAATTAAAGAGATTAAGAGACGAAAAGAAATTAGATTGATGAACAATAGTGTTGTAGTCTTCTCTCCAGCCCTTTCTGAGTCTTTTTCTCTCATAAAGTGTAATAAAAAGCCTCCTCTAAAATTAACCCTAATAATATTTTATAGTGTCAATTAAATTCTAATTAAAAAGTAATTAAAAATCTGAAAACGACGTCACAAGCCGCGGCTTGGAAAATTCGCGCTGCAGCCTAAAACAAAATATGTGCAGAAATGGGTCACGCAGGCAACGGCCTGAAAAAACTGAGCAGTGGCCTGTCTGGAACAGAAAAAACTGAAACATCAATTCTAATTAAAGTGCCGCGACCTGAATTTTATGAGCCGCGACCTATCTTCAATTTCTTCAATTCTTGACCTTAGATAGCTTGTACGTTGCCGCCACTTCAACATTTCAATCCCGAAAGCCTAGAATACTCCTAAAACATCATTTTAACTACACTTGCCATCAAAATGTCAGATTTATCATCATAAAATGCAATGTATAAAATATGTTGTAGAGTCACGAAACTAAGTTAAAACTACTAAAAATGCTATCATAACACCATTTAAGCATAGAAAAACTGATCAAATATTAATATAAAAATGACCTTATCAATAAGCTAGTGGGAAAGTAACAACGAGATTTATACTTGACTCGGAGTGAGTCAAGGGGTATTTAGAGCATTACCATGTTATTGGGTAATGGGAACAAGTATTTGATGATAAATTGAGAGTTAGCAAGATCAGGGGGAAATTCTGGAGGTTTTGACTATTTTTCCCCTGGGGACGTTTTTGGGACCCCGAGCGTTAGGATTTGTTTGAGGCTACTTAAGCTTGAAGTAAACTTTTAAGAAATAAAAAGAACATTCATTAGGTTCTCTCTCCCTTAAAGTTCCATTTTCGTCTTCCGATCGCATTTTCGAAGGAAACTTGAGTTCTAGGACTCGGATTCAAGCGAGGATCGAGGCATAGCGATCCTAGGGAAGATTAGAAGCTTATTAGCAAGAGGATTTAGTTGGGAAACAACTCAATCGGAGGTAATCCAAGTTTTAAATTCTAAGTTTTTAAAGTTTTTAAGCTTGAATTGGACTTTGTGTTTTGATGAGTTTTTGATTGAATTGAAGCTTAGGTTTTGTTGGTTTTGGATCATGGGGATGTTTGGGAACTTTGATTTTTGGATTTGGAGATGTTTAAGTAGGTTTTTGGAAGGATTAAAAGGTGGAAAATCGGGGTTATGGTAGAATTTCCAGGTGGGGCCGCGACCTTGTTCTTGGGTACCGTGGCCCGAGCATGGTGCAGATGGGCGGTGGAGTTGAGGGGCCTGGGGGTCGCAACACTGGGGAAGGAGGGCTACGGCGCTTGCTTTAGGCGCCTCTATCTTGGCTGGGGGCCGGGGCTCAGGGAGGTGGGGGTCGCAACGCTTGAGGGTTTTGAGGCCAAAATAGTGTTTTGATCATGGGAACTCAAACCTTAGGCCTCGAGGTTGTTCAACTACCTGGTTTAGTAGGATTTGATGTCTCGAAGGCTAGGTCTTGGTCCGAGAACCTTTTATTTCTCATTTTGATGAGGTTTTATATTATGATTTTGACTAGGTTATCACTAGAGGCTTGGAATCAAGATCGTGCTTGTGGCTTGTTTGGTAACCTGTGGTTGGAGCAAAGGTAAGAAAACTGCACCCTATATATATGACATGTGTGGTTGTTATTGAGGCATGTCGAGTGTTCAAATGTGATGCATGTGACGCACGAGAAACATGTGGTTAGGGCATGCCATGAATGTTAAATGTGAGATTGATCAGAGCTTGAGTCTCTGTGTTTGTTCATGTTTCTAATTATGCTAGTAATTGCTAAATGAACATGCTGAATTCCCTATATTCAGATATTTGACATATGATATATGCATGGTAGCATTGCTTACTTGTGCGTGGCACTGAAGAGTCAGAATCGGCATTGGTCGTGTGTTAATGACCTAAGAGTCAGAAACGGAATAAACGTTATGAACGCAGAGCCGATAAAAGATTAGATCTAATCGACTTCGGCATTGAATGACTCATATGGAGTATTAATGCTGGACCGACCCTAAGTTCGATGAAAATTATAAGCGCTTGTCTAGTCAATGACTAGTTACTCAGAGCCAGGGCCATAGGCCTAGGTGACTGTTTTGTCACATGGCTAAGGGAACAGAATCCCATGTTAGTGACTCTATGGTCACTCGGTAGATTTATGTTGGTGACTATCTCATCAGATACCTATCTTGTTTAAGATAGTGAAATGATCACTTATTTGTAAAGGTACAGACCCCCTGATAGTGACTTGTCGATTAGTCACTCGTTTAAAGGTACATACCCCCTGTTAGTGACTTGTTAATTAGTCACTCCTTTAAAGGTACATACCCCCTGTTAGCGACTTGTTAATTAGCCACTCGTTTAAAGGTACAAACCCTCTGTTAGTGACTTGTTGATCAGTCACTCGTTCATTGTCTGAACTTATTTGCATGCGTGATTAAGGCTATTATAGCTAGGCATGCACTTTATGATTTGATGGCATGTTATTACTGTTTATGAGCATATTGAGTTTTCTTGCTGGGCTTTGGCTCACGGGTGCTATGTGGTGCAGGTAAAGGCAAAAGAAAGCTGGACCATCCTTGAGTTGGAGAGCTTAGGTGACGATGTGTACATATGCAGCTGCTCGACTGCCACGATCGAGGGTTGAAAGAGGAACTAGGGTTAAACCCTATTTTGCTGCTTAGATCGGATGGCTGTAAATATTTTCCTGTAAATAACCTTTAAATTATATTTTTGGGATCCCAATGTATACGGTAAACCTTTAAATTATCTTAACCAAAATTTTTAATCCTAAATTGCTAATCATACTTATTTACATGATTATGGCCAAATGACTCGGTTAGCGAGTTTAGTACTGTTTAAAATGTGCACCGTAACAGTTCCTAGAGTTTAGGACGTTACAAAATCCTTGTGTTCTTATTGCTTATTTCTTTAATCTCTTTTCTCAAGGTTGACAACGAAAAGGGTAGTCAACATATTATATTACTATTTGCATACAATTATCAACCTATAACAAAAGACACAATACTTTCAATATATATTTAAAAAAAAAAATTAATATATGAAAAAATAATATAAGTTAATATATAATAATACTTTAATGTCGTGAAATATATTGGTAAAATATATGTAAATTTTTTTTATCTTTTAACTCATGTTAGTTTGTTTAAAAATAAATAAATAACTCGTGTTATCAAAATATAACAATTTAATATTTTGATAACATGGTTTTTATTTTTTTATTTTTTATAGAATAACACGAGTTAAAATATAGCAATTTTATATATATTTTACCAAAATATTTCACGACATTAAAGTATTCTTATATTTTAACTTATGTTATTTTTGTATATATTAATTTTTAAAAAAAATATTGTCTCTTTTGTAATATGTTGATTATTATAGGCAAATATTCATATCTTAAATCTTGTATAGACATAGTTTTTTTTTTTGACAAAATATATACATATTTATTTTGGTATAAAAAATAATTGTTTAGTAAATTATGTAAAAAACCATTATATCCTTAAGTAACTAATAATTTGTAATTGGTGTTAAATTTAGGGGGTCAATGAATGCTTATTTTTTCATTTAGGGGCAAAAAAAATATTGTGTTAAAAGTTAGGGGGTAAAAGAATATTGTGTCAAAAGTTAGGGGGTAAAATCATATTACTAACAAAAGTTGGGGGACAAATCCACTAATTGTTCAAAAATATAATCCAAAAACATTATAAAAAAAAAAACTTCTAAATTTCAAATGTCACATATCCTTTCAAGAAGAGTAATAATATGTGCAAACACAAATTACATACAAACACTACACACACTTATGTGGCAAATCACTTTTACTTAGTGGGACCCATCTTAAATAAATATGATTGGTTGAAATGATTTGCCACAAAAGTGTGTGTAGTTTTTGTGTGTGCACATATCATTACTCTTTTAAAAAATACACTTCCTACATTTATTCATAATAAGTTTTCTTATTAAAAATTTGAAAGTTAAAATCAAACTCACTCCAACATCTCTAGGAGGAAATCAAGTTTGAATTCTTCATCTAAAGTGAAGAAATAGTCTGTGTGGGCTTGATTTTGGACCAATTTTTTTCCAATTTTAACTCATTGAAATTTTTTTAGTCCATCAACTTTTTTGAGTTTCTCAAATACTTTCATTCTCCTAGCAGCACCATTAGCCTCATGCTGAAAACAATCAGCAAGTCTTCTAGTAGAATCACTCACAGAAGCTTGCATTTGACTAAATTCTTGTACTAAGTTAGAAAGTACTTCAACCAATGGATCCCAACTATTTGAATTTTTTTCTTAGCCTTTTTAGTAATTTGTGTTGATGGTATATCATAATTCATGCTTGCATTAACATTCAACTCATCCAATGAATAAAAAAAATCGAAGTCATCATCCAAACATTATTTATCTCTTCCATAATCTCTTCAAGTGTTTCAGAGAACCCATTTGCACTTTTTCCATTAGCACGGTCCTTTCCAAATACAATCCTTAATTCATCATGTTGATGGTGAGAACTCGTCAACTAAGATGTGTTTGGAAAAATAAAATTTAAGTAAAGAATTAAAGAACTTGATGTTGGGGTTTTATGCCCTGTGTAAAACCAATTTTCTATGTAAGCTTATTTCACTATCAATAAAGAATAGAAATTAATTTTGACTTGTCAATCACATTGTTCACTTGTTTATTTACATGATTTTTTATTTATTATAAACATTTATTAAATCCCGAACATATGGATAATCACAGTTATAGTGACTTGGTCACAGTGGATTATAATTGTGGTTATATGTTCTAAAGTATTAGTCCTAAGATTACGTTAGTGTACATGATTTACACTGACTTGTTAATCTACGATATGATCGACTTACACAATCTGGTGTGATGTTCTATCCAAGATATTGACCAAGTAGATAAGATCAGATGTATTTTGTTACATCGGACTAGACCAATATTGATTATAGATAGATAAGTAAGGTATGGTTATTATATAATCTAGTCATATCATAAAGTTGACCATAGGTTAATTCAATCCCAATTGTGAGTGATTAATATTCCACTGATTATATTATTCAAGTCCTTTGATTTGTTCGTTCCCAGCTTACCCTACGGACTAGCCCACACTTACATATTGAGGACTTGGTAGTATAATTGAGTGGGAGTATTTATCATAGATATGAAATCTATAACTTCTTTATAAGAAGTGAAATGATTATTTCCTTATATCTTAGTTCAAGGCGTTAAATGATAGAGATCTCAGTTCTATAATTAAGTTTATGGAAATATCATTTGCGAGGAACTTAGTGGTATTTAAGGATAAAATACAAATGAAAGGTAAAATGACAATTAGCACTTGTCTCATTAGTAGATCATCTATAGAGGGTTGAATGAAGATAATGATTGTAACAATGGATAACATATTTACATTTGGTGTAAAATGTTCTATGAATTCAAGAGTGCAATTCTGAGTCTATAGTGGAGTCACGAGGAATTAATAAGGTAGTGAAATTATACGTAAATAAATTCGCGTTAACTTATTGGAGCTTGATTTCATTGATCCATGGTTCCCGCATCACCTTTGAGTAAATCATCTAAAATATCTTAATTAATTGATTTAGTTGTCAATTAGGATTTTTAAAGTTGACTAGGTCAATTTTGGAAAATTTTACAGAGATATATGATTTAGATAATAAAAGAGAATATTTGGCATATTTATTAATAATGAAAAATTGGTGTTAATATTGATAAATAATATTAAATTAAGTTTTAAATATTAACCTCATCAAATAGATAATTATAGATCAAATTCTATTAAACTCATCCTTACGGTGACTACTGGGACTAAATCTATATTATCGATATTGTGGGTCAAGCTCATAAAGTAAGAGATTATTGATTTTCTTACTTTGATCGAATGGGAAGGTTGTTAATAATGATTTTAGACCATCATTAATTGATTTTTCACTCTATATAACTAATGATGTTTTGTGACTTTAGCCTACTAGGACACAAGTGTCTTGGACTAGTTAAATACCATAGAAATAGAGATATGGTTTGTGGATGCCAAAAATCCACCAAGAAAAAAATGGAGGTTTACCCTCGCTAGCCACTGGCAAACCAAGCAACCCAATATTTTGCCCCACGCGAGTCCCATGTCTCGTAGGAGGCCTTTGCGAAGATGCCCCTAGAGACCCGAGGGCCTTCCCATACGAGGCTACCCGACATGCACAAGTACCTGCCAAGGCAACGAGGGCCTCACTATGCGAGGCTGCCCATGACCCATGTGCGTCTCGCGACTCGGCTGCACACCCGAGCCTCCCACGCAAGGCCCCCATCTTGCCTCGACCATGCGCATTCGAGCCTCCCACGCGAGGCCCTCGTCTTGCCTAGGCCATGTGCACTCGAGCCTCTCGCGCGAGGCCACCATCCGTGCCCAAGGGGCGTGCCACGCGAGGCCACCATGCGTGCCCAAGAGGCGTGCCACGCGAGGCCACAATTCATACCCAAGGGGCGTGCCACGCGAGGCCCCCATACGTGCCTAAGTGGCGTGCCACGCGAGGCCACCATGCGTGCCCAAGGGGCGTGCAACGCGAGGCCCCCATGCGTGCCCAAGGGGCGTGCCATGTGAGGCCACCATGCGTGCCCAAGGGGCGTGCCACGTGAGGCCACCATGCGTGCCCAAGGGGCGTGCCACGCGAGGCCACCATCCATGCCCAAGGGGCGTGCCACGCGAGGCCACCATGCGTGCCCAAGGGGCATTCCACGCGAGGCCACCATGCGTGCTCAAGGGGCGTGCCACGCGAGGCAACCATGCGTGCCCAAGGGGCGTGCCACGCGAGGCCACCATGCGTGCCCAAGGGGCGTGCCACGCGAGGCCACCATGCGTGCCCAAGGGGTGTGCCGCGTGAGGCCACCATGCGTGCCCAAGGAGCGTGCTACGCGAGGCCCCCATGTGTGCCCATGGGGCGTGCCACGCGAGGCCACCATCCGTGCCCAAGGGGCGTGCCACGCGAGGCCCTAGGGCCGACATATTCTTGGGAGGCCATCATACCATGCCACGCCATTAGGAGCACCCCACGGAAGCTCTCATGCCTACCCCTCTTAGCCCGGCCAGCAAAGTTTAACTCTCACGCGTATCTTTTGGAATGTACCCACATACCTAAAGGAGTCAACGTACGAATATGGTACCTCTGCCAGGCAAGTAGTGGGAACGCCAGGAGAGAGGGAATGGCATATGTGTCTGTGGCTAGATGTTAGAGTCAACACCACTACCACCTGTACCACTCCTCTGACCTTCGTACGGTCAAGTAGTGTAGACATCCTCCTGGCACCTGTCCTTGTACTGGTTGCAAGACCACAATCTCTGAAACCACTCTCCAGATAGTGTACCTATGTACTACCTGGTCCCCTGGACCACAATGTATCTAGGGCCATTAGAGCCCACTATATAATGAATCCCAATTCCACATGAAATGGGGTTGGAAAATTGATTGTATGCTAAGGCTGTTAAGTAATATACAATTTCGACTCCATTGCAGTTCTACATTTTTTCTCATTTAAGTTTTCTCCATCTTCTTCTGAGATACCTTTGGCAATATAGTCTTAGTTTTCTAACCTTATATCGTTGATGAGATTTCACCGTCAACATGGTTGTTTTTAGTATTTTTCCCATATCTTACATAGTTGATATATGTTTCATATTTCTTAAAACTTAGTGATTAGATGTTTATCGAGCAATATGTTTATTTCTACTTATTGATAAAACGGTAGCTCTCTAGGGCTTCAAACCCCATCCTCTCTTTACTCGAGTTGATCGGTGACAACTCAAAGATTGTGATGACCGAGGAATCCCCTGAAGTTCCAGCTAAAGGAGGACCAATGTCTGTCAGTGACAAGCTGAATTATGGGATGACATAATTATTGAACAAACTTCAGATGTACGAAGCGATTAATGATGGACCGCAAAGCTGAAGATAAGAAGGCTTCTACTACTGTAGCTACTACCGAGGGTGTCTAGGGTGAAGCTAACCTAACTTCTGATCCAAAGGGCAAGAAGAGAAAGGGTGGACAGACCAACAACCCTAAACTTTCCAAGGTTGCAAAACCAGAATATGATGCGAAGCCTGCAAAAGGCAAGAAGAAGGGCAAGAAAGCTAAAGGAGCATGTTTCCACTGCAAAGAGACTGGACATTGGAAGAAGGAGTAAACAAAGCTCTAAGCAACTAGAAACCAAGCTACTTAGCCGATGGAAGGAGGTGAAAGAAAGCGAGCTAAAGCTAAGAGTTGGGAACGGAGCATTCGTCGAAGTTAAGGCCAGAGGACAAGATTGTCTAAACTTTTGAATGAAATCTTTGTTTGTAGACAATGTATATTTTATTCCAAACTTCAGTCGTAATTTAATTTTGGTTTCATTATTACATGAACAACAATTTGCTGTAACTTCACAAGTTCTAAAATATCTATTTCCTTCAATGGATGTGAATTGTGTGTTGCGTGTATAAAAAACAAGCTTTATGTTCTGCGACCAAACGAATCCTATGCGCTAAATAACAAATTATTCAAAGTAGCAAAATCTACGACTGATAAACGATAAAAGATCGATAACGATAATATGATGTATCTATGGCACTTACACCTTGGTCATATTAGCTTTGATAGAATTCAAAGACTTATAAAGGATGGGCCTTTGAGGGAACTCATCATTGGTGAATTACCTGTTTGTAAGTCTTATTTGGAGGGCGAAATGTCCAAGCGTTCATTCTCTACAAAGGGAGAGAGGGCCATAGTACCACTCGGGCTAGTGCAATCAGATGTCTGTGGACCTCTAAATGTACAAGTGAGGGGTGGTTTTGAGTACTTCGCCACTTTCATTGACGATTACCCTAGATACTCATCTCCTTACCTAATGCATATGAAATTAGAAACTTTTACAAAAGTTTAAGGAATTCCTTACAATGGCTCAGAACCAATTAGGTAAGAAGTTAAAGATCTTGCGATCTGATAGAGGCGGAGAATATTTGGATATGTAGTTCCAAGATCATTTATCTGAACTTGGAGTTATATCTCAACTTACTGCCCCAAGTACCCCACAACAAAATGGTGTTACGGAACGTTAGAATCAGACGTTGTTGGAAATGGTTAGGTCTATGCTAAGTTACTCAACTCTTCCCACATCTTTCTGGGGACATGTGATAGAGACTGCAAATGACATCCTAAATGTTGTGCCGTCCAAATCAGTTCCAAAAATACCTCTAGAACACTGGAATGGTCATAAACCTATTTTACGTCACTACAAAATCTAGGGGTGTCCCGCCCATGTCATGAGGAAGGAAAGCTAGAACTGCGAACTGAAGTTTGCATGTTTGTTGACTATCCTAAAGGTACTCAAGGTGGTATTTTCTATAGTACTCTAGACAAGAAAGTGTTTGCTTCCACAAATGCTACTTTTCTAGAAAATGACTGTCCAAAACTTCAAACCTCGGCGCAAAGCAGTATTAGAGGAAATGCTTTTAGATTTGATTCCTACTAATGTTCCATCACCACCAGCGCAAGTTGATGTTGACATTCCCACTCTTCCACCACAACCGACGCAAGTCTTTTTGAAGGAAGAAGACAATACCACTGTTCTAGTTCAGACAGTCATAGAGCCACGTCGTAGTGGGAGGGTTTCTTGGAAACCTGTTTGCTACGATCTGGATGGTGAAACCAACATGGTCGTTGGTGACACAAGTGACAACGACCCATTTTCTTTTAAACATGCAATGACTCGTCCTGAAAAGGAACTATGGTTCGAAGCCATGAAAAAGGAAATGGGGTCCATGTACTCTAGATCTTGTAGAAGCACCTAGTAAATTTAGGGCCATTGGGTACAAGTGGATCTACAAGAGGAAATGAGGAGCTGATGGAAAGGTCGAGACTTATAAAGCTCGACTCGTGGAAAAGGGTTATACCCAGCGAGAAGAAGTGGAATTTGAGGAAACTTTTAGTCTAGTTTCAATGTTTAAATCCATCTGCATACTCCTATCAATAACAACATCTCTCGATTATGAGATCTGGAAAATGGATGTCAAGACTGCTTTCCTTAATGGGAATCTTGACAAGACCATTTAGATGGATCAGCTAGATGGATTTAAAGTAGTTGGACAAGAAATGAAAGTTTACAAGTTGAATAGGTCCATTTATGGACTTAAGCAAGCTTCCTGTTCCTAGAATCTTAGGTTTGATGAAATCATTAAAACCTATGACTTTGAGTAGAATGTTGATGAGCCTTGTGTTTACCAACTAAAGGCCAATCACACTGTGGTATTTTTGGTCCTTTACATAGTGATTTCTTGCTGATTGATAGCAATGTTACGAAATTATCAGATGTAAAGGAATGGCTGAGCACTCAATTCCAGATGAAGGGCCTGGGTGAAACAAGTTCTGTTCTGTTGGTTTTTGATCATGTGATTGACAATGCAGTGGAAGCATGGGATAATATTTAAATGCAATAATAACAATCGTTAAAGCATGAGATCATATCACTCAAGAAACTATAACTAGAATGAGATCTTTCTCATGCGACATGAATATGAATAAAAAATACAAATACCTCTTTGTAGATGTAGAACACATGTAGATCAAATAACGTCATAGCCTCCTAACCTACCATCTTCCATACTATGGCTCGCACAAAGAGAATGAGACATGTGAATGTCTATGCTATTTGGTAGGATACTCAAGAACACACGTTTGAATCTCAACACATGAGAGAGTATTCTTATCACAATTCAGAGCAAATAAGTAAAATGCATTTGTTGTCTTATTTTCTCTCTTAATGTTATGTTCTATTTATATTTTTGGTATTAAAAGAGCAAATCAAAGATACGTAGCAGGGAATATGCCATTTTTCATAATTATTAATACCAGCCAAGATCATACACACACACACACACACATATATATATATATATATTAAATCACAGACAAATCAGATTAGAGATTACCTCTTGTAGCCTATTAAGTGTCATCGAATCTTTTTGTATAAAATCAATAATCTTCCTATCCAAGTTCTGAAAGCTCACACCTTGATCTTCCACACCAATCCTCAAACAAACAAGGACGTGTGTGGGCACGTAGGATTCAAAAGGTTGATTTATGACTCTCTAGACATACTTAACACATGAGATCTACAGAGGTTTGATAGAGAGAAGATATATTGAATAGTTTTTCAAAGAGAGAGTCTGACAGTCTATGAAAAATAATTCTTTTAAAAGTATCACTTCATTTCAGTTTTATAAAGATAATTAACTAATTTAATTCATCTTTATTTTATTTAAATAAAATTGATCAATTATAATCTTATTTAATTATTTAATTTAAATTATATATAAAAAAAATTATTTGAAATTCAAAATTCAAATTCCAGGTGATAGGAAATCCCTGTGTGTGGCGCCACACTCATTGTACAGTGAGTGTGTCGACCAAACCATTAGGGTTATCCCTAATTTTCTCATTTGTTTATTTAATTAATATTTAAGACAATATATTTATCCCAAAATAAATATCAGTTAATTAAAAATTAACTTTGTTTTAAAATATCAGTTTTAAATAAATAAATAAATATCTTAGTCTAAATAAGATAATTATTAATCTCTCTTTATATATTAATCCAAACAAGATTAATATTAATTTTAACCTATAGTTTTTCAAAATAAAAACTATATAGTTAAATAATTAACTAATTCATAATTAATCAATTGCCTATAATTATCACATAATTATTTCCTTGCCTTGGAAAATTAATTCCTTTGCAATTAAGTCATTCTCTCTACAAATCTTTCTTTTGACATCCTTACCCTTGACAGTGTAGGACAGAGGTGATCTGAGGACCATGGACCTATAATACGGAGCTCCAATAAACCAGATTATTAATTAAACTCTTTAATCCAATAATCTTATTTATTAATTCCATGATTACTCCAATATAAATATGGAATTGCACTCTAAGTATTTATAGAATATATGTACTGAGTTTTCTCTTGTAGTCCATTGATATAATCAATAAATGCACTTTTGTCCTCCATTTATTGGTTCATTAATTAAAACTGGTCAAAATTACCGTTTTACCCTTCTAATTACCTTTTGATACTTAAGTACCATTAATTCACTAACGAATAATTAATTTATAGTCAAATTATAGATTTGAGCTCAATAACTATTCAATTCCAGAATTAACCCTTAAGGGAACCAATATTCGATTCGTTAGGAAAGTATGAATTCCATTATTTTAGTTCATGTTCCCAGCCAATCATGATATTGACTCCCAAAACAAAAATCATTGGCCTCATTATACTAAGAAACATTAACGAGTGAATCAAAAGATCCAATAAACACAAACATGAGTTCATGAATTCTCAGGATTTAGATTGATCTACAAATGATCATCTATTATGATAAGAATTAAATCATTATGTAAAATGATAAGTTTATAAAGATAATAAATTCTTATCGGTCCTGTAATATATAATCTATATTATATATAGTACATTTACTAAGATGTCTATCCACATCAGTAATCCGAATCTAGATCACTTGCATCTCGTATGCTTAGCAAACCGTACTAGTAACCATTCATTAAAGGTTCCATAGTTTAATATGTTACTAACTATTTTATTCATTATATATGATCTTAATTCTCTAGTACTAATACAAGATCATATTCTTATGAATGAATAAGGAATTTTCTTGATATTATCATATAATTAATTCAATCAATAATTATAATATTCAAATATAATAAAATTGTTCTTTTATTTAATTTAATAAAAATGTATTTACATGCTTTTAGGACATTAATCCTAACATATATAACAATCAAAAGAAGACTTAGCTCTAATCTCATTGGCCCATGCATGATAGACTGTGGTTGCTGCTAACTACAGGGCTATGGGCCCTGTGGTATTTACCTCTATAAACTGCTATTTGTTGGGCCTTTATCATATTATTATATGTTGCATACGATTATAACACAAAATTTAATATGAATAAATTAATTTTCAATAAAAAATTAATTTCACAAAATTATAAATATACTTTTATTTCCCATTAAATTTTATTTCAAAAATAATATTAATTTGTAAGATTAAAAATATTACTTTATTATTTCATTTTAATACCAAAATCCTACCTCTGTGTTATCGAGCTAGTACGAAGACAGTACATACCAGTAGTTCTAAGCTCCAATAATTTAATTAATTTCACTAACTCTTAGTTCTATTAATTAATTTATTAACTATGAATTATTCCACCAGAAATTCATAGTTGAACTCTAAAAACTAAAATATTATATTATTAGAAGCTACAACTATAAATTCGTCCATTCATTTAGTCATTGCATAGTTGTTCATAATTAAAGCTAGTCTTAATGTCCATTAACCTCTCTAATTATGTTAACCTCTCTAATTATGCCTTTATCAATTAGTTTCATTGATCCTCTAATAAACATTATTCTATAAATTTAATTATAGAATGAAATTTATGTTCTCTAACAGAAATTGAGCGCTCTATGTTCAAGCCCTGAATCAACACTAAAAGGAATAACTAATTTGTTTTCATTTAAGTAAGGAGCATATTCCATATTTGTCAAGTAAGTTCCCAGACACTTGTAGTTCTATGACTCCAAGAGATCAAGAATTCGGTTGTAGGAATATTGAACCTTACTTGATAAGTCAAAAGTCGTAAATGCACAAATAAGAGTTCATTACTCACTTTAGGATTGATGTCAAGTCTCAAACCACCATTGATTGATGAATGTTGAACTTCTACATTTTAATAGAGATTATCAAAAGTTCTTTCTTTCATCGTGTCCCAGTCCAATATAATCTATATTGTATACGATACTTCTATCTTTTTGTGACGCTACACTTAACAGTCTGGATAAACTGATCTGTCTTAAATAGAAGATAGACCGTACTCATAATCTTTATTAAATAAAGCTCCCACTTTGTTTAGAAATTACAAACAATTTTTATATTATTATCTTAAATTAAATCCTCTTGTATATCTATCTTTATACATATACTTAATTCAAGACCACATCAATAATATTGGATCTTCATGATAAAAGGAATTTATAATTAAATACAAATATGAGTGCAAAATATTAACTTTATTTAATTAACAATAATCGTTCATACAAAGATACGCTTTAAGGGAACAAATCCCAATAATCTCCCACTTGTCCTAAAGCAGATGAGATATGTCGCATAATCCTCAATCTAAGAAATGACTATCAAAACTGTAGTAGGCAATGTCTTCGTAAAGGGATCAACATGGTTGTTTGCTGATTCAATCTTCTGAATGATTACATTCTGTCTATGTACAATCTTTATTATGAGGTGGTATTTACGCTATGTATGCTTAGATCTCTTATGGCTTCTCTGTTCTCTTGAGTTGGCAACCACTTTGCTATTGTCGCAGTAGAGTACAATTAGTTTATCCATGTCTAGTTCCAAATAACCCAAAAACTTCCTAAGCCATACTACCTCCTTAGCTGCTTCACTTGCAACTACGTATTCTGCTTCCATGGTGGAGTCAGTAATGCAAGCTTGCTTTATACTCCTCCATATAATTGCTCCACCCCAAGTGTGAAAATAGATCTAGATTTAGATTTCCGGGAATCTTTGTTAGATTGGAAGTCAGAATCTGTATATCTGATTGTAATCAAATTCTCTCTTGGAATATACTAGCATATAGTCTCTCGTTCTCCTAAGATACTTGAGAATGTATTTGACTGCTGTCCAGTGATCGAATCTTAGATTTGATTGGTACCTACTGACTATACCAATAGCATAGAAAATGTCAGGTATGGTACATAACATTGCATGCATTAAGCTTCCTACTGTTGACACATAGGGCATCCGTCTCATTTCCTCTTCCTCTTGGGGTATCTTAGGACATTGGATCTTGGAGAGGTGAGCACCATGACGAGATGGGAGGTTTCCCTTTTTGGAGTTATGCATCGCATACTTTGCAAGTATTTTATCTATATAAGATGCTTGAGATAGTGCCAACAAATTTTTCTTGCGGTCACGGATTAATCGTATCCCAAGAACATAACTTCCCTCTCCCAAATCTTTCATTTTGAATTGGCTGGCTAGCCAGACTTTTACGTCAGCTAATTTATTCACATCATTCCCAATGAGTAATATATCTTCTATGTACAAAACTAGAAAGACCACTATGTCTTTGTCGATTTCCTTGCATACACAAGGCTCATTGACATTTTGATCTAAACCATAAGATTTAACAACTTGGTCAAATTTTATGTTCCATGATCTGGACATTTGCTTAAGTCCATAAATGGACCTTTGCAATTTGCAAACCTTTTGCTTTTTTCCTTGTTCTATGAAACCCTCTGGTTGTACCATAAAGATAATTTCATCAAGGTGGCCATTCAGAAAAGTTATTTTGACGTCCAATTGTCAAATCTCATAATCAAAATGATTGGCAATGGATAAGAGGATCTGAATGGATTTTAGCATGGCCATAGGAGAAAATGTTTCTTCATAATCTACACCTTCTTTCTGTAAGGATTAATGCCCTAAAAGTATGTAAATATATTTTATTAATTTAAATAAAAGTACAATTTTATTATATTTGAATGTTATAATTATTGTTTGAATTAATTATATAATAGTATCAAGAAAATTCCTTATTCATTCATGAGAATATGATCTTGTATTAGTACAAGAGAATTAAGATCATATTTAATGAATACAATAGTCAGTAACATATTAAAGTAAGGAATCTTTAATGAAATGTTACTATTATGGTTTACTAAGCATATGGGATGCAAGCGATCTAGATTCAGATTGCTGATGTGGATAGACATCTTAGCAAATGTGTTGTACATAATAGAGATTATATATGACATGATGTTGTGAGAATTTTGAACTATGCAAGTGCACGCAATCGTAACAAGTAATAAAACAGTAAGTAAAGTATCATTCCCATGAGAACTGTTACTAATTACCAAAGCTTAATATTTGATTCTAATTGATTGACAATTAATAAATTCTGAATTTATAAAACTAAAACACTAAAACAATAAAATAAAACAATGGAGGACTCAAAACTAAATATTAATTCAATGGATTAAAAATTAGGGTTATTAACTTCATCAACTATCCACCTATGCTTCTCTAATGCGAATTTAAGAATTCCTATCTCCATTGTGATAGCGGATTACAATTATAAATTATATTCTTACTAGGACTTATAATTCTCTACAATAAGAAATCTCTTACATCTCTGTGGTAAACTAACATATTGCAGATATTAACCACGTAATCCCTAAGTTACACAGATCATACATGTACTCTCGTCCAATATAAATCTACGATTATTTGACTATAGCATATTTATCATTCACTTCTCAGATCTCACGTTAAAATCATATAAATCATGACATTAGTGGCCAATTAATCACAAGCATTAAACACAAGACAAATAATTCACAATATTGATAGGAAAATCATAAAAACTTCCATTAGATAATCATAAGGTTTCAAGAAGATCCATTAACACCCTAAATAATAAATTAGTTAATGCTAAACATAGTAAAATCCATTAAACCAAATATCAACATCACCACACAAGAAAGTAAAAGTAAACAATGAAATAGAATGATAGACTAGTTGATCTCCAAGCCTTTGCCTCCTCAGTGTGTTCTTTGAGTCTCTTCCTTAGGGTTTTTTTCTTCAGAAATCGTCATAATGATGATTAAATAGTAATATATATGCTTTGAACGTGAAATTCCACATTTTCCCATGTGTAAAATGTCTTGTTCTGCAATGTGACCGCTCAGGCGCCGCGACTCTATAATGAAGCGGCGCGACCCATGTCCAAAAAATGAAATACGCCTCGTCTCTGACTATTCAAACGCCACATCTCTAATATGCCTATGCCATGGCTCAAATTCCCTAACCAATAGTGCCGTGGCTCGTGAAGGTAGCGTTACGGCCCCAGATTTCTCAAAATTTGACCTCTTTGTCTAATGGCAGCATTGCGACTCTATGTGAGAGCGTCGCGGCTTAAATGTCCCCTTTTCACCAAATAACATCTTTTTGAAGCCAAACATGGTCATTTATCAATTATTTCCCACAAATCTTGAAATATTATCAAACACAGGCAACAAAACGTCATACGACACAAACATAACTAAATAAACTCAAAAATTCCATAAAATAACCCTTTAAAATACTATAAAAACTACTCTATCAAACTCCCCCAAACTTAACTTTTAATCATCCTCGAGTAAAACCTATTCACACTTTCTAAACAAACTAATCACATAATTGAATAAAGTTTAACCTAACAAGCCTCCACCTCATGAAAACCATGCAATACAAGCTCAGAATTTTCAACTGCATTTCATCCAGAATTTCAGTAAAATCAATTCAATAATCAACTTCAATCTTTGCTACGTAGATCGGCCTTAACAAATAAATAACACTTAATCATAATACCATATACATGGAAAATATTCCAAATCATTCCATCAAAACCAAGTATTTCATATGCTTGCATAATTCATCAATCTCCCCTAATATGATAACACATGCTCAAGAATCAAAAAGACTTTTTAAGCTCATAACGAAAGGCCTAGGATCAGGTAGGCGAATAAAAAGTAATTTAGACTAAACTATACCATAAGCATACAACTCAAACAAACCAATCTTCCTCAACTTGAAACTGACAAACGATCCCCAAATTTCCCAAAATTTCATACTTTGAGAGAATTCATACTGCTGAAAACAAATTTTTTTTCTCTAATGATACTACACTCCCCCAAACTTATTTATATATTTTCAATTTGGAGTTTGGTTCATTTTAAATATATATTTTTTCTTCTTCTCTCTCAATTTTCCTTCTATTAATGACACAAATTTCCAAAATATAAACCGCATTACAAACTATCCCCCAATCACTTTTCATATGCTCATGGTATACATCAAAGGGAAAGGTAAGTAACAATGTTTCAATTAGGCTCAAAATAAGTAGCAAACAAAAAAACATTCACATTAAGCTCAAAATTTGGGTAACTAAGATTTAATATATTAAGGTTGGCTTGAAAGACTCAATCGTTCCAAAGAATCGCCTAAATCATCTTCCTAAGCATGCATCATTCCAATTTCAGCTTAATCAACAAACTATGTAAGTTCTAGAATATTTTCAAATTTTGATCCACAAATCCACAAACCCACTTAACATGCATATATTAAAGAATTGTAAGAAATTTATTAATTAAGGCTTTTATGACAATTAAAAATCATATCAAAGCTAATTACTAAATTAATTTCACCAAGCACACGAATTCACATAGTTTTTTTTTTTAAATTACTCACATCACATGGTTATAAGTATCATCGGCTTCAAAACAACTTGATTCATAATTATAAACACTAAAAACAACTAAAACAAAACAAATGAAACTAAAACTAAAACAAGTAATCCCTCCCCCAAATTTAAATAACACATTTCCCCCAATGTGTTAAAAATATAAAAGGAAAAGAAAACTTACGCAACCACCACATCAGTATGGTGGAGGAGGCGGTGGCTACTGCTAATGATGAAAATCTGGAGGATACTAAATATAATGATGCAAAGCTTCATTTATATTCCAATGATTGACCAAGGTATTCAGTTGATCGACATGTGTATGCTTATATGCATTCCTAGCCATCCAATATTGTTGCATATGGTTGTTCTGCTGAATAATATAATTCAATTGAGCATGTGTATATTGGACATGAGGATTAATTGGTCCACCCATTGCCAACATTGGATCCTCATCCATAGCAGCCGCTACATTTTCCTTTGCATCCTCTGGTTCCTCTAGTTGAACAACCTTGACATGCCAACGACAACACAGTCTTTGTTCCTTAGGATTAGGAATTGCTATAGGTGTAGAATAACCACAAACAACGCTCTGAGTAATAATACCTTGAACCCATCCTTTAACATTAGTCAAATGCACCAGAATCCCATAAGTTTCACACATATCCGTGATAAAGGATCCATGCCCCAATCCACCAATTGTTGTGAGTCGACAAATAAGCCTGTACGCCCTGATTTTCCCACGGGCTGATTAGCGAGCTGAGGTACGGCCTAATCATGATTACCAGGCAGACATCCCCGGGACCAAAGCTGCCATCGTAAGGTCCTACCTCCTTAGCTCGGGGTAACGTAAGGGTTCGCCAAGATTGCCTAAGGATTGAGTCTGGACTCGGAAGGCCGCAGGTCGAGTGAAGATCCAGCTCGTGATACGAGCTACAGTTGGAGGCTGTGACCCCTTATAAAGTCAACCACGCAAGATAAACGTGCATATATTAGACATCACGTGTTTGATATATCCCTAACTTCTCGGACACACAGCAGGAACGTGCGTATTCAGGCACCCACGACTGGGTTGGGCCGTGCGGCCCATTATCTCCTTACCTATTGATTTGACCCCACTTATGTGTCAGGTTTAGGAATTAATCATGAATGTCACAGAGTTGACATGATAGGTAAGAAGGTCACGGGATGACCTTCTTACCAACTCCCAGGTGCCTTCTCCTATAATATGGAGACCTTGGGAGTTAATGGGAGTTGGATTCTCAATTGTAAGAAATACCCTGTAATCAAATATCCAGTATATAGCAATAATACTGACTAGTGGAGTAGAAGGATTTTAACCTTTGAACCACTCAAAAAACATATCCCGAGTCACCATTTCTTTTCTAAGATCATTTATCTATTTCGGTTCAACCTAGGCACTAATCCCTTTCTCTTTTTTCTTAATTACCTGTTGGCGAAGAACCGCATCAACAAAACCCATTACTATTTCTAAGTTGTTTTCCCACATCAATTTTCACCCCCTTCATGATTGCATAAAACATAAGCAATCGATCCATAAAAATATCATAAAAATGTGATGAATGGATCAACCGAGCACTCACAAAATATAAGAACGCATGTGCTATTCGGTTGAGCTGACACCTATACATGTGGTTGGGCTCATCATGAGTATATGTAACCCTAGCCCTAGGACATCCAATGAACTCCGCCACCTCCTCATAATTAATTTCAGTGCGTAAGAACACATTATACTCATTTTGCTCATTCGAGTAAGATTGAAACTCATAAAAATTCTTAAACGTCCCACCTCTAACCGATACCCGCTTCCCCCTCACAAAACATGTATTATTTTCTTGTTTAGGCTAGTTTGCATAAAATTCATACACCAGAGAGACGTTTGGTTTAGGAATGCTCTCAACATTTACCAATGACTGCAAACCTCTATCTTGAAGTATAACCCTAATAGGCTCATAGGTCGGGTTATCAAAAGAAAAATTATGATAGTCCATTCCTCGCTCTGGAACTAAACTCCACTTTCTTAATTGCTCATGTCTATCTTGAGCTTCTTTACTTACAAACCTCGACCTATCAAAAGAAACTTCCCCCTTGAAGATGAAGCACCTCCACTACCTCTCTTCGGTCCCATTCTTTTCTTTAGAATCTTAATTTCTACAAAAAATTTAACAACACCTCCCCTTGATTTTTCTACTTCCCCAAATCAACAAAACACCACAAATCTCACAAATAATATTCTCAAACAAACACTCAATACCTAACTAGAACATAGAGTCTCTTAACCACCCAATCCACAATAATACATTGCAAAAACACCAAAATATCTAGAGATTAAGAGAGAGAAATATTTACCCACAATGAAAAATGATGAAAGATATTCTAAATTCCTCAAGCTTTCAATCGATTGCACCAATCTCCCCCAAAATTTGAATTTAGGGTTTATGAATAGCAAGAATAAGGGTTAAAGGTGATTTAAGCTAAAGTAATGGTGGAAAAGTGATCGAATAAAGGTTATAGGAGGATTATTAGGGGTTTTATGGAGAGAATTGAAGGGTTGGTTTGAAAAATGGTGTATTGTAGGTAGGAAGTTCGAAATGTGTAGAGAGAAAATGAAGAAGTGAAGGGAAAACACTAGAAAAAATAGGAGTTATATCAATTTTGTGAAGAAGTGTCGCGACACATAAGGTGTAGCGCCACGACCCGTGTCAAATTCTAGGGATGCGTGCCGCGACACCTGAGCACTCACGAAATTCCTCATGTCTCTGTCTATGCACGCGCCGCGGCTCAAATAGGTTCATGCAAAAAACTTCATTTTGTTAATAGTTTTATAGTTTTCACGAATTCCACGATTCATATTTACAATCTAAAGTCTAAAGGTCCAAAATTCTAAACAAAAACTAAATCAAAATAAGAATTTAACACCAGACAAAAAAAAAAAATACTTGTCCAATTAAAATACTAAAAAGAACTTGGGATGCCTCCCAAATAGCGCTGTCGTTAACGTCATTTAGCCTGACACTTGCTTCTTCTTCACAAAGGTTGTAGCTGGATGATGGTCTTGACTGAATGAATAGGACCACCCAAATATGGCTTTACTCTCTGCCCATTCACCTTAAACGTCTCTTGATCCTTTCCTTGCAACTCCACTGCCCCATAAGGAAATACTTAAACCACAGTAAACGGCCCTGACCATCTTGACTTCAATTTTCCTTAGAAAAAATTCAACCTAGAATTGAACAATAACACCTGCTGCCTAGGTTGAAACTCCTTTCGAACAAGATTTTTATCATGCCAAGCTTTAGCACGCTCTTTATAAATCTTAGCGTTCTCATAGGCCTCATTATCAAATTTGTCCATCTCATTCAGCTCCAAAGACCTATGATATCTTGCTGCTATTGCATCCATATTCAACTCCCTCATTGCCCATTAAGCTTTATGTTGCATATCCACCGACAAATGACATGCTTTACCAAAAACTAATTGGTAGGGTGACATGCCAATAGGAGTCTTGTATGCAGTCTTGTATGCCCATAATGCATCATCTAGCTTCTTAGACCAATCTTTTCTTGATCTATTGACTGTGTTCGCAAGGATACTTTTGACCTCTCTATTTGACAATTCTGCTTGACCATTAGTTTGAGGATGGTGAGAGCAGTTCTATGTTGAAAACCATAACGAGCAAGCAAGGCATCCATCATATTGTTACAAAAATGGCCACCTTTGTCACTTATTAAATCCCTAGGTGTGCCAAAACGATTGAATATGTGCTTATTCAAGAATATGAGTACCACCTTACTATCATTTGTAGGTGTTTTTTTTGCCTCCACCCATTTAGATACATAATCCACTGCTAGCAGGATGTACTTGTTATTGTAAGATGGTGGAAAGGGACCCATAAAATCTGTAATGCCCCGAATCCCTAATGTGGTTTAATGGCTGGATTAGTAGGCCGGGAGGGCCATAACTGTTTAATTATGCTATTAAATGAATATATGCATGTTTATGTGAATTATATTATAATATGATGTTATATGCATGCATGTGGGTCCACATTTGAATATTATGATGTTTTGATAATTTGGCCCATTGAGGGTAAATTTGTGTATTTGGGTGCATATTGTGATTTGTGAACGAGATTCAATTGTTATGGAGATATATTCGAGTTGTTCATCATGAGACGGTCCTATATAATAGATTAGCGGTTATGTCATAATGGGGTCAATTATTGGGTAGTAAGAATGTTTATTTGATGATAAATTGGGAGTTATTGATATTAGGATGAAATTCTGGAAGTTTTGACTATAAAGTCCTCGGGGGTGTTTTTGGGACCCCGAACACTAGGTTTTATTTGAGGTTACTTAAGCTTGAAGTAGCTTGTCAAATAGAACGTATGTTAGAAAGCCTTTCGTTCTTCCCCATTAGCTCATTTTCACCGTTCGAAGTGTTTTCGAAGATATCTTGAGTTCTAGGAGTCGAAATCAAGTGAGGATCGAGGCATAGCGATCCTAGGAAAGATTAGAAGCTTCTTGACTGAAGGATTTAATGAGAAACAACCTAATCGAAGGTAATCCAAGTTTATAGTTGTGAGTTTTTAGAGTTTCTAAGCTTTGAATTGGACTTTGTGAATTGTTGAGTTTTTGCTTTGATTAAACCTTGGGTTTTGATGGTTTTGGAGCATTGGGAAGCTTGGGAACTTTGATTTGATGATTTGGTAATGTTTAGGCATGATTTTGGAAGCTTTGGGATGTTGGAGAACGAGTTTGGGCGTGTTCTGGGTTGGGCGCCGTGGCCCTGTTCTTGGAGAGCCGCGACCCTAGCTCGAAGAAGTAGGTGGGGGGAAATTGCCTTTGCTGGGTGCCACTGCCCTTGATGTTGGGCACCGTGGCCCTTGCTTCAGTGGTAGCTGGGGGTCGCGGCCCAAGGTGCCAGGGCCGCAGCCCTTGAGCAGGGTTGAGCCCGTTTGAGTGTTTTGACCCCGGGAACATAGTTTTAGGCCTCGGGATTGTTCCTACTACTTGGATTAGTTTGGATTGATGTCCCAGAGGCTAGATATTGGTTTGAAAACCTATGTTAGTCATTTTTATTGATGGTATCCTATAGTTGGTTATGACTAGGTAACCGCTAAAGGACTAAAGGTTGATCGTTCTCAAGGGTCGTTCTTTTAATCATTCTAGCTCGAATCTGAGGTAAGAAAACTGCACCCCATATGTGACATGCATGATTATTCTTGAGGCATGTTGATTGTGTAAATGTGGACATGGATTGATTATTGAATGCTTAGCAAATCTTGCTCTCTTGTGCATGGTACTGACTCATTAGTCAGAATTGGCAAAGGTGTCAGTATCAACTGTGAAGCTGTGACTCATTAGTCAGGTTCGGCAGTGGTAATGGGCATTGGTCACATAGTGCTGACTCATAAGTCAGGATGGCCTTAGCGTGTTCAACGTAAGCCAACAAAGATTAGATCTAATCGATATTTGCATTGGATGACTCAAAGAGCATTAATGCCAGACCGACCTCAAGTTCGATGAATATTATAAGCGCTTGTGTGACTTACCTATTAGTCACTCATCTGTTAAGTTAGAGACTTACCTATCAGTCTCTCGCCTGTTTAAGGCTAGTGGCTTACCTAGTAGCCACTCTTCTGTTTAAATTAGTGACTTGCTTGTCAGTTACCCAGTATGGTTTTTCTAGAACCTCAAGTGATATTCACTCATCTGTTTAAGAGCTTATTTGATAATGTTTATATGCAATACTGTGTTTTCTTTCTGGGCTTTGGCTCATGGGTGCTATGTGGTGCAGGTAAAGGGAAAGAAAAGCTCACCCAGCCTTGAGTGGAGAGCTTAGGTGGTGATGTGTACATATACGGTCGCTTGACCATCACGGCCAAGGAGTTCTCAGAGGAACTAGGGGGTTTACCCTATTTTTACCGCTTAGGTTGGTGGGTTTGTAATTTTGAAACAGTAATGACCTTTTTGAGTTGTAAATAACTTGTAAATGTTCTTGTGGGCCCATGAATAGTTTTATGTATTAAATAAAATATATCCTTTCCTTTTTATTGATTTTCCACCTTAGCCTGTTAATAACACTTAGAACACGTTTTTAACCAAAGGACCCGGGTAATGGGTCAAATTCCCGGTTCACCGTAACGGCTTTGGGGTAACCAGGGCATTACAACTTGGTATCAGACTGTGCCAAGGTTAAGGTTCCTGTAGACTGGCTGGGCATGTACACACATCACTGAAGTCAAGCTCGACTCATGGTTTGGTAACTATTTATGTAGTTATATGTATAACTGCTTAAATATAGTACATATGCTTTACCTGTATTCATGAGACACCATGTTAGACCTGTGCCCTGAACTATTATATCCTCAGCAACTGTGTGCTAATTAGTACTGAAATTGCTGGAACATACTCATTAGTATTGTTGGTTATGAACTATTATGTGATACATGCTGAGTGCTAAATGCTATAAACATGTATCTGCCTGAATAATTGTATGATTGTGGAATATGATATTTGTCTGCTTGTTCTTGGACCGTGGGGCGGCAAGAGGTTTAGTTATTACTACCTGACTGGCCGTATTGATCAATGTTTGAGCAAGGTATAACAGATAAGAATGAATCCAGGGCAGACCGATACTTCAACTGGCCAAAGTGATCAGGGCCAGAATAATAATAACAGTGAGGGTCAAGAGAATGACCAGTCACAGATTCCATAGCCAGCTCCTGCAAACTGGTAGCAGTTGTTTAATGATTTCCAGGCAATAGTGTTGAAGCAGGGAGATGAGTTTCATCTCCTGAGACAACATCAAGTGCCTGCAGTGGCTAGTGTATTAGAGGCACCTCCTGTGTCGATGCCAGCAGCAGAGCAGCTGTCTGAGGTAGGAAATAAATGGGAACCTCTTTATGAAAGGTTCAGGAAGCAACAACCTCCAGTTTTTGAGGGCAGTGCAGATCCTGCCAAAGTGGAGTAATGGATGAGTATGATTACCACTATCCTTGATTTCATGAGGGTAACTGGTAATGAGAGGGTGGCCTGTGCCACCTATATGTTTCGGGAGGATGGCCGGATTTGGTGGGAAGTGATTACCCAGACCAAGAATGTAAATGCCCTGACTTGGGAAGAGTTTCAAACTCTGTTCAACGAGAAATATTACAATGATGCTATCAGGGCAGCTAAAGCTGAGGAATTCATTAGGCTACTTCAGGGAAGTTTATCAGTCACTGAGTATGCCTTAAAATTTGATCGTTTGGTAAAGTTTGCCATGGAGCTAGTGCGCACTGATGGGACCAGAAGAGAGAGATTCCTTCAGGGGCTACAGCCCAGATTAGCCCGTGATGTACGTATCACCACTTTGGCTGGGGTTACTACCTATGCATAGGTGGTTGAGAAGGCACCCACAACTGAGAGGGCAGAGAACAAGATATGGCGTGACAGTGCAGCCAGAAAGGATTTCAGGAGGACAGGTCCTCCAATTGTGGGTTCTGGTAGGGGTATAGGCCACAGTGATCAGAAGAGGAAGGTTCCTGACACCTTCCCAGTTCCAGGTCCTGACAGGCGGCCTCGTGGTATTACGATGGGTCCGGGACAACGTGGCAGCTGATGCTTTAAGCCGTAAGGGTCCGAGACAGATTTATGGTATGAGGCTGATAGGCAGAGATTTAGCAGATGATATGACCAGAGCTGGTATAGAGTTGCTGGTGGGCCAGTTGGCTAATATTACGCTACAGTCTACGCTGCTGGAGAGGATCAAGGAGGGTCAGCTGAGTGATCCACAGCTGATCAAGATTAGAGGGGATGTTTTGGCTGGAGCATCCAGAGATTATACAGTGTCTGAGTTAGGCTTGTTGAGATACAAGGGGAGGATATGTGTTCCGCTAGACACTGCGTTGAGGCGAGAGATTCTGGATGAATCTCATACTACACCTTACTCTTTGCATCTAGACACCACAAAGATGTATCAGGATGTGAGATCGTTGTATTGGAGGCCAGGGATGAAGATAGATGTAGTTGAGTATGTGGCTAAGTGCTTGACATGTCAGCAGGTCAAGGTTGAGCATCAGAGGCTGGCAGGGTTATTGCAGCCTCTGGATATCCCAAATTGGAAATGGGAAGACATCACAATGGACTTTGTGGTGGGCTTACCCAGGACTGTTGGTCAGCATGATTCTATTTGGGTGATAGTGGATCGCTACACCAAGTCAGCTCACTTTCTGCCAGTGAGGACTACCTATACAGTTGATCAGTATGCAGATCTCTATGTGAGAGAGATCGTGCACCTCCATGGTGCGCCTAGGTCGATCGTGTCAGATCGGGACCCTACTTTTACTTCCAAGTTCTGGGGAAGTTTTGCAGAAGGCCATGGGGACACAATTGAAGTTCAGTACTGCTTATCATCCTCAGACAGATAGGCAATCTAAGAGGACGATCCAGATTTTGGAAGACATGCTGCAGGCATGTGTGCTGGACTTTGGTGGATCTTGGAGTAAGTATCTACCTTTGATAGAGTTCTCCTACAACAACAGTTATCAATCTACCACTGGAGTTGCACCTTATGAGATGCTGTATGGTAGGAAATGCAGATCTCCCATTCATTGGGATGAGATAGGTGAAAGGAGATACTTAGGTCCTGAGGCAGTTCAGAGGACCAGTGAGGCCATTGAGAAGATTAGAGCTTGGATGCTCACTTCTCATAGTAGGTAGAAAATTTATGCAGATCCCAAGCATAGGAACGTGGAGTTCCAAGTGGGAGACTATGTCTTCCTTAGAGTCTCGCCATGGAAAGGGGTGAGAAGATTTAGGAAGAAGGGCAAGTTGAGTCCCATATTTGTAGGTCCATTTGAGATCTTGGAGAGGGTTGGTCAAGTGGCTTACAGATTGGCTTTGCCTCTGGCGTTGTCGGCCGTGCATAATGTATTTCATGTTTCAGCTCTTTGGAGGTATGTATCTGATGTAAGCCATATCTTGATTTATGAAGATCTGGAGCTTGAGCCAGATCTCTCCTTTGAGGAGCAGCCAGTTCAGATACTTGACAGAAAAGATAAGGTCCTCAAAAATAAGACAATACCTTTGGTTAAGGTGTTGTGGAGGAACAACAAGGTCGAGGAAGCGACCTGGGAGCTGGAGTCAGATATGCAGAGTCAGTATCCCGAGCTGTTCAGGTAAATTTCGAGGACAAAATTTCTGTAAGGAGGGGATAGTTGTAATGCCCCGAATTCTCCGATGTGTTTAATGGCGGGATTAGTAGGCCGGGAGGGCCATACTTGCTTAACTATGCCATTAGTTGATAAATGCATGTATATGTGAATTACATTATAATATGATGTTAAATGCATGCATGTGAGTCCACATTCTAATTACAGGGGTGTGATGGTAATTTGGCCCGCTGAGGGTATAATTGTATATTTGTATGCATGTCGGTGATATGCTGTTGAGACCACATTATAATGTGGGTTTGATCGAGCTATTCGGCATGAGACGATCTTGGATTATTGATTAGTGGTCTAGTCATAACAGGTTTAAGTTTGGGGTTCGGAATGAGTCTCGGGGTGATTTTAATGATTAGAGCGTTACCGGGAATTAAAGGGTAACATGATATAAGTTATTGGTGTTTGAGATTATCGAGAATAGCAAGAATTAGAGAGCATTAATTATGATTAACGAGATAGGTGTAAAATACCAATTTTGCCCTTGGGAGCCTTTAGAAACCTTTATTAGACCTAGGGGTATTTTGGTCTTTTTACCCCTAGGATAGATATAAGCCATTTTAGGCTGTGAAAGAAGAGGAAAAACAGAGTAGCTTGAAGAGCCTTCCCGTATCTTCTTTCTCCTTCACTTTCTTTGTGATTTTTGAACCATTCTTGAGGATTCAAGCTTGGGAAGTAAGCCTTGGGAGTTTGGGAGTGTGTTTCTCCATTGAAGAGCATCATAAGCTGAGCTTTGGGTAAGTTTCTAACCATTGAATTCTCTGGTTGGCCTTGTTTTAGTTCTGTTTTGCAGCTGTGATTTCTAGGTTGAGATCTTGGTTTCGTTGGGAGTTTTGGCTAGGGTTCTTATGGTTGTGATGCTTGGGATATGTTGGGATGGTTTTTGGGTTCAGTTGGCACCAAAAATGGGATTTGGAAGCATTGGAATCAGGTTAGAATCGAAGGAGATGAAGAAGGAGGTTTCAGGGGGTTTCTGGTCTGGAGGTAGTGCTATAGCGCCCGCCCTAGGGCGCTACAGTTCTACACAGGGGTCTTTTGGGCGTGCTGGGGGTTCTGAGAATAGCACTGGGGCGCTAGGGATCATCGCTGTAGTGCTACTCTGTTCATTCAAAGTCCCGTTTTGGGTGTTTTTAAGGGTTTTTGACTTGGGGTTCCAATCCTTAAGGCCCGGGATTGAATCTACTCACTGTGTGGGCATGCTTCGAGGTCCCGAGAGTGGTGCTTAGGTTAAGACCCTATCTATGTTGATTTTCATTAATGGAGGTTATAATTGGTTGTGATTAGGTAACCGCTAAGGAACCAAAAGATGGATCGTTCTCAGGGGTCGTCCTTATTATATTTCTCGCTCGAACCTGAGGTAAGAAAACTGCACCCCGTATATATGACATGTATGATAGTTGTTGAGGCATGCTGGTTGAAAAATGTGGACATGGATTGCATATTAAATGCTAGTGAATATTGTTTACTTGTATATGGCACTGACTAGTCTGGGGCACTGACCTAAGAGTCAGAACCGGCATAAGCGTCCTGAACGCAGGGCTGAATGAAGGTTAGATCTAATTGATATCATCATTGAATGGCTCTAAGGCATTAATGCTGGACTGACCCTAAGGTTGATGAAACCTATAAGTGCTTGGCTAGTCTAAGACTAGTTACTCAAAGCCAGGGCCTAAGGCCTAGGTGGCCGTTTGTCACATGGCTAGGGAACGATGTTCCAGGGTTATGACTCTATGGTCATGAGGAAGGTTATGTTGGTGACTAATCACCATGCACCTATCCTGTTTAAGCTAGTGAAATGCTCACTTATCTGTTAAGCCCTGGTGACCCTATCGTCACACAGCTAAAGGGAACTGTCCCCTTTTTAGTGACTTTTGCGACTGTCACCTATCTGTTTTGGACTGAAAGTTTTGAATGATTATTATGATCATTGTTGATATTATGCCATGCTATATTGTGTTTTCTTGCTGGGCCTTGGCTCATGGGTGCTATGTGGTGCAGGTAAAGGGAAAGAAAAGCTCACCCAGCCTTGAGTGGAGAGCTTAGGTGGTGATGTGTACATATGCGGCCGCTTGACCACCACGACCAAGGAGTTCTCAGAGGAACTAGGGGGTTTACCCTATTTTTGCCGCTTAGGTCGGCGGGGTTGTAAATTTGAAACAATAGTGACCTTTTTGTACTATATACAACTTGTAAATGTTTTGATAAGCTCATGAGAAGTTTATATACTTAATGAAATATATCATTTCCTTTTTATTGGTTTTCCACCTTAGCCTGTTAATAACACTTAGAGCATGTTTTTAACCAAAGGACTCGGGTAGCAGGTCAAATTTCCGGTTCACCGATCACCGTAACTATCCTGGGGTAACCAGGGCGTTACAGCTTAGGTCGGCGAGTTTGTAATTTTGAAATAGTAATGACCTTTTTGAGTTGTAAATAACTTGTAAATGTTCTTGTTGGCCCATGAACAGTTTTATCTATTAAATAAAACATATCCTTTCCTTTTTATTGATTTTCCACCTTAGCCTGTTAATAACACTTAGAACACGTTTTTAACGAAAGGACCCGGGTAGCGGGTCAAATTTCCGGTTCACCGTTCACCGTAATGGTTCTGGGGTAACCAGGGCGTTACAAAATCTATACCCCATACATAAAATAATTTCACCTCAAGACTCCCAAGTAAGGGCATTTCATCTCTCCGTGAAATACTGCCAACTCGTTGACATCGACCACAAGCTTTTACAAATGTATTCTCATCTTTCCACAACGCAGGCCAATAAAAACCACACTGTAATACCTATGCAACTATCCTTGTTGCTCTGAAATGATCACCACAATGAAAAGTATGACAATGATTCAAAATCGACACCATCTCATCTTCAGGCACACATTGACGAATAATCTGATCTGCGCAATGCTTGTATAAGATGGGATCCTCCCAATAATAATGCTTTACCTCCGAATAAAACTTTTTTAGTTGTTGTCTAGACATCTCTAGAGGCACTATATTGGCAGACAAGAAGTTAACATAGTCAGCGAACCACGGTACCTCCTTATTTTCCTGTACTTTAAATTACTGCTCATCTAGAAAAGCATCATTAATCTACACCTCTTTCTTACTTTGACTCTCTTCTAATTCTAATCTAGACAAATGATCAACCACCAAAATTTTAGTTCCTTTCTTATCCTTAATCTCCATGTCAAATTCTTGTAGCAATAGAACCCAATGAATGAGACGAGGCTTTGCATCTTTCTTGGTCATAAGGTATTTAATGGCGGAATGATCAGTGTATACTATTACGTTATTCCCAATGAGATATGGCCTAAACTTATCAAATGCGAACACTATGGCCAAGAGCTCCTTTTATGTAGTAACGTAATTAACTTGAGCATCATTCAAAGTACGACTTGCATAATAGATTGTTCTAAACACCTTGTCAACTCGTTGCCCCAACACTGCTCCTATTGCATAGTCACTTGCATCACACATTAACTCAAATGGAAATTCTCAATTTGGTGCAACGACTATCGGTGCTGAAGTTACTTTCTCCTTAAGTACCTTGAAAGCATGGTGACATTTCTCATCAAATTCAAAAGGTACTCCATTCATTAACAATGTAGATAGGGGTTTCGAAATCTTAGAAAAATCTTTAATGATTCATCTATAAAACCCCGCATGACCAAGAAAACTTCTTACTCCTTTAACTGAGACTAGAAGTGGTAAATTCTCTATTGTTGATATCTTAGCCTAATCTACCTCAATTCCCCTACTTGAGATCTTATGCCCTAAAAAGATTCCTTCATTTACCTTAAAGTGGATCTTCTCCCAATTCAAGACTAAGTGCGATTCCTCACATCTCTTCAAAACTAGCTCCAAATTAGCCAAACCGTTATCAAAAGAAGAACCATAAACAGAAAAATCATCCATAAAGATCTCAATACCCTTTTCTACCATGTCCCAAAATATAGCCATCATACATCTCTGGAACATTGCAGGTGCATTACAATTTCCAAATGGCATTCTTCTAAACGCAAATGTACCATACGAGCATGCAAATGTGGTTTTCTCTTGATCCTTAGCTGCAATGGAAATTTGATGGTATCCTGAATACCCATCCAAGAAACAATTATAATTATGGCCCGCCAACCTATCCAACATTTGATCAATGAAAGGCAAGGGAAAATGATCTTTTCTAGTGGCCTTATTCAATTTACTGTAATCTATACATATCCTCCAACCCGTCACAGTACGAGTCACAATCAATTCGTTATTCTCATTTCTTAACCACCATCATTTCTCCATTTTTTGGAACTACTTGCACTGGACTCACCCATGCACTATCTGAAATTGGGTAAATTACTCCAACATCTAACCACTTAAGAACTTTTTTTACCACTTCTTCATTGTTGGATTTAATCTTCTCTGCGCATCAATTGTTGGTTTAGCATCATCTTCCATCAAAATTCTATGCATCACAGTTGATGGATTATTCTCCTTATGTCAGTTAGTTTCCATCCAATAGCAGTCTTATGAACTCTTAATACTCTTAATAACTTTTCTACCTCTACCTCAGTAAGAGATGCAGATACTATAGTTGGAAGAGTTTCCTTTGCTCCAAGATTGCATAGCATAAATGCTCTGGAAAAGCCTTTAATTCTAGAACATGAGGGTTCTCAATGGACGGTAGTGGTCTTTCAGACCCTTGACCAAGTTCTTCAACCCTCTTTTCTCTCAACGGTCCATACGATTGTATTCAATTCAAATAACTCACTGCCTCCTCACAATCCTCTTCATCTACGTCATTGACTGTAAGACTTAGCTCAAGCGGATCTTCTACTATCTTTTAACTTGCTAATGCTCCATCTATCACATCCACAAAATAGCAACTATCACTCGGCCTAGGATAGGTCATGGCCTTGAATACATTGAATATTACTTCATCACCTTGCACTCTCAACTGTAATTCTCCTTTTTGCACATTTATTAAAGCTTGCCCAATTGTTAAAAACAGTCTCCCCAAAATAATTGGGACATTCTCATCCTCCTCCATATCATGAACAATAAAATCTGCCAGAAAAATAAACTTATCTACTTTTACCATCACATCTTCTATAATACCTCTTGGGTGTTTGACTAATCTATTTGCTAGCTGTAATGTGACGGTCATGGGCCTCGCTTCTCCCAATCCAAGTCAGTGAAATACTGACAATGACATTAAATTTATCCTTGCCTTAAATCACACAATGCATGCTTGCATTCAAACTCCCCAATGGTGCATGGTATAGTAAAACTACCAGGATCTCTTAACTTTTGTGGGAGATTTCTTCGCAAAATAGCACTACACTCTTCAGTCAATGCTACAGTTTCATAATCTCCCATCTTCCTCTTGTTAGATAGAATCTCCTTCATAAAATTTACATATCTAGGCATCTGTTCTAGTGCTTCAGCAAAATGTATGTTAATGTGTAGCTTCTTGAACACCTCTAAAAACTTCGCAAGTTGTTTATCTAAATTCTGCTTACGGAGTCTCTGTGGATACAAAATCTTTATATGATGCTCAATCTCACTGGTGGAAGCACTTCTTTCTCTGCTAAGCCTTTAGTAACCTTCTCTTCACTAGAATTATTCTTTGCTATGCCTTGGTCCTTTTTCTCCTGACTTTTCTCCTCCGACTGAGTTCTCTTGGGATCTTCGTATTGTGTTCCATTTCTCAAGGTGATGGCTTGACACTGTTCTTTAGGATTCACCTCAGTAGTGCTAGGCATATTTCCTTGACCTCTGTTCATCATCAGATTGGCCAACAACCTTATTTGCATCTCCAAACTCCTTATAGATGCCCTTGTCTCTTTCATGAATTGGTTCAATGCATCAGGTTTTTTCATGGGCTTTGGCTATTGTGGAGGTCTATTTTGTGGTTGATAAAATCTCGGTGGAGGTTGTTGATAAGATTGTTGAGTGGGTTGATTATTTGTCCAAGAAAAATTTGGGTGGTTTTTCCAACCTTGGTTGTTTGACATGGAAAAAGGGTTATTGTTTTGTCTTTGTTAATTTCCTATAGCTTGCACTTCTTCCATGGGCATGTTATTCGTATCTAAGATAGGGCATTGATTCATTGGATGACCGCTACCACCTACCTTGCATAAATTATTTACTTACATGGCTTGGGATGGAAGATTGGTCTATTGTAATTTTTTTGTTACAACTGCCACTTGTTTTGTAAGTGTGGAAATAACATCTAGTTCAATCATGCCAGCCACCTTCTTTGGCTGTCCCCTTTCAATTGGCCATTGGTAGTTATTCATATCCATCTCCTCTAGCAATTCATATGCTTCATTAGCTCTTTTGCTCATGAACACACCTCCTGCTGCAACATCTATTATGGTATGAGTAGTACCATTTAATCCATTTTAAAAGTTATGGACTAGCATCCACTTATCTATACCATGATGTGGGAACTTCCTTAACAACTCTTTAAATCTTTCCCATGCATCATACAATGATTCCCCTTCCATCTGGTAAAAATTGTTAATTTCCCCTCTCAACTTTGCAGCTTTTGCTGGAGGGAAAAACTTTGCAAAGAACTTGGGCTAACTCATCCCATGTTGTGATAGAATTAGCTTGCAGCAAAATTAGCCAACTCTTCTCTTGGTATCGTAGAGAAAATGGGAATAATCTAAGTCTAATTGAATCATCACTCACCCCATTCATTTTAAATGTTGCCATAGCTCTAGGAAATTGGCTATGTGCAATTTAGGATCTTTTGTAGGCAACCCCCAAACTGAGCAGTAGGTTGCACCATCTATAATATTGTTGGCTTGATCTCAAAGTTATTTGCAGCAATAGTGAGGTGTTTGATGCATGAATGCACTCCTTTGACAGTAGGAAGTACATAGTCTTTAAGCGTCCTTGGTCCTCATTCCACTGAGACCTCTGCAATATTTGAGATATTATTAACATTAGCAACATTGTTTGCTGCATTTCCTTGATTCTCAGCCATGATAAAATCCATCCTTCTCTTTATCTTTCGGTTTTGTTTGCATGCTCTCTAAATTTCAAGATCTATTGGTATGAGTTCCTTTTGTCTACTTCATTGCATATACCAATAATTCGTGAAAACACAATACAACCACAACCCGAATGAATACTAGAAATAAAAACCAATTTAGAATACAAATCAACTATATTGATATTAGTAATATAGTCCCCGACAACGACGCCAAAAACTTGTTGTGAGAATTTTGAACTACGTATGTGCACACAATCGTAACAAGTAATAAAAAAGTAAGTAAAGTATCATTTCCACGAGGACTGTTACTAATTACTAAAACTTTATCTTTGATTCTAATTGATTTACAATTAATAAATTCTGAATTTATAAAACTAAAACAATAAAATAGAACAATGGAGGACTCAAAACTAAATATTAATTCAATGGATTAAGAATTAGGGTTATTAACTTCATCAATTATCTTTCTCTAATGCGAATTTAAGAATTCCTATCTCTATTGTGATAGCGGATTACAATCATAAATTATATTCTTACTAGAACTTATAATTCTCTACAATAAGCAATCTCTTACATCTCTTTGGTAAACTAACATATTTCAGACATTAACCACGTAATCCCTAAGCTACACAGATCATACAGGTACTCTCATCCAATATAAATCTACGATTATTTGACTATAGCTTATTTATCCTTCACTTCTCAGATCTTAGGTTAAAATCATATAAATCATGCAATTATTGGCCAATTAATCACAAGCATTAAACACAAGACAAATAATTCACAATATTGATAGAAAAATCATAAAAACTTCATTTTATAATCATAAGGTTTTAAGAAAATCCATTAACACTCTAAATAAGAAATTAGTTCATGCTAGACATAGTACAATCCATTAAAATAAATATCAACATCACTACACGAGAAAGTAAAAGTAAACAATGAAATAGAATGATAGACTAGTTGATCTCCAAGCCTTTGCCTCCTCAGTGTGTTCTTTGAGTCTCCTCCTTAGGTTTTTTTTCCCCCAGAAATCATCATAATGATGATTAAATAGTAATCTGTGCTTTGAACGTGAAATTTTACTTTTGCCCTTGCGTAAAATGCCATGTTCTGCAATGTGATTACTCAGGCGCCGCGACTCTATAATGAAGTGTCGCGGCCCGTGTCACTGAAAGAGCGATACTTTTAGGAAGAGATTTCTAAGAGATCACATTTGTTTGATTGTCAGACTCTTTCTCAGAAAAAGAAAGCAATAGATTTTTCTAAACCTGAAAATCTATTCACAACATCCTCTCTCTTATCAAACCTCTCTACATCTTATGTGTTGAGTACATCTAGAGAGTTCTAAATCAACCTTTTGAATCCTACGTGCCCACACATGTCCTTGTATGTTTGATGATTGGTCTGGAAGATCAAGGTGTAAGCTTTCAGAATAAGGATAGGAAACTTGTTGATTTATACAAAAAGATTCGTGGATTCTTGATAGATACAAGAGTTAATCTCTAATATATTTGTGTTTGATTAATATATCTATGTATGTATGATCCTAGCTGATATTAATATATATATTTTTTAAAAAGATCAATTCTGTCGCACATCCTATTTTATAATATTTAATACCAACAATTGGTACCGGAGCAGTCTACATATATTGTAATGACCCAACTATTTCTAAGACCTTCGACCATTAAAACTACTAGACATAGCTACTATTTCGATACAAACATAAGAAATAACATGCCTTTATTGAAAACACAAAATATAAGAAATAGCATGTCTTTATTAAAAATGTTAAATAAAATGTGATATGGTATGGGATCCCATTGTTTACAAAACATAAAACATAGCTTTAAAAACAAGTTAAAAAAAAGTTGAATGCGGAATTACAAAGAGACATATTTCAAAAGACTAAAATAAATGTCATCCTCGATCAACACGCAGCCCATCCGTTCCCTTCATCCTCAACACACATGCCATGCTACCAAGAATCCTTCCGCCGCCATAATTATTTTCTTGCATCACACTAAAATAAAGAAATGAGCCTAATGTCCAGCAAGGAAAATCTACTAAAAACAAAACATACATCGTAAACATAAGCATAAGACTACATCAAATACTATAAAAGAACATAAGACTATCTAAAACATATATCATATATCATAAGCATACACTATAAAACATATGGCTACAAAAACATCTATTATAATGGCCATCATACATCTTGGGGCTTGCTAGCTAGGCAATCATATGCCCATAATTCTACAGTGCTAGTTATCTAAACAAGTATCTAAACAAGTCATATAAATTTATGGGGCTTGTTATCTAAACAAATCATATGCCCAAGGAATATAATATTGGGACTTGTTATCTAAACAAGTTATTTGTTATCTAAACAAATTATATGCTTGTTATCTAAACAAAACATATACCCAAGAACTAAAACATATCATACATATACATATCATAGCATAAACATATAACATAACATAACATAACATAACATATAAGCACGTAAAATCTATCCTATTTTCCTTACCAACACCGGGATATGAGAACAAGGATGGGATTTGGAACACTCCTAAAACCAACAATACAAATGGTTAGTATTTCTAAAGAATAAAGAATGAATGTGGAAACTAAACCATCAAGAAGAAACTTACCAAGAAAGAACTTAAGTTTCAAGAACCTAATCAAGAACCAATAACGAAAGTTAGGATCTGAATAAAAGGAACTGAAGAAAACTAAAGAGTTTTAAAGAATTGGACTTAAAGAATAGGAGTACCTTAGTTCACCTTATGGATTGGTCTAACTCCAATACTGAAATACAATAAACCTCACTTCCCAAGTATTTTATAAAGCTTAAGAATGGCAAAGCTTTTTCCCAACCCAAGTGTTTATCACTCTATGGTAGTACTAGCACCTTGGAGTCTCATCACAGCTGAAGAGTGAGGAGAAGGGCTGGGTTCTAAGTCCTATTTATAAAGTTCTAGGAATAAAAATCTTCTTTTTGGCTTTGAATAAAAATAATGAATTTAATTGAAAATATTTGAATATTCATCAGTCAAAGGCTTTGGACTCGGTCAAATCGTTCAGAGGTAGGTCTAAGGAGTCAAAGCTTGTTTTAAAAATAAAAAAAAAATAGAATCCTAACTTCTAACTTCCTAAATCTCGTAACTCTAAACTCACCTGTAGTAAAATCAACATAACTGGAGCTATAGGACTCCGATGTAGACCATCTTTATAACTTTAGAAAGATAATTCAATTATCTAAAACTTTCTAGAAATACTACTTTTCAAAATTAATAATATAACTAGGTCAAAAATAGGTCAGAAGTTACAGTACTCTAAAGTTACGGGAAAATCTATTTAATTATCTAAATAACAACCTAATCCACAAATTTCTTAACTAACCATAAAATAACAAACTCTAATTCCCTAATAATCATGCTTATGACAAGTGTCATATTATTATTGGCTCTATCTAAACCTTAGGTTATAATAAATAATACACCTAGGATCAGCAATATTAATCAAACCTTATGTTATAATTAATATTCTTAAACTATAGGTTAAACTTATAAAATTCATAACTATTGCTATGAGTTTCCAACTAAGTCTTGACTTGAACCAAAATCCACGGAATCTAACATACTACAAACTACTACTATCTAGCTAGTTAAGTAAATATTCTGGGACTCTACATATATATATATATTAAATGATGTGTGAGATTCTTGCATTTGTTATATGTCTATTGATATATATATATATTAAATAGATGGATGTGTTTTTTGAATGTATAGTTGAATGATGGATCATTAATTATATGGTGCTATTGGGTTAGGTATTTGAATTTCTAGATCTTGTGTAAGCCATAAAGTGCATATGAATTTTGTAAATTTTATTTTTGAAGTTAAGATCTGAAAATTCTGTACACAAGAAAATGGAGGACCCGAGCCACCAGGCACCAAGCTTATGGCCCAAGCCCTAGTTGCATGCACCAGGCATGTCTGTGCTCCTTACGGCTCCTGTGCACCCACGCCAGATGCCCTGCGCACCACCACCCAGGCCCATGCCAGCGCCCAGCTTCCTCAGCCCCCTATGCACCACATGCGCGCTGAGCCCCGGGCGCACCCGCACCTACCTACGTGCCCAGCCCCTCACCTACCCGCACGCGCCCATGGTCCCGAGCCATGCCCCTGCGGCTAAGGCATGCTGATCCCTAGTGGCTCTCCTAGCCGTCGGCCCTAGTGATCTAAGGCACCAATCTTGGTGCACAAGCTATATCTTCTTTTTGTGCTATTAATCTTTTATTTAATTAATTTTTTAATTTTTTGAATTTACAAGATTAATTATCTCATTTTATTTTTGTTAGAAAAATCAAATAACTTTTAGTTGGTTAATATCTTATCTTAAATTTAAATAATTATTAGAATTTGATTATTTAATTATTTAAATTCAACTGAATTAAAAATATGACAAAATTATTATTTAATTAAAAGTTAGTTTTAATTAAATAAATTAGTTAGAAAGTTAGTTTCTAATTAATTAGCTGACCTAACAAATTCCTAAGAATTATAAAGAAAACCTAAAAGAAAGGAGAATCATTCTTGGAGTATTGCAAACAACTAAATGCATATTTTATAATTTTATTTCTATTTTTTCAAATGGTTGATCATTTATTGTATTTATTAAATAAATGTTAATTAATGTTTGATTGATAACATGATCGTGCATTAGTCAATTACATGCCAATGATGAAACCCCATACAGTTTTCATTAATCATGCATCTTTTAGAAACATGATTATTTAGGATTGTCCTAATTGTTTATGTGAATTGTTTTGGAGAAATAAATAGCATGTAAACTACTAATTATTAAATTAGTTAAAACTTGGTAAGTCACATCATAATAAAGGCAATAGTTTTTATAGGCCTTTAAGATAATCAACTTTATTTAAAAGTGTTTTAGTAAAGTTAGATGAATGTAATTGGTAATTATTTAGATCACATTAGTTGTAGAAACATGCTCTTTTATAATAAATATACTTTGTAATTAATTACATTCATCGGGTTATTAATAAACTAGTCATTAATTTATTAGTTTAATAAAACACATTTTTTTCTAAAATTGTAAGTGGGAGAAGGTGAACATTTCAATGTGACCTATGATCTCTGTTATTAGTAAAACACAGTGAGATATGAATAGGGCCTCGAGGCGATTTTGTTTCCATCCCCATAAGGAAGGTTTCTACACATATTAATACCAAGGTTGCCTTCTTACGAAGATAGGAAGGAGTGATGTATTTTAAGCTTGACCGACCCTAAGGCGGCACTCTCTAAGTTAAGTCATGAATTTCAAAATAATGTTTTACACTTACAAAGATGCAATTAAGCTTTTATGGTGGATAATTTCATCTTGACCAAACCAGCAGTACTCTTTTTTCAAAAGAGAAAATAATGAGTTATTTTAAGTTTTAAATAATAAAGATAAGATTGTCTTATAAGCTATCTGAATTTAACTTGATCGACCCTAAGGTGACACTTTATTTGTTTGGTAGTTTTATTGTGAAAAAGTAAATGTTAGTTTATTATTTTAATTGTTGCATTCATGCGTCACATTTACTTTCCAAATTATTGATATGCTTCCATATAGTAATATTATTGTATTTTATTTCTTTCAGTAATGTCGAACGATGACTATCCAATAACTGCTTTACTTTCACTTGAAAAAATTAATGGTGATAATTTTATAAGATGGAAATTGAATTTGATGTTCATATTTGAGAACCATAAATTTTCCCTGATTGAGGAATGTCATGAAGAGGCCGCTGCCAATCCCCAAAGAATATTCAGGACAAATATGATGTTTGGATTCAATCCATCAATAAGACTAAGTGTTACATGCTTGTGAGCATGTATGATGTTCTGAGAACAAAACATAAATCTATGGAATCTGCTTTTGAGATAATGGAATCTTTGCAGGCCATGTTTGGGCAGCAATCTGATCAAAGTAAACATGGGGCTACTAGAACTTACATGACTACTTAGATGATGAAATGTGTTTTGTACATGAACATGTCTTGAACATGATTAGCGTGATGCATGAAGTAGAAATACATGGGGCTGTCATTGATGAGCGTATACAAGTAAGCATCATACTTGAATTGCTCACTCCTGCTTTCGCTGCGTTCACAACCAACTATATTATGAATAAGTTGGAGTTCAACATGACCCAACTGTTGAATCAACTCCAGACATTTGAGTCTCTAAACAAAACCATAACCAAAGAGACTGAGGAAAATGTTGTAGAGGAGAAACCTTCAAACTCTGAGGATAAAACCAAGAAGAGGAAGAAGAACAATGACAAGGACAAAGATAAGGGCAAGAATTCCAAGAAAGGCAAGAAGGAACCAAAGGCCAAGGAGAACAAGAATGAAAATAACTCCAAGAAGAAAGAACCAAAGGGAAAGTGTTTCCATTATGGAGTTGAAGGTCACTAGAAGAGAAACTATAAAAAGTATCTCACTGAGCGGAAAAAGAAAGGTAAAATTGATTTTCTTGTACTTGAAGCTTGTTTAGTGGAAGACGATATGTCATCCTGGGTTTTAGATTCAAGAGCCATTAACCATGTTTGTTCTTCTATGTAGATACTTGAGTCATCAAGGGAACTTGCTGATGGCAAGGTGACATGTAAGTTGGAGTGGAGCACTCATTTTAGCTAGAGCAAAGGGAACAGTTTGTTTATATTTTGGGAACAATTATCTTATTTTGAATAATGTTTATTTTATTCCTGAATTTTCTAGAAACTTAGTTTCTTTATATATGTTGCATGAACAATCTTTTTATATTTCTTTTAATAATAATGCAATTGTTATTTTGAAGAATGGTTTCAAAATTTGTCAAGCAGAACATACAAATAGACTGTATATGCTCCAGCCTAATGAATGAACGTTAAATAACTCAGAATTATTTAAAGTAGCAAAACCGCAAGGAAACAAAAGATAAAAGGTTTCAAATGCGAATGACACATATATTTGGCATCTTAAAGTTGATAATATAGGACTAGATATAATAAAATGGTTAACAAAAGATGGACCTTTGAGAGAAGTAAGAGTTTGAACTCTTCCAGTTTGTGAGTCTTGTCTAGAAGGCAAAATGACCAAACACCCTTTTTCAACGAAGGCAATAAAGCTAAAGCACCTTTGGCACTTGTACACAGAGATGTCTATGGTCCAATCAATGTACAAGAAAGATGTGGGTATGAGTACTTCGTCACCTTTATTGATGATTACTCTAGATATGGTCATACTTACTTAATGCTTAGGAAATCTAAAACCTTTGGTAAGTTTCAAGAGTTCAATGTTGAGGCTGAGAAGCAATTAGGTGAGACACTTAAAACACTTCAATCAGATCGAGGTGGTGAATATTTGGATTTAGAATTCAAAAATTTCATGATGTAAGCATGATATTCTATCCCAACTCACAGCACCTGGAACACCACAACAAAATGGTGTTTCAAAAAGAAGAAATAGGACCTTGTTTGACATGGTTAGGTCTACGTTAAGCTACTCTTCACTTCATCTCTCATTTTGAGGATATAAAATTCAAACGGTGACTTACATTTTGATTGTAGCCCCATCTAAGACCATAAGCAAAACACCAATGGAACTGTGGAATGGAAACAAACCTAGTTTGCACCATTTCTGCATTTGGGGTTGTCCTGCTCATGTTCTTAGACCCAAATTAGGGAAACTTGATTCAAGGTCTCAAGTATGCATTTTCGTGGGTTATGCTTCAGAAACAAGAGACGATTACTTCTATAGTCCCAAGGCCAAAAGGTATTCATTACAACAAATGCGACCTTCCTTGAACACAACTATATGAATAACTATAAACCTCGGAGCAAAGTAATTATTGTTAGGAAAAATTATTTTGCCTCAATGGAAATTGATAATAATATTACAACTCTAGACTATATATTAAAAATAAACAAGGATTGATTAAAGAAAGTGTTACAACTCTATAACTGAAAATACAAATGAACAAAAGAAGAAGAAGAAGAAGTAGAAGAAGAAGAAGAAGAAGAAGAAGAAGAGAATAGTAAAATACAACTCTAAGCAAAATGTTACAAATAAAGTAAAATGTTTGAAACAACAGAAAAGAAAAGATTACAACTCTAAAACAAGAAATACAAGTAAATAGAGAGGAACAATATAAATATGAAAAGCAATAGAATGAAAGAAAGGAACAAGAAACAAAAGATAAACAACTCTCACTCACACTACCAACGTGAAGAGTGTTGGGGATCACCAACTTGAACAAGGTTTGAAACCTTTGTCCAAAAGCTTATTTCCCCCTAACTCAAGCACTAAGGGATCTCTCACAGATTATAGGAAATGCTTTCTGGAATTATCAAGCCTCAAGGTGTTTCTAGCCAAGTGCTCTAATGGATAGAAATGTTGTGTCTTACAAGTGAGCTATAGGCTCCTATTTATAGAGTTTAGAGACACCCTTTGAATTTCAAATTCCACCAACCCCCATGGCTGTTACCAATGTTTAATTGGATTAATATTGAATTAAAAAAGAGATTTGAGAGTTATTTGGGTTTTTTGAGCCGTTCAACAAAGATTGAAAAAACTGAAAAATTGGTCAGTTTTTGGCCTGTGGCCGCGGCCAGAGACATTAGTGGCCATGGCCACTAGTCTCTGTCCCACAGGCCGCCGCGGCCACCGACCAATTTCAGCACAAAAAATGTGTTGTTTTTCCAAACGGTTCCAAACCCTCCCAAATGATTTTGTAACTCCCAAAACACATTATTGGGGTTAAAATCATATCTCTAACAACCATTTCACATATGACTTTATGAAATTCATCTCAATATTGTGTAACAACAAATTTACACAATAAATGGTAATATTTGGAAGTTACAAATTTGTAACACCAAATATGTGACATTATTTGGATATATCTCATATATCTAAATATTGTAACTCTCTATTATATGTTACAATATGTGACACTCTTTGTCACATTTATTTAATCTAAAATTGTCACATTTATTTAATCTAAAACATTATATTATAATATAATATAATATTACATTATATTATAAAATAATATAACATTCCCCCACCAGATTAAATAGTTATCTATTGTAACACTTATTTAATCAATCATTATATTTTGAAATATAACAATTATAGGGTACCAATTTTTTTTATTAATTTGAGTGCATTATTTTATTATTAATTCTTAAGTGTTAGGAATTTATTTACTTTTTATTGTTTGAATGGTTTGGTAGAAATTATGTGAATTAAAATTTGCTAATTTTTTTATTTAATTGTTTTAATTTGTGAGTACTTGAGTTTTGGTTGTGTGCACCAAAGTGCATGGTTAGTAGAAATGCACCCTAACACTTGTGTGTGTGCATGTGCATGGTAAGCATGGTGAACATGTAGTAGACTACCATACATTTTAGTTCCTATTATTTATTTAAAAATAAGATATTTCTAGAACACTTGTGTTCACACAAGTGTAAATGGGAAAGTATTTTCCATTTTATTTAATTTAATTTGGTAGAAAAATTTAAAAGAAAATAAAGGGAGAATGATGTAAGGGATTGATTGGTTGACCTAAGCTATTTTTGGAAGGTGGAGAAATGTATGTGAGTGTGTGATGAGGCCTTGTATGGCCGAGTATAGAGAGAGAGAGAGAGAGAGAGAGAGAGAGAGAGAGAGAGAGAGAGAGAGAGGGGGGGGGTGGGAAGGAGAGGGTCGGTCAACCTAGGGGGATTGTTTCTTTTTTCTTTTTTATGAATCTTTTGCTTGATTATGGAGGAGAGTATCAAGGAAGGGATTGAGGCCATTATGGGTGATTTCCTCTTAGGGTTTTAGGCTTTTAGAGATAAAAAAGTGAAGAGTGGAAATTCCCTTACTCATTTTGAAGTGGCTGCCAACTATAGAGAGGGAAGGGGAGGCGTGAAGCTAGAGAGAAAATGAGAAGAAGAAAGAGGAGGTTTCAAGCTAGGTTTGTGTTCTTGTTTTCCTAGTGATTCGATCCTGTACTCCATTTTCTTTCATCCTCTTGTTACTAAGTCTTTTTTTTTCCTTGTTGTTGTTTTGTCTTTTTTTTGTTGTGGATTCAAAATCCCTAGGGTTGTATCAAAGAGGAGATTTTGTTTGGGTTGTTGAAATCTACCAAGGAAGGTAACAAATTTTCTCCTAATCTATGTTTGTTTTCATTATTTGATTCTTGGTGTATTGTTCTATTGGTTGATTGGTTTATATTTTTTTAAATAATTGTAAATTATTCTCTATCTTGTAATCTATAGAAACATGAAAGGAAATATGCATGTGGGTTATGTATGAGTAGTTTTCTATAAAAGATTTGCTATGAAATTTTGTATTCTTGTAAGTGTCTTAGGCGTGTGGGGCTCTATGGTTGGGTGTGTGTGTGTGTGTGTGTTTGGGGCGAGTATGGATATTTAGGCAAGCATGAGAAATTTGGGTATGCATGATGTATGAGTTTGATGAGATTTGTGTGGGGATCTTATGTTTACAATGTCATGGATATTTTGATTATAATGATTTATGCAAGAATATGCAAAGGTGATGATAGATCCATATTATAGTTTTAGTCTTGAATTTGGTCTACTATTATATGCTAATGTTGTTTCCTTATTATTCTTATAAACATGCAAAAGAGAATTGGGTTGTTTGATCATGTAGGTTTTGACCTTGGGTATTTTATATGGCATAGAATAGCTTGATTTTTGTGTTGTTAGTTTTGCATGGTAATTGCAATATTAAGACGTACAAAGTATAAAAGCATGTTAGGGTAAATTGTTAAATTTGTTTAAAAAGGAACTATGAGCATTTTTGGAATATTAAGTGATTTTTATGCTTGCTGATTTTATTTGTTTTAAAATGTTAATTTGCAAAAATAGTTTAAAAGAAAGTAAATTATGTCTTGAGTTCATGTTATAAGTTGAAATGAGAAAATTAATAATTTTTGCACATATGTTCTTGGAGTGTTTAGAATGACATGGTCTGAAACTTTATTTTTAAAGGTTGTAAAATTTGAACTCAAGAATGCTTAAGGTTTTTTTTAAAAAAAAAAAAAAAAACATGTACATATTGTGAGTTCTTTGGCCAAACTTAATTAATTAAATTATGCAATGACATGCTTGCTGATTTTTATTTAAATTCATGGAAAAAATCTCTTTAAATTAAAAGATACCAAATATATGTCTTGGAAAATACGCATTAAAATTTATATATGATAAATGTGATTATTCTATACTTTAATGAGTATTTTCTCATATATATTTATGCATTTTTTTATTTACAAAACAATTAAGTAAAATTATTTTTAGAAGGGTGACCAAAGAATTTATTTGATAAATGGGAATGTAGATGGACTTTTCCAACTTTTACATATTTATGACATAAATGTAAAATTTTGTGATCAAGAAAATGTTATTTTCAAAGAAATTAAATCTGTCACGTTTTATTATTTGCCAAGATAAAAGAGGACTTTTGTGAAATTAATTAATCATGCAAAATTAATTATTTTATAAGTAACTACAAAATTTTGCCACATTTTTTTAATTGTTAGAAACTAATAAATGTGATTATTATTGTATACAATTAAAGCTAAAGAATTATTTTAGTAAATTAAACTTTTGTAATAAAATTTATGGATAACAAATGTATGATTCAAAGTAATAATTAAACTGACAATTTATTTTATGCTCGCTGAACTTTTATGATATTGACAAGAAAATAAATGAATAAATATCACAAACTCCAAAGCAAGTTTTAAGAACCGTCCCACGTATGCATGTTACATGCAACCTAAGTTTTACATTCAAATATACACCATTTGATTAAGTGCATGATTCTTGTTTTGTAAACATTAAGGATTCACTAGTAGACTTGAGATTATTCTTTTATGATTTATGTGAAATGATGGAATGTTTGTAGTGTGGTGCAACATGTGCTACATGTGCATGGGCTATGTATGTTGAGCATGCGTAATCTTTCATGATTTTAAGACGAACGTTTGATTGTGATTCTAGGCTCATTGTGAAGTACCTCGCACTTTAGTTTTGCTTGGACTAGCATTTTCTTTGAATTATATATGTTATGAAAAGTATGAGCTAATATGTTGCAAGAGCTATTGTGTTATGAACAGTATGAGCTATGGTAAGCTAATGTGTTATGAAAAATATGAGCTTCTATGTTATGATATGAGTTGTTGTATATTTGTTTGTATGTTGTATGAAAAGTAGTAGGTTGTTAGCGTTCTAAATGCGACACAACAAATGATATACTAAGGATATGACGTAACTCATAAGGCGGACTCGCCGAGGTTATTCGAGGACCAGAGTTCCTGTTTACCTCATAAAGGGGGTTTTAGTGGTTTATGCATTTTTCTACTTACCTCATGATGTGACATGGAAAATAGGGGTGCCATGATCACATGATGTATTATTATGTTTATGTTCATGAAGTCTTATCATTACGATATGAATATGATATGATTATGATATGGTTATGATTTATTATGATGTGTTATGAATTTACGATATGTACGTAGATTGCTTTGTCTTCTTGTTAATTGTTGTGATTTTGTTTGTACTTATTGGACTTTTAGCTCACCCCCTTACTTTCCCCCTTTTTAGGTAGGCAATAAGGTTTATTTTTGCCACGCACTGTGACGTGGGGAGTTTTGATTCTAGGCATGTATAACATGGGGTGCCATGAGTGATTAATGATCTAGACTAACGCCAAGAAAGTTTATGAACTTTTATGATATGACTTATGTTTTCATTACAGTACAGTGGGACTATATATTTTATTTTATTCACAATGTTGCATAAAGACATTATATTTTTGGTTTTAAACTATTGGGCCCAAATTACATGTTTTGACAAGGCCCAGTGAACATTTTTCCTAAAATGGTATTTTTCTAATAAATATGAACTAGGCAATATTTTACAAAGTAAATAGTTTAGGGCGTTCTTACAAATGGTATATGAGATGGTCGTTCATGTTTCCAAGGACCCTCCGCATACATGCTAAAGACTGAAAAATCTTACCTCACCGTGTCGTAAGTATTTGCTTTCTTTATTTTAAATAGCTAGTTTTGTAACTACAGTGTAGAAATATACCTCCTATTATTATAATTACCAAGAAACAACTACTTAAGGAGATCCGAGAAATAGCTAAGGTAGAAACTGACATCAGTGATGGAGAGTGGCAAATTACATTGCTAAAGAAGATGCAGATGGTCTATGAATGCATCCAAGAGATCATCAACAAAAGAGGGGCACTCCTGTGGCCCACTGAACAACATTGGGTGTTGAGAGAAGTACTAGCTGAGCATCCTGAGGCCCTCCTTTGGTGGGTCACGGTGTGCCATGGCTCCTTTGAGGAGGATTTAGAGTTTGCCACCTTCAAGTACACTGTCTATGAGTTGATGGAGTACTTTGACTTCCAACAAATGGAGATGGTCTTGGTTCGGAACGACATAAGGGAGTTGGAAGAAAGGTTGGAGACCGTTCATAATGAGGAAGGTGAGGTGGCGCTCCTCGAACTGCTAAATGCCATCCCAGAGGTGGATAATGGGAGAAAGACTTTAGCAACCACCCTCGAATACTTCCACATTTCAGAGGACATCTTTGAATACTGTTCAGGGGACGAGTCCACAGTAAAGGACTAGAGTCCTTTTCGAAATTCCACCAAATATTTCTATTTAAATAAATGGCACCTCCACATAGACCCTTGATAACTTTTGGATCTTTATGGTTATGTTCAAACATTTTGTTGGATGTTTGATTATGGGGTACTTTGAGTAACTATGGATATTTATAAGTTCTATCTTTTTCTCTCTCTTTGCAAACTCTAGATGTTGTATGGATATAAGTATGCATGGCAACCATTACGGTTAGCTCTTAAGTAATCAAAACACTATGAGAATATCCTCTCTTATGATTTTCTTTTCGTGCCTTAGAATTTCATCATGTTGACAAGAGGAAGAGGCGCAAGAGGTGTAAGGGGAATAGGTCGAGGAAGAGGTACCTCTGCAAACCCTACTACTGCTGAAATCCCTGAAATAAGAATGCCACCAACTCAGCCAGTAGCCCCAGCTGCACCAGTGGTGGATTTAGCTACAAAAGTAGCAAGGTTGAGAGAACATTTAAGGCAGAGGGACGAAGAGTTGGCCCAAGCCCAACAAGTACCCCAAGCACCCCAAGTACTGTTGGCACAGCCTGAGCCTCTAATACCACCACTGTTGGTTTTTATAGATCAAATCAGATATTATACGCAGCGGAACAACAATCAAAATTGTTAATTTAACCCTACAAGATTTCTAGATCTACTTCTTCATATACATAAATATATTGAATCAAAGATATGAATAGAAAATTACCTCAAGTCCTTCCTTGCTGCTATCTTTTTGTACGGCAAAAATCCTTGAGATCTCACACCAGGTTCTTCCAAAATGTTCTCAACACACAAAGAACGAGTGTGGGCTCGCTATACAAAACAATAGGCAAAATCTATTTATCAGATGTTCTCAACACATGAGATCTGATAAAGTTTAGACCTAAGTTTGTGAAGAACAGTGACCTATGCTTGTATCACTGTTCTATTTCTCTCAGGGAGATTTCACGATCTATTTTCTATCACTGAAAAGTATCGCTTTGAAAAACTGATCTCCTATATTTAATATATCCAATATATTAAAAATAAAATATTAGTTATTTAAAACAATTTAAAATAACTAATCAGTTATCAGATTTTGTTTAAATAATAATATTTTAATCATATTACAATATCTCATTAATTATTTAATATTTAAATAAATAAAATTGTGGAACCAAGAATCTTCTAGAAGCTTCTTGTGCGTGTAGCACAGTGACTGTGCATTGTGCTACACGTCCACGACATGCCAGAGAGGGCATGTGATTTTTTCCAATTTTCATCATTATTTAAATACCAAAAATCCCAAAGATAAAAAAAATTTAAAATTAATTATATTTTTGTTAAATCAAATAATTAATTAATTAGACATAATTATACAATAATTATGTTTAGTGCATAAAAAAATATTTTACTTATCAAATAAGTCATTTTGCCCATTTTTGTATTTATCTTTGTCAGTGTTTGTTTGGGCCATTTCAGGGACCATGGACTTATAACATTAAGCTCCAATAAATTAAAACTAAATAATTAAACTCCTTAATTATAATAGTTAATTTATTAATTCTGATATTTCTCCACTATAAATTCATAATTGAACTCTTTATGTTGTGGATATACTTTTATAGAAATCTTATTTTAAGTTGTCCACTGATATAACCATCTTACAATAGTTCAACATTCTAATTAATTAGTTCATAAATTAGAATGGAAGAATTACCATTTTACCTTTTTAATTTACTTCTTATTCCTTAAGTACCATTAATTCACTAGTGAATAATTAATCTATAATCTAATTATAGATTTGAGCTCAAAATTATTCAGTTCCAGAATTAATCCTTAAGGGAACCAATATACGATCCGTTAGGAAAGATTAGATTCTGTATTGTTGATACATGTTCCCAGCCATCCATGATATTAAATCTCCAAAACAATAGTCATTAGCCTCATTCTATGAAGAGACCTTAACGAATGAATCAAAAGATTTAATAAACATGAACAGGAGTTCATGAAAACTCGAGATTTCGTTTGATCTATAAATGATCATCAGTTATGATATGAATTACAAGTCTTTATTATTAAATGGTTTTTGGATAAAGACTTTTATTCATATCGGTCCATGTCATATATAATCATATTATATAAATCACCTTTACCGAGATGTCTTACCACATCAATAACCTGAATCTAGATTATTTGTATCAACATGATACTCAGTAAATTGTACTTATAACCCCAATTAAAGAATTCCATAACTTCAATTTGTTCTTGACTATTTTTATTCATTCATATGATTTTAATTCTCTCGTACTAATACAAGATCACATCCTCAATAATGAATATGGAATTTTTCTGATATTTACAAAAATTATTCGAACAATAATTTAATAATCTAAATATAACAATAATGGACCATTGTATTTATTTATTCATCGAAATAATAAATGTCTTTTACATGCTTTTAGGACATACTCCTAACAATCTCTCACTTGTACTTAAAGCAAGAAAGGCATTTCTCTCAATCCCATATTACGTACATGACCCTCGAATTGCTTTGCAGGAAGCTTCTTCGTAAACGGGTCTGCCAGGTTGTGTTCTGATGCGATTTTCACAATGGACACATCTCCTCTATGTACGATTTCTCTGAATAAGTGGTATTTGTGCTCTATATGATTTCCCCTCTTGTGGCTTCTTGGTTCTTTAGAATTAGCCACTGCTCCACTGTTGTCACAATAAAGAACAAGTGGTTTCTCCACTTCTGGAACGACTTCCAGATCCGTGTAGAACTTTTTCAGCCAAACTGCTTCTTTAGCTGCTTCACAAGCCGCTATATACTCTGCTTCCATGGTGGAGTCTGCAATGCTGGTTTGTTTAATACTTTGCTAGACTACCGCTCCTCCTCCAAGAGTAAACATTGATTCAGAAGTCAATTTCCGACTATCTCTGTCTGATTGAAAATCAGAATCAGTGTAACCAGTGGGGTTCAGGTCTCCACCTGAATATACAAGCATATAATCTCTAGTATTTCTAAGATACTTGAGAATATTCTTCACTGCAGTCTAATGACTCAATCCAGGATTGGATTGATAACGACTGACTATCCCTACTGCATAACAAATGTCAGGCCTTGTACACATCATGGCGTACATCAGACTACCTACTGCTGAGGCATAGGGATATTATCTCATGTCTTCCTCTTCCTAAGATGTTTTGGGACACTGCTTGTAATGCCCCAAATTTCCTAATAAGGTTTAGGACTTTGATTAGGAGTCCGGGAGGGCCATAATTGATCTATTATGCTATTTAATAATCATATGCATGTTCATGTGAATTATATTATTATATGATGGTAAATGCATGCACATGGGAGTATTTATAGTTATGAGGGCATTTTGGTAATTTGGCCTGTTGAGGGCATATTTGTAAATTGGGTGCATATTGTAATTTGTGAATGAGATTTTATTATTATGGAGATATATTCGAGCTATTCGGCATGAGACGATCCTAGATTATGAGTTAGCGGTTTTGTCATAACGGGGTCAATTTAGGGGTAATAGAAATGTTTATTTAATGATAAATTGGGAATATTTGAGATCAGGATGGAATTCTGGAAGTTTTGACTATAATGTCCCCGGGGGTGTTTTCGGGACCCCGAGCCTTAGGTTTTATTTGAGTTTACTTAAGCTTGAAGTAGCTTGTCAGATAAGAACGTACGTTAGAAAATCTCTTTCTTCCTTCCCGATAGCTTATTTTACCGTTCGAAGCCTTTTTGAAGGAATCTCGAGTTCTAGGAGTCAGAATCAAGCGAGGGTCGAGGCATAGCGTTCCTAGGAAAGATTAGAAGCTTCTTAACCGAAGGATTTAACGGAAAACAACTCAATCAAAGGTAATCTAAGTTTGAAGTTTTTAGTTTCTAAAGCTTTTAAGCTTAGAATTGGACTTTGTGAATTGTTGAGTTTTTGGTTGGTTTGAGCTTCAGGTTTTGGTGGTTTTGGACCATTGGGAAGTTTGGGAACTTTGATTTGATGATTTGGAGATGTTTGTATGGGTTTTTGGAAGGTTTTAGAAGTGGAAAAACGAAGAAAAATGGCTGGTGCGAAGTTGGGTCGCGGCCCTGTTCTTGGGCGCCGCGGCCCTAGCTTGAGGAATGTGGAGGAGGCTCTGCCAGGGGGCGGCCCGCGGCATGGTCCATGTAGGGCCGCGGCCCTTAAGGGAAAAATTGCCCAAAAGTGTGTTTTTGTGATGGAAACTTAACTCTAAGGGCCTAGGATCGATCCTACTATTTAGTTGAGTGGGATTCGATGTTCCGGAGGCTTGGGTTGGGTTTGGAAGTATTTAATTACTCATTTTGATGAGGTTTTATATTTGGTTATGACTAGGTGACCGCTAAGGGCTTAAAGGTTGATCGTTCTCAAGGGTCGTTCTTTAAATCGTTCTAGCTCGACTTTGAGGTAAGAAAACTGCACCCTGTGTATATGTGACATGCATGGCTATTAATGATGCATGTTAGTTGATTATTGAGTATGACATGCATGGCTATTAATGATTCATGTTAGTTGATTATTGAGTATGACATGCATAGCTATTATTGATGCATGTTGGTTAATTATTGAGTATGGCATGCATGGTTATTATTGATGCATGTCGGTTGATTATTATGTGTGACATGCATGGCTAATCTTGATGCATGTTGGTTGACTATTAAATGTGACATGCATGGCTGTTATTGGTGCATGTTGGATTGCTGGATATATTGCATATGATGCATGACAAACTTGTGACTAGGACATGCTTTGTATACTGGGTATGATATTGTTCAGAGCTTGTGCCTCTGTGGTTGTGCATGGTCCTAATTGTACTAGTATCTGTTTAGTAAGCATGTTGAACACCTTGTTTATGAGTATTGGGAATGTTATATATAATTGGTGGCATGACTTACTTGTGTATGGCACTGACTAGTCAGAGACCGACCCTAAGGTCGATGAACATGCATTGAATGGATCTATGGCATTAATGCTAGACTGGCCCTAAGGTCGATGAACAAGCATTGAATGGCTCTATGGCATTAATGCTAGACCGACCCTAAAGTCGAGAATCATGCATTGAATGGCTCTATGGCATTAATGCTAGACCGACCCTAAGGTCGATGATCACGCATTGAATAGCTCCATGGCATTAGTGCGGGACCGACCCTAAGGTCGAAGAACTTATAAGCGCTTGCCTGGTCTATGACCAAATGTTTATAGCCAAGGTATATGACCCCGGTGACTGTTTGTCACATGGCTAGGGGACGCTGTCCATAGCACGACTCTAGAGTCGGGAGGAAGGTTATGTTAGTGACTATTCACCATGCACCTGTCCTGATCAAACTTATGAAAGAATCACTTATCAATTAAGCCCTGGTGACCCTATCGTCACATGGCTAGAGGGAGCTATGCTCATTATTGTGACTTTTGGCTATTGTCACCTATTTGCTTGGACTGATAGTCCTGAATGGTTATTATGATCATTGTTGATATTATATCATGCTTTATTGTGTTTTCTTGCTGGGCTTTGGCTCACGGGTGCTACGTGGTGCAGGTAAAGGCAAGAGGAAGCTGGACCATCCTTGAGTTGAAGAGCTTAGGTGATGATGTGTACATATGTAGCTGCTCGTCCTCCACGGCCGAGGTTTAAAGTGGAACTAGGGTTGAACCCTGTTTTGCCGCTTAGAACGGCTTGTTGTAAATATTTTCTGTAATAGACTCTGAAATTATATTTTCGGGATCCCAATGTATATGTTAAACGTTCTAGTTAAACGTTACATCTTAACCAAAGATTTTAATCCCTAAACCGCTAATCATACTTAGTTCACGATTTTGGCCAAATGACTCGATTAGCGAGTTTAGCACTGTTTGCAAGGCACACCGTAACGGTCCCTGGAGTTGGGGCGTTACACTGCTCCTTGGAAAGGAATACTCCTGTTAAGGTTGGCATATCACCCTTTTTGAAGTTTGCATATTAAAGCGTTCTAGCAACTTATCAATATAAGTTGCTTGAGACAGTGCCAAAGTTTTGTTATGTCTATCTTTAAGAATCTTAATGCCCAGAACATATTTGTCTTCTCCCAAATCTTACATTTGGAATTGTTCAACTAACCAGTTCTTTACCCCTGATAATGATATTACGTCATATCCAACAGTAATATATCATCCACGTAAAGAACGAGGAATACTACTATACCATCTTTGATTTGTTTATAGACACAAGGTTCGTCGACGTTTTGTTCAAAACCAAACGTTTTAATTGTGTCATCAAATCTAAGATTCCAAGATCTAGAAGCTTGTTTGAGTCCATGAATGGACCTAAGAAGCTTGCAAACCTTTTGTTTTTAACCTTTTAATTCGAACCCTTCTGGTTGAGACATGTAAATGGTTTCATCAAGGTAGCCATTGAGAAAGAATGTTTTGACATCCATTTGCCAAATCTCATAATCCATGCACGCAGCTATGGACAAGAGTATACGAATGGATTTTAGCATGGCTACAGTGAAAAGGTTTCTTCATAGTCAACCCCTTCTTTCTGTGTGTAAGCTTTGGCTACAAGCCTTGCTTTGAAAGTCTCTACTTTCCCATCCGCTCCTCTTTTCTTCTTGAATATCCACTTGCAACCAATGGGTTTGATATTCTCAGATGGATCTTTAAGAACCCATACAGAATTGGAATACATCGATTCCATTTCTTGGTTCATGGCTTTTTGCCATTTTTCCTTGTCAGAATCATTCATTGCATCTTTAAATGTCAATGGATCGTCTTTGTTTGTGTCAGACACAAGCATTTGAACTTTGTGTTCATAGCGTGTGGGTTGCTTACTAACCCTCCCACTACGACGGGGTTCTCTACTATTCTGACTAGAACTAGCAGTTACCTCTTGCCGTTTTTCATTGGTTGTTGCTCGTGACTTTGCAACTTCATTCGAGATCATCTCCTCCAGAACATCCTTTCTGCGAGGTTTGTGGTTATTAACATAGTCATATTCAAGAAAAGTTGCATTTGTCGACACAAATGTTTTATTTTCTTTTGGACTATTGAAAATTCCACCTCTAGTCTCTTTTGAATATCCCACAGACATGCACACTTCAGAATGTGATTCCAACTTCCCGGTCTTCCCTTTAAGTAGGTGTGCAGGACACCCCCAAATTCGAAAATGGTGTAAACTAGGTTTATAACCATTCCATAATTCTATGGGTGTCTTTTGGATAGACTCATATGGAAAAAACATTTAATATGTTTAAAGCACATTGAATCGTATAGCCCCAAAATGACAGTGGTAATGATGAGAAACTCATCATTGATCTAACCATATCTAATAACGTTCTATTCTGTCTTACTGAAACACCATTAAGTTGTGGCGTTCCAGGTGCTATGAGTTGGGATTGAATGCCATGCTCACGTAGATTTTCCTTGAATCAAAATCCAAGTACTCTCCTCCTCGATCAGATCGAAGAGCTTTTAGTGATTTACCTAATTGCTTTTCAGCTTCTGCTTGAAATTCTTTGAACTTTCCAAAAGTTTCATATTTTCTTTGCATTAAGTATAGGTAACCATATCTTGAATAATCATCAATGAAAGTGACAAAATATTCATAACCTCCTCTTGCTTGTACATTAAGTGGATCGCAAACATCCGTATGTACTAGCTGAAGTGGTACTGTGGCTCTTGAACCTTTAGCAGAGAAAGGTCTCTTGGTCATTTTGCCTTCTAGACAGGATTCACAAATAGGGAGAGATCGAATAGATAGTTCTCTTAAATGACCATCCTTTACAAGCCTATTTATTCTGTATGGCCCAATCTCAAGTGCCACAGATATGTTTCTCTATCAGAATAATTTTAATAAATCTAGGATTAGCTATTTTAAATAATTCAGAATTATAAAAAATTTGTCATTCATTGTAAGTATGTAAATTTTGTTTATCCCAAAGAATTTGCATAACAAGTAAATAGATAATTTCTTTAAATAATAAATACTTTATTAATAAAAGAAATAAATGCTATGCGAAAAATAGAAATAAGTTTCTAAACATTAATAATCAAAATTACTAATAATAAACTAAATTTCTAGACAATAGTTTTCTTTGTTTAAATAAATCTAAAATTTCTAACACAAAATTAAGAAATTTAAATTGTTCAACTAAAAATAAAATTACTAAATAAAACTACTCTCCAACTCCTCCAACTATTTACTCGCTATCAAAATCCTCATCAGTCTCTTCCTCCTTTTCAGGGTTCTGATTTTGCGAAAGGAAAAACAAAAGAAAAATAGATTAGTAGCATATATTTTTGAATTTACTGTTATATTTCAAAATATAATGATTGATTAAATAAGTGTTACAATAGACAACTATTTAATCTAGTGGGGGAATGTTATATTATTTTATAATATAATATAATATAATGTAATATTATAGTATATTATAATATAATGTTTTAGATTAAATAAATGTGACAAAGTGTGTCACATATTGTAACATATATTAGAGAGTTACAATATTTAGATATATAAGATATATCCAAATAATGTAACATATTTAGTGTTACAAATTTGTAACTTCCAAATATTACCCTTTATTGTGTAAATTGTTGTTACACAATATTGAGATGAATTTCATAAAGCCATATGTGATATGGCTGTTAGAGATATGATTTTAACCCCAATAATGTGTTTTGGGAGTTACAAAATCATTTGGGAGGGTTTGGAATCGTTTGGAAAAACAGCACATTTTTAAGTGCTGAAATTGGTCGGTGGCCGCGGCCTGTGGGACAGAGACCAGTGGCCGCGGTCACTAATGTCTTTGGCCGCGGCCACAGGCCAAAAACTGACCAATTTTCAGTTTTTTCAATATTTGTTGAAAGGCTCAAAAAACCCAAATAACTCCCAAATCTCTTTTTTAATTCCATATTAATCCAATTAAACATTGGTAACAACCATGGGGGTTGGTGGAATTTGAAATTCAAAGGGTGTCTCTAAACTCTATAAATAGGAGCCTATAGCTCACTTGTAAGACACAACATTTCTATCTATTAGAGCACTTTGCTAGAAACACCTTGAGGCTTGATAATTCTAGAAAGCATTTCCTATAATCTATGAGAGATCCCTTAGTGCTTGAGTTAGGGGGAAATAAGCTTTTGGACAAAGGTTTCAAACCTTTTTCAAGTTGGTGATCCCCAACACTCTTCACTTTGGTAGTGTGAGTGAGAATTCCTTCTATTTAGTTTGTTTGTTCTTTCTTTCTATTCTATTTCTCTTCATCTTCATATTCTTCTCTTTTGTTTATTTGTATTTCTTGTTTTGAGTTGTAATCTTCTTTTCTTTATTTCAAACATTTTACTTACTTGTAACATTTTGCTTTGAGTTGTATTTTCACCATTCTATTCTTCTTCTCTTCTTCTTGTTCTTTAGTTTATTTGTATTTTCAGTTATAGAGTTGTAATCTTATTCAATCAATCATTACTTATTTGTAATATATTGCATAGAGTTGTAATATTATTATCAATTTCCATTGAGGCAATTTTTTTTTTCCTAACATTCAAAAGCTTATCCCTTTTTGTTTCAATGGAAGGGGAGACAATCAAGATCATGAACCCAGACCTAGTGAGATTGGATAGGTTTGATGGATCCAATTTTACTAGGCGGCAAGATAAGGTGAGGTTTCTTTTAACCACTCTTAAAATCGCCTACATCCTTGAGTCATCCTTGGCACCTCTAGCCGAGCCATCCAACAAAGACACTCCCGAGGAGGTGGAGAAAAGAAGGAAGAGGGAGGAGGACAGTCTCCTTTGTAGGGGTCATATCCTCAACGCCCTATCCGATAGGCTCTATGACCTCTACATCGAGACCAAATCAGCCAAGGAGATATGGGATGCACTTGAGAAAAAGTTTAAGGCTGAAGAGGAAGGTACCAAAAAGTTTTTGATCTCTCAATACTTCGATTTCAAATTTTTTGGTGATAAACCTATTCTTCCTCAAATTCATGAATTGAAAATAATTGTTAACAAACTGAAAGTTTTAAAGATTGAGCTTCCCGAGGCCTTTCAAGTTGGTGCTATAGTAGCTAAATTACCACCAACTTAGAAGAGCTATAGGAAAAGAATCCTTCATAAAAATGAGGATTATTCTTTGGAGGAAATCCAAAAACATATTCGAATCGAAGAGGAATCGATATGTAGAGATAAACTTGTGGAGGGGTCTAATGGAGAGACTTCCAAAGCAAATGCGGTGTCATAACCAAAACATCCCAAAAACAAAGGGAAAAAGGGTAATGAGAAACCTTTGGGTCCAAAAACCAACCCAAACAAGTTTAAGGACGAGAAAGGTCATTGCTTTGTGTGTGGGAAAAAGGGTCACTATGCTAGAGAGCGTAGGCATAGAAAAGACCAACAAAGACCTAAGGTGAACGCAACTCAAGAGGAAAACATAGTTGCTACCCTTAGTGAGGTGAATGCGGTCCAAGGGAAGGTGAAAGGGTGGTGGTATGATACATGTGCCACCGTCCATGTCACCTATGAAAAATCATTGTTCAAGACCTTTGAAGAGTCAAAGGGTAACCAGGAGATACAAATGGGCAATGAGGGCAAATCCAAGGTACTTGGCAAAGGTACTATTGATGTCTACTTCACCTCCGGCAAGAAAGTTACATTAGTGAATGTACTTTATGTTCCTGAAATGAGTAGAAACTTGGTAAGTGGTGATTTGCTTGGCAAGCCCAGCATTAAAGCCATTTTTGAGTCCGGTAAACTTATACTTACCAAATCAAATGTGTTTTTGGGAAAGGGGTACTCTTGTGAGGGTATGGTTAAATTGTGCACCAATGATGTAACTTTCAATGTTATCAATAAAAATGCTAATTCTGCCTGTATTGTTGAGTATGATTCTTTATTTTTGTGGCATCTTAGACTATCGCATATAGGTTTTTCTACCATGAAAATAGTAGTAAAATGTGGTATGATTGCATGCAATATTAAAAACTATGGTAAATGTGAAACATGTGTTAAGGCTAAAATGATTAAGAAACCATTTCCTAGTGTAGAAAGATCATCTAATTTACTAGATTTAATCCATAGTGATCTTTGTGAATTAAATGGTGTTTTAACTAGAGGTGGTAAAAGGTATTTTCTTACTTTTATAGATGATTTTAGTAGATATACCTATGTGTTTCTTTTAAAGCATAAAGATGAAACTTTTGATTCTTTTAAATTGTATAAATTAGAAGTTGAAAATAAACTAAATAAAAAGATTAAGGTGCTAAGAAGTGATAGAGGAGGAGAGTACTTCTCTAATGAATTCAATACATTTTGTGAAGAAAATGGTATAATTCATGAGTGCACTGCACCTTATACACCACAACACAATGGTGTTTCCGAAAGGAAAAATAGGACTTATCTAGAGATGATAAATTCTATGTTGGTGTTTTCTAAGTTGAACTTCAACTTATGGGGTGAAGCACTTTTAATCGCTTGTCACATTCTTAATCGAATACTGATGAAGAAAAATGAGATATCTCCATATGAGTTATGGAAAGGAAGAAAACCCAACATAGGGTACTTCAAAGTGTGGGGGTGTCTTGCATATTGCAAGAAAAACGAACCTAATAGAACAAAGTTAGGTCCAAGAGCCATAAAGTGTGCTTTTGTTGGTTATGCCAACAATAGTAAAGCTTATAGGCTATTAGACTTAGAGTCTAATATTATGATTGAATCTAGAGAAGTTGAATTCTTTGAGAATATGTTATGTGACAACAATTCTCAAGCTTCAACATTTCTAAAGGAGAATTTGTTATATGAGAACAATTCTCAAGCTTCTACATCCAAAGTTGATTCTCAAGAGGAGAATTCTCAAAAGGAAGTAAAGCAACCCTTTGAACCTAGAAGAAGTCAAAGGCTTAAAAATCATAAAAGTCTAGTAGTGGATGAGATAGATTCTCAACAAATTTCATTCTACATGGTAGAAGGAAATAGAGAGGAAGTCATTAGGAAAATTCCTATTGTACTTCTCGTTGAGGATGATCCTAAGACTTATAGAGAAGCTATGCAATCGAGAGATAGTGCATTTTGGAAAGAAGCCATCAATGATGAAATGGATTCCATTCTTTCCAATAACACTTGGGAATTGGTAGACCTCCCACCGAGGTCTAAGCCAATTGGGTGTAAGTGGGTATTTAGGAGAAAATATCACACTGACGACACTATCCAAACCTTTAGAGCTAGATTAGTAGCTAAAGGGTTTAGGCAAAAAGAGGGTATCGATTATTTCGATACCTATGCGCCTGTTGCAAGAACAACTTCTATAAGAATTTTGTTCGCTTTAGCTTCTATACACAACTTGTATGTTCATCAAATGGATGTCAAAACAACATTCCTTAATGGTGACCTCAATTAGGAGGTCCATATGGAACAACCCGAAGGGTTTGTCCTACCAAAATATGAACATAAAGTTTGTAGACTTGTAAATTTCTTATATGGATTGAAACAAGCTCCTAAGCAATGGCATGAGAAATTTGATCAAGCCATCATGTCTAATGGGTTTAGACATAACAATGGAGACAAGTGTTTGTATTCCAAAACTTGTAAGGGATATGTGATCATTGTTTGCGTATATGTGGATGACATGCTTATTCTAAGTAATAGCATGAAAGGGATAGAAGAAATGAAGAGGTTTCTATCATCAACCTTCAAGATAAAAGTTCTTGGAGAAGTTGATACCATACTCGGTATCAAAGTAAAGAAACATAGTGGGGGTTTTGCGTTAGGGCAAGCCCACTATGTTGAGAAAGTATTGAACAAATTTAACCATCTCAAGGTTAAAGATGCCAATACTCCATTCAATCATAGTGTAAAACTAGAGAAGAATGAAAGACGAGCGGTGGCTCAACTGGAGTATGCTAGTGCTATAGGGAGTCTAATGTACGCTGCCCAGTGTACTAGACCTGATATAGCATTTGCGGTAAGTAAACTTAGTAGGTTTACAAGTAATCCAAGTGTGGATCACTGGAAGGCAATTGGAAGAGTCCTAGGTTATCTCAAGAAAACCAAAGGACTAAGCCTTCACTACTCCAAATTTCCTTCGATATTAGAAGGATATACAGATGTAAGTTGGATATCCAATCTTGGGGACAACTTGTCCACAACTGGTTGGGTATTTACACTTGGTGGAGGTGGAATTTCTTGGGGTTCCAAGAAACAAACTTGTATATCTCATTCCACTATGGAAGCAGAGTTCATAGCTCTAGCTGCTACTGGCAAAGAGGCCGAATGGTTAAGGGATCTGTTGATAGAGATTCCCCTAATCAAATATAATGTATCTACTATCGATACATTGTGATATCCAAGCAACATTTGCTAGAGCATACATCGGAGTGTATAATGGGAAGTCTAGACATATTAGTCTAAGACATGGATATGTAAGAGAATTGATTCAAAGAGGAGTCATCTCAATATCCTTTGTGAGAACAAGTGAAAATCTGGCGGATCCTTTCACTAAGCCACTAACGAAGGATTTCGTGGCCGCATCATCTTGAGGGATGGGACTTAAACTCCCTAAAGAGATTCACGATTGATGGTAACCTATCTTAACACTAGTTATTCAACTAGTGTTAGGTTCAATAGGTAACAACAAGTCAATCAAGTGAATATTAGTTGTACTGACAACAAGTCTCATCTGAGATATTGAGTACTTGTGTGTTACCAAGTGGAGGGTTAAAACCGAAAGGTTTTTTAATAGAATTCAGTCTTGTAAAAACAAGTATTTTTAGTAACGAAATACTATAAGAATTCTACCTATATGGACCTAGGGGTGGTGCCGCCTCTCATGAGAATTGGGAGTATTCTCAAGAACGTCCATGAATGGAAAGTGCACATGGCCATTAACGGTGCAAAGCGAGACATAGAGGTCTCAAGTGAACATCGCAAATGTGTGGGTGTTATCACCGATTTGTCATCATGAAAAGATGGTTCAATGCCTAGTGCAACCTAATTTTTGACAAATTTTGTGATAATTACACTATCGTAAAGTTCAAGTTGAAAAACACTTTGCTTAATGCACTAATGCAATGACTCCTATAAGAGAGAGTTCTTATTTAATCAAGTGGGGGATATGTTATATTTCAAAATATAATGATTGATTAAATAAGTGTTACAATAGATAACTATTTAATCTAGTGGGGGAATGTTATATTATTTTATAATATAATATAATATTATATTATATTATATTATAATATATTGTTTTAGATTAAATAAATGTGACAAAGTGTGTCACATATTGTAACATATATTAGAGAGTTACAATATTTAGATATATAAGATATATCCAAATAATGTAACATATTTAGTGTTACAAATTTGTAACTTCCAAATATTACCCTTTATTGTGTAAATTGTTGTTACACAATATTGAGATGAGTTTCATAAAGCCATATGTGATATGGCTGTTAGAGATATGATTTTAACCCCAATAATGTGTTTTGGGAGTTACAAAATCATTTGGGAGGGTTTGGAATCGTTTGGAAAAACAACACATTCTTAAGTGCTGAAATTGGTCGGTGGCCGCGGCCTGTGGGACAGAGACCAGTGGCCGCGGCCACAGGCCAAAAACTGACCAATTTTCAGTTTTTTCAATCTTTGTTGAACGGCTCAAAAAACCCAAATAACTCCCAAATCTCTTTTTTAATTCCATATTAATACAATTAAACAATGGTAACAGCCATGGGGGTTGGTGGAATTTGAAATTCAAAGGGTGTCTCTAAACTCTATAAATAGGAGCCTATAGCTCACTTGTAAGACACAACATTTCTATCCATTAGAGCACTTGGCTAGAAACACCTTGAGGCTTGATAATTCTAGAAAGCATTTCCTATAATCTGTGAGAGATTCCTTAGTGCTTGAGTTAGGGGGAAATAAGCTTTTGGACAAATGTTTCAAACCTTGTTCAAGTTGGTGATCCCCAACACTCTTCACTTTGGTAGTGTGAGTGAGAATTGCTTCTATTTAGTTTTTTTGTTCTTTCTTTCTATTCTATTTCTCTTCATCTTCATATTCTTCTCTTTTTTTTATTTGTATTTCTTGTTTTGAGTTGTAATCTTTTTTTCTTTATTTCAAACATTTTACTTTACTTGTAACATTTTGCTTTGAGTTGTATTTTCACCATTCTATTCTTCTTCTCTTCTTCTTGTTCTTTAGTTTATTTGTATTTTCAGTTATAGAGTTGTAATTTTTTTCAATCAATCATTATTTATTTGTAATATATTGCATAGAGTTGTAATATTATTATCAATTTCCATTGAGGCAAAACAATTTTTGCTAACATCTACTATCCAAAAAATGTGAATATGATATTCATAGTATTTGAATCTACTATTCAAAGTTGAAAAATATATGTAAATCTTATTTTCCTTTTTCGTTTGATATAAACGATGACACTCAGCAAAGACTTCCTCTGTCATTGCTCGCCACATCTCATGTGCTGAGTCATAGTGTATATATTTTTCCTTTTTTTCGTCAGGCACGGTTGAAAGCATGCAATAACGTGCCAACCGATCAGATTTCATCCAATTTGCATATTTTTCTTCTGCTTCATAGCTAGTAGCCAAAGGTGGTTCTGTTGGAGGTTTGTTACTGACAGTTGACATCATCTTTTTATAAGAAAAAATGGTCAACATGCCTAGAAACCAGTGTTGCATATTTTCAGGTTCAAAAACCAAGGATTTGAGAAAAGCATCAGTGTGTAATTCACTAATAGACATTTTTCTGGGAATAAATAAATAAATAGAAATATTATTATATTTAGAAAAATAAATTTCAAAGTTTCGAAAATTAAACGTGATGCATGAGCACAATTAAAAACACATAAAATAAAGTTTAATTTCCACGATAAAACTTTCTAACAATTAAAGTGCCGCCTTAGGGTCGGTCAAATTAATCTTAGAAAATTTATAAGATGTTCTTATCTTTATTGTTTAAAACTTAAAATAACTAATTATTTTCTCTTTTAAACATTAAAGTACCGCTTATTTTGGTCAAGTTATGATTATCCATTGCAAAAGCTTAATCATAACTTTGTGAGTGTAACTCATTATTTCGGAGTTCATGACTTAACTTAGGACATGCCGCCTTAGGGCCGGTCAAACCTAAAATACATCATTAGTTCCTATCTTTGTAAGAAATATAACCTTGCTACTGACATGTCTAGACACCTTCCTTAGGGAGACGAAAACAAAGCCGTTGTGAGGCACTGTTCATATCTCACGGTGTTATATTAATAATGGAGACCATGGGTTATGGTGAGTTATCAACCCTCTCCCACTTACTATTTTGAAATAAGTGTTTTTAACCTAATTAATTCCAAATTAATTATAGATTCTTTAAACTTTATGAACATAATTAAAATTGGTAAGAAAGCAAGTTTCTAGGTCCACATCCAATTTTAAATTACCAATTATGTTAATCTAATCTTTACTAAAAAATAATTTTAAAATAAAGTTGGTTTAAAGAAATTAAGTCATAAAGACTTAAAAAAACGGTGTGATATATTGCCAAGTTTTCAAGGAATAAAACTAAGTAATCTATATGCAATTGGTTTCGCAAAACAAATCAGATAAACATATAGGACAATCCTAATAATCATGTTTCTACCAATGAGATGCATGATAATGATTGTGTGAGTTTTTTTATGTATGGCACAAAATGCATGAATAGTTATCAATCACATAAAACACAATTATTTAAATAAATGAATAAATAAACAATAAATGTTGAATTGGGTGCTTTTGGGTATTTCTAATTTTACAACCTCTTTATAAAAATAAAAATAAAAACCGCCTTGATCTCCATCGGGCTTCTTCACTTTACTTTCGGTAGAATATGTGTCGTTGGTCCAGAATAATAATAAGAAAACAATTTTCTAATTTTCTTGATTAATTAAAAAAAACTTTTAAATAATCATAATTTTATTTTCCACTAATTAAAACAACTTTTAATTAAAAACATATTTAAATTTAAAATTTCTAATAAATAGGATATTTAACATTTTAAAATTAAAAAAAATAATAGATTAATTTCAGAAAAATAAAAAAAAAATTATGGACCAATAAGACGGGAACACGTGGCACTTGAAGGCGTTGTCGGGGCCCACTATACGGAACGGTACGAATCCGTACGGACCCGTTCGTACGGTCCGTACGACGTCCTCAGTAGCGGCTCGGAGGGTGGCCTCGAAGGAACGGTGGCTGAATTCTGAATCCCGGGCTCCGTTTTGACTTTGTGTGATTGGAATTACAATTTTATGGTGTCAAAAACCAAATAAAATTACATAAATCCTATGCCCCTTAATGGCTTACACAATGATCTACATCATAAACAAATCCTAACCCAAAAATACCATACAATTAACGACTCAACATTCCCATGCATTCAATCATATTAAGCCATCCATTCATTCATCATAAATAAATAAATGCATAAATTAAACCCACACAGATTCAATATATATAAGTGTGAAGATGGCTCTGGTACCATTTGTTGGTTTTTATAGATCAAATCAGAGATTATATGCAGCGAAACAACAATCAAAATTATTAATTTAACCCCACAAGATTTCTAGACCCACTTCTTCACATACATATATATATATATATTGAATCAAAGATATGAATATAAAATTACCTCAAGTCCTTCCTTGCTGCTATCTTTTTGTACGACAAAAATCCTTGAGATCTCACACCAGGATCTTCCAAAATGTTCTCAACACACAAAGAATGAGTGTGGGCTCGCTATACAAAATAATAGACAAAATCTATCTATCAGATGTTCTCAACACATGAGATCTGATAATGTTTGGAGGTAAGTTTGTGAAGAACAGTGGCATATGCTTGTATCACTGTTCTATTTCTCTCAGGGAGATTTCACGATCTGTTTTCTATCACTGAAAAGTATCGCTTTGAAAAACTGATCTCCTATATTTAATTTATCCAATATATTAAAAATAAAATATTAGTTATTTAAAACAATTTAAAATAACTAATCAGTTATCAGATTTTGTTTAAATGATAATGTTTTAATCATATTACAATATTTCATTATTTATTTAATAATTAAATAACTAAAATTGTGGAACAAAGAATCTTCTAGAAGCTTCTTGTGCGTGTAGCACAGTGACTGTGCACTATGCTACACGTCCACCACATGCCAAAGAGGGCATGTGATTTTTTCCAATTTTCATCATTATTTAAATACCAAAAATCCCAAAAATAAATTAATTCAAAATTAATTATATTTTTGTTAAATCAAATAATTAATTAATTCTCAATTAATTAATTACACATAACTATACAATAATTATGTTTAGTGCATAGAAAAATATTTTATTTATCAAATAAGTCCTTTTGCCCATTTTTGTATTTATCTTTGTTAGTGTTTGTTTGAGCCATTTCGGGGACCATGGACCTATAACATTAAGCTCCAATAAATTAAAAATAAATAATTAAATTATTTAATTATAATAGTTAATTTATTAATTCTGATTTTTCTTCACTATAAATTCATAATTGAACTCTTTATGTTGTAGATATACTTTTATAGAAATCTTATTTTAAGTTGTCCATTGATATAACCATCTTACAATAGTTCAACATTCTAATTAATTAGTTCATAAATTAGAATGGACCAATAACATTAAGCTCTAATAAATTAAAACTAAATAATTAAACTCTTTAATTATAATAGTTAATTTATTAATTCTAATATTTCTCCACTATAAATTCATAATTGAACTCTTTATGTTGTAGATATAATTTTATAGAAATCTTATTTTAAGTTGTCCGTTGATATAACCATCTTACAATAGTTCAACATTATAATTAATTAGTTCATAAATTAGAATGGAAGAATTACCATTTTACCTTTTTAATTTACTTCTTATTCCTTAAGTACCATTAATTCACTAGTGAATAATTAATCTATAATCTAATTATATATTTGAGCTCAAAATTATTCAGTTCCAGAATTAACCCTTAAGGGAACCAATATACGACCCGTTAGGAAAGATTAGATTCCATATTGTTGATACATATTCCCAGCCATCCATGATATTAAATCTCCAAAACAATAGTCATTAGCCTCATTCTATGAAGAGACCTTAACGAATGAATCAAAAGATTTAATAAACATGAACAGGAGTTCATGAACACTCGAGATTTCGTTTGATCTATAAATGATCATCAGTTATGATATGAATTACAAGTCTTTATTATTAAATGGTTTTTGGATAAAGACTTTTATTCATATCGGTCCATGTCACATATAATCATATTATATAAATCACCTTTATCGAGATGTCTTACTACATCAATAACCTGAATCTAGATTATTTGTATCAACATGATACTCAGTAAACCGTACTTATAACCCCAATTAAACAATTCCATAACTTCAATTTGTTGTTGACTATTTTTATTCATTCATGTGATCTTAATTCTCTCGTACTAATACAAGATCACATCCTCAATAATGAATATGGAATTTTTCTGATATTTACAAAAATTATTCAAACAACAATTTAATAATCTAAATAAAACAATAATGGACCATTGTATTTATTTATTCATCGAAATAATAAATGTCTTTTACATGCTTTTAGGACATAATCATAACAACCACCTGCACCATTGTCAATGGCCTATGATTTTTAGCCAGTGTATGAATACTTTAGGAAGCAAGCCCCATCTAACTTTAAAGGGAAGCCGACCCTATGGTGAAAAAAGATTGGTTGAAGTCAGTGGAGGCTATCTTTGACCATATGGAGCTAAATGACCATCTGAGGGTTTTGTGTGCAACTCACCAAGTTAAAAAGGATGCAAGGATATGGTGGGATGTGGTGAAGAAGACTCGTGACCTACACACTATGACCTAGGTAGACTTTGTGCAAGCGTTTAGCAAAAAAGTATTACAGTGAAGCTGTACTTGCATCCAGAGTTGATGAATTTGTGACCCCTATTCAGCAAAGCCTTTCTTTCACTTAATATGCTCAGAAATTTGATAGGTTGTGTAACGTCCTCCTAGTACAAGACTGTTACATTGTATACTTTAAATAGTACTAGACTTGCTAATCAAGTCTGTTGGTTATAAACATATAACTAAGGTTAGTGACAAGGGTTAGGGTTAAAATAATGGTCAAAAGGGAATGTTGACTTTTCATTTAAAAGTTTAGTACATACATGAGATCCCAAAATAATATAAACAGATATTTAAAAGAGTATATACAAATAAAAAGTTACAACCAGCCGACCTAAGCAGCAAAATAAGGGATACAACCCTAGTTCCTCTGAGATATCATTAGTCATGGTAGTCAAGTAGCCACATATTTACACACCGCTTCCGAAGCTCTCCAATTCATGGCTAGTCTAGCTTCCCTTTCCCTTTACTAGTAACACATAGCACCCATTAGCCAAGGCTCAACAAGAAAACTTAAACATGTGTATGAATAGTAAATACAGATTCCAGATGCATATCTAGCATGCCCAGTAGTAATAAACTATTCATGCATGCATACAATTACAAATAAATGATCAAAGGATCATTCTAGGGCCTGCTGCCTTAAATAGATGACCATAAAGTCAATCCGGGGTCCTACGCCCTAGCTATGTGACCATAGAGTCACCCAGGGGGCTCTTTGCCCTAGCTCTGAGTAACTAGCCATATTGCTAGCCAAACGCTTTGTTCTTTCCCAAGCGAGCATAGGGTCGGTCAACATAATAGTAAATCGCTAATTTGGCCTAAGCCTCCCGACCAGCGCACATTGTGCTATTGGTTCCCTTGACTAATAAGTCAACGCCTTAACCAGATATTGAGACAACCAGACAAACAGACACTGATAAGAATAAGCATACTTCAAATAATACAAGTATGCAAACTTATTAATCATATATTTTAGCCAATTAAATACAAGTACAGTAATAACCATGTTCCATAACGGGGCGGAGCCCTAATCACGCAGATAATACAACAAGCGTATATCATTTAGCAATTATCAAAATATAGAGCATTCAAGAATGCTTAATCAATGATCACAGGCATAATCCTAATCATCTTCATTATGAGGGGCCCAATCCATATTCAAAATTATATTTAACAACTGGGCCTAGCTCTAATCGCATATATCATGTATGGGGTACAATTTTCTTACCTCAGGTTCGAGTGCAATGTATATAAGAACGACCCTCGAGCACGATCCCAGTTCCGAGCCCCTAGCGATAACCTAGTCACAACCAAAACATAGAATCCCATCAATAACGACTAAATACAGGCTTTCAGACCGAGTCCTAGCCTCCAGGACGTCGAATTATACAAAACCGGGTAGTAGAATCGATCTCGCCCCCTTAGGTTTAAGTTCCCGCACTCAAAACCTTCCGGGGGCTTAAAAGCTCTTCAAGTGCTGCGGCCCAAGGCAAAAGAGCCACGGCTTGCCCCAATTTAGATAGCACGGCTTGCCCCAATTTAGATAGCCCAAGGGCTCTCCTCTAGACCACACGCGCTGCGGCACACCCCTACAAGCATCGCGACTCAAAAGGGATTTCAGCACCTGCTTCTTCCTGCATTCATTAGAGCCGCAAAGACCCAGGAACATGGCCGCAACTCGACATGAAAATCCAGATTTCCCCCTTGTTTCTTCAAGCCGAATCTCACCAAAAACCTATCCAAACAAAGCCAAATCCCAAAAACAAAGTTCTCCAAACAACTCAACACTTCAATACCAGCAAAACCCAAGCTTAAACTTTGCCAAAACCTCATCAAATATCCAAATTCAAATTCAGTTTTGAAAAATCTAAAACTTAACTAAAACCAGAGAAAACATAGAGAATTAAGGCTAGAAATTGTTACCTCTGCTGTCCAAAACAATGCTAAGCTTTTCCCTAAGCAATCCCGAGCCTAAACTAGCTTTGAATAATTCAAAGACTGAGAGAGAGAAGGAGTATACATGAGAAAGAGTGTTTAGATAGGTTGTATTTATATGTTTTTTCTATTTATGTGAGGTTACTTAGAGTTCAAGAAACTTTAAGTAAATCATGAGGCTCGGGGTACCCAAAAACGTCCCTCAAAGTAAAATGGTCAAAATCCCCAAAATTCCCTCCTAGTCTCACTAACTTTGAGTATATCCTCGAGTATTTATCCCCATTACGTGATATCTCGGTAATATACTAAATCCTGGCCCCCTAATATAGGCCCTAAGCCTTATTAGGTAATTTGGGATGTTACAACTATCCATTCCTTACATAAATTTTGTCATTGAAATTTTACCTAAACAACTCGGGATACTGATTCTGCATATCTGACTCTAGCTCCCATGTCGCTTCCTCAACCTTGTTGTTCCTCCATAATACCTTAACCAAAGGTTTAGTCTTGTTCCTTAAAACCTTGTCCTTCCTGTCTAAAATCTAAACTGGCTGCTCCTCATAGGAAAAATATGTCTCCAGTTCTAGATCCTTGTAACTCAATACATGAGTCTCATATGATACATACTTCCTCAACATGGAAATATGAAATATATTCTGCACACTAGGCAGTGCCGGAGGTAAGGCCAACCTATAGGCCACCTGATCGATCCTTTCCAGGATCTGAAATAGTCCAACAAATCTAGGGCTCAACTTGCCCTTCTTCCCAAATCTCCTCACCGCTCTCAGTGGTGAAATCCTAAAGAAGACATAGTCTCCCACTTGGAACTCCACGTTCCACCGCTTTGGGTCTGAATAACTCTTCTGTCTATTCTAAGACACGAGCATTCGAGCTCTAATATTTTCAATAGCCTCAGTTGTCCTCTGAACTACCTTAGGACCCAAATATTTCCTCTCACCCATCTCATCCTAGTGAATGGGTGATCTACACTTCCCACCATACAAATTTTCCATAATTTTCCATACTAGCCCCCTAATCTAGGCCCTAAGCCTTATTAGGTAATTTGGGATGTTACAACTATCTCCTTCTTACAGAAATTTTGTCATCAAAATTTTACCAAAACAACTCGGGATACTAATTCTGCATATCTGACTCTATCTCCCAGGTCGCTACCTTAACCTTGTTGTTCCTCCATAATACCGTAACCAAAGGTATAATCTTGTTCCTCAAGACCTTGTCCTTCCTATCTAAAATCTAAACTGGCTGCTCCTCATAGGAAAAATATGTCTCCAGTTCTAGATCCTCGTAACTCAATACACGAGTCTCATCTAATACATACTTCCTTAACATGGAAATATGAAATACATTGTGCACACTAGGCAGTGCCGGGGGTAAGGCCAACCTATAGGCAACCTGATCGATCCTTTCCAGGATTTGAAATGGTCCAATAAACCTAGGGCTCAACTTGCCATTCTTCCCAAATCTCTTCACCGCTCTCAGTGGTGAACCCCTAAGGAAGACATAGTCTCCCACTTGGAACTCCACGTTCCTCCACTTTGGGTATGAATAACTCTTCTGTCTACTCTGACACGCGAGCATCCGAACTCTAATATTTTAAATAGCCTCAGTTATCCTTTGAACTGCCTTAGGATCCAAATATTTCCTCTCACCCATCTCATCCCAGTGAATGGGCGATCTGCACTTCCTACCTTACAAATTTTCCATAATTTGCAACCTTAGCCCCCTAATCTAGGCCCTAAGCCTTATTAGGTAATTTGGGATGTTACAACTATCCCCTCTCAGAAATTTCATCCTCAAAATTTTACCTGAACAACTCGAGATACTGATTTTTCATATCTGACTCTAGCTCCCAGGTCGCTTCCTCGACCTTGTTGTTCCTCCATAATACCTTAACCAAAGGTATAGTCTTGTTCCTCAGGACCTTGTCCTTTCTGTCTAAAATCTAAATTGGCTGCTCCTCATAGGACAAATATGTCTCTAGTTCCAGATCCTTGTAACTAACTACACGAGTCTCATCTGATACATACTTTCTCAACATGGAAATATGAAATACATTATGTACACTAGGCAGTGCCAGGGGTAAGGCAAACCTATAGGCCACCTGACCGATCCTCTCCAGGATCTCAAATGGTCCAAGAAATTTAGGGTTCAACTTGCCCTTCTTCCAAAATCTTTTCACCCCTCTTAGTGGTGAAACCCTAAGAAACCCACTTGGAACTCCACGTTCCTCTGCTTTGGGTCTAAATAACTCTTTTATCTACTCTGAGACGCGAGCATCCAAGCTATAATATTTTCAATAACCTCAGTTGTCCTCTGAACTGCCTTAGGACCCAAATATTTCCTCTCACCCATCTCATCCCAATGAATGGGCGATCAACACTTCCTACCATACAACATCTCATAAGGAGACACTCCAATAGTTGACTGGTAGACGTTATTATAGGAGAACTCTATCAGAGGCAAATATTTACTCAAGGACCCTTCAAAGTCCAATACACATTCTCTCAGCATGGCCTTCAGTATTTGGATAGTCCTCTCAGACTGACCATCAGTCTGCAGATGTAAGTTGTACTAAGTTTCAATTGTGTACCCAATGCCTTCTATAAACTTCCCCAAAACTTGGAAGTAAAGATAAGATCCCTATCCAACACAATAAACCTCAGAGTCCCATGAAGGCATACTATCTCTCTCACATAGAAATCTGCATACTGGTCAACTGTGTAGTTCATCCTCACTGGTAAGAAGTGAGCTAACTTTGTATATCGGTCTGCAACAACCCATACTGAATTGTGCTAGCCCACTGTCCTGGAAAATCCCACCACAAAATTCATCATGATGTCCTCCCACTTCAACTTTGGGATATCCAGAGGTTGTAATAGCGCTGTTGGTCTCCAATGCGTTCTCTTGATCTGCTGAAAGGTCAGGCACTTTGCCACGTACTCACTAACGTCCCTCTTCATCCCAGACCACCAATATAAAACTTTCAGATCCTGGTACATCTTCGTGGTGCCTAGATGTAGAGAATAAGGGGTAGTATGAAATTCATCCAGAATCTCCTGTCCAATCCCAGTGTCCATCAGAACACAAATCTGATCCTTGTATTTCAATAAACCCATGTCTGACACTGTATAGTCCTTAGCCACTCCAACTAGGACGTCTCCTTTAATCCTTCCCAACTGTGGGTCACTCAACTATTTCTCCTTGATCCTTTCTAAAATAGTAGACAGTAGGGTGATGTTGGCTAAATGGCCCACCACTAACACAATACCTACTCTAGTCATATTCTCTGCCAACTCCTTAGATATCTGTCTCGCACTGTACAACTGTCTTGGACCCCTTCGACTTAATTCCTCTGCAACCACGTTTGTTTTCTCTGGGTGATAGAGGATTTCACAATCGTAATCCTTCACCAGCTCTAACCAACATCTCTACCTCATGTTCTAGTCCTTTTGAGTGAAGAAGCACTTCAAACTCTTGTGATCTGTGTATATCTCACACTTATAACCATACAAGTAGTGCTGCCACACCTTCAGTGCAAAAACTACTGCTGCAAGTTCAAAAACATGTGTAGGGTACCTGTGCCCATACTCTTGTTATATCATTTTATAATATAATATAATGTAATATTATATTATTTTATAATATAATGTTTTAGATTAAATAAATGTGACAAAGAATGTCACATATTGTATCATATAATAGATATCCAAATATGTAATATATTTGGTGTTACAAATTCAGTCACAAATTTATAACTTCAAAATATTGCCCATTATTGTCTAGATTTTTTGTTACACAATATTAAGATGAATTTCTTAAATCCATATGTGAAATGGCTGTTAGAGATATGATTTAAACCCCAATAATGTGTTTTGGAGGTTACAAAATCAATTAGGAGGGTGTTGGAACCATTTGGAAAAACATCACATTTTTGTGTGCTGAAATTGGTCAGTGGCCGCGGCCACAGGATGTTGGAGGCTGCAGCCTGGGGAACAGAGGCTAGTGGTCGCGGGCACTGATGTTCCTGGCCCCGGCCACAGGTGAATTTCTGACCAATTTTTTTTTCTTCAGATTTTCCAATCTTTTTGAACGGCTCCAAAAACCCAAATAACTCCCAAATCTCATTTTTAATTCCACAAACATCCAATTAATCACTGGTAATAGCCATGGGGGTTGGTGGAATTGGAAATTCAAAGGGTATCTCTAAACTCTATAAATAGGAGCCTATTGCTCACTTGTAAAACACAACTTTTCTATCCATTAGAGCACTTTGCTAGAAAACACCTAGAGGCTTGATTATTCCAGAAAGCATTTCCAAAATCTGTGAGAGATCCCTTAGTGCTTGAGTTAGGGGGAAATAAGCTTTTGGACAAAGGTTTCAAACCTTGTTCAAGTTGGTGAACCCCAACACTCTTCACTTTGGTTGTGTGAGTGAGAGTTTCTTTGTTTTTGTTATTGTTCTTACTTTTTCCTCTATTTTTTTTCTTCTATTGTTTTTCTTCTCATTATTTTTGTTTTATTTACTTGTATCTTTATTTAGAGTTGTAATCTTTTATTTCTTTTGTTTCAAACACTTTTACTTTATTTGTATCATTTTGCTTAGAGTTGTATTTTCTATCCTCTTCCTATAATTCTTCTATTGTTTATTTGTATTTTCAGTCATAGAGTTGTAACACTTTTTAATTAATAATTATTAATGTGTAATATTTTGTCTAGAGTTGTATATTTTCTTACCAATTTTCATTGAGGCAAATTACATTTTCCTAACAGTCAAAAGCTTGCCCTTTGTTTGTTTCAATGGAAGGTGAGACTATCAAGATCATGAATCAAGACCTAGTGAGGTTGGATAGGTTTGATGGGTCCAATTTCACTAGATGGCAACACAAGGTGAGATTCCTTTTGACCACTCTCAAAATCTCCTACATTCTAGAGTCCACTCTAGAACCTCTCTCAACGCCATCCGACAAGGACACTCCTGAGGAGGTGGAACAAAGAAGGAAGAGGGAGGAGGACAATCTCCTTTGTAGGGGTCATATCCTCAATGCCCTTTCCGATAGGCTCTATGACATCTACACCGAGACCAAATCGACAAAAGAGATATGGGATGAACTAGAGACAAAATTCGAGGCGAAAAAGGAAGGTACCAAAAAGTTTTTGATATCTCAATATTTTGATTTCAAGTTTTGGTGATAAACCTATTCTTCCTCAAATACATGAATTGCAAATGATTGTTAACAAACTGAAAGTTTTGAAGTTTGAGCTTCTCAAGGCCTTTTAAGTTGCTGCTATAGTGGCTAAATTACCACCAACTTGGAAGAGCTATAGGAAAAGAATCCTTCATAAAAATGAGGATTATTCTTTGGAGGAAATAAAAAAGCATGTTCGAATTGAGGAGGAATCGATATATAGAGATAAACTTGTGGAGGGGTCTGATGAAGAGTGTATGCCCTGATATTCAGCCCGGGTCCTTTATGCAGCTCGAGTACAGTTGGCAAGCTAAGAACAGTGCTAAAGGACCCACAAGTTGATATTTCCTCTGTGAAGGTAGTGGGACACCCTAGGTAATAACACGACCTGAGGAATACGAAGCATTAAGGCACGAGCTAGAGATGGATATAAAACACAGCAATCTGGGCGTGAGCTGGCGTTATGTTCAGATCGTTGTACTCTGACAACTTGCCATGTCCAGGAGTCTTTATAAACCCGGACACGTTATTTAGGAACGTGCGTGGTCAGACATTACATGTCCGTTATCCCTGAATTCTTGGACACATAACATAAATGTGCATGATCAAACATCACATGTCCGATTATGCCAGATGACCCATGATCAATTTTACCTAATGATTAGACCATACCTTAATATATATTATAATGTTCATCATTTATGCAAGACAGGTCACATATAGGATGAGTATCCACGTGATGACCCCTGCCCCTATCCTGGGATGGTTCTTCTATAAATACCAAGACCTTGGATAGAAAAGGGGTTGGGTTTTCTCTGTGAAATGCAAATACTCTATCGAAATATAGAGAGATATGCAGTAATAATATCTACTCGTGGTCTAGGGGGATTTTAGCCTCCGAACCACGTAAAAAGGAACGAGTGTTCTTACTATATCATTCTAAGCATCCTTAAGAGTTATTATTCTTATTACGGTTTATCCTTAAGCACTAGTTTATTCTAGCTAATTACGTAATACACTGTTGGCGAAAAACCGCGTCACCAATCTAGTGTTTTCATTGAGAGCTGCAAATTAGTGCAATTGAAAAAGGTTCAGAACAAAGTTCGTCATGGTGGTCATTTTTTGAAGGCACGGTAACAAAACAGATCAGCATGGTGGGCAGGAGACTCACCATACCACTGTTTTTGATGAACAAAACCCAGAGATTCAGCAGCAGTTGGGAAAACAACCGATGGGCAACGAGGACACTGGAAGTTCAGCGCCTCTACCGATGAATTCGAACCCGGATTACTTGACCGCGGTAGAGTTGGAGAACATGCAACTGAGGAGCCATCTAGCCAAAGCAAACAAGCAAATCGAGGAGGTCTTGGCACGGCTACCCCCTCTTGCAACTGACGTTAACGTCGTAAAGAGGCAAGGCGGGGCTCGTAAGTCTCGCCGGGATAGTCGGCCCAGGCCAAGTTGATCAGTTAGAACCTCAACTCTAAGTTTTGCACCCATGTCGCACAATCACCAAGAAATCCCATTTGGTGGCTTTTCTAGGGATCATCAACGAGTTAGATGGTCGGTCAGAACCTCGACTCTGAGTTCAGCGCCACCATCAAATGCCCATGGAAACCCACACAGACGGTCAAGGACGAACTCGCAAAGACAACATGTCCCAACCGACTTCCCTGTACCACGATCAGATCGCCAGACGCAGGGAACCAGAAATGGTGGAGCAGAGCGACCGCGAGCTAACTTGGTCCGACCTGATGGGACAAGAATCGGCTCACCAATCAGACATCCCCCGTAATCGATAAGGCATCCGACCCTGCCTCGTTCAGCTCGAGATGTTCCTACCTACGAAAACAGCAGGAGGAATCCTCCTCCCGCTGCCCCTGCTCATGCCCTGCGAGCACGTGGGAATATCCCAGATCCTCATCCTCAGCCACAAGCTATGAGCTTTTCTAATGGAAGCTATTGGATGGAGGGCCATCAAAGTGATAGGACCAATGCACATTTGAGGAATCAGCTGAGTTCAGCTCGGAACCCTCAAGTTAATCCACATACCGATCTGTGAGATCGCCTAAACTCACAAAGAACCAATCTAGCTCGCGATGGAGTCAGCGGCACTCAACACGAGGGAAGTCCTTCTAAAGTACGTGATAACGGGAGTGCCCCACCAAACCAAGTTCGAACTTGGAGGGACAATAACCCGTCAAATGCATACCTGCAAATAGGAGCTGTTGAACAACCCCAAGGAGCTAAGGACCCAACCCTCGAGAGGTTGGCCCAGATGGAGAAACTGATGAAAAGACTCTTATCAGAGAAGGAAAAAGACGAGTATGTCTCAGAGGACGAGCTCAATATTTTCGCCCCCAACATCGCAGCAACACCATACCCGCCGGGTTTCTGGATGCCCCATTTATCAAAATGCGACGGAGATGGTGATCCGTTCGACCACTTGGGGATGTTCAATACCCTGATGATGGCCCATAACATCAGACCCGAATTAAGGTGCTTAGTATTCTCTTCGACTCTGGTCGGACCGGCTAGGCAATGGTTCAAGCAAAACAAAAAGCATTCTATCAGCTCGTGGAAGAGCTTCTCCGCTGACTTCAAGAGGGCGTTCCGGGCTTCCCAAGCAGCTCAGATAAAGGCACACTCCCTTGAAAACATAAAGCAGCAGCCCAGAGAGCCTCTGAAAGCTTACTTGAGTAGGTTCGCCAACATCGCTGCACGAGCTAGAGACGTGGATGAAAGCTCTAGCCTTATGGCATTGAGAACAGGAATCCTTGTCGGAGGCGACCTGTTGAAAGAGATCCAGAGAAAGGGAATCAACACAGTGGATGAGTTCCTGAACAGGGCTCAAAGGTGGATCAACCTGGAAGAGGCGTGAGCTTCGGTCATAGAAACCAGCCAAGTCCCTGCCCAGTCCGTTGGAGAGGTAACGGACGTTGCAGCTACGGCTCAAACCATTACCCAGAATAACCAAGGGGGAGGAAGCAAGAGGAAGGGAAGTGGAGAGGGTGGCCAGAATGGTTCAAAGAAAAATAAACCCGTGGAGAAGTTCAAACCAATCTATGCAACTTACGCCGACCTCACGGATACCAGAGAGTGCATCTTCTTGGCAAATTCTGCCCACCTTCCATAGAAGAAGCCGGAGCCTCTAAAAAATCTAAGGGCGAAGAGAGACCCTTCAAAAAAAATTTGATTAAAAAATGACATTGGTCACAACACCGATGATTGTAGGCATTTGAAGGATGAGATCGAGACGCTCATCAGGGCTGGGCCCTGGCTCAGTATCCCTGGAATCAAATCTCCCCTAAGCAGCTCGCCGGGCAAAAAATTCAATCAGATCCGGAAACCCCCGCAAATCATACCAGAGCTCTGGTGAATAAGGATACCCCTCCTCCGATAACAGGGGGAGAGATAACAACCATCTCTGGAGGACCTCATCTGGCAGGAACGAGAAAAAATGCCCAGAAGAGATATGTCAATGAGCTGAGGTCTCACAATGGAGTCGAGTTCGTCCCAAAGCAACGTTTATCTAAGCAGCAACAATTGGAGAAGAAACCCATCAGTTTTACTGAAGAAGACGCTGGTCATGTCCAATTCCCGCATAACGACCCTCTGGTCATAACCGTCCAGCTCGCCAATCAGAGAGTTAAGTAGACACTGGTTGATAATGGGAGTTCTGTGAACCTACTATTCAGGTCCACTCTGGAGAAAATGGGATTGTTTGTGACCGAGCTGAAGGCAACCTCCCTGATGCTGTATGGATTTTCCGGCCAGGGATCGACAGCTATCAGGACGATCGACTTGGTGATAACTTTGGGGGGGGGGGGGGGGGGGAGGACCACGAATTGTTTCCAAGCTGCTCGAGTTTGTGGTCGTCAATTGTCCGACTGCATACAATGCAATCTTGGGTAGGCCCACGCTGATGGCATTTGAAGCCATAACTTCTGTCCACCACCTTGTGATTAAGTTCCCCTCATCTACGAGAATATGTACTGTCCAAGGCGATCAGCTCGCTGCTAGGGAATGCTATAGCATTTCCATGAAGGGAAAATCTCAACCCAGGCAGCAAACAATGGCCATGCAGGATGGAGGCGAGGAATCCCAAGAAATCAGAACTGATCCTTGGATGGAAGAACCTCAGCAAGTCAGTTGCAAGGGAACCATCCCAAGTGAGGATATTGATCCCCAAAGAGGCAAAGACAGGTCCAAGCTCCAGGCTATTGAAAAACTCGAAGAAGTAAACATCGATCCCAAAGATGCTTCGAGGGTGATTAAGCTTGGGAAAAATCTTGACGCCGAAAGAAGGGTGGATCTGGTAGAATTTTTACAAAAAAATCTAGATGTTTTTGCTTGGTCCCGTGAAGACATGGTAGGGATCAGCCCGAATGTCATCATGCATATGCTTAACTTGGACAAAAGCATGCCTGTGAAATCCCAGAAATAGAGGCGTCTGGGTACAACCTGTGCTGAGGCCCTAGAAGAGGAGGTAGCTAGGCTTTTAAAATGCGGTTTTATTTGTGAGGCAAAGTACTCGATCTGGGTTGCCAATCCTATTTTGGTCCCAAAGACAAATGGAAAATGGCGAGCCTGCATCGATTTCTCAGATTTGAACAAAGCCTATCCCAAGAATTGTTTCCCCTTGCCAAGGATTGACCAACTGGTGGATGCCACCGTGGGGCACGAGCTCATGTCCTTCATGGATGCATACTCTGGATATACCCAGATCGCTATAAACCCCGCAGATCAGGAGCATACCAGCTTTATGACTCCGACCAACAATTACTGGTATAAGGTCACGCCCTTCGGGCTAAAGAACGCCGGGGCGACCTACCAGAGATTGGTCAACAGAATGTTCACTGATCAGATCGGGAAAACACATGGAAGTGTATGTTGATGACATGCTGCTCAAGTCAAAACCTGCCGACAACCATGTTTCTGATCTGAATGAATGTTTTGAGATCCTGAGGAAGTATAGTATGAGGTTAAACCCCAAAAGTGTACTTTCGGAGTGGTGTTGGGAAAATTTCTGGGATTCATAGTCAACACCAAGGGGATAGAGGCGAACCCCGAAAAAATTAGATCACTGCTAGAAATTCCTTCACCCAACTCGCATAAAGATGTCCAGAGTCTGATAAGAAGAGTGGCAGCCCTTAATCGGTTTATTTCTAAGTCCACCGACAAGTGTTTTCCATTATACAACATGCTCCGGGGTAACAAAAAGTTTGAATGGACTAAGGAGTGTGAGCAAGCTTTCCTCGACCTGAAGACACATTTGGCTGAGCCGCCTGTGTTATCTAAACCAATGGTAGGAGAGCCCATTTTTCTTTATTTGGCTGTGATGGAGAATATGGCCAGTGCAGTGCTAGTCTGGGAAGAGGACCGATTTCAAAAGCCAGTGTATTATATAAGTGAAAGACTGCTCGAAGATGAATCACGGTATCCCTTGATGGAAAAAATGGCATTATGCCTCATTACATCTTCCAGGAAGCTTAGGCCATATTTCCAATCCCATTCAATCCACGTCATGACCGATCAACCTTTAAGGCAGGTGCTGCAGAAACCTGAGGCATCGAGATGACTATTGAAATGGGCAGTCGAGCTCAGCCAGCTCGAAATACTATATGTACCCTGAACTACGATCAAAAGCCAAGCCCTGGCTGATTTCATGGTTGAATTCATTGGATTCCAGGAGGAGCCCTTAAGAGAACCAGTGCGGGAGTTGTGGAGAATCTTTGTGGATGACTCATCTAACGAGAACGGGTCCAGAGCTGGGATCATTTTGATATCCTCAGAAGGGCACTGTTTTCACTCCGCGCTGCGGTTCAGATTAGTAGCATCCAACAATGAAGCCGAGTACGAAGCCTTATTGGCCGGGCTTAGAGTGGCGAAGGAGTTGAAAGCCATGGCCATCCGATGCTACAACAATTCCCAGCTCGTGGTAAACCAAGTGTCTGGGGAATATCAAGCATGAGAGACCAAAATGGCGGCTTACTTGGAAAAGGTAAAGAAGGAGCTGTCTGAGATTGAATATGGCCTAGTCGAGCAGATCCCTCGCGAGTAGAATGCCAACGCTGACACTTTGGCTACACTCGCTACCTCCAAAGAAGTCGAGACTCTGAGCTTAGTACCAGTGGAATTCTTGGAAAGTCCGAGTGTGGCAGAAAGTGCGACGGAGGTCGAGATGATCGATATCAGGCCGACCTGGATGACTCCCATAATAGAGTATCTTGTGACAGGGAAATTTCCTGATGAGCGAAAAGACGCGAGTAGAATACTCTATCAATCTCCAAGGTATACAATCATAGACGGGACGCTATACCGACATGGCCATTCCGTGCCTCTTCTGTGGTGTGTTCTGCCAGAGGAAGCCAAAACTATTTTGCAGGAGGTGCATGAAGGCTTCTGTGGGGATCATGCTGGGGGCAAAACCTGGCCTTAAAGATATTAAGGAAGGGGTACTTTTGGCCCACGTTATCGAAGGACTCCATCTCCTATGTCCAAAAGTGTGACAAGTGCCAGCGATTTTCCATGGTCACCCGACCTCCTATGGCTTGATTATAAAAGCATTTAATTTAAGAAATAAAAATTATGGTATATTTTTTTGTATCTTTGTTCGGTTTCATCTGCGTGTTAGTTTGAATGGTAACATTGGTCCAAAGTAACCCAGAAAGTTCACTTCCTGATTACTAGGGGGGATATAACCCGAGAACCAGCTTCCGAAACTTAGAAGTTGGTAAAATTGATTAACCAGTGTTTTTTCTAAAAAAACGTGAGGTGTCAATAATACTAACATGAAATAAGTTTTAATTAAATATCCTGGATATGACCAGGTTCTGAAACTTAGAAGTTGGTAAAATTGATTAATCGGTGTTTTTTCTAAAAAACGCGAGGTGTCAATAAAACTAACACGAACTAAGTTTTAATTAAATATCTTGGATACGACCAAGTTCTGAAACTTAGAAGTTGGTAAAATTGATTAACCAGTGTTTTTTTCTAAAAAACACGAGGTATCAATAAAACTAACATGAACTAAGTTTTAATTAATTATCCTGGATACGACCAGGTTCTGAAATTTAGAAGTTGGTAAAATTGATTAACCAATTTTTTCTAAAAAACGCGAGGTGTCAATAAAACTAACACGAACTAAGTTTTTAATTAAAACCCCCGGATACAACTGGGTCCAAGGCCTGATACTTGACAGGTAGGATATAAATCATCATTTTTGGTTACGACCAAAATTAAAGTATCTATCTCGACCTAAGAGTCATTTCCTAAGGTTTTAAACGTATAAGTCATGAAGCATAAGAAAGATCAGGGAATAGGTAAAAGGTAGATGCTGGAATTATAAATAAATTTTTTCGAGGAAAATAACCTCATACCGAGCCAAAAGCGGCAAATGTTTACAAAAAAAAAATGATGATTAAAATTAAGCCCATCCTAGGCACTCAGAGGATGTCACCTCCTTGGTCTCTTGCCCGCCAGCAGTGGAGGCTTCCCCAGTCTCAGATTGCTCTTATTGTGCCTGGGCCTTGAACTTCTCAAGATAGAGATCCCACACATCAGAGGGAAAAAAGGAGAAGTTTCCTTCTTGGTTGTAGGCCCAGCAATGGTAGAGCATGCTCTCCATGGAGGATATTGATGCCGCCTTCTCCTCCTTAGTAGCAGCCTTTGCCTCCAACTGCTTGGCCTTGGCCTCCATGAGCTCGGCCTGTAGGGAAGCCAGGGAAGCCTTCGCTGCCTACTCGCCCTCTTGGGCCGCCACTAAGGCAGCCTTTGCAGCTTGCTCGCCTTCTTGTGCCACTGTCAGGGCGATTTTGGCGCTTAGTTAGCCTTGTTGGGCAGCTACGAGGGCAGCTTGGGTAGTAGACAGGGCGGCCTGAAGCTCGACCTTGAGCTCTTCATTCCTAGCCCTGGCCCGAGCTATGCTACAGTGCTGAGCCAATACCGCCTACAAGGAGCGAGAAAAAAAGTTAGACGTGTACTGGAATATAATTCAAAGAGCGTATTCGAATAAGAAAAATGGGCTTACTGTGATGTTCATTCCCAGAGCTGACTCCATGACGTTCTCCGGGCTCTTCTCCTCAATCGCCCTCAGGTCCGTCGGTTTGGCCTTATAAAAGTGCTCCACCATGTGGTTCGCCGTCTCATAAATGGTGCCCCGAAATGTGTCTGGAATTTGCTCCAGGTTCTGAGCATTGACCAGGATGCATACAGTGGTGGCAGGGATGACTGGAGCTGGAGGATCAACTGGTGTTGTCTAGTCCCGAGCAGGAAACCAGGGAAGAGGTGGAGGCGAACCCCTTTTGTATTGAGCAGTAGCAGCTAGAGCTATCAAGCTTTGGTCCTTCCCCTTAGCTAGGGATTTGGAGGTCGTTCCTGTCGCAGGTGGCACCTTCTTGGATGAGAACCGGGGCTTCTTTACCGTCGGTCCTGAGCTAGATTTCTGAAACATCGCGCAGATGTCGGGAATCCTTTGTTGTGCTTTCTCCTCGCCTGAAAAATAAAGGGAAGCACGTAAGTATGTGTACAAATCCTTAAGTCCACAAAGCATGTATGCATGTATAGAATATAACAAAAAGTCCTACCCTCCGAACTAGAGGAGGAGTCTGCTGCCACGACCTCCGACCTTGGAACCACTATAGGAGAAGGGGAACCTAAGTCTATAACTTCTTGGATCAGGGGAGGCTCGGGCTCAGGTTCTACCTCGGGGCTGGATTCTTCAACATATTGCCTAAGCCCAGGGGCAACGACACCTTGGAGAAGGGAAGGCCATGACCTAAGGTTGGTCCTGTACTCTTCGAAAAGGGCCAACCTAAAGGAGAGGGTGTTATCTACAACTATAGTTCCCCTAGGATGGCCTATATCGTGGCGAACCACTAGGTGATACACACACTGGAGCAGGGTTATGTTGCGGTCGGGGTCATTAGGGTGGCGGTGCACGAGCTGGTTTGGGTTAAACCTAACTAACCTAAGGTCAGCAACAAATCTATCGAAGTCCCTAAAGGGGTACGGGTTATCTTGGCCGGAGGGGCTGACTGTTGCCCACAACGAAGCTTGTTCCACGTCTGGGTCCCGAGCGGCCTCAGGAGCTCGCCTCTTTCACACGAGCAGAACCTCGGCCTCTTCTTGCTCTTCATCGTCATCGGCCTCAACACCCCCTTTGGGGATAGACGCTAGCTCACAGACGACCGAGTGGGTAGCCCGAGTCCTCCTCAAGGCCAGAGTCTGGCTTTCGGCAATCAACTTACATGCCAACATCGTGTCATCAGACACAAGCTGGCGGTAATCCTTCTCTCTGGATGGAAGCCCCACCAAAGTGTTGTATTGACCACCAAGCGTCACCGATTTATCCTTCCTCACAAAAATGGCTGCACAAAGATACTCTAGTCAGTATACACGTGAGAAGACTAAGTACAAAGAGAATAGCTAAGCGAGCTAAGAAATGAAAGAAGACTTACGAGGACGGTTAAAATATCAGTGTTCATAGTTGTGAAACCCATTCGACATAAAGAACTGGTCTTTGAAGTCGTTGGGGTGGCTGGGCAACTCGATGACTGCGGGTGAGTTTGGGAATTGGGTCAGATAGTAAAACCCGTCATCTCGTCCCCGTTGATCTGGGCTGGCCTTGAGGCAGAAGAAGTAAAGGATGTCCGCAGGGGTAGGGACCTCCCACTCATGCTTCAAGAAATGGTACTTCACCTCCGCCAACAGCCAATACAAGTTCAGGGGGAGCTGGAATGGCGCCAACTGCACATAGTTGAGGAAGTCGGCAAAATATTGGTCGAGGGGAAGGAAGGCCCCAACCTTTAGGTACTCATCACTCCAGGCTGCGAAATCATCCTGGAGTGGTGTGCAGCTCCTCTCCCCTTCAAAGGGAGGTTGGGCGATGAGGACGCCAGTCCCGACCTTGATATTGTGGGACAGCATGATCTTGTTGACCCTTCCTTGGGTCGTGATCTTGGAGGCTATCCTCTCTTCCTCGAAGAAGGAATCAGGTGTTGGAAAAAGCTTATACAGGATCTTTATTTATTTTCATGTATATCTAATATTAAACAAATTAATACGAAATAGCCTAAAACATGTTTCTAAAATTGAATTCAAAGAGAAACAAATAATATAATACTTACAGTATACGCAACGGAATTAAAGAGTCATTCCTTCAGTTTCTCTAACTCTTGTATCCTCTCTGTCGCAGAGTATTATCAAGAAACTGAACCGATCTTCTATTTTCTTCACAATCTTCCAATGTATCCTTAGAGCCACCTAGACTAGTGTGGGCAACTCTCAACACATGAGATAGATATAGAGAGAAGAAGAGAAAATAACAAAGAGGTTTAGAAAAGGACTTGTGTTTAGAGAGAATCTAAAACTATCAGAAAATCTGACGTGTGACTTATCTGTCGTCTCTTACTGACCTCTCTCTAAGCACTCCTTTTATAGACTCAATTAGGCCATTTAATTTAATTAAAAAATCAATAAAATAATAGCCATTTTGAAGCCCTAGGTCGAAATTATCATGGGCTATAGGCCCGTGAAATTTCCCATTTGATTATAAGCCCATTGGACTTAAAATCAAGGCCTGTATTATTTTCTATTGATTTAATTAATTAAATAATTATTTAAATCCTTTATCAAATTAATTATTTATAATTTGAACCTTGATTTAAATTTATTTATTAATTTAGACACCAATTTATCTTAATTAATAAATCTGCCATAATTTCTCTGTTCTTCTAAAAAATTACACAACTCTGTGAAACTATCCAAAATTGACCTGGTCAACTTTGATAATTCTAATTGATAATTAAATCAATTAATTGAGACTATCTAGATGATTTTATCCAAGGTACAATGGGGACCATGGGCCTATGAAATCAAGCTCCAATAAGTTATCATAAATCTAACAAATAAATTTACTAACATATTAATTCCTCGTGACTCCACTATAGACTTGGAATTGCACTCTTGAATTCATAGAACGCTCTATAAAAAATATAGATACGCTATTAATTATCCATTGTTACAACCATAATTGTCAATCAATCCTCTATAGACGGTCTACAATGAGATAGGACTAAAAATACCGTTTTACCCCTCATTGTATTTTATCCTTAAAACACTTAGGACACGTTTACTAAATAGTAATCGGAATTGGAATAAATCAATGGGAGAAATGAATGGGAAAAAAATCTAGAAGAATCGGAATCATTATTGTATTATGTTGTTTACTAAAACTGAGTGGAAAAGGAATCAGAATGCTTTAATTGACAAAATTACCCTTTTAAAAAGAATTTTATTTTATTTTTTATTTATTAAAATAAATAATTAAAAAGTGAGTAATGAATAAAAATATATATTCATAAATGTATATCATATGGTATGGGTGGTATACATTTTTAAAATACAATATTATAATTATAAATGTGTTGTTTGGTAACAATTAAAAAAATAGTTTTTTATTTAATTAATTAAAAATTTGACAATTAAATATAAAATAGTGTTTGATAACTCTATTTTTATTTATTATTTTTTTAAATTTTAAACAAAATTTATTAAATTTTGAAAATAGAAAATTTTCACTTTAATTTTTTTTTTAAACCGTTTTCCATTTTTAGTTTCTTTTTTTTTTCTTCTTTTCTTCAAATCAGCACATCATTTTATATTGTTAAACAAAACATAAATATAAAAGTTATCAAACGCATTTATTATTTTTTGTTTTTTTAAAAAAAATAGTTATCAAACATATTTTTATTTTTTTAAAATAAAGAAAAAAATATAAATTATAATTCTATTTTTGTATTTAAAAAATTCAAAAACAAAAATTTTATCAAACACAACCAAAATGTTACACATAAATATAATAATATTTTTTAACGTTATTTATCAAATCCTAGACTTAGACTTATTAGATTAGTATAATATTGTTAAGAAAAAAGTAAATATACACATTATTTATTTATGAAGTCAATATAACTAAATCAAAAAAATTATAGCTAATAACAATCTTAAAAAATGTCAAACTTAAACGCAAACACAAAAGTCTAGGTTGTAACATAAATAGTGATGTTCTAATATCTCAAAATAACTATTAGGCATCATTTTGCAACATATTCATAATATATTGCATTTTCACCTCATCTGACATTGCATAAAACACTCGCATCAATGAGGGCTTTTCTGCTAACATGTTGGTGGCTTTAATACATTGTATTGCAATTAGGCTGTCAATCTTGCTTATTTCTGTATATAAATTGGCTTGCATATCAGCTACTTCTTTATCATTTGATAATGCATTGATCAGTCCTTGAAGCTTGGGGACGATTTCTGATACAGATTCTGCTAATGCACCAATATTAGCTGACATACCATCCATTACCTTTGATCTTTTCTTTTTATTACGTTGTTGGGCACTAGTAGTACTCTCAGTGGATCTACGACGCATATTACTAGGGTGTTGAGTATTTGAGACACCATCAAACTCATCTATTTCTTCATCATCCCCTCCATCAACTATATAATCATCAACTCCAAAATCCACACCAATTGTATCCTCTTGTCGTATTTCCTCTTTATCATCGTCAGCATTACCAGCATTTGTTCCAGTAGCACGATCTCGACCATATATTTCTGCTAGCTTGTAGTAATAAGGAAATGGTTTTCCATATAATCCACTTGCATCTTTACGTTTCTGTGTATTCACAAAACAATGCAATCACATGTTATCATAAATAACAGACATTAATATATATATATATATTATTATATATAAATATATGTCAAACTATATTGTATTTACCTTCACCCACTCATCAAATGCACTTTTTTCACATAATAACATCATATGCTCATTGTCCCAACCAAAACCACTTAAAGACAACAATTCAGTCAAGCAACATTATTTTCCCTTCAAAGTTTTAATACGAGATTCAATATGAGGTGAGGCCTTCAATCCAGAATGCTGTAATTTTGTTTCTAACACAATCTCTATTTGTTGCAAATATCCATTTTTAAATCCACAATCAGCCCGCCATGTAGGATTTTGGCTTAACTCTAGAAGACAGTCGATCAAAGCATTGTCTTCCATTGGAGTCCAGTAATGTTTATTTTGACCTCTCCCTCTTTGACCTACATTAGAGTTAGAACTCGTCCTATACATTCATATAAAACTTCTCATGAGTATAAAAACAAAACTCAGAAGAATTAAGTACTCATAAATCAATATGAATGAAATTAAACTCAAACAACTTGGACCAAAAGTATGCACATTTCAAATTAATGTATATATGTCATTAATACATCAAAATATGATCAAAGTGCTCAAATACAAATAGTAGAATAATAAATACTAAAAAAAATTATCCTAAACCTCTATTTGCTCGCCATGTATTCCACATTTCTTCGGCCAAATTTTGTCTCCATGTGGTCCAAGAATTTGAAGACTCAACACTATTTATATAATTATAATTTGTTGTAGTATTATTTTCTGGAAAATTATTCATCTCATTTTCCACTGGATCAATGTTCATCTCTTTTCGAATAAAATTGTGCAACATACAACAAACAGAAATTATACGTCGTTGTGTTTTCAAGTCATAAAAAGATGGACTTCTAAGAATTGCCCATCGCATTTTCAACAATCCAAAACAACGCTCAATTACATTCCTAGCACTTGAATGTTTCATATTGAAGAACTCTTCCGGTGTGTTTGGAAGGTGTCCATCATCCCAATCATTAAGATGGTATCGTGTTCCTCGAAAAGGTGCAAGAAAACCTTGACCATTGGTGTATCCAGCATCAACTAAATAATAATAACCTACCACCAACATAAAATAAATTTTGTTATTCGATGGAAAACTACATTGTTAGTTTGAGATTAAACTTTTACAAATTTACTATAATTTATTATTTTACCGTTAGGGACTTTTAACCCATTTCTCCTAGTCACGGCATATCTCAATACTCGTCCATCGTGTGTTGAACCTTCCCAACCTGGTAAGACATATATAAACTGCATGTCTTGTGAACAAACCCCCAAAACATTGGTTGCGATCTCTCCTTTTCTTGTCCTATATCTTGGTTTATCAGCTTCACGTGCACACACTCTTATATAGGTTCCATCTAATGCTCCCAAACATTTCTACATCAAATTCATTCCACTTATTATAACAAATTTTAGTTAACAATCAAAAACTAAATTTTGTAATCCATAATTCATACCTTAAACCACTTCCACCTTGGATCGATTGAGGTCTCTAATACTGGCTCAGGTGTTTTCCAAAATTCTTTTTGGCAGCGAATCATTGCTTTTAAACATTCATGAAAATATTTACTAACAGTTTTTCCTGATCTCTTAAAACTAAAACCAACAACACGATTCTTATGGTGGTGTGCTAGAATATATAGAAACATTGCTACCATCTCCTCAATCGATACATTGCGTGTCCTTCTTAAATTTCCTTTTGTAGTGAGTATGCTACATAATTTTTGAAAAGTTTGTCTATCCATTCTTAATTGTGAAACACATTTGACATCACTTTCATACACTAAATCATGTAAGTTTTCTAATTGTCTATAGAATCTCATAATAGATAACGGATGATTGAGACGTTTTTTGTAACCTATCCATGCATAAGCACATGTAGTTGTACATACACTCAAAATAATTTGTAATAGTACAATCAAATTTTGTACTACGACAATAATCTTTTGTTTCCTTGTCAAACTTAACGAAGTCATTCGTCTACAAAAAAAAAACATAAATTAACAAAATGTTTTGGTATAAAAAATAAATAGTCAAATTCTCTTTTCAAATTATAAATATAGCAACCAATTAATTAACAACATATATATATACTATGTATATATATAAATAATTTGGTTATCAACATTCTTTTATCGTTTTCTTTTGTTTTGTTATTATTTATTTTTATTTATTTTAATTGTTTTTTTCTCTTTTCTTCTTGCCACTATATTGTACATAAATGAGTTAGACTTCTTTTATTAAAAAAAAAACTACTGTGCCACTTTATTTTGTTGTAACATTTTGTAATAATTAATTAAATAATAACTTTAAAAAAAACTATTATTTCTTTAATAAAAATATCTTACATAAATACTATTATTATAATACAATACATTGCCTATTATTCTACTACTTTCATTATTATTATTATTTTAAAAAAAGTGACATGTTCTAAATAAATAATTATCAATTTAATTATTACAATTTTTTCATGTTATTATTGATTTTATTTATTTATCCATCTCTTATTATTAGTGTATTACTTATACTAATTACATAGTATTACTCAAAATGTATATACCTTACTTTATAATAAATTAGTAATTTATTTTATTAGGTTATTTGTAATTTAATATTTATATTATATAAAAAATTATAATAAACAAAGTCAAACCTAAAAAATACTGCATAATAAATGTAAATTTTGTTTAATAATATATATCATTAATAACTAAGATTGTAGATTAAAAATTTGATAATGAAACATGAAAGTAATATCTAATCCCAAATTATAATTTCCTTCTATTTTATTAAGAAAATAACAATCGTCCATTTATATATAGTAAATTATAAATATAGTAAATTAATAGATAAAAACAAATGAAAAAATAAAATAAAATAAAAAGAGCATATTTAAAAAAAAAGTACATTCAATTAAAAAACAAAATACATCACAAGTCAGTGAGATATATCATCATAAGAAAAAAAATTGTCAGAACTAAAATGATGAAACAAAATTAAATATTTTTTTAAGAAAGTTATCTCTTTAATTGCCTACATAGTCTTAAGAAGTATAATAAATTGTGCACATTTTTCATATAATAATATTTTAAAAAAATTATATAATAATATTTATATAAAAGTTTTTTTTTATATAATTAAAACAGTCTTAAGAAGTATAATGAATCAGTACTTGTACATTTATATATAATAGGTATATAGAAGTTTTATTTGTATGTGTATCTAATATATATATATATATATATATATAAATATATTCAATATGAAATACATAAAAATATTATATTTGTATGTGTAGAGGCATTAAATATTGTGACGTGGGTATACATAGAGTACTTGACTTGTTGTTTGCAGTCGATGTTATCCGGATAGAATGAGTTGATCATATCACCAATAATAATAATAATAATGTGAAAAGGAAAATTCGAAAGAAAAAGTAAAGTGTAGTGGAGTAATATTATTATTAATATTTGTTTGGAGTTTGGAAAGTTCTGATCTATACCATTTTCATTTATTTGTCCACATGATCCATTAGTAGAAATTTGCTTAGATATTTTTTTTTCTTTAAATAGATATATGAATATTCTTTCACTAAGGAATCTTTTGAGCTATATTGAAGATCACCACTTCTATATATTACTATAGATTAGTTCTAAAACTAACGTGCCTACCAATTTTTTTTTATAAATTTATTCAAAACAAAACTCATTATTAGTTGAGATTTTATAGCATTCTAGTTATATATGTATTTTTATTTAAATTTCTAACAAAATATTTATCCTAAATAATAATAATCACAATAATATTAATAATGAAAATAATAACTTTTTAAATTCAAATTCTTAAATATCTGTTTGAATATCCATATGTTGATTTTTTTTCTATTTTATTTTTTTATATAAAAAAACGAAATAAATTAGTTTTGATTAAGATCCTTTAAATTTACTTCTATCATGTATTGCTTTCAAAAGTTGATAATGAAAAAAGATTCATAGAATTTAATGCTCACTGTCTATATATGTATAAATAATTATAACGAGTTAACATGTTGAGAATTGAAACTATCTATATATGTATCATAAACTAGATGCAAGAAGATTAATTACAACTAAAGTAAAAAACACAAACACAAATCTATACCACAACATAATATATCTTTAATTTAAAAGAATTAAAAAATTAAAAAATATAATATGTTACCTGAAGGTGAAGTGCACGTCTGGAATAACCACAATGGAAGTAATTTGATTGTGTAAACAGAAGTCAAGAAGAAAAACAAGAAGAGAAAAAAAAATGATGAAAGCAGAAGAGAAGAAATCAGAAGAAAAACGATAAGAAGAGAAAAAAAAATGATGTTTACATTAGATAAATTAGACTGATATTTATAGGGTAGAATTGTCTATTAATTTTTAAATATAAAAAATAAAAAGTAAAAAATCAAAATAAGTTTTCAGCGTAATCTCATTCATTAAAGAGATGAGAGGAGAACCTTTCCCTTACTTTTCTCCTAAATTTATGTGGGTCTATTAGTCTTTCCCATTCTTAAAATTTAGTAAACACTTTAAATGGAAATAGTTAACATAAAGTGATTCCCATTCCCTCTAAGTAAACATGTCATTAGTTCCTTGTAAATGATATTTCAGTAAACTAATTTAATTAGTGAAATGAGATCTCTATCATTTAACACCTTGAACCAAACTAAAAGGAAACCATCATTTCACTTCTTCATCAGAAGCTATAGATGTTCATATCTATGATTAACACTCCCACTCAATTGTACTAGCGAGTTCCCAAGATGTAAGTATGGGCTAGTCCGTAGGGTAAGCTGGTAACGAACAAGTCAAAGAACTCAAATAATACAATCAGTTAGAATACTAACCACTCAGAATTGAGATTGAATTGACCTATGGTCAACTATATGATATGACTAGAATAGATAATAACGGTATGTTTACTTATCTTATCAACTGTCAATATTGGTCGTGTCCGATTTAACAAATACATCCGATCTTATCTACTTTGCTAATGTTCTGGAAAGAACATAATACTGTAATGTGTAAGTAGATCATATCGTAGATTGGCAAGTCAGTGTAAATCCGGTGCACTGACTAATCTTAGGACTAACTTATTTTGAACATATAATCATATTTATATTCCACTGTGATTATGTCACTATAAATAAGATTAGCTATATGCTCGGGATTTAATAGAATTTTATATTAAACAAATAATCATGAAAATAAAACATGTGAGCAAAGTGATTGACCAAGTCAAAAAATGATTTCTATTCTTTTATTGATAATAAAATGAGATTACAAAGAATTTGGGTTTTAATTAGGGCATAAAACCCCAACATTAGGTCCAACTACGACCTCCTCCTCCACCACGGCGTCGAACTAGGGGATGGGAGATTCAGAGGCAACCTTTTTTCCTTTGTTGGCTCATTGAGATTATGAGCCAGCTACGTTCTTCTTGGGCGCGCTTTTCTTGGGTGCCATTAGCTCGCCTATCGAACAAGAACGATGGAACTCTTAGTGGGCGACCTAGGATTGTTATATAGGCAAGAAATAACAAAGAAAGGTTGAGGATTCTAACACACGTGCTGATGCAATCTCAGCCCGCGATGTAGTGACACACACTACCTATGCTATGCGCCTAGGTTTCCCAGAAGACCCTTGATGTTTAGGGATCTGTGTGTCGGAAAACCAGGCCACTACCCTCCTTGGGAAGTGGTTTAGAGAAAAACCGCCCAAGAAGCGTAGCCCCTAAGCAATCTAATGTCGACCCCTAAAAACCTTTCATCTTCTACATGCCAAATGGGTATTTTCTAAAAAATTACCCAAGAATCACCCAAAGATTTACCCAGTTTATGAACATCACAATCCTAGATATGTTTTAGGACCTACTCAATAAACCTAAACCGAAACCTATGTACCAAAAACGTTTGGGAATAGCCTAATGCTAATGGCGGTGAAGTGCAGATTAGAATGATAAAGAAAGAAGAGAAACACACAAAACCCAGTAAAAGAAAAGTTCCAGTAAAACAGAAAACTTACAGTGTATTCTTCGACAAAAGGAATGAGCAACGTAGAAGGAAAGTTCCTAGAAAGATCCTTGGTGACTGGGTTTCTGAAGCTTTTGGTGGAAGACTTCTGGGATTTTATGAGAAAAGGAAGAAGGGTTTTTGAAGTTCAGAAGAGAGAAAATGAGGAAAAGTTTCGAATGAAAGGTGATGAACACTGAAAATTGCCAGCCCTATTTATACGTAATAGGCATAAAGAAACATGGACAATCCGATCAAGCTAATGCGGGATACGAGGGTCATGTTTCGAAAGATTAAACGGCGACAAAAAGGTGGCTAGGTCATTTAATGCAATTCTCGAAACCCGAACAAACGCCAATCGCGACATTCCATGTGTCCCGTACTCAAGTAATAAACAAACATGGATAATCGCAACAGAAGTTTAAAAGTCCCCACCGTGTCAGTCAGAGGATGACATCATAAGACACAGGCAGGGACTTGGGGGGAAAATGTACGCCCTGATATTCAGCCCGGGTCTTTTATGCGACTCGAGTACAGCTGGCTAGCTAAGAACAGTACTAAAGGACCCACAAGTTGATATTTCCTCTGCGAAGCCAGTGCGACTCCCTAGGTAATAACATGAGCTAAGGAATACGAAGCATTAAGGCACGAGCTGGAGATGGATATAAAACACGACAATCTGGGCGTGAGCTGGCGTTATGTTCAGGTCGTGGTACTCTGACAACCTGCCATGTCCAGGAGTCTTTATAAACCTAGACACGTTATTTAGGAACGTGTGTGGTCAGACATTACATGTCTGTTATCCCTGATTTCTTGGACACATAACATAAATGTGCATGATCAAACATCACATGTCCGATTATGCCAAACGACCCATGATCAATATTACCTAATGATTAGACCATACCTTAATATATATATTGTAATGTTCATCATTTGTGCAACAGGTCACATATAGGATGGGTATCCACGTGATGACCCCTGCCCCTATCCTTGGATGGTTCTTCTATAAATACCAATACCTTGGATAGAAATGGGGTTGGGTTTTCTCTGTGTAATGCAAATACTCTGTCGAAATATAGAGAGATATGAAGTAATAATATCGACTCGTGGACTAGGGGGATTTTAGCCTCCGAACCACATAAAAAGGAATGAGTGTTCTTACTATATCATTCTAAGCATCCTTAAGAGTTATTATTCTTATTACAGTGTATCCTTAAGCACTAGTTTATTCTAGCTAATTACGTAATACACTGTTGGCGAAAAACCACGTCAACAAAGAGACTTCCAAAGCAAATATGGCGTCACAACCAAAACATCCCAAAAATAAAGGGAAAGGAAAGAAGGGTAACGAGACATCCTTGGGTCCAAGAACCAACCCAAACAAGTTTAAGGGCGAGAATGGTTCTTGCTTTGTGTGTGAGAAAAATGGTCACTATGCTAGAGAGTGTAGGCATAGAAAAGACCAACAAGAACTTAAGGTAAATGCAAATCAAGAGGAAAATATAGTTGCTACCCTTAGTGAGGTGAATGCGGTCCAAGGAAATGTGAAAGGGTGGTGGTATGATATATGTGCCACCGTTCATGTCACCTATGACGAATCATTGTTCAAGACTTTTGAAGAGTCAAAAAGCAACCATGAGATTCAAATGGGAAATGAGGGCAAATCCAAGGTACTTGGCAAAGGTACCATTGAAGTCTTTTTCACCTCCGACAAGAAAGTTAGATTAGTGAATGTAATTTCTATTCTCGAAATGAGTGGAAACTTGGTAAGTGGTGATTTGCTTGGCAAGACTGGCATTAAAGTCATTTTTGAGTCCAGTAAACTTATTCTTACCAAATCAAATGTATTTTTGGGAAAGGGGCACTCTTGTGAGGGTATGGTTAAGTTGTGCACCAATGATGTAACTTGCAATGTTATCAATAAAAATGATAATTCCACCTATATAGTTGAGTATGATTCATTATTTTTGTGGCATCTTAGACTATCTCACATAGGTTTTTCAACCATGAAAATAGTAGTAAAATGTGGTATGATTGCATGCAATATTAAAAACTATGGTAAATTAGAAACATGTGTTAAGGCAAAAATGATTAAGAAACCATTCCCTAGTGTAGAAAGATCATCTAATTTGCTTGATTTAATCCATAGTGATCTTTGTGAATTAAATGGTGTTTTAACTAGAGGTGGTAAAAGGTATTTTCTTACTTTTATAGATGATTTTAGTAGATATACCTATGTGTTTCTTTTGAAGCACAAAGATGAAACTTTTGATGCTTTTAAAGCATATCAATTAGAAGTTGAAAATCAACGTAATAAAAATATTAAGGTGCTAAGAAGTGATAGAGGAGGAGAGTACTTCTCTAATGAATTCAATACATTTTGTGAAGAAAATGGTATAATTCATGAGTGCACCGCACCTTATACACAACAACAAAATTGTGTTGCCGAAAGGAAAAATAAGACTTATCTAGAGATGATAAATTCTATGTTGGTGTTTTCTAAGTTGTACTTCAACTTATGAGGTGAAGCGTTGTTAACTGCTTGTCACATTCTTAATCTTAAACCGATGAAGAAAAATGAGATATCTCCATATGAGTTATGGAAAGGAAGAAAACCCAACATAGGGTACTTCAAAGTGTGGGGGTGTCTTGCATATTGCTAGAAAAACGAACCTAATAAAACAAAGTGAGGTTCAATAGCCATAAAGTGTGCTTTTGTCAGTTATGCCAATAATAGTAAAGCATATAGGCTATTAGACTTAGAGTCTAATGTTGTGATTGAAACTAGAGAAGTTGAATTTTTTGAGAACATGTTATGTGACAACAATTCTCAAGCTTCAACCTCTCTAAAGGAGAATTTGTTATATGAGAACAATTCTCAAGCTTCTACATCCAAAAATGATTCTCAAGAGGAGAATTCTCAAAAGAATGTAAAGCAACCCTTTGAACTCAGAAGAAGTCAAAGGCTTAAAAATCATAAAAGTCTAGTAGTGGATGAGATAGATTCTCAACAAATTTCATTCTACATGGTAGAAGGAAATAGAGAGGAAGTCATTAGGAAAATTCCTATTGTACTTCTCGTTGAGGATGATCCTAAGACTTATAGAGAAGCTATGCAATCGAGAGATAGTGCATTTTGGAAAGAAGCCATCAATGATGAAATGGATTCCATTCTTTCCAATAACACTTGGGAATTGGTAGACCTCCCACCGAGGTCTAAGCCAATTGGGTGTAAGTGGGTATTTAGGAGAAAATATCACACTGACGACACTATCCAAACCTTTAGAGCTAGATTAGTAGCTAAAGGGTTTAGGCAAAAAGAGGGTATCGATTATTTCGATACCTATGCGCCTGTTGCAAGAACAACTTCTATAAGAATTTTGTTCGCTTTAGCTTCTATACACAACTTGTATGTTCATCAAATGGATGTCAAAACAACATTCCTTAATGGTGACCTCAATGAGGAGGTCTATATGGAACAACCCGAAGGGTTTGTCCTACCAAAATATGAACATAAAGTTTGTAGACTTGTAAATTTCTTATATGGATTGAAACAAGCTCCTAAGCAATGGCATGAGAAATTTGATCAAGCCATCATGTCTAATGGGTTTAGACATAACAATGGAGACAAGTGTTTGTATTCCAAAACTTGTAAGGGATATGTGATCATTGTTTGCGTATATGTGGATGACATGCTTATTCTAAGTAATAGCATGAAAGGGATAGAAGAAATGAAGAGGTTTCTATCATCAACCTTCAAGATAAAAGTTCTTGGAGAAGTTGATACCATACTCGGTATCAAAGTAAAGAAACATAGTGGGGGTTTTGCGTTAGGGCAAGCCCACTATGTTGAGAAAGTATTGAACAAATTTAACCATCTCAAGGTTAAAGATGCCAATACTCCATTCAATCATAGTGTAAAACTAGAGAAGAATGAAAGACGAGCGGTGGCTCAACTGGAGTATGCTAGTGCTATAGGGAGTCTAATGTACGCTGCCCAGTGTACTAGACCTGAAATAGCATTTGCGGTAAGTAAACTTAGTAGGTTTACAAGTAATCCAAGTGTGGATCACTGGAAGGCAATTGGAAGAGTCCTAGGTTATCTCAAGAAAACCAAAGGACTAAGCCTTCACTACTCCAAATTTCCTTCGATATTAGAAGGATATACAGATGCAAGCTGGATATCCAATCTTTGGGACAACTTGTCCACAACTGGTTGGGTATTTACACTTGGTGGGTGTGCAATTTCTTAGGGTTCCAAGAAACTAACCTGTATATCTCATTCCACTATGGAAGCAAAGTTTATAGCTCTAGCTGCTACCGGCAAAGAGGTCGAATGGTTAAGGGATCTATTAATAGAGACACCCCTAATCAAAGAGAATGTATCCACTATATCAATAAATTGTGATAGCCAAGCAACATTGGCTAGAGCATACAACAGAGTGAATAATGGGAAGTCTAGACACATCAGTCTAAGACATGGTTATGTAAGAGAATTGATTCAAAGAGGAGTCATCTCAATGTCTTATGTGGGAACAAGTGAAAATCTAGCGGATCCTTTCACTAAGCCACTAACGAGGGATTTAGAAGCTACATCATCTCGAGGGATTGGACTTAAACTCCCTAAAGAGATTCACGATTGATGGTAACCTATCTTAACACTAGTTATTTAAGTAGTGTTAGGTTCAATAGGTAACAATGAGTCAGTCAAGTGAATATTAGTTGTACTCAAAACAAGTCCCATTCTGAGATGTTGAGTACTTGTGAGTTACCAAGTTGAGGGTTAAAACCGAGAGGTTTTTTAATAGAATTCAGTTTTGTGAAGACAAGTATTTTTGGTAACAATATACTGTAAGAATTATACCTATATGGACCTAGGGGTGGTGCCGCCTCCCATGAAAATTGGGAGTATTCTCAAGAACGTCCATGAATGGAAAGTGCACATGGGCATTAACGGTGCAAAGCGAGACATAGAGGTCTCAAGTGAACATCGCAAAGGTGTGGGTGTTATCACCGATTTGTCATCATGAAAAGATGGTTCAATGCCTAGTGGAACCTAATTTTTGACAAATTTTGTGATAATTACACTATCGTAAAGTTCAAGTTGAAAAACACTTTGTTTTATGCACTAATGCAATGACTCCTATAAGAGAGAGTTCTTATTTAATCAAGTGGGGGATATGTTATATTTCAAAATATAATGATTGATTAAATAAGTGTTACAATAGATAACTATTTAATCTAGTGGGGGAATGTTATATTATTTTGTAATATAATGTAATATTATATTATTTTATAATATAATGTTTTAGATTAAATAAATGTGACAAAGAGTGCCACATATTGTAACATATAATATAGAGTTACAATATTTAAATGTATGTGAAATATCCAAATATGTAACATATTTGGTGTTACAAATTCAGTCACAAATTTGTAACTTCCAAATATTGCCCATTATTGTGTAGATATGTTGTTACACAATATTGAGATGAATTCCTTAAAGCCATATGTGAAATGGCTGTTAGAGATATGATTTTAACCCCAATAATGTGTTTTGGTGGTTACAAATCAATTGGGAGGGTGTTGGAACTGTTTGGAAAAAAAATGACATTTTGTGTGCTGAAATTGGTCACTGGCCGCGGCCACAGGATGTTGGTGGTCATGGCCTGGAGAACAGAGGCTAGTGGCCGTGACCACTGATGTTCCTGGCCGAGAGCACAGGTGAATTTCTGACCAATTTTTTCAGTTTTTTCCAACCTTTTTAAACAGCTCGAAAAACCCAAATAACTCCCAAATCTCATTTATAATTCCATAAACATCCAATTAATAATTGGAAATAGCCATGGGGGTTGGTGGAATTTAAAATTCAAAGGGTATCTCTAAACTCTATAAATAGGAGCCTATTGCTCACTTGTAAGACACAAGTTTTCTATCCATTAGAGCATTTGGCTAGAAAACACCTAGAGGCTTGATAATTCCAGAAAGCATTTCCAAAATCTGTGAGAGATCCCTTAGTGCTTGAGTTAGGGGGAAATAAGCTTTTGGACAAAGGTTTCAAACCTTGTTCAAGTTGGTGATCCCCAACACTCTTCACTTTGGTTGTGTGAGTGGGAGTTTCTTGGCTTTTGTTCTTGTTCTTACTTTTTCTTCTATTGCTTTTCTTCTCATTATTCTTGTCCTAATTACTTGTATCTTTGTTTAGATTTGTAATCTTTTATTTATTTTGTTTAAAAAACTTTTACTTTATTTGTATCTGTTGACGTGGTTCTTCACCAACAGGTAATTAAGAAAATAAGAGAAAGAGATTAGTTCTTAATAATGAACCGAAATAGATGAATGATCTTTAAATGGACTGATGACACAATTATGTTTTTAGGTGGTTCAAAGGTTAAAAATCCTTCTACTCCACCAGCCAATATTATTGCTATCTTTTGGTATTCTTTACAGGATACTTTGTTACACAATAGAATCCAACCCCTTGCAACTCCCAGGGTCTCCATATTTATAGGAGAGGGCACATGGAAGTTTGTAAGGGGGGTCATCCCGTGACCTTCTTACCCATCATGTCACTTCTGTGACATTCATGATTAATTCCTAAAACCTGATAAATGAAGTGTGGTCTAATCAACAGGTAAGGGGGATAATGGGCCGCACGGCCCAACCCAGTTGTGGGTGCCTGAATACGCACGTTCATGCTGCGTGTCCAAGAATTCAGGGATATATCAGACACGTGATGTCTGATATATGCATGTTTACATTGCGTGGTTGACTTTATAAAAGGTCATAGCTTCCAACTCCAGTTCGTACCCCAAGCTGGATGCCTTCTCGACCTGCGGCCTTCATAGTCCTGACTCGGCCCTTGAGTAATCTTGGTGAACCTTTGGCTACCTCGAGCTAAAGAGGTAGGACCTGACGATGGCAGCTCCGGTCATGGGGTATCCACGTGGATGATATAATTAGGCCATATCTCAGCTTACTAATAGCCTGTTGGAAAATCAGGGCGTACATCTGCCCCCAAGCCCCTGCTCGTGGTACACGACGTCGTGTAGGGCCAAAGAAGGGGCTTTTAGGCTTCTCCATGGACTCTCCATATTCCACCTTTTACGCAGGCGCCGAATATGTGGAACATCGTGATTGGTGACGGTACGTCTTCCGATAACCGCATTAAATGGCCTAGCTTATACTCAGCCGTCGTTTTTCCTTTCGAGTGGAGAGCCTTGGATCCCACATCAGGGCAATCCAATGACCCTCCTCATGTGGCCTTTCACGTATATAAAAGGGGTGGCCACCTTACGCATGGGCCACCCGTTTATTTGAAATTTTTTTGAATTTCCCTTCTTCTTCTCTCTTCTCTCCCTCAAAAAAAAAAAAAACCTCTTTTTCTCCTGGTTACCGTTCCCAGCATTCCAGAAGATCAGTCGCAAGGACTCCTTTGAGGTCTTGGAACCAGTCACTCCGGTGAGGCCCCAACTCAGACGACCCCTTCATCTCCCCCACAGCAAAACACTTCGTAAGTTCTCTGACTGTGCATGTTTTAAATTTTCTTTTCACTGTAGCCTAGGTAAATAGTTCCTGTAGCTGCATGCAATATTCTGTTGGTTTTTTTTGGGTATGAAGGATGTAGGCTTTTATTTCAGGGCATCGATTGTAGAAGAAAAACACTTAGGAGCATGGTTCAGTAAGGTGCGTTTTCTGGGGAAACCTTCTGGGTAGATTTTTGGGTATGCTTGTTCAAAATATCCAGTACTTTGGGTGCAAAACCGAGTAGCTTAAGGGACATGCTTCACAGGCGGTTTTGCACCTCTTGCCTACTGAAACTTTCCTTCCTAGGCAAATTTCTACCCTGACCCTCCTGACACACGAATTCCGAGTAATCGGGGATCTGTTGGGAGCACAAGCGCGTGTTCATAGAACTGCGTGGTCTCACTCTCCACGGGCTGAGATTACCTCAGCCCGTGCAAAGGAAACACTTCTCTTTAGATTCTCCCTTATGCTTAGGTCGCCTTTTCTGAAATTTCTTCTTTTGTTCGCTAGGCAACTAGATGGGACTCAAGAAGAACACTCCTAAGAGGATCGCAGGCAGCTTGTCCTCCAAACAATCCAAAGGAAAGGAGGTGATGACAAACTCCCCAATCCCTGTCTTTGGGCCGTCCGTGGAGCAGGAGCTCGAGGTGGTGCCCGATGCTTTCTTCGAGGCTGAGAGGATCCTCTCGAAGATCACTGACCAGGGGAAAGTGAATAGAATATTCCTTTCCCACAACATCGAGCTGGGGAGGGGCGCCCTGATCGCCCGACCTCCCGCGGAAGGTGAGTGGAGCTGCGCGCTGCTCGACAAGGAGTTTGCGGCCTGGAGTGATGAGCACTTCAAGGCTGGGGCCTTCCTCCCGCTGGACCAATACTTCGCCGACTTCCTCAACTACATGAGGTTGGCTCCTTTCCAGCTCCCCCCCAACTCCTACCGTTTGTTGGCGGGGTTGAGATATCTGTTCTTGAAATAGGAGTGGGAGGTCCCCACTCCGGCAGATATCCTATATTTTTTCTGCCTCAAGGCCAGCCCAGAGCAGCGGGGGCGAGGCAACGGGTTCTATTACTTGACCCGATTCCCAAACACGGCTGCGGTCATCGAACTGCCCAGCCACCCCAACGACTTCAAAGACCAGTTCCTTATGTCCAAGGGGTTTCGCAACTGCGAACTGCACTACTTCAACCGTCCTCGTAAGTACCTTTTTCTCTTAGCTCGTAAGTTAAGTATTGGTTATCTCCCCCCTCTATCCATTTCTGACTTAGAATAATTCTGCAGCCATTTTCTCGAGGACAGACAAGTCTGTGATTCTCGGGAGTCAATACGAGACACTGCCAGGTTTGCCCCCAGTGAAAAGGACTACCGTTAGCTCATAACAGACGAGACGATGTTGGCATGCAAACCGATCTCTTTGGGCCAGACTTTGGCCCTGAGGAGACCCCGGGGGCCTCCCCCAGCTCATGAGAAGAGGCCCATCCCCGAGGAGGAGGCCGCAGGGGAAGGAGACGAGGAGGACGAGGTGCCCCTCGTAAGGACGAGGAGGAAGCGAGCGTTGGAGGTCGCCCAAAGAACGGACGAGGAGAGGATCCGGTACAGAGCAGCCGCAGGTCCCTCTGGGCAAGGTAATCCTTACATGTTCAAGGGCTTAGATAGGGCCACCGCCGATCTTCGATTAGCTAGGTTTAATCCCAACCAGCCCGTCCAACGCCATCGAAACAACCCCGACCTCAAAGTAACCCTACTCTAGTGTGTCAACCGGCTCGTGCTGGATTATGAGAGTAGCCGCCCTAGGGGTACTGCAGTCGTAGAGAACACTTTAGCCTTTAGTTCAGCCTTATTTGAGGAGTATGGGACCAATCTTCGGTCATGGCCCTCGCTCTGGGAGGGTATCGTAGCTCCGGGTCTTAGACAGTACGTTGAAGAGTCTAGTCCTGAGCCAGTTTCGGACCCAGAACCCGTGCCAGCCCGCAAAGTCATAATCTTAGATTCCCCCGCAGAAGCTCCGGGCCCGATGGTCATGACCATAGATTCCTCTTCTAGCTCGGGGGGTAGGATCCCTTTCAATATATATACTTGAGTTCCACTTTTTCCCCTTTATTTTTGTTCTTGCATAAATGCTTACTTGTATATTAATGTTGTCTTTGTTTTGCCAGAGGAAATGTCTCAGCTCGGGAACAGAGACCTGGGAGCTATGTTCGCCAGAGGGAACTCTTCTGCTGGGGCCTCTGGGCCCAAAATGAAGAAGCTCCGGGTGGTGAAGAAAGCCGCTGGGACCCCAAACAAGTCCCCTTCAAAGGGGAAAGACTAGACCCCAGCTGCCCAGGCCAAGGTACCTCTACCTCCTGCCGCAGTGGAGAAGATGCCCCTGCCCCCTCCACGAGCTTCGGCCTTCGTTCGGGATACGGGGGCGGAGCCCGGGATTTTGGCAACCGCCGCCCCCGAGGTGCGCATTCTAGTGGACCCCCAGGCCCTGGAGAAAATTCCCGACGTCTTTCGGGGGATGGTGTACGAGACGGTGACCTACACCATTGACCACTACTATGGCGCCATCGAAATGGACCTGTGGGCGATCGAAATAAGGAGCCCGGAGAGCGTGATGGAGTCTTCACTGGGAATCGCTCTAACGGTAAGCTGGCTTTACATTTCATACCCTTTGGTTTCCATGCATAGTACGTTCTTTCTTTCTTCTTTTCTAAGGCAGTTGCCTCTTTGCTTTGCAGGGTGCCTTGGCTCTTCACCGGAGCATATCCATGTCCAAGGCTCGCCTTGAGGACACGAGGGGCGAGCATCAGGCTGTTTTGGCCGCCCTGAAGACTGCCCAAAAGCAGGAACAGGAGGCCAAAGATGCCTTGGCGGCCGTGCGGGCCGAGCTGGAAGCGTCCTGCCCCAAGCTGGAAGAGGCCGTGGCTAACAAGGCCGCCCTAGCCGCTGTAATGGCCGAACTCGAGGAGGCCAGGACTGCCCGGGCCGCGATGGACTCTGCAAAAACTGAGGCCGAGGAAGCTAAGGCCGCCTTGGAAAATGAGAAGGCGCTTCCAGCTCCGCCATGGAGGACATGCTATACCACTATTGGGTCTTCAACCCTGATGGCGATTTTTCCTTCCTAGGGGCAGAAGTCTGGGAGCCCTTCCTGGAGGGGTTTAAAGCTCGTCTTCAGCAAGATGCACCCTCTGAGACCAGGGAGACCTCCACAGCGGCCGAGCAGGAGGGCGAGATGGCGACCTCAACGGAGCAGCCTGGTGGAGCCTAGGGCCTTTCTTTTTCGAACCCATATATTATATATTTTTTTGTAACTTTTGTATGAGGTTTTTCCACCTTGAGACAATTGGCTTTATCAATTTTTGCTTTTAATTGGTTTATTTCCTCTTGCCTCTACACATTTTGGTCATTGCTTTGAAAAACTTAATTTGTGTTAACTCTTTACTAATATCCTGTGCTTTTTTAGAAAAACAACGATAAATCAATTTGAATTAACTTCTAAGTTTTATGACCTGGTTACGTCTAGGACGTTAGTTTGAAAACTTAGTTCGCGTTAATTTTTATCAATATCTCGTGCTTTTTAAGAAATACAACGATCAATCAATTTGAATTAACTTCTAAGTTTTATGACCTGGTTATGTCCAGGACGTTAGTTTGAAAACTTAGTTCGCGTTAATTTTTATCAATATCTCGTGCTTTTTAAGAAAAACAACGATCAATCAATTTGAATTAACTTCTAAGTTTTATGACCTAGTTATGTCCAGGACGTTAGTTTGAAAACTTAGTTCGTGTTAATTCTTGACTAATATCTTGTGCTTTTTAAGAAAAACACCGATTAATCAATTTGAATCAACTTCTAAGTTTTGAGCCAACCTGGTTATATCCAAGATAGGACTTAGTTCGCGTTAATCCTTTATCAATATCTCGTGTTTTTTAAGAAAAACAACGATCAATCAATTTGAATAAACTTCTAAGCCTTTAAGGCAACTTGGTTGTATCCAGGCACCATATGCCCCCCAAGTAACTAGGAAAGGGTCTTTCGTGGTTACTTGAGATTACACCCACAAATATACACAATAATAAACAAACATTTAATTCTCATTGCTTAACAAAAAGTGGCCTTTAAGCCTTACAAGGGTGCTACTGATAATATTTCTTCAAATGAATGGCGTTCCAAGTTCGTGGGACTGCCCCTCCATTGAGCCGAGCAATTTTATAAGTTCCTTCCTTAATGACCTCGGTGATTTGATATGGCCCTTCCCAGTTCGGTCCCAATACTCCATCTTTGGGATCCTTACCGGCCAAGAAGACTCTTCTGAGGACCAGGTCGCCAACGCTAAAGGCGCGTTTTTTGACCTTTGAGTTGAAATAACGAGTGATTTTTTGCTGGTAATGCGCGAGCTAAAGATGCGAATCTTCTCGTCTTTCATCAACCAGGTCAAGGGAAGCGCAAAGTAGTTCGTGGTTGCAGTCCTGGTCATATGCCTGGACTCGATGCGAAGACACCCTAACCTCGACAGGGAGGACTGCCTCACTCCCAAAAGTCAGAGAGAAAGGAGTATGACCCGTAGGAGTTCGATGCGAGGTCCGGTATGCCCACAGAACCTGGGGGAGCTGTTCTGGCCAGACCCCCTTGGCTTCGTCTAGTCTCTTCTTAAGGCTCACCTTTAGCGTCTTATTGACGGCCTCGACCTGGCCATTTTCCTAGGGATAGGCTACGGACGAGAAGCTTTTCACAATTCTGTACCTTTCACAAAATTCGGTGAAGAGGTCGCTATCAAACTGAGTCCCATTGTCGGATATGATTTTCTTCGGCAGCCCGAACCGGCAGATAATGCTTTTGACCACGAAGTCGAGGACTTTCTTGGAAGTGATTGTTGCCAAAGGTTCTGCCTCAGCCCACTTCGTGAAGTAGTCGATAGCCACCACGGCGTAGCGGACCCCGCCCTTTCCAGTAGGGAGGGCGCCAACCAAGTCGATTCCCCATACCGCAAATGGCCATGGGGACGAGATCATCTTCAGCTCGATTGGGGGAGCACGGGCAACTGTGGTGAATCGCTGGCACTTGTCACATATCTTGACGTATGAGATCGAGTCCTTTGACAGAGTGGGCCAGTAATACCCTTACCTTAAGACTTTTAGGGCCAGGCTTTGCCCCCCAGTGTGATCCCCACAAAAAACTTCGTGCACTTCCTGCAGGATGTCCTTCGCTTCGCCTGGCAGAACACATCGTAGGAGAGGTAGGGAATGCCCACATCGGTACAGCACCCCATCTACCATCGTATACCTTGGAGCCTGGTACAGTACCCGCCGTGCGTCATTACGTCCTTCGGGTAACTTTCCTTTGGTGAGGTACTCGAGGATGGGAGTCATCCAGGTCGGTCTGGCGTCAATCATCTCGACCTCCGACCCGACCTCTTCTATACTTGGTTTTTCCAGGAATTCCACCGGTACTAACCCCAGCGTCTTCGTCTCCCCGGAGGTAGCGAGCTTGGCGAGGGCGTCTGCGTTAGCGTTCTGCTCCCGAGGTATCTGCTCAATTGAGCCTCGCCCAAATGCGGACAGTTCGACTTTTAACTTGGCCAGGTAAGCAGCCATCTTGGCTCCTCGTGCTTGATATTCACCTAGCACCTGGTTTACCACGAGCTGCGAGTCACTGAAGCACTGAACAGAGCTCGCCTTCAGCTCCTGGGCTACTCTTAGCCCGGCCAGCAAAGCTTCGTATTCGGCCTCGTTGTTGGAGGCCTTGAATTCGAATCTCAGCGCCGAGTGGTATCTATGCCCCTCTGGGGATATCAAAATGATTCCAGCCCTGGAGCTGTTCTCATTGGATGATCCATCCATGAAGATCTTCCATGACGCCTGGGTCGAGGTGACCTGGGGTGACCCTTCCACAGGATCCTCTCTGAATCCAGCGCACTCTGCCACAAAATTGGCCAGGGCCTGACTCTTTATGGAAGTTCAGGGGGTGTACAAAATTTCGAACTGACTGAGTTCGATAACCCACTTTAACAGGCGTCCCGATGCTTCAGGTTTTTGCAAAACCTGCCTTAAAGGCTGATCGGTCATGACGTGTATTGAGTGGGACTAGAAATATGGCCTGAGCTTTCGGGAGGCCATGATAAGACAGAACGCCAACTTTTCCATCAACGGGTATCAGGATTCTGCCCCGAGAAGTCTCTTGTTGATGTAGTAGACCGGTTTCTGAGCCCGGTCTTCTTCTCGGACCAATATGGCACTAGATGCATCCTCTGTGACAGCTAGGTAGAGGAAAAGGGTCTCTCCTGCCTTTGGTTTGGACAATATGGGCAGCTCGACCAGATGTGCCTTCAGGTCGAGGAAAGCTCTTTCGAACTCCTCTGTCCATTCGAATTTCTTGTTTCTTCGGAGCAGGTTGTAGAATGGCAGGCACTTGTCGGTGGATTTTGAAATAAACCGATATAAGGCTGCCACCCTTCCTGTCAGGCCTTGGATGTCTTTACGCGACCTAGGTGAGGGAAGCTCGAGCAATGACCTGATCTTATCGGGGTTAGCCTCGATTCCTCTAGTGTTGACAATGAAACCCAGGAATTTTCCAGACGCGACCCCGAAAGTGCACTTCTGAGGGTTAAGCCTCATGCCGTATTCTCCTAGTATCTTGAAGCATTTTTCCAAGTCGGAAACATGGTTATCGGCAGTCTTTGACTTGACCAGCATGTCATCAACGTACCCCTCCATGTTCTTCCCGATCTGGTTGGTAAACATTCTATTCACTAATCTCTGGTATGTAGCACCGGCGTTCTTCAGCCCAAACGACATGACCTTGTAACAATAGACGTTAGTCGGGGTCATGAAGCTGGTGTGCTCCTGGTCCGTCGGATTCATGGCGATCTGATTATAGCCTAAGTACGCGTCCATAAAGGACATAAGCTCGTGCCCCACCGTGGCATCCACCAACTGATCAATCCTTGGCAAGGGAAAAAAATCTTTGGGGCAGACTTTATTCAGGTCGGAGAAGTCGATACAGGTCCGCCATTTCCCGTTGGGCTTCGGGACCAGCATGGGGTTGGCGACCCAAACCGGAAACTTGGCTTCACGGTAAAGCCGTATTTCTTGAGCCGGGCTACTTCTTCTTCTAAAGCCTCATCCCAAGTTGTTTCCAGGCGCCTCTACTTCTGGGGCTTTGCAGGAACGCTCTTATCCAAATGAAGGGTATGCATGATGACATTTGGACTGATTCCCACCATGTCCTCGTGTGACCATGCAAACACATCCAGGTTATCCTGCAAAAACTTGATCAGCTCCACTTTTCTGTTGCCATAGAGGTTTTTCCCGAGCTTGACCATCCGTGAAGGATTTTGTGGATCGATGTTTACTTCCTCAAGCTCTTCAATAGCTTGGAGCTCGGAATTGTCCTCGCCTATTCGGGGGTCGATATCCTCACTTAGGATGATACTTTCCCCCTCGACGCTCTGAGGTTTTTCAATCTCAGGATTAGTCAAAGGTTCCTGAGATTCCTCTCCTCCACCTTGGATGGCCATCGTTAGCTGCCCGGGTTTCGATTTTCCCTTCATGGAAATGTTGTAGCATTCCCTGGCAGCAAGCTGATCGCCACGAACCGTGCATATCCCCGTGGAAGAAGGGAATTTCAGCGCGAGATGGAGAACGGAGGTGATGGCTTCAAAAGCTATAAGTGTGGGTCGGCCCAAAATAGCATTGTATGCAGCGGAACAGTCAATGACCACGAACTCGAGGAGTTTTGAGACTGTCCGAGGTCCCTCTCCTAAGGTGATTACCAGCTCGATCGTCCCTATAGCCGCTGATCCTTCTCCCGAAAAACCATACAGCATCATGGAGGTCGCCTTCAGCTCGGCGACAGTCAAACCCATCTTCTCCAGCGTGGACCGGAATAGAAGGTTTACCGAGCTCCCATTATCGATTAGCACTCTCCTAACCCTCTGATTAGTGAGCTGTACTGCTACAACCAGGGGGTCGTTATGAGGGAACTGAACATGGCCAACATCTTCTTCCGTAAAAATGATTGGTTGCCTCTCCAATCGCTGCTGCTTTGGCAGATGCTGCTCCGGGACGAACTCTACTCCATTATGCGCCTTGAGTTTGTTTACGTACCTCTTTTGGGCACCTCTGCTCATGCCAGCCAAATGCAGACCTCCCGAGATTGTGGTTATCTCTCCTCCTATCACTGGAGGAGGGATGTCTTAATCTACTCGAGACCTGGGCTAACTGACCAGGAATTCCGGAGCAGGTTGACTTGTTGGAACCCTGTTCCGCGCGTACTGAGCCAAGGGGTCAGCTCTGATGAGAGTTTCGATCTCATCTTTCAAATGCCTACAATCATCAGTATTGTGGCCAACGTCGTTGTGGAAACGGCAAAACTTGGAGGTGTCTCTCTTCCCCTTCTGGTGCTTTAACGGCTCCGGCTTCTTCCAGGGGAGGCGAGCAGAGTTCTCTAGGAAGTTGTTCTCCCTAGAGTGGGTGAGCTCTATATAAGTTGCATAGACCGGCTTAAATTTTTCTACGGACTTATTCTTCTTTGGGCCGTGCTGGTTTCCCTCGCCGTTCCCCTTTCTTTTGCCTCCACCGAACTGGTTCTGGGTCGCTGTCACGACCTCCGTTCCCACTCCAGCAGGTTGCTCAGGGACCTGGCTGGTTCCTGCAGCTGAGGCTTGGGCCTCCTCCAAGTTGATCCACCCTTGGGCCCTATTTAGGAATTCATTTACCGAGCTGACTCCCTTCCTTTGTATTTCATTTCAGAGTCCCCCTCCGACGAGGATTCCAGTTCTCAAAGCCATGAGCTTGGAGCTGTCATCTGCGTCTCTAGCCCGAGCAGCGACGTTCGCGAACCTGCTCAGGTAAGACTTCAAAGGCTCATCAGGTTGTTGCCTCACGTTAGCCAGGGAGTCGGCCTTGACGCGGGCAGCCTGGGAGGCTCGGAATGCCCTTTTGAAATCAGCAGAGAAAGTTTTCCAAGAGCTGATTGATTATTTCTTGCTTTGTTTGAGCCATTGTCTGGCTGGCCCAGTCAGTGTGGAGGGAAATATCAGACACCTCAGCTCAGGGCCAATGTTGTGGGCCGTCATCAGGGTATTGAACATCCCCAGATGATCCGACGAATCTCCGTCTCCGTTGAATTTGGACAGGTGCGGCATACGGAAACCGGGTGGGTATGTCGTTGTTGCTATGTTGGTGGCGAAGAGCTCAAGCTCGTCCCCTGAATCATATTCATCTTTCTCTTTCTCCGACAGGAGCTTCCTCATTAGCTCCTCCATCTGAGCTAGGCGCTCAAGGGTTTTGTCTTGATCTCCTTGGTTATTCCGGGGCTGTTCAACAGCTCCGGATCCATTGTATACATTTGGTAGGTTATTACCCCTCCTATCTTGAGATAGGTTATTTGGGACATTCCCGTCGTTACGTACCTCGGATAGGTCTCCCCCTGAGCGAGCATGGCTGCCAACTCCTACCGGGTCCCCCATATGAGAGTTAAGGCGATCTCGTAGGTCTCCCCTCTGGGTGGCTTGAGGACTTTGCGCCGAGCTTAAGCATTGACACAGGTCTCCGCCAGAAAGGTCACTCCGGCGACTGCCGGTCCAGTAGCTCTCGTTAGAGAAGCTCAGAGTCCGCCTCTGGGGGTGAGGATCCGGACACCCCTGGGAGCCCTGCTACGACGGGAAGGTCCTGGGAATGGCAGGTTTCTCTTGCTGCTTCCATAAGCTGGAATATCTCGGATAGGCTGAGGAGGAGACGGATATCTTATTGGTGACGGAGGATGTCTGACCGGAGACGCAATCCTAGTTCCGTCCGGGCGGATCAAGTTAGGTGGGGGCCTTTCGGCCCTGCCAACCTGCGGTCCCCGTGCAGGAAGGCTGGAGGGGACGGGCTGGTGCTGTGAGCCCTCCCCGGATCTCCTTCTAGAATTCCCTCGAGCCCTCCTCCGTGCGCTCGAGGCTGGCAATGAGCTGGGAGTTGAAGTTCGGACCGAGCGGCTATACTGTTGCTCGGCTCTGGGTATTTCTTCGAAGTTTGCTTCTCGGCAGTACGATGAGGGAGTAGAGTTGGACATCGGAGGTCTGACTGAGCGGCTAGGCCTGGACCGATTACCCCGGCGGGACTTATGAGTCTCGCCTTGCCTCTTTCCGACCTTAGCGTCGGTTGTAAGAGGGGGTAGCCGGGACAACACCTCCTTAATCTGCTGACTAGCTTTCACCAGTTGGCTCCTCAACTGAGCATTCTCCATCTCTACCGCCGTGTAAAAATCTAGGTTTGGATTAGGTGGCCGGGGTGCTAAACTTCCAGTGTCATCCTGGCCTACCGGTTACTTGCCCGGCCGCTACTGGACTTCAGGATTTTGCTCACCGGAGATGGCGGCATGATGAGCCTTATGCCCATCATGTTGTTCTGCCTCGTTACCGTGTCTTGATCGAGTGGTCACCATATTTGGATATTCGCGATAACACCAATCTAACATGCTCTCAATGAAAGCACCAAACTGCTGATGCAGTTCTTTGCCACACAGGTAATTAAGAAAATAAGAGAAAGAGATTAGTGCTTAATAATGAACCGAAACAGATGAATGATCTTTAAATGGACTGATGACACAATTACGTTTTTAGGTGGTTCAAAGGTTAAAAATTCTTCTACTCCACCAGCCAATATTATTGCTATCTTTTGGTATTCTTTACCGGATACTTTGTTAGACAATAGAATCCAACCCCTTGCAACTCCCAGAGTCTCCATATTTATAGGAGAGGGCACCTGGAAGTTGGTAAGAGGGGTCATCCCGTGACCTTCTTACCCATCATGTCACCTCTGTGACATTCATGATTAATTCCTAAAACCTGACAAATGAAGTGTGGTCTAATCAACAGGTAAGGGGGATAATGGACCGCACGGTCTAACCCAGTTGTGGGTGCCTGAATACGCACGTTCATGCTGCGTGTCCGAGAATTCAGGGATATATCAGACACGTGATGTATGATATATGCACGTTTACATTGCGTGGTTGACTTTATAAAAGGTCATAGCTTCCAACTCCAGTTCGTACCCCCAGCTGGATGCCTTCTCGACCTGCGGCCTTCATAGTCCTGACTCGGCCCTTGAGTAATCTTGGTGAACCTTTGGCTACCTCGAGCTAAAGAGGTAGGACCTGACGACGGCAGCTCCGGTCATGGGGTATCCACGTGGCTGATATAATTAGGCCATATCTCAACTCGCTAATAGACCGTTGGAAAATCAGGGCGTACAATATCCTTTTGCTTAGAGTTGTATTTCTCTATCCTCTTCTTATAATTCGTCTATTGTTTATTTGTATTTTCAGTAATAGAGTTGTAACACTTTTTATTCAATAGTTATATATTTGTAATATTTTGTCTAGAGTTGTATTTTTTCTTACCAATTTTCATTGAGGCAAATTACATTTTCCTAAAATCTCCTTCAGCTAACGTGATGCATAGGCAAGGACACAACCTAAACCCTATCTTGAGGAGTCACAATAAACCACAAAACTGTCCTGATCTGTAGGAAGACTTAGAACTGGAGCAGTGATCAAATTCTTCTTCAGTCTCTAGAAGCTGTCCTCACACCTGTTTGACCATATGAACCTTTGATTCTTGCATGTCAACTCTATCAGTGGTGACACAATCTTGGAAAACCCCTCCATAAAGTGTCTGTAATACCTTGCCAATCCAAAGAAACTTATGATCTCTAAAGCATTCTTCGGCCTTGGCCAATCTCTGACCACCTCAATCTACGTGCGATCCACCATAATTCCATCCTTACTGACTATGTGACCTAAGAAAGTCACCTGTTGCAACCAGAACTTGTACTTCTTGAATTTTTCATACAACCGTGCTCTCTCAGCATCTGTAGTACTAATCTGAGATGTTGCTCGTCCTCTACCTTTGAATGAGAGTATACAAATATATCATCAATAAAGATGATCATGAATCGTTCCAGTTAATCTGTGAACACTTTGTTCATCAGATCCATAAATGTTGTTGTGGCATTAGTCAGTCCAAATGACATCACCAGAAACTCATAATGCCCATACCTTGTGCGAAAGGCTGTCTTTAGTATATCTTCCTTCTTGATCCTCAGCTGGTGATAACCAGATCGAACATATATCTTGGAGAATACCGTCATACCCTATTACTGATCAAATAGATCATCAATCCTTGGCAAAGGATACCTATTCTTGATAGTTAACTTGTTCAGTTCTCTATAATCAATACACATCCTCAGAGAACAATCTTTCTTCTTCACGAAGAGAACTGATGGGCCCCATGGCAAGAAACTGAGTCTGATAAAACCCAAGTCTAGTAACTCCTGTAACTAAACCTTTAGTTCCTTCAGTTCTGTTGGAGCCATTCTGCACGGTGCCCTTGACAGTGGCTCTGTCCTTGGCGCTAGTTCAATCATAAACTCTATCTCCCTGTGTGGAGGTAATCTTGGCAGATCCTCTAGAAACACATCCAGAAACTCACAGACTAATCTTGTCTGACCTGGTCCCACTGGCACGACCTGAGTTGTATCCACCACTCTATCTAAGAATCTTATGCATCCCCCCTGCAATAGGTCTCTAGCTCTAAGTACATATATCATAGGTATACGGGGTCCATGCACAGTGCCAAAAAATACAAAGGGATCCTCACCCTCAGGCTAAAAGGTTACTATCTTCTTCTTGCAATCTATCGTTGCCCCATACTTGGCTAACCAATCCATACCCAAGTTCATATCAAAGTCGATCATAACTAACTCTATCAAATCAACTGATAACTCTCTGCAATCCACTATCACTAGTAATGATCTAACCCATCTCCTGGAAACCACTAACTCCCCAGTAGGCAGCAAAGTACCAAACCCCACAGGATAAAAGTCACAAGGTCTACACAGTCCATCAATAATCCTACTAGCAACAAAAGAGTGTGTAGCACCCGAATAATCAAAACAGTATATAAAGGGTCCCAGCACTAGAAAGCTGACCTGAAACTACTGAGGGACTAGCCTCGGCCTCTGCCTGAGTCATGGTGAACACTCGAGCTGGCGTCAGGCTGTCCACCTTCTTGGGCTCTTCCTTCCTGGCTTTTGGGAAATTCCTCTTCAGGTGTCCCAAAATCCCATAGACAAAGAAGGCCTTCCCCCGACATTCCCCAATGTGGCACCTCCTGCACCGAGTACACTTTAAGAATGCTTTCTAGGTCTCACTGCCATCTTGGCGGCCTATCTGTATGCCCTGTGGCCTCCTATTTGGCCTTGGAGCTGGAAGTGTATCTGGAGTCTTTCTCTTTTGGTCACTAGGGCCTTCACCCCTACCAAAGCCCACAAATAGTGGTCCCAGCCTCATAGAATCCTTTCTAGCCGCATTCTCATGTCAGATCTTGTTCTCTACGCTCTCAGCTATGAGCACCGTCTCAATAACCTGTAGATAAGTAGTCAGTCCTGAAACAGTAGTGATATGAACATCCTGGGCTATCATAGGTTGTAGCCCCTAGAGAAACCTCTTTCTTCTCGTCCCATTAGTGGGCATCAGATCCTCGACAAACTTTTCCAATCTATAAAACTTCAAGGCATAATCGGTCACTGACATGTTACCCTAAAGTAACTTACTGAACATTTAAGCCTTCCATAGTATTTACAGCTTTGGTCTGGGATACCACCTCCCACCATATTCAAGCATCCTCCCGAAACATATAAGTGGCACAAAATACTCTCTCATTACCACCTACCCTCATGAATTCAAAGATGGTGGTTATCATTGTCATGCACTGATCAGCCTTCCGTGGGTCCGAGCTGCCCTAAAAAGCTGGAGGGTGTTGTTTTCCTGAACCTCTCATACATGGCTTCTCATCTATTTCCCATTGCCTGGGGCTGTTCTACTGCTAGTACCACCGGTTGTATCTCTGTCGGTACTGCGGGCTGTAGGTTCCTTACTAGAACCTGCTGTTGTCTCAAGAGGCGAATCTCATCTTCTTGCCTCTATAACCTGGCTTGCATATCAACAAGCACTTGTTGTCAGTTCTCTGAAGCTGGTGGTGGGGCCTGGCCCTGGTCATTTTCTTCCCTGGGCTATATTTCTTGGCCAACCAACCTCTCTGACCTTTGAGGAAGCATATTGATAATTGTCCCACTCTGCAGCGATCAATTCGGTCGTTAGGTAAGTAATAACTATACCTCTTGCCGTCTGACGGTCCAAGACCGAACAAACAAACAGATGGAATGATAATAAGCATGCCAACACATAATATATTCAATCATGGTGATAATTAGCAGCTCTTGATACTCATTAGCAATTAATGATGCTATGCAACATATATAAGCAATTAACGATGCAAATAAACATGTTCAAGAATTTATACATGTATAGCAATGCTAATAAGCGTGTTCTACCTATATGCAATTAACAACAAAAATGAGTGTTTCCTAACTTACATGTCCATATAACAACACTAATAAGCGGTTCCTTTGCATTCACAAGCACTAACAATGCTAATAAGCATATCTTTTTCGTTCATGCAACAGTCAAGGGCCAGGCCCTATCAGAATATCTCATGCTTCCTAATAAGGCATGCAAATAAGGCGTGTACATTTATTAAAATAGTTAAGCACTTAATCATATAAGTAGCTACCAAAACCCGAGTCGATCTTGTCTTTAGTAGCGAGTGTACATGCCTGGCCAATCTTTAGGAACCCTTAAACCTTGGTAGGTCTGCTACCAAGTTGTAACGTCCTCCTAGTCCAGGATCATTACACTGTGTACTTTAAATAGTGTCAGACTTGCTAATCAAGTCCCTTGATTATAAATGTGTAATTAAGTTTAGTGACAAGGGTTAGGGTTAAAAATTTTGGTCAAAATGGAACGTTGACTTTTCATTTAAAAGTTTAGTACATACATGGGATCCCAAAATAATATAAACAGATGTTTAAAAGGGTATACACAAGTCAAAAGTTACAACCAATCGACCTAAGCGGCAAAAAAAAGGATACAACCCTAGTTCCTCTAAGACATCCTCGGTCGTGCAGGTCGTGCAGGTCGAGCATTCGCATATGTACACACTGCCCCTGAAGCTCTCCAACTCATGGCTGGTCCAGCTTCCCTTTCCCCTTACCTGCACCACATAGCACCCGTGAACCAAGACTCAACAAGAAAACTTAAACATGTGCATGAATAGCAAATACATATTCCAGATGCATATCTAGCATGCCCCGTAGTAATAACCTACTCATACATGCATACAATTACAAATAAATGATCATAGGATCATTCTGGGGCCCGCTGCCCTAAATAGATTACAATAGAGTCAATCTGGGGCCCTATGCCCTAGCTATGTGACCATAGAGTCACCCGGGGGCCCTTTGCCCTAGCTCTAAGTAACTAGCCATAGATCTACCCAAGCGCTTTGTTCTTTTCCAAGCGACCATAGGGTCCGTAATTGTAATAGTATGTCCCTGATCAGGCCTAATCCTCCCGACCAGTGCACAACGCGCTATTGCCGATCTTGACTAATAAGTCAAGGCCTTAACCAGATATTCAGATAACCAGACAAATAGACACATATACAAATAGGCATAATTCAAATAATACAAGTATTCATACATATTAATCATATATTTTAGCCAATTAAATACAAGCATAGTAATAACCATGTTCCTTAATGGGGTCGAGCCCTAATCACACAGATAATGCAACAAGCGAATATCATTTAGAAATTATCTGAATATAGAGCATTCAAACATGCTTAAATAAAAATCACAGGCATAATCCTAATCATTTTCATTCTTAGGGGCCCGGGCCCTATTCATAATTACATTTAACAACCGGGCCAAGCCCTAATCGTAAATATCACGTATTGGGTGCAGTTTTCTTACATCAGGTTCGAGTGCAATGTATATAAGAACAACCCTCAAGCATGATCCCAGTTTAGAACCCCTAGTGATAACCTAGTCACAACCATAATATAGAATCCCATCAACAACAAGCAAATAAAGGATTTCGAACCGAGTCTTAGCCTCCGGGACGTCGAATTCTACTAAACCAGGTAGTAGAATCGTTCCTGAGCCCTTAGGATTGAGTTCCCGCACTCAAAACCTTCATGGGGCTCAAAATCTCTTCAAGCACTACAGCCCAAGGAAAAAGAGGCACGGCCTGCCCCAAGTCAGATAGCCTAAGGGCTCTCCTCTGGACGACACGTGTTGTGGCGCTCCCCTACAAGCACTACGGTTCAAAAGGGATTTCAACACTTGCTTTTCCCTGTGTTCATGAGAGCCGCGACGCCCCAAGAACAGGGCCGCAAATCGACATGAAAATCCAGATTTTTCCCTCGTTTCTTCAAGCCAAATCTCACCGAATACCTATCCAAACATAGCCAAATCCCAAAAAAAATGTTCCCAAACAACTCAGCACTTTAATATCAACAAAACCCAAGCTTAAACTTTGCCAAAACCTCATCAAATCTCCAAATTCAGATTGAGTTTTCAAAACTCTAAAACTTAACTAAAACCAGAGAAACACACAGAGAATTAAGGCTAGAAATAGTTACCTCTACTGCCTAAAAGGATGCTAAGCTTTTCCCCAAGTAATCCCGAGCCAAAACTAGCTTCGATTTCCCTTGGATCACAAGATATTCAATGATTGAGAGAGAGAGGGAGTATACATGAGGGAGAGAGTGTGGATAGAGTTTGTTTATTTGTGTTTTTCTGTTTATGTGAGTTTACTTAGAGTTCAAGTAACACTAAGAAAATCTCGAGGCTCGGGGTACCCAAAAATGCCCCTGAGGGTAAAATAATCAAAATCCCCGAAATTCCCTCATCTCACTAACTACGAATATATACTCAAATATTTATCCCCATTGCCCAATATCCCAGTAATGTATTAAATACCCAAAATACCCCTTGGTTCTACCCAAGTCGGGTATTAAGTCCCACTGTGACTCTCCCGCTAACTTGCTCCCTAGGATCATCTCGTGCCGAGTAACGCAAATATATCCAAATAATAATGTGGTCTCACACATATATCATATATATTCCAAATATGTTCGTAACAGGCCAAATTACAAAAAATTTCCTTTTTATGAGAAGCAGGATCACATGCATATTCAGTAAACATAAACGTGTATATCTCATAATATTATAATATAACTCATGAAATCATATAATGATATACATATATCTCACATAAACACATATTGCATAATTAAATCACATAATTTTCCATCCTTGCCCCTAATCTAGGCCCTATGCCTTATTAGGTAATTTGAGACGTTATAGGTTGACAATGTTTGCACCTGAGATAGTACCTATTGAGGACACGAAAGTCCAAAGGTTTGTGAGAAGACTAATGCCTATGATTGCTAGAGATGTAAAGATGACCAGTGCTGAGGTGGTTAGTTACTCTGAGATTTTGGATAAGGCACTTGATGTAGAATACTTAAAGGATCGTATATGGAAGGATAGGGCTGCAAGAAGGGAGGCCAATAGAAACAAGGGCTTCCATGAGGACAATAAGAGGAAGTACAATGAAGGATAGAGAAGTGGCAATGACAAGAAGCCTAGCCCCCGGCCCCGAATGGCGACAATCATAACAACCGTAACGACCACAACAACCATAACAGTCACAACAATGGTCAGAATTTGCGGAAACCACCATAACCAAAAATGTTGAGAACTATACTTGCCCCAAATGTTCACGCCGACATCTAGGAAACTGTCCAATAGGCACAAACAAATACTACAAGTGTGGTCAAGCAGGCTATCTGAAGAAGGAATGCCAACAGTGGAGAGTAGGAGCAGAGCAAGGCAAAATTGACATTCTAGTGCCAGCCAGAGTCTTTGCTTTCACTCAAAAGGAAGCAACCAACAACAATATTTTCGTCACAAGTCAACTTCCTATTTCTGGTATGCTCTGTAGAGTCCTCATTGATTCTAGAGTGACTCACTCTTAGGTTTCTATAAATGTAATTGATAAACTGGGATTTCCTGGTAAACTGTTTGAGCATAGTTTTAGTACCGTTTTAACATCAGGGGACATTATGTCGTCAACTAGGTGGTTACTTCAGCTTCCATAGTAGTTGAGGGCAGAAAGTTCCCAGCAAATCTCAAAGAGTTAGACATACCAGCTTATGATGTTATACTTGGCATGGAATGGTTCGCCAAACATGGAGCAACGATAGACTACCTAAGAAAGACAGTAGAGTTTAGACCTGAGGAAGGGGAACTCTTTTCTTTTAAAGGAGAAGTGACGAGATTTATGTGACAGTCAGAATCTTATGATCCGCAAGGGGAAAGGCCGGGTAAAAGCTGTGCAATCCCACATCACCTAGGGAAGGTCAAGTGTGATGATTCTAAGACTATGTAGGTATGGGACTACACAGTTGAAGAAGTCTTAAATGGATTGACGGGTACTACCTGTGCCAACAAGATGCATCTTCTTTTCGGTACCCCATCACTTGAGAACTCCAAAGTTAACCGTGCTTGACCTGGAGTAGTCTCATGATGGGTGACCTCTTGGAAAGTTTTCCTAGGAAGCGTGCGATTGAGGACAAAGCACACTAGAAAGACTCGAGTTGGTTTGTAGGGCTAGTCGTCATTCCAGGAAGCAGCCATAGTGACATGGGGCATTACAATTTCGCACACCTATCATATATGCATTAGAAGCTCGAAACGTGATGTTGTTGGGGTTTTATGCCCTAATTAAAACCTGATTTCTTTGTGAGCCTAATTTCTTTGTAATTCCATTTTATTATCAATAAAAGAATAGAAATCATTTTTGACTTGGTCAATCAATTTGGTCACATGTTTTATTTTCATGATTATTTGTTTAATATAATCTTCTATTAAATCCCCAGCATATAGCTAATCATATTTATAGTGACGTAATGACAGTGGAATATAAATATGATTATATGTTAAAAAATAAGTTAGTTCTAAGATTAGTCAGTGCAAAAGATTTACATTGACTTGCAATTCTACGATATGATCTACTTACACAATGTAGTGTTATGTTCATTCCAGAACATTAACAAAGTAGATAAGATCAGATGTATTTGTTGCATCAGACTGGACTGATATTGACAGTAGATAAGATAAGATAAGAAGACATGTCGTTATTATCTATTTTAGTCATATCATATAGTTGACAATAGGTCAATCCAATTTCAATTATGAGTGGTTAGTATTCTAACTGATTGTATTATTTGAGTTCTTTGACTTGGTTGTTACTAGGTTACCCTACGGACTAGCCCATACTTATATCTTGGGAACTCAGTAGTATAATTAAGTGAGAGTGTTAATCATAAATAAAACATCTATAGCTTTTGATGAATAAGTAAAACGATGGTTTCCTATTAGTTTGGTTCGAGGTGCTAAATGATAGAGATCTCATTTCAATAATTAATATTAGTTTACTGAAATATCATTTACAAGGAACTAAGTGTTTTAAGGATCAAATACAATGAAGGGTAAAATGGTATTTTAGTCCATCTCATTGTAGACCGTCTATAGAGGATTAAGTGATAATTATTGTTGTAGCAATGGATAATAAATAATGTATCTATATTGCTTATAGAGTGTTCTATGAATTCAAGAGTACAATTCTGAGTCTTTAAGGGAGTCGCATGGAATTAATAAGTTAGTAAATTTATTTGTTAAATTTATGATAACTTATTGGAGCTTGATTATAACTTATTGGATCTTGATTTCATAGGCCCATGGTCCCAACAATACCTTGGATAAAATCATCTAGATAGTCTCAATTAATTGATTTAATTATCAAAGTTGACTAGGTCAATTTTGGATAATTTCACAGAGTTATGCAATTTAGAGAAGAAAAGAGATTTTAGGGCATATTTATTAATTAAGATAATTTGGTGACTAATTAATAAATAAGTTTAAATCAAGGTTCAAATTATAAATAATTAATTTGATAAATGATTTAATTAATTAATGAATAGAAAATAATACGGGGCCTTGAATTTAAGTTCAACTGGCTTATAATTAAATGGGAAACTTCACGGGCCTATAGCCCATGAGAGTTTCGACCTAAGGGATGAATTTACCTATTATTTTATTTATTTTTTAACTAAATAAGTGACCTAATTGATCTTAGAAAAGGAATGCTAAGTGAGAGTTGAAAATAGCTGAACATAATATCTTGTTTTGATACTTTAGTGTTTTAGACTCTCTCTACAACAAAAGTCCTATTCTAAACCTCTATGTTCTCTTCTCTTCTTCTCTATGTATCTATCTCATGTGTTGAGAATTACCCACTCTAGTATAGGTGATTCTAAGGATACTGTGGAATACTGTGAAGAAATTTAAAAATCGATTCAGTTTCTTGGTGATACCCTACGACAGAAAGGATACAAGGGTTAGAGAAACTTAAGGAAAGACTTATTTATTCCACTGCATATAATGTAAGTGTTCTTATCATTATCTCTGTTTAATTCAATTATAGAAACATGTTCTAGGTTTTCTTTTATTAATTTGTTTAGTATATGATTCACATGAAAATAAATAAGATCGTGTATAAGTAATTCCCAATAGATGTAGCATGGGTGTATAACATTTTTGGAAAATGTTGTGGATAAGTCAAAGGAGACTGAGCTGAAAGTAGAGAATGTTCACATTGTTTGTGAGTTCCCGGAGGTGTTTCTCAAGGACTTACCAGGTTTAACCCCGGATAGAGAAATCGAATTTGTGATTGAACTTGCACCAAAAAACAACACCAATCTCCAAGGCACCTTACCGAATGCCACCTGTAGAGTTGAAAGAACTAAATACCCATCTACAGGAATTGTTGGACAAGGGGTTCATACGTCCTAGTCTTTCGCTATGGGGAGCACCAGTTCTCTTTGTGAAAAAGAAAGACTGAAGTATGAGGATGTGCATCGCTTACCAAGAACTCAATAAGGTCATAATTAATAACAAATATTCTTTGCCTAGGATTGATGATCTCTTTGATCAACTGCAAGGGGCAGCAATGTTCTCAAAGATTGATCTGGGATCCAGGTACAATCTGTTAAAGGTGAAGGAGGGAGATATTCCCAAGATGGCATTTTGAACTCTCTATGGGCACTATGAGCTTTTAGTGATGTCTTTTGGACTCACCAATGCCCCACCGACATTCATGGAAATTATGAACAGATTATTTAAGGACTATTTGGATAAATTTGTAGTGGTGTTTATAGATGATATCCTTATCTACTCAAAGACTAAGGAAGAGCATGAGGAACACTTGAGGTCGACGCTCAATAGGCTATGAGAGCACAAACTCTATGCTATGTTCTCTAAGTGTGAGTTTTGGTTGGAAAAAGTGACCTTCCTAGGACATATAGTATCCAAGGATGGAATTGTAGTGGTTTCAGCAAAGATCAAGGCCATTAGAGATTGGCCCAACCCAAGAATGCCTCAGAGGTTCGAAACTTCTTAGGATTAGCAGGCTACTATCGAAAGTTTTTCGAGGGTTTCTCTAAGATTGCCACACCCTTGACCAACTGAACTCGACAACACCAAAAGTTCACATCGACTATAAGTGTGAAGAAAGCTTTTAGAAAATGAAAGACAAATTGATCTCTGCATTGATCCTTTGTGTTCCCTTAGAGGGAGGGACGTTTGTGGTGTGTTGTGATGCATCTAAGAATGGATTGGGGTGTGTATTGATGCAGAATGGGAAAGTAGTAGCCTACACCTCGAGACAGCTCAAGGACTATGAGTAGAGATACCCCACCTGTGATCTTGAATTAGCAGCAGTGGTATTCACACTGAAAATATGGAGGCACCACCTTTATGGAGATAAGTGTGAGATATACACTGACCAAAAAATTTTGAAGTACTTTTTCACCCAGAAAGAATTGAATATGAGACAAAAAATGTGGTTATAATTAGCAAAGGACTACAATTGCGAAATTCTATATCACCCAGGCATGGCCAATGTGGTGGCCAATACATTGAGTATGCGAGGTCATGGAAGTGTCTCAGCTGTGAGTACAATAGAGACACCTCTGCATAAAGAGATTATTAATACTTGTATTGAGTTAGTAGCGAGAGGCCTAACAAACCTCACTCTACTGTCCTCCCTATTAGAACATATTAAAGAGTGGTAGAAGGTAGATGAAGCCCTAATGAAGCAAGAGGATTTGGTACAAGAGTGTGGTAGCGGCGACTTCGCTATGTCTAAAGGAGGATTACTGCAATATAAGGATATGATCATTGTGCCTAACAATGATGAGATTAAGCCAAGTATTATGCAAGAGGCGCATACAACACCCTATTCCTTAAATCCAGGGTCGACTAAGATGTACCAAGATCTTAAAGCATTGTATTGGTGACCTGGAATGAAAAAGATATTGTTGAGTTTGTTGCCAAATGTTTGACATGTGAGCAAGTAAAAGTAGAACACCAAAGGCCAGCAGGGCTACTTCAACCACTTTACGTTCTAGAATGGAAGCGGGAAGACATTGCAATGGATTTTATGGTAGAATTGCCTAGGACCACAAAACAACATGATTTTACTTGGGTAATAGTAGACAGGCTCACTAAGTCCGCCCATTTCTTCTCGGTTAACACCACCTATTTAGCGGACCAATACGCAAAATTGTATGTTAGCAAGATAGTGAGACTTCAGAGGGTGATAAAGTCAATTATCTCCGATAGAAGGTCAATATTCACATCGAACATATAGAAGGGATTGCAAAAAGCAATGGGTACAAGGTTGAAATTCAATACTGCTTTTCAACCCCAGAGCGATTGGCAGTCTGAAAGAACTATCCATATTTTATAAGATATGTTGAGGTCTTGTGCTTTAGACTTTTCGGAGTCTTGGAGCTGATACCTACCCCTTATGGAGTTCTCCTATTACAATAGTTACCAATCCAGTATTGGGATGGCTCCCTATGAGATGTTTTATGGGTGCAAGTGTAGATCTCCCTTGCACTGGGATGAGGTTGGGGAGAAGCATATTTTAGGGCCCGAGGCTGTTAGGGAAGCCAACGAGGCAATCGAGAAAATTCGCCAAAGGATGCTTACTGCTCAAAGTAGGCAAAAGAGTTACGTAGACCATAAGAGAAGGGACATCGAGTTTTCAGTTGGTGAGTTTATGTTCTTAAGAGTCTCACTAATGAAGGGTGTTATGCATTTTGGAAAGAAAGGGAAATTGAGCCTGAGATTATAGGTCCTAAGTTATTTGGTAAGAAAGAATTTCGGGACGAAATTCCTTTTGGTTTGAGTTGTTTGGTAGAAATTATGTGAATAGAATTTGTTAATTTTTTTATTTAATTGTTTTAATTTGTGAGTACTTGAGCTTTGGTTGTGTGCACCAAGGTGCATGGTTAGTAGAAATGTACCCTAGCACTTCTTTGTGTGCATGTGCATGGTAAACATGGTGAGCATGCAATAAACTACCATACATTTTAGTTCATATTATTTATTTAAAAATGAGATATTTCTAGAACATTTGTGTTCACATAAGTGTAAATGGGAAAATATTTTCCATTTTATTTAATTAAATTTGATAGAAAAATTTAAAAGACAATAAAAGAAGAATGATGTAAGGGACTAATTGGTTGACCTAAGCTATTTTTGGAAGCTGGAGAAATGTATGTGAGTGTGTGATGAGGCCTTGTATGGCCAAGTATAGAGAGAGAATGTAGGAAGGAGAGGGTCGGTCAACCTAGAGGGATTGTTTCCTTTTTTTATGAATCTTTTACTTGATTTTGGAGGAGACTATCAAGGAAGGGATTGAGGGCATTATCGGTGATTGCCTCTTAGGGTTTTAGGCTTTGAGAGATAAAAAGGGAAGAGAGGAAATTCCCTTACTCATTTTAAGTGGCTGCCTACTATAGAGAGAGAAGGAGAGGCGTGAGGCTAGAGAGAAATGGAAAAGAAGAAAAGGAGAAGAAGGAATAGGACGTTTCAAGCTAGGATTGTGTTCCTAGTGATTCAATCCTCTACTCTATTTTCTTTCATCCTCTAGTTACTAAGTCTTTTATTTTCCTATTTGTTGTTTTGTCTTTTTTGTTGTTGTTGTGGATTCGAAATCCCTAGGGTTGTATCAAAGATGAGATTTTGTTTGGATTGTTGAACTCTACCAAGGAAGGTAACATATTTTCTCCTAATCTATGTTTGTTTTGATTATTATATTCTTGGTGTATTGTTCTATTGGTTGATTGGTTTATGTTCTTTTATATAATTATAAATTTTCCTATATCTTGTAATCCATAGAAAAAATGAAAGGAAATATGCATGTGGGTTATGTATGAGTATTTTTATATAAAAGATTTGCTATGAAATTTTGTATTCTTGTAAGTGGCTAAGGCGTGTGGGGCTCTATGGTTGGGTGTGTGTGTGGATATTTAGGCAAGCATGAAAAAATTTGGGTATGCATAATGTATGAGTTTGATGAGATTTTTGTGGGGATCTTATGTTTATAATGCCATGGATATTTTGATTCTAATGATTTATGCAAGAATATGAATATGTGATGATAGATGCATATTAGAGTTTTAGTCTTGAATTTGGACTACTATTATATGCTAATGTTGTTTCCTTATTATTCATATAAACATGCAAAAGAGAATTGAGTTGTTTGATCATGTAGGTTTTGACCTTGGGTGTTTTATATTGCTTAGAATAACTTGATTTTGTTGTTGTTAGTTTTGAATGGTAATTGTAATATTAAGTATAGAATCATGTTAGGGTGAATTGTTAAATTTGTTTAAAAGGGAAGTATGAGCATTTTTGGAATATTAATTGATTTTTTCAGTTTGATGATTTATTTTTTTAGAATGTTAATTTGTAAAAATGGTTCAAAAGAAAGTAAATTATGTCTTGAGTTCATGTTACAAGTTGAAATGAGAAAATGTATAATTTTTGTACGTTCTTGCACTTCTTAGAATGACATGTTGTAACATCCCGTGTTTTGAACACCTGTTAGTAGCCGATTGGAGCCAGTGAAGAATTATGTGAAATATTATTTTGATAAATGATATTATATGAATTTGGGATGATTAGTGAATTTTAAAGTCGCTATAATGATCCGGTAATGGATCTAGCTTTATGAAATGAAAGATTGGTCTCAAACCAAGGAATAAACCCTAATGGGAGAAAAATCTCAGATTAAATAAAATATGAAATACTATGGCATAAAAATATTAATTTTGTTTGGCAACTGGGAGTTTATAGTCGAGCCAATAAGTTTAAGAAAAATTGATTGAGGTTTGAATTCCAATCAACAGGGCTTAAGAATGAGAATTTCTTGCTCGAGCCTCTACGGGCATTTTGGTAAATTTGTATAAATTACAAAAATTATGTGATATGTGAAAATTTTATTTTTGCGGCACATTTATTTTAATTATTTAAGCTTGGAGATATTTAAAAACTATAGGTTAAAAGTTAAGGAAAAATTAGAGCACAAAATTCCCAAAGGGCCCTTGGATGCCTTAAATGTGAGGTAAGATAAACAAGGGCATAAAAGTAATTTCCAAGGGTAGAGAGAGAGAGAGAGGAGTGGGCAGCAAGGCTAGGTCCTAGGGCTCTCAAGAACCTAGGACATCTACCCTAGGAAGAGTAAGAGCCTCACCCCACTCATTGGCTAAACCCCAATCATTTCTCTCTTACACATCTAATCATTTTTTAAAATTTTCTTTTTCCACAAGAAAATAACCCTCTCCATTCTCTCTCCCCAAAACTGAAACCTAGTCTCTCTCTACCCTCCATTGCTGCCATTTTTTCTCCATGAGCCAAGAGCACTCATGTCCCCATTGAAGGAGGGAGAAGCTCAAGAGCACACTAGGGAAGAGTAACTCTCGAACCCTACTCTATTTTTCTCCTCTCTTCCTCTTCAAACCCGAAATCCTAAGGGTTTATGTTGCATGCATGTGATTTAATATCGATGCATGGCTTTGATCTTGTGTTGTAGAGTTCAAGAGAGGCTTGTACTGGTAGTACCTCAAGGAATTAGCACTTTGGTGACCTAGTGGAAGCAAGGTAAGAAACGGTCGATAACGATAATATGACGTATTTATGGCACTTGAGACTAGGTCACATTGGCTATGATAGGATTCAAAGACTTACAAAAATGGGCCTTTGAGGGAACTCACCTTAGGTAAATTACCTGTCTGTGAATCTTTTCTAGAAGGCAAACTGACCAAGCGTCCATTCTCTGCAAAGGGTGATAGGGCCAAAGAACCACTTGGACTTGTGCATTCAGATGTTTGTGGACCTTTTGAATGCACAAGCCAGGGTTGGTTTTGAGTATTTCTTCACTTTCATTGACGATTACGCTAGATACTCATGTCTTTACCTAATGCATAGGAAATTAGAAACATTTTCAAAGTTTCAAGAATAACTAGCGATGGCTCAAAACCAATTAGGTAAAACGTTAAAGATCTTGCAATCTATTATGGGTGCATAATATTTGGATATGTAGTTCCAAGATCATTTAACTGAACTAGGGATTTTATCACAGCTTACTGCCCCAGGTACTCCGCAACAAAATGGTGTAGCGGAACGCCATAACAGAACTTTATTGGAAATGGTTCCATGCATGCTTAGTTACTCAACTCTACAAACTTCGTTCTGGGGTCATGCAATTGAAACTGCGAACGACATTCTCAATGTCGTGCCATCTAAATCAATCCCCAAAACACCTTTAGAACGCTGGAATGGTTGTGAACCTAGTTTACGCCATTATAGAATCTGGGGGTGTCCTGCCGTCGCAAGGAAAAAGGAAGGAAAGCTAGAACTGCAAACTAAAGTTTGCATGTTTGATGGCTATTCTAAAGGTACTCGGGGTGGACTTTTCTATAGTCATTCAGAAAAGAAAGTGTTTACTTCTACGAATTCTACTTTTCTGGAAAATGACTATGTCCAAAACTTTAAACCATGAAACAAAGTAATATTAGAGGAGATGGTTAAATAATTGACCCCAACCAATGTGTTGGGGTTTTATGCCATAATTAAAACCCAAATTCTTTGTAATCTCATTTATTATAAATAAAAGAATTGAAATCATTTTTTGACGTGGTCAATCACTTTGCTCACATGTTTTTTTTTCATGATTATTTGTTTAATATAAACTTCTATTAAATCCTGAGCCTATTGCTAATCGTATTTATAATGATGTAATCACAGTGGAATATAGATATGATTATATGTTCAAAATAAGTTATTCCTAAGATAAGTCAGTGCATAGGATTTACACTGACTTGCCAATCTACGATATGATCTACTTACACATGGTAGTGTTATGTTCTTTCCAGAACATTAGCAAAGTAAATAAGATCGGATGTATTTGTTACATTGGACTGTACTGATATTGACAGTTGATAGGATAAGTAAACATATCGTTATTATCTATCCTAGTCATATCATATAGTTGACCATAAGTCAATTCAATCTCAATTCGGAGTGGTTAGTATTCTAACTGATAGTATTTTATGAGTTCATTGACTTGTTCGTTACCAGCTTACCATACGGATTAGCCCATACTTACATCTTGGGAACTCGGTAGTATAATTGAGTGGGAGTGTTAATCATAGATATGAATATCTATAGCTTCTGATGAAGAAGTGAAACGATGGTTTGCTTTTAGTTTGGTTCAAGGTGCTAAATGATAGAGATCTCATTTCAGTAATTAATATTAGTTTACTGAAATACCATTTACAAGGAACTAAGTGTTTTAAGGATAAAATGCAATGAGGGGTAAAACAGTATTTTAGTCCCATCTCATTGTAGACCGTCTATAGAGGATTGCGTGATAATTATGGTTGTAACAATAGATAATTAATAGCGTATCTATATTTGCTATAGAGCGGTCTATGAATTCAAGAGTGCAATTCCGAGTCTTTAGTGGAGTCACGATGAATTAATAAGTTAGTAAATTTATTTGTTAGATTTATGATAACTTATTGCAGTTAGATTTCATAGGCCCATGTTCCCCACTGTAACTTGGATAAAATCATCTAGATAGTCTGAATTAATTGATTTAATTATCAATTAGAATTATCAAAGTTGACCAGATCAATTTTTTATAGTTTCATAGAATTATATAATTTTGAGAAGAAAAGAGAAATTAGGGTAGATTTATTTATTAAGATAAATTGGTATCTAAATTAATAAATAAGTTTACATCAAGGTTCGAATTATAAATAATAAATTTGATAAAGGATTTAAATAATTATTTAATTAATTAAATCAATAGAAAATAATACAGGCCTTGATTTTAAGTCCAATAGGCTTATAATCAAATGGTAAATTTCACGGGCCTAAAGCCCATGATAATTTCGACCTAGGGCTTCAAATTGACTATTATTTTATTGATTTTATAATTAAATTAAATGGCCTAATTGAGTCTATAAAAGGAGTGCTTAGAGAGAAGTCAAAACACAAGTTCATAAGTTCAGAAGTCAAATTTTCTGATAGGTTTTAGATTCTCTCTAAACACAAGTCCTTTTTTAAGCCTCTTTGTTATGTTCTCTTCTTCTTTCTATATCTATCTCATGTGTTGAGAATTTCCCACTCTAGTCTAGGTGATTCTAAGGATACTTTGGAAGACTGTGAAGATTATAGAAGATCGGTTTAGTTTCTTGATAATACTCTGCGACAGAAAGGATACAAGGGTTAGAGAAACTGAAGGAATAACTCATTCATTCCACTAAGTATACTGTAAGTATTCTTATCGTTGTTTCTCTTTGAATTCAATTTTAGAAACATGTTCTAGGTTATCACATATAAATTTGTTTAATATTAGATCTACATGAAAATAAATAAAGATCATGTAGAAGTTTCCCCACAACTGGCTTCAGAGCCTTTGTTAATCTTTATTTCCATGCATGAACATGTTAAAAATTGGTTATTTGATGTGTTTGAATAATTGGATGGATTTTTATGTTTTTATGAAACATATTGATTTTATATGATTATTAGCAATTTTTAGGTTATTTTGTAGTGTTTTCTATGCTATTAATAATTATATATGCTTTATTTTGTGTAAAACATGTTAAAAATTAATTAGAAAATAGTTTTGGTTTGAAAAATTGCTCAATTTATTTTTTTTGGAAAAATTTGTCCTGGCTGCTCATGCGCGCACGCATCAGCCACCCGCGCGCGCGATGAATAATACCAGGTATTGTTCATCCGATTTTTTTTAATTTTTTTAAAAAAAATTGTGGAAATTAATTATTTATAATCAAAGCCAAAAATATCAGATCTGTTTTTGTATTTAAAAATATATATTTTTTAAAATAAGATATTTTTGTTAGTTGAGATTTAAATAATTATATATTTTCTACAAAGATTCAAATTCAAATTTAAAAATAGACTAACAACTTAATTTTAAATCTTTTAATATATTAAAATATTAGAATTAAGATAACAAATATTTAAGATATTTTCTTTTAAATTCTTGATATTTTATTAAATCTTTATTTGAAAATATAAATATCTGTTTAATCTATAGTTTTTAATATTTAAATTATTTGAAATTTGAAATTTGTTAGTTAGATATTTTCATAGATATTTTAATTTGTTTAACTGTTTTAAAATATTTTAGGGTTGTTACAACTATTAATATATTTTTTTAATTGGTTAAAATATTAGCTTATTGTTGTAATAAAACAAGATATTTTTGAAAAACAGTTAAGATATTGATTTTAAAATTTAAAAGTGGTTAAATTTTGAAAAATATCAAATTTTTTCAACCAATTAATAACATATGTTTTTAATAAATGAGATTTAAATTAACTTTGGTTAATTGTTGATATATCCTATTTAAATCAAATTAATATTTTTTTTCAAATTAACCTAAAACCAAGTTGATTGTTGATAAATGAAATTTAAACTAACTATTGTTAATTGTTGATAAATTTCATTTAAATTGACTTATTTTTTGTAAAAATTTATTTAATTTGAATTTTTCGATAAATTCTAGATAATTAATTGTACTATTTTTGCAAATGAAATAAATTGTAATATTTTTTTTCATAAATTCATAGAATTGCTCATATAGTAACATGATTAGGTCCATCCAATTATAACATGTCTGTTTGCACTATATGAGGTATTTTTTTAATTGGGCTTAGATGCATATAGTGGCCTATATGTTTTGTTAGATATATGGTTTTATTTGGGCCCATTAGAAAATATAAAGTTTAAATTCATCTCTTGTGGGTGATTCCACTTGTGAAGGCCCATTTGCTTTGCATAACTATAGTGGGCCTGATCAATTAATAACAATTAATAAAACATAGGTTTAAATTCCTGTATTTTGGACCTTGTATGGAAGATTGGGGACATTTGTAGTGGGAACGACATACTGGACCCAGCCGTCCTCCATACAAGCCCAATTGTTAAGGCTCATTTGCCTGAGTTGGACTTAATTGTATAGGTTCATTATATTAGTTAAACCTAAATATTGATTAGCAACAAATTAATTCTAAATTAATTGAATTTGTTTCAATGTGGCACTTGAGAATCAATAGGAAATTATAGGACTTTGGTTTTAAAAATTCTAATCTTACAATTTTTTGGAGAACCAGTCATTAATTTTTAAAAAATAATAAAAATACTATTTTTTTAATTTTATAATGAGCTTATTTTAATATTTATATTCGATCTCCATCGTTGGTTTAACAACGTCCATAGCTTAATGGGGCCTCGAGGCGCTTTGATTCGTCCCCCTACGGAAGGTGTTCATTAGCTATTTTGACAAGGTTAGATTTCGAAAGATAGATAATTATTGGTCAAATTCTACTAGACTCACCCCTACAGTGACTACTAGGACTAAATCTATGATTATCGAAACTGTGGGTCTAGCTCATAAAATAAGAGATTTTGTTTTCTTATTTTGATCGAATATTAGGTTGTTAATAGTGGTGTCCATTATTAAATGAGTTTACAACTCTATTTAACTAGTGATATTTTTTACTCTTGCCAACCGGGACAAGGATATCATAGATTATTTAAAAACCTAAAGAAATAGAGATATGATTGTTTTTGGTATTTCTGGCACTAAACCAATCACCATTCTAGTCTCTTTTCATAAAAAGGAGCCCTGGCAAACCACCTGGAAACACATTCAGAACCCACAGACTAATCCAGTTTGTCCTGATCTCACTGGCACAATCTAAGTGGTATCCACCACGCTAACTAAGAGTTCCATGCACCTCCCTGCAACAGAACTCTAGCTCTCACTACAGGTATTATAAGCCTATAGAACCATGTACCATGCCAACTATCACAAGGCTTTCCGCTTTCAAGCCCAAAATTTACTATACCTTCCTTGCCATTTAAGATTGCTCCATAATTACTTAACCAACCCATATCCTGGATCAAACCAAAGCCTGTCATAACCAACTTTATCAAAATCACTGATGAGTCCTTTCCATAACCCAACTCATCTCTTAAGATGCCAATACCATATTACATTGCCCATCACAGCATAACCATGTGATCTATATACACCATATTTATACCCTTCTCTATATACACTAACAAAGGAAAAGCATGGCACCAAAGCCAAACAACACAATTCAAACTCAGAACTAGAAAACTGACCTGTCACCCCCGAGGAACTAGTCTCGATCTCAGATTCTGACTGCCCTGGAGTAAACACTCGAGTTGGAATCGAGTTGTCTATCCCCCTTTGCTCATCCTTTAACACGGGGCACCTCTTTACAATATGCCCAACCATACCACATGCGAAACACGCCTTTGCTCGACATTTTCCCAAATGATGCCTCTTGCACCGAGCGCATTTTGGACGAGTCTTCCAGCTTTCACTTTTACTTGTTTCAATAAGTGGAGATACCACTATCTGAGCTCCATGCTCTCCAGCACTCCGCTGCCCAACTACTATACTCTCAACAGCAAGAGCCTCTCTACCACCTGAGCATAGGTAGAGACTTCATGCACTGGGACAACTCTAATGCCCTGAACTATTCCAGGATTCAACCCCTGAATAAACCTTTCCTTCCGAGATATATCTGTGGGTACCATATCTAAGGCAAACTTGGTCAACCCATCAAATTTAGTAACATACTCGGTCACTGATGCATTACCCTGAATAAGATTCAGAAACACATTCATCTTGGCGGTCTTAGCTACATCACAATAATACCTTTCATTAAACAGCTGCCTAAATTCCTTCCAGTCCATCACAGCTGTGTCTCGTGTCTGGGATACTTCCTCCCACCACCTCCAGGCATCATCCCGTAGTACACATGTAGCACAAATCACCCTATCGTGACCCACCAGCCCCATACTGCTAGAATGGAACTGATCATACCTATCCACTGCTCAGCTCTGAATGGATCTAGGCCTCCCTCAAAGACTGGAGGATAAAACTTCAGGAATCTACCACAGAGGAATTCCCATCTATTCTCAACCTTAGGCTGAGCTGAAACTGATGCCACCCCTGGCATAGCAAGGGAAGAGGTACTCCCCAACAGACTCCGCTGTTGCTTCAAATACCTAATCTCTTCCTCCTACCTCTGCAATCTTAATTACAAATCTGTAAGCATTTCCTGAACATTCATAGGTGCAGACGAAGAACTGATACCCTGGCTGTAACTCCCAGCCCCTGTATAACTATCACCAGGCCTCATAACCTGCCTTGAATATAAAGCTGCTGATTGAATCTGCAATCAATAACTTAATCCATTAATCACAATAAGCATATCAAGGGCTTTCCCCCACGGGATAAATCTTACCACACCACAACCATAAACCACTTGCAGTGCTACAAACATGCCCATGGCATTCATACATTACTCATGATCCCTGCTCTTCCAATACTCAAACCATGCCTCCAATCCCAGCATGCAAATAACACAATTATATATTCATGGAGCAGGAAATCATATGATCACAGTCATATATATATTCACGGAGCATATAATCATATAGTCAAGAGCCAGGCTCTATCAGAATCTCATGCTCCTTAATACAATGTGCAGGTAAAGCATTAACATTCTATTTAAACAGCTATGCACATAACTACAGAGATAGTTACCATTCCTTGAGTGAAGCTATCTTCAGTGATGAGTGTACATGCCCAGCTTGTCTTCAGGAACCATAAACCTTGGCTCGCTCTAATACCAAGTTGTAACGCCCCAACTCCAGGGATCGTTACGGTGTGCCTTGTAAATAGTGCTAAACTAATCGAGTCATTTGGCCAAAATCGTGAAACTAAGTATGATTAGCGGTTTAGGGATTAAAATTTTGGTTAAGATGTAACGTTTCACTAGAACGTTTAATATATACATTGGGATCCCGAAAATATAGTTTCAGAGTCTATTATAGAAAATATTTACAACAGGCCGTTCTAAGCGGCAAAACAGGGTTCAACCCTAGTTCCCCTTTAAACCTCGGCCGTGGCGGACGAGCAGCTGCATATGTACACCTCATCACCTAAGCTCTCCAACTCAAGGATGGTCCAGCTTTCTTTTGCCTTTACCTGCACCACATGGCACCCGTGAGCCGAAGCCCAGCAAGAAAACACAATATAACATGATATAATATCAACAGTAATCATAATAGCCATTTAGGACCAACGGTCCAAAACAGATAGGTGACAATAGCCAAAAGTCACAGAATTGGGTACAACTCCCTCTAGCCATGTGACGATAGGGTCACCAGGGCTTAATTGATAAGTGGTTCCTTCATAAGTTTGATCAGGATAGGTGCATGGTGATTGGTCACCAACATAACCATCCTCCCGACTCTAGAGTCGTAACTAAGGACAGCGTCCCCCATCCATGTGATAAACAGTCACCGGGGTCATATACCTTGGCTGTGATCATCTAGTCTTAGACCAGGCAAGCGCTTATAGTTCTCATTGACCTTCCGGTCGGTCAAGCATTAATACCCTATATGGGTCATTCAATGCCAACCTCGATTAGATCTAATCTTCATTTGGCCCGGCGTTCACAACGCTCTGCCATTTCTGACTCTTGGGTCAGTGAAACACGATCAATGCTCAGCCCGTTGTGAACTTAACTAATAAGTCACAGCTTCACAGACGGATCTGACACCATTGCCGATTCTGGCTAATAAGTCAGCGCCATACACAGGTAAGTCATGCCACCAAATATATGTCACATATCCAATATCCATAAACAAGGTATTCAGCATGCTTACTTAACAAGTACTAATACAATTAGGACCATGCACAAACCCAGAGGCACAAGCTCTGAACAATATCATAATGAGTACTCAAAGCATGTCCTAATCACATGTTTCTCATGCATCACATGCATAATATTCAACAATCCAACATGCACCAATAATAACCATGCATGTCACGTTCAATAGTCAACCAACATGCATCAGGAATAGCCATGCATGTCATACTCAATAATCAACCAACATGCATCAAGAATAGCCATGCATGTCATACTCAATAATCAACCAACATGCATCAAGAATAGCCATGCATGTCATACTCAATAATCAACCAACATGCATCAAGAATAGCCATGCATGTCATACTCAATAATCAACCAACATGCATCAATAACAGCCATGCATGTCACATATACACAGGGTGCAGTTTTCTTACCTCAGAGTCGAGCTAGAATGATTAAAAGAACGACCCTTGAGAACGATCAACTTTTAGTCCTTTAGCGGTCACCTAGTCATAACCAAATATAGGATACCATCAATAAAAATGATCAACATAAGTTCCCGAACCAATATCTAGCCTCTGGGACATCAATCCTCACTTAACCAAGTAGTAGGATCAACCCCGAGGCCTATGGTAAGCATCCCTAAGCTAAAAACACAATTTTGGCCAAAAATGCCCTGATGGGTCGCAGCTCACCACAGCCATGCCGCGGCTCATCTCCCTGACAGAGGAATTTTTGCCTCAGAAGCCTCCCTAGGCCGCGGCACACTAAAGCCAGGCCGCGGCTCATTACCCAGATCAACCAACAATTCAACACGCACCAGCTCGACCTCCCCAGCATATTCCCTTAGAACCAAGCCTTCAAACTAGTTCCAAACCTTCTCCAAACACTCAATTCAACCTCTAAACAACATCTATATCAAACCCTCATCAAAACCCAAATCAAACATCAACCTAACTCCTAGTAATTCCAATTAACCACCAAGAATTCACAAGCTGAAATCTTAAACTAAAACAGAGTATAAACCAGAAACTTATGGCTGAACTTACCTCAAATCCGAGTTTGAACCTCCTTCAATGGCTGAACCAAGTTCCTAAGCTCCCACCTTTGATTTCCTAGCTTAACTCCTCAATTTGGGCTCTCAAAATCCAAAGGAAAAATGAAGGGAAAAGCTTGTACGGGAGAGAAAGGAAGAGATGAGGATGGGGCTCTATTTTGTTCTGTTTTCCATAGCCTTCTAAAACTCAAAGGCTGATATAAATCCTTAAGGTCAAAAGATCATAATGCCCCTAAGCCAAATAAATCCCTCTAAAGACTTCCGAGGGTAAAACCGTCCTTTCCTGCTTATCTCGTTAATTATAATTAACGCTCTCCAATTCCCGCTATTCTCAATATTCTCAAATACCAATAAATCATATCCCATTACCCCCTTACTCCCGGTAATGTTCTAGTCATCAAAATGACCCCGAGACTCACCCCGAGCCCCGAACTTAAACCCGTTATGACTAGAACGAACTCTTACATCTCATGATCGTCTCATGGCGAATAGCTCGAACCAATCCACCTTATAATGTGGCTATATTAATTAATCACAACCATGCACCCAAAATACACAATTACGCCCACAGCGACCAAATTACCAAAATACCCTTATAATAATAAATACTCCCATATGCATGCATTCACCATCATATAATAATATAATTCATGTAAACATGCATATAATCATTAAATACCATAATAAATCAATTATGGCCCTCCCGGCCTCCTAATCAAAGTCCTAAACCTTATTAGGAAATTTGGGGCATTACAACTACTACTGCTGCTGATCCAGCTAAGGCTGAAGCTAACCAAGTTTCGTCTTCGTAAGCTGGAAACAAGAGGAAAGGTGGACAAAATACCAACCCCAAGCCTGCAAAGGCTGCAAAGATGAGTGCATAACCAAATGCACATATGCCTAAGGGGAAGAATAAGAAAAACAAGAAAGGTAAAGGTAAGTGTTTTCACTGCAAAGAGAAGGGGCATTGAAAACAAGATTGCCCCAAGTTTCTAGCAACTAAAAACAAAGTAATGATTATAGTTCATTTATCTTGGAAACATGTGTTTTAGAGAATGATAAATCCGTTTGGATTCTTAATTCTGGATCTACTAACCATGTTTGTAATTCTTTACAGCTTCTTGAATCGTGGGAGGAAGTGGACGATGGCGCCTTAAAGGTTAGAGTTGGGAACTGAGCGTTCGTTGCGGTCCAAACTAGAGGAAGAGGTCATCTGAAGTTCGGAAATAAATTTTTAATTTTAAATGATGTATTTTTTATTCCATATTTTAGTAGAAATTTAATTTCAGCTTCCATGTTGCAATTAGAACGATTTGTTATGACTTTCACAAGTTCTAATATAACTATTTCTTTCAATGGATCACAATTGTGTATTGCATGTTTGGAAAACGGGCTTTATATTCTGCAACCTAATGAACCCCTCACTCTTAACGATGATTTATTCAAAGTAGCTAAACCTAGGACCAATAAACGTCAAAAGAACGATAACGATAATATGACATATTGATGGCACTTGAGACTAGGTCACATTGGCTATGACAGGATTCAAAGACTTACAAAGGATGAGCCTTTGATGGAACTTACCTTAGGTGAATTACCTATCTGTGAATCTTGTGTAGAAGGCAAACTGACCAAGCGTCCATTCTCTGCAAAGGGTGATAGGGCCAAAGAACCACTTGGACTTGTTCATTCAGATGTTTGTGGACCTTTGAATGTACAAGCCTGGGGTGTTTTTGAGTATTTTGTCACTTTCATTGATGATTACTCTAGATACTCATGTCTTTACCTAATGCATAGGAAATCAGAAACATTTTCAAAGTTTCAAGAATTCCTAACAATGGCTCAGAACCAATTAGGTAAAATGTTAAAGATCTTGCGATCTGATAGGGGTGGAGAATATTTGGATATGAAATTCCAAGATCATTTAACTATACTTGGGATTTTATCACAACTTACTGCCCCAGGTACTCCGCAACAAAATGGTGTAGCGGAAAGCCGAAACAGAATTTTATTGGAACTGGTTAGATGCATGCTTAGTTACTCAACTCTACCAACTTTGTTCTGGGATGCAATTGAAACTGCGAACAAAATTCTCAATGCTGTGCCATCTAAATCAATCCCCAAAACACCTTTAGAATGTTGGAATGGTCGTGAACCTATTTTACGCCATTATAGAATCTGGGGGTGTCCCGCTCACGTCCTGAGGAAAAAGGAAGGAAAGCTAGAACCGCGAACTGAAGTTTGCATGTTTGTTTGCTATCCTAAAGGTACTCGGGTTGGAATTTTCTATAGTCATTTAGAAAAGAAAGTGTTTACTTCTACAAATTCAACTTTCCTGGAAAATGACTATGTCCAAAACTTCAAACCTCGCAGCAAAGTAGTTTTAGAGGAGATGGTTAAATATTTGACTCCAACCAATGTTCCATTGTAATCAATGCAAGTTGATGATGAAATTCCCATTCTTCATGTCCAACCAACACAAGTGGATTTAAATGAAGAAAGTACCACTATTCCTGAACAAACAGTCACAGAACCTCGTCGTAGTGGGAGGGTTTCTAGGAACCCAGTTCGCTATGGTTTGGATGGTGAAACCAATATGGTTGTTGGTGACACTAGTGATGATGATTAGTTGTCTTTCAAACAGGCAATGGCTAACCCTGGAAAGGAACTATGGCTCGAAGCCATGAAACAGGAAATGAAGTCCATGTACTCAAATTCCGTCTGGGATCTTGTGGAAGAACCTAGTGACTTAAGGGTCATTGGGTGCAAGTGGATCTACAAGAAGAAACGAGTATTGATGGAAATATTGAGACTTAAAAAGCTCGATTAGTGGAAAGGGGTTATATCCAAGGAGAAGACATGGACTATGAGGAAACTTTTGGTCCGGTAGCCATGCTCAAGTCCATTTGCATCCTCCTATCCATAGCATCCGCTCTCGACTATGAGTTCTGACAAATGGACGTCAAGACAACTTTTCTTAACAGAAAGCTTGACGAAGTCATTTATATGGATCAGCCATAAGGATTTAAAGTAGCTGGACAAGAAGGAAAAGTTTGCAAGTTGAATAGGTCCATCTATGGACTTAAGCAAGCTTCTCGTTCCTGGAATCTTAGGTTTGATGAAATAATCAAAACCTATGGCTTTGAACAAAATATTTATGGGCCCTGTGCTTACCAACTGAAAGCAAATCAAATAGTGGTATTCCTAGTTCTTTATGTGGATGATATCTTACTCATTGGAAACAATGTTCATAAATTATAAGATGTGAAGAATTGGCTGAGCACTCAATTCCAGATGAAGGATTTGGGTGAAGCAAGTTATGTTCTAGGTATCTAGATTATCAGGGATAGAAAGAACATACTCTTAGCTCTATCTTAAGCAGCTTACATTGATAAAGTGCTTGAACGTTTCTCAATGAAAAATTCCAAGAAAGTGCGTCTACCGTCCCGCCATGGAATTCATCTTTCAAAGAAGCAGTCTCCCAAAACTCCTGAAGAGGAAGATGCAATGAGAAAAGTTCCTTATGCATTTACAGTTGGAAGTCTGATGTATGCCATGTTGTGTACTAGATTAGATATCTACTATGCAGTGAGAGTAGTGGGCAGGTATCAGTCAAACCCAGAACCGGAACATTGGATAGCAGCTAAGCATATCCTGAAGTATTTAAGGCGGACTAGGGATTATATGTTAGTCTACAAGGGTGGTGTTCTGAACCCTGTAGGCGACACCGATTCAGATTTTCAGACTGATGTAGATGATAGGAAGTCTACTTCTGGAATGGTATTTACTCTTGGGGGTGGAGCTGTGATATGGAGAAGCGTAAAGCAGTATGCAATCTCAGATTCTACCATGGAGGCTGAGTACATAGCTGTAACGCCCTACTTCCTTAGAGTCGTTACCAAGTGAGTTTAAAACGTGCAATTAACTCACTAATCGAGGTTTTAGGCTAAAAGTGCAACTAAACCGTAATAAAGGTCATACAATTTGAAAATATAAAATCACCCATTGAAAATTATAAAGTGATATACATTTGGGATCCCAAAATACTATTTAGAAATATTTACAACTCAAAAAAAAATTGGAGTCGACTAAATGACAAAATCAAGTTTAGTACAAACATCTCCCAAAAATACCCCTGGCCGTGGCAACCAGGCAGGCCAAACATGCGCGTCGCTTCACGCTCTTCGTACTCATGGTTGGTCGACTTTGCCCTTGCCCTTACCTACACCATAGAGCACCCGTGAGCCGAAGCCCAGCAAGAAAACTCCACACAAGCAAATAACATATGCATAATCATCAATTAACACATAACAAAACCGCCAACAGGCTAAACACATAACGGCCATGTCATCCCAAGCGCTTTACCAGGCTCTGGGTTCGCGGTCTACACCGTGAGGATATCCCAGGTACCCTTTAGGGTTCTCACCCTGGCAACTCGCACTCTGCGTGCTTAACGTTGCTCCCGGCCCCTTGCCGTACTCGGCCTTGCCGTTCTCAACCTTCACTGTTCCCGGCCCTCCCCGTTCTCGGCCTTTGTTGTTCCTGTCTCATATATGCACACATAACCTAATTAAACAAATACTTAAACACGTATAAACATAATCAATAAGGGGCGACGCCCTGCAACACATTCATATAGGGTCGTGCCCTGCAACATAAACTATAGGGCCTCGCCCTGCTTTACGGGTACAACAGTTTTAATACCTGTGTCCCGAGCTTTCCAAGCATCGATATCCCAAGCACAGTCCCCTAGTCCTCGCCTCGCTGAAAACCTAGTCACAATGCATCAACAACATCCATCCATCAAGTCCTAATCCATTAAATAACTTTGGGTCATAATTCTAGTCTCTGAGACCTTGAATTCTATCAATCCGGGTGATAAAATCCATCGTGAGCCTTAACTTTTTGATTCCTGAGCCTATAACCTCATTAGGGTCCAAAAACCCCACTAAGCTTCGCGGCCCCAAGAACCCATGCCACGGCCCGCCTCAACCAGAAGCCCCAAACCCCTAAACAAGGCATTCGCGCCGCGACACAAGCTAGGGTGTGTTGCGACCCGCCCTTCTTCCAGGCCACCAAAATGTTCTAGAGTGTTGCGGCTCAGCAAGAACAATATTGCGGCCCGACCCTTCAAACCCAGAAAAATCCTCCATTTTCTAAACCAAATCCAAGCCAATTTATCCCAAAATCAACCCAACGTTTCAAGTCAATCATCACAAAAGTTCTACTATAATCTCAGCAGCAAAACCTAACAAGAATTAACCCCAAACCTCATCTAAAACTCAAGAGTTATTCTCTACCTAGCTCACATGCATAACTTTGAAACATCAGCAGAAAACTCAACATAATTCAATTAATTAAGTGCTAAAATCCTTACCTCAACTGATAGCTTTGCCCTTGAACTAATCCTCAATCACAGCCAGCTTCAATCCCTTAAGAACTAAGCTTGCCAATTCTTTAACTCATCAAAATCTTCAAACTCAAGAGAGAGAAGGGAGAGAACCGAGGGAGAGAAAGAGAGAGATGTTTGGGTCGATTTCCCTTAGCTTCTGAATACTTCCGTAGTTTGTTTTTCCTAACTTAAGTCTCTAAGGTTACCTCAAAGGCTCGGGGTACCAAAAACGTCCCCGAGGGAAAAATGGTAAATTTCCCCGATATTCCCTCCTAAACAGTCTAACTTCAAATATATCTCCAAATATTTATTTTCATAACCCGATAACCCCATAAAACGTCTAATGCTCGAAATACTCCTCGACTCGTCCCGAGTCAGGTATACGACCCCGTTGTGACTTTCTTGCCAAATAGCTCCCTAGGACTGTCCCGGATCGTGCAGCACAGATATATCACAATATTCACAATTATTACATTTATGCCCCCAACAGGCTAAAGTTACAAACATGCCCCTAATAACCAAACAGGGCCCACATACATATTTAATTCACCTAAACATGCAATTCTAATCACATACTCATCAAATTCACACATTAACATAATAAACCACTTATTTCCCTCCAGGCACGCTAATCAAGGCCCTTAGCCTTATTAGCAAATTTGGGACCTACAATAGCTGCGTCAGAAGTAGCTAAAAAATAGTCTGGCTAAAGAAGTTCTATTCGTATCTTGGTGTTATTCCAGAAATGGATAAACCGCTTGTGTTTTTTTGTGACAATTCAGGAGCGATAGCCAACTCGAAAGAACCTCGTAGTCACAAGAGAAGTAAGCATATAGAAAGGAAGTATCACATTATTCGAGAATATGTGGCTAGGGGAGATGTGAAGGTTATGAAGATTGCATCTGAAGACAATCTTGCAGATCCATTTATGAAGACACTACCAGAAGCTACATTTGATAAGCATATCAAGGAAATGAGATTTGTAGAATTAAGGCATTAGTTTCAATTAGTGGAAGTGGGAGTTTGTTAGGGTTTTATGCCCTAATTAAAACCCAATTTCTTTGTAATCTCATTTATTATAAATAAAAGAATTGAAATCATTTTTTGACGTGGTCAATCACTTTGCTCACATGTTTTATTTTCATGATTATTTGTTTAATATAAACTTCTATTAAATCCTGAGCCTATTGCTAATCGTATTTATAATGATGTAATCACAGTGGAATATAAATATGATTATATGTTCAAAATAAGTTATTCCTAAGATAAGTCAGTGCATAGGATTTACACTGACTTGCCAATCTACGATATGATCTACTTACACATGGTAGTGTTATGTTCTTTCCAGAACATTAGCAAAGTAAATAAGATCGGATGTATTTGTTACATTGGACTGTACTGATATTGACAGTTGATAGGATAAGTAAACATATCGTTATTATCTATCCTAGTCATATCATATAGTTGACCATAGGTCAATTCAATCTCAATTCGGAGTGGTTAGTATTCTAACTGATAGTATTTTATGAGTTCATTGACTTGTTCGTTACCAGCTTACCATACGGATTAGCCCATACTTACATCTTGGGAACTCGGTAGTATAATTGAGTGGGAGTGTTAATCATAAATATGAATATCTATAGCTTCTGATGAAGAAGTGAAACGATGGTTTGCTTTTAGTTTGGTTCAAGGTGCTAAATGATAGAGATCTCATTTCAGTAATTAATATTAGTTTACTGAAATACCATTTACAAGGAACTAAGTGTTTTAAGGATAAAATGCAATGAGGGGTAAAACAGTATTTTAGTCCCATCTCATTGTAGACCGTCTATAGAGGATTGCGTGATAATTATGGTTGTAACAATAGATAATTAATAGCGTATCTATATTTGCTATAGAGCGGTCTATGAATTCAAGAGTGCAATTCCGAGTCTTTAGTGGAGTCACGATGAATTAATAAGTTAGTAAATTTATTTGTTAGATTTATGATAACTTATTGCAGTTAGATTTCATAGGCCCATGTTCCCCACTGTAACTTGGATAAAATCATCTAGATAGTCTGAATTAATTGATTTAATTATCAATTAGAATTATCAAAGTTGACCAGATCAATTTTTTATAGTTTCACAGAATTATATAATTTTGAGAAGAAAAGAGAAATTAGGGTAGATTTATTTATTAAGATAAATTGGTATCTAAATTAATAAATAAGTTTACATCAAGGTTCGAATTATAAATAATAAATTTGATAAAGGATTTATATAATTAAATCAATAGAAAATAATACAGACCTTGATTTTAAGTCTAATGGGCTTATAATCAAATGGGAAATTTCACAGGCCTAAAGCCCATGATAATTTCAACCTAGGGCCATTAATTGGCTATTATTTTATTGATTTTTTAATTAAATAAATGACCTAATTGAGTCTATAAAAGGAATGTGAAGAGAGATTTGAAAACATAAGCCAGATAAGATGACAGACATTGGTTTTCTTATAGGTTTTAGATTATCTCTAAACATAAGTCATTTTCTAAACCTTATTGTTCTTTTCTCTTCTTCTCTATGTATCGATCTCATGTGTTTAGAATTGCCCACTCTAGTCTAGGTGATTTTAAGGATACTTTGGAAGGATGTAAAGAAAATTGAAGATCGGTTCAATTTCTTGGTAATACTCCGCGACAGAAAGGATACAAGGGTTAGAGAAACTGAAGGAATGACTCTATTATTCCACTGCGTATAATGTAAGTACTCTTATCATTATTTCTCTTTGAATTCAATTTTAGAAACATGTTCTAGGTTATCTCATACTAATTTGTTTTATATTAGATCTACATGAAAATAAATAAAGATTTTGTATAAGTTTTTCCCAACATCTGTGTGCCTAACAATGATGAGATCAAGGGAAGGAGGCACACACAACAACTTATTCCATACATCCAGGGTCGAAAAAGATGTACCAAGACCTTAAGGCGTTGTATTGGTGGCCTGGAATGAAAAATGACATTGTTGAGTTTGTGGCCAGATGTTTGACATGTCAGCAAGTCAAAGCAGAGCACCAAAGGTCAGCAGGGCAACTTCAACCGCTTTATGTTCCAGAATGGAAATATGAAGATATAACTATGGATTTTATGGTAGGGTTACCTAGGACCAGAATACAACATGATTATGCTTGGGTAATAGTGGATAAGCTCACTAAGTCCACCCATTTTATACCAGTTAGGCTACCTACTCGGCGGACCAGTATTCAGAGTTGTATGTGAGCGAGAAAGTGAGACTTCATGGGGTTCCAAAGTCGATTATTTTTTATTGAGGGTCAGTATTCATGTCGAACTTTTGGAAGGGATTGCAGAAATCCATGTATACAAGGTTAAAGTTCAGACTACTTTTCATCCCCAAACTGATGGGCAGTCTGAGAGGACTATACAGATTCTAGAGGATATGTTGAGATGCTGTGCATTTGACTTTTTCGAATCTTGGAGTCTATATCTACCCCTGATGGAGTTCTCCTATAACAATAGATATCAGTCCACTATTGGGATGCATCCCTATGACATGCTTTATGGGCACAAGTGTAGATTTACCTTGCACTGGGATGAGGTTGGGGAGAAGCAAATATTAGGCCCTGAAGCAGTTAGGGAAGCAAGCGAGGGCATCGAGAAAATTTTCCAAAGGCTGCTTACCGCTCAAAGTAGGCAAAAGCATTACACATACCTTAATGGAGGATACACTGCATATTTTAACATTTCATGGAAGTTTGATGTTGGTTCAGGTTTTGAATATCTGGTGAGGTTTTGATTCTGTTACATAGTAAATGATTTTCTTCAAAGCCCCCACTTTAGTGTCCCTTCTATTAGAAAAGGAAATCCATATTTGCTTTTATTGATATTGTAACGTCCTAGAATTTCCTAATAAGGCTTTGGGCCTTGATTAGGGGGCCAGGATGGCAATATATGGTATTATGTGTTTAATTGTTATATTAATTGTAATTATGTGAATTATGCGATAATACGACTAGTTGTGCATGTTTAGGGGTATTAAATATGCATGTGGGCCCATTTCTGTTTAGAAGGGCGATTTTGGTAATTTGGCCCGTTGCGGGCATAATTGTATATTTATGTGCATATATGTGTTATATGTGAGAGACCACATTATTATGTGAGTTTATTTGGGTTGTTCGGCACGAGGCAGTCCTAGTGAGCAATTAGCGAAAAAGGTCACAATGGGAATAAATATCCGGCTCGGGGTAAGCCTAGGGGTATTTTGGTAAATTAGTACATTATCAGGGATTATTGGGTAGTGGATATATATTTTGTGTTTATTTAAGATAGCTGAGATTTATTTAAGGAAATGTTGAGAAATGGTGGCAAATGACTATTCTGCCCATATGGGCATTAGAGGGCAAGTTTTGGACTTAAGGGCATTTAAGTCTTTTGTAGGATTTGTCCATACTTAGACAAAATAGGAAACTAAAGATTAGAGGGAAAGAAACAAGATGGAAGCAGGCAGAACTCTCCCAAACTCTCTCTCTCGTTTTTCTTTTCTGTCATATTTGGAGCTTGAGGGAAATTGAAGTTTTTGAGGAAACAAGCTTGGAAATTGAAGCCTAGAGTGTAGAATCAAGCTAGGATCATCTTGGGAACCATTGGGAAGCCATCAAGGTAATGATTTTGAGCTTCAATCTTTGAATTTTTTGATTTCTTACTCTGTTTTTATGGTGTTTGGAGCTTGAGAGCTTCGGTATGGATTTTTTGGATTGGTTGGAGTTTTTGGGAAAAACTTGGTCAGGTTATGTTGCCTTTGATGAGTAGAGTGTGTTTCTATGGTTAATTTTGGGTTTGGAGGTCTTGAGGGATGGATTTTTTGAGCTCTGGCTCGGGGAAATTCAAAGAGAGAAACCCAGAATATCGCATTTCTGGTATCAGCGCTGTAGCGCTAGGTTGGGAGCGCTACAATACTAGGCTGCGAATTTGGGGGCTAGAGTCTCTGACTCTAGCATTGTAGCACCCTACAGGTTGCACTATAGCACTACTCAGCTTTCAAAACTTGATTTTTGGGTACTTTTTTGGGTTTTTGCTTAGGGGCTCGGGGAACAATTTCACCACCCCGTTTAGTGGAATTAGAGGTCTCGAGAGCGCAGAATTGGTCCCAGGATTGGGCTTTGGAATTTAAACTCATTGAAGTACCATTTATGGTTTGTGACTAAGCGTTCACTAGGGCTCAGAACGGGATCGTGCTCAAGGGTCGTTCTTGTTTTCGCTTACTTGGACCTGAGGTTAGAAAACTGCACCCAATATGTGTTATATGTGATTAGGGCTTGGCCCAACTGTGATATGTTATTATAAATAGGGCTTGAGCCCCAGGATGTGTATGCTAGGCTATTAGTTCACATGGTTGCTGATAAATGCTTAAGATTTTTATAATCGTTGCATAAACTCTATGGTTAGGGCATGTGGCTCCATTAAATAGGTATGTTTACCGTTATCGAAACAGCTATTCAGCGGTATTATACGATTAACATGCATATGTGCTTATTTTATCAGGATGTGCCTACCCACATCTATTTTCTGTATTGAGATATGTAATCATGAATCAGGGCTTGACTTATGATTCAAGGGTGGCAATAGTGTGTTGTGTGCTGGTCGAGAGGCTTAGGCCTAAGCCAGTAACATACTATTACGTTGATCAACTCTAAGGTCGATAATAAACGAAGGGATTGGGCTAGCTTTATGGCTAGTGAGACAGAGCTAAGGGCGAGGGCCCCAGGTGACTTTATGGTCACGTAGCTAGGGCAAAGGTCGGGTTTGGCTCTAAGGCCAACTGGTCAGGGCAGCGGCCCCAAGTTGATCCAATGATCAACTACTAGGATTTAAGTGCTAATATATATGGATTGTTATTACTGATTGTGTTGAATGGATATTTTAAGGTTTATATTCTTTGATTTTGCATGTTGAGTTTTCTTGTTGGGCCTTGAGTCACAGGTGCTTTGTGGTGCAGGTAAGGGAAAGTGAAACCTTGACCATCCCTGAGTTGGAGAGCTTCAGTGGCGGTGTGTACATATGCGGCTGCTCGACCACCACGGCCAGGGTTATCTAAGAGGAACTAGGGTTATAGCCCTGTTTTGCCGCTTAGGCCAGCTGATGTAACTTTTGATGTGTATAATTACCTTTTTGAAAAGTTTAGTTGTAATATTTTGGGATCCCATGTTTATATAAAACTTTTGAAATAAAAGTCAATAGTTCTTTGACCAAAAATTTTAACCCTAACCTTTGTCACTAACCTTAGTTACACGCTTTAAGCTAAATGACTTGATTAGCAAGTCTGACACAATTTTAAGTACACAATGTAACGGTTATGGATTAGGAGGAAGTTACAGATATTGTGAAAAAATGCCCTTAGCTAAAAAGTCTAAGTGACAGCTTTATAGGTTTCAAGGGTAACGTTACAGCTAGGAAAAGAAAGGTTACAAGTTACTGACTGTAACACAAAAATGTTACAAGTTACTGACTGTAACACAAAAAAGGTAAAGTGATTAAATCACTAAATAACAAGCTAAAATCGTGGGTGATAACCACTAATAGGTTCTAATACTCCCCCTCAAGGTTGTGTTGAGGATATCCGCAAGGTTGGGTTGAGTAGGAACAGGGTTGAGCTTTAAAGTGTCATCCTAAAATTTTTCATGAACGATGTGGCAATCAATGTCAACATGCTTTGTTCAATCTTGGAAGATGGGGTTCTTGGAGATGTGGATGGCAATTGTATTATCACATAAGAGGAGGGTCTGTTGTGAGTGTTTGATGCCAAAGTCATGAAGCAAAGAAAGCAGCCAAATAATTTCACAAGTGGCATTGGCCATGTCGCGATATTCTGCTTCAGCTGAGGAACGGGAGACTGTGGATTGTTCACTACAACAATTTTGAGTAAATATTACGTTAAGATATAGCACCTTTTTTAAAGTGTTATTAATGATTTAGCTCTAAAATATTTGGGGAGAAATATTTAGCGCCAAGTGAATTAATGGCGCCTTTACTTTTCATTTTTTTTATTATTTTACACAACACTCTCATTCTGAATATGGGTTCTCTCTAAACGACTAAATCCCTTCATTCTCACCATTCATTTCATCGATTCTCTCTAGCCTCCACGAGAGAGTGCTCAAACCACACGGCGTCGTTCTCCTCCACCGGCGGTCAGATTGGTCTACTCCAACATCACGAAGTCGCTCTCCACCCCATCGGCTCGACTTAGCAAACATCAAAGGTACTCTTTCTTGTCCTGACCTCACTCTGGTAATGGTTCCTACTCTTCAGTAAATGAGAGAGAGCCCTAAGCCGCTGCCCTCTCCTCCTCTCACTCCTATCCGTTATTCTTCATTTTCTTGGAAGAATAGGTGACGGCGCCTGGCGGAGGCAGAGGCAAAGGCGAGGTCACGGGTTCGACGATGCGTGGGTCTTCTTCTCCTCAGCACACGACGGAGGCGAGATCTGGTATGTTTCCTCTCGACTTATTTTTGTTGTTGATGGTTGGTTCATGGTAGTCGAAGCCTTAGAATGGGGTATTTTAATTACTGTGTGTTTAATAATCTTATAGGTTTTCTTCATAGTATATGTCTTTCATTTTAGTTATTATATGTGGATTTTTGAATATGAGTATGAGTTTAATGAAGTTTGAATCTGGGTGTTGTTCTTCTTTCCTAGTCACTCATTCCATTGTCATCTTTCTGGCCTCCCTCCCCCGTTCCAAAACCTCACCATTCATCTCTCAATATTGCTCCATCAATTTTGATTTCTGCAATTTTTTGTCTCATGTGTATATATAACTATAATATTGTGATTATTTGTGGGAATTTTGGTTTAAATTACGGATTGAATATACTGTACTATGTTTGAAGCAAGAAAGAAAGTTTGTGATGATTTTTTGTTCTTAATCTGATTGTGGTAATAATTTTTGTTTTCAAGTTCTCTCCCTCTTAATGTAATCTGTCATGATTTTTAGGCTACACTTTCCTAATTGCAAATGCTGCAAGGGTGAGAGCCTTCTTTGGATGCCCAGTTGATGAACGCAAGGACTTTCTGCTGCAGATGATGTATAGTCCTCAGGACTGTTGAGGTACTTTGTAAAATTGCAGATAAGTGAGTCTAGGCTTCAAAAGTGATGTTAATTTAACATACCATAGTTGCAGCAAGAATAAAAAATAATAATAATTCAGTGTAACAAACATTTATAGTTTTTTCAGATGACTGTGTTCGGTTGTTTTGATTATCAAGTTAATAGATAGAATCATTTTCTAGTTGATGGCTGATGATACTTTAAACTCTTGTTCATTCTGAAACATGAATCTGGGCTGTTTTTTTTAATATTAATATAGATAAATGTGCCTTGACAAGGCTTTCTTTTAGAACATAAATACGCATGACTTGAGTCATATGGTAGATAATAGATATGCATATACATATTCACAAACAGTCCACAGCACAAACAAGCAAATTATATATGAGCCAGAGCCTCTGAATCTGGATTGGTTCCATTCTCCTGAAGCTTCTGAATCTGGTAACTGACAGATTGTTCCTTCCACATGTCTTTGTCCAGATAAGTCTCGTAAAAGGTAACTTCACCATTTGTTTTTGCAGTCAAAGCAGCACTGCTCCTAGTTCCATAACGACCTTGCAGATAAGACAAAATCCCATGTTATGAACACTGACTTTTTTTTATGGAACACTAACTTTAATGCATGTAAATGCAACTTTTAAACATAGACTGAATGAGTGAGTCAATACTCACCAGTGGGGTGTCAACTTCAACTTTTAAACATATATGTTTACTCTATCTTTATTTGCCAAAAGTGATGCAGTGAGGTGTAAAGTTGTTTATTGTAATCTCATCTTGAAAATTAAATTGGCAGGTAGTTTATTAAGTGTTTGTATCGTTTGTTTCCATTTCATAAGATTCCATCCATAAATGTATATAAGTTATATTTTTGAGTATTGGACAGTCCATAATTTTTTCTATAACTTGCTTTGTTTCTGGGTGTTTCATTCATTTGCCTTGAAACTGTTTTATTAATTTTACTACAAGAAATTTTTTGGGTGATATTTCTACTAAAGACCATAAGAATGCCCAATCGTAGTGTGAACAGAATTGAAATGTCCTTGAAGTAACCATAAGTATGGCATGATTTAGATTTTCAATTATTTTTATCTTAATAGCTCAACCCTTTTGACACTTGCCTGCCTCCTTTATTGAGCGAATTTTCAATTACTTCAAGTGACTATTATGGTTCTAGACCAAGAACTTGATTTCTCTAATGTGTTTTCTGTTTGAATCTTGTATTTGATCCCTATGGCTTCAATCTTATAGCCTTGTCTCTTCATTGAAGTTATTTCTATCTTTGCTTACTTTCAAAGAAGTAGAAATAAAGACACCAACTGTGCCAGTTTCTTCTTTCCTTTCCTTTTCTTTCTTTTAATTTATTATTATTATTATTATTTTATTTATTAAAATAATTTTTATATGGATTTTCCATTATTTATGTGGATTAATGATATAGTTGGTGACCTCCTTACATTTTAGCCAACCTGTGAAATCTTGAGTGATACCAAGTAATTAACTGGAATTTGATTGACTCTTGAAGTAATATACGTGAAACCTTGAGTCAACCTGTTCAATGAAACTTACATTGTCAAAGAGCATTTGTGATATTGACCCTTCTTTTTAAGACATAAAAATTGATTCTTTCTATTTGTGCAACAAAGTTTTGATGCCTGATTAAAACTTACTGTACTGATCTTTGAAATAAGAACAGTATAAACTCTTTACTGTACTGATCTTTGATTTAGGATTAAAATATTTTTTTTGATTTGATTTCCATCTTTACTGTACTGATCTTTGATTTAGGATTAAAAAGTTGCATTTTTGTTATACCAATTTGCTTTTACTGTGTTTTATATACAAGTATGAACAACAGCCCAAAAAATCTGTCTCTTCTGGGTCTGAATGTAGGAGGTGTTCTCTGCATTTTCTTTTCTACTTGGCTATTATTAGTATTCATTGAAAGGCTTAGATGGGGATAAAATTGGTCTCAAGAGTCAAGACAGTCCATGGTGGTAAAGCAACTGTATATGAACCTATCATTTTTAATATCTATGTTAGTTCTCTGTTTCTCCCTTTTATGGAATTATTGTTTGTTTGGGATTGATCAAGCAAAGATTACAACTTGATGATGTAAAATATATTTTGTATTGGGTTTATGAAAGCTGATAGTTTCATAGCTTTTGATAATGTAGCTTTGGTTAGTTTCATAGCCTTTTATTTTGTATTTGATTACCCTCTGATAAAAGATAAGTTTATTTATTTAAATTACAGTTTTGGTTTCGTTTGGTGCTTGTAGTTAATTCTTAAAATAAATTAGCTATTAATGGTTCTATTTTGAGTCTGAATTATGTGAGAGATAATAATATTGATGTTGTTTTCTCTGTTCTTTTGACATTTTTTTATTATCAATTTTATTATGTAAATTGGTGAACAAATATAATTGATTCTCTTGAACAATCAAAAATTTATTTATAATCTATTTGCGTGTATTTATGTTATTAGTTATGTTCTGTTAGGGTTCATCTATGTTTTGCTATATTTTTATGTCAAATTTTTCTCTGTTTTTGACAGAATTTTACAAGATGGTCAGTGAGGCAGATGAAACTGATCTAAATATACACGTATTGGATGTCACGCTACCACATTATGATGGCTTGAGCTTGTAAAGAATGCTGCTTAACAGTTCATCAGGTTATACTTTTGTTATTATTAGAGATTGTAAAGAAATAAGAGTTTGTTTATAGCATTGGATTTGACATGTATCTTAGGATTTTAGTTGTTTTAGTTAGTAAACCTCGCACGTATTCTTTCAATGTGTAAATATATGTAGGGAGGGATTCATTTGGTGTGGTTTGCATACATATTCAATTATATTGAATTTGATCAGTCAGATCTTACATTAACCTTACTGAAAGTTTTATAATTGGTGGCCTTGAGTAGTGTTGGTTTCTTTAACATTTATTGTGCTTGAATGCATTTTTAATTGAAATCAGAAGTAATTAACTAGCCATTGATTCTCATGGTATACTAAAGTAGCATCTTTCTGGTTATAATGTAATGTTATGATCTGAGTCTTTTCTAGTTTCATGGAGAATACTATCATTTATTATTCATTTATAGAATGCTTTTCACAATAAATTTATTGATGTGGAAGAAATTGCTTGCTTTTGGGTGCATAATATAAATTACAAATGACTTAGACACTTAGCTATGCTTATTTCTTTCTGTTTTGCAGGTGCACCAGTGTCTGTGAGGTTTGATGGTGGCAGGGCTTGGAAAGGCGAGGTGTTATTTCACTTTGCAGGTGTACGCTGGTTTGTTCTTTACTATTTGGATATTCTGTTTTGATCTAAGGTTTGGCTATTTGATATTGATCAATATATTACAGAGATCACGTTCAATGCTTCTACACTTCGGGTTTTATTTCACTTTTATAAGTCATGTTACTTGCGGAATACCGGATGGGCATGTGGAGTAGCTGTTTATACAGGCAAGTTTGTTTATTCTAGTTTTCAAGGCCATATTTTAATGCATACCTCTTTGTTCATGCATGCACATATTTGTTTTGTTTTGAAGCAATAAGAAAAGGGAAGTTCTCATAAATGGTAAATGACCTTATGCAGTATATGAAAAAAATTATGAATAAAGTATGAAAATTTGTACATTAATCATGACATATGCTGGTGAAGTCAACAACTTTTATATTAATTATCAACATCAATATGCCAAGGGAAATATCTTAGTACCTCCCAAACTTGCTATTGTATCTTAAGAAATAATAATTGATAAAACTTGTATTTCTGATTAATGGGAATAGCACAAATTTAAGTGAGTCATGCTTCTTCTTCTTCTTCTTCTTCTTCTTCTTCTTCTCTCTCTCTTTCTCTATCTATCTATCTATCTATATATATATGTCTCTCTTTAAAGGCTGTCATGTGGTTGATGGCTTTAGTGCCTACAAATTTTGTACCTTCTCTGCAATCTGACCAATTTCAGTTATGGAAGTTTCCAGAGGATTGATGCACCCTGCACCCAGCTGTATTTTCTTTCCTTTTGGATTTTGGATTATGGATTTTGTGTCTATTTTTATATTTTTCTTTCCTTTTTTGTGATGCAAACCAAGTGTGTGTGAAAATGCCTCAATGGACTAAGATTGTGAAATTTAGTGAATGATTCTTCTATAGGCTAATGTAGTTGTTGCTGAACCCATTATTTTCATGTTGCTGGTATGTTCTATAAATTTCTGGCTGTCTTTTTCCTGTGATGTCTAAATAAACACAAGTGTGAAAAGTACAAAGTATATTTGATTAAATATTTGCACTCTAGTCATGTTGACTGTTATATATGAAATGGGGAGTCTTATGCAGGATTAAATCAATACTTAGAGTTCTCAACTGTAACTTTAATGAAATTTATTTGGAAAAAAAAAAAGATGAATGTTTTAGCTGCTGGTATGTTCATTTTTTGCTAGCTAAAAAAATAATATTATATCAGCTTAAAATGCAAACAGACTGTTAGATTAAGGACTAATATATATATATATATATATCAAAATTAAAAAAAAAAGGACAAAACCTTGAACCTTAGAATGATCAGCAAATTTTATAAATTCTATTTGGGTTTTCTTAGCAAGAAACTTTATTCTATGATCTCCTTGCATTACCTTTGATAGAGTCTCACCATTGTTTAATGTTATACTTTTTTAGACCAACATGGGAAGGTGGTCAGTACAATGGCGATGAAAAAATGCGACAGGATGCACTTCGATTGGCCATGGAATACGGGGCTGATTACATTGATGTTGAGCTCCAGGTTACTTCTTTTATGAAATCTACAACTTTAAAATGATTCTCATGTTGCATATTTTTCCTGTAAAAATGATCACATCATAGAAATATTTTCATTGGTGACTTAAAAAAAATACACGCACGCACATATGTTTATATAGATCCATATTGGTATCCATTTCTTCCTTCATGGATTTTATAATGCTCCCTGATGGTTGAAGGAACTGTCCAAGAATCCTTTACCTAATTTTTATGCGAGTCTTTGTGTCATTCACTTGTCAGTTACAAGTTTTAACTACAGGTATAACATAATTTTTTGTTTCATATCTAAACAATACCCACAGTAGTAGGATTTACGGAAGCTTAGTTATCAAAAACAGACCAAAAAAAGTGGAGTATATTATTTTAATGTCTCTGAATACATACGGCTCATAGCAAGTGTTGTATTCACAAGATGTTTGGAAGTTATTTTGTGTACAGTTTTTATTAACCCGATTTCCACCACTATGGTACCATGATTGATTTTTTCCTGCTACCTCTGTGTGAAGGTTGCTCATGAATTCATTCAATCCATAGCTGGAAAGAAGCCTGAAAATTTTAAGATTGTTGTTTCTTCTCATAATTATCAAAATACCCCATCTATGGAGGATCTTGGTAATCTTGTTGCAAAAATACAAGCAACTGGAGCTGACATAGTGAAGTTTGGAACATCTGCCTTAGATATAACTGATGCGGCACGTGTTTTCCAGATAACTGTGCATTCTCAGGTATCCCAAATTCAAGCTTCTCTCTAGTTTCTTGTTTCTGTAAATCCAGAAACATTAGTCAATATTGTGTGTTTATGACAGATGCTACGACTTTATAGCAATTTATGACTGCATTTTAATCATAAGTTACAGTTCCTTTGTACACTAGATGTGTGTATGACTAGTGCAAGAAGCATATATTCCATATTAATACCTGTTAGCAGTTCTATACAAGTTATGAGTGGACATCGAGTTTGTTTTCTTCTTATTGAGGAATATCTTTATCCAATCAAGTTATTTGGTGGCTGGAACGTTAGCTAGTATTGTAATTTGGTTAGAAAACATAGCTTCCCTCAATCAATTGACCTTAGTTTATGTCTAAAAGTTTTGGATAGGAGTATATAATTTTAAAGTTTCCTCTCTTTTCCCATTTCTAGGAAATTTTCTGTTTAGTATTAATGCTGGCTTTTGTACCTCTTATTTTCATCTTCTTTATATGATGTGAACACATTAATTTACTAACTGGAAATTCAGGTTCCAATAATAGCACTGGTTATGAGCTTCTACATTTATACAATTTCAGACAGATAGGGCCCGACACAAAAGTGTTTGGTGTTATTGGAAAGCCAGTTGGCCAAAGCAAATCACCAATTTTGTATAATGAGGCCTTCAAGTTAGTTGGTTTTAATGGAGTTTATCTGCATTTGTTGGTAGATGACATTGCAAATTTTCTCCAAACTTACTTGTCTGCAGATTTTGCGGGATTCAGGTTCAGTTTTTTTCTTTTTAATATTAAAGTATTTTGTTAACAAAACTTGTTCTAACTCTCGTTAAACAAAGCCCATACTTCTGGAATTTTCGTATGACCACTGATAAGCATTGATATTATAAATATGTATATTTATATATAACTTGTGTTGTATGGGAGAGATGTATTTGAAAAAAAAATTTGTGTAGTTGGAAGTGAAATTTTGATGGCATGCTTGTATTAAAATTAATTCTGTCAAATACAGTGTCACCATTCCTCACAAGGAAGCTGCACTCACGTGCTGTGATGAGGTTGATCCAGTTGCCAAGGTAATTGGCAAATCATTCATGTTATGAGTTGTCTGACCGTATAATTTGTAGTATGACTGAATTTCTAATCTTTTATTGTTCAGTGTATTCTATTTTTATTTTCAAGATTTTCTCATATGTGAATGGTTTATCTCTTGATACCATACAAGTCAATAGGAGCTGTTAATTGCATTATAAGGAGACAAAGTGATGGGAAGTTATTGGGATTCAATCCTTCTCCTCGACCGGGCGAAAAGGGATGATGATCGGTGCCGATCCAAGTAAGCAAACACAATCTCATCATTTGTTTATGAAAAATTATGTCCCTTAAAAATTGCAAAGGTAAACCTTCCAAATTTAGTTTTTCAAATAGATCCCGAAGTTGAGGTAATTCATTAGTTAAAACTTACCTTACGAGTGCTACTAGTTTATTTGCTTGTATGGGAGAGACAAACTCTGATCATGTTAGTGGTTTCTGGTCCAACAGGTGTAGACAATTTACAAACCGATGCCAGTGTAGAGAAAAATAAATAAGTAGACGAAATGAATAATGGTTTGCGCGTTTTCATACAGATAAAGGCATAAAATCTTGACATGTGATTGTTATTGTAGGTATGGAAAATACTGGAAATCGTACTGCGAGAAGGTTCGGTACAGGGTCATCCCCGGAATTTACTGAGAAAATGTTGCACAAGTGTTTGTTCTATGTTGAGAATGGCATGTATATTCAGCCTTTCCAAATTAAATGATGGCAGGCTGGTATCATGTTGTTGTTATTGTTGTTTTTGTAATGGTCAACTTTATGGATGTTGTATTTCTCTCATCTTCAATGACCAAAAACTTTTCTTGTTTAGGAAAATTACTATAAAGTTTTGTTTCTATTTTTCATTTTTGAAGTAAAAATTGTTCAAGATTATAAAACTTTATTATGTTATGCTTTCAAACTTAAGTTAGAACTAAGATCTCATGAAGTAGACACATTTATGGTTTGAATTAGTTATTGTTTAATGTAATACTTATGGTTTATCAATCTATTGAGAATTACATTTTATGATTAATTTTGAATTTTTTTATCAAAATACAATAATGAAAATCATTTAATAAAAAAAAAACCATATAAGTATACTTATCAAAATAAAATTTAAAATTTTATTACTATATGTTATGATTTAAAAGCATATTATAAGCGTAAAAAATCGTTATGGTTTATATAATATAACAAACTAAAAATGTTATCAAAATAATCAAATGTAACAGTTGAAAAGTGTTATGAAAAAAATGCAAGATTAAACTTCAAATTTATAATCAAAAACTCTATCTAAATGTTATTATTTGAATATTATAGCACCTAAAAATGTGTTATTGAATAGTTTAAGATAACACCGAACATAACATTCAAAAAATGTTATAGAAAAGACTGGACTTTTAATAACATGGGCTACGTTAGCATTTTCAGAAGTGCTATCAATAGTCCCAGATAGCACTTTTTAAGTGTTATGAATACTGTTTTTTCTTGTAGTGGTTTCTTGTACTTCCAGGATATAAGAGATTGTCCAAGAAAAATGCGAAAACTTGAGATAATTCTCCTTATGTCAAGGAAGCTTCCCCAATCGGCATCTGCAAATATTTTTAAAGGTAAACCATCTTTGGTAAGATCAGTTTCTGCATAGGCTAGTAAGGTTGAATCTATATGAGATGGATAAAACAAGCCTTGAGCAGGAGAGCATTTTAAATACTACAGAACTTTGTGGTAGCTTGTTGATGAGAAACTCTTGGACAAGATAAATATTGGCTGAGATGGTTGACAGCAAAGGTGATGTCTGGCCGAGTGATGGTAAGATATATGAATTTTCCAATAGAGCTTCGGTAAAAAGTTGGATCTTTGAGTTCCTCTCTGTCATCTTTAGACAGTTTCATATTCGGTTCCATTGGTATGGAGGTTGGTTTAACTCCAAGGTAACTTGCATCATCAAAAAGTTGTAAAGTGAAAGGCCTTTGAGAAATAGAAATCTCATTTGAGGATCTTTGTAACGCTCTCCTAATAAGGACCGTTACATTGTGTAGTTTAAATAGTGCTAATACTCGTTAAACGCGTTGTTTGAGTTTAAATCGTGTAATTAAACTAACCACAGGTTTAGTTACTAAAAATTCCGGTCAAAAGTCAACAATTTTATTAAAAGCGTTTAACTTCCATGCATGGAATTTCATTGTAATTTAAAATGGTTACAAACCCAAAAATTAATACAATAGCCGACCTAGGCAGAAAAATCAGGGTCTAACCCTAGTTCCAACTGACAACCTCAGTTGTGGCGGACGAGCAGGCCGCATATGTACACTCCACCCGTGAAGCTCTCCAACTCATGGCTGGTCCAACCTTTCCTTTTCTTTACCTACACCAACTAGCACCCGTGAGCCAAGGCTCAGAAAGAAAACATAATCATACTTATAAGTAGTACATTATCATATCATAGATTTATAATTAACATGCCTAGTAATAATAATCCTACTCATGCATGCAATTAACCTAGATGAGTGGCTATAGAGTCACACTAGAGCCTATTTCCATCTTTCATACAACCGGCCCTAGAGCTGGCCAAGAGGGTCTGATGCTTAACATTTCGAGCGACCCCAAAAGCATTCAAGCATATATCTCGCTTCTGGATTGGCTTAACCCTACCGGTCAACATTTGGCACGTTACCGCCGCCCTCGACTCCTGAGTTGAGCCATTAAACCCTCGACTAATAAGCCGAGTCCATCAGCCTTTGACTGGTAAGTCAAGTCTTTTAGAGTTCAACTAGTAAGCCGAGTCCTTTAACTTTCAACTGATAAGTCGAGTGCTTTACCTTCGACTAATAAGTCAAGTCTTTGTTTTTTCGACTGATAAGTCGAATTCGTAGCCTTCGACGGATGAGTCAAGTTCTTAATTTTTTATTAATAAGTCAAGTCCTTAAACCTTCGACTGATAAGTCGAGTCTGTAGTCTTCGACTAATAAGTCAAGTCTGTAATCACCGACTGATGAGTCGAGTCATTTCAACCTTTGACTAAAAAGTTGAATCCTTTCAACTTTTGACTGATAAGTCAAGTCTTTCAATATGCGACTAATAAGTCGAGTCCTTTAACATTCGACTGATAAGTCGAGTCCTTTAACCTTTGATTGATAAGTCGAGTCTGTAGAACATGTTTTAAACTTGACCATTAAGCCAGGCCCTTCATCAAATAACACAGACAAATCTTCAGCTTATAAGTTGAACTTCCCCAATCAAATATACAGATCAACAACCATAGGGTTGCACAAGTGCGTGTTGCACTCCCTTTTATTCATATCGCATCCGAGCCATCCAAGTGCTTAGTTCACTCCCTTTTGTTCATATGGCATCCGAGCCAATTAAGTGTTTAGTGCACTCCCATTTGTTCATAATGCATCCGAGCCAGTCAAGTGCTTAGTTCACTCCCTTTAGTTCATATGGCATCCAAGCTAGTCAAGTGCTTAGTGCACTCCCTTTTTTTCATATGGCATCCGAGTCAGTCAAGTGCTTAGTGCACTCCTAGGGTGGTCAAGCCATGGCAGTCTGCGTTCAACGCGCATAGGGCCGGTCTTGGCTCATATGCTGAGTTTTTTAGTTCCTTGACTTATAAATCAAGCCTTTTAGACCCTCGACTTATAAGTCGAGCCTTGGATACCATCGACTTATAAGTCGAGCTCCTTAAACCATGTATGCCCTCGACTAACAAGTCGATCTTTAATCTTATGCAATGGAAAATCCTTGGATTATAAACTGAGCTTACTTACCATAGCAAACAAGCATATAATACATTTACCATACATACAAATACAATGCATTAATATACAGTAAAATAGATATACACAGGCATAATCATAATTCTGCGCATTAACAGGGCCAATGCTTAATTGAAGACTATGTTCAGTATTTGGCCAAGCCCTAATCATGTATATCATATTTTGGGTGCAATTTTCTTACCTCAGGTTCGAGTATAGCGTAAAAATAAGAACGAACCTCGAGCACGATCCGGATTCCGAGCCCTTAGCGAAAACCTAGTCACATCCATAATATAAAATCTCGTTAACAACGAGCAAATAAAGGCTTCCAGACCGAGTCCTATCCTCTGGGACATCAAATTCTACTAAATCAGGTAGTAGGATTGATCCTAAGCCCATAGGGTTGAGCTCTCGCACTCAAAAACCCTCTCGGGGTCCAAAACCCCTTAAGCGTTGTGGCCCCAGGCACCTATGCCGCGGCCCGCCCAAGTCAGAGGCCCCGGCCTCCTCTTTCACTGAACACGCTTCGCGACGCAACCTAACAAGCGCCGCGACGCGCCCCCGCGACAACACCCTTCTTAACCCCCCTGGGTTCAAGAGGGTCGGAGCACAACCCTTCGAACCCAAAATTTGTGGGTTTTCCTTCAGCCAATCCCAACCAAAAACACTCTAAATCAAACCTAGAATCTCAAATCAATTCCCATGATAGATACAACACTTTTCCAGCAATAGAACCCAACTCAAAACTTGATTAAAACTCATCAAAATTCTAAAATTCAAACCCAAACCTAAGTTTCTAAAAGCTTCAACTAACTGAAATTAAACTTAAAATTTAGAGTAATCCTTACCTCCAATAGTTGTCTTATGATCCCAAGCTGCTCCTAGCTTGATCTTAAACACCAAATCATCAGCTTCCTATGCTTTGCTCCTCCAATTACTCAAAGTCTCCAATTCAAAAGAGAGAGAGAGAGACAACTACGAGAGAGAGAGAGAGAGAGAGAGAGCTTATCCTTCTAAGTGTTTCTTTCTTTCTTCTTGTTCCTAAGGTTACAACTGCCTAAACCAAGCATATCCCCTTCTTGCCAAAATGTCCAAAATGCCCTTATAGTTAACTTAAATCCTTTAGTGACATCATGGGAAATTTCATCAATTGCCACTTCCCGCAAATCCTCGAGTGTTCCTCTAAACCCAAACTATGACAACGTAATAACCATTTTAATCCCCCATAACCCAATAACCGCGGTAATGTGCTAAATTACCAAAATAACCCTAGGCTCACCCCGAGCCAGGTATTTAACCCCGTTGTGACTTTTCTGCTAACTTGCTCACCAGAATCGCCTCACGCATATTTACAATTATAACCTCAACGGGTCAAAATTACTAAAATGTCCTTCTTATAAGAAACGGGCCCACACGCATATTTAATATTTCTAAACATGAAAACATAATTATATTCTAATATAATTAATATAATGACATGCTCATACTACATTAGAATACAATTAACACAATTATTGCCTCCTGGCCCCCTAATCCAGGCACTAAGCCATATTAGGGAATTTGGGATGTTACAATCTTCCTATTTCAAGACCAAGAAAAAAATCAAAGAAGGCCTAGATCTTTGAATCTGAAATGTTACTTTAGCTTAGTTTTAAAGGAAGAAACATGCGCGTCATTGTTACTAGCAAGTATAATATCATCAACATAGATAAAGATAAGAAATACACTTGATTCTTGGCGAATGAAGAGTGAATGGTTGGATAGGGATTGTTTGAATCTGAGCATTATTAAAGTAGAGCAAAGCTTTGCATACCATTGATGAGAGGATTGTTTGAGGCCATCCAAACTCTTTTTTTAACTTACATACCGGATTAAGAGGGGTAAGTCCTTTAATAATGTATCTTTGAGGAATGGTCATATAAACTTGCTCATTTAAATCACCATAAAGAAATGCATTATCAATATCAATTTGATGTAAAGATAAGATTTTAGAGGCAGCTATTGCTAGTAATAATTTTAATGTAGTGAATTTAGCAACGGGTGCAAAAGTTTCAGAATAATCTATACCTTCTTGCTAAGTGTATCCTTTGGCAACAAGTCGAGCTTTATAGCGTTTGATCTCTCCTTTGAAATTGTATTTTACTTTATACACCCATTTACAACCAATTGTGTGTTGGCCTTGTGGGAGGGAAACAATTTTCCAAGTGTTGTTGGCATCCAATGCATCAAGTTCTTCTTGCATAGGCGACTGCCATTCTAGTTTTGTGGCATCTATTATGTAATTTTTAGGCTCCAAAGTGCAATTGGCAACTAAAATAGCAGCCTTGAAAGAAGAAGAAAACTTGTCATAAGATAACTAATTATAGATAGGGTGAGAAGCAGAAGGTACCGTGGCTTGATATTGACATATGTAATCTTTTAACTGAGAAGGCTTTGTAGTAGTTCAACATGATTTAGTAGTATGTGAAGCATTGGTGGGCTGAATGGGATCTGGCCGAGAGGTAGTAGCAACGGAAGGAGAAGAAGCACCTGCATTAGCGTGATTAGTAGGTGGAGTAACAACAAGAATATCATCATGAACAGTAGTACCTGTAGAGATGTTAGTCTTGGGCATATAAGATTGTGAAAAGAATATATCTATTTCAGCATTAAGTGTAGCTTTCCGAAGAGGAAAAATTGATTCATAGAAAATAACATCACGAGAGTGAAAAAGTTGGTTGGTTTGAATATCAAGTAAAGTATATATTGTCATGCCATGAGGGTATCCAATTGTTTACTGATGATTTACCCAACCACATGGAATCACCAAACTGATAAAGATTTGTAAGTTGAATGCAAGAACTAAACGACACTAGGATTCATAGTGGTTCGGCACTAGATATTGATAATAACTTACTTCAACTTAGTGTTTTTATTGATGTTTTATGAAACATGCGATCAGAAAACTAGGGTTTACTGAGTTTCACAAGCTCCAAAAAAGGATACAAAAGTTTGTGTATAGAAAACATTGATTCTCTCTGAATGCCAATTATTCCCCCCTTTCAATGAGTCCCTTGAGTCATATTTATAGACTCAAGGATATACATATGGGTCGTGTCTAGATTTTGATTCAAGCATATTAAAATAATAACATAAATCATAATCTTTACATAAAAATAGGATCAAATATCTTAGAAATATCTGACTTATAACTGTATTTGAACTCTGGCTCCGTTAGCACGACCAGAACTGATCGCATATGTCAGCATATTTTCTAACGTATTGTTCAGAATCTTTCTTAAATCCATCGAGCAACGTCTTTTCTGGTCGTTGGTTGACCTGGATGTAATCACTAAGTAGTCACGTGCAACCCACATGAGTACTAATTTTTCCACGTTAGAAAGTATTTTTTGGGTAAAAATTTGGCCCCCAAGTTTATTTTAATGTGATCAGCATTTAATAAACTTACTCGACTAGCAATCAATCTGACCTTTCACATATGTCAGTACTTTTCGAAAAATTAAGTAATTATGACCTTTATAGTTTCCCAGAAATGTTTTGACAGTTATTGCAATTCTCCGTACATCAAAATCCTATTCCCATCATTACCTTTTATTAACACCCTGACCAGTATAAATACAAGCCTTTTCATCTTTTTCAATTTTTACCTGAACCTTCTCTCTCTTCAAGAACTCAGACAAACCTTCAAGAAAACCCAGAGATTCCAGTTTGATTCGAGATGTCTTCGAGCAACTCTGAGCAAAACCTTCGTGATTTCTCCTATAATTCGTATCCAAGTAAGTTTTCGAATCCACCCTCTCATTTTTGTAGAAATTTTTATGTATTCTAGTCTTGATTCACATATTTTCGTAACTGTTTTTTTGCTGTTCTTGAGAAATTTTTGGGTAACTGGGTTTAAGCAAACATACATAGAATAAGTATGGTATAATAAGGAGTTTAGGCAGTATAAAATACTAGACAATGTTTAAAAAGTAATGTGGGGTATAGGAGTATTGATTTCGGGTCCAAAATTGAAGTGAAAATTTGATTTTGAGTATTTCGGAAAAACTGAGTTTTTCTCGCCTGTTTTTGGAGTTGAAAAGTTTTTCTGAAAAATCTTTTCACATTAACTTTTTGATCTATTTTTCAAACTATTCGCATGTTTATTGTGTTTTTATTAGGATGTTGTTGGTCATATAAAAGCTTAACTTTTATACACGAGCAACGTTATCCTTGTTTTCTCTTTCTTCTATCTATTGGTCGTAGATTCTCACTTCCCCTTTGCTCTTCTCATATATTCATGCATGATACCTGGGGTGGTGAGAGACCAATAGACGACGATCTTCTTGATTTGATGATCGAGGATCAAGAATAGCTTTCATTGCTTTTTCCTGAGCCTTCAGCTTCACAATCAAACCCTACAACCAGTCCTCCACACAACCAATCAAACATGGGTCATGTCAAATACACAGCTCGTACGAAAAAGAAAACAAAAGATTCACCTTCTAACCAGTCATCAACCAACGTCAAGGGTACTTCAAACAGCCCTCAACCTTTAAACTTTTCACCACCAAACATTCAGCCCAAAGCTCATCCTCACAATGGCCCTCGAGCATAGGTAGACTGGTACATTGCCCCTCCTAGTGTCATATTGACCAGGATGGTGGAAAAATATCCCAAGAAGTATAGGATTTCTAGGATTACCCTGTACAAACCAAAACCTGATCGGAGGGCAAACGTACCCGGGGTGCTTATAGCGCCTAGTCGAGGTATCAATCGAAGCAAGGGCAGTCTTACCCTTGCACAATTTTTTCTGAGGGGTGGCCGATTATTTTGAGGTCGCCCCTTTCAAAATAACACCCTACAGATATAGAGTACTTTCAGCACTCTATATCCCATACAACCACAAAAAATGGCCTGTGCCTACTCCACATGAGATCAACTATCTATTCGATCTCAAATCCAACCCCAACTAGAACAACACATGGTTCTTCCACTTTTGCCACCAAGAATCTGCTCGCACATTCTTGAGTGATAATATCTACAAGTCCAATGTAGGAAGGTACTTCCAAGAGTACTTCCTTACAACCGACTTGGTTGCTGACAACCTGGCCTTCACACGAAGAAGTAAACTTTTAATCCGTGATCAACCTTTAACTAGTCATTTTTTCATCTATCCTTGTCCTTAGTTGTCTTGTGTTGCATCTAGGTACATGGTACCAACCAAACTCCACTCCAGAGATGGAGATAATATTCGCGGCCTTGACCAGCATGACCAATATAGAAAAAAGTGTCAAGGAGCTAGTCACGGAGAGCAATTTAAGGCTGGTCGACATTTTAGCCCCTCACCAAGATGTGAGAGAATCCACCACGGGGAGTGCCAATGGAGAGGTCATTAACGAACAAGACATCCCCGAGCAGCAACAAGATGTGTCAAAACCCCAGAGGCAGCGACCAACGAGAGTGACCATCCGAGAACCAAATCCTAGCACTCGAGTTTCTAATACCCCTACCCAACATGGGAGGGGAAAACAAAAACTACTTGAATACACTGGCCCTGTAACGCCCTAAACTCCAGGGACCGTTACAGTGTGCATTTTGAATAGTGCTAAACTCACTAACCGAGTCATTTGGCCATAATCGTGCAACTAAGTATCATTAGCGATTTAGGATTAAATTTTTTGGATAAGATATAACATTTCACTAAAACATTTACTTTATACATTGAGATCCCAAAAATATAATTTAAAGGTTTATTACAACAAAATATTTACATCCAGCCGACCTAAGCGGCAAAATAGGGTTTAACCCTAGTTCCTTTTTAAACCCTCGGCTGTGGCGGTCGAGCAGCCGCATATGTACACATCATCACCTAAGCTCTCCAACTCAAGGATGGTCCAGCTTTCTTTTGCCTTTACCTGCACCACATAGCACCCGTGAGCCGAAGCCCAACAAGAAAACTCAATATGCTCATGAACAAGTAATAACGTTTTACTCAGTGCCGAGCAGTAATAACTCTACTCATGCTTGCAAGCAGGTACAAATAAATGTTTATGAAGTCCTGCGCTCTGAGTAGATGACTAATAAGTCTCTCGCTCTGAGGTAGATGACTAATAAGTCATTCTTTGAACAGTTGACTAATAAGTCACTCTCTAAATAGATAACTGATAAGTCTGTCCCAGTTAGATGACTAATGAGTCTATCTCGGTCAGATGACTAATAAGTCCATCTCGGTTAAATGACTAATAAGTCAATCTCGGTCAGATGACTAATAAGTCTATTCCGGTCAGATGACTAATAAGTCAATCTCGGCCAGATGACTAATAAGTCTATCCCGGTCAAATGACTGATAAGTCAATCTCGGTTAGATGACTAATAAGTCTATCCTGGTCAGATGACTGATAAGTCCATCCCTGAGGTCCCATACCCTCCTAGCCATGTGACGACCAAAGTATTTATGGCAATATTTATGGGCATGCCCCCTTTGCTTCTTCAAGTCTTTTCTTCAGTGTGTCCCTTAGAGTTTTTTAAGAACTTCAACCTATCTATTGGCTAGTGGATGGGCAACTGACAAAAAACTCTTTGTAATACCGTGTCGTTCACAGAAATCAGTGGAAAGGTCGCTGTCAAATTGTGTGCCATTATCTGAGACAATTTTTTTTGGCAACCCATATCGACATATAATGTTTTTGGCGATGAAATCCAATACTTTCTTGGTCGTGATTTTTGCGAGTGGCTCAGCTTCGGCCCACTTAGTAAAGTAGTCAACAACAACTATTGCATACTTGACATTCCCTTTTCTCGTAGGCAAAGACTCGATAAGGTCAATTCCCCAGACTGGGAATGGCCATGGGCTTTGCATCTGTTTAAGCTCATTTGGGGTTGCTCGTGGTATTTTGGAAAATCTTTGCCACTTATCACACTTTTTAACAAATTCCATAGGGTCTTCAATCATGGTAGGCCAGAAGTATCCTTGTCGTAGAATTTTCTTTGACAAACTTTTCCCCCCAGCGTGATCTCCGCAGAAACCTTCATATACTTCTTACATCAAGTTCTTAGATTTTTCCTTAGAGACACACCGTAGTAAAGGCATTGAGTACCTCATCTATACAGGACTCTATCAACCAAAATAAACTAAGCTGATTGTCTTTGAAGCATCCTCGCCTTATTCCTATCTGCCGGTAATACTCCTTATTCGAGGTATTTAATGATATGAGTCATCCATGTGTCTGACACTTGTACCATTAGCGAGGATTCTTCCACTTGAATGCTTGGTGCCAACAAAGGTTCGACTGGTACTATGCTCAAAATGTTAGCATCTTTAGCACCTGCTAATTTGGCTAAGGAATCGGTGTTTGAATTCTAATCGCAAGGTACTTGCTGGAGAGTATACTTCTCAAACTGTGCCAATAAAATTCTTTGCCTTGTTAAAATAAGCAACCATCTTGAAACCCCTTGTAATGCCCCAAATTTCCTAATAAGGTTTAGGACCTTGATTAGGAGGCCGGGAGGGCTATAATTGATTTATCATACTATTTAATGATTATATGCATGTTTAGGTGTATTAAAAATGCATGTGAACCCATTTCTGAGTAATTGGGTGATTTTCATATTTTGGCCATTTCGGGCATATTTGGCATATATGTGATATGTGTGTGGTGCTTTATTATTGTTTGGTAATGCCAGGGTTACTCAGCACGAGACGATCCTAGGAGGTAAGCTAGTGGATTAGTCACAATGGGATTTATTCTTGACTCGGAGTGAGTCAAGGGGTATTTAGCATTACCGGGTTATTGGGTAATGGGAATCAATATTTGATGATAAATTGGGAGTTAGTAAGATCAGGGGGAAATTATGGAGCTTTTGACTATTTTGTCCCCGGGGTGTTTTCGGGACCCCGAGCGTTAGGATTTGGTTGAGGCTACTTAAGCTTGAAGTAACCTTTTAAGAAATAAAAAGAACGTTGTGGAAGTTCTCTCCCCCTCAAAGTTCCATTTTTGTCTCCCGATCGCATTTTCGAAGGAAACTTGAGTTCTAGGACTCAAATTCAAGTGAGGATTGAGGCATAGCGATCCTAGGGAAGATTAGAAGCTTATTAGTCAGAGGATTTAGTTTGAAACAACTCAATCAGAGGTAATTCAAGTTTTAAGTTCTAAGTTTTTAAAGTTTTTAAGCTTGAATTGGATTTTGTGTTTTGATGAGTTTTTGGATGATTTGAAGCTTGGGTTTTATGGGTTTTGGATCATGGGGATGTTTGGGAACTTTGATTTTTGAGTTTGGAGATGTTTGGATAGGTTTTTGGGAGGTTTTAAAAGGTTGAAAACAGGGAAAAATGGCTGGTCCGAGGTTGGGTTGCGACCCTGTTCTTGGGCGCCGCGGCCCAAGCTCGATGAAGCAGGTGGGGGTTTTGTGAGCTCTGGGGGCCACGACATTGAGTGTGGGGCACCGCGGTGCTTTCCCCTGGTGTTCTTGTTTTGGTCGGGGGCCGTGGCTTAGGGTTTTGGGGCCATGGCGCTTGAGGGCATTTATGGCCGAAATGATGTTTTGAGCATGGGAACTCAAACCTTAGGCCTCAGGATCTTTCCTACTACCCGATTTAGTGGGATTTGATATCTCAAAGGCTAGGTCTTTTTTCTGGGATTGGTTTTAGAACTTGAACTCATTGGATCACTGTTTATGGTTGTGACTAGGTTATCACTAGAGGCTTGGAGTAAGGATCGTGCTTGTGGCTCGTTTATTGGTAACCCGTGCTTGGACCAAAGGTAAGAAAACTGCACCCTATGTATATGACATGCATGGTTATTTTTTATGCATGTTAGATGTTTCAATGTGATGCACGAGAAACATGTGAGTAGGGCATGCCATGAATATTGAATATGAGATTGTTCAGAGCTTGAGCCTCTGTGTTTATGCATGATCCTAATTGTGCTAGCAATTGTTAAGTAAGTATGTTGAATGACCTGTATTTGGATATTTGACATATGATATATGTTTGGTAGCATTGCTTACTTGTGCATGGCCCTGACTGTTAAGATTTGGCATTGGTCACATGTCATTGACCTAAGAGCCAAAAACGGCATAAGCATCATGAACGTAGAGCCAATAAAAGATTAGATCTAATCGACATCTGCATTGGATGACTCAATATGAGCATTAATGCTGGACCGACCTCAAGTTCGATGAATACTATAAGCACTTGTCTAGCCAAAGGCGAGTTACTTAGAGCCATAGTGACTATTTAGTCACATGGCTGTGGGTGCCGAGCCCCGTGTGACTTACCCATTAGTCACTCATCTGTTTAAGCTAGTGACTTACCCATCAGTCACTCATCTGTTTAAGTTAATGACTTACCCATCAGTCACTCATCTATTTAAGCTAGTGACTTACCCATCAGTCACTCATCTGTTTAAGCTAGTGACTTACCCAACAGTCACTCATTATGGTTTACCAGAACCTTAAGTGTTAAATCACTCATCTGATTAGGATTGACTTGATAGTCATCCAATCAAGAGGGCAGGATTTTTTATCCTAGATTCCCCAGCATTGTCTGAATTTATTTGCATGCTTAAATAGAGCTATATTTTCTAGGCATGCCAGATATGATTTGATGTCATGATATGACTATTCATGAGCATATTGAGTTTTCTTGCTGGGCTTCGGCTCACGGGTGCTATGTGGTGCAGGTAAAGGAAAAAGAAAGCTGGACCATCCTTGAGTTTGAGAGCTTAGGTGACGATGTGTACATATGCGTCTGCTCGATCGCCACGGCCGAGGGTTGAAAGAGGAACTAGGGTTAAACCCTGTTTTGCCGCTTAGATCGGCTGGTTGTAAATATTTTGTTGTAATAAACCTTTAAATTATATTTTTGGGATCCCAATGTATACAGTAAACGTTCTAGTGAAATGTTATATCTTAACCAAAAATTTTAATCCCTAAACCGCTAATCATACTTAGTTACACGATTATGGCCAAATGACTCGGTTAGCAAGTTTAGCACTGTTTAAAATGCTCACTGTAACGGTCCTTGGAGATTAGGGCGTTACACTCCTAGCCTGATATTCTCCCATAATCTGATTAACTACTAGTTGGGAGTCACTATATATTTCTATTGACTTTATACCCATATCTTTGGCTAGTCTTAATTGTAACGACCCGGATTTTCAAGACTCGATAATGCGAAAAATTTAAACATTTTCATTTAACAAAATGTCTCAAAAACTCGTATAAAAAAACTTTTTAAAAGTCATATGGACATACTTAACATTTAATACAAACATAATTTATGAAGAGTACAGTGAGCCTAGTTTATGAAAATAACACAACATTTTCCAAAAACAAAACGGCTTTCCAAAAGGTCGGTCCACATGTACATTCACAAGGTAGACTCCAGCACTCACTGCTCTGCCTTGCCCTTGTTCTTACCTACAATAGGAAACAACTAGGTAAGCAAAAACGCTTAGTAAGTTCAACTTTAAAACAAAAGCATGCAGAGAAGACAGGTGGTCACTGACCAAGTTACTGTCCACAGATAACAATTGCTCACAAAGATTAGGGTTCCAGATCCATTCGGACCCTATGCAATCAATTTCAAGAATGCAAAAGCGTCCTGGCAAACTTATGGTTATGCCTAATAACCAATGAAAAACTATTATAGATAAACAAATAAATCCCTGCACTCAGAAGATCCCAAAACAAGTAGATATAATATATCACAACTATTATTCAAGACAAACGCTCGGCAATTTCCAATAATTCGGGCGTATCACGCCCTCCAGCATAAATTCTAATTTGTAAGAGAGAACTGAGTATCAACACTAAGATCTAGCCAATAAATATCCCCATCAAGGGTAACTATCGTGTTACCTAGGGCATCGATAATTATCCAAGAGTAAATCCCTCACAAGGGTAACCATCAAGTCACATAAGGCATTGCTACTATTCAAGAGTGTAATCAAAGTTACACGAGTTTACAGAGACTTCTATGTTAATCAGTGGTGATGGTGAGCAGTTGCCCCTAGGGTGTTCAACCTCACTCAAACTTGGCAACCCCTAGTATCTCTAGGCACTCTCACTGAATGGCCAATATTCTCTTATCCGGGAATAACTTATCAGAGCACTTGCTCGGGTTCTAACCGTTCACTGATTAAGTAAGCATGAGGGACCCTAGGTCCCATTCATTTTGGCGCCCCTAGGTTTAAATCAGCAATCCTCATCTCTTGGCCACTCGTCACGGTAATGAACCGGACATAATAAAATCAAGCAGTGTGACAGGATCAGCCGTCTAGAATATGACGGATATCTACCGATCATATTTTCTAAATCAGCACCAACTAGACTAAAGTCTCTAAGAAAACTTTCTGCGATAGTTTATATATGTGCATGTGTATCTATACTAACATACAATAGTCGTTTCATGTTGCAGCCACACAATAGAAGTTGACTTACTTGGAGTCATTTGCTCTCAGCAAGATTTCACCCTCCAATGTAAAATCCAGATATGCTTAGCCAATACTGTAATTATCCATACAGTATACTCGGATTAATTATGGCACTTCATAATTCATTATTATTATTTTGGGCAGTTTGGTCATTGTAAAAAATCTTTTGTAAGGATTAAAGTTCCTTATTTGGTTTTAAACCCATTCAAGAAATTCGTACTAAAAAAATTGAGACTAAACCCTAAGTCTTGAGGAGACCTATCCTATGGTCTCGATACTTAGGCTCAGCTATCGCAATAGTATTTTTCCACATTCTGCTAATAATATTATTCTTTAAAAGTTCCGCTATTAACTCGTACTTTCAACAGTCGGTTAAATATATAAAGGATTTTAGCCGGTATTATATCCAAAAAATACTAATTAAATTTCTCAATTATTTTTCAAGAAAATAATCTCTTAATTTTCCCTTGATTTTTCTTAAGGTTTTATTCTGTAAAAATCGTTTTAAGAAAATAGCCTAATTTTAACTTAATTAGGAAAAACCGTTAATAATTTCTTATCTTGACTAGTTAATTCTCTGAAGTCAATTAATCTAGTTTACTCACTAGAAAAATAATTTATTTAATTATTTTCTCAAAATATAAGGTTTTAAACCATTTTTTAATTTATTAACTTATTAATAAATTAAATCTTTTATTTTTAGAAAGAATAAAATTCTTTAATAAAAATAATTCTTACTAAAACTCAAAGTGGTATTTTAGGTCAAAATATTTTTAAGACTTACCATGTTTTTATCTCGCAATAAGCACAAATGTAATCTTATGTTCCAAAATCTCATTTTTACACTAAGTGTGAAAACCTCATTTTTCGCATTTTTAACTACATATTTTGTTAGATCATAACTTAAAATTTACTTACCCAATTGTTACCAAAATTTTACAATTCAACATTTGGTATGCCTTTTAGGTTTTTGTAAAAGCTTAGGTCAAAAGGAGCATTTTTTATTGCTGAAAATATTTTCCAAACATTGAGGTAAAAATGACCTTATTTTCAAGTCCTTATTTTTTCCAAAATTTGGCACTTAATAACTCTCAAAAAGTTCATTATTTTATTCCCAAATTTTACAGTGGAATGCTAGGCTATTCCAAGAATATGTCCACCAAATTTTAGATAAAACTGGGTTCATTTGACCTATACAGTGGCTGTCTAAACTTGGTCTCGAATTTAAGAATACGAAAAAACAGTTTTTTTCCTAAACTTTGAAATAGCATAACTCACTCATTTCTAAATGTTTTTGAGTGTTTTAAAAGCTCAATCTTATGTACTCCATCTCAAAAACATCACAGTACAATATAATTTTACAAAATAAATATACAGTGGATGCTTGGCCCCTTGGAAGTTACAGCTCAAAACTTGTATTTTTATTTTATGGTTTTCAACAAAATCCTTAAGGATTTTGGTCCCTATTTTAAAAAAATCAACACACAAGTATCATAAAAATTATAAAGCAACTACCATAGCTTTATTACATCAACAATAAGAGTATTTAAGCATTAAATATACAAAATCATGCTTAAAAATAAAAACCATACAATAGCAAGCATAAAAAGTAAACTTTTTACCTCTTGTTGTTCTTGCTTTACGTTTTGATGTTTCTACTAGCTTTGAATCCTTCAAAACTCTTTCAAAACCTTAACCAACTCCCCCAACAATATAGACAGCTAGCTATTGAAAGACCTATGGTTAAAAACTTTACAAAAGTCAAGTTTTTTGAAACTTTACCTTAGGGAACTCTTCCTAGACCAAAGCTTAAGCTTCCAAGCCTTCTTAGTGTTCTTGATGGTTGAAAAGGGAGAGAACACTTGAGAGAAATTTTTTGAAGTGATGAGACTAAGAGTAGAGAGAATGGGTCGGTTGGGTGAGGGTTTGGATGAGCATAACAACTAAATAATATCTAAACACTTGAGTGTTTTACCTTTATCACTTTGTCTCATTAACCTTTATTTAAATGTGATTAAAACTTAATCAATTTGGTCCACACAACTAACATCCTTACATGGCCGGCTACCTCTTTTCTATATATGTAATTATTATTTTTTTATAAAGGTTAACAAATATTTCCTAAGAAGAAAAATTCAAATTGACTTTCTATAACCTTTTTCACTCATATACAGTTTTAAAAATAAAACTTAACATATAATAATTAAATTATATGTCTCTCACATTTAATTTAATAAGTCACACAATACAATTTAAACTAAATTCCATTTATAAAATAACATTCCTCAATTCGGTAAAATTAAGCATTTAACACAAAATGCCCTAAAATTTCCATTTCCTCTTAGGTTTATTATTTTTTACCAAAATTTAATTTTTATGAATGTATTTTATGCCCAATATATATTTTCCATAGTTTTTAATTTTATTTTCTGAGATTTTTACCCGATTAGGGTTTTTGTGTCGGTCCAAGACCGAAAGTCTTATCTTGAATTTTAATCACAAAATTCATAATTTGGCTAGCAATATCTCATGGAAATAAACTCCAAACAAATATAATATTATTTAACATAATATTCTTGTCTCGGGGAAAATAATCCCGACCCGAGTCGTTTAAAGGTACCTGAAACGCAAGATGTTACATTAATCCTGCGAGCAGCGCCTCGTATTCGGCTTCATTATTGGAGGCCGTAAAGTTGAATCTGATCGCATAATGAAACTGATGTAGTACACTGAAACTGATGTAGCCTAAAAATAGGGTCGCAACTTTCTAGATGCCAGTGTCAAGCAATAAGCCAATTTCTTTATGGGCGGATATCGTAGTTACTTTTGCTTACATAGTACACTTCTTTTTGAATGTCGTCCTCCTCTCTTATTAAATCAGCACTAGCAGCATACTCTGTTATTGATAAGTAGATGTACAAAGTTTATCCTTCGACCGTCTTGGACAAAATTGGCGGTTGCGACATGTGGGCTTTTAGCGCCTGAAAAGCCTGCTCGCACTCCTCTGTCCATTCAATTGTTTTGTTGCCTCTAAGTAGATTCTAAAATGAGACACACTTATCCATTGACTTAGATATGAATCTACTTAGGGCCACAATTCTTCCGGTTAGGCTTTGAACATCTTTAACTTTGGTAGGAGACTGCATCTTGATCAGTGTAATGCCCCAAAATCCCTAATGCGGTTTAATGCTGGATTAGTAGGCCAGGAGGGCCATAATTTTTTTATTATTCCATTAAATAATTATATGCATGTTTATGTGAATTATATTATAATATGATGTTAAATGCATGCATGTGGGTCCACATTTGATTATTAGGGAATTTTGGTAATTTGGTCCGTTGAGGGCATATTTGTGTATTTTGGTGCATATTGTGATTTATGGATGAGATCCCATTATTATGGGGATACATTCAAGCTATTCGGCATGAGACGGTCTTATGTTGCAAATTAGCGGTTTTTTCATAACGGGGTCAATTATTGGGATATTGGATAATGAGAATGAGCATTTGATGATATATTGGGAGTTATTGAGATCAGGAGGAAATTCTAGGAGTTTTGACTATTTTGTCCCCGGGTATGTTTTTGGGACCCTGAGCATTAGGTTTTATTTGAGGTTACTTAAGCCTGAAGTATTCTGTCAGAAAGAACTTTACGTTAAAACACTTTCTCTCCCTCCCATTAACCTTTGTGACCATTCGTGCAATTTCGAAGAAATCTTGAGTTCTAAGAGTCGGAATCAAGCAAGGATCGAGGCATAGCGATCCTAGGAAAGATTAAAAGCTTCTTGACCGAAGGGTTTAGCGAGAAATAACACAATCAAAGGTAATTCAAGCTTTAAGTTTTGAGTTTTAGAGTTTCTAATCTTTGATTTGGATTTTGTGTATCGATGAGTTTTTGATTCGTTTGAGCCTCAGGATTTGATGATTTTTTATCATTGGGATGCTTGGAAACTTTAATTTTTGGATTTGGAGATGTTTAGGTATGTTTTTGGAAGGTTTAGAATGTGAGAAATCGGAGTTATGGCAAGTTCCCAGGTGGGGGCCGCGGCCTTGTTCTTGGGCATCGCGGCCCGAGCTCGATGCTGAAGAAGGTGAAGTTTTGTGTGTGCTGGGGGCCGCGGCACTGGGTAAGGTGCGTCGCGGCGCTTGCTCCTGGTTTGGCTAGGGGCTGCAGCTCAAGGTTTTGGGGCCGCGGCTCATGAGGGTTTTTGAGGCCAATTGGGTGTTTTGACCATGGGAACTCAATCTTAGGCCTCGGGATCATTCCTACTACCCGGATTAGTGGGATTCGATGTCCCAGAGTCTAGGTTTTGGTTTGGGAACCTTTGTTGTTCATTTTATTGATGGAATCCCATATTTGGTTATGACTAGGTGGACGCTAAGGAATTAAAAGTCAGATCGTTCTCAAGTGTCGTTCTTTTACTCATTCTCGCTCGAATCAGAGGTAAGAAAACTGCACCCTGTGTATATGACTTGCGTGGTTGTTATTGAGGCATGTTGGTTATTAAATTTGGACATTGATTGCATATTACATGCTTAGCAAATCTTTCTTACTTGTGTATGGCACTGACTATTCAGAATCGGCACTGGTCGCGTATTACTGACCTAGGAGTCAGGAACGGCATAAGCATCATGAACGCAGAGTCGATAAAAGATTAGATCTAATCGATATCAGCGTTGAATGACTCTAGGAGCATTAATGTTGGACCGACCTTAAGGTCGATGAAAATTATAAGTGCTTGACTAGTCTAAGACTAGTTACTCAGAGCCAAGGCCAAAAGCCTAGGTGACTGTTTGTCACATGGCTATGGAGCGAAATCCCATGGTTGTGACTCTATGGTCACTCGGTAGGTTATGATGGTGGATGTGTCATCAAATACCTATCTTGATAAGCTAGTGAAAGGATCACTTATTTGTAAAGCCCAGGTGACCCTATCGTCACATGGCTAATGGGAACGGAACCCACCTTAGTGACTTTTAAAACTGTCACTCCTCTATTTTGGACTGAAAGTCTTGAATGATTATTATGATCATTGTTGATATTATATTCATGCAATATTGTGTTTTCTTGCTGGGCTTTTGCTCATGGGTGTTATGTGGTGTAGGTAAAGGGAAAGAAAAGCTCACCCAACTTTGAGTGGAGAGCTTAGGTGGTGATGTGTACATATGCGGCCGCTTGACCACCACAGCCATGGAGTTCTCAGGGGAACTAGGGGGTTTACCCTATTTTTGCCGCTTAGATCAGCGGGTTGTAAATTTTATAATGTAGTGACCATTTTGCATTATAAATAACTTGTAAACATTTTTATGGGCCCATTAACATTTTTATGTTTTAAATAAAATATATCATTTCCTTTTGATTGGTTTTCCACCTTAACCTATTAATAAAACCTAGAAGCACATTTTTAACCAAAGAACTTAGTTAGCGAGTTAAATTCACGGTTCAACGTTCACCGTAACGGTCTCGGGGTAACCAGGGCGTTACAATCAGTGCTTGAATTTTTTCAGGATTAGCTTCGATTCCTCATGAGTTTACTATGAATCCCAAAAATTTTCCTGATCCAACACCAAAGGAACACTCTAGAGGATTCAGCTTCATCTTATATTTGCTTAAGATGTTGATGTTAGGAGTATGTCCTAAAAGCATGTAAAAGATATTTATTATTTCAATGAATAAATAAATGCATTGGTCTATTATTGTTATATTTAGATTATTAAATTATTGTTTGAATAATTTTTTTGTGAATATTAGAAAAATTCCATATTAATTATTGAGAATGTGATCTTGTATTAGTACGAGAGGATTAAGATCACATGAATGAATAAAAATAGTCAACAACAAATTGAAGTTATGGAATTCTTTAATTAGGGTTGTAAGTACGGTTTACTGAGTATCATGTTGATACAAATAATCTAGATTCGGATTATTGATGTGGTAAGACATCTCGGTAAATGTGCTTTATATAATATGATTATATATGACAAGGATCTATATGAATAAAAGTCTTTATCCAAAAACTATTTAATAATAAAGATTTATAATTCATATCATAACTGATGATCATGTATAGATCAACCTAAATCCTGAGTGTTCATGAACTCCTGTTAATGTTTATTAAATCTTTTGATTCATTCGTTAAGGTCTCTTCATAGATTGAGCCTAATGACTTTTGTTTTGGAGATTTAATATCATGGATGGCTGGGAACATGTATCAACAATACGGAATCTAATCTTTCTTAACAGATCGTATATTGGTTCCCTTGATGGTTAATTCTGGAATTGAATGATTTTGAGCTCAAATATATAATTAGATTATAGATTAATTATTCACTAGTGAATTAATGGTACTTAAGGAATAAGAAGTAAATTAGAAAGGTAAAATAGTAATTCTTCCATTCTAATTTATGAACTAATTAATTAGAGGGTTGAACTATTGTATCTGGATATATCAATGGACAAATTAAAATAAGATTTCTGTAAGTATATCTATAACATAAAGAGTTCAATTATGAATTTATAGTGGAGAAATATCAGAATTAATAAATTAACTATTATGATTAAAGAGTTTAATTATTTAGTTTTAATTTATTGGAGCATAATGTTATAGGTCCATGGTCCCCGAAATGGCTCAAACAAACACTGACAAAGATAAATACAAAAATGGGCAAAAGGACTTATTTGATAAGTAAAATATTTTTCTATGCACTAAACATAATTATTGTATAATTATGTGTAATTAATTAATTGAGAATTAATTAATTATTTGATTTAACAAAAAAATAATTAATTTTGAATTAATTTATTTTTGGGATATTTGGTATTTAAATAATAATGAAAATTGGGAAAATCACATGCCCTCCCTCCCATGGGTTGGGCGTGTAGCACAGTGCACAGACACTGTGCTACACGCACAAGAATATTCCAGGGAAATCTTGGTTCAACAATTTTAGCTATTTAAATATTAAATAAATAATGAGATATTTTAATGTGATTAAAATATTATTATTTAAACAAAAATCTGATAACTGATTAGTTATTTTTAAATTGTTTAAAATAACTAATATTATTTATTTTAATATATATTGGATATATTAAATAAAGGAGATCAGTTTTTTGAGAGCAATACTATTCACAAATAGAAAATATATCGTGAAATCTCCCTAAGAGAAATAGAACAGTGATATGAGCATAGGTCACTATTCTTCACAAATTTAGGTCCAAACTTTATCAGATCTCATGTGTTGAGAACTTCTGATAAATATATTTTGCCTATTGTTTTGTATAATGAGCCCACACTTGTTCTTTGTGTGTTGAGAACATTTTGGAAGATCTCAGTGTGAGATCTCAAGGATTTTACCGTACAAAAAGATAACAGCAAGGAAGGACTTGAGGTAATTTTTCTATTCATCTCTTTGATTCAATATATATATATATGTATGTGAAGAAGTAGATCTAGAAATCTTGTGGGGTTAAATTAACAATTTTGATTGTTGTTCCGTTGCGTATAATCTCTGATTTGATCTATAAATACCAACAGTTGAAGCATTCTTGTAGGTCCTTGATGTGTTTTTTAGCCTTTCTTGACTTGACCAGCATATCGTCGACGTAGACTTCCATGTTATTGCCGATCAGTTCTTTGAACATATGGTTGACTTGTCGCTGGTAAGTCGCACCAGCTCTTTTCAAACCGAAAGGCATTACTTTATAGTAGTAAAGTCTCGTATCTGTTCGAAAGCTAGTGTGATCTTCATCAGGTGGATGCATATTAATTTGATTATAACTAAAGTACACATCCATGAATGATGAAATTTCATGTGTTGATGTAGCATCGACTAGCTGGTCGATTCTTGGAAGTGGGAAACAATCCTTCGAGCAGGCTTTATTAAGGCTTGTCAAATCCACGCATGTCCTCCACTTACCATTTGGCTTGGGAACTAGTACGAGATTCAAGACTCAAGATGGATAAAACGCTACCCTGATGAATCCATTTTCCTTCAGCCTCTCGACTTCTTCTTTTAGAGCTTTGGATCTATCTTTGTCGAGCAGCCTTCTTTTTTGTTGTACAGGTGGATAGTTTTTGTCTACATTCAAGACATGGTTGATCACCGTTGGATCTATCCCAAGCATTTCTTTATGCGACCAGGCAAAGACCTCCTGGTGTTTCTTCAAAAACTCTAGCAATTCATTTTTCGTTGTTGTCTCTAAGTTTTTATCGACTTTCACAACCCTTGTCGGATCTTTCTCTTCTAACTGGACCTCCTCGAGGTCCTCCATGGGTCCTATGTTTTCTTCAAAATCCCCAAAGCGAGGATCTAAGTCCTTGTCCTCACTTTGGGAAACGCCCTATTTGGTGACTTGATCACCTGATTGGGCTTGTGTTTCATTTACCACCAGCAACCTTTTTTCAGCTCCATTTCCCGATCCGCCACTTCTTGGTTTTGTGATTCTGGAATTGTAGCATTCTCGGGCTTCTCGCTGGATTCCCAACATGCACCCAACTCCTACGTCGGTTGGAAACTTCATGGCCAAATGCCAGACCGAAGTTACAACTCATAGATTGACGAGTATGGGTCTTCCAATCACAACATTATATGCAAACAGAAAATCAACTACTATGAAAGTAGCGAGTAATGTCATGTTCGCATGTGCAGCTCCTGCTGTGACTGGGAGTCTAATCGACCCTGTTGGTGCGAGTCCTTTGCCAGAGAAAACTGTAGATGGTTTGGTTGCATGGCTCTAAATCTTGCACTGATAATTTCATTCTTTCTAGTGAAGATTTATACAAAATATTGACCGAGCTTCTTGTATCTACCAACACTATTTTTACCATCATGTTGGCGATCTGAACATCCACGACTAGAGGATGGGGAAATTGAACATGCTGAGCGTCTAGCTCGGAGAAAGTTATTGATTCTTCCTCTGTTCGAGCTTTTTTGGGAGTTTTCTCCTCGACACTCAACATTTTGATGTCCTGATCGTGACGTAGGGCTCTGACATATCTCTCCCTTGCCTTACCACTGTCACCTGCTATATGTGGTCCTCCGCAGATGGTCAACAATGTACCAGCAACCGGAGCTGGCTGTAGAGGAGGCGAGCGTTGGCATACAAGTGCCTGCTCGTTGCCTCCTTGAGCCTCCTACTGAGAACCTCCACCTGCTCTTACATACCTCCTTAGATGTCCTTGTTGTATAAGGAACTTGATCTCATCCTTGAGCTGGTTACAGTCGTTGGTGTCATGGCCATAGTCGTTGTGAAAACGACAAAACTTGGTCGTGTCCCTTTCAGAGATACCTTTCCTAATCGGGGCTGGCCACCTAAAAGGAACGGTGGAATGATTAACCTGATATACTTTAACTCACCTATCGATCAAGGTAGTATAATTGGTGTGCCTTGGCTCGTATCTGTTCTGTTTGGGGCTATTGCTATCATATGTTGCTGGTTCGTTGTTCGCCTTTTTCTCCCATTTTTTCCATTACATTTTCCATTGTCGTTTGGCTTACCAGACCCATTGGCGGCTTTGGTGGGGTCTTCTTTTTTGCCCTGGTCATCCATAGGAGACTTCCCTTCATTAGCGATAGCCTCCTTGAGCTTGATATATTTGTCTGCTCGATCCAGAAATTCCTGAGTGCTCTTGACTCCATTCTTTTGCAAACTACTCCAGAAGGGAGAATGGCGCCGTACTCCAACTATGAGTGCCATCATCTTTCCCTCATCTTCAACAGTTTTGGCCTGAGCAGCTGCTAGCATGAATCGCTGGATATAACTCTTTAGGGTTTCTCCCTCGTTCTATAGAATCTCGACCAGCTGATTGACCTCTATTGGGTGTATTCGACCAACATAGAATTGTCTGTAAAATTCCTTCACGAACATCTCCCATGAAACTATACTTGCTGGAGGGAACTTGAAATACCACTACTGAGTAGCTTCAGATAAAGAGGCAGGAAAAATCCTGCACCGAGCACCATCCGATACTTTTTGGATGTCCATATGTATCTTAAACTTGTTAACGTGACTTTCCCCTTGTGAAATTGGGTAAAATTGGCATCTTGAATTTTCCTCGAGTCTCTGCCACAGCAATTCTATGAACAAATGGGGTGCCCTTCCTCCGATCAAATTCTATATGGGACGCTCTGTGTAATGCCCTACTTCCTTAGACCCGTTACTAAGTGAGTTTAAAATGTGCATTCAACTCGCTAATCGAGAGTTTAGGTCAAAAAGTGTAATTAAGCTATAAACAGAGTTATAAACCTTGAAAATAGTTCCATTTACTGAAAATCATAAAGTGTTTGACACTTGGGATCCCAAAATATAGTTTAGAAATAGTTACAACATATGAGTACAAACCAAGTCGACTAGACGACAAAATCTAGGTTTTAGTACAACCATCCCCCAAAAACTCCACTGGCCGTGGCAGCCAGGCAGGACAAACATGTACACGCCGCTTCACGCTCTCCGTACTCATGGTTGGTAGACTTTTTCCTTGCCCTTACCTGCACCACAGAGCACCCGTGAGCCGAAGCCCAACAAGAAAACCCTCATAAGCAGAAAACATATGCATAACAAACACATAGCAGATTAACAGGCCATCAATAGGCTAAACACATACGGCCAAGCCGTCCCAGGTGCTTTACCAGGCCCTGGGTTTGCGGTCCACACCATGAGGATATCCCAGGTATCCTTTAGGGTCTCGCCCTGGCAACTCGCACCCCCACGTGCTCAACGCTGCTCCCGGCCCCTTGCCGTACTCAGCCTTGCACTCAATGTGCCCAACGTCGTTCCTAGACCTTTGCCATTCCCGGCCCCTGCCGACCTCGGCCTGCGCCATTCCCGGCCCCTGCCGACCTTGGCCTGCGCCGTTCCCGGCTCTTACCGAACATTTACACAATTGCATTCATAGCATAATAAACATATATTGAACACTAACAAATTCAGTCAAAGGGCTCTGCCCTACAATTCAAACATATTGGGGCTCAGCCCTGCATATAAGCTCTATGGGAACAGTGGTTTTCTTACCTGCGTCCCGAGCTCTCCGAGCACCGATATCCTGAGCACAGCCCTCTAACTTGAGCCTTGCCGAAACCCTAGTCACAACACATTAGCAATATTCATCCATCAAGTTATAATCTATTAAATAACTTTGAGCCATATCTCTAATCCCCGGGACCTTGAACTCTATCAATCTGGGTGATAAAATCCATTCCGAGCCTTAACCTTTGAGTTCCCAAGCCCAAACACACTTAAAAACACAACATGGCACTAAGAGCCGCAGCCCTATGGGACCATGCTGCGGCCCGCCCCCAAACCCGAGAGCACACCCAAAGATAGGGCATGCACGTCGCGGCCCTAGCTAAGGCATGCCACGGCTTTCCCTTCTTCTAGGCCACCCAAATGCTTCGGAGGGCCGCGGCTCAGCATGAACAATGCCGCGGCCCGACCTTTTGAACCCAGAAAAATCCTCCATTTTCTCTTCTAAAACCCAGCCAATCATCCATAAAAAATCAACCTAACAATCCAAACATTAATCACAGAAGTCTTAAGACAATCATAGCATCAAAACCTAACAATAACTTAAACCAAAAACCTCAAAAAACCCAAAATCAATCCTTCACCCAACTACATGCATATTCTCAAAGACCAGCAGAAACTTCAAGCTAAAACCTTGTAATTTAAAGCTTACCCTTGCTGATCTTAGTCGCTGAATTTGGTCCTTAAGCCTCAGGCTTCTAGCTCCAAAGATTCTCAGCTTCACTACTTAGTCCTTAGCTTGATTTCACCAAGAATTCTCCCAAGCTCAAATGGAGGGAAAGAAAAGAAGATAACTTCAAGAGAGAGAAAAGGAAAGAGTCGGTTTCTGAATGTTCTAAACAATTCTAAGTTTTGTTTTATTAACTTAAGTCTATAGGGTTACCTCAAGGCTCAGGGTACCAAAACGTCCCCGAGGGCAAAATGGTAAATTTCCCCAATATTCCCTCGTAGACATTCTAACCTCAAATATATCTCCAAATATTTATTTCCACAACCCGATAACCCCATAATACATCTAATACCCAAAATACCCCTCGACTCACCCTGAGTCGGATTCTCAACCCCGTTGTGACTTTCTGGCAAACCGCTCCCCAGGACTGTCTCGGATTGTGCTGCACAGATAAATCACATACATATCGCATTTATCACATTTATACCCTCAACGGGCTAAAATCACAAACATACCCCTAATATCCAGACAGGGCCCACATGCATATTTAATTCAACTAAACATGCATCTCTATCACATATTCGCATAAATTCACATATTAACATATTAAATCAGTTATTGCCTTCCAGGCATGCTAATCAAGGCCCTAAGCCTTATTAGCAAATTTGGGTCGTTACACTCTGTTCCCAACCAGTTGCTGGACGGTTCAAGGCATCTATTTGGGCTTTTACATCATCTGGTATTACTGAAGCGACCATAGTTGGGGGGAATTACTCGTTGTTCCTTTCCCTTCGATTATTGAGTACATCCCTCGGGTCTTCATCCTTTCGCCTTTGATCGCTTGCACCTAGTCGGTCAAAGACATTGGGTTGTTTAGGCTGCCCCCCAGCATTTTGGCTTATCAGTCGGTTCTCCATTGGTGGAGTATTTTGTCATTCGTCCCTCTCTTCCTACTATCGACTAGCATTCCTCCTGCTAGAGTCTGCCTCATTATAATCATGGCCATCTCTGAATTGTGACCTATGTGTGTGACTTGTTGTTTGCACTCTCTCTCCCTGTTGGTATGTCTCGATAGACTGAGGGAGACCTGCATTGGTCGGTAGGTCCTCTAACATTACTATGTTGTGGGGGACCTTTGACCACAGAGCCTGAATCCACCTATCTTCTGCCTCCTGGGGTATGTTTTCCCCTGCTCTGAGGGTTTTTTTCCCCAGCTTTCTGGCGTCTAGGGCTTCTAGGATGCTGCTCGGCCTTATTTTGCCTCTGCTGCTGAGCGTTATCTCGACCAGCTCGAGAGGGTGGTTGCTGCTCAGGATTTTAGACTGATTCCTCCTATTGAGCAGCGGGATGTTTCTCTGATCCTTGAGGATTCCTTGGTTGTGGTAGATTGTGGTGATACTGGGATGCTTTGAATGTGGATTTTATTGAGGGTGAGTGCTGGGTGGCTAATCCAGTTGGGCGGCAGGTGCAAGTTTTCCTCGTGCTAATTGAATGGCCCCTTCTAAGGCCGCAGTGGCATCTCTATATCGATGATCCATGTCAGCTTGTCACTCATTCAGTTCTTAGCACTGCTGATCAATCTGCCTTTGCTGTATCACCATTTTCTCAGCCATATTCTCTTGATTAGCTCTTAGATTAGCTAATTCTTATTGCAATACAATCAAAGTTGTTCGCAAGGTTTCAGAATCCATCATCTCCTCTTCCAGTTCCACCTGTGTCTCATCCTCCGCTACATCTTGCGAAGGAGGTTGATTTGGCATATTTCTAGAATTCTGCCCCGCTTTCCTGGTTGTTTTCGCCATTGATTTTCTTGAAGGTCTTGAGTTCAGCTCTCAATGAAAGCACCAAAATGTTGACTGATGATTTAGCCAATGACACGGAGTCACCAAAATGATAAAGAATTGTAATTTGAATGCAAGAACTAAACGACGCCAGGATTTATAGTGGTTCGGCCCCAGATTTTGATAATAACCTACTTCCACTTAGTATTTTTATTAATGTATTATGAAACCTACGATAAAAAAACTAGGGTTTACAGCGTTTCACAAGCTCCAAAAAAGTATACAAAGTTTGTGTATAGAAAACACTGATTCTCTCTGAATACCAATTATTCCCCCCTTTCAATGAGTCCCTTGAGTCTTATTTATAAACTCAAGGATATACATATGGGCAAATGGGTCGTGTCTACATTTTGATTCAAGCATATTAAAATAATAACAGAAATCATAATCTTTACATAAAAATAGGGTCAAATATCTTAGAAATATCTTACTTATAACTGTATTTGAACTCTGGCTTTGTTACCACGACCAGACCTGGTCGCATATGTCAGCACATTTTCTGTTGTATTGTTCAACATCTTTCTTAAATCCATCGAGCAACGTCTCTTCTGGTCGTTGGTCGACCTGGATGTAATCACTGAGTAGTCACGTGCAACCCACATGCGTACTAATTTTGCCACGTCAATAAGTAAGTATTTTTTGGGTAAACACCAATGAATAAACACTCTCTAGAGCGAGCATACAATTTATGTCTCTTGTTATCAAGAGTAGATGCATATGCTAAGCAGCCTATGTTTCGCAAGTGATTATAGTTTGGAGCATTTTTGTATAATAATTCAAAAGGTGTTTTGAAATGAAACAATTTTGATGGTGTTCTATTCATCAAATATACCACTATATGAATAAGATAACTCCAATATGATAATGAAATGTTTGATTGGAAACATAGTGCTCTAGAAACATTCAAAATATGTTTGTGTTTACGCTCCACAACAAAATTTTGTTGTGGGCGTTCAACACAAGAGTTATATTGTATGATACCCTTTGTAGCAAAAATGGATGATAAATTGAGTTCTTTAGCATTTTTGGTTCTTACCGATTTGATGCTTGTGGAAAATTGAGTATTGATCAAAGTTAAAAACTTTGGAATAACTTATTTGGCTTCAACTTTTGATTTCAGCATGTATACCCAAGTAAAGCGTGTAGCATCATCCACAATGGTAAGTAAATACTTGTATCTTTCAATGCTTAAGATGTGAAATGGTCCCCATATGTCTAAATGTATTAAATCAAAAGGATTAGAGGCAAAATTCATATGAGAAATAAAAGGTAATGTCTTTTGTTTTGCATAATGACAAATGGAACAAGGAATGGAAGAAGTATTCGAATATGAAAAAACTAACTCTTTATTGATATTAGAAGTAACCAACATAGAGGGATGGCCAAGGCATGTGTGCCATTGGTCCAAATTCTTACAGCTATTACAAGAAACAAAATCTAAATTAGGATAACATTCTTTTGTCAAGATATAGAGATTGTGGAGCTTCTTAACAATCCCAATCTGTTTGTGTCGAATAGGAACCTATATAAAGCAGTCATTAGAGTTAAAAACAAGTATATTAGAAGTGTTGTTGAGTAAGTAAGGTATTAACAAGAGATTAAATTGAAATTGTGGTACATAAAGGACATTATATAGAGTTATTTGGTCATTGATGCACACATTTCCAGATTTAGTGACAAATATTTGGTGACCATTAGGCAGATTTAAGTAAGTAACAAGAGGTCTATGGTCCAAAGAGGCAAAGCTATTTATGTCAATACACACATGATGGGTAGCACCACTATCAAGTATCCAAAGTTTATTGGGGGAGAAGTTGTTACCGGAAAGTTATTCAATGTGGAATTGTATTCTGGTATAGTAGTCTCCGAATGGCTGTGTTGGAGTTGTTGGCTGAGTATGGAGATGAGTTGTTGACAATGTTGAGGAGTGAGTGTTGAGCTTGTGGAAGGATCCGAGACATGGAATGTCTTTGAGGAAGTCCCATTTGAGTATTCATTCTGTTTCATTCGATCATAGGCGTTGTTTTGAGAACTTGTGCTGCTGCGAGTGCCATATCTGGGTGGAAAATCATGTAAGAAGTAACATTTCTCCTTCAAGTACCCTGGTTTTTGGCAATGAGTGCAGGTGGGCTGGAGCTTTTTGTTTCTTGGTTGTTAAGATGTTTGGTATGGGTAGGAGTTTGTAGTGTTGGTTGGTATAGGGTTTGGTCTAGGCATTTGGGTGGGATATGGGGTGTTAATGGCAGCAACAATGGATGAATGGAAGGGGCCTAATTTTCTTTGTTGCTCCTCATGGATGACCATTGAAAACACTTTAGCAAGATTAAGGAAAGGATCAATCAATAAGATATGGGTTCGGACAACATGGTAAGACTCATTTAATCCTGTCAAAAATTGAAGAACTTGATCTTGGTTGTGATGATCAAAATTGTTAGCAGAGGCAGCACAAGTACATGGTATATGAGGCCTAAGTTCATGAATCTCATCCCACATAGATTTGAGTTTGGTAAAATAGGTACTTATAGAATCATCACCTTGGTGCAAACTAATGACGGTATTACAAAGCTCAAAGATACGTGCTCCATTTCGTCGATCGAATCATTTGATTGCAGTGATACCAAGAATTGTGGTTTGGGTCTATTGTAGCTGGAGGAGGGAGATCTCTAGTAAGGAAAGAAGCTTTATTTTTGGCTCCAATAGAAAGACAAAAATTGCACCTCCATGAAGAGAAGTTCTTCTTTGTCGAGAGTGGAGTGACAAAAATGATTCCAGGGTTGCCACTGTTGACCCTCAATTTGGACAATGACACGGAGTCAGATTAACGACAAATAAATAGAAATGAATCAAGAATGGAATCAAATGGTAAAGAAATGACACAGATGATTTATAGTGGTTCGGCCCCAACAATGTGGTAACAACCTACATTCACTTAGTGTTATTATTGATGTTGAATCCTAAATTCGTGATCAAAGAACTAGGGTTCTTGAGTTTCACAAACCTTGGGAGAATTGCAACAAAACGATGGATAATCACCCTTATGCTCTCTCTATGAGTATATCGAAAATAGGTTCAAAAGTCCCTTCCTTGAGCCTTTTCATTCATATTTATAGGCTCAAAGGGGTTACACGGGCCAATGGACCTTAATTATCCTTAATATCAGCATATCAAGGCAATAAAGAGGAAATAATAAATGTAATTATTACAAGATTACATATCTTTTAAGGAAATAAACCGAAGCATGCGACCAGTCTGGTCGCATCTAATCATGAGGTTTGATGAAGCAACAAGGAGTTGGTCGATAGGCGAACAACATCTCTTCATTTCGACATGGCCACGTGTCAACCACATGTGAGAAATTCTCGCCACGTCATCAGAAGCCATTTTCGGGTAAACATTTGCCCCCCAAGTTTATTTTACTACGACCAGCATAAAGTAAACTTAGGAAACTGACCCTTCGCGTACCCCACCAAATTTGTCAGAGCCGCCCATGCCTTCTCGAGAAAGGTAACCAATCATGTCCAATCAAGTCTTTTCGGTTTCCCAAAAATTTGTCTGACGGCTATTGCATTTCCCCATGCTTTGAAAAAAGTAATTCCATGATTACCTCTTTTACAATGCCACGATGAATATAAATAATCCCCCCAAGATCACTATTTACTTTTTACTTTTCACTTATCTTCTCTTCTTCAAGAACTCTGAAGAACAGAGCCAAACAATCCTAGAAACTTTCATCGCTGATCCAAGGAACTTTCGCTCAGACGTTCAAAATGCTCGTGTTCGTACTCTAATTTTCATTCAAATAAGTTTTCCGAACCTTTCAGTCGTTTGAGATACCATGAAACAACTGTTCCATCTTCGTTTTGTATTCTGAGTTTTTGAGCACTTTCGACTGTTTTTGAGAAATTACTTCAGGGTAGACGCTTATACTGATCTGTTTTTGATAGGGTAGAGAAATAATGCTTTATAGGGGTTAGGAACTAGTTTGGTAGTTAGGACATTTAACTTAGGGCGTGAAATCGAAGTAAAAATTCGATTTCTGAGCATGTAGAAAAAAATGGGTTTTTCCCGCCCTTTCAAAATCAAAAAGTTTTTATTAATCCATTTTCCAAACAGTTCGCTTGAAATATAGTGTTTTTTGTCAAAGTGCTGCTGGTCATATAAAAGCTTAACTTTTATACACGAGCAGCGTTATTCCAAATTTTAAACACAAGTTTTTTCAGGCCATAGATTCCCATCTCCCCTTTTCTGTTCGCAGATTTTCATGCAAGATCCGTGGAGAGGTGAGAGGCCTATCGACGATGATTTGCTAGCCCAATTTCTTGAGGACGAGGAGCAACTGTCGCTGCTGATCCTAGAGATCCCTTTTTCTCGTGTCATCCCAAACAATCCATCGCCCACACCTAAAAACATGGGTCGAGTAAAGTCCAAAGCCCAGAAAAAGAAACCTTCCACTCCTTCAAATTAGCCTGCTCCTCAGGCTGAAATTCCTTCGACCAGTGGTTGAGAAGGAAATACCCCCGACCCAGAAATCCAAATTCAAGCCCAACTCTGAAACGTCATTCGACCAGATGTCGAATGGTATGTTGCCCCTCCAAGTCGAATCACGGTTAAAATGATTGCCAATTACATCAGGAAGTATGGACTTCCTGGGGTAACCTTAGTCCAACCCACCCGAGACCACCAGGAAAACCTGACTGGAGGCGCCTTTAGCGCCTGGTCGAGGTATCATATTGAGGCATGAGCAATCCTACCTCTCCATCCTTTCTTCCAAGGATTGGCCAACTATTTTGGGGTCGCTCCTTTCCAAATAACGCCAAATGGGTATAGAATGCTCTCTGCACTCTATATCCTTTATAGTCATAAGAAGTTGCCTGTCCCCACACCACACGAGGTCAATTACTTGTTCAACCTAAAATCCAACCCCAACCAAGAAAATACGGGGTTCTTTCATTTTTGCCACCAGGAAACGACCCGCACTTTCTTGAGTGATACCACTTTTATATCCAATGTAGGGAAGTACCATTTAAAGTACTTTCTGACCACTGACATGGTCGCCAACAACATGGCCTACACTCAAGGAGGTAATATCTTTGCCCTCCTGGTCGTATATTTGCCTTTAATTTTTGCATTCCCCTTAAAGATTTAGAGTATTTCAGGTCCATGGCTGCCACCGGCTCCCACTCCAGACATGGAAGTCCAAGCAACACTCTTGGCTAGCATGACTGACGTAGAGAAGAGCGTCAAACAGCTGGTCATAGAAGCTTACCTGAGGTTGGTTGGGCTTCTGGCACCTCACCAGGATGTGAGGGAGTCAACGGCGGGGAGTGCCACCGGCAAGGAGATTCCCGAGCAGCACCCAGATGTGTTGCAACCTCAAAGGAGGAGGATTACTGGAGCGACAATCAAGGAACCCTCCAGCACCCCGCGAGCAGCTGCTCCCCCTGCCCCTACGGGGAAAGGAAAAAAGAAAGTTACCGAACCCTCTGCATCCATCAACGAGTCCACAGATGAGAACGGTACTATTTTCTCATTCTTAGATAGTTTTCCAATTCCCTGTCACTTATTTGACGGGGACGGCAACTTTAAGTATACTCCAAACTTATATTTAGATTTCTTCCAGGCAGTAAGTGAGGGTAGCAGTAGTTCAGTAAGTAATGTAGCGACCAGTAGTTGTAGCACGGATGCTTTACTTATAATTTCCTTGCTTTCCTTTTTAGCTCCATCTATATATATTGTCTCACTGCTCGTAATGTTTCCTTACATGCAGATATGTCGACTGACGACGTGCTCGATCACTACACTGCTGCTACTACTCCCTCGAGCAAGAAGAAAGACAGCAAGAGGGTTCACGGAGAAAGCAGCGAAACTGCTTCAAAGAAGGCCTGGACTGAGGGCCCTTCAGGAGCTGCTACTTTGAAGGAAACCACGCCGCCTCCTACTCCACTCGACCAGCTGTCCTCAACTACACCGGTCGACCAGCACTCTACTCCTCCAGCGCCTTCCGATCAGCCACTGTAACGCCCTACTACCTTAGAGTCGTTACAAGTGAGTTTTAAGACAAAACTTTGTGCACTTAACTCGCTAACCGAGGTTTTGAAACGAAAGTGTGACTAATTAAAAGTTAAGGCTGTAATCTTTAAAAATGCGTTGTTTCAATAAAAACTTCTAGTAATAAACATTTGGGATCCCAAAATAAAGTTTGAAAACTATTTACATCTTGAAATAAGTTTACAGTTGATCAGTTCTAAAATCATAGATTATTACAGCCATTTTCGAATAAACCCCCAACCAAAGCAGTCGGGCAGGCCAAACATGTACGCGTCGCTTCACGCTCTCCGTACTCATGGTTGGTTGACTCAGTCTTTGCCCTTACCTGCAACATGGAGCACCCGTGAGCCGAAGCCCAGCAAGAAAACTCATGCAGAACATAACATATGCAATTTATACAGTTTATCATAACAGATAATCCACAGATAAACAAGTCAACCATTAGACTAAGCAAACACGGCCATGCCGCCCCAGAAGCCTTACCGAAGCATGGGGTATCAGTTCTCACCGTAAGGATAACACATGTATCCACCGGGCCCTGCCCTGACTATAAGCATCCCATGTGCTAAGTGTTACTTCCGGCTCCGCTGCCGTACCCGGCCTACGCCGCACTCGGCCCTTGCCGTTCATTTCATTATAATCATATATAGCATAAATCAAGCAACATTCAAACAAATGCCAATTTATTTAAATCTGCACCCTAACATGTAATGCAATATAGGGCCATGCCCGGCAATCATCTCATCATGCAACATGCAATATAGGGTCGTGCCCCGCAATCACACTATGGGCCCATGCCCTATCCTACGGGTGTTATAGTTTTCTTACCTGCTTCCCGAGCTTTCCGATGCACCAAGGCCACAAGCACGGTCCTCTAGCACGAGCCTCCTCGAAATCCTAGTCACAACACACATACAACACTTTTAATACTAACCAACCCAAAACCACTTCCCGGGACCAATCCCGCACTCTCGGAACCTCTATTTCCCTAAAACGATACATCGAAACCATCCCCCGAGTCCCCGGGTAAAAGCCCTAAAAACCAGAATTTTTGCCTGCCAAAATGGCCTAGGGCCGCGGCGCCCAGCGAGTTGCCCTCCTCCTGATGCAACCTCGCGCCGCGGCGCCCAAGAACAGGGCCGCGGCGCTCATACGCGAACCCAGATTTCTAGGTTTTCTCTTGCGTTTTCTCCGAGCTAAAACCTTCCCAAATCATACCAAACCAATACCCAAACCCCAAAATCAATTTAAAACTTCAAATGGGCCATCTAACAACCCATAAACACTAGATTCAAGCTCAAAACACAATCACACTCACAAATCCACCCAATTGAATTCAGCTTCAACAACTTAAACCCATAGGCCAAAAACACAAACCAAGCTTGAAAAACCTAAACCATACCTCAAAATCTTAAACCACAACAGATAAAACTCTTAAAATTGTCTAGGATCCTTACCTTTAAGTGGAGAATCCACCCTTTGCTTCCTTGAATCCATCTCCAAGTCTCCAAAATCAGCTCATTCCCCTCTTCTTCTTCTTCTTCTTCTTCTTCTTCTTGCTTTTCTTTTTCTTTATTTTTAACAAAACCAAACAATGACCAAGCCCCAAACCGTGTACCCCATATAACCCAGCTGCCATATATCAAATTCCCAGCCAAATGACCATTTTACCCCTCCTTGCCTATCCTTTCCCAACTAAACCTCAAGGGCACTTAAGTCCTTTTACTTCTATTTCATTTCTACCATTTTCTATCTAGATTTTGTTACTCTCAGCAGTAACTAATGGTTACCCAGGTTACTCAATCACCAATAACCATTACCCGCTAAATCTCAACTTAACCATAAAATTCCCAAAGTACCCCTAGGCTCCTCCCGAGCCGGGTATAGAAATCTCGTTGTGACTCTTAAGTTAACTAGCTCTCTAGGACCGTCTCGGCACGTGCATCACAATAATAACACCACACTCACGTGGTACAATTCACAGAATACAATTATCACATATATGCCCTCAGCGGGCTAAAATTACCAATTTACCCCTATCATGCAAACGGGGCCCACATGCATAATTATTTCACCTAACATGCATACTAACCACGTAGTCATGCATCTCAATGTTCAATTAGTCATATAACATGCTTTAAATCATAACCATGCATTAAACTCATAAAATCACACATAAATTCCATTATGCCCTCCAGGCACACTAATCAAGGCCCTTAAGCCTTATTAGCGATTTTGGGTCGTTACAACTATCCCCTCCTCATAAAAATTTCGTCCTCGAAATTTATCCAAACACATTAGTCAGTAAACCCGCAACTCTGACCCTGAATCCCAAGGTCCACCGCCTTTACTTTACTTTTCAACAACACTCTTACAAGAGTAAGAATCTTGCCCCACAAGATCTTGTCTAATAGCCTTACTCTCGATAGCTCCTCGTTTACACCGCAACCCTGCTGAAGCCTCAGGGTCTGCCTAGATTACAATGACCAATTCATTGTCTTATTCTTGATTCCAAAGATACTCAAAAGTCATCACCTCTACTAGGTGGGATCAGTGTGTAGGCCCCGCTGGCCTAACCCTTAGTATGACTTCCGAATTTTATGTTGAATTAAGAGTCAGAACTCTCCCTTCTTTCTCTGAACACCATACAGATCCTCGTCTGTTATTACGCAGAGATGCAACTCTTTCCTTCCGGAGCTTTATTTCCTCATAATTTAACAATTTACGAGCTCTTTATTCTTTCAAATAGGCAGACACTCCTGCCTTAAGAATTCCAACAACCTCTCTGGCTTTCTCTCTGAACTAAAGCCAAACCGTAGTATTCACTATCCTCCACCTCGTATCAAGCCCTATGTCGCGTTACATTAACAAGACACTAGCAACTGCCACAACGGCTAACTTACCAGGGATTACACTTCCCTTAATACTTCAAGTATTCGCCTACTCAGCGCTCAACTCGTTAAGATATCTGATAAACTTTCAGACTGCCATTTCACTTGCAATCAACTGATAATCCCATATTCCCACTCTGTTCTTTTCGTCCTCTAAATCCATTCCAACAATTTAAAATACTATAGGGTCTCAATTCCGTATCACCGACGTTTTACCCTGAAACCAGTTCACTTGATCCAACACGTTAACTCAAACAACCGAGTTAAAACTTCTCATGTCCAAACGCCTTACTTAAGGTCTATTGTGGTCCATTCCCATGATACACTACCACATCACCTAACCCCTCAGGGTCCAAAGGAAAACACTAGATTCCATCACCCGCTCGACCCTCTCGGTACGACGTACCCTAGGAGGTGGAATGATATCCATTCAGAATTCTCATTCACAAACCAAATCTAATTGGATCCTTCATCCATTCCTGGTATCCTAACTTGTACCACCTTAGCAGGGTTCTTCCCTGCTTCAACCAAAGCCGACGCTTCGGATTCCATAGCTCAGTGACACCCACCAGCTAACCATACCTGCCAATGTTACGCCAATTCTCAGTCGTTGCCTTGTATCCTCCATTACAATCTATGGTGTTATTCCTTGACTTACACATGCCCCTCAGTTAGGAGTTCCGCCTCCAATTATATCTCCCCTCTTTCAATCGAGGATTTCAAACACTGATAATCCGTCTATTACTTTTCACCCCATCTGTGTCTCAACGCTATCTTTCTTACTAATACCCAATACTTACGTACCTTATGCCTTGCACAACAGTCGACTTAACGTTCTAAGTGTATCAACCACGTTCATTCTTTCACCTCCCGCAAGGTTCAATCCATCCTCACGCCAACTTATTCCTGGGCGTGCCCAAATCGTGGTACACTCCCCCACTTCCATGTCCTTACCATAGATCAGGTCCTTTATGCAATCACTCTTTACTTAACCTTAACATACACAAATTCTAGAATTACCAGATACTAAACAATCTTACCTTGTCTTTTGAATTTCTTTCTGATGTGACACCACTCAGTCCGTCTAACCTCGAGTTTTACTGTTCTCCTCATCTCTGATGTAGTTGTCTCCGGAGGTGCTTGTGCAATAGATGACGCGCTTACCAGTCTTGTTATGCCTTCAATTCTTCAGATATTCATTAGCTTCTTTGCGGCTTCAGATCAATTCTTCTCTTACCTGTCCTTTCTCCTTGTAGCTCTAGTCTGAGTACTCCTGATGACATCCAAATTAACACTCCGTGGAACCTTACCTGTGACTTCGCCTTCTGGGTACAACGTCTTCAGCATAATCATTGCTCACCATTTCCGTCTGGGAGTAATCCGCATGTACTGCTCGTGAGCTTGAAGGGGACTTGCCCATACCGTTCACGCATTCTCTGCCTAAAGAACTTACCTGTGCTGCTGCAGCTTGAACCATTCCCGAGTCTTTGTTACCAACCCCTCACACCCTACCTGGTACAAACTAGACAAATTCCCGAAATGTCTCTGTCCTTGGTTTCCAACTGGTAACAACCAGGTCATAGATTGACTCTTGGGGACATCGTCCCATCTTGTATCCAACATTAAACTTTTTGTTCTAACCCGACGATGCTAACAATCCCCGCAGTATAACACTCTGGCTACCCCAAGGTTGAATTCCCTCGTTGCTTCAATAGATTTTCTGTCAGCCAAAACCGTCTTTTACAACATTCCTTATACCAATCCTATTTGTAGTCCGACCTTGAAGTACCCCCGAATCTCTCTTTACATACCCACATAATTTTCCCACTGATCCGCTCAGTTTCCACTCAGTCTCATTCACATACTCCAGATGATATCCTCTACAATCCATGGTTACTTCTTAACTGCGTAGCTCTCTCACTGTGACTCATGCTAAGGCTCCCTTAAGACAAACTCTGTCATATACTATGCACTTCTTGATCACTTGCATCCCGATCCATCTTCCAGAGTTTCAAATTTCTTCTCAATAAGTGTTACTATCCTCAGCCTCTCAAATAGCACCTTTGAGGCAACCTCTCTATGTCCATCTCTCTCACTAGACATTCTCAACACCGAGTCCTTCCAGTTCGTTACATGACCAAAGCATAACCCAGCCAGTTAAATACTCATTCTCGAGGAATCAGCCTCGAACTTCGAATGTATCGCTGCATTCTAGTTCTCCGCTCCCTCACCATGGGAAACCCATCCTAACATATCGAGTCATTCTATTGTAGAAGTCATGCCCTCACCTGGCCTCCTCTCAGGTGGCATCCTCTCCCTCATGTGCATACCAAATCACCCTCCTGATTCCTGCCGCCATCTCGATAACCACCTTTTCGATCAGGCTTCTTTCCAATCTCAAATTAGGTGCCCAAGCACTGTCTGGGGTTCTTTTTCCTCAAAATTGAGAATCCGACCTCGCTGCGTTCTATCAACAAAAGTACCATCTTATCGATCAGACTTTTCCCCCCTCTTGGCAAAACCAGAAGCCACCGAACTAATCGGGGTTCTTTCAACTTGATTATCACGAATCTATCCTTACTAGCTCCATCCAAGGAAGCGCTGCCATTGCGGCTCTAGCACTCGTGCTCTATACATCGACCATCAGTTCCTCGAACTACATGGCCCTCTCCGCCATCCACATACAGACGATAAGTCCTTACATCAGAGCGGCTCAAATGCCCTGGACTATCCCAGAGTTCCATCCTTAAATGGATCGTCACCATTTCCGGATACATCCGTCAGTATAAATTCCCAAAATGAATTATCCAATTCACCAAGCCCATTGTCCTACACTGTTGCTACTCTATCAGTCCAAACCAAACTTATAAGTCCACCAGTCTCCACAGTTCAAATCATGTCTTTATAATATCTTCTATCAATCACCATCTAAGTTCTTTTCAGCCCATTAAGCCCGTACCTCAGCCCGAGTACCATTTCCAGGCATCTCCCTGCCTCAACATTTAACACAACCCTCTAATCAGGATATCTCATCCTCTTAACCAAGGGTGGAATTAACTCTGCTCATCTATTGATAAATTCCTTGTCAACTCGAACTCTCCTCAAACCCGAGGATAACACCCTTTAAGCCTTTCATTTAATACTCTTTTCCGTCCATACCTCACAGTAAACCAACACTGGTAACCTTACTGTTAAAACATTTAAATCATCCATTTTCCCAGAGAAATCTGCTGTTCTTCTATCCCATCTCAACTAACAAACCCCACAGCTTACTCACACACTAGTGACCCTTTGCTGCTGCTTTCAGGGATAACTGGAGATCCCAACTCCAACTTATATCTAGAATCCCCCTTCTCAACACAATATCGGGTCCCCAAACCCTTCTAGGAACAAACAACTCGAGTTCATCTGTCAAAACTGACCAACTCCTGAACTCTGTGGTTCATACTCTGAACCAACCCACAACTAGATCCAAATATCCACAGGTATAATGCACACACAAGCCTATACTAGGTCAAATCCACAATGTCATACATTTAGCTACCAAATTTTTATCACCACTAAGTGTATCCACACTCATCATGCTTCATACAAGCCAATAAACAGATATAACATATGAATTTAATTCAGAAATTAACCACATACGCTCAATATGCGAACCATTATGCCAATATTCATCCACATGCATAATAATGTTATTCAGCATGCATCAATCTCAACATGCAATAATCAAGGGCCCAGCCCAACAACATCTCATCCATATGTCATTTCATTCCTCATGCTCCAAATAAATAAGCAGGCAAACAGGGCATTCAATCATATATTCAGACATGTCAATCAATCATACCAACCAACCCTGAGTCGAGCTTGTCACTGACAGCGAGCGTACATGTTCGGTCGATCTCCAGAACCAATAAACCTTGGCTCGCTCTGATACCAAGTTGTAACGCCCTACTACCTTAGAGCCGTTACAAGTGAGTTTTAAGACAAAACTTTGTGCACTTAACTCGCTAACCGAGGTTTTGAAACGAAAGTGTGACTAATTAAAAGTTAAGGCTGTAATCTTTAAAAATGCGTTGTTTCAATAAAAACTTCTAGTAATAAACATTTGGGATCCCAAAATAAAGTTTGAAAACTATTTACATCTTGAAATAAGTTTACAGTTGATCAGTTCTAAAATCATAGATTATTACAGCCATTTTCGAATAAACCCCCAACCAAAGCAGTCGGGCAGGCCAAACATGTACGCGTCGCTTCACGCTCTCCGTACTCATGGTTGGTTGACTCAGTCTTTGCCCTTACCTGCAACACGGAGCACCCGTGAGCCGAAGCCCAGCAAGAAAACTCATGCAGAACATAACATATGCAATTTATACAGTTTATCATAACAGATAATCCACAGATAAACAAGTCAACCATTAGACTAAGCAAACACGACCATGCCGCCCCAGAAGCCTTACCGAAGCATGGGGTATCAGTTCTCACCGTAAGGATAACACATGTATCCACCGGGCCCTGCCCTGACTATAAGCATCCCATGTGCTAAGTGTTACTTCTGGCTCCGCTGCCGTACCCGGCCTACGCCGCACTCGGCCCTTGCCGTTCATTTCATTATAATCATATATAGCATAAATCAAGCAACATTCAAACAAATGCCAATTTATTTAAATCTGCACCCTAACATGTAATGCAATATAGGGCCATGCCCGGCCATCATCTCATCATGCAACATGCAATATAGGGCCGTGCCCCGCAATCACACTATGGGCCCATGCCCTATCCTACAGGTGTTATAGTTTTCTTACCTGCTTCCCGAGCTTTTCGATGCACCAAGGCCACAAGCACGGTCCTCTAGCACGAGCCTCCTCGAAATCCTAGTCACAACACACATACAACACTTTTAATACTAACCAACCCAAAACCACTTCCCGGGACCAATCCCGCACTCTCGGAACCTCTATTTCCCTAAAACGATACATCGAAACCATCCCCCGAGTCCCCGGGCAAAAGCCCTAAAAACCAGAATTTTTGCCTGCGAAAATGGCCTAGGGCCGCGGCGCCCAGCGAGTTGCCCTCCTCCTGATGCAACCTCGCGCCGCGGTGCCCAAGAACAGGGCCGCGACGCTCATACGCGAACCCAGATTTCTTGGTTTTCTCTTGCGTTTTCTCCGAGCTAAAACCTTCCCAAATCATACCAAACCAATACCCAAACCCCAAAATCAATTTAAAACTTCAAATGGGCCATCTAACAACCCATAAACACTAGATTCAAGCTCAAAACACAATCACACTCACAAATCCACCCAATTGAATTCAGCTTCAACAACTTAAACCCATAGGCCAAAAACACAAACCCAAGCTTGAAAAACCTAAACCATACCTCAAAATCTTAAACCACAACAGATAAAACTCTTAAAATTGTCTAGGATCCTTACCTTTAAGTGGAGAATCCACCCTTTGCTTCCTTGAATCCATCTCCAAGTCTCCAAAATCAGCTCCTTCCCCTCTTCTTCTTCTTCTTCTTCTTCTTCTTGCTTTTCTTTTTCTTTATTTTTAACAAAACCAAACAATGACCAAGCCCCAAACCGTGTACCCCATATAACCCAGCTGCCATATATCAAATTCCCAGCCAAATGACCATTTTACCCCTCCTTGCCTATCCTTTCCCAACTAAACCTCAAGGGCACTTAAGTCCTTTTACTTCTATTTCATTTCTACCATTTTCTATCTAGATTTTGTTACTCTCAGCAGTAACTAATGGTTACCCAGGTTACTCAATCACCAATAACCATTACCCGCTAAATCTCAACTTAACCATAAAATTCCCAAAGTACCCCTAGGCTCCTCCCGAGCCGGGTATAGAAATCTCGTTGTGACTCTTAAGTTAACTAGCTCTCTAGGACCGTCTCGGCACGTGCATCACAATAATAACACCACACTCACGTGGTACAATTCACAGAATACAATTATCACATATATGCCCTCAGCGGGCTAAAATTACCAATTTACCCCTATCATGCAAACGGGGTCCACATGCATAATTATTTCACCTAACATGCATACTAACCACGTAGTCATGCATCTCAATGTTCAATTAGTCATATAACATGCTTTAAATCATAACCATGCATTAAACTCATAAAATCACACATAAATTCCATTATGCCCTCCAGGCACACTAATCAAGGCCCTTAAGCCTTATTAGCGATTTTGGGTCGTTACAGCCACACCATACCCAGCCCGAAGACACTCTGGTCAGTACCATGGTCAGTTCAGCCAGGGATAGAATATACAAACTCTCCAAGCAAAAACACAGTCAAGAGGCCATCTCCGGCATTAGCTCCATGGAAGCCGACCAAATAATAAACCGAGGGTTGAACGAGATAATCAGTGTAAGTTGCTTTCCGTTGTTGAGTCATTTTACTCTTAATTTCTTCCATCATCTTATTCCTTTTATCTGATCGCAGGGATTGTTGACTATCACTACTGGTTGTCGCCGCGTGGGTACTTTGGTCACCCAAACCAAAGACTTTGACATCAGGCTTGCTGAGGTTGTGAAGATGCTCGAGGGGAAGAATGCTGACCTGCTCGAGCAAAACACACAGCTGACCAAATAGAACAATGAACTGTGCGAGCAGAAAGCCCAGCTGACCGAAGATCTGCTGGAGAGCCGGGCTGCCTTGAACAGATCTAATGAGGACAAAGAAAAATTCAGGGAGAGTGCCAAACTCAACTACCAAGAGGCCAGACAGCTCGAGCTTGACCTGATTGCGAGCAGAAAGGAGACGGAGGATCTGGAGGGGGCGCGTTAAGGAGCTTGAAGAGGCTAATGCAAAAAACATGGAGAAGTATAGGGTAGCCACCCACCTCTGCTTCTACGAGTTTCGGAAGCACAATCAAAAGGCCGACTTCAGCTATCTGTCTGAGCGCCTGAGACGAACTTTAATGACCCGATGCACCATTCGCCTGGAGGAGGAAGAAAGAGCCAAAACTCCCGCTTCCCCAGAACTTTCCTTAGCAATGGGGATTGATGGCGCAGACAATGAAGCTGATGCTACTGTCGACCAGAACGCTCCTCAAGATCCTCCAGCCTCGTAGTCTTTTATTTTTCTTTTGAATACACGACCTACGGGTCGTGATGTAAAGACAATTGCTTTTTTAATTTTTATTGCTGCATGGGCAACTTTTACTTTTAACAAACAATTACATCCGAGTAGTTACTGCTCGTGGGGTAAAGGGATTCCTTTTGATATTATAATATTTGCATTTTATTATAACATATGTTCGCATGACTGAACCTAGCATAGTACTTTGGTTTGATTTAACAAAATACAAAAATTTGAAAAATACTCTAAGTACCCTAGCATGCTTTCACTTATTTTTCTCATGTGTTTACATACCTTTCGATATGCTTTGCTTACTAGATGCCTTATATGCCCCCCAAGTGATTGAGGAGCTTAAGGTCCTTGGTCACTTGCCTTGACCAAAACCTGTTCGAACATTACTGCTCGTAGTAAAGAATTTAAAACGATAATATAGCAAAATAACACACGTAATGAGCAAATACTTGTAATAAATATAATAATTGGCAAGAATGACTGGCTGCGCACAGTCCCTTATATTTGTCGTAATAAATGGACAAATCATGTCTATACGAGTGATCACCAAAATGATCTTACACTTATAAGCGATCAGTCACATAAAATGACCATCAATTTTTCATAACTTGTAAAAAGTAAAATTAATACAAGCCAATTCTTTAAGAAGAATTGTTTATTGATAGTACTTGCGCAGGTGTTCTCCATTCCAATAGCGAGGAATGAGATCTCCATTTAAGCAAGCAAGTTTATAGGTGCCTGGATGGAGGACTTCTTCAATCTGGTATGATCCTTCCCAATTAGGTCCGAGTACTCCAGCAGCCTGGTCGCAGGTGTTAAGGAAAACCCTTCGAAGTACTAGATCTCCGACATTGAATTTCCTTTCGCGTACTTTAGAATTGAAATACCGTGCCACTTTTTGCTAGTAAGCTACCACTCAGAGTTAGGCTTGCTCACACTTTTCATCGATCAAATCCAGGGACTCCATCAATAGCTGGCTATTAGAGCCTTGATCATACGTTATTCTTTGATGTGATGGCGGATCTAACTCAACAGGCAACAGAGCCTCATATCCATAAGCCAAGGAAAATGGAGTATGGCCAGTTGCTGTTTGATGGGAAGTTCTGTACGACCAAAGGACTACAGGAAATTGCTCTGGCCATGCTCCCTTTGCTTCCTCAATTCTTTTCTTCAAAGTATCCTTTAGCATTTTATTGACCGCTTTGACTTGTCCGTTTGCTTGAGGATGAGCAACTGAAGAAAAGCTCTTGATAATTCCATGTCGTTCGCAAAAATCCGTGAACAGATCACTATTAAACTGTGTGTCGTTGTCTGAGACAATTTTCCTTAGCAATCCATAGCGACACACGATGTTTTTGATTACGAAGTCCAGCACTTTCTTGGTCATTATGGTCTCAAGTGGCTCAGCTTCAACCCATTTAGTGAAGTAATCGATGGCCACTACGGCGTTCTTGACGCCGCCCTTTCCTATGGGCAAGGATTTGATTAAATCTATACCCCAGACTGCTTTGCATTTGTTTTAGCTCATTAGGGGCTACTCGTGGAATTTTTGAGAACCTCTGGCATTTTTCACATCTCCGTACGAATTCCATCGAGTCTTCATTCATTGATGGCAAGAAGTATCCTTGCCTTAGGATCTTTTTTGATAAGCTCTGCCCCCCAGCATGGTCCCCACAAAAGCCTTCGTGGACCTCTTTCATCAATTCTTTGGCCTTATCTTTCGAAATACATCTGAGGAGTGTCATTGAGTATCCCCTTCGGTACAAAATTCCATCGACCAAGATATACCTAGCAGCCTACCGCTGAAGGGTCCTAGATTTGTTTCTGTCCATCGGTAACACGCCTTGCGTCAAGTACTCTATGTAAGGTGCCATCCATGTATCCGCCGTCTGGATCACCAAAGAGGTATCCTCTGTTTGGATGCTTGGTGCAGATAGTCGCTCAACTGGCATTATGTTCAGAGTGTCAGTGTCCTTCGCACTTGCTAATTTGGCCAAAGCATCACCGTTCGAATTCTTGTCGCGAGGTACTTGCTGAAGGATGTACTTATCAAACTGTGCCAATAGATCCTTCTCTTTGTTTAAGTAAGCAACCATTTTTAAACCTCGGGCCTGATATTCTCCAACGACTTGATTGACCACTAGTTGGGAATCACTGCAGATATCAAGAAATTTTATGTGCATGTCTCTGGCTAGTCGTAATCTTGCGAGCAGTGCTTCATACTTGGCTTTGTTGTTAGAAGCAGTGAAGTCAAACCTGATTGTGCAGTGAAATTGATGCCCTTCAGGCGTTATCAAAATCACTCATATTCCTACGTGATGCTCATTAGAAGAATCATCCGTAAACAACTTCCAAGAAGGAGTTTGGCTTTGAGACTCAGGCTCTTCAGACCCTTCACGCTGCTCACTGTCTGGAAGCCCAGTGAGTTTTGCGATGAAATCTGCCAAGGATTGTCCTTTTATCGCTGCTCGTGGTAAGTAGGAGATTTCAAACTGCCCAAGTTTGACTACCCATTTCAACAATCTGCCTGCGGCTTCTGGCTTCTGTAGAACTTGCCGTAGAGGTTGGTCGGTCAAAACTGTGATTGGGTGAGCGTGGAAGTAAGGCCGCAGCTTGCTAGAGGCTAAGATTAAACAATAGGCTAATTTTTCAATGGGTGGATATCACAGCTCTGCTCCTATTAGCCTCTTGCTTACATAATAAATAGCATTATGCACGCCTTCTTCTTCTCTTACTAGGACAGCACTAGCAGCGTATTCTGTGATCACCAAGTAGATGAATAAAGTTTCTTTATCAACTGGCTTTGATAGAATTGGTGGTTGCGACATATGCGTCTCCAAAGATTGAAAAGCATGTTTGCATTCTTTCATCCATTCGAATCTGTTGCTGCCTCTGAGTAGATTAAAAAATGGGACGCATTTGTCCGTAGACTTGGAAATAAATCTACTGAGAGCAGCAATTCTTCCAGTTAAACATTGAACATCCTTGATCTTTGTTGGCGATTTCATATCGATCAGGGCTTTGATATTCTCGGGATTAGCCTCAATTCCTCGCAAGTTCACTATAAATCCCAAGAAACTTCCCTGATCCTACTCTGAAGGAGCACTTGAGGGGATTCAGCTTCATCTTATATATGTTCAAGACGTTGAAGCATTCATGCAAATCCCCTACATGCCCTTCTGCCTTCTTTGACTTAACCAACATGTCATCGACATATACTTCCATGTTTGTACCGATCAGCTCCTTAAACATGTGGTTGACCCGTCGCACCAGCATTTTTCAAACCGAAGGGCATTACTTTGCAACAGTAAAGCTCTATATCAGTCCGAAAGCTAGTGCGATCCTCATCAGGTGGATGCATACTAATCTGATTATATCCAGAGTATGCATCCATGAATGAGAGAATCTCATGACATGCAGTGGCATCGACCAGTTGGTCGATCCTAGGGAGTGGGAAACAATCTTTAGGGCAAGCTTTATTAAGGTCTGTGAAATCCACGCATGTTCGCCATTTGCCATTCGGCTTGGGAACTAGCACGTGATTAGAGACCCATGATGGATAAAATGCTATCCTGATGAATCCATTCTCCTTCAGCTTCTCGACTTTTTCCATTAGAGCCTTTGATCTATCTTTGTTAAGCAGCCTCCATATCTGTTGTACTGGTGGAAAACTTTTGTCTATGTTCAGGACATGGCTAATGACTGCAGGGTCTATTCTCACCATGTCTTTGTGCAACCAGGCAAAGACTTCCTAGTTTTCCCTCAAAAATTCCACCAGTGCTTGCTTCGTTGTTGTCTCTAAGTTCTTACCGACTTTCACAACCCTGGTTGGATTTTCTTCATCGAGTTGGACCTTTTCAAGGTCCTCGATGGTACCTATCTCTTCATCAAAATCCCCAAAGCAAGGATCTAAATCTCTGTCCTCACTTTGGGCAACGCTCTATTTGGTGACATCATCACCTGATTGGGCATGTACATCAGTCGCCATTTGCAACTCTTTTCAAACAACTTCCCTCAATACACCTTTCTTCTCCTTAGTTATCGAGGTGTTGTAACACTCCCTCGCTTCCCGCTAATTTCCCAAGACGCATCCTATCCCTGCGTCTGTTGGGAATTTCATGGCCAGGTGCCATATCGAGGTAACGACTCGTAGGTCGACCAAAATTGGCCTCCCAATTACAGCATTATATGCTGAAGGACAATCAACTACTGTGAAAGTAGTGAGTAATGTCCTATTAGCAAGTGCAGTACCTGCTGTAACTGGTAGCCTAATCGACCCAGTTGGGGCGAGACCTTCTCCAAAAAAACCATAAATGGTTTGGTTGCATGGCTCCAAATCCTTGACGGATAGTTTCATTCTTTCTAGTGACCACTTGTATAGGATGTTGACTGAGCTTCCTGTGTCAACTAACACCCTCTTAACCATCATGTTGGCAATTTGTACGTCAATGACCAACGGATCAGAGTGTAGGAATCGTACGTTTTGGGCATCGTCTTCAGAGAAGGTTATCAATTCCTCCTCTGTTCGAGCCTTCTTTGGTGCTCGATCCTCCACACTCAACATCTCGATGTCCTGGTCGTGGCGTAGGGTTCGAGCGTATCGTTCCCTTGCCTTCCCACTGTCCCCTGCATGGTGTGGGCCGCCACAGATGGTGAGTAATGTGTCTGCCACAGAATCTCGCTGTAAAGGTGGCGAGCGTTGGCGTGCAGGCGCCTGCTCGTTGCCACCTTGAGCCTCTCATTGAGACCCTCTTGCAGCCCGCACATATCTCCTTAGATGTCCCTGCCTGATCAAGAACTCAATCTCGTCCTTCAACTAGTTTCACTCATTAGTGTCATGTCCGTAGTCATTGTGAAAACGACATAATTTTGTTGTATCTCTCTTGGAGATATCCTTCCTTATAGGTGTTGGTCGCTTTAAGGAACATTAGAGATGGTTGCCTGGTAGACCAATGCTCGACTTTCGACAAGGACCGTATAGTTGGTCAATCTCAGCTCATATCTATTTCCTTTGGGGCGTTTATTCTCAGATGCTGAAGGCTCATTGTTCGCCTGTTTTCCACCATTCCTACCATTTTCGTTCCCGTTCCCATTGCCCTTGCCGTTGCCATTGGGTTTATCCAACCCGTTGGCGGCCTTGGCGGGCTCTTCTTTTAGTCCCTTGTCCTTCGTGGGCAATTTCCCCTCTTGGCAATCGCGTCCTCGAGCTTGATATATCGATCAGCTCGATCCAAAAACTCTTGGGTACTCTTTACCCCATTTTTCCTCAGGCTGCTCCAGAGAGGGGAATGGCACCTAACCCTGGCAGTTAAGGCCATCATCTTGCCTTCTTCGCCCACTGTTTTGGCTCCAGCCGCTGCTCACATAAAGCACTGGACATACTCCTTCAAGGGCTCTCCCTCCTTCTGGCGTATCTTGACCAACTGGTTGGCCTCAGTGGGGTGTACGCGACCTGCATAGAATTATCCATAAAATTCCTTCACGAACATCTCCCAAGATACTATGCTAGCAGGAGGGAATTTAAAAGAACCACTCCTGGGCGGTGTCAAAAAATGTTGCGGGGAAGATCCTGCAGCGGGCATCGTCTGACACTTTCTGTATATCCATTTGTATCTCAAATTTGTTGACATGAGATACTGGGTCTCCATACCCATCAAAGTTCGGCAGTACTAGCATTTTGAATTTACTGGGGGTTTCTGCCATAGTAATCCTTTGCACAAAATGAGTGCCCCTCCTCCGATCGTACTCTATGTGGGATGTTCGACTCCCAACTAGTTGTTGTACTACTTGGTTCAGGGCATCAATTTATGCCTAAACCGCATCTGGGATCACTAGGGTGACTTGCGCTGGTGGAGCGTACTCATCGTGCCTCTCGCGACGGTTGTTAAGCACGTCCCTCAAATCTTCATCCCTGCGCCTCTGCTCACTAACTCCTAGTCGATCAAAGACGCTTTTTTGTCGGGGTTGCCCCCCAGCGTTATGGCTTGTCGGCTTATTTTCTCTAGGTGGGGGGTTTCTGTCTCCACCTCTTTCTTCATTCCTCCGACCAGAATTCCCCCTACCAGAATCAGCCTCATTATAGTCATGGCCGTATCTAAACTGTGGCCGACTATGGTGCAATCGGCTGTTCATACTGTTTCCTCCTCAGGCTGGCATCTCCCGAGCGTCAGGAGGAGGCTTGTGCTGGTCGTTGGTTCCCCGTGCATTATTATGTCGTGGGGGGCCTCTGACCACAGAGCCTGACTCGTTGTTCCTTCTGTTAGTAGAAAGACGCTGCCCCCTGCTCGGTGGATTTGGCTCTTTGTCCCCTGGACATCTAGGGCTGCGGGGCGGTTGCCCGGCCCGATTCTGCCTCTACCACTGGGGATTGCCTCGACCAGCTTGAGATGGAGGCTGCTGTTCAAGATCCCTAATTGGGACATCATCCTGAGCCACAGGTGGCTGCTTCGGCCTTTGAGGGCTTGCTGGCTGGAGCGGAGGACTTGGATTGGGAGCCCGCTGTGGTGCCGCACTCGATGGCTGATCCGGTTGAGAGGTCGGTACAGCCTGTCCTCGAGCCAATTGAATGGATGCTTCAAGAGTAGCCATGGCATCCCTTTGCTGACTGTCCAAGTCCGCCTACCGCTGAATCAACTCCTGGCACTTACGCTCAATCTCTCTCTGCTGCAGCGCCATTGTCTCCGCTGCGTTCTCTTGATTGGCCCGCAGATTGGCCAACTCATCCTGTAACACCCCAGTGTTGCCCTCAGTGTTTCCGTATCCAACTCCTCCTCTTCAAACTCAAAATGTGGTTCATTCTTTGCCACATTTGGAGGAGGAGGTTAAGATGATGCAGCGCCAGCGGCCTGTCCAGCTCTCTTAGATGTCTTTTCCATTTGATTTTCTTGCAGCTTTTTGATCAAACTCTCAATGAAAGCACTAAAATGTTGACCCTCAATTTGGCCAACAACACAGAGTCAGATTAACGACAAATAAATAGAAATGAATCAAGAATGGAATCAAATGGTAAAGAAATGACACAGATGATTTATAGTGGTTCGGCCCCAACAATGTGGTAACAACCTACGTTCACTTAGTGCTATTATTGATGTTGAATCCAAAAGTCGTGATCAAAGAACTAGGGTTCTTAAGTTTCACAGACCTTAGGAGAATTACAACAAAACGATGGATAATCACCCTTATGCTCTCTCTATGAGTTTATCGAAAATAGGTTCAAAAGTCCCTTCCTTGAGCCTTTTCATTCATATTTATAGGCTCAAGGGGGTTACACGGGCCAATGGGCCTTAATTATCCTTAACATCAGCGCATCAAGGCAATAAAGAGGAAATAATAAATGTAATTATTACAACATTACATATCTTTTAAAGAAATAAACCGAAGCATGCGACCAGTCTGGTTGCATCTAATCGTGAGGTTTGATGAAGCAACAGGGAGCTGGTCGTTAGGCGAACAACATCTCTTCATTTCGACACTGCCACATGTCAACCACGTGTGAGAAATTCTTGCCACGTTATCAACAGCCATTTTTAGGTAAACAGTCACCATTTCCTAGATAGTATGGACTTTGCTCATCATGGCAATGGGGTCGGGTGGGCGAGGTGAGAGCAGAATACCTATTGGATGTTGCAACATTGGTCTATAGGGTTTTGAGTCCCTGATTGTGGTTGTTGTACGCCTGAGATGGGGTTTGCAGAGGATCTAGGCGGAGGCACACAACAGCTAGTGGCGCCGGAGGACCTTCAAGAATGGTGGTGCGATTTCTAGTCCGAACCATCTTCAAGAAAGTTTCTAGAAAATTTCAACAATGGTGGAAATCAAGAAGGGGTTTAGGGTTTTAAGAATGGTATTTCTCTGATGCCATATTAGAAAAGGAAATTCGTATTTGCTTTTATTGATATTGTGAAAAAATGTCCTTAGCTTGGTGATAAGTTCAATTTTGATCATATATTTTTGGGATCTTTAAAATTATATATTGTATGCCCTGATTTTCCCACGGGCTGTTAGCGAGCTGAGATACGGCCTAATCATGTCTACCACGTGGACATCCCCAAGACCGGAGCTGCCATTGAAAGACCATACCTCCTTAGCTCGAGGTAACCTAAGGGTTCGCCAAGATTAGACTGAGTCTGGACTCTGAAGGCCACAGGTTGAGGGAAGCATCCAGCTCGTGGTACGAGCTGGAGTTGGAGGCTGTGACCTTTTATAAAGTCAACCACGCAAGGTAAACGTGCATATATTAGACATCACGTGTCTGATATATCCCTGACTTCTCGGACACGCAGCATGAACGTGCGCATTCAGACGCCCACGACTGGGTTGGGCCGTGCGGCCCATCATCCCCCTTACCTATTGATTAGACCACACTTCATGTGTCAGGTTTTAGGAATTAATCATGAATGTCACAGAGTTGACATGATAGGTAAGAAGGTCACGGGATGACCTTCTTACCAACTCCCAGGTGCCCTCTCCTATAAATATGGAGACCCTGGGAGTTGCAAGGGGTTGGATTCGATTGTGTAAGAAATACCTTGTAAAAGAATACCAAGCATATAACAATAATATGGACTGGTGGAGTAGAAGGATTTTAACCTTTGAACCACCTAAAAACGTAATAGTGTCACCAGCCCATTTTTAAAAGATCATTCATCTATTTCGGTTCAACATAAGCATTAATCCCTTCCTCTTATTTTCTTAATTACCTGTTGGCGAAGAACCGCGTCAACAGTTTGGTGCTTTCATTGAGAGCTAGTCAGATTGGTGCTATCGCGAACATCCACTATGGTGACTACTCGATCCAGACACGGTAACGAGACAAAACAGCATGATGGGCAGGAGGCTCATCATGTCGCCATCCCCGGTAAAAAAATTCCTGAGGTCCAGCAGTGGCCGGGCAAACAGCCGGTGGGCCAAGATGACACTGGAAGTTCGGCGCCCCGGCCACCTAATCCAAACCCATATTATTACACTGCGGTGGAGATGGAGAATGCTCAGCTGAGGAGCCAACTAGCAAAAGCTAATCAGCAGATCAAGGAGGTGTTGGCCCGACTACCCCATCTTACAACCGACGCTAACGTCTGAAAGAGGCAAGGTGAGACTCATAAGTCCCATCGGGGTAATCGGTCCAGGCCTAGCCACTCGGACAGACCTCCGACAGCCAACTTTATTCCCTCATCGCACCGTCGAGAGGCAAACTTCGAAGAAACTCCTAGAGTCGAACAACAACAGTACAGCCGTTCAGTCCGAACTTCAACTCCCAGCTCCCAACCAGCCTCGAGCGCGCCCAGGAGAGCTCGACGAAATTCCAGAAGGAGATTCAGGGAGGGCTCACAGCACCAGCCCGTCTCCACCAGACGTCCTGCGCCTCCTCCAGATCGCCAGGCGCGAGACCCGCAGGTTGGCAGGGCCGAAAGGCCCCCACCTAACTTGATCCGCCCTGACAGAACCAGGATCGCATCACCAGTCAGGCATCCTCCGTCTCCAATAAGATATCCATCTCCTCCCCGGCCCATTCGAGATATTCCAGCCTACGGAAGCAGCAGGAGAAACCCGCCGTCCGCCGGACCTTCCCGACGTAGCAGGGCGCCAAGAGAGAGCCCAAATCCTCACCCCCAAAGGCGGACTCCGAGCTTTTCTAACAGGAGCTACTAGACCGGCAGTCGCCAGAGCGACCTTTCTGGCGGAGACCTGCGTCAACATTTAAGCTCGGCACAAAGTCCTCAAACCACCCAGGGGGTGACCTGCGAGATCGCCTTAACTCTCATAGAGGGGAACCAGTACGAGGTGGCAGCCATGCTCGCTCAGGGGGAGACCTATCCGAAGTACATAACGGCGGGAATGCCCCAAATAACCTATCTCAAGATAGGAGGGGCAATAACCCACCAAACGTACACAGTGGATCCAGAGCTGTTGAGCAGCCCCGGAATAACCAAGGAAATCAGGAAAAAACCCTCGAGTGCCTGGCTCAGATGGAGGAGCTAATGAGGAAGCTCTTGTCGGAGAAAGAGAAAGACGAGTATGACTCGGGGGACGAGCTGGAACTTTTCGCCCCCAGCATAGCAGCAACGGCATACCCACCCGGTTTCCGTATGCTACACCTATCCAAATTCAACGGAGATGGAGACTCGTCGGATCACCTGGGGATGTTCAACACCCTGATGATGGCCCACAACATTGGCCCCGAGCTGAGATGTCTGATATTTCCCTCCACACTGACTGGACCAGCCAGGCAGTGGTTCAAACAAAGCAAAAGACAATCAATCAGCTCCTGGAAGACTTTCTCTGCTGACTTCAAAAGGGCATTCCGAGCCTCCCAGGCTACCCGCGTCAAGGCCGATTCTCTGGCTAACGTGAGGCAGCAGCCCGACGAACCTCTGAAGGCTTACCTGAGCAGGTTCGCGAACATCGCTGCTCGGGCCAGAGACGCGGATGACAGCTCCAAGCTCATGGCCTTGAGAACTGGAATCCTCGTTGGAGGGGGACTCTGGAAAGAAATACAAATGAAGGGAGTTAACTCAGTGAACGAGTTCCTAAATAGAGCCCAGGAATGGATCAACTTGGAGGAAGCTGAAGCCTCAGCTACGGGAACCAGCCAAGTCCCTGAGCAGTGCGCTGGAGTGGGAATGGAGGTCATGACAGCGACCCAGAATGTTACACAGAATAACCAGTTCGGTGGAAGCAAAAGAAAGGGGAACGGCGAGGGCAACCAGCACGGCCCAAAGAAGAATAAGTCCGTAGACAAATTTAAGCCGGTCTACGCGACCTACACAGAGCTCACCCACTCTAGGGAGAACATCTTCCTGGAGAATTCTGCTCGCCTCCCCTGGAAGAAGCCGGAGCCATTGAATCACCAGAAGGGGAAGAGAGACACCTCCAAGTTTTGCCGTTTTCACAACGACGTCGGCCACAATACTGATGATTGTAGGCATTTGAAGGATGAGATAGAAACTCTCATCAGAACCGGCCCCTTGGCTCAGTACGCGCGGAACAGGGTTCCAGCAAGTCGACCTGCTCCAGAAGTCCCGGTCAGTCAGCTCGGACCTCGGATAGATCAAGACGTCCCTCCTACCGTGATAGGAGGAGAGATATCCACAATATTTGGAGGTCCGCATTTAGCTGGCGTGAGCAGGGGCGCCCAGAAAAGGTACGTAAACGAACTCAAGGTGCATAATGGAGTAGAGTTCGTCCCGGAGCAGCGTCTGCCAAAGAAGCAGCGATTAGAGAGGCAACCGATCATTTTTACGGAAGAAGATGCGGGCCATGTCCAGCTCCCTCATAACGACCCTCTGGTTGTAGCAGTTCAGCTCGCTAATCGGAAGGTCAGGAGAGTGCTGATCGATAATGGGAGCTCGGTAAACCTCCTATTCCTGTCCACACTGGAGAAGATGGGTTTGACTGTCGCCGAACTGAAGGCGACCTCCATGATGCTATATGTTTTTTCGGGAGAAGGATCATGGGTCATAGGGACGATCAAGCTGGTGATCACCCTAGGAGAAGGACCTCGGACAGTCTCCAAACTCCTCGAGTTCATGGTCATCGACTGCCCCACTGCGTACAACGTAATTTTGGGCCGACCCACACTCATAGCTTTTGAGGCCGTCACTTTCGTTCGCCACCTCGCGATGAAATTCCCTACTTCCACGAGAATATGCATAGTCCATGGCGATCAGCTCGCTGCCAGGGAATGCTACAGCATTTCCATGAAGGGAAAATCGAAACCCGGGCAGCTCGCAATGGCCATCCAAAGTGGAGGAGAGGAATCTCAGGAACCTTTAGCTGATCCTGAGATTGAAAAACCTCAGAGCGCCGCAGGGGAAAATATCGTCTTAAGTGAGGATATTGACCCCCGAATAGGCGAGGAAAGGTCCGAGATCCAGGCTATTGAAGAGCTCGAGGAGGTAAACATCGATCCCCAGAACCCTTCACAGATGGTCAAGCTCGAGAAAAACCTCTGTAACAAGAGGAAAGCGGAGCTGATCAAATTTCTGCGGGATAACCTGGATGTGTTTTACGTGGTCGCATGAGGACATGGTGGGAATCAGCCCGAGTGTCATCATGCACACCCTTCATCTGGATAAAAGCGTTCCTGCAAAGTCCCAGAAGCAAAGGCGCCTGGGAACAACCTGGGCTGAGGCCTTAGAGGAAGAAGTAGCCCGACTCAAGAAATGCGGCTTTATCCGTGAAGCCAAGTTTCCGATTTGGGTCGCCAACCCCGTGCTGGTCCCGAAGCCCAACGGGAAGTGGCGGACCTGCATCGATTTCTCCGACCTGAATAAAGCCTACCCCAAAGATTGTTTTCTCTTGCCAAGGATTGACCAATTTGCGGATGCCACGCCGGGACACGAGCTCACGTCCTTTATGGACGCGTACTCAGGCTACAATTTGATCGCCATGAATCTGGCAGACCAGGAACACACCAACTTCATGACCCCGACTAACGTCTATTGTTACAAGGTCATGCCTTTCGGGCTGAAGAACGTTGGTGCTACATACCAGAGGTTAGTAAATAGAATGTTTGCAAACCAGATCGGGAAGAACATGAAAGTGTACGTTGATGACATGCTAGTCAAGTCAAAGACTGTCGATAACCATGTTTCCGACCTGGAAGAATGCTTCAAGATACTACGGGAGTATGGCATGAGGCTTAATCCACAGAAGTGCACTTTTGGAGTCGCATCAGGAAAATTCTTGGGTTTCATCATCAATACCTGAGGAATCGAGGTAAACCTTGACAAGATCAAATCATTACTCGAGCTTCCCTCACCCAGGTCGCGCAAAGAAGTCCAAGGCCTAACAAGAAGGGTGGCAGCCCTAAATCGGTTTATTTCAAAATCCACCCATAAGTGCTTGCCATTCTACAACCTGCTCCAAGGAAATAAGAAGTTCGAGTGGACAGAAGAGTGTGAAAGTGCTTTCCTCAAGCTAAAGGCACACCTGGCCGAGCCGCCTGTATTATCCAAACCAAAAGTAAGAGAGCCTATTTTTCTCTTCCTAGCTGTCACAGAGGATGCAGCTAGTGTCGTATTAGTTCGAGAAGAAGACTGGGTTCAGAGACCAGTCTACTACATCAGCAAGAGACTTCTCGGAGCTGAATCCCGATACTCTTTGATGGAAAAATTGGCGTTCTGCCTTATCACGGCCTCCCGAAAGCTCAAGCCGTACTTCCAGTCCCACTCAATACACGTCATGACCGATCAGCCTTTAAGGCAGGTTTTGCAGAAACCTGAAGCATCGGGACGTCTGTTAAAGTGGGCTATCGAACTCAGTCAGTTTGAGATTTTATACACCCCACGAACTGCTATAAAAAGTCAGGCCCTGGCCAATTTTGTAGCAGAGTGCACAGGATTCCGGGAGGATCCTATAGAAGACTCACCCCAGGTCACCTCGACCCGGGCATCATGGAAGATCTTCGTGGATGGATCATCCAACGAGAATGGCTCCGGGGCTGGAATCATTTTGATATCCCCTGAGGGACATAGATTCCACTCGGCGCTGAGATTCGGATTCAAGGCCTCCAACAACGAGGCCGAATAGGAAGCTTTACTGGCCGGGCTAAGGATAGCCCAGGAGCTGAAGGCGAGCTCCGTCCAGTGCTTCAGTGACTCCCAGCTCGTGGTGAACCAGGTTCTGGGCGAATATCAAGCACGAGGACCCAAGATGGCTGCCTACCTAGCGAAGGTAAAAGTTGAGCTGTCCGTGTTTGGGTGAGGTTCAATCGAGCAGATACCTCGGGAGCAGACCGCTAACGCATACGCTCTTGCCAAGCTCGCCACCTCCAGGGAGACGGAGGCTTTGAGGTTAGTGCCGGAAGAATTCTTGGAGAAACCAAGTATAGAAGAAGTCAGGGCGGAGGTCGAGATGATCGATGCCAGGCCGACCTGGATGACCCCCATCCTTGAATATCTCACTGAGGGGAAGCTACATGAAGGGCGTAATGATGCGCGGCGAGTACTATATCAAGCTCCTAAGTATACGATAGTAGACGGGGTGCTGTATCGGCGTGGGTACTCCCTACCTCTCCTATGATGTGTTCTTCTAGGTGAAGCAAAGGCCATTCTGCAGGAGGTGCATGAGGGTTTTTGCGGAGATCACACTGGAGGGCAAAGCTTGGCCCTAAAGGTCTTAAGGCAAGGATATTACTGGCCCACTCTATCCAAGGACTCGATCTCGTATGTCAAGAAGTGCGACAAGTGCCAGCGGTTCGCCACAGTTGCCCGAGCTCCCCCAGTCGAGCTAAAGATGATCTCTTCCCCATGGCCGTTTGCAGTTTGGGGGATCGACTTGGTTGGCGCCCTCCCTACTGGAAAAGGCAGGGTCCGCTACGCCGTGGTGGCCATTGACTACTTTACGAAGTGGGCTGAGGCAGAACCTTTGGCAACGATAACTTCCAAAAAAGTCCTCGACTTCATGGTTAAGAGCATTATCTGCCGATTCGGGCTACCCAAGAAAATCGTTTCCGACAATGGGACTCAGTTCGACAGCGACCTATTCACCGAATTTTACGAAAGGTACAGAATTGTGAAAAGTTTCTCCTCCGTGGCCTATCCTCAGGCGAATGGCCAGGTCGAAGCTGTCAACAAGACGTTAAAGGCGAGCCTTAAGAAGAGACTAGACGAAGCCAAGGGGGTCTGGCCAGAACAGCTCCCCCAAGTTCTATGGGCATACCGGACCTCGCATCGGACTCCTACAGGTCATACTCCTTTCTCCCTGACCTTTGGGAGTGAGGCAGTCCTCCCTGTGGAGATTAAGGTACTTTCGCATAGAGTCTAGGCATATGACCAGGATCGCAACCACGAGCTACTTAGCACTTCCCTTGACTTGGTTGATGAAAGACGAGAAGATTCGCAACTCCAGCTCGCACATTACCAGCAAAAAATCACTCGTTATTTCAACTCAAAAGTCAAAAAGCGCGCCTTTACCATTGGTGACCTGGTCCTCAGTAGGGTTTTCTTAGCCGATAAGGATCCCAAAGATGGAGTATTGGGACCAAACTGGGAAGGGCCATATCAAATCATCGAGGTCATTAAAGAAGGAACTTACAAATTAGCTCGGCTCGATGGGGGGGCAGTTCCACGAACTTGGAACGCCATCCACTTGAAGAGATATTATCAATGACCCCCCTTGTAAGGCCTAAGGGCCATTTTTTATGTATTAAGCAATGAGAATTAACTTTTTCGTTTATGATTGTACATATTTACAAGTGTAATCTGAAGTAACCACGAAAGACCCTTTCCCAGTTACTTGGGGGGCATATGGTACCTGGATATAACCAGGTCGCCTTAAAGACTTAGAAGTTAATTCGAATCGATTGATCGTTGTTTTTCTTAAAAAATGCGAGATATTGATAAAGGATTAACGCGAACTAAGCTCTACCCTGGATGCAACCAGGTTCTAAAACTTAGAAGTTAATTTAAATCGATTGATCGTTGTTTTTCTTAAAAAGCACAAGATATTGATAAAAATTAACATGAACTAAGTTTTCAAATTAAGTTCCTGGACATAACCAGGTCATAAAACTTAGAAGTTAATTTAAATCGATTGATCGTTGTTTTACTTAAAAAGCACGAGATATTGATAAAAATTAACACGAACTAAGTTTTCAAATTAAGTTCCTGGACATAACCAGGTCATAAAACTTAGAAGTTAATTTAAATCGATTGATCGTTGTTTTCCTTAGAGAGCACGAGATATTGATAAAAATTAACGCGAACTAAGTTTTCAAACTAACCGATGCTTAACTTACGAGCTAAGGTTGAAGGGCACTTACGAGGACGGTTGAAGTAGTGCAACTCGCAGTTTCGGAACCCCGTCGACATAAAGAATTGGTCTTTGAAGTCGTTGGGGTGGTTGGGCAGCTCGATGACCGTAGCCGTGTTGGGGAACCGGGTCAAGTAATAGAACCCGTCACCTCGCCCTCGCTGCTCCGGGCTGGCCTTGAGGCTGAAGAAATACAGAATGTCTGCAGGAGTGGGGACCTCCCACTCCTGTTTCAAGAACAGGTATCTTAACCCTGCCAACAAATGGTAAGAGTTGGGGGGAGCTGGAATGGGGCCAGCCTCATGTAGTTGAGGAAATCGGCGAAGTACTGGTCTAGCGGGAGGAAGGCCCCCGCCTTGAAATGTTCGTTGCTCCAGACCGAGAACGCCTCATCAAGCAGCGTGCAGCTCCGCTTGCCTTCTAAGGGAGGTCGGGCAATCACGGTTCCTCTCCCCAGCTCGATGTTATGGGAGAGGAATATTTTGTTTACCCTCGCCTGGTCAGTGATCTTCAAGACGATCTTCTCTGCCTCGAAGAACGCGTCGAGGGCCACCTCGTGCTCCCGTTCCACTGCTAGCCCGAAGTTGGGAATCGGGGATTCAGCCATCACCTCATTTCCCTTATTTTGTTGGGAGGACGAGCTGCCTACGGACTTCTTCGGAGCATTCTTCTTGGGTCCCATCTGGTCGCCTAGCGAACAAAAAGAAGAAATTTTAGAAAAAGGCGACCTAAAAATGGAGAAGAATCTGAGTGTGTTTCCTTGGCACGAGCTGAGGTAAGCCCAGCCCATGGAGAGTGAGACCACGCGGTTCTATGAACACGCACCTGTGCTCCCAACAGATCCCCGATTACTCGGAATTCGTGTGTCAGGAGGGTCAGGATAGAATTTTCCTTGGAAGGAAAGTTTAAGTAGGCAAGAAAGGCAAAAACGCATGTGAAGCGTGTCCCCTAAGCTACCCGGTTTTGCACCCAAAATACTGGGTATTTTAAACAAGCATACCTAAAATCCTACCCAGAAAATTTCCCCAGAAAACGCACCAATGCTCCTAAATGGTTTTCTACTGCAAACGATACCCTAACCTAAAAGGCTTTCACCCTTCATGCCCACCAAAAAACCAACAAAACCTTGCATGCGGCTACAGTAAATATTTACCTAAGCTATAGTGAAAAATAATTTCAAAACATGCACAGTCAGGAGACTTACAAAGTGTTCTGGTTGAGAAGAGGATGAAGGGGTCGTCTGGGTTGGGGCTTCGCCGGAGTGGTTGATTCCAAAGCTTCAAGGGAACCCTTGCGCCTGAACTTCTTGAAGTGCTAGGAATGGCAGCTGGAAAGAAGAGGGTTTTTCTTTTGAAAATGAAGAGAGAAGAAGAAGAAAATTTCTGAAAAATTTCAAATGAACGGGTGGCCCATGCGTAAGGTGGCCACCCCTTTTATGTACGTGAAAGGCCACATGAGGAGGGTCGTTGGATTGCCCTGATGTGGGATCCAAGGCTCTTCACTCGAAAGACGAAACGACGGCTGAGTATAGGCTAGGCCATTTAATGCGGTTCTCGGAAGACATACCGTCACCAACCATGATGTTCCACGTATTCGGCGCCTGCGTGAGATGTGGAATATGAAGAGTTCATGGGGAAGCCTAAAAGCCCCTACTGTGGCCCTATGCGACGTCGTATACCACGAGCAGGGTCTTGGGGGGCAAATGTACGCCCTGATTTTCCCACGGGCTGTTAGCGAGCTGAGATACGGCCTAATCATGTCTACCACGTGGACATCCCCAAGACCAGAGCTGCCATCGAAAGACCCTACCTCCTTAGCTCGAGGTAACCTAAGGGTTCGCCAAGATTAGACTGAGTCTGGACTCTGAAGGCCACAGGTCGAGGGAATCATCCAGCTCGTGGTACGAGCTGGAGTTGGAGGCTGTGACCTTTTATAAAGTCAACCACGCAAGGTAAACGTGCATATATTAGACATCACGTGTCTGATATATCCTTGACTTCTCGGACACGCAGCATGAACGTGCGCATTCAGACGCCCACGACTGGGTTGGGCCGTGCGGCCCATCATCCCCCTTACCTATTGATTAGACCACACTTCATGTGTCGGGTTTTAGGAATTAATCATGAATGTCACAGAGTTGACATGATAGGTAAGAAGGTCGCGGGATGACCTTCTTACCAACTCCCAGGTGCCCTCTCCTATAAATATGGAGACCCTGGGAGTTGCAAGGGGTTGGATTCGATTGTGTAAGAAATACCTTGTAAAAGAATACCAAGCAAATAGCAATAATATTGACTGGTGGAGTAGAAGGATTTTAACCTTTGAACCACCTACAAACGTAATAGTGTCACCAGCCCATTTTTAAAAGATCATTCATCTATTTCGGTTCAACATAAGCACTAATCCCTTCCTCTTATTTTCTTAATTACCTGTTGGCGAAGAACCGCGTCAACATATACATATAATATAAAATAATTACAAAAATTACCTACAAAATTTTATTTACAAAAATACCTTGCCACGTCATAAAAAATACCAGATTCTAAAAGTAATATACCTGAATTTGAAACTTTCCTGAAATTCCGGTTTTCCCGTTTTTCTGGATTTAAAAAAGTAACATTTTGGTTACTTAAAATGTTAATAAGTTATCAATTAGTTACTTTTTTCACCGTTTTTTATACCGCTTTTTTTAATTTTCTTTTGTTTTTTTTTTCATGGTACGGGGCCCCTCTCTCTCTCCACTATACTCCTTTTTTTATAAATTTCTTACATTCTCTCTTATCTTTAATTTCAAAAAAACATTATGACCACACTGCTAGTCGGTTGGGCTCAAAAGTAGTACCATTGCAACCTACTCATCAAGGTGATCATTTTGATATGTGGGAATCATATGTTTTTTGGCCGTCGCTGAAGAAAATGATCAAAATAAAAAAAGCAACATTTTAGTTTCTTTTTTATATTGTGTTGACCAAAATGTAACTAAATTTTAAACTTCATTAAAATTTAATATACTAAAATTTGTATTCTTATTTTACATTCAAAAGATACTATATTGTATTCTAAACAACTTAAATTTATTTTAAAATATTTCAAGTAACTTTTTTAAAATAGATTCTTTAGGATATTGTTTAGTAATTTTTAAATAGAATATAAAAAATATTATTGTATATATACTAAAAGTAACTTTTAATAATAAGTTATATAGTAATTTATTATATTTTATTGTAACTCATTAGTTTCTAAAAAATGACCAATCGACATCGTAAAAGTATCTTAAGTAATAAGACACCATAATCTAACTTCAAAATGACTAATCAATGTCTTAATAAAAAAGTTTCAAAAAATAAGTATTGGAGGTAACCAAAATGTATATAAAATAATATGCTATAATAATAAAAAAAAAATTCATGAAAAAAGTAACTAATTGGTAACTTATTAACAATTTAAGTAACAAAAAAGTTACTTTTTTAAACCCATAAAAATGGGGAAAATGGGATTTCGGGAAAGTTTCAAATTTAGGTATATTACTTTTGGAATCCGGTATTTTTTGATAACGTGGCAAGGTATTTTTGTAAATAAAATTTTGTAGGTGATTTTTGTAATTAAATTATAAAAAAAAAGTAAGGAATGTAAATTTCTCTATATTTTTAATTTCTTTAGGCATAGAAATTGTTATTTTTCAGTTATTTTAATGATTTTAATTTATTTTTGGTATTTTGTGATTTTTGGGTAAGAAAGAATTTTAAGAGTAAAAATAAATATTTAATAATATAAAAATAAATTAAGTTTGAATTAATATTTCTAATAAGGCTTAGGACTTTGATTAGTGTGTGAAGAGGGCAATAAATGAGTTAATTATGTTAATATGTGAATTTGATGATTACGTGATTAGAAATACATGTTTAGGTAAATTAAATATGCATGTGGGCCCCATTTGGCTATTATGGACATATTTGTAATTTTAGCCCATTGATGGCATAAATGCAATATTTGTGTATATTGTGATTGATACCACGAGGGAGTGGTGATATATTTGTGATGCACGATCTGAGACGGTCCTAGGGAGCAGTTTAGCTAGAAAGTAACAACGAGGTCAAATACCCGACTCGGGAGGAGCCTAGGGGTATTTTGGGAATGTTATATGTGTTTGGAATTTATGGAGTAACGAGTATTAGTTTAGTAATGATTTGTACATGTTGGGATTAAACAAGGATTTATAGGAACACTTGAGGAATTAGCGGGATTTGGCAAATGACGGAATTTCCCTTGGGTCATTTAAGGATTTAAGATAAGCTTAAGGGGTAGTTTGGTCTTTTGGCAGGGGTATTACATAGTTTAGAGTAGGCTTAGTAGTCTTGGGATGTCACTGGAACAAAACAGAAGAAATCTCACTCTCTCTCTCTCTCTTTCTCTCTCTCTCTCTCTCTCTATCTCTGTCTCTCGGTTCTCTCCCTCTTTCATTGTGCTTGAGAATTTGATGAAACCTTAAAGAATTGGGCTGGAAAATTGGTGGATTGGGAAGCTTAAAAACTCAGGGAATCAGTTCAAGAACTTATTTAAGTGTAGAGGTAAGCTCCTTAATTGAATCTTGCTGTTGAATTTTTGCCTGATTATGTTAGAATATTAGTCTTGCATGATAGTGGTTTTAAGTTTAATTGTGGGATTGTTTATGGATTTGCTGTGATATCTAGGGTATATGAATAAGGAATTCAAACTTTGTTCTAGATTTGATTGGAGTTTGGAGTAAGAATTTATGGGTTAGGATCGGAGAAATGTGCAAAGAGAAATGGTGATTTTTTGGGTTTCGAGCTCGAACCGCGGCCCTATTCTTCAGGCGCCGAGGCCCATGTGTGTCGAAGAGGCTAGAAGTCTCTGTCTACCTAGGAGCATCGTGGGCCAAGGGTTGGAGCGTCGCGGCTTGTATCCCTCAATAGTGAGCCTTTTTGCCTCTGACTTGGGGCGCGTCGTAGCCCTTAAGGGGCTGGGTCGCGGCCCAAATTCTAAATATTGGTTGTTTTAAGGCTTTTGGCTCAGGAACCCAAAAGTTAAGGCCCGGGGAGGATTTTACCACCCGGATTGGTAGAATCCAAGGTCTCGGAGACTAGAATTATATCCTGAAATTATTTATTGGATTACAGCTTGATGGATGGTTATTGTGAATGTGTTGTGACTAGGTTTTTAGCGAGGATCGAGTTAGAGGACTGTGCTCAGGATTGCGGTGCTCAAGAAGCTTGGGACACAGGTAAGAAAATTGTTGTACCCATAGAGCAGGGCGTGGCCCTATAGTTTGTATTGCAAGGCATGGCCCTATGTGATTTGAATTGCAGGGCATAGCCCTATCGTTTGTGTTTAGTATATGTTTAAATAATTGGTGATAGTATGTTGTGTAATGAATATTTGTGAATGAACGGCGAAGGTCAGGAACGGCGTTGAGCACGCGGAGTGCAAAGCTAAGTATGGAAAGGAGTCGGGAACGACGTTAAGCACGCAGAGCGTAAGCCATTAGGGCGAGACCCTTCTAGGATGCTGGAGTCATCCTCTCGGTGAAGACCGCAAACCCAGGGCCTGGGATGGCATGGCCTCTATATGTTTAGCCTATTGGCTGTTTTGTTATTTGTTGTTGATAGATATGCTTATGTTATTTGTTTTGTGTTGAGTTTTATTGCTGGGCTTCGGCTCACGGGTGCTCTATGGTGCAGGTAAGGGCAAGGGAAAAGTCGACCAACCATGAGTATGGAGAGCGTGGAGCGATGGGTACATGTTTGGCCTACCTGGCCGCCACTGCCGGGGTTATTTTTGGGAAAATGTTATGTATTGACCTGACCAATAAATGTATTTTGAGTTGTAAATATTTTCTAAATAGTATTTTTGGATCCTAAATGTTTAATTTTTAGTATTTTCAATGAATGACTACATTATTATATTTAATTCCTTTAAACGACCTTCAACACAGTTTAGCTACACTTTTAACCTAAAACCTCGATTAGCGAGCTAATGACACATTTTAAACTCACTTAGTAATGGCTCTAAGGAAGTAGGGCGTTACATAATATATAATTTTTATTTGAAATTTTTTAATTTTGATTTGATCTATTTGGTTTTATAGGAAATTGAGTATTTTTATGAAGAAAATAAAATATAGAAATCTGAATTAGAGTCTCAGATAGAGCTGGAGCTGAAACAAACTGTTTTGGCCATATTTTGGAAATTATTCAAGAAATAGAAGTTGTAGATATTCTTCTAAACATTCTAAAACGTATTGAATCATCCAAATCGGAGTTATATCGAGGGAGATATGACCAAAATACGATTAGTTGTGTGGGAAAATTCAATTTCTTAAGGAATACGAAAATATCATAATCAAACTCCAATTTTGCGACCAACAAGCATATATTTTTACTCCAAATTTGAAAATTTGAGATATCACAATAATATTAAAAGAAAATTAACATCTATTAGTTTTATTTTAAGTTTTAAAATTTAAATTTTATTTTGATTAGTTTTAGTTAGTATGAGACTATTATAAATAGATGTTTGTCTCTATTTGAAAACACTCGCTATTCTCTTTTAGAAAGACATTCTCTTCTACTTTTTTTCTTTTAGCAAATTTAGTTTTTTATTTATTGTTGTGCTTATTGTTAAGGGTGATTTCAAAGCCCGAAATATGATTTCTTGGTTTTAATAATTTTAATTGATCTTTTATTCCCTTGTATTAAATTGCTTCTATTCTTCTATGATTAATGTTATGGATTATGTGATATCTTGTTAGATGGCCAACTAATTAGCATGTTTCATTGTTCTAGTATCATATTAAAATTATTATTCACCTAATAGTTTAGGGTCTAAGTGTATGCGATGATTTGCAATTGATAATATTGTCATATGTATTATTAATTGTGATGAAGTTTAGAACCTAAGTTAAACGAATTATATGCTAAATTGATTTGTTGCTTAGATTAACATATCTCGACTGAAACTAATGTTATTCATAGGTTAAATAGATTACATGCTTTATGGATCTATTGCTTGGTATAAAGATTTAATTATCGAGCGTTTTGCCTTGATTAATTGTAATTGAGAGATTGAGATAATTAATTGCTTCATCGTTATTTGCGAGGTTAATAGTTTAATCGATAATATAGATCAATGTTATGATTAAAATACTTGAATGAATATTTAGTGGTAGAGAATGACCTCTTAACTATTTTAACAATTAAATTTATTTTTAATTATTTTTATTTTTGCTTTTAAAAACCCGTCTTTATTAACTTTTTATTTTTTGAATAATAATTCTTGTGTATTTGACTCTTATTTTCTGCCATACTGAAATAGCTAGTATAAAAAATTAATAAAATCAAATAATTACATTTGATAAGCACACAACTCGTCACTTTTGTCACTTTGCTAAGTGACATCTTTATAGCTGTCAAGTTACTGACTTTAACAGGAAAAGGTTAAGTGATTAAACCAGTAAATAACAAGCTAAAACCGTGGGTAATAACCACTAATAGGTTCTAATACCTTCCTATGCGAAACTGAAAGGAACTCGTGTGGACGAGCTCAAAACTGGATGTAGGTTTTTCTTTGGAACTGAACTAGTTTAACCTTTTGTCTCAAGTGTGTTTGTGTGTGTGTTCGAGCAAGCTTTGTGTTGATTTTACTACAGCTTTTCATGATTGATCTAATTAGGAATACTATACCACAATTTGAGACAATTTTATTCGATATAAAATGTGGATGCTATGTTTTCACTTCCTCAAACTCTGCAATCTCAGTCTCTAAGCAGTTCTTGATTGATATATAAATACATAGATATATTTATATAACTGATGTTTAGTAGAATTATTTGGAGGCTCAAATCCCCTTCCACAAATATAAACAAAAAAGGGACTGATTTCCAAAAAACTAAACATTTTGATCTATTGGGAACAAATTTAATCCTTCAAACGGGCCTCTGAATTGAAAAGAAGGAAAAAAAATGCTAAAAAAGATAAATGTTTGAGTACCCAAATGCCCAACTCACTCATTGTGGGTGTACAGTAGTTGCTAGTCAGTATAACCACAAAAACGTATAGCCACTAATCTGTATTGATTAAACTTTTGTAAACAGAGAAAACTGTAATATACAAAATCAACAAACTAACAAAGCAGCTTTTGGTACACCCCAAAAAAAAATGAAGGAATTAGTGTCATTTTGTCACAAACTATGTTCAATCAACATGATCATGTTTTTACAATCTTTGGCCTCCACGCTTGCACATTAAACAACCTCTTTCTCCAAATAAGGGATCCACCACATGCTTTTTCAACATCTCTCTTTTGGATTTTCTTGTTTCATCATCCAAAGGCAAACTTTTGAGAGGAGTTTGGGGGCTTCCCATATTTGTAGCCTCCATAATTCTGTTTAAAATCTCCAATACTTCACTCATTTTAGGACGTGATTTAGGCTGCCGAACCAGGCAACGGTTGGCTACAGATGCTAGCCTTTTGGCAGCCTTGAGTGAGTACTTCCCTTCAAGCCTTGGGTCCAAAATCAGCTCAAATTTTTTCAAGTCAGAGAGGTGTGGCCTGATCCATTCTAAGAGCTTTTGCTCACTTCTGGGCTTGTTTCGATCCAACGGCCGCCTCCCTGTAATGAGTTCATATAGGAAAACTCCATAACTCCATACGTCACTCTTTGAGGTGAGACGCCCGGTTTGAATGTATTCAGGAGCTGCATAGCCAATGGTTCCAACAACCTACATCAACATAAGAAGATTATCTCAGCATTTTAAAAAGAATTACGAATTAACTAAGAACATAGCTAGAAAACATATGAAAAAAGATAATGTAAACATACTGCAGTAGACACATGACTTAATCCATCTGAAGGCCCCAGCCTGGCCAATCCAAAATCCGACAACTTTGCATTCCATTCTTGATCTAGAAGTATGTTTGACGACTTGAAATCTCTAAAGATGATCTGTTACAATGACAATATTTCAGATCATAAGTATTAGAGTCATGACACTGAAGACTACCAAAAAATATCAATCAGCCTCAGCTACACTCATCATAAATCTACATCTCTATCTCTAGTACCGTATGACTGCTTAGAATCCACTTTACTCTGAAATTGTTTTTTTTTTTTAAAATGAAATTGTGTGATTCCAAAAATATTCTGGAGTACAATTTCTGGAATAGAGAAAGCATAGCACTGAATCAATGCTCTGCATATTTTAACATCCTGTTAAAGGTTTAAAAAGCTTTATAGTGCTCCTCCAATTTATGTTTAAGAAGTGATATTATTGCATATCATTATCTATTTCTCCAACCAAGCCATCACAGTAAGATTAAAAAGTACCTGAAATTCCATTCCTTCATGAAGGTAAGCTAAGCCGCGGGCAGCATCCTGAGCTATTTTCATTCTTGTGGCCCAGGGAAGTGGCACCTGAATCCGGCTTGACAAATGGTCTTGAACACTTCTGTTGGGCATATACTCGTAAATCAGCAATCTCTGAATCCCTCTTTCATCATCCTCAGCACAGTATCCCAACAATTTGACAAGATTTTGATGTTCCACAATCCCTAAAACATTAACTTCTGTTACCCATTCTTTGTGACCCTGCAAGACAAGAGAACAACAAAACCAATATAAATATGTCGAAACCAGAAAGTGATGATAATAAAATCATTTCAGAAGCATCATTACATAATGTGTGTGCTGTCTCTTCTGATTATTGAATTATGGAATAACAGTTAACATATTTATGGTTAAATGAAGCATGAGAAGAAAACTTGCCTGCAATCCCCTTTTACTAAGTTGCTTAACGGCAACTTCAATTTTTTTGCTTGAATCATCTGTGATCCTTATCATGCCCTTATACACGCCACCAAATCCACCCTCTCCAATCATGAGAGAGCGGCTGAAATTCTTAGTTGCCGTTTTCAACTCCGCGAATGTGAATTCTTTGAGATTACTTTGTTTCTGAGACAAAACTGCAAATGACTTAGCAGAAGATTGTGTGCTAAACTCTGAAACATTCTGAGAATGAAATTCAGAACCGGATCTTCTCATGTCAGGATCCGTTGACAAGGAAGTAGAAAGAGAGCCAACAGAAATGGATTTTGAACTCTTTGGCTCCTCTTTTTTATTCTTGTTATAGAAATAAAAACACTTCATCGCCCCCTCAAACCGCTGTGCAAATCCTCCAAGAAGAGCCTTTAGCTAATCAACAGTAAGACTAAGCTGAAAATGAAGCCCAAGAATTAAAACATTTGACCAAACTTAAGATGTTCATAAAACTCAAAGTCAAACTTACACAAAGTTCTCCTTTTTAAGTTACTTAACAGAAAACAGTTATATGACCAAGCTCAGAAGAAACTAGCATACACTTTCTTAGAAATTACAACAACCTAATACTCAAAATGGACCTTTGACCAGTTCCAATTCCTATCTGCTATACTATATACAATCAAAAAGTCTTCTTCTCCAGGTACCCATATCCAAAATATGGTCAATTTTGCAGAACTGCATCACTTTCTCCCACCAAAAGAAATTTCCTAAATAGCAAGTCAAATAGTATAAAATTGAAGGTTCAATTGATCAAATATCATCATGATTTTCAAAATCCAAATTTCAAATTTGATCTCATTATTACATCAAAAATCAATCTTTACAAACTGTTCCACTCTTTAGAAAGAGAGAGAGAGAGAAATGATGCAGAAAGAAGAAGGAAAGACTAACCTGTCATACGTGTGTAGTAGATGGAGTTGGCTAAACTTTCAAAACCTTAATTTTGGGAGTCCTAAATAAAAACACAGAATTCCACAAAGGTGAATTCAGAGCATCCGAGGGTATCAACGAGCTCTCCATGATCCAAGGGACGAGGTCAATACAAGGCAGCTGGAATTTAGCTCAACAACCAATAAATCCATGTACATAACACAGAGAAATAGAATATATTAAATAGAAAAAAATGGAGGATACGTGATAATGTGAATGGGGTTATATTAAAGAGCCAAAAAGAAAAAAAATGGAGGGTACGTGATAATGTGAAAAGGGTTTTAGTGAAAAACGAATTTAATGAGTTAAGACTGAAGAAAGTTGGTAGCTTTGTCCAAAAGAAAAGCTCATGGACATGAATGAAGTTTTGATATCATAAAAAAATACCAAGTCACCATCTCTCTACTCATCTCTCCGTATTGTATTGTGAACTTATTTTATTCATTCCTTTTTCATTTTTATTAAAAATTCTTTAAAATGGTAGTTGGCAGTTGGAAACTACTCGCTATATTGTCTGACTCTCTACTTGCTTTTCCTTCAATGAGTTTCTTCTTCGCGTCCATAGTTTGTAAAAAATAAAAGAGTTAAAATTTATATATATATATATTTCTCAAAAGAAAAAGAGAAAGAAAAAGAAACAAAGTCATAATTGTTCAAAACTTGTCATTTTGGCCTTTTTACAAATGAATCGTTGAACATATTGGTGGTTGATAAAGACCCTATCTCGCTTTTTTTTTTTCCCTCCGCTCATGTGATGAATGTTTAAAATTATTTTAGTATATGTACTTTTAAAAATGATTTACAGGGACTTGAGTATCTTAAAAATAATAAGGTCATGTTCCGTAAACCATTATATTGTGTATACTGTCGACTGTATTTTTTTTTGCTATCAACAACCTTAACGAGAGAGATTAAAGAAATAAACTATAAGAACACAATGATTTTTACGTGGTTCGGGTTATAAAAGAACCCTACTCCACGAGTCTCTGGTATTAAGAGGATAGTAAGCTTGTGATGTCAAGCTCTAATGGTGTATTCTCAGGCAGTGCATAGATTGCTCTGAGTACAAGATGTTTTCTCTCTAAAAAACCAAACCCTTTACAATGAGACTCTCTACCCTATTTATAGAGGTTGTGGTCATTAATGTTAATCATAAGTAATTAATACACATTCTTCCCATAATTGGGGGATTAATACACTTCAATGCATTGGACTGCATTGAATAGAGACCACGACCCAAGCGAGATTTGCGGGGCTCACTGCAACCACTTTACGGGAGCATGCCCCTGGGACTATCAGGGCATGTTGTACGTACTTCCATGTCAAGCGGCGTAGTGGGAGTGCGAGTTGTTCAGTCGTACCATCGATAACACTGTAGGCAGATCGCCCAAAAAAGGTTGTCAGGTCTTACTCAGAAGCAGCTAATTTGCATTGGCTGACACCTGGCCTATCCTTAAGATTCTGAGGACTAGGCCCTCGGCCCGGAATATAACTGAGGGAAAGGAAAGACGTGGACTACCAAGCATCCCCGAGATGTAACCTTATGAAGACATTCATAGCTCTCGGGACATGGCCAAGGAGAGATATCGGCGCCCTCTCAATATCCAAGGAGGATGACCTCCAACTGTGGGACTGACCTCCCATGGACATATTATTTGGGCGTTGCCTCATAAAAAAAGAGACACGTGTCCTACTCGTGTGAAAACATAGACATCATATATAAAATGGCCAATAAGTCTTGATCTCAATGAAACTAATAAAGCCCTAACTAGACTAAAAGGTAATTAAAGCTGGTAGCACTTTATTAACCTTATTAAAGAATTTTATTGTCAATAAAATATTGTACCAAATCTTTCACATGTCAACACGTATGTTTCTTTCGTGCTTCAAACACAGATTTATTAGTATGTCCACAAGTATCTTAATAGTGTGTTTTTGACTGTTCTGAATTCTCAAATGAGGCTCTTGATATTTTTTTTTTTTTTTCAATTTCAATACGTAGAACCACACCAATGCGTCACCTGTTCTCCATTAAATAACACTTGTTACTTCATAGAACAAGTCATTAAACCTGAGAAATCGCTTACTTATAATGTTCATTATAGTCCTAGTGATTTTTGTAACATTCCAAAATTAAAGTCAATGTCAAATTTATGTATGAGTTTTTAATGATTATGTTACTATAGATGGTCATTGACCTGCTATCAAAAGTTTTAACATGTTAAATTATATTTCTAATTGTAGTTTTGGAATTAAAATTTTATTTACAAATATAAAAATTGAAATAAATACTATATATATATATATATATATTCAATTTCAATAAATATACATAAGCACGTGATCTCCTTTACATGTATTAGTACAGGCAAAATAAGAGTAATGGATCTTATATATATTATCATCTTTTCAAACAAAATAGAAAAAATTTCATTTTTATTATTATTTAGTATACGTATACAACGTACGCAAGACTAAAATAGAATTAGCTCTTATATAATCAATAATTAAGATATAATGAAAATAATATCATTTTGATAGATTACATGCATTATATCATCACTCTTCTTGTGAAAAGAAAAAAGAAAGAAATGTAATAGAAGCCTTTTTATTTTTATTATGAATTAGAACATATACGCAAGAGATATGAAAAAAAAAAAATAGAAGAGTGATGAATATAATGCATGTAATCTATCAAAATGATATTATTTTCATTATATCTTAAGTATTGATTATTGTGTGGACTAGGAGAGGGATGGATTAACTATCGACATAGAAACTTGAAGGTCCTAATGCCCTTTGTTTGTATTGTTTGTACTACCTAATCATCACTCCATTGATCTCCAATGTTCCCAATAATTGGTATTAATTCAAATATTTCAGCCAATTTAATTTAATTTTTATAAAATTATACTCATCAAATCGTGGAGAAAGGTTTTATTTCAATCTCAGAAGTTAAAAATTTTTGTAGTTATAGGTGGCTGCAATCTTATAAATTGATAGATTGAAACTCTAGATTTATTAAAAAAAAAAAAACTAGAAAACATAACCGCGCATCGCACAGTCTTTTGTTACTGATTAAAAAATATTTGTTTTTAAATAATTTTTTGGCAAATTATGTAATAGGGAGTCTTTTTCACCTTACTCATACAACATGTATTTTATATGGACATGTGGAGATATCTTAACCCTAACTTTTTTTCACGATAGTGTTCATTGTATAGCAACCTTCTTGCATGTTTCTGAGAAATTTTGAACAATTAATGTGTCAAAAACAAAATTCAAACAATTTGTTATACGTGTGCTTTTATTATTAATAATATTATTGATATTATTATTATACATTTTGCATGGTTTTTTTATAAAAAGTCTAAATTATGTATAAATATATTTATGTTTTGTGTAAGATTATTTTGACTGACTACCTGTTTGGAATCTTTATTTTTAAAAAGTTATAAAAAGTAAATTATATGTTTAATTTATGTTTTGTGTAAGGGTTCACACAATATTGAACCTTGTATTTTAGCTGATTACCCGTTTGGAATCTTTATTTTAAAAAATTAACTGTTGGACCTCATATTTTTCAAAATGTTAAAAATAAGAATATATAAATTATTTATTATTATTATTATTATTATATGTAGATATTTTTCATTGACATGTATTATAATTGTTATTTTAGAAACAAAAATAAAATAAAATATAATTAACTACTAGTGCTATTATTATTATTATATTTTTTATAGATATTTTGAAAATAAAATAAAATAGAGTTAATTATTATTATTATTATTATATTTTTAAAAAGTAGAATAAAACTATTTTCTTTTTAAAAAAAGTTGAATAAAAAAAATAAGAAAATAGAGAGAGTGATTTAAAGTAATTGTAAAGTGTCGCATCATCTCCTTGAGGCTCTCCTCTATATGGATATGTAGATTGTAATTTTAGAAAAAAATAAATAAAATAGAGTAAATTACTATTATTATTATATATTTTTTTAAAAATAGAATCAAAATATATAGATATTTAGAAAATAAAATAAAATAGAGTTAATAGTAATTAATTTAATATTATATAGATAGATATTTAGACTCTAAAATAAAATAAAGTTAATTATTATTATATTTTAAAAAAAGTAGAATAAAAATATATTATTTAGAAAAATTTGAATAAAAAATTAGAAAAAAAAAAAAAATAGATAGTGATTTAAAGAAATTTTAGAGTATCACATCCTCTCGCATTTATATAATTATATAGATATAAATATAGAGGTTAATAAATAAATATATATTATTAATAATAATATAAGTATTAGAAAATTAGTTATTAACAAATATCTTATTTTAAATTAAAAAAGAAGTAGAATAAAAAAATATAAAAAAATGAGAAAATATAGAATGCATTGGAGAAATTTTAGAGTGCCACATCATATAAACTAAATATCATTATATAAAACTTTATAGTTATACTTTTAAAAAAACACATAAAGAAAAATAGATACTATAGTTAAATAATATAGATATTTATATATAAATAGAAAAATCAAAATATATAGTATTACATAGATGTTATCTTTGTTGTCGCTTAGTTAAATAATATAGATATTGTCGTCCGTATTTTCTCCTCTGACATGTGGCAACTCACAATGACTGGTTCGGACGTTCATAGACGTCTTCGGAGTATGTTACCTCCCGAGGGCTCTATTTGGGGCAAAGATCCTTTTAGGTGAGGTCACCCATCTTCGCTAGTGGGTAGGCCGCGAATACCTTAAAGGTAGATTATTCTCCGAGGCTTGCCCTCGGAGCTTGGGGTTCCCCAACTCAGACAATTAAGGCGAGGGGGCTCTCCTCCCCCAGTCGTCTCCCAGGTCCGAGGTTTTGGTTCTCAGACCTAAGATATGACGCCAGGTGTTAGCCAGTGCGGGTTTGCTGCGCCAGAGGATCGTATGACAACTTTTTTTGGGTGATCCGTCAACAATGTTGTCGAGTGTACGACTCGACAATTCACACTCTCACTACGTCGTCTGACATGGAGGTACCTACAGCACACCCTGACAGTACCTGTGGCATGTTCCCCATAAAGTAGGTACCTTTTTGCGGTGGGCCCCGCAGATCTCGCTTGGTTCGTGATCTCTATTTAATGCAGCCCAATGCATTGAATTGGTATTAATCCCTTAATAATGGGAAGAATGTGTTTTAATTACTGATGATTAGTATTAATGACCCAAACTTCTATAAATAAGGCCGGTTACTCCTTCGCTTTGCTTCAGAGTGTATTCAAGCAAGAAGCCAATCTGATACTCCGAGAAGTACACGAGGGTTTTTGCGGAGATCACGCTGGGGGGCAGAGCCTTTCCAAATTAATCTTAAGGCAATGATACTTTTGGTCCACCATGAATGGAGATGCGATGGATTATGTCAAGAAGTGCGACAAATGTTAGAGATTCACCAACGTTCCCTAAGCGTCTCAAAGTGAACTTACACAGATGACTAGCCTATGGCCTTTTCCTGTCTGGGGCCTCGACCTTATCGGATCCTTGCCCACAGGGAAGGGAGGAGTGAAACATGCCATAATGGTCGTCAACTACTCCCCGAAGTGGGTCGAGGCCAAACCACTCACTACGATCACTTCATAAAAGGCCTTGGACTTTGTCATAAAGAAGATCGTTTTCCGGTACGGGCTCCCGTGGAAGATAGTCTCCGACAATGGATTGCAGTTCAACATTGAAGTTTTCACGGACTTCTATCAATGGCATGGAGTCATCAAGAGCTTCTCCTCCGTGGCCCATCTGCAAGCCAATGGCCAAGTGGAAGCAGTTAATAAGACACTCAAGTCCACTTTGAAGAAAAGGTTGGAGCAGGCAAAATGAGGTTGGCCCAAGGAGCTGCCTAAGGCATTGTGGAGCTACCGCACAACTGCCAAGACCTACAACGACCATTCTCCCTTCTCTAAAGCCTACCGATATGAGGCTATGCTCCCAATAGAAGCAGCAATCTCCACACACCGACATGATACGTACGACCCAACCATGAACCATGCTTTACTTTGGGAATCACTTGACCTCGTGGAGGAACTATGCGAAGCTTCTCAACTTCGAGTAGCGTCCTACCAACAGAAGGTAGCCAGATATTTTAACTCCATAGTGAAAGATAGAAAATTTGGGGTCGAGGATCTGGTCTTGCAAAGAGTCTTCTTAGCCACCCGAGACCCCGGTGCAAGAGTGCTAGGACCTAACTGGGAGGATCCATACCAAGTCGAGAGTGTTGTGTGTCCGGGAACATACAAGTTAGCTCAACTAAGTGGGGAGCTGATTCCTCACACCTAGAATGTCGAGCATCTTCGCCGTTACTACCAGTAATATGAGTAGTAAACATTCTTTATTTCTGTAATACCTCTTGTAGCCTTTAGGCATGTTTAATGGAAACTGTGTATGAAAAACACGGTAAGAAATTTATTGTCTGATTATATTTATTAGTTTCCTTTATTCTATTAATGCTATGTAAGAGCACCCGCTCGCCTGGTCAAGTGATCGCAGACTAGTCTCCGATCACTTGGGGGGCATGGAGTTAGGGAAACATTACGCCTCACAGGGAACGACCTAGGAAACTAAGCTTGTCAAGAAGAGTAAGCCTAGCTTCGCCATCCCGAGAATAGAAAATCGTAGGAAACTAGACAAGTCTAGCCTAGAAGACAGCTTGTTCCAGGCAGAATAGAGCTTAGCACCTAGGAGCTAGATATCCCAAGTAGCACGAGAATATACTTTTATCACCTCTCATGGACACAGAGCCTGAGGAGCTCTGACCAAGACTCTTGATCTCGAGATACAAACAGAAGGTCGAGTACTCAACACATGGCCTCGGAAAATCCGTGACATGAGGAGCTTGGCTAGTCAATGAGCGAAGCGCCCCTAGTGTCACTATATCCCATAGATAAAAAGCCCAGTGTTGTATCCTAATTTTAGCACGAGTTCATTTACTCAGCTCGGGTACAGATGGAAGATAAATACACAGAAACATAACCAAGTAGAATATCTGCTTATTATCCATGTGGACAGCTCGGGATTCATAAATACCAGACATGGTGTTAGGCGTCCTGAGTTTACCATGAACTAAGAACACAATGGCTATTAAGCACGAGCTCGGAATCAGATAACTGTCGAAGCACGAGTTTGGAGGAGATATCAAGCTCGTGATGATTCAATTATAATGCATATTTTGGGATCCCCATAGACTCAGGATATGTTTATACGTTTATTTATGACCAGATTGTCATATTTATTATCCGAGATAGCAGGAACATATTTATTATGTTATCAAATCATATTCCCATATAAATGGGAATTATTTGTATTAAATATAGACATTATGTAAATGAGTGATTGACTCACGTGGTTACCCTAACCTGTCCATGGAATTCCCCTATAAATACTGGGAATGTTGGACAGGAAAGGGGGAATTATTTTGTATTATCGAAACTCTGCCAAAATAGTGAGAGAAACAATAATAATAGTGACTCGTGGACTAGGTGGATTTCAACCACTGAACCACGTAAGAGTTCTGTGTTCTTGAGTGAATTCTTGATATTTTCATTACGATTTACCATTAAGCACTAATCAGCCCTTATTATTTCTTAATACAATGTTGGCAAAAAAATGCGTCAACATTTTGGTGCTTTCATTGAGAGAAAATTAGTGATTCACAAAATTTCAGTTGATTTCCATCATGGTGCTCACTCGTTCAATGAACGATAATGAGACAGAACAGTCTGGTGGACAGGAGGCCCATCATACGGCTGTTCCAGACGAACGTGGCCCTGAGATTCAGCAATGCCCTAGAAAACAACCGGCAGATCAAGGCAACACTGGGAGTGCGGCGTCATTACCACCAAACCCAAACCCAGACTACCTAACTACCATTGAGATGGAGAACATGCAATTGAGGAGCCATCTCGCTAGGGAAAACAAGCAGATTGAGGAGGTTTTGGCTCGGTTACCCCCTCTTTCAACCGACGTTAATGTCAGATAGAGGCAAAGTGGGTCTCATAAGTCCAACAGGAATAATCGACCCAGACCGAGTCTATCTGTAACGCCCTACTTCCTTAGAGCCGTTACTAAGTGAGTTTAAAATGTGCATTTAACTCGCTAGTCGAGGTTTTGGATCAAACAGTGTAACTAAGCCATAAACAGAGGAAAAACTTTAGAAATAAACTCATTTCATTGAAAATCATAAAAGTTTAACACTTGGGATCCCAAAATACAGTTTAGAAATATTTACAACATATAAACTGAACCAAGTTGACTAAACGACAAAATCTAGGGTTGTTTACAAACATCTCCCAAAATCCACTGGCTGTGGCAGCTAGGCTGGCCGAACATGTACACGCCGCTTCATGCCTGCTACACTCGTGGTTGGTTGGCTTTCTCCTTACCCATACCTGCACCACAGAGCATCTATGAGCCGAAGCTCAGCAAGAAAACCCACAAGTAGATAACATATGCAAAATATACACTAAGCATATAAACAAGCCATCAATAGGCTAAACACATACGGCCTAGCCGTCCCAGGCACTTTACCAGGCCCTGGGTTTGCGGTCTGCACCGTGAGGATATCCCAGGTATCCTTTTAGGGACCCGCCCTGGCAACTCGCACTCCACATGCTCAACGCTGCTCCCGGCCCCTTGCCGTACTTGGCCTTGCACTCAACGTGCCTAACGCCGTTCCCAGCCCCCTTGCCGATCTCGGCCTACACCGTTCCCGGCTCTTGCCGATCATTCACATATTAGCACTCATAGCATAATAAACAAGTGCAAAATACTAACAGATACAGTCTAAGGGTCACACCCTGCAATTCAAACATATTGGGCTCCGCCCTGCATACCAGCTTTATTCAAGCACATTAGGCTCATCCCTGCATACAAGCTCTATGGGAACAAAGGTTTTCTTACCTGAGTCCCGAGCTCTCCGAGCACCGATGTCCCGAGCACAATCCTCTAGCTCGAGCCTCTCCGAAACCCTAGTCACAACACAACAACCATATCCATCCATCAGGTTCTAATCCATTAAATAACTTCGAGCCATAACTCTAACCTCCGGGACCTTGAATTCTATCAATCCGGGTGATAAAATCCATCCCGAGCCTTAACCATTGAGTTCCCAAGCCTAAACACCCTTAAAAACACAAGCTGGAACTAAGGGCCGCGGCTCTACCCTCAAGCGCCACAGCTAGCCTCAAAACAGAGGCTAGCATCTCACTGACACCCACACGGGCCGCGGCGCGCATGAATCCTCTCGGCCTCCCATGGCCGCGGCGCACCCCTCCTAGGGCCGCGGCTCTCACCTCCAAACCCAGAATTTTCCATCTTCTTCCCTACCTTTTCCTCAAGCTAACTCATTCAAAGCCTACTTAACAAACCCAGATAATTAATACATGCATACCAGCTCAATATCAACATTAAAACCCCATCAAAATCTGCTCCAAAACCTAACTAGAATACCCAAACACAGATTAAGCTTAACTAATATGCATACTCTAACATACTCCCAATAATTAGAGCTTACCTTGCTGAACTCATTCCCAAAATTTGATCCTCAATCCTCAAGCTTTAAGCTCCTAAGTTTCCTCAGCCAATTCCTTGCTTAAGCTAGTTTCCACCAAAATTTCCTTGAGTTTTGTCTTAGGGAGTGAAAGAGAAAAAGAGATAAGGATTATCTTCAGCTAGGAGGAGGTAAGTCAGTTCCTAAGTCTTCTAAACAATTCCTTCCTTTGTTTTATTTAACTTAGTCTATGTGGTTACCTCAAGGCTCGGGGTACCAAAACGTCCCCGAGGGCAAAATGGTAAATTTCCCCAATATTCCTGTCTAGGCATTCTATCTTCAAATATATCTCCAAATATTTATTTTCATGTCCCAATAACCCCATAACACCTAGTACCCAAATTACCCCTCGACTCGCCCCGAGTCCGAATCTCAACCCCGTTGTGACTCTCTGGCTAACCGCTCCCCAGGACTGTCTCGGATCGTGCTGCACAGACATATCACATATATATAACTGTTAACCGAGATTTTCGGCAACTATATTAATATCTGTTATCTATATGATAATTATAATGAAAGCAGAAGATTAACACGGGGCTTTTACGTGGTTGGGGCGTTAACTAGCCTTAGTCCACGAGTCTATATTATTAGAGCTTGAAGAACCTTTTATAATGGAGTTTCCCTATATATTTTGACAGAGTTCCTATATTTCTTGGTGAAGAGAGACCCCCTTCACAGTGTTCTATAGCTTATATTTATAGGCTTATGGGAACACCGGGTCTGGGCCGGGTACGTCCCGGGCCCATCGGAGACAGGGATATTCCTGGCCTTTCTAGTGGAGGCCCAATACAAAAAGTACAAAATACATGAATTCCAAACCAGCTAAGGCCCAACAGGTTGACCTTAGAGCTACATTTCGCCCGACAAAATGGTGCTTTTGGTCTGGACACTTCGAGTTACGAGGCAGATTCAGGAGACAAGATTAGTCAGAGTACTTGACAGCGCAGACCTGAAACAACGGCGTGCAATCCCGAGGCGGCCTTTTCTGTAGGTGAAAAGTGGGGACAACGCCCACGCGGAGTGAGGCGGCTTCAGGGTCCTAGACGCTTGACCCCTTCAACCGGGGGTGAGGTGATCTAGGTCCGTTTACCTTCGTCCCGCTTCGTTTACCACAGGCCCGGAACGTATCATGGTCCGGGACCTGGACGCGTAGGCCGCGGGGGGGTCCGAACGCTCTGTACATCGCTTAGACTATCGTCCCAGAGGACGGACCCCAGAGGGACATGCCGGGCCCCTCTAATGGGCCCAGACATGCATCCCTGGTCCATACCCCTCCCCTTGGACACTCTCCATACCAAGAGGCCTTGGGCCGGTTCCGCATGCTTACATGGCCCCTGACAATGGGCCTGGACGAAGGCCCCGAGCCCATGCAGGAAATGGGGATAACATTTACCCCCCAAGCCTTCGCCTAGGTCTGCCAGGAGGAGGGTTACATCGTCCCCAGGACGCTCGCGTGGCAGCCTCCCCAGTTCCTGCCCGAGATCATGGGTCCGTGACAGCGGGCCGTGGCACTGGTTGGATGCTTGGCCCGGATCATTTACCACGATCCGGGGCCGGGGACGTTTACCTTTGTCCTGCTTTATGGCAAGGATACACGTGTCACCAGGTGATTGCTGCACGGGTCTTGAAAGGTCGCCTAGCCCTCCCAAGGGTCGCTAGGCCTAGGCTAAGGTGTCAGCGCACGTCTTGAAGCGTCCCATCCGCACGGGGGGCCATCATTAATATCCCTGGGACAGGGTGGACCGTAGGATGGGGCGACCTTTGGCATCCGTCACTCCTGGGCCGTCAGATCTGAGACGGTGAGGATCCAACCTGAAAGGACTCATAAATGTCCCTGCGCGATTCCTGACCGTCCGATGAAGAGACACCTGTCCGTTGGATCGTGGGCCAAGACTTAGGGCCATTATAAATACCCCACGAAAACCACATTTGGCACTTTCACCTCTTCAAACCAGCTTAAGAACCGATAAACACTACTCGAGCCTTGCATGTCCGCCATCGCCGACAACATACATTGCCATCTGCTAACTCTGCGCCGCCGCCTATTCCCCAGAACCCCAACTTCCACTCTTCTACCTAAAGACGCATCTCGGGTTTGTCCTGTCGACGAACTACTACACCAGCTGCACCACTTCAAGAACGAGGTTCTGCCGTCCTTACAGTCGGACAACCATCATCTTCTACGGCCGACACCTCACAGTAAGTTCTCGTGACTCTCTTGACAACTTTGTGAACTTATGATGTTCTTTTGATGCGTGCGTTTAGGCTCTATGCTTAGAAATTTTTAGGAGGGCCGCTTGGTTCGGGTTGCTCTGTATCCGGATGCTTCCCGGACAGAGGGCGGGCCTTAGTAGTCTCCTCTCCCGATCAGGGTCTTGGGGTTCTCCGGAGTCCCGGACCTGATTCGACGGGACTCCAAGCAGTCCTTAGGAGACTCCCCGTACCTTGACCAAATTTCTTGGGTTTAGGTACTGACCGCTTGGTTTTCTTTCTTTGTTCCCAGATCGTCAGCTATGGCAACGGGCGTTACGCTCCATTCTGAAGAAGAGGTCAATAGGGCCCCTGTCGTCGTTCCCGGATCCCAGACGCCTAAGGGCAACAGGTGGGAAATGGACGTGACTCCCAACTCGTTCCAGAATTACCGGATGATGCTGCTCCTAGAACAGCGTCTGGGCATCGAATCAACTCCGGGCCTCTTTCACAACCGCCTGGCCAGGATCGACGAGCGGGCGCATACGTCCGTGGAAGGATTCGGAGCCTGGAGTCCTGTCCATATTAGCGCGGGAGCTACGCTCCCGCTTCACGACTATTTCGTGCGGTTCTTGACGTACGTGGGAATCGCACTGTTCCAGCTTCTGCCCCAAGCGTACCGTCTACTCGCTGGATGGCAGGTGTTTTGCGCCGCGAAGGAGATCGCGGAGCCCACCCCTATGGAGGTCCTGTACTTCTACAAGCTAGAGCCGCAGGTTTACGTCAAGGACAAGACCCTGGACGGATTTTATAGGCTAAAGTCGCGGAGTAGCTATCCCGCTCCTACCAGCTCCTGGAGGCATCCCCCGGACGTTAGGCATTACTGGTTCATGACGTCCGGGTTCCTGGTGGACAAGAACCCCACACTGTTGCTGGACTTCCAGCGAGTGGGTAAGTAACTTCTTGGACCTCTCTTTTATTCCTCATCTTTTCTACTCGTCTCTTATCATATCTTCCGGGTGGCAGGGCCCTTCGCTCAAACTCCCCTTACCGAGTTCATTCTAGAAATGAGGAGATTTTATTCCAAGTTGAGCGCGGAGGATCTGGACGTAGGGGGCTACGTCATGGACGACAATCTCCGACTGGTTAGGATGCTCGCGGCCACCCAGACCATTGTTATCCCGAACCTTCGGGGCATCCCCTGCGAGAAGAATGTCGACGTCCGGGAGCAGATGGCCCTGGATCACATTGCCACCGTGGTAAGAGCGGCGCGAGCCGACGCGGCCTGTAACAAGAAGGACCAGGCCCCGGCAGAAGCGGCCACCTTAGAAGAGCTGGAGGAGCTCTTCGAAGATGCCCTACCAAACGTCAGGGCTCCCGGGGCTAGCATATCGGGGCGAGGTAACTCCCCTATAATCTTAACTTATGCTCCCCGAGTCAGGGACTTAGCTAGGGATAGGCTAGTACCCCCGGGCCCCGCGCTTGGGGCCGACGGGGAGATGACACCTTCAATTCCCATCCCCGTAGGCTCGGAGGTCCTCATGTTTTCATCCGGGTTCCTCCAGTACGGGGGCTTCCTGAACCCGGACGACATAGGGGATCGGGTCCATTCGTTTGCTTTAGAAGAATTGAGTCATGCCCGGGGCATAGACGAGGGTTCGTCCCGGGTCATTGCTAACTTTTCTTTGTGTCTTTATCTGATTGGTTTATCGTCCTAACTCCTTTTTTTCTGTACTTTTGCAGGGGACTCCGATATGTCAACCCCTGCCAGCAAAATGAGGCGGCTCATCAAGGAAAGGGCGGCAAAAAAGGCGGCCAGGAAGAACAACGAGGCGATGGGCCCGGAGCTCCACCTTGCCAAGGAATTGTCTGGGACGGAGCTCCGCCCCGGTGAAGGTGCCCTGGCCGTGGTCCCCTTCCGGGCTGTGGAGCCTACCGCAAACTCCACCTCCACGCCGCCTCCCGTGATTGACTTGGAAGCGGGCGCGGCTGTCAGTTGGAGCTCCGGGAAGAGGGGCCCGGATGATGGCGCCAAAGAGGGCAACACCGGGAAGAGGCCCCGGACGAGGCGGGCCGGCTCGACTGAAGAGTCACATGGGGAGAGCCGGCTGGCCGCGAAGGAAATCCCTTCATTGCCAGTTCTCCCCCTACGCCCGACTCTTCTCGAGGAGGGGGAGTCAGCCCTGCGGGATGAGCAGTCCCGGCTGATCAACCGGACTTGGGAAAATGGCCGGTGCTGGAGGGATGAGACCTACAAGGCCCTGACGATCCGTCGTCAGGTTGAATTCGCGGAGCGTCCTGCCGAGTTTAGCGATTCTCAGCCGATCGTGGACCGGCTAGCCGCCGAGGCGAGCTTCCGCCCTAAACTCGGCCAAGACACGGCCCCCCTGGCGGCTGATCTGCTGGACCAGGTTGGGAGCACCATGTCCAACCTTCAGCTCAAGAGGTACGCCACGATAGCCAACCCGGACGTACTGTTCATCTCCCAGGCTCTCCGGCACCAGGCCACCGTGGTAACTTTCACTTCTCTTACACTCCTTCCCTTACTTGTTGATGAGGGTTTTATTTTCTAACTTTTCTCTGCTCCAGGTTGACCTGTTGTCCCAACGGAGTGCCGATCTGATGGCCGAGCTTGCCATGAAGATGGAGACGGCCAAGCTGGAGTTAGAGGCGGTCGTGAATCAGAGGGAGGCCGCCAAAGAGGCCCTTGGCCGGGAGATGGCCCGCGTCCAGGCAGAGGTGGCCCGTGTAAAGGCAGAGCGCGAGGAGCTAGGCCGGCCAAGGCCGGGTTGGAAGAGGAGTTGTCCCGAAAGACAAAGGAGGCCGATGAACGGGCGACGCTCTTGGAGACGGCTGCGGCTCAGTCCGCCCTGGATCAGGAGGAGATCCAGGCTTTGAAAGCCTGAGTCTGCGAACTGGGCGATTCTCTGCTTCAGGAGAAGGTGGCGCACGAAACGACCCATCGAGAAAAGGAGGAGGCCGAGGGCCTACTGGATGTCACCTTTGACGAGGCCATCTACATGGCCTGGTGCAAGGATAAGAGTATGAATCTCCTTGTCTTCCCTGATCCTGAGTCAAAGCGGGCCGAGTACAAGGCCAAGGAGAGGGAGGATGCGGACCTCTGGGCGGATGCGCTGTAGGCCCGAACCTCGGCCTTGTTTTATTAGTGTTTTTGGGCTTGTAATCAAATTTAAAACACTGCTACCTTCTTTGGTTTTAATGCAGGCTTCCCTTTGTTATTCCAAGTAGAAATTTCATTCTGTTGCCGCAATTAACTGATTGTGAGGGTTCAGTTCCGGTTCCAACGGCCTGGACTGGACCCAACGACTTAACCCTCCAAGTTTTTAATCCTGGCACCAAGTCCAGGGCCCTTAGGCTTAGTCTAACTTGGAGCTTTGATTCTTCTTTTATCAGTTTTAGGCCATGGCTTTGCCCTAGGGCAAACCGGATGCTTTTATCTCTTGGACATCCAATTGTCCCGGGCAAACTGGATGAGCCTTGGGCTCAGTCCTTCGTTTTACATCCCCGGACACCATTCGTCCGGGGTGGGACCGGCCTTGGTCGACCCTCTTTATTTTATACCCCCGGACATCGCTCATCCGGGGTGGGACCGGCCTCGGGCTCGGTCCTCTTATATTTTATACCCCCGGACATCGCTCGTCCGGGGTGGGACCGGCCTTGGGCTCGGTCCTCTTTATTTTACTTCCCCAGATGTCATTTGTCTGGGGCAGGACCGGCCTTGGGTTCGGTCCTTCTTTACTTTATACCCCGGACATCGTTCGTCCGGAGAGGGACCGGCCTTGGGCTCAGTCCTCTTTCATATCCCCGGACGTCGTTTGTCCGGGGTGGGACCGGCCTTGGGCTCGGTCCTCTTTTATACCCCCGGACGTCGTTCGTCCGGAGTGGGACCGGCCTTGGGCTCGGTCCTCTTGCATACCCCCGGACGTCGTTCGTCCGGGGTGGGACCTGCCTTGGGCTCGGTCCTCCTTTATACCCCCAGACGTCGTTCGTCAGGGGTGGGACCGGCCTTGGGCTCGGCCCTCTTTTATACCCCGGGACGTCGTTCGTCCGGAGTGAGAACGGCCTTGGGCTCGGTCCTATTTTATACCCCCGGACGTCGTTCGTCCGGGGTGGGACCGGCCTCCGGCTCGATTCTCTTTTATACCCCCGGACGTCGTTCGTCCGGAGTGGGACCAGCCTTGGTCGACCCTCTTTATTTTATAGCCCCGGACATCGCTCGTTCGGGGTGGGACCGGCCTTGGGCTCGGTCCTCTTATATTTTATACCCTTGGACATCGTTCGTCCGGAGTGGGACCGGCCTTGGGCTTGGTCCTCATTCATACCCCCGGACGTCGTTCGTCCGGGGTGGGACCGGCCTTGGGCTCGGTCCTCTTTTCTACCCCCGGACGTCGTTCGTCCGGGGTGGGACCGTAGGGTTTGCATCTCTCGGACCTTGGTGGTTCGAGCTGGGACTAGCCTGAGCTTGCGCCCCGCCAGGTGTTTGCCTACACCTGGGATACCCCCCGCAAGTGAGCGGAGATGGGTCTGGGGTCACTTGAGAAAGATTAGCATAGTTTCATAATATTTCTTTATGACGTTTTGCCTACGTCATTTCCATTGTTTGAAAAAGGTTTGCCCTGAGGCGTACATTGTTTACAACGGAAATATGAAACTGGGAAAGGCTCCTTGACTACTGATAGTATTTACGGAGATGCTTCGCATTCCAGGCCCGCGTGACTTCTGAACCATCGAGCCGCTTTAAGCGGTACGTTCCGAGGCACACCTTGTGTTGGATCTCATATGGCCCCTCCTAATTTGGGCCCAGAACCCCCACTCCCAGATCTTGAGTAGCAGGGAAGACTCTTCGCAAGACCAGGTCGCCGGTTCCAAACTTATGGCTCTTGACTTTGGAGTTGAAGTGCCACGCGATCTTGCCTTGGTACATCTTCAGCTGCACCTGCGACTCTTCCTGGATCTCTTCGATGAGATCTAGTGATTCTTGGAGTAAGGCATGGTTCTGGGTGGGATCATACGTGTCGCGTCGGTGGGACGGGACGGTTGTTTTGATCGGGATGACGGCTTCGCATCCATAGACCATAGAGTAGGGGGTGTGTCCGGTGGACGTCCTTTTGGTTTTCCGGTAAGCCCACAGTACACGGGGGAGTTCCTCGGGCCATTTGTTCTTATAGGCCTGGAGCTTTTTCTTCAGTGTCCCCTTTAGGATTTTGTTCACGGCTTCTGCCTGCCTGTTTGCCTGGGGTCTGGCAACCGCGGAGAAGCTCTTTACTATACCGTGCCTTTCGCAAAAATCCGTGAAGTGGGTGCTGTCGAACTGCTTCCCGTTGTCGGACACGATTTTGTAGGGGAGGCCATACCGACATACTATGTTATTGATGACGAAATCTAAGGCTTTTTTGGACGTGATTGTGTTCATAGGCTCCGCCTCAACCCACTTCGTGTAATAGTCGACAGCCACAATGGGGTACTTTACCCCTCCTTTCCCAGTCGGTAGGGATCCGACGAGATCGATCCCCCACACTGCGAAGGGCCAGGGGCTATTCATCAAGGTTATCTCTGTCGGGGGGGCCCATGGGACCTTCGCGTACCTCTGGCACTGCTCGCACTTGTGGACTTAGTTAATGCAGTCTTTCTTCATGGTTGGCCAGAAGTATCCTTGGCGCAGGATCTTCTTGGATAGGCTGGGCCCGGTAGTGTGATCTCCGCAGAAGCCTTTCATGCACTTCATGCATGATGGCGCTCAGTTCCGTCCTGGACACACACATGAGTTAAGGCATGGATAGACCCCGGCGATATAGTTTTCCGTCCATCATGACGTATCGGTGGACTTGGTACTGGAGTTTCCTAGCTGCATCCCGGTCGCTTGGAACTTCTTCGGTAGACAGGTAGCGGATGAGCTGTCCCATCCAGGAAAGGGAGTGGTCGACGGTGTGGACGGCGGGGGCCCTGATGCTTGGAGCGGGGAGATTGTTGATAGGGACCAGTCCGGCCAGCTCGGCCTCGGCGTCGGTGGCCAGCTTTGCTAGTGTATCCACAAAGACATTCTGCTCCCGGGGGATCTGGCGGATGGAATGTGCTGCGAACGCCTGTAGCATTTCCCTTGTTTGAGTCACATATGCTGCCATTCTCTCTCCTTTGGTCTGATATTCCCCTGAGATTTGTCTGACGACTAGCTGGGAATCACTGTAGATTTCTAGGTTCGCTGCCCCTACCTCCCGGGCCAAGCGCAGGCCAGCTAGGATAGCTTCATGCTCCGCCTCGTTGTTCGACGTTTTGAACTAGAAACGGAGGGCATTTTGTAGCTGGTGCCCCTGTGGTGACACCAAGATGATCCCGGCCCCGGCCCCATTCTCGTTTGAGGCTCCGTCCACGAAGATTTTCCACACGGGCGCCGGAGAGATCCCGGAACATTCGACGATGAAATCGGCCAGGGCCTGTCCCTTGATGGACACCCTGGACACGTAAGATATATCGAACTGGCTCAGTTCCATGGCCCACTTCAGGAGTCTTCCCGATGACTCGGGCTTCTGTAACACCTGCCGCAGGGGATGGTTGGTTAAGACCTTTATGGCGTGGGCCTGAAAGTAAGGTCGAAGCTTCCGGGATGCCATCGGCAGGTAGAAAGTTAGTTTTTCGATCAGTGGGTATCGAGATTCAGCATCTAGCAACCGCTTGCTTACATAATACATCGAGAGTTGTGTCCTTTCTTCCTCTCGTACCAACGCGGCGCTGATCGCGTGCTCGGTCACGGCCAGGTATAGATACAGGGGCTCCCCCTCTACTAGTTTCGCTAGGATTGGGGCTTTGGCCAGGTGTTCTTTCAGCTTTCGAAAGGCCTCTTCGCACTCGCGCGACCACTCGAAACGTTGGCTTCCCCGAAGGACGTTGAAGAACGGGACACACTTGCCCGTGGCTTTAGAAACGAAACGGCTCAGGGCGGCTACCCGCCCCATCAGGCTTTGCACATCCTTGTGCTTCCGGGGAGAGGCCATGTCGATCAGCGCCTTGATCTTATCCGGATTGGCTTCTATTCCCCGGAAACTCACTATGAAGCCCAAGAACTTCCTGGAAGCCACGCCGAAAGTGCACTTCTTAGGATTCAGCTTCATCCCGTACTTCCGGATAACCGCGAAAGCCCCCGACAAGTCATCCGAATGGTTTTGGGATGTCTTAGACTTGACCAGCATATCATCGATGTATACCTCCATGTTTTGCCCTAACTGGGCCCGAAACATCCGATTGACGAGCCTTTGGTAAGTTGCTCCGGCATTCTTGAGTCCGAAAGGCATGACTATGTAGCAATAGATGCCCTCGTCGGTTTGGAAACTGGTATGTTCCTGATCAGCCACGTGCATAGAGATCTGATTGTAGCCAGAGTAAGCGTCCATGAAGCTCAAGATCTCGTATCCAGACGTAGCGTCCACCATTTGGTCGATCCGGGGGAGCGGGAAACAGTCCTTCGGACAGGCTTTGTTGAGGTCCGTGAAGTCAATGCACATTCTCCAGGTCCCGTTCGGTTTTGGTACCAGGACGGGATTTTCCAGCCACACGGGGTACACAGCCTCTCGTATGAAGTTGATAGAAGACAGCTTCTCAACCTCCAGTTTAAGGGCCTCGGCCCTCTCTGTCCCCAAAGGCCTGCGTTTCTGGCGGACCGGGGTCGCATTTGGGTCAATACTTAACGCGTGGAAAATGATATTGCGGTCGATCCCAGTCATGTGGGAGTGGGACCAGGCCAGAAGGTCCTGGTTCCCCTTGACTTGGGCGATGACGGCGGCCCGAATGTCTGCCGGCAGGCTTTTTCCGACTTGGATGATCCGGGTCGGATCGGTTTCGCTGATGCACACCTCATCTATTTCGTCCATTGGCTCCAGGACGCGATCGTCCCCTATCTGCGGGTCCAGGTCGTCCTGTTCCTGGACCACCCTTTCAGCAGGAGGGAGGGGAACTGGTTCGATGGGCTCCTCGCGGACCATGTATACGGGCCGGGCGGAGACATGGTAGCACTTCCAGGCGCTCTTTTGGTCTCCCCGGACGGTCCCTACCCCTCCGTTGTCGCATGGGAACTTCATGCAAAGATGGCAGATGGAGGTGATGGCCCCGAACTCGACTAGTGCGGGCCGACCAAAGATGACGTTGTAAGCGGTGGGGCAGTCCACCACTACGAAGGTGCAGAACTTGAACGAGTGCTGCAATTCACCCCCCAGCGTAACTGGCAGCTGGATCTTTCCCATGGGGAGAAGCGCATCTCCGTTGAAGCCGTAAATTTGGGTCGGGCAGGATGCCAGATCCGCTTCCGTCAAGCCAATGGCGGTGAAGGCGGGCTTGAACAACAAGTTGACGGAACTTCCGTCATCCACCAACACGCGGGACACCAACTTGTTGGCGATTTGAGCATCTATGACCAGCGGGTCGTGGTGCGGAAAGTGGACGTTGCGGGCGTCGTCCTCCGTGAAGGTGATGGGGAGGTTTATCAACTTAGAGCGCTGAGCCAGAACCTGGACAAGGGCGCAAACTTCCTGGTCGTGGTCCATCTCGCTCAAGTAGCGCTTTTGGTCATTCCTTGATGGCCCTCCCAGGTGAGGTCCGCCCGAGATGGTTGCCACATGTCTGTCAACTCGAGGGGGTGCTGCCCTAGAGGGATAAGGCATTCCGGGGCCGGGAAATTCCGCGGTGGGGGCCCCCTGAGGGGCCTGCGCCGGGGGTCCCTGTGCATACCCTCCCTGGGGGGGGTATGCTCGAGTCGTTCCTAGGGCTGCGGGTTATCCAGGACTCCCACGGGCATCCTTACCCACTGGTGGAGGTGTCCCAGCTTGATGAGATTTTCAATCTCATCTTTGAGCTACCGACATTCATCGGTGGTGTGGCCCACATCCTTGTGATAGACACACCTTTTGCTGGTATCTCTTGGATTTCTCCCTCCTTTAAACATGGGGCCAGGCTTCCGGTAGTGAACCGCCCTTTCTGTCGCCAGATAGATGTTTTCCTTGGTGTCCACCAGGTTGGTGTATTCTGAATATTGGGGCTCATAGCCCCGGGAGGGATTCACGCTTGCCTCAGTTACTCATGTCTGGGACTGCTGGGCGCCGACAGAGGCCATGCTGTGTCCCGCCGGCGCGACGCCATAATCGGAGAAGTGGGTGGATTGGGCCGGGGCGTATCCTGAAGTGGCAGGGCCATACACCGTAGGGGTGTAACTGACTCCGGGCGCGACGGTCGGTCCTGGGGCAACGGGGGTACGGTATAGGACTGCGCCGGGAATTGTCCCGCATATCCCGGAAACGTCTGGGGCACGGGATGCGGAGCTGGGGGCCACCCGAAGGCCTGGATCTAGGCTTCCTCCCAGTTGATGAATCCTTGGGCCCTCCTGATGAACTCTTCCAAGGTGGCGGCCTTGTTCCACTGCATGTCGTCCCAAAGAGGGGACCCGGCCCGGATCTCGGACTGCAGTGCCACCAGGCGCTGTCCGTCGTCTACTTTCGTCTTGGAGGCTTCTTTAGTGAAGCGCTGGATGTAGGCCCTCAGTGTCTCTGCGGGGAGTTGCTTAATATTTGTGAGGGCGCTGATTTGCATATCCATCCTCATGGCGACCACGAACTGCTTTCGAAACGCTGACTGCAGCCCGGACCAGGATTGGATGGACCCCGGTTTCAGTCTCTTCCACCACTCTTTGGCGGGACCGCCTAAAGTGATCGAGAAGCAGAGGCATTTTCTGTCGTCGCTGACATGGGCCACTGTCATGAGTCGGTTGTACCGGGACAGATGGTCCCTGGGGTCGGTGTTTCCAGTATAGGCAATGAGGCTGGGCATCTTGAACCCCTTGGGGAGTACGGCGTCCAGGATGTGCCTTGCGCAGGGCTCTTTATCCTCTTCGTCGGAGTCGGTGTCCGCGCCCTCTTGCTTGCGGACCAGGCGATCCGTGACCTTTTTCAAAGCGGCCATCTGCTCCATGAGCTGCCTGGCCGTGCCGTCCTCCAGGGGGATTCTCTCGTTCCTCCTGTCGTTGATGTTGTTCCTGAGGTCGCCGTCTCGAGGGAGGATTTTTTCCTTGCGGGCCCACTCCTTCCGAGCGTTCAGTCCATCGCGTAAGTCTATCCGGGAAGTGTCGTCCTCTGAACTGAAGGCATGACGCTCCTCGTGGCGAGGCCGTTCCCAACGTTTCTTGTTAACCGAGGCACTTGGGTGCAAAGATCCTTCCCACCCGTCTCGCCCTGGGGCATGTCAAGGCTGTGCGTTCCGTGGCCACGTCCCCTGCGGAACGATCAGGTGGCCACGTCCTGGGATGGGGCACACCTTTTCTTTCGTAGGTAGCGGCCGGGAACGAACCCCAGGTCTTGCGACGGGGGTGGTCTTCTCCCAGGTCTTCCGTCGCTCCCTGTCTGGGCCTCCTGGAGCTGGCTCGGGAAAAGGCTCCGAGGGAGGGACCAGGCTGGCACCTCTGGGGACCACGGCTTGCTCTCATAGTGCAGGTTGCTGCATTTCTGGAAGTGGGCCAGTTGCGGGGTTGGCTGTCGGTCCCTGTGCGGCCATGAGCGCCTGCAGGGCTTGGAGAGACTCTTGCATCCGTCGATACGCCTCCGCTTGCTCAGCGATCTTGGCTTCCTGATCCAGGACTTGTTGCCTTAATCTGGTCACCTCTAAGTCTTGCTGATCGGGCTCTCTCTCGGGGGTCTTAGGATCCGCAACCTCGTCGTGGTACTCCCCCTCGTTCTCCTCTTCATAATACTCCTCGTTTTCCTCTTCGTATTCTGTCCCACCCTCGTAGTCTTGTGACTCGTCTTGGTGAGATGTTTGAGGAGGTGCGTTCTCAGGCAGATCCTGAGGGATATGCTGCAAAGGCAGCGGGTCTCCGTTGCCCTGTCCTGGATTGGTAGGGTCGAAGGTGGTGTGTCGTGTGTTCACCATCGTAGTAAAGGCCTGACGTTAGCACTAGCTTCCTTCAGCTCTCAATGAAAGCACCAAACTGTTAACCGAGATTTTCGGCGACTATATTAATATCTGTTATCTATATGATAATTATAATGAAAGCAGAAGATTAACACGGGGTTTTTACGTAGTTGGGGCGTTAACTAGCCTTAGTCCACGAGTCTATATTATTAGAGCTTGAAGAACCTTTTACAATGGAGTTTCCCTCTATATTTTGGCAGAGTTCCTGTATTTCTTGGTGAAGAGAGACCCCCTTCACAGTGTTCTGTATCTTATATTTATAGGCTTATGGGAACACCGGGTCTGGGCCGGGTATGACCCGGGCCCATCAGAGACAGGGATATTCCTGGCCTTTCTAGTGGAGGCCCAATACAAAAAGTACAAAATACATGAATTCCAAACCAGCTAAGGCCCAACAGGTTGACCTTAGAGCTACATTTCGCCCGAAAAAACAGTGCTTTTGGTCTGGACACTTCGAGTTATGAGGAAAATTCAGGAGACAAGATCAGTCACAGTACTTGACAGCGCAAACCTGAAACAATGGCATGCAATCCCGAGGCGGCCTTTTCTGTAGGTGAAAAGTGGGGACAACGCCCACGCGAAGTGAGGCGACTTCAGGGTCCTTGACGCTTGACCCCTTCAACCGGGGGTGAGGTGATCCGGGTCCGTTTACCTTCGTCCCGCTTTGTTTACCACAGGCCTGGACCGTATCATGGTCCGGGACCTGGATGCGTAGGCCGCGGTGGGGTTCGAACGCTCTGTACATCGCCCGGACTATCGTCCCGGAGGACGGACCCCGGAGGGACATGCTGAACCCCTCTAATGGGCCCAGACATGCATCCCCGGTCCATACCCCTCCCCTTGGACACTCTCCGTACCAAGAGGCCTTGGACCGGGTCTGCATGCTTACATGGCCCCTGACAATGGGCCTGGACGAAGGCCCCGAGCCCATGCAGGAAATGGGGATAACAATAACATTTATCGCATTTATGCCCCTAATATCCAGACGGGGCCCACATGCACATTTAACTCAACTAAACATGCATCATAATCATATATTCACATAAATCCACTTATAAGCATATTAAATCATTTATTGCCCTCCAAGCACACTAATCAAGGCCCTAAGCCCGATTAGAAAATTCGGGTCGTTACACTATCACTCATAACCGCCACTCCAAGTTCTGTATCTGCGGGGCAAGATTACCAGAATGCTCGACCTAGCAACCATCATAGGGGTCATCAGCAAGTCAGTTGGTCGGTTAGGACTGCAACCCCAAGTTCGGTGCCTTCTTTACAAGTCCACAGGAATGCCCATGACAATCCACGAGGAGGGGTTGGAACAGGCTCACGAAGACAAAATGCTCCAACAAATCCTCCTACGCCGCAATCAGATCACCAGACACAAATAACTAGAGACATTGGAGTAGAACAGAAGCGGGCTAATTTAGTCTATCTTGATGGAATGAGGATAGCCTCACCAATAAGGCATCCCCCGTCACCTATAAGACATCCAACACCACCTCGTCCTCAACGGGATATTCCATCTCAGGGAGACAGTAGGAGAAATCCTCCCCCATTGGCCAATATTTATTTCCCACGAACACGTGTCGAGAATCGAAGTCCTCAGCCCCAGACACAAGCTATAAGCTTCACAAACAGAAGTTATTGGACCGAAAGCCATCGTAGCAGCAGGTCCGAAAGCGACCTAAGGAATCATTTGAGTTTAGCACAGAGCCCTCGGTATGATCCATTACCTAATTTGCACGATCGTTTGAACTCGGAGAGAAGGTATCCAGTTCAAGATGGAGATATTAGCTATACTTGACAAGAGGGAGGTCCGTCCATAGTACGCGGTAATGGGAATGCCCCACAAAACCAAGCTCAAACTTGGAGGGATAATAACTCGTCAAACGTGCATGATAGGATGGGAGCTAACCTAGGGACTAGGGACCAAACCCTCGAGAGACTAGCTCTGATGGAAGAGAAAATGAAAAAACTCTTGTACGGAAAGGATTAAGACGATTGTGACTCAAACAAAGAGCTCGAGCCTTTTGCTCCAAATATTGCAGCGATGACATATCCTGTGGGTTTCAGGATGCTACACTTGTCGAAATTTGATGGAGATGGAGATCCGTCAGATCAGACTAGCTCTGATGGAAGATCAAATGAAAAAACTCTTGTATGGAAAGGAAAAAGATGATTGCGACTCAAACGAAGAGCTCAAGCCTTTTGCTCCAAATATTGCAGCGGCGACATATCCTGTGGGTTACAGGATGTCACACTTGTCGAAATATCATGGAGATGGAGATCCGTCAGATCACCTCAGAATGTTCAACACCATGATGATGGACCACAATGTTGGGCTTGACTTAAGGTGTATTTTGTTCCCTACAACTTTGGTCGGGCCAGGCAAGCAGTGGTTTAAGCAATACAAGAAACATTCCATAAGCTCGTGGAAGAAGTTTTCCTCCGAGTTCAAATAAGCATTCCGAGCTTCACAGGCTGCTCGAGTTGAGGTTAATTCATTGGCCAACGTAAAGCAGAAACCTGGCAAAACGATTAAGGCATATTTGAGTAGATTTGCAAATGTTTCTGCACGAGCTAGGGGTGCTGATGACAACTCCAAACTCATTGCAATGAGGACGGGAATCCTCGTTGGGGGCAACCTATGGCAGGAACTCTAAAGAAAAGGAGTCAAGAGTGTAGATGAATTCTTAGCTCGGGCTCAAGAGTGGATAAATCTTGAGGAGGCGCAAGCTTCTATTGCAGGAACTAGCCAGACCCCTATCCAACCCATTGGAGTGGCAACGGATGCGAAAATTACGGCCCAAACCGTTACCCAGAATAACCAAGGGGGAATAACCAAAGAAAAGGGAATGGTGAACCCGTCCAGAGCAGGACGAAGAAAAATAAGCATGCAGAGAAGTTCAAGCCTATATACGCCACGTATACTAACCCAACAGATACACGTGAGCATATTTTTCTAGCCAATTCTAGGCGCCTTGCATGGAAGAAGTCAGAACCATTGAAGAACCAGAGGGCGAGGAGGGAACTCTCAAAGTTTTGTCGGTTCCATAACGACATCGGTTATAACATTGATGATTGCCAACAGCTGAAGGATGAGATTGAAACCCTCATTAGGGTGGGACCTTTAGCCCAGTAAGCTCGAAATCAAGTGAATCTGAGTCAGCCCATTGGTCAGACCCTGCTACCTGTTCCAGAAGCTCCGAATAGCCAGCCTGGAGCTCAAGAAAATCAGGTCGACTCTCCTCCAATAGTAGGGGAGATATAACCACCATTTCAGGGGGACCTCATTTGGCGGGCACGAGCAGCAAAGCCTAAAAGAGGTACATTAACGAACTGAAGTCCCATAATGGGGTGGAGTTCGTCTCGGAACAATAGTTATCAAAATAGTAGCGATTGGAAAAGCAACCAATCATTTTCACAGAAGAGGATGCTAGCCACATCCAATTTCCACATAACGATCCACTGGTGGTAACCGTTCAGCTTGCCAATTGAAGTGTTTGAAGAACACTAGTGGATAACGGAAGTTCTGTGAATCTACTTTTTCGGTCCACCCTGGAAAAAATGGGGTTATCTGTAACTGATTTGAAGGCGACCTTGATGACTCTGTATGGGTTTTCTGGTGAAGGGTTGGTAGCCATTGGGACGATCAGATTGGTGGTGACACTGAGAGAAGAGTCGCGAACTGTTTCCAAGTTGCTCGAGTTCGTGGTAATCGATTGTCCAGTTGCATACAATGTGATTTTGGGCCGACCTGTGCTAATGGAATTTAAAGCCATATCCACTATCTGCCACCTAGCAATGAAATTCCCCTTAGCTACGGGAATATGCATCGTCAGAGGTGATCAGCTCGCTGCCAGGGAATGCTATAGCATTTCTATGAAGGGAAAAACACAACTAGGGCAGCAAGCGATGGTCATAAATGATGGAGGTGAGGAGTCTCAGGAAGTAGAAGTTACTCATGGGACGGAAGAACCTTAGCAAAAAGGGGATAGTGAGGTTGCCCAACGCGACGACATTGACCCACTAGTAGGCGAAGATAGATCAGAGCTCCAAGCCATAGAAGAGCTCGAGGAAGTAAACATCGACCCCAAAGAAGCTTCAAGAGTCGTAAAGATTGGAAATAATCTTGACGGTAAAAGGATGAAGGAGCTGGTTGATTTCTTACAGAAAAACCTGGACGTCTTCACTTGGTCACATGGAGATATGGTGGGAATAAGTCCAAGTGTAATCATGCACACCTTAAATTTGGACAAGAATGTGCCTGCATTATCCAAAAAATAGATACGTTTGGGAATGGTCCGAGCTGAAGTCCTTGAGGAAGAAGTAGCTCAGTTATTAAAATGCAGGTTTATCTGGGAGGCAAGACACCTGATTTGGGTCACCAATCCCGTGTTGGTCCCGAAGCCAAACGGGAAGTGGAGGACCTGTATCAACTTCTTCGATCTAAATAAAGCTTGTCCCAAGGATTGTTTCTCACTGCCAAGGATTAACCAGTTGCTAGATGCCACGGCAGGTCACGATCTCATGTCCTTCATGGACTCGTATTCTTGATATAACCAGATCGCGATGAATCCTGTGGACCAGGAACATACTAGCTTCATGCCCAAACATAACGTATACTGTTATAAAGTTATGCCATTCGAGCTGAAGAATGTCAGGGCTACATATCAATGCTTGGTCAACAAAATGTTCGCTAGCTAGATCATGAGAAATATGGAGGTGTATGTCGATGACATGCTTGTCAAATAAAAAACTGCCAATAACCATGTGTCTGATCTAGAAGAATGTTTTGGAATATTAAGGAGGTATGACATGAAGCTGAATCCCCAGAAATGTTCTTTCGGAGTGGCGTCTGGAAAATTCACGGGGTTCATAGCCAACACAAGGGATATAGAGACGAATCTTGAGAAAATCAGGTCATTGTTAGAAATGCCCTCACCCAGGTCGCGTAAAGAAGTTCAAAGCCTAACTGGAAGGGTGGCGGCTTTGAATCGATTCATTTCAAAATCCACTGACAAGTGTCTGCCATTCTACAGCTTGCTCAGAGGAAATAAGAAATTTGAGTGGACCGAGGAGTGTGAACATGCATTCCATGACCTAAATACACACCTGGCCGAGCCCCCGGTATTATCTAAACATACGTCTAAAGAATCTTTGTTGCTTTATTTGGCCATGACAGAGAATGCAGTCAGTGCCGTGTTAGTTCGAGAAGAAGACAATGCTAAAAAACAAGTATATTATGTAAGCAAGAGACTCGAAGCCGAGTCACGATATCCACTAATAGAGAAGTTGGCATTCTGTCTGATATTGGCTTCCAGAAAGCTCTGGCCATATTTCCAGTCCCATTCAATCAACACCTTCACCGACCAACCTTTAAGGTAGGTTTTGCAAAAACCTGAAACGTCGAGACGTCTCTTAAAATTGGCCATCGAACTTAGCTAGTTCGAGATATTGTACATGCCATGGACCTTGTTATCCCAAAAATTTGAAAAGAATGATGTGGCAATAAAATTGGCACATGGCGTGAGTTAGTGGGGTGATCTGGCTTAGCAGTGGCCCAATACACCAGTTAAGAAATTGGACAGATAGTCAAGTCAAATACACCCGACCGAAGAGAATATTTGGTCTAAGGGTTGCTTGGCTCAGACCCCAGTTTGAAGACCCTAATAATTGATTTGAAGCCAAGTCCAAGAAGATTGAAGGAGAGATTTGGATTTTGGTTCAAGGGATAAAAGCAATAGGTCCGATCGGACCTAAGCTTGGGGAGCCTCTTGATATTTTGGCTCGAATGTGTCCAAAGAGAATGACTAAGACTTAAGTTTTAGTCAAGGGGAAGGCCACATAATGTCCGATCGGATATGCCATGGAAGAGGCATGCTTGGACTTGTACGAGGTGAGAAGAAGGAGGAGGAAGGTAGGCTCGGACCACCTTGGTCCGAGGAGAAGATTACAAGGTCCGATCGGACCTTGTTTGAGAAAGAGAGGCTCGGACCACTTTGGTCCAAGGAGAAGGGCACCATGTCCGATCGGACATGCCCATAGGAGAGGTGCCTTGGACCATTTTGGTCCGAGGAGATGATATGGAAAAGATGGCTCGGACCACCTTGGTCCGAGGAGAAAAATACAAGGTCCAATCGGACCTTGACTGAAGGAAATGGGCTCGGGCTTGGCCGAGGTAAGATACCAAAGAGGGTGGTTCGAACCACCTTAAGCCAAGGAGGAAACCATTGTGTCCGATCGGACAACTCATGGAGGAGCTTACCTCGGACTTGCCCGAGGTAAGGAGCAAAGGAGGTGGGCTCGGACCACCTTGGTCCGAGGAGAGCCAAACTTATATGATCTTTAGTCCGAGGAGAGCCATGCATATACCATCTTTGACCCACGGAAAGCTTGAATGAGTAATCAACGTGCATGTGAGACTACGTCAAACTTCCCGAAACGACTTCAGTGAGAATTGGTCTAAGCATCCGAGGATCTCTCACTCCTCACTCGAATTTAGGATCAGTTGTATTTTAAACATTTATTTTGTAATATAAATATAAGGTGAATAATAAAATATCCCTATCTAAAGGGATATCAGTTGAGAATCCCAAGACTATAAATAGAGGGTTGGGAGGATCGTAAAAGGACTTTTGGCAAAATTGAGAGTGAATCTGTGTTCTAGAGAGAGAAAGTGTGTTTTTCCTGAGAGAACCCTTTTTTGTATTCTGGAATATTTGCACTGAAGAAACTCAGTTGACACTGGTTCATCTGATCTTGAGTGTGAATATAGTAATAAAATCTCTAAGTGGATTAGGCTATTACCGATTATCGGGGCTGAAACACTATAAAATCTCGTGTTATTTACTTTCATTGATAAAAACTGTCTGTTGTCGTTTATAATTCTCTTGAAGGCTTGTCGTATTTGACGTTCTTACGTCGTTGGCTAAAATCACAGTCAACATTTTGGTGCTTTCATTGAGAGCCTGAAGAGAAGACAGACAGTCCCTGAAGCAATATGGCGCCTAAGAACACCACCGCGGCCTCCAAGAGGGCAAGCACCTCTAGGGAACATGCCAGATCAGAAGGTCCCAGCGTTCAAGATCGTGAGAATGAGCCCAGGGTCGTGCTTGAGGATGTAGCTCCTGAAGTTGAGGAGCTCCAGGAGACCATGAGCGCGTTCCAAGAGGAGTTGGCCCAGTTCAATGCTAGGCAGGAGGCCTTTGCTGAGGAAATGGCCAAGCAGAGACGGGATATGGACGCTAGGAGCGAGGAGATCCGTCGACAGCAAGAGGAGGCCGACAGGTGACATCGCGAAGCTGCACTTGCTCTGGAGGCAGCTACGCAATTGACCCGAGCCAATGCTCAAACTGCGCCTGGGGTGGCACCCGCCCCAGAGGCAAGGACCACAGAAGCTGGTCATAAGAAAACTGATAGGCCAAGCAGGAATGGTGGTAACCCACCTGGTCATGAGGAAGAGGGAGTCCGATCGCGCACTGCCTCAACCCAGAGGGGGAACTCCAAGACCCCCTCAAGGAGCCCCAGATCAGAGACTTCCAGGTCAGGGAGTCATAAGTCAGGCAGCAAGAAAACACCCTCTGAGCAGGGGCACAACAAAGCTCCTCGTGGCAAGGAGACTTCCCACTTCAAAGATGGACATGGGCGTGATGAAGCTGACAGTCACCACACCAACCAGTCGAAGGAGAAGAATAATAACCGACGAGGAGGTGAGGATCAAGCGGCTCAAACTGGGAAGCCACCACGGCATCCCAACCAGCATAATGGCAAAGAGCACGCTCCACCTAGTAGACCTTCCGAGAAGACTCGGAGTACGGTGTTCGACCGGTTGGGAAAGAACACTGCTCAGAAGGACCTAAGGGACGTCATTGATGACAGAAGGAGGACTGTTCCGGTCGAAGGGCAAGAGCCAATCCGTCCTACTAGTCGAGTAGAAATACTCGATGTTGATACGCCGGATAGGAGTGCCCGACCAAACGGTCTCGAGAGTGCGTCCCCAGCAGTGGCCCCCGGGCATCCAAGCCCAGCTTGATGCTTTAACGGCGGCAGTCCAAAGTTTGTCAAAACAACCAGTTATTGATCCGGTAGACCACAGAAGTGGTAGCCCTTTTTGTGCTAGAATAAGAGCAGCCCAACCACTAAGGAAATACAAAGCACCTGTATTGCCAGTTTATATAGAAAAGGCAGACCCGGTGAGACACGTTGGGAAGTTCGAAGATCAGATGGAGCTGCTTGGGGTGAGTGATGACTACCGCTGCAGAGTCTTCCCCACCACCTTGTCAGACACTGCCCAGGAGTGGTACTAGAAGTTCAAACCCGACTCCATCACCTCTTGGGAGAGCTTTAGGAAGGAGTTCTGCAGGCAGTTCAGTACTGCCCGAACCCCTCCTGTTTATGCCAACCACTTGGTGGATATTAGGCAAGGTAAAGATGAGTCTCTTAAGAACTACATTCAAAGGTTTATGAGAGAAGCCAATCGGGCTACCGCGGTTGGAGATGAAGGGAAAATGGTTGCAATCTCCTCCGGTATTATTTATCGAAGTCCTTTGTGGGACAGCATCCACCGCCATCCAATTTCAACTTTACAGCAGTTTTTAGACCGGGCAGATAAGTACATGAAGTTTGATGATGCCATTAAGAAAGGAGAGAATGGGTTGAACAACCCAAGTGGATCAGATGAAACTCCGAAGGATAGCGAAAATGATCAAGGCGGTAGTAAGAAACGTGGGAATAACGGGTTTGACCGCCGCAATGAGAAAAAAGCTAAGTCGAGATCGAATGACAAGCCTACGAAGTATGAACCTCGATTCACCAACTACACCACTCTTTCGGCGACCCGAGCGGAGATCTATCTAGCCAGCCATCAGGAGGTCCCTTACCGGAGACCCCCACCAATCAAGAAGGAAATGAGTAAAAGGGATAAGAACAAGTTCTGTCGTTTCCACGGAGACTATGGTCACGACACGAATGAATGTAATCACCTTAAGGATGAGATAGAGTTTCTCCTCCGGTTGGGGAAACTAAAAAAGTATAAGGCAGAGAAGACCCAGGGAGAGGGGAGCAGCAATAATCCTGGGTTCAAGCGGCAACGGTCCCCACCTTTACAACCTGAACCTGTGGACTACACACTAGATACAATATGTGGAAGGCCACATCTTGCTGGAGATAGCAACAAGGCGAGGGAGAGGTATGCTCGCACCCTTCGTCATGAGTTGGGTGCGGCATCCACCTCCGAGGTCATGACGGTGGAGGAGCGACCATCCAAGAACCCAAGGTATGAAAGTGAGTCCCTCACTTTCACTGAAGAAGATGCTAAACACGTGAGGTATCCTCACAATGACCCTCTTGTTGTGACAGTCCAAATAGCTAATATGAAGGTGAAAAGATGTCTAGTTGATACGGGAAGCTCCGTAAACATTATTTATAAGTCCTCTTTTGAAAAGATGAAGCTATCCATCAATGACTTGAAGCCATGCTCTCACGTCATTTATGGGTTTACTGGAGAGGGACTGTCACCAACTGGGACAATCAAGTTACCAGTCACCACGGGGGAAGCCCCCAAGCATGAGACCATGATGACTGAGTTTTTGATTGTTGACTGCCCGTCCGCCTACAATGTGGTTATTGGTCGACCACTACTCACCAATTTGCATGCAGTAGTTTCAATTTGGCACCTATCTATGAAGTTCCCGACCAACGCTGGCATAGGCTGCGTCCAAGGAGACCAAAGGGAAGCTAGAGAGTGCTATAATGCCTCCATAGCTAAGGCAAAGAAAAGTGCCAAGGAGAACAACATGATTGTGAGTGTTGAAAAAGGGGAGGTGGATGAGATGGATGTAGACCAAAGTCTTGTAGTAGTGAACGATGAAGAGATGTTGGAGGAGTGTGGCCAGGAGAGCACTCCTAGTTTAAAAGAGCAGAAGACCCCATCAGGTGATGAAGTCACCAAATAGGGCGTTGCCCAAAGCGAGGGAAGAGATATTGATCCTCGCTTTGGGGATTATGAGAGTGATGTGGGACCGTCCGAGGAGTTAGAGGAGGTCCCTATAGATGAGAATGACCCGACAAGAGGGGTCAAGATTGGGAAGAAGTTGAAATCTGAGGTGAGAGTACAGCTGATAGAATTCTTGCGAAGAAATCAAGATGTCTTCGCCTGGTCTCACAAGGATATGGTGGGTATCTCACCAACTGTGATCAGCCACGTGCTCAATGTGGATGAAAGATATCCAGCGGTACAGCAGAAGAGGAGGTTGCTTGACAAGGATCGAGCAAAGGCTCTTAAGGAGGAGGTAGAGCGATTGAAGGAGAACGGGTTTATTAGAGAGGCATACTACCCAGCTTGGGTTTCAAACCCAGTCTTGGTGCCCAAACCCAATGGAAAGTGGAGGACTTGTGTAGATTTTACTGATCTAAACAAAGCGTGCCTGAAGGATTGCTTTCCTTTACAAAGAATAGACCAGCTGGTAGATGCAACCTCTGGTCACGAGACTTTGTCCTTCATGGACGCGTATTCGGGGTACAATCAGATCAACATGCATCCTCCTGATGAAGAGCATACCAGCTTCCGAACGAATATAGGGCTGTATTGCTATAGAGTGATGCCCTTCGGATTGAAGAATGCAGGAGCTACCTACCAGCGCTTGGTGAATGGTATGTTTCGTGACTTAATCGGCAAGAGCATGGAAGTATACGTAGACGATATGCTGGTGAAGTCAAAGGAAGCTGAGGGGCACGTGGGAGACCTGGAGGAGTGCTTTGCAATATTAAGGAGGTATAACATGAAGTTAAACCCCCTCAAGTGTTCATTTGGAGTGGGTTCTGGAAAATTCCTTGGGTTTATTGTTAACTCCCGAGGAATAGAGGCAAACCCAGAGAAGATCAAGGCTCTCATAGAGATGAAGTCTCCGACAAGAATAAAGGATGTGCAAAGCTTGACTGGGCAGATTGCAGCTCTAAGCAGGTTCGTTTCGAAATCAACGGACAAGTGCGTCCCATTTTTTAACCTGCTTAAAGGAGGCAAGAAGTTTGAATGGACCGCAGAGTGTGAACAAGCTTTCCAGGTGATAAAGGAGCATTTGTCCCAACCTCCTGTTCTTTCCAAGCCTGTTGATGGAGAAGACTTATTTATGTACCTAGCAGTCACGGAGCACGCCGTTAGTGCTGCCTTAGTACGTGAGGAGGATAAGGTGCAACACCCAGTATATTATGTTAGCAAGCGATTGATAGGAGCGGAATCTCGGTACCCCATGATTGAGAAGTTGGCTTACTGCTTGGTACTTGCGTCACGAAAGTTGAGGCCATATTTCCAAGCACACCCCATCAAGGTCCTCACTGACCAGCCTCTTCGCCAAGTTTTACAAAAGCCGGAGTCGTCTGGTCGGCTACTTAAATGGGCAGTTGAGCTAGGCCAATTTGAAATCAAGTACCAACCAAGGACTGCTATTAAAGGTCAAACTTTAGCAGATTTCATCGCTGAGTGTACGGGAATCGCTGAGGTCTCCGACGAGCAAGAAGGTGTTACAAAACAGAAAGAAGAAATTCCTACTTGGCAACTTTTTGTTGATGGATCGTCAAATGAGCACCATTCAGGAGCTGGGATTATACTAGTCACACCAGAGAAGCACCGAATTCATTGTGCACTAAGATTCGGATTTAATGCTTCTAACAACGAAGCGGAGTATGAGGCCCTCTTAGCAGGCTTGCGACTGGCTAGAGATGTACGTGCCCGGTCAGTGGAGATAAATAGTGATTCCCAATTGGTGGTTTATCAAGTATTGGGGGAGTACCAGGCAAGGGGCCTACGCATGGTGGCATACTTAAACAAAACCAAGGATTTGCTAGCCCAGTTCGAGGAGTATACCATCAAGTTAGTACCAAGGGAGAAGAATTCCAATGCCGATGCTCTAGCAAGCTTGCTAGTGCAAAGGATGCCGAAACTCTAAATATAGTACCAGTGGAATACTTGGCGGAGCCAAGCATTGATAGACAAGAGGCCATGCCAATTACGATAGCCGACACCTGGATGACTCCCATCATTGCCTACCTTGAGCAAGGGACCCTCCCAGATGGTCGTAATGAAGCAAGGAAGGTTATGAGGCAAGCTGCTAGATACACCATAGTGGATGGAGTGTTGTATAGGAGAGGATACTCCTTCCCTCTACTCAGGTGCATAATGCCCGACCAGTCAAAGAGCTTATTAGCTGAGGTACACGAGGGGTTTTGTGGAGATCATGCTGGGGGGCAGAGCCTATCTAAAAAGATCTTGAGGCAAGGATTTTTCTGGCCCACTATGAACGAGGACTCTATGGAATATGTGAAAAAGTGTGACAAATGCCAAAGATTTTCTAAAGTGCCCAGAGCGCCCCCAAATCTTTTGAAGCAAATGCAAAGTCCATGGCCTTTTGCAGTGTGGGGCATTGATCTGATTGGGAAGTTGCCCAAGGGAAAAGGAGGAGTGCAGTTTCCGGTGGTCGCGGTAGATTATTTTACTAAGTGGACTGAGGCCGAGCCATTAGCCACGATCACATCGAAGAAAGTATTAGATTTTGTGGTTAAAAACATAATATGTCGCTATGGTCTACCTAAGAAGATAGTGTCTGACAATGGCACCCAGTTTGACAGCGACATATTTACCGATTTTTGCACTCGGCATGGCATCACCAAAAGTTTCTCCTCGATAGGCCATCCTCAAGCCAATGGGCAGGTTGAAGCGGTGAACAAAACATTGAAGGACACTCTAAAGAAGCGCCTGGAGCAAGCTAAGGGTGCTTGGGCAGAAGAGTTACCAGAGGTCCTTTGGTCATATAGGACTACTGCTCGGACGGCAACTGGTCATACCCCATTCTCTTTAGCATACGGGTATGAAGCCATGTTACCTGTGGAGATAGACCCACCCTCTCATAGAAGGACCATGTACAACCAAGAGGAGAACCATTAGTTGTTAGCAGAATCACTGGACTTCCTTGAGGAGAGAAGAGAGGAGGCAAGCCTCAGAGTAGCGGCTCATCAGCAAAAAGTGGCACGCTACTTCAATTCCAGAGTGCGAGATCGAAAGTTCCAGGTCAGAGATTTGGTCCTAAGGAAGGTGTTTGTTAGAGACCCAACAGCTGGTGTGCTAGGACCAAACTGGGAAGGACCGTATCAAATTGAGCAAGTCTTACCGCCCGGCACCTACAAGCTTGCTCGGTTGAATGGAGAACTGATCAGGAACTACTGGAATGGCGAGCACTTGAGAAAATATTATCAGTAAATACTGCTTGTAGAGTAGTAGCTTTGTATCAAGTGCTTAACTTGTTATTTAAAGTTTTTTGTTTGTGAACTGGTTATTTGCTACCCAGTCACACTATTTTGAACAATGTTATTTTGTTTGGAACTCGTTGTTAGACACGTTTTGTCACTTATTATTACGAGTAATAAAAGAGACCACGCGCAGCGTGGTCGCATCTTGCTACAAATTTTGCATATGTGTTGATTATTTTTGCTTGGCAGTGTTCAACTGTCATAATGATTTAAACAAAACAGGTCTTCTAAAAGCTAAGTGTAAATGTATATCGGACAGTGTTCAACTGGTCGATATCGTGATATGAAGGACCAACGTTTAAATAATGTTTTTGTAGTGATCAACTACTGAGATAGTTAGTATATTTTATGTGTTTCACGAGTAGTAACTACTTGGACAAATTCAATCAAGTAGCAAGTGATCAAGGATTTATCAACCCTCAATCACTTGGGGGGCACATAGGGTATACTGATATGTATTTCAACATAGGCAATAAGAGCACGAGCAAATATATTTGTTTGGGCTGACTTGTAAGCTTGGAAGTCTAAAAAAAAAGCCATTAAGCTAACTTGTTTTACAAAGCTTAAGTAACTTAGAATTCTTCAAATTTTAAGTTAGAAACAGATATTCGTGTAATATAAAATTCATGCTCATAAAAAGTTAGAGCAATAAGAGCATGAGGAAGTATATTTAGTATGACTTATGGAATGGTAAAAATTTCTAAGTTAGAAAACTAAATACTCATGTGAAATTAAAGGCAATCTAAGAACTTTGCTATGTACAATAAAAACTTAAGAGTTTAAAGTTGTCGAAAAAGAAAGAGTAAAGTGCTAAGTGTCAAAATAGCTCACTAGTTCGAGCAACAAAATACAAAGTAAAGTAAACTATGATGAACTACAAGAGGGAGTCACTGGCGTGCTCCTCTAATGGGTTGATCGACCCCCTCCTCGGCATCAGCTGCCCCTCTCGCTCGGAATGATAAAGCAGAAGAGGCGGGAGTGAGTGTAGGAGGATTGGCAGCTTCTTCAGCGGCCCTTGCTTCACATCTGGCAAGCTCCTCTGCCTGGGCCTCCTTGGAGAAACAATCAAGATTGAGAGGTTTGTTCAACTTCCAGACCTTATAGAAGCAGTCGAAACTGGCCTCCTCAAAGTGAATCAAGTCGAGCTCCTTTTCTTGTTTCAACTCTTCGTTTTCGCTGATTAACCTCTCATTATCCCGAGATAACTCTTTGTTCTCGAGGGACTGCTTCTCCAATTGAGTTGTCAAGGAAGCGTTGTTTTGAGCCTGCTTCTGGTTCTCATCAGAAAGCTTCTTGAGAGACTCGTCCCGTTCAGCTACGGTTCTCTCTGCTTGCTCCAGCTTGGATCTGGCCTCCACCAGTTGATCGTTCAGCACCTTGATCAACTCCTTGTAGTCTACGGCTCGGAGCTGAGCGTGACCAATGGTGACAAGTGACTGCATGGAAGACAAAAGGTTATTATAAGCGAAAATACTAATAATAAATTGTCTTAAGAGAAAATACTTACCTTCATCAGTTGAGCAAGTCCTCTCTTCAAGATGACTTCAACACTAAGTCGAGGGTAGGATTCTAGGCTTTGAAGCGTTGATGCATCATGGCCGATATCCTCAAGAAGTCCCTTGCCTAGGTCACTAACAGCACAAAAGAGCTCGCTTGAGCTACCCTGGTGAGTAGGAGTGAGGCTCGCAGAAGGAGGAAGGGAAGAGGGAGTCAATGGCGGAAGTGTAGTCGGTCCCTCAGTTTGCCTCCCTTGACTGGGCGGTGCTACCTTCTGAATCTTCTGTGGGGGCATAGAGCCACTTCCATCACCAGTTTTCCTCTTTGAAGCAACGCACTCTCTGAACATGTCTGAATCTGCAAAGGAGGAAAACACAAGGTTGTTAGAGATATAAACATAATGAAATGTGTACAAGTGTATACTACAATTTTGTTACTCTCGAATCACCAAGCTATAAAAAATTTTCCTATGTTCACTAGACATGTCTTACCTGCGTTGAGGATCTGATCAAGGAACTCATCCTCGTCGTCCGAGGATGAGCTAAGTTCCCCCTCAACCTGGATAGCCTTTCCTTTCCCAGGCTGAGCAGGAATAGCAGATCTGCGCTGAGGTTCGGGTTCTCTAATGACTAAGTCGCCAGGTCTACGAGAAAGCGGAGAAGGTCCAGGAGAAAGTTGATCAGTCATTAGCTCCGTTCCCGCGTTGGACTGATCGGTAGTGTCGTTCTCCCCGGTGGTACTTTCCACCGCCAAATCTTGGTCACATGGCACCAGGCCCACCATCTGAAGGAGGTCCAAGGTGACCAATTTTTTCACATCCTTCTCTTTAAGGCTCATGTTAGCCAACTTCTGGGCCCGCTTAAACATCCCTTTAGTAGGCAACGGTCGCTCGAATGGACCCGAGCGTGTAAAGGCCAAATTGTTGGCCTCAATGTCCAATGTAAGGAAGTATTCTTTATGATACTTCCCGGGGTTCGATTTGTGAGAAATACCGTTGAGATATGTAATCCCCCTATGCCTATGGTAGAAGTGGAAGAAGCATGTGTTGTTGTGGGAAGGGTTGGTCCTGAGATCAAACAGGTAGTGCACCTCATGAGGGGTGGGCTCGTCCCAACCATGCAGGAAGTAAAGAATGTATAACGCAGAAAGGGCCTGGATCCCATTCGGTGCGATCTGGAATGGGGAGACGTTGAAGTAATCTGCTACAGACCGGAAATAGATGTGTAGCGGGAGTGTTGCTCCAGCGTGCACATGATGCCTGGACCAGGCGCAGTATCTTCCACCGGGCCTATTGGCTCTTTGATGCGAGCCCGGACATATCACGTTTGCCCCGCTCAAGCCTAAGGCTTCAATGTGTTTTTGAAACAGCGCGGGATTAAGTTTTGAAGCATCAGCAATGAACCAGGAGGGTTCTTCTTCCCCCTCATTACGTGGCTTTTGGATAGCCAAATCCTGGATCGCCGAAGCAAATTCCTGAGAAGTTGTTCTTGAAGTTGTGCGTTGCTTGCGCTTTACCACCTTCTGCACCGCCCTGCGGGAAACCTGTGGATCATGTTCCTGAGGGAGTCTGTTGGATTGCTTCACCCTCATTGTCGACTGAGAAACTTGTCGAAGGAACTGTTCCTCGTGGAGAAGATACAAAGCTGAGCGAGGGAGGATCTGCTTGAAGCGGCGAAGACGGTCCTCTGGAGTGCAACCAGTAGACGAATCTGGTGAGGAATCGCTATTTAAGGGAGTCTCGATTGTTTGCGGGGCGGATGTTTCGGAGTCCGTATGATTGTCACCTCCCCGATAGTCAGAGCGATTCATCTACAAAAATGAATAAAACATGGGGAGGTGAGTAACCATACAGAAAAAATTCATAAAAAATAAGTGTTATTTTTATACTTGGAAAATTTTGTCTAAGTTATAAAAATATAACACATATGGAAAAAATAATTTTAATGCTCAAGAGTGCCTAAAAAGTACTTGGAGTGTTGAACTTATTAAAGTTTGTAGAAATGGGCACTTTTGAGGTTTTCCTATAAGGCTAAATTCCTTATGCGTGTAAGATAACATGCTAAGGAGTTGGGTATGCATTTGGAAGGAAAGAAGGCCAAGGCCTAAGAGATTAGGTGTGGTCCGATCGGACCACATTTTGGGCTCAAGGAAATGGTCTTATCTAAATGCATCCGATCGGACACGGCCTGACCAAGAAGACGTCCGGCCCTACCTCCGCGCGAGCCTAACACCAAATCGCCCGTGGTACGCCCGATCAGACGAGGCGTGACCAAAGGGGCATTCAGAGCTAATGGAGTCAAGGAACCATGCATCCATGCGAGCCCAGAGCAAAACAATATTGGTCCGATCGGACTCAGCCATGCCAAGGAGACGTCCAGCCTTGCCACCACGCGAGCCCAGCATGAAGTCCCCCAGAATGTCCGATCGGACGTAGCACGCCCGAGGAGAGGATACGTACCCACGGTCCGAGTGTCCAGCGCCTGGTATGCCTTGTGCCTCCGAAACTCCTAGCCAGCAGCAACACTTTATGTCAGATCGGGCATGGGTGTCTAGGGGGGTTCAAATTTTGCTGTCAAGAGAGTTGGGCACTTCAATGCAAAGGAAGGTAAGTGTGGTCCGATCGGACCACACACTTGCCTAAAATTTTCAATGCCCAATCGGAAGTAATCACTCGCCTCGTTCAAAAGAGATGCACGCCTCAAGCTTCAGCCATAGCTCACCATCTCCGATCGAACGTGAGCTCCCGAGGAGGACAAAGTGTGGTCCGATCGGACCACACATATACCCAGAATTTTTTGGCAAAATCATGTAGACAAAGTCCCTAATTGCACACTTTGCCTACCCCAAATCCAAATCAAATGGGCAAAGCCCTAAAATCCCTAGTTTAAACACATTCCTTCATTCACACATACAAAAAACAAGATCAAAGCATAGAAATGAAAGGTTTTTCTTCATGTTCTTAGAAACCCATTACACTATCAAAACCCTCAAAACCCATATTCATATTCATGTCAAAATAGCTTATTTGTCTTGAAATTCCTATGAAATTAGGGGTAATTTCGGGTTGCCCATGCCATAAACATCATCAAGACAACAAGCTAACACATTGTACAAAACATTCACAAGAACTTCAAGAACATGCAAAGCTATGGGGTTCGGCCATGGCATATTTTTTTTTTTTTTAGAAAATTTCTGAAAAAAAAAATATAACAATATAAAAGGCATGGAAAAGGAGACTTACTCAAGGTTGGAAGACTTTTGGTTTGCTTGAAATTGCTTGAAGATGAAGAGCTCCCCTTGAAGCTTTTGGAATTGGCAAGGAGAAGGAAACCCTTGGGGATTTCGGCCAAAAGAGAAGAAGAAGATGAGAGGTTTCTTTTTTAGAGTGATTTTCGTATGTGTGAAGAAAAGGGTGTAGAGTGGGGATATTTAAAGGGAAAAAAGTGGGTTTTTATTTACTTTTGTACCTTTGGCATTCTGGGACTATTTTTCTCTCCACGATCATGGGTGGATTTTTGCAGTGATCGTGGGTCTGCTGCATGAAGATGAACAGTTATTATTTTTTATAATGACGTCAGCTGGAGAAAAAGTTTATTACGTGAATGAATCATATAATAAACTTGGGGGCAAATGTTATCCCAAAAATTTGAAAAGAATGATGTGGCAATAAAATTGGCACATGGCGTGAGTTAGTGGGGTGATCTGGCTTAGCAGTGGCCCAATACACCAGTTAAGAAATTGGACGGATAGTCAAGTCAAATACAACCGACTGAAGAGAATATTTGGTCTAAGGGTTGCTTGGCTCAGACCCCAGTTTGAAGACCCTAATAATTGATTTGAAGCCAAGTCCAAGAAGATTAAAGGAGAGATTTGGATTTTGGTTCAAGGGATAAAAGCAATAGGTCCGATCGGACCTAAGCTTGGGGAGCCTCTTGATATTTTGGCTCGAATGTGTCCAAAGAGAATGACTAAGACTTAAGTTTTAGTCAAGGGGAAGGCCACATAATGTCCGATCGGATATGCCATGGAAGAGGCATGCTTGGACTTGTACGAGGTGAGAAGAAGGAGGAGGAAGGTAGGCTCGGACCACCTTGGTCCGAGGAGAAGATTACAAGGTCCGATCGGACCTTGTTTGAGAAAGAGAGGCTCGGACCACTTTGGTCCAAGGAGAAGGGCACCATGTCCGATCGGACATGCCCATAGGAGAGGTGCCTTGGACCATTTTGGTCCGAGGAGATGATATGGAAAAGATGGCTCGGACCACCTTGGTCCGAGGAGAAAAATACAAGGTCCAATCGGACCTTGACTGAAGGAAATGGGCTCGGGCTTGGCCGAGGTAAGATACCAAAGAGGGTGGTTCGAACCACCTTAAGCCAAGGAGGAAACCATTGTGTTCGATCGGACAACTCATGGAGGAGCTTACCTCGGACTTGCCTGAGGTAAGGAGCAAAGGAGGTGGGCTCGGACCACCTTGGTCCGAGGAGAGCCAAACTTATATGATCTTTAGTCCGAGGAGAGCCATGCATATACCATCTTTGACCCACGGAAAGCTTGAAGGAGTAATCAACGTGCATGTGAGACTACGTCAAACTTCCCGAAACGACTTCAGTGAGAATTGGTCTAAGCATCCGGGAATCTCTCACTCCTCACTCGAATTTAGGATCAGTTGTATTTTAAACATTTATTTTGTAATATAAATATAAGGTGAATAATAAAATATCCCTATCTAAAGGGATATCAGTTGAGAATCCCAGGACTATAAATAGAGGGTTGGGAGGATCGTAAAAGGACTTTTGGCAAAATTGAGAGTGAATCTGTGTTCTAGAGAGAGAAAGTGTGTTTTTCCTGAGAGAACCCTTTTTTGTATTCTGGAATATTTGCACTGAAGAAACTCAGTTGACACTGGTTCATCTGATCTTGAGTGTGAATATAGTAATAAAATCTCTAAGTGGATTAGGCTATTACCGATTATCGGGGCTGAACCACTATAAAATCTCGTGTTATTTACTTTCATTGATAAAAACTGTCTGTTGTCGTTTATAATTCTCTTGAAGGCTTGTCGTATTTGACGTTCTTACGTCGTTGGCTAAAATCACAGTCAACATACCTCAATCAAGAGTCAGACCCTTGTTGACTTTATGGCTGAATGCACTGGTTTTCAAGAAGATCACTTGAGGGAGTCGATGCAAGAATAATGGAAAATCTTCGTAGACGGATTGTCAAACGAAAGCGGATCAGGAGTTGGGATCATCTAAATCTCACCAGAAGGGCATCGATTTCATACAGCTCTGACATTCGGATTTGAGGCGTCTAACAACAAAGCAGAATATGAGGCCTTACTGGCAGGGCTAAGGGTGGCGAGAGAGCTCAAGGTGAAAGCCATCCAATGCTATAACAATTCCCAACTCATGGTCAATCATGTATTGGGACAGTATCAAGCTCGAGGTACCAAGATGGCAGCCTACCTAGCTAAGGTAAAGGGAGAATTGTATGCATTTGAGTACAACTCTGTTGAACAAATTCCCCATGAGCACAACTCTAACATTGATGCTTTGGCATGACTTGCTACCACAAAAGAGGCTGAGACGTTAAATGTAGTGCCAGTGGAGTTCTTGGAGAGCCCGAGTGTGACGGAAGAAATGGTAGAATTCAGAATGATCGACATAAGACTGACCTGGATGACTCTATAATAATGGAATACCTCGCAACTAAAAAGTTACGTGATGGCACAAAAGATGCAAGAAAAATACTTTATCAAGCTCTGCGGTACGTAATAGTAGATGGAACCTTATCTCGGTGTGGTCATTCGTTACCTCTCCTGTGATGCGTTATGCTAGAGGAAGCCAAAACAATTTTACAAGAAATACACGAAGGCTTTTGTGGGGATTATTCTGGGGGGCAAAATCTGGCACTAAATATACTTAGATAGGGCTATTTTTTGCCCACTTTAACGAAAGACTCGGTCTTGTATGTTCAGAAGTGCGGCAAATGCCAGCATTTCGCCATAGTTGCCCGAGCTGCTCCAGTCGAACTAATGATGATTTCATCCCTGTGCCCATTTGCAACGTGGGGAATCGATCTAATAGGTTCCCTACCTATGGGAAAGGGAGAAGTTCGGTATGCGGTGGTGGCGATCGATTACTTCACGAAGTGGGTAGAAGCCGAACCTTTGGCAACCATCACATCAAAAAGAGTCTTGGACTTCATGGTAAAGAGTATTATATGTCGATTTGTACTTCCTAAGAAAATCATGTCACACAATGGGACACAATTCGACAGTGATCTCTTCACAGACTTCTGTGAAAAAAATGGCATCATGAAGAGTTTCTCGTCGGTAGCATACCCACAAGCCAACGGGCAGGTTGAGGCTGTAAAGAAAACCCTTAAGGCAAGCCTAAAGAAGAGGTTAGAAGAAGCCAAAGGAATATGGACTGAACAACTTCCGCAAGTACTTTGGGCCTACCGAACTTCTCACAGGACCTCCACGGGGCATACTCCTTTTTCCCTAACATTCGGAAGCGAGGCCATGGATCCAATTGAAGCAATGGTATCTACTCACAGGCAAAGGACATGTGATCAAGAATAGAATAATGGACTACTTAACGCATCTCTCGATCTAATCAAAGAAAAACAAGAGGAATCGCAATTGCAGCTCACCCATTATCAACCAAAGATCACTCGCTATTTCAATTCAAAAGTCAAGGGTCGTAGACTGGGATTAGGCGACCTGGTTCTCCAAAGGGTCTTTTTGGAAAATAAAGACCCTAAGGATGGTGTGTTAGGCCCGAATTGGGAAGGACCATACCAGATTGTAGAGGTCTTATGTGAATGAACTTTCAAGATAGTTCGACTGAATGGAGAAATAGTCCCACGAACCTGGAATGCTCTGCACTTGAAAACATATTATCAATAGTGCCACCATCAATGAAAGGCTTATTTATAAAAGCCATTCCGATTAAATAATAGATGGATTGTTAGATAACCATTTCTTAGTCTTATTATTGCAAGCTCGTGTTCTCATATTTGTAAAAGTAACCAAGAAAGTTTATACATTTTGGTTACTTGGGGGTCACATAACCGAGGTTGGCAAAATTAAGACTGCTCGGATATAACTAGGTCAAAAACTTAGAAATTTGGGAAAATTGATTATTCAAGGGCTTTTTAAAGCTTGACTTATCAATAAACCTAGCATGAACTAAGTTTAAATCATTAAAAACCCTAGCTATAACCAGGTTCGAGGCCTGATTCTTAACAGGTATGATACAAATAAGCAAACAAAAACTTGGATATAACCAAGTTTGATAAACTCTATCTCGATCTAAAAGTCGATTCCTAAAATCTCGAATGTACAAGAGTCTAAGGATTCATAAGCATGAGAAGATAATAAAGGAAAGACAAATGGATCAAAAGTTAGATATATATTGAAATAAAACAAACAAATATATTACATCGAGGAGAAATAACCTTGAGCAAAGCCCGAAGGCAATTGTTTAATACCAAAAGACTGTTAGACAATTACAAAGAAAATCATAAATAAAATCATTGGGCCCCGTCAGCTCGCCCCGCAGAAGTGGCCTCCTGGTCATCTCCCTCCGCCACTCCGGATGCCTCACCAGTCTCCGAGGGTTCTTGCGAGAACCGAGCCTTGAATTTAGCAAGGTACGGATCCCACAACCCGGGCTCCATAAAAGAGAAGTTCTCATCCTGGTTGAAAGCCCATCAATGGTATAGCATCTCCTCCAGGCTAATGATGACGCTGCTCTTTCCTCCTTGGCTTTAACTTCTGCCTTGAGTAGTTTTGCTTTGAGCTCACCAATATCAACATAAAGCTGTTGAGCATGATGGTTCGCTTCTGCGGTCTGAGCTTGGGAGGCAGATAGTGTGGTCTTTGCGGCCTGCTCGCTTTCTTGAGAAGAGGTGAGAGAAACCTTAGCAGCATACTCATTCTTCTGAGCAGCTGTCAAGGCAGCTTTGGTGGCCTAGTCACCTTCCTGAGCAGCATTCAAGGTGACTTTGGAAGCGTCCAGCTCAGCCTGGAGCTCTTCATTTCTGGCCCTAGCATGAGTTATGCTTCGGTATTGGGCCAGGACGGACTACAAAATAACAAAACAAGTAAAAAATATTAGATGAAGAACACAGTAAAAAAAATCATCACCAAATATGGGAGAAGAACTCATGGTGAGGTTCATCCCCATGGCGGACTCAAAGACATTCTCCGGGCTGCGCTCCTCAATGGTTCTCAGGTCCCTCACATTGGCTTTATAGGCGTGGCCCACCATATGAGTCGCTATCTCATATACGATACCCCAAAAGGCTTTAGGGATCTTTTCCAGGTCCTGAGGATCAACCAGTATTTGGACGATGGGGAATCGGCTTGTATTACTTGAGGAGGAGGCATGAGTCGAGGTGGGGGAGGGGGAACCTTCCCAACGGTGATAGAGGTCATCGGAGCTGGTTCCCGAGCTGAGCTCGTGTCCTTACCCTTAGCAGGGGATTTTGAAGTATTCCCCGTTGTAGGGGTGGCCTTCTTTGCCACCCTGGGCCTCTTCACAACGAGGCCCATGCCAGACTTTTTAACCTGAAAGGCAGTCCTCAGGTCGGGGGCTTCTGTTGATTCCATCTCTTTTCCTGAAAAGAACAAAAGAGTTGATTCATAAAAGAAACATCTCAAAGATATAAAAAGAGAAAAATAAAATGGGGAATATAAAGATCCTACCCTCCGGGCTGGGGGAGGAATCTATAATCACCTGCTCGGGTGTATGAACTGGGCTAAGCATGACCTCCAGCTCTGGGAGTAACAGAGAGGAGCGGAAATCTAAAGGTACAGAATCTAAAATTCTATGGAGTTCAGGTCCCTCCTCAGGGCTAGATTCGTCTACATATTGCCTAAATCAAGGAGCAAATTCCCCTTGAAGCAGAGAGGGCCAAGCCCTATGGTTGGTTCCATATTCATTGAAGATAGACGATCTAAAGTGCAGTGTATTTTCGGCAACAACGGTGCCTTTGGGATAGCTATGGTTGTAGCGTACCACCAAACGGTCCACGCATTGGAGGAGAGTTATATTTAGGTCCGGATCGGTGGGGTAGTGACTAATTAGCTGGTTGGGATTGAAATGAATTAACCTAAAGCTAGTTGCAGCTCGGTCTAACTCCCTAAAAGGGTATGGGTTACCTTGGCGGGAGGGGCAGGCTACTGCCCCAAAAGCAGCCCGATCAGGATCAGGTCTTTGATTGGCTTTAGGAGCCCGTATTTTTAGGACAAGAGGCACCTCAGCCTCTTCCTCGTCGGTATCCTCAACAGTTGGCAAAGTCTCTTGAAAGGAGGGAAGCTCGGGGATCACTAGAAGGGGAGCTCGGGTCCTCAAGGCCAATGTCTAATCCTCATCGATTAGCTTGCAGGCCAACATTGTGGCATCATTCATGACCCGTCGATAATCTTTTTTTCGCAGGGGAAGTCTGGACAATTTCTCATATTGGCACCCGAGGGTCATAGATTTTTCCGTCCTGCCAAATATGGCTGCATGAAAAACAAACTCAATCAGGATGTTTTAAAATATATATAAATATAAATTCACGCGCTGAATTTGCAAAGGTAGAAGACTTACGAGGTCGGTTGAAGTATCGATATTCGCAATTCTTGAAGCCATTCGACATAAAGAATAAATCTTTATAGTCGTTTGGATGGCTGGGAAGATCGATGACGGAGGCGGAGCTAGGAAATTGTGTGAGGTAGTAAAACCCGTCGCTGTGTCCTCTCTGGTCGAAGCTTGCTTTGAGACAGAAAAAGAACAAAATATCTGCTAGAGAGGGGACCTCCCACTCGTGCCTCAAGAACAGATATTCCAGTCTATATGAATTTGGGGGGAGCTGGAAAGGAGCCAGTTTTACGTAGTTTAAAAATTTTACGAAATACTGGTCCAGGGGAAGGAAGGCCCTAGCCTTCAGATACTCATTGCTCCAGGCCACGTAGTCATCTTGGAAAGGGGCACAACTCCATTCCCCTTCGAACGCAGGTTGGGCTAAGAGGCCGCCAACTCCCATCTCGATGTTGTGACTCAGCAGGATTTTATTCACCTTCCCTTGAGTCTTGATTTTTGAGACTATGTGCTTGGCCTCGAAGAACACGTTGGGGTCGACGGGAACTTCTTTCTCCACAACTGAACCAAAATACAGAATAGGAGAGTCAGGGGAGACCTACTTCCCTTTGTCTTTGCATTGGGTAGAAGAGCTCGCAGATTTCTTATTGGGAGGTTCCATTAGATCGCATGATGACAAAGCAACCTAGTTAGTAGGTGACCTAAGATGATCTACAACTATGTCGCGAGGGTACGAAGGATGAAATGGGTTATTCTCGTTATACGAGCTAAAGTTAACCAAAGCCCATCGCGTGGTGCCACGCGATATCCAAAGCTACGCGCCTCTGTTTCTTAACAGTCCCCTGAAATTTAGGGATCCGTGTGTCAGAAATGTCGGGTCACTATTTTCCTCTGTAAAGTGGTTTAGTGAAAAACTGCCTAAGGAATCGTAACCCTTAAGCTACCTGGTATATAACCTAGAGACGTTACGATTTCTATACCCTAAACATGTATTCTCTAAACCTATTTGTCATTAGAACTACCCCAAATTAACCCGGAAATTTACCCAGTTTTATGGATATATTTTTTTTATAAAACATATTCGGTTTCACTTATGGAGCCTAAAGTCAAAACCTATTCCCTATTGGCATTCATAAAAGTCTAACAATACCGAATGATGAAAATTGCTAAAAAGAAGAAAAAGAAGTTTCTTTGGGTCATGAAGAATAAAGAATTTCGTTCAAAGCAAAGACTGAGATACTTACAGGAAATGTGTTCGATGATCGGAGAATGTAGACTCAAATCACGAAAAGCTCTTGGAAAGCTTCTGAATGATTGGGCATGATGAAAAGTTTTGGGGATTCTGGGGAAGAAGAAGGGAAGCTTGAGAGTTTAGAAATGGGAAATTTTCAAATGCAAAGGTGGTGAGGTTTGAAATCTAATCACCCTATTTATACGTAAACTATGGAAATTAATCTGGGCCATCCAATTCGAGTATCTTGAGATCCAAGGGCCAAGATTAAATAGACCAGATGGCAGAAAAAAGTTGACAAGACAATAATTGCAGTCCTCGAAACCCGAACAGACGCCAATTGCAGTAGACCACGTGTCCAGTACTCGAGTAGTAGGTAGGCATGGTTTTATGTAGCAGAAGTTTAAAAGCCCTTACTGTGTAGGTCTAAAATGATGACATCATACACGAGTAGGAGCTTGGGGGGAAAATGTTGTATCCTATTTTTAGCATAAGTTCATTTACTAAACTCAGGTACAACTAGCAGATAAATACACGGAAAATAAACAAGTAGAATATCTGCTTATTATCCATGTGGACAGCTCAGGATTCATAAATATCAGACATGGTGTTAGGCTTCCTTAGTTTACCGCGAACTAAGAACATGATGGTTGTTAAGCACAAGCTCAGAATCAGATAACTATCAAAGCACGAGTTTGGAGGAGATATCCAGCTCGTGACGATTTAACTATAATGCATATTCTAGGATCCCCAGAGACTCGGGATATGTTTATACGTTTATTTATGACTAGGCTTTCATATTTATTATCCGAGAAAGGAGGAACATATTTATTCTGTTATCCCACGTCAACATATGGGTCGAGTAAAGTCTAAAGCCCAGAAAAAGAAACCTTCCAATCCTTCAAATCAGCCTGCTCCTCAAGCTGAAATTCCCTCGACCAGTGGTCGAGAAAGAAATATCCCCGACCTTGGCATCTAGATTCACGCCCAACTTTGAAACGTCATTCAACCAGACATTGAATGGTACGTTGCCCCTCCTAGCCGAGTAACGGTTAGGATGATTACAAATTACATTAAAAAATATGGACTTCTTGGGGTGACCCTAGTCCAACCCATTAGAGACCAATGAGCGAATTTTCCTGGAGGCGCGTTCAGCGCCTGGTCGAGGTACCACATCGAGGCAGGAGTGATCCTGACTCTCCATCCTTTCTTCCAAGGAGTGGCCAACTATTTTGGGGTCGCTCCTTTTCAAATAACCCCTAATGGATATAGAATACTTTCTGCACTCTATATCCTTTATAGCCATAAAATCTGGCCTGTCCCCACACCACATGAGGTCAACTACCTGTTCGACCTAAAATCCAACCAAAACCAAGAAAACATGGGGTTCTTCCATTTCTGCCACCAGGAAATGACACGCATTTTCCTGAGAGATACTACATTCATATCCAACGTGGGGAAGTACCATCTAGGGTACTTTCTGACTACCGACATGGTCGCGAACAACCTGCCCTTCACACAAGGAGGTAATTTCTTAGGCCTCCTGGTCGCTTATTTTTTAAAATTCTTCCTGCATTCCCCTTAGATATTTAGCGTATTTTAGGTCCATGGCTGCGACCGGCTCCCACTCCAGAGATGGAGATCTGATAAGCACTCTTGGCCAGCATGACTGACGTAGAGAAGAGCATCAAGCATTTGGTCACAGAAGCTAACTTGAGGCTGGTCAGGCTTCTGGCACCTCACCAGGATGTGACAGAGTCAAAAACGGGGAGTTCCATCAGCGAGGAAATTCCCGAGCAACACCCAGATGTGTCACAACCTCAAAGGAGGAGGACAACTGGAGTGACCATCAGGGAACCCTCCAGCACCCCGCGAGCTGCAGCTCCCCCCTTGTAACAACCCAACTATTCTAAACCTTGGACCATTAATAACTACTATACTAATCATAAGAAAACGTACATATGAAAACATCATAACTTTATTATATAAAGAAAAGGTTTGAATACATAAATATTTTACTTAGGATGTGGGATCCCATTGTTTTGAAAATAAAGCAAAACATAACTTAAATAAATGGGTTACAAAATCAAGTGCGGAAAATAATACATGGAAATCATAATTTAAAGACTTAAAGACTTCATCCTCTAATCGAATGCTCAGTCCATCGATTCCATCCCAACCCCCAAGCTGCCAAGAACCTTTCCACCGCCATAGCTATTTTCCTGCACATATAAACATAAAGGAATGAGCCTAATGCCCAGCAAGGAAAAACTAACAACATAAATCATATACATAAAATTCTATCATAACATATGTTACATCATAAACATATGTCATATACTACTACAATGGCCATTATACTACTTGGGGCTTGTTAACTAATCAAGTCATATGCCCATTAGATTTGTGGGGCTTGCTAGCTAAGCAAGTCATATGCCCATAAATTTATTGGGGCTTGTTAGCTATACAAGTCATATTCCCAAGTCTACCAACATACATAATATAACATTTCATAACACAACATATCATAAGATAACATATAACATATAAAGTCCTATCCTATTTTCCTTACCAATATACTGGGATATGAGAATAGGATCGGGACTTTGGAATACTCCTAAAAGCCATAATAGAAAGGTGAGTATACTAAAGAAAATAGATGAAATGAACGAACTATATTAGTTCCCTTAAGGGTTAATTCTGTAACTGAATGATTTTGAGGTCAAATCTATAATTAGATTATAGATTAATTATTCACTAGTGAATTCATGGTACTTAAGGAATAAGAAGTAAATTAGAAAGGTAAAATGGTAATTATTTCATTCTAATTTATGAACTAATTAATTAGAGGGTTGAACTATTGTAAGATGGTTATATCAATGGACATCTTAAAATAAGATTTCTGTAAAAGTATATCTATAACATAAAGAGTTCAATTCTGAATTTTTAGTGGAGAAATATCAGAATTAATAAATTAACTATTATAATTAAAGAGTTTAATTATTTAGTTTTAATTTATTGGAGCTTAATGTTATAGGTCCATGATCCCCGAAATGGCTCAAACAAACACTGACAAAGATAAATACAAAAATGGGCAAAATGACTTATTTGATAAGTAAAATATTTTTTCTATGCTCTAAACATACTTATTGTATAATTAATTAATTATTTGATTTAACAAAAATATAATTAATTTTGAATTAATTTCTTTTTGGGATTTTTGGTATTTAAATAATAATAAAAATTGGGAAAAATCACATGCCTTCCTTGGCAGGTGGTACACGTGTAGCACAGTGCACAGTCACTGTGCTACACGCACAAGAAGCTCCTAGAAGTTTCTTTGTTCCACAATTTTAGTTATTTAAATATTAAATAAATAATGAGATATTGTAATATGATTAAAATATTATTATTTAAGCAAAATCTGATAACTGATTAGTTATTTTTAAATTGTTTTAAATAACTAATATTTTTTTAATATATTGGATACATTAAATATAGGAGATCAGCTTTTTCGAGAGCGATACTTTTCAGTGATAGAAAATATATCGTGAAATCTCCCTGAGAGAAAGAGAATAGTGATACAAGCATAGGTCACTGTTCTTCACAAACTTAGGTCCAAACTTTATCAGATCTCATGTGTTGAGAACATCTGATTAATATATTTTGCCTATTATTTTGTATAGCGAGCCCACACTCGTTCTTTGTGTGTTGAGAACATTTTGGAAGATCTTGGTGTGAGATCTCGAGGATTTTTTCCGTACAAAAAGATAGCAGCAAGGAAGGACTTGAGGTAATTTTCTATTCATATCTTTGATTTAGTATATATATGTATGTGAAGAAGTAGATCTAGAAATCTTGTGGGGTTAAATTAACAATTTTGATTGTTGTTCCGCTGTGTATAATCTCTGATTTGATCTATAAAAACCAACAAACATCGCAAAGGTGTGTGTGTTGTCACCGATTTGTTATCATGAAAGATGGTTCAATGCCTAGTGCAACCAAATTTTCGACAAATTTTGTGATAATTACACTATAGTAAAGTTCAAGTTGAAAAACACTTTACTTTATGCACTAATGCAATAACTCCTATAAGAGAGAGTTCTTATTTAATCAAGTGGGGGATTTGTTATATTTTACATATAATGATGGATTAAATAAGTGTTACAATAGATAACTATTTAATCTAGTGGGGGAATGTTATATTATTTTATAATATACTGTAATATTATATTATATTATAATATAATGTTTTAGATTAAATAAATGTGACAAAGAGTGTCACATATTGTAAAATATAATTGAGAGTTACAATATTTAGATATATGAGAAATATTCAAATATGTAACATATTTGGTGTTACAAATTTAGCTACAAATTTGTAACTTCCAAATATTACCCTTTATTGTGTAAATTTGGTGTTACACAATATTGAGATGAATTTCATAAAGCCATATGTGTAATGGCTGTTAGAGATATAATTTTAACCCCAATATGTGTTTTGGGGGTTACAAAATCATTTGGGAGGGTTTGGAACCGTTTGGAAAAACAGCACAAATTTTGTGCCGAAAATGGTCAGTGACCGCTGCCACTGAATGTTGGTGGCCGCAGACTATGGGACAGAGAGCAATGGCCGCGGCCACTAATGTCCCTGGCCGCGGCCACAGGCCAAAAACTGACCATTTTTCAGTTTTTTCCAAATTGTGTTGAACGGCTCCAAAAACCAAAATAACTCTCAAATCTCACTTTTAATTCCATAAACATCCAATTTATCATTGGTAATAGCCATGAGGGTTGGTGGAATTTGAAATTCAAAGGGTTTCTCTAAACTCTATAATAGGAGCCTATTGCTCACTTGAAAGACACAATTTTTCTATCCATTAGAGCACTTGGCTAGAAACACCTTGAGGCTTGATAATTCCATAAAGCATTTCCTATAATCTGTGAGAGATCCCTTAGTGCTTGAGTTAGGGGGAAATAAGCTTTTGGACAAAGATTTCAAACCTTGTTCAAGTTGGTGATCCCCAACACTCTTCACTTCGGTAGTGTGAGTGAGAGTTGTTTATCTTTTGTTTCTTGTTCCTTTCTTTTATTCTATTGCTTTTCGTCATTATATTCTTCTTCTCTATTTACTTGTATTTCTTGTTTAAAAGTTGTAATCTTTTCTTTTGTTTTGTTTCAAACACTTTACTTTATTTGTAATCTTTTGCTTAGAGTTGTATTTCACTATTCTCTTCTTCTTCTTCTTCTTCTTCTTCTTCTTCTTCTTCTTCTTCTTCTTCTTCTTCTTCTTCTTCTTTTGTTCATTTGTATTTTTAGTTATAGAGTTGTAATCAATCCTTATCTATTGTAACATTTTTGCATAGAGTTGTAATTTTCTTACCATTTTCATTGAGACAAATACATATTTTCCTAACAACTACTTGTCGGGTACGGACCTCATAAGCGTGCTAAGGGAGTCCTTACTGTGTATCATTCCTGTACTGCCACTACTTGTCTGGCGTGGACATCGTGTCCATACTCTAACTCCTCTTGGTTGGTTGGTTGGTAGGTGCATTATGTACCTGTACAAGCTCCTGGAGTCATTCTTAGGTTCTCACCCTCATAAGGTACCTTATTCCTACGAGCTTCAAGTATTAAAATCTTTATATGTTATCATGGATGACATGGTTCGAAGATGCCTGGGGAGCAAGGACCTCGCAAGATGGCCCTATGAAAATGAGACGTGAGGGGCCTCTCAAACCTTAGGCTCAATATCCACGACACAAGGTACAACATCATAGGTGAGGCAAGTGCCTCGCAACATAGTCTGCACAAGATGTGCACCAGGTGCGAAGGATGACCTCGCGAAACCCTTAGCACGAAGTGAGGCTCCGTGGGCAAGGCTGTGCCTCGCCAAAACTTTTACGCAAGGTGTGAGATGGAGTAAGTGTCTGTTGGGCGTGAGTCCCCTCGGCCGGATGTGAGGCACCTGCTGGGCGCAAGGGGGGAGACGCTTGCTGGACGTGAGGCCCTTCAGATGAGCTCGAGGCGCCTGCTGGGCGCGAGGCCCTTCGATTGGGAATGATGCACGAAGCGCCTACTGAGTGTGAGGCACCTTCTGGGCGGCCCTTCAACTAGACGTGAGGTTCCTTCTGGGCGTGAGGCGCCACCGGGACTCAACGTGCAACCCAAGGCATGAGATGAGGGTCTCACTAGGTGCGAGACGCGGACATGTTCGGGACTACCTCTGGAGTGTGTCACCTTGGGACTACAGGCTATACGCTTTTGGAAATATTTCATTTATTCATACTTGGTGTGGAATTTTTGCATCCACAGTCTCTCGGTAGCACGTAGTATCCTTTTGCCTCCAACTCATACTCGATGCCCTCGATGAAACAAAGTGAAAATCACTTGGGAGTAGGTAGATTTTAACATCCACAATAGTCATATCCATTAATAGTGGCCCGAGCCCCAACTACAACCAGGGTGAAATTTTCTTACCTTGTATTCTGAGAAAATAGCGTATGGTGACCCCGAGCACGATCCTTACTCTCGAGCCTAACGGTATAACCTAGTCACAACATAATAACACATAACCATCAAGAACTAAACTATTTAAAAGCTTCAAGATAAATTCCTAGCCTCCAGGACCTCGATTTCTACTAAACCGGGTAGTAGAATCCTTCTCGAGCATTTAAGTTTGAGTTTCCATGCTTAAAAACCCTCATTGGGAAAAACCCCTAATTTGAGTCGCGGCGCCCCACACAAGCGATGCGGCTCTCTACAGGTCAAATAACCCTGACCCTTATTTTCCCTGGACACGCGCTGCGGTGCAGCCCAACAAGCGCCATGGTGCTAAGGTGATTCAGAGAACCTCCCTAGATCTTGAGCTCATGCGGGCCGCGGTGCTCCAAGAACAGCAGCGCGGCGCAACCTCGCAAACCCAGAATTTCCAACACTTTCCAACCATTTCCTCCGAACCAAAACCTCCAAAAGCAGTCCCAAAGCTTCCCCAAAGTTTCCAACTGAACCTAGAACTCTTACTAACACAACATAAGTAATATTTATACCCCAAAAGGCAACTCAAACCCTTACCAAAACTCAAAAGTCCCCAAGTGCTCAAGAGAGAAGAGATGAACAAGAGAGAGAGAGAGAGAGAGAGAGAGTTGTGGGAGCTGAGTGTTCTACTACGTTCTAATTCCTACAGGTTCTAAGTGACTAAGGTAATCCAAGGCTAGGGAAAAAACCAAAATGCCCCTAGCCTTTACCTTGGTTCTCTAATGCCCTCATGGGCAAAATCGTCTTTTACCACCCTTTTCCCGCTAAACCTCAAGTAGCACTATAAATTCCCAATTAATCCCGACATACCCAAACAGTCACCAAATAAATTCCCATTACCCGATAAACCTCGTCAATGTACTAAATTACCAAAATATTCCTAGGCTCACCCCGAGCCGGGTATTAACCCCCCGATGTGACTTTTCCGCCAAATTACTCACTAAGATCGCCTCGGGCCACACATCTCAAATATATCCACATAATAATGTGGTCTCACTCATAAAGCATGTATAATACAAATATACCCTTAACGGGTCAAAAATTACGAAAATGCCATTTTAACAGAATCAGGCCTATAACCACATTTAATACACTTAAACATGCATAAGCAGCCATAACATGATATAACTCATATAAATCACCTAATCGCACATGTATAATCACAATTAACACATAAAAATCCAATTATGGCATTCTGGCACAATAATCAAGGCATTAAGCCTTATTAGCGAATTCGGGACATTACACACATGGTCTACACAACCTATCAATCTCTCTACTAGATACAAAGGAGTGTGTATCCCCATAATCAATCAAAATAGTATATGAAGTCCAGCACTAGAAAGCTCACTTGTCACTATTAAGGGTCGGGCATCATCCTCTGACTATGTTAATATGAACACTCGAGCTGGAGCCAAGTTGTCCACCTTCGTTGGTTCTTCCTTCTTCACTCTTAGGCAATATTTCTTGAGGTGCCCAACTTTACCACATAAAAATTAGGCCTTCACTGGCCACTCTCCCAGATGACGTCTCCTGCATTTGGCACATTCTGGATAAGTCCTCCAACTCTCATTGCCGCCTTGGCGGCCAACCTGTATACCACATGGCCTCCTGTCTGTGCTTGTAACTCTATTAGTGTCTGGGGTCTTCCTCTTCTGGTCACTAGGGCCTCCGCCCCTACCAGATCAACTAAAGGGAGGTCCCACCCTCCTGGTGTCCCTTTTTGTCACGTTCTTGTGCTAGATCTTGTTTTCAGCGCCCTCAGCAGAAAGGGCCTTCTCCACTACCCGATCATAAGTCGTCACTCCAGGTACCGAAGTAATCTTAACATCTCAGGCTATCATAACATTTATCCCTCGAACAAATCTCTCATTTCTTATCACATCTCTTTGCACCAAGTCTGAAGCGAACTTGGCCAACCTATCAAATTTCAGAGCGTACTCTGTAACAGTCATCGTGCCTTACACTAGATTACTGAACTCATCTACAGTTGCAGCTCTGACTGCATTGTTATAGTATTTCTCATTGAACAATTCTCTAAACTCTTCCATGCTCGGAGTCTTCACATCTTTGGTATGGGATACCACTTCCCACTAGATTCGAGCGTCCTCTCGAAACATGAATGTGGCACAAACCACTCTGTCATTACCCGCCACCCCCATAAAGTCCAGGATGGAGGTGGTCATACCCATGCACTGCACAGCTCCCAGTGGATCTGGCCCTCCCTCATAGGTAGGAGGGTACAACAGGTGGCACAACTGGTGCAACGTTCTCTACTGGAACCTGGTGCTGTCTCAGTAGGCAGATCTCTTCTTCCTGCCTCTGCAATCTAGCTTGCATGTTAACAAGCACATGTTGCTAGTTCTCAAGAGTTGGCAGAGGGTTCTGACCCTAGTCGTTGTCTCTGACCTGAATTCCAACACCAGCTAGTTCATTTGATTGCCCTAGAAGCATACTTCGAAGTCTATCTTAATCAATGACTCAGCTGATCATGCAACAATAACGGTGCCCAGCACCACCCCACAGTCCAAGACCGAACTAAAAATCTTTCCTTCAATATTCATAGCAGTAATAGTGTAATAAGCACGTCTTTTATCACCTACACAAAAATCAAGGGCCAAGCCCTATCAGTATAACTCATGCTTCCTATTGAAGCATGTAGATAAGGCAGTCATATATCAAATAGATATGTAAACACATATTCTAATTAATAGTTACCGAACCCTAGGTCGAGCTTGTCTTTAGCAGCAAGTGTACATGCCCAGCCAATCTTTAGAAACCCTTAAATCTAAACCGTTTTGATACCAAGTTGTAATGCTAATCTAGGTCTGTTACAATATGCAAATCAAATAGTGCTTAACTCGCTAAATGAGTCATTTGGACTTAAAACGTGTAATTGAAACTAACACCAGGTTTAGGTACTAAAAATTTTGGTCAAAATTCAACCATTCAATTAAAAGAGTTTGAGTTCGATACATGGGATCCCAACTGAGTTTAAAATTGTTACAGACTCAAAATGAATACAAAATCTGAACTAAGCAGCAAAATCAGGGTCCAACCCTAGTTCCAACGGATACCCTTGACTGTGGTGGTCGAGCGGTCCGCATATGTACATTCTGCCCATGAAGCTCTCCAACTCATGGTTGGTGTAGCTTTCCCTTGCCCTAAACTGTACCATGTAGCACCCGTGAGCCAATGCTCAGCAAGAAAACATAAACATGCCCACGAGCAGTTAATCTATAGCTTAAGAATCATAACTAACATGCCTAGAAGTAATAACCATACTCGTACATGCATTTAATCCATTTAAGCGGCCATGGATCCACACAGGTGCCTATTTCACTATTCCTTTTAGAAATGGCTATAGAGCCGGCAAAACGTACACCACACTCCATGTTCCGAGCGGCTATAGAGCTGTGCAAGCATATATCATACTTCTATATTAGCCCCGCCATTACAGCCTGTGTTTCACACAATGATGTCGTCCACGACTTATAAGTTGAGCTTCAATGTTGGCCCTGCCATTTCGGCCTATGTTTTGCATGCTAATGTCATCCACGACTTATAAGTCGAGATTTTAACCCACATAAGCGACTATAAAGTCACATTGGGGGGCTACTACCCTATTTCCATCTAACCAGCCTTAGAGCTGGCCCGACACATCTTGTGCTTTATTTTCCAGGGGGGGCATAGGGTTGTTCAAGCGTATATCACGCTTCTAGGTTGGCTTAACCACATCGGCCAACATTCAACACACTATTGTTGTCCTTGACTCATAAGTCGGGCCTTTAAGCCCTCCACTTGTAGATCGAGCCTTGTAAACCCTCGACTTATAAGTCGAGCCTTTTAACCAGATATGCCATCGAATAATAAGCCGAGCTTTTAATCAGATACAATAGATAGATCCTTGACTTATAAGTCGAGCTTTTCAGTCGAATACTCTCGATTTCTGAGCCATTCAATCAGATATGACATATAATGACATCGGCCTGCATTCAGCACACTGTTGCGACCCTCGACTTATCTAGCCTTTTAGCTAGATATACCCTCAACTAATAAGTCGAGCTTTGTAAACCCTTGACTTATAAGCCGAGCCTTGTAAGCCCTCGACTTATAAGCCGAGCCTTGTAAACCCTCGACTTATAAGTCGAGCCTTTTAATCAGGTATATTAGATGGACGGTCATCATTTAACATAGGTATGCACAGCGCAATCAACATGTATAACAAAACATTCTAAGCATGATTACAACCATGTTCGATAACCAGGGCTCAAGCCCTAACCACAGTCCAGGTGCAGTTTTCTTACCTCAGGTCTTTAGTGAATAGTGTATGACAACCCCGAGTACGATCCTTTCCTGCCAGGCCTAACGGTTCACCCTAGTCACAACCATAACAAGGAATAACTATCAAGAAACGAATCAATAAAGGCTTCTGGACCAAGTCCTAGCCTCCAGGACCTTGAATTCTACTAAATCGGGTAGTAGAACCATTCCCTAGCCCTTAGGTTTGGGTTCCCACGACCCAAAACACATTTTCCTCACTTTTCTCTATTTGGCGGCGTCACCCCTACAAAAAAATTGCGATGCTCAACTAGGCAGAGAACCCAAAAAATCCTGCATCTGCGCCATGGCGCTAAGGCAGTTCGAAGCGGGGATGTTCATCTGGACCGCGACGCCCCATGAACAGCGCCGCAGTGCGACCCTACGACTTCAAAAACCAGCGATTCCAAAAATCGCAACTAACCCCAAATTAATCCCAAAACATAGTTTTGACCATAATAATGGTCTCATCAGCTCAAAAACACAATAAACAATCTTAAAAATTAACTGAAACTCAACCTCCAAGTAATTCTTTCAAAATTTTTAAAAACAAAACCAAAAGCTTAAAGAAAAACAGAGTTACCTTTGTCAAGGAAAATTCCCAACTGTTTCCCCTAGCTTGACAGCTTCTATACTCTCTCAAAACAAATTTTAATTCCCACCAAGCCTTGTTTTTCAAGGGTTTCTTCAAAAACTCACTAACCACACACACACAAGGGAGAGAATGAAAGTAGTGAGAGAGAGAAAGAAATATAAGTGTTTTGTTTTAAATTTTTGGTTATGAGTTAGTAAACTCAGCTATCTAAAGTTAAACCCATGGTCCAAATGACCAAAATGCCCTTAATACAACACTTCCCTCTCAAAGCCCACTAAGAGAAAAATCGTCATTTTACACTCCTGTCTCACAGTACACTTATAATCCCAATTAATTCTGCCAAATACAGAATATCACTATTTTTTCCAAAATACGACTCATGCTCTAATGAATCTTGGTAGCTCACTGAATTATTGAAATAACCCTTAGCTCACCCCGAGCCAAGTATAAGTCCCCCTTGTGACTAAATCGCTATCTTGCTTGAAAGGATCAACTCCTGCTAGATATCTCAAATCACTACAAGAAATATTGGTTTTAGAGGCGACTCTATTAGGGGCGACTATATGTCGCCTCTAATATTCTAGAAATCAAGGGCGACACATCATTAGTCGCCCCTGATATTGGTATAAATCGCCCCTGATGTTGAGAAATTTTCCCCATTTGTGAAAATTATTAGGGGCGACGTGTCGCCCCTAATATTCTAGAAATCAGGGGCGACACATCATTAGTCGCCCCTGATATTGGTATAAATCGCCCCTGATGTTGAGAAATTTTCGCCATTTGTAAAAATTATTAGGGGCGACGTGTCGCCCCTAATATTCTAGAAATCAGGGGCGACACATCATTAGTCGCCCCAGATATTGGTATAAATCGCCCCTGATGTTGATAAATTTTCCATATTTCTGAAAATTATTAGGGGCGACGTGTCGCCCCTAATATTATAAAATGTTGCCCCTAATACATTTTATCATTCTCCTCCACCGCATAAAACCTAATTACACAGTCGCAGACCCTCATTTTCCTCTTTGCCATATAGTTTCGATTTCTTTATTGCCGCAGACCTCACCCTCACCCTCACCCTCACTCTCGATCTCAGCCTCACCACCGCCGCACCGCCGCTGCACCCTCACCCTAACCCTCACTCTCGATCTCAGCCTCACCGCCACCGTCGCCGCTGCACCCTCACCCTCACCCTCACCCTCACCCTGACTCTCACTCTCACTCTCGATCTCAGCCTCACCGCCGTCGCACCGCCGCCGCACCCTCACCCTCACTCTCGATCTCAGCCTCACCGCCACCGTCGCCGCACCCTCACCCTCACTCTCAATCTCAGCCAGCTGATTGTAGCCGCACCGCCACCGTCGCCGCACCCTCACCCTCACTCTCACTCTCACTCTCGATCTCTCTGTCGTCGCACCCTCACCTCACCCTCACTCTCGGTCTGCTCTCTGATCTCTCCCTGATCTCTCAGACGCCGAAGCCCAGGTAAGCTGAAACCCAACTCAGAATATATATATAGTTTGCTTTTATATATATGTATATATATATAATATATAAATATGTATACCCTTGTTGACCCAAGATTTGGCCAACTGACACGGAGTCAGAATATGCTTGATGTGAATGAATGCATAGAGAAAAACGTAATGACAAAAGTAAATAAGACACAGTATTTTATAGTGGTTCGGCCCCAAGATCTGGTAATGACCTACGTCCACTTAGGTTGATATTGATCTAAGGATCAAAGGAGTGATCAAAGAACAAGGGTTCAATGAGTTTCACTTACCTCTGAAGAACAATACAATATTGCTAGGAGAACTACTATAGTCTCAAATGATTCAAAAGCCAAAAAGTCCCTCCTTTGAGCTATCTCTTGCTATTTTATAGGCTCAAAGGGGGATTACAGAAGATTGTTACAGATATTATTTCCTGAATAATCGAATACTCAGGAGATTGTGTGAGATAAATTCGGGATTCATAAAGATCTTCCCATTAATGCTGCCTTGTATGCGGAACTATCGACGATCCTGGTCGCAGGTAAGACTGGGCCGCTTACTGCTTCTAATGCGTCTTCTGGTCGATACTCTAGCAGAACGTTTCCAGGTGTCAGCCATGTGTCCAGGGATCTCTTTCCACGTCATCAATGCTCATTTTTTTGGATAACATTTGCCCTCCAAGTTTATTTACCACGAGCAGTAAATAAACTTTTGAACGAACGACTCTTCGGTAACCCCGCCTGACGTGTCAAAACCCTTCGTGTGTTCTTGGAAAAAGTAACCTACCTCTGTCTAATCACGTCTTTTCGACTCCCCAGAAATGATTTTGACGGCCATCCCGCTTCCCCATACTTTGAAAAAAGGGAAACTAATGATTACATCTTTTTAATGCCATAGACAAACTTATATAAGACCTACGAAGTCTTTATTTTCTTTTTACGCACACCATCGTCTTCGCAAGAAAACCTATAAACCAGAGCTTTTACCGTTCCTGAAGACCGTTTCCTCTGTATTTTCAAGACCCCGTCCGAGAGTTTCCTGATTCCCGAAGGCCCTTTTTCCACCTCCACGATCATTCTCTTGGTAAGTTTTCGAATTCTCATGCTTTAAATTTTCGTGGTGCATGCCTCTAAATGTGGATTGTTTGAAAACTTACCAAGAGAATGATTTCTGGTTTAAGACGCTTGTAGGCAGAATGTTTTGTAGGCAAAATAGAGTTACGAGTTAGTTTAAAATTCAGGATCATGCTTTTTAGGACGTAAAATCGAAGTAAAAGTTCGATCTTTAGGCTAGTTGGAAAATAGGTTTTTCCCGCCCTAAGGGGAGTTGAAAAAGCTTTCTCAAAAAAACTTTTGTTTTCACCCTTTGATCCATTTTTCAAACTGTTCGTGTAGAAAAATTTAGCTTTTTGTTAGAATGCTGTTGTATAAAGGCTTAACTTTTATACCCGACCAGCGTTATTCTAAAAAGCCTTTAAAAGTTTTTACCCTCACCTCCCCATTCTTCTATTTGCAGACTTTAATGCCAGATTTGTGGGGAGGTGAGAGGCCCATTGACGACGACCTTCTCGCCCAGCTGCTCGAGGGAGAAGAACAACCGGCCGACCGTGTCCACGAGATTCCTTTCTCGCGATCCTCTTCCAGACCCCACCTTTCTACTCCAATGGCCCGCTCTAAATCTTTAGGCAAGAAAAGGCCTAAGTCTTAAAACAGCCCAAATTCTCCTGCCCAGCCTGATTCGCAGGCTAGGGCTCCCTCGACCAGTGGTCGAGAAAATATTGTTCCCGAACCTAATATCCAAACTAGGGCCCGCCCTCGCCATCAGAATATGCATGATGTCGAGTGGTACACTTCCCCGGCCAGCTCAGTGACCATGCGAATGGTTGCTAAATACTTCAGGAAATTCCCTCTCACAGGGGTTTCCATTATACGTCCTGCCGCAGACCAGAGGGCTAACCTCCCCGGAGGTGCAAACAGCGCCTGGTCCCGGTATCACATTGAGGCGGGAGCTTATCTCCCTCTTCATCCTTTTTATGAGGGGGTGGCCAATTATTTCGGTGTTGCCCCCTTCCAAATCACTCCAAATAGATATAGGATGCTGGCCGCACTCTTTATCCTGTATAAACTTAAGAAATGGCCAAAGCCTACGCCTCATGAGGTCAACTATCTTTTTGACCTCAAATCTAACCCGCAACAGCACAGAACGGGTTTCTTCCACTTCTGTCACCAGGAGACCAATCGAACATTCCTGAGTGACACTACGCATATCTTGAATGTGGGGCAGTACAATAAGGAGTACTTCCTTACCCCGGACATAACCAGCAACAACTTGGCCTTCGCTCGAGGAGGTAAGAGCTTGTCTTCGACTGGTCGATACTTTTCATCGAGGTGTTCCCTTTTATTTTTCTCAAACTGTAATCTATTTTTCAGGCCCATGGTTACGTCCGACCCCAACACCAGACATGGTGTTGAGGTCCAACACTTTGGCTAGGATGACTGACGCAACAAAAAGTGTCAAGACCCTGGTAACTGAAGAAAACTTGAGGCTGTCTAGCCTCCTGGCTCCTCGCCATGAAACTAGAGGGTCCGTGGTGGACGGAGCCACTGCCGAGGGGGTTCCCGAGCAGCAACCTCCTGCGTCTCCTCGGAGGAGGAGACCAACGGGGGTTATAATCAGGGAGCCCACGGGCAATCCTTCTGCAGAAAGACCTTCTGCTCCCCCAGGCAAGGGGAAACAAAAGGCCAAAGATCCTATTGTGGACTTGGGAGAATCCTCTGATGATAACGGTAAAGTTATTTCGCTTTTAAATGGTTTGCCAATTCCTTGTCATTTGTTTGATGGGGAGGGTAACTTTACATATGCTCCAAATCTAGGGCCAGACTTCTTCATGCCAGATAATGAGTATATGACTAATAGAGTCAATAGTGTAGCGACCAGTAGTTGTAGCTCGGGTATTCACTTTGTTACCTCTATTCTGTTGTATAATAAATTTTCATTTGCCTCTTGTCTTATCATTTTCCTATGTTTACTCGCATGCAGGCATGGCTACTCCCAACATTTTCGACATGTATCAGGCTGAGGAGGAAGAGGAAGTTCCCCAACTTCAGCGGAGGTCTAAGAGGAGAACTGGTGAATCCAGCCGAGGTCCTCCAGCCAAGAAGCGTCGAACAGAAGACCCTCCCCAGGACATGCCAACTGGGCAAACTCCTGCCCATCCTCCAGCTCCTTCTGAGCGGCAGACCCCTCCTGCCCCGCCAAATCCTCCGGCTGCGCCTGCCAGAGAGAAAATTACTCGTGAAGAAGCTCTCGGGGCCAAACTCATGAGCCGCGCTCTTCGATCAGCCAAGGAGCGCCTTGTACACATTGGTAAGAATGACCGTGTTAAGGATGCCATGGTTGAGGCTGAAAACATGCGGTTGACCTGATCCTGAACAAGACCCTGAACGAAATTTCCAGCGTAAGTACTTCTTTGTCTCTCAAGCCTTGGTCTTTTATTCTTCACGACAGGTTCTAACTTTTTCTTTTATTCACAGGCCTTGCTGTCTGCTACCACTACTCGCACACGTGCCCAAGCCTCTATCGACCAGGCTCGGGCAAAGGCTATTGAGAGGTATCAGGTGAAGGCAGCCGAAGAGCTTTCGGCTGCAGAGGCTAGGCAAGCCAAGGAGTTGGAGGCAATGGTCCAACAGAGGGATGCTGCGGTGACAAAGTTGTCAGAGGCTGAAGATGCGAAGGAAGCCGCGATAAAGTCGAGGCAACAGTATCGAGATTCCAGCGTAACCCATCTTCACGAAATCAAAAGGTTGGAAGAGATGCACAAGTCCAAGGATGAGGCCATTGCCACTCTTGAAGGCAAAGTGAAGCAGCTGGAGCTTGACAACTCCAAAAATCTGGAGAGGTACAAGAGGACGACGCTCCGATGTTTCTACAACTTCTGGAAACATAATCAGGGTGCCGACTTCAGCTATCTTTCGGAAGACGTTAGGACTGCCGAGTTGGCTCGTTGCACTGCCCAACTGGCTGAAGAGGAGGCAAGAGCGAGGATCCCCGATTCCCCAAGCTTGGCTATCGCAGAAGAAGAATTTGTGGAGGACGCGGTCATCCAGAATGCTGCTAAGGACCCTCCGGCCCCAAATGCCTCTTAAACTTTTCCATTATTTTTTCTTTCTTTTAGGCTACACAACCCATGGGTCGTGATGTATAGACAATATATTTATTTAAACTTTGCTGCACGGGCAGTAAGTCTTTTCTTTTACTTGAACAGTTACGTCCAAGCAGTGATGCTTGCGGTGTAAAAGATTGCATGATGCTATAATATTTTTATTTATTATAACATTTGTCCGTATGACCAGACTTAGCATAGTAATTTGGCATGATTTAACAAAACATAAATTTTGAAAAATACTCTAAGTACTCTAGCATGCTTTCACTCATTTTGTTCATGTGTTTACATACCTTGCGGGTATGCTTTGCTATCGATGTGCCTTATATGCCCCCCAAGTGATCGAGGAGCTTTAGGTCCTCGGTCACTTGCCTTGACCATGACCTGTTCGAACATTTCTGTTCGTGTGAAAAGATGATACTTGTAATACAGCAAAACAACACACATAATGAACAAATACTTGTAAATATAAATTCACAAAGGTTGGCAAGAATGACTGGCTGCGCACAGTCCCTTATAATCTCGTATTAAAAATGGACTAAACATGTCTTTACGAGTGATTCTGAAATAGAATCTTACATATACGAGCGATTAGCCATATAGCGTGGCTAACCCTCTTTGCTAAACTTGTAAAAAGAAAGAATTAATACAAGCCAGTCCTTTAAAAAGGACTGTTCACTGATAATACTTGCGCAGGTGTTCTCCATTCCAATAACATGGAACGAGATCTCCGTTTAAGCGTGCAAGTTTGTAGGTGCCTGGATGAAGGACTTCTTCAATCTGGTAAGGTCCTTCCCAATTAGGTCTGAGCACTCCAGCAGTAGGGTCGCGGGTATTTAAGAAAACTCGTCGTAGCACCATGTCACCGACGTTGAATTTTCTTTCTTTAACTTTGGAGTTAAAGTACCGGGCGACTTTTTGTTGGTATGCAGCAACTCGGAGTTGAGATTTCTCTCGTATCTCATCGATTGAGTCTAGGGACTCCATCATTAGCTGGCTGTTCTGGTCCTGGTCGTAAGTCAAACGTCGATGTGAGGGGGGATCTAACTCGACAGGTAACATAGCCTCATATCCATAGGCTAAGGAAAATGGGGTATGTCCTGTCGCTGTTCGGTGGGACGTTCTATACGACTAGAGGACTTCAGGCAGCTGCTTCGGCCATGCTCCTTTAGCTTCCTCAAGCCTTTTCTTCAGGGTGTCTTTAAGAGTTTTATTCACGGCTTCGACCTGCCCATTCGCCTGGGGGTGTGCGACTGAAGAAAAGCTTTTAATGACTCCATGTCTTTCGCAGAAATCGGTGAATAAGTCGCTGTCAAACTGAGTCCCATTGTCTGAAACTATCTTCTAGGCAAACCATATCGACAGACGATGTTCTTGATAACAAAGTTGAGAACTTTTTTGGTCATGATGGTAGCGAGCGGTTCAGCTTCGGCCCATTTGGTGAAGTAATCAACTGCCACAACTGCGTATTTTACTCCGCCTTTCCCTGTAGGTAAGGACCCAATCAAATATATTCCCCATACTGCAAAAGGCCATGGACTTTGCATTTGTTTCAATTCGTTTGGAGCTGCTCGTGGAATCTTGGAGAACCTTTGACATTTATCGCATCTTCGTACAAACTCCATGGAATCCTCGTTCATCGTTGGCTAGAAGTAGCCCTGCCTTAGGATCTTTTTTGCCAAACTCTGCCCCCCAGCGTGATCTCCGCAGAAGCCTTCATGCACCTCTTTCATGAGTTCCTTAGCTTTTTCTAGTGTAACACACCTGAGTAGTGGCATTGAATATCCTCTTCGGTACATAACGCCATCGATCAGTATGTATCTAGCAGCTCGTCTTTGTAGAGTTCTGGCTTTGTTTCTATCTGTTGGCAGCGTACCATTTGTCAAATACTCCAAGTAAGGTGCCATCCACGTATCCTCCACTCGAATCTCCATACTGGACTCAGCTGCTCGTATGCTCGGCTTACTCAGTCTTTCTACTGGCACAATGTTCAAAGTGTCAGCATCTTTCGCGCTTGCGAGTTTGGCTAAGGCGTCTGCGTTTGAATTCTGATCCCGCGGGATTTGCTGGAGGGTGTACCTCGTGAACTGAGCTAGCAGGTCCTTTGCTTTATTTAAGTAGGCCACCATTTTCAAACCTCGCGCTTGATATTCTCCTAGGACCTGATTCACCACCAGCTGTGAATCACTATAGATATCAAGCATCTTTATACTCATATCAATTGCCATTCTCAATCCAGCGAGGAGTGCTTCATATTTCGCTTCATTATTTGACGCGGTGAAGTCGAACCTGATGGCGCAGTGAAATCAATGCCCTTCCGGCGTTATCAATATCACTCCCGCTCCAGCGTGGGATTCGTTGGATGAACCATCCGTGAATAGCTTCCACGAAGGAGTTTTGTCTTGAGGCACGGGTGCTTCAGGCTGTTCGCACTGCTCGCTGTCTGGAAGTTCGGTGAACTCCGCAATAAGGTCGACCAAAACTTGTCCCTTGACTGCTGCTCGCGGTGAATAAGTTATGTCGAACTGCCCTAGTTCGACAGCCCATTTTAATAATCGTCTAGCCGCTTCTAGTTTTAGGAGGACTTGCCGAAGGGGCTGGTCAGTTAAAACTGTAACAGGATGGGCTTGAAAGTAGGGGCGTAGCTTTCGGCGGATATCTCAATTCTGCCCCGATCAGTCTCTTGCTGACATAGTAGACTGCTTTTTGTACACCTTCATCCTCTCGCACTAGCACCGCGCTGGCAGCAACTTCAGTAATCGCCAGATAAATAAACAAAGTTTCTCCTTCGATCGGCTTTGATAAGATGGGAGGCTGTGCCATATGAGCCTTCAAGGCTTGGAATGCTTGCTCGCAGTCTCCTGTCCATTCAAACTTCTTGTTTCCTCTAAGTAGATGGAAAAAAGGAACACACTTGTCTGTTGATTTCGAAATGAATCTACTTAGGGCTGCGATCCTCCCGGTTAAACTTTGTACATCTTTGATCCTTTCTGGCAACTTCATGTCGATCAGGGCTTTTATCTTGTTGGGGTTGGCCTCGATTCCTCTTGAATTTACGATAAACCCCAAAAACTTCCCTGATCCGACTCCAAAGGAACACTTGAGGGGATTTAACTTCATCTGGCACTTGTTTAACACATCAAAGCACTCTTGTAAATCCCTCACATATCCTTCTGCCTTCTTAGACTTTACCAGCATGTCATCCACATATACCTCCATGTTTACACCGATTTTCTCTTTAAACATGTGGTTGACTAGCCGTTGGTAAGTCGCACCTGCGTTTTTCAGTCCGAAGGGCATTACTTTGTAACAGTATAGGCCCGTATCAGTCCGAAAGCTGGTGTGATCCTCATCAGGGGGATGCATGCTAATCTGATTGTAGCCTGAATATGCATCCACGAATGAGAGGATCTCATGTCCTGCAGTTGCATCGACCAGCTGGTCGATCCTCGGGAGTGGGAAGCAGTCTTTTGGGCAGGCTTTATTGAGGTCTATAAAATCCACACAGGTCTGCCACTTGCCGTTAGGCTTCGGAACTAGTACCAGATTGGAGACCCACGATGGATAAAATGCCACCCGGATGAACCCGAATTCTTCTTTTAAGGCTCTCGACCTATCCTTATCGAGCAGCCTTCTCTTTTGTTGCACGGGTGGAAAGGTCTTGTCTATATTTAGGACATGGCTGATTACCGCAGGATCTATCCCAACCATGTCTTTATGCGATCAGGCGAAAACCTCCTGGTTTTTTCGCAAGAATTCTACCAGTGCGTGCTTCGTGGTAGACTCTAAGTTTTTCCCAACCTTTATGACTCTGGTCGGGTCTTCTTTGTTGAGTTGGACCTCCTCCAGGTCCTCGACAGGTCCAACAATTTCTTCAAAATCCCCAAAGCGAGGATCTAAATCTCTATCCTCACTTTGGGCAACACCCTATTTGGTGACTTCATCACCGGATTGGGCTTGCGTATCAACTGCCATCTGCAACCTATCTGGGGTAGTGCTCTTCGACGTTCCACTCTTTGCCTTGGTGATTGAGGCATTGTAGCACTCCCTGGCTTCCCTTTGGTTCCCCAACACGCGTCCTACCCCCGCGTCTGTTGGGAACTTCATGGCTAGGTGCCACATAGAGATGACGGCCCGTAGGTCAACCAGTATGGACCTTCCAATAACGGCGTTGTACGTCGAAGGACAATCGACCACTACAAAAGTGGTGAGTAATGTCCTTGTTGCAGGTGCTGTACCCGTCGTTACTGGGAGTTTGATCAATCCGGTTGGGGCGAGTCCTTCTCCAGAGAAGTTGTATATCGTTTGATTGCAGGGCTCCAAGTCCTTAACGAACAATTTCATGCGTTCCAGTGTTGATTTATACAGGATATTAACTGAACTTCCTGTATCGACCAGTACCCTCTTCACCATCATGTTTGCCATCTGGATGTCCACGACCAGCGGATCGGAATGTGGGAACCTGACATGCTGGGCGTCGCCATCAGAGAAGGTTATCTCTCCTTCTTCTGACCGAGCCTTTTTTGGTGCACGGTCCTCCACAGTCATCATCTCGATGTCCTGGTCGTGGCGCAGATTCCGAGCATATCGTTCTCTGGCCTTTCCGCTATTTCCCGCGAGGTGCGGTCCTCCACAGATGGTTAAGAGTGTTCCAGTCACGGGGGCAGGCTGTAAGGGTGGCGAGCGCTGGCGCGTGGGCGCTTGCTCGTTGCCTCCCGGAGCTTCTCGTTGGGAATTTCCCGAGGCCCGTACGTACCTTCTCAAGTGTCCTTGTCTAATAAGGAACTCGATTTCATCTTTCAACTGGTTGCATTCATTAGTGTCATGTCCGTAGTCGTTATGGTAACGACATAACTTGGTGGTGTCTCTTTTCGAAATATCCTTTCGAATGGGGCCAGGTTTTTTGTAAGGCACACTCGAACTTGTGGCCTGATAAACCTCTCCCCGAGACTCAACGAGGGCAGTGTAGTTGGTGAACCGAGGTTCATAACGATTACCCTTGGCTCGTTTGTTGTCGGAGGTGGAAGGCTCGTTATACAGCCGTTTTCCACCATTCTTGCCATTTCCGTTACCGTTCCCGTTGCCCTTGCCGTTGCCATTAGGTTTGGACCCATTGGCGGCTTTGGCGGGTTCGGAAGCCTTCTTATCCTTTCCTGAGGGCTTTCCATCGTCGGCAATGGCTTCTTCGAGCTTGATGTAGCGATCAGCCCGGTCCAAAAATTATTGGGTAGTTCTCACTCCTTCCTTTCGAAGACTTTTCCAGAGGGGAGAACGACGTTTAACTCCTGCAGTTATGGCCATCATTTTGCCTTCGTCCCCGACCGTTTTCGCTCCAGCTGCTGCTCGCATAAAACGCTGGATGTAGTCCTTCACTGACTCCCCATCCTGTTAGCGAATTTCAACCAACTGGTTCGCCTCGATCGGATTCACACGACCTGCGTAGAACTGTCCATAGAACTCCCTTACGAACATTTCCCAGGAAACTATGCTTGCAGGAGGGAACTTAAAAAACCATTCCTGCGCTGCTTCAGAAAGTGTTGCAGGGAAGATCCTGCACCGAGCGTCTTCGGACACTTTCTGAATGTCCATCTGAATTTCAAACTTGTTGACATGGGACACTGGGTCCCCATATCCGTCAAAGTTTGGGAGTGTAGGCATTTTGAACTTGCTAGGAGTTTCGGCATTAGCTATCCTTTATACGAAAGGAGTGCCTTTCCTCCTATCGTGGTCGATGTAAGAAGTTCTTCCCCCGACCAGCTGCTGCACTGCCTGGTTGAGGGCGTCTATCTGGGCCTGTACAGCGGCAGGAATCGCTGTGGCCTCTGTCGCTGGGGGGACATTCTCGCCATGCCGCTCACGGTGATCGTTGAGTACATCTCTTAGGTCCTCGTCTCTTCTCCGCTGCTCGCTACCCCCGAGCCGGTTGAAGACATTATTTTGTCTGGGCTGCCCCCCAGCGTCCCGTCTGTTGGGTTGTTCATCTTGAGGTACCTGGCTCCTGCCTTTACCTCTTTCTTCACCTCTCTCACCAGCATTTCCCTTGCCTGAGTCAGCCTCATTATATCCGTGGCCATCTCTGAACCTCGATTGGCTATGGTGGGATCGACTGTTCCCTCTATTCCCGTCTCTGGCTGAAACGTCCCGAGCGTTAGAGGGCGGCCTGCGCTGGTCGTGGTGTCCCCGTGCATTATCATGCCGTGGGGGACCCCGGACCGCAGAGCCTAACTCTGAGTCCCTCCTGTTACCAGGAGGGTGCTGACCTCTATTCGGTAGGTTTGGCCCATCGTCCCTACGACATCTAGGACTGCGAGGCTGATGCTCGGCCCTATTCTACCTCTGTTGCGGGGGGTTACCCCGAGCAGCTTGGGATGGTGGCTGCGCCTCAGGATCCAGTGGGACATCGTCACTGGGCATCTGAGGCTGCTCGGGACTCTGCGGACTTGAAGGCTGGATCGGTGGGCTACGATTGGGACCCCTCTGAGGTGGCCCATTAGAAGGTTGGTCAGGCTGCGAAGCAGGTGCAGCCTGATTTCTAGCCAGTTGCAAGGCTGCCTCGAGGGCTGCCATGGCTTCACTCTGGCAGCGGTCCACCTCCGCCTGCCTTTCGCTCAATTCCGCGCGCTGCCGTTCAATCTCTTGCTGCTGCCGCGCCATAACTTCAGCGACAGTCTCCTGACTGGCTCTCAGACTAGCCAGCTCTTCCTGCAACACGCCCAGGGTACTTTTCAACGTTGCATCATCCATTTCCTCTTCCTCAAAGTCCAGTTGTGGCTCATCCTCTGCCATGCTTGCAGGAGGAGGAGGAGGTGGCAGGTTCGACGGTGCAGCGGCGGCCGCCTGTCCAGTTTTCTTTCCAGCTTTCGCCATTAGTTTTCTCAACAACGATAAATCAAGCTCTCAATGAAAGCACCAGAATGTTGACCCAAGATTTGGCCAACTGACACGGAGTCAGAATATGCTTGATGTGAATGAATGCGTAGAGAAAAACGTAATGACAAAAGTAAATAAGACACAGTATTTTATAGTGGTTCGGCCCCAAGATCTGGTAATGACCTACGTCCACTTAGGCTGATATTGATCTAAGGATCAAAGGAGTGATCAAAGAATAAGGGTTCAATGAGTTTCACTTACCTCTGAAGAACAATACAATATTGTTAGGAGAACTACTATAGTCTCAAATGATTCAAAAGCCAAAAAGTCCCTCCTTTGAGCTATCTCTTGCTATTTTATAGGCTCAAAGGGGGATTACAAAAGATTGTTACAGATATTCTTTCCTGAATAATCGGATACTCAGGAGATTGTGTGAGATAAATTCGGGATTCATAAAGATCTTCCCATTAATGTTGCCTTGTATGCGGAACTATCGACGATCCTGGTCGCAGGTAAGATTGGGCCGCTTACTGCTTCTAATACGTCTTCTGGTCGATTCTCTAGCAGAACGTTTCCAGGTGTCAGCCATGTGTCCAGGGATCACTTGCCACGTCATCAATGCTCATTTTTTTGGATAACAACCCTGATTATTTATATGTATTTGGTCCGAAAGTTTGGGTTGTTGGAATTGGGTGTTGATTTTGTTTGTGGAATCTGTGTGATGCTATAAATATATGTATAATATTTGGGTAATCTTTGGTTGGTCCGAAAGTTTTTTTTTATTTCTTTGATTTTTTTGAGATGTAATTTTGTTATCACATTTTGATTTCTTTGATTTTCCTGATATGCTAACAAGGGACAAAGAAAATTGTAGATTTATATATAAATATATATATATTAAGTTGATTTAATTTTGTTTAAATTTAATTATTTTGGTTGATTTTGTGTAGAAATTGAAGGAGTATCTCTTGGAAATTCGGTCACTGGTATAATATAATTTTGTGGCATCAAGGTATTTATTTTTTAATTATGTTATTGGTTTAATTAATATAATTAATATGTGAATGTGTGTACAAAGTGATATGTGTTTAGTGATATATTTATATATGTGTATAAAATTGTAGTATGTGTTAGTATTTAAATTTGATTAATAATATGTATATTGTGAATGTTTTGGGAATTTTCTCAGTGTTTTTTGTAGGGTTTTAAATTTTTGGGCTATGTTATAATAGAGATGTTATGCTGTCAAAATTTTGGTAGAGTTAGAGGACTAAATAAATAATAATATAATAAATAAGACATTGAATACTTAGAATTAACAAAATAAATTAAAGAATAAATTAAAATATTAGATAAATAATTTAATTTAATATTAACAATTTAATAATTTTAAAATAAAGTGAAAAATTATAATTTAATATTAACAAATTTAGTAATTTAAAAATAAATTAAATAATTAGATATATAATTTAAAAATAAATTAAAAGTTAGATAAATAATTTCAAAATAAATTACAAAATTATAATTTAATTTAATATCAACAAATTTAGTAATTTAAAAATAAATTAAAAGTTAGATAAATAATTTCAAAATAAATTACAAATTTAGATAAATGAATTAAAAAATTATAATTTTATTTAATATTAACAAATTTAGTAATTTAAAAATAAATTAAATAATTAGATATATAATTTAAAAATAAATTACAAATTTTAATTTAATTTAATATTAACAAATTTAGTAATTTAAAAATAAATTAAAAGTTAGATAAATAATTTCAAAATAAATTACAAATTTAGATAAATGAATTAAAAAATTATAATTTTATTTAATATTAAAAATTTAGTAATTAAAAAATTAGATAAATGAATTACAAAATTTTAATTTAATTTAATATTAACAAATTTAGTAATTAAAAAATTAGATATATAATTTCAAAATAAATTAAAATTTTAGATAAATGAATTAAAAAATTATAATTTAATTTAATATTAACAAATTTATATATGTGTTTAGTGATATATTTATATATGTGTATAAAATTGTAGTATGTGTTAGTATTTAAATTTGATTAATAATATGCATATTGTGAATGTTCTGGGAATTTTCTCTGTGTTTTTTGTAGGGTTTTAAATTTTTGGGTTATGTTATAATAGAGATGTTATGCTGTCAAAATTTTGGTAGAGTTAGAGAACTAAATAAATAATAATATAATAAATAAGACATTGAATACTTAGAATTAACAAAATAAATTAAAGAATAAATTAAAATATTAAATAAATAATTTAATTTAACATTAACAATTTAATAATTTTAAAATAAAGTGAAAAATTATAATTTAATATTAACAAATTTAGTAATTTAAAAATAAATTAAATAATTAGATATATAATTTAAAAATAAATTAAAAGTTAGATAAATAATTTCAAAATAAATTACAAAATTATAATTTAATTTAATATTAACAAATTTAGTAATTTAAAAATAAATTAAAAGTTAGATAAATAATTTCAAAATAAATTACAAATTTAGATAAATGAATTAAAAAATTATAATTTTATTTAATATTAACAAATTTAGTAATTTAAAAATAAATTAAATAATTAGATATATAATTTAAAAATAAATTACAAAATTTTAATTTAATTTAATATTAACAAATTTAGTAATTTAAAAATAAATTAAAAGTTAGATAAATAATTTCAAAATAAATTACAAAATTTTAATTTTATTTAATATTAACAAATTTAGTAATTAAAAAATTAGATAAATAATTTCAAAATAAATTAAAATTTTAGATAAATGAATTAAAAATTATAATTTAATTTAATATTAACAAATTTAGTAATTTAAAAATAAATTAAAAGTTAGATAAATAAATTACAAAATTATAATTTAATATCATAAGATTTTATAAGACATCATAAAACATCTAGTGTTAAAAAATATTTCTTTTTTTGTTGCTTTTCTTTGGTGATAAAATTTGATCACCAAAGATTGGATAGACGTTTTATATATTATCACTTAGTGATAATGTTTTATTAATTATTTTCAATTACGAAAAGCCTTAGACCCGTTCGGTGAAGCTGAGTCAGTAAGAACTCTTAAATATGCTTCTCCGAATTATCCAGGACGGTATGTGTCCGCATGGATAGTTTAGATTTGTTGTGTACCTATAATTTGATCTAGTACTCATTTTATTGTTTCGTTAATAGAGATTTCAATATGTGTCTCCTTATTTGTTCTCGTAAGTGGGCAAACTTAATTTTAGTCTGTCCACTTATGAGAACTATAGGGAGGTGCTGCCGAAATTTTTACATAAACGAAACAATTTTAAGAGTGTAGATTAAATTATATGTATACTACAAATCTGAATGGGATAGGTTCTTTACCCTTATAGAAGTGGAGTGAAAAGGTGGATTAGGGCACACACACATAGTCAATAAGTTTTAATTATTGTTTATTCTTGTATCGTAGATGCCGATCGATAAGAGTTGGACGGCATTAAGGAATCGTAACTGTGATGCTTATTGGAACGGTCTCCAAGCCTTCTTGAGAATGGCAAAAGAACACGTAGACTGCGACGGGAGAATTTTATGCCCGTGTGTGAGGTGCCTAAATGTTAAACTACAAACTATAGATACAGTGGAGGCTCATGTCTTTGACAAGGGTTTTCAACAGAGTTATCAAAAGTGGGTTTACCACGGTGAGGTGGAAGCTAGTGTCGCCAATGAGGCAGTTGAGGAGAATGAAGATGTAGATGAGATGGTTGACGTCGTTGATGATTTCCTCTTACCGACAAATGCAGAGGAAGCAGATGGTGTGTCTGGCAGTCGAATGGGACAGTATTATGACGAGTTGTTCGACGAGATTGAAGCTGAGTTGTATCCAGGTTGTGATTGGATATCATCCTTAAACTTTTTGGCGAAGTTGATGCATTTGAAAGTTAGAGGGAAGTGGCCAAATAACTCTTTCGATGAATTGTTGAAGTTACTAAAATTTGCATTTCCGAAAAATAATAAAATTCCCCCAACACACTGTGAGACGAAAAAAGAAGCTGAGTAAGTTAGGGTTGGGATATCAATCAATCCATGTGTGTAAATATGATTGTTACTTATTTTATAATGAGCATGCAAGCAAAGATTCATGTCATGTGTGTGGGAGTAGCTGATGGGTCAATGAAAAGAAGAAGGGGAAAAAGGTTCCACACAAGGTGATGCATTACTTTCCGTTGACTCCCAGATTAAATCGAATGTACAGTTCAAGACATACAACTAATGACATGTTATGGCATCATACTGGGAGATCAATAGAAGATGGGGTGATGCGTCATCCGGTTGATGGGTCTGCATGGAAAGACTTTGATGCCACCCATCCTGATTTTGCAAAAGATCCTAGAAATGTTCGTCTAGGCTTGGCTGCTGATGGGTTTAATCCTTTTGGCAACATGAGCTTATCATATAGCATGTGCCCTGTGATTTTGACGAACTACAATCTCCCCCCTTGGCTATGCATGAAGGAAGAGTATTTTATGCTAACTCTGCTTATTCCTGGGTCAAAATCACCGGGTAAAGACATGGATGTATTTCTAAGACCCTTGGTGGATGAGTTAAAACAATTGTGGATTAACGGGGTCGACACAAGAGATGGCACAAGGAATGAATTATTCAAGATGCGTGCAGCCCTTCTGTGGACAATTAACGATTTCCCTGCTCGTAGTAGCTTGTTTGGTTAGAGCGGGCAAGGGTATAAAGCATGTCCAACGTGCAATGAAGACACCACTTCCATTTGAGTGATTGGTAAGACATCGTATGTCGGTCATAGGCGATTCTTGAGGAGTAATCATAAGTGTAGAAGGGACAAGGAATTTGATGGCAAAGTTGAGAAAAGAAATCCTCCACAACAGTTTACTTGTCAACAAGTTTTAGATCAAGTCAATGCTTTACCGCTTCAAGTGTCTGGTAAACATGACAGATTTGGGGGGGGTGAAGCGCAAGCGAGGTGCAGGGGAAAGTAATTGGAGGAAAAAAAGTATTTTCTATGAACTTGATTACTGGAGTTTAAATCAGTTAAAACACAACCTAGATGTGATGCATGTTGAGAAGAATGTGTGCGACAGTCTCCTTGGGACTTTGTTAGATAATGATAAATCTAAGGACACCACTAACGCAAGACATGATTTAAAGAATATGGGGGTTAGGAAATCGTTGTGGATTTACGAGGATGCCAATAAAAGGTTAATGAAACCGCATGCTCCATACGTGTTCACTTTTGAACAGAGGCGAGATTTTTGTCAATTTTTGAAAGGAGTGAAGATGCTCGATGGTTTTTGTTCTAATCTAAAGAAAAAAGTCACAGACAATGACTCAAACATTGTTGGGTTGAAGTCCCATGATTGTCATGTGATAATGCAACGATTACTTGCAGTAGGTGTTCGCAAGTTTTTACCAGAATCTATATCCACTACCATCACTGAATTGTGTAATTTCTTCAAACAATTGTGCTCTAGGACACTGAACGTTTCTGATATGGAGAAAGCTAAGGATGACTTGATTGTTATTTTATGCAAGATGGAGTTGATTTTCCCTCCAGCATTCTTTGACATAATGATCCATCTGGTTTTGCACTTGCCTGATGAAGCAATATTGGGAGGACCTGTATTTATGAGGTGGATGTATCCTTTTGAAAGATACATGAAAAAATTTAAAAACTATGTCAAGAATAAAGCTCGTCCTGAAGGATCTATAGCATAAGGATATGTTGCAGATGAGGCTTTGACATTTTGTTCAATGTATTTCAAAGGTGTGGAAACAAAATTTAATCAGCCTGATCGTAACGAAGATGCACCGTATGTGAATCGACACCTCACAGTGTTTGAATCTCAATGTCGTCCTCTTAGTAAGAGAATTCCCGTGCCCCTCGATGAAAATACTCGGAATAAAGCTGAGTGGTTCATATTGGATAATTCTCCAAAAACTGAAGTGTGTTTAGAGTAAGTACATAAGTAATATTCATTTTATTCTTTGTTCAATCTACTCCTTAGTTAACAATATTGACATTGTTAATTAATTAACAGGGAACACCTAATTGAGGTACAACAAAGAGATATGGCTGCCAATCATAAATTGATACATAAGAAAGAGTTTCATTCATGGTTTCATAAGAAGGTAACTTGTACTTAGCAAATTTCATACTACAAATTACATTCTCATTCTAATATATTTCTTTATTATTAGATATATGACTTGCACCAGCTTGGGTCATTAGAGCATGCTGATGAATTACTAGATTTAGCATCTGGATCAGATCTATTGGCTTACTCCTACCAAGCATGTATAGTGAACGGAGTTCGATTTGTCTCATACAATCGAGATCAGAATCGAATTACACAAAATATTGGAGTGTGTGTTGCTGGAACAGAAGGTTTTAACTATTACGGGCAACTTGAAGAAATACTCCAGCTGTCTTTTACTGGTTCTTATTCGGTGGTATTATTTCGATGTAAATGGTTCAATACAGATCCGAAAAAAAAAAAACCATCATTGTAAATAATATTACTAGTATCAATGTTAGCGGTGAATGGTATAAAGATGAACCGTTCATACTAGCTAGTCAAGCAAAACAAGTATTCTACATCGATGATCTCGTTAGAGGACGAGATTGGAAAGTTGTCCAAGAAGTGAATCATCGACAAGTTTGGGACTTTCCAGATGCTTCAGATATGATTGCTGATGTTGATGTTGTACATGACACCAACTCATCGAATTTTGTTTTGACTGTGGATCTCGGAGAGTTGGTTGTTCAGCAATCTGATGTACCAGCGACTCAAGTCAACACGGCCCATCGACCTTCTTTAGTTGTTCAAGAAGATGATGGATTTATTAATGACAATGAAGATGATATGGCAGACAGTGTAGAAGAAGCAGAAGATGAGGATGAATTAATTGTCGACCTTAGTGATGATAATACTGATGATGTGTGCCCGATAGATGTTGATGTAATTAGTGGGGATAGTGACTATTCTACTTAGTTTTGTATCTAGTGTTCAATGTATTATACATATTGAGAAATAAAAAGTTCGTTTCCAAATAGCATGTTTCAAATTACCTAATCAATTGAAATAATACTCAATAAATTAATTATAAATAATAATTAAATATTAAAATAGATAGGTTAAATTACTGTCGTGTTAATAGATGTCAGCAGATGTGGGTAGAGCTCACGGTGGAGACGCTGGCGGTGATCCTCCACCGGATCCTACTAGGATCCCGACTACATGCGACTCATGTAATTTTTTTGTTATTTTATTTACTCACATATGTTTATCATGTATATACTAATATTCTATGTATTATTAATAAAAAAAATACAAGAATCCCAACTAAGAAAAAGGGTCGTGGCGCAGCTATTGGAAAAGATCTAGAGGAGAGGTGGCGTAAAAATGGAAAACCACTGGAAGTAACGTTTTGGCCACGAACGTACAAGGTTGTTGGGGGCAAGCACGCTGCTTTTGTCCGCCTTGTGGGAACCCAAATTAAAACGAAAGTTCCCGGACATTACGGTTCATGGGAATTAGTGCCTAAACAATACAAGGATCAGGTCCTTGGCATAATTCAGGTAAAAATAGTATTAAATATATTTTTTTAAAATTTGTCTTTAATATAGTACATATATTATTAATATGTTTAATTTTCAATTTAGTACTATTATCAAATAGCGAGCTGCGAGGATTTCTTGAAGTGTTTAGATGGTATCGATCGAGAGATGAAAGACCGATACCGTAATAGGAAAACACTAAGACATGAACACTTTGAGAAACACTACAAATGACCAGAGGATTGGGATAAGGTTCTAAACAACCCAACTAATGATGTTAACAAGGAGGAGTGGAAGCAGATCTGTCAGTTATTTACAAGTTCACAATTTATTGCGCGCTCCGTAAAGAATAAGGAAAATCGGAAGAAACAAAAGTATTCTACAACGCAGGGTACAAAATCGTTGGCAACCATCCGTTTTGAAAAAGTAAGTAAAAGATAAAATATTATCAAAATTATGTTCTTTTATATTATATGTTCTCTAACATTTGGGTTATATTTTTTAGACGAACCCGGACCTCATTGAGTCATGGAAGGATTATCATTGGAAGAAAGCAACAAATGATTTCGTGAACGATGATGCTCGCCAAGATTATGTAAGTTTGAATTATATTTTTTAATATTAATAGAGTTATATTTAATGTTAGTGTCTAACATTTTTTGAAAACAGGAAAAACTGAAGGCTGATTTTGAGTTACAAACTCAGCAAGCATCCACTGATGCTTCTAATAATGATAGTCCGTCATCAGTTGATCAGGTGGAGGTGCTACAAAAAGTATTAGGCCAAAGGCGTGGACATGTGCGAGGAGTGGGCCGCAAATTGAAGGGGTCGGGGTCATCATCTACCCAACACTCTCACTTCAGCGAGTCTCAAGTTCCTCCTCATCATTCAAGAGAATATATAGAAAATTTGGAGAATAATCTACAGAAATTGACTGATCAAGTTAATTTCTTAACTCAATTTTTTGTACCTTCATTTCGTCCACCAAACGTTCAGATGCCGCCTGTGCCTGATAGTGACAATATTTCTAGGGCTTCGTCTTCTCAACCTCCAGCTCCAACTCATCCTTCTATGTACGGGGCAACGCCGTCTCAACTTATGGTACCTCCATATATGTACGGAGCAACACCTTATCTGTGGCCGATTCCACCGTCCTCCCAGCCGTCGTATCCCTACATGTATGGAGCTGGATCGTCCACATTACCTCCCCAATATCCTTGGCCGATGCCGCCACTGCAGTAATCACAACGACAGCCACCGCAACAACCACAACAAGAAGACAATAGGGAGGAGGACGAGGCAGCTGATTTAGGAGACTAGGTTTATTTTATTATTAATTATTGTTAAACTTTATGAACAATATAAATATTTGCGATGTTAATGTATTATGAATATGTACAATTGTTATTTTAATAAACTAATTTGAATATTTAATATAATATTTTTATTTTTAATATATCTGTTTTCAATTATTTAAATTTTAAATAATAATTATGATAAATAATTAATTAAAATTGTATTTAATTAATTAATTTTATTATTTTTTTTATAAATAAAATAGTATTAGGGGCGACACTGTCGCCCCTGATAATATCCCACGTGTAACCATTTGGGGCGACATAGTATAGTATTAGGGGCGACTAATGGAGTATCAGGGGCGACATATCGACAAAAATAATTCAAAATTTTCAAATTTTTTAGGCGACATTTCAAGTTTTAGGAGCGACTGTGTCGCCTCTGATATTTGAATATCAGGGGTGACCCTTCGAGTCGCCCCTAATGTACCCTTTAGGGACATTTTTTCACGTGCGACTAATGAGGGGCGACTTTTCGGGTTATTAGGGGCGACATGCGTCGCCCCTAAAACTCATTTTTGTTGTAGTGAATATATACACATAATAATGTGGTCTCAATCATATAATATCATTTAATCACATTGATACCCTCAGCGGGTCAAAATTATGAATATGCCACTTTAAATAAAAGCGGGTATGTTTCACACATTTAATACACTTAAACTTGCTTAATCAATCATATAATGATATAACTCATGCAATTCACATAATCGCATAAATATTCAATTAGGGGGTGTTTGGTATGGGTTAAAGTAAAGGTGGGAATGTGAATCTAAATCATTTCTTGTGTTTGGTTCAAATTTTAAGGGGGTAAAGTTTATAAATTGTGTGAGCCCCACATGTATTTTAAGGGTAAAGTGAACCATTTTGTACACAAGAGTTTAATATTACCTCCATCCTAAGTCCCTCTACACTTTCCAAGGTGTAGATGCTCAAATTCCACCAAGGGAAAATAAGGAGGTCGACCCTCATTAGCCTCATACAGTTTAAGCAACCCGATATTTTCCCCTCAACCCATATCCCACAGGAGGCCTTAATAAGAATGCATTACGAGATCCGAGGAGTCACGCGAGGCTCCTAAGCATGCCCCGCGCAAAGCCTCCGCCTCGTCAATTTGGCGCGCCCGAGTCGCACCCGCGAGGCCCCTGCCTCGCTTCGTCCACGTGCACCAGGCTACACGCGCAAGGCCTCGTCTCCACCTTCGGCGCGCCCGAGCCGCACCCGTGAGGCCCCTGCCTCGCTTCGTACACGTGCACCAGGCTGCGTGCGCGAGGCCTCGTCTCCACCTTCGGTGCGCCCGAGCCGCACCTGCGAGGCCCCTGCCTCGCTTCGTACATGTGCACCAGGCTGCGCGCGCGAGGCCTTGTCTCCACCTTCGGCGCACCCGAGCCACACCCGCGAGGCCCCTGCCTCGCTTTGTCCACGTGCACCAGGCTGCGCGCGCGAGGCCTCGTCTCCACCCGCACCTTCGGCGCCTCGCGAGGGGACGCCTCGCACCAGTCGTGCCGCATCACTAGAGCCTCGCGAGGGGGCGCCTCACGCCAGCCATTCCCTGCCACCAGGGCCTCGCGAGGGAGCGCCTCGCGCCAGCCATGCCGCACCACCAAGGACCTCGCTTCGCATGCCCAGGCGTTTTATGAGGCCGCTTTGCCACGGACATCCACAACCGTCTCGCACACAAGCAGGCATCTTGTCAAGAGTGGCGTCACAAGCACCCATCATCCGCGCCTCATGGGTAGCCTTGAGGTGCTTCGGGTGTCTTATGCCAAGGACCTAAGGAAACCCCACCATCTAGAAGTGAAAGCCCAAGTATGATCCCGAAAGGTCATGATGGTAAAATCTCGTACGGGGTACGACTTGCAAGGCCCCGTACGTCTGACCATGGCACTCATGCTAGTCAGGTGGTGGGAGCACTAGGAGAAAGGACATGGCCTGCATACTCCCAATCAGATGTCAGAGTCGACACCACTACCACCTGCACCACTCCTCTGACATGGGTACGGACAGGTAGTGGAGACATCCTCCTGGTGCCTGCCCCTGTACTGAATGCAAGACCACAACCACTGAAACTACTCTCCTGACAGAGTACTTGTGTACCACTTGGTCTCCTGGACCACCATGTATCCAAGGCCATTAGAGCCTACTATAAAAAGAACCCCACTCCCACATGGAGAGGGGTTGGAAAATTTATTGTAGCAAGTGCACCATAGTGAATGAAAACTGATTTCACCATTGCTCTTCTGCAATTGTTCTTGGAGTTAATACTTAAATTTCTAACGCTTTTCTATTGATAATCTTTATTTTGCAATTTTTTCCAACTTAACTTAGTTGACGAGTTCTCACCGTCAATAGTTTGGCGCCGTCTGTGGGAATCCAAGTACCAAGCTACTGTTCTACCATTATTTCCAGCAAGGAGAAATGCCGAGACGTTCAAAGCAACTCAGGGAGCCACGAGTGGTGGAGGTCCACCTTAGCGGAGTCCAACTGAAGGCCTCCATGAAGGACCCTCCTCCACCCAGAGATGTAGAGCCCCCAAGGGACACTGAAGTTCACTAGGGTGATAGAGAGGTCACGTCACCGGCCGTCCTGCCCAGAGAGAGTCTTCTAAGGGCACCGTCGGGAAATGCCAACGAGTTTCCGCCTCCTAAACCACCACAAGTACCGAACTCCGGCCGGCAGGACCCGAGCCCCTCAACGCATAGGCATGATAAGCATCCCCGGGTCCATTCCGTGAGCTCGAGTTCTAAATCTCGATTCTATGAAGAAGAAATACGTGAGCTGCACCATAAGAACCAAAGGTTGGAGACTACCCTAGAGAATATGCAAGAGGTGCTGAATGGCCTATTGCAAGGTAAGTCAAACGTGACCTTGCCCAAGAGAAAAGAGAAAGGACGTGAGGGGGCAGAGACCACCATTCCAGTAGAAAATGGGAGGACCCGACACTCCACCAGCAACACCCCCCGAACGAAGCAACGTGAACATCCTGAGCCACCGAAGTAGGCCTAGAAACCAGAGCCGAAGACCAACGCGGCCCATCGCAATGAGGATGAGGTCACCTCTAAGAGAGCACCCTTAGATTTACGAGAGGAGCTCAACAAAAAGAGGCCGGGTAAAGGGACCAAGCCCCCTATGGTGCCTCGAGAGGGCAAAGGAAAGGGGGATCTTAACCCGTCCGCTTTAAGGGACTCCCTAAGCAAGAGGAGACAAGACCTGGACACAGAAATGAGGAGCCTGCAAAGCAAGATCGTCATCGCCTTTGGAGGTCAAGCTGTTGAGGAAGATTTCGACCATGAGTCACCCTTCATTAGGGAGATCCAAGCCATCCGACTCCTTGCCAACATTAAGGAGCCCCATATGACCCCCTACGAAGGAAGCACAGATCCAAAATACCATCTAGATACATTTAACGACTTGATGAAGCTGAGGGGAATTGGCAGCGGGGCGAGATGTCATTGCTTCGCCGTCACCCTAAAAGGACCTGCGTACAAGTGGTTCAAAATACTTAGACCGGGGTCCATCAGGTCTTGGCAACAGCTTTCTGATGAGTTCCTCCAGCAGCACCACGCCGTGCGCGACTACACGATGCCAGGCACCAGCCTCGCAAATGTGAAGCACGGAGAAAACGAGAGCCTGAAGAGCTATATTCACAGGTTCAATATGGAGGCAGCTAAAGTAGGGAGCCTGACCCGCCGAGAGCTGAAAATGGCCATCACAGCTGGAGTACGCCCAGGGAGCAAGTTATGGGATAACATGCTCAAGAGGGAGGTCACAGACTTGGATGATTTCTATGAGCGGGCACAAAAATACATTCGTGTGGAGGATGGTCACGAGAACCTCAAAGCCGAAAAAGGCCCGTCGCCCCCGAAACCTTCAGCCCGAGAAAACCCGAGCGGTGCAAAGAAGAAGGGGGTTTATGAGGGAACAAGAGACGATCGACCCCAGAAGCATCAACGCTCTGAGGAGCGCCTACAAGGCCCCTACACCTTTTACACTGACCTCACCCATGCGAGGGAGCATATTTTCGTTGCGAATGAAAACCAGGTCCCTTTCAAAAGGCCCCCGCCAATGAAAAAAGACCGGTCCAAAAGAGACCCTAGCAGGTATTGCCAGTATCACAAGGATGTCAGCCACACCACCGTGGAATGCAACCATTTGAAGGTGGAAATCGAGGAGCTCATTCGCAGGGGACATTTGGGCAGGTACGTGCGTAAGGAGAGCCAGAGGCCAGAAGAAGGAGCGTCCCCGCCGCGGGTGCGGGAGGTGGCCCCAGAAATACAGGGAGAGGTCAGGACCATATTTGGAGGACCAGGATTCGGAGGCGATTCAAGGAAGGGACGAGACAAATACGCCAAGGAGGCCAAACGAAGTCCACCACCGTGCGTTTTAAGTTTGGAGCAACGCCCCCCGAAGAGTTTCAAGGGCGAGAATGACTCAATAACTTTCATTGAAGAAGACGCGCAGCGGGTGCATTTCCCTCATAATGACCCCCTGGTGCTAACTGTCCAGCTTGCGAACATAAGAGTACATCGAGTCCTAGTGGATAATGGAAGCTCTGTGGACATCTTGCATCGCCCCGCTTTGGAGAAGATGGGACTGAGCGTCCAACACTTGAAACCTTGTAATTCCTCCCTCTACGAATTCACAGGGGACTCGATACAGCCCCTAGGTGTGATTGAATTAGCCCTCACCATGGGGGAACAACCCAAGCAAACCACCATAATGGCAAACTTTGTCGTGGTGGATTGCGCCTCAGCCTTCAATGCGGTATTAGGGAGACCCTCTCTGAGAGAATTGAAGGCAATAACTTCTGTGTATCACCTGGCTGTGAAATTCCCAACCCCTGGGGGAGTAGCATGCATGAAAGGGAAGCAGAAGGAAGCGAGGGAATGCTATAACATGTCCCTCCGCACAGCCACAAAACCATCGATGCCGATGGAAATGGTTGTGTATGAAGGCGCGATCGACGCCAGTTAGACCCACGAGTTGCGGAACACCTCGAGAAATGCTACCAGTGGGGTTTCGGCCCCCGGTGCATAGAGGACCTATGTTTAAGTTTGTTCCTGGTTATGTTATCATAGTGTGTAAGAATGAAAGAGGCTACCTAGGTAACCTCCTAATTAGATGTAACCCTTTTTTAAATATGCTGTTGTAAATCACATGCTATGAATGAAACTGTTTACAACTTCGCGTGTTATTTTTCTTCTCTATGCGAGCATCAGTCAAAAGTGCCTGCTGAAATAAATTTCACCAAACACTTGGGGGGCAGGATAGGAGGTAACGACAGACAGCAAGCAAAAAAAAAAAGAAAGACGGACCCTCTAACAGGAGGATCCTAAAAAAAAAAAAGGCCCTCTAACAAGAGGAGCCTAAAAAGGACCCCCCAGCAAATAAGAGGATCCAAAAAAGGACCCCTTGCACCAGGATCCTAAAAAGGACCCTCTATCAGGAGGACCCTAAAAAGGATCCTATGCACCAGGAGAAGCCTAAAAAGGACCCTCTATCAGAAGGACCCCTTATATCGGGGCCTTAGGCGAGGTCCTTATATGTAGAAGACAAGGAGAGGACCTTGCAAGGCATCCCTTGGGTTCACAAGGATTAGCTACCCTTGTGAACATCAAGGAGGCCAAAGGGTCTTACAATATATATATATAGTAACAACAATAATAATTCTAGAGCGGCCACCAAGCCGTCTAGCCAAAAAGGGTCCTAAAAGAGACCCTTGCAAAAAATAGTACTATGAATAATGACGAGAAGGACGCTTCTCGCAAAAAAATAATAAGCGCGCGCAAGAATATATAAAAGGATAGCTAAGACCCAAGGGGTCAAAATATCCTTATAAAAGTAATCAAGAGGCACCCAAAGAGGTCCCAGTGAACCCTTTCACATGGGCTCCAAAGGACCTCCAGCCTGGTAAATAAGAGAGGGGAACCAACCAAACCCCATCATACAGGCTCAAAAGGGCCTCAAATGCAGTGGAATAAGAGATAAATAACCACATATGTATATATACATAAAAAAAAAGGATTCTTGAGGACATGACAAGATTTACAAAAGAAAAATAGTAATAACAATAATATTACAACGGCTCAAACGAGCATACATCTACAACGGGCTGGCTGGCAGAGGTGATGAAATAGCAACCTCAGGGCCTCCTGCCCTGGGTGCTCCACCCAGCCGCCTGGGCCACGGCATACTCGCCAAAGGAGGAGAAGTCAAAGTTGGGGTCCTACCTCCATACGCCATAGAGGGTACGCTCTATGGACCTATGCTCAGTAGTCGCCCTCTCCGCTTCTAAAGAGGCAACCCTCTCCTGCGACGCAGCAACCTCAGCTCTAGCAGCTTCAAGATCGGTCTCTAGGGAAGAGACCCTTGCCTGCGCAGCAGCCGCGGTAGCCTGGGCACCTTGGAGCTCGCTCTCTAGCTTGTTGACCATGTCCTGCAGCTTCGAGGCCTTGGAAACCGCTTTCTTCCTCATTTTTAGCGAGTTGGCAAGTTTGGTCCAAGCCCTTGTCAACTTATCCTTGGTTTCATTAAGCTCTCTCTCGAGCTCCTGAGCCCATGCCGCAAGACGGTCCCTCTCAGTAGTAGACGCGGAGAGGTTGCTAGACGAGTCGGCAAATCGCAGAGCCACGGTATAGGCCTGCACAAGAAAGTTAACAACAGCAACAATAAGTAACAAAAAAAAATGCATGTACATCTATACATAATAGGGCCGACGCAAGGTGCAGGAACTCACCCAAGCCATGGTGCGCCTTAGGGTTTCCCCAAGGTCCGACTGAGCAACGCTCCCGAGACTGTTCCAGTCAGATACGGGGAGGCCCGAGGCAAGTTGGATGTATCGCTGCCCGTAAGACGTCGCCATCCTAGTCACCCAGGGCTCCCCATCCGCACCAGGGGCACCTGGCTGGGTGAGGACAGACGACCCGCTCGTCGAAACGGGAGGGGGCGCGATGAAAGTGGAAAAGTGAGGCCCCGGTAGATCAGAGGGAGGCTCCGGAAGATCGGCGAAATAAGTCCCCGATGGTCCAGGGTCGAGAGGAGCCTGAGTGAAGGCGTCGTAGCCCTCAGGGTCAAGACAAACAAAACACCCCGGAACGGCCTGCTGGTCTTGAAAATGAGGGGCTATGTCCGGATCATAAGAGGCACATGGAGGGCATCCCCCAGGAGATGGAGACAGCTGGTGAGGTCCCCCGCAATCAAAGGGGGCTTCCTCCGGCTCTTCCTCAGCCTCATCGTCATCTGGGCAAGGCTCGGCCAATACCCCCTTCATCTTCTTAGACCCAAAGATGGTCCACAGCAACTTGGGGTCCGAGACAGAGGACAATTTATGGCGGTTCAGATTATTCATGGTGAATAGGCATACCGCCTTTTTCGTAGCGGGGTCAGCGCTGAGGAACTTTCTCATGTCTCTCGCTTCCGACCCGACAACTGTGGGTTCGGCGAATTGATATGCATAATACACGCCATGGTCGATATGAACATAAGTCATGAAACAATAAGTTGTAAGAAAAGTAAAATAGAGAAAGTGATGCTCATGGTACTTACTGGGAGTGGCCCGGAAGTCCTCGCGGATAGAGAGGGGGCCTTCCACGAAGAAAAAGTCCTGCTTCCAGGACCCCGGGTTGGAAACTGAGCCCTCTATCAGAGAGGCCTCGTTGTTGGCTTTTTGTAAATAGTAAAAGCCCTTTGACTTGGGAAGGGGCATGAGGTTGTAGAGGAAATGCACCTCTGTCGCCGTAGGAGCGCGTTTCAACAGCTTTGTAAATGCAACGAAAAGGCAGCTTAAAGTCAGCTAGCCATTGGGTGCCAGTTGAAGCAGGGCAAGGTTGAAGTAGTTGAGGACCGCAACAAAGAATGGGTGTAGCGGGATGGTACCACCCGCCTTCAGGATGTGCTCGCTGAGGGCCACGAAACCGGGCCTAGGACAGTCAGCCCGGCATGTCTCCTGAGGAACATATAACGCGTACTCCGGAGGGACGCGATAGTGATCCACAATGTCCCTCAGTTTGTTTTCGGACACGCGCGGCACCAGTTTAGATGCTAGTAAAGGAGCATCGTCTGGTTCGTTGGAAGCCACCTGTCGTCGTGCCCTCGGCATATCTACAAAACCAAAAGAAAAAGGTGAGAAAGAGACATAACACTTGACCCTCAATTTTTTCCTCCTAGCAAGAGTCTTCCATTGGGGGAGCGACTGCGGAAGCGCTAAGCTAGGGAAAACCGAGACTAAGGGCTGAGGAGAAGTGGTAGTGGCCCCATGACAGTCATAAGGTGAGGATGGGGTGGAGGGCTCAGGCGGAAGGTGTCCCTCCATAAACTCCAACTCCCTCTGCAACTCTAAAAGGGTCACCCTAAGGCTCGCTACATGGTCACTAAGGTCTGGGGGGAAAGGTGCTCCGTCTCCTCTCAACACCGAGTCAATTTCGCTCTCCACCACCCAAATTTTACGCCTAAGTTCAGCCAGGTGCTCAAGATGGCGGATACGAGCCTGCCTTAAGGAATCATAGTCTTGGTAAGGATTTTCCTCACAGGTCTCTGAGTCTGAGGATAGGTCAACAAACTCAACCCCCAGAGGTACGTCGAACGGACTGTCACTGGCCATGAGACCTCGTCCCGAAAGCAAAAAGGGGTTCATGTATGAATGAGAGGATGGCTACAAAACACAAAGGAATGGGCTTAAAACCTCTAGAGGCATGCGCCCTAAATGATGCACTATAGGGTATAAAAAAGAGGAGCATGCAAATGGTCAAACTCACTGCAAGCTCAGGCCAAGGTACCCCATTCCGAGTAATGCTAATTTGGACCCAATGAATGTGAGGGAAAAATAAAATATACCTCAAGCAGATAAGATGGAGCGTTGTCAAGGTCAAAAGGAGGTCGAGGACCAAAAGCACCAAATGGTCGAATATACGTGTCTGCAAAAATAGACCAAAATGATGTGTTAGCCTCCAAATAGACACACAAAAAATTAGCTCATATGTAAAAAAAAAAAAATTGTTAAAAATGATGAGATGAAAAAACAAAATGAAGGAAACTATGGCAAAAATGAGGGAGTGGGGGATTGAACCCCTTACCTCTTGGAAGGGGAAGGATTCTCAAACCACTAAGCCAAAGAAGTAAGGTGAAAATAATAAGCCATGCATGAAAGCCTATTTATAAGAATTAAGGAGAATAGTCTACAAGAGCACCTGAAGGTCTTCTCCTAGACTGGGGGGCAAGTGTGGATGCTCAAATTCCACCAAGGGAAAATAAGGAGGTCGATCCTCATTAGCCTCATACAGTTTAAGCAACCCGATATTTTCCCCTCAACCCATATCCCATAGGAGGCCTTAATAAGAATGCATTAGGAGATCCGACGAGTCACGTAAGGCTCCTCAGCATGCCCCGCGCGAAGCCTCCTCCTTGTCCCTTCGGCGCGCCCGAGTCGCACCCGCGAGACCCCTGCCTCGCTTCATCCACGTGCACCAGGCTGCGCGCGCGAGGCCTCGTCTCCACCTTCGGCGCGCCCAAGCCGCACCTGCGAGGCCCCTGCCTCGCTTCGTACACGTGCACCAGGCTGCGAGTGCGAGGCCTCGTCTCCACCTTCGGCGCGCCCGAGCCGCACCCGCAAGGCCCCTGCCTCGCTTCGTACACGTGCACCAGGCTGCACGCGCGAGGCCTCGTCTCCACCTTCGGCGCGCCCAAGTCGCACCCGCGAGGCCCCTGCCTCACTTCGTCCACGTGCACCAGGCTGCGCGCGCGAGGCCTCGTCTCCACCCGCACCTTCGGTGCCTCGCGAGGGGACGCCTCGCACTAGCCGTGCCGCATCACTAGAGCCTTGCGAGGGGGCGCCTCACGCCAGCCATGTCCCGCCACCAGGGCCTCGCGAGGGAGCGCCTCGCACCAGCCATGTCGCGCCACCAAGGACCTCGCTTCTCATGCCCAGGCGTTTTACGAGGCCGCTTTACCACGGACATCCATGACCATCTCGCACACAAGCAGGCATCTCGTCAAGAGTGGCGTCACAAGCACCCATCATCCGCGCCTCGTGGGTAGCCTTGAGGCGCTTCGGGTGTCTTATGCCAAGGACCTAAGGAAACCCCACCATCTAGAAGTGAAAGCTCAAGTATGATCCCGAAAGGTCATGATGGTACAATCTCGTACGGGGTACGGCTTGTAAGGCCCCGTACATCTGACCGTGGCACTCACACTAGTCAGGTGGTGGGAGCACTAGGAGAAAGGACATGGCCTGCATACTCCCAATCAGATGTCAGAGTCGACACCACTACCACCTGCACCACTCCTCTGACATGGGTACAGACAGGTAGTGGAGACATCCTCCTGGTGCCTGCCCCTGTACTGGATGCAAGACCACAACAACTGAAACTACTCTCCTGACAGAGTACTTGTGTACCACTTGGTCTCCTGGACCACCATGTATCCAAGGCCATTAGAGCCTACTATAAAAAGAACCCCACTCCCACATGGAGAGGGGCTGGAAAATTTACTGTAGCAAGTGCACCATAGTGAATGAAAACTGATTTCACCATTGTTCTTCTGCAATTGTTCTTGGAGTTGATACTTAAATTTCTAACGATTTTCTATTGATAATCTTTTTTTTGCAATTTTTTCCAACTTAACTTAGTTGACGAGTTCTAACCGTCAACACAAGGTAACTCAACTACTCAAAACAAACACCCCCTTAGTTCACATAATATTCCAATAATGCCCTCCTGGCCCCTTAATCAAGGTACTAAGCATTATTATGAATTTTGGGACGTTACAGTTATTTTATTTTTAAATAATATAATGTTAGTTTAAATAATGTGACAAAATGTGATTTATTAAAGAAATGTGATTTGTCACACCTTGTAACATATTATTGAGAGTTACAAAATTGGACACATGTGTGTGCCCAAATGTAACATATTTTGGAGTTAAAAAATTAGTTACAAATTTGTTACTCCCAAATATCACCCAATAATGTGTAGATTTTATGTTACACATTTTGATTTGAATTCATTAAAGCCATAAGTGAAATGATTGTTGGAGACATGATTTTAACCCCCATATTGTGTATGGAGGTTACAAAGTCCTGTGGGAAAATGATAGAATCGTTTGGGAATGCAAAAGTTGAGTTTTGCTAAAATTGAAGTTGTGGTCGCAGTCACTGATTATCCTTGGCCACGATCTGGGGGACAGAGGCCAGTGGCCACGGCCAGGGACACTGACATCCAACTCCAACTTATTTTTTCCATTTTGAACAGTTCTAACACCTCATATAACTCCCAAAACTAATTTTTAATTCCATAAACATTCAATTAAACATTGGTAACAGCTATGGGGGTTGATGGAATTTTAAATTCAAAGGGTGTCTCAAAACTCTATAAATAGGAGCATATTGCTCACTTGTAAGACACAATATTTCTATCCACTAGAGCACTTGGCTAGAAATACACCAAAAGACTTGATTTCTCAAGAGTTATTTCCAATATTGAGAGAATCTCTTAGTGCTTGAGATAGAGGAAATAAGCTTTTGGACAAAGGTTGTAAACCTTGTTCAAGTTAGTGATCCTCAATGCTCTTCACTTTTGTTGTGTAAGTGAGAGTGATTTATTTCATTTTTCTTGTTGTTTATTATTTATTATGTTATTCATCTTGTTGTCTTTCTTCTATTTCCTCTTCCTATAAGAGTTGTATCCTCTTCTACCTACTTCTAGTTTATTTGTAACTTTTGTCATAGAGTTGTGATTTCTTCTATTTCATCTTCTTATTTCTATATTTACTTGTATTTTTGCAATAGAGTTGTAAACTTATTTTATCATCATCTTGTCTTTTGTATTCTCTTGCTTAGAGTTGTAATAGTCTTACCATTTTCATTGAGACAATTTTATTATCTCTAACACGTATAATTGTATATATATTACAACTAGTCGGTGTAGCTAAGATTCTAATTATAATGATCATAGTATAATAATTTAGTCATAATATAATAACAAATATGTAAAACTCTCAATTGATATATTTTTAATGATTTCCTATTTTTTTTAAAGCATGAAATTTATATGTGTTTGATAAATTATAATTTGAAAATACTATGAGATGCAAAAATAATATTTCAGTAAACTCTATATCAAATATTTCAAAAAAAAATTGGGTTGTTAATATAAAATAACTAAAATAAAAAATATTTAAAATTATCTAATAAATATATTTAAAAACAAAATAAAAAATATTAAAATTTAAATATTGTTTATGTTATCATCATATTAAATTATTTTAAATATTTTAATTTGGATTACTATATAATAAATAAGTAAATATATTTAGATATAAAAAATATATTTATTGCAGAGTTTTTCAAAACGCAACTTTTAAAAAATGCTAAAAGGTGGGTTGTTATGACTTTAGCTCTTAGTGTTAGCTTCTGTATAAATTATTTAATAAGCTGCTTTCTGGCTATTTACTAAACAAATTTATTACACAACTTTTCTAGAAAGCAGCTTTTAGGTTTTCTAAAAGTTGTACCAAACTGACCCTATATAAATGGAGGTAATTTATAGTATAAAGGGATGACATTATTGGCACACACAAAATTGCTACTAAATTTGTATCACAAAAAGATAGATCAGTAGAGAAAATTATAGACTGTTGACTCAGTTTTTGATCAACTATTAATTTAATGTGAAAAGACACTCGTGAATGAAATGAAGAATGATGAATTTATAGTGGTTCAACCATTAACGACCTACATCCACTTAGTCTATTTTATTGCTTTTTTTAATAAACCACCAATATGAAATGAACTGGACTCATATGAGTTTCTTAAGGTTATTGAGTATTGATTACAAAGGAGTAAATTCTTTCTTGAATACAATCTAGTTTCTAACAAAATGCTAAAACTTCATCTTCACAAATTTATAGTGGGAATAGAGGATATAAAGAGTAGATAACACCCAATGCCAATAATGGCTAACTCTCGAAAAGTATGAGAATGTTTATGAAATTGTACCAACTAATTGCAGCAATGATACTTACATTCGTTACATTCTCCAACTTCAATTTCTCTCCCTGCTTTCAATACTTTGGGCACTCAATCTTCAATTTCTTTTGCACCGATAGATCACTCTCAATGGTTTCTTGATTCTGGGGCTACTCATCACTTCACTCTTGACTACAATCTTATGGATATGGCTGCTCCTTATCACAGGTCCAAGCATGTGACTATTGGTGACAGTAAGACTCTTGCCATTTCTCATGTTCCTTGTAAGAAGTTACTCAATAATTCTGCTTCTCTATCATTGAATAAAATTCTTCATGCTCCTTCTTTGTTTGCTAATCTCATTAGTGTTACCAAACTGTCTTGATAAAAAAAGCTTTTGTTGAGTTTCATCCTAACTTTTTCCTTGTCAAAGATGAGGTCTCCTAGAGAATTCTACTCTAGGGTCTTCTTGAGCGTGTTCTTTACAGTCTATGTGCTTCCTCTGTCCTTTTAGCATCTCATGTGTCTGTTTCCCATCCTCAGTTTTTTCTTACTCATACTAGTGATTCCACTGTTTGGCACAGGCATTTGGGTCACCCTGCTTTACATATTATCAATAAGGTGCTTGATGTCTGTTAGATCATCAACAAACCAGCTCGTTCTTTTTCTTTTTGTGATTCATGTCAAATGGCTAAAAACCATCGTTTACCCTTTTCGTCGTCTACTTCAAGAGCTTCAGCTCCTTTCAATTTAATACATACTGATTTATGGGGTGCTTCTCCTGTTGTTTCTATTGATGGTTTTTGTTATTTTGTACTGTTTGTTGATGATTATTCTAGTTTAACATGGTTGTATCCTTTGAAATCTAAAGATGAAGCATTTTTTTTGTTTCAAAAAATGGTTGCAGCTCAATTTTCAATTTGTGATCAAGTGTGTACAATCTGACTTGGGTGGAGAATTTCGCCCGTTCACTAAAAATTTAGAGTCTCACGGTATTATTCACAAATTGTCCTGCCCACACACTTCTGCACAAAATAGTAGGGTCGAACTCAAACATCGTCATGTCGTTGATGTCAGTTTAGCCTTATTAGCTCAGTCCTCGGTTCCATTATGTTTTTGGTCTTTTGCTTTTCAATGTGCCATTTATTTGATTAACCGATTGCCAACTCATGTCTTCTCTATGACTTCCCCATATTTTACTTTATACAACAAACATCCTACTTGTTATCCCCAAAAATGGAGATTGATGACGTGGCAATAGAGGTGACAAATGGCAGTACATGGTCCGTAAAAGACACATTAAATAGTCAATAAATACATTGACTCCTCAGAGTTGTGATAAGGTGACCCAGTAGACTGACGAAGAATTTGGACTGCTTGAAAGATGTCATAACCAAGCCAAGTGCACCTTGGTCCGAGGAAAGCTAAGGAGAGTGCATTCTAGGAGGTTAAGGAGAATGCATCCTAGGAGAGCTAAGGAGAGTGCATCCTAGGAGGCTAAGGAGAATGCATCCTAGGAGAGCTAAGGAGAGTGCATCCTAGGAGGCTAAGGAAAATGCATTCTAGGAGAGCTAAGGAGAGTGCATCCGAGGAGAACTCAAAAGAGTGGTCCTAGGATACCCCAAGGATGTGGTTCTAGGAGACCCCAAGAGAGTGATCCTAGGAGATCCCAAGGATGAGGTCCGAGGAGGAGAGCCCAAGAGACCTTGATCCAAGGAGAACTCAAGAGAGTGGACCTAGGGGACCCCAAGGATGAGGAGAGAAGTGCATGTCCTACCACCATGCCCGTCCAACCAACAAGTGTATGTCCTACCACCATGCACATGTTCGACCAACACTTGCATGGGTGGTCAGTAGGAGGTGGATCAACTAGCTAGAGGAGGACTAAGTCAAGATTCCCAGAAACAACTTCAACCAGATATGCGGGAATCTCTCATTCTTCCCACAAATGGGGGGTTTGTTACATTTTGAATTTTGAATGTTTCTTTGTAATTTAAATGTAATAAATATAATAAAATATCCCGGTTCTAGGGGATACCGTATGTATGACCCTAAGCCTATAAATAGAGGGCTTATGGGATGAGAGAGGGGCTTCTTCTGCTTCTTCTTTCTAGAGAGAGAAAGTTTGGGTCTGAGTATTCTAGAGAGAGAAAGTGCTGATATTTGAAAGGATCCTTGTATTTTTGCAATCTGTACTGAAGAAACTCAGTTGGCTCAGTCCATCTGATCTTGAGTACAGATATATAATCACAACTCTAAGTGGATTAGGCTATTACCGACTGATCGGGGCTGAACCACTATAAAATCTCTTGTGTTATTTACTTTTCCTATTTAAACCGTCTGTGTGATTTAAATTCTCTTGAAGGTTTGTCGTATTTGACGTTCTCACGTCGTTGGCTAAAAACACAGTCAACACTACTTATGATCAACTTCGGGATTTTGGTTGTTCTTGTTTTCCTTTTCTTCTACCTTATAATTCTCATAAGTTGATGTATCACTCTTTAAAATGTGTTTTTCTTGGTTATAGTTCTCGTCATAAACGGTACTTGTGCTTAAATAAGAATTCAGGTCAGGTATATATTTAACCTCATGTCTTCAATGAACATTCATTTTTCTTTGCTCTTTTTTCACCTCCTTCTGTACCCTCCTAATCTTCTTTTTCTACTCAACCTCTTGGCTCGATTCCATTTCTTTCCTTTCCCACTTCTTCTCCATCTCCCTCTTCCATGCCTTCTCCATTGGTGACTGATATTTCTTTACCTCATGAGAAACAAGGTGTCTTATATACTAATACTCATCCTATGCTAACTCGTTCTAAGGCTAGTGTAATGCCCCACGTCACTATGACTACTTTCTGGAATGACGATTGACCCTGCAAACCAACACGAGTCTTTCTAGCGTGCTTTGTCCTCACTCGCACGCTTCCTGGAAAAACTTCTTAGGAGGTCAACCATCATGGGACTACTCCAAGTCAAGCACGCTTAACTTTGGAGTTCTCAAGTGATAGGCTACCGAAAAGATGATGCATCTTGTTGGCATAGGTAGTACCCATCAATCCATTTAATCCATCTTCAATTGTGTAGTCCCATACCTACACAGTCTTAGAATCATCACACTTGACCTTCCTCAGGCAATGTGGGATTGGACAGCTTTTACCCAGTCTTTTCCCCTGCGGATCACAGGATTCTGACTGTCACAATCACCCTCACTTAGGGGCCCGACGTCCCCGTTGGCCACACTTCTGGTTGGGTCAAGGCTCTGATACCATTTGTAACGCCCCACATCACTATGGCTGCTTCTTGGAATGATGACTGGCCTTGCAAACTAACACAAGTCTTTCCAGCGTGTTTTGTCCTCACTCGCACGCTTCTTAGGAAAACTTCCCAAGAGGTCACCAATCATGAGACTACTCCAGGTCAAGCACACTTAACTTTGGAGTTCTCAAGCGATGGGATATTGAAAAGATGATGCATCTTGTTGGCATAGGTAATACCCATCAATCCATTTAAGCCATCTTAACATGTGTAGTCCCATACCTACACAGTCTTAGAATCATCACACTTGACCTTCCCTAGGAAATGTGGGATTGGACAACTTTTACTCGGTCTTTTCCTCTACGGATCACGGGATTCTGACTGTCACAACTGGCATTAGCAAGGCAAAGCTATATTTTTCTCTGTATACAGATTTGCCCACCGAGTTGACCACTTACAAGGTTGTTGCTGATCATCCATCTTGGCTTATCGTAATGCAAACAGAGATTACTACTCTTCATGCAAACAAGACTTGACATCTTGTTCCTAGACCATCTCATTGTAATATTGTTTGTTTTTAAGTGAGTTTACAAGCTCAAGTTGAAACCCAATGGTGATATTGATCAATATAAGGCTCATTTGGTGGCTACGGTTATAGTCAAACTAAGGGGCAGGATTATTTTGAGACTTTTAGCCTAGTTGTTAAACCGACGACAATTCGCACTGTGCTCTCTCTTGCTATCCAAAATAATTGGTTTCTTAAACAACTGGATGTAAAAGATGTGTTTCTTCATGGGGACCTCTCTGAAATTGTATTCATGAGACAACCTCCTGGTTTTGTTGACTCTTCTCATCCTGATTTTGTGTGCTAACTTGGCAAAGCATTGTATGGCTTGAAACATGCTCCCCGTTCATGGTTCACCAAGCTCAGTTCTTCTCTTGTGTCGCATGGGTTTGTTGGCTCCAAGGTTGATAGTTCCATGTTTGTCTTGTTCACTTCGTCCTCCTACATCATAATGCTTATTTATGTTGATGCCACCATTGTTACTGGTCCTAATCTTACCCACATTCAACGACTGATTTCTTATCTTATACAAGATTTTGCTCTCAAGGACATGGGTGATTTACATTATTTTCTTGAGGTTGAAGTTCTTCGTACTGCTGGTGTTCTTCATCTAAGTCAGTCAAAATATATTTTTGATCTACTCAAGCGTGCTTCCATGACAGATTGTAAGCTCCTGCCTACCCTTGCTGATGGTTCTCAATACTGGTCTGTGGTTGGTGCTTCGCAGTATTGTACTTTGACTCGTCTTGACATTGCTTTTTCTGTCAACAAAGCCTGCCAATACATGCACTCTCCTACTGAGTATCACTTGTTAGTTGTTAACCGTATATTACGTTATCTTGCTGGTACTATCACTCATGGTCTTCTCTATAATTCGTCCCCTGATTTGTCTGTTACATGTTTTACGGATGCTGAGTGGGCTTCATGCCCCAATGACCACCACAGTACTAGTGCCTTTTGTATCTTTCTTGGTATGAATATTGTCTCCTGGTCTTCTTACAAACAAAAGATTGTTTCTCGCTCTAGTATTGAATCTAATTATCGGATTTTGGCTAATGGTACTGCTGAGTTGCTCTCACTATAACGCCCTGGTTACCCCAGAACAGTTATGGTGAACTGGAAATTTGACTCATTGCCTGAGTCCTTTGGTTAAAAACGTGATCTAAGTGTTATTAACAGGTTAAGGTGAAAACCAGTAAAAAGGAAAGGATATGTTTTATTGATACATAAAACTGTTCATGGGCCCACAAGAACATTTACAAGTTATTTACAACTCAAAAAGGTCATTACTGTTCCAAAATTATAAACCCCGCCGACTTAAGCGGCAAAAATAGGGTAAACCCCCTAGTTCCTCTGAGAACTCCTTGGCCGTGGTGGTCAAGCGGCCACATATGTACACATCACCACCTAAGCTCTCCACTCAAGGCTAGGTGAGCTTTTCTTTCCCTTTACCTGCACCACATAGCACCCATGAGCCAAAGCCCAGCAAGAAAACACAGTATTATACGTAAACATCATCAAATGATTATCATTATAATCACACAAAGCTCATAGCTTTCAAACAGATGAGTGAATATCACTTGAGGTTCTGGTAAACCATACTGAGTGACCAACAAGTCACTTATTCAAATGAAAGAGTGGCTGATGGGTGAGCCACTAGCCTTCAAGCGCTTATAATGTTCCTCGAACTTGAGGTCAGTCTAACATTAATGCTCTTTGAGTCATTCAATGCAGAAAGTCGATTAGATCTAATCTTTATTGGCTTGCGTTGAACACACTAAGGCCATCCTGACTAATGAGTCAGCCCAATGTGACCAGTGCCCAGTACCACTGCCGAACCTGACTAATAAGTCATAGCTTCACAGTTGATACTAGCACCTTTGCCAAATCTGACTAATGAGTCAGTACCATGCACAAGTGAGCAACATTTGCTAAGTATTCCACAATCAATTCATGTCCACATTTATACAACCAACATGCTTCATGAATAACCACGCATGTCACATTTGGGGTGCAATTTTCTTACTTCTGATTCGAGCTAGAATGAACAAAAGAACGACCCTTGAGAACGGTTTAGCTTTTAGTCCTTTAGCAGTTACCTAATCATAACACATTATAGGATACCATCAATAACATGATAATCAAAGGTTCTCAAACCAATATCTAGCCTCCGAGAGATCAATCCAAACTAATCCAAGTAGTAGGGACACTCCCGAGGCCTAAAACCATGATCCCGGGGTCAAAACATGTAAATGGGCTCAACCCTACACCTGAGCCGCGGCCCTGGCACCTTGTGTCGCGGCCCCCAGGAATCCCAGAGGCAAGCGCCGCGGCGTCCTCCATCAAGGGCCGCGGCGCCCAGCAGGCACAAAAACTCCACTTGCTTCTTCAAGGCAGGGCCGCGACACCCCAAGAACAGGGCCGCGGCCCTCAACTCTGGGCCATTCCCAAACACGTTTTTATCACTCCAAAGCCTCAAAAAACATACCTAAACATTCCCCAATCATCAAATCAAAGTTCCCAAGCTTCCCAATGCATCAAAACCCTCAAATCCCAAGGTTCAAATGAATCGAAAACTCAATAATTCACAAAGTCCAATTCAAAGCTTAGAAACTCTAAAAACTCAAAACTTTAAACTTAGATTACCTTCGATTAGGTTGTTTTCTGTCAAATCCTTCGATCAAGAAGCTTCTAATCCTTCCTAGGATCGCTAAGCCTCGATCCTCGCTCGATTCCAACTCCTAGAACTCAAGATTTCTTCAAATATGCTTCGGGTGGAAAAAATGAACTAACGAAGAAGAACGAGAGGTTTTCTAATCGTACGTTCTATCAGACAGCTACTTCAAGCTTAAGTAACCTCAAATAAAACCTAGTGCTCGGGGTCCCGAAAACACCCCCGGGGACATTATAGTCAAAGTCTCCATAATTTCACCCTGATCTCAAATATTCCCAATTTATCATCAAATAAACATTTCTACTACTCCAAAATTGACCCCGTTATGACAAAACCGCTAATCCACTAAAAATGACCGTCTCATGCCGAATAGCTCGAATATATCTCCATAATAATAGAATCTCATTCACAAATCACATCATGCACCCAAATACACAAATTACCCTCAATGGGCCAAATTATCAAAACAGCATAATATATCAAATGTGGACCCACATGCATGCATATGACGTCATATTATAATATAATTCACATAAATATGTATATATTCATTTAATGACGTAATTAAACAATTACAGCCCTCCTGGCCTACTAAACCGCCACTAAACCACATCGGAGAATTCGGGACATTACACTCACTTTGTTCTTTACTTAGGGATTTACGAGTCTCTCTTCCTCATCCTCCTATTTTGTTATGTGATAATATTTGTGCCACCTATTTGAGTTCTAATCCTGTCATGCATTCTCACACCAAGCACGTAGAAATTGACTATCATTTTGTTGGCCAGAAGGTTGCTAAAAAGACTCTTATTGTTTGTCACACATCTTTAGAGGACCAAATTGCCACTCAATGTTTTCTTGCTTTGAGGTCCAAGCTCACCGTTTTCCCTCGCCCACTGAGCTTCCCTCGCCCACTCAGCTTGCGGGGGGCTGTTAAGTAATATGTATAGTCTTGTAATTAGGCTTTAATATGTACAGCTGTATATATTGCTTTTCCTATTTTACTCTTATACGACACCTGTCCAAGTACGTTTCTTATTCTGTGTATATAAACAAGAGCTTGTACAGCTTTATTTTGTGTACAAATAATATACAATATTCATTTCTTTACTCTCCTTACTCTCCTTTGCAACCAATTACTGGAGCTACCTATTTATACAAGGCTTATCCCTTTTGTACAGATGAACCCAATTTAGTCAATAAAATAAATTATTTTCTTCGTTCTTTTCTCTACTCTTTCTTATTTGAGCACTATTAGTTCTTGGAACTCCTTCCATGACTGCAGTTCGTAAAGCTTGATCTGAATAAAACTGGATTCACTCTCATAAAGGATATCTCATTCTTGAGTCTCACAATCAAATCATTCACATTTCAATCTTTTTTTTTTTGGTAGTGATTTTGTATCTCTATTCTTTGTTTCCATTTCTACAATTCAAAAACATATATTGATAATTCAGCAAAGAAAATGCAGAGTAAAAAGGACTAAATCAGAAGCTCAGATTCCATAATGATTTGAAGCTTTGAATAAGAGCAATTTGGATTCATTTAGTCTAAAACATAATTTAAGACACGCTTCTATAATGGTTATATGTATACTTACACTTCAAATTCAAAAGGCAATGAAGTAAGCCATTATTTCCACGAAGGTTCTCCGATAATATGTTTATTTATATAAATATAGAGAATGACTGTATGCATTTTTTTTGCAATACTGTGTATCTTTTTTCTATTTCGACACCTGGATAGATATAATTCTAATTTTTTTTATGTGACGGTGTACATTATAGGTATTTAGAATATCTTGTAAATTTTCAAAAAATTCTGTATAGTTTACGAAGTCAAAAATAGGGTTCAAACTGTCAAATTTTACACGCGTACAAAAAAAATAGACACATGTGCAACAGACAGTTTAGACTCTGTTTCGGTACCATAATTTATTCAGAATTTGTTGAAAATTTATAAGATGTTTTAGATAGTTATAATATACACCATCATATAACAAAATTTGATATTATCACTATTCAGGTGTCAAAATAGAAAAAAGATTCCATTAAAAAAAAGATATATTGTAGTGAGTACTATAAATATATATATATACTAGATACAAACAACGTGCATATTAAACGTTTGCTTAGTTTTATTTATATAATTTATTAACTATTTTTATTAAATTTATATTAATGTCATATAAATTTTGAAATAAATATCATATTTTAATTAAATAATTTATTTATTTTTGTTTATGTTTATGTTTGTTCTAGTTTTTGTATTTGGGAGTGACAACAAGAGATTATATATTATATGTTTAATGTAATATTAAATATTATATGTAGATTTTAAATTTAAGTTTATTGCTAGTTTGTTAAAAAAGCAATTTGTTGTTAATTCACAGTATAATATATTATATGTTTAATATGATATTATTAAATTAAGTTTAAGTTTAATTAAATTTTATTTAAGTTATAAAAAATATGATTTTATTATTTTTAAATAATTATTATTGTAAAATATCTCAAAAATATCATATTTTAAATTGTTTAATTATTTATTATTTTAAAATAATTATCATGGTAAAATATCTCAAAAATATCATATTTTAATTTGTTTAATTATTTATTATTTTTAAATAATTATTATTGTAAAATATCTCAAAAATATCCTATTTTAATTTTTTTAATCATTTATTTTATTTTATTTAAATTTAAATATTTAGAAACTAAAATTAAATATAAGAATATTCTGTTAAATATAAGAATATTCTGTTAAATTTAACATTAGAAAAATAAAAAACCGTTAAAAACAAGAATTTCCGTTATCTACACGCTTATTTTATTACATAGAAGAAGAGATATATGAATATAAAACAAAATGAGAGAAAACTAAGAACAATTCAAATGCTGCTGCTGCAGTGCATCTTCAACTTTGTTTATCATTAATTTCCAGGAAATCATTTTGTTGACTTGAAAAGTAAGTTGACTTTTTAAAAAGAAGTGATCTGGTTGCCTGTTGTAGCCGAAGATTGGACATGAGCTTTTCTTCATCTGGGTACCATCAATGGTTTGCCTCGACAAAAAAGATTGGTGATCAGAAAGAGAGTGTTTATTTATAATGAGTGAGAAGGAGAGAGACTATAGAGTGGATAAAAACTAATTTTTAACTTTTCTAATTCATAATGAAAAATAAATTCTAACAAATATATTATTAATTGATGAAAAAAAGAATTAAAAAAAAAGGATGAAAATACGAATTAAAAAAAATTAAGCAGTTTAAAAAATTATATTATTTATTTGGTTATTTATTAATTTAATTTTTTATGGAAAATTATTTACTTTTATGATGGTTAAAAAATTATAATTAATTTAATATGTTTCATATTTTTAATCAATTGTACTTAGTGGTATATTGTTACATAAGTCAATAGATATTAACATTAATATTTTCTAATAACATATTTATTACGGGTGGAAAAATAATAAAAACATAATGTTTAAATAATATTTGAATCTAATAAAGCAAGACTAAACACTTAAATTGATAAGAAAAATTAAATTGGGTAAAAATGAAACAAATTTATGTGATATTTAATGATGGATAAAATATTTAGGAGTAAAAGTTCACTAGTTTTGGGATTTAGGGACATTTGAAGATAATATAAATAAGGAGGCAAATACAATTATTTATGTGATTTTTTTTGTTACACGAATAATGTATTTAATTGAAGCAAGTCAATTAAAGAAAAGTATTTGATTGAAACTGATCTCTAAACAAAGGATATTACGCAACATATTAAGTAAATCATTTTTCAAAAGGAAGGCACGGAAAAAGTCATATGTTGAAACGTAATTATTAGTATTTATTATTAAAAGTCATAAATCCGTCTATTAACTACCCCTTTAAACATAATTTAAGCTATTACGTAGTTCAACAAAAGATCAAAAAAATATTCAGATAAAAAAAGAAAACTAAAGATCAAAATAGAGAAGTACCAGTAAGGTCCGGCCAACAAGGAAAAATACGAAATAATCATAAATATAAAATAGTCTCATTGAACCAATCGAAAACAAAAACTAATGTCCGAAAGCAACAGACGGCAATTAACGTAATGGGTTAGAACGACAACGCAATGTATGATTATTAGCCAAGGCCAAGCTAGTTGTTTGTAGTTGTACGACTACGACCTGTTTCTCCCGCGTTTGACTAATCAACTTTGTATGAAACATCACATTATTTTATTATGAGCTACTTGGCTCGTTTTCACTTCCCAAATCCCCCACAATCCTCTAAGCTCCAGACTCTAAAAAATCCTGGACCTCCATCCAATCCAAACCATCTTATCTCCATAACCCATTTTTAAGCTCTACTATTTCTTCTACTCACTTCATTTTTCCCACTAGAACTCCATAACCAAGAAGTTTTGGCCGGCCCAGATGAGCTTTCAGAAACTTGAAGCTCTCAACTCTGGTATCCTTATCTTTCTGGGTGTTGTCGTTTTGAGCTTCTTTAATCTTGGGCGGTGCCAAGATGTTAGAGACTATGACCAGTTCAACAATTCTAAGGTTCTTCCTCTTATCACAGAGGCTGCTTATAGACGTCTCTCCGACCTCACTGATCATCTCAGTCGTGATCTTGGCAACCAGTTTAGTTTCTGCATTAAGGATCCGTGAGTTAATTGCTTTATTTCTACTTTGACCCTTTTGTTTGATTGCTGAGAAAATGCATGATATGGAAGAAAATAGAAGCAGACTCGTGAATCGAATTCTGGGTATCGGTCATGATTGAATTAAAATTTTACCAAAGAATGTAGTACTAGCTTAGTTTGTGGGGTTTTGAATGGAGTAGTTTATGATTTGTTTTTTACATTTGGAGCTTAAATTTGTTATTTCAGGCAGGATGATTGGAACCGGGCATTTAATTTTTCCAACAATTTAGACTTCTTGTCTTCTTGCATTGCAAAAACCAAAGGTATAAAAGTACTTATTTCAGAAGTTTCCTTTCTTTTTTTTTTTTGTTCTTTTTCTTTTCGAGTTTGGTATTTTAAAAAGTTTTATTGGTGAGCAAGCATTAATGTTCATTTTCTTTGTCGCAAACCGTGCATTCTCGTGTGCACTTTATTTAAGCTGGTAAGCCTAAGTTGTTGAAAGAATTTCAATCATGATATAGACCATGATTTAGTTTCATGTCCGGACATGAGAAAGTTGATATTCTCAGTAGTATCTTTTTATATGTAAGCTGCAAATGCCACAATTCATGTTTTTATCTTGCTTTCTTCCTACAAATCTAGGTCAAAATGCAACTATTGTAGAAGTAAGATCTTAATACCACAGCACAGAAAACTGAGTGACATATTATTTTTCAACTATGCTCAATTTTTTGTATTCTTTGCTCAGTTTTTAATTTCTCTGATAGAAGTTTTATTGGTTTAACAGGTGATATTGCAAATCGTTTGTGTACTGTAGCAGAAATGAACTTCTACTTTAAAAGTTTGTTTCCCGGAGCTCTGACTGATAATTATTTAAAACCCAATAGGAACTGTAATTTAACGTCTTGGGTTTCTGGTTGTGAACCGGGATGGGCCTGTAGTGTTGTTGATCTTGAAGAGCCAGTTGACCTTAGAAAGTCAGAGGACATGCCTGCGAGAACTCAAGGCTGTGACACTTGTTGTGAGGGCTTTTTCTGTCCTCATGGTATTACATGCATGATACGTAAGTAGTTCCTTGTTTTGCTTTGTGTTATGTTAGTGTGAAACATTTTAACTTAAAATCTCCCAAGGATCAATTGATTCTATGTTTAGGTGTATCATGTATGTACTTGGTTTGGTTTTACTTGGTAAGAAATGTTTCTTATGCCGACTGATCTTGCCTTCTTGAAGCTTGCCCATTGGGTTCTTATTGTCCCCTTGCAACACTCAATAAAACAACCGGTGTATGTGAACCGTAAGTTCAGATTCTATCATTTCCCAGAGCACCAGTTCTTTTCTCTTCAATGGTTTTCGAAGGCCTGGGATGTTAAATGCTGCACTGATAAATGTTTTACAGATACCGGTACCAACTACCTCCAGGAAAGCCAGAACATACTTGTGGAGGGGCTAACATTTGGGCTGATGATGGGAGTAGTAGTGAGGTGTTTTGTCCAGCGGGATCATATTGCCCTTCAACAACAAAAAAGTCTAATTGCAGCAGTGGGTAATAACATCTGTCTACTCACATTATGTAAAAAGTTGTCCTAATAGTCACAATATCATCACAGTTTTGATGATTATTTTCAAAAGATACACTGTAGATCTACTACTACAATCTGAGTTTCATATACGGACAAACTAATTCTCTCCTGATTTTATCTGCATTTTGTGATGCTAACATTTTTTTTCGTCTTCTTTGTATACAATAATTCAGACATTATTGTAGGATGGGTTCTACATATGAGCAAGGTGAATTTTTCTATTCAATTTGGAACTATTCCAGTTGCATTCAATAATAATTGCAAGTGTACATTTATGTGTGCTCCAAGCACATCCATCCACCATAAATTTGGAATTCGAACTTCCAGGTTTGGTGTACTAGTTTTCCCATAAACCTAATGGCCTTCCTCTATTAGGTTGCTTCAAGTTGGCCAGTTGTGATCCAAATACAGAAAGCCAAGACATACAAGCATATGGGATGCTGCTTATAGTAAGTTTATTAATATACTTCAAAAATGAAAACTTAGTACTTGTTCTAGGGAGACTGCATTGGCACACATGTTAACACACTATGCTAACCATAAATAAAGCATCTTTCTATATGATTGTAGTATTAAGAAAATTTTCATCAATTTTTATTCTATCCTATGAGCAGCAAAGCTTATTTCTTCAATTACTATTGCAGGCAGCTTTAGGTATTCTTCTACTGATTATTTACAACTGTTCTGACCAAGTTCTAACCACTAGACAAAGGAGATTGACTAAATCCAGAGAAGCAGCTGCCAGAAGTGCAAAGGAGACGGTCAAAGCACGCCGGAGGTGGACATCTGCCAAAAATGCTGTCAAGAAGCATGCAAGTGGATTGCAAGTTCAATTATCTCGCACATTTTCTCCAAAAAGAGATGCTACAGATCCCGAGAAACACAAGATTTTGGAACATTACAATCCTAAAAGTGATGATGATATGTCATCTACAAATTCAACTGATTTTGGTATATTTATGACCTCATCTGTGCAATCAGAAGGAAAGCTAAAGGAACATAGGGATCTCATGCATAGAATACATGAGATTGAAGAAAATCCAGAGAATTTTGAAGGTTTCAGTTTTGATATAGCAAATAATAGTGCAGTTAATCCGTCTAAGGGAAAGCAAATGAGTACCGACAGCCAAATTTTCAAGTATGCATATGCTCAACTTGAGAAAGAGAAAGCTCAGCAACAAGAATTCAAGGATCTTACCTTCTCAAGGGTGATCAAAATGGCTACGGATAACAGAATCAGGAAGCGGCCTTTAATTGAGATTTCTTTTAAAGATCTAACCCTTACTTTGAAAGGCAAAAACAAACATATTTTAAGATGTGTTACTGGTAATATCAAGCCGGGTCGCATTACATCTGTCATGGGCCCATCAGGTGCTGGCAAAACGACACTTCTTTCTGCAATAGCAGGAAAGGCAGTTGGATGCAGTATGTCTGGGTTAATTTTAATAAATGGAAAAAATGAATCAATTCATTCTTATAAGAAAATCATAGGTTTTGTGCCCCAAGATGATATTGTTCATGGAAACTTGACAGTGGAAGAGAATCTATGGTTCAGTGCAAAATGCAGGTATGCAATGTCACTGTGAGCTCTTTGCGAATTCAACCGCGAACTCTACATATATCTACAATTGAGATTACTTTCATAGTTATGCTGGTCATTTTGCATTATTTTTACAATTCATGGCTTACGTTATGTGAACTAAAAGCTATTTAATTTAAAAGTTATGCCTTGATATAACTATTTTTGTGCATTTATTGTTAAATAACATGGAATAGTATGTGTCTCTCATGATTATTTTTGTCCTTCGCTTAGGTTGAATGTACTGTGCATGATAATTGTCCTGTCCATCTTATGACTGACTTCTGTAATGTTTTATTTATGGGGTGTGATTTGTGAAGACTATCAGTGGACTTGCAGAAACCAGATAAAGTTTTGGTTGTTGAAAGAGTTATTGAGTCTTTGGGGCTTCAGGCAGTAAGGAATTCTTTGGTTGGAACAGTTGAGAAGCGGGGGATATCTGGAGGTCAGAGAAAAAGAGTTAATGTTGGATTGGAGATGGTTATGGAACCTTCACTTTTGATCTTGGATGAACCTACATCTGGTTTGGACAGTGCAACCTCTCAGCAACTTCTTAGAGCACTTAGGCGTGAAGCTCTCGAGGGAGTCAATGTCTGCATGGTGGTTCACCAACCAAGGTAGTTGCAGATACTTCATATGTTTTTAACACCAATATTCTACAAAAGCATTCATGCACATACTTGTGGATCTGAGGTTGCCCTACGTTTCATAAATATGATGCATGGGAAAGTCTAGGATATAATCAATTGATAAGTAATATGATGTAACCATAACAACAATTTGAATTCTTTTGTTGGATTCTTGAGTATGCTGAGCAGGGCTAAATCATTTATCTATTGAACCATAACCTCGTTGTGAGAGTTATGCCTAACTCTCATCTAACATTTGTTATTTCTTTTTCACTATGTTTGTTTTAGCTTCACTTTCTTTTTTTGTTGTCTAATTGGACTTTTTCATTTCAGCTATGCCTTGTTCAAGATGTTTGATGATTTGATCCTCCTGGCAAAGGGTGGTCTTACTGTGTATCATGGACCTGTGAAGAAAGTGGAAGATTACTTTGCAGGGCTTGGGATAATTATCCCTGATCGTGTAAATCCACCGGATCACTTCATTGACATTTTAGAGGGTATTGTAATGCCAGATAGAGGTGCAAAAGTAGATTATAAAGAGCTTCCTGTCAGATGGATGATTCATAAAGGGTACAGAATACCCCCTGATTTGAGGCCGAATACAATGGATATTGCGTCATCCTCAACATCTGTGGAGTCTAATGATGTTGAGTCTAATGAACCAAATCCTACTGATGCTGAGATGGAAGAACAGTCTTTTGCCGAAGAGTTATGGCAAGATGTGAAAAATAATGTGGTGCTGCACCAGGATAAGATTCGGCTCAATTTTTTGAGTACCAAAGATTTATCAAGACGAAGAACCCCTGGTGTATTCCAACAATATAAATACTTCCTTGGGAGGTAAAAATGCCTTCTTTTTTTAATTTGCTTTTGCTTTCCTGACTTCTAAATGTTCTACTGAGAATCTCTTTTGTAAGTCTTGCAAATCCTATATAATGTCAATGCTAAGTTACTCATAAATCATGTCATGGAAATGGATATGACATGGATTCATTTAATGTGCACGTTCACGTCCATGCACCCTCACATAATTAATTTTGTAAAAGTCCTTTTTAGTATGTAAAAATTGAGAGAGTCAAATTTTATGAAAAATTCAATTTCTATGGAAAACAAAATGTAGTCCTATGATTGTAATATATTGTTCTTTATCTCAAAGCTAACATGAGAAGAATGAATAATGTTCCCTGTGAAAACAATTGTTTGATATCTATATGTATTTATTTTAAGTTCTGACGTCTAATTATTTCTGTCGATATTGCTAGAAAGTTGTATCTCCTGATCTTTTATATGTTAATGACATGCCAGGGTTGGTAAACAGAGACTTCGAGAAGCTAAATCACAAGCTGTTGATTATTTTATTTTATTACTTGCGGGAGCTTGCTTAGGATCACTTTCTAGTATGAGTGATAAATTTGGTGCAGCTGCTTATACTTATACCATTATTGCAGTTTGTAAGTGGAAAAAAGTTATTTTTAGATTGCTGAGTTGATTTTCAACACAAAAATCTTTTATACATAATACTTATATTTTAAACAATCGATGAGAAATGAACATAAATCACCAAAACACAATAATAGCTTGACTTCTTTTACTGCCTTTCATCCTTATTACAGCTCTTCTCTGCAAAATTGCTGCTTTGAGATCATTTTCCATGGATAGGTTACACTACTGGAGAGAAAGTTCCTCTGGCATGAGCAGTTTGGCTTATTTTCTAGCTAAGGATACCATTGACCTTTTCAATACACTGGTCAAACCTGTGGTTTATCTGTCAACATTCTATTTCCTCACCAATCCAAGATCTTCCTTCGGAGATAATTATACTGTTCTTCTCAGCCTTGTTTATTGTGTTACCGGTATAGCATATGCATTTGCCATCTTCTTCGATCAAGGCACAGCTCAGCTGGTAAGTAAGACAAAAACAAAAAAAAAAAGAAAAGAAAAGAATAGACTACAGTTATTCATTTGAATTTTCTCATATCATCCTCTAATTCCGCTTAAGCTACTATTTTGTGCAGTGGTCGGTACTTCTTCCAGTTGTCCTGACTCTTATCTCGTCACGAACAACAGGAAGTAAAATTGTCAAGACTTTTGCTGAGTTTTGCTACCCTAGGTGGGCTTTAGAAGCATTTGTGATTGGTAATGCTGAAAGGTATGTCATAACTCAATAACCCTTTTCACAACACTTAATGAAGTAGCTACAATTTACATCCTATGTATGTAAGGCAAAATCTGGACCCAAAATGCAGGCACTATGGAGTCTGGCTGATAACTCGGTGTGGCAATCTTCAGGGGTTTGGCTATGATCTTCATGATTGGACTCTGTGCATACTAGTACTCTTCCTCATCGGTGTTATTAGCCGTGCACTTGCCTTCGTTGGCATGATAACTTTTCAAAAGAAGTGATTCCTAAGAACTAGCTATACGTACCTACATTTTTCCATTCTTCTATCTACAAGCATACCTCACCAACAGAAAGTTTCAACTTTGAGAGGTTTATATTTTCCCCTAACACACACCTGGACTAAGAACGTCCTTAGTATGTTGACGACGAGAACTATGAGATTTTGATTTTGGTTTATTTGAGTTACATTACTGCTAACACACTGACATACAAAATATGTAGATGAAAGTGGACAGACTATATATAAATAGGTAGTGGGCAAAGCTTCCTTTTACATGTTGATTTGTTGTATTCTTTAATAGTGAAGTATGGTCTTGATTTTTTGTGTAAGTTGTAATTAAATTCATATTGTTTATATAAATTATTGTTATTCCAGATATTGCAGTAGAAAACGAGAAAACAAAGAGTGAATGATACATAGAATGACAGGCCATTATGAAAATAATTGTTTCTCTCATAATAAGGGGTTTTTTTTCTTCATAAATACACATTTTTTTAATATTTTTTTTTATCAATTTTACTATCCCTAATTTATTTTATTAATTTTATTTTCCCATTTTTTTTTTCAATTTTACTAATTCAAGTTTTCAAAAATACAATTTTAAAGTTTCATAATTACAAAAATACAGTTTGAACTAAATATCAACGCTACAACAATATAATGTTGATAAAATAACTTAAAATTAACTACACAACAATTCCATGTCAATACATTGTTAAAAAGACAATTACAAATCAATTAGGTATGAATCTATTGCATTAATCTAAAATAAATTAAAAAATAACAAATAAAAAAACATCGAAAAACTTATTCTTACATTTTATGTCGAAGATAAACTCAAAATATATCTCAAAACAACTAAATATATATAAAAAATAAACTAAAAACAACTTGAATTTTTTTTTCATTAAACACAACTATTTTTTAATATATAAATATATATATATATATATAAACTCAATGTATACTTAAAATAAACTTAAATAAACAAAAAATATTATCAATTAGAAATTTGACCAAAATATATCTCAGAACAATTAAATATCAAGACATGTAATGCTATATCAAAAGAGCAACGAAAAAACCACTATCAACCCAACATAAAATAAAAAATAACAAAAATAATCTTGAAAAAATTACCAAAAAACATAAAATTAACTTTTTTTTTTAAATGTATATATATATATATAAAAGGTATAACCAAATAAACATAGACCTAAAATATATCTAAAAAACTAAATATATACCCAAAATAAATTAAAAAATTCATTCAAAATAAACATATTATTTGTGTTCTCATATGTAAATTTTTTTCTTTTTATAAAATTAGTGATCATTCATGAAAGGTGTTTGTTTCTTCATCATAATAAATATGTTTGTGTGGGTATTTTTAAACCTTTATCTTTTGTTGCAAAAATAAAATAAAAAATCAAAGTTATTATTGATTTGTTTAAAAGGTGTTGCTTTTTTATATTGTTGGAGGTCATTAGGACTTAGGAGTTCCTTATCCAATAAAAACTTATGTTCGTCCACATCAATTTAATAATGAATGCGCATAAGTTATGTAATTGTAAATGTGGATGTTATTCGTATAAACACTAAATATACTTTGGTAAGGGTAAGAGGAAATTGGATAATTTTGAGAATTTAGAAAACTTTGGTTAAATTGAGAATATTGGAAATTTGGATTTAGGGGATTAGTAGATTGAGTATTTTGAAAATTTTGATTGAAATGAGAATATTGAAAATTTGGATTTTGGGAATTGGTACTTGGAGAATTTGGAGAATTTTTGAAATCCATTGATAGGATTTTTTTTTTTTTTTGAGATATTGATAATTTGAAAGAAAAATATAGTGTGAAAATGAAATTAAGTAAGTGAGTATTTATAGAAAAAAAACAAATTCTAACGGTAACAAAAAAAATATGTATATATATTTATATACAAAATGGTAAGAAAATAAATATATGTATATATATATATATTTATATATATATATAATTATATGTATATATATTTATATATAAAAAAAAAGAGAAAAAATGAAAAAGGACCATTGCCTCTGTGAGGCAACCAAGTTAGGCAATGGTCAAAATTTTTAAGAGCTCCAATGCATAACCTACACTTTGTGTCAGATTTTGGTCAATGGCTACTGCTATAGTTCTCCTAATTGGAGATGCTCTAATCACTAATTAGATTTTAGATGAAGCGTCATAATTCTTGTCACCCTAATCAAACATCTGTCATCGGCGTGGTTGTTTTACGTTGAAGAGCTTAATCAATGGTCCTTTCACATGGTTATCATTGTTTTGTGTTGTGGCCACACTTTTATTCTTGTACGTCACTGTTTAGAGAGTCATTGATTACAAAACCCAGATTGTTCCAACGCATAGCACCGATGCTTGTGGTGGCATCCACATTTACAATTACATAACTTAATACATCTAAGGATGCCATTGTGGGGAATGACCAGACTTCTACACATTTCTGGGCTCGAATCGCAGATTACTTCAACACCAACCAAAAAGGTGAGCAAGCAAGGACTGGAAGGCAATGCAAAGACCATTGGAACACGATGAATCAAAAGGTGGCGCGATTCAATGAATGTTATAAACGAGTTCAATTAACACATCACAGTGGTTGGTCTGATGAGCAAATTCTTGAGAATGCACATCAATTGTACAAATCTGAAAATAACAACTCAAATTTTTTATTTGTGGACTGTTGGAGATTGCTAAAGGTTGAGCCGAAATGGAATACAATGTACCAACCAACATGTGGTAAGGGAACAAAGGTGTCAGAATCAGGGGCATTTACTTCATCTTCTAATGTAGACATCAGTGACGATGAAGTACGTGAAGTGCGCCCTATTGGCCAAAAGGCAACAAAGAGAAAAGGAAAGGAAAAAAAAGACACACATGCTAGATTTATAGAGATTAATGAACGAAAAATAGTTGCATTAGAGAAATTGGTGGCGATAAAGGAGAAAGAGGCAGAAGATAATAAGATTAAAGGATATATGGATTATCTCATCATGGACACGTCGCATATGACTCCTGAGCAAAAGAAAAATCATGAAGCCATGTGTACTTATATTAAGACTAATATCCTAAAGTTGTAATTGCTTTGTATTTTCATCAATGGCATTATTATGTATTTTGATTTATTTAAATAAACTATCCTTTATTATTTAGTAACGGCTACATTTTAACGGCTATATTTAACGGCTATATTTTAACGGCTATATATGTCACCATGTCTATAAATACAAAATTTCAATCATCTTTTTACTCAACTGATCATTCCGTCCTTCATTTTACTCTCTCATTTATCTTTCATTCTCAAATATCATATACTCTAAGTTCGACAATGGATTCGCCAAATTTTGCGAATTCATACGGTAATATGAGTCTACAGGATATCATAATTGCAGAGTGTACTGACGATCATGATGATCAATATTTCAAAGCTTTCATGGATGGGGGTAGCTCAACAAGGCAAGGAAGAAAGAGAGCCCATATTGATAGGGGTCATGTAGAAGGACATCAACGTTTGTTCGATGACTAATTTTCTGATGAACCGGTGTATACATACTATCAATTTAGAAGAAGATTTAGAATGCATAGAAACGTATTTCTACGCATAGTGCAAGCTCTAGAAAATCATTCGGAGTATTTCCAGATGAGGTTTGATGCAGTCGGTAGAAGAGGGCTTTCACTATTACAGAAGTGCACCGCTGCAATGCGAATATTAGCATATGGAGCGCCTGCTGATTATGTTGATGAGTATGTTCGAATTGGTGAAACCACCGCTATTGAATTTCTAGTAAATTTCGTTTGGGGAGTGAATGAGATTTTTCGTGCTGAATATTTGAGACGACCCAATGATGGGGACATTCGTCGCTTACTTCAAATAGGGGAGGTGCGTGGTTTTCCAGGCATGTTGGGAAGCATTGATTGTATGCACTGGAATGGAAAAATTGCCCAGTTGTATGGAAAGGACAATTCACGCAAGGTGATCACGGCAGGCCAACAATCATGCTCGAAGCAGTTGCATCACAAGATCTCTGGATATGACATGCTTTTTTTTGGTGTTCCAAGATCCAATAATGATCTGAACGTGTTAAATCAATCCCCATTATTCACTGAAATCTTACAAGGGCAAGCTCCAAGAGTTGAGTTTACAATAAATGGCACACAATACAACAAGGGGTACTATCTAGCAGATGGTATCTATCCAGAGTGGGGTACATTTGTTAAAAGTATCCCACTACCTCAAGGAGAGAAAATAAAATTATTTGCTCAATGCCAAGAAGCGGTACGTAAAGATGTTGAGCGAGCATTTGGAGTACTTTAATCTCGTTTTGCTATTGTACGAGGACCATCACGTTTTTGGCAAAGAGATGTTCTCAAAGATATTATGTATGCATGCATCATATTGCACAATATTATTGTCGAGGATGAAAGAGATGCATATGAGAGTTTGGTTGATTTTAATTATGATGACAACCCTACATACACCTCAACAGTTGAAGTATTGCATGGACCTATTTCCGACTTCCCGACAATGCTGCAAAGAAATGCTGAAATTCGTGATAGAAATATTCATCGCAATATTCAAGCAGACTTGGTGGAACACATATGGTCAAAATTTGGAAATCATTTCAATTAGTTTTTTTTTTAATTATGTTAGATTGATTAATTACGATTATGTCATTTTATAAGTTTTTTTTAAATTTAGTCTAATTTAAATATCATGTACTATTTATTTATATTAATATATAAATTTAAAAAATTTAGTATGATAATATTTATAATTATAAAATGATATATTAAATAATAATATGTGGGGACCATGGTTGGCAATTTTTAGGGTAGCTTGCATTGGAGTATTTTTAAGAAATACGTTGCCAAAAGTGATGTGGATGAGAGAGAAAATAAAAAATTATATTTTTTAGTTGATTTAGACATTTTAGGCAATGGTTGGGGTAGTTTACATTGGAGATGCTCTTAGTGGAGTTACACATGTTCTTATTAATTGTTTAATATTCTTACATTTATACTATGTGAGACACCATAGTCTAATATCCTCCTCAAGATGATGCCAATTTTTCGCTTATCAATATTGAATCACCTGATCACAAGTGGCCAATTTTTTTCACCTCGCTTATTTTTTTGGATCTCAAGTGTCTTTTCACACTATGTAGATCTCGTACGGCTTGACTCACTCTTTGGATCGATGTGAATCGAATGTTTGTTGGGGAATTGACTCCTGATACCATGACCAGAATCATGAGGCTCCATCTAAAAACCAATTGGTGATTAGTGGAGTTACACATGTTCTTATTAATTGTATAATATTTTTACACTTATTCCATGTGAGACACCATAGTCTAATAATGAATTCAGCTATGGGCTTTGATGACAATGTATTAACTGGTGAGGGGCTTTTCGGATAATGCAGCGACCATAAAAATGTAAAAAAGAAAAAGAAAACTCAGATAGATTGTAAAAAAGAAATAATTTGACGTAAAACGAGTTGACATAAATTTTCCTAATTTTTTCTTTGTCTTTATGTGAGATTATTAAAATACTTCCCCTCCCCACCCTTAAATTATAGTATTTGTAGATTTTTATCTCCTGAATTTTTTTGCTTGACTAAAATATCCATCGAACTATAGCATTTGTACACTTTTACATATTCCATCTAAAATAATAACGATTTAAAAAATATTTTTTATTAATTAATTAAATTTAAATTAGAAAAAATAACTAAAAATCGTTTTAAAAGTAAAAATTAATAAAAACTTATTTTTAAATTTACTAAATTATATCAAATCCAATAATTAAAAAATAAATAAACTTATTTTTTTTAATCCAAATTTAATTAAAAAAAACTAAAATAAACATTTTAAAACTAAATTAAAATCTTTAAAATAAATTAAAATATTTAAACTAAATGAAATTAAAAACTCAACCAAATCTATATTTCAAATGTGGATAATTAAACATATTTAGAAAACGAACAAATAAATAATTAAAAAAATTTAATTTAGTTTAGTTCAAAGTATAATTTTGTTTGGAAATATTGAGTTTAGTTTTTTTTTTTAAATTATATTTGGATTAAAAATTATTTATGTTTAGTAATTTTTATTTATTGGATTTTATATAATTTAATAAATTTAAAGATAAGTTTTTTATTAATTTTTTATTTCAAAATGATTTTTATTTATTTTTTCTAATTTAAAATCAATCAATTAATAAAAAATTATTTTTTTAACTACCCCATCCGCAAATCGTATTATTTTGGATGGAATGGGCAAAAGTCTAAAAATGTTATAATTCAGGTGGTATTTTTGCCAAGCAAAGAAATTCGGGGCCAATAGTCTACATGTACATAGTTAGAGGGGAAAAAAACATTTTGTTATTAGGGATATTAAGGTAATCAAGTTTTATTTATTTATTTAAAAAAGAAAAGGTGCTAAAGAGGTTGGTGTTGCATATAAATACTTAAATCTTTTAATTTATTTCAAAAAAAAAAAAAGTAAAAGCCAAAAATAAAAAAATTAATTCAAATTATATTAATCTCAAACATTCAAAATTAATATGATATATAATATATAATTGATAGTATGAACCCCACCAACACCTACACATGTAATGAAACCCGATAACAATATATGGAATAGAACCCCAAAAGTTATATTATGACTCGTTATCTATAAAGAGATAAGAACCAAGAACTACAAAATTTGAAGACAGCACACTAAGATACTTACTGTTATCCATATTTTCCACATTAGACACGTGGCATGGCCAAACAGGATTCATGGGCTCTCGGGAGAGACTCGGGCCAAACGAAAAATGAGCAACCAAACACTATCCACCCGGACCATGTCGAGCCCAATAACTAGCGAGTAGCATGGGCATAGTAATGGGTCAGAAAAGAGATGTAGACCGGAACCACCTTCCCAAGTGCACCCAATCTCTATCCTCCGGGATTTAGATTATGGTGGCAGACGGTCCATTCCAGGAGACGAATCCCATCAAGTGGGATCTAGATGAAGTCTCCAGGTCCATCCTCAACATTCTAATTTGTCATCAAGATGTCCTTCGATCCATCATTGCTAGCTGATGTCTGCCCTGGTAAATGAACCCGAGTCTTGGTCAATGAAACTGGACATTGGTAAACACCCCGGACCATACGTCCGGGTACAACAAGTCCAGTTCTTCCCACAGCTGATGTGTCCCTGAGGAATCTGGTAGTTGGTCTCCCTAACTAACCTGCAGAATGGGATACGCACAGAACGTATGCTGTTCCTAGGAAATGGTACTGCCACTTCTCTGACAGATCCAATCCCTAGGATCCCTTTGGTAGCTCGCGCGGACCAGTCTGCACTAACAGAAAAAAGGCAGTTGTAAGGCTCTACTATGATTAAATCGGCCTAGTGGGCCTAGATTAACGACATGTGTTACATGTTACACTATTGTATTATAGCTCCGTTAGAGATCACTTATGATTATATCCTTATTGGGTCCTGATTAGTCCGGCTCAAGTCACATGACTGCCTATAAATAGGGTCATTCGTGCACTGTAGTAAGGATTCGATTTTCTCTAGTATGCAAAAACGTTGCTGAACTTGCAGAAAACCTCCATTGTTAAACTCGTAAAAGCTCAATACTAGTGACTCGTGGACTAAGGCTTAATAACGCCTCAACCACGTAAAAACTGTGATCTTGTTCATTTCTTTGCCTTTCTTTATAGCTCTTATTTCTCAATATATTTATAGTTTCCAAAAAACTCAGTAAACATTTTGATGCTTTCATTGAGAGCTTGAAGAAAGCTTGAACCAGTCTTTGTCATCTACGAAGATAGTGAATACAAGACACATTGTGTTTGATCCCGCTCAACAGTAGCAACAAGAAAATGGAGAACCATTGTAAAACTAACAACTTCCTCAAGATCCATCAGAGGATATACCTTATCACGGTCCCCTGCTTGACGACTCCCGGAACTTCAGAGAAGGGGGTGAGTACAATGAAGAATACTACGATGAAGACGGAGAGGGGTACGAAGACCATGAGGTTGAGAATCCCATCAATCCCAGCGAATGTGAGGTGGAACCTGAACATGAGGAACTAGAAGTGGATCGTCTGAGACAATAGGTCCTCGATCAAGAGGCAAGGATGGCAGAACAACAAGAGACCACCCATCAGATGCAAGAGTCCATCTCGGTTCTTCAAGCATTTATTGCTGCTCAGGGATTTGCAGTTAATCCCCCAGTTGTTCCTCCCCCAGGAACTCAGCTGCCTGTCCCGCCTATAGGGATTGGCGCTCCCAACAACGCTACAACCCCTACTCCTCCCCTAGGATGATCCACTCATCTTGGAGCTGGTCCTTCTAACCCAACTCAAGAAAAAGGGAAAGCCAAGGTGGCTGATCCCATGGAAAAAGAAAACCCCCAAAAGAAGACCCCTCTCACTCCAAAAAATAGGGTAGACCCAGGGCATTTCCCTAGAAAAGAACTGGTGAATCCTGTCCCAGGAAGGAATCATCCGAACAATCCACAAGGGAAGCGCCTGCACGACACCAAACCTCAGAATGTCCTGAGACATGGCGACTAGGGAAGACGTTTTTATCCCAGCACGTCTGTGAACAAGGATCACGGAGGGCACAAACATGGGGAGGAGCCAGAAGCAGTTTGTTTGGGAGAAGACACATCTCGCATCGATTTGCGAGACGACCTCAACGTTCGAAAGGAGTAGGCCCGAAAAGAAAAGATTCACCCTCGAGGAGGCGACTTGAGGAATAACCTCAATGATGGGAGGAACGAAAGAGTTCCCCTTTATGATGGAATGGCCAGGCAGTTCATGGAGCAGCTAGCCGATCTCAAAAAGGTCACGGACCGCTTGGTCCGAAAACAAGAAGGCAGAGGTTCTGATTCTGAAGATGAAGTAAAGGAACCGTGTGCAAAACACATCATGGACGTCGTGTTGCCCAAGGGGTTCAAGATGCCGGATATACCCACCTACCCCAGAAACACCGAGCCTAGAGACGATCTATCCCACTACAATCGCCTGATTACTGTAGCCGATGTCTGCGACAACGGCTAATGCCTGTGTTTTTCGATCATCTTGGCCGAGCCCGCTGAAGAGTGGTGGAAAAGGCTCAAGACAGGATTGATCCAAACTTGGTTTGGCTTGCAATCAACTTTCAGTAAGCAATTCGTAGTCGCCTAGAAACTGGACATGGAGGTCAGTGCGTTGGCCAACATTAAGAAACATCCCATTGAAAACCCTTAGGGCTTACATTCAACGCTTCACGAAGGAAGCTTCAAAGACTAAGGTGGATGATGGACATCACTTAGTAGCCCTCCAATATGAAATCAGAGTTGGATCTCCTCTCTGGGATGACATGCGATGTAGCAAGGCGGCCACCCTTGAAGAATTTATAAGGAGGGCTCAAGGCTTCATCAACTAGAAAGAAGTTCAAATCCAAGATTTTGGATGGCAGCCAGCACCACAACCAACAACACAAACCCTTCCCATGTACGGAGCGCAGTACCCAGAAAATATCTATCAGGCTTCTCCAGCAATGTCCGGACCCACTGGAACTCTCAAGATGCAGTTAATGACCCCGACCGTCTATGTGCCCACTTCATCGGGATATGCTCCAACTTCTTCAGCCCCTTTCTCTGGGTATAGAGTGGCACCAACCGGATACAATGTCGCTCTTGGAGCTATTCAACCATCCCAAACTGAAGCGGCTGAGGAAAACATAAACCCTTCCCAAGGAAAATGATATAGCAAAAATCAAAGCTGGACCGAGCCCACAAAGAAGGGAAAAAGGGGGTACGAGCCCCAATACACAAAGTACACGAACTTGGTGGATACCCAAGAAAATATCTACCTTGCAACAGACAACGTAGTCCACTACCGAAAACCAAGCCCCATGTTTAAAGGGGGAAAGAACCCAAGAGACGCAAGCAAAATATGTGCCTATCACAAGGACATAGGCCATACAACTGAGAAATGTCATCATCTGAAGGATGAGATCGAGAATTTGATCAAGCTAATGGGTTGGAATGCCAACTAGAGTGTTGGGACTGCCCCCGGGTCCCGAAAAACCTATGGCCCAGGGAGCACAAGTACCGTTCAGAACTTCTCAGGGAGTGTACGCTCCAGAACCGGGAGCACAGACCCCTCAGGAGGCCCCAATAGTGCAAACTCCTGGAAGCCCTATGGATCCCAGATCCGGGATGTCGTAGCTGCCCGGAACCGTGCCCTCTTGAGTAGATGGCCACTTAGCCACCATATCAGGAGGCCCGAACCTGGGAGGACCATCCCGGAATGACTAAAAGAGGTACCTCAATGAACTCAACCATGACCATGGGATGTGTGCGTTGGTCCAGACTCCTGCCCAGTGCCCAAAGCTGATGAATCAGAATGTCCACTTCCCGCATCACGATCCCTTGGTCATTGACGCCCAAATCGCCAACAAAAGAGTATCCCAAGTGTTGGTGGACAATGGGAGTTCTATCAATGCTCTATGTAAGCTGGCCTTCACAACGATCAGCCTAACAGAGGTAGACCTAGCATCGTGTCCAATACAGATCTACGACTTCAATGGGGATTCATTGATCCCGATGGTCAAGATACAACGCCTTGTCATGTTGGGAAGCGATGTTCAAAACTCGTTCAAATACTGCACATTCATAGTGGTGGATTGTCCCACTGCATATAATGTGATTTTTGGGCGCCCCGCTCTGGTCGACTTTGGTGCTGTTACCTCCATCCGCCATCTATGCTTGAAGTTCCTGTGTGATAACAACGGAGCGGAGACAGTACGGGGAGATCAAAAGAGCGCCTGGAAGTGTTATCATGTCTTCACCTAACCAATCTTCATGGTATGCGAAGAACCTCTCAATGAGGAAAATGTTGATCCAATCCCACTACCATATCCAGCACGGAGGGTGGTCCGGGAAGACGACGGGTTAGATCCCCGAATAGAAGCAGACAAGGTGTTAGAGCCTATGGAGGAGATTGAGGAGGTATGCATCAGTGACATCAATCCAACCAGAGTAATCTGGGTGGGAAGAAATTTGAATCCAGAGGTTAGAGCTACCATAATTTTCCGAGTAAAAGAAAACCAGGATGTTTTGGCCTGGTCCCACTCGAATATGACCGAGCTTGACCACGACATCATATGTCATGCCCTGAACATCAACGAGAACGCAACACCTATCCTATAGAAGAAAGCGCCATTGGGTGCGGTAAGGGCAGAGGCCCTTAAGCTAGAAATCAAGAAGTTATCCTCGATCAACTTCATCCAGGAAGCCTTGTATCCTGTTTGGCTGGCAAATCTAGTGTTAGTTCCAAAGCCAAATGGGACGTGCAGGACTTGCATCGACTTCACATACCTTAACAAGGCATGCCCAAAGGACTACTTCCCTTTGCCTCGGATAGACCAGATGGTGGAAGCCATGTTTGGGTACGAGTTGCTAAGCTTCGTGGATGCCTACTCCGGCTACAACCATATTTCGATGCACATAGCAGACCAGAAACACACCAGCTTCCAAACAAACAAGGGTGTATATTGTGACATTGTCATGCCTTTCGGGCTAAAGAATACCAGAGCCACACATCAAAGGCTTGTCAACAGAATGTTCAGAAACCTAGTCGGGAAGAACATGGAAGTCTACATAGATGACATGTTGGTCAAGTCCAAGACATCGGCCCAGCATGCAGACGACTTGGCGGAAGCATTCACCCTTATCCAGAAGTACGAGATGAAGCTAAATCCCAAGAAATTCACTTTTGGCGTGGCGTCCAGAAAGTTTTGGGGCTTCATAGTAAGCTCAAGAGGGATAGAAGCCAACCCAAATAAGATCAGAGCATTGATTGACATGCCATCGCCACAGAAACACAAAGATGTTCAAAGTCTGACAGGAAAAATAACGGCTTTGAGCCACTTTGTGTTGAAGTCCAGGGACAAGTGCATCCCGTTTTTCAACATACTTTGCAGAAACTAGAGGTTCGAGTGGATGGCCAAGTGTGAATAGGCTTTCCAAAAATTGAATGAGCATTTGGCCCAAGCACCAATCTTGTCAAAGCAGGTGGATGGGGAACCATTGTACCTATATTTGTCAGTGTCAGAACATGCCATAAGCGCTGCCTTAGTGCAAGAAGAGGAAAATGTCCAACTCTCGGTCTATTAGATAAGCAAAAGATTGCTGTGCATGGAGTCCAGATACCCTTTCATTGAGAAATTGACATTTTGCTTACTGATCGCTTCCAGGAAGTTAAGACCTTACTTTCAAGCCCATTCTATCAAGGTACTAACGAACCATCCCCTATGACAAGTATTACAAAAATCAAAATCATTGGGAAGACTTTTGAACTGGGACATTGAGCTAAGACAATTTGATATCGCCTATGTCCTTAGAATCTCCATCAAGGGACATGCCCTGGCAGACTTCATCGTAGATTGCACCGGGATTGCTAAGGACAAAGAGCCAATTGATCCTATAGTGCCCTTTTGGAAGATCTTTATTGATGGAGCCTCCAATGAGAATGGGATCAGAGCCAGGATCATTCTAACATCCCCTCAAGGTCACCAGTTGCAAAGCACCCTACGCTTCCAGTTCGAAGCGTCAAATAATGAGGCTGAGCATGAGGCCATGTTGGCCGAACTATGCTTAGCTTGGGAGGTGGGGGCAGAAATTATCGAAGTCCACAACGACTCCCAGTTGGTGGTAAGACAGATTTCAAGAGAATACCAAACGAAGGGGGAAAATATGGCCGCCTACGTGACGCGAACACGGAAGTTACTCTAAACTTTCAAACGATACGTCATTCGCTAGATCCCCAGGGAACATAATGTGTTCGCAGACACAATGGAAAAGTTGGCCACGGATGTTGTAGTAGTCTCAATCGACCATCTACCTGCGCCCAGTATTCAAGCCCCCGCAATCATAAACGTCATCGATTACACAACATCTTGGATGAGGCCTATCATCCAGTATCTAACCGCTGAAGAATTGCCCACAGACAGGGCCGCTACTAGGAAGCTTCAGTTCTAGGCCCCTAGATACGTCATGATGGATGGAACGCTCTATTGCAAGGGGTTATCCATGCCATATCTTCGATGCATATCCAGGACCAAAATGAGCGCATTCATACACTAAGTGCACGATGGCTTTTGCGGAGATCACACAGCCGGACTGAGCTTGTCCAAGAAGATCCTAAGGCAAGGATATTTCTGGCCAACAATTAAGAAGGACTGTATAGATTACATCCGCAAGTGCGAGCAATGCCAAAGGTATGTGAAGATCTCGTGAGCTCCTCCACGAAGATAACCTTGATGACCAGTCCCTGGCCTTTTGTAGTTTGGGGAATTGTTTTGGTAGGTCCCCTCCCGTCTGGGAACGGTGGATTGAAATATTCCATTGTAGCCGTCAACTATTACACCAAGTGGGTCAAAGTGGAACCAATGAGAACCATTACCTCCAAAAGGCCCTGGACTTTGTCATCAACAATATTGTGCGCCGATATGGCCTCCCTCAAAAAATCGTGTCCGACAATGAGAAGCAATTTGATAGCATCCACTTCACCAAATTTTGTGAAAGATATGGAATCATCAAAAGCTTCTCCGCAGTTCCAAGGCCTCAAGAAAACGGGAAAGCAGAGGCCATGAACAAGATTTTGAAAGGGACACTAAAGAAAAAACTACAAGCTTGCAAGAGAAAATGGCCTGAAGAGTTGCCTCGCGTGCTATGGGAATATCAAACCACGGAAAGAACTTCGACCAGACATACTGCCTACTCAATGGTTTACGAATATGAAGCTGTAACTCCCTGGGTAGCCAAGAACGTTACATTGTGTATTTATAAAGGTTCAGGACTTGCTAATCGAGTCTTTAGTTGAAAACGTGTCACTAAAACCATTAATGAACTAGGGTTAAAAGGCTTTGGTTGTAAAAGACACATTTCATATAATTAAACGTTTCGTACAAGGGATCCCAAAAGACACAAAGTTTGAAAGTCAGTTTACAAAGTTTCAAGGCATTAACAACTGCTAGCCACTCTAAGGGTAAAACAGACATTTATGGTCCTCTTATTCCTGTCCCTCCCTCAACTGTGGCGGCCGAGTAGCTAGTCATGTGCATTCTGCCTTCAGAGCTCTCCGAATCAGGGTTGATCAAGCTTACCCTTGCCTTTACCTGGACCACATAGCACCCGTGAGCCAAGGCCCGACAAGAGAACATAACATCATACCATAAGCAATGGTAACAATTAAATAACTCTTTAAGCATCCACATTAATCACATAACTCATAGACATATCCAAGAATCCACAAGCTAATACTCAGCTATTCGGCACGTCATATTCAACAATTAACAATGATAATCAGATCACACAATAATTAGGGTCGATGCCCTTAGGTCACACCCTCTGTTTACCCCACTGACTCCGGTTCGCTTAAACCGGGCTTAGTGAATATTAAGATGTCCTCAGCTACCAGTGGCTGAGCCGCGCCCTGTGCGCCAATGTAAATTCCGACACTCTTAGGCCGTTGGTTTAATATTCTCATAGCATAATACCAACTTTCAAAACGCATACAAGAATAGGGAACCCTTAGTCCCATTATAAATTCACAACTGGGTGCAGTTCTCTTACTTGTGTCCCGAGCTTCTTGAGCACTGAAATCTCGAGCACAGTCCTCTAACGCAAGCCTCGCCGACAACCTAGTCACAACACATACATAGCACTCTCATTACTAACCAGTTCATAATCATCTCCCAGAACCAATCTTGTGCTCTCGGGACCTTCCGTTTCCCCACACAAGGTAGCAAAAGCGTCCCTCGAGCCAAAACCCTAAAAACTCAATTTTCCCCTTTCCTGAAACTGGCCTAGCACCGCGGCACATCCCTATAAGGGTCGCGGAGCCCAGAATAGTCCCTATCTCCTGATTCAACCTAGTGACGCAGCACGGAAGAACAGGGCCGCGACGCTCATACGCGAACCCAGAAAACTGGTTTTTTCCCAACATTTTTTCCGAGCCAAAACTCTTCCAAATCAATACCCAAGCACACCCAAGTCCCCAATTTGACCTAGAACTTCATATAAACAGTATAAGAACATATGAACACCAGAAACACACCCAAACACTCCTCCAAACTCAGAATCACAAAGTGGTTTAAAACTTTACAAAACTTAAACCACAAAAACCAGAAAACTTAAACCACACCAGCTAATAACTTCAAAGATGCATGGAACCCTTACCTTGAGTAGAAATTCGTCCCTGAGCCTCTTTCAAATTCAACTCCAAGCCCAAATCTTCTAATCCCCAGCTGAACCTTGCCAAGTCTTCACTCCAATGATAAACAAAATAAACACAATTCATCTCACACCCATAACATATCTCAACAGAATTCAATCCAGAAACTGAAGTAGAACTTACCTTTGAACCTAGCTCAGTCTCCCAAATCCTAGCCTTGAATCCTGGCCTAAAATCATTCAAACCAACCACCATAGAGAAGGAGAGGGAGAGAGAGAATTTGGTTCCTCTACTTTGTCTAAGTGTTCTAGTATTTCCCCAGCCCTCAACTGAGTATATCCAAATGCCAAAAATGACTTAGTTTCCCCTTAAGTTAACATAAGTCCTCATATGTCACCAAGGGTAATTTGGTATTTTAACACATCCCGCTAAGTCCTTGAGTACACCTAAAAATCCCCGTTAATCCTGACATACCAAATTATTAATAAGCTATTAACCATTACTCAATAATTCCCGAACACATTATAATATTCCCGAAATACCCCTAAGTTCCTCCCGAGTCAGGTATTTGACCCCGTTGTGACTTTCTAGCTAAACGGCTCCCTAGGATCGTCTCGGGTCATGCATCACAATTATATCACCACTCACACGTGATATCAATCACAGTATATACAAATATCACATTTATGCCCTCAACGGGCTAAAATTACAAATATGTCTCTAGCAACCAAATGGGGCCCACATGCATTTCATAAATTCATATAATCATACAAGCATGCTTACACAGAATCATGCATTAAACTGCTTAATTCACACATAAACCAATCGTGCCCTCTCGGCACACTAATCAAGCCCCTTAAGCCTTATTAGTGATTTTTGGATCATTACAGAAGCAATCATCATAGTAGAAACTGCAGTTCCGTCCCATAGACGAGATATGTATGATCCCATCCAGAATCACGCCTTACTCCTGGAATCCCTAGATCTCATCAAAGAGATTTAGGAAGAATTACAAGTGCAGCTGAAGATGTATTAGGGAAAGATCGCAAGGAATTTTAACTCCAAAGTTAAGAGCCGAAGGTTCGGAACCAGTGTTCTAGTCTTGAGAAAAGTTTTCCCTGCATCTCAAGATTCGGGAGTGGGGGTTCTAGGACCTAACTGGGAAGGACCATATGAGATTCAAAACAAAGTATGTCCGGGAACATATCACCTAAAGCAGCTAGATGGAACTGAGGTCCCAAGGGCTTGGAACATTGAACACCTCCGCCGATACTATAAGTAGTCAGGAGGATTTAGCCCTGCTCTTTTTAACATTTTTTCTTTCAAGTAATGTACGCCACAGGGCCATTTCTTATTTCATGAAAATGGTGTGAAAAAAACACTATAGGGAATATTTTAAGGAAAGAAAAAGTTCATGTACGTCTTTAGTTTTTACACGAATAAGTGACCTAAGACTACATTCTTTGGTCACTTGGGGGGTAGGACCATCTATACAGTCTAGGATTAAAAACAGAAAAGGATGCAAGGCACAAAGCCCAGTCAAAATCCAGATTTGTATGGTCTGCGGGTTCAAAACCAAACTCCCAAAAGATTGGTCCAGACCTAACATGGTCAAAGATAGTCTAACCTTTATTTATTGTTTCCCCATAATATTCCAGGACCATTGGAACTTGAATCTTATGTTTAAATTGATGAAATTTAGTCTTGTAAATGGTCCAGGCCATTGGAACCTGAACCTTAGGTTCAAGATAAGTTAATCAACTAATTTATACCTAAGTCATATCTTTAATGACCTAGGCCGTTAAAACTAAGTCATATCTTTAATAATCAATACGTATATTTATACATTAAATTAATGCATGAAATAAGAACATGATAATACCTCTTGTAGTCTATCAGGAATCATTGAGTCTTTTTGTATTATCAAACGATCTTCCTATCCACACGAAGACTCACACCAAAGTCTTCCAAGTTGTTCATCTAACACACAACGATGTGTGTGGGCACGTGAGATTCAAAGGTTTGATTATTTAGGCTCTCTAAATTTTCTCAACACATGAGATCTAGAAAGTTTAAGAAGAGAAGGCTTAGAGAGTTCTAGAAAATTTTTAGGCTTAGAAAATTTCTCTTGACTCATGCGTGTGATTCAAGATTGCTTCTTTTTTTTTTAAAGATGATAAAAAAAATTTATTTCTTTGTATTTTATTAATTTAAAATTGATCTGTTAGATATTTACTTTAATTATTTATTTTAATAAAAATAAAAAATTAAATAAACAAATAGCAATTGAATTTAAGCAATTAAAATTCAAATCCCAAGGACAAGTGGCAGTGAGTGGTGTGTAGCACACTGTATTGTCCCTGATTTTCCCATTTTTTTGTTTAATTAAAATTAAGACAATATATTTATTAAAAAATAATATAAATATTATTTAAAAAAATTAATATCAATTAAATTAAAATTAATTTTTTCTTAAATTATTAGATTTGAAAAATTATCTTGTACTGAGATAATATAAATTCTCTATAATATTAATCCAAACACTGATTAATATTAATTTCAACTAATAAAAAGTTTTTCAAATAAAAACTAATTATTAAAATAAAAAATTAATTAATTACACATAATTATCACTTAGTCCTGGAAAATTAATTCCTTTGTAATTTAGTCATTTTCTCCATTAATCTTTGCCATGACATCTTTACCTTTGACAGTGTAGTACAGATGTGACTCGAGGACTATGGACCTATAATACTAAGCTTAAAAAAATAGATTATTAATTAAACTATTTAATTAAATAATCTCATTTATTAATTCTATTATTACTCCACTATAAATATGGAATTGTACTCTTAGTAATTATAGAATTATATTTACAAAGCAATCTCTTGCAGTCCATTGATATAATCAATATATGTAGTTCTGTCCTCCATTTATTGGTTCGTTAATTAAAGCTGGTTAAGGTTTACCGTTTTACCCTTCTAATTACCTCCTGTTCCTTATGTACCATTAATTCACCAGTGGATTAATAATCTATAATCATATTATATATTTGAGCTCAATAACTATTTAGTCTCAAAATTAACCCTAAGGGAACAAATATTCGATCCATTAGGAAATCATGGATTCCAATATTGTAAAGACATGTTCCCATAATTGAATCTCCAAAACAAAGGTCATTAGCCTCATTATATTAAGAGACCTTAATGAATGAATAAAAAGATCCAATAAACATGAAAATGAGTTCATTTCTACTCGGAATTTAGATTGATCTACAAATGATCATCTTTTAAGATATGAATTAAGTTGTACGCCCTAGTTTTCCCCCGGGCTGATTTACGAGCTGAGGCACGGCCTAATCATGATTACCATGTAGACATCCCCAAAACCGGAGCTGCCATCGTAAGGTCCTACCTCTTTAGCTCGAGGTAACCCAAGGGTTCGCCAAGACTGCTCAAGGACTAAGTGGACTCTGGAGACCACAGGTCGAGGGAAGCATCCAGCTCGTGGTACGAGCTGGAGTTGGAGGCTGTGACCTTTTATAAAGTCAACCACGCAAGGTAAACGTGCATATATCAGACATCACGTGTCTGATATACCCCTGACTTCTCGGACACGCAGCAGGAACGTGCGTATTCAGACATCCACGATGGGTTTGGGCTGTGCGGCCCATTATCCCCTTACCTATTGATTTGACCACACTTATGTGTCAGGTTTAGGAATTAATCATGAATGTCAAAGAGTTGATACGATAGGTAAGAAGGTCACGGGATGACCTTCTTACCAACTCCCAGGTGCCTTCTCCTATAAATATGGAGACCTTGGGAGTTAATAGAGGTTGGATTCTCTATTGTAAGAAAGACCCTGTAATCAAATACCCAGTATATAGCAATAATACTGACTAGTGGAGTAGAAGGATTTTAACCTTTGAACCACTCAAAAACGCATTTTGTGTAACCATCTCATTTCAAAGATCATTCATCTATTTTGGTTCAACATAAGCACTAATCCTTTTCTCTTCTTTTCTTAATTACCTGTTGGCGAAGAACCGCGTCAACAGTTTGGTGCTTTCATTGAGAGCAAGTTCGATTACTGCTGTCGCAAACATCCAACTATGGTGACTACTCGATCCAGGCACGGTAACGAGATAGAACAACATGATGGGCAGGAGGCTCATCATACTACCATCCCTGGTGAACAAATTCCTGAAGTCCAACAGCAGCCAGGCAAACAGCCGGCGGGCCAAGACGACACCGGAAGTTCGGCGCCCCGGCCACCTAATCCGAACCCATATAATTACACTGCGGTGGAGGTGGAGAATGCCCAGCTGAGGAGCCAGCTAGCAATAGCTAACCAGTAGATCAAGGATGTGCTGGCCCGACTACCCCCTCTCACAACCAACGCTAACGTCGGAGAGAGGCAAGGCGAGGCTCCTAAGTCTCGCCGAGATAACCAGTCCAGGCCTAGCCACTCGGACAGACTTCCGACAGCCAACTCCACTCCCTCGTCGTACCATCGAGAGACAAACTTCGAAGAAGTGCCTAGAGCCGGATAACAACAGTACAGCCGTTCGGTCAGAACTTCGACTCCTAGCTCCCAACCAGCCTCGAGCGCGCCCAGGGCAGCTCGAAGAAATTCCAGAAGGAGGTCCGGGGAGGGCTCGCAGCGTTAGCCCGCCCCCAACGGCCATCCCGCGCCTCGTCCAGATCACCAGGCACGGGATCAGCAGGTTGGCAGGGCCGAAAGGCCCCCACCTAATTTGATTCGTCATGACGGAACTAGGATCGCCTCTCCAGTCAGACATCCTCCGTCTCTAATCAGATATCCATCTCCTCCTCGGCCCGTCCGAGATATTCCAGCCTATGGGAGTAGTAGGAGAAACCCGCCATCAGCTGGACCTTCCCGACGTAACAGGGCGCCAAGGGAAAGCCCAGATCCTCAGCACCAAAGGCGAGCTCTAAGCCTCTCTAGCAGGAGCTACTGGACCGGCAGTCGCCGGAGTGACCTTCTGGCGGAGACCTGCGTCAACGTTTGAGCTCGGCGCAAAGTCCACAAGTCACTCAGGGGGGTGACCTACGAGACCGCCTTAACTCCCATAGAGGGGAGCAAGTAGGAGGTGACAACCATGCTCGCTCAGGGGGGGCCCTGTCCGAAGTACGTAACGGCGGGAATGCCCCAAATAACCTATCTCAAGATAGGAGGGGCAATAACCAAACATGTACAATGGATCCGGAGCTGCTGAACAGCCCCGAAATAACCAAGGACATCAGGACCAAACCCTCGAGCGCCTGACCCAGATGGAGGAGCTGATGAGGAAGCTCCTGTCGGAGAAGGAGAAAGATGAGTATGATTCAGGGAATGAGATGGAGCTTTTCGCCCCTAGCATAGCAGCAACGGCTTACCCTCCTGGTTTCCGTATGCCGCACCAGTCCAAGTTCAATGGGGATGGAGATCCGTCAGACCATCTGGGGATGTTCAACACCCTGATGATGGCCCACAACATTGGCCCCGAGCTGAGATGTTTGATATTCCCTTCCACGCTGACTAGGCCAGCTAGGCAGTGGTTCAAGCAAGGTAAAAGACAGTCAATCAACTCCTGGAAAACTTTCTCGGCCGACTTCAAAAGGGCATTCCGAGCCTCCCAGGTTGCCCGCGTTCAGGCCGACTCTCTGGCTAACGTGAGGCAGCAGCCTGGCGAAACTCTGAAAGCCTACCTGAGCAGGTTTGCGAACGTCGCTGCTCGGGCCAGAGACGCGGATGATAGCTCCAAGCTCATGGCCATGAGAACTGGAATCCTCGTAGGAGGAGAGCTCTGGAAAGATATATAGAGAAAGGGAGTTAGCTCGGTTAATGAACTCCTCAACAAGGCCCAGGAATGGATCAACTTGGAGGAAGTCGAAGCCTCAGCTGCAGGAACCAGCCAGGTCCCTGATCAGCCCGCTGGAGTGGGGACGGAGGTCGTGGCAGCGACCCAAAACGTCACACAGAAGAACCAACTCAGTGGAGGCAAAAGAAAGGGGAATGGCGAGGGCAGCCAGCACGGCCAAAAGAAGAATAAGTCCATAGACAAGTTCAAGCCCGTCTACGCGACTTATACAGAGCTCACTCAATCTAGGGAGAATATCTTCCTAGCCAACTCTACTCGCCTCCCCTGGAAGAGGCCGGAGCCATTGAAGCACCAAAAGGGGAAGAGAGACACCTCTAAGTTTTGCCGTTTTCATAACGATGTTGGCCACAATACCGAAGATTGTAGGCATCTAAAAGATGAGATCGAGACTCTCATCCGAGCCGACCCCTTGGCTCAATACGTGCGGAACAGGGTTCCAGCAAGTCGACCTGCTCCAGAAGTCCCGGCCAGTTAGCCCGGGCCTCGGGTAGATCTGGACGTCCCTCCTCCCGTGATAGGAGGGGAGATATCCACCATCTCTGGAGGTCCGCATATGGCTGGCACGAGCAGGGGTGCCCAGAAGAGGTACGTGAACGAACATAAGGCGCATAATGGAGTGGAGTTCGTCCCGGAGCAGCGTCAGCCAAAGCTGCAGCGATTGGAGAGACAACTGATCATTTTTACGGAAGAAGATGCAGGTCATGTCCAGTTCCCACACAATGACCCTCTGGTCGTAGCAGTTCAGCTCGCTAATCAGAGGGTTAGGAGGGTGCTGATCGACAACGGGAGCTCGGTGAACCTCCTATTCCTGTCCACATTAGAGAAGATGGGTTTGACCGTCGCCGAGCTGAAGGCGACCTCCATGATGTTATATGGTTTTTTGGGAGAAGGATCAGCAGCAATAGGGACGGTCGAGCTTGTGATCACCCTAGGAGAAGGGCCTCAAACAGTCTCCAAACTCCTCAAGTTCGTGGTCATCGACTGCTCCGCTGCATACAACGCCATTTTGGGACGACCTACGCTCATGGCTTTTGAGGCCGTCACTTCCATCCGCCACCTCGCAATGAAATCCCTACTTCCACGGGAATATGCACTGTCCATGGCGATCAGCTCGTTGCCAGGGAGTGCTACAGCATTACCATGAAGGGCAAATCTAAACCTGGGCAGCTGGCAATGGCCATCCAAGGTGGTGAAGAGGAATCTCAGGAACCCTTAGCTGATCCTGAGATTGAAAAACCTCTAAGCGCCGAAGGGGGAAATATCGTCTTAAGTGAGGATATTGACCCCCGAATAAGCGAGGACAGATCCGAGCTTCAAGCTATTGAGGAACTCGAGGAAGTAAACATTGATCCGCAGAACCCATCACGGATGGTCAAGCTCGGAAAAAACCTCTGCAGCGAGAGGAAGGCGGAGCTGACTAAGTTTCTGCGAGATGACTTGGACGTGTTTGCGTGGTCGCACGAGGATATGGTGGGAATCAGCCCGAGTGTCATCATGCACACCCTTCATCTGGATAAAAGCGTTCCTGCAAAGTCCCAGAAACAAAGACGCCTAGGAATAACCCGAGCTGAGGCCCTAGAAGAAGAAGTAGCCTGGCTCAAGAAATGCGGCTTTATCCGTGAAGCCAAGTTTCCGATCTGGGTCGCCAACCCCGTGCTAGTCCCAAAGCCCAACGGGAAGTGGTGGACCTGCACCGACTTCTCAGACCTGAATAAAGCCTGCCCCAAGGATTGATTCCCTTTGCCAAGGATCGACCAATTGGTGGATGCCACGGCGGGGCACGAGCTCATGTCCTTTATGGACGCGTACTCAGGCTACAATCAGATCGCCATGAATCTGGCAGACCAGGAACACACCAGCTTCATGACCTCGACTAACGTTTATTGTTACAAGGTCATGCCGTTCGGGCTGAAGAACGCCGGAGCTACCTACCAAAGGTTAGTAAATAGAATGTTCGCAGACCAGATCGGAAAAAACATGGAAGTGTACGTTGATGACATGCTAGTCAAGTCAAAGACTGCCGATAACCATGTTTCCGACCTGGAGGAATGTTTTAAGATACTACGGGAGTATGGCATGAGGCTTAATCCACAGAAGTGCACTTTTGGAGTCGCATCAGGGAAATTCCTGGGGTTCATAGTCAATACCCGAGGAATCGAGTCAAACCCCGACAAGATCAGATCATTGCTCGAGCTCCCCTCACCCAGGTCGCGCAAGGATGTCCAAGGCCTGACAGGAAGGGTGACTGCCCTCAACTGGTTTATTTTGAAATCCACCAATAAATGCTTGCCATTCTACAACCTGCTCCGAGGAAACAAGAAGTTCGAATGGACAGAAGAGTGCGAAAGCGCTTTCCTCGATCTGAAGGCACATCTGGCTGAGCCGCCCGTACTATCCAAACCAAAAGCAGGAGAGCCTCTTTTCCTCTACCTGGCTGTCACGGAGGATGCAACCAGTGCCGTATTAGTCCGGGAAGAAGATCGGGTTCAGAAACCAGTCTACTACATCAGCAAGAGACTCCTCGGTATCCGTTGATGGAGAAATTGGCGTTCTGCCTTATCACGGCCTCGCGAAAGCTCAGGCCGTACTTCCAGTCCCACTCAATACACGTCATGACTGATCAACCTTTAAGGCAGGTTTTGCAAAAACCTGAAGCATCGGGACACTTGTTAAAGTGGGCAATCGAAATCAGTTAGTTCGAGATTTTGTACACTCCGCGAACTGCTATAAAAAGTCAGGCCCTGGCTGATTTCGTAGCAGAGTGCACGGGATTCCGGGAGGATCCCGCAGAAGACTCACCCCAAGTCACCTTGTCCCAGGCATCGTGGAGGATCTTTGTAGATGGTTCATCCAACGAGAATGGCTCCGGGGCTGGAATCATTTTGATATCCCCTGAAGGACATAGATTCCACTCGGCGCTGAGGTTCGGATTCAAGGCCTCCAACAACGAGGCCGAATACAAAGCTTTGTTGGCTGGGCTGAGGATAGCCCGGGAGCTGAAGGCGAGCTCCGTCCAGTGCTTCAGTGACTCCCAGCTTGTGGTAAACTAGGTTCTGGGCGAATATCAAGCACGGGGACCCAAAATGGCTGCCTACCTAGCGATGGTAAAAGTCGAGCTGTCCGCGTTTAAGCGAGGCTTGATCGAGTAGATACCTCAGGAGCAGAACGCTAATGCAGACGCTCTTGCCAAGCTCGCCACCTCTGGGGAGACGGAGACTTTGGGGTTAGTGCCGGTAGAATTCTTAGAGAAACCAAGTATAGAAGAAGCCAGGGCGGAGGTTGAGATGATCGACGCCAGGCCGACCTGGATGACTCCCATCCTTGAATATCTCGTCGAGGGAAAGCTTCCTAAGGGGCGTAATGATGCGCGGCGAGTTCTGTATCAAGCTCCCAGGTATACGATAGTAGATGGGGTGTTATACCGACGTGGGCACTCCCTACCTCTCTTGCGCTGTGTTCTTCCAGACGAAGCAAAGGCCATTCTGCAGGAGGTGCATGAGGGTTTTTGCGAAGACCACACTGGGGGGCAAAGCTTGGCCTTAAAGGTCCTGAGGTAAGGATATTACTGGCCAACTCTGTGCAAAGACTTAATCTCATACGTGAAGAAGTGCGACAAGTGCCAGCGATTCACCACAGTTGCCCGAGCTCCCCCAGTCGAGCTGAAGATGATCTCGTCCCCATGGCCATTCACAGTTTGGGGGATCGACTTGGTTGGCGCCCTCCCTATTGGAAAAGGCGGGGTCCGTTATGCCGTGGTGGCCATCGACTACTTTACGAAGTGGGCTAAGGCAAAAACTTTGGCAACGATAACGTCCAAAAAAGTGCTTGACTTCGTGGTTAAGAGCATTATCTGTCGGTTCGGGCTGCCCAAGAAGATCATTTCCGACAATGGGACTCAGTTCGACAGCGACCTGTTTACCGAATTTTGCGAAAGGTACGGAATTGTGAAAAGTTTCTCCTCCGTGGCCTATCCTCAAGCGAACGGCCAGGTCGAGGCTGTCAACAAGACTCTCAAGGCGAGCCTCAAGAAGAGATTAGATGAAGCGAAGGGGGTCTGGCCAGAACTGCTCCCCCAGGTCCTCTGGGCATACCGGACCTCGCATCGGACTCCTACGGGTCATACTCCTTTTTCCCTAACCTTTGGGAGTGAGGCAGTCCTCCCCGTGGAGGTTAAGGTGCTTTCGCATAGGGTCCAATCTTATGACCAGGACCGCAACCACGAGCTACTTTGCGCTTCCCTTGACCTAGTTGATGAAAGGCGAGAAGATTCGCAACTCCAGCTCGCCCATTATCAGCAGAAAATCACTCGCTATTTCAACTCCAAAGTTAAAAAGCGCGCCTTTAGCGTTGGCGACCTGGTCCTAAGGAGAGTCTTCTTAGCCGGTAAAGATCCCAAAGACGGAGTCTTGGGACCGAACTGGGATGGACCATATCAGGTCATCGAAGTCATTAAAGAAGGAACTTACAAGTTAGCTCGGCTCGATGGAGGGGCAGTCCCACGAACTTGGAACGCCATACATTTAAAGAAACATTATCAATGATTCCCTTGTAAGGCCTGAAAGGCCATTTTTCATGTATTAAGCAATGAGAATTAACTCTTCGTTTATATTTGTACATATTTTCAAGTGTAATCTAAAGTAACCACGAAAGACCCTTTCCCAGTTACTTGCATATGGTACCTGGATATAACCAGGTCGCCTTAATGAATTAGAAGTTGATTCATATCGATTGACTGTTGTTTTTCTTAAAAAACGCGAGATATTGATAAGGATTAACGCGAACTAAGTCCTATCCTGGATTTAACCAGGTCGCCTCAAAACATAGAAGTTGTTCCATATCGATTGATCGTTGTTCTTCCTAAAGAGCTTGAGATATTGATAAAAATTGACACAAACTAAGTTTTCAAATTAAGTTCCTGGATATAACCAAGTCATAAAAATTAGAAGTTGATTCATATCGATTGACCGTTGTTCTTCCTAAAGAGCTCGAGATATTGATAAAAATTAACACGAACTAAGTTTTCAAATTAAGTTCCTGGATATAACCAGGTCATAAAACTTAGAAGTTGATTTAAATCTATTGATTGTTGTTCTTCCTAAAGAGCTCGAGATATTGATAAAAATTAACACGAACTAAGTTTTCAAATTAAGTTCCTGGATATAACCAGGTCATAAAACTTAGAAGTTGATTTAAATCTATTGATCATTGTTCTTCCTAAAGAGCTCGAGATATTGATAAAAATTAACACGAACTAAGTTTTCAAATTAAGTTCCTGGATATAACTAGGTCATAAAACTTAGAAGTTAATTTAAATCTGTTGATCATTGTTCTTTCTAAAGAGCTCGAGATGTTGATAAAAAATTTACTCGAACTAAGTTTTTCAAAAATAGTAACTAAAATGCGTAGAGGCAAAGGGGAGTAAATCAATTAAAAATAAAATTGATAGTTAAATTGTCTCGAGGTGGAAGCACCTCATGCAAAGGTTACACAAACAAAATTAAGAATATTAAAAGAAAGGGCATGAGAGAGGAAGGCCCTAAGCTCTGCCAGTTGGCCCCTTGGAGGTCGCCGTCTCGCCCTGCTCAGCAGCGCCAGAGCCTTCCCCAGCCTCGGAGGGCGTTTCTTTATCAAGGCGAGCTTTGAAATTCACCAGCAAGGGCTCCCAGATGTTCGCTGCCAGGAAGGAGAAGTCGGCGTCTGGGTTGTAGGCCCAGCAATGGTAGAACATGTCTTCCATGGCCTTGTCTGAAGTTGCCCGCTCGGCATCCAGGGTGGCCTTGGCCTCAGCCTTCGCGGTATCTAGGTCTGCCCGCGCAGTGGCAATGGCGGTCTCGAGCTCTTGAAGCTTGGGGCGAGTCTCTTCCAGCTCGGCCTGCGAGGCCGCCAAGGCATCCTTAGCCGTCTGCAGGGAAGTCTGGTGGGTGGCCACAACCGCCTGGTGTTCGCTCCTCATCTCCTCGAGCTGAACCTTGGCCCTGGCTATGCTCCGATGAAGGGCAACGGCGCCCTGCGAAAGAGGAGGGACAATTGCCTTAGAAAAAAAAGAGAGAGAAAGAGGGAGAAAAGAAACACAGGGCAAAGTATGATAATAAAAATCCATGAAAGGGTAAAGTCAGCTTACCGTTAGGGCCATGCCCAATGAAGACTCCATCACGCCCACTGGGCTCATTGTCTCGATGGCCCTGAGCTCCTTCTCGTTGAATTTGTAGATGTGGCTGACGGCATAGTTCGCTGACTCGTACACCATCCCCCGAAAGGCCCCTGGAATCTTCTCCAGGTCCTGGGAGTCAATGGATATGCGCACCTCGGAAGGTACGATCGCCGAAGCCCCGGGCTCCGCCCCTGCATCCCGGACGAAGGCCGGAGATCGCGGAGGGGGTGGGGGCATGCTGCTCCCCCCTGCAGCAGGAGGAACCGTTCCCACGACCTGGGCGGCTGGGGGTTGCTCTTTCTCCTTTGCAGGAGACTTGGCGGGGGTGCCGACAGCGTTCTTAGACATCTGGAGCCTCTTCATTCTTGGCCCAGCGGCCCTAGCTGAGGGGTTCCCCCTGGTGAACGCACCTCGCAGACTCCCTTCGTGCTGAGACATCTCTTCTGTCAAAACAAAGATATGGTTAGTACAAAAGTTAGCAGCCATGCAGAAACAAAAACAAAGGGGGAAAAAGAGAAATTCAAGTATATGTATACTAAAAGGAATCCTACCCCCCGAGCTAGAAGAAGAATCTAAGTCAATTACTTCCCGAGCTAGCGCAAGTTCTGGGTCCGAGGCTGATTCAGGGCTAGATTCTTCTACATATTGCCTAAGTCCCGGAGCTACGGCACCCCTCCGGAGTGATGGCCATGACCGAAGGTTGGTCCCATACTCCTCGAATAGGATTGACCTAAAGGCTAGGGTGTTATCTACTACTATGGTACCCCTAGGCTGGCTATCTTGGTAGTCCAGCACCAGCCGGTCGACACAGTAGAGTAGGGTTGTATCCAGGTCCGGATCACTTCGGTGACGATGGACGAGCTGTCTAGGGTTAAACCTAGCTAGCCGGGGGTCTGCGGTGGCCCTATCTAAGTTCCTAAACAAATAAGGGTTACCTTGGCCAGAAGGACCCGCGGCCGCTCCGGACCGGATCCGCTCCTTGCCCGATGTCTGGGCGACTTCCAACGCCTGCTTCTTGTTCCTCACGAGGGGAACCTCGTCCTCCTCGTCTTCATCCCCCGCGACCTCCTCCATGATGATGGGCTTGGTATCGCGAGTTGGGGAAGTCCCCAGGGCCTCCTCAAGTTTAGAGTCTGATTTGGGAAGATCAGCACGCCACCATCGTCTCGTCTGTCATGAGCACGCGGTAGTCCTTTTCACTGGGGGGCAAGCCCGCCAGTGTTTCGTACTAGGCCCCGAGGGTCATAGATTTCTCTGTCCTCGCGTAGATAGCTGCAGGATAAATCTAAATCAGAAAGGGATACAGGAGGAGTTGTATGATGCTTAACTTACGAGCTAAGATTGAAAAGCACTTACGAGGATGATTGAAGTAGTGGAGCTCGCAGTTCCGGAACCCCATCGACATAAAGAATTGATCTTTGAAGTCGTTGGGGTGGCTGGGCAGCTCGATGACCGCAGCCGTGTTGGGGAATCAGGTTAAGTAATAAGACCCGTCGCCTCGTCCCCGCTGCTCCGGGCTGCCTTAAGGTACAAAAAGTACAAAATATTAGCAGGAGTGGGGACCTCCCACTCATGTTTCAAAAATAAATATCTTAACCCTGCCAACAGCTGATAGGAGTTGGGGGGGAGCTGAAATGGGGCCAACCTCACGAAATTGAGGAAGTCAGCGAAATATTGATCCAATGGGAGGAAGGCCCCTGCCTTGAAGTGCTCGTCGCTCCAGGCCGCAAATGCCTCGTCGAACGACGCGCAACTCCGCTCGCCTTCCGCGGGAGGTCGGGCAATCACTGATGCTCTCCCCAGCCCGATGTTGTGGGAGAGGAATATTTTGTTGACCTTCGTCTAGTCGGTAATCTTCGAGACGATCCTCTCCACCTCAAAGAACGCGTCGGGAGCCTCCTCGAGCTCCTGTTCCACCGCTGGCCCGAAGTTGGGGATCGGGGATTCGGGCATCACCGCTTTTCCTTTGTCTTGCTGAGAGGTCGAGCTGCTAGCGGTCTTCTTTGGAGCGTTCTTCTTCGGTGCCATCTGGTCGCCTAGCGAACAAAAGAAAAGATTTCAGAAAAGGCGACCTAGGCATGAGGAAGGATCAAACGTTCTTTGCACGAGTTGAGGTAAGCCCTGCTCGTGGAGAGTGAGACCACGCGGTTCTATGAACACATGCTTGTGCTCCCAACAGATCCCCGATTACTCGAAATTCGTGTGTCAGGAGGATTAGGTTAAAAATTTTCCTTGGAGGGAAAGTTCCAATAGGCAAGGAAAAACCGCCTATGAAGCGTGTCCCCTAAGCTACCCGGTTTTGCACCCAAAATACCAAAAATCCTGGCCAGAAATTTTCCCCAGAAAATTTACCCTGTAAACCATGCTCCTAAACGGCTCCCTACTACAAACAATACCCTAACCTAAAAGGCTTTCACCCTTCATTCCCACAAAACCCAGCAAACCCTTGCATGCAGCTACAGTAAATATTTACCTAAGCTACAGTGAAAAATATTTACAAAACATGCACAGTCAGGAGACTTACAGAGTGTTTGGCTGAGAAGTGGATGAAGGTATCGCCTAGGCTGGAGCTTCGTCGGAGTATTTGTTTCCAAAGCTTTGAAGGAGCCCTTACGCTTGAGCTTCCTGAACGCTGAGAACGGCAGTCGGAAAGAAGAGGGTTTTTCTTCTGAGATGAAGAGAGAAGAAGAAGAGAATTTCTGAGAAATTTCAAATGAAAGGGTGGCCACCCCTTTTATATACGTGAAGGGTCATGCAAAGAGGGCCGTTGGATGGCCCTGATGTGGGATCCAAGGCCCTCCACTCGAAATACGAAACGACGGCTAGGCATAGGCTAGGCCATTAAATGCGGTTCTCGGAAGACGTACCGTCACCAACCACGATGTTCCACGTATTAGGCGCCTGCGTAAAATGTGGAATGTGAAGAGTTCATGGGGAAGCCTAAAAGCCCCTACTGTGGCCTTATACGACGTCGTGTACCACGAGCAGGGGCTTGGGGGGCAGATCTACGCCCTAGTTTTCCCCCGGGCTGATTTGCAAGCTGAGGCACGGCCTAATCATGATTACCATGTAGACATCCCCAAAACCGGAGCTGCCATCGTAAGGTCCTACCTCTTTAGCTCGAGGTAACCCAAGGGTTCGCCAAGACTGCTCAAGGACTAAGTGGACTCTGGAGACCACAAGTCGAGGGAAGCATCCAGCTCGTGGTACGAGCTGGAGTTGGAGGCTGTGACCTTTTATAAAGTCAACCACGCAAGGTAAATGTGCATATATCAGACATCACATGTCTGATATACCTCTGACTTCTCGGACACGCAGCAGGAACGTGCGTATTCAGACATCCACGATGGGTTTGGGCCGTGCGGCCCATTATTCCCTTACCTATTGATTTGACCACACTTATGTGTCAGGTTTAGGAATTAATCATGAATGTCAAAGAGTTGATACGATAGGCAAGAAGGTCACGGGATGACCTTCTTACCAACTCCCAGGTGCCTTCTCCTATAAATATGGAGACCTTGGGAGTTAATAGAGGTTGGATTCTCTATTGTAAGAAAGACCCTGTAATAAAATACCCAGTATATAGCAATAATACTGACTAGTGGAGTAGAAGGATTTTAACCTTTGAACCACTCAAAAACGCATTTTGTGTCACCATCTCATTTCGAAGATCATTCATCTATTTCGGTTCAACATAAGCACTAATCCCTTTCTCTTCTTTTCTTAATTACCTGTTGGCGAAGAACCGCGTCAACATAAGTATTTATGGGGATTGTAAGTTTATAAAGAAATTAATTGACATCGGTCATGTCATATATAATCTTAGTTATATAAATTACATTTACTAAGATGTCTATCAACATTAATGATCTAAATCAGATCACTTACATCCAACTATATGCTTAGTAAACCGTACTAGCAACTATTGATTAAAGATTCTATATTTTAATATGTTGTTGACTATTTTATTAATTATATATGATCTTAATTCTCTCGTACACATACAAGATCATATTCTCATAAATGAATATGATTTTTTTTTTATATTTATGTATAAATTATTCAAACAATAATTTCGATAATCAAATATAATAAAATTGCACTTTTATTTTAATTAATAAAATTATCTTTTCACATGCTTAGTAAACCGTACTAGAAATCGTTGATTAAAGATTATATACTTTAATATGTTGTTGACTATTTTATTAATTATGTATGATCTCAGTTCTCTCGTACACATACAAGATCATATTCTCATAAATTAATATGAATTTTTTTTTTTATATTTATGTATAAATTATTCAAAAAATAATTTCGATAATCAAATATAATAAAATTGTACTTTTATTTAAATTAATAAAACTATCTTTTCGCATGCTTAGTAAACCGTACTAGCAACTGTTGATTAAAGATTATATACTTTAATATGTTGCTGACTATTTTATTTTATTTTTTTGGCAATAATTGCTGACTATTTTATTAATTTTGTATGATCTTAATTCTCTCATACATATACGAGATCATATTTTCGTAAATGAATATGGAATTTTTTGATATTTATGTATAAATTATTCAAATAATAATTTTGATAATCAAATATAATAAAATTGTACTTTTATTTTAAAAAAATAAAACTATCTTTTCACATGATTTTAGGGCACCAGGACTCCACGTCCTCCTAGGGTATCTTTTCTCCTTCGACCCCCAAGGAGATTGACACTGGTTTACGGGCGAGGGCAATGAAATTCATTTCATCTACAAAAGAAGAATGAGTATTAGTACAGGCACGAAGAAAAAAAAAAAAACGTGGAGTTAGTCGAGAGCACTTGAGCTTCTAAGGAAGCCCCACCAGTATGGCTCCTCCAAATGAAGCATTGAATGAGCAAAGACGCTCATCAGTCGACCCATTTCTTGAGTTGCGTTGGACTATTACTGGATTAACCAAGATGCACTGAATGAGGTCACACTGCTGAGGGGCACAAACCCCCAAGGAGGCAAACGATTGTGAGGATGTTGGAGATAGTAATCAACTACGCCTTGGTAGTCTTGATACTCCTTATGAGTCCATCGATGATCACCGGAGAAGCTACATCAGAGGATAGTGGGCAACACCCACACTTGATCTAGACTCACACCCCTCACCTGACTTAGCGTGAAAAATAAAAAGAAGGGTTTTACCTTGATCTGAGGTAGAGGCCCTAGCTCCCGCTTCAATCTCTTGATCGAGGCGAGTTTTGTGGGTTGCTTGTATCGCCCAAGAACTTTATACACACTCAACTTCCAGGCCCTCAGCATATAGCTGTCGGGCCACCATATTAACATAATCGATATGTCTTGCGACCTGAGCCTTGGACTTCTAAGAAGATTGGATCTTGGTGAGGTCCAAGTTCCCAATGTATTATCCCCATAGAGAAGCTCTGCCCAGATGAGATTCTCTATTGTCACCAGCTGACTTAGTTCCAACTCCACGTCGGGGAATGTCTTCATCTCCTCCAGTCGATTCTGAAAGACAACCACCCTTGGGGTATAGAGAAAGACATAGTAAGAAGCAGGAACCTAATTCTAAGACGTTCTTAGGAAATGGAAACTAGACTTACCAACTCTGGAAAATTCCAACAAAAGAGTGAGGTTGGCCTAAGTGGGAAATCCTATAGTATATAAGAAGTGATCCTTGAAGTCTTGAGAATGGCTTTCATTTAGGTGAAGAGCCTTGTAGTTGAACTGCGAGTACTTCATAACGGTGTAGAACCCATCGAGATAATTACCCTTCTTCTTTGGTCAAGCTCGGAAGCTATAGAGATAAAGGATCTCGACTGAAGGAGGCTCGGGCTAGTTGTGGCGTATGTACAAAATTTACAAGCCTGGGAGGGCTTGGTAACAATTGGTGTAATGTCCCAAAATTGCTAATAAGGCTTAGTTCCTTGATTACTATGCCATGAGGGTATAATTGGATGTTTATGTGTTAATATGGTTTAATTATGACTATATATGAAAATTTCATGAGTTATATTATGATATGACTATATATGCATGTTTAAGTGTATTAAATGTGCTTATAGGCCTGATCCCACTAGCACAACCTAAGTTGTAACGACCCAAATTTGCTAATAAGGCTTAGGGCCTTGATTAGCATACTTGTAGGGCAATATGTGAATTATTGTTTAATATGTGGATTTGTGTGAATATGTGACTAGTGATGCATGTTTAGGTGAATTAAATATGCATGTGGACCCTGTTTGGTTATTAGGGGCATGGTTGTAATTTTAGCCCGTTGCGGGTATAAACATGGTAATTGTGTTATATCTGCGTTGCATGATCCGAGACAGTCCTAGGGAGCGGTTAGCTAGAAAGTCATAGCGGGATCGAAAATCTGACTCGGGGCGAGTCGAGGGGTATTTCGGGTATTAGATGTCTTATGGGGTTATCAGGTTATGAAAATAAATATTTGGAGATATATTTGAGGTTAGAATGTTTAGGAGGGAATATTGGGAAAAATCTACCATTTTGCCCTCGGGGACGTTTTTGGTACCCCGAGCCTTGAGGTAACCACATAGATTTAAGTTAAATAAAATAAAATATAGGAAACCCCTAGAATTTTTCTAAACTGACCCACTCCCTCTCCTTTGCTCTGGTTTTCTTACACTCTTGAAGGCCTAGGGACATCTTGGAGAAAACCAGCCAAAACTAAGGAATTGAAGCTAGGAACCAAGCTAGAGTTTTGGAAGCTTGGAGCTTAGGAAACTGAGTTGTGGATTCAATTCTGTACAAGGTAAGCTTCTTAATATGTTGAGTTGTGTTAATTTGCAGCTGGTTTTAGGTTGAATATTAGAGTTTTGCATGTTGGAGGGATGAAGATTCAACTTTGGTTTTTATAAGGATTTTGGCTTGAGTTTTTGTTGGGTTTTGCTGTTGAATCTATTGTATAACCTCTGTGATAATTAGTTTTGATTGTTGGCTTGATTTTGGGGATAATTGGACTGGTTTTTGAGGTAAAAATGGTGAGTTTTTTCTGGGCTCAAGGGGTCGGGTCGCGACCCTGTTTTTACTGAGCCGCGGCCCCCTTGGGCGTCTGGAATTGGAGGCGCGCCGCGACGCCCTTCAGGAAGGCCCGCGGCGCGTGTGGGCTATTTTGAGGCAGAGCCTCGGGTTGAGCTAGGGGCCACGACATGAGTCCCTAGGGCCGCGACCTTAGTGCATTGTTGGGTTTTTAAGAGGTTCTAGGCTCGGGAATTCAATAGTTAAGGCTCGGGATGGATTTTATCACCCGGATTGATAGAATTCAATGTCCCGGAGATTAGAGTTAAGACTCAAAGTTATTTAATGGATTTGATCTTGATGGATGTATATTGTTAATACATTGTGTACGCCCTGATTATCCCACGGGCTGATTAGCGAGCTGAGATACGGCCTAATCACGACTACCACGTGAACATCCCCAAGACCGTTGCTGCCATCGTAAGGTACTACCGCCTTAGCTTGAGGTAACCTAAGGGTTCGCCAAGATTGCTTAAGGACTGAGCCGGGACTCTGAAGGCCACAGGTCGAAGGAAGCATCCAGCTCGTGGTACGAGCTGGAGTTGGAGGCTGTGACCTTTGATAAAGTCATTCACGCAAGGTAAACGTGCATATATCAGACATCACGTGTCTGATATACCCCTGACTTCTCGGACACGCAGCAGGAACGTGCGTATTCAGACACCCATGACTGGTTTGGGTCGTGCGGCCCATTATCCCCTTACATATTGATTTGACCACACTTATGTGTCAGGTTTAGGAATTAATCATGAATATCTCAGAGTTGACATGATAGGTAAGAAGGTCACGGGATGACCTTCTTACCAACTCCTAGGTGCCTTCCTCTATAAATATGGAGACCTTGGGAGTTATAAGGAGTTGGATTCTATATTGTGAGAAAGACCCTGTAAAAGAATACCCAGTATATAGCAATAATACTGACTAGTGGAGTAGAAGGATTTTAACCTTTGAACCACTTAAAAAACATATTTTGAGTCACCATTTCATTTCTAAGATCATTTATCTATTTCGGTTCAACATAAGCACTAATCCCTTTCTCTTCTTTTCTTAATTACCTATTGGCGAAGAACCGTGTCAACAGTTTGGTGCTTTCATTGAGAGCAAGTCAGAGTAGTGCTGCCGCAAACATCCAACTATGGTGACTACTCGATCCAGACACGGTAACGAGACGAAACAACATGATGGGCAGGAGGCTCATCATGTCACCATCCCCGGAGTGGGGACGGAGGTCGTGGCAGCGACCCAAAATGTCACACAGAATAACCAGCTCGGTGGAGGCAAAAGAAAGGGGAATGGCGAGGGCAGCCAGCACGACCCAAAGAAGAATAAGTCCATAGACAAGTTCAAGCCCATCTACGCGACTTATACAGAGCTCACCCAATCTAGGGAGAATATCTTCCTAGCTAACTCTACTCACCTCCCTTGGAAGAGGCCGGAGCCGTTGAAGCACCAAAAGGGGAAGAGAGACACCTCCAAGTTTTTCCGTTTTCACAACGATGTTGGCCACAATACCGAAGATTGTAGGCATTTAAAAGATGAGATTGAGACTCTCATCTGAGCAGGCCCCTTGGCTCAGTACGCGCGGAACAGGGTTCCCGCAAGTCGACCTGCTCCAGTAGTCCCGGTCAGTCAGCCCGGGTCTCGGGTAGATCAGGACGTCCCTCCTCCCGTGATAGGAGGGGAGATATCCATCATCTCTGGAGGTCCGCACATGGCTGGTACAAGAAGGGGCGCCTAGAAGAGGTACGTAAACAAACTCAAGGCGCATAACGGAGTGGAGTTCATCCCGGAGTAGCGTCAGCCAAAGCAGCAGCGATTGGAGAAACAACCGATTATTTTTACGGAAGAAGATGCGGGTCATGTCCAGTTCCCGCACAATGACCCTCTGGTCATAGCAGTTCAGCTCGCTAATCGGAGGGTTAGGAGGGTGCTGATCGACAATGGGATCTCGGTGAACCTCCTATTTCGGTCCACATTAGAGAAGATGGGTTTGACTGTCGCTGAGCTGAAGGCGACCTCCCTGATGCTGTATGGTTTTTCGGGAGAAGGATCAGCGGCTATAGGGACTATCGAGCTGGTGATCACCCTAGGGGAAGGACCTCGGACAGTCTCCAAAATCCTTGAGTTCGTGGTCATCGACTGCTCCGTTGCGTACAACACAATTTTGGGACGGCCCACGCTCATAGCCTTTGAGGCCGCCACGTCCATTCGCCACCTCGCGATGAAATTCCCTACCTCCACGGGAATATGCACTGTCCGTGGCGATCAGCTCGCTGCCAGGGAATGCTACAACATTTCCATGAAGGGAAAATCGAAACCCGGGCAGCTGGCAATGGCCATCCAAAGGGGTGAAGAGGAATCTCGGGACCCCTTGGCTGGTCCTGAGATTGAAAAACCTCAAAGCGCCGAAGGGGAAAATATCGCCTTAAGTGAGGATATTGACCCCCAAATAGGCGAGGACAGATCCGAGCTCCAAGCTATTGAGGAGCTCGAGGAAGTAAACATCGATCCGCAGAACCTGTCACGGATGGTCAAGCTCGGAAAAAACCTCTGCAGCGAGAGGAAAGCGGAGCTGATCAGATTTCTGCGGGATAAACTGGATGTGTTTGCGTGGTCACACGAGGACATGGTGGGAATCAGCCCGAGTGTCATCATGCACACACTTCATCTGGATAAAAGCGTTCCTGCAAAGTCCCAGAAGCTTAGACGCCTAGGAACAACCCGGGCTGAAGCCTTAGAGGAAGAAGTAGCCCGGCTAAAAAAATGTGGCTTTATCCGTGAAGCCAAGTTTTCGATTTGGGTCGCCAACCCCGTGCTGGTCCCAAAGCCCAACGGGAAATGGCGGACCTGCATCGACTTCTCCGACCTGAATAAAGCCTGCCCCAAGGATTGTTTTCCATTGCCAAGGATTGACCAGTTGGTGGATGCCACGGCGGGGCACGAGCTCATGTCCTTTATGGACGCGTACTCAGGCTACAACTAGATCGCCATGAATCCGGCAGACCAGGAGCACACCAGTTTCATGACCCTGACTAACGTTTATTGTTACAAGGTCATGCCCTTCGGGCTGAAGAACGCCAGAGCTACGTACCAAAGGTTAGTAAACAGAATGTTCGCAGATCATATCGGAAAAAACATGGAAGTGTACGTTGATGACATGGTAGTCAAGTTAAAGACTGCCCATGACCATGTTTCTGACCTGGAGGAATGCTTCAAGATACTACGGGAGTATGGCATGAGGCTAAATCCACAGAAGTGCACTTTTGGAGTCGCATCGGGAAAATTCCTGGGTTTCATCGTCAATACCTGTGGAATCGAGGCGAACCCCGACAAGATCAGATCATTGCTCGAGCTTCCCTCACCCAGGTCGCGCAAAGATGTTCAAGGCCTGACAGGAAGGGTGGCAGCCCTCAATCGGTTTATTTCAAAGTCCACCGATAAGTGTTTGCCATTCTACAACCTGCTCCGAGGAAATAAGAAGTTCGAGTGGACAGAAGAGTGCGAAAGCACTTTCCTTGACCTGAAGGCACATCTAGTCGAGCCACCCGTATTATCCAAACCAAAAGTAGGGGAGCCTCTTTTCCTATACCTAGCTGTCACAAAGGATGCAGCTAGTGCCGTGTTAGTCCGGGAAGAAGACCGGGTTCAGAAGCTAGTCTACTACATCAGCAAGAGACTTCTCGGAGCTGAATCCCGGTACCCGTTGATGGAGAAATTGGCGTTCTGCCTTATCACGGCCTCGCAAAAGCTCAGACCGTACTTCCAGTCCCACTCAATACACGTCATGACCGATCAGCCTTTAAGGCAGGTTTTGCAAAAACCTGAAGCATCGGGACGCTTGTTAAAGTGGGCAATCGAACTCAGTTAGTTCGAGATTTTGTACACTCCGCGAACTGCTATAAAAAGTCAGGCCCTGGCCGATTTTGTAGCAGAGTGCACGAGATTCCGGGAGGATCCTGCAGAAGACTCACCCCAGGCCACTTCGTCCCAGGCGTCGTGGAGGATCTTCGTGGATGGTTCATCGAACGAGAATGGCTCTGGAGTTGGAATCATTTTGATATCCCCTGTAGGACATAGATTCCACTCGGCGCTTAGATTCAGATTCAAGGCCTCCAACAACGAGGCCGAATACGAAGCTTTGCTGGCCGGGCTAAGGATAGCCCAGGAGCTGAAGGCGAGCTCCGTCCAGTGCTTCAGTGACTCCCAGCTCGTGGTAAACCAGGTTCTGGGCGAGTATCAAGCACGAGGACCCAAGATGGCTGCCTATCTAGCAAGGGTAAATGTTAAGCTGTTTACGTTTGGGCGAGACTCGATCGAGCAGATACCTCGAGAGCAGACGCTCTTGCCAAGCTTGCCACCTCCGGGGAGACGGAGACCTTGGGGTAAGTGCCAGTAGAATTCTTAGAGAAACCAAGTATAGAAGAAGTCAGGATGGAGGTCGAGATGATCGACGCCAGGCTAACCTGGATGACTCCCATCCTTGACTATCTCATCGAGGGAAAGTTACCTGAAAGGCGTAATGATGCGTGGCGAATTATGTATCAGGCTCCCAGGTATACTATAGTAGGTGGGGTGTTATACCGACGTGGACACTCCCTACCTCTCCTACGATGTGTTCTTCCCGGCTAAGCAAAGGCCATCCTGTAGGAAGTGCATGAGGGTTTTTGCGGAGATCACACTGGGGGGAAAAACTTAGCCTTAAAGGTCTTGTGGCAAGGATATTATTGGCCCACTCTGTCCAAGGACTTGATCTCATACGTGAAGAAGTGCGACAAGTGCCAGCGATTCACCACAGTTGCCCGAGCTCCCCCAGTCGAGATGAAGATGATCTCGTCCCCCTGGCCGTTCGCAGTTTGGGGAATCGACTTGGTAGGCCCTCCCTACTAGAAAGGGTGGGGTCCGTTACGCCGTGGTGGCCATCGACTACTTTACGAAGTGGGCTGAGGCAGAACCTTTGGCAATGATAACTTCCAAAAAAGTCCTTGACTTCATGGTTAAGAGCATTATCTGCCGATTCGGGCTGCCCAAGAAGTTCGTTTCCGACAATGGGACTCAGTTCGACAGCGACCTGTTCACTGAGTTTTGTGAAAGATACGGAATTGTGAAAAGTTTCTCCTCCGTGGCCTATCCTCAGGCGAATGGCCAGGTCGAGGCTGTCAACAAGACGTTAAAGGCGAGCCTCAAGAAGAGACTAGACGAGGCAAAGGGAGTCTGGCCAGAACAGCTCCCCCAGGTTCTCTGGGCATACCAGAACTCGCATCAGACTCCTACGGGTCATACTCCTTTTTCCCTGACCTTTGGGAGTGAGGCAGTCCTCCCCGTGGAAATTAAGGTACTTTCGCATAGGGTCCAGTCATATGACCAGGACCGCAACCATGAGCTACTTTGCGCTTCCCTTGACTTGGTTGATGAAAGACGAGAGGATTTGCAACTCCAGCTCGCCCATTATCAGCAGAAAATCACTCGCTATTTCAACTCAAAAGTCAAAAATCGCGCCTTTAACGTTGGTGACCTGGTCCTCAGGAGAGTTTTCCTGGCCAGTAAGGATCCCAAAGATGGAGTCTTGGGACCGAACTGGGAAGGGCCATATCAAGTCATCGAGGTTATTAAAGAAGAAACTTATAAATTAGCTCGGCTAGATGGAGGGGCAGTCCCACGAACCTGGAACGCCATCCATTTGAAGAGATATTATCAATGATTCACTTGTAAGGCCGAAAAGGCCATTTTTTATGTATTAAGCAATGAGAATTAACTTTTTTATATTTGTACATGTTTTCAAGTGTAATCTAAACTAACCACGAAATACCCTTTCCCAGTTACTTGGGGGGCATATGGTACCTGGATATAACCAGGTCGCCTTAATGACTTAGAAGCTGATTCATATCGATTGATCATTATTTTTCTTAAAAAACGCAAGATATTGATAAGGATTAACGCGAACTAAGTCCTATCCTGGATTTAACCAGGTCAAAAAACTTAGAAGTTGATTTAAATCTATTGATCGTTGTTCTTCCTAAAGAGCACGAGATATTGATAAAAATTAACACGAACTAAGTTTTCAAATTAAGTTCCTGGATATAACTAGGTCAAAAAACTTAGAAGTTGATTTAAATCTATTGATCGTTGTTCTTCCTAAAGAGCACGAGATATTGATAAAAATTAACACAAACTAAGTTTTCAAATTAAGTTCCTGGATATAACCAGGTCAAAAAACTTAGAAGTTGATTTAAATCTATTGATCGTTGTTCTTCCTAAAGAGCACGAGATATTGATAAAAATTAACACGAACTAAGTTTTCAAATTAAGTTCCTGCATATAACCAGGTCAAAAAACTTAGAAGTTGATTTAAATCTATTGATCGTTGTTCTTTCTAAAGAGCACGAGATATTGATAAAAATTAACATGAACTAAGTTTTCAAATTAAGTTCCTGGATATAACCAGGTCAAAAAACTTAGAAGTTGATTTAGATCGATTGATTGTTGTTCTTCTTAAAGAGCACGAGATATTGATAAAAGTTAATGCGAACTAAGTTTTTGAAAAAATTGTAACTGAAATGCGTAGAGGCAAAAAGGAGTTAATCAATTTAAAGGTAAAAATTAATTGTCTCGAGGTGGGAACACCTCATGCAAAAGTTACAACAAAAAAAATAATAAGAATGAAAGAGTGGGGGCAGAATGGAAAGGCCCTAGGTTCCACCAGTTGGCCCCTTGGAGGTTACCGTCTCACCCTGCTCAGCTGCGCCAGAGACTTCCCCGGCCTCGGAAGGTGCTTCTTTCTCGAGGCGAGCTTTGAACTTCTCCAGCAAGGGCTCCCAAACGTCCGCTGCCAAGAAGGAGAAGTCGGCGTCCTGATTATAGGCCCAGAAATGGTAGAACATGTCCTACATGGCGGTGCCTGAAGTTGCCTGCTCCGCCTCCAGGGCGGCCTTGGCCTCAGCATTCGCAGTGTCTAGGTCTGCCCGCAAAGCGGCGAGGGCGGCTTTGGTGGTCTCGAGCTCTTGTAGCTTGGGACGGGCCTCTTCCAGCTCGCCCTGCGCGGCCGCAAGGGCGTCCTTAGCTGTCTGCAAGGAGGTCTGGTGGTTGGCCACAACCGCCTGGTGCTTGCTCCTCATCTCCTCGAGCTGGGCCTTGGTCCTGGCTATGCTCCGATGAAGGGCAACGGCGTCTGCGAAAATGGAGAGGCACATGCCTTAAAAAAAAAAAGCAGGGCAAGGCATGATAATCAAAAACCATAAAAGGGTGGGTTCAGCTTACCGTTAGGGCCATGCCCAATGAAGACTCCAGCACGCCCACCGGGCTCCTGGTTTCGATGGCCCTGAGCTCCTTCTCGTTGAATTTGTAGATGTGGCTGACGGCGTAGTTCGCCGACTCATACATCGTCCCCCGGAAGGCCTCTGGAATCTTCTCCAGGTCCTGGGGGTCAACTGGGATGCGCACCTTGAAGGGTGCAATTGCCGAAGCCCCGGGCTTCATCCCTGCGTCCTAGACGAAGGCCGGAGCTCGTGGAGGGGGTGGGGGCATGCTGCTCCCCCCTGCAGCATGAGGAACAATATCCATGACCTGGGCAGTTGGGGGTTGCTCTTTCTCCTTTGCAGGAGACTTGGTTGGGGTCCCGGCGGTTTTCTTTGAAGTCCGAAGCTTCTTCATTTTGGGCCTAGAGGCCCTGTCTGAGGGATTCCCCCCAGCGAACGCAGCTCGCAGACTCCCTCCGGGCTGAGACATCTCTTCTGCAAAACAAAGATATGGTTAGTACACAAGTTAGCAGCCATTCAAAAATGAAAACAAAAAGAGAAATTCAAGTATATATATATATACTAAAAGGGATCCTACCCCTCGAGCTAGAAGAAGAACCTATGGTTACGAACATCGGCCCCGGAGCTCCTGTGGGAGAATCTAAGTCGATTATTTCCCGAGCTGGCGCAAGTTCTGGATCCGACATGGGTTCCGGGCTAGATTCTTCTACATGCTGCATAAGTCCCAGAGCTACGACACTTGTCCAGAGTGATGGCCATGACCGAAGGTTGGTCCCATACTCCTTGAATAGGATCGACCTAAAGGCTAGGGTGTTATCTACGACCACAGTACCCCTAGGGTGGCTATCTTGGTAATCCAGCTCGAGCTGGTCGACACAGTGGAGCAGGGTTGTATCCAAGTCCGGATCACTTCGGTGACGTTGGACGAGCTGTCTGGGATTGAACCTAGCTAGCCGGGGGTCGGCAGTGGCCCTATCTAAATTCCTAAACATATAAGGGTTACCTTGGCCAGAAGGACCCGCGGCTGCTTCGGACCGGATCCTCTCCTCGTCCGTTCTCTGGGCGGCCTCCAACGCCCGCTTCCTGTTCCTCACGAGGGGAACCTCGTCCTCCTCATCTTCATCCCCCGCGACCTCCTCCACGATGATAGGCCTAGTATCGCGAGCTGGGGGAAGCGCTCGGGGCCTCCTCAAGTTCAGAGTCTGGTCTGGGGAGATCAGCTTACAGGCCACCATCGTCTCGTCTGTCACAAGCTGACGATAGTCTTTTTCACTGGGGGCAAGCCCGCCAGTGTCTCGTACTGGGCCCCGAGGGTCACAGATTTCTTTGTCCTCGCGAAGATAGCTGCAGAATTATCCTAAGTTAGAAGCGGATAAAAGGGAAGTTAAACGATACTTAACTTACGAGCTAAGGTTGAAAGGCACTTACGAGGACGATTGAAGTAGTGGAGCTCGTAGTTTCGGAACCCCGTCGACATAAAGAATTGATCTTTAAAGTCGTTGGGGTGGCTGGGCAGCTCGATGACCGCAGCTGTGTTGGGGAACCGGGTTAAGTAATAAAACCTGTCGCCTCACCCCCGCTGCTCCGGGCTAGCCTTGAGGCAGAAAAAATACAAAATGTCTACAGGAGTGGGGACCTCCCACTCCTGTTTCAAGAATAAATATCTTAACCCCGCCAAAAGCCGATAAGAGTTGGGGGGGAGCTGGAATGGGGCCAACCTCACGTAATTGAGGAAATCAGCGAAATACTGATCCAATGGGAGGAAGGCCCCCGCCTTAAAATGCTTGTTGCTCCAGGCCGAGAATGCCTCATCAAGCAGCGCGCAGCTCCGCTCGCCCTCTGCGGGAGGTTGGACAATTAGGGATTCTCTCCCCAGCTCGATCTTGTGGGAGAGGAAGATCTTGTTTACCTTCACTTGGTCGGTAATCTTTGAGACGATCCTCTCCGCCTCAAAGAACGCGTCAGGGGCCACCTTGAGCTCCTGTTCCACCGCTGCCCCGAAGTTGGGGATCGGGGAATCGACCATCACCTCCTTTCCTTTGTTCTGTTGCGAGGACGAGCTGCCAGCAGTCTTTTTTGAAACATTCTTCTTGGGTGCCATTTGGTCGCCTAGCGAACAAAAGAAAAAGATTTCATAAAAGGTGACCTAAGCATGGGGAAGAATCAAGAGTGTTCTTTGCATGAGCTGAGGTAAGCCCAGCCCGTGGAGAGTGAGACCACACGGTTCTTTGAACACGCTCCTGTGCTCCCAACAGATCCCTGATTACTCAGAATTCGTGTGTTAGGAGGGTCAGGATAGAATTTTGCCTTGGGGGGAAAGTTTCAGTAGGCAAGGAAGGCAAAACTGCCCGTGAAGCGTGTCCCCTAAGCTACCCGGTTTTGCACCCAAAAATACTGAATACTCTAAACCAGCATATCGAAAATCCTACCCAGAAATTTTCCCCAGAAAACGCACCTTATAAACCATGCTCCTAAACAGTTTTCTATTGCAAAGATACCCTAACCTAAAAGGCTTTCACCCTTCATTCCCCCAAAACCCAGCAAACTCTTGCATGCGGCTATAGTAAATATTTACCTAAGCTACAGTGAAAAATAATTTCAAAACATGCACAGTCAGGAGACTTACAGAGTGTTTGGCTGGGAAGTGGATGAAGGTATCACCTGGGTTGGGGCTTCGTCGAAGTAGTTGGTTCCAAGGCTTCGAAGGAGTCTTTGCGCCTGAACTCTTGAGCGTTAGGAATGGCGGTCGGGAAGATTAGGGTTTTTTCTTTTTAAGATGAAGAGAGAAGGAGAGGAAAATTTCTGAAAAAATGTCAAATGAACAGGTGGCCCATGCGTAAGGTGGCCACCCCTTTTATATGCGTAAAGGGTCATGTGAAGAGGGCCGTTGGATTGCCCTGATGTGGGATCCAAGGCCCTCCACTCGAAAGGCGAAACGACGGCTGGGTATAGGCTAGGCCATTAAATGCGGTTCTCGGAAGACGTACCGTCACCAACCACGATGTTCCACGTATTCGGCGCCTGCGTAGATTTTGGAATATGAAGAGTTCTTGGGGAAGCCTAAAAGCCCCAACTGTGGCCCTGTACGGCGTCGTGCACCACGAGCAGGGGCTTGGGGGGCAGATGTACGCCCTGATTTTCCCACGGGCTGATTAGCGAGCTGAGATACGGCCTAATCACGACTACCACGTGAACATCCCCAAGACTGGAGCTGCCATCGTAAGGTACTACTGCCTTAGCTCGAGGTAACCTAAGGGTTCGCCAAGATTGCTTAAGGACTGAGCCGGGACTCTGAAGGCCACAGGTCGAAGGAAGCATCCAGCTCGTGGTACGAGCTGGAGTTGGAGGCTGTGACCTTTGATAAAGTCATTCATGCAAGGTAAACGTGCATATATCAGACATCACGTGTCTGATATACCCCTGACTTCTCGGACACACAGCAGGAACGTGCGTATTCAGACACCCATGACTGGTTTGGGTCGTGCGACCCATTATCCCCTTACATATTGATTTGACCACACTTATGTGTCAGGTTTAGGAATTAATCATGAATATCTCAGAGTTGACATGATAGGTAAGAAGGTCACGGGATGACCTTCTTACCAACTCCCAGGTGCCTTCCCCTATAAATATGGAGACCCTGGGAGTTATAAGGGGTTGGATTCTATATTGTGAGAAAGACCCTGTAAAAGACTACCCAGTATATAGCAATAATACTGACTAGTGGAGTAGAATGATTTTAACCTTTGAACTACTTAAAAAACGTATTTTGAGTCACCATTTCATTTCTAAGATCATTTATCTATTTCGGTTCAACATAAGCACTAATCCCTTTCTCTTCTTTTCTTAATTACCTGTTGGCGAAGAACCGTGTCAACATATTGTGACTAGGATTTTAGTGAGGTTCAGATTAGGGGACTGTGCTTGAGACATCGGTGCTTGGAAGGCTCGGGACGTAGGTAAGAAAACTACTGTTCCCATAGAGCTTGTGTTGCAGAGCTCGACCCTATATGATTGAGTTGCAGGGCTCGGCCCTATATGACTGTGTTGCAGGGCATGGCCCTTTGATTGATTTTATATGTGTTTAAATGTCTGTTTAGTTAATTAATGTGTGTATATTAATGATGGAATGGCGAAGGCCGGGTACGGCGAATGCCGGGAACGACGAAGGCCGGGAACAGTGAAGGCCGAGAACGGCAAGGGGCCTGGAGTAGCGTTTATTACGCGGAGTGTGAGTTTCCTGGGTGAGACCCCAGGGGATACTTGGGATATCCTTACTGTTTAGACCGCAAACCCAGGGCTTGGTAAAGCGCCTGGGACGACATGGCCGTATATGTATGACCTAGTGTTGGTTTGGTTTTATATTAAGTGTTTGACATGCATTTATTATCTACTTGTGAGGGTTTTCTTGCTGGGCTTCGGCTCACGAGTGCTCTATGGTGCAGGTAAAGAAAAAGGGAGAGTCGATCAACCTTGAGTATGGCGAGCGAGACGAGCGGCGTGTACATGTCCGGTCTGTCTGGCTGCCACGGCCAGGGGTGTTTTTGGGAGATGTTTGTACAAAACTTGAATTTTGTTGTTTAGTCGACTCTAATTACATTTTGAGTTGTAAATACTTCTAAACAATGTTTTTTGGATCCCAAATGTTAAATGTCTTATAAATTTTCAATAAAAGGTTTATTCTCAAGTTTATGACTCTGATTATGATTTAATTACACTTTTTTCTTAAAACCTCGATTAGCGAGTTAATTGCACATTTTAAACTCACTTAGTAACGACTCTAAGGCAGTAGGGCGTTACATAAGTGGTATCCACCACACTAGTTAAGAGTTCTATGCATCCTCCTGCAATAGATCTCTAGCTCTAAATATAGATAGCATAAACATACAAAATCCATGCACAGTGCCAACTACCACAAGGGTTTCCCACTCTCAAACCCAAGAGTTACTATCCTTTCCTTGCAATCTATCATTGCCCCACACTTGGCTAACCAATCCATATCCAGGATCGTATCGAAGTTAGTCATAACCAACCCTATCAAATCAACTGATGAGTCCTTTCTCACCATAACCTAAACCATCTCTTCAAATTACCAATAGAATATCACATTCTCATCACAAAATAACCATGTGATCTGCATATCAATCTATATCTCTCTAGATGCAACAAGTAAAGAACAACATGGCACCAAAACTAGTCAGCGCAATACAAAAATCAAAACTAGAAAGCTGACCTGCCACCCCTGAGGAACCAGCCTCAGTCTCCGACTCCGACTGCATCAGACCGAACACTCGAGTTGGAGTCGAGCTGTCCACCCCTTTTTGCTCATCCATCCTCTGTTCTGGGCAATCCTTCATGAAGTGCCCAACCATTCCACATAAGAAACATGCCCTTGCTTGGCATTCTCCCAGATGACGCCTCTTGCACCAAGCGCATTTTGGATAAGTCCTCCAGTTCTTATTTTTGCTTGAACCAATAAACAGAGGTGTCACTACTTGAGTACTACGCTCTCCAGCACCCTCCTTCTCAATCTCATTTCTTGTGCTCTCAACAGCAAGAGCCTTCCATACCACCTGAGTGTAGGTAGAGATTTCATGCATTGGGGCAACCCTAACGCCCTGAGCTATTCTGGGATTCAATCCCTGGATAAACCTTTCCTTTCGAGCCACATCTGTGGGTACCATATCAAAAGAAAACTTGGCCAACGCATCGAATCGGTTAACATACTCTGTTATTGTTGCATTTCCATGAACTAGGTTCAGAAACTCATTCATCTTAGTAGTCTTGACTGCATCACAGTAATATCTTTCATTAAACAACTGCCTAAATTCTTTCCAGTCCTTCATAGTTGTATCTCGTGTTTGGGATACCACTTCCCACCAAGTTTGGGCATCATCCTGCAATACAAATGTAGCACAGATCACCCTATCGTGACCTACCACCCCTATACTATCGAGAATGGAACTGATCATGCCCATCCATTGCTCAGCTCTGAATGGATCTAGGCCTCCCTCAAAGACTAGAGGGTAGTATTTCTGGAATCTTCCACAAAGGATTCCCATCTGTTCTCAACCCTAGGCTGAGCCAATGCTGGTGCCACTCCTGACATAACAAAGGAAGAGGTGTTCCCTGACAGAACTTGCTGTTGTTTCAAACACTTAATCTCTTCCTCTTGCCTCTGCAATCTTAATTGCACATCTATAAACACCGGTTGGAAATTTTGAGGGGCAGGTGAAGAACTCAAACCCTGGCTGTAATTCCCAGCCTCGGTATAACCACTACCAGGTTTCATTAACTACCTTGGATACATTCCTATTGATTGAATCTAAAGTCAATAACTTGACCCATTAAACATGATAAGCATATATAAATCCTTCCCCATGGGAGTAATCATACCACACTACATTTGAAAACCACTCCAGTGCTAAAAACATGCCCATGACATTCATACATCAATCATAACCCCTGCTCTTCCAACATACTCACCATACTCTCAATCTCAGCATGCAATTGTCATATTCATATATACACTGAGCAGGTAATCATATAATCATATCAATAATCAAGAGCCAGGCTCTATCTATAACGCCCTGGATAGCCAAGACCGCTACACTGTGTACTTATAAAGGTGCAAGACTTGCTAATCAAGTCATTAATTTAAAAATGTGTCACTAGACATGTATGAGCTAGGGTTAAAAAGGTTTTGGTCTCAAAAGTTTCACTTAATATAATTAAATAGTTATATACACGGGATCCCAAAAGAAACAACGTTAAAAAGTTGGTTTACAGACTTCTGAAGTTACATAAACAACAGTTAGCCATACTAAGGCAAAATAGACAATCTTTGGGTCTCGCGTCCCTGCCTAAACCTCAACCGTGGCGGCTGAGCAGCTGGCCATGTACATTCCACTCGCAGAGCTCTCCAATCAAGGTTGATCAAGCTTGCCCTTGCCTTTACCTGCACCACGTAGCACCCGTGAGCCAAGGCCCAACAAGAAAACATGTGCAACACAAACAGTTATAATAGATAGTAAATTTACTAAGCACAAACTCTCATCAAATAATCCACATTAATCATTCAGCATATAATCAGAATCATGGATGCAATCAAACACTTATAACATTCATGTCACATAATAATCAGGGCCAACAACTTAGGCCGCACCCTCTGTTTATCCCACTGACTCCGGCCCGCTTAAACCGAGCTCAGTGCATATTAAGCTGTCCTCGGCTACCAGTGGCCAAGCCGAGTCCTGTGCGCTAGTGTAACCTTTGGCACCCTTAGGCCGTCGATTCACTAAATAGCTTGCATGGAATAATACCATCTATTCAAGCATACACAATAGGGAACCCTTAGTCCCGTCACAGATATTCAACCAGGTGCAGTTTTCTTACCTTTGATCTTTGCGGTTTCGGATTACGGGCAACGCTCCTCAAGCACGATCCGTTCTCGAGCTTAAGCATTTATCACCTAGTCACAACCAAAGTATTAGGTTTCATTAATATCCAAATATAGGTTTCTGGGTACAAAACTAACTTCTGGGAATCCGAATCCCACCAAGCACGGTGGTGAAATCGATCCCGAGCATTCTAGACCACATTCCCATCCTTAAAAACCCCTAGCGTTCAAGTGTACAACTAAGGGCTGCGGCCCTTGAAGCTTAGCCGCAGCCCTAGCCTCAAAACAGAACCAAGGACCACCCTGGGCAAAGACACGCGCCGCGACCCTTACAATGGGCGCCGCGGCGCTCACCCCTGGCCGAGCCTCCTTGGCTCATCTTCAACCTAGGGCCGCAATGCTCTAGAACAGAGCCGCGACCCTTCCCTTCGAGCCCATAAAACCCACCATTTCCAACATCTAAACCTCATCCAAAACAATCCCAAAGCTTCCCATTTCAACACCCAACAACCCCAACACTTTTAGAGCAAGTTAAGCCACACAATTCAACAGAAAATTCAACCTAAAACTCATAGAAATCACACACTTAATTCCTGAAACTTAAGAACATAAACACCCAAAGATAACCAGCCAAAAACTCAAATTCAAACCTCTAATTTGTAAATTAAAGCTTACCTGGTTAGTGGAATCCTTCCTCTAATAAAGACCCAGTTGATTCCCAATGATTTTCCAGCTCAAACTCCACCCTAAACATCAATTAGACAATAACCTCAATACCCAGCTGAAAACTCAAGGTTGAACTTCAGAGAACACATAGTTTAATCCTTACCTTAGCTTCAATATGATTCCCTTGAGTAATTCTTGAACTAAACCTCAGAAATCCAACTCAATTTCCCAGCGATTTCTAGCTCAGAAATCCCAGAATTTCTCTGCTTCTCCTTTGAGTTTTCACTTAGCTTCCCTTGTGTTTTCCTTGAGAGAGAGGAAAGAAGAACTGAGAAAGAATGTTTAGGTCGGTTTAGTCTTTCTATGGGTTTCCTCAAACTTTTCTTATCCGTTAAGTTAATCCCAAGGCTCGGGGTGCCAGAACCGTCCCCGAGGGCAAAATGGTAAAATCCCTCAATATTCCCGCCTAGTCTTCCTAACCTCAAATATATCTCCATATATTTATTTTCATAACCCGATAGTCTAAATAGCTACTCGATACCTAAAATACCCTTGACTTATCCAAAGTCAACTGCTACGCCCTGTTGTGACTTTTCCCTGCTAACTAGCTCTAGGATCGCCTCAAGTCGTGCTCTGTAGACCTACCCACATAATAATGTGGTTCTCACATATATCATGTATGTATATCATATTATCATCAATTATCATACAAACATTATTAATCATAGAATTATGCATTAAATCAATAAAGTCATTCAATTCACATTAAACCCAATTATGCCCTCCCGGCACACACTACTACAAAAACACCATTTTAGGACACTTTTTTAGGGCACCCACCTAGATGCGAGTCCTCAAAACAAACTCTTGGACTTTTTAGAACTCGCGTTGCGAATCCTTAAAGAATTTCTTTTTGGACTCGCGGAGCGAGTCCTAAAAACTATGTGTGTCCTAAAAGTTTGAGTTTTTTTTTTTTAAAGAAACACCTCCTAGGCTTTTTAGGACTCGAGTTGCGAGTCCTAAAAACTTACGTGTGTTTTAAAATTTTGAATTTTAAAAAATTTCAAATTCCCTCCAATTTTTTTTAACTAAAATTACGATAATGTTTTTAGGACTCACATTGCGAGTCCTAAAAACTTAGTGTGTTCTAAAATTTGAATTTTAAAAAATTTCAAATTCCCTCCAATTTTTTTAACTAAAATTACGAGAATGTTTTTAGGACTCACAATGCGAGTCCTAAAAGAATGATTTTAGGACTCACATTGCGAGTCCTAAAAACTTATGTGTGTTCTAAAATTTTGAATTTTAAAAAAATTTCAAATTCCCTCCAATTATTTTAACTAAAATTACGAGAATGTTTTTAGGACTCGCGTTGCGAGTCCTAAAAGCTTATGTGTGTTCTAAAAATTTGAATTTAAAAAAAATTTAAATTCCCTCCAATTTTTTTAACTAAAATTACGATAAGCGAGTCCTAAAAACTTATGTGTGTCCTAAAAGTTTGAATTTTAAAAAATTTCAAATTCCCTCCTTTTTTTTAACTAAAATTTTACTATTTATTACTTCACAAAGAACAATAAAACACAACATCCATTCTCTCTCTCTCTCTCCTTGCTCTCTTCCCCCATTTTTCTCTCTATCTCTCTCTCTCACGAACTCCACAACCAAGCCACGGACGGCGGCACTCAGGCCACCCCTCTCCTACACGCACCGGCGCAATGGACACAGAATGTCGGCGACCTTCAACCCCCGCGAGCCCAGCCCCTCACGCACCGCCCTCAGCCGCCTAAAGTCGTTCGAAGTCGCGGTGGTGCTATTTTTCCAAACTCTTCCGAGTATTTTCTGACCGACTCGAGCCACCCTGACCCAAACTGTAACGCCCCAAACTCCAAGGACAGTTACGGTGTGCCTTGTAAACAGTGCTAAACTCGCTAACCGAGTCATTTGGCCAAAATCGTGAACTAAGTATGATTAGCGGTTTAGGGATTAGAAACTTTGGTTAAGATGTAACGTTTCACTAGAACGTTTAATATATACATTGGGATCCCGAAAATATAATTTCAGAGTCTATTACAGAAAATATTTACAACAGGCCGTTCTAAGCGGCAAAACAGGGTTCAACCCTAGTTCCACTTTAAACCTCGGCCGTGGAGGACGAGCAGCTGCATATGTACACATCATCACCTAAGCTCTCCAACTCAAGGATGGTTCAGCTTCCTCTTGCCTTTACATGCACCACGTAGCACCCGTGAGTCGAAGCCCAGCAAAAAAACACAATCTAACATGATATAATATCAACAGATAACATGATATAATGTCAACAGTAATTGTAACAGTCATTCAGGACCAACGGTCCAAAACAGGTAGGTGACAATAGCCAAAAGTCACAGAAGTGGGTACAGCTTCCTCTAGCCATGTGACGATAGGGTCACCAGGGCTTAACTGATAAATGGTTCCTTCAAAAGCTTGATCAGGATAGGTGCATGGTGGTTAGTCACCAACATAACCATCCTCTCGACTCTAGAGCGTAACTAAGGACAACGTCCCCCAGCCATGTGACAAACAGTCACAGGGGTCATATACCTTGGCTGAAATCATCTGGTCTTAGACCAGGCAAGCGCTTATAGTTCTCATTGACCTTCCGGTCGGTCCAGCATTAATACCCCATATGAGTCATTCAATGCCGACCTTGATTAGATCCAATCTTTATTTGGCCCGGCGTTCACAACGCACTGCCACTTCTGACCCTTAGGTCGGTAAAACACGACCAATGCTCAGCCCGTGGTGAACTTAACTAATAAGTCACAGCTTCACAGACAGATCTGACACCATTGTCGATTCTGACTAATAAGCCAGCGCCATACACAAGTAAGCCATGCCACCAGACATATATCACATACCCAATATCCATAAACAAGGCATTCAGCATGCTTACTTAACAGGTACTAGCACAATTAGGTCCATGCACAACACAGAGGCTCAAGCTCTGGACAACATCATACCCAGCATACAAAGCATGTCCTAATCACATAATTCTCATGCATCGCATGCATAATAGTCAGCAATCCAACATGCACCAATAACCGCCATGCATGTCACATTCAATAATCAACCAACATGCATCAAGGATACCATGCATGTCACATATACACAGGGTGCAGTTTTCTTACCTCAGACTCGAGCTAGAACGATTAAAAGAACGACCCTTGAGAACGATCAACTTTTAGTCCTTTAGCGGTCACCTAGTCATAACCAAATATAAGATACCATCAAAATGAGTAATTAAATACTTCCAAACCCAACCCAAGCCTCCGGAACATCGAATCCCACTCAACTAGGTAGTAGGATCGATTCCAAGCCATTAGAGCTTATGTAACATGATATGTTTTCTTGCTGGGCCTTGGCTCACGGGTGCTACGTGGTGCAGGTAGAGGCAAGGGCAAGCTTGATCAGCCCTGATTTGGAGAGCTCTGAGAGCAGAATGTACATGATCAGCTGCTCAGCCGCCACGGTTGAGAGGAGACAGGGACAGGAATACCATAAATTTCTGTTTTGCCTTTTAGAGAGGCTAGTGGTTGTCTGTACACTGGAAATTTTGTAAATATACTTTTAAACATGATTTCTTTTGGGATCCCATATGTAAATATTTAATTATATGGTAAATGTCTTTTGAGACCAAAACCCTTTTAACCCTAGCACATTAATGGTTTCAGTGACACATTTTTAACTAAATGACTTAATTAGCAAGTCTTGCACCTTTATAAGTACACAGTGCAGTGGTCTTGGCTATCCAGGGCGTTGCATAGACTAACCAAGTCAGCTCACTTCCTACCTATCAAGACTACGTACACTACAGACCAGTACGCAGACAATTATGTTCGAGAGACAGAGGATAGAGGATCGGTGTTTACATCGAGATTTTTGGGAAGCTTGCAGCAAGCCATGGGTACCAAGTTAAGCCTTAGTACGACATTTCATCCTCAAACTGACGGTCAGTCTGAGCGTACCATACATATTTTAGAAGATATGTTGTGCGCTTGTGTACTAGACTTCGAAGGATTGTGGAGTAAGTATTTGCCACTTATAGAGTTCTCCTACAACAATAGCTACCAGTCAACAATCAGCATGGCACCCTATGAGTTACTTTATGGAAGGAAGTGTCGATCGTCGTTACATTGGGATGAGTAGGAGAAAGACAACTTCTTGGACTCGAAGATGTTAGAGAGGCTCAGGATGCAGCGGCATTGATTAGAAAGTGTATGCTCGCTGCTCAGAGCCGACAAAAAATTTATGCAGATGCTAAGCGACGAGATGTGGAATTCGAAGTCGGAGATCAAGTCTTCTTAAAGATATCTCCTATGAAAGGAGTGAAATAGTTTGGGAAGAAAGGCAAACTTTGTCCCCAGTTTATAGGTCCTTTTCAGATATTGGACAGGGTGGGAACAATTGCATATAGACTAGCCTTATCGCCAGCTTTAGCAGATAGCTACAATGTATTTCACATCTCGATGCTGCATAGATATGTGTCAGACCCATCTCACGTCCTCAATTACGATACGATAGTACTCTAGAAAGACTTAAGTTACAAGGAACGACCGGTTAGCATCCTAAAGAAAGGGATGATGGAATTACGGTGTAAGAGTATTCCAATAGTCAAGTACCTATGGAGTAATAGTTCAGAATGGGAGGCAACGTGGTAGTTGGAGGAAGACATCTTAGCATGGTATCCGAAATTGTTTGGTAAGTAAATTTCGTGGACGAAATTCTTTTAAGTAGGGGAGAATTTTAGTGTCTCGCAATTTTGTAGTAGATTTAACCTATAGTTTAGAAATATTAATTATAACATAAGGTTTGATTAATATAGCTTGTCCTAGAAATATTATTTATTATAACCTAAGGTTTAGATAGAATTAATAAGAACATGACACTTGTCACGAGCATGTTTATTAAGGATTTAAGCATTTTGGATGAATAATTTAATAAAGGATAAATGTAGAAGCTCTAGAACCTTCCAGCAGCTGTTAGGATCACATTTTACTCAGTCAAAGCTGTTTAAACAAATTCAAAATATGTTGAAAGAGTGCAAAAATGTGTTTGATATATCAACATATGCCGATATATCACAGCTGTAGGGGTCGATATACCAGCTACGGGAGATACGGAAAACACGTCAACTTCGCACGAACGAAAGCACGAAAGCTCGGGACATAGGTAGGGGCGATTTATCGGCTCCTGGAGCCATTTTTGAATCATTGAGGATTTAAATAAGAAACAACCCCCAACCACTTGGACTTGCTCTTTAACGTTTTTGACTGAGTTCTGGGCATCAGTTGAAACAAAAATTCAAATCTTTTCAATTATTATTCATTTATTTATTCATTTTAAAAGGGGTTAGTTTCACTCCTTGAACTCTATATATATAGGACCTAGTACTCAACCATTTCATTCATCATTCAAGCATTCTTCAGAGCATCCAAGCTGCTAAGATTACTCTAGAGAGAAAACACTTGGGTTTTGGGTTAAAATCTTTTCCAATCTAAGATTTTCTAAACACTTGGGAAGTAAGATAGAGTCTTGTTTTGGTATCGAGGTGTAGATCAAAGTCATAGTCCATTAAATGTATTCTTATCCTCATGTTTAATCCATCATAGTTCTTTTATTTCCTTCCATTTTCTTTCAGATCATAACTTATTGTTATGGCTTTTGGTTAGGTGTTTAAGTTCCTTGAAACTTAAGGTTTTTTGGTAAGGTTCTATCTTAATGGTTTAGTTCTATTTTTTCATCTCCTTTTCTGTAGAAACTAATGGTTTTTACTATTGGTTTTAGGAGTGTTCCAATTTCGTTCTTGTCTCTAATATCTTGGTTTTTGGTAAGGAAAATAGGTTAGATTATATGTGTTTATATGATGTGTTATGATATGTTTATATGCTATGATATGTGCTATGTATATATGCATAAATATGTTTTGTAGTCACTTGGGGCTTATAGTTTCTTAGATAGCAAACCCTAAGATTTGTATCATTATCGTGGAGTAGAGTTATGAATTATCCTACCTCTATTAGTAGACAGAGGACCTAGATGGGTTATCATATACTATTTTGTGATCTAACCTACCTCGATTAGTAGACAGAGGACCTATGAGTTAATGGTCATTAATATTGTAGTCCTATATGATATACGTTTTTATGTCATATGTTTTATAGTATATGTTTTATGATATAGTCTTATGATTTATGATATATGTTTTTAGTAGATTTTCCTTGCTGGGCATTACGCTCATTCCTTTTATTTTAGATGGTGCAGGAAAATGAACTTGGAAGGCGGGACAGATTCGTGGCAGCTTGGCATGTGTATTTGGGATGGATGGATTGAATGGACTGCGGGAAGATCGAGGATGATGTTGTTTAAAGTCTTTTAATTTATGTTTTATGTATTTTCGCACTTAGTATTTAAACGATTGATTAAAGTTTATATTTTTATGTTTTATGCACTAAACAATGGGTACCCATACCTTATTTTTTATTTCATACTGTATTTTGGATTTTTTTATAAAGTTCTAATATTGTATGCATGTATGTATTCCAAAATAGTAGTTATGTTTAGTAGTTTTTTATGGTCTGAGGTCTAGAATTAGTCGGGGAATTACAGACACAGACCAAAGAAAGATTGAGAAAGATGATGCAAACCCTAGTGTTGGAACACAATTCTTCAACCTTGATGAACCTTCAAAACCCTTGGAGAACCACCACTTTGAGTGTTTCCTTCTTCAATGCAAAAACACAAAACCAAGACTTATGCATGATTCTTATCACTAACCTAATTCTCTATTTCCTAGCCATTGTTGATGCTTGAGGCCTTTTCTAAGAGGAAATGAGAATTGGGATTGAACAAGCCTAAAACTTACAAAGTCAAGCACTTTCTTTATGACTTTCTTGGAGAAGAAATTCTTGAAAGCTAGAGAGGGAGGTTAGAGAGAGATTTGAGAGAGTGATCAAGTCTTCCAAAACTCTATGAGGACCCTTTTATAGTTTAGGCACTGCTATTAGGTCTATCCAATAGGATTTGAGATAATTAACTTGTCATTTTGAGCTCATTTTACGTGTTCGTATGGACACGTGAGGCAATACGTCGCCCGCATGTAAGCGATGTATCACCTGCTAGGGATTTTGAGCCCCTTTGTATTCAGGCAATGCAATGCCTCTTAGGGGGCGACGTATGCCACCCCCTTTGACTCTTGACCCCTCCAATGGTCCTAAAATTTCTCCAAATGCTACCAAAATTTTTGGGGATCCTTAGTGTAACGCCCTGGATAACCAAGACCGTTACACTGTGTGTTTCAAAATGGTGCAGCACTTGCTAGTCAGGTCATTTAAATGAAAATGTGATCCTAAAGTCATAAACAGTTTAGCTTTAAGAGATTTTGGTCATACATAGATAATTTTCATTAAAACAAATATTTAGTACATGGGATCCCAAAAACAGGGTTTAAAGGACAGATTTACAAAATTTCCAAAAGTTATATACAATCAAGGCCACTCTAATGGAAAAATACACATTTTAGGTTTCCGTCCCTGTACAATCCCTTGATCGTGGTGGACGAGCAGCTGACAATGTACACCTCGCCCCCAGAGCTCTCCAACTCATGGTTGAACCATCTTACCCTTGCATTTACTTGCACCACGTAGCACCTGTGAGCCGAGGCCCAGCAAGAAAACCATAACATCATAACATATTCAATAACAAGAATCAAAGAATTTATAAAACATTAACTAGATATTCAGCAGGCCATAACAGGCACAAAAATCAGTGACGACAATCAAGGAATCATCAGTCAATCATCTAGGTATTCAACAAACCATAAGCATCAGATTAAAAATAGTAAACACATTCATAATCAATAGTTTATCACAATCATCATACAATACTCAGAGTCGACGCCCTTAGGGCGCACCCTCAGTTTAACCCACTGACTTCGGCTCGCTAAGGCCAAGCCTAGTGTTTAACCCACTGATTTTGGCTCGCTTAGGCCGAGCTCAGTGACTATTTAGTTAACGTCAGCTTTCAGTGGCCGAGCCGCGTCCTGTTTGCAAATATCAGTCCCGACACTCTTACGTCATTTATTTCATGCTTACATGGCATATCATAATCATAAAACATTTCTATTCAAATATAGGGAACCCTAGTCCCAACACAGCCACACAAAAGGGTGCAGTTTTCTTACATTGAATTCCAAGCGGAGATAATAAAGCGGTCCCGCGCACAATCCTCAGTCCTGAGCCTTGGCGAACACCTAATCACAATCTATAAATGGTACTTTGATGACTTTAAATTCCAAAGAACAATCCTGCGCTCATGGGACCTTTAATTCTACCAAACGGGTGGTGAAATCGTCCCTAGAGCCCCTGAGCGAAAACCCTAAAAAGTACCCAAAAATCAAGTTTTAAAAGCTGAGTAGCGCTACAGCGCTAGAGTCATAGACTCTAGCCCCCAAAATTGCAGCCTAGCGCTGTAGCGCTCCCAACCTAGCACTACGGTGCTGACACCAGAATTCCGAAATTCTGGGTTTTCTCTTCGAATTTCCTCAAGCAAAAGCTCCAAAAATCCATCCCTCAAGACCAACAAACCCAGAATTAATCAAACACATCTCCCCAATTCAACACCAAGCCAACTACAAATTCAAGATTAAATTACATATTTCCAACCATCAAAACCTTAGCAATTCAACTACCATCACCACCCCCAATCAACAACTATTATCACCTATATACTTAGAATTTACACATGTTCTAACCCAAAAACCTTATCAAAACCACCAAAAATTTCACCATCCCATTCATATATAAGAACCCATAATTTACCTAAGCCAACCCAGTAATACTCAGAGATTAAGACCAAAGCTTTTACCTCAAATTGTAGCCCAATTACCCAGCTGAGTTCCCTAGTTGATTAGCTTCAGCTCCTCAAGCCTTCCTTTCAATTTAGCTCCCCAAAATCACAGTCAAATGCCCAAGTTCACAGCCATTTTTCCCTTAGCTTTAGGGCACACAAATGAGAGAGAGAGAAGAGGAACTGAGAAAGAGAAAGAGTTGGAGACTTCTTCTTTTTTTTATTCTTTCTTTTCTCCCCTTAGACTTAGGAAAAGACTATTTTTCCTCCCATATAAAACTTAGTTCCTTAATTCATCTAAGGGTAAAGTGGTCATTCTCCCCAATTCTCACTAATTCCTCCAATGTTCCCACTACTTATCAGATAATCCCATCATCCAATTAATTACCAATTATTTACCAAATGTCTAATAATCCCCGATATATTTTCTAAATTCCCGAAAATATCCCCAGGCTCCCCCGAGCCGGGTATAAACTCTACTTTCATGGTTGAGTATGATATACAAGTTTGCTTCTTGGAGCTCCATGATATTTCACCTCCTCCAATAGTAAACACCCAACCGATGGTGGAGAGATTATCTACTACTTTCGATATCCAACTAGCATCGAAATATCCTTCAAGCATCCTTGTAAAGTTTGTATCGTGAAGACTATACTCTTTTGTACCCTTAAGGTAACCAACAATTCTCTCAATAGCTTTCCAATGCTTGACACTGGGATTGCTAGTAAACCTACTAAGTTTACTAACCGCATATGTAATATCTGCTATTGTGTAATGAGTGGTGTACATTAGGCTTCCTATTGCACTTGCATATTCAAACTAAGCCACCGCTCTTCCTACATTCTTTTCAAACTTCATGTTTGAATCGAATGGTGTATTTGCCTCTTTGATTTTGAGATGACTAAATTTGTCAAGAACTTTCTCAACAAAGTGGGTTTGAATCAACACAAAACACTCACTATTCCTTCTAACTTTAATACCTATAATGGTATCCACCTCTCCAAGGTCTTTCAATTTTAAATTTAGAAGATAGAAACCTCTTCGTTTCTGTTATTCCTCTCATCTCATTACTCAAACTCAACATATCATCTACATATAGGCACACTCATATGGCATAGTCATCATAAGTCTTAGAGTATAATCACTTGTTCACATTATTGTGTCTAAATCCATTAGAGACAATGAATTTATCAAACTTCTCATGCCATTGTTTTGGAGCTTGTTTCAAACCATATAATGATTTGACAAGTCTACACACTTTTAGTTCATTTCCTTGAATAACAAAACCCTCTGGTTGTTCCATATAGACCTCCTCCTTGAGATCCCCATTTAGGAATGTCGTTTTGACATCCATTTGGTGAACATAAAGGTTATATATAGATGATAAGGAAAATAACAATCTTATAGAAGTAGTTCTTGCTACCGGTGCATAAGTGTCAAAGTAATCTATTCCCTCCTTTTGTTTGAATCCTTTGGCTACTAATCTAGCCTTAAAGGTTTGTATGGCTCCATCAGTATGGTATTTCCTTCTGAATACCCATTTGCACCGAATTGGTTTAGACCCCTTTGGAAGGTCAACTGATTCCCAAGTGTGGTTTGCCATTATTGAATCATTTTCACCATTAATTGCCTCCTTCCAAAAAGTGGAGTCCCTTGAGGACATTGCTTCTTTGAAAGCTTTGGGATCATCCTCTATTTGAAGTACTATTATATATTGCCAAGTTACTTCCTTATTATCACGTTCAACAAGGTATAATGTCTCTATTTGAGAACACTTCTCATTTGATCCCAAATCTTTGAGCCTTTGGCTCCTTCAAGGAAATTGAGGTTGCTTACCAACCATTTTAGGAGTCTCCTCATGAGGCTCTCTAGTTTGAGTTGGTTCTATTAACTTGTTATCATCGCATGACATGTTCTCAAAGAACTCAACCTCTCTTGATTCAATTATCACATTAGACTCCAAGTCTAATAATCTATAAGCTTTGCTATTTTTGGCATAACCCACAAACTCACATCTTATAACCTTTGGGCCCAACTTGGTCCTTTTAGGATCGATGGTCTTGCAATAAGCAAGACACCATACTTTAAGATAGCCAATGTTTGGTTTATTTCCTTTCCATAACTCATATGGAGATATATTGTTTTTCTTCATGAAAATACGATTCAAAATATGACAAGCGGATAGCAAGGCTTCACCCCAAAAACTAAAACTCAATTTAGAATGTAATGGCATAACATTAATCATCTCAATAAATGTTCTATTTTTCCTTTTCGCTATACAATTTTGTTGTAGAGTATAAGGGGATGTACATTCAGGTATTATTCCATGCTCATCACAAAACAAATTGAAATCGTTTGAAAAATATTCACTACCCCTATCACTACTAAGCACTTTAATTTTCTTTTCAAATGATTTTCAACTTCCGCTTTATAAGCTTTAAACACATTAAATGCTTCGTCTTTATTCTTAAGAAAATATATGTGAACTTAGAGCAATCTTCTATGAAAGTAATAAAATATCTACTTCCTCCTCTGGTTAACATTACATTTAGTTCACATAAGTCACTATGTATCAAAACTAACAACTTAGAGTTTATTTTAACACTTAAAAAATGTTTCTTTATAATCTTATATTTAACACATAATTCACATTTATCATGCTCAATATTATCGCAATCAATCAATTCACATTTAATTGCTCTTTTTATTATGTTAAATCCTATATGTGCAAGTCTAACGTGCCACAAACTATTATAATTTGAGTCAAGCATATAACAAGAAGAAGGGGAAGCTTTATTGTTCACATTGTCAATAGAAGTACAAAGTTTAAACATGTCATCACATGCATAACCCTTTCCCACAAATATATTTCCCTTGGACAAAGTAAGCTTGTCGGAATCGATCACAACCTTGAGTCCTTGTTTCCCATGAAAATTACCACTCACAAGGTTTCTCCTCATTTTTGGTATATACAAAACATTGATTAGTAAAACCTTCTTGTCGGATGTGAAGAAAAAAAAAATAGTCCCATTTCCTTCAACCCTGGACCTTTTCTCATTGCCCATTTGTATTTCATGCCCTTCCTTTGAAGATTCAAATGTCTTAAATAGAGAACTATCATAAGTAACATGAATGGTGGCACAAGTATCATACCACCACCTATTCATCTTTCCATGAAAGACATTAGCTTTGCTTAGTATTGCCACAAGCTCTTCTTTGGTTGAGTTGACTCTTGCTTCATTATTTTGGTTCTTCTTGAACATACAATCTCTAGCAAAGTGGTCATTCTTGCCACACACAAAGTAAGGTCCCTTGGAACTTCTGAATTGTCCATCACTCTTCTTAGGTCCTGAGGGATTTTGACCCTTGCCCTTGTTCTTTCCAATTCCTTTGCCTTGTTAGGAGAATTGACCACCACATTGGCCTTTGAAGCCTCTCCATTTGACTCCTCCTCGTTCTTATCTTTAGAATGGGATTCCTCCTCAGTCCTCGAGTTCTTGAGGATTTCCTCTAATGAAATCTCCTCGTTCTTATGGAGAATATTCTTCCTATAGCCCCTCCAAGATGGAGGCAACTTGACTATTATGGCACCCACAAGGAATTGTTCTGGAAATACAATATTAAGTGTAGACAATTTATTCACAATAATTTGCAACTCGTGTATTTGGGGGAGAAGGGGCTTCATATCATAGAAATTAAATTACATATATTGAGTTATAAGGAATTTCTTTGTACCTTCTTCTTTCTCTTTGTACTTATTTTCCAAGGCTTCCCAAATCTCTTGGGCAATCTTGGTGTTGGCGTAGAGATCATAGACCCTATTCGAAAAAGCATTGAAGATGTGACTCCTACAAATCAATTCATATTCTTCACGCTTCTTCCTTTATTTGATGACTTATTGAGTATCATCTTCCTTGGCCGCCTCCAATGGTTTTAGGTCTTTATCCAAGACATAGAAGACCTTTAGAGTGGTTAACAAGAAATCTAATCTTGTCTTTCCAATGAACAAAGTTAGTCCCATCAAACCTATACAATCTTACAAAGTCTTGAGTCATGAACTTCAAAGCCGAAAAAGATTCTTCTATGATGTTCTATCTCAGATAATAGAGAATTAGAAGTTGGGGGAGAGTGAGATTACACCACCACAATAACTAGAATCTACACAAAATTATGATTGATAGAGACCAAAGAAAGATTGAGAAAGATGATGAAAACCCTAGCATTGGAACATAATTTTTCAACCTTGATGAACCTTCAAAACCCTTGGAGAACCACCACTTTGAGATTTTCCTTCTTCAATGCAAAAACACAAAACCAAGGCTTATACATGATTCTTATTCCTGTCATAACTTTCTCTTTCCTAGCCACCATTGATTATTGAGGCCTTTTCTAAGAGGAAATGAGTATCTTGGAGAAAACTAAAAATTCTTGAAAGCTAGAGAGAGGGAGAGAGATTTGAGAGAGTGATCAAGTCTTCGAATACTCTATGAGGACCCTTTTATATTGTAGGCACTGTCATTAGGTCTAACCAATAGGAGTAGAGATAATTAACTTATCATTTGGAGCTCATTTTACGTGTTCCTACGGACACGTCAGGCGATACGTCGCTTGCATGTAGGTGATGTATCGCCTGCCAGGCAATACGTTGCCTACTGGGGCTTTTGAGCCCCTTTGCATTCAGGCGATGCAATGCCTCTTAAGGGGTGACGCGTCACCACACCCTCTGACTTTTGACCCCTCAAATCGTCCAAAAATTGCTTCAAATGCTACCAAACTTTTTTGGGAATCCTTAGATACCTCCATGTATCACTTCAGACCCAAAAATATAGTTTTTAAGTGCCTATAATTGAAACTAAAATTTCACATCTACACTATGTGAAATTTACCAAGTGTTTTATATCTAGTTTGTATAACAATATTTATCATTTGTATTTAACCAATCATAACACAAAGTAATATAATTTGAATCAACCATATAAGTAGAAGATGTAGATGCTTTATTAGTATCAATCAAAATATTAATAGTACAAAGTTTAACCATTCCATCACAAGAATATCTCTTCCCTACAAAGTTCCCTCCCTTGGACAAAATTATCTTACTGGACTCAAACATCGTCTCGATGCCCAATTTTCTTGACAAATCTCCATATATAAAATTTTTTATTCATGTCCATCATATAGAAGACATTGGTCGGAAGAACCTTCTTGTCGGATGTGAAAATGAGTTCAATTGTGCCCTTGCCTTCAACTTTGGATCTCATCTCATTCCCCATTTGAATCTCATGGCCATCCTTTGTCTCTTCAAAAGTTTTAAAGATAGATCTATCATATGTCACATGAAGGGCGTCACAAGTATTATACCACCACCCTTATATTTTACTATGGTTGGCATTGACTTCGCTCAATGTTGAAACCAATTCCTCTTTGGTTGCATTGAACTTAGATCCATTTTTGTTATTTTTGGCCTTCTTAAACCTACATTCATTGGCAAAGCGGCCTCCTTTTCCACATATAAAACAAGTTCCCTTAGAACTCTTGAATTTCCCATCATTCCTCTTAGGACTTAGAGGGTTTCCACTTTTCTTTTGGGGCTTCTTGTGATTCTTACCCATGTGGTGAGTAGGCTGCCTATAGCATTAGCCTTGGAGGTCCTTTCATTGGACTCATCCACTCATTTTACTCTATAGCGAGACTCTTCAATCCTCAAATGTTTGAGAATCTCTTCCAAATAAATTTCCTCATTTTTATAGAGGATTTCATTCCTATAACCTCTCTATGGTGGAGGTAGTTTATCTATGATTACACCCACAAGGAAAGCTTCTAGTAATGTTATATTAAGAGTAGATAACTTGTTCACAATAATTTGGTGTTTGTGAACTTGGGGAAGATGGAATTTTTCATCAAAAAATTAAATTCATTGTATTAAGTGATAATGAATTTCATAGACCTTCTTCCTCTGCTTTCTATTTGTTTTCTACAGCCACCCAAATCTCCTTTGTTGTATTGGTATTGCTGTGGAGATCATATAGGCAATCCGAGAGAGCAATAAGAATGTGGCCATGACATATTAGTTCATCTTCTTCCCTTTTCTTCCTTTTTTGACCATCTCTTGAGAATCACTCTCCTTTGGAGGGTCTAAAGCCTTCAAGTTCTTGTCCAATATGTATTAGACCTTCAAGGTCATGAGAAGGAATTTGATCTAGTATTGTGAACGAATGAAATTTGACCCATCAAAGCAATCTAGATGAACACAATCCTATGACACAAACTAGATAGCGGAGAAGGAGGAACTTTCTTCCATGGTGGTTAGACTTAAAACTCAAAACCAAGAGACTAGAGAATTTGAATGTTTGGAAAGTGAGTGGTTACCACCCTAATTATAAAACTCTAAATATTAAATACGATGTATATACCAAAAGTAATAACACAAAAGAAGATGGAAAACTCAAAAACAAAACAAACGTTCTGTCTCAGAGATACTAAAATCCTTACAACAAAGCTTGCCATGATGAGAATCGTTGTCCAAATTTTCTATTCCAAGCCTTTCCCAAATTTCTTGAAGCTTCTACAATAATGAAATAAGAATTGAGATTCAACAAGCCTTTAAAATCACACAAGTGACACAATTCTTGTTAATTTTCTTGGAGAGAAAAAGTGCTCTTGAGAGCTAAAGAGAGATAGGTTAAAGAGAGAATTGAGAAGTGTGATCAAGGATTCTCAACTCTAAAAGAGCCCTTTGATAGTGTAGGCACCATTCATAGGCTCAACCAATAGGATTAGATCTCTTAAATATTGGTGTTAATTTAACAAAATCAAGGACGTAATGGAAGGGGGTGGTGGTTTTAAAAATCATTAATATCGAGTCACGATCAATACATATATTTATACATTAAATCTACACACAAAAGGAAAGAATCATACCTCTTATAGCCTATCAAGAGTCATTGAGTCTTTTTGTATAACCAAATGATCTTCCTATCTACGTGAGGACTCACACCAAAGTCTTCCAAGTCGTTTCTCAAACAGAAAATGACATATGTGGGCACCCAAGATTAATTAGTTTGAATTTAGGCTCTTTAGATGTTCTCAACACATGAGATCTAGATAGTTTGGAGAAGAGAATGCTAAAAGAGAGTTCTAGAGAATTTTTCAGGCTTAGCGAAAATCTCTCGACTGTTTTTCTGACTTATACGTCTAATTAAAACAATTGTATCTTTTTAAACTTATAAAGATAATAAAGTTTCTTTTTAAATTTAATTAATTCAAAATTGATATGTTAGATTTTTATTCTAATCAAATTAAAATAATAATTAAATAAAGAAATAATTTTTGAAATTCAAAATTCAAATCCAAGGACACTTGGCACATGAGTGTGGTGCCACTCACAGTGAGTGGTGTGTGTATTTACTAATTTTTCTCATTTATTTATTTAATTATAATTAAGACAATATATGTATCCAAAATTAATATAAATATTATTTTAATATAAATATTATTTTAATATAAATATCAGTTAATTCAAAATTAACCTTATCTTAATTTACCAGATTTGAAAAATTATCTTATACTAAGATAATTTTTAACTCTCAAGAATATTAATCCAAACACTGATTAATTAATTTCAACTAATATAAAGTTTTTCAAACAAAACTAATTAGTCAAAAAATTTATTAATTCATAATTAATTAATTACACGTAATTATCACTTAGCCCTGTAAAATTAATTCATTTACAATTTATTCATTTTCTCCATTAATCTTGCATGTGACATCTTTACCCGCGACAATGTAGGACTGAGGCGACTCGGGGACCATGGACCTATAATACTAAGCCCTAATAAATCAAACTATTAATTAAACTCTTTAATTAAATAATCTTACTTATTAATTTCATTATCACCATACTATAAATATGGAATTGCACTCTTAGTAATTATAGAATTATATTTACAAAGTAATCTCTTATAGTCCATTGGTATAATCAATATATGTAGTTCTGTCCTCTATTGATTGGTTTGTCAATTAGAGCTGGTCAGTGTTTAACGTCTTACCCTTCTAATTACCTCTAGTTCCTTAAGTACCATTAATTCACCAATGATTAATTAAATTATAAACATATTATAAATTTGAGCTAAATAACTATTCGGTCCCAGAATTAACCATTAAAGGACCCAATATTTGATCCGTTGGGAAAGCATGGATTCCATTATTGTAAAATCATGTTCCCAGCTATTCAAGATATTGAATCTCCAAAACAAAATTCACTAGCCTCATTATATTAAGAGACCTTAATGAATGAATCAAAAGATCCAATAAACATGAACAGAAGTTCATGACTACTCAGGATTTGGACTGATCTACAAATGATTATTTTTTAAGATATGAATTAAATCCTTATGGGAATTGTAATTTTATAAAGAAATTAATTCAAATCGGTCATGTAATATATAATCATAATTATATAAAGTACATTTACCAAGATGCATATCCACATTAGTAATTTGAATCTAGATTACCTGCATCCACCTATATGCTTAGTAAACCGTACTAGCAACCATTGATTAAAGATTTCATACTTTAATATGTTGCAAACTATTTTATTCATTATATATTATCTTTATTCTCTCATAAGCATACAAGATCATATTCTCATAAATGAATATAATTTTTTTTAATATTTACATATATAAATTATTCTAGCAATAATTTAAATAATCAAATATAATAAAATTGTACTTTTATTTAAACCAATAAAAATTTCTTTTCACATGCTTTTAGGGCACAAACCCTAACATTAAACACATCATTTTAAGCTTTGTGGCGATATTCTGCCACCTAGGTTATGACATGTTACCTCCCCAGTGCCTAGGGTGCCCAAAATCACCCTTAATTGCTTCAAAATGATTCCAAACTTTTAGGGTAAGCATAGATAACTCATTGCATCACTTTAGACCCAAAAAATCAATTTTTGAATGCCTACAACTCAAACTCAAATTTCATACTTCCATTATGTGAAATTGCTAAGAATTTTACACCACCTTATGTAAACTCATTTAGTCTTTCTGTTTAACCAATCCTAACATTAGATAGGTCATTGTATCACTTTACATACAAAAAGGTCAATTATAGATGCCTATGATAAATACTCATAATTTGTGTCATTAAGTATTTTACACAACCTTGTGTAAGACTATTTGACCATTATATTCAACCAATCTCAACATAAGTTTGCTAGGAACAGCTAAGATATCTAGATATTGAACAAGGGAACTATTATTTTGGTGATAATTAATTTTTATGAAGATTAAAATTGAAATACCTATATGTTGAGTGGAGTCTTTTGTTGATATTGATTAAATATAATGGTTAAGATGTTTACACGTTGAGGTGCAAAACACTTAACGTTTTTCACTTGAGGGAAAGAGAAAACATGAGAATGTATAGAAGGCATCTAAAAGTGACTTGTATGGGTCTAAAGTGATGCAATTAGGTATCCAAACATTCCCAAAAAATTCGGTAGCATTTGGAACAATTTTAGGACCATTGGAGGGGTCCAAAGTCAGAAGGGGTGGCGATGCGTTGCCCCTAAATGGTGTAGCATCGCCAAAATGCAAAGGGCTTCAAAAGACCCACCAGGCGATGCATCACTTGCTAGTAGGCGACGTATCGCATGGCATGCGATACATCGCCTATGCGGTCTTTTAAGGTCGTACAGTTATGTAAAATGCTCCAAATGATGTGTTTTAAATGCCCTAATCCTATTGGTTAGACTAATGACAATAGCTACACATAAATATGAGTCATTAGAGTTGTAAAGCCTTGATCACACTTTCCAAATCTCTCTCTAACCTCTCTCTCTAGCTCTCAAAGACCAAAGTTTACACCAAGATACTCTTCAAGCTTTGCTTGACTTGAATGAGTTTTAACTTAGTTTAAGCTTCAAGCAATAAGGGAAGGCTTGGAATATAGATTTTGGACAACAATATTCTTATTGTGTATGTAACACCCTGGGTAACCAAGACAGTTACACTGTGTATTTATAAAGGTGTGGGACTTGCTAATCAAGTCATTTAGTTAAAAACGTGTCACTGACGTCACTAATGAACTAGGGTTAAAAGGGTTTTGGTCATAAAATATACATATCATATAATTAAATGTTTAATACAAGGGATCCCAAAAGAAACAGTGTTTGAAAGTCAGTTTACAAAATTTTCAAAGTACAACGACCGCTAGCCACTCTAAGGTAATATAGATTTTAATGGTCCTCCTGTTCCCGTCTCCTCCTCAACCGTGGCGGCTGAGCAGCTGATCATGTACATTCTGCTCTCAGAGCTCTCCAATTCAGGGCCGATCAAGCTTGCCCTTGCCTTTACCTGCACCCGTGAGCCAAGGCCCAGCAAGAAAAATATAACGTTATAGCACAAACAATGATAACAATTGAATAACCCTTAACGCATGTTCATAAATTTAGCACACCATATTGATCACACAGTCCAAAGACATAACCAGAGAATCAACAAACCAACTCTCAGCTACTCAACATAGCAAATTCATCAATCAATAATAATAATAATCAAATCACATGATAATCAGGGTCAATGCCCTTAGGTCGCACCCTCTGTTTACCCCCACTGACTCCAGTCCGCTTAACCGAGCTCAGTGAATAATAAACTGTCCTCAACTACCAGTGGCTGAGCCGCGCCCTGTGCGCCAATATAAACTTCGGCACTCTTAGGCTGTTTGTTCATTATTCACATGCGATAATACCATCCTTCATAAAGCATACCAAATAGGGATCTCTTAGTCCCATTATAAATTCACAACCTGGTGAAATTTTCTTATCTATGTACCGAGCTTCTTGAGCACAGAAATCCCGAGCGCGGTCCTCTAACCTTAGCCTCGCCGAATACCTAGTTACAACACATACAATGCAATCTCATTACTAACCAATTCATAATCATCTCCTGGAACCAATCCAATGCTCTCGGGACCTCCCGTTTCCCCACACAAGGTAGCGAAAGCGTCCCCCGAGCCCCCTGAGCCAAAACCCTAAAAACTCAACTTCTCCCGTCTTGAAATTAGCCTAGCACCGCGACACAGCCCTATAGGGGTCGCGGTGCTCAGAGGGGTCCCCATCTCCTCATTCAACCTAGCGCCGTGACACGGAAGAACAAGGCCGCGACGCTCATACGCGAACCCAGAAAACTGGGTTTCTCCCAGCATTTTTCCCGAACCAAAACTCTTCCAAATCAACCCAAAGGTACACCCAAGTCCCAAATCAACCTAAAACCCCAAATAAACAGTATGTCAACTCAGAAATCGCAGCAACAAACCCAATCACACAATCAAACTCAGGAATCACCTAGTGGCTCAAAATCCACAAAAACTTAAACCGTGCTTTATAAAACTTAAACCACACCAGATTATAAACCTCAGAAACACATGAAATTCTCACCTCAAGTAGAGATTCGACCTTGAGCTTCTTTCAAGTCCAACTCCAAGCTAATTTCCCTTGATTTCCAAGCTGAATTCTTCACTCCAATAACCCACAAGCAAATAGCACAATTTCAGCTTACTAACCTAACATCACCAACATAATTTATTCTAGGAATAGAGTTAAAACTTACCTTTGTACCCTTGAATTCCTGGCCTAGAGTCTCCCTTAGTTCACCCTTGAGTCCCTTCCTTGACCCCAAAGAAGATAGCTCTTTTTCTTCTTCCTTCTAGTACCTTTGGTTCCCTCTAGATTTCAGCAAGTTGTTCAGTTTAATGCCTAAATGAAAAATAACGTTTTAGACTTCTCCTTAGCCAATGTTATCCCTTCCTAAGACCAAATTACCATTTTTCCCTTTCCCATAATAAAAAGTCTTATACAACATCAAGGGCAATTCTGTCATTTCACCTAAATCCCACTAAATCCTCAAGTATTCATATAAATCCACATTTAATCCCAACATGTATAAAACATTACTAAATTACCAACCACTACCCAATAATTCCCGAACACTTTATAATATTCCCAAGATACCCCTAAGCTCCTCCCGAGCCGGGTATTCGACTCTGTTGTGACTTACTAGCTAAACAGCTCCCTAGGACCGTCTTGGGTCGTGCATCACAATTATATCACCACTCTCACGTGGTATCAATCACAATATATACAAATATCACATTTATGCCCTCAACAGGATAAAATTACAAATATGCCCTAATATTCTACACAGAGCCTACATGTATACTAATTCTCATAATCATGCATCTCATTTATTAATATAATCACATAAGCATGCTCATCACATAATCATGCATTAAACTGTTTAATTCACACATAAACCATTCGTACCCTCCCGGCACACTAATCAAGGCCCTTAAGCCTTATTAGTGATTTTGGGTCGTTAGAGTGTATAAGCCTTAGAAGTTCCCCAAGTTTTAAGATCCAAGTTGCTCTAAATCAAAGGTTGTATCTATCTAACCCTAACTTTATTTTGTGTTACTCTATTGTGTTTTCATTGTTATTATTGATGATTAAATGTTTATAAGTTCATCTTATCATCATTTAATCATTTAGTTTCTTATATTCAAGATTGACATTCATATCATGAATATGTTTATTTGATTATCAACATTTACTTTCATACTTTGAATAAGGTTCTTGATTAGCATTTAGGGTTTCAAATATTGAACTATTCCCATTATTAATAGTTGATTTGAAAAGTGTAACGTCATATATTCCCAACATCTTTGTAAGAGTGTAAGTCTATAAATCAGATGATGTCATATTTTGGTGCCACTATTTGGTTTTCTTGTTCTAAATCATCTTCTATTATTGTTCTTGAGTTTGTGTCCAATTATATTCATATTTGCCAATCTTGTACTTTGGATCAAATTTTTTTAGAATGGCATCACTTATATAATAAGAGTGTAATAGTTGTAAAGTGTTTTCCCTAGAGTCAATATTTTTTCCAAACATTATTGATTGGACTCAATTTCCTTGGACCAAAGTATAATAAAATATTGATTAATATTGTATTATATGATTTGTAAACGATATTTAAATAAATAGAGCATTCAATCGAAAGAGTATTAATAATTGTGAAAGTAATAATTCTAACAAGTACCTGCTAGTTGATTAATGTTAGATTTTGGTATTTGACTATTTAGCATTGGCTTGTTTGCTTGGGAGGCTTCTATGCCATAATCGTCTTAATTTTTCAACTATTTGTGGTTTGAGTGATGTCCTCGATCGATGTACATATTGTAGGCATTTTTTTCCCTTTGAAGATAGAAATTTTTTATATGCATAAGTATAATTTATTTAAAATTTAAATTTATGAATACTCAAATAATGGATTGAAGTGAGATTTAATCAAATGGGCGAATGTACCTCGTGTAGAGAATATTATTATAAAAGATAATTAATCAAAAATATACAATTATATTTAAATAACTCTACAAATTAATCTAAACATCATAATGTTAATAAATCTGTAAACATAATATATTTGGTGTAGTTTTTCTCATGTTGTTCAGTGGTCACTAGTCAAATTGAAATCCTTATCGTAAATGTTGTCTTTGTCCTTGATAAAGCCCCATATAATTGACCATGTGAAAAAATTAGTTGAGGTAAATAAATTCCAACATAATTAAATATTTTCCCTTATGACTTATTTATAGTCATTGGAAACGTTAATCTTAAAGGAAATAGAGTTTGTTTAAATGGAAAACCACTATTTTCATTCACATTTGATAAGAGTAGTGTTGTCCATGTTTTCACCCAAGGACACATGGCAATGTAGGACATGTAGCAAGGGTGTGTACTCCTTCAGATGAGGCCACACCCCAAGGATCAATCTTTGGAGGGTTGATCCCTCAGTTAGGGAGTACTCCTCTCAAATAAAGGCAAGACACGAGCGTCTTTCCAAGGCCATGTCCCGAGAGCTGCTTGGTAGTCCATGGGTTTCTTACCATCAGTTATATTCCAAGCCGAGGACCTTGTCATTGGGATCTAAAAGACGAGCTAGGTGTCAGCCAATGCAGGTTTACAGCATCAGAGGAGCACCTGACAACCTTTTAGGTGATCCGTCTACAGTGTTGTCGATTATAAGACTCAACAATTCGCACTCCCACTATGCCATCTGACACTGAGATAGTACAACATGCCCTAAAAGTACCAAGGCCATGTTCCCCATAAAGTAGATACCTTGCTGCAGTTGGCCTCGTGGATCTCGCTTGGGCCGTGGTCTCTATTCAATGCAGCCCAATGCATCGAATTGGTATTAATCCCGCCAATAGTGGGAAGAATGTATATTAATTACGAATGATTAATATTAATGACTCCAGCCTCTATAAATAGGGTTGGAAGTATGAATGTAAAGAGTTGGGTTTTTTAGATAGAAACCACATTGTACTCAGAGAAATCTAAATGCTGCATGAGAATACACCATTGGAACTTTCCATAATAAGCTTCAAATCCTCTTAATACCAGAGACTCATGGACTAGGGTTCTTTCATAATCGGAACCACATAAAAATCCTTGTGTTTGTATTACTTATTTCATTAAATCTCTTGTTTTGGGGTTGATAGCAAAAAAAGGCAGTCAACATTTTGGTGCTTTCATTGAGAGTTTGAAGAAAGCATTTGGAACGCTTACAACTATGGTGACTACTCAAAGAAATGTTAAAGAAGACATGCTCCCTCCTACTAGAGTCAAAGGAGGGGAACCTAATAGACACCTGCCCCAGGACGTGCTTAAGATGGTAGAGGACTACAACGAAGATGCCGAGTACGACGGCGAAGATGATGATGTCGACCAGGGGTATTATGAGGAAGAATAACCTCAACCCATGGAGGCGGATGAGACACCAGAGGTGATGATGCTCCATGTGCAGGTGGCCACCTAACAGCAAAAGATTGATGCACAAGAGGGTAACATCGCTGCCCTATAAGAGATGGTGCTTGCCATGAAGGCCACTCTTGCAGCCCACGGAATGTGAGTGCACCCCAATGGCAATGCACCAGCTGGGCACCCAACTGGCGTGCCACCTGCACACCCCATTGGAGTGCCACCTGTTTAGACAGCTGGAGTGCCTCCCAAGCACCCAGCTATAGAGATGCAAGATTCGTCAGCTGGGGTGTCTATCGGGCACCCAGCAGGAGTTGGAACCCTGATGCCACCACAAGATCGTGGTAAAGGAAAGGTTCACAATAACCCTGCTCTAAAGAAGAAGATGGCTCGTCAAGATTCAGAGGGCCACTAGGTTCCTTAGCAGGCTGGTAAAGGTAATGGCCCAGGTGCCTGAGGACACCGCCAGGCAGTAAGTGCCCGTGGAGCTCGGGGCATTATGTCCTGATGTGCCCATCTAGATCGTGCGAGGCCTGGAGCTGGTGTCCCCTCAAGACCTAACCAGCCCCGTAGGAACAATGATCCAGAGGTCCACCCAAGGAATGCCTCGCAGAACCAAGAACATGGTATCAATATCTTTGTAAATGAAAATGCCGAGTCTAACGGAGAAACTGAAGTGACTCGTTCCGAGGATAACGGTGTGTTTCGAGGACAAGCTGACCTGCAAGAAAACCTCAATGCCCCAAAATGCAAGGGAGAGGTCTATCAGACCTCTGGGATAATCTCAACTCTCTGAGAAGAAATAACCCAGCTCGGAGCATCAACTAAGACTGTGACCCACTCACTGCAGAGTTAGAGTCTAAGCGGATAATGCTCAGAATGGCCAGGCGACAAGGCCCCAAGTCTGACTTGGAAGACGAAGAAGTGGAGCCATGTGCTCATCACATTGTTGAGGCCCCTCTACCACAAGGCTTCAAAAATGCCAACCGTACCTCCCTATGACAGTGGCTGGGATCCCATGGATCACCTGTCTAAGTTCAATAGATTAATGTCGGTGCATCATGTCTCTGACAATGCTAAGTGTCATGTGTTCCCAATCACCCTAATGGGACCAGTAGAAGAATGGTTCCAAAAGCTCCGACTAGGATCCATTCAATCATGGCATCAGTTATCATCCACCTTCCGAGGATAGTTCATAGGAGTTCGAAAAGGTAAGCTTTAAGGTCAATGCCTTGGCCAATAGAAAGCAAGGGCCCTTCAAGACTCTCAAGGCGTACATCAAACGCTTCAAGGAGGAAGCAGCGGGAACCAAAAGGGTTGATGATGGCCAGCAATTGATGGCATTACAAGATGGCATCCATGTGGTGTCCCCGCTTTGGACAACCTCCAACGGAGGGGATGCCGACGACTCGACCACTTCATTTTTCAAGCACAGGAATATATTAGCTGGAAGGATGCCTAGATTTGGGCATTCGGAGCACCCGCCATTTTTCCTACTTCAGCCACCGCTGGCCCCATGGCTTCAAGAATCCAATATTCCCCTTTTGCTCTCGTCCAACTAGGCTCGCGGGGAGTCCAACCCAGCCAAAGTGTTTCGCCCTCCAATTATAGCACCATGCCCGCTCTTGGATTCAGTATTGCTCTAGTAGGGTATGGGACAGCGCCCACTGGATACAGTGATTTTTAGCCTGCATTCAGTGCAGAGTTTCTGCTCATTCCCAGCCTGTCGAATCCAGTCAAGCTCCCGGCAGTAGTGGGCGCGGGGGAAAGGGCAAGGGAAAAAGCCCAAGGGGAATGGAACCGCACAGGCTGAGCAAGGAACTACATCTGGCGAGAAGTATGTCTCGTAGTATTATGAGTACACCGACTTGGTTGACTCCTAAGAGAATATCTTCTTGGCCACAACGCAACACATTCACTGCAGGAAGCCGCATACCATCCAGAGAGATAGGGAAAGATGAGACCTTGGAAAATTTTGTCGTTTCCACAATGAAATAGGGCACCACAACAATGAGTGCCGCCAGCTCAAGAATGAGATTAAGAATCTCATCAATTTGGGACACCTCCACCAATATGCTAAAGGTGGAGCGCATCAGGCCCAACCACCCGTGGTAGGACCGCTGGTACTGCTTGTTGCTCCACAGGTCCCAACAGTAGCTCATGTAGTTCCCCAACATCCAGTGGCCAAAGGACCTCCTTTGGTGAATGGAAGAGTAGGAACCATCTTAAGAAGGCCCTATTTGGGTGGCACCTCCCGAAGCTTACATAACAGGTATGCGCGAGCTTTGAATCATGATGATGAGGTGATGGCTTTGGCTCAGTTGCCTGCCCAAATGCCACGACTGACTGACCAAGTCATCACATTCTCCAAAGATGATGCTCGGAGAGTGCATTTCCTACACCATGATGCATTGGTGATTGAGAGCCAAATCCCCAACAAAATTGTGGTGTGGATTCTAGTAGACAACAGGAGTTTGGTGAACATCCTGTTTGAGTCAGCCTTCGAGAAGGTAGGGTTGACCACGACAGACTTGTCCCCATGCGCCTCGACTCTCTACAAATTCTCAGGATAGGCCCTCATCCCAAGGGTACAAATAAAGCTCCCTGTAATGCTTGGAGAGGTGCCTTGCTAGACCTTCAAATACTACACCTTCGTGGTAGTAAACTATTCCTCGGCATACAATGCCATCTTAGGACGACCTACACTGGTGGAGTTTGGGGTCGTCACTTTCATCCTCCATCTGTGCATGAAGTTCCCCATGGATGTAGGAATTTTCATGGACTGTGTAGACCAAGAAGAGGCAAGACAATGTTACAATGTCTCCCTCAAGACTCCTGTGATGGTGGTGGAGGAAGAAGGCCCCGAGAAGCCCGAGGCTTCTGAGGTACAAGTTGTCCAAGAGACTAGGTCCGACGAGCTAGAGCTAAGGGTCCAGGAAGAGAGGTTCATCAAATTGGTAGAGGAGGTGGAGGAGGTAGTTTGTAATGCCTGTAATCCCTATTGAGGTTTAATGGCGGGATTAGCAGGCCGGGAGGGCCATACTTGTTTAATTATGCCATTAATTGATAATATGCATGTATATGTGAATTATATTATAATATGATGTTAAATGCATGCATGTGGGTCCACATTCTAATTACAGGGGTGTGATGGTAATTTGGCCCGTTGGGGGCATAATTGTATATTTGTATGCATGTCGGTGATATATTGTTGAGACCACATTATAATGTGGGTTTGTTCGAGCTATTCGGCATGAGACAATCATGGAATATTAATTAGCGGTCTAGTCATAACAGGTTTAAGTTTGGGGCTCGGGGTGAGTCTCAGGGTGATTTTAATGATTAGAACGTTGCCGGGAATTAAAGGGTAACGGGATATGAATTATTGGTGTTTGAGATTATTGAGAATAGCGGGAATTGGAGAGCGTTAATTATGATTAACGAGATAGTTGGGAAATACCAATTTTGCCCTTGGGAGCCTTTAGAAACCTTTATTAAACCTAGGGTTATTTTGGTATTTTCACCCCTAGGATAGATATAAGCCATTTTAGGCTGGGAAAAAGAGGAAAAATAGAGTACACTTGAAGCTTCTCCCGTACCTTCTTTTTCCTTCAGTTTCCTTTGAGCTTTTTGAGCTATTCTTGAGGATTCAAGCTTGGGAAGTAAGCCTTGGGAGTTTGGGAGAGTGTTCCTCCATTGAAGAGCATCATAAGCTGAGCTTTGGGTAAGTTTCTAGCCATTGAATTCTCTGGTTTGCCTTGTTTTGGTTCAAGTTTTCAGTTGTGATTTCTAGGTTGAATACTTGGTTTTGTTGGGAGTTTTGGCTAGGGTTCTTATTGTTGTGATGTTTGGGGTATGTTAGGATGGTTTTTGGGTTCATTTGGCACCAAAAATAGGATTTGGAAGCATTGGAATCAAGTTAGAATCGAAGGAGTTGAAGAAGGAGGTTTCAGGGGGTATCTGGTCTGGAGGTAGAGCTACAGCGCCCACCCTAGGGCGCTATAGCACTACACAGGATGCATTTGGGCATTTTGGGGGTTCTGAGAATAGCGCTGGGGTGCTAGGGTGCAGCGCTGTAGCGCTACTCTGTTCCTTCAAAATCCCGTTTTGAGTGTTTTTAATTTTGGCTCGGGGTTTCAATCCTTAAGGCCTGAGATCGAATCTACTCACCGTGTGGGCATGTTTCGAGGTCCCGAGAGTGGTGCTTAGGTTAAGACCCTTTCAATGTTGATTTTCATTAATGGAGGTTATAATTGGTTGTGATTAGGTAACTGCTAAGGAACCAAAAGGTTCATCGTTCTCAGGAGTCGTTCTTATTATATTTCTCGCTCGAACCTGAGGTAAGAAAACTGCACCCTGTGAATATGACATGCATGAGTGTTGCTGAGGCATGTTGGTTGATAAATGTGGACATTGATTGCATATTAAATGCTAGCGAATATTGTTTACTTGTTTATGGCACTGACTAGTCAGGGACACTGACCTAAGAGTCAGAACGGCATGAGCGTCCTGAACGCAGGGCTGAATGAAGATTAGATCTAATTGATATCAGCGTTGAATGGCTCTAAGGCATTAATACTGGACCGACCCTAAGGTTGATGAAACTTATAAGTGCTTGGGTAGTCTAAGACTAGTTACTCAGAGCCAGGGCCTAAGGTCTAGGTGACTTCTTGTCACATGGCTAGAGAACAAAGTTCCATAGTTATGACTCTAGAGTCATGTGGAAGGTTATGTTGGTGATTAGTCATCATGCACCTATCATGTTTAAGCTGGTGAAAGGTTCACTTATCTGTTAAGCCCCGGTGACCCTATCGTCACATGGCTAAAAGGAGCTATCCCCATCTGGGTGACTTTAGCGACTGTCAATTAACTGTTTGGACTGATAGTCCTGAATGATTATTATGATCATTGTTGATATTATATCATGCTATATTGTGTTTTCTTGTTGGGCCTTGGCTCATGGGTGCTATGTGGTGCAGGTAAAGGGAAAGAAATGCTCACCCAGCCTTGAGTGGAGAGCTTAGGTGGTGATGTGTACAAATGTGGTCGCTTGACCACCACGGCCAAGGAGTTCTCAAAGGAACTAGGGGGTTTACCCTATTTTTGCCGCTTAGGTCGGCGGGTTTGTAAATTTGAAACAGTAATGACCATTTTGAGTTGTAAATAACTTGTAAATGTTTTTGTGGGCCCATGAACAGTTTTATGTATTAAATAAAATATATCCTTTCCTTTTTATTGGTTTTCCACCTTAACCCGTTAATAACACTTAGAAGCACGTTTTTAACCAAAGGACTCGGGTAGCGGGTCAAATTTCCAGTTCACCGTAACTGTTCTAGGGTAACCAGGGCGTTACATAGTTCTTGATGCCTCCACCCTCGATAGAAAAATAAAAGTTGGGGGAAGCTTGAAAACGAAAGTCTGAGAGGCATTGGTGGGCTTCCTCTGAGAAAACCAAGACGTGTTCGCATGGTCACATTCCGACATGAGTGGTATTGATCCGAACATCATATGTCATGCCTTGAATATCGATCCTAGCTTTGCTCCCGTCTAGCTAAAGCAACAAACGTTTGATCAAACTCGGAAATAGACCCTCAAGTCCGAGGTGGACAAGCTCCTCTCCAACGGATTTATCTGAGAAGCCCAGTACCCTAGGTGGCTATCCAATCCTATTCTCGTGCCAAAGCCAAACGACACCTGGAGAACATGCATTGATTTATCGGACCTTAACGGCTTTTCCAGAGGACTGCTTCCCACTCCCCAAGATAGACTAGATGGTCGACGCCACATCTGGCTACGAGTTGTTGTCGTTCATGGATGCATACTTGGGATATAACCAGATATCCATGCATGTTGCAGAACAGAAGCATACCATCTTTCGGACCGATAAGGGTGTCTACTGTTTGTTAGAGAATATATTTTATTTCAATGGAAATGGTAAGAAATATTACAACTCTATGCAAAAAATATAATGGACAAGATGTTTGATTAAAAATAGTGTTACAACTCTATAACTGAAAATACAAACAAACAAAGAAAAGGAAGAAGAAGAAGGAGAAGAAGAGAATGGTTGAAACATACAACTCTAAACAAAAGATTACAAGTAAAGGAAATGTGTTTGAAACAAAAGAAAAGAAGATTACAACTCTAAACAAAAGTTACAAGTAAATAGAAAATGAAAATAAGAAGAAAAGCAATAGAGAAAAAATGTAAGAACAAAATAACAGTAAACCCTCACTTACACAACCTAAGTGAAGAGTGTTGGGGATCACCAACTTGAACAAGGTTTAAAAGCTTTGTCCAAAAGCTTATTTCCCCCTAACTCAAGCACTAAGGGATCTCTCACATATTTTTTGGAAATGCTTTCTGGAATAATCAAGCCTCTCAAGGTGTATTTTTCAGCCAAGTGCTTTGTGGATGGAAAATGGTGTGTCTTACAAGTGAGCATTAGGCTCCTATTTATAGAGTTTGAGATACCCTTTTGAATTTCAAATTCCACCATCCCCCATGGCTATTACCAATGTTTAATTGGATGTTTATGGAATTAAAATGGAGATTTGGAAATTATTTGGGATGTTAGAACTGTTTAATTTGGAAAAAAAACTGAAAAACCAAATAGGTTGTCAGCCTCACTGGCCGCGGCCAGGACTTTTTAGTGGCCGCGGCCACTAGCTTCTGTCCCCCAGGCCGCGGCCACAGGCCATTTTCAGCACAAAAAAGTCATTTTTCCAAAACGTTCCAAAACGTCCCAAATCCTTTCCCACATGATTTTGTAACCTCCAAACACCTATTGGGAGTTAAAACATGTCTCCAACAGCCATATTTCATCATGACTTTGTGAAATCCAATCTCAAATGTGTAACATATAATATACACATTATTGGGTAATATTTGGGAGTTACAAATTTGTAACTGATTTTTTAACTCCAAAATATGTCACATTTGGGCACACACATGTGTCTAATTTTTGTGACTCTCAATAATATGTTACAAAGTGTGACAAATCACATTTTGTCACATTATTTAATCTAACAATATATTATATGAAATAATATAACATTCCCCCATTAGATTAAATAATCACTTTTTGTAACACTTATTTAATCAATCAAACATTATATTAAATTATAATATTCCCCCACTTGATTAAATAATCACTCTCTATAGAAACCTTTGCATTTGTGCATAAAGTAAAATGTCTTTCGACTTTAATTTTACCTTAGTGCAATTATCACAAAGTTTGTTGAAATTTTGGTTGCCGAAGCATTGAACCACTATCCCTTGATAACAAACCGGTGATAACACACACACCTTTGCTATGTTCACTTGAGACCTTAATGTCTCGCTTTTTCACCGTTAATGGCCATGTGCACATTCTATTCATAGACTTTTCTTGAGAATGACTCCCAATTCTCATGAGGGGCGGCACCACCCCTAGGTCTATATAGGTAGAACTCTTACATTATTTTGTTATCCTAAAATACTTGTCTTCTCAAGACTAAGTTCTATTAAAAAAACCTTTTAGTTTTAACCCTCATTTTGGTAACACACTAGTACTCATATCTCAGATGGGACAAAATTTGAGTACTACTACTATTCACTTGATTGACTTGTTATTACCTATTGAACCTAATACTAGTTTGGTGACTAGTATTAAGATAGGTTACCATAAACCATGAATCTCTTTAGGGAGTCTAAGTCCCATCCCTTGAGATGTAGAAATGATTCCATTTGAATCATTTCTTTTCTCATGTATGCATACTTAGACACTCTCATTATTTTATTCAAACTTTGTTGCTAGCCATAGTTTGATTAAAATAGTTACCCTTTTAAAATAGTCAACACCCCCACTATTTTATAGTTTTATATCCAAGATAAACATTTTCCTTGAATATTAACTCTAGAAACCTCTTTGTTTCTAAAATTCTCCTTTATGTTTTAAATTGATGCCTTCTTGAATCAAAATATTATAAACAATGACTTTAGACACCAAACATGTCTAGATTTGTTCATTCTATACATATATAGCCAATGTGATTTAGAATGTGGAATTCCAAATAACCTATTTGATAGAATGACCAAATTAATTAATTAATTAACAACAAAATAAATTGATTAACTTTGGAGCATCAGCCCCACATTTCTCACATAGTGACAATAAAATATCACTTTAAAATAGAAATATCTTCATTTCTAATAAGTCATTTATCCTCCAAGATATATCTAAACCTATGATTCTCAAAGTTCATAATGAGTCATCTATGCCACATGATAAACTCTCAAGATAAAACCTCAATGTTTATCTTGATTTCTTTACTTGCTAAAGCAAGACACACTTCTTTCAAAGCAACTTTTACTTAGTTTCTTTCTTTTATGTATTTCACAAAATAAAAATGTTAACACAAGTGTAATGTGAGAATTTCTCAAACAAATAATCACATTATGAAATAATAGGTCTACACACTTACCTATTATTTTAACAAGTTCATTTTGCAACTTTGTTAATGTCTCACACAAATGTCTCGTAGCAAAATAATGAATTATCATAGAATAATACTTTAATTTTATTGATAACTTTCAAGAGTACAAGCTTTATTAAAAAATAACAATTTTCCCAACAAGGCACATGAACATGGTAATCGTGCTAGGATCTCTTCTTCCTTTTCTATAGCATTTACCTCATTCTCATGTGGGTCCTTTCGGTACCTACATACTCTAGCATAGTGCTTGGGTTTTCCACAAACAAAACAATGACCTCTCAGGTCTTTGAATTGTCCATGATCTTTCTTTGGACCAAAAGGGTTCCCACTACCCTTTTTGTTGTTGTTGTTGCCCTTGGAATTCTTGTGTGAAGCTGCATTGGCCTTGGAAGTCTCATCTTTAGACTCATTCACACCCTTGTCTCTTATTCTTGATTCCTCTTCAATTCTAATGTGTTTTTGGATCTCTTCCAATCTGTAATCCTCATTCTTATGGAGGATTCTTTTCCTATAGCTCCTCCAAGTTGGTAGTAATTTTTCCACTATTGCACCAACTTGTACCTTCTTCCTCGGCCTTGTACTTACTCTCCAAGGCATCCCAAATCTCCTTCGTGGATTTGGTATTGGTATAGAGGTCATATAGCCTATCGGGTAGGGCATTAAGGATATGACCCCTACAAAGAAGGTTGTCCTCTTCTCTTTTCCTTCTTTTCTTCACTTCCTCGGGAGTATCTTTGTCAGATGGCTCGGCTAGAGGTGCCAAGGATGACTCAAGGATGTAGGCAATCTTGAGTGTTGTCAAAAGGAATTTCACCTTGTCTTGCCACCTAGTGAAATTGGATCCATCAAGCCTATCAAACCTCACTAGGTCTTGGTTCATGATCTTGATGGTCTTCCCTTCCATTGAAACAAAAAGGGATGAGCTTTTGATTGTTATAGAATATATTTTATTTCAATGGAAATGGTAAGAAATATTACAACTCTATGCAAAAAATACAATGGACAAGATGTTTGATTAAAAAGAGTGTTACAACTCTATAACTGAAAATACAAACAAACAAAGAAAAGGAAGAAGAAGAAGGAGTAGAAGAGAATGGTTGAAACATACAACTCTAAACAAAAGATTACAAGTAAAGGAAAGGTGTTTGAAACAAAAGAAAAGAAGATTACAACTCTAAACAAAAGTTACAAGTAAATAGAAAATGAAAATAAGAAGAAAAGCAATAGAGAAAAAATGTAAGAACAAAACAATAGTAAACTCTCACTTACACAACCTAAGTGAAGAGGGTTGGGGATCACCAACTTGAACAAAGTTTAAAAGCTTTGTCCAAAAGCTTATTTCCCCCTAACTCAAGCACTAAGGGATCTCTCACATATTTTTTGAAAATGCTTTCTGGAATAATCAAGCCTCAAGGTGTATTTTTCAGCCAAGTGCTTTGTGGATGGAAAATGGTGTGTCTTACAAGTGAGCATTAGGCTCCTATTTATAGAGTTTGAGATACCAATTTGAATTTCAAATTCAACCAACCCCCATGGCTGTTACCAATGTTTAATTGGATGTTTATGGAATTAAAATGGAGATTTGGGAGTTATTTGGGATGTTAGAACCGTTTAATTTGGAAAAAACTAAAAAACCAAATAGGCTATCAGCCTCACTGGCCGCGGCAAGGACTTTTCAGTGGTCGTGGCCACCAGCTTCTGTCCCCCAGGTCGCGGCCACTGAAAGTCAGTGGCCGCGGTCACAAGCCATTTTCAACACAAAAAAGTCATTTTTCCAAAACGTTCCAAAACGTCCCAAATCCTTTCCCACATGATTTTGTAACCTGCAAACACCTATTGGAAGTTAAAACATGTCTCCAACAACCATATTTCATCATCGCTTTGTGAAATCCACTCTCAAATGTGTAACATATAATATACACATTATTGGGTAATATTTGGGAGTTACAAATTTGTAACTGATTTTGTAACTCCAAAATATGTCACATTTGGGCACACAAATGTGTCTAATTTTTGTGACTCTCAATAATATTTTACAAGGTGTGACAAATCACATTTTGTCACATTATTTAATCTAACATTATATTATATTAAATAATATAACACTGTTACCTCATGATGCATTTCGAACTAAAAAATGTTGGTGCCACCTACCAGAGGCTGGTTATGAAGATTTTCAAAAAATAGTTGGGAAGGAACATGGAGGTTTACGTGGACGATATGCTAGTCAATTCTTGGAACGTTGCTGACCATGTGGGCGACTTGGCTGAGCTTTTCACAGTGCTCTACCGGTTCGAGATGAAATTAAACCCCCAAAAGTGCACATTCGGGGTTACCTCTGTGTTTACCCTAAAAACAGCTACTAATGACGTGGCAAGGATTTCTCCTATGTGGTTGACACATGGCAGAAGTACTGCTCGACTATCGACCAGAGGCACATCTCTTCGCCAGCGGTTAACTTTTAGATAAGACCAGGCTGGTCGTATAACCTGATTTATTTCCTTCTTAAACTGTAATCTTATAATTAATACATTGAATATTTCCTCATTATGACATTGATACGCGGTTATTAAGGAAATATATGGCCCGTTGGCCTATGTAACCCTCCTTGAGCCTATAAATATGCATGAAATAGCTCAAGGAAGGGACTTTTGATTAAAAAATCTTTTTGCTAAGATAGAGAAAAAGAGAGAGCTATAGTGCAATTATCCATCGTTTTATTGTATTTCTTTCAAAGCTTGTGAAACTCAAGAACCCTAGTTCTTTGATCACTACTTTGAGATTCAATCTTAATAATAGCACTAAGTGGACGTAGGTCATTACCATCTTCCGGGGCTGAACCACTATAAATCCTTGGTGTTTTCTTCTCTTCCATTAGATTATTTTTCTTACTTGCCATTTTATCTTTTGTCATATATTTGACTCCGTGTCGTTGGCCAAATCGTGGGTCAACATTCTGGTGCTTTCTTTGAGAGTTTGACAAAAAACTGTGGAAAAATCTATGGCGAAAACATCCGAGAAGATTGGACAGGCTACTGGCGCTGCACCATCCCAACCTCCTCCCCCAAATGTGGCTAAGAATGAACCACATTTGGAGTTTGATGAGGAGGAATTAGATTCTGAAACACTGAGGGCAACGCTAGGAGTGTTGCAAGATGAGTTGCCTAATCTGAGGGCCAATTAGGAGAGTGCTGCGGAGATAATGGCACTGCAGCAAAGAGAAATAGAATGTCAGCGCCAAGAGCTGAGTGAGCGGCAGGCGAAAATGGATCGTCGGTAGAGGGATGCCATGGCCGCCCTTGAAGCAGCCAGATCAGCCACCAAATGCACCACCTCAAAAAGGTCCCAATCCAAGCCCTCCGCTCCACCCAGCAAGTCCATAAAGGCCAGACTAGCCGCCTATAGATCAAGATGATGTCCCACCTAGGGATCCTGAGCAGCAGCCTCCATCCCAGGCTGGTCGAGGCAATCCCCAGTGCCCGAGGCAGAATAGGGCAGGGCAGCCGCCCCGTAGCCCTAGACGCCCAGGGGATGAAGAGCTGAATCCACCAAGCAGGGGGCAGCATCCTTCTGCCAACAGGAGGAACATCGAGTCAGTCTCTGCGGTCAGGGCCCCCCCCATGGCATAACAATGCACGGGGACCCTACGACCAGCACAGGCTTCCCCCTAACGCTCAGGAAATGCCAGCCCGAGGAGGAAATAGCGTGAACAGCCGATCATGCCGTAGTCAGCCACAATTCAGAGATGAACATGGCTATAATGAAGCTGATTCTGGCAGAGGAAATGCTGGCCGGAGAAATGAAGAAGGAGGTGGAGGTGGAGACAGAAGCCCCCCACCTAGAGAAAATAGGCCAGCTAGCCACAACGCTGGGGGGCAACCCAGGCAACAGAATGTCTTTAGTCGGCTAGGAGCTAGTGAGCAGAGACGTAGAGACGATGATCTAAGGGACGTACTTAATGACCGCTGTGAGAGGCACGACGAGTACGCTCCCCCGCCACCGGTGGCCCCAACAGTCCCAGAAGCTGTTCAGGCTCAGATTGACGCCCTGAACCAGGTGGTACAGCATCTGGTCGGGGGATGAACGTCCCATATTGAGTACGATAGGAGGATGGGCACCCCCTTTGTATAGAGGATTGTTGTGGCTGAAACCCCAGTAAGTTCAAGATGCTTACATTACCGAGCTTCGACGGGTACGGAGACCTAGTATCTCACGTTAATAAGTTTGAGATACAAATGGATATACAGAAAGTGTTGAAAGACGCCCGCTGCCGTATCTTCCCTACGACACTGTCTAACACCGCCCAGGAGTGGTTTTTTAAATTCCCTCCTGCTAGTATAGTATCTTGAGAGATGTTCGTAAAGGAATTTTATGGATAGTTCTACGCAGGTCACGTACACCGCACAGAGGCCAACCAGCTTGAAAGAATATCCCCAATGCTTCATGCGAGCAGCGGCTGGAGCCAAGACAGTGGAAGATGAGGGTAAGATGATGGCTCTAACGGCTGGGTTAGGCGCCACTCACCCCTCTGGAGTAGCCTCAGAAAAAGTGGGGTAAGAAGTACCCAATAATTTTTGGATCGGGCTAATCGATACATCAATCTCGAAGACGTGATTTCCAACGAAGGGAAATCGCCCATAAAAGACAAGGGGCCCAAGGAAGAACCCACCAAAGCTGCCAATGGGTCGAAAAAGCCCAATGGAAACAGCAAGGGCAACGGGAATGGCAATGGTAGGAATGGTGGAAAACGGGCGAACAATGAACCCTCAACTTCTGAGAGTAAACGCCCCAAATTCAATCGATACGAGCCGAGATTCACCAACTACACAGCCCTTGTCGAAAGCCAAGCTGAAGTCTACCAGGAAACCAGCTTAAGCCTGCCTTACAAATGACCTGCAGCTATAAGGAAAGATATCTCCAAGAGAGATACGACAAAGTTCTGTCGTTTTCACAATGACTACGGGCACGACACCAATGAATGTAACCAGTTGAAGGACGAGATTGAGTTCATGATCAGACAGGGACATTTAAGAAGATATGTGTGAGCCGTAGGAGGGTCTCAGCAAGAGGCTCCAGGTGGCAACGAGCAGGCGCCTGCACGCCAACGCTCGCCACCTCTATAGCCTGCCCCTGTGGCAGGCACTTTACTCACCATCTGTGGAGGCCCACATCTTGCAGGAGACAGTGGGAAGGCAAGGGAATGATACGCTTAAACCCTACGCCACAACCAGGACATCGAGATGATGAGTGTGGAAGATCGAGCGCCAAAAAAGGCTCGAATAGAGGAGGAATTGATAACCTTCTCTGAAGAGGATGCCCAGCATGTGCGATTCCCACACTCTAATCCGCTGGTCATAGACGTACAAATTTCCAACATGATGGTGAAAAAGGTGTTGGTCGACACAGGATGTTCAGTCAACATCCTGTACAAGTCTTCGCTGGAAAGAATGAAGCTATCTGTCAAAGACCTGGAGCCATGCAACCAAACCATTTATGGTTTTTCCGATGAAGGGCTCGCCCCAACATGGTTGATTAGGCTTCCAGTTACAGCAGGTACTACACTTGCTAATAGGACATTACTCACTACTTTCATAGTAGTTGATTGTCCTTCAGCATACAATGCTGTAATTGGGAGACTAAATCTGATCGACCTATGGGCCGTCACTTCGATATGGCACCTCACCATGAAATTCCCAATAGACGCAGGGGTAGGATGCATCTTGGGGAATCAGCAGGAAGCAAGGGAGTGCTACAACGCCTCAATCACCAAGGCAAAGAAGGGTGTATCGAGAGATGTTCCCGGAAAAGAGTTGCAAGTGGCAATTGATGCTCAGGCCCACTCATGTGATAATTTCACCAAATAGGGCATTGCCCAAAGTGAGGATAGAGATTTGGATCCTTGCTTTGGGGGTTTTGAGGAAGAAATTGGACCCATCGAGGACCTTGAAGAGGTCCAACTCGATGAAGAAAATCCGACCCAGGTTGTGAAAGTCGGTAAAAACTTAAAGACAACAACAAAACAAGCACTGGTGGAGTTTTTGAGGAGGAACCAGGAAGTATTTGCCTGGTCGCACAAAGACATGGTCGAGATAGACCCTACAGTCATCAGCCATGTCCTGAACATCGACAAGAGTTTTCCATCAGTGCAACAAAAAAGAAGGCTGCTCGATAAAGATAGATCAAAAGCCTTAAAAGAAGGAGTCGAAGGAGAATGGGTTCATCAGGGTGGCATTTGATCCATCGTGGGTCTCTAATCCCATGCTAGTTCTCAAGCCGAATGGAAAGTGGCGCACGTGCGTGGATTTCACATATCTTAATAAAGCCTTCCCCAAAGACTGTTTCCCACTCCCAAGAATCGACCAGCCGGTCGATGCCACTGTAGGACATGAGATTCTCTCATTCATGGATGCATACTCCGGGTACAATCAGATTACTATGCATCCCCCTGATGAGGATCACACTAGCTTTCGGACTGATACATGGCTTTACTATTACAAAGTAATGCCTTTCGAATTGAAACACGCTGGTGCAACTTACCAGCGACTAGTCAACCACATGTTTAAAGAGCTGATCGGCACGAACATGGAGGTCTACATCGATGAGATGTTGTTCAATTCAAAGAAGGCAGAAGGGCATATAAAGGATTTCCAGGAATGCTTCAACATCTTGAACAAATATCAGATGAAGTTGAATCCCCTTAAATGCTCCTTCGGAGTAGGATCAGGGAAGTTCCTGGGATTTATAGTTAACTCGAGAGGAATTGAAGCCAATCCTGAGAAAATTAAAGCCCTGATCGATATGAAATCGCCAGCAAAGATTAAGGATGTTCAAATTTTAACCGGATGAATTGCCGCTCTCAGTAGATTCATTTCGAAGTCGACAGATAAGTGCGTTCCATTTTTTAATCTACTTAGAGGCAATAAAAAGTTTGAATGGACGGAGGAGTGAGAATAGGCTTTTCAAGCATTAAAAACTCACATGGCACAACCACCCATCCTGTCAAATTCGGTCGATAAGGAAACTTTGTTCATCTACCTAGCGATCACCAAGTATGCTGCTAGTGCCGTTTTAGTAAGGGAGGAAGAAGGCGTGCAGAAGGTTGTTTACTATGTAAGAAAAAGGCTAATTGGAGCAGAACAGCAGTACCCACCCATCAAGAAGCTAGCCTATTTCCTAATTTTGGCCTCAAGGAAGCTGCGGCCTTACTTTCAAGCTCACCTAATCACGGTTTTGACCGACCAGCCTCTACGACAAGTCCTGCAAAAACCAGAGGCTGCGGGTAGATTGTTAAAATGGGCAGTCGAACTTGGACAGTTCGATATATCTTACTTTTCGCGAGCAGCGATAAAAGGGCAAGCCCTGGCTGACTTCATTGCAGAGTTCACTGAACTTACAGATAGCAAGCAGATTGAAGAGCTTAATGAGCCAGAGTGTCAAAATCAAGCTCCCTCATGGAAATTATTTACAGATGGTTCTTCTAACGAGTGCCATGCTAGAGCAAGAGTGATATTGATAACGCCGGAAGGGCATCGATTTCACTGCACAATCAGGTTTGACTTCACTACTTCTAACAACGAGGTCGAGTATGAAGCATTACTCGTTGGGTTGCATTTAGCCAGGGACATGAATATAAAGGTGCTCGACATCTACAGTGATTCTCAGCTGGTGGTGACTCAAGTCATGGGAGAATACCAGGCGCGAGGTTTAAAGATGGTTGCCTATTTAAACAAAACAAGAGATTTATTGGCTCAGTTTGACAAATACACCCTCCAACAAGTACCTCGCGACCAAAATTCCAATGTTGATGCTTTGGCCAAATTAGCAAGTGCAAAGGATGCTGATACTCTGAACATAGTGCCGGTTGAGCAGCTGTCTATGCCAAGCATCCAAGCAGAGGAGACCACTAAGGTGATCCAGATGGCGAATACATGGATGGCACCATATATAGAGTATCTGACGCAAGGCGTGTTACCAACGGACAGAAACAAAGCCAAGACCCTTCAGCGGCGAGCTGCTAGGTATATCCTGGCCGATGGAATCTTGTACCAAAGGGGATACTCAATGCCACTCCTCAGATGTATTTCAAAAGAAAAGGCCAAAGAATTAATGAAAGAGGTACACGAAGGCTTCTGTGGAGACCACACTGGGGGGAAAAGCTTGTCAAAAAAGATCCTGAGGCAAGGATACTTCTGGCCCATGATGAATGAAGACTCGATGGAGTTTGTGCGGAGGTGCGACAAGTGCCAGAGGTTCTAAAACCTCACGAGCAGCCCCTAATGAGCTTAAATAGATGCAAAGTACATGGCCGTTTGTAATTTGGGGCATAGATCTAATTGGATCTTTTCCCACAGGGAAAGGCGTCATCAAGTATGCTGTGGTTGTCATCGACTACTTCACTAAATGGGTCGAAGTCCAGCCACTCGCAACCATAACAACCAAGAAGGTGCTGGATTTTGTGATAAAAACATCATTTGTCGCTATGGATTGCCAAGGAAAATCGTCTCGAATAATGACACCCAGTTCGATAGTGATTTATTCGCGGATTTTTGAGAACAGCATGGCATTATCAAGAGCTTTTCTTCAGTCGCTCATCCCCAAGCAAATGGACAAGTCAAAGAAGTCAACAAAACACTAAAGGATACACTGAAGAAAAGACTAGAAGAATCTAAGAGGGCATGGCCAGAACAATTTCCTGAAGTCCTTTGGTCGTACAAAACGTCTCATCGAATAGCAACATGCCATACTCCATTTTCTTTAGCTTGTGGATATGAGGCTATGTTGCCTGTTGAGTTAGATCCACCTTTGCATCAAAGAATAACATACGATCAAGGCTCGAACAGCCAACTACTGATGGAATCCCTAGACTCGATCGATGAGAAGCGTGAGCAAGCCCAACTCCAAGAAGCTACGTACCAGCAAAAATTTGCTCGGTATTTCAATTCTAAAGTGTGAAAAAGGAAATTAAATGTCGGAGATCTAGTACTTCGAAGAGTTTTCCTGAACACCCGTGACCAAGCTGCTGGAGTACTCGGACCTAATTGGGAAGGGCCATACCAAATTGAAGAAGTCCTTCCCCTAGGCACCTACAAACTTGCTCGCTTAAACGGAGATCTCGTTCCTCGCTATTGGAATGGAGAACACCTGCGCAAGTACTATCAATGAACAATCCTTCTTAAAGGATTGGCCTGTATTAATTTTACTTCTTACAAGTTATGAAAAAGGGTTGGTCATTTTATGTGACTAATCGCTTATAAGTGTAAGATCTTTTTGATCACTCGTACAGACACGTTTTGTCCATTTATTACGAGAAATATAAAGGACTGTGCGCAGCCAATCATTCTTGCCAATTATTGTATTTTATACAAGTATTTGCTCATTACGTGTGTTGTTTTGCTCTGTACAATTTTAATTATTTTGCTCTCAGCAGTATTGTTCGAACAGGTTTTTGTCAAGGAAAGTGACCAAGGACCTAAAGCTCCTCAATCACTTGGGGGGAATATAAGGTATCTAGTAAGCAAAGCATATCGAAAGGTATGTAAACACATGAGCAAAATAAGTGAACGCATGCCAAGGTACTTAGAGTATTTTTCAAAATTTTGTATTTTGCTAAATCAAACCAAAGTGCTATGCTAAGTTCGGTCATGCGAACAGATGTTATAATAAGACGCAAATGTATTATAATATCAAAAAAGAATTACTTTACACCGCGAGCAGCACTGCTCAGATGTAATTGTTCGACTAAAAGGAAAATAGCTGCCCATGCAGCAATCAAAAATTAAATAAGGAATTTTCTTTACATGGTGACCCGTAGGTCGTGTATTTAAAAGAGAAAAAAAACTATGAAGTTGCTAGGGGGTCTTCTGGCGATTGCTGCTACTGCTGGTCGACTGCATCCCCAGCTTCTTCGCGAGCGCGTTCAATGCCAGTTGCTAGAGAAATTTCTCGAGACCTTGGAATTGTCTCTTCCTCCAGGCGAGTATGTGACGACCCTAAGGTAGGTACGTCCGCCACATACTCATAATTCTAGGGTTTACGAGTATGTTAGGCACTTGACCAAATGAATTAAATACAATGATACAAAGAAATACATAAAAATTTAAAACTTTTATATAAACTTATTAATGGAAATTATTACATGTATGAATACTTTAAATTTAATGCAGCCATATGAAAACTCTAAACCACTATTGCATTGCTACTGAGTCCGTGCTCCACAAGTTGCTCAACAGCTAAAGCCACACCTGGAAAAATGTTGGAAAATAACATAATGAGCTAACACTCAATAAGCAAATCTCATGCATACACATACACATGAATGTCGTGAGTTTGTAGTGCACATATACTAATATGCTGACTTATATATACTTATGCATTTCATTTATTGCTCATGCACTTTCAAACTTTACTTTTATGCTCTTTCTTTTACTTTCACATTTTTATGGGCCCGATTTCACTTGTGCACATTGTTTGATTCAGCCAATGCCTGCAGGGCTTGTTACACATATCATATAGAATCCCATGGGTTCTCCTCCTGCTAGCCATCATCGCAGCTAGGCTCATCATAACACTCATTTCATCGTTTCCATAGCTGCCATACTTATTACACAAATGGAGGAGAAAGACGGAAACATGGCAAACATATCTGAATGGTCAACTCTGACCTAGCCCACACTAGTGGGCAGCCACTATAAGTCTTATAGACCTCCGTCTTCTTCATTGCACTTACTTAATTGCTTCATCAAAACAGTGGCACCCTTTTTAACATCTTATTATCACTTTGCTTAAGCCTTGTGTCATTAAAATGTTTAACTTTACATAAGACTTTTCAAGGCATTTCATAACTTTTTTCATATTCTTATGCATGGTCTTATATCACATAATAATTTTTCACAAACTGTACATGCCATGCATACATGTAGATGTTGAAATGCCAATGTTCATGTTCATGATTCATGTTTGATGGTATTCAATCAAGGCATTGTATCACATCTCATATAACTCAAAACATCATTAGTCATAATACATGAAGCTTTGGGTTGGTGGCGTTGTTATACCTTAACGTAGAGCTATGGCACAGGTCTAAGGTTTCCAGCCTAAAAACTTAAATGCTTCATATATCATAACATATAACAAAATCATGAACATAAAAGTAATCCACATATTCATCAACATAAGAACACATACTTGTACATAATTCATATCATTCTTAACCAAGTAAGACATCTTTCACATATCACGAAATTTATCAATTACATATCACACAACACCATTATGATATTCATATAACCACTCTTCACATACTTATCATATGCATCATCATCATCCCATACTTAACTAATCAGATATACACAATCAATGTAGTCATGCATCTTACACTTAAGCACAAAAGGTGAGATTTACTTACCTTAGGTCCTTAGCTTATTTTAAAACTGCTCACCAAGAGTCAATCAATCAAATCCATACAAATCCTATTCAAGGCACATCATTTATTAAATTCTATCAAAATCGTAAATATACACTATTGATAGTGTATATTAACAATACCAGAAACTATATAAATGATAATAATAATTATTATCAACGTAATGCAATTAACTCTTCATATAAAACCATGCTTTAAACCTTGCTCATAAAATAATGTACTCTCATGATAATAATAATAATAATAATAATAATAATAATAATAATAATTCTATAAATAAACTTATTTCAATATTAATAACAAAATACCTTAATAACAATACATATGTGAATGTATATATTCAAATAGTCATTTTATAAAAGAAATCGTATTTTTAATATTGAAATATCAATCCCAGTGGTATAATAAATATACTTTCTCCAAAATTCACTGGTCTCACAAATATCAATAACTGTAAGAAACTAATATTTGATATTATTTTAATATTCAAATATTAACAAAATATTAATATATAATAATAATTGTTAAATAATACGTATACTATAAATCACACTTTTCATATATATATATATATATGAAACTATATTCTTGATTTCCTTAACAAAATAATAAGAATAATAATAATTAAAATTAATTAATCATAATAATTTTCATATTAATAGAAAATCAACTAAATATGTATTTTTTTTTTTATAATTTATTTAATATCTAATATTTTCTAGAAAATTGTCAGCACAACGGCTATAAAATGGACAATCCCAAAATCAAAACCTGTATCAGAAATACATATAATCCCAGACAGCCAGTATAATTACAGAAAAATATTCCATATATCAAGAATATATAATTATATACTATAAATACACATAATAACAATTACTCTCATCAATCATAATTAAATCACGATATATAGGTCAAAGAAATTATACCACAATGATCGGGTTCCACAACAAGTCAAACGATGATTTTCTGATACTCAAAACGACTTTGGAACCTCGAACACTAAGTTTTGACTGTCGGTCTACGGTGGATCGCGGTGGCTCGTGGTGGGCCCACCACCCAACTATGGTAGATGTAGAAACAAGTTATTGGGTTTTGAAGCCCACAACACGAGGAACATGATGGTGGTGACAGATCGGCAAACAGATGCCCAAGGTGGCCGAATTGCAACTTTGAAGTCGCGGGGTGGCCGAACTTAAATCGACAAGTTGAGGTGTTTAATTGGTAAGTGAGCTTTAGATTCCCGCGTGGTCGATAGTTCGGAGGCCTCTGAATCCAACGGTCCGGCGCGTGGCTATAAACGGTGACCGTCGGTGGATGTTCGGTGGTCGGGCAGACGCACGCACGCGAGAGAGAGAAGAAAAAAATTTCTGAGGAGAGAGAGAGAGGCTCGGGTAAAAAGAAAGGCTGAAGCCTTTTCTTTTTATTTATTATTTTTTTTTATTTTTTTTAAATTACACTTGGCCACCCCCTAGAAAAAAGGATGAAGAGGTAGGGTAGCTTCTGCCTCAATGTGGTGTCTCGACTAGGCGCTGAAAGCGCCTCCAGGCAAGTTTGCCTGTTGGTCTTGAGTGGGTTGGACTAATGTCACCCCAGGGAGTCCATATTTTTTGATGTAATTAGCAATCATCCTAATCGTTACCCGACTAACATGGGCGATGTACCATTCAACATCTGGTTGAATGGCATTTCGAGGTAGAGCGTGAGTTTGAATGTTGGGGTCAGGAATATTTCTTTCCCGATCACTGGTCGAGGGAATTCCAGCTTGAGGAGCAGGCTGATTTGAAGGGTTGGAAACTTTCTTTTTCTAGGCAGTGGATTTTACTCTACCCATGGTTGGAAGGTTTGATTGAGGTCTATTGGGTGGGGTTCGAGAAAAAGGAATTCCTGGTATAAGCAACAACAGTTGCTCCTTGTCTTCAAGTAATTAGGCAAGCAAGTCGTCGTCGATAGGCCTTTCACCTCCCCACGGATCTTGCATGAAAAGCTGCGAACAGAAAAAGGGGGAGGTGAGAACGTAAAGCCTAAAAATCTGTGTTGAGAGTTAGAGTAACGTTGCTCGCGTATAAAAGTTAAGCTTTTATACGACCAGCAACATTCTAGCAAAAACACTATGTTCTATACGAGCAGTTTGAAAAACAGATTGGAAAGCAGAAGTAAAAAGTTTTTTGGAAAAAGCTTTTTCGACTCCGAAGAGGCCGGAAAAACCCAATTTTTCAACTAGCTTAAAAATCGAATTTTTACTTCGATTTTACGCCCTACATCTACAATCTTGACTATCAAACTGGCTCTTAACTCCTACAAGACATTGTTTCATCACCCTTTCAAGCATCGGTTAACATTCCCAATTTCCCCAAAACAATTTCAGTCAAGAACAGTAAAAAATCTCCAAGAAATCAGAATTAGAGATAAACAAGTACTGTATGGCATATTAACAACTGAAAGGTTTGAAGAAACGTACTTGGATGAAAGATGGAGTAAAGTTCTGAGGCACTAAGTTAATTCGGCTGGGAAAGAGCTTCGTGATTCATCTGAGTTTTTGGGTTTCTGGAAATATGGCTTCCGGTTCTTCAGTTTTCTTGAGAATAAAGTTAAAAGTGTAAAAAGTAAAAACTGATTCTGAATGGTTATTTATATTAGCCGTGGAGTGGTTACCAAGGTAATCATAAAGGGTAACTTTTTAAGGCATGTGGAAGTGTGATAGCCATCAGACAAGTTATTGGGAAACCGAAAAGACTTGATTGTACATGATTGGTCACCTTTTTCAAGAAAGCACTGGTGGCTCTGAAAGATTTCGTGGGGTATTCGAAGATTCAGTTTCCTAAGTTTACTTATTGCTGGTCGCAATAAATAAACTTGGGGGGAAAATGTTTACCCTAAAAATGGCTACTGATGATGTGGCAAGGATTTCTCCTACGTGGTTGACACGTGGCAGAAGTACTACTCGACTATCGACTGGAGGCACATCGCTTCGCCAGCGGTTAACTTTTAGATACGACCAGGCTGGTCGTATAACCTGGTTTATTTCCTTCTTAATCTGTAATCTTACAATTAATACATTGAATATTTCCTCATTATGACCTTGATACGCGGTTATTAAGGAAAGATATGGCCCGTTGGCCCATGTAACCCTCTTTGAGCCTATAAATATGCATGAAATAGCTCAAGGAATGGACTTTTGATTAAAAAATCATTTTGCTAAGATAGAGAAAAAGAGAGAGCTATAGTGCAATTATCCATCGTTTTATTGTATTTCTTTCAAAGCTTGTGAAACTCAAGAACCCTAGTTCTTTGATCACTACTTTGAGATTCAATCTTAATAATAGCACTAAGTGGACTTAGGTCATTACCATCTTTTGGGGCCGAACCACTATAAATCCTTGGTGTTTTCTTCTCTTCCATTGGATTATCTTTCTTACTTGTCGTTTTATCTTTTGTCGTATATTTGACTCCGTGTCATTGGCCAAATCGTGGAACAACACTCTGGTAAGTTCCTAGGCTTCATTGTCAATGCTAGGGGAATTGAGGTAAACCCCGAGATGATCAAGGCCCTAATCCAGATGCCATCTCCATGGAAGCATGAGGATGTGCAGAGCCTGACAGGGAGGATCGCAACTTTGAATCATTTTGTCTCCAAGGCAACAGACAAGTGCATCCCTTTCTTCAATGTCCTCCAAGGAAGTCAGAGAATTAGTTGTCGGAAAAATGCAAACAGGCATTCCAGCAGCTCAAGGCGCACATGGAAAACCTCTGATTCTGTCCAAATCAGTAGACAGAGAGCCTCTCATGCTCTATATGGTTGTCTTGAAGGACGCCATCAATGCTACACTGGTGCAGAAAGAAAGTCGCGTTTAGCACCCCATCTATTATGTTAGCAAAATGCTCCTTGCAGCAGAGTCTAGGTACCCGCTGATGGAGAAATTCACATTTTTCTTAATGGTTGCATCTTGAAAGCTAAGACCCTACTTCCAAGCGCATCCGATTAAAGTCCTCAAAAACCAACCCCTCAACCAAGTCCTTCAAAACCAGAGTCATTGGGAAGACTCTTGTAGTGGTCGGTGGAGTTAAGTCAATTCGACATCACCTACCATCCGAGGATTGCAATAAAAGGTCAGTCACTCGCTGATTTCATTACTAGGGTACTCCAGTTGTCGGGCCAGTCTGGAAGTTTTTCGTTGATAGGTCTTAGAACGAAAATGGTGCTAGGGCTAGACTTATTTTGGTTTCCCCCGAGGGGCATAGAGTGCACAGTACCCTCAGCTTTGGGTTTAGCGCCTCTAACAATGAAGCGGGGTACGAAGTCTTAATCCCTGGGCTCTGCGTGGCACAAGAGCTCAAGGTTGAAGGCCTCGAATTTTTTAGTGATTCCCAACTAGTTGTGAACCAGATTCTCGGAGAGTACCAGGCCCGGAGAACAAAGATGGAAGCATACCTGGCAAAGGCTCAAGAAATGTTGCATAACTTCTGATGATTCACTATTCAGCAGGTGTCGTGAGAGCAGAATTCCAAAGCCCAGTCCTAACTCAAGAAAACGGGCAAACAGAGGTCGTGAACAAGATTTTGAAGATAACATTAAAGAAAAAGCCTAAGCCTGTAAAAGCAAGTGGCCGGAAGATTTGCCCCGCGTCCTATAGGCCTACCAGACCACAGAAAGAACGTTAACCAGACATACTCCCTATTCAATGGTGTACGAATGTAAAGCAGTCATCCTAATAGAAACAGAGGTCCCGTCTCATAGACGGGACACATACGATCTCGCCCACAAGGCTCAAAGCCCAGTCCTAACTCAAGAAAACGGGCAAACAGAGGTCGTGAACAAGATTTTGAAGATAACATTAAAGAAAAAGCCCAAGCCTGTAAAAGCAAGTGGCCGGAAGATTTGCCCCGCGTCCTATGGGCCTACCAGACCACAGAAAGAACGTTAACCAGACATACTCCCTATTCAATGGTGTACGAATGTAAAGCAGTCATCCTAATATAAACAGAGGTCCCGTCTCATAGACGGGACACATACGATCCCACCCACAAGGCTCAAAGCCCAGTCCTAACTCAAGAAAACGGGCAAACAGAGGTCGTGAACAAGATTTTGAAGATAACATTAAAGAAAAAGCCCAAGCCTGTAAAAGCAAGTGGCCGGAAGATTTGCCCCGCGTCCTATGGGCCTACCAGACCACAGAAAGAACGTTAACCAGACATACTCTCTATTCAATGGTGTACGAATGTAAAGCAGTTATCCTAGTAGAAACGGAGGTCCTGTCTCATATACGGGACACATACGATCCCGCCCACAAGGCTCAAAGCCCAGTCCTAACCCAAATCCACATTGTTCGGGGGGGGGGGGGGGGGGGGGGGGGGGGGGGGGGGTTCAAAATCTAACTCCCAACAAATAAAATACAAGGCTCAAAGCCCAGTCCTAACTTAACCTGGACCCATATTGTCCGGGGGGTTAAAAACCTAAAAGGATGCAGGGCTCAAAGCCCTATCCTAACCCGGACCTATATGGTCTGAGGGTTCAAAACTCAACTCCTAAAAAATTGGTCCAAACATAACATGGTCTGGGGTAACCAAATCCCTATTCATGTTTTTCTTATAATGGCCCAGAACCATTGGAACGTGAATCTTTGGTTTAAATTGATTAAAGTTAGTCTTATAAATGGCCCAGGCCATTTGAACCTGAACCTTAGGTTCGAAATAAGCTAATCAACTAATCTCTAATGGTCCAGACCGTTGGAACCTGAACACCAAAATCAAGACAAATGAATCAGACGACAGTTGATAACTCCTTAACGATCTAGGCCGTTGGAACCTGAACCTCTGGTTCGGAACGAGTTAATTAATTAAATCATATCTAATAAATCCATAACCACCCAGGCTGTTGGAACCTAAACCATAGAGCCAGGATAAATCACTTAAGTTATATTGTTTAAGACCAAGATGGTCCAGGACGTCAAGACCCGAACGTGGGTCTCAGGACAGGTTAAATACCTTCTACAATTCTTCCCCTAATGGTCCTGGCCATTGGAACCAGGACTCATCATTCAACCCAGATTCATGTAGAGTGATAAAACACTTAGTGAATTTTTCGAGGGAAAATAAATGAATGTAAAGTGGGAATCATTGTGCAAAGAAAAACCAATGTAATAAAAACACGGACAAATAAATAATTGCCTTAGGTGCTTTTGCACCCTTAAAAAACAATACGTTTACAAAAGCATAATAGAGGAGAAAGGAAGCCCTAATTAAAATACAAAGGCTCAGGCTTGGGCTTCATTTTGATTCGAGACATCCAGAGTGTTCTCATCCTGTTGGTCCCCAGCTAGGAGCGCTGCATCAACTTTGCCTTGGCTTCGAACTCAGCCCACTTTGCAGCTGCATCCGGATAGAGGAAGAGATTCATGTTCTTGTCTTGGAGCCAGGCCATGTAAACAGCCTCATCAAAAGTGGCCTCTAGCAATGCATCAGTTTGCTCCTTCTCTTTGTGAGCCTCCTCGATCCGCTTCATTTCCAACTGGGTCATGGCTTCTAGAGCTTGGTTCTGCCTCTTGAGAGATGCAACCTTTTCCCACTCCTGGCGAAGTTGGACCTCGGTTGTCTCCAAGAGAGCTTTGGTAGAAGCCTCCAAGCCGCAAGCATGGGATAGCTCCGCCTCCAATGACTCCACCACTTCCTTGTGTGCAGCATCTTTCCTTGATAATGCTTCCTCGTGCTAAGCCCGAACCCTGGCAGCCTCCTCATGCTCAACCTTTACCCGGGAAGCCTCCTTGGCAAGGGCCTCCCTGACAGCTTCCCGCTGATTAACGCCCTCCTCCAATTCCATCTGGGTCGTCTCCAGCTTCATCGCCATCTCGGCCACCAGCTTCACGTTCCTATGAGCCAACAAGGCATCCTGGGACAAATCAAAGTTAGAAAATTCAAAAGAAATAATGATGATGTAAGAAAAGACAAAATACGCATATGACTTACCGGGGTGGTTTGATGACGAATGGCCTAAGAGACAAAGAGGGCATCCTGGCTAGCCATGGTGGCGTACCGCCTGAGCTGAAGGGTGGACATGGTAGTTCCCACCTGGGCTAACAAGTTCGTAGCAAGCGGGGTCGTGCCCTGCCCCAACTTAGGCCAAAAGTCGATCTCGACTATCAGTCGGTCCATGATTTGTTGGGGAACATTGAAAGTCTCCAGACGATCAGCAAACTCCACCCTCCTCTAGATGAGCAGGGCCCGGGCAACCTCATCCCGTTGGTCCCGACCTTCGTCCCAAGCCCGGGACACCATCTTCAACCTCTCTTCCTGGAGGATCAAGTCCCCTTCCTCGGGAAGGGTTGGGTTGATGGGAAGCCTAGGAGCCTCTGGAACCTCCTGCGAGACGACGAGGCTTTCCCCAAAGGAATGCTCCTCATCTAGGGAAGGATCCTTGGTCCTAGCCTTCTTGGCCCGCTTCGGAGACTCTGCACCGACCGAGTCTGCTTTCCTCTTGTTCACCCCTCCTCCTTCAGAAGGCTCCTGCTCCAAGTTAATAACGTGGAGAGGAGCAGATTGGGGCGGGATTAGTTCGATGAGCACCATTTGAACAAAGCCCACAGCTGGATCTCTCTCGAAAGCCTCCAGGATTGGCTCTGAGTCCCCGAGTATCAACTCTATGATCTTCTTTTAGGTCGGGCCCTTGGAAGCTCTCTTTGCTGAAGCGTTGGTTGTAACTGCCCTAGCCTCGATCATCTCCTTCATTTTGGCCACTGGATTGGACATATCTGGATCACCTTAGATAGAAAGAAAAAGAAAATTGATCAGTAAAGTAAAGGAATGAGGACAATAGACAGAAATAAAAGAAATGCTTAAAGTATAAAGCTCTCTGGGACGAACCCTCATCCATGAAATGGGCACGACTCAACTCCCCTAGTGCAAAAGAATGAATTTGGTCCCACATGTCATCTGGGTCCAAAAAGCTATCGTATTGAAGGAACCAGGACGAGTACATGAGGGTCAGTGTGTCTATAGCAATGGGGCAAGGAAGCTCCACGTTGCTAACAATCCCAGTCAAATAATCTCGGTACTGTTGCCCATTCCTAACTAAGCCCTCAAAATGAGGGGCATAAGTTAAAATCAGAGGTGTTTTACCTTGCCCCGAAATACTAGCCCCGGGAGCTCCAGTGTTAGGCTGCCTCCCCTCGAGAAGGGCGTCCAGTTCATCAGATTCAGCCCTCTCTGCTTAACAGGCTTTCTCCTTTTTCATCTTCTTCGCGTCCGCCTTATCTGAGGCCTCCACTGCCTCGATGTGGATAAGGGCCAACTTCTCCCTCTAAGCAGGATCCCTCTCCCATTGCAGCCCCCTGGAAGCTAGGGGCATCTATCAACTGGTTCCCGACAATCAACTTGACCAGCTGAAGGTTCTTCGTTGTCACAAAGCCCCTCACATCCAGCTCCTCGGCACTAAGAGTGGCATAGAACTTTTTTCGATCTATGATTCATTTACTGAGCCAAGTATGAGCATATGGACTTGTTTTCCAGGATCGTGAATGTCCAGTAAACAAAACGAAGGGCTAGATAAAAAATGAAGAAGGACGACTTACCCACGCACTGCAAGTCCAGCACCAAGGTGGGGTTCTTCTCCAGGAGGAACCCAGATGTCATTAACAAGTACTGCTTGACATCCGGGGGGTGCTTCCACGTACTGAATGGAGCCGAGCTAATGCCACGGGCCTTCAGTCTATAAAATCCATCCTGTGTCTAGTCCTTAGAGCTGAGCTGCGGGTCTAACTTGTAAAAGTATAGCACCTCTGCGGGGGTGGACGTCGGGATCTCCTTCAACGCACAGAATATGCACCATCCTACGAGAAATTTATATGCTTGGGGCAGAAGCTGAAAAGGCGCGATCCCCACGAACTTGAGGAACCGCGCAAAATAATTATGGAGCGAAAGAGTAGCTCCTACACTGATGTGGCCTATGCTCCAGGCCCCGAACATGCCTGCTCTGCTATGGGCCTTTTCCTCCTTCTGGGCCAGTCGATTATAAAAAATCCCTGGGGTCGACTCTACTCCAAGGTTCTTCTCCAGCCGATGCAACATCCGGTAATTCCGGAACTCGTTCTGTTCCCCGTCCATTTCCCACGTGTTGATAGTGGGAAGTTTGGTCCCCTCCAGGACTACGGGGCCTACTTGGAAAATGTCCAGCGTGTACAAAGTAATGATGCAACTCGTGATCAGGAACCTGGAAGCAATAAGGAAAACGAGAACCAAGTAGTTAGCACCAAAACCGAAGAAAATTGGTTAAGGTACAGAGATTCTCCTAAAACTGCTTGGAGAGGTCCCCTCCGGACCTAGATCCAAGACCAAGAGAGATCCCAGGATCTTAAGTCGGGAACTAAAGGCCAAAGGTTTTTCTAATTCACCCCCAAACAATCTTGAGGCGTCCGAATTGATCCGGGACAACCAGACTAGTATGAGGTGTCACCCAAACTCTCTACGGTTCGTGCTACCACTATTTTACCTAGAACCGCCCTACATGGTGGTCACGACCCTAACAGTTTTATGGTCGCAGAAATAGCGTGACAATAAAAACAACCAAAAAAGAATAAAAAGAGGAGAAAATGACTAAAAAACATACTATGGGGTATTGGATTTGAGATTCGTCTCAGGCAACAACGTTGGCAGAATCTCAGTCTTGAACCTAAGAAGATAATGCAGCAGTCTGTCGGCACTCCCAGACGTGTGAACCGGGACAGAATTATTTGCTAGTTGAGTGGGAGGAGGTCTAGTCGGAAACAGATGAACACGAAGGTGAATTAATCGCCGGAGAATCTCGTCGGCAATATTGGACATATAAATATTTCTCCTCTACTCTCTAGTTTGAATATATGGGATGATAAAAGTGTGGAAATGAGCCTGTCGAGGTATTTATAGGGTAAAAATCCACTATTTGATCCAACAATCCACAGTGGGGATCCCAAGATTATCCCCATCCGACGGTCCTGGACGATGCAGGGGCATTAATTGGCACAATCGAGTGCTAAATCGTGGATTCGTCAATCCACAATCCGAACCTACCTCATCCAACGATCCATGTTAAATATCTCAAGACTATCCCCATCCAACAGCTCCGAATAATGCAGAAGCATTAAACAACCCACTCGGGTAACCAATAAACTATTTTCGTACAGACGAGATGTTTCAAGAATTGCACAAACACCCATTGGTCAACCTGGGTAATCAAAAGATTTTTTTTTGGATTTTTAGGGCGCAAGTGGCGCAGACGCACCATCAACCTGGAGACACATGTCTGAGACGTTGAGAATTTGAAAGGATGAGGATCGCCCAAATGGCCCCCAAGTAAATGAACCCGACTTTTGGTAAACGAATTAGGATATTTGAGATTGATCCGGGAGAGTGAGTCAACTCTCCACCATGCGAACACGGATGAAGACTTGGGGGTAAATGCTATTCCTGTTTTCCACCCATGACACGTGGCATGACCCAATGGGTCCATGGGCCCTCTTAAGAGGTCCGGGCCAATCCTGAGCCCAATGAATGGGGAAGGAGGAAACCCTAATAGCCCAAACACTATCGAGCCCAACAACATTCAATGGGCGCAAGCATAATGAAGGAACCGGGTCTGAGATGCAGGTCCAACTCATCTCCCTGCCCATGACCAACCTACATCTTCCGAGATGCTAATTAAGGTGGCAGACTGACTGTTCACTGAAGACGGACCTTATCAAGAATCCAAAGATCTCCACCACCACAATGTCCACCTTGGCAAATGAACCCGGGTCCTGGTGAATGAACCAGGACTCCGGTAAATGAACCGAGACATTAGTAAATGAACCTGGACCAGATGTCCAGATAGGGCACGTCTAGTTTTCCACGATGCTGACCTATCCCGATGAAATCTGGTAGTTGGTCTCCTCAACTAACCTGTAGAAGAGGGTACACACGGAACGTACACTGTTCCTAGGAAACAGTACTGCCACTATTCTGACAGATCTTATCCCCAAGATCCCCTTAGTAGCCCATGCGGACCAGTCTATGCTGACGTACAATTGGCAGGTGTAAGGCTTGGCCACGCCTAAGCCGACCCAATGGGCCCAAACTAAAAACATCTAATTATGTTACTTTCTTTGTATTATGGCTATGTTAGCGAGCAAATTGTAATTACATCCTTATTTGGGCCCAGATTAGTCTGTCCCAAGCTACTTGAATGCCTATAAATATGATCAGTTGTGCACTGTAGCAGGGATCCCACAATTTCTCTTGTAAGCAAAAACTCTGCTAAACTTGTAGAAAAACTCCATTGCCAAAACTCTCTAAAGCCTAATACTAGTGACTCATGGACTAAGGCTTATTAACGTCTCAACCATGTAAAAACTGTGATTGTTCATCTCTAATCCTTTCTTTACAACTCTTATTTCATAATATATTTCTAGTTTTCGAAAAACTCAGTAAACACTAATTTTTGTGTTATTTTTCTACTAATATTTTGGCTTTAGGTTACCTCTTTGTGGATCGACCGCCTAATTTGACTACAACTATCGTTTACATTTTGGGCGCCAAACAATTATCAAAATGGGTAATCGGCCAAAATATAGTCTTCAAATAATCGATTGACAAAACTTGGCTAAAATAAAGGATCCTAACGGGTAATTTGCTAAAATACAAGGTTCAAAATGATGTGAACCTTTACAGAAAATATAAATTATATAAATATATATAATTTACTTTTTACAAAGAATTTTTAACCTTTGGAATAAATACATGGTACAAATATTAATTTTTAAAAATAAAAGGTCAAAACGTCTCTTTAATCCTATTTTTAACATTTTGATAAAACATGAGGTCTAAAGTTAATTTATAAAAATAAAATATTCAATCGGATAGTTGACCAAAATAATACTTATACAAAACATAAATTTTCTTATACATAATTTATACTTTCTATTAAAAAAAACCACGCAAAGCATATAAAAAAAATTAATAATAATAATAATATTAAATAAAAACACACGTACAGCAAGCAATTTAAACTTTATATTCAGCACTTTAATTTTTTAGAATTTTCGAAAATCTGCAAAAAATTCATCATACAATGAACACCATCATGAAAAGAAAAAATTATGTTCAAGACATTCTCAAATATCCATATAAGGAGTATGTCGTATGAGTTTGGTCAAAACAAATCCCTACCACACAATCTCTCAAAAATTATTTAAAACTACATATATCTTTTAATTATTGCGAAAGAGTGCACGCTTTGTGTAATAAATAACAATAGTCACTTTAGTTTTTCTTTTGGTACATAGGACACAATTAGACGGCATAATATTTGAGTAAACCAAGTTACATTATGGTAAAAACAAAAGCGAGGAAAGAATAAATTGCAATGAAGTAAATTGACATTTACGAAATCTTTCTTATTAAAATTAAAATATAAAAAAAAATGCTCAATCTATCTTGTTTTGTATTCATTCCCCTCCTTTTCGTTTCATTACATGGATGAGTAACAATAGGCCATTATAAATTACGGTTTAAATAATTTTTTCGTTCCTTGCAGACCTTCGGATGAATTTCTCCTCTTTTAAAAGAAAATGTTATATTGTTGATTGAATTGTGTTTGTACATATAATTATTTCCAAACAATATCGCCTAGGAATCTAAGAGCAGGAACACCTCTGATCTCTACATCAACTAGTGGTGCCTGGATCAACGTCAAATTGCTGAGCTCTGGATCACTCCTAATCATATCAAGAGCACGCATCTGATCCTGATAATGGTTCAAAAAAATTAGACAAGAGTTCAAGTAATTGATTCTCAATTATTTCCACCCTCAATTTCATCAAGACTACCTTTGGAAAAGTAGGATATGTTTGGATTGGATCAAATTACTTAATTTTTTTCTTTTTTCATGTAATTTTGTTATGGAATTGAAAAGGATATTAAAAAAAAAAAATCCTAACAACTTTGTCGATCCATCTAAGCATGTGATATCTTACTGAAAATCTTGGGATAATATTATCCTATCCAATCCCCATTGATAAATGATTTATCAATGTATGAAAATAAAAATAAAAAAACTTTGTATCCAACCTATATCTATTGTAGACTCATTCTTTTACATTTTTTCTTTCATATTTACTAATCGAACCCAATCTAATCCAAATGTAGAACGTAATTACGCGAAATTAGAATCAGTATCACTCAACATAATCTCTTTTATTCCATCACAAGATTGTTCTATCTAAAAAACGAAGTAAGATAATACCCACCAAAGCAATTAGACATAGAACGTTAATTATCAATACCTTTCTTTTAATTGCACAAAACTTGCAATCTGAAGCAGATGGGGGAAGAATCTGATTAACAATCAACCTCTTCACAGGAACATCTTCCTTCATTAATGAGGCATGCAGCCTAGATGATTCATTGACTGCCATCACCTGTGGTTAAAATGTTGACAAAATATCATTTGAATTCAAAACTCTCAAGACTTGCTCTTAGCAAGCTTTTTAAGCATGGATTTTTCTGGTGATCCTACGGAAGGAGGGTAGGAAAAGAATTTAGAAACTTTATCAGGTCCTTGATTTTAAGAGATAAAGTCATGCATTTGTCGATGATGAATCATGTTCATTAGTTTCAGTGTATACTTCAGAAATAGATGATATATACCAGCAAGCAAGCAAAATATACCATTTACCAAGTCCAATGTCTAAAGATTTTACCGTGGGAATCGTTACAATAACAAATTCTGTTGAATCAGTGTCCCGAAAAAGCTCCCGCACTTTGATCATCCTCTCCCTTAGTCGCTCCAGTTTGTCAGTCTGCATCATAGATAACCTCAGATAGTCGATAAACTCCTGTAAAAGAAAACATAACGGCAGCTAGAACGACATCCGGCTTACCGCATCCTGCTTGGGCTGTTCTTGGCCGAAAACAGATTTGATGGCTGAGGTGGCTGAAGCAATCTTTTGTTTAAGCTGTAACAGACCATATGAAAATAAAGGATTAAAGTTAGTGAGATTTCAAGATGTTCTTTTGCATTGGTAAAACAAAAGAGCCTTTCTAAAAGGTCCAGAGCAAAAGACAATGAGAAAAGGGGGAAATATATAATATTATGAAGAAAAATAAACAAAAGAGGCAGAGAGAAGTGGACATTCAAACCTTCAATAGCTTGCCTATTGATCGATCTAAGAAATCTGGCAAGGACAGAAGTCGCAACGTGTGACCCTATTTAAAACAAGCCATCAAATTAAGAAGCTGAAAGTTCAAGCAACAAAGACAGTTCGTGATAAAATACTCACAGTAGGCGCAGTATCAAAAACTATGCGAGTAAACATGCTGTATTCTGGTGAGTCAAGAAATTGTATCACCTGGAAAGAGACATAAAAAGTTATAAAAAAAAGGTGGGATAATGTATGAAATTTATAAATATATTAAAGATTTGCCATGACAAATTTTGCATGCAAAATCATGCGAGATATTTTTACCTTTGAGATTGCAATAGCTTCATCCAGACCAGGAGGAGGTGTGTCCAGTAGTTCCCCAAGTTTTAACTCTCCTAACTTCCTCAATCAAAAAGCACATAACAATTAAAGTGATTTCACAATTGGAAGCAATTTACTTTCAATAAGTTTCCCTGGGAAAATTAGTACAGATGGGAGCATACTGAGAATGACAAATATGAGGAAAATCAATTTCACATGTAAATGGTCTCTAAATAAAATCTTAGCTATGGCAGGAGATATAATGGGCCTGTCTGCCATTGATACTAAAAAATTGTTGTTTGTTTTTAAAAACAAAAAAAAATACTATCTGAAAACAAATAAAGAGTGTTTGACATTATTTTCACAAAACAATTTTAAGAAACAAAGTTAAAAGAAAAAAACATAAAAATTTGAGAACACAGTTTATTTATGTGTTTTACGTAAACTTTTTTTTTCGAATTTTCATCACTTTTTTTCTTTTATCATTTTATCTTACATCATTTTTTCTCTCATTCCTTTCTCTCACAATATTTTCTCTCAAATCGTTCCTCTCTCACGTTATTTTCTATCAAATCGCTCTCTCTCCCCTTGTTTTCACTCCTTATTTTTCCAATATTATTTTTTATCTTATCACTTTATCTATCATCACATTCTCTCACAAGTCGCTATACTCTCTCTTAATTTGTTTTCCTCCTTGATTTCTATCCCATCACTTTCCCTTTCACATTACTTACTCTTTATAAATATATTTATTAATTTTTCTATTCAGAAATATTTTTAAAAAAAATTAAACGTTAGCCAAACACATCTTGTTTCTTGAAAACAACAAAAATTGTTTTCTATTCCCAGTTCTGAAAACTCAACTTTGAAAACAGAAAATAACAATGTCGAACAGGCCCAATGTTTATAAGGTTTCAGAAACTTAATGAGACGTGGCAAAAATAGGACACAAGAGCAATAACTATCAAATGAGAAGCCAATACTTGAGTAAGCTTTACCTGTTCTGCAATCATTCCAAGACCCATACCATCCATGAGATCTTTGACCCCAGTTCCACCATTATTCTGAGCCGCAGTCCGAAATTCTTCCCTAGCTTTCTCAGGGTTAATCTGCAGCATCACTATCCATTTAAATTACTAAGTACATAAAACTACAAAATCATCGGAACAGCAGCCTTGGATCAACATGATGAAGATTATCATTATTTCTCACAAGAACCAAACTCCACATACCTCAAGAGCAAAAAGTGGAGAATCAGGTCCCTCAACTGGTACTAATGCTCCCCCAGTCAAATCCTAAAGTTAAAAAATAATAGGCATACCAATGTTCCGAGTATAAAAATTGAGTTTAAGTAGTAAAAGTTCAATAACATTAACCAAAACGAATCATTGTTACAGTTTAAACCTGAGCAAAGGAATCACTCAAGGAATGAGCTGGATCTGTGGAAACCACTAGAGTAGGATGGCCATTGTTTGCAAATTTAACAGCAAGTGAAGCAGCACAACTTGTTTTTCCTACTCCTCCTTTCCCACCTAACATGTAGTACTTCCTTTTGGTCCCAGACACCATGTCATCAAACCCAGAAACCGCTTCCGTAGGTGCAGCCACTGATCTCACTGACCAAAGACACGGTGCACAAAAATTCAAGTCATATCCTACTAAAAAGGTGGCTTTCCATATATTTTTATGCTACAATATGTGATAACCAATATATTAAACATATTATTTCAATCAATTTCCTTTTATGTCTACCAATCTTAACCACTTTCCTCAAAAGATAAACTAACCACAACAAGCTTTTTCCCCCTTCATAATCTTCAAGCACACCAATGTGGAAATTTTAGACAACCACTAAAAGCATCAAATTCCACACAGTGAAAATCTAAAACTTAAGGAGCATCTAACTAAACTCTATATCAAAACTTTCGGTATTGCTTAAGAAAATATATACATAAAAGTATGTTCAAAGAAATCATAATTTGAACAAACCCATAAAAGAAATCACCTTGAAATGACTTTTTAAGAGGTTTCCTTGGCGTGGAGAGGGATATAAAATTGAAGCTTCTGGTGAGAGATATAGGAGTGAGGCTTTTGGGTGCATAAGAGAGTAAACCCACCATAGCCATGGAGCTTCTGCCAGTTAATTTGTTAAGAATAGGTGAGAACGTCGACGTAGCACAGGAACTTGCCATGTTTTTCTGCTAAAGCAACCAAATGAACCATAGAAGAACGCGTTAAGAGTTGAGACGGTGAACATAGCTCAGAGATTTTGGATGAAGATTGGGCTTCACCTAAAGGGTCTGGCCCATAAAACAATAACAACTTTGAAAAGATAACTAATAGAGGAATTGGTCACGTTCACTAGACAGTTTTTTTGACATTATTTTTTGAGATAATTACATTCCACCGTAATATAAAAAAAAAATCTTTTTATTCGGTATGTTTAATAAATTACAAAAATATAACTTTCTCCAACCGTATATATATATATATATATATTAATCTTTTCTTTTATTTTCTTGTCTTAATTTTTAATAAGAAGTTAGACATATCAAATAATATAATAATTATATTTACTACCTTTAATAAAATAAAATAAAGTAGATTAATTTATTTTATTTAAAATAAATGTATTTATTAATATTAAAATTAATATTTATTCAATTCCTCAAAAAATAAATAAATATTTATACAAATTACAACATACTGCTAATTAAAATTAATATTAATAAATATATGTTACAATATATAGTTAAAGATAATCACAATATTATTTATTTACCCATAAATGATTTTTGATGACGTGGTAAAGATTATTTGCACGTGGATTGACACGTGGCAGAATTAAAGAGCAAAGGTGTTGTTCGACTATCGACCAGAAGTGTGCCTCGTCGTCAGTGTTAATTTTTGGTACGACCAGGATGGTCGTGAAGTCCGATTTATTTCTTTCTTAAGTTGTAATCTAATATTAATTGCATTTGAATATTTCCTCATAATGGTTCTTGATACGCGATTGTTAAGAAAAGATAGGACACCTTAGCATGTGTAACCATCATTGAGCCTATAAATATGCATGAAATAACTCAAGGAATGGACTTTTGATTCATTAGCTTTTTTGGCTTAAGATTAAGAGAGAAAGAGCGATAGTGATTGTTGATCATTCTATTGTAATCCTTCCAAGGTTTGTGAAACTCAAAGAACCCTAGTTTTTTTATCACAGCTTTGAAGTTCAATAATAACAATACACTAAGTGGACGTAGGTCATTACCAATCACTGGGGCCGAACCACTATAATTTCTTGGTGTTTTTTCCTTTCCATTAGATTATCTTTTCAAGCATCGTTCTACATCCTGTTGTATATTTGACTCCGTGTCGTTGGCTAAATCGAGGGTCAACATTCTGGTGCTTTCATTGAGAGCTTGTGAAAGAATCTAATGGCGAAAACATCCAAGAGGACATGACAAACCGCTGGCGTCGCATCATCTCAGCCTCCTCCTCCAAATGTGGCTAAGGATGAACCACACTTGGAGTTTGATGAGGAAGAGTTAGATTCTGAAACCTTGAAGGCAACGCTGGGGGTGTTGCAGGATGAGTTGGCCAATCTGAGGGTCAATCAAGAGAATGCTGCAGAGATAATGGCGTCATAAAAAAGAGAAATAGAGCGCTAGCGTCAGGAGTTGAGCGAGCGGCAGGCTGAGATGGATCATCGGCAGAGGGATGCCATGGTCGCCCTTGAAGCAGTCATCCAGCTGGCTAGGAATCAAGCCACGCCAGCCTCCCAGCCAGAACAGCCACCAAACAGGCCGCCTCAAAGGGGTCCCACTCCTAGTCCTCCGCTCCAGCCTGTAAGCCCACAAAGGCCGGAGCAGCCTCCTGTAGCTTAGGATGATGTCCCACCTATGGATCCTGAGCAGCAGCCTCCATCTTAGGCTGGTCGAGGCAATCCCCTGCGCCCGAGGCAAAATAGGACCGGCCAACCGCCCCGCAGCCCTAGACGCCCAAGGGATGAAGAGCCGAATCTACCGAGCAGGGGGCAGCGTCCTTCTGCCAACAGGAGGAACTCCGAGATAGGCTCTGCGGTCAGGGGCCCCCCACAGCATAACAATGCATGGGGACCCACCGACCAGTGCAGGCCTCCCCCTAACGCTCGGGAAATGCCAGCCCAAGGAGGCAACAAAGTGAATAGTCGGTTACATCATAGTCAGCCACGATTCAGAGATGGGCACGACTACAATGAAGCCGATTCCGACAGAAGAAATGTTGGTCGGAGGAACGAAGAAAGAGGTGGAGGCAGAAGCCCACCACTTAGAGAGGACCGACCAGCAGGCCATAACACTGGGGAGCAGCCCAGGTAGCAGAACGTCTTTAGTCGGCTGGGAACCAGCGAGCAACGACGAAGAGACGATGATCTGAGGGATGTACTTAACGACCGCCGGGAAAGGCACGATGAGTACGTTCCCCTGGCACCAGTGGCCCCAGTAATCCCATAAGCTGTTCAGGCCCAGATCGATGCCTTGAACCAAGCAGTGCAGTAGCTGGTCGGGGGACGAACATCCCACATTGAGTACGATCGGAGGAGAGGCACCCCTTTCGTACAGAGGATTTTTGTGGCTGAAACCCCCAGTAAATTCAAGATGCCAACACTGCCAAATTTTGACGGGTATGGAGACCCAGTATCTCACGTTAATAAGTTTGAGATACAAATGGATATACAAAAGGTGTCAAAAGATGCCCGCTGCCACATCTTCCCCGCAACACTGTCTGACACCGGCCAGGAGTGGTTCTTTAAGTTCCTTCCTGCTAGTATAGTACCATGGGAAATGTTCATAAAGGAGTTTTACGGACAGTTCTATGCAGGTCGTGTGCACCCCACTAAGGCCAACCAGCTGGTCGAAATACGCCAGAAAGAGGGAGAGCCCTTATTGGAATACGTTCAGCGCTTCCTGCGAGCTGCAGCTGGAGCCAAGACTGTGGGCGATGAAGGTAAGATGATGGCCCTAACTGCTGGGGTGAGACGCCATTCACCCCTCTGGAGCAGCCTCATAAAGAATGGGGTAAGGAGCACCAAAGATTTCTTAGATCGAGCTGATCGGTACATCAAGCTTAAGGACACGATTGCCAAAGAAGGGAAATCACCAACAAAAGACAAGGGGCCCAAGGAAGATCCCGCCAAAACTGCCAATGGGTCGAAAAAAACCAATGGCAACAGCAAAGGCAACGGGAATAGCAATGGTAGAAACGGTGGAAAGTGGGCGAACAATGAACCCTCGACCTCTGAGAGTAAGTGCCCCAAAGGCAGTCGATATGAACTGAGATTCACCAACTACACTGCCCTTGTCAAAAGCCGAGCTGAGGTCTACCAGGCGACCAGCTCAAACGTGCCCTACAAATGACTCGCACCCATAAGGAAAGATATCTCCAAGAGAGATACAACAAAGCTCTGTCATTTTCACAACGACTACGGGCACAACATAAACGATTGTAACCAGCTGAAGGACGAGATTGAGTTCCTGATAAGGCAGGGACATTTAAGAAGATATGTGTGAGCCGCCAGAGGTTCTCAACGAGAGGCTCAAGGTGGCAACGAGCAGGCGCCTGCACGCCAACGCTCGCCACCTTTATATTCAGCTTTTGTGGAAGGCACTCTACTCACCATCTGCGAAGGCCCGCATCTTGCAGGAGATAGTGGGAAGGCAAGGGAACGATACGCTCAAACCCTGCGCCACGACCAGGACATCGAGATGATGAGTGTTGAGGATCGAGCACCAAAAAAGGCTCGAATAGGAAAGGACTTGATAACCTTCTCTGACGACGATGCCCAGCACGTGCGATTCCCACACTCCGATCCGCTGGTTGTGGACGTGCAGATTGCAAACATGATGGTGAAGAGGGTATTGGTCGATACAGGAAGTTCGGTCAATATCCTATACAAGTCTTCGCTAGAAAGAATGAAGTTGTCCGTAAAGGACCTGGAGCCATGCAACCAAACCATTTATGGTTTTTCCGGAGAAGGGCTCGCCCCAACAGGGTCAATTAGACTCTCAATTACAGCAGGCACCATACATGCTAATAGGACATTACTCACTACTTTTACAGTAGCTGATTGTCCTTTGGCATACAATGCTGTAATTGGGAGACCGATTTTGGTCGACCTACGAGCCGTCACCTTGATATGACACCTCGCCATGAAATTCCCAGCAGACGCAGGATAGGTTATGTATTGGGAAACCAGAGGGAAGTGAGGGAATGCTACAACGCCTCGATCACCAAGGCAAAGAAGGGTGTATCGAGAGGCGCCACCGGAAAGGAGTTGCAAGTGGCAACTGATGTCCAAGCCCACTCAGGTGATAATGTCACCAAATAGGGCGTTGCCCAAAGTGAGAATAGGGACTTAGATCCTCGCTTTGGGGATTTTGAAGAAGAAGTGGGACCCATCGAGGACCTTGAAGAGGTCCAACTCGATGAAGAAAATCCGACCAAAGTTGTGAAAGTCGGTAAAAACTTAGAGACAACAACAAAACAAGTACTGGTGGAGTTTTTAAGGAGGAACCAGGAGGTATTTCCCTGGTCGCACAAAGACATGGTCGGGATAGATCCTGCAGTCATCAGCCATGTCCTAAACATCGACAAGAGTTTTCCACCAGTGCAACAAAAAAGAAGGATGCTCGACAAAGATAGATCAAGGGCCTTAAAAGAAGAAGTCGAGAAGCTGAAGGAGAATGGGTTCATCAGGGTGGCATTTTATCCATCGTGGGTCTCTAATCCCATACTAGTGCCCAAGCCGAATGGCAAGTGGCATACGTGCGTGGATTTTATAGACCTAAATAAAGCCTGCCCCAAAGATTGCTTCCCACTCCCAAGGATTGACCAGCTGGTCCATGCCACTACAGGACATGAGATCCTCTTATTCATGAATGCATACTCCGGGTATAACCAAATTAGTATGCATACCCCTAATGAAGATCACACTAGCTTTCAGACTGATACAGGGCTTTACTGTTACAAAGTGATGCCCTTCGGTTTGAAAAACGCTGGTGCGACTTACCAGAGACTCGTCAACCACATGTTTATGGAGCTGATCGGCACAAACATGGAGGTCTATGTTGACAACATGCTGGTCAAGTCAAAGAAAGCAGAAGGACATGTAAGAGATTTACAGGAGTGCTTCAGCGTCTTGAACAAATATCAGATGAAGCTAAATCCCCTTAAATGCTCCTTCGGAGTAGGATCAGGGAAGTTCTTGGGATTTATAGTTAACTTGAGAGGAATTGAAGAAAATCCTGAAAAAATTAAAGCCCCGATCGATATGAAGTCGCCAGCAAAGGTCAAGGATGTTCAAAGCTTAACCGGAAGAATTGCCGCTCTTAGTAGATTTATTTCAAAGTCAACAGATAAGTGTGTCCCATTCTTCAATCTACTTAGAGGCAATAAGAATTTTGAATGGACAGAGGAGTGCGAACGGGCCTTTCAAGCACTAAAAACACATATGGCGCAACCACCCATCTTGTAAAATCCGGTCGATAAAGAAACTTTGTTCATCTACCTAGCAATCACGGAATACGCTGCTAGTGCCATCTTAGTAAGAGAAGAAGAAGACGTGCAGAAGGTTGTCTACTATGTAAGCAAAAGGCTGATTGGAGCAGAACGGCAGTACTCGCCCATCGAGAAACTAGCCTATTGCCTAGTTTTGGCCTCTAGGAAGCTACGACCTTACTTTCAAGCTCATCCAATTACGATCTTGACCGACCAACCTCTTCGACAAGTCTTGCAAAAACCAGAGGCTGCAGGTAGATTGCTAAAATGGGCAGTCGAACTCGGGCAGTTCGACATATCTTACTTACCGCGAGCAGCAATAAAAGGTCAAGCCTTGGCTGACTTCATTGCGGAATTGACTAAGCTTATGAATGGCGAGTAGGCTGAAGAGCTCAACAAGCCTGAAAGTCAAATCCAAGCACCCACGTGGAAATTATTTACAGACGGCTCTTCTAACGAGTGCCACGCTGGGGCAGGAGTGATATTGATAACGCCGGAGGGGCATCGATTTCACTGTGCTATCAAATTTGACTTCACTGCTTCTAACAATGAGGCCGAGTATGAAGCACTACTCACTGGATTGCGGTTAGCCAAGGACATGAATATAAAAGTGCTTGACATCTATAGTGATTCTCAACTAGTGGTGAATCAGGTCCTGGGAGAATACCAGGCGCGAGGTTTAAAGATGGTTGCCTATCTGAACAAAACAAAGGATCTATTGGCTCAGTTCGACAAATACAGTCTCCAGCAGGTACCATGCGATCAGAATTCTAATGCAGACGCTTTGGCCAAATTGGCAAGTGCGAAGGATTCTGACACTCTGAACATAGTGTCAGTCGAGCGACTATCTGTACCAAGCATCCAAGCAAAGGAGACCACTCTGGTAATCCAGATGGCGGATACGTGGATGGCACCGTATGTCGAATATCTGACGCGAGGTGTGTTACCAACGGACAGAAACAAAGCCAGGACCCTTCAGCGACAGGCTGCCAGGTATATCTTAGTTGATGAAATTTTGTACCGAAGAGGATACTCAATGCCACTCCTCAAGTGTATTACAAAGGAGAAGGCCAAAGAATTGATGAAAGAGGTACACGAAGGTTTTTGTGGAGACCACGCTGGGGGGCAGAGTTTGTAAAAAAAGATCCTAAGGCAAGGATATTTCTGGGCAACGATGAATGAAGACTCGATGGAATTCGTGCGGTGTGATAAATGCCAGAGATTCTCCAAAATCCCATGAGCAGCCCCTAATGAGCTTAAATAGATGCAAAGCCTGTGGCCGTTTGCAGATTGGGGTATCAACCTAATCGAATCTTTGCCCACGGGAAAAGGCGGTGTCAAATATGATGCGGTTTCCATCGACTACTTCACCAAATGGGCCGAGGCTGAACCACTTGCAACCATAACGACCAAGAAAGTGCTGGATTTTGTGATAAAAAAACATCATTTGTCGCTATGGATTGCCAAGGAAGATCGTCTTGGATAATGACACCCAGTTTGACAGTGATTTATTCACAGATTTCTGCGAGCGACATGGTATTATCAAGAGCTTCTCTTCAGTAGCTCATCCCCAAGCAAATGGACAAGTTGAAGCAGTCAACAAAACGTTGAAGGAAACACTGAAGAAAAGGCTAGAAGAAGCTAAGGGGGCGTGGCCAGAACTATTGCCTGAAGTACTTTGGTCGTACAGAACTTCCCACCGAACAGCAACGGGCCATACTCCATTCTCTTTGACTTATGGATATGAAGCTATGTTGCCTGTTGAGTTAGATCTGCCTTCGCATCGCAGAATAACGTACGATCAAGATTCGAACAGCCAGTTATTGATGGAATTCCTGGACTCAATCGATGAGAAACGTGAACAAGCCCAACTCCGAGTAGCTGCATACCAGCAGAAAGTCGCCCGGTTTTTTTAACTCTAAAGTTCGAGAGAGAAAGTTCAGCGTTGGAGATCTTGTACTCCGAAGAGTTTTTCTAAACACCCGCGACCAAGCTGCTGGAGTACTCGGACCTAATTGGGAAGAGCCATACCAGACTGAAGAAGTCCTTCACCCAGGTGCCTATAAACTTGCTCGCTTAAACGGAGATCTCGTTCCTCGCTATTGGAATGGAGAACACCTACGTAAGTATTACTAATAAACAATTCTTCTTAAAGAATTAGCTTGTATTAATTTTACTTTCTACAAGTTTTGAAAAAGGGTTGGTCATTTTATGTGACCGATCGCTTATAAGTGTAAGATCTTATTGATCACTCGTACATATATGTTTTGTCCATTTATTACGAGAAATATAAGGGACTGTGCGTAGATAGTCATTTCTTGCCAATTATTGTATTTATTACAAGTATTTGCTCATTACGTATGTAGTTTTGCTGTATTATAATTCTAATTATATTGCTACGAGCAGTAATGTTCGAACAGGTTCTGGTCAAGGCAAGTGACCAAGGACCTAAAGCTCCTCGATCACTTGGGGGGCATATAAGGTACAAGTAAGCAAAGCATATCGTTAAAAGGTATGTAAACACATGAGCAAAATAAGTGAAAGCATGCTAGGGTACTTAGAGTATTTTTCAAAATTTTGTTAAATCAAACCAAAGTGCTATGCTAAGTTCGGTCATGCGAACACGATATTATAATATAAAAAACGAATTACTTTACACCACGAGTAGTATTGCTCGGAGGTAATTGTCTGATTAAAAGAAAAATAGCTGCCCGTGCAGCAATAAAAAATTAGTGTCTTTACATCACAACCAGGAGGTTGTGTAATTAAACTATCAAAAGAAAAAAGGGAAAAAGACTAAGGGGCTGGAGGATCTTGAGGAACGTCCTGGTCGACAGCTGCGCCAGCTTCATTGTCTGCACCATTTATCCCTGTTGCCAGAGAAATCTCCGGGGAAGCAGGTACTTTAACCCTCTCTTCTTCCTCCAGGCGAATGGCTCGTAGAAGCAGAGACGAGTGGCTTCCTTGTACTTCTCCAAGTTCTTGGCTTTAGCTTCCTCAAGCTCCTTCACGTGCTTCTCCAGCTCCTCCGTCTACTGCCTGCTTGCAATTAAATCAAGCTCGAGCTGTACGAACTGCTGGTAGTTGAGTTTGGCGCTTTCCCTGAACTTTTCTTTGTCCTCATTGGATTTCTTCAGGCCATCTCGAACCTCCTGCAACTCCACGGTCAGAGTGGCTTTTTGCTCGAGCAGTTCCTCTTTCTGCTTAGACAGCTCCGTATTCTTCTCAAGCAGCTCATTGTTCTGTTTAGTTAGCTCGTTGTTCTTCTCGAGCAACTCAGCGTTTTTCTCTTCGAGTGCTTTCTTAGCCTCGGCGAGCCTGGTGTCGAAATTTTTTGCCCGGGACACCATCGCTCCAGCACGTCGCCAACCAATAGTCATGGTCGGTAGTCCCTGTAATCAGATAAAAAAGGATAAAGTGATGGCAGAGAATGGAAAATAAATTATCCAGCATCAGGAAGTGACTTACGCTAACTATCTCGTACAACCCTCGGTTGAGTATTTGGTCAGGCTCCATGGAAATGGTTTCAGTAATAGCCTCCTTATTGTGTTTATGTTTGGAGAGCTTGTATATCCTCTCCCTGGCTAAGTTGACCACGATGTTGGTGTAATGCCCTACTTCCTTAGAGCCGTTACTAAGTGAGTTTAAAAACGTGCATTCAACTCGCTAATCGAGGTTTTAAGTCAAATAGTGTAATTAAGCCATAAACAGAGGAAAAACTTTAGAAATAACTCCATTTCATTGAAATTCATAAAATTTTAACACTTGGGATCCCAAAATATAGTTTAGAAATATTTACAACATATAAACTGAACCAAGTCGACTAAACGACAAAATCTAAGTTTATTTACAATCATCTCCCAAAAATCCACTAGCTGTGGCAGCTAGGCAGGCCAAACATGTACACGCCGCTTCACGCCTGCTACACTCATGGTTGGTTGGCTTTCTCCTTGCCCTTACCTGCACCACAGAGCATCTGTGAGTCGAAGCCCAGCAAGAAAACCCACAAACAGATAACATATGCAAAACATACACCAAGTACATAAACTGGCCATCAATAGGCTAAACACATACGGCCCAGCCGTCCCAGGTGCCTTACCAGACCCTGGGTTCGCGGTCCACACCGTGAGGATATCCCAGGTATCCTTTGGGGACTCGCCCTGGCAACTCGCACTCCATGTGCTCAACGCTGGTCCCGGCCCCTTGCCATACTCGGCCTTACACTCAACGTGCCTAACGTCATTCCCAGCCCCTGCCGACCTCGGTCTACACCTTTCCCAGCTCTTGCCGATCATTCACATAATTGCATTCATAGCATAATAAACAAGTACAGAATACTAGCAAATTCAATCAAAGGGCTACGCCCTACAATTCAAACACATTGGGCTCAGCCCTGCATACAAGCTCTATGGGAACAATGGGTTTTCTTACCTGAGTCCCGAGCTCTCCGAGCACCGATATCCCGAGCACAGTCCTCTAACTTAAGCCTCGTCGAAACCCTAGTCACAACACATTAACAATATCCATCTATCAAGTTCTAATCCATTAAATAACTTCGAGCCATATCTCTAACCTCCAGAACCTTGAATTTTATCAATCCGGGTGATAAAATCCATCCCGAGCCTTAACCATTGAGTTCCCAAGCCTAAACACACTTAAAAACTCAGACTGGCACTAAGACCCGCGTCCCTACCCACAAGCGTCGAGGCTAGCCTCGAAACAGAGGCTAGCATCTCCCTGAAGCACACACGGGCTGCGGCGCGCTTCAAACATCTCGGCCTCCTATGGCTGCGCGCGCACACGGGCCGCGGCATGCCCCTCCTAGGGTCGCGGCCCTAGCCTCCAACCCAGAAATCTTCATCATTTTTCTATGTTTTTCCTCAAACCAATTCACCCAAAACTTAACTAACAGTCCCAGATTATCACCACAAAAGTTCTAACACAGTATCAACATCAAAACCTATCAAGAACTAGCTTCAAAACTTAACCAAACAATCAAGAACATCCCAAACTTAGCTAACATGCAATCTCTAATAACCAGCAGCAATTCTAAACATAATCTTTATAATTAAAGCTTACCCTTGCTGGATTGAACTTCAGAACCAGCTCCCTATGCTCCAAGCTCCCTTAAATCCCCAGCTGCAATTCCTTAGCTTCAAGTTGATTTCCCCAAGTTTTCCTTGCTAAGCCTTAGAGGAAGATGAAGAGAAGAAAACCAAGTGATGAGGGTAAGATATGGGTCGGTTTCTATGTGTTCTAAACTATTCCAAGTTTTGTTTTATTCAACTTAAGTCTATAGGGTTACCTCAAGGCTCGGGGTACCAAAACGTCCCCGAGGGCCAAATGGTAAATTTCCCCAATATTCCCTCTTAGACATTCTATCCTCAAATATATCTCCAAATATTTATTTTCACAACCCGATAACCCCATATAATAACTAATGCCCAAATTACCCATCGACTCGCCCCAAGTCGGATTCTTAACCCTGCTGTGACTTTTTGGCTAACCGCTCCCCAGTGCTGTCTCAGATCGTGCTGCACAGATATATCACATATATATCGCATTTATAACATTTATACCCCTAATATCCAAACGGGGCCCACATGCACCTTTAACTCAACTAAACATGCATCATTATCATATATTCGCATAAATTCACATATTAACATATCAAATCATTTATTGCCCTCTAGGCACACTAATCAAGGCCCTAAGCCCTATTAGCAAATTCGGGTCGTTACAACTATCCCCTCCTTATAGAAATTTCGTCCTCGAAATTACCTGAACAACTCGGGATACCGCTCCCTTATCTCTGACTCAAGTTCCCAGGTCGCCTCCTCAACCTTGCTGTTTCTCCACAGCACTTTCACCAAGGCGATGGTCTTGCTCCGCAAGACTTTATCTTTCTGGTCAAGAACCTGAACCGGCTTCTCCTCATAAGACAAATCCTGATCAAGCTCCAGATTCTCATAACTTAGAACGTGCGTCGAATCTGACACATACTTCCGGAGCATGGATACATGGAAGACATTATGAACCCCTGATAAAGTTGGGGGCATCGCTAGTCTGTAGGCTACCTCTCCAACCCATTCCAGAATCTCGAAGGGGCCAACAAACCTAGGGCTCAACTTGCCCCGAACACCAAACTGTTTCACACCCCTCATGGGTGAAACCCTAAGGAACACATGGTCACCAACTTAAAATTCCACGCTCCTGCGTTTCTGGTTTGAATAACTTTTCTGTCGACTCTAGGAGGCGAGCATACGCGCTCTAATCTTCTCAATCGCCTCATTGGTCCTCTGAACCATTTCAGGTCCCAAATATCTTCTCTCACCTGTCTCGTCCCAATGAATAGGTGATCTACACTTTCTTCCATAAAGCATCTCGTACGGAGCCACTCCGATGGTCGCCTGATAACTGTTGTTGTACGAGAACTCGATCAAAGGGAGATACTTACTCCACGATCCCCCAAAATCTAGCACACAGGCTTGCAACATGTCCTCCAATATTTAAATCATCCTCTCGGATTGCCCATCTGTCTGAGGATGGTAAGCGGTACTAAACCGTAACTGTGTGCCCATGGCCTTTTGCAGACTCTCCCAAAACTTGGAAGTGAAAGTGGGGTCTCTGTCAGATACTATCGACCTAGGAGCCCCATGAAGTTGAACAATCTCCTTCACATACAACTCAGCGTACTGTTCCACAGTATAAGTTGTCCTAATAGGCAAAAAGTGGGCGGACTTGGTATACCTATCCACAATCACCCACACAGATTCATGCTGTCCCACAATCCTTAGCAAACCAACCACAAAGTCCATAGTGATATCTTCCCACTTCCATTCTGGGATCCCCAGAGGTTGCAGCAACCTTGCTGGCCTCTGATGCTCAGCCTTAACCTGCTGGCAAGTTAAGCACTTGGCCACATAATCCACCACATCCCTCTTCATGCCTGACCACCAATACAGAGCTCTCAAGTCCTGGTACATCTTCGTCGTACCCGGGGGTAAAGAATAGGGAGTGGTATGCGATTCATCTAAGATCTCTCCCTGGATATCAGAATCCATCGGAACGCAAATCCGACCCTTGTACCTCAGTAACCCCGTCTCTGAAATGGAAAAGTCCTTAGTCGCTTTTACTAAGACACTCTCCCTATGACCTCTCAACTGGGAATCTTTCCCCTGCGCTTCCTTGATCCTCTCAAGGAGTGTAGACTGAAGAGTGATGTTGGCCAACTGACCAACCACCAACTCTATACCTACTCTGGTCATCTCCTCATCTAACTTATCAGATATCTGCCTCAAACTAAACAACTGTCCTGGGCCTTTCCGACTCAATGCATTAGCCACTACATTAGCCTTCCCAGGATGGTATAGGATATCGCAATCATAATCCTTAACCAACTCCAGCCACTGCCTCTGGTGCATATTCAAATCCTTTTGAGTAAAGAAATACTTTAGGCTCTTATGATCGGTGTATATCTCGCACTTCTCACCATAAAGATAATGTCTCCAAATCTTAAGTGCGAACACCACTGCTGCTGACTCCAAATCATGCGTGGGATATCTCTACTCATATTTCTTTAACTGTCTTGATGCATAGGCTATCACCTTACCAGCTTGCATCAACGCGCACCCCAAACCCTGTCTGGATGCATCACAGTAAACCACAAACTTTTCATTCTCTGCTGGCAAGCTTAACATTGGCGTGGTGATCAGTCGCCGCTTCAACTCCTTAAAATTGCTCTCACATCTGTCCGTTCAGACATACCTTGTCTTCTTCTTTGTCAATTCTGTCAATGGCGTAGCTATTCTGGAGAACCCCTCAACAAACCGCCGATAATACCCTGCTAAACCCAGAAAGCTTCTTACTTCAGGAACATTGCTCGGTCTAGGCCAATCTCTGACCGCCTCAATCTTACTTGGGTTAACTAGAATCCCCTCCTTACTGATAATGTGGCCCAGAAATGTAACTTGTGGTAACCAGAACTCACACTTACTAAACTTAGCATATAACTTATGCTCTCTCAACCGCTGTAGAACCAACCACAGATGCTGCTCATGTTCTGACTCTGACTGAGAATACACCAGGATGTCGTCGATGAACACAATCACAAACTTGTCCAGATAATCCTTGAAACCCTATTCATCATGTCCATAAAGGCTGCTGGGGCATTGGTTAATCCAAAGGACATAACCAGGAATTCATAGTGTCCATACCTCGTTCGGAAAGCGGTCTTCGGTATGTCCTCCTCCTTAATCCTTAACTGATTTTAACCTGATCGGAGGTCTGTCTTGGAAAACACTGTTCTTCCCTGTAGCTGATCAAACAAATCGTCGATCTTAGGCAGTGGATACTTGTTCTTAATGGTTAACTTGTTTAGCTCCCTATAATAAATACACATCCTAAGGGATCCATCCTTCTTCTTTTATGAACAACACTGGAGCACCCCATGGCGAGAAACTCGGTCTGATGAACCCCAAATCATGTAACTCCTGCAACTGAATCTTCAACTCCGCTGGAGCCATTCTGTAAGGTGTCCTAGATACTGGCTCCACTCTTGGTACCAACTCTATAGCAAAGTCAATCTCCCGCTGCAGTGGCAACCCTGGCAAATCTGCCGAAAACAAATCTGGAAACTCCCACACCAATCTAGTCTCACCCGGTCCAACCGACACCACCCTAGAGGTATCCACAACGCTCGCTAGGAATCCTATGCAACCTTCCTGCATCAGGTCTCTAGCCTTCAATGCTGAAATCATTGGTACTCGCGATCCTCTAACTATCCCCATAAACACAAAGGGTACCTCCCTTTCTGGTTCAAAAGTCACCATTCTGCGCTTGCAGTCTATCGTTGCCCCATACTTTGATAACCAATCCATCCCTAGAATCATATCAAATTCATCCATCTCTAACTCAATCAAATCAACAGATAGTTCCTTACCATCTACCTCTATTGGCAATGCTCTAATCCATTTCCTAGAGACTACCAGTTCCCCTGTTGGCAACAAAGTCTGAAATCCCCTAGCATACACACCACTAGGTCTACAAAGCTGATCTATCACTCTAGCAGATACAAATGAATGGGTAGCCCCTGAATCAAACAATGCAGTATACAGAGAACCACCACTAGAGATCTGACCTGTCACAATTGAGGGACTAGCCTCCGCCTCGGTCTGTGTCAAAGTAAATACCCTGGCAGGAGCAAGACTGTCATTTTGCTTCTGCTCCTCCTTCTTAACTTGAGGGCAATCCCTCTTCAGATGACTAGCACTTCCACAAACAAAGCAGGCCCTGATCCTGCACTCACCCTGATGTCGTCGCCTGCACCGCGGACACACTAGAAAACTCCTCCAGTTGTCACTTCCACCCTGACGGCCTATGGAAGCACCCCGTGCCCTCCTATCTGAACTGGGAGGAACAAGGGAATCTAGGGCCTTCCTCTTCTGCTCACTAAACCCACCACCCCGACTGGATCCAACAAGAGGAGGCACTGTCCTCCTGGCATCGCACCTAACAGCGCTATCCTTCCAGATCTAATCTTCGACCCTCTCAGCTGTAAGGGCCTTATCCACTACCTGGACATAAGTAGTAGTCTCTGGATCCAAGGTAATATTCACATTGCGTGCAATCATAACGTTCAACCCCCGCACAAACCTATCCCTTCTTGCCGCATTAGTCGGCACTAAACCTGGCGCAAACTTCGCCAATCTGTCAAACTTTATATCATACTCTGTCACTGTCGATCGGTTCTGAGTCAGGTTGATAAACTCATCAACCTTCGCAGCTCGAACTGCCACACTATAATACTTCTCATTAAACAAGTTTTTGAACTCTTCCCAAGTCATAACTGATACATCCCTTCTCTGAACTACCATGTCCCACCAGATGCGGGCATCCTCTCTAAACATGTAGCTAGCACAAGCTACCATCTCATTCCCCTGAATTCTCATAAAATCAAGTATTGAGGAAACCATATTCATCCACTGCTCTGCCCGCAGTGGGTCTGATCCACCGTCAAAGGTGGGAGGATGCTGCTTCCTGAACCTCTCATACAAAGGTTCCTACTTATTCTCCATAGCAGACTGCACTGGCACTGGCGCTGCAACCTACTGCACTGGCAGCCCAGTGACCTGAGGTGGGGCCTGCTGCCTCAACTGTCGCAACTCTTCCTCTGTTCGTTGCAGTCTCGCTTCCATCTCAGCAAACATCCATTCCCAATTCTATGGGGGCAGGTGGAAGGTCCTGACCCTGGTTGTCATCCTCGGCCCTACTGCCGCGGAGTCTAGCTGATTGTCGAGGCATCTCAACAAATATGCCTGCAACCAACGATGCCGCTCATCAGGCATGATAACCACCTCCCAAGCACATCGGCCATCCACAAGAAGTAACACATATAGCATACAAATAGCATATAACACACAACGGGCCATGCCCTGACATCATGCATATGTTAACTCATTCATCATGCTCTATATAAGATAAGCAGGAAAACAAGGCATTCAAGCACATATTCAGGCATATTAATCAATTGTACCAACCAACCCTGAGTCGAGCTTTTCACTGACAGTGGATGTACATGTTCGGCCAATCTCCATAACCAATAACCTTGGCTTACTCTGATACCAAGTTGTAACGCCCTACTTCCTTAGAGCCTTTACTAAGTGAGTTTAAAAACGTTCATTCAACTCACTAATCGAGGTTTTAAGTCAAATAGTGTAATTAAGCCATAAACAGAGGAAAAAACTTTAGAAATAACTCCATTTCATTGAAATTCATAAAAGTTTAACACTTGGGATCCCAAAATACAGTTTAGAAATATTTACAACATATAAACTGAACCAAGTCGACTAAATGACAAAATCTAAGTTTATTTACAATCATCTCCAAAAAATCCACTAGCTGTGGCAGCCAGGCAGGCCAAACATGTACACGCCGCTTCACGCCTGCTACACTCATGGTTGGTTGGCTTTCTCCTTGCCCTTACCTGCACCACAGAGCATCTGTGAGCCGAAGCCCAGCAAGAAAACCCACAAACAGATAACATATGCAAAACATACACCAATTACACAAACTGGCCATCAATAGGCTAAACACATACGGCCCAGCCGTCCCAGGTGCCTTACCAGACCCTGGGTTCGCGGTCCACACCGTGAGGATATCCCAGGTATCCTTTGGGGACTCGCCCTGGCAACTTGCACTCAACGTGCTCAACGGTGCTCCCGGCCCCTTGCCGTACTCGGCCTTGCACTTAACGTGCCTAACGCCGTTCCCGGCTCTTGCTGATCATTCACATAATTGCATTCATAGTATAATAAACAAGTACAGAATACTAACAAATTCAATCAAAGTGCTACGCCCTGAAATTCAAACACATTGGGCTCAGCCCTGCATACAAGCTCTATGGGAACAAGGGTTTTCTTACCTGAGTCCCGAGCTCTCCGAGCACCAATATCCCGAGCACAGTCCTCTAACTTAAGCCTCGCCGAAACCATAGTCACAACACATTAACAATATCCATCCATCAAGTTCTAATCCATTAGATAACTTCGAGCCATATCTCTAACCTCCGAAACCTTGAATTCTATCAATCCAGGTGATAAAATCCATCCCGAGCCTTAACCATTGAGTTTCCAAGCCTAAACACACTTAAAAACTCAGACTGGCACTAAGAGTCGCGGCCCTACCCACAAGCACTGTGGCTAGCCTCGAAACAGAGGCTAGCATCTCCCTGAAGCACACACGGGCTGCGGCGCGCTTGGCCAAGCGTTGTGGCGTGCATCAAACATCTCGGCCTCCTATGGCCGCGCGCGCACACGGGTCGCGGCATGCCCCTCCTAGGGTCGCGACCCTAGCCTCCAACCCAGAAATCTTCATCATTTTTCTATGTTTTTCCTCAAACCAATTCACCCAAAACTTAACTAACAGTCCCAGATTATCACCACAAAAGTTCTAACACAGTCTCAACATCAAAACCTATCAAGAACCAGCTTCAAAACTCAACCAAGCAATCAAGAACATCCCAAACTTAGCTAACATGCAATCTCTAATAACCAGCAGCAATTCTAAACATAATCTTTATAATTAAAGCTTACCCTTGCTGGATTGAACTTCAGAACCAGCTCCCTATGCTCCAAGCTTCAAGCTCCCTTAAATCCCCAGCTGCAATTCCTTAGCTTCAAGTTTATTTCCCCAAGTTTTCCTTGCTAAGCCTTAGAGGAAGATGAAGAGAAGAAAACCAAGTGATGAGGGTAAGATATGGGTCGGTTTCTATGTGTTCTAAACTATTCCAAGGTTTGTTTTATTCAACTTAAGTCTATAGGGTTACCTCAAGGCTCGAGGTACCAAAACGTCCCCGAGGGCAAAATGGTAAATTTCCCCAATATTCCCTCCAAGCCATTCTATCCTCGAATATATCTCCAAATATTTATTTTTACAACCTGATAACCCCATATAATAACTAATACCCAAATTACCCCTCGACTCGCCCCGAGTCGGATTCTCAACCCTGCTGTGACTTTCTGGCTAACTGCTCCCCAAGACTGTCTCGGATCGTGCTGCATAGATATATCACATATATAAATCGCATTTATCACATTTATACCCCTAAACATGCACCTTTAACTCAACTAAACATGCATCATTATCATAAATTCGCATAAATTCACATATTAACATATCAAATCATTTATTGCCCTCCAGGCACACTAATCAAGGCCCTAAGCCCTATTAGAGAATTCGGGTCGTTATAGCTGGACAGGGAGCCTTCAGGCTGATTACGCCGCGTTTGGCTGCTAGGGGCCTTAGAAGTAGGCTACTGGTCGACGGGTGTTGGAAGATTGGAAGTTTGGTCGACCAGGGGGGTTGAGGCCGGATGCTCGAGTGGTGATGGAGGTGGTGTGTTCTCCTTCGAAGGGACGGTGGCTGGAGGGTCATCGGTTTGAGCCTTCTTTAAGGCAGTTTTACTGCTCTCCCCTTGGGCGCTTTTGCTGTCCTTTTTCTTGCCAGAAGATGCGGCAGCAGCCTTATAATGCTCGAACACGTCCTCAGAGTCCATATCTGCACAAAAGAAAACAACATGAGCAATGAGACAAGGTATTTATATGGGGCTAAAAATAAAAGTGAAGAGATTATAGGTAAAGTACCCGCGCTACAACTACTGGTCGCTACATTAATTACTGAACTACTTACTGCCTGGAAAAATCTAAACTTAAGATTGGAGTATACTTAAAGTTGCCGTCCCTGTCAAATATATGACAGGGAATTGGCAAACTATCTAAAAGTGAAAGATCAATACCGTTCTCATCGGAAGACTCCTCGATGGGAGCGAGGGGTTCAGTGGCCTTCTTTTTTCCTTTTCCCTTTGGGGCAGGGGGAGTAGCAGCCCGCAGAGTGCTGGAAGGTTCCCTGATTGTTACTCTAGTGGCCCTCCTTGGAAGAGGTTGTTCCATGGCTGGGTGTTGCTCGAGAACCTCTCCACCGATAGCACTCCCTGCTGTTGACTCCCTCACATCCTGATGAGGGACCAAAACGCTGACCAGCCTAAGGTTAGCCTCTGTGACCAGATGCTTGACACTTTTTTCCATGTCAGTCATACTGGCCAAGAGGGCTGATCTTAACTCCATGTCTGGAGTGGGCTCTAGTCACAACCATGAGCCTGAAAAGCACTAAAAATCTAAGAAAATGTAGAGAAAAAATTAAAGAAAAACTGACAACCAGTGGTACAAAGGCATTACCTCCTTGCGTGAAGGCCAGGTTGTTCGCGACCATGTCGGTCGTGAGGAAGTACTCCTTGTAGTACCTCCCCACATTCGATATATGGGTGGTGTCGGTCAGGAAGGTGCGCCCAGTTTCTTGATGACAGAAATGAAAGAACCCCGTACCTTCTTGGTTGGGGTTAGACTTGAGGTCAAACAAGTAATTAACCTCATGGGGTGTTGGCACAGGCCATTTTTTGTGGCTATATAGGATATAGAGTGCGGCGATCATTCTATACCCATTGGGGGTTATTTGGAAAGAGGCAACCCCAAAGTAGTTGACTACCCCTTGGAAGAATCGATGAAGAGGCAAGGTAGCCCCTCCCCTGCCTCAATATGGTATCTCAACCAGGCGCTGAAGGCACCTCCAGGCAAGTTCGCCCGTTGGTCTAGGTTGGGTCGAACTAATCTCACCCCCAGGAGTCCATATTTCCTAATGTAGTTAGCGATCATCCTAATCGTCACCCAGCTTTCAGGGACAACATACAATTCAACATCTGGTTGAATCATTTCAGGGCTGAGCATGAGTTTGGATATTGGGGTTAGGAGTATTTTCTGCTCGACCACTGGTCGAGGCAATTTTAGCCCGAGGAGCAGGCTGATTTGAAGGATTGGGAGTTTTCTTTTTCTGGGCTGTAGTTTTTGCTCGAGCCATATTTTGAATAAGAGTGGATGAAGTGTTTGTAGTGGCATGAGAAAAAGGGATGTCAGGTATTAGTGATGACGGTTGCTCCTCATTCTCAAGCAGCTGAGCCAATAATTCATCGTCGATTGGTCTTTCTCCTCCCCACAGATCTTGCATGAAAGCTGCGAACAGAGAAAGGAGGAGATAAGACGCAAAGCTTAAAAGCTTGTGTTGAAAGTTGGAATAACGTTGCTCGCGTATACAACCAACAGCATTCTAATAGAAACACTAAGTTCTATACGAGCAGTTTGAAAAACATATTGAAAAGCGGAAGTAAAAATTTTTTGGGAAAAATCTTTTTCGACTCCGAAGGGGCGGGAAAAACCCAGTTTTTCACCTAGCTTAAAAATCGAATTTTTACTTCAATTTTACGCCCTAAATCTACCATCTCGACTACCAAACTGGCTCCTAACTCTTGCGGAACGATAATTCACTACCCTATCAATCATCTGTCGACATGCAAACATTCCCCATACATTTTCAGCCAAGAACACGAAAGGGTTCAGAAATGAAGGCAAGTATGAAGCGGTTAAATATGGTAACTTAAAAAATAAGAAAGTTCATAAAACTTACTCAGGTAAAGAGTGAAGTCCGAAGGTGAAAGCTTTAAACGTCTGCGTGTAGATGTTTGAAAATTTCTGGGCTCTGGAACACAAGTTCTTCAATGTTCTTCAGGAAGGCAAAAGTATGTAAAATGTGAAAAATGATTTTTGAAGGGTCATTTATACTAGCCGAGGAGCAGTTACCAAGATAATCATTAAAGGTAATTTTTCAAGGAGTGGGGAAACGTGATAGCCATCGGACACATTCTTGGGAAACTAAAAGGACCTGATTAGACATGATTGGTCATGTTTTTCGAGAAAGCATGGGCGGTTCTGACAGATTTCGTGGGGTATTCGAAGAGTCAGTTTCCTAAGTTTACTTATTGATGGTCGCAATAAGTAAACTTGGGGGGGCAAATGTTTACCCAAAAATTCTTTTTGATGCCGTTGCAAAGATTATTTGCACGTGGATCGACACGTGGCAGAATTAAAGGGCATAGGTGCTGTTTGACTATCGACCAGAAGCGCGCCTCATCGTTAATGTTAATTTTTGGTACGACCAGGATGGTCGTGAAGCCCGATTTATTTCCTTCTTAAGTTGTAATCTAATATTAACCGCATTTGAATATTTTCTCATAATGGTCCTTGATACATGATTGTTAAGGAAAGATAGGACACGTTAGCATGTGTAACCCTCCTTGAGCCTATAAATATGCATGAAATAGCTCAAGGAAGGGACTTTTGATTCATTAGCTTTTTTGGCTTAAGATTAAAAGAGAAAGAACGATAGTGATTGTTGATCATTCTATTGTAATCCTTCCAAGGTTTGTGAAACTCAAAGAACCCTAGTTTTTTTATCACAGCTTTGAAGTTCAATAATAACAATACACTAAGTGGACGTAGGTCATTATCAATCACTGGGGCCGAACCACTATAATTTCTTGGTGTTTTTTCCTTTCCATTAGATTATCTTTTCAAGCATCGTTCTACTTCCTGTCGTATATTTGACTCCGTGTCGTTGGCTAAATCGAGGGTCAACATTATTATTCTTTATAAAAATATTATATATATTTTTTAAATCATAGCTAGTCAAGTTTCAACACTCAATGTTAAACCAAAATCATAATCTAATCCAAGTTTCCAGTTTTGTTACAAAAATATATTTAATGTTAAAAAATTAGTTTTGTAAATCTTTGTAATAATCATGTTAAAGAAATTTATAAATATTTATGTAAATGTGAGTTACAAAAATAAACTTTTTAGTTGTGAAATTAGTTTTGTAAATTGTTGTTACAAAAATGTAAAACTTGTTTTAAAAAATATTGTATTTCACCACTATATTCAATAAAGTGTTTTATAAATAATGAATATCTTAAATTTATATTTTTAAGTTGTATAGCATAAATATGATGGTTCATGTAATTTTTTGGTACAATATTGTAACAATATGGAAAAGTATAATATTTTTATGTATATTTTGTTTATGATTTCTTAACTATAAAATATTTTCGTAAATGTTAGTTACAAAAATATCTTTCTTAGTTGTAAAACTAGATTTATAAACTATTGTTACAAAAATAAAAAAAAATTAGTTATGAATTTGTTTGTAAGTTTTATCTACAAAAAAACAAAAACAAAAATCTACAATTCTATAACTGATTTTGTAAATATTATTTACAAACACGTAACAGATATTTATTAGTTTGTAAACGTTGATCATAAAAAATTGTATTTTACAGCATTTATTTATGATTTCGCCACTCCGTATTTACAATTTTGCCATTCCGTGTTTTTATAAAAAAATTCCATATTTTTGTAATGCACCGTATTTTTCAGATTTTTTTTTTTCACTTTTAGTGCATTTTTGTATATTTCCCTTATTTTTTATACTTTTTTTTAGGGGTGCACAAAAACGAGTTGGGCCAACCAAATCGGCCAACTCAACCCATTTTCCTCCTTATTGGGCTGACATATGAGTGGGTCGAAAGCCAATCGGCTCCCAAATTGCATAGGCCGAACAACAATGGCTCAGCCACAACCTTGGCTAAAATTGGGCCAAACCGACCCAATCAACCCGTTTACGGTATATATCAAATTTTATAGGGATTTTTTCATAAATATGGCTTTTTAACCATTAATGTGCAAAAATATGGTAATTAAACTTTTCTTAATTTGTATGGACAAATTTAATTAAAAAAATCAGATTATGGGAAAAGTTATCTCATATTGGAACTAAAAAATAAACAAAAACACATCAATCAAAGGAAGGGTACTATGGTAATTAAAGTTGCAAATACTCATTTGCTAAAATTTGAGTCAATCAAAAACATCTCCAACATAATTTTTTCTTCATCAACGACACCCATCTCCGGCAACACCTTTCACCTTCGGCAACTACTTCAAATCTTTGAAGAGATCCTCAAGATCCGATCAAAATCAATTCCAGCAACAATCGGTAACCTCCAAACGGTTTCGCTGCACTCTTCGACATCTCCGGCAACATGCATCTCCGGCGACGTGCTTCTCCAGCGTCCAAAGTATCCAAGAAACAAAGGTTTGTAAAATCTTGCTGAGTCGATACCTATTTTACTCTAATTTTCTTCAACTTCATATCTATTAAATTCCTAATTCTTCTACATATTCGAGAACCATTAATTTCATAATTATTTCATAGCTATTTTACTATTTATAGTGATAATGATGAAGTTCATGATGTGCATTTAGAAAAAAACCAATTTATTAACTTGAAATTTGAAAAAATTTTATTTAAACCTACTAATATACTTACATTCATGGACCAAAAATAGACAAAAAACAAGAACTATGAAAATTTTAGATTCTAATTTGTCTTTTCAATAAAAAAAAAATCATTTGATATTGGTTTGAATTCTAAATGCCAAAACATTCAGTAACAACAAAGTAACCAGTTACCTTGAAAAACTGTCATTTTTTTCAATTAAGTTTTTCAGTAAGGTATGTAATTGCAGACTAGGGTAACCAGTTACCTTCACTAGTTACAACCAATTAACTCCTTAAAAATTTGCAAAATTTTACAAGTATGGAAAATACTACTTCTTTGGTTCAATTTAATGGCAAGTGGAATGAAAAAAACGAGTACGAAGGGTACACAATAACCGGAATATTGATTTCACCAAATTGTTCTCTTGACAACTTGGTGAATTTGATAAAAGATGAGATAAAGGAAACAAGAGAAACTATTAAAGTTTATTATCAAGTAGCCAAGAGAACACCACCAATGAAGGTTAAAACAGATAATTCAGTGTTGTTCTACATGGAAATAAAGAAAAAAGTTGCTGCAAAAATAACAGACTTACCATTGTGTGTCACTATAGTTCAAAAATTAAGTGATGAAAATAACATTCTTCAACTAGCAAATCAGAAAGCTACAGCAGAAGAAACGGAGGTGAGAACATTATTAATGCAAGCAAACAAAGCTTCCATCATTTAACAAATGTTACTTGAAGAAGGAATGTCAAGCACAACAAATGAGGGCATCAATGTGGCATACATACCTCACCTTTCTAAAGAAGTAGTTTATTTTATAATTGAAGACAATACAAAAAGAAAAAAGAAATTGGAGGAAATCCAAATTGTAATATCTGATTACAGAGTGAACAAAATAGAGCAAGGACAAATTTATAAGAACAAGAACACAATCAAATCAACTCTTAGCTACTATGCCATGCTACATAACTTCCAGTTTAAAACAAAAAGATCAGAACCAAAAGAGTACTTGGTTACCTACGTAGATGACACATGCAGCTAGTTTGTGAGAGCATCAAAATATAGAAATAAAGATTTATTCAAGGTACGAAAATGCATTCAAATCACACTTGCTCTGTTGAAATTATTATGGAGGACCTGTTGGGGTTTTATGCCCTAATTAAAACCCAAATTCTTTGTAATCTCATTTTATTATCAATAAAAAAATATAAATCTTTTTTTGACTTGGTCAATCGCTTTGCTCACATGTTTTATTTTCATGATTATCTGTTTATTATAAACTTCTGTTGACCTCGTTTTGGTCAACTGACACGGAGTCAAATGCTTGATGTGATGGGAAGTGTTGAAATAGATCTAATGGAAAGAACAGTAAACGACACTACAAATTATAGTGGCTCGGCCCCACGAAGTGGTAATGACCTACGTCCACTTAAGCTATTATTGATATTAGTTCTCAAAGGAGTGATCAAAGAACTAGGGTTCCCTGAGTTTCACAAGCCTTCGAGAGATGAATAATACAATCGGAAGATAATAGCTATATTTCTCTTGTAAAGCATAAACTTAAATCAGCCAAAAGTCCCTTCCTTGAGCTATTCTTCTCTATTTATAGGCTGAAGGAGGATTACATGAATTAGTTACAGATATTCTTTCCGAAATAATCGGATCATCAGGGATCATGGGAGATAATCTCGGATATGATTACAATTGTACAAGATTATCTCAAAATATACGGAGTATACGACCAATCTGGTCGTATATAAATTCTAAATGTTATGTCAGGGGAATCTCACTGGTCGATGGTCGAACAGAAATTCTGCCAGGTGTTAGCCACATGTTAAAAATGTCTGCCACGTCATCCACACCTGCTTTTTGGATAACATTTGCCCCCAAGTTCATTTATTACGACCAGCAATAAATAAACTTTTAGGAAAACGACTCTTCGATTACCCCACCAAATCTATCAGAGTAGTTCGTGCCCCCTTGGAAAAAGTGACCTACTCATGTCTAATCATGCCCTTTCGGTTCCCAAGTAATCCTATGATGGCTATCACTCTTCCCCACGCCTTGAAAAAAGGGAACTTATATTACCTCTTTTTCCATATCTCAGACAAAATATATAGCTTCCAAAACTTCCTTTTTACTTTACGCAAGCTATTTTCTTATTAAGAACTCCCAAGTCAGAACCCAGAATCTCCCTGAAGAATATTTTCTTCGACGTTCCAGGAGTCGGCCATTCGCACACCTACGCTCGGAATTTCTTCAGCACTTCATAATCTTCGTCTAGGTAAGCTTTAGAACTTTTGCATCCTTTACTTTGCTGTGCATGCCGATTTAAGCTAGTTTTTTAGGCTTTGATATTGCACTGTGTTATTGGGTAGAGATGCATGAAAATGGGGTGTTTGTCGAGTGATGCTAGATATGGTGGCGTATATTTTCCATTTAGGAGTTATGAATTAGTTTGATAGTCGAGATCATAAATTTAGGACGTAAAATCGAAGTGAAAATTCGATTTTTATCCTAGTTGAAAAACTAAGTTTTTCCTGCCCTTGCTGAAGTTGAAAAAGCTTTTTCAGAAAAAACTTTTTGCTTTCACTTTTTTATCTGTTTTTCAAACTATTCGCATGAAAATTTTAGTTTTTTGTTAGAATGCTGCTGTATAAAAGTTAGACTTTTATACACGAGCAGCGTTATTCTAACTATCTTTTTAGGCTCTTCTTCCTCACCTCCCCATTTTTCTGTCCATAGATTTTGATGCCAGATTTGTGGGGAGGTGAGAGGCCGATCGACGACGACCTTCTTGCTCAGCTGCTCGAGGGTGAAGAACAACCAGCTCAGTGCATCCACGAAATCCCTTTCTCTATAATTTCTCCTGCCAGAACTCAACCAACCCCAATCAGAATGGGTTGTGTCAAGTCCACTGCCCAAAAGAAGAAAAAACCTGAACACCCTTCAAACCCTCCAGCCCGGCCTGATTCGCAGGCTAGGGTTCTCTCGACCAGTGGTCGAGAAAATATTGCTCTAGACCCCCACATCCAAGTTAGGGCCCGCCCTCGGCATTCAGTTCTTCCCGATGTCGAGTGGTATCTTTCCGCACTTAGCCAAGTAACCCCCAGGATGCTAGGCAACTACTTCAGAAAGTATGGCCTAACTAGGGTAACTCTCAAAATCCCTACTGCGGATCAAAGGGCAAATTTTCCTGGAGGCGTTTACAGCGCCTGGTTGAGGTATCACATAGAGGCTGGGGCTACCCTTCCTCTCCATCCATTCTTCCAGGGGGTGGCGAACTACTTTGGTGTCGCCCCCTTCCAAATTACACCCAACGGATATAGAATGCTTGCTGCACTCTATATCCTCTATAATCACAAAAAATGGCTAGAGCCTACCCCTCATGAGGTCAATTATCTCTTTGACCTTAAGTCCAACCCCTAACAATCTGGTACGGGTTTCTTTCATTTTTGTCACCAGGAGACCACCCGATCCCTCCTGAGTGACACCACCCACATCTCCAACGTGGGGAAATACAGTCAAGAGTATTTCCTCATGCCTGACATGGTCGCGAATAACCTGGCCTTCACTTGAGAAGGTAAATGCCTTTTTCCACTGGTCGTTGTTTTTACTTAGAAAATTTCTTTGCATTTTTCTGAAACATCTTGTGTTTTTCAGGCCCATGGTTACGACCAGACCCAACACCAGACATGGTGTTGAGGTCTGCCATGTTGGCCAGCATGACGGACATTGAGAAGAGCGTCAAGTCTTTGGTCACCGAGGCCAACTTGAGGCTAGCTGGCCTCCTGGCCCCTCACCAGGATGTGAGGGAACCCACGGCAGTAAGTGCCACTGCTGAGGAAAATCCCAAGCAGCAACCACTAGCATCTCCTTCTCCACGGAGACCGACTGGGGTTACAATCAAGGAACCTACCGGCACTCCCCCAGCAGAAAGGTCTTCTGCCCCTCAAGGAAAGGGAAAACAAAAGGCAACCGAGACTGTCGTAGATTTAGACGAGTCCTCTGACAAAAACGGTATTGTTATTTCACTATTAGATAACTTGCCAATTCCCTGTCATTTATTCGACGGGGATGACAATTTTACATATGCTCCAAACCTAGGGCCAGACTTCTTCATGCCAGAGAGTGAGTGTATGACTAGTAGAGTCAATAGTGTAGCGACCAGTAGTAATAGCTCGGGTATTTGACTATGTAATTTTGTATATTTCTTTTCTGATGTAACATGACTTGTCATCTATTTTTGGCTTACTGTCTGTATGTTTATCTCTTTTGCAAAAATGGATTCTGCAAACATTTTCGATTTATACATCACTCAGGAGGAGGAAGAGGTTCCCTTGGTTCGAAAGAGGAAATCGGCCAGGAAACACGACGGTGAGTCTAGCAGGTGCCTTCGGCCAAGAAGAATCGAGCTACCAATCCTTCGAAAGATGGGCCCTCTGGCCAAGAATCTGCCCAGCCTCCTGCTCCTGTCGAGAAGGAAATTCTGCCTCCTCCTGCTCCTGCTGCCATGACTCCTTCACGTCCGACCCCTACCGACCAGACCCAACAAACTGAGGGGGTTCCCCCAGGGGCCAAACTATCGGGTCGCGCCCTAAGGTCAGCCAAGGATCGTCTTGCTCACATCCTTAAGCATGACCGTTGCAAGGAGGCGATGGCTGATGTGGAAATAATGGGGTTCGACCAGATCCTCAATAGAGCCCTCAACGAAGTGGCCAGTGTAAGTAATCCTCCTTCTCTTTTATTCTCATGGTCCTAATTTTACCTCTTTAAGTCAGTCTAACTCTTATTGTTTGATTGCAGGCAATGCTGACCATGACGGCTGCTCATGCCTGCGCGGTGCAAGTGTCGAGCAGTCCTGTGCTAGGGAGGCGAAGCTAACGGAGCTAACAGAGGAACTTCTAGCCGTGGAGGCGAGGCGCGCAGGAGAGTTGGAGGTGATAACCCAGCAAAAGGATTCCTTGGTTGCAGAGCTGGCGGAGAAGCAAGCCTCTTTGGAAAATGCTAGAAAACAGAGAGATGAATTCCAGGAGGTCAGCCGAACCCACTGGCGCGAAGTCAAGAGGCTCCGGGAGGAAAATCTTGCGAATGATAGGAGCATCGCTGTCCTCCAGAGCCAAGTGGAGCAACTCAGGCTCACAAACGCCAAGGACCTGGAGAGGTACAAGAACGCGACACTTCGGTGTTTCTATGACTTCTGGAAACACAATCAAAGTGCCAACTTTGACTACCTTCCAGAGGATGCTAGGACATCTGAGTTGGCTCGCTGTGCTGCTCGGTTGGCTGCTGAAGAAAGGGCCAGAGTTCCTGCCTCCCCAGAGATTTCGCTGGCCATGGGGATGGACGGAGGGGAAGCTGCAGAAGACGCAGTCGACCAAAATGCTCCCCAGGATCCTCCTGCTGCTTCTTAGTCTGTTTTTATGTTATTTCCTTTTCTTTTCCTTACATGACCCACGGGTCATGATGTTAAGACACTATATACTTTTTTATTGCTGCATGGGCAGCTTTACCTTTTAATTTAACATTTACATCCGAGCAATACTGCTCGTGGTGTAAAAGGATTCCTTTGACATTATAATATTTATGTTTTATTATAATATCTGTTCGCATGACCGAACTTAGCATAGTACTTTGGCTTTGTTATCCAGATTTCCGGATAGCGTTTAGATTGATGACCTCGGGGAAGCAGAATTATCGATGTCTTTTACGGTAGGTGACCAGAGCTCGCGGATGGACAGAAAGGCTTCGCCTCTCCTGTTTGATATCCGGATTACTCTTCCAAGCAAGCACAACACGGAAACTCGTTGACTCTCCCGGACTCCCGAAGGATACCCCTCGGGGAGGCCCCTTCCAGGAGAGGCCCTTCGAGTGGTCTCCGCGGAAACAGTTTCGTGCCTCGCACAGAACAAAACCGAACGGTTGAGTCCGGGAGAAGGCATATTTGGAATGATATCCGTCTGACACAGGATCCCGCCTGACACGCCCGTCAGGTCAAAGCCGCACACATCCCAGCACGCCTAAGGGTACCTTTTCGCCTACTGTTCCGCTGACAACTTGGAAAAGACGGCTGACTTTGTGTGTTCCCCATACTTTCACGTAAATATACCCACATAGAGTCTTGTAGCCATGCGACTACAGTAATTGTATCCCCTATTTATGGCTGGTGTAATTAAGACTCATGTACGTAGAGAAAAACTCTAATCCGAAACCCTAGCTATAAAGGCCCCTTCATTTTACAAGAAGGGGGACGACCAATAGATCACATAGCAAAAACTCTACCAAAATCTCTCTAGCTTCATCTTCTTCAAGAGAACCCGAGAGAAACATTGTGAGTGTGTGAAGTTCTTGTGCACCAGCCATCTTACTGTAACCTTTTCCAAGTATAATAACATCGACTCGTGGACTAGGGCTTGTTAACGCCTAAACCACGTAAAAACACTGTTTGTTTAGTTACATTTCAATATTTCTACAGTTCTTATCTTTTTATTATTCTGTTAGTTATTCGTTTCCGAAAAACTCGGTAAACATTTTGGTGCTTTCATTGAGAGCTGTAGGAAGTTGTTAGTCAGCTCTTTTTCTGTGTACGTTTTTTGTATTCACTTCGTACTAAAGAGATGGTGACTACGCGAAAATCCGCTGTTGACAAAAATGCTACGGTCAACCCCGATACCGTGATGGAAGATGTGGTGCAAAGCGAACCCTTAGACTACCAAGGTGAAGACCCGACATCCCGCCAGGATCAGGTCAGTACCGAAGATACAACATACTTAGAAGACGAACAAGAGTATGTCCAAGACGGTTATTACAAGGACGGCTGCTACTATGAGAAGGACCCAGAACTGGTCCAAGTAGCCGAAGAACTGGTGGCCACTAAGGCCAAGCTTGCTGAGCAGGAGCGCGTCTCCGAAAGAATGCAACGCATGATGGAACGCCTCCAAAGTAAGTTCGGAGATCTAGGCGACTCGGACGAGGATACCTCTGTTCGAGGTGGTGCTGATGCCCCCATGCCGGATCCAGCCGCTGCTGGACCATCCAAAGCCGCCCCTAACAAGGGCAAAGAAAAAGTTGGAGAGCCTGTGCGCGCTGACGCCCCTGCACCTCCTAAAGGCGTGAATCACCAGGCCGACTGCCCCCCCCCCCCCCCGCGCGCAGAAGGTCTCTGGCGCTCCTAAGCCCAGACGCCCTTCAGCCCCAAGGGGGCACTCTGTGCCTAAAGGGCCCGGTGCTAAGGCACCCAGGCCTAGGGGAAGGAACAACCGCCCCAGTGATTTCGTCAATCTGGACGGTCGGGCTGCGAACTCGCACTCCGAAGATAGCTGGTCCACGGTGGACCTAAGAAGAAGGTTGGAGGCCAAGTATGAGAAGGCCAAAGGGGTAAAAGCCCGGCCTCGCGGAGAAGACCTCCGAAATCATATTAATGACAAGCTCCGGGGACGTGACCTCCCGGAAAGTGATACGAAGAGGCTCGAGGAACAGATTGCTGCCTTGACCAAGCTGGTCCGGAAGCAAAGTGGGGCCCTGTCAGATTCTGAGGAGGAAGACCCGGAACCATGTATTAGGAGGATCGCGGAAACGTCCCTCCCGGATAACTTCAAAATGCCTCACATAGAATTATATGATGGGAGGACAGACCCGCGTACCCACCTAGCTAAATACAATAAAATGATGCAAGTGGCGCGCGTCAGTGAGGACGCCAAATGCATGTGCTTCTCACTCACCCTTACCAAGTCCGCGGAGGACTGGTGGAAAAGATTAGCTCTCGGATCAATCCACAGTTGGAAGGAGCTACAGTCCGCGTTTAGGAGGCAGTTTATTGTTGCCCGCGACCACGACATGGAGGTTGGTTCCTTAACCAACATCAAGCAGCAACCCACTGAGAACCTCAAAGCTTTCATTCAGAGAATGATGGAAGCTGCTGCAAAAACCAAGGTCAGCGATGACATGAAGCTGATCGCCCTTCAATCGGGCCTTACTGTCGGCTCCCTGCTATGGGGGGAAATGCAAAGGAGACGGGCAGAAACCCTGTCCGAATTCATGTCAAAAGCTCAGGGAATCATCAACCTTGAGGATGCCTACCAGCAAGCCTTTGGAGTTCCCCCGGCTCCAACCCCTTCCGTGACTGCGCCGAGCTTTGCTTCGCAAGCTCCCGCACCAGCCCTCACGCTTCCAGGAGCCCGATTCACTCCGAGTGTGTATGGGCCTTCCGCGTCTGCTCAGACGCCGAGTCAAACCCATTTCTCTGGGTATGGAGCAGTACAAACCGGATGTAGTATCGCTCCTAGCATGCCGCAGCCGCAAGCGGAAGCCCCGGAACGAAATTTGAGCCAATCGCGGAGCAAACGAAGCGGAAGAAACTCCAACCGGGGAGACCATTCAAAGAAACCCCGAAAGGACTATGAGCCCAAGTTCACGGAATATACCAGTTTGATAGACTCGCGAGAGAATGTCTATCGGGCGACCTGTAATATGGTCAACTACAGGAAGCCCCCGAAAGTGTCTCACGGAGGAAGGCGTCCGCGAGACTCCAATAAGAGGTGTGAGTTCCACGGAGACGTGGGGCACACCACGAATGAGTGCCTTCAGCTGAAGGATGAGATCGAGTCCCTGGCAAGAGCGGGACACCTCGGTCAGTGGGTGAGAATACCCATAATCTATCCCGGACAGGGGGTAGTTCACGGAGCTGCATATTCCCCGGGACAGAGGGGGGCCGCTAGCGCTCCTGGAGCCGGTCACCCCCAAGCTCCCGGGTCTCAGTTCCCAGCACTTCCTCCTCCACCTGCTCCGGCGCCCATTGCCTTGTTGGCTCCAGGACCAGGCAACCCATATCCGCCCGGCCTTGCTCCGCCACCCGTTGACGGACACGTCGCCACCATTTCCGGAGGACCACACCTTGCCGGAAGCACCCGCAACTCCCAGAAGAGGTACTTGAGGGAGTTAGAGCACGCCGAGGAGATGTGCGCCTTGGTCCAATCACCTGCTCAACGTCCCCGAATGATGGATCTTCCCATCACCTTCACGGAGGACGATGTTCGACATGTGCACTTCCCCCACAACGATCCCCTCGTGGTGGAAGCCCAGATTGCCAATAAGAAGGTCTCACGGATCTTGATCGATAACGGAAGCTCCGTGAACATCCTCTTCAAAGCGGCCTTCCACGCGATCGGATTGACCGAGACGGACCTGGCCCCATGCCCCATCCAGCTTCAAGGTTTCAATGGGGACGCACTCATGCCATTAGGCAAAATTCAACTTCCAGTCACCCTCAGAGGAGAAAGCGACGCTTGTGCCTTCAAGCATAGCACATTCGTGGTGGTCGACTGCCCCACGGCGTATAATGCCATCTTAGGCCGACCGGTCCTGATCGATTGTGGGGCCATAACCTCGATACGCCACTTATGCTTGAAGTTTCCCTGCGACGATGGGCGTATTGGCACCCTCCGAGGAGACCAAAGAAGTGCACGGAGCTGTTATAACGTCTCCGTCCGAGCCGTCTACACGGTCCGAGAGACGTTTGCTGCCATTCCTTTGGCGGAAGTATTGCCAGAAACTGGGGGTGCTCAGGAGGCATACTTTGACGAACTCGACCCAAGAGTGGGAATCGAGAAAGCAATAGAGCCGATGGAGGAAGTCGAAGAGGTGATCCTCAACCCGGGAGAACCCACCAAGGTCATTCAGGTGGGGAAAAACCTGCCGTCGGCCGTTCGAGATAAGATCGTGGCCACTGTGAAGGATAATCAGGATATCCTGGCATGGTGCCACGTTGATATGACGGGGATTAATCCCAATGTTGCGTGCCACGCACTCAACATAGACCCATCTGCAACTCCAATTCGCCAAAAGAGGAGGCCGCTGGACCCAGTGAGAGCCGAAACCGTCAAAGCTGAAGTGGACAAATTGATGTCCATAGGCTTTCTCCAGGAGTCGCACTATCCCGTGTGGTTGGCCAACCCAGTTCTGGTCCCGAAACCCGATGGGTCCTGGAGAATGTGCATTGACTTCACGGACCTAAACAGGGCCTGCCCGAAAGATTGTTTCCCTCTCCCGCGAATCGATCAGATGGTGGACGCTACTTCCGGGTACGAACTCTTATCCTTCATGGATGCGTACTCCGGATACAACCAGATCAAGATGCATGTCGCGGACCAGGAACACACCAGCTTCCTCACGGATAAGGGTGTCTACTGTTACGTGGTCATGCCTTTCGGTTTGAAGAATGCTGGGGCGACATACCAGCGTCTGGTAAACAGAATGTTCAAGGACCAACTGGGGAGGAACATGGAGGTGTACGTGGACGACATGTTGGTAAAGTCCAAGACCTCCGGGGACCACAGTAACGACCTTGAGGAAGCTTTCGCCGTGATCTGAAAGTACGGGATGAAACTAAATCCAAAGAAATGTACTTTCGGGGTCTCGTCTGGGAAGTTCCTCGGTTTTATTGTCAGCTCCCGCGGAGTGGAAGCCAACCCTGAGAAAATAAAGGCGTTCATAGATATGCCTTCCCCCCGGAAGCATAAGGATGTCCAGAGCGTTACCGGAAGGATAGCTGCTCTCAGCCGCTTCGTATCCAAGGCCACTGACAAGTGTATCCCCTTCTTCAATGTTCTGCGAGGGAACAAGAAGTTCGAGTGGACCCCCGAATGCGAAGCAGCCTTCCAACACCTCAAAGAACATTTAACCCGAGCTCCCATTCTATCCAAACCTGTCGAAGGAGAGGCGTTGTTCTTATACCTAGCTGTGACTGAGCACGCAGTAAGTGCCGCTCTCGTCCGGGAAGATGGCTGTATCCAGCTCCCTGTGTATTACGTAAGCAAGAGGTTATTGGACGCCGAGTCCAGATATTCGATGATCGAGAAACTCTCCCTCTGCTTGCTGATCGCTTCACGGAAGCTGAGGCCATATTTCCAGGCGCACACCATCAAAGTACTCACCAACCACCCTCTCCGACAAGTCCTGCAGAAGCCCGAGTCTTCTGGCAGAGTGCTTAAGTGGGCCATGGAACTGAGCCAGTTCGACGTCCACTACCAACCGCGTGTTTCCATAAAAGGTCAAGCTCTCGCGGACTTTATTGTGGAATGCTCGGGAATGAATGACCTCCCAGAAGATCCTGTCCCGGAACTTCCCACCTGGAAGGTCTACGTAGACGGAGCCTCAAATGAAAAAGGAGCTGGAGCGGGGGTCATCCTAATATCTCCCCAAGGGCATCAGCTCCAGAGCGCCATCCGTTTCGCGTTCCCAGCATCCAACAACGAGGCAGAACACGAAGCCATGTTAGCTGGGTTACGACTGGCCAGAGAAGTCGGAGCCCAAAAAATCGAAGTGTACAGCGACTCCCTACTTGTGGTAAACCAAATATCCGGGGAATACCAGACGAAAGGCGAAAGGATGGCTGCCTACGTGTCTCTCTCCCGCGACCTACTGCAGCATTTCAAAGGCTACCAAATCCGCCAGGTCCCCCGGGACCAGAACTCACTCGCGGACACGCTGGCCAAGCTTGCAACGGACCCGGAGATTGAACAGTATGGCTTAGTCCCCATCGGGCACTTAGAAGCCCCCAGTACTGAGACGCGAAGGATAAACGCCATCATCGACCATTCCCACTCCTGGATAGGACCCATCCTCAGATTTCTCACCACCGGAGAACTCCCCACTGATAAAGCTGACGCAAGGAAGCTCCAGTATCAAGCTCCCCGATACGTGGTTATGGATGGAAAGCTTTACCGCAGGGGGTTGTCCATACCCTTCCTTAGGTGTGTTGCCGGAACCGAAGTCAGCACCATCATCCATGAGATTCACGGAGGCTTCTGTGGCGATCATACCTCCGGGCTGAGCCTCTCCAAAAAGATCCTTCGACAAGGATACTTCTGGCCCACCATGAAGAAGGATTGTGTGGATTATGTCAGGAAGTGTGAGCAGTGCCAGAGGTACCCCAAGGTTCCGCGAGCGCCGCCTACGGAAATTACCCTAATGACCAGCCCCTGGCCGTTCGCCGTTTGGGGCATTGACCTAGTAGGCTCCCTCCCCACTGGAAAGGGTGGAGTGAAGTACGCCATAGTCGCGGTAGACTACTTCACCAAATGGGCTGAAGCTGAACCTATGAACACGGTCACATCTAAAAAAGCACTGGATTTTGTCATCAGGAATATAGTGTGTCGTTTTGGGCTTCCACGAAAAATTGTGTCCGACAACGGAAAGCAGTTTGACAGTGAACACTTCACGAACTTCTGTGCTTCGCATGGAATTATCAAAAGCTTTTCCGCAGTCGCCAGACCCCAGGCTAATGGACAAGTGGAAGCTGTAAACAAAATATTAAAGACCACGTTGAAGAAAAAACTCCAAGCCTGCAAGGCTCACTGGCCGGAAGAACTTCCGCGAGTACTTTGGGCCTATCGCACAACAGAGAGAACTTCGACGGGGCACACGCCTTATTCCATGACCTTCGGTTGCGAGGCCGTCATCCCAGTAGAAGCTATGATCCCCTCTCACAGGCAAGACACCTACGATCCTACCCGGAACCATGCCCTCCTCCAGGAGTCCTTAGACATGATCGAAGAGCTCCGGGAGCAGTCGCAGGTCCAACTAAAAATGTACCAAGGCAAGATAGCCCGACACTTTAACACGAGAGTCCAGAGCCGTGCATTCGAAGTTGGGGACCTTGTCCTACGGAGAGTATTTCCTGCTACGCAGGATCCGGGAGTAGGAGTCCTCGGACCCAACTGGGAAGGCCCCTACGAAGTCCAAGAAAAAGTGGGCCATGGGACGTATCACTTAAAGAGACTCGACGGATCTAAAGTCCCGCGCGCCTGGAACGCGGAGCACCTCCGCCGTTACTACCAGTAGGCCCCGGACCATCCAGTCGGAAGTCCTTGGTGAAAATAACAAAAGTGAAAAATGTGGAAATAATCCTCCCTGTTGTAAAACTAACGCCTAGCAGGCTATTTTAATGAAACACGGAGAGATTCACTCCGCTTTTACTGCACTTTTTATCCCTATGTTCAAAGCTGCGTTTTAACAAGTGACCACGCGGTCCGGAGACGTCCGGACCCCACGCTCACTTGGGGGGTATACATGGCTAAGGCATAGCCATACGCCCCTTGAACAAAACGTACACAGAACACCACTTATGTGCTAGCATTGTGTTTGAAGTTTTTAAATTGTTTTGCTTTAATTGTTAAGCTTAGGTTTATTTGTTGCCATGAACATGCTTGCATTACGTGTCATATGTGCATTATGCGCTTAAGTGAAAATTGCCACGGAAATGCCTGCCATTATGTATCATGAGAATTATCTCCTGTGTAGCCCAGCGATGGACGGGACTGGGGGTTGAGGCACGTTCATAGAGCTACGCCAAAACACCCCCAACTCCTTGACAAGTCCTTTGCAGAATTCTCCGCGAGCGCTATAGAGCTTTGCTTCGCAAGCTCCAGCTCCGGATCCCGCAAGGCGAAAGATGGCAAGATCCGCGAGCGCTGTAGAGCTTTGCTTCGCAAGCTCCAGCTCCGGATCCCGCAAGGCGAAAGATGGCAAGATCCGCGAGCGCTATAAAGCTTTGCTTCGCAAGCTCCAGCTCCGGATCCCGCAAGGCGAAAGATGGCAAGATCCGCGAGCGCTGTAGAGCTTTGCTTCGCAAGCTCCAGCTCCGGGTCCCGCAAGACGAAAGATGGCAAGATCCGCGAGCGTTGTAAAGCTTTGCTCCGCATGCTCCAGCTCCGGATCCCGCAAGGCAAAAGATGGCAAGATCCCCGAGCGCTCTAAAGCTTTACTTCGCGCGGATCTAGCCTCGCAGGGCTCCATGCCAGGTCCCTGAAGTCAGCCACCATGAGGTTCGCAACAACAGTTAGTTTTGCTTCGCAAAGATCTAACCTTAAGTCTAGCGACGCTCACCAAAAGAACTCCCGTTCCAAACAATGGAACGACTCACCTTAGCAATCCCAGCGAACAGTATAACTACAAGTCCCGGGATTGGCTATTTGCCTCAGGAAAGATAAAGTACGGTGAAAGGAGCCTGGCCGTTGGAACCAGGAAACCTTCGTAACCTAGAAACTACGTGGGGAAAGACATCATCCGTTAAAGCTTCAAGTGGGAAGTGCATAGGTTTTGGCCGTTGGAACCAAAACCCCATACGCCCCTACAACAGTTTCTACCGTATAAATGTCTACCCTAAGCGCAAAGATAAATAAAGAACTCGGCAGAAAAGAAAGGAGAATGCTATGATTATGGAAAAAATGTCCGCAATGAAAAACTCAAAATGAAAAACAATTAAAGATAAAACCCCTTCAAGCATTGGGGGTAACTACAGCGTCCACGACCGCAGCTTCGGGGGCATCTGTTTCAGCTGAGGCTGGCGGAGTCGGCTCATTGGAAGGAGGGATTTGGTCATGAGAAGGTTCAGAGGTCCCCGCCTCTCCGGGATCTCCCGCCTCAGGAGCTTCAGCACGTTCGTCAATGTTATAAGTTTGGACGTACGCCTCTGGGCCCTGATCCCACACGAGTAGCTTCTCCCTCATGGCTTCGGCATCATCTCCCAGATAGCCTAACACCTCCGGGTTCACTTTCCAGAGTTGATGCATGAGGACCACATGCGATATATTAATAGTCCTGTTCAGTATCACCTCAGCATCCTCCTTCTCCTTCAACCGCTCCGCCTCGGAGGTTGCCAGCTGTGCTTCCGCGGCAGTTAGTTGGGCCCTCAATTTTTCCATTTCGGCCTTGGAGGCATCCCGCTCCCCCTTAAGAGAATCAATCGCCTTGCGCTGCTCCCTATTTTGGTTCAGCACAGATTGCTTCTCGGTCACATGCCCCCTGGCAGTGAATTGCAAAGCCCCGATCTCTTTATCCTTCTCGGCGAGCCCCAACTGAAGCATAGACACGAGATCCCTGCTCCTCTTATGGAGTTGCTCCTCTTCGTGCAGCTTACTCTGAAGAGTGGAATATTCCTCTTGCCGCTTAAGGAGGAGATCGTTCTTTGATTGCAAGCGGGCTTCCAGGGTATCTTTCTCCACCTTGGCTTGGGACAGCTCTTCCCGGAGCTTGGAGTTTTCGGTCTTAATCCCATCCGACTGTTGTCTAAACTCATTCTCTGCCTTGGCCCGGTACTCTTGATATTTGGAAAGATATTTCTTCTCCGCCTCTTCTTCAGCCATGCGCCGGGCCTGATCAATCTTCTCCAAAGCCCCCAAGGCCTGTTGGGTCAGTTTCTGTTTCTCCGCCTCCAAGGCCTGGCGAGCCAGTTGGCTCTCCTCCAGCTGAACCAGAGCTGCACCAACCTCCCGGAACGAGCGTTCCGCGATCATAGAGGCCTGCAAGGAAAGACAACAGGATGAGTTAAAGCAGGACCAAAAGACAGGTGATCCCAAAAAATAACAACTGACGGCTTACCCCGGACAGTTGCTGCTTCACAGCGTGTGTCAGCAACAGCGGGTCCTTGCTGCTGCTGATGGCCCATTTCTCAGAATTGAGCTCGCATAAGCTCAGGGCCATGTCCTCCATCATCTCAGCTCCAAACGGCGCCAATGCACGTCCGAGCCTAAGCACCAGCCTCTTCTCCAAGGCTGGACCATCCAGAACCGCTCCGGCCGGGTGAAGAGATCTCACCCCCTCGGCCAGCTCAGCTCTCTTCACGGCAGACAAGTTATCTGCCCTTCCCTGAGTAACAGCCTTCTCCGCCTCTAGCCGCCTCTTCAAAAAGCTATCGGCCCGTCTTACACCCTCCAGGAGGGCAGCGGGGAAACTGGCTGGCTTCCGTGGGAAGTGGAACTTCAGGCCAGGCAGGGGAAGGTTAGTTGTCTGAGAGGTAGGAGACCCCGGAAGGGTGGGCCCCCTTTGAGCTGGGGGAGGAGGCAGGCGGGGTATTAAGGCCCCGGTCTGTTGCTTTTGCTGCTGCGGCAGCAGAAGTAATTGCCCTTGTTGCTGCTGCCGGTTTGGATGTTGTGGTTGCTGCAGCTGTGACGATGGTGATTGTGTCTGTTGTTCTTGTTGCTGCTGTTGTTGTAGTTGTGCTTGCTGTCGTTGCTGTTGTTGTTGCCTTCGACCAGGAGAAGAGTGTCTAAGGCATTTGTTCTTAGCGCCCTCAGCATCTTCTCCGAGACGCTTGCTCACCCCAGTTGTCCTCACGGGGAACACAAGCCCTTCCCCGTCGCTACTGCTACTCGAGACCGTCATAGTCTCGGAAGGCCCGTCAGCAGGGGACTTCTCTACCCTCGGAGACGCTTGCGCCTCGCCACTTGTCTTCTTGGGGGAGGCAGCCTTACCTCCCCTACCAGCCTTGGTCTTCCGTCCTTTCCCCGTGGACGGGTCTTGGCTGGTGGCAGCCTTCTTAATAAGCAAAGTAACCCTCCCCAACATCTTGGCTTCGGGATACTCTGCAAGAAACGTACAAAGCAAGGTTAATGAACCAACAAGAAATGAGAAAGAAGATAAGCGGAAGACAAGACAATCAACAACATAAAAGCACAAGCAAGCCCGCCAGCAGGGAACAAGAAACAAGAAAAAGAAAAGTTTGAAAGGGACGACCATGCACGAGAAACGTGGATGGCCTTCCCTGAGCAAAACAAAACATCTCTTCCTGCTCCAGGAAGCTCCCGTACTCCTTGAAGTCCGGGAAGGACATGCTGAGAGAAGAAGGGTCAACCATGATGACACCTTCTGGCAGACTACCATCACTCAGACACCAGAGGAGCTCATCTACCCTATCGCAGTACCTGTCGAAAGGTATCCTACGCGGATCTAGCCTAAGGAAACGGGGATCAAACCCCATCTGAGAGGTCCGGGAAACCTCAGACAGGCTGGGGGTGTGGATCAATCGAAAACTAGTCTTACCTCTCCCGGAGGAACTAGCCCCCGGAGCCCCTTCGTTAGGGTAAGCCGCGGCGTGGCGAGCCTCGATCTCCTCTTCCTCCGGCTGGGGGTCGGGGAACCTCTCCGCCCAACTAGGAGATAGAGTATTTTCGTCCCGAGCGGCTTGGGTGATCACCTTAGACAGCTCCAGGGCAATCTGCTCCCGGATGTCAGCCGACACCTGAGTCTGCCCCCTACCACTTACTGGCTCGATATTTTGGAAGGAGGCGAGTAACCCATACTCCCTCAACGATTCGGAGGTCACAAGTCCCTCCACTCTCAACTCTTCCTCAGAAAGCCCTTCGTAGAACTTGGACCTCCTTATCATCTCCGCGCAGCGAGGTGTCCGCGGAACGACTTCTGCAAAAATCAAATACAAGCGTTAGAGATCCTCCCAAAAGGCAAATCAAACGCAAAGAAACAAAGTTGAAAAGGAAAAGAAGGAGCACTTACCAGGGATTTTGAAGTCCAAAGATAGGGCTGGCACCCTCTTCAGCGGGAAGCCAGTCGTCAGGAACCAGTATTCCCGGAGGTCTGGAACCCTCGCGGTATGACAAGTGGGGCACATCACGTCCGGGTGCCTTTCTAGCCTGTAAAACCCCACCTTGTCTGAGTGACCCCTCATAGGCTGAGACTTCAACCCATAAAAGTACAGCACCTCCTCCGGGGTAGGAGCTTCCAGTCTCCGGGACTTGCAAAAGATGAACCACCCTGCTAAGAGCTTGTAGCTGGGAGGAATTAACTGGAAGGGGGCAATCCCCGCCTTCACACAGAAATTGGCGAAGTAACTCCTTAGGGGCAAATGCGCCCCACACACTATGTGTGCCCAACTCCAGGCACCAAAGCCCTCGTGACTCTGGCTAGCTGACTCGCCCAGCACCGACAGACGGTGCCACATCAGACCTGGGATGTTCTTCAGGCCTGCCTCAGAGGAATACAGCTCCAGCATGCCATAATTCCTGAAAAGGTTCGGCTTTTGGTCCATCTCCCAGATGGAACTATTGGCGATTGGTGGGCTAGCCGCGACCACTTTCGCCTTTCCTTTCCCCTTTCCACCAGCGACAGGAGAGCCCTTCTCTTGGGCAGAGTCAACCTCCCCCATAGCAAGGAGTTGTTCCTTTGAGATGTTCGTCACTGGACAAAAGAAAAGAAAGAAGAAAACACTCTAAGCAGTCAGCACCCTTGTCATACCCTAGTGGTATCAAAGGCGTCGGGGAGACCCTCCCTGAAAACTACTTGGAGAGGCTCCCACCGAGCTTACCGAGGGGTTGGCACCATGCCACCCGAAGGGCAGCAAGGAACCAGACTCAGACCCTGAGCCTAAGCTCACCAAAAGAAGTGTTTTTCCAAAGAAAGACACCTTAAAGGCGTTCATGCTTATGCCCTAAAACAGCAAAACAAGGGACGACTTTCCAAATGCAAATCACCAAAGCATGCAGAAAAGGCTACTTATCGACTCACAATCGATCACATGCCTACCAAAGCCCTATTCACGCATGCACATAAGCAATAATGGCAGAAACCTCTACTCTAACAACTACCAACAACCTAAGGTCTGAGAGGAAAGAGCAAAGTAGAAATACTTACTGATATTCGGGTAGTTGGAGGTTGAAGAAGTAATTGGATCACTGCACAGCACGATCACGAGAAGTAAAAGCTGCAAAGACGAACGGCGATTCAAACCAGGAACTTCGGGGAATAAACCCACTGCCAAATCAAAAAGAAAAGTTTCCAGATACTTACCAAAAGAAATGGCAAGTTCGGGGGAACGTAAGCTGGGAAGCCTGAGAGTTCGAAGGTTTGGAAATCTGAAAATCCTAAAGATGGAGAATCTGAAAGCGTAAAGAGGAAGAAAGGTCCTTTCCCTCGTTTTTATAGCAGGGAAGAAGCCGTTTCGAATTCCTTAAGTGGACGGTCCCGATCTTCCCATTCCATGTGCGTCAGATCCAGCGGCTGGAGAGGAAGCGACGATCCTATTTATGACTCCTCGAATGGGAATAAAGTATTTATTTCCCATCATTACACCACCTCGGGCCCTGAGTAACATTAAAAACCGTCAAATCATTGGTCAGATGACTGACGCACGCATCCTCAACCAGTCGCCTCACGCACACGTCTTGGTCGCAGAACCATTCCCAGAATGACACGTGATCCTTGCCGCACTTGAGTACTTGATCTCAAACAGAAGAAATTCCTTTTCTCTTTCATACTAATACTTAGGCGGGAAAAAGGAACCCTTCCGGGAACACAGAAGGTGCCCCCTCGCCTAGTCTAAGAAACTGATTGTACAAGCTCCCGGATCTCTCAAAGCTCCGCGACCTTGGGGGGTAAATGTTATCCAGATTTCCGGATAGCGTTTAGATTGATGACCTCGGGGAAGCAGAATTATCGATGTCTTTTACGGTAGGTGACCAGAGCTCGCGGATGGACAGAAAGGCTTCGCCTCTCCTGTTTGATATCCGGATTACTCTTCCAAGCAAGCACAACACGGAAACTCGTTGACTCTCCCGGACTCCCGAAGGATACCCCTCGGGGAGGCCCCTTCCAGGAGAGGCCCTTCGAGTGGTCTCCGCGGAAACAGTTCCGTGCCTCGCACAGAACAAAACCGAACGGTCGAGTCTGGGAGAAGGCATATTTGGAATGATATCCGTCTGACACAGGATCCCGCCTGACACGCCCGTCAGGTCAAAGCCGCACACATCCCAGCACGCCTAAGGGTACCTTTTCGCCTACTGTTCCGCTGACAACTTGGAAAAGACGGCTGACTTTGTGTGTTCCCCATACTTTCACGTAAATATACCCACATAGAGTCTTGTAGCCATGCGACTATAGTAATTGTATCCCCTATTTATGGCTGGTGTAATTAAGACTCATGTACGTAGAGAAAAACTCTAATCCGAAACCCTAGCTATAAAGGCCCCTTCATTTTACAAGAAGGGGGACGACCAATAGATCACATAGCAAAAACTCTACCAAAATCTCTCTAGCTTCATCTTCTTCAAGAGAACCCGAGAGAAACATTGTGAGTGTGTGAAGTTCTTGTGCACCAGCCATCTTACTGTAACCTTTTCCAAGTATAATAACATCGACTCGTGGACTAGGGCTTGTTAACGCCTGAACCACGTAAAAACACTGTTTGTTTAGTTACATTTCAGTATTTCTACAGTTCTTATCTTTTTATTATTCTGTTAGTTATTCGTTTCCGAAAAACTCGGTAAACAGGCTTGATTTAACAAAACATAAATTTTGAAAAATACTCTGAGTACTGTAGCATGCTTTCACTTATTTTGTTCATGCGTTTACATACCTCTTGGTATGCTTTGCTTTCTATGTGCCTCATATGCCCCCAAGTGATTGAGGAGCTTTAGGTCCTTGGTCACTTGCCTTGACAACAACCTGTACGAACATTACTGCTCGGTATAAAATGCAAAACTTATAATACAGCAAAACAACACACGTAATGAACAAATACTTATAAAAAATTACAAAGTTTGGCAAGAATGACTGGCTGCGCACAGTCCCTTATAATTCTCGTATTTAAATGGACTAAACATGTCTTTACGAGTGATCTTTGAAAGATCTTACACTTATAAGCGATTAGCCATATAACGTGACTAACCCTTTTTCAAAACTTGTAAAAAGTAAAAATTAATACAAGCCAGTCCTTTAAGAAGGACTGTTTACTGATAATACTTGCACAGGTGTTCTCCATTCCAATAACGCGGAACGATATCTCCATTTAAGCGTGCAAGTTTGTATGTGCCTAGATGAAGGACTTCTTCAATCTGGTAAGGTCCTTCCTAGTTTGGTCCGATTACTCCAGCAGCTGGGTCGCTGGTGTTCAAGAAAACTCTTCGAAGTACTAAGTCTCTGACCCTGAACTTTCTCTCTTTTACTTTAGAGTTAAAATATCAAGCGACTTTTTGCTGGTACGCAGCGACTCGGAGTTGGGCTTTCTCCCGTTTCTCCTCGATCAGGTCTAGGGACTCCATCAACAGTTGGCTATTTTGGTCTTGGTCATATGTGATTCTTCGATGTGAGGGCGGATCTAACTTGACTGGCAACATAGCTTCATACCCATATGCTAAGGAAAATGGGGTATGACCTGTTGTTGTTTGATGAGAAGTTCTATACAACCAGAGTACTTCAGGCGGCTGTTCTGGCCATGCTCCTTTAGCTTCCTCAAGCCTTTTCTTCAGGGTATCCTTTAGTGTCTTATTTACTGCCTCTACTTGTCCATTTGCTTGCGGATGGGCAACTGAAGAAAAGCTCTTGATGATGCCTTGCCTTTCGCAGAAGTCTGTGAACATGTCACTATCAAACTGGGTGCCATTGTCCGAGACAATCTTTCTTGGCAGTCCATATCAACAAACAATGTTCTTGATGACAAAATCAAGTACTTTCTTTGTCGTTATGGTTGCGAGTGGTTCGGCCTCGGCCCATTTGGTGAAGTAGTCGATCACCACAACTGCGTATTTCACTCCAACTTTTCCTGTTGGCAAGGACCCGATTAAATCTATTCCCCACACTGCGAAGGGCCATGGACTTTGCATCTGCTTTAACTCATTAGGAGCTGCCCGTGGGATCTTGGAAAACCTCTGACACTTATCACATTTTGGCTCAAACTCCATCGAGTCTTCGTTCAAGGTCGGCCAGAAATAACCCTGCCTTAGAATCTTCTTTGATAAGCTCTGCCCCCCAGCATGATCTCCACAGAAGCCTTCATGTACCTCCTTCATTAGCTCTTTAGCCTTTTCTTGTGTAACGCACCTAAGCAGTGGCATTGAGTATCCCCTTCGGTATAGAACCCCATCGACCAGGATATACCTAACAACTTGTCTCTAAAGGGTCCTGGCTTTGTTTCTATTTGTTGGTAGTATACCACTCGTGAGATATTCCAAGTATGGTGCCATCCAGGTATCTGCTAACCGGACCTCCATATTGGCTTCATCTGTTCGTATGCTTGGCGCGTGTAGCCGCTTAACTGGCACTGTATGTAAAGTGTCAGCATCCTTTGCACTTGCGAGTTTGCCTAAGGCATCTACATTTGAATTTTGATCTCGAGGTATTTGCTAGAGGGTATATTCCTCAAATTGTGCCAACAAATATTTGGTTTTGTTCAGATAGGCCACCATTTCAGACCTCGTGCTTGATACTCCCCCAAGACCTGATTCACTACCAGCTGTGAATCACTGTAAATATCAAGCACTTTATGCTCATGTCTTTGGCCAAACTTAACCCAGCGAGTAGGGCTTCATACTCGGCTTCGTTGTTTGAAGTGGTGAAATCAAACCTAATTGCGCAGTGAAATCGATGACCTTCTGGCATTATCAATATCACTCCTGCTCCTGCGTGAGATTCGTTGGAAGATCCGTCTATGAATAACTTCCATGAAGGAGCTTCAACTTGAGGCTCAGGCGCACTAGTCTTTTCACCCTGCTCGTTGTCTGGGAATTCAGTAAATTCGACAATGAAATCGGCCAAGACTTGTCCTTTTACTACTGCTCGTGGTGAGTATGTTATATCGAACTGACTGAGTTTGACTCCCCATTTCAACAAATGACCAGCAACCTCTGACTTTTGCAAAACTTGTCGAAGGGGCTGATCAGTCAAGACTGTGATTGGATGGGCTTGGAAGTAAGCATGCAACTTCCGTGAGGCCAAAATTAGGCAATAGGCTAATCTTTCAATGGGAGGATATCTCTGTAACGCCCCAACTCCAGGGACCGCTACAGTGCACATTGCTAACAGTGCTAAACTCACTAATTGAGTCATTTGGCCATAAACGTGTAACTAAGTATGATTAGCGGTTTAGGGCTTAAAAATTTTGGTTAAGATATAACGTTTCACTAGAATGTTTACTGTATACATTGGGATCCCAAAAATATAATTTCAGAGTCTATTACAAGAAAATGTTTACAACAGGTCGTTCTAAGCGGCAAAAGAGGGTTTAACCCTAGTTCCTCTTTCAAACCTCGCCCAAGTATTGGTCGAGCAGCTGCATATGTACACGTCATCACCTAAGCTCTCCAACTCAAGGATGGTCCAGCTTCCTTTTGCCCTTACCTGCACCACAAAGCACCTGTGAGCCGAAGCCCAACAAGAAACTCATATGCTCATGAACAGACATATCATGATATCAAATCATATCTGGCATGCCTACCAAACATAGCTTTATTCAAGCATGCAAATGAATTCAAACAATGCTGGGGTATCCAGGATAAGAAATCCCGCCCTTCTGATTGGATGACTATCAAGTCAATCCTAATCAGATGAGTGTCTCAACACTTGAGGTTCTGGTAAACCATGCTGAGTGACTGACAAGCACGTCACTATGGGGCCGGTGCCCATAGCCATGCATATGATGATCAAAATGATCATACAGAGCTCATAGCTCTGATCAGATGAGTGAATATCACTTGAGGTTCTGGTAAACCATACTGAGTGACTGCCAAGCAAGTCACTAAGGCCTCAATGCCATAGCCGTGTAACAACATCGTTACTTGGGCTTTCCTGCAATGGCTCTTATCAGATGAGTGACTGACAAGCACGTCACTGTGGGGCCAGTGCCCATAGCCATGTGACATAGAAGTCACGGGGCTCACTGGCTCTGGCTCTAAATGGCTAGCCCTTAGCTAGACAAGCGCTTTTTAGTATTCATCGAACTTGAGGTCGGTCCAGCATAGATGCTCTTTGAGTCATCCAATGTAGAAAGTCAATTAGATCTAATCTTTGTTGGCTTGCGTGGATCACGCTAAGGCCTTCCTGACTAGTGAGTCAGCACAATGTGACCAGTGCCCAGTACCACTGCCGAACCTGACTAGTGAGTCACAGCTTCACAGTTGATACTGACACCTTTGCCAATTCTGACTAGTTAGTCAGAGCCATGCACAAGTAAGCAATGCTATCAATATGTATCACATGTCATTTATCCAAGAGTAGAACATTCAACATGCTTACCTAACAGTTGTGAGCATAATAATGATTGTGCACAAACACAGAGGCTCAAGCTCTGACCAATCCCATATTCATCATTCATGGCATGCCCTAATCACATGTTTCTCGTGCATCACATGCATCACATTTAACCATCCAGCATGCCTCAATAATAATCATATGCAAATGGGAAAAATTGTCAAGCATTCATTATGCTATCAATGCTTTCATTTAAACATCCAACATGCATCAAACATAACCATGCATGTCACATATGGGGTGCAGTTTTCTTACCTTGGGTCCAAGCACAGGTTACCAACAAATGAGCCACAAGCACGATCCTGATTCCACGCCTCTAGTGATAACCCTAGTCACAAACACAAATGGTGATCTAATGAGTTCAAGCTCTAAAACCAATCCTTGAACTAAAACTTGGCCTCCCAGATATCAATCATCACTAATCTGGGTAGTAGGAATGATCCCAAGGCCTAAAACCATGTTCCCGGAGTCAAAACACCCAAACGGGCTCAAAAGCCTACCTGAGCCGCGGCCCTGGAACCTTGAGCCGCGGCCCCCAGCCAACTCTGAAGCAAGGACCGCGGTGCCCAAAGCATAGGGCCGCAGCGCTCAGCAGGAACAAATTCCTACACCATCTTCATCAAGCAAGGGCCGCGGCCCAACTTCGGGGCAGCCATTTTCCTTCGTTTTTAACCTTTTAAAACCTCCCAAAAACATGTCTAAACATTCCCAAATCATCAAATCAAAGTTCCCAAACTCCCCAATTGTCCAAAACCACCTAAACCTAAGGCTCAAACGAACTAAAAACTCAATGATTCACAAAGTCCAATTCAAGCTTAAAAACTTTTAAAAACTTAAAACTTAAACTTGAATTACCTCCGATTGAGTTGTTTCCAACTAAATCCTCCGGCTAATAAACTTCTAATTCTCCTTAGGATTGCTATGCCTCGATCCTCGCTTGATTCTGAGTCCTAGAACTCAAGTTACCTTCGGAAACGCGATCGGGAAACGAAAAGGGAACTTTTAGGGAGAGAGAACGTACATAACGTTCTTTTTATTTCTTAAAAGGTTACTTCAAGCTTAAGTAGCTTCCAATAAAACCTAATGTTCGGGGTCCCGAAAACACCCTCGGGGACATTATAGTCAAAACTTCCAGAATTTCCCCTTGATCTTACTAACTCCCAATTTATCACCAAATATTAATTCCCATTACCCAGTAACCCGGTAATGCTCTAAATACCTCTTGACTTACTCCAAGTCAAGATTAAATCCCGTTGTGACTTTCCCACTAGCTTACCTCCTAGGATCGTCTTGTGCTGGGTAACCCTGGCATAACCAAATAAAGTAACAAAGCACCACGCCCATTTCACATATATGCCAAAATTGCCCGAAATTGCCAAAATATGAAAATCACCCAATTAATCACAAATGGGTTCACATGCATATTTAATACACCTAAACATGCATATTATCATTAAATATCATAGTAAAGCAATTATGGCCCTCCCGGCCTCCTAATCAAGGTGCTAAACCTTATTAGGAAATTTGGGACATTACAATCTCAATTCGGCCCCGATTAACCTCTTGCTCACGTAATACACCGCTTTTTGTACGCCTTCTTCTTCTTTTACCAGCACCGCACTAGCAGCATACTCGGTGATCGCCAGGTAAATGAACAAAGTTTCCCCATCTATAGGCTTTGATAAGATGGGAGGCTGTGCCATGTGGGCTTTTAAGGCTTGAAAAGCCTGTTCGCAGTCTTCAGTCCACTCGAACTTCTTGTTGCCCCTAAGTAGATTAAAGAAAGGGACGCATTTATCCGTGGATTTTGAAATAAATCTACTAAGCGTGGTGATTCTTCTAGTCAAACTTTGCACATCTTTGATCTTTACTGGCGATTTCATATCGATCAGGGCTTTGATCTTTTCGGGATTAGCTTCGATTCCCCTCGAATTGACAATGAACCACAAGAACTTCCCTAATCCTACTCCGAAGGAACACTTGAGAGGATTTAGCTTCATTTGATATTTATTCAAAACATTGAAACACTCTTGTAAATCCTTCACATGTCCTTCTGCCTTTTTTGACTTTACCAGCATGTCATCAACGTATACCTCCATGTTTACTCTGATCAACTCCTTAAGCATGTGGTTAACTAGTCACTGGTAAGTCGTACCAGCGTTTTTCAATCCAAAGGGCATTACTCTGTAGCCCTGTATCGGTCCGAAAGCTAGTGTGATCCTCGTCAGGGGGATGCATACTAATCTGATTATATCCTGAGTATGCATCCATGAAAGAGAGGATCTCATGTCCTGCAGTTGCATCGACCAGCTGGTCAATCCTTGGGAGTAGGAAGCAATCCTTAGGGCAGGCTTTATTAAGGTCTGTGAAATCCACACAGGTTCACCATTTTCCATTAGGCTTGGGAACCAGTACTGGATTAGAGACCCATGATGGATAAAACGTCACCCTGATGAATCTGTTCTCCTTTAGTTTTTCAACTTTTTCTTTTAAGGCTTTCGATCTGTCTTTATCGAGCAGCCTTCTTTTCTGTTGCACGGGTGGAAAGCTTTTGTCGACATTTAGGACATGGCTGATGACTATAGGATTTATCCCAGCCATGTCTTTATGTGACCAGGCGAAAACTTCCTGGTTCTTCCTCAATAATTCCACAAGTGCGTGCTTGGTTGTTGCTTCTAAATTTTTGTCGACCTTTACAACTCTGGTTGAAAACTCTTTGTCAAGTTGGACCTCCTCAAGGTCCTCAACAGGTCCTACATCTTCTTCAAAATCCCCAAAGTAAGGATCTAAGTCTCTATCCTCACTTTGGGCAACACCCTATTTGGTGACCTCATCACCTGATTGGGCTTGTATATCAATGACCATCTGTAACTTTTCTAGGGGAGCGCTCCTTGACGTTCCCTTCTTGGCCTTAGTGATTGAAGCATTATAGCACTCCCTTGCTTCCCTCTGGTTTCCCAACACGCGTCCTACCCCTGCGTCTGTTGGGAATTTCATGGCCAGGTGCCATATTGAGGTGACGACCCAAAGGTCAACCAGTATGGGTCTTCCAATTACAGCGTTGTAAGCCGAAGGACAATCGACTGCTATGAAAGTAATGAGTAATGTCCTGGTAGCGGGCGCGGTACCTGCTGTTACTGGAAGCCTGATTGACCCTGTTGGAGCGAGTCCCTCACTAGAGAAACTGTAAATTGTTTGGTTGCAGGGCTCCAAGTCTTTGACGGACAACTTCATTCATTCCAGCAAAGATTTATACAGGATGTTAACTGAACTTCCTATATCGACCAGTACTCTTTTCACCATCATATTGGCAATTTGAACATCCACGACCAGCGGCTCGGCATGAGGGAATCGGACATGCTGGGCATCGCAGTCAGAGAAGGTTATTTCACCGTCTTCTGTCTGAGCCTTCTTTGATGCCCGGTCCTCCACAGTCATCATCTCGATGTCCTGGTCATGGCGTAGGGTTTGAGCGTATCGTTCCCTTGCCTTTCTGCTATTTCCTGCAAGATGTAGTCCTCCGCAGATGGTGAGTAAGGTGCCAGCCACGGGGTCAGGCTGTAAAGGTGGCGAGCGTTGGCGTGCAGGCACCTGCTCGTTGCCACCTGGAGCCTCTCATTGGGAAGCCCCCACGGACCGCACGTATCTTCTCAAGTGTCCTTGTCTAATAAGGAACTCGATTTCATCCTTCAGCTGGTTACACTCATTCGTATCGTGTCCGTAGTCGTTATGGAAACGACAGAACTTGGTGGTATCCCTTTTCGAGATATCCTTTCGAATGGCAGCGGGTCTTTTGTAAGGCACACTGGAACTTATGGCCTAATACACCTCTGCTCGAGACTCGACAAGGGCAGTGTAGTTGGTGAACCGTGGCTCATAATGGTTGCCATTAGCGCGCTTATTCTTGGAGGTGGAAGGTTCGTTATAGGGTCTCTTCCCCCCATTTTTGTCATTGCCATTCCCGTTGCCTTTACCGTTGCCGTTGGGTTTTGACCCATTGGCAGTTTAGGCGAGGTCTTCAGTCCCCTTATCTTTGTTTGGGGTCTTTCCCTCGCTGGCAATGGCATCCTCGAGCTTAATGTATCGATCAGCTCGATCCAAAAATTCTTGGGTAGTTTTAACCCCAAGCTTCCTGAGGCTACTCCAAAGGGGCGTACAACGCCTAACTCCTGCAGTTAGGGCCATCATTTTGCCTTCGTCTCCCACTATTTTGGCTCCAGCAGCTGCTCGCATAAAACCCTGGACGTAGTCTTTCAGTGGTTCGCCCTCTTGCTGGCGTATCTCAACCAACTGGTTTGCCTCAGTTGGGTGCACACAACCCGCATAGAATTGTCCGTAAAACTCCTTTATGAACATCTCCCAAGATACAATACTTGCAGGAGGGAATTTAAAGAACCACTCTTGTGCAGCATCAAAAAGTGTTGTAGGGAAGATCCTGCACCGAGCGTCTTCGGACACCTTCTGAATGTCCATCTATATCTCAAACTTATTAACATGAGATATCAGGTTACCATACCCGTCAAAGTTTGGAAGTGTGGGCATCTTGAACTTACTGGGAGTCTCTGCCACAGCAATCCTCTGAACGAAAGGAGTGCCCCTTCTCCTGTCGTACTCGATGTGAGACGTTCATCCCCCGACCAGCTGTTGCACTGCTTGGTTCAGGGCATCTATCTGGGCCTGCACGGCTTCAGGAATCGTTGGGGCCTCTGACGCAGGGGGAATGTACTCGTCGTGCCGTTCCCAGCGGTCGTTGAGTACATCCCTTAAGCCGTCGTCTCTCCGCCGTTGCTCGTTGGCTCCGAGCCGACTAAAAATGTTGTTTTGTCTGGGCTGCCCCCCAGCATTACGTTTCGCTTGTTGGTCTTCTCTAGGTGTCTCCACCTCTCTCCTCATTTCTCCGACCGGCATTCCCTCTGCCTGAGTCGGCCTCATTGTAGCCATGGCCATCTCTGAATCTCGATTGGCTATGGTGAGACCGACTGTCTCCTCGGCTGCCTCCTCGGGCAAGAACTTCCCGAGCGTTAGGGGGAGGCCTGCGCTGGTTGGTAGGTCCCCATGCATTATCATGCTGTGGGGGGCCCCTGACCGCAGAGCCTGTCTCTGAGTTCCTTCTGTTGCCAGAAGGACGATGTCCCCTGCTCGGTGGGTTCGGCTCTTCACCTCCCTGGCGTCTAGGGCTGCGGGGCTACTGCCAAGCCCTATTCTGCCTTGGCAGTGGGGGATCGCCTCGACCAGCCTGGGATGGAGGCTACATCTCAGGGTCCCTAGGTGGGAGATCATCCTGAGGCATTGGTGGCTGCTCCGACCTTTGAGAGCTCATTGGCTGGATTGGAGGGCTAGGATTGGAACCCCTTTGAGGTGGCCCATTTAAGGGTTGATCAGGCTGCGAGGCAGGTGCAGCCTGATTCCTAGCCAATTGCAGGACTGCTTCGAGGGCTGCCATGGCCTCCCTCTGACGATGGTCCATCTCCACCTGTCTTTCACTCAGCTCTTGGCGCTGACGCTCTATTTCTTGCTGCTGTCGCGCCATAGTCTCCGCAGCACTTTCTTGATTGGCCCTCAGATTTGCCAATTCGTCTTGCAATACTCCCAGGGTATTTCTCAGCATTTCGGAGTCCAGTTCCTCCTCATCAAATTCCAAGTGTAGCTCATTTTCAGCCATGTTTGGAGGAGGAGGTTGAGATTGTGCAGCGCCAGCCACCTCCCCAGTTTTCTTTGTTGTCTTTGCCATCAGTGCTTCAACAACCTCGTCTCAAGCTCTCAATGAAAGCACCAAAATGTTGACCCTCGTTTTGGTCAACTGACACGGAGTCAAATGCTTGTTGTGATGAGAAGTGTTGAAATAGATCTAAATGGAAAGAACAGTAAACGACACTACAAATTATAGTGGTTCGGCCCCACGAAGTGATAATGACCTACGTCCACTTAAGCTATTATTGATATTAGTTCTCAAAGGAGTGATCAAAGAACTAGGGTTCCCTGAGTTTCACAAGCCTTCGAGAGATGAATAATACAATCGGAAGATAATAGCTATATTTCTCTTGTAAAGCATAAACTTAAATCAGCCAAAAGTCCCTTCTTTGAGCTATTCTTCTCTATTTATAGGCTGAAGGAGGATTACATGAATTAGTTACAGATATTCTTTCCTAAATAATTGGATCATCAGGGATCATGGGAGATAATCTCAGATATGATTACAATTGTACAAGATTATCTCAAAATATACGACGTATATGACCAATCTGGTCGTATATAAAATCTAAATGTTATGTCAGGGGAATCTCACTGGTTGATGGTCGAACAGAACTTCTGCCAGGTGTCAACCACGTGTTAAAAATGTCTGCCACGTCATCCACGCCTGCTTTTTAGATAACAACTTCTATTAAATCTCGAGCATATAACTAATCGTATTTATAGTGACGTAATCACAATGGAATATAAATATGATTATATGGTCAAAATAAGTTAGTCCTAAGATTAGTCAGTGCATAGAATTTACACTGACTTGCCAATCTACGATATGATCTACTTACACATTACAGTGTTATGTTCTTTCCAGAACATTAGCAAAGTAGATAAGATCAGATGTATTTGTTACATCGGACAGGACCGATATTGACAGTTGATAAGATAAGTAAGCATACTGTTATTATTTATTCTTATCATATCATATAGTTGACCATAGGTCAATTCAATCTCCATTCTGAGTGGTTAGTATTCTAACTGGTAGTATTATTTGAGTTATTTGACTTGTTCGTTACCAGCTTACCCTACGGACTAGCCCATACTTACATCTTGGGAACTCGGTAGTATAATTGAGTGGGAGAGTTAATCATAGATATGAACATCTATAGCTTCTGATGAAGAAGTGAAACGATGGTTTCCTTTTAGTTTGGTTCAATGTGTTAAATGATAGGGATCTCATTTCAGTAATTAAATTAGTTTACTAAAATATCATTTACAAGGAATTAAGTGTTTTAAGGATGAAATACAATGAGGGGTAAAACGATATTTTAGTCCTATCTCATTGTAGACCATCTATAGAGGATTGAGTGATAATTGTGGTTGTAACAATGAATAATTAATAGCGTATCTATATTTGTTATAGAGCGTTCTATGAATTCAAGAGTGCAATTCCGAGTCTATAGTGGAGTGACAAGGAATTAATAAGTTAGTAAATTTATTTGTTAAATTTATGATAACTTATTGGAGCTTGATTTCATAGGCCCATGGTGCCCATTGTACCTTGGATAAAATCATCTAGATAGTCTCAATTAATTGATTTAATCTTCAATTAAAATTATCAAAGTTGATCAGGTCAATTTTGGATAGTCTCATAGAGTTATGTAATTTTGAGAAGAAAAGAGAAATTATGGCAGGTTTATTAATTAAGATAAATTGGTATCTAAATTAATAAATAAGTTTAAATCAACGTTCAAATTATAAATAATAAATTTGATAAAGGATTTAAATAATTATTTAATTAATTAAATCAATGGAAAATAATGCATGCCTTAATTTTAAGTCCAATGAGCTTATAATCAAATGGGAAATTTCACGGATCTAAAGCCCATGATAATTTCGACCTAGGACTTCAAATTGTCTATTATTTTATTGATTTTTTAATTAAATTAAATGGTCGAATTGAGTCTATAAAATGAGTGCTTAGAGAGAATTCAAAACATAAGTTTAATCACTGCTTTTCTGATAGTTTTAGTTTCTCTCTAAACACAAGTCTTTTTCTAAGTCTCTTTGTTATTTTCTCTTCTTCTCTCTGTATCTATCTCACGTGTTGAGAATTGCCCACACTAGTCTAGGTGATTCTAAGGATACATTGGACGACTATGAAGAAAATAGAAGATCGGTTCAGTTTCTTGATAATACTCTGCGACAGAAAGGATACAAGAGTTAGAGAAACTCAAGGAATGACTCTTTCATTCCGCTGCGTATACTGTAAGTATTCTTACATTTGTTTCTCTTTGAATTCAATTTTAGAAACATGTTCTAGGTTATCTCATATTAATTTGTTTAATATTAGATCTACATGAAAACAAATAAAGATTATGTATAAGTATCCCAACAACTGGCCTCAGAGTCTTTGATAATCTTTATTTTCATGCATGAACATGTTAAAAATTGGACTATTTGATGTGTTTGAATAATTTGATGGATTTTCATGTTTTTATGAAACATATTGATTTTATGTGATTATTAGCAATTTTTAGGTTATTTTTTAGTGTTTTCTATGCTATTAATTTTTATATATGCTTTATTTTGTGTAAAACATGTTAAAAATTAATTAGAAAATTGTTTTGGTTTGAAAAATTGCTCAAAAAAATTTTTTTGAAAAAATTTGGCCTAGCTGCCCATGCGCGCGTGCCCACACACACCAGCCACCAGAGCGGTGAACAGTACCCATGGGTACTATTCATCCAAAAAAAATTAATTTTTTTTAAATTAAAGAAAAATAAAATTTGTGGAAATAAATTATTTATAATCAAAACCAAAAATATCTTTTTTGTTTTATAATTTAAATTTTTTTTTTTTAAATAAGATATTTTTGTTAGTTGAGATTTAAATGATTAGATATTTTCTACAAATATTCAAATTCAAATTTAAAAATAGACTAATAACTTAATATTAAATATTTTAATATATTAAAATATTAAAATTAAGATATCAGATATTTAAGATATTTTCTTTTAAATTCTTAATATTTTTATTAAATCTTTATTTGAAAATATAAATATCTTTTTATTATATAGTTTTTGATATTTAAATTATTTGAAATTTGAATATTGTTAGTTAGATATTTTTATGGATATTTGAATTTGATTAACTGTTTTAAGATATTTTAGGGTTGTTATAACTATTAATATATATTTTTTTAAATGGTTAAAATATTTACTTATAGTTGTAACAACACAAGATATTATTAAAAAACAGTTAAGATATTGATTTTAAAATTTAAAATTGGTTAAATTTTGAAAAATATCATTTTTTAGCCAATTAATAAAATATTTTTTAATAAATAGGATTTAAATTAACTTTAGTTAATTGTTGATAAATCCTATTTAAATTAAATTAATATTTTTTTTAAATTAACCTAAACCTAGTTGGTTGTTGATAAATGAAATTTAAATTAACTATTGTTAATTGTTGATAAATTTCATTTAAATTGACTTACTTTTGTAAAAATTTAATTGATTTGAATTTTTTGATAAACTCTAGATAATTGATTGTGGTATTTTTGCAAATGAAATAAATTGTGGTATTTTTGCATAAATTCATAGAATTGCTCATATAGTAACATGATTAGGCCCATCCAATTATAATATGTCAATTTGCACTATATGTGGTATTTTTGAAATTGGTCTTAGATGCATATAGTGGCCCATATGTTTGTTATATATATGGTATTTTTCCAAATAAAATATTCATAAAATTATAGGTTTTATTTGGGCCCATTAGAAAATGTAAAGTTTAAATTCTTCTCTTGTGGGTGATTCCACTTGTGAAGATTCATTTGATTTGCACGACTATAGTGGGCCTAATCAATTAATAACAATTAATAAAATGAATGTTTAAATTCCTGTCTTTTGAACCTTGTATAGAAGATATGGGGCCTTTGTAGTAGGAACGACATACTGGACCCAACTCTCCTCCGTACAAACCCAATTGTTAAGGACCATTTACCTGAGTTGGACTTAATTGTATAGGTTCATTATATTACTTGAACCAAAATATTGATTAGCAACAAATTAATTCTAAATTAATTGAATTTGTTTCAATGTGATACTTTAGAATTAATATGAAATTATAGGACTTCGGTTTTAAAAATTTAATCTGTTTTTTTTTTTTGGAAAACCATAGTCATTAATTTTCTAAAAAATAAATAATAAAAATAATATTTTTAATTTAATAATGAGCTTATTTTAAGAATTATATTCGATCTCCACCGTTAGTTTAACATAGTCAATAGCTTAATGGGGCCTCGAGGCGCTTTGATTCGTCCCCCTACGGAAGATGTTCATTAGCTATTTTGACAAGGTTAGATTTCGAAAGATAGATAATTAGAGGTCAAATTCTACTAGACTCACACCTACGGTGACTACTAGGACTAAATCTATGATTATCGAAACCATGGGTCTAGCTCATAAAATAAGAGATTTTTTTTTCTTATTTTGATCGAATAGTAGGTTGCTAGTAGTGGTGTCCATTATTAAATGAGTTCACAACTCTATTTAGCTAGTGGTATTTTTTACTCTCATCAACCGGGACAAGGATATCATAGATTAGTTAAAAACCTAAAGAAATAGAGATATGATTGTTTTTGGTATTTTTTCTCATATCTTACATATTTTGGTATATATTGTGCTCTTTCTTGAAATTTGTGTAAATAGAAGTTTTATTGAGCAAATGTGATTGATTTCTATTTTATTGATAATTTGTAGTTTTAAGTTAAGTAGTGTTTGTGTCAACTCCCATCCTTTCTCAACTTTCGATGGAGAAACTCACTGGAGAAAACTTCCTTAATTGGAAGCAGAATATCAACATAGAGTTGATTGGTGACAACTCCGAGTTCGTCATGATTGAGGAATCCCCAGAACGAGCATCGTGTCCGCACGTTCGTGATGGCACCGTCAATGCTCGTGATGGCACTATAAATGCTTGGATAGCACTATCTCCACACATACGTGATGACACCGTGAATGCTCGAATAGCACCGTGTCTACACGGTCGTGATCAACTCAACTATGGTCCGACGCATCTCATGAACGGGCTTTAGATTATTGAGCCTATCATGGGTGGACCTAGTAAAGGATGAGAAAATAAGACTATTGTTGTTGCTACTGATCCAGCTAAGGCTAAAGCTAACCAAGCTTCGTCTTAGAAAGCTAGAAATAAGAGGAAGAATGGACAAAACAACAACCCCAAGCCTGCAAAGACTGCAAAGACGAGTGCACAACCAAGTGAACAGACGCCTAAGGGGAAGAACAAGAAAAATAAGAAAGGTAAAGATAAGTGCTTTCACTGCAAAGAAAAGGGGCATTGGAAATGATATTGCCCCAAGTTTCTAGCAGCGAAAAACAAAGGTAATGATTATAGTTCATTTATCTTAGAAACATGTGTTTTAGAGAATGATAAATCCATTTGGATTATTGATTTTGGATCTACCAACCATGTTTGTAACTCTTTACAACTTCTTCAATCGTGGGAGGAAGTGAACGAAGGCGGCTTAAAGCTTAGAGTTGGGAACGGAGCGTTCGTTGCGGTCCAAGCTAGAGGAATAGCTCGTCTGAAGTTCGGAAATAAATACTTAACCCTCATTTTGGTAACACTCTAGTACTCATATCTCAGATGGGACAAATTTTTTAATACTACTACTATTCACTTGATTGACTTGTTATTACCTATTGAACCTAATACTAGTTTGGTTACTAGTAATAAGATATGTTACCATCAACCGTGAATCTCTTTAGGGAGTCTAAGTCCCATCCCTTGAGATGTAGAAATGATTCCATTTGAATCATTTCTTTTCTCATGTATGCATACTTAGACACTCTCATTATTTTATTCAAACTTTGTTGCTAGCCATAGTTTGATTAAAATAGTTATCTTTTTAAAATAGTGATTTTGACCATAGTCAACACCCCCACTATTTATAGTTTAATATCCAAGATAAACATTTGAATATTAATTCTAGAAACCTATTTGTTTCTAGAATTCTCGTTTATGTTTTAAATTGATTCCTTCTTGAATCAAAATATTACAAAACAATAACTTTAGACACCAAGCATGTCTAGATTTGTTCATTCTATACACATATAGCCAATATGATTTAGAATGTGGAATTCGAAATCACCTATTTGATAGGATGACCAAATTAATCAATTATTATCAACAAAATAAATTGATTAACTTTGGAGCATCGCCCCCACATTTCTTCCATAGTGATAATAAAATATCATTTTTTTAAAAATAAAAATCTCTTCATTTCTATTAAGTCCCTTAACCTCCAAGATAAATCTAGACTTATAATTCTCAAAGTTCATCATGAGTCCTCTAAGACACATGATAAACTCTCAATAGATCAAGGTTAAAACCTCAATGTTTTATCTTGATTTATTTGCTTTCTAAAGCAATGCACATTTCTTTCAAAGCAACTTTCACTTAGTTTCTTTCTTTTATGTATTTCACAAAATAAAAATGTGAACACAAATGTAATGTGAGAATTTCTCAAACAAATAATTACAAATTTTCAATTTTAATTGTCTAAATAATCTCAAAATCACTTAAACAACTTTTGTATTTTGATTATATGTTCAAAATAAGTTAGTCCTAAGATTAGTTAGTGCACAGAATTTACACTGAATTGCCAATCTACGATATGATCTACTTACACATTATAGTGTTATGTTCTTTCCAGAACATTAGAAAAGTAGATAAGATCGGATGTATTTGTTACATCGGACAGGACCGATATTGATAGTTGATAAGATAAGTAAACATACCATTATTATCTATTCTAGTCATATCATATAGTTGACCATAGGTCAATTCAATCTCAATTTTGAGTGGTTAGTATTCTAACTGATTGTATTATTTGAGTTCTTTGACTTGTTCGTTATCTGCTTACCCTACGGACTAGCCCATACTTACATCTTGGGAACTCAGTAATATAATTGAGTGGGAGTGTTAATCATAGATATGAACATCTATACCTTCTGATGAAGAAGTGAAACAATGGTTTCCTTTTAGTTTGGTTCAAGGTGTTAAATGATAGTGATCTCATTTCAGTAATTAAATTAGTTTACTAAAATACCATTTACAAGGAATTAAGTGTTTTAAGGATGAAATATAATGAGGGAAAAAATATTATTTTAGTCCTATCTCATTGTAAACCATCTATAGAGGATTAAGTGATAATTGTGGTTGTAACAATGAATAATTAATAGCGTATCTATATTTGTTATAGAGCGTTCTATGAATTCAAGAGTGCAATTCCGAGTCTATAGTGGAGTGACAAGGAATTAATAAGTTAGTAAATTTATTTGTTAGATTTATGATAACTTATTGGAGCTTGATTTCATAGGCCCATGGTGCCCATTGTACCTTGGATAAAATCATCTAGATAGTCTCAATTAATTGATTTAATCATCAATTAAAATTATCAAAGTTGACCAGGTCAATTTTGGATAGTTTCACAGAGTCAAGTAATTTTGAGAAGAAAAGAGAAATTATGGTAGATATATTTATTAAGATAAATTTGTATCTAAATTAATAAATGAGTTAAAATCAATGTTCAAATTATAAATAATTAATTTGATAGAGGATTTAAATAATTATTTAATTAATTAAATCAATAGAAAATAATGCAGGCCTTGATTTTATGTCCAATGGGCTTATAATCAAATGAGAAATTTCACGGGCCTAAAGCCCATGATAATTTCGACCAAGGGCTTCAAATTGGCTATTATTTTATTGATTTTTTAATTAAATTAAATGGTCGAATTGAGCCTATAAAAGGAATGCTTAGAGAGAAGTCAAAACATAAGTTTAATCACTGGTTTTCTGATAGTTTTAGATTCTCTCTAAACACAAGTCTTTTTCTAAGCCTCTTTGTTATTTTATCTTCTTCTCTCTGTATCCATCTCATGTGTTGAGAATTGGCCACACTAGTCTAGGTAATTCTAAGGATACATTGGAAGACTGTGAAGAAAATAGAAGATCAGTTCAGTTTCTTGATAATACTCTGCGACAGAAAGGATACCAGAGTTAGAGAAACTGAAGGAAGGACTCTTTCATTCTGCTGCGTATACTGTAAGTATTCTTATCTTTGTTTCTCTTTGAATTTAATTTTAGAAACATGTTCTAGGCTATCTCATATTAATTTGTTTAATATTAGATCTACATGAAAATAAATAAAGATCCTGTATAAGTATCCCTACAGGACCATAGGCAAGCAAACAGCATCATAGTTGGGGAATTAATAAAGAATAAGTACAAGTCAATCAATAGAAATTATACTCCAAATGACATCTTGAATGACAGGAATGATGACTTTGGAGTAACCATGTGCTTACCCAAAAACGGACTACCTGATGAAGTGGCAGGAATTGTCTACACGTGGGAGGCACGTGGCTGTTTTTAGTATGTGTATCTTGCTTGGCCATCGACCAGAAGATGATTGGTTTATCAAGCGTCATACTTATGTGCGACCAGCCTGGTCGCATATATTCATTTAATTCCTTTAGATGTGGAATCTTGTAATTATCCCATTGGCCCATGTAACCTTCTTGAGCCTATAAATAAGAATCAAAGGGCTCAAGGGAGGAAAATTTTGGACTTTTTGGATTGGGAGAATTCTGAGAGAAAATTATAGTGTTATTATTCTCTTAAATTGTAATTACCTGAAGCTTGTAAAACTCGTGAACCCTAGTTCATTGATCACAGTGTTGGGATTCTACATTAATAAGAACACTAAGTGGACGTAGGTCATTACCATTTGATTGGGGCCAAACCACTATAAATTGTTTGTGCGTTCATTTTTCCATCTTGATTTCTTCTAGTTTTCATCTCATTCTATATTGTTTATCTAACTCCATGTCGTTGACCAATTCGAGGGTCAACATTTTGGTGCTTTCATTGAGAGATCGAATTCAAGACTTCCAAGGAAATTAAATGGCAAAAACATCCAAAAAGGCGGGACAAACTTCTGGTGCTACATCCACCTAGCCTCCTCCACCAAATGTGGCTGAAGATGAACCACAGTTGGATTTCAAAGAGGAGGAGATGGATTCCAAGACCTTGAGAACAACGCTGAGTGTGTTGCAGGAGGAGTTGGCCAATCTGAGGGCCAATCAGGAGAATGTGGCTGAGACGATGGCGTTGCAACAATGGGAGATTGACCGTCAACATCAAGAGTTAAATGAGTGGCAGGCTGACATGGACCGCCGACAAAGAGATGCCACCTCTGCCCTGGAGGCAGCCATCCAGTTGGCACGAGGACAACCTGCGCCAACTTCTTAACCAGATCATCCACCAAGTGCACCACCACAACAAGGCCTAGACCCAAGTCCTCCACCTCAGCCAGCAAGCCCTCAGAGGCCGGAGCAACATCCTGCTACTCAACAGGATATTCCATTTCAAGATCCTGAGCAGTAGCCACTTCTCACGCTGGTCGAGATAATCCCTATCGTCAAAGGCAGAATAAGCCCTAGATGCCAAACGGTTGAGGAACCAAATCCACTGAGCAATGGACATCGTCCTTTTGCTAACAAAAGGCATGCCGAGTCAGGCTCTACGTTCAGGGGCCCCCCATGACATAATAATGCCCGAGGACCCACCGACCAACGCAGGCCTCCCCCTGACGCTCTAGAGATACCAGCAAGAGGAGGAAATAGCGCGGCCAGCAGGTCACACCATAGCCAATCACGTTTTCGTGACAGTCATGACTACAACGAAGCTGATTCTGGCCGAGGGAATTCTGGTCAAGGGCAAAGAGAGAGAGGTGGAGAAAGGAACCCCCCACCAAGAGACAATAGGCCTGTGAGCCAAAATGCTGGGGGCAGCTTAGGCAGCCTAACATTTTTTTTCGGTTGGGCACTAGCGAGCAAAGGCGCAGAGATAACAACTTGAGGGATGTGCTCAATGACAGGCGCGAAAGGCACGATGAGTACGCTCCTCCGGAACCAATCGCCCCAGCGATACTAGACGCGGTACAAGCCCAAATCGATGTGTTGAACCACGCTGTTCAGCAGCTGGTAGGGAGCCGAACATCCCACATCAAGTATGATCGAAGAAGAGGCACTTCATTCATACAAAGAATAGTCGTGGAAGAATTTAAGATGCCAGTGTTGCCCAATTTCGATGGATATGGGGACCCAGTATCTCATGAGAATAAGTTTAAGATACAGATGGACATCCAAAGGGTGCCAGATGATGCCCGCTGCAGAATCTTTCCGGCCACCCTATCTGTTACTGCTCAGGAATGATTTTTTAAATTCCCTCCTGCTAGCATAGTGTCATGGGAGATGTTCATGAAGGAGTTGTACGGGAAATTCTATGCTGGTCGTGTGCACCCGATTGAAGCCAACCAACTGGTCAAGATACGCTAGAAGGAGGGAGAGTCCCTAAAGGAGTACGTCCAACATTTTATGCGAGCAGCAGCTGTAGCTAAAATGGTTGGCGATGAGGGAAAGATGATGGCACTTACTGCTGGAGTGCGGCGTCACTCACCCCTCTGAAACAGCTTGAGGAAGAATGGGGTGAAGAGTACCCAAGAATTCCTTGATCGAGCATATCGATACATTCAGCTCGAAGAGGCGATTGCCAACAAAGGGAAGTCGCCTGAAAAAGACAAGGGACCAAAGGAAGATCCTGCTAAAGCCGCCAATAGGTTAGATAAACCCAATGGCAACAACAAAAGCAATGGGAAAATGGTGAACAACGAACTGTCAACGTTTGAAAATAAGCGCCCTAAGGGCAATAGGTACGAGCCAAGATTCACCAACTATACGACCCTTGTCAAAAGCAGAGCGGAGGTGTACCAAGCGACCAGTGCCAATCAGGAAGGATATCTCCAAGATAGATACAACAAAGTTTTGTCGTTTCCACAACAACTATGGTCATGACACCAACGACTGTAACCAGTTGAAAGATGAAATTGAGTTCCTTATTAGACAAGGACACCTGAGGAGGTATGTACGAGCCACTGGAGATTCTCAATGAGAGGCTCAAGGAGGCAACGAGCAGGTGCCTATACGCCAATGCTCGTCACCTTTACAACCAGCTCTAGTGGCGGGTACATTGCTAACCATCTATGGTGGCCCACACCTTGCAGGAGATAGTGGGAAGGCAAGGGAGCGATACGCTCGGACCTTACACCTAAACCAGGACTTCAAAATGCTGAATGTGGAGGAGCAAACTCCCAAGAAAGCTCGAACAGAGGAAGAGCTGATAATTTTCTCTGAGCTTGATGCTCAGCATGTCCGGTTCCCTCATTCGGACCTCTCTGGTCGTGGACGTCCAAATAGCCAATATGATGGTTAAACAGGTGTTAGTGGACACAGGGAGCTCAGTGAACATTTTGTACAAGTCTTCGCTGGAAAGAATGAAATTGTCAGTAAAAGACCTGGAGCCATGCAACCAAACCATTTATGGTTTTTCTGGTGAAGGGCTCGCACCAACAGGATCGATTAGGCTTCTAGTTACAGTAGGAACTGCGCCTGCGAACAAGACATTACTCGCTACTTTCATAGTAGTTGACTGTCCTTCTGCATACAATGTTGTGATTGGAAGGCCAATTCTAGTCGACCTGCGAGTCGTAACCTTGGTCTGGCATCTCGCCATGAAGTTCCCAATTGACGCGGGGATAGGATGCGTGTTGGGAAACCAGCGAGAAGCAAGGGAATGTTACAATTCCTTAATTACTAAGGAGAAGAGGGGTGGATCAAGGGAAAGAGTCAAAAAAGAGTTGCAATTGGCCGATGAGATGCAAGCCCAGTCAGGTGAGCATGTCACCAAATAGGGTATTTCCCAAAGTGAGGATAGGGATTTAGATCCTCACTATTGGGATTTTGAAGAAGAAGTGGGACCAGTCGAGGACCTTGAGGAGGTCCAACTCGATGAGGTAGATCCGACCAGGGTTGTGAAAGTCAGTAAAAACTTAGAGACAACAACAAAGAAAAATCTGGTGGAAATTTTAAAGAAGAACCAGGAGGTCTTTGCCTGGTCGCACATAGATATGGTTGGGATCGACCCAACAGTTATCATCCATGTCTTGAACATAGATAAAAGTTTTCTACCAGTACAACATAAAAGAAGGCTGCTCGACAAAGATAGATCGAAAGCTTTAAAGGAAGAAGTCGAGAAGCTAAAGGAGAACGGGTTCATCAGGGTAGTGTTTTATCCATCGTGGGTCTCTAATCCTATACTTGTTCCCAAGCCGAATGGAAAATGGAGAACATGCATGGATTTCACAGACCTTAATAAAGTCTGCCCTAATGATTGTTTCCCACTCCCAAGGATCAACCAACTGGTCGGTGCCACTTCAGGGCACAAAATCCTATCATTCATGGATGCATACTCTGGATACAATCAGATCAGTATGCACCCACCTGATGAGGATCACACTAGCTTTCGAACTGATACAGGGCTCTACTGTTACAAAGTGATGCCTTTCGGTTTGAAAAATGTTAATGCAACTTACCAGTGACTGGTCAATCACATGTTTAAAGAGCTGATCGGTGTAAACATGGAAGTGTATGTTGATGACATGCTGGTTAAGTCAAAGAAGGTAGAAGAACACATTGGGGACCTGCAAGAGTGCTTCAACATCTTGAATAAATATAAGATAAAGCTGAATCCCCTTAAGTGTTCCTTTGGAGTTGGATCAGGGAAATTTTTAGGATTTATAGTGAACTCACGAGGTATCGAAGCAAATCCCAAAAAGATCAAGGCCCTGGTCGATAAGAAATCGCCAACGAAGATAAAATATGTTCAAAATTTAACCGGGTGGATTACCGCTTTAAGTATATTTATCTCTAAATCCACAGACAAGTGCATCCCATTTTTTAATCTACTTAGGGGCAATAAAAAATTTGAGTGGACAGAGGAGTTGGAGCAGGCTTTCCAGGCTCTAAAATCTCATATGTCGCAGCCACTAATTCTGTCCAAGCCGGATGAAAAGGAAACTTTGTCCATCTATTTGGCGGTCACATAATTTGTTGCTAGTGCTGTCTGGTAAGAGAGGAGGAACACGTGCAAAAAGTTGTATATTACATAAGCAAAAGGCTAATAGGAGCAGAACGGCGGTATTCACCCATTGAAAAATTAGCCTACTGCTTGATTTTAGCCTCTAGAAAGCTGCGATCATACTTCCAAGCTCACCCCATTGCAGTACTCACCGACTAGCCCCTATGAGAAGTCCTGCAGAAACCAGAAGCCGCTGGTCGATTATTGAAATGGACGGTTGAACTTGGAAAATTTGATATTTCTTACTTTCCACGAGCAGCAATGAAGGGACAGGCTCCAGCAGACTTTGTTGTAGAGTTCACTAGACTTCAAGATACTGAACCGATTGAAGAGCCTGAGCCTTAAAGCAAAACCCCCTCTTGGAAGTTATTCACAGATGGCTCTTCCAACGAGCACCACGCTGGAGCAGGAGTGATTTTAATCACACCTGAAGGGCATCGATTCCACTGCACGATAAGATTCGACTTCACAGCATCTAATAACGAAGTCGAATATGAAGCTTTGCTCGCAGGATTACGAGCCAAGGATATGAGCATAAAGTCACTTGAAATCTATAGTGACTCCCAGTTGGTGGTCAATCAAATTACTGGAGAATATCAAGCCAGGGGTCTGAAGATGGTTGCTTATTGAAACAAAGCAAAGGACTTGTTGGCACAATTCAAAAGCTATACTCTACAGTAGGTACCTCACGACCAGAACTCGAACGCTGATGCTTTGGCTAAGTTAGCAAGCGCAAAGGATGCTGATACCTTGAATATAGTGCCTGTTGAACGGCTATCCGCACCAAGCATCCAAGCAGAAGAAACCTCCCTGGTAATCCAGGTAAAAGACACGTGGATGGCACCCTTCATTGAGTACTTAACGCATGGAGAACTGTCGACGGACATAAACAAAGCAAGAGCCCTCCAGAGGCAGTCAGCTCGATTTATCTTGGTTGATGGAGTTTTGTACAAAAGAGGGTACTCCATACCACTCCTAAGGTGTGTTTCAAAAGAAAAAGCCAAAGAATTAATGTGGGAAGTCCATGAAGGTATCTACGGGGATCATGCTAGGGGGCAGAGTTTATCGAAAAAGATCCTAAGGCAAGGATACTTCTGGCCAACGATGAATGAAGACTCTATGGATTTTGTCCAAAAATAAGACAAATGTCAGAGATTCTCCAAGATACCGCGAGCAGCCCCTAATGAGCTAAAACAAATGCAAACCCCGTGGCCATTCGCAGTGTGGGGGATAGATTTGATTGGGTCTTTGCCCACAAGAAAATGCAATGTCAAATATGTTGTGGTTGCTGTTGACTACTTCACGAAGTGGGCCGAAGTTGAGCCACTTGCAACCATAACGACCAAGAAGGTGCTGGATTTTGTGGTCAAGAACATTGTGTGTCGCTATGGATTGCCAAGAAAAATTGTCTTAGACAATGGCACACAGATTGACAGTGATCTGTTCACCGATTTTTGCGAAAGGCATGGGATTATAAAAAGTTTTTCTTGAGTAGCTCATCCACAGGCAAACAGACAAGTTGAGGCTGTCAATAAGACACTAAAGGATACTATGAAGAAAAGGCTTGAAGAAACGAAGGGGGCATGGCTAGAGAAGTTGCCTGAGGTCCTTTGGTCGTATAGAACATCCCATCGAACAGCAACAGGTCATACTCCATTTTCCTTGGCTTATGGGTATGAAGCTATCTTGCCTGTTGAATTAGATCCACCATCACATCGAAGGTTGGCATACGATCAAGATGTTAATATCCAGTTATTGATGGAATCTCTAGATTTGGTTGATGAAAGGCGCGAGCAAGCCCAACTCTGGGTAGCAACTTACCAGCAAAAGGTTGCCCGGTACTTCAACTCTAAAGTAAGAGAAAGAAAATTTAATGTGGGAGATTTGGTGCTTAGAAGAGTTTTTCTTAATACCTGTGATCAAGCTACTGGAGTACTTGGACCTAACTGGGAAGGGCCTTACTAAATCGAAGAATTCCTTCAATCAGGCACCTACAAGCTTGCTCGCTTAAATGGAGATATCATTCCTCTCTATTGGAATGGAGAACACCTGCGCAAGTACTATCAGTATACAATTCTTCTTAAAGAATTGACTTGTATTAATTTTACTTTTTAAAAGTTTATGAACAAGGGTTAGTCAATCATGTGACTGATCGCTTATAAGTGTAAGATCAATTTTTTTATCACTCGTACATATACGATTGTCCATTTATTACGAGAAATAAAAGGGACTGTGCGCAGCCAGTCAAACTTGCCAACTATTGTATTTATTACAAGTATTTGCTCATTACGCGTTGTTATATTATTTCATATAATATAATGTTAGATTAAATAATGTGACAAAATGTGATTTGTCACACCTTGTAACATATTATTGAGAGTCACAAAATTTGGCACACGTGTGTGGCAAATGTGACATATTTTGGAGTTACAAAAATAATTACAAACTTGTAACTCACAAATTTTACCCAATAATGTGTAGATTTGATATTACACATTTTGATTTGAATTTCTTAAAGCCATATAAGATATGACGGTTAGAGATGTGATTTTAACTCCCATAATGTGTATGGAAGTTAAAAAATCAAGTGGGAATGAATTTGGAACATTTTGGCAAATTTGGAAAATTGGTTGCTGAAAAAACGTCTTGGGCTGCGGCCTGAGTTTTTCAGATCGCGGCCCAAGAGGCAAAAAACATCGTGAGCTGCAGCCCTGCTTTTCAGGCCGCGACCCAAGTGGCTAACAACATTTTCCAAACTTCGGTTTTATCCAATTTTGAACGTTTCCAATAGCCAAGTAACTCCAAAATCTCTATTTTAATTCCATAAACATCTAATTAATCATTGGTAACAACTATGGGGGTTGGTGGAATTTGAAATTCAAAGGGTGTCTCAAAAACTCTATAAATAGGAGCCTAATGCTCACTTGTAAGACACACTGTTTTCCTTCCACAAAGCATGTAACGACCCAAAATCGCTAATAAGGCTTAAGGGCCTTGATTAGTGTGCCTGGAGGGCATAATGGAATTTATGTGTGATTTTATGAGTTTAATGCATGGTTGTGATTTAAAGCATGTTATATGACTAATTGAACATTGAGATGCATGACTACGTGGTTAGTATGCATGTTAGGTGAAATAATTATGCATGTGGACCCCGTTTGCATGATAGGGGTAAATTGGTAATTTTAGCCCGCTGAGGGCATATATGTGATAATTGTATTCTGTGAATTGTACCACGTGAGTGTGGTGTTATTATTGTGATACACGTGCCGAGACGGTCTTAGAGAGCTAGTTAACTTAAGAGTCACAACGGGATTTCTATACCCGGCTCGGGAGGAGCCTAGGGGTACTTTGGGAATTTTATGGTTAAGATTGAGATTTAGCGGGTAATGGTTATTGGTGATTGAGTAACCTGGGTAACCATTAGTTACTGCTGAGAGTAACAAGTTCTAGATAGAAAATGGTAGAAATGAAATAGAAGTAAAAGGACTTAAGTGCCCTTGAGGTTTAGTTGGGAAAGGATAGGCAAGGAGGGGTAAAATGGTCATTTGGCTGGGAATTTGATATATGGCAGCTGGGTTATATGAGGTACACGGTTTGGGGCTTGGTCATTGTTTGGTTTTGTTAAAAATAAAGAGAAAGAAAAGCTAGAAGAAGAAGAAGAGGGGAAGGAGCTGATTTTGGAGACTTGGAGATGGATTCAAGGAAGCAAAGGGTGGATTCTCCACTTAAAGGTAAGGATCCTAGACAATTTTAAGAGTTTTATCTGTTGTGGTTTAAGATTTTTGAGGTATGGTTTAGGTTTTTCAAGCTTGGGTTTGTGTTTTTGGCCTATGGGTTTAAGTTGTTGAAGTTGAAATCAATTGGGTGGATTTGTGAGTGTGATTGTGTTTTGAGCTTGAATCTAGTGTTTATGGGTTGTTAGATGGTCCATTTAAAGTCTTAAATTGATTTTGGGGTTTGGGTATTGGTTTTGTATGATTTGGGAAGGTTTTAACTCGGTGAAAACGCAAAGGAAAACCCAGAATTCTGGGCCTGCGAAGGCGTGCCGCGGCGTGGAGCCCCTGACTTGCTGGGTGCCGCGGCACAAGAAAGTTGTGCCGCGACACAAGGCCAATTTCAGGATATCATTTTTGGCAATTTTAGGCCTTTGCTCCGGGGGTTCGGGGGATGTCTCCGGGGTGTTGTTTTAAGGTTTTGGGGGTTCCGAGAGTGTGGGTTAGGTTCCGGGAAGGTAGTCTTGGATTGGTTAATGACAAAGAATATTATATTTGTGTTGTGATTAGGACTTTGGAGAGGCTCGGGGTAGAGGACCGTGCTTGCGGCTACGTGGCATCGAAAACCAGTGAATTGAAAAGTAAGAAAATCGTAACACCCGAGATTAGGGCATGGCCCCACTGTGTGATTTTAGGGCATGGCCCCAGATTGTATTTTGTGCAAATGTTTAACCTTAAATGAACCATGATGTGTGTGAATGATTATTTCGAATGTACTGTATATATGATTATAATGAAATGAACGGCAAGGGCCGAGTGCGGCGTAGGCCGGGTACGGCAGCGGAGCCGGAAGTAACACTTAGCACATGGGATGCTTATAGTCAGGGCAGGGCCCGGTGGATACATGTGGTATCCTTACGGTGAGGACCGAGACCCCAGGCTTCGGTAAGGCTACTGGGGCGGCATGGCCGTGTTTGCTTAGTCTAATGGTTGACTTGTTTATCTGTGGATTATCTGATATGATAAATTGTATAAATTGCATATGTTATGTTCTGCTTGAGTTTTCTTGCTGGGCTTCGGCTCACGGGTGCTCTGTGTTGCAGGTAAGGGCAATGACTGAGTCAACCAACCATGAGTACGGAGAGCGTGAAGCGACGCGTACATGTTTGGCCTGCCCGACTGCTTTGGTTGGGGGTTTATTTGAAAATGGCTGTAATAATCTATGATTTTTATAACTGATTAACTGTAAACTTATTTTAAGAAGTAAATAGTTTTCGAACCTTATTTTGGGATCCCAAATGTTTAATACTAGAAGTTTTATTGAGACAACACGTTTTTCTAAGATTACAGCCTTAACTTTTAATTAGTCACACTTTTGTTTCAAAACCTCGGTTAGCGAGTTCATTGCACACTGTTTCGTCTTAAAACTCACTTAGTAACGGCTCTAAGGTAGTAGGGCGTTACAAAGCACTTGGCTGGAAAATACACCATAGAGGCTTGATAATTCCAGAGAGCTATTTCCTAGAGAGATCCCTTAGTGCTTAGAGAATAGGGGGAAACAAGCTTTTGGACAAAGGTCTTGAACCTTGTTCAAGTTGGTGATCCCCACTACTCTACACTTTGGTTGTGTGAGAGTTTGTTCTTTTTATTGGTTTTATTTTCATTCTTTTGATCTTGTTGATCTTATTTACTTGTATTATTATTGTTTTGAGTTTGTAATCTTCTTCTTCTACATCTTTCTATTTACTTGTATTTTGAACAATTTAGTTGTAATATTTCTTTAATCAATATTATCTTGTCTATTGTATTTTTGCATAGAGTAGTATTTTGGTTTTTTTTTTCCATATTTCCATTGAGTATAAAAATATATTCTCTAACATGTGTGTTGTTTTGGTACATTATCATTTTTTATATATCTTTATTACGAGCAGTAATATTCGAATGGGTTTTGGTCAAGGTACGTGACCAAGGACGTTAAGCTCCTCAATCACTTGGGGGGCATATAAGGTATCTAGTAAGCAAAGCATATCGACAAGTATATGTAAGTACACGAGCAAAATAAGTGAAAGCATGCTACGGTACTTAGAGTATTTTTCAAATTTTTGTTTAAATTTTGTTAAATCAAACCAAAGTGCTATGCTAAGTTTAATCATGCGAACAAAATGTTGTAATATATTGCAAGTATTATAATATATAAATATTAAAAGTAAATTGTTTTACACCGCGAGCAGTTACTGCTTGGATGTAATTATCTGTTTAAAAGAAAAAGCTGCTTGTGCAGCAAAAAATATATTGTCTTGACACTACGAACCGAGGTCCGTGTGTCCCAAGTTATAAATTTATATAAAAAAAAACAAGAAGAAATTATGAAGCAGGAGGATCTTGAGGAATTTACTAGTCGACAGAGGCCCCAACTTCCTCACCTACGCCATCGATGCCCATAGCCAAAGAGATTTCAGGGGATGTTGGAACTTTCGCTCTCTCCTCCTCTTCAAGGCGAGCCAGGCACCTGTTTAACTCAAACTACCTCATACGGTCTGGTAGATAGCTAAATTCCACCTCGCGGTTATTCTTCCAAAATATATAGAAGCATTTAAAAGTGGCTCCCTTATACTTCTCCAAGTTACTGGCATTGGTCTCCTCGAGTTGTTTGACACGTTCCTCCAACACCTCAGTCTCCTTTCTGCTGATGACCAGATCATCTTGAAGCTTAGAAGCTTCCTTGAAATTATCAGAGAAGCCTCCTTGTACGTCTCTTTAGCTTCAATGGCTTTGGTCAAGGAAGCCTGGTGTTGTTTCAGCTCTTCAGCCAACTTGGCCTTCTGTTCGAGCAATTCAACATTTTTCTTCTCGGCTGCCTCGAGTTGCTTGGTGTATTTGGCCTCAGCCGTATTAAGCTCCTCAACATGTTTATCCTCAGACGCTTTGAGCTGTTCACCAAGCCTCTTCTTGTATTGAGCAGTCAGTGCCCCCGAGTGGCGCCAGCCAGCGCTCATGGTTAGAACTCCCTGCAACCAGGAAAAAGATAAAAATGTTAGTGGAAAAAAAGTGACAAGATAAACAAATAAAGCTCAGCAAAAAAATAGCAACTTACACTGAGCACTTCGTTCAACGCACGGTTGAAGATCTGCTCAACTTCCATGGAGTCAGTATTGCTGATGGCCTATCGGCTGCGTCGGTGCCTTGATAGCTTTGTCAGCCTAACTTTGGCCGAGTTGAGAGCCATGTTCATCAAAGCCTCTCCTATCTGATCAGGCGGGGTTTGGTCAGCGGGAGCTGGAGCTGGAGGAGTTTTGTTGGCAGGTGCTGGAGGAAGTGTCTGGTCCTTGGGGGCTGGTGGAGACGACTGGTCAATGGGAGCTGGAGGAGGTGTTGTTTCTTTGGAAGGAACTGGTGTTTGAGGATCCCCAGTTCGAGCCTTTTTCGTCGGAGGGTTGCTGCTACTTTCCCCACGATGTTGCCTGCTCCCTTTTTTCTTGCTCGCAGGAGCAACGGGGTCAAGTTCGCTATACAAGTTAAATGGATCTTCAGCGGACATGACTGCAAAATAGAAGCGAACAGTCAGACAATATAGATGGAGATACCTACTAAATCAAGGAAATAAGATCAAAGAAATTACAAGTAAAATACCCGAGCTACAACTATTGGTCGCTACATTACTTATTGTACTACTGCTACACTCACTCTCTGCCTTGAAGAAGTCTGAATTTAAATTAGGTGTGTATTTAAAGTTGCCGTCCCCGTCAAATAAATGATAGGGAATGGGCAAGCTATCTACGAGTGAGAATTCAGTACCGTTCTCATCTGAAGACTCAAGAATAGGCTCAGGATGCTTAGAAAACTTCTGCTTGCCCTTTCCTTGTTGAGTAGGGGAAGCAGCTGCTCGCGGAGTGCTGGAGGGTTCCCTGATGGTCACTCCCATTGCCCTCCTCGGGGGTTGTGATAGATCTTGGTGCTGCTCAGGAACTCCTCCCCCAGTAGCACTTCCTGCGGTTGATTCCCTCACATCCGAGTGAGGAGCCAGAAGACCAACTAGCCTTAGATTATTCTCCGTGACCAGCTCTTTGACACTTTTTTCAATATTTTTCATGCTGGCCAAGGACGCTGCTCGTATCTCCATTTCTGGAGTGGGGGCTGGTCGATGCCATGGACCTGAATGACACCAAAGTTCTAAAGAATGTGCAGAAAAGCTAAAGGAAATTGAACGACCAGTGAGTAAATAATTTACCTCCTTCAGTGAAGGCCAAATTCTTGGTGACCAAGTCTAGCCTTAAAAAGTACTCCTGGAAGTACTTTCCCACGTTGGACTTGTGGGTGATGTCACTCAAGAAGGTGCAAGCAGATTCCTAGTGGTAGAAGTGGAAGAACCCCATGTTGTTGTGATTGGGGTTGGACTTGAGATCGAACAAATAATTGATCTCGTGTGGTGTAGGAATGGGCCACTTCTTGTGGTTGTAAAGAATATAGAGAGCAGAAAGCACTCTATATCCATTTGGGGTGATTTGAAAAGGAGCGATCTCGAAATAATTGGCCACCCCTGGAAGAACGGACGGAGAGGCAAGGTTGCCCCTGCCTCAATATGATACCTCGACCAGGTGCTGAAGGCGCCCCCACGCAGGTTTTCCCGCTGGTCGATTGAAGGCTTGACTAGGGTTATCCCAGGAAGTCCGTACTTCTTGAGATAATTGCCCACCATCCTAGTTGTAATACTGCTAGGAGGTGCTACGTACCATTTGACCTCTGGTCGAATGACATCTCGAGGTCGGGCTTTTGTTTGAATTTCTGGCTGGGAAGTATTTTCAGGTTGAGGGCTGGTCGAAGGAACTTCAGCTCGAGGGGTAGGTTGATTGGCAGGTGGATTGGTTGTTTTCTTTTTCTTTTGAGCGGTGGATTTTACGTGCCCCATGTTGGTTGGACTGGTCAAAGGTCTACTTGTGGGGTTACGTTGAGAAAAGGGAATTCCTGAGATTAGTAGCGATGGATGTTCTTGATCTTCAAGTAACTATGCGAGCAAGTCGTTGTCGATCGTCCTCTCACCTCCCCACGGGTCGTGCATGAAAATCTGCGAACAGAGAAGGGGAGATGAGAATCTACGACCAATAGACTAAGAAAGTGGAAAAGTTGGAATAACGTTGCTCGTGTATAAAATTTAAGTTTTTATATGACTAGCAGCATTTTAACGTAAACACTAAATCGTATTCGAATAGCTTGGAAAACAGATTAAAAAGCAGAAGTGAAAAACCTTTCGGCTCTGAGAAAAGGTGGGAAAAACCCAGTTTTTTCTAAATGCCTAAAAATCAAATTTTTACTTTGATTTTACACCCTAGATCAATAATCCTAACTCCCAAGCTAATTCCTAAGCCTCATTTAGTGTCTTTTCATTATCCTATCATGTTAGTACCTACATGCCCAACTGCCCCAAATCGTTTTTCAAGAACATTCAAGAACTTTGAATCCAAAGCAAACTAGAGAACTAAAAAGATAATTATTGCATGGCATTTCAGAGACGAAGAAGTTCAAGAAACTTGGACAAAGATTGGAGAAAATTTCTGAGACTTTGAGTCGAGTGGCTGGATAGAAACTCCGTGGATCGCCGAAATCGTCTGAGGTTTTTGGGTTCTTTATGCTCCGTTCTTCAGTGTTCTTGAAAAAAGATGAAAAGTAAAAAGTGAATTTGAGAAGTTATTTATATTGGTCAAAGCACGGTTAATGAGGTAATGATGGGGAATGATTTTCGAGATATGGAAAAATGTGATAGCCGTCAAATCACTTTTTGGGAAACTACAATGACATGATTGGTTGCCTTTTTTCGAGAAGGCATTGATGGCTCTGGCAGATTTGACAGGTCACACAGAAGGTCGGTCGCTTAAATTTACTTTATACTGGTCGCAGTAAAATAAACTTGGGGGCAAATGTTTACCCAAAAACGGACTACCTGATGATGTGGCAGGATTGGTCTACACGTGGGAGGCACGTGGCTATTTTAAGTATGTGTATCCTACTCAGCCATTGACCAAAAGATGATTGGTTTATCAAGAATCATACTTATATGCGACCAGCCTGGTCGCATATATTCATTTAATTCCTTTAAATGTGGAATCTTGTAATCATGCATTGATTTTAATTTCTTTATTTACCTAGATACACAAGTCTTAATTGTAATTAAGGCCCATTGGCCCATGTAACTTTCTTGATCCTATAAATAAGAATCAAATGGCTCAAGGGAGGGGACTTTTAGACTTTTTGGATTGGGAGAATTCTGAGAGAAAATTATAGTGTTATTATTCACTGAAATTGTAATCATCCTGAAGCTTGTGAAACTTGTGAACCCTAGTTCATTGATCACAGTGTTGGGATTCTACATCAATAAGAACACTAAGTGGACATAGGTCATTACCATCTGATTGGGGCCGAACCATTATAAATTGTTTGTGTCGTTTATTTTTCCATCTTGATTTCTTCTTGTTTTCATCTCTAACTATATCGTTTATTTGACTCTGTGTCATTGACCAATTCGAGGGTCAACACCATGGGATGCACAAAAGCATGGAGATCAAGAGAAAAAGCTTTGCTTCTAGTAAAAGGGAACCCCGATGATTCATATCAAAAGTTGCCAATGTATCTTTACATGTTGAAGCAAGCAAATCCAGGAACAATAACACACCTACTCACAGACAATGAAGATAGATTCAAATACCTATACATAGTTTTCTCTAACTCAATCAAATGTTGGAGATACTTGAGGCCTATAATTGTTGTTGATGGAACTTTCTTAAAAAATGCACATGGCGACACCCTATTTTCAGCATCAACGTTAGATTCAAACAACATTTTTGCCTTGGCTTATGGAATAGCAGACTTTGAAAATGATAACTCTTGGCTTTGGTTCTTCTCTAAACTGAGAGACACGTATGGAGAATCCGAAGGTATGATAACTTCAATTATATATTCTAGTTTACATAGAAAAAGGAACTGGTTACCCAAACCCAATACACAAATACGTGCTATTTCTTTTAGTATCTTATAAAAGTAACTGGTTACCTTCAAAGGATTGGCTATTGTTTCCGACAGACACAAGAGCATAGACAATGCAGTACATATAGTGTACCCAAATGCTTTCCATGGAGCTTGAATGTATCACTTGCTCAATAATTTGAAAAGCAAGTATGGAAACCATGGAGAAGAGCTACAAATGAATTTCATTGCAGCAACAAAAGCATACACAAAAACAGAATGTGAAGACTACATGAGAGGCCTTGATAGACTTGACAGACACATTAGACCCTATTTAGAGAAAGCCAAGTATGAAACTTGGGAAAGATCATACTCACCAACAAAAAGATACACCATGATGACATCCAACATCGTAGAATCGCTCAACGCTGCACTAAAAGCTGCAAGAAATCTCCCTATTGATATCTTGGTTGAATGTCTTAGAAGTTTGGTTCAAAAGTGGGTTTGGAACAACTCAAATAATGCAAGCGGAACATTCACAAAAGTGTCTACAACAATAGAAAATGAGTTGAGACATGGCATTGTTTCAAAAATGAAGTATGAGGTATGCAATTATACTTATTCTTACTATTCTTTAATTTGTCAGTGGATGGTAACCAATTACCTTGCGTAATAGAAAAAAAACAATAAACTACACAGATGGGGAACAGGATACCTTCAACATTAATTGTACATAAATGTTTATTATTTTATTCTAATTCATGACAAAAGTATTTTCAGGTCTTGCCTTTCAACCCAATATAATATCAAGTTCGTGATGAAAAGAGGACCAATTTCACAGTAAATATACACAATAGAACATGTACTTGTAATAGGTTTCAAGAAGATGAAATGCCTTGTGGGCATGCAGTCGCTGTAATTGCAAAGAGAAACTTGGGAGTGTATGATTACTGTGTAGAGTTTTACAAAATAGAAACTTTGAAAGCATTGTATGAAGAAAATGTTCATCATTTGCCCCATAAAGATGAATGGAATCTCCCATAACACTTAGACATAGTGGTGCTCCCTCCAAAGGCGACAATCTCTCCAGGATGACCAAGAAAGAAAATAATAAGATCAAGAGGGGAACCAAAAGTAATAATCACATGTGTAAAATGTGGCCAACCAGGACATAACAGGAAGACTTGCAGAAATCCACCAATTGACAAGGCAAACAAGCAGAAAAAGCAAAATTCATAGCTTGATATATTACAGCAAAACAACCCTATCATAGCTTCATTCATTAAATGAGTGACTTTCATATTCATAAATTGTTATTGAATATTATAATAACTCTGTTATAAATTAAAATACATTGAATGATTACACAAAGCATATAAAATTCATTTTAGAATAAATTGTTGGTTTTTTTTGTTGTTAAATATTTATGCAACCAACACCAGAAAAATATGGTTTTTAAAAATTAAACATAACATTCTGGATAAGTGGTTACCAAAGGTAACCAGTTACCACTTTGCATATAACATGATGACCCAGTTGGATACCTGGTTATTATAGCTCAATTGCTTTGTATATCCCAATTGCTTTAAAAAACTTGTATATTTATTATATATAATTATTAAACATGAAATACATAAAAACATAAACAAGAAACTAGGTACTTTGCTCTAACATTTGCCACAAAAAAAAAATAAGAATAGCAAAATCATCAAGCACCAAAAGTAACCAGTAACCCCTTGTATATAAGATGAAGACCAAACTAAGTACCTGATTACCATTAAAATATCTCAGTTGCTTTAAACGTAGAGTATGTATAAAATATAATTTTAAAACATGAAATAAAAAAAAAACAAACAAGAAATTGGGTACTTTGCTCTAACAATTGTCACAAAAAAAAAAATACCAAAAACATCAAGCACCAAAGGTAACCAGCTACCCTTTTGTATATAAGATGTAGACCAAACAAAGTACCTAGTTACCATTAAAATATCCCTGAAAACCTAACTAAATATATACAGATAAATAACACAAAAAGATCAAAAGATATATAAAATATTCTTAAGTAACCAAGGTCTTACAATAGTAGCAATTTAACATATACAAGAATCCAACTAATTATTGGTCATCACTTCCAAAAGTCAAATATCCTTTCCATAGCTGATCTGGTCGAGTATAGACAAAATTAAAAAAAATATAATATCCTTTCCTAAAGCTTCCTAAATAACCTACGCAGCAGTCTTAAGTAAACCTATGTAGCAGTCTTCCTCTTCTGCCTCCTATCCAAAAGCTTTTCACGAAACTCATCATTAGTCAAATATCCATCTTCTTGTTTCTTCTTCCCATGAAAATACAAGCTAACAACAATGTCTTGGCGAGGCAACTGAGCATCAAGTTCTTTTGGCATCTCTTTTTCCTTTCCAATAATTAATTGCTCAGCAAAATAAGTTGCAAAAACCCCACAATCGCTGCAATATTGCAAAAACAAACAAAAACTAAGAACATAAAAACAAAATTAGAAACAAACAAGATAAACAAACTTTTTTTTTTAAAAAAAAACTCACCATTCAACTTGTTGAGGAACCCCTTTAGCAATAGTCAATTGCAAAACATCATTCTCAGCGACATCATAAGGACTAAGATCAATATTTATATCAGGACGATCATTAAAACTAATATTTTCCAATAGAAGAGGAATCATTACAGCAAATGCTTCAATTACAGGTAAACTCAAATTTTCATGCCTCGCCCCCGACATAGAATCATAAATAATGAGCAACCTCATCTTTATGTTAAAATGCAACAAAAGCCAGTGAGAAAGATCCTTCACATTAACAGGAATAAGAACATGATCAAGTAGATTCCAGTGAGTGCTGCAAAACAATGACTCACCCCTCATAATCTTCAAAGGAACACAACTGTCATCAATGTTAAATGTACCACTGCCTGATTTCATAAACTTCTCAAACATGAATACAATATTTTGGCCAAAACAACTATTAGTAGTTTAGACTCTCCACTTCAAACCTTTGCATAACTTAACCTTTCTCCTCAAATAATACATCATAACATCAATATGATGCATTTTAAAAATAAATGCTTATAAGACCACTATGAAGAAACTTGTTACCACTTACAGCATAACATATTTGAAAAACAAAGGGTAACCAGTTCCAATCAGCTACACAACAAGATATAATGTTTGGGTAACAAGTTGCCATCAGCTAAACATCAAAATTATACATTTGGGTAGCCAGTTACACAGAGCATTGTGTTAGGAGTGTGTCCTAAAAGCATGTAAAGACATTCGTTTTTTCTGTGAATAAATAAATACGATGGTTTATTATTATTGTTATATTTAGATTGTTAAATTATTGTTTGAATAATTTTGTAAATATCAGAAAAATTCCATATTCATTATTTAGGATGTGATCTTGTATTAGTACGAGAGAATTAAGATCACATGAATGAATAAAAATAGTCAACAACAACAAATTAAAGTTATGGAATTCTTTAATTGGGGTTATAAGTACGGTTTGCTGAGTATCATGTTGATACAAATAATCTAGATTCGGATTATTGATGTGGTAAGACATCTCGGTAAATGTGCTTTATATAATATGATTATATATGACATGGACCGATATGAATAAAAGTTTTTATCCGAAAACTATTTAACAATAAAGACTTGTAATTCATATTATAACTGATGATCATTTATAGATCAACTTAAATCCTGAGTGTTCATGAACTCATGTTCATGTTTATTAAATCGTTTGATTCATTCGTTAAGGTCTCTTCATAGAATGAGGCTAATGACTTTTGTTTTGGAGATTTAATATCATGGATGGCTGGGAACATGTATCAACAATACAGAATCTAATCTTTCTTAACGGATCGTATATTAGTTCCCTTAAGGGTTAATTCTGGAACTGAATGATTTTGAGCTCAAATCTATAATTAGATTATTGATTAATTATTCACTAGTGAATTAATGGTACTTAAGGAATGAGAAGTAAATTAGAAAGGTAAAATGGTAATTGTTCCATTATAATTTATGAACTAATTAATTAGAGGATTGAACTATTGTAAGATGGTTATATCAATGGACTACTTAAGATAAGATTTCTGTAAAAATATATCTATAACATAAATAGTGCAATTCTGAATTTATAGTGGAGTAATATCATATTTAATAAATTAACTATTATAATTAAAGAGTTTAATTATTTACTTTCAATTTATTGGAGCTTAATGTTATAGGTCCATGGTCCTCGAAATGGCTCAAACAATCACTGTCAAAGGCAAATACAAAAAAATGGGCAAAAAGGACTTATGTGATAAGTAAAATATTTTTCTATGTATCAAACATAATTATTGTTTAATTATGTGTAATTAATTAATTAAGAATTAATTAATTATTTGATTTAACAAAAATATAATTAATTTTGAATTAATTTATTTTTGGGATTTTTGGTATTTAAATAATAATAAAAATTGGGAAAAATCACATGCCATCACAGGCATGTGGTCCACGTGTGGCACAGTACACAGAGTTTACTCAGTCTCTTGATTCCACAATTTTAGTTATTTAAATATTAAATAAATAATGAGATATTTTAATATGATTAAAATATTATTATTTAAACAAAAATCTGATGTTGACGGTAAGAACTCGTCAACGATTGATGGTTAGAAAACTTTAATCTCTATACTATAGGAAGCTATGAGTTAGATGGAAAGAACTCTAAACAACAGGAGAAAACTCAGACAAGCATGAGAACTAGAAGCATATATTTCATAAGTTTTGTTTTCACATTCAGTTTTCCAACCCCTTAGCCTGAGGGGTTGGAGCCTATTTATAGGGGAGGCTCTATTGGCCCAGGATACAAACAAGTCCCAGACCACTGGGACGTACATAGGTACTCTGATAAAGTAGTGGCTAAGGGCGTAGTGGTGTCTACCCTGATGGTGTCAGAGTCGTGGCCTTGGACATAGTACTGTCGGCTCTGGCGCATGGTCGGGGGTATCCAAGTGGTCTCACCACTCTTCGTACAGGTCCGTACCGCCACTACTCCTCAGACGCAGATCATAGGGTCGTGCCTCTGTTCTCTCCATAACCGTACACCCCGTGTCAGCGCACGTGTTCCGTACTCGGTGGTCCTCATCAATTCCCGTTCAATGCTCCATGTTCGTTTGGCATATCAACAAGATTCCCCTAAGTGATCTCATGCCTGTGCCAAGGAGGCTTCATCCTATGCATGTCCTGAGAAGTCGAGGTGTCGAGGGTCAGGGCCGGCCTATGCGGATCGCATAGACACGAGGCTAGGAACACGGATACCTCAACACAGCCCTCACCCTCGCATAGCGAGGCTGACGTTCTTCCTCCGAGGTGCAGCGTCGCGAGGCTAGGAGCACGGACACCTCAACACAGCCCTCACCCTCGCATAGCGAGGCTGACGTTCTTCCTCCGAGTGTGGACGAGGCTTGATGCCTGCTGGAATGGGGCGCACGCGGATGGCCAGCTGGGGGCCCTCGCATAGCGAGGGTGAAGTTTGGATTGGCAAGTGGTCGAAGTCCCTCGCCTAGTGAGGGTGACTCTCTTACCCCAACTCCCTCACCATCATGTGATGCCCTTTCAGGATGTCTCGTAGCATAGAGCTTCACTTGTGAATAGAATTCACAAGGAAAAAATTCCACATTTACATCTGATAACTTATAAGTTATTTTGAATTTGTTTAAAATAACAAATATTTTAATATATTGGATATTATTAAATATTGGATATCAGTTTTTTCACAGAACGTAACTTTTCAGGGATAGAAAAATATCTATGAATCTCTCTCAGAGAAAGAGAACAGTGACAAAACTAAAGTCATTGTTCTTCACAAAACCTAGGTCCAAACTTTATCAGATCTCATGTGTTGAGAACATCTGATAAATAGTTATTGCTTATTATTTGTATAGCGAGCCCACACTCGTTCTTTGTGTGCCTGAGAACATTTTGGAAGATCTTGGTGTGAGATCTCAAGGAATTTAGCCGTACGAAAAGATAGCAGCAAGGAAGGACCTGAGGTAATTTTTCTGTTCATGTCCTTGATTCAATATATATATATGCATGTGAAGAAGTAGATCTAGAAATCTTATGGGATTAATCTAACAATTTGATTGTTGTTCCGCTGCGCATAATCTCTGATTTGATCAATAAAAAACAACACATTGCAACACACAAAATGACTGTGGTAACTAGTTACCCCAACTAAACTACTAGATTATACATTTGGGTAACTAGTTACACATATCGTTGAAACACAAAAAATGATTGTGGGAACTAATTACCCCATCAAAACTCAGTAATATACAATTGAAGCACATCAATGATTTAAAAAAAAATGATAAACACAACATAAAAAGAAAGAAACTCACAGATGAATCAACAAAGTGCCTAGGATAATACAAACGGTAGAGCCAAGTCTTCTCGTCAATAAAAATGAAAGCGAAATCGATCAATGGCTCAACCTTGTTATCATCATATTTCTTAAACCTAAAAAACAAAAAAACCAAACAATTTTTAGAAAATGAAACAAACAATTTCACACAAAACCCAAATTAAAAAAAAAACAAATTGTACAGACTTGTTATTGTGCTTGACTTTAGTTTCAATCCAACTATGAAACTCAGAAGCTTGTTCTTCAGTGTGATTATGACCAAGATCATTAGAAAAATGACATATATTATCCAATGCAGTCTTCTTTCTTTTCCGTTTACCTTCATCTTTAGAAGACCGAAACTTTGTCATGAAAGGAGACTTGATCACAACACTCAGCTTCGCCTCTCTTTTCTTAGGCAAAATAGCCATAGGATCAGCCACCCTTAAAGAATCATAAACAACAATTGACGAATAGCTTTTATCGTCCATATTACTGCTATCTTTTAATGGTGTCTCAATAGACTCATATATAACTTTCCACATTTCATTTGACACATGAAATGTAGGAGTAGAAGGAGTCGAGCATAGCAATGAGGCTTCTTTAGATTGATTCTGCAAAAACAAAAGAGAAAAACACATATAATTTATAATAAATATAAAAAACAAACTACTTCCTTATACAATATATGATTAAAACAATATACCTTAGCAAAATCTGAAACAATCTTCACAGAATGCTCCAAATCATCTCCCAACTTTTCACCAACTTCAACATCTTGGTACCCCCCACACAAACATCATCAATATAATCTTGGAGAAAGCAATGAAATATTTAATCAAGATATACAACAAATAATATCTGAAAAGACAATCACACAAGAAACTGGTTACCTAAGAAACATGGTCAAAGTCCATTTGATTTTGAGAATCTAAATCTCCACCATCAGTTTTGACAGACACATCAGACTTAATGTCTACAAGCAAACCGATCGCTGTAACAAAATTAGCTTCAAAACTTTTCTTCAAAAAACCAAGTGCACCAATAATCAACTTTTGGGAAGCTTGAACTTCAGTCAGCTTTACATGTAACTCATTGATTTGATATTGGAACCCCTTGTTATATTGATCATACATACAATTAAACAAGAAGACAAAAACATTAAAACATAATCACATATACAAAGGGTTTTAAAAAAAATGAAAAAAAACCTCCAAACGCTTATTTGGCAGAAAAAGTCCAGGCCTCAACAAAGGCATCTCCAATAGTAGAATGTCCTCACCTATAGGTGATAGTGTTGGACATAATACACTTTCAAATGATAAAATTTTCAAGATACCCAATTTCTTTTTCTCCGCATTAGGAACAACAATATTGACATCAAACTGCATTAAATTAAAAAAAAACAAAGAGAATCAAATAAAAATAACATAAATAGCAGCAAAAAGTTTCAATAATAAAATATGAAATAAAAAAAACTATAAAAATGAGAAGTAACCTGTTACTTATAAATATAATATATACAAAATTACAACACAAAACAAAAGAGGAAAAAAATTACATTCTCATCTATAAAGACTTTATCAAGAACTTCTTGATAACTCACACTATCCTTTCTATGCCCATTCAATATCCTTGGAAATGAAGAACCAATCCTCCGACATAAAAACCATGAACAAATTGGAAGTGTCTCGTAAATCCATATAAGGAATGCAAGAGGAAAACCAAAACACTTGTAACTCCAATTATCAAGAGACCCATCTGATTTTCTAGGAAACTTCATATAAAGAGCATTCCTCTCTTTTAAAGCAGAGTGCATATAACACCTAGTTCTTTGCCACACAAGTTTTCCAAATGCAAACTTTTTCAACATGGAAAGCTCACAATCAACCATACCAAAAAACTTGTTGTCTACCCTTGTCTCATTCTGGGTCCAAAACAAAAAACTAGCCAAAAGTGAACAATCCCCAACTTCACAACAAGGTCATCCCCCATAGCATTAAAATTATCTGAATTAAAAAGATTACTAACTTCATTTTTGCTAACTTTGTCATTTGCTTTAACACCATGGAAAAATCCTAAGACCTCTTTTACCATTAGGAAACATACTTAAATCAACACTACCAGCACAATCTAGCCCAGTAATTAATCCAAACCCACTAATAGAAAACCTCACTACCTTATCACCAAGCTTAAACCAAAACTCATATTCTTCTTTTTCCTGATGAACTTCCCTCATCAAAACACTATGTACAAGCTGTGCTTGCCATGCAGTACTTGGCAAATCCAAAAAATGACCAAAAGGAGTTCTTCTAAACATAGCCTTCTGCTTCTTGGTGAAGACTTTTTTCAAATCAGCTATAACTTCTTTTTTATTCCATTGCTGAACCTTACTTCCAAACCGAAACTCTGGTTTGATCATATAATGCACAACCTCAATAAAATAGAACACAATTACCACAAAAAGGAAAATTAAAATAAATAATAACTACAACATTAAAAAAACCATACACTTCTAAGGAAACCAGTTACTTTAAAAAGTTAACCAGCTACATTACAACATATACGATACAAAAAAAAATCAAAATTAAAACAAGAACAATAAAAAATCACAAATAAAAATGATTATGTAGCAGAATTAGAAACAACTAATCACAAAAAAAAAAAAGTTACATCCAAAAAGTAACCAGTTACCTTGAACATTAAACACACATGAAAAAACACACTGGTAGGGTAACTAGTTACATGTAGACTTATCAAGCTACATTACACCCTATACAAGGCAAAAAAAACAACAACTATAAAACAGCAACACAAAAAATCAAAATTAAAAATGATTACTGACAATCATTATAAACAAAAACTCACAAAGGAAAGCGATCACATACCAAAAGTAACTAGTTACCTATAAAATTACATAACACATAAAAAAAGCATACAACCTATACAAACCAAAAACATATAAAATATATAAATAAGAACAGTTAAAAATGACAAATAAATGATCACTTAGAATCATTAAAAACAGGCACGGTAAAAAATAAACAAATTATTTACCATAGTAACTGGTTACCTTAACAATTAAGCAACATAGTTAAAATATCAATAACCTCAAAGGAACCAATTACCTATAACAGAAAGAGATATAAATAAAACACAATAAACAAAAAATATAGTAATCGGTTACTGAGCATATAAAATTTTGTTCACTATAAATAAACTAAAAAACCTACTAAGAAAAAAAAACATTGAAACATGAAAATAAGAAACTAAAATACTTGATTGTTTGTCTCATCGATAATCATAGGTCCACAGGGCTTCAATCCTCCTCCAAGACTTCGAGGAGAACGTCACACTTTTATTGACGGTCCAGCCTGATCAGAGGACTTAGAAGAGCCAGCAGCCCCTCCCTTTTGAACCATTTCTACACAAACACAAAACACAAAAAAATCTCAATCATTGAAGTGAAAAAAAACATACTACATAGGTAAAACATGTCAAACCTATTATCCTTGTTCTAAATCCCAGATAATGTAGCAGACAAGATTTAACAAAGAAATTGAAATTGTTGATAAAGAGTAAAAAAAAAAAGAAAAAGAGACAAGATCATGTGATATTGACATTTATCCCAAATAACGTATACAATAAACTTGTCAGGTATCTACATGACAAGAAACAAGGTCCTCAAATTAGAAGTAAAGAATCTCACACTGAATATCAACCAAACGTTTGTGCTTAATTCATGCAATGCAACATATCTGTAGATAGCCTTTTTCACAGCAAAAATAGTTGACAGTAACAAAGCTACATAAATATCCTTAGGTCGTTCAATTCATAACGAATTACTAATTCAATCTCAAACACATCAATTAAGAATATCACATACTAGGACACAACAAACAAATGTCACATATTCGTTTAACAAAACTGGACTATGAAACAAAGAAAGAATGTTGTTATGAAAATCGTATACATATACTTTACTCATTATGCAAAATGAGCCGATCATTTGAAATACTAACTTCACAAAATGACAACCACTGCACCGATGGTCTCCAACCACCGCACTTACCTCCATCTGTCTCCGTTCGCGAAGTTGCTGCAAAGATCGGGACACATCACAACTCGACGACCTTGACACCGCACCGTTTGCCTGCGACGATTGCTGTTCGCCAAGCTGCTGCAACGCCGTTTGCCTACCGTTGGAGAATAAGAAAGGTCCAAACCCTTTAGGTGAAATTGAAAAAAGGGAGAGTGAAAAAAGTAAAAAGTAAAGTTGTAAATATTAAAAATAATATAAAATAAAATTAAAAATAGATAAATAAAAAAAATCTGAAAAGTTAATTTTGGCCACATAATAAAATAAGTTAAAATAGGTAAAATAAATGAATACGAAATTACATAATTACTCTTCTATATTTATAGATATAATTAGAAATCAAAATATGGCATAATAATGATTTTTTACAAAAATATGAGAAAAAAAATTCCATAAAAGGGAATAAAAGTTATAAAAAGCCATAAAATAATACTTGTAAAAAAAAAGCCATATTTTTTAAAACTTTATTAAAAAACCCATATAAAATGTAATCTTCCCAATTATATATATATATTATAATAATATTACTAATGAAAACCCTAAACTAAAGAAAACCTAGCAACCATTGCCTCTCTCACACAACAGCTAAGAACCAACCTCTCCCTTTCCCTCTTTCTATCTTTCTGTAGCTCAACGACAACTTCATAGTACCATAAACTCTCTCTATTTCTCTCTCTCAATGGCATGACAGACTCACCCCACCCACGACCAGACTCACCTAGCAATCATTGCCTCTCTCACACAACAACTAAGCATTGTATTTTGCATGTTTCAATAATTTGGATTAATTGTTGCATTTGCTATCATTTGTTTCATTTACTTGTCATCTTAAATTGTCATGTGCTACTCCATATTTTATTTTATCATTTCATCTTGTTGCTAGTTGTAAAATGGACTTCTTTGTATATTGTGTTATTTTGTGAGCACTAACTCATTTGTAATTCTTTAAAAGTAGTTTTGTAATATATATATATATTAATTCAAATTAGTAAAAAATGAATATGGAATTATAATTATTTTTCAAATGTTTTTTGTTGATTTAGGATATTCAAATTTGTCAGGGCATTTGGTTCCTGAACTTGGGAAGAATTGTATGTTCTTATTATCCTTTCTTCTTAATTAAGCTGTGGAATTAGTGATGTTTTCTAATATTCCTTGTACGTGTTTTTTTTTCTTCTCTAAACATGACTTTGTTTCTAATATATTTTGTTTTTATTTGGTATGTGCTGTGCATAAGTAATACTAGTTTTATTATAATATGGCTAATTGAGTTACTATTTTTAATGTGGTAGATTTTAGTTGATAATTTTTTTTTGCATTGTAGACAATATAACTAAGGGCAAGGCAGTAGCAAGAGAAGACCAAGACCCACGACAATCAATGTTGATTGATGGATTCAAGCATTCTACTTTGTTTATTTTTTTTCATTCACCATCTACTTAGATATATGGAAGATTATCTATTTGGTATTATGAATGTCAGAAATAACTTTAATATTTTGGATAGTTAAGTACCATTACATGATTTTTTATTTTTTGTTTTTTTGATTTTATTTTGATCATCTTATATTTTTTATATGAATTATTGATTTTGAAAATTATAAAAATTATGTTCAACTCAATCAAACCAACCCAACCCATACAACAATGTATGAGTTTGATTGGGTTATACATTAAAAATATTTTGAATGTGTTATGATTTTTTAGGCCGACGTAGTTGGGTTGGCACATTAAAATGCCATCAACTTGGCCAACCCAACCCATGTGTAGCCTTACTCTTTTTTGACTAGTAGATCAAATAAAATCAAAGGGTCATAATATAAACATAATTAAAAAGATAAAAAAAAACCTAAAAAGAACATTTTATCTTTCAATAGAATTTCTTGTTTATTATTATTTTTTTTAGTTTGCTGTGTTGGGTGTCCCGTTTGAGGCTGGTTGTAGTGTAATCTGGTTTGTACTGTGTTTTGCTGGTAGATTAATGAAGTAATATTCTTCTTGATAAAAAAAAAAAAAGAATTTCTTGTTGGCGAAAGAGAGTATTTTCTCGACCTTTTCTTCCACTGTTATTTTCTTCTACTTTGTCGCAGAGCATAGGTGTCAATCCATTCTTCAGGTGCCAATTTCCTCATGGTATTTTCTTCTTTTCTAGTTTATGTGTTTTTGTTCAATTAAATAGTTTTTCTTTGAAAACTGTATTAGAATTAAATTGTATAACTATGTATTATAAAGCTTAATGTCAATGACTAACTGCACGAGTCTTTAAATTTATCTTATTGATGCAATTTTAGAGTACATTATAAGAATTATGATATCATCATCATAATAAGGTTGGGATGATATCTTTATTGCTACAGATAGCAAGGTGGCATGTCTTTAATTTACAGATTTTGCTTATATAAGTAATTTAATTTTGTTCTTCAAGGTTTTTACTGAGATTTTTCAATGTTGTTTTGATAAATAATGACAATATTGTTTGTAATTGGGCATGTGGTAAAAAAAAATTGATTTTGTTTGATTGGAAATGATAAAAACATATTAAAGGGTCAATTGGATAGATTGGTATACAGTCAATTGGGGTGGTCTCACTTTACTCTCTTGACTTTTGTTACTAGAGAAAAAAATTCATAAAAAAAAGTGTATAAGATTGTCATATAAGTTAGGATTAGTATGGAAGTGAAGCCAAAGTATCTTTGTGACACTGATTTTCTTTTAGTTTTATTAATTAAGTTTTGGTTTTGGTTTTTTTTTTATGATACTATTTTGTAGGTATAGACAGCCACACATATATAGATGATGAGTAATACTATCAATTTATTCAGAGAGCTCAAGATGAAGGATTACGTGTAATGACCCAAAATTGCTAATATGGTTTAGCGCCTTGGTTAGCGTGCCAAGAGAGCATAATTAGTTCATATGTGTGTTTAAATGGTTAAATATGTGACTATGTGGCATGCATGATTAATATGATTATATGAATATGTGATAAGCATGTTTACGAGTATTAGATATGCATGTGGGACATTTATTGTTGGTTTTTATAGATCAAATAAGAGATTATACACAGCGGAACAACAATCAAAATTGTTAATTTAATCCCACAAAATTTCTAGATCTACTTCTTCACATACATATATATATTGAATCAAAGACATGAATAGAAAATTACCTCAGGTCCTTCCTTGCTGCTATCTTTTTGTATGGAAAAAATCCTTGAGATCTCACATTAAGATCTTCCAAAATGTTCTTAGCACACAAAGAACGAGTGTGGGCTCGCTATACAAAATAATAGGCAAAATCTATTTATCAGATGTTCTCAACACATGAGATCTGATAGAGTTTGGACCTAAGTTTGTGAAGAACATTGACCTATGCTTGTAGCACTGTTCTCTTTCTCTCAGAGAGATTTCACGATATTTTTCTATCCCCGAAAAGTATCTTTCTGAAAAAACTGATATCCTATATTTAATATATCCAATATATTAAAAATAAAATAATAATTATTTTAAACAATTTGAAAATAACTAATCAGTTATAAGATTTTGTTTAAATAATAATATTTTAATCATATTACAATATCTCATTATTTATTTAATATTTAAATAACTAAAATTGTGGAACCAAGAAACTACCAATTAACTTCTTATGCATGTAGCACAATGACTGTGCACTGTGCTACACGTGTACCACATGCCAGGGAAGGCATGTGATTTTTTCTTCTTATTTAAATACCTAAAATCCCAAAAAATAAATTAATTCAAAATTAATTATATTTTTGTTAAATCAAATAATTAATTAATTACACATAATTATACAATAATTATATTTGATGCATAGAAAAATATTTTACTTATCAAATAAGTCCTTTTGCCCATTTTTGTATTTACCTTTGTCAGTGTTTGTTTAAGCCATTTCGGGGACCATGAACATATAACAATAAGCTCCAATAAATTGAAACTAAATAATTGATCTCTTTAATTATAATAGTTAATTTATTAATTCTGATATTTCTCCACTATAAATTCAGAATTGCATTATTTATGTTATAGATATACTTTTACAGAAATCTTATCTTAAGTAGTCCATTGATATAACCATCTTACAATAGTTCAATCCTCTAATTAATTAGTTTATAAATTAGAATGGAACAATTACCATTTTACCTTTCTAATTTACTTCTCATTCCTTAAGTACCATTAATTCACTAGTGAATAATTAATCTATAATCTAATTATAGATTTGAGCTCAAAATCATTCAGTTCCAGAATTAAACCTTAAGGGAACTAATATACGATCCGTTAGGAAAGATTAGATTCTGTATTGTTGATACATGTTCCCAGCCATCCATGATATTAAATCTCCAAAACAAAAGTCATTAGCCTCATTCTATGAAGAGACCTTAACGAATGAATCAAACGATTTAATAAACATGAACATGAGTTCATGAACACTCAGGATTTAGGTTGATCTATAAATGATCATCAGTTATGATATGAATTACATGTCTTTATTGTTAAATAGTTTTCGGATAAAAACTTTTATTCATATCGGTCCATGTCATATATAATCATATTATATAAAGCACCTTTACCGAGATGTCTTACCACATCAATAATCCGAATCTAGATTATTTGTATCAACATGATACTCAGCAAACCGTACTTACAACCCCAATTAAAGAATTCCATAACTTTAATTTGTTGTTGTTGACTATTTTTATTCATTCATGTGATCTTAATTCTCTCGTACTAATACAAGATCACATCCTCAATAATGAATATGTAATTTTTCTGATATTTACAAAATTATTCAAACAATAATTTAATAATATAAATATAACAATAATAAACCATTGTATTTATTTATTCATAGAAATAACAAATGTCTTTTACATGCTTTTAGGACATACTCCTAACAATCTCCCACTTGTACTTAAAGCAAGTAGGGCATTTCTCTCAATCCCATATTACGTACATGACCCTCGAATTGCTTTGCAGGAAACGTCTTCGTAAGCGGGTCTGCCAAGATGTGTTCTGATACGACTTCAGAATGGACACATCTCCTCTATGTACGATTTCTTTGATTAAGTGGTATTTGCGCTCTATATGCTTTCCCCTCTTGTGACTTCTTGGTTCTTTAGAATCAGCCACTGCTCCACTATTGTCACAGTAAATAGCAAGTGGTTTCTCCACTTCTGGTACAACTTCTAGACTGAAGCAGAACTTTTTGAGCCAAACTGCCTCCTTAGCTGCTTCACAAGCCGCTATATACTTGGCTCCCATGGTGGAGTCTGCAATGCTGGTTTGTTTAATACTTTGCCAGAATAATGTTCCTCCTCCAAGAATAAACACTAATCTAGAAATCGATTTCTGACTATCTCTGTCTGATTGAAAATCAGAATCAGTGTAACCAGTGGGGTTCAGGTCTCCACCTGAATATACAAGCATATAATCTCTAGTATTTCTAAGATACTTCAGAATATTCTTCACTGCAATCCAATGACTCAATCCAGGATTAGATTGATAACGACTGACTATCCCTACTGCATAACAAATGCCAGGTCTTGTACACAACATGGCGTACATCAGATTGCCTACTGCTGAAGCATAGGGATACTGTCTCATGTCTTCCTTTTCCTAAGCTGTTTTGAGACACTGCTCCTTGGAAAGGAATACTCCAGAACGGGTTGGCATATCACCCTTTTTGAAGTTTTGCATATTAAGGCGTTCTAGCACCTTATCAATATTAGTTGCTTGAGACAGTGCCAAAGTTTTTGTTCTGTCTATCTCTAAGAATCTTAATGCCTAGAACATACTTGGCTTCTCCTAAATCTTACATTTGGAATTTTTCAGCTAACCAGTTCTTTACCTTTGATAATGATGTTACGTCATTTCCAATCAGTAATATATCATCAACGTAAACAACAAGGAATACTACTATACCATCTTTGATTTGTTTATAGACACAAGGTTCGTCAGCATTTTGTTCAACAACCAAATGTTTTACTTGTGTCATCAAATCTAAGATTCCAAGATCTAGAAGCTTTTTTGAGTCCATGAATGGACCTAAGAAGCTTGCAAACCTTTTGCTCTTGATCTTTTAATTTGAACCCTTCTGCTTGAGACATGTAAATGGCTTCGTCAAGGTAGCCATTCAGAAAAGCTATTTTGACATCCATTTGCCAGATCTCGTAATCCATGCACGCAGCTATGGACAAGAGTATATGAATGGATTTTAGCATGGCTAATGGAGAAAAGGTTTCTTCATAGTCAACCCCTTCTTACAGGAGAAAAGGTTTCTTCATAGTCAACCCCTTCTTTCTGTGTGTAACCTTTGGCTACAGGCCTTGCTTTGAAAGTCTCTACTTTCCCATCTGCTCCTCTTTTCTTCTTGAATATCCACTTGCCACCAGTGGGTTTGATATTCTCAGGTGGATCTTCAAGAACCCAGACGGAATTGGAATTCTTCGATTCCATTTCTTGGTTCATGGCTTCTAGCCATTTTTCCTTGTCAGAATCATTCATTGCATCTTTAAATGTCAATGGATCATCTTTGTTTGTGTCAGACACAAGCATTTGAACTTCGTGTTCATAGCGTGTGGGTTACTTACTAACCCTCCCACTACGACGAGGTTCTCTACTATTCCGACTAGAACTAGTAGTTTCCTGTTGCCGTTTTTCATTGGTTATTACTGGTGACTTTGCAACTTCATTTGAGATCATCTCCTCCAGAACAGTCTTTCTGCGAGGTTTGTGGTTATTAACATAGTCATATTCAAGAAAAGTTGCATTTGTCAATACAAATGGTTTATTTTCTTTTGGACTATAGAAAATTCCACCTCTAGTCTCTTTGGAATATCCCACAAACATGCACACTTCTGAGCGTGATTCCAACTTCCCAGTCTTTCCTTTTAAGCACATGTGCAGGACATCCCCAAATTCGAAAATGGTGCAAACTAGGTTTACAACCATTCCATAATTCTATGGGTGTCTTTTGGATAGGCTTAGATGGAACATCATTTAATATGTATAGAACATTGAATCGCATAGCCCTAGAATGACAGTGGTAATGATGAGAAACTCGTCATTGATCTAACCATATCTAATAATGTTCTATCCCATCTTACTGAAACACCATTTTACTGTGGCATTTCAGGTGTAGTGAGTTGGGATTGACCATGCTCACGCAAATGGTCCTTGAATTCACAATCCAAGTACTCTCCTCCTTGATCAGATTGAAGAGCTTTTAGTGATTCACCTAATTGCTTTTTCAGCCTCTGCTTGAAATTCTTTGAACTTTCTAAAAGTTTCAGATTTTCTTTGCATTCAGATTTTCTTTCCCAGCTCAGGGGTGTCGTGGCCGGCATGCCCAGAGCGCCTGCGTGTGCTCTCTGGCTTGAAGGCGCGTCGCGACCCTAGGGGGGAAAGTCGTGGCCTGCCTCCCCATGAGGCTTGGGGATTTAGCCTCTGACTTGGGGGCGCGCTGTGATCCTTAGGGTCAGGTCACGGCCCACCTAGGGGATTTTACCTTAGGATGGTTTCTGGAATTGGTAAGGCTCGAGGGTTTGAACCTAAGCGCTCGAGATGATTTCTACTACCCGGTTTAGTAGAAATCGAGGTCCTGGAGGCTAGCTTTTGTCTCATAAGTATTTATATGGATTAGAAATTGATTATTACCCATTGGCCACTGTGACTAGATTTATCGCCAAGGCTTAGGATTGAGGATCGTGCTTGGGACTGTTCTGCATCCTCCGCTTAGAATTCAAGGTAAGAAAACGGCACCCGTGCGTGGTTGTGAACGGGACTGAGATTCCCAATTATTGATTTCTTGTACTATGTGCTTATAAGATTGATGTAATATACAAGAATGACTGGCCTAAGGGAGTCGGGGTTGGTGGTAAGCGTACTGAGCGCGGCTTGACCTAAGCGAGCTGGAACCAGCTAGATCAACAGGGGGCTTAGCCTAAGTGTGCCAACCCTGATTATTTGAGAACATGAGATTATGTGTTTATCATTGATTAGTTGAATATTCGTACTCTATTTTATGTTTGAATGAGATAAGATTGATTGAATATTCTTATTGCTACATGTGATTGCTGTTCTGGTTTTCTTGCTGGGCCATGCCTCACGGGTTCTATGTGGTGCAGGTAAAGGCAAAGGGAAGCAACATCAACCATGAGTTGGAGAGTTATGGGGGCAAAGTGTACATAGTCAGCTGCTCGACCTCCACGGCCGAGGGAAAGTACAGGGAAATAGGCCTAAAACTTGTATTTTGCCATTAGAGTGGCTGTTTTTTGTATTAAAACTGTTGAGAAGTAACTATCACTTGTACCCTGTTTTTGGGATCCCATGTCTTAAACATGTGTTTTAATTAAAATTAACAGTTTATGTTCAAAATATTTTAACCCTAATCTGATGGTTGACCTTAGAATCACATTATTATCCAAATGACTTGATTAGCAAGTCTTGCACCATTTCAACTACACAGTGTAACGATCTTGGTTATCCAGGGCGTTAAAACTTGGTATCAGAGCGGTCTAGGTTGAAGGATTCCTGAAGATTGGCTAGGCATGTATACTCACCACTAAAGACAAGCTCAACTCAGGGTTTGGTAATTGTATATATGTGATTATATGCCTAAATGGAATATAAATGCTTTACTACATGAGTAATAGGGAGCCTGAGATATTGATAGCGTCTGTCCCTTGACTGCTATGTGATTATAATGAGGCTTGCTTATTAGCATTGCTACTGGATGTGAGTGAATATTTGAATGCTTGCTTGTATCTTGATTACATGATGTTGGTTGAGTTTTAATGGTGGACTATGGAAAGATTGTTAACCTGTCATCATTACCTGACTGCCTAGTCGTTGATTGCAGATAAACTTGGATAGCTATGCATCCAAGGCGATCTATACGATTAGCTGGCATAGGGTATGGGGCTAGAGATGATGACCAGGGCCAGAACCCTCCGCCAGTCCCTGAGAACTAGAAGCAGATACTTGTAGATATGCAAGCCCGTTTACAGAGTCAAGAAGAACAGATTTGCCTCTTGAGACAGCAGGCTCCATCAGGGAGTGTTGCACTTATTGTGCCACTTGTTGTAGTACTAGTAGTACAACCACCTGAGGTTGGGAACAGGTGGGAGCCACTTTATGAGCGGTTCAGGAGACAACATATTCCAACCTTTGAGGGAGGACTAGATCCACTGAAGGCTGAAGAGTGGATATGTATGATCACTTCCATCCTGGATTTCATGAGGATGAAAGGTAATCACAGGGTGGCCTATGCCACCTATATGCTTGAAAATGATGTTTGTATTTGGTGGGAGGTGGCATCACAAACCAAGGATATTTCTTGTTTATCCAAAAAATAGCTGCAGATGACGTGGCAAGAATTTTCGACACGTGGCAGAGATGTTGCTCGCCTATCGATCAGAGATATTTCCATATGCGAAGTTCAATTTTTATATATGACCAGACTGGTCGTATACTCCGTTTATTTATGAATAAATCTATACAGTTGTAATGATGTCCGAGAATATCTCTTCATTATGACTTGAAGATCCGTTTATTAAGGAAATATATGATTAATTGACTCATGTAACCCTCCTTGAGCCTATAAATATACAAGAAATAGCTCAAGGGGGGATCTTTTGATCTTTTTCCGAATTGCATTACTATTATCCATCGTTTGTATTGTTTTCTCCTTCTAAGGTCTGTGAAACTCAGGAACCTTAGTTCTTTGATCACACCTTTGAAGCTCAATATTAATAATAATATCAAGTGGACGTAGGTCATTACCAATCACTGGGGCCGAACCACTATAATTCCTTGTGTTCTTTATTTCCCATTAGATTGTTTGATCAAGCTTTGTACTATTTTCCTGTCGTTTATCTAACTCCGTGTCATTGACCAAAACGAGGGTCAACATTCTGGTGCTTTCATTGAGAGCTTGACAAAAGATCTAATGGCAAAAACTACCAAGAAGACTGGATAGGCTACCGCTGCACCATCCCAGCCTCCTCCCCCAAATGTGGCTGAAGATGAACCTCATTTGGAATTTGATGAGGAGTTGGATTTTGAGACCCTAAAGACAACACTGGGGGTGTTGCAAGATGAGTTGGCCAATCTGAGGGCCAATCAAGAGAGTGCTGCCGAGATAATGGCATCACAGCAAAGGGAGATAGAGCGCTAGCGCTAGGAGCTTAGCGAGCGGCAGGCGGAGATGGACCGTCGGCAGAGGGATGCCATGGCAGCCCTTGAAGCAGCCATCCAGCTGGCTAGGAATCAGGCTGCGCTAGCCTCCCAGCCAGATCAGCCACCAAGCGGGCCACCTCAAAGGGGCCCCAATCCTAGTCCTCCGCTCCAGCCAATAAGCCCTTAGAGGCCAGAGCAACCACCTATGCCTCAGGATAATGTCCCACCAAGGGATCCTGCGACGCAGCCTCTGTCTTAGGCTGGTCGAGGCAATCCCCCGTGCCCGAGACAGAAAAAGGCCGGGCAACAGTCCTGCAGCCCTAGACGCCTAGGGGGTGAAGAGCCATATCCACCGAGCAGGGGGTAGCGTCCTTCTACCAACAGAAGGAACTCAGAGACACGCTCTGCAGTCAGGGCCCCCCCACGGCATGACAATGCACGAGGACCCACCGACCAACGCAGGCCTCCCCCTAACGCTCGGTAAATACCAGCCCAAGGAGGCAACAGAGGGAATATTCGGTCGCATCATAGCCAGCCACAGTTTAGAGATGGCCACGACTACAATGAAGCTGACTCGGGCAGAGGAAATGCTGGTCGGAGGGACGAAGAGAGAGGTGGAGGTAGGAGCCCCCCACCTAGAGAAGATCGACCACTAGGTCGTAACACTGGGGGGCAGCCCAGGCAGAATAACGTCTTTAGTTGGCTCGGAGCCAGCGAGCAGCGGCGAAGAGACGATGACTTGAGGGATGTACTCAATGATCGCTGAGAAAGGCATGATGAGTACATTCCCCCGGCACCAGAGGCCCCATCAATCCCAAAAGCTGTTCAGGCTCAAATCGATGCCCTGAACCAGGCTATGCAGTAGCTGGTTGGGGGGCGAACATCACACATTGAGTATGATCGGAGGAGAGGCACCCCTTTCGTATAGAGGATTGCTGTGGCAGAAACCCCCAGTAAGTTCAAGATGCCAACTCTGCCAAATTTTGACGGGTATGGAGACCCAGTATCTCATGTCAACAAGTTTGAGATACAAATGGACATTCAGAAAGTCTCTGAAGATGCTCGCTGCAGGATCTTCCCTGCGACACTTTCTGATGCTGCACAGGAGTGGTTGTTTAAGTTCCCTCCTGCAAGTATATTATCCTGGGAGATGTTCGTGAAGGAGTTTTACAGACAGTTCTACGCGGGTCATGTGCACCCCACCGAGGCAAACCAACTGGTCGAGATGCGCCAGAAAGAGGGGGAGCCCTTGAAGGAATACGTTCAGCGCTTCATGCGAGCTGCAATAAGAGCCAAGACTGTGAGCGATGAAGGCAAGATAATGGCCCTAATTGCTAGGGTTAGGCGCCATTCTCCCCTCTGGAGTAGCCTCAGAAAGCATGGGGTTAAAAGTACCCAGGAGTTTTTAGATCAAGCTGATCCGTACATCAAGCTCGAGGACACAATTGCCAATGAAGGGAAATCGCCAGCAAAAGACAAGGGGCCCAAGGCAGAAGCTGTCAAAGCCGCCAACGGGTTGAAGCCCAATGGAAACGACAAAGGCAACGGGAATGACAATGGTAAGAATGGTGGAAAGCAGGTGAGCAACGAACCCTCGACCTCCGAGAGTAAGCGCCCCAAAGGTAATCGGTATGAACCGAAATTCACCAATTACACTGCCTTTGTTGAAAGTAGAGCAGAGGTTTACTAAGCGACCAACTTGAGCGTGCCCTACAAACGACCCGCACCAATAGGGAAAGATATCTCCAAGAGAGATTCAACAAAGTTCTATCATTTTCATAACGATTATGGGCACGAAACCAATGAGTGTAACCAACTGAAGGACAAAATTGAGTTCCTGATAAGACAGGGACATTTAAGAAGATATGTGCAAGCCACGGGAGGTTTACAGTGAGAGGCTCAAGGTGGCAATGATTTGGCGCCTGCACGCCAACGCTCGCTACCTTCACAGCCAGCTCCCGTGGTAGGTACCCTACTCACCATCTGCGGAGACCCACATCTTGTAGAAGATAGTGGGAAAGCGAGGGAACGATATGCTCGAGCCCTGCGCCACGACCAGGACATTGAGATGACGAGTGTTGAGGATCGTGCACCAAAATAGGCTGAAACAGAGGAGGAACTGATCACCTTCTCTGACAACGACGCCCATCACGTGCGATTCCCACACTCTGATCTGCTGGTCGTGGACGAACAGATCACGAACATGATGGTGAAAGGGGTGTTGGTTGATACAAGAAGTTCGATCAACATCCTATATAAGTCCTCGCTGGAAAAGATGAAGTTGTCCGTGAAGGACCTAGAGCCATGCAACCAAATAATTTATGGTTTTTCTGGAGAAGGGCTCGCCCTAGTAGGGTTGATTAGACTCCCAGTCACAGCAGGCACTGCACCTGCTAACAGGACATTACTCACTACTTTTATAGTAGTTGATTGTCCTTCAGCGTACAACGCTGTGATAGGGAGACCGATTCTGGTCTACCTGCGAGCCATCACTTCTATATGGCACCTCGCCATGAAATTCCCAACGGACGCAGGGGTAGGATGCATGTTGGCAAACCAGAGGGAAGCGGGGGAGTGCTACAATGCCTCGATCACCAAGGCAAAGAAGGGTGTATTGAGAGATGCCACCGGGAAGGAGTTGCAAATGGCAACTAATGTTCAAGCCTGCTCAGGTGATAATCTCACCAAATGGGGCGTTGCCCAAAGTGAGGATAGAGACTTAGATCCTCGCTTTGGGGATTTTGAAGAAGAAGTGGGACCCATCGAGGAACTTGAAGAGGTCCAACTCGATGAGGAAAATCCGACCAGAGTTGTGAAAGTCGGAAAAAACTTAGAGACAACAAAAAAACAAGCACTGGTGGAGTTCTTAAGGAGGAACCAGGATGTCTTTGCCTGGTCGCATAAAGACATGGTCGGGATAGATCCTGCAGTCATCAGCCATGTTTTGAACATCGATAAAAGCTTTCCACCAGTGCAACAAAAAAGAAGGCTGCTTGACAAAGATAGATCAAAGGCCTTGAAAGAGGAAGTCGAGAAGCTGAAGGAGAATGGGTTCATCAGGGTGGCGTTTTATCCATCGTGGGTCTCTAATCCCGTACGCGTGCCCAAGCCGAATGGTAAGTGGCGTACGTGCATGGATTTTACAGACCTTAATAAAGCCTGCCCCAAAGACTGTTTCCCATTCCCAAGGATCGACCAGTTGGTCGATGCCACTGCAGGGCACGAGATCCTCTCATTCATGGATGCATACTCTGGGTATTATCAAATCAGTATGCATCCCCCTGATGAGGATCACACTAGCTTTTGAACTGATACAGGGCTCTACTGTTACAAGGTGATGCCCTTCGGTTTGAAAAATGCTGGTGCGACTTACCAGAGACTCGTCAACCACATGTTTAAGGAGATGATCGGCATAAACATGGAGGTTTACATCGACGACATGCTGGTTAAGTCGAAGAAAGCAGAATGGCATGTAAGGGATTTGTAGGAATGCTTCAACGTTCTGAATAAATATAGGATGAAGCTAAATCCCCTTAAATGCTCCTTCGGAGTAGGATCAAGGAAGTTCTTAGGATTTATAGTTAACTCAATAGGAATTGAAGCTAATCCCGAGAAAATAAAAGCCCTGATCGAGATGAAGTCGCTAGTGAAGATTAAGGATATCCAAAGCCTGACCGGGAGGATTGCTGCTCTCAGTAGATTCATTTCGAAATCGATAGACAAGTGCGTCCCATTTTTCAATCTACTCAGAGGAAATAAGAAATTTGAATGGACAGATGAGTGCGAATAGGCCTTTCAAGCACTAAAAATGCATATGGTGCAACCACCCATCCTGTCAAAGCCGGTCGATAAGAGACTTTGTTCATCTACTTGGCAATCACAGATTACGCTGCTAGTGCTGTTCTAGTAAGAGAATAAGAGGGTGTGCAGAAGGTTGTCTATTATGTAAGCAAAAGGCTGATCGGAGCAGAATTGAGGTATCCCCCATCGAAAGGTTAGCCTATTGTTTAGTTTTGGCCTCTAGGAAGCTGCGGCCTTACTTCCAAGCTCGTCCAATTACGGTATTGCCCGAACAGCCTCTTCGACAAGTCCTGCAAACCCTAGAGGCTACAGGAAGATTACTGAAGTGGGTAGTCAAACTCGGGCAGTTCGACATATCATACTTGCCGCGAGCAGCAATAAAAGGACAAGCCTTAGCTGACTTCATCGCCGAATTCACAGAGCTCGCGGGTGGCGAGCAGACTGAAGAGCCCAGCGAGCCTGAGTGTCAAATCCAAGCACCCTCGTGGAAATTGTTTACAGACGGTTCATCCAACGAATCCCATGCAGGAGCAAGAGTGATATTGATAACGTCGGAAGGGCATCGATTTCACTGTGCAATTAGATTTGACTTCACTGCTTCTAACAATGAGGCTGAATATGAAGCGTTACTCGCTGGACTGCGGTTAGCCAAGGATATGAACATAAAAGCGCTTGACATCTATAGTGATTCTTAGCTGGTGGTGAATCAAGTCTTGGGAGAGTACCAGGCGCGAGGTTTGAAGATGGTCGCCTATCTGAACAAAGCAAAGGATCTGTTAGCCCAGTTCGAAAGATACACTCTCTAGTAAGTACCTCGCGATCAAAATTCCAACCCGGACGCTTTGGCAAAGTTGGCAAGTGCAAAGGATCCTGATACTCTGAGCATAGTGCCGGTCGAGCGCCTATCAACACCAAGCATCCAAGCAGCAGAAACCACTTTGGTCATCTAGATGGCGGATACATGGATGGCACCATATGTAGAATATATGTCAAGCGGCGTACTACCGATAGACAGAAACAAAGCCAGGACCCTTCAGCGTCGAGCTGCTAGGTATATCCTAGTCGATGGGATCCTGTATCGAAGGGGATACTCCATGCCACTTCTCAGATGTATTACCAAGGAGAAAGCCAAAGAATTGATGAAAAAGGTGCACGAAGGCTTTTGCGGGGACCACGCTGGGGGGCAAAGTCTGTCAGAAAAGATCCTAAGGCAGGGCTATTTCTGGCCAACCATGAATGAAGACTCAATGGAGTTCGTGCGGAGGTGTGACAAGTGTCAGAGATTTTCTAAATCCCATGAGCAGCTCCCAACAAGTTAAAGCAGAAGCAGAGTCCATGGCCCTTCACAGTTTGGGGAATAGATCTAATCAGATCTTTGCCTACAGGAAAAGGCGGTGTAAAGTATGCAGTGGTTGCCGTCAACTACTTCACCAAATGGGTCGAGGCTGAGCCACTCGCGACCATAACGACAAAGAAAGTGCTTGACTTCGTAATCAAGAACATCATTTGTCGCTATGGATTACCAAGGAAGATAGTCTTGGATGACGACACCCAGTTTCACAGTGATCTATTCTCGGAATTCTGCAAATGACATGATATTATCAAAAGCTTTTCTTTAGTCGCTCATCCCTAAGCGAATGGGCAAGTCGAAGCAGTTAACAAAACGTTGAAGGATACCTTGAAGAAAAGACTTGAAGAAGCTAAGGGAGCATGGCCAGAGCAGTTGCCTGAAGTTCTTTGGTCGTACAGAACTTCCCACTGAACAGCAACAGGTCATACCCCGTTTTCCTTGGCGTACGGGTATGAAGCTATGTTGCCTGTCGAGTTAGATCCACCCTCGCACCGTAGATTAACATACAATGAAGACTCTAACAACCAACTATTGATGGAATCCCTGGACTCAATTGATGAAAGGCGTGAAAAAGCCCAGCTCCGAGTAGCTGCGTACTAGCAGAAGGTCGCCCGGTATTTCAACTCTAAATTACGAGAAAGAAAATTCAATATTGGAGATCTTGTACTTCAAAGAGTTTTCCTTAACACAAGCAACCAAGCTGCTGGAGTACTCGGCCCTAATTGGGAATGGCCATACCAGATTGATGAGGTCCTTCACCCAGGCACTTATAAACTTGCACGCTTAAACGGAGATCTCGTTCCTCGCTATTGGAATGAAGAACACCTGCGCAAGTATTACCAATGAACAATTCTTCTTAAAGAATTGGCTTGTATAAATTTTATATTTTACAAGTTTTGAAAAAGTGTAAGATCTTATTGATCACTCATACAAACATGTTTAGTCCATTTATTATGAGAAATAAAAGGGACTGTGCTCAGCCAGTCATTTCTTGCCAACTATTGTATTTATTACAAGTATTTGCTCATTACGTGTGTTGTTTTGCTATATTATAATTCTAATCATATTGCTACGAGCAGTAATGTTTGAGCAGGTTCTGGTCAAGGCAAGTGACCCAGGGCCTAAAGCTCCTCAATCACTTGGGGGGCATATAAGGTACAAGTAAGCAAAGCATATCGTGAAAAGGTATGTAAAAACATGAGCAAAATAAGTGAAAGCATGCTACGACACTTAGAGTATTTTTCAAAATTTTGTTAAATCAAACCAAAGTGTTAAGCTAAGTTTGGTCATGTGAACAGATGTTATAATAATATGCAAATATATTATAATATCAAAACAAATCCTTTTACACCACGAACAATCACTGCTTGGATGTAATTGTTCAAGTAAAAGTAAAAGCTACCCATGCAGCAGCAAAAAATCATATTGTCTTTACATCACGACCCATAGGTCGGGTAGTTAAAAATATGAAATATAAGCAGAAAAGACTAAGGAGCTCAAGGATTTTGAGGAGCTGAGGGATCTTGGGGAAGGTTCTGATCGACAACACTCGCAGCCTTGTTGTCTGCCCCATCCATCCCAGCGGCCAGCGAGATTTCAGGGGAAGCAGGAACCCTTGACCTTTCTTCCTCGGCCAGCTGAGCAGCGCAGCGAGCAAGCTCGGCGTCTCTCGCGTTCTCGGGAAGGTAGTCAAAGTTTGCACCCTGGTTATGCTTCCAAAAATCATAGAAGCATCGAAGAGTGGCACTCTTGTACCTTTCTAAGTTGCTGGCATTGTATTTCTCCAACTCCTCAGTCCGGCCCTCCAGGGTAGTAGTCTCCTGCCTACTCGCAACCAAGTCCACCTCGAGCTGTTGGGCCGCGCGGAAATTGAAGTGGTTGGACTCCTTAAATTGGTCCCTCTACTCGCGAACTTTGTCCAGAGACCTCTGCTTCTCCTCCAACTCCTTAGCCAGTTTGGCCTTTTCCTCAACCACCGCTGCCAACTGTTCGGCGTATTTTGCCTCGGTAGCTTTAAGTTCGTCCTAGTGCCATTGCTCCAAAGTTCTGGCCTGCTCAGCGATAGCACCCGAGCGGATTCAACCGGCAGTGACGGTCAGCATGGCCTGCAGTCAGAGTAGAAGTTAGACTAACTATAAAATAAAGAAGACATGTTTCCGCAGAAAAAGATGACATACACTGGTGAACTCGTTCAAGGCGCGGTTCAGGATCAGGTCAACATCCATCGCCTCTGTAGCAGCCATTGCCTCTTGGAAGCAGTCGTGCTTCACAATCTTTGCGACCCTCTCCTTGACCAATTTAAAGGTACGACCAGTTATGTCGCCCCCAGTTGAAGCAGGATCGACCTGCTGAGTTTGGTTGGTCGGGGCTGCGGGAGGTAGAGTTGATCCGGCTGGAGCAGGAGGAATCTGCTGCTCGCAGGGAGAGGATGGAGTTGTAGTAGCAGAGGGCATATCCTCCGAAGGGCTTGCATTTCGAGCCTTCTTCGCCTGAGGCGCTTTGCTACTGTCCTTGTGGTGTCTCTTGCTGGTCTTCTTCTTGCTCGAGGGAGCCACGACAGCCTCAGGAGTGCTGTAGATGTCGAGCACATTGACGAATTCCATGTCTGAAAAAGAAGAACAATGTTGAACAGTGAGATAGCATGAATGACCAAGTATATTACATCAGAGAAAGAAATAAAGAAAGATTGCAAAGTAAAATACTCGAGCTATTATTACTGGTCGCTATACTATAGACTTTACTAATCTTATACACACTCTCTGACATGAAGAAGTCTGGACCTAAATTTGGAGCATGTTTAAAATTGTCGTCCCCGTCGAATAGGTGATAGGGAATTGGCAAGCTATCTAAAAGCGAAATAATTGTACCATTATCATCCAAAGACTCGTCCGAGTGTTCGATAGGCTCGGTGGCTTTCTTCTTTCCCTTCCCCAAGGGGACAGAGGGCGTCTCTGCTGGAGGAGTGCCAAAAGGTTCCCTGATCGTGAACCCAGTCGGTCTCCTTCGTGGAGGTGACGCTGGAGGTTGCTGCTCGGGTTCCTCCTCAGCTATGGCACTCCCTGTAGTTGACTCCCTCGTGTCCTGATGAGGGGCCAGGAGACCAACCAACCTAAGGTTAGCCTTGGTAACCAGATGCTTGATGCTCTTTTCTACATCAGTCATGCTAGCGAGGAGCGCCGATCTCAACTCCATGTCCGGAGTTGGGTCTGGTCGCAGCCATGGGCCTGGAAGACATTAATAGTTTAAGAAAATGTGGAGGGGAGCACTAAGTGAAGAAGTAACAGCTAGTGATACAAAAGTTTTACCTCTTTGTGCGAAGGCCAGGTTGTCTGCGATCGTGTCAGTTGTGAGGAAGTACTCCTGGTAGTACCTCCCCACATTGGATATGTGGATGGTGTCAGTCAGGAAGGTGTGCCCGGTTTCCTGATGACAGAAGTGAAAAAACCCCGTGCCTTATTGGTTGGGGTTAGATTTGAGGTCGAACAGGTAGTTGACCTCATGAGGCGTTGGCACGGGCCATTTCTTGTGGTTGTACACGATATAGAGTGCAGCGAGCATCCTATATCCGTTTGGGGTTATTTGAAAAGGGGCAACTTTGAAATAGTTGGCCACCCCTTGAAAAAATGAGTGAAGAGGCAAGGTAGCCCCTGCCTCGATGTGAAACCTCAATCAGGCGCTGAAGGCGCCTCCGCGAAGGTTCGCCTTATGGTCTTGGTTAGGTCTGGCTAGGGTCACCCCCGTGAGACCGTAATTCCTTATATAATTGGCGATCATTCTGATCGTCACTCTGCTCTCAGGAACTAAATGCCACTCAACATCTAGCTGAGCAGCATGTCTGGGTCGAGTGTGTCATTGGATGTTGGGGTCAGGAGCATTTTCAGCTCGACCACTGGTCGAGGGAGCATCAGCCCTAGGAGCAGGCTGATGAGAAGGATCGGAGGTTCTCTTTTTCTGGGCTTTGGTTTTGGTGCAAGCCATATTTCGAGTCAAGACAGGTGAAGTGTTTGGATTGACACGAGAGAATGGGATGTCAGGAATCAGTGACGATGGTTGATCTTCGTCCTCAAGCAGCTGAGCCAATAGGTCATCGTCTATAGGTCTTTCTCCTCTCCACGGGTCTTTCATGTAAACTACGAACAAAGAAAGGAGGAGATAAGACGCACAGCCTGGGAGCTTATGTTGAAAGTTGGAATAACGTTGCTTGCGTCTACGACCAGCAGCATTCTAACGGAAACACTAAGTTCTATGTGAGCAGTTTGAAAAACAGATCAAAAATCGGAAATAAAAAGCTTTTGGAAAAAAGCTTTTTCGACTCCGAAAGGGCGGGAAAAACCCTGTTTTTTAGCTAGCCTAAAAATCAAATTTTTACTTCGATTTTACGCCCTAAACTTACGATCTTGACTATCAAACTGGCTCCTAACTCCTACAGATCAAAACTACACTATCCTATCAAGCATCAATTAACATTCCCACAATCCTCATGGATTTTTACCCAATAACACAAAAAGTTTCAGAACTCAAAACAATCGTGTAGCAGTATGCATGGTATGTCGAAGGGCTTAAAAGTTGAAGAAATTTATCTAGATGATGGTTGGAGGTTCTGAAATGAAGCGACTTTGGACGAGCGAATGGAGGATCCTTAGAATAGTGACGAAAGATCTTTGAGACTTTTGAGCTCTGAGATGGAGTTCTTGAGGGTTCTTGGCAAGAAAATGGTGAGTAAAAAGTTAAAAGGTAAATGTGAGGATTATTTATAAAGGCTGAGATACGTTGAAAAGGGGTAATCATGAGTTACCTTTTTCAAGGCATGGGGGAGTGTAATAGCCGTTAGAGGGATTACTTGGAAACCATAAAGGCATGATTGGACGTGATTAGGTCACAGTTTCCAAGAACACACGAGGGACTCTGACAAATTTTGTGGGGCGTACGAAAGCTTAGTTTCCTAAGTTTACTTATTTCAGGTCGTAATAAGTAAACTTGGGGGGCAAATGTTTATCCAAAAAATAGTTGTGGATGACGTGGCAAGAATTTTCGACATGTGGCCGACATGTGGCCAACACATGGCAGAGATGCTGCTCGCCTATCGATCAGAGATATTTCCATATGCGAAGTTCAAGTTTTATATACAACCAGACTGGTCGTATACTCCATTTATTTATGAATAAATCTGTACAGTTGTAATGATGTCTAAGAATATCTCTTCATTATGACCTGAAGATCCGTTTATTAAGGAAAGATATGACTAATTGACTCATGTAACCCTCCTAGAGCCTATAAATATACAAGAAATAGCTCAAGGGGGGATCTTTTGATCTTTTTTCGAATTGCATTACTATTATCCATCGTTTGTATTGTTTTCTCCTTCTAAGGTCTGTGAAACTCAGGAACCCTAGTTCTTTGATCACACCTTTGAAGCTCAATATTAATAATAGTATAAAGTGGACGTAGGTCATTACCAATCACTGGGGCCGAATCACTATAATTCCTTGTGTTCTTTATTTCCCATTAGATTGTTTGATCAAGCTTTGTACTATTTTCCTGTCGTTTATCTGACTCCGTGTCGTTGACCAAAACGAGGGTCAACATTTCTACTTTAAGTTGGGATGGGTTCAAAGATCTGTTCAACCAGAAGTATTACAATGTTGCCATCAGGGCAGCGAAGGTAAATGAATTCACAGGGCTGGTACAGGGAAACTTGACAATTACAGAGTATGCCCTAAAGTTTGATAGGCTAGCAAAGTTTGCATCAGACTTGGTGCCTACAGATGTGGCCAGACAAGATAGGTTTGTTCGAGGGCTCAATGCTATGATAGCCCGGGATGTGAGGATTTCCTCGGTACCTGGGCAAACGACCAATGCCCTAGCTATTGAGAAGGCTTTTACTGCTGAAAATAAGATCTGGAAGGAGAATGCTGTGAGTCGGGATGTTTGCCTCCATTCAAAGGATTAGGTAAGGGCAGAGGCCCTAGTGATCTAAAGAGGAAGACCCCTGACACTTCGACCATTGCTGGTCCTAATAGGAGGGGTAGGGGTGCTCAAGGTGGCTGCCAGGGAGGCAGTGAGACATGGAGGAGTTACCCAGAATGCACAAGGTGCAGGAAGTGCCATCTGGGTGAATGTCGAGCAAATGCTTGCTATCTGTGCGGGGTGGTTGGACACCTCACAAAAGAGTGCCCAATAACAAAGAAGGATGAACCAGGGAAGGTGGACAGCTTGACTCCAGCTCGAGTGTTCACCTTGACATAGGCAGAGGCCGAGGCTAGTCCCTCGGTAGTGACAGGCCAGCTTTCTAGCGCTGGCTCCTCTTATACTGTATTGATTGACTCTAGTGCTACACATTCGTTTGTTTCTAGTAAGGTAATTGATAGATTGTGTAGACCTAGTGAGTATTATACTGCGGGGTTTGGGACTATACTGCCTACAGGGGAACTGGTAGTTTCTAGGAGATGGATTAGAGCACTGCTAGTGATTGTAGATAGTAGGGAATTATCAGTAAATTTTATCGACTTTGGTATGGATGATTTTGATATGATATTGGGGATGAATTGGCTGGTCAGGTATGGGGCTACTATAGACTGTAGGAAGAAGATGGTGACATTTGAGCCTGAGGGTGAGGATCCCTTTGTTTTTGTGGGCGCTGTGCATGGACCCTGCATACCCATGATATCAACATTGAGAGCTAGAGACCTATTACAGGAGGTTGTATAGGTTTTCTAGCTAGTGTGGAGGATACCACTAGAGTTTTGCTAGTAGGGTCGAATTAGTACGTGAGTTCTTGGATGTGTTTCCTGAGGATTTACCAGGGTTGCCGCCGTAGAGGGAGATTCAGTTTGTCATTGAGCTAGTGCTGGGAACAGAGCCAGTGTCGAGGGAACCATATAGGATGGCTCTGACGGAACTGAAAGAGTTGAAGATACAGTTATAAGAGCTTCTTGATTTGGGATTTATCAGGCCTAGCTTCTCGCCATGGGGTGCTCTGGTTTTGTTTGTGAAGAGAAAGATGGGACTCTGACAATGTGTATATACTACAGGGAATTAAACAAGTTGACCATCAAGAACAAATACCCCTTACCAAGGATCGATGACCTGTTCTCGAAGATCGATATTCGATCTGGTTATCACCAGCTGAGGATTAAGGATGAGGATATACCAAAGACGACCTTCTGAACAAGGTATGGGCATTATGAGTTCTTGGTCATGTCATTTGGTTTGACCAATGCCCCAACAACATTCATGGATTTGATGAACAAGGTGTTCAAGGACTTCTTGGATCAATTTGTGATTGTCTTCATCGACGACATCTTGGTTTACTCTAGTTCAGAGGCAGAGCAGGAACAGCATCTCTGACAGGTCTTGCAGAGATTGAGAGAGCATCGGTTGTATGCCAAGTTTAAGAAGTGTGAATTTTAGCTACCAGAAGTGACATTCCTTAGACATATTGTTGGTGAAGATGAGATTAAGGTGGATCCAACTAAGATAGAGGCAGTGAGAGATTGGTCAAGGCCAAGGAACGCCTCAGAGGTTAGGAGCTTCCTTGGATTAGCGAGATATTACAGACGGTTCGTGGAAGGGTTCTTGAAGATTGCTGCATTGATGACATAATTGACACGGAAGAACCTGAAGTTCACCTAGTCAAATAAGTGTGAGAATAGTTTCTAGGAATTGAAGTGACGACTAATTACTGCTCCAGTGTTGAGTCTTCCTTCGGAGGAAGGGAAGTTTGTGGTATATTGTGATGCGTCGAGGTTGGGTTTGGGATGCGTGTTGATGCAAAATGACAAGGTTATTGCTTATGCATCACAGCAGCTGAAGGAGTATGAGCAGTGGTACCCTACCCATGACCTAGAGTTGGCTGTAGTGGTATTCACACTGAAAGTTTGGCGACACTACCTTTATGGGGAAAAGTACGAGATATACACTGATCATAAGAGTTTGAAGTACTTCTTCACCCAGGAGGACCTGAATATGAGGCAAAGGCATTGGCTAGAGTTGGTAAAGGACTATGATTGTGATATCCTTTACCACCCAGGGAAAGCCAATATAGTGGCAGACGTGTTGAGCTGGAGGGGCCTGGGATAGTTATTTAGCTCAGCATATATATCAAGAGAGTTGGTAGAGGAGAAGACTAGAGCAAGGATAGAGTTGGATGTGGGTCGGTTGGAACATATTACCTTGCAGTCTACCCTCTCAGAGAGGATAAGAGAGGGCCAGATGGGTGATGTGTAGTTGCAGAAGGCTAGAGGGAATGTCCTAGCTGGGATAGCTAAGGATTATTCTATTTCAGAGATAGGATTACTACAATATAACGTCCCGACAGATATGGGTGTTAGACGAGAGATATTAGATGAATCATATACTACACCGTACTCACTCCATCCAGGCACCACAAATATGTATGAGGATCTATAAACATTATATTGGTGGCTTTGGATGAAGAAGGATGTAGTGGGGTATGTGGCCAAGTGTTTGACCTATCAGTAGGTAAAGGCTGAGCATCAGCGACCAGCGGGGTTGCTACAACCTTTGGGTATTCCCGAGAGGAAATGAGAGGACATTACCATGGATTTTGTGGGAGGTTTACCTTGGAAAGTGGGATTACATGACTAGGTGTGGGTGATAGTAGAGAAACACCAAGTCAGCTCACTTTCTGCCATTGAAGACAACCTATACTGTGGATCAGTACGCAGAGCTGTATGTGAGGGAGATTGTACGTCTCCATGGGGTTCCCAAGTCTATTGTATCATATCAGGATCCCATATTCACCTCCAATTTTTGGGGTAGTTTGCAAAAGGCGATGGGGACTCAGCTGAAGTTCAGTACGACATTTCATCCTCAAACTGATGGACAATCTGAGAGGACAATTCATGTATTGGAAAACATGCTCAGGGCATGTGTGATAGACTTTGAGGGGTCTTGAGTAATTACCTTCCGTTGATTGAGTTCTCATACAACACCAGTTATCAATCAACGATTGGAGTAGCTCCATACGAGATGTTATATGGGAGGAGGTGTAGATCGCTCATTCATTGGGATGTAATGGGTGAGAGGAAGTATTTAGGTCCGGAGATGGTTCAAAAGACTAATGAAGCTATTGAGAAGATCCGAGATTGAATTCTCACTTCGCAGAGCAGACAGAAAATCTATGATGATCCTAAGCGTAGGGACGTGGAGTTCTAGGTAGGGGACCACGTGTTTCTGCGAGTCTCACCATTGCGAGGGGTGAGGAGGTTTGGGAAAAAGGGAAAGCTGAGCCCTAGATTCATATGACCTTTTGAGATCCTGGAAAGGATCGAGCAGGTGGCCTATACATTGGCTCTGCCACTGTTGTTATCGGGAGTTCATGACATATTCCACATCTCTATGCTTCGAAAGTACGTCTCAGATACGACTCATGTGTTGAAGTATGAGGATTTGGAGTGGCAGGCAGATTTGTCTTACGAGGAGCAATCGGTTTAGGTCCAAGACAGGAAAGACAAGGTTCTACGGAACAAGACGATTCCTCTAGTCAAAGTATTTTGGATGAATAGCAGGGTCAAGGAAGTGACTTGGGAGCTTGAATCAGCAATGTGGGATTAGTATCCTAAGTTATTCAGGTAAATTTAAAGGATGAAATTCTCAGTAGGAGGGGATATTTGTAACGACCCAAAATTACTAATAGGGTTTAGCGCCTTGGTTAGCATGCCGGGAGGGCACAATTGGCTCATATATGTGTTTAAATGGTTAAATACATGACTATGTGGCATGCATGATTAATATGATTATATGAATATGTGATAAACATGTTTACGAGTATTAGATATGCATGTGGGCCCTTTATAGCTTATAAGGGAATATTTGTAATTTTGGCTCGTTGAGGGCATAAATGTGATTATATGTGATTAATTGTTGAGACCACATTATTATGTGGATATATTTGCAACATATGGCTCGAGACGGTCCTAGTGAACGGATTAGCAAAATAGTCACAGCGGGGTTTAATACCAGGCTCAAGGGGAGCCTAGGGGTATTTTTGGGAATTTAGAGAATATTTTGGGATTTAATAGATATTGTATAAGTTTGTGGAAATTAATTGGATGACGGGATTAATTGATAGATATTAGGAACATTTGAGGAGTTAGCGGGAACTGGGGAGAAAATACTATTTTACCCTTAGATTAATTAAATTGCTAAGTAGTTTAGGGGAGGATATTTTTATAACGCCCTACTTCCTTAGAGTCGTTACTAAGTGGGTTATAAATGTGAAATTAACTCGCTAATCGAGGTTTTAAGACAAAAGTGTAGCTAAACAATAAACATAGTCACGTAATTTGAAAATATACTCACACAATAAAAATTATAAAGCATTTAACATTCAGGATCCCAAAATACTGTTTAGAAATATATTTACAAATCCAAAATATGATTTAAGTTGACTAAACGACAAAACTATGTTTAATACAAACATCTCCCAAAAATAACCCTGGCCGTGGCAGCCAAGCAAGCCAAACATGTACGTGTCGCTTCACGCTCTCTGTATTCATGGTTGGTCGACCTTCCCCTTGCCCTTATCTGCACCATAGAGCACCCGTGAGTCGAAGCCCAGCAAGAAAACTCACACAAGCAAATAACATATGCACACTTATCATTCAGCATATATTCAAGCTGCCAACAGGCTAAACACATACGACCATGTCGTCCCAGGTGCCTTATCAGGCCCTGGGTTCACGGTCTACACCGTAAGGATATCCCAGGTATCCTATAGGGTCTCGCCCTGGCAACTTGCACTCCGCGTGCTAAACGCTACTCCCGGCCCCTTGCCGTACTCGACCTTCGCCATTCCCGACCCTCGTCGTTCTTGGCCTTCACCGTTCCCGGCTCTTGCCGTTCATTCATATATATGCACACATAGCATAATTAAACAAATACTTAAGCATGTATAAACATATTCAACGGGGCTACGCCCTGCAACACAATCATATATGGCTGTGCCCTGTAACACAAACTATAGGGCCTCACCCTGCTCTATGGGTACAATAGTTTTCTTACCTGTGTCCCGAGCTATCCGCACACTGCGATCATGAGTATAGTCCTCTAACCCGAGCCTTTGAATAGAAACCCTAGTCACAATGCATAAATAAAATCGGCTATCAAGTTCCAACTCATTAAATAGTTTTGAGACATAACTCTAACCTCTGGCACCTTGGTTTCTACCAAACTGGGTAGTAGAAACCTTCCCGAGCCTTAACGTTCAAGTTCCCAAGCTAAAAACCCTTATTTTGCCAAAAATCCACCTTTGGGTCACGGCTCAGCCTCCCTTAAGCACCGCGGCGCACCCCAAAGCAGAGGCCAAATTGCCTCACATCTGCCAGCCTAGGGCCGCGACGTCCAAACCTTGCGCCGCGGCGCCTGGAAAATTTCTTGAAGCCCCACTACCTATAAACTCAAGCGGGCCGCGGCGCGAGCCCGAAATGCAGAATTCCCATGCAAACTTCACAAGCTAACTTCCCTGAAAATCATTCCAAACGCACCCCAACACTATAATTGAGTCCCATAACTAGTCTAATACACTTTAAGTAGTGCTAGAACCCCAAGAACTATTCCACAACTTCATCAAACTCAAAATCAAAACTTAAGCGTGAACCTAGACGAAAACTCTTAAAACATGGCAGGAATTCATTGAAACCAGAGAAAAGAACCTTACCTCTAGAATGGTTTCGACCCTCAGCTATCTATAATCATGCTCCTCGCTTTGCTTCCCCAACTCTCAGCCTTAACTTCAAAGCTTTCTCCTCAAAAATCCCCAAAACCTTCCAAGCCTCAAGAGAGTGAGAGAGAGAGAGAGAGAGAGAGAGAGAGAGAGAGGGAGAGTTTTGCTTCTTTTCCTTTCCAATCCCTTAATTTCCAGTGACTTCCTTAGACCCCCCAGCCTACCCAAACCAAGTATATCCTCTCCAAAAGACCCAATTGCCCCTTAAGCTTATCCTAACCTCTTGGGTAACCCAAGGGCAATTTAGTCATTTTCCATACCCCGTTCAGTCCCCGAGTAGTCTTATAAATCCCCATTAATCCCGACATGTCCAATTCCTTACCAAACTACTACCCGTTACTCCATAAATCCCAAACTCATTTTACTCTCCCGAAATACCCCTAGGCTCCTCTCGAGCCTGGTATCTGACTCCGTTGTGACTTTCTAGCTAGTCGGCTCCCTAGAACCGTCTCAGATCATGCATCTCAAATATATCACAAGTCACACGTGGTATAAATCACAATATTCACAAATATCCCATTTATGCCCTCAACGGGCTAAAATTACAAACATGCCCCTAATAACCAAATGGGGCCCACATGCATATTTAATTCACCTAAACATGCATTTCTAATCACATACTCATCAAATTCATATATTAACACAATTAATCAATTATTGTCCTCCAGGCACGCTAATCAAAGCCCTAAGCCTTATTAGCGAATTTGGGACGCTACAACTATCCCCTCCTTATAGAAATTTCGTCCTTGAAATTACTTGAATAACTCAAGATACCGCTCCCGCATCTCTGATTCAAGTTCCCATGTTGCCTCCTCAATCTTGCTGTTTCTCCATAGCACTTTCACCAAGGCGATGGTCTTGCTCCGCAAGACATTATCCTTTCGGTCAAGAATCTGAACCGGCTTCTCCTCATAAGACAAATCCTGGTCCAGCTCCAAATTCTCATAATTCAGTACATGCGTCGAATCAGATACATACTTCCAGAGCATGGATACGTGAAAAACATTATGAACCCCTGATAAGGCTGGAGGCATCGCTAGTCTGTAAGCAACCTCTCCAACCCGTTCCAGAATCTCGAAGGGGCCAACAAACCTAGGGCTCAGCTTGCCCCGAACACCAAACCGTTTCACTCCCCTCAAAGGTGAAACCCTTAGAAACACATGGTCACCGACCTGAAACTCTACGCTTCTGCGTCTCAAGTCCGAGTAACTCTTCTGGCGACTCTGGGAGGCGAGCATTCGAGCTCTAATCTTGTCAATCGCCTCATTGGTCCTCTGAACCATCTCTGAACCCGGATATCTCCTCTCACCCATCTCATCCCAATGGATAGGTGACCTGCACTTCCTCCCATAAAGCATCTCATACGGAGCCACTCCGATAGTCACCTGATAACTATTATTGTACGAGAACTCAATCAAAGGAAGATACATACTCCAAGATCCCCCAAAATATAGTACACAGACTCGTAGCATGTCCTCCAATATCTGAATTGTCCTCTCAGACTGTCCATCTGTTTGAGGATGATAAGCGGTACTAAACCGTAACTGCGTGCCCATAGCCTTCTACAGACTCTCCCAAAACTTGGAGGTGAAGGTAGGGTCCCTATCGGATACTATCGACCTCGGAGCCCCATGAATTCGAACAATTTCCTTCACATATAACTCGGCATACTGTTCCACAGTATAAGTCGTTCTGAGAGGTAAAAAGTGGGCGGACTTGGTATACCTATCCACAATCACCCACACCGAATCATGCTGTCCCACGGTCTTCGATAAACCAACCACAAATTCCATGGTGATATCTTCCCACATCCACTCTGGAATCCCTAGAGGGTGCAACAACCCTACTGGCCTCTGATGTTCAGCCTTGACCTGCTGACAAGTTAAGCACTTGGCCACATAATCCACCACATCCCTCTTCATGCCCGACCACCAATACAAAGCTCTCAAATCTTGGTACATCTTTGTCGTACCTGGATGTAAGGAATAGGGAGTTGTATGCGATTCATCTAAGATCTCCTACCGGATATCAGAATCCATCAGAACATAGATTCGACCCTTGTACTTCAGCAATCCCATCTCCGAGATAGAAAAGTCTTTGTCGCTCCGACTAAGACGTTCTCCCTGTGACCTCTCAACTGGGAATCCTTCCCCTACACCTCTTTGATCCTCTCAAGGAGTGTAGACTGAAGAGTGATGTTGGCTAACTGACCAACCACCAAATCTATACATGCTCTAGTCATCTCCTCAGCTAATCTATCAGATATTTGCCTCGAACTGAACAACTGTCCTGGGCCCTTCCGACTCAATGCATCAGCCACCACATTAGCCTTCCCAGGATGGTATAGGTTATCACAGTCAAAATCCTTTACCAATTCTAGCCACCGTCTCTGGCACATAATCAGATCCTTCTGAGTAAAGAAGTATTTCAAGCTCTTATGGTTGGTGTATATCTTGCACTTATCACCATACAGATAATGTCTCTAAACCTTAAGTGCAAATACCACCGCTGCCAACTCCAGATCATGCGTGGGATATCTCTGCTCATACTCCTTTAACTGTCTCGATGCGTAGGCTATCACCTTACCAGCTTGCATCAGCATACACCCTAACCCTGTCTGGAAGCATCACAATAAACTATAAACTTCTCATTATCTGTCGGTAGACTCAACACTGGCGCGGTGATCATTCGCCGCTTCAACTCCTTGAAACTGTTCTCACATCTGTCTGTCCAAACATACTTAGTTTTCTACCTTGTCAATTCTGTCAATGGTGTAGCTATCCTGGAGAACCCCTCAACAAACCATCGATAATATCCTGCCAATCCCAAAAAACTCCTAACTTCAGGAACACTACTCGGTCTAGGCCAATCTCTCACTGCCTCAATCTTACTTGGGTCAACCAGAATCCCCTCCTTACTGACAATATGGCCCAGAAATGTAACTTGCGGTAACCAGAATTCATACTTGTTGAACTTAACATATAACCTATGCTCCCTCAACCGCTACAATACCAATCACAGATGCTGCTCATGCTCTGTCTCTGACTGAGAATACACCAGAATATCATCGATGAACACAATCACAAAGTTGTCTAAGCAGTCCTTGAAAACCCTGTTCATCATGTCCATAAAAGCTGCTGGGGCATTGGTTAATCCAAAGTACATAACCAAGAATTCATAGTGTCCATACCTCGTGTGGAAAGCAATCTTTGGTATTTCCTCTTCTTTGATCCTTAACTGGTGGTAACCTGACTAGAGATCGATCTTAGAAAACACTGTCTTTCCCTGTAGCTGGTCAAATAAATCGTTGATCCCAGGCAGTGGGTATTTATTCTTAATGGTCAACTTGTTCAGCTCCCTGTAGTCCATACACATTGTAAGAGATCCATCATTCTTCTTTACAAATAACACTGGAGCACCCCATGGAGAAAAACTCGGTCTGATGAACCCCAAATCTTGTAACTCCTGCTACTGAATCTTCAACTCCTTCAACTCTGCCGGAACCATCCTGTAAGGTGTCCTAGATACTAGCTCCGCCCCTGGCGCGAACTCTATAACAAACTCAATCTTCTGCTACGGCGGCAACCCTGGCAGGTCTGCTGGAAATAAGTCTGGGAACTCACATACCAATCTGGTCTCACCCGGTCCAACCGACACCACCCTGGACGTATCCACAATGTTCGCTAGAAATCCTATGCAACCTTCCTGCATAGGATTTAGTGCTGAAATCATAGGTACTTGTGGTCTACTAACTGTCCGCACAAACACAAAGGGTACCTCTCCTTTTGGTTCAAAAGTCACCATCTTGCGCTTGCAGTCAATCGTCGCTCCATACTTCGATAACCAATCCATCCCTAGGATCATATCGAAGTCATCCATCACTAGCTCAATTAGATCAACAGACAACTCCCTACCATCTATCTCTACTGGAAATGCTATAATCCATCTCCTAGAGACCACCAGTTCCCCAGTTGGCAACAAAGTCTAAAAACCCCTAGCATACAAAACACTAGGTCTACACAGTTGATCTATCACCCTAGCAGACACAAATGAATGAGTAGCTCCCAAATCAATCAATGTAGTATAAGGAGAACCAGCACTAGAGATTTTACCTGTCAAACCCGAGGGGCTAGCCTCCGCCTCAGTCTGAGTCAAGGTGAACACTCTAGCAGGAGCGAGACTGTCGCCCTGCTTCGGCTCCTCTTTCCTGGCTTGTGGGTAGTCCTTTTTCAGATGATTGGCACTCCCACAGAAAAAGCAAGCCCTAATCCTGCACTCACCCTGATGTTGTCATCTACACCGAGGACACACTGGAAAACTCTTCCAGTTGTCACCTCCGCCCGAACGACCGCCAAAAGCACCCCGCGCCCTCCTATCCAAGCAGGGAGGAAAAAAAGAATTTGGGGCCTTTCTCTCCTGCTCACTGGAGCCACTACCCTGGATGGATCCAAAAAAAGGAGGCACCGTCTTCTTGGCATCGCGCCTAACAACGCTCTCTCTCCATATCTGATCCTCGGCCCCTTCAGCTATAAGGGCCTTGTCCACCACCAGGACATAAGTAGTAGTCTCTGGATCCAAAGTAATATTCACATCACGGGCGATCATAACATGCAATCCCTGCACAAATCTATCCCTTCTTGCCACATCCGTCGGCACTAAATCCAGCGCAAACTTCACCAACCGATCAAATGTCAAGGCGTACTCTGTAGCTGTCAACTGGTTCTGAGTCAGGTTGATGAACTCGTCAACCTTTGCAGCTTGGACTGCAATACTGTAGTATTTCTCATTGAAGATGTTTTAGAACTCTTCCCAAGTCATAACTGCCACATTCCTCCTCTAAGCTACTACATCTCACCAGATGCGTGCATCTTCTCTGAACATTTAGCTAGCACAAGCAACCATCTCGTTCGCTTTAACCCTCATAAAATCCAGGATAGAGGAAACCATATTCATCCACTGCTCTGCTTGCAGTGGGTCTGATCCACCGTCAAAGGTGGGAGGATGCAAAGGTTCCCACTTATTCTCCATAACAGGCTGAACCGACACTGGCACCATAACCTACTGAACTGACAACCCAGTGACCTGAGGAGGGGCCTACTGCCTTAACTGACGAAGTTCTTCCACTGTTCGTTGTAGTCTTGCTTCCATTTCGTCAAACATCTGTTGCCAATTCTGTGGGGCAGGTGGAGGGTCCTGACCCTGGTTGTCATCCTCAACCCTACTGCCGTAGAGTCTCGATGATTGCTGAGGCATCTCAACAATATGCCCGCAATCAACGACGCCACTCATCAGGCATGATAACAACATCCAAAGCCACCTCCCAATCACATTATCCAACCATAAACAACAGTCCACATAATATACAAATAGCATATAACACTCAACGAGCCATGCCCTGGCATCATGCATATGTTAACTCATTCATCATGCTTTATATAAAATAAGCAAGCAAACAAGGAAGCTAAGCACATATGCAAGCATATAATTCAATAATTACCAACCAACCCTGAGTCGAGCTTTTCACTTACAGCGAGCGTACATGTTCGGTCAATCTTCAGGAACCATAAACCTTGGCTCGCTCTGATACTAAGTTATAACGCCCTACTTCCTTAGAGCCGTTACTAAGTGGGTTATAAACGTGCAATTAACTCACTAATTGAGGTTTTAAGACAAAAGTGTAGATAAACCATAAACATAGTCACATAATTTGAAAATATACTCACTCATTAAAAATTATAAAGCGTTTAACATTCGGGATCCCCAAATATTGTTTAGAAATATATTTACACTTCCAAAATATGATTTAAGTCGACTAAATGACAAAACTATGTTTAATACAAACATCTCCCAAAAATACCCTTTCGTCGTGGCAACCAAGCAGACCAAACATGTACGCGTCGCTTCACGCTCTCCGTACTCGTGGTTGGTCGACCTTCCCCTTGCCCTTACCTGCACCATAGAGCACCCGTGAGCCAAAGCCCATGGATCATTAAGGCCATAGAACCTATTTATAATTTGAGGAGAATAACAAACCTTTTTACCCTGAACTAAGACTGTATGATCATCTCTCTCCACAAAAGCATTTGCATAAAATTCCCTTACCAAACTGATATTGGCCAAAAGTTTGGGCTCACATAATTGCTGCCAATTTCTATTAATAATCATCTGCGGAAGAATGCCATCCAATTCACTTGGGCGAAAGTGAGACTCCACAATCACTGTTTTATTTTTAACAATCCACTCCTCAAATTTGTTTTGAGCAGTGGGGTTAACAAACGTATGAGGAATAATGACATTTGCTCGTTGGACAGTGGACATGGTCCTTGCTTTCTTAGGTGCCATGGAGTTGTTCAATCGCAAAAACACAAATAACAGTTGCTGAACACACTGACAACCCCAAATCAACTCAGAAACACCCACGAATCTCCAAAATATTGCAAAACCGTTCACTGAGTACTTTTATCGAACATGTAGTGTGCAATCGTTAAAAGTGTCCAAAAATACTCAAATAACTCCAAAATCTTTCCCAACTATATATAATAATCTCCCAAGATGTCAAAAGCAAGAAACTCAAACCAATCTCACAATAATTCCCAAAAATCCGTCCAATGCCCAAAAGAAAACCTAAGTTCTTCAAATTTCCTCAATATATCAATAAACACATCAAAACTCAACAACATACCTTGAAAAGATTAAATAGGATGAGGAAAATGGTCTTGAATCACAACAATAGTTGGACCTTTGATGCTTGATGGAGATGATTGGATGATTGAATGAATGTTTTGCTTGAGAGGAAAAATGGGAGAAAAATGAATGTTTCGGTTCTGGAAGAGAGGGTCGAATTGGGGTTATTTTTTGGGGGAAAATAACAGATATTAGGTGATCATGTGCTCCCCACGTGCCATTTTTTTTCAAAAAAATTTGAACAGGCGATATATCGCCACAAGCTGTATAGCCCAGTGTCATCTCTATCCAGAATGGCGATATTTCGCCTCGACCACCAGCGATATAGCGCAGCCCCTTTTACATATGCCGATATATCGCCATTGGTAGGCGATATATCTCCTGGGCACCTGAAAAAAATGTTTGTCAAATTGCAAAATTCCCATCCAAATCTGTTGTCCAGGCGATATATCGCCTGATGTAGGCGATATATTTCCTAACCTCAGTTTAAAAATGTTTATTTTTTAACGTTTTTCATGGTTCTATTACATTAAAAGAAATAATAAAGAAAAATAAAAATAGAATGTCAAATGAAAACAAAAAATATAAAAACTAAGAATTGTTCATAAATTTTAAAACTAAAAACAATTGAAAAGTAAAAATAATGAGATGCCTCTCAAATGCGCTGTCGTTAACGTCATTTAGCCGGACGCTTCTTTTCTTGACTTTAAGAATCCACCAGTGTAATATTGACCTTCTTCTCAATTTCGCCTCCATAGTAATGCTTCATCCGCTGTCCATTAACTTTAAACGGCGAAGAATCACCTTGTTGAATCTCCAAAGCTCCGTATGTAAAGACTTTTGTAACAATGAATGGCCTCGACCATCGAGACTTTAATTTTCCCAGAAATAACTTGAGACGAGAATTAAATAACAACACCTTCTCGCCCATTTGAAAAGTCCGATTGACAATATTATTGTCATGTCATTTCTTTGTCTTCTCTTTGTAGATTCTTGCATTCTCGTAGGAATCATGACGCAATTTATCTAGCTCATTCAGTTGAGCTAGCCTTAATGCTTTCGAAGCTACCAGATTGAAATTCAACTTTTTTAATGCCCACTGCGCCCTATGCTCCAGTTCAGATGGCAAGTGACAAACTTTACCATATACAAGACGGTAAGGAGACGTACCAATTGGTGTTTTAAAAGCTATCCGATAAGCCCATAACGTATCATCGAGCTTATTAGACCAATCCTTTCTATTAACTTACACCGTCTTCTCTAAAATCAGCTTAATCCCATGATTTGACACTTTCGCTTGCCCATTTGACTGCGGATGATATCCCAATGCCATCTTGTGTTTAATTCCATACTTCTCCATTAAGGAATCAAAAATCTTATTGGCAAAATGAGTCCCTTCATCACTTATAATTGCTCGAGGTGTGCCAAAACGAGAGAAAATGTTCTTTTTCAGAAACTTGACTACCACCTTAGCATCATTAGTTGAAGTAGCTACTGCTTCAACCCACTTACTTACATAATCCACCGCCAACAAAATATACAAATTACCAAACGACGGTTGGTAGGGTTCCATAAAGTCAATACCCCAAACATCAAATAATTCAACCTCCAATGTATTAGTGAGAGGCATTTCATGATGTCTTGAGATATTTCCTACCCTTTGACAATGATCACAGGGTTTCACATAGTCATAGTTGTCTTTAAACAGAGTAGGCCAATAAAATCCACATTCAAGGACCTTTGTAGCAGTCCTTGCTCCCCCAAAATGTCCACCAGTAGGTGATGCATGGCAATGAAACAAGATGTCCTTCATTTCTCTTTCTGGGACACATCTTCTGATAATCAAATCCGGACATTGTTTGAATAAGAAAGGATCATCCCAGTAGTAATGCTTCACATCATGATAAAAAAATTTCAATCTCTGCCCTACAAATTCTGGTGGCACTACGTTGGCTGCCAGATAATTCACATAATCAACAAACCATGGCACCAACTCATCTTCCACTGCAAATAATTGTTCATCTAGGAAACTCTCATTAATCTCCCCTGCAACAAGTTCTGACTTATCCCCCAACTCAAGTCTTGATAAGTGATCCGCTACCAAATTCTCTGTACCCTTCTTATCCCGAACCTCCATATCAAACTCTTGTAAAAGAAGTACCCAACGAATAAGTTTGGGTTTAGCATCTTTCTTAGCAATAAGATGCCTGATTGCTGAATGATCTGTATACACAATAACCTTGTTTCCCATCAGATAAGGACTGAATTTATCGAATGCATATACAATGGCAAGAAGTTCTTTCTCAGTGGTGGCATAATTCAACTGAGCACCATTTAGTGTTCTGCTGGCGTAATAAATAGTCCAAAATACTTTGTTAACACGCTGCCCCAGAATTGCACCCACTGCAAAATCACTTGCATTGCACATTAACTCAAATGGCAGCTCCCAATCTGGTGAAATTACTATAGGTACTGACACCAATTTCTACTTTAGTACCCTGAAAGCTTAAAGACACTTCTCATCGAACTCAAATGGCACCCCATTCATCAACAATGCTGAGAGTGGCTTAGAAATCTTGGAGAAGTCCTTTATAAACCTTCTGTAGAACCCCGCATGACCAAGGAAACTTCTCAACCCTTTCACTGAAACTGGAGGTGGTAAGTTCTCAATAGTACCAATCTTAGCTCTATTAACCTCAATACCATTCTTAGACACCTTGTGCCCAAGTACTATTCCTTCATTTACCATGAAATGGCATTTTTCCCAAATTCAAGACTAAATTTCCCTCTTCACATCTTCTCAGCACAACCTCCAAATTTAATAAACAATTGTCAAAAGAAGACCCCATAACAGAAAAATCATCCATAAAGATCTCAATGCTTCGTTCCACCATATCAGAGAAAATAGCCATCATACACCTTTGAAAAGTGGCTGGGGCATTGCACCGACCAAACGGCATACAACGAATGCAAATATACCATATGGACAGGTGAAAGTCGTCTTCTCTTGATCCTCAGGAGCAATGGCTATTTGATGGTACCCTGAATAGCTATCCAGAAAACAGTAATATTGGTGTCCAACCAATCTATCTAACATATGATCAATGAAAGGCAGTGGAAAGAGATCTTTTCTGGTTGCTTTGTTCAGTTTACGATAATCTATACAAATCCTCCAACCAGTTACGGTACGCGTTGGGATAAGTTCATTATTGTCATTCTTCACCACTGTAATCCCTCCTTTCTTAGGGACTACCTAAACTGGACTTACCCAACTACTATCTGAAATGGGATAGATCACCCCAGCATCTAACCACTTCAAGATCTCCTTCCTTACCACCTCTTTCATTGCTAGATTCAAATCAATGTTGTGCTTCAATGGAGGGCTTACTATCATCTTCCATCAAGATCTTGTTCATAACTGTGGATGGACTTATTCCCTGAATATCTGCCAACATCCATCCAATTGCCAACTTATGGGTTCTCAAAACCCTTAAAAGTTTTTCCATCTCCTCAGTAGAAAGAGAAGAAGACACAATGACTGGTAAAGTCTCCTTCTCACCCAGAAAAGCATATCGAAGATGTGCTGGCAATGATTTCAATTCCAACTCTGGAAGTTTCTGAACTGATGGTAATGGTCTTTCAGGACCTTGGCCCAAATCTTCATATTTTCGATTATAAATTGGCCCTTTAGAATTCATCCACTGTACACACTCTTGGACCTCACTGTCTAACTCAGCATCTATATCATCAGTTGTCAAACTATCCTGAAGTGAATCCTCTGTGAGGTTAATTTCTGCCACCGCTTTATCTACCATGTCAACTCTGAAACATCTATCATTTACATTTGCAAACTTTAAAGACTTAAACACATTGAATACCACTTCTTCACCCTAAACTCAAAGTGTCAGTTCACCTTTCTGCACATCAATTAGAGCCTGCCCAGTAGCTAAAAATGGTCTTCCCAGAATGATTGGGACATTTTCATCTTCTTCCATATCTAATACTATGAAGTCTGCTAGAAAAATGAATTTGTCCACTTTAACAAGAACATCCTCTATGATTCCCCTGGGATGTTTAACTGAACGATCTGCTAGTTGTAATGTGATTGTAGTAGGACTAGCCTTCCCCAAACCAAGTCTTCTGAATACAGACAAAGGCATCAGATTTATACTCGCCCCCAAATCACACAAAGCATGCTTACACTCAAACTTCCCGATTGTACACGGTATAGTAAAGCTCCCTGGATCTCTCAACTTTTGGGGCAACTTCCTCTGCAATATTGCACTGCACTCTTCAGTGAGCACCACCGTCTCATAATCTTCCATCTTCCTTTTCTTGGACAGAATCTCTTTCATAAATTTCACATAGCTAGGCATCTGCTCTAATGCCTCAGCAAAAGGAATATTGATATGCAACTTTTTGAATAACTCTAAAAACTTAGAAAACTGTTTATCCAGTGTAGTTTTCTATGCCTCCGAGGATATGGAACTCGAACTGGCTGGTCATCAACAAAGGGAGGACACTTGTCTGAACTCTGGTGGTCTTCAGTAACCCTTTTCTCATTTGTATTAGATTTCTCACCCAACTCTTCATTCTGAACCACTGACTTTTGTACACTGGGCTTCTCCACTTTCTTACCATTCCTCAACGAAATTGCTTGACAGTTCTCTTTAGGATTTACCACAGTATTGCTAGGAAAATTCCCTTGTGGTCTGTTATTAAGCATGTTGGCCAACCGATCCACTTGTGTCTCAAGGTTTTGAATAGAGGATCTGGTCTAAGTCATGAATTGAGTCTGAGTATTAGTGAGAGTCAACAAGGCTGCTTGCAAGTCATTAGGTTTTTCTGGTTGATCTTGCGGTCTAGGTTGGTGTGATGATGAGGCTTGATTCATAGGCTGTTATGACATGTTTTGCTGGTATGGCCCTTGGCCCTGATTGTTTCTCCAAGAGAAATTTGGGTGATTTCTTCACCCAGGATTGTAAGTGTTGGAGAACGGGTTTTGATATGGCCTCTGAAAATTACCAACTGCCTGTACCTGAGCATGATCAACTGGCATATTACCATACATGTTGGCCGATGTACACTGTTCATACAAATGAGGCCCTCCACATATTTCACACCCTGATTGCATCTGTATAGCCTGGGCTTGAGCTGAGATCTTGTTTTGTTGCAACTGCTTTGTCAATGAAGCAACCTGAGCAGTTAAAGCAGTGATAGCATCTAATTCATGTACCCTAGCTACTTTTCTCTGTGAGTTGTCTCGTTCAGCAGGCCACTGATAATTGTTCATAGCCATCTCCTCTAACAATTCATATGCCTCATCAGCCCCTTTACTAATGAAAGCACCACCTGCTGTTGCATCTATTATAGTGCGAGTAGTATTGCAAAGCCCATTATAAAAATTGTGGACTAACATCCACTTCTCTATATCGTGATGAGGGCATTTCCTGAGCACGTCTTGAATCTTTCCCAAGCATCATACAATGACTCTCCCTCATTCTGATAGAAGTTATTGATTTCTCCCCTCAACTTGGCAGCTTTTGCAGGAGGAAAGAACTTGGAGAGAAACTTCTGAGCTAGTTCCTCCCATGTATTGATTGAGTTGGCCTGTAGAGAAATAAGCCAACTTTTTTCCCTGTCCCTTAGTGAAAAAGGGAACAATCTCAACCTTATTTCATCATTGCTCACCCCATTAAACTTGAACGTTGCACATAGCTCAAGGAAGTTCACTATGTGCAAGTTAGGATCCTCATTGAGGAGACCATCAAACTGGACAGAAGTCTGGACCATTTGTATCATCGCCGGCTTAATCTCAAAGTTATTGGCAGTAACAGTCAGCAGCCTAATGCATGAGTGCACTTCTGTGATAGCAGGGAGCACATAATCTCTTAATGCTCGCACATTTTGGTCCTGAGCGAAGTGATTTTGACCATCATTGTTGTTAACCATGTCTCTTTGGTTGGCAGCCATTGATGCTTCTAACCTCTTATTCCTTCTGTTTTGTCTGCAGGATCTTTCAATTTCAGGATTAACAGGCAAAAGGTTTGTAGATCCTTCACGTCGCATACAAAAGATTCACCTATTATAACAAAGTGCGACAACTTAGATTAGTTCAAATAAATAAAAACAACCAAATTAGAATAAAAATTAACTATTTTGATATTAATCGAATATCAATTACCCGGCAATGGTGCCAAAAACTTGTTGCGATATTGTTTCTTTCTACTGCGCAAGTATACACAATCAAATAAACAAGTAATAGTAGTGGAAATACAGTATCGTTCCTTCAGGGAATTGATCCAATAATTACCAATAGCAAACTTTTATTTCTATTTGACTAATGAAAATTTAATGACAATTAACAACAAACAATAAACTAGAAAAAAAGAATTTAATTAACGAAATTTAATATAAGAGAAATATTAGAGCATTCTAATTTCATCAACCATCAATTCTATTCAAACAATAATACTACTAATATGTTTCTTTGATCTATGATTATAGCAGGTTTACTATTGACAATTCTATTCTTTCTCAAGATATAAAATATTCAGTTTACCTGTGAATTCTCTACATGTCTGTGATAAATTCTACTCATAAACTGCATTAAGAACAAAAACCTAATTGCTAGACAAACTAATTTGATACTTTTGTTCTAAATTGAAATCTATGTCTATTGCCTAAAGCTATTCCAATTCTCACTTTTCAGATATTGAATTAAAACCAATAATCATGCAAAAGATGGCCAATCAATTACAAGCATTAAATAGAAGAACAATAGATAAACATCAATTCAAAGAATCATAGAAATTGCATTAAAGATGAATAAAATATCCAATGACTACATTAAAATACTCTAAATAAGAATTTAGTTCATAATATTAAACATCATCACAAAATCTAAAATTCAAAAGCATAAAGAGAATAATAAAAATGAATTCTTCTTTATTTCTTTTCTCCTGCCATCAGAACTCCTCCTCCTTTGTTTATTCCAATCTTCTTTTTATTTTTTTTAAAAATCAAAACCTACGAATTTCCATAGAAATTTCCAAAAATACCCTTGTGCCGATATATCGCCTACAATGCTGTGATATATCGCCTGCCGAATGTACTCGATAAAAACGCAATTTTTGATGTCATTTCTGCTCAGTCAAAAATTGAAATTCCTCAAGTAGCGATATATCGCCTGTACCAAATCTCCAAATATTAACCAATTTCGACTACTAAAACAAATATTTATCTGAATTATCGTACTAATCAGAATTATAGCGACACACTGCATAAGTTCACCAAACAGATCAAATACAAACTTTCTCTTGAGAAAAACAACCAAATCAAACTGAAAAAGTTATGAATAAGAGTATATTTTGTACGCTTATCACAAGGCCAGCCTTCCAACCATTCGAATAACAATGGGCACATTTTTCGCGTGACTGTGTCTCTCTGCACTCTTCCGTCTCTCAAATAACTCTCACTGAGTCATGCTCTCAAGCATCTATGAGTGCAACCATGCATCAAGGCTATCTAGCCAAGGCACTCACACTGTCCATAGGTTCTCACGATGGCAAGGAAAATCCCAACACCGATGCTCACCCAGACATTCGTAAGCCAAGGGAGCATGTGTGGCCAAGAGCCAACACCAAGCTGACGTGCCAACACCTCTCATCATGCCCCATTCGATACTTTCCGAATAGCTCATATCATAGACCAAGGACTTCCATACGTCCATAGTCCAATCCTCAAGGCACCATGCCTTCACGCATGTTGGCAGGCCCTTGAGACTAGCTGCCAGACTAGTAGCACACACTGGACCTCTGTCCTACTCAAGCGTAGTGCACCCTCCAATGCTTGTATGATAACAAGTCCTGCAAATGACTTCCCGTGCCATCTCACGTCGAGACTCGTGGCCATGGCGCACCATGATGTCTCTCAAAGGTTCGGGCCACGTTCCATGCAAGCGGCATCCCGGCAAGCCAAGGGAACCGTACCCCTAAACCTCTGGCAGCACACTTCGACGCACCACCGGGACAGCCCGGTAATGTCCATGAGTACTCTTACTCATGGAGACAGACGAGTCCCCTCGTGATCCTCATATGCCCACCCTACTAGTCCTCCCAACTAGTAGTAGCTCACTTGACGCACCTACGCCATGGGTGGTGGAGAGCTGACACCAGGTGCTTCCCCTACAAAGAACCTTCCGAGCTTTTAGCCTTCTACCACAAACATATATGATTTTTGCTTGGAAGACATATTTGGCTCTCAGCTTTCCAATTCTCCGAATCTTCCAAATATGATTGCACCATAGCATTCATTGACCCTTTAATATGGAACCTACCAAGTCCCGTCCATTTCCGGGCAATATTGAAGATATTTACGAAAATGCCACTATCGTACAAACTAGGCATCAGCATGCTCACCAAGCAACCCTTGCAACACTGACCCCAAAGCCAACACATCATTTGATTGTTGCTTTCCCACCAATTTTCCAATGCATACTCTTATTGACAAGGAGGAAATTAAGGTGCACCCCTCGGGGTGAGGTTCGCAAACCAACAGCTCCCAACAGCACCTACCAAACATCCTTCCAGTGAAGGCATGTCTCTTTTCAACGTGGCACTCATGCCAACTGTAGCCTTTATGCAGTATCTAGTGCACCCTTGCACACAGACTTCACGAAGTAGTCTCTCAGACTTTTGGCCCTCCAGCCTTACTGCATACCCATGGCTTGATGCGAAATGGTCATTCCTGACCATAAGCATAACTGCTACTCTGAGCTTCTACAATGTGGTCAATGATCTGACATTATTCGAAACCACTGCAGTGCCTTCTGGCTCGTACTCATGCTGACTCTCAGCATCGTGCCTCAAGTTCTGCCCCCAAATTAACCTTGCCTATCTCTAGACCGCCTGTTGAATCTTGGCCAACTTGACTGCACTTTACCTCACCCTTGAGGTCTGAAGTTGTCCCAATCCGCTATCTCCCTTCGGCATATGAATTAGTGGGCTCCCCCACTTCAACTTGGGAATAACTTCTCTTCTCGAGGTGTACCTCTCAAGGTATAGCTCGCAAGCTAACCACTTTCTCTCATGCGGTCCCTCATTCCATTTATCACTTTTGAAGATGATATTGAACTAATGCCTCAGTCATTCTAAATCTTCGCCCCTCGACATCTCTATGTTGCCTTAGTACCTGAGTCCTGCTGAATTTCACCTTAGGCAAACGTTGCATTGATGTTACCTTAGTACCCGAGTCCTGACAACTTTCACCCTAGGTAACTGGCTCTGTCTTTGTCTCTGAGTCTCCTTGACTTTACATTCTGAACAACTAACGATCTCCATGATAACCAATCTCGATGCTTTTGTAATTGAACATTGGTCTGCAATTTGGATGTTTGAACCGTGAAGGTCTCTCCCCCACTTCAACTATTTGCGTCCTCGACAACTTGCCCACACGCAAGAAAGAATTCGTGTAGCACCACTGTCGATTCCTTTATGTGTGCAATGTCCACATAGCTATCCATATGCTCTATACTAGCATCTCGCCCCTCCGGGCAGTTTCTCTAGTCTCCTATGGTCACCAAGTCCCAATAGCAAGGCCCTCCGGCCCACATTTAAACTCAAGCACCATCTTCACCTCCTTAAGCCTTCTTGTAGTACTAAGTTTCTGTAACGCCCTACTTCCTTAGAGCCGTTACTTAGTGAGTTTTAAGACAAAACAGTGTGCAAAGATCTCGCTAACCGAGGTTTTGAAACGAAAGTGTGACTAATTAAAAGTTAAGGCTGTAATCTTAGAAAAATGCGTTGTTTCAATAAAACTCCTAATATTAAACATTGGGATCCCAAAATAAGGTTTGAAAACTATTTACATCAAAAAAATGAGTTCACAGTTGATAAATCATAAAAATCATAGATTATTACAGCCATTTTCAAATAAACCCCCAACCAAAGCAGTCGGGCAGGCCAAACATGTACGCGTCGCTTCACGCTCTCCGTACTCATGGTTGGTTGACTCAGACATTGCCCTACCTGCAACACAGAGCACCCGTGAGCCGAAGCCCAGCAAGAAAACTCATGCAGAACATAACATATGCAGTTTATACAGTTTATCATAACAGATAATCCACAGATAAACAAGTCAACCATTAGACTAAGCAATCACGGCCAAGCTGCCCCAGAGCCTTATCGAAGCCTGGGGTATCGGTTCTCACCGCGAGGATAACTCACGTATCCCTTGGGTCCCACCCTGAATATAGCATAACACATGTTTCCACCGGGCCCCGCCCTGACTATAGCATCCCATGTGCTAGGTGTTACTTTCGGCCCACGGCCGCCCCGGCTTACGCCGTACTCGGCCCACGGCCGCCCCGGCCTACGCCGTACTCGGCCCTTGCCGTTCATTTCATCATAATCGCACATATAGTACATTCGAAATAATCATTCACACACATCATGATTCATTTAAGGTTAAACATTTGCACATAATACAATCTGGGGCCATGCCCTAACCTCGGGTGTTATAGTTTTCTTACCTGAATTCCGAGCCTCCTGATGCACTAAAGCCGCGAGCACGGTCCTCAAGCACGAGCCTCACCAACAACCTAGTCACAATACACAAGAAACATCCCTCAATACTAATCAACCCAAAACCACTTCCCGGGACCAATCCCGCACTCTCGGGACCTCCAAAACCTTAAAACAACACCCCGGAGACATCCCCCGAACCCCCGGAGCAAAGGCCTAAAATTGCCTAAAAATGCCATCCTGAAATTTGCCTTGTGCCGCGGCACAACTTTCTTGTGCCGCGGCACCCAGAAACCAGAGGCTCCCCGCCGCGGCAAGCAAAACCCGTGCCGCGGCACGCCCTCGCAGACCCAGAATTCTGGGTTTTTCCTTCGCGTTTTCCCGAGCTTCAACCTCTCCAAATCACCCTAGACCAATATCTAAACCCCAAAACTCAATTCCAAGCTTCATATGAACAACTTAACAACCTATAGGCACTAGATACAAGATCAAAACATCAACACACCCAAGAATCCACCCCTTGATTCCTATTTTCAGCCACCCAAACCAAAACTCAAACAACTAACTCAAAACTCAACAAAAACAACTTAAGCTCTAGATTTTACCAATCAAAACAGAAATCAAAACTTAGATGAGTCTAAAAACCTTACCTCAAATGAAGAACCCACACAAAGTCCTTGATCTCCTCCTAGACTCCCACTTCTCCTTCTCTTCTTCTTCTTGCCTTAACCTTCTTTCTCCTTCTCTTTCTTCTCTTCAATTTCTATCAAGCCTCAAGTGGCATAAATGCCCCAAACCGTATACCCCCAAATCCCAGCTGCCATTTATCTATTTCCCAACCAAATGACCATTTTGCCCCTCCTTGCCTATCCTTTCCTACTTAAACCTCAAGGGCACATAAGTCCTTTCATTTCTATTTCATTTCTACCATTTTCTTTCTAAAACTTGTTACTCTCAGCAGTAACTAATGGTTACCCAGGTTACTAAATCTCCAATAACCATTACCCGCTAAACCTCAACTTAACCATAAAATCCCGAGGTACCCCTAGGCTCCTCCCGAGCCGGGTATAGAAATCCCGTTGTGACTCTTGAGTTAACTAGCTCTCTAGGACCGTCTCGGCACGTGCATCACAATAAAACAACCACACCCACGTGGTACAATTCACAGAATACAATTATCACATATCAATACAGTTATGCCCAACATGGCCAAAATTACAATTATGCCCTTTGAACACGATCCGGGCCTACATGCATACTAGTAAACATAGCCATGCATCTCAGTTAAACAAATAGCCAAATAACATGCTTTAAATCATAATCATGCATTTAATTCATAAAATCACACATAAATCCCAACCTGCCCTCCTGGCACACTAATCAAGGCCCTTAAGCCTTATTAGCGAATTTGGGTCGTTACAACTATCCCCTCCTCATAAAAATTTCGTCCTCGAAATTTACCCAAACACATCAGTCAGCAACCCGCAACCTGACCATAATCTCCAAGGTCCATCGCCTTACCTTAGTTCCCACCAAAGCTCTTCCAGGAGAACAATCTTGGCTCGCAAGATCTCGTCTAATAGCCATACTCTCGATAGCCCCCCTTTAACACCGCAACCCTGCCGAAGCCCAGGGTCTGCCTAGATTACAATGACCAATTCATTGTCTTATTCCTGATTCCATAGATACTCAAACGTCATCACCTCTACTAGGTAGGATCAGCTTGTAGGCCCCGCTGGCCTAACACTTAGTACAACTTCGAAATTTTATGTTGAATCAAGAGTCCGAACTCTCCCTTCTTTCTCTGAACACCTTATAGATCCTCGTCTATTATTACGCAGAGATGCAACTCTTTCTTCCCGGAACTTTATTTCCTCCAAACTTATCAATTTACCAGCTCTTTATTCTTTCAAATAGGCAGACACTCCTGCCTTAAGAAGTTTCAACGACCTACTTGTCTTTCTCTCTGAACTAAAGCCAAACTGTAGTATTCACTATCCTTCACCTCTTATCAAGCCCTATGTCGCGTTACATCAACAAGACACCAGCAACTGCCATCACGACTTACTTCCCAGGGATTACACTTCCCTTAATACCTCAAGTCTTCGCCTACTCAGCGCTTAATTCTTTAAGATCTTTGATAAACTTTCAGACAACCATTCCACTTGCAATCAACTGATAATTCCAGGTTCCCACTCTGTTCTTTTCGTTCTTTAAATCCATTCCAACAATTTAAAATATCATAGGGCCTCAATTCAATGTCATCGACGTTCTATCACGAAACCAGTTCACTTGCCCCAACAACATTAACTCAAGCAGCCGAGTTAAAACTTTTCATGTCCAAATGCCTCACTTAAGGTCTATTGTGGTCTATTCCCACGATACACCACCACATCACCTAACCCCTCAGGGTCCAAAGGAAAACACTAGATTCTGTCATCCACTCGACCCTCCTGGTACGACGTACCCTAGGAGGTGGAATGATGTCCATTCAGAACCCTCATTCAAAACCAAATCCTAACTGGATCCCTCACTCGATCCTGGTATCTTACTTGTACCACCATGACAGGGTCCTTCCCTGTTTCAACTCAAGCCAACACTTTGAATTCCATAGCTCAGTGACACCCACCAGCTAACCATTACCTACTAACATCATGCCGATCTCAGTCGTTGCCTTGTCCACTCCATTACAGCCTATAGCGTTATTCCTTGACTGATACACGCCTCCCAGCTAGGAGTTTCGCCTCCAATTATAGCTCCCCTCGCTCAATCGAGGATTTCAAACACTGATCATCTGTCCATTACTTTTCACCACCTCTGTGTCTCAGCGCTATCTTCTTACTAATACCCATTACTCAAGCACTTTATGATATGCATAACGGTCAACTTAACATTCCAAGGTTATCAACCACATTCATTCTTTCGTCTCCCGCAAGGTTCAATCCACTCTCGCGCCAATATATTCCTGGGCGTGCCCAACTCGTGCTGCACTCCCATAATTCCATATCCTTACCATAGATCAGGTCCTTTATGCAATCACTCTTTACTTAACCTTAACACGCACGCAAATTCCATCATCGTCCGTAACCAGTCAAATCTTACCTTGTCCTCTGAATTTCTTTCTGATGTGACACCACTCAGTCAGTCTAACCTCAAGTTTTACTGTTCTCCTCATCTCTGATGTAGTCGTCTCCGGAGGTGCTTGTGCAATGGATGACGCGCTTACCAGTCTTGTTATGCTTTCCATTCTTCAGACGTTCTTCATTAGCTTCTATGTGGCTTCAGATCAAATCTTATCGTACCTGTCCTTTCTCCTTGTAGCTCTAATCTGAGTATTCCTGACGACGCTCAAACTAACAATCCGTAGAACCTTACCTGAGACTCTGCCTTCTGGGTACAAACGTCTTTCGCATAGTCACTTGCTCACCATTTCCGTCTGGGAGTAATCCACATGTACTACTCGTGAACTTGAAGGGAACTTGCCTGAACCATTCTTGTATCCTCTACTTAAAGAACTTACCTGTGCTGCCGTAGCTTGAACCAAATCTAGAATCTTTGTTACCAACTCCTCGCACTTTACTCAGTTCAAAACAAAATTCCTGAAATGTCTCTTTCCTTGGTTTCCAACTGGAAATTAACAGGTCATAGATCAACTCTTGGGGACATCGTCCTACCTTGTATCCAACATCGTACTTTTCGTCCTACCCCGACGATGCTAACAATCCCCGTAGTGTAACACAGTGGCTACACCAGGCTCAAATTCTTTCGATTGTTTCAATAGGCTTTCTGTCGGCCAAAACCGTCTTTTACAACATTCCTTAAACCAATCCTATCTGTAGTCTGACCTTGAAGTATTACCTAAATCTTTCTGTGCATAACCATATAGCTTTCCCACTGGTCAGCTCTGTCTCCTTCACGTACTCCAGATGATATCCACAACAATCCATCTGCCAGAGCTTCTAATTCCTTCTCAATAAGCATTACTGTCCTTAGCCTCTCAAATGGCACCATTGAGGCGACCTCTCTATGTCCATCACCCTCTCGGAGCATTCACAACACCGAGTCCTTCCAGTTCGTTATATGTCCAAAGCATAAACCATTCTGTTAAATACTCATCCTTGAGGAATCGGCCTCGAACTACGAATGTAGCGAGGCATTCAAGTTCTCCGTTCCCTCACCACGGGAATTCCATTCTATCATACCGAGTCATTCCATGTAGGCGTCATGCCTTCGCCTGACCTCCTCTCAGGTGGCATCCTCTCCCTCACGCATACCAATAACCTCCCTGGTTCCTATCGCCATCTTGATAACTAGCTTCTCACTCAGGTTTCTTTCCAAACTCAAATTAGGTGCCCAAGCATTGTCTGGGGTCCTTCTACCTCAAAATTGAGAATCCGACCTCGCTGCGTTCTATCAACACAAGCACCATCTTATCAATCAGACTTTTCCCCCTTTCTGGCAAACCAGAAGCCATAGAACTATCCGGGGTTCCTTTAACTCGATTATCACGAATCTAACTTTACTAATTCCATCCAAAGAAGCACTGCCATAGCGACTCTAGCACTCATGCTCCAGACATCAACCATCAGTTCCTCGAACCACATGGCCCTCTCCGCCATCCACATGCAGACGATAAGTCCTTACATCGAAGCGGCCCAAATACCTTAGACTAAACCAGATCTCATATCCTTAAATGGGTCGCCACCAATTCCAGATACATTCATCAGTATAACTTCCTGAAATGGACTACCCGCTTTACCAAACCCATTGAATTACGCTGTTGTTACCCTAATGGTCCGAACCCAACTTATAAGCCCACCAGTCTCCATGGTTCTAATCATGTCTTTAAAATCTCTTCTAACCATTCATCAACTAGGTTCTTTCCAACCCAATAAGCTAGTACCTCAGCCCGAGTGTCACTTCCAGGCAACTCTCTGCCTCAACATTTAACACAACCCTCTAATCAGGATCTCTCATCCTCTTAACCAAGGGTGGAATTAACTCTGCTCGTCTATTGATAAGTCCCTTTCCAACTCGAGCTCTCCTCAAAACCCGAGGATAACACCCCCTTAAACCTCTCATATAATACTTTTATTTGTCCATACCTCACAGTAAACCAACACTGGTCACCTTTACTGTTAAAGCTTATAAATCAGCTCTTTCCCCGGAGAAATCCGCTGTTCTTCTATCCCATCTCAACTAACAAACTCCACAGCCTACTCACACACTAGTGACTCACTGCTGCTGCCTTCAGGGATAACTGGAGATCTCAACTCCAACTTATAACTAGAATCCCCTTTCAACACAATATCCGGTCCACAAAACCCTTCTAGGAATAATCAACACGAGTTCATCCGTCAAAACCGACCAAACTCCTGAACTCAGAGGTTCATACCCTGAACCAATCCACAACTAGATCCGAACATATACAGGTATAATGCACACACAAGCATATACTAGGTCAAATCCACAATGATATACATTCAGCCACCAAATTTAATCACCGCTAAGTACATCCATACTTACCATGCTTCATACAAGCCAATAAACAGATATAACATATGAATTTAATCCAAAAAATTAACCACATACACTCAATATGCGAACCATTATGCCAAAATTCATCCATATGCATAAAAGTATTATTCAGCATGCATCAATCTCAACATGCAATAGTCAAGGGCCAGGCCCTATCAGTATCTCATGCATATGTTATCTCATTCCTCATGCTCCATATAAGTAAACAGGCAAACAGGGCATTCAAACATATATTCAGCATATCAATCAATCACACCAACCAACCCTGAGTCGAGCTTGTCACTGACAGCGAGCGTACATGTTCGGTCGATCTCCAGAACCAATAAACCTTGGCTCGCTCTGATACCAAGTTGTAACGCCCTACTTCCTTAGAGCCGTTACTTAGTGAGTTTTAAGACAAAACAGTGTGCAAAGATCTCGCTAACCGAGGTTTTGAAACGAAAGTGTGACTAATTAAAAGTTAAGGCTGTAATCTTAGAAAAATGCGTTGTTTCAATAAAACTCCTAATATTAAACATTGGGATCCCAAAATAAGGTTTGAAAACTATTTACATCAAAAAAATGAGTTCACAGTTGATAAATCATAAAAATCATAGATTATTACAGCCATTTTCAAATAAACCCCCAACCAAAGCAGTCGGGCAGGCCAAACATGTACGCGTCGCTTCACGCTCTCCGTACTCATGGTTGGTTGACTCAGACATTGCCCTACCTGCAACACAGAGCACCCGTGAGCCGAAGCCCAGCAAGAAAACTCATGCAGAACATAACATATGCAGTTTATACAGTTTATCATAACAGATAATCCACAGATAAACAAGTCAACCATTAGACTAAGCAATCACGGCCAAGCTGCCCCAGAGCCTTACCGAAGCCTGGGGTATCGGTTCTCACCGCGAGGATAACTCACGTATCCCTTGGGTCCCACCCTGAATATAGCATAACACATGTTTCCACCGGGCCCCGCCCTGACTATAGCATCCCATGTGCTAGGTGTTACTTTCGGCCCACGGCCGCCCCGGCTTACGCCGTACTCGGCCCACGGCCGCCCCGGCCTACGCCGTACTCGGCCCTTGCCGTTCATTTCATCATAATCGCACATATAGTACATTCGAAATAATCATTCACACACATCATGATTCATTTAAGGTTAAACATTTGCACATAATACAATCTGGGGCCATGCCCTAACCTCGGGTGTTATAGTTTTCTTACCTGAATTCCGAGCCTCCTGATGCACTAAAGCCGCGAGCACGGTCCTCAAGCACGAGCCTCACCAACAACCTAGTCACAATACACAAGAAACATCCCTCAATACTAATCAACCCAAAACCACTTCCCGGGACCAATCCCGCACTCTCGGGACCTCCAAAACCTTAAAACAACACCCCGGAGACATCCCCCGAACCCCCGGAGCAAAGGCCTAAAATTGCCTAAAAATGCCATCCTGAAATTTGCCTTGTGCCGCGGCACAACTTTCTTGTGCCGCGGCACCCAGAAACCAGAGGCTCCCCGCCGCGGCAAGCAAAACCCGTGCCGCGGCACGCCCTCGCAGACCCAGAATTCTGGGTTTTTCCTTCGCGTTTTCCCGAGCTTCAACCTCTCCAAATCACCCTAGACCAATATCTAAACCCCAAAACTCAATTCCAAGCTTCATATGAACAACTTAACAACCTATAGGCACTAGATACAAGATCAAAACATCAACACACCCAAGAATCCACCCCTTGATTCCTATTTTCAGCCACCCAAACCAAAACTCAAACAACTAACTCAAAACTCAACAAAAACAACTTAAGCTCTAGATTTTACCAATCAAAACAGAAATCAAAACTTAGATGAGTCTAAAAACCTTACCTCAAATGAAGAACCCACACAAAGTCCTTGATCTCCTCCTAGACTCCCACTTCTCCTTCTCTTCTTCTTCTTGCCTTAACCTTCTTTCTCCTTCTCTTTCTTCTCTTCAATTTCTATCAAGCCTCAAGTGGCATAAATGCCCCAAACCGTATACCCCCAAATCCCAGCTGCCATTTATCTATTTCCCAACCAAATGACCATTTTGCCCCTCCTTGCCTATCCTTTCCTACTTAAACCTCAAGGGCACATAAGTCCTTTCATTTCTATTTCATTTCTACCATTTTCTTTCTAAAACTTGTTACTCTCAGCAGTAACTAATGGTTACCCAGGTTACTAAATCTCCAATAACCATTACCCGCTAAACCTCAACTTAACCATAAAATCCCGAGGTACCCCTAGGCTCCTCCCGAGCCGGGTATAGAAATCCCGTTGTGACTCTTGAGTTAACTAGCTCTCTAGGACCGTCTCGGCACGTGCATCACAATAAAACAACCACACCCACGTGGTACAATTCACAGAATACAATTATCACATATCAATACAGTTATGCCCAACATGGCCAAAATTACAATTATGCCCTTTGAACACGATCCGGGCCTACATGCATACTAGTAAACATAGCCATGCATCTCAGTTAAACAAATAGCCAAATAACATGCTTTAAATCATAATCATGTATTTAATTCATAAAATCACACATAATTCCCAACCTGCCCTCCTGGCACACTAATCAAGGCCCTTAAGCCTTATTAGCGAATTTGGGTCGTTACAGTTTCCTTGACGCAGCTCTCCAGCACTCCAGAAACTCTAGTACTATTCTGACCACTGTGCGTAGTCTACTCGACTCTGCTGGCCTTTGATGCATATATTCCATAACTTAGCATCTCCTACAATGCCTTAGTGTTTCTCACACAAGCTAACATCCATGTGAGCCAACACGTCCCACTTCACTGTCTCGGCGCCTCCCCTCCGGATCAGAAAAAGTAAACATGCAAACACTTCCAAGTACGACTATCCTTTGACAATCGCGGCCACTGCCACCTTGGTCTCCATGTGATGCCCTTTGGCACACAAGTAGCAACTGAAGCATTCCATGCTCATCTTAATCTGATTCCTCAAAGCTGTCCATTCTCGATCACTGTCATGACTAACAAGCATCTGAAAGCCACTATTATGCTCCCACACTCTTGCGTACAAGTTCCCTTTTCAACAACAGCGCTCCGTGTGACTTACACTGTCACTCAGGTGAACCTGAACTAGAAAACCAAGCATACAACCTTGACATCTCGATTAAACCTTGTCCCGTGTCAATGAGTTCCAACTCCGTTGTAGCACCTCTCTACAATTGCACGTGATTGTTGTCTTTCTAGCATCACTGAGCTTTGATTTGAAGCAACCATAACTTGCCCCCTCACTAGGATGTCAAGTATTCCCACTAAGAAGAGCCACCAAGTCTCATTCTGTCTCAGCCTACTAATCCTCTCTAGGTGACTGAAAGGATCAATGGCATCTGTCCAAGCATCCAGACCTTTATTGTCCTTCTACATGCCTGAATGCCCTTTAGGATGGGCCAACCAGGTTCATCCCTCACTTGAGATGAACCTGGCTCTGATACCAACTGTCACGGGCTGACATTTTGACAGCGGAAATGCCCGTACAACACCTTGACTCCTCTAAGCCAAGGTCACCCTTCCAACCATTCGAATAACAATGGGCACATTTTTCACGCGACTGTGTCCCTCTACACACTTCCGTCTTTCAAACGACTCTCACTGAGTCATGCTCTTAAGCATTTATGAGTACAACCATGCATCAAGGCTATCTCGCCAAGGCACTCACACTGTCCATAGGTTCTCACTATGGCAAGGCAAATCCCAACACCGATGCTCACCCAGACATTCACAAGCCTAGGTAGCATGTGTGTCCAAGAGCCAACACCAAGCTGACATGCCAACACCTCTCATCATGCCCCATTCGATACTTTCCGAATAGCTCACATCACAGACCAAGGACTTCCATACGTCCATAGTCCAATCCTCAAGGCACCATGCCTTAACGCATGTTGGCAGGCCCTTGAGACTAGCTGCCAGACTAGTAGCACACACTGGACCTCTGTCCTACTCAAGCATAGTGCACCCTCCAATGCTTGTATGCTAATAAGTCCCACAAATGACTTCCCGTCCCATCTCTTGTTGAGACTCGTGGCCATGGTACACCATGATGTCTCTCGAAGGTTTGGGCCACATTCCATGCAAGCAGCATCCTGGCAAGCCAAGGGAACTGTACCCCTAAACCTCTGGTAGCACACTTCGATGCACTACTGGGGCGACCCGGTAATGTCCATGAGTACTCCTACTCATGGAGACATACGAGTCCCCTCATGGTCCTCATATGCCCGCCCTACTAGTCCTCCCAACTAGTAGTAGCTCACTTGACGCACCTGCGCCAGGGGGTGGTGGAGAGCTGACACCAGGTGCTCTCCCTACAAAGAGCCTTCTGAGCTTTTAGCCTTCTACCAAGAACATATATGATTTTTGCTTGGGAGACATATTTGGCTCTCAACTTGCCAATTCTCCGAATCTCCTAAATATGATTGCACCATAGCGTTCATTGAACCTTCAATATGGAACCTACCAAGTCCCGTTCATTTCCGGGCAATATTGAAGATATTTACAAAAATGCCACTGTCGTACAAACTAGGCATCCATGTGCTCACCAGCCTGCACCCTCGCGTGCGGATCTGACCGAGCACCATCCTAGCTTGTAACATGCCCTCAAGGTCGGCATGTTACACGCCGCGACCCTTAGGGTCAGGTCGCGGCCCGCCTAGGGGATTTTACCTTAGGATGGTTTCTAAAATTGGTAAGGCTCAGGGGTTCGAACCTAAGCGCTCGGGATGATTTCTACTACCTGGTTTGGTAGAAATCGAGGTCCCAGAGGCTAGCTTATGTATCCTAAGTATTTATTTGGATTAGAAATTGATGATTATCCATTGGCCACTGTGACTAGGTTTATTGCCAAGGCTCATGATTGAGGATCGTGCTTGGGACCGTTTTGCATCCTCCGCTCATAATTCAAGGTAAGAAAACGGCACCTGTGCGTGGTTGTGAATGGGACTGAGATTCCCAATTATTGATTTCTTGTACTATATGCTTATAAGATTGATGTGATATACAAGAATGACCGGCCTAAGGGAGTCGGGGTTGGTGGTAAGCGTACTGAGCGCGACCTGACCTAAGCGAGCTAGAACCAGCTAGATCAACAGGGGGCTCAGCCTAAGTGTGCCAACACTGATTATTTGAGAACTTAAGATTATGTGTTTATCATTGACTAGCTGAATATTCATACTCTGTTTTATGTTTGAATGAGAAAAGCTTGATTGAATATTCTTATTGCCACATGTGTTTTTCTTGCTGGGCCATGCCTCACGGGTGCTACGTGGTGTAGGTAAAGCCAAAGGGAAGCAAGACCAACCATGAGTTGGAGAGCTCTGGGGGTGGAGTGTACATAGTCAGCTGTTCGACCGCCACGACCGAGGGAAAGTACAGGGACAGAGGCCTAAAACTTGTATTTTTCCATTAGAGTGGTTGTTTTTTGTATTAAAACTGTTGAGAATTGTAACTATCACTTGTACCCTGTTTTTGGGATCCCATGTCTTAAACATCCGTTTTAATGAAAATTAACTGTTTATGTTCAAAATCTTTTAACCCTAATTTGGCGGTTGACCTTAGGATCACGTTTTTATCCAAATGACTTGATTAGCAAGTCTTGCACCATTTCAACTACACAGTGTAACAGTCTTGGTTATCTAGGGTGTTACATTACGAAACTTCACAAGATTTAACAGAGTGATTCTCCACTAGAATGAGAAGACCCCGAAGAAAACAATAACATTTGGTGGATTAAATCCAGCCTTAGAAAATATGAAACCTAAGTCTGTTGTAGCAGTATCTGAATAAGGAAAAAAAAATTGTCATTATTTCAACAATATTGTTCATGTGAAAGTTGTCAAAGATTCTGAATTTGCATCAATATATAAATAATGACTAGCTCATTTTTGTATACATTTATTTCAACTATATTTAAAGAGAGGAAATAATTGATATTGAAAATATGTAATTGTACACTATTATATTATGAGAAATATATACTGATTAGCTTGTTATAAATTTGCACGACAAAAATAAAAAATCCAAATACAAAATCCACAATGTCATCCTGTCAAAGTATTAAGCAAAAAAAAAATTAGTAAACCTCATTCAACAACAATGGCAAAAAATACAACAAGACAACAGTAGAATTATGCTTAAAAAACTTGGACCAACACTATCAAATTATCACAAAATTTCAACCAAATCTTCTAGAAGTCTTGTCCATGAGATCATTATAATTTTCTGTCTCCTTAATCTTTTGTCTCTTTGAAATTTTTGGACAATTTTGTTTATTATGTCCAAACATGTGACACATAGCACATTTTCTTTTATTCGTGCATAAGGCTAATTCAATAGAACTTTTCATTCTTGTAGAGCTATTACTACTCTCATTTCCTTTCATTTTTTTTTTTTTTTTTGCCTTTAGTTTGTGAGATATTAGGATCCAAGAGTAGTACCTGAGATGTACTATTTTTACAACATGTGTCATCTTCATTTTTAGGAATGTTGATGGGAGGCACACATGTAGAGAAATTAGAAAGCTTCTCACATAACTCATTCAAAGCTTCCATGTAAGTTGTATATGCTTCATTAGAAGGTGCTGCAATACAAGCTAATTTAGTAGCTTCTTGACACATATGACTAAGTTTCAATGCTTATGTTTCTTCTTTATCACCATCTTTCACCAACCTTTTGGAATCAACGATCCTAAATTTATTTACACCTTGTAAGAACAAAATGATCAGGTATTGAATCAATGTGTTTACACAATATCCTAACGAACTCAAAATGTTGGCATTCACATGTACCTTTATAATTGTGTAAATTCAGCTGGACTATAATTTCTTTAGGCATACCTGATTTTTGTTTTTACAACCTAAGATTCATATTACTCATCACTTCCAATATGCTTGACCTTATATCGAATAACTTCACTCATTTGATCCTTGAATTTCTTAAGGACATTTCTTGTATACATCCTTGCTGCATGTTTCAAAAGAAACTCATTGTCATCAACAATACGAAACTTGTGTTCAGTTTCAAAATCTTCATCAACTTCTCATCTTATAATCCTCTTTATGGCTTGCTCATATTTGACAACAAACTCTTTAAGATTTGTAGTTGATGTAGCGAAACTATCAAAAAATACATTAACTCCCTCATTGCGGCCAGTGGTATTCATTCCAGCAAAAAAAGTGGAGCCCATGAATCGTGAATACTAAAATTCCTTGGAGCCATTCATTATTTTGCAACCCATTTTCCATTATTAAAGTATTCCATCTCTCATAAAAATCTTCTTTTGTATATGTTTCCCAAATACATTGTTTCATCTCAATCTTGAACTTTGACTTTTAATTATACACATATGAAAACTTCTCAACAATTTTTTTTTTAATATGCCAAATACATAAAAGATGACGAGTGTTTGGAAATTTTTTAGCAATTGCATTCTTCATTGCTTGGTCTTGATCGGTGATGATTGAACCCGGAGCACGCACTCCCGTAGCTTTAAACCACGTCTCAAATAACCATAAGAATTGTAACTTCAATTTCATCTTGTAGTAATGTACATCCAAACTATATTGATTGCATATGATGGTTTACTCCTATAACTTGCGCAAAAGGCATACAATATTTTTTTGTTCGATATGTTGTATCGAATGTAACTATATCTCCAAAGTATTGGTATGACATACGAGATCTAGAGTCTACCCAAAAGAAATTTGAGGCTCTACCATCTTCATCACATTGAATAGCATAAAAAAAATTGAGGATTCACAGTTTGTTTTCACTAAAAGTATGTGAGTATAGAATGAGCATCTCCACCATCTAACTCTCTATGTCATACATTCCTCAAGTGGTTATAACAATCTCGATTCCCAAAGCCAATGTGTTCACCACCAAATATTGATGAAACTTTCCTAATTTCCAAATTCTCTTTTTGAAATGTCTCAGTCAAAACCTTCACCGCTTTCGACATATGTCGATTTGTTTTCATTTTCATTATTTTATTTGGGCTAAGAAATTTGTGATTGTGATTGTCGCTAAACACTTTAACTTTTCATTTTCCACTCCATTTATCATGTATAGCCCGCATGATTTGCAATCACACTTAAGAGTAGAACAACTTCTAGCTTCTTTTTTTTCAATATGTTTATCAGCATTAGCTTCATCCACAATGACTTCTTCCAAGACATCATCTTCTTTACCAATATATTTTCCATGATGTGAGCAACATAATACTATACTAGTAATGTCATTTGATCGAGTTGTTTTCGATGTAATTCGAATATGAGTGCCAAACCTTTTTTTTTTTACCATAATCTCTATAATATATTTTTGCATCTTTCATTGTCTCAAAAAGCATTCCCACATATGGTATTTTCAATCCATCTAAATCATCACTTGAACTTGAAAAATTGAATTCACCACCACCTCGTTCTTGAATTTCATCCATCACCTAATAAATTTTAATAAAATTATCAAATATTTTTTTTTCAATACACTTATTTTTTGTAAAAGAAAATAGAACATATACACATGCCCAATATTATTATGAGAATTAAAATCAGATTTAGTATATAAAACATCACAAAATGAAAATTATGATAATATATAAAAGAAAAGAAAAATTAATAAAATAATACTAGACTAAGAATCAATTTTTCGCTTATCTCATATCCCATTAATGCTTTCAAATTGATGATCTACATATTTTTTATTCACCAATATACAAAATATCTTAAATCCAACTTGAACAAAAGCAAATAAACTAAAAAAGAAGAAAAAAAAAACATGGAGAAATTGGCACTTGATGAATGGATTGACACCTGTACTCTGCGATAAAGTAGAAGAAAATGGCAGTGGAAGAAAAGGTCGAGAAAATACTCTCCTTGGCCAACAAGAAATTCTATTGAAAGAGAAGTGTTAATTTTAGGTTGTTTATCTTTTCAATTATGTTTATATTATAACCATTTGATTTTATTTGATCTAAGGGTCAAAAAAGAGTGTAAAAAATAATGTCAAAAAACCTGTGTCTAGGGAACGTGTCCCTTTTTTTTTTTTAATCTTTTTTATGATCATTTTGAATTGTTATTGCTTATATGGCATTTTTTTTAAATCTTTAGTATTGAAAATACCACTAAGCTATAGTTTTTTTTTCTATTTAAATTTTATTATTTTTAATGGCAATCTAGTAATTTTGGTTCTTTTAAAAATAAATAAATAAATTATTAGATTTATAATCTGTTCTCCTAATCTTCCCATGATCCCCATTTCTCCGCAAGTGCCCATGATTCGAAGCTTTTTTTAAAAAATAAAATAAAATAAAAAATAAGTTAACTTTTTCAAATGTGAGTCTTATTTTCTCCATATTTTTTACTTCTCAAATATGTTTTCTTCATCATTTTTCCATTTGTTTAACTTTTTTTTTTCCTTGTGCTGACCTCAATTTGTCGAAAGTTTCTTCTTTTCGTTGTCGAACATTGTTTGGGGTGTATAATTTTTTCCTCTTTATTCGGTTTCTTTTGTAGACCATTGTATCTGGTTACATTTGAGTGTGGGTAAGTGTTTTTTTAGTTGCTTAATCTTCTTCAGTTTCCCTTGGATTTTTCATTTGTTGATTTCCTCCTTTTCAATCTAGGTGATGCATTCAACTTTTTAATTTGGTAATCGATCATCTATTTGTGGGTATATGTTTATGTGATTTTTTGCCAACAGTGAACTAAGAAGTTCGATAATAAGGAATTAGGCACACTTTAAACCGTAAATAGGAAACACTCAGGATTTACGTGGTTCAGTGGTTAAAATCCACCTGGTCCACAAGTCTGTATTATTGCTAAGTGATCTGTGGGAAAATTGTGGATGACAATTTTAGCAGTGTTTTGGCATACAAAAGTTCGATCTATTTTTCAGTCTATTCCCCTTCTATTTATAGGATTTTAATAGATAGAATTCAGTGACCGTTTACATCTGAGTAACGTGAAAAATTTGAGTGGCTTTCCAGACGTACAAATAAACGTAGTAAAGAAAATATTTGTCTAATATTATACGTTTATTAGACAGAGGTTACAACATTATTATTTATTCATGTAATGCCTTCGAGCCTTTCGAGATTCAAGCCTATGGATTCCAGGCGTTTACAGTGAATTGAATGCACCCTTCGTGAGCTAGAGGTTTACAGGCTACATCGACCTCAACACTGAGATGCTCGAGATATGATTTATGCGATATAAGGATGGTGCTAAGTGACCACTTATCACATCTAATCGACATGGCTACATGATCTCCTTGATGTCTATTGGAGTTAGGCTTTACTCGAGCTACTCATCTTAAAACTTGTACAACGTTCTAAGGATTGAATTATCCTTATTAATTGCTTGCCAGCTGTACTGCAAAAAAAACACTTCAGCTCATATTTTTCAGATACAATAGTATAATTTCATCGTCATTACTTGATTCTTTCTTTACGGATAACTCTTAGTTTGAGTTTGAGTTTAACTAAGTTTTTTATGCTCTCTTTCCCTTGAATTTTTTATTTTTTTTATTTTGTCCTCTATGTTACATTTTGTGCATTTAGTTTTTCTTTCTCTCATATTCACTATTTAAGGTTGCTGGATTTGGATTTTGATGTTCTGATCGATTGAAAGCCACTATGGAGTTTGGATTTGGTGGGGTCCTCTGTTTTTGGATTTGTGGGATTTGGTGTTTTGACAAGTTGTGTAGCCTTAGTAAGAGAAGCTACGCCATACAAATGGTGTATACAATGAATGAATTGAAATGTGTTATGTGTAAAAAAATATCTATTGTAGTATTTTATATCATCATCATTATCACTTAATAGTTAGTTCTTTGTTAATTCTCTCTCTTTTTTTAATGTTGTTTTTGTTGTTGTAGATCTTTTAGTAGTTATTTTGAAACATATGCTATACTTTTTCAGATCTTTGATTTATTGTGTTTCCTATTTTATTGGTTATTAGTTTTACAAATATATATATATACATCTCTATAAATATATATAGTGTTATCCCTAAAAGATACGAGGATGACGTGGCGAATGAGAATGTGACACGTGACATCACGAATCAGGCAAAAACGACAAAGTATTGAGAAAAGACCGACGGACAAAAAAGATAGGTCCAGGACCTAGGGAAGTCGATCAAGCCTAAAACCCCTAGGGGTGGTTGGCCTAACCCCTACCATTAGGGGTGGTCGGCCTAAGCAGGCCCAAGGCCCTAGGAGTGGTCGGCCTGACCCCTACCCCAGGGGTGGTCGGCCCCAGCATGGCAAGGACCCTAGGGTGGTCGACCTAAGCAGGCCCAAGAGCCACCTGGGTGGTCGGCCTAAACCCCCAATTACACTTCACTGAGAAATAATCACTCTCGTTCAAACTGAGATCAATAGGCCTAGCACCCCGAAGATCAACAGGCCTAGAACCCAGAGGGTCAACAGGTCCAGCACCCAGAAGGTCACAGGACCATCACCCAAGCTTTGGTCATAAGTCCTAGCACCTAAGTCTCATATACAACCAGAGACTTAACATTTTTCCAAAAGTTTCAATTGTGCATTATCTACCACGATCTAAAGAAATAATGAGAAGACCCACGATCTCATGATCATGGGAAGGTGGACACATCTCTCCATTACATGATAATCGTGTACAAAACCACGATCCCAGTACTACTGGTCATGTAACAGCCCCTGTGTACTACAAATAAAGGACTCAAAGCTTCATTTACGGGGACTTTTTGGGACTCTGGGCTAGATCTTTTTTTCTGGAATTTTGGAGATCTAAAGAATATTTGAGGAGAAATTCTGGGCAAGTGAGAATGAGTGGATATTTTGGTTCAACAATGTAATTGTCGAGTGATTCAATACTAAAAGCTAAGTGGATTAGGTTATTACTTGTTGACCCTGTTTTTGGCCAACTGACACGGAGTCAAATATGCTTGATGTGGACAAATGCGTTGAAATGAATGTGATGACAAAAACAAGAAAGAACACAAGAATTTATAGTGGTTCGGCCCCAGAGTATGGTAACAACCTATGTCTACTTGAACTGTTATTGATATAAGATTCAAAGGAGTGATCAAAGAACTAAGGTTCAATGAGTTTCACCCACCTCTGAAGAACAAAACAATATATCAAATAGAATAACTCTGATCTCAGATAATCAGGAAGTCAAAAAGTCCCCTTCCTTGAGCTATCTTTCTCTATTTATAGGCTCAAGGAAGATTACATTAATTTGTTACAGATATTCTTTCCTAAATAATCGAATAATCAGTAAATCATGGGAGATAATTGCGGATTCGATCATAACTACATGAGATTTTCTCCGTATGTAGCGTGTATACGACCAGGCTGGTCGTATGTAGAAATTGGGCGTTGCACTAATAGTTATCTTCCTGGTCGATAATCGAGCACGAATTTTGCCAGATGTCAACCACGTGTATTAAATGTCTGCCAGGTCATCCATGCCAGTTTTTTGGATAACATTTGCCCCCCAAGTTTGTTTAGTGCGACCAGCAATAAAGAAACTTTAGGGAAACAACCGTTCATATGCCCCACGAAATCTGTCAAGATCCCCATGCGTTTTTTAAAGTCGTGACATAATTATGTCTAATCAAGCCTTTTCAGTTTTCAAGAATACAATTTGACGGCTTATACACTTCCCCACGTTTCGAAAATAGAAAGTAATGATTGCCACTTTTTTCCATACCTTAGCCCCTATAAGTAACTCCTTTTTCTTCCTTATAACTTTTTACTCACCATCCTTATCAAGAACCTCAAGAACTTTGCCTCCAGAACCCAAAGCTTCGAAACTAGTCAGACGTCTAGCCAAAGGTCTTTTTGACTCAAAATTTCTACTTTTTTCTGAATCTCCACCCTTGCTCAGGTAATCATTGTCTTGTAAACTTTTCATTATGGCATGCATGTCGTTACTATGCTCTGTGATCTCTCGTGTTCTTGAATAGGGTTTTATGAGGATTTTTGTATAAACCTTTTAATGCTTGGTAAGAGAACATCTTTCTGCTTCCTATAAGTTAGGGATTAGTTTGATAGTAAGGATCATAGGCTTAGGGCGTAAGATCGACGTAAAAATTCAATCTTTAAGCTAGTTGAAAAAACTGGGTTTTTTCCCGCCCTTTAGGAGTCGAAAAAGTTTCTCTTTCAGAAAACAGTTTATTTCCTTTTTAATCCATTTTTCAAACCACTAGTGCCGAACTTAGTGTAGGGGCAGGATGCTGCTGGTTATTTAGAAGCGAGCAACATTATCCCAATCACCCACGCTACTCTACAGACTATGTGTCTTATCTCCTCCATTGTCTATTTGCAGTTCATATGCAAGACCCTTGGGGAGGAGAAAGACCCATTGAAGACGACCTCTTGGCTCAACTCCTTGAAGGCGAAGAAAATCCTTCTACTTTGATACCGGATATCCCTTTTTCTCGCCCTAACCAAAACCTTCCTCCAGTCCCAACCCAGAGAATGGCCCGAAAAAAAACAAAAGCTCAAAAAAGGAGAACTCCTAACTCCTCAGGCCAACCTTTTGCTGATGCCCCCTCGACCAGTGGTCGAGGTGAATTTTCTCCTGACACCAATGTCCAAAGGCGTGCCCGCCCTCGACATGCTGACCAGCCGACTGTTGAGTGGCACGTCGTTCCTCAGAGTAAGGTGACACTGCGGATGATCGCCAACTATTTAAATAAATACAACTTGATGGAGGTGACCTTAGTCAAACCTTCTATCGATCAGCGGGCCAACCTGCCAGGCGGAGCCTACAGCGCCTGGTCGAGGTTTCATGTTGAGGCAGGTGCCACCCTGCCTTTTCACTCGTTCTTTCAGGGGGTGGCAAATTACTTTGGAGTTGCCCCTTTTCAAATTACCCCGAATGTGTATAGAATGTTGCCCGCACTCTATATCCTTTACAAACTCAAGAAATGGCCAGTGCCTACTCCCCATGAGGTAAACTTCCTCTTCGACCTTAAGTCCAACCCCAACCAAGATGGCACGGGGTTTTTTCATCTCTGCCACCAAGAAACCGGACGCACCTTCTTGTTCGACACTACTCATATCTCTAACGCGGGGAGGTATCACCATGAATACTTCCTTACTACTGATCTAGCTGCAGACAACCTGGCCTTCACTCGAGGAGGTAAAAATTCTTACACCAGTAACCTCTTCACTTAGTGTTTTTCTGTCATAGTGTCTTGACATTCCACTGTGTTCTAGGCCCGTGGTTACGTCCAATTCCTACTTCAGGGATGGAGACAAGGGAAACACTCTTAGTTAGCATGCCAAATGCTGATAAGAGTGTCAAAAACTTAGTTACTGAGGCTAACCTTAGGCTGATTGGCCTCTGGAGTTCCCAACCCGCGACGAAGGAACCTTCGGCAGACGGTGTCCAAGCCGAAGTGGAACCCGAGCAGCAACCCCAAGTGTCTCCTCCGCGGAGGAGGCCAACTGGGGTTACGATCAGGGAACCTGCTGTCCCTCATCGAGCGGAGAAACCCTTGGTCCCCGAGGGCAAAGAAAAACAAAAGGCTGCCGAGCCTACCGAACTTTCTAACGATTCGTCGGATGTAAATGGTACAATAATCTCGCTTTTAAATCACTTGCCAATTCCCTCTCATCTATTTGATGGGGATGGCAACTTTAGGAATGCTCCCTCTTTAAACTCAGATTTCTTCCAGGAACTAGGTAGTTCAGTTAATAATGCTACGGCCAGTAGTTGTAGCCCGGGTACTTTACTTGTAATCCTTTTACTTTTATCCTTGTTCCCTACATTACCATTTATTCTTATTGCTTGAGTTTCTTCCTTTTGTGCAGGTATGGACTCTGAGGATGTCTTCGAGCATTATCAGGCTGCCGCTGCCTCTTCTGTTCCAAAGGATAGCAAGAGGCCTCGAGGGGAAAGCAGCAAGACTCCCTCGAAGAAGGCTCGAACAGACGATGCTCCAGCCACCGCCCCTTCCAAGGAGAACACACCACCTCTGCCCCCTACCGAGTAGACGACTCCCACGCCTTCTAATCCACAGCCTTCTTCTAGGGCTGCTGACTAGGAGGCATTGGACAGCATGCCCGAAGGCTCCCTGCCCAGCTTCGTGGTCGGATCAGCCAGAGAGAGGATATACAAACTCTCAAAGCACAGACGCAGTCAGGCCGCAATCACCGAAACTGCCTCAATGGAGGCTGATCAGGTCATCAACAGAGGGTTGAACGAGATAGTTAGCGTAAGTTATCTCCTGCTACTTTGCCATTTATGTCCGATTTCTTTTCCTTACTTTGTCTCATTTTTTGTCTTTCAGGGGCTGCTAACTCTAACTGCTGGCTAGTGCCGTGTTGGGGTGTTGGTTTCTCGGGGCAAGAACTTTGACTCCAGGCTTGCCCAGACACAGCAAGCGTTTGAGGATGACAAGGACAAGCTGCTCGAGGAGAACAAGGAGCTGTCCAAATAGTACGAACAAATGTGCGAGGACCAAGCTACTCTCACCAAGGAGCTTCAGGACGCCCAAGATACCTTGAAGAAAGCCAATGATGCCCGGGAGAAATTCAGGGAAAGTGCCAAGCTTGTCACCCAAGAATGTAAGTAGCTTGGACTTGATCTGGCCGCCAACAGGGAGGAGACGAGGGAGCTTGAGAAGTGAGTGCAGGAGCTCAAGGAGGAAGGGGCCAATAATTTAAAGAAGTACAAGGAGGCCACTCACCTCTGCTTCTATGAATTTTGGAAGCACAATCGGGAGGCCAACTTCAACTACCTGTCCACGCGGGTGAAGAGGACTCTGATGGCGCAGTGCGCCATCCGGCTGGAAGAAGAAGAGAAGGCCAAGGTGCCTGCCTCTGACGCTGAAGCTGGTCCTCCGGCCGACCAAGGCACTCCTCCTAATCCTCAAGACCCACCTACTCCTCAATAAATTTTTTTCTTTTATTTTGGTTTTATCGCCCACGGGTCGTATTGTAAAGACAATTGGTTTTTATTGCTGCGACAACAGCTTTACTTTTAATTAAACAATTACATCTGAGCATTACTGCTCGCGGTGTAAAATAATGCCTTGATATTATAATATTTTTGTCTATTATAACATCTTTTCGCATGACCGAACTTAGCATAGTACTTTGGTTTGATTTAACAAAATATAAAATTTGAAAAATACTCTAAGTACCGTAGCATGCTTTCACTTATTTTGTTCATGTGTTTACATACTTATTGGTATGCTTTGCTATCGATGTACCTTATATGCCCCCCAAGTGATCGAGGAGCTTTAGGTCCTTGGTCACTTGCCTTGACCACGACCTGTGCGAACATCACTGCTCGATAGGAAACTTAAAGCTTATAATACAGCAAAACAACACACGTAATGAACAAATATTTGTAAAAATAAATTTACAAAGGTTGGCAAGAATGACTGGCTGCGTACAGTCCCTTATAATCTTGTATTAAAAATGGACTAAACATGTCTTTATGAGTGATCTTAAAAAGATCTTACACTTATAAGCGATTAGCCATACAACGTGGCTAACCCTTTTTCGAAACTTGTAAAAAGTAAAAATTAATACAAGCCAATCCTTTAAAAAGGATTGTTTATTGGTAGTACTTGCATAGGTGTTCACCGTTCCAATACCGTGGAACGAGATCTCCATTTAAGCGTGCAAGTTTGTAGGTGCCCGGATGAAGGACTTCTTCAATCTGATAAGGTCCTTCCCAGTGTGGTTTGAGCACTCTAGCAGTGGGGTCGCGGGTATTTAAGAAAACTCGTCGTAGCACTAGGTCACCAACGTTGAATTTCCTTTCTTTCACTTTTGAGTTAAAATACCGGGCGATTTTTTGCTGGTACGCAGAGACTCGGAGTTGGGCTCTTTCTCGTATCTCTTCAATCGAGTCTAGGGACTCCATCATCAGTTGGCTATTCTGTTCCTGGTCGTATGTAATGCGTCGATGTGAGGGGGGATCTAATTCGACAGGTATCATAGCTTCATACCCATATGCTATGGAAAACGGGGTATGTCCTGTCGCTGTCTGATGAGAAGTTCTATACGACCAGAGTACCTCAGGCAGCTATTCTGGCCATGCTCCTTTAGCGTCTTCATGTCTTTTCTTCAGGGTTTCCTTGAGCGTTTTATTCACAACTTCAACTTGGCCATTGGCTTGTGGATATGCAATTGAAGAAAAGCTTTTGACGATCCCGTGCCTCTCGCAGAAGTTTGTGAACAAGTCGCTGTCAAACTGGGTACCGTTGTCTGAGACAATTTTTTGAGGCAAACCATATCGGCAAACAATGTTCTTGATGACAAAGTCAAGAAATTTCTTGGTCATTATGGTAGCGAGTGGCTCAGCTTCGGCCCATTAGGTGAAGTAGTCGACTGCTACAACTGCGTACTTTACTCCGCCTTTTCCCGTTGGTAGGGATCCAATCAAGTCTATACCCCATACTGCGAAAGGCCAAGGACTCTGCATCTGTTTTAACTCGTTGGGAGCTGCGCGCAGGATCCTGGAAAATCTCTGACACTTATCGCATTTTCGCACAAACTCCATTGAGTCTTCATTCATAGTCGGCAAGAAATAGCCCCGCCTCAGAATCTTTTTCGCCAAACTTTGCCCCCCAGCGTGATCCCCGCAGAAGCCTTCATGTACTTCCCTCATCAGCTCCTTAGCTTTCTCTGGTGTAATACACCTGAGCAGTGGCATGGAATATCCTCTTTGGTATAGAACACCATCGACCAGTATATACCTAGCAGCCTGCCTTTGAAGAGTTCTGGCTTTGTTCCTATCTGCTGGTAGTACACCATTTGTAAGATATTCCAAGTAAGGCGCCATCCATGTGTCTCCCATCCGGATTTCCATACTGGTTTCATTTGCTCGTATGCTTGGCTCGCACAATATTTCTACTGGCACAATATTCAAAGTGTTAGCGTCTTTTGCACTTGCGAGTTTGGCTAAGGCATCTGTGTTCGAATTCTAATCCCGAGGTATTTGCTGGAGGGTATACTTCTTGAACTGAGCCAATAGGTCTCTAGTTTTGTTCAAGTAGGCCACCATTTTGAGGCCTCGTGCTTGATATTCTCCTAGAACTTGATTCACTATTCGAGTCTCTAGTGCTTCGTATTCGGCTTCATTATTCGACGCTGTGAAGTCGAACCTAATGGCGCAGTGAAATTGATGCCCTTCTGGCGTTATCAAAATCACTCCCGCTCCTGCATGAGATTCGTTGGACGATCCATCCGTGAATAACCTACGCAGGAGCTTCAGCTTAGGGCTCTGGCGCACTAGGCTTTTCACACTGCTCGTTGCCAGGGAGCTCAGTGAACTCTGCAATAAGATCAGCCAAGACTTGTCCCTTTACTGCTGCTCGCGCTGAATATGTAATATCGAACTGCCCTAGTTCGACTGCCCATTTTAATAAACACCCAGCCGCCTCTGGTTTTTGGAGGACTTGCCGAAGAGGCTGGTCAGTTAAGACTATAATGGGATGGGCTTGGAAGTAAGGATGTAGCTTCCTTGAGGCCAAGATTAAACAATAAGCTAACCTTTTGATGGGAGGATATCTCAGCTTTGCTCCGATTAGCCTCTTGCTTACATAGTAAACCGCCTTTTGTATGCCTTCTTCCTCTCGTACTAGTACCGCACTAGCAGCAACTTCGGTGATTTCCAGGTAGATGAACAAAGTTTCTCCTTCGACAGGCTTTGATAAAATAGGAGGTTGTGCCATATGGGCCTTTAAGGCCTGAAAAGCCTGTTCGCAGTCTCTTATCCATTCAAATTTCTTATTGCCCCTAAGTAGATTGAAGAAAGTGACACATTTATCCGTTGACTTGGAAATGAATCTACTTAGGGCGGCGATTCTTCCAGTTAAACTTTGTACATCCTTGATCTTCTATGGGGATTTCATGTTGATCAGGGCTTTTATCTTGTCGGGGTTGGCCTCGATGCCTCTTGAATTAACTATGAACCCCAAAAATTTCCCTGATCCAACTCCGAAGGAACATTTGAGAGGATTTAGTTTCATCTGGTACTTGTTCAATACATCGAAACACTCTTGTAAATCCTTCATATGTCCTTCTGCTTTTTTCGACTTTACCAGCATGTCATCCATGTACACCTCCATGTTTACTCCGATCAACTCCTTAAACATGTGGTTAACCAATCGCTGGTAAGTCGCACCTACGTTTTTCAATCCGAAGGGCATCACTTTATAACAGTATAATCACGTATCGGTCTGAAAGCTGGTGTGATCCTCGTCAGGGGGATGCATACTAATCTGATTGTATCCTGAATATGCATCCATGAAGGAGAGGATCTCATGTCCTGCAGTTGCATCGACCAGCTGGTCGATCCTTGGGAGTGGGAAGCAATCCTTTGGGCAGGCTTTATTGAGGTCTGTGAAATCCACATAGGTTTGCCATTTGTCGTTAGGCTTGGGAACCAGTACCGGATTAGAGACCCACGACAGGTAAAACGCCACCCGGATGAATCCATTCTCCTTCAGTTTCAGTTTATCGACTTCTTCTTTTAAGGCTCTCGATCTGTCCTTATCGAGCAGCCTTCTTTTCTGTTGCACGAGTGGAAAACTCTTGTCTATGTTCAGGACATGGTTGATAATTGTAGGATCTATCCCATCCATGTCTTTGTGTGACTAGGCAAAGACTTCCTGGTTCTTCCGCAAAATCTCCACCAGTGCATGCTTCGTGGTTGGTTCTAAGTTTTTCCCGACCTTCACTACTCTGGTCGGGTCTTTTTCGTCAAGTTGGACCTCTTCCAGGTCCTCAACGGGTCCAACATTTTCCTCAAAATCCCCAAAGCGAGATCTAAATCCCTATCCTCACTTTGGGCAACACCCTATTTGGTGACTTCATCATTGGATTGGGCTTGTGTATCAATAGCCATCTACAACCTATCTGGGGGAGTGCTTTTTGACGCTCCCTTCTTCGCCTTCGTGACTGAGGCATTGTAGAACTCCCTGGCTTCCCTCTAATTTCCTAGCACACGTCCTACCCCTGCGTCTGTTGGGAATTTCATGGCTAAGTGCCATACTGAGGTGACGGCTCGAAGATCAACCAGTATAGGCCTTCCAATGACTGCATTGTACGCCAAGGGACAATCGACTACTATGAAAGTAGCGAGTAATGTCCTGGTAGCAGGCGCTGTACCTGCTGTCACTGGAAGTCTGATTAACCCCGCTGGGGCGAGTCCTTCACCAGAGAAGTCGTATATTGTTTGGTTGCAGGGCTCCAAGTCTTTAACGGACAACTTCATGCATTCCAGAGAAGACTTATACAGGATGTTCACTGAACTTCCTGTGTCAACTAGCACTCTTTTCACCATCATATTGGCCATTTGGATATCCACGACCAGCGGATCGGAATGTGGGAACCGGACATGTTGAGCGTCGCTATCAGAGAAGGTTATTTCACCCTCTTCTGACTGAGCCTTTTTCAGTGCGCGGTCCTCCACAGTCATCATCTCGATGTCCTGGTCATGGCGCAGAGTCCGAGCATATCGTTCCCTGGCCTTTCCACTGTTTCCCGCGAGGTGCGGGCCTCCACAGATGGTTAGCAATGTGCCAGTTATGGGATCAGGCTATAAATGTGGCGAGCGCTGGCGTGTGGACGCTTACTCGTTGCCACCTGGAGCTTCTCGTTGGGAATTTCCCGAGGCCCGTATATACCTTCTCAAGTGTCCTTGTCTAATAAGAAACTCGATCTCATCTTTCAGCTGGTTGCATTCATTGGTATCATGTCCGTAGTCGTTATGATGACGACAGAACTTGGTAGTATCTCTTCTCAAAATATCCTTTCGAATGGGGGCAGGTTTCTTATAAGGCACACTGGAACTCGTGGCCTGATAAACCTCTCCCCGAGACTCAATAAGGGCAGTGTAGTTAGTGAACTGAGGTTCATAACGATTACCCTTGGCTCATTTATTGTCAGAGGTGGAAGGCTCATTGTGCTGTCGTTTCCCCCCATTCTTGCCATTGCCATTGTCGTTCCCGTTGCCTTTGTCGTTGCCGTTGGGTTTGGACCCATTGGCAGCTTTGGCGGGCTCGGCAGTCCCCTTATCTTTGCCTGGGGACTTTCCTTCATTGGCGATGGCATCCTCGAGCTTGATATATCGATCAGCTCGATCCAAAAATTCCTGGGTAGTTCAGACCCCATGTTTTCTGAGGCTGTCCCAGAGAGGCGTGCAGCGCTTAACCCCTGCAATTATGGCCATCATCTTGCCTTCGTCTCCCACTGTTTTCACCCCAGCAGATGCTCGCATAAAATACTTGACGTAGTCCTTCAGTGGTTCTCCGTCTTGCTGGCGTATTTCGACCAGCTGATTTGCCTCAGTCGGGTGCACACGACCCGCATAGAACTGTCCGTAGAATTCTTTCACGAACATTTCCCAGGAAACTATACTTGTAGAAGGGAATTTGAAAAACCACTCCTGTGCGGCATCAGAAAGTGTTGCAAGGAAGATCCTGCACCGAGCGTCTTCGGACACTTTCTGAATGTCCATTTGTATCTCAAACTTGTTGACGTGAGATACCGGGTCACCATACCCGTCAAAGTTCAGAAGCGTAGGCATCTTAAACTTGCTAAGAGTTTCTGCCATAGCTATCCTCTGGACGAAAGGAGTGCCCTTTCTCCTATCGTGGTCGATATAAGATGTTCTTCCCCCGACCAACTGCTGCATTGCCTGGTTGAGGGCATCTATCTGGGCGTGCACGGCGCCAGGAATCGCCGAGGCCTCTGGTGCTGGGGGAACGTACTCATCATGCCGTTCCTGGCGATCGTTGAGTACGTCTCTTAAATCCTCGTCTATCCTCCACTGCTCGCTAGCTCCAAGCCGGTTAAAGACGTTATTTTGTCGGGGCTGCCCCCCAGCGTCCCGTCTTTCGGGTTGGTCATCCCTAGGTGGTAGGCTTTTGCCCCCGTCTCTTTCTTCGTTCCTCCAACCGAAATTTCCTCTGCCTGAGTCAGCCTCGTTATAATCATGGCCATCTCTGAATCTTGATTGGATATGATGGGATCGACTGTTCCCTCGGTTGCCTTCCCGGGCTGGAACCTCCCGAGCGTTAGAGGGTGGCCTGCGTTGGTTGGTAGGTCCCCGTGCATTATCATGCCGTGGGGGGCCTCGAACCGCAGATCCTGACTATGAGTTCCTTCTGTTACCAGGAGGACGGTGTCCTCTGCTCGAAGGGTTTGGCTCATCGCCTCTATGGCGTCTAGGACTGCGAGGCGACTGCCCGACCCTATTCTGCCTTTGCTGCGGGGGATTGTTGTGACCAGCTTGGGATGGAGGCTGTGTCTCAGGATCCCTTAGCGGGACATCATCCTGAGGCACCGGTGGCTGCTCAGGCCTTTGGGGGCTCGAGGGCTGGATAGGCGGACTAGGATTAGGACCCCTCTGGGGCAGTCCATTCGTAGGTTGATCAGGCTGCGAGGCAGGTGCAGCCTGGTTCCTAGCCAGTAGTAGGGCTGCTTCGAGGGCTGCCATGGCCTCCCTTTGGCGATGGTCCATCTCCGCCTGCCTTTCACTCAGTTCCAGGTGCTGTCGTTCAATCTCCTGTTGCTGCCGCGCCATGATTTCGGCAGCACTTTCCTGGCTGGCCCTCAGACTGGCTAGTTCATCTTGCAATACCCCTAGGGTATTCTTCAGTGTCTCGGAATCCATTTCTTCCTCATCGAATTCCAAATGTGGCTCATCCTCAGTCACGTTTGGAGGAGGAGGAGGCGGGTGAGATGGTACAATGCCAGCCGCCTGTCCAGTTTTCTTGGTAGTTTTCGCCATTGATATTTCAACGATACTGTATCAAGCTCTCAATGAAAGCACCAGAATGTTGACCCTGTTTTTGGCCAACTGACACGGAGTCAAATATACTTGATGTGGACAAATGCGTTGAAATGAATGTGATGACAAAAACAAGAAAGAACACAAGAATTTATAGTGGTTCGGCCCCAGAGTATGGTAACAACCTACGTCCACTTGAACTATTATTGATATAGGATTCAAAGGAGTGATCAAAGAACTAGGGTTCAATGAGTTTCACCCACCTCTGAAGAACAAAACAATATATCAAATAGAATAACTCTGATCTCAGATAATCAGGAAGCCAAAAAAGTCCCCTTCCTTGAGCTATCTTTCTCTATTTATAGGTTCAAGGAAGATTACATTAATTTGTTACAGATATTCTTTCCTAAATAATTGGATACTAAGTAAATCATGGGAGATAATTGCGGATTCGATCATAACTGCATGAGATTTTCTCCATATATAGCATGTATATGACCAGGCTGGTCGTATGTAGAAATTGGGCGTTGCGCTAATAGTTATCTTCCTGGTCGATAATCGAGCACGAATTTTGCCAGATGTCAACCACGTGTATTAAATGTCTGCCAGGTCATCCATGCCAGTTTTTTGGATAACATTACTGTTCATCAAAACATGGCTGAAACACTATAAATTCTTGTGTGTTTATTTAAGATATCATACTTTTTCATTTATTTTATTTATTTCGTTCAAAATGTGTTGTATACTACACATACGACCGTTGGCCAATTTTACAGGTAAACATTTCGGTGCTTTCATTGAGAGAACGAAATCAAGAAACACACTTTCATCAGTTTACGATACCTCCAAAACCCAATAAGACAAAGAAGACTGCTCCTAGGGATCCCCCCACCCAGGATCCCATAGATCCCATTAACGAACCTCAGGTGGAGGTAGGAGGTCAAAATGATGCAGAAGATCCACAAGACGCTCACCAGGAGGAGATGGCGCAATTTCTGGCGAGGCAGGAGGCCTTTGCTGCAGAAATATCCCTTCAGAGGGCGACCATGGAATGACAACGATGGGAGATCGATGAGCAGGTCCATAGGATGATCTAGAGGAAGTAGGAGGCTAACCGGAAGCAACAGGAGGCCGTTGTGGCCTTGGAGGCGGCTACTCAGTTAGCCCGAGCTAACGCTGAAGCTGCTGCTCAGGCGGTGAGGGAGGCTCAGGCCAAAGCAGCAGGAATGCGAGACAACAATGACAAAGAGTCCCAAGGGAGGAGTAGGACCCTAAGGACACTTTTAGAACCACTTTTCCAAAGACAGGATTAAGAGGCACAGTCTAAGACTACCTCCTCCATGACTAAGAAGAATAACACTCCATCTCGGAGTAGGAGTATTACCAACCCGAAGGCCCCCTCCCAAGGGGACCGACGAAACAACGCAGGAGATGAGGGTCAAACATCTGAAAGGCGTGACAGGAATGGAAATGGCGGCTCAAAGTCTCAAAGTCATGTAGGAGGAGAGGCACAGGGGCAGGGTTGCACCGATAGTGGCAAGGCAAACCTACCACCCCTATACCCTCAGTCTTGTAAAGGAAAAGAACCGATGAATAACAAAAGTACTGTGTTCGATAGGCTAGGGAAAGATGTGAAACCTTAGGATTTGAGGGAGGTCATCAACAAGAGGACCAGCGCTCAGGAAGAGGTACCAGGGACCTCTACCCCACCTGTAGCAGTGATCCCACCAGTAGTGTAGGCTCAAAATGCGATCGTTATGGCTGTTCAGGGTCTAACAAAGAAACCTTCAAATATCGAGCTGGCTCATAGAAGTGGGAGTCCTTTCAGTGCCAAGATCCAATCTGCCCAACCACCACTGAAATATAAGACCCTAAAACTTCCTACATACACTGGGAAAGAGGCCCAGTACGACACATTAGGAAGTTCGAGGATCAGATCAGATGGAGTTACTCGGTGTGGAGCATGAATATAGGTGTAGGGTATTCCTTACCACTCACTCTGACTCGGCTCAGGAATGGTATTGGAAATTCAAACCTGGATCCATCACATCCTGGGAGCAGTTCAGGAAGGAATTCTGCAAGGTCTTTAGTGCCGGGCGGATTCAACCAGTTTATGCCAATCAGTTAGCTGACATCAAGCAAAGGAAAGATGAATCACTGAAAGACTACATTCAAAGATTCATGAGAGAGGCAAACCGAGCATCCACAGTAGGAGATGAAGGGAAGTTCGTTGCCATCTCGGCAGGAATAATTTATCGTACTCCCTTGTGGGATAGTATACACAAGAATCCTATCAACACCTTGCAGGAGTTCCTAGACCGAGCTGACAAATACATGAAGCTAGATGATGCTATCATGAAGGAAGAAAAAGGCATAAACCATCCAATCACTGTCAAAGAAAATAAGAACGACACAAACCCTCAGGGCGGCAATAAGGGAAACGGTAAGAAGAGGAATACCTCAGGTGTCGAGTAAGGTGGAGAGAAGAACGCTAAGTCAGCACCAGCCGACAAATAGCCTAAGCATCAGCCCTGCCAGCCCAAGTTCACCAATTATACCATCCTAACTACATCAAGGGCTGAGATTTACTTGGAAACATACCCGGAGGTACCATACCGAAAGCCACCACCCTTGCGTTCAGAAGGAAAGAAGGACAAGAATAAGTTTTGTCGTTTCCATAATGATTATGGCCATGACACAAACGAGTGCAAAAAATTGAAGGATGAGATAGGGTTTCTTCTTCGACTAGGAAAACTCTCAAGGTACCAAGTCAAGACCGAAACCCCAAGCAGGAATCCATAATTTCGAAGGCAGAGAAGTCCACCACTAGAGCCGGCAGCTGTAGACTTCACACTGGATACCATATGTGGAGGGGCCCACATAGTAGGCAATAGTAACAATGCCCATAAGAGATATGCAAGGACCATCATACATGAGGTATGTAGGGGAGTCTTCCCAGTGTATGGCAGTCGAGGAGCGGTCTCTGAAAAATCCAAAGTATGAAAGTGAAACTCTCACTTTTATAGAGGATGATGCTAGGCACGTGAGGTACCCCCCCCCCCCCCCCCCACATTGACCCTCTGGTCCTTACCATTCAAATCTCCAATGCCCAGGTGAAGAGATGCTTGGTGGATACGGGAAGCTCAGTAGATATCATCTACAAATCATCCCTCGAGAAGATGAAGCTCACGGTCAAGGACCTGACACCGTGTTCCCAAGTGATATATGGGTTCACTGGAGAATGCCTAGCACCAACAGGAACTATCAAACTACCGGTCACGATGGGGGATGCCCCCAGGCACGAGAATGTAATGCAGAGTTCCTGGTGGTAGATTGTTCATCAGCTTATAATGCAGTGCTCGGGAGATCCCTCCTGATGGCATTACACGCAGCAGTATCTATTTGGCATCTATCTTTGAAGTTCCCCACCAGAATAGGGAAAATATGCCTACAAGGCAACCAAAGGGAGGCACGAGAATGCTATAATGCGTCAGTGGTCAAGGCAAAAAAAGGACCATGCATAAACATGATAGTAACCTGCTGTGAAGAGAATGAAGGAACCGATGAGGTTGTCAACATGGAAGTTGACGTTGAAAGAAACACTACATTGGATTTGGGGGCTCCTTTTAATGAAGATATGTTGTTATAGCAAGTTTCCCAAAGCAAGGGAAATGACATCGATCCTCGCTTTTGGGATGACGTCATGGGGGTGGGACTAGTCGAAGATCTTGATGAAGTCCTACTAGATGACGAGGAACTGATTGGTGTAATCAAATTCGGGAATGTTAAAGGTGGAAATTAAAGCACGGTTGGTTGAATTTTTGAAGAAAAACCAGGACGTCTTTGCCTGGTCACATAAGGACATGGTTGGAATTTCTCCATCCGTGATAAGTCATGTCCTCAATATAGACAAGAACTATCCACCAATACAACAAAAAAGGAGACTGCTTGACAAAGATCGATCTCAAGCCCTGCAGGAGGAGGTCGAGCGGGTCAAGGAGAACGATTTTATAAGGGAGGCCTACTACCCTGATTGGGTATCAAACCCTGTGCTGGTCCCAAAACCAAACGGGAAGTGGAGAACATGCATGGACTTCACAGATCTAAACAATGCTTGCCCCAAAGACTACTTCCCACAACCCAGAATAGCCCAACTGGTCGATGCAACATCAGGACATGAAATACTCTCATTCATGGACACATATTTTGGGTATAAACAAATAAGTATGCACCCTCTCGACAAGGAACATACCAGCTTCCGGATAGACAATGGATGGTACTGTTATAAGGAGATGCCATTCGGCTTGAAGAACGTAGGAGCCACCTACCAGCGTTTAGTGAATGGCATGTTCTGAGACTTGATCGAAAAAAATATGGAGGTATACGTCGATGACATGTTGGTCAATTCCAAAGAAGTTGGAGGGCATGTTCAAGACTTGGAGGAATGCTTTGCAATACTTAGAAAGTATAGCGTGAAGCTAAACCCTCTCAAGTGCTCATTTGGAGTTGGTTCTGGTAAATTTCGTAAATACATAGTCAATTCACGTGGAATCGAGGCAAACCCCGAGAAGATCAAAGCATTGATCGACATGAAGTCACCTACCACAATCAAAGAAGTGCAAAGCTTAACTGGGAGAGTAGCTGCCATCAGTAGGTTCATATCAAAGTCTACGAACAAGTGTGTCCCTTTCTTTAACTTACTGAGGGGCAGCAAGAAGATCCAATGGAACGAGGAATCTGAGGAAGCTTTCCAAGCCCTGAAGGAGCTCCTCGCCCAACCTCCTGTCCTAGCGAAGCCAATATATGGTGAAGTACTATTTATCTATTTGGCGATCACCGAGCATGCGATCAGTGCTGGTTTGGTAAAGGAAGAGAACAGGGTACAACACCCTGTATATTATATCAGTAAAAGGCTAGTAGGTGCGGAGTCTAGGTATCCCCCTCTTGAAAACCTAGCCTACTATTTAGTAATCACTTCTCGAAATTTGCGTCCATATTTCCAAGCTCACTCGATCCGAGTCCTGACTGATCAACCGCCGAGACATGTTCTCTGGAAACTGGAGGCATAGGGACGATTACTCAAGTGGGCAATGGAACTAGGATAGTTTGATATCACTTATCATTCGAGGACGGCGATAAAAGGACAAGCATTGGCAGACTTCATAGTTGAAGGCACCAACCTTGAAGGCCCTTCCTACCAATTGGAAAATGGAGATACCAAGAAGGAAGGAGATACTCCTGTATGGAAGCTATATGTTGATGGAGCATCCAATGAGCACAACTCAAGTGCAGGAATCATACTAATCACTCCGGAGAATCATCGAATCCATTGTGCTCTCAGATTTGGATTCAACACTTCAAACAACGAGGCTGAGTACGAGGCATTATTAGCATAACTACGCTTGTCTCAGGATGTACATGCACAGTCCCTGGAGATATTTAGTGATTCCCAGCTAGTGGTGTACCAGGTACAAGGGGAGTATCAAGCCAAGGGACTTAGGATGGTGCAGTACCTAAACAAGGCGAAGGACTTGTTGACACAATTCAAGAGATACTCGATTACACAAGTCCCAATGGAGCAGAATGCCAATGCTGATGCCTTGGCCAAGCTTGCCAGTGCCAAAGATGTGGACATCCTGAATGTCATTACCATCGAATCCTTGGCGGAAAGAAACATAGCCAAGCAGGAGGCAAATGTATTATTTTCGAATTATTTGTGTAAAATCCATGGTGCTTCAATGAATGAATGAATTTAATTTCTTATGTTTCACTTAATTCTTTAAATTTCTTTCAACGAGGGACCTGTCCTATAGACCTGTCAACCCCATCGGATCATGTTCGATTATGATCCTTGAGGGACCTATCGACCCATAAGATCCAAACAAGAGAATGGTCCGAGGACCTTGCCGCCACACTATTGGATCATGTTCGATTCTGGTCCTTGAGAGACCTATTGACCCATAAGATCCAAATGAGAGACTGTTTCGAGGACCTTGTCGCCAAAATTAATGGATCATGTTCGATCTTGGTTCTTGAGGAGCCTATCGACCCATAAGATCCAAATGAGAGACTGGTCCGAGGACCTTGTTGCCAAAATTAATGGATCATGTTCAGTCTTGGTTCTTGTGGAGCCTATCGACCCATAAGATCCAAATGAAAGACTGGTCCGAGGACCTTGTCACCAAACTATTTGATCATTTTCGATCTTGGTTCTTGAGGAGCCTATCGACCCATAGGATCCAAATGAGAGATTGGTCCTAGGACCTCGTCACCAAATTATGGATCATGTTCGATCTTGGTTCTTGAGGAGCCTATCGACCCATTCGATCCAAACGAGAAACAGGTCCTAGGACCTTGTTGCCAAATTATGGATCATGTTCGATTTTGGTTCTTGAGGAGCCTATTGATCCATACAATCCAAACGAGAGACAGGTCCTAGGACCTTGTCGCCAAATTATGGATCATGTTCAATCTTGGTTCTTGAGGAGCCTATCGACCTATACAATCCAAACAAGAGACAGGTTCTAGGACCTTGTTGCTAAATTTATTGATCGCATTCGATCCTGGTTCTTGAGGAACCTATAGACCCATACGATCAACAAAAGAGACTGGTCTAAGGACCAGTCGCCATTATTTGATCACGTTTGATCTTGGTTCTGGAGGAACCTATCGACCTATATGATCAAAAACCAAGAGACTGGTCCGAAGACCAGTCGCCATCATCGGATCATAATTGAATCTGGTCCTTGAGGGACCGATCGATAATTTGATCTAAGACTCGTTATAGGCTCGATTAGCCCATATAGACCCGGTTGGTCCAACTTAGACACTTCTGTCTACAATCATTATGACGAGTACACAAGAGATTACGTAGATCGTGATTGACACTTGCTACACAATATGCATCTATGTATAGGTATCATTACTACTTAGTATGAAACCATCACCCGACTACCAATGAGGGACAAGAATTTGCTGCTTGCATCATTGGGTGAAAAGGATAGTATTATGTGTCTAAATGCTCGAAGCAAGGCATGGTCAAGTAGCAAGTGACCAAGGCTTTAAAATCCATGATCATTTGGGGGGCATATAGTACATACCAATCGGGGTATACACGAGCACTGAGGGCATGACCTTAAGTACTAAGCAAGCTCAAGTTTTTCTAGGACATTTGTTCAACATATCTTCTGAAAGTGCAAAAAACAAAAAAAAGGCATTGGTAGGGATATTCCTAGCCATGTCCCTTATGGAGTGGTAGGCCTATCGCCCATGGGGTGGTCAGCCTGACCATTTTGTTCATGGTACTTGGTGAAGTATCGTACTGCTCACATTACCATGGTTGTTAGCATGAAAAGCATAAAAGAGTAAGGTTAGTATGGCACACAAAATACATGTGTTTAAAGTATACTAATTCCTGAACCAATGAGGGTTGTGAGTTGATATACTTAGTAAGCATTGGAAATTAAAATTTTCAATCAATACACTGAGTACTCATAACAAAAAAGCATAAAGGATAAAATGTCATATGAAAATTTTTCATGTACAAGGTCCCCACCAATGTCATAGAAGGAAAGACAGAGTAAAAACCCAAAAGAAGACTAACTAGGGTGAGGAGTACCATCTGAAAGACCACCTTGAGCCTCGGCAGCCTCACGAGCCAGACACTTCCTAAGCTCCTTCACTCGCGTCTTCTCGGGAAGGAAATCCAAGTTCGAATTTTTGTTGGACTTCCAGATCAAGTAAAAGCAGAGAAAGTTGTCTCTGAATACTCCTTTCAAGCCTTGTCCCGGGCAGTTTTGACCTCTTGCTCCTTCTCGAGAAGAAAATCCTTCCGTAATTGGTCCATGTCATCAATCAGCTTCTCTTTCTTAGCTTCAGACTATTGGAGCTGATCTGCAAGTTCCCCCTCCATCTGGGTTATCCTAAGAGTCAACTCGATCAATTCCTTCTATTTGAGTTCCACGGTACTACGGAGGGTATTGATCTCTTAGTCCTTTGAGGAAATGTCAACATCCCTAGAGCAAAGAACGTGCCTAAGGTCCAGTACCTCTTGACAGACAGCTTCAAGCTCAGAACGAAGGTTGGAGAGCGTAGAAGTACACTCTACAGACCTATCACAGACATGAGAGACCAGCATCAATGCCTGCAAAGAACATACTGTTAGATAATATATATTATTGCTCAATGGAAATATGGAAAAACCAAATACAACTCTATGCAAAAATACAATGGACAAGATAATATTGATTAAATAAATATTACAACTCAATTGCTCAAAATACAAGTAAATAGAAAGATGTAAAAGAAGAAGATTACAAACTCAATACTATAATAATACAAGTAAATAAGAAGAACAAAAGAATGAAAACACAAACAAACTCTCACACTCAACCAAAGTGTAGAGTAGTGGGGATCACCAACTTGAACAAGGTTCAAGACCTTTGTCCAAAAGCTTATTTCCCCTTATTCTCTAAGCACTAAGGGATCTCTCAAGGAAATAGCTCTCTAGAATTATCAAGCTTTTTGGTGTATTTTTCAGCCAAGTGCTTTGTGGATGAAAAATGGTGTTTTCTTACAAGTGAGCATTAGGCTCCTATTTATAGAGTTTGAGATACCCCTTTGAATTTCAAATTCCACCAAGCCTCATGGCTGTTACCAATGTTTAATTGGATGTTTATGGAATTAAAATGGAGATTTGGGAGTTATTTGGGATGTTAGAACCGTTCAATTTGGAAAAAACTGAAAATTCACATAGGCTGTCAGCCTCACTGGTCGCGGCCACGACTTTTCAGTGGTCGTGGCCACGACTTTTCAGTGGCCGCGGCCACAAACCATTTTCAGCACAAAAATGTCATTTTTCCAAAACGTTCCAAAACGTCCCAAATCCTTTCCCACATGATTTTGTAACCTCCAAACACCTATTGGGAGTTAAAAACATGTCTCCAACAGTCATATATCATCATGACTTTGTGAAATCCAATCTCAAATGTGTAACATATAATATACACATTATTGGGTAAAATTTGGGAGTTACAAATTTGTAACTGATTTTGTAACTCCAAAATATGTCACATTTGGGCACACACATGTGTCTAATTTTGTGATTCTTAATAATATGTTACAAGGTGTGACAAATCACATTTTGTCACATTATTTAATCTAATATTATATTATATGAAATAATATAACATTCTCCCACTAGATTAAATAATCACTTTTTGTAACACTTATTTAATCAATCAAACATTATATTAAAATATAATACATACAAATGTTAGATAAACATCAAAGCACAAGCTAAATTGACAAGAAGAGAACTGTAAAGGACTCACACTCTGAATGTCTAAGAGTGACTTCGTGAGAATGGTGTCCAGGTCTTCATTCTTGATCCCATTAAAGGTTGTTGTTGTTTGCTGGAGATGCGATGCTCGGTCCATGAGGGCGCTTAGGTTCTGTATAGCAGATGGATGTGGCTCAGATAAAGGAGCAGGCGCAGAACAAGAAGCACCTACATTAGTGAAAATGGGAGAAACTGGTGTAAACAAAGATGGATTTACCTCTTCAACAGGGCTAGACACCAAAATAATTTGACTAGACGCCAAAGGAGTTAGAGGAGACACCTCAAGAAGAACCTCCATGACCGACTCAACCTCAACCCTGGCCCCTTTTGTCACTCCAATAGAAGGACTGGCATCGATGGGAGTCAACCTCTGCTGGGTGTGGACAAAACCAAACATGCCTGAACCTGCAAAAGAAGATCAAATGTTAGAAGGATATTAAGTACAGATGAATCATAAAATAAAGGTGATAAAGTGTCGAACCTTCTGAATGTGATTCAAGTTCAAACATAGCCTCATCAAAGTCGTCCGAAGCAAGTGATGAGTATGCAGCAGATGCACCAACCTCATCACCCTCATGTCCGGCTAGCATCGGCGAAGAGGGTACCTCCTCGACATGAATGGAACCTAGTGAGTCTATGGCTATCGCGGGCTCAGAACCATCGTCGTCCGGAACATCTGATATGGTAGGAGGAAACAACCCCACCTTCCTAACGTTCTCTGGAGTAATGAGGGTCTTGACATTCTTCTCCTTAGGGGTCATGGCAATCAGTGCCTTGGCCCTAACTGTCATATCCTGGATCAGGAGTGGTCTATAAAAGGGCCCAACGTGCTTAAACTTGGAGTAGTTGGGCTCTGCGTCCTTATTAAAGAAATAGCTATCGACATATCTAAATGCCTTGCTATTTCCAGAGATCTCTTCCAAGAAGGTGTTAGTACCCTCGCTCATATAATGGTGGAAGTTGAAATACCCCAAGTTGCTTTGAGAAGGGTTTTTCTTCAGGTCAAACAGATAGTGGATCTCGTGAGGAACTGGAGCAGCCCATTTTCTGCGGTGATAGATAATGTACAATGCAGATAAGGCCAAGATTGCATTAGGAGCTAGTTGAGAAGGACTAATACCAAAATAGTCTGCTATACTTTGAAAATAAGGATGAAGAGGAAGTGGGGCCCTAGACCTAATGGCAGAACGTGTCCAAGCGCACATACCCAGAGGGGGGTCCTCAACTCTGTCATCTGGACAAGGGATAGTGATGGATACACTAGAGAGGTCAAAGGTCTTCCCCAAATTCTTTACCTTCTCTTCAATCATGTTAGAGGCTGCCCCCTTGAACCAAACAACCTCATAATCAGCAGGGCAAGGCTTCTCAACCGGTTTCCATATGATCTCACTGGCAAAGGTGACCCCATAATCTGATAAATGGAACTCCTTTTGTCATCTCTTCTTCTACTGCTTAGCTGGCAAGGTTGTCTTGCTATTGGAAGGAGGGCGAACCACCTTAGGACATAATCTGTTAATGGGATGCTCTTGAGGATGAGTAGTATGGCGATGAGATCCCTCGGTATAATCTTGACGAGAAGAAGATTGATGGGGAACCTAACTAGTATCTCGGTGAGAAGGGCATTGCAATAGTTCTTGTTGACCTGCCCATCTCGTTGAGAAGAATGACTCTGCTGAGGTGTACCTTGGGTGCCTTGGAAACCGTGGAGCATACTGTGCTGAGAAGTAATCTAAGAAGAGCCCGGCGAGGATCCCTAAGTGATATGCCTGGAAATCTGAGGATCATCTTCAAAGGGTTGCCGAGTTGTTTGTTTCACTCTCACCATTGGACAATACCTCTTTAAGAAATCTTCCTCACTGAATAAGTATAAAGCGAAACGAGGGAGAATCCTTTTCAACCTTTCCAAGAACTCCTAGGGAGTACGCTCACTTACTGACTTATCTGATGAAGAGGAGCCGAACATCTGCAACAGAAGAAAAATAAAGATTAAAGTTAGTAAATGAGCATATTGATGCCAACAGCTGGGGGCATGTTCATGAACTAAAGAGTAAAAATGAAGAAATCAAGAGCAAGATGCTATATAGGGGGTCGGCCCAATGAGCCTAAGCATAGACCGACCACCCTAAGGAAGTAAGCTTCAGAAAAATGCCAGAGGACCATTCAAGTCTCCATAAATTTTTTTTACAGTACAAGGAAGACCCCCAAGGAAATCAGTTGAGTTGAAAGAATTATTTTTTAGGATCCCATGTGGTCGGCTTATGCTTGGGCCGACCACTTTGAGTCCCTAAAAATCACCTAAGGCAAGAGGTACTCGGTCCATGAACCACTAAGGTGGTCGGCCTAGCCCTTCTAGGCCTGGAAATTGCCTAAGGGAAGGAAAGGGAATACTCGACTCATGAAGCTCTATGGGTGGTCGCCCTAGCCCTAATTCTAAGCTTGGGAATCGCCCAAGACAAGGATTGGGAGCCCTGGACGTGCTTGGCCCAAACACTAATTCTAAGCCTGGAAATCGCCCAAGGCAAGGATTGGGAGTCCTGGAGGTGCTCGGCCCAAACACTGTCCTGGAAATCGCCTAAGGCATGGATTGGGAGCCCTGGAGGTGCTCGGCCCAAACCAGCTCCTAGGCCTGGAAATTGCACAAGGAGAAGCCATGAGGTACTCGGCCCATGATTGGGTGCCATGGAGGTGCTTGGCCCAAACCTGATCCTATCCCTAAAAATCACATGCACTAGGGTTTGGAATCCCAAAAATCGCCAGGACTAGTGAGTGGTCGGCCTAGGGTCCTACATCCTTGGAAATCGTCCAGTCTGGGGTTTATAACCCTGGAAATTGCCCAGGCTAAGGGATTTTACAGAGAAATCTTGATTCGAGTAAGTCAATTATTTTGGATCAAGATACAACAATACAAGAAGATTCAGACAAAAACTCCTCAAAAATGCAAAGTGTTTCTTATGAATCTAAGCACATTTAAATTAAATGATGTGAAGATTAGAAGATAATACTTACCAAAGATCTGAGTTTGATGAGGAACTGGAAAAATCAGACTTGAATCCTGTTTGAAATTGGCGCATGGAGCAGGAATGAGGAGAGATGATCTACTTATAACCTCTCAGGCAGACAAGATATTTTTAGGAATTCAAATTTCCTTGAAAAATATCTGATATGGTTAAGATTTAGATTCCTAGAAAAATATCTATATTTTTAGGAATTTAAAATTCCTTGCAAAATATTTATATTTTTCGGAAATCAAATTCCTTGAAAATCTATTTTATATTTTTAGGAATTAAAATTCCTTGAAAAATATTTTTTATTTTTAAGAATTAATATCCTCGAAAAATATATTATATTTTTAGGACTTTAAAACTCCTTGAAAAATATGTTATATTTTTAGGATTTCAATTTTCCTTGAAAAATATATTAGATTTTTAGGAAATTAATTTTCCTTGTAAAACCTAATTATTTTTAGGAATTACTAATTTTTCCTGAAAAATTCGTACCGAGCAAAGAATCAATAGTAAAAAAAAGGTAATATGTAATGTCCCGATGGACTCAACTATCTAAGTACTGCTACGGTATGTTTCTCGGGCCTGGATCAAGTTTACCGTAATGTTGAATACATTATAATAAACTTGGGAGGCAAATGTTATCCCTCAAAAATACGAGGATGACATGGCAAATGAGAATGTGACATGTGACATCACGAATCAGGGAAAAATGACAAAGTATTGAGAAAATACCGATGGGTAAAAAAGATAGGTCTAGGACCTAGGGAAGTCGATCAAGCCTAATAAAACCCCTAGGGGTGGTCGGCCTGACCCCTACCCCTAGGCGTGGTCGACCTAAGTAGGCCCAAGGCCCTAGGAGTGGTTGGCCTGACCCCCTACCCTAGGGGTGGTCGGCCCCAGCATGCACAAGGACCCCTAGGGGTGGTCGACCTGATCTCTACCCCTAGAGTGGTCAGCCTAAGTAGGCCCAAGAGCCACCTGGGTGGTCGGCCTAAACCCCCAAGTACACTTCACTGAGAAATTATCACTCTCATTCAAACTGAGATCAAAAGGCCTAGCACCCCGAAGATCAACAGGCCTAGCACCCAGAGGGTCAATAGGTCCAGCACCTAGAAGGTCACAGGTCCAGCACCCAAGCTTTGGTCGTCGGGCCTAGCACCTAAGTCTCATAAACCAACAGAGACTTAACATTTTTCCAGAAGATTCGATCGTGCATTCTCTACCACGATCTAAAGAAACAATAAGAAGACCCACAATCTCATGATCATGGGAAGGTGGACAAGTCATTCCATTACATGATAATCATGTACAAAACCACGATCCCAGTACTACAGGTTATGTAACAGCCCCTGGGTACTATAAATAAAGGACCCAGGGCTTCATTTACAGGGACTTTTTGGGACTCTGGGCTAGATCATTTTTTCTAGAATTTTGGAGATCTAAAGAATATTTGGGGAGAAATTCTGGGCAAGTGAGAACGAGTGGATATTTTGGTTAAACAATGTAATTGTCGAGTGATTCAATACTAAAAGCTAAGTGGATTAGTTTATTACTGTTCATCAGAATAGGACTGAACAACTATAAAATTCCTATGTGTTTATTTAAGATATCGTACTCTGTCATTTATTTTGTTCAAATGGTGTCATATACTGCATATACGACCGTTGGCCAATTTCACAGGTCAACATATAGAATAAATGATTGCTAAAATATCCAATGTTTGCAAAATGTTGTACGTTTATACCCAATTTCTTTTGTGGTAAATATACTTAATATTTTCATAATGTTGTACTTTTATACCCAATCTTTGTTTTTGGTGGTAAATATACCTAATCTTTTTAAAATATTGTACTTTAATTTTTTTTTTGTTATTTTGAGAAATAATAGGAAAGAGAAGGAAAAATATAGATTTTTACTTATTTTTTAAATTTTAAATCATTTTCACTTTCTTATTCTTTCTCAAAATAATAAAAAAAAAATCACTTAAGACTTTAAAATTTATAAAAAGTAATTAAAACTTCTATATTTTTTATAATATGTGAAGGAAAAATATCAGTTTTTTTTTTATTTTAAATTATTTTTTTATTAATTTTAAATTTAAAATAATTATTTTGAAAAAGAGTAGGAAAGTGAAAATAAATAAAAACCCATTTTTCCTTTACTTTCCTATTATATCTCAAAATAACAAAAAAAAATGTATAAAATAGTACATTTTGAAAAATTTAGGCATATTTACTGTAAAAAAATAATAAGAAAGTGGCACATACATTTTCTTTAATAAAAAGTAGTATTATATATAGTGAATTAGTGTGAAGAAGGAAATAACAAAAGAAAAATCACAAAACAAAACAATAAAAGAAGAATTAGCACCAACTTATCCGTTTATATATATATATATATATATATACCCACTAGGTATAAGCAATATGCAATGCATGTTTGCTTAGTTTTAAAGTTGTAAACATTATCTATAATTTAAATAAAAATTGGTTCACTGTATTTTTAAAAAATTATATATATAAAAGAATGAATTATAGCTCTATAGTATATATAAAAATTTATATCAATAATTTCTATATATATGACATCTAAACACAACATTGACATAAATATATATTTACATGGCTACATGACATATATATATTGTTGACGGTGAGAACTCGTCAACGAAGTTAAGTTGGAAAAATTATCAAATTGAAATCGCTAATTGGAAAGCTATGAAAACTTCAACAATGACTCAAGAACAATGGAATAACAACAATGGAGAATTCAGTATCTCATTCACACTAATGTCTCTGCTACAGTAAAATTTCCAACCCCCCTTTCAGGTGGCCTTGGGATTCCATTTATAGTAGGCTCTAACGGCCTTAGGTACATAGTGGTCCAGGGGACCAAGTGGTACAAACGTACTGTACTAGGGAAATGGCTTCAGAGGATGTGGCTGTACATCCCGTACAGGAGCAGGTGTCAGGAGGATGTCTCCACTACTTGTCTGTACCCCTTCCTGAGGCGTGGTAGCAGGCGTAGACGTACGGACCATGATCCTCACTGGCACTGGCATCCGTACCTGGTACCTGGTCGTACAAATGTGTCTCACTCGACTCGTACCGGATCTCCTAAACATGGGGATCCCGAGATGTAGGGAACGGAACCCTTGGTACAGGATGCCTGGGGCATTCTAAGGTTACCCACGGGCGTGGGCGATAAATGCTTGGCCTCGCTCTACGTCTTAGCATATGAGGCGAGACGCCTCTGGGCCATGCGTGTCAAGTTACGGGGCGTCGGTACCCCGAGAAGATGGTGGGTTGATAGACCTTCAGGGATGCGCGCGCGGGGCCTTGCGTGGCCTCGCATATGGGGTGCTGTTGATGGCCTCGCGCGGTTGGAGTGGCCTAAGGGCCCCGTGAGATAGGAGGATCTTGCCCATGCGACGGCCTCGCGGGATGGGCCTCGCGAGATGACCTCGCAAGACGACGGGGCTTCGCGGGACGGCCTCGCGAGATGGCCTCGCGGGAGGGCCTGACTTCGCCCACGCAACGGCCTCGCGAAATGGCTTCGCGGGATGGGCCTCGCGAGATGACCTTGCGAGATGACGGGGCTCCGCGGGACGGCCTCGCGGAACAGGAGGTGTGGTCCACGTGAGGGCCTCGCGAGACGGCTTCGCGAGATGGCTTCACGGAACATGGCCTGACTTTGCCCACGCAACGGCTCCGCGAAATGGCTTCGCGGGATGGGCCTCGCGAGATGACCTCGCGAGACGACGAGGCTCCGCGAAACGGCCTCGCGGGATGGCCTCGCGGAACAGGAGGTGTGGTCTTCGTGAGGGCCTCGCGGGATGGCTTCGCGAGATGGCTTCACGGAACGTGGCCTGACTTCGCCCACGCAACGGCTCCGCGAAATGGCTTCGCGGGATGGGCCTCGCGAGACGACGGGGCTCCGCGAAACGGCCTCGCGGGATGGCCTCGCGGAACAGGAGGTGTGGTCTACGTGAGGGCCTCGCGGGACGGCTTCGCGAGATGGCTTCACGGAACGTGGCCTGACTTCGCCCACGCAATGGCTCCGCGAAATGGCTTCGCGGGATGGGCCTCGCGAGATGACCTCGTGAGACGACGGGGCTCCGCGGGACGGCCTCGCGGGATGGCCTCGCGGAACAGGAGGTGTGGTCTTCGTGAGGGCCTCGCGGGACGGCTTCGCGAGATGGCTTCACGGAACGTAGCCTGACTTCGCCCACGCAACGGCTCCGCGAAATGGCTTCGCGGGATGGGCCTCGCGAGATGACCTCGTGAGACGGCGGGGCTCCGCGAAACGGCCTCGCGGGATGGCCTCGCGGAACAGGAGGTGTGGTCCACGTGAGGGCCTCGCGGGACGTTGGTCTTGCACTTCCTCTTGATGGGATTATGAGCATTAACACTTGTCCCCCTAGTCTGAAAGAGAGTCTTTAGGTACTATTCATCTGGGTTCCTATAAATAGGCCTTCATGCATGTCTTAATATTCACACCTTACTTCCTTGGCTTAGTGGTGGTTAGACCCTTGCTCATTTCAAGAGGTAAAGGGTTCAATTCCCCACAACCACACTTTCTCTATAAATTTCCATTTTTCCATTTTTTTTTTTTTTTAGCTAGTTTCTTGGTGTGTATATTTTTGGACTAACACACATTTCTGATTGATTCTTGCAGACGCGCATTTTCAACGCTTTGGTGCTTTTCGCCTCCCAACCTTCCTTGGACTCCGACCTCGTTCTTTCAATCGCTTGAGGTATATTTTATTTTCTTCTCCCATTTATTTACTTATTTTATCGGATTCAGACCAGCAACACTTGGGATGGGGTACATTAGTCCGAGCTTGTTTTGACCATATGCGCGCCCCTCCTCTTTTTTTTTATACATATACCTTGCAGTAGTCCATTTAGGGCGTTTGCACCTAGGGGTATTAAGCCTGTTCCTTTGTGTTTTGTAGTCTTCCCCTTGTTTAAACGTGACCCCCTTTTTGCTGTTGGGACGTGGTTTCATGGCCAGTGAGGGCCCGTCCGACATACCCTCGAGGGCTGAGTTTATCGACCTATCTTCAGACCCCGAGTCCCCTGAGGGCAGCCCTTATCAGGACTATGATTCTTTGTGGCAGGCCCGTATTCGCCACCTCGAGTGCATGGCTGATCTTAGGCATAAAATTTGGGTAGTAGAGAGCGAAATCGACTCGGTGTCGAGGGGAGACGGAGGACCTTCACCCCCGGGCCTTAGTGACCATATAGCGCGTCTTAGGACGGCTCTTTTTGAATTGCGGTGGGAGTTAGAGTTTATGGAGGGACACATTCCGCCAGAACCTTCCACTCCCCCTTCGCCTGATGACGGTCACGAGGCTATCAACTCCTCTCCTCAGCCCCTAGTCTCTGTTGATCCTGGCTTAGCGCTTCCGCCATCGTTCCCCCGATGGAAAACCCTTGCTAGGAGGAGAAAATGGAGGGTTAAGTGCTCTCCTCTTCCTCACATGCTTCTTTTGACTTTGCAGATATGTCGAAGGCACGCAGACAGGTGTCCGTCCAGGAAGAAGACGACACCCCTCTATTAGTGCATTATCGAGATATCGTGTAATGGGAATAAATATTCGAGGATATATTCGGAGTTAGTGAGATTAGGATGGAATTTCAGGGATTTTGACAATTTTACCACCGAGGACGTTTTTGGTACCCCGAGCCTCAGGATTTGCTTAAGGTTACTTGAACCCTAAGTACGTCTTACAAATACAGAAACGTACAAACACTCAGCACCAAACTGTCTCAACTCTTTCTCACTCATGTATACTCCCTCAATATTTGAATTTCTCGCGATCTAAGGGGAATCGAAGCTAGCTTAGGCTCAGGATTGCTTGGGGAAAGGTTTAACATCGTTTTGAGCAGCAGAGGTATTAATTTCTAGCTTCAATTCTCTGTGTTTTCTTTGGTTTTAGTTAAGTTTTAGAGTTTTAAAAACTCAAATCTGAATTTAGAGATTTGGTGAGGTTTCGGCCAAGTTTAAGCTTGGGTTTTGTTGGTATTGAAGTGCGGAATTGATTGGGAACTTTGTTTTCTGGATTTGACTATGTTTGGATAGGTTTTTGGTGAGATTGGCTTGAAGAAACAAGGGGAAAAACTAGATTTTCATGTCGAGTCACGACCTTGTTCTTAAGGCGTCGCGACTCTCATGAACGAGGAGGAGGTTCTGAACCTCCATTTTGAGCCGCAGCACATGTGGTCTAGAGGAAAGCCCTTGGGCTCTCTGGCTAAGAGCAGGCCGCGATTCCCTTGCCCTGGGCCGCGGCGCTTGAAGGGATTTTGAGCCCCAGGAAGGTTTTGAGTGTGGAAACTCAAACCTAAGGGCTAAGGATGGATTCTACTACCTGATTTAGTAGGATTCGACGTTCTGAAGGCTAAGTCTCGGTCCGGAAGCCATTATTCGCTCATTATTGACAGGGTTCTATATTATGGTTGTGACTAGGTTACCGCTAGGGGCTTAGAACTGGGATCGTGCTCGAGGGTCGTTCTTATTATACGTTGCACTTAGACCTGAGGTAAGAAAACTGCACCTAATACGCGGTATATGTGATTAGGGCTTGGCCCAATTATTATATATAATTATTAATAGGGCTCAAGCCCCTGAGAATTAACATGATTAAGATTATGATTGTGCTCATTGATTAACTATGCTTGAATGCTCTGCATTTGGATAATTGTTTAATGATATATGATTGTTTGCATTATCTGAGTAATTAGGGCTCAACATCGTTAAGGAACATAGTTTACATTGTGTTTGTATTTAATTGGTTGAGATATATGATTTATGTATGCATACTTGTATTATCTGAAGTATGCTTATCTGATCTGGTTAAGGCATTGATTTATTAGTCATGGGCGGCAATAACGCGTTGTGTGCTGGTCGAGAGGCTTAGGCCTAATCAGGGATGTACTATTACATTGGTCGACCCTATGGTCTTTTGGAAAGAACAAAGAGCTTGGCTTGCTCTATGGCTAGTTACTCAGAGCTAAGGGTAAAGGGCCCCGAGTGACTCTATGGTCACTTAGCTAGGGCATAGGGCCCCAGAATGACTCTATGGTCATCTATTCAGGGTAGCGGGCCCCATATTAATCATATGATATTTTATTTGTAATTTTATGGATGCATGAGTAGGTTAGGCACTTGTCATGTGTATGTTTAATGAAAAATTAAGTATTTTTTAGGAATAGTTTATTAAAAGTAATATTTGAAAATCCCAGAGTCTGCCAGCATCTTTGAAATCGTTATTAGACTCGGTCAAAGTTGTTTACTCAATTCAAATTAGGCTGAAAAAGTGTAATTACGTGTATAATATTTCCGCGTATGCCGATATATCGCAGCTCTAGGGGGCGATATATCGCCACACGGGGATACGAAAAACACGTTACTTCGCATGACCACCTCGACAAGCCTCGAGAATATGAGCCCAGGCAATATATCAGCTCTAGGGCAGCATTTTCAAATGATTTTGAAACCAAGCTCATTTTAATCCTTAACCTCTTGATAAGCCAGAATCTTTTTGACCGAGTCTTCAGCCTCTGCTAAACGATTATTCAAATGTTTTTCATTTACAAAGTCACGATTTTTATTCAAGATAAATGAAGATCTTTTCATTCTTGAACTCTATAAATAGGACCTAGTACCCAGCCATTTCTTCATTCTTCAAGCTGAGTTCAGAGCCTACAAGCTGCTAGGTTTACTTTAGAGTGTTAAACACTTGCGTTGGGGTTATAAGCTTTATCGTTATAAGCTTATCAAACACTTGGGAAGTAAGATTTATAGTGTATTTCGATTTCGAGGTATAGTTTTGTTATAAAGCAATCAAAGGTATTCCTATTCCTAGTTCATCTCTGTATATTTCCTTAGTTTTTTTTATAGTTTTTCTCTACTCAAATCCTAACTCAGTATTCTTTATTCTTGGTTAGGCATCTAAGTTCTTTGAACTTGAGGTTCTTGTTGGTAGGTATCTTCCCGATGGTTTAGTTCATTCTTTTCATCTCTTTTCTTTTAGAATACTCACCTCTCTATTAATGGTTTTTAGGAGTGTTCCGAAATCCCGACCTTGTTCTCATCATCCCGGTATTTTTGGTAAGGAAAATAGGATAGTTCTTATGTGATATGTGCTATGTTTATATAAAAGTGTTATGATTATGCTATAGTATGATTTTATGTGTTATGATATATGTATGTTTTGGGGCTTATAGTTGTTATATAACAAACCCTAACACTTTTATGTTTTGGGCTTATAGTTGTTATATAGCAAACCCCAACATTTTTATGTTTTTGGGGCTTATAGTTGCTTAACTAGCAAACCTCATTGTAGTTTGAGGCTTATAGTTGCTTAGTTAGCAAACCCCAATAGTTACCATGTACATGGGTTAGAATTATGATATATGTTCATAGTTTATGTGTATGATTATGTTTCATGCTTGTAGTAGATTTTCCTTGCTAGGCATTAGGCTCATTCCTTTATGTTTTATATGTGCAGGAAAATAGTTATGGCGGCTGGAAGGTTCTTGGCAGCTTGGGAATGTGTATTGAGGGAGAATGGAATCGGTGGACTGTGTGAACGATTCGAGGATGAAGTTGTTTCTAGTCATTTAAAATTATGCTTTACATGTATTTTTCGCACTTTGTTTTGTAACAAATTTTAAGATTTAAAGTTATGATTATTTTAATATTTTCAAAACAATGGGATCCCATATCCTAAATGAATTTTCATGTATTTAACCTTTGCTTTACAATTTATAATAAAGTTATGGTTATTTCATAAGTATGTTTTCTTAAGATTAGTGTCTGTGTATAGTAGTTATTAATGGTCCAAAGTCTAGAATAAGTTGGGTCGTTGCAGTTGGTATCAGAGAAACGGTTCATTCGCATGAAGTTCTCCTCGATACACACACTCAAAGCTCTGAATCTGACCGACTTCAAAATCAGAAATTCAGTTTACAAATGAGCAAAAGCATAGAATTTTTACGAACCCTCCTCAAGGGCATTTTGAGGCACATGATAATGAGGACTATGAGGAGTTAGATGATGATATGCTAGATGAAGGATCAGACATAGAAGATCCCAATTTTTAGAATAAATAGTTTCATTGTTTGTTTTAATTTATTATTTGTTTTCTTTTATGGTTGTAAATAGTGAAAACTCTTTTCCAAATTAATATCATGGTTATTTTGTTATCATGTATGAGTTTGCTTTTTTTTCGCAATCATAATAAATAATAAATCAAATAAATAATGACTAAGTTCGGTGATGGTGGATACAAATCAATGAACCAAGTTTCTATATTGAGAGTTAGGGGGCCTGTAACGACCTCAAATTCGCTAATAAGGCTTAAGGGCCTTGATTAGTGTGCCGGGAGGGCATAAATGGGATTAGAGTGAATAGTATTTATTTGAATGTGATATTATGTGATTAATAGTGCTTAAATGATATTTTATGATAATTGATGATATTATGTGATAATATGTAATAAATAAGTTGTGTATGTGGGAACCACATTATTATGTGGATAATTCTATAGTCGGCGACTCGAGGCGATCCTAGGGCTAGTTAGCGGGAAAAGTCACAACGGGGCATTATAATTGACTTTGGACAAGTCAGGGGTATTTTAGGTATTAGGTAGTGATTTAGACTATCGGGTGATGGAAATAAATATATGGAGATATATTTGAGGTTAGAGAGTTTAGGCAGGAATATTGGGGAAATTTACTATTTTGCCCTCGGGGATGTTTCCGGTACCCCGAGCTTTGGGATTAATCTAATAACCTAAGGATATACTTGGAAAGACTTAGAAAATACTAGACAGAAAGTGTAAACCGACCCTCTCAGCCTTCTCTCTCTTCTCTCTCTTAAGGAAGAAGAACAACTCTGAATTTTCAAGAGAATCAAGCTGAATATTTGGGAATTGAAGGGAATAATCTGGAGGATTAGCTCAGGAACTGATCAAGGATTGAAATAGAGCCAAGGTAAGCTTTGAATTTTCATTTCTATGGTTGGGAATTTTGAGAAAATGGCTGAGTTTTTAATGGTTGTGGTTTTGGTATTCAAGGTTGGATTTGAGGTTGGAATCTTTGAAGTTAGGTCAAGGAACTCTTGGAGAAGTGATTTTGCAGCTAAGGTAAGCTTTAATCCAAGGTTTGATGGTTGAATTCTAGTATCTCCATGGCTGGTTTTGTGTTCTTGGGTTAGAAGGTTTCAGTAATTGAAATGGGTTTTTGATGGGTTTCTAGCCTACGATTCAGCTGGGTTGAGTTGTTGTAATCTTGTGGGATGTTTGTGGATAGTTGAGTTGAGGATTTGAGGTGGTTTTGAGTGAGCTTGCATGAGGTTTGAAAGTTAAAAATGGTGATTTTTCTGGGTTTGAAGGATCGGGCCGCGGCATGGTTCTTGGTGAGCCGCGGCCCTTGGAAGTTCAGTTGTGCTGAGGAAGGAGGGCGGGCCACGGCATGGCCTAAGGAATGCCGCGGCCCTTACCTGTTTTTGTGCCTTAAGGGGGTTCTGTTTGGGGCCATGCCGCGGCACGGATAGCCTATACAGGGGCCCTTAAGGGATTATGGGATTTTGAGATTTTAGGCTTGGGGAATTTAACCTAGGGTGCTCGAGATTAAATCTTTTACCATATTTGGTGAAGTTCAATGTTCCGAGGACTAGAACTTGGTTTAGAAACTCATTTAAGATTGTTAATGGTATCCTTCATCATGGTTGTGACTAGGTGCTAAGCTAGGGCTCGGGGATCGGATCGCGCTCAAGGAGTATCGCCCATAACTAATTCATCTAGAAGCCAAAGGTAAGAAAACTACACCCCGTTAAAATTTGAACGGGACTAAGGGCTCCCTGATATATATCATTGAAAGAATGGTATTATGCCATGTAAATTGTAAACCAACGGCCTAAGTGTGCCACGGTTAATTTGTGCAATTGGTACGGCTCAGACACTGGTATCCGAGGACAGCTTATTATGCACTGAGCTCGGTTTAAGCGGGCCGGAGTCAGTGGGTTAAACAGAGGGTGTGAACTAAGGTGTCGGCCCTAGTATTTGTGTTAATTGATTATTATATTTGGCTATGAATGTGATTAATGAGAGTGTTGAATAATCTAAGTATAGATGAAGTTATTTGTACCTTGAAGTATGCTTATATGCTATGGATTGAATATTTGAACATGCTTATTAGAATATTTGTTTGATAATATTGTATATGCTGTGTATGTTGTTTTCTTGCTGGGCCTTGGCTCATGGGTGCTGCGTGGTGCAAGTAAAGGCAAGGGCAAGATTGATCAACCCTGATTGGAGAGCTCTGCAGGGTGACTGTACATGTCAGGCCGCTCAGCCGCCACGGTTGAGGAGATTACAGGGACGAGAGGACCAGAACCTTGTATTTTGCCTTAATATGGCTAATGGTTACTCTTAACTGTTGAATTTCGTAAACCAACTTTTAAACGTTGTACTTTTGGGGATCCCTTCTGTAAATTGTTTATAATCTATAAAATGTTTCTTTTGCGGCTAAAATGTCTTTTAGCCCTAGAACACTTTAGCCAATGACACGTTTTAAATAAACGATTTTATTAGCAAGTCTCACACCTTTATAAACACACAGTGCAGTGGTCTTGGCTATCCAGGGCGTTACAAGGCCATAGTAGTGGGAGTGATTTTACTGATCCCAGCCATCCCTCAATATGGTTAACTTTGGAACAAAGATGAGTTTCGAGCCTGAGAATCAAGTCATATAGGATGATTAGAAATAGACTTAAAAATAATAAAGATGGCTTGTTTTTCTAAGTATAGAAACCCACTCTAATAATAAAGAAGACTTATATAATTTTCATAAGAAGAAATAATTAATAGGTCCGAGTTATGTTTGTTTAGATTAAGTTTTTTCCTTAGAGCCTATTAGGGTAAAGTTCTAACATGTTTCTCTCAACTATTAGAACTTTGTTGCGATGTCGCTTTAAAGATCTGCTCGCACCAACGGAAATGCCTCCAACGCTGCTTCGGTGAACAATGAAGCCCCTTCAGTTCGCAGAAGGGGAGTGCGTGCTACTGCCAGCCGAAACGCGCCACTGCCGCCAGCTAACAACACTGCGGAGATCGCCAGGCTGCGACAACAAGTTGAGGAACTATTGCAGCAATAGCGACAACAGGCTCAGCCCCAGACTCAGCCTCCGCCTCTGCCAAAGCCACAGCCACAGCAAATGGCCTCAGCACCCCAACAAGTTGGTCCATATTGTGGATGGCTAGTGGCGAATTATGTGCTGTATCCATTACAACACATGGAGCCAATTTACGAGCGGTTCCGTAAGCAACACGCTCCGAACTTTGAAGGGACTACATACCCCTTCGAGGCAGAAGAGTGGCTAAGAAACGTGGAGTCAATCCTAACGCACATGAACCTCAGCAACGTTGACCGCATATCCTGCGTTTCGTCCTTGCTCAAGAAAAATGTCGGGATATGGTGGGACTTAGTCCAGCAGACGCATGATGTTGCCACCATGATTTGGACTCGATTTATGGAGCTGTTCCACAAAAAGTACTATAATTCGACTGTACTCGCTTCAAGAGTTGAGGAGTTTGCTGGCCTGAACCAAGGAAGTTTATCAGTGGCAGAGTATGCTCGACAGTACCCCAAGTTGCGCTGAGAAAGGTCCGTCTTTAGATCAAATAAGTAGTGGACCTCATGAGTTACTGGAGCTGCCTATTTTCTACGATGATAGATAATGTACAATGCAGATAACACCAAGATCGCATTGGGAGCCATCTAAGAGTGACTAATACCAAAATAACCTGCCACGATCCGGAAGTATGGATGAAGAGGAAGTAGGACACCAAACTTTATGGCAGAGTGTGTCCAGGTGCACATACCCAAAAGGGATTCCTCAGCTCTGTCATCTGGACCAGGGATAGTAATAGAAATGCCAGAAAGGTCAAAGGTCTTCCTTAAGTTCTTTACCTTCTCTTCAGTCATGGCAGAGGCAGCTGAACCAAACGACCTCGTAATCAGTAGGGCGAGGCTTCTCAAGTGGTTTCCATATGATCTAACTAGCAAAGGTGGCCCCAGAATCTGATGAATGAAACTCTTTTTGTCGTCACTTCTTCTGCCGCGCAGCTGGTGAGACTGTCTTGCTCTTGGGAGAAGGGAAAACCACCTTAGGCTAGAACTTGTGAATATAACACTCCAGGGTGAGTAACTTGGCGATGAGAGCCCTCGATATGTTCTTGCTGAGAAGAAGAGTGGTGGGGAACCCGATTGGTATCCCGATTCAAAAGGCGTTGCATGGAGTCTCACTTACCAGATAGACTCCGTTGAGAAGAATGACTTCATTGAGATATGCCCTGAGAGCCACGGGGATTAATATGTTGAGAAGAGATCTGAGAAAAGCCAGGTGAAGAGCCCTAAGTGATATGCCTTGAAATATGAGGATTATCTTCGGAGGGTTGCTGAGTTTTCTGTTTTACTCTCACCATTGGGCTATACCTTTTCAAGAAATATTCCTCATTGAATAAATATAAAGTGGAGCGAGGGAGAATCTTTTTCACCCTTTCCAAGAACCCCTGTGGAGTACGCTCGCTTACAGACTCATCTTATGAAGAGGAGCTGGACATCTGCAACAAAGGAAAAATAAAGAGTAAAGTTAGTACATCAACATAATGAAGCCAATAGCTTGGGGCATATATGTTATTAAGGAGCAAAAGTGAAGAAATCAAAAGAAAAATATTTTTAAGTCCCCGGGTGGTCAGCTTATGATTGGACCGACCACCCTAGATCTTGGATCCCTAGAAATCATCCAGGGAATATGGTTGTCGGCCTATGCTAAGGGTTGGGCTGGCCACCCAGGCTAAAGAAGCTCTAGGGGTGCTTAGCCCATAAAGGAAGCCCTAAGGGTGCTCGGCCCATAATGGAAGCCCTAGGGTGGTCAGCCCATGGTGAAATTCATTAGCTTGGAAATCGCCCAGGCTAGGGAAACCCTAGGGTTGGTCGGCCTATGATGGGAATGGCAGGCCTAGAAATCGCCCAAGAGTGTGGTGGTCGGCATATGCTAGGGTTAGGTTCGACCACCCGGGTTATGGAACCCTGGAAATTGCCCAGGGCATAGGGAATGCAGCCTAGGCTTGTATTTGGAGCCTTGGAAATCACCTATATATGGATTTGAAACCCTAGAAGTTTCCTATTCCTAGATGTGAAGCCTTGAAAATTGCCCAACCCTAATTTTTATAAACCTGGAAATCGCCCAAGCCGGGAAAACTTAAGGGTGGTCGACCTAGGGTTTTACAAACCTAGAAACCACCCATGCTAGTGAATCTAAAGGTGGTCGGCCTACTGACCTCTGAACTCTAGAGCATCACTAAAAAAGGTCCTACTTATAGCCTCTCGGGCTAACAATAATTTTAGGAATTCAAATTCCTTGAAAAATATCTTATATTTTTTGGAATTCAAATTCCTTGAAAAATATCTTATATTTTTAGGAATTTAGATTCCTTGAAAAATATTTTGTATTTTTAGGAATTAATATCCTTGAAAAATATATTATATTTTTAGGACTTCAAAACTCCTTGAAAAATATAATTATAAGGAAATACAATTATCCTTGAAAAATACGTGCTGAGCAAATTATCAATAGTTGAAAAAAGTACTACGTAATGTCCCGAGGGACTTTGCTGTTAGAGTAATGTCAAGTTGATGTAACTCCCAATCCAAGTTGATTGTTAGCAAGAGCAATACTCTGATAGTATTGAGTTTGGCAACCGGAGCGAAGATTTAAGTGTAGTCAATTCCATAGGTTTGAGTAAAATCCTTGGCAACTAATCGTGCTTTGTACCTCTCAATAGATCCATTTGCATTGTATTTGACCGTGAATACCCATTTGCACCACTAGTCTCCAAGTTCCATTCTACTCAAGGGCTTTTATTTCATCGAGAACTGCCATCTTCCATTGAGGAGTACCAAGTGCTTCACTAATATTTCTGGGAATCACAACATCTGACAGACTAGATGTAAAAGCTCTAAATGGAGATGGTAATTTTGCATGAGAGATGAATTTTGAAATAGGGTGTTGGGTACAAGATCTAGTTCCTTTCCTTAATGCAATAGGAATATCTAGATCTAACTGAGTGTTTGAGGGAAGTTTACCTGGATCATCTGAGGGAAGTGGTTCTATCACCAGATCGAATTCTTGACTATGATGTGGATTCATTACTTGTTTATTTCTTTCTCTTCTGGTATACACCCGTATTTATTTGTTTATGTGAGGAGTAGGAGGAGATGGATGATATTGAGAAGAAAAAGAAGATGGGTGATTTTGAGAAGCAGAAAAAGATGGGTGATTCTGAGAAATAGAAGAAGAAGGATGATCTTGAGGAGGAGGAGTATCTAGCTCTGAAGGGAATGAAGTATCTAGGGGAAATTGTAAACCCCACGACCAATGAGCTTCTTGCGCATGATGGATGTACTCCGCCTAAAGCGTGGTGGGAGTGAAATAAGGAGAATTTTTATAAAAAAAAAAAGGGACATCCCTTGAGGTGTAGGATTTCTTAGTTAGAGGATAGTAACAATGGTAGCCTTTATGTGTAGGAGAAAATCCTAGGAAAACTATTTTCATGGTTCGAGGATCAAGTTTACTCCGGTGTTGGGAGTGCATGTGGACAAACGCAGTGCAACCAAAAACTTTGACTGGCAGAGTATATGTAGAAATATGAGGGTAGAGAGACTAAAGAATAGAGTATGGTGTCTTGAACTAAAGGGGTCGATTGGGGAGGCGATTAATTAGATAAGCAGCAGTAAGGACAACATCGCCCCAAAGATATTTTGGAACATGCATATTGAACATAATGGAATGGGATACTTCTAAGAGATGACGATTTTTTCTTTCGGCTATGCCATTCTGTTGGGGAGTATCCACACACGAACTTTGATGAGTAATCCCATGTTGCAAAAGATAGGGACCGAGAGTGGTATTGAAATATTTAGTACCATTATCACTATGAAGTGTCCTAATAGAGGTTTGGTATTGTGTGTGGATCATTTGGTGGAAGTTTTGGAAGATCTGGCTAGTTTCGAATTTGTGCTAAGTAGATAAACCCAAGTGATACGCGTATGGTCATTTATGAACGTAATAAACCAATGTTTCCCAGAAGAGGTAGTGACTTTTGATGGTCCCCATAAGTCACTATGAACAAGAGAAAAAGGATTGGAAGGTGTATATAGTTTATGAGGAAATGACACACGGGTATGTTTAGCAAGTTGTCAAATATCACATTGAAAATCAACAACCTTTTTATTGATAAATAAAGAAGGAAACAAATGTTGTAAATATAAAAAAAAACTTGGATGTCCAAGATGATAATGCAATAACATAATTGTTCGAAAAGTTTAATAAAAATAATATTAGAAATAGGACTTGAAGTCAAACAATGCAAAGAAGGTTGTTGTTTGGGCAGATAGTGAAAGAAATAAAGTTTGTCATGAATCCTACCACTACCAATCATCCTCCCCGATGATAGATCCTGAAATTCACAAGAATTGGACACAAATTTAGCAAGAGAGTGATTGTTAGATGTTAATTTTTGAACAGATATTAAATTTCATTTTTATGAAGGAACGCAGAGTACTGATTTATGAAGTAAATCAGCAGACAATTTTATAGTGCCAATTCCTGCAATAGGTGAGTGAGTACCATCTGCAATCTTAACACTAGAGGTAGTGGAGCAAGGACAATAAGAATAAAAAAAAATGAGGTAAACCTATCATGTCATTAGTGGCGCCTGAATCGATGATCCATGGTGTGTGGAAAGCAGAAGAAAAATTACCATAATGGGCAACTAAGGCACTATGAGACTGTAACATCCCAAATTCCCTAATAAGGCTTAATGCCTTGATTAGGAGGCTATGAGGGAAATAATTGATTTAATTGCATTATTATGTGATGATATGCATGATTATATGAATTATGTGGGTTATACTATAATATGATTGTATTTGCATGCATGTGGGCCCATTTCTATTAGAAGGGCATTTTAGTAATTTTGGTCTGTTGAGGGCATACTTGTATATAAATGTGCATATTGATTGAGACCACATTATTATGTAGGTATATTTGAGTTTTTCGACATGAGACGATCCTAGCGAGCAAAGTAGCAGTTTAGTCATAACGGGGTTAAATACTCAGCTCGGGGTGAGTCTAGGGGTATTTTGGTAATTTAGTACGTTACCGGGATTTATCGGGTAATGGGAAATTTTTTAGTGGATATTTGGAAGTAACGGGAATTATGAGCCGTTAATTATGATTAACACGGGATATGTGACAAAAGACTAAGTTGCCCTTGAGGGCATAAGAGAGCAAAGCTAAGGGCAAGTGGTATTTCAGTCATTTCTAGCCTAAGGAAGGGATATACTCAGTAATTCAGAACCCAGTGGAACCAAATAGAAACTTAGCAACTCTCACATTCTCTCTCTCATTACTCTCTTTGTCTCTCTCATATCTCTTGGAGGATTGAAGCTAGAATTTGGGCATAGGCAGCTTAGGATGTAATGCCCTGAGTAGCCAAGACCATTACACTTTGTATTTTAAATAGTGCTAGACTTGCTAATCAAGTCATTTGGACATAAATGTGTACTAAGGATAGTTAATGGATTAGGGTTAAAATATTTTGATAATAGAAATACTAACCCAACCTCCTAATTTCCCTTAAGGGAAAATGGTCATTAACCCCAATTCTCGCTAATTCATAGAGTCATCCTACAAATTCCCAATTAATCTCGTCATGCCCAACTAACTATCAAATACTTACCCATTACTCCATAAATCTCAAATATACATTAAACTTTCCAAAATACCCCTAAGCTCACCCCGAGCTGGGTATTAAACCCCGTTGTGACTATTCCGCTAATCCGCTCACTAGGATTTCCTCAAGCCGTATACTGCAAATATATTCACATAATAATGTGGTTTCAATCATTTAACGCATATAATCACATTTATGCCCTTAACGGACCAAAATTACAGATATGCCCTTATAAACAAGAATGGGCCCACATGCATATTTAATACTCATAACCATGCATTTAAATATATCCATATTATCAAATAAATCATGCATGCTACATAGTCACGCATTTAATCAATTAATCACACAGATATCCAATTATGCCCTCCCAGTAGGCTAATCAAAGTTCTAAACCTTATTAACATTTTTGTTCCCCAGAACCTTGTCCTTTCTATCTAGGATCTAAACTGGTTGCTCTTCATACGAAAAATCAGTCTGTAGTTCCAGATCCTCGTATCCCAATACATGGGTCAAATCTGAGACGTACTTTCGAAGCATAGAGATGTGGAACACATCATGAACTTCTGGTAATGATGGGGGCAGAGCCAATCTGTAGGCCACCTGCCTGATCCTCTCCAGGATCTCAAAAGGTCCTACGTATCTAGAGCTCAACTTGCCCTTTTTCCCAAACCTCCTTACTCCTCACAAAGGTGAAACATGTGGTCCCCAACCTGGAACTTCACGTCCCTACGCTTGGGATCATCATAGCTTTGTTTTCTACTCTGCGAAGCGAGCATTTGAGCTCGGATCTTCTCAATAACTTCATTAGTCTTCTGAACCATCTCTGGTCTTAAATACTTCCTCTCCCCCATCTCATCCCAATGAATGAGAGATCTACATTTCCTTCCATATAATATCTCATATGGAGCTACTCCAATCGTTGATTAATAACTATTGTTGTACAAAAAGTCAATCAACGGGAGGTACTTACTCCAAGACCACTTGAAGTCTAACACACACGCTCTAAGCATGTCCTCCAATATCTGAATTGTCCTCTCAAACTGTTAATATGTCTGAGGATGAAAGGTTGTACTGAACTTCAACTGAGTTCCCATAGCCTTCTGCAAACCACCCCAAAACTTGGAGTTAAATATGGGATCCCGGTCCGATACTATAGACTTAGGAACCCCATGGAGACGTACAATCTCCCTCACATACAACCCCGCATATTAATCCATGGTATAGGTCGTCTTCACTGGCAAAAAGAGAGCTGACTTGGTGTACCTATCTACTATCACCCGCATCAAGTCATGTTGCCCCACTGTCCTGGGTAAACCTCCCACAAAATCCATGGTAATATCTTCCTACTTCCACTCAGGAATACCTAAAGGCTGTAACAACCCCGCTAGTTGCTGGTGTTCAGCCTTTACCTACTGACAGGTTAAACACTTGGCATGGTATTCAACCACATCCTTTTTCATCCCAGACCACCAATATAAAGTATGTAGATCTTGTTACATCTTCGTGGTGCCTGGATGGAGTGAGTATGGTGTAGTATGGGATTCATGAATCTCTCGTCTAATACCCATATCCATCGGAAGATAGATCCGATCCTTTACCGTAGTAAACCCACCTCTGAAATGAAATAATCCTTAGCCAATCGAGCTAGGACATTTCCTCTAACCTCCTGCAACTGTGCATCACCTATCTGACCCTCTCTTATCCTCTCCAAGAGGATAGACTACATAGTAATATTGGCCAACAGGCCCACAACCAATTCTATCCTCGCTCTAGTCATCTCCTCTACTAATTCTTTTGATATCTGCTTTGAGCTAAACAGCTGTCCTGGGCTCGTCCGGCTCAAAGCATCCGCCACTACATTAATTTTTCTTGGGTGGTAAAGGATGTCACAGTCATAATCATTTACCAATTCTAGTCAATGTCTCTGTCTCATATTTAGGTCCTTCTGGGTGAAGAAATACTTTAAACTTTTATGATCGGTGTATATCTCGTACTTCTCTCAATACAAATAATGCTGCCATACATTCAGTGCGAATGCCACCGTTGCTAGTTCCAAATCATGGGTAGGGTACCGCTGCTCATATTCCTTCAACTGTCGCGACGCATAAGCGATAACCCTCTCATTCTGCATCAACACGCATCCCAATCCCGGTCTCAATGTGTTGCAGTACACTACAAACTTGCCCTCATCCGAAGGAAGACTCAGCACCGGAGCAGTAATCAATCGTCGCTTCAACTCCTGGAAACTACCCACACATTTTTCTGACCATGTGAACTTCAGATTCTTCTATGTCAACTCAGTCAACGGTGTGGCGATCTTTGAAAACCCTTCCACAAACCGTCTGTAATATCCCGCTAGTCCAAGGAAGCTCCTAACCTCCAAGGTGTTCCTTGGCCTTGGCCAATCTCTAACTGCCTTTACCTTGGTCGGATCCACCTTAATCCCGTCTCCACTGACAATATGTCCAAGGAATGTCACTTTCGACAGCCAGAACTCAAACTTCTTAAATTTAGCATATAACTTATGCTCCCTCAACCTCTGCAATACCAGTCAGAAATGTTGTTCATGCTCTGCCTCTCAACGAGAGTAAACCAAGATGTTGTCGATGAAGACAATCACAAACTGATCTAAGAAATCCTTGAACGCCCTGTTCATCAGATCCATAAACCCTGCTGGGGCATTGGTCAATCCAAGCAACATGACCAAAAACTCGTAGTGCCCGTACCTCGTGGGGAAGGCCGTCTTCGGAATATCCTCGTCCTTGAACCTCAGCTGGTGATAACCAAATCGAAGATCGATCTTCGAGAATACCATCTTACCTTGCAGCTGATTAAACAGATCATCTATCCTCGGTAGGAGTACTTGTTCTTAATAGTCAACTTGTTCAACTCCTTGTAGTCTATACACATTCTCAGCATCCCATCATTCTTCTTCACACACAAAAAATGGAGCACCCCATGGCGAGAAGCTAGGACTAATAAACCCCAAATCTAGTAGATCCTGCAACTGTATCTTCAATTCCTTTAGCTATGTCGGAGCAATCCTATATGGTGCCCTTGACACTGGCTCTGTACCCGATGCTAACTCAATGACAAACTGAATTTCCCTGTGCGGCGGTAGTCCTGGTAAATCCTCTAGAAACACATCAAAAACTCGCATACCAACTTAGTCTTTCCTGGCCCCCACCACACTGGCTAGAAAACCTCTACAACCTCCTTGTAATAAATCCCTAGCCCTTAACACCGATATCAAAGGAATGCAGGGTCCATGCATAGTACCCACAAAAACAAAGGGGTCCTCACCCTCTAGCTCAAAAGTTACCATCTTCTTCTTATAGTCTATAGTGGCTCGTATCTGACTAGCCTGTCTATCCCCAAAATCATATCAAAATTATCCATACCCAACTCCATCAAATCTACTAATAACTCCCTATTGTCCACCATCACTGACAGTGCTCTAATCCATCTCCTAGAAACTACCAATTCCTCTATAGGCAGTATAGTCTCAAACCCCGCAGTATAATACTCACTAGGCCTACACAATATATCAATCACTTTGCTAGAAACAAATGAATATGTAGCACCAGAGTCAATCAATACAGTGTATGAATAACCAGCGCTAGAAAGCTGACCTGTCACTACCGAGGGACTAGCATCAGCCTCTCCTGTGTCAAGGCGAACACTTGAGCTGGAGTCAAGTTGTCCGTCTTCCCTAGTTATTATTTCTTCAACGTCAGGAAATCTTTCTTGAGGTGTCCAACCACCCCACACAAGTAACAGGCCTTTTCCCAACATTCGCCCAGATGGCACTTCTTACATCTAACACACTCCGGGTAGCTCCTCCATGTCTCACCTGTTAGGAACTAGTTTCCTAATACGCAGTAGAATAGTGATGGGTGGCTCAGTGTACAACAAAATTTTTGTAATATATTTAAACTACCTTTAAATATGTGGATCTATTGATATACATACATTAATCATAAACAAGAAAAGAATAAAGAATATATCTCTTGATGCCTATTAAGTGTCATTGCTATCTTTTCGTAAAATAAACGATCTTCCTATACACGCTGCTCCCAGGTACTCACACCAAGATCTTCCACAACGTTCTCTAGACCTCAAGAAGTGTGTGGGCACTTAGAGAATAAATGATGGAATATTTCGGATTCAACTTGATGTACTCAACATATGAGATCAAGAGAATAGGCCTGAGAATGGCTCTGTATCTTTTTCAGAGAGAGATAGAAAAGTATCGTTCTTTTTTTAGAGCGAATAAATTCAGTATCTCTTATATTCTGATAAGACTAACTTAAATAGAAAATATTTAAATTTAAAAAATAAATATGTAACCAATTTACAATTTATCTTTTAATTAATTAATTATCTTATTAATGAAAATATCAAAAACTAACTTTTGAATTTTTCATTAATTAATTAATTAATTAAATAAAAGTGAAAAATCTATCCCTGATTTTTTATGTAGCTCACTCCACACACAGTCCAGGGATTGTGTGTGTCGTGTAGCTCCCTATAAATTAGGAATATGAGATTTTTCCACAATTATTTAATTATTTATTCAAACTACCTTATCAGATAAAATCCAACAACCTGATAATTAATTCAAATTTGAATCTATTATGTTTTAACTAATTATCACATATAATTAATTATTTGAATAAATATCAATCTTTTATATTCAAATCCAATTTGAACTTATCAGATTATTATCTCCCACTCAAATAAAGATATTTAATTAATTCTATCAATTAATTAAATACTAATTTCGAAAATTAAATATTTATCTTATTATAATTTCAAAAATTATAATAAATTAATTGTTTATATAATTTAAAAAATTATATAATAATTAATTATTAATTAACATTGATAATTACAACAAATTTGTAATTAATTAATTAATCACTATTATCACATAATTGCATATTTGGCCCGAAGAACAAATTTCTTCTCAAATATGTTTTTTTTTTACCATTTTACTCTTTATATCAACTCTTGCCTTGAATAGTGTTGATAGAGCCGCTATGGGGACTTATGGACCTATAATTCCAAGCTCCAATAAATATGAGATTATTAATTAAACTCTTTAATTAAATAATCTTAATTTATTAATCTCATGATTACTCTACTATAAATATGGGATTGCACTCTTGTAATTATTGATATTTCATTTATTGAGTACTTTATAGCAATAAAACGTCAATTGATATAATCATTACATACAAATTAACCCTCTAATAATGGTTCATAATTAACCGGGAATAAAATTACCATTTTACCATTTTAATTATATCTTGTTTCCTTAAGTACCATTGACTTTACTAGTGAAGGTTAATTCATAACTAAATTATGAATTTGAGCTCAATAACCTTTCAATCCCAAAGTCAACCCTTAAGAGAACCATTATTCAATCTATTACGAGAATGCATAGATTCCATATCTATATACTATGTCCCCAGCCATTTACATTAATAAGTTCCCAAAACAAAAGTTTCTAGCTTGATCATTCTGATAGACCCTAACAAGTGAATCAAAGAACTCATATAACATAAACAGGAGTTCATAATAACAGGATTAAGCTCTATTTGTATATGATCATCGATTGATATATTTAATTAATACTTTGAAACGATATTTAACTAAGTATTAATAAACATATCTGGTCCAGTTCTATATATTATCTAATATATAAAGTACCTCCACTAAAGTGTCCTACTACACTAGTAATCCGCATCTAGATCACATGTATTCATAATACTACTGAACCGTACTTGCAGTAATTAATCTAAAGATTCCATAACTTTATTTTACTGTGAACTATTCAAGTTCATTTATCTCAAACACAATTCTTCTGTACCAATACGTGGTTGAGATCACATATATGAACTTAGGAACTTTTCTGATATTTACTTAATATTATCACAGAATAATATAGTCCATAAAATATATACATAACAAATTCAATTTATTTATTTATTTCTTAAAACAATGTCTACTACATATGCTTTCAAGGCACAATTCCCAACATCAACACCTCCCTGGCGGCTACCTTGGGCACCCCGACCCCTCCTATCAGGACAAGCAGTGGTCGAGGTGTCAAGGGTCTTCATCTTCTGATAACTGGGGCCTTCGCCCCTACCAGACCCTGTAAATGGAGGCACTGCCCTACGAACATCCCGTCTTGCAGCGTTCTCCCTCCAATTATTGTTCTTTGCCTCCTCAACAGTGAAAGCCTTCTCAACCGCTTGGGAATAAGTTGTCTCCCCGTGTATTGATGTGATCCTCACATCTCAGGCTATCATAGCATTAAGCCCTCGAACAAACTTTTCTTTTCTAGCTGCATTTTAGGCACTAGATTTGGTGCAAACTTTGCTAGCCTGTCAAATTTCAAGGCATACTCAGTAACTGTCATGCTACCCTGTACCAACCCAGTGAACTCATTGACCTATGCTGCCCTGACGGCAATGTTGTTATATTTCTGGTTGAACAAATCTCTGAACTCATTTCAACTCATGGTAGAGACATATCGAGTTTGTGATGCTACCTCACACCAAATGCGGGCATCATCACGAAGCATATAGGTGGCACATGCCACCCTGTCATTACCTTCCACCCTCATAAAATCCAGGATGGAGCTGATCATACTCATCCACTGTTCAGCCTTAAGTGGATCTGGTCCTCCCTCTAAGATTGGAGGATGTTGTCTCCTAAATCTTTCATAAAGTGGCACCCACCTATTCCCAGTATCAGACGGCTGTACAACTGGTGCAATAACAGGTGGCAAGTTAGGTGCAGCACTCCCTGGTGGAGCCTGTTGCCTCAGAAGGTGAATCTCTTCTTCCTGACTCTAAAGTCTAGCTTGCATATCAGCAAGCAACTGCTGTAAGTGCTTAGGAACTGGCAGAGGATTCTAGCCTTGTTCATCATCTCTAGCCTCAACCCCAATGTCGGCTAGTCAAATCGATCGCCTTGGAGGCATAACTCTAAGTTTATATGCAACCAACGACTCAGCTGGTCAGGCAATGATAACAGGTTTATAATCGTCCCACAGTCTACACTGAAACTCAACCAGCATCACACAGTCATAATACAAACAAGCATTTAAACAATTATTCACATACAGTAGCAATGCTAATAATCACACCTTATCATACTCACATAGCAGTCAAGGGCCAAGCCCTATCAGTATATCTCATACTCCATATTAATCGTGCAAATAAAACATTTATATTTCATTTAAACTGTAATGCCCTGGGTAGCAAGACCGTTACACTGTGTATTTATAAAGGTGCGGGACTTGCTAATCAAGGCATTTAGTTAAAAAAATGTGTCACTGACATCACTAATGAACTAGGGTTAAAAGGGTTTTCGTCATAAAATATACCTTTCATATAATCAAACGTTTTGTACAAGGGATCCCAAAAGAAACAGTGTTTGAAAGTCAGTTTACAAAATTTCCAGAGTACAAACAACCACTAGCCACTCTAAGGGCAAAACAGACATTTATGGTCCTCATGTTCCTGTCTCATCCTCAACCGTGGCGGTCGAGCAGTTGATCATGTACATTCTTCCTTCAGAGCTCTCTGATTCAGGGTTGATCAAGCTTACCCTTGCCTTTACCTGTGCCATGTAGCACCCGTGAGCCAAGGCCCAGCAAGAAAATATAACGTTGTAGCATAAACAATGATAACAATTGAATAACCCTTAAATCATGTTCATACACTTAGCATACCACATTAATCACATAGTACATAGACAGAACCAGAGAATCAACAAACCAACACTCAGCTATTCAGCATGAAAAATGCATCAACCAATAATAATAATCAAATCACATGATAATCAGGGTCGACGCCCTTAGGTCGCACCCTTTGTTTACCCCCACTGACTCCGGTCCGCTTAAACCAAGCTCAGTGAATAATAAGTTGTCTCAGCTACCAGTGGCTGAGCCGCGCCCTGTGCACCAATATAAACTCTGACACTCTTAGGCTGTTTTCTTGTTATTCACATGGCATAATATCATCCTTCATAAAGCATACAAAATAGGGAACCCTTAGTCCCATTATAAATTCACAACTGGGTGCAGTTTTCTTACCTTTAATTTCCAAGTGTACTGATTACAAGAGATGCCTCTTGAGCACGATCCGTTTCCCGAGCCCTAGTTTATACCTAGTCACAACCAAGATAAGGGATACCATTAATAATTGTAAAAAGGTTTCCAGATAAGGTTCTAGCCTCCGGGACATCGAATTCCACCAAACATCCCGAGCACCCTAGATTATGTTCCTGCGCTTAAAAACTCCAAAAGGCCACAAATGTCCTTAAGGGGTGTGGCCCAATCTCCCTATGCCGTGGCATGGCCCCAACTAGAGGCTCAACCTCGCCCAAAAACAAACATGGGCTGCGGCCCTACATACCCTATGCCGCGGCCCGACCCCTTCGAACTCATAAAAACCACCATTTTTAACACTCAAACCTTACTCAAAACCACCCATAACCATCCTAATAATATACTTCAATTATCACAAACATTCTAGCATGATTTCAGTAACATAAGCCAGTAGAAACCTAATCTAGAAACTCATCAAAACACCATTTTAATTTATGAAAACCACACACTCAAGAACACCAAAACCATAGAGAAACCCAGAATTCAAACACTATATCATAAATTGGAGCTTACCTTCATTGAAGACTCTATCCTCCAAGCAATTACTGAGCTAACTCCCAAGTCTTTAGCTTCAATTCAACTTTAAATTCAAACCCAAGAACTCTTAAAATCCAGCCCCAAAGCTTCATAACCAAATGATCAAAAGTATAATTCAATGCGTACCTCAGTTCCTGGTTAGATCCCTTAGCTCCTACTGAATTAATCTTCCAAATCCTCTGCTCAATTCACTTAGTTCCAGCCTAGTTCCCTTAGTTTTTCTGTAATTTTCCTTGAGAGAGAAAAAGAGGAAGAGAGAAGGGTTGGTTCTTGGTGTTTCTACCACTTTCTAAGTTTTACTTAGTCTATCCTTAAACAATTAAGTCAATCCCGAGGCTCGGGGTACCGGAAACGTCACCGAGGGAAAAATGGTAAAATTCCCCAGTATTCCCACCTAAGCTTCATAACCTCAAATATATCTCCAATTATTTATTTCCATAACCCGATAACCCAAATAACCATCTAATACCCGAAATACCCCTTGACTTGCCCCAAGTCAAGTATTAGGTCCCGTTGTGACTTTCCCACTAACTAGCTCCCTAGGATCACCTCAAGTTGCATGCTGCAGATTTACCCGCATAATAATGTGGTCGTCACAATTATAACATATAATCACATTTACGCCTTCAACGAGCTAAAATTACAAATATACCCCTTTAAGCTAAACAGGGCCTACATGCATACTAATACTCGTAGACATGCATTTCACATATACATTCATATAACCATACAAGCATGCTTATGACAGAATCATGCATTAAACTACTTAATTCACACATAAACCAATCGTGCCCTCCTGGCACACTAATCAAGGCCCTTAAGCCTTATTAGTGATTTTGGGTCATTACATAAACACTCAAACACATAATCACATATATGGTTACCAAACCCTAAGTCGAGTTTTCCTTTAGCGACGAGTGTACATGCCCAGCTGATCTTCAGGAACCCTTAAACCTAGATGGCTCTAATACGAAGTTGTAACGCCCTGGGTAACCAAGACCATTACACATGTGTGTTTAAAATAGTGTAAGACTTGCTAATCAAGTCATTTGAACATAAATGTGTTTCTAAAGTCAACTAACAGGTTAGGGTTAAAATATTTTGATCGTAAAATGGTTGACTTTCATTCAAACAAGAGTTTGATATATGGGATCCCAAAAATAGTGTTTACATGGCAGATATAGCCCTCAAAAGTTAATACAACAGTGGCCAGTCTAAATGACAAAATACAAGTTTTAGCTCTAATCCCTGTGATTTCCTCGACTGTGGCGGTCGAGCAGCTGTCGGTGTACACTTCTCCCCAAAGCTCTCAAACTCATGGCTAGTCCAGCCTTCCTTTACCTTTACCTGCACCATGTAGCACCCGTGAGCCAAGGCTCAGCAAGAAAACCAAATTCAACAAGCATAGATAATAACATAATGCACATAGTAAACTATAGATCAATCAGTTCAATTAACAGCAGGATACAAGTGCTAAACTAAGCAACGATAATAGTTCAATCCAAACATATAAATCAACCTTAATACAGTTAAATAGGGTTTGGCGCCTTTAGGCCGAGCCCTTTGGTTATTTAGCTGATTCCGGCTCACTTAGGCCAAGCTGCGTTCAGTACGCTCAACGTCAGCGTCGGCTTCCTTAGGTCGTATTTTCACATCACACATAACAGATATACAGGTTACAGAACACATATGTTCATTTATAGGGAATCTCAGTTCCATTCACAACTTGGGTTCAATTTTCTTACCTCGAGTCCCGAGCGAAGGATGCAGAGCGGTCCCGAGCACGAACCTCAGTCCTGAGCCTTAACGTTAACCCTAGTCACAAGCAACAATTGATAACTATCAAAAATATAATTCAATTGAATGCTTTGGAATCAAATACTAACCTCCGGGACCTTGAATTATATTAAACTAGGTAGTAGAATTCATCCCGAGCGCTTAGGTTTAAGTCCCTGAACCTAAAAACCAACCTTGGCTATGACTGCCTAGGTGGGCCGCGACTTGGCCCTAAAGGTCGCGGCGCGCCCCAAGTTAGAGGTGCCAGCCTCTTGTCCTAGGGGGAGGCGAGCCGCAACTTGCCCCCCTAGGGCCGCGGTGCGCTCTCAAGTCAGCAAGCCCCCGCAGGGCCTTTTGGGTCACGCGGGCCGCGACGCCCATGAACTGGGTCACAATGCGCCCCCATGAACCCAGAAATCCTTGGGTTTCTCTACGTTTTTCCCTAACTCACAACCCTAGAATTCGACCCCAAATATGTACCCAAGCCAAAACTAGGTCCAGAACTCTCAATATTACCTCATAAACAACACACAAATATCCTATAGCACTAGTTCAATCCTCCCTAAATGCCAAATTCAGAACCATCCCTCAAGTAACCCTCAACATGATCAAAACGAACTAGAAATTCAACAGCCTAGAACCTGAAATCTTACCTCAGTTAGAATCTTTAATCCTCAACAACTGCTTGGTTGTTCCTAGCTTAATTTCCCCAGATTTTCTAGCTTAAAACCAAGCTTTTCCCTTGAAAATTCCTTCAGCTTCAAGCATAAGAGAGGGAGAGAGAGTGAACGTGCAAGAGAGAGAAAGTTGGGGAGTGTTCTGATATGTTCTAGCCTAAGTCTGATACTTTCTAACTATATCTCTTAATTAAAGTGACCAAAATTCCCCTTATACTAACCTAACCTCCTAATTGCCCTTAAGGGTAAAGCAGCCATTAACCCCAATTCCCGCTAATTCCTTGAGTCATCCTACAAATTCCCAATTAATCTTGTCATGCCCAACTAACTACCAAATACTTACCCATTACTCGATAAATCTCAAATATACATTAAACTTCCCAAAATACTTGTAAGTTAACCCTGAGCTGGGTATTAAACCCCGTTGTGACTATTCCGCTAATCCGCTCACTAGGATCACCTCGAGCCGTATACTGCGAATATATCCACATATTAATGTGGTCTCAATCATTTAACGCATATAATCACATTTATGCCCTTAATGGACCAAAATTACTGATATGCCCTTATAAACAAGAACTCATAACCATGCATTTAAATATATCCATATCATCAAATAAATCATGCATGCCACATAGTCACACATTTAATCAATTAATCACACAGATATCCAACTATGCCCCCCAAGCACGCTAATCAAGGTTCTAAACCTTATTAACCTTTTTGGGATGTTACAGGGCCCAGTTTGACTTATTAGTCAGTTAATTAGGGCATCTGGCACCGACATGACGTTGTAGTCATTTATATGAATATGATGCATGCATGAGTAGGGTTATTACTGCTAGGCATACTTATTATGATTCGATAATATGTTATTAACTACCTATGAGTATGTTTAAGTTTTCTTGTTGAGCCTTGGCTCACGGGTGCTATGTGGTGTAGATAAGGGGAAAAGGAAGTTGGACCAGCCATGAGTTGGAGAGCTTCAGTGGGGACGTGCACATATGCGGCTGCTCGACCACCACGGCCGAGGTAACTCAGAGGAGCTAGGGTCAAACCCTATTTTGCCGCTTAGGTCTACTGTTTGTAACTTTTGAATTGTAATTACCCTTTTGGAACTGTAAACGACTTTGTAAATGTTTGTTTTGGGATCCCATGTACGAACTTAACATTTTAATAAAATGATTGTTCCTTTCGTCCAAAAATTTTAACCCTAAGTCGTTAATAACGTGTAGTTACACATTTATGGCCAAATGATTTGTTTAGCGAGTCTAGCACTATTTAAATACACAGTGATCACACCAAGGTCGTTCACCCTTTCGATTAGGTCGAGAGTCGGGAGTGGATCTACCAAATTGGGGGGGGCAGACTTTGAGACTAGTGTTGAGCTCTCGATGGGCGGTTGTTCTGGAGTGGAAAGCATGACGTGACGACGTGCTTCTTCACGTCAGACCTTAGAGAAAGCTTCTTCAGTGTAAGGAAACGAAGAACGACTAACCAAACGACCTCGAACTTCATCAAGATTGCTGTTCAACCCAGTACGAAACTCAAATACCCGCTCTTTTTCTAATTGTTGGCGTTGGAGTGTGGTGCAGTTAGCACACAAAGGTGTGATATCCAGGTACAAATCGAGTTCCTGCCACAGGTCTTGTAAGTCTGAAAAATATTGGGTAACAATGTGATTACCTTGCTGAATTTCTTTGAGTTTGGTACGAATTTCAAAAATCTAAGATGCATTCCCAAGGTCAGAGTACATCTTTCTTGCTGCATCCCATACTTCCTTAGTAGTTTTAAAAAATAAATACCTTTGACTAATTTTAGGATCCATTGAATTAATAAGCCATGCAAGGACAATAGAATTCTTAGCCTGCCATACCTTGCATGTTGTGTTCGTCAAAGGAGGGGCAAGAAGGTCATCGGTGAGGTACCCAAGTTTGCCACGCCCACAAATAACCAATTTTACTAACTATGCTCATTGTAGATAATTCCTACCATCAAGGTTGCAAGATGTTATGTGCAGAGAGTTGCTGTCATGATTGTAAATCTGGCCCATGGAGCTCGAGGACGAACTGTGGGCCTGAGTTTTGGTTGTAAGTTGAGTGGGCCCACTAGTTTGGGATGAAACCTCTTCATTGATTGACATTATTGGAGACAATGGGCTGAACAATATCTAAAAAAAACAACTTGGACCTGGAACAGTTGAAAAACTTGGGTGTGGAATAGTAGGTTGGGCCTGGAACAACAGCTGGGAAAATAATGACAGGTCCGAGGGCTGGGTGGGAAAAGAAGGACAGATCGAACAAAAGTCAAACGAAAGCGCCTGGGTGGGAGGCCAAACTTAATGCGGACAAGGACAGGTCCAAGGGCTTGGGACTTCGCTGGAGAAGATAAGATGTCTCTGGACTAAGAGGAAAAGCTTTAGAGTGATGAACAGAGGGCCGGAGAGCTACACTTGCGCCTGAGAGTGATGTCGGTCTGAACGAGGACGACGAACGGAGCTACACCGGACTAGAGTTGCAGATGTCGCCTGAAGCCGGAGAGGTCGCTGGAACCCTAACGGAATGGTCGAACTGGACATGGGTGATGGACCTGATCGAAAAAAAAAAAATAAGTAAGAGCCTTACAGCTCTGATACCATGTGAAAATCTGTAAGAGAAATTTGTTTTTCTTATTTCTGTGTATTCCATCAGTAAAATACAATCCTATTTATAGGGTTTATACACCTAATCTTCTTAATTACAAAACAAACTACAAATCACAAAGACAATTACAAATCTTCTAAATAAGGAAAACTACTAATTTACAACTACAATCAAATCATAGGATTTGATTTTCTCTTATCCATCAACATCATATATATTATAGTTATTTAGAGCATCCTACAAATTTTTGAGAAATTCAAAATATTTTACAGTGTAGAAAACAAAGTTCAAATAGTTTGTTGCACGCGTGACTTTTTTTTTATCCGCGTGGAAGGTAACTTGTTTAAACCTTATTTTCGACACTGTAAATTATTTAGAATTTTTTGAAAATTTGTAGGAAGTTCTAAATAACTACAATGTACATATTCATAAAAAAAACACCAAGGGAGTGCATTGGTGTACCCCTTTTTGGGGCTGCACTGAAGAATCTTCCTAAAATTATACTCAACCAATAGTATTTCCAAAGCACTACAAAAAGAAATGTATGCATGGACCTTTCAAGTATTTTTTTAAAAAATAAATATTAAATTTATATAATTAAGTAAAAGTTAAAAAAACAAAGGCAACAAAAAAAAATCAACAAATTCGATTACTTGGAGAACAAACTTATTATATATAATAAAAAAGTAATCTTATTGTAATACAAAAAGTAATGGAAGTAATGTTATTGTAATACAAAAAGTAATGGTTTACAAGCCCAAAAACAAATAAATGAAATACAAATTGGTATTTTATTTAAACAAACTCCTCCAAAATATATATATATATATTTATATATAACTGCTAAAAATATCAGGATTCTAGAATAGCCAAAAAGGTTGCGTTGCCATGTGAAGTGGATAACTGGATGTCACTTCTTTATTTTGTCACCTAGCTTTCTTAACTTGTATTGACAATGAGAAATTATATTTATATGCACATATATATATATATTATTATATTTAGGGTATCACTCTTACTAGGGATTATTTTTAATCATTACCTATTATTATTTTTAATATTTTTGGTAAATAAATAAATTGCAAATTTTTTTTTTTTACATGACGATGTATAATGCAGTTATAGGAAACCTCTTACAAATTTTTAGAAAAATTCAAATAATTTAGGATGTCGAAATCAAGATTCAAACACCTTGTTGCACACGTGCTTGTTTCAATTATTATGCACATGTACAATATGCTATTTAAATAATAATTTCTGCATCTTAAATTATCAAAATTTCTTAAAAATTTGTGAGCACTCTTCTCTCATTACATTATATACCGTCATATAAAAAAAATAAAGTTATAACTTATCCCTATACCAAAAAATACTAAAAATATCTATCATTAGTGATTAAAAACAATCCATAAACAAAATATTTCCTTATATTTATAGGCATATATATTATGTGATATATAATCTTGATGTACACACAAAGCAAAACCATAAATATATAGTAGAGATATATGGATTAGTGAAATAGAAAAGGAAAAAAAATAACAATGGAGGGAACACGATAAAAAAATGGCAATGTGAAATTGGTTTATTCTAATAGGACCATATATATATACATACAAAAGAAGAAAAAAACACGAGACATACGTGGTAGTGTCGACGTCAAACACTAGGTTTGGTAGTGGTGGCTCTATGGCTGCACTGGTGAGGAAGGTGTAGACTGAGATAAACAACACAACCAGGGTAATATATATAAACATATTCTTAACGCAATTTGAAAAAAAAAAATACATTCATAGGGACATATACCTGGCGACACCGGTAGTGATGAAGGAAGTCGACAGCGATGTAGAACTTTGGCTGGTACTGGTGGAGGTGTAGACTGAGATAAACAACACAATCAAAGTGATATACATATACAAATATATATAATATATAAACATATTTTTAACAAAACTGAAAAAACAAAAAAACAAAAACTAACTTAACTAACCTAGTAGTAAACAACTGACATTGCAGGGCACCAAGAGAGATGAGTGAGACCGCGAGAGGGGGTGAGATTTCATTTAACATTAAAATGGAAGGTTAATTAGTCGACGTTTAAGTTTCCTGAAACAAACGGTTCACATATTAAATATTGTATTATTTCGATGTATTTATACATATATAATTTTTTTAAAGAAAAAGGTATGTATACGGCTGATCCGGATTGGACCATTAGAATAGGAACAAGACTATGAATGACTAGACCACAATCACATAAATGGTTTGGTCTAGATTGGTTGGGGTTCGAGACCTCTTGTTACATAGTTTATGAACAGTCCTAACTGGGCGATACTTAGACGAGCACAAACCAGTATCTGGATATGCTTTCTTGCTTAGTGATGGTGTTATATCATGGAGTACCAAGGAACAATCTTGTATAACATTATCCACTATGGAGTCGAAGTACATTGCTTGGTCAGCCACAGTTCAAGAAGGAGGTTCCTAAAAGAGCTTTGTGTTGGCGCATATGTTTCAGATCCTATCACTGTATATTGTGACAGTATGGCTGCTCTTGCTTATGCAATGGACCTCAAGTATCATGGAAAAATCAAAACATTGATATACAGTACAATATTATTTGGGATATGGTTGCACAAAAGGAAGTAGTCTTGAAACACATGTCAAATAGTCGCATGGCTGCAGATCCTTTGACCTAACTGATTGCTTGAGAGGCATATCAGTCTCACGCTAGGAGTCTAGCACTACGCACAATGTGATATTTTACTGATGTGCTCTCGTTGACTACTTTATCAGATATTTGTGTTTAAAATATTATGTATTGGAAATAAGTTTTTTCATTCTCAATGCGTATGATTACATGTTTATTTTTAGCACAGGCACATGTAAAGTCATGATGAGATATTCATGGTTGATGAGTATACAAACAAGTAATGATTGTCTCCCTCTTACACAAGAAATCGCCTTTCGCGCTTGCAGAGTGAGCAAAGATGAGATATTGAGATTTTGGCGCTATGAAAGTGAGCTTGGACTGAGCCAAAGATCAAATCTTTCAAGAGCACCCATGGGTAAATAATGAGATCCAACTACACATATGTAACTTGTTAGTTAGCCAAATGCGAATCTTAACATGACGCTAAGACGAGCGAGCATATAGAGAGTACGGGCTAAGCGCTTAAAAGCAACATAACTTAGATTTTATACGGTGTTTTGTATATAGGAGAAGCATACACTCTCAATTTTGGATGAGTACTCCACCATAGCATGTGTATCGTACCACATGTGCTTGGCAACCAATATAAGGAAAGTGGAAGAATGAATCTATGCTTCTCCACTATGTGAGACCTTATAGATCATTATTTTATTATTTGATCCTACACTTTTATTATATGCCTTATGTGACTTTTGACTTTTCACGACCCGAATCGTAAGCCGTGACAGATTTGTAATAATCATAACTTAGGTAGTAATATATCAAACTTTGACCATTATTGAAAAATAATCTTTATAAATAATCATTTAATTTATATTAAAAAGTACTATAATTATAATTATAAGTTAAAATAATGGAATAACTCCTATAATTATATATAAAAAATATTAGTGATAAAAGCATGATCATTTATCATTATACATAGAACAATAATATTCCCACAGTTGTGTAATCACCAAACAGTTAAATGTAATAAGTCATAAACACCCAAAATAATACTTAGCATCCACCATTTCTCATCCTTAACTATTTCATAGCTCATTCAGATATATCGATCATTAGATTCGAAGTCGAATACATATATAATGTTCAAAAGATAAGACAATGACACTAAATAGAAATAGGTTAAACACATTGGCTTCATCGATAATTCATCTTTTCCACATTTGCGTCACTAGGCTCCTGGAATGGGAGAGATAGGGGGTGAGCTTATAAAGCCCAGTAGGAAAACAACTAATAACATAGGACCCAAAAGTTTAATACAACCCCTGCATGGTTAGTTTTGAAAACAAAACATACATCATCATGTATAAACCAAAATAGAGAAACCACAAATATAAGAGCATAGCTACAAGTGCACATCACACCGTCCACTAGATCCCTAGTTCCCGTTACCCACCATAGAAAAATTGACATCCTAAACCGAGTAGCCGGACCTGATAACCACTCCAAGGGGGAGGCTCAGAACACTTCTTGTATACAGATGCTAGGTCTTTACACCTACAGGTGAGTGGACACCTGGTCTACCTATGATGACACAGAGACTAGGTCGTGGAACAACAACATGCACAAATCATGATCACTATGGCGCTCATCGGTATAACCAAATGCAGGTAAACATGAAAGGAAAGAAGCATATTCCCTTTATATTTTAGAAAATTAGGCAGCATAACAGCTGCATTTGAATAAAACCCAAAAATCATAACCTGCATAAATAAGTGAACAAAAATATATTTGGCACTCAGTGCCCTCAGAACAGATTAGAAAACATGCCAATTAAGTTTTCAATTTTTCAAACATTTTATAAATATCAAAATTGAAATATGTTTAATGCAATTCAATATGAGTAAAAATAAGTCCAATAGTCAATTTGAGTCCCTACCTCCTTAGAATTTTCAATCCGAGCCCAAAGCGACGCTCCTAAACTTAACGATGATCCTAGAGTGATTTAGTCCAATTTTAATATCACGCTTTTCCTACGTGCACCAAATGAGCAAAAGATTATCATCATTGCATTCCTTATTCAAAATCGTGTCCAACGACATATAATATGACCATATTTAAAATTTCAAGTTCCGGAACCTCACCCAAGCAGTGCACAATAGCAGTTGGTGGCGACAGTGAGCGGTGTACCAGAAACGTCAATGAATATATGCATGTCATATATCAAAACGTTCCCCCTCGATGAGTACATCGTGGAAGTACATCTCATTTGCCCAAATGACATCCGATGTCGCTGGAAAATGCTTCCAAAGGGGCGGACATACCCAAAATCTCGCTGGAGAAAAATGGCGAGTTAACTGGAATGACTTAGTGGGTGACACTCCTCTCGTGACGCTGATTCCAACGGTGCCACCCACTCGCCGAACGGTGGTCGGAGTTCGCTAGAAAGTCACCTCAAAGTTTCGACGACAAAACTTTGGAGTGGTCGTACAGGCGCATCGTTGCTCCGATGGTCACCAAACTTTGGGATTGCTGTCATCACCGGTCGGGGAAGCTGCAGCACCGACGCGTGTCGAAAATGGTGGCCGGTGTTGGTTGGGTCTGGTGCCCTTGCCGTGGCTTGCCGAGAGAAAATCAAGGAAAGAAAAGAAGAAGAAGAATCGGGGAGGGAGAAGAAAAAGGGGGGAAAAATCTTAATATATAATTTTTTTCCTTCTCTTTTTGACTTTTTTCAACCTAAAAAGTCTTAGGTTTTACATTCCTCCCCCTTAAAGAAATTTCATCCCTAAATTTTCAAAGTACAACCCCAAGCTGAAATTAAACAAATGAGGATACTTCTCATACATCTCGGACTCTAACTCCCAAGTAGCCTCGTCTTCTCTATGGTTTTGCCATAAGACCTTGACTACGGGTGTAACGCCCTGGATAGCTAGGACCGCTACACCGTGTAGTTATAAAGTGCAAGACTTGCTAATCAAGTCATCAATTTGAAAATGTGTCATTAGTTTAAGTGTTCTAGGGTTAAAAGACATTTTGGTCTCAAAGGATACGTTTTATAAGTTATAAACAGTTTACAGTAGGGATCCCCAAAGTATCAGTGTTCAAAAGCTGGTTACAAAATGCTACAGTTAAAAGTAAATATTAGCCATACTAAGGCAAAATGCAAGGTTCTGGTACTCTTGTCCCTGTAATCTCCTCAAACGTGGCGGCTAAGCGGCCTGTCATGTACATTCACCCTGCAGAGCTCTCCAATCAAGGCTGATCGATCTTGCCTTTGCCTTTGCATTTGCCTTTGCCTTTGCCTTTACCTGCACCACGCAGCACCCGTGAGCCAAGGCCCAGCAAGAAAACAACATACACAACATATATAGCAATCTCAAACAAATATTCTAGTAAGCATGTTCGGTTATCAAATCCATAGCATATAAGCATATTTCAAGGTACAAGCAACTTCAACCACACTTAGATTATTCAACAACCTCATCTATAGCCAAATACAGTATTCGATTAACACAATTGCTAGGGCCGACACCTTAGGCCGCACCCTCTGTTTAACCCACTGACTCCGGCCCGCTTAAACCGAGCTCAATGCATAATAAGCTATCCTCGGATACTAGTGTCCGAGCTGTGCCAATTGCACAAGTTAACCGTGGCTCGCTTAGGCCGTTGGTTACAATTTACATGGCATAATACCATTCTTTCAATCATTTATATTAGGGAGCCCTTAGTCCTGTTCAAATATTCAACCGGGTGTAGTTTTCTTACCTTTAGTCTGTACGGTTATTGAATTACGAGCAACGCCCCTCAAGCACAATCCGTTCCCGATCCTAAGCCTTTATCACCTAGTCACAGCCAAAGTATAGGGTTCCATTAATACTCGAATATAGGTTTCTGGTTACAAAGCTGACTCCCGGGACTCCAAATTCCACCAAGCACGGTGGTGAAATCAATCCCGAGCATACTAGACCACTTTCCCGTGCCTAAAACCCTCAAAAGCTCATGCGTGCAACCAAGGGTTGCGGCCCTTGAAGCTTAGCCGCGGCCCTTGCCTCAAAACAGAACCAATGCTATCTTAAACAAAACACGCGTCGCGGCCCTTGCTTTGGGCGCCGCGGCGCCCTCCCATGGCCGAGCCTCCTTGGCCCTTTTTTATCCTAGGGCCACAGCACTCTAGAACAGAGCCGTGGCCCTTCCCATCGTGCCCAGAAAACCCATCAATTTAAAGCCCAAAACCTCAACCAAAACCACTCCTAAGCTTCCTACTTCAACACCCAACATATCCCCAACTCATGCTACACAATTTCAACAGAAATTCAGCTCAATAAACCATAGAAGATTCACCTCCAACCCTTGAGACTCTAAGAACACAAACACCCTGTTATAACCAGTCAAAACTCAATCTCAAATCATCAATTCATTAAACAAAGCTTACCTTCTTGATTGAACTCCTCCCTTAGCCAAAACTCAGCCGATTCCAAGGATTTCCCCTGCTCAATTCCACCCTAATCATCAATTGAGCAACACCCTCAATAATCCAGCTGAAGCTTAAGGTTGAATTTCAGAAAAACAGATGGATTAAACCCTTACCTTAGTCTTGATTCAGCCCTAGTTTAATCACTAAGCTAAGCCTCAAGATTTACTCTTGAATCTCACTAAACTTACAGCAATTCTTCAGCTCCAATCCCCAATTCCCTTGAGTGCTTCTAATTTAGTTCCCTTTGTTTTTTTCTTGAGAGTGTAAGTGAGAGTAACCAGCTGAGTAAGAATTTTAGGTCGGTTTATTTTTCCCTAAAGGCTTCCTAACTCTTGTCTTACTTGTTAAGCTAATCCCAAGGCTCGGGGTGCCGAAACTGTCCCCGAGGCCAAAACGGTAAAATCCCCCAATATTCCCGCCTAGACATCCTAACCTCAAATATATCTCCATATATTTATTTTCATGACCCGATAGTTCAAATCACTACCCGATACCTAAAATATCCCTGACTTGTCCAAAGTCATATCTTAAGTCCCGTTGTGACTTTCCCTGCTATCTGACCCTAGGATCGTCTCGAGTTGCGCTCTATGAACATGGCCACATAATAATGTGGTTCTCACATATATCCCATAAATATTCATATTATCACATAATATCATTAATCACATATGCACACATTAAAGTCAATAATATTCACTCTAATCCCAATTATGCCCTCCCAGCACACTAAGCAAGGCCCTTAAGCCTTATTAGCGAATTTGGGTTGTTACAACGGGAATCTCTCTATTCCTTAGCACCTTTAACTCTCTCGCCAATATTTTGATAGGTTGTTCTTCATATGTCACGTTCTCTTGAAGATGGATAACACCATACTCAATGATGTGCGATGGGTCTGGAGTATACTTCCTCAGCATCGAAACATGGAACACATTGAAAACATGCCCCAACTGCGCTGGTAAGTTCAATCGATAAGTGACCTCCCCAACCCTCTCGATAACCTCGAAAGGTTCAATATACCTCGGGGCTAGCTTACCCTTCACTCCAAATCTCGTCACACCGGGAGTAACTTTCAAGAAGACATAGTCATCAACCTTATACTCAACTTCTCATCGGTGGAGGTCGGCATAACTCTTCTGATGACTTTGAACAACCTTAAGTCTCTCTTGGATGTATTTTATCTTCTCAATGGTAGAAGCGATAATTTGAGGTCCAATTGTGATATGCTTATTTGGTTCTGCCCAACACAAAGGTTATCTGCATGGTCTCCCATATAAGGTCTCATAAGGAGCCATGTCTATACTGGTCTGGTAGCTATTATTATAAGTGAATTCTACCAATGACAAGGGTTCTCCCCAGCTACCCCCAAAATCCAAAATACAAGAACGAAGCATGTCCTCCAAAGTTTGGATAGTCCTCTCAGACTGTCCACCTGTCTGAGGGTGGTGAGCATGATCAAGTTAAGTTCAGTTCCTAAAGCTTTTTGCAATGCTCACAAAAACCTTAATGTAAATCGAGGATCTCTATCAGAAACAATGCTAGGAGGCAACCCATACAGTCGAAGTATATTACCCACATAAGGTCGAGCTAGTCTAGAAACCTTATAATCTTTCCTAATTGGAATGAAATGAACAGATTTGGTCAAATGATGGACAATCACCCGGAAAGTGCCATGCTTTAATGGTGTTAATGGTAATCCCTTCACAAATTCCATCGTGATCTTGTCCCACTTCCATTCTGGTATATGTAAAAAGATTGAAGCAACCCTGAAGGTCTCTGGTGCTCAACTTTAACCTGCTAACAAACCATACCCTTAGCTACAAAGTTTGCCACATCTCTCTTCATACCTTCCCACCAGAATTGTCTTTTCAAGTCTTGGTACATCTTTGTGCTTCCAGGATGTACAACAAATTTAGACCTATGAGCCTCGATCATAACAGACTCTCTAAGATCAAGGATATTTGCAACGACCAATCTTCCCTTATGGTACAAGAGTCCTTTGGCATTTCTATCCATCCATCTAACTGATCACCGTTTCGGATTCGATTCAAGATAAGTCTCAATTTCTCATATTGCCACTGACATTGCCTAACTTGCTGAAGTAGCACCAGTGTAACCACTACGTTTGAAACACAAACAATCTTTTTTCCTTCATAGTACTCTAATTCATAATCACCCACTGTGATCGTTCTTTTCCAATCCTCAAGAGCCAAACAAGCCAAAGTGCCATGAGGTTTTCTACTTAATGCATCAGCGACCACATTTTCTTTTCCATGATGATATTGCAAAGTGAAATCTTAATCTTCCATGTACTCAACCCGTCTTCTTTGCCTCAAATTCAAGTCTCTTTGAGTAAAGAGATACTTTAAACTCTTATGATCATAATATAATTCAAACTTTGCCCCATATAAGTAACATCTCCAAATTTTCAAGGCAAAAAAAATAACAGCTGCAAGTTCCAAGTCATGTGTGGGGCAGTTCTTCTCATGTGTCTTCAATTGGCATGAATCATAGGCAACAACCTTGCCATTTTACATGAGAACTCCTTCTAAACCAGTACCAGAAGCATCAGTGAATACCATATACGGCTCATCACTATTAGACACGGTGAGAACAGGCGTCGTAGTCAATCTTTGCTTAAGTTCTCTGAAAGCTTCTTCACAATTGTCATCCCACACGAACTTTAAATCCTTTCTTGTTAGCTTTGTCAAAGGCGTAGAAATTCAAGAAAAATTCTCCACAAAGCGACGATAGTAACCTACTAACCCAAGAAACTTCGAACCCCAGTAACGCTCTTTAGTCTTTCCCACTGCAAGCTAGAATCTATCTTTGCAGGATCCATATTAATGCCTTCTTGAGATATTACATGCCCTAAGAATTTGACCTTGGTCATCCAGAAATCATATTTCTCTTTCTTACCAGATAATTGGTGTTCTCTCAAAATTTATAACACAATTGTTAAATGTTCTGCATGGTCCTCAGGTGTCTTGAAATACACCAAAATGTCATCAATATAAACAACCACAAACTTATCCAAATAGGGTTTAAATATTCTATTCATAAGGTCCATAAATGTTGTAGGTGCATTCGTCAATCCAAATGGTATCAACAAAAACTCAAAGTGTCCATAACGCGTTCTGAAAGCAGTTTTAGGAATATACTCTTCCTTAATCCTCAATTGATGATAGCATGACCTTAAGTCAATCTTGGAAAATCACATTGAACCTATGAGCTTATCAAACAACTCATATATCCTTGGCAAGGGATACTTGTTCTTAATTGTCATCTGATTCAATTTCTTATAATCGACGCACAATTGTAAGGATCCATCAGCTTTCTTGGCAAACAAAACTAGAGCTCCCCATGGGGAAGTACTATTCCTGATGTACTTTTATCCATTAGCTCACCCAATTGCTTGTTCAATTCAGCCAACTCTGCAGGTGCCATGCGATAAGGTGCAATAGAAACTGGTTGAGTCCCAGGAATCAAATCAATGTAAAACTTGATCTCTCTATCAGGTAGTAGTCCTGGCAAATCCTTAGGAAACACATCTAGAAAGCCACTAACCACTGATATCCAAGGAAACTTTTCTAGAGGCCTAAACTCATCCTCAATTGCAAACAGACTACTCGTTAAGTGTTCCCATAATGTTAAAGCTCTTCTTTACCTCCCTCGACCACTTTTTAGCCACCATGGAATCTTGTCCACCTTTAGACTAAGGCATTTGAATCTGGTGGAAGATCTGGAAGGGATGGCTCAGTCGGGCAATTAGATCCATCTATTGGGCAGGAATGCCTCTTAAAGCCTCAAGAATGGCGTTCACAGGGAATGCAACTGACGGAGAGGGAACCTCAGCCTCAGGGACATCATCTGCAGGCCTTCTCCTTGTTGTCCTTCCTTTCAGAGGCATTTTCTTAGGTCAGTAAATCAATATCTAACTAGTTAATGAGGAATGGATGCTACCTATATACATACGCCTTTATAGATCAAAATACTATATTTTAAAATAAATTTAATCTATTTGGTGACACACTTCGAGGTATGTAAACCCGGTGCTCTGATTCCATTTTTCTGTCACGACCCGAGCCCTAGGCCGTGGCAGATTTGTAATATCCATAACTTAGGTGGTCAAAGGTCAAACTTTGACCATTGTTGGAAAATAATCTTTTTAAATGATCATTTAATTTATATTAAATAGTACTATAATTATAAGTTAAAGTAATGGAATAACTACTATAATTATATATAAAAATATTAGTGATAAAAGCATGATCATTTATCATTATACATAGAACAATAATATTCTCATAGTTATGTAATCACCAAACAGTTAAATTTAATAAGTCATAGACACCCAAAATAATACTTAGCATCCACCATTCCTCATCCCTAACTATTTCATAGCTCATTTAGATATACCGATCATTAGATTCGAAGTCGAATACATATATAATGTTCAAAAGACAAGACAATGACACTAAATAGAAATAGGCTAAACACATTGGCTCCATCGATAATTCATCTTTTCCACATTCGCGTCACTAGGGTCCTGGAATGGAAGAGATAGGGGGTGAGCTTATAAAGCCCAGTAGGAAAACAACTAATAAGATAGGACCCAAAGTCTAATACAACCCCTGCATGGTTAGCTTTAAAAACAAAACATACATCATCATGTATGAACCAAAATAGAGAAACCACACATAATCATAAGAGCATAGCTACAAGTGCACATGACACCGTCCACTAGATCTTTAGTTCCCATTACCCACCATAGAAAAACCAACATCCTAAACTGGGTAGCCAGACCTAATAACCACCCCAAGGGGGAGGCTTAGAACACTTCATGTATACAAATGCTAGGTCTTTACACCTACAGGTGAGTGGACACCTTATCTACCTATGATGACACAGATACTAGGTCGTGAAACAACAACATGCACAAATCATGATCACTATGGCTCTCATCGGTATAACCAAATGCAGGTAAACATGAAAGGAAAGAAACATATTTCCTTTATATTTTAGAAAATTGGGCAGCATAACAACTGCATTTGAATAAAACCCAAAAATCATAACCTGCATAAATAAGTGAACAAAAATATATTTGACATTCAGTGCCCTCAGAATAGATCAGAAAACATGTAGATTAAGTTTTCAATTTTTCAAACATTTTATAAATATCAAAATTGGAATATGTTTAATGCAATTCAATACGAGTAAAAATAAGTCCAATAGTCAAGTTGAGTCCCTACCTCCTTAGAATTTTTAATCCGAGACCAAAGCGACGCTCCTAAGCTTAACGATGATCCTATAGTGGTTTAGTCCAATTTTAATATCACGCTTTTCCTACGTGCACCAAATGAGCAAATGATTATCATCATTGCATTCCTTATTCAAAATTGTGTCCAACGACATATAATATGACCATATTTAAAATTTCAAGTTCATGAACCTCACCCAAGCAATGAACAGTAGCGGTTGGTGGCGGCAGTGAGCGGTGTACCGGAAACGTCAACGAATATATGCATGGCATATATCAAAACGATCCCCTCGATGATACATAACGGAAGTACAACTCCTTTTCCCAAATGACCTCCGATGTCGCCAGAAAATGCTTCCAAAGGGGCGGAGATACCCAAAATCTCGCCAGAGAAAAACAGCGAGTTGAATGGAATGACTTAGTGGACAATGTTCCTCTCGTGATGCTAATTCCAACAATGCCACCCACTCGCCGAACGGTGGTCGAAGTTCGCCAAAAAGTCACCTCAAAGTTTCGACGGCAAAACTTCAGAGTGGTCGTACAGGCACATCCTTGATCCGATGGTCACCAAACTTTGGGGTTGTTGTCGTTGCCGGTCGGGGAATCTGCAGCACCGACGCGTGTCGGAAATGGTATCCGGCGTTCGTTGGGGTTGTTCTCTTTCTGCCTTTTTTCAACCTGAAAAGTCTCAGGTTTTACATGACTAGTGATGCAAACGGGGCAAAGAATTGGCATGGAGTGCTCCCCCATCCCCGTCCCCATTTATAATTTTAATCCCCATCCCTCCTTATTCCTCGTTGAGGGCGAAGTGGGGAATCCTCTATGAGGGCGGGAAATCCCTACAAGAAACTCATTTATTTAAAAAATAAATTTTAAAATAAAAATCCTAAATTATATGTAAATTAAAATATTGCACAATATTTATGATTTCAAATACTAAACATTATCCCAAATAAAATTTAAAAATACTAAAACAATTATTAATATACTACAATAACACATAAAGAAAGATATAAAATACATATAAAATATTACAAAATTATATAAAAAATTAAACGGGGTTCTGTCGGAGCCCCATTTAACATTCAAGGATTGAAAATTATCCCCGTCCCATTCCCTGTTCCCCATTTAGACGGGGATTCCCCGTCCCCATGGGGAAAATGCGCATCCTTACTTTCGACTATGTCATAAGGTGGATGTTTAATGTATGCTACTAACATGTTTCCTTTGGTCAAGTCTGATTCGATCCAAAGGAGACTTAGTTGGGAAAGCAATTAGACTAAAAATGAATCACATGAGGTTGAAAGGAAGATTATTTGGCAACACATTGAAGTTTTGTTTTCACAGTCAACAAATTACATCGCTACTAGGTATAGCAATGTAATTGTGAATTGAAGTACAAAAATGAGGTCTGTGCATGCTCATTAATGTTATTAGAGGGATTAGAGATACAAGATCAGATGTGGCCAAATAAGTCTAGGGAAAAACGAGACGCTATGATGGATGTTTTTTGCGACGGTTGCACGGTTCATTAGCCAATGTTAGCAAAGAAGTTGGACTTTGGGTCCATATCCATGACTTAATGGATCGCCCATCCAAACTTCCATTTGAGTGATCAATTTGAATTTGAATTCAAACTGATTGAGATATTATTTAATTAAATAAATAGATAATTAGGCATTATCTTTATTTAATTAGTTAAAAGGATATTTAATAATATTCTAGATATTTCTTCTCGGAGAATTATTCAAATTATGTTTTGAATTAAATTTGATTCTCTTAGAGAATTAATATATGTTATATCTCTTATAATTTTCACTTAACAATATGTAATATTCTTAACAGATAAACACTCAAAAAATAGATCACTCTTTCTCTTGGTGTGTTCTTGTGAGGCTTTTGCACTGTGAAATTATATGCGCAATTGTTCTAGTAACAGGTATTACATCGAAGGAGTCAATGTTTTGCATATTTGTGTTGTGAGGCTCCTATTGGCAAATCCTGGACCTGTGCAGATTCCAAATCTGATGTGGTACATATTTTAGACACTCCCAATAACTCGAGGACTAGCAAATGGTTAATTTGGGTGTATTTGATATATCAAATATTTATCACATTTGATGCTCTTTTAGCATAATGATTGTTATTTTGAGGCTTATAAGGGACATTTTTCATGTTTTGTGAATTGTTTCAAATTCACTTTAAGTCTTGAAGATTGATGTTTCTTGAAGCTATTAGATGTGAAATTGAAGTTTGAGATCAAGTTAACTCTAGGTGCTACAAAGAAGATTATGCAAGAAAGTTGTATGTCACTGGAGCACCACGATAACACTGTCGTAAGATAAATGGCGTTGCAGAGCTACTTCGAATTCAAAAGTTTTTAAGACTTTTTTAAGTCCTAATCTCACCTTTTTTCGTGTTTTTTCGTTTATAAATATAAATAATCATTTTAAAATGAGATTAAGAGACTTTTTGACAGCTGGTTAATGAAGGATTTTAATCTCAAACTTCAATTTTGCATCCAACAACTTCCTGAAATATCAATCTTCAATTCTTCCCTTAAAATAATTTACAAAACAGGCAATACCCATCAAATGTCTCAAGAAATTAACAATCATTAAGCTACAATAGCATCAAATGTCATAAATATTCGATCTATCGGTTAGGATTTATAAATACATTGAAGACTCATTCTTGAGATTGGCTGGTTAACGATGTTAGTAAAAGATTTTGGGTTTCTAAGATGGATGGTAATTCTAAGACAATGACTAGAATAAATGTATTTGAATGCTAATGAATTACGTGGGGAAAATTCCTTCTTCCATTGGAAATCTTACTCTATTGAGTGAGCTTCGGTTAGATAAGAACAATGTTCATGGAAGCATCTCTTCAAGTCTTGGAAAGAGCAACAACTTTGTGTGGTTGAACTTTTCTAGTAATTCCTTCAATGGTTTATCGTCTCCGTCAAAATTCTTAAGTTTAATAAAAAATTATTTGAGTGGTTCTTTACCTTGGGAAGTTGGTAAGTTGAAAAATTTAGTTGAATTAGGCGTTTCCGAAAATACTTTGTCTGTATACTTGGCCAAGTTATCTTTCTTGTAAAAATTGAGCATTTCTTTTAAGATTTATACATTTTTGGACCCAATATTTTTTCTGATTACCTGTTTGGAATCTTGTGTTTTAAAAAATTCATTTTTGGATCATATATTTTGTAAAATAGATCCTTAAACTCAAATTTGATGAAGAAAAAAATTGAATATGACAACACAATTTTTAACCTGAATAATTTTATTTTTGTTCTGAAATGTTAATTTGTGAATTATTTGTGATTTCAGTTGGGAAAATTTTGACAAAAATCAAGTTTAGGGTTCTATTTGAACTATTTTACAAAATATAAGTTTAAAAAATAATTTGTCAAAACACAGATTCAAATAAGTAATGGGACAAAACACAAAGTCCAAAAACCCTTCATTTTAATGATCTAGTGGGTAAGCTTCCAACAGGTTGTGTTTTTCTTTTATCTTTTTTCTTTTATTTTTCAAGTCAAATTTCAAGTATTGGTAATGGCAAGTTTTGTGAGAGATGTACCTGAGTTACAATTAAGAGCATGCTCTAGAAAACATAACTTAGCTACAAAAATGCTGACATTCTCAAGTAACAAAATTAAGGAGAATAATAAGTTACATTCACCTCAATTCGAAGCATTTACCTAGTACAAATTTTGGATTAGTTACACTACTTTTGGAACTATTCCAGGGAAGTATAAAAACTGAAATACTGTAATTTTTGAAACATGATAATCTATACGAAGTGATGCCACCTAAATGTCCATATCAGTCAATTTTTATTTTGAAAAATACTTTGTGATGTTATATAGAATTTTCCACAACATTTATATAGACGAAAAAGCTATAACAAACAGTTTTAGTTTGTCAACATTTTTAATTTCTGATCCAAGAGTGTATCAGCTATGTATTGTTTCGAATTTTCATTGAAATATGAGACAATATAGAAGAAAGTGACTAGTGCTAAATAAGTCTAATATTCTATTGTAGGCACGACCCAAATGGGAGGCTCTCCAGACATTTGGAAAAGATTGCAACATCAATGGAGCTTAATTTTCCACTGCCTGCTTTGTAGATGCCCACAAATCAGAAGCTCCTTGACGTATGTCTTATTCACTAAACTTATCAAACTACATTAATAACCAAACAAACCTATAAAAATAATTTCAGAAATAACTTAAAGGCATGTATATATATTTCATTCGTAGTTAATAATATATATATATATATATTTTGTTCTAACTAATGACTCTAAAGGTAATAAAATAAATTCAATAGCCAAAATTTTCAGCTTTTCAAGATTTCTTGCCAGCTAAATCATCTAGAGTCAAACTCAATGTATCAACACTTCCCTTTCTAACTTCCTCCCCACGGGCAGCAAGGAAGTCTTCAACCCTTCCCGGTTCTCCAAACCACCCAAGATGATCAGCAATCAGGTGGAGATTATCACATCCGCCACAACGTGCCACCACCACACCTTTCTCATATGAATCCCGACAAAATGTCTTGACTGACCTTGTTTCGCAGACCTTGCAAGTGAATATCATGGCAAGGTCATGCCTAGTCGATGTTTTCAAGTTAGATACTGCAGAATATTTTACTGAAGAGCTAGAACTGCTACTTTCTATTTGGGAGGGAACACTTCCCAAATCACCAGGCTTCACACTGACAGAATCCTGGGTTACCAAATCTTCACTAGCAGGGTTGATTGGCTCCTTTTGTGTCTGAATTCCTCTTTTATTGAATTCATATTGATTGATTGAAGTTAAAAAAGGAACAAATTGCCAAGATGGATCTGCAAACAATAAATTACTCTCCTTTAAATGGGAAAAAATGATGATGAAAAGCACATTAAGCACAGATTCTCTAACTTTAACTAAGTTTAAGCAGAAGGCCAACCCAGTAAGCTTGACCAACTATGTCATTATGCATGGAACTAATGAGTAGGACTGCAGGAAAAAAATAATGGCAGTCGAGGATGGATTAGTCTGCACAACCACCTTTGAAATATGACAAAATGTCAATTTCTAATGCAATGGGTCAATAGTTTCCTCATTGGTGTTGATAGCCACAAGTGTAAAGTTATAATATGCATGAAAACATTTATGTGCTTGTTTCATCTGGGCATAGACAAAGTGTCGTACAACTTTCAACATTGAATATGACTAGACTTGGATTACTCAAAACCCTAATCCCCAAATCAGAGACTAAAGCATAGACAACACAATAGCTCATTTGAGAAAGCCAATCTCGCGTAGTCCCAAAAAACTCCTCTATAATCTGATTGCAACACTTTATATGCTACAATCAGACTAACAACCAAATCCAACAACACTAACTGATTTAATTGTTCCAAGGTGAACCTATCAGAGTCTTATGATCCTAGTATTATTGAACCCTTTTTTCTCTTTATCTTAATAGGGAATTAACTTGAAATCATTGTTTCGGCTCTTCAATGAGAGTTGCCTCGTCAAGACCTATCGAAAGAAATGATAAATAAGAAACAACTTTAAAACCTGCCTAGGGAAACAACTCAGTTACAATCAAAATCAAAGTCACCAGCATTAAATCTCAACTTGCACTAAGGTAACTAAAATGACCTATAAAAAACAATCTACTCGTCAGGGAAATTTCAGCTCATCCATATATGGCATGTAAGTTTATTGATACGAATACAATCCATGAGAGCTGCAAAATCAAAATTTAAAGGGCAAAAAAAACCAAAGAATTTCCACAAATATCCAAGCACAATCTTAGCTGTTCTGTGAAAATGGCTTTACTAAAACAATCATCCACAAACATAAACAAAAACACCACAGAATCTTCACTTATTTTGTGCTATATGAGAGAAAAGAAAAATGTCTCATTTTCATTGAAAAGGATTAATTTTCGACGGGTTTTCTTTATGTTCTTACTTTTTCATGTCCTTCCTATAAATAAGACCCAGATAGCCAAATAAGGACATCCATTTCATCATTAAGGGCACAACAAGCTTTTTCTAACATTAAAACAACTATTAAAAAAAAAGAAACCAACAAACAAAAACCTTTCTAACCCGCTAGGAAGAAAGCATAGGAAGCCAACCTTTACGAAGACGGGGCTCAAGCGAACAGTTAGAGCGTAAGAATAGACCTATTCCTCTCTGCAAAGCACGACACGCCATGGCAGACAGGTATGTTGGGGGTTTGGAGCTACCGTTCCAATGAAGTTTGCTGTCTTCTTGTCACCCAATTAAAGAGCTCGCTATTCCTGTAAATATACAAAACCCATATAAACCTATTAATGGATATAGATATTGATGCCTCGAAACAAGTTGGAGTCAAATCTTAAAGCCTTCGCCCAAAAAGATGACATTTATAGAGAAATGTATTCAGCAATATGCATAGCCCTTGCAAGCATTGTTAATCATTTGTCCATCGAAACTATTAAAAAGTTCACACTAAATATGTCACCTGTCCTGAACAAAAGTGAACCGCTGGAATAAGTCTTCAGTTCTATCAACCAAAACTCTCAACAAATCACAATTATTGAATCAGGGTCCTAGCCAGAAGCCAAATCTTCAAAACTCAAAACACTAAATGCAGAAAACCAAAGCAAAAGAAACAAATTGAACAAAACCAATACATAAATAAACCTCTACTTCACAACTTCATAGTCAAATTATACTCTCAGAAACTTCAATATACAGTTCAAAAACAACTTTTCCCGCACAAGAGCACAATCACAGCCAAAGAAAAAAAATTGTGAAAAGCACACATAACCAAGTCAATGATCCAGAACTCCAAAAAAAAATCAAACAGTATAAAATACTCAAGAGATAATCCAATCCAAACTGATCAAAAAACAAATACCCCGAGAGAGAGAGAAAGGGAGTGGTGAAACCTGCGGCAGAGAGGCAAGACTCGCGACTGAGAAGCTGTGAAAGGAGATTAAAAGATGCCGAGAGAGAGATGAGGCGGCAGGGTTGGGTGACTGAATAAGTTGTTTTCACATTTTGTTCGGCCCCTTTTCCTTTCGCTTAAGGGTGAGTTTTGCGGGGTGGTTCGGATGGACGAAAGTGTTACTGAATCTTTACTAAACTTTTCGAGTTTTACAGTGATTTCAGGTTTAAGGTTTCCTCTAAGTTTGATGTGGCGGGGTTTCGGGTGGGATGTAAAAAAATGTATAAGCTTTGGTCGAAAATAGGGCTTGGTAAAAAAATTCAAAAATATTATATTTTTTAGTTTTTAATATTTTTTTACTTTTCAAATGTATTTTTAATTTTGTTATTAGTTTGGCAATGTTGATTTTTTACAAATTGGGCATTAGTATTTTTTTTTTAAAAAAAGTATTAATTTTTTCGAAATTTTTTTTTTTTTAATTATGTTTGGGTTTGGCCCGAACTCGTGTGTCCTTAATTTCAAAATCTGAACTCGACTCGAACCATGTCGAGTTTGGAACGAATTTCACCCGAATTCGATAGGTTTTGAAAAAAAAATTGAGTTTTCGGATTGCGAGTAGAGCAGATTTGCAGGATTTTCGGGTCAAATGTTCACTTCTACTTTCGCTTATTGTAAAAATGCGTGGCTTTTTTTTTTAAAATACTACTTTGCTAATTGTGTTCTGCCGGAATACACCCTCACAAATAGGTGTTCAAAATAGTGTACTAAATTTGACACATGCTACAAATTTGGGTAAATTTGGCATAATATACAATATAGATAAAATTTGGTACATCAATAAATATTTTTTAAAATTTATTATATTGCCACTAATTTATTAATTAGCAAATAATGACTATGTTTCCATGATGAAAAATGAAAAAAAAATTCAATAAATATTAAACAAATTGTTGATTTTTTTTAGTTAATTTTCATCTTGTACATTGAATTACAATTGTAAATAGGGTCATTTAGCAAAATGGCCTATTTTTTTAAGTCATTTTGCAATCTAGCCTAGTTTTGATAACGTTTTACAAAATGATCTTCGACACTCGAGACAGCTGGTCAAAAAATTCAGACAGCGGGTCGAAATTTTAAATAAAATTTATTTTGCAAAAAATTATTAAAACTAGGTCAGAGTGCAAATGTTTTAAAAAAGATGTCATTTTCACCAATTACTCTTGTAAATATTATGTCAAATATAACATTGACTCATTTTTTATACTAAATTTGACATAAAATTTACATTTTTCATTGGAGATGGACTTATGTTTTGTAAAATGAAACAAAATGATACCGCGAGCCTGATTTTGGACAAACAATTTTTCAATATGACTAAAATGTCCTCTCGCCAATTGAATATTCGGGCAAAACATAGAGGCAAAACTGGTATGTTTACTTTTTTTGGATAAATATTATATAAATATTTCTTTAATAAAATTATTTTCTCAATGTGTAAGATCTTATATGCCTAAATTTATAATTATGAAAAATATTTTAATTTAGAAAACAACTTATTAAAAATCTTTTGGGAGAAGTTAGGCTTTTAAATTAAAAAATAATTTATTCAAATATTTTTAAATGGACTTTTTTTATTCCAAAAACTAAAATAGAGCTTAAAGAAGCTTAGTATAACAGGACCACCAATCAAAACAAAATATTCTAGATATAATGAGAACCTTCAAATATCAAAACTATACTAGGACCTATGTTTTTAAAAAAATGTCATTGTGTACAATGTGTGGGTACATATTTTATGATGTGATTCTAAATGATTTGAATCCCAATAAAAATAATGAGACCCAAAAATCAATTTAGAACAAGGATGCCTTGGATCGTTCTAAAATCAGATTTTCAAAAAAATAACAAAGAACCTTGACCCGTTATTTATAAAGAGATAAGAACCAAAAGTATAAGAAGGATAGTAGACGCCACACTCAAGAAATGAGAAGGATTTTGAGTGATAAGTCAAGAAACGAATGCCACAATAAAGATCTTGATAAGTTCTAAGAAGTTCTTTGAAGAACCAAAGAGAAAATACTCTCCAAAATATATTGATTCCAAAATCTACTTAGAAATCTCATGTCTCTCCCTATTTATACTTGGAACTGTTGAAAATTAAGATGAATTTGGGAGAGAACTTGAAGACTTTGTTGAAAACTAAGATTAATATGGGAGATAATATTATGATGGAAGTGTTGGAGTTTTATGCCCTAATTAAAACACAATTTCTTTGTAATCTCATTTATTATCAATAAAAGAATAGAAATAATTTTTTGACTTGGTCAATCACTTTGCTCACTTGTTTTATTTTCATGATTATTTGTTTAATATAAACGTCTATTAAATCCTGAGAATATAGTGATTAGTACTTAAAAATGACATTTTACTAAGCTTAAAGTTTAAATTAAATTAAGTTTTAATTAATATTTTCTTAAATTTATTTTGATATATTTCTTTAATGAAAAATATTAATTTTAATTTAATTTGTATAAAGTATGTTGCATTTTGACATTAATAAAAGCAAAAGAAAAGAAAAAGGGAAGAGAAAAAAAGAATTTAATTAAAAATGGCATTTTTAAGGAGTAATTTGCTTTGTAGCAGCCGGCCCAACTGAAGGAGAAGCCTAGGCCCGTTGGCCCAAGCCCAGCAACCCAAGCTACCAGCCCCTCCACAACCAGGTGGCACCTTATCCTCGCGCCACGCGTCCAAGCTCCTCGCCTGCCGCCTGTCCTCAACCATTCTCACCAGCCTTCCCTTCAGCAACCAGCCATCTCTCCATGATGCCCAGACCCCAGCGGGCCTAGCTTCTCTCCACCAGGCCTAGGTCCAACGTAACCCTTCTTCAGCAGTGACCCAACAAAGCCAGCCTCTCAACCAAGCGGCCCACCACCCATCCGGCCCTTTTCTCTCCCAGCCAACGCCTACGTGACGCCTCCCCATTGGCTGGGAATGGGTCAAAACCCTCTTGTGCCACCAGCCCAACCTTTTATGCACCTTGGGCCATGCACATTGCTATTTTGAGCTTTAAAGCTCATGTTTTTGTGGTATTTTAGAAAATGGAAAGATGACCATACACCAAAATAGCTAGGTGAATATTAATAATAAGATTTGATTTTTCAAAATCATATTTTATTATTAATATCTCAGATTTATTTTGTAAACCCCATTTTGTTGTTTAATTTCTTTTTAGTCTTTTTTTTCTCTATAAATAGGGACTTTTTCTTCACAATTGGTATATAATTTTTAGAGTAAAGAAACTATAGCAAAATTTCTACTCACTTTCTTTTCATATTTTATTCTTAAAATTTTGTAAGAATCATGAGCATAATGACCTAATCTTCCTAGGAAGGTTAGGGATGATTCCATATGCCAGTGATGTTATTTTGCTACTTTTATTTACTATGTTCTTAATGTATTATATTTGAGTTATTTATGTTCTTTCATCTCCATCTCTATTCTATTATCTTTATTTACTTATGCTAATAGTATATATGATTAGTCATGCTCTTTCTATATGCTTCTAATTAGTAAAAGTAATATTGATACATAATTTTATGTCTAATCTTCTATTGTATTATTGCCCTTGGGGATTTTGTCATTTTTATATTTTTCATAAGATTAACATTGTGCTTTTAAAGTAAAGAACTCTATAACTAAAATTGACTTTTGTTAGAAAAGAATATGGACTTTAATGTTAGATTTTCCAAGTAAATGTTGGGATGTGAACTATTTACTTGTGTATTTTTGTAAATCAAGTAACCAAGTAACTAAACAAGCATATGGATGATTCTTGAAACCTTTCCATTTCTCAAACTCTTGATTACATCTTACATTTATTTCACTTATCTCATATTATCATTTCATCAAAAAGACAATACCAAAATCTCAAACCTCTTTTCACTTACAATTTTATTTATTTCTTATTACTAACTTTTTGTGTTATTTTCTACTAATCTTTTGATTTTAGGTTACCTCCTTGTGGATCGACCGCCCGATTATACTACAACCATCGCTTAGTGGTTGTCACGATTTGGGCGTTAAACAAATTTTGGCACCGTTGCCGATGAGGTAGTTTTCAAAGGTTTAGTGAAATTTTTACAAAAATATTAGTAACTTTATTTGTGTTTTTATTGAAATAAATATTGTGTTCGTATAGTCTTTTTTATTTACTAATTTTTAGTTAATTAGATTATTATCATAAACAAAAAAAATTATTTATTTATATATATTTTTTTTCTTTTTTTATTCTTTTCTTTTTCCGTAAACAAAAAAAAATATTTATATATAAATATTCATATATATATATATTTACATATACACATTATCTATAAAAAAAAATCCAAAAAAAATATTGTTGACGCGATTTTTTGCCAACAGTGAATTATATAAAAAAACAGGATAGATTAGTGTTGTATGATAAACCGTAATAAGAAAATGACAATAATCGAGAATGTGGAAACTAGTTGCAAAGAAAGATGGTCATTCCTTTTTACGTGGTTCGGAGGTTAAAATCCCCCTAGTCCACGAGTCAATATTATTGATCTATCCTTGCTATTTCTTACAGAGTATTTTTATTACAAGAAGAATCCAACCCCTTGCACTACCCAGGGTTTTGGTATTTATAGGAGACTGATCTCTGAGTAGGTATTGTGGTCATTCCGTGATCTCTTCATCCATCATGTCATCTATGTGACACCGATGATTAATATCTAAACCTTACATTGATGTGTGGTCTATTCAGTAGGTAAAAATGGGTAATGGGTCGCATGGCCCAAATCAGGTGTGTGATGTCTGATCATGCACATTTATATAGCGTACCTGGGAATTCAGGAATAAACACAGACACATGATGTCTGTTATATGCACGTTTATATTGCGTGGTTGACTTTATAAAGATCTAGGGGTATGTCAGGCCTCTGATGTACCACGAGCTTAATGTAGTGCTAGCTCGTGCCTTTTGATACTATGCTGACATTGGCTCCAAGTGAAGAGCAACTAGATGATCCATCAGCTCGAGCTATTTGTTTAAGGGATCGTACCAAACAACTCTGGATGAACGGTGAACACGTGGAAAATCGGCTACGGCCCTTTTCTAGCCCAACAAAGTACGTGCGGATATTCAGGGCGTACATTTTGCCCCCAAGCCCTTGCGTGTGACCTATGATGTCATCTTTGATCTTCACAGTGGGGGCTTTTAAACTTCCTTTTTGACTCCTCATGCCCTGCCCATCACTTGGGTATCAGACACGTGGAACGCCATGGTTGGCGTCTGTTCGGATTCCGAGGATTGTATAAAATGGCCTAGCCACCTTTTTTCCGCCGCTTCGTCTTTCGAGTTATGGCCCTTGTATCTCGCATTAATTTGATCGGACGGTCCTCGTTTCCTCATGCCTCTCACGTATATATAAGGTTGGCAGTTTTCAGTACTAGTCACCCTTCATTTGAAATTTTCCTTTATTTTCTCTCTTTCGAGTTTTAGAATCTCTTCTTCTTCTTCTGGTCATAATCCCAGAAATCCCCACATTCTTGCCACAAGAGCCTTTCAGAAGTCCAGCCTTAAGGATTCCTCCAGGACTCCTGCTCCTACGCTGCCTGCAAATTTCGTTCGGAATATACATTGTAAGTTTCCTGTCCGTTGTATGTTTTGATTTCCCTGTTTCTTTGTTATGCAAACCTACGTCTCATAGTCATAAACAATAGGTGGTTTTTGGCTGGTTTTTGGGGCATAGGTTTCGATTCTAGGCATATTGAGTATACCTAAAAACATGTCTAGGAATGTGATGCTCACAACTAGGTAATTTCTGGGTAACTTCCTGGGTAGATTTCTGGGTAAATTTAGGAAATACCCACTCGGGATATGGAAGGTGAGAGGATTTTAGGGTGTAAAATCGGGTAGCTTAGGGGTCACGCTTCCTAGGTGACTTTCCTCTCAAAACCTCTCCTCCAAGGCAAGTAATAATCTGACCCTCCTGACACAAGGATCCCTGAATATCAGGGATTCATTGGAAACTTGGGCGCGTGGCTACGACAGCGCGTGGCTTCACACCGCGGGTTGAGTTTGCCTCAGCTCGCGCATGAAAAACCCTTGATCTTCTCTCGCTGTTTGTCCTTTCCTAGCTTTTAGGTCGCCTACTAATTTTTCATCATTCTTGTTCGCTAGGCGATCAGATGGGGCCCAAAAAGAATGTGTCCAAGAAAAGCGCGGCCAGCTCGTCGTCCCAACAATCCAGCAGAGGGAAGGAGGTCGCGATGGAGTCTCCCATCCCCCAGTTCGGTCCCACGGTGGAGAAGGAGATCGAGGTGGGACCTGATGCTTTCTTTGAGGCGGAGAGGATAGTCTCGAAGATCATGACCCAAGGGAGGGTCAATAAGATATTGCTGTCCCACAACATCGAGGCTGGGACCAGCACCCTTATTGCCCGACCTCCCTTCGAGGGTGAGAGGAGCTGCGCACCCTTTGATGAAGACATCGCGGCTTGGAGCGATGAGCATCTCAGGGCTGGGGCCTTCCTCCTCGTGGATTAGTACTTCGCTGATTTTCTCAACTACGTAAAGTTGGCACCATTTCAACTACCTCCGAATTCCTACCATCTGCTGGTGAGGCTGAGGTATCTCTTTCTGAAGCACGAGTGGGAAGTCCCTACCCTGGCAGACATCCTCTACTTCTTCTGCCTCAAAGGCAGCCCGGATCAAATGGGACAAGGTAATGGATTCTACTACCTGACCCGCTTCCTGAACTCATCCGCGGTGATCGAACTTCCCAGCCATCCCAACGACTTCAAAGATCAATTCTTTGTGTCGAATGGGTTTTGCAATTGCGAGTACAACTACTTCAACCGTCCTCGTAAGCTTTCTATCTTCAGCTCGCGTAATTTTTTTTCTTTTTCTTTTGTCTTTTCGTGCATATACTGATTGGAGCATCATCATGTAACTATTCTCGTGAGGACGGCCAAATCCGTGACCCTTGGGGGTCAATATGATACCCTGGCGGGGCTCCTGCCCAGTGAGAAGGACTTCCGCCAGCTCGTGTCTGATGACACAATGTTGGCGTGTAAGTTAATCTTCACATGCCAGACTCTGGCCTTGAGGAGGATGCAGGCCACTCATTCAGTAGGTAAAAATGGGTAATGGGCCACATGGCCCAAATAAGGTGTGGGATGTCTGATCACGCACGTTTATATAGCGTATCCGGGAATTAAGGAATAAAACAGACACGTGATGTATGTTATATGCACGTTTATATTGCGTGGTTGACTTTATAAAGACCCAGGGGTATGTCAGGCCTCTGATGTACCACGAGCTTAATGTAGTGCTAGCTTGTGCCTTTTGATACCATGTTGACACTGGCTCCAAGTGATGAGCAACTAGATGATCCATTAGCTCGGGCTATTTGTTTAGGGGATCATACCAAACAGCTCCGAATGAACGGTGAACACGTGGCAGATCGGCTACGACCCTTTTCTAGCTCGACAAAGTACGTGCGGATATTCAGGGCGTACAAATATATATTGTTATCCAGATTTCCGGATAGCGTTTAGATTGATGGCCTCGGGGAAACAGAATTATCGATGTCCTTCACGATAGGTGACCAGAGCTCGCGGATATACAGAAAGGCTTCACCTCTCCCGCTTGGTGTCCGGATTACTCTTCCAAGCAAACACCATACGGAAACTCGTCAACTCTCCCGGAGCTCCCGAAGGAGTATCCATCGGGGAAGCTCCTTCCAGGAGAAGCTCTTCGAGTGGTCTCCGCGGAAGCAGTTCCGTGCCTCGCACGGAACAAAGCCAAACGGTCGAGTCCTGGAGGAGGCATATTTGGAATGATATCCGCCTGACACAGGATCCCGCCTGACACGCCCGTCAGGTCAAAGCCGCACACATCCCAGCACGCCTAAGGGTACCTTTTCGCCTACTGTTCCGCTGACAACTTGGAAAAGACGGCTGACTTTGTGTGTTCCCCATACTTTCACGTAAATATACCCACATAGAGTCTTGTAGCCATGCTACTATAGTAATTGTATCCCTATTTATGGCTGGTGTAATTAAAACTCATGTACGTAGAGAAAAACCCTAATCCAAAACCCTAGCTATAAAGACCCCTTCATTTTACAAGAGGAGGGACGAACAAATGATATAGCAAAAAACTCTACTAAAATCTCTCTAGCTTCATCTTCTTCAAGAGAACCCGAGAGAAACATTGTGAGCGTGTGAAGTTCTTATGCACCAGCCATCTTACTGTAATCTTTTCCAAGTATAATAACATCGACTCGTGGACTAGGGCTTGTTAACGCCTGAACCACGTAAAAACACTGTTTGTTTAGTTACATTTCAGTATTTCTACAGTTCTTATCTTTTTATTATTCTGTTAGTTATTCGTTTCCGAAAAACTCGGTAAACATTTTGGTGCTTTCATTGAGAGCTGTAGGAAGTTGTTAGTCAGCTCTTTTTCTGTGTACGTTTTTGTATTCACTTCGTGCTAAAGAGATGGTGACTACGAGAAAATCCGCTGTTGACAAAAATGCTACGGTCAACCCCGATACCGTGATGGAAGATGTGGTGCAAAGTGAACCCTTAGACTACCAAGGTGAAGACCCGACATCCCGCCAGGATCAGGTCAGTACCGAAGATACAACATACTTAGAAGACGAAGAAGAGTATGTCCAAGACGGTTATTACAAGGACGGCTGCTACTATGAGAAGGACCCAGAACTGGTCCAAGTAGCCGAAGAACTGGTGGCCACTAAGGCCAAGCTTGCTGAGCAGGAGCGCGTCTCCGAAAGAATGCAACGCATGATGGAACGCCTCCAAAGTAGGTTCGGAGATCTAGGCGACTCGGACGAGGATACCTCTGTCCGAGGTGGTGCTGATGCCCCCATGCCGGATCCAGCCGCTGCTGGACCATCCAAAGCCGCCCCTAACAAGGGCAAAGAAAAAGTGGGAGAGCCTGTGCGCGCTGACGCCCCTGCACCTCCTAAAGGCGTGAATCACCAGGCCGACTGCCCCCCCCGCGCGCAGAAGGTCTCTGGCGCTCCTAAGCCCAGACGCCCTTCAGCCCCAAGGGGGCACTCTGTGCCTAAAGGGCCCGGTGCTAAGGCACCCAGGCCTAGGGGAAGGAACAACCGCCCCAGTGATTCCGTCAATCAGGACGGTCGGGCTGCGAACTCGCACTCCGAAGATAGCTGGTCCACGGTGGACCTAAGAAGAAGGTTGGAGGCCAAGTATGAGAAGGCCAAAGGGGAAAAAGCCCGGCCTCGCGGAGATGACCTCCGAAATCATATTAATGACAAGCTCCGGGGACGTGACCTCCCGGAAAGTGATACGAAGAGGCTCGAGGAACAGATTGCTGCCTTGACCAAGCTGGTCCGGAAGCAAAGTGGGGCCCTGTCAGATTCTGAGGAGGAAGACCCGGAACCATGTATTAGGAGGATCGCGGAAACGTCCCTCCCGGATAACTTCAAAATGCCTCACATAGAATTATATGATGGGAGGACAGACCCGCGTACCCACCTAGCTAAATACAATAAAATGATGCAAGTGGCGCGCGTCAGTGAGGACGCCAAATGCATGTGCTTCTCACTCACCCTTACCAAGTCTGCGGAGGACTGGTGGAAAAGATTAGCTCCCGGATCAATCCACAGTTGGAAGGAGCTACAGTCCGCGTTTAGGAGGCAGTTTATTGCTGCCCGCGACCACGACATGGAGGTTGGTTCCTTAACCAACATCAAACAGCAACCCACTGAGAACCTCAAAGCTTTCATTCAGAGAATGATGGAAGCTGCTGCAAAAACCAAGGTCAGCGATGACATGAAGCTGATCGCCCTTCAATCGGGCCTTACTGTCGGCTCCCTGCTATGGGGAGAAATGCAAAGGAGACGGGCAGAAACCCTGTCCGAATTCATGTCAAAAGCTCAGGGAATCATCAACCTTGAGGATGCCTACCAGCAAGCCTTTGGAGTTCCCCCGGCTCCAACCCCTTCCGTGACTGCGCCGAGCTTTGCTTCGCAAGCTCCCGCACCAGTCCTCACGCTTCCAGGAGCCCGATTCACTCCGAGTGTGTATGGGCCTTCTGCGTCTGTTCAGACGCCGGGTCAAACACATTTCTCTGGGTATGGAGCAGTACAAACCGGATGTAGTATCGCTCCTAGCATGCCGCAGCCGCAAGCGGAAGCCCCGGAACGAAGTTTGAGCCAATCGCGGAGCAAACGAAGCGGAAAAAACTCCAACCGGGGAGACCATTCAAAGAAACCCCGAAAGGATTATGAGCCCAAGTTCACGGAATATACCAGTTTGATAGACTCGCGAGAGAATGTCTATCGGGCGACCTGTAATATGGTCAACTACAGGAAGCCCCCGAAAGTGTCTCACGGAGGAAGGCGTCCGCGAGACTCCAATAAGAGGTGTGAGTTCCACGGAGACGTGGGGCACACCACGAATGAGTGCCTTCAGCTGAAGGATGAGATCGAGTCCCTGGCAAGAGCGGGACACCTCGGTCAGTGGGTGAGAATACCCATAATCTATCCCGGACAGGGGGTGGTTCACGGAGCTGCATATTCCCCGGGACAGAGGGGGGCCGCTAGCGCACCTGGAGCCGGTCACCCCCAAGCTCCCGGGTCTCAGTTCCCAGCACTTCCTGCTCCACCCGCTCCGGCGCCCATTGCCTTGTTGGCTCCAGGACCAGGCAACCCATATCCACCCGGCCTTGCTCCGCCACCCGTTGACGGACACGTCGCCACCATTTCCGGAGGACCACACCTTGCCGGAAGTACCCGCAACTCCCAGAAGAGGTACTTGAAGGAGTTAGAGCACGCCGAGGAGATGTGCGCTTTGGTCCAATCACCTGCTCAACGTCCCCGAATGATGGATCTTCCCATCACCTTCACGGAGGACGATGCTCGACATGTGCACTTCCCCCACAACGATCCCCTCGTAGTGGAAGCCCAGATTGCCAATAAGAAGGTCTCACGGATCTTGATCGATAACGGAAGCTCCGTGAACATCCTCTTCAAAGCGGCCTTCCACGCGATCGGATTGACCGAGACGGACCTGGCCCCATGCCCCATCCAGCTTCAAGGTTTCAATGGGGACGCACTCATGCCATTAGGCAAAATTCAACTTCCGGTCACCCTCAGAGGAGAAAGCGACGCTTGTGCCTTCAAGCATAGCACATTCGTGGTGGTCGACTGCCCCACGGCGTATAATGCCATCTTAGGCCGACCGGTCCTGATCGATTGTGGGGCCATAACCTCGATACGTCACTTATGCTTGAAGTTTCCCTGCGACGATGGGCGTATTGGCACCCTCCGAGGAGACCAGAGAAGTGCACGGAGCTGTTATAACGTCTCCGTCCGAGCCGTCTACACGGTCCGAGAGACGTTTGCTGCCATTCCTTTGGCGGAAGTATTGCCAGGAACTAGGGATGCTCAGGAGGCATACTTTGACGAACTAGACCCAAGAGTGGGAATCGAGAAAGCAATAGAGCCGATGGAGGAAGTCGAAGAGGTGATCCTCAATCCGGAGGAACCCACCAAGGTCATTCAGGTGGGGAAAAACCTGCCGTCGGCCGTTCGAGATAAGATCGTGGCCACTGTGAAGGATAATCAGGATATCCTAGCATGGTGCCACGCTGATATGACAGGGATTAATCCCAATGTTGCGTGCCACGCACTCAACATAGACCCAGCTGCAACTCCAATTCGCCAAAAGAGGAGGCCGCTGGACCCAGTGAGAGCCGAAGCCGTCAAAGCTGAAGTGGACAAATTGATGTCCATAGGCTTTCTCCAGGAGTCGCACTATCCCGTGTGGTTGGCCAACCCAGTTCTGGTCCCGAAACCCGATGGGTCCTGGAGAATGTGCATTGACTTCACGGACCTAAACAGGGCCTGCCCGAAAGATTGTTTCCCTCTCCCGCGAATCGATCAGATGGTGGACGCTACTTCCGGGTACGAACTCTTATCCTTCATGGATGCGTATTCCGGATACAATCAGATCAAGATGCATGTCGCGGACCAGGAACACACCAGCTTCCTCACGGATAAGGGTGTCTACTGTTACGTGGTCATGCCTTTCGGTTTGAAGAATGCTGGGGCGACTTACCAGCGTCTGGTAAACAGAATGTTCAAGGACCAACTGGGGAGGAACATGGAGGTGTACGTGGACGACATGTTGGTAAAGTCCAAGACCTCCGGGGACCACAGTAACGACCTTGAGGAAGCTTTCGCCGTGATCCGAAAGTACGGGATGAAGCTAAATCCAAAGAAATGTACTTTCGGGGTCTCGTCTGGAAAGTTCCTCGGTTTTATTGTCAGCTCCCGCGGCGTGGAAGCCAACCCTGAAAAAATAAAGGCGTTCATAGATATGCCTTCCCCCCGGAAGCATAAGGATGTCCAGAGCGTTACCGGAAGGATAGCTGCTCTCAGTCGCTTCGTATCCAAGGCCACCGACAAGTGTATCCCCTTCTTCAATGTTCTGCGAGGGAACAAGAAGTTCGAGTGGACCCCCGAATGCGAAGCGGCCTTCCAACACCTCAAAGAACATTTAACCCGAGCCCCCATTTTGTCCAAACCGGTCGAAGGAGAGGCGTTGTTCTTGTACCTAGCTGTGACTGAGCACGCAGTAAGTGCCGCTCTCGTCCGGGAAGATGGCCGTATCCAGCTCCCTGTGTATTACGTAAGCAAGAGGTTATTGGACGCTGAGTCCAGATATTCGATGATCGAGAAACTCTCCCTCTGCTTGCTGATCGCTTCACGGAAGCTGAGGCCATATTTCCAGGCGCACACCATCAAAGTACTCACCAACCACCCTCTCCGACAAGTCCTGCAGAAGCCCGAGTCTTCTGGCAGATTGCTTAAGTGGGCCATGGAACTAAGCCAGTTCGACGTCCACTACCAACCGCGTGTTTCCATAAAAGGTCAAGCTCTCGCGGACTTTATTGTGGAGTGCTCGGGAATGAATGACCTCCCAGAAGATCCTGTCCCGGAACTTCCCACCTGGAAGGTCTACGTAGACGGAGCCTCAAATGAAAAAGGAGCTGGAGCGGGGGTTATCCTAATATCTCCCCAAGGGCATCAGCTCCAGAGCGCCCTCCGTTTCGCATTCCCAGCATCCAACAACGAGGCAGAACACGAAGCCATGTTAGCTGGGTTACGACTGGCCAGAGAAGTCGGAGCCCAAAAAATCGAAGTGTACAGCGACTCCCTGCTTGTGGTAAACCAAATATCCGGGGAATACCAGACGAAAGGCGAAAGGATGGCTGCCTACGTGTCTCTCTCCCGCGGCCTACTGCAGCATTTCAAAGGCTACAAAATCCGCCAGGTCCCCCGGGACCAGAACTCACTTGCGGACACGCTGGCCAAGCTTGCAACGGACCCGGAGATTGAACAGTATGGCTTAGTCCCCATCGGGCACTTAGAAGCCCCCAGTACTGAGACGCGAAGGATAAACGCCATCATCGACCATTCCCACTCCTGGATAGGACCCATCCTCAGATTTCTCACCACCGGAGAACTCCCCACCGATAAAGCGGACGCAAGGAAGCTCCAGTATCAAGCTCCCCGATACGTGGTTATGGATGGAAAGCTTTACCGCAGGGGGTTGTCCATACCCTTCCTTAGGTGTGTTGCCGGAACCGAAGTCAGCACCATCATCCATGAGATTCACGGAGGCTTCTGTGGCGATCATACCTCCGGGCTGAGCCTCTCCAAAAAAATCCTTCGACAAGGATACTTCTGGCCCACCATGAAGAAGGATTGTGTGGATTATGTCAGGAAGTGTGAGCAGTGCCAGAGGTACGCCAAGGTTCCGCGAGCGCCGCCTACGGAAATTACCCTAATGACCAGCCCCTGGCCGTTCGCCGTTTGGGGCATTGACCTAGTAGGTTCCCTCCCCACTGGAAAGGGTGGAGTGAAGTACGCCATAGTCGCGGTAGACTACTTCACCAAATGGGCTGAAGCTGAACCTATGAACACGGTCACATCTAAAAAAGCACTGGATTTTGTCATCAGGAATATAGTGTGTCGTTTTGGGCTTCCACGGAAAATTGTGTCCGACAACGGAAAGCAGTTTGACAGTGAACACTTCACGAACTTCTGTGCTTCGCATGGAATTATCAAAAGCTTTTCCGCAGTCGCCAGACCACAGGCTAATGGACAAGTGGAAGCTGTAAACAAAATATTAAAGACCACGTTGAAGAAAAAACTCCAAGCCTGCAAGGCTCACTGGCCGGAAGAACTTCCGCGAGTACTTTGGGCTTATCGCACAACAGAGAGAACTTCGACGGGGCACACGCCTTATTCCATGACCTTCGGTTGCGAGGCCGTCATCCCAGTAGAAGCTATGATCCCCTCTCACAGGCAAGACACCTACGATCCTACCCGGAACCATGCCCTCCTCCAGGAGTCCTTGGACATGATCGAGGAGCTCCGGGAGCAGTCGCAGGTCCAACTAAAAATGTACCAAGGCAAGATAGCCCGACACTTTAACATGAGAGTCCAGAGCCGTACATTCGAAGTTGGAGATCTTGTCCTACGGAGAGTATTTCCTGCTACGCAGGACCCGGGAGTAGGAGTCCTCGGACCCAACTGGGAAGGCCCCTACGAAGTCCAACAAAAAGTGGGCCATGGGACGTATCACTTAAAGAGACTCGACGGATCTAACGTCCCGCGCGCCTGGAACGCGGAGCACCTCCGCCGTTACTACCAGTAGGCCCCGGACCATCCAGTCGGAAGTCCTTGGTGAAAATAACAAAAGCGAAAAATGTGGAAATAATCCTCCCTGTTGTAAAACTCACGCCTAGCAGGCTAATTCAATGAAACACGGAGAGATTCACTCCGCTTTTACTGCACTTTTTATCCCTGTGTTCAAAGCTGCGTTTTAACAAGTGACCACGCGGTCCGGAGACGTCCGGACCCCACGCTCACTTGGGGGGTATACATGGCTAAGGCATAACCATACGCCCCTTGAACAAAACGTACACAGAACACCACTTATGTGCTAGCATTGTGTTTGAAAATTTTAAATTGTTTGAAATGTTTAAATTGTTGAGCTTAGGTTTATTTGTTGCCATGAACATGCTTGCATTACGTGTCATATGTGCTTATGTGAAAATTGCCATGGAAATGCCTGCCATTATGTATCATAAGTATTATCTCCTGTGTAGCCCAGCGATGGACGGGACTGGGGGTCGAGGCACGTTCATAGAGCTACGCCAAAACACCCCCAACTCCCTGACAAGTCCTTTGCAGAATTCTCCGCGATCGCTGTAGAGCTTTGCTTCGCAAGCTCCAGCTCCGGGTCCCGCAAGGCGAAAGATGGCAAGATCCGCGAGCGCTGTAGAGCTTTGCTTCGCAAGCTCCAGCTCCGGATCCCGCAAGGCGAAAGATGGCAAGATCCGCGAGCACTGTAGAGCATTGCTTCGCAAGCTCCAGCTCCGGGTCCAGCGAGGCGAAAGATGGCAAGATCCGCGACGGTTGTAAGCCTTGCTTCGCAGGCTCCAACTCCGGATCTCACAAAATAATGCATGGCAAGCTCCATGGCCATTGCAAGTTTCAGCTCCAGAAGCAGACATACTTGATCCCCCCACTCACAGCCGGCTTTGCTTCGCAAAGCCCCTGCTCCAGGATCACACCTGGTGGGCGTGGCGATTTCCCCAACAGCAATAAGCCTTGCCTCGCAGGGCTCCATGCCAGGTCCCTGAAGTCAGCCACAATGAGGTTCGCAACAACAGTTAGTTTTGCTTCGCAAAGATCTAACCTTAAGTCTAGCGACGCTCACCAAAAGAACTCCCGTTCCAAACAATGGAACGACTCACCTTAGCAATCCCAGCGAACAGTATAACTACAAGTCCCTGGATTGACTATTTGCCTCAGGAAAGATAAAGTGCGGTGAAAGGAACCTGGCCGTTGGAACCAGGAAACCTTCGTAACCTAGAAACTACATGGGAACAAGACATCATCCGTTAAAGCTTCAAGTGGGAGGTGCATAGGTTTTGGCCGTTGGAACCAAAACCCCATACGCCCCTACAACAGTTTCTACCGTATAAATGTCTACCCTAAGCGCAAGGATAAATAAAGAACTCGGCAGAAAAGAAAGGAGAATGCTATGATTATGGTAAAAATGTCCGCAATGAAAAACTCAAAATGAAAAATAAGTAAAGATAAAACCCCTTCAAACATTGGGGGTAACTACAGCGTCCACGACCGCAGCTTCGGGGGCATCTGTTTCAGCTGAGGCTGGCGGAGTCGGCTCATTGGAAGGAGGAATTTGGTCATGAGAAGGTTCAGAAGTCCCCGCCTCTCCGGGATATCCCGCCTCAGGAGCTTCAGCACGATCGTCAATGTTATAAGTTTGGACATACGCCTCTGGGCCCTGATCCCACACGAGTAGCTTCTCCCTCATGGCTTCGGCATCATCTCCCAGATAGCCTAACACCTCCGGGTTCACTTTCCAGAGTTGATGCATGAGGACCACATGCGATATATTAATAGTCCTGTTCAGTATCACCTCAGCATCCTCCTTCTCCTTCAACCGCTCCGCCTCGGAGGTTGCCAGCTGTGCTTTCGCGGCAGTTAGTTGGGCCCTCAATTTTTCCATTTCGGCCTTGGAGGCATCCCGCTCCCCCTTAAGAGAATCTATCGCCTTGCGCTGCTCCCTATTTTGGTTCAGCACGGATTGCTTCTCGGTCACATGCCCCCTGGCAGTGAATTGCAAAGCCCCGATCTCTTTATCCTTCTCGGCGAGCCCCAACTGAAGCATAGACACGAGATCCCTGCTCCTCTTATGGAGTTGCTCCTCGTCGTGCAGCTTACTCTGAAGAGTGGAATATTCCTCTTGCCGCTTAAGGAGGAGATCGTTCTTTGATTGCAAGCGGGCTTCCAGGGTATCTTTCTCCACCTTGGCTTGGGACAGCTCTTCCCGGAGCTTGGAGTTTTCGGTCTTAATCCCATCCGACCGCTGTCTAAACTCATTCTCTGCCTTGGCCCGGTACTCTTGATATTTGGCAAGATATTTCTTCTCCGCCTCTTCTTCAGCCGTGCGCCGGGCCTGATCAATCTTCTCCGAAGCCCCCAAGGCCTGTTGGGTCAGCTTCTGTTTCTCCGCCTCCAAGGCCTGGCGAGCCAGCTGGCTCTCCTCCAGCTGAACCAGAGCTGCACCAACCTCCCGGAACGAGCGTTCCGCGATCATAGAGGCCTGCAAGGAAAGACAACCGAATGAGCTAAAGCCGGACCAAAAGAGAGGTGATCCCAAAAAAAAAAAAAAAAAAAAAAAAAAAATAACAACCGACGGCTTACCCCGGACAGTTGCTGCTTCACAGCGTGTGTCAGCAACAGCGGATCCTTGCTGCTACTGATGGCCCATTTCTCAGAATTGAGCTCGCATAAGCTCAAGGCCATGTCCTCCATCATCTCAGCTCCGAACGGCGCCAATGCACGTCCAAGCCTAGGCACCAGCCTCTTCTCCAAGGCTGGACCATCCAGAACCGCTCCGGCCGGGTGAGGAGATCTCACCCCCTCGGCCAGCTCAGCCCTCTTCACGGCAGACAAGTTATCTGCCCTTCCCTGAGTAACGGCCTTCTCCGCCTCTAGCCGCCTCTTCAAAAAACTATCGGCCCGTCTTACACCCTCCAGGAGGGCAGCGGGAAAACTGGTCGGCTTCCGCGGAAAGTGGAACTTCAGGCCAGGCAGGGGAAGATTGGTTGTCTGAGAAGACGGAGACCCCGGAAGGGTGGACCCCCTTTGGACTGGAGGAGGAGGCAGCCGGGATATTAAGGCCCCGGTCTGTTGCTTTTGCTGCTGCGGTAGCAGAAGTAATTGCCCTTGTTGCTGCTGCTGGTTTGGATGTTGCTGTTGCTGCTGCTGCGGCGTTGATGATTGTCTCTCTTGTTCCTGTTGCTGCTGTTGTTGTAGTTGTGATTGCTGTCGTTGCTGTTGTTGTTGCCTTCGACCGGGAGAAGAGTGTCTAAGGCGTTTGTTCTTAGCACCCTCAGCATCTCCTCCGGGACGCTTGCTCACCCCAGTTGTCCTCACGGGGAACACAAGCCCTTCCCCGTCGCTACTGCTACTCGAGACCATCATAGTCTCGGAAGGCCCTTCAGCAGGGGACTTCTCTACCCTCGGGGACGCTTGCGCCTCGCCACTTGTCTTCTTGGGGGAGGCAGCCTTACCTCCCCTACCAGCCTTGGGCTTCCGTCCTTTCCCCGTGGGCGGGTCCTGGCTGGTGGCAGCCTTCTTAATAAGCAAAGTAACCCTCCCCAACATCTTGGCTTCGGGATACTCTGCAAGAAACGTACAAAGCAAGGTTAGCGAACCAACAAGAAATGAGAAAGAAGATAAGCGGAAGACAAGACAATCAGCAACACAAAAGTACAAGCAAGCCCGCCAGCAGGGAACAAGAAACAAGAAAAAGAAAAGTTTGAAAGGGACGACCATGCACGAGAAACGTGGATGGCCTTCCCCGAGCAAAACAAAACATCGCTTCCTGCTCCAGGAAGCTCCCGTACTCCTTGAAGTCCGGGAAGAACATGCTGAGAGAAGAAGGGTCAACCATGATGACACCTTCTGGCAGACTACCATCACTCAGACACCAGAGGAGCTCATCTACCCTATCACAGTACCTGTCGAAAGGTATCCTACGCGGATCTAGCCTAAGGAAACGAGGATCAAACCCCATCTGAGAGGTTTGGGAAACTTCAGACAGGCTGGGGGTGTGGATCAATCGAAAACTAGTCTTACCTCTCCCGGAGGAACTAGCCCCCGGAGCCCCTTCGTTAGGGTAAGCCGCGGCGTGGCGAGCCTCGATCTCCTCTCCCTCCGGCTGGGGGTCGGGGAACCTCTCCTCCCAACTAGGAGATAGAGTATTTTCGTCCCGAGCGGCTTGGGTGATCACCTTAGACAGCTCCAGGGCAATCTGCTCCCGGATGTCAGCCGACACCTGAGTCTGCCCCCTACCACTTACTGGCTCAATATTCTGGAAGGAGGCGAGTAACCCATACTCCCTCAACGATTCGGAGGTCACAAGTCCCTCCACTCTCAACTCTTCCTCGGAAAGCCCTTCGTAGAACTTGGACCTCCTTATCATCTCCGCGCAGCGAGGTGTCCGCGGAACGACTTCTGCAAAAATCAAATACGAGCGTTAGAGATCCTCCCAAAAGGCAAATCAAACACAAAGAAACAAAGTTGAAAAGGAAAAGAGGAAACACTTACCAGGGATTTTGAAATCCAAAGATAGAGCTGGCACCCTCTTCAGCGGGAAGCCAGTCGTCAGGAACCAGTATTCCCGGAGGTCTGGAACCCTCGCGGTATGACAAGTGGGGCACATCACATCCGGGTGCCTTTCTAGCCTATAAAACCCCACCTTGTCTGAATGACCCCTCATAGGCTGAGACTTCAACCCATAAAAGTACAGCACCTCCTCCGGGGTAGGAGCTTCCAGCCTCCGGGACTTGCAAAAGATGAACCACCCCGCTAAGAGCTTGTAACTGGGAGGAATTAACTGGAAGGGGGCAATCCCCGCCTTCACACAGAAATTGGCGAAGTAACTCCTTAGGGGCAAGTGCGCTCCGCACACTATGTGTGCCCAACTCCAGGCACCAAAGCCTTCGTGGCTCTGGCTAGCTGACTCGCCCAGCACCGACAGACGGTGCCACATCAGACCTGGGATGTTCTTCAGGCCTGCCTCAGAGGAATACAGCTCTAGCATGCCATAATTCCTGAAAAGGTTCGGTTTTTGGTCCATCTCCCAGATGGAACTATTGGAGGTTGGTGGGCTAGCCGCGACCGCTTTCGCTTTTCCTTTCCCCTTTCCACCCGCGACAGGAGAGCCTTTCTCTTGGGCAGAATCAGCCTCCCCCGCAGCAAGGAGTTGTTCCTTCGAGATGTTCGTCACTGGACAAAAGAAAAGAAAGAAGAAAACACTCTAAGCAGTCAGCACCCTTGTCATACCCTAGTGGTATCAAAGGCGTCGGGGAGACCCTCCTCGAAAACTGCTTGGAGAGGCTCCCACCGAGCTTACCGAGGGGTTGGCACCATGCCACCCGAAGGACAGCAAGGAACCAGACTCAGACCCCGAGCCTAAGCCCACCAAAAGAAGTGTTTTTCCAGAGAAAGACACCCTAAAGGCGTTCATGCTTATGCCCTAAAACAGCAAAACACGGGACGACTTTCCAAACGCAAATCGCCAAAACATGCAGAAAAGGCTACTTATCGACTCACAATCAATCACATGCCTACCAAAGCCCTATTCACAAATGCACATAAGCAATAATGGCAGAAACCTCTACTCTAACAACTACCAACAACCTAAGGTTTGGGAGGAAAGAGCAAAGTAGAAATACTTACTGATGTTCGGGTAGTTGGAGGTTGAGGGAGTAACTGGATCACTGCACAGCACGATCGCGAGAAGTAAAAGCTGCAAAGACGAACGGCGATTCAAACCAGGAACTTCGGGAGTAGACCCACTGCCAAATCAAAAAGAAAAGTTTCCAGATACTTACCAAAAGAAATGGCAAGTTCGGGGGAACGTAAGCTGGGAAGCCTGAGAGTTCGAAGGTTTGGAAATCTGAAAATCCTAAAGATGGAGAATCTAAAAGCGTAAAGAGGAAGAAAGGTCCTTTCCCTCGTTTTTATAGCAGGGAAGAGGCCGTTTCGAATTCCTCAAGTGGACGGTCCCGATCTTCCCATTCCGTGTGCATCAGATCCAACGGCTGGAGAGGAAGCGACGATCCTATTTATTACTCCTCGGATGGGAATAAAGTATTTATTTCCCATCATTACACCACCTCGGGCCCGGAGTACCATTAAAAACCGTCAAATCATTAGTTAGATGACTGACGCACGCATACTCAACCAGTCGCCTCACGCACACGTCTTGGTCGCAGAACCAGTCCCAGAATGACACGTGGTCCTTGCCGCACTTGAGTACTTGATCTCAAACAGAAGAAATTCTCTTTCTTTTCCATACTAACACTCAGGCGGGAAAAAGGAACCCTTCCGGGAACACAGAAGGTGCCCCCTCGCCTAATCTAAGAAACCGATTGTACAAGCTCCCGGATCCCTCAAAGCTCCGTGACCTTGGGGGGTAAATGTTATCCAGATTTCCGGATAGCGTTTAGATTGATGGCCTCGGGGAAACAGAATTATCGATGTCCTTCACGATAGGTGACCAGAGCTCGCGGATATACAGAAAGGCTTCACCTCTCCCGCTTGGTGTCCGGATTACTCTTCCAAGCAAACACCATACGGAAACTCGTCAACTCTCCCGGAGCTCCCGAAGGAGTATCCATCGGGGAAGCTCCTTCCAGGAGAAGCTCTTCGAGTGGTCTCCGCGGAAGCAGTTCCGTGCCTCGCACGGAACAAAGCCAAACGGTCGAGTCCTGGAGGAGGCATATTTGGAATGATATCCGCCTGACACAGGATCCCGCCTGACACGCCCGTCAGGTCAAAGCCGCACACATCCCAGCACGCCTAAGGGTACCTTTTCGCCTACTGTTCCGCTGACAACTTGGAAAAGACGGCTGACTTTGTGTGTTCCCCATACTTTCACGTAAATATACCCACATAGAGTCTTGTAGCCATGCTACTATAGTAATTGTATCCCTATTTATGGCTGGTGTAATTAAAACTCATGTACGTAGAGAAAAACCCTAATCCAAAACCCTAGCTATAAAGACCCCTTCATTTTACAAGAGGAGGGACGAACAAATGATATAGCAAAAAACTCTACTAAAATCTCTCTAGCTTCATCTTCTTCAAGAGAACCCGAGAGAAACATTGTGAGCGTGTGAAGTTCTTATGCACCAGCCATCTTACTGTAATCTTTTCCAAGTATAATAACATCGACTCGTGGACTAGGGCTTGTTAACGCCTGAACCACGTAAAAACACTGTTTGTTTAGTTACATTTCAGTATTTCTACAGTTCTTATCTTTTTATTATTCTGTTAGTTATTCGTTTCCGAAAAACTCGGTAAACATATATATTTATTCTTATTTCTATTTTTATTTCTTTTTTCCATTTTCCTCTCTTTTGGTTTTAAAAAAACCACATATATATTTATATAATTATCTTTTTTCTTTTCTTTTCTGTTTAGCTAATTCTAACTCCATTTTTCTTTCTTAATTTCTATTCTATTTTTTTTAGTTTAATACATATTTGAAAAAAAAAATATTAAGCTTGCTATTCTATCTTCACTTTAATTATCTTTTCTTTATTTTATTTTTGTGTTGTTTATTTTGTTGCTTAGTTTAGGCTTTTCCTTTTTCTTTGCCTTAGTTTTCCTTAGAATTTAGGTTTCCAAAAAAAAAACAACAACATAAAATTGCATAAAATTGTTCATATAATTTCAATCATAAAATGCTTAGTATTGGGAACAATTGTGTAATATTACAAATGGTAGAAACCGATATTGTTTTGTCTAGAAAGATTGGTTGTTAAATAAGGTTTGTGATAGCGTTACCCTCCACACTTACCTGGGAACCTCGGGGAGTTCTGTCTAGGCAAGTGTGGGTCTAAAGCGGTACCTTGGCAACCTTCCCAATCGGCCTGGGAACATTTCGAGTATCTACTGTTGCACTATTACATTGTTGAACTTATTACTATAAGAAAAACAAGCTTGTTCTGTCAAAATAAGCAATTTCACTCTGCTTAAAGGTTGTTTGGTCGAAAAGGTTGACTTGTGATCCACCATATTTACTCAGTAACCTTGGAGAGTTCTAGTAAGGTGTTGGAGATCACCCGAAAACCTCCAAATCTACATGGGAACAAGTTTAACAAAAAAAAGACATAAAATAAATCTAATTCTGATTTCCAAGAGTGGATGAATCATCACGAAACTTCCAGTGACACTTCTTCCAATTCATCTACCACTCCTACTTGAACTCCTTCCACCAATCCTGCTTCCCCACAAACTTTCGTTGATAATAATCCATTTGCAATGGCTCACAATGATGAAATCCAACCAAGAACTCTCAATGACTACCTCCATCCTACTCGCACTTCCACGCCTTCATGCATTATCTTCCCTCCTAATATGCCCGCATTAGACTTTAAACCTGGCATCATTCAACTCTTGCCCAAATTTCATGGAATGGAAAATGAAAGCCCATACGTGCATATCAGAGAATTCGAGGAGGTAGTAGCCACGTTCTATAACCAAGCTGAAAATGACGGTATTGTGCGACTGAAGTTCTTCCCTTTCTCCTTGGAGGACAAAGCCAAAAGCTGGTTGTACTCTTTGAGACCTAGGTCTATTGGAACATGGGAGGAGATGACCAAATCTTTCTTTCTGAAGCACTTCCCCAGCCATAAGACCAACAGTCTAAAACGAAAGATTTCCACATTTTCCCAAAAGGCAATGAAACATTCTATCAAGTCTGGGAAATATTCAAAGATCTGTTGAATCAGTGCCCACACCATGGCTATGAGAATTGGCGTTTGGTCAGTTACTTCTGCGAAGGCCTCATGAGTCGTGAGCGCCAGTTTGTAGAAATGCTATGCAATGGTGAATTCCTTGAAAAAGAGTCAGATGATGCTCTTGAATATCTCAAAGAAACCGTGAAAAAGTCTCACACCTGGACTGGTCCAAGTGCTACTGATAGCACCAACCGACACAAACCATCCGGGATTTATCAACTTCGAGAAGAGGATAGTGTTAAGGCCCAACTCAAAGCTTTGAAAAAGCAATTTGATGTCTTAATGACGAAAAATGGCCAAAAATCGCACATGATCGCTCAAGCAGAACCGAAAGAACCATGCTTTGTTTGTGGAGGGACGAAGCATTTAGCTAAGGACTGGTTAGCTTTTAATGAAATGAGGGGGGTTTATGAGGAGCAATGCAATGCCTTAGGGGCATATAACAAGCCATTCTCCCATACGTACAACCTTGGTTGGAGAAACCACCCAAATTTCAGTTGGAGAGATTCAACCCAAGCTCAATCGTCTGGAGGCCAATGGAGAAATGAGCAACAAGTTCAGCCATGAAAGGCGTGCACCTCAATACAATGCTCATCCACAACAAAATTCTCTTGAGAATACTCTTCATGCATTCATTGAGGAACAATCCAAGCTAAATCGCCAAATGATGGAGGAAATCAAGGAAATGAAATGTCAATTCTCAAAATTGATTGAATCCTTGGCCATTCTGGAAAAAGGAAAACTTCCTTCCCAACTGAAATTCAATGTGCAATGCCAGCACATGGTCCAATCTTCAAATTCTAATGATCAAAATGTCAAGGAAGTAAATGGCATCACGACGAGAAGCGGTAAAACTTTGCCAGACCCACCCATAAAATCCAACTCTCCCAGTATTCCAAAAGTTATTTTCGAAAATCCACCACTCAATGCCACTCCAAAGGTACCATTTCCCCAGGCTTTGAAACCTGTTGGGAAACATCCTAATAACCGAGCTGAAATCCTTGAGCACTTGACACAAGTGAAGATTAATCTTCCTTTGCTTCACATCATAAAAAGAGTGCCCGCTTATGCCAAAATCATCAAGGATCTTTGCACTGCAAAAAGGAAGCATCATGTCAAGAAGTCTGCCTTCTTGACTGAGCAAGTGAGTGTGGTGATTGAACAAAAGGCACTACCAAAATACAAAGATCCCGGTTGTCCCACCATTTCTTGCCAAATTGGGACCCATGAAGTCAGCCAAGCCTTACTTGATCTTGGCACGAGTGTAAACTTCATGCCTTACTCGGTATACTCGCAACTCGGTCTTGGAGAAATGAAGCCAACATCTGTTGTGCTACAGCTTGCTGACCGCTCCACCAAAAAGCCTAAGGGTATTGTTGAGGATGTTTTAGTTCAAATTGAAAAATTCTATTACCCCGTGGATTTTCTTATTCTTCATACCCAATTTGTGGTAAACATGGAGTCTAAAATTCCTATTATCCTCGGAAGACCATTCCTTTCTACTGCAAATGCTTTGATCATTTGTTGGAATGGTCTAATGAAGATATCGTTTGGACACATGACTCTTGAAGTCAATATCTTCCACATTGGGAAACAACCCCGAGAAGATGGTGAATGCTATCAAACATTCATGATTGACACTATAATTCCAGAGGAAGTTCAATTGCAAAGAAACTTTGATAATCTTGATGAACTCCTCCTTCTGTTTGACAACGAAAGTCCGAGTTCTATTGAGTATACTCTTGCAATATCAAATCGCATAGACTCACGCAATAGAAGGACTCAGTTTTGGCAACCTCACTTTGAAGAGTTACCTCGTGAGAGGTCATAACCAAAGACTTCAGCCGAAGAGGTTCCAATTTTTCAATTGACCCAACTTCTCGAGGGTTTGAAACATGCCTTCTTGGGAGACCGTGAAACCTTTCCAATTATCATCTCATCCAACCTTCAAAATTCTCAAGAATTACAGTTATTCGAGCTACTGTAAATCTGCGATAGGTTGGACGCTTGCTGATATCAAAGGTATCAGCCCTTTAATTTGCTCCCATCGAATCAATCTGGAGGACAAGGCTATCCCTCGATGAGACCCTCAAAGGCGACTGAACCCCACAATGAAAGAAGTTGTAAAAAATGAAGTTTTGAAATTGCTAGACGCTGGTATTATTTACCCAGTAGCTGATAGCAAATGGGTCAGTCCTACTTAAGTCATACCCAAGAAATCTGGTGTCATCGTGATCCAAAACGAAAAAAGGGTCATTGTCCCCACAAAAATGGTGACGGGGTGGCGCATGTGCATTGATTATAGAAAATTAAACGCCGCCTCCCGCAAAGATCATTTTCCACTCCCATTCATTGATCAAATCCTTGAACGTGTTGCTGGTCATCCTTTCTATTACTTTCTTGATGGCTATTCTGGCTATTATCAAAATGAGATTGCATTAGAGGATCAAGATAAGATCACTTTCACTTGTCCCTTTGGCACTTTTGCTTTCCGGCGTATGCCATTTGGTTTGTGTAATGCACCAGCTACTTTCCAAAGATTCATGATGAGCATCTTTAATGACATGATTGAAAAATCAATGGAAGTATTCATGGATGACCTAACCGTTTTCAGAAATTCCTTTGACGCATGTCTCCTTCATCTTGAAGCAGTTTTAAAACGATGTATTGAGAAAGGACATGTGCTCAATTGGGAGAAATGCACTTCATGGTATCTTCTGGCATAGTCTTAGGCCACATTGTTTCTAAAAGAGGAATTGAGGTTGATCAATCCAAAGTCGACCTTATCTCCAACCTGCCTACCCCTAAGATTTTCAAAGACGTTAGGTCATTCCTTGATCATGCTGGTTTCTATAAAAGGTTCGTACAAATTTTTTCAATGATTGCTCGTCCGCTAAGCAACCTCCTAGCCAAAGATGTCTCTTTTGAGTGGACACCTAAGTGTGAGGAATCATTCCGAACGGTTGTAAATTCACTCACTTCCACTCCCATCATCCAATCACCCGTTTCGAGTCTTCCGTTTGAGATCATGTGTGACACCAACAACTTTGTTGTGGGAGTTGTGCTAGGACAACGAAGGGAGGGGAAACCCTTTGTTGTCTATTATGCAAGCTGAACTCTCAATAGTGCTCAAATGAACTATTCTACTATTGAAAAAGAGTTGCTTGTCGTTGTCTTTGCCCTTGACAAATTATGATCTTATTTGATTGGATCGCCTATTACGATTTTCACAGATCACTCCGCCCTTAAGTATCTCATTTCCAAAAAGGATTCTAAGGCACGATTAATACGGTGGATCCTTCTCTTGCAAGAATTTGATATAGCAATCAAAGACAAGAAAGGTGTTGAAAATGTCATCACGGACCACTTGTCCCGACTTGAATTCAACGATCCCGCTGATGGTCCACCTATTCATGATGATTTCCCCAATGAACAATTGCTTTCTGTTGCTAAGTTGCTGTGGTAAGCTCACATTGTAAACTACTTAGTAACAGGTGAACTCCCATCTGAATGGAGTTCACAAGACAAACACAAATTTCTGGTCGAGGTGCGCAATTTCTTTTGGGATGACCCATACTTATTCAAGTATTGCCCCGAACAAATCATGTGAAGATGCATCCACGACGATGAGGTGTCTAGTGTGCTGAATTTTTGCCACAATGATGCTTGTGGTGGGCACTTCTCTATGAAGAAAACCACAGCAAAAATCTTACAATGCGGCCTTTACTGGCCCACTTTGTTCAAAGACACCAATGATTTCTGTCATTCTTGTATAAGGTGCCAAAAGTTAGGTTCCTTATCCCGTCGACACATGATGCCCTTGAACCCAATTCTTATTATCGAAATATTTGATTGTTGGGGGATAGACTTTATGGGACCATTTCCACCTTCTTTTGGCTACCTTTACATTCTTCTCGCTGTGGATTATGTTTCCAAATGGGTCAAGGCTGTACCATGCCAAACCAATGATAATGCTACAGTTGTCAAATTCTTGAAAGAAAATGTGTTATCAAGGTTCGGTACCCCTCGCGCTATCATCAGTAATCAAGGCACTCATTTTTGCAACCTATCCTTTGAGGCTCTTATGTGCAAGTACTGTGTACTTCATAAAGTTTCAAATGCCTATCATGCACAGACCAATGGTTAAGCTTAGTTAGCCAATAGGGAGATAAACACACATTCTAGAAAAGACGGTAAATCCCGACCGCAAAGATTGGTCTACACGCCTTCTAGACGTTCTTTGGGCATACCGTACTGCTTTCAAATCCTCTCTTGGGATGTCTCCTTATCGGCTTGTCTTTGGAAAAGCCTGTCATTTACCTGTCAAGCTCGAGCATAAAGCGTATTGGGCTATAAAAGCCCTAAACTTTGATCTGAATGCCGCAGGTATCAATCACAAACTCCAGTTGTCCGAAATTGAGGAGTTGAGAAATGATGCATACGACAATTCCAGGATTTATAAAAAAAAAATTGAAAATCGCTTACGATAAAAAAATCCTGTGAAAACACTTTGAGCCAAATCAGAAAGTGCATCTGTATGATTCTCGCTTGCACTTGCACCCCGGTAAACTGTGATCGCGATGGACTGGTCCATTTGTCGTGAAACAAGTATTTCCCAATAGTTCTATTGAGGTCGCGAACCCAATCGATGGGAGAATTTTTCGAGTAAATGGCCAAAGACTGAAGCATTACATTGAGAGTGTGAGTCATGTTGAGGAGATCTTTCTGAAGGACCCGATCTATACACTCTGAAGTTTTGAATGGTTTGCGTGTTTGTTCTTTTTATTTTTTATCTGTATTTTTCTGTCTTTCTTTTATTTTTGTATGTTTTTGTATTCTGTTTGTTTTGGGGTATTGTTACCAGGCTATTTTCACTCTCACCTCATGGACATGGTGATCATCCAAGTGTTCTCTCTCCTTACCTTTTTCATTGATTATTCATTTTGACATTGAGGACATTGTCTGATTTTTGGTTGGGGGAGGTGAGCATGCATTGGCTTTCATTTGGAAAATCTTATTGTTGTGTCATTAGCATTCATTTGGAAAACATTATTGTCTTGTTGAATTTTTAAGTCAAATTTTCTCAAAATTATCCAAGCATGAGTATAATTTGTTGGTTTGAGTCAGTTCTTACTATGTTTTGCTATTAAGAAGGGATTTTCAGAGTTCTTTTGTGCACTTTCCAAACATGTGCTAAATTGGTTGTGAACACAAATAGTTAAGAGAAATTTCAAGTTTAAAGTTTTGCATTTCTTGGTGAGTTGTGAGAGTTGAGAAAACAACTTTTTGAACTTTTATTGATCATTTGAGTTGGTAAAGTCACATCTTTGGAATTAAAACATGACATTTACTAGAGGGATGTTTTTCATATAAGAATGAGTCTTTGTAATAATTTTAAAATTTATGTTCAATAGATTTTGTTTTTAATTTCCTTTCATTTTTGTGTTGTCTCTTGTCAAAAAAAAAGAAATTAAAAAAAAAGGGGAAAAGAATGATGAAAAAAAAGAAGAAAAAAAAATGAAAAAAAATGAGAACAAGAGCAACACTTCCTTCTATTATTTTGTAGTTGTTGAAAAAAATATATTTCTATTACTATTATTTTGTGTAATTGTATTAAAAAAAACAATTTTATTCTCATTATAGTTTATTTTCTTATTTATCATTTCTAGTTAGTTGTCATTTTTTTCTTGGATTTTTCTCATATAAATCCTAAAAGTTATTTGTCATTTGAATTTCAATAAGTTGATTTGCCTATCTTGTGATCAATATTGTTCAAATTGCTTGTCCTAAAAAGTTTATCTTTTCTCATTTGAGCGTAAACGGTTACATTTCCAACTCCAAGAGTGCAATCATTCCCATACAAATAGTTTCAATGCATGTGAGGAATTTGGAGTTGAGACCTTTATACTTTTGAGATTTTTCGATACTATTTGTGTTATGACTTGTGATAAAAATAAAATGGTTAGGTGCACACACACAACTTTGAAATCGCAACTAAAGTTGTTGAGATAGTAATTTCTGACTTCTTGCTAATACTTTGAAGATGCTTAGATGATTTTGCTTGGTTTGACTAGAGTATTCAACTTGATAATTTTATTTTTTGCTTGAATTGTTAGAGACTAGCAATAAGCTGGTTGGGGGTTGTGATTAGTACTTAAAAATGACATGTTACTAAGCTTAAAGTTTAAATTAAATTACGTTTTAATTAATATTTTCATAAATTTATTTTGATATATTTCTTTAATGGAAAATATTAATTTTAATTTAATTTGTATAAAGTATGTTGCATTTTGACATTAATAAAAGCAAAAGAAAAGAAAAAGGGAAAATAAAAAAAGAATTTAATTAAAAATGGCATTTTTAAGGAGTAATTTGTTTTGTAGCAGCCGACCCAACTGAAGGAGAAGCCCAGGCCCGTTGGCCCAAGCCCAGCAACCCAAGCTGCCAGCCCCTCCACAGCCAGGTGGCGCCTTATCCTCGCGCCACGCATCCAAGCTCCTTGCCTGCCACCTATCCTCAACCATTCTCACTAGCCTTCCCTTCAACAACCAGCCATCTCTCCATGCGGCCCAGACCCCAGCAGGCCTAGCTTCTCTCCACCAGGCCTAGGCCCAACATAACCCTTCTTCAGCAGTGACCCAACAAAGCCAGCCTCTCAACCAAGCGGCCCAGCACCCATCCAACCCTTTTCTCTCCCAGCCAATGCCTAAGTGGCACCTCCCCATTGGCTGGGAATGGGTCAAAACCCTCTTCTGCCACCAGCCTAACCTTTTTGCACCTTGGGCCATGCACATTGCTATTTTGAGATTTAAAGCTCACGTTTTTGTGGTAATTTAGAAAAGGGAAAAATGACCATACACCAAAATAGCTAGGTTAATATTAATAATAAGATTTGATTTTTTAAAATCATATTTTATTATTAATATCTCAGATTTATTTTGTAAACCCCATTTTGTTGTTTAATTTCTTTTTAGTCCTTTTTTCTCTCTATAAATATGGACTTTTTCTTCACAATTGGTATATAATTTTTAGAGTAAAGAAACTATAGCAAAATTTCTACTCACTTTCTTCTTAGAATTTTGTGAAAATCATGAACATAATGCCTAATCTTCCTAGGAAGGTTAGGGATGGTTCCATATGCTAGTGATGTTATTTTGCTACTTTGATTTACTATGTTCTTAATGTAATATATTTCAGTTATTTATGTTCTTTCATCTCCATCTCTATTTTGTTATCTTCATTCACTTATGCTAATAGTATATATGATTATTCATGCTCTTTCTATGTGCTTCTAATTAGTAAAAGTAATATTGATAGATAATTTTATATCTAATCTTCTATTGCATTATTGCCCTTGGGTATTTTGTCATTTTTAGATTTTTCATAAGATTAACATTGTGCTTTTAAAGTAAAGAACTTTATAACTCAAATGGACTTTTGTTAGAAAAGAATATGGGCTTTAATGTTAGATTTTCCAAGTAAATGTTGGGATGTGAACTATTTACTTGTGTATTTTTGTAAATCAAGTAACCAAATAACTAAACAAGCATATGGATGATTCTTGAAACCTTTCCATTTCTCAAACTCTTTATTACATCTTACCTTTATTTCACTTATCTCATTTTATCATTTCATCAAAAAGACAACACCAAAATCTCAAACCTCTTTTCACTTACAAATTTATTTATTTCTTGTTACTAACTTTTTGTGTTATTTTCTACTAATCTTTTGATTTTAGGTTACCTCCTTGTGGATCGACCGCCCGATTATACTACAACCACCACTTAGTGGTTGTCACGATTTGGACGTTAAACATATAGCTAATCGTATCTATAGTGACGTAATCACAGTGGAATATAAATATGATTATATGTTCAAATATAAGTTAGTCCTAAGATTAGTCAGTGCATAAGATTTACACTGACTTACCAATCTACGTGCTTACCAAGTTTTTTCAGAAATTGAAAATATATTAAGAAGGAAGTGCTAGAAATAAAGGATCAAGATAACCAAACAAATTTTTTACGTGGTTGGGGAGTTAATGAGCCTTAGTCCACGAGTTTATTGTATTAGATTTTAGAGAGCTTTTGACAATAGAGTTTTTTGGAAGTTTTAGCAGAGTAATTGCTTACCAGAGAAAATTTGGGATCCTTGCTACAGTGCACAACTGATCCTATTTATAGGCAGTCACGCGCAATGGGCTTGGGCCAGACTAATCCGGGCCCAATAGGGATGTAATCATGGTTTGCTCGCTAATGGAGGCATAATACAAAGAATGTTGCTTAATAAAACATAGTAATCAGGGCCCATTGGGCTGGCTTGGGCATGGCCAAGCCTTACAACTGCCACTAGTACGTAATCTCAGACTAGTCCACGTGGGCTTCTAAGGGGATCCTGGGGACAGGATCTGCAGAGTAGTGGCAGTACTGTTTTTTAGGAGCAGCATACGTTCCATGTGTAACCTCTTTTGCAGGTTAGTTGAGGAGACCAACTTCCGAGTTTCTTGGGGACATGTCAACGTCAGGGAAGATCAAACTTGCCCTATCTGGAATCTGATCTAGATTCTTTTACAAATGTCCCAGTTTATTTACCGGAGTCCTTGTTTGTTCACGGACTTGGGTTCATTCTTGACAAGGTATATTCCCAAACTAGTGAGCCTACCACCTCTATTGGCATCCTGGAGGACACAAGTAGGTTGGGACCGGGAAGATGAGTTGGGCCTGCATCTTGGTCTTGGTTCCTTTGTTATGGTGCCCATCGAACGTTGTTGGGCTCATTGGCGATTGTGCTTTTTCCCTGTTAATCGGGCTTAGGATGGGCCCGGATCACTTTAAGGGGGCCCACAGACTCATTGCGTCATGCCACGTGTCCTGGGGGGAAAACATGGATAACACTATGATATGATCTACTTACACATTGTAGTGTTATGTTCTTTCCAGAGCATTAGCAAAGTAGATAAGATCGGATATATTTGTTACATCGGACTGGACCAATATTGACAGTAGATAGGATAAGTAAACATACCATTATTATCTTTTCTAGTCATATTATATAGTTGAACATAGGTCAATTTAATCTCAATTCTGAGTGGTTAATATTCTAATTGATTGTATTATTTGAGTTATTTGACTTGTTTGTTACCAGGTTACCCTACGGACTAGCCCATACTTGCATCTTAGGAACTCGGTAGTATAATTGAGTGGCAGTGTTAATCATAGATATGAACATCTATAGCTTCTGATGAAGACGTGAAACAATGATTTCCTTTTAGTTTGGTTCAAGATGCTAAATGATAGAGATCTCATTTCAATAATTAATATTAGTTTACTGAAATAGTGTTTACAAGGAACTAAGTGTTTTAAGGATAAAATACATTGAGGGGTAAAACAGTATTTTAGTCCCATCTCATTGTAGATCGTCTATAGAGGATTCAGTGACAATTATGGTTGTAACAATGGATAATTAATAACTTATCTATATTTGTTATAAAGCATTTTATGAATTCAAGAGTGCAATTTTGAGTCTTTAGTGGAGTCACGAGGAATTAATAAGTTAATAAATTTATTTGTTAAATTTATGATAACTTATTGGAGCTTGATTTCATAGGCCCATGCTCCCCACTGTACCTTGGATAAAATCATCTAGATAGTCTCAATTAATTGATTTAATTATCAAAGTTAACCAGGTCAATTTTGGATAGTTTCATAGAGTTGTGTAATTTAGAGAAGAAAAGAGAAATTATGACAAATTTATTAATTAAGATAAAATGGTGTCTAAATTAATAAATAAGTTTAAATCAAGGTTCAAATTATAAATAATTATTTGATTAATGATTTAAATAATTAATCAATAGAAAATAATATGGGCATTGATTTTAAGTCCAATGGGCTTATAATTAAATGAGAAATTTCACGGGCTTTAAGCCCATGATAATTTCGACCTAATGGCTGATATTATCTATTATTTTATTGATTTTTTAATTAAAATAAATGACCTAATTGAGTCTATAAAATGAATGCTAAGTGAGAGATTAAAATCACTTGTTTGGTTTTTGAGAAGATCAGAAGATCTATTCTTGATGCTCTAGATTTTAGATTCTCTCTACAGAATAAGTCCTTTTCAAAGCCTCATTATTCTTTTCTCTTCTTCTTTGTATATCTATCTCATGTGTCGAGAATTGCCCACTCTAGTCTAGGTGATCCTAAGGATACTTTGGAAGGCTGTGAAGAAAATTGAAGAAAAGTTCAGTTTCTTGGTGATACCCTGCGACAGAAAGGATACAAGGGTTAGAAAAATTGAAGGAAGGACTCAATCATTCCGCTGCACAATAATGTAAGTGTTCTTATCATTATCTCTGTATGAATTCAATTTTAGACAAAATATTCTAGGTTGTCTCATATTAATTTGTTTAATATAAGATCTACATGAAAATAATCAATATCTTGTATAAGTTTTCCCAACAATTGGCCTCAGAGCCTTTGATAATCTTTATTCTCATGCATGAACACGGTAAATGTAATGCCATGGTTACCCCAGAACAATTACAGTGAACGGTGAATCGTGAATTTAACTCGCTACCCGAGTTCTTTGGTTTAAAACGTGTTTATAGGTGTTATTAACAAGTTAAGGTGGAAAACCAATTAAAAGGAAATGATATATTTTATTTAAAACATAAAACTGTTCATGGGCCCATAAAAACGTTTACAAGTTATTTACAACTCAAAATGGTCATTATTGTTTAAATTTATAACCTGCCGACCTAAGCAGCAAAAATAGGGTAAACCCCCTAGTTCCTCTGAGAACTCCTTGGCTGTGGTGGTCAAGTAGCCGCATATGTACACAGCACCACCTAAGCTTTCCACTCAAGGCTGGGTGAGCTTTTCTTTCCCTTTACCTACACCACATAGCACCCATGAGCCAAGGCCCAGCAAGAAAACACAATATTGCATGAATATAATATCAACAATGATCATGATAATCATTCATGACTCTCAATCCAAAGTAAAGGAGTGACAGTTGAAAAGTCACTAAGGTGGGTTCCATTCCCTTTAGCCATGTGACGATAGGGTCACTTGGGCTTTACAAATAAGTGATCCTTTCACTAGCTTATCAAGATAGGTGTTCGATGAATTTGTCACCGATATAACCTACCACACACTACAAGAAAAATGCTTTTAATAACACCAAAAATGTGTTATCAAAACATACCATAACACTTTTTGACGTGTTAAGACTGACTATGTTATCGTAGGTCAGGGTACTTTACATAACACTTTATCATTGTTATACAGATGTGTTATTATACTGTCAATGATAACACACTTTTTGTATTATTTTAATAAATAGATAAGTGTTTAATTATATTATTTATAGTTAATTATATAACACATTTCAATACTTATAAATTTGTTTTATACTACACTTTAGTATAACACATTTTTTATGTTATATAATGAAGTTTGCATGACAAAATTCTTTACTTATAAAAAGTGTTATTGTAATAGATATTATAACACATTTTTCGTATTATTTTAATATTTAGTGTTGACGGTGAAATCTCGTCAACGAAATTAGATCGGAAAGCTCAAAGGTAAGTCAGGTGATGTTTATATAAGAACTGAGAATAAACTTTAAGGAAAAGTAAACACAGATAAATGATGGAGAAAGTCCTGGTATATTTCTCAATAGCCTCTCCTTACAATGAATTTTCCAACCCCTCATTCTGAGGGGTCAAGCCCCTTTTATAGCTGGGCTCTAATGGCCCCTTATACATGGTGGTCCCGTGAGACAAAATAGTACAAAAGTACACTGTCAGGGTAATAGCACAGGTGGCAGTGGTGTGGGAAGAGTGGTGGAGCAGAGGATCATAGTGTCAGCCTGGTACATAGTCAGAGGTGTGCATATAGTGCCTCCACTCTCTGGACTGATCCGTACCTCCACTACCTGTGTGGTACAGGTGTCAGGGTCATGCTTCTGTCCTCCCCATGGTTGTACGTCATGCACCCGTACACGTACGGGTACTATGTACCCAATGGTTATTCCACGTCCTACTAAGTGTAGGGAAGCTCAGGAAGAGAGATAAGGCTTCTTCAACGGGGCCTGCTGCGTGTGTGATGAGGCATGACGCCTACAAATGAGATGAGGGTCTTATCTTGTGAAACCATCACTTTGCAGCCCCCACACTACGAGGCTCCTGATATATGGCCGAAGGGTGTTTAGTGGAGGCTATGTCTCTTGAGGCCTTTGACATGGCCGGTGAGCGAGGCGAGGCACACGTGGCCCTTGGGCGAGGCCTTTGGGGACGAGGCCGCTATATACACGCGTGATCCTTGGGTGAAACCCTTGAGGGCGTGGCCACTAGGCATGCGTGACACTTGGGCGAAGCCTTTGGGGGCGAGGTGAGGTGACCTCACTGCGAGCCCTTGGTGCGCGCGGGGCGCGAGGCGCATGTGCGCGCGGGCGCGAGGCCCCTGGTGCGCGCGGGGCGCGAGGCCCCTGGTGCGCGCGGGGCGCGAGGCGCATGTGCGCGCGGGCGTGAGTCCCCTGGTGCGCGCGGGGCGCGAGGCCCATGTGCGCGCGGGGCGCGAGGCCCCTGGTGCGCGCGGGCGCGAGGACCCTGGTGCGCGCGGGGCGCGAGGCCCATGTGCGCGCGGGGCGCGAGGCCCCTGGTGCGCGCGGGGCGCGAGACCCCTGGTGCGCGCGGGGCATGAGGCGCATGCCTTGGTGAGACATGGGATACATCCTAGGTGCGAAATGTCTTCTTGGTGTGAGGTCCTTGGTGTGGGACACCTCGGGGCAAGGCTAGGCGCATGAGGTGTTGGCATGCGCGGGGTGCAACGGGGTGCTGCTGGAGTAGTGTTCGCGAGGCTGGGGCCTTAACTTCGAGGGGCATGGATAAGGGCCATGTGTGCATGACAAAGGCGTCTAACAAGGTGATGCGGCTTGGGGGCCTGGAATGACCTTGTGAGGCCTAGAGCCCTGCGAGTGTTTAACACTTTGATGGCCTATAATAACCTTCTGCCTTCATCGCGTACTTGGCGCCTTTGGTGCCCCTTAGCTGCTTACTTCTTTAAGGGACTAGAAACTTCTTTTGTTTTTCTTATTTGGTGGATTTTTGGCATCCACACTTGCCCCCCAGTCTATAGGGAGGCCTTTAGGCGTTCTTGTAGACTCTTCCGTTCCTTTTTATTATTCTCTTATTCTTCTTTTTCTTCTTTTTTTTTTTTTTTTTTTTTTGTTCGAGGTCCTTTGGAACCCACGCGAAAAGGGGGTTCGGTAGGCCTCTCTGTGGTGCGCCTTAGTTGCACCTGTAAGGATATATTGACCCCTTGGGTTCTAGTTATCCTTTTATATATCTTCGCGCGCGCTTATTATATCTTGCGAGAAGCGTCCTTCTCGTCATTAGGCATAGTACTATTTTTGCAAGCGTCTTCTTTGAGGCTCTTTTTGCAAGCGTCTTCTTTGAGACCCTTTTCGGAAGCGTCTACTTTGAGACCCTTTTGGATAGCGTCTACTTTTGAGACCCTTTTTGCAAGCTTCTACTTTGGAGACCCTTTTTGGTGGCGTCTACTTTGGAGACCCTTTTTGGAGGTGTCTACTTTGGAGACCCTTTTTGGAGGTGTCTACTTTGGAGACCCTTTTTGGAGGTGTCTACTTTGGAGACCCCTTTTGGTGGCGTCTACTTTGGAGACCCCTTTTGGTGGCGTCTACTTTGGAGACCCCTTTTGGTGGCGTCTACTTTGGAGACCCTTTTTGGAGGCGTCTACTTTGGAGGTGATTTCCCCTCGAGTGGGGACTTTCATGGCTAGAGGGTCTTCGTTGGATCTCAAACATGGTCTGCAACCCCTCTAGCACGAGGTCCCCCTCTATATGGAATCTCCAGATGTATTGGTAGTATGGCCACTAGAGGAAGGTTCGTTTTCTTCGACATGGAAGTTCTTATGGCCCTCTTCCACACGTATGTACCTCTGTGCTCTCTCGAAGAAGTCGTCCAAATCTGAAGCTTCTCTTTTGAGCATGTACTCCATAACTTGCTTCCTGGACGAACTCCGGCTGTAATAGCCATCTTGAGCTCCGCTTTGGTTAAATCTCCCACCTTTGTTGCTTCTATACTGAACCTATGGATGTAGTCCTTCAAACTTTCATTCTCGCCTTATTTGATGTTAGCAAGGCTGGTAGTTGGCATGACGTAGTCACACGCTGCATGGTGTTGCTGAAGAAATTCATCAGAGAATTGTTGCCACGACTTGATTGTTCCTGGCCTTAACCTCCTGAACCACTTGTACGCCACTCCTTTAAGAGTAACGACGAAGCAATGACATTTTTCTCTGCTGTTGACCCCCCTTAACCTCATCAAGTTATTGAAGGAGTCTAAGTGATATTTTGGGTCTGTAGTACCCTCGTACGGAGTCATGCGAGGCTCTCTGAAGCCAGTGGGCATTTGTTCAGCCTGAATCTCCCTTGTGAAGGGTGAATCACGATCGAATTCTTCGTCATCCATGTGCCCCCCAAGTGCAGGGGTGATCTTGCCTCGAGGGCTCCACATTTTGGTGTCTAGTCCCCTCCTCTTTTTGCATAAGGAATTTTGCAGGTTATCGGGCTGATCCCTTGCCTTGTTTGTGTCCCTCGATGGAACCACGGGGGGTACGTCTCTTACTTCTGACCTCTCCCCATGGAGCTCTTTTCTTAGGCCAGGGGGTGCCCCTTTTGAGGGGGCTTCGGCCTTATTCTTATGACCATCATCTTCTCTCTGCCTATGCTCCTGGGGACATTTCGTTGGCCTATGTCCCCCATGGTACTTTGCCTGGGGGGTTTTACTGACGGAAAGTCGGGGTCCCCCATCGTCTATGGGGACAGTGTTCTCCCCTTTTTCATGCTCCTTCCCTTTACGCTCTGGGATGGGTATGCTTGACTTCCCTTGTAGTAGGTCGTTTAAAACCTTCTGCATGTTCTCTATCATGGTTTCCAGCCTCCTAGTCTTTTTATGCAACTCGTGAATCTCATCCTTGTAGAAGCGCGTCCTTGAGCTGGAGCCTACCGAGCGTACCCCGGGACCCTTGCCTGGCCAGTGCGTCGAAGGGCCAGGGTCCTGGTGGCTTGAGCGCGGGGTCAACCAGGGCCGGTTAGGTGGATACACTAGTGGCTCTGAATGACCTCCGTCGGGCTGGGTAGCTGGGGACGATGCTTCCCTCTCCTCCTCTGGGGGAAGAGGTTCTTCCAGTCCACCTCCATGCTCGGGTAGAGGGGGGTCTTTCTTGGAAGGCCCCCGCTCTACTTCGTGTCGGCGAACCTCAACCTCTTGTATTTGCCGTAGGCGTTTTGAACGTCTTAGTATCTTTCTTTGTTGGAAATGATGGAAGAACACTGGCTTGATGCTTGTTCTTCCCACAGACGGCGCCAAACTGTTGACGGTGAAATCTCGTCAACGAAATTAGATCGGAAAGCTCAAAGGTAAGTCAGGTGATGTTTATATAAGAACTGAGAATAAACTTTAAGGAAAAGTAAACACAGATAAATGATGGAGCAAGTCCTGGTATATTTCTCAATAGCCTCTCCTTACAATGAATTTTCCAACCCCTCATTCTGAGGGGTCAAGCCCCTTTTATAGCTGGGCTCTAATGGCCCCTTATACATGGTGGTCCCGTGAGACAAAATAGTACAAAAGTACACTGTCAGGGTAATAGCACAGGTGGCAGTGGTGTGGGAAGAGTGGTGGAGCAGAGGATCATAGTGTCAGCCTGGTACATAGTCAGAGGCGTGCATATAGTGCCTCCACTCTCTGGACTGATCCGTACCTCCACTACCTGTGTGGTACAGGTGTCAAGGTCATGCTTCTGTCCTCCCCATGGTTGTACGTCATGCACCCGTACACGTACGGGTACTATGTACCCAATGGTTATTCCACGTCCTACTAAGTGTAGGGAAGCTCAGGAAGAGAGATAAGGCTTCTTCAACGGGGCCTGCTATGTGTGTGATGAGGCATGACGCCTACAAATGAGATGAGGGTCTTATCTTGTGAAACCATCACTTTGCAGCCCCCACACTACGAGGCTCCTGATATATGGCCGAAGGGTGTTTAGTGGAGGCTATGTCTCTTGAGGCCTTTGACGTGGCCGATGAGCGAGGCGAGGCACACGTGGCCCTTGGGCGAGGCCTTTGGGGACGAGGCCGCTATATACACGCGTGATCCTTGGGCGAGACCCTTGAGGGCGTGGCCACTAGGCATGCGTGACACTTGGGTGAAGCCTTTGGGGGCGAGGTGAGGTGACCTCACTGCGAGCCCTTGGTGCGCGCGGGGCGCGAGGCCCCTGGTGCGCGCGGGGCACGAGGCGCATGTGCGCGCGGGCACGAGGCCCCTGGTGCGCACGGGGCGCGAGGCCCCTGGTGCGCCCGGGGCGCGAGGCGCATGTGCGCGCGGGCGCGAGGACCCTGGTGCGCGCGGGGCGCGAGGCCCCTGGTGCGCGCGGGGCGTGAGGCCCCTGGTGCACGCGGGGCGCGAGGCGCATGCCTTGGTGAGACATGGGATACATCCTAGGTGCGAAATGTCTTCTTGGTGTGAGGTCCTTGGTGTGGGACACCTCGGGGCAAGGCTAGGTGCATGAGGTGTTGGCATGCGCGGGGTGCAACGAGGTGCTGCTGGAGTAGTGTTCGCGAGGCTGGGGCCTTAACTTCGAGGGGCATGGATAAGGGCCATGTGTGCATGACAAAGGCGTCTAACAAGGTGATGCAGCTTGGGGGCCTGGAATGACCTCGTGAGGCCTAGAGCCCTGCGAGTGTTTAACACTTTGATGGCCTATAATAACCTTCTGCCTTCATCGCGTACTTGGCGCCTTTGGTGCCCCTTAGCTGCTTACTTCTTTAAGGGACTAGAAACTTCTTTTGTTTTTCTTATTTGGTGGATTTTTGGCATCCACATTTAGATAAATTTAAATTCTCATTGTATATTCATTTATATAACACTAATTTATTCTATTATATTTAAATTTTTTTTTATATAATTAAAATTAGCTTTCTAATATATACTAGCATCATCAAATGAAGTTGATTTTCAAATAACAAAAAGTAAAAACATTCAACATTGTATTAACAATCCACAAATTAGTTTAAAACATTTAACACTGTCATCAACAAAAAAATGTTATTTAAGTATTCAAGTAGTCTTAAATATTCAACATATTGAAAAGTTACTACTTTCAGCACAAAATATTCTACAGCTGCCCAACACAAAACCTTCAAAATTAAGTATCCTTTTCTATTTCGCTTGTCACATCTGCAAAATAAACAAAGAGATATTTTATTGTTATGATCTAGCATCATAAATTACTTCAAGAAAAATGCTATGGAAATTATATCCAAGAGAGGACACCACATACAAAATAATGAATTCACAACTACACCAAAGCAAACAAAGAAATCAAACACTAAATTACAAGACATTGGTTCTTTTTTGAGTATGAAAATATACCTCTTGGAATAACTTTTTTAGAAGGCCGTGCAATTGTGGAACCAACTGCTTCTTGTATTGTAAGCATCGTATTATTAGGACGAAATAAGTAAGATTCTGGTACAATATCAGCATCAACCCATACTCGCATAAAGTCTGGTCCAAGAGGCTTTCCATGTACAGCTAACTTTGGATCACTAGAATCCCAACGACCTTCAGCAACAATTACATCTGCCCAGTCAAGAAAGTAGCAAGCATTCTTCGCTTCTGTAAAGTTATGTCTTTTTTCTAGTGCAATACTCTACCAAATTGATTTTAAAGACAATATATTAGTTTTTGTATTTTTTCTTCTAAAATGAATCAATAAAACAATAACAACTTTGATAATTTACCTTAGGGGAATGAATATTGTTTGACTGCGGTACATTGCGAGACTGTCCTTCGCTTGGTGTCGCTTTACCACAAACCTAAATATAAAACCAAGATAATTTTCATTGGAAGAAAAGAAAACTAAGGTTTATAAGTGCAAGATAGAATTACCACCAAGTGTTCTTTAAGTAGATTCATCATTTCAGTCATTTTGAGCTTCATATTCTGTTGCTCTTCTTCTAACTTGGAGATCTTGCTATTACACATATTAACAACAGTTAGCTTTGACCTTGTTACGCCTCTTCCATGTCCGATTAAACAACCAGATTTTGGGTTACCAAACAATTTTGTCAAGGCATCCTCATCAGCGTTGTCTGTAGTTCCAGATTTTGGGTCTTCAAGGAGAATTTCATTCAATGAACCCTGCATATAAATTAGTATAACTAATGTATGCATTATGGAAAATACATATAAAATCACAAAAATTAAATGACTAATACTCACAAAAATATCAGATGTCGTTGGGTTTACAGGTTCACCATTCTTCTTGGTATGGGCTCTCCGAAAAGCATCGAGCACTGAAACTTAAACTTATACCCAAAATAAACTATATGATTTTGTTTACTAACCTGTTAAGATGGATCCAACTTTTATCCATCTCCATTATTATAAATGTCACCCAACTACCTTTTCATTTACTACAAAATTTAGAAGTAGATTATAGTTAGATTTCATCCATGCTATTGAACTACTATTACTACAACACTCTACTACATTAATTCATATTGAGGCATTGATTTGGTCTCTCTTTGACAAGGACTTAATCTATCTTTAAAGTTGGAAACTACTATTACAGTGAACATAGAAAAATAAACAAACAAGAACATGTATTTTCAATTATTGACTGTTCTGTGACATTAAGTGACCTACATACATAAAATCGATTGGAAATGAAAGCTACCTTAACAAGCATATAAACAAACAACACACATGTTTTCTTTCTTATCTCGCCACAACACACAAATTTCTCAGATCCTACTTCACTAAGACACACAAGTTCTCAACCTTCCGTTATCACCGCAATACACAATAATAATCTTAGAACCTACTTCACTATGGATGAATATTTACGATATTCAAACTCCTATAATATTTCAATAATATAAAACCAAGGTAAAAGGAATACCTCTTGCAAACAAAAATAAGAGTCTCTTGTGAAAAATTACTTGCACACCAAGTATCTTGCCTTTTCTTTTGATGGCAGCCAACTAGAAAAGTTTCAACTAAAGAGAAAAAAAAACTCAGCATTTAATAAAATAAATAAATAAAATTAAATAGGCAAGGATAATATATAGAAAAAATTTATTAGAATAACATCAGATAGAGAAACGAAATAGAGATGGAGTTAAATCTTCTTATTTGGCTAAAATGAAATTATAAAGAAAAAGACAGTGATGTAAAACTTTTAATGACATGAAAAAGAATAAAATTTGAATTTATTTGAGCATAAAACAAATTGGAAATGAATTGTTCCATACAAATCATAGAAGGAAGAGAGTAAATAAACACTAACAATAATGCCCAATAATAGATCCCAACGTAAAAAATAAGTAAAAAAAAAAAAGAAATCAGAAATTAAGAAGGAAAACTAATGACTAGAACTCATAAAATAGATTTTTTCAAGGAAATCATTTGAACATATAAAAAGCCAAATCAGCTAAAATCTCACAAATCAAACTAGTACTACATACTATGTTATAATTTTATAGAATTACCAGCTGCCACAAATCTAAAGCTAGTGAGCACCATGACGTGAGGTGGATATCATTCAATGAACCAAAATATAATGACCAAAAAACAAAAAATATAATATTGTCTCTGTACAGACCAACCCACTCATGAATGAGGGGTTTTGGAAGAGCAAATTGAAAGAAAAAAAATGCTTAGCTTACCTTCTAAAGTTTTATCCTTTTTAGCCCTTAATCTTTTTCTTTGCAAATCTCTTGCTTAATCATCTTTACATGTATCATTCAAAGCTTTAAAGTAGTATAAATCTATTCATTTTCCCAAGAAGCTAAGAACTTAATATTAATTACATTATCTTTATCATCTAAATAGAGAAATGTAAGAAACTAATACACAAACAAAAGACATTTTTTTAATCCTTAAATGGTAAAGCAATAATTCACAAGTTCATATATAATTATAATAGAAAAAAACAAATCAACAAAAGGATCAAACACTAAAAAAAGATGGATATATATATATACAAATAATTGTTTGCAAAAACGACTTAATTGCCAACACATGCACTCAAAAAAGCCATGATGGTGTTAAGAATATTAAATCATTTCAGATGTTTAAGTGACCACAACATCAAATTTTGGTATAATATATACTTAATTCCATATATATTAAGTCTGGCTTTATATATATAAGTCATGTGGTTCTATATATTAACCACAATGCAATTATTAAAGTTCTAACAAAGAATAAAAGTAATTGGATTAGGATCACTCTTGCTAAGATTAATGCAATTATTAAAGTTCTAGCAAAGAATAAAAGTAATTGGATTAGTATCACCCAAAGGTGAAGACAATTAATGCTTTCTCAAACCAGCTTCCATATTCTTGACTCCCTCTCATATACATGTAATAAATAGCCACAATCACTAAGATATATGTTATTATTTGATTTATTAATCACAAACCAGTTAATATGTGAATATTCAAAACTTGGTCAAGCTTAAAAAGCATGAAATCCATGACTATACATATCAGACACTCATACCCAGCGTATCTGCTAAATGGCAAAACGCCAGGGAAGAACTATTACTTTACATTAACACAATTAATGTTTTCTTTCTTTAATTAGTCTTAATGTCTTATACGATTAATATATATTACATATAGGGAAAATAATATTATTTTCTCCAAAAGGGCACGCCTAGCTAGCATGATCATAATATTAAAAAAAGAAAACAACCTTACACTTCGGTTAGCAGAGAAGGCTTTTTGTGGTCCTAACTTTTTAATTTTCAATTTTGTTTCCACTAATGATAAAATATCAGTGAAGAAAGCTTCAACATACAGTTCACTCATCAATACTGAATGCAATATAATGACTAATTGTCATCTCCAAAAAAAAAAGAATTATTTTTTGTTTGCATGCATGGCAGCATTCATTAGCAGAACACCTCTGCTTTCTATAAAAAATAATAATACAAAGTGTACACAATTAATCTCACCTGGTTAGTCTAATCATATTCAGTTCAGCTTATGAAAAAAACCTACACATTTCAAACTTTTTGAAAATGTAGTACTGTCCACAGGTTGTTTTTTTATATATATTTATTTACTTTGTTTTCTCTTTCACAGTAATTAATTTACTAATTAAAAGTACTCCTAAGCTCTGTCTAATGCCAGAAAGAAAAGTAATATATAATTATTATATTTGGTGTAATGTCTGAACCCTAGGTTTGACTTGGGTTTGAAAAGACTCTCTATAAAACCCCTCTTATGTTCTCTCCCATATTTCCCCTCTTTTGTTGTTGAACAACAAGAATACCCTACTTTTTATGATATAGTTAATCAAATTAGAGAGATCTTTACAGTTACACCACTATGCTGCTCTTAAGGTTCACAATGGTCAGCTTCTTACTAAGCCTTCTCTTTCTCATGCATATTGGCCTAATGGGCTCCTCTGCATATGCTCATCATGATCAAGGTAAATATATACAACAGACTAAACACATCTTGCAAATGAGTTTGATTACCCAACCTTGACAACTTTGTTGTGGGCTGTTACGGAAAAGTCACCCAAACACTAGAGGTTTTCTTCATTATATAAAGTTTTAGCCTTTTTTAATCACTAGTTGACTCTTACAATCACCATTTTACTCAAACCAGCGGGAACCAACGAGAATCAACAACTATAAAGACAAAGTAAAGTGGCCAGTACATGAATAGAGAACAAAACACCAGCAAAAAAGCAAGCAAAGAAGAAAAACTAAGAATAGAAACAACAAGCCAAACCATGAGACTGAGGGGTCTCTCTATGCAAGTCTATTCCAGAAACTTAGTTAAGGCACACACAAACACAAACTCGCACACAAGTGTGGAGGTGAAGTAAAAGAATATGTGTGTGGGGGCAGAGTATGAGATGGTTACAGGAAAGCCTCTACCAACCTTATGGAACTCTATCCCAAATTGTTGGAGGTGCAGAAAGCATGGAATGGATGAGAATATTGTTATAATATTTATTTATTTGGTATATAAAATCAATTTGTTACAACTAATTGATTTAATATATTAAAGTCAATATTTAATTTATTGACAAAATATTCTAATTAATGGTCAACATTGTTGGTTACCTGATTTTGTTGTTACCTGATTTTTCATATCCCAACTGATTGAGCAAATATCTCAATCTGTGGAAAAGACTCTGATGGTAGGTCTCACTCTATAAATATAGAGTACCGGTCCCCAAGCTCGCTGCTCATTCTGACTTTCAGTAACTCCATCTAAAAGAGTTAGTGAGAGCTTGGAAGTCCGGGTACTCATTCTAATTATTTTAGTTTTCTTTTGTAGATCTAAAGCTAGATCGAGGTCAGCCATTGCAATTGATAACCTTGATCTAGCTTTAGATCTACAAAAGAAAACGAAAATAATTAGAACGAGTACTCGGACTTCCAAGCTCTCACTAACTCTTTTAGATGGAGTTACTGAAAGTCAGAATGAGCAGCGAGCTTGGGGACCAGCACTCTATATTTATAGAGTGAGACCTACCATCAGAGTCTTTGCCACAGATTGAGATATTTTCTCAATCAATTGGGATATGAAAAATCGGGTAACAACAAAATCAGGTAACCAACAATGTTGACCATTAATTAGAATATTTTGTCAATAAATTAAATATTGACTTTAATATATTAAATCAATTAGTTGTAACAAATTGATTTTATATACCAAATAAATAAATATTCTAACATTCTCCCACTTGGTCAGCATTTAAATTAAGATGTTACTTAAGCCCGACGATCATCCCTGTTAGATAATAAACACATGAATCATGGCGACAGGTCCTCTTTTTATGACGAGTATTATCTTCCATGTATTACAATATATTTATTACATAACAATGTAATTTATGTGGCTATGTACTTTAACGAATAAACCTTATGTTTATTCAGGTCCTATGAAGATAAAATTTTCTCAAATAAAATTAAGATGCGCATAAATATGAGAAAATATCAAAATAAGAGTTTCATTGATAATAACTTCAGTTTGTACAATAAATTTACATAAGGGAACCAAGTCCCATGTTCACTACATGATCCTTGAATTTATGAGGTGGCAAGCCTTTCGTCATAGGATCAGCAATCATCAATTCAGTGCTAATGTGTTGAATGACCACTTTATTTTCTTTAACACGTTCTCTCATGGCTAAGTACTTGATGCCGATGTGCTTGCTTCGACTACCACTCTTGTTGTTCTTAGCCATGAATACAACAGTTGCATTGTCGCAGAACATTCTCAATGGCCTAGATATAGAGTCTACAACTCTAAGGCCTGAACTGAAACTCTTTAGCCATACACCATGCGATGTAGCCTCAAAACACGAAATGAACTCGACTTCCATAGTAGAAGTAGCAGTCAAGGTCTGTTTGTTACTCCTCCATGATATAGCTCCACCGGCAAACATAAACACGTAACCAGAGATTGATTTATGTGAATCAGTACAACCAACAAAGTCTGAATCTGAGTAGCCAACTACTTCTAGGTTGTCGGTTCGTCTGAACATGAGTTTGTAATCCTTAGTACCCTAAAGATACCTCATAACTTTCTTTGCAGCTTTCTAGTGGTCTAATCCCGGGTTACTCTGAAATCTTCCTAGCATTCCAACAACAAAGGCAATGTCTGGTCGTGTGCACACCTGAGCATACATCAAGCTTCCAATAGCAGAAGTAAATGGGATGTTCTTCATTTCTTCCTTTTCAAAATCATTCTTTGGACACCGGCTCAAATTTAATTTATCACCCTTAACGATAGGAGCAACACTTGGTGAACAATCTTTCATCCGAAATCTCTCTAAAACTTTGTTAATGTAGGTTTCTTGAGATAGACCTAAGATACCTTTGAATCTATCTCGATGGATCTTAATGCCAATGACATAAGACGCATCACCCATATCCTTCATCTCAAAGTTCTTTGAGAGAAATTGCTTCACCTCATGTAGCATGCCCTTATCATTGGTTGCAAGAAGAATATCGTCCACATATAAAACAAGAAAACAAATCTTACTCCCACTGACCTTCTGGTATATACATTGATCCATGACATTCTCTTCAAATCCAAAAGAAGAGATGACATCATGGAATTTTAAATACTATTGGCGGGACGCTTGTTTTAAACCATAGATGGACTTCTTAAGCTTGCACACCAAATGCTCACCATCACTAGAGGAGAATCCTTCTGGTTGTTTCATGTATACCTCCTCCTCTAGGTCACCATTTAGGAAGGCAGTTTTCACATCTGCTCTAAATCGAAATGAACAACTAATGCCAGGATAACTCTGAGGGAATCTTTCTTAGATACTGGAGAAAAGGTCTCCGTGTAGTCAATTCCTTCTTTTTGAGTGAATCCCTTAGCAACGAGTCTCACTTTGTGTCTCTCAATGTTGCCTAATGAGTCTTTCTTTGTTTTGAAGACCCATTTACACCCAAAAGCCTTCACCCCATTAGGCAACTCAACAAGATCCCAGGCTCCGTTGCTCTTCATAGAATTCATTTCTTCATTCATGGCATTGTACCACAGTTCCGATTCTTTGCTATTCATAGCTTGTGAAAACGTTTCTGGATCATTTTCAGCTCCAATATTGTAGTCAGATTCTTGCAAATACACAATGTAGTCACTAGGTATCACCAATTTTGTCGTCCTAGTGGATCTTCTTAAGGCTACACCAGTAGGCTCTTGAGGAGCGGGTGGTTCAGCTTGTTGTTCAACAATTATAGGCAACTCCTGAACAACTTGATCCATTTGAACTTCAACATTGACTTGTGGATCTTCAACAATTGGCTGTGGTGGTTCAACATCCATTTGGACTGCAGGGATGTTATCAACCACAATCAATCTTGCTCTTGAGGTGGAGGGTTCTAAAGGATCTTTCTCAGAACCTAAGTCCTTGGATTGATCACTCCCACTAATCAAGGCATTTTCAAGAAATTTTGCATTCCTTGATTCCACAATCCTAGTGCTATGAGATGGACAATAAAACTTGTAACCTTTAGACCTTTCAGCGTAACCAATAAAGTATCCACTTATGGTCCTTGGGTTTAGTCTCTTTTCTTGTGGATTGTATACCCTAACTTCAGATGGGCATCCCTAAATGCGTACATGTTGCAAACTCGGTTTCCAACCTTTCCATAATTCAAAAGGAGTTTTGGAGACTACCTTGGTTGGAACTCGATTTAATATGTACACGGATGTCTTTAGAGCTTCAGTACACAAGGATTTAGGAAGTTTAGGGTTGCTTCTAAGCATACTCCGCACCATGTCCATCAATGTTCGGTTTCTCCTTTCTGCAACACCATTTTGCTCGGGTGTACCGAGCATGGTATATTGGGCAACAATCCCATTTTCTTGAAGAAACTTTGCAAAAGGACCAGGTGCTTGTCCATCTTCAGTGTATCTACATAATATTCTCCACCTCTATCTGATCTCACTATCTTAATTTGCTTGTTGCATTGTTTCTCTACTGCAGCTTTAAATATCTTAAAGACATCTAACGCTTCGCTTTTGTTATGAAGTAAGTAGATATACATGTAGTGTGAGTAATCATCTATGAAAGAGATGAAGTATTTCTGACCATAGGAGTCCATGTCTGGACTACATATATCAATATGTATGATTTCTAATAGGACGAAACTCCTATGGACACCGCTTTTCTTAGACTTGGAGGTATGCTTTCCCTTAATGCAATCCACACAAGTATCAAAATCAGTAAAATCTAAGGTATTGAGTACCCCATCCTTTACTAACCTTCTAATTCTATCAATGGAGATATGTCCCAATCTCCAGTGCCATAATGTCGAGGAATTCTCATTCATAACACATCTTTTATTGCCAGCGTGAACACGCACAGTATTATAAGCGGTATTATTTTGTAAATTAAGGCAGTAAAGACCATCAGACAAAATACCATTTCCAACACATTCAGATTTATTATATAAATTAAAGGATTTGTCTGAAAATGTAAAGGAAAAACCAAAAGGTACAAGTCTTGAAACGGAAATCAAGTTTCTAGAGAAACTTGGTACATAAAATGTCTTTTCTAACTTTAAAATAAATCTGCTACTTAAAACTAAATGGCACGTTCCAATAGCCTCCACATGTGAGCCCATCTTGTTTCCGGATAAGATGCTTTGCTCACTTCCCACTGGCTTCCTTAGGTTTTGTAAACCCTGCAGGGAATTGGAAATGTGAATTGTTGATCCAGAATCAATCCACCATGTGTTAATATTAACATTAGCCATATTAGATTCATAACATACGAATGAAATTGGATTACCTTTGTCATCCATCCATTTCTTGAACTTAGTGCATTCCTTTTTCGCATGTCCCTTCATTTTGCAGAAAAAACACTTGATGGAATCCTTCTTTATATCGCCTTGGTGAGGCACTTTATTTTTCCCCTTGTCCTTCTTGGATGGTTTGCGTTTCTTGCCTTGGGTGGCCATGTGAGCACTTTCACCTTGTTCCTGCAGGAGCCTTGCTTCTTCTTGAGCACACATGGTTATACATTTCATTTTAATCTAACATTTGGTGGAGGTATACAATACTCGATCCTCTTTTATATATGTTCATTCTATATATTAATTCCGCCTACATGTACATAGGATTGTTCATATGCCTACATTCATCTTAATATAACAAATATCACTCATGTGTTATGGGAATGCAAGGCTACTTAGGAGGCTTGGAAAAAAAGTGGGTTGTTTGGTGCTCTAAAGGAAGCGGCTAACCCAGGCATCATCATGTTTCTCTCCAATCTTTATAAAAAGCTCTCAATACATGAATTTTGAGTTGTTTGTAACAATAACATAGCAACTTTGCTACTGCCAAAATAGTCAGTTGCATAATAACTTCTCTCCAAAAAGCTCAGAGGTGGTGGACTGGACCCAAAATCTGCTAAGCAACCACAAGATTCACAACAACTTGGAAGATAACAGGAAAAAAAAAGGAACCGGTACTTGACAACATCAAATGGAAGCCACCAAGGGTGGGCCACACAATGGTAATTGTGGGTGTTGCGGTTGATCATCTTAAGAGCTGTTGTAGCTCAGGTGGAACCATTAGAGACTGGCAGGGAGAGGTAATACGTTCTTTTTGTTCTTTCATGAATAGACCTTTATCACCTCTTGCTGCTGAGTTACATGCTATTTGGGAAGGAATAAAAGCTGCTAAAAGATATATGATCAGTAATGTTTCCATCTTTTCAGACTGCTTGGTGGCTGTGAGATTGCTAAATGGTTCAAAAAAGACAAATGATGGCCTGGGTAATTTAGTTCAGGATATTAAAAAAGATTTGGAAGAAAGCTCTTGCTTGGGTCTGTCACTCACGCCTGGATCAAGTAATATAGTTGGTCATTGTATTGAAAAACATGCTTTAAGTTTAAAATCATGCTTTAAGTTTAAGTAATATAGTTGCTTGGGTCTGTCACTCATGCTTTAAGGTGCAAATTGTTTTATAAAATAAACAGGGCTTATAATCAAAGACCAAATATATAAATTTCAAGCCATGCTAAGTCAAGCTAATTTCAGCAGCCCTGCTAAGTAAAGGTAAGACCATTTTTGAACTTTTGTTGTAGTCCCAAAGATACTATTGATTGGCCTTTCTTTCAAAAAATTTAAGTTTTGTAACTTTGTACAGTTTTGAGTTAAGCTATTTTGTTGAAAGGGAGGAGTTCTCCTCAAGATATGGAACACACATTTGTAAGGTTATGAAGTACTTTTCTGATCAAATTATTTAGATTTTTTAAATTAAAATATGAACCTTAAACTGTTTATAACATTTAGGATACTCAACTTTTAGATAAGTTAATAGTCAAGTTTATTAAGGGGAAAAAAATCTCAACTTCTATTTCCATTTCCATCTGTATTTCTATAAACCAAATTTCATAATTTAAAATAATTAAAAATATATGCAAACACAAGAAAATCCAATTTGGACTGTTATGCTTAAATCATTCTAAATAGTACTCTCTCTAACCACTGTCTCAAGCAACCTTAGTTATTGTAATTTATAAAATGCAAGTATACATATATCTCTTACATACAGGTTTACAAATAGCTTAGATATTTTGATTTAGTAACTCATTTGAAAATGCCTATACCATCGAAATAATGTTTCATTCTAACATCATCACTGTGTTAAAGAAGTGCATGCCACCAAAAAACATTGTTCATCAATATCATCAAGTAAATGCAATTGATCTAAAAGTCATATGGCCTGTGCTATGAATACAAGCGTGCTATATGGCACACTCTTTCTATTTCCAACTAAAACTAGTTCCACATCCTCTTATATGGTAATTAAGAATTCATGCTTCTATTTAAAGGATTGATTAGATCTTAGTATTACCACTTAAGCTCATTTTGACAATATAGCTAAGACTGTGTTTAAGCAAAATACCAAAAAGGATAAGTAATTTGCGAGCTATGAGTGCTAAGAGAAGTTTGGCTCAAAAGGAGACTAAATATATACACATTGCATCTTTTTGTGTCAACATATTTCTTTTAATTTTAATAAGATTGAAATAGAAAGTTAGCAAAAATAAAAGGACAAACCCTATTGAGTCTTCTGAATGCTCTAAAGCCTGCCTCAACTCTGCCATTCATTTCTTTCGTAGCTCCTCAAACCAAGCCCTGAAGTGAAATTGCAACATAGTGAACATAAAACAACACAGGCATTTTGCCAAGAATTTAACCATAAGATAAAACTCCACTCTAATCATATACCAGAAAGACAAAACACATAAAACTCAACCAAAAGCGTTTTAAAGTCAAAGCAGGGGAAAGGGAGTGCTTTACGTCTTCTTGAAATGAGACTGATAGACTGAACCGAGATCGAGACCAAGGTGGAGGGAGTGAGGCCTCGGATTGAAAAAACCCCAGAAATCTGCAAAATTGAAAATTAATTTTGAAAACCACATATTTTATAGATTCTATGAGATTCAAGCTGATGAATTTAACATCTACAACTAAATACTTACCTGGCTTGCCAAGACCGAAGAGAAGAACGAATCCGAGAAGCCCAACGACTGGAAACAAATTTACAGAGAGATAGAGAAATACGAGAGAGAGAGAGAGAGAGAGAGAGAGAGAGAGAGAGAGAGAGAGGATATTTGCGGGATGGAGGATGTAACGACCAAAAATCGCTAATAAGCCTTAAGGGCCTTGATTAGTGTGTCAGGAGGGCATTAATAGAATAATTGTGATTTAAATGAGTAATTATATGTTTAGTAATGTTTATATGATAATTGATGATATTATGTGGTAATGTGATATGAATATATATGTGATAAATGTGAGAACCACATTATTATGTGGTAGGTTTGTAGGGCACGACTCAAGACGATCTTAAGGTCAGATAGCGGGGGAAAAGTCACAACGGGGCTTAAGATGTGACTTTGGACAAGTCAGGGGTATTTTAGGTATCGGGTAGTGAATTGGACTATCAGGTTACGAAAATAAATATATGGAGATATATTTGAGGTTAGGATGTCTAGGCGGGAATATTGGGGGATTTTACTATTTTGGCCTCGGGGACGGTTCCGGCACCCCGAGCCTTGGGATTGATTTAGCAATGAGATAGACTTAAGGAAACTTTTAGAAGAAAATAAACCGACCTAAATTCTACTCAGCTGATTACTCTCATTCTCACTCTTAAGGAAAAAAAAACAAAGGAAACTAACTAGAAGCACTCAAGGGAATTGGGGATTTGAGCTGAAGAATTTCTGGAAGTTTAGAGGGATTCAAGAGTAATCTTGAGGCTTAGCTCAGTGATTTAACCAGCGTTGAATCAAGATCAAGGTAAGGGTTTAATCCATTTGTTTTCCTAAAATTTAACCTTAAGCTTCAGCTGGATTATTGAGGGTATTACTTCATTGATGATTAGGGTGGAATTGATCTGGGAAATCCTTGGAATCAGCTGGGTTTTGGCTAAGGGAAGAGTTAAATCAAGAAGGTAAGCCTTGCTTTATGAATTGATGATCTGAGTTTGAGTTTTGACTTGTTATAACAGAGTGTTTGTGTTCTTAGAGTCTCAAGGATTGGAGGTGAATCTTCTATGGTTTATTGAGCTGAATTTCTATTGAAATTGTGTAGCATGAGTTGGGGATATGTTGGGTGTTGAAGTAGGAAGCTTAGGGGTGGTTTTGGTTGAGGTTTTGGGCTTTAAAATGATGGGTTTTCTGGGCATGAAGGGGAGGGCCGTGGATCTGTTCTAGAGCGATGCGGCCCTAAGATAAAAAAGGGCCAAGGAGGCTCGGCCATGGGAGGGCGCCGCGGCGTCCAAGGCAAGGGCCGCGGCGCGTGTCTTGTTCAAGATAGGCTTGGTTATGTTTTGAGGCTAGGGCCGTAGCCCTTGGTTGCACACATGAGTTTTTGAGGGTTTTAGGCACGGGAAGGTGGTCTAGTGCGCTCGGGATTGGTTTCACCACCGTGCTTGGTGGAATTTGGATTCCCGGGAGTTAGTTTTATAACCGGAAACCTATATTCGAGTATTAATGAAACCCTATACTTTGATTGTGACTAGGTGATAAAGGCTTAGGCTCGGGAACGGATCGTGCTTGAGGGGCGTTGCTTGTAATTCAGTAACTGTACAGACTAAAGGTAAGAAAACTGCACCTGGTTGAATATATGTGACGGGACCAAGGGGCTCCCTATTGTAAACGCTTGAAAAGATGGTATTACACCATGCAAGTCAATTAGTGAACCAATGGCCTAAGGGTACCAAGGGTTTCACTAGTGCACAGGGCGCGGCTCGGCCACTGGTAGCCGAGGACAGCTTATTATGCACTGAGCTCGGTTTAAGCGGGCCGGAGTCAGTGGGTTAAACAGAGGGTACGACCTAAGTCATCGGCTCTAAATATTATGTGATATGAGTGTTATATGTGCTAGAGTGTATCTTGAATCTGATTGAATGTGCTAAATATCTGTTGTGGATTATTTGATGGGAATACATGCATAAAGAGTTAATTGTCTGTTATCATTGATTGAGTTGTATAAGATGTTTTCTTGCTGGGCCTTGGCTCACGGGTGCTATGTGGTGCAGGTAAAGGCAAGGGCAAATTAGACCAGCCTTGACTGGAGAGCTCAGCGAGCGGAATGTACATATCCAGGTGCTCGGCTGCCACTGTTTAGGTCTAGGCAAGGACGTGGAACCTGAAGACTGTCTGGTTTTGCCTTAGTATGGCTAGTGAATACTCATGTACTTTTGGGAGTCTGTAAACTTATTCTAACCTTGTTTTCTTATGGGATCCCATGTTTAAATATATGAAATGAGTCTTTTGAGACCAAAACCTTTTTAACCCTAGCTCTTACACGTTTAGTGACATGTTTTTGAGATAATGACTTGATTAGTGAGTCTTGCACCTTTATAAATACACAGTGTAATGGTCTTGGCTATCCAGGGCATTGCAACTTGGTATCAGAGCATCCTAGGTTTAAGGGTTCCTGAAGACAAGCTCGAATCAGGGTTTGGTAATGTGCATATGTGTGTTTATGTGCTTATTTGCTTGAGATGAGCTATGAATGTTGTTATTTACTGAATTACTAGGAAGCATGAGATACTGATAGGGCTTGGCCCTTGACTGCTGTGTGAAAATATTGAGGCATGTTTATTAACATTGCCTTGCATGTAAATGAGTATATGGATGATTAATTGTGTATAGTGCATGGATGCTTATAAGTGTTGGTTATCTGTGGTTGATTATGCTCTATTGATGAGTTTTGGAGAAGCTTTTACCCTGTTACCATGGTCTGACCGCCGAGTCGTTATTTGCAGATTGACTTGGATAGCTATGCGTCCAAGAAAATTCGCACGACTAGCCGGCACTAGGTCCGGGACCGGTAGTGAGGATCAGGGTCAGACTCCTCCACCAATCCCTGAGAACTGGCAGCAATGAATGGCAGAGATGCAGGCTCGATTATTGACTTAGGACGTGCAGATCCGTCTTCTACGACAGCAGGCTCCATCAGGGAGTGCTGCCCCTAAAGTACCACCTGTAGTGGTACCAGCTGTGCAGCCTGGGGAGGTTGTTAACAAGTGGGAACCGTTATATGAGCGGTTCAGGAAGCAGCAACCCCCAATTTTTGAGGGTGGACCGGATCCGTTGAAAGCTGAGTAGTGGCTAACCATGATTACAATAATTCTGGATTTTATGAGAACTGAGGGACAGGATAGAGTGGCCTATGCCACTTATATGTTGAGGGAGGATGCCCGCATTTGGTGGGAAGTGGCATCGCAGACTAGGGATGTTACCACTTTGACTTGGGAAGGTTTCAAGGATTTGTTTGGCCAGAAGTACTACAATGTTGCTGTTAGAGCAGCAAAGGTTAATGAGTTTGTGAGTTTGGTACAGGGAAATATGACTGTTACTGAGTATGCCCTGAAATTTGATAGGCTTGCGAAATTTTCCCCATATAATACTTTTTCATAATATTTTTTTATTAGTATTATATTCATGTGTTATGGAAAGGGGTATTTGGTGTAGTGACATGACCATAGAGTCATAACCATGGGATTCCGCTCCCTAGCCACGTGACAAGCAGTCACCTAGGCCTTAGGCCTTAAATCTGAGCAACTAGTCCTAGACTAGTCAAGCGCTTATAATTTTCATCGACCTTAGGGTCAGTCCAACATTAATGCTCCTAAAGTCATTCAATGCTGATATCGATTAGATCTAATCTTTTATCGGTCTTGCGTTCAGGACGCTTATGCTGTTTCTGACTCTTAGTCAATAATATGTGACCAATGCCGACCTTGACTAATCAGTGCCATACACAAATAAGCAAGATTTGCTAAGCATTTAATATGCAATCAATGTCCACATTTAATAACCAACATGCCTCAATAATAACCACGCATGTCATATATATAGGGTGCAGTTTTCTTACCTCTGATTCGAGCGAGAGTTAATATAAGAACGACCCCTGAGAACGATCAACCTTTAAGTTCCTTAGCGGTCACCTAGTCATAACCAAATATGGGACACCATCAATAAAATGGATAACAAAGGTTCCTGAACCAAGATCTGGCCTCCATGACATCGAATCCCACTAATCCGGATAGTAGAAGCGATACCGAGGCCTAAAATTGAGTTCCCATGATCAAAACACCCAATTGGCCTCAAAACCCTTCTTGAGACACGGTCCTAGAACCTTGAGCCGCGACCCCCAGCCACACCAGGAGCAAGGGCCGCGGCGCCCAGCACAGACAAAACTCCTCCTCCTGCTTCTTCGAGCTTAGGCCACATCGCCTAAGAACAGGGTCGCGGCCCCCACCCGGGAACCAACCATAACTCCGATTTTCTTCATTTAAAACCTTCCAAAAACATACCTAAACACTTTTGAATCCAAAAATCAAAATTCCCTATGATCCAAAATCATCAAATCCGAAGGCTCAAAGGAATAAAAAACTCAACGATTCACAAAATCCAATTCAAAGCTTAAAAACTCTAAAATCTCAAAACTTAAAGCTTAGATTACCTTTGATTGGGTTGTTTCTCATTAAATCCTTTGGTCAAGAAGCTTCTAATCTTTCCTAGGATCGCTATGCCTCGATCCTCACTTGATTCCGACTCTTAGAACTCAAGATCTCTTTGAAATTGCCACGAACGTTAAAAAGACTAACGTGAAGAGAGAGAAGGGTGTTTTAACGTACGGTTCTTTCTGACGAACTACTTCAGGCTTAAGTAACCTCAAATAAAACTTAATGCTCGGGGTCCCAAAAACACCCCTGGGGACATAATAGTCAAAACTCCTAGAATTTCCTCCTGATCTCAATAACTCTCAATTTATCATCAAATAAACATTCTCATTACTCAATATCCCAATAAATGACCCCGTTATGAGAAAAGTACTAATTTACAATATAAGACCGTCTCATGCCGAATAGCTCGAATATATCCCCATAATAATGGGATCTCATCCATAAATCACAATATGCACCAAAATACACAAATATGCCCTCAACAGGCCAAATTACCAAAATACCCTAACAATCAAATGTGGACCCACATGCATGCATTTAACATCATATTATAACATAATTCACATAAACATGCATATAATCATTTAATGGCATAATTAAATAATTATGGCCCTCCCGGCCTACTAATCCAGCCACTAGACCGCATTAGGGATTTCGGGGCATTACAGTAAAATTGAATTATTTGATGTGTTGAGTAATTGGATGGATTTCATATTTTTTTATGATGCATATTAAATTTTATGTGATTAGTAGCATATTTGGGATGTTTTGTTGTGTTTTCTTTGCAAATAATTTTTATATAAATGCTTTATTTGATGTAAAACATGGTAAAAATTATTTAGAAAATATTTTTGGCTTGAAAAATTACACAAATTTTATTAAAAAAAAATTTCAGGCTGTGGCCGCGCCCTAGGTAATAGCGGCTAGTGGCCGCAGCCAGCACGTGAATTCTTGCCCAGATCGTCTCGTGGTCGCAGCCACCAGTTTTCACTAGTTGTGGCCTATGTTAATTTTTTTCTTAAAATTTAATTTTTGAATGTAATTTTAATAGGTTAATACAAAAATATCAGTTCTTTTCTATTATTTAAAAATATCTTTTTTGAAATACATGTGTTTGTTGTTTGATCTTTTAAAAATAGATATTTTCTACAAAGATTCAAATTCAAATTTAAAAATAGGTTAACTAATTAATTTTAAATATTTTAATATATTAAAATATTAGAATTAAGTTATCATATATTTAAGATATTTTATTAATACTTGAGTTTTTTTTTTTAAACCTGATATTTGAAGATATTAATATCTAATTATTCTATGGATTTTAATATTTAAATTATTTGAACTTTGAAAATTTGTTGGCTGGATATTTTTATAGATATTTGAATTTGTTTAACTGTTTAAGATATTTTTTCAAAAAGAGTAGATGATTTTTGTTTTAAAAATTTATAACTGGTTAAATTTTTTAAAAATATCATAATTTTAAAACTAATTAATAAAATATTTTTTAATAAATGAGATTTAAATTAACTTGGTTAATTGTTGATAAATTCTATTTAAATTAAATTAATATTTTTCAAATTAACCTAAACTAAGTTGATTGTTGATAAATGAAATTTAAATTAACTTTTGTTAATTTTTGATAAATTTCATTTAAATTGAATTATTTTTGTAAATATTTAATTAATTCAAATTTTGGATAAATTCTAGAAAATTAATTGTGGTATTTTTGCAAATGAAATAAATTCTTGCTCATACAGTATTATGATTAGACCCATCCAATTATAACGTGTTTGTTTGCACTATATGTAGTATTTTTGCAATTGGGCTTAGATGCATATAGTTAGTGACCCATATGTTTGCTTAATATATGGATTTTTTCAAATAAAATATTCCTAAAATGATAGGTTTTATTTGGGCCCATTAGAAAATGTAAAGTTTAAATGAGAAATTATAGTAAATGGCCTAAAATAAAGGCATCAAGAAGCTAATGTCCTCATTTTTAAAATTATAGAGAAATAACCATTTTACATTGTTGATTACCTAAAATGTCATTTTTATAATTTATTTATTTATTTAGGACTGTATGACTTTAATATAGTGGTATATGTATATTAGTTTTGTTGAATTAATTTTTATTTTAAAGTTATATTGATTTTTTAAGTTTTTTTTATAGGTTGTTGGTATATTATTTTCCAATTAGTGTATATGTTTTTTGCGATATGGTATATAATTTTTTTTTGTGATATTTAGTTTTCATTTTATTATACATAGTGGTAGTATATAATTTTGTATCATGTTATATACATTTTAATAGTAGTATATACATTTTTGAGTAATGATTTTGTATGTTTTGATGGTATATTATTTTTCAACTTAGTATATATATTTTGTGGTATGATATATTATTCAACAACCCATAAAAAACGAAAAAAAATCAAAATAACTTTAAAATAAAAACTAATATACATATACCATAATATTAAAATATTTAGAATAAAATAGTAATTTGTTAAAAGACATATTTGGTAATATGTGATATTAATGAGATGATTTGGCTATTTTACTACAAAATTAAAAACATGGACATTTACTTTCTTTCACACATCATTAAGGGTCATTTTGCACAATGTCCTAAGTTTAAATTCCTCTCTTGTGGGTGATTCTACTTGTGAAGGCCCATTTACTTTGCATGACTATAGTGGGTCTAATCAATTAATAATAATTAATAAAATGAATGCTTAAATTCCTGTCTTTTGGACCTTATATGGAAGTATGAGGGCCTTAGTAGTGGCAACAACATACTGGACCCAATCCTTCTCCATACAAGCCCAATTGTTAAGGTCCATTTGCCTGAGTTGGACCTAACTGTATATGTTCATTATAATGGTTAAAGCTAAATATTGATTAGCAACAAATTAATTCAAATTTAATTGAATCTTTTTCAATGTGACACTTTAGAATTAATAGAAAATTATAGGACTTTGGTTTTAAAAATTTAATTTTTTCTTATTTTTTTGGAGAACCATAGTCATTAATTTTTGAAAAAAATAATAAAAATTCTATTATTATAATGAGCTTATTTTAAGAATTATATTTGATCTCCACCGTTGGTTTAACAATGTCAATAGCTTAATGGGGCCTTGAGACACTTTGATTCGTCCTCCTATGGAAGGTGTTCATTAGTTATTTTGACAAGGTTAGATTTCGAAAGATAGACAATTATAGGTTAAATTCTACTAGACTCACCCCTACAATGACTACTAGGACTAAATCTATGATTATCGAAACCGTGGGTCTAGCTCAGAAAATAAGAGATTTTGTTTTCTTATTTTGATCGAATAGTAGGTTGTTAATGATGGTGTCCATTATTAAATAAGTTTACAACTTTATTTAATTAGTGGTATTTTTGACTCTCGCTAATCGGGACAAGGATATCATAGATTAGTTAAAAACCTACAGAAATAGAGATATGATATGTTTTGGTATTTTTCCTCATATCTTACATATTTTTGGTATATGTTGTGCTTTTTCTTGAAATTTGTGTAAATAGAAGTTTTATTGAGCAAATGTGATTGATTTCTATTTTATTGATAATTGGTAGTTTTAAGTATGACTGTGTCTACTCCCATCCTTTCTCAACTTTCTATGGAGAAACTCACTGGAGAAAACTTCCTTAAATGGAAGCAAAACATCAACATTGTGTTGATTGGTGATAGCTCTAAGTTCTTCATGACTGAGGAATCCCCAAAAGTTCCAGCTGAAGGAGCTACCAAGTCTGTGAGGGAAAAGTATGAGTGTTGGCAGGCGGCTAACAACAAGGCGCGGTACTACATGTTGACTAGTACGGTTGACACTCTCAAGACAAAGATGGAGAATGTCGAGACGTCCTACAAAATCATGGATCAACTCCAAGACATGTTTGGTGCCAAGTCAGTGCAGACTCGTTTTGAGGCCACCAAGAAATATGCCAATGCTTGGGTGGCACTGTCTCAACATGTTCGCGATCAGCTGATCAAAATGACAAACTACTTTCAGGAAGCTGAACTGCATGGAGGAACAATAGATGAGGAAACTCAAGTCGGCTTAATCCTCAATAGTCTCTCTCAAACTTTCCTGCCATTAACCACCTACTATGTGTTGAATAAAGTCAACTATGGTCTGATGTAGCTCATGAATGAGCTTTAGAATTTTGAGTTTATCATGGGTGGACCAAGTAAGGGAGGAGAAAAGAAGAAAACTGCTACTATTGCTGTTGATCCAGCTAAGGCTGAAGCTAACAAAGCTTCATCTTCGAAAGCTGGAAACAAGAGGAAAGATGGACAAAACAACAACCCCAAGCCTGCAAAGGCTGGAAAGATGAGTGCACAACCAAATGCACAGATGCCTAAGGGGAAGAACAAGAAAAATAAGAAAGGTAAGGTTAAGTATTTTCACTACAAAGAGAAGGGACATTGGAAACAAGATTGCCCCAAGTTTCTAGCACCGAAAAACAAAACTTCTTGAATTGTGGGAGGAAGTGGATGAAGGCGGTTTAAAGCCTAGAGTTGGGAACAGAGCGTTCGTTTACGGTCAAAGCTAGAGGAAGAGCTCCCCTGAAGTTCAAAAATAAATATTTAATCTTGAAAGATGTATTTTTTATTCTGGATTTTAGTAGAAATTTAATTTCAGTTTCCATGTTGCAATTAGAACAATTAGTTATGTCTTTCACAAGTTTTAATATATATATTTCTTTCAATGGATCACAATTGTGTATTGCATGTTTTGAAAATGGGCTTTATATTCTGCGACCTAAAAAACCCCTCGCTCTTAATAATGAATTATTCAAAGTAGCTAAACCTAGGACCAATAAATTCCAAAAGACTAATAACAATAACATGACGTATTTATGACATTTGAGACTAGGTCACATTGACTATGATAGGATTCAAAGACTTTGATAACTCTTGAATAAAGAGTTATTTGTCATACTTTTAAGCTTATGATAAACAAAAAAAGAATAAGCTGAGTGATACTTTTTAATGGTTTCATTTCATTTTATTATCCAAATTTTTATGGTCTTATCTTATCCTTTAGTCTTTTTAAAATATCTGAACATTTAATAGCACTTAGAGAGTTTTTACATGGTGCTCTCTAAAGAAAGCAAGAAAAGAAAACATATTTTTATTAGGTGTTGCTTGTGATAAAATATAGGGATTGTTGAAGACGGGAGCTTTTGCTGCAGCATTTTTCTAGCAAAAGAAGGAGGAATCAGCAGCTCAAAAAGGAGGTCATGTGGCATCATTTATCCAGCTGTAAAGGAGACTGACGTGGCAGAGTGGAAAAAGATATTAAATCAGCTGTTATTTTAGTAAGTGGGCCACGTGTGAGAGAAAGAAAGAGGGCAAAATGGAGAAATTAAAAGAAGGAAAAGGAGAGGGTTGTACCCTAGCTAATTAAGGAAGGAGCAGCCTCCATTTTTGATAAGACTTGAGCCAGAAGTTTATTGCAGAAAACCAGAGAGAATATCAGATAAAAACGCCAGGAAGAAATAGAAAAGAGATTCAAGAAAGAAAGAGGCCAACTAAAGAAGCTCAAGCATCATTTTGGATTTGTTTTTCTCTTCTTTCTAAACTCTATTGTATTAATTTCTGAGTTGGGTTTTAACTGAATATTATGGGCTGTTTTGATTATGAATTAATGTATATGAAATCAGCCATGAACTAATTTCTTGGTGGCTTGAATTTTTGATGAACCCTATGTTTATAATCTATCCATTTCTTGCACTTTATTTTAGTAAAATCTCCCTTGATCATTCAAGTGTGCTTAAATTGATTGCTTGTTGTTGTTTGGCCAGCAATGGCAAGTTATTTTAATTATATTTAATGCTGGAAAGGTTGAATGTAATAGGAAGAACTTGACACAAGTCATAATCTAGGTTAGGTTATGTTAGTAATTAATATAGGGATATGTTAATTACCTTGTGTACATATAAGAAGTGAACTGTGATTGCATTCTTAAATCTGATTTTGCATAGGAATATGTTTAATTAGGTAGAAGAATTAAGGTCATAAGATTTGGGAAAGTTTTATGCATGTTAAATGAACTTTTTGTTATCCTGGGAGTTTTGATAGAAAATTGCTGCAGCAATACGTTCGCAATGTGTTCAGGAAAAATAATATAGGGGGATTCAATGATTCAAGTCCATTTTAAAATTTATATATTTCTCTCAAGGTTCTTGTTCAGTTTACTTTGAGTAATTTTACTTTCTTTTTATTGGGTTAAATTGGAAAATCAAAGACATTCAAATTGTTCACTAGTGTAATTGTTTAGTAATTAATTTTTGCATTTAGTTTTAATTTGCAATCCCTGTGGAGACGATCTTGAATACTTACTACTTTATTACTTGTTTTGTGGCTGTGTACACTTGCACATTTTAATTGAATCAATTTACACAACAAGTACAAAGGATTGACCTTTGAGGGAACTCACCTTAGGTGAATTACCTGTCTGTGAATCTTATCAAGAAGGAAAATTGACCAAGCATCCATTCTCTACAAAGGGTGATAGGGCCAAGAAACCACTTGGACTTGTTCATTCAGATGTTTGTGAACCTTTGAATGTTGAAGCCAGGGCTGGTTTTGAGTATTTCATCACTTTCATTGACGATTACTCTAGATACTCATGTCTTTACCTAATGCATAGGAAATCAGAAACATTTTCAAAGTTTCAGGAATTCCTAGCGATGGCTCAGAACCAATTATGTAAAATGTTAAAGATCTTGCGATCTGATAGGGGTGGACAATATTTGGATATGCAGTTCCAAGATCATTTAACTAAACTTGGGATTTTACCACAACTTACTACCCCGGGTACTCCGCAACAAAATGATGTAACGGAACGCCAGAACAGAACGTTATTGGAAATAGTTAGATGCATGCTTAGTTACTCAACTCTACCAACTTCGTTATGGGGACATGCAATTGAAACCGCGAATGACATTCTCAATATTGTGCCGTCCAAATCAATCCCTAAAACATCTTTAGAACGCTGGAATGGTCGTGAATCTAGTTTACGCCAGTACAGAATATGGAGGTGTCCCACCCATGTGCTGAGGAAAAATGAGGGAAAGCTAGAACCACGAACTAAAGTTTGCATGTTTGTTGGCTGTCTTAAAAGTACTTGGGGTGGAATTTTCTATAGTCATTCAGAAAAGAAAGTGTTTACTTCTATGAATGCTACTTTTCTGGAAAATGACTATGTCCAAAACTTCAAACCACGCAGCAAAGTAGTTTTAGAGGAGATGGTTGAAGAATTTAATCCAACCAATGTTCCATTGTCATCAACGCTAGTTGATGATGAAAGTCCTACTCTTCATGTACAACCGACGCAAGTCGATTTAAATGAAGAAAGTACCACTTCTTCTGAGCAAATAGTCACATAGCCTCGTTGTAGTGGGAGAGTTTCTAGGAACCCATTTCGCTATGGTTTGGATGGTGAAACCAATATGGTCGTTGGTGACACTGGTGATGATGATCTGTTATCTTTCAAAAAGACAATGGCTAGCCCTGAAAAGGAACTATGGCTCGAAGCAATGAAATAGGAAATGGAGTCCATGTACTCAAATCCCGTCTGGGATCTTGTGGAAGCACATAGTGACTTTAGGGCCATTGGGTGCAAGTGGATCTATAAGAAGAAATGAGGTGTTGATGGAAATATCGAAATATACAAAGCTTGATTAGTGGCAAAAGGTTATACCCAAAGATAAGGTGTGGACTATGTGGAAACTTTTAGTCCGGTAGCCATGCTCAAGTCCATTCGCATCCTCCTATCCATAGTCGATGCTCTCGATTATGAGAACTGGAAAATGGACATCAAGACCGATTTTCTTAACGGGAAGCTTGACAAAGTCATTTATATGGATCAGCTAGAAGGATTTAAAGTAGCTGGACAAGAAAGAAAAGTTTGCAAGTTGAATAGGTCCATTTATGGATTTAAGCAAGCTTCTCGTTCCTGGAATCTTATGTTTGATGAAATAATCAAAACCTATGGCTTTGAACAAAATATTGATGAGCCTTGTGTTTACCAACTGAAGGAAAATTAAATAATGGTATTCTTGGTTCTTTATGTAGATGATATTTTACTCATTGGAAACAATGTTAAGAAATTGTAAGATGTGAAGAATTGGCTGAACACTTAATTCCAGATGAAGGATTTGGGTGAAGCTAGTTATGTTCTAGGTATCCAGATCATTAGGGATAGAAATAACAAACTCTTAGCTCTATCTTAAGCAGCTTACATAGATAAAGTCCTTGAATGTTTCTCAATGACAAATTCCAAGAAAGGACGTCTACTGTCTCGCCATGGAATTCATCTTTCAAAGAAGCAGTCTCCCCAGACTCCTGAAGAGGAAGATACAATGAGAAAAGTTCCTTACGCATCTACAGTTGGAAGTTTGATGTATGCTTTGTTGTGTACTAGACTGGATATTTGCTATGCGGTGGGAGTAGTGAGCAAGTATCAGTCAAACCCAAGACCGAAACATTGGATAGAAGTTAAGCATATTCTGAAATATTTAAGATGGACTAGGGATTATATGTTAGTGTACAAGGGTGGTGTTCTGTACCCTGTAGGTTCCACCGATTCAGATTTTCAGATTGATGTCGATGACAGGAAGTCTACTTCTAGAATGGTGTTTACTCTTAGGGGTGGAGTTGTGATATGAAGAAGTGTAACACAGTCTGTGATCTTAGATTCCACCATGGAGCCTGAGTACATAGTTGCGTCTAAAGCAGCTAAGGAAATAATATGGCTAAAGAAGTTCGATTTAGATCTTGGTGTTATTCCAGAATTGGATAAACCGCTTGTGTTGTTTTGTGACAACAAGGAGCGATAGCCAACTCAAAAGAACCTCGAAGTCACAAGAGGAGTAAGCATATAGAAAGGAAGTATCAAATAATTTGAGAATATGTGGTTATGGGAGATGTGAAGGTTATGAAGATTGCATCTGAAGACAATCTTGCAGACTGTTTACAAAGACACCACCAGAAGTTACATTTGATAAGCATATCAAGGAAATGTGATTAGTAGAATTAAGACATTAGTTTCAATTAGTGCAAGTGAGAGTTTGTTGGGGTTTTATGCCCTAATTAAAACCCAATTTCTTTGTAATCTCATTTATTATCAATAAAAGAATAGAGATCATTTTTGACTTGGTCAGTCACTTTGCTCACATGTTTTATTTTCATGAATATTTGTTTAATATAAACTTATATTAAATCCTGAGCATATGTGTAACGCCTTACTACCCAAGGGCCGTTACACTATGTATTTTAAATAGTGCTAAACTCGCTAAATGAGTCATTTGGCCATAATCGTGTAATTAAATGTAATTAACGATTTAGGGTTAACATTTTTGGTCAAAGATACAAACATTTCACTATAAAGTTTACTATATACATGAGATCCCAAAATACATTTAAGACGTTAATTACAATAAAAGAGTTACAACCTGCCGACCTAAGCGACAAAATAGGGTTTGACCCTAGTTCCTCTTTAAACCCTCGCCCGTGGTGGTCGAGCAGTTGCATATGTACACATCATCACCTAAGCTCTCCAACTCAAGGATGGTCCAACTTTCTTTTACATTTACCTGCACAACATAGCACCAATGAGCCGAGGCTCAACAAGAAAACCTAAACATGCTCATAAGCAGTAAATAACATGTCACCAAATCATAATAAGTATGCCTAGCAGTAATAACCCTACTCATGCATGCAAGCAAGTACAAATAAATGATTAGGGAATCATTCTGGCTCGACGCCCTAGGACATGAGACTAATAAGTCACCCTGGGGCCCTGTGCCCTGTCCTCTGTATAACCAACTTTCTAGCTGATCTAGTGTACTCGGTGGTAGGTTGTCTTTGATCAATAGATCGATCAAGCGTATGATGCGCTTCAGGGTAGGCTAATACATATGGACTAGCACTTTGCGTGCTATTTCCCTGCTTGACTAATAAGTCAATGCCTTACGACCAGCATTCAATGCGTTATTGCCGTACTTGACTAATAAGGCAGTGCCTTTCGACCAAAACTCACCATGGTAATTTCGTCCTTGACTAATAAGTCGGTACCTTTCGACCAGCGCTCAACGCTCTTTTTGTTTCTGACTAATAAGTCAATGCTAGGATATGTGACTATTAATCACCGCAGGTCTCTTAGCCATATCCTCTGAATAAGCGTACCTGGCGCTGACTAGCACTCAACGTGCTAAGGCCGTTCTTGACTAATACGCCAATGACCAGTGCACCGCGCTATTGCCACTCTTGACTAATAAGTCAATGCTCTTCGACCAACACTCAACACTATTGTTGCTTATGACTGATAAGTCAGAGCTTTTCGATCAACACTCAGCACTATTGCCGCGCTTGACTAATAAGTCAATGCTCTTTGACCAGCACTCAACAATATTGTCGCTCATGACTGATAAGTTACAGCTTTACTACCAACACTCAGCACTATTTTCGTTTCTGATTGATAAGTCAGTGTGTTTCTCAAGTAAACAATGCAACCACGCATTCATGATGCAACATATATCCATATGTAGAGCACTCAACATGCTTCATCAATAATCACAAGCATAATCATAATGATTCACATTTACAGAGACTCAAGCTTTGATTCATTCCATTTCCAACAATCAGGCCATCCCATATTCACATGCATCATATGCCTCACGTACTGGGTGCAAATTTCTTACCTTTGGTCCAAGAACAGGTTACCAATAAATGATCCTCGAGCACGATCTTGATTCTGAACCCCTAGCGATCACCTCAATGGTGATTATGCCCTCCTAAAATGTACCAAGAGTTGAAGAAGTACTTTTGGTGGCTTGGGATGAAATAGGAGACAACAAAATATGTGGCACACTGCTTGACTTATCAGCAGACAAAGGCCGAACATCAATGGCCAGCCGGATTGTTGTAGCCCTTAGAAATTCCAGAATGGAACTGGGAGAAAGTCACTATGGACTTTGTCACAGGTCTACCAACCACTCTCAAGGGGCACGATGCCATTTGGGTTATCGTTGATAGGCTGACTAAGTTCGCTCATTTCTTGCCGATCAAGGTAGTTTTGGGGCACATAAGTTAGCATATATCTACATTGCACAAATAGTGAGACTGCATGGAGTGCCCAACTCCATTGTATCAGATTGCAACAGACATTTCACCTCAGCATTCTGGGATAGAATCCAAACGAGGTTGGGTACTAAACTGAAGTTCAACACTTCTTTCCACCTACAAACAGACGGTCAAAGCGAACGAACAATTTAGACCCTGGAAGATATGCTAAGAGCCTACATGCTCAACTTTCAAGGGTCATGGAATGAGAAGCTTCCACTGATAGAGTTTGCTTACAACAACATCTATCATGACTCCACCAAGATGGCTCCGTATGAGGCTTTGTATGGAAGGGAATGTCAATCACCGATTCATTAGCACGAGGCTGGTGAAGGAAAGTTTCTCGGATCGGATGAGGTTGATCAAGTTACCGAGGACATCTGACAGATAAGGCAACGCTTGAAAACTTTGGTAGATTGACAACGCAAATATGCCGACCGACGCAGGAGACCCGTTGCGGGGGGATATGCGGTTTGGGAAGAAAGGAAAGCTTAGCCCAAGGTTCGTTGGACCTTTCGAAATCAAAGAGAGGATCGGGGAAGTAGCTTATCGTTTAGCTCTACCGCCCGCCATGCCTAAGGTGTTGGAGCTTATCGTTCAGAGAGGAAGGGTATTGCTTGCCGGGGCCAGGCCGCACTTGCTGCTAGAGCTTAGAACGCGCTTGCCACTAGAGCTCCAATCCAAGATGCTAGAATTCATGAGATAGCCAAGCAAATGAATAATTTATAAAGGCTAGTGAAGACGCAGAGAGCCCGAATTGAAAGAGGGCAAAAGAGACAAGAGGACTTTGATGCCCTCCAAGCTAAAAGGTTTAATACCCTTTTTGGGATGACTCCCCATGCCACCCAATAATGCTAAAAACAACGAAATACCACCCACAAACGACGAAATACCACCTGGAAAAAAAATGAAGAATAGAACCCTGGCTTGCAGGTTGTTGTTGAGCAACCGGTACTGCCAGTTGAAGCACCAAAAGCTGCCCGAGTGAAATCTATATCAAAAAGGTTCGACAATAGGAATCCACCTATATTCGAGGGGAGCAATGACCCATCAATGGCAAAGGAACAGAATAGTATTTTTGAAAGGATCTTTGACTTCATTGGAACTACTGAGAGAGAGAAGGTAGTTTGTGCGACCTATATGCTGAGAAAAGATGCCCGCATTTGGTGGGACGTAGCCAAGAAAGGGCATAAAGTTTCCGAGATGGAATGGCTAGAGTTCTTGACCTTGTTCAATGGAAAGTACTTTAGTAAGGCAGTGATCGAGCACAAAGTGAATGAGTTCACTAATCCAAAGCAGGGAACGTCGAGCGTGTAGGACTACGTTTGAAATTTTGACCAAGTGTTTAGGTTCACAAAGAACAAGGTGAATACTGAAGAAAATAAGACCTGTAGTTTTATGAAAGGCCTGCGCAGAGACATTGCCAAGTGTGTAGACACTGTTAGAACAGGCCCGGAGACGTATGTCGAAGTTGTGGAACGGGCTCTTCGCCAAGAGTCTTGGGCCGTGTCAGACAAGCCAGAACCACAAAAGAACTAAGACAGGAGGTACACTCCCAACAACCCCGGACATTTTCAGGCCAATCAGAATGGCCCAAGGGGAAAGTTCAACCCGAGGTTCGGCCAGAGCTCGGGGTGAACAAACAATCCAAGAGGCTCAAGGCTGAATGCTGGGGGAAATAACAAAAGAAAAGGGGGACCTCCCAATCAGGCAATGGATAGTCCCAACAAATAGCTGAGACGTGAGTATGAACAATGGCCACTGTGCAACAAGTGTAATCGACGTCATCGGGACAAGTGTAGGGTATGTTATAACTGTGGAAAGCAAGGGCACTTTGCTAAAGAGTGTCAAATGCCAGCCAAGGGCAACATAAATGACCAGCAGAAAAAAATTGGAGCTTCGCCTCGAGTTTATGCGCTTACGCAAAAGGACAAAGGAGCTGGACCATCTGATATAGTGTCAGGTCAGATTTCTATCGCCCAAACCTCGACATATGAATTAATGGATACTAGTGCATCACATTCTTTTGGATCTGCAACCTTTGTGGAAAAAAATAAATATAATGCCTGAGCCTATGCCTGTTATTTGTGGGGTATCTTCGCCTTCGAGAGAGGATATGCTGGTGCGGACATGGGCTAGAGTCGTACCAGTTTGGATTAAAGGTCATGAGTTGACGACGGATCTGTTAGTCTTGGACCTACATGAATACGACGTCATATTTGGGATGGATTGGTTAACAAAAAATGGAGTCGTTATCAATTGCAAGCGCAGAAAAGTGGTCTTCACCCTAGTGGGAGAAGAACCATTCGAGTTCATGGGTACATCAAGAGAAAAGAAGTGCCCCATGATTTCTGCGATGAAGGCGAGAAAAATGTTGAGTGACGGATGCATTGGTTTTCTAGCAAACACAGTGGATAAGAATAAAGAGACGAGTCAACAACCTTCTAATGTACTGATTGTGTGCAAGTTTCCCGACGTATTTCCTGAAGGTCTCCTAGGGATTCCATCAGACAGAGAGATCGTGTTTGAGATAAATCTGATTCCGGGAAGTGCCCCGATCTCAAAGACTCCTTACAGGATGGCGCTAGCTGAACTCAAGGAGTTGCAATCGCAACTTCAAGAGTTACTGTACAAGAAGTTCATAAGGCCAAGCCATTCTCCGTGGGGAGCCCCAATCTTACTCGTGAATAAGAAAGATGGCTCGATGAGAATGTGCATTGACTGTCGGGAGCTGAACAAGGTGACGATCAAGTACCGATATCCATTGCCAGGATTGAAGATCTTTTAGATTAACTACAAGGAGCGTCAGTATTTTCCAAAATAGACCTGCAATTAGGCTATCACCAGCTCAAGGTTAAGGAGACGAATATACCAAAGTATATCTTAGTGATATCCTTTGGACTAACCAATGCGCCTTTCGTGAGTATTTGGATAAGTTCGTTGTTGTGTTCATTGACAATATTCTAATATACTCGAAAAGCCAAGAAGAGCATGCAACGCATCTGGGACTAGTCCTTCAGCATCTGCAAGATGAAAAACTTTACGCTAAGTTTTCAAAATGCAAATTTTGGCTAGAGAAAGTTAGTTTTCTGGGGAACATAGTGTCAGGAGATGGAATTTCAGTAGATCCCGCCAAGATAGAAGCTGTTAAGCAGTGAAAACCTCCAAAAAATGCTCATGAGGTTAGTAGTTTTCTTGGGTTAGCAGGATAATACCGGTGATTTGTGGAAGGATTTTCCAAAATAACCGCACCAATGACTGCCCTCACCTACAAAAACATCAAGTATAAATGGACTGACAAGTGTGAGAAGAGTTTTTAGGAGCTAAAAATGAGATTGACGACTGCCCCAGTGCTGACAATCCCTAGTGGCACAAAGGGATATACTATTTATAGCGATGCCTCTGGCCGAGGGTTGGGATCAGTGCTGATGCAACATAGAAAAGTAATTTCTTATGCTTCTCGACAGCTAAAAAATTATGAGAAGAACTATCCAACTCATGACCTGGAGCTGGCAGTTAGTCGATCCTTGGGTACAAAGACTGCGACATCTACACTGATGTACCTCCAAATTTTCGTATGGGATACACTGCATCATCTACACTGATCACAAAGACTGCTGGTAGTGGTGGTTTTCGTACGGGATACACTGCGACATCTACACTGATCACAAAAGCCTAAAGTATTTCTTCACTCAGAAGGAATTGAATATGAGATAGCGTCGATGGTTGGAGCTGTTTATGACTGCGACATTCTGTACCACCCAGGAAAAGCAAACAAGGTGGCAGATGCATTAAGTCGACAGCCAAGTGCTTACGTGATGAAAGTGAAAGAGATTTCGCTGCAGTTACGTGGCGACCTTGCTACCTTTGATTTAGAGATAGTAGTCGGTCAATTGGCTAACCTCTCTATCGAGCCTACCATTATGGAAGCTATAAAAGGGGGCAGTTAGTCGATCCTTGGGTACAAAGACTGATGTACGAAGTGAGGAATGAGGGGTGACCAGGATTCCATATCTCCGAAGATTGAGTATTGGGGTTCAAGGGAAAAATATGTGTTCCAGACGATGGCGAGATCAAGAAGCAAATCTTTTTCAAGGGACATAATGATCCTTATGCCATGCATCTGGGCACCACAAAAATTTTCCAAGACTTGAAGAAGTACTTTTGGTGGACTGGGATGAAAAAGGAGACGGCATAATATGTGGCACACTGCTTGACTTGTCAACAAACAAAGGTCGAACATCAACGTCCAGCCGGATTGTTGCAGCCCTTAGAAATTCCAGAATGGAACTGGGAGAAGGTTACTATGGAATTTGTCCCAGGTCTACCAGCCACTCCCAAGGGGCACGATGCCATTTGGGTTATCGTTGATAGGCTGACTAAGTTCGCTCATTTCTTGTCGATCAAGGTAACTTATGGGGCACATAAGTTAGCATATATCTACATTGCACAAATAGTGAGACTGCATGGTGTGCCCAACTCCATCGTATCAGATCGCGATAGACGTTTCACCTCAGCATTCTGGGATAGAAACCAAATGAGGTTGGGTACTAAACTGAAGTTCAACACTTCTTTCCACCTACAAACAGACGGTCAAAGCGAACAAACAATTTAGACCCTGGAAGATATGCTAAGAGCCTGCGTGCTCGACTTTCAAGGGTTATGGAATGAGAAGCTTCCACTGATAGAGTTTGCTTACAACAACAGCTATCATGATTCCACAAAGATGGCTCTGTATGAGGCTTTGTACGGAAGGGAATGTCAATCACTGATTCATTGGCACGAGGTCGGTGAAAGAAAAATTCTCGGATCGGATGAGGTTGATCAAGTTACCATTGACATCTGACAGATAAGGCAACGCTTGCAAACTTCGGTAGATTGACAACACAAATATGCCAACTGACGCAGGAGACCCCTGGCATTTGAGGTTGGAGATAATGTGTTGCTAAAGGTAGCTCCCCTATGGGGGGCTATGCGGTTCAGGAAGAAAGGAAAGCTTAGCCCAAGGTTCGTTGGACCTTTCAAAATCATAGAGAGGATCGGGGAAGTAGCTTATCGTTTAGCTCTTCTGCCCGCCCTATCTAAGGTGCATGACGTGTTTCATTTATCCTTGTTGAGAAAGTACATGCGCGATCCCTCCCATGTAATCATCTATGAGCAGCTGAGCATTGATCCTCAACTCGTCTATGAGGAGAAACCGATGATGATTCTAGACCGAAAGGAAAAAGTGTTGAGGAACAAGATGGTGCCGTTGGTAAAGGTACAGTGGTGTAACCAAGCCATTGAAGAGGCAACCTAGGAAACAGAAGACAAGATGAGGGAGTTGTATCCTCATTTGTTTTAAGTTTCGAGAACGAAACCTCTATAAAATGTATGTATTGTAACGCCCTGCATTTCAGGTACCTTTAAACAACTTGGGTCGGGATTATTTTTTCCGAGTTAAGAATATTATTTTAAATAATATTATATTTGTTTGGAATTTATTTCCATGAGTTATTGCTAGCCAAGTTATGAATTTTGTGATTAAAAGTCAATATAAGACTTTCGATCTTAGACCGACACAAAAAACCTAATCGGGTAAAAATCTCAGAAAATAAAATAAAAAACTATGGAAAATATATTTTGGGCATAAAATACATTCGTAAAAATTAAAGTTTGGTCAAAAATAATAAATGAAAGAGGAAATGGAAATCTTAGGTCGTTTTGTGTTAAAATGCTTAATTTTACCGAATTGGGGAATTTTATTCCATGAATGGACCTTAGGTTAAATTTTATTTTGTGATTAATTAAATTAAATGTGAGAGACATTTAATTTAATTATTATGTGTTAAGTTTTATATTTTAAAAAAAAAAAAAACTTTATATGAGTGTTTACCCAAAAAAGGACTACTTAATGACGTGGCAGAATTAACCTACACGTAGGGATACACGTGACCGTTTAAGTGAGTATGATCTGTTCGATTATCGACCAGAAAAGAATTCTCTCAGCAGGCAGTATATTTCATGGGCGACTCGTTTGATCGTAGTATTTCATATATTTCCTTCAGATATGTCATATTGCGTTTATGTAATAATTGCAATTTCCATTATTATTTTGACACGCTTGTATTAAATGTATTAAATGCATATATTCATTTAATGGGGTAATTAAACAGTTATGGCCCTCCCAGCCTACTAAACCGCCACTAAACCATATTGGAGAATTCGGGGCATTACATTCACTCGATGTTCCCAGGAGGGAAATCAATCGAGGGTCCCCTTGTCAAGAGGCTTCGGCCTACATCCAAGAAAATGCCGCCCTCGGCTGCGATTGTCTCCCAATCCCCAACTAAGGGGAAAGGCTCGGACTCAGGAGCTCCGTCTGCCACAGCCTCGACTGCGACCCTTCCTCGTCTTCCTCCACCTCCTGCTCGGGAACTGGTAGCACCGGTTGGCCCCCAAGCTCTAGTGGCCCCTGCTGCCTCTGTTCGCATTCCCGTCAACCCCCAAGATCTAGAGCTGATTCCAAACACTTTTCAGGGGACCATCTACAAGACCGCGAACTATTCGGTGGAGCACTTTTACAAGGCCAAGCCCATCGACCTAAGTGCAATTGAGGAAAGGAGCTGAAAAAGTTATGGAGTTTTCCATGGGGATGAATCTCACAGTAAGCATTTTCCCCGACCTCACTTTTAATACATATATTTTATCTTTTGGGTATGTGCCTAACTATTTCTTTGCTTTTTTGTAGGCGGTCTTGGCTCAACACCGTAGCATCTCTCGGGCCAGGGCCAGGAAAGAGGAAATCAAGGCCGAGCTGACCGCGACCCAAGCTGCTCTCGCCACCTCTCAACAGAATGAGCAGAGCGTTAGGGCTGCATTGGCGGCAACCCATGCGAGTGAACAGGTCGCGAAGGCTGCCCTAACCACTGCCCAGGAAGGCGAGCAGGAGGTGAAGGCTGCCTCAGCAGCCCTTAAGGCCGAGCTCGAGGGGGCCAAGGCCAGACTGCTAGAGGCCGAGGCGACCATTCTGGAGGAGAAGAAAACATCGAGCTCCTCCATGGAGAGTATGCTGTACCATTGCTGGGCTTTCAACCAGGATGGCAATTTCTCCTTCATGGCCTCCGATGCATGGAGGCACTACCTTGAGAAGTTCAAGGCCCGGCTGCAACGGGAGCGAGCTGCAAACGCCGACCGAGACTGGGGAGACTTTTGCTGTGGGCGAGCAGGAGACTGAGGAGGTGACGTCCTCAGAGCGACCTGGGGGGGCCTAGAGAGTTTTTATTTTGTATCTACACTTCTCGTTTATTTGTTTGTAAATATTCAGCACGAGGTTTTTCTCCTCGAAACAATTTATTGATTTTAGTTATCTCAAGTTTTACTTCGGTCTTTTTCACATATTTTATGATGTGTTTGGTAAAGACTTAGTTCGTGCTAGTTTTATTGACTGTTTTTCCTTTAGAGGAAGGAAAACATTGCTAGCCAACTTCTAAGTTTTGGAACCTGGTCGTGTCCAGGATGCTTTTAAAAACTTAGTTCACGTTAGTTTTATCGACACCTCGTGCTTTTTAGAAAAAACACTGAATCAATTTAATCAACTTCTAAGTTTTAGAACCTGGTCGTGTCCTAGATATTTAATTTAAAAAACTTAGTTCGCGTTAGTTTTATCAACACCTCGTGCTTTTTAGAAAAAACACTGTATCAATTTAACCTACTTTTAATTTTTGAACCAAGTCGTGTCCGGGATATTTAATTTTAAAAACTTAGTTCGCGTTAGTTTTATCAACACCTCGTGCTTTTTAGAAAAAACACTGAATCAATTTAACCAACTTCTAAGTTTTAGAACCTGGTCGTGCCCAGGATATTTAATTTTAAAAAACTTAGTTCGCGTTAGTTTTATCGACACCTCGTGCTTTTTAGAAAAAACACTGAATCAATTTAACCAACTTCTAAGTTTTAGAACCTGGTCGTGTCCAGGATATTTAATTTTAAAAACTTAGTTCACGTTAGTTTTATCGACACCTCGTGCTTTTTAGAAAAAACACTGTATCAATTTAACCAACTTCTAAGTTTTAGAACTTGGTCGTGTCCAGAATATTTAATTTTAAAAACTTAGTTCGCGTTAGTTTTATCGACACCTCGTGCTTTTTAGAAAAAACACTGAATCAATTTAACCAACTTCTATGTTTTAGAACCTGGTCATGCCCAGGATATTTAATTTTAAAAAACTTAGTTTGCGTTAGTTTTATCGACACCTCGTGCTTTTTAGAAAAAACACTGAATCAATTTAACTAACTTCTAAGTTTTAGAACCTAGTCAGGTGATCTGCCCCCCAAGTAATCAAGAAGTGGACTTGCGTGGTTACTTGAAATAATTACACAAACAAAATCGTACAGACATAAATGAAATCATAAACCATTATATATATATATATATTTTTTTTGTATAGCTAATTGGCTTTTATACGCAAGCCTCACATAAAGGAGTGATTTGATCACTGATAATATTTTCTCAAATGCACAGCATTCCAGGTTTGTGGCACCATTTCTCCATTAAGCCGGGCTAATTTGAAAGTACCTTCCTGTACGATTTCGATGATCTGATAGGGCCCTTCCCAGCTCAGGCCTAAAGAAACATCTTTGGGGTCCTTGCTCGCTAAAAACACCCTTCGAAGCACCAGGTCTCCTAATTCAAAAGCACGCCTTTTAACCTTTGAATTAAAATAATGAGTGATCTTATGTTGATAATGCACGTGGTGTAGCTTTGAATCCTCTTGCTTTTCATCAATCAGGCTGAGGGATGCACTGAGCAATTTGTCATTCTGCTCTTGGCTGAAGGCCTGGACCCTATGCGAGGCTATCTTTGTTTCGACAGGAAGGACAACCTCACTCCCAAAAGTCAAGGAAAAGGGGGTGAGGCCCATCGAGGTTTGGTGCATGTTCCGGTACACCCATAACACCTGCGGGAGCTGCTCGGGCCAAACTCCCTTGGCCTCGTTCAGCTTCTTCTTAAGACTCACCTTGAGTGTCTTGTTCACAGCCTCGACCTGCCCATTAGCCTGGGGGTAGGCCACTGAGGAAAAACTTTTAATTATGCCGTGCCTCCCGCAAAATTTAGTGAATAGGTCGCTATCGAACTGGGTTCCGTTGTCCGACACGATCTTCCTTGGCAGCCTGAACCGGCAGACAATATTCTTAACCACAAAATCGAGGACTTTCTTTGATGTTATTGTCGCTAGGGGCTCCACTTCTGCCCACTTCGTGAAGTAGTTAAAAGCCACTACCGCATAGCGAACTCCTCCTTTGCTCGTGGGTAGGGCTCCAACTAAGTCAATTCCCCATACCGCAAACGGCCATGGGGACGAGATCATCTTCATCTCGACTAGTGGAGCTCGGGCGATCGCGGCGAACTGTTGGAATTTATCACACTTTCAGACGTAAGAAATTGAGTCTTTTGACAGAGTGGGCCAATAATATCCTTGCCTTAATATCTTCAAGGCCAGGCTTTGCCCTCCAGCGTGATCTCCACAAAAGCCTTCATGCACCTCCTGCAAAATAGTTTTAGCCTCCTTTCACAGAACACACCACAAAAGAGGTAGAGATAGGCCACATCGGTACAACGTTCCGTCTATGACTGTATACCTTGGAGCTTGGTAGAGTATCTTTCTTGCGTCCTTTTGCTCTTCGGGTAACTTCCCTGTGGTAAGATATTCGACTATGGGAGTCATCCAGGTTGGCTTGACATCGATCATCTCGATCTCCCCTGTATTCTCTACCACACTTGGTCTCTCAAAGAACTCCACTGGTATTAGGCTTAGGGTCTCGGCTTCCTTGGAGGTGGCTAGCTTTGCTAAGGCATCAGCATTGGTGTTCTACTCCCGAGGGATCTGTTCGACTAGGCTGTACTCAAATTCAGAAAACTCCCTCTTTACCTTGGCTAGGTAGGCCGCCATCTTGGTTCCCCGCGCCTGGTATTCCCCTGATACCTGGTTTACCATGAGCTGGGAATCACTATAGCATTGGATGGCCCTGGCCTTCAGCTCCCTGGCCACCCTCAGCCCAGCCAATAAAGCTTCGTACTCAGCCTCGTTGTTGGATGCTTCGAATCCGAATCGTAACGTGGAGTGGAAGCGATGTCCCTCTGGGGATATCAAAATGATTCCAGCTCCGGACCCATTCTCATTAGATGAACCATCCACAAAGACTTTCCACAAGGCCTGCACCAGTTCTTCCACTGGTTCCTCTTGGAATCTAGTGCATTCTGCCACGAAATCAGCCAGAGATTGGCTTTTGATCACAGTTTGTGGTACGTATAGGATCTCAAATTGGCTGAGCTCCATAGCCCATTTCAAAAGACATCCCGATGTCTTAGGTTTCTGCAGTACCTGCCTTAAAGGTCGATCGGTTATGATGTGGATTGAATGGGACTGGAAATACGACCTAAGCTTTCTGGAGGCCGTGATAAGGTAGAAAGCCATTTTTTCCATCAACGGGTATCGAGATTCAGCTCTAAGGAGCCTTTTGCTAATGTAATAGACTGGCTTCTGAGACTAGTCTTCTTCCCGGACCAGCACGGTGCTATCTGCATCTTCCGTGATAGCTAGGTAAAGACAAAGAGGCTCTCCTGCTGTTGGCTTAGAAAACACGGGCGGATCGGCTAAATTTGCTTTTAGGTCAAGGAAGGCACGCTTGCACTCTTCGGTCCACTCGAATTTTTTATTTCCCCGGAGTAGGTTATAGAATGGCAAACATTTGTTGGTAGATTTGGAAATGAACCGATTAAGGGCTACCACCCTTCCTGTCAGACTTTGGACGTCTTTTCACGACTGGGGTGATGGCATTTCGAGTAGCGATCTGATTTTGACGGGGTTCACTCTATTCCTCTGGTGTTGACTATGAAACCCATAAATTTTCCTAATGCAACCCCGAAGGTACATTTTTGGGGATTCAGCCTCATACCATACTTCCTTAGGATCTCAAACATTCTCTCAGATCGGGGACATGGTCATCGGCAGTTTTTGACTTGACCAACATGTCGTCAACATACACTTCCATGTTTTTACCGATCTGATTAATGAAAATTCTGTTGACCAATCTCTTATATGTGGCTCCAGCGTTTTTCAGCTCGAAGGGCATGACTTTGTAACAATACACATTGGTTGGGGTCATGAAGCTGATATGCTCCTGGTCTGCCGGATTCATAGTGATCTGGTTGTAACTAGAATATGCATCCATGAAGGACATGAGCTCGTGTCCTGCTTTGGCGTCCACCAACTGGTCGATCCTTGGTAGGGGGAAGCAATCCTTGGGACACACTTTATTCAGGTTAGAAAAGTTGATACAGGTCTGCCATTTTCCATTGGGCTTCAAGACAAGAACGGGATTGGCAACCCAGATCGGCTATTTTTCCTCGTGGATAAAATCGCACTTTAAAAGTCGAGCAACTTCCCCTTCCAGGGCCGCAGCTCGGGTCGTGCCCAGACGCCTTTGTTTCTGCAACTTCGCAGGCATGCTTTTGTCCAAGTTGAGGGTATGCATGATGATGCTTGGGCTGATCCCCACCATATCTTCATGAGACCAGGCGAAACGTCTAGATTTTCTTGCAGAAATTTCAACAGCTCCTCCTTTCTCTCATCACCATGGTTTTTCCCGAGCCTAATGATCCTCGAAGGGTCTTTAAGATCGACATTTACTTCTTCGAGCTCTTCAATAGTCTGGAGCTCGAACCTTTCTTCGCCAACTCTAGGGTCGATATCGTCACTCAGGGTTGTACCTCTGCCGTTGCCCGGCTGAGATTCCCTTATCCCAGAGCTAGTTCTCGTTTCCTGGGGTTCCTCGCTTCCGCCTTGAATGGTCATCGTCTGCTGCCTGGGTTGTGATTTTACCTTCATGGAAATGCTATAGTATTCCCTGACAGTGAGCTCATCACCTTGGACCGTACATATCCCCGTTGAGGAGGGGAATTTGACTGTGAGCTGGCGGATAAAAGTTATGGTTCCAAATTCCATCAATGTGGGCCGACCCAAAATTGCGTTGTACGCGGTGGGACAGTCGATGACCACAAACTCGAGGAGTTTGGAGACAGTTCGGGGTCCCTCTCCCAAGGTTATTACTAATTCGATCATACCTATCGCTGCCGACCCTTCACCAGAGAACCCATACAACATGATGGAAATGGCCTTCAGTTCGGTCACTGACAGCCCCTTTTTTTCTAACGAGGACCGAATAAAAAAGTTCACCGAACTCCCATTATCAACTAGCACCCTTCTGACTCTCCGGTTGGCGAGCTAGGCAGTTACAACTAGAGGATCGTTATGTGGGAACTGGACATGATTGGCATCTTCTTCAGTGAAACTAATTGGCTGTCTCTCCAATCGATGTTGTGTGGGTATGGGTTGCGCTAGGATAAATTCGATTATATTATGAGACTTTAATTCGTTGATGTATCTTTTATGAGCACCTTTGTTCGAGCCTAGCAGATGGGGCCCCCCATAAATGGTGGTTATCTCTCCTTCTATTATTGGAGGAGGGAGGTCCTGCCCTACGTGGGCTCCGGTCGAATTTGCTGGGGCTTCTGAAGATGATTGAATGTTTTGCCTGGCGGGCTGATTCGGAGTGACTCGATTCCAAGCATACTGAGCTAAGGGTCCGACCCGGATGAGTGTCTCGATCTCATCCTTCAGATTCCTACAATTATCGGTGTTATGATCGATGTCGTTGTGGAATCAACAGAATTTTGAAGGGTCACTCTTAGCCTTCTGATTTTTCAAAGGCTCTAGCCTTTTCCAGGGAAGGAGGACATAATTCGCTAGGAAAATATGCTCCCTAGTGTTTGTGAGATCGATATAAACCGTGTAGACCGATTTGAATTTTTCCACTGGCTTGCTCTTCTTTGGACCGTGTTGGCTGCCCTCGTCGTTTCCCTTTCTCTTGCCTCCATCCCCTTGGTTATTCTGGGCAATGGTCTGAGTTGTATTCACGACGTCCGTTTCCGCTCCAACGGGCTGATCAGGGACTTGGCTGGTTCCCGCAATCGATGCTGTTGCTTCTTCCAAATTTATCCATTCCTGGGCCTTATTCTAGAATTCATCCACAGTGCTGACAGCTTTCCTTTGGATTTCTTTCCACAACTCGTCCCCAACAAGGATTCCAGTTCTCATAGCCATGAGTCTGGAACTTTTGTCTGCATCCCTAGCTCGGGCTGCAACGTTGGCAAACCTTCTCAGATAAGCTTTTAAGGGTTCCCCGGGTTGTTGCTTCATGTTCGCCAGGGTATCCGCTTTGACGCGAACTGCTTGAGAGGCTCCGAATGCCCTCTTGAAGTTAGCAGAGAAATTCTTCCACGTGCTGATCGACTATTTCTTACATTGCTTGAACCGCTGCCTAGCAGGCCCGATCAGAGTTGAAAGGAATATTAGGCATCTCAGCTCACCCATCAGGGTGTTGAACATCCCCAAGTGATTCGACGGATCTCCGACTCCATTGAATTTTGATAGATGGGGCATCTGGAAACCCGGCAGGTACGCCATTGCTGCGATGTTGGGGGCAAAAAGCTCAAGCTCGTCCCCCAAGTCGTATTCATCCTTTCCCTTCTCTGACAGGAGCCTCTTCATTAATTCCTCCATTTGAGCTAGCCTTTCGAGGGCTTGGTCTTTGATCCCTGGGTTGTTCTGGGGTTGTTCAACAACCCCCGTCTCGTTGTTCGCGTTAGGCGGGTTATTGTTCCTCCAAGCATGAACTTGGTTTAGTGGGACATTCCCATTGTCACGTATTTCGGAAGGACCATCCTCTCTGCCAGCACGACTTTCGTTCCTGGATGGCTCTCCCTTCTGCGAGTTGAGGTGATCTCGAAGGTCGGTCCTTGAGGCGGCCCGAGGGCTTTGTGCCGAACTTAGATGATTGCACAGGTCTCCACCAGATCTTCCACTTCGGTGGCTCTCGGTCCAATAGCTCCCATTGGAAAAGCTCAGAGCCTGCTACCAGGGGTGAGGATCCGGGACATTTCCACGCGCTTGCGGGCGCTGGGCAGGAACGGCGGGAGGAGGATTCCTTCTGCTGTTCTCTTATGCAGGAATATCTCGAGCAGGAATAGGAGGGGATGGATATCTTATTGGCGAAGGGGGAAGCCTAACTGGTGAAGTGATCCTAGTCCCGTCTGGCCAGATCAAACTAGCTCATGGTCGCTCTATCCCACCACCTCCAGCTTCTTGTGCTCAGCGATCTGACTGCGGCACAGGAGGGTTGGCCGGAGCAGGTTGTCTGCGCGAGCTTTCCCCAGACCTCCTCTGCGAGCTGCCACGAGCCCTCCTGGGTGCATTCGATGGTGGAGCCGAACTTGGAGTTGAAGTTCTGGCTGACTTGCTGATAGGCACTGGGAAACACATCAAACATAGTTTCCCAGTTATGGTGTGACATGGGCGCATAACTTGGGGTTGAGATTCTAACCGACCGACTGGGCCTGGGCTTACTATCCCTGCGAAACTTATGAGTCCTGCTTTGTCTCTTTCCAACGTTACCGTCGGTTGCAAGAGGGGGCAGCCAGGCCAAGACTTCCTCGATTTGCTTATTTGCTTTCGCTAGATGACTCCTCAACTGCATGTTTTCCAACTCTATCGCCGTCAGGTAACCTGGGTTCAGATTTGGAGGAAGGGGCGCTGAACTCCTAGTGTCGCCATGGCCCATCGGCTGCTTTCCCGATCGCTGCTGGACCTCTGGGTCTGGTTTGTTGGATATGGCTGTATGGTGCGCCTCCTGCCCACCATGTTGATCCGCCTCGTTACCATGTCTCGAACGAGTGACCACCATGATCAAGTTTTCATGATAGCACTAATCTAAACCCTCTCAATGAAAGCACCAAATTGTTGACGCGGTTTTTCGCCAACAGTGAATTATATGAATAAATAGGATGGATTAGTGCTGGATGATAAACCGTAATTAGAAAATGATAATAATCGAGAATGTGGAAACTAATCATTGAGAAAGATGGTCACTCCTTTTTTACGTGGTTCGGAGGTTAAAATCCCCCTAGTCCACGAGTTAATATTATTGATCTATCCTTACTATTTCTTACAGAGTATTTTCATTACAAGAAGAATCCAACCCCCTGCATTATTCAGGGTTCTGGTATTTATAGGTGATTGATCTCTGAGTAGGTATTGGGGTCATCCCGTGATCTCTTCATCCATCATGTCATTCACGTGACACCGATGATTAATATCCAAACCTTACAATGAAGTGTGGTCTAATCAATAGGTAAAGATGGGTAATGGACCGCATGGCCCAAATCAGGTGTGGGATGTCTGATCACGCACGTTTATATTGCGTATTTGGGAATTCGGGCATAAAACAGACATGTGATGTTTGGTAAATACACGTTTATATTACGTGGTTGACTTTATAAAGATCCGGGGGTATGTAAGGCCTCTGATGCGACACGAGCTTAATGTGGCGCTAGCTCGTGGCTTCTACTATGTCGACACAGTGGCTCCAAGTGATGAGCAACTAAATGATCCATCAGCTCGAGCTATTTTTTTAGGGGACCATAACAAACAGCTCCGGATGAATGGTGGACACGTGCAGATCAGTTTAGGCACTTTTCTAGCTCGACAAAGTACGTGTGGATATTCAGGGCGTACAATTTACTGAGTACTTCATTAAAGAATAAATTTTCCATTATATAATCATTATATGCAATGTTAATCCTCCATTAATTGTTCATAATTAAAAGGGAATAAAATTATCGTTTTACACTTTTAGCTATATCTTGTTCCTAGAATACCACTAACTTTACTAGTGAAGGTTGTATCACAACAAACTTGCGATGTGAGCGCTCATAACCTTTTCAGTTCCAAAAGTGAACCCAATAGGGAACCATTATTCAATCTATAAGAAGGTATAGATTCCATATCTATTAAACTATGTCCCTTGCCATATATATCATTGAGTCTCCAAAACAATTGTTCTTAGCCTGATCATTCTGACCAACCTTAACACATGAATCAAAGGATCATATGACATATATAGGAGTTCATAGCAACCCCAGGATTAAGATCATCGTGTATATGATCATCGTTTGATGTGTGTGATTAATACTATGAAACAATGTTTAAACAAGTATTAACACATCATATTTGGTCCAGTTCTATACATAACTATATATAGAGCACCTTCACTAAAGTGTCCTACTACACTAGTGACCCAGATCTAGGTCACTTTTATTCATAATACTAGTGAACCTTACTAGCAGTAATTAATCTAAAGATTCCATAACTTTATTTTACTATGTGTTGACGCGGTTCTTCGGCAACAGGTAATTAAGAGAAGAAGAGAAAGAGATTAGTACTTAAAAGTAGAACCGCCGCAGATATGAAATCTTTGTGAGAAGAACTAGGTGACCCTAAACACGTTTTTTAAGTGGTTCGAAGGTCAAAATCCTTCTACTCCACTAGTCAATATTATTGATCTTTTCTGGGTAATTGGTTTACAAAATATATAGTTCTTACAAGACTATTTTTTCCAACCCCTATCAATTCCCAGGGTCTCTATATTTATAGGAGAAGGCACCTGGAAATTGGTAGGGAGGTCATCCCGTGACCTTACCATTTGTCATATCAAGTCTGTGATATTCATGATTACTTCCTAAACCTGACACACAAGTGTGGTCTAATCAGTATGGAAGGAGATAATGGGCCGCACGACCCAACCCATCCGTGGGTGTCTGAATACGCACGTTCCTGCGGCGTGTCCGAGAAGTCAGGGGGATATCGGACACGTGATGGCAGGATTATGCACGTTTATCTTGCGTGTTGACCTCCCATAGGGTCAGAGCTTCCTGAGAAGCTCGCTACCGGAGCAATCCATAACCCGAGCTGATCCTTCAGTGGTCGTCGGATGTTGTTCCCAGCTCCTGGAACAACAAGAAGGAGCAGGAAACTCCATCCCCTCGAGCTAGAAAGGGCCCGTCCTGAAGATAAAGCCTTTGGCCTGTGGGAGCCTCGGGCTAAATCATGTTTAGTCCGAGGATCGTCCTGCTAAACAGCCCGTGGGAAATCCAGGGTGTACATCTGCCCCCCAAGCTCCTGCTCGTGGTCCATGACGTCAGACATGGGAGACCACAGTTGGAGCTTTTAGACTTCTCCCACAACCCTTCGCATTCCATGCTTTTCGCATGCGTCTGATACGTGGAACGCCGCGGGTGGCGACGGTACATTCTACGAGAACCGCATTAAATGGCTTAGCCTACTGTCCAGCCGTCGTTTCACATTTCGAGTGGAGGGTCTCCCAGGAGCCTTTTACACGTGATCCCCCCTTGTATAAAAAGGGGGTGGTCATCCCACGCACGGACCACCTTACCATTCAGAACCTCTCAAATTTCCTTCTTTTCTCTCTGACCTTCCGAAGAGCAAACCCCTCATTTCCATTGCTCTCATCTTCTCCGTTCACGAAGCTTAAGCGTGCGAGTTCCTTCAAGGCCTTGGAGACTACTGTGCCAACGAAGCCCCTACCCGCGCAGCAACCGCGCTCACCATCCAACCCTATACTGTAAGTCTTCTGTCCCCATTTATTTTTGAAAGCATGCCACTGTAGCCTAGGTAAATTTTTTTACTGTAGCCACATGCAGAGGTTTTCTGGGTCGCGCAGATATGGAGGGTGATGGCCCTTCTTTGATTAGGGCACATTTGCCATGGGACATCGCCTTAGAACATGGGTTCCATGATTCTTTCTTAGGAACAATTTCTGGTAGGATCCGTAGGAACTTTGGGTGCAAAAACCGGGTAGCTTAGGGAATACGCCTTAAAAGCGGTTTTGCCACGCCTTGCCTGTTGAAACTTTCTCCCCAAGGCAAAATTTTTTTTTTCTTACTCTGAGCCATTTGACACACGAATTCCGAGTAATCTGGGATCTGTTGAGGGCATAGGCGCGTGTTCCTTGGAACGCGTGGCACCACTCTCCACGGGCTGGGCTTACCCCAGCTCGTGTACTTAACGCTTGCCTCACTCTCCTGCTTGGGTCGCCTTTCTCCTTCCAGTTTGCTAATTTATCACTCTTTTCTTGCAGGGCATGGCTGCCGCCTATAGAGGCATCGTTAGGACCAAGGCCCAGCTCGAGGGTTTGGAAGCAGATCGCCAGACTGCCCTCCAGGAGTCTCAGGAGGCGAGAGACGCCTTGGCGGCCTCAAAAGCCGAGCTAGAGAAGGTCCGCTCGGAGAACCAAGAGCTTAAACGCTCCCTGGCCGCATCCGAGCTAGAGAAGCTTCGCTCCGAGAACCTAGAGCTTAAAAACTCCCTGGCCGCATCGCGGGCAGACCTTGAGGTGGCGAAGGCCGAAGTCCAGACCTCCCAGACCGCCCTGAAAGACGAGCGGGTCGTGTCGGAGCAGTCCTTACAGGACCTATTCTATCACTGCTGGTCCCACAATCCGGACGCGGACTTCTCCTTCATGCCGCCGGACCTCTGGGCATTCCTGTTGCCGCGACTTCAAGCCCGCCTGAATAAGGAGGCTCCTCCTTCGGAGACTGGAGAGGCCTCTACCGCGGCGGAGCAGGGTGAGACCGCGACCTCCAAAGGGCCAGCTGATGGGGCTTAGGATGCTTCTTGTTTTCGTATTTTGAACTCTTTTTTTTTTTTTTATTGTAATTCTCTTTTTCATGTGAGGCGTTTCCGCCTCGAGACAATTTGCTCAACCAGTTTTACATATATATTTTCATGTATTTGGTCATAATTTATCTCTTTATTTTTATGAACGTAGTTCGAGTTAACTTTATCCGTATCCCGGGCTCTTTAAATAAGATCCGCGTTCAACAATTTTCTAGTTCACTCCTAAGTTTTCTGACCTGGTTAAGACCAGGAGCTTATTTTGAAAAAACTCAGATCGCGTCAACTTTTATCCGTATCCCGGGATCTTTAAAGAAGAACCTCGGTCAACAAATTTTAGCTAACTTCTAAGTTTTATGACCTGGTTAAGACCAGGAGCTTATTTTGAAAAAACTCAGATCGCGTCAACTTTTATCCGTATCCCGGGCTCTTTAAAGAAGAACCTCGGTCAACAAATTTTAGCTAACTTCTAAGTTTTATGACCTGGTTAAGACCAGGAGCTTATTTTGAAAAAACTCAGATCGCGTCAACTTTTATCCGTATCCCGGGCTCTTTAAAGAAGAACCTCGGTCAAAAAATTTTAGCTAACTTCTAAGTTTTATGACCTGGTTAAGACCAGGAGCTTATTTTGAAAAAAACTCAGATTGCGTCAACTTTTATCCGTATCCCGGGCTCTTTAAAGAAGAACCTCGGTCAACAAATTTTAGCTAACTTCTAAGTTTTATGACCTGGTTAAGACCAGGATAGGACTTAGTTTGTGATAACTCTTATCCATAGATAAAAATTAACACCTAAGTCGTTAAGGAGACCTGGATATATCCGGGTACCATATGCCCCCCAAGTAACTGGGAAAGGGTCTTTCGTTGTTACTTTAAAATTACCCTTGCAAATAACGAGAAACATTTGATTTTTATTTATACATGGGAGGTGACCTTCTAGGTCTTACACATGTTTATTGATAATATTTCTTTAGGTGGATTGCATTCCAAGTCCGCGGGACCGCCCCTCCACCAAGTCGAGCTAATTTATACGTCCCTTCTTTGATGACTTCGATGACCTGGTATGGTCCTTCCCAGCTTGGTCCCAGAACCCCATCTTTGGGATCTTTCCCGGCCAGGAAAACTCTCCTCAAGACCAAATCGCCGACGCTAAAGGTACGTCTTTTGACCTTAGCGTTGAAGTAGCGAGTGATTTTCTGTTGATAATGGGGGAGCTGGAGTTGTGAATCCTCTCGCCTCTCATCCATCAAGTCTAAGGAGTGGCATAGGAGCTCGTGGTTCTTGTTCGGTTCATAGGACCGGACCCTGTGCGATAGGACCTTTACCTCCACGGGGAGGACCGCTTCACTTCCAAAGGTTAGGGAGAAAGGAGTGTGACCCGTGGGAGTCCGATGTGAGGTCCTATAGGCCCACAGAACTTGGGGGAGCTGTTCTGGCTAAATCCCTTTTGCCTCATCTAGCCTCTTCTTGAGGCTTGCCTTCAGAGTTTTATTGACAGCTTCGACCTGGCCGTTCGCCTGGGGATAGGCCACGGATGAGAAACTTTTCACAATTCCGTTCTTTTCGCAAAATTCGGTGAACAGGTCGCTGTCAAATTGAGTGCCATTGTCGGAAACGATCTTTTTGGGTAGGCCGAAGCGACAAACGATGCTTTTAACCACGAAGTCTAGCACCTTTTTCGATGTTATTGTCGCCAACGGCTCTGCTTCGGCCCACTTTGTGAAGTAGTCAATGGCTACCACGGCGTAACGGACCTCGCCCTTTCCGGTGGGCAGGGCGCCTATTAGATCTATGCCCCAAATGGCGAAGGGCCAGGGAGACGATATCATTTTTAGCTCGGTCGGGGGTGCTCGTGCAACCGCGGCGAACCGCTGACATTTGTCGCACTTTTTTACGTATGAGATCGAGTCTTTGGACAGAGTCGGCCAGTAAAAACCCTGCCGAAGGATCTTCAAGGCCAGGCTTTGCCCCCCAGTGTGATCTCCGCAGAATCCGTCATGAACTTCCTGCAGGATGGCCTTCGCCTCACTTGGAAGAACACACCGGAGGAGAGGTAATGAATGCCCACGTCGGTACAACACCCCCTCGACTAGCGTATATCTCGGAGCTTGATAAAGGACTCGCCGTACGTCGTTGCGCCCTTCGGGTAACTTGCCCTCGACGAGGTACTCAACAATGGGAGTCATCCAGGTCGGCCTGATGTCAATCATCTCAATATCCGCTCGATCTCCGTCTATGCTTGGTTTGTCCAAGAACTCAATTGGCACCAACCCCAGGGTTTCTGCCTCCCCCGAGGTGGCGAGCTTGGCGAGAGCATCTGCATTGGCGTTCTGCTCCCGAGGTATCTGCTCGATCGACCCTTGCCCAAACGTAGATAATTCGGATTTTACCTTAGCCAAATAAGAGGCCATCTTGGGACCCCGCGCCTGATACTCGCCTAAGACCTGATTCACCACGAGCTGGGAGTCGCTGAAGCACTGGACAGAGCTTGCCTTTAGCTCGCTAGCTATCCTAAGTCCGGCTAACAAGGCCTCGTACTCTGCCTCGTTGTTGGACGCCTTGAACCCGAATCTCAGCGCCGAATGGAATCTATGTCCTTCTGGGGATATCAGAATAATTCCGGCCCCGGAGCCGTTCTCGTTAGACGAGCCATCAACGAAGATCCTCCACGATGAGCCTGAGGATGTGAGCTGCTGTGAATCTTCTGATGGGATCTCACGGAATCCCGCGCATTCTGCCACGAAGTCGGCCAAGGCTTGACTTTTTATGGTAGTTCGGGGAGTATAGAAAATCTCGAACTGACTGAGTTCGACCGCCCACTTTAGCAAGCGTCCCGAGGCTTCAGGCTTTTGCAAAACCTGCCTTAGAGGCTGATCGGTCATGACGTGTACAGAGTGGGACTGGAAGTATGGCCTGAGTTTTCGCGAGGCCGTGATTAGGCAGAACGCCAGCTTTTCCATCAACGGGTACCTTGACTCAGCTCCGAGGAGTCTCTTGCTGATGTAATAAACCGGTTTCTGAGCCCGGTCCTCTTCTCGCACCAGAACGGCACTAGCTGCGTCCTCAGTCACGGCCATGTAGAGGAAAAGAGGTTCTCCTACCCTGGTCTTTGATAGCACAGGTGGCTCAGCCAGGTGCGTTTTTAGGTCAAGGAATGCGCCCTCGCACTCTACTGTCCATTCGAACTTCTTGTTTCCGCGGAGCAGGTTGTAGAAAGGCAGGCACTTGTCGGTCGATTTGGAAATGAACCGGTTCAGTGCCGCCACCCTTCCTGTGAGTCCTTGGACATCTTTCCGCGACCTGGGGGATGGAAGCTCGAGCAGTGACCTGATCTTGTCGGGATTTGCCTCGATTCCTCGGGTATTGACTATGAAACCCAAGAACTTCCCCGATGCGACACCGAAAGTGCATTTCTGAGGATTGAGCCTCATGCCATATTCTCGCAGTATGTTAAAACATTCTTCCAGGTCGGCAACGTGATTGGTGGCCGTCTTTGACTTGACAAGCATATCATCGACGTACACTTCCATGTTCTTCCCGATCTGATCCGCGAACATTCTATTTACCAGCCTTTGGTAGGTAGCTCCGGCGTTCTTTAGGCCGAACGGCATGACCTTATAGCAATAGACATTAGTCGGGGTCATGAAGCTGGTGTGATCCTGGTCTGCTGGATTCATCGCGATCTGATTGTAGCCCGAGTACGCGTCCATGAAGGACATGAGCTCGTGCCCCGCCGTGGCATCCACTAGTTGATCGATCCTCGGCAACGGAAAGCAATCCTTGGGGCAGGCTTTATTCAGGTCGGAAAAATCAATACAGGTCCGCCACTTGCCATTGGGCTTTGGAACTAACACGGGATTGGCAACCCAAATGGGAAATCTGGCTTCGCGGATAAAGCCACATTTCTTGAGCCGGGCCACTTCTTCTTCAAGGGCCTCGGCTCGGGTTGTCCCTAAACGCCTCTGCTTTTGAGACTTTGCAGGGACGCTTTTGTCTAGGTGGAGCGTGTGCATGATTACGCTCGGACTGATCCCTATCATGTCCTCGTGCGACCATGCGAATACGTCTAGGTTCTTTTTCAGAAACGCGGTCAGATCCGCCTTTCTTCTATCGCAGAGGTTCTTTCCGAGCTTCACCGTCCGTGAAGGGTTTTGTTCATCGATGCCTACCTCCTCGAGATCTTCAATAGCTTGGAGCTCGGACCTGTCCTCGCCTACTCGGGGGTCAATGTCCTCGCTTAAGGCGAGCTTTTCGTCTTCGGAAACCCGAGGTTTTTCAATCTCAGGGGCCGCCTTGGGTCCCTGCGATTCCTCTTCATCCTGAATGGCCATCGCCACCTGCCCGGGTTTAGATTTTCCCTTCATGGAAATGCTGTAGCATTCCCTGGCAGCGAGCTGATCGCCCTTGATAGTGCAGACCCCTGTCGAAGTAGGGAACTTCATGGCGAGGTGCCGGACGGATGTGATGGCTTCGAAAGCAACGAGCGTTGGTCGGCCCAAAATTGCATTGTAGGCAGCGGAGCAGTCAATGACTACGAATTCGAGCAGTTTGGACACTGTTCGGGACTCGTCGCCTAGGGTGATCACCAGCTCGATCGTTCCTATCGCTGCTGACCCTTCGCCTGAGAAACCATATAGCATCATCGAGGTTGCCTTTAGCTCGGAGACGGTCAGACCCATTTTTTCTAAGGTTGAACGGAATAGGAGATTCACCAAGCTCCCATTGTCCACTAACACCCTCCTTACTCTCCGGTTGGCGAGCTGGACTGCTACGACCAAGGGATCGTTATGAGGGAATTGGACATGGCCCGCGTCCTCCTCCGTGAAAGTGACTGGTTGTTTCTCTAACCTTTGTTGTTTTGATTGACGCTGTTCAGGGACGAACTCCCCTCCATTGTGGGCCTTCAACTCATTTATGTACCTCTTCTGGGCGCCTCTGCTCGTGCCAGCCATGTGTGGCCCTCCAGAGATGGTGGAAATCTCTCCCTCGACCACGGGGGGAGGGACGTCCTGATCTACTCGAGGTCCAGGTTGACTGGCTGGGATCTCCGGAGTGGGTCGACCTGTGGGGACCCTGTTCCGCGAGTATTGCGCCAACGGACCTGCTCGGATGAGAGTCTCGATTTCATCTTTGAGGTGCCTGCAGTCGTCGGTATTGTGCCCGACATCGTTATGAAAACGGCAGAATTTGGAAGCGTCTCTCTTTCCCTTAGGGTGCTTTATTGGCTCCGGTCTTTTCCAGGGGACTCGCGTAGCGTTGGCCAGGAAAATATTCTCTCTGGTTTGGGTGAGCTCGGTATACGCTGTGAACACGGGCTTGAATTTATCCACGGACTTATTCTTCTTTTGACCGTGCTGGACGTTTTCACCATTTCCTTTTCTTTTGCCGCCACCGGGCTGGTTGCTCTGCGTGACGTCAGGAGTCGCTACTACGATCTCTGTTCCCGCCCCAGCGGGCTTCTCGAGGACCTGGCTGGTCCCCGCGGCTGAAGCTTCAGCTTCCTCCAAGTTTATCCATTCTTGGGCTCTGTTAAGGAATTCACTAACTGAGCCGACCCCCCTCCTTTGAATATCCTTCCACAGATCTCCGCCTACTAGGATCCCGGTCCTCATAGCCATGAGTTTGGAGCTGTCGTCGGCATCTCTGGCTCGAGCAGCGACATTTGCAAATCTGCTCAAGTAGGCTTTTAGCGTTTCTCCAGGTTGCTGTCTCACGTTAGCTAGGGAGTCGGCCTGGACCCTGGCGGCCTGAGAGGCGCGGAATGCCCTCTTGAAGTCAGCCGAAAAGGTCTTCCAGGAGCTGATTGACTGCCTTTTACTTTGTTTGAACCACTGCCTGGCAGGTCCAGTTAGGGTGGAAGGAAAGATCAAGCAACGAAGCTCTGGCCCGATGTTATGAGCCATCATTAGGGTGTTGAACATCCCTAAGTGGTCAGATGGGTCTCCATCCCCGTTGAACTTTGACAAGTGAGGCATACGAAAGCCAGAAGGGTATGCCGTTGCTGCTATGTTGGGGGCGAAGAGCTCCATCTCATCCCCTGAATCATATTCGTCTTTTTCTTTCTCTGACAGGAGCTTCTTCATCAGCTCCTCCATTTGAGTTAAGCGCTCTAAGGTTTTGTCCTGAGATCCTGGGTTATTCCGGGGCTGTTCAACAGCTCCGGACCCGTTGTACATATTAGGCGGGTTATTGCCCCTCCTATCTGGAGATAGGTCATTTGGGGCATTCCCGCCATTACGTACTTCGGATCGGACCCCAACTGAGCGGGCCTGGCTACCATCCCTAACTCGATCCTCTCTGTGAGAGTTGAGGCGATCTCGAAGGTCGCCTCCCTGGGTATTATGGTGACTTTGTGCTGAACTTAGTCGCTGTCGCAGGTCTCCTCCCGAAAGATCACTTCGTGCACTACCGGTCCAGTGACTCCTGCTGGACAGGCTCGATGTGCGTCTTTGGCGGCTCTGACCTGCTCCTCCTCCCGGCGCCCTGCTGCGGCGGGAAGGCCCGGCCGATGGCGGGTCTCTCCTACTATTTCCGTAGGTCGGGATGTCTCGGACGGTCTGAGGAGACGGATATCTGATGGGAGAAGGAGGATGCCTGACCGGAGAGGCGATCCTAGTGCCGTCTGGACGGACTAAATTTGGTGGGGGCCTCTCGGCCCTGCCAGCTTGATGGTTTCGCGCTGGGCGATCTGGACGAGGAACTGGACGCTCTTCGGGGACGGGCTGACGTCTCCGGATCTCCTCGGCCCTCCTTTGGGAATTTCCCCTATCTCTTCTGGGCGTCCTCGAGGAAGGCTGAGAGCTAGGGGTTGATGTCCTAACCGAACGGCTGTACTGCTGCGGTTCGGTCTGAGGCATTTCCCTGAAGTTCGCCTCTTGATGGCGTGATGAAGGGGTGGAGTTGGCTGCAGGGAGTCTACCCGAACGGCTATACCTGGATCGATTACTCCGGCGAGACTTAGGAGCCTCGCCTTGCCTCTCTCCAACGTTACCGTTGGTTGTGAGAGGGGGTAGTCGACTCAGAATATCCTGGATTTGCTGACCAGCTGCTGCTAGCTGGCTCCTCAGCTGAGCATTCTCCATCTCCACCGCAGTATAATAACCTGGATTCGGATTAGGCGGCCGGGGCGTCGAACTACCAGTATCGTCTTGGCCGGCCGGCTGCTTTCCTGGCCTTTGCTGGACTTCAGGAACTTGCTCCTCGGGGAGGGCAACATGGCGGGCCTCCTGCCCCTCATGCTGTTCTGTCTCGTTGCCATGTTTGGATCGAGTGGTCACCATAGTTGTATGTTTGTGGTAGTACTAATTAGACTTGCTCTCAATGAAAGCACCAAACTGTTGACGCGGTTCTTCGGCAACAGGTAATTAAGAGAAGAAGAGAAAGAGATTAGTACTTAAAAGTAGAACCGCCGCAGATATGAAATCTTTGTGAGAAGAACTAGGTGACCCTAAACACGTTTTTTAAGTGGTTCGAAGGTTAAAATCCTTCTACTCCACTAGTCAATATTATTGATCTTTTCTGGGTAATTGGTTTACAAAATATATAGTTCTTACAAGACTATTTTTTCCAACCCCTATCAATTCCCAGGGTCTCCATATTTATAGGAGAAGGCACTTGGAAATTGGTAGGGAGGTCATCCCGTGACCTTACCATTTGTCATATCAAGTCTGTGATATTCATGATTACTTCCTAAACCTGACACACAAGTGTGGTCTAATCAGTATGGAAGGAGATAATGGGCCGCACGACCCAACCCATCCGTGGGTGTCTGAATACGCACGTTCCTGCGGCGTGTCCGAGAAGTCAGGGGGATATCGGACACGTGATGGCAGGAATATGCACGTTTATCTTGCGTGTTGACCTCCCATAGGGTCAGAGCTTCCTGAGAAGCTCGCTACCGGAGCAATCCATAACCCGAGCTGATCCTTCAGTGGTCGTCGGATGTTGTTCCCAGCTCCTGGAACAACAAGAAGGAGCAGGAAACTCCATCCCCTCGAGCTAGAAAGGGCCCGTCCTGAAGATAAAGCCTCTGGCCTGTGGGAGCCTCGGGCTAAATCATGTTTAGTCCGAGGATCGTCCTGCTAAACAGCCCGTGGGAAATCCAGGGTGTACACTATGAATTGCTTTAAGTTTATTATCTTAATCTTGATCATCTCATACCAATATGAGGTTAAGACCACATGTATAAACTTTGGATTTTTCTGATATTAACTTAATATTTTCAACATAATATCGGACATAGTCTATACATAATAATTCAATTCAATTATTTATTTCATTTTAAACATTTGTCAACTACAATTGCTTTAAGGGAACTATTCCAAACAATCTCCCACTTTCCCTAAAGCAAATTGAGGCATCTCTTGTTAATATGTCAATCATATTCTCCTGACCAGATTTGTCTAACAAAGTCTTTGTAACAGTTTTGTAAGAAACTTTTTTGAAGTTATCTTCAAGATCATTACATCAATTATGTAAATCTGTCTTGTATTAAATGATACTACATTTCATGTGTTTTACCCTCTCATGATTTCTAGTTCTTCTAACATAGTTGTATCTCCGTTTCTTTCTCAATGAGATACTATTTGTTTATTCTAGTCTGAAAACCTTTCCAAATGACAAAGAACTTAGCTAAGTCAAATAACCTATTTAACTACTCGTAGCTATTATATATATATCGACTTTTGTGGTGAAACATACAAATCTGAAATGTCTAGTACATTTCCATATTAATGTGTCTCCTCCACAGTTATGGAAGCTGATTATGATATCATTCTTTGAAGATTTAAAATCAGTTCTTCCTTCGGGATGTTAGATCTCTGCCTAAATGCACATATATAATCTCTATTATATTTAAGATACTCAAAATTAAGTCTTTATAATAATTCAATGACTTAATCCATCATTGGATTGACAACTGCTGACTATTCCCATCGTTTAATAAATGTCAATTAAAAAATATAACATTTGATACATTAAACAGTCCATCACTGAGTTGCAGGAATATTGTCTATAATGTCATCCTTTTCTAGTAAAAGAATAAATATACATTTATTATTTATATAATACATTCTCTTGACTGGGAAGGCAAAAATCCTTTCTTGGATTTTTGTAAACTAAAAATTTTAAGCTTCTTATCTATATAAGTCGCTTGAGATAGTACCTAAAGATTGTTCTTTCAATCTCTATAGATTTGAATGTATAGAACATTCTTGGCTTTTCTAAATCTAATATTTAGAAATGTTCAGCTAACCATTTCTTTTCTATTGATGATTTCTCTACATCATTCCCAATGATTAGAACGTTGTCAATATTAAGAATAAGAATCACAACAAAATCTTTTTGGTTGATATTTTTAAATGATTTTGTCATCTCAGCCATTTAGTAAAGACTACTTAGACATCCATTTAAATTAATCTCATAATCCATGCATAAAGTAGTGGATAAGAGTATGTAAACATATCTAAGTTTGGTTATTGTAGAAGATATTTATTCAAGTAATAAATTCTTCTTTCTATTCATAGCCTTAGGCTATTAACCTAACTTTGAAAAGTCTGTACTTTCCTCTATTCTCCTCTTCATCTTGAATATCTTGTTTTAAACTAAAGTTCAATGAACTTTAGTTAGATGTTCAAGAATCCAGATGTCATAGAATTCCAAATTTCATTTCTAGATTCATGGTGTTTCAACCATTGTTTTCCGTAGAACCTTTTCATTTCATATACTAGTATGTAAATGAAGTATAGTTAGGTTGTGTTACACACAATATAACTATCTCTACATTTGTAATGGAGTAGTTACTCACTAACGCTCCCACTACAATAATGCTTTACCGAATTTGTGATATTCTTTGGTTTTATCATTGTTAATTATTAGTAACTTGCTTGCTTGACTTGCTGTCATTATTTCTAGTACATCTCAACTAGAAAATATAGTGATTGTAATAGTCATGCTTCATTAAAGTAGCATTTAAAGAGATACAACTCTTTTGTAATCTTTTATGATTATTAATCTGTTTCACTAAATGACTCCATGAATTTTTTTTTAATTTATTCACATAACCACTCGTGAATCCCATCTTTTAAGTATTTGATGTTGTACAATCAAACATGTACAGTGTATAACAAGTGTTAAAATTATAGAAATAATAAAGACGATAATGATTACTCATCATGAATATAATCTTATCTAATATGATTAAATTCCCTTTCCAAAATACTAATTTTGCTTAGAATCCTAATTATATGTGAGTTCGGTTTGAATTCCAAGTTCACATGCAAATTACTTGACTTCCAAATTCAAGTTTAGACTTCCTTTTGATTAGATCAAACAATTCTCTAAGTGACTTTACTTTGAATGATGCATGAAAATTTCTAGAAGTTTTCTTTGCATTTAATCAAAGTTAAACATACTAAAATAAATGTCAATCAATATTGACTTACTATTTATTATTTCTTTTAGCTTTGAACACTAAAAGGTTCAACATACATCTCTATGTATTAGCGAAACGATTATGTGAATTTTGAGCCTTTATTAGAGAAAGGTCTTTTGGTTAACTTTAATTAACAAACTATATAAATAGGGAGAGAACCATTGAATGGTTGCAATAAAAGACTGCCTTTTATTTGTTTTATGTGTCTAATTATTACAAGTCAATCTAAAAAATAATTCATATTTATGTTTCACTTAATTGTGGTTGGAATAAGATGTCTTATTAAATATATATTTGTACAATAATAAATAATTCATAATTATTATTTATACTCATTGATGAAATAAATGGAACAAGTATATTTAAAAAATAACAACTGAATTTATTATTCAAAAGAAATACTAAACTTGTTCATTCATCAAATAAAGGAATCTAAAAACATAGTTTCTAGAAAAAAAAATTCTAGAACTATTTTAAAGAAAGAACTTATTAATTTCTTTCATAATGAAAATCAACTATTCAAAATTACTAAAAATTTAAATTGTTTTAAACTAAACAAAATAAATTTTAAACTATTATTTTCTTTATTCAATTGTCTTCATCATTTCTTCTTCGTTTTGGTTTCAATGCAACTATTCTTTTTTTCAAAAGATTTATGCATCCCTGAAAACAAGAACATATGAAAAATAATATTAGTGGCATAATTTTGAATCAACCATTCAAAAATATTAAAGAAGAGTTTTTGATTAAATAAAATTTACCCTGTATTTCAAAAATTGTGCATGTGCTATATCATCTTCTTTTATAATGACCCATATCTCATATGCAGTTTTAATAACCATATATCTTTCTTTAATGTCGCCATGCATGGTCGATAACATGCATTGACGTGCCAGGTGATTCAATCTCATTCATTCACCATATTTTTTATGTTCTTCACTTTGGAACCTCTGGTGGTAGATCGTAGATCGCTCCATACAAGTTTTGTATTTCGAAGACAATGCGAATCCCATCGTACCATCTTCTCATGTTGTTGAGACTAAATGGAATCCTTTCCAAGAGTTTGTCAATAAGTTATGTTTGATTTCCCAAGTTTTCAAGTACATGATCAATGTTAAGAGAATTAACCATTGTTGCTGGAAATAAATAAATAAAATATAATGAATTAAAACATATAATAAATATAAGATTTTATTTGGAAAAGTAATTATGATGCATGAATGCTACATATAAAAGAACACATAAAAAATGTATACTAATCCACGTTAAATTAATGGACCGCCTTGGGGTAGGTTAGACTAACTCCAAATTAATTTTGAGACAAATCTCAATTTCATAAGTAAAAACTTAAAATCACCTTTTTCTCCTTTGACTTATGAACTACCGCTAGTTTGGTCAAGATGCACTAGTCGTGCTCGAAAGCCTAGATACACATTTGGAGTGTAACCCATTATTTTCAATCAATGACTTAACAAGAGTATGCCTTAGGGTCAGTCAAACTTGAAATAAATCACTAATTATATTCTCATAAGAGAAGTAAACCTTGAGATAAATAAACATATTCGGAAGCCTTTCCTTAAGGAGGCCGCAAACAGAGGCGACATGAGTCCCTTCCTATGCCTCTTGGTGTTCAACCAATAATGGAGACCATGAGAGTTAATGTCATAACCCCCTCTCCCACTCACTATTTTTGAAAAGTGTGTTTTTCACAAAATCAATATTATTTTTAATTTAGTTTTAAAAATAAATGTAATTATTTTTACCAAATTATATTCTAATAATTACTAATCCAATTAAGGAAAATAAAACAAAATTGTGCCCTTAATTCTAATTTTGCTTTAATTAAGAGAATATCATTTTGTTTTAATAAAACATTTTTCATTAATACAATAAATTAAACAACTTTATTTTTTATTCACCATCTTAACTAATTAAGACTAAATTTATTATTATATGATTTATCATATATATAAGCATATAACAAAATATAGGACATTCCTAATAGCATGTTTCTACACGAATGTAATGCATGTTAATTGTATATTGTGTGGGTATATGAATGACATGCATGACAAAATATTAAAAATTTTAATCACATTCAAACATTTATAGTAAATAAAAGCGCGTATGGTAGCTTTTTGGGTATTTCGAGAAATATTACAATACTTGCAAAAAATACATGAAAATGTAACCTAGACTAACTAAGGCATGATAAAAAAAACATTTTGATCTTGAACCTTGAGATGTAGTCTTGTTGAGCCAATGCCACTCTTTTCAATATCTATTTTGAATTATACAACTTTTTAATTATTTTAAACAAACCTTTAAAATAAATAAACGTTGCGTTTTAACAGCCAAAAGTTTCTAAAGCCCAATTTGAATTTGGGTAGTTTAATTCAAAAATAATATTAAACAATTTAATTTTGGATATTTTAATTAAAGAAATTTTAATTATGGAAGATAACAATTAAAACCTTTTTAATTAGGGAAAATAATCAACATTATTTCAATTAAAGAAATTTCCAAATTAAAACCATTTTAATTCAATTTATGATTTTTAATTAAATGAATAATTAAAAATTAATTATGGTAACAACACACTAGGGTTTGTTTAAACAAACCCTAGGTTGTACCATGGGTGCAGTGGCAGGAAGGGTGGTTCGGTGGCTAGGCCCAGGCAGGGCGCGGGCTAGGGCACAGTGGCTGAGTGCAGGGGCATAGTGCTTGGGCGCGACTGGCTGGGTCCGCAGGGGCGCAGTGCTGGGCATGCAGGTGGGCACGTTGGCTGGGCAGCAGGGCTTGGCATGCGTCTGGCGTGGCTGGGGCGCACTTTGGCTGGGTAGCAAGGGCGCAATGCCTGGCGTGGGGGTACAATGTGCAGGCGTGCACAGGTTGGGCTGGTGCGTAGGCAGCATCTTGGGGCTCGGGCTCAGGTTAAGGCCGCAACATAATTTTACCTAGAAGTTTTAAAGAAAAAAATTACAAAATTCCTATGCTCCAAAATGACTAACATTTTTCATCTAGAAATTTTAAGAACAATTCCTAAACCAAAAAGCACCATGATAAACAACCCTTAAGAATCTATCATCATGAAAATAAACATCCATCCATTTAAACATATATATCATATAATATAAAAATGCATATAATCCCACACAATAATTAATAATATGTATAGATTAATGATCTACTCTTATACGAATTGTTAGAAAAACATTTAGAGCACACTGCGAAAGGAGCATGGTGGGCCTATTAGGGACAACAATAATTTGTTTTCATTAATCATATAAACAAATTATATGACCAAGAAAACATCCATCCAGAAACATTAATATACAATATTATTATTCATGAAACATATATATAAATTTACAATATATTTATAAATAACATATAAACATACAAGAACATGAACTTTTACCTCTTGAAGCCTATCAAGTGTCATTGAGTCTTTTTGTATATTTATCGATCTTCCTATCCAAAACTTTAAGCACTCAAACCACGATCTTCTAGAGTGTTCTCTACACCTCAAGATGTGTGTGGGCACATAGAGAACATGAGTTTGCAATTTTAGGAATCACAAGTATTTCTCAACACATGAGAACTTGGATTATGGTCTGAGAATGGCTAGAATAAAGAAGAAGAAGAAAGACTTTTTGTCTGAAAAAAATTCTGAGAACTATTCTGAATTGTGTATTGCGTTGTTGTGTGTTTTTATTCTCTTTATTCTATATCATATATAAAGAGATGATTCTATTACCTTATTATTCCTAATAATAATAGTAATATCATAATGATTGTAGGGTTTGATTTAGGTAAATATCTAACTTACCAAATTTGAAAAAACTATTTTCAAATTATTAATTAATTAAATAAATAAAATAAAAACAACATTGATACAATATTAGTGTATTGATGCATGCATGACACAATCCTTGGATTGTGTCATGCGTGTACTGCTATATCCCTTTTCAAGGATATTGCATTTTTCTTTTCTTTATTTATTTAACAAAAATCAATCTTCCACAAAAATAAGGTATTCAACTTTTTAAGGAAAATATGACAACCATATTTCAAAATTTAAATTTAAATTCAAATTGATGATCATCATTATCATCATCTTTTAAAATTCAATAAATCATAAACTATTTTTGACTTATCAATTTTATTTTCTCCCACTTAAATAAAATAAATAATTTCAAAATTTTATATATTTATTTATGTATATGAATTTTGAAATTTACATATTTAAATTTATAAAACTGTGTATCCTAATTTCAGCACGAGTCTTTTACTTAGATCGCGTACAGCTGGCGAATAGCTGCATGAAAGGAATAGCCTATGAGTCCAGGTATTCTCCACATTGACAACACGATTCTCATGATGGTTGTACGAGTTAGGGATGCATAAATTGATAAGCGTGAGATTATAATATTTATGAGGCACGACTTCCATGATACGAGCTCGACGGTGTATTCAACTCGTGGTAAATTGAAAATATGGTGCGTTCGCGGATCCCTGAAGACCTGGATACTTAATACGATCGTTTGTGGCCAGCCTGTGATATTTAATGTCCAAGATATTAGGAGACTATTTATTTCATAATCAGATCATATCCTAGTATAAATGAGAATATTTCATATTAAATGTAATAAATACGCAAATCCGTGATTGACTCATGGGGTTACCCAAACCTGTCCAAGGAATTTCTCTATAAATATTGAGAATATTGGACAGGATAAAGGACGATTATTTTTTAATACCGAAACTCTGTCAAAATAGAGAGAGAAAAGCAGTAATAATATAGACTCGTGGACTAGGTCGATTTTAATCACTAAACCACATAAAAAATACCAGTGTTCTTGCGAGTTATTTTCTTACATCAGTTTACCATCAAGCACTAATTAATCCTTGTTATTTTCTTAATTCACTGTTGGCAAAAAAACTACGTCCACAGTTTGGTGCTTTCATTGAGAGGAAAATTAGTGATTTCATCAAAATTCCAATCGAATCTCATCATGGTGGTCACTCGCTCGATGCAAGACAATGAGATGGAACAGCTTGGTGGGCAGGGGGCCTACCATACCGCTGTTTCAAATGAACATGGCCCTGAAGTTCAGCAATGACCGGGAAAGCAACCGGTGGGCCATGTCGATACTGGGAGTTTGGCGTCATTGCCACTGAATCCAAACCCATACTACTTAACTGTAGTAGAACTGGAAAACATGTAGTTGAGGAGCCATCTTGCTAAGGAAAACAGGAAAATCGAGGAGGTTTTGGCTCGGTTAACCCCTCTTGCAACCGACATTAATGTCGGAAAGAGGCAAAGTGGGTCTCATAAGTCCCATAAGAATAACCGATCCAAACCAAGCTGGTCAGTCAGAACTGTCACCCCAAGTTCTGTGCCCACAACGCGAGATCACCAAAATGCTCAGCCTAGTGGCCCTCCCAGGGTTCATCGGCAGGTCAGTCGATCGGTTAGAATTGTGATCCCAAGTTTGGTACCACTATCGCATGCGCATGGGAATACCCATGGCAACCCACAAGGAGGAACCAGAGCAGGCTCATAGAGACAAAATGTTTCAACTAACCCCCCTGCTTCACGATCGGATCACCAGGCGCAAAGTGCTAGAAATGGTGGGGCGGAGCGACCGCAGGCTAATTTAGTTCGCCCTGATGGGACAAGAATTGCATCACCAGTCAGGCATCCCCCATCACCCATAATACATCCAACACTGCCTCGTTCTTCACGGGACATTCCTACTTCTGGAAACAACAGGAGAAATCCTCCTACATTTTCCCCTACTTATGTCCCGCGGACACATGTCAATAGTCCAGATCCTCAACCTCAACTGCGAGCAGTAAGCTTCTTTAATGGAAGTTATTGGACTTAAAGCCATCGAAGTGGCAGGTCTGAAGGTGATCTAAGAAATCACCTAAGTTCAGCTTAGAGTCCTCGATTCAAGCCATAACCTGATCTGCGAGAATGCTTAAACTCGCAGAGAAGAAATTCAGCTCAAAATGAAGGAGTTAGTTATACTCGTTAAGGGGGAGGTCCTTCCGAAGTACGTGATAATGGGAATGTCCCACAAAACCAAGCTTGAACTTGGAAGGACAACAACCCACTGAATGTGTATGATAGAACAGGAGCTATTGAACAATCCAAGAATAACCAAGGAACCAGAGACCAAGCCCTTGAAAGGTTAGCCCAGATGTAGGAGCTAATGAAAAGGCTCTTGTCGAAAAAAGAGAAAGATGAGTGTGATTCAAAGGATGAGCTCGAGCTTTTCGCCCCGAATATTGCGGCTACTGCATATCCATAGGGTTTCAAGATGCCACATTTGTCAAAGTTTTACGGAGATGGAGATCCATTTGACCACTTGGGGATGTTCAACACCATGATGATGGCCCACAACATCGGGCTCGAGCTAAGATGCCTGTAGTGGTTCAAAGAGTACAAGAGGCATTTAATCAGCTCATGGAAGAGTTTTTCTGTCGATTTCAAGAGAGCATCCAGGGCTTCTCAAGCAGCTCAGATTAAGGCTGACTCTCTGGAAAATGTAAAGCAGCAGCCCGATGAACCGTTGAAAGCATACCTAAGTAGGTTTGCCAATGTTGCTGCGCGGGCTAGAGACGCTGACGAAAGTTCTAAGCTCATGGAAATGAGGACGGGAATCCTTGTTGGAGGCGACCTGTGGAAAGAGCTATAGAGGAAAGGAGTTAATACTGTGGATGAGTTTTTGAATCGAGCTCAAAGGTGGGTAAGCTAGAAGAGGCGCGAGCTTCCATCGCAGGAACCAACCAAGTCCCTGTCCAGCCCGTTGGAGCGGTAACGGATGTAGCAGCTATGGCTCAAAACGTGGCCCAGAATAACCAAGGGGGAAATAATAAGAGAAAGGAAAATGGTGAGGGCAATCAGAATGGAACAAAGAAAAAAACCTTTGTGGAGGAATTTAAACTGGTATACACAACATATACCAATCTCACGGATGCTAGAGAATGCATCTTCTTGGCAAATTCTGCTCGCCTTCCATGGAAGAAACTAGAACCGTGAAAGAATCAAAGGGCGAAGAGAGACTCTTCGAAATTTTGTCGATTCCACAATGATATCGGTCATAATACTGATGACTGTAGACACTTGAAGGATGAGATCGAGACTTTCATCACGGCATAACCTTTGGCCCAGTACGCCCGGAATCGGGCAACTTCCGGTTAGCCTATTGGACAAAATGCTCCATCAACTCTGGAAATTCCAGTGAATCAGACCGGAGCTCAGGTGAATCAAGACAATCCTGCTCCAATAACAGGAGGAGATATAGCCAACATTTTGGGAGGACCTCATTTGGCAGGCACGAGTAGAGGTGTCCAAAAGAGGTATATCAACGAACTGAAATCCCATAACAGAGTAGAGTTTGTCCCGGAGCAACAGTTATCAAGGCGACAACATTTAGAAAAACAACCTATCAGTTTTACGGAGGAAGATGCCAGCCATGTACAGTTCCCACACAATGATCCTTTGGACATAACCGTTTAGCTCGCCAACTTAAAGTTAGGAGGACACTGGTAGATAATGGAATTTCTGTGAATCTACTCTTTAGGTCCACTTTAGAAAAAATGGGATATATATAACTGACCTGAAGGCAATTTCCATGATTCTACATTGGTTTTCTGGTGAAGGGTCGACAGCCATTGGAACAATCAAATTAGTGGTAACATTGGGTTAAGGCCCATGAACTGTCTCCAAACTTCTTGAGTTTGTGGTAATTGATTGTCCAGCCGCATACAATGTGATTTTGGGCCGACCTGCATTGATGGCGTTCGAAGCCATTACCTCTTTCTTCCACCTAGCAATCAAATTCCCCTCATCTGCGGGAATATGCACTGTCAGAGGCGACCAGCTTGCTGCCAGGGAATGCTATAGCATTTCCATGAAGGGAAAATCACAACCCGGGCAGCAAGCGATGGCCATAAGTGATGGAGGTGAGGAGTCCCAGGAAGTGGAACTTGTCTCCGGGATGAAAGAATCTCAAGATACAAAGGATAGAGGCATCGTCCCAAGTAATGACATCGATCCACGAATGGGCGAGGACAGGTCAGAGCTCCAAGCTATTGAGGAGCTCGAGGAGGTAAATATAGATCCCAAAGACGCTTCCAGAGTCGTTAAGATTGGGAAAAATCTTGGCGATGATAGAAGAAAGGAGCTGGTTAAATTTCTACAAGGGAATCTATATTTTTTCACCTGGTCTTATGAAGGCATGGTAGGAATAAGCCCGATTGTGATCATGCACACCCTAAACTTGGATAAATGCATGCCTGTGAAATCCCAAAAACAAATATGTTTGGGAACAGTCTGAGCTGAGGCATTGGAAGAAGTAGCTCAGTTATTAAAGTGCGGGTTCATTCATGAAGCAAAACACCCGATCTAGGTCACGAATCCTATCCTGGTACGGAAGCCGAATGGAAAGTGGCGGACCTGCATCGATTTCTCCAACCTAAATAAAGCTTGTCTTAAGGATTGCTTGCCATTGTCGAGAATTGATCAGTTGGTAGACGCCACTACAGGACACAAGCTCATGTCCTTTATGGTTGCATACTCTGGATATAACCAGATCGTGATGAATCCTATGGACCAGGAGCATACTAGCTATATGACTCCAATGAATGTACACTGTTATAAATTTATGCCCTTCGGGCTGAAGAACGTCTGGGCTACCTACCAACGGTAAGTTAACAGAATGTTCGTTGATCAGATCGGGAAAATATGGAAGTGTATGTTAACGATATGCTAGTCAAATCCAAGACTGTCGAAAACCATGTTTCTGATCTAAAGGAATGTTTTGAAATCTTGAGGAAATACAATATGAGGCTAAATCCCCAAAAATGTACTTTTGGAGTAGCGCTGGGAAGTTTCTGGGATTCATAGTCAATACAAGGGGGATAGAGGCGAACCCAGAGAAAATTAGGTCATTATTGGAGATGCCTTCGCCCAGCTCGCGTAAAGATGTTCAGAGCTTGACTGGAAAAGTGGCGGCGCTAAGCAGATTTATTTAAAAGTCCACTGACAAGTGTTTACCCTTTTACAAATTTCTTAGAGGAAATAAGAAATTCGAATGGACTGAGGAGTGCGAGCAGGCCTTCCTCTCCCTAAAGACGCATTTGGCCGAACCCCCAATATTGTCTAAGCTTATATCTGGAGAGCCCCTATTCCTATATTTGTCTGTGACAGAAAATGCAGCCAGCGTCGTGTTAGTTCGGGAAGAAGATCGTGCTCAAAAATTGGTGTACTATATAAGCAAAAGACTTCTTGGGGCTGAATCATGGTATCCACTGATAGAAAAGATAGCATTCTGCTTGATATTAGCTTCCGGGAAGCTTAGACCACACTTCCAGTCCAATTCAATACACGTCATGACCGACCAACCTCTAAGGCAGGTATTGCAAAAACTTGAAGCTTCGGGATGTATTTTAAAATGGACAGTAGAACTCAGCCAGTTTGAGATACTGTACACACCACGGACCTCGATCAAGAGCCAGGCCCTTGCTGATTTTTGTGGCTGAATGCACCGAATTTCAAGAGGAGCTTTTGAAGGAGCCAGTGCAAGAGTTGTGGAGAATATTTGTGGACGGCTCACCTAACGAGAATGGGTCCGGAGCTGGGATCATATTGATCTTCCCAGAGGGGCATCAATTCCATACAGCGCTGCGATTTGGATTCGAAGCATAAAATAACGAAGCTGAGTATGAGGCTTTGTTAGCCGGGCTTAGAGTGGCAAAGTAATTGAAAGCAAGGGTCATCCAGTGTTGTTATAATGATTCCCAGCTTGTGGTCAATCAAGTGTTCAGGGAATATCAAGCGCGTGGTACCAAGATGGCGGCTTATCTAGCTAAGGTGAAGGGAGAGTTATTAGAGTTTGAATATAGTACTGTTGAATAGATACCTCGCGAGCAGAACTCAAATGCTGACACTTTGGCAAGACTTGCCACCACCAAGGAAGCTGAGACTTTGAACATAGTACCAGTGGAATTCTTAGAGAATCCAAGTATGGCAGAAATGGTAGAGGTCGAGATGATTAACACAAGGTTGACCTGGATGACCCCCATAGTCGAATACCTTACAACAGGAAGGCTACCTGAGGAAAGAAAGGACACGAGAAAGATACTCTATCAAGCTCTGAGATATGTGATAGTGGATGGAACATTGTACCGACATGGCCATTCACTACCTCTTCTACGGTGTGTTCTGCCCGAGGAGGCAAAAACCATTTTGCAAGAGGTGCATGAAGGCTTCTGTGGAGATCATGCTAGGGGGAAAAACCTAGCTTTAAAAATATTAAGACATGGTTATTTTTGGCCCACTTTAACAAAAGACTCCATCTCCCATGTTTAGAAATGCGACAAATGCCAGCGCTTCACCACAGTCGCCTGAGCTACTCCAGTCGAGCTAACGATGATCTCATCCCTGTGGCCATTTGCAGTATGGGGCATTGAATTAATAAGATCTTACCTATGGGAAAGGGAGGAGTTTGCTACGTGGTGGTGGCAATTGATTATTTTACAAAGTGGGTAGAAGCCGAGCCTTTGGCAACCATCACTTCAAAAAGAGTCCTAGACTTTGTGGTGAAAAACATTGTATGCCGATTTGGGCTTCCTAAAAAGATCGTGACAGATAATGGAACCCAGTTTGACAGTGATCTCTTCAACAATACTGTGAAAAGCACAGAGTTATTAAAAGTTTTTCTTTGGTTGCATATCCACAGGCCAATGGACAGGTCGACGCTGTGAATAAGACCCTAAAGGTGAGCCTTAAGAAAAGATTAGATGAGGCCAAAGGTGTATGGCCCGAGCAGCTCTTGCAACTACTTTGGGCATACTGAACTTCCCACAGGACTTCCACGGGACATACTCCTTTCTCCTTGACCTTCGGAAGTGAGGCCGTCATTCTCGTTGAAGCAAAGGTAGCCATGCACAGACTAAGGACATTCAACTAGGAGCAGAATGATGAGTTACTTAAGGCGTCTCTCGACCTAATCGATGAAAGCGAGTGGATTCATAGTTAGAGCTTGCGCACTATCAACAGAAAATCACTAGTTATTTTAATTCTAAGATCAAAAGACGTAGTTTTGGATTAGGCGATCTAGTTCTCCGAAGGGTCTTTTTGGAAAACAAGGATCCTAAGGATGGTGCATTAGGCCCGAACCAGGAAGGACCTTATCAGATCGTGGAAGTTTTGCGTGAGGGAACTTTCAAATTAGCTCAGCTTAGTGGAGAAGCAGTCCCACGGACCTGGAACGCCATGCACTTGAAGAAGTGTTACCAGTAGTATTACCAACCATTTATGTAAGGCTTAATTATAAAAGCCATTTAATTAAATAACGGGGGATTATTATATAATTTTTCTTGTTAACGTGTTTTTAAATAATTTTTCTTTATAAGGTTATTTATCATTTAGCTCGTGTATTAATGTTTGTAAAAGCAACCAAGAAATTCTTTACATTCTGGTTACTTGGGGGGGGGGGGGGCATATAACCCGAGGATATTCTACTAAAACTATGTATAAAACTATCCTGGATACTACCAAATATAAAACTATCCTGAATACAACCAGGCCAGAAACTTATAAGCTTGGAAAATTGATTATCCGATGGATTTTTTAAGAGCCCAGGGTGTCAATAAACCTAGCACAAACTAAGTTCAAATCATTTAAAATCCTGGATACAACAAAATACAAAACTTAGAAGTTAGCAAAATTGAATATTCGATGGCTTTCCAAGAAGCTCCAGATGTCAATAAACCTAACGCGAACTAAGTTTGAAATATTTAAAACCCCGGATATAACTGGGTCCAAGGCCTAACACATAGACAGGTACGATATAAATCAACACATTAAATTTGGAAATAACCAAACTTCAAATATCTAACCCGATCTAATGATTGATTCCTAAAATCTCGAATGTGCAAGTATAAGAAAGCATAAACTTGAGGGATAATCAAGGAAAAGACAAATAGATTAAAAGTTAGAAATATGAATTAAAATTCAAGTTGTTAGAGGACAAAAAACCTCGAATTGGCCCAAGGGAAATTGTTTACAAAAATACATAAAAAAAGACAAAAAAGATGGCTTTGTCAAGCCCCTCCAGGGTGTTCTGAGGACGTGACCTCCTCAATCTCCTGCTCGCCCATAGTGGAAGCATCCCCTGTCTCCGACGGCTCTTGCAAGATCCAGGATTTGAATTTCTCGAGGTATGGATCCCATAGCTTTGGAGCCATGAAAGAGAAGTTGCCATCATGGTTAAATGCCCAGCAATAATACAACATGTCTTCCATGGCAGACAGGGAGGCCACTTTCTCTTCCTTAACCGCAACCTTGGCCTCTAGCTGCTTTGCTTTGGCCTCAGTAACCTCGACCTGAAGAGCAGCCCAGGAAACCTTTGTGGCCTGCTCACTTTCTTGAGACGATGCAAGGGCAGCCTTGGCATTGTGCTCACCTTTTTGAGCAGTTGCAAAAGCATCTTTGGCAGTTTGCTCGCCTCTTGAGCAGCGGTCAGGGTTGTCTTGGCGGATTGGAGCTCAGCCTGGAGTTCATCATTCCTAGCCCTAGCTCGAGCTATACTACGATGCTGAGCCAGGGCCGACTGCAAAATAAATAGACAAGTTAGATGCATTATTGGGTAGGATGAAAAGAAGAAATTCACTAAGGAACGATATCTTACTGTGAGGGTCATCCCCAAGGCTACTCCAGGATGTTTTCCAGGCTCCACTCTTCTATTGTCCTCAGATCCCTCGGGTTGGCTTTATAAACGTGCTCCACCATCTGGTTTTCCGTCTCGTAGAGGGTCCCCCGAAAGGTATCGGGGATCTTCTCCCGATCCTGAGGATCAACTGGGATGCGCACAGTAGCGGTGGGGGACAGAAGGAGCTGGGGGATCAACTTGTATTACCTGATCTCGAGTAGGCACACACCAAGGAGGAGGCGGAGGAGGAATCCTTTTATTCGTCATGGTGGAAGTTGGAGCTACTAAGCTCGTACCTTTCTCCTTAGCAGGGGATTTGGAGGTGTTTCCCGTCACAGGGGGGCTTTCTTTGTAAAACGGGGCTTCTTTACGATGGAACCCGAGCTAGACTTTCCACCCTGAAAAGTGGTATGGAGCTCAGGAGATCCGGATTGTTCCATTTCTTCATTTGAAAAGAATAAGAAGGGAGTTAATACACAAGTAAAGTCAGAACTCTACATAAAAGAAATAGATAAAAGTCCTACCCTCCGGGTTGGGGGAGGAGTCTATTATCACGACCTCCGGCCTTGGGACTACTGGAGAAGATGGGGAATTTAAGTCTATAATTTCTTGGATTATAGGAGTTTTGGGCTCAGGTTCTATTTCGGGGCTGGACTCCTCTACATATTCCCTAAATCCAGGGGCAAAATTGCCCTGGAGCAAAGAGGGCCACGACCTACGATTGGTCCCATACTCCTTAAAAATGGCTGACCTAAAGGTTGAGATATTATCTACGATAATAGTACCTCTAGGGTAACTCATATCATGGCGCAACACTAAGTGATCCACACATTGGAGTAGGGTAATGTTACAGTCTAGATTGTTAGGGTGGTGATGGATGAGCTGATTTGGGATAAACCTAACTAGCCTAAAGTTGGCGACAACCCTATCTAATTCCCTATAAGGGTATACGATACCTTGGCCGGAGGGGCCGACTGCTGCCCCCAATGCAGCTCGTTCTAGGTCAAGACCCCAAGCAGCCTCGGGAGCCTATCTCTTTCACACTAGAGCACTTCATCTTCTTCTTGTTCCTCACCTTCTGCGACCTCAGAGCCTCCTTCTTGGGAAGGCGGGAGCTCGTGGGCTATTGGAAGGGTAGCCTGTGTTCTCCTTATGGCCAAAGTCTGGCCTTCACCGATCAATTTGTATGCCAGCATCATGGCGTCATTCACGAACTGGCGATAATCCTTCTTGAGGGGCGGGAGCCCAGACAATGTGTCATACTGACCCCCGAGGGTCGTAGACTTCTCCGTCCTTGCGAATATGGCAGCACAAAAAATAAACCCAAATAGCATGTGTACAAGGAGTATGGCTTTAAAAGAAAAATAATGACTTTCCGAGCTAAGAAAAGAAAGAAGACTTACAAGGATGGTTGAGGTATCGATGCTCACAATTTTGAAACCCACTCGACATAAAGAACTGGTCCTTGTAGTCATTGGGGTGGCTTGGGAGCTCGATGACCGAAGTGGAATTCGGGAATCTGGTGAGGTAGTAGAATCCGTCACCTCGCCCTTTTTGCTCTAGGCTAGCCTTTAAACAGAAGAAGTATAGAATATATCTGCCGAAGTGGGGACCTCCCAGTCGTGCTTCAAAAAGAGATACCTCAGCCTCGCCAAAAGTCTGTATGAATTTGGGGGGAGCTGAAAAGGTGCCAACTTCACGTAGTTAAGGAAGTTAGCGAAGTACTGATCCAGGGGAAGGAAAGCCCCCGCCTTTAAGTGCTCATCACTCCAGGTCGTGAAGTCGTTCTGGAGGGGTGCGCAGCTCTGTTCCCTTTCGAACGAAGGTCGGGAAATGAGGACCCTAGACCCGACCTCTATATTATGGCTTAGCATAATTTTATTGACCCTTTGTTCGTAATCTTGGAGGCGATGGTCTCTGCCTCGAAGAATGCATTGGGGTCGACCATAACGTCCTTCTCCGCCACATGACCGAAATGAGGAAGAGGAGATTCGGAGGCGATCTCTTTTCCCTTGATGCTCGTTGAGCAGATGAGCCAGGTACATTATGCGTGTGGAAAGAAGCATGTTTGAACCTAGTTTTCGGTACTATAAACTATTCTGAATTTTTTAAAAATTTGCAGGATGCTCTAAACAACAACAATATACACGGTCATAAAAAAAATTGTGTTGAAAACTGTTCAAGGGTCAAGAACACTGAAGAGCCCCACCAGTAGGGCTTAAAGTGAAGTCCCTATATGAGAATTGTCATATAATTGGATACTTGACTCGAAGAATAAAATTCTTCTCAAATTCCCGAATTGCAATGATATCCTTATATTAACTCTTACCTTGATATGGTGTTGATAGAGCGACCTTGGGGACCTATGTACCTATAATATCAAAGCTCTTTGATTAAATAATCATATTTATTAATCTCATGATTACTCTGTTATAAATATGAGATTGAACTCTTGATAATTATAGACATATATTTACTAAGTACTTTATTAAAGAATAAATTGTCCATTGATATAACCATTACATACAACGTTAATCCTACATTAATTGTTCATAATTAAAAGGGAATAAAATTATCATTTTACCCTTTTAGCTATATCTTGTTCCAAGAGTACCATTGACTTTACTAGTGAAGGTTATGTTACAACAAGTTTGCGACGTGAGCACTCATAACGTTTTTAGTTCCAGAAGTCAACCCAATAGGGAACCATTATCCAATTTATAAGATGGTATAGACTCCATATCTGTTGAACTATGTCCCCAGCAATATATATCATTGAGTCCCCAAAATAATTATTCTTAGCCTGATCATTCTGACAAACCTTAACCTATACATAAAAGGATCAGACGACATATATAGGAGTTCATAGCAACCTCAAGATTAAGATCATCATGTATATGATCATTGTTTGATGTGTTTGATTAATACTATGAAACGATGCTTAAACAAGTATTAACAAATCACATCTGGTCCAGTTCTATATATCACTATATATAAACTGCCTTCAATAAAGTGTCCTACTACACTAGTGATTGGATCTAGGTCACTTGTATTCATAATATTAGTGAACCATACTAGCAGTAATTAATATGAAGATTCCATAACTTTATTTTACTGTGAACTATTTTAAGTTTATTATCTTAATCTCAATCCTCTCATACCAATATGAGATTAAGACCACATAGATAAACTTTGGAATTTTCTAATATTTACTTAATATTATCAATATAATATCGGACATAGTCTATATATAAAATAATCCAATTCAATTATTTATTTCATTTAAAACATTTGTCAACTACAATTGCTTTAAGGGCACTATTCCCAACATTGGGGCTAATAGTTGTTTTATCTCCTTGGCTGCTTGTTAAAGTTTGAACTTTGGCTTGGTGGCTCCATTCTTCGTTTATTATTTCCGTCATTAGGAAACCGAGAGTTTCCTAAATTATTGGTGTTCCCCACACTTCTATTACCTCTATATGCAACCTCCAGAAGAGATGCCCTGGTTACTAGAGTACCTTCTCCGATCATTGGAGACATGTGCTCATTCTTCAACCCTGTAGGGCTCTTTCGTCTCTTGTACCAGCCATGAATCTTGGCGAATTGCTTGCTCCATGGCCTCATCATAAGTATCTGGGCTGGTTTTCTGGGTATTCATGAACTGGGCTTTCTCTCTTTTCAAGCCCTTCATGTATATGCGTACCCGGCATGCTTTAGTGTTTACCAGATCCGAAGCAAATCTTGAGAGTTGGTCAAACTTCCACACATACTCCTGTACGCTAGATGACCCTTGGACTAGGTTGGCGAACTCAACCACCTTCCAGTTTATCACTGTCTGGTTGAAGTACTTGGGATTGAACAAGGTCAGGAATTCCACCCATACCATCTGTGCAACATCACACCCCTTCCTAGCAATGTCCCATCAAATGTGGACATCATTCCTCAACACATACACCGCACATATTACCTTTTCCCTTTCAGTAGCCGCCACAAAGTCAAAGATTCTCTCCAACACTCTGACCCACTCTTTTTCCATCAGGGTGTCCAAAGTCCCTTCGAACACGTGTGGGTTTTTCTTGCTAAACCGTTTCGAGATTGGTTTCGACTGTTCTGTTCTAGGTGCATTTGTTTGCGGAATTTCCCCCACCAGTGGGTCTTCTCGCGCTGGGAATTCCTGTTGTTCGGTAACATCTTCCTGGGGTGTTGGGGGTGTGGGGTTGTGTGGCACTTCCAGGAATCTCCGCATCAATGCCTTGAAAATCTGAGCATTTGCTACAGTCCTCTCATGCACGATACTTCTTAAATCCTCTATCTGAGTTGCCAAATTTGGTTCCAGCTGTACCCTTTGTCCTCGGCCTCGACCCCTTCCTCTGCCTCGACCATGAACTGCCTCTTGGTCAATGACTGCTCTCTTGGCTGGGTTTGGTGGGTTAATAGCTCGACCTCCTCTTACTCAGGTGTTAGGCACCATCGCGAATTTCTATACAACAATGTTTAAAACATTTGAGTATACTAGTTTCCCATACACTAGGAAACTAGAATGGAAAAGAAAATACTTCACAACAATTTAACTCAAAACAGGTAATCAATCATCCAGGGATATAACCTAGCAATACAATGATCATTGTGACGCTCCACGTCACTATGGCTGCTTTCTGGAATGACGACTGGCCCTACAAACAAACACGAGTCTTTTCAGCATGCTTTGTCCTCACTCACATGCTTCCTAGGAAAACTTCCCAGGAGGTCACCCATCCCTAGATTACCCCAGGTCAAGCACGCTTAACTTTGGAGTTCTCAAGTGATGGGCTATTGAAAAGAAGATGCATCTTGTTGATATAGGTAGTACCCATCAATCCATTTAAGCCCTCTTCAACTGTGTAGTCCCATACCTACACAGTCTTAGAATCATCACACTTGACCTTCCCCAGGCGGTGTGGGATTGCACAACTTACCCGGTCTTTCCCCTTATGGATCACGGGATTCTGACTGTCACAATCATGAAAGATCATGCTATACGGTTTTAGTTAGTAGAACGATATATACAAAAAAAGAGAACCCTAGTTACATGTCGAGTTTCTACATCTGCCTACTACAGCTACACAAAAGCCCTAAACCAAGTAGGTTTGCCAAGTCTTTACAAAAATTATCAACAAGACCCTCACAACATAACCTAATCTGGCAATCCATCAGTATATCCAACTCTATCTCAGTATACTCGTCCGGCTGTACGGGATCTTCCTTTGGCTCTGCTGCCCTGCCTTGAGGTATGCTATGAACCATGGTGATAGGCCAATCCATGGCCCAAATGCTAGCTCAAGCTACATACAGAAGTCTTCCCACATGTCACAAACCAGCTGCCAACGTCTGTGATGAAACCATACCTAGGATGCACCTCTCAAACAAGTGTTGGCATACCACACTCTCCGTTGCTCAGGTGTGTTGGCTCTCTTGAAGACTTCTGTCATGTAATGCGCCCATTGCCAAAAGACACACCAATGTCATTGATCGTACTTGAAATGGTGAGGAACCTCATTGGTAAATAACCTATAATAGTTAATGCTGGGCGTAGGGATCATGGATAGGTTTCCTATCACAAGGTCACCTATCTTAAGTATATCACTCATAACCTAGAATTTATAGAATTAAGGTAAATAAAAGAAAGAAAAGGAAACAAATATGAAAAGACAGTACTTCCAGTGAGGGTCTATCTTGCAAAATGTACACGTGGGTTTGTTTACAGAATTGACTCAACTCGAGGTCTGATTCAATGTGTAAAAACCCTCATGTAACGCCCTGGATGAACAAGACCTTTACACTGTGTATTTTAAAATTATGCAAGACTTGCTAATCAAGTCATTTGAAGATAAATGTGATTCTAAAGTCAACTAACAGGTTAGGGTTAAAAGATTTTGATCATAAACAGTTAATTTTCATTAAAATGAATGTTTGACACATGGGATCCCAAAAACAGGGTATATGTGGTAAATACAACTCCCAAAAGCTGATACAACGAAAGCCAGTCTAATGGAAAAATACAATTTAGAGCTCTATTCTTGTAACTTTCCCTCGGTCATGACGGTCGAGCAACTGGCGATGTACACTCTGCCCTAGAGCTCTCCAACTCATGGTTGGTCAAGTTTCCCTTTGCCTTTACTTGCACCACGTAGCACCCGTGAGCCAAGGCCCAGCAAGAAAACTATAAACAACAAATATGAATAGCAACAAGAGAATGTAATCATCTTTAATCCAATCAATTCAACTAATCAGCGAAAAACAAATACAAAGCTATGCCATGTTAAACATATGCTTTCAACATATGTTTTGATCAACAACACAAACAATTAGGTGTTGGTACCCTTAGGCCGAGCCCTCTGGTTATATAGCTGATCTCGGCTCACTTAGGCCAAGATGCGTTCAGTAAGCTTATCATCAGCCCCGACACCCTTAGGCCGTAATTTCATATAACGCATAAAATCCATAAAGTTACAAAATACATACGTTCAAGTACAAGGAAACTTAGTCCCATTCACAACCACATGGGTGCATATTTCTTACCTCGAATCCCGAGCAATACATTAAGAGCGATTCCAAGCACGATCCTCAATCCTGAGCCTTGACGGTAATCCTACTCACACATAACAATGGATAATTATCAATCTCTAATCCAAATAAATTTGTAGGAACAAATACTAGCCTATGGGACCTCTAATTCTACTAAACCGGGTGGTAGAATTCATCCCGAGCGCTTAGGTTTGAATCCCTGAGCATCCCTAAACCTAAAACCTTGGCTGCCCTTTATTTCCTATTCAGGGCCGTGACCCATCCCTTAGAGAGTGACCCAGCCCTCCCTTTTGGAGGGCACAGGCCACGACTTACACCCCTCCGAGTCGCGGTGTGCCTGGAAAAATAGAGGATTCTAGCCTCCTTAAGCATGCGGGCCGCAGCACCTGAAGAACAAGGCCGCGACCCCGAGCCCCCAAACCTAGAAAAACCACACTTATTCAATGTTTTCCTCAAGCCTAAACCCCAAAATTCAACCTCAAATCCTCAGAAAATCTCAGAATTGAACCCAGAAAACTTATCCTCATGTCCCAACCATCACAACTAACCTATAACAATTTTCTCACACCATCAAACACCCAAAACCAGCTAGGAAACAAAAACTCATGCAAACTCTAACTTTTAACAATAACACATCAGAATTCAACCCAACAAACCTAAATTCCAGTTGTTGACGATGAGAATTCGTCAATGAATTAAGGTTAGAAAATTCAAAGACTTAACCAAAAACCTATGTTAGGGAAACTTATGGAAACTCAAAGAACAACGACAAGAAAGTAACGAAAGAAAACATGTATATTGCTCTTTGAATAGCTTGACATTACAAGAATTTTATAACCCCTTAGTTTGAGGGGTGGAGGTCTATTAATAGTTTGGCTCTAATGGCCTTTGATATGAGGCGGTCCTAGGGGACAAGAAGGGACTTGGGTAAACTATCATGGTAGTGGCACAGGTCATGGTGGATCACGGTGTCGATGCTTGTTTGTGGTTAGAAACATGCAGGTAGTTCCCCCACTCCTCGTACTTCCACTACTTTCCAGGCATGGATGTCAGATTCATGCCTCTGTCCTCTTCAGGGTCGTACATCCTGTACTCATGGGCATGCCTTGTACCTAGTGGTTCTTCTTCCTATTTCAAAGATACACCTTTTCGCCAAACTTTCTTACATTTTGTTAAGTGTTGTCGAACTTATCGGTTGTCATGGAAGATATGGTGAGGCAAGGCGCCTTTCCTGGGTCTTCATCCCGGCATGATGTGGGATCTCGCATTGACCCTTGAGTGCAAGGCATGGCGTCTCGCATATCGAGGCTTATGGGCCTATGCAAGGCATGCCTTTGGCTAGGGATGCTTTGGTGAACGACATATGGCCCTATGTGTGAGCGACATCATGGCAGGCAGGCGAGATGGGCCTCGCTAGGCAAGGCTCTTGTCTCTAGGTAGATGGGTAAGGCAGGTGGGCGAGGCGTCTCCTGAGTAGCCAAGGCACGATAACCTCGCGAGGCAGGGGCATGGCCGAGGCAGTGTTCACGAGGCCCTGGCGCATGATGTAGGGGCATGGTCGAGGCGGTGTCCGCGAGACCCGGGCGCGAGACACAGGGGCATGGCCAAAGTGATGTCCGTGAGGCCTTGGTGCGAGACGCAGGGGTGTGGCTGAGGCAGTGTTCGTGAGACCTTGGCACGAGATGCAGAGGCATGGACAAGGCAATGTCCATGAGACCCTAGCGCGAGACATAGGGGCGTGGGGGCTATTTCTATCCCAAGCCTATACTCTGAGGGCCACGAGGCGGGGGTCTTGTTCAAGCGGAATTATGGTATCCACACTTGCCCCCAAGCCTATGGGAGGGCCTTTAGGTGCCCCGGTAGACTTTTTGTAATGGTGCCTTCGAGCCCCTTATGGTGTTAGTGTGTTTCTTTGCCTTGGCTGTGTGAAGTAACATAATTTGGGATGGTGATCCTCATGATTCCTTGAGGAGAAATGTGAACCTATCATTTGGCTTTGCGGATCCCAATGCGGGTATTTGACTTCATTCTTAACCATAGATCAAATATTGAATTCAATGGTTAGGATGAGTTTGAGTTTCCTATAAATAGGTCTTCTCCTCAAGGATAATTTCTACACTTACTCCTCTTAGCTTGGTGGTACTTTTGTCTTAAAAGCTTCCAAGAGGTGAGTGGTTCTATCCCTCACAAGGGCACTTTGTCTTTCTTTTCCCTTTATATATATATAAATGTCTGTATATGTGCTAGGAGACTAAAACATCTATCTCCTTTCTTTTTGTAGGCGTGTACTTTGAAACCCGGGTATTTCTGCAGCTACGACGGTGCGCAAATTTACCCGCTCAACGTACGCCTTCACCCTTGTTTGTTCTTAATGGGTCTAAATTAGCGTTACTTGGGAAGGGGTGTCTCGACCGGAGCTCTTTGTGAGCTAATTTATGTATATGCACCTGTATGCATATATACGAACCTTTGCACCCCGCAGTTGGTTATTTCGAGCACTTGTGTCTGCAGGTTTTGAGATTTTTCCATTGTGTTTTGTATTACACTTTCCTCATACACTTGCACCCATATCACTGACGAGATGCAGATTTATGGCATGTGAGGGGTCATCTAGCATTCCTCCGGGGGTCAAGTTTGTAGACTTGTCCTCAGATTCGGGGTCCCCTAAAAACAAACCTTACCAAAACTACGACACCTTGAGGAGGGACTGTATGTGTCACCTTGAACGCATGGCCGAGCTTAGGCATAAAATATGGGTGGTGGAGAGTGAGATAGATTCAGCTTTGAGGGGTGATGGAGTCCCTTTCTCCTTTGATCTTAATGATCACATTGCAATCCTTAGAGTGAACCTCCTCGACCTACGTATGGAGCTAGAGTTCATGGAGGGAAACCTCCCTCCAAAACCCTCAGGCTCGTGTTCTTCCTATAGTATCCTCGAGGTCACCCCTGTTCCCCTCAACCCTTGTCCTTAATCCACCCATGTTTGATGCTTCCACACCCAATGTCCCGGTGGAAAAATCACGCAAGAAGAAGAAAATGGAGGGTAAAGTTCTCTGTTTTAACCTCACTCTTTTCCCTTGGTTTTGCAGACATGTCAAAGAGAATGAGACGACAGGTCACTCTTGAGAAGCCGAACTCCGGTGCTTTATTGGCATCCACCATCATTTCCCACGTGTCAGAAAACATGCTGCTAGAGTTGTCCGAGAAATACAACATTAGGAAAGAGTACAAGCTGTATGTACCCTCCGAAAAGTGCCGGGCTGATAACTCCCCCCGCCCCCTCCCCCCCCCCCCCCCTCAGGGCTATGTCGCTATGAGTGAACATATTTTGTAGGTGGGTGGGACAATTCCCTTACACCCATTCTTCGTCATGGTCCAGAATCACTTCAACCTTGCTCCACTTCAGCTGGCACCCAACAGCTGGTTGACCTTAAGCTTCCTGTATATGGCGTTCGTTAAGCTTAACAATTGCGCTCCCACGGCCTAGGAGGAGCACTTTATGTACAATCTCATGCCGACTCCAACTCTCAGGTCTCCTTGATAGAGGGTTCGGTTTCTAACCTGGGTTCATGGAAGTAGGACTTTTTCTTTGTGAAAGGTCCCCTTTCCGTCCGTGAACATTTCCACTCATCTCTAAGTAAGTACTTCATGTGTTTCCTTTTATGTTGAGTATGCTATTGTGGAACTTATTCTCATATTGATAACTGAGTTGATTGTTCAGAGAGCTTTAGTATCCCTGACGTTCCTGAGTCGGAGGCGGTGCCGGTAGATGTCTTCCTTGGCGCAGACCCTGCAATGAAAATAGATGCCCACCTCTTTACTGTAGCCAACCTCAATCACTATGGTCTATCTAGAGTTTTGGAGCCCGACCTAATATGGCACATTTTTCAGCGATAGAAGAAGAAAACTCTGGTACAACCTCACTTGGACGTGGGTGATGTCGAATGGGTGCCCGAGGAGGTTTCCTTTGAACCTAAACGTCTAGATCGGTTATCTCCATCCTTCAAGGGGTGCCCCTCTTCTACTCCTACGGATCGCGACATGACTTCTCATTCCTGTGGTCCACAGACCCTGCAAAGGCGCTTCATTCTGCCATTCTCCGATGAATTTGATAATCTTCTTTACGCTCTCTCTAGTCATGGCCATTCGGGGTACCCTCTGTCTGATGTTCCTGCGCCTCCTCATCCCTTAGTGAATGGGTCATCTGTCCTTGCTCACCAGAGCATTCCTGATTTGGAGGGGACCTCCTGGGTGGGTCACACGCTAGCCCCTTACATGCAAAGGTATGCCCAAGTTGTCGAGGGTATTCCTAAGACCGAGTGGAAAGGTCTCGAGAATTTTACCATGGAGGAGCTTGGGGAGACCCCTCTGCACTCCACAACTTGGGTGAGTTCATGCGTCTTACATTGCTCTTTTTTGTGTTTTGGGTTCCTTGTTTGCTCACTTTTTGCTTCCTTGCAGGCTTCTATGGTTGCTCAACGCTTCATAGACTCGGCACAGGGCCTGTCTTTCTCCAATGCTGAACGGGATCGTCTAGCAGTCAGAGTTCAGGAGCTTGAGGGATAGCTTGCTGATGTCAACCTCAAGTGGGAGAAAACCTCTTCATCATCAAAAGAGAAGAAGAGAGCGGAAGCTAAGACTGAGGTGTTGCAAGAGAGGTTCACTCTCTTGGAGGCTGATTTGGCAGAAGTTAAGTATAAGTCTGCAGTGCGCACCCTTTATGGAATGTGGAGGCAGAATCCTAGCTTCGACTTCTCCTCATTTGGTGACCATGTCGTTGCCAAGGTGGCCGAGTGGAATTCTCGCGAAAGGAGGCCTTGAGATTTCGTTTCTACAATTTTTATCTTTCACTTCGATTTGGTTGTATGCTTATTCGAACCTTGTTATACCGGAGAGGTTTCTCCTGTTTTTTTTTTCTTTAGGAACTTTTCTATGTTCTACTGTGGTTGATGCCGAATTTATCTTGCAACATTATCACAACTTTCTTCTTTTATATATAAGTGTGATCATTTGTTTTCATTTATTTATGCTTGAGTTCCTTTTTATCCCACTCAAAGGGGTTCGATAGGTCTCTCTTTTTTCTTTATGCTTGAGGTCCATTTGAGCCCACTCAAAGGGGTTTGATAAGTCTCTCTTTTTTCTATTAACTCGTCGATACTTTATTTGGACCCATAGTGATGGTCTCTTTGGTGCACCTTGATTGTATTTGTAAGGATATGTTGACCCTTTGGGTTCTATCCATCCTTTTATATATTTTTGCGCGCGCTTGTTATTTCTTGCGAGAAGCGTCCTTCTCATCATTATGCATAGTACTATTTTTACAAGGGTTTCTTTTAGGACCCTTATTGGCTAGACGGCTTGGTGTCCGCTCTAGGCTTATTGGTGGATGCTCTTCCTGAGGCCTTTCCTCTCGTGGAGGTATCAACCTTTATTGGTGGATGCTCTTCTTGAGGCCTTTCCTCTCTTTTAGGACCTTTTTTGGCTAGACGGCTTGGTGGGCGCTCTAGGCTTATTGGTGGATGCTCTTCCTAAGGCTTATTGGTGGATGCTCTTCCTGTGGCCTTTCCTCTCGTGGAGGTATCAACCTTTATTAGGAGGCTTTTCCTGTAGGAACTTTTGACCCTCTTAATGTTCGTAAGGGTAGCTAATCCTCGTGAACTCAAGAGATGCCTTGCAAGGTTTTCTCCCTTATTTCCTTTTTCTTATAAGGGTCTCTTTTAGGACCCTTTTTGGCTGTATGCTTTACCCCCCAAGTGGTTGACGAGATTTATCTCGTCGGGAACTTTGATCATTTTCCCCATGCACTTTGATAATTCCAATCGGTGATAGGTACACGAGAGTTATATATATGCTCATGTAAAGGAGGAGTGTTACATGCCAATAAGAAACATATTCATTAAAAATGAGTAGAGTACATAGGTATCTATGCCAACATTGTTCTTACTACATATCAAGGCATCTAGGTTACCCCTCTAATTCATAGTTGCTTTTAAGGAGAGAACTCACAACTATGTTGGGGGGCTAACTATTGTAACCCTTTTGATTATCATACTAAAATTGGAGCTTTACCTGATGTTCCCTCTCAGGCGCGTATGCACAACCATCAATTCTGATCTCCTCAGTAACTTTGGGGTTGAACTCACGTGGGTTTTTGCTCCCACACACTACCAATGCCATAGGTTCTGGCGGTCTCATGACTATGTGGAGGGACGTGTTATAAAATTCCCTTGCTTTTTTATGTTCCCCTTTCATGCTCGCTACCCCCCAGGAGTTGGGAATTTTATGGCTAAGTGGTTTACCAAGGTTATCGCCTTCAATTCTCTCAGGGAGGGTCTCCCTAATACTGTGTTGAAGGCCAAGGAACAAACTTACTACAACAAAGTTCGTCATTACAGTGGTCTATCTGGGCGGCTCTCCCATGGTGAAGGCTAACCCGATTATGCCCAGGGGCTGTATCGAGTCTCCTGTAAACCCATACAGGGAGGTGTTGCAGGGCTTTAGGTTCCTGATGCCCATTCCCATCTTCTCTAAGGCTGGGCCATATAGGATGTTTATGGAGCTCCCATTGTCTACCAGAACTCGATGCACCTCCATGTTAGCCAGCTGTACACTTAATACCAAGGGGTCATTGTGCAGAAAATGCACACCCCACACGTCTTCTTCGGTGAAGGTTATTGAGTCATTTTCCCCTTTAAAGATTTTTTAGGGTTGTTTTTCTAAGCTTAGCATGCACGGGGGTGGACTTTGTCTAGCTTCTTTGGCATATCTATCTCGCCCCTTTCTTGATTCTCCTCCGAATCCTGGTCCTCAAAAGATCGTCATCACCTCTCCTTGCACTTCTGGGGCTACATCTCGTGGTCATGGCGAGGGTAGTCTATCATTTTCTCTTTGGATGTATCTACCTAAGTGCCCCCTGCGTATGAGTACTTCAATTTCCACCTTTAAATGAGTGTATTCTGACGTGGTGTGGCCAATTTCTTTATGGTATTGACAACATTTTACTCTTTGACCGATATCTCTTCATTGGTAGGGGTCTCCTAAAAGGGACCTGATTCTCATTCTCTACGAACATATGCTCCCTAGCAAGGAGATGATGTTTCCTTCTCCTTTCTTTGGCCAGGATGTTCCCCCTGCATATCTCCATGCTTAGGTGGCGGAGGGTCTTTTCTGGAGGCCCTCACTTGTTCTTCATCGAGGAAAATCTCAACATCTTGTAGTTGACCTAGGTGATTCGAACGCCTTGGCATTTTTCCTTGGTAGAAGTGTTGAAAGAACGGTGGCTTGATACCTGTTCTTTCCACAGACGGCGCCAAACTGTTGACGGTGAGAACTCGTCAACAAATTAAGGTCAGAAAATTCAAAGAATTAACCAAGAACCTATATTCTTAGGAAATTTATGGAAAATCAGAGAACAACATCAGGAGAGTAACGAAAGAAAACATGTATATTGCTCTTTCAATAGCCTTACATTACAAGAATTTTCCAACCCTTTAGTTTGCGGGGTGGAGGTTTATTTATAGCTTGGCTCTAATGGCCTCTGACACAAGGTGGTCCCAGGGGACAAGAAGGTACTTGGGTACACTATCATGGTAGTGGTAGAGGTCGTGGTGGAGCAAAGGATCGTGGTGTCGATGCTTGTTTATGGTCAGAGACATGTAGGTCATACCACCACTCCTTGTATTTCCACTACTTGCCAGGCATAGATGTCAGAATTGCGCCTCTGTCCTCCTTAGGGTCGTGCATCTCGTACTCATGGGCATGCCTTGTTCCTGGTGGTTCTTTTTCCTATTTCAAAGATACACCTTTTCGCCAGACTTTCTTACATTTTGTTAAGTGCTATAGAACTTATGGGTTGTGATGGAAGATATGGCAAGGCAAGGCGCCTTTCGCGGGTCTTCATCCCTGCAAGATGTGGGGTCTTGCATGGACCCTTGAGCATAAGGCATGGCATCTCGTATAGCAAGACTTATGGGCCTATGGTGAGGCATTTCTTTGGCTAGGGATGCTTTGGAAAATGACATATAGCCCTATGTGTGAGCGACATCACGGCAGGCAGGCAAGATGGGTGAGATGGCCTCACCTGTCTAGGAAGATGGGTAAGGCAAGTGTGTGAGGTCTCTCATGAGTAGCCAAGGAACGATGGCCTGTGAGGCACCTATGGGGCTCGATACACAGGGGCATGGCCGAGGCGATGTCTGCGAGGCCCTGGCGGGAGACACAGGGGCATGGCCAAGGAAGTGTCTGCAAGACCCTGGCGCATGGCCGAGGCAGTGTCTGTGAGATGCTGGCGCAAGACATAGGGGCATGGCCGAGGCGATGTCTGTGAGGCCCTGGTGCGAGACGCAGGGGCATGGCCGAGGCGGTGTCTGCGAGGCCTTGGTGCAAGACACAGGAGTGTGGCTGAGGCGGTGTCCACGAGACCCTGGTGCGAAATGCAGGGGCGTGGCAGAGGTGGTGTCTGCGAGGCCCTGGCGCAAGAGACAGTGGTGTGGCCGAGGCAGTGTCTGCGAGACCCTAGCAGGAAACGCAGGGACGTGCCCGAGGCAGTGTCCATGAGACCCTGGTGCGAGACGCAGGGGCATGGGGGCTATTTCCATCCCAAGCCTATACTCCGAGGGCCACGAGGCGGGGGTCTTGTTCAAGGAAATTTCAGAATCCACGCCGGCAGAGAAAACATAATTCATACCTCAATTATTGCCTGATCCTCAGAGTTCTTCTTTGGCTAATCCTAGCTTTGATTTTCCCCAGCTTAAACTGACCAAAATCCTTGAATTTCTCCATCTGTTTTCCTTAGCTTCAAGACACAAGAAGAGGGAGAGAGAGAGAGAGCACATGAGTGAGAGGGAGAGAGAGTATTATATGAGGTTCCTTAGTGATTTCTGGTGGTTTCCTTAAACCCAGCTGATCAATTATCCTGATCAAAAGACTAAAATACCCTTAAGACAACCCAACCCCTTCAATTGCTCTGAGGGTAAAACAATCATTTCCCTAGTTCTCGCTCACTCCTCAAGTCATCCTACCGAATTTCCAATCAATCTCGACGTGTCCAAATAATTACCAAATACTTATTCATTATTCAATAAATCCCAAAATATCCTCCAAATCCCCAAAATACCCCTAGGCTCCCCCGAGCAAGGTATTAAACCACGCAGTGACTATTTTACTAATCCACTCACTAGGATTGTCTCGAGCCGTGTACTACAAATATATTCACATAATAATTTGGTCTCAACAATTTATCACATATAATCACATTTATGCCGTTAACGGGCCAAAGTTACAAATACGCCCTTATAAACAGTAATAGGCCCACATGCATATCTAATACTCATAAACATGCATATAGTATGATAACATCGGCATAAAAATCATGCATCCACATAGTCACGCATTTAACCAATTAAACTCACATATATCCAACTATGCCCTTCAGACACTCTAATCCAACTAATAAAGACGATTAGCATTTTTGGGTAGTTACAACTATCCCTTCCTACTAAGAATTTTGTCCTCGAAATTTACCTGAATAAATCGGGATACTGATCCAGCATAGCTGACTCAATCTCCCAGATCGCTTCCTCGACCTTGCTATTCCTCCATAATATATTGACTAAAGGAATCGTCTTGTTCCGTAGAACCTTGCCTTTCCTGTCTAGGACCTGTACTGGTCGCTCCTCATACGATAAATCTATCTGTAACTCCAGATTCTCATATCTCAAAACATGAGTTGTATCAGAGGATGAAAGGCCATACTGAACTTCAACTGAGTCCCCATAGCCTTCTATGAACCACCCCAAAACTTGGAGGTAAATATGGGATCCCAGTCTGATACTATCTCTCACGTACAACTTGCATACTGATCCAAAGTATAGGTTGTCCTCACTGGTAAAAAGTGAGCTGACTTGGTGTATCTATCTACTATCACCCACACCAAGTCATGTAGCCCCACTGTCCTAGGTGAACCTCCCACAAAATCCATTGTAATGTCTTTCCACTTCCACTTGGGAATAACCAAAGGTTGTAGCAACCCCGCTGGTTGCTGATGCTCAGCCTTCACTTATTGACAGGTTAAACAGTTGGCCACGTACTCAACTACGTCCTTCTTCATCCTAGGCCACCAATATAATGTTCGTAGATCCCGATACATCTTCGTGGTGCCTGGATGGAGTGAGTAAGGAGTAGTATTAGATTCATCAAGTATCTCTCATCTAATACCCACATCCATTGAAACACAGATCCGACCCTTATATTGTAGTAAACTAATCTCTGAAATAGAATAATCCTTAGCCATTCCAACTAGGACATTCTCTCTAACGTCTTGCAACTGCACATCATCCAACTGACCCTCTCTTATCCTCTCGAGGTGGGTAGATTGTAAAGTAATATTGGCCAATCGACCCACAACTAGTTCTATCCTCGCTCTGGTCATCTCATCTGCCAACTCCTTCGATATCCTCTTTGAACTAAATAATTGTCCTGGGCCTCTCCAACTCAACGCATCTGGCACTACATTGGCTTTCCCTGGATGGCAAAGGATGTCACAATCATAGTCCTTCACCAATTCTAGCCAACGTCTCTATCTCATGTTCAAGTCCTTCTATGTGAAGAAATACTTCAAACTCTTATGATTGGTGTATATCTCGTACTTCTCTCCATACATGTAATGTTGCCAAACTTTCAGTGCGAATACCACCGCAGCCAGTTCCAAATCATGGGTAGGATACCGTTGCCCATACTCCTTCAACTGTCGCGACACATAATCAATAACCTTCTCATTTTCATCAACACGCATCCCAACCCCAACCTCGATGCATCACAATACACTACAAACTTTCCTCCCTCCGAAGGAAGACTCAACACAAGAGTGGTAATCAGTCGTCGCTTCAGTTCCTAGAAGTTATTCTCACACTTACCTAACCAGGCGAACTTCAGATTCTTCCATGTCAATTCTATAATTAGTGTGGAAATCTTTGAAAACCCTTCCACGAAATGTCTGTAATATCCTGCTAACCCAAGGAAACTCCTAACCTTTGAAGCATTCCTTGGCCTCGGCCAATCCCTAACCGCCTCTACCTTGGCTGAATCTATCTTAATGCCATCTCCACTAACAATATGTCCAAGGAAGGTGTAACGCCCTGGATAACCAAGACCGTTACACCGTGTGTTTGGAATAGTGCAAGACTTGCTAATCAAGTCATTTAATTCAAAATGTGTTTCTAATGACACAAGCAGATTAGGTTTCAAAGAATTTTGGTTATAAACGATTAAACTTTATTAAAAACAGATGTTTAATACATGGGATCCCAAATCAGGGTTTAAATAACGTAAATGCAAAATTCTTAATTACAAGTAAATAACTGAGCCACTATAATGGCAAAATATATGTTTTAGGTTCCCGTTCCTGTACAAATCCTCGACCGTGGTGGCCGAGTAGTTGACAATGTACACCTCGCCCCCAGAGCTCTCCAACCCATGGTAAACTTGTCTTACCTACACCATGTAGCATTCGTGAGCCGAAGCCCAGCAAGAAAACATAATATCATAACATAACAGTATTAACAGCTAACTGTCCACAGAGCATAGTCCAAAAACCACAAAATACTATTTGGTTCCATCAAGCCATAAAATTCATTCAAAGCAACACACTGATCAATAAACATTAATCCAGCTCCAGATACTCATTAAGTCACAGACAATAATCCACAATAAACACATGTCAAGCAATAACTAGGGTTAACGCCCGCAGGCCGCACCCTCTGTTTAACTCACTGCCTTTGGCTCGCTTAGGCCAACTCCAGTGACATGCCCACTGACTCCGGCCCGCTTAACCGAGCTCAGTGGATAATAAGCTGTCCGAGCCGCGCCATATGCGCAAGTGTGGATTTCGGCACCCTTAGGCCATTACCACATGTCCCCGTGGCATAATACCACCTTATGACATTCATACGATTATAGGGAACTCTTAGTCCCAACATATTCACATGGTTTATTATGATCACATGATAATACATTCAATTATAGGAAACACTTAGTCCCATCCTATCCACATACACAGGTGCAGTTTTCTTACCCTGATTCCAAGTGCTTTAATTAGAGAGGACGACCCCCGAGCACGATCCATTCCCGAGCCCTAGCTTATCACCTAGTCACAACCAAGATAATGGATTCCATTAATATTCACATATATGTTTTCATGTAAAAAAAAACTAGCTTCCGGGAAGTCAAATCCCACCAAGCACGGTGGTGAGATTGATCCCGACCACCCTAGGCTCGATCCCCGTACTTTAAAACCTTGAACGTTCAAGTATGCGCCTAAGGGCTGTGGCCCCTAAAGCTTAGTGGCGGCCCTGCCCTTAAACAAAACCAAGGCCCTCCCTAAAAGAAGACACGCGCTGCGGCCCTTGCCTTGGGCGCCGCGGCGCTCCCCCTTGGCCGAGCCCTCCTGGCTTATCTTCAACCTAGGGCCGCAGCGCTCTAGAACAGAGCCGCGGCCCTTCCCTTTGAGCCCAGAATTTCCACCATTTCCAACCTCTAAACCTTACCCAAAATCATCCCAAAGCTCTCTATTTCATTATCAATCATTCCCAACATTCTTCGCATAATTTAAACAGCATAATTCAACAGAATTATAGCCCAACAACCTACTAGAACCCCATCTCCAACTTCTGAAACTCAAGAATCTCAAACACTCAAACTAACCATTAAAACTCAGATTAAAACCACTAAACCATGAATTGAAACTTACCTCTTCTGCTGAACCACTTCACCAAGCCAAAACCAAGCTAATTCCCAAGCTTTCCTCCTTAATTCTGTCTTTAAACATCAAAACCATGTTTACCTCAAAACCAAACCAAAACCCAGAATTTATAATCACAGAAAAGAAGATTCAATGCTTACCTTAGTGTTGATTCTATTCCTTGGATGATTCTTGAGCTAAGCCCCAAAGATCCAGCCTCAATTTCCATAAATTCCCAGCTTGTTTCCCTTTAGATTTTAGTGTTCCTTTTTCCTTGTTTTTCCTTAAGAGAGAGTAGAGTATAGAGTTAAAAAAGAGTCGGTTTATTTTCCTCTAGGGGTTTCCTTAAGTTTATCTTATCTGCTAAGTTAATTCCCAAGGCTCGGGGTGCCGGAACCGTCCCCGAGGCCAAAACAGTAAAATTCCCCAATATTCCCACCTAGACTTTCTAACCTCAAATATATCTCCTTATATTTATTTTCATAACCCGATAGTCTAAATAACTACCCGATACCTATAATATCCCTGACTTATCCAAAGCCAACTATTAAGCCCCGTTGTGACTTTTCCCGCTACCTGCTCCCTAGGATCGCCTCGTGCCGATAGTTACAAATGCACACACATGTACACACATAAACATTTATCTATATATCCACATAATAATGTGGTCCCAACGATTTATCACACACATTCACATTTATGCCCTAACGAGCCAAAATTACAATAACACCCTTACCACCCAAACAGGGCCCACATTACTTATCCAATACCCATATTCATGCTTTCTTACCATTAATTCTCTTAACCTCCAATTATGCCCTCCCAGCACACTAACCAAGGCCCTTAAGCCTTATTAGTAATTTTGGGTCGTTACAGAAGGTCACTTCTAGTAGCCAGAACTCACACTTCTTAAACATAGCATACAACCGATGCTCTCTCAATCTATGTAATACTTGTCAAAGATGCTACTCATGCTATGCATCTAAACTGGAGTAAACTAAGATGTCATTGATGAAGACAATCACAAACTATTCTAAGAAGTCCTTGAACACCCTGTTCATCAGATGCATAAATGTTTCTGGGGCATTAGTCAAACCAAATAACATGACAAAGAACTCATAATGCCTATACCTCGTACGGAAGGCCGTCTTCAGAATATCCTCGTCCTTTATCCTCAGCTGGTGATAACCAGATCAAAGATAAATCTTCGAGAATACCGTCTTTCCTTGTAGCTGATCGAACAGATTATCGATCCTTGGTATGGGGTATCGGTTCTTGATGGTCAACTTGTTCAATTCCCTGAAGTATATACATATTCTTAGAGTCCCATCCTTCTTCTTCACAAATGAAACCGGAGCTCCCCATGGCGAGAAGCTAGGTCTGATAAACCCCAAATCTAGAAGCTCTTGAAACTGTATCTTCAACTCCTTCAACTATGCTGGAGCCATTCTATATGGTGCCCTCGAAACTGGCTCTGTACATGGCGCTAACTCGATGACAAACTGAATCTCCCTGTGTGGTGGAAATCTTGGTAAATTCCCAGGAAACACATCCAAGAACTCATGTACCAATCTGGTCTCTCTTGGCCTCACTAGCGTAACTCTAGTGGTATCTGTTATATTATTTCATATAATATAATATTAGATTAAATAATGTGACAAAATGTGATTTGTCACACCTTGTAACATATTATTGAGAGTCACAAAATTAGACACATGTGTGTGCCCAAATGTGACATATTTTGGAGTTACAAAATCAGTTACAAATTTGTAACTCCCAAATATTACCCAATAATGTGTATATTATATGTTACACATTTGAGATTGGATTTTACAAATTCATGATGATATATGACTATTGGAGACATGTTTTTAACTCCCAATAGGTGTTTGGAGGTTACAAAATCATGTGGGAAAGGATTTGGGACGTTTTGGAACGTTTTGGAAAAATGACTTTTTTGTGCTGAAAATGGCCTGTGGCCGCGGCCGCTGACTTTCAGTGGCCGCGGCCTGGGGGACAGAAGCTAGTGGCCGCGGCCACTAAAAAGTTGTGGTCGCGACTAGTGAGGCTGACAGCCTATGTGAATTTTCAGTTTTTTCCAAATTGAACGGTTCTAACATCCCAAATAACTCACAAATCTCCATTTTAATTCCATAAACATCCAATTAAACATTGGTAACAGCCATGAGGGTTGGTGGAATTTGAAATTCAAAGGGGTATCTCAAACTCTATAAATAGGAGCCTAATGCTCACTTGTAAGACACTACCTTTTTTCATCCACAAAGCACTTGGCTGAAAAATACACCAAAAGGCTTGATAATTCCAGAGAGCTATTTCCTAGAGAGATCCCTTAGTGCTTAGAGAATAGGGGGAAATAAGCTTTTTGACAAAGGTCTTGAACCTTGTTCAAGTTGGTGATCCCCACTACTCTACACTTTGGTTGAGTGTGAGAGTTTGTTTGTGTTTTCATTCTTTTGTTCTTCTTATTTACTTGTATTATTATAGTATTGAGTTTGTAATCTTCTTCTTCTACATCTTTCTATTTACTTGTATTTTGAGCAATTGAGTTGTAATATTTATTTAATCATATTATCTTGTCCATTGTATTTTTGCATAGAATTGTATTTGGTTTTTCCATAATTCCATTGAGCAATAATATATATTCTCTAATAGTATCCACCACACTAGCTAGAAAACCTATACAACCTCCTTGTAATAGGTCCCTAGCCCTCAGTGATGATATCAAAGGAATACGAGGTCAATGCGTAGCACCCACAAAAACAAAGGAGTCCTCACCCTCAGGCTCAAAAGTCACCATCTTCTTCCTGCAATCTATAGTGGCCTTATATCTTACTAGCAAATCCATCCCCAAAATCATATCAAAATCATCCATACTCAACTCAATCAAATCTAATGATAGTTCCTTGCTATCTACCATCACTAGCATTGCTCTAATCCATCTCTTAGAAAGTACCAGCTCCCCCGTAGGAAATATAGTCCCAAACCCCGTAGAATACTACTCATTAGGTCTACAGAATCTATTAATCACTTTACTAGAAACAAATCAGTGTGTAGCACCAGAGTCAATAAATACAGTATATGATGAGCCAGTGCTAGAAAGTTGACTAGTCACCACCAAGGGACTAGCCTCAGCCTCTGCTTGCATTAAGGGGAACACTCGAGCTGGAGTCAAGCTGTCCACCTTCCCCAGTTCCTCTTTCTTTGATGTTGGGTAGTCCTTCTTGAGGTGTCCAACAACCCCACACAAGTAACAAGTTTTTGCTCGACATTCGCCCAGATGACACTTCCTGTATCTTGTGCACTTTGGATAACTTCTCCATGTCTCACCGCCTCCATGGCGGCCACCCTGGACACCCCGTTCCCTCCTATTAGGACCAACAGTGGTTGAGGTGTCAGGGGTCTTCCTTTTATGATCACTGGGGCCTCCGCCTCTACCAGACCCTGTATTTGGTGGCACTGCCTTGTGAACATCTTGTCTCGCAGCATTCTCCCTCCAGATCTTATTCTCTACCTCCTCAGCAGTAAGAGCCTTCTCAACAGCTTGAGCATAAGTCATCTTCCCAAGTACTGATGTGATCCTCACATCTCGGGCTATCATAGCATTAAGCCCTTGAATGAACTTTTCCTATCTGGCCGCATCTATAGGCACTAAGTCCAGTGCAAACTTAGCTAGCCTATCAAACTTTAGGACATACTTAGTAACTGTCATGCTACCCTGTACAATTCCCATGAACTTATCCACCGTTGCTGCCCTGATGGCAACGTTGTAATACTTCTGGTTGAACAGATCTCTGAACCCATCCAACCTTAAAGCAGAAACATCCCAATTCTATGATGCCACCTCCCACAAAATACAGGCATCCTCTCTAAGCATATATGTGGCACAGGCCACCCTGTCATTATCTTCCACCCTCATAAAATCCAAGACGGAGGTGATCATACTCATCCACTGTTCGACCTTCAGTGGATCCGGTCATCCCTCAAAGATTGGAGGATGCTATCTCCTGAATCGTTCATAAAGTGGCTCCCACTTATTCCCAACCTCAGGTGGCTGAACAACTGGTGCCAAAACAGGTGGCACAATAGGTGCAGCACTCTCTGATAGAGCCTGTTGTCTCAAAAAGTGAATATGTTTTTTCCTAATTCTAAAGTCTGGCTTGCATATCAACAATTATCTGCAGTCAGTTCTCAGGAACTGTCGGAGGATTTTGTCCCTGCTCATCATCTTTTGCCTCAACCCCTACACTGGCTAGTCGTATTGATCACCTTGGATACATAACTATCCAAGTTTATCTATAATCAATGACTCGACAGTCAGGCAATGATGATAGGTTAAAATTCTTTCCATGGTCCAATATCGAAACTCAACCAACAATATGCAATCAAGATGCAAACAAGCATTTAAACATCTATTCACATACAGTAGCAATGCTAATAAGTATGCCTCATCATAATCACATAACAGTGAAGGGCCAGGACCTATTAGTATATCTCATGCTCCATATTAAACATGTAGATAAAACATTTATATTTCATTTTAGTATTCAAGCACACAATCACATAAATATATAGTTACCAAACTCTGAGTCAAGCTTGTCTTTAGTGGTGAGTGTACATGTCCAACCAGTCTTGTGGAACCCTTAAACCTAGACCACTGTGATACCAAGTTGTAACGCCCTCGATAACCAAGACCATTACAATGTGTATTTTAAAAGTGTGTAAGACCTGCTAATCAAGTTGTTTGAAGATAAATGTGATTCTAAAGTCAACTAACAGGTTAGGATTAAAATATTTTGATCATAAACGGTTAATTTTCATTAAAACGAATGTTTGACACATGGGATCCCAAAAACAGGGTATATGTGGTAAATACAACTCCCTAAAGCTTATACAATGAAAGGCAGTCTAATGGAAAAAATACAATTTAGAGCTCTATTCTTGTAACTTTCCCTCGGCCGTGGCGGTCAAGCACCTGATGATGTACACTCTGCCTCCAGAGCTCTCCAACTCATGGTTGGTCCAATTTCCCTTTGCCTTTACCTGCACCATGTAGCACCCGTGAGCCAAGGCTCAGCAAGAAAACCATAAACAATAAATATGAATAGCAACAAGAGCATGTAGTCATCTTTAATCCAATAAGTTCAACTAATTAGTGGAAAACAGATACAAATCTATGCAACATTAAACATATACTTTCAACATATATTTTGATCAACAACACAAACAATCAGGTGTCAGCGCCATTAGGCTGAGCCCTCTGGTTATATAGCTGATCCCGACTCGCTTAGACCGAGCTACCTTCAGTACACTGATCATCAGCCCTGGCACCCCTAGGTCGTAATTTCATATAATGCATAACAACCATATATTTACAGGATACATATGTTTAAGGACGAGGAAACTCAATCATGTTTAGAACCACATGGGTACAGTTTTCTTACCTCGAATTCTGAGCAATAAATTAAGAGCGGTTCCAAGCACGATCCTCAGTCCTGAGCCTTAACAGTAATCCTAATCACAAATAACAATGCATTATTATCTATCGTTAATCCAAATAAATGTTTATTAACAAATAGTAGCCTCCGGGACTTTGAATTCTACTAAATCGGGTGGTAGAATTCATCCCGAGTGTTTAGGTTTGAATCCCCGAGCCTCCCCGAACCTAGAACCCTGGCTCCCCGCCCCTTAGAGAGAGACCCAACCCTCCCTGCTGGAGGGCATAGGCCGTTACTTGCACCCCTTCGGGTCGTGGCGTGCATGGCAAAACAGAGGCTCCCAGCCTCCTTAAAGATGCGGGCCGCAACACCTGAAGAAGAGATTCGGGACCCGAGTCCCCAAACCCAAAAAAACCACACTTCTTCAGCATTTTCCTCAAGCCTAAACCCCAAAATTCAACCCTAAATCCTAAGAAAATCTCAGAATTGAACCTAGAAAACTTATCCTCACGTCCCAACCATCATAACTAACCTATAACAATTTTCTCACACCATCAAACACCCAAAACCAGCTAGGAAACCAAAACTCATGCAAACTCTAACTTTTAACAACAACACATCAGAATTCAACCCAACCAACCTAAATTCCAGCAGACAGAACAAAATTCTTACCTCAATTATAGCTTGATCGTCAGAGTTTTTCTTTGGCTAATCCTAGCTTTTATTTTCCCCAGCTTAGACAAACCAAAATCCTTGAATTTCTCCATTTGTTTTCCTTAGCTTCAAGACACAAGAAGAGGAAGAGAGAGAGAGAGAGAGTAGGTGAGTGAGAGGGAGAGAGAGTATTCTATGATGTTCCTTAGTGACTTCTGGTGGTTTCCTTAAACCCAGCTGATCTATTATCCCAGTCAAAAGACTAAAATACCCTCAAGACAACCTAGCCCCTTTAAATGTTCTAAGGATAAAACAATCATTTCTTCGGTTCTCGCTAACTCCTCAAGTCATCCTACCAAATTTCCAATCAATCCTGATGTGTCAAAATAATTACTGAATACTTATTCATCATTCATTAAATCCTAAAATATTTTCTAAATCCCCAAAAAACCCCTAGGCTCCCCCGAGCCGGGTATTAAACCCCGCTGTGACTATTTCACTAATTTGCTCACTAGGATCGTCTCGAGCCGTGTACTGCAAATATATCCACATAATAATGTGGTCTCAACCATTTATCATATATAATCACATTTATGCATTTAACGAGCCAAAGTTTCAAATATGCCCTTATAAACAATAAATGACCCACATGCATATCTAATACTCATAAACATGCATATATTATGATCACATCGTCATATAAATTATGCATGCCACATAGTCACACATTTAACCAATTAAACTCACATATATCCACTTATTCCCTCCCGGCATGCTAATCCAGGCACTAAACCCTTTTAGCATTTTTGGGTCGTTACACCTTAAAACATACAAGACCAAAAACATGCAGAAATCTAAACTTTTTCTTTAAATCATTTTACCGAAAATCCATACAAATTTTTTTTTAAGAAAAGACTGTGCACACACTTTTCGTTTGGCAAACAAAATTACAACTACTCTTCCACAGAGTTATAGCAAAACAAATGTCATAAAAGAAATAACAAGCTCCCAGCTTTTTCATTTCAAAATGGTGTTCCATCAAAAACCTCCCTAGGTTAGGCCACATGTACATATTCATAAGCAGACTTCGGCGCTCACTGCTCCACTTTGCTTTTGCACTTACCTACAATATGAAACAACTAAGTAAGCAAAAATTCTTAGTGAGAATAGCCTTACAACACAAGTATACTAAACCCAGTAATAGGTCGACCTAAGGTAGATATCGCTACCAGTTATTAGTGTATTGGATAAGTTCCAACCCTATCATACAATTCTCAATAATAGTCCTATAAAAAAATCAAGCACATTGGTTGTGCCCAACAACCAATTTTCATACATATCAAAACAACCTGCATTCAGAAAATCCCAGACATTCAAGATATATAACCATATCCGAAATAAATACTCTAGTTGTTTCTAACAACCAAGTTCACACATATCACAATAGCCTGCACTTGTAAAATTCTCAGAACATTCAAGATATATAACACATATCATAACTAATCAATAGATTAATAGCAAGGGACCCGGGCCTCAACTCGGTTCCAGCATTTATGTCTTTGCTCCAACCCGGACTATATTACCATTATCCTGGCTCCAACCTGGACTATATTTTTAACATATCTGGGCTCCGACCTAGACTTTAGCTTACCGTGTCTTGGCTCCAACCTGGACTATATTACGCTATGGTTCTAGCTCTAACCCGAACCTATTTACCATTTAACCGCTGAATGCAAAAGCATTGTAAGAGTAGGCATTAAGCATACCCTGGTCTTAATGACCCAAAAAAAACTAGTGTAATATACTACTACAAGCACACACTAGTATATTCATGTTGTAGCCAAGAAAGAGAAAGGCTAACTTATTTGGAGTCCTTAGTTCCCAGCTGGATCTTTAACACTGTTATTTTTTTCCCCTTTTGCGGTTACTGTAATTAATACAATGTATTCGGATTAAGCTATGGCATACTCTTATAGCTAATATTCTCCGATAGCTACATGCAATAAAATTCTCTTACTGACTCTATACTATAGCCTCTTATACAATTTACAGTGTATAAGGCCGAATTTCATTTCAATCTATACGGTATCATGAGAAAATCGACCTCACCGCAACACGCTCTCTGTGCTGTGCATTTTAATATTCTTTAACTAAAGAACTCTCCTATCGGATACTCGTATTTTTGTTTTTTTAGAAAAAGGAGTTTAAAACAACTCTTATCTTTAGAAAAATACCAACTTTTCGCTCCCTTACGAAAGTTTTCCATTTTCTATCATTTACCTTTGACCCTTAACAATTAACATCTGACAATGTTACCCCTTTCTCTAAAGGTTCTACAAAACCCAAACTCCAATTTTTACTTTTTTTATCCATAACCTAGGATCTCTTTTTATGTTATTTTTGAAAAGAAGGGAAATTGGACCCTTAACTAATAAAATGATAAAAAATCAACTTTGATTAACTTAAGTTGATTTTTGGATTTGTTAAATCTACAAATCCTTAGTTATCTTTGCAAGGAACTATTTCTTTTCATTTCCAAAACTTTACTTCTAATATTTAAATTTTAAAGTAGCAGAGTCTCATTTTTAAACTTTTTCCCTAAATTGGGTTTTTGGAAAAATCCCTTAACTATCATTCTCGTATATTGTGTCATAAGGATGAGAACTAGGTGAAAGCCTCACGTCAAAACTTGTTTTAGGTTAAGAAAACTAACCCCCCCAAAATCACTTTTCATCAAGGTTCAAAATTGCTACTTTTCAGTTTTTAGGAAAAACTTAGAACAATCATTTCTCTTAAACCGTGACACAATTTTCTCTACAATTTTACAGAGGTCCTTATACACATGTTATATAATTCCCTTAAAAATGTCATAATTTTTGCGATTTTAAAACCCATTCAAATATTTAAAGAAATCTCGGCAGTGCCTGCTGCCCAAAAGTTTTTCCCAAATTTTAAGGAACTTTGAAAATTTATTTCTCTTACACCGTAGCCCAGTTCTTTCTAAAATTTTGATAGGGTTCTTTAAACACGTCTAAATTAGTGTCCTTAAAAAGTCCATAATTTTGGAGTAATAAAATCATTCAAATATTTAAAGCAATCTGGGTAGTGCTTGCTGCCTAGAAGTTTTGTTTCCAGATTTTAGGGAAAAAGTTTGAAAATTTGGTTCTCTTAAACCATAATAGATTTTCCTCTAAAATTTTACAGTGATCCTTATACAAGTCAAGAATAACGTTCTACCAAATTTCATAGCTTTTAGATTAGGAAAACCTGTTCAAAAGTTAAAACAATCTAGGCAGTGCATGCTGCCCATAAATTTTCCAGATTTACATCAAAGTGCCAAAAAGTGCATAACTTGAGTTTAAAAAAAAATACTATTTTACAATTTTCCAAAGCCTAACCTCAAGAAATAACAAAGAAATATGAAAATAAAAAAATTATTTTAAAAAAAAGAGTGTGTAGAGTGCAGATCTGACTCGTTGGAAGTTAGACCACACAATTTTGGCAACATGCATTTTTACAAACATAACAACAATAAGCATTTCTAGCATAACCCTAGCCACATGCATGCATACAAATCATCAAATCACACAATCTCAACCTTTAACATAAAATAAACTCCAAAAACCATTAAAATAACCTATACAACTAGATCTACCAACATAAATAACAATACTCAAGAACAACCATAAATTTCTATATTTTGATAGTTCTAGTTTGGAGATGTGTTTTCCTTAGCTTCTCAAACTCCCCCTTGCGCTATACACTCTCAAAGTGAGCTCCAAAGTACCACATGCATATTTTTGAGAAAGAGTTAGGATAGAAAGACTTAGATGAGGGACAAAAACATGCAAACTACCAATATCTCTTACCTTGCTTTTACTTGATCACCAAAATGCCAATCTTTGAGATCCAAATAGTACAAGCTTCTCTTGAATCCTAGAACACAAGATCAATACCATGCATGAATATTAGATCACATGCAAGCATAATACAACCTTAGCATTTCAGGTTTGAAAAAGAAAATGGAAGGGAAGATGAATGGGGTTTCGAAACTTACTCTACAAAAATGTTCTCTTGAGCTTCTCCCTTCTTCAATGGGGGATGAGTGTGCTTATATTATGGAGAGAAAAGATTGCGGCAATGGAGGGGTAGAGGGCTTTAGGGTTTCGGGTTTGGCAAAGGGAATGGAAGAGAGAGTGTTTTCTTGAGAGAAAATGATTATAATTGTAAGAGAACAATGATTATGGTTTAACTTGTGAATGGGATAAGGCTCTTACTCTCCCCCTAGGGTAGGGGTCCTAGGCTCTTGAGAGCCCTAGGGCATAGCCTTGTCGCGTACCACACTCTCTCTCTCTTCCCTTGGAAAAGACCTTTATGCCTTTTGTCATTTTTACCTCTCTCCTTAGACACTCAAGGGCTCCTTGGTAATTTGTGCTCTAAGTTTCTCTTAACTTTTAACCTATAGTTTTTAATTCTCCAAGCATAATTAAATAAATTATTTTGTGACTAAATTTTTTTTGTCACAATATCACATAATTTTGACAATTCATCACATATTGACCAAAATGCCCTTAAAGGCCTCAGCAAGAAATTTTCATTCTTAAGTCCGGTTGATTATAAAACAAACCTCAATCAATTCTCTTAAAATTTATTAGCTCAAAAATAAATTCCTACTTGCCAGAAAAAATTAATATTTTTATGCCATAGTATTTCCTATTTTATTTAATCCGAGGTTTTTCTCCCATTAGGGTTTACTCCGTGGTTCGAGACCATTCTTTCTTTGCATAAGCTAGATCCTTTACCAGATCATTACAGTGGCTATAAAAATTCACGACTCCTCACAAATTCATATCATACCATTTATCAAAATAATATTCCACATAATTCTTCACCGACTCCAACCAGCTACTAGCTTGTGTTCAAAACACAAGACATCGTATATTTATAATCAATATCAATCCAGTCTAATGTAAACAAATACATTCGATCTTATCTACTTGGTCAATGTCGTGGATAGAACATCACAACATATTGTGTAAGTATCATATCGTAGATTATTAAATCAATGTAAATCTTGTGCACTAACTTAATCTTAGAACTAATGCCTTAGAACATATCACTACAAGTATAATTCAATGTGACCAAGTCACTATCATTGTGATTATCCATATGTTCAGGGTTTAATAGATGGTTATATTAAATAAATAATCATGTAAATAAACAAGTGAACAATGTGATTGACAAGTCAAAATTGCTTTATTGATAATAAAGTTAGTTTACATAAAAAAATTGGTTTTACACAGGGCATAAAATCCCAACAGGAACTTTCCCTGAAAGTCAAATCATTTGTGTGGAAAGTAGGGGTGTTCATTAGTCAGTTTGGTCGGGTTGTAACATATTTTAATCAACCCAATGTAAAAATCGAGTGGAAAAAATCCAACTCTAACCTGTCCAATTGAGCAAAAATAGTTTAACCCATCCAATGTTTTAGGCGGTTTGGTCGGGTAGCATTGTTTATATTCTTTCAACTACCAAGAGGCATATGCTATCACCTTCTCCACTTGCATCAATGTGCACCCTAGTCCCGGCTTTGACACATCACAATATGCCAAAAATTTCTCATTATCTGTGGGTAGACTTAATACAGATGTCGTGATAAGCCTATCTTTCAACTCTTGAAAACTCCGTTCTCAATACTTAGTCTATACAAACTTGATACCCTTTCTGGTTAGTTCTATCAAAGGCGTAGCAATCTTAGAAAAACCTTCTACAAATTTTCGGTAATACCGTGCCAACCCAAGAAAACTTCTCACCTCCGAAGCATTCTTTGGTTGTGGCCAATCTTTTACGACTTTGATCTTTACTGGGTCCACCTTAATACCATCCTTACTAACAATGTGTACTAAGAATGCCACTTGAGTTAGCAAAAATTCACACTTCTTGAATTTCGCATACAATTGATATTCCCTCAACCTTTGCAGTGTCAATCTTAGATGATCTTTGTATCTTCTTCATTTCGTGAATAGATTAGAATGTCATCTATAAATACTATCACAAACTTATCCAAATAGTCATTGAAGAATCTATTCATAAGATCCATAAATGACGCTAGGGCATTGGTAAGTCCAACATACATCACCAAGAATTCATAGTGGCTGTACCTAGTATGGAATGCTGTCTTCGGAATGTCCCCTTCCTTCACCCTTAACTGGTGGTATCCCGACCTTAGGTCTATCTTTGAGAACACCGCCTTTCCTTGGAGTTAACAAAAAAGATCATCTATCCTTGGCAAATGGTATTTGTTCTTGACGGTGACCTTGTTTAGTTCCCTATAATCAATTCACATCCGCATTGACCCATCCTTTTTCTTTACAAACAACACTGCTGCTGCTGCTACTACTACTGCTGCCGCTGCTACTGTTACTGCTACTGTTACTGCAAATACTGCTACTGCTACTGCTGCCCCTACTGCTCCTCCAACTCCTACTCCTGCTCCTATTACTACTCCTGCTACTGCTGCTACTCCTACTACTACTGCTGCTGCTGCTACTACTCCAACTACTACTACTTCTACTCCTACTACTACTGCTGCTGCTGCTACTACTCCTACTACTACTACTACCACTACTACTACTACTACTACTACTACTACTACTACTACTACTACTACTACTACTACTACTACTACTACTACTACTACTACTACTACTACTACTGCTACTACTGCTACTGCTGCGACTACTGCTACTACTGCTACTGCTGCTGCTGCTGCTACTACTGCTAGTACTACCACTGCAGCTGCTGCTGCTACTACTGCTGCTGCTGCTGCTGCTACTACTGCTACTACTACTACTACTGTTGCTGCTGCTGCTACTACTACTGATGTTGTTGCTACTCCTACTACTACTGCTGTTGCTGCTACTCCTCCTACTACTACTGCTACTCCTACTACTACTGCTGTTGCTGCTGTTGCTACTGCAACTGCTACTGATGTTGCTACTGCAACTGCTACTGCTACTGCTGCAACTGCTCTTGCTACTGCTACTGCTACTGCAACTGCTGCTCCTACTGCTCCTCCAACTCCTACTCCTGCTCCTACTACTACTCTTGCTGCTGCTACTCCTACTACTACTGCTACAACTCCTACTACAATAACTACTACTCCTACTATACTGCTGCTGCTGCTACTACTCCTACTACTACTACTACTGCTACTGCTACTGCTACTACTGCTAGTGCTGCTACTACAGCTACTGCTGCTACTACTACTACTGCTACTGCTACTACTACTACTGCTGCTACTACTGCATCTGCAACTACTGCTGCTGCTGCTGCTACTACTACCACTACTACTACTGCTACTGCTACTGCTGCTGCTCCTACTGCTGCTGCTGCTACTCCTACTACTACTACTACTGCTACTACTACAACTACTGCTGCTAGTACTGCTACTCCTACTACTACTACTACTACTACTACTACTACTACTACTACTACTACTACTACTACTACTACTACTACTACTACAAATGCTACTGCTACTACTGCTGCTACTGCGGCTACTGCGGCTACTGCTGCTACGACTACTACTACTAATGCTGCTACTACTACCACTACTACTACCCACTACCACCACCACCACCACCACCACTACTACTGCTGCAGCTACTGCTACTGCTACTACTACTACTACTAGTGCTACAGCTACTGCTGCTGCTGCTACTGCTACTGCTAGTAGGAGTAGTAGTAGTACTACTACTGCTACTACTGCTGCTAATACTGCTGCTACTACTACTACTGATGCTACTACTGCTACAGTTGCTACTGCAACTACTGCTACAGCTACTACTACTACTACTGCTACTACTGCTACTGCTACCGCTGCTGCTGCTGCTGCTCCTACTATTAATACTACTTCTGCTACTACTACTACTACTACTGCTACTGCTGCTGCTACTACGGCTGCTGTTGCTGCTGCTGCTACTACTCCTACTACTTCTGCTGCTGCTGCTACTACTCCTACTACTACTGCTGCTGCTGCTTCTACTACTACTGCTACTGCTACTGCTGCTACTGCTGCTATTGCTCCTACTGCTACTGCTCCTACTGCTATAACTGCAACTGCTAAAACTGCTACTACTACTACCATTGCTTCTTCTTCTATTGCTGCTACTGCTGCAACTGCTACAGCCACTGCTGCTACTGCTACTGCTGCTACTACTACTGCTGCTGGTACTACTCCTACTACTGTTACTGCTACTGCTACTACTACTGCTGCTGCTGCTACTACTCCTACTACTTCTGCTGCTGCTACTCCTACTACTACTTCTACTACTACTGCTACTGCTGCAACTCCTACTACTGTTACTCCTACTACCTCTGCTGCTGCTACTACTGCTCCAACTGCTGCTACTACTCCTACTACTACTGCTGCTGCTGTTACTACTTCTACTGCTGCTGCTGCTGCTGCAGCAAAAACTTCTACTCTTGCTGCTTCCTCTCCTACTGCTGCCCCAACTGCTCCTCCTACTCCTACTCCTGCTCCTACTACTACTCCTCCTGCAGCTGCTCCTCCTACTCCAACTCCTGCACCTACTTCTGCTGCTGCTGCTGCTACTCCTACTACTACTGCTGCTACTCCTACTGCTACTGCTGCCACTACTACTACTACTGCTACTGCTACTGCTGCTGCTGCAGCTGCTACTGCTACTGCTACTGCTAGTAGGAGTAGGAGTAGTAGTAGTACTACTGCTGCTGCTAATACTACTCCTACTGCTAGTATGAGTAGGAGTAGTAGTACAACTACTGCTGCTGCTAATACTACTCCTACTACTACTACTACTACTACTACTGCTGATGTTACTACTACTACTACTACTACTACTACTACTACTACTGCTGCTGCTACTACTGCCACTGCTGCTACTGTTGCTACTGCTACTGCGGCTGCTACAACTCCTATGGTTGCTCCTCGTACTACTACCGCTGCCGCAGCAGCTGCTACTACTCCTACTGCTGCCACTACTACTACTACTGTTGCTGCTGATGCTACTACTACTTCTATTACTACTACTACTACGACTACTGCTCCTACTGCTGCTACTGCAGTTACTGCTGCTACTACTGCTGCTGCAACTGCTGCTACTGCAGCTACTACTACTGCTACTACTGTTGCTACTGCTGCCACTACTGCTACTACTTCTCCTACTACTACTACTGCTGCTGCTGCTGCTGCTACTACTGCAGCTGTTACTACTGCTGTTGCTGCTGCTGCTACTCCTACTACTACTGCTGCTGCTACAACTAATTTTACTACTACTACTACTACTGCTACTACTCCTACTACTACTCCTACTACTACTGTTGCTGCTGCTACTACTCCTACTACGACTACTACTACTACTACTACTGTTACTACTACTGCAGCTACTTCTACTGCTACTACTACTGCTACTACTGCTACTGCTACTACTGCTACTACTGCTACTACTGCTACTGTTGGTACTGCTTCTACTGATGCTACTGCTACTGCTACTACTACTGCTACTACTACCGCTGCTGCTGCTGCTCCTACTACTTCTACTGCTGCAGGTACTACTCCTACTACTCCTACTACTACTACTGCTGCTGCTACTACTCCTACTAGTCCTACTACTTCTGCTGCTGCTGCTACTCCTACTACTCCTACTACTACTGCTGCTACAGCACCTACTACTCCTACTACAACTAGTCTTGCTGCTGCTACTACTCCTACTACTACTACAACTCCTACTACTGCTACTTCTACTGCTACTGCTTGTACTGCTGCTACTACTGCTACTCTCACTACTACTATTGTTGCTGCTACTACTCCTACTACTACTGCTACTTCAACTACTTCTGCTGCTGCTGCTACTGCTCCAACTGCTGCTACTTCTCTCACTACTACTGCTGCTGCAGCTACTGCTCCGACTACTACTACTACTACTACTACTACTACAACTATAACTTCTACTCTTGCTGCTTCTACTGCTACTGCTGCCCCTACTGCTCCTACTACTACTCCAACTGCTCCTCCTACTCCTACTCCTCCAACTACTGCTGCTGTTGCTGCTACTCCTACTACTATTGCTGCTACTCTTACTGCTACCTTTGCTACTGCTGCTACTCCTACTACTACTTCTGCTGCTACTGCTACTACCCACCACCACCACCCCCACCACCACCACTACTGGTTCTGCTAATACTAATACTACATCTACAACTGCGACTTCTACTTCTGCTGTTGCAGCTGCTACTACTACTACTGCTACTCCTAGTAGGAGTAGTAGTACTACTACTACAACTGCTGCTGCTAATACTACTCCTACTACTACTAATACTCCTACTACAATTACTGTTGCTGCTACTACTCCTCCTACTACTACTTCTACTACTACTGCTACTACTGCTACTACTGCTATTGCTGCTGCTACAACTCCTACTGCTGCTACTCCTACTACTACCGCAGTCGCTGCTGCTGCTTCTACTCCTACTGCTGCTACTACTACTACTGTTGCTGCTGCTGCTATTACAACATCTACTACTACTACTACTACTACTACTACTACTACTACTACTACTACTACTACTACTACTACTACTACTACTACTACTGCTACTGCTGCTACTACTGCTTCTACTGCTACTACTGTTGGTACTGCTGCTACTACTACTACTGCTACTGCTGCCACTATTGCTATTGCTTCCACTTCTACTACTACTACTACTCCTACAACTACTGCTGCTGCAACTGTTGGTTCAGCTGCTACTGCTACTACTGCTGCTATTACTGCCACTACTGCTACTACTACTTCTACTACAACTACCCACCACCACCAGTACTGCTGCTGCTACTCCTACTACTCCTACTTCTACTACTACTACTACTGCTGCTGCTACTACTGCTACTACTACTACTGCTGCTATTACTACAACTGCTACTACTGCTGCTGCTACTCCTACTACTGCTGCTGCTGTTGCTGCTGCTGCTGCTGCTACTACTGCTACTACTACTACTGCTGCTACTACTGCAACTGCTACTACTGCTGCCGCTACTCCTACTACTGCTGCTGCTGCTACTACTACTACGACTACTACTGCTGCTACTACTCCTACTGCTGCCACTGCTGCTACAGCAACTGCTGCTGCTGCTACTACTACTACGACTACTACTGCTGCTACTACTCCTACTGCTGCTACTGCTGCTACAGCAACTACTGCTGCTGCTGCTACTACTACTACGACTACTACTGCTGCTACTACTCCTACTGCTACTACTGCTGCTACAGCAACTAGTACTACTACTACTTCTACAATTACTGCTACTACTGCTACTGCTACTACTTCTACTGCTGCTGGTACTGCAACTAGTACTACTACTACTACTGCTACTGCTACTGCTGCTGCTGCTACTGCTACTGCTAGTAGGAGGAGTAGTAGTACTACTACTGCTGCTGCTGCTACTGCTACTACCGCTACTACTACTTCTACTACTACTGCTACTACTGCTACTTCTACTACTACTGCTGCTGCAGCTACTACTACTAGTACTGCTACTACTACTACTACTTCTACTACTACTGCTACTGCTGCTACCGCTACTACTGCTTCTACTGCTAGTAGGAGTAGTAGTACTACTGCTGCTGCTGCTGCTACTACTCCTACTACTATTAGTATTCCTACTGCTACTTCTACTACTCCTACTAATACTACTACTACTACTTCTACTACTACTACTACTATTGCTGCTGCTACTACTGCTTCTACTGCTACTACTGCTACTGCTGCTACTGCTGCTATTGCTCCTACTGCTAATGCTACTGTTACTACTCCTACTGCTTCTACTCCTACATTTACTGCTGCTGCTGCTGCTACTCCTACTACTGCTGCTGTTGCTGCTACTACTCCTACTGCTGCTGCTACTACTGTTGCTGCTGCGGCTACTACTGCTCCTACTACTACTACTACTACTACTACTACTACTACTACTACTACTACCAGTACTACTACTGATGCAGCTTCTGCTACTACTGTTGCTGCTGGTATTGCTGCTACTACTACTACTGCTGCTGCTGGTACTTCTCCTGCAACTACCACTACAGACCACCACCACCACCACCACCCCCACTTCAACTATTTTTGCTACTGCTACTACTACTACTACTACTACTGCTGCTGCTACTTCTTCTGCTGCTGCTGCTACTGTTATTGCTACTGCTACTACTAGTAGGAGTAGTAGTACTACTACTACTATTGCTGCTGCTGCTACTACTCGTACTACTACTACTCCTACTACTACTACTCTTGATGCAGCTACTACTCCTACTGTTACTCCTACTGCTACTGCTGCTACTTCTACTACTACTACTGTTGCTGCTGCTGCTGCTACTACTACTACTACTACTACTCTACTACTTCTACTGCTCCTACTCCTACTACTACTACTGATTCTGCTGCTACTCCTAAGACTACTGCTGCTGCTGCTACTCCTTCTACTAAATCTGCTGCTTCTACTACTCCTACAACATCTACTACTACTGCTACTGCTGCTGCTGCTACTACTACTACTCCTACTACTACTACTACTAGTAGTACTACTACTATTTCTACTGCTGCTACTGCTATTGCAACTGCTACTACTACTGCTGCTCCTGCTGCTACTCCTTCTACCACTGCTGCAGTTGCAACTACTCCTACTACTACTACTGCTGCTGCTACTACTCCTACTACTGCTACTAATACTGCTACTACCACTACTACTACTACTACTACTACTACTACTACTACTACTGCTAGTACTACTGCAACTACTGCTACTATTGCTACTGGTACTACTGCAACTGCTACTACTGGTACTACTACTATTACTACTACTACTACTACTCCTACTACTACTACTACTGCAGCTGCTGCTACTACAACTACTACTGCTACTGCTGCTACTCCTACTACTACAGCTGCGACTACGTCTACTACTACTGCTACTCCTACTACTACTGTTGCTGCTGCTACTCTTACTACAGCTACTACTACTACTATTACTACTACTGCTGTTGCTGCTGCTACTACTACTGCTACTACTACTACTACTGCTACTCCTACTACTGCTACTACTACTGCTGCTGCTGCTACTCCTACTACTACAGCTGCTGCTGCTACTACTTCTACTTCTACTGCTACTCCTACTACTACTCCTACTACTACTGTTGCTGGTGCTACTCTTACTACTGCTACTCCTACTACTATTACTACTACTGCTGTTGCTGCTGCTGCTACTACTGCTACTACTGCTACTACTACTACTACTACTACTGCTACTACAGATGCTGCTTCTACTGCTGCTCCTACTACTACTGCTGCTGATGCTTCTACTCCTACTACTACTACTACTGCGGCTGCTACTACTCCTACTACTACTTCTACTGCTGCTGCTGCTGCTGCTACTACTGCTACTACTACTGCTGCTGCTGGTACTACAGCTACTACTGCTCCTGCTGCTGCTACTACTCCTACTGCTGCTACTCCTACGACTACTGCTGCTGCTACTGCAACTCCTTCTACAACTGTTGCTACTGTTACAACTCCTACTGCTGCTACTACTACTATTACTGCTGATGCTGCTACTACTACTACTACTGTTGCTGCTTCTTCTACTGCAGCTGCTACTGCATCTGCTACTGCTGCTGCTGCTTCTGCTGCTGCTACTTCTACTAATACTACTACTACTACTACTATTACTACTGCTGCAGCTGTTGCTACTGCTACTGCTAGTTGGAGTAGAAGTAGTACTACTACTGCTGCTCCTGCTACTACTACACGTACTATTTCTACTACTCCTACTACTACTACTGATGCAGCAACTACTCCTACTACTACAACTACAACTGCAGCTGCTACTACTACTACTATTGCTACTACTACTGCTGCTGCTACTACTGCAACTGCTACTACTGCTGCTGCTTCTGCTGCTACTCCTACTACTGCTGCTGCTGCTGCTACTTCTAGTACGACAACTACTACTACTACTACTACTACTACTACTACTACTACTACTGCTGCTGCTGCTGCCACTACTACTACTACTGCTGCTGCTGCTGCTGCTGCTACTGCTACTACTGCTTCTACTATTACTGGTACTACTGGTACTGCTACAACTACAGCTGCTGCTGCTACTGCTTCTAGTACTACTACTATTACTACTACTACTACTGCTACTGCTACTGCTGCTGTTGCTACTGCTGCTGCTAGTTGGAGTAGTAGTAGTACTACTACTGCTGCTGCTGCTACTACTCCTACTACTACTAGTACTCCTACTACTACTACTACTGCTACTACTACTCCTACTACTGCTACTACTACTACTACTACTATTACTGCTGCAGCTGCTGCTACTACTGCTACTGCTGCTACTGCAACTGTTACTACTCCTACTGTTGCTACTACTACTACTACTGCTGTTGCTGCTGCTACTCCTACTACTACTGCTGCTGCTGCTACTGCTCCTACTGCTGCCACTACTACAGTTGCTGGTGCTGCTACTACTACTCCTACTACTACTACTACTACTACTACTACTACTACTGCTGCTGCTGCTGCTGCTGCTACTACTACTATTGCTACTGCTGCTATTGCTGGTGCTGCTGCTACTGCTGCTACTAGTGCTACTACTAATACTACTTCTACTACTGCAACTACCACCACCACCACCACCACTTCTACTGTTTTTGCTACTACTACTACTACTACTGCTACTGCTACTCCTACTGCTACTACTGCTGCTACTACTTCTTCTACTGCTACTGCTAGTAGGAGTAGTAGTACTACTACTACTATTGATGATGCTGCAACTACTCCTACTACTAATATTGCTGCTGCAGCTACTGCTCCTACTACTACTACTACTCCTAGTACTACTACTGCTGCTGCTGCTACTCCTACTACTACTACTCTTGCTGCAGCTACTACTCCTACTGGTACTGCTGCTACTGCTGCTACTACTGCTACTACTACTACTACTACAACTACTGCTACTTCTTCTACTACTACTACCCACCACCACCACCACCAACACCACCACCACCACCACCACTATTGCTGCTGCTGCTACTGCTACTTCTACTACTACTACTGCTACTGCTGCAACTCATACTACTATTGCTGCTTTTGCTACTATTCCTACTGCTGCTACTACTACTACTGCTGCTGCTGCTGCTACTACTCCTACTACTGCTACTGCTCCTACTACTACTACTGCTGCTGCTACAACTCCTACTACTACTACTCTTGTTGCTGCTACTACTTCTCCTCCTACTACTACTACTACTTCTTCTACTACTACTACTACTACTGCTACTACTGCTACTACTGCTATTGCTTCTACTACTACTATTGCAACTACTGCTATTGCTACTACTGCTACTTCTACTGCTACTACTACTACTACTATTGCTGCTACTGCTGGTGCTGGTGCTGCAGCTGCAGCAGGTGGTGCTGCTGCATCTGCTGCTGCTGCTGCTTTTGCTCCTGCTGCTGCTTTTGCTTCTGCTGCTGCTGCTACTCCTACTACTACTGCTGCTACTGCTACTCCTCCTAATACTACTGGTACTCCTACTACTACTGCTGCTGCTACTCGTACTACTGTTGTTGCTGCTGCTACTACTCCTACTGCTGCTAGTACTACTACCACTACTACTGCTGCTGCTGCTACTACTACTACGACTACTACTACTACTACTACTGCTGCTGCTGCTGCTGCTACTACTCCTACTACTACTACTACTGCTGCTGCTACTGCTACTACTACTACTACTTCTACTATTACTGCTACTACTGCTACTGCTACTACTGCTGCTGCTGCTGCTATTGCTTCTAGTACTACTACTTCTACTACTACTGCTACTGCTACTGCTATTGCTGCTGCTGCTATTGCTACTGCTAGTAAGAGTAGTAGTACTACTACTACTGGTGCTGCTGCTACTACTCCTACTACTACTAGTACTCCTACTACTACTACTACTGCTGCTACTTCTCCTACTACTACTACTGCTGCTGTTGCTGCTGTTGCTACTACTGCTACTACTACTGCTGCTACTACTGTTGCTACTGCTAGTACTGCTACTGTTACTGTTACTACTCTCCTACTGCTGCTACTCCTACTACTACTGTTGCTGCTGCTACTACTCCTACTACTGCTGCTGCTGCTACTACTCCTACTGCTGCTACTACTACTGTTGCTGGTGCTGCTACTACTACTACTACTACTACTACTACTACTGCTGCTGCTGCTGCTACTACTCCTACTACTACTACTACTACTCCTACTACTACTACTGCTGCTGCTACTACTCCTACTACTACTACTCTTGCTGCTGCTACTACTACTACTACTACTACTACTACTGCTTCTACTGCTGCTACTACTGCTGCTGCTGCTACTGCCGCTACTGCTACTGCTGCTATTGCTTCTACTACTACTATTGCTACTACTGCTACTGCTACTGCCATTACTACTGCTATTGCTGCTACTGCTGCTGCTGGTGCTGCAGCTGCTGCTTCTGCTGCTCCTGCTACTGCTGCTGCTTTTGCTCCTGCTGCTGCTGGTACTCCTACTACTACTGCTGCTGCTACTACTCCTCCTACTACTACTGGTACTCCTACTACTACTGCTGCTTCTGCTGCTGCTACTCCTCCTACTATTGTTGCTGCTGCTACTTCTCCTACTGCTGCTACTACTACTACCACTACTACTGCTGTTGCTGCTGCTACTACTCTTACTGCTGCTTCTACTACTACTACTGCTGCTGCTGCTCCTGCTACTACTACTTCTACTGCTACTACTGCTACTACTGCTTCTACTGTTGCTACTGCTGCTACTGCTGCTACTGCTGCTACTGCTGCTACTGCTGCTACTGCTGCTACTGCTGCTGCTACTACTACTGCTGCTGCTGCTGCTGCTGCTACTACTGCTACTGCTGCTATTGCTGCTACTGCTGCTACCATTGCTACTACTACTACCACCACCACCACTACTACTACTACTATTTAACTAGCTAAGTAAAATTATGGGACTCTACAAAAATTATAATTTTCTTATTTTATTTTATTAGAAAATAAAATATTTTTTAGTTGGTTAAGATATCTTAATATCTTAAGATTAAATAATTATTTGAATTTGATTCTTTAATTATTTAAATTCAACTAAATTAAAAAAAAATGGTTATTTTATTAAAAGTTAGTTTTAATTAAATAAATTAATTAGAAAATTTATTTCTAATTAATAAGTTGGGCAAAAGCAAAGTTCCTAAAGATTAGCAAGAAAGCTTAAAGGAGAGGATGAGCATTCTTGGAGAGTCTTGAAAGGTACATAGGCTTAGATTGTAATTTTATTTCTAATTTTTTTTCAATGGGTTGTAAATCTTAGAAATACCCATTAGTACTCAGTTCATCAATTATTGTTTATTTATTTATGGTATTTGTTTAAATAAATGTCCATTGATGTTTGGTTGATAACATGATCATGCATTAATTAATTGCATGCCATTCATGAAACCCTACATAGTTTCTCATTAATCATGCATCTTTTAGAAACATGATTATCTAGGATTCTCCTATTTGTTTATATGAATTATTTTTGGTAAAATCACTTGCATGTAAACTACTATGTATTAAATTAGTTTAAACTTGGTAACTCACACCATAATAAAGGCAATAGTTTTATAGGCCTTTAAGATAACCAACTTTATATAAAAAAAAAAGTTAGTAAAGTTAGATGAATGTAATGGGTAATTATTTAGATCACATTAATTATAGAAACATGATCTTTTCTAATTATGATTTTTTTAATTAATTACATTCATAGGGTTATTAATAAACTAGTAATTAATTTTGAATTAATTGATTAGTTTAATAAAACACATTTAATCTAAAATAGTAAGTTTGAGAAGGTGAACATCTCAATGTGACCTATAGTCTCCATTATTAGTATAACACCGTGAGATATGACTAGGCGACTTTGTTTCCATCCCCCTAAGGAAGGTTTCTAGACATATCAATACCAAGGTTGGCTTCTTACTAAGATAGGAGGAAGTGATGTATTTTAGGCTTGACCGACCCTAAGGCAGCACTCTCTAAGTTAAGTCATGAAATCTGAAATAATGGGTTACACTTACAAAGATGTAATTAAGCTTTTGCGGTGAATAATTACGTCTTGACCAAACCAATGGTACTTTATATTTAGAAGAGAAAATAAATAGTTATTTCAAGTTTTAAATTATAAAGATAAGATTGTCTTATAAGCTATCTGAATTTAACTTGACCGACCCTAAGGCGACACTTTATTTGTTGGGTAGTTTTATCGTGGAAAAGTACGTGTTAATTTATGTGTTTTAATTGTTGCATTCATGCATCATGTTTACTTTCCAAAACGTTGATATTTTTTCAAATGATAATATTATTGTTTTTTTATTTATATCTGTAATGTCGAACGGTGGCAATCCAATAACCGCTTTACTATCACTTGAAAAACTTAATGGTGATAATTTTATAAGATGGAAATCAAATCTAAATCTTATGTTAATCTGTGAGAACCACAAATTTGTCATGACTGAAGAATGTCCGGAAAAGCCCGCTGCCACTGCTTCGAAGAATGTTCAAGACAAGTATGATTCCTGGAATCAGTCCAATAATAGGGCAAAGTGTTACATGCTTGTGAGCATGAATGATGTTCTGAAAACAAAGCATGAAACCATGGAAACTGCGTTTGAGAAAATGGATTCTCTGCAGACCATATTTGGGCAGCAATCTGATCAAAGTAGACATGTGGCTACTAGAACCTACATGACTACTAAGATGAAGAAAGGTGTTTCTGTACGTTAACATGTTTTACACATGATTAATGTGATGCATGAAGCAGAAATACATGGGGCCATCATTGATGAGCGTACACAAGTAAGCATCATACTAGGATCGCTCACTCCTACCTTTTCCACGTTCACCACCAACTATATTATGAATAAGTTGGAATTCAACATGACCCGACTGTTGAATGAACTACAGACATTTGAGTCACTTAACAAATCCATTACAAAAGAGACCGGGGCATATGTGGTAACCCTGAGGAGAAATCAAAGAAGAGAAAAAAGAACAATAATAAGGACAAAGGAAAGGGCAAAAAGTCCAATAAATGCAAGAAGGCACCAAAATCCAAGGAGAACAAAATTGACAACAACTCCAAGAAGAAAGGACCAAAAGGAAAATGTTTCCACTGTTGAGTTGAAGGTCACTGGAAGTGAAACTGCAAGAAGGATCTCTCTAAGCTGAAAAAGAAAGGTAAATATGATTTACTTGTACTTGAAGCTTGTGTAGTGGAAGACGATATGTCATCCTGGATTTTAGATTCAGGAGCCACTAACCATGTTTGTTCTTCCCTGCAGATACTTGAGTCATCAAGTGAGCTGGCAGATGGCGAGGTGACAATGTGAGTTGGAAGTGGAGCGCTCGTTTCAGCAAGAGCAAAGGGAACATTCCGTTTAAATTTTGGGAACAATTATTTAGTTTTGAACAAGGTTTATTTTATTCCTGGATTTTCTAAAAACTTAGTTTCATTATCTATGGTGCATGAACAATTTTTTGATATTTCTTTTAGTAATAATGCAATTGTTATTTCAAAGAATGGTTTCAAAATATGTGTAGCGCACCAAATTTTTTATTTATTTATTTATTTAAATTTTGTGTTTTATTTTAATTGTTAAGTGTTGTGAATTATTTTATTTATTTGTTTAAATTATTTGTTAGAATTGTTTGGTAGAATTTTGTGAATTTAAATTTGTTAATTGTTTATTTATTTATTTGTTTTTTTAAAATGTGAATAATTGAGTTTTGGTTGAATGCACCAAGGTGCATGGTAGGTAGTGATGCACCCTAGTTATTGAGTGTGTGCATGTGCATGGTTGCATGGTGCACTTGTGTATAATTTTCTACACACTTTATTATGTCCTTTTATTAGATTTATTTATATTATTTAATTAAAAATATATATATAAATAAAGGAAGATGAAATAAGGAGGGTGGCGTGTGGAGTGTGAACACAAGCTAGGAGGGTTGTTTCCTTTTTTTTTTTAAATCCCACATTAATATGAAATTAGATGGGAAAAAGAAAGGTCCACCGCCCTTTATTAGAAATGTAGGAAATTAAGGGATTAAATATATATAAAAAAAAGAAATTAGTTACCTTTTCTTGTTTGGAGCTAGGGTATTTGGGCATGAGGGAATAAAAGGGGAAGGAAACTCTTTTATTGGCCTCATTTGCTTGAAGAGCCAGCCGACCATAGAAGGAGAGAAAGAGAGAGAGAGTGCATGCGAGCTAGAGAGAGAAAGAAGGAGAAGGAGAAGAAGGAAAGGGTTTCGAAACCCCTTGGTATGTACTCATCTATTGGTGGGTTAAGAGTCTTCTTCTTCATTAATCTAAGAATATTTTGTGGTTTTCTTTCTTTGGCTGTATGGTGTTCGAAAATTATCTATATGTGTCAAGGTTCCTCTTGCTAGAGTATTCTTGATTCCACAATCAAAAGAGGTAATGGTTTTCTTACCTATATTGATTTGATGAGTATATCATTGGTGTTAGTTTTGTGGTGTTTAATAATTTGGTCAATATAGGTTGATGATGGGAAATTTTTATCTTGATTAGTAGATGGTTTTGATAATGTTATTATAACCTTGTTGATTTTGTTCTTGGGAAGCTTGTTGGAATTATTGGTGGTTGAATGGGTTATGTTTTATGGTTGTATGATTTTTATTATTTGTTAAATAAAGGTCCTGTATGATTAGGTTTGTCAAGGGTTTTGGATTTGATATACTAGAATATGGTTATTGTTGATATTTGATGTTTGTGTATATGTAGATTTCAGCCTATGTATGTCTAAGGATCCCCTTTATATTTTGTTATTTTTATTGTTTTTTTTTTTTTTTGATAGATCCATGTTCTAGGACCCTATATAATTTTTGGCATGATAAATATTTTGGACTCTTGTTACTGAATCCATGAAATTTGATGAATATGTTTATGAGATTATGATGTATCAAAAGGTTATTGTATGCATGAATGATGATTGAAACATGCTAGGATGCATGTGAATGTAAATGAGAATTTTGGTTTTATAATTATGTTTAATTCATGAGTGTTTTGGCAAAAAGGGTGTAATGCATGATGAGATTGTTTTATTTTTGTGTCACCCATACATATTAATAACATGCTAGGCTAATTGGTTAAATGAAATATTTGTCTTAAATCCTTGATAAATTGATGTATTGGTGGAACATGAATATTCATAATTGAGTTTTGAAAGGCATGAGTTTGAAATGAAATTTTATGATGAATATGCTTGCTGATTTTGTGTTTAAGTAATCAGAAATATGATGAAATTAATGATTTTGCAAATGCTATGATGTTTTAAGAAATTTAAAGGAATTTTAATATACATTAAAATGGTGTTTTACTCAAATAAATACCTATCAATTTTTATATTTTTTTAAAAGAAAATATGAGGTTTTAAATTCAAGATGGTGATTTTTGAAAGATTATTTTGTTGCTGGAATTTTGGTAAAAATATTGGGAGGTCTTTTAAATGAAATAAAGTTTGCGTGTTTGTTGAAATAATATAACACTTAAATTATGTAAATATTTAAAATTTTATTTTTAAATGTAACCATGAGTGTCCATTTTAATAGATAGGATTTAATTTATTTTAATTAAGAAAAATGTTGAGATTAATTCACTTGTGATTTTTAAATAAATTAAATGGTGGCTGAATGTTTAGTTTAATAATTTAAAAATAATTATTATCACTTATGAATTTATTTTACTTAAAATTAAGTCTTAAAATAATACAAGTAAAATATATTTTTCCCACACCTAAAAATTATATTTTTTTTCTCACATCAAGTTTGTAATTTTATTAATTTAAAATAAATGGTTATTTTCTAAGGAAACATGCTAATTATAAGTATTTTAAATAATTTCTAGCCTTTATTATTTCTATGTAATTTAAAAATAATAAATGGAGTTATTATATTTTTAAATGGCTAAATAAATTATTTTTATGAAATAAAAATAATGTTTCAAAGAAGTTTAACCAACTTAGTAATTTTAAAAGAAATAAATAATGGTAAGAAAGTATGTGCTAATCCTTAATTTGAAAATGATAGAAATAAGCGCGTAGAAATTATCGTTTTTAACGTCACTTTTTAACAACGTTCTCATGTATGCATGTCGCATACAAATGCACTTTTACGTTCAAAAATGTGTCTAATATTCAACCATATGATTTTTATTTAAAAACCATGCATGTAACATAGGTATAATTTGCATTATTCTTTTGGTAATTTTATGTGTAATTATGCCTATTTGGAAATTATGAGTAGTTTTCACCATGTGCGCATGGCCCATGCTCACATGGGGTATATGAGTTGAACACAAAAAAGTATTAAGTGATGCTAAATAATGCTATTTGCTTATGGTTATAGGCTCGTTGTGAAGTTTGTCAGTTTTGCTTTGCTTGGACCTGAGGTAAGGAAGTTAGATAGAATTTTGTTTATTTATGCTATGAATGGTAAGATTGTTTGTATGATAGAATGCTATGTACAATGACACGTTTTGCAACATGAAGTATGAAATGATATTTAATGATGATGTGATGATGTTGATAAATCATGAATTTCCTTTGTGTTGATGTGACTTGATTATATGTGATTTGAATGTTGTATGATATGTAATGGTTGTTAGCATAATGAATGCGACACAACAAAGAGGTTGCTAAGGATATGAAGACGTAACTCGAGTTACTAAGGATGTAGAGACGTAACTCATAAGGCGGACGCGCCGAGGTTATTCAAGGACCAGAGATTCTGTTTACCTCAGGATGTGACATGGACAAGTTAGCGGGTCATATTCACAAAGATATGATGATGATGCTTATGGTGATAATGTTCATGATGATTATATGATGATGATGGTTATGATAACGATGTTTAGGATGTGTAACAATGTATGAATATGTACATGTTTTTGTATGTATACTTGTGTGTTATTTGTACTTCCTTACTGGGCTTTTAGCTCACCCCATTACTTTCCCTTCCAAGTAGCAAATATGATTTCTCTGTGGCACGTGTGGTGATGTGGGGAGTTCCAACGTCAGGGTGTGTATGGCGTGGGGGCATCCTATGGATGAGAAAACGATCAGTTTAACGCCAATTTCTAAAAAATAATGTGATGTTTATTTTAAACTTTCAGAACTTGTCAGTGGGACTTCAACTTTAATTATTTTTAAAAACGTTGCATAAAAACTATTATTTTCTTTCTAAACTATTGGGTCCAACTTGCATGTTTTAGCAAGGCCCCACTGGGATTTTTATAATAAGTGGGTTTTCTTCTATAAACTTATGAGCATGCTAATATTATACAAGGTATTAGATTAGGGAATTTTACAATATGTCAAGCAAAACATAATAACAGATTGTATATGCTCAAACCAAATGAACAAATGCTCAATAATTCAGAATTATTTAAAGTATCAAAACCGCAAGGGAACAAACGACAAAAAGTTTCAAACGAGGATGACACATATCTGTGGCACCTTAGACTTGGTCATATAGGTCTAGATAGGATAAACCGGTTAATAATAGATGGACCTTTGAGATAACTAATTGTTGGAGCTCTTCCGGTTTGTGAATCTTGTTAAGAAGGAAAAATGACAAAACGTCATTTCTCAGTGAAAGGCAATAGAGCCAAATAACCTTTCGAGCTTGTACACAGCGATGTCTGTAGTCCAATCAATGTACAAGAAAGAGGTGAGCATGAGTATTTAGTCACTTTTATTGACGACTACTCAAGACATGGTCATACTTACCTAATGCTTAGGAAATCTGAACCTTTGGTAAGTTTACAGAATTCAAAGTTGAGGCTAAGAAGTAGTTAGGTAAGACTCTAAAGACACTTCAATCTAATCGAGGTGGAGAATATTTGGATTTAGAATTCAAAGATTTCTTGCTGGAGCATGGTATTCTATCCCAACTCACAGCACCAGGAATGCCCCAGAAAAAAGGTGTGTCTAAAATAAAAAAACAGGACCTTGTTGGACATGGTCAGGTCTATGTTAAGCTACTCTTCACTTCCTCTCTCATTCTAGGGATATGCACTTCAAACGATGACGTACATTTTGAATGTAGTCCCATCTAATACCATTAGCAAAGCACCACTGGAACTGTTGAATGGAAACAAACCTAGTTTGCACCATTTCCGCATTTGGGGCTGTCATCCTCATGTTCTTAGATCTAGATCAGGGAAACTTGAATCAAGGTCGGAAGTGTGCATTTTTGTTGGCAACGCTCCAGAAACAATAGGTGGTTATTTATATTGTCCCGAGGATCAAAAGGTATTTGTTTCCACAATGCAACCTTCCTTGAACATGACTATATGAATAACTATAAACCTCGGAGCAAGGAAGTATTGGAGGAACTCATAGCTGATAAGATTCCATTACAATCATCTTCATCATTATATGATAAACGACAAACTGAGGAAACCATGATTCCTGGAAAAAAAAAAAAAGCCGGTTCAACGTCGTAGTGGGAGGATTGTGAGAAAACATGTTCGCTATGACATGAGGCACATGTCCTTGTTTCTGATACAGACAAGGATGATCCATTAACCTTTAAAGAGGAAATGGATGATCCTGAAAAGGAGAAATGACAAGAATCCATGAACCAAGAAATGGAATCAATGTATTCCAATTCTATCTGGGAACTTGTGGATCCACCTGAAGATGTCAGGCCCATAGGGTGTAAGTAGATATACAAGAAGAAAAGAGGTATAGATGGGAATGTAGAGACTTTCAAAGCGAATCTCATAGCCAAATGTTACAATAAGAGAGAAGGTGTTGATTATGAAGAATACATAGCGACTTGTGAAGCAGCTAAGGAGACGGTTTAGTTGAGGAAGTTCTACACTGATCTGGAAGTTGTTCTAAATATGGATAAGCCACTAATCCTGTCCTATGACAACAGTGGAGCAATAGCTCATTCAAAAGAACTGAGAAGCCACAAGAGAGGGAAGCATATAGAAAGAAAATACCATCTGGTAAGAGAGATGTACACTGAGGTGATGTCACTATTATGAAGATAGCATTAGAACAGAACATGTCTGACCTGTTAACCAAGAGACTTCCTGCAAAGTCGTTCATGGGTCACGTGCGCAATATGGGATTAAAGGAAATTCCTCACTTGCTTTGAGGGCAAGTGAGAGATTGTTAGGATTAATGCCCTAAAAGCATGTAAAGACATTTTATTGATTTTAAATAATAGTACAATTTTATTATATTTGAATGTTATAATTATTGTTTGAATTAATTATATAATAATAACAAGAAAATCCCCTATTTATTCATGAGAATATGATCTTGTATTAGTACAAGAGAATTAAGAACATATATAATGAATAAAATAATCAGTAACATATTAAAGTAAGGAATCTTTAATTCATGGTTACTAGTACGTTTTGCTAAGCATACGAGATGCAGGTAATCTAGATTCAGATTACTGATGTGGATAGATGTAACGCCCTGGTTACCCTAGAACAGTTACGGTGAACCGGAAATTTGACTCGCTACTCGAGTCCTTTGGTTTAAGCGTGCATCTAAGTGTTATTAACAAGCTAAGGTGGAAAACCAATCAAAATGAATGGATATATTTTATTTAATACATAAAACTGTTCATGGGCCCATAAAAACATTTACAAGTTATTTATAACTCAAAATGGTCATTACTGTTTCAAATTTACAAACCCGCCGACCTAAGCGGCAAAAATAGGGTAAACCCCTTAGTTCCTTTGAGAACTCCTTGGCCGTGGTGGTTAAGCGGCCGCATATGTACACATCACCACCTAAGCTTTCCACTCAAGGCTGGGTGAGCTTTTCTTTCCCTTTACCTGCACCACATAGCACCCATTAGCCAAGGCCCAGCAAGAAAACATAATATAGCGTGATATAATATCAACAATGATCATAATAATCATTTAAGACTTTCAGTCCAAGACAGGTAAGTGACAGTCGCAAAAGTCACTAAGGTGGGTACAGCTCCCCTTTAGCCATGTGACGATAGGGTCACCGGGGCTTAACAGATAAGTGAACCTTTCACTAGCTTAAACAAGATAGGTGCATGGTGACTAGTCACCAACATAACCTTCCTCATGACCATAGAGTCATAACCCTTGAACATCGTTCCCTAGCCATGTGACAAACGGTCACCTAGGCCTTATGTAAAAATGCCCTAAACCAGTAATAAATAAAACATTCACATTTTCATTGGTCTATAAAAGAAAGCCACTTATTATAAAGGTTTCAGTGGGGTCTTGCTTAAAAACAAGAAAGTTGGGCCCAATAGTTTTAAAAGAAAATATGAGTTTTTATGCAAAGTTCCAAAAAAAAAAAAAACAACCAATAATTTAAGTCCCACTGATAAGTTGAAAAAGTCTCTAAAACATTACATTATTAAAATGACATCTTTAAGTGATCGTTTTTCGTCCATAGGATGCCCCACGCCATACACACCAAGACAATAGAACTTCCCACATCACCACGTGTGCCATTGAGAAACCTATTTGCTACCTAGTAGGGAAAGTAAGGGGGGTGAGCTAAAAGCCCAGTAGGGAAGTACAAACAACAAGCAAGTAAGATACAACAATTTACAAACACTATCGTTCATCTTTATACATCATAGCATAATTGTAAGATTGGCATCAATATCATAAACGTAAACATATTACCACCATCATATCATAAATATCATAACATCATAACAGATTCATAAACATCACCAAACATCATAATATAATCATAACCATAACCAGACATCATAACACATTCATACATAATTCATTGTGAACATGGCCCGCTAACTTGTCCATGCCAGCCTTTGAGGTAAACAAGAGTCTCTGGTCCTTGAATAACCTCGGCGCGTCTGCCCATGGAGTTACGTCTTCATATCCTTAGTAACTCGGGTTATGTCTTCTTTATTCTTAGCAACCCATTTTGATGTGTCGCGTTCATCACGCTAACATCCATTCATATCATACAATATTCATACATGCCAACATATCATCACATTGTGGCATTCATAATTCATAACATTTCATTCACACAACAATCTTACCATTCATAATATAACATTCATAAATTCTATCTAACTTTCTTACCTCAGGTCCAAGCTAAGTAAACCACAACTTCTCAACGAGCATATACCATAATCAAAACGACATTCCTTAGCTTCACATAATTACTAATTTTCCCTTTCATATAATTCATGTGTGCATGGGCCATGCACACATAGTATGGGTTACACACAACATACTAATATACTTAATTACACATAAGGTCATAAAAAGAATAATGCATGATCTTTCTATAAAAACTACATGGTTGAAAAATAGACATAATTTTGGACGTAAAAGTGAATTTGCATGTAACATGCATACGTGGGAACGTTGCGTAATTGTGGTGTTTAAAATGGTAATTTTATGCGTCTTACTTCTATCGTTTTAAAAATAAAAGACTTGTAGCATGTGTTGTTTACCATTGTTTATCTTCTTAAAATTACTAGGTTGATTAAATCTCCCAAGACATTCTTTTTATTTCATAAAACAATTTTATTTAGCCATTAAGAAAATATAAAAGACCATTTATTATTTTCAAATTACAAAGAATTAACAAAGGCATTAGAAATTATTTTAAAAAGAAAAATACCTATGATTACCATGTTTCCTTAGAAAAATCAATTTAATATTGATTAATTGTGTTACATAAATGATGTGAGAAAAATATATATTTTAAGTGTGGAAAAATATATTTTATTTGAATTATTTTTAAGGCTTAGTTTTATGTAACAAAAATTCATAAGTGACAATTATTAAATAATCATTTTAAACATTTTAAACTAAACTTTTAGCCACCACATAATTTCTTTAAAATCACAAATAAATTAGATTCAATATTTTCCTTAATCAAAATAAAGAAAAATCTTAACTATTAAAATATATACTCATACCATATTAAAAATACCATTTTTAATATTACCATAATATAGGATATTAATTTTTTTCAAATACTAATCAAATTCATTTTATTGAAACACACTTTACATTTTTTTTTACAAAAATTCCAGCAATCATATTTATCATTAAAAATCACTATATTGAATTTAAAACATCATATTTCTCTAAAAATATAATAAAAATTCTGTAGGTTTTTATTTGAGTAAAATATCATTTTATTGTGACTTAAAATACCCTTTTAATTCTATAAAATCAACATAGCATTAATGACATTACTTATGTATGTGAATCACTATATCACCAAACTTATTACCCAATTATTCACAAAAATCAGCAAGCATAATTAATCATGAAATTCATCTTTGATCTCATGCCTTTCAAAAATTCCATACAAAATCATACATGTCCAATAAACACAATAAATCACAAATCCTAACATGCTCTTATTATACAAATAATTCAAAGAACATCACTAACACATATTCATATACAACCTTATAAAAGCTTATTCTATTTCCAATGAATTCATACACATGCAATCCAACAAAACAATAATAACAACATGCATTAATACATAAACACCATTATTCACATATGCCTTTATATTAAATCTAACATGTTTCTATCATTTTTCATGCATACCATAATTCATTGATACATAATATCATATACATCCTATCATGTTTCTAAAATCACCATTATTTCAAAACATACAAGGAAAACAATCATGATTTAACCTTTTACCCCTAGGCCAAAACACTCAAGATCCACCACAAAATATCACAAAATTCTCATCTATCTTCACATGAAACCTAGCATGCATCTATCATCATTCTTGCATATTTTTACATAAATCAATGGTCTAAAATAATCATAGCAACATAAACACAAAATACAACCCTCATATAAATCTCATCAAATACATATTCTCTCAAACATTCCCATGAGCCTCTGTAACAAACCCTATTCTTTTCATGAGGAATAAAACCAAACATAACCACCTCATCACCAACCTACAATAACCAAACCATTAAACACCATCAAAATCAACATCAAGGATAGACTCATCAAACTAATATAGGTTAAGAAAAACCATTACCTCTCTTGATTATTGAATCAAGAATACTCTAACAAGAAAAACCTTGTCACCTATAGGGGATTTTCGAACACCATACATCCAAAGAAAGAAACCATAAAATAAATCTTAGATTAGAGAAGAGGAGAAGACTCTAATTCAATATTCAAAACACCAATAGGTTAGAACTTACCTAGGGTTTCGAAACCCTCTTCTTCTTCTTCTTCTCTTCCTTTTTCTTTTTCTCTTCTTCCTTCTCTCTAGAAAAATGGCAGCCCTTTCCCTTCTCTCTCTAGCTCGCCACTCTCTCCTCTTTTCCTCTCTTCAACTCAAGGCAGCCAAGAGCAAAAAATGCTCTTCCAATATTTCCTTCCCTTCTTAACCTAATCCTCTCATAAAGCCTCACCAAAATAAATTTTAAGTTCCCCAATCTACTCATCTAATTAGGCCTAAAATCCATTATAATAAAGAGTATTTTATATAATAAAAATGTCAAAATTCCCTTACCCATAATAGCTATAATCTTCCAAAATTTGAGTTTAATTGATTGAGAAAATAAAAGGAATAATTCCATTTCCCTTTTCCCACTCCTTGCCGTCCACCATATTTCCATTTCTCTTCTTTTATATTTTTTTAAATTAAATCAATTAAAATCTAATAAAAGGAAATATAAGGTGTGTAGAAAATCTACACATGTGTACCATGCTACCATGCACCTTGCACATACTAAATCACTAGGGTACAACACTATCTACCATGCACCTTAGTGCATTCAACCAAATCTCACATAATCACATTTTTAAAATAAAAATAAATATATATCATTTACAAGTAATTCACAAAAATATTCTACAAACAATTCCAACAATTAAAAACAATCAAATAAAACAAACAAAAACTAAATAAAATAAACAACATTTAAATAAAAAATTCACCACACTTAACACTTAAATAAAATAAAACACAAAAATTTTAATAAACTAAAAAAAATAATTGGTGCACTACACCTTAGGCCCTGGCTCTGAGTAACTAGCTTAGACTAGTCAAGCGCTTATAAGTTTCATCGACCTTAGGGTCGGTCCAACATTAATGCCTTAGAGTCATTCAATGCTGATATCAATTAGATCTAATCTTCATTCGGCCCTGCGTTCAGGACACTTATGCCGTTTCTGACTCTTAGGTCAGTGATACGCGACTAGTTCCGTCCCTGACTACTCAGTGCCATACATAGGTAAACAACATTTGCTAGCATTTAATATGCAATCAATGTCCACATTTATCAACCAACATGCCTCAACAATAATCATGCATGTCATATACACAAGGTGCAGTTTTCTTACCTCCTGTTCGAGCGAGAAATATAATAAGAACGACTCCTGAGAATGATCAACCTTTTGGTTCATTAGCGGTTACCTAATCACAACCAATTATAAACTCCATTAATGAAAATCAACATTAAAAGGGTCTTAACCTAAACCCCACTCTCGGGACCTCGAAACATGCCCACACAGTGAGTAGATTCGATCTCGGGACTTAAGGATTGAAACCTCGAGCCAAAAACACTAAAAAACACTCAAAACGGGATTCTGGAGAAATAGAGTAGTGCTAGAGCACTGCTCATAGCGCCCCAGTGCTATACTCAGAACCCCCAACCGCCCAGAAACCATCCTGTGTAGCAATAGCGCCTCTGATGGGCGCTATAGCGCTACCCCCAGACCAGCTTTCCCTGAAACCTCCTTCTTCGACTCCTTCAGTTCTAACTCGATTCCAAATCCCATTTTTGATGCCAAATGAACCCAAAAACCATCCTCACATACCCCAAACATCACTACCATAGAACCCTAGCTAAAACTCCCAACAAAACCAAGCATCCAATCTAGAAGTCCTAACTGAAAACCAAAAACTAAAATAGGGCAAACCAAGGAATTCAATGGCTAGAAACTTACTCAAACTCAGATTATCATGCTCTTCAATGGTGGAACACACTCCCAAACTCCCAAGGTTTACTTCCCAAGCTTGAATCCTAAAAAATGGCTCAAAAATCACAAAGAAAGCTGAAGGAAAGAAGGTACGGGAGAAGCTTCAAATGTACTCTATTTTTCTCTTCTTTCACAACCTAAAATGGCTTATATCAATCCTAGGGGTGAAAAGACCAAAATACCCCTAGGTCAATTAAGGGTTTCTAAAGGCTCCCAAGGGCAAAATTGGTATTTCCCACCTATCTCGTTAATCATAATTAACGCTCTCCAATTCTCTCTATTCTCGATAATCTCAAACACCAATAATTTATATCCCGTTACCATTTAATTCCTAGTAACGCTCTAATCATTAAAATCACCCTGAGACTCATCCCGAGCCCCGAACTTAAACCTGTTATGACTAGACCGCTAATTAATATTCCATGATCGTCTCATGCCGAATAGCTCGAACAAACCCACATTATAATGCGGTCTCAACAATATATCACCGACATGCATACAAATATACAATTATGTCCTCAATGGGCCAAATTACCAACACACCCCTGTAATAGAAATGTGGACCCACATGCATGCATTTAACATTATATTATAATATAATTCACATAAACATGTATATTATCATTTAATGGCATAATTAAATAATTATGGCCCTCCCGGCCTACTAATCCAGCCATTAAACCGCATTAGGGATTCCGGGGCATTACAATAGGCATATTAGTAGATGTGTTGTATATTATAAAGATTATATATGATAGGACCGATGAGAATTAATTATCTTTATAATCTTGTCGTTTGACTTAAATATTTAATTCTTGTCATAATAGATGATCATTTGTGGATCAGTCTAAATCCTGAGTATTCATGAACTCATGTTTATGTTTATTTGATCTTTTGATTACTCGTTAAGGTCTCTTAGAATAATGAGGCTAATAACTTTTGTTTTGGAAATTCAATATCATGGATGGCTGGGAACATTAATTACAAATTAATTAGAAAGTTAGTTTCTAATTAATTAGTTGGGCATAACAATTTCCTAAAGATTAGCAAGAATGCCTAAAAGAGAGGAGAAACATTCTTGGAGTCTTGAAAAAAAATTAAAGGCTATTTTGATATTTTATTTCTATTTTTCCAAATATTGTAAATTTGGAAATACTCAATAGTACTCAATTCATCATTTATTGTTTATTTATTGTATTTATTTAAATAAATGATAATTAATGTTTGATTGATAACATGATCACGCATTAGTCAATTATATGTCATTCATGAAACCCCACACAATTTTCATTAATCATGCATCTTTTGTAAACATGATTATTTAGGATTATCCTAACTGTTTAGGTGAATTGTTTTGGAGAAATCAATTGCATGCAAACTACTAAGTATTAAATTAGTTAAAACTTGGTAACTCACACCATAATAAAGGCAATAGTTATTATAGGCCTTTAAGATAACCAACTTTATTTAAAAATTGTTTTAGTAAAGTTAGATGAATGTAATGAGTAATTATCTAGATCACATTAATTGTAGAAACATATTTTTTTATAATAAAATGTATTTTTTAATTAATTACATTGATGGGTTATTAATAAACTAGTAATTAATTTGGAATTAATTGATTACTTTAATAAAACACATTATTTCTAAAATAGTAAGTGGGAGAAGGTGAACATCTTAATGTGACCTATGGTCTCCATAATTAGTACAACACCATGAGATATGAATAGGGCATCAAGGCGGCTTTGTTTCCATTCCCCTAAAGAAGGTTTCTAGACATATTAATATCAATGTTGACTTCTTACGAAGATAGGAATGAGTGATGTATTTTAAGCTTGACTGACCCTAAGGCGACACTCTCTATGTTAAGTCTTGAATTCTAATATAATGGGTTACACTTACAAAGATGCAATTAAGCTTTTGAAGTGGATAATTGCATCTTGACCAAACTAGCAACACTTTATTTTTAAAAGAGAAAATAAAGATTTATTTTGAGTTTTAAATAATAAAGATAATATTGTCCTATATACTTTCTAAATTTAACTTGACCAACCCTAAGGTGGCACTTTATTTGTTTGGTAGTTTTATCGTGGAATAGCAAACGTTAGTTTATGTGTTTTTTAATTGTTGCATTCATGCATCATATTTACTTTCCAAATAATTGATATTTTTTAAATAGTAATATTATTAAATTTTATTTCTTTCAATTAAAATGTTTGAAAATGACTCCAATGTAGAGATTGAACTTAATGATGAAAATATAGTATTTTGTAGACATGATATCGATATATTATTTTTAAGACAGAAATTGATGGAAGTTGTTAAAACACAACAAATTCAAGAACAACAAATAGAAGCTTCAGTGAATGATCTGTTTGAGTATGCCAAGTGGTTGAGAATAAATCATATGACAAGATATTATTTGTTTCATTCAGTAAATATAGAAACGAAAAATACTCTACAAAACCTTAAATATGCATATGATATATGGGAAGCCATCTATGCTACACATGGACACATATATGATAAGTGGTTTTATGAGAATAAAATCCTATCGGCCAAGCGTGAAATAAGTGTTGAAATTATGAAGAATAAGAAAGGTATATATGATTTATTCATTCTTATAACTAAGTGGAAAAAGATTTGTCATCCTGAATCTTATAGTCGGGGTCCACTAATAATGTTTATTCTTCTATGTAGATAATAAAATCATACGATTCAGAGAAGGTTGTTGATAATATTCATGAAGTTAAAGAGAGAGAAAGTTTCTAGTTTAAGAAAGCATTGAAGAAAGTTCTTTTGTTTTAAAATTCTTTAGTTTTTATTAAAAGAAAATTGTATTATTGTTTTAACAATGTTTTATTGTGTTTCTTTTAGTATTTTGAATTTTATTGCATGTATTGACTTTAGAATATTTTATTTATAATTTGATTATTCTTAATTTTCTTTAGACATGCAATGAACGTTAAATAACTCAGAATTATTTAAAGTAAGAAAATTGCAAGGAAACAAAAGACAAAAAATTTCAAATGAGGATGACACATATCTTTGGCATCTTAGACTTGGTCATATAGGACTAGACATGATAAATCGGTTAACAAAAGATGGACCTTTGAGAGAACTAAGAGTTGGAACTCTTCTAGTTTGTTAATCTTGTGTAGAAGGCAAAATGATAAAACGTCATTTCTCAGCGAAAGGAAATAGAGCTAAAGAACCTTTGGAGCTTATAAACAACGATGTCTGTTGTCCAATCAATGTACAAGCAAGAGATGGGTATAAGTAATTCATCAATTTCATTGACGATTACTCAAGATATGGTCATACTTACTTAATGCTTAGGAAATCTGAAACCTTTACTAAGTTTCAAGAATTCAAAGTTGAGGTTGAGAAGCAATTGGGTAAGACTCTTATAACACTTCGATAAGATCAAGGTGGTGAATATTTAGATTTAGAATTCAAAGATTTCATGCTAGAGCATGGTGTTCTATCCCAACTCACAGCACCTAGAACGCCACAAAAAAATGGTGTTTCAGAAAGAAGAAACAAGACCTTCTTGGACATGGTCAGGTCTATGTTAATATACTCTTCACTTCCTCTCTCATTCTGTGGATATGCACTTCAATGGAGACTTACATTTTGAGTGTAATCCCATCTAAGGTCATAAGCAAAACGCCACTGGAACTGTGGAATAGAAACAAACCTAGTTTGCACATTTCCTCATTTAAGGTTTTCCTAGACCAAAGGAAACTTGATTCGAGGTTTGAATTATGCATTTTTGTGGGCAACGATCTAGAAACAAGAGGCGGTTACTTCTATAGTCCCAAGTACCAAAAGATATTTGTTTCAACAAATGCGACCTTCCTTGAACACGACTATATGAATAACTCTAAATCTTGGAGCAAAGTAGTTTTGGAGGAACTCACAACTGATAATATTCCATCTCTTTCATCGTCATCATTAAATGATAAAAGACAAACCAAGGAAACTACTATTCCTGAAAAGGAAACCCCAGTGCAACGTCATAGTGGGAGTATTATCAAACAACCTATTCGCTACGAACATGATGCACATGTCTTTGTTTCTAATATAGACAAGGACAATCCATTATCCTTCAAAGAAGCTATGGATGCTCTTGAAAAGGAGAAATGGCAAGAAGCCACGAACCAAGAAATGGAATCCATGTATTCTAATTCTGTCTGGCATCTTGTAGACACACCTGAAGATGTCAGGCCTATTGAGTGCAAGTGGATATACAAGAAGAAAATAGGTGTAGATGGGAAAGTTGAGACTTTCAAAGCAAGGATAGTAGCCAAAGGTTACGCTCAGAGAAAAGTTGTTGATTATGAAGAAACATTTTCTCCTGTGGCCATCCTAAAATCCATTCGCATCCTCTTATCCATAGTTGCCACGTATGATTATGAGATATGGAAGATGGGCATCAAAACAACCTTCCTTATTGGCTTTATTGACGAAAGTATCTACATGGTACAACCAGAAGGGTTCATCAAGAATGGGGAAGATCAAAAGGTGTGTAAGTTGCTAAAATACATTTATGGATTAAAGAAAGCATCGAGATCTTGGAATATCACCTTTGATGAAACAATTAAAACATATGGCTTCGAACAGAATGTCGACGAAGCATGTGTATACAAATATATCAAAGGAAAAGTAGTGATTTTCATAGTTGTTTATGTGGATGACATTCTCCTCATTGGCAACAATGTAGAGACATTATCAAATGTAAAGAAGTGGCTAGCCGAAATGTTCCAAATGAATGATTTGGGCGAGGCGAGCTATGTTCTAGGAATCCAAATCCTAAGGGATAGAAAGAACAAGCTCTTGGCACTTTCTCAAGCTAATTATATAAATAAATTACTTGAAAGGTTCTCTGTGGAGAATTCCAAGAAAGGTCAATTACTGACCAGACATGGAATTACTCTTTCCAAAGAGCAATGTACAAAGACACCTCAGGAGGAAGAGGACATGAGAAAGTATCCCTATGCTTCAGCAATTGGGAGTCTTATGTATGCTATGTTGTGTACTAGGACTGAAATATGCTATGCAGTAGGGATTATGAGTCGTTATCAATCAAATCCAGGTTTGGAACACTGGATTGCAATAAAGCACATTCTCAAGTATCTTAGGAGAACGAGAGATAATATGCTTGTACATTCAGGGGTGAGTTAAACAATACTTTATACACTGATTTTGATTTCAAATCAGACAAAGACAATCAACATCTAGGTCAGTATTCACTCTTGGTGGAGGAGCTGTAGTTTGGAGAAGTATTGAACAATCCAATAATGCAGATTCAACCATGGAAGTCAAGTATATAACGGCTTGTGAAGCAGATAAGGAAGTGGTTTGATTGAGGAAGTTCTGCACTGATCTGGAAGTAGTTCAAAATATTGATAAGCCACTAATCTCGTACTGTGATAACAATGGAGAAGTAGCTAATTCCAAGGAACCTAGAATCCACAAGAGAGGAAAGCATATAGAAAGGAAATACCATCACATTAGAGAGATTGTGCACAGATGTGATGTGACTGTTATGAAGATAGCGCCGAAACAGAACTTAGCTGACCCGTTTACCAAGACACTTTTGGCAAAGTCATTTATAGGTCATGTATGCAACATGGGATTAAGGGAGATGCCTCGCTTACTTTAAGGGAAAGTGAGAGATTGTTATAATTAATGCCCTAAAAGCATGTAGAGACATTTTATTGATTTAAATAAAAGTACAATTTTATTTTGTTTGAATATTATAATTAATGTTTGAATTAATTATATATAATATCAAGAAAATTCCTTGCTCATTCATGAGAATATGATTTTGTATTAGTACAAGAGAATTAAGATCATATATAATGAATAAAATAGTCAGTAACATGTTAAAGTAATGAATGGTTACTTATACAATTTACTAAGCATGCAGACTGCGAGTGATCTAGATTCGAATTAGTGATGTGAATAGACATCTTAGTAAATGTGTTGCATATAATAGAGATTATATATGACAGGACCAATGAGAATTTATTATATTTATAAACTTGCCGTTTGACATAAAGTTTTAATTATGTGGCCCTCGATTTGGTCAACGACACGGAGTCACAAAAATGATAGGAATTAGATAATTGAATTCAAGAATGAATATGACACCAGGATTTTATTGTGATTTGGCCCCAATGATTGGTAATGATCTACGTCCACTTAGTGTTTTATTGATGCAGAACTCCAAAACCTGCGATCAACAAACAAGGGTTCACTGAGTTTCACAAGCCTTGAAAACAAATACAAATACTGTGTATAAAATCAGTATTTCTCTCTAAATACAAATTATTGCATGTCTCTAAATGAATCTTATGAGTCCTATTTATAGGCCCACAGATGTACATATGGGCATATGGGCCATATTTAACTGATGTTACAAGAATAACAAAATAATAACTTAAATAATGATATTTACATTTAAATTAGTAAATGTTGACGGTGAAATCTCGTCAACGAAATTAGATCGGAAAACTCAAAGGTAAGTTAGATGATATTTATATAAGAACTTAGAATAAACTTTAAGGAAAAGTAAACACAGATAAAAAATGGAGCAAGCTTTGGTAAATTTCTCAATAGCCTCTGCATACAATGAATTTTCCAACCCCCTTTCAGGTGGTCTTAGAGTCCATTTTATAGTAGGCTCTAATGGCCTTAGGTACATAGTGGTCCAGGAGACCATAGGGTACATAAGTACTATGTCAGGGCAGTGGCTTCAGAGGTTGTGGTCGTACATCCAGCACAGGAGCAGGTGTCAGGAGAATGCCTCCACTACTTGTCTGTACCTATGTCTGATGAGTGGTGGCAGGCGTAGTGGCGCAGGAGGTAGTGGTGTCGGCTCTGACCTATGGCCGTAGACGTACGGACCATGACTCTTACCCCAGCAATCTCACTGGCACTGGTATCCGTACTCAATACTAGGTCGTACAAATGTGTCCCATTCGACTCGTACTAGAGCCTCTAAGCATAGGGGTCTCAAGGTGTAAGGAATGGGACCTTGGGTATGTGTTATGGTCCCGGCGTGAGGTGGAGATCTTGGATCCTTGGCACGAGATGCCCGAAGCCTCCCGAGATCACTCATGAGTCCGGTTGATAGGCATGTGGCCTTGGCGGACGTCTAAGGAAGCGTGGCGAGACACCCTCCTTGTGACCTCCTTGGTGACTCGGCTCCCTAGCTGCTCACGAGGCCCATCTTCTCTTATGAGGCCACGCGAGGCCATGCGAGGCCGTGCGTGACGAGGCCATGTTTGGCGAGGCAGTGCGAGGCCATACTTGACGAGGCCATGCGTGGCGAGGCCGTGTGAGGCCATACTTGGCGAGGCCATGCGAGGCCATACTGGGCGAGGCTACGCGAGGCTTTACTTGGCGAGGCCATGCGTGACGAGGCCATGCGAGGCCCTACTTGGCGAGGCCATGCGAGGCCCTACTTGGCGAGGCTACGCGAGGCTCTACTTGGCGAGGCCATGCGTGATGAGGCCATGCGAGGCCCTACTTGGCGAGGCCATGCGAGGCCCTACTTGGCGAGGCTCTACTTGGCGAGGCCATGCGTGACGAGGCCATGCGAGGCCATACTGGGCGAGGCTACGCGAGGCTCTACTTGGCGAGGCCATGCGTGACGAGGCCATGCGAGGCCCTACTTGGCGAGGCTATGCGAGGCCCTACTTGGCGAGGCTACGCGAGGCCCTACTTGGCGAGGCCATGCGAGGCCCTACTTGGCGAGGCTACGCGAGGCCATATTACTTGGGCGAGGCCATGGGCGCGACGCCGAGAGGTTCCAGCGAGGCCACTTGATCACTTCGGCCTATGGCAAGGCGAGGCCACTTCGGCCTACGAGGCGAGGCCACTTGGGCCTATGGCGAGGCGGGGCCACTTGGTCACTTCGTCCTATGGCGAGGCGAGGGCTCACGGGGGCACTTGGATGCGCGCATAAGGACGCGAGGTGGGGCCTCGCGTAGGCAGACGGGTGCGCGCATAAGGGCGCGAGATGGAGCCTCGCGTGGGCACTTGGATGCGGGTCACTGATGGCTGCGCGTCATGAGACCCTTGAGGCTTAGGCGGTACCCACTCAAGGCGAGGTCATAGCTTGGGTGAAATTTGAGCGTCTACAGTAAATATCTTTGCAATATCTAACTTATAACCACATTTGAAAGTTTGTCTCGGTCCTAATAGCAACTCTGGTCGAATGCTTCTGTCCACCTTATTTTCCTGCTTCTGTTAGAGATTTGAATGGTTGGAAGAGTGCGAACAGGCATTCCAGCAGCTCAAGGCATACATGGCAAATCCCCCAATTTTTTCCAAGCCAGTAGATGGAGAACCTCTCCTGCTCTATATGGTTATCTTGGAGAATGCTATCAGTGCTACATTGTTGCAGGAGGAAGGTCGTGCTCAGCATCCCATCTACTACGTAAGCAAAAGACTCCTCAGTGCATAATCTAGCTACCTGCTGATGGAGAAGCTAACTTTTTGCCTAATGGTGGCTTTTCGAAAGCTAAGGCCCTACTTCTAGGCACATCCAATTAAGGTTGTAACGCTCTGGATAGCCAAGACCGTTACACTGTGTGTTTATAAAGTGCCAGACTTGCTAATCAACTCAATTAATTGAAAGTGTGTCATCGAAACTGTAAAGGAACTAGGGTTTAAAATATTTTGGTCTCAAAAACCACATTTTCATTAAGAAACGTTATTTGTCTACACGGGATCCCAAAAATACAAGCTCAAAGACCGTTTACAAAAGTTATAAGGTTCAGATACAATAATCAGCCATACTAAGGCAAAACAAGCAGTTAAATAATCCCTGTCCTGGTCCACTCCTCGACCATGGCGATTGAATAGCTGGCTATGTACATTCAGCCCCGCAGCCCTCCAACTCAGGATTGGTCCAGCTTGCCTTTGCCTTTACCTGCACCATGTAGCACCCGTGAGCCAAGGCCCAGCAAGAAAACACAACAACAGAGCATAAACAATCAACAGACAAATCATTATCTCATATTGCATCACATAATCTCAACCACATAACCATTTAGTATAGCCTAGTATACAACATTCCAAACATATCAATTCAAAGCATACAACACTGCACAAATGATAACTAGGGCTAGCGCTCTCAGGCTGCTCCCTCTGTTATCCCACTGACTCCGGCCTGCTTAAACCGAGCTCAGTGAATGTTAAGCTGTCCTTGGCTACCAGTGGCCAAGCCGCACCCTGTGCGCAAATATAATGTACGGCACTCTTGGGCCGCTTTTACATGTCCCATGGCGTAATACCATCATTGACATGATACAAGTATCGGGAGCACTTAGTCCCATCACAAACATATAATCGGGTGCAGTTTTCTTACCTTTCAATGCGCTAGTTTTGATCCCTCGATCCTTGAGAACGATCCCCCTCGAGCCCTAGCGCTCACCTAAACACAATCATGGGCCAAAGTCATCATCGATCCTCAAGTTCAAAACCTAGCCCCGGGACCAATCTTGAGCCCCCGGGAAGTCCTAGTTCCACCAAACAAGGTGGTGGAATCAAACCCCAAACCCTTGGTCAAAAACCCTTGCAAATAACCCTAAAATCCCCTTCAGAAGGCAGGGTAGCGCTACAACGTTCATGGGAGGGCGCTACAGCACTACAAACAGAAAAAAAATCCCTCAGCAAACTTGGCCTAGCGCTACAGTGCCCAAAGGCTAGCGCTGTAGCGCTAGTCACAGACAGGCCAACTCCAAATTTCTCTTCCTGCGATTTCCTCGAACCAAACTAAACCAAAACTTCCCCAAACCTTTGCCAACCTCAAAAACAACCTTATGACCATATTCCACTCATCCCAAGCACCCCAAATACCTAAAACTCAAGCACATGCATCTCCAATCCCAAAATTCACCATAGCTGTCCCTAAGCTCAGAAACTCAACAAAACCAGTTAAAACATCAGGGTTAGAGGCTCAGAATTCATACCTTAATGGAGCTTCGACCTCAAGACAACCTTTACACCTCCTTATCTTGCTCTTCCTTAACCTTTGCCCTGAATTTCCCAAAGTCCCCATCAAACCCAGCTTACACACCACAGTTTAAAAACCAAAACCAGCAACTAAAGAATTTGCAGAACCTTACCTCAAGTGATGGCCTAACCTTGCTAAACCCTTGCCAAATCCTCAAGCTTAGCTCAGAAACCTTGTAGCTTAATTGTCCTAACTCTCCTCTGAATTTTACTCCAAAATGAATGAAGAACAGTGGTGATAAAGGCACAAACCGACTCAGGGAAAACTACTTTGTTTTTCCTTCCTTTCCTTTTCTTTCTTTTTTTCCTTCTTTTCTCCCTTTCAGACTTCTATAACTTTCTACAATCCCCACTAACATAAAGCCTTGGTAAAACTTAACTCCTGTAAGCCAAATGACTATCATGCCCTCCCTATTAAGTCTAAACCCTTTAATCCACTTAGGGGCATTTTAGTCATTTTACCCAATTCCCGCTAACTCCTCGAGGGTCTCTAATATTTCCCGCTTAATTCCCGATACCCAATTAATCACCAATAGTATTCCTCAATGTCAAGATAGACTCCAGTATATTCCCTAAATTCCCATTTATACCCCTAAGCTCACCCCGAGCCGGGTATAAATCCCCGCCATGACTTTTTTGCTACTTTGCTCACTAGGATCGTCTCGAGTCACAGATCACAGATATATCCACATAATAATGTGGTCTCGACAATTATCACATATATCAAAGCAGTTATGCCCATAATGGCCAAAAATACAATTATGCCCTTCTAGCCTAATCAGGGCCTACATGCATACTAATACAAACAGTCATATAACATGCTTTAAATCATAATCATGCATCTTAATCATTAAATTCACAAATAATTCCCATTATGCCCTCCAGGCACACTAATCAAGGCCCTTAAGCCTTATTAGTGAATTTGGGTCGTTACAAAGGTCCTCACAAACCATCCCCTTAGGCAAGTCCTTCAGAAGCTAGAGTCATCGGGAAGACTGTTGAAATGGTCAATGGAGTTTAGTCAGTTCAACATCACCTACCATTTAAGGACTGCTATAAAAGGTCAGGCACTAGCCAATTTCATCACCGAGTGTACAGGGAATCATGAGAAGCCCGAAGGGGTCTCAGTGATCGGACTAGCCTGGAAGTTGTATGTGGACGAGTCTTCAAATGAAAATGGTGTTGGAGCTGGACTCATTTTGGTTTGCCCCAAAGGGCACAGAGTGCACAATGCCATTCGCTTTGGTTTTAGCCCTTCTAACAATGAAGTAAAGTACGAAGCCTTAATCGATGGGCTTCGAGTGGCACTTGAGCTCAAAGCTGAGGGCCTCAAGATTTCCAGCAATTCTCAACTCGTGGTAAACCAAGTACTCGGAGAGTACCAGGCCCGGGGAACAAAAATGGCAGCATATATGTCAAAGGCTAGAGAAATGTTGCATAACTTTATAAGATTCACTATTCACTAGGTGTCGCGAGAACAAAATTCCAATGCTGACGCCTTGGCTAAGTTGGCCACCACCAAAGACGGTGAGTTGATCAACGTAGTCCCCATTGGCTACTTGGACGCTCCGATCATCTCAACTCCCAACGAGGTGGAAGCTATACAACCCCAAGATGGGTGGATGGAGCCAATAATAAAATATCTTATATCTGGGGAGCTACCCCAAGATAAGAAGGCAGCTTGGAAGCTGCTCTATCAGGCACCTCGGTACATAATCATAGACAGTAAAATACATTGGTGAGGTTATTCTTTGCCTTTGCTCTGATGTGTGTCCAAGCAAGAGGCCAGTCTGATAGTCCGAGAAGTACATAAGGGCTTTTTCGGAGACCACGCCAAGGGGAAAAGTCTTTCTAAAACAATCTTGAGGCAAGGATACTTTTGGCCCACCTTGAATATTTTGCAATGGATTATTTTAAGAAGTGCGACAAGTGTTAGTGTTTCGCTAACACTCCCTGAGCACCTCCAAATGAGCTTACACAGATGACCAGCCCATGGCCTTTTGATGTCTGGGTATCAACCTCATCAGGTCCCTGCCTATAGGAAAGAGATGGGTGAAGTATGCCATAGTGGCCATAGACTACTTCACGAAGTGGGTCGAAGCCGAGCCGCTCTCAACGATCACCATTAAAAAGGCTTTAGATTTTTTCATTAAAAACATCGTTTGTAGGTACGGCCTCCCAAGGAAGATAGTCTATGACAATGGGTTGGAGTTTGATAGTGAAGTATTCATGGAATTCTATCAATGGAATTGTAACGTCCTAGATTTTTCAGACTTGATAATGCGAAAATATAAATGTTTTCATGTAACAAAATGTCTCAAAAACTCGTATAAGAAAAAACTTTTTGAAAATCGTATGGCCATACTTAATATTTAATCCAAACATAGTTTATGAAGAGTAAACATAGCCTAGTTTATGAATACAAAACAATATTTTCGAAAACAAAACAGCTTCCCAAAAGGTCGGTCCACATGTACATCCACAAAGTAGACTCCAGCGCTCACTGCTCTGATTTGCCCTTGTTCTTACCTACAATAGGAAACAACTAGGTAAGCAAAAATGCTTAGTAAGTTCAACTTTAAAACAAAAGCATACAGAGAAGACAAGTGGTCACTGACCAAGCTACTGTCCACTAATAATAATAGCTCACAAAATTAGGATTACAGATCCATCTGAATCCTAAGCAATCAGTTTCAAGAACGCAAAAGCGTCCCGACAAACTTATGGTTATGCCTAATAACCAATGGAAAACTATTTCATATAAACAAATAAATCCCTGCACTCAGAAAATCCCAGAGCAAGCAGAAATAATTTATCATAATATAATTATAGAGCAACGCTCGACAATTTCCAACAATTCAGGTGTGTCACGCCCTCCAACAATTTTGCTACTCAGTAGGGGAAAACCGAGTCTCAACACTAAGATCTAGCCATTAAATATCCCCATCAAGGGAAACTATCGAGTTACCTAGGGCATCACTACTTATCCAAGAGTAAATTCCTCACAAGGTAACCATCAAGTAACCTAAGGCATCGCTACTTATACAAGAGTAAATCCCCCATAAGGGTAGCCATCAAGTCACCTAGGGCATTGCTACTATTCAAGAGTAAATCCCTCACAAGGGTAACCATCAAGCCACCTAAGGCATCACTACTATTCAAGAGTGTAATCTAAGTTACACGGGTTTACATAGACTTCTATGTTAATCAGTGGTGCTGGTGAGCAGTTGCCCCTAAGGTGTTCAGCCTCACTCAAACTTGGCAACCCCAAGTATCTCTAGGAACTCTCACTGAATGGCCAATATTCATAGCTACTATCCGGGAATAACTTATCAGAGCTCTTGCTCGGGTTCTAACCGTTCAATGATTAAGTAAGCATGAGGGCCCCTAGGTCCCATTCATTTTGGCCCCCTAGGTTTAAACCAGCAATCCTCACCTCTTGCCCACTCGTCGCGGTAGTGAACATGACATAATAAAATCAAACAAGCAATATGACGAGGATCACCGGTCTCGGTTATGACGGATATCTACTGTTCATATTTTTTGAATCAGCACCTACTAAACTAACGTCTCTATGCAAACTTTCTACGACAGTGTATATATGCATGTGTCTCTATACTAGCATACAATACACTAGTCGTTTCATGTTGTAGCCACACAATTGAAGTTGACTTACTTGAGTCCTTAGCTCTCAACAGGTTTTCACCCTCTAACGTACAGTCCAGTTATGCTTAGCCAATACTGTAATTATCCATACAGTATACTCTGATTAATTATGGCACTCATAATTCATTATTATTATTTTGGGTAGTTTGGTCATTTTCAAAATCATTTGTAAGGATTAAAGATTCTTATTTGGTTTTAAACCCATTAAAGAAATACATACTAAAATTCTTTCAACAAGTCAGTTAAATATATAAAAGATTTTAGCTGGTATTATATCCAAAAAATAATAATTAAATTCCTCAATTATTTTTCAAGAATATAATCTCTTAATTTTCATTTTATATTTCTTAAAGTTTTAATCTCTAAAAAATGTTTTAAGAAAATAGCCTAATTTTAACTTAATTAGGAAAAACCATTTATAATTGCTTTTAAGACTTACCAAGTCTTTATCTTGCAATATGCACAAAAATGTATTTTTTTTCTTAAGTTCCAAAATCTCATTTTTGCACTAAGTGTGAAAACCTCATTTTTCACATTTTTAACTACATACTTTGTTAAGTCATAACTTGAAATTTACTTACCCAATTATTACCAAAATTTTCCAATTCAATCTTTGGTATTCCATTTAGGTCTTTGTAAAATCTTAGGTCAAAAGGAGCATTTTTTATTGGTGAAAATATTTTCCAAACATTGAGGTAAAAATGACCTTATTTTCAAGTCCTTATTTTTTCCAAAGTTTGGAACTTACTAACTCTCATACCATTCAGTATTTTATTACCAAATTTTACAGTAGAATATTAGGTTATGCTAATAACATGTCCACCAAATTTTAGAAAAATCTGGGCTCATTTGCTCTATACAGTGGCTGTCCAAACTCTGTCCCGAATTTAAGAATACGGAAAAAAAAAAAAAAAGTTTTTACCTGAACTTTGAAATAGCATAACTCACTCATTTCTAAACATTTTTTAGTGTTTCAAAAGCTAAAATTCATGTAATCCATCTCAAAAACATCACAGTAAAATTTATTTTTACAAAATCAGTATACATTGGATGCTTGAGCCCTTGGAAGTCACGGCCCAAAACTTGTATTTTTGTTTTAGGGTTTCCAACAAAACCCTTAGGGATTTTTGGTCCCTATTTTCAAAAGTCAACATACAAGCATCATAAAAAATTTCAAGAAACTACCATACTCTTATTACACTATAAATAAGAAACTTTAAGCATTAAATACACAAAATAATGCTTAAAATAAAAACCATAAAAAAAACAACCGTAAAAAGTAAACTTCTTGTAGTTCTTGCTTTAGGTTTTGATTTTTCTATTAGCTTTAGATCCTTCAAGACTCTTTAAAAACCTTAAACCAACTCCCACAACAACATATATAGTTAGTTATTGAAGGATCTATGGTTAAAAACTCTATAAAAGTCAAGTTTTTGACACTTTCACCTTAGGGAAAAACTTTTCCAAGATCAAAGCTTAAGCTTCCAAGCTTTCTTAGTGTTCTTGGTAGTTGAAAATGATGAGAAAACTTGAGAGAGAATTTTTGAACAAGATGAGAGTGATATGAGAGAAGGGGGGTCAGTTTTGGGATGGTTGGAAGAACGTAGACAACTCTAAAATATCTAAAACACTTAAGTGTTTTTACCTTTATCACTTTGTGTCATTAACCTTAATTTAAATGTGATTTAAAACTTAATTAATTTGGTCCACACAGTTAATATCCTCACCTGGCCGGCCACATATTTTTATTTATGCATTTATATTATTATTTTTATATAAAGGTTAATAAACATTTCCTAAGAATTTTTATTTTTTTCCAAAAATCCAAAAATGACTTTTTATAACCTTTTTAACTCTTCCAAAGTTTTTTTTAAAAAAAATAAAACTTAACACATAATAATTAAATTAAATATCTCTCACATTTAATTTAATAAATCACACAATACAATTTAAACTAAGGTCCATTTATGGAATAAAATTCCTCAATTCAGCAAAATTAAACATTTAACACAAAATTCCCTAAAATTTCCATTTCCTCTTAGGTTTATTATTTTTTTTTACCAAACTTTAATTTTTATGAATGTATTTTATGCCCAAAATATATTTGCCATAGTTTTTCATTTTATTTTTCTGAGATTTTTCCTCGATTAGGGTTTTTGTGTCAGTCCAAGGCCGAAAGTCTTATCTTGACTTTTACTCACAAACTTCATAATTTGGCTAGCAATAACTCATGGAAATAAATTCCAAACAAATATAATATTATTTAAAATAATATTCTTAACTCAGGGAAAACAATCCCGACCCGAGTCATTTAAAGGTACCTAAAACGCAGGGCGTTACAATACCTACAATTTATAGAGGTTTCGTCCTCGAAACTTAAAACAAATGAGGATACAGCTCTCTCATCTTGTCTTTTGTCTCCCATGTCGCCTCTTCTATGCCATGGTTACTCCACTACACCTTTACTAACGACACGGTCTTGTTCCTCAACACTTTTTCCTTCCGATCTAGAATCATCACCAGCTTCTCCTCATAGACGAGTTGAGGATCAACGCTCAACTACTCATAGCTGAGTACATTTGAGGGATCGTGCATGTATTTTCTCAACAAGGATACATGAAACATGTCATGCACCTTAGACAAGTTGGGCGAAAGAGCTAAATGATAAGCTACTTCCTTGATCCTCTCTATGATTTTGAAAGGTCCAACGAACCTCGGGCGAAGCTTTCCTTTCTTCCCGAATCGCATAACCCCTCGTAGCGAAGCTACCTTCAGCAGCACATTATCGCCAACCTCAAACTCCAGGGGTCTCCTGCGTCGGTCGACATATTTGCGTTGTCGATCTACCAAAAATTGCAAGTGTTTCCTTATCTACCGGATGTCCTCGGTAACCTGATCAACCTCATCCAATCTGAGAAAATTTATATCAACGGCCTCGTGCCAATGAATTGGTGATCGACATTTCCTTTCGTACAAAGCCTCATATGGAGCCATCTTAATGGAATCATGATAGCTGTTGTTGTAAGCGAACTCTATCAGTGGAAGCTTCTCATTACATGACCCTTGAAAGTCGAGTACACAGGCTCTTAGCATATCTTCCAGGGTCTGAATTGTTCGTTCGCTTTGACCGTCTATTTGTGGGTGGAAAAAAGTGCTGAACTTCAGTTTACTACCCAACCTTATTTGGATTCTATCCCAGAATGCCAAGGTGAAACATCCGTCGCGATCTGATATGATGGAGTTGGGTACACCATGCAGTCTCTCTATTTCTGCAATGTAAATATCTGCCAACTTATGTGCCCCAATAAATTACCTTGATCGGCAAGAAATGAGCAGACCTAGTCAGAATATCTATGATAACCCAAATGGCATCGTGCCCCTTAGGAGTGGTTGGTAGACCTATGACAAAGTCCATAATGACCATCTCCCACTTCTATTCCGAAATTTCTAAGGGTTGCAACAATCCGGCTGGTCGTTGATGTTCGGCCTTTGTCTGCTGAAAAGTCAAGCAGTGTGCCACATATTCTGCTGTCTCCTTTTTCATCCTAGGCCACCAAAGTACTTCTTCAAGTCATGGTACATTTTCATGGTGCCCAGATGCATGGCATAAGGAGCTTTATGTCCCTTGAAAAATATCAGCTTCTTGATCTCATCATCGTCCGAAAAAAATATTCTGCCCTTGAACCCCAATACTCCATCTTCAGAGATATGAAATCCTGGTCGCCCCTCCTTCCTCTCCTCGTACATCAGTCTTTGTACCCAAGGATCGACTAACTGCCCCACTTTTATAGCTTCCATAATTGTAGGCTCGATAAAGAGGTTAGCCAATTAACCAACTACTATCTCTAAATCCAAGGTAGCAAGTTCGGCATGTAACTGCTGCAAAATCTCTTTCACCTTCATCACGTAAGCTCTTGGTGGTTTACTCAATGCATTTTTCGCCTTGTTTGCTTTTCCCGGGTGGTATAGAATGTCGCAGTCGTACTCGTTGAATAGCTCTAACCATTGGCATTGTCTCATATTCAATTCCTTATGAGTGAAGAAATACTTCAGGCTTTTGTGATCAGTGTAGATGTCACAGTGTACCCCGTACAGGTAGTGCCTCCAAATTTTAAGTACGAAAACCACCACTGCCAGCTCCAGGTCATGAGTGGGATAGTTATTCTCGTAATTCATTAGTTGTCAAGAAGCATAAGAAATTACTTTTCTGTACTGCATCAGCACTGTTCCCAACCCTCTCCCTAAGGCATCGCTATAAATAGTATATCCCTCTGTATCGTTAGGGATTGTCGGCACTAGGCAGTCGTCAATCTCATTTCAGCTCCTGAAAACTCTTCTCACACTTGTCAGTCCATTCATACATGATGTGTTTGCGGGTGAGGGAAGTCATTGGTGCGGCTATTTTGGAAAATCCTCCCACAAATTGCCGGTAATATCCCGCTAACCAAAGAAAAATTCTAACCTCATGAGCATTTTTTGGAGGTTTCCACTGCTTAACAACTTCTATCTTGGCGAGATCTACCGAAATTTCATCTCCCAACACTATGTTCCCCAGAAAACTAACTTTCTCTAGCCAGAATTCGCATTGTGAAAACTTAGCGTAAAGCTTTTCATCTTGCAGACGATGGAGGACATGTTCCAGATGCGTTGCATGCTCTTCTTAGCTTTTCGAGTATATTAGAATATCGTCAATAAACAAGACGATGAACTTATCCAAATACTTGCAAAATACGTGATTCATGAGATCCATGAATGTTGCAGGCGCATTGGTTAGTCCAAAGGACATCACTAAGAACTCGTAGTGACCGTAGCGCATTCTGAAGGTCATCTTTGGTATATCCATCTCCTTAACCTTGAGCTGATGGTAGCCTGATCGTAGGTCTGTTTTGAGAACACCGATGCACCTTGTAGTTGATCAAAAAGATCGTCAATCCTGGGCAATGGATATTGGTTCTTGATTGTCACTTTGTTCAGCTCCCGATAGTCAATGCACATTCTCATCAAGCCGTCTTTCTTCTTCACGAATAAGATCAAGGCTCCCCATGGAGAATGGCTTTGCCTTATGAACTTCTAGTCCAGTAACTCTTGCAGTTGCGACTGCAACTCCTTGAGTTTAGCTGGCACCATCCTATAAGGAGTCTTTGAGATCAGCACAGTTCCCTAAATTAGCTCTATCTCAAACACGATCTCTCGGTCTGGTGGAATCCCTGGGAGATCTTCAGGAAATACATCAGGAAACTTGCACACAACTGGTACATCAGAAGGTTGTTGACCCGTCTCTTTATCCTTATCCACTATGTTTTCCAGAAAACCGATGTATCCCTCACTCAGCATTTTTCTCGCCTTCATCACAGAAATCATGGGGCACTTCTTTTCTCTTGATGTACCCTTGAACTTGAATGGTTCTTTTCCAGCTGGGGTGAAGACCACTTTTCTGCGCTTGCAATTGATAACAGCTCCATATATGGTTAACCAATCCATCCCAAATATGACGTCGTATTCAAGTAGGTCCAAGACTGACAGATCCACCGTGAGCTCATGACCTTCAACCTAAACTGGTATGGCTCTAACCCATGTTCGCACCAGCATATCCTCTCCCGAAGGCAAAGATACCCCACAAATAACAGGCATAGGCTCAGGCATTCTATTTAATTTTTCCACAAAGGATGCAGATACAAAAGAATGTGATGCATCATTATCCATAAATCCATATGTCGAGGTTTGGGCGATAGAAATTTGACTTGACACCATATTAGATGATCCAACTCTTTTGTCGCTTTGCGTAAGCGCATAAACTCGAGGCAGAGCTCCAATTTGTTTCTGGAGGTCATTTTTGTTGCCCTTGGCTGGCATTTGGCACTCTTTAGCAAAGTGCCCTGGCTTTCCACAGTTATAACATACCCCACACTCTCTCTGATGGCGTCGATTACACTTGTTGCACAGTGGCCATTGTTCAAACTCACATCTCGACTGTTTTTTAGGACTAGCAATTGCCATATTGGGAGGTCCCTGTAATGCCCCAAATTTCCTAATAAGGTCTAGGACCTTGATTAGGAGGCCGGGAGGGCCATAATTGCTTTATTGTGCTATTTAATGATAATATGCATGTTTAGGTGTATTAAATATGCATGTGAACCCATTTGTGATTAATTGGGTGATTTTTATATTTTGGCCATTTCGGGCATTTTTGGCGTATATGTGAAATGGGCGTGGTGCTTTGTTATTATCTGGTTATGCCAGGGTTACCCAGCACAAGACGATCCTAGGAGGTAAGCTAGTGGGAAAGTCACAACGGGATTTAAGCTTGACTTGGAGTAAGTCAAGGGGTATTTATAGCATTACCGGGTTATTGGGTAATGGGAATTAACATTTGGTGATAAATTGGGAGTTAGTAAGAACAGGGGGAAATTCTGGAAGTTTTGACTATAATGTCCCCGGGGGTGTTTTCGGGACCCCGAGCATTAGGTTTTATTGGAAGCTACTTAAGCTTGAAGTAACCTTTTAAGAAAAATAAAAAGAACGTTCTGTATGTTCTCTCTCCCTAAAGTTCCCTTTTCGTTCCCGATCGCATTTTCGAAGGTAACTTGAGTTCTAGGACTCGGAATCAAGCGAGGATCGAGGCATAGCAATCCTAAGGAGAATTAGAAGCTTATTAGCCGGAGGATTTAGTTGAAAACAACTCAATCGGAGGTAATTCAAGTTTAAGTTTTAAGTTTTTAAAAGTTTTTAAGCTTGAATTGGACTTTGTGAATCGTTGAGTTTTTAGGTTGTTTGAACCTTGGGTTTTGGTGGTTTTGGACCATTGGGGAGTTTGGGAACTTTGATTTAATGATTTGGGAATGTTTAGACATGTTTTTGGGAGGTTTTAAAAGGTTAAAACGAAGGGAAAATGGCTGCCCCGAAGTTGGGCCGCGGCCCTGTTCTTGGGCGCCGCGGCCCTTGCTCGATGAAGCAGGTGCCCCAGTTTTGCCTTGCTGGGAGCCGCGGCCCTTGGTGTTGGGCGCCGCGGCGCTTGCTTCTGGTGGTGCTGGGGGCCGCGGCTCAGGCAGGCTTTTGATCCCGTTTGGGTGTTTTGACCCTGGGAACATGGTTTTAGGCCTCGGGATCATTCCTACTACCCGGATTAGTGAGGGTTGATGTCTTGGAGGCTAAGTTTTAGTTTAAGGGTTGGTTTTAGAACTTGAACTCATTGGATCACCATTTGTGGTTGTGACTAGGTTAACACTAGAGGCTTGGATCAGGATCGTGCTTGTGGCTCATTTGTTGGTAACCTGTGCTTGGACCTAAGGTAAGAAAACTGCACCCCATATGTGACATGCATGGTTATGATTGATGCATGTTGAATGTTTAAATGTAAACATTGATAGCATAATGAATGCTTGGAAATCTTGCCCATTTGCATATGGTTATTGAGGCATGCTGGATGATTAAGTGTGATGCATGTGATGCACGAGAAACATGTGATTAGGGCATGCCATGAATGATGAACATGAGATTGGTCAGAGTTTGAGTCTCTGAGTTTGTGCACGATCATAATTATGCCAGTAACTGTTTAGTAAGCATGCTGAATGCCCTGTCCTTGGATAATTGGCATATGTTACACATTGATAGCATTGCTTACTTATGCATGGTACTGACTAATTAGTCAGAATTGGCAAAGGTGTTAGTATCAACTGTGAAGCTGTGACTCATTAGTCAGGTTCGGCAGTGGTACTGGGCACTAGTCACGTTGTACTGACTCATTAGTCAGAATGGTCTTAGCGTGTATCACGCAAGCCATCAAAGATGAGGTTTATTTGACTATCAGCATTGAATGACTCGAAGATCATTAATGCCAGACCGACCCCGAGGGTCGATGAATGAAATAAGCGCTTGGAGGCTAGTGGCTTACTCAGCAGCCACTCTCCCATTTGAATTAGTGACGTGCTTGTCAGTCACTCAGTATGGTTACCAGAACCTATTGAAGGTTAGAGGCTTACCCAACAGCCACCCTTCCATTTGAATTAGTGACTTGCATGGCAGTCACTCAGTATGGTTACCAGAACCTATTGAAGGCTAGAGGCTTACCCAACAGCCACCCTTCCATTTGAATTAGTGACTCGCTTGTCGGTCACTCTGTAACGCCCTGGATAGCCAAGACCGTTACACTGTGTGTTTATAAAGTGCCAGACTTGCTAAGCAAGTCATTTAAGTAAAAGCGTGATACTGAAATGGTAGAGGAACTAGGGTTAAAAGTGTTTTGGTCTCAAAATTACGTTTTCATTACTAAACATTGTTTATGTACATGGGATCCCAAAATTGACAGTTTAAAAGCCATTTACAAAAGTTACAACGTTTAGATACATCGACTGGCCATACTAAGGCAAAAGCGAGCTGTTAGGCAATCTCTGTCCTGACACACTCCTCGACCGTGGTGATAGAACGGCTGGCTATGTACATTTCACCTCGGAGCTCTCCACCTCAGGCCTGGTCCAGCTTGCCCTTGCCTTTACCTGCACCACGAAGCACCCGTGAGCCAAGGCCCAGCAAGAAAACACAGAAACAATAGAGCATGAACAACTAGCAACAAATCAATTACACATATAGCATCTCATCAACTCAAGTATATCATCAATCAAGTATTTCATATACTAATCATCTCAGCTCAAATACATAATGCACAGACGATAACCAGGGCTAGCGCTCACAGGCAGCTCCCTCTGTTATCCTATTATTTCCGGCACCCAATGGCCAAGTCACACTCCGTGCGCTAAAATCATGAACGGTACTCTTAGACCGCGTATACGTGTCCCTTGGCATAATACCAATGATGACACAATACAACTTTCGGGAGCACTTAGTCCCATTCACAACCATACATTCGGGTGCAGCTTTCTTACCTTTCAATTCAATAGCTTTAATCCCTTGACACCTTGAGCACGATCCCACTCGAGCCCTAGCGCTCACCTAAACACAATCATGGCCAAAGTCAACATCAACCCTCAAGTTCAAAACCTAGCCCCGGGGCCAATCCCGAGCCCCCGGGAAGTCCTAGTTCCACCAAACAAGGTGGTGGAACCAAACCCCAAACCTTAGGTCAAAAACCCTTGCAAATTACCCTAAAATCCCCTTCAGAAGGCAGGGTAGCGCTACAGCGCTCTTGGGAGGGCGCTATAGCGCTACAGACAGAAACCAAAACCCTTCCAGCAAAATGGCCTAGCGCTACAGCGCCCAAAGGCTAGCGCTGTAGCGCTAGTCACAGGCAGCCCAACACCAAATTTTTCCCTTATACGATTTTCTCGAGCCAACCTCAACCAAACCTCTTCCAACTCTTACCCAAACTTAAAAACAACCTCATGACCACACTCCACCCATCCCAAGCACCCTAAACATCTAAAATCCTAGCACATGCAATCACAAACTCAAAATTCACCATAGCCACCTCCAAACTCCAAAACCCAACATAAACCAGCTAAACATCAGAATTAGAGCTTAGAATTCATACCTTTGATAGAATTTCGCCCACAAGATATCCCTAGGCTCCCTTGGATTGCTACTCCCCAGCCTTAAGCCTGAATTCCCCAAAGTTCCACTCAATTCAACTCAAGTACCACAACTTAAAAACCAGAAACAGAAATGGATGAACTCTAGAATCTTACCTCAAGTGTTGGTGAAACCCTGCTAAACCTCTGTCAATTCCTTAGTCTTAGGTCAAGATCCTTGATGTTTAGTTATCCCAGCTCTCCTCTAAGCTTTACTCCAGAAATTCTCAAGAAACAGGAGAAGGAAAGTGTAAACCGACTTAGAGAAACTCTCTCTGTTTTCCCTCTTTCTTTTTCCTTCTTTTTCAGACTTCTTTGATATTCTATAAATTCCACTAACTTAAAACCTCAGTAATACCCATCCTTAAGAGTCAAATGACCTTTATGCCCTCCCAATTAATTCTAATCCTTTAGTCCACTTAAGGGCATTTTAGTCATTTTACCTAATTCCCGCTACTTCCTCGAATGTCTCTATTATTTCCCGCTTAGTTCCCGATACCTTACTAATCCCCAATAGCATTCCTCAATGTCATAATAATCTCCAGCTTATCCACTAAATTCCCATTTACACCCCTGAGCTCACCCCAAGCCGGGTATAAATCCCCGCTATGACTTTTCCGCTACTTTGCTCACTAGGATCGTCTCGAGTCACAGATCGCAGATATATCCACATAATAATGTGGTCACAACAATTATCACATATATCAAAGCAGTTATGCCCATAATGGCCAGAATTACGATTATGCCCTTCTACCCTAATCTGGGCCTATATGCATACAAACACGCATAGTCATGCATCTCAAGTACTCAAATAATCATATAACATGCTTTAAATCATAATTATACATCTAAATCACTAAAATCACACGTAATCTCCATTATGCCCTCCAGGCATGCTAATCAAGGCCCTTAAGCCTTATTAGCGAATTTGGGTCGTTACACACTCAGCGTGGTTTATCGGAACCTCAAGTGTTGCGACACTCATTTGATGAATATTATAAGTGCTTGAAGGCTAGTGGCTTACCTAGCAGCCACTCTTCCATTTGGTTAGTGACTTGTTTGGCAGTCACTCATCTGATTAGGATTGACTTGATAGTCCTCCAATCAGAAGGCCAAGATTTCTTATCCTGGATACCCCAGCATCTGTTTGAACTCGTTTGCATGCTAAATAGAGCTATGATAGCTAGGCATGCCAGATATGATTCGATATCATGATATGACTGTTTATGAGCATATGAGTTTTCTTGCTGGGCTTCGGCTCACGGGTGCTTTGTGGTGCAGGTAAAGGCAAAAGAAAGCTGGGCCATCCTTGAGTTGGAGAGCTTAGGTGATGACGTGTACATATGAAGCTGCTCGACCAATACTTGGGCGAGGTTTGAAAGTGGAACTAGGGCTGAACCCTGTTTTGCCGCTTAGAACGGCCTGTTGTAAACACTTTCTTGTAATAAACTCTGAAATTATATTTTTGGGATCCCAATGTATACAGTAAACGTTCTAGTGAAACGTTTTATCTTAACCAAAGTTTTTAACCCCTAAACTGCTAATCATACTTAGTTACACATTTATGGCCAAAAGACTCGGTTAGCGAGTTTAGCACTGTTTGCAATGTGCACTGTAGCGGTCCCTGGAGTTGGGGCGTTACAGTCCCCCTTTTCTTTTGTTATTTCACCTAGCATTCGATCTTGTACCTTTTGGAGTGTTTTTCCTCCCTGAGTTCTAGCCAAACCTCAGGTTGAACTTTCCTCTTGGGCCATTCTGTTTGGCCTGAAACTGTCCGGGGTTGTTGGGAGTGCACCTCCTGTCTTCGTTCTTCTGTGGTTCTGACTTGTTCGACATGGCCCAAGCCTCTTGGCAAAGAGCCTGTTCCATAGCTTTGGCATACGTTTCTGGGCCAGTCCAACCAGTGTCTACACACTTGGCAATGTCTTTGCGCAGGCCCTTCATAAAACTCCATATCTTATTCTCTTCAGTATTCACCTGGTTCTTCGCGAACCTAGACAGTTGGTCGAATTTTCGAACGTAGTCCTGCACGCTCGATGTTCCCTGCTTCATATTAGCGAACCCATTCACTTTGTGCTCGATCACTACCTTACTGAAGTACTTGCCATTGAACAAGATCAAGAACTCTAGCCATTCAATCTCGACAACATTATGCCCTTTCTTGTTTGCGTCCCACCAGATGCGGGCATCTTTTCTCAGCATATAGGTCGCACAAACTACCTTATCTCTCTCGGTAGTTCCAATGAAGTCAAAGATCCTATCCAAGTTACTAATCCATTCCTCTGCCACTGATGGGTCAGTGGTCCCCCTCGAACATAGGTGGATTTTGGTTGCCAATCCTTTAACTCTTAGTGCTTCTATTGGCAATACTGGTTGCTCAACGAAAACTTGCAGGCCAGGGTTTTGTTCTTCATTGTTTTCATGTGGTATTTCATTATTCTGAGCATTATTGGGTGGCATGGGGAGTCATCTTGAAAGGGTGTTAAACCTTTCAACTTGGAGGGCATCAGAGTCTTCCTATCTCTTTTGCCCTCTTTCAATTTGGTCTCTCTGCATCTCCACTAGCCTTTGCAGTTTACTCATCTGCTCGGCTATCTCACGAACTCTAGCAGCTTGGATTGGAGCTCTAGTGGCAGGCACATTTTGAGCTCTAGCAGCAGGTGCGGCCTAGCCCCGACCAGCAACACCCCTTCCTCTCTGAGCTCTTGTTCCTGCCATTTTTGTTTGATTTAAAATCAAAAAGCTCCTAAGTGCATAGGGATGAGAAGTTAATACCAACACAGATTTCCTTTTCCCTTTCGGTGGCCACCACAAAGTCAAAGATCCTCAATCTGAGTTGCCAGATTTGGTTCTGGCTGTATTCTTTGTCCTCAGCCTCGACCCCTTCCTCTGCCTCGGCCATGACTGCATCTTGGTCAACAGCCGCTCTCTTAGCTGGGTCTAGTTGATTAACAACTCGACCTCCCCTGGCTCAAGTATTAGGCACCATCGTAAGTCTTTATACAACAATATATAGTAGGGAAGAATACTAACCTAGAATTAAATGAGCATACCAGTTTTGCTCATAAACAAGAAAGAAGAATCATAATTATTTGACTCAAAACAGGTATTCATAATATTCAGGGATATAACCTAGCAATACAAAATGAACATGAAAGATCATGCCATAGGATTTTAGTTAGCAGGACGATAAATCCAAATAGAAAACCCTAACTACATGTTGGGTTTCTACATCTGCCTGCTATAACTACACCAAAGTCCTACAACCTAGTAGGTTTGCAAGGTCTTTACAAAAAGTATCAACAAGACTCTCACAGCATAACCTAATCAAGGATATCCATCATGATATCCGGCTTTATGTTGGTATCCTCGTACGGCTTCTCGGGATCCTCCTATGCCTCGAGGTTTTCTATCAACCACGGAGATAGGCCAATCCATGGCCCAAACGCTAGCTCGATCTGCATACGGAAGTCATCCCACGTGTGGCGAATCAATCGCCAACGTCTGTGATGAAACCATATTTATGTCGAGCCTCTCAGACAAGTGTTGGCATATCGCACTCTCCGTCACTCAAGTGTGTTGGCCCTATCAAGGACTTCTGTCATGTCATGAGTCCATTGCCAAACGACACGCCGATGTTTTTGATCGTACTCGAAGCAACACAGATTCTCATCGTTATAGATTCTATAGTAATCGATCTTAGGCATAGGGATCATGGGTAGGTTTCCTATCACAAGGTCATCTATCTCAGGTATAACGACCATAACCTAAAATTCATAGAATTGAGGTAAATAAAAGAATGCAAAGAAAACATATATGAAAAGACAGTACTTACAGTGAGTGCTGGTCTATCTTTACGAAATGTACATGTGGGTTGTTTGCAGAACGGCTCAACTCGAGCTCTGATACCAACTGTAATGTCCCATATTTTTCAGACTCGATAATGCAGAAATATAAATGTTTTCATGTAACAAAATGTCTCAAAAACTCATATAAAAAAACTTTTTGAAAGTTGTATGGCCATACTTAATATTTAATCCAAACATAGTTTATGAAGAGTAAACATAGCCTAGTTTATGAATATAAAACAATATTTCCAAAATCAAAACAGCTTCCCAAAAGGTCGGTCCACATGTACATCCACAAAGTAGACTCCAACGCTCACTGCTCCGATTTTTCCTTGTTCTTACCTAAAATAGGAAACAACTAGGTAAGCAAAAATGCTTAGTAAGTTAAACTTTTAAAAAAAAGCATACAGAGAAGACAGGTGGTCACTGGCCAAGCTACTGTCGACTGATAACAATAGCTCGCAAAATTAGAATTACAAATCCATCCGAACCATAAGAAATCAATTTCAAGAACGCAAAAGCGTCCTGGAAAACTTATGGTTATGCCTGATAACCAATGGAAAACTATTTCCTATAAATAGATAAATCCCTGCACTCAAAAAATCTCAGAGCAAGTAGATATAATATATCACAATATAATTCGAGACCAACGATCAAAAATTTCCAACAATTCAGGTATATCACGCCTTCCAACAATTTTTCTAATTAGTAGGGGAAAACTGAGTCTCAATACTAAGATCTACCCAATAAATATCCTCATCAAGGGTAACTATCGAGTTACCTAGGGCATCGCTACTTATCCAAGAGTAAATCCTTCACAGGGGTAACGATCAAGTTACTTTGGGCATCACTACTTATCCAAGAGTAAATCCTTCACAAGGATAACCATCAAATCACCTAGGGCATTGCTACTATTCAAGAGTAAATCCCTCACAAGGGTAACCATCAAGCCACCTAAGGCATCACTACTATTCAAGAGTGTAATCGAAGTTACACGGGTTTACAGAGACTTCTATGTTAATCAGTGGTGTTGGTGAGCAGTTGCTCCTAGGGTATTCAGGCTCACTCAAACTTGGCAACCCCTAGTATCTCTAGGCACTCTCACTGAATGGACAATATCATGGCTACTATCTGGGAATAACTTATCAGAGCTCTTGCTCGGGTTCTAACCGTTCAATGATTAAGTAAGCATGAGGGCCCCTAGGTCCCATTCATTTTGGCCCCCCTGGGTTTAAACCAGCAATCCTCACCTCTCGGACACTCGTCGCGATAGTGAACCGGACATAATAAAATCAAAAAAGTAGTATGATGGGGATCAGTCGTCTCGAATATGACAGATATCTATCGTTCATATTTTTCTGAATCAGCACCTACTAGACTAACGTCTCTATGAAAACTTTCTACTACAGTGTATATATGTGCATGTGTCTCTATACTAACATACAATACACTAGTCATTTCATGTTGTAGCCACACAATAGAAGTTGACTTACTTGGAGTCCTTAGCTCTCAGTAGGATTTCACCCTCCAACGTACAGTCCAGTTATGCTTAGCCAATACTGTAATTATCCATACAGTATACTCAGATTAACTATGGCACTCGTAATTCATTATTATTATTTTGGGTAGTTTGGTCATTTTCAAAATCATTTGTAAGGATTAAAGATCCTTATTTTGTTTTAAACCCATTCAAGAAATGCATACTAAAAAATTTGAGAGTAAACCCTAACTCTCGGAGAGGTCTATCCTATGGTCTCGATACCTAGGATTGGGTATCGCAATAGTATTTTCCCATAATCCGCTAAAAATCTTATTCTTTAAAAGTTCCTCTATTAACCCGTACATTCAAAAAGTCGGTTAAATATATAAAAGATTTTAGCCGGTATTATATCCAAAAAATACTAATTAAACTCCTCAATTATTTTTCAAGAAAATAATCTCTTAATTTTCTATTTCTCAACCCTTTTCCTTAGGATTAGTCACTTCTATTTCTCGATGGGGGATAAGGGAAGGGATATAACTCAGTGGTAGAGTGTCACCTTTAAATGACCTTATTTTCAAGTCCTTATATTTTCCAAACTTTGGCACTTAATAACTCTCATACCGTTCAGTATTTTAAAATAATATTCTTGACTTGGGGAAAACAATCCCAACCCGAGTCGTTTAAAGGTACCGAAATGCAGGGCATTATAGGCATGGAGTTATCAAGAGCTTCTCCTCCGTAGTCCACCCGCATGCAAACGACCAAGTTGAAGCAGTTAATAAGACACTTAAGTCCACTTTGAAGAAAAGACTAGAACAGGCAAAAGGAGCTTGGCCTAAGGGATTGCCTAGGGCATTGTGGAGCTATTGCACCACTGCTAGGACTTCCACCAACCACTTGTCGTTCTCCATGGCCTATGTGTATGAGGCTATGCTCCCAGTTGAGGCAGCAATCTCCACGCATTGATGGGATACGTATGACCTGACCACGAACCATGCTTTGCTACGAGAATCCCTAGACCTCGTGGAGGAGCTCTGTAAAGCTTCTCAGCTCTGCGTAGCATCCTACCAGAAAAAGGTAGCCAGATATTTCAACTCTAAAGTGAAGGGTAGAATGTTTAAGGTCGAAGACCTAGTGCTGCAAAGAGTCTTCTTAGCCACCCGAGATCCCGGTGCAGGAGTGCTGGGACCTAATTGGGAAGGCCCATACTAAGTCGAGAGCATTATGTGTCCGAGGACATACAAATTGGCCCGACTAAGTGGAGAGTTGATTCCCCATGCCTGCAATGCCGAGCATCTTCGCGGGTATTACCGGTAATATGAGAAATGAACTTTGTCAATTTCTGTAGTACCATTTTTTGCCTTCGAGCACATTTAATGAAAACCGTGTATATAAAACACGGTAGGAAAGAAATTTGTTGTCTACAAATATTTCTTAGTTTCCTTTATTTTTTTTTATTGCTATGTATAAGAGCATCCGCTCCCTGGCCTGAACAAGTGAATGCAGACTAGTCTCCGATCACTTAGGGGCATGGAGTTAGGGCAGCGTCACAACTTGCGAGGAACGACCGAGGAAACTAAGCTTTCCAAGTGGAGTAAGCCTAGTGCCGCCACCCCAAGTATAGAGAAACCTAGGAAGATAATCGAGTCTATAATAGGAGACTAAGCATGTTCCAATCAGAATAGGGCTTAGCACCTAAAAATTACACAATCTTAGTAATGCGAGAATAGACTTCTGTTATCTCCTGTGGACATCATGCCTGAGGAGCTCTGACCAAGTCTTTGATCTCAAGATGCGAACAAAAGACCAAGTACTCCTTATTTGGTCTTGGGCCAGACTTGGGACGCCTGCCGTGGACACTGAGCCCGAGGAGTTATGCCCAAGTCCTTAGAATGCCTCAAATATAGCGTCGGGAAGTCCATGACATGAGGAGCTTAGTTAGTCGATGAGTGAAGCACCCCTAGTGTCGCGGGATCCTATAGCTAAAAAACCTAGAGAAAACCCAGTGTAAAAAATCCAGTAACTCAAACCTAGAGATTCGGGTTACTTCCCGAGGACAACGAGCGCCCGAGGACTAATAACTAGATCCTAATATTTGAGATGTGAATGGGTGCATGAGTCATTTGTACTTGGACTCCTCCCGTGGACATCGCTCCCTGGAAGCCATAGTCTTGACACGTTGTCGAGATCTGAGCTAAATACTTGGGGGAGTAAACCCTAAAAGTAACTCTTAGTAGCGCTAGTACGAATTAACATTACCTCTAGGGGACAACGAGTTCGAGGAGTTGTAAGATAATCTTGAATGGCGAATGGAATCCCCGAGATATACACTCAGGGAGAAAAGTTAAAGTGCCTAACCGACCTTCCAGATATTGCATACTCAAGAGGCAGGCAATTGATATGCAAGTTAATTCGAGGACTCCGAGCTTGGGAAAACACTAAATGTCTAGGGTTTCAAGCACAACTGGTGGGATCCATCCTGAGTCATAGGAATTGAAGGATGCTGAGTTGTGTTAGATTAATGCTAAATTTTGCGTTAAAGTTACTTCTTGGACTATGAGCCTACAAGAGACACTAAATGCTGGAAATTTCTTATAAACGATTTTGAGTTCTTGTTTTCGTGGCAATCATGTTAAGTTGAATTGATAGAACCAAATCAAATATTTAAAATGGTTTGAGTTCTTGTTCTCGTGCCAATCATGTTATGTTGAATTTATAGAACCAAATCAAATATTTAAAATGATTTGAGTACTTGTTCTCGTTGAAGTCATGTTACGTTGAATTTATAGAACCAAATCAAATATTTAAAATAATTTAAGTTCTTGTTCTTATGGCAGTAATGTAACGTTGAATTTACAGAACCAAATCAAATATTAAAATGATTTTGAGTTCTTGTTCTAGTGGAAATCGTGTTGCGTTGAATTTATAGAACCAAATCAAATATTTAAAACACTTTGAGTTCTTGTTCTTGTGGCGATCATGTTATGTTGAATTTATAGAACCAAATCAAATATTTAAAACGGTTTGAGTTCTTGTTCTCATTGAAATCATGTACATTGAATTTATAGAACCAAACCAAATAAAACAGGACCTAGGGTTCTTGTTCTCATGAATGCAATGTTATGACGAACTAAAGGAATATCCTCATGCTTTAAGTACCACGGGCAAGCCCCGTCCTGAGTTGTTGGAACTCGGGGATGTAGGGCCGCGTCAAGTGACCATTTGACAAAGCGATAAAATTACTCTTAAGGGCTGTGTGCCTACAGAGAAACACTAAATATGTAAAAATTGCCTAAGTACTGAGAGAAGTTGATTGCATTAGGGGGATAAAATTCCATTTTAAGGAAATGCATTGTATCGTCTGTACAAAATATAAACATGAATTAATAAAAACATAAATGGCGACAACTACTCGGGGCCCCGAACCTCAGCAGTCCTTGGGAACCTCCTCCACTAGGTTGATGATCGGGCCTGTCCTCAAAGCACTCCCTGCCTAGTGGACCGTAGCTTGGACCGCCTCAGCAGTTAGAGTTGCCTCAGCTACTTAAGCCTCTTCGGCAGAGGCGGTAGCCTCAGTAGATTGGGTCGCCTTGGCAGATTGGATCTCCTTGGCCACCTGAGCCTTTTGATCAGCCTCGATAACTAGAGCAACTTCCACAGCCTGGGTCAATCGGAGACATTCTTTGAAGAGGAGTTTATACTTCTCAGGCTCTCCAGTAAAGTCCAAAATCATATTTTGGTTGTGGTACAAGACCACGTAGAAGGCATCCTCAGCGATAGCATCGACTTCCTTCTTAAGAATGTCCACCTGATGCTGAGAGGACCTATTCATCTCCATGGCTTTGAGGGCTTTCCTTTCACCAAGTTCAGCCCGGTCGGCGACCTCCTTAATCTGCTCATGAAGTTAGGAGTTTTCAAGGACCCCTTGGGCGACCACGGTCGTGTCCTTCTTTGCCTCCTCTTGGGCCCATCGCGTTCCCTTGGTGGCCTTTTAGACAACCTCTTCAAGCTCCGAGAGTGTTTTTGCTCGGCTTCCAGGCCAGCCTGAATTCGAGCAAGCTCATCTTGAGGGTCTTGGAGCTTTTCCTTAAAGGAGACTACCTTGTCCTGGGATCGCTAGAGTTGGTAAGATTTCTCCATCATGATTTCTCCTAAGCGTTGGCAAGCCAAGGTTGACTGCAAAAAAGGAAAAGATTAGCTCAAGCATTGTTGGATTAAAGGGGAACATAGAGAATTAATGACTTACCCGGATAGAGGCATACTAACATGAGGCCACGAGAGAAGCCTCATTGTTGTTGCCTAGTTAGGAAAAACTACAGGCGGTCATCTCACACATAGTGGAACTAACCCCTTGAAGGAGCTCGGCAATGAGAGAGGAAACAATCTCCCTTAGCTTGGCAGAGAATAAGGTCTTTAACTCGACCCGACCTATCGGAGGAATGATTGGTCTCTCTTTAGGCAGCTTCAGTTGGTGAAGGGCCTCTGTGGTCTCGTGGCAAGCCTTATTTCCTTCCACCATCCTCACATGGGGTACACCAGAAGACGGGCACGGGTTGGTGCCACCTCTTAGTCTGAGCCTGGGACCACCTCATCTGGTGCAGGTGAGGAAAGGATCTCCAAGTCCGTTGTAGGAATTTTCGCTGGGGGAGTAGGAACTCTCTACCTCTTAGCTGGTGGAGAGGGTTCTAGATGCTCCCGAGGATGCGATGACCCCCCTGCCACCGAAGAGCTTGGGGGTGCTCCTAGTTTCAATGTGGGTCGGGCAATATCAGCTAGCCCTATATGATCTGCAAGAACAAGTAAGTATTTAGTGTATATTCCACAATAGTGTAATGCAGTAACATAGGCTCCTCGAAGGCCCACCGTGAGTCAAGCCTTGGTGTAGGCATTAAGGATTCTTATCCTATCTCCGATCTCATAACTCATGTTGGTTCCATATTGGAAGAACTAGTTAGAGTTGAAAAATGTCACTCGGTCTAAGGGTACAAAGCCCCGAGGAGGCAGCTGTCTCCTCGTGCAGTGGAGGTACACGTCTATTAGATCTAAATAGTCCTGAAGCTCTTCCCTAGTCTAATGCCGATCTGAAATCTGGCCACAGTGAAGGAGAGCAGGGGAAGCCCAAACATGCTCGGGACTTGTCCTATCCCTTACGGGAGAAGCATAGTTTAGAGTGAGGGATAGTTTACCTCGAGCAAAGTGAAAGACTTCCATCCTCGCTTCCTTGAGCTCCCAGTCCTCCTGGGCTTCTCGGGCTTCTTCTGCGGCGCACATGTTTCCCAGTCGTTCCTCTGCAAGCTGCAAGTGCAAAATTTCCTGAGCTTGCCCATCAATATAGTTAATGTGAGGAGAGGCCAACTCCCAAGACCTTAGACTGGCGGTACTTAGTCAGCTCAAGGTTGATGATTCTTTGTCCCGCACTAAGGAGCTCTGACCTAATGAGACTGGCTTCCATCACCAGGAGACTAAGGTCCAGATCTTGGTCGGGGAGGGATTTCATTGCATGATAATGATCCTTTAAGAGTTGGACATAATGAGTCTGGTGGAAGGGGCCTATTCAAAAAAATGGCAAACTACATAACACAAAAGATCTTAGAAAACATGAAAAATAAAATGATTGGGAAGATACTCACCAACCTTGGAGAATTCGAGGATCAAGGTTGGATTGTTCTGAGTTGGAAAACCATTCGTGAAGAAAAAGGCATCTTTGAAGTCCCGAGAGTGGTTCTCGTTGTGGTTAGGAGCCTTGTAGTTGAGAGACGAGGCAGCATACTTCGCCAGAGCACAGTACCCATCTTGGTTGGTTTTCTTCTTCCTCAAGGTGGTGCAGAAGATGTAGAAATACATGATCTCTGTCGGTGAAGGCTCGGATCATTTCTGCTTCCCATATAAGATATACATCCCCGCGAGCACCCTGTAGGCGTTGGGGGAGATTTGGAAATAAGCTATCCCCACGAAGATCAAAAAGTTTACGAAGTACTATTTTAGGGGCAGGGTGGCCCCAACCATTAGGTGGGCCTGGCTCCAAGCGCCAAGGCCATTGACAATACGGTGCGCCTTCTCAGACTCCCGAAAAAGACGCATGAGACACTTGTCCCCGATCGAGCAGTGTTTCATGATGGCCTCCAAATCTTTGAGGTGTCAGAGCAGGGTATGGTAGTCCTCCGCTTAAAACCCATCACCCTCGTACGTCTGAGTAGGGTGTGGAATCGAAGCTCTGTTGACTTTTTCCACAGTCAACCCCCTGCCTTCGGGTGTTTCAAGCCTCTCTGCCACTTGGCTGGCAGGATGAATGACCAAATCCCTGGCTAGTTCTCAGACTTCCGCCGTCGCACCATCGCCAGAGGCACCTTGTTCACAGGCAATGTCAGAGATTTCCTGGTCAAAAAGGTTGAAACCGTGCTCGTGCAATTTTTGAAGTTCCTCGGACATCTAAGACAAAAACCAAGCAGTTAGTATTCTGACCGAAGGAAAGATGGCCAAAACATGGATGACTCTAAGAATACTGCTCGAGAAAAAGATGAATTTTTTTGGAAATGCGGGGTGTCTTCGGTGCATAAAGACAGGCCGGAGGTGATGAACCTACCGGAATCTGGGAATTCCCCAAATTCCGGTCGCAGGTCCAGAAACGCGATAGTGACATAAAATGTTTTGAGGGCCATTTTGAACGTTCCTAATATCGAAATGTGCCTAAAATGACTTGTGAAAACCAGAAACAGCCTCTCAAAGGCCATACCATTGACATTCATAAGCATGCATCCTAAATCCTCAAACATACACAAACAGGAAGACAGGTCAAAGACACTTACTCGAGATGAAGCGTAGATAGATGCTGAGGTGAGTCCTAACTGTGAAGTATCACCTGCCATTTTCCCAGAAGTATAATGATTCACGCCAGTCGTCTAGAGCTTCTAGGGAAAATGGTTGAAGGTAAGGGAACGACAAGAGAGGAGAGTTTTTTGTGTGAAGGTTTTTTATTATTCTTATGGCAACAGTGGGAGGCTAAAGAATGGTTCTCTGGGTTTTATACCCAGTAGAGCTTAGGTAGGAAGCAACCTCCCAACAACCGTCGAATTGCTTACCCTGATGATGTTGGGTTTTACGCCCTTAATAAAACCACATCTCTTATGTAACATATTATTATCAATAAAAGAATTAGAAATCATTTTGTTTAATCAATCGCATTGTTTGCTTGTTTTATTACATGTTTATTCAATTAATACAAACATTCATAAAATTCCTAACATATGGATAGCTACAATTATAGTGACTAGGTCAAAGTGGATTATAATTGTAATTATATGTTCAAAAGAACGAGTCTTAAGATTAGATCAGTGCATTGGATTTTCACTGATTAGGAAATCTACGATATGATCTACTTACACATTCAAGGTGTGATGTCTTGTCCAAGGCATTGACCAAGTAGATATGATTCGATGTATTTGGTTACATCGGACTAGGACCGATTTTGATTATTGATTGATAAATAAGTATCGTTGTTATCAAATCTAATCAATGTCACAACGTTGACCATAGGTTAAGTCGATCTTAATTCTGAGTGATAATATTCTGCTAATTATATTATTTAAATCTTTTGACTTGTTCATTATCATCTTACCCTACGATCTAGCCCATACTTACATCTTGTAGATTTAGTAGTGTAATTGAGTGGGAGTATTATTCATATATGAAATCAATAGCTTCTGTATGAGAAGTGAAAAGATGATTTCCTTAATTTCTTTGTTTGAAAGGTTAAATGATTGAGATCTCATTTCTGAGATTAAATTCACGAAAATATCATTTATAAGGAACTTAGTGGGTGTTAAGGATAAAATTCTGATGAGGGATAAAACGGTAATTTTCACCCAGCTCTTTAGTAAGCCATTGATAGAGGATTGACTGACTGTAATGGTTATAACAATGGATAACATATTTATGGTTTGGAAAATACGTCCTATGAATTCAAGAGTTCAATTTCGAGTCTATAGTGGAGTCACGAGGAATTCATAAGGTAGCGAAATTATTCGTAAATAAATTCAAGTTAACTTATTGGAGCTTGATTTCATGGATCCATGGTCCCCACATCACCTTTGAGTAAATGATCTAGAATGCCTCAATTAATTGATTTAATTATCAATAAGGATTTTTTTAAAGTTGAGTAGGTCAATTTTGGAAAATTTATAGAGATGTGAGATTTAGAGAATAAAAAAGAATATTTGGGAAAATATATTAATATTGATAAATTGGTGTCAATATAAATAAATAATATTAAATTAAGTTTCAAATTATAATTAGTTAATTTGAATAATGATTTAATTAATTAATTAAAAATAAATAAAAGGTTTTGAATTTATGTCCAATTGGGATTTAAATTCAAAATAAAGAGATTGGGCCCAAGTCTATTTGTGGGAGCCCAAGGCTTTTATCTTTTTTTTATTATTTTAATTAATTTAAATTTGAATAAAGCCCATTAAGTTGCCTATATAAGGAATATGATATCTAGGGTTTTGATAAGCCAGTCTCAGTTGATTCATTTGGTAAGTGAAAACCTAGACTACCAATCCTTTCTTAGCTACTATCTCTTCTACTCTTCTAGATCTCTATCTCATGTGTTGAGAACCAGCCCACACTAGTTCTAGGTTGATCAAAGGCATGGTGAGAAAGACTGTGTTGCTGATCTAGTTCAATCTCTTGATAATACTCTACTATAGAAAGGAATCAAGGGATAGAGAGATTGAAGGAAGGAGTTGTTCCAGTTCTGCTACATATTTGTAAGTTTCTACATCTTTGTGTTTATGTTAATTTATGAATCTGATGTTCATATGTATGTCATGTTATTCTATGTTTCTATTATGTGTTTGGAAAAATAATAGGAAGCATGCATCTAGATTTAAATTCCAAGATCCTACAGATGAAACCACGAGAGTGATCCAACTGTTAGGGTCCAAGTGGCGCGAATCATGATCATTGTTCTTTGGGAAAAGATGCCTCGGGTGCAGAGTGGACGCTTGGGATCATGGAGTTGACCCCTCATTAAATGCACGGATTTACGAGCCCAACAATGGGGCATTAACACATGGGTTTGCTTTTCAGAGTGATGTCAAATGAAAGCCTAATCATTTTTCCCTCCATTTTTTCAAACCAATCCTCCTAATTTAAGTCTCCACTTGTAACGCCCTGGATAACCAAGGTTGTCACACTGTGTGTTTTAAATAGTTCAAGACTTGCTAATCAAGTCATTTAAATGAACATATTATCCTAGAATCATAAACAAGTTAGGGTTAAAATATTTTGGCCATAAACAGATAATTTCACATTAAAACAAAATTTTGGTACATGGGATCCCAAAACAGGGCTTAAAGGACTTATTTACAAAATCACCAAAAGTTATAAATAATCAAGGCCACTCTAATGGCAAAATATACATTTTAGGTTTCTGTCCCTATAGAATCCCTCAACCGTGGCAGTCGAGGAACTGACAATGTACACCACGCCCCCAGAGCTCTCCAACTCATGGTTGAACCATCTTACCCTTGCCATTACCTGCACCATGTAGCACCCGTGAGCCGAGGCCTAGCAAGAAAACTATATCGCATAGCATAAAAAATCCAAACAATGAAATAATTCATAAGATATTAACCAAATATTTTTCAGGCCATAACAAGCATTGATAACTCTATAACATAGAGTTATTTATTTGACTTTTAAACTTAATTATGCATAAAAAGAGTGATGATTTTGGTATTTGTTTGTTAATTTTAAGTTGTTATCTATCTATATAATTAGTTGATCTAATATTGGAGTCTTACAATATTTTGGGTTTAAATTGAAATTAAATAACTAATCTTGTTCTAGTTTTCTGTGTAAAAAAGGGAATCAAGCAATCCATGGAAGGATTGAAGAAGAAAAATTGGAAGTTTGGTTTGGAAGCAAAAGCTGAAATTTTCCAAATTGCTAAAATTCATGCTGCAGCATGTTGGAGCACACTTCTTGGCGTGGAAAATTAAAGCCAGCTATGTCATTTTCTTTTAATTTGTGCCAAGGTGGCAGGGGACCAACACTGGCGCTAGCTGGAGTGTTTTGGACAGAAAAGTGGTCCAAAATAGTGGGCCTAAGTGGAGAAAAAGAAGGTGGGTGTCTAACTTTGGGAGGCATCATTCTTTGTACCCTAATTGGGAGAGAGGAGAAGTACCAACCGTATTTTGGTGAGGGTGGCAACCATTGAAGACTTATCATCAGAAAAAAAAAAAAAATGTACAGAAGAAAAAGAATGAAAAAATAGGAAGTACACCATTGAAGGAGAACGAGAAGGACAAGAAGGATTCACACATCATATATATCGGATTTGTCTCAATTCTTCTTCTTTAATTTTTGTATTTTCTAATTTCGAATAGCTATTTTAGGATCCATGGATATCAATTTTCTATTTCAGATTTTGGATACTAATTTAGCTATGAGCTAAGCTTTTTGAGACTTGAATGGTTAAAGAACCCTATGTCATAGTTATTAAAGTTTGAATGCATACTTACGTAAATTCACCATTGTTCATTCATGTGTTGTTCATGATTATTATTTTTTGTTGTATGGCCAACAATGGCGGATTATTAAGCTAGATTTAATTCTAGAAAGGTTGAAAGTAGTAATTTGTACTTGAATGATGCAAGAGCATAACCATTGTTAGGTTGTTCTTAGTGAGTAGAATAGGAGTATTTTACTGACCTTGCATAACTTTTGAGAATTGGTGCTTTTATTTGTGTTCTTAAGTCTAATTTGATATAAGAATATATTTAATTGGATTGTAGAACTATATTCACGAGCTTTGGAAAAATCTGGTGAGCATTTTGGGAATTCTAGTTAACACTGGTGCGATTTGCTAAATTTGAAGCTATAGCATTATGGGCAGTTTTTGACATAGGGGGATTTAGCTATTCAAGTCCAATTTTTCCATTGATAATTCTTTTTGTTGTTATTTCTCTAGAAAATGTGGTTAATTTTAAGCATATTGTAATTTCTTTCATTTTATTTTAGTTTCAACAACCACTCAATTCAGTTTCTTAAATTCCTAAGTTGCAATTAATTGGTGTTTACATTGAACTTTTTAATAGCAATCCCTGTGGAGACGATTCACTTATCATTATATTACTTCTGTTGGACTGTGTACACTTGCACATAAAATTTTCACGACATGTTTTTGGCACTGTTGCCGGTTGAAATTAAAAATTTGTGTAATATCAATTATTTTGTAATTTATTTTTCTAGTTGTTCTAATCTTGTTTGCTCGGTTTTGTGAATTTTCAGGAATACTCTAGTGCATGAACGAGCAAGAAGACCTTGAACTAGCACCTATTGACCCTGAAATTGAATGCACTTTTAGAAGAAGGAGAAGGGAACTAAGGGGTCAAAATCGTTTCAATATGGCTGATGAGGTTGAAGGGGTTGGGGATGCCCATAATATTGCTAACACTATTGCTTTGGTCGATGATAGAGAGAGGGCCATAAGGGAGTATGCTGCCCCTATGTTTAATGAGCTCAATCTGGGCATTGTGAGGCCCAAAATCCAAGCAGCCCAATTCGAGTTAAAGCCTATCATGGTCCAAATGCTCCAAACGGTTGGTCAATTTAGTGGGCTACCAATGGAAGATCCTCATCTCCACCTTCGTTCATTTTTGGAAGTGAGCGATTCTTTCAAGCTACGAGGAGTGAGTGAAGAGGCCCTAAGGTTGAAGTTGTTCCCGTTCACTTTGAGGGATCGAGCTAGAGCTTGGATCAACACCCTTCCTCCCGACTCAGTGGCTACATGGAATGAGTTGGCTAATAAATTCTTGATGAAGTACTTTCCTCCTACCAAGAATGCCAAGTTTCGCAATGATATCATGTCTTTTCAGCAGCTAGAAGATGAATCCTTTTGTGAAGCTTGGGAAAGATTTAAAGAATTGTTGAGGAACTGCCCGCACCACAAGATTCCGCATTGCATACAAATGGAAACTGTAACACCCTAGATAACCAAGACCGTTACACTGTGTATTTGAAATAGTGCAAGACTTGCTAATCAAGCCATTTAGATAAAATGTGAATCTAATGATACGAATAGGTTAGGTTTAAAAGATTTTGGTTATAAACGAAATAATTTCCATTAAAATGAGTGTTTGGAACATGGGATCCCAAATCAGGTATAAATAACGTAATTACAAAATTTCCAAACTTTATAACTAATCACGCCACTCTAATGGCAAAATACACGTTTCAAGTTCTCGTTCCCGTACAATTCCTCGACCGTGGCGGCCGAGCAGCTGACAATGTACACCTCGCCCCCATAGCTCTCCAACCCATGGTCAACTCGCCTTACCCTTGCCCTTACCTGCAACCAATCAATGAAAAACTACAGGGTCTGCAACCAATCAGTGATTTCCAGATTGTTATCCTATCTGCAACCAATCAGTGATTTCCAGATTCCCACCCTATTCTCTTTGTTCTTTAGTTTCTTTCCAAAACTTGGGAAAAACTACAGGGTCTCAATTTAGCGTTATCAATGCTCCTCCCCATTACTAGCTCCTACGAACCAAATTACGCTAACTCATTCAGCTGAGTTCTAACTTTCTCTATCCAATCACCTTACTTCTAATCTAATATGGTCCATTTCTATGACCCATCATCATATCACTTTACCTTTCAACATCCGAGCTTACTAGATTCTGTCACCCACTCAAACTTCCTGATACAACACACCCTAAGAGGTGGTGGAACAATATCCATTTAAAATGCCCATCTCCACGCCAAATTTTCATCCGATCGTTCATTCGATCCTGGTACCCTAACTCAAAATACCTTGACAGGGTTCTTCCCTGTTTCTTCCTAACCATCACTTTTGGTTTCGCTGTCCAAAGGAACACGTACCTGTTCATCACCACACACTATTGCCATACCAATCCTAATCGTTACCTTGTCAATTCCATGGTAATCTGTGGCGTTCTTTTTAACTGACTCACATCTCCCAAGTAAGAGATCCATCTCCACTTGAATCTTCTCCTCGTACGGTCGAGGATTTCTAACACCAGTCATCCGTCCTTTACATTTCACCAAATCTTGGTCTCAAGGTTATCCTTGTTACAAATGACCAAATGCTCGTTACCTTACACTACACATACCCTGCCTACCTACCACTTCCGGTATAACGACCATGTTCCCATTTTACCTACAGCGAGACATGATCCATCCTCACATCAGCCTGAGTCTGGGCGTGCCCCAACCTGTGGTGCACCCTCACAGTATCATATCCCTATCATAGGTTAAGTCCTTTATGCTATCCCTCTATACTTAACCATAACACACATATTCCTGCTTCATCAAGTGTTATCAGTTCTTACCCTGTCTCCCAAATTTTCAATCTAACACTATCCATTCGGTCTAATCTTCAAGTTTTACTGTTCCTCTAATCTCTGGTGTAGCTATCTGCGAAGATACTCATGTAATAGATGATGCGCATGCTAGTCTTGTTATGCTTCCTATTCTTCAGACGCTCTTCAGTAGCTTCTTTGTGGCTTCAAATCAAATTTCTTCATACTTGACCCCTCTTCTTCTTGTAGCACTATTCTGAATACCCCTGGCGAGACCAAACTGGCACTTCATGGAGCCTTACCTGTAACCCTACTTCCTCAGTACTAACATTATCAACGTAGTATTCATTCGATTTCCACTTCTGACTGAAGCGTAGTCAAACATACCACCCGTAAACCTGAAGGAGACCTGTCTATACCGTTCTTATACTTTCTGCTTGAAGAACTCACCTGTGTTATTGACGCTTGAACCAGTTAAGAACCTTTGTTACCAATTCATCACACCCCACTCAGTACAAGTAGTAATTCCTTAAATGTCTCTTTCCTTGATCTCCAGCTAGTAATAACCAGATCGTAGATCAATTCCCGGAAACATTGTCCCATCTTGTACCGAGCATGTAAAACTCTTAATCCTTAACAGACAATATAGAAAATTCCCACAATATGATGCTCTGTCTGATCCGAGGTCAAACTTCTTCATCTGCTCCAGTAATTCTTTCTGTCAAACCAGTACTATCTTCCAAAATGTTCCTAATACCGAATCTACCTGTAGCCCGATCTTGAAGCACATCCAATCTTTCCTTGTATACCCATTTGAATTCTCTACTAGTCAGCGTAATTTCCATTCAGTCCAATTGAAGTACTCCAAATGATATCCCCTACAATCCATGGTTGTCTCTTAACAGATTCATTCTCACTCTGACTCATATTGAGGCTTCCATATGACGAGCTCTATTGCTCACACCACGAACCTCTCAATTACTTGTATCTTAATTCCTCTGCCAGAAGTTTCCAATTTCTCCCCAACAAATACTAATATCTTCCACCTCTCGCACAGTACCCTTGAGGCATATTCTCTATGTCTGAATCTCTTTTGGGACACTCTCAACGTTGAACTCTTCCAGCTCATTACATAACTAGAAACGTGAACCATCCAACTAACCAATCATCTTCGAGGAACTAGCCTCGAACTTTGAATGTAACAAGGCATTCCAATCCTCCATTCCCCAACCATGGGTAACCCATCCTAACGTATCAAATCATTCGTGTAGAAGTCGTGCCCTCTCCTGATATCCTTCCAGGTGGCGTTCTCTACCTCAGGTGCATACCAAACAACCTCACTGGTTCCCGTCACCATCCTGACGACTACCTTCACAATCAAACCCTTCCTTATCAAAACTAAGTGCCATAGCACTGCTTGGGGTTCTTCTACCTTGATAACCGAGAATCCACCCTTACTGCATTCTACCACTAGAAGTATTGTCTTTTACATCTCTTTCCCTACAACATTCATGCTCCATACCTCATTTCCCAGACCTCAATGAACATGGCCCTCTTTGAAGTCAAAATACCGACGAAGATCTCATACGTTGGAGCGGCCCTACACCCTGGACCATTCTAGAGTTTAGTCCTTATATGGGTCATCATTTCTAACTACACCCACCTATATAAATTTCCAAACCTAATTTCCCAACTCACAAAATTCACTGACATACACTGTCGTTACCTTATCATTCCAGATTAACTTCAAAGCCTAATAGTCTCTGTAGCTCAGACTATGCCTTTATAACCTCTTTTATCAAATCACCCTGTGAGTTCTTTCCAACCCTCATGCCATTATCCCGGTCCGAATACCATTTCCTGGCATCCTTCTGCCATAAATACTTAGCGCAACTCCTTATTTATGACCTCTCATCTTCTTATAACTAAGGATGAAATGAACTTTTCCTATCCACTTACCCAATCTTAGGTAAACCTAAACTTTCCCCCTCAACCAGAGGATAACGCCTTTAAGGCCTTCCATTTAGTACTCTTTATATGTCTGTATCATTATATTAACCAACACCGATACCCCTACTATCAACATACACAAATCAACTCATTTCTAGAGAAGTCTGCTATTCTACCATTTAGCCTCGACTGTTACACCACACCATTTACTCACATGCTAGCGAACATCTCTACGACTTGCATGGGCAGATGGAGGCTTTCAACCCCAACTATCATCTGCAACCCTCCTGTAATACAATGCCCAGTCTACTTAACCACTCTGAACGCAAACAATTTGAATTCATATGCCATTGCTAACTGAACTTCTCAGCCCTAAGGTTCATACTCCGAACCAAACCACAACCAGATCCAAATAATCACAACAATCTTGCACACATAAAACATATTAAACATCAATTCACAACTCTGCGCATTTAGCTACCACATCCATTACTACCATATTTATTCACACTCTATCATGCTTCCTACAAGCCAATAAACAAGCATAGCATATAAATTCAATTTAGGCAGTTAACCACATACAATCAGTTTGCAAACCATTATCCAAATATTCATTCACATGCAACAACAATGCTGATCAGCTCGCCTCAATCTCATCACACAATAGTCAAGGGCCAGGCCCTATCAGTTCTCCTGCTCCCTATAGTCATAAAGCATAATACATTCATATTTCAATCAAAACTTAAACATATAGTCTCATATATTCAATTATAGAACCCTGAGTCGAGCTTGTCTTTAGTGGTGAGTGTACATGTCCAGCCTATCTCCAGGAACCCTTAAACCTAGGATGCTCTGATACCAAGTTGTAACGCCCTGGATAACCAAGATCGTTACACTATGTGTTTGAAATAGTGCAAGACTTGCTAATCAAGCCATTTAGATAAAACGTGAATCTAATGATCCGAATAGGTTAGGTTTAAAAGATTTTGGTTATAAACGAAATAATTTCCATTAAAATGAGTGTTTGGAACATGGGATCCCAAATCAGGTATAAATAACGTAATTACAAAATTTCCAAACTTTATAACTAATCACGCCACTCTAATGGCAAAATACACGTTTCTGGTTCTCGTTCCCGTACAATTCCTCAACCATGGCGGCCGAGCAGCTGACAATTTACACCTCGCCCCCAGAGCTCTCCAACCCATGGTCAACTCGCCTTACCCTTGCCCTTACCTGCACCACGTAACACCCGTGAGCCGAGGCCCAGCAAGAAAACATAACATCATAACATAATCAGCATTAACAACTAAGCAACTCACAAAGCATAATCAAATGATTTACAGGACAATAATCAATTACCCAGCAAGCCATAGCATTCATTCAATGGATCTAGTTCCAGATACTCAGCACATCATACACAACAATTAACATTAGAATACATGTCAAACAACAACTAGAGTTAACGCCCATAGGCCTCACCTTCTATTTAATCCACTGTCTATGGCTCACTTAGGCCAAGCCCAGTGTTATACCCACTGACTCCGGCTAGCTTAACCGAGCTTAGTGATTATTAAGCTGTCCTTAGCTACCAGTGGCCGAGCTGCGCCCTGTGTGCAAGTGTTGATTTCGGCGCCCTTAGGCCGCTTATCACATGTCCTAGTGGCATAATACCACCTCTTGACATTCATACATTTATAGAGAACTCTTAGTCTCTGACATATTCACATGGCTTATCACAGTCATATAACATTGCATACAAATATAGGGAGCACTTAGTCCCATCCTATCCACATATATAGGTGCAGTTTTCTCACCTTTAATTCCAAGTGCTTTAATTAGGAAAGACGAACCCCGAGCACGATCCTGCCCCGAGCTTAAGCATAAACCTAGTCACAACCACAATAAAGGATTCCATCAATAATTGCATAAGGTTTTCTGGATAGAATTCTAGCCTCCGGGACATCGAATTCCACCAAACACGGTAGTGGGATCAATCCCGAGCACCAAAGGTTAGGTTCCCATGCTTAAAAACTCCAACTATTCAAGTACACACCTAAGGGTTGCGGCCCTTGAAGCTTAGCCGCAGCCCTGCCCTAAAATATAACCAAGGCCACCCCTGAAAGAAGACACATGTCACGACCCTTCCTTTGGGCGCCGCGGCGCTTACCCTTAGCCGAGCCTCCCTAGCTCATTTGCATCCTAGGGCTGCAGCGCTCTAGAATAGAGCCGCGGCCCTTCCCTTTGTGCCCAGAAATTCCACCATTTTCAACCTCTAAACCTTACCCAAAATCATCTGAAAGCTTCCTAATTCAAAACCAATTAATCCCAACATTTTTATAATGACTCTAACAACATAATTCAACTGAAAACCTAACTTAGAACTCATTGAAATCCTACTTTCAATTTCTGAAACTCAACAGCCCAAGAACACAAGAAAACTAGTCATAAATGTTCAGAATTCAAACACTAAAACGAGAATTGGAGTTACCTTCTTTGTTGAATCAATTCTCTAAAGGATTCCTGAGCTAACTTCCAAGTTTCAACTTCAATCTAACCCTTCAATATCAAAATCCATAAACACCTCAAAACCCAGCCAAAACACAGAATTTATCACTTTTCACAAAGCTTATATCTTACCTCAGTTCTTGATTGAATTCCTTAGCTAAACACAGAACTAATCCTTCAAGACTCTAGCCCCAATCCACTGAATTCCCAGCCACAAATCCTCTTATTTCACTGAGTTCTTTGAGAGAGAAGAAGAGAGGGAGAGAATAGTCGGTTTAGCCTTTTGTTCCACCGCTTTCTAAAGTTTACTTATTCTATCCTTAGGTACTTAAGTCAATCCCAAGGCTCGGGGTATCAAAAATGTCCCCGAGGGAAAAATGGTAAATTTCCCCAATATTCCCGCCTAGACTTCCTAACCTCAAATATATCTCCAATTATTTATTTCCTTAACCCAATAGCCCAAATAACCATCTAATACCCGAAATACCCCTTGACTTGCCCCAAATCAAGTACCGGGTCCCGTTGTGACTTTCCTGCTACTGGCTCCCTAGGATCGCCTCGTGCCGAAAACTGCAAACACATATATCCACATAATAATGTGGTCTTAACAATTTATCACAAAATCACATTTATGCCCTAACGGGCCTAAATTACAATTATGCCCTTACAACCAAACAGGGCCCGCATGCTTACCAGACACTCATAAACATGCATATCACACCATTAATTCACACAACTTCCAAGTATGCCCTCCCAGCACACTAATCAAGGCCCTTAAGCCTTATTAGTAATTTTGGGTCGTTATAGAAACATTCTATAATGGGCTCAATTCTTCCACTCGCATGGTGTTGGATGTTTCAGCTAATGCGGCTCTTCTCTTTAAGTCCTACAATGAAGCCTGTGAGATTTTGGAAAGGATTGCTAGAAACAATTATCAATGGTCCAATGCTAGAGCCTCAACAAGTCGGAAAGTAGCGGGTGTAGTTGAAGTGGATGCATTGACCACTTTGACCGCTCAAGTTTCATCAATGACTAACCTTCTCAAGAACGTGAGTTTTGGGGGAATGGTACAACCAGCTACTATGGGACAATTTTCCAATGTGTCTTGTGTCTATTGTGGAGATGGGCACACTTTTGAGAGTTGTCCTTCAAATCACGCCTCGGTTTGCTATATGGGGAATCAAAATGCCAACCGTAACAACCCATATTCAAACTCTTACAATCCGGGGTGGAGGAAACATCCAAATTTCTCATTAGGTGGTCAAGGAGCTAGTTCAAGTGGAGCACCAATGCAAGGCAAGCCAACATATCTGCTGAGGTTTTCTCAACAACCACCAAGAGTGCAACAACCACATCCTCCTCAAGTATCTCAATCAAGTTCGTTGGAGAGTTTAATGAAAGAATATATGGCCAAGAATGATGATGTGTTTCAGAGCCAAGCAGCCTCCTTGAGAAACCTTGAAATTCAAATGGGGCAATTGGCTAATGAATTGAGGAATATGCCGCAAGGCACCTTGCCTAGTGATACAGAAAATCCAAGGAGGGATGGCAAAGATCAGTGCAAAGTGGTGACTTTGAGGAATTGGAAAAATCTGGAGTTAAATGAGGAGAAAGATAAGTGAAAAAATGAGCCCACTTCAATCCAAATTGGTGAAGAAAATAGTGAAAAGTCAGCAAGTTCAGCTGCTGAATTTACCTAGAATGCTACAGCATCTACTCAGCAATCTGTAGTAGAAAAGTGTTTGAGCAAGCCACCTCCTCCATTCCTCAAAGATTTCAAAAATAGCAACAAGATGGCCAATTCCGAAGGTTCTTAGACATTTTGAAGCAAATCCATATCAACATACCACTAGTGGAGGCCTTGGAGCAAATGCCAAATTATGTAAAGTTCTTTAAGGACATTTTGACCAAGAAAAGGAGACTTGGTGAGTTTGAAACAGTGGCCTTGACAGAAGTCTGTAGTGCCATGTTGAAGAGTAAAATTCCTCCTAAGTTGAAGGATCCAAGTAGCTTTACAATTCCTTGTTCTATTGGTGGAAGAGATGTGGGTAGAGCTTTATGTGATTTAGGAGCTAGTATTAACTTAATGCCTATGTCTATTTTCAAGAAGTTGGGAATTGGAGAAGCAAGGCCAACAATCGTCACTTTGCAATTGGTGGATCATTCTATGGCTCACCCGGAAGGAAAAATTGAAGATTTTCTAGTGCAAGTTGATAAGTTCATTTTCTCGGCCGATTTTATAATTCTTGACTATGAGGTGGATAGAGATGTTCCTATTATTTTGGGTAGGCCATTTCTAGCTACCAGGAGGACTTTAATTGATGTGAAAAAAAGAAGGGCCTACTATGAGGGTGAATGACCAATAAGTGACTTTTAATGTGTTCAATGCTATGAAGTTTCCGGATGAGGTTGAGGAATGCTCTCGGTTGAGTGTAATTGAGTCACTTGTAGCTGAAAAGTTTCACAAATAAGTTCTTAAAGATGGAATGGTCACTTGAAGAGCTTGAAGACTTAAGTGAAGAGGAGGAAACCCAAGTTACATGGGTAGAATTAAAGTAGCCCTTTACTAAATTTTGAAGGCCTTTTGAGTCTCTAGACTTGTCGGAAGGGAATTTCAAACCTCATAAGCCCTCTATTCAAGAGCCACCAAAGTTAGAATTGAAGCCCTTGCCTAGTCACTTGAAGTATGCTTATTTGGGAGATAACGAGACTTTGTCCGTGATTATTTCAGCTGTGTTAGGAGCTGAATATGAACGTTTGTGGCTTGATGTGTTGAAGAAATACACAATAGCCATTGGTTGGACCATGGCGGATATTAAGGGTATAAGTCCTTCATTTTGTATGCATAAAATCTTGTTGGAAGATTGTTGTAATAATTCTGTTGAGAAGCAGCGAAGACTTAACCCTATCATGAAGGAAGTGGTTAGAAAAAAGATAATTAAATGGCTCGATTATGGAATTGTTTACCCAATTTCGGATAGTTCTTGGGTCAGCCCGATTTAGTGTGTTCCTAAGAAAGGTGGAGTCACAGTGGTGGCTAATGAAAATAATGAGTTGATTCCCACAAGAATAGTGACAGGGTGGCGCGTTGTATGGACTACCGAAAGCTGAATAAGGCCGCACAGAAGGACCATTTCCCGCTGCCATTCATTGATCAAGAAAAGACTGGTTGGCGAGAAAGGAGTTTTATTGTTTTCTTGACAGGTATTTAGGCTATAATTAGATTTCTATTGCTCCAGAGGACCAAGAAAAGACTACATTCACTTGTCCCTATGGCACCTTTGCCTTTAGAAGGATGTCGTTTGGCTTGTGCAATGCTCCCCCTACTTTCCAACGTTGTATAATGGCAATTTTCTCGGATATGATGGAAAAGTATCTTGAAATCTTCATGGATGATTTTTCAGTATTTGGTGAGTCATTTGACTCTTGTTTGGCTAACTTGGAAAAATTCTTGGCAAGGTGTGAAGAAACCAACTTGGTACTCAATTGGAAAAATGCCATTTTATGGTACAAGAAGGCATTGTCTTGGGCCATAAAATTTCTAACAAGGGAATTGAAGTGGATAGAGCAAAGCTGGAAGTCATTGAGAAATTACTACCACCTACTACAGTCAAGGGGATTATAAGCTTTTTGGGACATGCGGGCTTCTATAGGAGGTTTATAAAATATTTTTCAAAGATTTCTAAGCCCCTTTGTTCCTTACTTGAGCAAAATCGAGCATTTGAGTTCACCAAGGTGTGTCAAGAAGCATTTGTGACTTTGAAGAAAGCTCTTATCTCTGCACCCATCATTGTAGCTCTGGATTTCTCCCTTCCTTTTGAATTGATGTGCGATGTTAGTGACTTTTCCATTGGTGTTGTGCTTGGGCAGCGAAAATAAAAGGTCTTTTATTCCATTTATTATGCAAGCAAGACGCTAGTCGATGCTCAATTGAACTATACCACCACCGAGAAAGAACTTTTGGCAGTTGTGTTTGCTTTTGACAATTTTAGAGCTTATCTTGTGGGGACTAAAGTGGTGGTTTACACAGATCATTCAGCAATCAAGTATCTTATAGCAAAGAAGGATGCTAAGCCAAGACTTATTTGATGGGTTCTTCTTCTTCAAGAATTTGACTTGGAGATTCGGGATAGAAAAGCAACAGAGAACCAAGTGGCTAATCATTTATCTAGAATTAAGGCTGGTAATGAGAAGTAAGGTGAAGGACCGATTAAAGAGACATTCCCCAATGAGCAATTGTTAGTTGTGAACCAAGTCACTACACCATGGTACATTGATTTTGTCAATTATTTGGTGAGTGGTTTGCAACAACCTAATTTGAATAGGCAGCAGCTCAAGAAATTCTTTCATGATGTGAGATTTTATTATTGGGATGAGCCCTATTTGTACAAGCAATGTCCATATCGTATCATGAGGTGTTGTGTGCCTAAAGATGAAGTTTTGAGTATACTAGAGCATTGTCATTCAGCTCCTTATGGTGGACATTTTGGTGGGCAAACAGCAGCTAAAGTTTTTCAATCAGGGTACTATTGGCCTTCTATTTTCAAGGATGCTCATTAATTTGCTAAAAGATGTGATCACTGCCAACGTGTTGGAAATATTTCAGCAAGGAATGAAATGTTGTTGAATTGCATCCTTGAAGTGGAATTATTCGATGTTTGGGGAATTGACTTTATGGGGCCATTTCCACCGTCATTCAGGAATTTGTATATCTTGGTGGCAATCGACTATGTGTCTAAGTGGGTTGAAGCAGTGGCGAGTCCTACCAATGATTCCAATGTGGTCATGAAGTTCTTACATAAGCATGTTTTCACTCGCTTTGGCACTCCAAGGGCTCTTATAAGTGATGAGGGCACCCATTTTGTGAACAAGATCTTGGCAGCCTTGTTGGCCAATTATAGTGCGAAACACAAGATCGCTACTGCCTACCATCCTCAAACAAATGGTCAAGTCAAACTTTCCAATAGAGAGACCAAGGGTGTGGTAGAGAAAGTTGTTAATCCTACTCGCAAGGATTGATCTCAAAGATTAGATGACTATCTTTGGGCCTACAGAACTGCCTTTAAAACACAGTTGGGAATGTCCTCCTACCTCTTGGTTTATGGGAAGGCTTTTCACTTGCCCGTGGAGCTAGAGCATAGGGCTTATTGGGCCATTAAGAAGCTTAATATGGATCTCCACGCTGCTGGGGAAGCTCGCATGTTGCAATTGAATTAGCTTGAGGAGATAAGGTTATTCTCTTATGAAAATGCCAAGTTGTATAAGGAAAAGACTAAGCGATGGCATGATAAGAGGAATCAACCTCGAGTTTTTGAAGAAGGACAGCGAATTTTGCTCTTTAACTCGCGGCTAAAGTTGTTTCCTAGTAAATTGAAGTCTAGGTGGTCGGGGCCATTCACAATCATCAAGGTGTATCCTCATGGGGCTACTGAAGTAAGGGAAGATCAATCCGGTAGAGAGTTTAAAGTGAATGGCCAGCTACTGAAGCACTATTGGGAAGGCGAGATCGACCGAGCGAAGACCTCCATTACTTTTGAGGATGCATGAAGCAGATGGTACTTTGGGTTGCCTTGTGTTCCTTGTGTTATTTTAAGGGAGACCCAAAGAGAGAGATTCAAGCAAGTCATTTTGTAAATATACCTATATATATATACCTATATAAAAATATATATATATATACATATAGTTATATTTTATATTACTTCGTTCTATTTTTTATTTTCTTTACTTTATTGTTATTGATTTTTGTTTTAGTGTTGTTGTTATTTTAGTTTTATTTTTTAGGTACAATGGAGGCACGGAAAAATCTGAATGTTGGTGAGCTGGTGCAGTTTTGGGGTTGGAAGTTACTGATTTTCACAATTTGGGGAAGCAGTTCAGTTTTGGCAAGAAATTTTATAAAATGTCCCAGGTTTCTGCAGCATGAAATTTAGCAAGCAAGCCTTTTGGGCGAGTTAGAATTCCTGGTGATGTCTCGGGTTATTTGGTGTGTGGCTCAGCTGGGTATTAGAAAAAAAAACAAGGAAAAGAGAAATTAAAAGAAAATTCTAAAAATGAACATAATCCCTCATCCTTTCTTCTTTTTCTTTAACTGTTATCACCTCTCCTAGCCCTAGCAACCAACCCCACTGTGCCCAGCCCCACCTTCTACCGCTGTCTGGTCCCATCCACGCCCCAAACCTCCCACTGAGACGATTGCCCCAGTCGTGATGCCCATGTGGGCGACCCCACCTGTTTTCGCCCAGTCCCCTGAGTTCCGTCCAAACCCCAGTCGTGATTCCTCTGCTCCACCTCTCTCGTCTCCGCCCCACATAGTACCCTCGCCAACTTCGTGTTCTTCCCGCGTGGGTAGCACACATTTGCTTCCCTTCTTGGGTTTTGGATCAGTGTTCAGGTGTTTTTTTCTTTGAGGTATCTCGGTGCTGTATTTTGGTTTGCTTTTCAGCTTGGGGTTCAACTAGAATGTTTATTGTTGCTGAGTATTCTTGATTATTTGGAGGTGATTTCTTGGGGTTTTATCAGGCTGGTACTGTGTGTGTGCACCTCTATTTGAGATGTAGCTTGCATTTTTTTTGTTGAATCGTGTCTCGTCCAAGGCAGAAGTGTGGCCCGAGAAAAGGTGTTAAGGATCTCAGTTCACTTGAGAGATTCTCTTCCCCAGAAGCAAGGCAGAAATTTGACGATTTTATTCGACTTAAAGATATCTATCCTGAGAGAGGTTTACTGCCTAAAAAGACTCCATTCAAGGGTGTTCCATCTTGGCTAGCTGATAATATCAAGGCAAGGAGGTGGGAATCTTTTTGCGAGCACCCCGATGAAGTTGTGGTTCCCGTGGTCAGAGTTCTACTCCCATTTCCTCAACTTGGTGTGGCCTGATTCTGTTACTGTTCGTGAAACTAACGTTCCATTTTCAGGAGCCTCCATTAATCAGTTATTTGGGTTAACTGAAGTTGAGTGCGAATACTCTCAGCTCATTGAAAGTGCCACTGAGGAGAAAATACACGAGATTGTGACTTTTCTTTCTAAGCCTGGGGTCGATTGGCGTATTGATTCATCTAGGACATTTCATTTCAAGCGCACTGATTTACAGCCTCAAGCTAAATTTTGGTATATGTTTGTTCAGACTCGGTTCTTGCCCACATCTCACAATTCTTCAGTTAGCCGGGAGCGCATGATTATGCTCTACTGTATTCTCACTGGCCGGTCTATTAATGTGGGTAGTATTCTTGCCCAAGAGATTTTTGCTTGTGCCCACCGGACAAGTGGGAAGATTTTTCTTCCGTCTTTAGTGACTCAAGTGTGTAAGGTCGCTGGTATTCCTATGTGGAAGGATGAAGAGCGCTTGTCCAACAAAGGTGTTATCCTTTTTCGTGATTCTCGTGCTCAACAAGGTGCTGCCTCTTCATCTATGAATGATGCACTTTTAGACCGGTTGGCTAGGCAAGAGGCTCTTCAAACTCAGTTGTGTGAGTGTCTTCATGTTTATTGGAAGTACGAGCAGTAGCGGGATGTGGTGATGCATCGAGCACTTTAGAAGAATCTCCCCAAAACTGCACCTTCGTTTCCTGCCTTCCTCGAGTAGATTTTGGAGCCATGGGCTGCTGTTGAAGATAACGCGATGGACTCTCCTGTTGAGGAGTCTGATTAGTTGCGAGGGGGTTTCTTCGCTCTTTTATCTTTTGACTTTATTTTAAATAGTTTTATGTTTTTCTATTTTCTGTCTTGTTTTATTTGTTCTGTTGTTGTTGTTTTTGTTCTTGTCGGTATGTTTTGATTGTATTGAGAGGATTATGTTTGTTTAGTAGTGCTTAGCATAGGGCTCAATGATGATCACTTGCATCCATATTACTCCATCTTCCTTGCCTTTTGTCATTGCATCTTGTGCACTTTTCTTTGGTGTTAATGATGTTTGAAAGTGTGTTGCTTGTGTTGTTTTCAATATTGTGTGCATTCCTTATCCCACATTTTCTTGATCCTCTAGAGCTAGTTAATGCCTTGTGAAAGATTAAGTTTCTAGAATTGCTTAGTGTGGCCCTTGAGGCGATTTTTGGATGTTTGAGCCTTTACAACTAACCCTTTATATTTTCGTCCCTAGTCACCCCTTTTGAGCTTATTTGCCTATTTTCTTCTTCACCCATGATCCTCTTCCCTAAAACACATAATTATTCATTTACCTCCCTAACCATCTCAATTTATTTAAGATATACATTGAGAGTAGGTGAGCAGGGAGTGTGAGCACTTCAACTATTGTGGTGAGAAATTTCATGTTTCTTATTCTTAGTGGCCACATTGGGGACGATGTTGGGTTTGAGTTTGTGGGGAGAGTGAGTCTCATGTGATATTTCTTTTGCCTTGTGTATATATTTTGTCAATTAAAGTTTAAAAAAAACAAAAAAAAAACAAAATCTGTATAAAACAAAATATAAAGAGTGCATCCCCATTGAAAAAAAAAAAGAGAGGTTTTGAAACTAAGTTTGGGGGTGTAGCATCTTTGAAAAAAAAATGAAGTTGTGTTGAAGTTTTCTTTATTTACTAGTTGTGTGGAATTAAATAATGGCAAGAGAAATATAAAAATGTCAATATTGTGGGTGAATCTTTGGGAAATTGTTTGCGAGCTTGTAATTGATCTTAGATAAATTGAGATGTTAGGGTATTGTGAGCCAAAGATACTACCTTTTATCCTACCCTATCCTAAGCCAAACATTATAAGTTAGTTAAAGTCCTATTGATCTTGGGTATAGTGTTAGTCTACATTAGTGGAGAGGGTCTCACTAAGTCAACATATGGAAGCAAGCATTAAGCTTTAGGATCGAGGTGTAATTTTTTATAGGGAATCAAGATTGTTTGGGAAGGTTTATGCACATTCTATTGGTGGGAACACTTGACATATGCATTTGTGGCATCATTATCACTCGAGATTTGATTGAGAGCATTGGCAAGAGGCACACTCATCACTATCATCATCATATTCCACCATCACTTTAATAAATTTCTGAGAGCATTTCCTTTGCTAAGCTAAATCCTAAGAAAGCATATCCTCTCGATTGTGTGTTGTTGTTGAGTTGGTTTTGTTGTGTGTCTTTTCTTTCTTTCTTTTTTAGTCATCACTCGAGGGCGGGCAATGTTTTAAGTTTGGGGGTGTGATAACTCTATAATATAGAGTTATTTATTTGACTTTTAAACTTAATTATGCATGAAAATGGTGATGATTTTGGTGTTTGTTTGTTAATTTTAAGTTGTTATCTATCTATATAATTAGTTGATCTAATATTGGAGTCTTACAATGTTTTGGGTTTAAATTGAAATTAAATAACTAATCTTGTTCTAGTTTTCTGTGTAAAAGGGAATAAAAAAGAAGAAAAATTGGAAGTTTGGTTTGGAAGCAAAAGCTGAAATTTTCCAGATTGCTAAAATTCATGCTGGAGCTCACTTGCTAGCGTGGAAAATTAAAGCCAGCTGTGTCATTTTCTATTAATTCATGCCAAGGTGGCAAGGGTCCAATAGTAGCGCCAGCTGGAGTGTTTTGGACAGAAAGGTGGTCCAAAATAGTGGGCCTAAGTGGAAAAAAAGAAGGTGGGTTGTCTAATTTTGGGAGGCATCATTCTTTGTACCCTAATTGGGAGAGAGGAGAAGTACTAGTCGTATTTTTGTGAGGGTGGCAGCCATTGAAGAATTATCATAACAAAAAAAGTATAGAAAAAAGGAAGTACAACCATTGAAGGAGAACGAGAAGGACAAGAAGGATTCACACATCATATATATCAGATTTGTCTCAATTCTTCTTCTTTATTTTTTGTATTTTCTAATTTCGAATAGCTATTTTAGGATCCATGGATATCAATTTTCTATTTCAGATTTTGGATACTAATTTAGCTATGAGCTAAGCTTTTTGAGACTTGAATGGTTAAAGAACCCTATGTCATAGTTATTAAAGTTTAAATGCATACTTACGTAAATTCACCATTGTTCATTCAAGTGTTGTTCATGATTATTGTTTGTTGTCGTTTTGGCCAACAATGGTAGATTATTAAGCTAGATTTAATTCTGGAAAGGTTGAATGTAGTAGTTTGTACTTGAATGATGCAAGAGTATAACCATTGTTAGGTTGTTCTTAGTGAGTAGAATAGGAGTATTTTACTGATCTTGCATAACTTTTGAGAATTGGTGCTTTTATTTGTGTTCTTAAGTCTGATTTGATATAGGAATATATTTAATTGGATAGTAGAACTATATTCACGAGCTTTGGAAAAATTTGGTGAGCATATTGGGAATTCTAGTTAACACTGGTGCGATTTGCTAAATTTAATGCTATAGCATTCTGGGTAGTTTTTGACATAGGGGATTTAGCTATTCAAATCCAATTTTTCCATTGATAATTCTTTTTGCTGTTATTTCTCTAGAAACTGTGGTTAATTTTAAGCATGTTGTAATTTTTTTCATTTTATTTTAGTTTCAACAACCACTCAATTCAGTTTCTTAAATTCCTAAGTTGCAATTAATCGGTGTTTACATTGAACTTTTTAATAACAATCCCTGTGGAGATGATTCACTTATCATTATATTACTTGTGTTGGACTGTGTACACTTGCACATAAATTTTTTAACAATAGGCACAAATCAATGACGACAAGCAAAGATTCATCAATCTATCATCCAAGTATTCAACAAACCATCAGCATCAAATTAATAACGGTGATCACATTCATAATCAACAGCTTAACATAATTATCATACAATACTCAAGGTCGATGCTCTTAGGCTGGACACTATATTTAACCCACTGTCTCCGGCTCACTTAGGCCGAGCCCAGTGTTTAACCCTCTGACTCCAGCCTGCTCAAGCCGAGCTCAGTGATTATTAAGTTGTCCTCAGCTACCAATGGTCGAGCCGCGTCCTGAGCGCAAATATTAGTTCTGGCACTCTTAGGCCATTTATTTCATGCTCTCATGGCATATCATAATCATACAACAATTGTATTCAAATGTAGGGAGCCCTTAGTCCCATCACATCCATACAAAAGGGTGCAGTTTTCTTACTTTCCGATCAAAGAAGGTAAAATGCTTATAAGCTCGATCCCTAGCTCCGAGCCTTGGCGATAAACCTAGTCACAAACCATAAATAGAACCCTCATTATAATTTGATTCCATAAACCAACTTCGGGGCCAATCCCAAGCTCTCGAGACCTTTAATTCCACCAAACGAAGTGGTGAAACTGTCCCCCTGAGCCCCAAGCAAAACCCTAAAAGGTACCTAAAAACCCAAGTTCTGGAGGCAGGGTAGCGCTACAGCACTACCAGAGGGTGCTACAGTGCTACAGTCAAAAACCTAAGCCCCCCCCCCCCCCCCAGAAAAGCATCCTAGCGCTGTAGTGCTCAAACTTAGCGCTACAGCACTAGCACCGGAAATTGAAATTTCTGGGTTTCTCCTTCGACTTTCCCGAGCCAAAGCTCCAAAAATTCACTCCAATCATCATTCAAACTCAAAATTAACTACATAAATACACTCTACTCATCAAAAGCAACATAACCCAATCAAGTTTTTCCCAAAAACTCCAACAAATCCCTAAAACCCAAATCCAAGCTCTCAAGCCCTAAACACCATAAAAACAGAGTAAGAACTCAGAAAATTCAGAGATATCAGTTTGAATTTTACCTCCGCTGTGACCATCTTCTCACAAGCTTCAACCTCCAAATTCTGAGCTTAAGTCTCAGCTAAACACTTCCTAGTTCCAGAGCTTCAATTCATCTACAAACCCTTCAAAATCTCAAAATAAGCATATGCTCCAAGCTCAAACTTCTCAACCTAACACAGAGAATTAACAATGAAAACCTTACCCCAACTATGGCTAAAACCACACCAATTATAGCTTCAATCCCTAGCTGAATTCCCTTAAAAAACCCCAGCCTCAAGTCTGAGTTCTTTAGTGCTTCTTCCTTAGCTTCAATATTTTCACAAAAGAGAGTGAAAGAGAAGGAGTACGTGAGGTGAGAGAGGATGAGCTGAGAGTTCCTTTAGTTTCTAGTTTCTACTATTTTGTTTCCCTAAATTTATGAATATATTACTTGGACAAAAGACCAAGCTGCCCCTCTAATTTAACTAATCCTCAAATGACTCCTAGGGGTAAAAAGGTCATTTCATTCCCCATTCCAACCAATTCCTCAAATGTTCCTATTAACCACCAATTAATTACCATCATCAAATTAACTTCCAATTATTTACCTAAATGTCTAATAATCTCCGATATATTTTCCAAATTCCCAAAAATACCCCCAGGCTCCCCCGAGTCGGGTATTAATTCCCCACCGTGACTATTTCCTCAATCCGCTCACTAGGACCGTCTTGAGCCATATGCTGCAAATATATCAACATAATAATGTGGTCTCAATAATTTATCACATATAATTACATTTTATACCCTCTACGAGCCAAAATTACAAATATTCCCTTAAAAGAAAAACATGGCCCACATGCATATTTTGTAACGCCTTGGATAGCCAAGATCGTTACAGTGTGTGTTTATAAAAGTGTTAGACTAGCTAAACAAGTCATTTAATTAAAAACTTGTTGCTGAAACTATAATGGAACTAGGGTTAAAAGATTTTGGTCTTAAAAGTCGCATTTCTTATAAATAACATTTTCCATTTACACGGGATCCCAAAAACATTAGAATTAAAACCATTTACAAAAGATTCACGATTCAAATACAATACTAGCCATACTAAGGCAAAATAGACAGTTCAGCGATCCCTGTCCAGATCCACTCCTCGGCCAAGGCGACCGAACAGCTGACTATGTACATTCAGCCCCGCAACTCTCCATCTCAGGACTGGTCTAACTTGCCCTTGCCTTTACCTGCACCACGTAGCACCCGTGAGCCAAGGCCCAGCAAGAAAACACAATAACAGAGCATAAGCAATCAACAGACAATCCAATATCTCATATTGCATAAACATGTTCTCAACCATATAGACATTCAGGATAACCAAGTATTCAACATAATAAAAACACCAACTCATATCACACACCAATTCATAAATGATAACTAGGGTTAGCACCCTCAGGCCGCACCCTCCGTTATCCCACTAACTCCGGCCCACTTAAACCGAGCTTGGTGAATATTAAGCTGTCCTCGGCTACCAGTGGCAAAGCCGCGCTGTAATGCCCTACCACCTTAGAGTCGTTGCTAAGTGAGTTTAAAATGTGCAATCAGCCTGCTAAACGAGGTTTTAATAATAAAAGTGTAATTAAATAGAAATCTAGGCTGTAATCTTTGAAAATCCCTTAATTCATTGAAAATTTCAAGTGTCTTACATTTGGGATCCCAGAACATGGTTTATAAAATATTTACATCTCAAAACAAGTCTATAAGAAGTTAACCACCAAAATTAGGGTTTATACAACCATTTCTCGAAAATACCCCCAACCAAAGCAGTCGGGCAGGCCAAACATGTACGCGCCGCCCCCACGCTCTCCGTACTCATGCATGGTTGACTTTCTCTTTGCCTTTACCTGCAACATAAAGCACCCGTGAAGCGAAGCCCAACAAGAAAACTCACACAACATATAACATATGCATATCATATAATCAACACATTAGACAATCCACAGACAAAACAGATAGCCCATCAGACTAAACAAGTACAGCCATGCCGTCCCGGAAGCGTTACCAAAGCTCGGGATCTCGGTCCTCACCGTAAGGATATCCCATGTATCCATTGGGGTCTCACCCTAACCATGAGCACTCTATGTGCTAAGTGATATTCTCGGCCCCACTGCCGTTCTCGGCCCCACTGCCGTTCTCGGCCCTTCGCCGTTCTCGGCACCTTGCCATTTCCAGTTCCTCTGCCATTCATTCTACTATAACCACATATAGCATACTAACATATAATAACTCAATCAAGAATACATCCTAACAACAACACAACTTAGGGCCACGCCCTGCAACAATACTATGGGCCCGTGCCCTGCTCTACGGGTGCTACAGTTTTCTTACCTGTATCCCGAGCTTTCCGATGCACCAAGGTCACAAGCACGGTCCTCTATCACGAGCCTCTCCGAAATCCTAGTCACAACACATATAAAACACTTTCAATACTAACCAATCCAAAAACCACTTCCCAGGACCAATCCTGTACTCTCGGGACCTCTAATTTCCTTGAACAATGTATTGGAACCATCCCCCAAGCCCCCGGGCAAAAGCCCTAAAAATGCAGAATTACACTGTCAAAATTTTCCTAGGGCCGCGGTACTCCCATCAAGGGCCTAGGCGCCTAGAAACTTTTCCTGATCCTGATGCAAGCCTGCGCTGTGGCACCAAAGAACAGGGTCGCAGCGCCCCTACGCGAACCCAGATTTCTGGGTTTTCCCTTGCATTTTTCCCGAGCCAAAACAACTCCAATTCAACCCAAACAAGTACCTAAGCCCCCAAAATCAATTTAAAACCCCAAGTGAACCCTTTAACAGCCTATGAACATCAAAAACAAACTCAATTGTACAATCACACTCAAAATCCACTCTTGAGTTTCAAATTTCAGATACTCAAACCATGGCTTCTAAGACCTAAACCAGAGCTTGAAAAATATAATCCATGCCTCTAAAATCTCAAATCATACCAGATACGAAATTCAAACATGATAAAAACCCTTACCTCAATCAAGAATTTAGCTTGAATTCACCTCAATCCCAACTTCAAGCCACTCCTCCCTTGATTATCCAAACTGAACCTTCCAAGCCAAACCAGCCATATTTCCTTTAAATTCAACACTTAATCTCTGAAAATCAAACTTAAATTTAAACAACAACAGTGCATAACTCTTACCTCTGAATAATCCCAGCTTAAGCTTGATTTTGGTTGCCTCAAACCCCTTGTTTCTCCTCCTAGGTCTCAAATTCAACTTTCTCCTTTTTCTTCTCTTTTCTTCTAGCTTCCACTTCCAAATTCCAGCATAAACCATCTATAATCAAGTGTAATACATAATTCCCCTTTCCTTCAGCTGAAGTTATCTATCCTTGCCTAATGACCACTCTACCCTTCCATAGAATTCTTTCCTAACTAAACCTCAAGGGCACTTTTGTCAACTCACCTCTATCACAATTCTACCATTTTCCTATCACAGCTTGTTACTCTCAGCAGTTACTAATGGTTACTCAAGTTACTCAATTACCAATTACCATTAACTCACAAAAACTCAATTTACAAAATCCCCAAAATACCCCTAGGCTCCTCCTGAGCCGGGTATTTAATCCCGTTGTGACTTTTAAACTAATTAGCTCCCTAGGACCGTCTCGGCACGTGCATCACAATAATATCACCACACTCACATGGTACAAACCACATAATACAATTATCACATTTATGCCCTCAGCGGGCTAAAATTACCAATTTACCCCTAACATACAAACGGGGTCCACATGCATATTTATACTACCTAAACATGCATTATAATCACATATTCCTTCATATTCATATATTATCATATTAATTCACTTATTGCCCTCCAGGCACGCTAATCAAGGTCCTAAACCTTATTAGCAACTTGGGGTGTTACACGCGCCCTGTGCGCAAATATTGTGTACGGCACCCTTAGGCCGCTATCACATGTCCCACGGCATAATACCGTCATTGACATTATACAGATATCGGGAGCTCTTAGTCCCATCACAAACATATAACTGGATGCATTTTTCTTACCTTTGAAGTTGCTAGCTTTGTTCAATGAAATCCTCCAGCACGATCCTTCCCAAGCCCTAGCGCGAACCTAGCCACAATCATAGACCAAAGTCATTACCAACCCTCAAGTCCATAACCTAGCCTCGGGACCAATCCCGAGCCCTCAGGAAGTCCTAATTCCACCAAACAGGGTGGTGGAATCGAACCCCGAACCCTTGGTCAAAAACCCTTGAGAATAACCCTAAAATTCCTTTCTAAACACAGGGTAGCGCTACAACGCTCATTGGAGGGCGCTACAGCGCTACAAACAGAACCAAAATGCCCTCAGCAAACTTGGCCTAGCGCTACAGAGCCCAAAGGCTAGCGCTGTAGCGCTAGTCACAGACTGCCAAACTGCTCAATTTCTTCCTGCGATTTCTCCCGAGCCAAACTTAACCAAAACTTCCCCAAAATTTCACCAAACTCAAAATCGAGCTCACTAAAATGTCTAACTCATCCCAAGCATCATAATCATACAAAATATAACCACATGCACCCCTAATCCCAAAATCACCATAGTTGCTCCTAGACTTCAGAATTCAGCAAACACAATCAAAACTTCAAAGTTTAAAGCTTAGAATTTTATACCTTTGATGGAAATTCGATTTCAAGTTAGCCTCTAGACCTCCTTAGCTTGTTCTTCCTCAATTCCTTGGCTTGAATTCCCCTAAAGTTTCCATCAGCTCAGCTTAGACCCCATAGCTTAAACAAGCCAAACCAGAAACTGAAAACTCCAAAGTCTTACCTTAAGTATTGGTGTGTTCCTGCTAATCCCTTGCCAACCCTTCAAGCTTAGCTCAGAATTCTTGTTGCTTAGCCTAACCTAGCTCCCCTCTGAGTTTTCCTCCAAGAAAAATGAAGAAAATGGTGAAGGAGATCACCAACTGACCCTTAGAAAAACTGCTATGTTTTTTTCCCTTTCTTTTTCTTTCTTTTCCTTCTTTTCTTTCTTTCCTCAGACTTCTACATTATTCTACCATTTCCACTAAGTATAAAGCCTCAGCATACTTATCTCTTGTAAGCCAAATGACCATAATGCCCTTCCTTTTAATCCTAAGTCTTTTAATCCACTTAGGGACATTTGGTCATTTTACCCAATTCCCGCTAATTCCTCAAGTGTCTCAAATATTTTTTGTTTACTTCCCGATACCTAATTAATCACCAATTATACTCCTCGATGTCAGAATATACCCCAATATATTCACTAAATTCCCATTTATACCCCAAGGCTCGCCCCGAGCCGGGTATAGATCCCCACTGTGGCTTTTTCGCTAATTTGCTCACTAGGATCGTCTCGAATCACAGATCACATATATATATCCACATAATAATGTGGTCTCAAAAATTATCGCATATATATACAGTTATGCCCGCAACGGGCCAAAATTACAATTATGCCATTTCTAACCTAATTAGGGCCCACATGCATACTAATACACATAGTCATGCATCTCAAATATTCAAATAGTCATATATCATACTTTAAATCATTAAATCACATATATTCCAATTATGCCCTCCTGGCACACTAATCAAGGCCCTTAAGCCTCATTAGTAAATTTGGGTCGTTACTTATTTACTACTCATAAACATGCACTTAATCATCTCCATATAATCATATAGTCATGCATGCCACAAAATCATGCATTAAATCATTTATTCACATAATATACCAGTTATGCCCTCCCGACATTCTAATCAAGGCCCTTAAGCCTTATTAACAATTTTGGGTCGTTACACCACTGCCCGAGGGCGAGTAGAGACTTGGGGGAAAATGTTGTCTGTATTTTCACCTCCCGACACGTGGCAACTCATAATGACTGGCTTGGACATTCGCAGACATGTTTGGGGTATGTTACCCCCTGAGGCTTCTCTTCGAGGCGAGAGTTCTTCCAGGTGAGGCCACCTGTCTGTGCCAGCTAGTGGGTTGTGAGTACCTTCAAGCTAGATTACCCTCCGAGGTCTGCCCTCAAAGCTGAGGGTTCTCCAGGTGAAATAATGTCAGCCATAGCTCTCCTCCCTCATTCATCCCCCAAGTCTGAGGTTCTGGTTCTCGGACCTAAGACAGATGCTAGTTGTCGGCCAATGCGGGCTTGCAGCGCTAGAAGATCATTTGATAACCTTTTTGGCGATCCGTCCACAGTGTCGTCAGTTGTATGATTCAAAAATTTTCACTCCCACTACGTCGTCCGACATGGAGAAGTGTGCGCACACCCTGTCAGTACCTGGGGGATGTTCCCCATAAGGCAAGTAGCTTTCTGCAATGGGCCCCACGTGTCTCGCCTGGGCCATGGTCTCTATTCAATGCAGCCCAATGCATTAAAGTGGTATTAATCCCCAAATAATAGGAAGAATGTGCATTGATTACAGATGATTAGTATTAATGACCCTAGTCTATATAAATAGGGCTGGGAGTCTTAATGTAAAGGGTCAGAATTTTTATAGAAAGAAAGCCTTGTACTCAGAGCAATATAAATGCTGCCTGAGAAACTTAATTGGAGATTGCCCTAGCAAGCTTCCAATCCCTTAATACCAGAGACTCGTGGACTAGGGCTCTTTTATAGCCTGAACCACATAAAAACTGTTGTGTTCTTGTTGTTTATTTCTTTAATCTTTCATCTTTAAGTTGATAGCGAAAAAGGTAGTCAACAGTTTTCATAGACTTTCAAACTCTCTCTCTGAAAAAAAATGCGATAATTTTTCCAAATCTGAACAAATTATTCAATACATCTTCTCTCAATCAAACATCTCTAGATCTCATGTGTTGAGTACTTCTAGAGAGTCTCAAATCAACATTTTGAATCCTACGTGCCCACACACGTCCTTGTGTGTTTAAGGATTGGTTTGGAAGAACAAGGTCTGAGCTTTTAGAATTTGGATTGGAAGATCGTTGATTTATACAAAAAAATTCATGGATACTTGCTAGGCTTCAAGAGGTAAACTCAAATCTATTTGTACATGATTTAATATATCTATATATATATATAAGATCCTAACTGGTATTAATAAATTTTAAAAAATCTCAATTTCCGCTACGTATCTCTGATTTACACTTTTAATACTAACACGCCATGACCACGAGTTTCGACACGAGATGGCACGGGAATTCATTCATGGGATTTGTTAGCATGCAAGCATTGGAGGGTGCACTATGCTTGAGTAGGACAGAGGTCTAGTGTGTGCTACTAGTTTGGCAACTAGTATCAAGGGCATGCCAACATAATTGAAAGCATGGTGCCTTGAGGATTGGACCATGGACGTATGTGGGTCCTTGGACTGTAACGGAAGCTATTCGGATGGTATCGAATGGGGCACGACGAGAGGCATTGGCACGTCAGCTTGGTGTTGGCTCTTGGCCACACATGCTACCTTGACTTGTGAATGTCTAGGTGAGTATCGGTGTTGGAGCCTTGCCATAGTGAGAACCTATGGCCAGTGTGAGTGTCTTGGCTAGAGAGCCTTGATGCACGGATGCACTCATAGATTCCTGAGAACGTGACTCGAAGAGAGTTGTTCAAGATTTGGAAGTGTGCAGAGGCACACGGTTGAGCGAAAAATGTGCCCATTTTATTCAAATGGTTGGCCTTGGCTTAGAGAAGTCAAAGTGTCGCACGTGCATTTCCGTTGTCAAAATGTCAGCCCGTGACATCTACGACCCTCATCATGACCAAGCCGGACACTTTCCCACATCATATTTTTTCTGGGTTTATGTCATCGTTGCTTGTGCGCCTAAGTGTGGTCAAGTGGGGATCAGGATCATCATTCTTGACCCAATTGGAGTTCCAATCAATTCTATGGCCTTCCCGTTGACACAACTTTTGCACCTTTGCTGGCTGAAGCTGCAACAGTTCGTAAAGGCATCCAGCTGTGTATTCAGATGGGCATACATGCAGTCCATCTATTTACGGATTGTCTGGTTGTGGCTAATGCTATTCAGAATAGTCACGCGCCTTTCCATTTGGGCCTTATTGTGGATGACATTTACCTCTTGTTGGACAAGTTCATGGTGTTTGATTGCAGCTATTGTCCTACAGCCCAGCTTTACAGGTCACTCCCTAACCAAACATGCCATTAGTGCTGATTTAAATGGGTATTGGAGTGGATTTTTTTGGTTGTGCTGATCGTTTTATGTTAGTTTGTTATCTAATTGTTTGTTTGTTTCTCTACTCCGGTACTCTCTTGGCTTAGTGCCTTATTGGTGGTTATTCCACCTGTTTAAGCTTTAGCCTGTTATTAATGAAAGTCAATTTTTCCTCCTTTTTTTTTTGAAAAAAAAATGAAAAGTGAGAATAAAATGACAACATGATAATTTTTTTTGTTTTTTTAATTAAAAAATCAATAAGAAATTCCTTAATCTCTTCTAAAAATTATAACAATTATCAACTTTCAATTTCTGTCTAATATAATATCAAAAACTAAATATTTCTATGAGATGTACAAAACAAATGAATCAAATGTATATTATAAGGGCAAAAATTGAACACTTTTCAATCCAAAATGAGTGAAATAACTCAACGAGGAGCCAATGAAACCGAAAAGTCAGTAGGCATCCCAATTTTTTTTGCCCAATTCTGGGACTCCAGAAACAGCATCGAAACCAATCCAGCAACCCGACCCATATCCGGTCTTTTTGCCGGATCACCTTCTACACAATCCAACCCGACCCGAATCATCTTCTCCGCTACTTCCACTGGGTACGAGTCTTTCATCCGCCTATCGACCCACTTTCTCAACTCCCCACCTTCCACCGCAGCACGCGCCGTCTCAATCACGCTCACGCGCCGATAACCACCATCGTAAGCTTCCTCCAAACGGTACTTCAATGGCTCCTCCCCGGAGAGAAGCTCCAGGATCACCACTCCGAATGCGTAGACGTCGCACTTCTGAGTCGGAGTACCCGTTAACTGAAACTCCGGCGCCATGTAACCTCTCGTACCTTCCACCTTCAATGCCCGGCTCCTCGACTTCTTCAGATTCTTTTTACTGCTGCTCGAACTGTCTGTTTTTTTTACTGTGATTTCACTCTCTATTTCCCGGGAATTTTCTGAATCGGTGACCACTTCACTCTCGATCTCTCCGCAGAGCTCCGATGTACCGAAGTGGCAGAGCTTCGCGTTCATTGATTCGTCGGAGACGATGACGATGCTAGAGGTCTTGATGTGGTTATGGACGAAATTGGACCTCAATCCGGAGCAATGGTGGACGTAATCGAGGCCGTGAGCCAGGTCTGTCGCGATCTGCATTCGTGAGAGCCAGGTCGAGAGAATCGTGAAGCTAGGGTTTTTAGAGTTTCGAAGACAATCGGCGAGGTTCGCTCCGCGAACGAATTCGTAAGCGAGGTAGATGTAATTTCCAGAGATGGATGCGCCAAGAAGCTTGATTAAGCTATTATGGTGGCTCCGGCAAATCGTCGAAAGCCGGATCTGAAGCTCCGGGGACTCAATTGGACGGCGAAACTTCCTCTGGAAAACGATTGCTTCTTTTCCCCGCAGAGAACACCGCCAAGACGAGGACGAAGAAGAAGAGGAAAATCGATTCCTCAGAAAGTTTCCGGTAGCGGAGGATAACTCGGAGAACTCGTAAATATGGGGATTATCCGGCAACGAGGCTTTGATTCCGGCTAGGGAGGCCGAGCTCGAAAAGGAGGAGTAAGAGGAGCCTTTGTAGCTTGAGCTGGTCGTGAAATTGTTACTGATGAGATTGTAAGACGACGAGGGGTCATCAGCTGACGACGGCCGCGACGATCGGGAGGCTCGCGGGGTTCGCTGTATGGCACTACTCCCACCGGGTTCGACTACATCGGTGCTCTTCTTCGACCTGCACATCAGTATACAGACAGATAGATGAGCAGAGTCGGTGATTTTGGTCTTGGTGATAGTGATGGATGCGGCGTACCATAGCAGAATTGAATTCAGTCTCTTCCAATTTATTGTTTTATTTTGAAAATATTTATACTCCCTTCTTTTCCTGGGAGAAGAAGATTCGAACAAGGATTTGAACTTTGGAAATTTATGTATGGAGTTGTGAATGAGAGACGAGATTGAGTGGAATTTGAATCTTGTGTCAAAGTTTATGAAACAGGGTTAGAGTGTTGATTTTTTCAAAAAAATAAAAGAATGGAATTCAAAGCACACCACTTTTATGAATAATATATAGGTAGCCAAAGAATTGGGAAGTTTTCTGTATTTGCACAAAAAGTATTAATGATTGATTAGTTTATTTATTACAAACATAACCACTTAAAAAAATGATTATTAGTTTTAAAGAAAGGAACATGCAGACAACAAAAAATATGTTCCATTGTTCGAGCTCTCACAGAATATTGAGATGTACACTATAATGATTCAATAAAAGAGTAAAGAAGGAAGACTCCGTCAATTCTTGACTGTCTTTTTCAGATTCGCTGTCTACTGCATTTCTGGTATTAGTACATTATGTTCTCTCTGTCGAATCTTAACCAAAAAAATAAATAAATAAAAAATAGTGTAACTTTTTTTTCAATTTATTTTCTTCATTTTTGCTTATTTATATTATAATTCTAGACAGAAAGAACCAATACATATTTGCTTAATTTTAAACATTATTTATAATTTTAATAAAAATTGATTTAATATTTTTTTAAATATATATAATAAAATAAATTATAATTCTATAGTATATATAAATATTTATATCAATATTTATTTATATATATGACATCTAACTACAACATTGACATATATATAAAATACAATAATATTTAAAAATAAATTAATAATATAAATAAAATAATAATAGAAAAAATCATAATGTAGATAATAGTATACATGCATCAACTATTTTTAATTTATAATGTATCACACAATATTCTTTGGTGAATCTGAAGAAGAAAAAGAGATTCAATCATTTGATTAAAAACAAACTATCACACAAATTTATAAGATAAAAAAATAATGTATGCTCTTCGTCGCGAAGACTTTGAACCTCTCCTTAGGGGGAGAATAGGAGAGAAGGCCATACCACTCGGCACAGAACTCCTACAGGGATCAACAACATCTTTGTGCGAGATGACCGTAGGCAGCTTCGCCCGTTGCGGCGATGACAATGAGGTGGCGCTGGGGGCAACCAGCCGTCACACTGCCACTAGGGTAAGTCTTGATTTTTGTTTAAGTTCGATGAATATCTTGTCTTTTTGGCTGATTCGTCATTCTGAATTTACAGGTTGCGACCTTAAATCAATGACTTGGAGACTTGGTGCTGATGCGCTCCCTTCAGCTGAAGAAGACTCGGGAGGAGTTGGCTCGCGTCCAGGAGGAGCTTGCTCAAGCCCAAGAGACTGCAATCCCTCTTGAGGAACATTCGCGACTTCAGAAAGAGGTGGAGGACACCAGGGGCAGCATCTGAGAGATGGAGGATCAACCGGTCATGGAGAGGTCAACGCTGTCTGCCATGGAGGAAACATCCGCCAAGTTATTGGAAGATGCCGCTGTCCGGACACGGACTGTGGAGGAGGAGCTGGACCAAGTCCACGAGGGGTTTCGGTTGAGCCAAGTGGAACTTGAAACCCATGTCAGTGAGTTGGAAAAAACCAACAGAGAATTAGCCAAAGACCTCAACATGATGGCTGAGGGCATGCTCTTTGTTGCATGGCAGAGCAACAAGGACATGGACCTCTCTTTCACAGAGGATCCTTACATGAGGACCAAACTCGAAGAGCGTCTCGAGGCAGACACTGCCCGCGCAACTCAAGCGAGAGAGGCCTCAGCAGCGAGCCGGATTCTCGAGGACAACCCAGTGGTCAAGCTAGTGACAGAGGTGCCATCAGGCGAAGGCCCCCGATAATTTTTTAAATAGAACAGGCTTATGTGCCATCGCTTTTAGGGGTATAAACACTCAATGCTCAAGCCCCTAAGCACACTTGTAATTATTTTCCTGTTTAACTATGCATCTTTCCTTACTTTCACTTGATTTGGTTCTCTGAATTCAACATAACTTAATGACCACAAGAATAAGCACTCAAACCATCTTAGATGCTTGGTTCTATAAATTCAACATAACATGAATGTCACGAGAACATGAACTCCAAACGTTTTAACCAGCCGATTCTATAAATTCAGTGTAACACGAATGTCACGAGAACAAGAACTCAAAACGTTTTAACCAGTTGGTTCTATAACTTCAACGGAACACAAATGTCAGGAGAACAAGAACTCAAATCGTTTTAACCAGTTGGTACTGTAAATTCAACGTAACACGACAATCACGAGAACAAGAACTCAAACGGTTCTATACAGTTGGTTCTATAAATTCAACGTAACACGAATGTCACGAGAACAAGAACTCAAAACGTTTTAACTAGTTGGTTCTATAACTTCAATGCAACACGAATGTCACGAGAACAAGAACTCAAACCGTTTTAACCAGTTAGTTTTGTAAATTCAACGTAACACAACAATCACGAGAACAAGAACTTGAACCATTTTATACAGTTGGTTCTGTAAATTCAATGTTGATAACTTCATTTTAGTGTTATTTTAAAATGTGTTTTTGTGGTAATCTTGAGTCTTTATGTTTGTTTTGTGCAAAATTACACTTTTGTTTGTCTTTGTTGTAGGTTGGTGTTATCCATAAAACAGGCATGAATGACGGGCAAGTGGTTCCCAGGCACGTGGCTGACACTTGGCGGAATTCTGCTAGGGTATTGACCAGAAGAGATATTACAAGCAAAAGGCAGTTGAAGCTTACCTGCGACCAGTATGGTCGCAGGTTCCGCGTGCCTCGCGATACTTTTATAAAGATCTTGGTCAATCCCGAAATTGACTCCCATGATTTCCTGAGTATCCGATTATTTATGAAAGAATATCTGTAACAAATTAATGTAATCCCCCTTGAGCCTATAAATAGAGAAAGATAGCTCAAGGAAGGGACTTTTGGCTTTCGAATTATTTGAGACTAGAGTGATTCTATTTGATACATTGTCTTGTTCTTCAGAAGTGAGTGAAACTCATTGAACCCCAGTTCTTTGATCACTCTTTTGAATCCTATATCAATAACAATTCAAGTGGATGTAGGTTATTACCAGATTCTGGGGCTGAACCACTATAAACCTTTGTGTTCCTTATTTTTTCGTCATCACATTCTTTCCAACGTGTTTTTCCACATCAAGAAAATTTGACTCCGTGTCAGTTGCCCAAAATCAGGGTCAACATTCTGGTGCTTTCATTGAGAGCTTGATACAGCATCGTTGAGAAGACCAATGGCGAAAACTACCAGGAAAACTGGACAGGCGGCCGGCGCTGCACCATCCAACCCGCCTCCTCCTCCTCCTCCAAACGTGGCTGAAGATGAGCCACATTTGGAATTTGATGAGGAAGAAATGGACGGCGCGACGCTAAAGAGTACCCTAGGGGCATTACATGAGGAGCTGGCCAATCTGAGGGTCAGCCAGGAAAGTGCTGCCAAAATCATGGCGCGACAGCAACAAGAAATTGAGCGGCAGTGCCTAGAGCTGAGTGAAAGGCAGGCGGAGATGGACCGTCGCCAAAGGGAGGCCATGGCAGCCCTCGAGGAAGCCTTACAATTGGCTAGGAATCAGGCTGCACCTGCCTCGCAGCCTGATCAACCCGCGGATGGGCCACCCCAGAGGGGTCCCAATCCTAGCCCGCCTATCCAACCCTCGAGCCCACAAAGGCCCGAGCAGCCACCGGCGCCTCAGGACGATGTCCCGCTAGGAGACCCTGAAGCACAGCCTCCATCCCAAACTGGTCACGAAAATCCCCCGCAGCAGAGGCAGAATAGGACCGGGCAGCAGCCTCGTAGTCCTAGACGCCATAGGGGCGATGAGCCAAACCTTCCGAACAAAGGACAGCATCTTCCTGGTAACAGGAGGAACTCAGAGTTAGGCTCTGCGGTTCGAGGCCCCCCACGGCATGATAATGCACGGGGACCTAATGACCAACGCAGACCACCCTCTAATGCTCGGGAGGTTCCAGCCCGAGAAGGCAATTGAGGGAATAGTCGATCCCACCATAGCCAATCAAGATTCAGAGATGGCCATGGCTATAATGAGGCCGACTCAGGTAGAGGAAATGTCGGTCGGAGGAATGAAGAAAGAGGTGGAGGCAGAAGCCAGCCACCTCAGGATGACCAACCCGACAGACGGGGCGCTTGGGGGCAGCCTAGACAAAATAATGTCTTCAACCAGCTCGGAGCTAGTGAGCAGCGCAGGAGAGACGAGGACTTAAGAGATGTACTCAATGATCACCGCAAGCGGCACGGCGAGTACGTCCCCCCAGAACCAGAGGCCACGACGATTCCTAGCGCTGTCCAGGCCCAGATAGATGCCCTCAACCAGGCAGTGTAGCAGCTGGTCGGGGGAAGAACATCTTACATCGACCACGATAGGAGGAAAGGCACTCATTTCGTCCAGAGGATAGCTATGGTAGAAACTCCTAGCAAGTTTAAAATGCCTAAGCTTCCAAACTTTGATGGGTATGGTGACCCGGTATCTCACGTCAACAAGTTTAAGATACAAATGGACATTCAGAAAGTTTCTGAGGACGCTCGGTGCAGGATTTTCCCTGCGACACTTTCTGATGCCGCACAGGAGTGATTTTTTAAATTACCTCCTGCAAGTATAGTTTCCTGGGAAATGTTCATAAAGGAGTTTTACGGACAGTTCTACGCGGGTCGTGTGCACCCGACTGAGGCAAACCAGCTGGTTGAAATACGCCAGCAAGATGGAGAACCACTGAAAGACTACGTCCAGCGCTTCATGCGAGCAGCTGCTGGAGCAAAAATAGTGGGAGACGAAGGCAAAATGATGGCCATAACCGCAGGGGTTAAGCGCCGCACGCCTCTCTGGGAAAGCCTCCGAAAACATGGGGTTAGAACTACCCAGGAATTCTTGGATCGGGCTGATCGCTACATCAAGCTCGAAGATGCCATCGCCGACGAAGGAAAGCCCCCAGGCAAAGACAAGGGGACCGCTGAGCCTGCCAAAGCCGCCAATGGGTCCAAGCCCAATGGAAACGGCAAAGGCAACGGGAACGGCAACGACAATGGCAAGAATGGGGGGAAACGACCACACAATGAGCCTTCCACCTCTGACAATAAACGAGCCAAGGGTAACCGTTATGAACCTCGGTTCACTAACTATACTGCCCTAGTTGAGTCTCGGGGAGAAGTTTATCAGGCCACGAGTTCCAGCGTGCCTTATAAGAAACCTGCCCCCATTCGAAAGGATATTTCAAGAAGAGACACTACCAAGTTCTGTCATTATCATAACGACTACGGACATGATACCAACGAATGCAACCAGCTGAAGGATGAGATCGAGTTCCTTATTAGACAAGGACACTTGAGAAGATATATCCGGGCCTCGAGAAATTCCCAACGAGAAGCTCCAGTTGGCAACGAGCAAGCGCCCATGCGCCAACGCTCGCCACCTTTGCAGCCTGACCCCGTAACTGGCACATTGTTAACCATCTGTGGAGGCCCGCACTTCGCGGGAAATAGCGAAAAGGCCAGAGAACGATATGCTCAGACTCTGCGCCACGACCAGGACATCGAGATGATGACTGTGGATGACCGCGCACCAAAAAAGGCTCGATCAGAAGAGGGCGAAATAACCTTCTCTGATAGCGATGCCCAACATGTCCGGTTCCCACATTTTGATCCGCTGGTCTTGGATATCCAAATGGCCAACATGATGGTGAAGAGAGTGCTGGTGGATATAGGAAGTTCGGTGAACATCCTGTATAAGTCTTCACTGGAACGCATGAAGTTGTCCGTTAAGGACCTGGAGCCCTACAACCAAACAATATACGGCTTATCTGGTGAGGTACTTGCCCCTACGAGGTCAATCAGACTACCAGTGACGGCAAGTACACCGCCTACTACCAGGACATTACTCCCTACTTTTATAGTAGTCGATTGTCCCTCGGCGTACAATGTCGTCATTGGGAGGCCTATACTGGTTGATCTACGGGTCGTCACCTCTATGTGGCACTTAGCCATGAAATTCCCGACAAACGCAGGGGTAGGACATGTGTTGGGAAACCAGAGGGAGGCTAGGGAGTGATACAACGCCTCAGTCACGAAGGCAAAGAAGGGAACATCAAAGAGCACTCCCCCAGATAAGTTGCAGATGGCAATTGATACACAAGCCCAATCCGGTGATGAAGTCACCAAATAGGGTGTTGCCCAAAGTGAGGATGGAGATTTGGATCCTCGCTTTGGGGATTGTGAAGAAAACGTTGGACTCGTCGAGGACCTAGAAGAGGTCCAACTTGACAAGAAAGACCCGACAAGAGTCGTGAAGGTCGGGAAAAACTTAGAACCAACCACGAAACATGCATTGGTGGAGATTTTGCGAAAGAACCAGGAAGTCTTTGCCTGGTCGCACAAAGACATGGTTGGGATAGATCCTGCAGTCATCAGCCATGTCCTGAACATAGACAAGAGTTTTCCACCCGTGCAACAAAAAAGAAGGCTGCTCGATAAGGAACGGCCGAGAACCTTAAAAGAAGAAGTTGAGAGATTAAAGGAGAATGGGTTCATCAGGGTGACATTTTATCCATCGTGGGTCTCTAATCCAGTACTGGTTCCCAAGCCTAACGGCAAATGGCGAACCTGTGTGGATTTTACAGATCTCAATAAAGCCTGCCTGAAGGATTGCTTCCCACTCCCAAGGATCGAGCAGTTGGTCGATGTTACTGCAGGACACGAGATCCTCTCTTTCATGGATGCATACTCGGGCTACAATCAAATCAGCATGAATCCCCCTGACGAGGATCACACCAGCTTTCGGACCGATATGAGCTTATACTGTTATAAAGTAATGCCCTTCGGACTGAAAAATGCAGGTGCGACTTACCATTGGTTAGTTAACCACATGTTTAAAGAATTGATCGGAGTAAACATGGAGTTATACGTGGACGACATGCTGGTAAATTCAAAACAGGCGGAAGGACATGTGACGGATTTGCAAGAATGTTTCGATGTATTGAACAAGTACCAGATGAAACTAAATCCTCTCAAATGTTCCTTCGGAGTTGGATCAGGAAAGTTTTTGGGGATCATTGTTAATTCAAGAGGAATCGAGGCCAACCCCGACAAGATAAAAGCCCTGATCGACATGAAATCGCTAGAGAAGATCAAAGATGTACAAAGTTTAACTGGAAGAATTGCAGCCTTAAGTAGATTTATTTCCAAGTCAATGGATAAGTGTGTCCCTTTCTTCAATCTACTTAGGGGCAATAAGAAATTTGAATGGACAGGAGACTGCGAGCAAGCTTTTCAGGCCTTGAAAGCCCATATGGCACAGCCTCCTATTTTATCAAAGCCTATCGAAGGAGAAACTTTGTTCATTTTCCTGGCGATCACTGAAGTTGCTGCTAGTGCGGTACTAGTACGAGAGGAAGAAGGCGTACAAAAAGCGGTTTACTATGTAAACAAAAGGCTGATCGGAGCAGAACTGAGGTATCCTCCCATCGAGAGGGTAGCATACTGTTTAATCTTGGCCTCAAGGAAGCTACGTCCTTACTTCCAATCCCATCCTATTAAAGTTTTAACTGACCAGCCCCTTCGGCAAGTCCTCCAAAAACCAGAGGCGGCTGGGCGTTTATTAAAATGGGCAGTCGAACTGGGGCAGTTCGATATTACATATTCACCATCAGCAGCAGTAAAAGGACAAGTCTTGGCTGATCTTATAGCAGAATTCACAAAACTCCCAGACAGCGAGCAGTGCGAAAATCCTAGGGCGCCGGAGCCTCAAGATGAAGCTCCTTTGTGGAAGTTATTCACAGATGGGTCGTCAAATGAATCCCACGCAGGAGCAGGAGTGATCTTGATAACGCCAGAAGGCCATCGATTTCACTGCGCTATTAGGTTCGACTTCACCACGTCAAATAATGAAGCCGAATATGAAGCACTCCTCGCTGGATTAAGAATGGCGAAAGACATGAGTATAAAGGTGCTGGATATTTATAGTGACTCACAGCTGGTAGTGAATCAAGTTCTAGGGGAATATCAAGTGCGAGGCCTTAAAATGGTGGCCTACTTGAACAAAACTAAAGACCTGTTAGCCCAGTTCACGAAGTATACCCTCCAGCAAATACCCCGGGATCAGAATTCGAACGCAGATGCCTTAGCCAAACTCGCGAGTGCGAAAGATGCTGATACTTTGAACATTGTGCCAGTAGAAAGATTAAGTGAGCCAAGCATACGAGCAATTGAAGCCAGTATGGAAATCCGAATGGAAGATACATGGATGACACCTTACTTGGAGTATCTGACAAATGGTGTACTACCAACAGATAGAAACAAGACCAGAACTCTTCAAAGGCAGGCTGCTAGGTACATACTGGTCGATGGTGTTCTATACCGAAGAGGATATTCCATGCCATTGCTCAAATGTGTTACACCAGAGAAAGCTAAGGAGCTAATGAAGGAAGTACATGAAGGCTTCTGCGGAGATCACGCTGGGGGGCAAAGTTTGGCGAAAAAGATTCTAAGGCAGGGTTATTTTTGGCCGACTATGAACGAAGATTCAATGGAGTTTGTATGAAAGTGCGATAAATGTCAGAGGTTTTCCAAAATCTCACGCGCAGCTCCAAACGAGTTGAAACAGATGCAGAGTCCTTGGCCTTTTGCAGTGTGGGGAATAGACTTGATTGGATCCCTGCCAACGAGAAAAGGCGGAGTGAAGTACGCAGTTGTAGCAGTTGGCTACTTCACCAAATGGGCCGAAGCTGAGCCACTCGCTCCCATAAAGACCAAGAAAGTTCTTGACTTTGTCATCAAGAACATCCTTTGCCGATATGGTTTGCCTCGAAAGATTGTCTCAGACAACGGAACCTAGTTTGATAGTGACTTATTCACAGACTTCTGCGAAAGACACGGGATTATTAAAAGCTTTTCTTCAGTCGCGCACCCACAAGCAAACGTGCAGGTTGAAGCAGTGAATAAAATGCTTAAAGACACCCTGAAGAAAAGACTTGAAGACGCTAAAGGAGCATGGCCAGAACAGCTGCCTGAAGTACTCTGGTCGTATAGAACTTCTCATCGAACAGCTACAGGTCACACTCCATTTTCCTTAGCATACGGGTATGAAGCTATGTTTCCCGTCGAATTAGATCCCCCCTCACATCGACGCATTACATACGACCAAAGCCAGAATAGCCAACTAATGATGGAGTCCCTAGACTCAATTGACGAAATACGAGAAAAAGCCCAACTCCGAGTTGCTGCGTACCAGCAAAAGGTCGCCCGGTACTTTAACTCAAAGGTGAAAGAAAGAAAATTCAACGTCGGTGACCTGGTGCTACAATGAGTTTTCTTGAACACCCGTGACCCCACTGCTGGAGTACTCGGACCAAACTGGGAAAGACCTTACCAGATTGAAGAAGTCCTTCATCCGGGCACCTATAAACTTGCACGCTTAAATGGAGATCTCGTTCCATGCTATTGGAACGGTGAACACATGCGCAAGTACTACCAATAAACAGTCCTTTTTAAAGGACTGGCTTGTATTAATTTTTACTTTTTACAAGTTTCGAAAAAGGGTTAGCCACGTTGTATGGCTAATCGCTTATAAGTGTAAGATCTTTTCTAAGATCACTCGTAAAGACATGATTAGTCCATTTTTAATACGAGATTATAAGGGACTGTGCGCAGCCAGTCATTCTTGCCAACCTTTGTAAATTTATTTTACAAGTATTTGTTCATTACGTGTGTTGTTTTGCTGTATTATAAGTTTTACCTTTCCTACCGAGCAGCAATGTTCGTACAGGCTGTGGTCAAGGCAAGTGATCAAGGACCTAAAGCTCCTCGATCACTTGGGGGGCATATAAGATACATCGATAGCAAAGCATACCAAGAGGTATGTAAACACATGAACAAAATAAGTGAAAGCATGCTACGGTATTTAGAGTATTTTTCAAAATTTGTATTTTGTTGAATCAAACCAAAGTACTATGCTAAGTTCGGTCATGCGAACAGATGTTATAATAAGATGAAAATATTATAATATCAAATGGCAGTCTTTTACACCGCAAGCAGTACTGCTTGGATGTAATTGTTCAAAGTAAACGGAAAGTTTGCTGCCCGTGCAGCAAATTTAAATATAAAGTAAAAATTGTCTTTACAACACGACCCGTGGGTCGTGTAATCGAAGAAAAATAAAAAAGAAATAAGTTCAAGGAGCAGGAGGGTCTTGCTCAGCAGTCTGATTGGTCGCATCATCAGCAACTCCTCCTTCCTCTTCGACCGCGGCCAGCTGGATGCTTGGGGAAGCGGGGATCCTTGCTCTTTCTTCTTCTGCAGCCAATCGAGCAGTGCAGCGGGCCAGCTCAGCGTTCCTGGCATCCTCTGGAAGGTAGTTAAATTTGGCACCCCGGTTGTGTTTCCAAAAGTCGTAGAAACACTGAAGCGTTGCATTCTTATACCTTTCCAGATCTTTGGCATTGGTGAGCTTCAGCTGCTCTACTTGGCTCTCAAGAACAGCTATGGCCTTGTCCTTACCTAGGAGTTCCTCCTTGAGCCTCTTGACTTCACGATATTGGACTCGGCTAGACTCCTGGTATTCTTCCCTCTGCTTCTTCATGGCTGCCTTAGAAGACTCAGCTTCTGCCAGCTTTACCACCGCAGCATCCTTCTGTTGGGTGGCCACCTCTAACTCCCCAGCGTGCCTAGCTTCTGCAGCCAGAAGCTCCTCGTTGGCCTTCACCTAGTACCCCTCAATGGCCTTTGCCCGAGCCTGGTTGATGGTAGCCTGGGCACGGGTGCGAGTAACGGTTGCAGTCAGCATGGCCTATGGTCAAAGGATAAAGTTAGAATCTATTACAAGGAAGAAAAAACGAAAGCCAAAGAGATAAAAAAATGCTTACACTGGCAATTTCGTTTAGAGCCCTGTTTAGGATTTGATCGATCCCCATATTCTCCGCCTCAGCCATCGCCTCCTTTCAGCGGTCGTACCTCACGATGTGTGCAAGGCGATCCTTTGCTGCTCGTAAGGTGCGGTGTGAAAGTTTGGCCCCAGGAACTTCAGCTGGCTGGGACTGCTCTTTCGTGGCTGCAGGTGTGCAATTCGTTGCAGCGGGTGGAGTTTCCTTTTCAATAGGAGCTGAAGGCTGAGCAGAAGCTTGCCCAGTTGGCGCATCCTTGGAAGGATCTTCTATACGACCCTTCTTGGCAGGAGGTCCTTGGCTCGATTCGCCATTATGCCTCCTGGATGTCTTTCGTCGAACCAGGGGGACTTCTGCCTCCTCTTCAGCCTGGTACAAATCAAAGAAGTTGGGAGTGGGCATCTCTGTGTACAAAGAAAAATATGCAGATGATAATATAAAGGCGGATGAAAACTCTTGATAAAACATAAAAGAGGTCACAAAGTTTAATACCCGAGCTACAACTACTAGTCGCTATACTACTGACTCTATTAGTCATACACTCACTATCTGGCATGAAGAAGTCTGGCCCTAGATTTGGAGTATACGTAAAATTGCCGTCCCCATCAAACAAGTGACAGGGAATTGGCAAGCTATTTAAAAGTGAAATAACAGTACCGTTTTCATCGGAGGATTCATTCAGGTCTATAACAGACTCTGTTGCCTTTTGTTTCCCCTTGCCTTGGGGCACAGAAGGCCTCTCTGCGGAAGGGTCGCTAGTGGGTTCCCTGATTGTAACCCCCGTTGGCCTCCTTCGGGGAGGGGACACTGGGGATTGCTGCTCGGGATCCCCCTCGGCCGTGGCATCTGCCACCACGGGCCCTCTTGTATCATGGCGAGGAGTCAGGAGGCCAAATAGCCTTAAATTTTCGTCAGTGACTAGGGACTTGACGCTTTTTTCTGCGTCTGCCATCCTGGCCAGTGCGTTGGACCTCAACACCATGTTTGGTGTTGGGGTCGAACGTAACCATGGTCCTAAAAGGCAAAGTGTACTTTAAGAAAAATGCAGAAGAGTTTTCTAAGGAAAAGTATCGACCAGTAAGAGTAGCATTTACCTCCTCGAGCGAAGGCCAGGTTGTTGGCGGTCATGTCTAGTGTGAGGAAGTACTCCCTACTGTACTGCCCCACGTTGGAGATATGGGTAGTATCGCTCAAGAAAGTTCGGCTAGTTTCCTGGTGACAGAGATGGAAGAAGCCCATCCCGTACTGTTGAGGGTTGGACTTAAGGTCAAAGAGAAAATTGACCTCGTGAGGAGTGGGTTCCGGCCATTTTTTAAGTTTGTATAGGATATAGAGTGCATCCAACATTCTATACCCGTTTGGAGTAATTTGAAAGGGGGCGACACCAAAATAGTTGGCCACCCCCTGATAGAAAGGATGTAGAGGAAGGATAGCCCCTGCCTCTATGTGATATCTAGATCAAGCACTGTATACACCCCCGGGAAGGTTAGCCCTTTGGTCTGCCGCTGGGATTTTGAGATTAACCCCTGTAAGAGGATACTTCCTGCGATAGTTGGCAAGCATCTGAGGAGTCACTTGGCTGGTCGGGGAAAGATACCACTCGACATCAGGAAGGTTTTGATGCCGAGGGCAGGCCCTGACTTGGATACGAGGGTCTGGGGCAGCATTTTCTTGATCACTGGTCGAGGCAACCCTAGCCTGTGAATCAGGCTGGGCAGGAGAGTTTGGGCTATTTTTGGAGTCAGGTCTTTTCTTGCCTAAGGACTTAGAGCGGGCCATTTGAGGTGGTGATGGACGAGGTCTAGGAGAAGATTGTGAAAACGAAATCTCGTGAACTCGGTCGATCGGTTGTTCTTCGCCTTCAAGCAGCTGGGCAAGAAGATCGTCGTCGATGGGCCGTTCACCTCCCCACAAATCTGGCATTAAAGTCTGCAAACAGAAGAATGGGGAGGTGAGGATAAAGAATTTTGAAAGTTTTTTTTAGAATAACGCTGGTCGAGTATAAAAGTTAAGCTTTTATACAGCAACATTCTAACAAAAAACTAAACTTTTTCACGCGAACAGTTTGAGAAACAGATCAAAAGTGAAAGCAAAAAGTTTTTTGAAAAAGCTTTTTCAACTCCTCTTAGGGCGGGAAAAACCTAGTTTTTCAGCTGGCATAAAAATCGAATTTTCACTTCGGTTTTACGTCCTAAGGCCATGATCTTAACTATCAAACTAACTCGTAACCCCTTAGTAACAGAAAAATATCACGCAACATTCAGTTTCACCTATTAAACCCCCCTACTGACATGCATCTCAACCCAGAAACGAATGAACCCAACAATCGACCTACAGAAGCATGCACAGCAAAAATATAAAGCGTAAGAGTCCAGAAACTTACCAGGATGAAGATTGTGGATATTTGAAAGACTTTTCGGGCGTAAAAGGACTCACGGACTGAATCTTGGAACGCCGAAGGACGGTATTCAGAGGGAAACAAGAGCTCTGGTGTTAGGGTTTCTTTAAAGAGTGATGGCTTGCGTAAAAAGGAAAGGGAAACTTCGAAGAGGCTATATATATTTTTGTTCGGAAGCATTAAAAGGAAGTAATCATCAGCTTCCCCTTTTTCAAAGTATGGGGAAGAGTGATAGCCGTCGAAACGTTACTTGGGAAGCGAAAAGCCGTGATTAGACAAGGGTAGGTTGCTTTTTCCAAAAACACATGAAGGGTTTTGACAGGTATGGTGGGGTAACTGAAGGGTCGTTTCCTCAAAAGTTTATTTATTGCTCGTAATAAATAAACTTGGGGGGCAAATGTTATCCATAAAACAGGCATGAATGACATGGCAAGTGATTCCCGGGCACGTGGCTGACACTAAGGTATTGACCAGAAGAGATATTACAAGCAAAAGGCAGTTGAAGCTTACCTGCGACCAGTATGGTCGCAGGTTCCGCGTGCCTCGCGATACTTTTAAAAAGATCTTGGTCAATCCTGAAATTGACTCCCATGATTTCCTGAGTATCCGATTATTTAGGAAAGAATATCTGTAACAAATTAATGTAATCCCCCTTGAGCCTATAAATAGAGAAAGATAGCTCAAGGAAGGGACTTTTGGCTTTCGAATTATTTGAGACTAGAGTGATTTTATTTGATACATTGTCTTGTTCTTCAGAAGTGAGTGAAACTCATTGAACCCTAGTTCTTTGATCACTCTTTTGAATCCTATATCAATAACAATTCAAGTGGACGTAGGTTATTACTAGATTCTGGGGCCGAACCACTATAAACCTTTGTGTTCCTTATTTTTTTTGTCATCACATTATTTCCAACGTGTTTTTCCACATCAAGTAAATTTGACTCCGTGTCAGTTGCCCAAAATCAAGGTCAACAGTTGGTGCATTGAATCATGAGAAAAATGTAAAAATAAGAGAAAATGGTGGGAAAATTAAGCTTTTGGTGGTTGTTTGACTCAAAATGATGCTAAGGACGAGTTAAAATCAGTTTTTGATGAAGGAATGAGGTTGAAAGGCTTAAATTGGGAAAGAATGGTATTAGAGTCGCGACATGGGATTAAGGGTCGTGACTCTAGTCAAGTTAAAAGCTACAGAGCTACTTAAGGGAATTAGAGATGCGACTTGCTCTTATAAGTCGCGGCGCTAGTGGAAGTCAGAGGCTAAATCAGGAGGACATCGAGACACGGGCCACAACATGATAGTGCCTGAAGCCCTATGCAGACTTGGAAGGGCTTTAAAATAGACATGGGCTGCGACCTAGGAAAGGCCAAGTCGCGACCTGCCTATGAAAAAAAAGGATTCGTGATTTTTTTAGTATAAATTCATGCTTCAGGTTTTAATTAGGGTGAGGTCAGAATTTAATTATGAGTTTAGAGATTAATTTTGATTCTGTGATTAGTTTTTTTGAAATTTCAGACTATGATGACAGGGTAATAATCCTTTCATGATCCATCACTGGAACTCCAATCATTCACAAGCAATCAAGATATAGCAATTTATCCAAATATTCATCCACACGCATAGCAGTGCTGATAAGCACGCCTCAATATCATCATGCAATAGTCAAGGGCCAAGCCCTATCAGTATCTCATTCTCCCTATTAATCAAACAGATATCAACAGCCATATCTCATTCAAATCATTTAAGCACATAATCATGTGTACACAATTACCAAACCCTGAGTCGAGCTTGTCTTTCGCGGCGAATGTAAATGTCCAGCTAGTCTTCAGGAACCCTTAAACCTAGGACGCTTTGATACCAAGTTGTAACGCCCTGGATAGCCAAGACCGTTACACTGTGTGTTTATAAAGGTGCTAGACTTGCTAATCAAGTCATTTAATTAAAAACGTGTTACTGAAACTATAGTGGACCTAGGGTTAAAAGATTTTGGTCTCAAAAGTCGCATTTTTTATAAAAAACATTTTCTGTTTATACGGGATCCCAAAAAAGATAAGATTAGAACCATTTAAAAAGATTCAAGATTTAAATACAGTAATTAGCCACTCTAAGGCAAAACAGACTATTAGGCATTCCTTGTCCTGATCCACTCTTCGACCATGGCGGCCGAACAGCTGACTATGTACATTCAGCCCCGCAGCTCTCCGTCTCAAGGTTGGTCCAACTTGCCTTTGCCTTTACCTGCACCACGTAGCACCCGTGAGCCAAGGCCCAGCAAGAAAACACAATAACAGAGCATAATCAATCAACAGACAGTCAAATATTTCATATCACATAAACATGTTCTCAACAGTCCAAGCATCCATGATAATCAAGTACTCAGTATACCAAACATATAATTTCATATCAATAATCAATTCACAAATGATAACTAGGGATAGTGCCCTTAGGCCGCACCCTCTGTTTATCCCACTGACTCCGGCTCACTTAAACCGAGCTCAGTGAATATTAAGCTGTCCTCGGCTACCAGTGGCCAAGCCGCGCCCTGTGCGCAAATATTTTATACGATACCCTTAGGCCGTTATCACATTTCCCATGGAATAATACCATCTTTGACATTATACAGATATCGGGTACACTTAGTCCCATCACAAACACATAACTGGGTGCAGTTTTCTTACCTTTAGATTCGCTAGCTTCGTTCACTTTGATCCTTGAGAACGATCCCTCTTGAGCCCTAGCGCACACCTAGTCATAGCCATAGATTAGAATCACCACCAAGCCTCAAGTCCAAAATGTAACCTCGGGACCAATCCCGAGCCCTCGGGAAGCCCCAATTCCACCAAACAGGGTGGTGGAATCGAACCCCGAACCCCCGAGCAAAGACCGTTGAAAATAACTCAAAAACCCCTTTCTGGAAACAGGGTAGCGCTACAGCGCTCTAAGGAGGGCGCTACAGCGCTACAAACAGGGCCCAAAATTATCCCAGGGTATACAGCGCTACAAACAGCGCCCAAAGGCTAGCGCTACTCACATAACAACAAATGTTGTTTTTCCCTCCTTTGATTTTCCCCGAGCCAAACCTTACCAAAACTTCTCCAAACTTTCACCAAACTTAGAATCAAGCTCACTAACATGTCTAACTCATCCCAAGCATCTCAACCATACAAAACTTAAGCACATGCACCCCTAATCAAAGATTTCACCCTAGCTGAACCCAGAGTTCAAAAACTCAGCAAAACAGCCACTGAAACCACAAAGTTCAAACTAGAATCCCTTACCTTTGTTGGATGAGTTTAGCCTAGGTTTTCCTCCTCACAATCTTGACCTTCTCCTCCTCAAATCGTCAGCCTCAACTCGCTAGGGTTTCCCACAGAACTTTGCTTAGAAAACCAACTCAAAACCAATACCAAAAACTGAGTGTTAACCTCAAAATCTTACCTCAAGTAGATGGTTTGTTATTGCTAAATCCCTGCCAATTCTTCCAGCCAGATCAAAGACCTTAACCTCAAGCTTCTGCTCTGACTCTCCCTAGGTTTCTGCCCCAAAAGTCCTCAAGAGATGGTGAAGAAAACTTGAACAGAGAGAGAGAGAAAGGTAGACTTCCAATTCCCTTTCTCTCCTTCCTTTTCTTTCCTTTTCTTCTGAATTCCAACCCCTTCAAATTCCACTAAGTATAAAAACTGATAATACTTATCCCTTGTAAGCCAAATGATCCATTTGCCCTCCCCTTTATTTCTAAATCTTTTAATCCACCTAGGGGCATTTTGGTCATTTCACCCAATTCCCGCTAATTCCTCGAGTGTCTCTAATATTTTCCGCTTACTTCCTGACACTTAACTAATCACTAATTATATTCCTCAATGTCAAGATAGACTCCAATATATTTTCTAAATTCCCATTTATACCCCCAGGCTCACCCCGAGCCGGGTATAAATCCCCGCCGTGACTTTTTCGCTAACGCGCTCACTAGGATCGTCTCGAATCACAGATCACAGATATATCCACATAATAATGTGGTCTCGACAATTTATCACATATATATATACAGTTATGCCATCAACAAGCCAAAATTACGATTATGCTCTTCTAACCTAATCAGGACCTACATGCATACTAATACACATAATCATGCATCTCAGATATTCAAATAGTCATATAACATACTTTTTATCATTAAATCACATATATTCCAATTATGCCCTCCCGGCACACTAATCAAGGCCCTTAAGCCTTATTAATAAATTTGGGTCATTACAACTATCCCCTCCTAATGAAAATTTTGTCCTCGAAATTTACCTGAATAACTCGGGATATTGATCCCGCATCGCTGTCTCAATCTCCCAGGTCGCCTCCTCGACCTTATTATTCCTCCACAATACTTTAACAAGAGGAATCATCTTATTCCGTAATGCTTTATCTTTTCGATCCAAGATCTGAACCGGTTGCTCTTCATAAGCCAAATCTATTTGTAACTCCAAGTCTTCATACCTCAACACATAAGTCACATCTAAGACGTACTTCCGGAGCATAGAAACATGGAATACGGCATGGAATCTCGATAATGATGGTGGCAAGGCTAACCTGTAAGCCACCTGGCTGATCCTTTCCAGGATCTCAAAAGGTCCAATGAATCTAGGGCTTAGCTTGCCCTTCTTTCAAAACCTCCTCACCCCTTGCAATGTTGAAACTCGAAGAAACACGTGGTCCCCAACCTGGAACTCCACGTCCCTACGCTTAGGATTAGCGTAGCTTTTCTGTCTGCTCTGAGAAGCGAGCATCCTAGCTCGGATCTTCTCTATAGCTTCACTTATTCTCTGAACCATATCTGGCCCTAAATACTTCTTCTCACCCATCTCATCCCAATGAATGGGTGATCTACACTTCCTCCCGTACAACAACTCACAGGGAGCCACTCCAATTGTTGATTGGTAACTATTGTTATACAAAAATTCAATCAACGGAAGATACTTACTCCATGAACCCTCAAAATCAATCACACACGCTCTGAGCATATCCTCCAACACCTGAATCGTCCTCTCAGACTGTTCGTCAATCTGAGGATGAAAGGTTGTATTGAACTTCAACTGAGTTCCCATAGCTTTCTGCAAACCTCCCCAAAACTTGGAAGTGAAGATAGGATCCCGGTCTGATACTATAGACTTAGGAACCCCATGGAGATGTACGATCTCCCTCACGTACAACTCAGCATACTGATCCACAGTATATGTCGACCTCACTGGAAGAAAATGGGTTGACTTGGTGTACCTGTCCACTATCACCCACACTGAGTCATGAAGTCCTACAGTTCTGGGTAAACCTCCCACAAAATCCATTGTAATGTCCTCCTATTTCCACTCAGGAATACCCAAAGGCTGAAGCACCCTGCTGGTCGTTGATGCTCAGCTTTCACCTGCTGACAGGTTAAACATCTAGCTACGTACTCCACTACATCCTTTTTCATCCATGGCCACCAATATAACGTGTGTAGATCTTGGTACATCTTCGTGGTACCTGGATGGAGTGAGTACGGTGTCGTATGAGACTCGTCTAGTGTCTCTCGTCTGATTCCCTCATCACCTAGAACACAAATTCGTCCCTGATACCGAAGCAAACCAACCTGAGAAATAGAATAGTCCTTAGCTACTCCCGCTAAGACATTCTCTCTAACCTTCTGTAACTCAGCGTCTGCCAACTGTCCCTCTTTAATCCGCTCTAACAGGGTCGACTGCAGAGTAATATTGGCCAACCGGCCTACCACCAATTCTATCCCTGATCTAACCATCTCATCAGCTAACTCTCTTGAGATTTGGGTGGAACTGTACAACTGACCTGGGCCTCTCCGGCTCAATGCATCTGCCAGTACATTGGCTTTCCCCGGATGGTAAAGAATATCACAATCATAGTCCTTTACCAACTCCAGCCAACGCCTATGTCTCATGTTCAGGTCCTTTTGTGTAAAGAATACTTTAGACTCTTATGGTCAGTGTATACCTCGCACTTCTCACCATACAGATAATGTCGCCAAATCTTCAGTGCAAATACCACCACTGCTAATTCAAAATCGTGAGTAGGATACCGCTGTTCATACTCCTTCAGCTGTCGTGATGCATAAGCTATCAATTTCTCATTCCGCATCAACACACAGCCTAACCCCAACCTCGATGGATCGCAATAGACCACAAACTTCCCTTCCCCTGAAGGAAGACTCAACACAGGCGCAGAAATAAGTCGCCGCTTTAGCTCTTGGAAACTGTCTTCACACTTGTCTGACCAGATAAACTTCAAATTCTTTCGTGTCAATTCTGTCATCGGTGCCGCTATCTTCGAGAAGCCCTCTACAAACCGTCTATAATAACCTGCCAGACCAAGAAAACTGTAACACCCTGGATAGCCAAGACCGTTACACTGTGTGTTTATAGAAGTGCTAGACTTGCTAATCAAGTCATTTAATTAAAAACTTGTTACTGCAACTATAATGGAACTAGGGTTAAAATATTTTGGCCTTAAAAGTCGCATTTCTTTTAAATATCATTTCTTGTTTACACGGGATCCCAAAAACAATAGAATTAAAGACGTTTACAAAATATTCGTGAATTAAATACAGTATTAGCCATATTAAGGAAAAATAAACAGTTAGGCAATCTCTGTCCTGACCCACTCCTCGAGCATGGCGACCGAACAGCTGACTATGTACATTCAACCATGCAGCTCTCCATCTCAGGACTGGTCTAACTTTCCTTTTCCTTTACCTGCACCACGTAGCACCCGTGAGCCAAGGCCCAGCAAGAAAACATAATAACAGAGCATAAGTAATCAACAGGCAATCCAATATTTCATAAACATGTTCTCAACCATATAAATATTCAGAATAACCAAGTATTCAACATACTAAACATATCAACTCATATCATACACCAAATCACAAATGATAACTAGGGTTAGCGCCCTCAAGCCACACCCTCCGTTATCCCACTGACTCCGACCCGCTTAAACCGAGCTCAGTGAATATAAAGCTGTCCTTGGCTACCAGTGGCCAAGCCACGCCCTGTGCGCAAATATTGTGTACGGCACCCTTAGGCCGCTATCACATGTCCCATGGCATAATACCATCATTGACATTATACAGATATCGGGAGCTCTTAGTCCCCATCACAAGCATATAACCGGGTGCATTTTTCTTACCTTTGGATTTGCTAGCCTTGTTCACTGTGATCCTTGAGCACGATCCCCCCTTGAACCCCAGCGCACTCCTAGACACAACCATAGATCAAAGTCATCACCAAACCTCAAGTCCGAACCCTAGCCTCAGGACCAATCCTGAGCCTTCGGGAAGCTCCAATTCCACCAAACGGGGTGGTGGAATCGAACCCCGAACCCCCGGGCAAAACCCCTTGAAAATAACTCAAAAACCCCTTTCTGGAAATAGGGTAGCGCTATAGCGCTCTAAGGAGGGCGCTACAGTGCTACAAGCAGAACCAAAACACCCTCAGCATGCATGGCCTAGCGCTACAACGCCCAAAGGCTAGTGCTGTAGCGCTAGTCACAGACAGGCAACACTGCATTTTCCCTTCCTGCGATTTCCCCGAGTCAACCCTTACCAAAACTCTTCCAATCCTCAACCAAACTTAAAAACAAGCTTATTAACACACTACACTCATCCCAAGCATCCCAAATACTCAAAACCCAAGCACATGCATCCCTAATCTCAAAATTCACCATAGTTGACCCTAAACTCAGAAACTCAGCAGAAACCATAGAAATCTCGTAGTTGAAACCAAAGTTCCTTACCTATAACTGGAGAGTTCATGCTAGGATACCCTTTACTCTTTCTTGGCTTCCTCCTCCTCAAACCCTTGGATCCAATTCCCTAGAATTCCCCATCAATTCAGCTTAGATACCCTAGTTAAAAATTAAAACCAGAACTGAAGAAACTTCAAAGTTTTACCTCAAGTGGAAGGTTTGCTCTTGCTAAACCCTTGCCAATTATTCAAGCCTAACTCAGAAACCTTATGGCTCAACTTGATCTAGCTCTCCTCTGAAATTTTCTTCAAGAACCCTCAAGAAAATGGTGGAAAAAGCCTAAACCGACCTTGCCTTCCTTCCCTTCTTTCTCTTTCTTTTCTTTCCTTCTTTTTCCTTCTTTTCAGACTTCTATTTTATTCTACAAACTCCACTGAGCATAAAGCCTCAGTAATACCTATCTCTTAAAAGCCAAATGTCCATAATACCCTCACCTTTAATCCTAAGTCTTTTAATCCACTTAGGGGCATTTTGGTCATTTTACCCAATTCCGCATTTTGGTCATTTTACCCAATTCCCGCTCATTCCTCGAGTGTCTCTAATATTTTCCGCTTACTTCCCGATACCCAATTAATCACCAACTATATTCCTTGATGTCAGAATAGACCCCAATATATTCACTAAATTCCCATTTATACCCCCAGGCTCGCCCCGAGCCGGTATAAATCCCCGCCGTGACTTTTTCGCTAATCGGTTCACTAGGATCGTCTCGAATCACAGATCATAGATATATCCACATAATAATGTGGTCTCAATAATTATCGCATATATATACAGTTATGCCCGCGACGGGCCAAAATTACGATTATGCCCTTCTAACCTATTCAGGGCTCACATGCATACTAATACACATGGTCATGCATCTCAAATATTCAGGAAGCCATATAACATGCTTTAAATCATTAAATCACATATATTCCAATTATGCCCTCCCGGCACACTAATCAAGGCCCTTAAGCCTTATTAGTAAATTTGGGTCGTTATAAAAACTCCGCACCTCTGAGGCGTTCCTTGGCCTCGACCAATCCTTAACTGCCTCTACCTTAGACGGATCCACCTTAATCTCATCCGCGCCCATAATATGTCCAAGGAATGTCACTTCTGGTAGCCAGAATTCACATTTCTTAAACTTGGCGTACAACTGATGCTCCCTCAATCTCTGAAGAGCTTGTCAAAGATGAAGCTCGTGCTCTGCCTCTAAACTAGAATACACTAAGATGTCATCGATGAAGACAATAACGAACTAATCCAGAAAATCCTTGAACACCCTATTCATTAGATCCGTAAAGGCTGCTGGGGCATTGGTCAAACCAAACAACATGACCAGAAACTCATAGTGCCCGTACCTCATTCAGAAGGCCGTCTTCGGTATATCTTCATCCTTGATCCTCAGCTGGTGATAACCAGATCGAAGATCAATGTTGGAGAACACCGTCTTACCCTGCAGCTGATCGAACAAGTCATTAATCCTTGGTAGGGGATACTTATTTTTTATAGTCAACTTGTTCAATTCCCGGTAGTCTATACACATTCTCAAAGTCCCGTCCTTCTTCTTCACAAATAAAACTAGAGCACCCCATGGCGAAGAACTAGGCCTGATGAATCCCAAATCCAGAAGCTCCTGCAACTATATCTTCAATTCCTTCAGTTCTGCCGGTGCCATCTTATATGGTGCCCTCGACACTGGCTCTATCCCCGGCGCCAACTCAATGACAAACTGAATCTCTCTACGTGGCGAAAATCCAGGCAAATCCTCATAAAACACATCCAAGAACTCGCAAACCAATCTGGTCTCCTCCGGTCCTACTGGGGAAACCCTGGTGGTATCCACCACACTAGCCAGAAAGCCTATGCATCCACCCAGTAACAAGTCTCTGGCTCTCAATGCCTATATCCTGGGTACGTGGGGTCCATGCACCGCCCCCACAAAATCAAAGGGATCCTCGCCCTCTGGCTCAAAAGTCACCATCTTCTTCCTGCAGTCAATGGTAGCTCCATATCTAACTAACCAATCCATACCTAGAATCATATCAAAATCCTCCATACTCAATTCAATCAAGTCTACTGATAACTCCCTACCATCAACTATCACTGGCAGTGCTCTAATCCACCACCTAGATACTACCAGTTCTCCTGTAGGCAAAATAGTCCCAAACCCTGAAATACAATACTCACTTGGACTACACAGTCTATTAATCACCTTACTAGAAACAAACGAGTGTGTAGCACCAGAGTCAATCAATACAGTAAATGGAGTGCCAGCACTAGAAAGCTGACTTGTCACTATCGAGGGACTAGCCTCGGCCTCCGCCTGCGTCAAGGTGAACACTCGAGCTGGAGTCAAGCTGTCCACCTTCCCCGCATCTCCCTTCTTCACTGCTGGGCAATCTTTCTAGAGGTGTCCCACCACCCCACACACATAACAGGCCTTAGCCCGACATTTGCCCGGATGGCGCCTTCTGCACCTCGTGCACTCAGGATAAGTCCTCCATGTATCACCACCTCCCTGACGGCCACCCTGAGTACCCCGACCTTTCCTATCAGGACCAGGAGCGATCACAGCATCAGGAGTCTTCCTCTTCAAATCATTGGGGCCTCCACCCCTACCAGAACCAACATATGGAGGCACCGCCCTGCGACCCTCCCGCCTCACTGCACTCTCTCTCCATATCTTATTCTCCGCTTCCTCAGCGGTAAGAGCCTTCTCTACAGCCTGGGCATAAGTTTTCCCTCCAGGTATTGTTGTAATTCTCACATCCTGGGCTATCATTGCATTAAGCCCTCTAATAAACCTGTCCTGCCTAGCTGCATCAATATAAACAAGATTTGGTGCGAATTTTGCAAGTCTATCAAACTTCAGTGCAGATTCTGTAACTGTCATAGTACCCTAAACCAGCCCCACGAACTCATTTACTTTCGCTGCCCTGATGGCAACATTGTAATACTTCTGACTAAATAGGTCCTTGAATCCTTCCCATGTCAAAGCAGTAACATCGCTGGTCTTTGATGTCACCTCCCACCAGATTCAGGCATCCTCTCTCAGCATATATGTGGCACAGGCCACTCTGTCATGTCCTTCTACCCTCATAAAATCCAGAATGGTAGTAATCATGGTCATCCACTGCTCAGCCTTCAATGGATCAGGTCCTCCCTCAAAGATTGGGGGTTGTTGTTTCCTGAACCGCTCATACAACGGCTCCGACTTGTTCCCAACCTCAACTGGCTGTACAACAAGTACCACTGCAGGTGGCACAATAGGGGCAACACTCCCTGATGGAGCCTGCTACTGCAGAATCCGGATCTGTTCATCTTGGCTCTGTAGCTGAGCCTGCATGTCTGCCATAAGTTGCTGCTAGTTCTCAGGGACTGGCGGAGGGGTCTGGCCCTGATCATCATCTCTAGTCCCAGATTTGCCGGCTAGTCGTGTAGATTTTCTTGGACGCATAACTATCCAAGTCAATCTGCAATCAACGACTCGACAATCAAACTATGATGACAAGGTAATAATCCTTTCATGATCCATCGCTGGAACTCCAATCATTCACAAGCAATCAAGATATAGCAATTTATCCGAATATTCATCCACACGCATAGTAGTGCTGATAAGCACGCCTCAATATCATCATGCAATAGTCAAGGGCCAGGCCCTATCAGTATCTCATGTTCCCTATTAATCAAACAAATATCAATAGTCATATCTCATTCAAATCATTTAAGCACATAATCATGTGTACACAATTACCAAACCTTGAGTCTAGCTTGTCTTTCACGGCGAATGTACATGTCCAGCTAGTCTTCAGGAACCCTTAAACCTAGGACGCTTTGATACCAAGTTGTAACGCACTGGATAGCCAAGACCATTACACTGTGTGTTTATAAAGGTGCTAGACTTACTAATCAAGTCATTTTATTGAAAACGTGTTGCTGAAACTATAGTGAAACTAGGGTTAAAAGATTTTGGTCTCAAAAGCCGCATTTTTTTTATAAATAACATTTTCTGTTTATACGGGATCCCAAAAAAGATAATATTAGAACCATTTACAAAGATTCAAGATTTAAATACAGTAATTAGCCACTCTAAGGCAAAACAGACTATTAGGCATTCCTTGTCCTGATCCACTCCTCGGCCATGGCGGCCGAACAGCTGACTATGTACATTCAGCCCCGCAGCTCTCCGTCTCAAGGTTGGTCCAACTTGCCTTTGCCTTTACCTGCACCACGTAGGACCCGTGAGCCAAGGCCCAGCAAGAAAACACAATAACAGAGCATAATCAATCAACAGACAGTCAAATATTTCATATCACATAAACATGTTCTCAACTGTCTAAGCATCCATGATAATTAAGTACTCAGCATACCAAACATATCATTTCATATCAATAATCAATTCACAAATGATAACTAGGGTTAGTGCCCTTAGGCCGCACCCTCTGTTTATCCCACTGACTTTCGCCCGCTTAAACCGTTAAGCTGTCCTCGGCTACCAGTGGCCAAGCCGCGCCCTGCGCACAAATATTGTATACGATACCCTTAGGCCGTTATCACATGTCCCATGGCATAATACCATCTTTGACATTATACAGATATCGGGTACACTTAGTCCCATCACAAACACATAACTGGGTGCAGTTTTCTTACCTTTAGATTCGCTAGCTTCGTTCACTTTGATCCTTGAGCACGATCCCTCTTGAGCCCTAGCGCACACCTAGTCATAACCATAGATCAGAATCACCACCAAGCCTCAAGTCCAAAATGTAACCTTGGGACCAATCCTAAGCCCTCGGGAAGCCCCAATTCCACCAAACGGGGTGGTGGAATCGAACCCCGAACCCCCGAGCAAAAACCGTTGAAAATAACTCAAAAACCCCTTTATGGAAACAGGGTAGCGCTACAGCGCTCTAAGGAGGGCGCTACAGCGCTACAAACAGTGCCCAAAATCATCCCAGGGTATATGGCCTAGCGCTACAGCACCCAAAGGCTAGCGCTACTCACAGAACAGCAAATGCTGTTTTTCCCTCCTTCGATTTTCCCCGAGCCAAACCTTACCAAAACTTCTCCAAACTTTCACCAAACTTAGAATCAAGCTTACTAACAAGTCTAACTCATCCCAAGCATCCCAACCATACAAAACTTAAGCACATGCACCTCTAATCCACGATTTCACCATAGTTGAACCCAGAGTTCAAAAACTCAGCAAAACAGCCACTGAAACCTCAAAGTTCAAACTAGAATCCCTTACCTTTGTTGGATGAGTTTAGCCTAGGTATTCCTCCTCACAAGCTTGACCTTCTCCTCCTCAAATCCTCAGCCTCAAATCCCTAGTATTTCCCACAAAACTTTGCTTAGAAAACCAACTCAAAACCAATACCAAAAACTGAGTGTTAACCTCAAAATCTTACCTCAAGTGGATGGTTTGTTCTTGCTAAATCCCTGCCAATTCTTCCAGCCAGATCAAAGACCTTAACCTTAAGCTTCTACTCTGATTCTCCCTTGGTTTCTGATAACTCTTGAATAAAGAGTTATTTCATGTGCTTTTGAACTTATAATTGTGAAAAAATCATGGGTGATGTTAGTTTATTTTTAGTTTTTGTAGCTATCTTTGATGTTTTCATTATTTTAATTAAGTGTAATTATTTTTAGTTTTTAATAGCTCTTGGGTTAAAGATAATGATTTCATGGATAGATATGTGCACAAAGGAATGTGCAAGCATATGAATCTATTGTGATGAATTTATGTGTTGATGGCTGAATATTCAGGATTACTGCAGCAAAACTGAAGCATTTTGATCAGGTATATTTTGGAGCATGGAACACGTGGCAGTCAAAAGGCAAGCTTATATTTCGGCTGATGTGGCAATGGCAGAAGGAAATAATCAGCACATTGGAGAAAAGGACAAAAGAGAAGGAAGACTTGATGTTTTGGGGGAAAAAGAGGGGCATTATGGTATTTTTGGAGGAGAAGAGAAAACCTAACATATCCAAAAGAATGCTCCAGCCGTAATATTGAACCAGCATCCATTTTTGGCAAAGAAAAACCAGAAAAAATAGAGAGACAAGCTGAAATACCAACAAGGAAGAAGGAGAACAAGCACAGAAAGCTCAAGCATCATTTTGGATTTGTTCTTTCTTCTTTTCCTCATCTTTATTTTATTAATTTCTGAGTTGGATTCTAAATCTGAATATTATGGGCTGTTTTGATTGTGAATTACTGTCTATGAACTCAGCCATGAACTAAATTTTAGGTGGCTTGAAATGTTGATGAACCCTATGTTATAGTCTATAAATTTCATGCACTTTATTATAGCAAATCTCCTTTGTTCATTCAAGTGTGCTTACATTAATTACTTGTTGTTGTTTGGCCAGCAATGGCAAGTTATTTAGTAATATTTAATGCTGGAAAGATTAAATGTAATGGGAAAAACTTGGATGACACAAGCCATAATCTAGGTTAGGTTATGTTAGTAAGTAACATAGGGATATGTTATTTGCCTTGTGTTACTTTTGAGAATTAAACTTTGATTTGCATTCTTAAATTTTATTTTGCATAGGAATATGCTTAATTAGGTAGAAGAATTAATGTCATAAAATTTGGGAAAGTTTTATGAGTGTTTAAAGGAATTCTTGTTAACCTGGGAGTTTTGCTAGAATATTGCTGCAGCAATCTGTTCGCAAATTGTTCAGGACGAATAATATAGGGGAATTCAATAATTCAAGTCCATTTTGCAATCCATATATTTCTCTCAATTTTCTTGTTCAATTTAGTTTTTAATCTCAGTATTTCCATTTTATTTTAATATTTTTCTTAGCCTATAAACAACCACTTGACTTTTAATTTTCTAAAATTGTTTAGTAATTGTTTTGCTTACTTTTTTAATTTGCAATCCCTGTGGAGATGATTTACTTATCATTATATTACTTGTGTGATTACGTGCACTTGCATATTTAAAATCAAATATTAAATTGATCGCAACAGTTTCTGCCCCAAAAGTCCTCAAGAGATGGTGAAGAAAACTTGAACCGAGAGAGAGAGAGAATGGTAGACTTCCAATTCCCTTTCTTTCCTTCCTTTTCTTTCTTTTTCTTTTCTTCAGAATTCCAACCCCTTCTTAAAATTCCACTAAGTATAAAACCTGATAATACTTGTCCCTTATAAGCCAAATGACCCATTTTCCCTCCCCTTTATTTCTAAATCTTTTAATCCACCTAGGGGCATTTTGGTCATTTCACCAAATTCCCACTAATTCCTCGAGTGTCTCTAATATTTTCCGCTTACTTCCCGACACTTAACTAATCACCAATTATATTCCTCAATATCAAGATAGACTCCAATATATTTTCTAAATTCCCATTTATACCCCCAGGCTCACCCCAAGCCAAGTATAAATCCCCGCAGTGACGTTTTCGCTAACCCGCTCACTAGGATCGTCTCGAATCATAGATCACAGATATATCCACATAATAATGTGGTCTCGACAATTTATCACATATATATACAGTTATGCCCTCAACGGGCCAAAATTACGATTATGCCCTTCTAACCTAATCAGGGCCTACATGCATACTAATACACATAGCCATGCATCTCAGATATTCAAATAGTCATATAACATACTTTTAATCATTAAATCACATATATTCCAATTATGCCCTCCCGGCACACTAATCAAAGCCCTTAAGCCTTATTAGTAAATTTGGGTCATTACAAAACGTAACACGAATGTCATGAGAACAAGAACTCAAACCATTTTATACATTTGGTCCCTTGTAGGCTCATAATCCTAGAAGTAACTTTGACGTGAAATTTACCATTGGTCCTCACTCAACGTCCTATGCCCCTGCAATCCAAAGATTCATGCTTTCAGGGGTCCTAGCATGTGAAACCAGCTACCCCCCGAGTATGCCCTATTTGGGAGGTCAGCTGGGGGTTTTGACACTATTCTCCTAGTGCGTATCTCGTCACTTCCATACAATCTCACACCTCCTCAGGAGGTGATGTTAACAAGGTGCCCAGGCGTAGGCTACCTGGGTATCCGTCCGTATCGCACATATCAAGATTTGGTTATTACTCTCCAAGCATGCGCTATCCTCGGGAGGTAACCTAAATTCTTAAGTCTGTGTTATACTGGGTTTTCTAGATATGGGATATAGTGACATGAGGGGCGCTTCTCTCGTTGACTAGCCAAGCTCCCCATGTCATGGATTTCCCAAGGCCAAGTATGGGGTACTCGGCCTTCTATTTGCATCTTGAGACCAAGAGACTTGGTTAGAGCTCCTCGGGCTCGGTTTCCACCGGAGGTGACAATAGTCTATTCTCGCGCTACTTGGGTTATCTAGCTCCTAGATGCCAAGCTTAGTTCTTCCTGGAACAAGCTGCTTTCTAGGCTATACTTAACTAGTTTCCTAGGATTTTCTATTATCGGGATGGTGACGCTAGGCTTACTCCTCTTGGCAATTGACAAGTTTAGTTTCCTAAGTCGTTCCTTGTGAGGTGTAATGCTGCCCTAACTCTATGCCCCCAAGTAATCGGAGACTAGTATGTGGTCACTTGTTCAAGGGAGCAGGTGCTCTTACACAACATTAATAGAATATAAAGGAAATCAAAAAACATAAGCAAAACAAAAAAAAAATTATTACCGTGTTTTATATACACGGTATCCATTATTGCCCAAAGGCTACAGGGGGTATTACAGAAATAGATAATGTTTACTTCTCATATTACTGGTAATACCGACGAAGATGCTCGACATTCCACGCGTGAGGAATCAGCTCCCCACTAAGTTGGGCTAATTTGTATGTTCCAGGACATACAATGCTTTCAACTTGGTATGGGCCCTCCCAGTTGGGTCTTAGCACTACCGAGGGATTAGTCTCAGCCTCTGCCTGCGTCAAGGTGAACACTCGAGCTGGAGTCAAGCTATCCACCTTCCCTAGTTCCTCTTTCTTCGCTGTTGGGCAATCCTTCTTGAGGTGTCCCACTCATAAGTACCAAATTTGTCCATTTTTAATTCATTATTCTTCTATAATTATGCACTTGATTATTTATTTATATATGTTGAATTAGTTTATTTTGTGTTTTTAGGATTTTCAAGACAATTGGGTGAAAACGAATAAATTTTGGATGTTTTACAAGCAATGGTTAAGCTCGGAAAAAAAGTTTGAAACTTCATACTTGATTTTCAATACTCTTTTGGAAATATACCTAGAAATATAAGTTTTATATCTTTTTCTTAGCTTTCCATAGCTTTTTGAATCGTCTGATTCCAAGTTATATTGAGGAATGCTAAAAATACTTTCAGCCGTTGTAATAGAAGAAAACCAAAAAATGGGAAAAATTGCTACGGTCACGGCCAGCCTTATTCCAGGCATTAGGGTTAACTTTGAATACAACTTTGGATTGCAAATTTTAGAGGCTAGAGCAGTAAAGGAGGAGAAAAGACATCAACAATAACATTCTTCAATCTAGTTTTTCTTTCTTCTCAAAACTCTTTTATTTTCATTGAATATTTATGTTTATGAATATGAATATGATTATGGAGAAGTTTTCTTTATAATTGAGGGTTATTTCAAAACCCTAGACATGAGATCTTGAATGCATTGATGAATTTTATTCCTTTTATTCCCTTGTATTAAATTGCTTCTTTTTTTTCTAATTGAATGTTATGAATCTTGTGAGATCTTATTAAGTGGCCAACTAATTAGGGTTTTTCATTGTTCTACTATCATCTTAGGATTTCTATTCACCTAATAGTTTAGGATTCTAAGTAGAGTGATAAATTGCAATTAGAGTATTGTGATGGGTATTTTGATTGTGATGAAAAATATAACCTAGGTTAAATGAATTGCATGCTTAATGAATTTATTGCCTAGATTAACCTGTTTTCACAAAGTGTAATGCTTTTACTAGGTTATATAGATCGCATGCTTAATGGGTTTATTGCTGGGTAAAAGGGTTAATTAAGAGCGCTAAGCTTTAATTAAGTATAATAGGGAAATTGGGATAATTGACTGCTTATATGTTATCTGCGGGGTGAATAGTTTAATTGGGAATAGGAAATATTATTCGTCATTGTTGATAGATTGATTGTTGAAGGTGGAGAGTAATTCTTGACTATTTCTTTAATGTCGTTATATCCTTAGTTATTTAATCTGTGATATTTATTTGATTTTATGATTTTAGCTATTAAAACTAAAACCCCTTTCTAATTTCAGTTTAGTTATTATTTTGAATAATAATTTGATCATAGTCCTCATGGGTTCGATCCTTATTTACTGCTATACTGAAGTAGCTGGTGTAAGTGAATAAAAGAAATATATTTAAATTTGATATGGCATACGACACGCATCAAATTTTTGGCGCCGTTGCCGGGGACTATTTTCTTTAATTTGTTATTCATTTTTTCCTTTTTACTAACTTGGTTTATTAGTTGTGGTTGATGTTTTTAGGGTTTGCATTGAACTTGGTTTGAGACATGGCAATGTACTATCAACACTGTTATGATCCTCAAATGAATAGATATGACTCCTATTCTAGCAATTACAATTCATAATGGGATGAGTATTCTAATACTTTCTATGGTGGAAATCAATATGTTGAGCCAAATTACTACTCTCAATAAGAATATAATGAACGTCGCAATAATCAGATTCATCAATTGGAGATCTCATCAATGCGATGAATGCCAGCAATCTCCTACTTCAACAGATGCCAGAGCAGGCTTATGGGCCTTTTCCTCAGCAACCTTCTACAGGAATGTCACAAGATCAGGAACCATCAATTTCAGATATGCTAAAATCTTTGGTGGCTTCAACTATGCAGACCCAAGTTATTCTTCAGAGTATAGAATCATCCCTCAAGAATTTGGAGAGTACTATGGGACAAATTGCTACATCATTGAATAATCTTGAGGTTGAGAATATTGGAGAATTACCTGCAGAATTAGAGAGTAATCTAATAGAGAATGATAGTGCCCTAACTCTCCAAAGTGGTACACAACTTGACATGCCACCTCATCCAAACGTAACATTTGATCTAACTCCAACACAAGAAGTCAACAATTAACCCCAGAAGCATCTTCACCACTAGAGATCGAAACTTTCTCATCAGTTGATTCATAATCACAGAACATGCTACACAAACCAATTGTTAGATTGTATGTCCCTATTCCTCCTTTTCCAAGCACATTGACAAAATTTAAGAATGAGGAGGAAAATAAGGTGGTCCTTAAAATCAATATTTCGCTCCTTAAAACCCTTAAGCAAGTACCACCATATGCTAAGATTCTTAAGGAGTTTTCCACAAATAAAAGGAAACTGAATGGTGATAAAAAGATAAGTGTGGGGGAGAATGTTTTTGCTATTCTCCAAAAGAAGTTGCTACCCAAGTGTCAAGACCTTGGGATGTTTATAAATCCATACACTATCAGTAAAACTAGGTTTCATCATTGTATGCTAGATTAAGGAGCACCTATTGATGTTATGTCTTATTCTATTTTTGCTTCTTTAAATATAGGGTTATTAAAAGAAACTAGTGTTATTATTCGATTGGTTGATCGCACTAATATTTATTCCCTAAGGGTAGTTGAACATGTTTTGGTGCAGGTTCAATTTAAGAGGCCATTCCAAATTATTACAAGTAGAAAGTTGGATGTCAAAGCATGGGTACTTACAATGAAATTTGAAGGTGAAGTTATACAGTTTGATATGTTGAATTCTATTGATAAGTGCAAGAAGAAGGTCTTGTTAAATGACCCACCATAACAATTATGACCACATCATTCAGTCGAGCTAACGACGTTAAACAAAGCAAACTTGCGGGTGTTTTTCTTACCCTTATCTTTTTATTTTTCATTGAATTTTTTTATTATTTATTTAGTATATGCCTTGAAGACAATGCATAGATTAAGTGTGGGGGAAGGGAAAACTGCCTGTTTAATTTTTATTTGTCATTTCTTTAGTTGTTATTTGTGTTTGTGTTGTTTAGTTGTTTATAGTGTCATTTTTTTTTAGGTTGTTATAAGCATGGTTATGTTGAAAGTTTTCTGTCAATGATAAAACATCTGATTGATATAAGAATATGTCTAGGAAATTGATGAATTGTTTGCTTAACTCTTGTGTGGTTGTTTCTTAAGCTTGATCTTTAATTTTTAAACATAATGTGTGTACAATTAGATTTACTTTTTCACTAGTATTTTGAAATATTTATGCATGTTATTACTTATATATAGTCTCGACCACTCTAGAAACCATTGATTAATTGTTTGAGGCAAAATCCTAAGTACACGTGATTAGGAAGATGATTAAGGCATGTTCTCTGGATCATTTGAGCCTTTCAAGCTTATCTATGAAATTGAATATCCTAGTTTCCCATTTTTGAGCCATAATGACTAATCTTTTTCTTTTATAAGCCTATCCAAACTTTTGTAGCTTGACAATTTTATCTTTTTCTGTGACCCATTACACCATAGTTTTGTATGAATGTTTGATTTGGTGAGTTGGGTTATGGATTGTAAGAATGAGAAGTTGTATTGGTTTTTTGGATTATAATGTGAAACTATATGATCTACTATTTCTTCCAATGAGTTGAATTGAAAAAAAAAAAATTGAATAGAAAAAAAATATGCACTGAGAAATATGAAAAAAAAAAGTATTGCAAAAGTATAAGTGTGGGGGAAGTAGTAAGATCAATGTGGAAAGACAAAATGGAAATATTATGTATTTTCTTGAATTGTATGGGAAATTTGTGCGAAGATCTAGAGCATAGAAAAAAAAATTATAGGTTATGGTGTAATTTAAGCTTAAATATTCTTTTTTCATCTACCTTCAACCTTATAGCCTCACATTACAAGCTTTTAAAGACCTTTTGATTCTTGACTATGTGTGTGTTACATTAGTGGAGAACAATTGGTTAATATCTATGGAGTGGATGTTTTTCATCAAAATATTATTATAGAAGAGACTTTAAAACATATTATGGCATGTATAAATTGATTCAAATGATTGTGTTTTGGTAGGTTTAATTGTGCATAATCATAAATAGATCGAGTTTAAGTGGTGACTAGATATTGAGTTGAAATTCTGAGGAATGTGGAATTCGAATTTTTCTCATAACGTATTTGGTTGATCAATCTTTGAGACAACTAACGCTTTCAACAAAACCATTGCTTATGTGTTTAGTTTTTATTTTGTTTGCTCAGGGACAAGCTAATGTCAAGTGTGGGGGAATTTGATAAGTACTAATCTACTTTTAATTCATTATTCCTCTATAATTATGCATTTGATTATTTATTTATATATGTTGAATTAGTTTATTTTGTGTTTTTAGGATTTTCAAGACATTTGGGTGAAAACGAATAAATTTTGGATGTTACAAGTCTGAATTACAATTCTAAAATTTCACACTTGATTTTTATAATTTTTCAATACTCTTTTGGAAATATACATAGAAATATAAGTTTTAGATATTTTTCTTATCTTTCCATAACTTTTTTAACCGTCTTATTCTGAGTTATATCGAGGAAGTTATGCTTAAAATACTTTCAGTCACTAGAGTAGAAGAAAAGCAAAAAAGGGGAAAAATTGCTATGGTCGCGGCCAACCTTATTCCAGGGCGCAGCCTAGGGGACAGAACGTAGTGGCCTCGACCAGCAATATCCTAGGTCGTGGCCGGAGCCTGATCTTCTGGAAAATACATATCTAGTGGCCGCGGCCGCCAAGAAACACTAGTCGCGACCGGCGATTGATTTTTCCTTAAATTTCAATTTTTAAATGTAATTTTTGGTATGCTATAAAAAGGATTAGGGTTAACTTTGGATTGCGAATTTCAGAGGCTAGAGAAGCAAGGGAGGAGAAAAGATATCATCATTAACATTCTTCAATCTAGTTTTTCTTTCTTCTCAAAACTCTTTTATTTTCATTGAATATTTATGTTTATGATATGAATATGATTATGGAGTAGTTTTCTTTATAGTTGAGGGTTATTTCAAAACCCTAGACATGAGATCTTGAATGCATTTTGATGAATTTTATTCCTTTTATTCCCTTGTATTAAATTGTTTTTATTTTTCTAATTGAATGTTATGAATCTTGTGAGATCTTGTTAGGTGGCCAACTAATTAGGGTTTTTCATTGTTCTACTATCATCTTGGGATTTCTATTCACCTAATAGTTTAGGATTATAAGTAGAGTGATAAATTACAATTAGAGTATTATGACGAGTATTTTGATTGTGATGAAATAGAACCTAGGTTAAATGAATTGCATGCTTAATGAATTTGTTGCCTAGATTAACTTGTTTCCACAAAGTGTAATGCTTTTACTAAGTTAAATAGATCACATGCTTAATGGGTTTATTGCTGGGTAAAAAGGGTTAATTAAGAGAGCTTAGCTTTAATTAAGTGTAATGTCCCAAATTTCCTAATAAGGTTTAGGACCTTGATTAAGAGGCCGAGAGGGCTATAATTGATTTATTATGTTATTAAATGATTATATGCATGTTTAGATGTATTAAATATGTATGTGAACCCATTTCTGATTAATTGGGGAATTGTCATATTTTGGCCATTTCCGGCATATTTGGCATATATGTGATATGTGAGTGGTGCTTTATTATTATTTGGTTATGCTAGGGTTACTCAGCAAGAGACGATCCTAGATGGTAAGCTAGTGGGAAAGTCACAATGGGATTTATACTTGACTCGGAGTGAGTCAAGGGGTATTTAGAGCATTACCGGGATATTGGGTAATGGGAATAAATATTTGATGATAAATTGGGAGTTAGTAAGATCAAGGAGAAATTATGGAGGTTTTGACTATTTTGCCCTCGGGGATGTTTTCGGGACCCCGAGCATTAGGATTTGTTTGAGGCTACTTAAGATTGAAGTAACCTGTTAAGAAATAAAAATAACGTTCAGAACGTTCTCTCTCCTTCAAAGTTCCATTTTTGTCTCTCGATCGCATTTTCGAAGGAAACTTGAGTTCTAGGACTCGAATTCAAGCGAGGATCGAGGCATAGCGATTCTAGGGAAGATTATAAGCTTATTAGCCGAAGGATCTAGTGGGAAACAACTCAATCGGAGGCAATTCAAGTTTTAAGTTCTAAGTTTTTGAAGTTTTTAAGCTTGAATTGGAATTTGTGTTTTGATGAATTTTTGATTGAATTGAAGATTGGGTTTTGTTGGTTCTGGATCATGGGAATGTTTGGGAACTTTTATTTTTGAATTTGGAGATGTTTGGATAGGTTTTTGGAAGGTTTTAAAAAGGGGAAAACGAGAAAAAATGGCTGGTTCGTGGTTGGGCCGCGACCTAAGCTTGAAGAAGAAGGAGGAGGGCTCTGTCTGGGGGGTGGGCCGTAGCATGGTGTTTGGAGGGCCGCGGCACTTAAGGGAAAAAGTTACCATAATTGTGTTTTAGTCATGGGAACCTAACTCTAAGGCCCTGGGATTGATCCTACTACCTGATTGAGTGGGATTTGACGTACCAGAGGCTTGGGTTGGGTTTGGAAGTATTTATTTACTCATTTTGATGAGGTTTTATATTATGGTTTGACTAGGTTATCGCTAGGGGCTTGGAATCAGGATCGTGCTTGTGGCTCGTTTATTGGTAACCTGTGCTTGGACCAAAGGTAAGAAAACTGCACCCCGTATATGACATGCATGGTTATTATTGAGGCATGTCGAGTGTTTAAATGTGATGCATGTGATGCACGAGAAACATGTGGTTAGGGCATGCCATGAATGTTAAATATGAGATTGATTAGAGCTTGAGTCTCTGTGTTTGTGCATAATCCTAATTATGCTAGCAATTGTTAAGTAAGCATGTTGAATACCCTATATTCGGATATTTGACATATGATATATGCCTGGTAGCATTGCTTACTTATGCATGGCACAGAGTTACTAGTCAGAATCGGCAATGGTGTCAGAACTAGCTGTGAAGCTGTGACTTACTAGTCAAGTTCGACAGTAGTTTTGAGCACTGGTCGTATGTTACTGACCTAAGTGTTAGGGGCAGCATAAGCGTTGTGAACGCAGAGCCAATAAAAGATTAGATCTAATCGACATATGCATTGAATGACTCATTATGAGCATTAATGCCGGACCGACCCTAAGTTCGATGAAAACTAAAAGCGCTTGTCTAGTCTATGACTAGTTACTCAGAGCCAGGGCCAGAAGGCCCAGGTGACCGTGTCGTCACATGGCTAGAGGGAACGGAACCCACAGTAGTGACTCTATAGTCACTCAATTGATTTGCATTGGTGACTTTCTTATCAATCACTTATTCTGTTTAAGCTAGCGACGTGTTCACTTATTTGTAAAGGGAACGGAACCCACCTTAGTGACTTTTACAACTGTCACTCTTCTATTTAGGGCTATAAGCCCAGCATGGTTACCGGAACCACCAGTGTTAAATCACTTATCTGATTAGGATTGACTTGATAGTCATCCATTCAGGAGGGCAGGATTCCTTATCCTGGATACCCATCATTATCAGAACTTATTTGCATGCTAGAATAGGCTATATTTTCTAGGCACGCACGTTATTACTTGATGGCATGATATTACTGATCGTGAGCATATTGAGTTTTCTTGCTGGGCTTCGGCTCATGGGTGCTATGTGGTACACATAAAGGCAAAAGAAAGCTGGACCATCCTTGAGTTGGAGAGCTTAGGTGATGATGTGTACATATGTGGCTGCTCGACCGCCACGGCCAAGGGTTGAAAGAGGAACTAGGGTTAAACCCTGTTTTACCGCTTAGATCGGCTGGTTGTAAATATTTTCTTGTAATGAACCTTTAAATTATATTTTTGGGATCCCAATGTATACAGTAAAAATTTTAGTGAGACGTTATATCTTAACCAAAAATTTTAATCATAAACTGCTAATCATACTTAGTTACACAATTATGGCCAAATGACTCGGTTAGCGAGTTTAGCACTGTTTAAAATGCGCACTGTCACGGTCCCTAGAGTTTAGGGCATTACATTAAGTATAATAGGAAAACTGGGATAATTGACTGCTTAAGTGTTATTTGCGGGGTTAATAGTTTAATGAGGAATAGGGAATATTATTCGTCATTGTTGATAGGCTGATTGTTAAAGGCAGAGAGTAATTCTTGACTATTTCTTTAATATCGTTATATCCTTAGTTATTTAATCTTTGATATTTATTTCATTTTATGTTTTCAGCTATTAAAACTAAAACCCCTTTCATATTCTACTTCGTTGTTAGAGGCGCTAACCCAAAGCGGAGGGCACTATGCACCCTATGCCCCTCGAGGAAAACCAAAATAAGTCCCGCCCTGGTGCCATTTTCGTTCGAATACCCATCCACGAACAACTTCCATGCTAGCCCGCCCACTGGGGTGCACTCAGTCCTCTCCTGATTCTCGGTGCACTTGGTAATGAAATCAGAGAGTGGTTGACCTTTTATGGAGTCCTCAAATGATAGGTGATGTCAAACTGACTCAGCTCCACCGACGACTTCAAGAGCCTTTTCGATGACTTAAGCTTCTGAAGGACTTGTCTAAGGGGATAGTTTGTGAGGATCTTAATCGGATGTGCCTGGAAGTAGGGTTTTAGCTTCCGAGAGGTAACCATTAAGAAAAAGGTTAAATTCTCCATCAGCGAGTACTTAGACTCTACCCCGAGGAGTCTTTTGCTGGCATAATAGATGAGGTGCTGAACATGGCTTTCTTCCCTTACCAACACAGCACTGATGGCGTCTTTTGAAACAGCCATGTAGAGCAGGAAAGGTTCTCCGTCTACTGGATTGGATAGGATCGGAGGGTTTTCCATGTGCGCCTTGATCTGTTGGAATGCCTATTCGCACTATTCTGTCCATTCAAACCTTTGACTCCCTCGGAGAACATTGAAGAAAGGGATGCACTTATCCGTTGCCTTGGAGGCAAAACGACTCAAAGCTGTGATCCTTTTGGTTAGGCTTTGAAGATCTTTATATTTTTTGGGAGATGGAATTTCAATTAGAGCCTTGATCTTCTTGGGGTTCACCTCAATCCCCCGAGCACTTACGATGAAGTCTAGGAACTTGCTGGAGGCAACCCCAAATGTGCACTTTTGGGGGTTGAGCTTCATCCCGAACTGGTGGAGCACCGTGAAGACTTCAATTAGGTCACCCACGTAGTTTGGGGCAGTCCTAGACTTGACCAACATATCGTCCACATAAACTTCCATGTTCCAACCCAATTGGTTCTTGTTAATCAGCCTCTGGTAGGTGGCGCCAACATTTTTCAATCCAAAAGGCATCACAATGTAACAATAGACACCCTTGTCAGTTTGAAAGCTAGTTTGCTCCTTGTACGCTCTAAACATCCACGGGTTATTAGTGAGCTGGAAAAGGGCATACTTTTATCTGCCACATGGAAGCCACCTACCCGAAGCTGCTGTTACGAGTCTCCACCTCTTTAGCTCGAGGTAGTCAAAAGTTTAGTTAGAATACTCGAAGGCATCGGGTCAGTAGTGTGGACACCACGAGCTGGAACTACATCAAGCTCGAGGTACGACATAGAGCTAACACCCCTGACCATTTATGAAGTCAACCACGCAATGTAAATGTGCGCATATCAGACATCACGTGTCTACTCCATTCCTAAATTCTCGGACACGCAGCATAAACGTGCGTGTTCAGGCACCCCACGACTGGTTTGGGCCATGCGACCCATTATCCCCCTTACCTATTGATTAGACAACACTCCATTGTTAGGTTTTAGGAATTAAACATAAGTGTCACAGAAGTGACATGATGGGTAAGAAGGTCATGGGATGACCCCCTTTACCAACACCCAGGTGCCCTCTCCCTATAAATATGGAGACCCAGGGCGTTGCAAGGGGTTGGCATCTAGTTTGTAAAGAAACCCCCTGTAAGGAATACTGGAGATATATCAATAATATTGGCTGGTGGACTAGAGGGATTTTAACCTTCGAACCACCCTAAAAGGAAAGGAGTTATAACCTTCCCCCTATACTATTCTCGCCAGTTTAGAATATAAATATTTGCATAGTACGGTTCATCATCTAGCACTAATCCATCCCGTTTATTCGTATAATTATCTGTTGCCGAAGAACCGCGTCAACACTCCTGAACAGTGAATGAACGAAAACAACTCATAACCAGAGGTGGCATCGACCATCTGGTCTATCTTTGGGAGCGGAAAGCAGTCCTTCTGACAAACCTTGTTAAGGTCCAAGAAATCGATGCATGTCCTCCAAGTGCCATTCGGCTTTGGCACGAGGACAAAATTGGATAGCCACCTAAGATATTGGGCTTCTCGGATAAATCCATTGGAGAGGAGCTTGTCCACTTTGGCCTTGAGAGCCTCTTTCTAAGTTTGATCAAACGTCTGTTGCTTCTGCTGGATGGGAGCAAAGCTAGGATTGACATTCAAAGCATGGCATATGATATTCAGATCAATACCAATCATGTCGGAATGTGACCACGCGAACACGTCTTGGTTTCCTTGGAGGAAGCCCACCAATGACTCATAGACTTCCATTTTTAAGCTTCCCCAAACTTTTACTTTCCTGTTGGGAGTGGAGGTATCAAGAACTACCTCCTCCACCTCCTCTATTGGTTCAATGGACCTTTCCTCTTGAACCCTTGGGTCTAACTCGTCAGGCCCCGAGTCCTGGACAACTTGTACCTCCGAGGCCTTGAACTTCTCGAGACCTTCCTTCCTTACCATTACCATTGGAGCCTTGAAGGAGACATTGTATGAAACGTCCTCCTAATCTAGGACCATTACATTGTGTACTTTAAATTGTGTCAGACTTGCTAACTAAGTCATATGGTTTAAAATGTGTAATTAGGGTTAGGGTTAAAAATTTTGGTCAAAAGAATTGTTGACTTTAATTTACAGACATGTAATCCCAAAATATTACAACTAAACTTTTAAAAAGATATATATATACATCAAAAGTTACATTCATTTGGCCTAAGCGGCAAAAATAGGGCTACAATCCTGGTTCCTTTGAGATACTTCCGGCCGTGGTGGTTAGTAGCTGCATATGTACACGCCGCCACCGAAGCTCTCCAACTCATGGTTGGTCAAGCTTTCCCTTCCCTTTACCTGCACCACAAAGCAGTCGTGAGCCAAGGCTCAGCAAGAAAACTCAACATGTGCATAAATAGAGAATATAAACCTCCAGATACCCATCTAACATGGCCAGCAATATCAACCTACATTTACCATCATTCAGTTACAAACAAGTGGTCATTGGACCAACTTGGGGCCGCTTCCCTAAACAGTTGGCTTTAGAACCAACCCCGGGGCCTATGCCCTAGCTACGTGACCATAGAGTCACCTGGGACCCTCGCCCTTAGCTCTGAATCACTAGCCATAGAGATAGCCCAACCCCTTAGTTTACCATTGACCTTAGGGTCAACCAACGTAATAGTACGTTGTTGGTTTATGCCTAAGCCTTTCGAGAAGTGCGCAGTGCACTATTGTCGTCCTTGACTAATAAGACAAGCCCTAATCCAGGATTACAAACCTCAATACAGAAACAGATATGGATAGGCATATCCCAACAGAATATGCACATATGTAGGTTAATCACATAACACCATCGAATAATCATTCTCACAATGCTAATCATACCTATTTAATGGGGCCTCATGCCCAAACCACATAATTCACACAACAGTCATACAGCACTTAACCAGTTATCAACCAACATGTGAAGCAAAAGCTTAAATATAAATGTCCTCGGGACCTAAGCCCTAGTCAAGATAATTGATAACAGTTGGGCCAAGCCCTAATTACTTATACCACGTATTGTGTGCAGCTTTCTTACCTCAGGTCTGAGTAAGCATAAATAAGAATGACCCTCGAGCATGATCCTGGTTCCAAGCCCCTAGCAATACCCTAGTCACAACCATAATATAGGATTCCATCAATAACAAGCAAATAAAGGCTTCTGGACCAAGTCCTAGCCTCCAAGGCCTCGAGTTCCACTAAACCGGGTAGTGGGATCGATCCCGAGCCCTAAGGAAAAAATTCCCATTTAAAAAAACTTCCCAAGGCCAAAAAGCCCAGGCAGGCCGTGACCTAGCCCTAAGGATCGCGGCACGCCCCTCCTAACAGAGAGCCTCCTTCCCTCTGTCAGGGGACACGGGCCACAGGCCATGAATTTCCCTTGAGAGTCGCGGTGCACCCCCCAAATAGAGGCCTCCCAAGGCCATGGATTCAGGCTGAGCCGCGGCCCCTCAAAAACAAGGTCGTGACTTGGCGTCTCGAACCTAGATTTTCTTCCATTTTCAACAGTCAAATTCAATCCAAACTAACCCAAACTCACCCCTAAACCATAATTCAATTACCACAATAGTTCTAATACCTTCCCATCAAAAAAACCCAACAGAAATCCAGTCTTAAACCTCATCCACAACACTAGGCCAATTCTCAAGCTTAAAGGTTCAAGAACACTCTAAAACAACCAAAATAACTCAGAAAAATTCCAATGTCAAAATCATAGTCTAGAGCTTACCTCATCTGAAGATTAATTCCACAAGCTGCAACAAGGCTAACTCCCCAAGTTTAGGCTTCAATTCTTGTGTTTCTAGCCCAAATTCCTCCTCAGTTCTTCAATGGTTAACTAGAGGATGCTTAGAGAAAAAGAGAGTGAGGTGAGAGAGAAAGAGTCAGTTTGGGAGAAGTGTTTTGTGTTTATGTCATTAGTTTCCTAAGCTTAAGTGACTTAAGTCAATCCCAAGGCTCGGGGTACCAAAAATATCCCCAAGGGAAAAATGGTCAAATTCCCCAATATTCCCTCCTAAACTCACTAACTTAAAATATATCTCCAATTATTCATTTCCATAACCCAATAACCAATTAAATGTCTAATACCCAAAATACCCCTTGACTCACCCCGAGTTAAGTATTGGGTCCCGTTGTGACTTTCCCGCTAACTTGCTCCCTAGGATCGCCTCATGTCGAGTAACCCAAATAAACCCACATAATAATGTGGTCTCTCACATATATCACATATTTGCACATAAATATATAATTATGCCAGCAACGGGCCAAATTATAAAAATTTCCCTTCTAATAAGAAGCGGGCCCACATGCACATTTAATATTTTTAAACATGCTCAACTAACTATCTAATCATATAATCCACATAATTACAATTAATTACAACAAATAAGCACATAATTCTAAATATTTCCATCTTGGCCTCCTAATCAAGGCCCTAAGCATTATTAGGTAATTTTGGGACGTTACATTGTAGCACTCTCTCACCTATTCCTGGTCACCACGGACTGTGTCGATACCTGCATCTGTGGGGAACTTCATGCACAGATGATGAATGGAGGTGACAGCCCCAAACTCCACTAGTGCAGGTCGTCACAAGATGGTGTGGCGAGGTACCTCTCCAAGCGTTACAGAGAGCTTTATCTGCCTCATCGGGATGAGGGTTTCTCTTGAGATTCCATAGAGTGTCGAGGCGCACGAGGACAAGTCTGACATAGTCAACCCTATCTTCTCGAAGGCTGACTTAAACAAGATGTTCACCAAACTCCCGTTGTCTACTAGAACCCACACCACCATTTTCTTGGAGATTTGGCTCTCAATAACCAATGGGTCATGATGTGGGAAATGTACTCTCCAAGCATCGTCTTCGGAGAATGTTACAACTTGGTCTGTCATTCGTGGCATTTGGGCAAGTAGCTGGGCCAAAGCCATGACCTCATCATCATGATTCAAAGCCCACGCATACCTATTCTGGGAGCCTCGTGAATTCCCCCCCCCCCCCCCAAGTGAGGCCCTCCTGAGATGGTTCCTACCCGCCCGTTTACGGGAGGAGGTCCTTGGGCCACTGGATGTTGAGGGGCTACTCGAGCTATTGCTGGGGCCTGTGGTATAACAGGTGGTACCACCACTCCTGCCATGAGAGGTTGTGTCGGACGTGCTCCTCCCTTAGCATATTGGTGGAGGTGTCCCAGCTTGATGAGATTCTCAATCTCATCCTTGAGTTTGCGACACTCATTGGTGTGGTGCCCAATGTCGTTGTGCAAACGAAAAAATTTTCCAGGGTCCCGCCTATCCCTGTCTCTTTGGATGGGCTGCAACTTCCTGTAATGAACGTGTCGTGTCATGGTCACGAAGATGTTCTCTCGGGAGTCTACCAAGTCAGTGTACTTGGAATACAGCGAGACATACTTCTTGCCTGATGTGACTCCCTGCTCAGGCTTTGTGGTTCTGCTTCCTCTGGGTCGAAAAGTGTTGTATCTAGTGGGCGCTGCCCCAAACCCTGCTAGAGCCATACCAAATCTAGGAGCAGACATGACGCTATAACCAGAAGGGGTGGTGTTCTGGCTGGGTTGGACTCCTTCTGAGCCCTGTTGGATGGGAACATAAGGGGAATAATGGATCCCTAAGCCACAGGGCCAAGTGTGGCCGATGTAGGGAAGAAGGTGGGCGTTCCAAATGCCTCGATCTGGGCGTCCTCTCAGATGATGTATTCTTGTGCTCGACGAATGAAGTCATTGAGACGCCGGCATCCCCTTCGTTGGAGATAATCCCAAAGAGGGGACCCCGCACAGATGCCACCCTATAACGCCATCAACTACTGACCATCATCAACCCTCTTAGTTCTCGCAGCTTTTTCTTTAAAGCGCTTGATGTAGGCCTTGTCTCGAAAGGCCTTTGCTTTATGTTGGCCAAGGCGTTGACCTCAAAGCTTACCTTCCGAACTCCTAGGAACTGTCTTCAGAAGGCGGACGATAACTTGTGCCATGACTGAATGGACCCTGGCCAGAGCTTTTTAAACCACTCATTTGCTAGCCCCGTCAAGGTAAGCATGAACACATGACACTTAGTGCTGTCGGAGACATGATGCACCGACATTAACCTATTGAACTTGGACAGGTGGTCCATGGCAACCACCATCATAGGATGGTATAGATGGTATTTAGAAGCCTAAAGGTAGCAAGGCCTCAACAAGGTGAGGTAGTGGGGCCTAAACAAGGTGACGGGCCTCTCCCAACAGGCACGCGTTCTCGTGCCTTATTACACCTTCGGGCATTGAGGTTATCTCCCAGGTTGGCCTATCCTCGAAATACACAGTTATCCTCTGGACGAGCCACTTCAATCTCTCCATTGGACTCAACATTTTTGTTTACCGAGATACTGATGCCATGTTCTCGATTTTGTGGGGCATTACTCTGGTGGGTCCCTGGACCGTTATTCCAACAGGGCTGGTTAGGTCTCTTTGGGACACCAGCTCCAAGCCTCACGTGATCCGTATGGGCACGTTGGGGCGGAACGCCCTGAGCCTCACGAGTGTTGACTACCTGGCAGTGTCCTTAGGTCCCTGTGTCGTTACCTTTGCCAGCCTGCTGAAGAACCTGGTGGCCTTTGGGTTCTTGATGAGTCCACTTCTACTTTGGAGCAGGATTATCGTCAGCCTTTCCCTTACCACGGTCCTGCGGTGGCATCGGGACTCTAACTCCTGCTGGGTGCCCACTGAGCACCTCAGCTGGAGAATCTCATGCCTTTGTGGCCGGATGCTCAGTAGGCACTCCAGCTGCATTGACAGGTGGCACTCCAACGGGGTGCGCAGGTGGAACGCCAGTTGGATGCCTAGCTGGTACGTTGCCATTGGGGTCCACTTGCAACCCCTGGGCTGTAAGAGTGGCCTTCATGGAAAGTACCATCTCCTGAAGGGTGGCGATGTTACCCTCTTGAGCATCGATCTTTTGTTGCTAGGTGGCCACCTGCTCATGGAGCACCACCACCTCCAGTGTCTCTCCCGTATCCATGGGCTGGTGGTATTCTTCCTCACAATACCCCTGGTCCACACCATTATCTTCGTCTTCATACACGGCGTATTCATTGTAGTCCGACATCCTCTCAGGCATGTCCTGAGTTTGTTGCCTACTGGGTTCTCCTCCTTCAACTCTGGTAGGAGGGAGCACGTCATCTGTAACATTTCTTTATGTAGTTACCATGGTTGTGAGTGTTTCAAATGCTTTCTTCAAGATCTCAATGAAAGCACCAAAATGTTGACTGTCTTTTCTGCAATCAATTGTAACGCCCTGGTTACTTCAAGACCGTTATTGTGGACTTTAAATAGTGCTTAACTCACTAAACAAGTCATTAGGTTAAAAACGTGCATCTAGGTGTAATTAATAGACTAGGGTGAAAATCTCAATCAAAAGGAATGGATATATTTTATTTTAAACATTAAATTGTACATGGGCCCATAAAAGTGTTTACAAAGTTATTTACAATCCAAAATGGTCACTATAGTATAAAAGTTACAACCTGCTGACCTAAGCAGCAAAAATAGGGTTAACCCTAGTTCCCCTAAGAAACACCTTGGCCGTGGTGGTTAAGCGGTCGCATATGTACACATCGCCACCTAAGCTCTCCACTCAAGGCTGAGGTGCACAATCTCTTTCACATAGAGATTTGCGTATTGGTCAACTGTAAAAGTAGTCCTCACTGGTAAGAAGTGAGCTGACTTGGTATAGCGATCCACAATAACCCATATTGAATCATGTTGATCTACAGTTCTGTTAGGAAAAGCTTGTACAGGATCTTTATTTATTTTCATGTATATCTAATATTAAAAAAATTAATACGAGATAGCCTAAAACATGTTTCTAAAATTGAATTCAAAGAGAAACAAAGAATAGAATACTTACAGTATACACAGCGGAATGAAAGAGTATTTCCTTTAGTTTCTCTAACTCTTGTATCCTCTCTGTCGCAGAGTATTATCAAGAAACTGAACCGATCTTCTATTTTCTTCACAGCCTTCCAATGTATCCTTAGAATCACCTAGACTAGTGTAGGCAATTCTCAACACATGAGATAGATATAGAGAAGAAGAAGAGAAAATAACAAAGAGGCTTAGAAAAGAACTTATGTTTAGAGAGAATCTAATACTATCAGAAAACTAGTGATTAAACTTTTTTGTCATCTCAGAAATCTGAACTTATGACTTCTCTCTAAGCACTCATTTTATAGACTCAATTAGGCCATTTAGTTTAATTAAAAAATCAATAAAATAATAGTCAATTAACAGCCCTAGGTCGAACTTATCATGGGCTTTAGGCCTGTGAAATTTCCCATTTGGTTATAAGCCTATTGGACTTAAAATCAATGCATGTATTATTTTCTATTGATTTAATTAATTAAATAATTATTTAAATCCATTATCAAATTAATTATTTATAATTTGAACCTTGATTTAAACTTATTTATTAATTTATATACAAATTTATCTTAATTAATAAATCTTTCATAATTTCTCTTTTCTTCTCAAAATTACATAACTCTGTGAAACTATTCAAAATTGACCTGGTCAACTTTGATAATTCTAATTGATGATTAAATCAATTAATTGAGATTATCTAGATGATTTTATCCAAGGTACAATGGGGACCATAGGCCTATGAAATCAAGCTCCAATAAGTTATCATAAATCTAACAAATAAATTTACTAACTTATTAATTCCTCGTGACTCCACTATAGACTCGGAATTGCACTCTTGAATTCATAGAACGCTCTATAACAAATATAGATACGCTATTAATTATCCATTGTTACAACCATAATTGTCACTCAATCCTCTATAGACGGTCTACAATGAGATAGGACTAAAATACTGTTTTACCCCTCATTGTATTTTATCCTTAAAACACTTAGTTCCTTGTAAATGATATTTCAATAAACTAATTTAAATACTGAAATGAGATCTCTATCATTTAACACCTTGAACCAAACTAAAAGGAAACCATCATTTCACTTCTTCATCAGAAGCTATAGATGTTCATATCTATGATTAACACTCCCACTCAATTATACTACCGAGTTCCCAAGATGTAAGTATAGGCTAGTCTGTAGGGTAAGCTGGTAACGAACAAGTCAAAGAACTCAAATAATACAATCAGATAGAATACTAACCACTCAGAATTGAGATTGAATTAACCTATGGTCAACTATATGATATGACTATAATAGATAATAACGGTATGTTTACTTATCTTATCAACTGTCAATATCGGTCATGTCCGATGTAACAAATACATCCGATCTTATCTACTTTGCTAATGTTCTGGAAAGAACATAACACTGTAATGTGTAAGTAGATCATATCATAGATTTACAAGTCAATGTAAATCCTGTGCACTGACTAATCTTAGGACTAACTTATTTTGAACATATAATCATATTTATATTCCACTGTGATTACGTCACTATAAATAAGATTAGCTATACGCTCGGGATTTAATAGAAATTTATATTAAATAAATAATCATGAAAATAAAACATGTGAGCAAAGTGATTGACCAAGTCAAAAAATTATTTCTATTATTTTATTGATAATAAAATGAGATTACAAAGAATTTGAGTTTTAATTAGGGCATAAAACCCCAACAAGTTCTGGGTGACCCCACCACGAAATCCATCGTGATGTCTTCCCATTTCCACTCTGGGATATCTAGAGGCTGCAATAACCTTGCTGACCTCTAATGCTCAGCCTTGACCTATTGATATGTCAAGCACTTAGCCACATACTCTACTACATCCCAGGCCACCAATACAGTGATCTCACATCCTGATACATCTTCGTGGTGCTTGAATGCAAAGAGTAAGGAATAGTATGAGATTCATCCAAAATCTCTCGCCTCATAACAAGTGTCTAACGAATGATATATCCGACCTTTGTATCTCAACAAACCCATGTCTGACACTGAGTAAATCTCTGGACACTCCGGCTACACTACTACAAAAAAGGATTTTTAGGACTCACAAGGCGCGAGTCCTCTATTTGAGAGCCTTAAAAACTGAGATTTTTTAGGACTTGCATTGTGAGTCCTAAAAGATCTCATTGAGTGCCTTTAAGTAAGTTTGCGAGCCCTAAAATAATATTTTTAGGACTCGTAAAAGATCTCGTTGAGTGCCTTTAAGTAAGTTTTTAGGGCTCTCTTCGTGTGCCCTAAAAGAATATTTTTAGGACTCGCATTGCGTGTCCTAAAAGATCCCGTTGAGTGTATTTAAATAAAGATTTTAGAGCTCTTTTCACGTGCCCTTAAAAGTTAATTTTTTTTTTTAAAAAAATACATCTACACTTTTCATTTTTATTAAAAATATATATAGCATTGAGTGTCCAAAATGTATTATATATGTTGAATTTCTAAAATTTCAAAAGAAAATACTACAAAATCACAACAACAAAAAAAATCAAAAGAAATTTTAATTTCTCATTAACATATATTGCAAGCTAACTTATAACATCCTTCAACATTATCAATAAAAATAAATAATAAATACATAAAAAACCTCAAACCACCTCTAAGTCCTAATAACAATCTAAATATTTCAATATGATACTCTATTGATGGATCTTACAATAAAATTGTTCTAATTTTACAAGCATCGAATTGCAATAAATATTATCTCGAAAGTTCTCCTCCTTAGCTGCACAGTGGCATATATTGCCATTATCCCTCTGCTTTCTGAATCCATGTAAGACTACAACAAAAATATTCAGAACATCCTTAGCTGTGGGATGCGTAGGGCTAGACCAACACTTGGACATCATTAGATTATATAGGATTCAAATATTACAATCTGAATTTTTGAACAAAGTTCGAAAAGGTACAGAGTACATGCATAGTAGCAGTAACAAACAAAAAAGTCATTATCTCACAACCAAAAGCACCTGCAACATGTTCTTCATAAAAATTACAAGATTTGCATTTACAAAGAAGTTTCTTGAAGCATAATACTCAAGAGACTTTAATTACATGTTAGGAACACTTCTCTCATGACCCTAAGCAGGGTTTTATAATAGACAGATTACTGGTAATACTATTTGCCAAAATTTTCTATTACTTTAACCAAAGTGAAACAAAGCTGGAAATTAGTTGAATAATTGAGAAAAGCTACTCACACTGACGTGTTGCCAAGAAGCTCGGAGCCCCCAATGAAGCCTATCGCCACAGAGATTTTGTAGGTGCAAAAGCCGTCTCCACAAAGCCTGTTGACTGGGGAGCTGCTACTCGAGTGGCCGAAGGTTAGAACTTGTTTTTAGAAAATGAGGCCAAACACACTGCATTGTTTTTTAAAAACAAATTTATGTTTTTTAGTGCTAAATCTAGAAAAATTCAGAAAACAAGTGTCAATTTTCCCTCCCCCATCATATCTTACTATTTTCCAATCTTCCTAGCCAAAGAAATAAACTTTTAACTAGATAACACATTCCAAGTTTAACTAAGTTTAATATAATTGCTCATATTCAAATACGTGTTTTTATAATATGATATATTGGTTTTAGTTATCAATGCTACTATTAAATTTTATAATGGATAAGTTGAGGCTTATACTCCACACTATCAATACAGAACACTTTAGTACCCAAAATTTCCTTTTCAGCATTGCATCTCACAATATATTATGCTAGATTAATCCAAGATATTTTGAAACATTTAAAAAAATTCAGATATATATTAAGCACATAAATTAAAATCATTAATAATCAATCCAGCCTATCATCTCGTACAATAACAAAAAACAGCAAATAATTATATAGCGCAACTGAACAATCAAGCAAGTCGGCAGGCCCTATATCAAATTATGAGTTTAATTGTTATTCATGAAAATGTTCAATGGCTACTTGCAATTCACATTTAATGCCAAGACTAAGTAGTTGATATAAATGTTTACATAATTTTTACCACTTAACCAAGAACAAAATTGACATGTGCGGTTAGAGAATTAAGCAGAATTTCTAAAATTTTATTAAACTTTTTGTTTATTCAAATACAACAATGGCACCTTGCAATCAAACTCTAAACTATATGTGTTTCCTATGTCTAATAATTATTTCCAAAAAAACTGATATAATTTTTTTTTTATTAAGTCTACCAAGCAAAAAATGAATCTGGACTAAATGTCCGAAAACGAACAAGAGCAAAATCTAGGTCTAAAATGAATAGTTTGGCTTTTATAACTAAAAATGCTTACACAAAACTAATCACAATCCAAACCAAAAACACCAATAGTGCCACCTGCATTCAGTTGTCAATGATCCATTAGCCTTAGCCATTATCGATTGGAAGAGAAGGAGAACAGGTGAGAGACCATGGGAAGAAGAAGGGTGTGGGGCGGCTGGTTTTATGAGAGAAAAAAGATGGTAGAGTATGTAAAGTGAAAGAGAAACGTGTGGATGAGGGTTTTATGGTTGAAATAATAATAATAATAATAATAGTAGAGTAATGATATGTGCACCCAAAATATACACACAAACATTACACACAGTGATGTGGCAGTTTAATCTAGCCAATCACATTTATTAAAACTGAGACCTACTGTTTTTAAAAGCAGTGACACGTCAGTGTGTGTAATGTTTGGGTGCATATTTTAAGTGCACATATCATTACTCATAATAATAATACTTCTTATTAGACATTTTTAATACACTTAATCTCACAAATAAGCATTTACAAAAATAAAAATAAAAAATAGAAATTTAGTGGCTGAGAAGAAAAGAGAAATTAATTGAATCCTAGCCCCTGAATCTGAAAAATTAGTTGACAGATTTTAGGACTCACTTTGAGTGCCCTTAATTTTTAGGACACACATAAGTTTTTAGGGTTTGCTTTGCGTGTTGTAAAAAAAATTCTTTAAGGACTTTCAATGAGTGTCCTAAAAAGTCCATGAACTTTTGTTAAAAAAAATCAATGTTTTAGGACACACATAAGTTTTTAGGGCTCGCTTTGAGTGTCCTAAAAGAGATTATTTAAGGACTCTAAATGAGTGTCCTAAAAAGTCCAAGAAATTTTGTTAAAAAAATAAATTCAAAATTTTAGGACACACTAAATTTTAGAGCTCGCGTTGCGAGTCCTAAAAGAAATTCTTTAAGTACTCTTAATGAGTGTCCTAAAAAGTCCATGAGATGTTTTTAGGACTTGCATCTAGATGAGTGCCATAAAAAAGTATCGTAAAAGCATATTTTTTGTAGTAGTGCTAAAACATCATCCCTAATCTTGATCAGTTGTGGATCACCCAACTGACCTTCCTTTATTCTCTCCAACAGCATAGACTGTAGCATAATGTTGGCCAACTGGCCCACCAACAACTCTATGCCAGCTCAGGTCATATCCTCTGCTAATTCTTTGGATATTAACCTCGCACTGAAAATCTGTCCTGGACCCTTCCAGCTTAAATCATCTGCTACCACGTTGGCCTTTCCTAAATGATACAAAATTTCACAATCATAATCTTTTACTAACTCCAGCCAATGCCTTTGTCTCATGTTCAGGTCTTTCTGTGTGAAGAAGTGCTTTAGGCTCTCGTGGTTGGTATAAATCTTACACTTCTCCCCATAAAGATAATGTCTCCATACCTTTAATGCAAAGACCACAGCCACCAACTCTAAATCATGAGTGGGATATCTCTGTTCATACTCCTTCAGCTGACGTGAGGCATAAGCAATCACCTTCCCTAACTGCATCAAAATACAACCTAAACCCTGATGTGAGGCATCACAGTATATCATAAACTTCTGCTGATCTGTAGGAAGATTCAGAACTGAAGTTGTAATCAACCTCTACTTCAATTCCTGGAAGATGTTCTCACACCTGTCTGACAACACAAATATCTTATTCTTGTGTGTCAGTTCAGTCAATGAAGTGGCAATCTTTGAGAACCTTTCTACAAAACATCAATAATAACCTAACATTCCAAGGAAACTTCTAACTTCTGAAGCATTCTTTGGCCTTGGCCAATCTCTAACCACTTCAATCTTAGCTGGGTCTACTTTAATCCCATCCTTACTGACAATGTTCCCAAGGAAAATTACCTGAGATAACCAAAATTCACACTTCTTGAATTTTGTAAACAATATGTCTTCCCTCAGTCTCTGTAGAACCAACCTCAGATCTTGCTCATGTTCTGACTCTGACTAAGAATAAACTAGAATATCATCGTTGAAGACGATCACAAACTAGTCCAAATAATCCTTGAACACTATGTTCATCAAATCCATAAAAGCAACTGGGGGATTAGTCAATCCAAAGGACATGACTAAGAACTCATAATGCTCATATCTAGTGCGAAAAGCAGTCTTCGGTATATCTCTCTCCTTGACCCTTAACTGATGATAACCAGATCGAAGGTCTATCTTTGAAAATACACTTTTACCTTGCAACAGATCATCTATCCTTGGCAGAGGATACTTGTTCTTAATTGTTAACTTATTCAGTTCTCTGTAATCAATACACATCCTCAGATAACCATCTTTCTTCTTCACTAACAGAACTGGTGCACCCCACGGTGAGAAACTAGGTCTGATAAAACCTAAGTCTAACAGCTCCTGCAGCTGTACCTTTAGTTCTTGTAACTCTGTTGGGGCCATTATGTAAGGTGCTCTAGACACTGGCTCCATCCCTGGTGCTAGTTCTATCACAAATTAAATCTCTCTTTGTGGTGGCAACCCTGGTAAATCTTCTGAAAACACATCTAGAAACTCACAGACTAGTCTAGTCTTCTCTGGTCCGACTGGCGTGACCTGAGTGGTATCAACCACACTGGCTAAGAATCCTATGCAACCTCAGTGCAATAGATCTCTAGTCCTCATAATAGATATCATAGGTATACGAGGTCCATGAATAGTGCCAACAAATACAAAAAGATCTCCACCTTCAGGTTTGAATGTCACCATCTTCCTTCTGCAATCTATGGTTGCCCCATACTTCACTAACCAATCCATACCCAGAATCATGTCAAAGTCAGTCATAACCAACTCTATCAAATCAACTGACAACTCTCGGTTATCTACTATCATTGGCAGTGATCTGACCCATCTCTTGGATACTACTAGCTCTCCAGTGGGTAATAAGGCCCCGAACCCAACAACATAATTATCACATGGTCTACACAGTCCATCAATAATTCCTCTAGCAACAAAAGAATGTGTATCACTAGAATCAATCAAAACAATATAAGGGGTTCCGGCACTAAAAAGCTTACTTGTAACTACTGAGGGTGAAGCCTCAACTTTTGCCTGAGTCAATGCAAACACTCGAGCTGGGGTCGAGTTGTCTGCCTTTCTGGGTTCTTCCTTTCTTGCTTTCGGGCAATCTTTCTTGAAATGTCCCACTGCCCCACATAAAAATCAAGTTTATGCCCTACACTCTCCCATATGGCGCCTCTTGCACCTAGGGCATTCTGGAGAAGTCCTCCAGGTCTCACTGCCACCTTGACGGCCCATTGAAATACAACATGGTTGCCTATTAGGACCTGGAGCTGGGAAGGCATCAGGAGCCTTGTCCTCCGCCCCTACCTGAACCTACAAATGGAGGCCTTGTCCTCCTCAACTCTCTCCTAGCTGCATTGTCATGCCAGATCTTGTTCTTTGCGCTCTCAGCTGTGAGCGCCTTCTCAACCACCTGTACATAAGTAGTAACTCCAGTCACAGTGGTGATATGAACATCCCAGGCTATTCTAGGTTGTAGCCTCTGGAGAAACCTCTCCCTTCTGGTCCCATCAGTGGGCACTAGCTCCATGGAAAACTTTGCCATTCTATCAAATTTTAGAGCATATTCAGTTACTGATGTGTTTCCCTGAAGTAACTTGCTGAACTCTTCAGCCTTTGCAGCCTTAATGGCATCATTATAATACTTTTCATTAAACAGAGTCTGAAACTCTTCCCAACTCAGGGCATTGACATTTCTAGTTTGGGATATCACTTCCCACCAAATTTGGGCATCCTCCTGAAACATGTATGTGGCACAAGCCACTCTTTCATTACTAGACACCCTCATAAAGTCAAGGATGGTCGTAACCATGCTCATTTACTGCTCTGCCTTAGATGTATCTGCACTACCCTAAAAAACTGGAGGGTGCTATTTCCTGAACCTTTCATAAAGAGGTTCCCATTTACTTTCAGCCTTTGGCAACTGCTCAACTGTTGGCACTGTTACAGGTGGTGCCTCTGGTAAAACGTTCCATACAAAAACCTGTTGTTGTCTCAAGAGGTGAATTTCTTCTTCCTGCCTCATAACTCTAACTTGCAAATCAGCAAACAACTGCTGCCAGTTATCAGGAGCTAACTGAGGAATCTAACTTTGGTCATTCTCTTGACCCTATCCATCATTCTGGCCTTGATCTTCCTAGTCAGCTGATGAATATATCTGCCTTGGAAGCATATTATCAACTTATACTGTGCTAAAACAATCAATACGCCCAGATGGGCAGTGATAACTAAACCTCATGTCGCCTCACGGTCCAAGATCAAGCAGATATTCATCCATTTTTGACAATCATACAGATAAACATATTGATTCATTATCATAACATTTAGCAATTGACGATTGACAATTAACAATGCAAATAAGCATGTTCTGGCAATATCAGTACTAATAAGCATGTTCTTACTTATCATGCAGCAGTCAAGGCCCAGCCTTAATAATATATCTCAAGTAGGCAAGTAAAGCATTTATATTCTAGTTGAGCAGTTAAACACATAACCACATAAATAGTTACCAAACCATGATTCGAGCTTGTCTTCGGTGGTGAATGTACATGCCCAGCCAGTCTACAGGAACCCTAAACCTTGGCACACTTTGATACCAAGTTGTAACACCTTGGTTACTCCAAGATCGTTGCTGTGGACTTTAAATAGTGTGTAACTCACTAAATGAGTCATTAGGTTATAAACATGCATCTAGGTGTCATTAATAGGCCAGGGTGAAAATCTCGATAAAAAAGAATGGATATATTTTATTTTAAACATTAAACTGTACATGGGCACATAAAAGTGTTTACAACAATCCAAAATAGTCATTATAGTATAAAAGTTACAACCCGCTGAACTAAGCGACAAAAATAGGGTTAATCCCTAGTTCCCCTAAGAAACACCTTGGTCGTGGTGGTCAAACGATCGCATATGTACACATCACCACCTAAGCTCTCCAATCAAGGTTGGGAGCTTTTCTTTCCCTTTACCTGCACCACATAGCACCCATGAGCCAAGGCTCAGTAAGAAAACTTATTACTGCATGTATGTAATATTAATAAATGATCATGTAATCATTATGGGGCTTGCAGCCCTAATCAAATAGGTGACTAATGATTCACACCCTGGGTAGGTGACTAATGAGTCACTCTCTGAATAGATGACTAATAAGTCTATCTCTGGATAGATGTCTAATAAGTCACTCTTTGAATAGATGACTAATAAATCACTTTCTAAATAGATGACTAATAAGTCTATCTCTAAGGATCTTCTTCCTAAGACATGTGGCGTTTCATTCACCGGAGCTTTTTGGCCCTCGCTCTACGTAACTAGCCTTTAGACTAGACAAGAGCTTTAGTTTTCTTTGACCTTGGGGTCGGTCAAGCATTTAATGCTCATGTTGATTAGATTTAATCATTTTAGCCTGTGTTAAACACATTAATGTCACTCTTGACTCTTAAGCCAGCAACATACGACCAGTGCTCAATACTACCACTGATTTTGACTGATAAGTCACAGCTTCGCGGTCAATACTAAACACCAACGTCGTTCCCTGACTAATAAGTCAGTGCCATTCACAAGTAAGCAAAGCTGCTATGCATTTACAATGCAATCAATGTCGATATATAGAGCACTCAACATGCTTCATCAATAACCATGCATGTCACATACTGGGTACAGATTTCTTAACTCTGGTTCAAGCGTGAAATAATAAAAGAACGACCATTGAGAACGACCGGTCCTTAAGTCCCTTAGCGATCACCTAGTCATAACAAAATATGAAATTCCATTAATAAAATAGGTAATAAAAGGTTCGTGATCTAAAACCTCACTTCTGGGACCTCGAATCAAACTAAAATAGTTAGTAGATTCAATCCCGAGCCTTAGGAAAATGAAAACCCGCGCTTAAAACCCTTGAAAACCCATCCTGGCACATAAGGGAGGGGCGGGTCAGGACCTGCCCCTAAGGGCCGCGGCGCGTCCCCAAGACAGAAACCCCTTTGTCTGGGATGCTAGGGGCAGGCCACGACTTGACCTAGTGGGTCGTAGCGCGTCTGCTAGACAGAGCCTAGGGGAGGCTCTGGAATGGGTTCAAGTCACAACTTGCATGAACTTGGTCGCGACTTGACCCTGCGAACCCAGCTCCTCTGCCTTTCTCTTAATTCAAACCATCCAAAACCTTCACAAATTCAATCCCATAATCTCAACCAAACATTACCACAACATATCCATCAATTAAATCATAAAACCCAAGCTTTAAAACACTAAAAACCACACCAAATAAATACTTCTAAAATCACAACTCTCAAGCCTTCAAGCAATATAAAAACAGAGTAAAACCATATACTAAGGCTTAGAATTCTTACCCCTGTTACAAATTAGACCTCTTTCAATTGCTGAATATGATCCTAAGCCTCCAAACCTTAACCCTCAAGCTCCAATTTCCACTTAGCTTCAAGACTCCAAACCGAGAAGAAGGGGGAGAGATGATCTCGAGAGAGAGAGAGGGAGAGGAACAAGTTGCTCTGTTTTTGCCTTAAGCTTCTACAACCCTCTAATTTTTAAACATATCTAGTGTTCAAAAGACTGAAATTCCCCTAAGGTCATTTAGTTCCTTAGTAGCCACCCAAGGGCAAAACAGTCATTTATCGTCTATCCTGTTAATTATAATTAATGTCCTCCAATTCCCGTTACTCCCAATATTCTCAAATAGTAATTAATTCATATCCCATTACTTACTCATTCCCGGTAATGTACTAAACATCAAATTACCCCAGGCTCACCCCCGAGCCTTGCAATTAAACCCCGTTATGACCAAACTGCTAATCTTGCTACCTAAGATCGTCTCATGTCGAATAGCTCAAACATGTGCACAGTATAATGTGGTCTCACCCATAAATCACCAACATGCACATAAATATACAGATATGCCCTTAACATGCTAAATTATGAAAATGCCCTTCTATTAAGAAGTAGGCCCACATGCATGCAATTATCATCATATAATCCACATAATCATGCATTTAATCACATAATTGCATAGTAAATCAATTATGGCCCTCCTGGCCCCCTATTACAGGCATTAAACCACATTAGGGAATTTGGGACATTACATCAACCTTAAGAAGAGATATTTAAGAAATAAGTGAATATAACACAAGAATTTTTACGTGATTCAGGTTATAAAAGAACCCTAGTCCGCGAGTCTCTAGTATTAAAATTTTTGGAAGCTTGTGAGGGAAAGCTTCAATGGAGTATTATCAGGCAGTGTTTAGGTTGCTCTGAGTACAAGGTAGTTTTTCTCTCTAAAAATCCCCACCCTTTACAAGGAGACTCCTAGCTCTATTTATAGAGGATGGGGTAATTAATACTAAATATTTTTCATTAATATACATTATTTCCGTTATTGGGGGATTAACACAAATTTAATGCATTGGGATGCATTGAATAAAGACAACAGCCCAAGCGAGATCCACGGGGCCCACTGCAAAAAGGTACCCACTTTGTGGTGAACATGCCCCTGGTGCTGTCAGGGCATGTTGTACGTATTTCCGTGTCAGATGGCATAGTGGGAGTGCGAATTGTCGAGTAGTACCATCGACAACACTGTAGGCGAATCGCTCAAAAAGGTTGGCAGGTCTTCCTCTGAGGCTGCTAACCCGCATTGGCTGACACCTGGCTTATCCTTTAGATCCCGAGGACTAGGTCCTCGACCTAGAATATAACTGATAGTAAGGAAACCTGTGGACTGCCAAGCACCCTCGGGACATAACCTTGGGAAGACGTCCATAGCTCTCGGGACATGGCCTTGGAGAGATGTCAACGTCCTCCCTCTATTCGAGGAGAATGATCTCCGATTATAGATTCGACCTCCCGAGGACTTATCCTCAGGGGTGTGGCCTCATCAAAAGAAGCACATGTCCTATTCGGGTGATCACGTATCCTTGGGTGAAAATACAGACAACAATTGTCATATAAACTTTAAATAAATAAACCATATTATATATAAAATAATGACATAAAAATATTAAAATAAAAATTATACCATAATATTGTTTATAATTTTTTATAAAAAATAATACGATAACTTTTTAGATCACAAACTATCATATTTAAGGTAAAAAAACATTCATGATATTATTCAAATCACATCTTAGTGATTGGAGAAGAAACTTCTTTATTTTTTATAAAAGATAAATGTTATTTTAATTTCTTATTTAGTCACACAGTCATACTATTTGTACACACACGTCACTTATATATAATGTATTTATTATGTATTATATATCATTGTAATGATAATATTTTATAACATGCAAATTTATATTAATATAATTATTAAATATCTAGTTTTGTATTAAATATTATTTATTATAACAATATTTTATAATATTTAAATTTATATTAATATAATTACTAAATATTTATTCTAGCATTTTTTTTCTTAAAATTAAGATTATATATTATATGTTATAAATTATTATTATAATAATAATAATATTTTATAACATTTGAATTTATATTTGTTGACCACGATTTTGGCCAACTGCGAGTAGACGCAAAAAACTATGATAAACCTTGAATAAAAGATAAATGACACAAGCAAATTTATAGTGGTTCAGCCCCAATTCGTTGGTAACAGCCTAATCCACTTACAGTTATAATATATTTGGCCTACACTTGAGATTAGATGAGGCTGAGTCAACTGAGTTTCTTAAGTGCAAGTGAAAAGATACAATATTTCTCTTTCTAAACTCTCAGTAAAAATACTTTCAGAAGAATCAGATCTCCCCAATAATGCCATAAGCCATTTATTTATAGGCTCACGGATTGTACATCAGAAATATCTCGCTTTGACTGGGTCCTTGATTGTTTCAACAACTTTAATTAATGAATAATAAACAAATTACATCAATATAACTATTATTCCGGGATGTTTTAGATATTCTCGCGGCAGTTACGAATGATTCAGGTTGAAGCTGTTACTGAGGCCTTATCGAAGAGTTACCTAGATGACAACTTCTGAGAAAACTGGTCAGCTAACACAATGCCAAACATCTAGTCAGCATGGGCACAGAATTAAGCATGAAACACTCTGGTCGGCTAAGGCAAGCATACCTCTGGTCGGCCATGTTTCATCCCTGGTCATGCATGACACATTTCTGGTCTCAACCTTTCTCATTTCCTTAGTCAACACATTGATAAAAGTGTGTTATCAACCGACACGTATCTATCCAATTGCCACGTCATTAAATATAAATATGATAAAAGTGTGTTATCAATTGACACATATCTATCCAATTGCCACGTCATTAAATATAAATATTTGGGGACAACAATATTGATATAATTATCAAATATTTATTCTTGTATTATATATTATTATAATTATTATATTTTATAACATTTGAATTTATATTAATATAATTAATAAATATCTAATGATATTTTATAATATTTGAATTTCTATTAATATAATTAATAAATATTTATTTTTATTTGGTTTTAAACGTATATTCGATTAAATATTTGGAATATTATTTCAAAATTAACAAAATAAACCGTTAAAACCAAGAATTTCTGTTATCTACGCATAAAAAAATGTATGTTTATGCCTGTGGATTGTGTTACGGTATATGAACTCTAACTCTTCTAGAATAGAAGTTGCAATGACTTGATTTGCTTTTCTTGACCCTCATTACAAAAGTAGTACAAACCCTAGCACCATTAATTGGCCTGCCACTCTAAAAACACTCAGAAATCACTTTACCCATTTTAAGTGAAACTAAAACGCAAATTCAGATATTATAAGAGTCCATTCCCTAGTCCATCCTTCACCATAGTGCGTCCTTGCGCATGTTCCATATGCACGAGTCATGACCTACGGCCTCGCACATGTTAGATTATTCTTTGAGATTGCCCAACCCATACACAGAATCAAAACCACTCATCTCTCCATAGTCAAGATTGCTCAACCTTCATGTGATAAATACACACATATATACAAAGTATATTCAACACTCAAAAGCAATTACATATTAAAATATAGATAACCAAGCATGTTATATTATGTTTCAATGAATAACTACCATGTATTAAGTTCACTAGAGTTACAATTGTCTTAAAAAATAGTTCATGTTTCAATGAAATAGGACACATAATATGGGAAATCTAACTAGCTTGGCAAATTGAAGATATTCACAAATCAACATGTAATAAAATCTATTTCAACTGACTACCGGATTTAAGGATTTAATTAATTTGTAGACACAATCCTATTCTTTGTAATCTTATCAACATAATCCAATATGGTAAATGTTGACGGTGAAATCTCGTCAACGAAATTAGATCGGAAAACTCAAAGGTAAGTGTGGCGATGTTTAGATAAGAACTTAGAATGAACTTATGGAAGGATAAACACAGATCAACAATGGAGTAAAAAATGTATATCGCTTAATAGCCTCTGCATACAATGAATTTTCCAACCCCTATTTTGGAGGGGTAATGATCTATTTATATTGGAGCTCTAATGGCACCTCATACATTGTGGTCCCAGGGGACAAGACTGTACATAGGTACATTTTTTGGGTAGTGGCACAGGTCGTGGTGGAGCAGAAGCTCATGGTGTCGGCCTGGTACGTGGTCAGAGGCATGCACATAGTGCTTCCACTCTTTGTACAAATCTGTACCTCCACTACCTGCATGATACAGATGTCAAGGTCATGCTTCTGTCCTCCTCGTGGTCGTACGTCCTGCACCCGTACATGTATGGGTACTTTGTATCTGATGGTTATGTTGGTGCGAGGCACCTTGGGGGGCCGCGGGACCATGGTGGTGTGAGGCCCTAGCATATGGGTGCACGAGGCCATGATGGTGTGAGGCACTTTGGGGGGCTGCGAGACCATGGTGGTGTGAGGCCCTAACACATGGGTGTGCGAGGCACCTTGGGGGGCCACGGAACCATTGTGGTGTGAGGCCCTAGCACATGGGTGTGCGAGGCCATGATGGTGCGAGGCACTTTGGGGGGTCGCGGGACCATGGTGGTGTGAGGCCCTAGCACATGGGTGCGCGAGGCCAATGATGGTGCGAGGCACTTTGGGGGGTCGCGGGACCATTGTGGTGTGAGGCCCTAGCATATGGGTCCACGAGGCCATGATGGTGCGAGGCACCTTGGGGGGCCGCGGGACCATGTAAGTGCGAGGCCCTAGCACATGGGTGCGTGAGGCCATAATGCGCGGGTGCCCCTGGTGGTGTCGAGTGGCGTGCGTGGTCCCTGGTGTGCGCGAGTGTGAGGCCCTGATGCGCGGGCGCACGAGGCAGGCGCACGAGGTCATGCTGGCCGAAGCTCCCAGGCACGTGAGGCCTTGCTGGCTGAAGCTCCTGGGCACGCGAGGCCCTGCTGGGCGAAGCTCCTGGGCACGTGAGGCTCTGTTGGCTGAAGCTCCCAGGCACGCGAGGCCCTGCTGGCCGAAGCTCCCAGGCACGAGAGGCCCTGCTGGCCAAAGCTCCTAGGCACGCGAGGCCCTGGTGGCCGAAGCTCCTAGACATGCAAGGCCCTCCTGGCCGAGGCTTCAGTACGCAAGGCTCACGGAGGTGCAACATGGTGGCACTTGGGCGTAAGGTGATTTAGTCCTCAGAAAGGCGGTGACTTATGGGGCTTTGAGAGTTTTGGCCAGAGCGTGGTCTCATGAGACCTATTGGAACGAGCCCGATAATATGGCTAAGTGACCCTCAACCATGTGTTCTGGGTAGGGATTAGATTTTTTTTTCCTTGGTGGATTTTTGGCATCCACAGTAAACTGTCAAGAGGATAAACTAATTAGCAAATGTCCCAAGTCTCAAATATTTACAAAACAAGTCCACTCGAAAAGTACACATACCTATTGTCTACCTAATTAAATCGGTTTCAAACACTTGATTTTGCAATTCTGTTTAGGCAAATATCAGCGGAAGTGAAAATTGAAAGCATCCCTTAGCGTTATTTTTTTTTTCCCTATTCCTTCCCTCAACTTTGACAGGGATAATCACCAACAAAAGCCCACCATTGACATTTTCCATTTAAGAATTGCATGTAAATCGTAAATAAAAACCCACCCTCAATCAGCTTTTGTATTATATATCGATCAATAATTTAATGAAAGTGACCGTCAAGTGGATGAGGAAAAGTACGCATAGAAGTAAGAAATAATTTTTTTTTTCTTAAGTTGTGTTTGGAAAGTCAATTGGAATTGGATGTAATTCAGAGTAATTACTCAATTTGGTGTGTTTGTCGAATGATATAATTACACATTGATTATGTAATTAGAAGTAATTGAGGGGCTCAATTACACTCTCCAATTCTCATAGCTCCATAGAATTGAGTGTAATTACACTGTGAAATTACTACTTACTATCAATTTTAAACAGTATTTATTACGTAATATTATTTTTCTATATAATTACTAACCGTTTTACCAAATATGATAATATAAATTTATAAGTAATTACTACTTGATATCCAAATACACATTGTATTTTAAAATATAGTGTAATTACCCATATATGTAATTACTGTCCTAGTAATCACATGACTTAGTAATTATACTGTTGTTTCCAAACATGTTCTTAAAGTCTTGTTAAGATGACTAAAATCTCATCAGCCATTATAACCCTTGGTGTCATTATTCAACAAAGTCTATTGGCCATCTACAACCATAACTTCATTTTAAATAAACTTTATTTTTATTTTTTCACACTTTTCACTTTAAATTACTAGTTCATCTCCAATCCCTACTTCAAAACAAAAAAAATCTTGTTTTATTCTGTTTAATAATCAACAAATAATTTAATTAATTGATAAATATTAATTTTATACATTAACATTAGTATATATAATTAAGTAATAATAATTTTATAACAAGTAAGAAAAAATATTAATAGACTAACTTAAATTGCTACATTATGAAAATTAAACATTACATTTAAAAAAAAAACTTAAACATTACATCTAAATTAAGAAAGACGAAAAGTACAATAATAATTTACACCAATTTTGTAAATTAGTATATTTCTCCCACAAATGATCAATTAGTGCATCTCGAAGTGGAAAGTGAGCTTCTTTATCTTTAATCTGTTGTATCGATTAAGAAATTATTCAAATTTGTTATTCCCATCTACCACTTCAATATTTGGTACTGGCGCTTCCATCTATTCATTGATTGGTGCATTAATATCACGTTCATCTTCAATTATCATATTGTGCATAATAATTCATGCATTCATTATATCATGTAACACATATTGTTCCAAAAACGTGATGATCCAACAACAATTGCATAACACGATTGAAGAACTCCAAATGCACGTTCTACATCTTTTTGAGATGATTCTTGTTTCATTGCGAAATATTTCTTTTTAGTTCCTCGTGGAACATGGATAGTTTGTACAAGAGTAGACCATTTCGGGTATATACCATCAGCTAAATAATAACCCGTGTTATATTCTTTTCCTCGAATAACATGATGAGCAGGAAGAGCAATACCTGAAGCAAGATTGGAAAAGGGATAGGATGCCTCCAACACATTAATGTCATTATTGGAACCTGGTAAACAAAAATGTGCATGCCATATCCAAAGGTCATAATCAGCTACAACTTCAAGAGTAATAGTTGGGTACCCACTTCGACCAGCATATTGTCCTGCCCAAGCTGTTGGACAATTTTTCTACTTCCAGTGCATGCAATCTACCAAAAATTCTTGGAAAACCACGTTGTTTACCAACATGGAGTAGCCTAGAAATGTCATTAGAGTTAGGTGATCTTAGATATTGCTCAGCAAAAACCTCCACAGTTACATGACAGAATCTCTTCAAACTTTCAATAATTGTAGACTCTCCTATTTTTATGTACTCATTGGCACCATCTGCTGGGACGCCGTATGCTAACATTCAAAACACGACAATGATTTTTTGAAGACTACACAACCTATGTTTGTCCATGTCATCCCTTCTATGCACAAAATAGTTGTCATGACTTGTCACAACATTAGCAATACTACGAAATAAAATTCGAGACATTCTAAATCGACGACGAAGCATTACGTCATTATAACGTGGGTCCTCTGAGAAGTAATTGTTTTACAGATTAAGATCAGCACTTTCACGATCACAGTTGATAGTTCTATGACTAAGGACTAACCCTCCATGGACTGCCTCGTTGTTTGGTTGATTGAGATAGCGAACCATGCAGATGTTGTTGTTTGCATTCATGGTGATTAATGCTTCTTCTTCTACATTAATCGCCTCAATGTCATTAAATCATCATCGGATGGATTCTCTCTGATTATATCATAACCATTGGATGGATTTTTTCTCTATCTAACCATTGAATACAGTTTTTTCCTTCTATAAATACCATAGAAAAACTCTCTCAAACATATCTCTTCAACCATTTGTGTTAGAAAAATGGCTTGAAAACATAGAAGTACTTCATACAAACATATCTCTTCAACCAAAAAAAAAGTCTTTGCAATGTCGTATGTTGCTTAATCTAGCTACAGTTGGTCGATTGAGGGGATGTGTTCGACAAATTGAATATCAAAACCCAAGCGGTGCATCCCAACAAAATATTGTAAGTATATATTAATTCTTTGTTGTTTTTATCTTATATTTATTAAATGTATAACATTAATTTTCCTTCTATTTTGTATTTGTAGCTAACTCTAGCTAAGGTGTTATTAGCATTAGATAAGAACTACAAAAGAAAGGTTTAAATTCGATCATATCTGCCCTGTCCTTAAAGATATTGAAAATTTTGGAGATGATCATAACAATGCGACATCATACGTTTAAAGACAAAGTAATAACTTTGTGTCATTGCAATCAAAATCTACCACTACAGAGTCTCTAACATCAGCATCTCATGGACTATCATAATTTTCTCTTAATATAAATGATGAGAATGTTGGTGGTTGTTCTACTCAACGACCAATTGGAGTAAAGAGAGCAAAAGGAAAGAGGAAAAATGAAGAGCAAACTTCAATTATTGTTGACTGTATCAAGGAAGAACAACAAGTTATTGAAATTCTCAAAAAAGGCAGTACAGATAGGCAACAAAATTATCATATTCAAACACTAGGAGTCGAAAATGAGAAAAAAAAAATAGATATAGCTCCATATCTAGCAAAAAAAAAAAAAAGGCAAAGATTTAAATTTAATTAGTGAGATAATCCTACATGAGCATTGTTTAAAATGAACCGATCAAGATTTTGTAGAGAAGATCTCAACAAGACCAATCATCTCAACATACTTCTAGTAGTATGAGTCATCATTTTAATTATATTAGAGGATCTACTTCGATAGTATTAAATGATGTTTTTGAACTATTTTGTTGTTATTGTTGTTTTATTTTATAAATAATAAATTGTTGTTGTTTAATTTCATTTCGTATTTTAAATTTGATAAGATATTGGTTTTTTATTTTTGTTATTTATTTATGTATATTTTATTTATTTAATTTATTAGCATAATATAAATCTAAAAATAAAATATAAAAATCAATAATTAAAACATATAATATATATAAAGGATATAAATGTATTTAAATAAAATTATAAAAATGAAGTGCTGCCTTTTGTTGAAGATGCACAGTGCATAACTTAAGATAAAATTGCAGCTAGGTTGGAGAGGGAATTTTCATTAAATAGACTTTTAAAGCCAAGCCCTTAGGCTGCAAAGGGATCTTCTCACGAACTTATTTTCCTTTTAATAATAGAGGAGAAATCCCATTTGAAGTTGTCCTAAGTTAGTATGACGTTTTTTCTTTAATGAGTCACATTAGAAACAAAATGTACACACTCACGCAAGGTATATAATCTCCTTTTTCATGAGCCAAATTATTGAAAATGCATGCCACTTTGTAAGTTTTGTGTCCAATTATTACAATTTTATTTCTTATCAAAGAAAACTTCACTTGAAATTGTGCCTTCTTACACGAAACCATACAAGAAAAAACTCTGGCAAAAAAATAAGTAGGTCTCCATCTAAGTATATTATTTTCTTGAAACCACCTACTCTTCGCATGTTAGGGTATTCCTAAATTATTATGATCACAATTCAGAGCCCAAAGACAAAATCCATAGAAGCAGACCAATACATGAAAAGGGATCAACAGAACAAAACCAGTGAATTGGAAAGAGTTTATATCTCTGTTATTGTAGCTTCAAAAGTTGAAAGGGTACAAACTATTAACAGAAATCATGAAGAAGCCCTAAGATTCATGGCATTACTATCTCCAATTTCTAGCCCTAAGAGCAATTTCCATTTCACCAAAGAACCAGAGAAAACACAAGCACAAAAGTAAGGTAAAACCCTAACGAGCATTACCATAAGCTCGGAGGGCATCACCAGTGAGCCTGCAAATCCTCCATTCCTGCAAAATCTTAGCTCCCATTTCCTCGTAGAACTTAATCGCATTCACGTTCCAATCGAGCACCACCCACTCCACTCTTCCGTAACCCATCTCAACCGCCTGCTTCGCCACTGCGCTCAGCAACATCCTTCCAAATCCTTTCCTCCTGTAACACTCCCTCACGAACAGGTCCTCCACGTAAAACCCTGGCTTCCCCAGGAACGATGAGTAGTTCGGGAAGAACAGAACGAATCCAGCGATGACATCGGAACTTGAACCGGTCGATCTAAAGGTCTCCCTTTCTGGATCATCGATCGGGAGATCTAGATTGACGACCTGGACTTTGGGCTGATAGAGAGGATTGTTATGGTGAAGTAGGTCCTCGAGGAAGGGCTGTGACGAGACCTCGAGGATGAAGATGGTGAAGGACTGAAATGGTGGAGAGGTGAAGAGAGTAGAGGAGAGAGAGGCTTCAGTGGCGGAGAAGAGGTGAGTCAGGCGCTCGAACACGGCCATCTGGTGGATCAGTTTGTGGATATGGGGAACGTCAGTGGGTTGAGCTAGGCGGATACGGGCGAAGATCGGGAAGCCCATTGGGGTGGAGCCTTGTGGAACGGTTGAGGGAGGCGTCGGTGCCGGCGCCGGAGGAGGTGGTGGTGCAGCCGCAGCCATTTTAGTTTTGGATATTTTTTTCGGTTTTGATATTTTGAAAAAGAAAGAAAGAGCAAAAGATTATAATAAAACGGTTTCTTCTAGTAGCGACTAGAGAATGACTAGTTTGGGAGGAATGTGAGAGAAAAAATAGTAGGGTTTATATTAGGCGGTTTTATAGGGATTAATGAGTAGATAGGAAGAAATACTAGGGTGTTAAAAGCAAAGCAAAAGGAAAATTTGCTGCATAACGAGTATGTGTTCGTTTTGTTACATTTAGATTCGGGATAACTTCATATTTACCCCTTTTTAGAGATCATTAACTAAATATACACAGCAAGAATATTTAGTTAACTTATACCCAGTTTTATAGTTATATTTCCTGTACTACTCTTACTCAAATACACATAATTAGCTCTTCCTCCCTTCTCAACTCCACCACCATCGATTTTCCACCGATTTCTCCACCACCATCGATTTCTCCCTCTCCCATCGATTTTCCACCACCATCTCCACTACACTACTGTTCCACCATCTCCACTGCACTGTTGTTCATCGATTTTCCACTTCTGTTCCTCTGCCACAGCCACCCCTATTATCTGTTTGGTGAGTTCTTCTTTCTTTTGAGACTAAATTTCTCTCTTCCTCCCTCCTCAATTTTTATTATTTTTTTAATTTTTTGAAGTGTATGTGTTTGTTGCAATCATACATATAAATGAACATTCATGTGTATATAAAAATTTACTGAAGTTATATGAAATTGAATATTCCATATTATACATAATTTAAAATGCCTTCTAAGTGTTTGTTAAAATTACTCAAAAAAATTGTGAATATGTTATTGCAAAAAAACTACCACTGGGATCATTATCATTATCATGGAGAGTTTTTCTTCATTTTCATAAATTTATAGTGCTAGGAGTTTGATAAAATGCCTCTATGTAAACTATAAATTTATGGTATATCTAAGTGTTGGCCACTATGTTTGTTGATCTTTGTTTATATGATTTTTGGATTTATATGTTTTTATTTTAATGGTACATTTGGCTCTTTGATTTGGAATTAAATATACTGGAATAAATTCTTAAACTGCTCTGATGTTTGACAACTGTGCTAGCCTGGGATCATTATTCTTGTACCTTTTTGTCCAAAATTGTTGGTTTAATTGATTTTATATTTTCTGTAGGTTTGTACTTGACAGACCAGGTCTTGATCTAAGTAAACAACCACCTGCCGTCCGCTTGAACAAGGAATTAGATTTTATCTTGACATTAAAGTTGAAGGTCTGTAGCTTGAACTCAATGAAAGCTTTCGTTGTTTGGCATGATTGTGTTAGATATTATACTAAGGTTCTGTTAAATTAATTTAGAGTTTGTTTTTATGTAACTGTTTACCTAAATGAACAACTGGGTTTGGATACAGCTGTTAAAATATTGTTTTGGTGTATTAATGAAACACTATAAATACAAAGCTCAGTAGCTCAATCCATTACTTCATCAGAGCTTTTATCAAACACTTTCTATTCTTTAAATGCTATCAGCCAAAAACATCGATCCTCTTCTTCAACTTTCCCTTGTTTCTTTTACTTTCTTGATTCTTCAATGCCTTCCGACACTTCTCACAGTAATGCTCCAGTGGTAGAATCTCCCACTCCTCCAATGAAAACTCCTTTGTCTGGCTTCTCTACCCTCACTGCTCAGCTATTGTAGAATACAGAAGGTTTTGGTTCTCTTGACTAGCTTTGGCATATGTGATTGCACATTGTAGCTGAAGATCAAACTCTCTTAACTGCCTCTCAAGGGAATCAACCTTGTCAGAGGCACCAGCACCACTCTTAAGAAGGCCCAGCTCTTCATTAATCTCCATATTGGACACTTGGTTTCAGCATTTTCAGCCCTACTTTTTGCTTTACATATCCTCACTTCAGAATCTGCAATAACATTTTCCATTTCATTGATTATGCAACATAGAGCATTAAGCTCTTCCTAGCTACCATCTGCAGAATACTTTGCATTCAGCAACAGAAACTCAGATTCTTTAAGCTCTTTATCAAGCAATCTGACCTTTTCACCCAAAGTAAAGGCTTTTGAATTGGCAAGAATTATTTTATCTTCAGCATCTCTCAATTTGGATTTTAGTTCGTTTGTCTATGCTACAAGCAAGTCATTAAATTTTGCATTGCTGCTTTCCAGCTTGCTCAAAGAATTTTCTTTAGCCTTCAGTTCTTCCTTGGAACCTTCAAGCTTTGATCTTAGCCAAGTAGCTTAACTTTTCAAATTTAGCTGGAGTGTCTGCAATTGACCCAACAACTCTTTTGAAATTCCCACTGAAACCACAGCCATATTATCCACCTCAAACAATCTTTCCCAAACATTTTCTGTTTCATCTCCCATGCAATATACTTCTTGTTCTAAGGAGACCAGCCTTTGATTTAGCACTTCTTCAACTTGTCTTAATTCTGTCTTTTTCTTTTCGAGATCCATTTCTCTTGCCAAAGATTTCTCCAGCATCCTCAAAATATGTCTTTGTTGTTCAGCAGATTGCATCCTAATTTTAAGACCAATGTTGTAAATTATGAAAGTATTAGTTTAAATTTTTTAGCCATTGAATGTTTGAGGTTTAAATTTTGTTGTAAAATAACATTATTATCTTCATCTTCACGATACACATCTTTTGCATTACTTTGATTCTTCTTATTGAGTCACAAATATTATTGACACTTAATTTTGCAAAAATTGTGTTTGCCTTAAGTTGAGTGGAGTTAATGCAAAAAGTATATTGAATTGATTTTTTTTTTAATTTCTATCCAAGATAAAGGAATAAGCTCTCATGGTTGTGTTATTTTTTATTGCAGGAAATGGACAAGATAATATTATTTGTAGTTTTTATCGGAATATGGAATGCAAACAACAAATATGTTGATCATGAAGTGAAAATATTGATGGTGGAAAAGGATATTAAGTACGTGGAATTGGTAAACAAGATATACAAAGAGCTTAGATTGAATGAAAGTTTGATTTCAACAAACTTGATTTTTGATGCAAATATGGATACAAACAAAGGAATGAAGATAGAAAGTGATGAGAATTTACAAGTTTATCTAAACTTGAACAAGACTATGGAAGAGTTGAAAAAATGCCCTCTCATTGTTGAAGTAGAACAGAGAAACCAAACCCTTTCTTTGCCAAGAGAAGCTAGCATTCCATCTGCTTTAGCAAGCAATTCAACAAATCACAGTTTGACTCTCACAGACCCCAATACAATTATTGCAAGCACTAGCAAGATGAAGAGCGCCTCAACACAAGAATCCAACAAAATTACAGAACACGGGCAAGAAGCTCAATCACCTCTGCATGTATTGCCGAATATGGAGATTGAAGACATAAGAGTCAATTATGTTTTCAAGAATAAGTGTAACGCCTTGGTTACCCCAGAACAGTTACGGTGAACGGTGAACCGGAAATTTGACTCGCTACCCGAGTCCTTTGGTTAAAAACGTGATCTAGGTACTATTATCAAGTTAAGGTGAAAAAAACAATAGAAAGGAAATGGTACATTTCATTAAGTAAATAAACTGCTCATGAGCCTTTCAAAATGTTTACAAGTGGTTCGTATTACAAAAGAGTCGCTACAGTTTTAAATTTACAATCCCCGTCGGCCTAAGCGGCAAAAATAGGGTAAACCCCTAGTCCCTCTAAGAACTCCTTGACCGTGGCGGTCAAGCGGCCCTGTATGTACACAACGTCGCCCAAGCTCTCCACTCAGGGCTGGTTAAGCTTCTCCTTTCCTTTACCTGCACCACATAGCACCCATGAGTCAAGGCCCAGCAAGAAAACACAACAAGACATGACATAATATCAACAACGGTCATAATAACCATTCAGGACTATCAGTCCAAACAAATAGGTGACATTAGCCAAAAGTCACAATAATGAGCATCGCTCCCTCTAGCCATGTGACGATAGGGTCACCAGGGCTTAATCGATAAGTGATTCTCTCATAGGTTGATCAGGACAGGTGTATGGTGATTAGTCACCAACATAACCTTCCTCACGACTCTAGAGTCGAAACTATGGACAACGTCCCTTAGCCATGTGACAAACGGTCACCGGGGTCATATACCTTGGCTATATTCATCTGGTCATAGACCAGGCAAGCGCTTAAAAGTTCTTTGACCCTAGGGTCGGTCTAGCATTAATGCCATAGAGCCATTCAATGCATGATTCTCGACTTTAGAGTCGGTCCCTGACTAGTCAGTGTCTTAAACCGGTAATTAGTGTTCACTAGCATTTAATATGCAATCCACGTCCACATATATCAACCAACATGCTCAATATCAAACCATGCATGTCATATACCTACACAGGGTGCAACTGTATTCATACACCGTTTTCTTACCTCTGGTTCGAGTGAGAATTATTATCTGAATGACCCTTGAGAACGATCAACCTTTAGATTCCTTAGCGGTTACCTAATCATAACCAATTAGAAACCATTATTAAAGTAAATCAATGAATGGTTCACAATCTAAACCACACTCCCCAGACCAATCCCCCACTCTCGGAACTCTCAAACTACTCAAAAGGGCCAAAGGAACCAACCCCCGAGCCTTAGAAACCATCCCGAGCCCCAAAAACAACACATCCTGAAACTGACCTAGCACCTAGGCGCCACCCACCAGCGCTGGGGCGCTGCCCCAGAGACAGAGAGGGCTGCTCTCTGCCCTGAATAGCGCTGGGGCGCTAGGACTAGCGCTGGGGCGCCAGCTTCAGACCAGCAGCTGCACTGAAACTCCCTCCTTGCGATTCCTCTTGAAACCAACCTTCCAAACACATCCCAAACCTTACCAAAACATCCAATTCAACCCCTAAACCTCATCTACATCACCTCCTCACCAAAACCCAATCAAACATACACAAAAACTCCCCTTGATTCCAACTTTCTACATCAAAAACCATAAGCTGAAAACTAAAAGGAAAACAGAGTAACACATGAAGTTCATGGAAAATTCCTTACCTCCAACTAGTTTTTATCCTCCTTAGTAGATGAATTAAGTCTACAACCTCCAAGCTTTGATTTCCTAGCTTGCCACCTCAATTTGGGACCAAAATCCTCAAGGAAAGATAGAGAGGAAATGATGTACGGGAAGGAGAAGAAGCTGCTCTGTTTTTGTTCTATAACCTTCTACAGCCACTTGAAACATATATAACCCAAGCAAAATGACCTTAATGCCCCTAGGTCATTTAAAGCTTCTAAAGTCTCCCCAAGGGTAAAATCGTCATCTTTCACCTATTTCGTTAATCATAATTAACACTCTCCAACTCCCGCTAATCTCAATATTCTCAAACACCAATAATTCATACCCCGTTACCCTTTAACTCCCGGCAACGTTCTAATCGTTAAAACATCCCAAGACTCACCCCGAGCCTCGTACTTAATCCCGTTATGACTAAACCGCTACTTTAATATTTAAAGATCGTCTCATGCCGAATAGCTCGAACAAATCCACATTATAGTGTGGTCTCACAATATATCATTGACATGCAAACAAGTATTCAATTATACCCTCAACGGGCCAAATTACCAAAACACCCCTGTAAACAAATGTGGACTCACATACATGCATTTAACATCATATTATAATATAATCCTCATAAACATGCATAAACACATTTAATGGCATAATTAAACAGTTATGGCCCTCCCGGCCTACTAATCTAGCCATTAACCATAATAGGGAATCCGGGGCATTACAATAAGACTGATCTAAAATATACACTTGCGAAAATCGCCATCAAGAAACACTTTCAGTATAGAATTGAAAAATCATGTTCAGAAGCATTTTGGGCAAAACGCATAGATGACAATTGTTGCTGGTATATACGTGCAAGAAGTTCAAAAGTATCAGACTACTTTCGAGTTATCAAGTACCATAAACACCACACATGCTCCTTAAATCACAGAAATTTTGAAAATAGATAAGCAAGTGTAAAAGTCATCAGTAGTTACTTCAAAGAGAAGTTTCGTGACCCAGGATCAACCTATCGACCAAGGCAAATAATACGAGACATGAGAGATGAACATGGGGTAGGTGTAACGTACAATAAAGCATGGAGAGCAAAAGAACTTGCAGTTGATGATGTTAGAGGGTCAAATGAGGAAAGTTATGCATTGTTACCTTCATATTTGTATATGCTAAAGTTGGCCAACCCAGGAACTATCACAAGAGTATGTAAAGATGAAGAAAAAAGGTATGAATAATATTTATGATTTGCATTCCTATATTCAGGGCTTTACTGTTCACAATCCATACCTTACATTTATAGGAATTGGTTGTTTTTTTCTTTAAATTTTACAGGTTTAAATACATGTTTATTGCTTTTGGTGCTTCATTGGATGGATGGAAACACTGTAGACCAGTTATAGTGGTAGATGGAACATTTTTAAAGACGAAATGTGGAGGTACACTATATGCAGCTTGTGTTAAAGATGGAAACAATCAAATTTTTCTGCTCGCCTTTGGAATTGGGGATTCAGAAAATGACAATGCATGGATATGGTTCTTTACAAGACTAAAAGAAGCAATAGGAGATCGAGAAAATTTGTGCATAGTATCTGACAGGCATAAAAGTATCAAAAATGCAATTGAACAAGTGTATCCTGGTGTATATCATGGAGTTTGTCTTTATCATTTGAAGCAAAATCTAAGGACTAAGTTTAGGGGATTACATGTGCATGCCATATTTGAAACTGCTTCAAGAGTGTACTCAGCTCAAGAATATTATTCTGTCATGGCTGAATTACAGAAAATTAGCCCTGAAATGACCAGTTATCTTTTGGAAGCAAAACCAGAAAAATGGGCTTAGCCATTCTTTCCAACGAAAAGGTATAACATTCTTACAAGTAACATTGCCGAATCTATAAATGCAGCAATTGTGCATGCGAGAGAATTGCCTATAACGTCGTTAATAGAAGCTATAAGAGAGATGCTTCAAAGATGGTTTTCAACAAGAAAAGAAGCAGCAATCACCCAATTTATTGAAGTGACAAAATGGGCAAATGATGAAATGGAGATCAAACTTGATGTGGCATTTCGAATGAAGGTATGTTATTAAAGTTACGTTTATTTTCTTTTTGTTCGGCTTTTAAATTTATTGCTTAATAATTGTATTGTTTCACAGGTAGATGCAATTGATGCAATGAAATCTAGTGTGACATATGGTGATCGAGTGTTGGTTGTCGACTTGGAACAACATATGTGCACATGTAATGAATTTCAACTAGAGGGAATTCCATGTGCACATGCTATTGCAACAATTGAAAGCAAGTACTTGGACAAGTACAAATTTTGCTCAAATTGGTATAAAAAATCTGTTTTGAAAGAGACATATGCAGGATCAATTAATCCTCTTCCAGATAAAGCTGATTGGAGTGTCCCAGATGAAATTAAAGAAGATAGCATGAAAGCTCCAAAATTCAAAGTAAAACGAGGACGTCCTAAGAAAAAAAGAATTCCATCAACAGGAGAATTTTCCAAGCATGTTCGAACAATCAAGTGTGGAAATTGTGGAATATTGGGTGTTTACCGAGGTTTTCAGTAACTATATTAATAAATATTATTTAAGGGTAATTGTAATGAAAGTAGAAGATTAACACGGGGTTTTTACGTGGTTGGGGCGTTAACTAGCCTTAGTCCACGAGTCTGTAGTATTAGAGCTTGAAAAACCTTTTATAATGGAGTTTTTCTCTGTATTTCGACAGAGTCACTGTATCTTAGTTGCAAAAAGATCCCTTTTACAGTGTTCTATAGCCTGTATTTATAGGCTTATGGGACCACTGGGTTTGGGTTGGGTATGACCCGGGCCCATCAGAGATACGGGTATTCTTGGCCTTTCTAGTGGAAGCCCAATACAAAAGATACAACATATATGAATTCCAGACCAGCTAAGGCCCAATACATTGGCTCAAGAGCTATATCTCGCCCGACAAAACGGCGCTTTTGGTCTGGACACTTCGAGTTACGAGGCAGATTCAGGAGACAAGACCAGTCAGAATACTTGGAAACGCAGACCTGAAACAACAGCGTGCAATCCCAAGGTGGCCTTTTCCGCAGGTGAAAAGTGGGGACAACGCCCACGCGAAGTGAGGCGGCTTTAGGTTCCTGGACGCTTGGCCCCTCCAACGGGGGACGATGTGATCCAGGTCTGTTTACCTTTGTCCCTCTTCATTTACCGTAGGCCCGGACCGTACCAGGGTCCGGGACCAGGACGCGTATGTCGTGGGGGTTCAAACGATCTACACATCTCCTGGATGACCGTCCCGGAGGACGGAACTCGGATGACCATGTCGGACCCCCATAATGGGCCCAGACATGCACCCCCGGCCCATACCCCTCCTCTTGGACACTTCCGTACCAAGAGGCCTTGGGCCGGGCCTGCATGCTTAACAACCCCTGACAATGGGCCTAGACGAAGGTCCCAAGTCCATGCAGGAAATGGGGATAACATTTACCCCCCAAGCCTTCGCCTAGGTCTGCCAGGAGGAGGTTTACATCGTTCCCAGGATGCTCGCATGGTTGCCTCCCCAGTTCCTGCTTGGGATCGCAGGTCCGTGACAGCAGGCTGCGGCACTGGTCGTACGCCTGGCCTGGATCGCTTACCAACATCCGGGGACGTTTACCTTTGTCCTACTTCGTGGCAAGGGTACACGTGTCACCAGGCGATTGCTGCACAGGTCTCGAAAGGTCGCCTAGCCCTCCCAAGGGTCGCTAGGCCTAGGCTAGTGTGTCAGCACACGTCACGAAGCGTCCCATCCACACGGGGGTCCATCACTAATATCCTTGGGATGAGGTAGACCGTAGGATGGGGCAACCTTTGGCATCCGCCCCTCCTGGGCCGTTAGATCTGAGATGGTGAGGATCCAACCTGAGAGGACTCATAAATGTCCCTGCGCGACTCCTGACCATTCGATGGGGAGACACCTGTCCGTTGGATCGGAGGCCAGGACTTGGGGCCATTATAAATACCCCACGAAAGCCAATTTGACACTTTTACACCTTCGAGCCAGTTTAAGAACCGATAAGCTTTGCTCGAGCCTTGCATGTCCGACATCACCGACGACATATACCACCATCTGCTGACTCTGCGCCGCCGCCTGTTCCCCAGAACCCCAACTTCTGCCCTTCTACCTGAAGACGCGTCTCGGGCTTGTCCTATCGACGAACTGCTAAACCGGCTATACCATTTCAAGAACGAAGTTCTGCCATCCTTACAGTCGGACAACCACCACCTTCTACGGCCAACAACTCACAGTAAGTCCCCCTGACTCTCTTGACGACTTTATGAACTTATGATGTTCTTTTAATACGTGCGTTTAGGCTTTATATTTAGGAGTTGTTAGGAAGGCCGCCTGGTTCGGGTTGCTCTGTATCCAGATGCTTCCCGGACAGAGGGCGGGTCTTAGTAGTTTCCTTCTTTCCCAATCAGGGTCCCGTGGCTCTTCAGTGTCCTAGACCTGATCCGAAGGGGCTCCAAGCAATCCTTAGGAGACCCCCGTACCTTGACCGACTTTCTTGGGTTTAGGTACTGACTACTTGGCTTTCTTTCTTTGTTCCCAGATCGTCAGCTATGGCAACGAGCGTTATGCTCCATTCTGAAGAAGAGGTCAATAGGGCCCCTGTCACCGTTCCTGGATCCCAGACGCCCAAGGGCAACAGGTGGGAAATGGACGTGATGCCCAACCTGTTCTGGAATTACCGGATGCTGCTGCTCCTGGAGCAGCATCTGGGCATCGAATCAACTCTTGGACTCTTTCACAACCGCATGGCCAGGATCGAGGAGCGGGCGCATACATCCGTGGAAGGATTCGGGGCCTGGAGCGTCGGTCACATCAGCACGGGAGCTACGCTCCCGCTTCATGACTATTTCGTGTGGTTCTTGACGTACGTGGGAATCGCACTGTTCCATCTTCTGCCTCAAGCATACCGGCTACTTGCTAGATGGCGGGTGTTTTGCATTGCGAAGGAGGTCGCGGAGCCCACCCCTGCGGAGATCCTGTACTTCTACAAGCTGGAGTCGCAGGTCAACGTCAAGGACAAGACCCTGGAAGACTTTTATAGACTGAAGCCGCGGAGTGGCTATCCCGCTCCTACCAGCTCCTGGAGGCATCCCCCGGACGTCAGGCATTACTGGTTCCTGACGTCCGGGTTCCTTGTGGACAAGAACCCCACACTACTGCTGGACTTCCAGCGAGTGGGTAAGTATTTTCCTGGTCCTCTCTTTTATTCCTTATCCTTTTTAGTCGTCTCTTATCATATCTTCCGGGTGGCAGGGCCTTTCCCTCAAACTCCCCTTATCGAGTTCATTATGGAAAGGAGGAGGTTTTATTCCGAGTTGAGCGCGAAGGATCTGGACGTGGGTGGCTACGTCACGAACGACAATCTCCGACTGGTCGGGATGCTCGTGGCCACCGAAACCATTGTTATCCCGAACCTTCGGGGCATCCCCTGCGAGAAGAACGTCGACGTCCGGGAGCAGTTGGCCCTGGACCACATTGCCAGTGTGGAAAGAGTGGCGCGAGCCGACGCGGCCTGGCGCAAGAGGACTAGTCCCCGACAGAGGCGGCCACCTCAGAGGAGCTGGAGGAGCTCTTCGAAGATGCCCTACCAAACATTGGGACTCCCGGGGCTAGCGTATCGGAGTGAGGTAACTCCCCTTTAATCTTAACTTATGCTCCCCGAGTCGGGGACTTAGCTAGGGATAGGCTAGTACCCCCGGGCCCCGCGTTTGGGGCCAATGGGGAGATGAGACCTTCAATTCCCGTCCCCGTAGGCTCGGAGATCCTCATGTTCTTATCCGGGTTCCTCCAGTACGGGGGTTTCCTGAACCCGGGTGATATAGGGGATCAGGTCCATTCATTTGCTTTAGAGGAATTGAGTCACGCCCGGGGCATAAATGAGGGTTCGTCCCGGGTCATTTTTTACTTTGATTTGCGTGTTTTTATCTGTTTGGTTTATCGTCCTAACTCCCTTTTCTGTACTTTTGCAGGGGATTCCGATATGTCAACCCCTGCCAGCGAAATGAGGCGGCTCCTCAAGGACAGGGCGGCCAAGAAGGCGGCCAGGAAGAAAAACGAGGTGACGGGCCCGGAGCCCAACCTTACCAAGGAACTGTCCGGGACGGAGCTCTGTCCCGGTGAGGGAGTCCTGGTCGCGGTTCCCCTCCAGGCCGTGGAGCCTGCTGCAATCTCCGCCCCTGCCCAGCCCCCCGTGATTGACTTGGAGGTGGGCGCAGTGGTCAGCCGGAGCTCGGAGAAGAGGGGCCCGGACGCTGGCGCCGTAGAGGGCAACACCGGAAAGAGGCCCCGGACGAGGCGAGCTATCTCGGCTGAAGAGTCACATGGTGAGAGTTGGCTAGCCGCGAAGGAAATCCCTGCCCTGCCTGTTCTCCCCATACGCCCGACTCTTCTCGAGGAAGGGAAGTCCGCCTTGCGGGATGAGCAGTCCCGGCTGATTAACCGGACCTGGGAGAACGGTCGCGGCTGGAGGGACAAAACTTACAGAGCCTTGACGATCCGTCGTCAGGTTGAATTTGTGGAGCGTCCTGCCGAGTTTAGCGCTCCTCAGTCGATCGTGGATCGACCAGCCGCCGAAGCGGGCTTCCGCCCTAAACTCGGACAGGACACGCCCCCCTGGCGGCTGACCTGCTAGACCAGGTGGGGAACACCATGTCCAACCTCCAGCTCAAGAGGTACGCCACGATAGCCAACCCGGACGTACTGTTTGTCTCCCAGGCTCTCCGCCACCAGGCCACCGCGGTAACTTTTACTTTTCTTACATTCCTTCCCTTACTTGTTGATGAGGATTTTATTTTCTAACTTTTTTTTTGCTCCAGGTTGACCTGTTGTCCAATTGAAGTGCCGATCTGGTGGCCGAGCTGGCCATGAAGATGGAGATGGCTAAGCTGGAGTTGGAGGTGACCGTGAATCAAAGGGAGGCTGCCAAGGAGGCCCTTGGCCGGGAGATGGCCCGTGCCCAGACAGAGCGTGAGGAGCTCGACCGCGCCAAGGCCGGGTTGGAAGAGGAGTTGTCCCGGAAATCAAAGGAGGTCGATGAGAGGGCGACACTTTTGGAGACGGTCGCGGCTTAGTCCGTCTTGGATAAGGAGAAGATCCAGGCCTTGAAGGTCCGGGTCTGCGAACTGGGCGACTCTCTCCTTCAGGAGAAGGCGGCGCACGAAACAACCCGCCGTGAAAAGGAGGAGGCCGAGGGCCTGCTAGATGTCACTTTTGACGAGGCCATCTACATGGCCTGGTGCAAGGACAAGAGTATGAACCTCCTTGTCTTCCCTGATCCAGAGTCGAAGCGGGCCGAGTTCGAGGCCAAGGAGAAGGAGGACGCGGACCTCTGGGCGGATGAGTTGTAGGCCCGAATCCCGGCCTTGTAATTTTATTAGTATTTTTGGCTTGTAATTAAGTTTAAAACACTACTACCTTCTCTGGTTTTTATGTAGGCTTCCTTTCGTTGCTCCGAGTAGAAATTTTATTTTATTGCTGCGATTAATTGATTGTGAGGTTTTAGTTCCGGTTCCATCGGCCTGGACTAGAACCAACGACTTAACTCGCCTAGTTTTTAATCCTGGCACCAAGTCCAGGGCCATCGGGGCTTAGTTTAACTTGGAGTACTGATCTCCTTTCATCAGCTTTAGGCCATGGCTTTGCCCTGGGGCAAACTGGATGCTTCTATCTCCCGGACATCATTCGTCCGAGGTAGAACCGGCCTTGGGCTCGGTCCTCTTTATTTTTTACCACTGGACGTCGTTCATTCGGGGTGGGACCGGCCTTGGGCTCGGTCCTCTTTTTATACCCCCGGGCGTCGTTCGTCCAGGGTGGGACCGGCCTCGGGCTCGGTCCTCATTGTTTTATACCCCCAAACATCGTTAGTCCGAGGTGAGACCGGCCTTGGGCTCGGTCCTCTTTATTTTATATCCCCGGACGTCGTATGTACGGGGTGGGACCGGCCTTGGGCTCGGTCCTCTTTTTATATCCTCGGACGTCGTTCGTCCGGGGTGGGACCGGCCTCGGGCTCGGTCCTCTTTTATACCCCCGGACGTCGTTCGTCCGGGGTGGGACCGACTTTGGGCTTGGTCCTCTTTAGTTTTTACCCCCGGACGTCGTTCGTCCGGGGTGGGACCGGCCTTGGGCTTGGTCCTCTTTTTATACCCCCGGGCGTCGTTCGTCCGGGGTGGGATCGGCCTTGGGCCTCGGTCCTCTTTATTTTATATCCCCAGACGTCATATGTCCGGGGTGGGACCGGGCTTGGGCTCGGTCCTCTTTTTATACCCCCGGACGTCGTTCGTCCGGGGTGGGACCGGCCTCGGGCTCGGTCCTCTTTTTATACCCCCGGACGTCGTTCGTCTGGGGTGGGACCGGCTTTGGGCTCGATCCTCTTTATTTTATACCCCCGGACGTCGTTCGTCCGGGGCAAGACCGGCCTTGGGCTCGGTCCTCATTGTTTTATACCCCTGGACATCGTTCGTCCGGGGTGGGGTCGGCCTTGGGCTCGGTCCTCTTATGTTATACGCCCGGACCTTATTCGTCCGGGGTATGACTGTAGGGTTTGCGTCACCCAAACCTTGTTGGTCCGAGCTGAGACTAGCCTGAGCTTGCGCCCCGCCAGGTATTTGCTTATACCCGGGATACCCCCCGCAAGTGAGCGGAGACTGGTATGGGGTCACTTGAGAAAGATTAGTGCAGTTTTACAACATTCCTTTATGACGTTTTGCACATGCCATTTTAATTGTTTGAAAAAAGGGTCGCCCTGAGGCGTACATTGTTTACAATGAAAATATTAAACTGGGACACGCTCTCCTGACTACTGATAGTATTTACGGAGATGTTCTGCATTCCAGGCTCGCGGGACTTCCGAGCCATCGAGCCGCTTTAAGCGGTACGTCCCGGGGCACACCTCATGCTGGATCTTGTATGGCCCTTCCCAATTTGGGCCCAGAACCCCCACCCCCGGATCCTGAGTAGCAGGGAAGACTCTTCGTAAAACCAAGTCGCCGGTTCCAAACTTACGGCTCTTGACTTTGGAGTTGAAGTGCCACGCGATCTTGCCTTGGTACATCTTCAGCTGCACCTGCAACTCTTCCTGGATCTCTTCGATGAGAACTAGTGATTCTTGGAGTAAGGCGTGGTTCTGGGCGGGATCATACGTGTCACGTCGGTGGGACGGGACAGTCGTTTCGATTGGGATGACGGCTTGGCATCTATAGACCATGGAGTAGCGGGTGTGTCCGGTTGACGTCCTCTCGGTTGTCCGGTAAGCCCATAGTACGCGGGGCAGTTCCTCGGGCCATTTGCTCTTACAGGCCTGGAGTTTTTTCTTCAGCGTCCCCTTCAGGATTTTGTTCACGGCTTCTGCCTGCCTGTTTGCCTGGGGCCTGGAAACCGCGGAGAAGCTCTTCACTATACCGTGCCTTTCGCAAAAATCCGTGAAGTGGGCGCTATCGAACTGCTTCCCGTTATCGAACACGATTTTGTAGGGGAGGCCATACCGACACACTATGTTATTGATGAAGAAGTCTAAGGCATTTTTGGAAGTGATTGTGCTCATGGGCTCCGCCTCAACCCACTTCGTGTAATAGTCCACGGCCACGATGGCATACTTTTTGGAGGTGAAAGCGGGCTTGAACAACAGGTTGACGGAGCTTCCATCGTCCACCAACACGCGGGACACCAACTTGTTGGCGATTTGAGCATCTATGACTAGCGGGTCGTGGTGCGGAAAGTGGACATTGGGGGTGTCGTCCTCCGTGAAGGTGTTGGGGAGGTTTATCAACTTAGGGCGCTGAGCCGGAGCCTGGATAAGGGCGCACACCTCCTGATCGTGGTCCAGCTCGCTTAGGTAGTGCTTTTGGTCATTCCTGGATGGCCCTCCCAAGTGAGGTTCGCCCGAGATGGTGGCCACATGTCCGTCAACTCGAGGGGGTACTGCCCCGGAGGGGTAAGGAATTCTGGGGCCGAGAACCTGCGCGACGGGGGCCCTCTGAGGGGCCTGTGCCGGGGGTCCCTGTGCATATCCCCCCTTGGGGGGGGGGTATGCCCGAGTCGTTCCTGGGACCGCGGGTTGTCCAGGGCTTGCTGATAGGCCCGGGACTCCCATGGGCATCCTTACCCACTGGTGGAGGTGCCCCAGCTTGATGAGATTTTCAATCTCATCCTTGCGCTGCCGACATTCATCAGTGGTGTGCCCCACATCCTTGTGATAGGCGCATCTTTTGCTGGTGTTTCTCAGATTCCTTCCCCCTTTGAACATGGGGCTAGGCTTTCGGTAGTGAACCGCCCTTTTTGTTGCCAGATAGATGTTCTCCCTGGTGTCCACCAGGTTGGTGTATTCTGAATATTTTGGCTCGTAGCCCCTCTTCCCCTTCTTGACTGGCTCGGGCCGGTTCTGGCCTTTGCTCGATCGTTTCCCCCGGGAGGGGTTTACGCTCGCCTCAGTCACTCCTGTTTGTGACTGCTGGGCCACGACAGGGGCCATGCTTTGTCCTGCCGACACGACGCCATAACCGGAGAAGTGGGTGGATTGGGCCGGGGCGTACCCTGAAGTGGCAGGGCCATACACCGTAGGGGTGTAGCTGACCCCAAGCGCGACGGCCGATCCCGGGGCAATGGGGGGCGCGTAGGACTGCGCCGGGAACTGTCCCCCATATCCCGGGATCGACTGGGGGACGGGCTGCGGGGCCGGAGTCCACCCAAAAGCCTGGATCTGAGCTTCCTCCCAGTTGATGAATCCTTGGGCCCTCCTGATGAACTCTTCCAAGGTAGCAGCCTTGCTACGCTGCATGTCATCCCAAAGGGGGGACCCGGCCCGGATTCTGGACTACAGTGCCATCAGGCGCTGTCCGTCGTCCACTTTCGTCTTGGAGGCTTCTTCAGTAAAGCGCTGGATGTAGGCCCTCAGTGTCTCCGCGGGGAGTCGCTTGATATTTGTGAGGGCGCTGATCTGCATATCCATCCTCGTGGCGGCCACGAACTGCTTTCAAAACGCTGACTGCAGCCCGGACCAGGATTGGATGGACCCCGACTTAAGTCTCTTCCACCACTCTTCGGCGGGACCGCCCAAAGTGATCGAGAAGCAGAGGCACTTGCCGTCGTCACTGACATGGGCCACTGTCATGAGCCGGTTGTATCGGGACAGATGGTCCCTGGGGTCGGTGTTTCCAGTATAGGCGGTGAGGCTGGGCATCTTGAACCCCTTGGGGAGTATGGCATCCAGGATGTGCCTTGCGCAGGGCTCTTTATCCTCTTCGTCGGTGTCTGCGCCTTCTTGCTTGCGGACCAGGCAATCCGTGACCTTTTTCAACGCGGCCATCTGTTCCATGAGCTGCCTGGCTGTGCCATCTTCTAGGGGGATTCTCTCATTCCTCCTATCGTTGATGTTGTTCATGAGGTCACCACCTCGGGGGAGGATCTTTTCCTTGCGGGCCCGCTCCTTCCGAGCGTTCAGTCCATCGCGTAAGTCTATCCGGGAAGTGTCGTCTCCTGAACTGAGGGCATGACGTTCTTCATGGCGAGGCCGTTCCCGATGGTTCTTGTTAACCGAGGCACTCGGGTGTAGAGATCTTTCCCGCTCGTCTCGCCCTGGGGCGTGCTGGGGCTGTGCGTTTCGCGGCCGCGTCCCTTGCGGATCGATCAGGTGGCCTCGTCCTGGGATGGGGCGCACCTTTTCTTTCCTAGGGAGCGGCCGGGAACGGGTCCCAGCTTTTGCGACGGGGGTGGTCTTTTCCCGGGTCTTTCCACCGGCCTTCTTTCGCTCCCTGTCCGGGTTTCTTGGAGCTGGCTCAGAAAAAGGCTCCGGGGGAAGGGCCGGGCTGGCTCCTTCGGGGACCCCGGCTCGCTCTCGTGGAGTAGGTTGCTGCGCCTCTGGAAGTGAGCTAGTTGCGGGATTGGCTGCCGGACCCTGCGCGGCCATGAGTGCCTGCAGGGCTTGGAGAGACTCTTGCATCCGTCGATGCGCGTCCGCTTGCTCAGCGATCTTGGCTTCCTAATCCCGGACTTGCTGCCTTAGCCTTGTCACCTCCAAGTCTTGCTGATCAGGCTCTCTTTCGGGGGTCTTGGGATCCCCAACTTCGTCGTGGTACTCCCGCTCATTTTCCTCTTCATAATATTCCTCCTCGTTTTCCTCTTCGTATTCTATCCCACCCTCGTAGTCTTGTGACTCGTCTTGGTGAGATGTTTGAGGAGGCGCGTTCTCGGGCAGATCCTGAGGGATATGCTGTGAAGGCAGCGGGTCTCTGTTGCCCTGCTCTGGATTGCTAGAGTGGAAGGTTGTGTGTCGTGTGTTCACCATTGTAGTAAAGGCCTGACGTTAGCACTGGCTTCCTTCAGCTCTCAATGAAAGCACCAAACTGTTTACCGAGGTTTTCGGTAACTATATTAATAAATATTATTTAAGGGTAATTGTAATGAAAGTAGAAGATTAACACGAGGTTTTTACGTGGTTGGGGCGTTAACTAACCTTAGTCCACGAGTCTGTAGTATTAGAGCTTGAAAAACCTTTTACAATGGAGTTTTTCTTTGTATTTCGACAGAGTCACTGTATCTTAGTTGCAAAAAGATCCCTTTTACAGTGTTTTATAGTCTGTATTTATAGGCTTATGGGACCACTGGGTTTGGGCTGGGTATGACCCGGGCCCATCAGAGATACGGGTATTCTTGGCCTTTCTAGTGGAAGCCCAATACAAAAGATACAACATACATGAATTCCAGACCAGCTAAGGCCCAATACATTGGCTCAAGAGCTATATCTCGCTCGACAAAACGACGCTTTTGGTCTGGACACTTCGAGTTACGAGGCAGATTCAGGAGACAAAACCAGTCAGAATACTTAGCAGCGCAGACCTGAAACAACGGCGTGCAATCCCGAGGTGGCCTTTTCCGCAGGTGAAAAGTGGGGACAACGCCCACGCGGAGTGAGGCGGCTTCAGGTTCCTGGACGCTTGGCCCCTCCAACGGGGGACGATGTGATCCGGGTCTGTTTACCTTTGTCCCTCTTCATTTATCGCAGGCCCGGACCGTACCAGGGTCCGGGACCAGGACGCGTATGTCGTGGGGGTTCGAACGATCTGCACGTCTCCCGGATGACCGTCCCGGAGGACGGAACCTGGATGACCATGCCGGACCCCCATAATGGGCCCAGACATGCACCCCCGACCCATACCCCTCCTCTTGGACACTTCCGTACCAAGAGGCCTTGGGCCGGGCCCGCATGCTTAACAGCCCCTGACAATGGGCCTAGACGAAGGTCCCGAGTCCATGCAGGAAATGGGGATAACATTGGGACATAATAGAGAGAATTGTAAAAGCCAACCAATTCTAAAAGAAGGATAACATTGAGTTGTGAATTGCATATATATCATGATCATTGAGATTGATTATTATCCTTGAGTACAGTGCATTATGCATGAAAGCATGAACTGTTGTTATCTGTTCCAGTCTAAAGACTATAAAGATGCAATGTTATACATATTTGTTGCGTTGTGGACTTGTGGATAAGAATGTTTATACCTTTATTAAAGTACATCTTGTTTTTTATTATATTATTATCTATTTAATTTATGAAAATAGGAATTGATATTAGTGAGAGATGAAATTGATAGAAAAAGGTTATAAAAGATGACAGATTATCATTGAGAAATTATGACAAAGTTATCGATTAATCTTATTTATTTAAGGCTTGCGGTTTAAATTTCTAGGCAAGGTGTTTAAATTTAAAGCTTAGGGGTTTAAAATTAAAGTTTAGTGGTTTAAATTTAAAACATAGTTGGTTAAATAGAGTTGGATTATAAATAGAGCTTAATGGATAAAAATTTGATACCATTTAGCCTTGTGGTTCAAAATTTGATGTCATTTAGGCATGTGGTTCAAAATTTGACGCCATTTGCATTGTGGTTTAAAGTTTTAGGAAAGTGGTTTACATTTAAACCTTAGTGGTTTAAATTTAAAGCTTAGTGGTTTAAATTCTTAGGCAAGTGGTTTAAATTTAAAGCTTAACGGTTTAAATTTAAAACTTAGTTGTTTAAAGAGACTTAGATTATAAAAATAGCTTAATGGATAAAAAATTTTAATTTTGAGTTCAAAATTAGATGTCATTTATCTAGCTGCGGCGCACAACACCTTTAGACAATAGAGTCGTGGCGCTCAGAATGAAAGAAAAAATGGCAATTTAAATCACTGTGCGCCGCGGCTCTAATTTATTTGAGCCGCGGCGCACAGTTCGTACCTTTAATAATATATATAATTTTTTTTTTGCCAATCACAACTTCTTGTCTAATTTTTTTACCAATAAAGAAATTAGGTTTAAATTTAAATTTAAAGAATAGTGGTTTAAATTTAAAATGTAATGATTAAAGAGAGTATGTTTATGATTTAAGCCTAAATGATTAAAACTTAAACCTTGTGGATTAAATTTTGATGTCATTTAAGTTTAGTAGTTCATAGCTTAAGCCATTTGAGGCTTGTGGTTTAAATTTCTAGGCAAGGGGTTTTAATTTAAAGCTTAGGGGTTTTAATTTAAAGCTTAGGGGTTTAAAATTAAAGTTCAGTGGTTTAAATTTAAAACATAGTTGGTTAAAGATAGTTGGATTATAAATAGAGCTTAATTGATAAAAATTTGATACCATTTAGCCTTGTGGTTCAAAATTTGATTCCATTTAGCCATGTGGTTCAAAATTTGATGCCGTTTGCATTGTGGTTTAAAGTTTTAGGAAAGTGGTTTACATTTAAACCTTAGTGGTTTAAATTTAAAAAATTGTGGTTTAAAGAAACTTGGATTATAAGTAGATCTTAATGTATAAAAATTTGATTCAATTTAGCCTTGTGGTTCAAAACTTGATGCCATTTAGCATTGGGGATCAAAATTTGATGCTATTTGGATTGTGGTTTAAAGTTTTAGGCAAGTTGTTTAAATTTAAACCTTAGTGGTTTACATTTAAAGCTTAGGGGTTTAAATTTAAAACATTGAGGGTAAAAGAGACTTGGATAATAAATAGAGCTGAATGTTTAAAAATTCATAAATTGTGGTTCAAAATTTGATGTTATTTAGCCTTGTGGTTCAAAATTTGATACCATTTAGCCTAGTGGTTCAAAATTTGATGCCATTTGGTTTGTGGTTTACATTCTTAGGCAAGTGGTTTAAATTTAAAGCAAAATGGTTTAAAATTAAAGCTTAGTGGTTTAAATAGACTTGGATTATAAATAGAGCTTAATGGATAAATTTTTTAAAATCGGGATTAAAATTTGATGCCATTTACCCGCCGCGGCACACAGAACCTTTAGACATTAGAGCTGCGGCGCTCAGAATGTAACAAAAAATGGCAATTGATGTCACTGCGCGCCGCGATTCTAATTTATTTGGGCCGCGACGCATAGTTCATACCTTAAATAAAATATATAATTTTTTTTTTGCCACTAACAACTTCTGGTCTAAAATTTTTGACCAATAAAGAAATTAGGTTTAAATTTAAAGCTTAGGGTTTTAAATTAAAGTTTAGTGGTTTAAATTTAAAAATAATTGGTTAAATAGAGTTTGATTATAAGTAGAGCTTAATGGATAAAAAATTGATACCATTTACCCTTGTGGTTCAAAATTTGATGCCATATGGTCTGTGGTTTAAATTTTTAGGGAAGTGGTTTAAATTTAGAGCTTAGAGGTTTAAAAATAAGACATTGTGGTTTAAAGAGACTTGGATTATAAATATAGCTTAATGGATAAACATTTATAAAATATGGATCAAAATTTGAAGCCATTTAGCCTTGGGGTTCAAAATTTAAGACATTGTTGTTTAAAGAGACTTGGATTATAAATAGAGCTTAACAAGAAAATTTATAAATTATGGTTTAAAATTTGATTCCATTTAGCCATGTGGATCAAAATTTGATGCTTTTTGGATTGTGGTTTAAAGTTTTAGGCAAGTGGTTTAAATTTAAACCTTAATGGTTTAAAATTCATAACATTGAGGGTAATAGAGACTTTGATTATGAATAGAGCTGAATGGATCAAAATTCATAATTTGTGGATCAAAATTTGATGATATTTAGCCTTGTGGTTCAAAATTTGATGCCATTTAACTCAGGGGTTCAAAATATGATGCCATTTGGTTTGTGGTTTAAATTCTTAGGCAAGTGGTTTAAATTTAAAGCTTAACGGTTTAAATTTAATGCTTAGTGGTTTAAAGAGACTTGGATTATAAATAGAGCTTAGTGGATAAATTTTTTTTAAACTGAATTCAATATTTAATGCCATTTTGACTCGCCGCGGCCCACAGAATCTTTGAAAATTAGAGCCGCGGCGCACAGAATGTAAGAAAAAATGGCAATTTGAATTCATTGTGTGCGCGCAGCTCTATTTGTTTTGGGTCGCGGCGCACAGTTCATACAATTAATAATTTATAATTTTTATTTTTATTTTTTCCAATCACAACTTCTGGTCTAAATTTTTGACCAATAAAGAAATTAGGTTTAAATTTAATAATAATATATTTAAATTTAAAGGATAGGGGTTTAAATTTTAAACGTAATGATTAAACAGAGAATATTATGTTTTAAGCCTAAAGAATTAAAACTTAAACCTTGTGGATTAAGTTTTGATGTCATTTAAGTTTAGTTGTTCATAGCTTAAGCCATTTAAGGCTTGCGGTTTAAATTTCTAGGCAATGGGTTTAAATTTTAATCTTAGGGGTTTAAAATAAAAGTTTAGTGGTTTAAATTTAAAACATAGTTAGTTAAAAGAGTCTTGGATTATAAATAGAGCTTAATGGATAAAAATTTGATATCATTTAGCCTTGTAGTTTAAAGTTTAAGGCAAGTGGTTTAAATTTAAACCTTAGTGGTTTAAATTTAAAGCTTAGTGGTTTAAATTTAAAACATTGAGGGTCAAAGAGACTTGGATTATAAATAGAGCTGAATGGATAAAAATTCATAAATTGTGGATCAAAATTTGATGATATTTAGCCTTGTGGTTCAAAATTTGATGCCATTTAGCCTAGGGGTTCAAAATTTGATGCCATTTGATTTGTGGTTTAAATTCTTAGGCACGTGGTTTAAAGAGACTTGGATTATAAATATAGCTTAATGGATAAAAATTTATAAAATATGGATCAAAATTTGAAGCCATTTAGCCTTGGGGTTCAAAATTTAAGACATTGTTGTTTAAAGAGACTTAGATTATAAATAGAGCTTAACAGAAAAATTTAAAAATTATGGTTTAAAATTTGATTCCATTTAGAGTTGTGGTTCAAAATTTGATTCCATTTAGCATGTGGTTCAAAATTTGATGTCTTTTGGATTGTGGTTTAAAGTTTTAGGCAAGTGGTTTAAATTTAAACCTTAGTGGTTTAAATTTAAAGCTTAATGGTTTAAAATTCATAACATTGATGATAAAAGAGACTTTGATTATGAATAGAGCTGAATGGATAAAAATTCATAAATTATGGATCAAAATTTGATGATATTTAGCCTTGTGGTTCAAAATTTGATGCTATTTAGCTCAGGGGTTCAAAATTTGATGCCATTTGGTTTGTGGTTTAAATTCTTAGGCAAGTGGTTTAAATTCTTAGGCAAGTGGTTTAAATTTAAAGCTTAACGGTATAATTTTAATACTTAGTGGTTTAAAGAGACTTGGATTATAAATAAAGCTTAGTGGATAATTTTTTTTAAATTGAATTCAATATTTAATGCCATTTCACTCGCCGCGGCCCACAAAATCTTTGAAAATTAGAGCCGCGGTGCGCAGAATGTAAGAAAAAATGGCAATTTGAATTCACTGTGCGCCGCGGCTCTATTTGTTTTGGGCTGCGGCGTACAGTTCATACAATTAATAATTTATAATTTATTTTTATTTTTTCCAATCACAACTTCTGGTCTAAATTTTTTACCAATAAAGAAATTAGGTTAAAATTTAATAATAATGTATTTAAATTTAAAGGATAGGGGCTTAAATTTTAAACGTAATGATTAAACAGAGAATGTTTATGTTTTAAGCCTAAAGAATTAAAATTGAAATCTTGTGGATTAAATTTTGATGTCATTTAAGTTTAGTTGTTCATAGCTTAAGCCATTTAAGGCTTGCGGTTTAAATTTCTAGGCAATGAGTTTAAATTTTAAGGTTAGGGGTTTAAAATGAAAGTTTAATGGCTTAAATTTAAAACATAGTTGGTTAAAAGAGTCTTAGATTATAAATAGAGCTTAATGAATAAAAATTTGATACCATTTAGCCTTGTAGTTTAAAGTTTAAGGCAAGTGGTTTAAATTTAAACTTTGGTGGTTTAAATTTAAAACTTAGTGGTTTAAATTTAAAACATTGAGGGTAAAAGAGATTTGGATTATAAATAGAGCTGAATGGATAAAAATTCATAAATTGTGGATCAAAATTTGATGATATTTAGCCTTGTGGTTCAAAATTTGATGCCATTTAGCCTAAGGGTTCAAAATTTGATGCCATTTGGTTTGTGGTTTAAATTCTTAGGCAAGTGGTTTAAATTTAAAGCTTAACGGTTTAAATTTAATGCTTAGTGGTTTAAAGAAACTTGGATTATAAATAGAGCTTAATTGATATATTTTGATGCCATTTGGATTGTGGTTTAAATTTTCATGAAAGATGTTTAATTTTAAAGTTTAGGGGTTTAAATCTAAAGCTTAGTGGTTTAAATTTAGGACATTGTGGTTTAAAGAGACTTGGATTATAAATAGAACTTAATGGATATAAATTTATAAATTATGGATCAAAATTTGAATCCATTTAGTCTTGTGGTTCAAAATTTAAAACATTGTGGTTTAAAGAGACTTGATTTATAAGTAGAGCTTAACGGATAAAAATTTATAAATTATTTTTCAAAACTTGATGCCATTTAGCATTGTGGTTCAAAATTTGATGCCATTTAGCATTGTGGTTCAAAATTTGATGCCATTTGGATTGTGGTTTAAATTTCTAAGAAAGTGGTTTAAATTTAAAGCTTAGGAGTTTACAATGTTACTTGTTCAAGAAAAATAATGGCTATTTAAAGTTTTAGAGAAACGATTTACATTTAAAGGTTATGGGTTTAAATATAAAGCTTAGTAGTTTAAATTTAAAACATTGTGGTTTAAAGAGACTTGAATTATAACTAGTGCTAACCCTAACATTATGCAATGTTTCTTGTTTAGGAGAACAGAGAAGACAAAATTTTAAAGAAGGAATTGTTGTTTAACCATGCTACAATTCAAGTGTTGAAGGAATTGTTGTTTAGTCTATATATGCTTCATCCTGTCAAATTTGAGATTTTGGTATGAGAAAAAATTTACATCATTGATAATCATATCGTAATATAGTTTGCACTAGAAGCATTCTCTGCTCCACTTAGCATAAACATCTCATTATTATCTGTCAATACATATAAACTACCTCATTTACTAAAGACAAGTTGCTTACAAAATCACTTGAAGACTTGGCGTTAATAGTACCACTTGGGAAGTAATTCTCATTGGTAAACTCATATGGTAAGTTTATGATATCAAGCACAAAAATTCCCATCTTTCAGCAAAAAAAGCTGAATCCTTCCTCTAAAAAAGTTGGTACTTGAGTCCCTTGAAGAGACCACATCTCCCTTTTCCAAATACTTATGTTAGTAGCAAAGGGTCAGTGGGGCGTGACTAAAACTTTCCCATATCTTCTCTAACTTTCTATTGACAAGAACAAAGTTACCAGTATCATTGAAAAATAACTATATCTACCTAACATATAAGGGGGTTAGAGTTCCACAACTCTTGATTTCGAGGGTCAGTGAGCAATAAAAACATTCTTAAAACAAAAAGTATTGAGAACCATATTTTGTTCTTGTGATCACACATGACACAAGTTTTCTGCTGGAGTTTCATGACCGTGCTTCCTCTTGTACCCATGATCCCAAAATTCTATGGCCATCTTTCTTCTCATATCAACAACATTGCTTGGACCAATTTTGAATGGAGACATCCCCATCATTAACAACTCAGCCATTTTTATCACGTAAATACCACAATCAAACCTGCAAATTGGTAAAAACAAAATTCAACAGAAAAAAATGAGGAGAAAAAAAAAACGCAGCATACAAAGTAATTGAATCTTAACAAACTCATGTGTTATTCTGAAAAGGAGTTTCAACCCATGAAAACGTAAAATCCTCACACCTAGGTCCATAATGTTTATGCTTTTCATGGAAGCCCAAATAATCCAAAATGAAAGGAAGAATTCTGCAATATTTCTTCACGTGTCTTTCAACATCTTTGTTATTGGGACTATTAAATGAGTCATAGATATAGATAATCTTTTTTATCTATATGTAAAACTCCTAAGCTTCAATGATCTAAATAAATCCCCCTTCCTTGTGGAATAAGAAATGACATGAAAACAAAGTCAACTTCAAACCATGACTTTCCAAATTTCAATATTTTTCCAAGAATAAAATCAATAATAGTCTTCATTTTGGGACATGGATGCTTTATCCTTTTATGTTGATCATTCTTTTTTACATCTGAAATCATCTTCCTTAAATGAGCTTCATCACAACTAATTAGGGTCATGTAGTGATCAAAAACACAACTTGTTGTAGTACACTTCCGAAATGAAGGATAACCAGTATGAGACAATGCCTTCTTTCGCAAATAGTAAAAAGATATATCAATATGCTGCAAAAATAATATGGTGAAAAGAATAAAATATATAATACAAATATAACATAACAAAATTGAAAAGGAAAACAATCTTAAGTATGCACAATATAATAATGAATGCTAGACAGTATAAAATCTTACATCGTTATTGATGAGACCTTCTGCATCACACAAATCAAAGAACCACTTTTTATTGTCAATTTCTATTCCTCTCAATGATAAAGGTGATTTTAATTTGGCATGAAATGCAGCATATGGAGATGATTTATTTCTACAAAATCAACAAACATTTATAAAAAGATATAAATAAAATAATAAAAAAACTTAAAAAAAAAAAAACAAACGCAATTCATTTACTTTTTCTTATTCATACCATGAGTGTACCACTCCAAGAAGAACGAAGTTGCTTCTGAATCAGGCATAACTTCATATTCACTCTCAAATGGAAATCTGCCTAAGAAATGACAAGTATTCTTTGCCTCTGTAGAGTTCACAGAAGAACAAAGCAATTCACTTGGTTCCACAATAGTTGTCATAGACGGTGGGGAAGCCATGATTGCACTTGAATCATCATGATCACTTTTCATTTGCTTAACTTCTTTTTCTTTTTTTTGTTCTTCTGTTCCTCTCAAGTTCTTTGCAATATTTTCTTCCTTTTGATAGAATTTTTCATTGACAACCTACATATGAAAAAAATCAGCAACTACAATTAAAAATAAAAAAAATTAACACATGTTTATGCAAGTATAATCAAATTCAAAGTTTATACTTGTGGGACACTTTTTAGAATTGACAGAGAATGAGGAATGCATTTTGGATTGCTAGGAACGATCTCGCCAGTTGATAAATCACTTATGAATACTTTCAAAGCCTTTTGTGTAAAAGGTTTTTTTTACTTTCTCTAAAATTTTAGAAATATTTGGTGGTTGCTTGCCATGTATGCTCCTCTTTTTATAATTTTCTCTTTGTTCAATAGGGGCATTGCTTGCAAAATATATGCATTCCTACAAATAATAAAAGATGAAAATTAAAAACATGATAATTAAATGAAATTTAACACAAAACTTTATTGAAAAATAGATAATATTTTAAATTTGTACCTTTGGTTGAGGAACACATTCAGGACTACTTAGAAGTATTTCACCACTTAACAAATCATTTATGCATGCTTGCAAATCCTCTTGCGCAGATAACTTTCTTGTTTTCTCTGAAACTTTGGAATCTTGCACATATTGCAATCATTTTTTGCTTCTCTCTTTCACTTGTTCTCCTTCTTCACGTATGCATTTCTTTAAATCATCTTGTTTCACAAATTTCTTAATTAGTTGTTCATAATCTTCTATTTGTTTCTTCATGACATCTGTATCTTTCGTTATCTCATCTGACCAATTCCACTTTTAATTTCAACAATATCTTTTTCGATTTCAACGTTCTCCTCTTTGAGCTCCTAGGAAAAAAACATAGGTGATAGAACAAATTAGAAAAAAAGTAAACAAAATATACTAAAATATAAACCACAAGTCCTAAACAAAAATGAAAAAAAAACAACATACATCATTAAATTAGGAAAAAATAGTAGATAATACAAAAATACCTTCAATATTGAAATAATTTCTTCATCAATTGAGCTACTTTTTGTCTTCTTACTCATCATTGAGGGGGGATTGTTTGCATCCATGTATATTCCTCTTTCAAGAATTACTGTGTTAGAAAACATACCATTAAGGTGTAATGACTCTTTTTCCGCACTAGATGGAGACAAACAAACATAATCAACCTATATACATAAAAATAAGCAAATCAATAAACAAAACAAATTGTTAACAGTACAACAATTGAAATTAATTGAAGAACAATATTAAATATATATATATATATATATGAATATGTACTTTTGATTTTTGGAAAAATTTAGACCAAATTGACCGGATATTATTCACCTTAGTTGACTTCCAATTTAAGATTCTAGGGATTTTTGTACTTACACGAGCGCCAAACAAAGATCCCAATGATGGAATAACCTCATAGCCCCACACTTGGAAAGCCACAGGGAAGCCGCACAACTCATAGTTGTTTTTTTGCAAATCCAAAACACTTGAAATACTCCCAATAGTTTCATTGAATGAATGACGACCCCATGGATAATTCTCAAACTTTTGTTCATCATCAACCAATTTCATAACAAAATCATCAACAAACCTGTCACCTCTTTTACTTTCTAAAATGTTTTGCACAATATGTACTTTAGCTATCTTAATGGCATCTTCGTCATCTATTTTTGAAGACATGAGAAGGTTTTTCAAGTCATTTCTTGAGATTGATGATTTCCCGGAGAAGTACTTTTCCATTACTCTATTGGGTTGAACACTATCATCAACATCAATAGGAAGCTGGGAACAATTTAGACTAGTTATTAGAGAAAATTCTTAAATTCCAAACTTTGCTCTTTTCCCTCCAAAGTTCATTTGGATGTCTTGTCTACTAGAGGTACCCTCCTCATGAAGAATTAGAGAATGAACAATCATGGAACAAACTTTTAGGTTACTATCAATATCTAAGAGAAATCCCAAACATGAATCCTTTAACTTTTCAAATTGAGCATCAGTTAGAGAATTCTCAATACAACAGAAATTGAGTTGATGATCTTGAAAATTAACTTTCATTTGATTCTTAGCAAAAATCAGCTTATTTGGACTTAAATTCTGCACATAAAAATAAAAAAAAATAGAAAACAAATAACTAAATCCAAAACATTATCTTCCTTTTTTTTAAAGCAAAAAAAGAAACATAAATAAACAATGTAAAATTACTTTGAAAAAATTCAATTTTATATGATAATAACCTGATTTCCTATTCTTCTTCATGATACGAGCTTTCTTTGCCATATCTTACATAAAAAACAAGCAAAAGGTATAAACAACATGATTTTAAAATAACACTTCCGGCTTTAAGTATATATATATAAAAAAAGAATAAACAAAACACATATTATTAAAGACATTTTCATACATTTAATCATGGAATTTAATGTCCTATTAATATAATAATATTGAATCAAAATCGCATATTCTCAGGATTATACAAACTGCAATTTAGTTAAGACATTTTGTCAAACACTTACAAGGCATGAAAATCAATTCAACCAAAGAATAAAAAAATCCTTATTCTTAATACTATACAATTGAATTTTAGTTGAAGCATTTTGTCAAACAGATACAATGCATGATAATGAACTAAATCAAACCATTAAAATAATCATTATTTGATGCATGGATAAGTTAACTGAAACAATGAATATATATATATACAACAAAAAGAATTCAGAATATATTTTTATAGTTAGTTGCATCTGTTAACATTGTTAAATTTTACTTTTCAGTTAAGCTTGAAAAAAAAAAAACACAAAATAAATTTGCAAGGAAACATTAAAAATACCTTGTTAGAAGCTCAACTTCAGCTCAAATTCCTCTAGTTAAGACTAATAACTACGAATATGGATGATCAAAAAAGAATGGTTGTCCTCATAAAGGGAGGGTCGAACCAATGCTATAAATGAAATGTTGAAAATGGAGAAGAAGATAATGAGTTTAGAGCTAAGAATGATTTGTGAAAATAATGAAGTTGGGATAGGAAAACATACAGGTTGAAATAGCACTTGAAAATATAAAAATAATACAAATACGTAAGTGGTTATAATATAATACACTTTGGGCATGTGAAGAATGTGCTGCGGGTATTTAATCTAATCATCGCGCTGCACCGCGCAGTAAAAAGAAAGGCTAGAGCCGCGGCGCGCAGGTGGCTTAAAAATAAAGCAATTTTATGTAGTTGTGCGCCGCGGCTTGTAAATATATGGGCCGCGGCGCACAGTGAACACATATAACAAAATATATATATTTTTTGTTTTTCCAATCACAACTTGGGGTCTAAATTTTTAACCAATAAAAAAATATGTTTTAAATTTTAAGTCTAGTATTTTAAATTTAAAGGGTGTTGGTTTAAATTTTAAACATAATGGTTAAAAAGACAATGTTTATGATATAAGCCTAAATGATTATAACTTAAACTTTGAGGATTAAATTTGGATGCCATTTAAGTTTAGGGGTTTAAATTTTAAGGCAAGTGGTTCAAATTTCAAGCCTCGTGGTTTAAATTTCAAACCTAGTTACAAGGTTTATAATTTAAGCTTGAAAGGATAAAAAAATTGTAAATTGTGGTTTAAATTTGATGCCATTTAAGCCTTGATATTTAAATTTATAAATTGTTGTCTAAATTTTAAACCATTAGGTTCATATTTTAAGCCATTGAAGGCTTGTGATTTAAATTTTCAGGCAAGTGGTTTAAAAATTAAGGCAAGTGGTTTAAATTTTAAGCCTTGTGGTATACATTTAAATCTTAGTGGTTTAAATTTAAAATATTGTGGTTTAAGTGGTCTTAATTTATAATTAAGGATTAATGGATAAAAATTTATAAAATTGTGGTTTAAATTTGATGTCATTTAGCCTTGGGGTTCAAAATTTGATGCCATTTGGTTTGGGGTTTAAATTTTTAGGCAAGTGGTTTAAATTTAAAGCTTAGGGGTTTAAATTTAAAGCATTTTGGTTTAAAGAGACTTGGATTATAAATACAGCTTAATGGATAAAAATTTATAAATTATGGTTCAAAATTTGATTCGATTTAGCCTTGTAATTCAAAATTTGATGCATTTAGCCTTGTGGTTCAGAATTTTTAAGCAATTGGTTTAAATCTAAAACTTAGGGGTTTAAATTTAAAATTTAGTGGTTTAAATTTAAAATGTTGTAGTTCAAAGAGACTTGGATTATAAATAGAGCTTAATGGATAAAAATTTATAAATTGTGATTTAAATTTGATGCCATTTAGCCTTGTGGTTCAAAATTTGATGCCATTTGGTTTATGGTTAAAATTTTTAGGCAATTGGTTTAAATTTAAAGCTCACTGGTTTAAATTTAAATCATTGTGGTTTAAAGAAACTTGGATTATTAGAAGAGCTTAATGAATAAAAATTATATATCATTTAGCCTTGTGGTTCAAAATTTGATGCCATTTGGTTTGTGGTTTCAGGGTTTAACTGCTTTTTTACCTTTTCCAATCTAAAATCGAAGCACTCCATGAGTTTTAATGTGTCATTCTTCCTATGATATGAAGTTGAATAGGCTCAATTATCTAGAATTCAAGTATGGTATTGTATGCTGGTAAATAACAAAACAGTTCAAATTCACTTCAGATTAAGTTAGAGTAGTTTACCATGTATTGGCTGCAACCCTGAATCCTATTCTTCCAAATCAAAGCTAGCCGTCTGCAACCTGAAATCTAAGCTTTTTGGGGAAAAATGAGTATTATCATGATGTTGACCCATGTACGCCCTGGTTTTCTCACGGGCTGTTTAGCAGGACGAGCCTCGGACTAAACATGATTTAGTCCGAGGCTCCCACAGGCCGGAGGCTCTATTTCCAGGACGGGCCCTTTCTAGCTCGAGGGGGTCCTGTTTCCAGCTCGCACTTGTTGCCCCAGGAGCTGGGAATAACATCCGACGGCCACGGACGGATAAGCTCGGGTTATGAACTGCTCCGGTAGCGAGCTTCTTAGGAAGCTCTGACCCTATGGGAAGTCAACACGCAAGATAAACGTGCATATTCCTGCCATCACGTGTCCGATATCCCCCTGACTTCTCGGACACGCAGCAGGAACGTGCGTATTCAGAGACCCACGGACAAGTTGGGCCGTGCGGCCCATTATCTCCTTCCATACTGATTAGACCACACTTGTGTGTCAGGTTTAGGAATTAATCATGAATATCACAGACTTGATATGACAAATGGTAAGGTCACGGGATGACCTCCCTACCAACTTCCAGGTGCCTTCTCCTATAAATATGGAGACCCTGGGAGTTGATAGGGGTTGGAAAAAATAGTCTTTGAAGAACTATATACTTTGTAAACCAATTACCTAGTCAATATCAATAATACTGACTAGTGGAGTAGAAGGATTTTAACCTTCGAACCACTTAAAAACGTGTCTCGAGTCACCTAGTTCTTTCCCCAAAGATTTCCTATCTGTGACGGTTCTACTTTTAGTACTAATCTCTTTCTCTTCTTCTCTTAATTATCTGTTGCCGAAGAACCGCGTCAACAGTTTGGTGCTTTCATTGAGAGCAAGTCCGATTAGTACTACCACAAACATACAGCTATGGTGACCACTCGATCCAAACATGGCAGCGAGACAGAACAGCATGATGGGCCGGAGGCCCGCCATGTTGCCCTCCCTGATGAGCAAGTTCCTGAAGTCCAGCAGAGGCCAGGGAAGCAGCCGGCGGGCCAAGACGACACTGGTAGTTCAGCGCCCCGGCCGCCTAATCCGAATCCATGTTATTACACTGCGGTGGAGATGGAGAATGCTCAGCTGAGGAGCCAGCTAGCAGCAGCTGGTCAGCAAATCCAGGATATTCTGAGTCGACTACCCCCTCTCACAACCAACGGTAACGTTGGAGAAAGGCAAGGCGAGGCTCCTAAGTCTCGCCGGAGTAATCGATCCAGGCATAGCCGTTCGGGTAGACTCCCTGCAGCCAACTCCACCCCTTCACCACACCATCAGGAGGCGAACTTCAGGGAAATGCCTCGGACCGAACAGCAGCAGTACATCCGTTCGGTTAGGACGTCAACCCCTAGCTCTCAGCCTTCCTCGAGGACGCCCAGAAGAGATCGAGGGAGTTCCCAAAGGTGGGCCGAGGAGATCCGGAGACGTCAGCCCGTCCCCAAAGAACGTCCAGTTCCTCGTCCAGCTCGCCCAGCGCGAAACCAGCAAGTTGGCAGGGCCGAGAGGCCCCCACCTAATTTAGTCCGTCCTGACGGCACTAGGATCGCCTCTCCGGTCAGGCATCCTCCTTCTCCCATCAGATATCCGTCTCCTCAGCCCATCCGAGACATCCCGACCTACGGGAATAGCAGGAGGGGCCCGCCGTCAGCTGGACCCTCCTGGCGCGGCAGGGTGCCGGAGGAAGGATCAGGTCATGGCCGCCAAAGACGCACTCCGAGTTTGTCCAGCAGGAGTCACTAGATCGGTAGTGCACGGAGTGATCTTTCGGGAGGAGACCTGCGCCAGCGGCTAAGTTCAGCACAAAGTCACCATACTACCCAGGGAGGCGACCTTCGAGATCGCCTCAACTCTCACAGAGAGGATCGAGTTAGGGATGGTAGCTAGGCCCGCTCAGTTGGGGTCCGATCCGAAGTACGTAACGGCGGGGATGCCCCAAATGACCTATCTCAAGATAGGAGGGTCAACAACCCGCCTAATATGTACAACGGGTCCGAAGCTGTTGAACAGCCCCGGAATAACCCAGGATCTCAGGACAAAACCCTAGAGCGCTTAACTCAGATGGAGGAGCTGATGAAGAAGCTCCTGTCGGAGAAAGAAAAAGACGAATATGATTTAGGGGATGAGATGGAACTCTTCGCCCCCAATATAGCAGCAACGGCATACCCTTCTGGCTTTCGTATGCCTCACTTGTCAAAGTTCAACGGGGATGGAGACCCATCTGACCACTTAGGGATGTTCAACACCCTAATGATGGCTCATAACATCGGACCAGAGCTTCGTTGCTTGATCTTTCCTTCCACCCTAACTGGACCTGCCAGGCAGTGGTTCAAGCAAAGTAAAAGGCAGTCAATCAGCTCCTGGAAGACCTTTTTGGCTGACTTCAAGAGGGCATTCCGCGCCTCTCAGGCCGCCAGGGTCCAGGCCGACTCCCTAGCTAACGTGAGACAGCAACCTGGGGAGACGCTAAAAGCCTACTTGAGCAGATTTGCAAATGTCGCTGCTCGAGCCAGAGACGCCGACGACAGCTCCAAACTCATGGCTATGAGGACCGGGATCCTAGTCGGCGGAGATCTGTGGAAGGATATTCAAAGGAGGGGGGTCAGCTCGGTTAGTGAATTCCTTAACAGAGCCCAAGAGTGGATAAACTTGGAAGAAGCTGAAGCTTCAGCCGCAGGGACCAGCCAGGTCCTCGAGAAGCCCACTGGGACGGGAACAGAGATCGTAGTGGCGACTCCCGACGTCACGCGGAGTAACCAGCCCGGTGGCGGAAAAAGAAAAGGAAATGGTGAAAACAGCCAGCACGGTCAAAAGAAGAATAAGTCCGTGGATAAATTCAAGCCCGTGTTCACAACGTATACCGAGCTCACCCAGACCAGAGAGAATATTTTCCTGGCCAACGCTACGCGAGTCCCCTGGAAAAGGCCGGAGCCAATAAAACACCCTAAGGGAAAGAGAGACGCTTCCAAATTCTTCCGTTTTCATAACGACGTCGGGCACAATACCGACGACTGCAGGCACCTCAAAGATGAAATTGAGACTCTCATCCGAGCAGGTCCGTTGGCACAATACTCGCGGAACAGGGTCCCGACAAGTCGACCCGCTCCGGAGATCCCAGCCAGTCAACCTGGACCTCGGGTAGATCAGGACGTCCTTCCCCCCGTGGTCGAGGGAGAGATTTCCACCATCTCTGGAGGACCACACATGGCTGGCACGAGTAGAGGCGCCCAGAAGAGGTATGTGAATGAGTTGAAGGCCCACAATGGAGTGGAGTTCATCCCGGAACAGCGTCAATCAAAACAACAAAGATTAGAGAAACAACCGATTATCTTCGCGGAGGAAGACGCAAGCCATGTCCAATTCCCTCATAACGATCCCTTGGTTGTAGCAGTCCAGCTCGCCAACCGGAGAGTAAGGAGAGTGTTGGTGGACAATGGGAGCTCGGTGAACCTCCTATTCCGGTCCACCTTAGAAAAAATGGGTCTGACCGTCTCCGAGCTTAAGGCAACCTCGATGATGCTGTATGGTTTTTCAGGAGAAGGGTCAGCAGCGATAGGGACGATTGAGCTAGTGATCACCCTTGGAGACGAGTCCCGAACAGTATCCAAACTACTCGAATTCGTAGTCATTGACTGCTCCGCTGCTTACAACGCCATTTTGGGCCGACCTACGCTCATTGCTTTCGAGGCTATCACTTCCGTCCGGCACCTCGCCATGAAATTTCCTACTCCGACAGGGATCTGCACTATCAAGGGCGATCAGCTCGCTGCCAGGGAATGCTACAGCATTTCCATGAAGGGAAAATCTATACCCGGGCAGGTGACGATGGCCGTTCAGGATGAAGAGGAATCTCGGGGACCCAAGGCGGCACCCGAGATTGAAAAACCTCAGATTTACGAAGGCGAAGAGCTCGCCCTAAGGGAGGACATTGACCCCCGAGTAGGCGAGGACAGGTCCGAGCTCCAAGCTATTGAAGAGCTCGAGGAGGCAAGCATCGATGAACAAAACCCGTCACGGACGGTTAAGCTCGGAAAGAACCTCTGCGATGGAAGAAAGGCGGAGCTAACTGCGTTTCTGAAGAAGAACCTGGACGTATTCGCCTGGTCGCACGAGGACATGATAGGGATCAGTCCGAGCGTAATCATGCACACGCTCCACCTAGACAAAAGCGTCCCTGCCAAGTCTCAAAAGCAGAGGCGTTTAGGGACAACCCGAGCCGAAGCCCTTGAAGAAGAAGTGGCCCGGCTAAAAAAATGTGGCTTTATCCGCGAAGCCAAATTTCCTATTTGGGTTGCCAATCCCGTGTTAGTTCCAAAGCCCAATGGGAAGTGGCGGACCTGTATCGACTTTTCCGACCTGAATAAAGCCTGCCCCAAGGATTGCTTTCCATTGCCAAGGATTGATCAGCTAGTTGATGCCACGGCGGGGCACGAGCTTATGTCCTTCATGGACGCGTACTCGGGCTACAATCAGATCGCGATGAATCCAGCAGACCAGGATCATACCAGCTTCATGACCCCGACTAATGTCTATTGCTATAAGGTCATGCCGTTCGGTCTGAAGAACGCCGGAGCTAACTACCAAAGGCTAGTAAACAGAATGTTCGCGAACCAGATCGGGAAAAACATGGAAGTGTACGTTGATGATATGCTTGTCAAGTCTAAGATTGCCAGCAACCATGTCACCGATCTGGAAGAATGCTTTAACATACTGCGAGAATATGGCATGAGGCTCAATCCTCAGAAGTGCACTTTCGGTGTCGCATCGGGGAAGTTCTTGGGTTTCATAGTCAATACCCGAGGAATCGAGGCAAACCCCGACAAGATCAGGTCACTGCTCGAGCTTCCTTCCCCCAGGCCGCGGAAAGATGTCCAAGGCCTCACAGGAAGAGTGGCAGCACTGAACCGGTTCATTTCCAAATCGACCGATAAGTGCTTACCCTTCTACAACCTGCTCCGGGGAAACAAGAAGTTCGAATGGATAGTAGAATGCGAAGGCACATTCCTCGACCTAAAAGCGCACCTGGCTGAACCACCTGTGCTGTCAAAGCCCAAGGTAGGAGAACCTCTTTTCCTCTACATGGCCGTAACTGAGGACGCAGCTAGTGCCGTTCTGGTGCGAGAAGAGGACCAGACTCAGAAACCGGTTTATTACATCAGCGAGAGACTCCTCAGAGCTGAGTCAAGGTACCCATTGATGGAAAAACTGGCGTTCTGCCTAATCACGGCCTCGCGAAAACTCAGGCCATACTTCCATTCCCACTCTGTACACGTCATGACCGATCAGCCTCTAAGGCAGGTTTTGCAAAAGCCTGAAGCCTCAGGACGCTTGCTAAAGTGGGCGGTCGAACTCAGTCAGTTCGAGATTTTCTATACTCCCCGAACTACCATAAAAAGTCAAGCCTTGGCCGACTTCGTGGCAGAATGCGCGGGATTCCATGAGATCCCGTCAGAAGACTCACATCAGCTCGCCTCCTCAGGTTCATCGTGGAAGATCTTCGTTGATGGCTCATCTAACGAGAACGGCTCCGGGGCCGGAATCATTCTGATATCCCCAGAGGGGCATAGATTCCACTCGGCGCTAAGGTTTGGGTTCAAGGCATCTAACAACGAGGCAGAGTATGAGGCCTTGTTAGCTGGGCTTAGGATAGCTAGCGAGCTAAAGGCGAGCTCTGTCCAATGCTTCAGCGACTCCCAGCTCGTGGTGAATCAGGTTCTAGGCGAGTATCAGGCGCGGGGTCCCAAGATGGCCGCCTATTTGGCAAAGGTAAAGTCCGAAATGTCTACGTTTGGGCGGGGGTCGATCGAACAGATACCTCGGGAGCAGAACGCCAACGCAGATGCTCTCGCCAAGCTCGCCACCTCGGGAGAGACAGAAACCCTGGGGTTGGTGCCAGTTGAGTTCTTGGAGAAACCTAGCATAGATGGAGATCGAGCAGATATTGAAATGATTGACATCAGGCCGACCTGGATGACTCCCCTTATTGAGTATCTCGTCGAGGGTAAGTTACCCGAAGGGCGCAACGACGCACGACGAGTCCTTTATTAAGCTCCGAGGTATACGCTAGTCGAGGGGGTGTTGTACCGACGTGGGCATTCCTTACCTCTCCTCCGGTACGTTCTTCCAAGTGAAGCGAAGGCCATCCTGCAAGAAGTTCATGACGGATTCTGCGGAGATCACACTGGGGGGCAAAGCCTGGCCTTGAAGATCCTCCGACAGGGTTATTACTGGCCGACTCTGTCCAAAGACTCGATCTCATATGTAAAAAAGTGCAACAAGTGTCAGCGGTTCGCTGCGGTTGCCCGAGCTCCTTCGACCGAGCTAAAAATGATTTCGTCTCCCTGGCCCTTCGCCATTTGGGGGATAGATCTAATAGGCGCCCTGCCCACCGGAAAGGGCGGGGTCCGTTACGCCGTGGTAGCCATTGACTACTTCACCAAGTGGGCCGAAGCAGAACCGTTGGCGACAATAACATCGAAAAAGGTGCTAGACTTCGTGGTTAAAAGCATCGTATGTCGATTTGGCCTACCTAAAAAGATCGTCTCCGACAATGGTACTCAATTTGACAGCGATCTGTTCACCAAATTTTGCGAGAGGCACGGAATTGTGAAAAGCTTCTCGTCCGTGGCCTATCCCCAGGCGAACGGCCAGGTCGAGGCTGTCAATAAAACTCTGAAGGCAAGCCTCAAGAAGAGGCTAGATGAGGCAAAGGGGATCTGGCCAGAACAGCTCCCCAAGTTCTGTGGGCCTATAGGACCTCACATCGGACTCCCACGGGTCACACTCCTTTCTCCCTAACCTTTGGAAGTGAAGCAGTCCTCCCCGTGGAGGTGAAGGTCCTGTCACACAGGGTCCGGTCCTACGACCAAGACGGGAACCACGAGCTCCTATGCCACTCCTTAGACTTAGTGGATGAAAGGCGAGAGGATTCACAACTCCAGCTCGCCCATTATCAACAGAAAATCACTCGCTACTTCAACACTAAGGTCAAAAGATGTGCCTTTAGCGTCGGTGATTTGGTCTTGAGGAGAGTTTTCCTGGCCGGGAAAGATCCCAAAGATGGGGTTTTGGGACCAAGCTGGGAAGGACCATACTGTTGCCCAAACTCTTAAGTCTCCTTGTTTTGATGATTAACAAATATTTGATTATTATTTGTTACTAATGATTTGTTGATTTTGTAGCAAAAACTAAAGTCAATTAGCACTTCAAAGTCAAAATTATGACCAAGGGCAAAATGGTCATTTTACCAAGTTTTCCGGAAACGACCCGAATTGGACTTCAAGACTCAAGAAACTCAAGATAAAGGTTTAACTTCATTTCTTAGTCTTGTAAAGTGATTGCAAGTATACTTTAAGTCATAAGTATAGAATTTGGCTCACTCACGCACTAAAAAATGGTGATTTTTTAAAATGAGAAATAATTATCCTAAATTCACTTTTAAGAAAATACATCCCGATACGGTCGTAACGCAATTGGAATTTTTGAAATCGGATAAACGAGCTAAAAGTTATAAAGAATTGAAAAATGGGAAAATAGGCTTAAAACTGATTTTGCTCTCTGTTTGCCATCCGGAATTCCGGATGGGCAACCGGAATTCCGGTTGCTTCCAACCGGAATTCCGGTTCCCTCATCCGGACTTCCGGTTCGCGGCAGACAGGTTCGAAAATTAACTCCTAACGGCTATAAACGGCTAGTTTTTTCCCAAACTCTATATAAACTCGTTTTTTTCTTCAAATTGGTGGTTGGCTGAGCATTTATTACATATACCAAACCAAATCCATTGATTTCAAAGAGCTTTCAAAGTTTACTCATCCAAACACATATTCACACACTTGAGCCAAAATTTGTATTTATTTCTTCTAAGTGTGCTTGCTAATCACTCTAGGTTTCTCATTGTATTATCATACTTCTAGAGTGATTTTTGCTTGTAATATCAAACACATTCCCATATTGAGATTGAGGTGAGGTTGGCACCGGTTTTGTAAACAACCCGGTTAGAGTGAGATTGGCACTTCAACAATCCGAAAAAGAGGTTGATAGTCCTTGGTGGTGGAAAACTATTGTAAGAGGTTTGGAAATACCTTGGTGAAAAATTCCCGGTTGTAAGGGTTAGTCAAGCCCGCTAACTTGGCTCGATAGTTGAACTCAAAGCTAGGTCCTTAGCTTTGAAGACCAAGGACGTAGGTGGCTTAGTTCTACCGAACCTTGTAAAATTCGAGAGTTTGCGATTTCTTAACCTTCAACTCTTTACATTACAAGTTTAATTATTTGCTATATCTATTTGATTGCCATATTATTTGCTTTTGCTTGATAAATTTGATTTATTGCATAATTTGGCATATTAAGTTTTAAATTTCCGAAATTAGTTTAAATTTCCAATTCACCCCCCCTCTTGGAAACATATCTTGGGTTAACAATTGGTATCAGAGCTAGGGCTCATTTAATTGATTAGATTTTACAATCTAGAGCATGGCGTTTCCAAGTAATTCACAAAATAACATGTTAGAAGGTCTAAGCACAACTAGAGCACCATTCTTTAATGGAGTAGACTTTCCCTATTGGAAAATTAGGATGGAAACATATCTTCAATCTATTGATTATGATTTGTGGCATATAGTGTCTAATGGTCCTTACATTCCTAAACATGTCATTAATGGTGTAGAAGTTATTAAGACATATGAGGCATATGACGAAGAAGATAAGAAAATGCTTTCTAAGAATGCTAAAGCTAAATATGCACTTATATGTGGTTTGGATAGAGATGTGTTCAAAAATATTGAACAAGCCTCTACCGCTCATGATATGTGGAAAATGCTTGAAGTCACTCATCAAGGAACAAATGCTATGAAGGAAACTAAAATTCAAATTTATTCTACTCAATATGAGAACTTTAAGATGAAAGCGGATGAAACTATTGCTAACATGTATACTCGTTTTACTACTATCACTAATGGTTTGAATTCTCTTGGCAAGGTACTTTCACAAAAGGAGATGGTGACCAAGATTTTGAGAAGCCTCACCAAAGCCTATCAAGGCAAAGTGATTGCCATTCAAGAAGCCAAGGATCTTTCAACACTTCCCTTGGAAGAACTAATTGGTTCACTCATGAACCATGAAATTTTCATGAGTGCACAAGATGAAGAGGAAGTTGAGAAGAAAAAGAAGACTATTGCATTCAAGTCTTCCTCCTCCCGTGCCATTAGTGAGGACGATGAGGATAGCATGTGTAGCGACATGGAGGACTTGGCACTCTTCACAAAGAAGTACAAAAAGTTCATGAAATTCAAGAAGAACTTTGGGAAGAAGCCACAAAGAGGAAGTGATTCAAAAGAAAAAGAAAGAAGGAGCAAAGATGATCCACCAATTTGCTTCGAATGCAAGAAGCCCGGTCACATGAAGATGGATTGCCCAATGAGAAAGAAAAATAAATACAAAGGAAGGGCAATGTTGGCGGATTGGCTCAATAGTGATGAGGAGGACTCCGACAATGAGGAGAAGAATGAAGTAGCTAACATGTGCATGATGGCTCTTGATGATGGGGTAAGCATTTCTAGCCAAAGTGATTATGATAGTGAAAATGATGATGATAACTTAGAAATACCATATGATGAGTTGTCTAGTTCATTTAAGGATCTATTTAATGATTTTGGAAAATTGCTTGTTAAAAACCAAACTCTTAGAGAAAAGACCAACATGCTATTAAAAGAAATTGAGATTTTGAAATTAAATGAAAAAGAACTCTTAACTAAATCTCAATGTACTACTTGCTCCTCTTATAAGAAAGAAATTGGAAAATTGCATGATAACATAAAAAGCCTTAAGAATGACATATATACTTTTACAAAAGGTAAAGAAGGCTATGAACTTATGCTAGGGAGTCAATCTTGTGGTTTTAAAAAAAGTGGTATTGGATATGATCCTAGTAGGAAACAAAAATTTTTGAGAAACTTCTTTGTAAAACCAACTAGCCTACCACACTTTACATGCACATATTGTAACCAAGATGGTCATACTATTTCATATTGTCATGTAAAGAGATATGCATATCTAGGCAAGACCAAATGGGTACCAAAGGGTTCCAAAACTAACAAGAAAGGACCCAAAGTTGTTTGGGTACCAAAGGCCAACAAATGATTTTATTTTTGTAGGAATCAACAAGGAAGAGCAAAAGCTTGTGGTTCTTGGATAGTGGTTGTTCCAAGCATATGACCGGTGACCCATCAAGATTTTCGAGTTTTAAGAGCAAGGAAAGTGGCTTTGTCACTTTTGGAGACAATTCAAAAGGAAAAATCTTGGGCATTGGTGATATCGGTAACATATACTCTCCATGTATTAAAAATGTGCTTCTTGTTGATAACCTTAAACATAATTTACTTAGTATTAGTCAACTATGTGATAAAGATTTTCGTGTTGTTTTTGAATCCTCAAAATGCTCCATTGAAAATGCTTCAACCAATGAAGTTATTTTTGTTGGAGAAAGGAAGGATAATGTTTATGTTATTGATGTTGATTCCTTTGATAGCAAAAATAAATGTTTGACCGTTATGAATGATAATTCTTGGTTGTGGCATAGAAGATTAGGACATGCTAGTATGGATTCTATTTCAAAGTTGGTTAGAAAAGATCTTGTTGTTGGTTTGCCGTCTATTCCTTTTGTTAAAGATAAACTTTGTGATGCATGCCAATTTGGAAAACAAATTAAAACATCTTTTCATTCCAAGAAAGAGATTTCAACCTCTAGACCTTTGCAATTGCTTCATATTGATTTATTTGGTCCTTCAAGAATTGCTAGTCTAGGTGGTAAATACTATGCATTTGTGATTGTTGATGATTTTTCTAGATTTACATGGGTTATATTTTTGAAACTCAAAAATGATGTTTTGGAAAATCTAGTTAAATTTTGTAAGAGTGTGCAAAATGAAAAAGGGTATTCAATCACCTCCATTAGGAGTGATCATGGTGGAGAGTTTGACAATGATGCTTTAGAATTGTTTTGTGATGAACATGGTTTTAACCATAACTTTTCGGCTCCAAGAACTCCACAACAAAATGGAGTTGTCGAAAGGAAGAATAGAACAATTCAAGAAATGGCTAGGTCAATGCTCAATGAAATCTCATTACCTAAATATTTTTGGGCCGAGGCCGTTAATACTTCTTGTTATATTTTGAACCGTGTTTTCATTAGGCCTAACATGAATAAAACCCCTTATGAGCTTTGGAAAGGGAGAAAACCCAACATTGGATATTTTAGAGTTTTTGGATGTAAATGCTATATTTTGAACACCAAGGACAACCTTGGAAAATTTGATGCAAAATCCGATGTTGGAATTTTTATAGGTTATTCAACACATAGTAAAGCTTATAGAATTTATAACAAAAGAACTAATGTTGTTGAAGAATCTATTCATGTTGCATTTGATGAGTCTAACCCTCCTACAAGCAAAAGTGTAGATGATGATGTTGTAGGTTTGGGAGAAGAGGTTCAAAAGCTTGACATTGGAGAATCATCTAACGCTCCATCACAAACTCCCAAAGAGGAACTACCCGAGGAAAAGGTAAATGAAAGCAAAGGTATGGATTCTAACCTCCCTCATGAGTGGAAGTTCAAAAGTGCTCATCCTATAGACCAAATTCTAGGTGATCCTTCACAAGGAGTCACAACTAGAAGCTCCCTTAGAAACTTATGTAATTTCATTGCTTTTATTTCTCAAATTGAACCAAAGAATTTTAAAGAGGCCGAGTTCGATGAATCTTGGCTTCTAGCTATGCAAGAAGAAATAAATCAATTTATTAGAAATGATGTTTGGGAGTTAGTTCCAAGACCGTCACACCAATCGGTGATTGGAACAAAATGGGTCTATAGAAATAAGGTAGATGAGCATGGGGTCATTGTGCGTAACAAGGCTAGATTAGTGGCCCAAGGTTACAATCAAGAAGAAGGAATTGATTATGAGGAGACCTTTGCCCCGGTAGCAAGACTTGAGTCCATAAGAATGTTATTAGCTTTTGCATGCCACAAGAATTTTGTCTTGTATCAAATGGATGTCAAAAGCGCTTTCTTAAATGGATACATTATGGAAGAGGTTTATGTCTCTCAACCCCCCGGTTTTCAAGATCACAAACACCCTAACCATGTTTACAAATTAAAGAAAGCATTATATGGTTTAAAGCAAGCTCCTAGAGCTTGGTATGATCGTTTAAGCACTTTTCTTATCTCAAATGGTTTTTCAATGGGAAAAGCGGATAATACACTTTTTATTAAAAGAAAATCAAAAGACATTATTATAGTACAAATCTATGTTGATGATATTATTTTTGGTGCTACTAATGATGTTCTTTGTGAAGAATTTTCAAAGTGTATGCATAGTGAATTCGAGATGAGCATGATGGGAGAGCTCAACTTTTTCCTTGGACTTCAAATAAAGCAACAAAAGAATGGAATCTTCATAAGTCAATCCAAGTATATCAAGGATCTACTTCAAAAGTTTGACTTGGCCAATGCAAAGTCCATGAAAACCCCTATGAGCACCTCCATAAAGATGGACAAGGATGAAAGTGGTAAGGATGTTGACATCACCAAGTATCGAGGTATGATTGGCTCATTATTATATTTAACCGCTAGTAGACCCGATATTTTGTTTAGTGTTGGTCTATGTGCTAGGTATCAATCATGTCCCAAGGAATCCCACTTAAGTGCCGTTAAGAGAATCTTTAGATACTTGATAGGCACAATGAATCTAGGACTTTGGTATCCCAAGAACTCAAACTTTGAAATCATTAGTTACTCGGATGCGGACTTTGCCGGTTGTAAGTCGGATAGGAAAAGTACTAGTGGAACATGTCACTTTCTAGGAAACTCTTTAGTGTCATGGTTTAGCAAGAAACAAAACTCGGTAGCCCTATCCACAACTGAAGCCGAATACATAGCCGCCGGTAGTTGTTGTGCTCAAATACTTTGGATGAAACAAACTCTTAAGGATTTTGATGTTGATTTTGAATGTACACCCATAAAGTGTGACAATACTAGTGCCATTAACCTCTCTAAGAATCCAATCTTGCATTCTAGAGCCAAGCATATTGATATAAGGCACCACTTCCTTAGAGACCATATCCAAAGAGGAGACATTATGCTAGATTTTGTGAGCACCAATTTCCAACTAGCGGATATTTTCACCAAGCCTCTTAGTGATGAGAGATTTAGTTTTATTAGAAGAGAGCTAGGAATGACCAACATAAATGAAATTTAAGGTTTACTAGCTACTTGAATATCATATCTCTCCTTACTTACTTATGCATGTATACTCTCACTATAATATGATTCTATGCATAAATAAGCAAAATCTTATAACACTTGACCTATTAGATATATGTCTTTGAGGATAACAAATTATAGGTCATGATATGAATCTTTGGTGAACTTTGAACTCATTTTTGATTGAGTAAATATGTGAATTTTTGCATATGTGCCTAGTATATGTGTTTATGTGTTTAAACTTGTCTAAATAAGTCTATCTAGTATGCCTATAGGGTTTCTATGCTTGAATTACTCTTTGAACAATTTTTAGGTATGCTAAGTATTGAAAATTTGTTAGTTTTTGCCTAAATGAGTGTTTTTCGCCAAACTTACTCAATTTTCAACATTTTTCAAATCCGTCAGTTTGAGCACCTCACATTTAACATATTTGAACTATTGCAAAAAGAATTTTTCGATTTGGTTGCATGAAACTCATTTTTGGTAGACTTCTACTTTTCAAGGCCTTTTTAAGGCATTTTTCGAAAAATCTACCCAAAATGCTCAATTTTCATCATTTTTCAAAACCGTAACTTCCCTCATCTCACATTTAACATTATTGAGGTGTTGCAAAAAGAATTTTTCGATTTGGATGCATACAACTCATTTTTGGTAGATTTCTCCTTTTCAAGGCCTTTTAAGGCATTTTTCGAAAAATCTACCCAAAATTCTCAATTTTCAATATTTTTCGATTCCGTCACTTCACACACCTCATATTTAATATTCTTAAACTTCTGGAAAAATAATTTTTCAATTTGGTTGAACAGATTTCGTTTTTGGTAGGTTTTTGGCTTTCTTGAATTCTTTTTTAAAACTTACCGTAAATCGTCATTTTTCAACATTTTTCAGATTTTCTTGTTTGAGCATGTTCATTTTCTCATATTTTAGGTGTTAGAAAAAGTTTGGAGTCAATTGGGTTAAAAACAAAGTTTTTGGGCACTTTTTCGAAAAGTGGGCTGGGCTGGTGCACCAACCGGAATTCCGGTTGGCTGTGCACAGACCAACCGGAATTCCGGTTGGCGCCTGACAGCAGCCCTTCAGTTTTTTTTTGCCTTTTTTAAATGCATTTTGTTCAAAATAAAAACCCTACCCACGACTCTTTTTCCCCATTCTGACTCTACACCCTAAAATACAAGCCTCCTCTCTCTTTCCTCTCAAAAATCACTCCCTCAAACCCTCACTTCATCATCCATTTCTCTCCAAAACTCTCTTTCTTTTCTTGTTTTCCCTTCAATGGCCTCATCATCCAACCCAAGGAAGAGCAAGAGGGTTCTTAATGCTGAACAAATCAGGGAGAAAAGGGCTAAAGGCAGAAATGAACCCACTCTCTTCTACAACCAAGAGGACTTCAATAGGTTCCATGAAGCTTTCTCCTCTAGGCCTATTATCAAAGGTAAGTTTTGTGACCTTCCAAGCCTAGCTTGTGTCAAATTCAGTTATCACTTTGAAATGTTAGGGTGGAAATCATTTATCAATATTAAGACACCCATGTACCCTAGGTTGGTTAGAGCCTTCTATGCTTGCATCAAACCTAACCATGCACCCCTAGGAGTTAGAGGCACTATTGGAGATGTCCCCTTTGAACTTAATGTAGAATCTCTCAATAACTTGCTAGGAGCACCAAATGAGGGACTCTTGCTAGAACCAAAAACCACTCTTAAGAATGATGAACTTTTTGCTATGAATGAGTGTTCTAGAGTCCTTTGTGGAGAAGGCCCCATTTTCATCAAACCAAAGTTTCACAATCTTACTTTAGAAGCCAAAATTCTCCAACTTTTTATCATCAACAATCTTGCTCCTAGAAGTGGTCATAAGGATGAGGTCAACAACATCGATATATTCATTTTATACCTTATCCTCACCAAAAAAGCACGAATCAACCTAGGGCATCTTATTCTTCGATTTATTGTTGATGTGAATAAACCCAACATGGTTAAGTCCCTCCCATTTGGCTTTCTCCTTAGCTACCTCCTACCTCTCTTAGGAGTTCCCATCTCGGGTGAAAAGACGGTTGGTCCTACCGAAGGGGATAAGCTCGGTCCTAAATCTTTCACAAGCTTAGGGTATGCTCTTATCAACAATAAGTGGGTCTTCACTCCCAAAAGAGGCCAAAGAAGGCAAGAGGGCCTTGAAGTAGGCGACGAAAGTGAAGAAGAGGAGAGCTTTGGACTACCCGCAAGCGAAAGTGAAGACGAGGAGCAAGCCGATGAAGAAGAAGCTCCAATGCCTCAAGCATCTCAACTCAACCTTGAGGAAGCCTTTGCTCGTCTTCACACCGACATGAACACTCAATTTACCAACCTGCGGAGTGACATGGCACAAGGCTTCCAAGATGTTCGTAATGAAATGGAGGAGATGAGGGCCTACATAAGGCGGTTTGGGGGGCCACCATCATAGGCATTTGCATGTTTTTCTAGTCTTGCATTCCTTTATGTTTTATTTTATTTTTCTATGTACTTATGTGTTTGCATGGTTTTATGCCTTATGTATGAATGCTTAAACTATTTAATCTATGTTTGTTTATAATTTATTTTGTGAATTCCTTTGCCATCCTTTTTGATGAATCAAAAGGGGGAGAAGTGATAGGATTATTTTTTAATATTTGGCAAAACCTCAATATCTAAGACTAACAATGTTATTTGAACTTAAGTGATATATTGAGGGGGAGTTTACAAAATCATGCAAAGTAAAACTAAAAGGTAAATTTCTTTTATCCTTGCACACATTAAGGGGGAGCTAATCCAATATTCATATTTAAAAATATATTCTTTCCCTTGTAAAATAATCAAATATTTGATATCATCAAAAAGGGGGAGATTGTTGCCCAAACTCTTAAGTCTCCTTGTTTTGATGATTAACAAATATTTGATTATTATTTGTTACTAATGATTTGTTGATTTTGTAGCAAAAACTAAAGTGAATTAGCACTTCAAAGTCAAAATTATGACCAAGGGCAAAATGGTCATTTTACCAAGTTTTCCGGAAACGACCCGAATTGGACTTCAAGACTCAAGAAACTCAAGATAAAGGTTTAACTTCATTTCTTAGTCTTGTAAAGTGATTGCAAGTATACTTTAAGTCATAAGTATAGAATTTGGCTCACTCACGCACTAAAAAATGGTGATTTTTTAAAATGAGAAATAATTATCCTAAATTCACTTTTAAGAAAATACATCCCGATACGGTCGTAACGCAATTAGAATTTTTGAAATCGGATAAACGAGCTAAAAGTTATAAAGAATTGAAAAATGGGAAAATAGGCTTAAAACTGATTTTGCTCTCTGTTTGCCATCCGGAATTCCGGATGGGCAACCGGAATTCCGGTTGCTTCCAACCGGAATTCCGGTTCCCTCATCCGGACTTCCGGTTCGCGGCAGACAGGTTCGAAAATTAACTCCTAACGGCTATAAACGGCTAGTTTTTTCCCAAACTCTATATAAACTCGTTTTTTTCTTCAAATTGGTGGTTGGCTGAGCATTTATTACATATACCAAACCAAATCCATTGATTTCAAAGAGCTTTCAAAGTTTACTCATCCAAACACATATTCACACACTTGAGCCAAAATTTGTATTTATTTCTTCTAAGTGTGCTTGCTAATCACTCTAGGTTTCTCATTGTATTATCATACTTCTAGAGTGATTTTTGCTTGTAATATCAAACACATTCCCATATTGAGATTGAGGTGAGGTTGGCACCGGTTTTGTAAACAACCCGGTTAGAGTGAGATTGGCACTTCAACAATCCGAAAAAGAGGTTGATAGTCCTTGGTGGTGGAAAACTATTGTAAGAGGTTTGGAAATACCTTGGTGAAAAATTCCCGGTTGTAAGGGTTAGTCAAGCCCGCTAACTTGGCTCGATAGTTGAACTCAAAGCTAGGTCCTTAGCTTTGAAGACCAAGGACGTAGGTGGCTTAGTTCTACCGAACCTTGTAAAATTCGAGAGTTTGCGATTTCTTAACCTTCAACTCTTTACATTACAAGTTTAATTATTTGCTATATCTATTTGATTGCCATATTATTTGCTTTTGCTTGATAAATTTGATTTATTGCATAATTTGGCATATTAAGTTTTAAATTTCCGAAATTAGTTTAAATTTCCAATTCACCCCCCCTCTTGGAAACATATCTTGGGTTAACACATACCAGGTCATCGAAGTCATCAAAGAGGGAACTTATAAGTTAGCTCGACTTGGTGGAGGGGCGGTCCCGCGGGCTTGGAATGCTATCCACCTAAAGAAATACTATCAATGAGCCATTTGTAAGGCCTAGAAGGTCACCTTCCATGTATAAATAAAAATCAAATGTTTCTCGTTATTTGCAAGTGTAATTTTAAAGTAACCACGAAAGACCCTTTCCCAGTTACTTGGGGGGCATATGGTACCTGGATATAACCAGGTCTCCTTAACGACTTAGGTGTTAATTTTTATCTACGGATAAGAGTTATCACAAACTAAGTCCTATCCTGGTCTTAACCAGGTCACCAAACTTAGAAGTTAACTAAAATTTGTTGACCGTGGTTCTTCTTTAAAGAGCCCGGGATACGGATAAAAGTTGACGCGAACTAAGTTTTTCAAAATAAGTTCCTGGTCTTAACCAGGTCGCAAAACTTAGAAGTTAACTAAAATTTGTTGACCGTGGTTCTTCTTTAAAGAGCCCGGGATACGGATAAAAGTTGACGCGAACTAAGTTTTTCAAAATAAGTTCCTGGTCTTAACCAGGTCACAAAACTTAGAAGTTAACTAAAATTTGTTGACCGTGGTTCTTCTTTAAAGAGCCCGGGATACAGATAAAAGTTGACGCGAACTAAGTTTTTCAAAATAAGTTCCTGGTCTTAACCAGGTCAGAAAACTTAGAAGTGAACTAAAATTTGTTGAACGCGGTTCTTCTTTAAAGAGCCCGGGATACGGATAAAGTTAACTCGAACTAAGTTCATAAAAATAAAGAGATGAATTGTAACCAGATGCATAAAAATATATATATGTCAACCTGGCTGAGCAAATTGTCTCGAGGTGGAAACGCCTCACATAAAAAATAGAATTACAATAGAAAGAGAGTTCAAAATACTTAAACGAGAAGTGTCCTAAGCCCCATCAGTTGGCCCTTTGGAGGTCGCGGTCTCATCCTGCTCCGCCGCGACAGAGGCCTCTCCAGTCTCCGATGGAGGAACCTCCTTATTTAGGCGTGCTTGGAGCTGCGGCAACAAGAATGCCCAGAGGTCCGGCGGCATGAAAGAAAAGTCCGCGTCCGGATTGTGGGACCAACAGTGATAGAACAGGTCTTGTAAGGACTGCTCCGAGACGACCCGCTCGGCTTTCAGGGTGGCCTGGGAGGCCTGGGCTTCGGCCTTCGCCACCTCAAGATATGCCCGCGATGCGGCCAGGGAGTTTTTAAGCTCTTGGTTCTCGGAGCGGATCTTCTCTAGCTCGGCTTTAGAGGCCGCCAGCGCGTCTCTCGCCTCCTGAGACTCCTGGAGGGCGGTCTGGCGATCAGCTTCCAAACCCTCGAGCTGGGCCTTGGTCCTAACAATGCCTCTGTATGCGGCAGCCATGCCCTGCAAGAAAAGAATGATAAATTAACAAACTGGAAGGAAAAAGGCGGCGTGTGAGTGTTAAAGCCTTAAAAGAAGGGGGCACTTTACCGTTAAGGTCATGTCCATCGCAGATTCTATAACTCGGACCGGGCTTGTTGTTTCGATGGCCCGGAGCTCCTTCTCCCTGATATTGTAGAAATGGCTGACGGCGTAGCTAGCCGACTCATACACCGTACCCCGGAATGCTTCGGGCATCTTCTCCAGAGCCCGGGGGTCGACCGGGATACACACATCCGGGGCTGCCGCGGCCAGATTCCCGACCTCTATTACCCCGTCCTGGGTGGCTAATGGAGATCGTTGGGGTGGCGGGTGCATGAGCCCTGTCCTGGCAACAGGGAGGTTCGCCCCCGCGACCTGGGATGGCGGGGCTTTCTCCTTCTCCTTAGCCGGGGATTTGGTGGAGGCCCCAGCCGAGCTCTTGGACTCGCGGAGCCTCTTTAACCTCGGCCCTGCTGTGGGGTTCCCACCGAACACAACGCCCCGCAGACTATTTCCGGGCTGAGACATCTCTTCTGCTAAGAACAAAAAACATGGTTATTACAAGGAAGCAATCATGCAGAAATAGAGACAAAAGTTTCAAAGGCAATAAGTAAGCAAATACTAAGGGAGCCCTACCCTCCGAGCTGGAGGAGCCTAAGACGATTATCTCGTGATCTGTCGCAGGTTCTAGGTCCGGCTCTGACTCAGGACTGGACTCTCCTACGTACTGCCTAATCCCCGGAGCATAGATGCCCGTCTGGAGCGCAGGCCACGTGCGCAAGTTGGTCCCGTACTCCTCAAAAAGGACCGACCTAAAGGCTAGGGTATTATCTACTACTACGGTACCCTTAGGCCGACTCTCTTGGTTGTCCAGCACAAGCTAGTCAACGCAGTGAAGCAAGAGCGTGTTCAGGTCCGGACTCCTTGGGTGACGATGGACGAGCTGCCTAGGGTTGAACCTAACCAGCCGGGGGTCTGCGGTGGCCCTATCTACATTCTTAAACAAGTAAGGGTTACCTTGGCCTGAAGGACCCGCGGCTGCTCCCGATTGGACCCTCTCCTCGCCCATACCTTGGGCGACCTCCAAGGTCCTCTTCCTGTTTATCACGAGAGGAACTTCGTCACCTTCCTCCTCGCCTTCGTCGTCTGCGACCTCCTCCGCGACGATCGGTCTGTTGTCGCGAGCTGGGGGAGGCCCCCGGGGCCTTTTCAAATTCAAAGTCTGATTTGGGAAAATCAGCTTGCAAAATACCATCGTCTCGTCCGTCACGAGCACGCGGTAGTCTTTCTCACTGGGGGGCAAGTTCGCCAATGTATCGTATTGACCCCCGAGGGTCACAGACTTTCCGGTCCTCGCGTAAATGGCTGCAAGGTTGGTTGAAATCAGAAGTGGAATAAGGGAAGAGCTAAAACAAGATAACCTTTAAAAGGCGAGCTAAATCAAGGATCACTTACGAGGACGGTTGAAGTAGTGATGGTCGCAATTGCGGAACCCAGTTGACATGAAAAACTGGTCTTTGAAGTCGTTTGGATGGCTCGATGACTGCTGCTGTGTTAGGGAAGCAGGTTAAATAATAGAACCCGTCGCCTCGCCCCGTTGGTCCGGGCTGGCTTTGAGGCAAAAGAAATATAGAATATCAGCCGGAGTGGGGACCTCCCACTCATGCTTTTGGAACAAATACCTCAATCCCGCCAGTAGACGGTATGAGTTAGGGGGGAGCTGAAATGGGGCCAACCCCACATAGTTCAAAAAATCAGCAAAATACTGATCCAGGGGGAGGAAGGCCCCTGCCTTGAAGTGTTCACCGCTCCAGGCCGCGAACGACTCGTCGAGCGGCGTGCAGCTCCGCTCCCCATCCGCAGCAGGTCGGGCGATCACGGAGGCCACCCCCAGGGGAATGTTGTGGTTGAGGAAGATTTTGGTGATCTTTGCCTGGTCGGTTATCTTCGAGGCAATTCTCTCCGCCTCGAAAAACGCGTCAGGGGCCACCTCGGCTTGCTTCTCCACCGCCGGCCCAAAGTGAGGAATTGGCGAGCTGGGCACCATCGCCTTTCCTTTATCCTGTTGGGAAGACGAACTTCCCACGTTCTTCTGTGGCAGATTTCTCTTTGGGGCCATCTGGTCGCCTATCGAACAAAAGAAAACACTTTAGAAAAGGCGACCCAAGCAGGAGAGTGAAGCAAATATTAAGTACACGAGCTGGGGTAAGCCCAGCCCGTGGAGAGTGGTGCCACGCGTTCCAAGGAACACGCGCCTATGCCCTCAACAGATCCCAGAATACTCGGAATTCGTGTGTCAGAGGACTCAGAGTGAAAAATTGCCTTGGGGGGAAAGTTTCAATAGGCAAGGCGTGGCAAAACCGCTTTTGAGGCGTATCCCATAAGCTACCCGTTTTTTTTTTTTTTGCACCCAAAATTCCTAAGGGTCCTACCCAGAAATTGTTCCTAAGAGAGAACCATGGAACCCATATTCTAAGACGATGTCCCATGGCAAGTGTGCCCTAATCTAAGAAGGGCTGTCACCCTCCATATCCGCGCGACCCAGAAAACCTCTGCATGTGGCTACAGTAATTTTTTTTTACCTAAGCTACAGTGGCATGCTTTCAAAAATAAACAGGGACAGAGGACTTACAGTATATGGTTAGATGGTGAGCGAGGTTGCTGCGCTGGTAGGAGCTTTGTTGGTACAGTGGCCTCCAAGGCTTTGAAGGAACTCGCACGCTTAAGCTTCGTGAACGGAGAAGATGAGAGCAATGGAAATGAGGGTTTCGTTCTTCGGAAGGTCAAAGAGAAAAGAAGGAAATTTGAGAGGCTTTGAATGGTAAGGTGGCCTGTGCGTGGGATGACCACCCCCTTTTATACAAGGGAAGGATCACGTGTAAAAGGCTCTTGGGAGACCCTCCACTCGAGATGTGAAACGACGGCTGGACAGTAGGCTAGGCCATTTAATGCGGTTCTCGTAGAGTGTACCGTCGCCACCCACGACATTCCACGTATCAGACGCCTGCGAAAATCATGGAATACGAAGGGTTGTGGGGGAAGTCTAAAAGCCCCTACTATGGTCTCCCATATCTGACATCATGGACCACGAGCAGGAGCTTGGGGGGCAGATGTACGCCCTGGTTTTCTCACGGGCTGTTTAGCAGGACGAGCCTCGGACTAAACATGATTTAGTCCGAGGCTCCCACAGGCCGGAGGCTCTATTTCCAGGACGGGCCCTTTCTAGCTCGAGGGGGTCCTATTTCCAGCTCACACTTGTTGCCCCAGGAGCTGGGAATAACATCCGACGGCCACGGACGGATAAGCTCGGGTTATGAACTGCTCCGGTAGCGAGCTTCTCAGGAAGCTCTGACCCTATGGGAAGTCAACACGCAAGATAAACGTGCATATTCCTGCCATCACGTGTCCGATATCCCCCTGACTTCTCGGACACGCAGCAGGAACGTGCGTATTCAGAGACCCACGGACAAGTTGGGCCGTGCGGCCCATTATCTCCTTCCATACTGATTAGACCACACTTGTGTGTCAGGTTTAGGAATTAATCATGAATATCACAGACTTGATATGACAAATGGTAAGGTCACGGGATGACCTCCCTACCAACTTCCAGGTGCCTTCTCCTATAAATATGGAGACCCTGGGAGTTGATAGGGGTTGGAAAAAATAGTCTTTGAAGAACTATATACTTTGTAAACCAATTACCCAGTCAATATCAATAATACTGACTAGTGGAGTAGAAGGATTTTAACCTTCGAACCACTTAAAAACGTGTCTCGAGTCACCTAGTTCTTTCCCCAAAGATTTCCTATCTGTGACGGTTCTACTTTTAGTACTAATCTCTTTCTCTTCTTCTCTTAATTATCTGTTGCCGAAGAACCGCGTCAACAACCCAGATTTTGGCCAACTGACACGGAGTCAAAATACGCTTGACTTGGAGGATTATGTTGAAAAGAACGTGATGACGAAAATAATAAGGACACAAGATTTTATAGTGGTTCGGCCCCAGGATCTGGTAATAACCTACGTCCACTTAGATCGTTATTGATATATGATCCAAAGGAGTGATCAAAGAACTAGGGTTCAATGAGTTTCACCAACCTTTGTAGAACAAGACAATATCTCAAATAGAATCACTCTAGTCTCAAATAATTCGAAAGCCCAAAAGTCCCCTCCTTGAGCTATCTTTCTCTATTTATAGGCTCAAGGGGGATTACATGAATTCGTTACAAATATTCTTTCCTAAATAATCGGATACTCAGGAAATTGTGGGAGTTAATTTCGGGATTTATAAAGATCTTTACAAAAATATCATGAAGCATGCGGAACCTGCGACCATACTGGTCGCAGGTAAATTTCGGCTGCCTACTGCTTGTAATTTGTCTTCTGGTCGATACCCTAGTAGAGTTCCGCCAAGTGTCCGAGAATCATTTGCCACGTCATTCGTACCAGTTTTTTGGATAACATTTCCCCCCCAAGTTTATTTATTACGAGCAATAAATAAACTTTTGAGGAAATGACTCTTCGGTGACCCCGCCATTTCTGTCAGAACCCTTCGTGTGTTCTTGGAAAAAGCAACCTACTCTTGTCTAATCACGGCTATCACTCTTCCCCATACTTTGAAAAAAGGGGAAGCTGATGATTACTCCCTTTTAATGCCTCAGACAAAAAGATATATATAGCATCTCCGAAATCTTCCTTTTCTTTTTACGCACGCCATTACTCTTTCAAGAAACCCTAAAACCAGAGCTTCCATTTTCTTCTGGAGATCGTCCTTCTGCGTTTTCAAGGCTTAGCCTGTGAGTTCCCTGATCTCTGAAAACTATTACCAACCTCCACGATCTTCTTTCTGGTAAGTCTTGGAACTTTTATGCTTCATATTTTTGCAGTGCATGTTTCTGTATGTTTGACTGTTGAGTTCATCTATTTTTGGGTTGAGATGTTTGTCAGAAGAGGGTTTTGTGGGGTGAAAAAAGTTACGAGTTAGTTTGATAGTCAAGATCATACTTTTTAGGACGTAAAACCGAAGTAAAGGTTCGATTTTTATACCAGCCGAAAAAAAATGTTTTTCCCGTCCTAAAAGGAGTTGAAAAAGCTTTTACAAAAAAACTTTTTACTTTCACTTCTGATCTGTTTCTCAAACTGTTCGCGTGAAATTTTTTAGCTTTTTGTTAGAATGCTGCTGTATAAAGGCTTAACTTTTATACTCGATCAGCGTTATTCTAAAATCTTTCAAAATTCTCTATCCTCATCTCCCCATTCTTCTGTTTGCAGACTTTAATGCTAGATTTGTGGGGAGGTTAACGACCCATTGACGACGATCTTCTTGCCCAGCTGCTCGAAGGCGAAGAACAACCGATCGACCGAGTTCACGAGATTCCCTTTTTGCGATCTTCTCCCAGACCTCGTCCATCACCTCCTCAAATGGCTCGCCTTAAGTATTTAGGCAAGAAAAAACCTGACTCCAAAAATATCCCAAACTCTCCTGTCCAACCTGATCCACAGGCTAGGGTTCCCTCGACCAGTGGTCGAGAAAATGCCGCCCCAGATCCTCATATCCAAGTCAGGGCCCGCCCTCAGCATCAAAACCTTCCTGATGTCGAGTGGTATCTCTCCCTGACCAGCCAAGTGACTCCTCAGATGCTTGCCAACTACCGTAGGAAGTATCCTCTTACAGGGGTTAATCTCAAAATTCCAGCTACAGACCAAAGGGCTAACCTTCCCGGAGGTGTATACAGTGCTTGGTTCAGATATCATATAGAGGCCCGGGCTCTCCTCCCTCTACATCCTTTTTATCAGGGGGTGACCAACTATTTTGGTATCGCCCCCTTTCAAATTACCCCAAATGGATATAGAATGCTGGCCGCACTCTATATCCTGTACAAACTTAAAAAATGGCCAGAACCTACCCCTCATGAGGTCAACTTCCTTTTCGACCTCAAGTCCAACCTTCAACAGTATGGGACAGACTTCTTCCACCTTTGTCACCAGGAGACGAGCCGGACGTTCCTGAGTGACACCACTCATATTTCCAACGTGGGGCAGTACAGTAGGGAGTACTTCCTCACACCGGACATGACCGCCAACAATCTGGCCTTCACTCAAGGAGGTAAGTGCTGCTTTTACTGGTCGATACCTTTCCTCAGCTAATTTTTCTGCATTTTTCTTAAGGTACACTTTGCCTTTCAGGACCATGGCTACGTCCGACCCCAACACTAGACATGGTGTTGAGGTCCACCGTACTGGCCAGGATGACAGACGCAGAAAAAAGCGTCAAGTCCCTGGTTACCGATGAAAATCTGAGGCTATCTGGTCCCCTGGCTCCTCGCCATGAAACAAGAGGACCTGTGGTAGCAGATGCCACGGCCGAGGGGGATCCCGAGCAGCAACCCCCAGCGTCTCCTCCCCAAAGGAGGCCGACGGGGGTTACAATCAGGGAACCCACTGGCGATCCTACCGCAGAGAGGCCTTCTGCGCCTCAAGGCAAGGGGAAACAAAAGGCAACAGAGTCTGTTGTGGACCTGGATGAATCCTCCAAAGAAAATGGTACTGTTATTTCGCTTTTAAATAACTTGCCAATTCCCTGTCACTTGTTTGACGGGGAGGGCAATTTTACGTATACTCCAAATCTAGGGCCAGACTTCTTCATGCCAGATAGTGAGTGTGTGACTAATAGAGTCAGTAGTATAGCGACCAGTAGTTGTAGCTCGGGTACTAAACTTTGTGACCTCCTTTAATTTTATCAAGAGTTTTTATCTGCCTTTATCTTACCTTTTGCATATTTTTCTTTGTACGCAGATATGGCCACTCCCAATGTCTTTGATTTGTACCAGACTGAGGAGGAGGTAGAAGTCCCCCTGGTTCGGCGAAAGACATCCAGGAGGCACAATGGTGAATCGAGCCAAGGACCTCCTGCCAAGAAGGGTCGAACAGAAGATCCTTCCAAGGATGTGCCAACCGAGCAAGCTTCTGCCCAGCTTTCGGTTCCTGTTGAAAAGGAAACCCCGCCTGCTGCTACGAATCCCACACCTACAGCCACGAAAGAATATTCCCAGCCTGTTGAATCTCCTGGGGCTAAACTTTCACACCGCACCTTGCGAGTAGCCAAGGATCGTCTTGCACACATCGTGAAGTACGACCGCTGCAAGGATGCGATGGCTGAGGCGAAGAACATGGGGGTTGGCCAAATCCTGAACAGGGCCCTAAACAAAATTGCCAGCGTAAGCATTTTCCATCCCTTTGGCCTTCGTTTTTTCTTCCTTGTAACAGACTCTAACTTTATCTTTTGACCATAGGCCTTGCTGACTGCAACTGCTTCCCGTACCCGTGCCCAGGCTACCATCGACCAGGCTCGGGCAAAGGCCATTGAGAGGTATCAGGTGAAAGCCAAGGAGGAGCTTCAGGCTACAGAAGCCAGGCACGTTGGGGAGTTGGAGGTGGTCACCCAACAGAAGGATGCTGTGGTGGCAAAGCTGGCAGAGGCCGAGTCTTCTAAGGCAGCCATAAGGAAGTAGAGGGATGACTTTCAAGAGTCCAGTCGGATCCAATACCGTGAAGTCAAGAGGCTTAAGGAGGAGCTTCTTGCTAAGGATAAGGCCATAGCCATTTTTGAGAGCCAAGTAGAGCAGCTTAAGCTTACCAATGCCAAAGATCTGGAAAGGTACAAAAATGCGACGCTTCGGTGCTTTTACGACTTCTGGAAACACAACCAGGGTGCCAACTTTGACTACCTTCCAGAAGATGCTAGGAATGCTGAGTTGGCCCGCTGCACTGCTCAATTGGCTGAAGAAGAAGAAAGAGCAAGGATCCCCTCTTCCCCTAGCATCCAGCTGGCCGCAGTCGAAGAGGAAGGAGGAGCTGCTGATGATGCCACCAACCAAAATGTTGAGCAAGATCCTCCTGCTCCTTAAACTTTTTTTCCTTTTTATTTTTCTTCACTTACACGACCCACGGGTCGTACTGTAAAGACAATTTTTATTTTTTATTTTAAATTTGCCGCAAGGGCAGCAAACTTTCCTTTTATTTTGAACAATTACATCCAAGTAGTGATGCTCGCGGTGTAAAAGACTGCATCTTGATATTATAATATTTTCATTTACTATAACATTTGTTCGTATGACCGAACTTAGCATAGTACTTTGGTTTGATTTAACAAAATATATATTTTGAAAAATACTCTAAGTACCGTAGCATGCTTTCACTCAATTTGTTCATGTGTTTACATACCTTTTGGTATGCTTTGCTATCGATGTACCTTATATGCCCCCCAAGTGATCGAGGAGCTTTAGGTCCTAGGTCACTTGCCTTGACCATGATCTGTGCGAACATTTCTGCTTGGTAGAAAATGTAACACTTATAATACAGCAAAACAACACACGTAATGAACAAATACTTGTAAAAATAAATTCACAAAGGTTGGCAAGAATGACTGGCTGCGCATAGTCCCTTATAATCTCGTATTAAAAATGGACTAAACATGTCTTTACGAGTGATCTTAAAAAAGATCTTACACTTATAAGCGATTAGCCATACAATGTGGCTAACCCTTTTTCGAAACTTGTAAAAAGTAAAAATTAATACAAGCCAGTCCTTTAAAAAGGACTGTTTATTGGTAGTACTTGCGCAGGTGTTCTCCATTCCAATAGCGTGGAACGAGATCTCCATTTAGGCGTGCAAGTTTGTAGGTGCCCGGGTGAAGGACTTCTTCAATCTGGTAAGGTCCTTCCCAATTAGGTCCGAGTACTCCAGCAGTGGGGTCGCGGGTGTTCAAGAAAACTCGTCGTAGCACCAGGTCACCGACGTTGAATTTTCTTTCTTTTACTTTCGAGTTAAAGTACTGGGTGACCTTTTACTGGTATGCAGCAACTCGGAGTTGGGCTTTTTCTCGTATTTCATCAATTGAGTCTAGGGACTCCATTATCAGTTGGCTGTTCTAGCCCTGGTCGTATGTAATCCGTCGATGTGAGGGGGGATCTAATTCGACAGGTAACATGGCCTCATATCCATAGGCTAAGGAGAATGGGGTATGACCCGTCGCTGTTCGGTGAGAAGTTCTATACGACCAAAGGACTTCAGGCAGCTGTTTTGGCCATGCTCCCTTAGCATCTTCGAGCCTTTTCTTTAGGGTGTCTTTAAGAATTTTATTCACCACCTCGACCTGCCCGTTCTCTTGAGGATGCGCAACTGAGGAAAAGCTTTTGATGATCCCATGTCTTTCGCAGAAGTCGGTAAATAAGTCACTGTCAAATTGGGTTCCGTTGTCTGAGAGAATCTTTCGGGGCAAACCATACCGGCAAACAATGTTCTTGATGACAAAGTCAAGAACTTTCTTGGTCGTTATGGTAGCGAGTGGTTCAGCTTCAGCCCATTTGGTGAAGTAATCAACTGCCACGACTGTGTACTTCACTCTGCCTTTTCCCGTTGGCAGGGATCCAATCAGGTCTATACCCCATACTGTGAAAGGACAAGGACTCTGCATCTGTTTTAACTCGTTTGGAGCTGCTCGTGGAATTTTGGAAAACCTTTGACATTTATCGAATTTTCGTACAAATTCCATCGAATCTTCGTTCATAGTCGGCCAGAAGTAGCCTTGCCTTAGAATTTTTTTTGCCAAACTTTGCCCCCCAGCGTGATCCCCGCAGAAGCCTTCATGTACCTCCTTCATCAGCTCCTTAGCTTTTTCTGGCGTAATGCACTTGAGTAGTGGCATGGAATATCCTCTTCGGTACATAACACCATCGACCAGTATGTACCTAGCAGCTTGTCTTTGTAGAGTTCTGGCCTTGTTCCTATCTATTTGTAGCACACCATTTATCAGATACTCCAAGTAAGGCGCCATCCATGTATCTTCCATTCGGATTTCCATACTGGCTTCAATTGCTCGTATGCTTGGCTCACTCAATCTTTCTACCGGTACAATGTTCAAAGTGTCAGCATCTTCCGCGCTCGCGAGTTTGGCTAAGGCATCTGCATTCGAATTCTGATCCCGCGGTATTTGCTGGAGGGTATACTTTGTGAATTGGGCTAACAAGTCTTTAGTTTTATTCAAGTAGGCCACCATTTTTAGGCCTCGTGCTTGATATTCCCCTAGAACTTGATTCACTACCAGCTGGGAATCACTGTAAATATCAAGTGTCTTTATGCTCATGTCTTTTGCCATTCTCAATCTAGCAAGGAGTGCTTCATATTCGGCTTTATTATTTGACGCGGTGAAGTCGAACCTGATGGCGCAGTGAAATCGATGCCCTTCTGGCGTTATCAAGATCACTCCTGCTCCTGCGTGAAATTCGTTTGACGACCCGTCTATGAATAACTTCCACGAAGGAGCTTCATCATGAGGCTTAGGCGCACTAGGCTTTCCGCACTGCTCACTATCCGGGAGTTTAGTGAACTCTGCGATGAGATCAGCCAAGACTTGTCCCTTTACTGCTGCTCGCGATGAATATGTGATATCGAACTGCCCTAGTTCGACTGCCCATTTTAATAAACGCCCAGCCGCTTCTGGTTTTTGGAGGACTTGCTGAAGGGGCTGGTCAGTTAAAACTGTGATAGGGTGGGCTTGAAAGTAAGGACGTAGCATCCTTGAGGCCAAGATTAAACAATATGCTAACCTCTCGATGGGAGGATACCTCAGTTCTGCTCCGATCAGCCTTTTTCTTACATAGTAAACCGCTTTTTGTACGCCTTCTTCCTCTCGTACTAGTACAGCACTAACAGCAACTTCAGTGATCGCCAGGTAAATGAACAAAGTTTCTCCTTCTATTGGCTTGGATAAAATGGGAGGCTGTGCCATATGGGCTTTCAAGGCCTGGAAAGCTTGCTCGCAGTCTCCTGTCCATTCAAATTTCTTATTGCCCCTAAGTAGATTGAAAAAAGGGACGCATTTGTCTGTTGATTTTGAAATAAATCTACTTAGGGCTGCAATCCTCCCGGTTAAACTTTGTACATCTTTGATCTTTTCTGGCGATTTCATGTCGATCAGGGCTTTTATCTTGTCGGGGTTGGCCTCGATTCCTCTTGAATTTACAATGAACCCCAAATACTTCCCTGATCCAACTTCGAAGGAACATTTGAGAGGATTTAGTTTCATCTGGTACTTGTTCAATACATCAAAACATTCTTGTAAATCCTTCACATGTCCTTCTGCCTTTTTAGACTTTACCAACATGTCGTCTATGTATACCTCCATGTTTACTCCGATCAATTCTTTAAACATGTGGTTAAATAACCGTTGGTAAGTCGCGCCTGCATTTTTTAGTCCGAAGGCCATTACTTTATAACAGTATAAGCCCGTATCGGTCCAAAAGCTGGTGTGATCCTCGTCAGGGGGATGCATGCTAATCTGATTGTAGCCTGAATATGCATCCATGAAGGAGAGGATCTCGTGTCCTGCAGTAGCATCGACCAACTGGTCGATTCTTGGGAGTGGGAAGCAATCCTTTGGGCAGGTTTTATTGAGGTCTGTAAAATCCACACAGGTTCGCCATTTGCCATTAGGCTTGGGAACCAGCACTGGATTGGAGACCCATGATGGATAAAACGCCACCCTGATGAACCCATTCTCCTTTAATCTCTCAACTTCTTCTTTTAAGGCTCTCGATCGATCCTTATCGAGCATCCTTCTTTTTTGTTGCACGGGTGGAAAAGTCTTGTCTGTGTTCAGGACATGGCTGATAACTGTAGGGTTTATCCCAGCCATGTCTTTGTGTGACCAAGCAAAGACTTCCTGGTTCTTCCGCAAAAATTCCACCAGTGCATGCTTCGTGGTTGGTTCTAGGTTTTTCCCGACCTTCACGACTCTGGTTGGGTCTCTTTCGTCAAGTTGGACCTCTTCCAGGTCCAGACGGGTCCAACGTTTTCTTCAAAATCCCCAAAGCGAGGATCTAAATCTCTATCCTCACTTTGGGCAACACCCTATTTGGTGACTTCATCACCAGATTGGGTTTGTGTATCAATTGCCATCTGCAACTTATCTAAGGTAGTGCTTTTTGACGTTCCCTTTTTCGCCTTCGTGACTGAGGCGTTGTAGCACTCTCTGGCCTCCCTCTGGTTTCCCAACACGCGTCCTACCCCTGCATCTGTCGGGAATTTCATGGCTAAGTGCCACATAGAGGTGACGGCTCGTAGGTCAACCAGTATAGGCCTCCCAATGACGGCATTGTACGCCGAAGGACAATCGACTACTATAAAAGTAGCGAGTAATGTCCTGGTAGCAGGCACTGTACCTGCTGTCACTAGTAGTTTGATTGACCCTGCGGGGGCGAGTCCCTCACCAGAGAAGCCGTATATCGTTTGGTTGCAGGGCTCCAGGTCCTTAACAGACAACTCCATGTGTTCCAGCGAAGACTTATATAGGATATTCACCGAACTTCCTGTATCAACTAGCACTCTCTTCACCATCATGTTGGCCATTTGGATATCCACGACCAGCAGATCGGAATATGGGAACCGGACATGTTGGGCATCGCTATCAGAGAAGGTTATCTCGCCTTCTTCTGACCGAGCCTTCTTCGGTGCGCAGTCATCCACGGTCATCATCTCGATGTCCTGGTCGTGGCGTAGAGTCCGAGTGTATCGTTCTCTGGCTTTTCCACTATTTCCCGCGAGGTGCGGGCCTTCGCAGATGGTTAACAATGTGCTAGTTACGGGAGCAGGCTATAAAGGTGGCGAGCGTTGGCGCGTGGGAGCCTGCTCGTTGCCACCTGGAGCTTCTCGTTGGGAATTTCCTGAGGCCCGTACATATCTTCTCAAGTGTCCTTGTCTAATAAGGAACTCGATTTCATCCTTCAGCTGGTTGCATTCGTTGGTATCATGTCCGTAGTCATTATGATAACGACAGAACTTGGTGGTGTCTCTTATAAGGCACGCTGGAACTCGTGGCCTGATAAACCTCTCCCCAAAACTCAACTAGGGCAGTATAGTTAGTGAACCGAGGTTCATAACGGTTACCCTTGGCTCGTTTATTGTCAAAGGTGGAAGGTTCATTGTGTGGCCGTTTCCCCCCATTCTTGCCATTGTCGTTGCTGTTTCCGTTGCCTTTGTCGTTGCCATTGGGCTTGGACCCATTGGTGGCTTTGGCGGTCTCGGCAGATCTCTTGCCTTTGCCTGGGGGCTTCTCTTCATCGGCGATGGCATCTTCAAGCTTGATGTAGCGATCAACTCGGTCTAAGAATTCCTGGGTAGTTCTAACCCCATGTTTTCGGAGGCTTTCCCAGAGAGGCGTGCGGCTCTTAACCCTTGCGGTTATGGCCATCATTTTGCCTTCGTCTCCCACTATCTTTGCTCCAGCAGCTGCTCGCATGAAGTGCTGGACGTAGTCTTTCAGTGGTTCTCCATCCTGCTGGCGTATTTCGACCAACTGGTTTGCCTCAGTCGGGTGCACACGACCCGCATAGAACTCCTTTACGAACATTTCCCAGGAAACTATACTTCCAGGAGGGTATTTAAAAAACCACTCCTGTGCGGCATCAGAAAGTGTTGCAGGGAAGATCCTGCACCGAGCGTCTTCAGACACTTTTTGAATGTCCATTTGTATCTCAAACTTGTTGACGTGAGATACCGGGTCACCATACCCATCGAAGTTTGGAAGCGTAGGCATTTTAAACTTGCTAGGAGTTTCTGCCATAGCTATCCTTTGGACGAAAGGAGTGCCTTTCCTCCTATCGTGGTCGATGTAAGATGTTCTTCCCCTGACCAGCTGCTGCACTGCTTGGTTGAGGGCATCTATCTGGGCCTGCACAGCGCTGGGAATCGCTGTGGGCTCTGGTGCTGGGGGGATGTACTCACCGTGCCGTTTGCGGCGATCGTTGAGTACATCTCTCAAGTCCTCATCTCTCCTCCGCTGCTCGCTAGCTCCGAGCTGGTTAAAGACGTTATTTTGTCTGGGCTGCCCCCCAGCATTCCGTTTGTTGGGTTGGTCATCTTGAGGTGGCTGGCTCCTGCCTCCACCTCTTTCTTCATTCCTCCGACCGGCATTCCCTTTGCCTGAGTCGGCCTCATTATAACCATGGCGATCTCTGAATCTTGATTGGCTATGGTGGGATCGACTGTTCCCTCGATTTCCCTCCCGGGCTAGAAACTCCCGAGCGTTAGAGGGTGGTCTGCGTTGGTCGTTAGGTCCCCGTGCATTACCATGCCGTGGGGGGCCTCGGACTGCAGAGCCTAACTCTGAGTTCCTCCTGTTGCCAGGAGGATACTGTCCTCTGCTCAGAGGGTTTGGCTCGTCGCCCCTATGGCATCTAGGACTGCGAGGCTGCTGCCTGGTCCTATTCTGCCTCTGCTGCGGGGGATTTCTGTGACCAACCTGGGACGGAGGCTGTGCCTCAGGATCTCCTAGCGGGACATCGTCCTGAGGCGCCGGTGGCTGCTCGGGCCTTTGCGGGCTCGAGGGTTGGATAGGCGGGCTAGGATTGGGACCCCTGTGGGGTGGCCCATTCGCAGGTTGATTAGGATGCGAAGCAGGTGCAGCCTAGTTCCTAGCCAGTTGTAAGGCTGCCTCGAGGGCTGCCATGGCCTCGCTCTGGCGACGGTCCATCTCCGCCTGCCTTTCACTCAGCTCCATGCACTGCCGTTCAATTTCTTGTTGCTACCGCGCCATGATTTCTGCAGCACTTTCCTGACCGGCCCTCAGACTGGCCAGCTCTTCGTGCAGCGCCCCTAGAGTGCTCTTCAGCGTTGCGTCATCCATTTCTTCCTCATCAAATTCCAAATGTGGCTCATCTTCAGCCACATTGGGAGGAGGAGGAGGAGGCGGGTTAGATGGTGCAGCGCCGACCGCCTGTCTAGTTTTCCTAGTAGTTTTCGCCATTGGTTTTCTCAACAATGCTATATCAAGCTCTCAATGAAAGCACCAGAATGTTGACCCAGATTTTGGCCAACTGACACGGAGTCAAAATACGCTTAACGTGGAGGATTATGTTGAAAAGAACGTGATGACGAAAATAATAAGGACACAAGATTTTATAGTGGTTCGGCCCCAGGATCTGGTAATAACCTACGTCCACTTAGATCGTTATTGATATATGATCCAAAGGAGTGATCAAAGAACTAGGGTTCAATGAGTTTCACCAACCTTTGAAGAACAAGACAATATCTCAAATAGAATCACTCTAGTCTCAAATAATTCGAAAGCCCAAAAGTCCCCTCCTTGAGCTATCTTTCTCTATTTATAGGTTCAAGGGGGATTACATGAATTCGTGACAAATATTCTTTCCTAAATAATCGGATACTCAGGAAATTGTGGGAGTTAATTTAGGGATTTACAAAGATCTTTACAAAAATATCATGAAGCATGCGGAACCTGCGACTATACTGGTCGCAGGTAAATTTCGGCTGCCTACTGCTTGTAATTTGTCTTCTGGTCGATACCCTAGCAGAGTTCCGCCAAGTGTCAGCCACATGTCCGAGAATCATTTGCCACGTCATTCGTACCAGTTTTTTGGATAACACATGACAATAAGATGAAATATTAAGGGAATGTAGACATTATCATGACATCAGCTTTATATTTTTAGTAGTGAGTTTCAAGATTTTAGTTAGACCAAACTAATACAAAGAAAGTATACGAAAAGGGTTTGAGACAAAGGCACCAATTAGAGAGAAAAAGCATAGAATAGAGCTAACATCAATTCAGAACCTAAAACTTCTTAAGCTCAATGCCTACTTAAAAACAAAGGAAAGGAATAATAATAATAATAATAATAGCACGAAACAAGACTCATCCAATTGTTTAATTCGAAGTTGCATTGCAAGTTTACAATCAATTTTATCTCCTGCCATACTAACTATACTTGAATTCGTCTTGTTTGAGCTAAAATTATTTTTCTTTCTTTCTTTCATTTTTCAGTAATTATCAAGCTTCAAGAAATTTTCTGTTCTGAAATTGATTTGAAATCTTTTATCTGAATTGATATAAAACTAAAGTGAAATCGGATTCAAGAGGATGAATAAAATCTACATAACATAAATATATAACTCAGTTTCTGGCACAACCACTTGAGATTTTGGGATGCTGGCAGCTAACTTGTATAAGGAAATTTGAAATCTGGGGTTGCAGGCATTGCATTTTTCAACAACTCCACCATATCAGACCTAACTTGGAGCGGAATTTAGCTGTTTTGTCATGAGAGAACACCACACATATTGGACAAATGAGCTTCTCTGGCTATTCCAGTTCCTATCATAAATAATAAATTCAGGTCATTACATTAGCTTCTGCCCTCCTAGGCATCTAAAGTGAGAGACCTAGATTAGTTATAAAAAGTAAAGAAAACAAAACATGTAAAAATGACCACAATTGCAGACATACAATTAACTAATGCTTGTCGTTTTCAAATGAATCTTCATGTGAAGAAGATGAGCTCATCATCTTCATGTGAAGAACTTCCTTTAGCCAAATGACTTCAGTAATAAGGGGAGATTCAACTCCTTTGAACACTTCTTTAGCACCCTTAATCAGCTCACCATCTTCATTCCTTGCTATCCAACCTATACCGAAACAGCCAACAAAATCAAACAAAGCAGCGTCAACATTGATTTTGATTCTTCCTTGTCCTGCTTTAGTCGATTGCACCAATTTCTGAGATTCACTAACACTACCAAACAGATCCATCTCAATCTTGTCTTGGGCAGTCTTCCAATGATCAAAATAAGCTCTAGCCGAAGCCATTATCTCCTCTGTTGTCATCCTTCTCTCCGTGCACACCACTTCATTTCTAGCTTTCCAAAACATCCAACAAACCATGCCAATCAAGCAAGAGTTATCCAACCTTTTATTGCTCGACACATAAACAAACCAGCTAAGAAAATCAAGCCAAGTTGGCCCAAAAAATATCTGATAAAGCAACAGTAGATTGAAAAGATTAGCTTTCCAACTTATAGTGCAACCATTTAATGAAATACAAAACCAAATTGAATTCTTCTTGAGTCTAAATCTGCTGCATAGTCAGATTCAACAAAGCCAATCACACTTGATGCATCATTTTGGGAACCATATACTAAACTTGTAGTAGAAGAACCCTTTAAATATCTCATTAGCCACTTGACAGCTTTAAATATGCTCAGTTCCTAGATTACTCATAAATCTACTAAGAATACTAACCCCATGACATAGGTCTGGCTGAGTGCATACCATGAGGTACATGATACTTCCAACCATGCTGGTATAAGGAATCCTTTTCATATAGACTATATCAGCTTTAGGGATAGGAACTTGAGAAACAGAAAGTTTGAATTGTTGCCCAATAGGTGTACTTACAGCCTTAACATCAGAAAAAGCAAACCTCTTCAGTACCTTTGAGATATACCCTTCTTGAGATAGCTTAAGTTTCCTGTGATGCCTATCTCTAATTATTTCTATTCCTAAAATTTTCTTAGCTGAACTGAGGTCTTTCATTTCAAAATCTCTATTTAACAACTTCTTTACTTTGTCTATTTCCCCAAGATTCTTGCTGGCAATTAACATATCATCTACATACAAGAGTAGATAAACAACAACCTTTGAATTGCTTCTTCCACTTGTTTTGAAAATGGCCTTTTAAATTTAATGGTAAATGATATATATTTTAACCCTTGTTGTTTAAAGACACTTGATTCAAATAATAGATTTAAAATTTTTGATTGGCAAGATTTCTTTAATAAATAAAATTTGTCTTGTGAAAAAAAAAAAAAAAAAACCTCGCCCTACACTTAACATTTCACTTGTGCTTGTTCTCTTGCTAATTAATACAAACAAAGCATGAGACAAACTAAAAAAATACAAAAATAAAAAAACTAAATGAACAAAAAGGTCTTGTAAAATAAGTTTTGAGCATATGATGCAGCATAATTAACGAGCTGAACAATGAACTAGTATGGGGGCTACGGTGGATTTTGAGGATATGGTGGCTGGGAATCAAATGGTGGGAAAAGTGGTGGCTGCTGAAAGAAGATAGGGTCTTGTTGATTTTGGTCCCAGCGCCCAAGCAAAGAGTTGACATGTCTAGTGTGATCCGCATCATATTGACTACGTTGGGCATAGCACTGCATCAAATGCGAATTTTGCCGATATATATAATCATTTTGTTGAATGATATGAGAGTTTTGTTGAGCTAAGAACTGCATATATGGATCTATAGGGGGAGTGATACGAACATGTGCATCCTCTGCCATAGGTTCAACCTCTTCTTCTTCATTCTCCTCTGGTATGGCACCTGCTAAATTAGCTCTTGCTAACCGTTTAGCAGTTTGTTCACCATATGCATTCACCATAGCAACAATAATAGTAGGAAGAGGCTTAACATAGAGGTCATCTGTCCATGTTGGAGTGCCAGCTTTTTCACACAACAATGTAACAGTGGTTGCATGTCCCAAACCTCCTGTTGTGCCTCCCCGTCCAAAATGTTTGAGGCTACTATTAATCACTTTGCCGATGTCAATTGTGTACCCCTGCATTATAGCATAAACAAGTAGTGCACGCTCAAGAGTAATAGAGGATACATGAGAAACTGGAAGAAGATTTGCACACACAAAATAAGTCCAAGCAGTGGCTTCGTTTGTCATATCTGCTTTCATCAAATGTCGAGGTTGGCCATTAGACATAACCCATTGAGAGCCTGGTTTACACACGATTTATCACTGCACCAAAATCAATTTGTCCTTCTATAAATTTAACATACTGGTCCTCTTAAGGATCTAAGGTAACCAACTTGAAAATACCATTTATAGTATTAATATCGAAAGGCACCCATGTACCACGAACAAACATTTATGTTTGCGGTGCTCTGGAAGATTAGCATAAAATTCTATTACCAATTGTCGTCTTCCTCCATAAGGTGCATGAACTAAAGTCTGCCACCCCCTCTGCTCAATATTAACAAGAATATTATTGTAAATTGGACCATCTTTTAGCCTAGAATCGAATTCCATGCCTCATTCACCCAATACTTTCTTTGCTCGCATACTATCAAATCTCTTTTTAGCTTCTTCACTAATAAACTTATCTGAGTTAAACTTTGGATTTTTATCCCTAGAAGTAGAAGCTTCAGTAGATCCCTTTGATTTCTTTTTAGGAGTCATTTGCACAAGATATGACCTAAAAATATTTCTTCAAAATCGCCTAAAAAATACAATACCAAAACAATGATGTCAAAACATTGTATAATCATCAAATAGGCATATATTTATATTTATAATAACTCATATATATAATATTGAATTGCCTAAAAAAAAAATTAGGGGTAATTAATAAAGCAAGCAATAAGCTCACAACATATAATTCTCCAAGACATAAAAAGCAAGCAATGTGCTTTAATGTGTAATTATAAGGTGGAGACAGATCGAATGCTCACAACATATAATTCTCCAAGACATATAATTCTACAAGCAATCAATGAGCTCACAACATATAATTCTTCTAGACATAATTATGTTTCATATAATTTACAATTATCATCTTCTGCTTAGAAAATATCATAAAATTTAATTTGGAAGTAAAGAAAGTAGATTACTAGTATGATTCTTGAAAATTTGACCATATATTACGAATGCTTATATATCATGATTGATCTTTGAAATACTAATGTTTTTAATTTCTCTATTGCAGCTTATACAGGAAATGGGTTCTTAGCTTCTGCACTAAAAGACTGTTTATTATTATTCATTTGAATATATGAACATTTGTTTTGTTTTTTTTATTAGTTTCATTGCTTTGAATCTTAGAAATCAAAGAAGCAATGCTTTCTTTGGCTTAAAGAATATATTCATGTAAAATATTTTTAATTTATCAGTGAAAGAGATTCTATAGCAACCTCAAATAATACACATACACAACGTAGATAGGAGAGTATTATTATTATTATCAAATAATTTGTTGTGGTGTGATAATAAAATATTGCAAAGATTTGGAGCTGTTCAGGGTAACAATAATAAAAGCAATGAAGATGAAGTAGAAGAAATCAATACTCATAGTCTCATATCATATATGTTGTTTTATACGAATCAATCAAACAATTTTTTTAATTTTTTTTCTTTGGTTTAAATAATCTAGAAAACTCAAATGTCTTCTTCTCATTCAATACATGTTTGTCTCTTTTCGTTTCCTTATGCCACAACGTTGCATTTTAAACCTTTTCTATCTAGGCCAAAAATAGTTAGGAGACCAAAAATAATGAAATCATGACATTGAACCTCATTGAGTCAATTTCACAAATACTTGGTGATCACACTAATAAAACAACCTTCAATACTTGATTTTCAACAATGTAATGCCCAAGAACTTAGACATAAAATACAGTAATAAACAAAAACTAAGAAACAAACAACAATTTAAACAAATATAAAAGTTCCTCTACTAACAAAAAAACACCCCTAAAATTACTAACATCATAACATAAATTTTTTTCTAAACAAAGAATCTTCTTCATACAAGATTTAATATAAGAATTATAATACATATACTTACTTGAAAATCTTCTTCAAAGATGGCACACAAAAGTTGTAAACCCGGAAAAGATGATTGATCCCTAAAACTTTTTTTGGGTTGCTAGGGCTTTCAATAGATAAAGAAATGAAGACTTAAAATTATGAGGGAAAGATGGTAGGAAAGAAAAAAAGAATAATGTAGATGAGTTGTGTATGGATGAAAGATCAAAAGTACAGAAGAAAAGTAGAGAATTTGAAAATAAGATGTTGGAATATGATGTTTTGAAATAATGAAGAAATGAGATTTAGAAATGTATATAAAAAACAGATGGCTCGGGGTCGCGCCGCAGCACTCTATTATTGAGCCGCGGCGTGCAGAGATGGTAAGTTACTGCAATTTTAGTGCCGTGGCGCCCAGTGAAGCTAAACTTTTTTTCCAATTTAGCGCTGCAGCGCTCAGCGACAGCAAACTTATTGCAATTTTAGCGCGTCGCGACTCTCTTTTCTTTAGAGAGAATAAGTTGTAATGTTTATGAAATCTAGCTCCAAACTCCTCTTTATAAGTATGTCTGATTGAAATGGCGCACTATCTATAACAACGAGAAGTATCAAGCTTAGCCATCCTCCTGAGGCTAGTGCATATGGGATTGAAAGTAATCCAGGTCCTGTAGTCGACAGCACCAATTACGTTAAGATCAATCAATATAAACATTTTATGACCATATCTATTAATCATTTTGACATTGTTATTATTATTAGATATTTCTAGATTTTCTGATTCATTCGTTCGATTCGAGTATGGTTTAAATTTGATGCCATTTGGTTTGTGGTTTAAATTTAAAGCTCGAGGGTTTAAATTTAGAGCTTAGTAATTTAAAGAGACTTGGATTATAAATAGAGCTTAATGGATAAAAATTTGACAACATTTAGCCTTGTGGTTCAAAAATTGATTGAATTTAGTCTTGGGGTTTAAATTTTAATGCCATTTGGTTTGTGGTTTAAATTTTTAGGAAAGTGGTTTAAATTTTTAGGAAAGTGGTTTAAATTTAAAGCTTAAGGATTTAAATTTAAAATATTGTGGGTTAAAGAGACTTGGATTATAAATAGAGCTGAGTGGATAAAAAATCATAAATTGTGGTTCAAAATTTTATGTCATTTAGCCTAGGGGTTCAAAATTTGATGCCATTTTGTTTGTAGTTTAAATTTTTTGTCAAGTGGTTTAAATTTAAATGTTGGGGGTTTAAATTTAATGCTTAGTGGTTTAAATTTAAAAGATTGTGGTTTAAAGGGACTTGGATTATAAATAGAGCTTAATGGATAATAATTTATAAATTGTGGTTTAAATTTGATGCCATTAGGTTTGTGGTTTAAATTTTTTGGCAAGTGGTTTAAATTTAAAGCTTGGGGGTTTAAATTTAATGGTTAGTGGTTTAAATTTAAAAGATTGTGGTTTAAAGAGACTTCGATTATAAATAGAACTTAATGGATAATAATTTATAAATTGTGGTTTAAATTTGATGCCATTAGGTTTGTGGTTTAAATTTTTTGGCAAGTGGTTTAAATTTAAATCTTGCGGGTTTAAATTTAATGCTTAGTGGTTTAAATTTAAAACATTGTGGTTTAAAGAGACTTGGAATATAAATAGAGCTTAATGGATAATAATTTATAAATTGTGGTTCAAAATTTGATTATATTTAGCCAAGTGGTTCAAAATTTGATGCCATTTGGTTTGGGGTTTACATTTTTAGGCAAGTTGTTCAAATTTAAAGCTTAGGGGTTTAAATTTAATGCTTAGTGGTTTAAATTTAAAACATTGCCGTTTAAAGAGACTTGGATTATAAATAGAGCTTAATGGATAAAAATTTGATACCATTTAGCCTTGTGGTTAAAAAATATATGCCATTTATCCTTGGGGTTAAAATTTTGATGCCATTTGGTTTGGGGTTTAAATTTTTAGGTAAGTGGTTTAAATTTAAAGATTAGTGGTTTAAATTTAAAATATTGTGGTTTAAAGAGACTTGGATTATAAATAGAGCTGAATGGATAAAAATTCATAAATTTTGGTTCAAAATTTTATGTCATTTAGCAATGTGGTTGAAAATTTGATGTCATTTAGCCTAGGGGTTCAAAATTTGATTCTATTTGGTTTGTGGTTTAAATTCTTAGGCAAGTGGCTTCAATTTAAAGCTTAACGGTTTAAATTTAATACTTAGTGGTTTAAAGAGACTTGGATTATAAATAGAGCTTAATGGATAATTTTTTTTAAATTGGGTAATAAAAATTTGATGCCATTTATCCCGCCGCGGCGCCCAGTAACTTTGTGAGTTAGAGCCGTAGCGCTCAAAATGTAACAAAAAAATTGGCAATTGAAGTCACTGCGCGCCGCGGCTCTAATTTATTTGGGCCGCGGTGAACAGTTTATACATTTAATAATAATATATATAAGTTTTCTTTTGGCCAATCACAACTTGTGCCCTAAAATTTTGACCAATAAAGTAATTTGGTTTAAATTTTAAGCCAAGTTATTTAAATTTAAAGGTTAGGAGTTTAAACTTTAAACGTAATTGTTAAGCAAAGTATGATTATGTTTTAAGCCTAAAGGATTAAAACTTAAACCTTGTGGCTTAAATTTTGATGTCATTTAAGTTTAGTGGTTCAATGTTTAAGCCAATTAATGCTTGCTGTTTAAATTTTTAGGCAAGTGATGTAAATTTAAAGCTTAGGCGTTTAAAATTAAAGCTCAGGGGTTTAAAATTAAGACATTGTGGGTTAAAGAGACTTGGATTATAAATAGAACTTAATGGATAAAAATTTGATACCATTTAGCCTTGGGGTTCAAAATTTAATTCCATTTAGCCAAGTGGTTCAAAATTTGATGCCATTTGGTTTGTGGTTTAAATTTTTAAGAAAATGGTTTAAATTTAAATATTAGCCTTTTAAATTTAAAACATTGAAGTTTAAAGAGACTTGGATTATAATTAGAACTTAATGGATAAAAATTTATAAATTATGGTTCAAAATTTGATGCCATGTAGCCTTGTGGTTTAAATTTTTAGGCAAGTTGTTTAAATTTAAAGCTTAGGGGTTTAAATTTAAAGCTTAGTGGTTTAAATTTAAAACATTGTGGTTTAAATTGACTTGGATTATAAATAGAGCTTAATGGATAAAAATTTATAAATTGTGGTTTAAATTTGATGCCATTTAGCCTTGTGGTTTAAATTTTTTGGCAAGGGGATTAAATTTAAAGCTTATTGGGTTAAATTTAAAACATTGTACTTTAAAAGGACTTGGATTATAAATATTGCTTAATGGATGAATTTTTTTAAATTCGGTTCAAAATTTGTATGGATGAAGGATCAAAATTATAGAAGAAAAGAAGAGAATTTGAAAATAAGATGTTTTGAAATAATAGAGAAATGAGATATTCAAATGTATATAAAAAGATGGCTTGGGGTCGTGCTGCGGCGCTCAACGAAGCCAAGCTATTTTCCAGTTTTAAGCGTCGCGGCGCACAGACACTATGAAAAAAAGAGCCACGACGCGCAGGGTAAAAGGAAAAATGGAATTTTGAATTCTCTGCGCCCCGCGGCTCTATTTTATTTGGGCCGCCGCGCACAGATCATACATTTAATATTAATATAAATATTTTTTTTTCTTGCGAATCACAACATGAGCTCTAAATTTTTGACAAATAAAGAAACTTGGTTTAAAATTTAAGCCTATTTAGTTAAATTTAAAGGCTAGGGATTTAAACTTTAAATGAAATTGTTAATTAGAGTATGATTATGATTTAAGCCTAAAGGATTAAAACTTAAACTTTGTGGATTAAATTTTGATGCTATTTAAGTTTAATGGTTCATAGTTTAAGTCATTTAAGGCTTGCGGTTTAAATTTTTAGGCAAGTGGTTTAAATTTAAAGCTTAGCGGTTTAAATTTAAAGCTTAGTGGTTTAAATTTAAGACATTGTGGTTTAAATAGACTTGGATTATAAATAGAGCTTAATGGAAATTTTTTTATAAATTATGGTTCAAAATTTGAAGCCATTTAGCCTTGTGTTTCAACATTTTTAGGCAAGGGGTTTAAATTTAAAGCTTAGGGGTTTAAATGAAAAACATTGGGGTTTAAAGATACTTGGATTACAAAAGGAGCTTAATTGATAAAAATTTGTAAATCGTGGTTTAAATTTGATGTCATTTAACCTTGTGGTTCAAAATTTGATGCTATTTAGCCGTGTGGTTCAACATTTTTAGGCAAGTGGTTTAAATTTAAAGCTTATGGGTTTAAATGTAAAACATTGGTGTTTAAAAAGACTTGGATTATAAAAAGAGCATAATTGATAACAATTTATAAATTGGGGTTTAAATTTGATGTCATTTAGCCTTGGGGTTCAATATTTGATTCGATTTGGATTGTAGTTTAAATTTTTAGACAAGTTGTTCAAATTTAAAGCTTAGGGGTTTAAATTTAATGCTTAGGGGTTTAAATTAAAAACATTGTTGGATAAAGAGACTTGGATTATAAATAGAACTTATTGGATAAAAATTTATAAATTTTGGTTTAAATTTGATGTCAATTAGCCTTGTGGATCAAAATTTGTGATGCCATTTAGCATTGGGGATCAAAATTTGATGCCATTTGGATTGTGGTTTAAAATTTTAGGCGAGTGGTTTAAATTTAAACCTTAGTGGTTTAAATTTAAAACATTATACTTTAATTATAATGGATAATTGGCTTTTTTCAGAAACAATTATTATACAACAATTATACTTCTAAAAGAAATATAAATAGGCAAAAATTTCCATTGAATTACTATAACGATTTTTTGTTTTGTTTGTTTACATTTTGTAACTACAAAACTCTAAGGTTTAGCAAAATGAAAGACTCTAAAATCTATAATCTTTGAAATTAAAACCAATGGTGCATTCCTATAATAAACCTAGGCATACATCTTCAGTCCGAGTATCATATCCTTCATTCATGTGCTTCAAGTTTCCATGAACCCACAATTCTATTGCCATTTTCTTCTGCATAGAAAAAGCTTTATCTGGTCTAATTTCAAAAACTGATTTCCCCGCCATCAATAATTCAACAAACTTTAAGAGATAAATGCCACAATCAGTCTTGCAAACATAAAAAAAAAATTATATCATAAGATTTTTAACAGTAAAAAAAAACCACAATTAAAAAAACTAATTTATATTTTAAAAACTTACATATTATCTTGAAATGGAGTTGGTTCCCATGAATACTCAAACTCCTGACAACCTGAAGTATATCCTTCTATTTTTTCATGGAAACGTAAGAAGTAAAAAATATAAGGAAGAACTTGGCAATATTTCTTTACATGATTTCTTACATTTTCATCACCATCTTCGTAGTAAGAATGTAGCGCCCTGGATAACCAAGACCGTTACACTGTGTGTTTAAAATAGTGCAAGACTTTCTAATCAAGTCATTTAACACAAAGTGTGAATTCCATGTCGTCAACAGATTAGGAATAAAAGATTTTGGTCACAAACAGGCTATTTTCGTTGAAAATGACAGTTTAATACATGGAAACTCAAAACAGGATTTAGACGTCTTAGTTACAACAAATTCCAAGAGTTACAAATAGTTCAAGCCACTCTAATGGCAAAATATACATTTTAGGTTTCCGTCCCTGCACAATTCCTCGACCGTGGCGGCCGAGCAGCTAACAATGTACACCTCGCCCCCAGAGCTCTCCAACTTATGGTTGATTCAGCCTACCCTTGCCTTTACCTGCACCACGTAGCACCCGTGAGCCAAGGCCCAGCAAGAAAGCATGATAACATAGCAAGATCAACATCATCTATCAAGTATTTCACAATGCACAACCAGGAATTCAGCATTTCATAACATTTATCCAATCAGTGATATCACACAACAGATTAATAGTTTGTCATCCAAACAGCCAACAAATCACGTTCATAACACAATATTCACAATCATAATCAACAGTTCATCACATCATCAAATGATATTCAGGGTCAGCGCCCTTAGTCGCACCCTCTATTTAATACACTGTCTTCGGCTCTCTTGGGCCGCCCCTAGTGTAATACTCACTGACTCCGGCCAGCTTAACCGAGCTCAGTGATAGATAAGCTGCCTCATCTACCAGTGATCGAGCCGCGCCCTGTGCGCAAATATTGATTCCGACACTCTTAGGCCGGGTATCACATGTCCCATGGCATACTAATACCATCTCATGACATGATAGATAAGTGTAGGGAGCTCTTAGTCCCATCGTGTCCACATGGATAAACACATTCACATAACAATGCTTACAAACATAGGGAACACTTAGTCCCAACCTCGCCACATAATCAGGTGCAGCTTTCTTACCTTTGGCTTTCGAACGAGCTAGTTATAAGCGATGCTCCTTGAGCGCGATCCGATCCCCGAGCCCTAGCTTAGCACCTAGTCACAACCAAGACAAAGGATACCATTAACAATCTTAAATGAGCTTCTAAACCAAGTTCTAGTCCTCGAAACATTGAACTTCACCAAATATGGTAAAAGACTCAACCCCGAGCACCCTAGGTTAAATTCCCAAGCCTAAAATCTCAAAATCCCTTAAGCGCCGCGGCATGGCCCCTGACAGAACCCTCCATGGGCACAAAAACAGGTAAGGGCTGCAGCATTGCTTGGACCATGCCGCGGCCCGCCCTCCTTCCTCAGCGTGCAACAACTTCGAAGGGCCGCGACTCACCAAGAACCATGCCGCGGCTCGACCCTTCGAACCCAGAAAAATCCACCATTTTCAATCTCTAAACCTCACCTTAAGCCATCCCAAAGCCCCCAACTCAAAACCAATTAATAATAACAACATTAGAATGATTTAGACAACACAACCCAACCAAAAATCCAGTCTAAGACTCACCAAAATCCCAATTCCAACCTCTGAAATTTCAAACCCACAGAACTCAAAACCAGCCATGAAAACTCTCAAATTCAACCATCAAACTTCAAATTAATCTTTACCTCAGCTGTAGAATCGTTTCTCCAAGAGTCCCCTGACCTATCTTCAAAGTTTCAAGCCTCAATTTCCACCTTAAACACCAAAATCGCAGATATTTAAAACTCAGCCATTTCTCTAAATTCCTAACCTAAGAAACGAAAATTCAAAGCTTACCTTGGTTCTATCTCAGTCCTTGATTAGTTCTTGAGCTAATCCTCTAGCTTATCCCCTTAAATTCCCAGAAATCAGCTGGTTTCCCTTCACAAAATCAGAGTTTTTCTTCCTTAAGAGGGAGAGGAAAGAGAGAGAAGGGAGAGAAGGCTGAAAGGTCGGTTTACATTTTCTATCTAGTATTTTCTAAGTCTTTCCAAGTATATCCTTAGGTTGTTAGACTAATCCCAAAGCTTGGGGTACCGGAAACGTCCCCGAGGGCAAAATAGTAAAATTCCCCAGTAGTCTCGCCTAAACATTCTAACCTCAAATATATCTCCATATATTTATTTTCATCACCCGATATTCCAATTCCCTACACGATACCTAAAGTACCCCCGACTTGCCCAAAGTCAAGCACTAAGCCCCGTTGTGACTTTCCTGCTATCTAGCTCCCTAGGATCGCCCCAAGTCACCGGCTGCATATCTATCCACATAATAATGTGGTTCTCACATATTTCACACACATATATATATACCTATCCACATAATAATGTGGTCTCAACAATTTATCACACACAATTACGTTTATGCCCTAACAGGCCAAAATTACGATTAAGCCCTTACCAGTCGAACAGGGCCCGCATGCTCACCCAATACTCATAAACATGCATCCTCACACTATTGATTCACATAACCTCCAATTATGCCCTCCCAGCACACTAATCAAGGTCCTTAAGCCTTATTAGTAATTTTGGGTCGTTACAACTATCCCCTCCTTATAATAATTTCGTCCTCGAAATTTATTGAACACATCAGACTGTAAACCTCATACCTCTGACTATAATTTCTTTTTCCCAAGGTCCAACGCCTTCACTCTTAATCTTCGATAATGCCCATGCGTGAATACACTCTTGTTCCACAAGACCTTGTCTGATAACTACACTTTCTTTAACTTTTACTTGCATATCAGATCTGCTAAAACTCCAGAGTCTGTTAGTTCACAACAATTACTTCATTGATTTATTCTCAATACCAGAAACACTTATGAATCATCACCCTTACCAGGGCGAGATCAGCTTACAGGCCCTCAACCCAATCCTTAGTACGGCCTTAGAATTCCTGTCGAATCGGGGGTCAGAACTCCCCCTTTCTTTCCCAAACTATCATACTCTTCCTTGCCGCATCACTTGGAGAGATATAAATCTCTCATCTTGGAACTCCATACTCAAAAGTTATCAATTTACAGGTTCCCATATATTTTTAGATAGGCAGACATTCCTGCCTTAAGAATTCCAACATCCTCTGAGGCAATACTGATTCACAGTATTCACTCACTCTCAATTCTTTACTTTGCATGGTATTTCTTGCTCTTTATCTTACCAAATCTTAAGCCGTGTCACCCTTGCTGTACTCCAGCATTCATCACTGTAACTATCTTCTTAAGTACTACACTGTCCTTAGTGTTTTAAGTGTTCACACACTTAGCACCCAATTCTTTACTATAGTTGTTAAACCCTCAGATTGCTATCCTATCTGCAACCAATCAGTAATTTCAAATAAAGTCCTTACTCAATGAAATTAATCCCTGAATTCCATGGAGGCTTACCATCTATCTCGCTTAGAGTTCTAAATACTGGTCAGCTGTATGAATTATCCCTACAGATAAAAGCAAGTTCTCCCCAGATGCTGATCCATGATGACCCAACCGTCTTGGCAGCCTCTCTGCGATACCTATCACGATATTTCCTTATTCCCATTATAACATACACAAAGGCTGCGATGCCTATCACGAACTGCTATCAGGTTAAGAATTTTGTTCCTCATTCATTATATTCCTCTCCACCTAGGCCTCCAATACAAAACCTTCAAATTATTGTACCTTTTCATAATGTCTGGATGAGAAGACCAAGAGAGTAGTATGAGATTCATCCAGAATTTCCATGTAATTTCGGTGTCCACCAGAGTCCAGATTTGGTCCTTATATCACGATAAACTTATACATAACACTGTAGAATCCTTAGCTAACTCAATTAAGACTTGCCTTTAATTCCTTTCATCTGGGATTTTCTTAACTGTCGTTCTTGTTCCTGTATATGATAATAATTCCAAGTATCCACTGACTATTAAGCCTACTAGAAACTCCACTCTAGTTCTAGTCGGATCCTTTAGCCAACATCATGCATAGACCATCACTTCCTCCTGTCTTGAGGTGTCATAGCAACACAGCAATTGATTCAAATCTGTAAAAAGATGTGGAACTCAACCCAACTATATGTACCATCATGCTTGCCTAGGGAAACTCTTACTTCCCAGGCATTCTTCAACCTTAGCAAAGTTCTAACCAGAATACATCACTGTGTCGTCAATCAAGACAATTACAAGTCCAATTCAGATAATCTTTGAATACTCTTTTCACCTATTTCACAAAAACAGTTTGGCATTGACCAAAACCTCAACACATCACTCAGCATCCTCAGTGCCCTTATCTAATATAATAGCAACCTCCTGCCTATCCTCTTCCCTAATCTCCAACTGGTAATAAACAGGTCAAAGATCCCTAACTGCACCCGATCTCCATCTGATAATAACCAGATCAAAGATCCTTAACTATTCCTGATCTCTAGCTGGTATTAACCAGATCAAAGATCCTTCCTGAGGAATGTCATCCTACTCAACAATTGAGACCTTAACTCTCACCGCTTTGTTAAAATCGTTCAATACAGCGTCTTAGATCTAATCCTATCACTGACACCAATCTTATCACCATTCCATCTCTTTACGCAGACGTACTTCTTGACAAATTTCTTGGATACTCATCTGGAATCCCACAAACTAATCCAGTCTGTCTTGTCCCACTGATACAACTCAAGTAGTGTTCATCATACTAGCTAAGGTTCTAACCTTTCCCCTACAACAGATTTCCCACTCCAGGTACAAATGCTAATCACTGCGAGGATCTCCCCTTTTAAACTCAAGAGTTACTGCTTCTTTCTTACAACCCATCACTGTTCCCCATACTTGACGAACTCTTCATACTCAAAATCCTTACGTTATGACTGTCTTCGAGGATACTCCAAGTAGTAGCTGATATGTTCATTGGTCTTAGTGTGCTTCCAATCAAATCTCTTCTCTTCCTGTAGCTTAACCTTGAATACCTTTGAAGAATGAAGTTAATATCTCCTGAAAACTTACCTCTGACCCTGCTGCTTCAGTCGCGATATCATCAGTATAGTAGTCGTTCACGTTCTACCTCTAGCTGGGGAGTGGTTTACCCTATCACCAGTGAATCTGAATACAATCCATCCATGTCATTCTCCATTCTCTTCCTGTCAGACTTGCCCATGTTGTTGAAGTACCAAGCGATTAGGAATCCTTACTGTTAATACATCACACCCCTCTCGGTACAAGTAATAATTCCTGAGATGTCTCTTTCCTTGATCCTTATCTAGTAATAACCAAATCGATAATCAACTCCTGAAGACATTGTCCTGTCTTGTAACGAGGCATTTAAACTCTTCATCCCTAGCAGGCAATATCAATGAGTCCCACGACACAATACTCTACCCAATTCACTTATAAGTTGCATACTTTTCCAGGTGACTCAATAATTCCTTAAGCCAACCTAATATCATCCCTCATTACGTCCCTGATACCAACTCCTTTCGTACCCAAGTTCCAAGCTGTGCCCGAAAGCTGCATTCTCATCTACATCCCTACTAACTAATTTAATTCCCATTCAGTCCAATCAATATACTTCAAGAGATACTCATGACCGTCCAGGGTTGCCCCTTATAGATCATAGTAACTTTCCTCAACAAATACTCATCTGAATCCTTCCTAATAGACGCACAACACCAAATCCTTTCAGCTCTTTTTTCCCCAACCAAAGCAAAGGCTATCCAATCCACTGGTCACTTCTGAGAAACTAACCTTGGGCTTTAAATGAGTAAAGTATCCCAGTCTTCCCTGTCTTAATGGCCAACCTGTACACTGAACCCCCTTCCTGTCCAAACCAGGAGCCATAAAACCACCAAAGGTTCTCATTCTTCCGATCGCTGAGTAGCCACACTTACTACATTTCCACGAGCGAAAATATCATCACCTGTATTCCTTTCATCTTAGATAATGAGGCTCTTTCTCTACTGCCCAAGCACAGACAACCATCTCAAAGTTTAACTCACAAATGACTTATCATCTCCGGCTTCATCCATTTGTATCATAACCCAAAGTGGATCGACTAACCCACCAAACTCGGCAATATGTACTACCGCTATCTTGCCACTTTCGACATCCTTTTACCACAAATGCCTAATACGTCTACTTTGTCCCAATTTATCCTTCTCATATCACTAAGAACGGGATTAGCCACACCCATTCATTAATTGATTCCCGAACAAACCCAAACCTTCCTCGAAACTAGAGGATAATACTTCCATACAATAATTCTTGTCTGTTCCTCCTCAGTAACTTGCCTTTTTCATCCATCTAATCCATTCTATCAGACCTCACAGCCTGACTCATATATCAGCAAACATCTGCTGCGAATCTCAAGGGCAGGTGGAGGATTCCAACCCCCAACTGTCATCTTCTATCCTTCCAAAACCAAAACTGAATCTGATTGACCATTCTCAATACATACACCCTGAATTAATCTGTCTTCACCGACTAAACTCCCCAGCCCTGACGTTTATACCCAAAACCATCTCAAGGGAAGATCCAAATAATCATAACAATCAAACACACATAAAGCATATCTAACACCCATATTATGCATAAATTATCAAATTTCCTTATCACTAGATGCGTTCATACCTTTCATGCCCTCCATGCCAATAAAAAGGTATATCATATAAGTTCAATTTAAACATATAATAACCCGCAATCCATATATCATCATTATCCATGTATTCATCCACATGCAAGAGCAATGCTAAACAGCATGCCTTAATAGCATCACATAGCAGTCAAGGGCCAGGCCCTATCAGTATCTCATGCTCCCTATTAATCATAAAAATTAATACACCCATATTTTATTCGAGCACTTAAGCATACAATTTCATGTATTCCACTACAAACCCTTGAGTCGAGCTTGTCTTTAGCGGCGAGTGTACATGTCCAGCTAATCTTCAGGAACCCATAAACCCAGACGGCTCTGATACCAAGTTGTAACGCCCTGGATAACCAAGACCGTTACACTGTGTGTTTAAAATAGTGCAAGACTTGCTAATCAAGTCATTTAAACAAAGTGTGAATTCCATGTCGTCAACAGATTTGGAATAAAAGATTTTGGTCACAAACAGGCTATTTTCGTTGAAAATGACAGTTTAATACATGGAAACTCAAAACAGGATTTAGACGTCTTAGTTACAACAAATTCCAAGAGTTACAAATAGTTCAAGCCACTCTAATGGCAAAATATACATTTTAGGTTTCCGTCCCTGCACAATTCCTCGACCGTGGTGGCCGAGCAGCTGACAATGTACACCTCGCCCCCAGAGCTCTCCAACTTATGGTTGATTCAGCCTACCCTTGCCTTTACCTGCACCACGTAGCACCCGTGAGCCAAGGCCCAGCAAGAAAGCATGATAACATAGCAAGATCAACATCATCTATCAAGTATTTCACAATGCACAACCAGGAATTCAGCATTTCATAACATTTATCCAATCAGTGATATCACACAACAAATTAATAGTTTGTCATCCAAACAGCCAACAAATCACGTTCATAACACAATATTCACAATCATAATCAACAGTTCTTCACATCATCAAATGATATTCAGGGTCAGCGCCCTTAGTCGCACCCTCTATTTAATACACTGTCTTCGGCTCTCTTGGGCCGCCCCCAGTGTAATACTCACTAACTCCGGCCAGCTTAACCGAGCTCAGTGATAGATAAGCTGCCTCATCTACCAGTGGCCGAGCCGCGCCCTATGCGCAAATATTGATTCCGACACTCTTAGGCCGGGTATCACATGTCCCATGGCATACTAATACCATCTCATGACATGATATACAAGTGTAGGGAGCTCTTAGTCCCATCGTGTCCACATGGCTAAACACATTCACATAACAATGCTTACAAACATAGGGAACACTTAGTCCCAACCTCGCCACATAATCAGGTGTAGCTTTCTTACCTTTGGCTTTCGAACGAGCTAGTTATAAGCGATGCTCCTTGAGCGCGATCCGATCCCCGAGCCCTAGCTTAGCACCTGGTCACAACCAAGACAAAGGATACCATTAACAATCTTAAATGAGCTTCTAAACCAAGTTCTAGTCCTCGAAACATTGAACTTCACCAAATATGGTAAAAGACTCAACCCCGAGCACCCTAGGTTAAATTCCCAAGCCTAAAATCTCAAAATCCCTTAAGCGCCGCGGCATGGCCCCTGACAGAACCCTCCATGGGCACAAAAACAGGTAAGGGCTGCGGCATTGCTTGGACCATGCCGCGGCCCGCCCTCCTTCCTCAGCGTGCAACAACTTCGAAGGGCCGCGACTCACCAAGAACCATGCCGCGGCTCGACCCTTCGAACCCAGAAAAATCCACCATTTTCAATCTCTAAACCTCACCTTAAGCCATCCCAAAGCCCCCAACTCAAAACCAATTAATAATAACAACATTAGAATGATTTAGACAACACAACCCAACCAAAAATCCAGTCTAAGACTCACCAAAATCCCAATTCCAACCTCTGAAATTTCAAACCCACAGAACTCAAAACCAGCCATGAAAACTCTCAAATTCAACCATCAAACTTCAAATTAATCTTTACCTCAGCTGTAGAATCGTTTCTCCAAGAGTCCCCTGACCTATCTTCAAAGTTTCAAGCCTCAATTTCCACCTTAAACACCAAAATCGAAGATATTTAAAACTCAGCCATTTCTCTAAATTCCTAACCTAAGAAACAAAAATTTAAAGCTTACCTTGGCTCTATCTCAGTCCTTGATTAGTTCTTGAGCTAATCCTCTAGCTTATCCCCTTAAATTCCCAGAAATCAGCTGGTTTCCCTTCACAAAATCAGAGTTTTTCTTCCTTAAGAGGGAGAGGAAAGAGAGAGAAGGGAGAGAAGGCTGAAAGGTCGGTTTACATTTTCTATCTAGTATTTTCTAAGTCTTTCCAAGTATATCCTTAGGTTGTTAGACTAATCCCAAAGCTTGGGGTACCGGAAACGTCCCCGAGGGCAAAATAGTAAAATTCCCCAGTACTCTCGCCTAAACATTCTAACCTCAAATATATCTCCATATATTTATTTTCATCACCCGATATTCCAATTCACTACACGATACCTAAAGTACCCCTGACTTGCCCAAAGTCAAGCACTAAGCCCCGTTGTGACTTTCCTGCTATCTAGCTCCCTAGGATCGCCCCAAGTCACCGGCTGCATATCTATCCACATAATAATGTGGTTCTCACATATTTCACACATATATATACCTATCCACATAATAATGTGGTCTCAACAATTTATCACACACAATTACGTTTATGCCCTAACAGGCCAAAATTACGATTAAGCCCTTACCAGTCGAACAGGGCCCGCATGCTCACCCAATACTCATAAACATGCATCCTCACACTATTGATTCACATAACCTCCAATTATGCCCTCCCGACACACTAATCAAGGTCCTTAAGCCTTATTAGTAATTTTGGGTCGTTACAAAGAATCATAAATAAAGATTTTTCATTTATCAATCTCGAAAACTCCTAAGCACCAATGATTTAGGTATTTTCCACCTAAAATAAAAAAATGACAGATATACAAAATTGACATCTAACCATGACTTCTCATATAAGATTGATTTGCCAAGAATCCTATCAATTATAGTCACTTCCTTGCTCCAATTAAAATCTTTTATTTGAGATTCACTAACTGCTACTTGCCTAAGAAATGCATCAAAAATGTAGTTCGATGTAGTACAATTTTGAAATGAAGGCAAGCAACTATGAAAAATAGCCTTCCTTCTCAAATAATAAAGTGCTACAGAAATATGCTGCAATATGAAAAATGAGGGACAAGAAAAATCATAAAAAGTATAAAAAGAATAAAAATTTTCATAAATTATAAAACAAGATAAAAAAGAAATTTAATCTGACAGTATCATCAAGGAGGCCATTCTTGTCATATAGATCATGGAACCACTTCTTATAATTAATGCATTGATCGCCATATACAAACCCAGGCATTGTTCCATAAAATGGATAGAATGGTTCTTTTTTAGACCTAAAAAAACAAAACAAAAACAAATGGTATTAATATATAAAACAATATAATTAACATAAATATTCAATAAGTAAACCAATTTACCTATGCTTCTTAAGACCAAGCTTATACCATGACATAAATCTTTCTTCGAACTACATTGAAGGCATATCATCAAAATTTCTCTCAAAAGGAAATCGTCCAATGAAATGTGCTTCCTTTTTTCTTCGTTCATTGGACAAAGCAAAAACAATTGCTGACAAATCATGGGTGTATGGAGAACAAATGAATTTGCTTGGTTTCCTTCCCCTTTTCTTTCTTGAGTATAATTTCTTAACCTCATGATTGTCATTTGAAAATTGGGATAAAATATTGAAAGTTGGAGTAGTCTCAAAATCTTTGTCATGGTCAATATCAATTTTATTTGTTGTAAATTCTTCAAGATCATTTTGAATTGGTTCCACATTGGAAACCTAAAAATCAGAATTAGATAGAAAAATTAAGAAAAATAAACAAACATTTTGTAAAAAGATAAAAACACAAAATAATAAAAGGTTTTTCAATTCAAAGATAGATTAAAAATCATACCGGAATAATTGCTAAATGACCAACACATTCTACAGTGTTGAAGTCATTCATACTTTGATGCAAATCATCTTCAGATAAGGATTTCCCCTCTTGAGAAGAAGACTTTCGATCTTTGCTCTTCACCTTCTCCTCTTCTCCTTCTCCTTGCCCTTCACCAGGAACTTCCTTGTTTGCATCATGTTTCTTCATAAAAACCTCCATAAAATCAAAGAAACGTTTCATTTCCTCCTCAATATTATTCACCTTTGTTTTAATATCAACAATATCTTTTTTCATTACAATATTATCTTCTTTGATTTCCTGAAAAAATTAGAAGGACAAAAATATATAATGAACAACACAGAAAAAACTAAAATATATAAGAAATTGTAAACAACATATTTTCAAAATGCAAACTAGACAAAAAATAAAACAAGGACATAAGTTGGAAACTATAAAAAATGAACCTTCAACAAAGAAATAACTTCTTCATTAGAACTACTTGAAGTAGAACTTTTTCTCTTTTTGGTTTTTGAATTATGATCATCTTCTTCTCTCCCTCTTTTAGAAGTTGAAGAGACACAAAGCATAGCATGATGAAATGAATTTCTTTCATCATTAGAAAAGTTTAAAGGAGCATCAACCTATACATAAAACAAAATAAAAAAATTAATACAACAATTCTAAAATAAGAGAGAAAGTTAAAAAAAATAAGAAATAAAAACAAATTTTTTTACCTTTGATCTTTTAAAAACTTTTTTCCAAATTGTCTTTAAGTGACAATTCTTCTTCCCTATCTTCCAATTCAAAATTCTGGGGAACTTTGAACCAACATGAATGGCAAATGATGAGGCCAACAAAGGAATAACCTCAAAACCCTAAACTTGGAAGGCTATAGGGAAGCCACATAGCTCATATCCTGTCTTCGACGAATCTAGGGCTCTTGTGAGGTATTTTATAGTTTCGTTAAAAGATCAGCGACCCCAAGGATATGCCTCAAACTTTTCTTCATCATCAACTAAACTCATAAAAAAATTGTCTACCAACCTATCACCTCTTTTACTACCTAATATATTTTCAACAATATATACTTTCACTAACTTAACGACATCCTCAGCATCAATATCAATTTTTCTAGATTTAACGAAATCTTTCAACTCATTCTTGATATTGATGATTTTCCACAGAAATATTTAACAAGTAATCTATTATTATCATTGCTAACACCCATATCAGCATGAATTTCATTACAATTTAAACTTGTTATAATGTCGAAATCTTCAATGGCAAACTTGGTTTTGTTACCTCCAAAATTTAGATGCAGCTCATTCCCATTAGAGCTACCATCCTCATGAAGAAGAAGAGAATGCATGATCATATGGGATGGTTCAAGCAATGCATCCAAATCCAAAATGAACCTAAGGCAAGATTGTTTCAATAGTTGTACTTTTTCATTACTAAGAAAACTTTGAATGCACCCAATATCACTCCAATAACATTGAGCTCGAATATTAGAATGCACAAAAAGTAATTTATCTTCACTTAAATACTGCACAAACACAAAATTAAAAAAAAAATTGAATTTACAGATGATAAAACTTTTAAATACGTAAACCATAAAAAATACTTACTTGAAACATATCATTTGATTTTGGATGAACAATTGATAATGATTTCTTATCTTTGTTAATAGAAGAGTTGGAAGACATTTATGAAATATGCATAAACAAAAATAAACAATTAAAAAAATAAATAAATAACAATAATAATAAAAATGTATCTAACAATACTGATTAAATAATGCTCAATTAAAACAACTGCCATGAAACATAAACAATAATGAAAATTTTTTAATAGAAAAATATCAAAATTAAACCACATGCATAAGTATTCATAGAAGGACATACAATGATTTGAGCTACTCAATTATTCTTTATTTTGCATAATAAAACTACTTGAACAAATGAACAACAAGAAACAAGTATTCATAGACAAGATGTTCATATTTTTCAAGACCTCAGCTTGATCATTCAATCCAGAAAGGTAATAAAAAAACAACACTTATGGTCAAAGACTTAGAATTAATTTTAGTGTGTATCCAAAGGAAAATTTTAGAGTCCAAAAGAAAGTGTGTATCCAATACAAATAATGGAATGACAAAACATCCAAAATGATGAGAATTTTTTACTTGCATCAAATTTTGTGTTTGATCAAAACTCAAGTGTTCATGGAAAATTTATTTGTCCCAGCTTAGAAGCGATTATGATTTTTTATTATCTTATGCCCCTATAAATTTCCCCATATAGATAAAGCAAATCAACACATAAGAAAGAAGAAGAAGAACAAATATATATATATATATATGCAATCTCTATCTTGTCGTGGACATTAACCACCAAATCATGAGCATGATCACTAACAACTGTACAATCAATTTAAGAACAATATTAATATATGTTATAGTAACTTAATATATGCCTCTCCCTTTTCATTTTCTTCTTCTTATTTTGTTGGTTTCATTCAAGTATGGATCTATCTATTAGACAGTATTGAGGGAAGGGATTTTAGTGGTTTTATTTTATTTTTCTTGGGATTGGGAGAGGTTTTTTTTTACACTGGCAAAGCAAAGAAGCAGCAAGAGGTTAGGTGTGTGGCTAGGTCTAGATTTTATTCCATAGAGGCATTAACAGTCAAACATGGATGACAATAAAGGTCCACTTCTGACATGAGCAAGACAAGGAGTGACGAAGATGAGGAGTTGAAAGTCACAGCAAACATTTTATTATGTTTGTTTCCCACCTAAAGTTGAAAATAGAAGTTGGAAAATGAATTGTGTAATCTCCACCTCCATATGTTCAATACCTACTAATCTAGTCTAAAAAGCCTCACCCCAAACCCCTCCACCACTACCAAAAAAAAATTATAATCTACTAATCTTTGGAAAGTTTTAAGGAACCAACAGACACATTGTTGGTGGGGCAAACTTTGAGTCAAAATCTACTACTAGAGAGTTGAAAGTATCATCTGAGGTTGTTAAGGAAGTTAAAAGGCTCAAAAAGAAGCTCGGACAGTATCTGAAGAATTGTAGTTCATGTTCTTTGGTAAACTGCAGCTGCAAGAGTGATAGGGCAAGCAGTGGAAGCAGTGCAAGCAACAGAAATGGATATGTGCACTCAACAGCTTATGGTAGGAAGCATAATGATAAACCTGTCCTAGAGGAGACAACAGAAAATAGAAGGAAAGAATTAAGAACTAGTGACTTTAGTTTAATATGATATTTTTTTTATTTTAATCCTTGTATCTAGTTGGATTTATTCTTTATTTTGATTGGCTGAGCTATCTTATTCTTTATTTTGTCACTTATGAAGAAGAAAAGATGATCATTCCTTACTTTTGACCTCACTTCTTCCTCTTTAGAACTAGTTTGTTGAACGCATCATCTCTTGAGACTTGCATTGGTTAAGCAAGCACCTGTAATCACTTAACCATGTACTTGGTACCTATTGGCCACTTTTGGCACCATATAGCCTTAAATGATAATTTGAAATGTAAATCGTTAGTAATAAAGGCTTGAGGTTTATACATACTTGTGATTTACAATTTAATGATTGTGGTTTACATTTTGATTCATGCATTGCCTATACTAATTAAACTATAATGGGATTCTTTGGTACTTATGCATGAACGTGGTGCCTATTTTGCCACTTATGACACCATTATGATGTCTAAGACTTTATATTTTAAGGGTTATGGTATATTACATATCAATGCATGTGGTTTACATTTAGATAGATGCATTGTTTGTATTAATCAAGCTATAAGGGCGCATATGCATGAAATTGATGCCAATATTGCAACTTTTGGTGCCTTTATAGTGATTTGAAGAGAAAATCATAAATCTTAATGGCTTGTGGTTTACATTTTAAGGATGGTGGTGTACACTTTAAGTCTAGTGGTTTATATTTTAACGTTGGGGTTTACATTTTAAGGCTTATGGTTTAAATTTTAAAATGTTGTGGTTTACATTTTAAGGATTGTGATTTACATTTTAAAGAGACGTGATTTATATTTTATGCCTTGTATTTTACATTTTAAGCATTGTGGTTTACATTTTAAATGATTGTGGCTTAAATTTTAAAGGGTTGTGGTTTACATTTTAAAGGTTTGAGGTTTAGATTTTAAAGATGCATGGTTTAAAATTTAAAGGATTATGGTTTTAATTTTAAAGAGATGTGATCTACATTTTAAGTTTAGTGGTTAAAATTTTAAAGGGCTGTGGTTAAAATTTTAAAGCTTAGTGGTTTAAATTTAAAACATTATGGTTTAAATGGTTTTGATTTATAATTAAAGCTTGATGGATAAATTTTTTATAAATTGTGGTTTAAATTTGATGCCATTGAGCCTTGTGGTTCAAAATTTGATGCCATTTGGTTTAAAATTATAAAGATTTTGGATTAGACTCACACATTACATTATATAGATTAAAGATAGTATGTTTATGATTTAAGCCTAAATGATTAAAACTTAAACCTTGTGGATTAAATTTTGATGTCATTTAAGTTTAGTGGTTCATATTTTAAGCCATTTAAGGCTTGCGGTTTAAATTTTAAGGCAAGTGGTTTAAATTTTAAGCCTTGTGGTTTAAATTTAAAGCTTAGTGGTTTAAATTTCAAAACTAGGGGTTAAAGATACTTGATTTATAAATTAAGCTTAAATGGATAAAAATTTATAAATTGTGGTTTAAATATGATGTCATTTAAGCCTTGTGGTTCAAATTTATAAATAGTGGTTTAAATTTTAAGACATTTGGTTTAAATTTTAAGCCATTTGGTTTAAAATTATAAAGATTTTGTATTAGATTTACACATCACATTTATAAATTAAAAGAGAGTATGTTTATGATTTAAGCCTAAAGGATTAAAACTTAAACCTTGTGGATTAAATTTTGATGCCATTTAAGTTTAGTGGTTCATATTTTAAGCCATTTTAGGCTTGCGGTTTAAATTTTATGCATTGTGGTTTAAATTTAATGCTTAGGGGTTTAAATTTCAAACCTAAGGGTTTAAATTTAAATGCTCTAACATTTGTCTCTATTATCCAAGGAATTCAGATAATTTAGCTAGCCTCGCAACTGATTTGAGACAATCTACCCAGAATTCTATTTCAAATTGGGTCAAAGTTAGATCCTAACTCTTCCTATGTGGTTGGTTCCCAATACATATATATTAAAATAAATCGTTGATAAGTAAAGAAAAATAAACTTCCTTGAAGAAAATATAGAAAGAAAAAAAACAAAACAGCCACCATCCTATAAATTAAAATAAAAAACAACAACATGAAAAAGATACTAAAAAATGCACAACTATACCAAAGAAAAAAGATAGGATAAATGAACTTATTAGGAAGATAAGTATAAAAGGGTAAACATAATACTACTATTATTCTCTAATACTAAGCTGCACTTTCATGGTATTTTCTTCAGTTAGAATGCTCAGCAGGTTTCTATTTCTTCCCAGGAGAAACTTCTTAGGCTTGTTTTTCTTCTAATGGCACTTCTATTTTTCAAAAAATAAAAATAAAAAACTCTACATATGTCTAACTTTGAAAAATAATTATTTTCTTTCTAAAAGACCAAGTTGCCAAAAATGCTCACAACTCAAGGCTAAAACCTATTTTTATTATATGTAATAATAATGGTAACTAACAGCCAATGTGAAAGGAATTAAGTGTGAAAACTTTTTCTGAATATCATTCAGTTTTTTTGGTTATTTAATTGAATGAAATTCCTTTGTTTGGAATAGCACATAGAATATAGGAATAGTAAAACTTGTTGACGCGGTTCTTCGCCAACAGATAATTAAGAAAAGAAGAGAAAGGGGTTAGTGCTAATGTTGAACCGAAACAGATATATGATCTTAGAAATGAAAGGGTGACTCAAGACACGTTTTTTAAGTGGTTCAAAGGTTAAAATCCTTCTACTCCACTAGTCAATATTATTGCTATATACTGGATATTTGATTACAGGGTCTTTCTTACAAGAGAGAATCCAACCCTTATTTATTCCCAGGGTCTCCATATTTATAGGAGAAGGCACCTGGGAGTTGGTAAGAAGGTCATCCCGTGACCTTCTTACCTATCATATCAACTCTGTGACATTCATGATTAATTCCTAAACCTGACACATAAGTGTGGTCAAATCAATAGGTAAGGAGATAATGAGCCGCACGGTCCAACCCAGTCGTGGGTGTCTGAATACACACGTTCCTGCTGCGTGTCCGAGAAGTCAGGGGCATATCAGACACGTGATGTCTGATATATGCACGTTTACCTTGTGTGTGTTGACTTTACAAAGGGTCATAGCCTCCAGATCCAGCTCGTACCACGAGCTGGATATTTAACTCGACCTTTGGCCTTCAGAGTCCGGACTCAAGTCTTAGGCAATCTTGGCGAACCCTTGGGTTACCTCGAGCTAAGGAGGTACGACCTTATGAAGGAAGCTCCGGTTTTGGGGATGTCCACAAGATAATCATGATTAGGCCGCAGCTCAGCTCGCTAATCAGCCCGTGGGAAAATCAGGGCGTACATCTGCCCCCCAAGCCCCTGCTCATGGTATACCGCGTCGTATAAGGCCACAGTAGGGGTTTTTAGGCTTCCCCATGAACTCTTCACATTCCACATCTTGCGCAGGCGCCTGATACGTGGAACATCGCGGTTGGTGACGGTACGTCTTACGAGAACCGCATTTAATGGCCTAGCCTATGCCCAGCCGTCGTTTCGTATTTCGAGTGGAGGGCCTCGGATCCCTCATCAAAGCCATCCAACGGTACTCTATATGTGACCCTTCACGTATATAAAAGGGGTGGCCACCCTACGCATGGGCCACCCTTTCATTTGAAATTTCTCAGAACTTCTTTCCTTCTTCTCTCTTCATCTCCGAAGAAAAAGAAATCCTCTTCTTTGCGACCGCCATTCTCAGTTGTTCAAGAAGCTCAGGCTTAAGGACTCCTTCGAAGCTTTGGAAGCAAACACTCCGACGAAGCTCCCACCTAGGCGACACCTTCATCCACCTCCCAGCCAAACACTGTAAGTCTCCTGACCATGCGTGTTTTGAAAATACTTTTCACTGTAGCTTAGGTAAATATTTACTGTAGCCACATGCAAGGGTTTACTGGTTTTTGTGGGTATGAAGGGTGAAAGCCTTTTAGGTTAGGGTATTTTTGCTGTAGGAAAACGTTTGGGAGTATGGTTTACAGGATGCATTTTTTGGGGAAAATTTCTGGGTAGAAGTTTTGGTACTTTGGGTGCAAAGCAGGGTGGCTTAGGGGACACGCTTCACAGGCGGTTTTGCCTTCCTTGCCTATTGAAACTTTCCCCCCAAGGCAAATTCTATCCTGACCTTCCTGACACACGAATTCTGAGTATTCTGGGATTTTTTGGGAGCACAGACGCGTGTTCATAGAACCGCGTGGTCTCACTCTCCACGGGCTGGGCTTACCTCAGCTCATGAAAATAACACTTTGATTCTTCCCCATGCTTAGGTCGCCTTTTCTAAAATCTTTTCTTTTGTTCACTAGGCGACCAGATGGCACCAAAGAGGAATGCCCCACAGAAGACCGTCGGCAGCTCGGCTTCCCAGCAGGACAAAGGAAAAGTGGTGATGCCTGACTCCCCGATCCCCCGCTTTGGGCCCGGCAGTGGAGAAGGAGCTCGAGGTGGCTCCTGATGAATTTTTTGAGGCAGAGAGGATCATCTCAAAGATTACCGACCAGATGAAGATCAATAAGATATTCCTCTCCCACAACATTGCGCTGGGGAGGATGTCAGTGATTGCCCGACCTCCCGCGGAAGGCGAGCGGAGCTGTGCGCCGCTCGACCAATCGTTCGCGGCCTGGAGCAGCGAGCATTTTAAGGCGGGGGCCTTCCTCCCGTTGGATCAGTATTTTGCTGACTTCCTGAATTACGTGAGGTTGGCCCCATTTCAGCTCCCCCCCTCAACTCTTATCGGTTGTTGGCGGGGTTGAGATATTTATTTTTGAAGCACGAGTGGGAGGTCCCCACTCCAGCGGACATTTTGTACTTCTTCTGCCTCAAGGCCAACCTGGACTAGCGGGGGCGAGGCGACAGGTTTTACTACTTAACCCGATTTTCCAATACGGCTGCGGTCATCGAGCTGCCCAGCCACCCCAACGACTTCAAGGATCAGTTCTTCATGTCGACGGGGTTCAGAAACTGCGAGCTCCACTACTTCAATCGTCCTCGTAAATGTTTTTTATCCTTAGCTTGTAAGTTAAGTGTCGTTTTAGCTCCTCCCGTATCCCTTTCTGACTTAGACTAATCCTGCAGCCATCTTCACGAGGACAGAGAAATCTGTGACCCTCGGGGCCCAATATGAGACACTGGCGGGCTTGCCCCCCAGTGAGAAAGATTATCGCATGCTCGTAACGGACGAGACGATGGTGGCCTGCAAGCTGATTTTCCCAAATCAGACTTTGAACCTAAAGAGGCCTCGGGGGCTTCCCCCAGCTCGCGACACCAGACCCATCATCGTGGAGGAGGTCGCGGGGGATGAAGATGAGGAGGACGAGGACAACGAAGTTCTGTTCGTGAGGAACAGGAAGCGGGCTTTGGAGGTCGCCCAAAGGACGGGCGAGGAGAGGATCCAATCCAGAGCAGCCGCGGGTCCTTCTGGCCAAGGTAACCCTTACATGTTTAGGAATCTAGATAGGGCCACTACAAACCCCTGGCTGGCTAGGTTCAATCCTAGGCAGCTCATCCATCGTCACCGAAGTGATCCAGACCTGAACACAACCCTGCTCCATTGTGTCGACCGGCTTGTGCTGTACTACCAAGATAGCCGGCTTAGGGGTACCGTAGTAGTAGATAACATCCTAGCCTTTAGGTCGATCCTATTCGAGGAGTATGGGACCAACCTTCAGACATGGCCATCACTCCGGAGGGGTGCCGTAGCTCCGGGACTTAGGCAATATGTAGAGGAATCTAGCCCTGAGTCAGCCTCGGACCCAGAACTTGCGCCAGCTCGGGAAGTAATCAACTTAGATTCTTTTTCTAGCTCGGGGGGTAGGATTCCCTTAGTATTCATATACTCAAATTTCTCTCTTTACCCCTTTTTTTTTGTTTTTGCATGATTGCTAACTCTCATACTAACCGTGTTTTTGTTTTGACAGAAGAGATGTCTCAGCCCGAGGAAAGCCTTACAGGTGCGGTCTTCGGGGGGAACCCCCCAGCTGGGGTCGCTGGGCCAAAAATGAAGAGGCTTCAGACGTCCAAGCACGCCGCCGGGACCTCCGCCAAGTCTCCTGCAAAGGAGAAGGAGCAAGCCCCAGCTGCCCAGGTCGTGGGAGTGGTTCCTCCTGCTGCGGGGGGAAGCAACATGCTTCCACCCCCTCCGCAAGCTCCGGCGGCCGCCCGGGACGCAGGAACGGAGCTCGGGACTTCGGCCATTGTACCCTCCGATGTACGCATCCCAATCAATCCCCAGGAACTGGGGAAGATCCCCGAGGCCTTCCGGGGAACGGTGTATGAGTCAGCGAACTACGCCGTCAGCCATATATACAAGTTTATCGAGAAGGAGCTTCGAGCCATCGAGACAATGAACCCGGTGGGCGTGCTGGAGTCTTCACTGGGCATGACCCTGACGGTAAGCTGACCTACCCTTTCATGGCTTTTTATTATTACACTTTGCCCTGTTTTTTCTCTTTTTTCTAAGGAAATTGTTTTTTCACCTTCGCAGAGCGCCGTTGCCCTTCACCGGAGCATCGCCAGGACCAAAACTCAGCTTGAGGACATGAGGAGCGAGCACCAGACTACCCTGCAGGCGGCTAAGGATGCCTTGGCGGCCTCGCAGGTCGAGTTGGAAAAAACCCGCTCGAAGGTCCAAGAGCTCGAGACCTCCCTTGCCACCTCGCGGACAGACCTAGATGCCGTGAAGGCTGAGGTCCAGGCCGCCCAGGCTGCCCTAGAGGCCGAGCGGACAACTTCGGAAAAGTCCTTGGAAGATCTGTTCTACCATTGCTGGCCCTACAATCCAGACGCTGACTTCTCCTTCATGTCAGCGAGCCTCTGGGAGCACTTGCTGGTGAAGTTCCAAGCTCGCCTTTATAAAGAGGCGCCTTCTGAGACCGGGGAAGGTTCTGGCGCAGCTGAGCAAGGTGAGACGGCGACCTCCAAGGGGCCACCTGGCGGAGCTTAGGGCGTTTCTTCTCTTGTGCCCTTCACTATTTTTTAATATTATACTTTTTTTTATGTAACCCTTACATGAGGTGCTTCCACCTCGAGACAATTTGATTCGATGCTTTCAATTGATCCTCTTTCTTGCCTTTACGCATTTTGGTTACAATTTCTTGAAAAACTTAGTTCGCGCTTAATCTTTATCCATATCTCGAGCTCTTTAAGAAGAACAACAATCAATAGATTTAAATCAACTTCTAAGTTTTATGACCCGGTTATGACTAGGAACTTATTTTGAAAACTTAGTTCGCATTAACTTTTATCCATATCTCGAGCTCTTTAAGAAGAACAATGATCAATAGATTTAAATCAACTTCTAAGTTTTATGACCCGGTTATGACCAGGAACTTATTTTGAAAACTTAGTTCGCGTTAACTTTTATCCATATCTCGAGCTCTTTAAGAAGAACAACGATCAATAGATTTAAATCAAGTTCTAAGTTTTATGACCCGGTTATGATCAGGAACTTATTTTGAAAACTTAGTTCGCATTAACTTTTATCCATATCTCGAGCACTTTAAGAAGAACAACGATCAATAGATTTAAATCAACTTCTAAGTTTTATGACCCAGTTATGACCAGGAACTTATTTTGAAAACTTAGTTCGCGTTAACTTTTATCCATATCTCGAGCTCTTTAAGAAGAACAACGATCAATAGATTAAAATCAACTTCTAATTTTTATGACCCGGTTATGACCAGGAACTTATTTTGAAAACTTAGTTCGTGTTAACTTTTATCCATATCTCGAGCTCTTTAAGAAGAACAACGATCAATAGATTTAAATCAACTTCTAAGTTTTATGACCCGGTTATGACCAGGAACTTATTTTGAAAACTTAGTTTGCGTTAACTTTTATCCATATCTCGAGCTCTTTAGGAAGAACAATGATCAATAGATTTAAATCAACTTCTAAGTTTTATGGCCCAGTTATATCCAGGATAGGACTTAGTTAGTGTTAACCCTTATCAATATCTCGCATTTTTTAAGAAAAACAACGGTCAATCGATATGAATCAACTTCTAAGTCATTAAGGAGACCTGGTTATATCCATGTACCATATGCCCCCCCAAGTAATTGGGAAAGGGTCTTTCGTGGTTACTTTAGATTACACTTGCAAACATGTACAAAAAGTTGATTCTCATTAATACATAAAAAAATGGCCCTCCTAGGCCTTACAAGTGAATCATTGATAATATTTCTTTAAATGGATGGCGTTCCAAGTCCGCGGGACTGCCCCTCCATCAAGCCGAGCTAACTTATAAGTTCCCTCCTTAATGACTTCAATGACCTGGTACGGTCCTTCCCAATTTGGTCCCAAGACTCCCTCTTTGGGATCTTTCCCGGCCAGGAAAACTCTCCTTAGGACCAAGTCGCCGACGCTAAAGGCGCGCTTTTTGACTTTGGAGTTGAAATAGCGAGTGATTTTCTGCTGATAATGGGCGAGGTGGAGTTGCGAATCTTCTCGCCTTTCATCAACTAGGTCAAGGGAATTGCACAGTAGCTCGTGGTTGCGGTCCTGGTCGTAAGATTGGACCCTATGTGAAAGCACCTTAATTTCCACAGGGAGGACTGCCTCACTCCCAAAGGTTAGGGAAAAAGGAGTATGACCCGTAGGAGTCCGATGCGAGGTCCGGTATGCCCATAGGACCTGGGGGAGCTGTTCTGGCCAAACCCCCTTCGCTTCATCTATTCTCTTCTTGAGGCTCGCCTTTAGAGTCTTGTTGACAGCTTCGACCTGGCCATTAGCCTGAGGATAGGCCACGGAGGAGAAACTTTTCACAATTCCGTACCTTTCACAAAACTCAGTGAACAGGTCGCTATCGAACTGAATGCCGTTATCGGAAACAATCTTCTTGGGCAGGCCAAACCGACAGATAATGCTTTTAACCACGAAGTCAAGCACTTTCTTGGACGTTATCGTTGCCAGAGGTTCTGCCTCAGCCCACTTCGTAAAGTAGTCGATGGCTACCACGGCGTAACGGACCCCGCCTTTTCCAGTAGGGAGGGCGCCGACCAAGTCTATCCCCCAAACGGCAAACGGCCATGGGGACGAGATCATTTTTAGCTTGACTGGAGGAGCTCGGGAAACTACGGCGAACCGTTGGCACTTGTCGCACTTCTTCATGTATGAAATCGAGTCCTTGGACAGAGTTGGCCAGTAATACCCTTGCCTTAGGACCTTTAAGGCCAAGCTCTGCCCCCCAGTGTGGTCTCCGCAAAAACCCTCGTGCACCTCCTGCAGGATGGCCTTTGCTTCACCTGGAAGAACACATCGGAGGAGAGGCAGGGAGTGCCCACGTCGGTATAACACCCCATCTACTATAGTATACCTGGGAGCTTGATAGAGTACTCGCGCGCACATCATTACGCTCTTCAGGCAGCTTTCCCTCGATGAGATACTCAAGGATGGGGGTCATCCAGGTTGGCCTGGCATCGATCATCTCGACCTCCGTCCTGACATCCACTATGCTTGGTTTCTCCAAGAACTCTATTGGCACTAGTCCCAAGGTCTTCGTTTCCCCAGAGGTGGCGAGCTTGGCAAGAGCGTCTGCGTTAGCGTTCTTCTCCCGAGGTATCTGTTCGATCGAGCCTCGCTCAAATGCGGACAGCTCAGCTTTTACCTTTGCCAGATAGGCGGCCATCTTGGGTCCCCGTGCTTGATATTCTCCCAAAACCTGGTTTACCACGAGCTGGGAGTCACTGAAGCACTGGACGGAGCCCGCCTTCAACTACTGGTCTATCCTCAGCCCGGCCAGCAAAGCTTCGTATTTGGCCTCGTTGTTGGAGGCTTTGAATCCGAATCTCAGCGCCGAGTGTAAACTATGTCCCTCAGGGGATATCAAAATGATTCCAGCTCCGGAGCCGTTCTCGTTGGACGAACCATCTACAAAGATCCTCCACGACGCCTGGGGCGAGGTGACTTGGGGTGAGTCTTCTGCGGGATCCTCCTGGAATCTCGTGCATTCTGCCATAAAATCGGCCAGCGCCTAACTTTTTATAGCAGTTCGCGGAGTGTACAAAATCTCGAACTGACTGAGTTCGATTGCCCATTTTAACAAATGTCCCGATGCTTCAGGTTTTTGCAAAACCTGCCTTAAAGGTTGATCGGTCATGACGTGCTGTTCCTAGGCGTCTTTGCTTCTCGGACTTGGCGGGAATGCTTTTATCCAGATGAAGTGTATGCATGATGACACTCGGGCTGATTCCCACCATGTCCTCATGGGACCATGCAAACATGTCCAGGTTATCCCGCAGAAACTTAGTCAGCTCCGCCTTCCTCTTGCTACAGAGGTTTTTCCCGAGCTTGACCATCCGTGATGGATTCTGCGGATCAATGTTCACTTCCTCGAGCTCCTCAAACGCCTGGAGCTTGGATCTGTCCTCGCCTATTCAGGGGTCAATATCCTCACTTAAGACGACATTTTCCCCTTCAACACTTTGAGGTTTTTCAATCTCAGGATCAGCTAAGGGTTCCTGAGATTCCTCTTCACCATCTTGAATGGTCATTGCCAGCTGCCCGGGTTTAGACTTTCCCTTCATGGAAATGCTGTAGCATTCCCTGGCAGTGAGCTGATCGCCATGGACAGTGCAGATTCCCGTGGAAGTAGGGAATTTCATCGCGAGATGGCGAATGGAAGTGACGGCATCAAACGCCATGAGCGTGGGTCGTCCCAAGATCGAGTTGTATGCAGCGGAGCAGTCGATGACTACGAACTCGAGGAGCTTGGAGACTGTCTGAGATCCTTCTCCTAGGGTGATCACCAGCTCGATCGTCCCTATTGCTACTGATCCCTCTCCCAAAAAACCATACAACATCATGGAGGTCGCCTTTAGCTCGGCGACGGTCAAACCCATCTTCTCCAATGTGGATCGGAACAGGAGGCTCACCAAGCTCCCATTGTCGATCAGTACCCTCCTCACCCTACGATTGGTGAGCTGAACTACCACGACCAAAGGGTCATTATGAGGGAACTGGACATGGCCCGTATCTTCCTCCGTAAAAATGATCGGTTGCCTCTCCAATCGCTGCTGCTTTGACTAACGCTGCTCCGGGACAAATTCTACTCCGTTATGAGCCTTTAGCTTGTTCACATATATCTTCTGGGCGCCTCTGCTCGTGCCGGCCATATGCGGACCTCCAGAGATGGTGAATATCTCTCCTCCAATCATGGGAGGAGGGACATCCTGATCTACCCGAGGCCCGGGCTGACTGGCCGGGACTTCTGGAGCAGGTCGACTTGCTGGAACCCTGTTTCGTGCGTATTGAGCCAAGGGGCCGGCTCGGATAAGAGTCTCGATCTCATCTTTTAAATGCCTACAATCATCGGTATTGTGGCCAACATCGTTATGAAAATGGCAAAACTTGGAAGTGTCTCTCTTCCCCTTGTGGTGCTTTAATGGCTCCGGCCTCTTCCAGGGGACTCGAGTAGAGTTAGCTAGGAAGATATTCTCCCTAGACTGGGTGAGCTCTGTATAAGTCGCGAAGATGGGCTTGACTTTGTCTACGGACTTATTCTTCTTTTGGCCGTGCTGACTGTTTTCGCCATTTCCCTTTCTTTTGCCTCCACCGGGCTGGTTGTTCTGTTTAACATTTTGGGTCGCTGCCACGACCTCCGTCCTCACTCCAGCGAGTTGTTCGGGGACCTGGCTGGTTCCCGCAGCTGAGGCTTTGGCCTCCTCCAAGTTAATCCATTCTTGGGCCCTGTTAAGGAATTCGTTAACCGAGTTGACTCCCTTCCTTTGTATATCCTTCCAGAGATCTCCTCCAACGAGGATTCTAGTTCTCATGGCCATGAGCTTGGAGCTATCATCCGCGTCTCTGGCTCGAGCAGCGACGTTCGCAAATCTGCTCAGGAGGCCTTCAGAGTCTCACCGAGCTGCTGCCTCACGTTAGCCAGGGAGTCGGCCTGAACATGGGCGGCCTGGGAGGCTCGGAATGCCCTTTTGAAGTCTGCCCAGAAAGTCTTCCAGGAGCTGATTGACTGTCTTTTACTTTGCTTAAACCACTGCCTGGCAGGTCCAGTCAGTGTGGAAGGGAATATTAAGCATCTCAGCTCGGGGCCAATGTTGTGGGCCATCATTAGGGTGTTGAACATCCCTAGATGGTCCGATGGGTCTCCTTCCCCATTGAACTTTGACAGGTGCGGCATATGGAAACCAGATGGGTACGCCGTTGCTGCTATGCTGGGGGCGAAGAGTTCCATCTCGTCCCCTGAATCATATTCATCTTTTTCTTTTTCTGACAGGAGTTTCCTCATCAGCTCCTCCATCTGAGTCAGGCGCTCGAGGGTTTGGTCCTGATGTCCGTGGTCATTCCGGGGCTGTCCAACAGCTCCGGACACATTGTACATATTTGGTGGGTTATTGCCCCTCCTATCTTGAGATAGGTTATTTGGGACATTCCCTCCATTACGTACTTCAGACAGGGCCCCCCCTGAGCGAGCGTGGCCATCTCCTCCTGCTGGCTCCCCCCTATGAGAGTTAAGGCGATCTCGAAGGTCGCCTCCCTGGGTGGTTTGATGACTTTGTGCCAAACTCAAATGCTGACGCAGGTCTCCCCCAGAGAGATCACTCCGGTGACTGCCGGTCCAGTGGCTCCTGCTAGATAGGCTTGGAGTCCGCCTTTGGTGGTGAGGATTTGGGCTTTCCCTTGGCGCCCTGCTACACCGGGAAGGTCCAGCTGATGGCGGGTTTCTCCGACTACTCCCATAGGCTGGGATATCTCGGACGGGCCGAGGAGGAGACGAATATATGATGGGAGATGGAGGATGCCTGACTGGACAGGCGATCCTAGTTCCGTTAGGACAGATCAAATTTGGTGGGGCCTTTCGGCCCGACCAACCTGCTGGTCCCGTGCCTGGCGATCTGGACGAGGCGCAGGACGATTGTTGGGGACGGGCTGATGCTGCGAGCCCTCCCTGGTTCTCCTTCGGGAATTACCTCGATCTCCCCTGGGCGCTCTCGAGGATGGTTGGGAGCTAGGTGTCGACGTCCTGACCAAACGGCTGTATTGCTGTTGCCTAGCTCCAGGCACTTCTTCGAAGCTTGCCTCTCGATGGTGTGATGAAGGAGTGGAGTTGGATGTCAGAAGTCTGTCCGAGTGGCTATGCCTAGACCGATTACCCTGGCGAGACTTAGGAGCCTCGCCTTGCCTCTCTCCGACGTTAGCGTCGGTTGTGAGAGGGGGTAGTCAGGCCAGCACATCCTTGATCTGCTGGCTAGCTATTGCTAGCTGGCTCCTCAGTTGAGCGTTCTCCATCTCCACCGCCATGTAGTAACACGAGTTTGGATTAGGTGGCCGAGGGGCCGAACTTCCGGTGTCATCTTGGCCCACCGGCTGCTTTCCTGGTCGCTGCGGGGCTTCAGGAACTTGTTCACCAGGGGTGACAGTATGATGAGCCTCCTGCCCATCATGTTGCTCTGTCTCGTTACCGTGCCTGGATCGAGTAGTCACCATAGTTGGATGTTTGCGACAGCACTAACCAAACTTGCTCTCAATGAAAGCACCAAACTGTTGACGCGGTTCTTCGCCAACAGATAATTAAGAAAAGAAGAGAAATGGGTTAGTGCTAATGTTGAACCGAAACAGATATATGATCTTAGAAATGAAAGGGTGACTCAAGACACATTTTTTAAGTGGTTCAAAGGTTAAAATCCTTCTACTCCACTAGTCAATATTATTGCTATATACTGGATATTTGATTACAGGGTCTTTCTTACAAGAGAGAATCCAACCCTTATTTATTCCCAGGGTCTCCATATTTATAGGAGAAGGCACCTGGGAGTTGGTAAGAAGGTCATCCCGTGACCTTCTTACCTATCATATCAACTCTGTGACATTCATGATTAATTCCTAAACCTGACACATAAGTGTGGTCAAATCAATAGGTAAGGAGATAATGGGCCGCACGGCCCAACCCAGTCGTGGGTGTCTGAATACACACGTTCCTGCTGCGTGTCCGAGAATTCAGGGGCATATCAGACACGTGATGTCTGATATATGCACGTTTACCTTGTGTGTGTTGACTTTACAAAGGATCATAGCCTCCAGATCCAGCTCGTACCACGAGCTGGATATTTAACTCGACCTTTGGCCTTCAGAGTCCGGACTCAAGTCTTAGGCAACCTTGGCGAACCCTTGGGTTACCTCGAGCTAAGGAGGTATGACATTATGACGGAAGCTCCGGTTTTGGGGATGTCCACGAGATAATCATGATTAGGCCGCAGCTCAACTCGCTAATCAGCCCGTGGGAAAATCAGGGCGTACACAACTTAATTTAAGAATTAAAACATAAAGAAAAGTAACATAAAGATTAAAACCATTACATCAAGAGATAAAGCAACCAAATAAAGACTACCACTCAAGTAGTCACAAGTTTTTGACGAGCTACTCATTAAAGAAACCAAAAACATTTTATAAGTTGTTTTTACATTTTATTTGTTTTTTATTTCAAAAAAAAAGTTTGCCATAAGGGATTCTTCTCTAAAGCAGTCAAAAATATTTATAAGTTTCCATTAAAGGTAGTCACACCTTATTGTGACATTCGAGCAAGTGTATAAGGCTAATAAGAAGTGCCCATAGAGTGCTCGACAATTATAAGGAGAAACCTATGCCACAAATACCGGTTACTCATAAGAAAAGACAAGCACCCATAAGCATATTCTAGATATTGAACACACGTGATAGTGCACCCACCGAGTGCTTGTACATTATAAAATAAGAGTTTGTTTTGAACAGGAACATAAGTTTATTTATAACGATCATGTTATAAGACAGAAGTAGCAGGCAACTCACAAGGGAAAGCGAACAAATGAGGAGATATAGAACTCCTCACTATATATATTTGAGCAAAGATTTGGGGGACAAATGTTGCACATGCTTTTTAGCGAACATAAAAGTAAAGAAAATGACAACGAGTTGGGTTCATGAGCATAATGGAAAGAATTAAATTCGACCAAGAAATTATGTCTGCTCACATATAAGACAACTGGTTCATATGTATGCTTGCACATCTGTCTAATTGAGCAAGGCAATGAAATAATTATAAGGAATCTGAATCAAACAGAATAAATATATTATCAAATATAAAATATTTTTCAATTAATCAAGACCACTTACTTAGGAAACAAATTAGATATTTCTTTTGAATATTTAGTTTTTTTTATTTGAATTTATTATGGCTGTATCAAGATAGAAAATATCCATTTATGATAGGTATCTGAAATTCAGAAAAAGCAAAAGGCTTCCCTATGAATAAGAGTCAATACTTTCAGCATACAAAAGCTATGCTGAAAAGTTAGATAGATTAATAAAAAGACGCAAGTAGATGTTGATAATTCTTTGTTGATGAGAAATCAGCTCTCGAATTCCACCCGGATTCATTGATTCTTCTCGACTATTTAATTTCAGATTTCTAATAACATTGCTTCTCAAATTTCTAAGAAGGGAAAATATTCATTTGATATATAATGAGGACTTTCATCAAACAAATGGAGGGCTAAATATTAAACAAAACTCTTTTACATACCCTACTAGAAGATAAACTAGGTGATTGTAGAGTTGGCATGTTTTATTTATGGATCAATGCCTCAACATCTTAAGGACTCAAGATTCATCTCATCAATGATAAGTTGATCATTGTTGCAAACAAAATTTAGCTATGAAAATGACAAGACTAAATCATATAATGGTGATCCAAAGAATGTGATATCTAGCTCAAATGAAAGACACAATGAGTAGAACTACTCCTATACATTCCCATACACATAAACGTGTATACATAATACAAAACCAAGAGACAAATTTAAAGAAAAAAAATGAACATCAATGAGTACTTTCATCAAAACAAACACAAGCAACATCTTAAGGACTCAAGATTCATCTCATCAATGATAAGTTGATCATTGTTGCAAACAAAATTCAGCTATGAAAATGACAGGACAAAATCATATAATGGTGATCCAAAGAATGTGATATCTAGCTCAAATGAAAGACACAATGAGTAGAACTACTCCTATACATTCCCATACACAAATGTGTATACATAATACAAAACCAAGAGACAAATTTAAAGAAAAAAAATGAACATCAATGAGTACTTTCATCAAAACAAACACAAGCAACATCTTAAGGACTCAAGATTCATCTCATCAATGATAAGTTAATCATTGTTGCAAACAAAATTCAGCTATGAAAATGACAGGACTAAATCATATAATGGTGATTCAAAGAATGTGATATCTAGCTCAAATGAAAGACACAATGAGTAGAACTACTCCTATACATTCCCATACACATAAATGTGCATACATAATACAAAACCAAGAGACAAATTTAAAGAAAAAAAATGAACATCAATGAGTACTTTCATCAAAACAAACACAAGCAATAATAAAAAAACTAGATAAGAAATGGAAAATTTTCATTGGATGTTCAATGAGGAATTTCATCAAACAGAAGGAATGCAATATATTAAACAAACTAAATTAACATACCTCACTAAATGGGTGGTTCGAAGAGACACTAGAACAGTGGAGCACCGCCGAAATCTTTGCGAGGATGTCGAAGAATCGCCTGGGCCGGAGAGTTGGGATGCTTGAAGGAACTTATGGTCAGAATGCAAAAGGATGGGGGAATTGAGGTTTGATTTAGAGGAGGAAGAAGATGAAATTTAAGGAGTAAAGTTAGGAATTCCGTTTGAAATGGATGTAACGACAGAAGAGCTTGATCGAAGAGGAAGAGGGTGGTCGGAGCTTGAACGGTCAGACGGGTGAGAGTTTAAGCTGAGAGTGATGAAGGAGAGTAAAAGGGAGGAGGATTAAACCGTATGATTAGAGGGGTATAATAGGTATATTGATTGAAATAGTGGGTATTTTACTAAAACTTGAAAATTGTAGACAAAAAAGAAAGGGGTTACCTAAAAGTGACTACTGGATCTAATTTTTACTTTAAATTCCTATCTAAATTTTTTGGCCGCAAAAAGATTTATTATTACACATTAGGGCCAGCTGAAAGGTGGGGCGGCTTGGACCATTGCCCAAGGCCCATCTGTCCCTCAAATTTTATATGTTTTTTAATAAACAAAAAGACACTATTAATTGATTTTAGTGTAACAACCAACATTTTCCTAATACATTTTTATTATAAATCAGAGTTTCAATACATAAAATGTACATGTTTACAAATTTAACAAATAATAATAGAAAAATAATGTTTAAAACATGATTTTATGTTATTAACAAGATTAAAGAGAGAGAGGCATGAGTAGTCAAATATTTGACCCAAATGCCATATAATTTTAATTGTAGATTTTTATAAAATTAAGAAAGTTTTGTTAAAGGGTTTATTTGAAATATTTTTAATATTTTGGGTCCAAATGTAATTTAAAAAAAACAAAAAAGACTTCAGCCTTATTTCCCTGTAGCCTCTCTCTCCTAAAAAAATTTATTTTCTTTCTCTCTCCTTCTCTTCCTCTTTCTTTCTCTCTCTTTTTTCTCTTTGTGTGCTACTGTTGCCGACGACGAAGGACCACTTTCCAGCCACCACATATAGACACGCGCCTGACCAAAATGCGCAGAATCGTCCGAACTATCGACCGCGCGGAAATCTAGAACTCAATCGCCGATTAAGTACCTCAAGCAGTCGATTTAAGTTCGGCCACCGCGCGACTTCAAAGTTGCGATTCGACCACCTCGAGCATCTGTTAGGTAATCTGTCACCACCATCGTGTTCCTCGTGTTGTGGGCTTCAAAAGCCAATAATTTGTTCTCACGTCTACTATAGTTGGGTGGCGGGCCCACCACGAGCTACCGCGATCCACCGTAGACCGACACTCAAAACTTAGTTTCGAGGTTCCGGAGTTCGTTTTGAGCTTAAGAAATCATGGTTAAGCTTGTTTTGAAACCCCGATCATTGTGGTATAATTTCTTTGACTAATATATTGTGATAAAATTATGATTAATTATGATTAATTAGAGTAATTGTTATTATGTGTATTTATAGTATATATATTTATATATTCTTGATGCATTGAATATTTTCTATAATTATACTAGCTGTCCTGTATTACATGTATTTTTTTTTATACAGATTTTGATTTTTGGATTGTCCATTTTATAATCATTGTTGTGTTGTCCAGATTTTCTAGAAAATAATAGACACTTAATATATTGTAAAAAAGATATTTAATTTATTTTCTATTAAAATGGAAATTATTATGAATAGTTAAGTTTAATAATTTATTTTTATTATTTTTTTTGGTAAATCAAGAATATAATTTTTATATGTAAAGTGTGAATTTGGGTAAACTATTATTTAACAGTTATTATGATGTATTAATATTTTTGTTAATATTTGAATACTAAGATAATATAAAATATTATTTTCATACAATTATTGATATTTGTAAGAACATTGAATTTTGTAGAAATTATATTTATTTTATCAATGAGATCAATTTTTTGGCAGATTAATAGTAATATAAATATTATTATTATCATTATATCGATTATGACAATTTTATGTTAAAAATATGATTTCTTTTATAAAATAATTATTGGAATATATACATTCACATATATATTATTATTTATGTATTTTGTTATTAATATTATCAATATGTTTAAAATTCTTTTAATATTGAAATAAGTTTATTTATAGACAAAAATTATTATTATTATTATTATTATTATTAATGTATCATTTAAAGTACATTATATTATGAGCAAGGTTTAAAGTGTTGGAGTTTTATGCCTTAATTAAAACCCAATTTCTTTGTATTCTCATTTTATTATCAATAAAAGAATATAAATCAATTTTTGACTTGGTTAATCACTTTGCTCACATGTGTTTATTTTCATGATTATTTTTTTAATATAAACTTCTATTAAATCCTGAGCATATAGCTGATCATATTTATAGTGACATAATCATAGTGGAATATAAATATGATTATATGTTCAAACATAAGTTAGTCCTAAGATTAATCAGTGCACAAGATTTACACTGACTTGCCAATTGTAATGCCCTGGATAACCAAGACCGTTACACTGTGTATTTGAAATAGTGCAAGACTTGCTAATCAAGTCATTGGAATAAAAATGAGTTCCTAAGGTCAACTATCAGGTTATAGTTAAAAGATTTTAATCATAAATAGTTAATTTTCACTAAAATAGATGTTTGGTTCATGGGATCCCAAAAACAGGGTTTAAAAGACAATTCTCAAAAGTTATATACAACCAGTGGCCACTCTGATGGCAAAATACAAATGTTAGGCTCTGTCCTTGTAATATCCCTCGGCCATGGCGGACGAGCAGCTGAAAATGTACACCTCACTCTCAGAGCTCTCAAACTCATGGTTGGTCTAGCTTACCCTTGACTTTACCTGCACCACGTAACACCCGTGAGCCAAGGTCCAACAATTAAACCATAACAACCACTACAACAAAGTAGGCATTTAATGGCTATATGGGGGAGACATTGTAGACATTTCATGTCTCCCCCTAGGGGAGACATTGTTGCAGGAGTCATCTAAAGTGGCCCTATGACGTCTCCCATGGGGAGACTTTGTAGACATTCAATGACTCATATAATGAGTCATCATTGGTTTTTGTATTTTTTTTTAAAAAAAATTAAATAATTATTTTCAGTATATTAATTAATAGAATTAAATATATTATTTTTTTTTGAAATAGAATTAAATATATTAATTAAAAAATCTAAATTATATGCAAATTTAAATTTTGAATTTTCATTAATAAAACTGAAATGTGTATCTAATATGTTTTTGCTAGCTAAATATACAAAATTGTAATATTTGTTGTTAAACATACAAAATTAACAAATATTACACTAGCTAGCTAGACATATAGTAAGAAAGAAAAAGTAAAAGTAAAAAAAAAAACCTAATATGTGGGACGATGACTTTGAATTATCGGTAGCATATGGTTCGCCCAGTGTTGTCGCATTTCATTAATCTGTGCTGGTGTATATGGCGTAGTGTTTAGCTACAAAAAATACAAAGTAAAATATATTAGTTAATCATTATTTGATTATATATACTTTAATAATAAATAAATTGTTAACTTTGTATAAATTTATATACATACCTCTTTCTTCAAGTAACGTCCAGGTTGTAAATGTTCAATGTAATCCTTGAACATTCTCATCACATAATATCCACATGTCACATTGTCTGGTTGGTGCGGACACTAATATTTAAATAAAATATCAAGCAATTAATATAAAAAATATTAATAAAATTCAAGTATAAATTTTCAAAATAATTAAACTCGTAGTTACTTACTTTCGGTTGCAAAATTTCTATATTATTTGGAATCTCGGGAGGTTTTGGTAGACTGGTCAGAAAAAGGATGAAAGCATTGACTATTACTACCATAATTTCTTCACGGTTTTCCAGTTCTGAGTTCACCGGATCACAACAACAAACGTAATATGCATATGGGGCCAATATAATCAACATCCAATGATCACTGCACAAGAGAAACAATACTTAGTATAAGTCTCCAACGCAAATGTTATAAGGACTAAGTATCTGGCAGTAACAAATTTTTGAACTTACCCATGGTTCGAGGGGACAATCATAAGTTGCTCACTTGATCTTAATTGATGACAGCGCTTGAACAGACCTTGAACACGCTCTTCAAATGAACTTCCTTTAGTGGCTACAACATTAGGATTGACAAATAAAAACTTATTTTGGCACCCTTGTTCTACCAAAAAATTGTATAACAACCTATTAAAAAAAGAGTAGTAGTCAAAAATATAATTTAGAAAATTTGTTGTTAAAATAAATCAAATAAGAAAGGTTAAGTAAAAAACTTGTGAGATACCTCATGTAGCAAACGACAACTCCTTGTCCAATCTTTTCCATTCGAATAAATTGGAGTATGTCCTCTTTGCATATGTAAAGACTTGAAATATCATAACCGAATACATCCTCATCTATGCCTGGATTGACACAGTCATCGTCATTCCAACGAGATATAATATTGTATATCTGTTCCAAAGGACTGGTGTCTTGTGTCAGAGGATCACTCAAATGTTGTATTCTTTCTCGGGGTCGTTGTGTTGAAGGAGCAATTGGTCGTTCTGATATGTTATTACTTCTAGAACAAGTCTGTAAAATAATATTAATAATTAGAAAATTTACAAAAAAAATTGAAATATATAATAACAAATATGATTATATAAACATGATACATCACCTGTTTATGTATATCATCATATACGATGACCAATTCCTTAGGCCATGATATAGGATGCCCAATAGCCTGAATGACTATGTACATATTCTGATCAGGTTTTGCATAAGGAAGAGGTGTCGCCGGCTTAATAGCGTCAGTAATCACCACTTGGTAGTTGTTACCCGACTCTTTGTCAATGAGCTTGCCTGATGCAACAATATTGGATAGCGAACCAATGGCTAACTGACAACTAGGTACCTACACATTATAATAAGTAGCATTATGTATATATGTGTGTATGCATGTAAATACATAGTCATTTTCAACTATCAAATTGAAATTACCTCAGTCACAAATGGTACTGGTGGTTCAGGCTGATAGTAAGATGGTGCTGGTGGGTCGGGCACATAGCAAGATGGCCCTGGAGGGTCGGGCACATAGTAAGATGGTGTTTGTGGGTCGGGCACATAGTAAGATGGTCCTGGTGGGGTTGGAACTACTGGTGAGACTCCAATATTGGATCTTGAACCACTCTGTTGGGCCATGAAAGATCTCAACATTTCCTCTTGTTTAGGAAAACGTCCTTCTAGACGCGCTTCTTGTTGACGAAGTCTTTCCTCAAACTCATTTCTCATAGCACTAGCCGAAACAATATCTTTCGATTTCTCTTTCATTTTGGTAGGTTTCAGAGTATCCCAAAACAATGTGGGGGATACATCGTGACCTTTAGCCCGAACACGCCCTCGTGGCTCGGGGGTGCCCAATGCCCTCGCCAACACATCATCAGGGCCTTGGGATTCCCATTGTCCCTCCTCAATGAGTTTTCGATAATGAGCCTGTAAAATAAAAGTAATTTATTTAAGTTAGTTATATTAAAATAAATAGATTATATAAGTTCAATATATATATAAGAACTTACAATGTTTTTTTGAACCTCAGCTGCCTCTCCAATAAGTTCTCTTTCTTTATTCTTCAGTCGACCCATCGTCCATAAATCAGCTCTATCAATATCAGATAATTGTTGCCCAGTCTGTTGTTGAAGCATCTCTTCCACACACACGTAACCTCCTCTAGATAGGTTGTGGTTGTATTTGTTCATTCTTCGATATTCTTGCATTTGTAATCTCTTATCTTTCCACTCTGGTGGTAATCTTGAGTTGAAAAATTCTAACCATTGCTCATCTGTAATGATCTCCTCAAATCCATATGGTTTCCTAGGGGGAAACTCATCTGGTCTTTTCTCTAAAGTATTAAAGATGTGCTTCCTTGTCGTGTCAATCTTCCATTGTCTGAACATCTTTGCTGCGTCTTTCATTGTCTGCTTTTGGGAGCTATATTCCAACTGAAAAGTTTTCTGCAAGTTTGAAATAATAATCATATTAAATCACATAATTTAAAATCTTTAAGTAAAATAGAAGTAATTAAATCATACCTTAATTAAATCCCATATATGAGTTTTGGTCTCCGCTGGAACTTCGTTCCAGGAGTTACAGGTGATGGGCACAATAGTCCTCACTATAGAACCCAACGCTGAAGATCGATTACTTCTTGCGGTACCTATTACTTGACCATACTCATTGAACATTACAGGTATAAGATTTCCTTCACTTCTATTCTTAATCAATTTATTCATCCATGTGCGTCCTCACACATTTTTTTCATTTGTAATCTCTGGCTCAATATCAGGATTTTGTTGAGGATTTTCCTCCTCATCACTATCACCAAAAGGATTTGACATCTATGAAATATAAAAATCAATATGATAAGTTATATATATATATAGAAAAAAAATGACAAACAAAAACATATCATAAACAAACCAAAATCATTTTTGCAAGTATGACAAACATAATTATATTATACCTCACATCAGGTTATCAATCCATATACCTTCACCATTATCATGTAAACAAACACCATCATCATCAATTTCATCATTACATATTGGTGAAGTGAATATGATTGATTCTTCTTCAATAGGTATATCGTGCAAATCACCATCTTTGGTATTCCATTCTTTTGTTGTCGTACAATTGACCATTGGTTGTCTGAAGGATCATTCACATAAAACACTTGTTTTGCTTGTGTAGCCATTATAAATCTGTCAGATTTGTGCCCTAGTCGATTTAGGTTTACTAATGTGAAACCAAAATCTTCATATATTATGCCACTACCACTCTTCACCCAATCACAAAAGAAAATAGGTATGCGAGTTGTGATATAATCTAAATTGTTCTTATATGCAATAGTTTAATTTTATTTATTTTTCATTGAATTCAATGTAATTTTTTTTGTACTTGAAATTGAAGCATGACTAGTAGAAAATATACATTGGTTTATGGAAAGCTTAAGAGTAAAAGGAGAGTATAAAGTTTAATTAAATATCAAAGAAGAGCTTTAAAATAGTTTATTATCACTAACAAAAAGGATAAAAGTAACTCAAGTAAAGAAACTAATGAAAATCACATTTACATAATTTGGGAGATGATAAAATGTGTGATGATTCGATGGTTGATGAAGAATGTCAAGAAAATATTGAAGAGTATGAAAACTATAAACCTTAAGGATGATTTAGATCATATTTACGCTACGAGAAGATGAGAAAATCTTGATAATAAATTAATAGACTTATTATTAGAAAAATGTCCAATTAGAGTAATTGATTTCAATTTCCCAAAGAATAAAAATGGTAGACAATTTTCTACTTATTATATAAGAAAGTTGTCAAGAAAAATATGATAGAAGGTGGTTGGTGTAGAAAACACACATTACATGATCTTGTTTATTTTCATGTAATTCACATATTATCAAACATACATGCAAATTCCTAGAACATTCTCATATGAAATTGATACAAATACATAGTAAAGTAATTAGAAACTTACATTACACAATGGAAGTGGAATAACTCCTTCCTTCAGGTTCTCTAACCCCTTAAATCCTGGTAGTAGTAGAGTATAATCAAGAACCTGAACTGGATCAGCAACACAATCTTCCTCACCAAGATTTTATCAACCTAGAATTAGTGTGAGTTGGTTATCAACACATGAGATAAAGATCTAGAAGAGTAGAAGAAGAGAAAGTGACTAGAAGAGTGTTATTCTAGAGTTTTCTATGACTGAGCACTTACCAAAACTTGTTCTCTGTCAACTGTCTCTTATGTCATCTGAAAACTCTAGCTATAACTCTCTAATTATATACACATCCATGCGCTTATTTTCTTATTTAAATTAATTAAAAAATAAATTGTAAATAAAGCCTTATCATGGCTGGCCTACACCATATGGGTTGGACTCATTATATGTGTCTTAAATTTAAGGCCTAATGGACTCAAATTCAAAACCCTTATATTTATACATTTTATAATTAATTAATTAAATAATTAAAATTCTTATTTAACTATTTATAATTTGAAACTTGATTTAAATTTATTTATTAATTTAACACCAATTTGTCATAATTAATAAATTTGCCAAATATTCTCTTTTATTCTCTAAATCACATATCTCTGTAAAATTGATCAAAATTGACCTAGTCAACTTTAAAAATCCTAATTGATAATTAAATCAATTAATTATGACATTCAAGATGATTTATTCAAAGGTGGTGCGGGGACCATGTTTCCATGAAATCAAGCTCTAATAAGTTACCGTGAATTTATTCAAGAATAATTTCACTTCCTTATATATTCCTCGTGACTCCACTATAGACTTAGAATTATACTCTTGAATTCATAAAATACTTTACACCAAATGTATATACATTATCCATTGTTGCAACCATTACCATCATTCATCCCTATATAGATGATCTACTAATGAGATGAGTGCTAATTACCATTTTACCCTTCATTTGTATTTTATCTTTAAATACCAATAAGTTCATTGTAAATGATTTTTCCTAAAACTTAATTACAAAAATGAGATCTCTATCATTTAATGCTTGAACTAAGCTACAAGGAAATCATCATTTCACTTCTTAGATAGAAGCTATAGATTTCATATCTATGATAAATACTCCCACATAATTATACTACTAAATCTCCAATATGTAAGTATAGGCTAGTTTATAAGATAATCTGGTAACGAAAAAATCTAAGAACTTGAATAATATAATCAGTGGAATATTATTCACTCACAATTGGGATTGAATTTACCTATGGTCAACTTTATGATATGACTATTAGATAATTACAATACTTTACTTATCTATCTGGAGTCAATATCGCCCTTGTCTGATGTAACAAAATACATTCAATATTATCTACTTGGGTAATTTCCTAAATAGGACATCACACCAGATTGTGTAAGTAGATCATATGGTAGATTAACAAGTTAGTGTAAATCTTGTGCACTAACTCATACGTGTCGTATGCCGTATCAAATTTAAATATATTTCTTTTATTCACTTAAACCAGCTACTTAAGTATATCGTTAAATAAGGGTCAAACCCACGAGGACTAAATAATAACTAAATTGAAATTAGAAAGGGGTTTTAGTTTTAACAACTGAAAACATAAAATAAAATAAATATTAAAGACTAAATAACTAAGGATATAACGATATTAAAGAAATAGTCAAGAATTACTCTCCACCTTCAACAATCAATCTATCAACAATGACGAATAATATTCCCTATTCCCAATTAAACTATTAACCCCGCAGAAAACACTTAAGCATTCAATTATCCCAGTTTCCCTATTACACTTAATTAAGCGCTCTTAATTAACCATTTTTACCCAGCAATAAACCCATTAAGCATGTGATATATTTAACATAGTAAAAGCATTATACTTTGTGGAAACGATTTAATCTAGGCAACAAATTCATTAAGCATGTAATTCATTTAACCTAGGTTCTATTTTTCATCACAATCAAAATACCTGTTACAATACTCTAATTGAAGTTTATCACTTTACTTAGATTCCTAAACTATTAGGTGAATAGAAACCCTAAGATGATAGTAGTATAATGAAAAACCTTAATTAGTTGGCCACCTAAAAAGATCTCACAAGATTCATAACATTCAATTAGAAAAAATAGAAGCAATTTAATACAAGGGAATAAAATGAATTAAATTCGTCAATGCATTCAAGATCTCATGTCTAGGGTCTTGAAATAGCCCTCAACTATAAAGAAAACTACTCCATAATCATATTCATATTCATATACATAAATATTCAATGAAAATAAAAGATTTTTTAGAAGAAAGAAAAACTAGATTGAAGAATGTTACTACTAATGTCTTTTCTCCTCCTCTGCTGCTCTAGCCTTTAAAATTTTCAATCCAAAGTTGTATTCAAAGTTAACCATAATCCCTTTTATAGTCCACCAAAAATTACATTTAAAAATTGAAATTTAAGGAAAAATCAATCGACGGCCGCGGCCACTAGAAAAAGTATTTTCCAGAAAATTGGGCTCCGGCCGTGGCCTGGGACATTGCTGGCTGCGGCCACTATGTTCTGTCCCCTAGGCCGCGGTTTGGAAAAAGGCTGGCCACGATCGTAGTAATTTTTCCCATTTTTCAGTTTTCTTCTACTATAGTGACTGAAAGTATTTTAACCATAACTTCCTCAATATAATTTAGAATTGGACGATTAAAAAAGATATAGAAAGCTCAGAAAAATATATAAAACTTGTATTTCTAGGTATATTTCCAAAAGAGTATTGGAAAATTATCAAAGTCAAGTGTGAAGTTTCAGACTTGTAATTCCGAGCTTAACCATTGCTTGTAAAACATCCCAAATTCATTCGTTTTCGTCCAAATGTCTTGGAAATCCTAAAAAAAACAAAATAAAATAATTAAACATAGATAAATAAATAATCAAGTGGATAATCATAGAAGAATAATGAATTAAAAATAGACAAATTCAGTGCTTATCAAATTCCCCCATACTTGACATTTGCTCGTCCTCGAGCAAACAAAATAAAAACTAAACACATAAGCAAATATAAACATAAAAAATGGTTTTGTCAAAAGTGTTAGTTGTCTCAAATATTGATCAACCAAATATGTTATAAGAAAATTTCGAATTCCACATTCCTCAGAATTTCAACTCAATGTCTAGTCACCACTTAAACTCGATCTATTTATGATTATGCACAATTAAACCTACCAAAACACAACCATTTGAATCAATTTATACATATAAAAGTATGTTTTAAAGTCTAGACATTAACCAATTATTCTCCACTAATGTAAACACACATAATCAAGAATCAAAAGGTCTTTAAAAACTTGTAATGTAAGGCTAAGGTTAAAGGTAGATGAAAAATGAATATTTAAGCTTAAATCACACCATGGCCTATATTTTTATTCCTATTCTCTAGATCTTCCCACAAATTTCCCATACAATTCAAGAAAATACATAATCTTTCCATTTTTTCTTTCCACATCGACCATACTAGTTCCCTCCACACTTATACTTTTGCAAAAAAAAAATTTCAATATTTCTCTATGCATATTTTTTTCTGTTCTTTTTTCAATTCAACTCATTGGGAGAAATAATAGATCATATACTTTCTCATTATAATCCAATAAACCAATACAACTTCCCCTTCTTACAATCCATAACCCAACCCACCAAATCAAACAATCATATAAAACTATGGTGTAATGGGTCACAGAAAAAGATAAAATTTTCAAGCTACAAAGGTTTATACATTGGCTTATAAAAGAAAAAGATTAGTCATTATGGCTTGAAAATGGGAAACTAGGTTATTCAATTTCATTGGTAAGCTTGAAATGCTCAAACGATCCAAACAACATGCCTTAATCATCTTCCTAATAAAGTGTACTTAGGATTTTGCCTCAAATAATTAATCAGTGGTTTCTAGAGTGGTCGATACTATATATACGTAATAACATTCATAAATATCTCCAAATACTAGTGAAAGGTAAATCTAATTGAACACATTATGTTTAAAAATGAAAGATCAAGTTAAGTAACAACCACACAAGAGTTAAGCACACAATTCATGCAGAATTCATCAAGTTCCTAGACATATTCTTATCTCAATCAGAAGTTTTAACATTGACAAACAACTTTCAACATAACCATGCTTATAACAACCTAATTTTTTTTTTTTTAAAATTACACTAGAAACAACTAAACAACACAAACACAAATAACAACTAAAGAAATGACAAATAAAAATTAAACAGGTAGTTTTCCCTTCCCCCACACTTAATTTAAGCATTGTCCTCAAGGCATATACTAAATATAACCTTTAATGTCATCAACTCGAGTGAATGATGTCGTCATAATTTTTATGGTGGGTCATTTAACAGAATTTTCTTTCTCTTGTAACTTCACCATCAAATTTCATTATAAGTATCCATGCTTTGACATCCAGCTTTGTACTTGTAATCAGTAGGAATGGCCTACCAAATTAAACCTGCACCAAAACATCTTCAACTACCCTTAGGGGATAAGCATTAGTGTGATTAGCCAATCGAATAATAACACTAGTTTCTTTTAATAACCCTAGATTTAACGAAGTAAAAATATAATAAGACATAACATCAATAGGTGCTCCTATATCTATCATACAATGATCAAATCTGGTTTTACCGATAGTGTATGGATTTATAAACATCTCAAGGTCTTTACACTTGGGTAGCAACTTCCTTTGGAAAATAACAAATACGATCTCCCCCACACTTATCTTTATATCACCCTTAAGTTCCCTTTTATTTGCGCACAACTCCTTAAGAAGTTTAACATACATTGGTACTTGCCTAATGGTTTTAAGGAGAAAAATATTGATTTTAAGGATCACCTTATTTTCCTCCTCATTCTTAAATTTTTTCGATCTACTCGTAAAAGGAAGAATATGGACATACGATCTGACAGTTGGTTTGTGTAGCATGTTTTGTGATGATGGACCAACTGACGTGAAAGTTTCGATCTCCAGTGGAGAAGATGCTTCTAAGGTTGAATTATGGATTTCTTGAGTTGGAATTAGATCAAATGTTATGTTTGGAGAAGATGGTGTGTCAAGTTGTGGCCCATTTTGAAGAGTTAGGGTACCATTATTCTCTATTGGATTACTCTCTAATTCTGTGGGTAATTCTCCAATACTCTCAACCTCAAGATTATTAAATGATGTAGCAATTTGTCCCATGGTACTCTCCAAATTCTTGAGAGACGCTTTTGTACTCTAAAGAATAACTTGGGTCTGTATAGTTGAAGCCACCAAGGTTTTTAGCATATCTGAAATTGATGGTTCCTGATCTTGTGACATTACTGAAGGAGGTTGTTGAGGGAAATACCCATAAGCCTGCTCTAACATCTGTTGAAGTTGGAGATTGCTGGCATTCAGTGCATTGATGAGATCTCCAATTGATGGATCTGAATATTGTGGCGTGAACTCATTATATTATGATTGAGAGTAGTAATTTGGCTCAACATATTGATGTCCACCATAGAAAGTATTAGAATACTCCTCCCATTGTGAATTGTAATTTTTAGAATATGGGTCATATCTATTCATTTAAGGATCATAACAGTGTTGATAGTACATTGCCATGTCTCAAACCAAGTTCAATGCAAGCCCTAAAAACATCAACCACAACTAATAGACCAAGCTAGTAAAAAGAAAAAAAAATGAATAAAAAATTAAATAAAATAGTCTCCGGCAATGGCGCCAAAAATTTGATGCATGTCATATGCCGTATCAAATTTAAATATATATTTTTTATTCACTTACACCAACTACTTCAGTATAGCGGTAAATAAGGGTCGAACCCACGAGGACTATGATCAAATTATTATTCAAAATAATAACTAAATTGAAATTAGAAAGGGATTTTAGTTTTAATAGCTGAAAACATAAAATGAAATAAATATAAAAGATTAAATAACTAAGGATATAACGATATTAAAGAAATAGTCAAGAATTACTCTCTACCTTCAACAATCAATCTATCAACAATGACGAATAATATTCCCTATTCCCAATTAAACTATTAACCCCGCAGATAACACTTAAGCAGTCAATTATCCTAGTTTTCCTATTATACTTAATTAAAGCTAAGCGCTCTTAATTAATCATTTTTACCCAACAATAAATCCAGTATGCATGAGATCTATTTGACCTAGTAAAATCATTACATTATGTGAAAATAGGTTAATCTAGGCAACAAATTCACTAAGCATGCAATTCATTTAACCTAAGTTCTATTTTTCATCACAATCAAAATACTCGTCACAATACTCTAATTGCAATTTATCACTCTACTTAGAATCCTAAACTATTAGGCGAATAGAAATCCTAAGATGATTGTAGAATAATGAAAAATCGTAATTAGTTGGCCACCTATAAAATATCTCACACGATTCATAACATTCAATTAGAAAAAATAAAAGCAAATTAATACAAGGGCATAAAAGGAATAAAATTAATCATTGAATTCAATATCTCATGTCTAGGGTTTTGAAATAACCCTCAATTATAAAGAAAACTACTCCATAATCATATTCATATTCATAAACATAAATATTCAATGAAAATAAAAGAGTTTGAGAAGAAAGAAAAACTAGACTGAAGAATGTTATTAATGATGTCTTTTCTCCTCCTCTGCTGCTCTAGCCTCTAAAATTCGCAATTCAAAGTTGTATTCAAAGTTAACCCTAATCCCTTTTATAACCCACCAAAAATTACATTTAAAAATTAAAATTTAAGGAAAAATCGATCGTCGGCCGCAGCCAGTTTTTCTTGACGGCTGCAGCCACTAGAAAATGTATTTTCCCAAAAATCAGGCTCAGGTCGCAGCCTGGGACATTGTTGGCTGCGGCCACTACGTTCTGTCCCCCAGGCCGCGGCCGTAGCAATTTTTCCCATTTTAAAGTTTTATTCTACTGTAGTGACTGAAAGTATTTTAAGCATAACTTTCTCGATATAACTCAGAATTGGACAATTAAAAAATATATAAAAAGCTAAGAAAAATATCTAAAACTTTTATTTCTAGGTATATTTCCAAAAGAGTATTGGAAAATTATCAAAATTAAGTGTGAAGTTTCAGACTTGTAATTCGGAGCTTAACCATTGCTTGTAAAACATCCCAAATTCATTCATTTTCATCCAAATATCTTGGAAATTCTAAAAATACAAAATAAACTAATTAAACATATATAAATAAATAATCAGGTGCATAATTATAGAAGAATAATGAATTAAAAATAGATAAATTCAGTACTTATCACTAACTTAATCTTAGGACTAATGCTTTAGAACATATAACCATAATTATAATCCACCGTGACCAATTGACTATAACTGTGGTTATCCATATGTTCAAGATTTAATAGATATTTATATTAAATAAATAATCATTTAAATAAACAAGTGAGCAATGTGAATGAAAAGTCAAAATTGATTTCTATTATTTATTGATAATGAAATGAGCTTTCTTAGAAAATTGGTTTTACATAGGGCATAAAACCCCAACAGTTAGTATATTCAAAAGATTTTAATAAAGTATATTGTTTTTGTTGTAAATTGTTTGGTAAAAAATATAGTAAAATAACAATTGGGTAACAAAGGAACTAAAGATTGGAAACATCTAAGTGATAAGTTGAAGAGTCATAAAACAAGTAATGAAAATATAGTTAACATGAGTGCATGGTTTGATTTAGAATTGAGATTATCAAAGAACAAAACAATTGATAAAGATGCTCAAGAAAATCTTAATAAAGAGAAAGAACATTGGAGGAATGTTTTAGTAAGAATAATTTCAATTGTCAAAAATCTAGCTAAGAAGAATTTGGCATTTCGTGGAAGTAATGAAAAGATCTACCAAGAAAATAATGGATGAGTTTAATTGAAATGATTGCTAAATTTGATTCAATAATGCAAGAACATGTTTGACATATTCAAAATAGTGAAATTCATAATCATTATTTGGGACATTATATTTAAACTTAGTTGATACAAGAAAGTGAATTGAAAAATACAATTTTGAAAAAGATTAAAGAAGCAAAATATGTTTAAGTTATACTTTATTGTACTCCTGATGTAAGTCATCAAGAACAAATGTCTCTCGTATTGGGATGTGTAGATACTTCTTCTAGTACAAAAAAAAGTGGAAGAATAATTTTTGGGATTTTTGAAAGTGGACGATACTTCAGGAAAATGTCTCTTTGATGAACTTACAAAAGAAATTGGAAATTTGAAACTTGATGATAACTCTAGAATTTAGAGTTAATTGTTAAACTTTTAAACTTAATTTGATATGAAAAAGAGTGATGATTTGTGTTTTTAGTTGTTTAATTTCAAGTTAATTATATTTGTTACTAGTGAAATCTATTTGTGAAAGCTTGATAATTAATATTAAAATTGTGAAAAAAGAATTAAAATACTCTAAATTTGTGTTGCGGGTTCCCTAAGGTGATTTTGGAAGCTTTGGAACAAGAATGGAAGTTGAAATTTAAAAGTTGAAAGTGTAGAATTGCTAAAACTGTTGCTACAACATTTTGGAGTGGGGAGCTACATGGAATACTAAGTCAAGTTGTAAAAATCACTTTTGTATGACTTTGACAACTGGCATGGACTGAGGAAAATGAAAACTATATTGCTTTTTGGACAGAAAAAGTGGTGGAAAAAAGTAATGGGCCAAAAATAGAGAAAATAATGTGGGCCTTCTAATTAGAGAAATTAATTGTACCCTAGCTCATCTAAAAGAAAGACAACCACCATTTTTTAGAGAGAGACCCATCATCCTAGAGCTGAAACTAGAGAGAGAAATACCCAAAATGAGATGACGATGAAGAAAAGGAAGAAGGATTACACAAGAGAGAAGGCAAATGAGGACCCATCTACACAATTCCTTCTTTATCTTTTACTTTTTGTATTTTTTTCTTTATTTCTTTTGTTTTTTTTTTATATACTTATTGTCCATGTTTTTTGTAATGTGACACAGGCACACATTAATGAGTAATTTCATCTTCATGGAAGTTGACTAAGCCCTGGAGCTTACTTCGAGCTCCATGGGAGAAAAGTCTAGCCTTAAGTGATAGTTCACCACTACCACATGAGTGTGTCATCGTGGGAAGTCTTAATACAAGACCGTCTCTTACACCTAGGTCCTCCAGATCTGTTAGATATATTATCCAGGTGTGGTGGACAATTGCCAGGCGTCAAGAACAATGACCTTGGACCACAAGCAGCCATCTGACACCCATTGTTGCACAGATCGTGGTGTTGAGTTCGTACAAGCGACAAGCAGGATGTCTCACAATGCTGCCTGACATAGGAAAACGTACAACTAACCTCTAGACACTGTCATGAGCGTGTTGCCCAAAAAAATAGTGAGCTGATGTAACTCCCACTTCTTTCTACAAATGTATTATAACAATAATGAAAAATAAGAGAAGACATCTTTTTTTTTATTCATGCTTTTGAGTACAATACAATGTTAATTGAAGGATAGAGCTATTAAGTAAAGTGGAAGAATAACTAATGAAAATGAAACTATAATATCCATGAGCACTTCATTAGTATAATACCCATAGAATGATGCAAAGTACAATCAAACAATCACTAAAGTTATGAGCAATAAAAAGAAATTCATGATTAAAGGATGACTTTATCTAGAAGGATAAGAGATGAAGAAGTTGTTGCAAGTAAATGGTTGAATGAACAAGTTTTTATAGGACAAAAACTTGCCATTATGACTGTTGGTAAATAGTGATCTGGCTGTTGAAAACAGTAACCTGACCGTTGGGGATATAGTTGTGGCAACAATATTCAATAGTGGGATTTTAACAATTCTAAATTGTTGAAGTAACTAACACATGAGAATAACTAATTTATGGATGTTAGAGAATATTTTTTAGAAAAGTTTGTAAGTCATAAACGCTGAGCTAAGTAATATAAGTAGATTGTGAAGTTTTCATTTTTCTTGGTTACTATTCATCAGGTACTATTCATGACACTAATCATAGTGGGTCCCACAGCGGGGTCCGCAAGGGTCCCACAGTAGAGTCCACCCCATGGTCCCAAGTGTTGATGCAGTAGTGATACAATGCGCTTTTGAAGTGATGACTTTAGCAAATTACTATGCTTGATATTTTGAATATATTTATTATTCTACTATGCTTGATATTTTAAATATTTTATTATTTTACTATGCAAAATAGTAACCCAAGGTTTTCCTAGAAAATAGGGCATTCCAGAATTCAATTTGAATTACGAATATCTTTCTCTCTCACTCTGCCTAAAATTCTTGTTAGCATTCTTCTAAAGTTCTAGGCGAAGTATTGTCTGTAGCGCTAGCCTACAAAGACCTTTTAGGTAAACTCCTTCCCGAGCCTTTCAGTTCAATTATTTAGCTATTATTTATATATATATATTATTTTACTATGCCATTATAATGCCAAAATTTATATATAGATTTTTTTACTATGCCGTAATAATGCTAAAATTTATATATAGATTATTTTACTATACCGTTATAATACAAAAAATTATATATAGATTATTTTACTATGTCATTATAATACAAAAATTGAAACATAAACTATTTTTAATGTGTCATTATAATATTAAATGTATATAGGCTATGGTCATACTTTGGACTTTTATAGACTTTTTATACCATTATTTGGAATATTATATGGACTTTTATTATATGACCTTGTTCCTTATTATTATGGACTGGTATTATGACCTGGACATTTCCGTATGACCATGAACACGACTTTTAGACCGGGATCTTGCCATGGACAATTATAGTATGACCATACGCCTAGACATAAAATATATATTAAAATAGGAAAAATGGAATGATAACAATTACAAGCTAAAATTATATCATGTAGATTATATGTAAGTTAATAGTTTGTGTTTTTATCAAGAAGCTAACAATTTCGGTTGTTTTATCAAGACGTGAGGTAAGTAGAATCCTCATCTACAACACAAGTCTTTTATGTATTTTATGTTCATTTATATGCTTTACATGTTATTATACCATATTATTTTTAGGCATAAGTTATTTTCAAGCATGATATATTTCTTATGCATAAGCATACTTAATGTTTGCAGATAAGCTTTTGAAAGCGTTAAAGTAGAGGTGCTGCTTGGGAGACCTATGTCCCAAAATGTAATAAGAGAAACGTACTTCCCTATATAATGAATGTTTATGAGGGAGAAAATCCCTATTATCATGTTTATGTTTAGGTGGAAATGTGACTCCCTAGGGCCCAAAGAAAGGAAAATGAAAAGATTAAAGCGAAAGAAAGAAAATACATAACATGTTGCACATTTATGTTAATGCATATGAGGTAGTTATTCTGCTTACTAAGCCTTAGCTCATCAAATAATGTTTGTGTTGTAGGTAAGATGCCCCAAGTATAAATTACTGACGAGTATACGTGGAGCCAACATGACTGTACATATGGGGCTGGCCTGAAGGGAGTGGAGTTTCGCTACGCTATATTTTATAAATAAGCGAGAAACTTGGTTTTATAATTATATTTTATTTAAAATTATTTTGTGAACTTTATATTATACATAAAGCTTTAAAGTTTATTGGCTAGATACTTTCATAGTTCCACGATAATGTGTAATAACGTCACATAAATTATTACTAAAATTATTAAAAGTAGAATGTAAAATAAAGTTTTTGGGTGTGAATATTGTATGGTTTGAAGTTACAAATAATAATTTATGTATTTTTAATTAAAATTTTTGCAAATTCAGAATTTCAGTATTTCTGTATTCAAATATAAATTTTGTTTTACACTATATATATGTATGTTTAGTAGGGTGGTCGTTACAGAGTGGTATCGGAGCGGGTCAGTTTTGAAGTTAATTCCATATGTACAAGCATGGTGGTAAGCATGCTACTCATCAAGTAAGTCCTTAAAAACTATTAGCATTAAATTTAACCCCTTAAGAAATTTATATCTAGCTCTACTTGACGTGTAAATAAGTGATATGGTCAATTACTTTAAAGAAAGTTTTATTCATGGTAATCATCACAATTCATGACCTTTTAGAATTGAAGAATGGAAGGACTCGCAGCTGGAGAACCTACTGCAGAGCAAACTGCTCCAAATGTTGCTAAGCTAATGCGGAAATTTCAGGAAGAAAGGGAGAAAAATCGATGCTTTGAAGATTTATTAGAGAAATTCCTAAGGCAACAAAAAAATGAAGGACGATCACAAGGTAATGAAGAATCGCCACAAGAAAGTGCAGACTGCCCACCAACAAATGGAGCACAGCAACACGCACCACCTCAGACTCCTCAACTAGAGTCAGAAATGCAACAACCAATTACTCTCCTGAGACCTTTATGAAGTTTCATCCCCCTAAATTTTGTGACAGCACTGATTCGAAAGGAACGGAGAATTGGATTCGTACCATGGAAAGACTTTTTTATTTGGCTCGAGTCCCACAAGTAGACAAAGTGAGAGAAGATGCTAGCTATTGGTGGGATACTATGGCGACCATCCATGGAGTTGACTTGATGACTTGGGAGTGGTTTTGAACCTTACTAGAAGAGAGATATCTTACAACTGCCTTGAAAGATGAGAAATAAAGGAAATTCAATTACTTAAGGCAAAAAAAGATGTTGATGGAGGAGTTTATCCTGAAATTTAATGAACTTTCAAGATGTGCACCACACATGGTATGCACCGATGAATTAAAAATCAAGCATTTCAAAAATGCTATTCATCCTGACATTTGTAAAGATCTCGAAGTAGTAGACTTGGAGGGAGCTTTTTTTCATTTTCTAAAGTAGCTGACAAAGCTTTGAAGATTGAAGGGGCGATATTGATGTAAGAACGAGAGAAAGAAGCTGAAAACATAAGACAAGGCAGAAGGAACATTCAAAATCGGAAAAATAACCTTTTCGTTAAAGGTGGTCCAAGTCAGAAGAATGGTGACAAGAAGCGACCTAACCAATGTAGTTCTAACAATAACCACAAGAGAGGAAAGGGTCATTCCCAAAACAAGCCAAGGTTTCCTCAATGCCCAAAATGTAACAAATTTCATCTTGGTGAATGTCGGTTTGAGACTAACACTTGTTACATCTGTGGGAATCGGGGGAAATTTTAAAGGGAATTTTCCAACCATAACGAACATTATGAGAGGGGTGAACAAAAGACAACAAATGGCAGAGTCTTTCCCTTGACTCGAGAAGAAGCAGAAGTAAGTCCATCCACAGTAATCTCAGGTCAACTCCTTTTCAATATCATCCCTGCATCAATATTAGTTGATTTTCGAGCTACACACTCATTCGCATCAGTGAATTTTTTTGGTAGATTGAATGGATTACCTGTAAGGATGGATACAATTTTTAGTATATCACTGCCCTCCGGGGAAGTGCTATACTCAACTCATTGGTATAAGACTATACCAATTACAATAAATGACAGGGAACTATATGTGAACCTGATCATTATCAACATGAAGGACTATGATGTCATTTTAGGAATGGATTTCTTAACAACTTATAACGCCAGAATCCACTATAGTAATAAAGAAGTCATTTTTGCACCGATAGGAGAAGACAAATTTCATTTTCAAGGGAAAGTGAAACGAGCCCCTTCACCAATGATTTCTGCAGCAAAAGCAAGGAAATTATTAGTACACGGATGCACTGAATTTCAAGCAACGATGTGTGGTGTCTCAAAAAAGCAACTTGCTCAACTTGAAGACGTTCATATTGTATGCAAATTCATGGAAGTATTTCCAGAAGATCTACTTGGAATTCCTCCTGATCGTGAAATTGAGTTTGAGATCGTGTTGTTACCTGGTACAACTCTAATTTCAAAGGCCCTTTATCGCATGGCACCTTCCAAACTGAAGGAACTAAAGACTCAGTTGGAGAAAATTTTGGAAAAGAAGTTTACAAGACCCAATCATTCACCATGGGGAGCTCCAGTACTATTCGTGAAGAAGAAGCATGACACAATGAGAATGTGCATTGATTATAGGGAGCTCAACAATGTGATAGTTAAAAATAAGTACCCATTACCCAGGATTGATGATTTATTTGACCAACTACAAGGAGCGGTAGTTTTTTCAAAAGTAGACCTCCGTTTGGGATACCACCAGCTCAAGATGAAGGAACAAGATATTCCTAAAATGACGTTTTGAACTCGTTATGGACATTATGAATTCCTAGTGATGCCAATTGGATTAACTAATTCTCTTGCAACTTTCATGGATCTCATGAGTAGAGTATTTAAGGACTTCTTGGATAAATTTGTCGTTGTTTTTATCGATGATATCCTTATATACTCAAAGTCAGAAAAAGAACATGAGGAGCATCTACGATGAACATGGGAAACTCTAAAAAAGATACAACTATATGCCAAATTCAAGAAGTGTGAATTTTGGCTGGATAAATTAACTTTTTGGGACATGTTGTGTCAAAAAGTGTGATTTTGGTGGATCCAGCTAAGATACAAGCAGTAAAAGGATGGTGCCAGCCAAGGAATGCAACTCAAGTAAGAAGTTTTTTGGGCTTAGCTAGATATTATCGATGATTCATAGAAGGATTTTCCAAAATTGCAACCCCACTTATGGCGCTCACTAGAATGAATAGTCGATTCATATGGAGGAAAGCTTGTGAGGAAAGCTTTATGGAATTAAAGAGTTGACTAACTAATGCTCCAATCCTCACCATCTCGAATAGTATATACGAGTTTGAAATTTTGTGTGACGCTTCAAAGATGGGATTAGGAGCTGTATTGATGCAAGAAGGGAGAGTAGTGGCTTATGCCTCCAGACAATTAAAGAATTACGAGAAGAACTACCCTACACATGATGTGGAGTTAGCTGCGATAGTTTTTGCCTTAAAAATTTGGAGACATTATCTCTACGGAGTGAGATGTAAAAGTTTTACTGATCACAAGAGTTTGAAGTACTTTTTTACCCAGAAGGAACTTAATATGAGACAAAGAATGTGGGTAGAATTAGTTAAAGATTACGACTGTGAAAATTTATTCCACCCTGGTAAAGCTAACAAATTAGTGGATGCATTAAGTAGAAAGACGTCGACAGCCTCGATGTTCCTTCAAGCCTTGTCGAAACCGCTACAAGAAGAAGTAGTAAGATCGGGTATAGAAGTAGTGATAAGAAGATTTTCCAATTTGACATTGCAGTCGACTTTGCTGGAGGAAATAAAAGAAGGTCAAGAATTAGACCTTAACCTAACCAAGGTCAAAGCATAAGTCACAGAAGAAAAACGGAAGAATTTTAATGTTTCTGTCTGAGGAATATTAAAATTTAAAGGAAGGATTTACGTACCTACAAGAGAGGATATTAAGAAAAAGATTATGAATGAAGCTCATAACACTCCATACACGGTACACCCAAGCTCAACAAAGATGTACAAAAGTTTGAAGGAACACTTTTGGTGGCCTGACATGAAAATAGATGTAGCCCAATTTGTAGCTCAGTGTTTTACGTGCCAAAAAATTAAGGCTGAACATCAACGACCTGGAGGAGAACTGCAACCCTTGGAAATGTGAGCAGATTTCAATGGACTTCATTATAGAACTTCCACGAACAAGCAAAGGATATGATTCGATATGGGTCATTATCGATCGATTGAAAAAATCTGCTCATTTTGTTCTGGTAAAGGTGATGGTACACAGGGGACCAGTTAGCGAAAGCCTATGTGCAAGAGATAGTACAGTTACATGGAATTCCAATTTCCATAGTGCCAGATATAGACTCAAAATTTACTTCAAAATTTTGGCAAAGCTTCCACAAGGCTATGGGGACAAGATTGAAATTTAGTACATCTTTTCACGCATAAATATATGGCCAAACAGAAAGGACTATACAAACTCTTGAAGATATGATAAGAGCCTGTGTCTTGGACTTTGAAGGATCGTGGAGTAAGTATTTACCGTTGATTGAATTTTCTTATAACAACAGTTATCAAGAAACCATAGGGATGGCACCCTACGAAACATTATACGGGCAGAAATGTCGCTCTCCTATCCATTGGCATGAGGCATGTGAAAGAAAGTACATTGATCGACATACTAGACCAGATATTGTGACGTTGACAACAGAAGTCGTTCGAAAAATTCAACAAAGGATATCAACAACCCAAAGCTGACAAAAGAATTATGCAGAGAAATGAAGAAGATCATTAGAGTTCCAAGTCGTAGAAAAAGTATTTCTACAGATAACACCAATGAAAGGTGTTATGAGATTTGGACAAAAAGGAAAGTTGAATCCGAGGTTCATTGAACCTTTTAAAATATTAGACTGAATTGGAAAATTGGCCTTTAAATTGGCACTGCCACCAGAGTTGTCAGATGTACATGATGTCTTCCATGTGTCTATGTTGAAGAAATATATTCCTAATTCTAGTCACGTGTTGCAGCATGAAGTTATCCAGGTGGACAAAGACCTTACCGATGAGGAAAAACCTGTCCAAATCTTGGATTGCAAGAATAAGGTCTTAAGAAATAAAGAAATACCTTTGGTCAAGGTATTGTGGAGAAGTCAGACAATAGAAGAGGCTATGTGGGAGCATGAAGATGAGATGAAAGCTAGATACCCCGACTTGTTCTAGATTTTCGAGGGCGAAAATGTATAAGGATGGAAGATTGTAACTCCCACTTCTTTCTACAAATGTATTATAACAATAATGAAAAATAAGAGAAGATGTATTTTTTTTATTCATACTTTTAAGTACAATAAAATGTTAATCGAAGGCTAGAGCTATTAAGTAAAGTGGAAGAATAACTAATGAAAACAGAACTATAAGATCCATGGGTACTTCATTAGTATAATACCCATAGAATGATGCAAAGTATGAGCAAACAATCACTAAAGTTATGAGAAATAAAAAGAAATTTACGATTGGAGGATGAATTTATCTAGAAGGATAAGAGATGAAAAAGTTGTTGCAAGTAAATGGTTGACGGAATAAGTATTTATAGGACAAAAATTAGATGTTATCACTGTTGGTAAATGGTGATCCGACCGTTGGAAATAGTAACATGACCGTTGGGGATATAGCTATAGTAACAATATTCTATTGTGGGATTTTAACAATTCTAAGTTGTTTTCTTTCTATCATAAAAGAAACTTTTATTGATCAACCACCAAATACACCAAGCTGCTCAATTCGAGCAGACCAAACCAGCAAGAAACTCTAAAGCTTGTTTACAAACTCAAGCATATTCCTTTCCTTTTTAGAGAAACACCTAGTACTCAAGTTAAGTACTCTAGCTTTGACATAAACTTGATCATCTCATCAACTTTCAAAACAGAAAAACAACTATTTTTAAAACAACAATGATTCCTATTTAACCAAAGGAAATAAATGGTGGCAGCAAAGGTTGCAACAACAATGTTGTGCAAAAGCCCTTTGTTTCTTCCTTCAATCCACTCATGCCAGCCAGCAAAGGACTCCGACCAAATCGCTGCTCCAAGCCACCCTTGCACTCGCTGCAAAATCTTCTTGGAAAAAGCACATTCAAAGAATAGGTGAGAGTGGCTTTCATCCGCTTGAGCACGAGGGCATAAGGCTGTAACAAGATTCAAATTGCAATAGAGAAGAATATCTCTAGTCAAAAGATGATTATTGATAGCTTGCCATAGGATGAACCTATGTTTAGGGACCGAAAGCTTACACCAAACCACTCTCCCATAAGTGACCCTTTCACAATCAAGCAGGATGTTGTAAAGTCTTCCCATTCCCAGCTTTCCATTCACCACAATATCCTAAAAATCACTTTTAGATATAGTGCAACAGATATTGGACAATTTCCTCCAATACCAACTTGCATCTTGCTTTAAAGTATACTCCCAAATGTTCTTCCCTTTGAGGTAAATATTATTCACCCATTTAACCCACAACATATCTTGCTTTGAGGAGATCACCCAAAGATACTTAGCTAGCATTACCTTATTCCACTTCAGCCTTTCTCTGAAACCCAGCCCACCAAAATCTTTAGGAAGGCACACTTGCTCCCAAGAAGTGAGATGAAACTTACTTCGGGAACCTCTTTAACCCCACAGAAAATTCCTGCAAAGACGATCAATTTCCTTAGCAACACTTTGGTGTAGCAGGAAAATACTCATCCAATAGCTTCTAAGCCCCAACAACACTAAATGGATTAACTGAGCACGACCAACAAAGGAAAGGTGATGGCTTGACCAGGAATGTAATCTCACATGGATCTTCTTAATTATAGGATCACAATCTGTAGCCTTCCATTTGGCAAGCCTTAAAGGAACTCAAAAATACTTTAAGGGAAATGATCCCTCTTCAATCTTAGTGCAATCTAGGATTTTATCCTTCTCATCAACTTAAAGCCCCCAAAAAATTATTTGGGACTTATTTCTATTGGCAGCCATTGAAACAACAAAAAAAAGCATCAAAAGCACCTTGTATAATTTGCACCGAACCAAGATTACCTTTACAAAACAAGATAAGAACATTGACAAAGCGTAGGCTTACTAATTTAAGAGATTTGCACATAGGATGGAACCTGAAGGCCTTGTCAGAAGACGCTTTGAGCAATAACCGAAATCTCCACAAATCTATCTTTCCACATTAATAAAATACAACCCTCCAAACAAGTATTACTGTAGTAGTCCATACCAGCAAAAATATTTTGCATCATGTCTTTTATTTTCTCACCCTTCACCTTTGTTTCAAGCAAAGCTCCAATACCAACCTTATTCAATCTACAGATATCTAAGACTGATATCTGGTTATTCCTTTTGTTCACCCCCTAACTTTCCAACTTAGAATATTGAAAAATTCCATTATCATGAGATTTTTGCATTGGCATATTTGAGACCTCTTGTTGCTGCCCTTGGAGCACACTGTACGCATTCCTTGTCTAAGTAGGTTGAATAAGACTTGATCACAATCCCAATTCTCTTCGGATTTGACCATTGTTCATCCTTCTCTGAATTACTAGTTTAATCCTTATCCTTTTGACCCTGTTGTTTATCCTCAGTTTCCTTAGTGATCACCACAATCTTTCCTTTGTCATTGTTCACTATTTCGCCTAATTCAATAGAACTTTTCTCTTTCACTTCCTTCTTTCTCCAAACTACATTAGTCTCTCGTTTACAGGTAGCTTTGAATGCCCCAATTTCTTACAATGAGAAAATTTTGTAGGCAACCACTCATATTCAATAATCTGGTCCATTAATTGCCCCTTTCATTAATGTAGCTAATAATTTTAGGAGGATTATCAGCTATTTCCACATCCACAAGAACTCGGGCAAACTTTATCATTGATCTATCTTTAGTAACCTTATCAACCATAATAGGTTTACACACAGTACTAACAAGAGCACTCAAGCATTTAACACCCCAATATTGAAGTACTAAATCAAGCAAACAAATACAAAATGGAACAGATTTCACTAACCTTAAGGAATCAAGCTCAGTCGTCCACAGTCGGAGAATGACTGGTTACTTATCAAAATTGTAGAGTCCAAGAACTTTACTTAGCTAGTTAGATAGTAGTATTATAGTAATTATAGTATTGTCTTTATGACTGTGGATTTTGGTTCAGACCGGGATTTATTTGGACACTCATAGTAGTACTTGTAGATTTTCTAAGTTTAATCTATAGTTTAAGAATATTAATTTTAACCTAAGGTTTGATTAATATGACTAATATTGAGGATAATATTTATTATACTATAAGGTTTAGATAAGAACCAATGGGATTTTAGCACATGTTATGTATGGGTTATTAATGATTAAGTATTTTGAGGATTAAATTTATTAAGGGTAAAATTTGAATGCTCTAAGGTCAGTCAGCAGCTTTGAAAATGTTTAAGGGCTTAGTCAAGGCTGTTTACTCAATTCAAATTAAGCTAAAAATGTGTAATTTCGTGTTTAAATAATCAGTGTATGCCGATATATCGCAGCTATAGGGGGCGATATATCGCAGCTCGTAGATACGGAAAACACGAAACGATGCACGTTTGCCTCGGGCATAATGGTCCAAGTGATATATCGCCTCCTTCAGCATATTTTGAATGTTTTTGAAATCACTTTCCATTCAACCCTTCAACCTCTTGATAAGTCCAGCATCTTTTTGAACGAGTCTTCAGCCTCTGCTGAACGATAATTCAAATTATTTTCACTTAAAAAGACATTATTTTTATTCAAGTTAAATTAAAATCCTTTCATTCCTAAACTCTATAAATAGGACCTAGTACCCAGCCATTATTCATCTTTTGCTCTAAGTTCAGAGGCTGCAAGTTGCTAGGTGAGTGTGAGAGTGTAAACACTTGGGTTGGGAATCATAAGCTTGATCATCATAAGCTTATCAAACACTTGGGGAAGTAAGGTTTTATAGTATTTCGGTTCAAGGTTTAGATTGGTCTTACAAGTCTTCAAGGTATTTCCACACTCTAGTTCATTGGTATTATTTTCTTTAAGTTCTCATAATCTTCTACCAGCCTTCTAACCTTATTCTTATTTTGGTTAGGAAATCTAAGAACTTGCACATAAGTTTTTGGTAAGTATTTTCTCAATGGTTTAGTCCTTCCATTCCTTTCATTTCTCTTCTTCACTATACTCACTCTTTTTCAAATGGTTCTTAGGAGTGTTCCAAAGTCCTAACTCTGTCCTCTTATCCCGGTAATTTTGGTAAGGAAAATAGGATAGAATTCATATGTTATATGTTTTATATGTTATCTTATGTTTTTATGTTATGAAATGTGTTATGTTATGTATGTATGTATGTAGGCTTGGGCATATGACCCATATGACTAACAAGCCCCAAACGGATTATGGGCATCTGACCTACTTAGCTAGTAGGACCCCACTAATCTGATGGGCATATGACTTGTTTAGTCTATGGGACCCCAAGTAATAATGGCCATTATAGTATGTGTATGATATAAGTGTTATGTTATGTTTTTATGTTTCTTATGAAATTTATGTATATGAACTATGTGTTAGATTTTCCTTGCTGGGCATTAGGCTCATTCCTTTTTGTTTATATGTGTAGGAAAGTAGTCTTAGTGGCGGGAAAGGTTCTTGGAAGCTTGGAGAATGTGTATTGAGGTCGAATGGATTCAAGAGCCGAGCGTTACGATTCGAGGATGTAGTTTTGTTTTATGGTTTTTACATGTATTTTTCCGCACTATTTATGTAATCTCTTTTCATTTCAATTAAGATATCTTTTGTTTTTAAAACAATGGGATCCCATATCCTAACCTAAATTTTATGTAAGTTTAACTCTTAGTTTTTACAAGTTTCTTAATAAAGTTATGGTATTTTCACTTGTAAGTTTTATTAAGGATTAGTATGTATAGTTTTCGTTAATGGTCCAAAAGTCTAGAGTAGTTGGGTCATTACAAAAATGAACAACACCAGTTTCTAGCACCATATCTCGAGTAGCCTCATCCCTGAATTTCACCATCGTGTGCCCAACATTCATACGAGCCACCCTTTATATCCCTAGTGTTATACCCAAAAATTGGAGATCAATGGCATGGCAATAAAGATGACAAAATGCATCCTAGGAGGTTAAAGAGAGTGATCCTAGGAGAACCCAAGGATGAGGTCTGAGGAGAACTCAAGAAAGTGGTCTTAGGAGACCCCAAGGAGTATGTGGTCCTAGGAGACCCCAAGGATGATGTGGTCCTAGGAGACCCCAAGGGTGTGTCCGAGGTAAGCCTCCCAAGGTTTCCTAAGTGTTGGCTCGAAAGTGTCCAAGGTAAGTAGCTAAGGAGGAGGAGTCCCATGCAAGTCAAGAATGGAGACTTAGATTTTGGCAAGGAGAGCCTACATAATTTCCGATCGGACATAGTTGGGAGATGCTAAAGGAGAGTGCCTCAGACTTGTCCAAGGTGAGATGCCAAGGAGGATGCCTCGGACCACCTTGGTCCGAGGAGAAGGCCACAAGGTCCGAAGGGACCTTGAATGGAGGAGGTATGCTCGGACTTGTCCGAGGAGAGAAACAAGAGAGAAGGATGCCTCGGACCACCTTGGTCCGAGGAGAAGGCCATCACGTCCGATCGGACATGTCATGGAGGAGGTTGCCTCAAAGTTGCCCGAGGTGAGGTGCTAAGGGAGTTGGCTCGGACCACCTTGGTCCGAGGAGAGCCAAGCTTGTGTCACCTTGGTCCAAGGAAAGCTTGAAGGAGTAATCAACATGCATGTGAGACTACGTCAAAGTCCCCAGAACGACTGTAGCAAGAATTGGTCTAGGCACCCGGGAATCTCTCACTCCTCACTCAAATTGAGGAATCAGTTGTATTTTAAACATTTATTATAATATAAATATAAGATGAATAATAAAATATCCCGATCTAAAGGGTATATCAGTTGAGTATCCCAAGCCTATAAATAGAGGGCTTATGGATGAGAGAGGGGCTTCTTCTGCTTCTGCTTTCTAGAGAGAGAAAATTGGGTCTGAGTATTCTAGAGAGAGAAAGTGCTGAAATAAGAGAGAATTCTTGTATTTTTGCAATCTGTACTGAAGAAACTCAGTTGGCTCAGTCCATCTGATCTTGAGTATAGATCTATAAATCACAACTCTAAGTGGATTAGGCTATTACCGACAATCGGGGCTGAACCACTATAAAAATCATGTGTGTTATTTACTTTTCTTGTTTATACCGTCTGTTGTTGTTTACATTCTCTTGAAGGTTTGTCGTATTTGACGTTCTCACGTCGTTGGCTAAAAACGCAGTCAACACCTAGATTTCCCCAAATTCTCTTGATGAAATCTTTAAACACAGCAAACAGAGGATTCACACCTAAAACTACACAAATCAGAGCAGACTTCCAGAACGAAGCCTCCACTTCAATTTCATCAACATCAAATTACGCAATCAGCTTTCCATCCCTCTGAATCGACTCTTCATACTGTAACTGAAAACCTCCATAGTTAGGAAAATTTTCTCTGAGTCGAGCCACTTCTCATTGGTAGTGTCCTAGAATTTTGAGCCTTCAACTTCCTCAGCCCAAGATTTCAACGCAGATCGAACAACCCCAGATTCATCAACGTTCTCCTCGGGCGACCCAAATTCCCCTAGGTCTGGAAACTCAACACCATTTCAGCAAATTCCTCTTCCGTAGCCATCTGAGCATCCTCATCGGCTTCTCGTCCATTGGATGAAGGGAGCTTTCGCGATACAGATCGAATTTTAGGCTTCTACAAAAGTTTGCATCTCCTCACCATGGAGAGAGAGAAACTTGAGTCTCACGCCTGGGACCCGATATACAAATAATTCTAAGTTGTTGAAGTAACTAACACATGAGAATAATTAATTTTTGGATGTTAGAGAATTTTTTCCAGAAAAGTTTGTGAGTATTAAATGGTGAGCTAAGTAATATAAGAAGATTTTGAAGTTTTCATTTTTTTGGTTACTATTCATGACACTATTCATAGTGGGTCCCACAACGGGGTTTGCAAGGGTCCCACAGTAGGGTTCGCATGGGTCTCATAGCGGAGTCCACCCCATGGGTTCCACATGTTGATGCAGTAGTGATATAATGAACTTGTGAAGTGATGACATCAGCAAATTACTATGCTTGATATATTGAATTATTTAATTATTGTATTATTTTACTATGCAGCATAGTAACCCAAGGTTTTCCTATTAATAAGGCCTTCCACAATTCATTTTGAATTACGAAAATCTTTCTTTCTCTCACGCAGCCTAAAAATCTTCTTAGCACTATTTTAAAGTTCTAAATCTCTAAGATCTAGGCAAAGTATTGTCTGTAGCGCTAGCCTAAGAAGTCCTTTTAGGTAAGCTCCTTCTCGAGCCTTTCAGTTCAGTTACTTAGCTATTATTTATATACATATAAATTATTTTACTATGCCATTATAACGCCAAAATTTATATATAGATTTTTTTTACTATGTCGTTATAATGCCAAAATTTATATATAGATTATTTTACTATGCTGTTATAATGCCAAAAATAATATATAGATTATTTTACTATGACGTTATAATACCGAAATTGAAATATAAACTATTTTTACTATGTCATTATAATACTACATTTATATAGGCTATGGTCACACTTTGGACTATTATGGACTATTTATACCCTTATGTGGACTATTATATTGACTCTTATTATATGACATTGTTTTCTATAATTATGGACTGGTATTATGACCTGGACATTTCTGTATGACCATGACCACCAATTTTAGACAGGGATCTTGCCAGGGAAAATTATAGTATGACCATACGCTTGGACATAAAATAAATAATAAAATAGGAGAAATGGAATAATAACAATTACAAACTAAAATTATATCCTGTAGATCTTATGTAAGTTAATAGTTTGTGTTTTAATCATGAAGCTAACAATTTTGGTTGTTTTTATCTGGGCGCGAGGTAAGTAGAATCCTCATCTACAACACAAGTCTTTTATGTGTCTTCTGTGAAATTATATGCTTTACATGTTATTATGCCATATTGCTTTTATACATAAGTTATATTCAAGAATGTTATATTTATTATGCATAAACATGCTTAATGTTTATAGATAAGTTATTGAAAGCGTTAAAGTATAGGTGCTGCTTGGGATACCTATGTCCCAAAATGTAATAAGGGAGACGTACTTCCCTATATAATGAATGTTTATGAGGGAGAAAGTCCATATTATCATGTTTTTTTTTTTATGGGAATACAATTCCCTATATAATGCCGACAGCAGCATCCTCTAGGGCCCAAAGAAAGGAAAGTGAAAGAAAGAAAATACATAACATGTTGCACGTTTATTTTAATGCATAAGAGGTAGTTATTCTTCTTACTAAGCCTTAGCTCATCAAATAATGTGTGTGTTATTGGTAAGATGCCCCAAGTATAAATTACTGATGAGTATACATGGAGCAAACATGACTGTACATATGGGGCTGACCTGAAGGGACTGGAGTTCCGCTATGCTATATTTTATAAATAAGCAAGAAAATTGGTATTATAATTATATTTTATTTAAAAGTATTTTGTGAACTTTATATTATACATAAAGCTTTAAAGTTTATTGGCTGGATACAACCATAGTTCTACGAGAAGGTGTAATAACATCAAATAAATTATTACTACAATTATTAAAAGTAGTATGTAAAATAAAGTTTTTGGGTGTGAATATTATATGGTTTGAAGTTACGAACAATAATTTAAGTATTTTTAATAAAGATTTTGTAAATTCAGAATTTCAGTAATTTTGTATTCAAATATAAATTTTTTTTTTAACTATATATATGTATGTTGAGTAGGGTGTTCGTTACGAAGTGGTATCAGAGTGTGTCGGTTTTAAAGACAATCTCGTATGTACAAGCATGACTGTAAGCGTGATACTCATCAAGTAAGCCTTAAAAACTATTAGTGTTAAATTTAATCCCTTAAGAAAGTTATATCTAGCGCTTCTTAACGTGTAAATTAGTGATATGGTCATTTACGTTCAAGAAAGTTTTATTCATGGTAATCATCACAGTTGATGACCTTTTAGAATTAAAGAATGGAAGGGCATGCAGCTGGAGAACCTACCGCATAGCTCGAAATGTTGCTGAGCTAATGCACAAATTTCAGGAAGAAATGGAGAAAAATCGATGGTTAGAATATTTATTAGAGCAATTCCTAAGGCAACAGAGAAATGATGGAAGATCACAAGGTAACGAAGAATCGCCCCTAGAAAGTGCAGACCACCCACCAACAAATGGAGCACAGCAAAACCCACCACCTCAGACTCCTCAACTAGATGTCAGAAATGCAACAACCAATTACTCTCCTAAGACCTTTATGAAGTTCCATCCCCTTGAATTTTATGACAGCACTGATTTGAAATTAATAGAGAATTGGATTAGTACCATGGAAAGACTTTTGATTTGGCTTGAGTCCCATTCGTCTAAAATATACTTAATGAGGGAGGATGCTAGCTATTGGTGGGATACCACGGCAGCCATCCATGGAGTTGACTCGATGCTTGGGAACGATTTCGAACCTTACTGGAAGAGAGATATCTTAGATGTAACGCCCTAGATAACCAAGACCGTTACACTGTGTGTTTAAAATAGTGCAGGACTTGCTAATCAAGTCATTTAAATGAAAATGTGATCCTAAAGTCGTAATCAAGTTCAGTTTAAAAGATTTTGGTCATAAGCGGATAATTTTCATTAAAATAAACGTTTAGTACATGGGATCCCAAAAACAGGGTTTAAAGAAAATATTTACAACATTTCCGAAAATTATAAACAATCGGGGCCACTATAATGGAAAAATACACATTTTAGGATTCCGTCCCTATACAATCCCTCGACCGTGGTGGCTAAGCAGCTCACAATGTACACTTCGCCCCCGTAGCTCTCCAACCGATGGTTGATCCATCTTACCCTTACCTTTACCTGCACCACGTAGCACCCGTGAGCGAAAGCCCAGCAAAAAAACCATATTTCAGAGCATAATCGATAATCAATAATCAGATAATTCACAAATCATCAGTCAGACACTCAGCAGACCACATTGTTCAAATAATCAGTGATATCAACCTGCAAACCAATAATCAATCATCCAGATAATAAACATGCCATAATCATCAAATTAATAACAGTAAACATATCATACAATAACTAGGGACGGCGCCCTTAGGCCGCACCCTCTACTTAAGTCACTGTCTTTGGCTCACTTAGGCTGAGCTTAGTGTTCAACCCATTGACTTTGACTCACTAAGGCCAAGTTCAATGATTATTTAATTAACCTCATCTACCAGTGGCCGAGCCGCGTCCTTGTGCACCAATATTAATTTCGGCACTCTGAGGCCGTTTATTTCATACTCACATGGCATAATACCATCATACAACATTGCAAACAAGTATAGGGAACTCTTAGCCCCAACATAACCACATAACTGGGTGCAATTTTCTTACCTTTGATTCTGAGCAGTGAAGGTGATTTGATTCCGAGCACGGTCCTTAGCCTTAAGCCTTGACGATAAACCTAGTCACAAAGGCCATGGATATCTATCAACTTCCAATTAGAAACAAAATACCTAGGGAACAAAACTAGCCTCCGGGACCTAAATTTCTTCTAAACAGGGTAGTAGAAATTTTCCCAAGCCACTGGGTTCGAACCCCCGAGCCTTGATAATATTTAGAATTCTTCTAAGACCTAACCTCCCAGGCAGGTCGCGACTTCGCTCAGTAAGTCACGACTTGCCCCAAGTCAGAGAGCAAGCTCCCGTGCCAAATGGGAAGCGGGTCGCGACTTGGCCAGGCAAGTCGCGGCACGCCCCCAAGTCAGAGAGCATCCCAGGCCATAAGGGCCACACGCGTCGCGGTGCCCCCTGCCCAGGTCGCGGCGCGCCCCCTTTGACTCAGAAAATTCTGGGTTTTTACTCCACCCTTCCTAGCCATTAACACCAAGAACTAACCAGATTTTTCCCTCAAAAACCTCCCCCTAATTCAATCACTAAATAAGTTATGAACTCAAGAATTAATCACCTATTTTCAACTCCAAAACTCAGCAATTATACATCAATCCTTATCCCAATTCATCAGTCACAACTACTTAAATTAGAATCACTCAATCCTCCATAATTGATCCTATATCTAATTAGGAACTCAAAGACAAAGGTTCAAAATTTTACCTTAATTATGCTTGAATTCCCCCACCAGCTTTCAATCCAACAATCTTGAGCTTAAATCCTCCAATTCCTACACTGAGTTTTCTGGTTGAATAGCTTCAATTACTCAAGCTCAAGCTCCATCAATTCCCTCAAGTCTTCAAGCTTCTAAACCCCAAAAACCAAAACTAAGGGAGAGAGAGTGAGGAGAAATCGTGTGGGATGAGAGAGTGAGAGCTGAGAACCTTTTCCTTCTTTTTTTCCTTAGAGCATTCTGTACTCTTCAATTTTGTTCTAACCAAAATAATGAGTCTATAACTATTATGAAAAGACCATTTTGCCCTCCCTTATAATACTAGCCACTTAATTGCTTTAAGGGTAAATTGGTCATTTTACTCCTGGTTCCTGCTAATTCCTCAAGTATTCCTAATTTTTATCATATAATCTTATCATCCAATTATTTACCAGTAATTCATCCAACACCTAATAATTCCCAACAAATTCTCAAAAATACCCCTAGGCTCCCCCGAGCCAGGTATTAATCCCTGCCGTGACTATTTCGCCAATCCACTCGCCAGGACCGTCTCGAGCCATATGCTGCAAATATATCCACATAATAATGTGATCTCAACAATTTATCACACATAATTACATTTATGCCCTCAACAGGCCAAAATTACAAATATGCCCTTATAAACAAAATAGGGCCCACATGCATATTAATTCTCATAAACATGCATCTCACATACCCATATAATCATAGGATCATGCATTTAATCATTTATTCACGTAAATACCAATTATGCCCTCCTGGCACACTAATCAAGGCCTTTAAGCCTTATTAGTAATTTAGGGTCGTTACAACTATCCCCTCCTTATAAAAATTTCGTTCTCGAAATTTATTTGAATACATCAGGTAATAAATCTCATACCTCTGAACATAACTCCAAAGTCTAGCTCTTTACCTTTTATCCTTTAATAACACTCTTACTAGAGTAACAACTTTGCTCAATAAGGTCTCTTCTTACAACTATAATCTCATTAACCTTTCCTTGTACAACAACTCTGCTGAAACCCCACAGTCTGTTTATCTCATCAATGATCATTTTTCCAACTTGTCATTGATGCCAGTAATACTCATAAGCCATCACCCATACTAGGGTAAGGTTAGCTTGTAGGCCCTTGGCCTAAACCTTGGTACGATCTTAGAACTCTTACCAAATCGAGAGCCAAAACTCCCCTTTCTTCCCCAGAATATCATATTCTTTCTTTTCTGTCTCTTATCCTGGAACAACGTGTTCCAAAGCGTATAACTTGCAAACTCTTATGTCCTTTCAGATAGGCAGATACTTCTGCCCTAATAATTTTAACAGCTTCATTCGTTTCCCCCCAAACCAATACCGAACCATTATACCCACTGCCTTCCATTCCTTCACCTAGAACCAGTACCACTTGCTTCCTATCTCACCATATCTTATGTTGTGTCACCTTAACTGTAATCCAGCATTTATCACTGTGACTATTTCATCAAGGGACCATACTTTCCTTAATATCCCAAGCATTTGCACATTCAATGCATAATTCCTTAGAATAACCGTTAAGTCTTCAGATTGCCATACTATCTGTAGTCAACCAATAATTCCAGGTTCCAACCTTATTCCCTTCGTTCTCTAATTTCCTTCCAAAACTTAGAAAACTAAAGGGTCTTAACCTGTCACTATCAATTATCACGCCACGTCACTCATTCACACGAACCAAAATGTGTTAACTCAATCTGCTGAGTTGTAACCTTCCATGTCCAATCATCTCACTTATAGACTAATGTGGTTCACTCTTACAATCCACCACTATACCATTTTACCTTCCAATATACGAATTTTAAACCTTATCACCCATTTAAACTTCCTGACTACCATATGCCTAAGAAGGTAGTACAATGTTCATTCAAGACTTTCATCTCCACACAAAATTCCATCGGATCACTCATCCGATTTTTATATTTTAACTCATATTATACTGGTAGGGTTCTTCACCATTTCCACAAGATTCTCTTTCTGAATTCCATTGTCCAAAGAAATATATATCCGTCCATAACCAATCACAGATGCAACAACAATCACAATTGTTACCTTGCCTAACCTTACCATAATCCATGGCATCCAATCCAACTAACACAAATCTTCTCAAGTAGAAGATCTGCTCCCAATTAAATTTTCTCCTTCTGCAGTCAAGGGTTTCTTACATGAATCACCCATTGAGTCTCTCCAAATCTTGGTCTCAAGGTTATCTTTCTTACAAATGACCAAATGCTCAAATCCCTTACGTTATGCATTCATCATTAACTTAATTTTCCATGTATACCGGTCACGTTCCCATTCTTTCATCTCCCGTGAGGCACAAACAATCATCTCATTAGTCTGTAACTGAGCGCGTCTCAGCCTTTGATGCACCGCTTACAGTTTCATGTCTTAAAAAATACAAGGTCCTTCACGTTACCCTTCCGTATCCATCCATTACACACAGATTCCTATACCACAGGGTGTTAACCAATCCTTATTCTGTCTTCTGAAAATCTAATACAAAGTAGTCCATTCAGTCCAGCTTTAAGTTCTTCTATCATTATAATCTCTAGTATAGATGCCTTTGAAGATACGTATGTAGTAGATGACGTGTTCACCAGTCTCGTTGTGCTTCTTATCCCTCAGATGTTCTTTAGTAATTTCTTAGTGGCTTCTGACTGAGCTTCTTAATAGTTGATCCCTTCTCTTCCTAAAGAATAACATTGAATACCCTTGAAGAAACGAAGCTAATACCTTCTGGAACCTTACCTGTGACCCTGCTGCTTCAGTCTTAGTATCATCAATGTAGTAGTCATCCACATTCTGCTTCTAACTGTGAAGCAGATCAACGCATCTTTAACAAACCTGAAGGTGCCTTGGAATACCCTAAACTCTAGGGACCGTTACGGTGTGCATTTTCAACAGTGCTAAACTCGCTAATCAACTCATTTGGCCATAATTTTGTAACTAAGTATGATTAGCGATTTAGGGTTAAAATTTTTGGTTAAGATACAACATTTCATTAGAACGTCTACTGTATACATTGGGATCCCAAAAATATAATTTAAAGTTTAATTACAAGAAAATATTTACAACTAGTCGTTCTAAGCAGCAAAATAGGGTTTAATCCTAGTTCCTCTTTAAAACCTCGGCCGTGGCGGTCGAGCAGCCGCATATGTACACATTGTCACCAAAGCTCTTCAACTCAAGGATGGACCAGCTTTCTTTTGCCTTTACCTGCACCACATAGCACCCGTGAGCGGAAGCCCAGTAAGAAAACTTAATATGCTCTTGAACAGTAATAACAGGTTACTAAATCATAAAGTGCATGCATAGAATTAGTAGCCCTATTCACGCATGCAAATAAATCCAAATAAGAATGGTTGTGGGCCATGCCTCCTGTATGGATGACTATCAAGTCAATACTAAACAGATGAGTGATTAACACTGGAGGTTCCGATAACCATGTTGGGGCTTGTAGCCCTAATCAAATGAATGATAAAGAAGTAAGCCACTAACATGGGATCCATTCCCTCAGATGAGTGATTGATGAGCAAGTCACTAACTTAAACTAGATGAGTGACTAATGAGCAAGTCACTAACATGGATTCCGCACCCTCAAATGAGTGACCAGGGAGTCACTAGTGTGGGTTCCATACCCTTAGCCATGTGACGATGCAGTCACCTGGACCTTCTAGTCCTGGCTCAAAGTAACTAGTCATAGACTAGACAAGCGCTTTTAGTTTTTCCTCGAACTTGGGGTTGCTCCGGCATCAATGCTCATGATGAGTCATTCAATGCAGATATCGATTAGATCTAATCTTTCATCGGCTCTGCGTTCATGACGCCTATGCTACTCCTGACTCTTAGGTTAGTAACATACGACCAGTGCTCAAAACTACTGTCGAACTTGACTAGTAAATCACAGCTTCACAGCTAGTTCTAACACTATTGTCGATTCTGACTATTAAGTAAATGCCATTCACAAGTAAGCAAGATTTGCTAAGCATTTGATATGCAATCCATGTCCACATTTAAACACTTCAACATGCCTCAATAATAACCATGCATATCACATATGGGGTATAGTTTTCTTACCTCGGGTTTGAGCAAGAATTAGTAAGAGAACGACCCTTAAGAACAATCTGACTTTTAGTTCCTTAGCGGTCACCTAGTCATAACCAATTGGAATCCATCAATAAAGTAAATTAATTAAAGTTTCATAATGTAAAACCTCACTTCTAGAATCAATCCCGCACTCCCGGGACACCCAATCCACCTAAACGGGGTAAAGGAACCAATCTCCGAACCCCTAATGTCATCCCGAGCCCTAAAAATAGGACATGCTGAAGCTGACCTAGCATTTGGGGGCTGCTAGGTAGCACTGGGGCGCTGCCCCAAGTCAAAGAGACCCACCTCCCTGCTCTGCCTAGCGCTTGGGTGCCAAGAGTAGCGCTGGGGCGCCACCTACAGGACCAGATTTTTCTGGTCTTCTCCCTTGCGAATTCCCCTGAAAACCATGCTTCCAAACCAACCCCAAACATCATTCAAACATGCCATTTAACCCCAAAACTTCATCCATACCACAACCTCATCAAAACCCTAGTAAACTTACTCAAAAACTTCCATTGATTCCCAACTAATCACTTTAAATTTCTCAAATGAAAACCATTAGAAAAACAGAGTATAGCTAAAGTTTCATGGCTGAATTCTTACCTCAAGATGGAATTGAGTCCTCTTCAATGGATGAACTAAAGTTCTAAGCTTCAAACTTTGATTCCCTAGCTTGGTTCCTCAAGTTGGGGTTCAAAAATTGAAAAAGAAAAGGAGGAGGAATGATGATCGGATGAGGGAGGAGAGGTGCTCTATTTTTTATAAGCTTCTATAGCCTTAATGGCTGATATATATCCTTTAGGGTCAAAAGACCAAAATTCCCCTAGGGTAAAACCGTCCTTTCCCGCCTATTTCGTTAATCATAATTAACACCCTACAATTCATGTTTACCATATCCCATTACCCTTTAATTCCTAGCAATGTCCTAATCACCAAATTACCCCGAGACTCACCCTGAGCCCCGAAACTAATCCCGTTATGACTAGATCGATAACTTGCATTCAAAGATCGTCTCATGTCGAATGGCTCAAAAAAATCCACATATAATGTAGTATTATTTGTAATTCACCCACATGAATGAAAATACACAATTACACCCTCAACAGGCCAAATTATCAAAATGCCCTTATAATTAAATGTGGACCCATATGCATGCATTTGTCATCATATAATAATATAATTCACATAAACATGCATATAATCATTTAATGGCATAATAAGTCAATTATGGCCCTCCCGGCCTCCTAATCAAGGTGCTAGACCTTATTAGGAAATTTGGGGCGTTACAACTATCCCCTCTTTATAGAAATTTCGTCCTCGAAATTTATCTGAACCGGCCGAAATATGAATTCTGCATAACTGATTCCTGTTTCCCAGGTCGCTCCCTCGAACCATACCTTGACTCAAGGTATAACTTTGTTCCTTAGAATCTTATTCTTTCTGTCTCATATCTTGTAACGCCCTACTACCTTAGAGTCGTTACTAAGTGAGGTTAAAATGTGCAATCAACTCGCTAAACGAGGTTTTTAAAATAAAAGTGTGATTAAGTGAAAGTCTAGGCTGTAATCTTTAGAAAGTATTCTATTTCATTAAAAGTTCAGGAGTTTAACATTCGGGATCCCATAAACCAGTTTATGAAATATTTACAACTCAAAACAAGTTTATAAGTAATTAACCATCAAAACTAGGGTTTATACAGACATTTCTCAAAAAATATTCCCAACCAAAGCAGTTGGGCAGGCCGAACATGTACGCGTCGCCCCCACGCTCTCCGTACTCATGGCTGGTTGACCTTCTCTTTGCCTTTACCTGCAACACAGAGCACCCGTGAGCCGGAGCCCAGTAAGAAAACTCAAACAGTACATAACATATGCATAATATATAATCATTACAGCAGACATCTCAAATCTAGTCAGACAATCCATATAAACTAACACATATACGGCCATGCCGTCCCAGAAGTGTTACCAAAGCCTGGGATCTCGGTCTACACTGTAAGGATATCCCATGTATCCATTGGGGTCTCACCCTAACCACGAGCACTCCATGTGCTAAGTGGTAATCCCGACCCCACTGCCGTTCTCGGCCTTTCGCCGTTCCCGGCCCTTCGCCGTTCGTTCTGCTTTTGCCACATTAAGCATTCTCAATTAACAATAAAATATACAATCATTCATATTAAGCTATATTCTAGCAATGAAACAATTTAGGGCCGCGCCCTGCAACAATTATATGGGCCCAAGCCTTGCTCTACGGGTGCCACAGTTTTCTTACCTGTATCCCGAGCTTTCGATACCCCAAAGCCGCGAGCACGGTCCTCTAACCCGAGCCTCTCCAAAGACCTCAATCACAAATTCAACTTGAGCTCCCTCCAATCCAAGCTTTAAACCGAATTCCCCCTTGAAAAACCAGCTCAGTGTAGACCTTGATCTGTGTTTGATTCCACACCCTTAAGCTCTTTACTAGCCTCGAAGAACACAGCTCACCTCCTCTTCCACTTTGCCTTCTAAGTTCTTAATTCTCCCTTTTTCCTTCTTGATTTCTCTAGCCTTCCAAATCTTAATTTCAGTCATACCTAGCATAAAGGATCGTGTATATCCATTTCCCTCAGCCAAAGCTATCCAAACCACTGCCAAAAGACCATCTTATCCCTCCACTAATATCCCTTCCTAACTAAACCTCAAGGGCACTCTTGTCCTTTTACTTACATTACAATTATACCATTTCTCCATCAAAACCTGTTACTCTCAGTGGTTACTAATAGTTACACAAGTTACCAATTACCATTAACTTACAAGAACTAAACTTACAAAATCCCCAAACACCCCTGGGCTCCTCCCGAGCCGGGTATAAAATCTCGTTGTGACTTTTGAGTTATCTAGCTCTCTAGGACCGTCTCGGCACGTGCATCACGTTAACACCACCACATCCACGTGGTACAAATCACACAATATAATTATCACATTTATGCCCTCAACGAGCTAAAATTACCAATTTACCCCTATCATGCAAATGGGGCTCACATGCATATTTATACTACCTAAACATGCATTCTAATCACATATTCATTTAAATTCATATATTACCATATTAATTCACTTATTGCCCTCCAGGCACGCTAATCAAGGTCCTAAACCTTATTAGCAACTTAGGGTGTTACATATCTGAACTGGCTATTCCTTACAGGATAACTTAGCCTCAATCTCCATTTTCTCATAACTCAACTCATGTGTTTCCTTCCAACCCATATCCTCAACATGGAAAAATAAAATACACTATGTACAACTGACAGTGCCAAAGACAAGGCCAATCCATAGGCAACCTGACCAATCCTGTCCAAGATTCAACCGGTCATATAATCTAGGGCTCAACTTTCCCCTATCTCCTCACCCCTTTCCATGGTGATACTTTAAGGAAGATACAATCCTCTTCTTGGAATTCCATGTTCCTGCATCTCAAATCAATATAACTTTTCCATTTACTCTGGAAAGTGAGCATCCGAGCTCTAACCTTTAATACCCTCAATGGTCTCCTAAACTACCTCAGGATCCAAAATCAACATCTCACCCATCTCATTCCAATGAATGGGTGATAAACATTTTCTATCATACCTCATCTCATAAGGTACCTTTCCAATAACTGGAAAACTCTCTCTCTGATTTACCATCAGTCTGAGGATAGTGAATTGTACTAAATTTCATCCATATACTCATGGCTTTCTGTAACCTTCCTCAAAACTTGGAAGTAAAAACTGAGTCTCATCTGATAAGATAGACCTCGGATTCCATGGAGGCATACTATCTCTCTCACATAGAGATCTAAAAGCTGATCAACTATGTTATTCGACCTTACTTATAGAAGTGAACTCACTTTAAACACTGGTCCTTAATGACCCAAATCAATTCTTGCTGGCCCATTATCCTGGGTAGCCCCACAGTGAAACCCAATGCGATGTTTCCTTATTTCCACTATAGAATACTCAAAGGCTGCAATAGCCTTACCGATTTCTGATACTCTGCCCTAACCTGCTAACAGGTTAAGAACTTTGCCAAGTATTCTATTACACCCCTCTCCATCCCACGCCATCAATATAAAGCTTTACTATCCTATTACATTTCCATGATACCTGGATGAAGAGAAATAAAAAAAGACAATATGAGATTCATCCAGAATCTCCCATTTAATCCCAATGTCCATCAGATCCCAAGTCCGATACTTTTACTATAAATACCCATACCTGACACTGAATAACCCTTAGCTAGTCCAGCTAAGACATTGCCCTCAATTATGCCATCTGCGGTTTACTTAAACTTCTTTTCTTTCGATCTTCTCTGAGATAGTAATCTCAAACATAAAACTAGCCACCTGGCCCACCAGAAACTCTACTCTAGTTCTGGTCAGATCCTTTAACCAACATGAAGCATAGGCAATCCCTTTCTCCCTGCCACTGAGGTGTCATAACAACCTACAAATTGATTCTGATCTATAAGAAGGCTCAGAACTCTTTCCCAAAACATATATAATATCTTGCCTATCCAAGGAAACTCCTGCCCCTAAGGCGTTCCTTGACCTTGGCAAATCTCCATAGAGATTATACATCACAACACCATCAATCAAATCAATCACAAACCCAATTCAAATAATCTTTGAACACTCTGATGATCTAATCCATCAAAACAACTCAGCTTTAACCAAATTCTCTTAACATCACCCATCACTCCCAGTGCTCTTATTTAATATAAAAACATTCTCCTATTTATCTTTTTCCTTGATCTATGGCTGGTATTAACCAAATCAAAGATCTACCTTGAAAAATACCACTTTATCCAACAACTGAGCCTTTAAGTCTTACAACTTTACTGAAGTCAATCAGCATAGTGCCCTAAACCTGATTCCATCCCTGACACCAATTCACTCACCATTCTATCATTTTCATAAAAGTAATCTTGACAAATCCCCTAGAAATCCATCCAGCACTTCACAGACTAATCCAGTCTGTTCTGATCCCACTGGCACAATCTAAGTGGTATCCACCACACTAGACAGGAGTTCTATGCACCCCCTGCAATAGATCTCTAGCTCTCAATACAGACGTCAAAAGCATACGAAGTCCATGCACAGTGCCAACTGCTACAAGGCTTCCCCACTTTCAAGCTCCAGAGTTACTATCCTTTCCTTGCAACTTAGCATTGCCCCATACTTACTTAACCAATCCATATCCAGGATTAAACCGAAGCCAATCATAACCAGCCTTATCAAAACCACTAATGAGTCATTTTCATCATAACCTAACTCATCTCTTAAATTTCCAATACTGTATCACATTCTCTTTATAACATAACCATGCAATCTGCATAACAAGTCATTGGCTCTCTAAATGCAACAAGCAAAGAAACAGCACAGCACCAAAACTGTAACGCCCTACTACCTTAGAGCCGTTACTAAGTGAGTTTAAAACATAAATTGTGCATTCAATTGACTCAAAGTGGTTTCTAAAACCAAAAGTGTGATTAAACCAGAGTTTAAGGCTGTACTCTTTTAAAAGTGTTTAACTTCATTAAAAGCGTTAAGTATAGAACATCTGGGATCCCAAAATAAGGTTTGAAAACTAATTACATCTTGAAATAAGGTTGCAGTTGAGAAATTATAAAATCATAGATTATTACAGCCATTTTCGAATAAACCCCCAACCAAAGCAGTCGGGCAGGCCAAACATGTACGCGTCGCTTCACGCTCTCCGTACTCATGGTTGGTTGACTCAGTCCTTGCTTCTACCTGCCACACGGAGCACCCGTGAGCCGAAGCCCAGCAAGAAAACCCAAATAATACATAACATATGCAAATAATATCACTGGCATAACTCACTGATAAATAGGAAATCATCAATTAAACAAACACGGCCATGCCGCCCCAGAGGCCTTACCAAAGCTTGGGGTCTCGGTTCTCACCGCGAGGATAACTCATGTATCCCTTGGGTCCCACCCTGAATATAAGCATCCCATGTGCTGAGTGTTACTTTCGGCCCCACGGCCGTACCCGGCCTACGCCGCACTCGGCCCTTGCCGTTCATTTCATTATAATCACACATATAGTACATTCGAAATAATCATTCACACACATCATGATTCATTTAAGGTTAAACATTTGCACATAATACAATCTGGGGCCATGCCCTGCAATCACACAGTGGGGCCATGCCCTATTCTCGGGTGTTACGGTTTTCTTACCTGTATTCCGAGCCTCCTGATGCACTAAAGCCGCGAGCACGGTCCTCTAGCACGAGCCTCACCAACAGCCTAGTCACAACACACAAGAAACATCCCTCAATACTAATCAACCCAAAACCACTTCCCGAGACCAATCCCGCACTCTCGGGACCTCTAAAACCTTAAAACAACACCCCGGAGACATCCCCTGAACCCCCGGAGCAAAGGCCTAAAATTGCCAAAAATGTCAACCTGAAATTTGCCTTGTGCCGCGGCACCCATCAGTCAGGGACTCCCTCGCCGCGGCACGAAAAACCTGTGTCGCGGCACGCCTTCGCAGACCCAGAATTCTGGGTTTTTCCCTGCACTATCTCCGAGCTAAAACCTTCCAAAATCATACCAAACCAATACCCAAACCCCAAAATCAATTTAAGACTTCAAATGGACCATCTAACAACCCATAAACACTAGATTCAAGCTCAAAACACAAACATAACCAACAATCCACCCTTAGATTGCAAAAAACAGCAACTTCAAAACTCAAACTTTAAAAACTTAACTCAAGCTTTAAGTTTCACAAATCTAAACACAATCAAACTTAAATATGCATAAATCCTTACCTTAAGTAGAGAATCCCATCCTAAGCTCCCTTGATTCATCTCCTAAGTCTCCAAATTTCAGCTCCTTCACTTCTCTTCTTCTTCTTCTTCTTCTCATTGCCCTAACTTTCCTTCTCTTTAGTTTTTCTTCTCTTTATTTCTAACAAAACCAATCCATGACCAAAATGACTAAGCCCCCAAACCGTGTACCCCATATAACCCAGCTGCCATTTATCTAATTCCCAACCAAATGACCATTTTGCCCCTCCTTGCCTATCCTTTCCCAACTAAACCTCAAGGGCACTTAAGTCCTTTCATTTCTATTTCATATCTACCATTTTCTTTCTAAAACTTGTTACTCTCAGCAGTAACAAATGGTTACCCAGGTTACTAAATCTCCAATAACCATTACCCGCTAAATCTCAACTTAACCATAAAATTCCCGAGGTACCCCTAGGCTCCTCCCGAGCCGGGTATAGAAATCCCGTTGTGACTCTTAAGTTAACTAGCTCTCTAGGACCGTCTCGGCACGTGCATCACAATGATAAAACCACACCCGCGCGGTACAATTCACAGAATACAATTATCACATATCAATACAGTTATGCCCAACATGGCCAAAATTACAATTACGCCCTTCTAACACGATCCGGGCCTACATGCATACTAGTAAACATAGCCATGCATCTCAGTTAAACAAATAGCCAAATAACATGCTTTAAATCATAACCATGCATTTAACTCATAAAATCACACATAAATCCCAACCTGCCCTCCTGGCACACTAATCAAGGCCCTTAAGCCTTATTAGCGAATTTGGGTCGTTACAAAAACCAGTCAGCATAATACAAGAATCAAAATTAAAAAGCTGACCTACCATCCCTGAGGAACTAGCCTCAACCTTAGTCTCCGAATCTGACTCCTTTAGAATGAACACTCGAGCTGGAGTCGAGCTGTCCATCCCTTTTTCCTCATCCTTTCTTAGCCTTGGGCAATTCTTCTTATGATGCCCAAACATTCTACATAAGAAACACGCCTTTGCTCAGCATTCTCCCAAATGACGCCTCTTACACCGAGTGCATTCTGGGTAAGTCCTCCACTCCTTCTTCTTACTTGGTCCAATAAATGGATGCATCATTGCTTAAGCTCTGTGCTCTCCAGCACTCTCCTTCTCAATCTGATTTTCTGTGCTCTCAACAGCAAGAGCCTTCCCTACCACTTGAGCATAGGTAGAGATTTCATGCACTGGGGCAACTCTAATGCCCTGAGCTATCTCGGAATTCAATCATTGGATAAACTTTTCCTTTTGAGCTACATCTGTGGGTACCATATCAAAAGCGAACATGGCCAACCCATCAAATTTGTTAACATACTCGGCTACTATTGCATTTCCCTGAACGAGATTCAGAAACTCATTCATCTTTGCATTCTGGGCCGCATCATAGTAATATCTCTCATTGAACATTTGTCTAAATTCTTTCCAGTCCATCACAGCTGTCTCTCGTGTCTAGGATACTAATGCCCACCATGTCCGGGCATCATCCTGCAATACATATGTAGCACATATCACCGTATCGTGACCTACTAGTCCTATACTATCAAGAATGGAACTGATCATGCCCATCTATTGCTCAGCTCTGAATGGATCTAGGCCTCCCTCAAAGACTGGATGGTAAAACCCCTGAAATATTTCACAAAGAAATTCCCATCTACTCTCAACCCTAGGCTGAGCCAAAACTGGTGCCATTCTTGGCAAAGCAAAGGAAGAGATGCTCCTCGACAGATTCTGCTGTTGTTTCAAACACCTGATCTCTTCCTCCTACCTCTGCAATCTTAATTGCACATCTGTAAGAACCTGCTGGAAATTCTGAGGGGCAGATGAAGAACTCAACCACTGGCTGAAACTCCCAGCCTCTGTATAACCACCACCAAGACTCATGATCTGCCTTGGATACATATCTTCTGATCAAATCTGTAGTCAATAACTTGACCCATTAAACATGGTATTCATATCAAGAGCTTTTCCCCCACAGTAACAATCTTACCACACTACATTCAAAAACCATTGCAGTGCTAACAACATGCCCATGACATTCATACATCAATCATAATCCCTGCTCTTCCCACATACCAACCATGCCTCCAACTCCAAAATGAAAATATCACATTTATATTATCACAAAGCAAGTAATCATATAATCACATTCATATATATATTCATGGAGCATATAATCATATAGTCAAGAGCCAGGCTCTATCAGAATCTCATGCTCCCTAATACAATGCGCAGGTAAAGCATTTACATTCTATTTAAGCAGTTAAGCACATAACTACAAAAATAGTTACCATTCCCTTACTGAGTTATCTTAAGTAACGAGTGTACATGCCCAGCTTGTCCTTAGGAACCCTTAACCTTGGCTCGCTCTGATACCAAGTAGTAACACCCTAAACTTCAAGGACCGTTACAGTGTGCATTTCAAACAATGCTAAACTTGCTAATCGAGTCATTTGGCCATAATCGTGTAACTAAATATGATTAGTGATTTAGGATTAAAAATTTTGGTTAAGATACAACGTTTCATTAGAACGTCTACTGTATACATTGGGATCCCAAAAATATAATTTAAAGTTTAATTACAAGAAAATATTTAAACCCAACCGTTCCAAGCGGCAAAATAGGGTTTAACCCTAGTTCCTCTTTCAAGCCTCGGTCGTGCAGTCGAGCAGCTGCATAAGTACACATCGTCACCTAAGCACTTCAACTCAAGAATGGTCCAGCTTTCTTTTGCCTTTACCTTCACCACATAGCACCCGTGAGCCGAAGCCCGGCAAGAAAACTTAATATGCTCATGAACAGTAATAACATGTTGCTAAATCATAATGTGCATACCTAGCATTAGTAGCCCTATTCATGCATGCAAATAAATCCAAATAAGAATGGTTGTGGGCCATGCCCTCCTGTATGGATGACTATCAAGTCAATACTAAATAGATGAGTGATTAATATTGGAGGTTCCAATAATCATGATGGGGCTTGTAACCCTAATCAAATGAATGATAGAGAAGTAAGTCACTAACATGGGTTCCACACCCTCAGATGAGTGACTGATGAGCAAGTCACTAACTTAAACAAGATGAGCTAATGAGCAAGTCACTAACATTCTACACCCTCAAATGAGTGACTGATGAAGGAGTCACTACGTAAACCAAATGAGTGACCAGGGAGTCACTAGTGTGGGTTCCGTACCTTAGCCATGTGACGATGCGGTCACCTGGACCTTCTAGTCCTGGCTCAAAGTAACTAGTCATAGAGTAGACAAGCGCTTTTAATTTTTCATCGAACTTGGGGTCGCTCCGGCATTAATGCTCATGATGAGTCATTCAATGCAGATATCGATTAGATCTAATCTTTCACTGGCTCTATGTTCGTGATGCGTATGTCGCTCCTAACTCTTAGGTTAGTAACATACGACCAGTGCTCAAAACTACTGTCAAACTTAACTAGTAAATCACAGCTTCACAGCTAGCTCTGACACTATTGCCGATTCTAACTATTAAGTCAGTGCCATTCACAAGTAAGCAAAATTTGCTAAGCATTTGATATGCAACCCATTTCCACATTTAAACACTTCAACATGCCTCAATAATAACCATGCATGTCACATATGGGTGCAGTTTTCTTACCTCAGGTTCGAGCAAGAATTAGTAAAAGAACGACCCTTGAGAACGATCTTACTTTTAGTTCCTTAGCGGTCACCTAGTCATAACCAATTGCAATCCATCAATAAATTAATTTAATAAAAGTTTCATAATCTAAAACCTCACTTCCAGAATCAATCCATCACTCTCAGGACTCCCAATCCACCAAACAGGGTAAGGGAACCAATCCCCGAGTCCCCAGAATCATCCCGAGCCCTAAAAATAGGACTTGTTGAAGATAACCTAGCATTGGGGTGCTGCTAGGTAGCACTGGGGCGCTGCCCCAAGTCAAAGAGACCCACCTCCCTGCTCTGCCTAGCGCTTGGGTGCCAAGAGTAGCGCTGGGGCGCCACCTACAGGACCAGATTTTTCTGGTCTTCTCCCTTGCGAATTCCCCTGAAAACCATGCTTCCAAACCAACCCCAAACATCATTCAAACATGCCATTTAACCCCAAAACTTCATCCATACCACAACCTCATCAAAACCCTAGTAAACTTACTCAAAAACTTCCATTGATTCCCAACTAATCACTTTAAATTTCTCAAATGAAAACCATTAGAAAAACAGAGTATAGCTAAAGTTTCATGGCTGAATTCTTACCTCAAGATGGAATTGAGTCCTCTTCAATGGATGAACTAAAGTTCTAAGCTTCAAACTTTGATTCCCTAGCTTGGTTCCTCAAGTTGGGGTTCAAAAATTGAAAAAGAAAAGGAGGAGGAATGATGATCGGATGAGGGAGGAGAGGTGCTCTATTTTTGATAAGCTTCTACAGCCTTAATGGCTGATATATATCCTTTAGGGTCAAAAGACCAAAATTCCCCTAGGGTATTTAATTTTTTCTAAAGGCTCCCAAGGGTAAAACCATCCTTTTACCATATCCCATTACCCTTTAATTCCCAGCAATGTCCTAATCACCAAATTACCCCGAGACTCACCTTGAGCCCCGAAACTAATCCCGTTATGACAAGACCGATAACTTGCATTCAAAGATCGTCTCATGCCGAATGGCTCGAACAAATCCACATATAATTTAGTTGTAACGACCCAAAATCACGAATAGGGCTTAAGGGCCTTAATTAATGTGCCAGGAGGGCATAATTGGGATTATAATGAATTTTGTTAATTTAAATGCGCAATTACATGATTAATAGTGAGTATATGATAATTGATGATATTATATGATGATGTGAAATATATGTATGTGATATATGTGAGAACCACGTTATTATGAGGATAAATCTGCAGCCGGCGACTTTGGGGGGATCCTAGGGTTAGATAGCAGGAAAAGTCACAACGGGGCATTATGATTGACTTTGGACAAGTCAGGGATATTTTGGGTATCGGGTAGTGATTTAGACTATCGGTTTATGAAAATAAATAATTGGAGATATATTTGAGGTTAGGATGTCTAAGTGGGAATACTGGGGAATTTTACTATTTTGCCCTCGGGGACGTTTCCGGTACCCCGAGCTTTGGGATTAGTCTGATAACTTAAGGATAGACTTAAGGAATATGTTAGAAAATAGTAGACACAAGTTTAAACTTACCTTTCTCTCCTTCTCTCTCTTAGCAAAGGAAAAACCCTGATTTTCAAGGGGAATTAACTGAAACTTGGTGGAATTGAAGGGCTGGGCTAACTAATCAAGGGTTTAATTAGAGCCAAGGTAAGCATTGATTTTTGTTCTGTGGTTAGGAACTTTAAGAAAATGGCTGAGTTTTTAATAGTTGTGATTTTGATATTCAAGGTGGAGTTTGAGGCTTGAAACATTGAAGATAGGTCAAGGGATTCTTGGAGGAACGATTCTACAACTGAGGTAAGTTTCAATTCAAAGTTTGATGGTTGAATTTTAGTATTTCCATGGCTGGTTTTGAGTTTTTAGGTTTGAAATCTCATAAATTGGAATTGGGATTTTGGTGAGTGTTGGGCTGGATTTTTGGTGGAATTGTGTTGTTTAAATCATTCTAATGATGTTGTTATTAATTGGTTTTGAGTTGGGAGCTTTGGGATGGCCAAAAGTGAGGTTTAGAGGTTGAAAATGGTGGGTTTTTCTGGGTTCGAAGGTTCGGGCCGCAGCATAGTTCTTGGTGAGCCGCGGCCCTTCGAAGTTGATGCATGCAGAGGAAGGAGGGCGAGCCGCGGCATGGTCCAAGCAATGCCGCGGCCCTTACCTATTTTTGTGCCTTAGGAGGGCTCTATTTGGGGCCATGCCGCGGCATGGATGGCCTATGCCGGGGCCCTTAAGGGATTTTGGGATTTTGAGATTTTAGGCTTGGGAATTTAACCTAGGGTGCTCGGGATTGAATCTTTTACCATATTTGGTGAAGTTCAATGTTCCGGGGACTAGAACTTGGTTTAGAAACTCATTTAAAGATTGTTAATGGTATCCTTCATCATGGTTGTGACTAGGTGCTAATTGATTATTATATTTGGCTATGAATGTGATTAATGAGTTTGTTGCATAATCTAAATATATATGAGGTTATTTGTACCTTGAAATATGCCTATATGCTATGGATTGAACATCTGAACATGCTTATTAGAATATTTGTTTGATAATATTGTATATGCTGTGTATGTTGTTTTCTTGCTGGGCCTCGGCTCACGGGTGCTGCGTGGTGCAGGTAAAGGCAAGGGCAAGATTGATCAACCCTGACTGGAGAGCTCTGCAGGGTGAATGTACATGTCAGGCCGCTCAGCCGCCATGGTTGAGAAGATTACAGGGACAAGAGGACCAGAACCTTGTATTTTTCCTTAGTATGGCTAATGTTTACTCTTAACTGTTGAATTTTGTAAACCAACTTTTAAACATTGTACTTTTGCGGATCCCTTCTGAAAATTGTTTATAATCTATAAAATGTTTCTTTTGCGGCCTAAATGTCTTTTAGCCCTTGAACACTTTAGCTAATGACACGTTTTGAATAAACGACTTGATTATCAAGTCTCACACCTTTATAAACGCACAGTGTAGCGGTCTTGGCTATCCAGGGCGTTACAACTTGGTATCAGAGCGTCCTAGGTTTAAGGGTTCCTGAAGACAGGTTGGACATGTACATTCGCTGCTAGAGACAAGCTCAAATCAGGGTTCAGTAATGTGTATATGTGTTTATATGCTTATGTGCCTTAAATGAGTTATGAATGTTGTTGTTTATTGGATTTATAGGAAGCATGAGATACTGATAGGGCCTGGCCCTTGACTGTTGTGTGAGATTATGAAGGTGTGTTTATTAGCATCCAGTGCATGAGAATGGATGCTTACATGTGGATTATTTGTGATTGGTTATATTCTATTGGTGGATCTTGGAGAAATTTTACCCTGTCATCATGGTCTGACTACCGAGTCGTTATTTGCAGATTGACTTGGATAGTTATGCATCCAAGAAAATCTACACGACTAGCCGGGACTAGGTCTGGGACCAGAGGTGATGACCAGGGCCAGACTCCTCCGCCAGTGCCTGAGAACTGGCAGCAGTTAATGGCTGAGATGCAGGCTCGACTACAGAGCCAAGACGAGCAGATTCGTATTCTACGACAGCAGGCTTCGTCAGGGAGTTTTGCCCCTTTTGTACCACCTGCATTGGTACCAGTTGTGCAGTCTAGGGAGATTGGTAACAAATGGGAGTCGTTATATGAGCGGTTCAGGAAGCAGCAACCCCCGATCTTTGAGGGTGGACCAGATCCATTGAAAGCCGAGCAATGGCTAACTATGATAACTACAATTCTGGATTTTATGAGGATTGAGGGGCATGATAGGGTGGCCTGTGCCACTTATATGTTGAGGGAGGATGCCCGTATTTGGTGGGAAGTGGCATCGCAGACTAGGGATATGACTACATTGAGTTGGGAAGGTTTCAAAGATCTATTTAGTTAGAAATACTACAATGTTGCTGTTAGAGCAGCGAAGGTGAATGAGTTTCTGAGTCTGGTTCAGGGCAATATGACTGTTACTGAATATGCCCTAAAATTTGATAGGCTTGCAAAGTTTGCTCCAGATCTTATGCCTACCGATGCTGCTAGGCAAGATCGATTTATCAGGGGGCTTAATGCTATGATAGCCCGAGATGTTAGGATCACAATGGTACCTGGAGGAACAACTTATGCCTAGGCCGTTGAGAAGGCTCTTACAGCTGAGGAAGCGGAGAACAAGATATGGAGGGATAGTGCAGCGAGAAGGGAGGGCCGCAGGGTGGTGCCTCCATATTCTGGATCTGGTAGGGGTGGAGGCCCCAGGACTTCAAGAGGAAGACTTCTGACACCTCAACCGCTCTTGGTTCTGATAGGATGGGTCGGGGTGGTCAGGGTGGTCATCAGAGTGGTGGTGAAGCATGGCAGACCTATCCAGAGTGCTCGAGATGTAGAAGACGCCATCTTGGCGAGTGTCGAGCCAAGGCTTGTTTCTTATGCGGTACAGTGGGGAATCTCAGGAAAGAATGTCCAACAGTGAAGAAAGGTAAAGCAGGGAAGGTGGATAGCTTGACTCCAGCTCGAGTATTCACTTTGACACAGGCTGAGGCCAAGGCTAGTCCCTCGGTGGTGACAGGTCAGCTTTCTAGCGCTGGCACTCCTTTTACAGTATTGATTGATTCTGGTGCTACACATTCTTTTGTTTCTAGTAAAGTGCTAGATAGACTATGTAGACCTAGTGAGTATCGGACTTCAGGGTTTAGGACCATTTTGCCTACAGGAGAACTGGTAGTATCTAGGAGATGGATTAGGGCACTGTCAGTGGTAGTGGATGGTAGGGAATTATCAGTAGATCTAATTGAACTGAGTATAGAGGATTTTGATATGATTCTGGGGATGGATTGGTTGGTCAGGTATGGAGCTATGATTGATTGTAGGAAGAAAATGGTTACTTTTGAGCCTGAGAGTGAGGACCCTTTTGTCTTTGTGGGAGCGGTGTAAGGACCCGCGTGCCCATGATTTCAGCATTGAGAGCCAGAGACTTGTTGCAGGGGGGATGCATAGGTTTTCTGGCCAGTGTGGTGGATACTACTAGGGTCATGCCGTCAGGGCCGGGAGAGACCAGGTTGGTGTGTGAGTTCATAGATGTGTTTCCTAAGGATTTTCCAGGGTTGCCGCTGGGCAGGGAGATTCAGTTTGAGATTGAGTTAGTACCGGGGACAGAACCAGCAGAGTTGAAGGAATTGAAGATATTGTTGCAAGAACTTCTGTATTTGGGATTCATCAGGCCTAGTTATTCTCCATGGGGCGCTCCAGTGTTGTTTGTGAAGAAGAAGGATGGGACCTTGAGGATGTGTATAGATTATAGAGAATTGAACAAGTTAACTATCAAGAATAAGTATCCCCTACCAAGGATTGATGACTTGTTTGATCAGCTGCAGGGAAAGACGGTGTTCTCAAAGATTGATCTTCGATCTGGTTATCACCAGTTGAGGATCAAAGATGAGGACATACCGAAGACGGCCTTTCAGACATGGTATGGGCATTATGAGTTCTTGGTCATGTCTTTTGGTCTGACCAATGCCCCAGCGGCTTTCATGGACTTAATGAATAGGGTGTTCAAGGACTTCTTAGATCAGTTCGTCATTGTCTTCATCGACAACATTTTGGTATATTCCAGTTCAGAAGCAAAGCATGCGCAGCATCTCCGACAGGTTCTACAGAGGTTAAGGGAGCATCAGTTGTACGCCAAGTTTAAGAAGTGTGAGTTTTGGCTACCAGAGGTGACTTTCCTTAGACATATAGTTGGGGCAGAAGGAATTAAGGTGGATCCATCCAAGGTTGAAGCAGTAAGGGATTGGCCAAGGCCAAGGAACGCCTCGGAGGTTCGAAGTTTCCTTGGATTGGCTGGTTACTATAGAAGGTTCGTAGAAGGCTTCTCAAAGATTTCTTCATCGATGACAGAGTTAACAAGGAAGAATCAGTAGTTTGTTTGGTCAGAGAAGTGTGAGAATAGTTTTCAAGGGTTGAAGCGGCGACTTGTTTCTGCGCCTGTGTTGAGTCTTCCTTCGGCGGAAGGAAAGTTTGTGGTCTATTGTAATGCATCGAGGATGGGTTTAGGCTGCGTGCTGATGCAGAACGAAAAAGTCCTAGCCTATGCATCTCAACAGCTGAAGGAGTATGAACAGCGGTATCCAACTCATGATTTGGAGTTAGCAGCGGTGGTATTCGCACTGAAGGTGTGGCGTCATTATTTGTATGGGGAGAAGTGTGAGATATACACTGATCATAAAAGTCTGAAGTATTTCTTTACTCAAAAGGATCTGAACATGAGGCAGAGGCGTTGGTTGGAGCTGGTTAAGAATTATGACTGTGATATTCTTTATCACCCTGGAAAGGCCAATGTGGTGGCAGATGCATTAAGTAGGAGGGGCCCAGGACAGTTGTATAGTTGCACTCAAATCTCGAGGGAGGTAGCTGATGAGATGGTCAGGGCAAAGATAGAACTGGTGGTAGGCCAGTTAGCCAATATTACCTTGCAGTCGACCCTGTTAGAGCCGGTCAAGGAGGGACAGTTAGTGGATGCGCAGTTGCAGGAGGTTAGACAACATGTCTCGGCGGGGACAGCTAAGGATTATACTGTTTCTGAGACAGGTTTGCTCCATTATCAGGGACGAATTTATGTTCTGGCAGATGAGGGGATCAGACGAGAGATACTGGATGAGTTTCACACTACACTGTACTTGCTTCATCTGGGTACCACGAAGATGTACCAGGATCTACGGACATTATATTGGTGGCCTGGGATGAAGAAGGATGTGGTAGAGTATGTGGCTAGATGTTTGATGTGTCAGCAAGTTAAGGCTGAGCATCAGTGACCAGTGGGATTGCTTCAGCCTTTGGGTATCCCAGAGTGGAAGTGGGAGGATATTACGATGGATTTCGTAGGTGGATTACCCAGGACAGTAGGACTTCATGACTCGGTGTGGATGATAGTGGACAGGTACACCAAGTTAGCTCATTTTCTACCAGTGAGATCGACCTATACATTGGAACAGTACGCAGAGCTGTATGTGACAGAGATAGTTCGTCTCCATGGGGTTTGAAAGTCTATTGTATCTGATCGAGACCCTATCTTTACCTCCAAGTTTTGGGGAGCTCTGCAGAGAGCTATGGGGACTCAACTGAAGTTTAGCACAGCTTTTCATCCTCAGACTGATGGACAGTCTAAGAGGATGATTCAGGTGTTAGAGGACATGCTTAGAGCGTGTGTGATTGATTTCGAGGGGTCTTGGAGTAAGTATTTACCGTTGATCAAATTTTATATAACAGTTATCATTCCACGATTTGAGTGGCCCCTTATGAGATGTTATATGGGTGGAGATGTAGGTCACCCATACATTGGGATGAGATGGGTGAGAGGAAGTACTTGGGGTCAGATATGGTTCAGAAGACTAATGAGGCTATTGAGAAGATTCGAGCTAGAATGCTTGCTTCATAGAGTAGACAGAAAAGCTACGCTGATCCTAAGCGTAGGAACGTGGAGTTCTAGGTTGGGGACCACGTGTTTCTGCGAGTTTCACCACTGAGAGGGGTGAGGAGGTTTGGAGTGAAGGGCAAGTTGAGCCCTCGGTTTGTTGGACCTTTTGAGATCCTAGAGAGGATTGGAAAGGCGGCTTATAGGCTGGCCTTGCCACTGTCGCTATCAGGAGTTCATGATGTGTTCCATGTCTCCATGTTGCAAAAATATGTATCTGATACAACACATGTACTAAAGTACGAGGACTTAGAGTTACAGACAGACTTGTCCTATGAGGAGCGACCAGTTCAGATTTTGGATCGAAAGGACAAAGTCTTACGGAATAAGACAATTCTGTTAGTGAAGGTGTTGTGGAGGAAGAGCAAGGTCGAGGAAGCGACCTGGGAGTTAGAGACAGCGATGCGGGATTAGTATCCCAAGCTATTCAGGTAAATTTCGAGGACGAAATTCTCAGTAGGAGGGGATAGTTGTAACCACCCAAAATCACTAATAGGGCTTAAGAGCCTTGATTAGTGTGCCAGGAGGGCATAATTGGGATTAGAATGAATTTTGTTAATTTAAATGCGTAATTACATGATTAATAGTTGTGGATGCTCAATATACCATGCCTGTAAAAGATCCAAGACGTGCGCTAAGGTCCCATAAAGGCCTAAATGTGTGTCTGAGCCGCGGGACACTCGGGCCACCATCCTCTTGCAACGGCCTAGCATCACCTCATGGCGCATGGCGTCTCGTGAGGCCCCACCCGCGCACCACCTCTCGGCGCGCCCAGCGCCTCGCATGGACCGCCTCGCTCGGACACGCCTAGGCGCGAGGCCCCACCTCGCTCGGCCATGCCTAGGCGCGAAGCCCCGCCTCGCTCGGCCATGCCCAAGCGCGAGGCCCCGCCTCGCTCACAGCACACCCATGCAAGGCCATGCCACCATCTTGGCATCTTGTGGGGAGCCCGTGTAACCCGCGAGGCCATGGCTCGGCCATGCCTAGGCCGCGCGCACCATCTCGCGTGCAACGTCTTGGCGCGCCCAACAGCCTTGCGGGGGGCATCTCATGTGGGCCTCGCACCCTTCAAGCCGTGCCTCACCAAGAGCACCTCGCGTGTGGCGTACCTCCTAGACGCCTCGCCTTGCGAGAGGCATCTCGTGAGAGCCTCGTCCAAAGGGCTACGCGTATATGGCGACCTCGCCCCAATGGGTCTCGTCCAAAGGCCCCGTGTGCATGATGCCAGTGTTAGAGGTGGCCCACAAGAGACAAAAAGAATACGAACAAGGTACCTCTAAAGGGGTACGTACATGCCTGCAAGGATCATGGGACAGGCCTGACACCTATACCCGACAAATAGTGGCGGTTGGGAATAGTACGAGGAGTGGCTACACCACCACCACGTCTCTGACACCGGTACAAGGCGAGTGGTGGAGTCATGACCGGGTACAAAAGCTGAGGTGCTCTCATGGACTTTGACCTTGTGCCAGAGTCGACACCACTACATCTGATACCACCCTCCTGATAGTGTACTTGTGCACAGATTGGTCCCATGGACCACAATGTATCGGGGGCCATTAGAGCCCACTATAAAATAAACTCCACTTCCATTTGGAAGGGGGTTGGAAAATTTACTGTAGCAAGTGCACCATAGTGAATGAAAAACTGATTTCACCATTGTTCTTCTGCAATTGTTCTTGGAGTTGATACTAAAATTTCCAAGGCTTTTCTATTGATAATCTTTACTTTGAAATTTTTTCCAACTTAACTTAGTTGACGAGTTCTCACCGTCAACAATAGTGAGTATATGATAATTGATGATATTATATGATGATGTGAAATATATGTATGTGATATATGTGAGAACCACATTATTATGTGGATAAATCTGCAGTCGGCAACTTGGGGCAATCCTAGGGTTAGATAACGAGAAAAGTCACAACGGGGCATTATGATTGACTTTGGACAAGTCAGGGATATTTTGGGTATCGGGTAGTGATTTAGACTATCGGGTTATGAAAATAAATAATTGGAGATATATTTGAGGTTAGGATGTCTAAGCGGGAATACTGGGGAATTTTACTATTTTTCCATCGGGGACGTTTCCGGTACCCCGAGCTTTGGGATTAGTCTGATAACTTAAGGATAGACTTAAGGAATATGTTAGAAAACAGTAGACACAAATTTAAACCGACCTTTCTCTCCTTCTCTCTCTTCTCTCTCTTAGCAAAGGAAAAACCCTGATTTTCAAGGGGAATTAACTGAAACTTGGTGGAATTGAAAGGCTGAGCTAGAGGATTAGCTCAAGGAACTAATCAAGGGTTGAATTAGAGCGAAGGTAAGCATTGATTTTCGTTCTGTGGTTAGGAACTTTAAGAAAATGGCTGAGTTTTTAATAGTTGTGATTTTGATATTCAAGGTGGAGTTTGAGGCTTGAAACATTGAAGATAGGTCAGGGGATTCTTGGAGGAACAATTCTACAGCTGAGGTAAGTTTCAATTCAAAGTTTGATGGTTGAATTTTAGTATTTCCATGGCTGGTTTTGAGTTTTTAGGTTTGAAATCTCAGAAATTGGAATTGGGATTTTGGTGAGTGTTGGACTGGATTTTTGGTGGAATTGTGTTGTTCAAATCATTCTAATGATGTTGTTATTAATTGGTTTTGAGTTGGGAGCTTTGGGATGGCCAAAAGTGAAGTTTAGAGGTTGAAAATGGTGGGTTTTTCTGGGTTCGAAGGGTCAGGCCGGGGCATAGTTCTTGGTGAGCCGCGGCCCTTCGAAGCTGATGCATGCTGAGGAAGGAGGGCGGGCCGCGGCATGGTCCAAGCAATGCCGCGGCCCTTACCTATTTTTGTGCCTTAGGAGGGCTCTGTTTGGGGCCATGCCGCGGCATGGATGGCCTATGCCGGGGCCCTTAAGGGATTTTTGGATTTTGAGATTTTAGGCTTGGGAATTTAACCTAGGGTGCTCGGGATTGAATCTTTTACCATATTTGGTGAAGTTCAATGTTCCGGGGACTAGAACTTGGTTTAGAAACTCATTTAAAGATTGTTAATGGTATCCTTCATCATGGTTGTGACTAGGTGCTAAGCTAGGACTCGGGGATCGGATCGCGCTCAAGGAGTATCGCCCGTAACTAGTACATCTAGAAGCCAAAGGTAAGAAAACTACACTCGGTTGATTATTTGAACGGGACTAAGGGCTCCCTGATATATATGATTGAAAGAATGGTATTATGCCATGTAAACTGTAAACCAACGGCCTAAGCGTGCCACAGTTAACTTGTGCATTTGACACGGCTCGAACACTGGTATCCGAGGACAGCTTATTATGCACTGAGCTCGGTTTAAGCGGGCCGGAGTCAGTGGGTTAAACAGAGGGTGCGACCTAAGGTGTCAGCCCTGATATTTGAGTTAATTGATTATTATATTTGGCTATGAATGTGATTAATGAGTTTGTTGCATAGTCTAAGTATATATGAGGTTATTTGTACCTTGAAATATGCCTATATGCTATGGATTGAACATCTGAACATGCTTATTAGAATATTTGTTTGATAATATTGTATATGCTGTGTATGTTGTTTTCTTAATGGACCTCGGCTCACGGGTGTTGCGTGGTGCAGGTAAAGGCAAGGGCAAGATTGATCAACCCTTACTGGAGAGCTCTGCAGGGTGAATGTACATGTCAGGCCGCTCAGCCGCCACGGTTGAGGAGATTACAGGGACAAGAGGACCAGAACCTTGTATTTTGCCTTAGTATGGCTAATGTTTACTCTTAACTGTTGAATTTTGTAAACCAACTTTTAAACATTGTACTTTTGGGGATCCCTTCTGAAAATTGTTTATAATTTATAAAATGTTTCTTTTGCGACCTAAATGTCTTTTAGCCCTAGAACACTTTAGCTAATGACACGTTTTGAATAAACGACTTGATTAGCAAGTCTCACACCTTTATAAACGCACAGTGTAGCGGTCTTGGCTATCCAGGGCGTTACAGTAGTATTATTTGTAATTCACCCACATGCATGAAAATACACAATTACGCCCTCCACATGCCAACTTACCATAATGCCCTTAGAATTAAATGTGGACACATATGCATGCATTTATCATCATATAATATTATAATTCACATAAACATGCATATAATCATTTAATGGCATAATAAGTCAATTATGGCCCTCTCGGCCTCCTAATCAAGGTCCTAAACCTTATTAGGAAATTTGGGGGCATTACACAAACTACCACAATAATCATGCACACATAAAGCATAATAAATACCTATCTACAGTACTATGGATTTATTTATCAAGTTTCATTGCTACTAAGTACATTCACACTTACAATGCCTTCCATATACTAATAAACATGTACAACATATAGGTTCAACATAAGCAACTGACCAAATACAATCAGTATACAAACCATTATCCAAATATTCATCCACATGCAATAGCAATGCTAATCAGCACGCCTCAATTTCATCACACAACAGTCAAGGGCCTGGCCCTATCAGTATCTCATGCTCCCTATTAATCATACAAATTAATACATTCATATTTTCATTCAAGAACTTAAGCATATAATTTTAGGTATTCAATTACAAAACCCTGAGTCGAGCTTGTCTTTAGCGGTGAGTATACATGTCCAACCAGTCTTCAGGAACCCTTAAACCTAGATCGCTCTGATACCAAGTTGTAACGCCCTAGATAACCAAGACTGTTACACTGTGTGTTTAAAATAGTGCAGGACTTGCTAATCAAGTCATTTAAATGAAAATGTAATCCTAAATTCGTAATCAAGTTAGGTTTAAAAGATTTTCGTCATAAGCGGATAATTTTCATTAAAATAAACGTTTAGTACATGGGATCCCAAAAAATAGGGTTTAAAGAACATATTTACAAGATTTCCAAAAATTATAAACAATTGAGGCCACTCTAATGGAAAAATACACATTTTAGGTTCTCGTCCCTGTACAATCCCTCGACCGTGGTGGCCGAGTAGCTGACAATGTACACTTCACCCCCAGAGCTCTCCAACCCATGGTTGATCAATCTTACCCTTGCCTTTACTTGAACCACGTAGCACCCGTGAGCCAAGGCCCAACAAGAAAACCATATTACAAAGCATAATCAATAATCAATAATCAGATAATTCACAAATCATCAGTCAGACACTCAGCAGACCACATTGTTCTCATAATCAGTGATATCAATCTGCAAACCAATAATCAATCATCTAGATAATAAACATGCCAAAATCATCAGATTAATAACAGTAAACATATTATACAATAACTAAGGTCGACTCCCTTAGACCGCACCCTCTACTTAAGTCACTGTCTTCGACTCACTTAGGTCGAGCCCAGTGTTCAACCCACTGACTCTGGCTCGCTAAGGTCAAGCTCAGTGATTATTTAATTAACCTCAACTACTAGTGGCCGAGCCGCGTCCTTGTGCACCAATATTAATTTCGGCACTCTTAGGTCATTTATTTCATACTCACATGTCATAATACCATCATACAACATTGCATACAAGTATAGGGAACTCTTAGCCCCAACATAACCGCATAACCGGGTGCAGTTTTCTTACGTTTGATTCCGAGCAGTGAAGGTGATTTGATTCTGAGCACGGTCCTTAGCCTCGACAATAAACCTAGTCACAAAGACCATGGATATCTATCAACTTCCAATTAGAAACAAAATACCTAGGGAACAAAACTAGCCTCCAAGACCTCAATTTCTACTAAACCGGGTAGTAGAAATTGTCCCAAGCCCCTAGGTTCGAACCCTCGAGCCTTAATAATACTTAGAATTCTTCCAAGACCAAACCTCCCATGCGGGTCGCAACTTGGCTCAGCATGTCACGACTTGCCCCAAGTCAAAGAGCAAGCTCCCCGGCCAAAGGGGAGGTGGGTCGCGACTTGGCCAAGAAATTCGTGGTGCGCCCCCAAGTCAAAGAGCATCCCAGGCCATAAGGGCCACATGCGCCATGGCACCCCCTGCCCAGGTCGTGGCGCACCCTCTTCGACCCAGAAAATTCTAGGTTTTTACTCCACCCTTCCCAGCCAAGAACACCAAGAACTAACCAGAATCTTCCTTAAAAACCTCCCCCCAATTCAATCACCAAATAAGTTATGAACTCAAGAATTAATCACCTATTTTCGACACCAAAACTCAGCAATTATACATGAATCCTTATCCCAGTTCATCTGTCCAAACTACTTAAATCAAAACCACTCAATCGTCCATAATTCATCCCATATCTAACTAGGAACTTAAAGACAAAGGTTCAAAATTTTACCCTCATTATGCTTGAATCCCCCACCAGCTTTCAATCCAACAATCTTGAGCTTAAATCCTCCAATTCCTACACTGAGTTTCCTGGCTGAATAGCTTCAATTACTCAAGCTCAAGCTCCATCAATTCCCTCAAGTTTTCAAGCTTCTAAACCCCTTAAACAACCCCAAAAATCAAAATCAAGGGAGAGAGAGTGAGGAGAAATCGTGTGGGATGAGAGAGGGAGAGCTGAGAACCCTTTCCTTCTTTCTTTCCTTGGACCATTTTGTACTCTTCTGTTTTGTTCTAACTAAAATGATGAGTCTATAACTATTATGAAAAGTCCATTTTTCCCTCCCTTATAATACTAGCCACTTAATTGCTTTGAGTCGAATTCCTCACGTGTTCCTAATATTTATCATCTAATCTTTGTAGAGTTCCAAAATGTTTACTTAGTTAGCTAGATAGTTAGTAGTAGTTGTAGTATTTTAGATTTCATGGATTTTGGTTCAAACCAGGACTTAGTTGGAAACTCATAGCAACAGTTATGGATTTTATAAGTTTAACCTATAGTTTAAGAATATTAATTATAACATAAGGTTTGATTAATATTTCTGGTCCTAGATATACTATTTAATTATAACCTAAGGTTTAGATAGAGCCAATAAGAACATGACACTTGTCATAAGCATGATTATTAATGAATTAAGTATTTTAATGATAAAATAAAGAAATAGAAGTTTTAGTACCTACGAGAAACTGTTAGGGTCTTATTATGACTAGATCAAAGTAGTTATCCCATTCAAATTATCCTGAAAAAGTGCAATTACGTGTTTAAAATATTCACGTATGCCGATATATCGCAGCATGGGAGCCGATATATCGCCTAACAAAGGATACGGAAAACACGTTGGCATTGCATGAACGTACGAACGGAGGCTCGGGACTAGGGCAGAGCCGATATATCGCCACATAGGGGCAATATATCGCCCTTAGTAAGATTTTATTTTTCTTTTGTTTTTAAATTTAAAAATAAGCCTTAACTACTTAGAGATGCCTCTGAATGTTTTTGACCGAGTCTTAAGCCTCTGATTGACGAATATTCAAATATGTTCAATTATATTCATTATTTTTATTCAAATCAAAAAGGGGCTAGTTTCACTCCTTACCTCTATAATAGGACCTAATACCCAACCCTTCCTCTCATTCTTCAAGCTGTGATCAGAGACTCCAAGGTGCTAGTGTTACCATAGAGTGATAAACACTTGGGTTGGGAAAAATCTTTGTCATTCTTAAGCTTTATAAAATACTTGGGAAGTGAGGTTTAGTGTATTTCGCTATTGAAGTTAGACCAATCTATAAGGTCAACTAAGGTATTCCTATTCTTTAAGTCCAGTTCTTTAAAATTCTTTAGTTTTCCTTAGTTCCTTTTATTCAAATCCTAACCTTTGATATTGGCTTTTGTTTAGGTTCTTAAAACTAAAAGGTCTTTCTTGGTAAGTTTCTTCTTGAAGGTTTAGTTTCCACATTCATTCTTTATTCTTTAGAATTACTCACCATTCTTATTGTTGGTTTTAGGAGTATTCTAAGTCCCACATTTGTTCTCAAATATCCCGGTTCTGGTAAAGAAAATAGGATAGTTTTTATATGCTTATATGTTATTAAATGATTATGCAATAATATGTTATGTTATTATATGTTATGATATATATGTTTTTGGGGCTTATAGTTGCTTAAATAGCAAACCCCAATACTTTTATGTTTCTTGGGGCTTATAGTTGCTTAGCTAGCAAACCTCAATGTATTTTGAGGCTTATAGTTGCTTAGCTAGTAAACCCCAATGTTTACCATGTACATGAGTTAGAATTGTGATATATGTTTTATAGTATATGTTTTGATATAGTCTTATGTTTATGTTTTATGTTATATGTGTTAGTAGATTTTCCTTGTTGGGCATTAGGCTCACTCCTTTTTCTTTTAGTGTGATGCAGGAAACTAGATACGGAGGAGGAAGGATTCTTGGTGGCTTGACTTATGTATTGAGGACGAATGGAAAGAATGGGCTGCGAGTCGATCGATGATGACGTTATTTTTAGTTTTTTTTAAATTGTGTTTCTATGTATTTTCCGCATTTAGTTTTGTAAACAATTTTATTTTGTTTAAAATTATGTTTTATGTTTTAAACAATGGGTACCCATATCAAAATTATATTTTACTTTGTAATTTCCACAATATTATGTTGAAGTTTTAATAAAGTTATTATTATTTCTTATGTATATGTTCTTCAAAGAAATAGCTATATGTAGTAGTTCTAATGGTCCAAGGTCTTAGAATAGTTGGGTCCTTACAATTGGTATCAGTGCAACGGTCCATTTACATGAAGTTCTCCTTGATACACACGCTCAAGCTCTGAATCTAACCGCCAATGTAAGTATTTATGTTTTAGTTATTATGTTTCTGTGTTTAGCTAACGTTTTAGTTTTATGTTTTCAATTAAGAATGGATGGAGCCTTAACATATAACGATATTCGAGCCATTTAGGCCTTAAAAAGGATTAGAGAACAGAGAAATACAGTAGGAATATTGGAAAGAATCACTTGGAGATTACTTTTATTCCATAATCAAATAGTTCATCTCCAAACGACTAAGCAAATAATGATGAGAGCTACTGAACAATATATTTTAGTATTTAGGCTTTTTAAAGATTTTCCTTTTGTAATTGTTGCTTTGGAAGAAATATGGGAGACAATAGATAATGAAGATGAAATACCAGTGGCGATGAAATATTATTTTCTCATAATTAGGTTTACCTCTAAGATGGAATTCCAATTCACAAGAGAACAAAAGAATAAAATCTTTACAAATCTCCCCTAAGGAATTTTTGAAGCTCACGAAATTGATGATTATGAAGAGATAGATGATGACATGTTAGATGAAGGAACTGATGTAGAAGATCCCGATTTTTAGAATAGATTAGTTTCTTTATTTATTTTATTTATTATTTTGCCTTTATGATTGTACTTAGTGAAAACTGTTTTTCCAAATTAATATCATTGTTATTTTGATGACATGTATGAGTTAGATTTTATTTTGCAACCATAATAAATAATGACTAAGTTCGGTGAGGGTGGATACAAATCAATGAACCAGGGTTCTATATTGAGAGACAGGGGGCCATAGTAGTGGGAATGATTTTACTGATCCCAGCCCTCCCTCAATATGGCTAACTTTGGAACAACAATGAATTTCGAGCCTAAGAATTAAGTTATATAGGATAATTAGAAACACACTTAGAAAATAATAAAGATGGCTTATTTTTCTAAGTTTAGAAACACACCCTGATTGTAGCAACCCAAATTTGCTTATAAGGCTTGGGGCCTTGATTAGCGTGCCTAGAGGGCAATAATTGTTATATTGTATTAATATGTGAATTTAATGAATAAGTGATTAGAAATGCATGTTTAGGTGAATTAAATATGCATGTGGGTCCCATTTGGTGGTTAGGGGCATATTTGTAATTTTAGCCCGTTGAGGGCATAAATGTAATATTTGTATATATTGTGATTAGTACCACATGTGAGTGGTGATATAATCGCGGTGCACGATTCGAGACGGTCCTAGGGAGTTGTTTACCTTGAAAGTCATAATGGGGTCAAATACCCGGCTCGGGAGGAGCTTAGGGGTATTTTGGGAATATTATAATGTGTTTGGGAATATTATAATGTGTTTGGGAATTATTGAGTAGCGGTTAGTAAATTCAGTAATGGTTTAAGCATGTCGGGATTAAACGAGGATCATTAGGTATACTCGAGGACTTAGTGGGAATTGGGTGAAATGACGGAATTGCCCTTGAGGTCAGTATAAGAACTTTATTAATGGGAAGGGGTAAAGTGGTAATTTGGCCTTAGGAGGGGATTAACTTGGCTGAGAGGAGTTAGTCACGTTACTTACACTTAAGCTATTATGGAATTTTCTGCTGGAAGTATAGAGAGAACTAAGAAGCTAAAGAAAGGGATGGGAGGAAGGGCTAGTTTCTTGAGACCAAGGAATGAGTTCGCCATGCCTCGAGCACTCTGGATAGGTCTGCCATGCCTCGCCGCCTCCCTGACGGCCACCCTGACCACCCCGACCCCTCCTATCAGGACCAGCAGCAGTCGAAGTGTCAGGAGCCTTTCTCTTGAAGTCACTGGGGCCTCCGCCCCTACCTGTCCCTGAATAAGGAGGCACTGCTCTGCGGCCCTCATGCCTCACTGCACTCTCCCTCCATATCTTATTCTTCGCTTCCTCAGCGGTAAGGGCCTTCTCAACGACCTGGGCAGAAGTTGCTCCTCCAGGCACCGTTGTGATCCTGACATCCCAGGCTATCATAGCATTAAGCCCCCTGATAAATCAATCTTGCATAGCAGCATCAGTAGGCACAAGATCTGGTGCAAACTTCGCAAGCCTATCAAACTTTAGAGCATATTCAGTAACAGTCATATTGCCCTGCACAAGACTCACGAACTCATTAACCTTTGCTGCTCTGACAGCAACATTGTAGTACTTCTGACTAAACAAATCTCTGAAACCTTCCCAACTCAAAGTAGTAACATCCCTGGTTTGCGATGCCACTTCCCACCAGATGTGGGCATCCTCCCTCAACATATAAGTAGCACAGGCAACTCTATCATGCCCCTCAATCCTCATGAAATTCAGAATCATAGTGATCATAGTTAGCCATTGCTCGGCTTTCAATGGATCCAGTCCACCCTAAAAAATTGGGGGTTGTTGCTTCCTGAACCGCTCATATAACGGTTCCCATCTGTTAGCAACCTCCCCTGACTGCATAACGGGTACCACTGCAGGTGGTACAATAGGGGCAGCACTCCCTGGTGGAACCTGCTAACGCAGGATACGAATCTGCTCATCTTGACTCTGTAATCGAGCCTGCATATCTGCCATTAACTGCTGCCAGTTCTCAGGGACTGGTGGAGGATTCTGGCCCTGATCATCACTCCCGGTCCCGGACCTAGTGCCGGCTAGTCTTGTAGATTTTCTTGGACGCATAGTTATCCAAGTCAATCTGCAAATAACGACTCGGCAGTCAGACCATGATGACAGGGTAAAAAAAACTTCTCCAAGATTCATCAATAGAACATAACCAACCACAAACAACCAACATATAAGCATCCATCCCCATGCACTGGCTGCTAATAAGCACGCCCCCAATCTCATTCACAATAGCTATAGAATAGACATTCATCCATGCACAATATACAATTAATCATCCATATATTCATTTACATGCACGGCAATGCTAATAAACATGCCTCAATATTCTCACACAGCAGTCAAGGGCCATGCCCTATCAGTATCTCATGCTTCCTAACAATCCAGTAAATAACAGCACTCATAGCTTATTTCAAGCACTTAAACACATAAACACATATACACATTACTGAACCCTGATTTGAGCTTGTCTCTAGCAGTGAATGTACATGTCCAGCCTGTCTTCAGGAACCCTTAAACCTAGGACGCTCTGATACCAAGTTGTAACGCCCTGGATAGCTAGGACCGCTACACTGTGTACTTTAAAGGTGCAAGACTTGCTAATCAAGTCATTAACTTGAAGACGTGTCATTAAACATGTATGAGCTAGGGTTAAAAAGGTTTTGGTCTCAAAAGACTCATCTTGTATAATTAAACTATTATATACACGGGATCCCAAAAGAAATAGAGTTAAAAGTTGATTTACAGACTTTCAAAAGTATATAAACAAAGGTAAGCCAAACTAAGGCAAAATAGACAATCTCTGGGTCTCGCGTCCCTGCCTAAACCTTAACCATGGCGGCCGAGCAACTGGCCATGTACATTCCACTCGTTGAGCTCTCCAATCAAGGCTGATCCAACTTGGCATTGCCTTTACCTGCACCACGTAGCACCCATGAGCCAAGGCCCAGCAAGAAAACATGAAATGTAGCACAATCGATAATGTCAGACAGTAAAATTCACTAAGCATGAACTCTCATCAAATAATCCACACCAATAACACTCAATATATATTCAGAGTCAAAGATGCAATCAAACACTTATAACATTCATATCACATAATAATCAGAGCCAACAACTTAGGCCACACCCTCTGTTTATCCCACTGACTCCGGCCCACTTAAACCAAGCTCAGTGCATATTAAGCTGTCCTCGGCTACCAGTGGCCGAGCCGCGCCCTATGCGCTAGTGTAACCCTTGGCACCCTTAGGCCGTTGGTTCACTAAATAGCTTGCATGGCATAATACCATCTTTTCAAGCATTCACAATAGGTATCCCTTAGTCCCGTCACATATATTTAACCAGGTGCAGTTTTCTTACCTTTAGTCTTTACGGTTATTGTTTATGAGCAACACTCCTCAAGCACGATCCGTTCCCGAGCCTAAGATTTTATCACCTAGTCACAACCAATGTATAGGATTCCATTAATATTAAAATTAGGGTTTCCGGTTACAAAACTAGCTTCCGGGAATCCGAATTCCACCAAGAACGGTGGTGAAAAATGATCCCGAGCATTTTAGACCACATTACTATGCCTAAAATCCTTAAAAGTTCAAGTGCATAACGAAGGGTTGCGGCCCTTGAAGCTTAGCTGCAGCCCCAGCCTCAAACAGAGCCGAGGACCACCCCTGGAAGAGGACACGCGCCGCGGCCCTTGCAATGGGCGCCGCGGCGCTCACCCCTGGCCGAGCCGCCTTGGCTCATCTTCATCCTAGGGCCGCAGCGCTCTAGAACAGAGCCGCGGCCCTTCCCTTCGAACCCAGAATTCCCACCATTTCTAGGCTTGAAACCTTAGCCAAAACCACCCTTAAGCTCCCTACTTCAACACCCAACAATCCCAACACTATTAGCATGACTTAAACAACATAATTCCACAGAAAACCCAACCTAACATACACTAGAATTCTCTTTCCAATTTCTGAAACTCAAGAGCTATAAACACTCAAACCAACCATTCAAACCCAAATTAAAACTTCTAAATCATGAATTGAGACTTACCTCTTCAGTTGGATCCCTTCTCTATTCAAAACCCAGCTAGTTTCCAAAGCTTTCCTGCTCAAATTCTACCCTAAGCATCAATTAAACAATAACCTCAATACCCAGCTGAATACTCAAGGTTGAACCTCAGAAAACACATGGTTTAATTCTTACCTTAGCTTTGATTCAATTCCTTGGATGAGTCTTGAACTAAGCCTCAGAGTTTCAGCCTCAATCCCCACTGAGTTCCCAGAGATCTTCAGCTCCAATTCTCATAAATTTCCTCTATTTTTCCCTTATGACCTTTACTTAGTTTCCTTGAGAGAGAGAAAGATAAGCTGAGAAATAAAGTCGGCTTATTTCTTTCTAAGGGTTTCCTTAAGTTTTTCTTATTCGTTAAGTTAATCCCAAAGCTCGGGGTGCCAGAACCGTCCCCGAGGGAAAAACGGTAAAATCCTCCAATATTCCCACCTAGACTTCCTAACCTCAAATATATCTCCATATATTTATTTTCATAACCCGATAGTCTGAATAACTACCCAATACCTGAAATACCCTTGACTTATCCAAAGTCAATTGTTAAGCCTTGTTGTGACTTTTTCCCCGCTAACTAACTCTAGGATCGCCTTAAGTCGTGCTCTACAGTTCTATCCACATAATAATGTGGTTCTCACAATTACCATATTCACATATCACATAAAAGCCAATATAATCACACAAGCATCATTAACCATATAATCATGCATTTAAATCAATATATTCATGCAAACCACATTTAACCCAATAATGCCCTCCCGGCACACTAATCAAAGCCCTTAAGCCTCATTAGCGAATTTGGGGTCGTTACATAAAGCTTCATCTCTGAATTTTAGTTTTCTTGCAAGTTTTTTTAGAGTTTGGGTTGAATGCTGAAAGTTGGGTTTTGGCTTAGTAATTGTGAAATTCAGCTTGAGAATCAAAGGAATTAAGCTTAGAGTTGGATTTGGAAGAAGCCCAGAGTCGAATTTCAGTTTGAGGTAAAAATTTCGAGCATCTTTGAAGTTGATTGCTGGTGTGGTTTAAGTTTTGTAAGGTCTGGTTTAAGTTTTATGAAGTTTTAAACCAATTTGTAAATCATGGGTTTGAATGTGTGTTTGGGCTTGTTATTGATGTTTTTGAGTTGCCATATGGTCTATTTGGGGTTTTGGAATGAATTTGGGATTTAGGTATGTCTTGGTATTGATTTGGAAGTGTTTTGGCTCAGGAAAATATTGGGAAAACCCCAGTTTTCTGGGTTCGCGTATGGGTGCCGCGACCCTGTTCTTCCGTGCCGCGGCGCTAGGATGCATCAGGGGAAGGGCACCATTCTGGGCGTCGCGGCCCCTATAGGGTGGTGCCGCAGCGCTAGGCCAATTCCTGGGTAGGAAAAAATGTGATTTTAGGGCTTTGGCTCAGGGGGCTCAGGGGATGCTTCTGCTACCTTGTGGGGGGAAAACGGGAGGTCCTGAGAGCACAGGAATGGTTTCGGGAGATGAATATAAATTGGTTAGTAATGAGAGTGCTATGTATGTGTTGTGACTAGGTTATCAGCGAGGCTCAGATTAGAGGACCGTGCTCGGGATTCCAGTGCTCAAGAAGCTCAGGACACAGGTAAGAAAATCGATGTACCCATAGAGCAGGGCGAGGCCCCATAGTTGTGTTGTAGGGCACAACCCTATATGATTATATGCAGGGCATAGCCCACTGATTATGTTAATACATGTTTAAGTGTTTGATTAATTATGCTATGTATGCAAATATGTGAATGATCAGCAAGAGTCGGGAACGGTGAAGACCGAGAACGGCAAGAGCTGGGAACGGCGAAGCCCGAGAACGGCAAGGGGGCCGGGAGCAACGTTAGCACGCGGAGTGCGAGTTGGTAGGGTAGGACCCTAAATGATACTTGGGATATCCTTACGGTGTAGACCGCGAACCCAGGGCCTGGTAAGCGCTTAGGATGACACGGTCGTATGTGTTCAGCTTGTTGGAAGATTTGTTTTGTGCTGAGTATTTGATATGCGTATGTTATCTATCTGTGTGGAGTTTTCTTGCTGGGCTTCGGCTCACGGGTGCTCTGTGGTGCGGGTATGGGAAAAGGGAAGGCCGACCAACCATGAGTATGGAGAGTGTGAGGCGATGCTACATGTCTGGTCTGCCTTGCTGCCATGGCCAAGGGTATTTTTGGGAGATGCTTTGTACTGAGTCCTGTTTTTTCGTTTAGTCGACTTAAAACATGTTTTGAGTTGTAAATATTTATAAACGGTATTTTTGGGATCCCTAATGTAAAACACTTATAGTTTTCAATGAATGCTTACATTTCCAAATTATGTGATTTTGATACAGTTTAGATACACTTTTAAGTTAAATGTTTGGTTAGCTAGTTAAGTGCACATTTTAAACTCACTTAGTAACGAATTTAAGGTAGTAGGGCGTTACACTAATTATAAAGAAGGCTTATACAATTCTTTTCATAAGAAGTCATAATTAATAGGCCCGATTTATGTTTGCTTAGATTAAGTTTTGCTTTAGAGCCCATCAAGGTAAGTTATAACATGTTTTTCTCAACTGTTAGAACTCTGCTGAAGATGTCGCTTAGAAGATCTGCTCGTAACAATGTCAATGTCTCCAACACCGCTTCTGAGAGCCATGAAACCCCACTAGTTCGCAGAAGGGGAGTGCGTGCTAATGCCAATCGAAATGCACTGTCGCTGCCGCCGGTTGACAACACTTCAGAAACTGCCAGGCTACGACAGCAAGTTGAGGAATTACTGCAACAACAACGACAACAGGTTCAGCCTCATACTCAGCCTCAGCCGCAACCATAGTCTCAACATATGGCTCAAGCACCCCATCAAGTAGGTCCTTGTGGGGGATGGCCAATGGCGAACTATGCACCATACCCAGCTCAGCATATGGAGCCAATCTACGAGCATTTTTGTAAGCAACACGCTCCGAACTTTGAAGGGACAACAGACCCCTTCGAGGCAGAAGAATGGCTCAGGAATGTAGAGCCAATCCTATCACATATGAACCTCAGCAACGCAGACCGCATATCCTGCATTTCATCTCTTCTGAAGAAAGATGCTAGAATATGGTGGGGCTTAGTTCAGCAGACCCATGATGTCGCCACCATGACATGGACCAGATTTGTGGAGCTATTCCACAAAAAGTACTACAATTCGGCAGTCATCGCTTCAAGGGTCGAGGAGTTCGCTGGTCTGAAGCAAGGATGTTTATCAGTAGCAGAATATGCTCGGCAGTTCGACCGATCAGCCAAGTTTGCACCAGAGATGGTTCCAACTGATTTTCTGAGGGTGACTAAGTTTGTTAGAGGACTTCAACCAAAGATTGAGCTAGGGGTTAAGATAGCAAACCCAGGAAATACTACTTATGTCGATGTTATAGAAATGGCAATAGAAGTGGAAAGGCTTCAGGCGAATGTTAGTAAAGAGAAGGCCAGTAAGCCTGAGCCTAAATAGCAGAGTCAACCTCAGAATGGTCGAAACAACCACAACAACAACAATCAGCAGTCCAACAATAGTAATGGTCAGAAGAGACAACATCCTGACAATAAGAAGTCTGACAACGATAAAAGGGCACGAACAAACAAGGGAGGTAGTGGGCCGGGTTATGTAGAATACCCGCAATGTGCTAAATGCCAAAAGAAACATCCTGGTGAGTGCCGTGCAAACACTAAGGGATGCTACAACTGTGGTCAGCAAGGTCACCGAAAGAAAGAGTGTCCCCAGCTCAAGCTAGTGGGAAAAAGAGACGATAAGATGGTTCCTGCCAGAGTATTTTCCTTAACCCAAGGAGAAGCTGAGGCTAGCAGTAAAGTGGTTACATGTCAGGTTTCTATCCTCAATAATGTATGTTCTGTATTATTTGATTCGGGAGCCACTCATTCGTATATCTCATTAGGAATGATAGAAAAATTAGACAAACCTTGTGAAAGATTTAGAACTAGGTTTGAAACAGAATTACCTTCAGGTGAGATAGTCCTATCATCACAGGTAGTATGAGGCGTACAGATCAAGATTGAGGATGTAGAATTAGAAGGAGAGCTGATAAAACTGGAGATTAAAGACTTTGACGTGATACTGGGTATGGACTGGCTAGCAAGGCATGGTGCAACTATCGACTGCAAATGCAAGAAAGTAACGTTTGAGACTTCTAACGGTCAGAGACTATGCTTTATGGTAAAGGTTTCAGGTCTACGCACACCGCTTATTTCGTCACTCAAAGCTCAGAAGATGATAGAAGAAGGATGTCAAGCATTCTTAGCCAGCATTACGGAGGTGGTCAAGGAAACATCACTAAAGGTTGGAGACATTCATATCGTTGTACTCTTTTGTTTCCTATGCTTATCTAATTCCTTGGGGACATGTAATTAAGGTCCTTTAAGAGTGTGAATTTTTCAGTGTCCACACGTTTCTTGTTCAATCAATTCTTTCATGTTCGCAGACCCTTACATATATTAACACGAGATAATATATTTTTCCTTGTGGATTTTCGGCATCCACAGATAGGATTTTGAATTCTGAAAAATGCAAGGGAAAAACACATATTTTGGGTTATTGCAGTGGCGCCGCAGTGTCTAGGATGAGCGATGTGGCACGTATGGGTTTCTTCGAGGGTGGGTTTGACCTCGGACCATCATGGCGCCACAGCTCTAAATGGGAAAAAAATTATAAGGAATGCTCTCTGACAGTTGTCGTGCCGCGTCTCAAATGCACAAATTTTAAAATGGGCTTCTTAGTTTTTGTTGTGGAGCCACATTGGTGCAGGGGGCGTCGCGGCGCTAATGCAGTTTTAGGGAACATTTGTCTAGGGTTTTGGAAAGTTAACTTGGGAGGCTCAGGGGACAATTAGACTATCGATTTTAGTGGAATTTAAGGTCCCAAGAGCTAAGACTTGGTCTTGAAGCCTATTAACGGTATTAGTTCCTCATAAACATATCGTTTATGTTGTGACTAAGGATTCTGCAAGGCTCAGGAAAGGGATCGCACTCGGGATCATATTACCATTTCCACGGGACTCGAGGTAAGAAAACTGCCACATCCACCAAGTGTAGGGCTTGAGCCCTGATTATCGAACACCTGGTATGACTGTGCTATGAATATGTTTAAAATTAAATGTTTGCTCTATATAAGCATCTGTTGTTATAATCGTTCATAATTATTGATCATTGTTTGTGATTGATCGACAGGGAGGTCGTTATCGGCACTACATGTGTAATGTAGGTTGTAGTGGCAGAGCCATTACAAGGGTGCGGTATGCATGATTCGTTACACTTGTTGGAAAATCAACGTGAATCTGGTTATGATTTATAAAGCTTGTACTTGATATAAATGCTTCTCAGAATACCTGTCTTACTTGATTGAGTTTTCTTGCTGGGCCTTGGCTCTTGGGTGGTTTGTGGTGCAGGTAAAGGCAAAGGAAAACTAGGTCGGCCATGAGTTGGAGAGCTCTCGGGCCGACGCATACATACTCTTCCTGCTCGACCACCACGGTCGAGATACTTTTGAGGAGCATGGGATATTAGCTCACTTTTGCCGCTTAGGTCGGGTAGTTCTGTAACTTTTTATACATGTATTTTGATTTAAAACACTTGGGATCCCTTGTAAATATTCAAACATTTTTATGAAAAGTTTGACTTCATTGACCAAATTTTTTAATAACAAAACCAATGTTTAACCTGAATTACACTTTTTGAGTCCAAATGACTTGCTTAACGAGTTAAACACAATTTTTAACACATGGTGTAACAGTCTTGGATTAGTAAGGCGTTACAATGCTCATAGAACTTGAATTGATTTGTCTAGAAACCACTAACTCTCGCACTATTATGAAAATCAGAATATTCAATTCATGATAATAATATCGTTCATAAAGTTCTTATAGATAGATTATTATCATTAAAATAATTCAAGAACTCAAGCTCATAAAACTTCAATTAATTCATTTGGAACCCATTTACTTGAAACAAACACCTTATGCTACTATCCTTTCTAATGATGACTACTTGGTAATTATTAAGAAAAAATACCATAATTATGAAAAGGTACAGTAGAGCCTTAATAAAACATGCAATATGGGCCCATTTATTAAAAAATAAAAGTATAATGTCTTTTATGCAAATTTTAAATAAAAGTTTATAGTCTCACTGTAAACATAAAAAAAACATAGATAAACTCCATAAAATGTTCTTGACGTTAACTAGATCGTTTTTCGTTCATTAGAGCCCCACGACATACATACTCAGACCTAGGAATGCCCCACATCACCATGTGTGTCAATGAGAAACCCTATTAACTACCTAAAAGGGGGGAAAGTAAGGGGTGAGCTAAAACCCAGTAATGAAGTACAAACAAGAAAAGAAGACACGAGATAAAAACATAAGCAACATATCTCCTAAATTCACATAACAATAACAACATAAGTCATAATCATAATCATAAACATAAGTATAATCACACAACATATGATCATGGCAAACCTATTTTCTATGTCACATCATACAGTTCTATGAGGTAACCAGTAAAGCATAAACCGATATATTCTCTTCTGTGAGGTAAGCAGAAGCTCTGGTCCTCAAATAACCTCAGCGAGTCCGCCCTATGAGTTACATCATATCCTTAGTAACTCCTTTTTTGTGTCGCGTTCAGCACACTAACAACCTATTGGTTTTCATACAACATACAAGCACATATACAAGTAGCTTATCTCATAACATAATAGCTCAGCAATCTCATAACATAATAGCACATTCATCTCATAACATAATAATCTATACCTGTCATAACATAATTCATGGAAATTATAGCTAACTTTCTTACCTCAAGCCCAAGAAAATTAAAGAGCAGGTTACTTCACAACGAGCCTAGAATCATAATCAAACACTCGTTTCAATATTATGTAGAACTACACATAACATACAATCCTATCTCACATGGGCCATGCACATGTGGCACCTAACCCACACAAGTTGCACAACAACTTAACTCTTAACGAAAACATATATCTAGTCTCACATATAATCACAAAAAAATAATGTTGTTTCCACTAATTAATTCTCAAGGATTTGAAAACAAGGACCATGGATTTAATCAAATAACATGTATTTGTATGTAAAAGTAAACTTGCATGCAATGTGCATAAGTGGTAGGGTGCTTAAAGTTTGCCTTGAAGTTGGTAAATTCTACTTGTTTATTTATCGCCACTTTCATAAAAATCCAGCAAGAAATAGTTTACCAACTTGTTAACATTACCATATTACTCATTTGGATCATAGGGTTTCATTCTAGATTTTAAATTTATCAAAATTATTTTATTTAACTAGCTCTTTAGTTATATTTGCATCAAATTATTAGAATCTCACTTATTAAAAAAATGACCACATTTCTCTATTTCCCAAAATTAATTAATTCAACAAATACTCTTATATATTTTTAGCAAAGTTAATTAAATAATTAATATAAATTAACAAAAACATAAATTAACCTTGCCAATCAAAATAAGAACTCAAGGCCACCAACATTTTACATTAAGTCAGAAGTTTTAAGAAAAAAAAGGAATAAAAAGACTTAACTATGCTCCCATTTACCAAATAAATTCTGCATTATTATATATGAGAAAAATACATATTTAAAGTATGGCAAAATTATATTTTTCATATGTAAATTTAAGGCATAAATTATTAAAACACATATTTCATAACTTTTAATTTAAAAGAGTCTTTTCCATGAAATTAAGAAATTCAGCAAGCATATTCTATCCAAACTCACAATTTTATTATTTACCATTTTGAAAAATCCATCTAGTATGGCCATATATCTCTTATGCATTCAACAACTCAATTAGTATGAAACCAGAATTAAATCAATAAAATGAACCCAAAAATACATGCCTTGGCTGAGACACCATGTAGCATACTCATAAAATGAAATTTACATTTCTTTTACTATTAATGCATCAAGATCTTGTTGGAGCAATAACAATTTAATACTCATTCCTTTTTCACAAATAATATAAGAAATTTTAGAAATCCTTGAACATAAAATTCTAACACCAAACATCCCTAACATACATTTTATTAAAGCAACATAACCAAACACTCAATTCCATAAGCATGTTTATCAACATAAAAAAAAAATAACAAGAACTCTAAACAAGTACTATGCCGAAAACACACACACACCAAAACTCATTCTTATTTCCACTTTTTAATTAAAACCTAACATGCCTTTATTAAAATTATCTTAGAAACACAAATGAAAAAATAACTACTAAGCATAAATACATGTTGGTCGAAACCTATACCATGCTTCTATCTCTTTATTGTTTGCAATATCCAAACTAAATCCTAGCATAAGTCTATTGTCAAGTTTTCATTTTTATAAAACAAACATTAAAATCAAAAACACCAATGGTAACCTAATAGTATGATTTTAACATATATCCTTTCAAACTCAAAATCACTTCCACAAAATCATAGATTCATTACCAAAAAAAAAAAAAATACTCTTTATGCAAGATAACCACCACCATCAAACATGATTTCCATGAACCTACAATTTAAACAAGAATTAAAAACAAAACAACATCAAAGGAATCAAAGGCACTAGAATCGTCATATATCACAATCATGCTTTGACAAAAAAAATCCAAAACATAAACAAAGAAAATATATAATCATCAAAACAACATTAGGCTAGATATTTCCATTACCTTCTTGTAGGAATCAAAACTCAAGAAAAAGATGGTGGTCACCATCTTGGTACACCTAGGGTTTTCGAACCCAAAAAAAGAAGAACAAGGCAACAAAAAGAATAAAACTTATCAATCAACAAGAAACCTAGAAAAGGAAGGGGATGAATTAGAAGATTAAACACTAGGGAAGCAAGGCACAAACCTAGGTTAGAACCTCCTTCCTTTCTTCTCCTTCTTCTCTTTTCTTTTTCTTTCATTTCTTCTTCTTTTCTCCTTGTGATTTCAGCAGCCACACTAAGAGATGATGAACAAAATGCTATCTAGGGTCCTAAGGTTCTATATACAGTGTGTACTAGGTTTTCTAAAATAAATAAAAAAATAATTTCTTATTAATTTATTTAATTTTAAAAAATTAATTAATTAATTAAATACATGTTATCTATCGAAGAAGGCAGTCAATTGTCCACTCTCCCTTTCTCTCCTTGGCTTTCCACACTAATAAGGAAAGTGTGCTTTTTTCATAGTTCTAAGGTCCTGCCACTTAGGACTCAATTTCGACACTTATTCGTTGCGTTTTAGAAAAAAATCTATTTCACAAAAGTTGTAGATAATTTAATTATCTTTCGAATAGTACCAAGATTGCCTAAATCAGACATCTACAGTTCAAGTTATGACTTTTTCTTACTGAGGCCAGGTCCAAAGTTACGGGAACTAAAAAAAAAGGCAACTCTCTTCTTAAATTTTGTTTCCCATTTCTCATTTGTGTGAACATAAGCCTTCTAGAACATTCTCTCTTTATTTCTCCTATTTTATCTTTTTCTTAATTAATAAAATAAATAAATGGAGAATAAAAATTACTATGCATACCATGCACATGCACATGCACATGCATAAGTGCTCAAGACTATCTCTACTACGTATGCACCCTAATGCACACAACCAAAACTCAAGCAATTTCACAAAATAAAACCATTAATTAAAACAATTAACAAATTTTAATTCACATAATTTCTACCAAATAATTCAAACAATAAAAATAAAATTCTAACACTTAAAAATTAATAAAAAAATAATGCACACAAATAAAAATATTTGGTGCGCTACAATTATACTTTGCAAAATCCATAATAATTATAACACTAATTTGTAACGTCCCATGAAATCTCTTCACATAATTTACGAAAAAAATAAATCCATATAAAAAAAAAACTTTTCAAAACATGCAAGAGTTCAGAAGTATGCGCATACTTAAAAGTAAATTACAGTGTCATAATTTTAAAACACTCAACAAGCCCAAAATAATATCTTAGTTATCATATGGGTTCTATTCCCCAAAACATAAATTTCTAAAAGGTCGGTCTGCATGTACATCCTCACAGATAAACTCCAGCGCTCACTGATCCACTTTGTCTTTCAACTTACCTACAACACGAAACAACTAGATAAGTGAAATGCTTAGTAAGAACAACTTTAGAAGCATAACTACATAAACAAAGCAAGAACTTAAACTAATTTTAACTAGGCAGATAACCAACCAAGAATAGGATTCTAATGAAACCGAACCCTAACATAAAATTTAAGAACGTGCAAATGTCCTGGCAAACTTATGGGCATGCCTAATAACCAAAATTCATATCCTGAAGGTACACCTGGAGGCAGACAGTCTTAACTGGTAACATACATACTTACTCAGTTATATCTTAACATACATACTTACTTAGTCATTCATATCTTAACATAAATACTTAGTCATTAATATCTTAATGTACATACATACTTAGTCATTCATATTTTAACGTACATACATACTTACTTAGGGTTCTGGAGGAACCTTCAACATTTCTTAGCATAGCTTAACATATCTTACCATAGCTTAACATATCTTACCATAGGGTAACATATCTTAGTACATCTTAACATATCTTACCATAGCATCGATGGGTGTAAACTAGTTACACCAGTTACCAGTCTCCTAGAAGAATTCGGCACACTTTCTTAGTCATAGAGATTTGATTTCGAAATTAACTTACTTACGTGTCACGGGGTTTAACTGGACTCTTATGTCATAGGTGTTAAACCAGACTTCTTACATGTTACGGTGGCCAATCGACCTTAGTTACATAGTCACTAGTGGCGAACCGGTTTCTTACTTAGTTCCCCGGTGGCTAGCCGGAGTTCATAGTTTTCACGGTAGCTAGCCGGAATCGGAATCAACTTACTTATGTGTCCCAGGGTTTAACCAGACTCATAAGTCACTGGCATTAAACTAGACTTCTTACATATTGCGGTGGCCAACCAACCTTAGTTACATAGTCACTGGTGGCCAACCAGTTTCTTACTTGGTTCACGGTAGCTAGCCGGAGTTCATAGTCATCGTGGTAACTAGCCGAACTGCTTACCTTCTGCTTACCTTTGTCATGAGTATGTGAACCCTCTAGGACCACGGTCTTGAGTAAACCTTCTAAGACTAGTTCAAATTATAAGCTTATAACTTAGTTATCAATACTAATCATTAACGTGTTGTAGCCAAACATATTATAAGTTGTCTTACTCGGATTCCTTAGCGCTTGCTTGTGGAGATCTCTTATCCAGAAGCGAGTCTTCCCACTTAGATAACACTATAGAGAAACCATACAGTGACCCAGATTAATTATGTTATATGATTAATTAAGTTTATGTCTTTAAGTTGAGTGATTAGGGATGAACTTTACAAATTTTCAATACTTTAAAATCATTTGTTCTTAAATCCTAAAACTTAGACTACACCCTTGAATTTTTAGCCTTATTCATAAAAAAAACATGCGTACAAGTAATGGTGTCGAAAATTTGGAAATAGATACCCAATTGCATAAAGAGACCACTTTCAGCCTAAAGAAAACTTTCATTACAGCTTTCTTATTTTCCTTTTAAAATAAAATTGTTAAACGCTTTCTCTCACTTTATTAAAATTGTAAATTAAAAAGGTCTATTTCAGTAAATTAAGAAACTCATAAGTTTTATTATCCAAAAAGATTTTATTTTCAAAAAAAGTCAGCTTTTGTTCACGGTTCTCTCTCTTCAATGGCGAAGAAGAAACGCATGGTACGGAAGCCTGCACCTCGCTTGTCTGATCAAGGATCTAGTAGCAGCAAGATTGATGAGAGGGAGGAGACTGGTGGTGCTGTCGCCACCAATGGATTATCCCTAATAGCTGAAGTAGCGAAAGTGGGAGAGAAAGTGCAGATCGAAAATTGTGCTGAAACAAAGAATCGCTCTAATTCGAACCAGGATCGTCCGAATAAGAATTGGGCTCAGGAAGTGGAAGACGAGTTGGAGACAGAAGCTATAGAGGATGTTGATCATGAGAAATTTCAGAACTCTGCTAAAAATCACTGGAAGTCCTTTGCGAAGGACAACATATTTGTTCGTGACCCACAGCTTACATACACGGAACCTATCATCAAAGATGGCATCAAGATAGCGCAAGTCGACCCTGAGGAGGTGAAGATACACACAGCAAACTGGAGTTCAGCAGTGATATGTATGGTACTAGGTGCGAATCCTCCAATGGCAATTTTTTAGGGATATATTAAGCGCATATGGGGTCATCTTGGTATTGCACAAATAGTTCGAATGACCATGGGGTTAGTGATGGTGAAGTTTAACGATGACGCTACAAGAGACTTAGTTGTGGAGACTGGTGTTCTTCAATTCGATCGGGAGCCAGTTATAGTCAGACCTTAGTCTACCGACCTAGATGCATTGAAACTAATCTGGTCTGTTCCTCTGTGGATTAGGCTTCATGATCTAGGTCTTCAGTATTGGGGGAACAAGTGCCTAAGTGCCTTAGTTAGTACTGTTGGGAAACCTATTATGGTGGATCAACATACTAGAGATTGCACAAGGGTTCAATTCGCTCGGGTTTTGGTTGAAATGGATATCACAGATGATCCTCCAAGAACGATCCAATTCCTCAATGAAAATGGTCAATTGATGGAGCAGGGCATAGACTATGAATGGTTACCTGTGAAGTGTAAAAAATGCTTGGGCTATGGCCATATTATGACTGATTGTAGGAAAGGGGATACAGTGGCTCGAGTAAAGAAGGCAGAGGACAAAGCACCTGTTCCTAAACCAGAGGTGAAAAACCAGAAGCCAATAGAGCCAGCTCCTGCTACATCTAAGATGATGTCTAAACCCTCTGTTTTATCTAAGAAAAGTGAGATATTGAAAGATGATGGCTGGAAAACTCCTAGAAAACCAGCAGGTCCAAAAATGCAAGAGCCTATTCCATGGTCCTCTATGAATATTGATCCTGATATAGGTCAAAGATCTATCAACACTTTTAGTGTGTTACAAGAAGTGGAAAGTTGGGAGGGACAGGTAGTTGAAAAAGGATAGGCAAAGGGTCCTGATTTAATTGCTAATTAATCATGGACAGTTGCAACATAGGAAGTTGGAATGTAAGGGGAATGAATAATAAGGAGAAGCAAGACTCTATTTTGGAGTTTTGCAATGTTAGTAAAGTTGGTGTTTGTGGTTTGTTAGAAACAAAATTGAGAGGGAATAAAATTCAGGAGTTAATGGCCAATAAATTTTCTAACTGGGACTGTTATACCAGTTCCATTATAGAGGGTCGTGTATTGATATTGTGGAGGAGAAGTTTTGTGCGTGTTATAGTAATATCAGAATCACATCAGCATGTTCATTGTGTGGTCAAAATGACTGGTCAAGCCAAAACATTTTGTTTAACCTTTTTTTTATGGCTATAACACTATTGAAGATAGAAAGGGTCTTTGGCAAAACCTGTTGCAGCTCAGGTTTCCTGTCAAACCTTGGGTAGTTCTTGGGGATTTTAATTCTGTTTTCAATGTGGATGATAGGAATGGAGGGAATCCAGTGACTCATAATGAAATGGATGACTCAAATAACTGGTTGGCTCAAGCTCATGTTGACAAGCTCCAAAGTAATGGTTCATTTTTTACTTGGACCAACAATCAAGCTGGAAACAAGCGTATCTATTCCAAGATAGATCATGTCTTTGTGAATGAAGAGTGGCATGATGACTTTCCAAACACTTCAGCTCGATTTTGTTGGGAGGTCATTTCTGATCATTGTTCCTGTGTGATTTCAACAAACACTACAGAAATGATAGGGGTAAAACCATTTCGATATTTTAATTTCTGGGCAGAGCATCAGGAATTTCAAACCTTAGTGGAGCAGAATTGGAAGATTCCATTGGCGGCTAGAGGGCTAAAAGGGGTTTACTTGAAGCTTATGAGGGTTAAACACTGTCTCAAGAAATTCAATCATGAAAAGATTGGAGATATTGGGAAAACTTATCATACAGCTAGAGATAATTACATTAAGGCTAAACATCAGGCTGAAGCTAATCCGAGTGATGCTAGCTTCCAGCAGCAAAAAACTAGAGCAGCTGAAATATTCAATATTCAAGAGAAAATGTACCATAATTTTCTCAAACAAAGAAGCAAAATCACTTGGCTGCAAAAAGGGGATTCTAACACCTCTTATTTTCATGCCTGTTTGAAGAAGAGGAAGGTTGAAAATAGAATAACTACTTACACAACAGACCAAGGTATGATTGTTGAAAAGTTCTCTGAAGTTGTGAAGCACTTTCTGAATCATTTCCGTGGCTACATGGGAAGTAAAAGTAATGCCTCAGCCAGGTTAAAATTAAGTTGCATTGAGCAGGGACCGAAGTTAACTCTTGAGCAACAACTGGGTTTGCTGAGACCTTTCACCAACAAGGAAATAAGGAGAGCAATGTTTAGTATTCCAGATACAAAATCTCCGAGACCTGACGGATTTGGTTCAGGGTTCTTTAAAAAGATGTGGTCGGTTATAGGAGGAGAAATTTGTGATGCCATTATCAGTTTCTTTAACACAGGTAACATGCCCTCTGAATTTCACAACACAATGATTTCTCTTATTCCCAAGCAAGAGAATCCTGCTCGAGCCATAGACTATAGACCTATTGCCTGTTGTTCTACAGTCTACAAGTGTATTTCCAAACTGTTATGTTCTAGACTTGCTTTGGTTCTTCCTATCCTAGTTCATCATAATCAGGGTGCATTTATTCAAGGGAGATCAATTGCTCATAATGTGATGATTCTTCAAGATATCCTGAAGAATTACAGAAGGAAAAACACTTCTCCTCGCTGCACCATCAAGATTGATATAAGTAAAGCTTATGACACAGTGGATTGGAAATTTGTAGAAGACTTGCTGAATGTTATGAACTTCCCTGGTAAATGTTAGAGAATATTATTATTGCTCAATGGAAATATGGAAAAAACCAATTACAACTCTATGCAAAAATACAATGGACAAGATAATATTTATTAAATAAGTATTACAACTCAATTGCTCAAAATACAAGTAAATAAAAAGATGTAGAAGAAGAAGATTACAAACTCAATCCTATAACAATACAAGTAAATAAGAAGAACACAAGAATGAAAAACACAAACAAACTCTCACACAACCAAAGTGTAGAGTAGTGGGGATCACCAACTTGAACAAGGTTCAAGACCTTTGTCCAAAAGCTTATTTCCCCCTATTCTCTAAGCACTAAGGGATCTCTCTAGGAAATAGCTCTCTGGAATTATCAAGCCTTTTGGTGTATTTTTCAGCCAAGTGCTTTGTGGATGAAAAAATGGTGTGTCTTACAAGTGAGCATTAGGCTCCTATTTATAGAGTTTAGAGACACCCTTTGAATTTCAAATTCCACCAACCCCCATGGCTGTTACCAATGATTAATTGGATGTTTTATGGAATTAAAATAGAGATTTGGGAGTTACTAGGCTGTTGGAAACGTTCAAAGTTGGATAAAAACCGACTTAGTATGAATCTGTCAGCCACTAGCGCCGCGGCGCTAGTTTCAAGCGCCGCGGCCCTTGTTCAGTTTCAGCAACCAATTTTTTGAGTTTTTTCCAAAACGTTCCAATTTATTCCCACTTGATTTTGTAACTTCCATACACAATATGGGAGTTAAAATCACATCTCTATCAGCCATTTCTCATATGGCTTTATGAAATCCAATCTCAAATGTGTAACATATAATATACACATTATTGGGTAATATTTGGGAGTTACAAATTTGTAACTGATTTTGTAACTCCAAAATATGTCACATTTGGACACACACATTAGTCCAATTTTGTGACTCTCAATAATATGTTACAAGGTGTGACAAATCACATTTGTGTGACAAATCACATTTTGTCACATTGTTTAATCTAATATTATATTATATGAAATAATATAACATTCCCCCACTAGATTAAATAATCACTTTTTGTAACACTTATTTAATCAATCAAATATTATATTAAAATATAATAGTAAATTTGTTCATTTGGTGATGAATTGTATTAAAAGTACAACTTATTCTCTTCTAATGAATGGTAGAGTTCAAGGAGGTTTTCAAGGAGCTAAAGGTATTCGTCAAGGAGATCCTTTATCCCCTCTGATATTTGTTCTGATTATGGAATATTTGTCAAGAATGCTTCTTCAAGCGACTCAAAAATCCAACTTTCGATTTCACCCTCTGTGCAAAAACCTGAAGTTGATCAACCTTTGCTTTGCGGACCACTTGATTCTTCTCAGCAAAGGGTCCAAGAAGTCCATCAAGGTGCTAAAAACTATTCTTGATGAGTTTAGTGTTATTACAGGGCTGTTCATAAATGTTAGCAAATCCCAAATTTTTTTTGGAGGGGTTGGTTCTAAGGAGAAAGAGGAGATCATTAGAGAAGTTGGTTTGGCTGAAGGCACATTTCCTTTAAAGTACTTAGGGGTGCCTTTAAGACCAACCAAATGGAGAGCTGAAGACTGCGGGACTATCATCAAAAAAATCAGATTGAGGCTGCAAACGTGGGGGAGTAGGCACCTATCCTTTGTTGGAAAAGTTCAATTAATACACTCTGTATTGCTTGGACTTCGGAATTACTGGATGAGTATCTTTATTCTCCCTCAAAGTGTTACAAAAGAAATTGAAAAACTCTGTCGAGGGTTTATTTGGGGTGTTAATGGGAATAGGAGCAGAATTCATGTAGCCTCTTGGGAGAAAGTTTGTCTTCCAAAAGCTTATGGTGGTCTTGGGTTCAAAGAGGGAACAAAATGGAACCAAGCTATTCTAGCCAAGTATATTTGGGCTATTAATGAGAAGAGAGACATACTTTGGGTAAAGTGGGTCAACAACATCTATCTCAAAGATACCCCTTTTTGGTCCTATGAGCTAAAAATGGACACAAGTTGGTATTGGCGCAAGATATGTAGATTGAGAAAAAAATTCACTCAAGCTGAAATATCGAAAGCAGGAGGCTCGGGTAAGTTCAGTACCATCACGTTATATAACAGCACCCTGCCTCAGATTCAGTTCACCTATCACAGAGCCATATGGAGTAGTCTCAACTTGCCAAAGCATCGTTTTATGTTATGGCAAGTGGTGAACTCACAGCTGCTAACGAAAGACAACATGAGTAAATTTCATATTGTCTTAGATTCTACATTGTGCCCTATGTGTGGTGATCATCCTGAAACTCACAGCCACTTATTCTTCAGCTATTGTCTTTCTCAAAGGGTGGTGGAGCTTGTATTCACTTGGCTGAGTTTCAGAGGATGGCTGATGGACTTTAATGGCTGGCTGAGTTGGCTTTCGGTGCCTGCTAAGGGAATTGTGAATATGGTTAGTGTAGCTGCAATTGCAGCAACTTGCTACAGCTTATGGTTAAACAGGAATAGGTGCGTTTTTGAAGGCCATTCCAAATCTGATGTAAAGATAGCTTATGATATAAAAAGTATTCTGTCTTACAGGTTATACATTGTAAAAAATAGAAAAATGTCAAGACAAGAGAGTGATGTTATACATAGATTAAAAATGTATTAGGCTTTGGTTTTTTTGGAAGTTGCAGCCTGTTGCTTCTTCTTAGTTTGAATTGGTGAGTTGAGGGTGTATTTGTTGGTTGATTAATGAAGTTCTTTTCTTCTTGATCAAAAAAAAAAAAAAAGATTTTATTTTCTCAATTAACCAAATAAACAATTTTAGTCCTATCTCACACAAGAGTACTATCTTAAATTTTTTCAATAAAATGTAAAACCTCATTATATTTTAAGCCACTTAAATCTGAACCCTTAATCCATAGAAATTTATCTTATATTTACTTTAAGAAAAAGAAACATGATTTAAATCTATCCAAAACATAATTTGATTTAACAACCATTTTAGAAAAAATAAATCTCACAATCTATGGGTTATTTCTTAGTAAACTCTTACAGGGCTCTTAATTAATATATAAAGAGTCCAAATACTTAAAATCATCTAAAACAGTTGATTTTAAACTTTTCAAAACGTTGCTCAAACATGCACTCTTCAAGCTGTCAGTTTTTCACTCCAACTTGCACATCAATCACAAAAAGCTTATAACTTGACCTAGATATAATGTTTTTTGGTATTTTAAAATGCTAAAATCAAGTAATCTTCCTAAATAATGAAATATGGAAAGTCTCATTTGAAAATTTGACCAATAACCTAGTGTTTGTCCCGTTGGAAGCCAGTGTAACAAAACAATCTCTGCAGCAAATAGTTTTGAACATCTAAAACTATAGTGAATTTTTAAAACATATTTCATAGGCTTAATATTAAATATTTCTAGAACATTTAGTCAAATTTTCAGCCAAAAATAATAATTTTTACCGACTCAAATAACTATTGAAAGTTTTAAGTTCGGAATTGTCAAACCCAAATCCAGCTTGCACTAGATTCCCAAAAAGCTCATAACTTGAGTTATATAAAATATTTTACAGTGGTTCAAGATGTTAAAATCATGTACTCTTTCCAAATAACGCATTACAAAAGCTCTCATTGAATAATTAGGTCGTTTAGGTATGATTTGACCCTTTCGAAGCCGTTGAAATTTTTTGGCAGCAAACATGCTTCAACCAATCCTATGGAAACTTGGATTCCAAGCTACGAAACACCACATAAACCACATGCATGCATCATCAGCCCACTAAATAACCTTATTATAACCCAAATAACTAATTTAACTCAAAAAACAACAATCAAATTCAGATTTTCTAAAGCAATTAAAATGTTATGGTAAGAATCAAGATTTTTACCTCTTTATGTTCACGCCTTTGGGGTGGTTGAGCTCTTAGGGTTTTGGATCACTTCTCAACAATTCACACACTTAAATCCCTTCCCATAAACACTAATAATCAGATTATAGAGCTAGAAAATTAAAAGGAGAGGGATGCTTAAAAATATTTTTCTCTAGGGTTTACCTCTTTCAAAAATTTCCTTCTAAGCTTGCATGCATGTAGATGATGATGCTCACACTTGCATCAACCACACCTAGGTTTTAGATGATGGATGTGGTGAGTGTTAAACCAACATGGATAGAGTTTTATAACCCTTAAAGGTTTGGTCAACATAGGAAGAAGAAGGAAATAAATATGTTAAGAAGAAACAAGAGAACTCGCCCTTTTTCTTAACTTCGGTTCAAGCTTTTTGTGAAACCTTCAATAGAGCTTCTTCAAATTTTAAGGGGCTGATATGAATGGTTTTTCATGAAGTAGAAAACAATTATTAAAACTACTCATGAAGAAGAGAAAAATAGGTGGAGACAAAATGACATAGTTAGAGCATTGGATTTGTATAGTTTATTTTTTCTTCAATAGTGTTCTAAACTTCTAGATAGAGAAGGGAGCTTTGAGAGAGATGCGTGTGTGCTGAAAAAATCAGATGGAGTAAGAGAGAGGGAGGGGTATGGTTGGGGTCTTGGATGGTGAGATTGAGTGTTGAAGTTAGTTTAGTTTTCTTTTCCATAAAAAAAAAAAAAAAAGATGATAACATAGGAAAATAATGATGCCTATTTTCTTTAAATTCTATTGGGCAAGTTTTTCCCACTCAAGCACTCTACATAACAAGCCACACATGCCTCAAAGTGCCCTTAATTTAAATTTATAATCCTCAAATAAGCTTGAACATAAGGTCAAAAAGGCATTTAGCATAGTGTGTAGTTTTGATTAATTTTTCTTAGTGAGAAAAATCAATTTAAATAAAATGTGACATCACCAAACTAATCATATTTTATTATTAAAATAACCTATAGTTATTATTAATTTTTTTTAAGTTTATGCTCAAACATAGTTTTGCTATAATTATTCCATCAAGAATATTTTATTCGAGATTTTTACCAGATTAGGGTTTTTGATCTGGTCCACGACCAAAGGTCTCGATTTCTAAAAAAGCTGCACTTGTCACAATATGGCTAGCATTCAAACATCACAAACTTCTTGTAACATAAAATGTTCCCCTGAAATAATACATAATACAAGGAATTAAAATTCCCAAACTAGGTTTTACCCGGTACCCTAAACGTGGGGCATTATAATACCTACAATTTATAACATTGGGTATAACTCTCTCATCCAGTCTTCGGGTTCCCATGTTCCTTCTTCTACCCCGTGGTTACACCACTGCACTTTAACCAAAGGTATAGTCTTATTACGCAACACCTTATCCTTATGAACCAAAATCCTTACCGATTTCTCCTTGTAACACAGTTTCGGATCCACCTCCAACTGTTCGTAACTAAGTACATGGCTCGGGTCTTCCACATATTTTCTCTCATAGATATCATGGAATACATCATGTACTCGAGCCAATGCATTTGGGAGAGCTAATCGGTAGGCTACCATGTTGATTTTCTCCACTATCTCAAAAGGTCCAATATACAGAGCTCCCTTCAATGGAGCCACCTTCAGGAGCACCTTATCTCCAGCTTTAAATGCCAAGGGTCTTCGGCGTCAGTATGCATATTTGCACTGTCGATCTATGGAGGTCTACAGCGTCTCCCAAATCTTCTTGATATCTTTGGTAACTTTGTCCACTTCCTCTGTACCCACGAATTTTCTTTCACCGTCTTCATGCCAATGAATCGAGGACCGACACTCTTGCCCTTACACGGCATGATACGACGCCATGATACAACGCCATCTTAATAGAGTCGTGGTACCTACTGTTGTAAGCAAATTCCATCAGTGGAAGTTTTATGCTCCACGACCCCTGGAAGTCGAGTACACAGGCTCTCAACATGTCTTCCAGGGTTTGGATCGTTCGCTCACTCTGACCGTCTATTTGGGGATGAAAAGCAGTGCCAAACTTAAGTTGAGTCTTGTAATGACCAAAAATTGCTAATAGGGCTTAGTGCCTTGATTAGCGTGCCAGGATGGCATAATTGGTTTATATATGTGTTAATTGGTTAAATGCTTGACTGTGTGGCATCCATGATTGATATGATTAAGTGAGTATGTTATATGTATGTTTATGAGTATTAGATATGCATGTGGGCCCTTTATTGTTCATAAGGGCATATTTATGATTTTGGCCCGTTGAGGGCATAAATGTGATTATATATGATTAATGTTTGAGACCACATTATTATGTGGATATATTTCCAATATTTGGTTCGAGACGATCCTAGTGAGCGGATAAGCAAAATAGTCATAGTGGGGTTTAATACCCGGCTCGGGGGAGCCTAGGGGTATTTTGGGAATTTGGAGAATATTTTGGGATTTATTGAGTAATGAATAAGTATTTGGTAAATATTTGGACACGACGGGATTAATTGGTAAATGTTAGGAATACTTGAGGAATTAACGGGAATCAAGAAACTGACCATTTTACACTTAGAAACCATTAGAAGACTGAATAAGTTTAAGGGGCAAAAGGGTCTTTTTGTGTTAAGGATATATGCAGAAAAGACTTAGGAGTGTACCAGAAACACATAGAATTATCTCTCTCTCTCTCTCTCTCTCTCTCTCTCTCTCTCTCTCTATCTATCTATCTATCTCTCTCTCTCTCTCTCTCTCTCTCTCTCTCTCTCTCTCTCTCTCTCTATCTATCTATCTATCTCTCTCTCTCTCTTTCTCTCTCTCTCTCTCTTCTCCTACACGTTCTCTTTCTCTCACTTTCTCTAGAACCTAGGTGAATTTGGAGAATTGAAGGAGACCAAGCTGGGAATTGAGCTAGGAATTTGGAGGAAAGTAAGCTAGGATTAGTTAGGGTACTGCTGAGGTGTTAGACTATCAATTCAGGTAAGAGTTCCACTCCTAATCTGCTAAAATTAGCTTAATTAATGTTGAGTTTAGAACTTGTGTAAATTTTTGGGTTTTGGTTGAATTTGAGTGTTTAATAGGTGTAAGAATTGGTTTATAGACTAGTTATGATGAATAGGTTCTGAGGATGAAATTCAAGGTTTAATTATGAGTTTGGCTGAAGGTTTGGGTTGGATTTTAAGGTTTAGGCTCGAGGAAAAAAATGCTGGAAAGTGTGTTTTTCTGGGTTTGGGGGCTCAAGTTGCGGCCCTGTTCTTCAGGCGTCGCGGCCCGCATGCTTTTGGAGACAGGGAGCCTCTGTTCGCCAGGCGCACCGCGACTCAAAGAGGTGCAGGTCGCGGCCCATGTCCTCCATCAGGGAGGGCTGGGCCTCTGTTTAAAGGGTGGGTTGCGGCCTTTAAAGGCAAGTGTAGTGTCCCAAAATTTTACTTAGCTAGATAGTAGTAGTAGTAGTATTAGTTTGTAGTATGTTAGTTTCCATGGATTTTGGTTCAAGTCGGGACTTAGTTGGAAACTCATAGCAACAGTTATGGATTTTATAAGTTTAACATATAGTTTAGAAATATTAATTATAACATAAGGTTTGATTAATATTGTTGGTTTTAGAAATATTATTATTTATAACCTAAGGTTTAGATATAATTAATAAGAGCATGGCACTTGTCATAATCATGTTTATTAAGGATTTACGTATTTTTTATGATTAGTTTAATTAAAAGAAAGATCTAGATGCTCTAGAACCTTCCAGCAGCTGTTAGGATCACATTTTGACTCAGTCAAAGCTGTTTAATCAATTCAAAATATGCTGAAAAAGTGCAAATACGTGTTTGATATATCAATGTATGCCGATATATCGCAACTATAGGGGCCGATATATTGCCTACGGGAGATACGGAAAACACGTCGACTTCGCACAAACGAAAAAACGGGGCTCGGGAAAATGGTCTAGGTGATATATCGCCCAGGGTAGGTAATATATCGCCCCTGGGAATGTATTTTTGAATCTTGAGGATTTTTAAATTTAAAAAGAAAAAAAAGCCTTAACCACTTAGACCTGCCTTTGAACAATTTTGACCGAGTTCTGGGCGTCTATTGAACGAAAATTCAAATCTTTTTCATTTTATATTCATTTATTTATTCAAATTAAAAGGGGTTAGTTTCACTCCTTGAACTCTATAAATAGGACCTAGTACTCAACCATTTTCTTCATTCTTCAAGCAGTCTTCAGAGCCTTCAAGTTACTAAGGTTATTATAGAGAGAAACACTTGGGTTTTGGGATAAAAGCTTTTCCAATCTAAGCTTTTCTAAACACTTGGGAAGTGAGATATAGAGTTATTTCGGTATCGAGGTATGGATCAAGTCATAAGATCATTCAAGGTATTCTTATCTTTAAGTTCAATTCTTCATGGTTCTTAAGTTTTCTTTTATTTTCTATCAGATCCTAACTCTTATTTATGATTCTTTGTTAGGTGCTTAATATTCTTGAAACCTAAGGTTCTTTTCGGTAAGTTTCTACTTGGATGGTTTAGTTCTCTTTTCATTTCTTTCTCTTTAGAAATACTCATGGTTTTACTGTTGGTTTTAGGAGTGTTCCAAATCCCATTCTTGTTCTCAAATATTTTGTAAGAAAAATAGGATAGGTTATATGTGCTTATATGTTTATGTTATGATATATTTTATGCTATAATATGTATATGTAAAGATATGTTTTATCGTTCTTGGGCATATGACTTTTTTAGATACCAAGCCCCAAGAATATATTTTATAGTCGCTTGGGCATATGACTTGCTTAGATAGCAAGCCCCAATAATTTTTATCATTTTCATGGTTTAGAGTTATGATTTACCCTACCTTGATTAGTAGACAGAGGACCTAGATGGGTTATCATATATTACCATGTGATTTGACCTACCTCGATTAGTAGACAGAGGACCTAGATGGTGTTATCACATGCCATGTTAATGAGTTAATGGCCATTTATAATGTAGTCCTATATGATACTGTTGACGGAGAAATCTCGTCAACGATATAAGGTTAGAAAACTAAGACTATATTGCCAAAGGTCTCTTAGAAGAAGATGGAGAAAACTTAAATGAGTAAAAATGTAGAACTGCAATGGAGTCGAAATTGTATATTACTTAACAGCCTTAGCATACAGTCAATTTTCCAACCCCCTTGCTGGAGGGGTGACCATCTATTTATATTGGAGCTCTAATGGCTCCTTTGTACATTGCGGTCCCTCAGGACAAAATAGTACATGTGTACACTATCAGGATAGCAGCACAGGGGGTAGTGGTGTTGGAAGAGTGGTGGAGCAGAAGGTCATGGTGTCGGCCTGAGTTGTGGTCAAAGGCATGCACATAGTGCTTCCACTCTCTGTACAAATCCGTACCTCCACTACCTGTGTGATATAGCTGTCAGGGTCACGCTTCTGTCCTCCTCATGGTCATACGTCCTGCACCCGTACACATACGGGTACTTTGTACCTAATGGTTATTCTTGCACCTCTCAAGCATGCACCTGCTCAAAGCTATTCCACGTTCTACTAAGTGTAGGAAAGCTAGTGTGTTGACATGAGCGATATACTCAGGCATCTGTTCCATTATTGGCTCGATACCTAATAGTTCTTGGGTCTCTCGCATGCTCCTTCTTCAGGTCTTAAACCTCATACGGGTACGCGAGGCGCGATACCATGTTGGTGCAAGGGACATTAGGGATCGCGAGACCCACGATGCTCCTTTGGGGCCGCAATCCACAGTGGGGCGAGGCACCTTAGGGGCCATAGGACCATGGTGGTACGAGGCCCTTTTGTATGGTCGAAGGGTGCTAGGTGCGAGGCCATGGGAGCTGCGAGATAAAATGCACAGGCGCGCATGCAAGGCCACCAGCGTGCGTGTGAGGCCACCTTGGCGAGGCCACCAGCGCGCGCGCAAGGCCACCTTGGCGAGGCCACCAGCGTGCGTGCGAGGCCATCCGCGTGCGTACGAGGCCGCCTTGGCAAGGCCACCTACGTGCGTGCGAGGCCACCAGCGTGCATGCGAGGCCACCCGCGTGCGTGCAAGGCCACCTTGGCTAGGCCACCACCGTGCGTGCGAGGCCGTGGCTGAGATGGTGGTGTGTGCGTGAGGCCATGGCTGAGATGGTGGTGTGTGCGCGAGGCCCTCCATATGAGGTACATGGCGCGAAGTGCCTCTTGAGATGATGGCCCGATGAGCGCGCGAGACCATGGCCGAGATGGTGGTGCGCGCGCGAGGCCCTCCATATGAGGTAAGTGGCACGAGGCATCCTCCACAAGGTGCGTGGCGCGAGGCCTTCTGGTCGTGACATCTGCACGCAAGGCTCCTTGGCTAAGCATGAGGCGATACAGCCCCGCTGGGCACGTGGGCCTGGCTGAGGTGCCACATGTTGGCATTTGGGCATAATTTGGCTTAGTCTCCCAAAAGGCAGTGACTTACGAGGCTTTGAGAGTTTTGGCCAGAACGTGGTCACGCGAGACCTATCGGCACGATCCCGACAACATGACTAAGGGACCCTTAGCCATGAGTTCCATGTAGAGACTAGAGAGAGATTTTTCTTTTTTTCTAGGTGGATTTTTGACATCCACAGATACATGTTTTTATAGTCATAGATTTTATAGTATATGCATATGATAAAGTCTTTTGTTTATGATTTATGATATATGTTGTTAGTAGATTTTCCTTGATGGGCATTAGGCTCATTCCTTTATTTTTAGCATGATGCAGGAAAATAATTATGGAAAGCGAAAAGATTCATGGCTGCTTGGTTTGTGTGTTAAGGATGAATGAATTGAATGGACTGCGTGACGATTGAGGATGACGTTATTTTTAAGTCTTTTGAATTATGTTTTGATGTATTTCCGCAATTAGTATTTAATTAATTTAAGTTTGTTTTTATGTATTAAACAATGGGTACCCATACCGTATTTTACATTTCATATTTTACTTTGTATTTTGCACAATATTTATTTTTGGGTTTTAAATAAAGTTATGTTATTTCTTATGTATGTTTCCCAAAATAGTAGCTATGTCTAGTAGTTTTTAATGGTCTGAGGTCTTAGAAATAGTCAAGGCATTACAGTTGGCATCAGAGCAACAGTTCATATGCATGAAGTTCTCCTTGATACACACGCACAAGCTCCTTATCTAACAGCCAATGTAAGTGTTTATGTTTATTATGTTTATGTTTATGTTTATGTTAATAGCTAATGTTTTAGCCCTTATGTTTTCAGTTAAGAATGGATGAAGCCTTGACCTATGAGGATATCTAAGCCATTAAGGCAATGAAAAGGATTAGAGAGCCAAGGAATACTATAGGAGTGTTAGAAAGAATCACTCAGAGATTGATCTTATTCCATAAGGAGATAGTTCATCTTCAGACTACTAATCAAATTATGACGAGAGCTACGGATCAATATGTCCTAGTAATTAGGCTTTTTAAAGATTTTCCTTCTGTAATTTCAACATTAGAAGAAATATGGGAGGCTATAGATGATGATGATGATTTACCGGTAGCTATGAGATATTATTTTTTCATACTTAGGTTCACCTCTAAGTTGGAATTTCAATTTACAAATGAGCAAAAGCATAGAATCTTTATGAATCTTCCCCAAGGAAATTTTGAGGCTCAAGATAATGATGAATATGAAGAAATAGATGATGATGATATGTTAGATGAAGGGTCAGATGTAGAAGATCCTGATTTTTAGATTCACCCTAGTTATGTTAGTTTATTTATTTATTTATTATTATTTTCATTTATGGTTGTACTTAGTGAAAACATTTTTCCAAATGAATATTATTGTTATTTTTTATGACTTGTAGGAGTCCTTCCCAGTTCAGCCCTAACACACCATACTTGGGATCTTTATTTTCCAAAAAGACCCTTCAGAGAACCAAATTGCCTAATCAAAGTCTATGGCCCTTAACCTTTGAATTGAAATAACAAGTGAACTTCGGTTGATAATGGGCGAGCTGTAATTGCGATGCCTCTCGTTTTTCTTCGATCAGATCGAGGGATGCACTAAGTAGCTCGTGGTTATGATCTTGATCAAATGTCTTTGTATGTGAGTCGTTACCATTGCCTCAATTGAGAGCATAGCCTCACTTCCAAAGGTTAGGGAAAAAGGGGTATATCCCGTGGAAGTTCTATGTGAGGTTTGGTAGGCCCAGAGTACTTGTGGGACCTCCCTCATGTCGAGTATAACTAACATCCTCGTTCCAAGCTGGATACCTTTTTTGTGAGTTCATATGATCGTGCAGGTCAGATTGTGGATCATACCGTGGACTTTGTGCTAAACTCAGATGATTCCTCAGGTCGCTTTCAGACCTGACTCCACGCTGGCTTCCCATCCAGTAACCTCCATTTGCAAAATTTATAGCCCGCAGTTGAGATCGAGGACCTGGATTCTTAGCACGTGCCCATGGGGCATAAGTATCTACCAATGGGGGAGGATTTCTCCTACTATTCCCATAAGCTGAAGCATCTCGTCGTGGGCGAGGTGGTGTAGGATGTCTAACCGATGATGGTGGATGCCTTAATGGCGAGGTTATCCTCGTTCCATCAGGACAAACTAAATTAGCCTGCCTCGACTCTACTCCAATGTCTCGAGTTCTCTGTGCTTGAGGTTCTGATCGTGGCACGAGAGGATTCGCTAGAGCATTTTTCCTCTGTGAACTTGTCCTAGCCCGCCCCGGTGGGTTGTTGTGGGCACTCCTAGGAATCTGGGAAGAAGGCACGGAGCTGGGGGTCATAGTCCTGACCAACCAACTGACATGTTGGTGATGACCCCTGTCACGACTAGTGGGTTGAGCACTCTGGTGGTTTTGCTCTGAAGGCACAAAGCTTAGAGTGGCAGTTCTGGCAGAATGACTAGGTTTAGTCTGGTTATTCCTTTAGGGGTGACAGAACCAAGACCTCCTCTATTTTCCTATTTTCCCTAGTGAGATGGCTACTTAGTTGGGCATTTTCCATCTTGACGGCAGTCAAATATCCCAAATTAGGATTTGGTGGGAGTGATGTTGAACTCTTGGCGTCGTCCTGACCCATCGGTTGCTTTCCAGGACGTTGTTGAATATTTGGGCCCCTTTTAGCGAGAACAGCGGTAAAATGGGCCTCCTTCCCACTAGGCTATTCTATCTCATTGTCATGCATCGATTGAGTGAGAACCATGATGAATGTCGACTGAAACTTGTGAAGCACTAATTTCCTCTCAATGAAAGCACCAAACTATTGACGCAGTTTTTCGCCAACAGTAGATTAAGAAATCAAATAGGTAGATTAGTGCTAAATTATAAACCTGTAATGTCTCAGAATTTTACTGAGCTAGATAGTAGTAGTAGCAGCAGCAGCAGCAGCAGTATCTTGTAGTATGTTAGTTTCCGTGGATTTTGATTCAAGCCGGGACTTAGTTGGAAACTCATTGCAGCAGTTATGAATTTTATAAGTTTAACCTATAGTTTAGAAATATTAATTATAGCATAAGGTTTGATTAATATAGCTGGTCCTAGAAATATTATTTATTATAACCTAAGGTTTAGATAGAATTATTAAGAGCGTGACACTTGTCACAAGCATGTTTATTAAGGATTTAAGCATTTTGGATGAATAATTTAATAAAAGAAAGATCTAGAAGCTCTAGAACCTTTCAGCAGCTATTAGGATCACGTTTTACTCAGTCAAAGCTGTTTAATCATTTTCAAATATGCTGAAAGAATGCAAATACGTGTTTGATATATCAATGTATGCCGATATATCGCAGCTATAGGGGTCGATATATCACCTACGGGAGATACGGAAAACACGTTGACTTCACACGAACGAAAGCATGAAGGCTCGAGGTATAGATCCAGGTGATATATCACCTAGGGTAGGTGATATATCGCCTCTGGGAGACATTTTTGAAACTTTAGGATTTAAATTTAAAAACAGCCTTAACCACTTAGACTTACTCTTGAATGATTTTGACCGAGTTCTGGGCATCTGTTGAAAATTCAAATCTGTTTTATTTTATATTCATTTATTTATTCATTTTAAAAGGGGTTAGTTTCACTCCTTGAACTCTATAAATAGGACATAGTACTCAGCCATTTCACTCATCATTCAAGCATTCATCAGAGCATCCAAGGTGCTAAGTTTACAATAGAGAGATAATACTTGGGTTTTGGGTTAAAAGCTTTTCCAATCTAAGCTTTTCTAAACACTTGGGAAGTAAGATAGAGTGTTATTTCGGTATTGAGGTGTAGATCAAAGTCATAGTTCATCCAAGGTATTCTTATCCTTAAGTTTAGTTCTTCATGGTTCTTTAGTTTTCTTTTGTTTTCATTCAGATCCTAACTCTTTGTTATGATTCTTGGTTAGGTATTTAAGTTCTTTGAAACTTAAAGTTTTCGGTAAGTTTCTCTCTTAGTGGTTTAGTTCTCTTTTTCATCTCCTTTACTTTAGAAAACTCTGGTTTTTACTGTTGGTTTTAGGAGTATTCCAATCCTGTTATTGTCTCCATATCCCAGTTTTTGGTAAGGAAAATAGGTTAGATTATATGTGTTTATATGTTTATGTTATGATATGTTTTATGCTATGATATGATATATGTTTTGTAGTCGCTTGGGCATATGACTTGCTTAGATAGCAAGCCCCAAGAATTTTATCATTTTTGTGGTTTAGAGTTATGATTTACCCTACCTCGATTAGTAGACAGAGGACCTAGATGGGTTATCATATACTATAGTTGTGATCTAACCTACCTCGATTAGTAGACTAAGGATCTAGATGGTTTTATCACATACCACGTTAATGAGTTAATGGCCATTAATATTGTAGTCCTATATGATATATGTTTTTATAGCCATATGTTTTATAGTATATGCTTTATGATATAGTCTTATATGATTTATGACATATATGTTTTTTAGTATATTTTCCTTGCTGGGCATTACTTTTTAGATGGTGCAGGAAAATGAACTTGGAAGGCAGGTCGGATTCTTGGCAGCTTGGCATGTCTGTTAAGGATGAATGGATTGAATGGACTACTGGAAGATCGAGGATGACATTGTTTATAAGTCTTTTGATTTATGTTTTTATGTATTTCCACACTTAGTTTTTAAATAAATTCATTAAAGTTTATGTTTTTTTATGTTTTATGTAAACAATAATGGGTACTCATACTTTATTTTGTATTTCGTACAATATTTTGTGTTTTAAATAAAGTTATGTTATTTCTTATGTATGTATCCCAAATTAGTAGTTATGTATAGTAGTTTTTAATGGTCCGAGGTCTGGAATTAGTCGGGACATTACAAAACCATAATGAAATAATAAAAGAACCCTTTCGATCACACACAACTTTTACGTGGTTCAATGGTTAAAATTCACCTAGTTCATGAGATAGTGTTATTGTTTTTCTCTCTCAATTTCTGCAGAGTTTTAGTAATACAAAAATGGTCATCCCCTTCCCTGTCCATTATCTCTGGCATTTATAGGGGAATTTTCATGGTCAGGTCTGGGTAACTGCGTGAATAAATAAGGTATACATTTAATACAAATTATTCCCATTTACATTGGGATATGATTTGATAATAGAATAGAATATACTTTTGCTATATCTCAGATAATAAATGATAGATATGTAATACAGCATGGGCATTAATGAGCGTATAAAGAGCCTCTGAATCTCTTGGGATCCTTCAGTATGCATTCGGTCAAGGTTTCCACAAGCTGAATATCTCACCTGAGCTCATGTTCAAAGACTATCTGAACCCTAGCTTGTAGTAAGCTCAGAGTGCCCAAAGTTGGATCTGGTCATTATAAGTCTCGAACTCAATTGTTATCCTGAGAAGCGGTCTAATAATAACATGTGTATCGTGTTGTCAGGACCCCAAACTTGACATGTCCACATCACTGTTAGCCAAATATTCTACTTGGTTATTTTTCCACATATTCATTTGCCAGTTGTACCCGAGCTGAGTAATTGAACTTGTGCTAATTTTAGGATACAACAAAAAGCTAAGCTACTTGTGTTAAGACTCGAGGTAAGAAGTTTGCACTTGAGTAACTTAGGAATGGTGGAAAATAATTGTCTGGTATGTTATGTATGTTGTTAGAACTAATTATAGAATTGTATACTTGAGATATATAATCTATTATGCATGCTTAGAGAATGTATGGTGATAGTTGTGTGTAACATCCTACTAATTCTATAAACATAATTTAAGAAAAACATAGTCTTTTCATTTGTAAAGTTCCATGAAAATCCATATAAAAAAACATGTAGAAGTATGTGCATATTTAAATATTATAATCAGTTTAAACAACATTAATAACCAGAGTGAGCCTTAAGTTTAACAAGTTTAACAAAAACATAAAAATAATTCACCAGCTCCCCATAGTCAAGCCCGTGTACACTTCAGCAAAGCAGACTCCAACTCTCACTACTCCATCTTGTCTTTGCCCCTACCTACAACATGAAACAACTAGGAAAGTGATAACGCTCAATAAATCAACATTACAAACATAACATAAACATAAGCATAAAGGACATATATAGAATCCAATGATCGAAATCATTGCAATAGAAATAAAAATAAAGCATACCATTGCTAACCTAATGGAGGGTTTAGAAAGAGTACTGATCTCTAAAATTTCCAGATAAGGGAGCCTAAGCATTCACAATAAAAGAAATAGTGCCCAACAAATAAAGTTAACAGAAAACCAAACATCCATCGTAAGTCACAAGATAACCAACATAATATAACACATTTTAAGGCATAATGGGACTAACAATAGCATTCCAAGATCATACCATAACCACAAGAGTAGTCAAACCACTTACTAGAGTCTCGTGCAACTATGGGTGTGAGTAAGTACACACCAGTCTAATGATCGAGCAGCTATGCCCCTGGCAGATTATAAGCACAGCTATACATAACACCCAACCGGACCTAGCCGGCACATAAACTTACAATATATTCGTACATGCTCGGTAGCACAGTCGGTCACTATAAAAGCTGGTAAAAGAAGTCATCCAGTACCATATAATACAATAAAAAGCTTAGTTGGAACCCATCTCACAACTAGTGTCTGGTAGGATAACTGTCTCATAGACTTTCTATAGCATTGGTGCATGCATGTGCTTGTGTCCTTATACTAACAAATATAACACCAGTCATATCATGTTGTAGCCATGTCAATCAAAGGTTGAATTACCTCGAGTCTTTAAGCATTCCAATTTCTTTTAGTTCATAGATCAATCTGTACCACTCTTAGTTGGTATTAAATATGAAAATCAGAATACACAGCGGAATGAGATCTTTTAAAAACAAATTAATACCAACCCGGATCATACATATATATATATATATATATATATTAAATCACATACAAAAAGATAAAAGATTACCTCTCGAAGCCTATCAAGTGTCCTTGAATCTTTTTGTATAAATCAACGATCTTCCTATCCTTATTTGAAAGCTTACACCTTGATTTAATTCATCTTTATTTTATTTAAAATAAAACTAGTCAGCAACATCTATTTTAATTATTTAATTTTAAATGATATTTAAAAAAGAATAATTAAATATAATTAAATAAACAAATAAGTTTGAAATTCAAAATTCAAATCTCTGAGATATTTTTTATCCCTGGGTGGTGCCACACACTCACTGTACAGTAAGTGTGTGTCGTGAGACACATAAGGGATTTCCCTAATTTTCTCATTTGTCTGTTTAATTAATATTTAAGATAATATATTTATCCCAAAATAAATGTATGTTAATTCAAAATTAACGTTATCTCAAAATATCACTTTTAAATAAATATCTTATAATAAGATAATTATTAATCTCTCTCTATATATTAATCTAACCATGATTAATATTTATTTTAGGGAAAATACAAATTTGGCCCCTATGATTTTCCCAAATATGCGATCGACCCTTGTGTTTTGCTAAATGACAATTTGGGCCTTGTGTATTTACAAAATGGATCACAATAGTACTTTATACCCAATTTCGGTCAAAAAAATTCAAATATAATATTTCATTCTCAACTCCTCGACTACTTTCTCCACTTGTCTAAACCCATTGCATCACTAACGACCCGAGCATTGATCTTATAATTGAAAATATTTTGACCAAAATATTTTAGGAATAACAATATCTGCATTTCTTTCTAGACGATTAAATTTAGTCTCTATGCCCTGAAAATATTGTGAAAAATAAGTTAAAGCTTCATTGGCAACATAACCCTCCGCTATAGAACCTCCAGGGCACACCTTATTCTTGACATAACTTTTTAACTTCTTCATATATCACTCAAACGGATACATCCACCTCATGTAAATTGGTCCTCCAGGATAGCTTCTTGCAGTAAATGAAGAATTAAATGAAACATGATGTCAGAAAAGGCTGGAGGAAAAATTAACTCCAACTTGCACAAAATTTGTATCACTTGATCTTCTGCATTCTCCATGTCCTTAACAACCAATGTACGAGCACAAATTTGCTTAAAGAAATTGCAAAGCTTAATGATTGTCTTTGAAATAGACTTATTGAAGTAGCCTCAAACTCCTACCTGCAACAGAAGTTGCATAAGAATGTGACAATCATGGGATTTCAACCCAAGAATGTTGCCATCATTGTTAGTTACTTTCTTAGAGAAATTTGAACCGAAGCCATCAGGAAGTCTAACTCCTTTTACAAACTGAAAAAAAAAAATCGTCTATCATACGATGTGAAAGATTACATAGGATGTGGTTTGATCAACTTGGTATCGTCTTCCTTGAGGTGAAACTCTTCTCGGATACCCCAATTCTTCAAGTCTACTCGTGTGTTGGTGGTATCTTTAGATTTCTCATTCATAAGGAAGGTACCAAGTAAACTACATCACATCTAAATTGTGCTTTAGTTCAAGTTCGGACCAGTAATCAAGTTCAAAGAAAATACTCTTTTTACTCCAATTAAGCTCTTTTGGATCTCACTTTCTTTTGACACCTCCGAAACTAACATGTTTACCCAGAAAATGATCTTGAACATGCGCTAATTGTTCGAGTATGTCTTGACTACTGAATTTTCTTGGAAGACGTCCTTTTTCATAACTCCCATCAAACAAGTGACTCTTCCTCCACTTATGCGTAGAAGATAAGAATCTTCTATGACCAACATAAGTTGTCTTCCCAATTACCTGACATGAAGGAGTGTCTTCGTTGCATGAAGGACATGCCATATATCCTTGACCACTCCAACCAGACAAGCTACTACAGGCTGGAAAATCATTGATAGTCCATAATAGTGTTGCATGCATTCTGAATACATTGTTCGTTGCAACGTCTCTGGTTTGAACTCCTTCATCCCACAACTCCTTCAATTCATCTACCACAGGCCTCAAAAGACATCCATGTCCTTCCCAGGTAACTTCGGACTGGGAATCAATAAGGTCAGCATGAATGATGACTCTTTCATGCACAACCAAGGAGGCATATTGTACGTGCATAATATTACCGGACACGTGCTGTAAGATAGACTCATGTTACCAAAGGGATTAAAACCATCAGCAACCAAACACAATCGAACGTTTATGGGTTCTTTGGCAAAATCTGGATATTTGGAATCAAATTGTTTCCAAGAACCCCCATCAACAGGATCGTGCATCACACCTTCTTTCGATTGTCGCATACTATGCCAGGTCATATCATTTGTTGTATGCCTTGAACCATAAAGACGCTTCGGCCTAGGAGTCAAAGGGAAGTACTACAACACTTTGTGGGCAACTTTTTTCCCATTTGTGTCTTTGTCAACCCATCAGCTCTCACCACATACATGACAACTCTGTTTTTGGGAATTCTCCTTATAGAACAAACAACACTCGTACTTGCAAGCATGAATTAATTGATAACCTAACCCTAACTTCCTCATTTTTTTCTTAGACTCGTAAAATGAAGCTAGAATCTTATTCTCCTTCGAATCCTCTATGATCAAGGTTCCAAAACCGAAAAAATTCAATGGAATTCATGATTCAAAGGAATTGGAGAATTTCCTTTGGGATGTGGAACAGTATTTCAGGGCCACAAGGAACCCTGATTTTGAAAAAGTTTCAATCACAAGCATGTATCTTCAAGGTGACGCCAAGTTGTGGTGGCGTACCAGAATGGAAGATGATGCCAACGCGAGCCATCCCAAAATCGAGACATGGGATGTCTTGAAGAAAGAATTGAAAGATCAATTTCTTCCCTGCAACACAGTGTGGGTTGCGAGGGAGTCTCTCAAGTAGTTAAAGCACATAGGTACAGTGCGAGATTACGTGAAGGAATTTAGTTCCTTACTGTTGGATATCAAGAACATGTCCGAGGAGGACAAATTTCTCAATTTTCTATCAGGTCTTCAACCTTGGGTACAAGCTGAATTGAGAAGGCAAGCGGTGACGGATCTACCCACGTCCATCGCTGCGGCCAAAAAACTGGTAGATTACAAGTATACAACCCAGACTTCGCGGGGGAATACGAGTAAGAAGTCAAACAATGGGAAGAAAAACAAGAACAAGGCCTCGGGTCCCAAGGGAGGACAGAGGAATGAGGGGAAAAGGAAGGAGGGTTGGTCAGGGAATGATCAAAAGGGTTCCTCCAACACCTCTAACACCCACGGCAAGGAAAGGAGCGGGGGCTGCTTTATTTGCCAGGGTCCCCATTTGGCATGGGAATGTCAATTTAAAGGAAAGTTGAACGCAATGGTTGCCCAGGAGAGGGAATCCACAAACCAGGACAGACCATCCTAGATGAACCCTTTACAGTTACTAAACGCCCTGACAACGGGAACGACGACTCAATTTAAAGGGTTGTTGTACGTCAAGGCCTTTGTGAATGGGAAGGAAGTAAAATGGGAATTTTGTCATCAAGAAGTCAAGTTCTTGGGACATTGGGTTAGCAAAGGCAAACTAAGAATGGATGGGGATAAGATCAGGGCCATAGTAGATTGGCCTGTTCCAAAGAAGGTGGCAGATCTTCGATCATTTTTTAGGTTGGCGAACTACTACCGTAAGTCTATCAAGGGGTACTCCAAGAGAGTGAGTCCTCTGACCGATCTACTGAAAAAGGACAAGAAATGGTGATGGTCCAAGGAATGCACAGAAGCTTTCGAGAAATTGAAGGTAGAGCCTGTCCTAAGGCTTCCTGATTTTGAGTTGCCATTCGAGGTTCACTGTGATGCTTCTGACAGAGCATTGGGCGGAGTATTGCTGTAGGAGGGACACCTGATTGCATTTGAAAGCCGAAAGCTGAAAGATGCAGAGCAAAGGTATTCTGCTCATGAGAAGGAGATGGAAACGGCGTGCATTGCCTGGATGTCTGGAGACATTACTTGTTAGGGACAAGATTCACAGTGGTTACAGACAATGTGGCCAACATCTATTTCAAGTCTCAAAAGAAACTGACCCCGAAACAGGCACGTTGGCAGGAGTATCTAACCGAATTTGATTTTGTATGGATTCACAGACCAGGAAGGCAGAACCAAGTCGCTAATGCTCTTAGTCGAAAGGACATGGAAGCTTACATTGCAGCGTTGTCTCAGGTTGAGACAACCTTTCTTAGCCGGGTGAGGGAGCAATCCCTATTCGATTCTGAGTATGCCAAACTGAAAGCACATGTCAATGAGAGGGTGGTGCGCAGGTATTGGCTAGAGGATGGTTTGCTATATTCCAAGGGTAGCAGGTTATTCATTCCTAAAAGTGGGGATTTGAGAATTGAGTTATTGCAGGAAACACATGATCCACAATGAGTGGGGCACCCAGGTGTGGAAAGAATGATGGCTTTGCTGTCTAGGTCTTACAGTTGGCCTAGGATGGAAGAGGACGCAGAGGCATATGTCCAAACGTGTTTAGTCTGTCAGCAGGACAAGACTGAAAGGAAAAGGGAGGCAGGCTTGCTACAGCCTTTGCCTATTCTGAAGTATCCATGGCAGAGCATCAGTATGGATTTTATTGTTGGTTTCCCGAACATAGGGGGAATGAGATTGATTCTGGTTGTTGTTGATCATTTTTCGAAGTATGGTATATTCATTCCCGCACCATATGCATGTCCGGCAGAGGTGGCTGCTGGTTTGATTATGAAACATGTGGTGAAGTACTTTGGCATTCCGGCTGACATCATTAGTGATAGGGATTCTCAGTTTGTAGGGCATTTTTGGACTACTTTGTTCAACATGTTGGGTTCGGATTTTAAGTTTTCCATTGCAAATCATCCATAAACAGATGGTCAGACAAAGCGGATGAATCAGCTACTGGAAGAATACTTGAGGCACTATGTTATTGCGAGTCAGAGGAACCGGGTGGAGTTGTTGGATGTGGCACAATACTGCTACAACGATTAGTCCTCAGCAACAGGGTTGAGTCCCGCAGAGCTGGTGTTTGGAAGACAACCATTGACGCCTCATGAGGTGGCGAAACAAAAGTTCCAAGGGTCCTGCCCGGCAGCTTATCGGTTTGTAAGAGATAGAACTGAGATGCTAGAACAAGCACAGGATAGTCTCGCTAAGGCTTCTAAAAGGATGAAGAAGTACGCTGACTAGCGTAGGCGAGATTTAGAGTTTTCTATTGGGGATAAAGTGATTTTAAAGCTTACACCCCAGATTTGGAAGAAGGTGACAAACAAGCGTTACCATAAAGGGCTGTTACAGAAGTATGATGGACCTTTCGAAGTTGTAAAGAAAGTTGGAATATTGTCTTATAGACTGAAGTTGCCTAAAATATGTAAGGTGCACCCGATGTTTCACGTGAGTTTTCTGAAGAAATTTCATGATGATGGTTCAAGTTCAAGGCAACAGGCAGTACGGGCTCCTCCTACTGTGAGGAAACAATTCGAGAAGGAGGTCTAGAGGGTGCTCGATCATAGGGTACTTGGTGCCAATAAGAAGAATCAGAGAACGGAATATCTGGTTCAATGGAAGGGTGAAGAAGTAGCAGATGCTTCATGGGAGAAAGCAGTGTCCTTATGGCAGTTTGAGGACCAAGTTAATGCATAGTCCAAGGTATCTCGATGAGGATGTCGAGTTCTTCTAGTGGGGGAGGTCTGTTAGCCCTTCATCAGGCTACGCGCGCATAGGTGCGCCCAGACAGGGGTGCACGTGTGCATGGGCGCAGGGCTTGGGTCGTTGGGAAACATCCGAGCCAAATTAATATTCCTTGGGTGGAGTATGATCAAAATGTATCCTAGAGGGGTCTAGGATGCGAGGTTAAAAGGGCTTGGACATTCTTGTTTGGGAAGGTTTTCAAAAATCAAGCAAAAATCATATAAGTTCCTGCCAGAGGGTTAAATCTCCAGAACCCTCCTTAGAGGGGGTGACCCTTGTGCCCCCAGGGAGGGTCTTTGGCCATGGCCTAGGGATGGTGTCTAGGCTATGTTAAGGTGTGGCTAAGCTTAAGAAAAGGTGGGAAATCAAGTGTTGGATTATTGGCGCCAAGTGGGGATGTACACGCGCTTGCTGGGTGGCGCGCACCAGTGCATCCACGTGGTGGCTGACGATGGTGCCTTATGAATGAATGTGATCTGGGGTTACAAGACGGTTACTAGGGATTATCAGGAGGATCCACGTGGAGTGTCTTGATCCTTTGAAGGAAGAATCCAATGGTGTTTGCCCCAAAGGCTTGGCTGAGCGACAGGTGTCTATTCAATGGGCATGTGGCTTGCCTAGTGGACGTTGGCTGAGTGTTTCAAGCTGGTTGGTCCAACTAACACCTAGGCGGTTGGGGTTGTCAACTGTTGCCTCTGTTGGCATGATATTAATGTAGCCTAGGCACCTGAGACATCAGTGTGTGTGATGTATGGCGCATGAACACTTGTATCGTTATATTGTGAGTAATATACAAAGTTGGGAGGGGGCTCCCGTAAACTGTGTGTGCATTTACTTGTGTTTATGCTATCGTACTTGCTTGATAGACGTATGTGTACATTATTTGCTTGGCATTTCTGTTTGTGTGTGCGTAAGAGAGTGTTGTTGGCTGACTAAGTTGGGTGACTTAAGCCATCACAGGCAAAAAAAATCGTAGTGAAGTTTTGACCCTGTGACACCCACTATCCTCTAATATATCGTGCAAAAGAAGTCTCACTCGTCTGGTCGAGGCCTTAGGATAGAAATGCATGACGGTTGTAATGGAAACAAAACAAGCAAATTAGAAATGACATAAGTTGATTGGTATAAGGAAAAAGTTTTTGAATTATTTAAATTTAAAATAACTTACATGTCTCCTTGCAAGTACATCCTTCACATGTGAATGCTTCAACTGACCTGTGATCTCCCACTAAAGCATCCTAGGGAACTTGAATCTACAGAGCTTGGTGTATTCCTTCTACAAATCAAGAATCATCTCGTATGCCCAATATTACAAGGCTGGTGGATACCCCTTGCAGGTGTACTTTGCCTCCACTTGAACACCCTTAAAAGACTCCACCTCAAAGGTATTCTTCGCCTTCTTACCAGGTATTGTAGCACCAATCACTTTCATATCTCTACTGAATTATTTCACAGTTGTATCGAATGAAATGGATCCCCATGGATACTTCTCAAAATAATCTAAATCCTCGACCATCAACAATGAATCTCGCCAAATAGCATTGTCGTTCTCAGCGGCCAATAGTATCCCATCCACAAAGTAAACCAAACCAAGCTTGTACAAATCATCAGGTACATCGCACATACTAAAAATTCGTTCCAACATATTGAACTTAATGTCTTTCTCATGTCCTACATTGAAATATGTATCGAGTAGGCAGGAGGATGTAAGGTGAGATTGAATGTCAGCGACACGTGGTGGAAATGGGCAGCTCAGGCCAGTCATAATGGCAAACTCGTGCACCCCAAACTTACATAAGTTTGGGTCCATCAAGAATTGCACCTCATCGCCACGTGGAGACTTCACCTTCCGAAAAAGCAGCATGTGCACCAATGCCCCAGAGAACGAAAGGGCAAGGTGTAACGTCCTGGATAGCCAAGACCGCTACACTGTGTTTATAAAGGTGTAGGACTTGCTAATCAAGTCATTTAGTTAAAACGTGTCACTAATCAAAGTGTGCTAGGGTTAAAAAGAAGTTTTGGTCTCAAAAGGTACATTTTATAAAATTAAACAGTTTTACATATGGGATCCCAAAAAGAACAGTGTTTAAAAGTTAGTTTACAAAATCTCAAAAGTTATAGACAATCATTGGCCATACTAAGGCAAAATAAACATTTCCAGTCCTCTCGTCCCTGCTTTCCTCTCAACTGTGGCGGCTGAGCAGCCGGTCATGTACATTCAACTCGCAAAGCTCTCCAAATCAGGGTTGATCAAGTTTTCCCTTGCCTTTACCTGCACCACGCAGCATCCGTGAGCCAAGGCCCAACAAGAAAACATAATACACATCACATACAGTATTAGCAAACAATTAACCATTTAAAGCATGTTTAATCTCTCAATACACATGTTAATTCTATAGCATGTAATCAAAATCCAAGACACAAGTAAACATCATTAATAGTCAAATTACACAATAATCACAATAATCAGGGCCAACAACTTAGGCCGCACCCTCTGTTTATCCCACTGACTCCGACTCGCTTAAACCGAGCCCAGTGCATAATAAGCTGTCCTCGGCTACCAGTGGCCGAGTCGCGCCCTGTGCGCTAGTTTAACCTTGGCACGCTTAGGTCGTAGGTATACTTATTACGGAGCCCTTAGTCCCGTTACAAATATACAACCGGGTGTAGTTTTCTTACCTTTAACTTCTTTGTTTATTAATTACAAGCAACGTCCCTCGAGCACGATCCTTTCCCGAGCCCTAGCTTTAACACCTAATCACAACCAAGGTATTGGGTTTCATTAATATTCAAATATAGGTTTTCAGGTACAGAGCTAACTTTCGGGAAATCAAATCCCACCAAGCACAGTGGTGAAATTGATCCCGAGCACACTAGGCTCGATTCCTGTGCTTAAAAACCCTAAACTTTCAAGTATGCCTCTAAGGGCTGCGGCCCTTGAAGCCTAGCCGCGGCCCTACCCTAAAATAGAACCTAAGGCCTTCCTGGAAGAAGACACATGCCGCGGCCCTTGCTTTGGGCACCGCGGCACTTACCCCTGGCCGAGCCTCCCTGGCTCCTTTGCATCCTAGGGTCGCAGCGCTCTAGAACAGAGCCGCGACCCTTCCCTTTGAGCTCAGAAATTCCACCATTTTCAACACCTAAACCTTACCCAAAATCATCCCAAAGCTTCCTATTTCAAAACCAATTAATCCTAATGCTTCCACCGAGTATGTCGACTTCACTGGCAGAAAATGAGCTGACTTGGTGTATCTGTCCACTATCACCCACACCGAGTCATGAAGCCCAACTGTCCTGGGTAGTCCTCCCAAAAAATCCATCGTATTGTCCTCCCACTTCCACTCTGGGATACCCAAAGGTTGAAGCAATCCCGCTGGTCAATGATGCTCAGCCTTTACCTGCTGACATGTCAAACATCTAGCCACATACTCTACCACATCCTTCTTCATCCCGGGCCACCAATATAATGTCCGTAGATCCTGATACATCTTCGTGGTACCCGGATGAAGTGAGTATGGCATAGTGTGAGACTCATCCAGTATCTCTCGTCTGATCCCCTCATCTGCTGGAACACAAATTCGTCCCTGATATCGAAGCATACCAGTCTCAGAAGTAGAATAATCCTTAGTTGTCCCCGCTAAGATATGTTGCCTAACATCTTGCAACTGCGCATCCACCAGTTGTCCCTCCTTAATCCTCTCTAACAGAGTTGACTGCAGAGTAATATTGGCTAATTGGCCCATCACTAGCTCTATTCTTGCTCTGGTCATTTCATCAACTAACTCCCTCGAGATCTGGGTGGAGCTATACAACTACCCTGGGCCCCTCCTACTCAACGCATCTGCCACCACATTGGCCTTTCCAGGGTGATAAAGGATATCACAATCATAATCCTTAACCAGCTTCAACCAACGCCTCTGCCTCATGTTCAGATCTTTCTGAGTAAAGAAATACTTCAAACTCTTATGGTCAGTGTATATCTCACACTTTTCCCCATACAGGTAGTGTCGCCACACCTTCAGTGCGAATACCACTACTACTAATTGTAAATCATGAGTAGGATACCGCTGCTCATACTCCTTCAGCTGTCGTGATGCATAAGCTATAACTTTCTCATTTTTCATCAACACACAGCCTAAACCCATCCTCGATGCATCACAATAGACTACAAACTTTCCTTCCCCTAAAGGAAGACTCAGCACAGGAGCAGAAATAAGTCGTCGCTTTAACTCTTGGAAACTGTTCTCACACTTCTCTGACCAAACAAACTTCTGATTCTTCCTCGTCAGCTCTGTCATTGGTGAAGAAATCTTTGAAAATCCTTCTACAAACCGCCTGTAATAGCCTGCCAAGCCAAGGAAACTCCGCACTTCCGAGGCGCTCCTTGGCCTTGGCCAATCTCTTACCGCTTCCACCTTGGACGGATCCACTTTAATCCCTTCTGCTCCAACTATATGCCCAAGAAAAGTCACCTCTGGCAACCAAAACTCACACTTCTTAAACTTGGCGTATAACTGATGCTCCCTTAACCTCTATAAAACCTGTCGAAGATGCTGCTCATGCTCTGCCTCTGAACTGGAGTAAACTAGGATGTTGTCGATGAAGACAATAACGAACTAATCTAAGAAGTCCTTGAACACCCTGTTCATTAAATCCATAAAAGCTACCGAGGCATTGGTCAAACCAAAAGATGTGACCAAAAACTCATAGTGCCCATATCATGTTCGGAAGGCCGTCTTCGGTATATCCTCATCTTTGATCCTCAGCTGGTGATAACCAGATCGAAGATCAATCTTTGAGAACACCGTCTTTCCCTGCAGTTGATCGAACAAGTCATCAATCCTTGGTAGAGGGTACTTATTCTTGATAGTCAACTTGTTCAATTCTCTGTACTCTATACACATCCTCAGAGTCCCGTCCTTCTTCTTAACAAGAAACACTAGAGCGCCCCATGGAGAATAACTAGGCTTGATGAATCCCAAATCCAGAAGTTCTTGCAACTGTATCTTCAATTCCTTCAACTCCGCTGGTGCCATCTTATATGGTGCTCGTGATACTGGTTCTGTCCTCGGTGCTAACTCAATCTCAAACTGAATCCCCCTGCGCGGCGGCAACCCTGGTAGATGTAACGCCCTACTACCTTAGAGCCGTTACTAAGTGAGTTTAAAACGGAAATTGTGCAACTAACAGACTCTATGAGGTTTCTAAAATCAAAAGTGTGACTTGACCAGAAATTAAGGCTGTAATCTTTGAAAATACTTAGTTTCATTGAAAGCATTAAGCATCAAACATCCGGGATCCCAAAATAAGGTTTACAAAATATTTGCAACTCAAAAATAGATTTACACTTGATTAACAATCAAAAGAATAGGTTAATACAGCCATTTACAAAATGCCCCCAACCAAAGCAGTCGGGCAGGCCGAACATGTACGCGCCACCCCCACGCTCTCCATACTCATGGCCTGTTGACTGACTTCTTGCTTTTACCTGCCACACAGAGCACCCGTGAGCCGAAGCCCAGCAAGAAAACTCATACAGTATATAACATATGCATAGAATATAGCTGACATATAATCCAATGAAAAATAGGAAAACCATTAGACTGAACAAGCACGACCATGCTGCCCCAGAGGCCTTACCAAAGCCTGGGGTCTCGGTCCTTACCGTAAGGATAACTCATGTATCCATTGGGTCCCACCCTGGCTATAAGCACTCCATGTGCTAAGTGATACTTCTGGCCCCAAGGCCGTTCTCGGCCTTAGCCGTTCATTTCATTATAATCACACATATAGTACATTTCGAAATAATCATTCAAACATATAATAATTCATTTAAGGTTATACATTTGCACATAATACAATCTAGGGCCATGCCCTGCTATAACACTGTGGGCCCATGCCCTGTTCTCGGGTGTTATGGTTTTCTTACCTTTCAATTCGATAGCTTTGATCACCTGACTCCTCGAGCATGATCCCACTCGAGCCCTAGCTCTCACCTAAACAAAATCCACAAGTCAAATTCATTACCAAATCTCAAGTCCAAAACCTAGCCTCGGGACCAATCCCGAGCCCCCGGGAAGTCCTAGATCCCCAAAACAAAGTGGTGGAATCGAGCCCCGAACCCTAGGTCAAAATCCCTCAACAAAAGCCCAAAAATCCCTTTCTGTGAACAGTGCAGCGCTACAGCGCTCTTAAGAGGGCGCTGTAGCGCTACAAGAAGAACAACACACCCCCAGAAACAGGGCCTAGCACTACAGCGCCCAATGACTAGCGCTGTAGCGCTAGTTGCAGACAGGCCCCACCCAAAAATCGTTTCTGCGATTTCCTTCAACCATTTCAACCCCAAACTTGTCCAAATCTTTCCCAAACCCAAAAACACACTTATCAACACCTCACACTCATCCCAAGCATCCCAAGAACTCATAACCCAAGCTCAAGCAACCCAAAACTCAAGATCTACCATAATGAACCCTAAAACCAGAAATTCATTCAAACATCAAAGATAAGGTCTTAGAAATCATACCGTGGATGGAAATTCGACCTTGAGTTGAACCCTAGACCTCCTTAGCTTGCTCCTTCTCAACCTTGGCCTGATTTCCCCAAAAATCCCCATCTATTTAGCTCAAATACACAGCTCAAACCAGTCAAGCCCTAAAACTGAAATCTTCAAGAACTTACCTCAAATTTCTGATGTGATCTTGCTAATCCCTTGCCAATCCTCAAGTCTAGCTTAGGATCCTTGATGCTCAGCCTACCTTAGCTCTCCACTGAGCTTAACTCCAAGAAAAATGAAGGGAAATGGTGGGAGAGCCACAAACCGATCCTTTGAAGAAAACCCACACTGTTTTTCTCTCTTTTCCTTTTTCTTCCTTCTTTCTTTCTTTTTCAGCCTTAACTCTTTTTCTACCAATTCCACTAAGTATAAAGCTCCCTTTAACTTATCTCTAACAAGCCTAAAGACCAAAATGCCCTCCCAAATAATTCTAAACCTTTTTGCCCATGCAGGGACATTTTAGTCCTATTACCCAAATTCCCACTAATTCCTCAAGTGTTCCTAAAAATTTCCCGCTTGCTACCCAATACCTGATTAATCACCAAATATATCTCTCATCATCAAGATTAACCTCAATATATTTTCCAAATTCCCATTTAAACTCCCCAGGCTTAACCCAAGCCGGGTACAGATTCCCGCTTTGACTTTTCCGCTAGCATGTTCTTTCTAGGATCGTCTCGAGTCACAGATCACAGATATCAACACAGTCATGCCCAAAATGGCCAAATTACAAATCTGCTCTTTCTAAGATAATCAGGTCTACATGCATACTAATTCACATAGTCATGCATCTCAAATAATCAAATAGTCATATAACATGCATTAAATCATAATCATGCATTTAACTCATTAAAGTCACACACAAAATCCCATTATGCCCTCCAGGCACACTAATCAAGGCCCTTAAGCCTTATTAGTGAATTTGGGTCGTTACAATAGATCCTTAGAAAATACGTCTAAGAACTCACACACCAATCTGGTCTCTCCCGGCCCTACTAGCATAACCCTGGTAGTATCCACCACACTAGCCAGAAAACCTATACATCCACCCTGTAACAAGTCTCTGGCTCTCAATGCTGAAATCATGGGTACGCGGAGTCCAGACACCGCACCCACAAAGACAAAAGGATCCTCGCCCTCAAGCTCGAAAGTCACCATCTTCTTCCTGCAGTCAATGGTAGCCCCATACCTGACCAACCAATCCATCCTTAAGATCATATCAAAATCCTCCATATCTAGCTCAATCAGATCCACCGAAAGTTCTCTACTATCAACCATCACTGGCAGTGCCCTAATCCATCTCCTAGAAACTACCAGTTCCCCTGTAGGCAATAAAGTCCCAAACCTTGCAGTCTGATACTCACTAGGTCTACACAGTCTATCAATCACTTTACTAGAAACAAATGAATGTGTAGCACCAGAATCAATCAATACAGTAAAAGGAGAGCCAGCGCTAGAAAGCTGACCTGTCACTACCGAGGGACTAGCCTCGGCCTCTGCCTGAGTTAAGGTGAATACTTGAGCTGGAGTCAAGCTATCCACCTATCCTGCTTCACATTTCTTCACTGTTGGGCAGTCTTTTCTAAGATGCCCCTCTGCTCCACACACAAAGCAAGCTTTGGCCCGACATTCGCCCAAGTGACGCCTTTTACACCTCGTACACTCTGAATAGGTCCGCCATGCCTCGCCGCCACCCTGACGGCTACCCTGTCCACCCCGACCCCTCCTATCAGAACCAACAGCGGTCGAAATGTCAGGAGTCTTTCTCTTAAAGTCACTGGGGCCTCCGCCCCTACCTGCCCCTGAAGAAGGAGGTACCATTATACGGCCCTCGTGTCTCACCGCACTTTTCTTCCAAATCTTGTTCTCCGCTTCCTTAACAGTAAGAGCCTTCTCAACGGCCTGGGCATAAGTTGTTCCTCCAAGTACCAATGTAATTCTGACATCTCGGGCTATCATAGCATTCAGCCCTCTAACGAATCTGTCATGCCTAGCTGTATCAGTAGGCACAAGGTCGGGTGCGAACTTCGCAAGTCTGTCAAACTTTAGGGCATACTCTGTAACGGTCATATTGCCCTACACCAAACCCACGAACTCATTAACTTTTGCTGCCCTGACGGCAACGTTATAATATTTCTGACTGAACAAGTCTCTGAAACCTTCCCAACTCAAAGTAGTAACATCCTTGGTCTGCGATGCCACTTCCCACCAGATGCGGGCATCCTCTCTCAACATATAAGTGGCACAGGCCACTCTATCATGCCCCTCTACTCTCATGAAATCCATAATTGTAGTAATCATGGTTAGCCATTGCTCGACTTTCAATGGATCAGGTCCACCCTCAAAGATCGGGGGCTGCTGTTTCCTGAACCGCTCATACAACGGTTCCCATCTGTTTCCAACCTCCCCTGACTACACAACTGGCACCACTGCTGGTGGTACAATAGGGGCAGCGCTCCCTGATGGAGCCTGCTGTCGCAATAGCCGAATCTGTTCATCCTGGCTCTGCAATCGAGCCTGCATATCTGCCATAAGCTATTGCCAGTTCTCAGGGACTGGCGAAGGAATCTGGCCCTGGTCATCACCCCCGATCCCAGACCTAGTGCAGGCTAGTCGCGTAGATTTTCTTGGACGCATAGCTATCCAAGTCAATCTGCAATCAACGACTCGGCAATCAGACCATGATGACAGGGTAAAAGCTTCTCCAAAATCCACCAATGGATCATAACCATACATAAACAATCAACATATAGGCATTTTTCCACATGCACCGGCTGCTAATAAGCATGCCCCAATCTTATCACACAACAACTATGAAACAAGCATTCATCCATACACAATATGCAGTTATTCATCCAAATATTCTTATACATGCACGACGATGCTAATAAACATGCCTCAATATTCTCACACAACAGTCAAGGGCCAGGCCCTATCAGTATCTCATGCTTCCTATTAATCCAACAAATAACAACAATCATAGTTCATTCCAAATATATAAGCATATAAGCACATACACACATTACCAAACCCTGATTCGAGCGTGTCTTTAGCAGCGAATGTACATGTCCAGCCGGTCTTCAGGAACCTTTAAACCTAGGATGCTCTAATACCAAGTTGTAACATCCTGGATAGCCAAGACCACTACACTGTGTGTTTATAAAGGTGTAGGACTTGCTAATCAAGTCATTTAGTTAAAACATGTCACTAATCAAAGTGTGCCAGGGTTAAAAAGAAGTTTTGGTCTCAAAAGGTACATTTTATAAAATTAAACAATTTTACATATGGGATCCCAAAAAGAACAGTGTTTAAAAGTTAGTTTACAAAATCTCAAAAGTTATAGACAATCATTGGCCATACTAAGGCAAACCAAACATTTCCAGTCCTCTCGTCCCTGCTTTCCTCTCAACCGTGGCGGCTGAGCAGCCGGTCATGTACATTCAACTCGCAAAGCTCTCCAAATCAGGGCTGATCAAGTTTTCCCTTGCCTTTACCTGCACCACGCAGCATCCGTGAGCCAAGGCCCAGTAAGAAAACATAATACACATCACATACAATATTAGCAAACAATTAACCCTTTAAAGCATGTTTAATCTCTCAATACACATGTTAATTCTATAGCATGTAATCAAAATCCAAGATACAAGTAAACATCATTAATAGTCAAATTACACAATAATCACAATAATCAGGGCCGACAACTTAGGCTGAACCCTCTGTTTATCCCACTGACTCCGGCTCGCTTAAACCGAGCTTAGTGCATAATAAGTTGTCCTCGACTACTAGTGGCCGAGTCGCACCCGGTACGCTAGTTTAACCTTGGCACGCTTAGGTCGTTGGTTTACTATTTACATGGCATAATACTATTCTTTCAAGCATACTTATTAGGGAGCCCTTGGTCCCGTTACAAATATACAACCGGGTGTAGTTTTCTTACCTTTAACTTCTTCGTTTATTAATTACAAGCAACGTCCCTCAAGCATGATCCTTTCCCGAGCCCTAGCTTTAACACCTAATCACAACCAAGGTATTGTGTAACGCCCTAAACTCTAGGGACCGTTACGGTGTGCCTTGTAAACAGTGCTAAACTCGCTAATCGAGTCATTTGGCCAAAATCATGTAACTAAGTATGATTAGCGGTTTAGGGATTAAAAATTTTGGTTAAGATGTAACGTTTCATTAGAACGTTTAATATATATGCTGGGATCCCAAAATTATAATTTCAAAGTCTATTACAAGAAAATATTTACAACAGGCCGTTCTATGCGGCAAAACAGGGTTTAACCCTAGTTCCCCTTTAAACCTCGGCTGTGGCGGACGAGCAGCTGCATATGTACATGTCATCACCTAAGCTCTCCAACTCAAGGATGGTCCAACTTTATTTTGCCTTTACCTACACCACATAGCACCCGTGAGCCGAAGCCCAACAAGAAAACACAATATAACATGATATAATATCAACAGTGATTGTATTAATTATTCAGGACCAACAGTCCAAACAAATAGGTGACTATCACAAAAGTCACAAATATGGGGACAACACCCTTTAGCCATGTGATGATAGGATCACCAGGGCTTAACAGATATCAAAAGTCACTAATATGGGAACATCACCCTTTAGCCATGTGACGATAGGATCACCAGGGCTTAACAAATAAGTGAGCATCTCACTAGCTTTAACAGGATAGGTGCATGGTGATTAGTCACCAACATAACCTTCCTCCTGACTCTAGAGTCATAACTGTGGAACAACGTTCCCTAGCCATGTGACAAACAGTCACCGGGGTCATATGCCCTGGCTCTGAATAACTAGTCTCAGACTAGCCAAGCGCTAGTAATTTTCATCGACCTCCTGGTCGGTCCAGCATTAATACCCCATATGAGTCATTCAATGTTGGTATCGATTAGATCTAATCTTCATTTGGCTCGGCGTTCATAACGCTATGCCATTTCTGACTCTTAGGTCAGTAAAACACGACCAGTGTTCAACTCATTGTGAACTTGACTAATAAATCACAGCTTCACAGATGGATCTAACACCATTGCCGATTCTGACTAATAAGTCAGTGCCATACACAAGTAAGCCATGCCACCAAACATATATCACATGTCCAATATTCATATACAAGGTATTCAGCATGCTTACTTAACTAGTACAAGTACAATTAGGACCATGCACGAACACAGAGGCTCAAGCTCTGAACAATATCATACTCAGTATATAAAGCATGTCCTAATCACATGTTCCTCGTGCATCATATGCATTATATTTAATAATCCAACATGCACCAATAATAGCCATGCATGTCACATTTAATAGTCAACCAACATGCATCAAGAATAGCCATGCATGTCACATTTACACAGGGTGCAGTTTTCTTACCTCAGATTCGAGCTAGAATGATTAAAAGAGCGACCCTTGAGAACAATCAACTTTTAGTCCTTTAGCGGTCACCTAGTCATAACCAAATACGAGACACCATTAATAAAAATGATTAACATAGGTTCCCAAACCAATATCTAGCCTCCGGGACATCAATCCAAACTAAACCGAGTAGTAGGATCGACCCCGAGGCCTAAGGCTAGCATCCCCAAGTCAAAAACCCATTTCTGGCCAAAAATGCCTCTATGGGTCGCGGCTCACCTCTCTAACAGAGGCATTTCCTCCCCAGAAACCAACATAGGCCGCGGCTCACCATAGCCATGCCGCGGCCCTTTACACAAACCAGCAATCCACCAGCTTTCTTCCCCTGCGTTTTTCCTTGAAACCAAACCTTCAAACCAGTCCCAAACCTCATCCAAACACTCAATCCAACCCCTAAACATCATTTATATCAAACCCTCATCAAAACCCAAGTTGAACATCAATCAAAACTTCCATTAATCCAAACTATCCTCCACACAATCATAAGCTGAAAATTAAAAGAAAAACAGGGTATGGCTCAAAATTCAGGTTCAATTCCTTACCTTAAGCTGGTTTGAATCCTTCCCAATGGCTGAACTAAGTCTATAATTCCCAAGCTTTGATTCCCTAGCTTGTTTCTTCAATTTGGGACCAAAAACCTCCAAGGGTAAGAAGAGGAGATGATGCACGGGTGAGAAAGATATAAGGGCTCTGTTTTTGTTCTGTATTTTCTACAGCCTTCAAAGTCAATATAAATCCAAACCAAATGACCTAAATGCCCCTAGGTCGTTAAAAGTTTCTAAAGCCTTCCCAAGGGCAAAATTGTCCTTTTCAACCTATATCGTTAATTATAATTAACGCTCTCCAATTCCTGCTAATCTCAAAACTATCAAACACCAATAATTCATATCTCGTTACCCTATAATTCTCGGTAACGCTCTAATCATTAAATTCACCCCGAGACTCACCCCGAGCCCCGGACTTAAACCCGTTATGACTAGACCGAGCACTTGCATTCCATGATCGTCTCATGCCGACTAGCTCGAACCAATCCACCTTGTAATGTGGCTATACTAATTAATCACAAACATGCACCCAAAATACACAATTACGCCCACAGCGGTCAAATTACCAAAATGCCCTTATAATTATAATTACTCCCATATGCACGCATTTATCATCATATAATAATATAATTCACATAAACGTGCATACAATCATTAAATAGCATCAAAATTCACTTATGGCCCTCCCGGCCTCCTAACCAAGGTCTTAACCCTTATTAAGAAATTCGGGGCATTACATATTGGGTTTCATTAATATTGAAATATAGGTTTTCGGGCACAAAGTTAACTTCCGGGAAATCAAATCCCACCAAGCACGGTGGTGAAATTGATCCCGAGCACACTAGGCTCGATTCCCGTGCTTAAAAACCCTAAACTTTCAAGTATGCCTCTAAGGGCTGCGGCCCTTGAAGCCTAGCTGCAGCCCTGCCCTAAAACATAACCTAAGGCCTCCCTGGAAGAAGACACGCGCCGCGGCCCTTGCTTTGGGCACCGCGGCGCTTACCCCTGGCCGAGCCTCCCTGGCTCCTTTGCATCCTAGGGCCACAGCGCTCTAGAACAGAGCCGCGGCCCTTCCCTTCGAGCCCAAAAATTCCACCATTTTCAACACCTAAACCTTACCCAAAATCATCCCAAAGCTTCCTATTTCAAAACCAATTCATCCCAACACTTTTAGAATGATTTAGACAACATAATTCAACTGAAAACTCAACCTAAAACTCATGAAAACCCCATCTTCAATTTCTGAAACTCAAGAACTTCAAACACTAAAATCATCCATGCAAACTCAGATTGAAACCTCTAAATCATGAATTATAGCTTACCTCTTCTGCTGAACCACTTCACTAAGCAAAATCCAAGTTAATTCCCAAGCCCTCCACCTTAATTTTGCCCTTAAACATCAAAATCACAATTATCTCAATACCCAGCCAAAACTCAGAATTTCTAACCATAAAGAAGGGAATTCAATGCTTACCTTAGTCCTGATTAAGTTCCTTGGATAATCCTTGAGTTAATTTGCCAAATCCCACCTTTAATTCTCAGAAATCCCAGCTCAATTCACTTTATTTTTCTCTGAGCTTTGTGTTTTCCTTGAGAGATAAGAGAGAGAAAAGGCTGAGAATAAAGGGTCGATTTATTTTTGTTCTACTGTTTTCCTTTAATTTAGTCTACCCTTATCCCATTAAGTCAATCCCGAGGCTCGAGGTGCCGGAAACATCCCCGAGGGCAAAACGGTAAAATTCCCCAATATTCCTGCTTAGACTTCCTAACCTCAAATATATCTCCATATATTTATTTTCATAACCCGATAGTCTAAATAACTACCCGATACCTAAAACACCCCTGACTCATCCAAAGTCAAATGTTAAGCCCCATTGTGACTTTTCCCGCTATCTAGCCCTAGGATCGCCTCGAGTCATGCTCTGCAAACCTACCCACATAATAATGTGGTTCTCACAAATACCATATATATATCACATTAACCTCAATATAATCATACAAACATTTTAATCATATAATTATGCATTTAAATCAATAAAATCATTCAAATCACATTTAACTCAATTATGCCCTCCCGGCAGACTAATCAAGGCCCTTAAGCCTTATTAGCAAATTTGGGGTCGTTACACAGGGGCTATGAAGAATGGTCCAAAAACAGACTCATTCACCCTCCCCAACAATCCATGCTCCTCAAACATTTTCTTCAATTTAGTTAACCTCCCAGAACCCCATAGGTCTTACGACCGACATTATGATCCTCTATGGGGATCTCAAGCGGTGGGATACGTTTGGGTGGCATCTGCAAAATATCCAAAAAAAAAGAGAATTAGTTAGATAAATTTACAAAATAGAACTCAGTCTGTTGTTGTCATCGAAATGTCATCGCATTACCATCAATTTGACATCGAAGAAAAAAGAAAAAATAAACATATACAAGTATGCATCGAAACAACATTGAAATACTATCGATATACCATCGAAACTTATTTTGCAAATCAACAAACAAACTATCGACATGCCATCGAAATGGCATCGAAATTGCATCAATATACATTTAACAAATAACAACTAAACTAAGCCACCATCGAATCAGCATCGAAATTGCATTGATTATATACAAAATAAAATCAACAAACAATGTATCGATATGCCATCAAAATAGCATCGATTATGCATCGACTATATTTCAAGCAGACAACATATAAAAGTCATCGACATCGCATCAACATAGCATTGATTTACCATTGATGCATCACCATTTAAATTAATGTGATCAAACAATCATCGAAATGGTATCGAAATAGCATCTACGTAGCATCGAAATTAATAGATTTATCAAAAGATAACTAAAACCAAGAAAGCATTGAAATACCATCAAACTATAATCGAAATTGCATCAATGGATATTTAACAAATAATAGCTAATACTAAAAAACCATCGACATATAATCAAAATTTCATCGATTTTATACAAAAAGAAAACTAAAAACAATGCAAGCATCGAAATGGCATCGATATACCATCGATGGAGCATTGATTGACTATCGTTGCCACAACATTTCAATTATTTAAAAATATACACATGCACTGAATGTCATCGAATTACCATCGATTAAGCACCGAAATGACATCGAATGAACATCGACCGACTAAAATTTTGCAAAACTAAAACCTAATCTTCCAAAATGATGCATATAGAATCAAACCCATTTAAAGCTATATTTTTGCAAAATAGAGATTAAAATTAAACCCATTTCATCGATTTCATGCATTACGATTCAAATTTAAAAAAAAAACACATACAAAAAAATGACCTTGTGAGAGAGAGAATTTCGCTTGAGAGAGATAGTGAGAACGTGAGAGGTCTAAGAGAAAATTCTACTTAGAGAGAAATGAGGGAGTTCAGCTCTGATGAGAGTGTTTAATGTTTAGCTTTGTTTTTGTAAAAAAAAATATTAGATATGCCATATGCTTGAGAGGGTAAGATATGTTGTGATATTAAAAAAATTAACTATGTTATAGACATATAGTGTAAAAGAAAGAAGAGAGCAGACGCGGTGACACACTATAAATTTATAGCTTTTACACATCTTAACCAAAATACATACTAAACTGAAAACTTCATCGACGAGCTTCCAATGTGCACCGCAGCGGCCACATACGCATTCAATTCGCCGCCGGCGTATTTCTCCGATTTAACTTCACCAGAGACAGGTCTATCTTCCTAAAAAGCTGCCTTAATCATCTTGTCCAATTACGCCCATTTTAACTGATCATGCCCAATTTCTTCTAGGATTGACCGGAAATCTCTGATTTAGGGTTTCGTATAAACCCATTATGTCTGATAAGCAGCCTTTGAAGCTTCTCTCAGCTCAAGAATGGGAGTCCCTAATCGAAGATTTCCAGTTCGGCGGTGCACGCCGCGGAAAGTGGAACGCAGCCTATGCTAACATCCCTTCCCTCCTGGATCAAGCTCTCTCATGCCTTCTCAGGCGGGACTTCTCTTCTAAGCTCTCCATCATTCTTTTCCTTGAAGAGTTTGCTGACTCGCTCTTCGGCGTTGACGACGATGACGAGTCCAATGCCCGGGAAAATTCTCTGCTTCGTGTTATTGACACTCTCCGTTCCTTTCTCCAAACCCCGGTAGATGGAGTTTCTGTAGGAATCTCTCTTAAAGAGCAAATGATGGTCTCTGTAACTTCGATTTTGATCTCGCTTGAGACTTGTTCCGATCGGATTCCCGTGAGGCTCTTAGAGGGGTTGGTGGAGTTGCTTTTGATAATTGTTAATAGACCGAATCATGGGCCCGATAGGCAGATTCGGGTGGTGGCCTGTGAATGCCTCCGGGAGTTGGAACAAGCTTACCCTTGTTTGCTCTCGGAGATTGTTGGCCACTTGTGGAGCCTCTGCCAGAACGAGCGCACTCACGCTTGCCAGAGCTACATTCTCCTGTTCACTTCTGTGGTTCGTAACATCGTTGCCCAGAAGCTGAATATTTCCATCCTGAGTAATTCTGTGCCTTTGGTGCCGTTTAGTGTGCCGCAGGTTGTGTTGATTGGTTTTGGTTCAGGCAAGGAGGGCTCTGCCGGGTTAAACTTCAAGGAGCTGAGGAGGGCTTTGGCTTTTTTGCTCGAGTGGCCGCAGGTTTTGACGCCTTGTGCTATGATGGAGTTCTTGGCCATGATTATGCCGATGGCAGTGGCTTTGGAATTGCAGGCCTCGATGTTAAAGGTGCAGTTTTTTGGAATGATTTATTCGTTTGATCCTATGCTGTGCCATGTTGTTTTGATGATGTATTCCCAATTTTTAGACGCTTTTGACGGGCAGGAAGCCGAGATTGCCCGTCGGCTTATGTTGGTTTCTAGAGAAACACAACATTCGTTGGTATTTCGATTGCTGGCTCTTCATTGGCTGCTGGGTTTCAGTGAATTGCTGCTGAAAAGAGATGCTAGGAAAACGAAGTCACTTGTTGATATGAATTTAAACTTCTATCCAAGTGTCTTTGATCCCCTTGCTCTTAAAGCCATGAAGCTTGACATGCTTGCTTTTTGTTCCGTTTGTCTTGATATCATAAATACAGAGAGTGGTTTGGTTGGGGGTGAGAGCACTGAAAAATCAATGGTAAAGTTATTTCAAGATGGTCTTGTCTCTGTATCAGCCTTCAAATGGTTGCCTGCCGAGAGCACTGAAACTGCAGTGGCCTTTCGTACCTTCCGTAAGGTCTTGATTGGTGCATCATCTCATTCTGACACTGATCTTTCCACCACAAGAACTCTGATGGATTCAACCATCTTCCATACTGTGCAGGTACTCCTTGTGTGTCAAAATGGCTTGATCAAAATGAAATATGAGGGTTTGCATCTTCTGGAGTAGCTTTATTGTTTTAGCACTTGAATCTGTTGATGATACGCTTGAAGTGTTCAGTTTCTTCAGATATTCTTCTAATTACGTACTGTTGTTAGAGACTACTTAGTTCATATCAGTCTAAATCTTCTTCTATCAATTGCATGTTTTTCGCACCAGAAGGGTTTTTGCGATTCAATTATGAATGTCGTAGTATGTTTATGTCTTTTATTAGTCTGTCTGTATTTTGTAAATCTCAGTGTTGAATACTTGGTAACTAGAAAAGAAAGAAATAAAAAAGAACTAGTTTATGAATTTCATGGTGCTTTGCCGGGTGGGGAGGAGGAGGGGTCAATGTTCAGCCTCGGATCTGCTTCAAATTTTAATGTTTACGTCTTTCTTTTTAATATATTCTTCAGGGAATGCTAGTAGATGTGATGTTGCAGTGTCAGAGATTGGTTCCGGTGATTGTTGCTTTGATTGATCGCTTGTTGAGCTGTCAAAAGCACCATTGGTTGGGAGAGTGCCTCCTCCAGACTTTTGATGAGCATTTATCTTTAAAAGTCAAGATGGATTACAAGTTGGTTACTTGCTTCCCTATGTTTGATAGAATTGCTGAAAATGATACAATCCCTCCTCGACGATTGTTGGAACTTCTTACTAGATTTATGGTGTTCCTTGTTGAGAAACATGGCCCAGACACAGGATTAAAAAGTTGGTCTCAGGGGAGTAGAGTTCTTGGCATTTGTCGAACGCTGCTGATGCACCACAAAAGCTCTAGATTGTTCCTTGGGCTATCTCGTCTTCTTGCATTTGCTTGCCTTTATTTCCCTGATTTGGAGGTTCGTGACAATGCAAGGTACAATAAAACTGTTTCTTCTATTCATTGAGAAGGCAAGAACTTTTTTGTTTTTTATTAGGTTGTGTTTGTCATTTTTTTTTCTCACCCTTAATTATTGCTCTTTTCAGGATCTACCTTCGGATGCTTATCTGCGTCCCTGGAAATAAGCTCAGGAATATGCTTAACCTTGGGGAACAACACCTTGGAATTTCACCCTCTCCACCTAGTTCATTTTTTAACGTTCACTCTCCTCGGTCTAGTCATAATGTCAAGACACCAAGAAATATATCATCCTTTGTCCACCTGGAGCGCTTGTTTCCCCTACTTGTCAAACAATCTTGGTCCTTGTCTTTGTCGTCTTTTTCTATTGAAAGCAGCAAGCCTGGTTATATAGAGGACATCAGGGACAAGGAGCCCATAGTAGAGGAAATTGGTAACGATAGTGCTATCCGGATTTTACCTGAAGCTGATAGGATTGATCACCCACCCGAGCCATTGCGTGTAATGGATTCAAAGATTTCTGAGATTTTAGGAAGATTAAGAAGGCATTTTTCATGCATTCCCGATTATAGAAATATGGCAGGGCTTAAGGTTAAAATATCCTGTAGTTTGAGGTTTAAATCTGAGCCTTTTAACCGTGTATGTGGAGTTGATTTACCTGCTGGTGGTTTGGATTCAATAGACACCCTTCCTGCTATGTATGCAATTATCCTCAATTTTTCTTCCTCTGCAGCATATGGGTCTATTCCGTCACATCACATACCTTTTCTTCTTGGTGAACCTCCAGAAAATGCTAACATCTCTGACCAAAGGGTTTCATTAGACATTGTTCCTTTAGAAAATGGCTCTGGAGAAGACAGAAGGTTTAGAGCTTCTGTAATGATTGAGTTGGAACCAAGGGAGCCAACACCTGGTCTGGTTGATGTTTCCATTGAAACAAATGCAGAAAATGGCCAGATTGTTCGTGGTCAGCTTCAGAGTATCACTATAGGAATAGAAGACATGTTTCTCAAGGCTATTATACCACCTGATGTCCAGGAAGATGAACTACCTAGCTATTACTCAGAATTGTTCAATGCTCTCTGGGAGGCATGTGGTACGTGCAATACTGGAAGGGAGACCTTTCAATTGAAGGGTGGGAAAGGGATTACAGCCATTAGCGGGACCCGATCAGTGAAGTTACTCGAAATCCCTGCTCTATCATTGGTTCAGTCTGTGGAGAGGTACCTGGCTTCATTTGTTGTGAGTGTAATCGGTGAACCACTAATCACCCTTGTAAAGGATGGGGGAATTATTAGGGACATCATTTGGGAAGATAAGGCTTCACCAGACGATACTGACTCAAGGGCTGATTTTGAGAGAGGCCCTCTTCATCTTACATATATTGATGATGCTGGTGAAAGGGAGGGCATTGTCAACATCAGTAAAAGAAACTTGGGTAGCTTTCTGGTTTTGATATTTCTTCCACCAAGGTTTCATCTCCTCCTCCAAATGGAAGTAAGCGATTTTTCAACTTTGGTGCGAATTCGAACTGATCACTGGCCTTGTTTAGCTTATATAGATGATTATTTAGAGGCCTTATTTTTTGGCATAAAATGATTTTCTTTTTTTTTCGTGGGGGGTGGGGTTCTTCATATATCCCCCATTTAGTGAGTACTTTGTTCGATGAGGTATAGGAATTTTGTTTAATATTCTTTCAATATTTGTTTAACAGAGAGGAGGGTTATTTTTTGTACCCAGAATGAAAGCTTGTGTACATACCTCTGCGGGTGAGGGTTCTTGTAACATTATTGTTGTCTAGAATTTTGAAATAATAATTTTATGGCATTCATGTCAATTTGCTTGGAATACAAGCCCCTTGTCTTATATAAAGTGTTGGTTTTTTCTTCCCAATTCGTATCATCTTTACTATGTATGCAAATAATCTTCTAGAACAAGCAAAATTTTTCTCTTTTTTTTTTAACTCTTGCTTAGGTGCAAATTGCTTGTTCTTTCTTCTACGAATGCCTGGTTCTAGAGAGATGGTAACTAATTGGGAGCTTGTATCATTTTGCGTGATAAAACTTTAATGAAAGCTCCCACTTACAAAACCTTCCTTAATTGGGAGCCTACTTAAGAACTTTTTATGAGCGGCCTAATTTTGAATCAATATAACGAAAATGATTAATAATAATAATAATATTCCATTCTCGAAAGAGAAAATTTTGAAGAAACAAAAGTCCTACTTGAGAAAAGAAAACCATCTACAGAAACTAGGAATATCATTATCTTCATTTGCACGAGTGATCAAACCTAGACATCCAGCTAAGAATTCAGAAGGAACCACAACTCGAGACTTGCTTTCAAGCCTCAACTTATACAACCGTTGTGGCTATGCCAGAAGATTATACAATATCATAATGCTCAATCAAAAGCATACAAGGGTAACCCACCAAAAAAGGGCCTTTCAAGTATTGGTGCATTGAAATGAATGGGAACTGCTAAAAGTAAAATGTCCCTAGCCTAATTCTGATCAACAAGAATTGGTAAAGTAGACCACACGCTGTGGGACTCTTAGGCCTCCCGTCACCCCCAGAAAGGCTAGTTCACATAATGTCCTGTTTTCCGTCTATGCCGGCTATAATCTGATACAAACCTGAAAGAGAGGCCACATCCCTCAATCTTGCACTGGTATGGTCGCTCACCGGTGTGCACGCGTATATGCTCAGTCCTTGCCCATGCCCACTTGAAAGACATGGAACAACCTTCCCATGGACACTTGAGGGGCCTCTGGTCATCATGCACACGGTGGTGAATCATTGCATATTTATGAGAGCTAAACCTCTTTCCACACCCTTCATGTGGGCAGCGGTTACGTTTGTGCAACATTAGCTCAGCCTTGGTGTCAAAACTCATGCGGCAGCCTTCTATGTCGCATCTGTGAGGCTTCCTTGAATTTTCTTTCTTATCCTTGGGAGGGCCTCGAACATTTGAAGTTTCCTTTACCTTGGCTGCAGGCTTTCCCTCGACTTCTCTGAGGGTATCAGTTCCACAACTTGTTGCATCCTTCGAAGCCCTTGGTCTTAACCCTTCACATGGACTCCTCATAAAGCCATTGCAACTGAACTTGTTTTCTGTTAGTAGGTCCATCTCTTTCTTTCTTTTTCTTCCTTTTACTGGGTTTGAACAAGTGTCTATATCATTAGACTCATTGTCCAATACTCTATCATCCTGCGATGAACAAACTTCACTACCATTGCACAAGTCTTCAGTAGTATGTGTCTCTCTTCTGACTCTTGAACATTTTTGGAAGGAAATCATAGTTGGCAAAGTACTCGTTTCCTTTTTCCTCTTTTTATCATCTAAAGTCGAACCATCAACAAGATGTTCTTTGGAATGACTCCTAGGAGTTTCAGATTCTCCAACACTAACAGGTGTTAGATGACCAACTGCTTGTGTAACAAGAGAAACTGATCTTTGCTCTCCATTTTTCATCAAGGCTTCCTGATGAAATCCATTATCTGAAGTCACATCCGCTCCCAAGTCATCTTCCCCCGAGTTTCCCCTTGGAACATCAGAATGTTCCTCCATTGAGACACAATGATGGTGGACTTCAATTTGTGTCACAGAACTAGAGGCAAGTTCCTCACTACCCCCATCTGAAGTCCCAACTTTTTGCTTCGGAACCTGTCCCGAGGTAATAGCACAGCATAATTTAGCTGCAGCACAGAGATCACTTAAAAATTCAAAAGTTTCTTCAATTAAGACAGGAATAGTCTCACTAATAACAGCTTCCCTTTCTTGCTCTGGTTTATTTTCTAAGCATGATCTATTATTAAAGTCCTCTGTAGAATGAGTCTCGCATGGAGCTTCAGAAGTTTCTTCAACCGAGGCAGGAAGGTATTTGTTTATTCTAGTTTTGATTTCTTCTTCTGGTTTAACTTTAAGAGCTTTGCCATTGCTGGGGTCTTCTACGGAACAGATCTCTCCAGAGCATTGAAAGCATTCTTCCTTTGAAGTAACAATATGATCTTTCGTAACTGTAGAGTTGCAAGACACTGGTTCCTCATCATTAATTCTGGTAGCATGCACTACTAGTGCCACTTCTTTATCAACAGAAACGGAATCACAAACTTCAGCAGTCATGGAAACATTCTTCACTACGGCATTTTTTATATGTCTCTTCAAGTTGTCAATGTGGGCTTCAATAACATGTGAGGTTGTCATGTTAGGATGATCAGAATTCAAAACACCCTCCTCACCAACCTTGACATTGCAGTGCCCTTCAGAACCAAGATTTGCTCCATCAGTTTTGTTAGATTGTCCTACCATATGCAGATCTCCTATTTTCTTAGTATCATGGGAAAATGGACAAGCCTCTTGTTTCTCATAAGGCTTTCCAGTAATGCTGACATCTTGGGTCTGAACATTAAGCTGATCTTGCATCTCAGAAGCATTAGAACTTGCTACATGACAAGCTTGACTATCCATATTCATTTCCTTCAAAATCTGATTATCAACACTTCCACAACTAACTTTCGTGCATTTGCTGACTAAAGTTGCCTCAGGTGTCTGGTTTTCATTGTGTGTTTCAGAAATCCTGACTAAAGCTGAGAATTTACAGCTTGTGGAATTCCCAACATCATTAACAGTTTCAGAAGCTCTTCTGGCAAGTTCATCAGATTCTCCCCCTGTAGCATGCCTTCCACAAAATTTACCTGCTCCTATTGAACCACCTGGTTTTCTATTAAACTTCCTTCTTGAATACTGAAGTAGTATTTTTTCCTTCTTAACAGTGAAAGACGATTCCCCCATTACTTTCTTCAATTGAGCACTATCACATGGTTTAACATAAATCTTTTTTGAACGCGATCTTCTCAAATGCCACTTGAGATGCATGAAATCTGAAGAGGAACATTTATCAGAGAACAACCCACCCAATGTAAGAGCATGTCGAACTTGCTTAGAGGAAGAGTTTCTTCTGACCTTGACACAGTGCCGTAAGTTGATCCCCAATTTTGATGTCCAGTCTTTACCACATTCATCATGTTCATCATCAATAGCATTATCTATTAAGTTCAGATCTTCCTTCGATGCAATATCTAAAGGAACCTCTTTATAATTAAATGGTTTACCAATTTCCTCTGCAATGGCAGTAGCATGTGCCTTTATCTTCTGATAGTCTGCACAAATTGGGAAAATCAGGAAATATATTATTTACAAACTAACTACTGATGCAATTTTCAAGATGACCTTGAGTTGTATTTGTATCAGGCACCTTTTATCAGAAAAACTGACCAACTCGTGAAAAGGGAAATATGTAAGTACAAATCAGATACTGACAATGAAACAATAGGACCATCTTACCAGAATGACAAATTACAAGCACTTCTGCTCCACCTTTACCCCGCAACATGTCTATAATTTCAACGGCATGCTCCAGGCAGAAGCTACGTGGTCTCAGAAATTTATTGCAAGCATTCTGAGCATGGTCAAACTTGATTACTGAAGGTACTGGAAGATCCATTGCAGATGGAGGATTGGAAACCGTAGAAACATTCTCTACAGAACAAAAGAGGAATTGCAGATAATTTGGTGTTTAAAAGATCCAATGAAATGTTTACAATGCAAGTAAACTTGTGTTTCAAAAAATAATTTAAAGAATCCATTTAATATTGTATCCTTCTTTCTAATATCAAAGTACCTTTCCCTAAAAATTCCATGTGGGGGTGTGAGACAGAAAGTTACTGACACCCAAATGGAACCTAATATGTGAAAACACTGATTTACTTGCACTACTATGGACAGTAAAACATTCAAAATTAAAGGTCCGTTTGATTTGGAATAATGTAAACAGGTATAGAATGAAATAAAATTTATTGAGTAATAAAAATCAATAAAAAGAATTACGTATTCTTTTTATTATTATGCAATGAAATAACCTTTCCTCTCTCATTTTGGAAGGATTAGCCATTACACCAAAAATGATGGAAAAGCCTTTCATTCTATTGGAATGACATTACCATGTTTTAAATTACAACCAAACAAATGAATGAAATGAAAATAGATTCACTTCCACTCCATAACCTCCTACCAAACATAGCTTTTCTTTCTCTTTTTTTTTCAAAAAAAAAAAATTATTTATTTATACTTTTGTGAAACAAAACCTCAGCTTGTATTAAGTTGATGATACTACAAGATAACTACATCAACACTCAGGTAAATCTCCCTCTTCCAATGTAATATGTCCATCGTGGTTGTTATCAACGAGCTAATAACCAAATACTAATAATCTTTTCCACATAAGAATGTTCATAGAAAAAATTGCAAGGACAAACTACAAGATCAGGGAAGTAACCAGTACCTGTAATAGAAGCATTATTAGTGGCATCAAGGTCCAGAGAGGAAAAACAGTTCAAAAATCCTGACACTCCAGGGAAATCTTGAACCAGAAGATGATTATCATAGAGAAGTTCTAGTGAAGCCTTTTTGGATGGTTGTACCACAGACATAAATGGAAAACCAAGGATACCACAAGCTACACATGCCAATGCCCCTGAATCAACTTGAAGATCACATGACAAATCATCGCTACCCAAATACAAATCATTCAAATTCTCCATATACAAATTCATCTCATCAAGAAGATTGTTTTGCTCATTGTCACGTTTTCCATAATCAAGGGGAGTATTTTCTGTCACTGTTGAACTTGTACTAGCAATGGCACCTGCAGTGGGTGAAAGAATCTCTTTGCTTGGATATGTTAGTATATCTGGATTCCATAATACAGCACGATAGCTTGAATCTTTCTCAAGAACAATAGATAAGGTATTATTTTCATTCAATATGTCTTCAATAAATGCCTTTTTTACTAAAAACTCTCTTCCTTCTTTCTGGCGGTCCTTCAGACGAGAACTCCGCACACCAGGTAGCAATGATCTTGGTACTCTGAAATACAAACAATCAAATAAATAAAAAAAAATAACAAAAAAATGTCAAATGTAAGTTGAGTAAATGAAATAATAGAAATTGTATCAAGAAGAAAAAAAACTTGAGTAAATAAAAATCAAGAAAACTATGAGAAGATCCTGCAATTGATATGTATATGCCCCCATTATAAAAACATATACATTCTGATTTCAAAATTAGAGCATTAAATGACCTTGACATAAATGACATTGTCAACAGGTACAGCAACTGCTGATGAGAAAGCATGGGAAGATAATTCATAGCAGCTCTACGCACTGCTGCTTCTTTAGCCACTTTGAGCCACTGTGGTGTCCCAAAGTTAGCAGCTTCCCCACAATTAAAACCTAAGTTCCAGAGACAAACACTACAATTAGTGATGAAATTTGTAAGATGAACAATAAGGAATGAGAAGTCGAGGCAAGTCCTGACTATAGTAGCTTATAAATAATGAAGTAAAAAAATTACAGTAAATTACAGAGACAACTAGAGAACAGACATTTTATAGACATTAACAGAAACACCATATTAAGACTTCCAATAATTACAGTGACTGTGGTGGAAGTATGCATCTTAGTAACTACTGTTCTAATTTTAATGATAAATCAAATTTTAATTGCATTCTCAGAAGCTTTTCTTGACATTATTTAAGGTTCTCTATCTACAATGATTCTGCTTCAAAGAAAACTAGTAGCAGCATAGTCAAGGGAAAACCTTCATATAATTATGCTACCCAAATATCTAGTAAATAAGCACTCTATATAAAGGAATTACCATGGCTGAATCCTACATGGTAAGCCCTTGGAAAAGTCACGACAAATTCACCAGGATTCTGTATTAACCTAAACAAGAGACCATGAAAGATGTAAGCAGAAAGTCACAGCCACATAGCCAAAAGAACAAACCAAACCAAATTTTACAAACCCCTATATGTTTTTATTAAAAAAATCTTCTTTCTTTTCTCTTATTAGATACTTTAAGCAATAGTTCTAAAATACTAATGAAACAAAAAGAACCAGAAAAAAGAAAAGAAAAAAGAGAAACTCACCTGCAACACGGTATATCAGATGCAGCAACTACCTCAGGGGACACTAGAGTAGTCTTCTCACCAAGTAGTGTAAGTGCAGCTGGCAATAAGAGAAACTGAACCTGAGTACAAAGAGGCTATAAAGGTAATGATATCCAACATTCCAACTTCAAGTTTGTCATTTAATGTATGAGACTAAGAAATTTTATAGACAATAAAAACCCAGATTAGGACAGTAAAAACACCTTGAAGGGTGGAGGAGATGTGTATTCCTGTTTTAGTCTTTTTAGGTCTATGAAAGTTCACACATAATTATCAAGCACGCAACCCCAAAATTAACATACCTAAGCGGTCAATATTACCACCATATGCCTCAGAACGCACAACTTCCTCGAAAGCAAGTGCATAATCCCCAGGGACAGCATACCAAGTCTTTGAAGATCCAGTGTGAAGATAATTCATGCTGTGAAGCTCATGATCTTCAACATGCCACGCAAACCAACTAAATAACATACCAATGTACACCATAGGAGAAGTAACACCCGGGATATCATCTGGCATGAAACGAGTAAGTGAGCCAGGTGACCGCGAAATCACTTGCAAGTTCCAAGGACTGTTTGAGAGCTTCCAACCTGCAGTGCCCTCCTTATCATAAGAAGAATATTGACTCTTTTTCTTGGATGATTGCGAAGTTTCATTAAAAGGCAATATTGGTATGGAAGTTGGTGTTTTGCATACATCCGAACCATTTATATGTGAAACATCTACATCATCAGTTTTTGAAATAGTTATTCCATTTGTAACCACTTCACTACTCTTGCAACTATTCCCTTCTCTGCTTCTACGGTAAAAGTTCCTCTTTCTCCTACGTCTATGGAAATAGCGGAATTGACCCTCGGGTTCCCCAAAACCAGAACCTGGTACGTCATTTGCATACTCCACATATATAGGCTTCTCAGAAGCTGCTTTCCAAAACATTGCTTCTATAACCAATGGAGAAACCTCCTTTATCATACCCAATTGGCTCTTAGCGAAAGTCCTGGACTTAGTTTCAAACTGCTCCAAAGTATAGATCTCCCCACTTTGCCACACTTGCTTATGAACACCCGAGGATGAATTTTGAACTGCCCCCTTTCCTTTTTTCACATTTTGACCCAATTCTTGCTGCCTAGTGGTAAACACAGCCCGAACCTCCTCCTCATTACTACCATCCAATGAAGCTATTTTCGACGAAGAACGATTGTTCACCGAATTTCCATGAGAACCCAATTCAGGGCTCTTCAAGAGCGACTTATTCAAGTTGTTGAATACATATTTCTTGGATGGTTTCGGCAATGGCGGAATAATCTTGCAAATACCAAAAGCACCAGCTTCCTTCTCAATTTTCGATATATAAGCAATCGGGTCAGCGAATTCGGTGTCGGTAGGGCGAAACTCCGGAGCCAAAGGCAACTCTTCTAGCCATTTGGGTACTTCAACATTACCCATTCACTATTTACAAATCAAATCCACAGCATAACTGATAAATGGCACAAAAGTAGCGTCTTTCAATCGTCTAACATTGTCCAATAACTCAACCCAAAACCAATCGTGACCAAAATATAGCAATTTTCTCAAAACCCTAAATTAGACATTATCGGTGAAGCTTCCAAAATGAGGTTTTCACGTTTTACATCCAATAGAAGTGAAAATTGGGATGGAAAAATGAAATAAACCGCAAAAAAAAAAAAATTGAGCTGTTAGAACCTGTAAATGCAGGAGGCTGTGGATGATTATTAAAGCTTTCAAAATCAAAAGCACCCAAAAACGAGAGAGAGAGTGAGAGAGATTTGTCTAGTCTTTAAGTGACATTCTTCACCCGCGGAAAACAAAGCTTTTATAATAAAATTAATCTAAACTATACCGGGGACATATGGCGCATATTAGAGCCCAAGCTTGTAAACCGTAGGATCACTATGATTCGCCTTGATCCGCAAAATTGATATCAATCAGTTTCTGGCGTTAATTTACACCGAATAGGCGCATGTTAGCGTGAAGCGGTAGAAAGGGACATCTACGGTATATATGGTTTGTACCATCCAAAACGGTGTTCATCCATGCAAACCAGTCGTCAGTCATGCACAGATGGACATGTGATTTGCTGTGGATCCCACAAGATTTTGCTGACTCATATCCCACGTGGCAGTTCGTAAGCCTTGATGAATATTTTTCTAAATTTTAGAAAAAAATATGATCTGTTGTCAAATTTAGTGTTATAATATGTTGTCTACACATTGACACTTGTAATCTCTATTATATAATTATCTTTAATTTTTTTTAGGCAAATATCATATAAGGTTAACGAAAGTCTTTAACCTAATATTTACTACTAATTAATATTTTATATAACTTATAGAAATGTTACTATTTTCAATCGCAAGTAACATACTAACTGATTAATTTTATTAAGTTTTGATAATATATAATATTTATATGCATGTTATGTGTTGGGTTCAAAATATTCGGGTCAAACGTTTTGCTATTTTGGGTAAAGTAAAACGGAGCGTTTACGCCCGGGTAGAGGAGCCAGAATTAGAGGTCGCGGATCAGAGGTGGGCCTGGTCTCTATTCTCTGCATACCTGAAAGATCCGAAAGCGTTCTAGCAGGAAATTCAATTATTCCTTCAACCAATCAGGGAGTAGACTTAGTCGACTAACTACTTAGTATTCATTTTTGAACCCTATAAATATCATGACCTCATTTAGAGAAAACATTAGAATCTGACTTAAGCATCGCAGTGTCTTTCTTGTAGGTATTCCCAGACGGTTCGACGGTCGTTGGAGCCATTTTCATCGCCGGAGACAGATCAGAGAACCAAAGTTTGGCAGCAAGTACCTCCCAATTTAGAAAGACAATATTGTTGCATTAATAATTTGGCGTTGTTTGTGGGAATCCTTTCTCACAAAATCTTTGAATCAAGAAACTTCCAAACAATCAAGAACTGCCAAAGAACAACGGAGCACCAAGTACAATCCCCCCGATCGCCCCTGCGACGGATGTCAGCGACCAAATCGACAAAATGTGTCGACTACTAGAAGCTAGTCAGCAGAGATCCGATGAGGCCATCAGGGCACTGACCGCAGCCCAGGCCAAATTAGAAGCTGAGATCGCCGAGTTGAGAAGAACAAATGAAGCCACACACAAAACTCAAGACAAAGAAAGTCCTAACCTTGATGGATTAGGCACTCAGGTCATCCAGATTGACTCACTCGAAGGGAACACTCATCATGTCGAAGAAGGATCTCAAGGCCCTGTGCCATTGTCCCCGGCACGCCACCATCAACGAACCGACGAGCGACAGGCCGAGCGGTACGAAACCCACACACGAATCGATGCAGAACCCACAAGAATGGCCCAAACTGTCACAGAGAACGGGCAGCAACAAACCCAGGTACGGGTCCCACGAGGCATAGCAGCCGAAGAATCTACCCCCTCTATCAGGTTCTTGGAAAACTGGAAGGAAGAAATGCTATGAGAAACAATGCAGAAGTTCTCTAACAGGAGATCTGCATACGGCTCCGACTACGTAGAATTGGTTTCAAGAACCCCTGAGAGATCACCTTTCGGGGAATGGATATAGAACGAGCCAAAACTGAGAGATTTCGTGATTCCCCCTCTGCCCACATTCAATGGGAAGGGAGACCCACTTAATCACCTATTCCAGTTCCAACAGAAGATGGCCTTGGAAGTACATAATGAAGCCATACAGTGCAAGGTCTTCTCCACGACTTTTTCTGGACCAGCTCTGCTATGGTTCGACAACTAAAACCTAGCTCTGTCAACAGCTTCGGAGACCTTCGCAGAGCTTTTCTCCAGCAGTACAATGCCAACCGCAAAGTTCCAAGAATGATGGTAGACCTCTACCGTATTGAGCAAGGAGAAAATGAGCACCCAAAGTCATACCTACACTGGTTCATCGATCTTGTCCACCAAATCCACGATGTGGAGCCAACAACCGCGACCAATCTCTTCGTCAAAAGCCTACAGGTGGGATCCCTCTTACACAAAAATCTCACCATGACTCCACCGTATGACATGGTCGAAATCCAGGCCCAAGCCGAGGGCGTCTTTAGGGTCTCAAAATATCGAGAGCGTGCACAGAAGAAGTTTGCTCTCATTCCAAAACCACCAACAAAAAACCCGCCCCCTCCATCTACAAGGGACGAGAAAAGAAAGAGGCAGGAGTCAGACACTACGAAGGGGGAAAAGAGGCCAAGAACAAGTCGAGACCCACCAAGGTACTCTTCTTTCGAGTACACTGTCCCCCAGGAGGTCATTTATGAAGAAAATAAAGACAGACCCATCTGGTAGGAACCATACAAAATCACCGCTCCCCCAGAAAGAAGGGACAAGAATAGGTTCTGCACCTTCCACAAGGACCATGGCCATACGATTTCTATAATGCCCCGGAATCCCTAATGCGGTTTAATGGGGGAATTAGTGGGTCGGGAGGGCCATACTTTTTTAAATATGCCATTAATTGGTAATATGCATGTTTATGAGAATTATATTATAATATGATGTTACATGCATGCATGTGTGTAACGCCCTACTACCTTAGAGCCGTTACTAAGTGCGTTTATTAAATGCAATTAACTCGCTAAGCGAGGTTTTTAGAACAAAAGTGTGTTTAAGCAATAAATCAAGGCTGTAATCCTTAAAAAGTACTCAATTTCATTAAACGTTCAGGAGTTTAACATTCGGGATCCCAAAATAAGGTTTGCAAAATATTTACAATTCAAAAAAGGTTTACAGATGACTAATTAACAAAAACATGGTTTAGTACAGCCAACGCACCCAACCAAAGCAGTCGGGTAGGCCAAACATGTACGCGCCGCCCCCACGCTCTCTGTACTCATGGCTGATTGACCTTCTCTTTGCCCTTACCTGCAACACAGAGCACCCGTGAGCCGAAGCCCAACAAGAAAACTCATACAGCACACAACATATACATATCATACAATCACTAAAGCAGATAACTCATATCTAGTCAGACAGTCCATAAGTTTTAAACATGTATACGGTCATGCCGTCCCAGAAGCGTTACCAAAGCCTGGGAACTCGGTCTACACCGTAAGGATATCCCATGTATCCATTGGGGTCTCACCCTAACCACAAGCACTCCATGTACTAAGTGGTATTCCGGCCCCACTGCCGTTCTCGGCCTTCGCCGTTCCCGGCCCCTTTGCCGTTCACCCTGCTATCACCACATTTATCATTCTCAAATAACAATCAAATATATAATCATTCATTTAAAGCTACATCGTAGCAATGATACAATCTAGGGTCGCGCCCTACAACAATACTATGGGCCCAAGCCCTGCTCTACAGGTGCTACAGCCTTCTTACCTGTATCCCGAGCTTTCTGATGCACCAAAGTCACAAGCACGGTCCTCTATCACTAGCCTCTCCAAAATCCTAGTCACAACACATATAAAACACTTTTAATACCAACCATTCCCAAAACCACTTCCTGGGACCAATCCCGTACTCTTGGGACCTCTAATTCCTTAAAACAATGCATTGGAACCATCCCCGGGCAAAAGCCCTAAAAACACATTTTTTGGCTGTCAAAAATGGCCTAGGGCCGCGACACTCCCATCAAGGGCCACGGCGCCCAGGAGCTTTCCAATGCATGCTTGCGCCGCAGCACCAGAGAACAGGGCCGCGGCGCCCCTACTCGAACCCAGATTTTTGGGTTTTTTCTCCTGCATTTTCCCGAGCCAAAACAACTCCAATTCAACCCAAACAAGTACCTAAGCCCCAAAATCAATTTAAAACCCCAAATGAACCCTTAAACAACCTATAAACATCAAAGACAAACTCAATTACACAATCACACTCAAAATCCACACTTGAGTTTCAGATTTCAGAAGCTTAAACCAGTAGACCAGAAACTTAAACCAAAGCTTGAAAAACTTAAACCATGCTTCCAAATTCTTAAACCATATCAGATACGAAAATTCAAAGATGTTTAAAACTCTTACCTCAATCAATAACTCATCTTGAACTCCCTCCAATCCCAGCTTTAAACCAAATTCCTCTTGATAAACTAGCTGAATTCTCATGCAAAACCAGCCATGGCTATCTTTCAATTTTCATTCTTACCTTCTAAAATCAAGCTTAAAACTTAACAAAATAGGGGATAAATTCTTACCTTTGAATAATCCTTGACCTGAGTTTAATTCCACACCCTTAAGCTCTTCACTAGCCTCAAAGAACTCAGCTCACTTCCTCTTCCACTTTGCCTTCTAGGTTCTTAGTTTTTCCTTTCCTTCTTGATTTCTCTAGCTCTCCAAAACTTGACTTCAGTCATACTTAGCATAAAGTATCGTGAATATTCATTTCCCTCAGCTGAAGCTATCTAAACCTCTGCCAAAAGACAATCTTATCCCTCCATCAAAATCCTTTCCTAACTAAACCCCAAGGGCACTCTTGTCCGTTCACCTATATTACAATTCTACCATTTCTTCCATCTAAACTTGTTACTCTCAGCAGTTACTAATGGTTACCCAGGTTACTCAATCACTACTAACCATCAACCACAAACTCTCAAATTCACAAAATTCCGAAAGTACCCCTAGGCTCCTCCCAAGCCAGGTATGAAATCCCGTTGTGACTTTTAAATTAACTAGCTCCCTAGGACCGTCTCGGCACGTGCATCACATTAATATCTCCACACTCACGTGGTACAAATCACATAATACAATTATCACATTTGTGCCCTCAGCGGGCTAAAATTACCAATTTACCCCTAACATACAAACGGGGTCCACATGCATATTTATACCACCTAAACATGCATCCTAATCACATATTCATTCAAATTCATATATTATCATGTTAACTCACTTATTGCCCTCCAGGCACGCTAATCAAGGTCCTAAACCTTATTAGCAACTTGAGGTGTTACAATTATCCCCTCCTTACAAGAATTTCGTCCTCGAAATTACCTGAACAACTCGGGATGCCGCTCCCGCATATCAGACTCAAGCTCCCACGTCGCCTCTTCAACCTTACTGTTCCTCCACAACACTTTAACCAAGGCGATGATCTTGCTCCACAAGACTTTGTCCTTCCTATCAAGGATCTGAACACGCTTCTCCTCGTATGACAAATCCTGATCCAACTCCAAATTCTCATAGCTCAACACATGAGTAGTATCTGATACATATTTTCGAAGCATAGATGAATAAAACACGTCATGAACCCCTGATAGAGCTGGAGGCATCGCCAACCTGTAAGCTACCTCACCAACTCGTTCCAAAACCTCAAAGGGGCCAACAAACCTGGGACTCAGCTTGCCCCGAACACCGAATCGTTTCACTCCTCTCAGGGGTGAAACCCTGAGGAACACATGATCGCCGACCTGAAACTCCACATTCCTGCGTCTCAGATCTGAGTAACTCTTCTGACGACTCTGGGAGGCGAGCATACGAGCTCTAATCTTCTCAATTGCCTCATTGGTCCTCTGAACTATCTCAGGACCTAAATATCTTCTCTTACCGGTCTCATCCCAATGTATCGGTGATCTGCACTTTCTTCCAGACAGCATTTCATACGGAGTTACTCCGATAGTTGCTTGATAGTTATTGTTGTACGAGAACCCAATCAATGAGAGATACTTACTCCAAGATCCCCCAAAGTCTAACACACAGGCTTGTAGCATATCCTCCAATATCTGGATTGTCCTCTTAGACTACCCATCCGTCTGAGGATGGTAAGCGGTACTGAACTGCAGCTGTAACGCCCTACTACCTTAGAGCCGTTACTAAGTGAGTTTAAAACATAAATTGTGCATTTAATTGACTCAAAGTGGTTCCTAAAACCAAAAGTTTGATTAAACCAGAGTTTAAGGCTGTAATCTTTTAAAATGGTCAACTTCATTGAAAACGTTAAATATAAAACATCTGGGATCCCAAAATAAGGTTTACAAAATATTTACAACTCAAAAAATAGATCTACACTTGATCAGTTATCAAAAGAATGGTTAAATACAGCCATATACAAAATGCCCCCAACCAAAGCAGTCGGGCAGGCCGAACATGTACGCGCCGCCCCCACGCTCTCCATACTCATGGCCGGTTGACTGACTCCTTGCTTTTACCTGCCACACGGAGCACCCGTGAGCCGAAGCCCAGCAAGAAAACCCAAATAACACATAACATATGCAAAGTAAATAGCTGGCAATAATTCACTGATACATAGGAAAACCACCATAATAAACAAGTACGGCCATGCCGCTCCCAAGGCCTTACCAAAGCCTGGAGTTTCGGTTCTCACCGCGAGGATAACTCATGTATCCCTTGGGTCCCACCCTGAATATAAGCATCCCATGTGCTGTGTTACTTTCGGCCCACGGCCGCCCCGGCCTATGCCGTACCCGGCCTCTGCCGCTCGTTTCATCATAATAACACATATAGTACATTCAAAATAAACATTCACACACATCAATGTTCATTTAAGGTTAAGCATTTGCACGTAATACAATCCGGGGCCACGCCCTACAATCACACAGTGGGGCCATGCCCTAAACTCGGGTGTTACGGTTTTCTTACCTGTATTCCGTGCTTTCCGATGCACCACGATCACGAGCACGGTCCACAAGCACGAGCCCCTCCGAAATCCTAGTCACAACACACATAAAACACTTTCAATACTAATCAAGCCTAGAACCACTTCCCGGGACCAATCCCGCACTCCCGGGACCTCTAAATCCACAAAACAAAGTATCGGAATCATCCCCCGTGTCCCCGGGAAAAACCCCTAAAAATTCAACATTTGGGCTGCCAAAATGGCCTAGGGCCGCGGCACACCCATCAAGGGCCACGGCGCCCAGAGCCCAAGCCCCATCCTGAAGCCTCCTTGCGCCGCGGCGCCCAAGAACAGGGTCGCGGCGCTCCATTGCGAACCCAGAAAATCTAGGTTTTTCCTGCATTTTTCCCGAACTTTAACCTCTCCAAATCACCCCAAACCAATACCTAAACTCCAAAACTCAAATCCAAACCTCATATGAACGATCTAACATCCTATAAACACTAGAATCAACTCAAAACATCAACACACCCAAGATCCACTCCTATGATTTCAAATTTCAGCAACTAACCCCAAAACCCAACAATGTTTAGCTTAGGCATTTTAATTCCTTAAATCAAAACAAAATCCATACTTAGATATGTATAAAAACTTTACCTCAAATGAAGAATCCACACAAGTCCTTGATCCCCTCCTAGACTCCCACTTCTCCTTCTCTTCTTCTTCTTCTTCTTGCTTGCCCTAGCCTTTCTCTTCTCTTCTTTTCCTTCTCTTCAAATTTTATCAAGACACTAAATGCCCAATACTCCAAACCGTGCCCCCTATATCCCAGCTGCCTTTTGTCTATTACCCTTGCCAAAAGACCAATTTACCCCTCCTTGCTAATCCTTCTAAGCTAAACCTTCAAGGGTACTTAAGTCTTAACACTTTCATTTCAATTCTACCACTTCCTATCTTAAAACTTGTTACTCACAGCAGTTACAAGTGGTTACCAAAACACCAATAACTAATCACTCTTTCTAAACTCAACTTATAAGATTCCCGAAGTACCCCTGGGCTCCTCCCGAGCCGGGTACAACATCCCGTTGTGACTATTAGACTAACTGGCTCTCTAGGACCGTCTCGATGCGTGCATCCTGATAAAACATCACATTCACATGGCACAATTCACATAGTACAATTATCACAGTTATGCCCTAACATGGCCAAGTTACAATCATGCTCATTTTAAGACAATCTGTTCTACATGCATACTGATTCACATAGTCATGCATCTCAAATAATCAAATAGTCATATAACGTGCAATAAATCATAATGATGCATTAAACTTAATAAAGTCACACACAAAATCCCATCATGCCCTCCAGGCACACTACTCCAGGCCCTTAAGCCTTAACACTGAATTTGGGTCGTTACAGCAGCTGTGTGCCCATTGCCTTCTGCAGGCTCTCCCAAAACTTGGAGGTGAAGGTGGGGTCTCTGTCGGATAATATCGACCTCGGAGCCCCATGAAGTCGGACAATTTCCTTCACATAAAGCTCAGCATACTGCTCTACAGTATAAGTTGCTCTCACAGGTAAAAAGTGGGCAGACTTAGTATACCTGTCCACAATCACCCACACCGAATCATGCTGACCCACGGTCTTTGGTAATCCAACCACAAAGTCCATGGTAATATCCTCCCACTTCCACTCAAGAATCCCTAGAGGCTGCAATAACCCTGCTGGCCTCTAATGTTCAGCCTTGATCTACTGACAAGTTAGGCACCTTGCCACATAGTCTACCACATCCCTCTTCATGCCTAACCACCTGTACAAAACTTTCAAATCTTGGTACATCTTCGTAGTACCTGGGTGTAAAAAGTAGGGAGTGGTATGAGATTCATCCAGAATCTCTCGCCGAATATCTGAGTTAATCGGTACACAAATTCGTCCCTTGTACTTCAATAGGCCCATCTCTGAGATAGAGAAGTCCTTAATCGTTCAAGCTAGGACATTCTCCCTACGTTCAACTAACTGAGGATCCTTTCCCTGTGCTTCCTTAATCCTCTCAAGGATCGTGGACTGGAGAGTTATGTTGGCTAACTGTAACGCCCTGGATAGCCAAGACCGTTACACTGTGCGTTTATAAAGTGCCAGACTTGCTAATCAAGTCATTTAAATAAAATCGTGTTATTGAAACTATAAAGGAACTAGGGTTAAAAGCGTTTTGGTCTCAAAAGCCACATTTTCATTAAAAAGCATCATCTGTTACATGGGATCCCAAAAATATTAAGTTCAAAGACCGTTTACAAAAGATACAAGGTTTATGTACAACAACCGGCCATACTAAGGCAAAACAAGCAGTTAGGCGATCCCTGTCCTGGTCCACTCTTCGACCGTGGCGGTCGAACCGCTGGCTATGTACATTCCACCTCGGAGCTCTCCACCTCAGGCTTGGTCCAGCTTGCCCTTGCCTTTACCTGCACCACGTAGCACCCGTGAGCCAAGGCCCAGCAAGAAAACACAACAACAGCAGAGCATAAGCAATTAGCAGACAAGACAACATCTCACATTGCGTCACATAAACTCAACCATATCATCAATCAGTTTAATCAAGTAATCCACATATTAAGCATATCAATTCATAACATAAACAGTTCACAAATGATAACTAGGGCTAGCGCCCTCAGGCTGCTCCCTCTGTTATCCCGTTGTCCTTGGCTACCAGTGGCCAATCTGCGCTCTACGCGCTAAAACCATGTACGGCACTCTTAGACCACTTTTACATGTCCCATGGCGTAATACCAACATTGACACGATACAACTCTCGGGAGCACTTAGTCCCATCACAAGCATTTAACCGGGTGCAGTTTCCTTACCTTTCAATTCACTAGCTTCCGATGCCTCAAAGCCGCGAGCACGGTCCTCTACCCCGAGCCTCTCCAAAGACCTAGTCACAACACAAATGAAACATCCTTTGTCACTAACCAATCCAAAACTACTTCCCGGAACCAATCCCACACTCTCGGAATCCCCCAAATCCCTAAAACAATGCACCGAAGACATCTCCCGAACCCCCGGAGCAAAGGCTCAAAATTGCAAAATCCCATGTTCTGAAATTGGCCTAGCGCCGCGGCGCTGCCCTATAGGGCCGCGACGCCCAGCAAGTCAGAGAGCTTGCTCTACCCAGAAACAGCCTCGCGCCGCGATGCTCCTTCGCGAGCCCAGAAATCTGGGTTTTTCCTTGCGTTTTTCCCGAACCCAAACCACTCCAAATCATTCCAAACTCATACCTAAGCCCCAAAACCAACTCAAAACCCCAAATAGACCATTCAACAACTTATAAACATCATAATCTAGCTCAATTACGCAACCAATCCCAGAATTCATACTTAAGTTTCAGATTCAAACACTTAAACCAAAACTTGAGAAAAGTGCAAACCAGACCTCTAGATTCTTAAAACATAACAACATGTTTAATACCCTTACCTCAATCAGAAATTCAACTTGAGCTTCCTCCAATCCAAGCTTTAAACTGAATTTCCCCTTGACAAACCAACTGAATTCCATGCAAAACAAGCCATGGCTATCTTTCAATTCCTTCCAAAATCAAATTCAGAACTTAACAAAACAGGGACTAAATCCTTACCTTAGTGTAGACTTTGATCTGTGTTTGATTCCACACTCTTAAACCCTTTACTAGCCTCAAAGAACACAACTCCACTCCTCTTTCACTTGCCTTCTAGGTTCTCAATTCACCCTTTTCCCTTCTTGATTCCTCTAGCCTCCCAAACCTTAATTTCATTTACACTTAGCATAAAAGAATCGTATATATCCATTTCCCTCAGCCAAAGCCACCTATACCACTGCCAAAAGACCACCTTATCATTCCACTAATATCCCTTTCTAACTAAACCTCAAGGGCACTCTTGTCCTTTTACTTACTTTACAATTCTACCACTTCTCCAACAAAACTTGTTACTCTCTATGGTTACTAATAGTTACACAAGTTACCAAATCACCAGTTACCATTATCTAGCTCCCTAGGACCGTCTCGGCACGTGCATCACATTGATATCACCACACCCACGTGGTACAAATCACATAGCATAATTATCACATAACATAATACACATTGTCATATAACATGCTTTAAATCATAGTCATGCATCTTAATCATTAAAATCACACATAATTCCCATTATGCCCTCCAGGCACACTAATCAAGGCCCTTAAGCCTAATTAGTGAATTTGGATCGTTACAACTATCCCCTCCTAATGAGAATTTCGTCCTCAAAATTTACCTGAACAACTCGGGATACTGATCCCGCACCGCTATCTCAAGCTCCCAGGTTGCCTCCTCGACCTTACTATTCCTCCACAACACTTTAACCAAAGGAATTGTCTTATTCCGTAATACTTTATCTTTTCGATCCAAGATCTGAACTGGTTGCTCCTCATAAGCCAGATCCGCATGTAACTCCAAATCTTCATGCCTCAGCACACGAGTCACATCTGAGACATACTTCCGAAGCATGGAGACATGGAATACATCATGAACTCCAGACAACGATGGCGGCAAAGCTAACCTGTAAGCCACCTGACCAATCCTTTCCAGGATCTCGAACGGTCCAATGAATCTAGGGCTTAGCTTGCCCTTCTTACCAAACCTCCTCACCCCTCGCAGAGGCGAAACTCGAAGAAAGACGTGGTCCCCAACCTAAAACTCCACGTTCCTACGCTTAGGATCAGCGTAGCTCTTCTGCCTACTCTGAGATGCAAGCATCCTAGCCCGGATCTTCTCTATGGCCTCACTTGTCTTCTGTACCATATCCGGCCCCAAATACCTCCTCTCACCCATCTCATCCCAATGGATGGGTGATCTACACTTCCTCCCATATAACATCTCATAGGGAGCCACTCCAATCGTTGACTGATAACTATTGTTGTATGAGAATTCAATCAACGAAAGGTACTTACTCCATGAACCCTCAAAATCAATTACACATGCCCTGAGCATATCCTCCAATACCTGGATCGTCCTCTCAGACTGTCCATCAGTCTGAGGATGAAAGGCTGTACTAAACTTCAACTGAGTTCCCAAAGCTTTCTACAGACCACCCCAAAACTTAGAAGTAAAGATAGGATCCCGGTCTGACACTATTTACTTAGGAACCCCATGGAGACGTACGATCTCCCTCACATACAACTCAGCATACTGATCCACATTATATGTTGACCTCACTGGAAGGAAATGAGCTGACTTGGTGTATCTATCTACTATCACCCACACCAAGTCATGAAGTCCAACTGTCCTGGGTAAACCTCCTACAAAATCCATAGTAATGTCCTCCCATTTCCATTCAGGAATACCCAATGGCTGAAGCAACCCTGCTGGTCGCTGATGCTCAGCCTTCACCTGCTGACAGGTCAAACATCTGGCCACGTACTCAACCACATCCCTCTTCATCCCGGGCCACCAATACAAAGTCCGCAGATCCTGATACATTTTCGTGGTACCCGGATGAAGTGAGTACGACGTCGTATGAGACTCATCTAGTATCTCTCGTCTGATCCCTTCATCAGCTGAAACACAAATCCGTCCCTGATACCGAAGTAAGCCAACCTCAGAAGCAAAATAGTCCTTAGCTATTCCCGCTAAGGCATCCTCTCTAACCCTTTGTAACTGAGCGTCTGTTAACTGCCCCTCTCTGATCCGCTCTAGCAGGGTCGACTGTAGAGTAATATTAGCTAACCGGCCCACCACCAACTCTATCCCTGCTCTAATCATCTCATCAGCCAACTCCCTCGAGACCTGAACAGCACTATATAACTGACCTGGACCTCTGAGGCTCAATGCATCAGCCACCACATTGGCTTTCCCTGGATGGTAAAGAATATCACAATCATAATCCTTTACCAACTCCAGCCAACGCCTCTGTCTCATATTCAGGTCCTTCTGTGTAAAGAAATACTTCAAGCTCTTATGGTCAGTGTATACCTCGCACTTCTCCCCATAAAGATAATGCCGCCAAATCTTTAGTGCAAAAACCACTGCTGCCAACTCCAGGTCATGAGTAGGATACCGCTGCTCATACTCTTTCAACTGTCGTGACGCATAAGCTATAACCTTCTCATTCTGCATCAACACACAACCTAAGCCCAACCTTGATGCATCGCAATAAACAACAAACTTCCCTTCTCCCGAGGGCAGACTCAACACTGGCGCTGTAATAAGTCGTCGCTTCAGCTCCTGAAAACTGTCTTCACACTTGTCTGACCAAATAAACTTCAAATTCTTTCTTGTCAACTCTGTCATTGGTGTCGCTATCTTCGAAAAGCCCTCTACAAACCGTCTGTAATAGCCTGCCAACCCTAGAAAACTCTGCACCTCCGAGGCATTCCTTGGCCTCGGCCAATCCCTAACTGCCTCTATCTTAGACGGACCCACCTTAATCCCATCTGCACCTACAATGTGTCCAAGGAATGTCACCTCAGGTAACCAGAACTCACACTTCTTAAACTTAGCATACAACTGGTGCTCCCTCAACCTCTGAAGAACCTGCCGAAGATGAAACTCGTGCTCTGTCTCTGAACTGGAATACACCAAGATGTCATCAATGAAGACTATAACAAACTGATCCAGGAAATCCTTGAACACCCTGTTCATTAAGTCCATAAAGGCTGCTGGGGCATTGGTCAAACCAAAAGACATGACCAAGAACTCGTAATTCCCATACCGTGTCCGGAAAGTCGTCTTAGGTATGTCTTCATCCTTGATCCTCAGCTGGTGATAACCAGATCGAAGATCAATTTTTGAAAACACCGTCTTACTCTGCAGCTGATCGAACAAGTCATCAATCCTTGGTAGGGGATACTTATTCTTAATTTTTAGCTTGTTCAATTCTCGATAGTCAATACACATCCTCAGAGTCCCGTCCTTCTTCTTAACGAACAAAACTGGAGCACCCCATGGCGAGTAGCTAGGTCTGATGAACCCCAAATCCAGAAGCTCCTGCAACTGTATCTTTAACTCTTTCAATTCCGTCGGTGCCATCCTATATGGTGCCCTCGACACTAGCTCTGTCCCTGGTGCCAACTCAATAACGAACTGAATCTCTCTACGCGGCGGCAACCCAGGCAAATCCTCAGGAAACACATCCAAGAACTCACAAACCAACCTGGTCTCCTCCGGTCCAACTGGTAAAACTCAGGTGGTATCCACCACACTAGCCAGAAAGCCTATACATCCACCCTATAACAAATCTCTGGCTCTTAATGCAGATATCCTGGGTACGCGGGGTCCACGCACTGCTCCCACAAAAACAAAGGGATCCTCGCCCTTCGGCTCAAAGGTTACCATCTTCTTCCTACAATCAATGGTAGCTCCATACCTAACCAGCCAATCCATACCTAGAATCATATCAAAGTCCTCCATACTCAACTCAATCAAGTCTACTGATAACTCCCTACCATCAACTAACACTGGCAGTGCTCTAATCCACCTCCTAGATACTACCAATTCTCCTATAGGCAATATAGTCCCAAACCCTGACGCACTATACTCACTAGGCCTACATAGTCTATCAATCACCTTATCAGATACAAATGAATGCGTAGCACCAGAATCAATCAAAACAGTAAAGGGAGTGCCAGCACTAGAAAGCTGACCTGTCACTACCGAGGGACTAGCCTCGGCCTCCGCCTGCATCAGGGTGAACACTCGAGCTGGAGTCAAGCTATCCACCTTTCCTGTCTCTCCCTTCTTCACCGTCGGGTAATCTTTCCTGAGGTGTCCCACCACCCCGCACACATAGCAGGCCTTAGCCCGACACTCGCCCGGATGGCGTCTTCTGCACCTCGTGCACTCTGGATAAGTCCTCCATGAATCACCGCCTCCCTGACGGCCACCCTGAGTACCCCGACCTCCCCTATCAGACCTAGGAGCGATTGGAGCATTAGGAGTCTTCCTTTTCAAATCACTGGGGCTTCCGCCCCTACTGGAACCAGAGTATGGAGGCACCGCCCTGCGGCCCTCCCTTCTTGCTGCACTATCCCTCCATATTCTATTCTCCGCTTCCTCAGCGGTCAGAGCTGTAACGCCCTACTTCCTTAGAGCCGTTACTTAGTGAGTTTTAAGACAAATCAGTGTGCAAAGATCTCGCTAACCGAGGTTTTGAAACGAAAGTGTGACTAATTAAAAGTTAAGGCTGTAATATTAGAAAAATGCGTTGTTTCAATAAAACTCATAATATTAAACATTGGGATCCCAAAATAAGGTTTGAAAACTATTTACATCTTAAAAATGAGTTCACAGTTGATAAATCATAAAAATCATAGATTATTACAGCCATTTTCAAATAAACCCCCAACCAAAGCAGTCGGGCAGGCCAAACATGTACGCGTCGCTTCACGCTCTCCGTACTCATGGTTGGTTGACTCAGTCATTGCCCTTACCTGCAACACAGAGCACCCGTGAGCCGAAGCCCAGCAAGAAAACTCATGCAGAACATAACATATGCAATGTATACAGTTTATCATAACAGATAATCCACAATAAACAAGTCAATCATTAGACTAAGCAAACACGGCCAAGCCGCCCCAGAGCCTTACCGAAGCCTGGGGTATCGGTTCTCACCGCGAGGATAACTCATGTATCCCTTGGGTCCCACCCTGAATATATATAGCATCCCATGTGCTAGGTGTTACTTTCGGCCCACGGCCGCCCCGGCCTACGCCGTACTCGGCCCACGGCCGCCCCGGCTTACGCCGTACTCGGCCCACGGCCGCCCCGGCTTACGTCGTACTCGGCCCACGGCCGCCCCGGCTTACGCCGTACATTTCATCATAATCACATATATAGTACATTCGAAATAAACATTCACACACATCACGGTTCATTTCAGGTTAAACATTTACACATAATACAATCCGGGGCCACGCCCTACAATCATCTCATCATGCAACATGCAATAAAGGGCCATGCCCGACCATCACACTACGGGCCCACGCCCTATCCTACGGGTGTTATAGTTTTCTTACCTGTATTCCGAGCTTCCTGATGCACTAAAGCCGCGAGCACGGTCCTCAAGCACGAGCCTCACCAACAACCTAGTCACAACACACAAGAAACATCCCTCAATACTAATCAACCCAAAACCACTTCCCGGGACCAATCCCGCACTCTCGGGACTCCCAAATCCCTAAAACAATTCACCGGAAACATCCCCCGAACCCCCGGAGCAAAAGCTCAAAAATGCAACTTTTGGTGCCCTGAAAATGGCCTTGTGCCGCGGCACAAGAAAGTTGTGCCGCGGCACCCATCAGACAGGGGCTCCTCGCCGCGGCACGAAAAAGCTGTGTCGCGGCACGCCTTCGCAGACCCAGAATTCTGGGTTTTCTCCTGCGTTTTCTCCGAGCTAAAACCTTCCCAATTCATACCAAACCAATACCCAAACCCCAAAATCAAATCCAATCTTCATATGACCCATCTAACAACCCATAAACATCATCAAAGCAATCAAACACACAATCAAATCCCCAAAATCCACATCCTTGATTTAAATTTCAGAAAATTAAAAACTCAAAGTTCAAACTTAAACCATGCTCAAATCTCTTAACCCATAACATAATCAAGTCTTAAATGTGAATAAACTCCTTACCTCAAGTAGAGAATCCCTTCCCCAAGCTCCCTTGATTCATCTCCTAAGTCTCAAAATTTCAGCTCCTTCACTTCTCTTCTTCTTCTTCTTCTTCTCATTGCCCTAACTTTTCTTCCCTTTGGTTTTTCTTCTCTTTGGTTTTTATCAAAACCAATCAATGCCAAGCCCCAAACCGTGTACCCCCTATAACCCAGCTGCCATAAATCAATTTCCCAGCCAAATGACCATTTTACCCCTCCTTGCCTATCCTTTCCCAACTAAACCTCAAGGGCACTTAAGTCCTTTTACTTCTATTTCATTTCTACCATTTTCTACCTAGAACTTGTTACTCTCAGCAGTAACTAATGGTTACCCAGGTTACTAAATCTCCAATAACCATTACCCGCTAAATCTCAACTTAACCATAAAATTCCCGAGGTACCCCTAGGCTCCTCCCGAGCCGGGTATAGAAATCCCGTTGTGACTCTTAAGTTAAATTGCTCTCTAGGACCGTCTCGGCACGTGCATCACAAAATAACACCACACTCACGTGGTACAAATCACGGAATACAATTATCACAAATATGCCCTCGGCGGGCTAAAATTACAATTATGCCCTTCAAACACAATCAGGGCCTACATGCATACTAATACACATATACATGCGTCTAAGATAAATAAATAGTCAAATAACATGCTTTAAATCATAACCATGCATTTAACTCATAAAATCACACATAATTCCCATCGTGCCCTCCTGGCACGCTAATCAAGGCCCTTAAGCCTTATTAGCGAATTTGGGTCGTTACAACTATCCCCTCCTCATAAAAATTTCGTCCTCGAAATTTATCCAAACACATCAGTCAGCAAACCCGCAACTCTGACCCTGAATCCCAAGGTCCACCGCCTTTACTTTAGTTTCCAACAACTCTCTTCCAGGCGCAACAATCTTGCCCCACAAGATCTTGTCTAACGGCCATACACTCGATAGCCTCTCGCTTACACCGCAACCCTGCTGAAGCCTCAGGGTTTGCCTAGATTACAATGACCAATTCATTGTCTTATTCCTGATTCCATAGATACTCAAACGTCATCACCTCTACAAGGTGGGATCAGCTTGTAGGCTCCGCTGGCCTAACACTTAGTACCACTTCGAAATTTTATGCTGAATCAAGAGTCCGAACTCTCCCTTCTTTCTCTGGACACCTTACAGATCCTCGTCTGTTATTACGCAGAGATACAATTCTTTCCTCCCGGAGCTTTATTTCCTCATAATTTAACAATTCACAAGCTCTTTATTCTTTCAGATAGGCAGACACTCCTGCCTTAAGAATTCCAACAGCCTCTCTGGCTTCCTCTCTGAGCCATTGCCAAATAGTAGTATCCACTATCCTTCACCTTTTACCATGTCCTAGGTCGCGTTACATTAACAAGACACCAGCAACTGCCACCACGGCTAATTCCTCAGGGATTACACTTCCCTTAATACCTCAAGTATTCGCCTACTCAGCGCTCAATCCCTTAAGATATCTGATAAACTTTCAGACTGGCATTTTACTTGCAATCAACTGATAGTTCCAGGTTCCCACTCTATTCTTTTTGTCCTCTAAATCCATTCCAAAAATTTAAAATACTATAGGCTCTCAATTCCGTATCATCGACGTTCTATCTCGAACTCAGTTCACTTGACCCAACAACATTAACTCCCTCAACTGAGTTAAAACTTTTCATGTCCAAACAATTTACTCAAGGTCTAAAGTGGTCTATTCCCATGATACACTACCACATCACCTAACCCCTCAGGGTCCAAAGGAAAACGCTATATTCCCGGCACCCGCTCGACCCTCCCGGTACGACGTACCCTAGGAGGTGGAATGATGTCCATTCAGAATTCTCATTCACAACCCGAATCTAATTGGATCCTTCGTCCATTTCTGGTATTCCAACTTGTACCACCTTAGCAGGGTCCTTCTCTGCTTCAACCAAAGCCGACACTTCGGGTTCCATAGCTCAGTGACGCTCACCAGCTAACCCTTACCTATTAACATCATGCCAATCTCAGTCGTTGCTTTGACCACCCCAATACCATCTATGGCGCTATTCCCCGACTGACACGCGCCTTACCGCTAGGAGTTCCGCCTCCAATTAAATTTCCCCTCGTCCAATCGAGACTCAAACACTGATCATCAGTCTGTTACTTTTCACCACAACTGGGCCTCAACGTTAACCTTCTTACTAATACCCAAAACTCAAGTACCTTATGCGATACACAACAGTCGACTTAACGTTCCAAGTGTATCAACCATGATCCATTCTGTCGCCTCCCGCAAGGTTCGATCCACCCTCGCGCCAACTGCGCCTGGGCGTGCACAATCCGTGATGCACTCCCACATTTCCATAACCCTACCATGGATCAGGTCCTTTATGAAATCGCTCTTTACTTAACCAAATCACACGCATACTCCCGCATTAGCAGATACTAAACAATCACACCTTGTCTTCTGAATTTCTTTCTGATTTGATACCACTCAGTCCGTCTAACCTCGAGTTTACTGTTCCCCTCGTCTCTGATGTAGTTGTCTCCCGGAGATGCTCGTGCAGTAGATGACGCGCTTACCAGTCTTGTTATGCCTTCAATTCTTCGAACGTTCTTCATTAGCTTCTTTGCGGCTTCAGATCAATTCTTCTCTTACCTGTCCTTCCTCCTTGTAGCTCTAATCTTAGTACTCCTGATGACTCTCAACCAACAATCCGTAGAACCTTACCTGAGACTCTGCCTTCTGGGTACAAACGTCTTTCGCATAATCATTGCTCACCATTTCCGTCTGGGAGTAATCCACATGTACTGCTCGTGAGCTTGAAGGGACTTACCCATACCGTTCACGCATTCTCAGCCTAAAGAACTTACCTGTGCTGCTGTAGCTTGAACCATTCTAGAATCTTTGTTACCAACTCCTCACTCCCAACCCGGTGCAGAATAGAAAATTTTCCGAAATGTCTCTATCCTTGGTTTCCAACTGGCAATAACCAGGTCGTAGATCAACTCTTGGAGACATCGTCCCCACTGGTACTTAACATTGTACTTTTCGTTCAAACCCGACGATGCCAACAATCCCCGCAGTATAACACACTGGCTACACCAGGCTCAGATTCCTTCAATTGCTTCGATAGACTTTCTGTCGTCCAAAACCGTCTTTTACAACATTCCCTATACCAATCCTATCCGTAGTCTGACCTTGAAGTATTCCCTAAATCTTCCTTTGCATACCCACATAATTTTCCCACTGATCAGGTCCGTCTCCTTTACGTACTCCGGATGACATCCTCAACAATCCATCTGCCAGAGTTTCTAATTCCTTCTCAATAAGTATCACTGTCCTCAGCCTCTCGAATGGCACCATAGAGGCACCCTCTCTATGTCCATCACCCTCTCGGAGCATTCGAAACACCGAATCCTTCCAGTTCGCTACATGACCAAAGCATAAGCTCGTCAGATACATACTCACCCTTGAGGACTCGGCCTCGAACTTTGAATGTATCGCTGCACTCTGGTTCTCTGTTCCCTCACCATGGGAAATCCATCCCAACATCTCGAGTCATTCTACGTAGAAGTCATGCCCTCACCTGACCTCCTCTCAGGTGGCATCCTCTTCCTCATATGCATACCAATTAACCTCCTGGTTCCTGTCGCCATCTCGATATCTACCTTTTCAATCAGGCTTCTTTCAAATCTCAAATTAGGTGCCCAAGCACTGTCTGGGGTCCTTCTATCTCAACAATCGAGAATCCAACCTCGCTGCGTTCTATCAACAAAAGTACCGTCTTATCAGTCAGACTTTTCCCCTTTTTCTTGGCAATCCAAAAGCCACAACATTATCCGGGGTTCTTTCAACTTGATTATCACGAATCTATCTTCACTAATTCCATCAAAGGAAGCACCGCCCTTGCGGCTCTAGCACTCATGCTCTATACATCAACCATCAGTTCCTCAAACAATATGGCCCTCTCCGCCATCCACATGCAGACAAAAACTCTTTCCTCAAAGCAGCCCAAATGCCTTAGGCTATTTCAGATCTCATGCCCTTAAATGGGTCGCCACCAATCCCAGATACATCCATCTGTATAAATTTCCGAAATGAACTATCCAAATCACCAAACCCATTGATCTACGCTGTTGTTACCCCTAACAGTCCAAACCAGACTCACACATTTGCCCGTCTCCACGGTTCTAATCATGTCTTTAAAATCTCTTCTAACCATTCATCAACTAGGTTCTTTCCAACCCATTAAGCCAGTACCTCCGCCCGAGTACCAAATCCAGGCATCTCCCTGCCTCAATGTTTAACACAACCCTCTAATCAAGATCTCTCATCCTCTTAACCAAGGGTGGAATTAACTCTGCTCATCTATTGATAAATTCCTTGTCAACTCGAACTCTCCTCAAAACCCGAGGTTAACACCCTTTAAGCCTTTCATGTAATACCCTTATCTGTCCATACCTCACAGTAGACCAACACTGGCCACCTTACTGTTAAAACATCGAAATCAGCTATTTCCCCAGAGAAATCTGCTGCTCTTCTATCCCGTCTCAACTAACAACTCCACAGCTACCCACACACTAGTGACCCTCTGCTGCTACACTCAGGGGTAACTGGAGATTTCAACTCCAACTTATATCTAAAACCCCCTTTTCAACACAATATCAGGTCCCCAAACCCTTCTAGGAACCAACAACACAATTCCACCTGTCAAAACTGACCCAACACCTGAACTCTGGGGTTCCTACTCTGAACCAAACCACCACTAGGTCCAAATATCCACAGGTATAATGCACACCCAAGCATATACTAGGTCAAGTCCACCATGATATACATATGAATTTAATTCAGAAAACTAACCACATACGCTCAATATGCGAACCATTATGCCAATTTTCATCCACATGCATAATAATGTTATTCAGCACACATTGATCTCAACATGCAACAGTCAAGGGCCAGGCCCTATCAGTATCTCATGCATATGTCATCCCATTCCTCATGCTCCATATAAATAAGCAGGCAAACAGGGCATTCAAACATATGTTCAGCATATCAATCAATCACACCAACCAACCCTGAGTCGAGCTTGTCACTGACAGCGAGCGTACATGTTCGGTCGATCTCCAGAACCAATAAACCTTGGCTCGCTCTGATACCAAGTTGTAACGCCCTACTTCCTTAGAGCCGTTACTTAGTGAGTTTTAAGACAAATCAGTGTGCAAAGATCTCGCTAACCGAGGTTTTGAAACGAAAGTGTGACTAATTAAAAGTTAAGGCTGTAATATTAGAAAAATGCGTTGTTTCAATAAAACTCATAATATTAAACATTGGGATCCCAAAATAAGGTTTGAAAACTATTTACATCTTAAAAATGAGTTCACAGTTGATAAATCATAAAAATCATAGATTATTACAGCCATTTTCAAATAAACCCCCAACCAAAGCAGTCGGGCAGGCCAAACATGTACGCGTCGCTTCACGCTCTCCGTACTCATGGTTGGTTGACTCAGTCATTGCCCTTACCTGCAACACAGAGCACCCGTGAGCCGAAGCCCAGCAAGAAAACTCATGCAGAACATAACATATGCAATGTATACAGTTTATCATAACAGATAATCCACAATAAACAAGTCAATCATTAGACTAAGCAAACACGGCCAAGCCGCCCCAGAGCCTTACCGAAGCCTGGGGTATCGGTTCTCACCGCGAGGATAACTCATGTATCCCTTGGGTCCCACCCTGAATATATATAGCATCCCATGTGCTAGGTGTTACTTTCGGCCCACGGCCGCCCCGGCCTACGCCGTACTCGGCCCACGGCCGCCCCGGCTTACGCCGTACTCGGCCCACGGCCGCCCCGGCTTACGTCGTACTCGGCCCACGGCCGCCCCGGCTTACGCCGTACATTTCATCATAATCACATATATAGTACATTCGAAATAAACATTCACACACATCACGGTTCATTTCAGGTTAAACATTTACACATAATACAATCCGGGGCCACGCCCTACAATCATCTCATCATGCAACATGCAATAAAGGGCCATGCCCGACCATCACACTACGGGCCCACGCCCTATCCTACGGGTGTTATAGTTTTCTTACCTGTATTCCGAGCTTCCTGATGCACTAAAGCCGCGAGCACGGTCCTCAAGCACGAGCCTCACCAACAACCTAGTCACAACACACAAGAAACATCCCTCAATACTAATCAACCCAAAACCACTTCCCGGGACCAATCCCGCACTCTCGGGACTCCCAAATCCCTAAAACAATTCACCGGAAACATCCCCCGAACCCCCGGAGCAAAAGCTCAAAAATGCAACTTTTGGTGCCCTGAAAATGGCCTTGTGCCGCGGCACAAGAAAGTTGTGCCGCGGCACCCATCAGACAGGGGCTCCTCGCCGCGGCACGAAAAAGCTGTGTCGCGGCACGCCTTCGCAGACCCAGAATTCTGGGTTTTCTCCTGCGTTTTCTCCGAGCTAAAACCTTCCCAATTCATACCAAACCAATACCCAAACCCCAAAATCAAATCCAATCTTCATATGACCCATCTAACAACCCATAAACATCATCAAAGCAATCAAACACACAATCAAATCCCCAAAATCCACATCCTTGATTTAAATTTCAGAAAATTAAAAACTCAAAGTTCAAACTTAAACCATGCTCAAATCTCTTAACCCATAACATAATCAAGTCTTAAATGTGAATAAACTCCTTACCTCAAGTAGAGAATCCCTTCCCCAAGCTCCCTTGATTCATCTCCTAAGTCTCAAAATTTCAGCTCCTTCACTTCTCTTCTTCTTCTTCTTCTTCTCATTGCCCTAACTTTTCTTCCCTTTGGTTTTTCTTCTCTTTGGTTTTTATCAAAACCAATCAATGCCAAGCCCCAAACCGTGTACCCCCTATAACCCAGCTGCCATAAATCAATTTCCCAGCCAAATGACCATTTTACCCCTCCTTGCCTATCCTTTCCCAACTAAACCTCAAGGGCACTTAAGTCCTTTTACTTCTATTTCATTTCTACCATTTTCTACCTAGAACTTGTTACTCTCAGCAGTAACTAATGGTTACCCAGGTTACTAAATCTCCAATAACCATTACCCGCTAAATCTCAACTTAACCATAAAATTCCCGAGGTACCCCTAGGCTCCTCCCGAGCCGGGTATAGAAATCCCGTTGTGACTCTTAAGTTAAATTGCTCTCTAGGACCGTCTCGGCACGTGCATCACAAAATAACACCACACTCACGTGGTACAAATCACGGAATACAATTATCACAAATATGCCCTCGGCGGGCTAAAATTACAATTATGCCCTTCAAACACAATCAGGGCCTACATGCATACTAATACACATATACATGCGTCTAAGATAAATAAATAGTCAAATAACATGCTTTAAATCATAACCATGCATTTAACTCATAAAATCACACATAATTCCCATCGTGCCCTCCTGGCACGCTAATCAAGGCCCTTAAGCCTTATTAGCGAATTTGGGTCGTTACAAGAGCCCTCTCCACAGCCTGGGCATAAGTAGTCTCTCCAGGAACTGTGGTAATTCTTACATCTCGGGCTATCATAACATTCAGCCCTCTGACAAATCTATCCTGCCTACCTGCATCGGTAGGCACAAGATCTGGTGCAAACTTCGCGAGTCTATCAAACTTCAAGGCATATTCTGTAACTGTCATACTGCCCTGAACCAGCCCCATGAACTCATTCACTTTCGCTGCCCTGATGGCAACGTTGTAATACTTCTGATTGAATAGGTCCTTAAACCCTTCCCAAGTCAATGTAGCAACTTCTCTAGTCTGTGACGCCACCTCCCACCAGATTCGGGCATCCTCCCTCAACATATAAGTGGCACAGTCCACCCTATCATGTCCTTCCACTCTCATAAAATCAAGAATGGTAGTGATCAAAGTCATCCACTGTTCCGCTTTCAGTGGATCTGGTCCACCCTCAAAGGTCGGGGGCTGTTGCTTTCTGAACTGCTCATACAACGGTTCCAACTTGTTCCCAACATCAACTGGCTGTACCACAGGTACCATTGTCGGTGGCACAGCAGGGGCAACACTCCCAGATGGAGCCTGCCGCAGAATTCGGATCTGTTCGTCTTGGCTCTGAAGCCAGGCCTGCATATCGACCATTAATTGTTGCCAGTTCTCAGGGACTGGTGGAGGGGTCGGGCTCTGGTCATCATCTCTAGCCCCAGACCTGCCGGCTAGTTGTGTGGATTTCCTTGAACACATAACTATTCAAGTCACTCTGCAATCAACGACTCGGTAATTAGGCCATGATGACAGGGTAATAATCTTTCCATAATCCATCACTGAAACTCCACTCATTCACAAGCAATCAAAGTATAGAAATTTATCCAGATATTCATCCACATGCACAGCAATGCTAATAAGCATGCCTCAATAACATCATGCAATAGTCAAGGGCCAGGCCCTATCAGTATCTCATGCTCCCTATTCATCAAACAGATATCAGCAGTCATATCTCACTCAAATCACTCAAGCACACAATCATGTATACACAAGTACCAAACCCTGGGTTGAGCTTGTCTCCCGCGGCGAATGTACATATCCAGCCAGTCTTTAGGACCCATAAACCTAGGACGCTCTGATACCAAGTTGTAATGCCCTGGATAGCCAAGACCGTTACACTGTGCGTTTATAAAGTGCCAGACTTGCTAATCAAGTCATTTAAATAAAATCGTGTTATTGAAACTATAAAGGAACTAGGGTTAAAAGCGTTTTGGTCTCAAAAGCCACATTTTCATTAAAAAGCATCATTTGTTACATGGGATCCCAAAAATATTAAGTTCAAAGACCGTTTACAAAAGATACAAGGTTTATGTATAACAACCGGCCATACTAAGGCAAAACAAGCAGTTAGGCGATCCCTGTCCTGGTCCACTCTTCGACCGTGGCGGTCGAACCGCTGGCTATGTACATTCCACCTCGGAGCTCTCCACCTCAGGCTTGGTCCAGCTTGCCCTTGCCTTTACCTACACCACGTAGCACCCGTGAGCCAAGGCCCAGCAAGAAAACACAACAACAGCAGAGCATAAGCAATTAGCAAACAAGAAAACATCTCACATTGCGTCACATAAACTCAGCCATATCATCAATCAGTTTAATAAAGTAATCCACATATTAAGCATATCAATTCATAACATAAACAGTTCACAAATGATAACTAGGGCTAGCGCCCTCAGGCTGTTCCCTCTGTTATCCCATTGTCCTTGGCTACCAGTGGCCAATCTGCGCTCTACGCGCTAAAACCATGTACGGCACTCTTAGACCGCTTTTACATGTCCCATGGCGTAATACCAACATTGACACGTTACAACTCTCGGGAGCACTTAGTCCCATCACAAGCATTTAACCGGGTGCAGTTTCCTTACCTTTCAATTCACTAGCTTCCGATGCCTCAAAGCCGCGAGCACGGTCCTCTACCCCGAGCCTCTCCAAAGACCTAGTCACAACACAAATGAAACATCCTTTGTCACTAACCAATCCAAAACTACTTCCCGGAACCAATCCCACACTCTTGGAATCCCCCAAATCCCTAAAACAATGCACCGAAGACATCTCCCGAACCCCCGGAGCAAAGGCTCAAAATTGCAAAATCCCATGTTCTGAAATTGGCCTAGTGCCGCGGCGCCCAACAAGTCAGAGAGCTTGCTCTGCCCAGAAACAGCCTCGCGCCGCGACGCTCCTTCGCGAGCCCAGAAATCTGGGTTTTTCCTTGCGTTTTTCCCGAACCCAAACCACTCCAAATCATTCCAAACTCATACCTAAGCCCCAAAACCAACTCAAAACCCCAAATAGACCATTCAACAACTTATAAACATCATAATCTAGCTCAATTACGCAACCAATCCCAGAATTCATACTTAAGTTTCAGATTCAAACACTTAAACCAAAACTTGAGAAAAGTGCAAACCAGACCTCTAGATTCTTAAAACATAACAGCTACGATATTTCAAACATGTTTAATACCCTTACCTCAATCAGAAATTCAACTTGAGCTTCCTCCAATCCAAGCTTTAAACTGAATTTCCCCTTGACAAACCAGTTGAATTCCATGCAATACAAGCCATGGCTATCTTTCAATTCCTTCCAAAATCAAATTCAGAACTTAACAAAACATGGACTAAATCCTTACCTTAGTGTAGACTTTGATCTGTGTTTGATTCCACACCCTTAAACCCTTTACTAGCCTCAAAGAACACAACTCCACTCCTCTTTCACTTGCCTTCTAGGTTCTCAATTCACCCTTTTCCCTTCTTGATTCCTCTAGCCTCCTAAACCTTAATTTCATTTACACTTAGCATAAAAGAATCGTATATATCCATTTCCCTCAGCCAAAGCCACCTATACCACTGCCAAAAGACCACCTTATCATTCCACTAATATCCCTTTCTAACTAAACCTCAAGGGCACTCTTGTCCTTTTACTTACTTTACAATTCTACCACTTCTCCAACAAAACTTGTTACTCTCTATGGTTACTAATAGTTACACAAGTTACCAAATCACCAGTTACCATTATCTAGCTCCCTAGGACCGTCTCGGCACGTGCATCACATTGATATCACCACACCCACGTGGTACAAATCACATAGCATAATTATCACATAACATAATACACATAGTCATATAACATGCTTTAAATCATAGTCATGCATCTTAATCATTAAAATCACACATAATTCCCATTATGCTCTCCAGGCACACTAATCAAGGCCCTTAAGCCTAATTAGTGAATTTGGGTCGTTACACTAACCTACCAACCACTAACTCTATACCTGCTCTGGCCATCTCCTCAGCCAGCCTGTCTGATACCTGCCTCAAACTAAACCACTGTCCTGGGCCTTTCCGGCTCAATGCATCAGCCACCACATTAGCCTTCCCAGGATGATATAAGATGTCACAATCGTAATCCTTTACCAACTCTAGCCACCGCCTTTGGCGCATAATCAAGTCTTTGTGAGTAAAAAAGTACTTTAAACTCTTGTGGTCGGTATATATCTCGCATTTTTCACCATACAGATAATGCCTCCACACCTTAAGTGCGAATACCACCGCTGCTAACTCCAGTTCATGCGTGGGATATCTCTGTTCGTACTCCTTTAACTGTCTTGATGCATAAGCTATTACCTTCCCAGCTTGCATCAGCACACATCCCAAACCCTGTCTGGAAGCGTCACAATAAACCACAAAATTTTCATTGTCTGTCGGCAGGCTCAACACTGGTGCAGTAATCAATTGCTGCTTCAACTCCTTGAAGCTGTTCTCACACCGATCTGTCCACACATATCTAGTCTTCTTTCTTGTCAACTCTGTCAATGGAGTAGCAATTCTGGAGAATCCCTCTACAAATCGCCGGTAGTACCTTGCTAATCCGAGAAAACTTCTGACTTCAAGAACATTGCTCGGTCTAGGCCAATCTCTCACTGCCTCTACCTTACTTGGGTAAACCAATATCCCCTCCTTACTAACGATATGGCCCAGAAATGTAACTTGCGGTAACCAAAACTCACACTTGCTAAACTTAGCATATAACTTGTGCTCTCTTAATCGCTGTAACACCAGGCGCAAATGATGCTCATGCTCTGTCTCTAACTAGGAGTACACCAGTATATCATCGATAAATACAATCACAAACTTATCCAGGTAGTCCTTGAAAATTATGTTCATCATATTCATGAAAGCTGCTGGGGCGTTAATCCAAAGGACATAACCAGAAATTTATAATGCCCGTACCTTGTCCGAAAAGCTGTCTTCGGTATGTCCTCCTCTTTAATTCTCAACTAATGATAGCCTGACCGAAGATCGATCTTTGAAAACACCGTACTCCCCTAAAGTTGATCAAATAGATCATCAATCCTAGGCAGTGGATACTTATTCTTAATGGTCAGCTTATTCAACTCCTTGTAATCAATACACATCCTAAGCGACCCATCCTTCTTCTTAAGAAACAGCACTGGAGCACCCCATGGTGAGAAACTCGGTCTGATGAACCCCAAATCCAGTAACTCCTGTAACTGAATCTTCAATTCTTTTAACTCCGCCGGAGCCATTCTATAGGGTGCCCTGGAAACTGGCTCTACCCCCAGTGCCAACTCTATGATGAACTCAATCTCTCGCTGCGGCGGCAACCCTGGCAGGTCCGCTGGAAATAAGTCTAGAAACTCACATACCAACCTGGTTTCATTTGGTCCCACTGTCTCCACCTTAGAGGTATCCACAACACTCGCTAGGATTCCTATGCAACCTTCCTGCATCAGGTCTCTAGCCTTCAGTGCTGAGATCATAAGCACTCGCGGTCCATTCACCGTCCCCACGAACACAAAAGGTACTTCACCTTCTAGTTCAAAAGTCACCATACGCCGCTTGCAATCAATCATTGCTCCATACCTCGTTAACCAATCCATCCCCAATATCATATCGAAATCATCCATATCTAATTCAACTAGATCATCAAATAGTTCCCTACCATCTATCTCTGCTGTTAATGCTCTAACCCATCTCCTAGAGACTACCAGTTCTCCTGTTGGCAACAAAGTCTGAAAATTCCTAGCATACACAATACTAGGTCTACAAAGCTGGTCTATCACCCTAGCAGATACAAATGAGTGGGTAGCCCCTGAATCAATCAATGCAGTATACAAAGAACCAGCGCTAGAGATCTGACCTGTCACAACTGAGGGACTAGCCTCCGCCTCAGTCTGAGTCAAAGCGACTACCCTGGTGGGAGCGAGACTGTCTCCCTGCTTTGGCTTTTCCTTCTTAGCTTGTGGGCAGTCTTTCTTCAGATGGTTGGCACTCCCACAAACAAAACATGCCCTAATCCGGCACTCACCCTGATGTCGTCGCCTGCACCGAGGACACACTGGAAAACTCCTCCAGTTGTCACCACTGCCCTGTCGGCCACCAACAAAACCCCACACCCTCCTATCAGAACTAGGAGAAGTAAATGAATCTGGAACCCTTCTTTTCTGCTCACTGGGGCCACTGCCTCGACTAGACCCAAAAAAAGGAGGCACCGTCCTCCTGGCATCGCGCCTAACAGCGCTGTCCTTCCATATCTGATCCTCAGCCCTCTCTGCAGTAAGGGCCTTATCCATCGCTTGAGCATAAGTAGTAGTCTCTGGAATCAACGTAATATTCACATCACGGGCGATCATCACATTCAACCCCCGTATAAATCTATCTCTCCTGGCCGCATCTGTCGGCACTAGGTCTGGCGCAAACTTTGCCAGTCTGTCGAATCTAAGGGCATACTCAGTAACTAATAACCTGTTCTGAGTCAGGTTGATAAACTCATCAACCTTCACAGCTCGAACTGCTATGCTGTAGTATTTCTCATTAAAGATACTCTTAAATTCTTTCCACGTCATGACTGCAACATTCCTCCGCTGACTCACCACATCCCACCAGATGCGGGCATCCTCCCTAAGCATGTAGCTAGCACAAGCTACCCTTTCACTTCCTTCGACCCTCATAAAGTCTAAGATCAAGGAAATTATGTTCATCCACTGCCCTGCCCGCAGTGGGTCCGATCCACCCTCAAAGGTAGGAGGTTGTTGCTTCCTGAATCTTTCGTACAAGGGTTCCCACCTGTTCTCAACCACAGGCTGAACTGGCACTAGTGTCACATTCTGTTGTATCGGTAACCCTGTGACCTGTGAAGGGGCCTGTTGCCTCATCTGACGAAGTTCTTCCTCTGTTCTCTGTAATCTAGCCTCCATTTCGGCCAATATCTGCTGCCAGTTCTGTGGAGCAGGTGGAGGGTCCTGACCCTGATTGTCATCCTCGGCTCTGCTGCCGCGGAGTCTAGATGATTGCCGAGGCATTACAGCTATATGCCTGCAATCAGTGACACCGCTCATCAGGCATGATAACAAAATCCAATTCCACCTCCCATTCTCAACAACCAACCAAAATCAACAATCCAAATATAATACAAATAGCATATAACACACAACGGGCCTTGCCCTGGCATCATGCATATGTTATTTCACCCATCACGCTCTTTAAGAACTAAGCAGGCAAACAAGGCATTCAAACACATAGTCAAGCATGTTAATCAACCATACTAATCAACCCTGAGTCGAGCTTTTCAATGGCAGCGTGCGTACATGTTCAGTCAATCTCCAGAACCAATAAACCTTGGCTCTCTCTGATACCAAGTTGTAACGCCCTACTACCTTAGAGCCGTTACTAAGTGAGTTTATAAAGTGCAATTAACTCGCTAAGCGAGGTTTTTAGAACAAAAGTGTGTTTAAGCAATAAATCAAGGCTGTAATCCTTAAAAAGTACTCAATTTCATTAAACGTTCAGGAGTTTAACATTCGGGATCCCAAAATAAGGTTTGCAAAATATTTACAATTCAAAATGGGTTTACAGATGATTAATTAACACAAACATGGTTTAGTACAGCCATTTCTCAAAACGCCCCCAACCAAAGCAGTCGGGCAGGCCAAACATGTACGCGCCGCCCCAATGCTCTCCGTACTCATGGCTAATTGACCTTCTCTTTGCCCTTACCTGCAACACAGAGCACCCGTGAGCTGAAGCCCAGCAAGAAAACTCATACAACACACAACATATACATATCATACAATCACTATAGCAGATAACTCATATCTAGTTAGACAGTCCATAAGTTTTAAACATGTATACGGCCATGCCGTCCCAGAAGCGTTACCAAAGCCTGGGAACTTGGTCTACACCGTAAGGATATCCCATGTATCCATTGGGGTCTCACCCTAACCACAAGCACTCCATGTGCTAAGTGATATTCTTGGCCCCACTGCCGTTCTCGGCCTTCGCCGTTCCCGGCCCCTTTGTCGTTCACCCTGCTATCACCACATTTAGCATTCTCAAATAACAATCAAATATATAATCATTCATTTAAAGCTACATCCTAGCAATGATACAATCTAGGGCCGTGCCCTGCAACAATACTATGGGCCCAAGCCCTGCTCTACAGGTGCTACAACTTTCTTACCTGTATCTCGAGCTTTCCAATGCACCAAGGTCACAAGCATGGTCCTCTATCACGAGCCTCTCCGAAATCCTAGTCACAACACATATAAAACACTTTTAATACCAACCAATCCCAAAACCACTTCCCGGGACCAATCCCGTACTCTCGGGACCTCTAATTCCTTAAAACAATGCATTGGAACCATCCCCCGAGTCCTCGGGCAAAAGCCCTAAAAACACATTTTTTGGCTGTCAAAAATGGCCTAGGGCCGCGACACTCCCATCAAGTCCCGCGGTGTCCAGGAGCTTTCCCCTAGTCCAGATGCATGCTTGCGTCGCGGCACCAAAGAACAGGGCCGCGGCGCCCCTACGCGAACCTAGATTTCTGGGTTTTTCTCCTGCATTTTCCCGAGCCAAAACAACTCCAATTCAACCCAAACAAGTACCTAAGCCCCAAAATCAATTTAAAACTCCAAATGAACCCTTTAAAAACCTATAAACATTAAAGACAAACTCAATTACACAATCACACTCAAAATCCACACTTGAATTTCAGATTTCAGAAGCTTAAACCAGTAGACCAGAAACTTAAACCAAAGCTTGAAAAACTTAAACCATGCTTCCAAATTCTTAAACCATATCAGATACGAAAATTCAAAGATGTTTAAAACTCTTACCTCAATCAATAACTCATCTTGAACTCCCTCCAATCCCAGCTTTAAACCAAATTCCTCTTGATAAACTAGCTGAATTCTCATGCAAAACCAGCCATGGCTATCTTTCAATTTTCATTCTTACCTTCTAAAATCAAGCTTAAAACTTAACAAAATAGGGGATAAATTCTTACCTTTGAATAATCCTTGACCTGAGTTTAATTCCACACCCTTAAGCTCTTCACTAGCCTCAAAGAACTCAGCTCACTTCCTCTTCCACTTTGCCTTCTAGGTTCTTAGTTTTTCCTTTCCTTCTTGATTTCTCTAGCTCTCCAAAACTTGACTTCAGTCATACTTAGCATAAAGTATCGTGAATATTCATTTCCCTCAGCTGAAGCTATCTAAACCTCTGCCAAAAGACAATCTTATCCCTCCATCAAAATCCTTTCCTAACTAAACCCCAAGGGCACTCTTGTCATTTCACCTATATTACAATTCTACCATTTCTTCCATCTAAACTTGTTACTATCAGCAGTTACTAATGGTTACCCAGGTTACTCAATCACTATTAACCATCAACCACAAACTCTCAAATTCACAAAATTCCGAAAGTACCCCTAGGCTCCTCCCGAGCCAGGAATGAAATCCCGTTGTGACTTTTAAATTAACTAGCTCCCTAGGACCGTCTCGGCACGTGCATTACATTAATATCTCCACACTCACGTGGTACAAATCACATAATACAATTATCACATTTGTGCCCTCAGCGGGCTAAAATTACCAATTTACCCCTAACATACAAACAGGGTCCACATGCATATTTATACCACCTAAACATGCATCCTAATCACATATTCATTCAAATTCATATATTATCATGTTAACTCACTTATTGTCCTCCAGGCACGCTAATCAAGGTCCTAAACCTTATTAGCAACTTGAGGTGTTACAATGTGAGACCACATCATAATGTGGGTTTGTTCGAGCTATTCGACATGAGATGATCATGGAATATTAATTACCAGTCTAGTCATAACAGGTTTAAGTCCGGGGCTTGGGATGAGTCCGAGGGTGATTTTAATGATTAGAGTGTTGCCGGGAATTAAAGGGTAACGGGATATAAATTATTGGTGTTTGAGACTATCGAGAATAGTGGGAATTGGAGAGCGTTAATTATGATTAACGAGATAGGTGGGGAATACCAATTTTGCCCTTAGGAGCCTTTAGAAACCCTTATTAGACCTAGGGGTATTTTGGTCTTTTTACCCCTAGGATAGATATAAACCATTTTAGGCTATAAAAGAAGTAGAAAAACAGAGTATCTTCAAGAGCCTTCCCGTATCTTTTTCTCCTTCAGTTTCCTTTGAGATTTTTGAACCATTCTTGAGGATTCAAGCTTGGGAAGTAAGCCTTGGGAGTTTGGGAGAGTGTTCCACGATTGAAGAGCATCATAATCTTAGTTTGAGGTAAGTTTCTAGCCATTGAATTCCCTAGTTTTCCCTGTTTTGGTTCTAGTTTCTGTTGTGATTTCTAGGTTGAATACTTGGTTTTGTTGGGAGTTTTGGCTACGGTTCTTATGGTTGTGATGTTTGGGGTATGTTAGGATGGTTTTTGGGTTCATTTGGCACCAAAAATGTGATTTGGAAGCATTGGAAACAGGTTAGAATCGAATGAGTCGAAGAAGAAGGTTTCAGGGGTGTGCTGGTCTAGGGGTAGCGCTACAGCGCCCACCCTAGGGCGCTATAGCGCTACACAGGATTCTTTTGGGCATTTTGGGGGTTCTGAGAATAGCGCTGGGGCACTAGGGAGCAGCGCTGTAGCGCTACTCTGTTCCTTCATAATCCTGTTTTTAGTGTTTTTGGCTTGGGGTTTCAATCCTTAAGGCCCGAGATCAAATCTACTCACCGTGTGGGCATGTTTCGAGGTCCCGAGAGTGGTGTTTAGGTTAAGACCCTTTCAATGTTGATTTTCATTAATGGAGGTTATAATTGGTTGTGATTAGATAACCGCTAAGGAACTTAAAGGTCGATCATTCTCAGGAGTCGTTCTTATTATATTTCTCGCTTGAACATGAGGTAAGAAAACTGCACCCCTGTGTATGTGACATGCATGATTTTTGTTGAGGCATGTTGGTTGATAAATGTGGACATTGATATGATATTAAATGCTAGCGAATATTGTTTACTTGTATATGGCACTGACTAGTCAGGGGCACTGACCTAAGAGTCAGAAACGGCATAAGCGTCCTGAACGCAGGGCCGAATGAAGATTAGATCTAATCGATATCAACATTGAATGAATCTAAGGCATTAATGCTGGACCGACCCTAAGGTCGATGACACTTATAAGTGCTTGGCTAGTCTAAGACTAGTTACTTAGAGCCAGGGCCAAAGGCCTAGGTGACTGCTTGTCACATGGCTAGGGAACAGTGTTCCATAGTTATGACTCTAGAGTCATGAGGAAGGTTATGTTGGTGATTAGTCATCATGCACCTATCCTGTTTAAGCTAGTGAAAGGTTCACTTATTTGTTAAGCCCCGGTGACCCTATCGTCACATGGCTAAAGGGAGTTGTACCCACCTTAGTGACTTTTGCGACTGTCACTTACCTGTTTTGGACTGAAAGTCCTGAATGATTATTATGATCATTGTTGATATTATATCATGCTATATTGTGTTTTCTTGCTGGGCCTTGGCTCATGGGTGCTATGTGGTGCAGGTAAAGGAAAAGAAAAGCTCACCCAGCCTTGAGTGGAGAGCTTAGGTGGTGATATCTACATATGCGGCCGCTTGACCACCACGGCCAAGGAGTTCTCAGAGGAACTAAGGGGTTTACCCTATTTTTGCCGCTTAGGTCAGCAGGTTTGTAAATTTTAAATAGTAGTGACCATTTTGAGTTGTAAATAACTTGTAAATGGTTTTATGTACTTAATAAAATATATCATTTCCTTTTTATTGGTTTTTCCACCTTAGCCTGTTAACAACACTTAGAAGCACGTTTTTAACCAAAGGACTCGGGTAGCGAGTCAAATTTCTGGTTCATCGATCACCATAACTGTACTGGGGTAACCAGGGCGTTACAATTTCTGAATGCCACAACCTCCACAACCAAATATAGGTCCTTATGAGAAACAGACGATTAACCCAGTACATTAAAGGATCTGACAGGCCAGACATCCCACAGCCCAATACCACTCCTACCCCAACACCAGCAACGACGACAACCTCCCCAAATGTGGCTTCTACAAGCTCACAAGAACCCCTCAAACAAGTTCCCGTGATACACGAGACTGTGGAGCTGACCATGGAACAAGAGCAGAAGTCCAAAAACCATAAGAGAATGGAGGAAAGAGTGAAGCGATATAGATCAGTCAATTTTCACACTTCAGAAGAGAGGTGCTACCCTGCTTCTGCAATAACTTTTACAGAAGATGACCTACGGGTAGTACACCTACCCCATGACGACCCTTTGGTCATCTCACTACAAGTCGATCGTTGCCAGTTGGGAAGGGTTTTAGTCGACCGGAGCAGTGGCGTTGATGTTCTCTTTTGGGAAGCCTTCCAGAAAATGGTTCTCAAAGAAAGTCAGATCAGACCCTCTGTTACACCAATCCTGAGATTCAATAGCCAAAGAGTATACCTGAAGGGCGCTATCAAGCTAAATGTAGTTGCTGCAGAATGCACTTTGGCAGAAGACTTCCTCATAGTAGATTCCATCACAAGCTACAACGCAATCATGGGACGGAACTGGATCCACAGAATACAAGGCGTAGTCTCCACTTTACACCAATTCATGCGATGTCAGTCAACTAATGGACACTATACCATCGACATAAACGGGTGCCAGAGGCAGGCAAAGAAATGTTACTTGACCCTGAAGGAGATAAATGAAATCGGCACCTCCTCCCCTAGCGACGACCCACCAAATAGCAATCAGAGGGCAGATTACCAGCGTATCTCAGAGGCATAGAAGTAGAGGAAGATCACGATAAGCCTCAAACAACTCTCGACGATCTAGATGAGATTTGCATATATGAAGATGATCCATCCAAAAAATTGCTTGTAAGTGCCCAACTCCTAGAGTTAGAAAAACAAGTACTAATCAATTTCCTCAAAACCAGGATTGGGACTTTTGCCTGGTCCCCACATGATATACCTGGTATATATCCCACAATCATGAGTCATAGCCTCAATATATCGGACATCCATCAAGCAAAGGCAGAGGAGGTACGCTCCCAAAGTCAACCAAGCAATACAAGAAGAGGTACAACGATTACTGAGCATAGGTACGATCGAAGAATGCCTATATCCCAATCGGCTAGCAAACCTTGTAGTGGTCCCGAAGAACAATGGAAAAAAAATGAGTGTACATAGACTACACTAACTTGAACAAGGCATGCCCTAAAGATAGCTACCCTCTTCCAAAAATTGATCAAATGATAGATGCCACGGTGGGTTATGAAAGAATGAGCTTCCTTGATGCCTACTCAGGGTACATTCAGATCCCAATGAGAGCAGAGGATCGGATTCACATGGCTTTCACAACAGAGCGTGGATTGTACTGCTACAAAGTCATGCCCTTTGGCCTGAAAAATGCAGGAGCGACATATCAGAGGTTGATGCACAAACTTTTTTCCTCATTGCTCGGTAAAAACATGGAAGTATACATTGACGACATAATGGTCAAATCTCGACAGGGTGTCACACATGTGGAAGATCTAACCGAGTGCTTCGACATACTCAACGCCTATCAAATGAAGTTGATGTTGGGGTTTTATGCCCTAATTAAAACCCAAATTCATTGTAATCTCATTTTATTATCAATAAAAGAATAGAAATCATTTTTTTTACTTGGTCAATCACTTTGCTCACATGTTTTATTTTCATGATTATTTGTTTAATATAAACTTCTATTAAATCTCGAGCATATAGCTAATCTTATTTATAGTGATGTAATCACAGTGGAATATAAATATGATTATATGCTCAAAATAAGTTAGTCCTAAGATTAGTCAGTGCACAAGATTTACACTGACTTGCCAATCTACGATATGATCTACTTACACATTATAGTGTTATGTTCTTTCCAGAACATTAGCAAAGTAGATAAGATTGAATGTATTTGTTACATCGGACATGACCGATATTGATAATTGATAAGATAAGTAAACATACCGTTATTATTTATTATAGTCATATCATATAGTTGACCATAGGTCAATTCAATTTCAATTATGAGAAGTTAGTATTCTAATTGATTGTATTATTTGAGTTCTTTGACTTATTCGTTACCAGCTTACCCTACGGACTAGCCCATACTTACATCATAGGAACTCGGTAGTATAATTGAGTGGGAGTGTTAATCATAGATATGAACATCTGTAGCTTCTGATGAAGAAGTAAAATGATGGTTTCCTTTTAGTTTGGTTCAAGGAGTTAAACGATAGAGATCTCATTTCAGTAATTAAATTAGTTTACTAAAATATCATTTACAAGGAACTAAGTGTTTTAAGTATAAAATACAATGAGAGGTAAAACAGTATTTTAGTCCTATCTCATTGTAGACCGTCTATAGAGGATTGAGTGACAATTATGGTTGTAATAATGGATAATTAATAGTGTATCTATATTTGTTATAGAGCGTTATATGAATTCAAGAGTGTAATTCCGAGTCTATAGTGGAGTCACGAGGAATTAATAAGTTAGTAAATTTATTTGTTAGATTTATGATAACTTATTGGAGTTTGATTTCATAGACCCATAGGCCCCATTGTACCCTGGATAAAATCATCTAGATAGTCTCAATTAATTGATTTAATTATCAATTAGAATTATCAAAGTTGACCAGGTCAATTTTGGATAGTTTCACAGAGTTATGCATTTTTTAGAAGAAAAGATAAATTATGATAGATTTATTAATTAAAATAAATTGGTATCTAAATTAATAAATAAATTTAAATCAAGGTTCAAATTATAAATAATTAATTTGATAAAGGATTTAAATAATTAAATCAATAGAAAATAATATAGGCTTTGATTTTAAGTCTAATGGGCTTATAATCAAATGGGAAATTTCATGGGCCTAAAGCCCATGATAATTTCGACCTTGAGCTTTGAAATGGCTATTATTTTATTGATTTTTTAATTAAATTAAATGGCCTAACTGAGTCTATAAAATGAGTGCTTAGAGAGAAGTCCAAAGATAAGTTTAATCACTGGTTTTCTGATAGCTTTAGATTCTCTCTAAACACGAGTCCTTTTCTAAGCCTCTTTATTATTTTCTCTTCTTCTCTCTATATCTATCTCATGTGTTGAGAATTGCCCACACTATTCTAGGTGATTCTAAGGATACATTGGAAGATTGTGAAGAAAATAGAAGATCGGTTCAGTTTCTTAATAATACTCTGCGACAGAGAGGATACAAGAGTTGAGAAACTGAAGGAAGGACTCTTTCATTCCACTGCGTATACTGTAAGTATTCTTGTCTTTATTTATCTTTGAATTCAATTTTAGAAACATGTTTTAGGCTATCTCGTATTAATTTGTTTAATATTAGATATACATGAAAATAAATAAAGATCCTGTATAAATTTTTACTAACAACTGGTATCAGATCCTTTGGTAATCTTTATTTTCATGCATGAACATGTTTAAAATTGGATTATTTGATATGTTTGAATAATTGGATGGTTTTCATGTTTTATGAAGCATATTGATTTTATGTGAATTTTAGCAATTTTTTAGGTTATTTTGTTGTGTTTTCTATGATATTAATTTTATATATGCTTTATTTTGTGTAAAACATGTTAAAAATTAATTAGAAAATTGTTTTGGTTTGAAAAATTGCACACAAAAAAAAATTCGAAAATTTTTGCTTGGCGCGCACGTGCTTAGCCTAATTTTTTTTTTGAAAATTAAAATTGTGGAAATAAATTATTTATAATCAAAACCAAAAATATCTTTTTTTTTTATCATTTTAAATTATTTTTTTAAAATAATATATTTTTGTTAGTTGAGATTTAAATAATTAGATATTTTCTACAAAGATTCAAATTCAAATTAAAAAATAGATTAACAACTTAATTTTAAATATTTTAATATATTAAAATATTAGAATTATGATATCAGATATTTAAGATATTTTCATTTAAATTCTTGATTTTTTTTATTAAATCTTTATTTGAAAATATAAATATCTTTTTATTTTTTAGTTTTTAATATTTAAATTATTTGAAATTTGAATATTGCTAGTTAGATATTTTTATGGATATTTGAATTTGTTTAACTATTTTGAGATATTTTAGGATTGTTATAACTATTAATATTTTATTTTATTTTTTAATGGTTAAAATATTAGCTAATAGTTATAACAACACAAGATATTTTGGAAAATAGTTAAGATATTGATTTTAAAATTTAAAATTGGTTATGTTATCCAAAAAATTAGCATTTGTGACGTGGCAAGTGATCCCTGGACACGTGGCTGACACCTGGAAACGTTCTGCTAGAGTATCGACCAGAAGACTCATTGGAAGCAGTACGAACCTGTCTTACCTGCGACCAGTCTGGTCGATAGTTCCGCGTACAAGGCACCATTAATGGGAAGATCTTTGTGAATCCCGAATTTATCTCACACAATCTCCTGAGTATCCGATTATTCAGGAGAGAATATCCGTAACAATCTTTTGTAATCCCCCTTGAGCCTATAAATAGCAAGAGATAACTCAAGGGAGAGGACTTTTTTTGGCTTTTGAATCATTCGAGACTATAGTAATTCCCCTAGTAAGATTGTATCGTTCTTCAGAGATTAGTGAAACTCATTGAACCCAAGTTCTTTGATCACTCATCTGATCTTTATATCAATATCAACCTAAGTGGACGTAGGCCATTACCAGATCCTGGGGCCGAACCACTATAAAATACTGTGTCTTATTTACTTTTGTCATTACGTTCTTCTCATTACTTTCATTAATATTAAGCATATTCTGACTTCGTGTCAGTTGGCCAAATCGTGGGTCAACATTCTGGTGCTTTCATTGAGAGCTTGATTTATCGTTGTCGAGAAAACTAATGACGAAAGCTGGAAAGAAAACTGGACAGGCGGCCGCCACTGCACCGTCAAACCCGCCACCTCCTCCTCCTCCTGCAAGCATGGCAGAGGATGATCCACAACTGGACTTTGAGGAGGAGGAAATGGATGATGCAACGCTGAAGAGTACCTTGGGCGCGTTGCAGGAAGAGTTGGCTAGTCTGAAAGCCAGTCAGGAGACTGCCGCTGAAGTTATGGCGCGGCAGCAGCAGGAGATTGAACGGCAGCGTGCAGAATTGAGCGAAAGGCAGGCGGAGGTAGACCGCCGCCAGAGCGAAGCCATGGCAGCCCTCGAGGCAGCCTTGCTATTGGCTAGAAATCAGGCTGCACCTGCATCGCAGCTTGACCAACCGGTGAATGGACCACCCCAGAGGGGTCCGAATCCAAGCCCACCAATCCAGCCTTCGAGTCCACAAAGGCCCGAGCAACCTCAGATGCCCCATGACGATGTCCCACTGGATCCTGAGGCACAGCCACCATCCCAAGCTGCTCGGGGTAATCCCCTGCAACAGAGGCAGAATAGGGCCGAGCATCAGCCTTGCAGCCCTAGACGCCGTAGGGATGATGGGCCGAACCTACTAAACAGAGGTCAGTACCCTCTTGGCAACATGAGGGACTCAGAGTTAGGCTCTGTGGTCCGGGGCCCCCCACGGCACGATGATGCACGGGGACACCACGACCAGCGCAGGCCACCCTCTAACGCTCGGGATGGTTCAGCCAGGAACGGACATCGAGGGAACAGTCGATCTCACCATAGTCAGTCGAGGTTTAGAGATGGCCACGGATATAATGAGGCCGACTCAGGGAAAGGAAATGCCGGTGGGAGGAATGAAGAAAGAGGTAAAGGCAGGAGCCAGGTACCTCAAGATGATCAACCAAATAGACAGGATGCTGGGGGGCAGCCCAGACAAAATAATGTCTTCAACCGGCTCGGGGGTAGCGAGCAGCGGAGAAGAGAAGAGGACCTGAGAGATGTACTCAATGATCGCCGTGAGAGGCATGGCGAGAACGTCCCCCCGGAAACAGAGGCCACAGCGATTCCTGTCGCTGTACAGGCCTAGATAGACGCCCTCAACCAGGCTGTGCAACAACTGGTCGGGGGAAGGACTTCATACATCGACCACGATAGGAGGAAAGGCACTCCTTTTGTACAAAGGATAGCTAATGCCGAAACTCCCAGCAAATTCAAGATACCTACGCTTCCAAACTTTGACGGATATGGAGACCCAGTCTCGCATGTCAATAAGTTTGAAATTCAAATGGACATTCAGAAAGTGTCCGAAGACGCTCGGTGCAGGATCTTCCATGCAACACTTTCTGAAGCTGCGCAGGAGTGGTTCTTCAAATTCCCTCCCGCAAGCATTGTTTCCTGGGAAATGTTTGTACGGGAGTTCTACGGACAGTTCTATGCTGGTCGTATACACCCGACTGAAGCAAACCAGCTGGTCGAAATTTGTCAGTAGGATGGGGAGTCAGTAAAAGACTACATCCAACGTTTTATGCGAGTAGTAGCTGGAGCGAAGACGGTCGGGGACGAAGGGAAGATGATGGCCATAACTGCAGGAGTAAAACGTCGTTCTCCCCTCTGGAAGAGTCTCCGAAAGGAAGGGGTGAGAACTACCCAAGAATTTTTGGATCGAGCTGATCGCTATATCAAGCTTGAAGAAGCCATTGCCGACGATGGAAAGCCCTCAGGCAAGGATAAAAAGGCTTCCGAACCCGCCAAAGCCGCCAATGGTTCCAAACCTAATGGCAACGGAAACGATAACGGTAATGGCAAGAATGGTGGAAAACGGCCGTATAACGAGCCTTCCATGTAATGCCCAAATTTCCTAATAAAGTTTAGGACTTTGATTAGGAGGCCAGGAGGGCCATAATTGATATATTATGCTATTTAATAATCATATGCATGTTCATGTGAATTATATTATTATATGGTGGTAAATGCACGCATATGGAAGTATTTATAGTTATGAGGGCATTTTGGTAATTTGGCCTGTTGAGGGCATATTTGTAAATTGGGTGCATATTGTAATTTGTGAATGAGATTTTATTATTATGGAGATATATTCGAGCTATTCGACATGAGACGGTCATATATAATGGATTAGCGGTTTTGTCATAACGGGGTCAATTTCGGGGTAATAGAAATGTTTATTTGGTGATGGATTGGGAGTATTTGAGATCAGGATGGAATTCTGGAAGTTTTGACTATAGTATCCCCGGGGATGTTTTCAGGACCCCGAGCACTAGGTTTTCTTTGAGGTTACTTAAGCTTGAAGTAGCTTGTCAGATAAGAACGTACGTTAGGAAACCTCTCGTTCTCTCTCTCGACGGTCCGTTTTACCGTTTGAGCGTTTTCGAAGATATCTTGAGTTCTAGGAGTCGAAATCAAGCGAGGGTCGAGGCATAGCGATCCTAGGAAAGAATAGAAGCTTCTTAACCGAAGGATTTGACGGAAAACAACCCAATCAAAGGTACTTGAAGTTTAAGTTTTGAGTTATTCCGAGTTTCTAAGCTTTGAATTGATTTTGGTGAATCGTTGAGTTTTCGGTTCGTTTGAACCTTGGGTTTTGAGGTATTGGGAAGCTTGGGAACTTTGTTTTGATGATTGGGGAATGTTTAGGTGTGTTTTTGGGGACTTTGAAGTGTTGAAAACACGTTGGAGAATGGTTCTGGGTTGGGCGCCGCGGCCTTAGCTCGAGTTAGCAGGTGGCCTTTCTGTTTCGCTGGGCGCTGCGGCCCTTGTGTGGGGCGCCGCGGCGCTTGCCTCTGGAAATTCTGGGGGCCGCGGCCCAAGGTGCTAGGGCCGCAGCCCTTGCCCTGTTTTCACCCCGTTTGCTCGTTTTGACCTCGGGAACTTAGCTATGGGCCTCGGGAGTGTCCCTACTACTTGGATTAGTTTGGATTGATCTCTTGGAGGCTAGATATTGGTTTGAAAACCTTTGGTTATCATGTTATTGATGGTGTTCCATATTTGGTTATGATTAGGTGACCGCTAAGGGCTTAAAGGTTGACCGTTCTCAAGGGTCGTTCTTATATTGGTTCTAGCTCGGATTTGAGGTAAGAAAACTGCACCCTGTGTATATGAGACATGCATGGCTATTATGATGCATGTTGGTTGATTATTATTTATGACATGCATGGCTATTCTTGATGCATGTCGGTTGATTATTATGTATGACATGCATGGCTATTCTTGATGCATGTTGGTTGATTGTTAAACGTGACATGCATGGCTGTTATTGGTGCATGTTGGATTGTGGGATATATTGCATATGATGCATGAGAAACATGTGATTAGGACATGCTTTGCATATTGGGTGTGATATCGTTCAGAGCTTGAGCCTCTGTGTTAATGCATAGTCCTAATTGTACCAATATCTGTTGAGTAAGCATGCTGAATACCTTGTTACTGGATAATGGATATGTGGTATATGTTTGGTGGCATGGCTTACCAGTGTATGGCGCTGACTTATTAGTCAGAATCAACAATGGTGTCAGATCCGTCTGTGAAGCTGTGACTTATTAGTTAGGTTCACCACGGGCTAAGCACTGGTCGTGTTTTACCGACCCAAGGGTCAGAGGTGGCAGTGCGTTGCAAACGCCGGGCAAAATAAAGATTAGATCTAATCGAGGTCGTCATTGAATGACTCATATGGGGTATTAGTGCTGGACCGACCGGAAGGTCAATGAGAACTATAAGCGCTTGCCTGGTCTACGATCAGATGACAATAGCCAAGGTATATGACCCCGGTGACTGTTTGTCACATGGCTAAGGGACGTTGTCCATAGTTTCGACTCTAGAGTCGTGAGGAAGGTTATGTTGGTGACTAATCACCTTGCACATGTCCTAACCAAGCTTATGAAAGAATCACTAATCAGTTGAGCCTTGGTGACCCTATCGTCACATGGCTAGAGGGAGCGATGCTTATTATTGTGACATTCGACTATTGTCACCTATCTGTATGAACCGTTGGTTCTGAATGGTTACTTTGGTTATTGTTGATATTATATCATGATATATTATGTTTTCTTGCTGGGCTTCGGCTCACGGGTGCTACATGGTGCAGGTAAAGGCAAGAGGAAGCTAGACCATCCTTGAGTTGGAGAGCTTAGGTGATGACGTGTACATATGCAGCTGCTCGTCCGCCACGGTCGAGGTTTAAAGTGGAACTAGGGTTAAACCCTGTTTTTCCGCTTAGAACGGCCTGTTGTAAATATTTTTCTGTAATAGACTCTGAAACTATATTTTCGGGATCCCAATGTATATGTTAAACGTTCTAGTGAAACGTTACATCTTAACCAAAGTTTTTAATCCCTAAACCGCTAATCATACTTAGTTCATGATTTTGGCCAAATGACTCGATTAGCGAGTTTAGCACTGTTTACAAGGCACACCGTAACGGTCCCTGGAGTTTGGGGCGTTACATTCCACCTCCGACAACAAACGAGCCAAGGGTAATCGTTATGAGCCTCGGTTCACTAACTACACTGCCCTCGTTGAGTCTCGGGGAGAGGTTTACCAGGCCACAAGTTCCAGTGTGCCTTACAAGAAACCTGGACCTATTCGAAAGGACATTTCGAAAAGAGACACCACCAAGTTCTGTCGTTACCATAATGACTACGGACATGACACTAATGAATGCAACCAGTTAAAAGACGAAATCGAGTTCCTTATTAGACAAGGACACTTGAGAAGATACGTACGGGCCTCGGGAAATTCCCAACGAGAAGCTCCGGGTGGCAACGAGCAGGCGTCCACACGCCAACGCTCGCCACCATTATAGCCTACCCCCGTGGCTGGAACACTCTTAACCATCTGTGGAGGCCCGCACCTCGTGGGAAATAGCGGAAAGGCCAGAGAACGATATGCTCGGACTCTACGCCACGACCAGGACATCGAGATGATGACTGTGGAGGACCGTGCACCAAAAAAGGCTCGGTCAGAGGAAGGTGAGATAACTTTCTCTGAAGGTGATGCCCAACACGTCCGGTTCCCACATTCCGATCCGCTGGTCGTGGACATCCAGATGGGCAATATGATGGTGAAGAGGGTATTGGTCGATACAGGAAGTTCAGTGAACATCCTGTATAAGTCAACGCTGGAACGCATGAAATTGTCCGTAAAGGACTTGGAGCCCTGCAATCAAATGATATACGGCTTCTCTGGAGAAGGACTCGCCCCAGCCGGATTGATCAAACTCCCAGTAACGACGGGTACAGCGCCTGCAACAAGGACATTACTCGCCACTTTTGTAGTGGTCGATTGTCCTTCGTCGTACAATGCCGTTATTGGAAGGCCCATACTGGTTGATCTACGGGCCGTCATCTCTATGTGGCACCTAGCCATGAAGTTCCCAACAGACGCGGGGGTAGGACGCGTTTCGGGAAACCAAAGGGAAGCCAGGGAGTGCTACAACGCCTCGATCACAAAGGCGAAAAGTGGAACGCTGAGGAGCACTACCCCAGATAGATTGCAGATGGCAGTTGATACGCAAGCCCAATCAGGTAATGAAGTCACCAAATAGAGTGTTGCCCAAAGTGAGGATGGAGATTTGGATCCTCGCTTTGGGGATTTTGAAGAAAATGTTGGACCCGTCGAGGACTTGGAGGAGGTCCAACTCGACAAAGAAGACCCAACCAAAGTCGTAAAGGTTGGGAAAAACTTAGAGCCTACCACGAAGCACGCACTGGTGGAATTCTTGCGAAAAAACCAGGAGGTCTTCGCCTGGTCGCATAAAGACATGGTTGGGATAGATCCTACAGTAATCAGCCATGTCCTGAATATAGACGAAACCTTTCCACCCGTGCAACAAAAGAGAAGGCTGCTTGATAAAGACAGATCACGAGCCTTAAAAGAAGAAGTTGAAAGGCTAAAGGAGAATGGGTTCATACAGGTGGCTTTTTATCCGACATGGGTCTCCAATCCGGTGCTGGTTCCCAAGCCTAACGGCAAGTGGCAGACCTGTGTGGATTTTACAGACCTCAATAAAGCCTGCCCAAAAGACTGCTTCCCACTCCTAAGGATCGACCAACTGGTCGATGCTACTGCAGGACATGAGATCCTCTCATTCATGGACGCATATTCAGGCTACAACCAGATTAGCATGCATCCCCCTGATGAGGATCACACTAGCTTTCGGACCGATACGGGCTTGTACTGTTACAAAGTAATGCCCTTCGGACTGAAAAACGCAGGTGCGACTTATCAACGGCTTGTCAACCACATGTTTAAGGAGCTAATCGGTGTAAACATGGAGGTATATGTGGATGACATGCTGGTAAAGTCTAAAAAGGCGGAAGGACATGTGAGGGATTTACAAGAATGCTTTGATGTGTTAAACAAGTATCAGATGAAGTTGAATCCCATCAAGTGTTCCTTTGGAGTCGGATCAGGGAAGTTTTTGGGATTTATCGTGAACTCAAGAGGAATAGAGGCCAATCCTGACAAGATAAAGGCCCTGATCGACATGAAGTCGCCAGAAAAGATCAAAGATGTACAAAGTTTGACCGGGAGGATCGCGGCCCTAAGTAGATTCATTTCGAAATCAACAGACAAGTGCGTCCCATTCTTCAATCTACTTAGGGGGAATAAGAAGTTTGAATAGACGGAAGACCGCGAGCAAGCATTCCAGGCGTTGAAAGCTCATATGGCACAACCTCCCATCTTGTTGAAGCTGATCGAAGGAGAAACTTTGTTCATTTATCTGGCGACTACCGAAGTTGCTGCTAGCGCGGTACTTTTACGGGAGGAAGAAGGTGTACAGAAAGCAGTCTATTACGTCAGCAAGAGGCTGATCGGTGCAGAATTACGATATCCGCCAATCAAAAGGTTATCATATTGCCTAATTCTAGCCTCTAGAAAGTTACGTCCTTACTTCCAAGCCCATCCTATCACAGTTCTAACTGACCAGCCCCTTCGGCAAGTCCTCCAAAAACCTGAGGTGGCGGGGCGATTGTTAAAATGGGCAGTCGAACTGGGGCAGTTCGATATGACTTATTCACCGCGAGTAGCAGTAAAGGGACAAGTCTTGGCCGATCTTATTGCAGAGTTCACAAAACTCCCATACAGCGAACAGTGCGAACAGCCTGAAGCGCCTGTGCCTCAAGATAAAACTCCTTCGTGGAAGCTGTTCACGGATGGTTCATCCAACGAATCCCACGCTGGAGCGGGAGTGATATTGATAACGCCGGAAGGGCATCGATTTCACTGCGCCATCAGGTTCGACTTCACTGCATCAAACAATGAAGCGGAATACGAAGCACTCCTCACTGGATTGAGAATGGAAAAGGATATGAGCATAAAGACGCTTGATATCTACAGTGAGTCACAGCTGGTGGTGAATCAGGTTCTGGGAGAATACCAAGCGCGAGGCTTGAAAATGGTGGCCTACTTAAATAAAACAAAAGACTTGTTAGCCCAGTTCATGAAGTACACCCTCCAACAAATCCCGCGAGATCAGAATTCAAACGCAAATGCCTTAGCCAAACTCACGAACGCAAAGGATGCTGACACCTTGAACATCATCCCAGTAGAAAGAACGAGTAAGCCGAGCATACAAACCACGGAATCCAGTATGGAGATTCGGATGGAAGATACGTGGATGGGTCCTTTCTTGGAGTATCCGATGAACGGTACGCTGGCAACAGATAGGAATAAGGCTAGGACTCTACAAAGGCGAGCTGCTAGATACATACTGCTCGATGGTGTGATGTACCGAAGAGGATATTCGATGCCACTACTCAAGTGCGTTACACCAGAAAAAGCTAAGGAACTCATGAAAGAGGTGCATGAAGGCTTCTGTGGGGATCATGCTGGGGGGCAAAGTTTGGCAAAAAAGATTCTAAGGCAGGGCTACTTCTGGCCAACGATGAACGAGGATTCGGTGGAATATGTACGAAGATGTGACAAATGTCAAAGGTATTCCAAGATTCCACGAGCAACTCCAAACGAATTGAAACACATGCAGAGTCCATGGCCTTTTGCAGTATGGGGGATAGATTTGATTGGATCCCTACCTACAGGGAAAGGCGGAGTGAAATACGCAGTTGTGGCAGTTGATTACTTCACCAAATGGGCCGAGGCTGAACCAATCGCAACCATCACGACCAAGAAAGTTCTCGACTTTGTCATCAAGAACATTGTCTGTCGGTATGGTTTGCCCAGAACGATAGTTTCAGACAATGGGACCCAGTTTGACAGCGATTTATTCACCGATTTCTGCGAGAAGCATGGAGTTATTAAAAGCTTTTCTTCAGTCGCACATCCCCAGGCGAATGGGCAAGTCGAAGCCGTGAACAAAACTCTTAAGGACACCCTAAAGAAAAGACTTGAAGAGGCTAAAGGAGCATGGCCAGAGCAGTTGCCTGAAGTTCTCTGGTCATATAGAACGTCTCACTGAACAGCGACAGGACATACTCCATTTTCCTTAGCCTATGGGTATGAGGCCATGTTGCCTGTTGAGTTAGATCTCCCCTCACATCGGCGTCTGACTTACGACCAGGATCAGAACAGCCAGCTAATGATGGAGTCCCTAGACTCAATCGATGAGATACGAGAGAAATCTCAACTCCGAGTTGCTGCATATCAGCAAAAAGTCGCCTGGTACTTTAACTCCAAAGTCAAAGAAAGAAAATTCAACGTCGGTGACTTGGTGTTACGACGAGTTTTCTTAAATACCCGCGACCCTACTGCTGGAGTGCTCGGACCCAATTGGGAAGGACCTTACCAAATTGAAGAAGTCCTTCATCCAGACACCTACAAACTTGCACGCTTAAATGGAGATCTCGTTCCCCGTTATTGGAATGGAGAACACCTGTGTAACGCCCTGGTTACCCCAGAACAGTTACGGTGAATGGTGAACTGGAAATTTGACCCGCTACCCGAGTCCTTTGGTTAAAAACGTGATCTAAGTGTTAATATCAGGTTAAGGTGAAAAAACCAGTAAAAAGGAAAGGGTACATTTCGTTAAGTAAGTAAACTGCTCATGAGCCTTTCAAAATGTTTACAAGTAGTTCGTAATACAAAAGAGTCGCTACAGTTCCAAATTTACAATCCCCGCCGGCCTAAGCGGCAAAAATAGGGTAAACCCCTAGTCCCTCTGAGAACTCCTTGACCGTGGCGGTCAAGCGGCCCTGTATGTACACAACGTCGCCCAAGCTCTCCACTCAGGGTTGATTAAGATTTTCCTTTTCTTTACCTGCACCATGTAGCACCCATGAGCCAAGGCCCAGCAAGAAAACACAATTAAACATGATATAATATCAACAGCGATCATAATAACCACTCAGGACTATCAGTCCAGCAAATAGGTGACAATAGCCAACAGTCACAATAACGAGCAGCGCTCCCTCTAGCCATGTGACGATAGGGTCACCAGGGCTTAACTGATAAGTGATTCTCTCATAAATTGATCAGGACAGGTGTATGGTGATTAGTCACCAACATAACCTCCCTCACGACTCTGGAGTCGTAACTATGGACAACGTCCCTTAGCCACGTGACTAACGGTCACCGGGGTCGTATACCTTGGCTATAGACACCTGGTCATAGACCAGGCAAGCGCTTATAAGTTCTTCGACCTTAGGGTCGGTCCCGCATTAATTCCATAAGGCCATTCAATGCGTGATCATCGACTTTAGAGTTGGTCCCTGACTAGTCAGTGTCTTAAACAGGTAATCAGCATTCATTAGCATATATTATGCAATCCACGTTCACATATATCAACCAATGTGCCTCAATATCAAACCATGCATGTCATATACCTGTACAGGGTGCAACTGTATCCATACACTGTTTTCTTACCTCAAGTTCGAGCGAGAAGTATGATAAAGACGACCCCTGAGAACGATCGATCTTTTAGTTCCTTAGCGGTTACCTAATCACAACCAATTATAACCTCCATTAATGAGAATCCACAGTAATAGGGTCTTAACCTAAGCACCACCCTCGGGACCTCGAAACATGCCCACACGGTGAGTAGATTCGATCCCGGGCCTTAAGGATTGAAACCCCAAGTCAAAAACCCTTAAAAACACTCAAAACGGGGTTTGGAAGGAACAGGGTAGCGCTATAGCGCTCAACCCCTAGCGCCACAACGCTCTACACAGAACCTCCCAAGAGCCATAAAACCTCCTGAGGAGCGCTATAGCGCCCTAGGGTGGGCGCTGTAGCGCTACCTCCAGGCCCAAACACCCCTGAACCGACCTTCTTCAACTTCCTCGATTCTAACTCGATTCCCAAGCTTCCAAATCCTATTCTTGATGCCAAATAAACCCAAAAACCATCCTAACACACCCCAAACATCTCAAGCATGGGAACCCTAGCCAAAACTCCCAACAAAACCATGAATTCACCCTAGAAAACTCAGCTGCAAAACAAAACCAAAACAGAGCAAACCAAAGAAAACCATGGTTAGAAACTTACCCAAAGCTCGACTTATGATGGTCTTCAATGGTGGAACACACTCCCAAACTCCCAAGGCTTTCTTCCCAAGCTTGAATCCTCAAAATTGGTTCAAAAACCACAAAGAACAGTGAGGAGAAGAAGGTACGGGAGAACTCTAAAGTATACTCTGTTTTCCATCACTTTCTTCAGTCATCAAGTGTTATATCTATCCTAGGGGTGAAATGTCCATTTTACCCCTAGGTCAATTAATACTTTCTAAAGGCTCCCAAGGGCATATCTGGTACTTCCCTCCTATCTCGTTAATCATAATTAACGCTCTCCAATTCCCGCTATTCTCAATAATCATAAACACCAATAATTCACATCCCGTTACCCTTTATCACCCGGTAACGCTCTAATCATCAAAATCACCCCGAGACTCAACCCAAGTCCTGACACTTAAACCTGTTGTGACTAAACCGTTAATCAATAATCTACGATCGTCTCATGTCGAATAGCTCGAGCAAACCCACATCATAATGTGGTCTCAACATATCACCGACATGCATACAATTAACATTATATTATAATATAATTCTCATAAACATACATAAACACGTTTAATGGCGTAATTAAACAATTATGGCCCTCCCGGCCTACTAATCCAGCCGTTAACCATAATAGGGAATCCGGGGCATTACAACCTGCGCAAGTATTATCAGTAAACAGCCATTTTTAAAGGACTGACTTGTATTAAATTTCAATTTTTACAAGTTTTGCAAAGAGGGTTAGCCACGTTGTATGGCTAACTGCTTGTATATGTAAGGTTCTATTGTAGAATCACTCGTAAAGACATGTTTAGTCCATTTTTAATACGAGATTATAAGGGACTGTGCGCAGCCAGTCATTCTTGCCAACCATTGTGAATTTACGTTTACAAGTATTTGTTCATTACGTGTGTTGTTTTGCTGTATTACAAGTATCATTTTTCATACGAACAGGAATGTTCAAACAGGCCATGGTCAGGGCAAGTGACCAAGGACCTAAAGCTCCTCGATCACTTGGGGGGCATATAAGGCACATCGATAGCAAAGCATACTTGCAAGGTATGTAAACACATGAAAAAAATGAGTGAAAGCATTCTACAGTACTTAGAGTATTTTTCAAAATTTATGTTTTGTTAAATCATGCCAAAGTACTATGCTAAGTTCGGTCATTCGGACAAATGTTATAAGAAATAAAGATATTATAGCATCAAGATTTAAGCCTTTACACCGCAAGCATCGCTGCTTGGATGTAACTGTTCAAGTAAAAGGAAAAAGATTTACTGCCCGTGCAGCAATGTTTAAAACAAAAATATATTGTCTTTACATCACGACCCGTGGGTCGTGTAGCCAAAAAGAAAGAAAAAAATAAATGGAAAGTTTAAGAGGCATTTGGGGCCGGAGGGTCCTGGGCAGCATCCTGGTTGGTCGTGTCCTCGACAACTTCTTCTTCTTCTACACCAACAATGCTTGGAGAGGCAGGGATCCTCAATCTTGCCTCCTCTTTGGCCAGTTGGGCAGTGCAACGAGCCAACTCAGCAGTCCTGACTTCCTCCGAAAGATAGCTAAAGTCGGCACCCTGATTATGTTTCCAGAAGTTGTAGAAACATCGGAGCGTCGTCCTCTTGTACTTTTCAAAATTTTTGGAGTTGTCAAGCTCCATCTGCTTCACCTTGCCTTCAAGAGTGACAATAGCCTCGTCCTTGGACTTGAGTGTCTCTCCCAAATGCTTGATCTCGCGAAGATGGGTTTGGTTGGACTCTCGATACTGCTGCCTCAACTTTACCGCGGCATCTTTTGCAGCTTCAGCCTCTGACAGTTTGGTCACCGCAGCATCCCTTTCTCGAGCCATTGCCTCCAACTCCTTGGCGTGCCTAGCCTCTGCAGCCGAAAGCTCCTCAGCTGCCTTCACTTGGTGCCTCTCAGTGGCCTTTGCCTTGGCCTGCTCGATGGAAGCCTGGATACGGGTGCGAGCAGTGATAGCAGATAGCAAGGCCTGTGAACAAAGGAATGAGTTAGAACCTGCCGTGAAGAATAAAAGACTAAGGCTTAAAAAGTGAAGAAATACTCACACTGGAGATTTCATTCAGGGCCCTATTCAGAACCTGGTCGGCCCCCAAGTTTTCAGCCTCGACCATTGCATCTCTGACACGGCCACCTTTACCAATGCGGTCAAGGCGATCCCTGGCTGATCGAAGGGTACGACTCATGAGTTTGGCCCCGAGGGCTTCTTCACGAGTAATTTCCTCTCTGGCAGGCGCAGCCGGAGGGTTGGATGGGGCAGGAGGGGTCTGCTTCTCAGAAGGAGTTGGCTCAGGAGTTTGCCCAGTTGGCCCGTCCTTGGGAAGGTCTTCTGTTCGACCCTTCTTGGCTGGAGGACCTCAGCTGGATTCGCTAGTTCTCCTCTTGGATCTCCGTTGGAGTTGGGGAACCTCCTCTTCTTCCTCGGCCTGGTACATGTCAAAGATATTGGGAGTGGCCATGTCTGCATGCAAGTAAACACAGGAAAATGATAAGACAAGAGGCAGGTGAAAAGTTATTATACAACAGAAAAGAGGTAACAAAGTGAATACCCGAGCTACAACTACTGGTCGCTACACTATTGACTCTATTAGTCATATACTCATTATCTGGCATGAAGAAGTCTGGCCCTAATTTTGGAGTATATGTAAAGTTGCCTTCCCCGTCGAACAAATGACAGGGAATTGGCAAACCATTTAAAAGTAAAATAGTGTTACCATTCTCATTAGAGGACTCTCCCAAGTCCACAGCTGGCTCTTTGGCCTTTTGTTTCCCCTTGCCTTGGGGAGCAGAAGGCCTTTCTGCGGAAGGATTGCCCGTGGGCTCCCTAATAGTAATCCCCGTTGGTCTCCTCCTCCGAGGAGACACAGGAGGTTGCTGCTCGGGAACCCCCTCGGCAGTGGCTTCGTCCACCACGGACCCTCTAGTTTCATGGCAAGGAGCCAGGAGGCCAGACAGCCTCAAATTTTCTTCAGTCACTAGGGTCTTGACACTTTTTGATGCGTCGGACATCCTGGCCAGAGTATTAGACCTCAACACCATGTTTGGTGTTGGGGTTGGACATAACCAAGGGCCTGAAAAACAGATTACAGTTTAAGGAAAATGGAAGGGAACACATCGACGAAAAGTATCGACCAGTCGGAGACAAGAACGTACCTCCTCGGGTGAAGGCCAAGTTGTTGCTGGTTATATCCGGGGTAAGGAAGTACTCCTTATTATACTGCCCCACATTCGAGATATGCGTAGTGTCACTCAGGAATGTTCGATTGGTTTCCTGGTGAAAAAAATGGAAGAAACCCGTTCCGTGTTGTTGCGGGTTAGACTTGAGGTCAAAGAGATAGTTGACCTCGTGGGGTGAAGGTTCTGGCCATTTTTTAAGTTTATACAGGATATAGAGTGCGGCCAGCATTCTATATTCGTTTGGAGTTATTTGGAAGAGGGCGACACCGAAATAATTGGCCACCCCCACAAAAAAGGGATGAAGAGGGAGATAAGCTCCCGCTTCAATATGATACCGAGACCAGGCGCTGTTTACACCTCCGGGGAGGTTAGCCCTCTGGTCTGCGGCAGGACGTATAATGGAAACCCCTGTGAGAGGGAATCTCCTGAAGCAGTTAGCAATCATCCGAAGAGTTAATGAACTGGCTGGGGAAGTATACCACTCGACATCAGGCAAGTTCTGATGGCGAGGGCTGGCCCTAATTTGGATATTAGGGTCAGGAACAAGATTTTCTCGACCACTGGTCGAGGGAGCCCTTGCCTGCGAATCAGGCCGAGCAGGAGAATTCAGGTTGTTTTCAGACTCGGGTCTTTTCTTGCCTGAAGATTTGGAACGGGCCATTGGAGGAGAAGGATGGGGTCTGGAAGAGGATCGCGAAAAAGGGATCTCGTGGACACGGTCAGCTGGTTGTTCTTCTCCCTCGAGCAGCTGGGCGAGAAGGTCGTCGTCAATAGGCCTTTCACCTCCCCACAAATCTGGCATTAAAGTCTGCATACAGAAGAATGGGGAGGTGAGAATAGAAAACTTTTAAAAGCTTTTTAGAATAACGCTGGTTGAGTATAAAAATTAAGTTTTTATACAACAGCATTCTAACAAAAAGCTAAATTTTTCTACACGAACAGTTTGAAAAACGGATCAAAGGGTGAAAGTAAAAAGTTTTTCTGAACAAGCTTTTTCAACTCCCCTTAGGGCGGGAAAAACTTGTTTTTCAACCAGCTTAAAGATCGAATTTTTGCTTCGATTTTACGTCCTAAAAAGCATGATCCTGGATTTTAAACTAACTCGTAACCCTATTTTGCCTACAAAATATTCTGTCTACAAGCATCTCAAACTAGAAACAGATAAACTCAGATAGTACACATTCAGAAGCATGCACCACAAAAAATTAAAAGCGTGGGAACTCGAAAACTTACCAAGAAAAGTGATCGTGGAGATGGAAGAAAGGTCTTCGGAGATTAAGGAGCTCTCGGACGGGGTTCTGAAAGTGCAGATGGAACGGTCTTCAGGAACGTTAAGGGCTCTGGATTTTAGGTTTTCTTGTGGAGACGATGGCGTGCGTAAAAAGAAAATAAAGACTTCGAATGTCTTATATAAGCTTGTCTGTGGCATTAAAAAGATGTAATCATCAGTTTCCCTTTTTTCAAAGTATGGGGAAGCGGGATGGCCGTCAAAATCTTTTCTGGGGAACCGAAAGGACGTGATTGGACAGAGAAAGGTTACTTTTTTCAAGAACACACGAAGGGTTCTGACACGTCAGGTGGGGTACCGAAGAGTCGTTCGTTCAAAAGTTTATTTACTGTTCGTGGTAAATAAACTTGGGGGGAAAATGTTATAAAAAAAATTAGCATTTATGACGTGGCAAGTGATCCCTGGACACGTGGCTGACACCTGGAAACGTTCTGCTAGAGTATCGACCAGAAGACTCATTGGAAGCAGTACGAACCTGTCTTACCTGCGACCAGTCTGGTCGATAGTTCCGCGTACAAGGCACCATTAATGGGAAGATCTTTGTGAATCCCGAATTTATCTCACACAATCTCCTGAGTATCCGATTATTCAGGAGAGAATATCCGTAACAATCTTTTGTAATCCCCCTTGAGCCTATAAATAGCAAGAGATAACTCAAGGGAGAGGACTTTTTTTGGCTTTTGAATCATTCGAGACTATAGTAATTCCCCTAGTAAGATTGTATCGTTCTTCAGAGATTAGTGAAACTCATTGAACCCAAGTTCTTTGATCACTCATCTGATCTTTATATCAATATCAACCTAAGTGGACGTAGGCCATTACCAGATCCTGGGGCCGAACCACTATAAAATACTGTGTCTTATTTACTTTTGTCATTACGTTCTTCTCATTACTTTCATTAATATTAAGCATATTCTGACTCCGTGTCAGTTGGCCAAATCGTGGGTCAACAGGTTAAATTTTGAAAAATATCAATTTTTTTTCCAGCCAATTAATAAAATATTTTATTTTATAAATGAGATTTAAATTAACTTTGGTTAATTGTTGATAAATCCTATTTAAATTAAATTATTTTTTTTTTCAAATTAATCTAAACCAAGTTGATTGTTGATAAATGAAATTTAAATTAACTATTGTTAATTATTGATAAATTTCATTTAAATTGATTTATATTTTGTAAAAATTTAATTAATTTGATTTTTTTGATAAATTCTAGATAATTAATTGTGGTATTTTTGCAAATGAAATAAATTGTGGTATTTTTGCATAAATTCATAGAATTGCCCATATAGTAACATGATTAGCCCCATCCAATTATAGCATGTCTGTTTGCACTATATGTAGTATTTTTGCAATTGGGCTTAGATGCATATAGTGGCCCATATGTTTGTTAGATATATGGTATTTTGCCAAATAAAATATTCATAAAATAATAAGTTTTATTTGGGCCCATTAGAAAATGTAAAGTTTAAATTCTTCTCTTGTGGGTGATTCCACTTGTGAATGCCCATTTGCTTTGCATGACTATAGTGGGCCTAATCAATTAATAACAATTAATAAAATAAAAGTTTAAATTCCTGTCTTTTGGACCTTGTATGGAAGATAGGGGGCCTTTGTAGTGGGAACGACATACTGGACCCAGCCCTCCTCCATACAAGCCCAATTGTTAAGGCCCATTTACCTGAGTTGGACTTAATTGTATAGGTTCATTATATTAGTTAAATCTAAATATTGATTAGCAACAAATTAATTGAATTTTTTTCAATGTGAAACTTTAGAATTAATAGGAAATTATAGGACTTTGGTTTTAAAAATTTTAATTTGTTTAATTTTTTTGGAAAACCATAGTCATTAATTTTCTAAAAATAAATAATAAAAAATACTATTTTTAATTTAATAATGAGCTTATTTTAATAATTTTATTCGATCTCCACCACTGGTTTAACATAGTCAACAACTTAATGGGGCCTCAAGGCGCTTTGATTCGTCCCCCTACGGAAGGTGTTCATTAATTATTTTGACAAGGTTAAATCTCGAAAGATAGATAATTATAGGTCAAATTCTACTAGACTCACCCCTACGGTGACTACTAGGACTAAATCTATGATTATCGAAACCGTGGGTCTAGCTCATAAAATAAGAGATTTTGTTTTCTTATTTGGATCGAATAGTAGGTTGTTAATAGTGGTGTCCATTATTAAATGAGTTTACAACAAAAATTTAACTAGTGGTATTTTTGGCTCTCGCCAACCGGGACAAGGATATCATAGATTATTTAAAAACCTAAAGAAATAGAGATATGATTGTTTTTGGTATTTTTTTCTCATATCTTACATATTTTTGGTATATGTTGTGCTATTTCTTGAAATATGTGTGAATAGAAGTTTTATTGAGCAAATGTGATTGATTTCTATTTTATTGGTAATTTGTAGTTTTAAGTTATGGCTGTGTCTACTCCCATCCTTTCTCAACTTTTGATGGAGAAACTCACTAGACAAAACTTCCTTAAATGGAAGCAAAACATCAACATTGTGTTGATTGGTGACAACTCCAAGTTCGTCATGGCTGAGGAATCCCCGGAAGTTCCAGCTGAAGGAGCTACCAAGTCTGTGAGGGACAAGTATGAGCGTTGGCAGGCGGCTAACAACAAGGCACGGTACTACATGTTGACAAGTATGGTTGACACTCTCAAGAGAAAGATGGAGAATGTCGAGACAACCTACGAAATCATGGATCAGCTCCAAGACATGTTTGGTGCCAAGTCAGCGCAGACTCATTTTGAGGCCACCAAGAAATATGCCAATGCTCGAATGGCACCTTCTCAACATGTTCGTGATCATCTGATCAAGATGACAAACTACTTTTAGAAAGCTGAACTGCATGGAGCCATAATAGATGAGGAAACTCAAGTTGGCTTAATCCTCAACAGTCTTTCTCTAGCTTTCCTTCCATTCACCACCAACTATGTGTTGAATAAACTTAACTATGGTCTGACGCATCTCATGAATGAGCTTCAGACTTTTGAGTCTATCATGGATGGACCAAGTAAGGGAGGAGAAAAGAAGACATCTATTACTACTGCTGCTGATCCAACTAAGGCTGAAGCTAACTAAGCTTCATCTTTGAAAGCTGGAAACAAGAGGAAACGTGGACAAAACAACCACCAGAAGCCTGCAAAGGCTGCAAAGGCGAGTGCACAACCAAGTGCACAAACGCCTAAGGAGAAAAACAAGAAAGGTAAAGATAAATGTTTTCACTGCAAAGAGAAGGGGCATTGGAAACGAGATAGCCCCAAGTTTCTAGTAGCGAAAAAAAAGGGTAATGATTATAGTTCATTTATCTTAGAAAAATGTGTTTTAGAGAATTATAAATCCATTTGGATTATTGATACTAGATCTACCAAGCATGTTTGTAACTCTTTACAGCTTCTTGAATCGTGGGAGGAAGTGGACAAAGGCGGCTTAAAGCTTAGAGTTGGGAACGAAGCGTTCGTTAAGGTCCAAGCTAGAGGAATAGCTCGTCTGAAGTTTGGAAATAAATACTTAATTTTAAAAGATGTATTTTTTATTCCGGATTTTAGTAGAAATTTAATTTCAGTTTCCATGTTGCAATTAGAACAATTTGTTATGACTTTCACAAGTTCTAATATATCTATTTCCTTAAATGGATCACAATTGTGTATTGCATGTTTGGAAAACAGGCTTTATATTCTGTGACCTAACAAACCTCTCGCTCTTAACAATGATTTATTAAAAGTAGCTAAACTTATGACCAATAAACGTCAAAATACAAATAACGATAATATGACATATTTATGGCACTTGAGACTAGGTCGCATTGGCTATGATAGGATTCAAAGACTTACAAAGGACGAACCTTTGAGGGAAATCACCTTAGGTGAATTACCTGTCTGTGAATCTTGTCTATGAAGGCAAACTGACCAAGTGTCCATTCTCTGCAAAGGGTGATAGGGCCAAAGAACCACTTGGTCTTGTGCATTCAGATGTTTGTGGACTTTTGAATGTATAAGCCAGGGGTGGTTTTCAGTATTTCGTCACTTTCATTGACAATTACTTTAGATACTCATGTCTTTACCTAATGCATAGGAAATCTGAAACATTTTCAAAGTTTTAGGAATTCCTAGCAATGGCTCAAAACCAATTAGGTAAAACGTTAAAGATCTTGTGATCTGGTAGGGGTGGAGAATATTTGGATATGCAGTTCCAAGATCATTTAACTGAACTTGGGATTTTATCACAACTTACTGCCCCAAGTACTCCACAACAAAATAGTGTAGCGGAACGCCGGAATAGAACTTTATTGGAAATGGTTAGATGCATACTTAGTTACTCAACTCTACCAACTTCGTTATGGGGACATGCAATTGAAACCGCGAATGACATTCTCAATGTCGTGCCGTCTAAATCAATCCCCAAACACCTTTAGAATGCTGGAATGGTCGTGAACCTAGTTTACGCCATTATAGAATCTAGGGGTGTCCCGCCCACGTCTTGAGGAAAAAGGAGGGAAAGCTAGAACCGCAAACTGAAGTTTGCATGTTTGTTTGCTATCCTGAAGGTACTCGGGGTGGACTTTTCTATAGTCATTCTGAAAAGAAAGTGTTTACTTCTACAAATGCTACTTTTCTGGAAAATGACTATGTCCAGAACTTTAAACCTCGCAGCAAAGTAGTTTTAGAGGATATGGTTAAAGAATTGACTCCAACCAATGTTCCATCGTTATCAACGTGAGTTGATGATGAAATTCCTACTCTTCATGTACAACCGACGCAAGTCAATTTAAATGAAGAAAGTACCACTGTTCCTGAGCAAACATTCACGGAGCCTTGTCGTAGTGGGAGGGTTTCTAGGAACCCAGTTCGCTATGGTTTGGATGGTGAAACCAATGTGGTTGTTGGTGACACTAGTGATGATGATTCGTTGTCTTTCAAACAAAAAATGGCTAGCCTTGAAAAGGAACTATGGCTCAAAGCCATGAAACAGGAAATGGAGTCCATGTACTCAAATTCTGTTTGGGATCTTGTGGAAGCACCTAGTGACTTTAGGGCCATTGGGTGCAAGTTCTACAAGAAGAAACGAGGTGTTGATGGAAATATCGAGACTTATAAAGCTTGATTAGTTGCAAAGGGTTATACCCAAATAGAAGGCGTGGACTATGAGGAAACTTTTAGTCCGGTAGCCATGCTCAAATCCATTCGCATCCTCCTATCCATAGCAGCCGCTCTCGACTATGAGATCTGGAAAATGGATGTCAAGACAGCTTTTCTTAATGGAAAGCTTGACAAAGTCATTTATATGGATTAGCCAGAATGATTTAAAGTAGCTGGACAAGAAGGAAAAGTTTGCAAGTTGAATAGGTCCATCTACGGACTTAAGCAAGCTTCTCGTTCCTGGAATCTTATGTTTGATGAAATAATCAAAACCTATGGCTTTGAACAAAATATTGATGAGCCCTGTGTTTACCAACTGAAGGAAAATCAAATAGTGGTATTCCTAGTTCTTTATGTAGATGATATCTTACTCATTGGAAACAATGTTAATAAATTATCAGATGTGAAGAATTGGCTGAGCACTCAATTCCAGATGAAGGATTTGGGTGAAGCAAGTTATGTTCTAGGTATCCAGATCATCAGGGATAGAAAGAACAGACTCTTAGCTTTATCTCTAGCAGCTTAAATAGATAAAGTGCTTGAAAGTTTCTCAATGACAAATTCCAAGAAAGGGTGTAATGCCCCGATTTCTCCGATGTGGTTTAATGGCGGGATTAGTAGGCCGGGAGGGCCATACTTGTTTAATTAAGCCATTAAATGATATTATGCATGTATATGTGAATTATATTATAATATGATGTTAAATGCATGCATGTGGGTCCACATTTTAATTATAGGGGTGTGATGGTAATTTGGCCCATTGAGGGTATAATTGTATATTTGTATGCATGTCGGTGATATATGTTGAGACCACATTATAATGTGGGTTTGTTCGAGCTATTCGGCATGAGACAACCATGGTATGTTAATTAGCAGTCTGGTCATAACAGGTTTAAGTTCGAGGCTCGGGAGGAGTCTCGGGGTGTTTTTGATGATTAGAGCATTACCGGGCATTAAAGGGTAATGTGATATGAATTATTGGTGTTTGAGAATAGTGGGAATTGGAGAGCGTTAATTATGATTAACGGATAGGTTGGAAAGGACAAATAGGCCCTTGGGAGCCTTTAGAAACCCTTAAATGACCTAGGGGTATAATGGTCTTTTTACCCCTAGGATAGATATAAACTCCTTTATGCAGTAAGTTGATGAGAAAAACAGAGCAAGTTCTTGAGCTTCCCGTACCTTCTCCTTCTTCCATTTTCTTTGTGATTTTGGTGACCTTGTTGAGGATTCAAGCTTGGGAAGTAGACCTTGGGAGTTTGGGAGAGTGTTCCACCATTGAAGAGCATCACAACTTGAGTTTGAGGTAAGTTTCCAGCCATTAGTTTACTGGTATGTTCTGTTTTAGTGTTAGTTTTTAGCTTGTGTTTTTGTGGTGGATTGTTGGAATTGATGGAAGTTTTGATTAGGGTTTATCTTGGGTTTTTATGAGGGAGTGATATAGGACAAGTTTAGGGGTTGTATTGGAGGTTTGAGTGGTGTTTAAGCTGGGTTTGAAAGGTTGGTTCCAAGAGAAATCGCAAGGGAAGAAAAACAGGGGTTATGGCTGAACTGGAGGTTGGGCTGCAGCATGGCCAGGGAGGGCCGTGGCCCTTGAGGGATGCTGAAATTAGGCGCCTCTGTTTGAGGGGCGGGCCGTGGCATGGCCAAGGAAGGCCGCGACCCTTAGTGGCTTTTTGGCCAGAAATGGCTTTTTGGCTCGGGGATGCTAGCCTTAGGCCTCAGGGTTGATCCTATTACCCGGTTTAGTAGTGTTTGATGTCTCAGAGGCTAGATTTTGGTTTGGGAACCTTTTATTATTCATTTAATTGATGGAATCCCATAATTGGTTATGACCAGGTAATCTCTAAAGGACCAAATGGTTGATCGTTCTCAAGGGTCGTTCTTATTATTAATTCTCGCTCGAACAGGAGGTAAGAAAGCTGCACCCTGTGTATATATGACATGCGTCATTATTATTAAGGCATGTTGATTGGTAAATGTGGACATGGATTGCCTATTGAATACTAGTGGATGTTAAATACTTGTATATGTACTGATTAGTTAGGGACACTGACCTAAAGAGTCAGAAACGACATAGCATCATGAACGTCGAGCCAAATGAAGATTAGATCTAATCGATATCAGCAAAGAATGACTCATATGGGGTATTAATGCTGGACCGACCCTAAGGTCGATGAACTTATAAGCGCTTGTCTGGTCTAAGACCAGTTATTCAGAGCCAGGGCATAGGGCCCCGGTGACTGTTTGTCACATGGCTAGGGAACGCTGTTCCAAGGTTATGACTCTGTGGTCATGAGGAAGGTTATGTTGGTGACTATTCACCATACACCTATCCTATTCAAACTTATGAAAGGTTCTCTTATCAGTTAAGCCTGGTGATCCTATCGTCACATGGCTAAAAGGTGCTGCCCCCATATTAGTGACTTTTGCGACTGTCACCTATTTATTTGGACTGTTTGTCCTGAATGATTATTACGATCATTGTTGATATTATATCATGTTTTATTATGCTTTTCTTGCTGGGCCTTGGCTCATGGGTGCTATGTGGTGCGGGTAAAGGGAAAGAAAAGCTCACCCAGCCTTGAGTGAAGAGCTTAGGTGGTGATGTGTACATACGCGGCCGCTTGACCACCACGGCCAAGGCGTTCTCAGAGGAACTAGGGGGTTCACCCTATTTTGCCGCTTAGGTCGGCGGGGTTGTAAATTTGAAACAGTAATGACTATTTTGTATTGAGAACAACTTGTAAATGTTTTGATTAGCTCTGCAGAGCAGTTTGTAATGAAAATATCTATTTCCTTTTTATTAGTTTTTCTACCTTAACCTGTTAATTACACTTAGAGCACGTTTTTGACCAAAGGACTCGGGTAGCGGGTCAAATTTCCAATCCACCATTCACCGTAACTGTTCTGGGGTAACCAGGGCGTTACAAAGGGCATCTACCATCCTGCCATGGAATTCTTCTTTCAAAGAAGCAGTCTCCCCAGACTCCTAAAGAGAAAGATGCAATGAGAAAAGTTCCTTACGCATCTGCAGTTGGAAGTCTGATGTATGCCATGTTGTGTACTAGACCAGATATCTCCTATGTAGTGGGAGTAGTGAGCAGGTATCAGTCAACCCAGGACCAGAACATTGGATAACAGTTAAGCATATCCTGAAGTATTTGAGACAGACTAGGGATTATATGTTAGTCTACAAGGGTGGTGTTCTGAACCCTGTAGCCTACACCGATTTAGATTTTCAGACTGATGTTGATGACAGGAAGTCTACTTCTGGAATGGTGTTTACTCTTAGGGGTGGAGCTGTGATTTGGAGAAGCGTAAAGTAGTCTACAATCTCAGATTCCACCAAGGAGGTTGCGTACATAGCCGCGCCAGAAGCAGCTAAGGAAATAGTCTGGCTAAAGAAGTTCTATTCGGATCTTGGTGTTATTCCAGAAATGGATAAACCGCTTGTGTTGTTTTGTGACAGTACATGAGCGATATCCAACTCGAAAGAACCTCGAAGTCACAAGAGGAGTAAGCATATAGAAAGGAAGTATCACATTATTCGAGAATATGTGGCCAGGGGAGATGTGAAGGTTATGAAGATTGTAACTGAAGACAATCTTGCGAATTCATTTACAAAGACACTACCAAAAGCTACATTTGATAAGCATATCAAAGAAATGGGATTAGTAGAATTAAGGCATTAGTTTCAATTAGTACAAGTGAGATTTTGTTGGGGTTTTATGCTCTAATTAAAACTCAAATTCTTTGTAATCTCATTTTATTATCAATAAAAGAATATAAATTATTTTTTTTGACTTGGTCAATCACTTTGCCCACATGTTTTATTTTAATGATTATTTGTTTAATATAAACTTTTATTAAATTCCAAGCATATAGCTAATCTTATTTATAGTGACGTAATCACAATGGAATATTAAATATGATTATATGTTCAAAATAAGTTAGTCCTAAGATTAGTCAGTGCACAGGATTTACACTGACTTGCCAATCTACGATTTGATCTACTTACACATTATAGTGTTACGTTCTTTCCAGAACATTAGCAAAGTAGATAAGATTGGATGTATTTGTTACATCGAACAGGACCGGTATTGCCAATTGATAAGATAAGTAAACATACCGTTATTATTTATTCTAGTCATATCATATAGTTGACCATAGGTCAATTCAATCTCAACTCTGAGTGGTTAGTATTCTAACTGATTGTATTATTTGAGTTTTTTGACTTGTTCGTTACTAGCTTACCATACAGACTAGCTCATACATACATCTTGGGAACTCGGTAGTATATTTGAGTGGGAGTGTTAATCATAGATATGAACATCTATAGCTTCTAATGAAGAAGTGAAATGATGGTTTCCTTTTAGTTTGGTTCAAGGTGTAAAATGATAGAGATCTCATTTAAGTAATTAAATTAGTTTGCTGAAATATCATTTACAAGGAACTAAGTGTTTTAAGGATAAAATACAATGAGGGGTAAAATGGTATTATAGTCCTATCTCATTATAGACTGTCTATAGAGGATTGAGTGATAATTATGGTTGTAACAATGGATAATTAATAGCGTATCTATATTTGTTATAGAGCGTTATATGAATTCAAGAGTGCAATTCCGAGTCTATAGTGGAGTCACGAGGAATTAATAAGTTAGTAAATTTATTTGTTAGATTTATGATAACTTATTGGAGCTTGATTTCATAGGCCCATGGTCCCCATTGTTCCTTGGATAAAATCATCTAGATAGTCTCAATTAATTAATTTAATTATCAATTAGAATTATCAAAGTTGACCAGGTTAATTTTGGATAGTTTCACAAAGTTATGTATTTTTTAGAAGAAAAGAGAAATTATGGTAGATTTATTAATTAAGATAAATTAGTATCTAAATTAATAAATAAATTTAAATCAAGGTTCAAATTATAAATAATTAATTTGATAAAGGATTTAAATAATTATTTAATTAATTAAATCAATCGAAAATAATACAGGCCTTGATTTTAAGTCTAATGGGTTTATAATCAAATGAGAAATTTTACGGGCCTAAAGCCCATAATAATTTCGACCTAAGGCTTTAAAATGACTATTATTTTATTGATTTTTTAATTAAATTAAATTGCCTAATTAAGTCTGTAAAAGGAGTGCTTAGAGAGAAGTCAATAAATAAGTTTAATCACTGGTTTTCTGATAGTTTTAGATTCTCTCTAAACACAAGTCATTTTCTAAGCCTCTTTGTTATTTTCTCTTCTTCTCTCTATATCTATCTCATGTGTTGAGAATTGCCCACACTAGTCTAGGTGATTCTAAGGATACATTGGAAGATTGTGAAGAAAATAGAAGTTCAGTTCAGTTTCTTGATAATACTCTGTAGCAGAGAGGATACAGCAGTTAGAGAAACTGAAGGAAGGACTCTTTCATTCCACTGCGTATACTGTAAGTATTCTTGTCTTTGTTTCTCTTTGAATTCAATTTTAGAAACATATTTTAGGCTATCTCGTATTAATTTGTTTAATATTATATATACATGAAAATAAATAAAGATCTTGTATAAAGTTTTCCTAATAGTTGAACCCAGCCAAATGCATTTTTGGGGTATCCTTTGGACAGTTTTTGGGGTATGTGGTCAACATGAGAGGCATCGAGGCCAATCTGACCCAAATTGTCTCACTATCAGATGTTAAGGAGCCTAGAACCATTCGAGATATTCAAGCTCTAACAGGCAAACTCGTAGCCCTGAGCAGATTCATATCTCGCATATCAGATCGTTACCAGCCCTTCTTTCAGTGCATCAAGAAGTCCACCAACACCGTATGGGGGGACAGATCAAAATAAAGCTTTCGAGGAATTAAAAGCCTATTTGAGTACTCCGCCCATATTTAGCTCTCCCATCCCCAATGAGGATCTTTTTTTATACTTATTTGTTTCCAACTTTGCTTTGAGCTTTGTACTCTTCAGAGAAGACGAAGGCCAGCAGAAGCTAGTGTTCTATTGTAGTAAGATGTTGTTAGATGCTGAAACACGATACAACATGATGGAGAAATTGGTTCTCACATTAATTACAGCAAAGAAAAAGCCCTGTCAGTATTTTGAAGGGCATACCATTGTAGTTTACACAGACTATCTATTGAAATAGATCTTAGGCAAGCCCGACCCTTTTGGATAAATGTCCAAATGGGCAATTGACCTCGGGACGTATGACATACGCTTCTCACCACGAAAATCAAAGAAGGGGAAAGTACAGGCATATTTCTTGGTTGAGATACAATCATTCACACCCGAGACCGCCCTTGAACTGCTGAATTCTGAAGAAGAATGGATGTGGACGATGCATACAGATGGGGTCTCCAATTTGCAAGGAGCTGGGATTGGCGTCGTATTGGAGGCACCCTCTGGGGTACAGATTGAGGAAGCCATACGGTTGGAACAACACACCACGAATAACGAAGCCGAATATGAAGCCCTGGTCTATGGACTAGAATTGGCACGAAGCATGGGCATCAAGCGACTACGAGTCATAGGAGATTCAAAACTAATGATAGAACAAGTGGCCAAAAATTTCGACACTAAGGCACCCCATCTGACCAACCTATTGGAAAAAGTATCTACATTAAAGTCACCATTCCAACAGTTCAAGCTCATACAAATACCCAGGGAGCTAAATCAGAAGGCAGATGCCCTCGCAAAGAAAGCCTCTGTGGGGGAATGTTCACGACACTCATCAATTTCCAAAGCCCTTACGCATGAAGCTACGACAGTTTGTTCCATCTCGACAGAACCAGAATGCTGGATGGACCCAATTATCAGATACCTGACCAAATTCGAACAGCCTGCCAATGCGAAAGATGCAAAGCTTCTGCACCTTAAAGCTCAAGGCTACTCCATTATCAATGGGACGTTGTATCACAAATCCTTTAGTGGCCCCTACCTTCGGTGCTTGCACCCCAAAGAAGCGAAAAGATTATTAAAAGAAGTCCCTGAAGGAGCATGTGGGAACCACACGGGGGGGACGAAGCTTAGCACACAAAGCACTCACAGCTGGGTACTACTGGCCATACATGATGACAGAGGCACGTGACTGCAAAATATGTGACAGATGCCAGTGATTTGCACCTACCATCTATTAACCTGCACAAATCCTGCATTCTACTGTCGCCCTATGGCCATTTGCGAAGTGGGGGATGGATGTAGTTGGAGAACTACCCAGAGCCGCTGGAGGAAAACGATACGCCTTATTGGCCATTGATTACTTCACAAAATGGGTTGTAACAGAGGCTTACGTTACAGTCAACAAACACAGACACCATGAGTTTTATATGGAAGTATATCATCTACCAGTTGGGGATCCCATGGGAAATAGTTGTTAATAACGAAACCCCATTCCAAAATGTCAAAGTACAAGAACTGTGTGACACATACAAAATAAAGTTAAGCTTTGCCTCTATTACCTATCCCTAAGGCAATGGCCAAGCAGAGGCTTCTAACAAGGTAATTTTTGTCAACATTAAAAAAAACTTAGAAGATAAAAAAGGCGCGTGGGTAGACGAATTACGAAAGGTACTATGGTCATATAGGACAACAAAAAGGACCTCCACAGGCGAGTCGCCCTACGCTATGGTATACGGAACAGAAGCCATTATCCTTACAGAGGTGGGCCTACTAACACTTCGTACAAAAATCACTTCTGATCTGACCACGAACAACGAGCAACTAACCCACAACCTCAACCTCTTGGACAAATTACATATGATAGCACATATTAGACACGAAAAATACCAAAAGGCAACAGAGTGCTATTACAACAAGAAGGTCCACTCACGCTCATTTAAGAAGGGAGATCGAGTTCTGCGTAAAGCCACTGACAATCAAAATAAGCTAGAGCCTAACTAGGAAGGTCCTTTTGAAGTCACAGAAGCGTTGGGGCGAGGATCTTACACTCTCAAGAACATACATAGTGGAAAAAATGTACCACGTACTTGGAATTCAATGTCTTTAAAACATTACTATTGTTAACAGCTGTATGTACTCCAAAATTCAAAAGTAATAAAGCAATTTTCCTTTCTTGCATTACTCTATGATACTTTACTTAGTCAAAATTTGCTGATGCAAATCTACATAAGGAATCTTTCCCGATGCACCATTAAAAAGACACATGTGAACACTGCCACACTACTTACTATGTACTAGGAGCTACTATTACATGCATACTTTAATATGTTCTTACCTACCTATATGGGTTAAAACATTATTCACGTGCACAACACCCCACCTACCACGCCCAATATAAATATGGCCCTGTGATGATCAATTCAACACACGAAACACACATAGAGGAGTGATGTTTTCATCACTCTACTAATTCTCTCATAAGTAAAGGCTTACCATTTCGCCTAGCTAACCTTTAACCAACGAGTCATTCTACTTCACTCGTGGCATCTACACAATGTGTTCCACATCAAGGATCGCATTACACAACCAAATGCGTTCTAATCTGACCTGACTAAATCAACGGGGAGCTAGGGCTAGCCATTTCATAGTTTAATATGATCTGACTATGCGAGTTTGGCTGTTCGGCCAAGGTCATTTTCACCATCTATCCTGTCCTCTTACTTTGTTGAGCAATCAGAGGAGCCCCATCAGGCCAAGCAAACAAAGGAGCCCCGCCCATGAGGTCTAATTTTCCCTGACTACTACAGCAGAACCATCGGACACCCCACTTCAGCTCTGCCTCAGTTACGAAGTAACCAGTTTGGCAATCCAAGAGTGGGAGGAACTTTTCCAGCACTCATACCCACGTCTTACTCGCTAGCTACCTCTGTTGAGTTTGATGGCCCACCCCCACCTTCAGGGAGCCTATCTCACCAAAAGGCACCTAATAAACCAAGGTATGAGTGCAATGGAAAGATGATCGATCTCAGGCTCTACCTCTCTTGGCTCTGCCTCGGTGCCCATCTCCGCATGCTGTGTTCTGCGTCCGAGCTCAGCCACATTGCCTCCTCTCACAAATGGTAGAGCATCTAACTTGCTCTTTCACGCACCCAAGGGGACGACTTAGTTCTAAGGAGAGAACAACACACTCAACTCTCTCAATGAACGCAAGAGAAACACACTCATCTCACTCAGCGATCGCACGCATAATGAACACAAGTTTTGTAAATCAATAACTTATCAAAAGATCAATTTTATTTATAAAATATGTTCTATTAAATATCACTTTACAGTTATTTACATAACTCATCATCATTTTTGTTTGAGACACACATAACGTTACTTGTTGCATACAAGTTCTGCTACTAACTAATCCCACTCAATACGATGCATATACTCCTCCATCGCACTCTCTAGCTTCGGATGACCTAACCCATATTGCTCACACGATATGTAGTAAGGGATTCCACTTCTCACTAGTTCATTTAACGCCCACGTTGAGTACAGCCACTGTGGCTTATCAAAGATCCGACTTAGAAACAGCATGTTCACCCAGTCACGGTGTTCACCTGAAATGGAAATATCATCAGAACCATTTAACCACCTTAAATTTATGCACCCATGACTAACTCCACACTTAACTGGGCATTCTCTCCCACCATATGTATGGGTTTCTTCTATATCTCTCACGCAGAGGCCTAAAGGGTCTGTGAAGCCTCTCATCAACACACGTCAATTGAACTTCACAAGCTGCAATATTATCATTTTCATCATATCACCCAGACATATTCAAAAACAAATAACACAAAATACAACGAACTTTTATATACGATACAGTTCTACATATACAGTGTACATTGTCTCTATACTATGCACATCATTACAACTAACACTGTCCAAAAAAAATGACAAAAATATGAGGATAGACACATATGTCTAACATAAAAACTATGTCGACCATTCTACGACACCTCTTTCACTCATTGACATTGCTTTTGTCGCTGCTATCGATTCTCTATCCGCTTCCTTTTCTGCTACATTTTGTGCAGAAATCTCTCCAGCAACCTCTGCAATGGCAACAATACCCGAGACAAAAGCCACTTGCCCTGCAATATTGCCTTCTTTGATAGGTTCCCCACTTGCAGTATAAATCAAACCCAGGGCATCACCCCTTTGCCTCAATTTCTCCAGATGCTGCACTGGATAGTTGATTTACAGATCCCCAAGCTCACTAAGGTACTGATCGATGTCATATTCTTTGACCTTCACGTCTATACTTTTATAGTACATCTCCAGCTTAGCCCATTTCTCCTCTGGGATTTTCTTCTTAATGCGCAACACAAGATCCTGATATTTTTGCAGTATCCACTTTGGCAATTCTTATGAACTTACGTTCGGTAATCTCGCAATCTCTAATGCGCTGCCTTGTGGCTTCCATTGCTGCCTCTTCCATCTTCTGCAAAATAAACACGTCAAGCACTTAATAAATAATACACGAATATCAACCATACCATCACCATAATAGTCTCTACATTACATACCTCGGCCATTTCTTCCAACTGTCGCTCGCTTTTGGCTATGGCCTCCTCTTTCTCCTTCAACTTAGCATTTAGCTGCAGCTCTGCCTCCAGCTTCTGCTTACGTACATTTGCAACATTCATCTCCGACCCCTCCACCTTTCATTACAACTCCTTCCTCTCCTTCTCCCACAACTCCTTATCTGTTTGCAAAGACACCACATCTTCCTGCAAATCAATGATCATGCTATTCAGCATCTCCATCCACTTCTCATGCTGCACACAGAACTGGCTCTTCTCCATCCAATTGTTGGTCATCGTCACTAACTCTGCCTTCAGATTGTCACGCTCCATCTCCAGTTCGACAGACCTAACCAACTTTGCCTCAGTGGATGCAACTTTCTCCTTCACCTCTGCCAGTTCTACTTCTAGCTCTTTTACGGCCTTTGTCAGCACGTCGTGGTTAGCTTTGGCCACCCTTCACCTCGGACGTTCCTCCTCAAGCATGGCTGCCTGTTTAGCCATCTTAGAGCTGTTCTGAACAGCCGCTGCATATTCCCTTCTAGCAGCAGACGCGCATGTAACGACTCGGATGTTTAAGACTCCATAATGTGGAAATATAAAAGTTTTCATTTAACAAAATGTCTCAAAAACCCATATAAAAAAACTTTTTAAAAAGTCGTATGGCCATACTTAACATTTAGTTACAAACATATTTTATAAAGAGAAGAGTGAGCCTATGTAACGACCCAAATTCGCTAATAAGGCTTAAGGGCCTTGATTAGCGTGCCAGGATGGCATGATGGGATTTATGTGTGACTTTAATGAGTTAAATGCATGGTTATGATTTAAAGCATGTTATATGACTATTTGACTATTTGAGATGCATGACTATGTGTATTAGTATGCACGTAGGCCCTGATTGTGTTAGAAGGGCATAATTGTAATTTTGGCCATTTTGGGCATAACTGTATTGATATGTGATGATTGTCGAGACCACATTGTGATGTGGATGTATCTGTGATTTGTGACTCGAGACGATCCCAGAGAGCAGTTTAGCGGAAAGGTCCAGGCGAGAATTTATACCCGGCTCGGGGCGAGCCTGGGGTATAAATAAGAATCTGATGAGTATATTGGGGTCTATTTTGATACCGAGGAATATTATTTGGTTATTTATCAGGTATTGGGAAGCAAGCGGGAAAATATTAGAGACACTTGAGGATTAGCGGGAATTGGGTAAAATGACTAAAATGGCCCTACTTGGACAAAAAGGGTTTAGAATTAATAGGGAGGGCATTTTGGTCGATTGGATTTTTAGAGATAGATTAATTGAGGCTTTATATACTTAGTGGGATTGATAGAGAGAGTTAGATGGCTGTGGAAAAGAAAGAAAAAGGAAGAAAAAGAAAAGAGAGAAAAACAGAGGGGTTTTGTTTCAAAGGATCGGTTTGTGGTTCTCCCACCATTTCTCTTCATTTTTTCTTGGGGCAAAGCTCGGTGGAGAGCTAGGATAGGCTGAGCATCAAGGATCTTAAAGTTAGACTTGAAGATTTGGCAAGGATTAGCAAGAACACATCAACTTTTGAGGTAAGTTTTTAGAAATTTCAGTTTTAAGGGTTTGGCTGGTTTGAGCTGTGTTTTGAGCTGAGTTGATGGGAACTTTAGGGAATTTCTAGGCAAGCTTTGAGGAAGAGCAAGCTAAGGAGGTCTAGGAAATGAATCAAGGTCGAAATTGCATCAACGGTATGAATTCTAAGCCTTTAACTTTGTTGTTTGACTGAATTTCTGGGTTTAGGGTTAATCATGGTAAATTTTGAGATTTGGGATGAATGTGCTTGGGTTTTGAAGATTTGGGATGCTTGGGATGAGTGGAGAGTGTTTATAAGCTTGATTTTGAGTTTGGTAAAGATTTGGGGAAGTTTGGGTTGAGATTGGCTCAAAGAAATCGCAGAAAAAGAAAAACTGGTGTTGCCTGCCTGCAACTAGCGCTACAGCGCTAGTCTTTGGGCGCTGTAGCGCTAGGCCCTGTTTCTGGGGTGGTGCGGTTCTGCTTGTAGCGCTATAGCGCCCCCTTTAGAGCCCTGTAGCGCTACCCTGTTCCCAGAAAGAGGTTTTTGGGTTATTTTTAAGGGATTTTGACCTAGGGTTCGGGGTTCGATTCCACCATCTTGTTTTGTGGATCTAGGACTTCCCAGGGGGCTCGGGATTGGTCCCAAGGCTAGGTTTTCGGACTTGAGGTTCGGTGATGACTTTGACCTATGGCTGTGTTTAGGTGTGCGCTAGGGCTCGTGTGGGATCGTGCTCAAGGAGTCAAGTGTTGAAAGCTATCAAATTGACAGGTAAGAAAACTATAGCACCCGTAGGACAGGGCATGGGCCCATAGTGTGATTGCAGGGCACGACCCTATATTGCATTACATGTTAGGGTGCAGACTTAATTGAATTGATATCAGGGCACGGCCCTATATTGCATTACATGTTAGGGTGCAGACTTAATTGAATTGATATCAGGGCACGACCCTATATTGCATTACATGTTTGGCCTGCCCGACTACTTTGGTTGGGGGTTTATTTGAGAAATGGCTGTAATAATTTGTGATTTTAATAATTATTCGACTGTAAATTTATTTTAAGTTGTAAATAGTTTTCAAACCTTATTTTGGGATCCCAAATGTTAAATACTAGAAGTTTTCAAAGAAACAATGCATTTTTTTTTAAAGATTACAGCCTTAACTTTTGCTTAGCCACACTTTTGTTTTTTAAAAAAAACCTCGGTTAGTGAGTTAATTGCACAAAGTTTCTTTTAAAAACTCACTTAGTAACGACTCTAAGGAAGTAGGGCGTTACAGCCTAGTTTAGAAAAATTACACAACATTTCCAAAAATAAAATGGCTTCCCAAAAGGTCGGTCCACATGTACATTTGCAAGGTAGACTCCAGCGCTCAATGCTCTGCCTTGCCCTTGCTCTTACCTATAACATGAAACAACTAGGTAAGTGAAAACGCTTAGTAAGTTCAACTTTCAAACAAAAGCATGTAGAGCATTAGGGTTCCAGATCCATCCAGACCCTACACAATCAATTTCAAGAACGCTAAAGCGTCCTGGCAAACCTATGGTCATGCCTGATAACCAATGATAAATTATTTCCTATACACAGATAAATCCTGCACTCAGAAAATCCCAGAACAAGCATATATATTATATCACAACTATATCTTATCAACAAATATATCCCTGCACTCAGAAAATCCCAGAGCAGGCAGATATATCATATCACAACTATAACTTATCAACAAATATATCCCCACACTTAGAAAATCCCAGAGCAAGCCGATTTATCATATCACAATATAATTCGAGACCAACGCTCGACAATTTCCAATAATTCGGGCGTCACACGCCCTCCAACATAATGCTAATCTGTAAGAGAGAATCGAGTCTCAACACTAAGATCTAGCCAATAAATATCCCCATCAAGGGTAACTATCGTGTTACCTATGGAATCACTACTTATCCAAGAGTGTAATCGAATTTACATGGGTTTACAGAGACTTCTATGTTAATCAGTGGTGCTGGTGAGCAGTTCCTATGGTGTTCAGCCTCACTCAAACATGGCAACCCCTAGTATCTCTAGGCACTCTCACTGAATGGCCAATACTCACGGCTGCTATCCGGGAATAACTTAACAGAGCACTTGCACGAGTTCTAACTGTTCACTAATTAAGTAAGCACGAGGGCCCCTAGGTCCCATTCATTTTGGCGCCCCTAGGTTTAACCAGCAATCCTCACCTCCTGGCCACTAGTCATGGTAATGAGCCGGACATAATAAAATAAAGCAGTGCGACGGGGATCAGCTGTCTAGGATATGAAGGATTTCTACCGTTCACATTTTCTAAATCAGCACTCACTAGACTAACGTCTCTAAGCAACTTTCTACGATGATGTATATTTGTGCATGTATCCTTATACTAACATACAATACAATAATCATTTCATGTTGCAGCCATACAATATAAGTTGACTTACTTGGAGTCCTTAGCACTCAACAGGTTTTCAATCTCCAACGTTCAGTCCAGTTACGCTTAGCCAATACTGTAGTTATCCATACAGTATACTCGGATTAATTATGGCACTCATAATGCATTATTATTATTTTGGACAGTTTGGTCATTTTCAAAATCATTTATAAGGATTAATGATCCTTATTTGGTTTTTAAATCCATTAAGGAATTTCATACAAAATATTTGAGACTAAACCCTAAGTCTCGAGCAGACCTATCCTATGATCTCAAGACCTAGGCTCGGGTATCACAATAGTATTTTCCAACGATCCGCTAAAAATCTTATTCTTTAAAGGTATCGCTATTAACCCGCACTTTCAACAAGTCAGTTAAAATATGTAAGATTTTAACCGGTATTATATTAAGAAAATACTAATAAATTCCTTAATTATTTTTAAAGAAAAATAAACTCTTAATTTTCCTTTTATTTTTTTAAGGTTTTAATCTCTAAAAACCGTTTTAAGAAAATTGCCTATTTTGTCTTAATTAGGAAAACCGATAAAAAATTTCCCTTCTTGACTAGTTAATTTTTCAAAAGCAATTAATCAATTTTACTTACTAGAAATTTAATTCACTTAATTATTTTATCAAAATATAGGGTTTTAAATCCTCTTTTAATTTATTAACTATTAATAAATTAAATCTCTTATTTTTAAAAAGAATACAAATTCTTTAATAAAAATAATTCACATTCAACTCAAAGTGGTAAATTTTAGTGAAAATATGTTTTCAAGACTTACCAAGTTTATATCTTGAAATAAGCAAAATTTTACTTTTAACCTTAAGTTCCAAAATCTCATTTTTTTGCACTAAGTGTGAAACCCTTATTTTTCACATTTTTAACTACATACTTTGTTAGTTCATAACTTGAAATTTACGTATCCAATTGTTATTAAAATTTCCCAATTCTATTTTTGGTATGCCATTTAGGTCTTTGTAAAATCTTAGGTCAAAATGAGCATTTTTTATTGGTGAAATCATTTTCCAACAATGAGGTAAAAATGACCTTATTTTCAAGTTCTTATTTTTTCCAAACTTTGACAGTTAATAACTTTCAAACCGTTCACTATTTTCTTACCAAATTTTACAGTAGAATACTAGGATATTTCAATAATATGCCCACCAAATTTAAAAAAAAAAATGGGTTCATTTGCCCTATACAGTGGCTGTCCAAACTTGGTCCCGAAATGAAGAATACGAAAAAAAATAGTTTTTTTACCTAAACTTTGAAATAGCATAACTTACTCATTTCTAAACATTTTTGAGTGTTTCAAAACCTCAATATTATGTTCTAAATCTCAAAAACATTATAGTATAATTAAATTTTGCAAAATCAATATACAGTGGATGCTAGACCCCTTGGAATCAACAGCTCAAAACATGTATTTTGTTTTAAGGTTTCCTACAAAACCCTTGGGGGTTTTGGTTCTTATTTTCCAAAATCAATACACAAGCATCATAAAAATTATAAAACAACTCCCATAACCTTATTACATCATCAATAAGAAACTTTAAGCATTAACTATACTAAATAATGCTTAAAACTAAAAATCATACAATAACAACCATAAAAGTAAACTTTTTACCTCTTTGGTGTTCTTGCTTAAGGTGAGGATCTTCCTACTAGCTTTGGCTCTTTCAAAACCTTTCAAAAGCCCTAACCAACTCCCCCCAACAACATAGATAATTAGCTATTTGAAACTCTATGAATAAAACTTTACAAATGTCTAGATTATTGAAACTTTACCATAGGGAAAACCCTTCCTAGATCAAGCTTAGCTTCCAAGTCTCCTTAGTGTTCTTGAGATTGAATATTGAGAGAAAAATAGAGAGAGTTTTTTTAAAAAAATATGAGAGTGAATGAGGGAGAGTGGGGGTCGGTTTTGGAAGAGTTCATACAACTCTAAACTATCCTAAAAACACTCAAGTGTTTTACCCACTTACCTTTATCCCTAACATTTAAATAGATGGGATTTAAACTTAATTAATTTTTTGTTCACACCTTTAAAAAAGTCACATGGTCGGCCACCCTTTTCATTTTATTTATGTTTTAGATATATATATATATATTGTAATGGTGAACAATTATTTCATAAGAAGAAAAACCCAATTTGACTTTCTACACCTTTTTTACTCTTATTAAGTTTTAATCACAAAACTTAACATTAATTAATTAAATTAAATGTCTCGCACATTTAATTTAATTAATCACACTATAAAATTTAACCTAAGGTCCATTCATGGAATAAAATTCCATATTTCGGTAAAATTAAGCAATTAGCACAAAATGACCTAAAATTTATATTTTCTCTTAGGTTTATTATTTTTTACCAAACTTTAATTTTTATGAATGTATTTTATGCCCAAAATATATTTTCCATAGATTTTCATTTTATTTTCTGAGAATTTTACCCGATCAGGGTTTTTGTGTCGGTCTAGGATCGAAAGTCTTATATTGACTTTTAAATCACAAAATTCATAATTTGGATAGCAATAACTCATGGAATAATTTACAAACAAATATAATATTATTTAAAATAATATTCTTAACTCGGGGAAACAATCCCGACTTGATTCGTTTAAAGGTACCCGAAAACGAAGGACGTTACAATACCTACAATTTATAAAGGTTTCGTCCTCGAAACTTAAAACAAATGAGGATATAGCTCGCTCATCTTGTCTTCTGTTTCCCAAGTTGCCTCTTCAATGCCATGGTTACACCACTGCACCTTTACCAACGACACCATCTTGTTCCTCAACGCTTTTTCCTTTCGGTCTAGAATCATCACCGGCTTCTCCTCATAGACTAGTTGAGGATCCACACTTAGCTGCTCATAGCTGATTACATGCGAGGGATCGCGTATGTTTTTTCTCAACAAGGATACATGAAACACATCATGCACCTTAGACAAGGCGGGTGAAAGAGCTAAACGATAAGCTACTTCCCGATCCTCTCTATGATTTCTAAAGGTCCAACGAACCTTGGGCAAAGCTTCCCTTTCTTCCCAAATCGCATAACCACTCGTAACAGAGCAACCTTCAGCAACACATTATTGCCAACCTCAAACAACACGGGTCTCCTGCGTCAGTCGGCATATTTGCGTTATTGATCAACCAAAGTTTGCAAATGTTGCCTTTTTTGTCGGATGTCCTTAGTAATCTAATCAAACTCATCCGATCCGAGAAACTTTCTTTCACCGGTCTCGTGCCAATGAATCGGTGATCGACATTTCCTTCCGTACAAAGCCTCATACGGAGCCATTTTGATGGAATCATGATAGCTATTATTGTAAGCGAACTCTATTAGTGGAATCTTCTCATTCCATGAGCCTTGAAAGTCGAGCACACAGGCTCTTAGCATATCTTCCAGGGTCTCAATTGTTTGTTCACTTTGACCGTTTGTTTGCAGGTGGAAAGAAGTGCTAAAATTTAGTTTAATACCCAACCTAGTTTGGATTCTATTCCAGAATGTTGAGGTAAAACGTCTGTTGCAATATAATACGATGGAGTTGGGTACACCATGCAGTCTCATTATTTCTGCAATGTAAATATCTGCTAACTTATGTGCCCCATAAGTTGCTTTGATCGACAAGAAATGAGCAGACTTAGTCAGCCTATCCACGATAACCCAAATAGCATCGTCCCCCTTGGGAGTGGTTGGTAGACCTGTAACAAAGTCCATAGTGACCATCTCCCACTTCCATTTTGGAATTTCTAAGGGTTGTAACAATCCGGCTGGCCGTTGATGCTCGACCTTTGTCTGCTGACAAGTCAAGCAGTGTGCTACATATTCTGCCATCTCCTTTTTCATCCCAGGCCACCAAAAGTACTTCTTCAAGTCCTGGTACATTTTCGTGGTACCCGGATGCATGGCATAAGGAGCATTATGTCCCTCGAAAAAGATCAGCTTCTTGATCTCATCATCATTCGGAACACATATTCTGCCCTTAAACCCCAATACTCCATCTTCAGAGATATGGAATCCTGGTTGCCCCTTGTTCCTCACTTCTTACATCAATCCTTGAACCCAAGGATCAACTAACTGCTCGCCTTTTATAGCTTCCATAATGGTATGCTCGATAGAGAGGTTAGCCAATTGACCAACTACTATCTCTGAATCCAAGGTAGCAAGGTCAGCTTGTAACTGCGGCGAAATCTTTTTCACTGTCATCACATAAGCATTTGGTTGTCGACTCAATGCATCTGACACCTTGTTTGCTTTTCTTGGGTGGTATAGAATGTCGTAGTCATAGTCGTTAAACAATTCCAACCATCGACGCTGTCTCATATGCAATTCCTTTAGAGTGAAGAAATACTTCAGGCTTTTGTGATCAATGTAGATGTCACAGTGTATCCCGTACAGGTAGTGCTTCCATATTTTTAGTGCAAAAACCACTGCTGCAAGCTCCAGGTCACGAGTGGGATAGTTCTTCTCGTAATTCTTTAGCTATCGAGAAGCATAAGAAATTACTTTTTCGTGCTGTATCAGCACTGCTCCCAATCCTCGGCCTGAGGCGTCACTATAAATAGTATATCCCTCTGTGCCATTAGGGAATGTCAGAACTGGGGTAGTCGTCAATCTTGTTTTCAGCTCTTGAAAACTCTTCTCGCACTTGTTAATCCATTCATATTTGATGTTTTTAAAGGTGAGGGTAGCCATTGGTGCGACTATTTTGGAAAATCCTTCCACAAATCACCGGTAATATCTCGCTAACCCAAGAAAACTTCTAACCTCATGAGCATTTTTCGGAGGTTTCCACTGTTTAACAACTTTTATTTTGGTGGGATTTATTGAAATTTCGTCTCCCGACACTATGTGCCCCATAAAGCTTACTTTCTCTAGCTAGAATTCGTACTTCTAAAACTTTGCGTAAATCTTTTCGTCTCACAGACACTGGAGGACCAATTCTAGGTGTGTTTCATGCTCTTCCTGGCTTTTTGAGTATATTAGAATATCGTCAATGAACACGACAACAAAATTATCCAAATACTCATGAAATACGCGATTGATGAGACCCGTGAATGCTGCAGGTGCATTGGTTAGTCCAAAGGACATACTAAGAACTCGTAGTGACCGTAGCGCGTTTTGAAGGCCATCTTTGATATATATGTCTCCTTAACATTGAGCTGATGATTGCCTGATCGCAGGTCTATTTTGGAAAATACTGATGCTCCTTGTAGTTGATTAAAAAGATCGTCAATCCTCAGTAATGGATATCGGTTCTTGATCGTCACTTTGTTCAACTCTCGATAGTCAATGCACATTCTCATCGAACCATCTTTCTTCTTAACGAATAAGATTGGGGCTCCCCATGGAGAATGGCTTGGCCTTATGAACTTCTTGTCCAGTAACTCTTGCCATTGTGACTGCAACTCCTTGAGTTCATTTGGTGCCATTCTATAAGGAGTCTTTGAGATCAGCACTGTTCTCGAAGTCAACTCTATCTTAAACACAATCTCTCGGTCTAGTGGAATCCCTAGGAGATCTTCAGGAAATTCGTTGGGAAACTTGCACACAATCGGTACATCCAATGGTTGTTGGCTCGTCTCTTTATCCTTATCCACTATGTTTGCCAGAAAAACGATGCATTCGTCAGTCAACATTTTTCTCGCCTTCATCGCATAAATCATGGGACACTTCTTTTCTCTTGATGTACCCTTGAACTCGAATGGTTCTTCTCCTGCTGGGGGGAAGACCACTTTTCTCCGCTTGCAATTGATAACGACTCCATATTTGGTTAGCCAATCCATTCCAAATATGACATCATATTCATGTAGGTCCAAGACTAACAGATCCATCGTTAGCTCATGACCTTCAACCCAAACTGGTACGGCTCTAACCCATGTCTGCACCAACATATCCTCTCTCGAAGGCAAGGATACCCTACAAATAATAGGCATAGGCTCAGGAATTCTATTTAGTTTTTCCACAAAGGATGTAGATACAAAAGAATGCGATGCACCAATATCCATTAATACATATGCCGAGGTTTGGGTGATAGAAATCTAACCTGACACCATATCAGATGGTCCAGCTCCTTTGTCGCTTTGTGTAAGTGCATAAACTCTAGGCGGAGCTCCAATTTGTTTTTGTTGGTCATTTCCATTGCCCTTGGCTGGCATTCGGCAATTCTTAGCAAAGTGCCCTGGCTTTCCACAGTTAAAACATACCCCACACTCGCCCTGATTGCGTCGGTTACACTTGTTGCACAATGGCCATTGTTCAAACTCACGTCTTGGATGTTTGTTGTGACTAGCCATTGCCTGATTGGGATGTCCCCCTTTTCTTTTGTTATTTCCCCCAAAAATTAGACTTGTGCCTCTTGGATTGTTTGTTCGCCCTGAGTTCTGGCCAAACCTCGGGTTGAACTTTCCCCTTGGGCCATTCTGATTGGCCTAAAATTGTCCAGGGTTGTTAGGAGTGTACCTCCAGTCTTCGTTCTTCTGTGGTTCTGGCTTGTTTGACACGGCCCAAGACTCTTGGCGAAGAGCCCGTTCCACAGCTTCGGCATACGTCTCCGGGCCAGTTCTACCAGTGTCTACACACCTGGCAATGTATCTACGTAGGCCCTTCATAAAACTCTAGGTCTTATTCTCTTCAATGCTCACCTGGTTCTTCGCGAACCTAGACAGTTGGTCAAATTTTCGAACGTAGTCCTGCACACTTGACGTTCCTTGCTTCAGATTAGTGAACTCATTCACTTTATGCTCAATCACTACCTTACTAAAGTACTTGCCATTGAACAAGGTCAAGAACTTTAGCCATTCCATCTCGACAATGTTATGCTTTTCTTGGCTGCGTCCCACCAGATGCGGGCATCTATTCTCAGCATATAGGTCGCACAGACTACCTTCTCTCTCTTGATAGTTCCAATGAAGTCGAAGATTCTTTCCAAAATACTAATCCATTCCTCTGCCATTGAAGGGTCATTGCTCCCCTCGAATATAGGTGGATTCTGGTTGCCGAAACTTTCTGATATAGGTTTTGCTCGGGAAATTCTTGGTGCTTCTACTGGCTGTACATGTTGCTCAATGATAACCTGCAAACCAGGGTTCTATCCTACATTGTTTTTGGGTGGTACTTCGTTGTTTTGAGTATTGTTGGGTGGCATGGGGAGTCATCCCAAAAGGGTGTCAAACCTTTCTGCTTGGAGGGCATCAACATCCTCCTGTCTCTTTTGCCCTCTTTCTATTTGGGCTCCTTGCGTCTCCACTAGCCTTTGCAGATTATTCTTTTGCTCGGCTATCTCTCAAACTCTAGCAGCTTGGTTTGGAGCTCTAGCGGCAGGCTCGTTCTGAGCTCTATCAGCAGGTGTAGCTTAGCCTCGGCCAGCAACACCCCTTCCTCTTTGAGCTCTTGTCCTTGCCATTTGTTTGATTTCAAATCAAAAGCTCCTAAGCGCATAAGGATGAGAAGTTAATATTGACACAGATAGTTAATCAACCTAATCAAGCACGCCAAACTTATCAAGCACAACAAGCAATCAACACTTTTTAATAAAAGTTAGCAACTTCATTTCATAACCTATACCATATACAACAACATTTTAAGTTTGGGTCGACAGTCTAAGGGATTTACAAAATTAGCCCTAAAAAAATGGACTTATATCCCTGCTAGACCAGTTACTAATTTCCTTAATCATATACAAGGTAGGTACATATTTCAAAAGTAGGTGGGTTTCTAACACCTACGCAGCTCCTAACACCTTGTCGGTGTCGTTGTCAGCAGCCATATCAGGACCTTCCTCAGGATCCTCCTCGGGATCTTCCTCAGGATCCTCCTCAGAATCTTCCTCAGGGTCCTCCTCGGGATCTTCCTTAGGATCCTCCTCAGAATCTTCCTCAGGGTCCTCCTCGGGATCTTCCTTAGGATCCTCCTCAGAATCTTCCTCATTTTGGTCCATCGGCTCTTCATAAGGAATTTCCCCATCGCCGAGTTCATCATTAGCCATTTCCTCCATTGGAAGGTTCTCAACTACCACTGGATTTGCTGTCACTTGTCGTTGTGCTGCCTCTATCGCATGTGCACGTGCGTTCTGCGCAGCAAAGAGCTCGTGCAAGTCTATATTCAACCTTGACATCCTACCTCGAGGTCCAAAGGTCATCTCTATGAATGCCCTAAAGCTATTCCAGTATGGGGTGGCTGGCCTCATGTGCCTTTCTTGGTTCCACAGAAAAGCTGACCCTCTCAGGTATAAACTTGCCAATCCTACCCTGAACCTATAGGGGGTACCGATGTCTTCAAAAATGGTGTCCAACGAGTAAGTCCATGCCCAGACTTCGTTGGAATGGACCTCTCCATTGAACATGGCAGGCACTATGCTAGTGAAGGCACAATAGATTTGGACTCTCTGCCACTGGTCATACACCATAGGGGGTCGATTACGATGGGATCCATTGCCTCTTGTTCGCCAGCCATTTTCTTACTAACCAAAAATTTATAAACTTTAGGTAAGAAAATGGAAACAACACACTAAAGGAAGAGATAGTACTTACAGCGAGTGCCGGTCTATCTTTAGCTTAGCCACACTTTTGTTTTAAAAAAAAACCTCGGTTAGCGAGTTAATTGCACAAAGTTTCTTTTATAAACTCACTTAGTAACGGCTTTAAGGAAGTAGGGCGTTACAGCCTAGTTTAGAAAAATTACACAACATTTCCAAAAATAAAATGGCTTCCCAAAAGGTCGGTCCGCATGTACATTTGCAAGGTAGACTCCAGCGCTCAATGCTCTGCCTTGCCCTTGCTCTTACCTATAACATGAAACAACTAGGTAAGTGAAAACGCTTAGTAAGTTCAACTTTCAAACAAAAGCATGTAGAGAATTAGGGTTCCGGATCCATCCGGAACCTACACAATCAATTTCAAGAACGCTAAAGCGTCCTAGCAAACTTATGGTCATGCCTGATAACCAATGATAAATTATTTCCTATACACAGATAAATCATGCACTCAGAAAATCCCAGAACAAGCAGATATATTATATCACAACTATATCTTATCAACAAATATATCCCTGCACTCAGAAAATCCTAGAGCAAGCAGATATATCATATCACAACTATATCTTATCAATAATGTTTACCCAAAAATGGCTCCTGATGATGTGGTAGGAATTTCTTACACGTGACTAGCACGTGGCAGTTTTGAGTGAAGGGATCCTGTTCGACAATAGACTAGATAATTATTGATTCGTCAAGTCTCGCGATTTGATGCAACCAGTCTGGTCGCATACTTTCATTTACTTCCTTTATAATACGCAATCTTGTAATAATTACATTTATAATGTTATCTTTTATTACCTTGATATGCTAATCTTAATTGTAATTAAGGCCCATCGGCCCATGTAACCCCCTTGAGCCTATAAATAAGAAGAAGATGGCTCAAGGAATGGACTTTTGAATTTTTGATCTTTGTATTCAGAGAGAAAAGCATAGTGTGATTATCCATCGAAATTGTAATCCTTCCAATGCTTGTGAAACTCAAGAACCCTAGTTCTTTGATCACATTATTGGGATTCAATATCAATAAGAACACTAAGTGGACGTAGGCCATTACCATCTAGTTGGGGACGAACCACTATAAATTTCTTGTGTCATTTTCTTTCCATTTGATTCTCTTCTTGATTTCCTTTTGTTCTTTGTCGTTTGTTTGACTCCGTGTCGTTGGCTAAATCAAGGGTCAACAAACAAATATATCCCTGCACTCAGAAAATCCAAGAGCAAGCAGATATATCATATCACAATATAATTTGAGACCAACGCTCGACAATTTCCAACAATTCGAGCGTAACACGCCCTCCAACATAATGCTAATTTGTAAGAGAGAACCGAGTCTCAACACTAAGATCTAGCCAATAAATATCCCAATCAAGGGTAACTATCGTGTTACCTTGGGCATCACTACTTATCCAAGAGTGTAATCAAATTAACATGGGTTTACAGAGACTTCTATGTTAATCAGTGCTGCTAGTGAGCAGTTGCCCCTAGGGTGTTCAACCTCACTCAAACACGGCAACCCCTAGTATCTCTAGGCAATCTCACTGAACGACCAATATTCATGTATGTTATTCGGGAATAATTATCAAAGCACTTGCTTGGGTTCTAACCGTTCACTGATTAAGTAAGCATGAGGGCCCCTAGGTTCCATTCAATTTGGCGCCCCTAGGTTTAACCAGCGATCCTCACCACTTGGCCACTCGTCGCGGTAATGACGCAGACATAATAAAATAAAGCAGTGCGACGAGGATCATTCGTCTAGGATATGAAGGATCTCTACCATTCATATTTTCTAAATCAGCACTCACTAGACTAACGTCTCTAAGCAACTTTCTACGACAGTATATATATGTGCATGTATCCCTATACTAACATACAATACAATAATCATTTCATGTTGCAGCCATATAATATAAGTTGACTTACTTGGAGTCCTTAGCACTCAGCAGGATTTCACCCTCCAACGTTCAATCTAGTTACGCTTAGCCAATTATGTAGTTATCCATACAGTATACTCGGATTAATTATGGCACTCATAATTCATTATTATTATTTTGGGCAGTTTGGTCATTTTCAAAATCATTTGTAAGGATTAATGATCCTTATTTGATTTTTAAACCCATTAAGGATTTTCATACAAAATATTTGAGATTAAACCCTAAGTCTCGGGGAGACCTATCCTATGATCTCGATATCTAGCCTCGGGTATCACAATAGTATTTTCCCACGATCCGCAAAAAATCTTATTCTTTAAAAGTATCACTATTAACCCGAACTTTCAACAAGTCGGTTAAAATATGTAAGATTTTAGCCAGTATTATATCCAGAAAATACTAATAAATTCCTTAATTATTTTTAAAGAAAAATAAACTCTTAATTTTCCTTTTATTTTTCTTAAGGTTTTAATCTCTAAAAACCATTTTAAGAAAATTGCCTAATTTGTCTTAATTAGGAAAACCGTTAAAGATCCCTTCTTGACTAGTTAACCTTCCAAAATCAATTAATCAATTTTACTTACTAGAAAAATAATTCACATAATTATTTTATGAAAATATAGGGTTTTAAACCCTCTTTTACTTTAATAACTATTGATAAATTAAATCTCTTATATTTAAAAAGAATAAAAATTCTCTAATAAAAATAATTCACACTCAACTCAAAGTGGTAAATTTTAGTGAAAATATGTTTTCAAGACTTACCAAGTTTATATATTGAAATAAGCAAAATTTTACTTTTTACCTTAAGTTCCAAAATCTCTTTTTTTTTTTGCACTAAGTGTGAAAACCCCATTTTTCACATTTTTAACTACATACTTTGTTAGTTCATAACTTGAAATTTACTTACTCAATTATTACCAAAATTTCCCAATTCCATTTTTGGTATGCCATTTAGGTCTTTGTAAAATCTTAGGTCAAAATGAGCATTTTTGATTGGTGAAATCATTTTCCAACAATGAGGTAAAAATGACCTTATTTTCAAGTCCTTATTTTTTCCAAACTTTGACAGTTAATAACTTTCAAACCGTTCACTATTTTCTTACCAAATTTTATAGTAGAGTACTAGGTTATGTCAATAATATGTCCACCAAATTTTAGAAAAAATGGGTTCATTTTCCCTATACAGTGGCTGTCCAAACTTGGTCCCGAAATGAAGAATACGAAAAAACAGTTTTTTTACCTAAACTTTGAAATAGCATAACTTACTCATTTCTAAAGATTTTTTTTAGTTTTTCAAAAGCTCAATCTTATGTACTCAATCTCAACAATATCACAGTACAATTAAATTTTACAAAATCAATATACAGTGGATGCTAGACCCCTTGGAATTCACAGCTCAAAACGTGTATTTTGTTTTAAGGTTTCCTACAAAACCCTTGGGGGTTTTGGTTCCTATTTTCAAAAATCAATACACAAGCATCATTAAAATTATAAAAATATTACCATAACCTTATTACATTACCAATAAGGAACTTTAAGCATTAACTATACTAAAGAATGCTTAAAACTAAAAACCATACAATAACAACCATAAAAGTAAACTTTTTACCTCTTTGGTGTTCTTGCTTAAGGTGTGGATCTTCCTACTAGCTTTGGCTCCTTCAAAACCTTTCAAAAGACCTAACCAACTCCCCCCCCCCCAACAACATAGATAATTAGCTATTTGAAACTCTATGAATAAAACTTTACAAAGGTCTAGATTATTGAAACATTACCTTAGGGAAAACCCTTCCTAGATCAAGCTTAGCTTCCAAGTCTCCTTAGTGTTCTTAAGGTTGAATATTGAGAGAAAACTAGCGAGAGTTTTAAAAAAAAAATATGAGAGTGAATGAGGGAGACTGGGGGTCGGTTTTGGGGAGGGGTTGGAAGAGTTTATATAACTCTAAACTATCCTAAAAACACCCAAGTGTTTTACCCACTTGCCTTTATCCCTAACATTTAAATAAATGAGATTTAAACTTAATTAACTTTTTGTTCACACCTTTAAAAAAGTCACATGGCCGGCCACCCTTTTCATTTTATCTATGTTATATATATATTTTTATAATGTTGAACAATTATTTCAAAAGAAGAAAAACTCAATTTGACTTTCTACACCTTTTTCACTCTTATTAAGTTTTAATCACAAAACTCAAAATTAATTAATTAAATTAAATATCTCTCACTCTCTCACATTTAATTTAATTAATCACACTATAAAATTTAACCTAAGGTCCATTTATGGAACAAAATTCCCTATTTCGGTAAAATTAAGCATTTAACACAAAATGACCTAAAATTTCTATTTTCTCTTAGGTTTATTATTTTTTGACCAAAATTTAATTTGTATGAATGTATTTTATGCCCAAAATATATTTTCCATAGTTTTTCATTTTATTTTCTCAGATTTTTACCCAATCAGAGTTTTTGTGTCGGTCCAGGACAGAAAGTCTTATCTTGACTTTTAAATCACAAAATTCATAATTTGAATAGAAATAACTCATGGAATAATTTCCAAACAAATATAATATTATTTAAAATAATATTCTTAACTCGGGGAAATAATCCCGACCTGAGTCGTTTAAAGGTACCCGAAAACGAAGGACGTTACAATACCTACATTTTATAAAGGTTTCGTCCTCGAAACTTAAAACAAATGAGGATACAACTCCCTCATCTTGTCTTCTGTTTCCCAGGTTGCCTCTTCAATGCCATGGTTACACCACTGCACCTTTACCAACGACACCGTCTTGTTCCTCAACACTTTTCCTTTCAGTCTAGAATCATCATCGGCTTCTCCTCATAGACTAGTTGAGGATCCACGCTCAGCTGCTCATAGTTGATTACATGCGAGGGATCGCGCATGTATTTTCTCAACAAAGATACATGAAACACATCATGCACCTTAGACAGGGCGGGCGGAGGAGCTAAACGATAAGCTACTTCCCCAATCCTCTCTATGATTTCGAAAGGTCCAAGGAACCTTGGGCTAAGCTTTCCTTTCTTCCCGAAGCGCATAGCCCCTCGTAACGAAGCTACCTTCAGCAGCACATTATTGCCAACCTCAAACAATAGGGGTCTCCTGCGTCGATCGACATATTTGCGTTGTCGATCAACCGAAGTTTGCAAACGTTGCCTTATCTGTCGGATGTCCTCAGTAATCTGATCAACCTCATCCGATCTGAGAAACTTTCTTTCACCGGTCTCGTGCCAATGAATTAGTGATCGGCATTTCCTTCCGTACAAAGCCTCATACGAAGCCATCTTGATTGAATCATGATAGCTATTATTGTAAGCGAACTCTATCAGTGGAAGCTTCTCATTCCATGAACCTTGAAAGTCGAGCACACAGGCTCTTAGCATATCTTCCAGGATCTGAATTGTTCGTTCACTTTGACCGTCTGTTTATGGGTGGAAAGAAGTGCTATACTTCAGTTTAGTACCCAATCTCATTTGGATTCTATTCCAGAATGTTGAGGTAAAACATCCGTCGCGATCTGATACGATGGAGTTGGGTAAACCATGCAGTCTCATTATTTCTGCAATGTAAATATCTGATAACTTATGTGCCCCATAAGTTACCTTGATCGTCAAGAAATGAGTAGACTTAGTCAGCCTTTCTACGATAACCCAAATGACATTGTGCCCCTTGGGAGTGGTTGGCAGACCTGTAACAAAGTCCATAGTGACCATCTCCCACTTCCATTCTGGAATTTATAAGGGTTGTAACAATCCAGCTGGCCGTTGATGCTCGGCCTTTGTCTGTTGACAAGTCAAGCAGTGTGCCACATATTCTGCCGTCTCCATTTTCATCCCAGGCCACCAAAAGTACTTCTTCAAGTCCTGGTACATTTTCGTGGTACCCGGATGCATGGCATAAGGAGCATTATGTCCCTAAAAAAAGATCTGCTTCTTGATCTTGTCATCGTCTAGAACACATATTCTGCCCTTAAACCCCAATACTCCATCTTCGATGATATGGAATCCTGGTCGCCCCTCGTTCCTCACTTCGTACATCAATCCTTGAACCCAAGAATCAACTAACTGCTCGACTTTTATAGCTTCCATAATGGTAGGCTCGATAGAGAGGTTGGCCAATTAACCAACTACTATCTAATCCAAGGCAGAAAGGTCGGCTTGTAACTGCGGTGAAATCTCTTTCACTGTCATCACGTAAGCACTTGGTTGTTGACTCAATGCATCTGCCACCTTGTTTGCTTTTCCCGGGTGGTACAGAATGTCGCAATCATAGTCGTTAAACAGCTCCAACCATCGACGCTGTCTCATATTCAATTCCTTCTTAGTGAAGAAATACTTCAGGCTTTTGTGATCAGTGTAGATGTCATAGTGTATCCCGTACAGGTAGTGCCTCCATATTTTTAGTGCAAAAACCACTCCTGCAAGCTCCAGGTCATGAGTGGGATAGTTCTTCTTGTAGTTCTTTAGCTATCGAGAAGCATAAGAAATTACTTTTCCGTGTTGCATCAGCACTGCTCCCAACCCTCGGCCTGAGGCATCACTATAAATAGTATATCCCTCTGTGCCATTAGGGATTGTCAGAACTGGGGCAGTCGTCAATCTTGTTTTCAGCTCTTGAAAACTCTTCTCACACTGGTCAGTCCATTCATATTTGATGCTTTTGCGGGTGAGGGCAGTCATTGGTGCGACTATTTTGGAAAATCCTTCCACAAATCGCCGGTAATATCTTGCTAACCCAAGAAAACTTCTAACCTCATGAGCATTTTTCAGAGGTTTCCACTGCTTAGCAGCTTCTATTTTGGCGGGATCTACTAATTTTTTTCTCCTGACACTATGTGCCCCATAAAACTTACTTTCTCTAGCCAGAATTCGCACTTCGAAAACTTAGTGTAAAGATTTTCGCCTCGCAGACACTGGAGGACCAGTTCCAAGTGTGTTGCATGCTCTTCCTGGCTTTTTGATGATATTAGAATATCGTCAATGAACACGATTACAAACTTGTCCAAATACTCGCAAAATATGCGATTCATGAGATCCATGAATGCTGCAGGTGCATTGGTTAGTCCAAAGGACATCACTAAGAACTCTTTGTGACTGTAGCGCGTTCTGAAGGGCGTCTTTGGTATATCTGTCTCCTTAACCTTGAGCTGATGATAGCCTGATCGCAAGTCTATTTTGGAAAATATTGACGCTCCTTGTAGTTGATTGAAAAGATTGTCGATCCTCGGTAATGGATATCGGTTCTTGATCGTCACTTTGTTCAATTCCCGATAGTCAATGCATATTCTCATCGAGCCGTCTTTCTTCTTAACAATACGTGAGGATCTGCAAGCAAAAGAAGATTTGTCTAGGGATTTTTGTGCAGTGTGGGGTGGCTCAGAACCATCTCTCTTTTTGCTTTCATGGGCCTCTTGACACTTGGCACATGCTGCAAAAGTCTCAGAACACGCCCTTTCGTACTCAGTCTTTGATAATGTTAGAATCGAGGAGGCAGGGGGAGACCTTTTTAAGAACGCTCCCAACTGCTTCACACATGTAGCTGTAACTTTGGCAAGGGACATGTCGCCCTTCTGCGTTCTGACTCGCATGGCCCCTAGTTCAGTTCAGTCCAGGAAGCAGAGGAGAGTCATAATTTGCATACAGTAGGGATTCATGACCCCCCTGATGCTAATGGCATTCTCTTTAGACTCGTCCAGGAGTCCCTTCTCTGCCAGCAGACTCTGCCTCTCAGGGTTCATGTTGACTTGAGGCCAAGAAAAATCTAGGGCATAAGGCAAAATTAAGGCACAGAGGATCGTGTGAATAGTCAATCATTTAAAACAAAAAATATACACATAAGAAGAATAAGAACGAAGCAAAGGCGAGGCTCACCTCTTATGAAAACCCTAGCAAGGGGGAAGATTTCTTGGGACAAAAGTTTGGGGTACCATGCGCCTCTGACTGTGAAGAAGTACTTGTCCTGGTTCTTGTGGGAGCTGTCGAAGTCGGTGAAAATTGTTCGGTCCTTCTTGAGGGAAAGATAGAAGGTCTTCCAAGGCTTTCCTTTGATTGCCTTGTTAGTTGACTTGGTGAAGCATGCATAAATGTCATCTGATTAGATGTCGACGTTCCAAAGAGCTCCAATCATCTGAGCCCCAACTATGGATTGAATGGCGTTTGGAAGGAACTGTGAAATGTGAGCCCTGGAGTTCGAAATTATTTGAACCAGCAGAGCAGGAAGTGGAAACCGAAGCCACCCAATGTGCCTCAGACTCATGATGATCTCACCAGGCTTGACCACATCCTTAAACTGCCATTCTTTTAGTTCGTGGTTCGTGAGCATTCGGACTGTGACATTGTCTGGGATATCGAACGACTTGAATATGTGGTCGAGTGCAGCTTTGTAACCTTCGCAGTCTACATGTTCGGGAGATGAACGTGAAGCCATGGTTGTAGAAATTCGAGTGATTGATTTTATGTAGAAGAGAAAGGGGCGAATTAACTTAGGGTCTTTTCTCTGAAGAAATCGAAAAGAGAGGTAGTTGGTTTGAGAATGGAATGAAGTGATTTGGAACAGCAAAATGAAAAAGGAAATGCCACAATTGAGTGTAATGCTTAGTAATTGTTTTCTCATTAAATTCAACATGACATTTGTCAAGATTCACTATGATTGTGTGCATGCATTGATCCTCGATTGAAGGGAAGTGACGACGTTGGGCAAAAAATTTGAAGACGAAGAGTCGGCCCAAGATTCGAACGATCTAACGCGCATACCACATTCAAAACTCGAGCCGAGGGGCAGCTGTTGGGCTCAAAATATTCGGCCCAAACATTTTACTATTTTGGGTAAAGTAAAACGGAGCATTTACGCTCAGGCAGAGGAGCCAGAATCAGAGGCCGCGGATCAGAGGCGGGCCTGGCCTCTGTCCTCTTCATACCTGAAAGATCCGAAAGTATTTTGGCAGGAAATTCAGCTATTCCTTCAACCAATCAGGGAGTAGACTTAACCGACTAACTACTTAGTATTCATTTTTGACCCTATAAATATCATGACCTCATTTAGAGAAAGCATTAGAATCTGACTTAAGCATCGATATGTCTTTCTTGCTAGTACTCCCAGACGGTTCGACGATCATTGGAGCCATTTTCATCGCCGGAGAGAGATCAGAGAACCAGAGTTTAGCAGCAAGTACCTCCCAATTTAGAAAGATAATATTGTTGCATCAACATTATGTTCTTTAAAAAAAATGTATGGCTAATTAGTATTTGTTATCTTTCAACTTTCAACTAAAATTTTACATATTGAGAGATTTTTATGAAATATTAGTTTGAGGATGTATTTATTTTCTAATCCATTTTAATAGTTTTAATTTATAAAAATAATAGTCTATATTATTAAGGCTAGATTCAAATTTTAAAATACATTCTAAAATAAAAATATTGTGGTCTTCACTTATTTTTAGGATCCCGTACTAAACCTATAAGAAATTAAATACACATTTCATTATAAATTTAAAAAATAAGATGAAAAAAATAATAGATAAATTATATAAATATACATTTTTAAGAGACTATAATAATTAAGATTTAGTTTTGGCAAATATGATAACAGTAAAAATAAATATGATAAACAAGTTAAATTATATATATATATTACCAAAGTATAATATAAGCATTATAATAATTCTTAAAATATATTGAGTTAGGTGGATATATAGTAGTCACATTATTTATAATAATAAGTATATATATTACATATTATAAATCTCTTTTATATAAAAAGTTTCTAGTTAAAAGGAGATTTTTGGTTTTAACAGTTTATTTTGTTAACTTTAATAAAATATTCTAAATATTTAACGAAATATTCTAAATATTTAGTGGAATATACTTTTAAAACTCATTAAAAATATATATTTATAATTATATTAATATTAATATAAATTTAAATTTAAATTCAAATGTTATAAAATATCATTATTATTATAATATTTAATATAAGACTACAAATATAATAATTATATTAATATAAATTCAAATTCTAATGTTATAAAATATTATTATTATTATAATAATATATAATACAAGACTAAATTTTTAAAAATGATATTAATATGAGGTCAAATATTATAAAATATAATAATAATATATAATATAAGACTAGATATTTAATACTTATATTAATATAAATTTAAATATTATAAAATATCATCATAATAATACATAATCTTAATTTTTATTAAAAAATTATCATTTAAATTTAAAAATGTTATCATATTATATATTTATTTAAAAAATTATAAACAATGTTCTGGTTTAATTTTTCTTTTAATATGTTTATGTCATTATTTTATATATAATATTATTTATTTATTTGAAATTTATATAACAATGATACAAATTTACAAAAAATAATTAATAAATTCTATAAATAAAATTAAGCAAACGTACATTGCACGTTGTTTGTATCTAGTAAATAAATAAATGTGTATATATATACATAGGAATATATAAATATATTACACGAAATATATATACTATAAAATTAAGTTTAAATTTTTTTCATAAAGCGCATAACAAAACTTAAAATGACACTTAACAAATTCTAATATCATTTTAAAAAATAGCATTGTTGACTCATTTTTTTGTTAACTCGTCTAACACCCAAATAATAATATTGAGAAGGTTTTTGAGGGCTAAATAAAATATAAGAAATGTGTTTAGTGCCCATAAATAATGGATAGAGAGAGTTTTATAGTGGTTCAACCCCAAAAAGATGGCCTACATCCACTTAGTAACTGTCGTTGATCTTGCAAGCCATGGATTACATTTGTATTTAACTTTTAGCTATTTGATTCCATTGAAGATGAAAAAAACTCTCTCTATGAAAAGTTGTCGCCCCCGCCCCCCTCTCCTCTCCCTTCTCCTCTCATTTATATTAGAGAGTTAGGGTTACATTTGAGTTTGGGCTTAAATTATTGGGCTTAGCCCAAGAATTATAAAAATTTACAATTGACTAGGCTCTAGGCATGATCTGGGCTGATGGGTAATCTTCATGTTTGCATAAGGCTGACTTATCGTGTGAACTCTATTGAGGTTTATCTTCACGAGGACCAGACCTTTAGGCCTTGGACGTATCATTACTTGACTTCGTCATTCTTTTAATAGTGATTCTAGTGCGCATAGCCTCACGAGTTGTCTTGTAAGCCATTCAAGATGCTTCGGACCTGAGCATGGCAAATAGTGACAGTAAAAAGATTCGAGCTACTTGCAGGCCTTAGCCAATTCTTATGCTTGAAGATCCAAGTGACTCAAGGAGAAAAATTCATCTTGCGTGGTTCCTAGGACCTCCAAGAACCAAACAAAATGAATGCTCAAGCATCTGAGGACCTCTAGGAACCAAGCAAGAAGAATGTTCTAAGTTTTGAGGACTTCTAGGAACCAAGCAAGAAGAATTCTCCAGGTTCCGAGGACCTCTAGGAACCAAGCAAGAAGAATGCTCCAGGTTCTGAGGGCCTCTAGGAACCAAACAAGAAAAATGCTCAAGCATATGATGACCTCAAGGAACCGAGCGAGATGAATGCTCAAAGGTTCTGAGGTTCTCTAGGAACCGAGCAGGATGAATGCTCCAGGTTCCGAGGTTCTCCAGGAAATGAGCAAGATGAATGCTCAAATGTTCCAAGGACCTCTAGAAACCAAGAAAAATGAATACTCAAGGTTCTGAGGATGTCCAGGAACCAAGCATGAAGAATTCTCCAGGTTTCGAGGAACTCTAGGAACCAAGCAAAATGAATGCTCCAGGTTCTGAGGTTCCCTAGGAACCGAGCAAGATGAATGCTCCAGGTTCTAAAGACCTCTAGGAACTAAGCAAGAAAAATTCTTAAGGTTCTGAGGATCTCTAGGAACTAAGAAAAATGAATGTTCAAGGTTCTGAGGACCTCTAGGAACCAAGCAAGAAGAATGTTCTAAGTTTTGAGGATTTCTAGGAAGCAAGAAGAATGCTCCAGGTTTTGAGGGCCTCTAGGAACCAAACAAGAAGAATGCTCAAGTTTCTGATGACCTCAAGGAATCGAGCAAGATGAATGCTCAAAGGTTTTGAGGTTCTCTAGGAACCGAGCAAGATGAATGCTCCAGGTTCTGAGGTTCTCCAGGAACTAAGCAAGATGAATGCTCAAATGTTCCAAGGACCTCTAGGAACCAAGGAAAACGAATACTCAAGGTTCTGAGGACATCTAGGAACCTAGCAAGAAGAATGCTCTAGGTTTCGAGGACCTATAGGAACCAAGAAAAATGAATGCTCCAGGTTCCGAGGTTCCCTATGAACCAAGAAAAATGAATGCTCCAGGTTCCGAGGTTCCCTAGGAATTGAGCAAGATGAATGCTCCAGGTTCTGAGGACCTCTAGGAACTCAGCAAGAAAAATTCTCAAGGTTCCTAGGATCTCTAAGAACCAAGAAAAATGAATGCTCAAGGTTCTATGGACATCTAGGAACCAAGCCAGAAGAATGCTCTAGGTTTTGAGGACCTCTAGGAACCAAGAAAAATAAATGTTCCAGGTTCCAAGGTTCTCTAGGAACCAAGCAAGATGAATGCTCCAGGTTCCGAGGACCTCTAGGAACCAAGCGAGAAGAATGCGAAATGGTTCCGAGGATCTTTAGGAACCAAACAAAATAATTGATCAAGGTTTCGAGGTTCTCTAGGAACCGAGCAAGATGAATGCTCCAGGTTCTGAGGACCTCTAGGAACCAAGAAAAATGAATGCTCCAGTAACTGAGGTTCCCTAGGAACCGAGCAAGATGAATGCTCTAGGTTCCGAGGACCTCTAGGAACCAAGCAAGAAAAATGGATAAGGTTTCGAGAATCTTTAGGAACCAAGAAAAATGAATGCTCAAGCTTCTGAGGACCTCTAGGAACCAAGCAACAAGAATGCTCAAGGTTCCAAGGATCTAAAGGAACCGAGCAAGAGGAATGCTCAAAGGTTTCGAGGTTCTCTAGAGCCGAGCTGTCTGAGGTCCTCCAGGCCCGAGGTCATCCTCCAAGCCTGAGGTTGTCCTCCAGGCCTGAGGTTGTTTGGGCGAGAGGTCCTCTGCGGCCGAGGTCCTCCTGGCGAGAAGTCCTCTGGGGGAGAGGTAGTCCGGGCGAGAAGTCCTCCGGGCGATAGGTGGGGTTGAGGTCGTCCAGGTGAGAGGTCCTCTGACTGAGAGATCCTTCAGGCAAGAGGTCCTCCGGGGCCAAGGTCCTCCAAGCAAGAAGTCCTCCGGGCGAGAGATCCTCCGGGCGAGAGGTTGTAGCGTCCCGAATTTGCTAATAAGGCTTAGGTCCTTGATTAGTGTGCTTGGAGGGCAATAATTGATTTAATTATTTTAATAAATGAATTTGATGATTATGTGATTAGAAATGCATGTTTAGATGAATTAAATATGCATGTGGGCCCCATTTGGCTATTAGGGGCATATTTGTAATTTTAGCCCATTGAGGGCATAGATGTAATATTTTCTTATATTGTGATTGATACCATGAGTGAGTGGTGATATATTTGTGATGCACGATCTGAGATGGTCCTAGGGAGTAGTTTAGCTAGAAAGTCACAACGGGGTCAAATACCCAGCTCAGGAGGAGCCTAGGGGTATTTTGGGAACGTAATATGTGTTTGGGATTTATCGAGTAACGGGTAGAAATTTATTAATTATTTGGACATGTCGGGATTAAACGGGGATTTATAGGAATACTTGAGGAATTAGCGAGATTTGGAGAATGACGGAATGGCCCTTGGTGGCACTTGAAGGTTTAGATAAGCTTAAGGGGTGACTTTTTGCAAGGGATAGGCTTAGAATCTTTTGGCTGTTAGGACTCTAGAGGGGGTTATAAGGAAAACAAAACATAAGGAATTTCAGCTCTTGCACTCTCTCTCTCTCGGCTCTCTCTCTCAACCTCTTGAGGACATAGATGATCTTTGGAATTTTGGAGGAGAAACTCATAAACTAAAGCTTGGAACTTGGGGAAAATAAGCTTAGGGTGCTGGAGAGTTGGACTAAGCTCGAAATCTTCATTGAGGTAAGATTACTTGCATGTTTTGAGGATCAATTCTGTTAAGAATGAACTTAGTTCAACTTTGAACTTGAGTTTGAATTTGGTCTGAATTGGGGTGAGTTAGTTTCTGAGGTACTAGCACTACTTAAGGTGTAGTAGAATGATTATGGGACTCAACTCTGACTTTGGGATATATTTAGAATGATTTTCAGGGAGGTTATCTTGTGAAAATTCAAGGGAAATCTGGGTTTGGAGGCTCGAGTCGCGACCCTGTTCTTTAGGCACGTGCGACCCGTGTGTGTCGAAGAGGCTGGAAGCCTCTGTCTACCTAGGCGCACCGCGACATAAGATATAGCGCACCGCGGTTCGTGTCCCTCAGTAGAGAGGCATTTGTCCTTTGACTTGAGCGTGCCGCGGCCCTTAAGGGGCTGGGCCACGACTCAAATGCAAGATGTTGGTTGTTTGAAGGTGTTTAGCTTGGGACCCCAAATGTTAAGGCTCGGGAAGGATTTTACCACCTGGTTTGGTAGAATCCAAGGTCCCAGAGGCTAGAATTATATTATGAAGTTATTTATTGGATTAGAACTTGATGGGTGTTTATTATGAATATGTTGTGACTAGGTTTTCAACGAGGCTCGGGTTAGAGGACTGTGCTCGGGATTGCGGTGCTTAGGAAGCTTGGGACACAAGTAAGAAAACTGTTGTACCCGTAGAGCAGGGCATGGCCCTATTAATTGAATTGCAGGGCATAGCCCTATTGTTTATGTTTAGTATATGCTTAAATATCTGTTTATATTATGCTATGTAATGCATATTTGTGAGTGAATGACGAAGGTCAGAAATGGTGAAGGCCGGGAATAGAAAAGACTGAGAATGGCAGGAAGCCGAGTACGGCAAGGGGCCAGGATCGGTGTTGAGCATGCTGAGTGCAGGCCATTAGGGCAAGACCCTCCTAGGATGCTGGAGACATCCTCTAGGTGAAGACTGCGAATCTAGGGCCTGGTAAAGCACCTGGGACGGCATGGCCGCTATGTGCTTATCCTATTGGCTGCTTTGTTATATGTTGTTGATAGATATGCATATGTTATCCTATTGGCTAAGACTTAGGGTTGGTTGGTAATTATTGAATTATATGCTTGATTGTTTGTTAAAGTGCCCTGTTTGTCTGAATATTTTATATAGAACATGATGAATGAGTTGATATATGCGTGATGCTAGGGCATGACCCCCTTGATTGTGTTGTATGCTATTTGTGATATCTAAATTTGTTGGTTATGATTGGTTGATGAGTTTGGGAGGTGGTTTTGGATGTTGTTATCATGCTTGATGAATGACATCATTCTTTGCAGGCATATTGTTATAATGCCTCAGCGATCAATCAGACTCCGCGGCAATAGGGCCGAGGATGACAACCAGGGTCAGGATCCTCCACCTGCCCCATCGAATTGGCAACAGTTATTTGCCGAGATGGAAGCTAGAATTCACCGAACATAAGAAGAGCTTCGACAGTTGAGGCAACAGACCCTTCCTCAAGGCATTGGGTTGCAGGTTCCACAGGCTGTGGCACCAGTGCCAGCCCAGCCTGCTGTGGAGAATAGATGGGAACCTTTGTATGAGAGGTTTATGAAGCAGCATCCTCCCACCTTCGAGGGTGGACCAGACCCACTGCGGGTAGAGCAGTTGATGAACATGATTTCTTCCATCCTAGATTTCATGAGGGTGGAAGAGAATGATGGAGTATCTTGTGTCAGCTACATGTTGAGAGAAGACGTCCGCATCTGGTGGGATGTTGTGTCACAGAGAAGGAATGTTGCAGTTATGACCTGGGAAGAGTTCATAAACATTTTTAATGAGAAATATTATAGTGTCACAGTCCGAGCTGCGAAGGTTGATGAGTTTACCAACTTGACTCAGAATCAAATGACGGTTAGATTTTTTATAATTGAGTTTTCCTTCATGCATAATGTTACTTGCTATGCTTATTAGCATTGACTTGTCTATGGATTATCGGTATGATCTATATTCGGCAATTGTGAGAAACGTGGGCCGTGAACGCGGGGTCAAGATGAGGGTGTGGTACCCACTCGCCCATCTTGGTCCATAAGCTTGGTGTCGGGAGTCATACCTCGCTCGGTTGGGTCATTCAGAAATGCTGCTTGGCTGGGTCGTGTAAATGGTTTATGTGTTTGAAATGATCATATTTATAATCTGTGAAACATGTTTATAATTTATGGATCATACGGGTTGTTATTTATTTGGCTGATACATATGTGTTTATGGTTTATTAATCATGTGAATTATTATACATGAATATTGTGATTAGTATTTATGTCTTGTTGAGTTTTCTTTCTGGGTCTTGGCTCACAGGTGCTCTATGGTGCAGATAAGGGCAAGGGGAAAGTCGAGCAGCCATGAGTTAGAGGGATTTGTAGCGACGTGTACATGTTCGGCCTGCTTGGTCGCCATAGTCGGGATATTTTGAGAGACTTAGAGCATAATTCCATTTTGTCTCTTAGGCCGACTATCTTGTAACCTTGGTTGTAATTATGTTTTGATTTAACCTCTTTTGGGATCCCTTGTAATCATTTGTAGTTTTAATATAAAAGTTTATACTTTGTGACCAAAGTTTTTAATACTTAAACCTTTAATTAATTTTAATTATACTTTTGGGTCCAAATGACTCGTTTAACAAGCTAAGCACTATTTTAAACACACATTGTAATAGTCTAGAATCAGTAGGGCTTACAATGGCTCCATGAGAATGTGTATTGTGTAACAACCCTCAAAACGTACAAGAACAAAACATGCGTAAATCTAAACTTTTACTTTAAATAATTGTACCAAATTCCCATATAAAAAAAAACCTCTGAAAAGGTTGTTTGCGCATACTTTTAGTTTAGTAAATAGAAATACTGTAATGCCCTACTACCCAGGGACCATTACGATGTGCATTTTAAACAGTGCTAAACTCGCTATCCGAGCCATTTGGCCATAATCATGCAACTAAGTATGATTAATAGTTTAGGGTTTAAATTTTTTGTTAAGGATACAACGCTTCACTAAAACGTTTACTGTATACAGTGAGATCTCGAAAATATATTTTAAAGGTTAATTACAATAAAATATTTACAACCAGCCGACCTAAGCGGAAAAATAGAGCCTAACCCTAGTTCCTCTTTAAACCCTCGACCATGGTGGTCGAGCAGTCGCATATGTACACATCGTTACCTAAGCTCTCCAACTTAAGGATGGTCTAGCTTTTTTTTGCCTTTACCTGCACTGCATAGCACCCGTGAGCCGAAGCTCAACAAGAAAACTCAATATGCTCATGAACAGGTAATAACATGTTACTAAATCATAATAGGCATGCCTAGCAGTAATAACCCTATTCATGCATGCAAACAACTCCAAATAAATGTTTATGGAGTCCCGTGCTCTAAGTAGATGTCTAATAAGTCTCTCGCTCTGAGGTAGATGGCTAATAAGTCTTTATGAGGTAGACGACTACTAAGTCTTTCTCTAATTAGACAACTAATAAGTCATACTCTGTATAGATGACTAATAAGTCTATCCTTATGCAGATCACTTATAAATCTGTCTCTGTTAGATGACCGATAAGTCTATCTCTGAGGTCGATGACTAATAAGTCTCTCTGTATAGATGACTAATAAGTCTATCCTTATGTAGATGACAGATAAGTCTATCTCTGAGGTAGATGACTAATAAGTCTCTCTGTATAGATGACTAATAAGTGTTAGAGAATATATTTTTATACTCAATGAAAATATGGAAAAACCAAAATACAATTCTATGAAAAAAAATACAATAGACAAGATAATATTGATTAAAGAAATATTACAACTCAATTGCTCAAAATACAAGTAAATAGAAAGATGTAGAATAAGAAGATTACAAACTCAAAACAATAATAATACAAGTAAATAAGATCAACAAGATCAAAATAATGAAAATGAAACCAATAAAAAGAACAAACTCTCACACAACCAAAGTGTAGAGTAGTGGGGATCACCAACTTTAACAAGGTTCAAAACTTTTGTTCAAAAGCTTATTTCCCCCTATTCTCTAAGCACTAATGGATCTCTCAAGGAAATAACTCTCTGGAATTATCAAGTCTCTATGGTGTATTTTCAAGCCAAGTGCTTTGTGGATGGAAAATGGTGTGTCTTACAAGTGAGCATTAGGCTCCTATTTATAGAGTTTTTGAGACACCATTTGAATTTCAAATTCCACTAACCCCATGGCTATTACCAATGATTAATTGGATGTTTATGGAATTAAAATAGAGATTTGGGAGTTACTTGGCTGTTGGAAACGAACAAAATTGGATAAAACTAAGGTTGGAAAATTCTGTCAGCCACTTAGGCCACGACCTGAAAAACATTGGCCACGACCCATGATGTTTTCTTCCTCTTGGGTCGCGGCCTGAAAAACACTGGCCGCGACCCAAGATGTTTTTTCAATAGCCAATTTTCCAAATTTTCCAAAACGTTCCAAATTCATCCCCACTTGATTTTGTAACTTCCATACACATTATGAGAGTTAAAATCACATCTCTAACAGCCATATCTCTTATGGCTTTGAGAAATTCAAATCAAAATGTGTAATATCAAATTTACACATTATTGTGTAATATTTGGGAGTTACAAATTTGTAACTCCAAAATATGTCACATTTGGGCACATATATGTGTCAAATTTTGTGACTCTCAATAATATGTTACAAGATGTGACAAATCACATTTGTGTGACAAATCACATTTGTGTGACAAATCACATTATGTCACATTATTTAATCTAACATTATATTATTTAAAATAATATAACATTCCCCCCTAGATTAAATAATCATCTTTTGTAACACTTATTTAATCAAACATTATATTAAAATATAATATTCCCCCACTTGATTAAATAATCACTCTCTATAGAAACATTTGCATTGGTGCATAAAGTAAAATGTCTTCCGACTTGAATTTTACCTTAGTGTAATTATCACAAAAATTATTGAAATTTTGGTTGCCGAAGCATTGAACCACTATCCTTTGATAACAAACCGGTGATAACACACACACCTTTGCTATGTTCACTTGAGACCTCAATGTCTCACTTTTGCACCGTTAATGGCCATGTGCACATTCCATTCATAGAATTTTCTTGAGAGTGACTCCCAATTCGCATGAGGGGCGGCACCATCCCTAGGTCTATATAGGTAGAACTTTTACAGTATTTTGTTACCCTAAAATACTTGTCTTTTCAAGACTGAGTTCTATTAAAAAACCTTTCGGTTTTAACCCTCATTTTGGTAACACACTAGTACTCATATCTCAGATGAGACAAAATTTGAGTACTGCTACTATTCACTTGATTGATTTGTTATTACCTATTGAACCAAATACTAGTTTGGTTACTAGTATTAAGATAGGTTACCATCAACCGTGAATCTCTTTAGAGAGTCTAAGTCCCATCCCTTGAGATGCAGAAATGATTCCATTTGAATCATTTATTTTCTCATGTATGCATACTTTGACACTCTCATTATTTTTATTCAAACTTTGTTGCTAGCTATAGTTTGATTAAAATAGTTACCTCTTTAAAAAAGTGATTTTGACCATAGTCAACCCCCACTATTTTATAGTTCAATATCCAAGATAAACGTTTGAATATTAATTCTAGAAACCTCTTTGTTTCTATAATTCTCCTTTATATTTTAAATTGATTCCTTCTTGAATCAAAATACTACAAACAATAACTTTAGACACAAAGCATGTCTAGATTTGTTCATTCTATACACATATAGCCAATGTGATTTAGAATGTGGAATTCCAAATCACCTATTTGATAGGATGACCGAATTAATCAATTATTATCAACAAAATAAATTGATTAACTTTTGGATCATCTCCCCCACATTTCATTCATAGTGATAATCACTTTTAAGAAGAATTTTCTTCATTTTTATTAAGTTATTTATCCTCCAAGATAAATCTAGACTTGTAATTCTCAAAGTTCATCATGAGTCCTCTAAGCCACATGATAAACTGTCAATAGATCAAGATAAAAAACCTCAATGTTTATCTTGATTTATATACTTGCAAAAACAAGACACACTTCTTTGAAAATAACTTTCATTTTGTTGCTTTCTTTTATACATTTCACAAAATAAAATATGTGAACACAAATGTCATGTGAAAATTTCTCAAACAAATAATCACTAATTTTCACTTTTAGTTGTCTAAATAATCTCAAAATCACTTAAACACATTTTGTGTATTTCTTAAGTGTCTCTTTGAGATTCTTTTGAAAACACAAATTTTACATCCATTGATTTTCTCATCAAAATCAATTTGAAGATGTCAATTTTTTTTAAACACTTTAAATCAAAGAAAATAAACCCTCATTGATTTATTTAAACACTTTAATTACTTATGTTTTAGTTTAAAATTATCTCCTCTTTGAGATTAATTTAAACATATTACCATTTTTAACCAAAATGAATAAAGTTCACTTTAATCTATTCACTATTGGTGTAAAGATTCAAAATTGTTTCTCCAATTTTACAATGTCTCCTCATTGATACATTGAATATTTAGGAATTATTGTCACTAAATAATTCTCAAATATATTTCATTTGACCATACTCTAGACTTCAAGTTTATTGAGTCAATATGTCATCCCACAATTTTTGAATTCACCTTGATCAATTTTACTTGCAATGGCAAGACACAACCATTAAACTCCCTTAGGTTCATCTTTTCTTATCTCATAAAATGAGATGCTCATCTTTTAAATAAGAAAATTAAATTCTCAAATAATCACATTAATAAATGGTTACTAATCACATTAATAATCATATTATATGGCAAACCATAAAATCATGATAATTCACATCAATATAGGATAAAACATATTAACATCGCATAAATGTTTGCATGATTATATTTCAATGTAATTTCACACAGTTGTCAACATACATAACTAATATGGCTCTTTATTAATATGAAAACATGAATTACAAATATCATACACATACGATTTCACATTTTTATTGATTCACAAAATAAATATAGTTATGCATGTCATATAAAACTCATAAAATTGTCATTCTAATAATTTCCCATTATCACAAAATAAGAAAATTATATAACATGCTAGTATATTACCCAATAATCTACTAGATTATTTACACATTAATCACATATAACAAAAACTCAAGATATTAAATTATCTTCTAATCTAACCACCATATTTGAAAAAACAAAGGAGATTAGAAAACAATGAACCTCATTTATAAAATTTTCTTCTTCTCATTTCTATCACTATATGAAAACCATTAGATCTTCTAAGAAATCTAAAGAAGAACATTACCTTATCTTACCATCTTTTCAAAGTTGGATCCTCACAAGATCTCTATAGATTCTCCTTCCATTGAAAAGGAAATTAAGATTTTGATTGTTAGAGAATATATTTTTATACTCAATGGAAATATGGAAAAACCAAAATACAACTCTATGCAAAAATACAATAGACAAGATAATATTGATTAAAGAAATATTACAACTCAATTGCTCAAAATACAAGTAAATAGAAAGGTGTAGAAGAAGAAGATTATAAACTCAAAACAATAATAATACAAGTAAATAAGATCAAACGAATGAAAATAAAACCAATAAAAAGAACAAACTCTCACACAACCAAAGTGTAGAGTAGTGGGCATCACCAACTTTAACAAGGTTCAAAACTTTTGTCCAAAAGCTTATTTCCCCCTATTCTCTAAGCACTAAGGGATCTCTCAAGGAAATAACTCTCTGGAATTATCAAGTCTCTATGGTGTATTTTCCAGCCAAGTGCTTTGTGGATGGAAAATGGTGTGTCTTACAAGTGAGCATTAGGCTCCTATTTATAGAGTTTTTGAGACACCCTTTGAATTTCAAATTCCACCAACCCCCATGGTTGTTACCAATGATTAATTGGATGTTTATGGAATTAAAATAGAGATTTGGGAGTTACTTGGCTGTTGGAAATGTTCAAAATTGGATAAAACCGGGGTTTGGAAAATGTTGTCACCCACTTGGGCCACGGCCTGAAAAACACTGGCCACGACCCACGATGTTTTCTTCCTCTTGAGCCGTGGCCTAAAAAACACTGGCCGCGGCCCAAGACATTTTTTCAGCAACCAATTTTCCAAATTTGCCAAAATGTTCCAAATTCATTCCCACTTGATTTTGTAACTTCCATACACATTATGGGAGTTAAAATCACATCTCTAACAGCCATATCTCTTATGGCTTTGAGAAATTCAAATCAAAATGTGTAATATCAAATCTACATATTATTGTGTAATATTTGGGAGTTACAAATTTGAACTGTTTTGGTAACTCCAAAATATGTCACATTTGGGCACATACATGTGTCCAATTTTGTGACTCTCAACAATATGTTACAAGGTGTGAAAAATCACATTATTTAAAATAATATAACAATAAGTCTATCCTTATGTAGATGACTGATAAGTCTATCTCTGAAGTAGATGAATAATAAGTCTCTCTATATAGATGATTAATAAGTCTATCCTTATGTAGATGGCTAATAAGTCTATCTATGTTAGATGACTGATAAGTCTATCTCTGAGGTAGATGACTAATAAGTCTCTTTGTATAGATGACTAATAAGTCTATCCTTATGTAGATGACTGATAAGTCTATCTCTGAGGTCGCATGCCCTCCTAGCCATGTGACGTATCAATCACCTGAGCTTATAGCGCTGACTCTATGTAACTAGCCTTTAGACTAGACAAGCGCTTTTAGTTTTCATCGAACTTAAGGTCGGTCAAGCATTTCATGCTTATGATGATAATACTTATGTCGATTGGATCTAATCTTTTCGACTTGCGTTAAACACGCTAATACTGTTCTTGACTCATAAGTCAATACCATACGACCAATGCTCAGTACTACTATCGAACTTGACTAATGAGCCACAACTTCACAGTCAATACTGGCACCATTGCCGATTTGGACTAATAAGTCAGCACCACTCACAAGCAAGCAAGATTGCTAAGAATTTAATATGAAATCAATGTCCACATACAGAGCATTCAACATGCCTCATTAATAACCATGCATGTCACATACTGGGTGCAGTTTTCTTACCTATGGTTTGAGCGTGAAATAATAAAAGAACGACCCTTTGAGAACGATCGATCCTTTGATCCCTTAGTGGTCATCTAGTCATGAACAAATATGAAATCCCATTAATAAAATAAATCAATAAAAGGTTTATAATCTAAACCTCTCTCCTGGGACCATTTCTGTGCTCTCGGGACTTCCAATCCACCCAAACAGGGTAGTGGAACCATCCCCCGAGCCCCCAAAGTCCTCCCAAACCCTAAAAATGGGCCTTGCTGAAAGTGACCTAGTGCTGGGGCGCTGCTGGGTAGCGTTGGGGCGTTGCCCGAAGTCAGAGACCACCCTCGCTCTCCTCTGCCTAGTGTTGGGGTGCGACACCAGAAATGGTGCTGGGGCGCCACGGACAGACCAGAAAAATTCTGGTCTTTCTCCCTTGCGTTTTCCTTTGATCCCCAAGCTTCAAAACTAACCTAAACATCATCCAAACCTATGATTTAACCCCAAAACCTCAACAACACCTCAACCTCATCAAAGCCCAAGTCCAAACACAATCAAAACACCAACACAAACCCAAATCCAAGACCAAAAGCTCAAGCTAAGAACTAACTCAAAAATAGAGCAAGAACCAGAAACTTGAACTGAAACCTTACCTCAATCACGAATTAAAACCCCTTACAACTGCTGATGACAAGCCTGAACTCTCAAGCTTCAATCCTCAAGCTTGAGTTCCCTAGCTTGGCTTCAAAAATCCAATGGGAAATGAGAGAGGAAGATGAATTGGGAGAAAGATACGAGGAACCTCTGCTTTGCTGCTGCCTTTGCCAAATTCCACAACCTTCATCACTTAAACATATCCATTGGTCAAAATGACCAAAATGCCCCTAGGGCTATTTATTTCCTTTTTAAGCCAACAAGGGCAAAATCGTCCTTTTCTGTCTTTCTCGTTAATTATAATTAACGTCCTCCAACTCTCGTTATCCCCAATATTCTCAAATACTAATAAATCATATCTCATTACCCTTTAATTCTCGGTAATGTACTAATCATCATATTACCCTGAGACTCACCCCGAGCCCGGTAAATTAACCCCGTTATGAACAAACCGCTAACTTACATTCAAATATCGTCTCATGCCGAATAGCTCGAACAATTCCACATTATAATGTGGCCTCATTCATAATTCACCAACATGCATGAAAATATACAAACATGTCCTCAACGGGCCAAATTACCAAAATGCCCTTATAATGAAAAGTGGACCCATATGCATGAATTTATCATCATATGATCATATAACTCACACAATCATGCATATAATCATTTAATGGCATAATAAATCAATTATGGCCTGCTCGGCCTCCTAATCAAGGTCTTAAGCCTTATTAGGAAATTGGGTCATTACAACTATCCCCTCCTTACAGAAATTTTGTCCTCAAAATTTATGTGAACAGCCCGGAATATAAATTCCGCGTATCTGGTTCCAGTTCCCAAGTCGCTCCCTTGACCTCACTATTTCTATTTCATACCTTAACCCAAGGTACAACTTTGTTCCTCAGAACCTTGTTCTTTCTGTTAAAATTTGAACTGGCTATTCCTCATAGGATCACTTAGCCTCAATCTCTAGATTCTCATAACTCAACAAATGAGTCTCATCTAACACATGTTTCCTCAACATGAAAATACAAAATACATTGTACACTGCTGACTGTGCCAAAGACAAGGCCAATTCATAGGAAAACTGACTTGTCCTATCCAGAATTCAAACGGTCCTTACTAATCTAGAGCTCAACTTGCCCTTATTTCCTCTCCTCTTTCCATGGTGATACTTTAAGGAAGATACAGTCTTCCACTTGGAACTCCATGTTCCTGCATCTCAAATCAATATAGTTTTTTCCATTTACTCTGAGAAGTGAGAATCCAAGCTCTAACATTTTTCAATAACTTCAATGGTCCTCTGAACTACCACAGGATCCAAACATAACCTCTTACTCATCTCATTCCAATGAATGGTAGTATACATTCTCTACCATAAAGCATCTCATAAGGTGCCCCACCCATACTGGATAACTCTCTCTATGATTTACCATCAGTTTGAGGATAATGAACTGTACTAAATTCCAACTGTATATTCATCGCCTTCTGAAACCTTTCCCAAAACTTGGAAGTAATAATAGAGTCTTCATCTGATAAGATAGACTTTGAATTCTATGAAGGCATACTACCTCTCTCACACAAAGATTTGAATATTGATCAGCTGTGTTACTTGTCCTTACTGATAGAGTGAACTCACTTTAAATACTGGTCCATAATGACCCAATCCAAATCACATTGGCCCACCATCCTGGGCAGTCCCACCGCGAAACCCATCGCGATGTCCTTTACTTCTACTATGAAATACACAAAGGCTGTAATGACCTTACTGGTTTCTATTACTCTGATTTGACCTGCTAATAGGTTAAGAGCTTTACCACGTATTCCATTACGTCCTTCTCCATCCCAAACCACCAATATAAAGCTTTCAGATCCTAATACATCTTTCATGATGCCTGGATGAAGAGAATAAGAGAGTAGTATGAGATTCATCCAGAATCCCTAATTTAATTACAGTGTCCATTGGATTCCAAATCTGATCCTTATACCTCAATAAACACATACCTGGAACTGTATAATCCTTAGCTAATCTAGCTAAGACATTCCCCTCAATTTTCCCATATCTGGGTCACTTAACTATTTTTCCTTTGATCTTTTCTACCAGAGTAACTCAAACATAATGTTGGCCACCTGGCCCACCAGTAACTCTACTCTAGTTCTGGTCATATCCTTCAAATAACCTGATGCATAGGCAATCCATTTTTCTCTATCACTGAGGTGTCATAACAACCTACTAAATGGTTTTGATATGTAATAAGACTCAGAACTCATTCCCAAAGCACATATAATATCCTGCCCATCCAAGGAAACTCCTACCCTCTGAGGCATTCCTTGACCTTGGAAAATTTCCAACTGAGAGTATACCACAATATCGTCGATCAAGACGATCAAAAATCCAATTCAGATAATCCTTGGATACTCTATTCATCTAATCCATCAAAACAACTTGGCATTAACAAAATCCTCAAAACATAACTCAGCACTCCCAGTGCCCTTATCTAATACAACAATCAGTCTTCTGCATATCCTTTTCCATGATCTCTAGCTAGTAATAACCAGATCAAAGATCCACCTTGGAGAATACCATCTTACTCAATAATTAAGCCTTTAGTTCTTACATCTTTGCTGAAGCCATTCAATACAATGCCCTAGACCTGATTCAATCCCTGGCACCAATCAAATCACTATTTTGTCTCTTTATATGAAAGTAACCCGGACTATTCCCCTGGAAATAAATCCAGAACTCACAGACTATCCAGGCTGTCTTAGTCCCACTGGCATGACCTAAGTGGTATCCACCACACTAGCTACAAGTTCTATGCACCCACTTGCAATAGATCTCTAGCTCTAAATACAAATGTCATCAGCATAGTGCCAACTACCACAAGGATTTCCCATTCTCAAACTCAAGAGTTACTATCCTTTCCTTGCAATCTAACATTTCCCCACACTTGGTTAACCAATCCATATCCAGGATCATACTGAAGTCAGTCATAACCAACTTTCAAAACAACTGATGAGTCATTTCCACCATAATCTAACTCATCACAGCATAATCATGCAATCTGCATAACAAGTCTATGCTTCTCTAGATGCAACAAGCAAAGAACAACATGGCACCAAAGCTAGTCAGCACAATATAAAAATCAGAACTAGAAAGATGACCTGCCACCATTGAGGAACCAGCCTCAGTCTCAGTCGCTGACTTTGACTGCATCGGAGCGAACACTCGAGCTGGAGTCGAGCTGTCCACCCCCTTTTTCTCATCTATCCCTTGCCTTGGGAAATCCCTCATGAAATGCCCAACCATTCCACATAAGAAACATGCCTTTGCTCGGCATTTTCCCAGATGACGTCTCTTACACTGAGCGCATTTTGGATAAGTCCTCAGGTTCTTATTCTAGCTCGCTCCAATAAACGGAGGTGTCACTACTTAAGTGCTACACTCTCCAGCACCCTCCTTTATAATCTCATTTCCTGTGCTCTCAACAGCAAGAGCCTTCCCTACCATCTGAGCGTAGGTAGAGATTTCATGCACTGGGGCAACTCTAATGCCCTAAGTTACTCTGGGATTCAATCCCTGAATAAACCTTTCCTTCCGAGCTACATCTGTGGGTACTATATCAAAAGAAAACTTGGACAACCCATCAAATCTGTTAACATACTCGATTACTGTTGCATTTCCCTGAATCAGGTTCAGAAACTCATTCATCTTAGCATTCTTGGATGCATCACAGTAATATCTTTCATTAAACAACTGCCTAAATTCTTTCCAGTCCATCACAGCTGTATCTCGTGTCTGGGATACTACCTCCCACCATGTCCAGGCATCATCCCGCAATACATATGTAGCACAAATTACCCTATTTTGACCTACCACCCTCATACTATCGAAAATGGATCTGATCATGCCCATCCATTGCTCAGCTTTGAATGGATCTAGGCCTCCCTCAAAGACTGGAGGGTAATACTCCTGGAATCTTCCACAAAGAAATTCCCACCTGTTCTCAACCCTAGGCTGAGCCAAAACTGGTGCCACTCCTGGCATATCAAAGGAAGAGGTGTTCCCTAATAGATTATGATGTTGCTTCAAACACCTAATCTCTTCCTCTTGCCTCTGAAATCTTAATTTCATATCTGTAAACACCTGTTGGAAATTATGAGGAGCAGGTGAAGAACTCAAACCCTGGCTGTAATTCCCAGCCCCGGTATAACCACCACCAGGTCTCATTATTTGCCTTGGATACATACCTACTGATCGAATCTACAATTAGTAACTTGAAAAATTAAACATGATGAGCATATTCAAAAGCCTTCCCCACGGGAATAATCATACCACACTACAATCACAAACCATTATAGTGCTAAAAACATGCCCATAACATTTGTTAATCAATTCATAACCCCTGCTCTTCCAACATACACACTATGCTTCCAACTCCAGCATGCAATTATCACATTCATAAATATATATATATATTCACGGAGCATGTAATCATATGAACATATTAATAGTCAAGAGCCAGGCTCTATCAGAATCTCATGCTCCCTAGTACAATATGCAGGTAAAGCATTTATATTCTATTTAAGCAGTTAAGCACATAACCACATAAATAGTTACCATACCCTGAGTGAATCTATCTTTAGTGACCAGTGTACATGCCTAGCTTGTCTTCAAGAACCCTTAACCTTGACTCGCTCAGATACCAAGTTGTAACGCCCTACTTCCCATGGACCGTTACGATGTGCATTTTAAATAGTGCTAAACTCGCTATCCGAGCCATTTGGCCATAATCGTGTAACTAAGTATGATTAATAGTTTAGGGTTTAAAATTTTTAGTTAAGGATACAACGTTTCACTAAAATGTTTACTATATACATTGGGATCCCGAAAATATATTTTAAAGGTTAATGACAATAAAATATATACAACCATCTGACCTAAGCGAAAAAATAGAGTTTAACCCTAGTTCCTCTTTAAACCCTCGACCATGGCGGTCGAGCAGCTGCATATGTACACATCGTCACCTAAGCTCTCCCACTCAAGGATGGTCCAAATTTCTTTTGCTTTACCTGCACTACAACACCCGTGAACCGAAGCTCAGCAAGAAAACTCAATATGCTCATGAACATGTAATAACATGTTACTAAATCATAATAGGCATGCCTAGCACTAATAACCCTATTCATGCATGCAAAAAACTCCAAAAAAATGTTTGTGGAGTCCCGTGCTCTGAGTATATGACTAATAAGTCTCTCGCTCTGAGGTAGATGACTAATAAGTCTCTCTGAGGTAAACAACTAATAAGTCTTTCTCTAATTAGATGACTAATAAGTCATACTCTGTATAGATGACTAATAAGTCTATCCTCATGTAGATGACTGATAAGTCTATCTCTGTTAGATGACTGATAAGTTTATCTCTGAGGTAGATGACTAATAAGTCTCTCTATATAGATGACTAATAAGTCTATCCTTATGTAGATGAATGATAAGTCTATCTCTGAGGTAGATGACTAAGAAGTCTCTCTGTATAGATGACTAATAAGTCTATCCTTATGCAGATGACTGATAAGTCTATCTCTGAGGTAGATGACTAATAAGTCTCTCTGTATAGATGACTAATAAGTCTATCCTTATGTAGATGACTGATAAGTCTGTCTCTGTTAGATGAGTGATAAGTCTATCTCTGAGGTATATGACTAATAAGTCTCTCTGTATAGATGACTAATAAGTCTATCCTTATGTAGATGACTGATAAGTCTATCTCTCAGGTCCCATGCCCTCCTAACCATGTGATATATCAATCACCTGAGCTTATAGCCCTAGCTCTATGTAACTAGCCTTTAGACTAGACAAGCGCTTTTAGTTTTCATCAAACTTAAGGTCGGTCAAGCATTTCATGCTTATGATGATAATGCTTATGTCGATTATATCTAATCTTTTTGGCTAGGGAAAAGGCCCAGGGTGACTTTATGGTCACATGGCTAGAGTAAAGCACCCAGGTTGACTCCATGGTCATCTATCCAGGGCAAAGGACTCAAGGATGACTCCATGGTTATCTATTCAGAGCAAAGGACCCCAGGTTGACTCCATGGTCATCTGATTAGGGCTGCATGGTCCATAATGATTCTATAATCATTTACTTGTACTTGGATGCATGCAGTAATAAGTTTTCTTGCTGAGCCTTAGATCACGGGTGCTATGTGGTGCAGGTAAAGGAAAGGAAAAGCTTACCCAGCCATGAGTGGAGAGCCTATGTGGCGACGTGTACATATGCAGCCACTTGACCACCACAACCAAGGTTTCTTAGAGGAACTAGGGTTAAACCCTATTTTGTCTCTTAGGTCGACAAATTGTACATTTTGAGTTGTAATGACCATTTTGGACTGTAAACAACTTTGTAAACATTATTATGGGATCTGATGTATAGTTTAACATTTTTAATAAAATATCCATTTCTTTTGACCAAGATTTTAACCCTAGCCCATTAATTACATTTAGATGCACGTTTATGGCCTAAAAATCCGCTTAGCGAGTTAAGCACTATTTAAAATACATAATGTGATGGTCTTGGCTAGCCAAGGTTAAGGGTTCCTGTAGACAGGCTGGGCATGTACACTTGCCACTAAAGACAAGCTCGACTCAAGGTTTAGTAACTATTTATATGATTATGTGTTTAACTGCTTAAATATGATATAAATGTTTTACCTGCATGCCTTATTAGGTAGCTTGATATATATATATATACTGATAGGGCTTGGCCCTTGACTATTACATGATGAACAAGAACATGCTTATTAGCACTAATATTTCTTTGGAATGCCAAAGAACTGCTTATTAGCGCTGTCATAGATACATGTGTGCAAGAAAAGGCTTATTAGCATTGTTAATTGTTATGAATATAAACTGACATGCTTATTAGCATGACTATTGAATGTGCATGAGTATGTGCTTGATCTTGGACCGTGAGGCGGCAAGAGGTATAGTTATCACTACCTAACTGGCCGCATTGATTATTACAACAAGGTATAACGTTGGAAGTATGCTTCCAAGGCATATTGAATCATCAGCTGGCCAGGAAGATCAGGGCCAGAATGACAAGCAGGGTTAGGATAATGACTAGGGTCAGACCCCTCAGCCAACTCCTGAGAACTGGCAGCAAGTGCTTGCTGATTTGCAAGCCAGGGTATTGAGGTAGGAAGAAGAAATCCGCCTCCTGAGAAAACAATAAGTTCCTGCAGGGAACATTTTACCAGAGGCACCACCTATGACAGTGCCAACAGTTGAGCAGCCGCCAGAGGCTGGGATTAAATGAGAACCACTTTATGAAAGGTTCAGGAAATAACACCCTCCATTCTTTGAGGGTTGTACAGATCTGACCAAGGTCGAACAGTGGATGAGCACAGTTACCACCATCCTAGACTTTATGAGGGTTTCTGGTAATGAGAGGGTGGCTTGTGCCACATATATGTTTCGGGAGGATGCTCGAATTTGGTGGGAAGTGATATCCCAGACAAGAAATGTTAATGCTCTGAGTTGGGAAGAGTTTCAGACTTTGTTTAATGAAAATTACTACAATGATGCCACCAGGGCTGCAAAAGCTGAAGAGTTCAGTAAACTGCTCCTAGGGAGTATGACAATAACTGAATATGCTTTGAAATTTAATAGACTGGCAATGTTTGTTGGGGAATTGGTTCCCACTGGTGGGACCATAAATGAGAGGTTTCTCCAGGGGCTAGAACCTAGGATATCCCAGGATGTTTGCATTACCATTGTGCCGGGGGTGACTACTTATGCACAGGTTGTTGAGAAGGCGCTTACAGTTGAGAGCGTAGAGAACAAAATTTGGCATGATAACTTGGCCAGGAGAGACACTAGGAGGGTGGGACCTCCATTTGTGAGTTTAGGTAGGGGCGGAGGCCCTAGTGATCAGAAAAGGAAGGCTCCTGATGCCTTTCCAGCTCCAGGCCTTGTGGTATTTCAACAGGCTGCCAGGGCGGCAATGAAAGCTGGAGGACTTTTCCTGAGTGCGCTAGGTGCAAGAGGCGCCATATGGAAAAGTGTCGGGCAATGGCCTACTTTTTATGTGGGATAGTGGGACACTTGAAGAAATATTGCCCGAGGGCAAGAAAGTAGGAGCCAAGGAAGGAGAACAGCTCGACCCTAGCTCGAGTGTTCACATTGACACAGGTAGAAGCTTAGGGTTGTCCCTTAGTAGTCATAGGTCAGTTTTTTAGTGCTGGAACCCCTTATACTATTTTGATTGATTTTGGTGCTACACATTCTTTTGTTGCTAGTAGAGTTATTGATAGATTATGTAGACCGTGTGATTATTATGCTGTGGGGTTCAGGACCTTATTACCCACTAGAGAGTTAGGAGTATCCAAAAGATGGGTCAGATCATTTCCAGTGACAGTGGAGGGCATGGAGTTATCAGTTGATTTGATAGAGTTGGTTATGACCGACTTTGACATGATTCTGCGTATGGACTGGTTAGTGAAGTATGGGGAAACCATAGATTGCAGAAGGAAAATGGTAACCTTTGAGCCTGAAGATGAGGTTCCTTTTGTATTTTTTGGCAGTGTGCATGGACCCCGTGTACCAATGATTTATGTGTTGAGGGTTAGAGATCTATTGCAAGGTGATTGCATAGGATTCTTAGCCAGTGTGGTAGATACCACTTAGGTCGTGCCAGTGGGACTAGAGGAGACAAGATTAGGATGTGAGTTTCTGGATGTGTTTCTAGAGGATTTACCAAGGTTTCCACCACATAGAGAGATTGGATTTGTGATTGAACTGGCACCAGGAACGGAGCCAGTGTCTAGGGAACCTTACAGAATGGCCCCAGCTGAATTAAAAGAACTAAAGATACAGCTGCAGGAGTTGTTAGACTTGGGTTTTAATAGACCTAGTTTCTCACCATAGGGTGCACCAGTCCTGTTTGTAAAGAAAAAGGATGGTTCTTTGAGAATGTGTATTGATTACAGGAATTGAATAAGTTAACAATCAAGAACAAGTATCCTCTGCTAAGGATAGATGATCTGTTTGATCAGTTGCAGGGTAAAATGGTATTCTCAAAGATTGACATTCGATTTAGTTATCATCAGCTGAGGGTCATGGAGGGAGATATACCGAAGACTTCCTTTCATACAAGATATGAGCATTATGAGTTCTCAGTCATGTCCTTTGGGTTGACTAATGCCCCAGCTGCTTTTATGGATTTGATGAACATAGTGTTCAAGGATTACTTGGACCGGTTTGTGATTGTCTTCATCGATGATATTCTAGTTTATTCTCAGTCAGAGTCATAACATGAGCAACATCTGAGGTTCGTTCTACAGAGATTGAGGGAGCATAGGTTGTTTGAAAAGTTCAAGAAATGTGAGTTCTGGTTATCTCAGGTAACTTTCCTTTGTCATATTGTCAGTAAGGAGGGGATCAAGGTGGACCCAACCAAGATTGAAGCGGACAGAGATTGGCCAAGGCCAAGGAATACCTCAGAGATTAGGAGCATCCTTGGATTAGCAAGTTATTATAGGCATTTTGTGGAAGGGTTCTCAAAGATTACCACTTCATTGACTGAACTGACACACAAGAATCAGAAGTTTGTGTGGTCAGATAAGTATAAGAACAACTTCCAGGAATTGGAGCAGAGGTTGATTATAGCTCCAGTTCTGAGTCTTCCGACAAATCAGGAGAAGTTTGTGATATACTGCGATGCCTCACATCAGGGTTTGCGTTGTGTTCTTATGCAATCGGGGAAGGTGATTGCTTATGCCTCACACTAGTTGAAAGAGTATGAGCAAAGATACCCCACTCATGATTTAAATTTGATAGCAGTGGTCTTTGCATTAAAGGTATGGAGGTATTACCTTTACGGGGAGAAGTGTGAGATATACACTGACCACAAAAGCCTGAAGTACTTTTTCACACAGAAAGACCTGAACATGAGACAAAGGTGTTGGCTGGAGTTGGTAAAAGATTTTAATTGTGAAATCCTGTATCACCCAGGGAAGGCCAACGTAGTGGCATATGCCTTAAGCAGAAAGGGTCTGAGACAAATATGTAGTGCGAGACTGATATTCGGAGAGTTAGATGAGGATATCACCAGAGGTGGTACAGAGTTGCTGGTAGTCCAGTTGACCAATATTACGCAACAATCTACACTGTTAGAAAGAATAAAGGAAAATAGTTGGGTGATCCACAACTGAAAAAGATTAGAGAGGATGATAACTCTTGAATAAAGAGTTATTTCATGTGCTTTTGAACTTATAATGGTGGAAAAATCATGGGTGATGTTAATTTATTTTTAGCTTTTGTAGCTAACTTTGGTGTTTTTATGATCTTAATTAAGTTTAATTATTTTTGTAGTTTTTAATAGCTAATGGGTGGAAGGTAGTAGTTTTATGGATAAATATTTGCACAAAGAATGAACTAACATATGAAACTATCTAAATTAAATATTTGATGGCTGAATTAGTAGGTTTTGCAGCAGCAAAGCAGATTTTGCTGAAGCATTTTGATCAGGCAGTTTTTGGGCACCTAGAACACGTGGAAAGTCAAAGGGGTGAGCTGGAATAGTGGCTGAGGTGGCAAGTACATAAAGTATGAGTCAAAAATTGAGAGTAAATGCCAAAAAGAGGAGACCCACATTTTTTTACCAAGAAGAGGGGTAATATGGTACTTTGTGGACCAATTTGGAAAACCTAGAATACACATATAGAGCATCAGCTGAAATTTGAAGGAAGCAGGCATTTTTGAAAAAAAAAAAAAACTAGCAAGAAGAAGAAAGAAAAACCAGAAATTAGCTAGAAGGAAGGAGGACGAAAAAGGAGAAGCTCAAGCATCAATTGGATTTGTTCCTTCTTCTATTTCTAAACTTCATTTTTATATTTTCTGAGTTGATTTCTAAATCTGAATATTATGGGCTGTTTTGATTGTGGATTAATTTTTATTAACTTAGCCATGAACTAATTTTTAGGTGGCTTGAATTGTTGATGAACCCTATGTTATAGTTTAGTAATTTCTTGCACTTTATTTTAGTAAAATCTCTATTGTTCATTCAAGTGTGCTTATATTAATTTCTTGTTGTTGTTTGCCCAGCAATGGCAAGATATTTAATTATTTGTAATGTTGGAAAGGTTAAATGTAATGGGAAAAACTTGGATGACACAAGTCATAATCTAGGTTAGATTATGTTAGTAAGTAACATAGGGATGTGTTATTTTCCTTGTGTAACTTATGAGAATTAAACTTTGAATTTGCATTCATAAATCTGATTTTGCATAGGAATATGTTTAATTAGGTAAAATAATTAATGTCATAAAATTTGGGAAAGTTTTATGAATGTTTAATGAATTCTTGTTAACCTGGGAGTTTTGCTAGAATATTGCTGCCGCAATCTGTTCAGGATGATTAATATAGGGGGAATCAATAATTCAAGTCCATTTTGCAATCCATATATTTCATTCAATTTTCTTGTTTAGTTCAATTTTAATTTCAGTATTTCCATCTCTTTTAATAGTTTGTTTAGCCTAAAAACAACCCATTTGATTTTTAGTACTTTTAAGTTGTTTAGTAATTGTTTTGCTTATTTTTCTAATTTGCAATCCTTGTGGAGATGATCTACTTATCATTATATTACTTGTGTGATTACGTGCACTTGCGTATTTAAAATCAAATTTAAATTTATCACAACAAGTTCTTGGCGCCATTGCCGGGGATTGGAATTAGAAATTTTTGTAATATCAATTACTTGCAATTTATTTTCCTTTGTTGAGCTGACTTTGTTTGCTTGCTCTTGTGTTTTCTCAGGTGATTTATTATATGAATGAGCAAGAAGACATTGAACTAGCTCCTATTGACCCAAAGATTGAGAGAACAATTAGAAGAAGGCTAAGGGAACAATGGGCTCAAAATCTCCTTAATATGGCTTAAGAGGTTGAAGGAGTTGAGGGTGCTAATAATGTCACTAACGCGATTGTTATGGCTGATGATAGAGAGAGAGACATAAGGGAGTATCCTGCCCCCATGTTTAATGAGCTCAATCCGGGCATTGTTAGGCCTGAAATTCAAGCACCCCAATTTGAGTTAAAGCCAGTGATGTTCCAAATGTTGCAAACAGTGGGTCAATTTAGTGGGCTACCTGCTGAGGATCCTCATCTTCTTCTTCATTCATTTTTGGAGGTGAGCGATTCTTTCAAGCTACAAGGAGTGAGTGACGAAGCCCTAAGGTTGAAATTGTTCCCTTTCTCTTTGAGGGATCGAGCTAGAGCTTGGCTAAACACCCATCCTCCCGACTTGGTGACTACATGGAATGAGTTGGCTGAAAAATTCTTGATGAAGTACTTTCCTCCCACCAAAAATGCCAAGTTTTGCAGTGAAATCATGTCATTTTAGCAGCTGGAAGATGAATCATTTTGTGAAGCTTGGGAGAGATTCAAGGAGTTATTGAGGAAATGCCCACACCATGGGATTCCACATTGTATCCGAATGGAAACATTCAATAATGGGCTCAATTCTTCCACTCGCATGGTGTTAGATGCTTCAGCTAATGAGGCTATTCTCTCTAAGTCCTACAATGAAGCCTATGAGATTTTGGAGAGGATAGCTAGCAACAATTATCAATGGTCCAATGCTAGAGCCTCAACAAGTCGAAAAGTGGCTGGTATACTTGAAGTGGATGCATTGACAGCTTTGACCGCTCAAGTTTCTTCAATGACTAACCTTCTCAAGAACATGAGTTTGGGGGGAATGGTACAACCATCTGCTATGGGACAAGTTGCTGATGTATCTTGTGTTTATTGTGGAGATGGGCACCCATTTGAGAGTTGTCCTTCAAATCCCACTTCGGTTTGTTATGTGGGGAATCAAAATGCCAACCGTAATAACCCATATTCGAACTCTTATAATCTGGGGTGGAGGCAGCATCCAAACTTCTCATGGGAGGCTCAAGGAGCTAGTTCAAGCGGAGCACCAATGAAAAACAAGCCTACATATCCACCGAGGTTTTATCAACTACAACCAAGAAGTCAACCACCTCCTCCTCAAGTGTCTCAATCAAGCTCTTTGGAGAGTTTAATGAAAGAATATATGGCTAAGAATGATGCTATGATTCAGAGCCAAGCGACATCCTTGAGGAACATAGAAATTCAAATGGGGAAACTAGCTAATGAGCTAAGGAATAAACCACAAGGCACCTTGCCTAGTGATACTGAAAATCCAAGGAGAGACGGTAAAGAGCAACGCAAGGCGATCACTTTAAGGAATGGTAAAAATATAGAGTTAAATGAGGATAATCCTAAGAGAAACAGCAAGCCCACTTGAATCCAAAGTAGTGTGGAAAAGGAAGATAAAGTTGTGAGTTTGAAAATGTCAAATGCTGATCCTGAAGCAATTGTTGCAGCAATTCCTTAGCAAAATGCAACAGAGAAGCCTATGAGCAAGCCACCTCCACCATTTCCTCAATGTTTTCAAAAGCAGCAACAAGATGGTCAATTCCAAAGATTTTTGGATGTTTTGAAGCAACTCCACATCAACATACCTCTGGTCGAAGCTTTGGAACAAATTCCTAATTATGTGAAGTTCTTGAAGGATATTTTGACAAAGAAGAGGAGGCTTGGTGAATTTGAAATGGTTGCTTTGAATGAAGGTTGTAGTACTATATTGAAGAATAAAATTCCTCCTAAGTTGAAGGATCCAGGCAGTTTCACAATTCCAATTTATATTGGGGGACGAAAAGTTGGTAAAGCTCTTTGTGATTTGGGAGCTAGTATTAATTTGATGCCCATGTCCATTTTTAAGAAGTTGGGAATTGGAGAAGCAAGGCCAACTACACTCACCTTGCAATTAGCTGACCGTTCTATGGTGCATCCGGAGGGAAAGATTGAAGACGTCCTAGTACAAGTTGACAAGTTCATTTTTCCGGGGGATTTCATTATTCTTGACTATGAGGAAGATAGGGATGTATCGATCATTTTGGGGAGACCATTTCTTGCCACCGGGAGGACGTTGATAGATGTTAATAAAGGAGAGCTCATCATTCGAGCTCAAGACATACAAGTCACATTCAAGGTTTTTAATCCTATACGCTCTCCTAATGAAGTTGAAGCTTGTTTTGCCATAAGTGCTTATAACTTCAAGTTGATTGAAAAGATGCATTGAAAGTATAGCAATGGAGTCAAGAAAAATGTCCCTTTTGAAGAAATTGAGAAAGGTGAGGAGCCATGGATACGTAAGGAAGAAGAACCATCACATCCTCCAAAGCTATCGAAGAAAAAGAAATATAGTAGAAAGCCTCAATAACAAATGTTGGAAGTTGGGAATAGAGTGTTTTTCTTGAACTCTCTAGTGAAATCTAGGTGTGATGGTGGGTTCTTAGTGAGCAAGGTGTTTCCCAATGGTGTAGTGGAATTATATGATGAGCATTTGGGAAGAGCATTTAAGGTAACAAGGAAAGGAGCAAAGTTAAGGGGAAGCGAGGTTGGGCAATACCAAACCTCAGTTTCCTTGAAAGATCCTTAGAGAAAAAAAACATGAAGTTTGGGTTGCTATGGTTTTTGGAGGATTCATTTGTAAAGCAACTCAAAGAAAGAATGAATAAAAATGCATTGAAAAAAAATGAAAAAAATTTCAATAAAAAAAATGAAAATATATATATGAGTGTTTTTAATTATTTTTATTTTTAATTTTTGTAATTTTAATTTCATTTGATTGTGATGTTTTTGGAGTGGTTTTATGTGTGTGTTTTGTGTTTCAGGTGTTAAGAAAGCAAGAAATTGGTGTTTTGGAAGTAATTTTGGGGTCTGATGGTTTTGCGAAATTTTTGCTTCAGCAAATAGGGAGCAAAATTTTCCGAAAAAACGGAGGAGTTACGTCAAATTTTGGTTGTTGAAGCAAATCTTAGGCAAAATGGTGGCAATTTGGGCAGGCACAAGTCAGGGGTAAGGTTCGTTCAGAAAAAAAATACACATATATATAATACTACATATATATACAAAAAATAAAATGAAAAATATATAGTAATATATATAAATATATATAATATAAATACTTATATATTACTAAATACAGATATTACATGTATATATATCCATAGAATAATCCCTATATATAAGAAAAAAAATACCCATGAACCGAGTCCCCTATTCCCATTTAGTAGCCTGCATCGCATAAGCCCTCCTCCATAGCCGCCATCATCTCCTCCCTTCACCCCTGACCCTCAGAAGCCACCATATCCAAATCCATCTATAGTCCCCTGCTGCCCATCACCATCAACCCCCGTCCTCCGAGAACCCAGGTGCCATTCGCCCTGTACCCAGGCGCGACCCCGCACCACTCCCAGGCGCGACTATCACTCGTGCACCACCCCACAGAGGTGCGATTTCGACTGCGCCCAGCCTCCCCAGGTGTATGTTTCTGTCAGCCGAGAGCTCAACACCCATCCTAGGCGCAACCCACAAGCTCATCTCGCACGATCCGAAGCACTCAGACGCCACCCCAAGTATCCGAGCCCAAGCATCACACCCTCAAGTCCCTCACCTAAACCCACTCGGTGGCCAAGCGTCTCCAAGCAAGAGCCTAGAACTAATCCGATTGAGTCCCTGAGCACCTCAGTCAGTGCCGTGTGTCAGTAAAGCCAGCACTCTCTCAGTCAAGTAGTTCCACTTTGGGTATTATCTTCTTTGCCCTTATCTATTGAGTATGAATATTTTTTAGAATTGGGTCGTGTGTCAGTAAAGCCAGCACTCTCTCAGTCTATTAGTTCCACTTTGGGTATTATCTTCTTTGCCCCTATCTATTGAGTTTGAATATTTTTGAGAATTGGGATCTTTGCTAGTGAACATTTGATTTTGGGGAAGGCTATTGGAAAAATTGTTGGCAGTATTGTTCAGGTGCTTGTTATACTGCTCTGTTACCCTGTTGTTGTGATTGCTGACTTGTGATATATCTACTCCCCTTTTTACCACTATGGCCACCAAAACAAGAGCTCAAAGAAGGAAATCCAAACCACCATCTATGCGACCACCAACCAAAAAGAATACCAAGGTCCCTACCTCTGCCCCACTACCTTTGCCTTCCTCAGTCACTGTAAATGACCCTAATCCTACCATCACCAAGCCAGCAACTAAGACAATACCCACCATACAAAAATCCAAAAGGCCAACCGAACCCGCAACATCCACACCTTGTCTTCTGTGAGCTTTGCCCTTCTGCAAGAAAACCGATCCTGTCATGCCCAGAAATCCCTGAGAGAATCCAGCTCAGAAAGCGAGAATCCCAGGAGCTCCATGCGCATCATAGAGAAATCTCCATCTGCAACTAGCTGGGCCTCACCCAAGCACCGAGTGACCCAGCTACGCATCCCTTGAGCAGAACCTACATATTCGTTGAATGAGCATTTCTGAACTCTACTCCCCAATTTGATTTTGTTTATGTCTGTTTCTTTGTATTCTTTGTTTTAGGTGTAGTTCTTACTTATTGGCAATTTTGTCTTGTGTTATACTTTGGTCTCAAGTGTTGATAATGAATTTTGTGTTTTGTGTACTATGTGCTCTGTGTTGTACTTATTTATTTATGTTTCTTTTGTGATTTTTGTGTAGTGAGCACCGAAATTTGAGGCATTTGCCTTGTGTTTTGTTGCTAGGAAGGTACTTTATTAGTATAGCTATCTTTCTTTTGTTTTTAGTTTGTCTTTGTCTTGTTGCATTGTCGTTCTTTTGAGGATATTCATTGTCTTGGTTAGTGTTTAACTAGGGGGCTCGATGGCGTTCTAATTTTTTTTTACAAAATTATAATAAATCTAAGTTGAAGCTGAATGTCTTTCTTACTTAAATTTTAAACTAAATTCTTTGGGTGTGAATGTTGCTAGCAATTGAATGATGAGATTGTTTCTCTTTTTAGTATGTGCATAACTTGATTAAACATTTTTGAGATCCTAGAAAGAGCTAGTTTCTTGTGAGAGCTTAAGTTTCTAGAATTACTTAGTGATTTTCCTTGAAGCGAAGTCCTAGACAACACCACAACGATGACATGATTTAGGCCATCCTTGGACCATTTGAGCCTTTGAAGCCTACCTTTTATGCATTTTATCCCTAGTCACCCCGTTGAGCTTAAGTGTCATTTTCTTGTTTAGCCACTTATTAGCCTGGCTTTATATATATATATATATATAATCACCTCTTTTCACCATACCCTTTCGCACATTGATCTTTATAGGATTTATTTGTTGTTGTGTTTTGGGGGGTTGAGAGTCGTAAAGAGTGCGAGAGGCATTGGGTGAGTGTTTTTGATTTTCTTCTTTTCCTTATTTTCATCATTGGGGACAATGTTGATTTTAAGTTTGGGGGGAGAGTGTATTCTCATTTTTCTTGTTCTCTTTCCATCTAGTTGTTTATTTTCATTCTAAAAAAAAAATTGAAAATCCAAAAAAAAATTCAAAAGTAAAAATTAAAGAGTGCACTCCCTTGCATCAAAGCAAAGTTCAAAAAAAAAAAAAAAATCAGAAAACAAAAAGAAAAAAATAATTATGTTTGTAAATAAGTTTGGGGGTGTAACTCTTCAAATAAAAGAAAAATCTGTTTTAGTTTTTGTCTTTGTATGTTAGTAATAAAGGCTAGTGGCAAGATTTATATTGTGTTGTGGGGTTTTCTTTGGGGAAATTAATGTGTGCATTTATGTAATTAGGTCCTAGAAAGGTTGAGGTGCTTAGGGTGATTTGAGCCAAAATTTATCTCTCTTATCCAACATTCACCCTAGCCTATCATTACAAGCTTGATAAAGTCCTATTGATCTTTGGTGTGGTGTTTGTCTACATTAGTGGAGAAGAAATTACTAAGTAACTTATGGAGACATTATTTAAGCTTTAGGACCAAGGTCTAGCTTTATTTTTGGTGATTGAAAATGTTTAGGAAAAGATATGCATGCACTAAAGGGTGAAACACTTGATTTATATTTTGGCAACAACATTAATGCTTGAAAATTTTGGTCTAAAACTTGTGAAAGATTGAAATTCAGCTTCTCTTATTCAAAATAAAATTTCCTGAGAGCCTTCCCCTTTTTACCATTAGCATAGCAAAGTTTGTCCATTGTGGTTGTGTTTTGTTTTTGTTGTTTCCTTGTCTTTTGTTGTTTAGTTTGTGCCCTTTGTGTCTTTTTGTTATTTGTGTTTTGTTTTTAGAGTCATCACTCGAGGATGAGTAATGTCGTAAGTTTGGGGGTGTGATAACTCTTGAATAAAGAGTTATTTCATGTGCTTTTGAACTTATAATTGTGGAAAAATCGTGGGTGATGTTAGTTTATTTTTAGCTTTTGTAGCTAACTTTGGTGTTTTTATGATCTTAATTAAGTTTAATAATTTTTTTGTAGTTTTAATAGCTAATGGGTTGAAGGTAGTAGTTTCATGGATAAATATTTGCACAAAGAATGAACTAACATGTGAAACTATCTAAATTGAATTTTTGATGGCTGAATTAGTATGTTTTGCAGCAGCAAAGCAGATTTTGCCGAAGCATTTTGATCAGACAGTTTTTGGGCACCTAGAACACATGGAAAGTCAAAGGGATGAGCTGGAATAGTGGCTGAGGTGGCAAGTACATAAAGTATGAGTAAAAAATTGAGAGTAAATGCTGAAAAGAGGAGACCCACATTTTTTTTACCAAGAAGAGGGGTAATATGGTACTTTGTAGACCAATTTGGAAAACCTAGAATACACATATAGAGCATCAGCCAAAATTTGAAGGAAGCAACCATTTTTGGAAAGAAAAAAAAATAGCAAGAAGAAGAAAGAAAAACCATAAATTAGCTAGAAGGAAGGAGGACAAAAAAAGAGAAGCTCAAACATCAATTGGATTTGTTCCTTCTTCTATTTCTAAACTTCATTTTTATATTTTCTGAGTTGATTTCTAAATCTGAATATTATGGGCTGTTTTGATTGTGGATTAATTTTTATTAACTCAGCCATGAACTAATTTTTAGGTGGCTTGAATTGTTGATGAACCCTATGTTATAGTCTAGTAATTTCTTGCACTTTATTTTAGTAAAATCTCTCTTGTTCATTAAAATATGCTTATATTAATTTCTTATTGTTGTTTGGCCAGCAATGGTAAGATATTTAATTATGTTTAATGCTAGAAAGGTTAAATGTAATTGGAAGAACTTGGATGACACAAGTCATAATCTAGGTTAGATTATGTTAGTAAGTAACATAAGGATGTGTTATTTGCCTTGTGTAACTTTTAAGAATTAAACTTTGAATTTGCATTCTTAAATCTGATTTTGCATAAGAATATGTTTAATCAGGTAAAATAATTAATGTCATAAAATTTGGGAAAGTTTTATGAATGTTTAATGAATTCTTGTTAACCTGGGAGTTTTGTTAGAATATTGCTGTCACAATCTGTTCAGGATGATTGATATAGGGGGAATCAATAATTCAAGTCCATTTTGCAATCCATATATTTCTTTCAATTTTCTTGTTTAGTTTAGTTTTAATTTTAGTATTTCCATCTCTTTTAATATTTTGTTTCGCCTAAAAACAACCCATTTGATTTTTAGTACTTTTAAGTTGTTTAGTAATTGTTTTGCTTATTTTTCTAATTTGCAATCCATGTGGAGACGATCTACTTATCATTATATTACTTATGTGATTACGTGCACTTGCGTATTTAAAATCAAATTTAAATTTATCACAGAAGAGGACATCCTTGTTGGAGATTTTAGGGATTATACAGTGTAAGATATGCGCCTCTGGACATCCCAAAGTGGAAATGGGAGGACATCACGATGGATTTGGTGGTGAGGTTACCCAGGAGAGTGGGTCAACATGATTCGGTGTGGGTTATTGTATCGATACACCAAACTAGCTCTCTTCTTACCGGTGAGGATAACTTATACAGTTGACCAGTACGCAGATCTCTATGTGAGAGAGATTGTGCGCCTTCATGGGGCACTGAGGTCGATCGTGTTAGATCGGGACCCTACATTTACTTCCAAGTTTTGGGGAAGTTTGTAGAGGGCCATGGGTACACAATTGAAGTTCAGTACTACTTATCATCCTCAAATAGATGGAAAATCTGAGAGAACGACCCAAATATTAGAGGACATGTTGCGAGCATGTGTGCTGGACTTTGGTGGGTCTTGTAGTAAGTATCTACCTTTGATAGAGTTTTCCTACAATAACAACTATCAGTTGACCATTAGGGTGGCTCCTTATGAGATGTTGTATGGTAGGAAATGCATGTCTCCTATTCATTGGGATGAGACAAGAGAAAGGAGATACTTAGGTCCTGAGGCAGTTCAGAGGACCAATGAGGCTATTGAGACTAGGTAGGAACGTGGAGTTCCAAGTTTAAGACTATGTCTTCCTTAGAGTCTCACCATGGAAAGTGGTAAGGAGATTTAGGAAGAGGGCAAGTTGAGCCCAAGATTTGTAGGTCCATTTGAGATCCTAGAGAGGATTGGTCAGGTGGCCTGCATGGATAAGCTTACACTAACCCGTCAATTTGGGATCCGATTCGATATTTTCCTTGGGAGGTATTGGGAAGGAATTGGAATGGAATAATATTGATTTATACAAATACAGATGAAAATGTTCTCTATTGATTCAAACGATGTACCTACGAGATAGGGATAGAGAAAGAGGAAAAACTGAAGATTTCAAATAGTACCTTTTTTTATTGAAAAATCAATCTGATTTATTTCATACCTTTCGCTCAATGAGAAAATGAGTCTGATTCTACAGGATCAAACCTATGGTTGGCATTACCACCAGCACTGTCGGTCGTACACAATGTATTCATATTTCGGCTCATCGGAAATATGTGTCAGACGTGACTCATGTGTTGAGTTATGAGGATTTGGAGAGGCAGATCTTTCCTATGATGAGCAGCCAGTTCAAATACTAGACAGAAAAGACAAGGTCTTGAGAAATAAAACTATACCTTTAGTTAAGGTATTATGGTGGAACAACAAGGACGGGGAGGCGACCTGGAACCTAGAGTCAGATGTTCAGAGTCAGTATCCTGAGCTGTTCAGGTAAAATTATGAGGATGAAATTCCTGTAAGGAGGGGATAGTTGTAACGTCCCAAATTACCTAATAAGGCTTAGGGCATTGATTAGGGGTCTAGGATGGCAAATTGTGGAAATTACATGTTTATGTGTGTAATTATGTGAGTTATATTATTATATGACTTGATATGCATGTTTATGTGTATTAATTAAGCATGTGGGCCTGTTTCTTATTAGAAGGGAGATTTTTGTAATTTGGCCCATTATGGGTATATTTGGCATATATGTGATATATTTGTGAGACCACATTATTATGTGGATATATTTGGGTTACTCGGCACGAGGCGATCCTAGGGAGCAGGCTAGTGGGAATGCCACAGCGGGATCGATACTTGACTCGGGGTGAGTCAAGGGGTATTTTAGGTATTTAGCACATTACTGGGTTATATGGGAATGATTATTTGATGATATGTTGGGAGTTTGTGATATCAGGAGAAAATTCTGGGAATTTTCACTATTTTGCCCCCGGGGATGTTTTTGGGACCCCAAGCCTTGGGTCTTACTTAAGATTACTTAAGCTGGAAGTAACCTAACAGAAATAGATATACGTTCAAAACAGTGTTTCTCTCTCTCCCGTTATCCCTTTTTACCGTTCTTCACCTTTTCGAAGGAAACTCGAGTTTTAGGAAATAGATTCAAGCAAGGATAGAGTCATAACAGTTCTAGGAAAGATTGGAAGCTTATAAGCCAGAGGATTTAGTGAGAAACGACATAGTCAAGGTAATTTAAGCTTTGAATTTCCGAGTTTCTGTTTCCTAAAGTTTCTTAAATTTTGAATTTGGATTCTATGTTTTGATGAGTTTTTGAGTTATTTAAGGCTTGGGTTTTGATGGTTTTGGGCCATTTAGATGATTGAGAACATTGTTTTTGGGATTTGGATATGTTTGGATAGGTTATGGAGTGTTTTGAAATGGGAAAAACAAAGGTTTTTGGCTTGGTTCCAGGCCTGGTTGTGGCCTTGTTCTTGGGCGCTGCGACCCAAGCTTGACGAAGAGGAGGACCTGGCTGATAGGCATTTAGGGCCGCGACGCCTGATTGGCACGCTGCGATGTGAGGCACAGGCATAAAGAGGTAGGGGTGTCTGTCTTGAGGCGAGTCGCGACTCAGGGGTGTGGGGTCACGACGCTTAAGGGGAATTTGGCTTTAGGGAGGGTTTTGAGTGTGGGAAGTGAAACCTAAGGGCTCAAGATCAATCCTACTACTCGCTTTAGTAGGATTTGATGTCCTGGAGGCAAGGACTTGGTCCGGAAGTCTTTAGTTACTCATTATTGACGGGATTTTATAATTGGTTGTGACTAGGTTATCGCTACGGGCTCAAGATCAAGATCGTGCTCGAGGGTCGTTCTTATTTTTCATTGCACTCAGATTTGAGGTAATAAAACTGCACCCATTATGTTACATGCATGATTATTGATGAAGCACGTTGAGTGCTTTATATATGGATATTTGTTGTATAATGGATGCTTGTTTGCATTACTTACTTGAGAAAAGCATTGACTTATCAATCAAACATGGCAATAGCGTTAAGCCCTGGTCGTAAAGCATTGACTTATGAGTCAAGAGCGATAATAGCGCGTTGAGTGCTGGTCGATATGATTAAATCTAATCAAGAGAGCGTTACATACTCGTCCGACTCCATGGTCGAAGAAAACTAAAACGCTTGACTAGTTTTATGGCTAGTTAGTTAGGGCTAGGGCAAAAGCCCCAGGGTGACTTTATGGTCACATGGCTAGAGCAAAGGACACCAGGTTGACTCCACGGTCATCTATTCAGGGCAAAGGACCCCAGAATGACTCCATGGTCATCTATTCAGGGCAAAGGACCCCAGGTTGACTCCATGGTCATCTAATTAGGTTGCGGGCCCCAGAATGATTCTATAATCATTTACTTGTACTTGTATGCATGCAGTAATAAGTTTTCTTGCTAAGCCTTGGCTCACAGGTGCTATGTGGTGCATGTAAAGGAAAAGAAAAACTTACCCAACTATGAGTGGTGAGCCTAGGTGGCGACATGTACATATGTGGCCGCTTGACCACCATGGCCAAGGTTTCTCAGAGGAACTAGGGTTAGACCCTATTTTGCTGCTTACGTCTGCAGATTGTAACTTTAAAGTTGTAATGACCATTTTGGACAGTAAACAACTTTGTAAACATTGTTATGGGATCCCATGTACAGTTTAACACTTTTAATAAAATATCCATTCCTTTTGACCAAGATTTTAACCCTAGTCCATTGATTACATTTGATGCACGTTTATGGCCTAAATACCCTGTTATCCAGATTTCCGGATAGCGTTTAGATGGATATCCTCGGGGAAGCAGAATTATCAATGTCTTTCACGGTAGGTGACCAGAGCTCGCGGATGGACAAAAAGGCTTCGCCTCTCCCGTTTAGTGTCCAGATTACTCTTTCAAGAAAACGCGACACGGAAGCTCGTCAACTCTCCCGGACTCCCGAAGGGATATCCTTCGGGGAGGCTCCTTCCAGGAGAAGCTCTTCAAGTGGTCTTCGCGGAAACAGTTCCGTGCCTCGCACGGAACAAGACCAGGCGGTCGAGTCATGGAGGAGGCATAGTTGGAATGATATCCGCCTGACACAGAATCCCGCCTGACACGCCCGACAGGTCAAAGCCGCACACATCCCAGCACGCCTAAAAGTACTATTTCGCCTACTGTTCCGCTGACAACTTGGAAAAGACGGCTGCCTTTGTGCATTCCCCATACTTTCACGTAAATATACCCACATAGAGCCTGGTAGCCAGGTGACGACGGTAATTGTATCCCCTATTTATGGCTGGTGTAATTAAGACTCATGTGAGTAGAGAAAAACCCTAATCCAAAACCCTAGCTATAAAGACCCCCTCATTTTACAATAGGGGGGACGGCCAACAAATCACATAGCAAGAACTCTACTAAAATCTCTCTAGCTTCATCTTCTCCAAGAGAACCCGAGAGAAACACTGTGAGGTTGTGAGTTCCTTATACACCAGCTGTTTGACTGTTATTCTCTACAAGTATAATAACATCGACTCGTGGACTAGGGCTCGTTAATGCCTGAACCACGTAAAAACACTGTTTGTTTATTTACATTTCTGCATTTCTATAGCTCTTGTCTTTTTATTATTCCGTTCGTATTCGTTTCCGAAAAACTCGGTAAACATACCCATTTAGCGGGTTAAGCACTATTTAAAATAACAGTGTGACAGTTTTGGCTAACCAGTTACACTGACACATTCTTTGGCCTTGGCTAATCTCTTACTGCTTCTATCATGGCTGAATCCATTGTAATTCTCTCCTTACTAATAATGTGACCAAGAAATGTCATCTGAGGCAACAAGAACTCACACTTCTTGAACTTAGCATATAACATGTATTCCCTCAATCTTTGCAATACCAAATGAAGATTATGCTCATGTTCTGTCTCTGACTATGAGTAAATTAGAATGTCATCGATGAAGACAATCACAAATTTTTCCAGATAGTCGTTGAACACCATGTTAATTAAATCCATATATATTGATGGGGCATTTGTTAGTCCAAAAGACATAACCAAAACCTCATAATGCACATACCTCGTGTGAAAGGCTGCCTTCGGGATGTCCTCATCCTTGATCCATTGTAATTCTCTCCTTACTAATAATGTGACCAAGAAATGTCATCTGAGGCAACAAGAACTCACACTTCTTGAACTTAGCATATAACATGTATTCCCTCAATCTTTGCAATACCAAATGAAGATTATGCTCATGTTCTGTCTCTGACTATGAGTAAATTAGAATGTCATCGATGAAGACAATCACAAATTTTTCCAGATAGTCGTTGAACACCATGTTAATTAAATCCATATATATTGATGGGGCATTTGTTAGTCCAAAAGACATAACCAAAACCTCATAATGCACATACCTCGTGTGAAAGGCTGCCTTCGGGATGTCCTCATCCTTGATCCTCACCTGGTGATAACCAGATCGAAGATCAATATTTGAGAACACCGTCCTACCGTGTAGCTAGTCAAACAAATCATCAATCCTTGGTAGTGGATACTTATTCTTAATGGTCAACTTATCCAACTCTCTGTAATCAATATACATCCTTAATGACCTATCTTTCTTCTTCACAAATAACACCGGTGAACCCCACGGTGAGAATCTATGCCTAATGAACCCAAAATCATGTAACTCTTGTAACTGTAACTTAAATTTTATTAGTTCATCCAGAGCCATTATGTACAGTGGACTCGTCCCCGTAGTCATAATCGAAGATGTCCTTAGAGATATGGAAGTAATCTGGGGCGATAGCCCTTGGCCTTAGTCTGTCGTTCCCTTCTGGTATAGTGAATAGCGCCTCGCGATGCGTTGCTTCTCCCTTTTGTTGGATCACCATCTCTTCGTGCTCCTCCATATTCCCATCCTCATCACAAGCAAGGACTGTTTCCATCTTGCAGAACTTATAGTCATCCACGAACTCAAATATAGTGTACCAGAAGGTGTCGAATCCTAAATATCCCAGCTCATATCATGCCATACTTCGGTCAATTGGAGAAGACCCTCTGAAATGTAGCTAGTGACTCCCTTAGCATCCAATACTGTTCAATGGGCCATACTAGTGCTCCTTTTTGGTTGATTAGGCCCTACATGTGTTCGCATACAACCTTTGTCTTTCGGAGCCTACTAATCCTACAGTGAACATCCTCGTCAACATGAATCCTTGGAATCTCTTGGATCTTCTTACGAAGTTGTTTTCTAGTTGTTCTAATAATAGGAGGCATATTTTCTATTATTCAATCATAGTACTAAAAACTTAAAAAAATAAAGTAAAATAAATCAAATAGAGAATATACTTACGGCATGATGAGATATGGTTTTCCCAGTCTTTAGCATTTATGCGAAGGGGTTCTTTGAAACATGAACGACCATCTCTGACACCATTTTTAAAACTCCATATTCTACTATCTTTTGCAAACGATAACTAAGTAATATTTATTTATAAAATATCACAATTCTTTAAAAGCTCAACGGGCCTTATAAAATCTTGCAATATGAGCCCATTTGTTAAAATAAAAACATATTGTCTTTCATGCAATTTAAAATAAAATGTTAAAGTCCCACTGAAATTATAATTAAACAGGATAAACTCATAAAAATGTTCCTAGGCATTACTAGAGCATTTTCCGTTCATCAGAGCTCCACGACAAACTTACTTAGACCACGGAACGCCCCACATCACCATGCGTGAGAAAAAGAAAAATTTATTGCTTACTACTACAAAAAAAGCTTTTCTCTGTGGTTTTTTTCTTAATACACAACCGTTTTTTGGAGTACTGAGAATCATAGTGTATTCTATCGCAGAGAAAAGTGTTAAAAAGCCGTGCAGAAAAGGCACCCTTTTCTCTGCGGTTATGTTAAATAAACCACATTGTTTCTCTGTTAGGACTTCAATTGTATGTGCATGGAAGTAAGGCCTCAACTTTCTCGAAGCCACCACTAGCGCATAGGCCAATTTTTCGATCTCTGGATACCGGCTCTCTGCGTCCACCAAACGCTTGCTGATATAATATACAGGTTGTTGTTGCTTCTTCTCTCCCTTAACCAAAGCTGCGCTGATGGCATGCTCAGACACTGCTAAGTACAGGTACAGCTTCTCGCCCTTCTCTGGCTTTGCCAACAGGGGTGGCTTCCCCAGATGCTCTTTCAGCTTGACGAATGCTTCCTCGCATCTTTCATCCCAAGCGAACTTTTTTCTCCCTTTGAGGATGTCAAAGAATGGGAGGCACTTGTCAGTGGACCTGGAGATAAACCTGTTAAGGGCTGCTACCCTTCCCGTTAGGCACTGCACCTCCTTTTTATTCTTCGGCGAGCTCATCTCTATTAGTGCCTTTATCTTGTCAGGATTGGCTTCGATGCCCCTGGAATTGACCATGAAGCCCAAGAATTTTCCTGAGGATACCCCAAAGGTGCACTTGACTGGGTTCAACTTCATCCGGTATTTCCTTAGCGTGTCAAACATCTCACCAAGGTCTTTGTTGAGCTCCGTTGCTTCTTTGGTCTTCACTAACATGTCATCCACATACACCTCCATATTCCTTCCTATCTGATTGGCGAACATTTTATTCACCAGCCTCTGATAGGTGGCCCCTGCGTTTTTGAGCCCGAAGGGCATCACCTTGTAACAGTAGAGCCCTTTGTCTGTAATGAATGATGTGTGCTCTTCATCTACCGGGTTCATTGGGATTTGGTTGTATCCTGAGTAGGCGTCCATGAAACTTAGTAACTCGTGTCCTGCTGTCGCGTCTACTAGCTGATCTATCCTGGGAAGTGGGAAGCTGTCCTTAGGACAAGCTTTATTCAAGTTCGTGAAATCGACGCAAGTTCTCCACTTCCCATTTGGCTTCGGCACGAGTACTGGGTTTGATACCCCACACAGGGTAGAAAGACTCACGGATGAACCCGTTGGCCTTCAACTTGTCGACCTCTTCCTTTAATGCTGCGTATCTCGTTGGGTCTAGCGCCCGCCTCTTTTGCCTGACGGGCCTTGCTTCTGGGGAGATGTTCAGGTGGTGGCACATCACACTGGGGTCTATGCCCACCATGTCCTCATGACTCCATGCAAACACGTCTAGATTATCTTTCAAAAATTTCATCAATTCCTCCTTCACGTTACCTTGTAGGCTCCTCCCTATCTTCAATTTCCTTAAGGGTTCTTCCGTCACTGTAACCTCCTCTACTTCTTCCACTGGTGCTGCTCTTGACTCATCCACGACCTGAGGGTCCAGCTCCTGTGGACCCCCTGTGGGCATACATAGCGCCTCATGTACCACCATGGCCATTGGCTCACGCGGCTTTACAGGCGTGCGGAGTGAGGTGTTGTAACACTCCCTCGCCTCCTTCTGTTCTCCCTTCATACTTGCGACCCCTCCTGGAGTCGGGAACTTTACAACCAAGTGATATATTGAAGTTATGGCTTTCAACTCTTTCAGGGAGGGTCTCCCCAATACCGCGTTGAAAGCTGATGCACAATCTACTACAACAAAGTTAGACATGACTGTAGTTTGTCGGGGTTGCTCCCCCATGGTAAGTGTCAGTTCGATCATTCCAAGGGGTTGTACTGAGTCCCCTGTGAATCCGTATAGGGACGACTGGCAGGGCTTCAGATGACGAATGCCCAGTCCCATCTTTTCCAAAGCAGGGCGATATAGGATGTCCACTGAGCTCCCGTTGTCCACTAGGACTCGATGCACACGCATGTTCGCCAATTGAACTGTCAACACCAGCGGATCATTGTGGGGAAAGTGTACCCCCGTGCATCCTCCTCAGTGAAGGTGATCGAATCGTTTTCTCCCTTGAAGCTTTTCGGGGGTCGTTGTTCCAAACTCATGAAACAGGGTGGTGGACTTCGCCTGGCTTCTCTAGCATACCGATCTCGTCCTCTGCGGGAGTCCCCTCCAAACCCCGGACCTCTGAAAATAGTTCCCACTTCTCCCCGGGTCTCTGGAGCATCTCTTTGCGTCTTAGATATCACTGGCTCATCCTCCGACTTCGGCCTTTCTCTACTGGTGGAGTGCCTAGTCCTCCCGTCGCCTACTGGGACAGTGGTTTCCCGACCCTTCTCTTCCCTCTTGGGCAGGGTCACATTCGACTTTCCTTGCACCAGGCCATTTAGCACCTCCCGCATGTTCTCCAAGGTAGTCTCCAGTCTTTGGTTTTTACGGTGCAGTTCATGAATCTCCTCTTCATAGAAACGAGATTTAGAACTCGAGCTCACGGAATGGACCCGGGGTTGCTTATCATGTCTACCCGTCGAGGGGCCCGGGTCTTGCCGGCCGGAGTTCGGTATCTGTAGCGGTTTAGGAGGAGGGAACTCGTTGGCCTTCCCGAGTGGTACAGTAGTTTTCCTTGGAGGATTCTCACCAGGCGGGGAGGCCGGTGACGAGGCCTCCCTGTCATTATTGTGAACCTCAGGGTCCCTTGGGAGCTCTGCGTCTCGGGGTGGAGGTGGATCCATCATGGAGGCCTTCAGTTGGGCTCCGGTAAGGTGGACCTCCACCTCTCGAGGCTCCCTGAGTCGCTTCGAACGTCTTGACATTTCTCCTTGCCGGAAGTAATGGAAGAACAGTAGCTTGGTGCTTACGTTCCCACAAACGGCGCCAAACTGTTGACGGTAAGAACTCGTCAACGATTGATGGTTAGAAAACTTCAATCTCTATACTCTAGGACGCTATGAATTAGATAGAAAGAACTCTAAACAACAGGAGAAAAACTCAGGCGAGCATGAGAACCAGAAGCATATATTTCTTAAGTCTCGTTTTTACATTCAGTTTTCCAACCCCTTAGCCTGAGGGGTTGGAGCCTATTTATAGGGGGGGCTCTATTGGCCCAGGATACAAACAAGTCCCAGACCACTGGGACGTACACAGGTATTCTGATAGTGTAGTGGCCCAGGGCGTAGTGGTGTCTACCCTGATGGTGTCAGAGTCGTGGCCCAGGACAAAGTACTGTCGGCTCTGGCGTATGGTCGGGGGTGCCCAAGTGGTACCACTACTCTTCATACAGGTCCGTACCGCCACTACTCCTCAGATGCAGATCATAGGGTCGTGCCTCTGTTCTCTCCACAACCGTACACCCCGTGTCAGTGCACGTGTTCCGTACTCGGTTGTCCTCATCAATTCCCGTTCAATGCTCCATGTTCGTTTGGCATATAAGCAAGGTTCCCCCAAGTGATCTCGTGCCTATGCCAAGGAGGCTTCAACCTATGCATGTCCTGAGAAGTCAAGGCGCCAGGGGTCAGGGCCGGCTTATGCGGGTCACATGGACACGAGACCCGCAGTATGGACGTCGTGGCAAGGCCACACCCTCGCATAGCGAGGGTACCTCGCGTAGCGAGGCTGGCCCTCTTCCCTCAGGCGTAGGCATGGCTCAGGACACGGGCGTCGTAACAAGGCAGCACCCTCGCATAGCGAGGCTGCCTTTCCTTCCCCCGGGTGCAGCGTCGCGAGGCTAGGGGCATGGATGCCACCACGAAGCCTCACCCTCGCATAACGAGGGTGCCTCGTGTAGCGAGGCTGACCTTCTTCTCCCGAGTGTAGACGAGGCTTGATGCCTGCTGGAATGGGGCGCACGCGGATGACCAGCTGGGGACCCTCGCATAGCGAGGGTGAAGTTTGGATTGGCAAGTGGCCGAAGTCCCTCGCCTAGTGAGGGTGACTCTCTTACCCCAACTCCCTCACCATCATGTGATGCCCTTTCAGGATGTCTCGTAGTATAGAGCTTCACTCGTGAATAGAATTCACAAGGAAAAAATTCCACATTTACAAAAAGTATAAAATATAACATACTTTCTTCTTGATAACTTATGCCAGATTCGGTACATTTACAAGATCATAAATGTATCTTAGTACATAAAAACCGCATTCATTACTTTTGGGTTGTTTTGGACAAGAACGACTCAACAATTTTGTAAATGTTCCAATGTATTCATTTTCTGAGCATTGTGCGTATGCTTTACAAAAATTAAAATTAATTAACTACATATTATACACTCAACTCTAAAAAATTAACATTGCATACATTAAAATTGAAAAACTTACTTTTACATAGCGTCCTTTATTATTGGTGGAGATTCATGATTTTTCAAAGGGTAAAAAATTATGGCCATCCCCCGTATCATCCTGAGAACCAACATCCAATGTCAGCTAAAATAATAATAAATTTTAATTATTATATGATTAAAAGCCAAACATAGTAGTGATAATATTTAAGTAGTTCATTATTACTTAACAATCCAAGGAATGAAATATATTTGAATTCGTCTGTAACGTCCCAAATTTGCTAATAAGGCTTATGTTGGGAATTGAGCCCTTAAAGCAATTGTAGTTGACAATAGTTTTAGTGAAATAAAGGAATGAATTGAATTATTATATATATGTATATTATGTACTATATTATTGTTAACAATATTAAGTAAATATCAGAAACTTCACAAGTTCATCTATGTAGTCTCAAGCTCATATTGGTATGAGAGGATCGAGATTGAGATAATGGACTTAAATAGTTCGTAGTAAAATAAAGTTATGGAATCTTTAGATTTATTACTGCTAGAACGGTCCACTAGTATTATGAATATATGTGACCTAGATCCGAGTTACTAGTGTAGTAGGACATTTTAGTGGAGGTACTTTTCATGCTGAGAGTATGTAGAGCTGGACCATATGTGATTTAATAATACTTATTTGAATATCGTTTCGTAGTATTACAAAACACAAAAACTAATGATCATATACAAATTGATCTTAATCCTAAAGTTACTACGAACTCCTATATATGTCATTTCATCCTTTGATTCATGTGTTACGATTTGTCAGAATGATTAGAGTAAGAACTATTGTTTTAGGGACTCAATGATGTATATGGCTGGGGACATAGCTTCACAGATATGGAATCTATACCTTCTTATACATTGAATGATGGTTCCCTATTGGGTTGGCTTTTGGAACTGAAAATGTTATTGACATCAAATTCATAATCATATTATGAATTAACCTTCACTAGTAAAGTCAATGGTACACTAGGAATCAAGATATAATTAAAAGGGTAAAACGATAATTTTATTCCCACTTAATTATGAATCATAAATAGAGGATTAATTTGAATGTAATGATTATATCAATGGACACTTTATGGTTATAATAAAGTACTTAGTAAATATATGTCTTTAATTCTCAAAAAATTAGTCTCATATTTATAGTGGAATAATTATGAGATTAATAAATATGATTATTAAATCAAAGAGTTTTGGTTAATAATCTTTTAATTATTGGAGCTTGGAATTATTGGTCCATAGGTCCTCGGGACGGCGGCTCTATCAAAACTATTCTCGGTAAGAGTTGATATAATGGTCAAACTGTGAATAAGCTATTTGAGAGAATATTTATTCTTCGGGATAAATGTGCAATTATATGATAATTGAAGTTGCACAATTTATTATTGCATTTGTGTAATTTTTGAAATTGTGTAGAAATAAAAGATATTAATTTTAATTAATTATTTTATTTGAAAGGACAAAAATGGATAGTCAAAATTGGTTTTGATTATTATATTTATTTAATTAATAATAAGATGATAATGAAAATTCAAAATTTGAAACTTAAAATGATAATACCTTATTTGAATTTATAATTATTAATTAATTAAACCAAAAATGCATGAAAAAATCAAATCCCATTTTTCAAGAAAAGTGTTACACGCATAGAGCTTCTTGGACTGCCCTATGCGTGTAACACTACTGATGGTGATCAGGTAATGGTTTTTTATTTTATTTAATTAATTAATAAAATATTTTGAGAAGGGTTTTAAAATGGAATATAAGACTTTGTCTTTAATCATTTTTATTATTATTAAAGATGATCTATTTTATTATTATTATGATAATAATGTCTATATATATATTCTATATGATAGAAAATAGAAGAACACAATTTTTTTACACAGAAGAGAAAAACTGATTATTTTTCCACTCAAAAGATAAACTTTTCTCTCTAGCCTATAATCAAGAGTCTCATGTGTTGAGAATAATTTTGATTCACAAATATTGATTCTTGTTCTCTATGTGCCCACCCACATCTTGAGCTATAGAGAACTTCTTGGATGATCTAGGTGTGAGTACTCTAGCGAGGATGGGAAGATCGAAATAAACAAAAAGATTCAAGGATTCTTGATAGTGTAATGCCCCGAATTCTCCGATATGGTTTAATGGCAGGAATAGTAGGTCGGGAGGGCCATACTTGTTTAATTATGCCATTAATTGGTAAAATGCATGTATATGTGGATTATATTATAATATGATGTTAGATGCATGCATGTGAGTTCATATTTTTAATTACAGGGGTGTGATGGTAATTTGGCCCGTTGAGGGTAAATTGTATATTTGTAGGCATGACGGTGATATATGTTGAGACCACATTATGATGTGGGTTTGTTCGAGCCATTCGGCATGAGACGACCATGGTTTGTTAATTAGCGGTTTGGTCATAACAGGTTTAAGTTCGAGGCTTGGGGGAGTCTCGGGGTGATTTTAATGATTAGAGCGTTACCGGGCATTAAAGGGTAATGAGATATGAATTATTGGTGTTTGGGGTTATTGAGAATAGCGGGAATTGGAAAGCGTTAATTATGATTAACGAGATAGGTTGGAAAGGACAAATATGCCCTTGGGATGACTTTAGAAACCTTAAATGACCTAGGGGCATTTAGGTCATTTGGTTTGGATATATATGAGGCTTTAGTTGGCTATAGAAAAACAAAACAAAACAGAGCAAAGAATTCTCCTTCCCGTACATCACCTTCTCTTTGTCTTCCTTTGGAGTTTTTGGGCTCAAAGTGAGGAATCAAGCTAGGAGATCAAGGAGTTGAGTTCATAGGGTTGGTTCATCCATTGAAGGGGGTTTAATCCCAAGTTTGAGGTGAGTTTCAGCCATTAGTTTTCTGGTTTTACTCTATTTTGGTTCAAGTTTTCAACTTGTGATCTTGTTGTGGATAGTTGAATTCATGGAAGTTTTAGTTGGGATTTCACTTGGGTTTTGATGAGGGAGTGTTATAGATCAAGTTTAGGGGTTTTATTGGAGGTTTGCGTTGTGATTAAGCTTGGTTTGAAAGGTTGGTTCCAAGAGAAATTGCAAGGGAAGACAAACAAGGATTTTAGCTGAACTGGAGGTTGGGCCGCGGCATGGCCAGGGAGGGCCGCGACCCTTGAAGAGTGCTGAAGTTGGCCGCCTCTGTTTGAGGGGCGGGCCGCGGCCCTTAGTGGCTTTTTGGCCAGAAATGGCTTTTTGGCTTAGGGATGTTAGCCTTAGGCCTCGGGGTCGATCCTACTACCTGATTTAGTAGTGTTTGATGTCTCGAAGGCTAGGTTTGGATTTGGGAACCCTTTGTTATTCATTTTATTGATGGAATCCCATAATTGGTGATGAACAGGTAACCGCTAAAGGACCAAAAGGTTGATCGTTCTCAAGGGTCGTTCTTTTATTCATTCTAGCTCGAACCAGAGGTAAGAAAACTGCACCCCATATGTAACATGCATGGTTAATCATGAGGCATGTTGGTTGTGTAAATGTGGACATGGATTGAATATTGAATGCTTAGCAAATATTGCTCACTTGTGCATGGTACTGACTCATTAGTCAGATTTGGCAAAGGTGCTAGTATCAACTGTGAAGTTGTGACTCATTAGTCAGATTCGGCAGTGGTACTGGGCACTGGTCACACTGTACTGACTCATTAGTCAGGACGACCTTAGCGTGTTCAACGCAAGCCAATAAAGATTAGATCTAATTGACTTTCTGCATTGGATGACTCAAAGAGCATTAATGTCGGACTGACCTCAAGTTCGATGAATATTATAAGCGCTTGTGTGGCTTACCCAACAGTCACTCATTTGTTAAAGTAGAGACTTACCCATCAATCTCTCATTTGTTGAAGGCTAGTGGCTTACCCAGCAGCCACTCTTCTGTTTGAATTAGTGACCTGCTTGTCAGTCACTCAGTATGGTTTACCAGAACCTCAAGTGATATTCACTCATCTGTTTGAAAGCTATGAGCTCTGTGTGATTATAATGATAATCATTTGATGATGTTTACATACAATACTGTGTTTTCTTGCTGGGCTTTGGCTCATGGGTGCTATGTGGTGCAGGTAAAGGGAAAGAAAAGCTCACCCAGCCTTGAGTGGAGAGCTTAGGTGGTGATGTGTACATATGCGGCCGCTTGACCACCACGGCCAAGGAGTTCTTAGAGGAACTAGAGGGTTTACCCTATTTTTGCCCTTAGGTCGGCGGGTTTGAAATTTTGGAACAGTAATGACCTTTTTGAGTTGTAAATAACTTGTAAATGTTCTTGTGGGCCCATGAACAGTTTTATGTATCAAATAAAACATATCTTTTCCTTTTTATTGATTTTCACCTTAACCTGTTAATACCACTTAGAACACGTTTTTAAACAAAGGACTCAGGCAATGAGTCAAATTTCTGGTTCACCGTAACTGTTCTGGGGTTACCAGGGCGTTACAGATAGGCTACAAGAGGTAAATCATTTCGTATTATTTTTACATATACATATTATATAGATTAACATATTTCATATTGAACGATCCTCATATAAAGTTGCTTATATGAAAATTTGTGTTGTATATGATGCTACCATCACCGCAATTTCTGCTGCGCACTAGGAATTGTTCCTAACAATTGGTTCCAGAGCCATCTTTAATCCTTGCATATGTTAATTAATGTGTGAGTATCATATGCATTTTTTATATTATGTGTAATATATGAATAGATGTGCAACGACCCAAAAATCACTAATAAAGAAGTACTGAGCTTAACTGGGAAAGTGGCATCGCTATACCATTTTGTTTCAAAATTGACTGACAAGTGTCTCCCATTCTACAACTTTCTCAGGGGAAACATAAAGTTTGAATGGACCGAAGATTGCGAGCAGACGTTTCAGAATCTGAAAAACTCACCTGGCTAAACCCTCAATATTATCAAACCAGTAAATGGAGAATGTTTGTTCTTATACCTAGTTGTGAAAAAAATGTGGTCAATGTCGTATTAGTTCGAGAAGAAAATCGAGAGCATAAATTGGTGTACTATGTGAGTAAAAGGCTTTTGGACGCTAAATCCAGATACCCTTTAATAGAAAAACTCGCATTCTGCATGATCTTGGCCACGAGAAAACTTAGGTCATATTTCCAGTCCCACACCATCCACGTGATCAACCTTTAAGGCAAGTCTTTCCAAAAGCTAAAGCATTAAGACGTTTGCTTAAGTGGGCCATCGAGCTCAGTCAATTCGAGATATTATATAAGCCACGAACAAAAATCGAGAGTCAAGCGCTTGCTAATTTTGTGGGACAATGCATAGGTTTCCAGGACGAGCCAATGAGAGAACCATTGCAATAAATTGTGGAAACTCTTTGTTGATGGATCATCTGATGAAAATGGATCTGGAGTTAGGATAATTCTGATCTTGCCTGAAGGACATTGATTCCATACATCCCTGAGGTTCAGTTTCAAAGCATCCAACAATGAAGCAGAGTACGAGGCCCTATTGGTGGGAATATGAGTGGCAAGAGAACTGAAAGCAAAGGTGATTCAATGTTATAGTGATTCCCAGCTCATGATTAATCATATATTCGGGGAGTATCAAGATTGAGGTATCAAAATGGCAGCTTATCTTGCTAAAGGAAGGGATGAGTTGTCTGAGTTTTAGTTCTTCTCCATTGAGTAGGTACCCTGCGAGCAGAATTTGAATGTCGATGCCTTAGCCTGAGTTGCCACCACCAAAGATGTGGATACGTTAAACATAGTCCTGGAGGATTTTTTAGAATGACCAAGCATAGCAGAAAAGTCAGTTGAGGTCAGAGTAATTGACACAAAGCCAACTTGGATAACCACCATAGTAGAAAACCTCAAATGACCGAAGGGAAGCAACAAAATTTTTATATCAAGTTCCACAGTATGTTATTGTTGAGGAAATCCTCTACTGATGAGGGCATTCACTACCCCACCTACGATGTGTTCTTCCCAAGGAAGCACAGACTATCCTAGATGAGATATTGAGGCAGGGTTATTTTTTGCCTATGGTAAAAAAGGACTCGGCCTCATACGTCCAAAAGTGTAATAAGTGCTAGCACTTTTCCACGATTTATTGACCAACACTATGGAGCAAACAATAATTTCATCGCCTTAGCCATTCTCAGTATGGGGAATCGACCTAATTGGTTCACTACCAGTAGGCAAAGGAGGAGTTCACTATGCAGTTTTTGTCATTGACTACTTTATAAAGTGGATCGAGATCGAACCTTTAGCAACCATAACCTCTAAGAGAGCCCTGGATTTCTTTGGGAAGAACATCATATGTCATTTTTGGCTCCCAATGAAGATCGTATCTGACAACGAAACTCAGTTCAATAGTGATCTTTTCATGACCTTTTGTGAGAAGTACAACATAACCAATAGTTTTTCTTCAATGGCGTATTCACAAGCTAATGGGCACGTCGAGGCTATAAATAAAACCCTAAAGGCGATTTTAAAGAAATGACTAGAGGAAGTTAAGGGATTATGGCTCGAGCATCTCCTACAAGTACTTTGGGCCTATAGGACCTCACATCACACCTCCACAGGGCACACTCCCTTCTCTTTAACCGTTGGAAGTGAGGCTATGCTCCCAATTGAGGCACTAGTGACGTAAAATTAGCATAAAACCTTCGATCAAGATCAAAACCACAACTTGCTCAATGCATCTCTGGAACTGATTGAGGAAAAATGGGAGGAGTCACATTTACAGCTCCCCCATTATCAGCAGAGAATTACTCGTTACTTTAACTCGAAGGTAAAAGAACGCAGAATCGAAGTGGGTGAATTAGTGCTCTGAAGGGTGTTTTTGGCAAACAAAGATCCTAAAGATGTTGTATTAGAACTGAAATGGGATGGACCATACAAGATCATAAATATCTTGTGTGAAGGAACCTTCAAACTAGCTAGGTTAAGTGGAGAGTTGGTCCCACAAACCTGGAATGCTCTACATCTAAAAAAAACTATCAGTAATGGTACTTTCAGGGTGCTTTCAGTAATGGTGTTTTTAGTATTTTTTCATGTAAGGCTTATTTATAAAAGTCGTTCTATTTTAACAACATTGGATTGCTACGTAATTTAAATGTAAAATCAATATTTTATCTTATTCTTGTATCACGTACTCATTTTGTAAAAGTGACCTAGAATATTCATAAATTCTGATTGCTTGGGGGGCATGTAACCCTCAAAGAGTCTTTAAAAGTAATTAACAAATTAGGATAAAGTTGCAAAACTTAGAATTGGGAAAATTGATTATTCTACGACTTTTTAAAGCTTGTATTTTCAAAGAAATTCCAAATATGAACTAAGTTAAGAAAATTCAAATAAACAAAACTTAGAATTCAACTAGCAAACTCTTGTATATAACCATGTCCAATGCCTGATTCCTAACAGGTACAATGCTATTAGGCACTCCTTGATATAACCAGGTCCAAGGCCTAATTCCTAATAGGTATAACGCTATTAGGTGAGAAACTCCTAGTTATAACCAGTTCATTGACCATCTCGATCAAAAGTTAACCCCTGTGACTATGCAAATGTACAAGGACTTAAAGTTTGTAAACATAAGAAGATAATAGGTAAAGGGGAACAAAATAGATCATAAATTAATGAACATATACTACCACAAGTATATGAATAACTCGACGAGAAATCGTCTCGGCCTAAAGGGACCACATACGAAAGGCCTCAGGCCTAAAATAAAAAATATAAATATATATACATCTATAAGAGAGGTCCCCCTTCATCCCTGAGCTCCGCTGACTTGCCCTGGGATGACACCTCTTCCTCCTCAACCTCTGTGACAGCTCCAGAAGCCTCGGATGTGTCTGCGGGCTCCTTTGATAACCGGTCCTGGAACATGGCAAGGTAGCACCCCCAAACTTCTGCATCCAGGAATGAGAAGTCCCCATCCTGGTTATACGCCCAGGCCCAATAGAACATTTCTTCTAAAGATTTCTCTGCTTCAGCAGCATCCTCCTTAGCTTTAGCCTTGACCTCCGCAAGCTTCTCCTTAAGATTGTTAACCTCAAGCTGAAGTTGGTCCCACGATCGAATCACCTCCAAGGCTTGGGCTTTTGAAACTCACTCATTCTGCGAGGTCTTCAGGGCATTGTTGGCCTCATCCAGGGCTGCCCTTATGACATTGTCTTCCTCCAAGGTAGCCGGCACCTCCCCCAAGGCGGTCCTGGCCTCATCAACCTCAGCTCAAACTCAAGAGATGCCATGGATCTAAGCCATGAAAGACTGTAAACAAAGGATAAAGAGGGGTTAGTTTTTGAAGGCATGGGACTGGAAGAAAAAGATCAATATAGTACTTACTGTCAGAGTTATCCCTAACACAGAGTCAAGGGCAATCATTGTTGATCCCTTACTCTTTGACGGTGACCACAATCGTGTGCTTCATTATGTGACTCACAATTTCTTGATATGAGTCGTGCATGGGCTCTGGATATTTATCCACCCCAAGGAGGGAAGCTAGGATGGTGACTATCGAGGCATCGATTTGGGTGACCTACGGGCTAGGATTGGGGTCGCGAGGAGCTGGTGGAGGAGCCAATAGGGTCGTGACTATGGGGGCTGAGGCTGCTACTTCTTCTGGGTGGAGCTGGCACCCTTGTCTTTTGTAGGAGACCCTGTGGCAGTTTTAGCTCCACGAGCAATTTTCTTTGAAATCCCTGGCCTCTTCACAGATGGTCTAGTCTTGAGGGCCTCCTTTATATTAATTTCTTCATCTACAAAAGGGTGAGCAGAAAAATCAGAACCAAGAAATGATTAATCAAGAAAGGCAGGGTGTGCTCTCGCCCTGGCTTATTGGTGTAGGTTCCCTAACTTGATGAGATTCTCAATCTCATCTCAAAGTTGTCTGCACTTGTAAGTGTAGTGTCCAACGTCATTGTAGAATTTTCATAACTACGTAGTATCCCTTTGCTCCATGTCCCTCTGGATAGGTTGAGGTCTCTAGTAGTGGACTTGCTGCTTATTGGCAAAAAAATGTTCTCCCGAGTATCCACCAAGTCAGTGTACTTGGAGTATTGAGGAGTGTACTTTTCCTCAGGAGCATTAGTTCTCTTTGGCTTGTTATTTCCTCAAACCTTTACCCCTTGCTTTCTCCCACTTGAACCCTTGCTAGGCGTAGCTGACTGGACGGAAGCAGTTATTCCAACACTAAAGGCAGATTTAAAAGCACTAAACTCAGTGGGATCTGCTCCGTACCCGGTGGGCACGACACTATAGCTAGCCTAAGGGGCAGCTAAACTATATGGCGGGGCATCGTTACACTCGTTTGCATAGGAGTGTAAGGCGAGAACTGAGGACCTAAAACTGTGGCTGTAGGGATAGCAAGACCTGGAAAGGAAATCGGTCCTCCAAAATCTCCAATCTAGGCGTCTTCCCGGTGAATGTATTCTTGGGACCAACAAATGAAGTTGTCAAGCTTTCGCATCCGTGTCTCTATAGGTCATCCCATAGTCAGATTCCAACTTGTAGGGCCATCAATATTTTTCCATCATCGACCCTTTTGGTCCTTGTAGCCTCCCCCTTTAAGTGCTTTATGTACGCTTTAAAGGTCACCAAAGCCCCTTGTTCGATGTTGGCCAAAGCATTGACCTCGAAGTGCACCTTCCGAGTAGATATTAATTATCTTCGAAAGGTGGCCAAGAGTTGGTGCCAAGAATGGATTGATCCAGGCCAGTGCTTCTTTAACCATTCGGTTGTGGATCCCTCCAAGGATAATATGACAACGTGATATTTTGCATCCTCGAAGACACGGTGCACTGACATCAATCTGTTGAACTTTGATAGATGGTCGGATGGGTCTTTGGCTCTGCTAGAGGGAATGATATCTGGCATCAAGCTTCGAAAATGTGTGGGGCACAGGCTCTGCATCTTCATCTTCTGAGTCAGGGTCTTGTCCTTGCCTCCGAACCATGTTTAAGATGATCTTGTTTAAACTTAATAATTCTACACAGAAAGGATCATGAATAGCACTCCGTGCCTGATATGGCCCTTAGATGGGCATAACATCTTACCTTTGAGCATTAATATTTTCTCAAAATTCATGTTGTGGTTGCCTCTCGGGGATGTCCTCAGGAGTCACTCGGTTCCTGTGAGCATTTAGGATACCCCACTTCTATTTCTCCCTTAGAGTCGATGTATTCATTGTTAACTGAAATACTTATTCCTTATCCTCAATTTTTTGAGACTTCTCTTTTGTTGGCTCCATGCCCAGGGTTTCCTTGGGCTGGCGAGGCATTGGGTGGAATCCTCTTCCAGGCCAAATGAAATCTATCGTGGCATGCCTAGGTGGAATGCCCTGGGCTCCACGGACTATGTTGGCTTGGTGGTTCCCCCAATTCCTTTGAACTTCAAGGTCATTGTCCATTCCTAGGATGTTAATGGGCTCAGAGGCCTGACAAGGCCTCTTTCTCTTCTGAGAGGACTCAACCATCTCCTTCCCATGAGCATGAGGTGGGGGGGGGGGGGGGGGGGGGCTTCTCTAGGTAGATGTAGAGGTGGCACACTAGCTGGCAGATCTTGTGCAAAGTCAGCAAGGTGCTCAGGGGGCACACCCGCTAGTTGGACAAGTGGCATTCTAGCTGGGTACCCAGGTGCTACACTAGGTGGTTGCTTAGGTGGTACTTTGTCATGAGGGTCCACTTACAGCCCTTGAGACACAAAAGTAGCCCACATGGCGTTAAACACCTCATGTAGGGTGGGGATACTACCCTCATGGGCCTCGATTTTTTGTTTAGAGGTGATTTGATTCCCAAAGGCAACCACTTCCAGTGGCTCCTCCTTCATAAACGACTGAGAATACTCACTTTCATAGTAGTCATCTCTGTCCTCGCCATTATAATATTTGTTCCCATCATAGACGTCGTCGTGGGCCACTTCCAGGTCAGCTGGTGGAGGTGGTGGTCAGCTTGGTTCTCCTCGCACAACGGCGGTGGTAAGAGGTATTTCCTCTACAACGTTGCATCTGGTGTTCACCATGGCTGTGACTCAAAGCTTTCTTCAAGCTCTCAATGAAAGAACCAAAATGTTGACTAGCTTTTATGGTAACAACGAATTAAATAAAAGCTTAAAGAAATATAGAAGGTGTAATATCCTTCTACCTTAAATCCACTACCATGTGATTTTAAAATGTGCCATTAGCTCGCTATTCAAGTTTTTAGACTGAAAAATGTGATTAAATCGAAATAAAAGCTTATTTACTGAAAATTAAGCATAAAAGGTTTGGACAACCATTAAAGTTATAAAAGTGATACACTGGGATCCAAAAATATTGTTTCAAAATATATTTACAATCCCAATGTTAGAGTACAATCGACCTAAGTGACAAAACCAATTTGTTACAACATGTTCCTCAAAACAACCTGTTATCCCAAAAATCAGAAGTGAATGATATGACAGGAATTAATTGCACATGGCTGACACCTGGCAAAACCTGTGTTCGACTATCGACCAGGAAGATGTTCGGAGTTATGCGATCGGTCTTTTCATACGACCAGTCTGGTCGCAGGCACATAACACGCGGAGGAAATCTTAGGCAGTTATGATGGTATCCAAAATTCTCTCCCATGATTTCCTGAGTATCCAATTAAATAATATCTATAACAAATCAATGTAAATCTTCCCTGAGCTTATAAATAGAAGAAGAGGGCTCAGGGAAGCGGATCCGATCTTTTTCTCTTTTTCTGACTTCTAAATCGCTGGAGTTTAGAGTTATCATATCAATCACATTGTATTGTTCTTCAGAGGTTAGTGAAACTCATTGAGCCCTAGTTCTTTGATCACTCCTTTGGATCTCACATCAATAACAATCTAAGTGGACGTAGGTTATTACCAGATCCTGGGGCCGAACCACTATAAAATATCGTGTTCTTATTATTTTCACTATTACGTTCTTTTCAACGCATTCATCCACGTCAAGCGTATTTTGACTCCGTGTGAATTGCCCAAAATCAGGGTCAACATTCTGGTGCTTTCGTTGAGAGCTTGATTTGTCACCGTTGAGAAAACCAATGGCGAAAATTGCAAGGAAAATTGGACAGGCGGCCGCCGCTGCACCATAAAACCCGCCTCCTCCTCCTCCTGCAAGCGTGGCTGAGGATGAGCCACATTTGGACTTTGAGGAGGAAGAAATGGATGACGCGATGCTAAAGAGTACTCTGGGGGCGTTGCATGAAGAGCTGGCCAATCTGAGGGCCAGTCAAGAAAGTCCTGCCGAAATCATGGAGCGGCAACAGCAAGAGATTGAACGGCAGCGCGCGGAGTTAAGCGAAAGGCAGGCGGAGATGGACCGTCGCTAGAGAGAAGCCATGGCAGCCCTAGAGGCAGCCTTGCAATTGGCTAGGAATCAGGCTGCACCTACCACGCACCCTGATCAACCCATAAATGGCCCACCCCACAGGGGTCCCAATCCTAGTCCGCCTATCCAACCCTCGAGCCCGCAAAGGCCCGAGCAGCCTCAGGTGCCTCATGACGATGTCCCATAGGACCCTGAGGCACAGCCTCCATCCCAAGATGGTCGCGGCAATCCCTCGCATCAAAGGCAGAATAGGACCGAGCATCAGCCTCGTAGTCCTAGACGCCATAGGGGCAACGAGCCGAACCTTCCGAACAGAGGTCAGAATCCTCCTGGCAACAGGAGGAACTCAGAGTTAGGCTCTGCGGTCCGGGGTCCCCCGCAGCATGATAATGCACGGGGACACAACGACCAGCGCAAGCCAACCTCTAACGCTCAGGACGCTTCAGCCCGGGATGGAAATCGAGGGAACAGTCGATCCCACCATAGCCAATCAAGATTCAATGATGGCCATGGGTATAATGAAGCCGACTTCGGCAAAGGAAATGCCGGTCGGAGGAATGACGAAAGAGGTGGAAACAAGAATCAGCCACCTCAGGATGACCAACCCAGCAGACGGGACGCTGGGGGGCAATCCAGACAGAATAACGTCTTCAACCAGCTCGGAGCTAGCGAGCAGCGGAGAAGAGACGAGGACTTGAGAGATGTGGTCAACGATCACCGCGAGCGGCATGGCGAGAACATCCCGCCAGCAACAGAGGCCACAACGATTCCTATCGCTGTGCAAGCCCAGATAGATACCCTCAACCAGGCGGTGCAACAGCTGGTCGGGGGAAGAACATCTCATATCGGCCATGATAGGAGGAAAGGCACTCCTTTCGTCCAAAGGATAGCTATGGCAGAGACTCCTAGCAAGTTTAAAATGCCTACGCTTCCGAACTTTGATGGGCACGGTGACCCGGTATCTCACGTTAATAAGTTTGAGATATAAATGGACATTCAGAAAGTGTCCGAAGATGCTCGGTGCAGGATCTTCCCTGCAACACTTTCTGATGCCGCACAGGAGTGGTTTTTTAAGTTCCCTCCTGCAAGCATAGTTTCCTAGGAGATGTTCGTAAGGGAGTTTTACGGACAATTCTACGCAGGTCGTGTGCATCCGACCGAGGCAAACCAGCTGGTTGAAATTCGCCAGCAGGATGGAGAATCCCTGAAGGACTACATCCAGCGCTTTATGCGAGCAGCAGCTGGAGCGAAAACAGTGGGGGAGGAAGGCAAAATGATGGCCATAACCGCAGGGGTTAGGCGTCGCTCCCCCCTCTGGAAGAGCCTCCGCAAAGATGGGGTAAGAACTACCCAAGAATTCTTGGATCGAGCTGATCGTTACATCAAGCTCGAAGATGCCATAGCCGACGATGGAAAGCCTTCAGGCAAGGATAAGAAGGCTTCCGAGCCCGCCAAAGCCGCCAATGGGTCTAAACCTAACGGCAAAGGCAATGGGAACGGTAACGACAATGGAAAGAATGGTGGAAAACGGCCACACAATGAGCCTTCCACCTCCGACAATAAACGAGCCAAGGGTAACCGTTATGAACCTCGGTTCACTAACTACACTGCCCTTGTTGAGTCTCGGGGAGAGGTTTATCAGGCCACGAGTTCCAGTGTGCCTTATAAGAAGCCTGCCCCCATTCGAAAGAATATTTCGAAAAGAGACACTACCAAGTTCTATCGTTATCATAGTGACTACGGACATGATACCAACGAATGCAACCAGCTGAAGGATGAAATCAAGTTCCTTATTAGACAAGGACACTTGAGAAGATACGTACGGGCCTTGGGAAATTCCCAACGAGAAGCTCCAGGTAGCAACGAGCAGGCGCCCACACGTCAACGCTCGCCACCTTTGCAGCCTGCCCCCGTGACTGGCACATTGTTAACCATCTGTGGAGGCCCGCACCTCGCGGGAAACAGCGGAAAGGACAGAGAACGATACGCTCGAACTCTGCGCCACGACCAAGACATCGAGATGATGACTGTGGAGGACCGCGCGCCAAAGAAGGCTCGATCAGAAGAGGGTGAGATAACCTTCTCTGATGGCGATGCCCAGCATGTCCGGTTCCCACATTCCGATCCGCTGGTCGTGGATATCCAAATGGCCAACATGATGGTGAAGAGAGTGATGGTCGATACAGGAAGTTCGGTGAATATCCTGTATAAGTCTTCGCTGGAACGCATGAAATTTTCTGTTAAGGACCTGGAGCCTTGCAACCAAACAATATACGACTTCTCTGGTGAGGGACTCGCCCCCGCCGGATCGATCAGACTACTAGTGACAACAGGTACAGTGCCTACTACCAGGACATTACTCGCTACTTTCGTAGTAGTCGATTGTCCTTCGGCATACAATGCCGTCATTGGGATGCCTATACTGGTTGATCTACGGGCCGTCATCTCCGTGTGCCCCTTAGCCATGAAGTTCCCGATAGACGCAGGGGTAGGAGGCGTGTTGGGGAACCAGAGGGAAGCCAGAGAGTGCTACAACGCCTCGGGCATGAAGGCGAAAAAGGGAACATCAAAAAGCACTACCTCAGATAAGTTGCAAATGGCAATTGATACACAAGCCCAATCCGGTGATGAGGTCACCAAATAGGGTGTTGCCCAAAGTGAGGATAAAGATCTAGATCCTCGCTTTGGGGATTTTGAAGAGAACGTTGGACCCGTTGAGGACCTGGAAGAGGCCCAACTCGACGAAAAAGACCTGACCAGAGTCGTGAAGGTCGGGAAAAACTTAGAACCAACCACGAAGCATGCATTGGTGGAATTTTTGCGAAAGAACCAGGAGGTTTTTGCCTGGTCACACAAAGACATGGTTGGGATAGACCCTGCAATTATCAGCCATGTCCTGAATATAGACAAGACTTTTCCACCCGTACAGCAAAAAAGAAGGCTGCTCGATAAAGATCGATCAAGAGCCTTAAAAGAAGAAGTTGAAAGATTAAAGGAGAATGGGTTCATCAGGGTGGCATTTTATCCATCGTGGGTCTCCAATCCAGTGCTGGTTCCCAAGCCTAACGACAAATGGCGAACCTGCGTGGATTTTACAGACCTCAATAATGCCTGCCCAAAGGATTGCTTCCCACTCCCAAGAATCGACCAGCTGGTCGATGCTACCGCAGGACACGAGATCCTCTCGTTCATGGATGCATATTCAGGCTACAATTAGATTAGCATGCATCCCCCTGACGAGGATCACACCAGCTTTCGGACCGATACAGGCTTATACTGTTATAAAGTAATGCCCTTTGGACTGAAAAACGCAGGTGCGACTTACTAGCGGCTAGTCAACCACATGTTTAAAGAGCTGATCGGAGTAAACATGGAGGTATACGTGGACGACATGCTGGTAAAATCTAAAAAGGCAGTAGGACATGTGAAGGATTTACAAGAATGTTTTGATGTATTGAACAAATACTATATGAAACTAAATCCTCTCAAATGTTCCTTCGGAGTTGGATCACGGAAGTTTTTGGGGTTCATTGTAAATTCAAGAGGAATCGAGGCTAACCCCGACAAGATAAAAGCCCTGATCGACATGAAATCGCCAGAGAAGATCAAAGATGTACAAAGTTTAACCGGGAGAATCGCAGCCCTAAGTAGATTTATTTCGAAGTCAACGGACAAATGCGTCCCTTTTTTCAATCTACTTAGGAGCAATAAGAAGTTTGAATGGACACAAGACTGCGAGCGAGCTTTTCAAGCCTTAAAGGCGCATATGGCACAGCCTCCCATTTTATCAAAGCCAATCGAAGGAGAAACTTTGTTCATTTACCTGGCGATCACTGAAGTTGCTGCTAGTGCGGTACTAGTACGAGAGGAAGAAGGCGTACAAAAAGCGGTTTACTATGTTAGAAAGAGGCTGATGGGGGCAGAATTGAGATATCCACCCATTGAAAGGTTAGCATATTGCTTAATCCTGGCCTCAAGGAAACTACGTCCTTACTTTCAAGCCCATCCTATCACAGTGCTAACCGACCAGCCCCTTCGGCAAGTCCTCCAAAAACCAGAGGCGGCTGGGCGATTATTAAAATGGGCAGTTGAACTAGGGCAGTTCGATATCACATATTCACCGCGAGCAGCAGTAAAAGGACAAGTCTTGGCTGATCTTATTGCAGAGTTCACCGAACTCCCAGACAGTGAACAGTGCGAACAGCCTAGTGCGCCTGAGCCTCAAGAGAAAGCTCCATTGTGGAAGTTATTCACGGATGGGTCGTCCAACAAATCCCACGCAGGAGCGGGAGTGATATTGATAACGCCGGAAGGGCATCGATTTCACTGTGCCATTAGGTTCGACTTCACCGCGTCAAATAATGAAGCCGGATATGAAGCACTCTTTGCTGGATTGAGAATGGCCAAAGACATGGGCATAAAGACCCTTGATATTTACAGCGATTCACAGCTGGTAGTGAACCAAGTTCTAGGGGAATATCAAGCGTGAGGCCTAAAAATGGTGGCCTACTTGAATAAAACAAAAGACCTGCTAGCCCAGTTCAAGAAGTATACCCTCCAGCAAATACCGCGAGATCAGAATTCAAATGCAGATGCCTTAGCCAAACTCGCGAGCGCGAAAGATGTTGACACTTTGAACATTGTGCCAGTAGAAAGATTAAGCGAACCAAGCATCCGAGCAATAGAAGCCAGTATGGAAATTCGAATGCAGGGTACATGGATGGCGCCTGTAACGACCCAAATTCACTAATTAGGCTTAAGGGCCTTGATTAGTGTGCCTGGAGGGCATAATGGAGATTATGTGTGATTTTTTATGGTTAAGATGCATGATTATGATTTTAAGCATGTTATAAGACTATGTGTATTATGTTGTGTGATAATTATGATATGTGAATCGTACCACGTGGGTGTGGTGATATCAATGTGATGCACGTGCCGAGACGGTCCTAGAAAGCTAGATAGTGGTAACTGGTGATTTGGTAACTTGCGTAACTGTTAGTTACCATAGAGAGTAACAAGTTTTGTTGGAGAGGTGGTAGAATTGTAAAGCTAGTAAAAGGACAAGTAAGCCCTTGAGGTCTAGTTAGAAAGGGATACTAATAGAGGGATAAATTAGTCTTTTGGCAGTAAATAGGTGAGTTTGAGCTGAAGGAAAATACACTTACGTATAACATTTTGGGAAGTTGGTTTTATGCTGAATTTTGGAGACCTAGAAGTAGAACAAAAGAAAGATAGAAAAGGGAAGCTGAACTTTAGCTCCTGGAAGAAGAATCAAGGGGTGTTTGAAGTTATCAAGCAAGCTTAGGCCAAGAATACTTAGAGGTAAGGATTTAGCTATGATATGTTTAAGTTTCAAGTATGGTTTTTAGATGATGAGTATGAATTGAAGCAAGTTGGTGGCTGGTTTTGCATGAATTCAGAGTTGGAATAATCAAAAGAGAAGGTGATTTGAAGCTAGAGTTGAGGAGAATTCAAGCTGGGTTCTTGACTGAGGTAAGGGTGTATCATGTTTAAATTTTCGTAGCTGTTATGGTTTAAGAATCTAAAGGGGCTGGTTTACACTTTTCTCAAGCTTTGCTTCAAGGGTTTGAATCTGAATTTAAGTGTGAATTCTGTGGGTGGTTGTGTGATTGAGCTAGATTATAATGTTTATAGGTTATTGGTTGGTCTATGTGGGGTTTTAAATTAGTTTTGGGGCTTAGGTATGAAATTGGGATGGTTTGGAGTGATTTGAGTTCGGGAAAAACGCAGGGAAAACCCAGATTTTCTGGGCTCGCGAAGGAGCGTCGCGGCGCTGTTCTAGCGCACCGCGGCGCAAGGCTGTTTCTGGGCGGTGTGTGTGCTCTCTGACTTGCTGGGCGTCGCGGCCCTATAGGGCAGCGCCGCGGCGCTAGGCCAATTTCAGGATGTTAGAATTTGCAATTTTGAGCCTTTGCTCCGGGGGTTCAAGGGATGTCTTCGGTGCATTGTTTTAGGGATTTGGGGGTTCCGAGAGTGTGGGATTGGTTCCGGGGAGGTAGCTTTGGATTGATTAGTGACAAAGGATGTTTCATTTGTGTTGTGATTAGGACTTTGGAGAGACTCGGGGTAGAGGACCGTGCTCGCGGCTTCGTGGCATCGGAAACCAGTGAATTGAAAGGTAAGAAAACTGCACCCGATTGTATGATTGTGATGGGACTAAGTGCTCCCAAAAGTTACATCGTGTCAACGTTGGTATTACGCCATGGGACATGTGAAAGCGGTCTAAGAGTACCATACATGTTTTTAGCGCACAGGGCGCGAATTGGCCGCTGGGTGCCAAGAACAACGGGATAACAGAGGGAGCAGCCTGAGGGCGCTACCCCTGGTTATCGTTTGTGAATTGCGAATGTTATGAACTGAAATGTCTAGTATGTGGAATACTTGATTATTTTGACTGATGATATATCTGAGTTTATGTGATGCTATGTGAGATGTTGACTTGTCTATTAGTTGCTCATGCTCTGTCATTGTTGTGTTTTCTTGCTGGGCCTTGACTCACGGGTGCTACGTGGTGCAGGTAAAGGCAAGGGTAAGTTGGACCAAGCCTGAGGTGGAGAGCTCCGAGGTGAAATGTACATAGCCAGCGGTTCGACTGCCACGGTCGAGGAGTGGACCAGGGCAGGGATCACCTAACTACTAGTTTTGCCTTAGCATGGCCAGTTGTTGTATATAAACCTTGAGTCTTTTGTAAACGGTCTTTGAACCTAATATTTTTGGGATCCCATGTAACAGATAATACTCTTTAATGGAAATGTGGATTTTGAGACCAAAACGCTTTTAACGCTAGTTCCTTAATAGTTTCAATAACACGATTTTATTTAAATGACTTGATTAGCAAGTCTGGCACTTTATAAACACACAGTGTAACGGTCTTGGCTATCCAGGGCGTTACAGCGCCTTACTTGGAGTATCTGACAAAAGGTGTATTACCATTAGATAGAAACAAGGCCAGAACTCTGCAAAGGCAGGCCGCTAGGTACATACTGGTCGATGGTGTTATGTACCGAAGAGGATATTCCATGCCACTACTCAGGTGTGTTACACCAGAAAAAGCTAAGGAACTAATGAAAGAGGTGCATGAAGGCTTCTGTGGGGATCACGCTGGGGGGCAAAGTTTGGCAAAAAAGATTCTAAGGCAAGGTTATTTCTGGCCAACTATGAACGAGGATTCGATGGAATTTGTACGAAGATGTGATAAATGTCAAAGGTTCTCCAAAATTCCACGAGCAGCTCTAAACGAGTTGAAACAGATGCAGAGTCCGTGGCCTTTTGCGGTATGGGGGATAGATTTGATTGGATCCCTGCCAACGGGAAAAGGCGGAGTAAAGTACGCAGTCGTGGCAGTTGATTACTTCACCAAATGGGCCGAAGCTGAACCACTCGCTACCATAACGACCAAGAAAGTTCTTGACTTTGTTATCAAGAACATTGTTTGCTGGTATGGTTTGCCCCGAAAGATAGTTTTAGACAACGGAACCCAATTTGACAGTGACTTATTCACCGACTTCGACGAAAGGCATGGAGTTATTAAAAGCTTTTCTTCAGTTGCGCATCCCCAAGAAAACGGGCGGGTCGAGGCCGTGAATAAAACCCTTAAGGACACCCTGAAGAAGAGGCTCGAAGACACCAAAGGAGCATGGCCAGAACAGCTGCCTGAAGTCCTCTGGTCGTATAGAACGTCTCACCGAACAGCGATAGGTCATACCCCATTTTCCTTAGCCTACGGATATGAGGCTATGTTACCTGTCGAGTTAGATCCCCCCTCACATCGACGCTTAACATACGACCAGGACCAAAATAGCCAACTGATGATGGAGTCCCTAGACTCAATTGACGAGATACGGGAAAAAGCCCAACTCCGAGTTGCTACGTACCAGCAAAAGGTCGCCCGGTACTTTAACTCAAAAGTAAGAGAAAGAAAATTCAACGCCGGTGACTTGGTGCTACGACGAGTTTTCTTGAATACCCGCGACCCCACTGCTGGAGTACTCGGACCTAATTGGGAAGGACCTTACCAGATTGAAGAAGTCCTTCACCTGGGCACCTACAAACTTGCACGCCTAAACAGAGATCTCGTTCCACGTTATTGGAATGGAGAACACCTGCGCAAGTATTATCAGTGAACAATCCTTTTTAAAGGACTGGCTTGTATTAAATTCTACTTTTTACAAGTTTTGCAAAAAGGGTTAGCCACGTTGTATGGCTAATCGCTTATAAATGTAAGATCTTTTTTTTTAAAGATCACTCGTAAAGACATGTTTAGTCCATTTTTAATACGAGATTATAAGGGACTGTGTGCAGCCAGTCATTCTTGCCAACTATTGTAAATTTATTTTTACAAGTATTTGTTCATTACGTGTGTTGTTTTGCTGTATTACAAGTGTTAAATTTTGCAACGAGCAGTAATGTTCGCACAGGTCGTGGTCAAGGCAAGTGACCAAGGACCTAAAGCTCCTCGATCACTTGGGGGGAATATAAGGTACATCGATAGCAAAGCATACCACAAGGTATGTAAACACATGAACAAAACAAGTGAAAGCATGCTACGGTACTTAGCGTATTTTTCAAAATTTATGATTTTGTTAAATCGAACCAAAGTACTATGCTAAGTTCGGTCATGCGAACAGGTATTATAATAAAAGATTATAATATCAAAGGCAAACGTTTACACCGCGAGCATTAGCGCTCGGATGTAAAAATAGAATTAAAAGGAATAAAAACCTTTACACCACGAGCAGTACTGATCGGATGTAATTGTTCAAGCATAAGCAAAAGAGTTGCCCTCGCAGCAATAAAATAAAAAAGATTGTCTTTACAAAAAGACCCGTGGGCCATAAAGCGAAAAACAAGAAAAATAAATATTAATTTTGCTGGGGGGCAGGAGGGTCTTCTGGATTAGGAGCGTTTTGATCAGCCGGAGGTTTAGCCACAGCAGCAGCAGCAGGAGTTTGGGCCTTGGCTTTCTCTTCTGCCTCCAGCCAAGCAACACACTGCGTCATCAGCATCTCTTGCAACTGCTTGGAGAGATAGCTAATGTCTGCCTCCCGATTGTGCTTCCAGAAGTCATAGAAGCAAAGGAAGGTGGCTTCCTTATACTTATTCAGAGTTTTAACTCTGTCCTCCTCAAGCTCGCGCACCCGTTCCTCAAGCTTCTTTACCTCATCCCTGCTGGCGGTCAGATCGAGTGTGAGCTGCTTGCACTCTTGGGTGTTGAGTTTGTAGTTCTCCTTCCATTTGTGCCGCTCTTCGATGGCTTTGTTCCGGGCCGCTTCACTCTCCTGAAGCTCTCGAGTAAGAGTGGATTGATCCTCGCATAGCTGCTCGTTCAGCTTAACCAGCTCCTTGTTCTCCTTGAGAAGCTTGGTCTTCTCATCCTCAAGCGCTTGCGTAGCCTGGACAAGCCTGGAGTCAAAGTTCCTCTCTTGAGAAACCATCGCCCCAGCTCGGCGCCAGCTAGCAGTCAAGGACAAAAACCCCTGAAGAAAAAATGAGTTAAGAAAGGAAATTTAGCATAAATGAAAAAGTAGCGAAAGACGACTTACACTGGCTATCTCGTTCAGCCCTTTGTTAATGATTTCGTTAATGTCCATCGTGGCAGTGTCAGTGATGGCGACCTGGGAGCGCTTATGCTTGGAGAGCCGATATAATCTCTCCCTGGCCATGCCAACTATGTGGTTGGGCAGGGAGACTTCAGACAAGTGGTTCGTGGTCTCTTTGTCTACGACCTTTGAGGAAAACCGAGGATCAGCAGGCGTGGGAGTTTGCTGCTCGTGGGCAGGCGGATGTGTTAAGTTCTCTTTGGAGGGGGCGTCGGTGGGAGCATCTTCTATTCGGGCCTTCTTCGAAGGGGTCTTGCTACTTTTCCCACGAGCTCTTTTGCTGTCCTTCTTCGGGACAGAAGCTTCGGCAGCTGCTTGGTAGTGTGCAAAGAAGTCCCCGGGGTCCATGCCTGCACAAACGATGAGATTAAAGGGTCGCAGAGAAACAAAGGTTAGAATATAAGAGATGCAAAAGTAAGGTACCCGAGCTACACCTACTGGTCGGAACATTATCTACTGAACTACCTAGTTCCTGGAAGAAATCTGAATTTAAAGAAGGAGCGTTCCTAAAATTTCCGTCCCCATCAAATAGGTGGATGGGAATTGGCAAGTTATTTAAAAACGAGAATGGTGTACCGTATACATCCGACGAGTCGTCAGACTGTTCAGCAGGCTCTGCAGCCTTTTGTTTCCCCTTGCCCTTGGGGACCGACGGTTCTGCTGCTCGGTGGGGAGAAGCAGGTTCCCGGATTGTAACCCCAGTTGGCCTCCTCCTAGGAGGAGGTGACTGAGGTTGCTACTCGGGACCCTGCTCGCGTCCCACGCCAGCATGGACACCACCCACCGCAAGTTCGCTGGTCGCAGGAGGGGAGCCCTTAAGGCCAGCCAACCTAAGGTTAGCCTCAGTGACCAAGTTTTTCACACTCTTACCAGCATTGGACATACTGGCTAAGAGCGCTGCCCTCAACTCTATTCCTGGAGTAGGGGTCGGGCGCAACCATGGACCTGGAGTACAGTGGAATAGTAGAGTATTATGACAAGAGAAAATTTAAAGGGCAAGAACTACTGGTTTAAGGCTTGTTATTCCCCTTACCTCCTCGTGCGAATGCCAGGTTGTCCGCAACAATGTCAGGTGTGAGAAAGTATTCCAGATGATACTTCCCCACATTGGAGATATGGGTGGTCTCGGACAGAAACGTGCGTCCGGTCTCCTGATGGCATAAATGGAAGAACCCCGTACCGTCTTGGTTGGGGTGGGACTTAAGGTCAAATAGATAATTGACCTCATGAGGAGAGGGGATTGGCCATTTATTGAGTTTGTAAAGGATATAGAGCGCGGTTAGCATCCTATATCCGTTCGGTGTAATCTGAAAAGGGGCCACCCGAAGTAATTAGCCACCCCTTGGAAAAATGAATGCAGAGGCAAGGTGGCACCCACCTCAATATGGTATCTCGACCAGGCGCTATAAGCCCCCCCTGGCAGGTTGGCTCGCTGGTCGATGGAAGGTCTGACTAGGGTCACCCCCGTCAGATTGTACTTAGTTAAATAATTGGAGACCATGCGAATGGTCACCATGCTTAGAGATACCACGTGCCACTCAACATCCGGCTGGTCGGAATGACGAGGACGGGCACGTGCTTGAACTTCAGTCTCAGGAAAGAATTCTCCTCGACCACTGGTCGAGGGGGCATCAGCAAGAGGCTGACTGGGAGAAGGGTTGCGTCTTTTTCTGGCCTTGGTTTTTGTTCTGGCCATTTTCTGGGTAAGAGCTGGTGGAGGATTTGGGTTAGAACGTGAAAATGGAATTTCTGGAATCAACGTGGATGGATTCTCTTCGCCTTCGAGCAGCTGGGCTAAGAGTTCGTCTTCGATAGGTCTTTCTCCCCTCCAAGGGTCTTGCATATGAACTGCAAACAGACAATGGAGGAGATAATACACAATCCGCGAAGTAGTGTGGGGAAGCTGGGATAACGTTGCTCGTGCCTAAATAGCCAGCAACATCCTAATCCTATGCTAACTTCAACGTGGGTAAATAAAAAAAAAAAAGCAAGGGGAAGAAGAACATTTTCTGAAAAGAACTTTTTTCAACTCCTAAAGGGCGGGAAATTTTTTTCAGTTATTTTCGTCTAGCTTAAAAGTTGAATCTTTCGACAACCTAACGCCCCAAACCAGAAACTCTATCTATCAAAGTGTTGATCTAACCCATACAAGGTATAAAGACGCACTTCTACAGAATATTAGTCGGTTTATAGCAAAAACCCTAAAAACCCTATTCAAGAACGCAGACATATCAGAGCACAAAAATAGCATGCATGGTGTAGTACAGAGCTTAAAGGATGGAATCCTTACCTGAGAGAAGGAGGAGATTCGTAAGAAAACGAAAACTTGAGGCGGAAGACCTGCGACACGATGTCGGACTGGTTTTCGAAGCTTTGAACATAGGCACGAGTTCTTGAAGATTTTAGCAAAGTTGACGGGTAAAAATTTCTTGAAAGAGAAGAAAGGCCTACTTATAGAGATCGAAGGGACAGCCAAAAGTCAGTAATCATCACTTCCCACTTTCGAAACGTAGGGAAGTGGACAAGCCGTCAGATTGCCTTTTTGGAAACCGAAAAGACTTGATTAGACATAATTATGTCATAGTTTTCGAAAATGCACAGGGATTCTGACAGACGTGGGAAGACGAACGGTTGTTCCCTTAAGTTTCTTTATTACTGGTCGCACTAAACAAACTTGGGGGGCAAATGTTATCCCAAAAATCAGAAGTGAATGACATGGCAGGAATTAATTGCACGTGGCTGACACCTGGCAAAACCTGTGTTTGACTATCGACCAGGAAGATGTTCGGAGTTATGCGATCGGTCTCTTCATACGACCAGTCTGGTCGTTGGCACGTAACACGCGGAGGAAATCTTAGGCAGTTATCATGGAATCCAAAATTCTCTCCCATGATTTCCTGAGTATCCGATTATTTAGGAAATAATATCTGTAACAAATCAATGTAAATCTTCCCTGAGCTTATAAATAGAATAAGAGGGCTCAGGGAAGCGGATCCGATTTTTTTCTCTTTTTCTGACTTCTAAATCGCTAGAGTTTAGAGTTATCATATCAATCACATTGTATTGTTCTTCAGAGGTTAGTGAAACTCATTGAGCCCTAGTTCTTTGATCACTCCTTTGGATCTCACATCAATAACAATCTAAGTGGACGTAGGTTATTACCAGATCCTGGGGCCGAACCACTATAAAATATCGTGTTCTTATTATTTTCGCTATTACATTCTTTTCAACGCATTCATCCACGTCAAGCGTATTTTGACTCCGTGTCAGTTGCCCAAAATCAGGGTCAACACAACCCCACTCGTGGTGGCCGGGTAGGCCAAACATGTACGCGTCGTTCCATGCCCTTCAACTCATGTTAGATCGGCCTTTCCTTTGCCCTTACCTGCACCATAGAGCATCCGTGAGCCAAGGCCCAATAAGAAAACTCACGCACATAGCATACAACAATTCGTTCCAGTAAATGCATAACTTTAAACAAATAACAGATAATTCACATAATGGCCCATTCTGACCCAGGTGCATTACAAGGCATTGGCTTCACGGTCTTCACCGAATGGATGAGTTCAACACCCTATATGGCCATGCCATGGCAGCTTGCATTCAGCATGCTTCTTGTTGATCCCGACCTTTACCGATTACGGCCTTCGCCGACCCCAGCCTTTGCCGATCAGTCATAATTTACACAAACATAGTATAACACTCATAAACACTCACACATAGCATTAAACATAGATAATCGGGCCATGCCCTACTCTACGGGCACAAAAAGTTTTCTTACCTGTGTCCAAAGCTGACTGACTAGTGTAATCCCAAGCACGATGCCCTAACCCCAAGCCTTGGCAGTAAAACCTAGTCACAACACATTAATAATAAACATCCATCAAGGCCTTAACCAATTAGAAACTTTGGAATAATATTCTAGCCTCCGGGACCTCAAATTCTTCTAAATCATGTAGTAGAATCCTTCCCGAGCCCTTAAATTTGAGTTTCCAAGCTTAAAACCCTAATTTGACAAAAAACCCCTATTTGCACTGTGGCACCCCCACCTTTAGAGTTACGACCCTTTACAAGTTAGTGAGCCCAACTCTCAATTCTCTGGACACGCGTCGCGACGTGCCCTGCCCAAAGTTGCGGTGCTGAGGTGATTCAACGAATCCCTTAAGGTCTCTGAGTTCATGCGGGCTGCGGCGCTCAAGAACAGCACTGCGGCACGACCACGCGAACCCAGAATTTTGAGCGTTTTCAGATTTCTAAACCCCCCTAGAAATCGATCCAAACATGTTCTAATGCCAAAATTGAGTCCCAAAATACTTCCACTACACCTAGAGAAGTACATAAACCTGAAAACTTAACTGAAAACCTCACCACAACCTAACTTAATCTCTTGAGTTCAAAACTCCCAAAACACTAAAAAATCAGCCCCAAAACATAATTAAATCAAGGTTAGAGCTTACCCAACTACGAAACTACCTTAGACTTCCTCCTAGATTGATTTCCCCAAGACCCCAGCCTCAAATCCTCAATTTCTAAGCAAATTTCTTCAAAGTTCTCAAAGCTCTTCCAAGCACCAAGAGAGAGAGAATAATAGTGGGAGAGAGATAGAGAGGTCAGCTAAGAATGTTCTGTTTTTTTTTCGTAATTGTTCTGATGAGATAAGTCTAAACAAGTCTACCCCTTAGCCTCAAAATGACCAAATTACCCCCAAGGTCAATCCTAACCCTTTAATACCACCAAGGGTAAATTCTTCATTTTTCACATACCGCTTATTCCTCAAGTATTCATATAGATCCCAAATTAATCCTGGCATACCCAAATAACCGCTAAAACCTTGAACATGCGCTACATTCCAAAAATACCCCCTAGGTTCACCCCGAGCTGGGTATTCGACCCCGTTGTGACTATGCTGCTATTCCGCTCCCTAGAATTGTCTTGGATCACACATCACAAATATATCTCCACAATATTGTGGTCTCAGTCATAACACACGCATAATTTACATTTATGCCCTCGACGGGCCAAAATTAATAATACGCCTTTATTAACACGAATGAGCCCACACACATGTTTCATTCACCTAAACATGCATATCTAGTCATACAATAATTTTATTCAAGTAACACATAAATCACAATTAACCACGTAGTAACACAATTAATTTAATTATTGCCCTCCCAGCACGCTAATCAAGGCACTAAGCCTTCTTAGCAGACTTGGGGCATTACAACTATCCCATCCTTATAGAAATTTCGTCCTCAAAATTTACCTGAATAGCTTAGGATATTGATCTCGCATATCAGACTCAAGCTCCCAAGTTGCCTTTTCTACCTTGTTGTTTCTCCACAGCACTTTCACCAAGGAAATGGTCTTGTTCCGCAAGACTTTATCTTTCTGGTATAGGATCTGAACCAGTTTCACCTCATTAGACGAATCTTGATCCATCTCTAGGTTTTCATAACTCAACACATGTGTAGAATCTGATACATAATTTGGGTGTTAGGAGTGTGTCCTAGAAGCATGTAAAAGACATTTGTTTTTTCGTTGAATAAATAAATTCAATGGTTTATTATTAGTGTTATATTTAGATTGTTAAATTATTGTTTGAATAATTTTGTAAATATCAGAAAAATTCCATATTCATTATTGAGGATGTGATCTTGTATTAGTACAAGAAAATTAAGATCACATGAATGAATAAAAATAGTCAACAACAACAAATTAAAGTTATGGAATTCTTTAATTGGAGTTGTAAGTACGGTTTACTGAGTATCATAATGATACAAATAATCTAGATTCAAATTATTGATGTGGTAAGACATCTCGGTAAATGTGCTTTATATAATATGATTATATATGACATGGAGCGATATGAATTAAAGTATTTATCCAAAAACCATTTAACAATAAAGACTTGTAATTCATATCATAACTGATGATCATTTATAGATCAACCTAAATCCTGAGTGTTCATGAACTCCTGTTCATGTTTATTAAATCTTTTGATTCATTTCTTAAGTTCTTTTCAAAGAATGAGGCTAATGACTTTTGTTTTGGAGATTTAATATCTTGGATGGCTGGGAACATGTATCAACAATGCGGAATCTAATCTTTCCTAACAGATCGTATATTAGTTCCCTTAAGGGTTAATTCTGGAACTGAATGATTTTGAGCTCAAATCTATAATTAGATTATAGATTAATTATTCACTAGTGAATTAATGGTACTTATGGAATAAGAAGTAAATTAGAAAGGTAAAATGGTAACTCTTCCATTCTAATTTATGAACTAATTAATTAGAGGGTTGAACTATTGTAAGATGGTTATATCAATGGACGACTTAAGAAAAGATTTCTGTAAAAGTATATCTATAACATAAAGAGTGCAATTATGAATTTATAGTAGAGTAATATCAGAATTAATAAATTAACTATTATAATTAAAGAGTTTAATTATTTAGTTTCAATTTATTGGAGCTTAATGTTATAGGCCCATGGTCCCCGAAATGGCTCAAATAAACACTAACAAAGGTAAATACAAAAAATGGGCAAAAAGGACTTATGTGATAAGTAAAATATTTTTCTATGTATCAAACATAATTATTGTATAATTATGTGTAATTAATTAATTAATTATTTGATTTAACAAAAATATAATTAATTTTGAATTAATTTATTTTTGAGATTTTTGGTATTTAAATAATAATAAAAATTGGGAAAAATCACATGCCATCACTGGCATGTGGTACACGTGTAGCACAGTGCACAGTCACTATGCTACACGCATAAGAGACTGAGCAGTTTCTTGGTTCTGCAATTTTAGTTATTTAAATATTAAATAAATAATGAGATATTGTAATATGATTAAAATATTATTATTTAAACAAAAATCTGATAACTGATTAGTTATTTTCAAATTGTTTAAAATAACTAAGATTTTATTTTAATATATTTGATATATTAAATATAGGATATCAGTTTTTCAGAACGTAACTTTTCACGGATAGAAAAATATCTAGAAATCTCTCTCAGAGAAAGAGAACAGTGAAATATACAAAAGTCATTGTTCTTTACAATACCTAGGTCCAAACTTTATCAGATCTCATGTGTTGAGAACATCTGATAAATAGATTTTGCCTATTATTTGTATAGCGAGCCCACACTCGTTCTTTGTGTGCTGAGAACATTTTGGAAGATCTTGGTGTGAGATCTCAAGGATTTTTGCATACAAAAAGATAGCAGCAAGGAAGGACCTGAGGTAATTTTTCTATTCATGTCTTTGATTCAATATATATATGCATGTGAAGAAGTAGATCTAGAAATCTTATGGGATTAAATTTACAATTTGATTGTTGTTCCGCTGCGTATAATCTCTGATTTGATCAATAAAAACCAACATTGGGAGCATGGACACATGAAATACATTGTGAACCCCTGATAAAGCTGGATGCATATCCAATGTGTAAGCTACCTCTCCAACCCGTTCTAGAAGCGAACAAACCTTGGACTTAACTTGCCTTTCACTCCAAATCGTTTCATCCCTCTCAAAGGAGAAACTCTGAGAAACACATTATCACCGACTTGAAAATATACACTCCTGTGTTTCATGTCTGAGTAACTCTTCTGTCTAGTCTACGTGGCGAGCATCTGAGCTCTAATCTTCTCAATTGCCTCATTGGTCCTCTGAATGGCCTCAGAACCTAAGTACTTCCTCTCACCTGTCTCATCCCAATGAATGGGTGATCTACACTTCCTCCTATACAACATTTCATACATAGCCACTCCAATAGTCGCCCGATAGTTGTTATTATAAGAAAACTCAATCAAAGGGAGATACTTACTCCAAGATCCCCCAAAGTCCAGCACACAGGCCCGTAGCATATCCTCCAGTATCTGAATTTTCCTCTCAGGCTCTCCATCCGTCTAAGGATGATAGGTGATATTGAACTGCAACTACGTGCCCGTAACCTTCAGCAAGCTCTCCCAAAACGTAGAGGTGAAGGTGGGATCCCTGTCATATACTATAGACCTCGGAGCCCCATTGAGTTGCATGATCACCTTTACATACAACTCAGTGTACTGCTCCACCATATAAGTCATTTTAACAGGAAAGAAGTGGGCTGATTTGGTGTACCTATCAACAATCACCCACATAGAATCATGATGCCCCACTTTCCTCGACAATACAACCACGAAGTCCATAGTGATATCCTCCCACTTCCACTCTGGATTCCATAAAGGGTGCAGCAACCCTACTAGCCTTTGATGTTAGGCCTTCACCTGGTGATAGGTTAAACACTTGGCCACATAATCCACCACATCCTTCTTCATTCCTGGCCACCAATACAAAGTCCTTAGATCTTGGTACATCTTCGTCATACCCAAATGTAGAGAATAAGGAGTGGTATGAGACTCATCCAGAATTTCTCGCCTAATACCAAAATGCATTGGAGCGCAAATATGACCTTTATACCTCAGTAGATCAATCTTAGAAATAGAAAAGTCTCTAGCCAGTCTAGCTAAGATATCCTCACTGTGTCTTATCAACTATGGATCCTCCTTCTGTGCTTCTCTAATTCTCTCAAGGAGTGTGGACTGAAGAGTGATGTTGGCTAGCAGGCCAACTACCAATTCAATTCCCGCTCTCATCATCTTTTCAGCTAACATTTCTTATATTTGTCTCAAACTGAACAACTGCCCTGGGCCCCTCCAACTCAGCGTCACCCACCACATTGGCCTTTCCTGGGTGGTACAAGACCTGACAATCGTAGTCCTTCACTAACTACATCCAACTCCTTTGGTGCATATTCAAATCCTTATGGGTAAAGAAATACTTAAAGCTTTTATGGCCGGTGCATATCTCACAGTTCTCTCCATACAGATAATGCCCCCATACCTTCAGTGCGAATACCACCGCTGCAAGTTCCAGATCGTGAGTAGGATACATCTTCTCATACTCCTTCAGCTGTCTAGACGAGTAGGCTATCACCTTCCCATATTGCATCAATACACACCCCAAACCCTTCCTCCAAGCATCACAGTAGACTACAAACTTTTCTCTGTCTGATGGAAGACTCAATACCGGAGCGGTGATAAGTAGCTGTTTCAACTCCTTGAAATTGTTCTCACACCTATCTATCCAGATATACTTGGTCTTCTTACGTGTCAACTCAGTCAATAGTTTGCTATTCTAGAGAGTCCCTCAACAAACCACCAATAGCACCCACTAATCCCAAGAAGCTCCTAACCTCTGGTACACTGCTGGACCTGGGCCAATCTCTCACTGCCTCAATCTTGGTTAGGTCCACCAGAATCTCCTCCTTACTTACAATGTGGCCCAGAAATGCCACGTGGGGCAACCAAAACTCATATTTACTAAACTTAGCATATATCCTATGCTCTCTCAGCTGTTGTAGTACCAAACGGAGATGTTGCTCGTGCTCTGTCTCTGACTGGGAGTACACCAGTATATCATCGATTAATACGATCACAAACTTACCAAAGTAATCCCTGAAGACCCTATTCATCAAGTCCATGAAGGTTGCTTACGCATTGGTTAATCCAAAGGATATGACCAGAAATTCATAATGTCCATACCTCGTATGGAATGCGATCTTTGGGATGTCCTCCTCTCTAATCCTTAACTGATGGTAGCCAGAATGAAGGTCGATCTTAGAGAACACCGCCTTCCCTTGTAGTTGGTCAAATAAGTCATCGATCCTGGGCAGTGGATACTTATTCTTAATAGTCAAATTATTCATCTCTCTGTAATCGATGCACATTCTTAAGGATCCATCCTTCTTCTTGACAAACAACACAAGAGCACGCCATGGTGAAAAGTTGGATCTGATGAATCCTAGATAGAGTAATTTCTGCAACTGAATCTTCAGTTCCATTAATTCTGCTGGAGCCATTCTATAAGGTGTCTTTGATACTTTCTCCGCCTCTGGCACCAACTCTATAAGGTATCCACTATGTTCGCTAGGAATCTTATGCAACCTTCTTACAATAGGTCTCTATCCTTTAGTGCAGAGATCATAGGCACTCATAGTCCACTCATTGTCCCCACAAACACAAAGTGTTCCTCCCCTTCCAGTTCAAAGGTCACCATCCGTCGCTTGCAATCTATCGTCGCCCCACACTTTGATAACCAATCCATCCCCAGAATCATATCAAAGTCATCTATTGCCAATTCGATCAGATCCATAGAAAACTCCCTACTGTTTATCTCTACTGGTAATGCTTTAACCCACCTACTAGAGACTGCCGATTCCCTAGCTGGCAACAAAGTCCTGAATCCCCTAGCATACATATCACTTGGTCTACACAAACGGTCTATCACCTGTCATGATCGAGCTCTTGAGTCAATCAATGCAATAAATGATGAACCAGCACTAGAAATCTTACCTTTCACGACCGAGGGACTAGCCTCTAGCTCAGTCTGGGTCAAAGTGAACACTTTGGCTAGAGTGAGGCTGTCAGTCCTCTTTGGTTCCTCCTTTCTGGCTTGTGGGCAGTCCTTTCTCAAGTGACTAACACTCCCACAGATGAAGCATGCTCTGACTTTGCACTCCCTCAGATGTCGTTGCATGCACTATGGACACTCTGGGAAGCTTCTCTAGTTCTCTCACCCGTCCTAATGGCCACCAAAAGCACCTCGTGCCCTCCTATTTGGACCACGAGGAACAAAAGAATCTATGTCCTTTCTCTTCTTCATACTGGGGCCACTACCTCGGATAGAACCAGAGAAATGAGGCACCGCCCTCTGAGCATCATGCCTTTCGGTACCTTCTCTCCATATTTGATCTTCAGCCCCCTCAGCTGTAAGGGCTTTCTCCACTACCTGAGCATAAGTGGTAGTCCTCAGATCCAGTGTTATCTTAACATCATGGGCTATCATCACATTCAATCCATGTACAACAACGACCCCTCCATGCCATATTTCTAGGCACCAATTCTGGCGCGAACTTCGCCAACCGGTCAAACTTTAAAGCATATTTTGTGACAGTCATTCTGTTCTAGGTCAGATTAGTAACTCATCAACCTTTGCAGCTCGGACTGCAACACTGTAATATTTCTCATTGAAAACATCCCTGAATTCATCCAAGGCCATAGTAGTCACATCTCACCTTCGCGACACGACTTCCCACCAGATACGAGCATCATCCTTCAACATGTAGCTGGCACAAGCCACCCTCTCATTTCATTCCACCCTCATGAAATCCAATATGGAAGAAATCATATTCATCCACTGCTATGCCCATAGTGGGCTAGACCACCCTCAAAGGTGGGACGGTGTTGATTTATGAATCTTTCATACAAAGGCCATCACAGGCTGGGCTGGCATTGGTGCCACAGCCTATGGAATCTGTAACCCAGCATCCTGAGGAGGGGCCTACTGCCTCAGTTCTCAAAGTTCATCTTTAGTTCACTAAAGTCTAGCTTGCATTTTTGCAAACATTTATTGCCAGATTTGTGGGGCTGGTGGAGGGTCCTAACCCTGATTGTCATCTTCAGCCATATTGCCGCGAAGTCCAATTGATCATCGGGCATAACTTCAATATGCCTGCAATCAATGACGTCGCACATCAGGCACAATAACAGTCTCCAAAAACCACCTCCCAGTCCTATCAATCAACCACAAACATTAAATCAACACAATGTACGCATAGCATAAACCCATAGCAATCAAAGGGGCCATGCCCTAACATCATAAACATATTCATCATGCTCTATCTATATCAATTAGGAAAATAAGGCAATTTAGTTAAACAATTAAACAGATAATTCACTCAATACCCACCAACCCTGAGTCGAGCTTGTCTCTAGCAGTGAGCATACATGTTCAGTCAATCTCCAGGTACCATAAAATTTGGCACGCTTTGTTACCAAGTTGTAACGCCCTACAACCTTAAAGCCGCTACCATGTGATTTTAAAATGTTCCATTACCTCACTAATCAACCTTTTAGATTGAAAAGTGTTATTAAATCGGAATAAAAGCTCATTTACTGAAAATTAAGTATAAAAGGTTTGGACTTTTTTTTTTTTTTGATCAAGAAAGATATATTTCATTAATCACTAACCCAATTACAAACAAAAACCTCCCTCAAAGAGAAGGATCTAACAACATTACAATGAACATAAATTCCTCACAAAGAGTCTCTCATTGGCTGCCATTTTCTTTTGAGAGAAAAAGCTAACTTTATGCACTATATCTCTTTTTATCATATCAACAATAACATTCACCCTAAATGAGTATCCATTAAAAATACAAGAATTCCTGTTTTGCCAAATATGATATAAAGTTGCTGAAAACACCGCGGCCATTACCTCTGACTTCACACCCTTCCTCCTATCTTCAATCCAACAAGTCCAATCTTTGAGCTGAAGAGGCCACTTACAGCCTATCCAAGTTTGAATAATGTGAGTTACCTGTTGTGAACATTTACAAAGAAAAAAAAGATGTTCATGACTCTCTTCAAGTTGACAAAAAACTGGGCAAAGGCTGCTGTCAAGATGCTGAAGCACCTTTTGCAAGTGGTCTTGGGTGAGTAAATTGTCATTTACCGCTTGCCAAATAATAAAACGATGCTTAGGCACACTCATCCTATTCCACACAAAATGATGATACTTGATTTGCTCTTGGAGGATTATTCTTTTATAGAACAAACCAATCTTGAAGTAACCATGACTAGCTGCCGCATCTATGTCCACTTCAGTAAAGGTATCTCTGATATGGCACAGTTTGCGCTAATACCAACTAGAATCAGCTTTAAGTTGATAATTCTAGAAATTTTGACCTCTTAAATAGGCAGTGTTGATCCACTTAACCCACATCGCCTCAGGTTGATGACTAATAGCCCAAATATACTTAGCCTTGTTCCATTTTGTTCCTTCACCAAAACCCAAACCTCCATAAGCTTTAGGCAAGCTGACTTTGGACCAAGAAGCTTGATGGAAGTTACTTCGGGTTCCATTGTTACCCCACAAGAACCACATGCAAAGTTTATCAATCTCCTTGATAACACTTTGAGGGAGCATGAAGATATTCATCCAATAGTTACGCAACCCCAACAGAACAGAATTTATAAGTTGAGTCCTCCCGGCATAAGAGAGGTGCCTACTAGCCCAAGTGTGAAGCCTAAGTTTAATCTTTTTTAGAATAATATCACAATCAGCTGCTTTCCATTTTGTTGGTCTCATTGGAACACCAAGATAATTAAGAGGAAATGTTCCCTCTTTAATCTGTAAAATCTGAAGTAAATGACCCTTTTCTAGGTTCGCAACACCTCCAAAATAGACATGTGATTTGCTGTGATTAGCCTTCAGCCCTGTGCTACTACAGAAGTCCTCAAAGATCTGCTTTACACACTGAATTGAGTCTCTATTTGCCTTACAGAAAATGATTAAATCATCCGCAAAGCAAAGATTTATTATTTTGAGGCTTTTACACAGAGGATGAAACTTGAACTTAGACTGAGTAGCTCCTAGCTGCAGTAAACGGGTGAGATATTCCATTACCAGGACAAACAATAATGGAGAAATAGGGTCTCCTTGGCGCAGACCCTTAACACCTTGAAATCCCCCCTGCAATCTCCCATTCATCATAAGTACATAGTAGGTGCCACGAAGACAAACCATCACCCAAGCTATGAGCCGGGTAGGAAATCGCAAACTAACCAATAGATCCTCCAAAAAACACCAGTCTACCGTATCATAGGCTTTGCTAAGATCGATCTTCATAGCACACCTCGGGGAAGCACTCCTCCTATTGTAATTTTTAATCAAGTCTTGAAAAATAAGGATATTATGGGCCAGTAATCTCCCTTTAATAAATGCACCTTGATTAGGACTGACTAATTTTGGAAGGACCTCCGAAAGCCTGCTGCATAACATTTTTTAGATGCATTTATAGATTATGTTACAGCAGACTATGGGCCTGTAGTCAATAGCACTGCACGACATTTCTGTTTTAGGAACCATAGCTAGGACAGTTTTGTTCAGATCAGCAGGAATTTTTCCAGAGTTGAAAAACTCAAGAATGGCTTCAAATATTTCAGCACCTATGTCCTGCCACATAGCCTTATAAAATTCAGAGCCAAAGCCATCAGGCCTTGGACTCTTAGTACCAGGAATGCTGAATAAAGCCTTCCTAACATCTGATTTTCGAAATTTCCTGATGAGCTGCAGCTGCATCTCATTGTCTAAACAGGGACCAAGCCCAATGCAGTGAGTATTAATACTATTTGTTGCTGTGCTGGTGCTTCGCATATATCCATGGAAATGGTCCAGAAAATGAGTAACAACTTGACTGTAGTCATCAATAATAACTCCCTGTTTATTCTGAAAGAACATAATTCTATTCTCCTCTCTTCTTTTTTTAATACACGCATGAAAGTAAGAGTTGTTGTCATCTCCCTTCTGCAGCCAAGTGATTTTACTTCGTTGTATCAAAAAGCTTCTGTACATTTTAGAGTGAACTTGATAATTGGCTGCTGCATCTTTTTCAGCTTCCTGAATAGAGATGTCCAAAGGGGAAGCTTGAGCTCTGCTTAAAGCCAAAGTATATTCACCCTTAGCTTGATGATAACCCTTCTCTACATCTCCAATTTCCTCCTTGTTGAATGCTTTCAATACATGTTTAAGCCGGAGCAATTTGTTTGTCACCCCCTGTAATCCCTTCACCGCCATAGGCTTGTTCCAACTACTACGAACAACCTCCTTGAATCCTCGATGAGCTATCCAAAAATTAAAAAATCTAAATGGCTTTGTGCCTAGATTTCCAAGTTTTTGAGTTTTGATGAGGCAATAACAGTGGTCAGAGTTAACATCCCACTGAAACTCAGCTATGGTGTTAGGCAAGGTATCCACCCAATACTCATTGATAAAAGCATGATCAATTTTCGAGTACACCCTATCCTTCCCATCTTGCCTATTAGACCAAGTATACTTAGACCCAATACTCTTGAGACTAGCCATCAGCATTTGTGCTATCCAGGCAGTGGAGTCATTAATCTCAGCTGCACTAACTGACTTCCCCCCAGCTCTGTTAGCAAAGTGAAAAACGACATTGAAATCTCCTACAATCAACCAAGGTTTTGCAGGTACAGGTTCACATGAAAGACCCTTCCATAACTCCAATCTCTCCTCCATGGTATTTAGGCTATAGACAAAAGAGATCACAAAATAAGTTAGCATATCAGCAATCTTAACTCATAATCTGAACTTTGATAAAAGATTTCTACCAAATAACTAAGATTCTTCCTCCAGTGGCATTACTTCTATGATAGTCCCAGTTAATAAACAACTTTTCCATCATATCTTCAACTTTTTAATTCCTCAATTTATTCTCTAGTAAGGCACCGATACCAACTTTATTTATCTTCAAAAGACTCAAGATTGCATGTTTCTTATCCCTCTTATTCATACCCCGTACATTCCAGCTAATGATATTGGAGCAGTCCATCAACCTCTAACTGGTTTAAGTTCCCTTTGATCTCTCGTTTCCCCTGTTCCTGAAGGATTGTGAAGGAGTTCTGACTTTTTCCAATGCCTATTTTCACTAACTTCTCAGTACTTTTTAAGTTTCCCACCCTCTTGGGAACCTCCCAATTTTCTTTGTTATTATGTTCAGGAGTTTGGTGGGTTTCTTGTTGTTTTCCCCCTCCCTAAGAAACCTTTTGGGTTACTACCCCTGCCATTTCTGGTTGCTCTTTAGGTTCTTGAGTTACCATAGTATTCCCAGTGGGAACATCTGATATTGCAGCCTTTCCTTGAATCTCAGCAGCAGTATTATCTCCAGCAGAAACCGTATCAGTCACAGTTTTCTTAGCCCAAGATTTTGTACCATTATGCTTACATTCTGCCATGTTATGGCCATATCCTTTGCAATTGTTGCATTTTATGGGAAGCCATTCATACTCAACAAATTGTTCTTGCACTTGACCTTTTTCATTCACAAAGTAGATGATAAATGGGGGATCATTTGTTATCTCCATTTCAACCAAGACCCTTGCATATCTAATCATAGATCGTTCCTTAGTGTATTTATCAACCATGATTGGTTTCCCTATGGTGCTAACCAAAGCACTAAGGCAGTTTTGACCCCAATATTGAAGGCCTAAATTAGGCAATCGGATCCAAAGAGGCACAGAATGAACTAACCTTACTGTATCCAACTCTGGAGTCCAAGGTCTCACTATCACTGGCTTCTTGTCAAAATGCACAGGTCCCGCTTCTAGTACAAAATTACAAGTGGCCTCATCATGGAATTTGACAATAGTAAGCCCCATATTCATCCTCACTACACGTTCAATGCCCAAGTGTCCCCAGATCTGTTTAACAAACCTTTCAAAGACAGTAAATGCGGGATTAGCTCCCAAAACCATACAAATCATAACAGTATTCCAGTTTTGTACTTGCTCTGCAACCTCTTCCATATCTATTTGAGCAACACGCTTGCCATTCGTCAAAATGGGCTCCTCATAATGAAGCTTAGCTGCCACACTTATCTGATGTTTTTCTATAAATTTTGCCCAATGAGATTGGGCTGATGAGCGAAAATCCTCCTTCTCAGACTCCTCTGCCCAATTCGTTTTCAGTAATGCTTCCTCCGACCTCTTTAGACCACTATCACCCACAGAACTTATGAATCAACATCCTCCTGAGTATTTTGTTCGAACTCCGTAGCTTGCAATTCAATCCCTATCTCAGATTTATGGTTTGAAGGGGGTTCCTTAATTCGAGCACAAGATGCAGGCTTCCGAGTCACCTTCTTCTTCTTCATCGTGGGAGAGAAGACAGGTCCTTCACACGCCTTTTTGTTTGGACATTTATTAATGTTATAAAAGTGATACACTGTGATCTTAAAATACTGTTTCAAAATATATTTACAATCCAAATGTTAGAGTACAGTCGACCTAAGCGACAAAACTAATTGTTTACAACATGTCCCTCAAAACAACCCTAGTCGTGGCATCCGGGTAGGCCAAACATGTAAGCGTTACTCCATGCCCTCCAAATCATGCTTGGTCGGCCTTTCCTTTACCCTTACCTACACCATAGAGCATCCATGAGCAAAGGCCCAACAAGAAAACTCACGCACATAGCATACAACAATTTGTTCCAATAAATGTATAACTTTAAACAAATAATAGACTATTCACATAACGGCCCATGCCGACCCAGGTGCATTACCACGCAATGGGTTCATGGTCTTCACCAAACGGGTGAGTTCAACACCCTAGATGGCCATGCCATGGCGGCACGCATTAAGCAAGCTTCTTGTTGATCCTGACCTTTGCTGATTTCGGCCTTCGCCGACCCCAGCCTTTGTCGATTAGTAATAATTTACACAAACATAGCATAAGACTCATAAACACTCACACATAACATCAAACAAAGATAATCGGGCCATGTCCTGCTCTACGGCACAAACAATTTTCTTACCTGTGTCCCGAGTTAACTGACTAGAGTGATCCCGAGCACCATCCCCTAAACCCGAGTCTTGCCGGTAAAACCTAGTCACAACGCATTAATAATAAACATTCATCAAGGCCTTAACCAATTAGAAACTTTGGAATAATATTCTAGCCTCTAGGACCTCGAATTCTACTAAACCGGGTAGTAGAATCCTTCCTGAGCCCTTAAATTTCAGTTCCCGAGCATAAAACCCTAATTTGGCCAAAAATCCCTATTTGCGCCGCGACACCCTCAATTAGAGTCGCGACGCCCCCATTTTTAGAGTCATGGTCCTTTACAAGTCAAAGAGCCGAGCTCTCAATTCTCTGAACATGCGTCATGGCGTGCCCTGCCAGAGCCGCAGTGCTGAGGTGATTCAGGGAATCCCGTAAGGTTTCTGAGTTCATACGGGTCATAGCGCTCAAGAACAGTGTTGCAGCGCGACCCTGTGAACCCAGAATTTCCAGTGTTTTCAGATTTCTAAACCCCCATGGAAATCGATCCAAACATGTTCTAATGCCAAATTTGAGTCCCAAAATACTTCCACTACACCTAGAGTAGTACATAAACCCAAAAACTTAACCAAAATCCTCACCACAACATAACATAATCTCTTGAGTTCAAAACTCCCAAAACACTAAAAAAAAAAAATAACCCTAAAACTTAATTAAATCAAGGTTAGAGCTTACCCAGCTATGAATTGTGACCTAGAACTACCTTAGACTTCCTCCAAGCTTGATTTCCCCAAATCTCCTGCCTCAAACCGTCAATTTCTGGGTAAATTCCTTCAAAGTTCCCAAAGCTCCTCCAAGCACCAAGAGAGAGAGAATAATTGTGGGAGAGAGAGAGAAAGAGAGAGGTCAGCTGAGAGTGTTCTATTTTTTTTCCTAAATGTTCTGATGAGATAAGTCCAACCAAGTCTACCCCTTAGCCTCAAAAATTACAAAATTACCCTAAGATCAATCCTAGCCCTTAAATACCACCAAGAGTAAATCCGTCATTTTCCAAATTCCACTAATTCCTCGAGTATTCCTATAGTCTCCAATTAATCCTGGCATACCCAAGTAACCGCTAAATGACTACTTGTTACTCGATAACCCCGAACACGTGCTACATTCAGAAAATACCCCTAGGCTCACTATGAGCCAGGTATTCGACCCCGTTGTGACTATTCCGCTATTCCGCTCCCTAGAATTGTAAAGAATCACACGTCACAAATATATCTCCATAATATTGTGGTCTCAATCATAACACACACAATTTACATTTATGCTATCGACGTGCAAAAATTACCAATGCGCCCTTATTAACACGGACGGGCCCACATGCATATTTAATTCACATAAACATGCATATCTACTCATATAATAATTTAATTGAAGTAATTACATAATGATACACATAAATCACAATTAACCACATAATAACACAATTAAATCAAATATTGCTGTCCTGGAATGCTAATCAAGGCACAAAGCCTTATTAGCAGACTTGTGGTGTTACAAATGGAGACACCGAAATTTACGTGGTTCAGGCTATTAATTAATTCTAGTCCACGAGTCAATTGTATTAGGATGAGAGAAGCTTTAGGGTTCAACCTTTTATAGAGTTTCTGGCAGCATTTTTACAATGCTATAAATTCAAAAAATTTGATTCCTTTACAATGTGTGCCCTAGCCCTATTTATAGATGACTGTGGACAATTAATTCTCTAATGAGGACTAATTACAATTATTATCTCTTAACAGAGTACTAAATAAACAAGAAACAATATATTCCAGTAGTTAATATGTTGGTGGGCCCAGATGTATCATAGTGGGTCCAATTACAAGGTTTCAGGCCACTACTTTTTGGCATAGCACGTCCTTGATAGCAGCAGGGGGTAGCTGCATGTTTTCCCATGTCAGGCAACGTCATGAGGCAACTTGTTTGTGGCTTGTATGGACTTGACACCACAACTTGTGCAGCAGTTAAATGTCATATGACTGCTTTTATTCCAAGTTCATCGCGCTTGACACCTTACATCCTACTCCTTGCCCGGAGGACGGATCTCACAGGCCTGGAGGACTTGAATAGAAGAGGAGACATGGAGAGGACATTCTGCATGTTCTCAGGAAGTAACCTTCCTCGAAAACATACTTCTCCGGGGGCGGTGAATGTTCAATAAAAAGGCATGGTTTTCCTTCCTGGGAGCTCCAAGAGGCTTAACCAGCTTTTCTGTGCACCTAATTACTCCTAATGTATGCCATGTGTCACTTAGTGAAACCACGGACAACATTAATATATATGCTTAGTAAATTGTACTAGTAACCATTCATTAAAGATTTCATACTTTAATATGTTGCTCACAACTTTTTTCATTATCTATGATCTTACTACTCTCGTTCTCATACAAGATCATACTCTTATCCATGAATATGGAATTTTTCAAATATTTATAAAAAAATTCAATAATAATTCACACAATCAATTATAAAAAAATTTACATTTATATCATGCATAAACAAAAATGTCTTATTACATATTTTTAGGACACCAACCCTAACAACAAGAGATATTGAAATGTAACTCACAATGATAATATACAAGATGCTACAGATTCAAACTAATCCTTTAGTTAATCCCTACTATGGGTGTAAGTGATAATACACCAGTCTAATAAAATTTCTCAGTGACACCTTATTTATAGGTGAACACTGGAAAGACAATTTTTCTAAATAAGGAATAGAGACAAATTCAAAGTTATTGGGTACATAGTACCTCACTAGCGATATCAAACAAGAATAACTTACATCATTTCTCCATCTGAACCCCGCCGACACAACCCATCAACTCACCTCCGCGCAAGCCCATTTGCTCCACCGGTAAAACAAGTTTATGGCATTCATATAGGCATGCATGCCTTGTAAACTAATGACCTTAGTTTGAACCCATTCACAACTAGCATCCACTAGGATAAAAATTTCTTAGTTAGACTTTCTACAACATTCGTTTATACATGTGCTTGTGTTCTTGCAAACATGCAACAAGTGTTTTTGTATTATAGTCACGTAATAAAAGATTAACTTACCTTGTTAGTTGACTCGCATTAAAATTTGGGGTTCCTTTCTTGGTCAACCCGATCCTTCCTACTTGTATTGTTTTCAATGAATAGACTAAGATTATTAATTATGGCAATTTCTTAGTCCTTTGTTTATTTATTGCATCTATGTTCGCTAACCACACAAAATGTTGATTAAATGAAATCCTAGTGGGTTATGTACAACATTCTAATCAAATACTGTAAGCTTATTAGTTCCACTTATCATTATTATGCTTAACCTTTAATCATAGTTCTTAAGTGTAATGCCCCACCTTTCGGGCACCTACGAGTAACAAAATTGGGATATTGGATCTTTGTAATGAATATTATATTTTGGAGGACAAGAAAATAGTTTTTTTAATGTAAAAATTCGTGAAGGAAATATTGGCATATCCTATTTTCAACCAAAGAAAAATTACTCCAAAATAATAAACGGATTAGGTTTTATGCTTAGTCAAAGTCTAAGAAATATTAGGGATTAATAATAAATTGTTTTAACCAACATTTTTTGGTGATAAGCCTCACCTGGAAAAAAATGTGTATTTTTGTCTAAACACGAGCAAGGGACTTTTTGGAGTAGCCAAGAAAAGCTCTGTAAAAGTTAAAGAAAAATTGGGTTAAAGGATTTAATTTTATAGCCTTCAAAACTTTTTAAATTGTCACAGAGTAAGCAGTTTTCAACACTAAGTTTTTAATTCTACTTTAATCTTGACAAGTCTAGGACTTGAAATTTACCTTAAATCAAATGTTAGGGTTAATTTGATATCTATGAAAGGAATATTTTTTAATAGTTAAAATTTCTGTAGAGATATAATAAAAATATAAAAGGAGTCCAATGCCTAAATTTTTCCAAGTAGCTAAGGAAAATAATAATTTTTGCAAATTAGACCTTTTCTTAGTCCTCCAAAATAAGTAAACAAAACCAATTCTTCTAAGTTTTATTTAAGTAAAAATCAGCTTATTTTTCTAAGAGGGTGCAATTTGTTTAAATTTATAAATTAATAAACTTCTTTTCAATTACTTATTTAAATAGGTTGATTAAGTGAAGGTGATATTTTTATAAATTATAATAATCCAACTAGGGTCAAGAGTTGAGCAGACCATGGAAAATAATTAGGGTTAAGCCTATATAGCGAGATCTAAGGTTAGCTTTCCTAGGGGTTTTAGAGGAATTTTTTTTTTGAAAGCCTAATGAGGATTTCCTTATTCTTATTAAGTAATTTTATATGGATCTTGTTGCCCAAAGAAAACTTAATAAACATTAATCGCCATAATTAATCCGAGTCTATCGTATGGCTAATTAATCCGAGCAGCAATCTCCATGAAAAAACCACGTGATAATACTCCATTAATTTTGGTACCTTTTGTGTTCCAAATTCAAAAAATTGGCTCTTGATATTCTCCAGCCTTTTTAATAACCCATAGTTGCATTTTTTTGGTCCTTGAAACGTTGCCTTAACGTTTCCCAAATCATGAGATGTGAGATCGAAGATGAAAAGGCTTGGGTAATGATTTTTAATCTCATAAATAGGGCCTCCCACGCCTATCCATGCTTAATTCTCTCTCCAAGAACCAAAAGATAACCTCTCCATCTTGCCGAAGCTTCCCAAACCGGAAGGTGCCCAGATTTTTTTTTTCAAGCTTCATTGACGCACCTCTCACGAAACTGAGGCTTCCATCATCATTTTGGGTATCTTTCTCAAACATAACTTATTTTCAAACATGTTTAGCTTAAACATTTAGAGAAAAGTTTCTAGATAATTCTGAAATTTGAAACCCCTTTTTAAAAAAAATTTGAAAAAATTATGGACAAATATGTGTAAACATATGATTTTGTTGTTGATTTGATATAGCCTAGGCTTTGGGTTAGCCAGTTTTGCCTCTGATATGTTGAAATTTTATGAAAAAATGATCCAAAATCCCAATTTTAAGCTTTTGGGTTCTTAAGCCTTTGGAGAATACTAAAGCTTCTTTGAGAAGCTTTGCAAAACCCTTGAAATGCCCTTTTTGATCCATATGCCACACTCCTTGGATTGACTATTGTGTTTTGCTACCATCGAGCAACAAACTCATTTTTTCAAAAAAAAAAAAAAAGATGCTCAGTCAAATAATGTTTATAGATGCCACCTTTGCTGCTTGGGTAAAACTATAGTTTTCCCACTAAGCAGATAGTTTGTTTTATATAGAAAAATACAAACTGTTTGGGAAAAAGCTTAAAGTTTTTTCACTAGGCAGTAATTTTTCTTTATGAATGAAAATATATACACTGCCCAGGAAAAACTTAAAAAAAAATCTTGGCAGTAAATTTAACAATTTGTACACATCTTTTGTTTGATTTACTCACCTCTCCCCTATTTTTTGTAGATGAATCGTTAGGACTACAGGGGAATTGACATCCAAACATACACCGACTCCTCGTACCCTAAGTCAAGTGATACTCCTCCAAGTAGTGATTCTTCCTCATCAAAATCTCCAAGCAGAAGGACTCCCGAATACAGTCTTCATCGTCTAAAGAGAATTCTTCTCTGATAAACTTTGTACTCCCTCCATGGAGATCAATTTCATCAACAACTGAATCAACACAATCTAGTGCGAGTGAAAAAGACTACTCGACTGCCCTAGGAGCAAGACCCTCAAATAGCTCGTCGGGTAGTACAAAAAATAATATAGTAGGAGCAATAAACAGAAGAACAGACACTAGAAGAAGTTGAGAATCAAGCTTCTTCAAGACCTTCCCACCCAGCGTGAAAAGTTAGGGGACCAAAGAAAAAGACCACCCAAACATTTGCAACATAGATCCAGAATGCAGTTGTGCTCAAACCAAGGAAACAAGAAGACCAAGTGCCTTCTTGGTACGTGGCTGGAGCTACAATCCCTTTGTATCCTTTTTATTCAATCAATGGTTGATTATTTCAACATCTCTCCGTTCCAGATAACTCCAAATGGGATATAAGCTTCGTCTGCCCTATTCATACTTTAATATCTTCATAAATGGAGTCCACCTAACCATCATACGGTTCATTATTTGTTTGATTTCAGAACCAACCCATACCATAAGAACACAGGTTTTTTCCACATTTTCCATAGTAAAAAATGGTTTAAGTACCTTCATGGTATTACCTTTTAAACAAACCCTGGGAAGTATTACACATAGCACTTCCTTACTATAGATATTGAGGCTAATAACTTGACCTTCACCCATGCGAGATCTTTTTATCGACCTCTCCCGACCAGAGAAATGCATGTCCGAGTAGAGATTCTTGCCAATATGTCATTTGGTGAGAATGATGTCGAACAGCTGCTCAACTTAGATAACCTTAGGTTGGCGGGGTTGTTGAAAGAAGACCAGGAGGTCGGTGTTGGAAGTACAACTGACAAAATTAATATGATTGACCAGTCAAATTCAGATGTCGAAGTAATTACTGTCCAGTTCTCCCTTGAGCCGTCTTCCCAACTATGCCGACCGGGTGATCTCGTTATTAGGGAACCCCTTCCTGAGGTGTCCCGTCATCCAATCCTCCCTACTTGGCATTGAAAAGGAAAAAGCGTTGAACTCCTCAGGGAAGTTAGCTTTTCCTCAAAAAATGATGATAATTTCCTCAACAGAATTCTCAATCCAAGTTCTCCTATGAGTAACAACCACAGTTCATCATATTCTTTGCTTGTTCATCATTTATGTGCTAAATCTAATGAAAAAAAATTAATAGTAAGAAAGTAGATTTCGTAGAGGCTTATGATCATAGTAGAATCTTTTCCATACTTGAAACTATTTCTTCTTTTTCTGATCGGTAAATTGTTTCACTTTTTTGCAGATTCAAACATGTTCAAGCAATTTAACACTCTTTCTACCTTGAACAAGAAAGTTGTGGAGGAAATCAGTGTAAACCTTCCAAGCAAAATTGCTAAGATTGTCCCGACCGATTAGTCAAGATCATCTGAACAGGATGGCAACTTAGCTCGCTCAACTCCTTGATTCACTCTGCCTCTTGCTTCAAAGAAAATTGTCCGACTAGGAGTAGGTATTGGGGGCCTAAGTGAATCACTTCGACTTGCTGGCGAGTATGGTATGGAGCTCCTTGACCAAACGCTTAACAATGAGAGGATGACTTGTACCTTTGACAATATTTCTTGGCAGAGTGTTGAAATTGTACTCAATAGAAGCCTTTCAGAGGTGATGAGTGTATGTATTTTCACCATAACCATATCCATTTTCCTATTGATTGGCTTCATACTAACTATCCTCTTTTATTTTTTATTTTCAAAGACTTTTCACAATCAGTCATGCTCAACGCTGAGCAATCGATTATAAGGAGCTGGTCAAGGTATTGAATGAACAGCTTGTGCAGGCCCAGGAAGAGAATGAAGGCTTGGTCAAGTCCAAAAAATATCTCAAAGTAAATATTGAGCAAGTAGAGAGCACTGTTCTTAGATAAATAAACAGAAATTAATAATTATGGAAAACCCCTTATTTTGGGCATAGAAACATATTGGAGAATGTGATTTTTAAATTATTGAAACTCATGGAAAAGTTTTAATCTTCATTTTAAAGGAAAATGCTTATTAAGCATAATTGTGGAAATTTAGCTAATAAATAATTTCACAAATTAATTGGGGAAAATAAATTAGGGTGATACATTTAAATCATAGTATCACACTTATTCTAGCAATTATTTTACCCTAAGTTAGTATCTTTCCCCAAATAATAAAGGTTAGAAGTTTTAGTGGCATTAATACCACTTTTGGTGTAGCTAGTTTGGGCAATATTTGAAAGATTGTTTTGAAATTAAAAAAAGGGGATAAATGGGAGAGGTGGCTGACCATATGAGTTAGATTTCAAGGGGAGTCAAATCTTACATGTAATAATGCTTCCTACACTTGGTCAACCAAAACTAAAATCTTAGCTAAAGGGATCATCATTGCCTTTTCTCTTCCTTTCCTCCCTTCGGTTGAAGCCCCTCACTCTCTCCCTCATTTCATTGAATCTAAGTTCTAGCTCATCAAATTTAGATACTTCCTCTCTCTCCTTCATCTCTCATTCGACTCCAATTCTTTCTCTCTCTCTCTCTCTAGGAGAAAACCTCCATGAAAGCTTGAGCAGGCTTGAGGAAACTAAGTGCTAAGGTAAGCTTCTTGAATCTCTTCTTCTCCTTCTACGTGTCGAGCCTATGGCTCCATTTTCACCACCTCTTCTTGAGTTTTGCTCACTTGTATTTATGGTTTCAAGGTCTAGAGGTTCAAAGAGAAACCCCAATTGGTCAAAACATTTCTAAGTGCATGCATGCAACTTTGAGCACCAAAGGAGGTAACTACTCTAGGATTTTGAAATGTCAACCCTTCTCCATTATTCCTTTCTTTCTTTGTTGTATATTTTTATCCTTTTCTTGTTCCACAAGGCTTTGAAGTGGTAAGCTAGGGGAGTGGGGTCTAAAACCTATAGAGCTTCAAAACTCAAGGCTTGAACCATAAAGAGGTATAATCTTATGTTGTAGTCAAGCTTTGATTGTGTCTTGTAATCTAAGTTTCTTGTGTTATTTTTTTTCTTTTTGTTAAATCTATCTTTTGGCATGTAATAATGTTTTTAATGTGGATGGTTGATGCATGCATTGTTATGGTAACGATTTTTAGCTTGGAATCTAAAATTCCAATAGGTTGTGTAGAAATATGCATGTTGCGCAGTTTTTATCTTCACTTCCAAAGGGTCAAGCAGCAACAAAATGACTTAGTTCACAAAAATAAACTTTATTACTCTGTTTTATAGGAAGAGTAATTGAATCTAGCATTTTGGAACACTAAAATATTATTTGTATGATGGGAGTTATATATATTTTGTGAAATTAGTACAAATCTGAAAAAAATGTTGGCAGCTTGATTTCATGAACTTTGAGCATAGATCCAGAATGCAGCTAAGCTCAAACCAAGGAAACAATAAGACGAAGTGCCTTCTTGGTACGTGGCCAAGGCCTCCAGATTGACTCTTAAGGTTGTCAAGAGGTATTTTCAGTCTTTCAGCCTTGAAGGAGTGAATCTAATATGCCCATGTTTCAACCAATGAGCCAACAAACCCGAAGGAATTTATTGTTACTGGTTGAGATATCATATCCATGTTTGAGCTACAATCCCTCTGCATCCTTTTCTCTGATCGGTAATTGATTATTTCAACGTCTCTCCGTCCCTGTTAGCTCCAAATGGGATCTAAGCTTTGTCTACCCTGTTCATACTGTACTATCTTCAGAAATATAGTCCACCTACCCTATTGAGGTGCATTATTTTTTTTATTTCAGAACCAACCCCAACCATAAGAACACATATTTTTTCCACCTTTCTATAGGAAAAAGGGGGTTAAGTTCCTTCATGGTATTACCTTTAAAAAAAAACCATGGAAAGTATTACATGTAGTACGTCCTTACTTAAGATATTGAGGCTAATAACTTGACCTTCACCCATGCAGGACCTTTTTATCGACCTCTCCCGACTAGAGAAATGCATGTCCGAGTAGAGATTCTTGCCAATATGAAATTTGGTGAGAATGATGTGGAACAGTTGCTTAACTTAGACAACCTTAGGTTGGTGGGGTTGTTGAAAGAAGACCAGGAGGTTGATGTTGGAAGTACAACTGAAAAGATTAATAAGACTTACAAATCAAATTCAGATATCGAAGTAATTACTGTCCAGTTCTCCCATGAGCCGTCTTCCCAACTACGCCGACCAGGTGATATCATTATCAGGGAACCCCTTTCCGAGGTGTCTCATCATCCAATCCTCCCTACTCGGCATAGAAAAGGAAAAAGCATTGAACTTCTCAAGGAAGTCAGCTCTTCGTTGGAAAATGATTATAATTTCCTCGACAGAATTCCCAATCCAAGTTCTGCTACGAGTAACAACCATAGTTCATCATCTTCTTTGCTTGTTCATCATTTATGTGCTAAATATGAAAAAATTAATAGTATGAAAGTAGATTTCATAGAGTCTTATGGTCATAGAAGAATCTTTTCTATACTTGAAACTATTTCTTCTTTTTCTGATCGATAAACTGTTTCACTTTTTTGCAGATTCAAACAAGTTCAAGCAATTTAACACTCTTTCTACCCTGAAAAGGAAATTTGTGGAGGAAATCAATGTAAACCCTCCGAGCAAAATCGCTAAGATTTTCCCGACCGACCAGTCAAGATCATCCGAACAGGATGGCAACTTAGCTCGCTCAACTCCTCAATTCATTCCTCCTCCAGCTCCAAAGAAAATTGTCCATCTAGGAATAGGTATCGGGGGCCTAAGTGAACCACTTTGACTTGCTGGCGAGTATGGTAGGGAGCTCCTCGACCAAACACTTAGCAATGAGAGGATGACTCATACCTTTGACAATATTTCTTGGAAAAGTGTTGAAATTGTACTCAATAGAGGCCTTGCAGAGGTGATGAGTGTAAGTATTTTTACCATAACCATGTGCATTTTCCTATTGATTGGCCTCATACTAACTACCCTCTTTTATTTTTTATTTTCAAAGACTTTTCACAATCAGTCATTTTCAACGCTGAACAGATGATTATAAGGAGATGGTCAAGGTGTTGAATGAACAGCTGGTGCAGGCCCCGGAAGAGAATGAAGGCTAGGTCAAGTCCAAAAAATATCTCTAAGAAAATATTGAGTAGGGGGAGAACATAGTTGCTAACTGAGATAAAAATTTTAAGGACTTGGCAGATGACAACAGAAAAAAGACCCAATTCATCTAGACTTTAACCAATCAGTTGGAGAAGAAGAATCAAGAGATTGAAGAGTTGAAACAAGACAAAGATGCTGATCAGTCATGTTATGAAAAGATCTGCTTCAACTCCTTCTATCAAATATTGAAGCTGAACAAGCCTCTCAATCTTGACTTTCTTTCTAAGGAGGCAAAGGCCAAGGAGCTCGCCAAGTGCGAGGCTAAGGTCACCGACAAGGCAGCTCTTCCTGCTGTTGTTGTACAATCTTCTCCTGCCTGTCATTCTCTCCAGAAAAGGTTCCAAGTGTTGAAGACGAATTTGACGAGCTAGCCACTAACATACCCGACCAGTAACTATCTTTCTATTCCTGGCCTGTCACTCCGTCGAGAAAAGGTTCTAGGTACTAAAGACGGAGTTGACCAGCCAACAACTAAGTTACCCGACCAATAACTTTCCTTCTATTGTTGGCTAGTAATATTTTTTGTACTGACCAACAACGCTTATAACTGGCTCTTCGTGGCATTTTGTAAAGACAATTGCTGCGCAATAGCTTCTATATTTTGCTCGTATGGCCAAGCTGTTGGCATTTGTACTTTACTTCTCTTTTTTAACTTGAAACATTCTAAGTATTTTTAGAATTAAAACATTATAAGTTTTTTGTTAATAGTAAAGTCACTATGATTCATGCCTTATATATTTTCGCATGAGTACTTAGTTTTATTTAACTTTAAAATGATATACATTTCACAAGGTTTTACTAAGTATACTTCCTCCCACTCTTATTGCTCTAAATATTTGTGAGTAGAATAATTATATTCACACGAATGTTTGTTTCTAACTTGAAGTTTTCTTAAAACAGAAAAACTCAAAGTTACTTAAGCTCTATTATACGAGTTAGCTTAATAACAGCCATTTTTTACTTCAAAATTTTACAAGTCAGCCTAAAAACGAACACCTTAACTCATGCTCTCATTGCATGTGATCAATTATATACCTGTATACCCCACATGGCCCCCCAAGTGATTGAGGGTTGAAAGATCTTTGGTCACTTGCAACTTGATCGAATCTCTTTGATCAGTTAATTACTCGTGAAACACATAGAATATTATGAAAATATCCAAGCAGTTGAACATTACTTGAACGTATCGACCAGTTGAACACTACCCGATTTTACCAACCAATTGAACATTGTTCGAATTATTTAACACACAAGCATACTTGTACCAAGAATCGATCACGCTGCTCGAAGTCTCTTTTATTACTCGTAATATAAAAGTGACAAAACATGTCTCAAAAATTTTCTTAACCAAAAAATAGGCAATCGGTCGGCTAATGACCAGCCCCTTAACAAACTTAAATAACAAGTTCAACACTTGAAACTAAGCTACACTCTGAAAAGTGGTATTTATTGATAATATATCCTTAAATGCTCTTCATTCCAGTAGTTCATGATCAATGCTCCGTCCAGCCGAGAAAGTTTGTAAGTGTCGAGAGGTAAAACTTGCTCGATTTGGTAAAGGTCCCTCCCAATTTGGTCCTAGCACTCTAGCTGCTTGGTTTTTGACGAACACCTTCCTCAAGATGAAATCATCGACCTGGAACTTTCGATCTTTCACCCTGGAATTGAAGTAGCGAGTTAATTTATATACCAATATACTATATGTGCCCCCAAAGTGATCAAGGGTTAATTTATGGTGAGACATGTGGTATTATATGGAAAATTTCATAGAAGTTGAACACTGCCCGATTTTACAAACCAGTTGAACACTAATCGAATCTGCTGACTAGTTGAGCACTGTTCAAGAATGTTGAGAGGTTGAACACTACTTGATTTACTGACCAGTTGAACACTTCTTGATTTTACCGACCAGTTGAACAATTCTTGATTTTACCGACCAGTTGAACACGGTTCAAGAATGTTGAGGAGTTGAACACTACTTGATTTACCGATTAGTTGAACACTACTCGATTTTACTCACCAGTTGAACACTGTTCAAGTATACCAACCCGTTGAACACTACTTGATTTACTAACCAGTTGAACACTGCTCAATTTTAGCAACCATTTGAACATTGTTCGAGTACATGAACCAGTTGAACACTGCTTGAGTTTTCTGACCAGTCGAACATTGCCTGATTTTTCTGACTAGTTGAACACTGCTCGATTTTACCGACCAGTTGAACACTGCCCGATTTACTAATCAGTTGAACATTGTTCGAGTACATTGAAACGGTTGACACTCATAAGGTCGATGTAATCCAACCCGGTAGCTAAATTTGTCAAGCTCTGCACCGCAGCCGCCAATGCATCAAGATAAGCTTGAATAAATGATGATACTAATGATGTTCCAATATCTTGACCTCCTGGTCGGGCATTCCCGACCGGGGTACTTCCGTCAAGTATTTCTACTTGATTGTCAGAGTGGACAAGGGGTAAACATAATGTTCTCTCTGTGTTGACGCAATTCTAGAGCGAAGGTCATCATCCATCCGATCGGCCTGATGACTTTGACTTCGATCATGTCTTCGAGAGTTAGTCTTCCTAGCAGGTGGCTCCCTACCAACATAGTCATTTTGAGCTGCCTGGGTAGCTATTCGTGCTGCGGCTTGGGCATTGTTCTGGGCCAACTTGGTAGCAACTTCTAACAAAAGTGCAGCCTCATGATGTCATCAGTCAGCTTTTTCTTGCCTTATTTTGATTTTTTTTTGTTTTGAACTTCAATGTTCCTGATTCTTCTACTCGAATTTGGCCTTCTGTATGTCCATTTTTTCAGCAAAAGACTCTTGCCAGGAATTTAATAGCATCATATCCTCTCGGAAAACTCCCATAGCCTCCTGGAGTTATTCCATCTCTGTTGTATCTCCTCAAAAGTGACTCTAGGCTCATTCTCAAGATTTTGAGGAGTAGCAGGAATCTCTGGTCTGGCAGCTTCTTTTGTAGCTGGTGTAGTGGGCTTTCTGGGTAGTAGGATGGGAATTTCGGTGTGCTTTTCTATTCAGGCCACCAAAAATGTTGACCCCCATTTTTGTCAACGGCGACTAGACACAAAATACGACAGAAACTAAAATAACACTGAATAGAAAATAAATGACACAAGAGTTTTATAGTGGTTCAGCCCTAGAGAGTTGGTAATAGCCTAATCCACTTGATGTTTTAATATATGCCAACCTGCACTTAAGATTAGATGAACCTTGGCCAACTGAGTTTCTCAAGTGCAAGCAGGGAATATTTTGACAGAATGCCTCTAGAGAATAAATTACACCTCTGAAGTCTAAAAATCTCCAAAATTCCTCCAAATGAAGCCATAAGCCTTCTATTTATAGGCTTATGGATTGCACACAATGGGCACTCAGTCATCAGCGATTTTAACTACATTTAATTAATAAAATAATTCAAAATATTAATCAAATTCAAAATACAACAAAATGGGCTATTATTTCGGGATATCTGAGAATAATCCTCCGGCAGTTACGGACATTTTTGGTTAGTTCTGGTTGGAGATGTTGCTGAGATTCTGCTAGAGAAGTTACTGGCCAATAAGTTCCTAAACTTTTGCTAGAGAACTTACTGTTCAATATGTTCCTGAACTGTTGCTAGGGAACTTACCAGTCAGCAAGTTCCTGAGATTCTAAAGTCTCTGGTCGACATGTTTTCTGAGATGCTCTTTTGAAGTCTATGGTATGCATGTTCCCGACCAGAGGTAACCACTCTTGCAACCATTGGCCTATAACTTTCTGACCGGTAAAGAATTATAAGCTCTACCTAGTAGGTCATTTCCTACTCCCTTACATGCCTCTGGCGGCACATTTTTTGATCAACAATGCACCATCATGTATAAACATATTTCAACTAGTCACCTCAAGTTGCCACGTTATTACATTGATTTTTTTGGGGACAACATTTACCCCCCAAGTTTATCATATGTATTTAACATATGACAATCTTTTTCCTGGGCAGTAATTATTCAAGCAGTCCAAGAACACTATGTCCAACCAACAACTTTCAAAAAGGGTGAATGTCCAACCAGCCATTATATTTCATCATTGGATATCCGAGTAGCAATCTCCATGAAAAACCCACATGGTAATGTTCCATTAATTTTGGTACCTTTTGTGTTCCAAATTCCAAAAACTAGCTATTGTTATTCTCCCGCCTTTTTAATAACCCATGGATGCATTTTTTTGGTCATGGCAATGGTGGCTTCATGTTTCCCAATCATGGGAAAATGTGAGACGGGAGATGAAAAGGCTTGGGTAATGATTTTTAATCTCATAAATAAAGCCTCCCATGCCTATCTATACTCCATTCTCTCTTCAAGAACCAAAAAATAACCTCTCCATCTTGCTAAAGCTTCCCAAACCCGAAGGTGTCAAGATTTTTTTTTCAAGCTTCATTGATGCACCTCTCATGAAATTGAGGTTTCCATCATCCTTTTGGGTATGTTTCTCAAACTTTGTACTTATTTTTAAACATGTTTAGCTTAAAATTTTAGAGAAAAGTTTCTAGTTACCTCTGAAATTCGAAACCCCTTTTTTAATTTAAAAATTCATGGACAAATCTGTGTAAACATATGATTTCGTTATTGATTTGATGTAGCCTAGACTTTGGGTTAGCCAGTTTTGCCTATGATTTGTTGAAATTTTGTGAAGAAAATGATCCAGATATGGCATATACATTCCAGTTAAACACATATTTAACACAATAATTATCAAACCATGAGTCGAGCTTATCTTTAGCAGCGAGTGTACACACTCAGCCTATCTTCAGGAACCATTAAACCTTGGCAACTCTGATACCAAGTTGTAACGCCCTACTAATCTAGGACTCCTGCACCGTGTGACAAAAATAGTGCTTAACTCGTTAAGCGAGTCATTTGAACTCAAAAAGTGTAATTCAGGTTAAACATTGGTTTCGACATTAAAAATTTTGGTTAATGAAGTCAAACTTTTCATTAAAATGTTTTGAATATTTAGAAGGGATTCCAAAGGTTTTAAATCAAAATATAGGTATAACAAAATTACAAAACTAGTTCTCCTAAGAGGCAAAATAGAGCTAGTAACCTATGGTCCTCAAAAGTATCTCGACCGTGGTGCCCAAGCAGGTTGACTATGTGTTATATTATTTTATAATATAGTATTTTAGATTAAATAAATGTGACAAAGAGTGTCACATAATGTAACATATAATAGAGAGTTACAATAATTAGATATATGTGAAATATACAAATATGTAACATATTTGGTGTTGCAAATTCAGTCACAAATTTGTAACTTCCAAATATTACCCATTATTGTGTAGATTTGTTGTTACACAGTATTGAGATGAATTTCTTAAAGCCATATGTGAAAAGGTTGTTAGAGATATGATTTTAACCCTAATAATGTGTTTTGGGGGTTACAAAAACAATTGGGAGAGTGTTGGAACCATTTGGAAAAATAGCACATTTTTGTGTGCTGAAATTGGCCAGTGGCCACGGCCATAGGATGTTGGTGGCCACGGTCTGGGGAACAGAGGCTAGTGGCCAGGCACTGAATTTCTGACCAATTTTTTTTTTAGTTTTTTTCAACCTTTTTGAAGGGCTCCAAATACCCAAATAACTCCCAAATCTCATTTTGAATTCCTTAAACATCAAATTAATCATTGGTAATAGCCATGGGGGTTGGTGGAATTTGAAATTCAAAGGGTATCTCTAAACTCTATAAATAGGAGCCTATTGCTCACTTGTAAGACACAACTTTTCTATCCATTAGAGCACTTGGCTAGAAAACACCTAGAGGCTTGATTATTCCAGAAAGCATTTCCAAAATTTGTGAGAGATCCCTTAGTGCTTGAGTTAGGGGGAAATAAGCTTTTGGACAAAGGTTTCAAACCTTGTTCAAGTTGGTTATCCCCAACACTCTTCACTTTGGTAGTGTGAGTGAGAGTTTATTATTTTTTGTTCTTGTTCTTATTTTTATACTATTGCTTTTCTTCATATTCTTCTTGTTCTATTTACTTGTACTTTTGCTTAAGAGTTGTAATCCTCTCGTTTCCTTTGTTCAAACACATTTACTTTATTTGTATATTTCTGCTTAGACTTGTATTTCTCTATCTTCTTCTTCTAATTTTTCTATTGTCTATGTATATTTTCAGTCATAGAGTTGTAACATTTTTAATCAATAATTGTTTATTTGTAATATGTTGTCTAGAGTTGTATTTTTCTTACCAATTTCCATTGAGGAAAATTACATTTTCCTAACATTCAAAAGCTTACCCTTTGTTTGTTTCAATGGAAAGGTGAAACTATCAAGATCATGAATCAAGACCTAGTGAGGTTGGATAGGTTTGCTGGTTCCAATTTCACTAGATGGCAAGACAAGGTGAGTTTCTTTTTGGCCACTCTCAAAATCGCCTACATTCTAGAGTCCACTCTAGAATCTCTCCCAACGCATTCTAACAAGGACACTCCCGAGGAGGTGGAAATAAGAAGGAAGAGGGAGGAGGAAAATCTCCTTTGCAGGAGTCATATCCTCAACGCCATTTCCTATAGGCTCTATGACCTCTACACTAAGACCAAATCAACAAAAGAAATATGGGATGCACTTGAGACAAAATTCAAGGCTGAAGAAGAAGGTACCAAAAAGTTTTTGATATCTCAATATTTTTATTTCAAGTTTTTTTGGTGATAAACCTATTCTTCCTCAAATACATGAATTGCAAATAATTGTTAACAAACTGAAAGTTTTGAAAATTGAGCTTCCCGAGGCCTTTCAAGTTGGTGCTATAGTTGCTAAATTACCACCAACTTGGAAGAGCTATAGGAAAAGAATCCTTCATAAAAATGAGGATTATTCTTTGGAGGAAATCCTAAAGCATATTCGAATTGAGGAGAAATCAATATGTAGAGATAAACTTGTGGAGGGGTCTAATGAAGAGACTTCCAAAGGAAATGCGGTATCACAACCAAAACATCCGAAAAACAAAGGGAAAGGCAAGAAGGGTAACGAGATATCCTTGGGTCCAAGAACCAACCCCAACAAGTTTAAGGGTGAGAAAGGTCCTTGCTTTGTGTGTGGGAAAAAGGGTCACTATGCTAGAGAGTGTAGGCATAGAAAAGACCAACAATGACCTAAGGTAAATGCAACTCAAGAGGAAAATATAGTTGCTACCCTTAGTGAGGCCAATGCGGTCCAAGGCAAGGTGAAAGGGTGGTGGTATGATACATGTGCCACCGTTCATGTCACCTATGACAAATCATTGTTCAAGACCTTTGAAGAGTCAAAGGGCAATCATGAGATTCAAATGTGCAATGAGGGCAAATCCAAGGCACTTGGCAAAGGTACCATTGAAGTCTTTTTCACCTCTGGCAAGAAAGTTACATTAGTGAATGTACTTTATGTTCCTGAAATGAGTAGAAACTTGGTAGGTGGTGATTTGCTTGGCAATCCCAGCATTAAAGCCGTTTTTGAGTCTGGTAAACTTATTCTTACCAAATCAAATGTATTTTTGGGAAAATGGTACTCTTATGAGGGTATGGTTAAGTTGTGCACCAATGATGTAACTTTCAATGTTATCAATAAAAATGTTAATTCCACCTTTATAGTTGAGTATGATTCTTTATTTTTGTGGCCTCTTAGACTATCTCACATAGGTTTTTCAACCATGAAAAGAGTAGTAAAATGTGGTATGATTGCATGCAATATTAAAAACTATGGTAAATGTGAAACATGTGTTAAGGAAAAAATGATTAAGAAACCATTCCCTAGTATAGAAAGATCATCTAATATACTAGATTTAATCCATAGTGAACTTTGTGAATTAAATGGTGTTTTAACTAGAGGTGGTAAAAGGTATTTTCTTACTTTTATAGATGATTTTAGTAGATATACCTATATGTTTCTTTTAAAGCATAAAGATGAAACTTTTGATGCTTTTAAAGTATATAAATTAGAAGTTGAAAATCAACTTAATTAAAATATTAAGGTGCTAAGAAGTGATAGAGGAGGAGAGTAATTCTCTAATGAATTCAATACATTTTGTGAAGAAAATGGTATAATTCATGAGTGCACCGCACCTTATACACCACAACACAATGTTGTTACCGAAAGGAAAAATAGGACTTATCTAGAGATGATAAATTCTATGTTGTTGTTTTCTAAGTTGAACCTCAACTTATGGGGTGAAGTGTTGTTAACTGCTTGTAACATTCTTAATCGTATACCGATGAAGAAAAATGAGATATCTCCATATGAGTTATGGAAATGAAGAAAACCCAACATAGGGTACTTCAAATTGTGAGGGTGACTGGCATATTGCAAGAAAAATGACCCTAATAGAACAAAGTTAGGTTTAAGAGCCATAAAGTGTGCTTTTGTCGGTTATGCCAACAATAGTAAAGCTTATAGGCTAGTATACTTAGAGTCTAATGTTCTGATTGAAACTATAGAAGTTTAATTTTTTGAGAACATGTTATGCGACAACAATTCCAAAGAGGAGAATTCTCAAAATAATGTAAAGCAACCCTTTGAACTCAGAAGAAGTCAAAGGCTTAAAAAAGAGAAAAGTCTAGTAGTGGAAGAGATAGATTCTCAACGAATTTCATTCTACATGGTAGAAGGAAATAGAGAGGAAGTCATTAGGAAAATTCCTATTGTACTTCTAGTTGAGGATGACCCTAATACTTATAAAGAAGTTATGTAATCGAGAGATAGTGCATTTTGGAAAAAAAGCCATCAAAGATGAGATGGATTCCATTCTTTCCAACAACACTTGGGAATTGGTAGACCTCCCACCGGTGTCTAAGCCAATTGGGTGTAAGTGGGTATTTAGGAGAAAATACAACACTGACGGCACTATCCAAACCTTTAAATCAAGATTAGTATCTAAAGGGTTTAGGAAAAAAAAAAGGGTATCGATTATTTTGATACCTATGCACCTGTTGCAAAAACAACTTCTATAAGAATTGTGTTCGCTTTAGCTTCTATACACAACTTGTATGTTCATCAAATGGATGTCAAAACATCATTCCTTTATGGTGACCTCAATGAGGAGGTCTATATGGAACAATCCGAAGGGTTTGTTCTACCAAAATATGAACATAAAGTATGTAGACTTGTAAAATCCTTATATGGATTGAAACAAGCCCCTAAGCACTAGCATGAGAAATTTGATCAAGCCATCATGTCTAATGGGTTTAGACATAACAATGGAGACAAGTGTTTGTATTCCAAAACTTGTAAGGGATATGTGATCATTGTTTGCTTATATGTGGATGACATGCTTTTTATAAGTGATAGCATGAAATGGATAGAAGAAACGAAGAGGTTTCTATCATCAACCTTCAAGATGAAAGATCTTGGAGAAGTTGACACTATACTTGGTATCAAAGTAAAGAAAAATAGTGGGGGTTTTGCGTTAGGGCAACCCACTATGTTGAGAAAGTATTGAACATATTTAACCATCTCAAGGTTAAAGATGCCAATACTCCATCCGATCATAGTGTAAAACTAGAGAAGAATGAAGGAAAAGCGATGGCTCAATTGGAGTACGCTAGTGCTATAGGGAGTCTTATGTACGCTGCCCAATGTACTAGGTTTACAAGTAATCCAAGTGTGGATCATTGGAAGGCTATTGGAAGATTCATAGGTTATCTCAAGAAAACCAAAGGACTAAGACTTCACTACTCAAATTTCCTTCAATCTTAGAAGGATATACAGATGCAAGTTGGATATCCATTCTTGGGGACAACTTGTCCACAACTGGTTGGGTATTTACACTTAGTGGGTGTTTAATTTCTTGGGATTCCAAGAAACAAATCTATACATCTCATTCCATTATGGAAGCAGAGTTTATAGCTCTAGCTGCTACCGGCAAAAAGGTCGAATGGTTAAGGGATCTAATAATAGAGATACCCTAATCAAAGAGAATGTATCAACTATATCGATACATTGTGATAGCCAAGCAACATTGGCTAGAGCATACAATGGAGTGTATAATGGGAAGTCTAGACACATCAGTCTAAGACATGGATATGTAAGAGAATTGATTCAAAGAGGAGTCATCTCAATATCCTATGGTAACCTATCTTAACACTAGTTATTTAACTAGTGTTAGGTTTAATAGGTAACAACAAGTCAGTCAAGTGAATATTAGTTGTACTCAAAACAAGTCTCATCCAAGATGTTGAGTACTTGTGAGTTACCAAGTTGAGGGTTAAAACCGAGAGGTTTTTTAATAGAATTCGGTCTTGTGAAGACAATTATTTTTGGGCAACAAAATACTGTGAGAATTCTACCTATATGGACCTAAGGGTGGTGTCGCCTCTCATGAGAATTGGGAGTATTCTCAAGAACATCCATAAATGGAAAATGCACATAGCCATTAACGGTGCAAAGCAAGACATAGAGGTCTCAAGTGCACATCCCAAAGGTGTGTGTGTTATCACTGATTTGTTATCATGACAAGATGGTTCAATACCTAGTGCAACCAAATTTCCGACAAATTTTGTGATAATTACACTATAGTAAAGTTCAAGTTGAAAAAAACTTTATTTTATCCACCAATGCAATGACTCCTATTAGAGAGAGTCTTGTTTAATCAAGTGGGGGATATGTTATATTTTAAAATATAATGATTGATTAAATAAGTGTTACAATAGATAACTATTTAATCTAGTGGGGGAATGTTATGTTATTTTATAATATAATGTAGTATTATATTATATTATTTTATAATATAATGTTTTAGATTAAATAAATGTGACAAAGAGTGTCACATATTATAACATATAATAGAGAGTTACAATGTTTAGATATATGTGAAATATCCAAATATGTAACATATTTGGTGTTACAAATTCACTCATAAATTTGTAACTTCCAAATATTGCCCATTATTGTGTAGATTTGTTGTTACACAATATTGAGATGAATTCTTAAAGCCATATGTGAAATGGCGGTTAGAGATATGATTTTAACCCCAATAATGGGTTTTGGGGATTACAAAATCAATTAGGAGGGTGTTGGAACCGTTTGGAAAAACAACACATTTTTGTGTGTTGAAATTGGTTAGTGGCCGCGGCCACAGGATGTTGGTGGCTGCGGCCTGTGGAACAAAGGCTAGTGGCCACGGCCACTGATGTTCCTAGGCGCGGCCATAGGTGAATTTTTGACCAATTTTTCAGTTTTTTCCAACCATTTGGAACGGCTCCAAAATCCCAAATAACTCCCAAATCTCATTTTTAATTCCTTAAACATCAAATTAATTATTTGTAACAGCCATGGGGGTTGGTGGAATTTGAAATTCAAAGGGTATCTCTAAACTCTATAAATAGGAGCCTATTGCTCGCTTGTAAGACACAACTTTTCTATCCATTAGAGCACTTAGCTAGAAAACACCTAGAGGCTTGATTATTCCAGAAAGCATTTCCAAAATTTGTGAGAGATCCCTTAGTGCTTGAGTTAGGGGGAAATGAGATTTTGGACAAAGGTTTCAAACCTTGTTCAAGTTGGTGATCCCCAACACTCTTCACTTTGGTTGTGTGAGTGAGAGTTTATTGTTTTTTGTTCTTGTTCTTATTTTTCTTCATATTCTTCTTGTTCTATTTACTTGCACTTTTGTTTAAGATTTGTAATCCTCACATTTCCTTTGTTCAAACACAATTACTTTATTTGTATCTTTTTGCTTAGAGCTGTATTTCTCTATCTTCTTCTTCTAATTCTTCTATTGTCTATTTGTATTTTCAATCATAGAGTTGTAACATTTTTAATCAATACTTATTTATTTGTAATATTTTGTCTAGAATTGTATTTTTCTTACCAATTTATATTGAGGCAAATTACATTTTCCTAACAGTATGTACTCCCCGCCCCTAAAGCTCTCCCACTCATGGCTAGTCCAGTTTTCCTTTGCCCTTACCTGCACCATAAAGCACCTATGAGCCAAGGCCCATCAAGAAAACTCAATCAAGTAAGATAGATATTCAACTAAGCATTTACATCAAATGCATGCTTTATAAATCATAACTAGATTCGCATTGATTTTCCAATAAGCATAAAAACTCATGCCAAGTAGAAGCATACCGGATCCCTAGAATGGCCCTACCACTACAGTCTACATTGGGTATGTAATACGGATAATGACCTCCTGGCTAATCAATCACAAATAACAACCATTCATTACAAACAATTGTGGCAACACATGCTTATATAGAGCAAACATTTTATTTTAAACAAATTCATAGCACAATCATACCCGTGTTTGAAAATCAAGGCTCAAGCCCTACACTCGATACATGTGCCAGATTTCTTACCTCGAGTCCCATGCAAGATATAGTACATTCCCAAGTGCAATCCCCTTCCAAAACTTTTCGGAAACCTTAGTCACAACATAACTGATAAGTTTATGAAGAACTAATTCTAATAATGGGCTTCAAGACTATGCCCTAGCTCTTGAGACATCGGATTCTACTAAACTAGAAAGCGGAATCATCCCCCAAGCCTTCCAATTTAACTCCCCTAAACCCGAGACAAATGAACCCTAAAACAGCATCAGCGTCGCGGCACCACCCCTGGAGCACCATGGCTCCACAACAAACCGAGAAGCCCATTTTTAAAACTTGTGCATTTTGAGCCACGAAGACCCCTCTAAAGGGTCGCGGTGCCACGAAAAACAGAGAGCATTCCCTATAAAAAATTTCCATTTAGAGCAGCGGTGCCACGGTCTGTGGGAAAATCCACCCTCGAAGAAATCCATACGCGCCTACCTAGAAATTGTGTTTTCCCCTGCATTTGAAATCCAATTCTAAACCCAAAAATTGACCCCCATCAGTTCAAACACATATTTTCGACCACAAATAGCCTACCCAAGCATCCAACAACACCAAAGCATCATTAAACATCCAAAAACATACCCAATTATCCAACCATACCCAAAATTCACACTTAAGGTCCAAGACCCCAAATTTGCTCCAGCTCTATATTTCAATAATCAAATCCATTATCCAGACTTAATACATACCTTAGATTAAGCATTTAAACAGTTCCTATCGTTAATAAGCATACACACACATCCTAGAATCCCTTGAACTCGAAATCTGAAATAAAAAACTCTACGGTTCAAGAACACACCAAGAAAATGAAGAATAATCCAAAGAAGCTTACCTCTGAGTTGTAAATCCCAATGTTTGTGCCAAAAGTTTACCTCCTAGTTGTTAATAATCCCTCCCTTGTGCTCAATCTCCACTCAAATCCCCAAATTCTTAAAATTGCAAAGTCCTAGCTTGAGAGCTTCCTAGCTTTTGGATGAGGCAACATGAATACTCTAGGTGGTCTTCCAAAAACGTGAGAGAGAGAATGGATCATCAAACTTGTCCTCTTTTCAAATTTAATGGTCAAATGACCATTTTTCCCCTCATTTCAACTTAACCTCAAAACCAACCTCAAGGGTATTCTAGTCATTTGTCATATAAGTCAGTTACACCACTGATCCCCAAATTAATCCATTAATCCACTAAACCCAAATATTTCTCCTAATAATTCCATTTACTAGTAAATCCCAACAAATACGTAAAATTACCAAAATACCCCATGGCTCACCCCGAGCCGATTATAAATCCCCGTTGTGACTTTTCTGCTAAATTGCTCAAAATGGTCAACTCATGCCGAATATCACAAATATATCAACATTATAATGTGTTCTCAAGCACATATCATACAAAATTAAAATTATACCATCAACGAGTCAAAATTATGAAAATGCCCATTTTTAACAAAAGCGAGTCTTTACGGACATTTAATACACACAAACATGCATAAACAGTCATATCATAATATAACTCACATAATTCACCTAACCACATATATATATATATATTTATATAAATTTAATGAAAATCACATCATTCTACGATAATTCTACTTATGCCCTGCAGACACACTAATCAACATACTAATCCTTATTAGGAGATTTGGGGTGCTACATGGTTTGATTCCACTATAATTATTAATAGGTCTAGGTCATGTCTGTGATAATTATTATTATGTCTGGTTTAAGCCTATGACCATTGACTAATAGATGAGTAGACTAATATTATCTAAGAGTCTCTGTAAACCGGTCTAATTACATTTACACCCGTGATAATATTAATTCCCAGGGGACCGATGCTTACTTTTTTTAGGATTTTATATTGGATTGGATAATTTTGAAGCTCGGTTCTCCATTCTAATTGTATGCATGCTTAGGGATACTTGTTAGCTCCAAATTATTTTGGTAACTCCCAAATTGACTTCTAGGGTGAATGGTGGTGTATATCTGATTATTTGGATGTAACATCCCAATACTCCTTATAAAGTTTAATACTTTGATTAGCATGTCGGGAGGGAAAATGGGATAACTATGTGAATTATATTATCATATAGTTGAGTATGCATTATTATTGTGTATTAAATGTGTTTAAAGACATGCTTTTGTTAAGAATGGGTATTTTTGTAATATTGACCCATTGAGGGTATATTTATAAATATTGTGCTATGTGCATTGAGACCACATTATTATGTGGACATTTATGATTTTCGGCACGAGTAGATCCGTTTGAGCGATATTAGCAGAAAAGCGACAACGCGGACAAATACCCGGCTAGGTTCAAGCCTAGGGGTATTGTTGGAATTCTTATATTTTGGTATAATTGCTAAAATAGAATTAATTGTTGTGATAATTATGTTTGATGAATTGGAGATTTATGGTGTAATTATAATTTTAAGGAAAATGACCAAAATGCCCTTGTTGGTGGTTAAAAGGAGTAATTAGTGTGAGGGGAAAAATAGTCTGTTGACCCAAAATTATACAACAACAAAAAAAATGGTAAGTGTTGGTAACTTTGGGCACCTTCACGTGTCCTCGCCTTACCTCTTCTAGTTCCCTCTTCAAGCTTCTCCAAACTACCTTAGCACTTTCGGCTAAGAGCAAGGTAATTTTTTCTTCAAACCCAGAGAGTTTAAGAATGAATTCAGGCAATTTGGAAGGGGATTACAACTGCTAGGAGATTTATTTTCTTGGAGAACCAAAGATCACAAGAAGAGGTATGGTTCTTTCTACTTGTTCTTATTTCTTCCATTTGCTTGTTCTTGATGAAACCTTGGGATTTGATTTAATTTTCAAAATTTAAGGTTCGTAGGCCAATTGTTTGTGTAGGTTGATGTTGGATACTACTTAAGCTAATGGTTTAAGGCTGGATTTTGGATTAAGTTTGTATAATTGAGTTGAGTTTTGGATTGGGACAAAAAGATGGGTTTTAGAACCCTAAGACTTTCAATCCTTGTGTTTGGTCAGAATTTTTTACTAATTTATGTTAAAATGATGTATAATGGGTGTTACTTATGTTTTGAGGTCTAAATTTTGTATTTGGAACTAGTTAGAATCGATTTAGCTTGATTATGGACCTGGGAAATCGCAGAAAAAAGTACAGAATTTTCTCTCTGACTTGAGCCAGTCGACTGGCCTGTGGTTCAAGGTCGGCAAGGGTTTTTCACGACCCGGTTGACTAGCCTCTACCAGGTGGTCAACTGAATTATCCTGACAGCTTAGTTTCAAGTTCGTTTTCAATGGATTTTGATTGGTCACCTTAAGAGATCATAAATTAAGGTTCCTAGGATATAATTGGACATGTTTAAAGTGTGTTTAGAGCCTTGCGAGGTTTATAGAAAATTTATGGTAGGTTGTGGTTTAAGGGAAAACTAAACCTACATTATATTTTTGTGACTATGGTTTCTGAGAGGCTCTGTAGATGATTGCACTCAAGGTCGTCTTTATTCTCGCACAGGGCCTGAGGTAAGAAAACTGGCTTATGCACATAGAGCATGGTGTTTTCTCGGTTATGTTGGAATGTGGTTATAATCGTATATCTAAATTTCTTAGGGCTAAGTTCCCCTTCATGCATAATGTTGTTTGCTTTGCTTATTTGTGTTGAATTGTATATGAATGAATGATATGGTCTGTACTCGACAATCGTGCAAAACGTGTGTCATGATGGCGTGGCCACTATGAGGGTGTTGTACCCACTCGCTCGACATGGACCGTAAGCTTGGTACCGGGAGACGCGCCTCACCCAGTTGGGCCGCTCAACAAGGCTGCTTGGCACAACTGTGTGAATTATTTTATGAGTTTGAAATGAGCATGTTTATAAAGTGTGAAATGTGTTAATGATTTATATTGTTGGAATGAATGCATTTATTACTATTTAATTTTGACATGGTATTTATTATGCCTTGTGGGGTTTTCTTGCTCGAGCATGGCTCACAGATGCTTTGTGGTGCAGGTAAGGGCAGGGGGAAATTCGATCAGTCATGAGTTAGAGGGCTTTGAAGCAGCGCTTACATGTTAGTATTTTGAGAAGATTTATGCATGATGAAATAATATGAAAAAATTTAAGTTAGCAATCTAGAACATATTTTGAAACTCAATTCAGGTGAAATAATAGGATTCATAAAATTAGGGAGATGATTTATCTATAGTTACCCCCTTTTAGCCCAATAATTTAATATTTTTCTTTGCTTCATTATGATACACCTTAGCCTACACACATATAAAAATGTTGTCTTTCTTTATCCCACCATAAGCATATCTGAAAAATTTTATTGGATTGTAATATGAAGATCGAAGAAAGAATAAAGAAGTGATACTCCTTGAAAAAAAAAAAGAATAAATGATATAATTTCGGCGGAGTGTTACTCAATTTAAAAACAAAGGCTAACTCTATGAAGAAAAAGAACAAAAATATGCAGTGAAGGAAAAAAATTTAAGATGTCGGTTCGAAGGTTTATGTGTTTATGGTGTGAATTAACCTTATACTTCCTTTTTCAACAACCCTAATATTAGTTATTGATTATAAGACTAAAAAGTCTTATTGATCTTTGATTTTGTATTTGACTATATTAGTGGAGATTGGTTTGCTTATGGAATAGTATTGTGTAAAAAAAATCTTATTGTGTATAAATTTATCTAGGTGCTAGTGATTGGGTAACGTTGATTGCACATATAGATGGAAATTGAGTTTGAGACATGATCGTGATTTGAGTTGAAAACCTAATAGTTGTGGAATTGAGATTTTTCTTGGAATTATATAAATATGTGGTCTTTGAGACCAATTATACTTTTGAATAAATCAAGGCTTATGTTTGTATTAGTATTGTTAGTTTGCCTATAGTTTTCTAAGGGCTAGCAAAAGCTTAAGTTAGGAGGTGTGTTAACTCTATGAAATAGAGTTATTTTCACTATTTTTTTCATTAGGAATTGGAATAGTTTAGTGTGCTTCAAGTTTATTTTTTTATAAGTTGCTTATAATGATTGATTTAGGGTTTATAATGGAAAATTTCGGGAAAAATATGAAGTTTGGGCTAAGCTAATGTTTCATGTTCAAGTCATACTCTGACTCAGTTTGTCTATGCATATAGTCAGGAAATATACTATTGATAATGAATATAAGACACAGAACAAGAGTAATCTTTCATTTTTTTTTTCAAGTGTACAATTAATAGATCATGTATTTTCTATTTATAGGACAAGGAATATAAAGTGTAGGAAATACAAAATCATGAGTTATATAGGTTTCTAAGAACAAATAGGTGGTTATGATAATAATGAAGAAAAATAATAGGTAAATATTGATAAGGAGGTTACCTAGACATCCACATAAATATATTATTTCATAACTCTCCCCCTTGAATGTTACAAAATATACCTCATTAAAACTATATTAGAATATAAAAACCTTGTAGAAAAGTGTTCCTGATTAAGGAAAAGATTACAACAATTTTGTAATACACAGTTAAAGTTGCCTCATGAAAAATATTGTTAGGAAACCTAGTGGGAAAAAAAAAACCTGAATTAAGGAAAGATGAGTGCAGCGTGTATTTATCTTCCTCTCATGAAGGAATCCATAGTTACTTTGATGATCAAATATCTTATATGAGTTGCATATTGATTCATTTTAATATTATAAAGTAACACTTTTAAATATCACCATATAAATAAATTATCTATGATCACATATATATAACTCTTTTAGAGTATATGGGTGGAATGGAACAACAATAGTTATACCCAATTTCGGTATAGCCACGTGGTGGCTCGAATAGCAGATAACGTGTCAAAACAAGTGATGACTTGGCAAGATACCATGAACATTGTCCTTCACCAAGGGAGTGAATCTCATTACTTTCACTCTCTAGAGAGTGAACAGTTCCTAAAAATACAACTAACTAGAGTAGACATAGGTCAAACTACTATAAATTTTGTCTTTACATTTATTACAACATTTATTTCTCTATCTTTGGTTCATTATTCACAACAGATATTCTCTTTAAGATTTTACACATAAAGCAACTCCATATAGTTAACAAAAAAATCAGTCAACAAATATTTATCTAACATATTGGACCATTCAAATGAATATATAACATTTTTTTATCATGTCATAGAAATAATGCTATAGATATACATAATATCTCTCAATTATGTCTTTAATTTCATTTAAATTCTCAATAATAAAATGTTTAATTTTAGAAGTGCCTACATGATTTAATAACTCCCTTCTTGTACTTGGATTATTATCTTTGGAACCAAATAGTCTATTACGTTTATGATGTGCAATAGATGTATTAGTTAATATATTAGTATTTAATCTAAGAAGAGAATTATATTCTTTTTTGCAATACGATTAAGAATATATGAAAATAAAATGGATGAACACACAAACTTTTGTGTGGTTCAATGATTGAAATTCACCTAATTCAGGAGTTTACGTTATTCTCTTGGTTTAAAGTTTTGAAAGAAATTTCACCAGAGTTTTAGTTTGTATTTTTGAGATCCTTTACATTGAACCAATATCTCCCTATTTATAGAGATGATTGGCATGTATGGTTCGCAAAAATTATAAATGAAGACTACTTAATACAAAAAATTACATAATAAATACAAATATTAGTCAAATTGTACATTTAATACATAATACCCTCTCTTGTCACTCTTGTCACTCTGATTCGATCAAGGTCATCAAATATGAAAGAATCCCTTGATTCACGGAAGTCAAATAAGAGCATATATGAGGGATGCATTTTATCTTACTCAGTGGTGTCAAGCTAAATCTTGGGACTGACCTCTAAATCGAACGAGGAGTACCAATATCCTTCTTTTGGCAGTTAGCCTGAGCTGAATGTTATATGAGCTTAATACCTAAATCAAGTTGCATATGTCTTTGCCGATCTGGATTAATATTTTTCCCTCGGGTCATAGCTTTCCAAATCATGCCTCATATTTTTTCAGGAAGTGTTGACAAACTAATATTTTGATGTATTTTATGCTTCATAGAATGTGCAAGTTGAAATTATGAACAGGGCTAATTTATATTCAGCTCAAATTTTAGGTTACAACAAGCATGTTCTCTAGTTGGGACATCTGTTCGAGCATGGGCATTTATACCTGGTATACGAGATTTTGTAACTCTCTTGGTATCAATGAATTCACCTAACAATTGATTTTCAACCATTTGTAATGAAATAATTTTCTGAATTTATGTTTCACATTGATTTTTTTCCAGGATCTAAATGAGATATTAATTGCACTCCATGCTATTTCTTGTTTTTCTAGCTTTTGATTTTCTCCCATTACTGCTCCGAAAATTGTCTCATCAAATTGACAATCAACAAACCTTGATGTAAAAATATCACCAGTTAAGGGTTCAAGATATTTGATAGTGGATGTGTATTCAAACCCAACAAAAACTCCCATTCTTCTTTCTGGACTCATCTTAGGGCGTTGTGGGGGAGCAATTGGGACATATACAACACATCCAAAAATTCTTAGATAGGATATATTTGGTTCTTGACTTAAAACAAGCTATAGTGGGGAGTATTCATGATACGATGTTGGTCTAATGTGAATTAATGCTGCAACATGCAATATGGCATGGCCCCAAGTAGAACTAGAGAACTTTGTCCTCATAAGTCACGTCTAGCAATTAATTGTAAACGTTTGATCAAAGATTATGCTAACCATTTTGAGTATGTGTATGAGCAAGAGGGTGCTCAACTATAATTCATATTGAGATGCAATAATCATTAAATGCTTGGGATGTAAATTCTCCTTTATTATCAAGTCGAATTTTCTTGATTGTATAATATGGGAATTGTGTTCGCAATCAAATTATCTGAGCTAGAAGTTTTGTAAATTCAGAATTACGACTTGACAATAAACAATTATGTGACCAACGTCTTGATGCATCTATCAATCCCATAAAATAACAAAATGGTCCAAATGCTGGGATAAAGGGCCCATATATATCTTCTTGAATTCACTCTAAAAATGAAGGAAATTCCATTGTCACTTTCATTTGTGATGGTTTAACAAATAATTTTCCTTGAAAACGTACAACACATGAAAAATTATTAATCAACTTAATCTTTTGGTTCCTTAAAGGATGTCCTTGCGGATTTTCTATGATCCTTCGTATCATGATTTGAGCCTGGAAGTCCTAAGCGATCGATCCAAAGAATAAAAGTCTTAGGATCATGTAACTTCTTGTTTATTATAGCATTAGACTCAATTTGATTTATATATGTATAATATAATCCTGAGGAAAAGATGGTAACTTTTCCATTATATATTTTTTATTTGAGACCATTGATGTGATATATAAATATTCTACATCCTTTAAATTTGTGGTTTCAATATGATAACAATTATGACATATATCCTTAAAGCTAAGTAAATTTCTCACTGATCTATACTATAAAAATAAAGTTTCGTCTTTTAATAATTTAGTTCCATTAGGTAACATCACATTGGCTTTTCCAAATCCTTAAATTAATTTTGACACGCCAGATATTGTATTAACATCAGCCAAAGCTAATGTTATATGTAAAAAATATCTTTTGCAGTATTTGTAGTTGCAGTGTCTTCTAGTCATAAGCCTTCTTTATTGATATTTGCTCCAAGTACATGTTCTCGTAATTCTATGATTTTTGGTAAAACAAATAAAAATACAAATAAGAAATAATTTGTGAGAAATTAAATAATATACTAAAAAAAAAAACATTTCTTTGAATCACACCAAACTAAATATATATCAATCCAAATCCACAAAAGTAACTAAACAACAAAGTCAACAAGAACTAAGGCGCAAAAATAAAATGAAATTAAATACAAAATAAATACAAAAAGTACATATCACTCAAATTACTTTATTTTATTAAACCTAAAATTGCATTAGATAACTCTATCTTCTGGATTTATCAGTTCACATCAATACAGACTTGATTTCCTTTTAGTTATTTTGTGTTATCATTGATGCTCGTAGCACACTTTTTCATATTTTGCATCTGGCAAGTCTAACATGGAAAACGTGTGCAAATTACGTTGTCTATAATATAGGTGAAAAGTCAATGTTCTTATGTGGTTATGCTTCCGTGTATGACGCTTCAAATTATTATCCATGGTCATGCCTCTTTTCTTGCACCTGCATTTTCCGATATTGCTCTCTCTCACCACTTGGGAAGCAAGAAAACATTCCTGTGTCAGTTTCCTTTTTGGCAAACATGTGCCTCAGATGGGTTCCTACTCAATCCTGTTGACACCATTTATCTAACTCTCAGACAACCTAGTGGATTGTCAACAAAATGAGTTACTGATGTTGGTCTCTTCTTTCTCTCTCTCTCTCTTCTTTTCTTTTCTTTTTTCTTTTTCAACACTTTATATCACCAAGTCTCTAACTATGACTAAATACCATGAATATTTAGTTGTAATTCCTTAAAGAAACAATAAGAAAAATAGAGAAAGAAAACCTGGCAAAACCTGTATAATCCAGCAATGGATAGCAAGCTAAATTCTCTAGAGCGAAACACTTCCAATGTGCATGCTTGTGGGTGTCTGTAGTTTGGTGGTGGTCCGGGAAGTGTAGGAATGGGAAGAGTACCAAATTCGAAGTAATAATCCAAATTAGTGGTATATATAACTAATCAGTTAAAAATAACTGTTTGCTTAAAAATTGTTACGAGATTGAAAACTCATTGTAATGGATTTAATTAAAAAATAATTATTTGCTTTCCATTGTGGTTTCTTGTATGATTAATTTGGCAAGCGAAACATAAATACATATCTATGTATCTTATGTATCATCACTTCTCTACATTTGTCCACTCTATTTTAATTGGTAGTTTGGTACAATAAATCTCTTATTTGATTTATAGGTCAGGCACTTTTATAACTTTTTCAACATCAGTTGTTTGAAATGGAGAGTGGGTGATTTTAACTCTTGTAGTTGCAGAGGAGTTAAATGTTAGATCCATAAGCAAAGAGCTTATTTAATCTAGCCATTACTAGTTCATAGTTATTTACCAGATTTTGGCCTTGAGTAAATACTTTTGTTATAATGTATTGTTCTCTTACATGTGGAATAACCCAAACTATATGAGAATCTTTTTTTTTTCACCGGAAACTATATGGAAATCTTCTATGTTTTACTTCATGGGTTAACTGAGATTAAAGGTTGTCATTTGATTCACAGGGTTGCATGTGCCACTTTACTTGTGCACAATAATCAATATAGTTCAACATGATTGGAATTGGCTTCGATAATTAAGAAGAGTAGATCAAAATACAAAAAAAAAAAAACAATAACAATAACAAGACTACATATATGGTCTGCCTTACATATAGCTTTCACCTAATATCATGGCAACATATGAAATTACTATGTTTAAAGACAACGACTAACATTATAATCATTTATTAGAATGAAAGATTTTCTCGAAAGAGCAATTAATGCATTAAAATGAAAAGAACAAATTTATGAGACAAGTCCCTTCTCCACAAGCTGAGTGGTACAGGTACTTAGGCTTAATTTCCACCCCCGTCCATAATCCCTAGTCCACCTGAGCCTGAGCCTGAGCCTCCTAGTTGTGTACATACGTCTCTACAAGCTTCCATACACTCACTTTCACTTGTACCAGTCTGGTTCTTGCACGTTGGCTCGCAGTCATCGACACATTCCGCCAGTGCCTCGCGTGTTTGAAGAACTGCCCCAGTGACTAGCACTATCATTATCAAAACGACTGGACTCTTCGCCATTTTTCTTTCTCTGTTATCTTTTGTTATACTTAAAGTGTTTTCCTGATAATTAAATTGAATAGTAGTCTATATAAGAAAATGTAGGGAAGAGAAAGTTTTCAATCTTCTTTTTCGGGCTGTTTTGTGTGGTTTGGAGAAAAATAGGCAGTAGTCTCAAATGAGGGAGTAATTGAGTTCTTAACTTATCGATTTAAGCGGTGGATATCCACAATTTTGGGTCCTATATATGTTACTGTGCAAGTGGACCAAGTTAGTGAGTTTTATACCATTAATTCTAAATATAGCTCCCTCCTAAGAATGGATTTATTTGTTTGGTGAATACGTACACTTAACATATGGATAGTAAAAGAGAAAATCGTCGACATAAGTTTATGCGAAGATAGATATAGAATGTCAAAAGTTTAAATATACCTAGTGCAAACCATTTTTCCTATAAGATGGGATACCCTGTGCATCTACAATATCATATAGCTAAGTTAGTCTCACCAAACATGGGTGACTATACTATAAATATATACATACATGTTTTTCATATAGCTGCACTGCAAGTTGAATAGAAATCGACGTTTGGTAGCTGTCAAAATGATATAAAATAGTATATACGGTTAAAAATTATATTTGAAATACGTTGACATGTAATACTTTTTTTATATATAATTTTATAACAAATTTCTTTCTTTGTTTTTTTTCTTCAATTCTATGTATAATTTTTAAATTAATATTTATTTATATAACTTTAAATAATTATTTTTTTTAAAAAATCTTAGTAATAAAAATTCTAGACTAAAATTTAAACATATTAAAGTATGAACGTTGATGGTATTTTAGTAATTCTACTTTTAAATATATTTATATCCTTTTTTAATAAAAAAATTCATTAAAATTTAAATAAGTCTTAAAAGTCAGATTATCAATAAAGCAATAGAGAAATTCTACGTTTATCTATGATTCTTGAAAAAATTAAAATTAATTTTATTGCTTTTAGTTCAAAATAGTATCTTTTTTTTGTTCAAATTAATATATTTATAATTTTTATTTCTAATAAAAAATATATATTTTTAAAAATAATGATTTAAAGTTATATATATATATATATATTTATATATATATAATGAAGAAGAAAATAGAGGGGAAAAGCATGTTATAAAATTATATATATATATATATAAGAAAAAAAAGATTACTTGGAACGTAAAAAAAAATTGGTATTTTTTTTTAAAACATGATATGACATACAAATAAAGAATAACAAAATTTAAAACAATAATAAATTAAAGTATTTCATTCTATATATAACTTTAAATAATTATTTTAAAATATATATTTTGTATTAGAAATAAAAATTATAAATATATTAAAGAATCAAAGTTGATGGTATTTTTAATTATTAAAAAACAATTAATTTGAACAAAAAAAAATACTATTTTGAACTAAAAACAATTAGAGGAGTCTAAAAAGGAGTCGGCTAAGGATTCTGAAGAAGATGATTTTCATGTAGATTACTATCCAATCGGTGATTGGAGATGATGGTATTGGGGTTTCTCTATCCCCAAAATCATCGGAGAGGCAGCTGTTTTGAAGTCAGGGCAACCTTTGCAGAAGTTCTGGGTGTGATTAGCTCTGCTAAGGCCAAAGAAGGTAATTCCCAATCTCAATTTTTGATTCTTCATTTTGAAAAGGAGAGTATGGGTGAAGTAGGGGGATGTGCTAAGATAGTTGAGGAGTACATCAGAGATGAAATTCAATACTGAAATTCTGCTCTTGTTTGTTATGTATTGGGGGCTAATCCCCCTGTACATGTTATGGAAGGATTCTTTCGAAGAATCTGGCAGAAACATGGTATAGACAGAGTTAGTTTGCTAACTCATGGAGTCTTTATAGTAAAATTTCATACAATAGTGGAGCGAAATGGAATCCTAAAAGGGGAATATCAACTTTTTGATCGAAAACCTCTTATTATGAAGGCACGGGATCCTGACACGAGATTTATGAAGGAAGAGGTTTGGAAGGTGTCTGTGTGCGTTCAATTGATGCATCTAAAATTGAAGTACTGGGGGAAAGAGCTATAGCAAAAATAGTAAGCTCCATTGATAAAATGATTAAGCAGGATCAAGCAACATTGAATCGTAACAAACTTCAATTTGCTCGTGTGTTGATTGAAATGGATGTGTCTCAGGGGTTTCCAAACTATGTTCAATTTGAAGATGGAAAAGGGCAATTGATCCGTATTGAAACAAATTATGAATGGAAACAAGACTAGTGTGACACTTGTAAAGGTATTGGCCACTTGAGTAATGTGTGTAAGAAAAACCAGAAAATAGCCCAATTGAAGAAGATTTGGCAGCCTAAAGCTGCTCTTGTGTTCCAACAATGAAAGTAACTTAGGAAAGAAAGTTGATGAACAAGGTTTTCAAGAAGTTAAGGGCAAGAAAGTGATGATTGCTAGTCCTTCCAAGGTGAAAACCAGTAACTATTTTGAAGTGTTCGAAGAGGTTTTTGTTCATGAAGTACAGGTTGGAAAAGTCTTATGTGAGATGAAGTCCATTATTGATGGAGGGGAAGACCCTCCACCAATAAATGGATAAGCTTTTCTTCTCGAATGTTAGGGGCATCAACAAACTCACGAAGCAAAATGAAGTCATGAATTTCTCATAAGAGAATTGGGTTTGTTGGGCTCCTAGAAACAAAGGTTAGGGCTACCAAAATGGGAGCCTTATACCTGAATATGTTTCAAGAGTGGTGTTTTACTTCTAATCTTGCTCATCATCCTAATGGGAGGATTATTATAGCTTGGAATCCGAATAGCTCTGAGGTTGACATAAAATGGGGTCCTAATCAATTTATTCACTTCTTGGTTAGCTCGAAAAGGAGAATTAATTTTGCTATTGCGATTGTTTATGCTTTGAATGATAGCAATGGTAGGCAACATCTTTGGAATGACTTAGGAATCATTGCTAATGACACTAAGCTTCCTTGGATTGTTTGTGGGGATTTCAACTCAGTTTTGTCTACTGAAGAAAGGCTGGAGTATCGTGGAAATGCCACTGAAATGGTGTCATTTCATAATTGTGTTTGTGATTGTGGCCTTGAAGATGTCAAGTATAATGGTTCATATTTTACTTGGAATAACAAACAAGAGGGGAAATATCGTGTTTATGCTAAGCTGGATCAGGTTTTGGCAAACAATGACTGGTTGGAAAAGTTTCCCACGACAGAAATCACCTTTCTTCATGAGGGAGACTTTGATCATTCACCAGCCCTCCTTTCAATTTATCCGAGCCTTCATGATAAATAGAAGTCTTTCAGGTACTTCAATTATTGGAGTTCTTTGAGGGATTTTAATGATGTTGTTAAAACTGGTTGGCATGAGATTGTTGCAAGGTCACCAATGTATAAACTTGTGACCAAACTTAAGCTTCTAAAGTCTGGTTTCAAGGGCTTGAATCAACAAGGTAGAGGTGATATTGATGTGTAGGATACTGAAGCTTATAAGGCCTTAATTGATATTCAATTGGCCTTGAGGGTTTTGTAACATCCTGCGTTTCAGGTACCTTGAAACGACTTGGGTTGGGATTGTTTTCCCCAAGTTAAGAATATTATTTTAAATAATATTATAGTTGCTTGGAATTTATTTCCATGAGTTATTTCTAGCCAAATTATGAATTTTGTGTTTAAAAGTCAAAATAAGACTTTCGATCTTAGACCGACACAAAAACCCTAATCGAGTAAAAATCTCGAAAAATAAAATGAAAAACTATGGAAAATATATTTTGGGCATAAAATAAATTCATAAAAATTAAATTTTGGTCAAAAATAATAACCTAAGAGAAAATGAAAATTTTATGGCATTTTGGTGTTAAAAGCTTAATTTTACTGAATCGAGGAATTTTATTTCATGAATGGACCTTAGGTTAAATTTTATTGTGTGATTAATTAAATTAAATGTGAGTGACATTTAATTTAATTATTATGTGTTAAGTTTTGTTTTTTTAAAACTTAATAAGAGTGAAAAATGTTATAGAAAATCAATTTGGATTTTTCCACTTGGGAAATATTTATTAACCTTTTAAAAAAATATATGACATAAATAGAATAAAGGGTGGCCAGCCATGTGGAGACCAAATTATTTAAGTTTAATCCTCATTTTAAATATTAGGGTTAATAGGCAAGTGGATAGTAAGAAAAACACTCAAGTATTTTAAGATATTTAAGAGTTGTTTAAACTCTTCTAACCCTCCCCACAACTGACCCCCTCTCTCTCACAATCACTCTCATCTTTTTTTTTAAAAACTCTCTTTCAAGTTTTCTCTCCATTTTCAACCTCAAGAACACTAATAAGGCTTGGAAGCTTAAGCTTTGGTCTAGGAAGGGTTTCCCTAAGGTAAAGTTTCAAAAAACTAGACTTTTGTAAAGTTTTAGCCATAGATTTTTCAATAGCTAATTATATATGCTGTTGGGGGAGTTGGTTAAGGTTTTAAAAGGGTTTTGAAGGATCAAAAGCTAGTATAAAGATCCAAGCCTAATGCAAGAACAACAAGAGGTAAAAAGTTTACTTTTTACGGTTGTTATTGTATGGTTTTTATTTTTGTAAGCATTATTTTGTATATTTAATGCTTAAAGTTTCTTATTGGTGATGTAATAAGGCTATGGTAGTTTCTTTATAATTTTTTTTTATGCTTTTGTGTTGATTTTTTAAAATAGGAACGAAAATCCCCTAGGGTTTTGTTGAAAACCCTAAAACAAAAATACAAATTTTGAGTTGTGACTTCCAAGGGGTCAAGCATCCACTGTATATTTATTTTGTAAAATTTAACTGTACTGTGATGTTTTTGAGACGGAATACATAAAATTGAGTTTTTGAAACACTAAAAAAATATTTAGAAATAAGTGAGTTATGCTATTTCAAAGTTTAGGTAAAAAACTGTTTTTTCGTATTCTTAATTTCGGGACCAAGTTTGGACAGCCACTGTATAGGTCAAATGAACCCAGTTTTTTCTAAAAATTTGTGGAAATATTCTTGGCATAACCTAGTATTCCACTATAAAATTTGGTAACAAAATATTTAATGGTTTGAAAGTTATTAAGTGCCAAAGTTTAGAAAAAATAAGGACTTGAAAATAAGGTCATTTTTTACCTCATTGTTTGGAAAATATTTTCACCAATCAAAAATGCACATTTTGACCTAAAATTTTACAAATACCTAAATGGCATACCAAAATGGAATTGAGAAATTTTAGTAACAATTGGGTAAGTAAATTTCATGTTATGACCTAACAAAGTATGCAGTAAAAAATGTGAAAAATGAGGTTTTCACACTTAGTATAAAAATGAGATTTTAGAACTTAAGGTAAAAAGTAAAATTTTGCTTATTGCAAGATAAAAACTTGGTAAGTCTTGAAAACATATTTTGACCTAAAATACTACTTTGAGATTAGTGAGAATTATTTTTATTAAAGAATTTTTATTCTTTCTAAAAATAAAATATTTAATTTATTAATAAGTTAATAAATTAAAAGAGGGTTTAAAACCCTATATTTTGAGAAAATAATTAAGTAAATTATTTTTCTAGCAAGTAAACTTGATTAATTGACTTCGGAAAATTAACTAGTCAAGATAAGAAATTTTTAACAGTTTTACTAATTAAGTTAAAATTTCATCTAAAAAAAAAAGTTAAAATTAGGCTATTTCCTTGAACCGGTTTTTATAGATTAAAACCTTGAGAAAAATAAAAGAAAAATTAAGAGATTATTTTGTTGAAAAATAATTAAGGAATTTAATTAGTATTTTCTGGATATAATAACAGCTAAAATCTTCTATATATTTAACCGACTTGTTGAAAGTACGGGTTAATAGCGATACTTTTAACTAATAAGATTTTTAGCAGATTGTGAGAAAATACTATTGTGATACCCGAGCCTAGGTATCGAGACCATAGGATAGGTCTCCCCGAGACTTAGGGTTAGTCTCAAAAAAATTTGTATAAATTTCCTTAATGGATTTAAAACCAAATAAGGATGTATAATCCTTAAAAATGATTTTTAAATGACCAAACTACCCAAAATAATAATAATGAATTATAAAATGCCATAATTAATCTGAGTATACTGTATGGATAATTACAGTATTGGCTAAGCATAACTGGATTATACATTGGAGGGTGAAATCTTACTGAGAGCAAAGGACTCCAAGTAAGTCAACTTCCATTGTGTGGCTGCAACATGAAACGACTATTGTATTGTATGTTAGAATAGAGACACATGCACATATGTACACTGTTGGATAAAGTTTGCTTAGAGACGTTAGTCTAGTTGGTGCTTATTCAAAAAATATGACCAGTAGATATCTGTCATATTCTAGACGGCTGATCCCCGTCACATTGCTTGATTTTATTTATGTCCGGTTCATTACCGCGATGAGTGGCCAAGAGGTGAGGATTTCTGGTTTAAACCTAGGGGCGCCAAAATGAATGGGACCTAGGGGCTCTCGTGCTTACTTAATCAGTGAACGGTTAGAACCCGAGCAAGTGCTCTGATAAGTTATTCCCAGATAGTAGCCGTGAATATTGGTCATTCAGTTAGAGTGCCTAGAGATACTAGGGGTTGCCAAGTTTGAGTGAGGCTGAACACCCTAGGGGCAACTGCTCACCAGCACCACTGATTAACATAGAAGTCTCTGTAAACCCGTGTAACTTCGATTACACTCTTGGATAAGTAGTAATGCCCTAGGTAACTTGATGGTTACCCTTGTGAGGGATTTACTCTTGGATAAGTAGTGATGCCCTAGGTAACTTGATGGACCCAAAACGGGTATGTTTAAATATTTATACTCGCAAGCGCACGAATCGTATTTATAGAATAGTTTTCGTGTAAGCACGAGGTCGAACCCAAAGGAGTTGTCTAAAATCAAAAAGAAAACTATTTTAAATCAAAAGTAATAAATTCTAACCTAGTTCCAAAGATTAATGAGAATTTGTAACAATAAAAATAAAATAAAAGATAATAATAAAGAAATTAAAGACAATATATATAACATAAATTAATAATAGAGATGAAGGTGGTAAAATAAGATTATTAAGGATTAGAATCCACAAAATATAAGTTTAATAATATTTATAAGTACATTGATTCCCAAGTTTTAGTGATAGTTAAAATAAATCAAACTATCATTTTCTAAATAGATTTATAATTTTAAGCACAACTTATTTCTAAAAAGATAGGGTTTTTCTTCACTTTTCAAAATTCTAATTTCAAAGCATTTAGTGTAAATCAATCTAATGAAATAACAAATAAATCAATGAACATTATTTATAAGGCAAAACATAATATTTTTGTTCTAAGCATGGATGTGTACAATTTAATGACACATCTTACACAAAGAATATTATGTTTTGCACTAATGAAGAACAAAGTGTAAATATGTGCTAACAATCCAAAATACATGATATTTAAGATGAAAGAAGATATTTGAAGAAGAAAATTCCATAAACTTTGTTGCACAAAATGGGAAATCAACATACAAAATAAACACTATCTAGTTACAAAATGTTTCATCATCACCTTAATAATCTTAAAAATATTAGAAACACATAACTAGAATAACAAATACACACTAAAAATTACAAACATAAATAGGAAAATTTGGAGGAGAAACCTCCAAAATTTCCTCTAAAAATACATAGAAAATAATAAAAAGAAGAAGAAGAAGAAGAAAATTGAGAGGTTTTGAACGTGTAGAAATTATGGTATAGTAACCTCCCCTTTAAAAATATGACACCCTAAATGGTCTTGACATACCATATTTATAGCCAAAATGTGATTATTAAAATAATCAATTTAAAATAATTAAATTGATTAAATTAATTATAATATGGCAAATAGGGGTAAATTATAGGGTGTAATAATTATGTTTTGGGGTCAAATGTGTAGAAAATATGGTAAAAAGTGGTATTTTTGTCATAGGGGACAAATGGTACAAAAGCATTTTTGTGGGCTCAAAGTATGGAATAAAGCAGCTAGGTTGTGGGCTATGGCAGGCGGCTCATGGGTGCTCTGGTGGAGATAGGCTTCGGCTGGGTCTATGTGGGAGTGAAGGTGCAGAGGCGTGGAGTGGCATGAAGTGATCTTGTAGGAAGTGGTCATTTGATGCTTGGATGAAGAAGGATTGTCAATGGGCTTGGGCTTGCTACTTGGGCCTTGGCTGAATGGTCTTCAACAATGCCACTTTTTCATTTCATGCTCCTCAAAAATGCCACTTTTTATCCTCATTTTTATTGCTTTTCAAGAACAAAATTGCCACAACTTTCCTACAAAATAAACATAAAATAAATCATAATATAATATTTTCAATTATAAAATAAATCAATTTAATTCTTTGAAAATATTAATTATAACTTAATTATATTTTACATTTAAGTTCAATAATACAACATTTTTTTACCACTAATAATTCAAATAATTAACTACAACATTTTACAACAAAATAATTATAAAAACACACAAAAGTATATAAAATCATGATAAGACTAATAAATTCAAAATTACTTAAATACTTAATAAATTATTTAAAAACTCAAGAATTAAGCAACAATTAGCACATAAAACGTGGTAAAATAACTCTATTTTGTAGAGTTATCACACCCCCAAACTTAATATTTTGCTAGTCCTCGAGCAAAAGAAAAATTAAAAACACACTTTTTTTTTTAATTGGTGATGTCAAATGTTTAACTCAAAAATTACATAATGGAAATAGTTCAAAAAAAATCACAAATAAAAGTAAAGCTTATGTAATTAATTTGAAAAGTTAAAATTGTTTTCCAAAATATATATTTAACATAAAAACATTAAATCATCATGTGAACATTTAGACAAGCTTATGCAAACAAAAATAAATTAAATCTTAATAGATAATCAAGCAAATTCTATGATTTTTCAAATCTTTTTTTTTTTTTTTAGAAATTTAAAGAATTTAATGTTTAAATAAACTATATCCAAATATCACAAAAGCTCAAATATAATAGAATAGTGATATATTATGAAAAATATATATTTAAACAAAACTAACTTAAAAATTAAAAATAAAGCTTAATAATTATTTATATTTTTCTAAGAACTAAGAACGGTTTCAATCATAATTCTTATAATTAGAAAATGAAAGTCACCAATATATATTTTTTTTCAAACAAAACAAAGAAAATAATTTTTTTTTAACATTATATAACAAATGAAAATCACATAAAAACAAAAAGAAAAACAAATAAAGAATTTTTTTATTTTTTTGAATTTTATAACAAATGAAAAACACATAAAAACAAATAAAGAAATTTTTTTTTTTAAATTTTACAAATAATGAAAACACATGCATAAACATAAAAAAAAACACATACACATTACCCCCAAACTTAAATGAAACATTGTCCTCAATGTTTAATAAAATGGAAAAAATTAAGAAATACTCCCTTTGATGAATGCTTAATTGATTTGACTCTTTTGTTCTCTTCTCTTCTTTTCTTTTTGGGCAAGAAGTTTCCTTCAAGCTTTTTGAAAAACATGAAGAAAAAAAAAAACACACACACACACAACAACAAGTGAAATATGAAATGAAACATTAAAGTATGGGTTGCCTCCCACAAAGCGCTTTAGTTTATAGTCTTTAGCTCGACTCTAATTTTTTTTTTCTTTTAACCTACACCCAATCGATGGTGTAGAATTTCATTAGTAGGGTGAGTTATAACTTTGATGCAAATGCCATAAATAAGAATTGATAACATCACACCTACAAGAAAGTTAGAAATATGCAATTTTAATGGAATATCAACAAAATAAGAAAATTGCATATTTATATTAGACTCATTTTCATTTTGAGTAAATATACAAATTTGTTCAATTATGGGCTCTTGAAATATAATTATATCTTTTTCATTTTCCTTATAAGCCTCGAAAATTATTTCATCCAACTCTTTTGTTTCATTAGGGGGTTGGATGAAAATTACAAGTTCTTCAACAACTTCATTCTCCTTTTCATTTTCAATTTGACTATTTGGATTAGGAATGGGTTGGTTGGGATGAACTTGTTTTTCCGACTCTATAACAGTTGCAAGGTGTCCTACTATTGTCTCAATTTTTGAGATTGACTGATGTAACGCCCTACTTCCTTAGAGCCGTTACTAAGTGAGTTTTTAAGACAAAACAGTGTGCAATGAACTCGCTAACCGAGGTTTTTAAACAAAAGTGTGACTAATTAGAAGTTAAGGCTGCAATCTTAGAAAAATGTGTCGTTTCAATAAAACTTCTAGTATTAAACATTTGGGATCCCAAAATAAGGTTTGAAAACTATTTACATCTCAAAATAAGTTTACAATTGATCAGTTATAAAAATCATAGATTATTACAGCCATTTTCGAATAAACCCCCAACCAAAGCAGTCGGGCAGGCCAAACATGTACGCGTCGCTTCACGCTCTCCGTACTCATGGTTGGTTGACTCAGTCATTGCCCTTACCTGCAACACAGAGCACCCGTGAGCCGAAGCCCAGCAAGAAAACCCAAATAATACATAGCATATGCAATTCATATAGCTGGCATAATTCACTGATAAATAGGAAAAACCATCATAATAAACAAGCACGGCCATGCCGCCCCAGAGGCCTTACCAAAGCCTGGGGTTTCGGTTCTCACCGCGAGGATAACTCATGTATCCCTTGGGTCCCACCCTGAATATAAGCATCCCATGTGCTGAGTGTTACTTTCGGCCCCGCTGCCGCACCCGGCCTACGCCGCTCTCGACCCTTGCCGTTCATTTCAGTATAATCACACATATAGTACATTCGAAATAATCATTCACACACATCATGATTCATTTAAGGTTAAACATTTGCACATAATACAATCTGGGGCCATGCCCTGCAATCACACAGTGGGGCCATGCCCTATTCTCGGGTGTTACGGTTTTCTTACTTGTATTCCGAGCCTCCTGATGCACTCAAGCCGCGAGCACGGTCCTCTAGCACGAGCCTCTCCAATAGCCTAGTCACAACACACATAAAACATTCTTTAATACTAATCAATTCATAACCACTTCCCGGGACCAATCCCGCACTCTCGGGACCTCTAATTCCCTAAAACAATACACCGGAACCATCCCCCGAGTCCCCGGGCAAAAGCCCTAAAAACCAGAATTTTGCCTGCCAAAATGGCCTAGGGCCGCGGCACTCCCCTCAAGGGCCGCGGCACTCCCCTCAAGGGCCGCGGCGCCCAGCGACCTACCCCTCTCCTGATGCAACCTCGCGCCGCGGCGCTCATACGCGAACCCAGATTTCTGGGTTTTCCCATGCGTTTTTCCCGAGCCTCAACCTCTCCAAATCACCCCAAACAAATACCTCAACCCCAAAATCAAATCAAAACCTCAAATGGACCATCTAAACACCCATAGATACTAGAATCAAGACCAAAACACCATCACACCCAAAGATCCACCCATTGATTCCTAATTTCAGCAACTCCACCCAAAACTTTAAAAACATAACTCAAACTTTATATTTCTCAAATCAAAACAGAAACCAAGTCTTAAGTGTATATAAAATCCTTACCTTGAATGAAGAATTCACCCAAAAGCCTCCTTGATCTCCTCCTAAACTCCCACTTCAGCCCATTTTTCTCTTCTTCTTCTTCTTCTCATTGCCCTAACTTTCCTTCTCTTTATTTTTAACAAAGCCATCAAATAAACCAAATGCCCAAACCGTGTACCCTATAATCCCAGCTGAAACTTGTCTAAACCCCTTGCCAAATGACCATGCTACCCCTCCAAATGATCCTTTCCCAACTAAGCCCTCAAGGGTACTCTAGTCCTTTCACTAATATTTCATTTCTACCATTTTCTATCTAGAACTTGTTACTCTCAGCAGTAACAAATGGTTACCCAGGTTACTAAATCTCCAATAACCATTACCCACTAAATCTCAACTTAACCATAAAATTCCCAAGGTACCCCTAGTCTCCTCCCGAGCCAGGTATAAAATCCCGTTGTGACTTTTGAGTAAACTAGCTCTCTAGGACCGTCTCGGCACGTGCATCACAATAATAACACCACACTCACGTGGTACAATTCACAGAATACAATTATCACATATATGCCCTCAGCGGGCTAAAATTACAATTATGCCCTTCTAACACGATCCGGGCCTACATGCATACTAATATACATAGTCATGCATCTCAGATAAACAAATAGTCATATAACATGCTTTAAATCATAATCATGCATTTAACTCATCAAAGTCACACATAAATCCCATCATGCCCTCCTGGCACGCTAATCAAGGCCCTTAAGCCTTATTAGCGATTTTGGGTCGTTACAACTGAGATTGGACTAGTAAGATTTGGTATGTTGATTGCATAAACTGTTGTAGGCTATCCTCTAAAGATGGGGTCGTTTCTTGTTCAATGGGATATGATAGGTCGGATTGGGCATGACTTTGATTATGCATGTTGAATTCATGCCCTATTGGAGATTGGGTATGACTCCATGAAAAATTTGGATTATAGGTGGGGGCAAATGGGATATCAATTGATTCATGCATATCATATATATTATTAGTTTCTCCATAATTTAAATTTGAATGCTCATAATAGTTGTACTCAGAATTCCAACTATAATTAAAATGATCCATATAGAAGAAACTAAATGACAAACTAAATTTTTTTTTTTTTTTTTTAAGAATACAATTAAGGGAGAAAAAAAAAAGAACAAGAAAATAAAAATTAAGAGAACAAAAAACGAAAACAAGAGCTTGGACAAGATTTAATTTCTTTTTTTTTTCTTTTCAAGAATATATATATTTTTTAAGTTTTCTTTTCAAGTATATATATATATATATATTTTTTCACAATAGAATGATAAAGGATGAAGAGAAATAAGGCAAAATTAAATAAGACTATCTAAATTTAAGCAAGAGTAGGGAGGCATAGCATGCCATCAACCATAACAAAAATAAGATAAAAAATTAGGAGGCACAAGTGCCATCAACTAAAACATAAGATAGAAGACTAGGAGGCAAAATTGCCATCAACTAGTAACTTACACTAAATAACTAAAAATAACAACAAGATAAATAAAGAAAATTACAACAAAATTATAACAAAATTAGGAGGCACAAGTGCCATCGACTATAAAAATTAAAATGATAGATAGGAGGCACAAGTGCCGTCAACTAAAAAAAATAATAATAAATATAGAAATATAAGTATATTTTTTTATGGGTGGTAGAACCGTCCCAAATTTTCTTTTTATCTTTTTTTTTTTAGTTTTTATAGATATATATTTTTTTAGTTTTTTTTTTTTTAAGTGCAAAAATTAAAATAACTAGTAGAAGAATTCACTAACCTTAAGATAAATTTTGTTTCTTTTCTTGCAACTCCCAGGCAACGGCGCCAAAAACTTGATAGACCCAAAACGGGTATGTTTAAATATTTATACTCGCAAGCGCACGAATCGTATTTATAGAATAGTTTTCGTGTAAGCACGAGGTCGAACCCAAAGGAGTTGTCTAAAATCAAAAAGAAAACTATTTTAAATCAAAAGTAATAAATTCTAACCTAGTTCCAAAGATTAATGAGAATTTGTAACAATAAAAATAAAATAAAAGATAATAATAAAGAAATTAAAGACAATATATATAACATAAATTAATAATAGAGATGAAGGTGGTAAAATAAGATTATTAAGGATTAGAATCCACAAAATATAAGTTTAATAATATTTATAAGTACATTGATTCCCAAGTTTTAGTGATAGTTAAAATAAATCAAACTATCATTTTCTAAATAGATTTATAATTTTAAGCACAACTTATTTCTAAAAAGATAGGGTTTTTCTTCACTTTTCAAAATTCTAATTTCAAAGCATTTAGTGTAAATCAATCTAATGAAATAACAAATAAATCAATGAACATTATTTATAAGGCAAAACATAATATTTTTGTTCTAAGCATGGATGTGTACAATTTAATGACACATCTTACACAAAGAATATTATGTTTTGCACTAATGAAGAACAAAGTGTAAATATGTGCTAACAATCCAAAATACATGATATTTAAGATGAAAGAAGATATTTGAAGAAGAAAATTCCATAAACTTTGTTGCACAAAATGGGAAATCAACATACAAAATAAACACTATCTAGTTACAAAATGTTTCATCATCACCTTAATAATCTTAAAAATATTAGAAACACATAACTAGAATAACAAATACACACTAAAAATTACAAACATAAATAGGAAAATTTGGAGGAGAAACCTCCAAAATTTCCTCTAAAAATACATAGAAAATAATAAAAAGAAGAAGAAGAAGAAGAAAATTGAGAGGTTTTGAACGTGTAGAAATTATGGTATAGTAACCTCCCCTTTAAAAATATGACACCCTAAATGGTCTTGACATACCATATTTATAGCCAAAATGTGATTATTAAAATAATCAATTTAAAATAATTAAATTGATTAAATTAATTATAATATGGCAAATAGGGGTAAATTATAGGGTGTAATAATTATGTTTTGGGGTCAAATGTGTAGAAAATATGGTAAAAAGTGGTATTTTTGTCATAGGGGACAAATGGTACAAAAGCATTTTTGTGGGCTCAAAGTATGGAATAAAGCAGCTAGGTTGTGGGCTATGGCAGGCGGCTCATGGGTGCTCTGGTGGAGATAGGCTTCGGCTGGGTCTATGTGGGAGTGAAGGTGCAGAGGCGTGGAGTGGCATGAAGTGATCTTGTAGGAAGTGGTCATTTGATGCTTGGATGAAGAAGGATTGTCAATGGGCTTGGGCTTGCTACTTGGGCCTTGGCTGAATGGTCTTCAACAATGCCACTTTTTCATTTCATGCTCCTCAAAAATGCCACTTTTTATCCTCATTTTTATTGCTTTTCAAGAACAAAATTGCCACAACTTTCCTACAAAATAAACATAAAATAAATCATAATATAATATTTTCAATTATAAAATAAATCAATTTAATTCTTTGAAAATATTAATTATAACTTAATTATATTTTACATTTAAGTTCAATAATACAACATTTTTTTACCACTAATAATTCAAATAATTAACTACAACATTTTACAACAAAATAATTATAAAAACACACAAAAGTATATAAAATCATGATAAGACTAATAAATTCAAAATTACTTAAATACTTAATAAATTATTTAAAAACTCAAGAATTAAGCAACAATTAGCACATAAAACGTGGTAAAATAACTCTATTTTGTAGAGTTATCACACCCCCAAACTTAATATTTTGCTAGTCCTCGAGCAAAAGAAAAATTAAAAACACACTTTTTTTTTTAATTGGTGATGTCAAATGTTTAACTCAAAAATTACATAATGGAAATAGTTCAAAAAAAATCACAAATAAAAGTAAAGCTTATGTAATTAATTTGAAAAGTTAAAATTGTTTTCCAAAATATATATTTAACATAAAAACATTAAATCATCATGTGAACATTTAGACAAGCTTATGCAAACAAAAATAAATTAAATCTTAATAGATAATCAAGCAAATTCTATGATTTTTCAAATCTTTTTTTTTTTTTTTAGAAATTTAAAGAATTTAATGTTTAAATAAACTATATCCAAATATCACAAAAGCTCAAATATAATAGAATAGTGATATATTATGAAAAATATATATTTAAACAAAACTAACTTAAAAATTAAAAATAAAGCTTAATAATTATTTATATTTTTCTAAGAACTAAGAACGGTTTCAATCATAATTCTTATAATTAGAAAATGAAAGTCACCAATATATATTTTTTTTCAAACAAAACAAAGAAAATAATTTTTTTTTAACATTATATAACAAATGAAAATCACATAAAAACAAAAAGAAAAACAAATAAAGAATTTTTTTATTTTTTTGAATTTTATAACAAATGAAAAACACATAAAAACAAATAAAGAAATTTTTTTTTTTAAATTTTACAAATAATGAAAACACATGCATAAACATAAAAAAAAACACATACACATTACCCCCAAACTTAAATGAAACATTGTCCTCAATGTTTAATAAAATGGAAAAAATTAAGAAATACTCCCTTTGATGAATGCTTAATTGATTTGACTCTTTTGTTCTCTTCTCTTCTTTTCTTTTTGGGCAAGAAGTTTCCTTCAAGCTTTTTGAAAAACATGAAGAAAAAAAAACACACACACACACACAACAACAAGTGAAATATGAAATGAAACATTAAAGTATGGGTTGCCTCCCACAAAGCGCTTTAGTTTATAGTCTTTAGCTCGACTCTAATTTTTTTTTTCTTTTAACCTACACCCAATCGATGGTGTAGAATTTCATTAGTAGGGTGAGTTATAACTTTGATGCAAATGCCATAAATAAGAATTGATAACATCACACCTACAAGAAAGTTAGAAATATGCAATTTTAATGGAATATCAACAAAATAAGAAAATTGCATATTTATATTAGACTCATTTTCATTTTGAGTAAATATACAAATTTGTTCAATTATGGGCTCTTGAAATATAATTATATCTTTTTCATTTTCCTTATAAGCCTCGAAAATTATTTCATCCAACTCTTTTGTTTCATTAGGGGGTTGGATGAAAATTACAAGTTCTTCAACAACTTCATTCTCCTTTTCATTTTCAATTTGACTATTTGGATTAGGAATGGGTTGGTTGGGATGAACTTGTTTTTCCGACTCTATAACAGTTGCAAGGTGTCCTACTATTGTCTCAATTTTTGAGATTGACTGATGTAACGCCCTACTTCCTTAGAGCCGTTACTAAGTGAGTTTTTAAGACAAAACAGTGTGCAATGAACTCGCTAACCGAGGTTTTTAAACAAAAGTGTGACTAATTAGAAGTTAAGGCTGCAATCTTAGAAAAATGTGTCGTTTCAATAAAACTTCTAGTATTAAACATTTGGGATCCCAAAATAAGGTTTGAAAACTATTTACATCTCAAAATAAGTTTACAATTGATCAGTTATAAAAATCATAGATTATTACAGCCATTTTCGAATAAACCCCCAACCAAAGCAGTCGGGCAGGCCAAACATGTACGCGTCGCTTCACGCTCTCCGTACTCATGGTTGGTTGACTCAGTCATTGCCCTTACCTGCAACACAGAGCACCCGTGAGCCGAAGCCCAGCAAGAAAACCCAAATAATACATAGCATATGCAATTCATATAGCTGGCATAATTCACTGATAAATAGGAAAAACCATCATAATAAACAAGCACGGCCATGCCGCCCCAGAGGCCTTACCAAAGCCTGGGGTTTCGGTTCTCACCGCGAGGATAACTCATGTATCCCTTGGGTCCCACCCTGAATATAAGCATCCCATGTGCTGAGTGTTACTTTCGGCCCCGCTGCCGCACCCGGCCTACGCCGCTCTCGACCCTTGCCGTTCATTTCAGTATAATCACACATATAGTACATTCGAAATAATCATTCACACACATCATGATTCATTTAAGGTTAAACATTTGCACATAATACAATCTGGGGCCATGCCCTGCAATCACACAGTGGGGCCATGCCCTATTCTCGGGTGTTACGGTTTTCTTACTTGTATTCCGAGCCTCCTGATGCACTCAAGCCGCGAGCACGGTCCTCTAGCACGAGCCTCTCCAATAGCCTAGTCACAACACACATAAAACATTCTTTAATACTAATCAATTCATAACCACTTCCCGGGACCAATCCCGCACTCTCGGGACCTCTAATTCCCTAAAACAATACACCGGAACCATCCCCCGAGTCCCCGGGCAAAAGCCCTAAAAACCAGAATTTTGCCTGCCAAAATGGCCTAGGGCCGCGGCACTCCCCTCAAGGGCCGCGGCACTCCCCTCAAGGGCCGCGGCGCCCAGCGACCTACCCCTCTCCTGATGCAACCTCGCGCCGCGGCGCTCATACGCGAACCCAGATTTCTGGGTTTTCCCATGCGTTTTTCCCGAGCCTCAACCTCTCCAAATCACCCCAAACAAATACCTCAACCCCAAAATCAAATCAAAACCTCAAATGGACCATCTAAACACCCATAGATACTAGAATCAAGACCAAAACACCATCACACCCAAAGATCCACCCATTGATTCCTAATTTCAGCAACTCCACCCAAAACTTTAAAAACATAACTCAAACTTTATATTTCTCAAATCAAAACAGAAACCAAGTCTTAAGTGTATATAAAATCCTTACCTTGAATGAAGAATTCACCCAAAAGCCTCCTTGATCTCCTCCTAAACTCCCACTTCAGCCCATTTTTCTCTTCTTCTTCTTCTTCTCATTGCCCTAACTTTCCTTCTCTTTATTTTTAACAAAGCCATCAAATAAACCAAATGCCCAAACCGTGTACCCTATAATCCCAGCTGAAACTTGTCTAAACCCCTTGCCAAATGACCATGCTACCCCTCCAAATGATCCTTTCCCAACTAAGCCCTCAAGGGTACTCTAGTCCTTTCACTAATATTTCATTTCTACCATTTTCTATCTAGAACTTGTTACTCTCAGCAGTAACAAATGGTTACCCAGGTTACTAAATCTCCAATAACCATTACCCACTAAATCTCAACTTAACCATAAAATTCCCAAGGTACCCCTAGTCTCCTCCCGAGCCAGGTATAAAATCCCGTTGTGACTTTTGAGTAAACTAGCTCTCTAGGACCGTCTCGGCACGTGCATCACAATAATAACACCACACTCACGTGGTACAATTCACAGAATACAATTATCACATATATGCCCTCAGCGGGCTAAAATTACAATTATGCCCTTCTAACACGATCCGGGCCTACATGCATACTAATATACATAGTCATGCATCTCAGATAAACAAATAGTCATATAACATGCTTTAAATCATAATCATGCATTTAACTCATCAAAGTCACACATAAATCCCATCATGCCCTCCTGGCACGCTAATCAAGGCCCTTAAGCCTTATTAGCGATTTTGGGTCGTTACAACTGAGATTGGACTAGTAAGATTTGGTATGTTGATTGCATAAACTGTTGTAGGCTATCCTCTAAAGATGGGGTCGTTTCTTGTTCAATGGGATATGATAGGTCGGATTGGGCATGACTTTGATTATGCATGTTGAATTCATGCCCTATTGGAGATTGGGTATGACTCCATGAAAAATTTGGATTATAGGTGGGGGCAAATGGGATATCAATTGATTCATGCATATCATATATATTATTAGTTTCTCCATAATTTAAATTTGAATGCTCATAATAGTTGTACTCAGAATTCCAACTATAATTAAAATGATCCATATAGAAGAAACTAAATGACAAACTAAATTTTTTTTTTTTTTTTTTAAGAATACAATTAAGGGAGAAAAAAAAAAGAACAAGAAAATAAAAATTAAGAGAACAAAAAACGAAAACAAGAGCTTGGACAAGATTTAATTTCTTTTTTTTTTCTTTTCAAGAATATATATATTTTTTAAGTTTTCTTTTCAAGTATATATATATATATATATTTTTTCACAATAGAATGATAAAGGATGAAGAGAAATAAGGCAAAATTAAATAAGACTATCTAAATTTAAGCAAGAGTAGGGAGGCATAGCATGCCATCAACCATAACAAAAATAAGATAAAAAATTAGGAGGCACAAGTGCCATCAACTAAAACATAAGATAGAAGACTAGGAGGCAAAATTGCCATCAACTAGTAACTTACACTAAATAACTAAAAATAACAACAAGATAAATAAAGAAAATTACAACAAAATTATAACAAAATTAGGAGGCACAAGTGCCATCGACTATAAAAATTAAAATGATAGATAGGAGGCACAAGTGCCGTCAACTAAAAAAAATAATAATAAATATAGAAATATAAGTATATTTTTTTATGGGTGGTAGAACCGTCCCAAATTTTCTTTTTATCTTTTTTTTTTTAGTTTTTATAGATATATATTTTTTTAGTTTTTTTTTTTTTAAGTGCAAAAATTAAAATAACTAGTAGAAGAATTCACTAACCTTAAGATAAATTTTGTTTCTTTTCTTGCAACTCCCAGGCAACGGCGCCAAAAACTTGATAGACCCAAAACGGGTATGTTTAAATATTTATACTCGCAAGCGCACGAATCGTATTTATAGAATAGTTTTCGTGTAAGCACGAGGTCGAACCCAAAGGAGTTGTCTAAAATCAAAAAGAAAACTATTTTAAATCAAAAGTAATAAATTCTAACCTAGTTCCAAAGATTAATGAGAATTTGTAACAATAAAAATAAAATAAAAGATAATAATAAAGAAATTAAAGACAATATATATAACATAAATTAATAATAGAGATGAAGGTGGTAAAATAAGATTATTAAGGATTAGAATCCACAAAATATAAGTTTAATAATATTTATAAGTACATTGATTCCCAAGTTTTAGTGATAGTTAAAATAAATCAAACTATCATTTTCTAAATAGATTTATAATTTTAAGCACAACTTATTTCTAAAAAGATAGGGTTTTTCTTCACTTTTCAAAATTCTAATTTCAAAGCATTTAGTGTAAATCAATCTAATGAAATAACAAATAAATCAATGAACATTATTTATAAGGCAAAACATAATATTTTTGTTCTAAGCATGGATGTGTACAATTTAATGACACATCTTACACAAAGAATATTATGTTTTGCACTAATGAAGAACAAAGTGTAAATATGTGCTAACAATCCAAAATACATGATATTTAAGATGAAAGAAGATATTTGAAGAAGAAAATTCCATAAACTTTGTTGCACAAAATGGGAAATCAACATACAAAATAAACACTATCTAGTTACAAAATGTTTCATCATCACCTTAATAATCTTAAAAATATTAGAAACACATAACTAGAATAACAAATACACACTAAAAATTACAAACATAAATAGGAAAATTTGGAGGAGAAACCTCCAAAATTTCCTCTAAAAATACATAGAAAATAATAAAAAGAAGAAGAAGAAGAAGAAAATTGAGAGGTTTTGAACGTGTAGAAATTATGGTATAGTAACCTCCCCTTTAAAAATATGACACCCTAAATGGTCTTGACATACCATATTTATAGCCAAAATGTGATTATTAAAATAATCAATTTAAAATAATTAAATTGATTAAATTAATTATAATATGGCAAATAGGGGTAAATTATAGGGTGTAATAATTATGTTTTGGGGTCAAATGTGTAGAAAATATGGTAAAAAGTGGTATTTTTGTCATAGGGGACAAATGGTACAAAAGCATTTTTGTGGGCTCAAAGTATGGAATAAAGCAGCTAGGTTGTGGGCTATGGCAGGCGGCTCATGGGTGCTCTGGTGGAGATAGGCTTCGGCTGGGTCTATGTGGGAGTGAAGGTGCAGAGGCGTGGAGTGGCATGAAGTGATCTTGTAGGAAGTGGTCATTTGATGCTTGGATGAAGAAGGATTGTCAATGGGCTTGGGCTTGCTACTTGGGCCTTGGCTGAATGGTCTTCAACAATGCCACTTTTTCATTTCATGCTCCTCAAAAATGCCACTTTTTATCCTCATTTTTATTGCTTTTCAAGAACAAAATTGCCACAACTTTCCTACAAAATAAACATAAAATAAATCATAATATAATATTTTCAATTATAAAATAAATCAATTTAATTCTTTGAAAATATTAATTATAACTTAATTATATTTTACATTTAAGTTCAATAATACAACATTTTTTTACCACTAATAATTCAAATAATTAACTACAACATTTTACAACAAAATAATTATAAAAACACACAAAAGTATATAAAATCATGATAAGACTAATAAATTCAAAATTACTTAAATACTTAATAAATTATTTAAAAACTCAAGAATTAAGCAACAATTAGCACATAAAACGTGGTAAAATAACTCTATTTTGTAGAGTTATCATAACTCGATAGTTACCCTTGATGGGGATATTTATTGGCTAGATCTTAGTGTTGAGACTCGGTTCTCTCTTACAGATTAGCATTTATGCTGGAGGGCGTGTTATGCCCGAATTGTTGGAAATTGTCGAGCGTTGGTCTCGAATTATATGAAATAGTTGTGATATATTATTTCTGTTTGCTCTGGGATTTTCTGAGTGCAAGAATTTATAGGTTTATATGAAATAGTTGTGATATATTATATTTGTTTGCTCTGGGATTTTCTGAATGCAGGGATTTATCTGTTTATAAGAAATAATTTGTCATTGGTTATCAGACATGACAATAAGTTTGCCAGGATGCTTTTGCGTTCTTGAAATTGATTGTGTAGGGTCCGGATGGATCTGGAACCCTAATTTTTGTGAAGCTATTGTTATCTGTGGACAGTAACTTGGTCAATGACCACCTGTCTTCTCTGCATGCTTTTTTTTTAAAGTTGAACTTACTACACATTTTCGCTTACCTAGTTGTTTCCTGTTGTAGGTAAGAACAAGGGCAAGGCAAAGCAGTGAGCGTTGGAGTCTACCTTGTGAATATACATGCGAACTGACCTTTTGGGAAGCCGTATTGTTTTTGGAAAATGTTGTGTTATTTTCATAAACTAGGCTCACTGTACTCTTCATAAATTATGTTTGTATTAAATGTTAAGTATGGCCATACGAATTTTAAAAAGTTTTTTTTATACGGGTTTTTGAGACATTTTGTTAAATGAAAACGTTTATATTTCCTCATTATTGAGTCTTGAAAATCCGGGTCGTTACAGGTTCTGTTAGAGAATATATTATATTGCTCAATGGAAATAGTAAAACCAAAATACAACTATATGCAAAAAATACAATTGACAATGTAATATTTAAACAAGTGTTACAACTCTATTGCTCAAAATACAAATAAATTGAAAGATTTAGAAGAGGAACATCACAAACTCAAAACTATAATAATACAAGTAAATAAGAACAGCAAGATCAAAAGAATGAAAAGAGCAATAAAAAGAACACAAACTCTCACACAACCAAAGTGTATAGTAGTGGGAATCACCAACTTGAACAAGGTTCAAGACCTTTGTCCAAAAGCTTATTTCCCCCTATTCTCTAAGCACTAAGGGATCCCTCAAGGAAATAACTCTATTTAATTATCAAGCCTCTATGGTGTATTTTCCAGCCAAGTGCTTTGTGGATAGAAAATGGTGTGTTTTACAAGTGAGCAATAGGCTCCTATTTATAGAGTTTTGAGACACCATTTGAGTTTCAAATTCCACCAACCCCCATGGCTATTACCCACTACAAGAAAAAATGTTTTTAACAACACCGAAAATGTGTTATCAAAACATACGATAACACTTTCTGATGTGTTAAGACCGACTATGTTATCGTAGGTCAGGGTACTTTACATAACACTTTATCAGTGTTATACAGATGTGTTATTGTATTGTCAACGATAACACAATTTCTGTGTTATTTTAATATACAGATAAGTGTTGAATTATGTTATTTATAGTCGATTATATAACACTTTTTTTGTGTTATACTACACTTTAGTATAACACTTTTTTTGTGTTATGCTACACTTTAGTATAACACATGTGTTGTATTAGCTTAGAGAAACATAATCTTTTTTTACTTGCACAAAATTAGGAAAACAAATATGAGCCAAATAAGGTAACATAAATAGATTTTTATTAATTACTCAAATGTAATTACAATATTTAGTCTACTAGTCTAGGCTTAAGAAATCATATTACAACATAATTTATGCCCAATTCAGATTCCTTTATCACTAAATACAAAACAAGAAATGTATACAAAAATTAGTGAAATACATTCTTCCATTCTAAAGGCCTCAACTACAAATGTTGTCAAGAATTGCTCCAAAGAAATCATCTCAATATACCTGCACATTGTAAAAAAAAAAAGTCATTTTATTATCAATGTGTCGCTTAGCAAGCCACTTTCCATTAAGTTAAAAATTAAAATAAGTCCTAAACTTTCAGGGGAAAAGCAGAGAAAAAGTGGGGTACATGATGTACTACCATATAAACCAACTACTAAAGAACCAAAATATGCCACTTAAAACAGGTTGTGAAATGTGTTTGTATGCTCAATGGTCAAAATGCATGTTTAGAAGAATTGATTGCAGAACTTGAAACTCTGTCAATATGTACCAACAAGATAAGAGAATTATCTACACTTGCTTATTATCCAACATAATCATATAGAAAATCAATAATAAAAAAAATGCACCTGAAAAATTTCTTTAGCATTTTAATCAGTTAAAGGTTTTAGCCCAATTTCTTCAATATTGCTTACTGTTAGCCAAAATACCCATATAAGTGAACCCATAACAAGTTTTAGTTGATGAAAAGTGCACCAAAAGCACCCCAATAAGGGATCAAAATCATTGGGTCAGATCAAATCATTAGTTCCATGTGGTTGTTATTTCAATATTGCTGCAAGCCCAAATATGAATGAAAGCTAAATAGTAATTGGCAACAATCCTTCCATAACTTCTACAATTTATTTTAAAATCACAATAAAGAAAATGGAAAGGGGATATTTTTAATATAGAATAATGTACACTAAACAAATAAAAGAAGAAAAAAACATATTTAAAATGTCATAAACAGAGAAAATAAAATATGATCACCATTAGATAACATTATAAAAGATTCACCCAATTATTTAAAACAAGTTTTTCTATTATAAATTAATATTTTTAATGAAAAATAAACTTAATCTAACTAGCTAATGCTAAATCTCCAAAACAAGAGAGAAATACACAAGCAAAAACATAAATCAATGTTCAAAACAATGAGAAACTATATATACCATGGACATGCGTGCAAGGAGTATTCTCAGAACAATATATATAAATATATATTCAATTAGTACTGTATTATATATGTTCCAATAAATTAACAAGCAGGAATAGAAATAAGCATTAAATATGCATGCACAAAAATAAGGCAGAAGCAAATGAGGGAACACTTGAGAATAGGCATTTCAACACAACCCATGAAATCCTAACCTTAATTTAGAATTGAAATTTAAACCAGATGCATAAAAAATAAATCACATGAAAACAGAGGAACGTATCCACAATATGGCACTAAAACTTCAATCCAAAGTCAAAAAACACATAGCAATTCATATCAGTGGCAAATTCTAGCCATCAAAATCTATGGCTGACCAACTTTGAGGATATGCAAGAGAGTACTATAGTATATGTATGTATATATAGATTATTCTGTCTTTGGCCATCAAACAATTTTAGTTCTTTCCCATTTCAAATCCAAAAAAAAATAAGCCAAGACAAATAAAAAATACACTTACAAAATTATGTCTTCTTATCATTTATATATCTCAGTGCTCAGAAATGCAAGTCCAAAAACAAAAATGTTTAAAAATTATGAGATAAGAAAAATGCAAGTCTCACCTCATCCCTAAATAATGTTAGAACTAGATTTTCCTTCAGTACCACCTGAAATAATCAACAAAAAAGAAAGAGGTGAGAAAAACAAGCAATATAATATTCCATTGAATAAATCAATCATGTTTTTAATGTTGTACTCTTCAACCAGATCATTATATTCCACATCTTACAACGAAAATAATTTCAATGCAAATACTTAGCATGGTGATTACATTTATACAAAACTTCTACCCTTTAACATGGGTACATACCATTGGCACAATTACAAAAGTTTTACAAATCACTTATGGCATATTAAGAAAATAATTATTGCATATATGGAATATATTTGAATAAAAAGAAAAATCCCATTGGGTTCATAGTTGAAAGATTCATTAAGCGACTAAAAATAGAGAACAATAATTAAAGACCCATTGACCAAAATCAATGTGCATTTTAAAGATCTAAAATTATAGTAGTCATGCTCATGATTGTTTTTCTTTTTTTCTTGCATCAATGGGGATTTGATAATGATAAGGATTAATAAAGCATAAACAAATATAATTAATTACAAAAATCAAAATTGATTTTTTTTACCCGATATCTCTCTTTCCCCTTCTTTCTTTTCTTTCTTCTTCTACTTCCCTTCCATTGATCTTTTGGTTCTTCTTCTTCACCTTATACCCAGTAACAAAAGCTTTTATCATGCTATTAAAATACCCTGAAAAAATCATGTTGAAGCAACTATATTAAATTAAAGCAACACAAAACCAAAAAAACTCAGATTGATGCTTAAAACAAATACCTAGAATCTCATTTTTAACAAACAAAAATCAGTATTACAAATCACTAACTTCAATAATCCAAATTCTCAATTCACAAATTTCAAATTCAAAACCATATTAAGAAAATCACAAATCCATTACCATTCAAAAATAATCACCTATCAATACTCAAGACCATATCACAATAATTCAAACCTAGATTTACACAAAAATATAAAAGAAAAAATGAATCAATAACCCAAAAATTAAAAACAAACATGAGAGAAATTAGATATCAGCCACATACTACTGGCATCACTAGCTATCAGCTGCAGAAGCATAGCAGCTGATAGCTCCAAGAAAGGATTTGGGATAGTAGTTATAATATATATATCAGCATTAGTAGTCATAGACAGTTGTATTTTTACATCTTTTTTTATGCATCTATAATCTAACAACACTTAATTAATAATACAAGAGGTATTTGATTGATTTAAAGATAGAAAAAAAAATAAAAAGTTGTTATATTCAAGTGATGGTCACGTTGGAAAACAGAGGAGGGGCTATAATGTAGACTAGACAAATGCTTAGTAACACAAACTATTATTACCGAGCTTAGCTTATCAATCCACGCCCACCATCACAATCTGCATAAGTTTTAGAATAACCCATTAACGTTTCTTAATCTTGTGCAACCCCAAAGCCTTAGTGATTGTAACATCATCTACAGCACCAAAAACACCCTGTTATCAAAATAAAATAAGAACACGTAATCTACCGAACATATCTTATACTAACATCAATATTAAAAAAAGTCAATCTTACCTTGTTGAACTATCGCATATCACTTGTCATTATCTTAAGTCAAGGCAATGGACATTTAACCAACAAAAATCAATACACTAAATTCAAAAAGAATTTGAGCACTATTATCAAACAAGTGGTGTGCGATTTTCTATACTAAACAGAAGAACAATAATTAAAGCAATTACCAAAACTTGTTCTTGAAAAATGAGATTGAAGAACATAAAACTAAATTTCAGATTGCATATCCAAAATGATCATCAAATATTGTGATTAATCTCGAAATCTTAAAGGAATCTATAAAGATTTAGGGTAAAGATTTAGCGTAAAGATTAATCTCGAAATCTTAAAGGAATCTAAACCAAATGGTTTTTTTTTCTTTTCAGCAAGTGTGTTTTGAAAAGGAATTATGCACAGACCAAATGTTCCTCCTTTATTTTCCAATCAACCAAGAAACAATATGAGAAAATTGAGTGAAAAAAGAACTTGAATTAAGACTTGTTCTAGAGACAAGTCACCTCCAGACAAAATCCCAGTCTCACTTTCGATGTTCTTCAACCACAGCTTGAACAAAGATGAATCTATGGCGCTCCTACCCAAATAAATAAATTTAAACAATCAAGCACAAACTTTCCATTTTTTTTGTTTATTTATTTAATTTTTTTTTCTTATAAAAAGGGTTTCACAAACCAGAATTCCAAATTGAATACACCAGGAGCAGCGACGATTCGAACGGGGCGAGCTAGTTGAGATTCAAACGTGTGAGAGCTTGGGCCCGCATGGGTCGAAGTTTCGACGCCCTCTGAAGATCCCTAGCCAGCGCGTGTAGGGGAAGGTCGGGCTCCATAAACACAGGCGAGAGAGAAAGAGCGAAGGAGAGAGGTCTGGTGGGAGAAAGAGATCCAAGAGAGAGGAGAGAGAATGATGAGGAAAAAGGAGAAGGAATTGTGTCTACGGTCTCCCAAATTTTCAGGTCTCAAAATGAAAAAAAATGCTAAGTGGCGGGATGGTGAAAATTATTACCGCCTTTTCTCATAAAGTCCCCCAACATAGTACTCTAGCATAATACCTTTTTGTTAGTATTATATTTATGTGTTATGAAAATGGGTATTTAGTGTAGTGACCAATGATTAATTGGAAGTTTATGGATTAAAATAGAGATTTTGGGAGTTACTTGGCTGTTGGAAGCGTTCAAAATTGGATAAAACTGAAGTTTGGAAAATGATGTCAGTCGCTCTGGCCGCGGCCCACGATGTTTTCTGCCTCTTAGGGCACGACCTGAAAAACACTGGCTACGGCCCAAGACGTTTTTTCAGCAACCAATTTTCCAAATTTGCCAAAACATTCCAAATTCATTCCCACTTGATTTTGAAACTTCCATACACATTATGGGAGTTAAAATCACATCTATAACAGTCATTTCACATATGGCTTTAAGAAATTCATCTCAATATTGTGTAACAACAAATATACACAATAATGGGTAATATTTGGATGTTACAAATTTGTGATTGAATTCGTAACATCAAATATGTTACATATTTGGATATTTCACATATATCTAAATAATGTAACTCTCTATTATATGTTACAATATGTGACACTTTTTGTCACATTTATTTAATCTAAAACATTATATTATAAAATAATATAATATTACATTATATTATATTATAAATAATATAACATTCCCCCACTAGATTAAATAGTTTATCTATTGTAACACTTATTTAATCAATCAAACATTATATAAAATATAATAGGTTCAACCTGGTTATTGTGACTTAATAGCAAAGGAAATTCAAGCTAGGAGACACTATGTCAAGCCTCAGAGAAACAATTTGAATTTTCTGAGACAATAATCTAAGATAGTCTGGCTCGCTTATGGAGATGATAATACTAAGCTCTTTCATGCCAGCATCAAAAAGAGGAGACTCCGAAATACTATTTACTCAATCAATGATGCTAATGGAACTTGGGTTAATGAGCAGAATGAAGTTATCAAAGCTTTCCTGGATTTCTATATGTTGGGATAAAAAATGAGTACAAGAACCCTGGTTTACAAAAGACTTGTTCAAGAGGGTCCGGTGGTTAATCCTACTCAAGCTGCTTGGTTAATGAAAGATTACACTCTTGATGATGTTAAAAATGCTTTGTTTTCTATCCCAAATTACAAGGCACTTGGACCTGATGATTTTAGTAGTGCTTTCTTCAAAGACTCTTGGGATATCACTGGGAATGAAATCGCCACAGTTGTTGTAATGACCCAAATTTGCTAATAAGGCTTAAGGGCCTTGATTAGTGTGTCGGGAGGGCATAATTGGGGTTAGAATGAATGTTATTGATTTAAATGCGTAAATATATGATTAATAGTGTGCTTATGATAATTGATGATATTATATGATGATGTGATATATATGTATGAGATATATGCGAGAACCACATTATTATGTGGATAATTCTGCAGCCGGCGACTCGAGGCGATCCTAGGGCTAAATAGCGGGAAAAGTCACAACGGGGCATTATAATTGACTTTGGACAAGTCAAGAAGTATTTTAGGTATCGGGTAGTGATTTAGACTATCGGGTGATGAAAATAAATAATTGGAGATATATTTGAGGTTAGGATGTCTAGGCGGGATTATTGGGGGATTTTACCGTTTTGGCCTTGGGGACGTTTCTGGCACCCCGAGCTTTGGGATTAGTCTAATAACCTAAGGATATACTTGGAGGACTTAGAAAACACTAGACAGAAATTAGACCGACTCTTCCTCAGTCTTCTCTCTCACCTCTCTCCTAAGGAAGGAAAACACTGAAACTTGAGGGGGAACTGCTGGAATTAAGCTGTATCTTTGAGAATTGAAGGGAATAATCTGGAGGATTAGCTCAGGAATTGATCAAGGTCTTTGATAGAGCCAAGGTATGCTTTGAATTTTTGTTTCTGAGGTTAGGAATTTAGAGAAATGGCTGAGTTTTAAATATTTGTGGTTTTGGCATTTAAGGTGGAAATTGAGGCTTGAAACTTTGAAGATAGGTCAGGGGACTCTTGGAGAAGTGATTCTACAGCTAAGGTAAGGTTTAATTTAAAGTTTGATGATTGAATTTGAGAGCTTTCATGGCTGGTTTTGAGTTTTGTGGGTTTGAAATCTCAGAAATTGGAATTGGCATTTTGGTGAGTGTTAGGCTGGATTTTTGGTGGAGTTGTGCTGTTTAAATCATTCTAATGTTGTTATTATTAATTGGTATTGACTTGGGGGCTTTGGGATGGCTTAAGGTGAGGTTTAGATATTGAAAATGGTGGTTTTTTTTCTGGGTTCGAAGGGTTGGGCCGCGGCATGGTTCTTGGTGAGCCGCGGCCCTTCGAGGCTGTTGCATGCTGAGGAAGGATGGCGGGCCGCGGCATGGTCCAAGCAATGCTGCGGCCCTTACCTGTTTTTATGCCTTAGATGGTTCTGTTTGGTGGGCATGCCACGGCATGGGTGGCCTATGCCGGGGCGCTTAAGGGATTTTGGGATTTTGAGATTTTAGGCTTGGGAATTTAACCTAGGGTGCTCGGGATTGAATCTTTTACCATATTTGGTGAAGTTCAATGTTCCGGAGACTAGAACTTGGTTTGGAAACTCATTTAAGATTGTTAATGGTATCTTTCATCATGGTTGTGACTAGGTGTTAAGCTAGGGCACGAGGATCGGATCGCGCTCAAGGAGTATCGCCCGTAGCTAATTCATCTAGAAGCTAAAGGTAAGAAAACTACACCCGGTTGAATATTTGAACAGGACTAAGGGCTCCCTGATATATATGATTGAAAGAATGGTATTATGCCATGTAAATTGTAAACCAACAGCCTAAGTGTGCCACGGTTAACTTGTGCAATTGGCACGGCTCGGACACTGGTATCCGAGGACAGCTTATTATGCACTGAGCTCGGTTTAAGCGGGCTGGAGTCAGTGGGTTAAACAGAGGGTGCGACCTAAGGTGTTGATCCTAGTATTTGAGTTAATTGATTATTATATTTGGCTATGAATGTGATTAATGAGATTTTTGAATAATCTGAGTATAGATGAGGTTACTTGTACCTTGAATTGTGCTTATATGCTGTGGATTGAATATCTGAACATGCTTATTGGAATGTCTGTTTGATAATATTGTTTATGCTGTGTATGTTGTTTTCTTGTTGGGTCTTGGCTCACGGGTGCTGCGTGGTGCAGGTAAAGGCAAGGGCAAGATTGATCAACCTTGATTGGAGAGCTCTGCAGGGTGAATGTACATGTCAGGCCGCTCAACCGCCATGGTTGAGGAGATTATAGGGACGAGAGGACCAGAACTTTGTATTTTTCCTTAGTATGGCTAATGTTTACTCTTAACTGTTGAATTTTGTAAACCAACTTTTAAACATTGCAAGTTTTGGGGATCCCTTCTGTAAACTGTTTGTAACTTATAAAATGTATCTTTTGAGGCCAAAATGTCTTTTTTCCCTAGAACACTTTAGCTAATGACACGTTTTGATTAAACGACTTGATTAGCAAGTCTCACACCTTTATAAATACATAGTGTAGCGGTCTTGGCTATCCAGGGCATTACAGTTGTCCTCTCCTTTCTCCACTCTGGGAAGCTTCTCAAGGAAATAAATGGCACAACCATTACCTTAATCCCCAAGATGACTTGTCCTGATTCAGTTAGTGACTATAGACCAATTGCGTACTACAATGTGATCTATAAAGTTTCCACCAAAATGATTATTCTCGGCTAAGAGAAATTCTTCCTCGCATTATCTCTGAAAATCAAAGTGGTTTTGTGCAAGGAATGCAAATAGTTCAAAATATCATGGTGTGTCAAGACATGGTTCAGGGTTATGATAGGCAAGGGGCTAAGTTCGCTTGTATGTTCAAGATAGACTTACAAAAAGCTTATGACACTTTTGATTGGGACTTCGTTAAAGAAATGTTGTTAACTTTAGAGTTCCCTGCGAAGTTTGTGACCTTAATTATGGACTGTGTAACCACTTCGAGATTCTCCTTTATGATTAATAGTTCTCTCCATGGATACCTTCAATCTAAAAGGGGTCTCCGCCAAGGGGATCCAATGTCTACACTATTGTGTGTTATTGGAATGGAATATATCTCGCGCATTATGAACAAAGTTGCTAAAGACCCTACTTTTAAATTCCATCTAAGGTGTATCAGTTTGAGGCTCACACACTTATGTTTTGCAGATGACTTACTTCTCTCTTGCAAAGGAGATTACATTGTTGCCACTTTGTTTTTACGTGGTTTCAAGTTATTCTCAAATACTTCAAGGCTTCAAGCTAATGTGGGGAAGTCAGCGGAATATGGGGCAGCTTTGGGCACTCTAACTCTTGATCGCATTGTGAACATTTCTAGTTTTCAGAGAAGTACTCTTCCTTTTAAATATCTTGGCTTGAAAATCTGCTCCAAAAGGATTTCTCCAGCTGATTGTGATTATTTAGTTGATAAAATGACTAGCAGGATTCGAACTTGGAGTAGCAGGAATCTTTCTTATGCTGGGTGCATTATTCTAATCAGCTCGGTATTACTCACCATTAATTTTTATTGGTCTCAAATTGTAATTTTGCCTGAAAGTGTTGTTCAAAAAATAATTCAGATTTGTCATGCTTATCTTTGGAAAGGAAATGACATGTTCAATGGCCCTGAAAACGTTTCTTGGACTGATGCTTGTAAACCAAAGAAAGATGGTGGTTTTGAGTTCAAAGATGTTGCTCTTTGGAATCTCTATTGTTGACCACGATTTTGGCCAACAACGAGTAGACGTCAAAACTACAATGAACCTTCAAGAGAAAAATACGACACAGATAATTTTATAGTGGTTCAGCCCCAATTTATTGGTAATAGCCTAATCCACTTGGAGTTGTGATAAATATCCTACACTTAAGATTAGATGAACTTGAGCCAACTGAGTTTCTTAAGTGTAAGTAGAAAAATACATAGTTTCTCTCTCTAAACTCTCTTAGAAAATGCCCCAAGAATACCCCAAGTAACAGTCTCAAAGTCTCCAAACTAGAGAGTTTTTCTCAGTCTAAAAAGATCAGATCCCCTGAAATGATGCCATGAGTCATTTATTTATAGGCTCATGGATCGTACATCAGATATTCCCTTTGACCGGGTCATTTCTGTTACTCTCACAAAATTTAATTAATAATAACATTTAAAATACAACAATATGCGACTTCTTTGGGATAAACTGAGAGATTCCCACGTAGGTACGACTAATTCTAGCAGAAGCCGTTACTGGAACTTCGCTTGCATAACGATGATCTGTCTAGTCGACCAACTTCACTCCTTGAAGAAAGACTGCTCGGCCAAAGCACTTGACTGGTCAGCCAAAACAGCTGACTGGTTGGCCATGCACTCCCTCGGTCGGCCAAATATTTCACTGGTCGGCCATGCACTCCACCGGTCGGCCAAACACCTCACTGGTCGGCCATGCACTCCACCGGTCAGCCAAACACCTCACTGGTCGGCCATGCACTCCACCGGTCGGCCAAATACTTCACTGGTCGTCCATGCACTCTACCGATCGGCCAAACACCTAACTGGTCGGCCATGCACACCACCGGTCGGCCAAATACTTCACTGGTCGGCCATGCACTCCACCGGTCGGTTAAATACTTAACTGGTCAGCCATGCACTCCACCGGTCGGCCAAACACCTAACCGGTCAGCCAAACACCTCTTTGGTCGGCCATGCACTCCACCGGTCTAACATGACACATCTCTGGTCTAACATGGCACATCTCTGGTCTAGCATGACACTTCTCTAGTCTAACATGACACATATCTGGTCTAACATGGCACATCTCTGGTCTAGCATGACATTTCTCTGGTCTAGCATGACACATCTCTGGTCTAGCAAAACACTTGACTGGTCGGGCAAAGCATTTGACTGGTCAATCAAAACGTTTGACTAGTCAATCAAAAATCTTTACCAGTCGGACAAAAATTCTATCAGATCGGTCAGATCACTTTATCACAACTCCGAAGAGCCAACACATTTATTGACTATTAATGTGCCATTTACTGACCATGCATTGTCACTTGTCACTTCTGATTGCCACGTCATCGAACTGAAATTTTGGGGATAACATTTGTCCCCCAAGTTTATTATATGATTTACTCATATGATAAACTTTTTGCTCTAGCAAAATTTTTTTGAGGTCATCCAAAAGCTTCCATCCCGTCAGTAACTTTCACTTTTGTAGTAAACCCACGATCAAAGGTTTCCTTTAGCCCATCAAACTTGTTTCTTTTACCATTCCTAACCGATCAAATTTCTTTTGTCCCTCGAAAGCCTTATGCCTCGGAACCTAAATAGCTTCTTGGCAATGCTACTCCTCGGACATGCTGCTCCTCTGACGCACGCCATCTACTCCGATACCACAGCCTAACCGCTCGGATGCATGCCCCTATCTCCTCGGTTTTGCACAAAATCTTTATGGTTCATGCAATTATACTTTACACTTCTTTGTTAACTTGAAACATTCTAAGTCTTTTTAGACTTAAAAAGTTATAAGTTTTTTGTGAATAGTAAAGTCACTCTAATATATGCCTTATATTTTCGCATGAGTACTTAGTTTTCTAACTTAGAAATTCTAGACATTTCATAAGTCCATACTAAGTATACTTTCTCACACTCTTATTGCTCTAACATTTTATGAGCATAACGTTTATTGTCAAACGAATATTTGCTTCTAACTTGAAATTTTGAAAAATTCCAAGTTACTTAAGCTTTGTCAAACAAGTTAGCTTAATGGCTTTTTTTGACTTCAAAATTTTACAAGTCAGCCTAAAAACAAATATGTTTACTCGTGCTCTTATTTCCTATGTTAAATTATATACCAACATACCCCATGTGCCCCCCAATCGATCGAGGGTTGAAAGATCCTGGGTCACTTGCTACTTGACCGAATCTGTTCGAGCAGTTAATTGCTCGTGAAACACATAGAATATATTGAAAATATTCGAGTAGTTGAGCACTACTTGAGTGTATCGACCAGTTGAACACTGTCTGATTTTACTGACCAGTTGAACATTATTCGAATAATTAACACACATGCACATTTATAGCAAGAATCGACCACGCTGCGCGTAGTCTCTTTTATTACTCGTAAATTAAAAAGGACAAAACGTGTCTAATAACGAGTCTTAAACAATAAAAATTGTTCAAAAATAGCTGACTGGTCAGCAAATAACCAGCTCATAAACCAAATTTAAATAACAAGTTAAACAGCTTGAAATTAAACTACCACTCTGAACGCGGTATTTAGTGATAATATATCCTCTGATGCTCATCGCTCCAATGGTTTTTGATCCTAGCACTCCCGCTCAGCATACCTCTCCCTTGCTTTGTTGCTATCCTCAGCCAAGTGTGGACCTCCACATATAGTTTCTAAGGTAAAGTCCACAGGTCCGGCCTGCAAGGGTGGAGATCTTTGTCGTTTGAACCCAGGATTGCTGCTGCCTCCTTCTCCTTGGGGTGTCTCTGCCAGGTACTTTCTCAACTTTCCCGACCAGAGAAGAAACTCTATCTCGTCCTTGAGGTGATTGCATTCATTCGTGTCATGACCATAATCTCCATGGAAACAACAAAACTTATTCATATCTCTCTTCCTCATCTCTTTCCTGATGGGTGGAGGTTTCTTGTAGGGAACCTCTTCATGACTAGCAAGATATATTTTCACTCGGCTGGTCGAGAGAGTGGTGTAATTAGTGAACTGAGGCTCATTATTGATTGGATTTTCGTTTGAACTCAACTTTGCTTTCTTTTCCTCATGGTGGTCAGACCCATTATTTCCACGTTTCTTTCCACCATCCTTAGGAGGGTCAGTTGATCCGCCCAGATTGTTTATGCCATTCTCCTCTTTCTCGATTGCATCGTCCAATTTCATATACTTGTCTGCTCGGTCAAGAAATTGTTGAAGTGTTGAAATTGGATTTCTATGTATACTGTCCCACAAAGGGCTCCGATAAGTTATCCCAGCGAATATGGCAACCATCTTCCCCTCGTCTCCTACAGCAGTTGCTCTATTGGCTTCTCTCATGAATCTCTGTATATAATTCTTTAAAGACTCATCTTTTCATTGTTTGATATCTGCCAAGTGGTTGGCATAAACTGGTGGAGTCCGGGAAGTGTTGAATTGTCTACAAAACTCCTTCCTCAATGTTTCCCAAGAGGTAATGGAGTTCGGCTTAAACTTCCAATACCATTCTTGGGCAGTATCCGACAATGTAGTCGGGAAAACTCTACACTGATAATCGTCACTTACTCCGAGCAATTCCATCTGGTATTCAAATTTCCCAACATGTCTAATGGGATCTGCCTTTTCTGTATATACTGGTAGAACTGGTGCTTTATATTTTGTCGGCGGCTAGGCTGCTCTAATCCGGGCACAAAATGGGCTGCCACTCCGGTGGTCTATCGCATCTATCCTGGAAGGTCGTTTTGACAAACCTTGCACTGCAACTGTTAGCACGTCAAGCTGGGCTTGGATGGCTGGTGCAACTGACGAAGTTCCAAGGTCTTGACCACCTGGTCGGGCATTACCATCTAGTGCACTGTCGTCAAGTATTTCTACTTAACTGGCAGGGCGGTTCAGATTTTGCCCTTCGACCGGGATGGTCCTCCTCTTGTTGGTGATAACGTCCCTCAGATCCTTCCGGGAAGCATGCTCTCCTACCCGATCGAACACCGTACTTTTCGATTTTTCAGAGGGCTTACTACGCAGGACTTGCACTCTCCCACTACATTGCTGGTCGGGGTGTAGTAGAGGCCTTTCGGTATGCCCCGGGCAGTCTTTTCCTCCTTGTTGGTCGTTGCCCTCCTTTTCCTTTGATTGGTTGGTGTGATGACTATCAGCCTCATCACGACCATGCCCATCTTTGAATTATGAAGTCCTCTTATCTCGAGGAGTCCTGGTCTGATCCTGCCTGGGTAGAGTCTTTTTACTGCCCGATCAGTGACTCCCTGATCTAGAAGTTTCTGATCGGTGGCTCCTCAAGGGGGTTCTAGAGTGCTCCCTTTGCGTCGAGGCAGTTCTAGATCGATCCCCATCATCTTCCTGACCAGGGGGGTTACTCCTGCTTCTATCCAGTCCCCGAGAATTGGCTCTGTCAGTGGTCCTCCGATCAGCATTATTATTTCTTGCTCCCTAGATGGCTGCTTGGGCCAATTGGGTAGCCGCTTCTAGAGCAAGTGCTGCTTCACGATGTCTCCGGTCAACTTCCTCCTGTCACTGTCTGAGCTCTTCGCTTCTGGCCTCCATATCGCGCCTTTGCTGCTCTAACGCAGCTCTCTACCTGGCCATATCTCTTTAGCGAAAGACTCCTGTCGAGCATTAAATTGAACCATATCCTCTTGGAAAGTACCTATTGCTTCCTGGAGTAGTACAACTTCTCGAGTGGTTTCCTCGAGAAAGACCCTGGGCTCAGTCTCTGGGTTTTGCGGTCTAGGACCTTTTGATCTAGAAGGCTCTTTTGACGTGCCTAACTTTTTGAATGCCACACTGGTATTCTTGGGCGCCATCTTGATACGATAGTTGTGTGTTTCTTCTCTTCAGGCCCTCAATGAAAGCACCAAAATGTTGACCACGATTTTGGCCAACGACGAGTAGACGTCAAAACTACAATGAACCTTCAAGAGAAAAATACGACACAGATAATTTTATAGTGGTTCAGCCCCAATTTATTGGTAATAGCCTAATCCACTTGGAGTTGTGATATATATCCTACACTTAAGATCAGATGAACTTGAGCCAACTGAGTTTCTTAAGTGTAAGTAGAAAAATACATAGTTTCTCTCTCTAAACTCTCTTAGAAAATGCCCCAAGAATACCCCAAGTAACAGTCCCAAAGTCTCCAAACTAGAGAGTTTTTCTCAATCTAAAAAGATCAGATCCCCCAAAATGATGCCACAAGCCGTTTATTTATTGGCTCATGGATCGTACATCAGATATTCCCTTTGACCGGGTCATTTCTGTTACTCTCACAAAATTTAATTAATAATAACATTTAAAATACAACAATATGCGACTTCTTTGGGATAAACTGAGAGAATCCCGCATAGGTACGACTAATTCTAGCCGAAGTTGTTACTGGAACTTCGCTTGCATAACGATGATCTGTCTAGTCGGCCAACTTATCTCCTTGAAGAAAGACTGGTCGGCGAAAGCACTCGACTGGTTGGCCAAAACACTCGACTGGTCGGCCAAAACACTCGACTGGTCGGCCATGCACTCCCCCGGTCGACCAAATACTTCAATGGTCGGCCATGCACTCCACCGGTAATACCCCAAATTTCCTAATAAGGGTTAGGACCTTGATTAGGAGGTCAGGAGGGCCATAATTGATTTATTAAGCTACTCAATGATTATCTGCATGTTTATGTGAATTATATTATAATATGATGTTATATACATGCATGTGGATCCACAACTGTTTATTAAACTGTTTTGGCAATTTGGGTCGTTTAGAGCATAATTGTGTATTTGGGTGCATTTTATGATTCGTGAATGAGATCCCATCATTATGGAGATATGTTCGAGCCTTTCAGCATGAGACAATCATGAAATGCAAGTGTTCAGTCTAGTCATAACGGGTTTAAGTTCGGGGCTCGGGGTGAGTCTTGGGGTCGTTTTAATGATTAGAGCATTACCGGGAATTAAAGGTTAATGGGATATGGATTATTGGTATGTGAGAATATTGAGAATAGCGGGAATTGGAGAGTGTTAATTATGATTAACGAAATAAGTGCGAAAGGACGGTTTTTCCCTTGGTGGTTGTTAAGGTTTTATTTTAGACTTAAGGGCATTTAGGTCTTTTCACCCTTAGAGATTGATATAAGCCATTAAGGTTGTAGAAGAGTAGCAAAAACAGAGTATCATTTCTCCTTCTCTCCCGATAGGTTTTCTCCTTCATTTCTCTCTGGATTTTCAAGCTTTGTTTGAGGAATCAAGCCAAGGAACCAAGCCGGGATAAGCTAGGGTTATGCTCCACCATTGAAGAGGGTGTGTTGCTGAGATTGAGGTGAGTTTTTAGCCATTAGAACTATAGCTTTTGCTCTGTTTTCTAAGTTAAGTTCCAGCTGGTTTTTGAGTTGGAAAGTTGAGTTTCAATGGGTGTTTTGGCTAGGGGTCTTGGGGTTGTGATGCTTGGGGCATGTGAGGATGGTTTTTGGGTTCATTTGGGACATAATTTGATGTTTGGAAGCTTTTGATTTGGGTTGGAAATGGTATAATCGAAGGAGGAGATTTATGGGCTGAAGTTGGCTGAAGGTAGCGCTACAACGCCCAATGTAGGACGCTACAGCACTACCTGCAGAGGAGGCTAGGGTGGTTTGGCTCTGTTTTGAGTGCTGGGGCGCTAGGAGGGCAGCGCTGTAGCGCTACCCTGTTTCTTCAGAACCCTGTTTTGAGTGTTTTTAAGGGTTTTTGGCTCGGGGTTTCAATCCTTAAGGCCCGGGATCGAATCTACTCACCGTGTGGGCATGTTTCGAGGTCCCGAGAGTGGGGTTTAGACCAAGACCCTATCATTGTTGATTTTCATTAATTGGAGATAATATTTGGTTATGACTAGGTGACCGCTAAAGGATTAAAGGATCGATCGTTCTCAAGGGTCGTTCTTGTTTTAATTCTCGCTCGAACCAGAGGTAAGAAAACTGCACCCCATATGTGACATGCATGGTTATTCTTGATGCATGTAGGATGTTTAAATGTAAACATTGATAACATATTGAATGCTTAGCAATCTTGCTCATTTGCATATGGTTATTGTTGAGGCATGCTGGATGATTAAGTGTGATGCATGTGATGAACGAGAAACATGTGGTTAGGGCATGCCATGAATATTGACTGTGAGATTAATCAGAGCTTGAGTCTCTGTGTTTGTGCATGATCATAATTATGCTAGCAACTGTTAAGTAAGCATGTTGAATGCCCTATGTTTGATTATTCGACATATGACATATGTTTGGTAGCATTGCTTACTTGTGCATGGTACTGACTCATTAGTCAGGATTGGCAAAGGTGTCAGTATTAACTGTGAGGCTGTGACTCATTAGTCAGGTTCGGCAGTGGTACTGGGCACTGGTCACACGGTGCTGACTCATAAGTCAGGATGGCCTTAGTGTGTTCAACGCAAGCCAATAAAGATTAGATCTAATCGACATTCTGTATTCGATGACTCAAAGAGCATTAATGCCAGACCGACCTCATGTTCGATGAATATTATAAGCGCTTATGTGACTTACCCATCAGTCACTCATCTGTTAAGTTAGAAACTTACCCATCAGTCTCTCATCTGTTTAAGGCTAGTGGCTTACCCAACAGCCACTCTTCCGTTTAAGTTAGTGACTTTCTTGTCAGTCACTCAGTATGGTTTTCTAGAACCTCAAAGTGATATTCACTCATATGTTCAGAGCTATAAGCTCTGTATGATCATTTTGATCATCTTATGCATGGCTTTGGGTGCTGAGCCCCGTGGTGACTTGCTTGTTGGTCACTCAGCATGGTTTACCAGAACCTCAAGTGTTGAAACACTCATTTGATTAGGATTGACTTGATAGTCATCCATTCAAAAGGGCAGGATTTCTTATCCGAGATACCCCAGCATTGTTTGAACTTGTTTGCAAGCTTGAATAAAGCTATGTTTGCTAGGCATGCCAGATATGATTTGATATCATGATATGACTGTTCATGAGCATATGAGTTTTCTTGCTGGGCTTCGGCTCACGGGTTCTATGTGGTGCAGGTAAAGGCAAAAGAAAGTTGGACCATCCTTGAGTTGGAGAGCTGAGTTACACGTTTATGGCCAAATGGCTCGACTAGCGAGTTTAGCACTGTTTGCAATGTGCACCGTAACGGTCCCTGAGGTTGAGGCGTTACAATTTTGGTATCAGAGCCTGTCGAGGTTCATGGGTTCCTGAAGACAAATTGAGCATGTACATTCGTCACTGAAGATAGCTTCACTAAGCGAATGGTAACTATTTTTGCAGTTATGTGCTTAACTGCTTAAATAGAATCTAAATGCTTTACCTGCACAGGGAGCATGAGATTTTGATAGAGCATGACTCTTGATTATATGATTATATGCTCCGTGATTATGTATATGATTGTGATCATATGATTACCTGCTCCATGAATATATAATTATAATGTTTGCATGTTGGAGTTGGAGGCATGATATGAATGATGGAGGAGCAGGGAACATGATTGATGTATGAATGTCGTGGGCATGTTTTAGCACAACAAGTGGTTTGTGATCGTGGTGTGGTTTATAGCCAAGGCAGATAATGAGGCCTGGTGGTGGTTATGCAGAGGCTGGAAATTACAGCCAGGGAATCAGTTCTTCATCTGCTCCTATAAATTTTCAACAGATAGTCACAGATTTGCAATCAAGATTGCAGAGGCATGAGGAAGAGATCATGTGCCTGAAGCAACAGTAGAGTCTGTTGGGGAGCGCTTCTTCCTTGGTTATGCCCAGAGTGGCATCAACTTTGGCTCAACCTAGGGTTGAGAGCAGATGGGAATTTCTCTGTGGAAGATTTCAAGAATATTACCCTCCAGTTTTTGAGGGAGACCTAGATCCATTCAGAGCTGAGCAATGGATGGCCATGATCAGTTCCATTCTTGACAGTATGGGGCTGGTAGGTCACGATAAGGTGATCTGTGCTACATTTGTATTGCGGGATGATGCTCAGATGTGGTGGGAAGTGATATCCCAGACACGAGACACAGCTGTGATGGACTGGAAAGAGTTTAGGCAATTGTTTAATGAAAAGTATTACTGTGATGTAGCCAAGACTGCTAAGATGAATGAGTTTCTGAATCTTGTTCAAGGTAAGGCAACAGTAATCGAGTATGTTAATAAATTTGATGGGTTGGCCAAGTTTTCTTTTGATCTATTACCCACAGATGTAGCTCGGAAAGAAAGGTTTAACCAAGGATTGAATCCTGGAATAGCTCAGGGCATTAGAGCTGCCCCGGTGCATGAAGTCTCTACCTATGCTTAGGTGGTAGAGAAGGCTCTTGCTGTTGAGAGCATCAGAGATGAGAAGAAGAGTTCTAGAGAGCACGAAGCTCAGATAATGGTACCTCCACTTATTGGAGCGAGTAAGAAGAAAAGCTAGAAGCCTTACCCAGAATGCACTCGGTGCCAGAGGCGTCATCTGGGAGAATGCCGAGCAAGGGCATATTTCTTATGTGACATGGTTGGGCACTTCAAGAAGGATTGTCCAAGGTTAAGAAAGGATGAGAAAAAGGGGATGGATAGCTCGACTCCAGCTCGAGTGTTTATTCTGAGGCAATCAAAGTCTGAGACAGAGACTAGTTCCTCAGGGGTGGCAGGTCAGTTTTCTAGTTCTGATTTCTAAGCTATGCTGATTGGTTTTGGTGCCATGCTGCTCCTTTGTTTTTTGTATATATAGAAGCATAAGGATGACATGTAGATCACATGGTCATATTGTGATGGGAAGATGATACTGTATTGGCGACTTAAGAAATAAGCGGGGTTGTGATAAAAAGGACTCCTCAATGGTTTGGATAAAGCTGGTTATGACTTACTTTGGTTTGATCTGAGATATGGATAAATTAAGTAAGTGTGGGGAAATTTTAAATGGCAAGGAAAGAATAGTATTTCTTGGGCTTGAGAGTGGAAAGCCTTGTGGCATTTGGCGCTGTGCATAGCTTTGGTATGTTGATGATGTCTGTGTTGAGAGCTAGGATTTTATTGCAGAGAGATACATAAAACTCTTAGCTAGTGCGGTAGATACCACTTAGGTTGTGCCAGTGTGATTAGGACAAACTAGACTAGTCTGTGAGTTTCTGGATGTGTTTCCAAGGGATTTGCCAGGGTTCTTTTATGTGGAAGGGATAGAATGGTGATTGGATTGGTACCAGGAATGGATTCAGGTTTTAGGGCACTGTATTGAATGGTTCAGTAGGGTTGTAAGAACTCGAGGCTTAGATATTGAGTGAGATGGAATTCTCAAAAGTGGATCTTGGATCTGGTTAGGACCAGTTAGAGACCAGAGAGGAAGTTATATAAAAGATTGTGTTTGTATTGGAAAAGAGCACTAAGAGTGTTAAGTGTGTCTTGAGAATTAGTTTAATTCCAAGTGTTTGTGAAACAGATAAACAGAGCATTCAAAAGAATATTTTACTGAGATTTGTGATTGGTTTGAACAATGATTTGTGGAATTTTCTCAGCGGAAATTTTCCAAGGTTAGGGAACGCCTTAGGGGCAGAGGTGTCCTTGGGTGGTAAAGATATTTCAGGTGCCTTGGGGAAAAATAGTTATGAGTTTTCTTGCAGATCAGAACCAGTTAGTGGGTTGTTATGACATCTCAGTGACAAAGAAAAGTAATTGCCTATACAACATGTTGGCTAAAGTATTTGACCAGAACTGGAGTAGAGTTTCTGGTGGGCCAGGTGGCCAATTCATTGTTTGAGATTATTATCCCAGAGAGAATCAAGAGGAAAGATGGTTAAGTGAGCCACAGATAAGAAATATTGAATGGAAAGCTTTAGCTGGATTAACTAAGGATTTTGCAATGTCAGGTGTGCGCTTATTGTGGTGTAAGGATCGGACTTGGGATCCGATGGACACTAAGATTAATTAGGAGATTCTGGATGAATCTTATGTTACTCTTTTAATTTCTTCGTTCAGGCATCATGGGAATGTGACAGGATATGAAAGTCTTATAATGGTGGCCTGAGATGGAGAGGGATGTGATGGAATGTGTGGAAAAGTTCTTAGCCTAGTAGCAATTCATATCAGAGTGTTGGAATCAGTGAGGCCATGGTAGCCTTTGTGTGTTTTATAATGGAAATAAGATAGCATCGCGATGGGTTTTGCGGTGGGATTTCTCAGGTTAGTGGGCCAGTTTGAGTTGGCATTGAGACATTGTGGACCAATGTTTTAAGAGAGTATATTTCTGATAGCAAGGGTGAATAACACAGCTAATCAGTACTCAGATCTCTTTGAGAGAGGAAGAGAATTATCCAGTGTTGAAGGGGTACCTTATGAAATAAGGTATGGTAAAGCGTATTCGTCACCCATGCGTTGGAATGAGATGGGTGAGATGTTATATCTGGATCATGAGATGGTTCAATGGACCATTGAGACTGTTAGAAGCTGGAACTTCGATGCTCACTTCTTAGAGTAAATGGAAAAGTTTTGCTGAATTGAAAAGTAGGAACATAGAGTTCCAGGTAGAAGATTATATCTTCTCCAAAAGTATCACCATGGAAAAGGGTGATGAGTTAAGGGCAAGTTGAGCCCTAGAGTAGGAGTTCAGTTTGAGTCCTGGATAGGACTGGTCAGGGTGACTTGATTCGATTTTGTTTTGGCACTGTCAGTTGTGAACAGTGTATTTTGTATTTACATGCTGAGGACATGGGTTGAAAGAAACTCATGAGTTGAGTTATGAGAATTTTGAGACTGAGGCTAAGTTATTTTGAAAAGAATAGCCAGTCCAGACATGAGACAGAAAGAATAAGGTTCTGAGGAACAAAGTGATACCTTGAGTTAAGGTAATGTTACAGAGACAGTAAGGTCAAGGGAGTGACCTAGGAAACTGGAATCAGTTTGCGGAATTGATATTCCAGCAGTTTAGATAAATTTTGGGGACGAAATTCCTGTAAGGAGGGGATAGTTGTAATGCCCCAAATTTCCTAATAAGTGTTAGGATCTTGATTAGGAGGCTGAGAGGGCCACAATTGATTTATTATGCTACTCAATGATTCGATGCATGTTTATGTGAATTATATTATAATATGATGTTATATACATGCATGTGGTTCGACAACTGTTTTGGCAATTTGGGTCGTTTAGAGCATAATTGTGTATTTGGGTGCATTTTGTGATTCGTGAATGAGATCCCATCATTATGGAGATATGTTCGAGCCTTTCAGCATGAGACAATCATGAAATGCAAGTGTTCGATCTAGTCATAACGGGTTTAAGTTCGGGGCTCGGGGTGAGTCTCGGGGTGGTTTTAATGATTAGAGCATTACCGGGAATTAAAGGGTAATGGGATATGGATTATTGGTATGTGAGAATATTGAGAATAGCGGGAATTGGAGAGTGTTAATTATGATTAACGAAATAAGTGCGAAAGGACGGTTTGGCCCTTGGTGGCTGTTAAGGTTTTATTTTAGACTTAAGGGCATTTAGGTCTTTTCACCCTTAGAGATTGATATAAGCCATTAAGGTTGTAGAAGAGTAGCAAAAACAGAGTATCCTTTCTCCTTCTCTCCCAATAGGTTTTCTCCTTCATTTCTCTCTGGATTTTCAAGCTTTGTTTGAGGAATCTAGCCAAGGAACCAAGCCGGGATAAGCTAGGGTTATGCTCCACCATTGAAGAGGGTGTGTTGCTGAGATTGAGGTGAGTTTTTAGCCATTAGAACTATAGCTTTTGCTCTGTTTTCTAAGTTAAGTTCCAGCTGGTTTTTGAGTTGGAAAGTTGAGTTTCAATGGGTGTTTTGGCTAGGGGTCTTGGGGTTGTGATGCTTGGGGCATGTGAGGATGATTTTTGGGTTCATTTGGGACATAATTTGATGTTTGGAAGCTTTTGATTTGGGTTGGAAATGGTATAATCGAAGGAGGAGATTTATGGGCTGAAGTTGGTTGAAAGTAGCGCTACAACGCCCAATGTAGGGCGCTACAGCACTACCTGCAGAGGAGGCTAGGGCGGTTTGGCTCTGTTTTGAGTGCTGGGGCGCTAGGAGGGCAGCGCTGTAGCGCTACCCTGTTTCTTCATAACCCTGTTTTGAGTGTTTTTAAGGGTTTTTGGCTCGGGGTTTCAATCCTTAAGGCCCGGGATCGAATCTACTCATCGTGTGGGCATGTTTCGAGGTCCCGAGAATGGGGTTTAGACCAAGACCCTATCATTGTTGATTTTCATTAATTGGATATTATATTTGGTTATGACTAGGTGACTGCTAAAGGATTAAAGGATCGATTGTTCTCAAGGGTCGTTCTTGTTTTAATTCTCTCTCGAACCAGAGGTAAGAAAACTTCACCCCATATGTGACATGCATGGTTATTCTTGTTGGAAATGTGCCCTGAAAGCATATGTAGTAGACATTTTTTTTTTATGAAATAAATAAATTGAATTTGTTATGCATATATTTTATGGACTATATTGTTCTATGATAATATTATGTAAATATCAGGAAAATTCCTAAGTTCATATATGTGATCTCAAACACGTATTGGTACGGGAGGATTGTGTTTGAGATAAATGAACTTGAATAGTTCGCCGTAAAATAAAGTTATGGAATCTTTAGATTAATTACTGCAAGTACGGTCCACTAGTATTATGAATACATGTGATCTAGATCCGGATCACTAGTTTGGTAGGACACTTTAGTGGAGGTGCTTTATATATTAGAGAATATATAGAACTGGACCAGATATGTTTATTAATACTTAGTTAAATACTGTTTCGAAGTATTAATTAAATATATCAGCTGATGATCATATACAAATAGATCTTAATCCTGAAGTTACTATGAACTCCTGTTTATGTTATATGAAATCTTAATTCACTTGTTAGGGTCTGTCAGAATGATCAGGCTAAAAACTTTTGTTTTGGGAACTCATTAATATAGATGGTTGGGGACATAGTATATAGATATGGAATCTATACCTTCCGCAAGAGATTGAATGATGGTTCTCTTAAGGGTTGACTTTTGGGACTGAAAGGTTATTGAGTTCAAATTCATAATTTAGTTATGAATTAACCTTCACTAGTAGAGTCAATGGTAGTTAAGGAAACAAGAGATAACTAAAAAGGTAAAACAGTAATTTTATTCCCGATTAATTATGAACCATTATTAGAGGGTCAAGTTGTATGCAATGATTATATCAATGGACGCTTTATGAATATAAAGTACTCAGTAAATGAAATGTCTATAATTACAAGAGTGCAGTCTCATATTTATAGTGGAATAATCATGAGATTAATAAATTAAGATTATTTAATTAAAGAGTTTAATTAATAATCTCAAATTTATTGGAGCTTGGAATTATAGGTCCATAGGTCCCCATAGCGGCTCTATCAACACTATTCAAGGTAAGAGTTGATATGAAGAGAAAATAGTTTGAAGACATATTTAAGAAGAAACTTGTTCTTCAGGCCAAATATGCAATTATATGATAATAGTGATTAATTAATTAATTACAAATTAGTTGTAGTTAATAAAATTAATTAATATTTAATTATTGTATAATTTTCGAAATTATATTAAATAATTAAATTAATTTCGAAATTTAATTAAATAATTATTTCATTGTAATTTTTGAAATTATGATAAATTAAATATTTATTTTCGAAAATTTTGGATTTAATTAATTGGTAGAATTAATTAAATATCTTTATTTGAGTGGGAGATAATGATCTGATAAGTTCAAATTGGATTTGAATTTAAAAGATTAATATTTATTCAAATAATTAATTATATTTGATAATTAATTTGAATTAGTTATCAGTTTGTTAGATCTTATCTGACAAAGTAATTTGAATAAATAATTAAATAAAATTTGAAAAACCAATATCCCTAGAAATTAGGAAGCTACACGTTCACACACAGTCCATGGACTGTGTGTGGCGTGTAGGGCCAGCATTTTCAGGGATGGGATTTTCATTTTTATTTATTTAATTAATTAATTAATGGATAATTCAAAAATTGGTTTTTGGATTTTTTCATTAATAAAATAATTAATTAATTAAAAAGTAAATTGTAAAATGGTTACAGATTTATTTTTTAAATTTTGAATATTTTCTTTTAAGTATGACTAATCAGAAAATTATTCAGATTAGAGGATGTAAGACAACTCTGAACATTCGCTCTGTGAAAAATAGAACGATAGTTTTCTCTCCCTGAAAATAAAGAACCGATTCTCAGGCCTATTCTCTTGATCTCATGAGTTGAGTACATCAAGTAGAATCACAAATAAACTATCCTTCATTCTCTAAGTGCCCACACATTTCTTGAGGTGTAGAGAACGCTTTGGAAGATCTTGGTGTGAGAACGTGGGAGCGGCTTGGATAGGAAGATCGTTCTAAATACGAAAAGATAGCAAGGACACTTGATAGGCTTCAAGAGGTATGATTTCTATTATTATCTTGCTTATGATTAATGTATGTATATTAATGGATCCACATATTTAAAGGTAGTTTAAATATGTTACAAAAAATTTTGTTGTACAATGGGCCAACCATACCACCATTCCGTTGCGTATTAGGAAACTCATTCCTAACAATTCTTGATGCATGTTGGATGTTTAAATGTAAACATTGATAACATATTGAATGCTTAGCAATCTTGCTCATTTGCATATGGTTATTGTTGAGGCATGCTGGATGATTAAGTGTGATGCATGTGATGAACGAGAAACATGTGATTAGGGCATGCCATGAATATTGACTGTGAGATTAATCAGAGCTTGAGTCTCTGTGTTTGTGCATGATCATAATTATGCTAGCAACTGTTAAGTAAGCATGCTGAATGCCCTATGTTTGATTATTCGACATATGACATATGTTTGGTAGCATTGCTTACTTGTGCATGGTACTGACTCATTAGTCAGGATAGGCAAAGGTGTCAGTATCAACTGTGAAGTTGTGACTCATTAGTCAGGTTCGGCAGTGGTACTGGGCACTGGTCACACAGTGCTGACTCATAAGTCAGGACGGCCTTAGCGTGTTCAACGCAAGCCAATAAAGATTAGATCTAATCGACATTCTGTATTCGATGACTCAAATAGCATTAATGTCAGACCGACCTCAAGTTCGATGAATATTATAAGCGCTTATGTGACTTACCCATCAGTCACTCATCTGTTAAGTTAGAAACTTACCCATCAATCTCTCATCTGTTTAAGGCTAGTGGCTTACCTAGTAGTCACTCTTCTGTTTAAGTTAGTGACTTGCTTGTCAGTCACTCAGTATGGTTTTCTAGATCCTCAAAGTGATATTCACTCATCTGTTCAGAGCTATAAGCTCTGTATGATCATTTTGATCATCTTATGCATGGCTTTGGGTGCTGAGCCCCGTGGTGACTTGCTTGTTGGTCACTCAGCATGGTTTACCAGAACCTCAAGTGTTGAAACACTCATCTGATTAGGATTGACTTGATAGTCATCCATTCAAAAGGGCAGGATTTCTTATCCGAGATACCCCAGCATTGTTTGAACTTGTTTGCAAGCTTGAATATAGCTATGTTTGCTAGGCATGCCAGATATGATTTGATATCATGATATGACTGTTCATGAGCATATGAGTTTTCTTGCTGGGCTTCGGCTCACGGGTGCTATGTGGTGTAGGTAAAGGCAAAAGAAAGCTGGACGATCCTTGAGTTTGAGAGCTTAGGTGACAATGTGTACATAGGCAGCTGCTCGACCGCCACGGCCGAGGTTTGAAGGAGAGGAACCAGGGCTAAACCCTGTTTTTCCGCTTAGATCGGCTGGTTGTAAATATTTTGTTATAATAAACCTTTATATTATATTTTTGGGACCGCAATGTATATAGTAAACGTTCTAGTGAAACGTTACATCTTAACTGAAATTTTTAATCCCTAAACTGCTAATCATACTTAGTTACACGTTTATGGCCAAATGACTCGATTAGCGAGTTTAGCACTGTTTGCAATGTGCACCGTAACGGTCCCTGGAGTTGGGGCGTTACACCACCGGTTGGTCAAACACCTCATTAGTCGACCATCCACTCCACCAGTCGGTCAAATACTTCACTGGTTGGCCATGCACTCCACCGGTCGGCCAAACACCTAACTGGTCAGCCATGCACTCCACCGGTCGACCAAATACTTCACCGGTCGGCCATGCACTCCACCGGTCGGGCAAATACTTCACCGGTCGGCCATGCACCCCACCGATCAGCCAAACACCTCATTGGTCGGCCATGCACTCCACCGGTCTAACATGACACATCTCTGGTCTAACATGGCACATCTCTGGTCTAGTATGACACTTCTCTGGTCTAACATGACTCATCTCTGGTCTAACATGGCACATCTCTGGTCTAGCATGGCACTTCTCTAGTCTAGCATGACACATCTCTGGTCTAGCAAAACACTTGACTGGTTGGCCAAAACAATTTACTGGTCAGCCAAAACAATTGAGTGGTCGGCCAAAGCATTTGACTGGTCAGTCAAAAATCTTTAGCGGTCGGACAAAAATTCTATCAGATCAGTCAGATCACTTTATCACAACTCCGAAGAGCCAACACATTTATTGACTATTAATGTGCCATTTACTGACCATGCATTGCCACTTGTCACTTCTGATTACCACGTCATCGAACTGACATTTTGGGGATAACATTTGTGCTATGGGGAAACATGTTCGGGCTCTTTCCACTAAGAAAGATAATATGTGGGTGAAATGGGTTAACTATGTCTATATCAATCAAAGCAATTGGTGGAACTATGAGGTCCCCGTTGGAGCTAGTTGGTATTGGAAGCGCATAGTGCAGATCAAAAACAAACTCAAGCAAGTGTTTTCAGAGGTTGAGTTCCAACATTTTAATTTTTTAATTGCTGAACTCTTCTCTAAGTTACAACAGAGGCCTGCTAAAATGTGGTATTATGATGTGATTTGGGATAGATTTTGTATCCCAAAGCATAGAATTATAACTTGGTTAGCCTTGAGACAAAGACTTCCAACGAGAGACAGATTACTTCGTTTTGGAGTGGCTGCTTCTAGTGCTTGCATTGTTTGTGGAGATAATGAAGAAACCCACTCTCACATTTTCTTTTCTTGCTGCTACAGTAGGAAAGTTAAGGAAGAAATTGGAAGGTGGATTGACTGGAAATCGCAGATTAATGACTTGAATTGTTTGGTGAAAAGATTAAAGAAGAAAAAGGTTTCTCAAGGGAGAAGGAAAGTTTACATGAGTGTTACTTCTGCCATAGTTTACTACATATGGCAAAGTAGAAATAGTGTTCTTTGGGATCAAAAACTCTCTACTGTTCAGCTTACTGTCAAAAACAAAATATACTATGTTTGTAGTAGAATTCAATAAATGAATACTCAAAGATTAAATAGATTAGATAAAGAGTGGGTGGAGTCTTTATATAAAGCTTGTAATTAATTGGTTCGCATTGGTTGAGTTGTAATTTATCTTGTGATTAATTCAATTCATTTTCCAAAAAAAAAAACTAAAAGCAATAAAGTTATTTTTTATTTTTTCTAGAATCATAGATAAACGTAGAATTTCTCTATTACTTTATTGATAATCTGACTTTTAAGTCTTATTTAAATTTTAATGAATTTTTTATTATGAAAAGGATATAAAAGATTATAAAATATAAATATATTTAAAAGTAGAATTACTAAAATACCTTCAACGTTCATAATTTAATATGTTTAAATTTAGTCTAGAATTTTTATTACTAAGAATTTTTTTTTTAAAATAATTATTTAAAGTTATATAAATAACAATTAATTTAAAAGTTATACATAGAATTGAAGAAAAAAACAAAGAAAGAAATTTGTTATAAAATTATATATAAAAAAAGTATAACATGTCAACGTATTTCAAATATAATTTTTAACATTATATACTATTTTATATCATTTTGACAGCTACGAAATGTTATTACAAGTAAATTATAAACAAAATTTAAAACAATATAATTTTAATAAAATAACTTACTTAAATAGTTACTACTTACTAGATGTATGATAGAACTTTTTTATATTCCCATGTGTTAAAATGTCCAAAACGGAGGAGAATTAACAAACTTGAAGTAGAATAGTTAGTCACGTGAATTAGGAAAGTAATAGATAATTGATAGTGGGGCGACAGAGAGTTCGCCACAGTCCATTTTTATTCCTGCATGTTTTCTTAATTTTATTTAGAAAAGTTATTAATTATTTTTATTAAGTTGTTATAATTATTATATAAATTTTAAATAAAAAAATAATATAAACATATCAAAAAGGAAAATTAAACCAAAATATTATTTATTTTTTTAATAAAAAATACAATAATATGATAACATGTTTTCTTTATAAATATAACTTATAAATTTTTTAATAAAAATTAAGATTATGTATTATATATTATTATAATAATGATATTTTATAACATTAGAATTTATATTAATATAATTATTAGATATTTAGTCTTGTATTAAATATTATTATAATAATGATATATTATAATATTAAAAAATTTATCAATATAATTAATAAAAAAAATTAACTAGTTTTACATGTATGTTCCATTAAATATTTATAATATTTTGTTAAAGTTAATAAAAAAAATTGTTAAATAAACATTTTATTTTATATAAAAGAGATATATGAGATAAGTTTAATGCACACATTTTTTCACATTAATTTTTACACCATAAAACTAGATTTAATGGTCAAAATTAGAGAATGTTAATAACAATAAAAAATTCTGAATATATACTTGATATATATCTTTGTATAATTGGTTTATTTATATCAATAATATATGTATATTTTTATTTGTATTTAGAGCTCATTCTTGTATTTTTTTTATATTTTTTCAAAATCTTAAAATCAGTATCATAATTAAGTTGATAACTTTATTAAAATCATGTGATGACAGTAAACATACTAGAAAAATTCACCAAAGCAAAGGTCTGAGAGTATCCTAAGGGTCACAAAGCCTCACCTCACAAGCGAGGCTTCTACATCGAACACCTAGGCCTCATGGTCTCGCATTGATGGCCTTCATGTCACTCAAGGGCAATGCGAGATGTGGATGAGGAAAAATGGTAAGAGACGCTAAGCACGGAACAAGCACCCAAAAGGAATCCCAGGAGATAGGAAAAGTCTGAGGGATCAAACTCGCACCTCCTTGGAGCTTGGGGGTAAGCTCAAGCCTCCATGGAGTTTATTGTTTACTAAGCAACTAATGTGAGCATGCAGAAATGACAAGAGAAGTCAAAGAAGACGCCAATGCCCAAGAGTTGCTTTGAAGAGATGGAGGAGACACGATGACCAAGCTCACACCCCCTAAGACCCCAAGAGTGAGCTCAAGGTGCAAGCTCACCTAAGGGGCGACTTGAGGGGGGAGCTCACCTATGTGGTGATCAGGGGTGAGCTCAGCAAACGGGCAGGCTCAGGGGGTGAGCTCAGGGCCCACACGAAGCCCAAGCACAAGTCTAACCCCTCCCCGAACCATGAAACGTGTTCAAGACTCCCTAGAAAATAAGAAATTATTTGGATGGCCTCAACACACTTGGAATTCCAACGTAAGACCATCACTAAGCTTGAAAGGAAATAAGCTTAAAGAGTCCTTATCGCCTGGAGGCAAAGTAACTCCTCAACTTCAAGTTATAAACACCTTGCACTCAAGCTCTCGAAGATTTATTAAGGCATGGGTAAAGATGAGGTACGAAAAAGGCCCGAGTAGTACGGAGTACGAACTAGACACAACCGTCAAAAGAGTAGTGACCATACTAAGTCACGAGAGTAGTGGTCGTACAAGGTCAGAAGGGTAGTGTTCAAACAAAGTACTAAGAGAAGGATCACCTCTTCCCATGCCTCCGACAGATGTCAAGCCCGACAAGTCTGAAGCCTGACACCACTAACACCTGCTCTGTGATCCTTTGAGTTGCCACATAGTAATTCCACCATATTGTCCCCTTGGAACCATTTTTGTACTAAGATCTATTAGAGCTCCCTTATAAATAGGGCGTCATCTGATCATTTCAGGGGGTTGAGAAACTCATTGTATCCAAAGGCAATTGAGCAATACAAACACTATTTCTCTGCAACTTCATTTTATGTTCTTAGTTCTTTTCGTATTCTTCTAAGTTCATTGATTGTTTGCTAAACTTTGAGTTTTTTATCTAAGTTTGTTGATGAGTTCTCACCGTCAATACAGAATACTTATCGTCTGTAGGTACGGGGTGTCTTACAATATCATATCTTATAATGGCACCCGATTTGAGGGAGGCCCATTTGAGGCTTACCGTGAAGAAAATGACATAAAGAAGAGTTTCTCATTCGCGGTGCACCCTCAGACTAATGGGCAAGTTGAGGCCATAAACAATGTTCTCAAGAAGAATTTCAAGACCAAACTAGAAAAGCAAAAAAATGCATGGGTGGAGGAGATGCCCAATGTGTTTTGGGCTTCCAGAACCATGCCTCGCACTACAACAGGAAAACCTCATTTTCTTTGGCCTACGGATGTGAAGTCGTACTCCCAATAGAAATGAAGGTCACTTCTTTCAAACTCTATTCCTACAGGGAAAAATCCAACCGTGAAGCGACAGTTGAGAAGTTGGATCCACTAGAAGAAAGGAGGGAAATGCACAACTGAGAGTAGCAATGTACCAATAGCAAGCTACCCGATACTACAACTTAAGGGTAGCGAGCGGGCCTTCAGGGTTGGAGACCTAGTGCTCAGAAAATTTATCCTTAACACTCGAGAACAAGGAGTTGAAGTCCTGGGAGCAAACTGGGAAGGACCCTACAAAGTCGCCCAAGTAGTTCCCCCCAGCACCTACAAGTTGACATGCCTTGACGACACATTCATCCCTTGCACTTATCCAATTCACGTGCCCTCATTCCCAATTAAAATTTCCAACATCATGTGTAAATAAGGAGTAGTCAAGAGTGCTTAGCCAGATGAATCTTGCCAACCACTTGGTGGCAGAAGACTAACATAATATGGAAATGAGGCCCCTGTGTACGGATATCGACAAAGGCCTCTTAAATCTGTAAGGATTAGCTACCCTTACAGACCTTAAGAGAACCAGCAAATCCCATAGGCCTCATAGCCCTCGGCTAAAAAAAAAGAACCCCATGAAGGGTCCTTAACATAAGTCTAGATTGACTAAATTCAAATAGCTAGAAAGGGTCTCATAGAAGATGCTTGCAAAAGTAGTATTATGCCTAATAACGAGAAGGACGCTTCTCGAACAAAATTAAAGCTCACGCAAAAATTATAAAAAGATGGCAAAAACCCAAAGGTTTAAGATGTCCTTACAAAAGAAAATATAGTCAAGGTGAACCAAAAAGACTATCGTCATCATGTCAAAGAAGACATAAACAATTCCTCATAAAGGAAATGCTTATCAAAGTATCTTACATACAATGCAAAAAGAGGATGACAAAGGCTCAAGAGGGCCAATACATCCTCACAACCACTATAAAAATAAAAAGGAGTGGTTAAAGCCCAAAGGGCTAACACACATTTAATAAAGACAATCAACCACACAAAAGTTGTCACCAAAACAAGAGAAATTGTTTAAGTTCCTTACAAAATAAGAACTTATGAAATAGTTCTCACAAAAAAAAAAAAAAAAGGAACTCACAAAAGTTCTCACTAAAAAAAAAAAGAAAAGGACTTATGAAAGTTCCTCACTAAACATAAAAGGCCTGGAGAACCCTCTCAGGGAAAATAAGATAAATGAAAATACAACTAAATCTAAAGACTAAATAAAAGCATGAGGCATTGAAACATGCAGGCACATTCAGTCCACTCTTGCGCTGCCACGCCTGGGAGGGGATGGCTTCTTGTTGGCAACTCATTCAGCACCAAGTTGGACCGCTTCATCTCCAAAGTGAGAGAAATCAAAGTTGGCTTCAATGTTCCACACCATAAAAAACAAGATTCTTTGTGGCCTCATCCTCAATCTTCACTTGAACGGCCTCCAGTGAGCCAACCTTTGCCTCCAACTAAGCAATTGTGGACTTCTCAAAGTCCCTTACCAAAGAAAAAAGTGGGCTTCTCAAAGTCTCATGATAAGAAAGAATTGGACTTCTCAAAGTTCCATGCCAAAAATAACAGGACTTTTCAAAGTCTCATACTGAAGAACAAAATGGGCTTCTCAAAGTCCCATTATAAAGAAAGAAGTGGGCTTCTCAAAGTCTCATACCAAAGATAATATGACTTATCAAAGTCTCATACTGAAGTAATAAGAAAGGCTCTCAAAATTTCATACCAAAGATGGAAAGGGAAAGGGTCTTACACTTCCCTTATACATGGTTCATAAGAAGTGCAGTGCAAGAGATCTCTATGTGAGAGACACTTTGTAATGACCCAAATTTCCTAATAAGGCTTAGGGCCTTGATTAGGAGGATGAGATGGCCATAATTGATTTATTATGCAATTAAATGATTATATGCATGTTTAGGTGTATTAAATATGCATGTGAACCCATTTCTGATTAATTTGGTGATTTTCATATTTTGGCCATTTCGGGTATATGTGGCATGTGTGTGGTGCTTCATTATTATTTGGTTATGCTAGGGTTACTCAACACGAGATGATCCTAGGAGGCAAGCTAGTGGGAAAGTCACAACGGGATTTATACTTGACTCGGAGTAAGTCAAGGGGGTATTTAGCACATTACTGGAATATTGGGTAATGGGAATAAGTATTTGATGATATATTGGGAATTAGTGAGATCAAGGGGAAATTCTGGGAATTTCGACTATTTTACCCCGGGGAGCGTTTTCGGGACCCCAAGCATTAGCATTTGCTTGAGGTTACTTAAGCTGGAAGTAACCTGTTAGAATTATAAAAGAACGTTCAGAATGTTATCTCTTCCTCATGTTCCCTTTTTGTCTCTCGGTCGTATTTTCGAAGGAAACTTGAGTTCTAAGACTCAGATTCAAGCGAGGATCAAGGCATAGCGATTCTAGAGAAGATTACAAGCTTATTAGCCTGAGGATTTAGCTGGGAAACAACTTAATCAGAGGTAATTCAAGTTTTAAGTTCTTAATTTTTAAATATTTTAAGCTTGGATTGAATTTTGTGTTTTGATGAGTTTTTGGATGAATTGAAGCTTGAGTTTTATTGATTTTGGGAGATTAGGATGTTTGGGAACTTTAATTTTGAGATTTGGATAGGTTGGGTCGGATTTGGAGCTTTGAAGCTCGGAGAACACGAAGTTAGAACCCAGAAATCTAGTTTGGGCATTGTAGCGCTAGGTTGGTAGCGCTACAGTGCTAGGTGCTCTATTTTGGGGGTTTTGATTCTGCCTGTAGCGCTGTAGTGCCCAAAATTAGCGTTGTAATGCTACACAACCTTCAAAAATTGATTTTTTTGGGTACTTTTTGGGGTTTAGACCCGAGGGCTCGAGGAATGATTCCACCACCTTGTTTGGTGGAATTGGAGGTCCCGAGAGCGCGGGTTTGGTCTTGGGATTTGGGTTTTGGAACTTGAACTCATTGATTAATTAGAGTCAGGGCCAAAAGGCTTAGGTGACTGCAATGTCACATGGCTATGGGTGTTGAGCCCAATTTTGTGACTCACTCATCAGTCACTCATCTAATTAAGGTGCAAAACCCAAGTTTGTGACTCCATGGTCACCCATCTGATTTGGGATACAAGCCCCAGTATAATTATCAAAATCATAAAATTTTATTCACTCATCTGATTTGGGCTACAAGTCCTAGTATGATTATCAAAATCATAAAGTGTTATCCATTCATCTGAGTAGGGTGCAAAAACCCAAGTTTGTGACTCCATAGTCACTCATCTGATTAGCATAATCATTTACTTCGACTTGCTCATGAATAGGGATATTATTGCTAGGTATGCCTATTATGATTTAGTAACATGTTATTACTGTTCATGAGCATATTCAGTTTTCTTGCTGAGCTTCGGCACACGGGTGCTATGTGGTGCAGGTAAAGGCAAAAGAAAGCTGGACCATCCTTAAGTTGGAGAGCTTAGGTGACGATGTGTACATATGTGGCTACTCGACTGCCATGACCGAAGGTTTAAAGAGGAACTAGGGTTAAACCCTATTTTGCCGCTTAGGTCAACTGGTTGTAAATATTTTATTGTAATTAACCTTTAAATTATATTTTGGAATCCCAATGTATACAGTAAACATTTTAGTGAAACGTTGTATCTTAACCAAAAAAAATTTAACCCTAAACTGTTAATCATACTTAGTTACATGATTATGCCTAAATGACTCGATTAGCGAATTTAGCACTGTTTAAAATGCACAACGTAATGGTCCCTGGGTAGTAGGGTGTTACACACATCGTGAAACCTCTATGCGAGGGGCTTAAGAAAAGGTTCTACATGATAACATGCGAGGCCATATTTCCAAAAGTCATTGTACCTCGACATTACCTCGATACACCCCTAAAGGTCGTGTCACAAGACTCACATAAAAGGGTCATTGTGTGAGACCACACCTCGTGAGACAATTAGACGAGACGAACATTAAGAACCTCCCTAGGGTGAGCATAATAAAGGTGTCCACATCAAGAGGCTTATTATCCGTGTGTCGTCTTAAGACTGTGTCTCACCACACCACCATGTGTAACCCTTGGACACATCTGCATATTTGTTTGACGAATAAGACCACAAAGTTCAAAATGTGCAAAGCTTACTCTCTAAGAGAAGAAAGTCCATCAATTTACCATACTTTGTGCACCATGTTGGAAAGCTTGTTGTCAAGTATATGTCCAGAAGACCAAGGGAAGCCTCTAGGTGCGAGGTACACTAACATGTTTCTCAAATAACGAAAAGGGTAGCAGCCTTGAATCAGATCATCTTAAGGTCTAGAGATAAGTGTCTTCTTCTCTTCAACATCCTAAAAGGGAACAAAAGATTCGCTTGTAACGAAGAAAGCAAGGGAGCCTTCACCAAGTTGGAGGAACACTTTGGGTAATCACCCATTTAAGCCACACAAGATAAAAGGGAAAATTTTCACCTCTACTCGCTTGTATCCGAATATGCCATAAGTGTGGTACTGGTGAAAGGGAAAAAGAAACATCAATAACTAGTTTACTATGTTAGCAAGCTCCTAGTAGATGCTGAATCACACTACCCTGAAATGGAGAAGTTGGTTATTGCACTCATAATAGCCTCTAAAAAATTGAGGCCTTGCATTATGCCCACTGCATCAAAGTATTCACCAATTACCTCTACATCAAGTCCTCCTTAAGTCCGTAACTTCAGGAAGATTGTCAAAATGGACCATAGAGTTTGGCCAATTCAACATCACACATACTCCAACGGTATCAATCGACGCGCAAGACCTGTGTAGAGTCCCAGAATTTACTTAGCTAGTTAGATAGTAGTAGTAGTAGTAGTAGTAGTAGTAGTAATAGCTAGTATTAGTTGTAGTATGTTTATAACTGTGGATTTTGGTTCAGACCGGGATTTAATTGGACACTTATAGTAACACTTGTAGATTTTCTAAGTTTAACATATAGTTTAAGAATATTCATTTTAACCTAAGGTTTGATTAATATGACTGATATTGATGGTGATATTTATTATATTATAAGGTTTAGATAGACCCAATAAGATAGTAATACTTATCATATGTATGATTATTAAGAAATTATTATTTTAATGATAAAATAAGAGAAATATAAGACTTAGTCTTCACCAAAATCTGATAGGAGCATGACATTTATCGCAATTTTATTTATTTGTGGATTAGGTTGATATTTAAATACTTAAATAGATTTTTTGTAACTTTAGGGTACTGTAACTTCCGACCTATTTTTGACCCAGTTATATTAGGAATTTTGAAAAATAGTATTTCTTAAAAGTTGTAGAAAATTTAATGAGCTTTCTAACGGTATAAAAAGAGTCCAAATCAAAGTTCTATAACTCCAGATATGTTGATTTTACTGAAGGGGAGTTTAGAGTTACGAGATTTAGGGAGTTAGAAGTTAGGATTCTATTTGTTTTTATTATTTTAAAATCAAGCTTTGAATCCTTAAATCTCTCTGAAAAATTAGAACAATTCCTAAGCCTTTGGCTGAAGGATATTCAAATATTTTCAATTAAATTTTTTTTTTTTTATTCAAAGCCAAAAAGAAGATTTTTATTCCTAGAACTCTATAAATAGGACCTAGCACCAAGCATTTTTCATTCATTCATCAAGCTAAGTTCAGAGGCTGTAAGTTGCTAGGTTATTGTGAGAGTGTAAACACTTGGGTTGGGGATTATAAGCTTGATCACTATAAGCTTACCAAACACTTGGGAAGTAAGGTCTTATAGCATTTCGGTTCAAGGTTTAGATTGGTCTTACAAGTGTTCAAGGTATTTCCACACTCTAGTTCATTGGTATTATTTTATTTTCTTTAAAGTTCTCATAGTCTTCTACTCAGCCTTCTAACCTTATTCCTATTCTTGGTTAGGAAATCCAAGTTCTTAAGCACAAGGTTTTTGGTAAGTATGTTTTAATATGTATAGTTCCTTCATCTCTTTCATCCCTTTTTCTTCAATATCAATGGACTCACCCTTTCACAAATGGTTTTTAGGAGTGTTCCAAAGTCCCTATTCTGTCCTCATATCCCGGTAATTTTGGTAAGGAAAATAGGATAGAAATTCATATGTTATATGTTTTATATGTTATCTTATGTTTCTTATGTTATAATAAGTGTTATGATATGTATGTTTGTAGGCTTGGGCATATGACCCATATGACTAACAAGCTCCAAATAGATTATGGGCACATGACCTGCTTAGCTAGTAGGACCCCAAATAGATTATGGGCATATGACCTGCTTAGCTAGTAGGACCCCACTAATCTAATGGGCATATGACGTGTTTAGTCTATGGGACCCCAAGTAATAATGGCCATTATAGTATGTATGTGATATATGTGTTATGGTATGTTTTTTTTATGTTGCACTATGAATTTTTATGTATATGGCTATATGTTAGATTTTCCTTGCTGGGCATTAGGCTCATTCCTTTTTGTTTATATTTGCAGGAAAATAGGTCTTAGTGGCGGGGAAGGTTCTTGGAAGCTTAGAGAATGTGTATTGAGGCGGAATGGATTCAAGAGCCGAGCGTTTCGATTCGAAGATGTAGTTTTGTTTCTTATGGTTTTTACATGTATCTTTCCACATTATGTTATGTAAATCTCTTTTTAATTATGTCATGTTTTGATTTTAAAACAATGGGATCCCATATCCTACTTGAGATTTTATGTAATTTTAACTCTTATTTTTACAAGTTTCTTAATAAAGTTATGGTATTTTCACTTGTAAGTTTTATTAAGGATTGGTATGTATAGTTTTCGTTAATGGTCCAAAAGTCTAGAATAGTTGGGTCATTACAACCTGGTGGGCATCATGGTCAAAATGACCTACTACACTGAAGGTGAAGAAGAAGTTCACGAGATGGAATGAACACAAGAAAGGGAACAAGGAGATCAAACCACAAGATCCCTAAAAAATTAAACCATAAGAAAGAGTTGTTAAAATACACTTCACCTTGAAACAAGGAGAAATAAATGCTTCTTTGAGGAATTGAACTCAACACCTTTTGGAGAGGGAAGGAGAGCTCCACAACCACACCCAAGTATTGTCCAAGTATGAAAACCAAGCTTGGATTAATAAGGTATTTCCGATCCCTCCTAATCGTTGTGTCAATCTTGGCAAAGATTGACTAGCTCTCATTCAACCTCAAAGGAGTCACGAGGATCATCACTTATGAATTGTGCTTCTTTACACCAAAATAAAGAAACATGCCTATACCATATATTTCCTAAAGAGTAAATAAAAGTCTACAAGAACACCTAAATGCCTCTTTATAGACTGGGGGGCAAGTGTAAATGCAGAAAAATTCATCAAGGCAAAGGTCTAAGCGAAACCTAAGGGTCACGAAGCCTCACCTCACAAGCGAGGCCTCTGCCTCGCACACCTAGGCCTCATGGTCTCGCATTGGTGGCCTCCATGTCACTCAAGGGAAATGCGAGGTGTGGATGAGGAGAAATGGTAAGACACGCCAAGCACGGAACAGGCACCCAAGAGGACTCCCAAGAGATAGGAAAAGCCTTGGGGATCAAACTCGCACCTCCCAAGAGCTTTGGGGGCAAGTTGAGGCCTCCCTAATGCTTGCGGGGTGAGCTTAAGCCTCCATGTAGTTTATTATTTACTAAGCAACTAATGTGAGCATGTAGAAATGAAAAGAGAAGCCAAAAAAATTTCCAATGTCCAATAGTTGCTTTAAAGAGATGGAGGAGACACGAGCACCAAGCTCACACCCCCTAGGACCTAGGGGCGAGCTCAGGGTGTGAGCTCACCTAGAGGGGATGGGGGCAAGCTTAGCAAAGGAGTGAGCGGACGGGGAAATCTCAGGGCCCCCCTGAAGCCCAAGCACAGGCTTGACCCCTCCCAGACCATGAAATGTGTGCAAGACTCCCTAGAAGCTGAGGAGATTATTTGGAGGGCCTTAACAAACTTGGAATACCAACTTAAGACCATCACTATGCTTGAAAGGAAATAAGCTCAAAGAGTCCCGATAGCCTGGAGGCAAAGTACCTCCTTAACCTCGTGTTATAAATGCCTTACACTAAAGCTCTCAAGAAATTATTAAGGCATGGGTAAATAGGAGATACGAAAAAGGCCTGAGTTGTATGGCGTACGAACTAGACACAACCATTAGAAGAGTAGTGGTCATACTAAGTCAGGAGAGTAGTGGTTGTACAAGGCAAGAAGTGTAGTTGTTGTACAAGGTCGGAAGGGTAGTGGTCATAAAAAGTACTAAGAGGAGGAGCACCTCCTTCCATGCCTCCGACGGATGTCAAGCCCGAAAGGCCTGAAGCCAGACACCACTAACATATGCTCTGTGATCCTCTGAGTTTCCACATTGTACTACCACCCCTTTGTCCCCTTGGGACCATTTTTATACTGAGAGTCATTAGAGCTCCCCTATAAATATGGCCTCATCTGATCATTTAAGATGGTTGAAAAACTCATTGTATCCAAAGACAATTGAGCAATACAAACAATATTTATCTGCAACTTCATTTTATATTCTAAGTTCTTTTTCCATTCTTCTATGTTCATTAGTTGTTTGCTAAAATTAAGTTTTTTTATCTAAAGTTCGTTGAGGAGTTCTCACCGTCAACACATACATATACTAGAAAAATATGAATAGTAAAAAACAAAATAACATACATTACTAACTTCATAATGCCATGCGTTGACGGTGAAATCTCATCAATGATATAAGGTTAGAAAACTAAGACTGTATTGCCAAAGGTATCTTAGAAGAAGATGGAGAAAACTTGAAAGAGTAAATATGCAGAACTACAATGGAGTCGAAATTGTATATTACTTAACAGCCTTAGCATACAATCAATTTTCCAACTCCCTTTCTGGAGGGGTGATGATCTATTTATAATGGAACTCTGATGGCCCCTCATACATTGTGGTCCCTGGGGACAAGATTGTGCATAGGTACATTGTCAGGGTAGTGACACAGGTTGTGGTGGGGCAGAAGGTCATGGTGTCGGCCTGGTGCCTAGGCAGAGGCATGCATGTAGTGCTTCCACTCTCTGTAGAGATCCGTACCTCCACTACTTGTGTCATACAGATGTCATGGTCATGCTTCTGTCATCCTCATGGTTGTACGTCCTGCACACGTACACGTACGGGTGCTTTTTACCTGATAGTTATGCATGCAAGGCATGCATGGGTGCGTGACCCTCGGGTGCATGGTGAGGCATGCATGGGTGCGAGACCCTCGGGTGCATGGTGAGGCATGCATGGGTGCGAGACCCTCGGGTGCATGGCAAGGCATGCATGGGTGTGAGGGTGCGAGACCCTCGGATACATGGCGAGGCATGCATGGGTGCGAGACCCTCGAATACATGGCGAGGCATGCATGGGTGTGTAACCCTCAAGTGCATGGCAAGGCATGCATGGGTACGAGGGTGCGAGACCCTCGGATACATGGCGAGGCATGCATGGGTGCATGACCCTCGGGTGCATGGCGAGGCTTGCATGGGTGCGAGACCCTTGGGAGCATGGCAAGGCATGCATGGGTGCGTGACCCTCAGGTGCATGGCGAGGCATGCGTGGGTGCGAGACCCTCGGGTGAATGGCGAGGCATGCATGAGTGTGAGACCCTCGGGTGCGCGAGACTCCATGTGGCACGTAGCATCTCGCTCTACGAGGCTGGGCGAGGCCTGGAGTGCCTCGCTGTGCGAGGCTGGCTGAGGCAAGGAGCGCCTCGCTGTGCGAGGCTGGCCGAGGCAAGGTGCGCCTCGCTGTGCGAGGCTGGGCGAGGCCTAAAGTGTCTTGCTGTGCGAGGCTAGCCGAGGCATGGTGCGAGGCACCCTTCTAAGCATAAGGCCCATCTGAGGCGCAAATCTCCCTGATGGCGCGAGGCCATTAGCCTAGGGAAATGTTCCCTTATAATTTCCATACTTCCATCGAGGAAAGCTCTAAGGGAAATTACTCCACATTCCCAAGACCCACAGGTCCAAGCCCAATAGCATGAATACCCGACCTTTAGCCATGTGGTCTAACTAGGGACCAAAGATTTTTTCCTTGATCAATTTTTTGCATTCACACTTGCCCCCCCCCCCCCCCCCAGTCTATTAGGAAGTCTTCAAGCTTCTTGGTAGACTCATAGTGATGCTACACTCACTTTGCTCTGGTGGTACTGCTGGGTGATTCGTGTCCGTTGGTGCACTTTGATTACTTGTAAGGATATGTTGACCCATTGGGTTCCTGCTATCCTTTTATGTATTTTAGCGCGCGCTTATTATTTTTTTTGCGAGAAGCATCCTTCTCGTCATTAGGCATAGTACTTTTTTTGCCAGCATCTTCTTTGAGACCCTTTTTGCAAGCGTCTTCATTGAGACCCTTTTTTGGCAAGCGCCTTCTTTGAGACCCTTTTTGCAAGCGTCTACTTTGAGACCCTTTTTGCGAGCGTCGACGTTGAGACCATTTTTGCAAGCGTCTACTTTGAGACCCTTTTACGATTTTTGAGGTGATCTCCCCTCGTGTCGGGACTTTTATAGCTAGATGGTCCTCGTCAAATTTTAAGCTTGGTCAGCGACCCCTCTAGCATGACATCCCCTTCTATATGGACTCTCCAGACGTATCGGTAGTAGGGTGACTGAAGGAAGGTTCGCTTTCTTCAACACGCGAGTCCTTACCGCCCTCTTCCACCCGTATGTACTTCTGTGCTCTTTCGAAGAAATCATCTAAATTTGAAACTTCACTTTTGAGCATGCTACCCCATAACTTGCTTCCTGGATGAACTCCGGCTGTAATAGCCATCTTGAGCTCTGCTTTGGTTAGACTCCCCACCTTTGTTGCTTCCATATTGAACCTATGGATATAGTTCTTCAGACTTTCATTTTCGCCTTGCTCTATGTTAGCGAGGCTGGTAATTGGCATAACGTAATCACAGACTGCATGGTGCTATTGAAGAAATTCACCAGAGAATTGCTGCCATGATTTGATTGCTCCTAGCCTTAACCTTTTGAACCACTTGTATGCAACACCTTTAAGTGTAACAACAAAGAAATGACATTTTGCTCTGTTGTTGACCCCACTTAACCTCATCAAGTTATTGAAGTAGTCTAAGTGATACTTTGGGTCTGTAGTACCCTCGTATGGAGTCATGTGAGGCTCTCTGAGGTTGGCGGGGATTTGTTCAGCTTGGATCTCCCTTGTGAAGGGCGAATCACGGTCAAATTCTTCATCATCTTTGTGCCCCCCCAGGTGGGGTGATAATCTTGCCACGAGGGCACTGCATTTTGATGTCTAGTTCCCTCCTCTTTTTGCATAAGGAGTCTTGCGGGTTCTCAGGCTGATCCCTTTCCTTGGTTGTGTTCCTCAGGGGAGCCGCAGGGGGTGCGTTTCTTAATTCTGACCTTTTCCCATGGAGCTCTTCTCATAGGCCAGGGAGCGCCTCTTTTGAGGTGACCTCTACTTCATTCTTACGACCATCGTCTTCCCTCCGCCTTTGCTCCTGGGGCATTTCGTCGGCCTAGGTCCCTCATGGTACTTTGTCTGGGGAGTTTTACTACTGGAGAGTCGGGTTCTCCCATCGTCTGCGGGGACAGTATTTTCCCATTTTTCACGCTCCTTCTCTTTACGCTTAGGAAGGGGTATGCTTGACTTTCCTTGTAGGAGGTCGTTTAAGACTTCCTGCATGTTCTCTATCGTAGTTTTTAGCCTTCGAGTCTTTTTATGAAACTCGCGAATCTCATCCTTGTAGAAGCGAGTCCTTGAGCCACAATTTACCGAGTGTACTCGGGGACTCTTGCCTGGCCTGTGCGTCGAGGGACCCGGGTCTTGGTAGCCTGAGCATGGCACCACCGGGGACCGGGGATGTGGGCACACTAGCGGCTTTGAGTAATTTCCATCGGGCTAGACAGCCAGGGATGATGCTTCTTCCTCCTCCCCTAGGGGAGGACATTACCCCGGCCTATCTCCATGCCCAGGTGGAGGAGGATCTTTCCTGGAAGCCCTCATTCGTTCTCCGTTCAGGTGAACCTCAACGTCTTGTAGTTGCGGCAAGCGTTGTGAACGCCTTGGCATCTCTCTTTTCTGGAAGTGATGAAAGAACGTCGGCTTAATGCTTATTCTTCCCACAGACGGCACCAAACTGTTGACGATGAAATCTCGTCAACGATATAAGGTTAGAAAACTAAGACTGTATTGCCAAAGGTATCTTAGAAGAAGATGGAGAAAACTTGAAAGAGTAAATATGCAGAACTACAATGGATTCAAAATTGTATATTACTTAACAGCCTTAGCATACAATCAATTTTCCAACCCCCTTTCTGGAGGGGTGATGATCTATTTATAATGGAGCTCTAATGGCCACTCATACATTGTGGTCCCTGAGGACAAGATTGTACATAGGTACATTGTCAGGGTAGTGACACAGGTTGTAGTGGGGCAGAAGGTCATGGTGTCGGCCTGGTGCCTAGTCAGAGGCATGCATGTAGTGCTTCCACTCTCTGTACAAATCCGTACCTCCACTACTTGTGTCATACAGATGTCATAGTCATGCTTCTATCATCCTCATGGTTGTATGTCCTGCACCCGTACACATACGGGTGGTTTTTACCTGATGGTTATGCATGCGAGGCATGCATGGGTGTGTGACCCTCGGGTGTATGGCGAGGCATGCATGGGTGCGAGACCCTCGGGTGCTTGGTGAGGCATGCATGGGTGCGAGACCCTCAGGTGCATGGCGAGGCATGCATGGGTGTGAGGGTGCGAGACCCTCGAATACATGGCGAGGCATGCATGGGTGCGAGACCCTCAGATACATTGAGAGGCATGCATGGGTGTGTGACCCTCGGGTGCATGGCGAGGCATGCATGGGTGCGAGGGTACGAGACCCTCGGATACATAACGAGACATGCATGGGTGCGTGACCCTCGGGTGCATGGCGAGGCATGCATGGGTGCAAGACCCTCGAGAGCATGGTGAGGCATGCATGGGTGCGTGACCCTCAGGTGCATGGCGAGGCATGCATGGGTGCGAGACCCTCGGGAGCATGGCGAGGCATGCATGGGTGCATGACCCTCAGGTGCACGGCGAGGCTGGCCGAGGCATGGTGCGAGGCTGGCCGAGGAATGGTGCGAGGCACCCTTCTAGGCATAAGGCCCATCTAAGGCGCGAATCGCCCTAATGGCGCGAGGCCATCCGCCTAGGGAAATGTTTACCTATAATTTCCATACTTCCATCGAGGAAAGCTCTAAGGGAAATTACTCCACATTCCCAACACCCACAAGTCCAAGCCCAATAGCATGAATACCCGACTTTTAGCCATGTGGTCTAACTAGGGACCAAAGATTTTTTCCTAAGTCAATTTTTTGCATTCACACCATTTTTTTTTTAAATAATAATAATTTAGTTTCAATTTTTATTCTTAATTGTTTTAATCTCAAAATTATATAATAATAGTATCATGTACACATCTCATGCACGTTTTTTAATTTTTTGTTTTTATCTTAAAATCATATATTAATTTTTAACAAATTTATATTTTGCCATGTTTACTTTAATATTAGTAATATGCTCCATTGAATATCTTTCGTACAATGGTGTATTATTGATGTAAAAATTGGTATAAAAATGTGTATTGAACTTCTGCTTTTATATATATATATATATAGACACACACGAAAGTAACGTGTAGTCATGTTTACTTACTGTTATTTCGAAAGTTATAACTAAAATATTGAAACAATTTTTTAGGAAACAAAAATTAAACTTTTAGATTTTATTTTCATGTTCAACATACAAGTCTCTCCACATAAACTCATTTACATATTGCTATGATCACTATTAAACCAAGTCTTCTCAAAATTATTATTAATATTAAGTTATATAAATGATATCTCACAATACCCTACACCATCAATTCTATTAATATCCAAATCTTTAATTATAATCATCTCATAGTAATTACCTTCTTATAGCCGAGCACCTCACATCTAATCATCTTATTCTCAAACACTTACACCCTATCATAAATGATCATACACACATTTAGTATATATTCATTATAACCATTAAACTACCATCAGAAACAATGAAAAACCCAATGACCCCATTATGGTAGAAAGCAGAAATGTTATCTTGAGCCTTTCATTACCCAAATACTAAGACAAATTTTTTTTAAAAAAACATATTTTTATCATTTGAGACCTATTTTTTATTTCCTTATTAATTTTAAATTTCAATTCTTTATTAATAAGTTTGTATTATATGAAAAATAAGTAATTATTTTGTTAAGATAATTACAAAGAATATAATTTATATAAGTATATTACTAATAATCATATTTACACGTAGTATTAATTAAAATTAGATATTTCAAAAAACAATTAAAAAAATCGACATAATACGCCTAGTCGATTAGAATTGCGAAAATTTTGTCATTCTTATTACAAACATACGATTCATGGGGAGATAAAGAAATAGATTAAACTGATTGCTCGCGTGTCCACCTTACATTCCAAGGTTGACGAAAAACGACATAAGCATCCAAGAAATAGTTAAATTAATCGATCCTGTTAAAATTAAATTAAAAAAAAATTCTTAAATCAAAAATTCGTTAAATACACTTTTTATAAATAAATATTTATTTGTATTTTTTCACATATGTCAGATGACGCATTTTGTTACCACTCTTAGGAGTAGAGAAAAAAATACATTCAATTGACATTTTGCTGCAACCAACCAGAACTAGTGGTGTCCAATACCACAATAAGATGTCATACCGCTATTATGTAATCTAATACCGGATCTCATACATTTTAATTTAATAAGTATTATAAAGTATCGTTAACCAATCATAAATTGTCACCTACTCTTGAAAATGGTGATTACTCTCCTCGGTACTATATGCTTAAAAATCACTTCCCCACCAAACACTGAATATAAAAATAAAAACACATGGAATAAGATAAAAATGGACTATTATTACTTATAATATCCTGTGTCAAATTGTACATATATCATTTGAGACGTGAGAGAGACCTTCCAACCTCCAATTCTCTCTCTCTCTCTCTCTCTCTAGAAGGCAGTGAAGAATGGGCAAGGAGTAAAGATCATGGGGATAAAGGTTTGTTTGCAAATTATGGGCTAATTATTGGAAGGGGTGTGTCATGCGAGAATCCCATTACATCATACCTACTTAACACCAAATATAAAGTCCTTGTCTCAATAAAATTCTGTGTGCTATACATCCAAAAAAAAAAATGAAACAATACCAGGGACTGCAGGGGTCATATACTTGTAATAAACTATGAACATTAACAGTTGGATCAATCTAAGCCAGGCCAAGAAAAGTGCACTGCTATCTCTCTCACACACATATATGAAAAGAAAAACAAAAAAATCACACATTATAAAATATTCTAAATAAACATGTTTTATACAAATTTGAACTTGTGCAGCTAACTATTCTTTAATTCCATTATTTTCTTTAAATATAATTTAGTTCCTCTGCTCAGGTTTTTAACATTGGAAGAGACAGAACGTGCATTTTTCCTACATTATCTTGTCAACTTTCCGATAATATTACAAACAAAAATTAAAATAGTACTATACTATAATTAACAACAACGTATATAATATATATTCCTTCACTGGAACTTATCACTTCCTCGCATCAAATCTTCTTTGTTTTTAAACTAATCCAGCCTTTCAAAACAATCTAATATAATACATATATAATTTTATAAAATCTTACTGGCTTCTAAATATAAGATGCCTGTATAAATCTATATACCACTCAAATTTGCATAAAAACTCCCCAAACCACATTTCCCCTAAAAAAAAATTCCCTGTGTCTCTATGAAGTTAAGGATTTTCACAACAGTAAAGTCCTTTCTCAGAGGATGCGTCACCAAATGCAGAAAAATGGGCAATGCTAGTGTCCTAAAGCAAGCATTTAGTGATCAGAACATGGGCAAAAGGATCTTTTCCATCCCCAAAGATGTCCCAAAAGGTCACCTAGCGGTCTATGTGGGTGAAAGGTTTATGAGATATGTCATCAGCATTAGCTTACTCAAACACCCTTTATTCCAAGAACTACTTGAACATGTTGAAGAAGTATTTCAGTTTAGCAATGACTCAAGACTCTGTATTCCATGTGATGAAAACGCTTTCCTCAGTGTTCTTCAGTGCATTAAGGTCTGTAACAAAGTAAAACGCAGAAGCGTAATGTGAAGATTCTCGAGAAACAGAGGTATTAAAAAAATGAATGACTCGTTTTGTTGTAAACCGTTGTCTACTTAAAGATTTTGACTTCAACCATTTTTTTTTAATAATGATAAATTATATAAGAGGGAGAAGTTTAAAATTTCTTATGTTAAATCCAAATGAAGCAATGCTTTCCTTAACAGAATGACCACATTTTAGATATGATTTATAAAAAAAAACTGACGCAACATATAATTGGTATCAACAAGTAGTATCTATTTAATAGGTATGTGCTTTTGTCAAAATATATCAACTATAATTTTGTACGAATTAATTTGGATTGCAACGCTACTGAATTTAAATATAAATGAGAGATTAAGATCATTCTAAGAAGCGTTTGGAGATTTAGGTCTAATAATTAGTGGGAAAAATTCTCTCTAGATAAGTATCCACCTTTTAATTATCATTTTCTACCCTTGATCCTAAGACAGACTTAACCCACTAAGGCAATCTTTTAGACCTTGAACTGTATTAAGGCTGAGTTAATTAGTTAGTCTGTTAGCTTAGCTTAGCTGTCATAACAGATGTTAGTTAGGCTCATCAGCTAGATTAAGTAGGTGATATTCTCCGTTAAATACTTGTATTCAAGAACCATTCTATTCATACAATAGAGTCAGATTTTATTCTCATTTCTCTCTGATTCTTTTTAGTAATATGGTATCAGAACAATGCGGAGCTCTTGATCTTTCTTCTTGATTTTTTTCAGATTCTTCATCTCCTTCGGATTCATGGCCGTCACTCGAAGTGCTACTACTACAAATGATTTGAATGAAGTTCAGAATGTCTCGACAGATGCGAATCGACTAGTGAATCAAACTACTTCGGATGGCATCAGTTGCCCTGTGATTTCTGATCCAAGTCTTCAATCGTACAAAGATGAAAGTCGAAATTGATAGAGTTCAGGGGATGAAAGAACTAGAAAGAATATCAACAGAGTAATTTGAGTGAAAGAATTGTATTCTGTTATGTATTGAAACAATGAGAAGAGGTATTTATACACTTGACAAAACAAGAAACTATTAAAAACATCTCTAACAAACTTGTAACTAACTACATAATAACATAAAACTATTTACTATTATCATCCCCCCTCAAACTGAGTGTGGATTCTTGTACACGAAGTTTGGATCATATGAGCACAAAGCGAGCTTGAGAGACAACCTTTGTGAAAATGTCAACTGGTTGCTCAGATGAAAGAATGTTGCGAATTTCTACTTCTTTCCTGAGAACTTTCTCTCAAACAAAAAACAAATCTAACTTTTTGTGTTTTTTCTGAGCATGTAGAATTGGATTGGCAGACATAAGTACTATATTTTGATTATCACACCAGATCAAAGGAGTGCGTGGAGAAGCAATGTGAAGTTCACTAAGGGGAGATTGGATCCACGAAAGTTCAGCTGTAAGTGAAGCAAGACTTCTATACTCTGCTTCAGTGCTACTACGAGAAATTGTAGGCTGCCTTTTAGAGCTCCAGGACACTAAGTTTGCTCCCAAATATACACAATAGCCACTTGTAGAACGCCTGTCATCAATATCAGATGCCCAATCAGCATCCCAAAAACCCGTGAGAATTAGATGAGAAGACCTTTGAAGATACAGACCATGATTCATAGAGCCCTTGAGATACCTCAGTATCCTTTTGATAGCTTTCCAATGAGACTCCAATGGGGTTTGCATAAATTGGCAAACCTTGTTGACTGCATTAAGCTAGCTCAGGCCTTATGATGGTAATGTTGGAAAAAGCTTATACAGGATCTTTATTTATTTTCATGTATATCTAATATTAAACAAATTAATACGAGATAGCCTAAAACATGTTTCTAAAATTGAATTCAAAGAGAAACAAAACAATAGAATACTTACAGTATACGCAGCGGAATTAAAGAATCATTCCTTCAGTTTCTCTAACTCTTGTATCCTCTCTGTCGCAGAGTATTATCAAGAAACTGAACCGATCTTTTATTTTCTTCACGATCTTCCAATGTATCCTTAGAACCACCTAGACTAGGGTGGGCAATTCTCAACACATGAGATAGATATAGAGAGAACAAGAGAAAATAACAAAGAAGCTTAGAAAAGGACTTGTGTTTAGAGAGAATCTAAAACTATCAGAAAATCTGACTTGAGACTTATCAAACTTCGTGTTTTGACTTCTCTATAAGCACTCCTTTTATAGACTCAATTAGGCCATTTAATTTAATTAAAAAATCAATAAAATAATAGCTATTTTGAAGCCCTAGGTCGAAATTATCATGGGCTATAGGCCCGTGAAATTTCTCATTTGATTATAAGCCCATTGGACTTAAAATCAAGGCCTGTATTATTTTCTATTGATTTAATTAAATAATAATTATTTAAATCATTTATCAGATTAATTATTTATAATTTGAACCTTGATTTAAACTTATTTATTAATTTAGATACCAATTTATCTTAATTAATAAATCTGTCATAATTTCTCTTTTCTTCTCAAAATTACACAACTCTATGAAACTATCCAAAATTGACCTGGTCAACTTTGATAATTCTAATTGATGATTAAATCAATTAATTGAGACTATCTAGATGATTGTATCCAAAGTACAATGGGGACCATGGGCCTATGAAATCAAGCTCCAATAAGTTATCATAAATCTAACAAATAAATTTACTAACTTATTAATTCCTCGTGACTCCATTATAGACTTGAAATTGCACTCTTGAATTCATAGAACGCTCTATAACAAATATAGACACACTATTAATTATCCATTGTTACAACCATAATTGTCACTCAATCCTCTATAGACGGTCTACAATGAGATAGGACTAAAATATCGTTACCCATCATTGTATTTTATCCTTAAAACACTTAGTTCCTTGTAAATGATATTTCAGTAAACTAATTTAATTACTGAAATGAGATCTCTATCTTTCAACACCTTGAACCAAACTAAAAGGAAACCATCATTTCACTTCTTCATCAGAAGCTATAGATGTTCATATCTATGATTAAGACTCCCACTCAATTATACTGCCGAGTTCCCAAGATGTAAGTATGGGCTAGTCCGTAGGGTAAGCTGGTAACGAACAAGTCAAAGAACTCAAATAATACAATCAGTTAGAATACTAACCACTCAGAATTGAGATTGAATTAACCTATGGTCAACTATATGATATGACTAGAATAGATAATAACGGTATGTTTACTTATCTTATCAACTGTCAATATCGGTCCTGTCCGATGTAACAAATACATCCAATCTTATCTACTTTGCTAATGTTCTGGAAAGAACATAACACTATAATGTGTAAGTAGATCATATCGTAGATTGGCAAGTCAGTGTAAATCCGGTGCACTGACTAATCTTAGGACTAACTTATTTTGAACATTTAATCATATTTATATTCCACTGTGATTACGTCACTATAAATAAGATTAGCTATATGCTCGGGATTTAATAGAAGTTTATATTAAACAAATAATCATGAAAATAAAACATGTGAGCAAAGTGATTGACCAAGTCAAAAAATGATTTCTATTCTTTTATTGATAATAAAATGAGATTACAAAGAATTTGGGTTTTAATTAGGGCATAAAACCCCAACAAACTCCCACTTGCACTAATTGAAACTAATGCCTTAATTCTACTAATCCCATCTCCTTGATATGCTTATCAAATGTAGCTTCTGGTAGTGTCTTTGTAAACGGATCTGCAAGATTGTCTTCAGTTGCAATCTTCATAACCTTCACATCTCCATTGGCCACATATTCTCGAATAATGCGATACTTCCTTTCTATATGCTTACTCCTCTTGTGAGTTCGAGGTTCTTTTGAGTTGGCTATCGCTCCTGTATTGTCACAAAACAACACAAGCGGTTTATCCATTTCTGGAATAACACCAAGATACGAATAGAACTTCTTTAGCCAGACTATTTCCTTAGCTGCTTCTGACATGGCTATGTACTCAGCCTCCATGGTGGAATCTGAGATTGCAGACTGCTTTACGCTTCTCCAAATCACAGCTCCACCCCCAAGAGTAAACACCATTCCAGAAGTAGACTTTCTGTCATCGACATCAGTCTGAAAATCTGAATCAGTGTAGCCTACAGGGTTCAGAACATCACCCTTGTAGACTAACATATAATCCCTAGTCTGTCTCAAATACTTCAGGATATGCTTAACTGCTATCCAATGTTCCGGTCCTGGGTTTGACTGATACATGCTCACTACTCCCACTGCATAGCAGATATCTGGTCTAGTACACAACATGGCATACATCAGACTTCCAACTGCAGATGCGTAAGGAACTTTTCTCATTGCATCTTCCTCTTCAGGAGTCTGGGGAGACTGCTTCTTTGAAAGATGAATTCCATGGCGGGACGGTAGACGCCCTTTCTTGGAATTTGTCATTGAGAAACGTTCAAGCACTTTATCAATGTAAGCTGCTTGAGATAGAGCTAAAAGTTTGTTCTTTCTATCCCTGATGATTTGGATACCTAGAACATAACTTGCTTCACCCAAATCCTTCATCTGGAATTGAGTGCTCAGCCAATTCTTCACATCTGATAATTTCTTAACATTGTTTCCAATGAGTAAGATATCATCTACATAAAGAACCAGGAATACCACTATTTGATTTGCCTTCAGTTGGTAAACACAGGGCTCATCAATATTTTGTTCAAAGCCATAGGTTTTGATTATTTCATCAAACCTAAGATTCCAGGAATGAGAAGCTTGCTTAAGCCCATAGATGGACCTATTTAACTTACAAACTTTTCCTTTCTGTCCAGATACTTTAAATCCTTCTGGCTGATCCATATAAATGACCTCATTAAGCTTTCCATTAAGAAAAGTTGTCTTGACGTCCATTTGCCAAATCTCATAGTCGAGAGCGGCTGATATGGATAGGAGGATGCGAATGGATTTGATCATGGCTACCGGACTAAAATTTTCCTCATAGTCCACGCCTTCTCTTTGGGTATAACCCTTTGCCACTAATCGAGATTTATAAGTCTCGATATTTCCATCTACACCTCGTTTCTTCTTGTAGATCCACTTGCACCCAATGGCCCTAAAGTCACTAGGTGCTTCCACAAGATCCCAGATGGAATTTGAGTACATGGACTCCATTTCCTGTTTCATGGCTTCGAGCCATAGTTCCTTTTCAGGGCTTGCCATTGCCTGTTTGAAAGACAACGAACCATCATCACTAGTGTCACCAACAACCATATTGGTTTCACCATCCAAACCATAGCGAACTGGGTTCTTCAAAACCCTCCCACTATGACGAGGCTTCGTGACTGTTTGCTCAGGAACAGTGGTACTTTCTTCATTTAAATCGACTTGCGTCGGTTGTACATGAAGAGTGGGAATTTCATCATCAACTTGCGTTGATGACGATGGAACATTGGTTGGAGTCAATTCTTTATCCATCTCCTCTAAAAGTACTTTGCTGCGAGGTTTAAAGTTCTAGACATAGTCATTTTCCATAAAAGTAGCATTTGTAGAAGTAAACGCTTTCTTTTCTAAATGACTATAGAAAAGTCCACCCCGAGTACCTTTAGGATAGCCAAAAAACATGCAAACTTCAGTTCGCGGTTCTAGCTTTCCCTCCTTTTTCCTCAGGACGTGAGCAGGACACCCCCAGATTCTATAATGGCGTAAACTAGGTTCATGACCATTCCAGCGTTCTAAAGGTGTTTTGAGGATTGATTTTGACGGCACGACATTGAGAATGTCATTTGCAGTTTCAATTGCATGTCCCCAGAACGAAGTTGGTAGAGTTGAGTAACTAAGCATGCATCTAACCATTTCCAATAAAGTTCTGTTTCGGCGTTCCGCTACACCATTTTGTTGCGAAGTACCTGGGGCAGTAAGTTGTGATAAAATCCCAAGTTCAGTTAAATGATCTTGGAACTGCATATCCAAATATTCTCCACTCCTATCAGATCGCAAGATCTTTACCTTTTACCTAATTGGTTCTGAGCCATTGCTAGGAATTCCTGAAACTTTGAAAATGTTTCTGATTTCCTATGCATTAGGTAAAGACATGAGTATCTAGAGTAATCGTCAATGAAAGTGACAAAATACTCAAAACCACCCCTGGCTTGTATATTCAAAGGTCCACAAACATCTGAATACACAAGACCAAGTGGTTCTTTGGCCCTATCACCCTTTGCAGAGAATGGACGCTTGGTCAGTTTGCCTTCTAGACAAGATTCACAGACAGGTAATTCACCTAAGGTGAGTTCCCTCAAAGGTTCGTCCTTTGTAAGTCTTTGAATCCTATCATAGCCAATGTGACCTAGTCTCAAGTGCCATAAATACGTCATATTATTGTTATCGGTCTTTTGACGTTTATTGGTCCTAGGTTTAGCTACTTTGAATAAATCATTGTTAAGAGCGAGGGGTTCGTTAGGTCGCAGAATATAAAGCCCGTTTTCCAAACATGCAATACACAATTGTGATCCATTGAAAGAAATAGATATATTAAAACTTGTGAAAGTCATAAAAAATCATTCTAATTGCAACATGGAAACTGAAATTAAATTTCTACTAAAATCCGGAATAAAAAATACATCTTTTAAAATTAAAAATTTATTTCCGAACTTCAGACGAGCTCTTCCTCTAGCTTGGATCACAACGAACGCTACGTTCCCAACTCTAAGCTTTAAGCTGCCTTCGTTCACTTCCTCCCATGATTCAAGAAGCTGTAAAAAGTTACAAACATGGTTAGTAGATCCAGAATCAATAATCCAAACAGAGTTATCATTCTCTAAAACACATGTTTCTAAGATAAATGAACTATAATCACTACCTTTGTTTTTATCTGCTAGAAACTTGGGGCAATCTTGTTTCCAATGCCCCTTTTCTTTGCAGTGAAAACATTTACCTTTACCTTTCTTGTTTTTCTTGTTTTTCCCCTTCGGCGTCTGTGCACTTGGTTGTGCACTCGCCTTTGCAGCTTTTGCAGGCTTGGGGTTATTGTTTTGCCCACCTTTCCTCTTGTTTCCAGCTTTTGAAGATGAAGCTTGGTTAGCTTCAGCCTTAGCTGGATCAGCAGTAGTAGTAGTTGTTGTCTTCTTTTCTCCTCCCTTACTAGGTCCACTCATAATAGACTCAAAAGTCTGAAGCTCATTCATGAGCTGTGTCAAACCATAGTTGAGTTTATTCAACACATAGTTGGTGGTGAATGGAAGGAAAGCTGGAGAAAGACTATTAAGGATTGAGCCAACTTGAGTTTCCTCATCTATTATGGCTCCGTGCAGTTCAGCTTCCTGAAAATAGTTTGTCATCTTGATCAGGTGATCACGAACATGTTGAGAAGGTGCCATTCGAGCATTGGCATATTTCTTGGTGGCCTCAAAACGAGTCTGCGCTGACTTGGCACCAAACATGTCTTGGACCTGATCCATGATTTCGTAGGCTGTCTCGACATTCTCCATCTTTGTCTTGAGAGTGTCGACCATACTAGTCAACATGTAGTACCGCGCCTTGTTGTTAGCCGCCTGCCAACGCTCATACTTGTCCTTCACAGACTTGGTAGCTCCTTCAGCTGGAACTTCCAGGGATTCCTCAGTCATGACGAACTTGGAGTTGTCACCTATCAACACAATGTTGATGTTGTGCTTCCATTTAAGGAAGTTTTCTCCAGTGAGTTTCTCCATCGAAAGTTGAGAAAGGATGGGAGTAGACACAGCCATAACTCAAAACTACAAAGTACCAATAAAATATAAATCAATCACATTTGCTCAATAAAACTTCTATTCACACAAATTTCAAGAAATTGCACAACATATACCAAAAATATGTAAGATATGAGAAAAAATACCAAAAACAATCATATCTCTATTTCTTTAGGTTTTTAACTAATCTATGATATCCTTGTCCCGGTTGGCGAGAGTCAAAAATACCACTAGTTAAATAGAGTTGTAAACTCATTTAATAATGGACATCATTATTAACAACCTACTATTCGATCAAAATAAGAAAACAAAATCTCTTATTTTATGAGCTAGACCCACGGTTTCAATAATCATAGATTTAGTCCTAGCTAGTAGTCACCGTAGGGGTGAGTCTAGTAGAATTTGACCTATAATTATCTATCTTTTGAAATCTAACCTTGTCAAAATAACTAATGAACACCTTCCGTAGGGGGATAAGACAGGAATTTAAACCTTCGTTTTATTAATTGTTATTAATTGATTAGGCTCACTATAGTCATGCAAAGCAAATAGGCCTTCACAAGTGGAATCACCCACAAGAGATGAATTTAAACTTTACATTTTCTAATGGGCCCAAATAAAACCTATCATTTTATGAATATTTTATTTGGCAAAATACCATATATCTAACAAACATATGAGCCACTATATGCTTCTAAGCCCAATTGCAAAAATACCACATATAGTGCAAACAGACATGTTATAATTGGATGGGCCTAATTATGCTACTATATGAGCAATTCTATGAATTTATGCAAAAATACCACAATTTATTTCATTTGCAAAAATACCACAATTAATTATCTAGAATTTATCAAAAAATTCAAATTAATTAAATTTTTACAAAAAATAAGTCAATTTAAATGAAATTTATCAACAATTAACAATAGTTAATTTAAATTTCATTTATCAACAATCAACTTGGTTTTAGGTTAATTTGAAAAAAATATATTAATTTAATTTAAATAGGATTTATCAACAATTAACCAAAGTTAATTTAAATCTCATTTATTAAAAAAATATATTTTATTAATTGGCTGAAAAAAAAATGATATTTTTCAAAATTTAACCAATTTTAAATTTTAAAATCAATATCTTAACTATTTTCCAAAATATCTTGTATTGTTACAACTATTATCTAATATTTTAACCATTTAAAAATAATAAAGTACAAATAGTTATAACAACCCTAAAATATCTCAAATAGTTAAACAAATTCAAATATCCATAAAAATATCTAACTAACAATATTCAAATTTCAAATAATTTAAATATTAAAAACTATAGAATAAAAAGAAATTTATATTTTCAAATAAAGATTAATAAAAATTTCAAGAATTTAAATGAAAATATCTTAAATATCTGATATCATAATTCTAATATTTTAATATATTAAAATATTTAAAATTAAGTTGTTAGTCTAATTTTAAATTTGAATTTGAATCTTTGTAGAAAAAATCTAATTTTTTAAATCTCAACTAACCAAAATATCTTATTTTAAAAAATTTAAATGATAAAACAAAAAAGATATTTTAGGTTTTGATTATAAATAATAAATTTCCACAATTTTAATTTTATTTATTTTTCAAAAAAAATCAAAAATATACATTTCCGAAGGAACTCGAGTGTGCTCTGGCTGCTGGTGGCGCGCTGGTGTGAGGTGCGCGCGAGCGTGTGCGCGCGCATGGGAGCCAGTGCAAATTTTTTTCAAAAAATTTTTTTGAGCAATTTTTCAAACCAAAACTATTTTCTAATTAATTTTTAACAAGTTTTACACAAAATAAAGCATATATAAAAATTAATAGCATAGAAAACACAACAAAATAACCTAAAAATTGCTAAAATTCACATAAAATCAATATGTTCATAAAAACATGAAAAAACCATCCAATTATTCAAACATATCAAATAATCCAATTTTAAACATGTTCATGCATGAAAATAAAGATTTCCAAAGTCTCTGAAGCCAGTTGTTGGAAAAAGCTTATACAGGATCTTTATTTATTTTCATGTATATCTAATATTAAACAAATTAATACGAGATAGCCTAAAACATATTTCTAAAATTGAATTCAAAGAGAAACAAAAAAAATAGAATACTTACAGTATACGCAGCGGAATTAAAGAGTCATTCCTTCAGTTTCTCTAACTCTTGTATCCTCTCTGTCGCAGAGTATTATCAAGAAACTGAACCGATCTTCTATTTTCTTCACGATTTTCCAATGTATCCTTAGAACCACCTAGACTAGTGTGGGCAATTCTCAACACATGAGATAGATATAGAGAGAAGAAGAGAAAATAACAAAGAGGCTTAGAAAAGGACTTGTGTTTAGAAAGAATCTAAAACTATCAGAAAATCTGACTTGAGACTTATCAAACTTCGTGTTTTGACTTCTCTATAAGCACTCCTTTTATAGACTCAATTAGGTCATTTAATTTAATTAAAAAATCAATAAAATAATAGCTATTTTGAAGCCCTAGGTCGAAATTATCATGGACTATAGGCTCGTGAAATTTCCCATTTGATTATAAGCCTATTGGACTTAAAATCAAGGTCTGTATTATTTTCTATTGATTTAATTAATTAAATAATTATTTAAATTCTTTATCAAATTAATTATTTATAATGTGAACCATGATTTAAACTTAATTATTAATTTAGATACCAATTTATCTTAATTAATAAATATGCCATAATTTCTCTTTTCTTCTCAAAATTACACAACTCTATGAAACTATCCAAAATTGGCCTGGTCAACTTTGATAATTCTAATTGATGATTAAATCAATTAATTGAGACTATCTAGATGATTTTATCCAAGGTACAATGGGGACCATGGGCCTATGAAATCAAGCTCCAATAAGTTATCATAAATCTAACAAATAAATTTACTAACTTATTAATTCCTCGTGACTCCACCACTATAGACTTGGAATTGTACTCTTGAATTCATAGAACGCTCTATAACAAATATAGACACGCTATTAATTATCCATTGTTACAACCATAATTGTCACTCAATCCTCTATAGACGGTCTACAATGAGATAGGACTAAAATACCGTTTTACCCCTCATTGTATTTTATCCTTAAAACACTTAGTTCCTTGTAAATGATATTTCAGTAAACTAATTTAATTACTGAAATGAGATCTCTATCATTTAACACCTTGAACCAAACTAAAAGGAAACCATCATTTCACTTCTTCATCAGAAGCTATAGATGTTCATATCTATGATTAACACTCCCACTCAATTATACTACCGAGTTCCCAAGATGTAAGTATGGGCTAGTCTGTAGGGTAAGCTGGTAACGAACAAGTCAAAGAACTCAAATAATACAATCAGATAGAATACTAACCACTCAGAATTGAGATTGAATTAACCTATGGTCAACTATATGATATGACTAGAATAGATAATAACGGTATGTTTACTTATCTTATCAACTGTCAATATCGGTCATGTCCGATGTAACAAATACATCCGATCTTATCTACTTTGCTAATGTTCTGGAAAGAACATAACACTATAATGTGTAAGTAGATCATATCGTAGATTGGCAAGTCAGTGTAAATCCGGTGCACTGACTAATCTTAGGACTAACTTATTTTGAACATATAATCATATTTATATTCCACTGTGATTACGTCACTATAAATAAGATTAGCTATATGCTCGGGATTTAATAGAAGTTTATATTAAACAAATAATCATGAAAATAAAACATGTGAGAAAAGTGATTGACCAAGTCAAAAAATGATTTCTATTCTTTTATTGATAATAAAATGAGATTACAAAGAATTTGGGTTTTAATTAGGGCATAAAACCCCAACAAACTCCCACTTGCACTAATTGAAACTAATGCCTTAATTCTACTAATCCCATCTCCTTGATATGCTTATCAAATGTAGCTTCTGGTAGTGTCATTGTAAACGGATCCGACCATTCTGAGGTTGACTCTGTTGTTTAGGCTCAAGTTTACTGTCCTCCTCCTTACTAACATTTGCCTGAAGCCTTTCTACTTCTATAGTCATTTCTAGAACATCGACATACGTAATAGTTCCAGGGTTTGCTAGCTTAACCCCTAGCTCAATCTTTGGTCTAAGTCCTCTAACGAACTTGGTAACCCTCAGAAAGTCAGTTGGAACCAATTCTGGTGTAAACTTGGCTAATCGGTCGAACTTCCGACCATACTCTTCTACCGTCAAGTTGCCCTGCTTCAGACTAGTGAACTCCTCGACCCTTGTAGCGATGATTGTCGAGTTGTAGTACTTTTTGTGGAACAGCTCCACAAATCTGGTCCATGTCATGGTGGCGACGTCGTGAGTCTGCTGAACTAAGTCCCACCATATTCTAGCATCCTTCTTAAGCAGAGACGAAATGCAGGATATGTGGTCCGCGTTTCCGAGATTCATGTGCGCTAGGATCGAATCTACATTTCTGAGCCATTCTTCCGCCTCGATGGGGTCGGTTGTCCCTTCAAAGTTTGGAGCGTGATGCTTACGAAACTGCTCGTAGATTGGCTCCACGTACTGAGCTGGGTACGGTGCATAGTTTGCCATTGGTCATCCCCCATAAGCCATTTGCTGAGGCTACTGTTGCGGCTGAGTCTGAGTTTGTGGCTAAGCCTGTTGTCGTTGTTGCTGCAGCAATTCCTCCACTTGTTGTCGAAGTCTGACAATTTCTCCAGTGTTGTCAACCGGCGGCGGCGGTGCACTTCGGTTAGTAGCAGTAGTGGCAACATGCGTTCCCCTTATGCGAACTGGAGGGGCTTCATTAGTCTCAGGAGTGACACTGGAGGCATTGGCATTGGTGCATGCAAACCTTCTGAGGGACATCTTCAGCAAAGTTCTAACAGTTGAGAAAAACATGTTAGAACTTACCCTAATAGGCTCTAAGGCAAAAACTTAATCTAAGCAAACATAACTCAAACCTATTAGTTATGATTTCTTAGGAAAAACAAATTTATATAGCCTTCTTTATAATTAGGGTGTGTTTCTATACTTAGAAAAATAAGCCATCTTTATTATTTTCTAAGTCTGTTTCTAATCATCCTATATGACTTAATTCTTAGGCTCGAAACTCATCGTTTTTCCAAAATTAACCATATTGAGGGAGGGCTGGGATCAATAAAATCGTTCCCACTACTATGGCCCCCTAACTCTCAATATAGAACCCGGTCCATTGATTTGTATCCACCTCACCGAACTTGGTCATTATTTATTAAATTTATTATTTATTATGATTATAAAAAAAATCAAACTCATACATGTTGTTGACCCAAGATTTGGCCAACTGACGCGGAGTCAAAATGTGGTTGATATAAACGAGTGTATAGAGAAGAGCGCAATGACAAAAGTAAAGAAAACACAGTAATTTATAGTGGTTCGGCCCCAGTATCTGGTAATGACCTACGTCCACTTAGACTGATATTGATATAAGAATCAGAAGGGTGATCAAAGAACCAGGGTTCAATGAGTTTCACACACCTCTGAAGAATGATACAGGTTTACTTGGAGAATTACTGTAGTTTTGAATGATTCTCAAGCGAAAAGGATCCCTTCCTTTGAGCTATCTCTTGCTATTTATAGGCTCAAGGAGGGTTACATGAGATTGTTACAGATATTCTTCCCTGAATAATCGGATATCCAGAAGATTGTATGAGATAAATTCAGGATTCATAAAGATCATTCCATAAAAGTTGCCTTGTACACGGAACCATCGATCAGACTGGTCGCGGGTAAGAGGGCTTACCCTGCCTCTACTGTGTCTTCTGGTCGATACTCTAGCAGACGCTTCCAGGTGTCAGCCACATGTCCAGAGTTTATTTGCCACGTCACCAATGCTGATTTATTGGATAACATTTTCCCCCCAAAGTTTATTTACTACGAACAGTAAATAAACTTTGAACGAACGACTCTTCGGTAACCCTTCCTGACGTGTCAGAACCCTTCGTGTGTTCTTGAAAAAAGCAAACCACTTCTGTCTAATCATGTCTTTTCAGTTCCCCAGAAATGATTTCGACGGCCATCACGTTTCCCCATACTTAGAAAAAGGAAAACTAATGATTACACTTTTTTAATATTAGAGAATACTTATATAAGACCGTCGAAGCCTCTTCTTTCTTTTTACGCACGCCATTATCTTTGCAGAAAACCCTAAAAACCAGAGCTTTAACCTTCTCTGGAGACCGTTTTCCTGCACTTCCAAGACTCAGACCGTGGGCTCTTTAATCTCCGAAGACCTTTCTTCCACCTTCACGATCACCTTTCTTGGTAAGTTTTCGAAACCCCATGCTTCTAATTTTTCGCGGTACATGCTTCTGATGGAGTACTGTTTAGGTCTTTTTGTTTCTGGTTTAAGATGCTTGTAGACAGGACGTTTTGTAGACAAAATAGATTTACGAGTTAGTTTGAAATCCAAGATCATGCTTTTTAGGACGTAAAACCGAAGTAACATTTCGATTTTTAAGCCAGTTGAAAAATAAATTTTTCCCGCCCTAACGGGAGTTGAAAAAGCTTTCTCAGAAAAACTTTTTACTTTCACCCTTTGATCCGTTTTTCAAACTGTTCGTGTAGAAAGATTTAGCTTTTTGATAGAATGCTGTTGTATAAAAGCCTAACTTTTATACTCAACCAGCGTTATTCTAAAAAGCTTTCTAAAGTTCTATTTCCTCACCTCCCCATTCTTCTGTTTGCAGACTTTAATGCCAGATTTGTGGGGACGTGAAAGACCCATCGACGACGACCTTCTTCCCCAGCTGCTCGAGGGAGAGGAACAACCAGATGTACGTGTCCACGAGATTCCTTTCTCGCGATCTCCTTCCAGACCCCGTCCTTCCTCCCAAATGGCCCGCTCCAAGTCTTCTGGCAAGAAAAGGCCCGAGTCTGAAAGCAACCCTACTTCTCCTGCCCAGCCTGATTCGCAGGCTAGGGCTCCCTCGACCAGCGGTCGAGAAAATCTCGTTCCTAACCCTAATATCCAAACTAGGGCTCGCCCTCGTCATCGGAATCCGCCTGATGTCGAGTGGTATACTTCCCCAGCCAGTTCAGTGACCCTTCAAATGGTCGCTAACTGCTTCAGGAAATCCCCCCTCACGGGGGTAACCATTATACGTCCTACCGCAGACCAGAGGGCTAACCGTCCAGGAGGGGCGAACAGCGCCTGGTCCCGGTATCACATTGAGGCGGGAGCTTATCTCCCTCTTCATCCCTTTTTTGTGGGGGTGGCCAATTATTTCGGTGTCGCCCCCTTCCAAATAACTCCAAACGGATATAGGATGCTGGCTGCACTCTATATCCTGTATAAAGTTAACAAATGGCCAGAACCTTCGCCCCACGAGGTCAACTATCTTTTTGACCTTAAGTCTAACCCACAGCACAACGGGACGGGCTTTTTCCACTTCTGCCACCAGGAGACCGGCCGGACGTTCTTGAGTGGCACTACCCATATATCAAACGTGGGGCACTACAATAAGGAGTACTTCTTTACTCCAAACATAACCAGTAACAACTTGGCCTTCACGAGAGGAGGTAAGAACTTGTCTTCTACTGGTCGATACTTTAACATAGAGTGTTTCCTTTCATTTTTCTCAGACTTAATCTGTTTTTCAGGCCCTTGGTTACGCCCAACCCCAACACCAGACATGGTGTTGAGGTCTAACACTCTGGCCAGGATGTCTGATGCAGCAAAATGTGTCAAGACCCTGATAACTGAAAAGAACTTGAGGTCGTCTGGCCTCCTGGCTCCTCGCCATGAAAATAGAGGGTCCGTGGTGGACGAAGCCACTGCCGAGGGGGTTCCCGAGCAGCAACCTCCTGTGCCTCCTCCTAGGAGGAGGCCAACAGGAGTTACGATCAGGGAACCCACGGGTAGCCCTTCCGCAGAAAGGCCTTCTGCTCCCCAAGGCAAGGGGAAAGAAAAGGCCAAAGAGTCTATTGTTGACTTGGGAGAATCTTCCGATGACAATGGTAAAGTTATTTCGCTTTTAAATGGTTTTCCAATTCCCTGTCATATGTTTGACGGGGATGGTAACTTTACATATGCTCCAAATCTAGGGCCAGACTTCTTCATGCCAGATAATGAGTATATGACTAATAGAGTCAATAGTGTAGCGACCAGTAGTTGTAGTTCGGGTATTTACTTTATTACCTTCTTTTTGTTGTATAGCCTACTTTCACCTGCCTCTTTTTTCCTTAGCTTCTTGTGTTTACTTGCATGCAGATATGTCGACTCCCAACATCTTCGACATGTACCAGGCTGAGGACGAAGAGGAAGTTCCTCAACTCCAATGGAAGCCTAAGAAGAGAACTGGTGAATCCAGTCGAGGCCCTCCAGCCAAGAAGGGTCGATCAGAAGACCCTCCTCAGGGCACGCCAACTGGGCAAAGTCCCGCGCCTACTGGGCGAACTCCTACCCCTCCTCCAGTTCCTTCCGAGCAGCAAAACGCTCCTGCCTCGCCGAACCCTCCAGCCGCACATGCCAGAGAGCAGCTTTCTCGTGAAGAGGTTCATGGGGCCAGACTCATGAGCCGCGCCATTCGATCTGCCAGGGATCGCCTCGATCGCATCGGCAAAGGCGACCGTGTTAGGGCCGCAATGGTCCAAGCTGAAGAGCTGCCAGTCGACCAGATCCTGAATAGGGCTCTAAACGAAATCTCCAGCGTAAGTACTTCTTTACTCTTCAAGCTTTAGTTTTTTAGTCCTTATGATAAGTTCTAACTCATTTTTCTTTGTACACAGGCCTTACTTTCTGCCACTACTGCTCGTACCCGAGCCCAGGCTTACCTCGAGCAGGCCGAGGCAAAAGCCATCGAGAGGTATCAGGTGAAGGCGGTCGAGGAGCTATCGGCTGCTGAGGCCAGGCATGCCAAGGAGTTGGAGGCAGTGGTCCGAGAGAGGGATGCGGCGGTGACTAAGCTGTCAGAGGCTGAAGCTGCGAAGGAAGCAGCGGTCAAGTTGAGGCAGGAGTACCGAGATTTCAACAAAGCTCATCTCTGCGAAATCAAGCATCTGGGGGAGGTACTCAAGACCAAGGACGAGGCCATTCTCACTCTCGGGGGCAAGGTGAAGCAGTTGGAGCTTGACAACTCCAAAAATCTAGAAAAGTACAAGAGGACGACACTTTGATGTTTCTACAATTTCTAGAAACACAATCAGGGTGCTGACTTTAGTTACCTTTCAGAGGAAGTCAGAAATGCGGAGTTGGCTCGATGTGCTGCCCAACTGGCCGAAGAGGAGGCAAGAGCTGCAACCCCTGCCACTCCAAGCGTCGCTGGTGTAGAAGAAGAAGTTATCGAGGACGCGACTAACCAGGATGCTGCCCAGGACCCTCCGGCCCCGAATGCCTCTTGAATTCTTCTCATTTATTTTTTCTTTCTTTTTGGGTATACGACCTACGGGTCGTGATGTAAAGACAATAGTTTCTTTTTAAACTTTGCTACACGGGCAGTAAATCCTTTTACCTGAACAGTTACATCCAAGCAGCGATGCTTGCGGTGTAAAAGCTTAAATCTTGATGCTATAATATTTTTACTTATTATAACATTTTTCCGTATGACCGAACTTAGCATAGTACTTTGCCATGATTTAACAAAACATAAATTTTGAAAAATACTCTAAGTACTGTAGCATGCTTTCACTTATTTTGTTCATGTGTTTACATACCTTGAGAGTATGCTTTGCTATCAATGTGCCTTATATGCCCCCCAAGTGATCGAGGAGCTTTAGGTCCTTGGTCACTTGCCCTGACCATGGCCTGTTCGAACATTTCTGTTCGTATGAAAATTAATACTTGTAATACAGCAAAACAACACACGTAATGAACAAATACTTGTAAATATAAATTCACAAAGGTTGGCAAGAATGACTGGCTGAGCACAGTCCCTTATAATCTCGTATTAAAAATGGACTAAACATGTCTTTACGAGTGATTCTTTAATAGAACCTTACATATACGAGCAGTTAGCCATACAGCATGGCTAACCCTCTTTGCAAAACTTGTAAAAAAATTGAAAATCTTTACACAAGCCAGTCCTTTAAAAAGGACTGTTTATTGATAATACTTGCGCAGGTGTTCTCCATTCCAGTAACGTGGAACGGGATCTCCGTTTAAGCGTGCAAGTTTGTAGGTGCCTGGGTGAAGGACTTCTTCAATCTGATAAGGTCCTTCTCAGTTAGGTCCGAGCACTCCAGCAGTGGGGTCGCGGGTATTTAAGAAAACTCGTCGTAGCACCAAGTCACCGACGTTGAATTTTCTTTCTTTAAATTTGGAGTTAAAGTACCGGGCGACTTTTTGCTGGTAAGCAGCAACTCGGAGTTGAGATTTTTCTCGCATTTCGTCGATCGAGTCTAGGGACTCCATCATTAGCTGGGTGTTCTGGTCCTGGTCGTAAGTTAAACGCCGATGTGAGGAGGGATCTAACTCGACAGGCAACATGGCCTCATATCCATAGGCCAAGGAAAACGGGGTATGGCCTGTTGCTGTTCGGTGAGATGTTCTATATGACCATAGGACTTCAGGCAGCTGCTCTGGCCACGCTCCTTTAGCTTCTTCAAGTCTTTTCTTCAGGGTGTCTTTGAGAGTTTTGTTCACTGCTTCAACTTGCCCATTCGCTTGGGGGTGTGCGACTGAAGAAAAACTTTTAATAACACCATGCCTTTCGCAGAAATCGGTGAATAAGTCGCTGTCAAACTGGGTCCCGTTGTCTGAAACTATCTTCCTGGGCAGACCATACCGGCATACAATGTTCTTGATGACGAAGTCAAGGACTTTCTTGGTCGTGATGGTTGCGAGTGGTTCAGCTTCGGCCCATTTGGTGAAGTAATCAACTGCCACAACTGCGTACTTTACTCTGCCTTTCCCTGTGGGCAGGGATCCAATCAAATCTATCCCCCATACCGCGAAAGGCCACGGGCTCTGCATCTGTTTTAGTTTATTTGGAGCTGCTCGTGGAATCTTGGAGAACCTTTGACATTTGTCGCATCTTCGTACATACTCCATCGAATCCTCGTTCATTGTTGGCCAGAAGTAGCCTTGCCTTAGAATCTTTTTTGCCAAACTCTGCCCCCCAGCGTGATCCCCGCAGAAGCCTTCATGCACCTCCCTCATGAGTTCCTTAGCTTTTTCTGGTGTAACGCACCTGAGTAGTGGCATTGAATATCCTCTTCGGTACATAATGCCATCGACCAGTATGTACCTAGCAGCCCGCCTTTGCAGAGTTCTGGCTTTGTTTCTATCTGTTGGCAGTGTGTCATTCGTCAGATACTCCAAGTATGGCGCCATCCATGTATCTTCTATACGAATCTCCATATTGGCTTCGGCCGCTTCTATGCTTGGCTTACTCAGTCTTTCTACTGGAACTATGTTCAAGGTATCAGCATCCTTTGCGCTCGCGAGTTTAGCCAAGGCGTCTGCATTCGAATTCTGGTCTCGCGGAATTTGCTGGAGGGTGTACTTTGTAAACTGGGCTAGTAAATCCTTCGTTTTATTCAGGTAGGCCATCATCTTTAAGCCCCGTGCTTGATATTCTCCCAGGACTTGATTCACGACTAGCTGAGAGTCACTGTAAATATCAAGCGTCCTTATGCTCATATCTTTGGCCATTCTCAGTCCAGCGAGGAGTGCTTCGTATTCCGCTTCATTGTTTGATGCTGCGAAGTCGAACCTGATTGCGCAGTGAAATCGATGCCCTTCCGGCGTTATCAATATCACTCCCGCTCCAGCGTGGGATTCGTTGGATGAACCATCCGTGAATAGCTTCCACGAAGGAGTTATGTCTTGAGGTACGGGCGCTTCAGGCTGATCGCACTGCTCCCTTCCTGGGAGTTCGGTGAACTCCGCAACAAGATCGGCCAAGACTTGTCCCTTTATTGCTGCTCGCGATGAATAAGTTACATCGAACTTCCCTAGTTCGACTGCCCATTTTAACAATCTTCCAGCCGCCTTAGGTTTTTGGAGGACTTGCCGAAGGGGCTGGTCGGTTAAAACTGTGATAGGATGGGCTTAGAAGTAAGGACGCAACTTCCTAGAGGCTAGAATTAAGCAATATGCTAACCTTTCAATTGGCGGATACCTTAATTCTGCACCAATCAGCCGTTTGCTGATATAGTAGACTGCTTTCTGTATGCCTTCTTCTTCCCGTACTAGTACCGCACTAGCAGCAACTTCAGTAATCGCCAGGTAAATATACAAAGTTTCTCCTTCGATTGGCTTTGACAAGATGGGAGGTTGCGCCAAATGAGCTTTTAAGGCCTGGAATGCCTGCTCGCAGTCTCCCGTCCATTCAAACTTCTTATTGCCCCTGAGTAGATTGAAGAAAGGGACACATTTGTCAGTTGATTTGGAGATGAATCTACTCAGGGCAGCGATCCTTCCGGTCAAACTTTGTACATCTTTTATTTTCTTCGGCGACTTCATGTCGATCAGGGCTTTTATCTTGTCAGGGTTGGCTTCAATTCCTCTCGAGTTTACTATAAACCCTAAAAACTTCCCTGATCTGACTCCAAAGGAACATTTGAGGGGATTCAACTTCATCTGGTACTTATTCAACACATCGAAGCACTCTTGTAGATCCCTCACATGTCCTTCTGCTTTTTTAGACTTTACCAGCATGTCATCCACATATACCTCCATGTTCACACCGATCAGTTCCTTAAACATGTGGTTGACTAGTCGTTGGTAAGTCGCACCTGCGTTTTTCAGTCCGAAGGGCATGACTTTGTAGCAATACAAGCCAGTATCGGTCCGAAAGCTGGTGTGATCCTCATCAGGGGGATGCATGTTAATCTGGTTGTAGCCTGAATATGCATCAATGAACGAGAGGACCTCATGTCCTGCAGTCGCATCGACTAGCTGGTCGATCCTTGGGAATGGGAAGCAGTCTTTTGGGCAGGCTTTATTGAGGTCCGTAAAATCCACACAGGTACGCCACTTGCCGTTAGGCTTGGGGACCAATACCGGATTCGAGACCCACGAGGGATAAAACGCTACCCTGATGAATCCATTCTCCTTAAGTCTTTCGACTTCTTCCTTCAAGGCTCTTGATCTATCTTTATCGAGCAGCCTTATCTTTTGTTGCACAGGTGGGAAAGTTTTGTCTATGTTCAAGACATGGCTGATTACCGTAGGATCTATCCCCACCATGTCTTTATGCGACCAGGCGAAAACTTCCTGGTTCCTATGCAAGAATTCCACCAACGCATGCTTCGTGGTAAGCTCTAAATTTTTCCCAACCTACACGACTCTAGTCAGGTCTTTATTGTCGAGTTGGACCTCCTCCAGGTCCTCGACGGGTCCAACATTTTCTTCAAAATCCCCAAAGCGAGGATCCAAATCTCCATCCTTACTTTGGGCAACACCCTATTTGTTGACTTCACCACCTGATTGGGCTTGCGTATCTACTGCCATCTGCAATTGGTCTGAGGCAGTGCTCCTTGGCATTCCACTTTTCGCCTTTGTGATTGAGGCGTTGTAGCACTCCCTGGCTTCCCTTTGGTTTCCTAAGACGCATCCTACCCCCGCGTCTGTTGGGAATTTCATGGCTAGGTGCCACATAGAGATGACGGCCCGTAGACCGACCAGTATGGGTCTTCCGATAACGGCGTTGTACACCGAAGGACAATCGACCACTACAAAGGTGGCGAGTAATGTCCTTGTTGCGGGCGCTGTACCCGTCGTTACTGGAAGCTTGATCATTCCGGCTGGGGCGAGTCCTTCTCCAGAGAAGCCATATATTGTTTGATTGCAGGGCTCCAAGTCTTTTACGGACAGCTTCATGCGTTCCAATGTTGACTTATACAGGATGTTCACTGAACTTTCTGTATCGACCAGTACTCTCTTTACCATCATATTGGCCATCTGGATGTCCACGACCAGCGGATCGGAATGTGGGAACCGGACGTGTCGGGCATCGCCTTCAGAGAAGGTCATCTCATCCTCCTCTGACCAAGCCTTTTTTGGTGCACAGTCCTCCACAGTCATCATCTCGATGTCCTAGTCGTGGCGTAGAGTCCGAGCATATCGTTCTCTGGCCTTTCCGCTATTTCCCGCGAGGTGCGGGCCTCTACAAATGGTTAAGAGTGTTCCAGCCACGGGGGCAGGCTGTAATGGTGGCGAGCGTTGGCGTGTGGACGCCTGCTCGTTGCCGCCTGGAGCTTCTCGTTGGGAGCTTCCCGAGGCCCATACGTACCTTCTCAAGTGTCCTTGTCTAATAAGGAACTCGATTTCGTCTTTTAACTGGTTGCATTCAAGTGTCGTGTCCATAGTCGTTATGGTAACGGCAAAACTTGGTAGTGTCTCTTTTCGAAATGTCCTTTCGAATGGGTCCAGGTTTTCTGTAAGGCACATTAGAGCTTATGGCCTGATAAACCTCTCCCCGAGACTCAACGAGGGCAGTATAGTTAGTGAACCTAGGTTCATAACGATTACCCTTGGCTCGTTTGTTGTCGGAGGTGGAGGGCTCGTTATACGGCCGTTTCCCACCATTCTTGCCATTACCGTTCCCATTTCCGTTACCTTTGCCGTTGCCACTAGGTTTAGAACCATTGGCGACTTTGGCAGGGTCGGCGGCTTTCTTACCCTTGTTCGAGGGTTTTCCATCATCAGCAATGGCTTCTTCGAGCTTGATGTAACGATCAGCTCGGTCCAAGAACTCCTGGGTTGTTTTAACTCCTTCCTTTCGGAGACTTTTCCAGAGGGGAGAGCAACGTTTTACCCCTGCGGTAATGGCCATCATCTTGCCTTCGTCTCCTATTGTTTTCGCTCCAGCTGTCGCTCGCATAAAACGTTGGACGTAATCCTTCACTGATTCTCCGTCCTGCTGGCGAATCTCGACTAGCTGGTTTGCTTCGGTTGGGTGCACACGACCCACATAGAACTGTCCGTAGAACTCCTTTACGAACATTTCCCAGGAAACTATGCTTGCAGGCGGAAACTTAAAGAACCACTCCTGGGCCGCTTCAGAAAGTGTTGCAGGGAAGATCCTGCACCGAGCGTCTTCGGACACTTTCTGAATGTCCATCTGAATCTCAAACTTATTCACATGCGAGACTGGGTCCCCATATCCATCAAAGTTTGGGAGCGTAGGCATCTTGAACTTGCTGGGAGTTTCAGCATTAGCTATCCTTTGGACGAAAGGAGTACCTTTCCTCCTATCGTGGTCGATGTAAGAAGTCCTTCCTCCGACCAACTGCTGCACAGCCTGATTGAGTGCGTCTATCTGGGCTTGCACTGCGGTAGGAATTGCGGTGGCCTCTGTTGCTGGGGGGATGTTCTCGCGACGATCATTGAGCACATCTCTCAAGTCCTCCTCTCTTCTTCGCTGCTCGCTACCACCGAGCCGGTTGAAGACATTATTTTGTCTGGGCTGCCCCCCAGCATCCCGTCTATTTGGCTGGTCGTCTTGAGGTACTTGGCTCCTGCTTTTACCTCTTTCTCCATTCCTTCCGCTGGCATTTCCCTTGCCTGAGTCAGCTTCATTGTATCCATGGCCATCTCTGAATCTTGACTGGCTATGGTGAGATCGTCTGTTCCCTCGATGCCCGTTCCTGGCTGAACCATCCCGAGCGTTAGAGGGTGGTCTGCGCTGGTCGTGGTGTCCCCATGCATCAGCGTGCCGTGGGGGGCCCCGGACCGCAGAGCCTAACTCTGAGTCTCTCCTGTTGCCAGGAGGGTACCGACCTCTGTTCCGTAGGTTTGGCCCATCATCCCCATGACGTCTAGGGCTGCGAGGCTGATGCTCGGCCCTATTCTGCCTCTGTTGCGGGGGATTACCCCGAGCAGCTTGGGATGGTGGCTGCGCCTCAGGGTCATGCGGGACATCGTCATGAGGCATCTGAGGCTGCTCGGGCCTTTGCGGACTTGAAGGCTGAATCTGTGGGCTCGGTTTAGGACCCCTCTGGGGTGGCCCATTCACCGGTTGGTCAGGCTGTGAAGCAGGTGCAGCTTGATTTCTTGCCAACAGCAAGCCTGCCTCCAGGGCTGCCATGGCTTCGTTCTGGCAGCGATCCACCTCCGCCTGTCTTTCGCTCAATTCCGCGCGCTGCCTTTCTATCTCCTGCTGCTGCCGCGCCATAACTTCAGCGGCGGTCTCCTGACTGACCCTCAGATTAGCCAGTTCTTCTTGCAACGCGCCCAGAGTACTCTTCAGCGTCACGTCATCCATTTCCTCTTCTTCAAAATCCAGTTGCGTCTCATCTTCCGCTATGCTTGCAGGGGGAGGAGGAGGTGGTGGATTCGACGGTGCAGCGGCGGTTGCCTGCCCAGTTTTCTTTCCTGCTTTCGCCATTAGTTTTCTCAACAGCAATAAATCAATCTCTCAATGAAAGCACCAGAATGTTGACCCAAGATTTGGCCAACTGACGCGGAGTCAAAACGTGGTTGATATAAACGAGTGTATAGAGAAGAACGCAATGACAAAAGTAAAGAAAACACAGTAATTTATAGTGGTTCAGCCCCAGTATCTGGTAACGACTTACGTCCACTTAGATTGATATTGATATAAGAATCAGAAGGGTGATCAAAGAACCAGGGTTCAATGAGTTTCACACACCTCTGAAGAACGATACAGGTTTACTTGGAGAATTACTATAGTTTTGAATGATTCTCAAGCGAAAAGGATCCCTTCCTTTGAGCTATCTCTTGCTATTTATAGGCTCAAGGAGGGTTACATGAGATTGTTACAGATATTCTTCCCTGAATAATCGGATATCCAGAAGATTGTATGAGATAAATTCGGGATTCATAAAGATCTTTCCATAAAAGTTGCCTTGTACACGGAACCATCGACCAGACTGGTCGCGGGTAAGAGGGCTTACCCTGCCTCTACTGTGTCTTCTGGTCGATACTCTAGCAGACGCTTCCAGGTATCAGCCACGTGTCCAGAGTTTATTTGCCACGTCACCAATGCTGATTTATTGGATAACACATGTCATCAAAAATAACAATGATATTTATTTGGAAAAAGGTTTTCACTATGTACAATCATAATTGCAAAAATAATAAATAAAATAAATAAAGAAATAAACTAATCTAAAAATCAGGATCTTCTACATCTGACCCTTCATCTAACATATCACATCTATCTCCTCATAATTATCATTATCTTGAGCCTCAAAATTTTCGTGAGGAAGATTTGTAAAGATTCTATGTTTTTGCTCATTTGTGAATTGGAATTCCATCTTAGAGGTGAACCTAAGTATGAGAAAATAATATCTCATAGCTATCAGTAATTCATCTTCATCATTTATAGTCTCTCATATTTCTTCTAAAGCTGCAATTACAGTGGGATAATCTTTAAAAAGTATAACTACTAAAACATATTGTTCCGTAGCTCTCATCGTGATTTGCATAGTTGTTTGGAGGTGAATTATCTCCCTGTCGAATAAGAGTAATCTCCGAGTGATTCTTTCTAGCACTCCTACTGTATTCCTTGGCTCTCTAATTCTTTTCAAGGCCTTAATGGCTTGGATATCCTCATAGGTTAAGGCTCCATCCACTCTTAACTGAAAACATAAGGCTAAAACGTTAGCTAATACACATAAACATAATAACTATAACATAAACACTTACATTGGCGGTTAGATTCGGAGCTTGAGCGTGTGTATCAAGGAGAACTTCATGCATATGGACCATTGCTTTGATACCAACTGTAATGACCCAACTATTTCTAAGACCTTGGACCATTAAAACTACTAGACATAGCTACTACTTTTGGAGACAACATACATAAGAAATAACATAACTTTATTAAACCCCAAAATATTGTGCAAATTATAAAATATGGTATGGGTACCCATTATTTAATAAAACATAAAACATAAACTTTAATTTAGTTGTTTAAAAACTAAATGCGGAATTACAAAAGAAACATAATTCAAACGACTAAAATAAACATCATCCTCGATCGACACGCAGTCCATTCATTCCATTCATGCTCAACACACAAGCCAAGCTACCAAGAATCCTTCCGCCTCCATAATCATTTTCATGCATCACACTAAAAATAAAGGAGCGAGCATAATGCCCAGCAAGGAAAATCTATTAACACATACATCATAAGACTATAACATATACTATAAAACAGATGGCTATCAAAAACATATATCATATAAGACTACAATGGCCATCATACTTCTTGGGGCTTGTTAACTAAGCAAGTCATATGCCCATAAATTTGGGGGGCTTGCTATCTAAGCAAGTCATATGCCAATAAATTATTGGGGCTTGCTAGCTAAACAAGTCATATGCCCAAGGACTATAAAACATACTATACATATACATATCATAACATAACATAAACATAACATATAAGCACATACAATCTATCCTATTTTCCTTACCAAAAACCAGGATATTTGGGAACAAGAACGGGATTAGAACACTCCTATAAACCAACAGTAGAAAAGGTGAGAATCTCTAAGAATAAAGATGAATATGAGAACTAAACCATCATGAAGAAACTCACCAAGAAGGACCTTAAGTTTCAAGAACTTAAATACCTAATCAAGAATCATAAACAAGAGTTAGGATCTGAATAAAGAAACTAAAGAGAACTACAGAATCATAAAGAACTGGACTTAAGGAATAGAAATACCTTGAATGATCTTATGGTTTGGTCTAAACCTCAATACTGAAATCACACTATTTCTCACTTCCCAAGTGTTTACAAAAGCTTAGAATGATAAAGCTTTAACCCAAAACCCAAGTGTATCTCTCTATAGTAACACTAGCACCTTGGAGGCTCTGATCAAATGCTTGAAGAATGAAGAAAATGGCTGAGCACTAGGTCCTATTTATAGAGTTCAATGAGTGAAACTAACCCCTTTTAATTTGAATAAATAAATGATTATGAGATGAAAAATATTTGAATTTTCGTTCAACTAATGCCCAGAACTCAGTCAAAATCATTCAAAGGCAGGTCTAAGTGGTTAAGGGTATTTTTAAAATTCAAAAATCAAACTTTTAAAAATCATCACTATGGGCGATATATCGGCTCTACCCTAATCCCGAGCCCCCGTTTGTACGTTCGTGCAAAGTTGACGTGTTTTCCATATCTTCCGTAGGCGATATATCGGCCCATATGTTGCGATATATTGGCATTCATTGAAATATTAAACATGTATTTGTACTTTTTCACCATAAGTTAAATTGGATAAATAGCTTTGACTGATTCATAATACAATCCTAACAGCTGTTGGAAGGTTCTAGAGCTTCTAGATCTTTCTTTTATTAAAATTATTCATTAAAATAATTAATTCCTTAATAATCATGATTATGACAAGTGCATGCTCTTAATGGTTCTATCTAAACCTTAGGTTATAATAAATATATTTCTAGATCCAGCAATATTAATCAAACCTTATGTTATAATTAATATTCTTAAACAATAGGTTAAACTTATAAAATCTATAACTGTTGCTATGAGTTTCCAACTAAGTCCCGACTTGAACCAAAATCCACAGTAACTAACATACTACTAACTAATACTAACTACTGCCACTACTACTATCTAGCTAGCTAAGTAAATATTCTAGGACTCTACAATGTAGCCTACAGGGTTCAGAACACCACCCTTGTAGACTAACATATAATCCCTAGTCTGCCTTAAATACTTCAAGATATGCCTAACTGCTATCCAATGCTCCGGTCCTGGGTTTGACTGATACCTGCTCACTACTCCCACTGCATAGTAGATATTTGGTCTAGTACACAACATGGCATACATCAGACTTCCAACTGCCAATGCATAAGGAACTTTTCTCATTGCATCTTCCTCTTCAGGAGTCTGGGGAGACTGCTTCTTTGAAAAATGAATTCCATGGTGGGATGGTAGACGTCCTTTCTTGGAATTTGTCAATGAGAATCATTTAAGCACTTTATCTATGTAAGCTGCTTAAAATAGAGCTAAGAGCATGTTCTTTCTATCCCTAATGATCTGGATACCTAGAACATAACTTGCTTCACCCAAATCCTTCATCTGGAATTGAGTGCTCAACCAATTCTTCACCTCTGACAATTTCTTAACATTGTTTCCAATGACTAAGATACCATCTACATAAAGAACCAGGAATACCATTATTTGATTTGCCTTCAGATGGTAAACACAAGGCTCATCAATATTTTTTCAAAGCCATAGGTTTTGATTATTTCATCAAACCTTAGATTCCAGGAACGAGATGCTTGCTTAAGTCCATAAATGGACCTATTCAACTTGCAAACTTTTCTTTCTTGTCCAGCTACTTTAAAGCCTTCTGGCTGATCCATATAAATGACTTCGTCAAGCTTTTCATTAAAAAAATTTGGCTTGACGTCCATTTGCCAAATTTCATAGTCGAGAGCGACTGCTATGGATAGAAGGATGCGTATGGACTTGAGCATGGCTACCGGACTAAAAGTTTCCTCATAGTCCATGCCTTCTCTTTGGGTATAAGCCTTTGCCACTAATCGAGCTTTGTAAGTCTCGATATTTCCATCAACACCTCGTTCCTTCTTGTAGATCCACTTGCACCCAATGGCCCTAAAGTCACTAGGTGCTTCCACAAGATCCCCGACGAAATTTGAGTACATGGACTCCATTTCCTGTTTCATGGCTTCAAGCCATAGTTCCTTTTCAAGGCTAGAAATTGCATGTTTCAAAGACAATGGATCATCATCAATAGTGTCACCAACAACCATATTGGTTTCACCATCCATACCATAGCAAACTAGGTTCCTAGAAACCTTCCCACTACGACGAGGCTCTGTGACTGTTTGCTCAGGAATAGTGGTACTTTCTTCATTAAATCGACTTGTGTTGATTGGACATGAAGAGTGGGAATTTCATCATCAACTCACGTTGATGACGATGGAACATTGGTTGGAGTCAATTCTTTAACCTTCTCCTCTAAAACTACTTTGTTGTGTGGTTTGAAGTTTTGGAGATAGTCACTTTCCAGAAAAGTAGCATTAGTAGAAGTAAACACTTTCTTTTCTGAATGACTATTGAAAAGTCCACCCCGAGTACCTTTAGGATAGCCAACAAGCATGCAAACTTCATTTCATGGTTCTAGCTTTCCTTCCTTTTTCCTCAGGATGTGGGCGGGACACCCTCAGATTCTATAATGGCATAAACTAGGTTCACGACCATTCCAGCATTCCAAAGGTGTTTTGGGGATTGATTTAGACGGCACGACATTGAGAATGTTGTTCGCGGTTTCAATTGCATGTCCCCAAAATGAAGTTGGTAAAGTTGAGTAACTAAGCATGCATCTAACCATTTCCAATAAAGTTCTGTTTCGGCGTTCCGCTACACCATTTTGTTGCGGAGTACATGGGGTAGTAAGTTGTGATAAAATCCCAAGTTCAGTTAAATGATCTTGGAACTGCATATTTTTAAATATTCTCCAGCCCTACAAGATTGCAAGATCTTTAACGTTTTTCCTAATTGGTTCTTAGCCATCTCTAGGTACTCCTGAAACTTTGAAAATGTTTCTGATTTCCCATGCATTAGGTAAAGACAAGAGTATCTAGAGTAATTGTAATGTCCCGAATTCTCCGATGTGGTTTAGTAACGATTTAGTAGGTCAGGAGGGCCATAACCGTTTAATTACGCCATCAAATGAGTATATGCATGTTTATGTGAATCATATTATAATATGATGTTATATGCATGCATGTGGGTCCACATTTGAAATATTATGATGTTTTGATAATTTGGCCCATTGAGGGTAAATTTGTGTATTTGGGTGCATAATGTGATTTGTGAATGAGATTCCATTATTATGGAGATATATTCGAGCTATTCAGCATGAGACGGTCCTATTTAGTGTATTAGCAGTTTTTTCATAACGGGGTCAATTATTGGGCAATAAGAATGTTTATTTGATGATAAATTGGGAGTTATTGAGATCAGGGTGAAATTTTGGGAGTTTTGACTATAATGTCCCCAGGGAGGTTTTTGGGACCCCGAGCACTAGGTTTTATTTGAGGTTACTTAAGCTTGAAGTAGCTTGTCAGATAGAACGTACGTTAGAAAACCTCTTGTTCTTCCCTATTAGCTCATTTTCACCGTTCGAAGCGTTTTCGAAGATATCTTGAGTTCTAGGAGTCGGAATCAGGCGAGGATCGAGGCATAGCGATCCTAGGAAAGATTAGAAGCTTCTTGACCAAAGGATTTGACAAGAAACAACCTAATCAAAAGTAATCTAAGTTTAAAGTTTTGAGTTTTTAGAGTTTCTAAGCTTTGAATTGGACTTTGTGAATCGTTGAGTGTTTGGCTCGATTGAGCCTTGGGTTCTGATGGTTTTGAAGCATGGGGAAGCTTGGGAACTTTAATTTGATGATTTGGTAATGTTTAGGCATGATCTTGGAGGCTTTGGGATGTTGGAGGACGAGTTTGGGCATGTTCTGGGTTGGGCGTCGCGGCCCTGTTCTTGGAGCGCCGCGACCCTTGCTTGAAGAAGTAGGTGGGGAAGTTTGTGCCTGCTGGGCGCCGTGGCCCCTAATGTAGGGTGCCGCAGCCCTTGTTTCAGAGGTGGTTGGGGGCCACGGCCCTTGATGCCAGGGCCGCAGCCCTTGAGCAGGGTTGAGCCCGTTTGAGTGTTTTGGCCCCGGGAGCATGGTTTTAGGCCCCGGGATCACTCCTACTACCCGGATTAGTGGTGATTGATGTCTTGGAGGCTAGATCTTGCCTTGGGAACCCTTGATTATCATTTTATTGATGGTATCCTATAATGTGTTATGATTAGGTGACCGCTAAAGGACTAAAAGCTAGACCGTTCTCAAGGGTTGTTCTTCTATTCATTCTAGATCGAATCTGAGGTAAGAAAACTGCACCCCGAATGTGACATGCATGATTATTCTTGAGGGATGTTGATTGTGTAAATGTGGACATGGATTGATAATGGAATTCTTAGTGAATCTTGCTCACTTATGCATGGTACTGACTCATTAGTCAGAAGTGGCAAAGGTGTCAGTATCAACTGTGAAGCTGTGACTCATTAGTCAGGTTCGGCAGTGGTACTGGGCACTGGGCACTGGTCACACGGTACTGACTCATAAGTCAGGACGGCATTAGCGTGTTCAACGCAAGCCAATAAAGATTAGATCTAATCAATATCTGCATTGAATGACTCAAAGAGCATTAATGCCGGACCGACCTTAAGTTCGATGAATATTATAAGCGTTTGTGTGACTTACCTATCAGTCACTAGCTAGTGGCTTACCTAGCAGCCATTCTTCTATCTAAAGTTGGAGACTTACCTATCAGTCTCTCGTCTGTTTAAGGCTAGTGGCTTACCTAGCAGCCACTCTTCTGGTTAGAGTTAGAGACTTACCTATCAGTCTCTTGTCTGCTTAAGGCTAGTGGCTTACCTAGCAGCCACTCTTCTATTCAAATTAGTGACTTGCTTGTCAGTCACCTAGTATGGTTTTTCTAGAACCTCAAGTGATATTCACTTATCTGTTTAAGAGCTATAAGCTCTGTGTGATTATAATGATAATCATTTGATAATGTTTACATATAATACTGTGTTTTCTTGCTGGGCATTGGCTCATGGGTGCTATGTGGTGCAGGTAAAGGGAAAGAAAAGCTCACCCAGCCTTGAGTGGAGAGCTTAGGTGGTGATGTGTACATATGCGGCCGCTTGACCACCACGGCCAAGGAGTTCTCAGAGGAACTAGGGGGTTTACCCTATTTTTGCCGCTTAGGTCGGCAAGTTTGTAATTTTAAAACAGTAATGACATTTTTGAGTTGTAAATAACTTGTAAATGTTCTTGTGGGCCCATGAAAAGTTTTATGTATTAAATAAAATATATCATTTCCTTTTTTTATTAATTTTCCACCTTAGCCTGTTAATAACATTTAGAACACGTTTTTAACCAAAGGACTCGGGTAGCGGGTCAAATTTCTGGTTCACCGTTCACCGTAACGGTTCTGGGGTAACCAGGGCGTTACATAATCATCAATGAAAGTGACGAAATACTCAAAACCACCCTTGGCTTGTACATTCAAAGTTCCACAAACATCTGAATGCACAATTCCAAGTGGTTCTTTGGCCCTATCACCCTTTGCAGAGAATGGATGCTTGGTCAGTTTGCCTTCTAGACAAGATTCACAGACAGGTAATTCACCTAAGGTGAGTTCCCTCAAAGGCCCATCCTTTGTAAGTCTTTGAATCCTATCATAGCCAATGTTACGTAGTCTCAAGTTCCATAAATATGTCATATTATCGTTATCGGTCTTTTGACGTTTATTGGTCCTAGGTTTAGCTAATTTGAATAAATCATTGTTAAGAGCGAGGGGTTCATTAGGTCGCAGAATATAAAGCCTGTTTTCCAAACATGCAATACACAATTGTGATCCTTTGAAAGAAATAGATATATTAGAATTTGTGAAAGTCATAACAAATCGTTCAAATTGCAACATGGAAACTAAAATTAAATTTCTACTTAAATTTGGAATAAAAAATACATCATTTAAAATTAAAAATTTATTTCTGAACTTCAGACGAGCTCTTCCTCTACCTTGGACCGCAACGAACGCTCCATTCCCAACTCTAAGCTTTAAGCCGCCTTCGTCCACTTCCTCCCATGATTCAAGAAGCTGTAAAGAGTTACAAACATGGTTAGTAGATCCAGAATCAATAATCCAAATGGATTTATCATTCTCTAAAACACATGTTTCTAAGATAAATGAACTATAATCATTACCTTTGTTTTCTGCTACTAGAAACTTGGGGCAATCCTGTTTCCAATGCTTCTTCTCTTTGCAGTTAAAGTACTTACCTTTACCTTTCTTTTTTTTTCTTGTTCTTCCCCTTAGGCGTCTGTGCATTTGGTTGTGCACTCGTCTTTGCAGCCTTTGCAGGCTTGGGGTTGTTGTTTTGTCCACCTTTCCTCTTGTTTCCAGCTTTCGAAGACGAAGCTGGGTTAGCTTCAGTCTTAGCCAGATTAGTAGCAACAGCAATAGTCTTATTTTCTCCTCCTTTACTAGGTCCACCCATGATAGGCTCAATAATTTGAAGCTCGTTCATGAGCTACGTCAGACCATAGTTGAGTTGATCACGAACGTGCATACACGGTGCCATTCGAGCATTTATGGTTCCATCATGAACGTGCGGAGATGGTGCTATTCGAGCATTTACGGTGCCATCACAAGCATTGATGGTGCCATCACGAATGTGCGGACACGGTGCTCGTTCTGGGATTCCTCAATCATGACGAACTTGGAGTTGTCACCAATCAACACAATGTTGATGTTCTGCTTCCATTTAAGGAAGTTTTCTTTAGTGAGTTTCTCCATCGAAAGTTGAGGACGGATGGGAGTTGACACAGCCATAATTATACAACAAATTAACAATAAAATATAAATCATTCACTTTTGCTCAATAAAACACCTATTCACACAAATTTCAAGAAATACACAACATATATAAAAAATGTGTAAGATATGAGAAAAAATACCAAAATAATCATAACTCTATTTATTTTTGTTTTTAACAAATCTATGATATCCTTGTCCCGGTTGGCGAGAGTCAAAAATACCACTAGTTAAATAAAGTTGTAAACTTATTTAATAATGGACATCATTATTAACAACCTACTATTCGATCAAAATAAGAAAACAAAATCTCTTATTTTATGAGCTAGACCCACGATTTCAATAATCACATATTGAGTCCTAGTAGTCACCGTAGGGGTGAGTCTAGTAGAATTCGACCTATAATTATCTATTTTTCGAAATCTAACCTTGTCAAAAAAACTAATGAACATCTTCCGTAGGAGAACAAATTAAAGCGTCTTGAGGCCCCATTAAGCTATTGACTTTGTTAAACCAACGGTGGATATCGAATACAATTCTTAAAATAAGCTCATTATGAAATTAAAAATAGTATTTTTATTATTTACTTTTAGAAAATTAATGACTATGGTTTACCAAAAAATTGAAAAAATTAGAATTTTTAAAACCAAAGTCCTATAATTTCCTATTAATTCTAAAGTGTCACATTGAAACAAATTCAATTAATTTAGAATTAATTTGTTGCTAATCAATATTTAGGTCTAACTAATATAATGAACCTATACAATTAAGTACAACTCGGATAAATGGGCCTTAACAATTGGGCTTGTATGGAGGAGGGTTGGGTCCAGTATGTCGTTCCCACTACAAAGGCCCCCATACTTTCATACAAGTCCAAAAGACAGGAATTTAAACCTTCATTTTATTAATTGTTATAAATTGATTATGCCCACTATAGTCATGCAAAGAAAATGGGTCTTCACAAGTGGAACCACCCACAAGAGAGGAATTTAAACTTTACATTTTCTAATGGGCCCCAATAAAACCTATCATTTTATGAATATTTTATTTGGCAAAATCCATATATCTAACAAACATATGGGCCACTATATGCATCTAAGCCCAATTGCAAAAATACCACATATAGTGCAAATAGACATATTATAATTGGAGGGGCCTAATCATGTTATTATATGAGCAAGTCTATGAATTTACGCAAAAATACTACAATTTGTTTCATTTGAAAAAATATCACAATCAATTATCTAGAATTTATAAAAAATTTGAATTAATTAAATTTTTACAAAAATAAGTCAATTTAAATGAAATTTATCAACAATTAACAATAGTTCATTTAAATTTCATTTATCAACAATCAACTTGGTTTAGGTTAATTTGAAAAAAAAAATATCAATTTAATTTAAATAGGAATTATCAACAATTTACTAAAGTTAATTTAAATCTCATTTATTAAAAAAATACATTTTATTAATTTCTTGAAAAAAAATTATATTTTTAAAAATTTAACCAATTTTAAACTTTAAAATCAATATCTTAACTGTTTTTCAAAAAATATCTTGTGTTGTTACAACTATAAGCTAATATTTTAACCATTAAAAAAATAAAATATTAATAGTTATAATAACCCTAAAATATCTCAAAACAATTAAACAAATTCAAATATCCATGAAAATATCTAACTAACAAATTTCAAATTTCAAATTTCAAATAATTTAAATATTAAAAACTATAGAATAAATAGATATTTATATTTTCAAATAAAAATTTAATAAAAATAACAAGTATTGAAAAGAAAATATCTTAAATATCTGATATCTTAATTCTAATATTTTAATATATTAAAATATTTAAAATTAAGTTGTTAGTCTATTTTTAAATTTGAATTTGAATCTTTGTAAAAATATCTAATTATTTAAATCTCAACCAACAAAAATATCTAATTTAAAAAAAAAAAAATTAATTATAAAACAAATCTTATATTTTTGGCTTTGATTATAAATAATCAATTTTCACATTTTAAGTTCTTTAATTTAAAAAAAAAAATTGGATGAATGGTAATGTTCATCGTGTGGCTGCTGAGGAGACGCGCGCGAGCGTGCGAGTGCGTGCGGTGGCTGGGTGACACGTGCTCTGGTGCGCACGCGTACGTGTGGGGCAGCCAGGCAAAAAACATTTCAAAAAACATTTTTGTGCAATTTTTCAAACCAAGACCATTTTTTAATTAATTTTTAACATGTTTTACACAAAATAAAGCATATATTAAAATTAATGGCATAGAAAACATAACAAAATAACCTAAAATTGCTAATAATCACATAAAATTCAATATGTTTCATAAAATCAGGAAATCCATCCAATTATTCAAACACATCTAATAATTCAATTTTTAGCATGTTCATGCATGAAAATAAAGATTACCAAAGGCTCTGATACCAGTTGTTGGGAAAACTTATACAGGATCTTTATTTATTTTCATGTAGATCTAATATTAAACAAGTTAATATGAGACAACCTTAAACATGTTTCTAAAATTGAATTCAAAGAGAAATAATGATAAGAATACTTACATTATATGCAGCGGAATGAATGGGTCTTTCCTTCAGTTTCTCTAACCGTTGTCTCCTTTCTGTTGCAAGGTATTATCAAGAAACTGAGCCGATCAACAATTTTCTACACAGCCTTCCAAATTATCCTTAGGATCACCTAGACTAGAGTGGGCAATTCTCAACACATGAGATAGATACAGAGAAAAGAAGATAAAAGAACAATAAGGCTTAGAAAATGACTTATGTTTAGAGAGAATCTAAAACCTATCAGAAAACCAGTGTCTGTCGTCTGATTTCAACTCTCACTTAACATTCCTTTTATAGACTCATTTAGGTCATTTATTTAATTAAAAATTAATAAAATAATATCCAATTAACAGCCCTAGGTTGAAACTATCATGGGCTTTAGGCCTGTGAAATTTCCCATTTGATTATAAGCCTATTGGACTTAAAATCAAGGTCTGTATTATTTTCTATTAATTTAATTAATTAAATAATTATTTAAATCCTTTATCAAATTAATTATTTATAATTTGAACCTTGATTTAAACTTATTTATTAATTTAGATACCAATTTATCTTAATTAATAAATCTGCCATAATTTCTCTTTTCTTCTCTACATAACTTTGTGAAACTATCAAAAATTGACCTGGTCAACTTTGATAATTAAATCAATTAATTGAGACTATCTTGATAATTTTATCCAAGGTACAGTGGGGACCATGGGCCTATGAAATCAAGCTCCAATAAGTTATCATAAATCTAACAAATAAATTTACTAACTTATTAATTCCTCATGACTCCACTAAAGACTCGGAATTGCACTCTTGAATTCATAGAACTCTCTATAACAAATATAGATACGCTATTAATTATCCATTGTTACAACCATAATTGTCACTCAATCCTCTATAGACGGTCTACAATGAGATGGGACTAAAATATTGTATTAGCCCTCATTATATATTATCCTTAAAACACTTAGTTCCTTGTAAATCATATTTCAGTAAACTAATATTAATTACTGAAATGAAATCTCTATCATTTAGCATTTGAACCAAACTAAAAGGAAACCATCATTTCACTTCTTCATCAGAAGCTATAGATGTTCATATCTATGATTAACACTCCCACTCAATTATACTACCGAGTTCCCAAGATGTAAGTATGGGCTAGCCCATAGGATAAGCTGGTAACGAACAAGTCAAGGAACTCAAATAATATAATCAGTTAGAATACTAACCACTCCAAAATGAGATTAAATTGACCAATGGTCAACTATATGATATGACTAGAATAGATAATAACGATGTGTTTACTTATCTTATCTACTGTCAATATTGGTCTTGTCCAATGTAACAAATATATCCGATCTTATCTACTTTTCTAATGTTTTGGAAAGAACATAACACTGCGATGTGTAAGTAGATCATATCATAGATTGGCAAGTCAGTGTATATCCTCTGCACTGACTAATCTTAGGACTAACTTATTTTGAACATATAATCATATTTATATTCCACTGTGATTACATCACTATAAATATGATTAGTTATATGCTCGGGAATTTAATATAAGTTTATATTAAACAAATAATTATGAAAATAAAACATGTGAGCAAAGTGATTGACCAAGTCACAAAATGATTCTATTCTTTTATTGATAATAAATTGAGATTACAAAGAAATTGGGTTTTAATTAGGGCATAAAACCCCAACACATACTACCCCTTATTCTCTACATCCAGGCACCACGAAGATGTACCAAGATCTGAGAGTTCTATATTGGTGGACTAGGATGAAGAGGGATGTGACTGAGTATGTGGCAAGGTGCCTTACCTGTCAGCAGGTCAAGGCTGAACATCAGAGGTTAACAGGGTTGTTGCAGCCTTTGGATATTCCAGAGTGGAAGTGGGAAGACATCACGATGGATTTCGTGGTAGGATTGTCCAGGACAGTGGGCCAACATGATTCTATTTGGGTCATCATGGATCGGTATACGAAATCGGCTCATTTTCTACCAGTAAGGACGAATTACACTATTGACCAGTATGCAGATCTCTATGTGAGGGAGATAGTTCGCCTTCATGGGACTCCGAGGTCTATCGTGTCACATAGGGACCTTATCTTTACTTCCAAGTTTTGGGGAAGTTTGCAAAGGTTGATGGGTACACAGCTGAAGTTCTGTACAGCTTATCATCCTCAAACTGATGGTCAGTCAGAGAGGACTATCCAGATATTGGATGACATGCTGAGAGCGTGTGTGTTGGACTTTGAAGGGTCCTGGAGTAAATATTTTCCCTTCATAGAGTTTTCCAATAACAACAGCTACCAGTCTACCATTTGGGTGGCACCTTATGTGATGTTGTATGGTAGGAAGTGCAGATCGCCTATTCACTAGGATGAGATGGGTGAGAAGAAATATTTGGATCCTGGTGCAGTTCAGAGGACTACTGAGGCTATCAAGAAGATTGGAGCTCGGATGCTCACATCTCAGAGTAGACAGAAGAGCTATTCAGAACCAAGACGGAGGAACGTAGAGTTCCAAGTAGGAGAATGTCTTCCTTAGGGTTTCACCTCTGAGAGGGGTGAGGAGGTTCGGGAAGAAGGGCAAGCTGAGCCCTAGGTTTGTGGGACCGTTTGAGATCCTGGAGAGATTGGGTAAGTGGCCTATAGGTTGGTGTAGAGTCCAAGAACTTTACTTAGCCAAGTTAGATAGTAGTATAATAGTAATAGTAGTATTATTGTTATAATTGTGGATTTTTGGTTCAGACCGGGATTTATTTGGACACTCATAGTAGTACTTGTAGATTTTCTAAGTTTAACCTATAGTTTAAGAATATTAATTTTAACCTAAGGTTTGATTAATATGACTGATATTGAGGGTAATATTTATTATATTATAAGGTTTAGATAAGAACCAATTAGATAATAGCACATGTTATGTATGGGTTATTAATGATTAAGTATTTTGAGGATTAAATTTATTAAGGGTAAAATTTGAATGCTCTAAGGTCAGTCAGCAGCTTTGAAAACGTAAAAGGGCTTAGTCAAGGTTGTTTACTCAATTCAAATTAAGCTAAAAATGTGTAATTTCATGTTTAAATAATCAGTGTATGCCGATATATCACAGCTATAGGGGGCGATATATCGCAGCACGAAGATACGAAAAACAAGAAACGTTGCACAATTGCCTCAGGCATACTGGCCCAGGCGATATATCGCCTACAGGGGGCGATATATCACCCCTCTCAACACATTTTGAAAGTTTTCAAAATCGTTTCCCATTCAAACCTTCAACCTCTTGATAAGTCCAGCACCTTTCTGAACGAGTCTTCAGCCTCTGCTGAACGATAATTCAAATTATTTTCACTTAAAAAGCCATTATTTTTATTCAAGTTAAATGAGATCTTTTCATTCCTAAACTCTATAAATAGGACCTAGTACCCAGCCATTTATTCATCTATTACTCTAAGTTCAGAGGCTGCAAGTTGCAAGGTGAGTGTGAGAGTGTAAACACTTGGGTTAGGAATCATAAGCTTGATCATCATAAGCTTATCAAACACTTGGGAAGTAAGGTTTTATAGCATTTCGGTTCAAGGTTTAGATTGGTCTTACAAGTCTTCAAGGTATTTCCACACTCTAGTTCATCGGTATTATTTTATTTAAGTTCTCATAGTCTTCTACTCAGCCTTCTAACCTTATTCTTTATTTTGGTTAGGAAATCTAAGAACTTGCACATAAGTTTTTGGTAAGTATATTCTCAATGGTATAGTCCTCCCATTCCTTTCATTTCTTTTCTTCAAAGTACTCACTCTGTTACAAATGGTTTTTAGGAGTGTTCCAAAGTCCCAACTCTGTCCTCATATCCCGATAATTTTGGTAAGGAAAATAGGATAGAATTTATGTGTTATATGCTTTTATATGTTATCTTATGTTTTTTTTATGTTATGAAATATGTTATGTTAATTATGTTTGTAGGCTTGGGCATATGACCTATATGACTAACAAGCCCCAAATAGATTATGGGCATATGACTTGCTTAGCTAGCAAGACCCCACTAATCTAATGGGCATATGACTTGTTTAGTCTATGGGACCCCAAGTAATAATGGTCATTATAGTATGTATGTGATATAAGTGTTATGTTATGTTTTTATGTTTTTATGAAATTTATGTATATGGACTATGTGTTAGATTTTTCCTTGCTGGGCATTAGGCTCACTCCTTTTTGTTTATATGTGCAGGAAAATAGTCTTAGTGGCGAGAAAGGTTCTTGGAAGCTTGGAGAATGTGTATTGAGGCGGAATGGATTCAAGAGCCGAGCGTTTCGATTCGAGGATGTAGTTTTGTTTCTTATGGTTTTTACATGTATTTTCCGCATTTTATTATGTAAATCTCTTTTTAATTATGTCATGTTTTGATTTTAAAACAATGGGATCCCATATCCTAACTTGAATTTTATGTAAGTTTAACTTTTATTTTTATAAGTTTCTTAATAAAGTTATGGTATTTTCACTTGTAAGTTTTATTAAGGATTAGTGTTCATGTCTAGTTTTTGTTAATGGTCCAAAAGTTTAGAGTAGTTGGGTCGTTACAGTTGGCCTTACCCCCTGCACTGTCTAGTGTGCATAATGTATTCCATATTTCCATGCTAAGGAAGTATGTGTCAGATGAAACTCATGTACTGAGTTATGAGGATCTGGAACTGGAGGCAGACTTGTCCTATGAAGAGCAGCCAGTTCAGATTTTAGACATGAAGAACAAGGTCCAGAGGAACAAGACTATACCTTTAGTTAAGGTATTATGGAGGGACAACAAGGTCGAGGAAGCGACCTAGGAGCTAGAGGCAGATATGCAAACTCAGTATCCCGAGTTGTTCAGGTAAAATTTCGAGGGCGAAATTTCTATAAGGAGGGGATAGTTGTAACGTCCCAAAATTACCTAATAAGGCTTAGGGCCTTGATTAGGGGGCCAGGATGGCAATATATGAAATTATATGTTATTTGATATATTTGATTGTGATTATGTGAGTTATATGATAATATAACTAGTAGTGCATGTTTGGGGGTATTAAATATGCATGTGGGTGCGTTTCTTATTAGAAGGGCAACTTTCGTAATTTGGCCTGTTATTGGCATAATTGTATATATGTGTGTGTGTGTGTGTGTGTGTGTGTGTGTGTGATATATGTGTGAGACTACATTATTATGTGGGTTTATTTGAGTTACTCAGCACGAGACGATCCTAGGGAGCAAGTTAGCGGGAAAGTCACAACGGGACCCAATACCCGACTCGGGGCGAGTCAATGGGTATTTTGAGTATTTGGTATTTAATTGGGTTATTGGGTAATGGGAATGAATAATTGGGGATATATTTGAAGTTAGTGAGTTTAGGAGGGAATACTGAGGAATTTGACAATTTTTCCCTCGAGGACGTTTTTGGTATCTCGAGCCTCGGGATTAACTTAAGTGAAACTTAACCTTAGGAAAAAAAAAAAAAAAAACACTCAGAAATACTCTACTGGCCGACTCACACTTCTCTCTCTCTCACTCTCTTTCTCTCTAAGCTTCCATAAGCTGGTTTTGGAGAATTAAGAAGGATTTCTTGAAGAATTGTTGGCTGGAGGATGGGGAATTGAAGGCCTAGAGTTAGGGGATTAGTTTTGTTGCAACTTGAGAGATTAATTTCCAGTTGAGGTAAGCTTTAGATCATGTTTTCCATTGGAATTCTGTGTTGGCTTGGCTGTTTTAAGGTGTTCTTGAACTTTATAGCTCAATAGTTGAATTTGGTGTTTTAATGAGTTTTGTAACTAGGTTCTTGTTGGGTGTTGCTACTGGGAGGATGTTAGAACTATTATGGTGATTTAATTATAGTTTTGTGGTGAAATTGGGATAATTTAGGTTGGATTTGGCTGTTGGGAAATGGAGAAAACCTGGGTTGGCAAAGCCAAGTCGCGACTCTGTTCTTGAGGGGTCGCGACTCAACTGAACCCAAGGCCTTGGGAGGCCTCTGTCTGGGAGGCACGCCGTGACCCTCTTGAGCAGGTCGTGGCCTGCATCCCTTTGGCAAAGGGAGAGGGTCTCGGATAAGAGGGGGCGCGCCATGACTCTCAAGGTCAGGTCGTGGCCCACCTTGGCAGTTTTGGCCTTGGGGAGTTTTTAATGACGGGAACCTTTTCCTTGGGGCTCAAGATCGATTCCACTACCCGGTTTAGTGGAATTTGAGGCCTCGGAGGCTAGGACTCAGTCTGGAAGTCTTTATTTGCTTGTTATTGATGTAATCCTATATTATGGTTGTGACTAGGTTATCGCTAGGGGCTCGGAATTAGAATCGTGCTTGAGGGTCGTCCTTATTTTACACTATACATGGACCTGAGGTAAGAAAATTGCACCCAATACGTGTTATATGTGATCAGGGCTTGGCCTGACTGTTATCAATAGTTATGATTAGGGCTTGGGCCCCTGAGAACGTTTATGTTTAAGCTATTGTTTCACATGTTGAATGATCTTACTTGAATGTTCTATATCTGCTTAAATGTTTCATGTTTGTTGCTTGGATTCTGTGGTTAGGGCCTGAGGCCCCGTTAAATAGATATGATTAGTATTATGAGTACGGTTACTCGATGGTGTTATGTGATTAACATGCATGCATACTAGTTTTGTTGGGATATGCCTATTCATATCTGTTTTTTATTTGAAGATTGAATACCTGGATCAGGGCTTGACTTATTAGTCAAGGACGGAAAAAGCACGTTGCGCGCTGGTCGAAAGGCTTAGGCCTAAATCAGCAATGTACTATTATGTTGGCCATCCTTATGGTCGTTGAAAAACCAAAGGTGTTGGGCTAGCTCTATGGGTAGTTACTCAGAGCTAAGGGCGAGGGCCTCAGGTGACTCTAAGGTCACATAGCTAGGGCATAATCCCCGAGGTTGACTCTACGGTCAACTGTTCTGGGCAGCAGCCCCAAATTTGTCCAATGACCATTTGTTTGTAACTGAATGACTGTATGTGTAGGTTATTATTGCTGGACACATAGATAAGTATCTGGGAATCTATTTTGTTTTGTTTATGCACATGTATAGTTTTCTTGCTGAGCCTTGGCTCACGGGTGCTTTGTGGTGCAAGTGAGGGGAAGGGAAAGCTTGACTAGCCATGAGTTGGAGAGCTTCGGTGGCAGCGTGTACATATGCAGCTGCTCGACCACCACGATCGACAATATCTCATAGGAACTAAAGTTGTAGCCCTATTTTTGCCGCTTAGCTCAGCTGGATGTAATTTTTGATATACCTATGCTTCTTTAAGAATTTGGTTGTAATATTTTGGGATCCAACGAATGTATGAAACTTTTTAAATAAAATTCAATGGTTCCTTTGACCAAAATTTTTAACCCTAACCCTTGTCATTAACCATAGTTGCACGCTTTAAGCCAAATTATTTGATTAGCAAGTCTGGCACCATTTAAATTACACAGTGTAATGGTGCTGGATTAGGAGGACGTTATAGTCGATGTGCTCAAAAATAAAATGTCTGAGGTCGAAGTCAAAGCAAAGAAGGATGCCAAGAAGGAAAAGCAGGATACGGAGCAGGCGAAGCTAGATGTTGCCGAGGCATCAAATTCCCTGGAGGAGATGCTATACCAGTGTTAGGCATACAACTAAGAAAGGGATTTCTCCTTTCTGGATGCGAATCTTTGGGTATGTTATCTTACCAAGTTCCAGAGTTGACTCTCGCAAGAGCCCTCTGAGACCGAGGAGGCTTCTGGAGCTACCGATGGGGTGACAATTAGGTGACATCACAAGGGCAATTTATCGGAGCTCGGTGATGTTTAGGGGGGCCTCATCTTTTTTTTTTATTTGTCTTATCTCCTTGTAATTAAGCTTTCAAAAGCTTAAACAATCACCTTCGGGCTTAGTTCGAGGTTATTTCTCCTTGAGTTATTCATATACTTATTAGTACATGTTCATTACTTTATAATATATTTGTATTCCCCTTAATCTATTATCTAACTATGCTTATGAACTTTAAGTCCTTGCACGCTCGCAATCATAGGGTTACCTTTAGATCGAGATAGATGTCTAATGGCTCGACCAAACAATTCTGGTTGATGTCTTGGTTATATCCAAAAAATTTCCGGCCATAGTGTTATACCTGTTAGGAATCACGCCTCGGATGTGGTTATATCCAGGAGTTTGCTCGCCTAATAGCGTTATACCTGTTAGAAATCAGTCCTCAGACCTGGTTACATCCAAGAGTTTGCTTGCCTAATAGTGTTATACCTGTTAGGAATCAGGCCTCGAACCTCGTTATATCTAGGAATTTGCTCGCCTAATAGGATTATACCTGTTAGGAATCAGGCCTCAGACCTGGTTATATCCAGGATTTCCTAGTTGAATTCTAGGTTTTGTTTCTTTGAATTTTCTCAACTTAGTTCGTATTCTGAATTTCTTTGAAAATTCGAGCTTTAAAAAGCCATTGAATAATCAATTTTATAAATTCTAAGTTTCGAATTTTATCCAAATGTGTTAAATACTTTTAAAGACTCTTCGAGAGTTATATGCCCCCCAAGCGATCCAAATTTATGAATATTCTACGTTGCTTTTACAAAATGAGCACGTGATACATCACAATAATAAGATAACAATATTGGTTCTACGTTTAAATTATGTAGCAATCCATTGTTATTAAAATATAATGGCTTTTATAAATAAGTCTTACACAGAGAAATACTTAAAGCATTAAAAATTAGCGAAGTCGTCCTATTACTGATAGTATTTGTTTATCCAAAAATCAGTTGCTGATGACATGGCAAGGATTTTCGACACGTAGCAGAGATACGGCTCACCTATCGACCAGCATTATTTCTGTGCGAAGAGATCAAGTTCTATATACGACCAGCCTGGTCATATATTCGCTCATTTATGTAAAGATATGTACAGTTGTGATGATATTCGAGAATATCTCTTCATTATGACCTGCAGATCCGATCATTAAGGATAGATATTATTTCCTAATTTATGTAACTCTTCCTGAGCCTATAAATACACAAGAGATAGCTCAAGGAAGGAGACCGATCTCTTTTTTCTGGGAGAATTATATTATTATTATTCATCATTGTATTGTTTTCTTCTTCGAAGGTTCGTGAAACTCAGGAACCCTTGTTCTTTGATCACACCTTGGGAGTTCAATATTAATAATAGTATCAAGTGGACGTAGGTCGTTACCAATCACTGGGGTCGAACCACTATAAATCCATGTGTTATTTATCTTTCCATTAGATTATTTTCAAGATCTATATCATTTTCTTGTCGTTTCCTAGACTCCGTGTCGTTGACCAAAATCAGGGTCAACATTCTGGTGCTTTCATTGAGAGACTTGAATTCAAGAAAATCTAATGACAAAGACTACCAAGAAAACTGGACAGGCTGCTGCTGCTCCATCCCAGCCTCCTCCACCAAACATGGCTGAAGACGAACCTTATTTGGAGTTCGATGAGGAGGAAGTAGACTCTGAGGCCCTGAAGACAACACTGGGGGTGTTGCAAGATGAACTAGCCGCTCTGAGGGCCAATCAAGAGAGTGCCACCGAGATAATGGCGTCACAGCAGAGGGAGATAGAGTGCCAACGCCAAGAGCTGAGCGAGAGACAGGCGGAGATGGACCATCGTCAGAGGGATGCCATGGCAGCCCTCGAAGCAGCCCTCCAATTGGCTAGGAATCAGGCTGCACCTGCCTCGCAGCCTGATCAACCCCCTAGTGGACCACCTCAAAGAGGTCCCAATCCTAGCCCTCCGCTCCAGCCAACAAGCCCTCAAAGGCCGGAGCAACCACCAATGCCTCAGGATGATGTCCCACCTAGGGACCCTGAGATGCAGCCTCCATCCTAGGCCGGTCAAGTCAATCCCCCGCATCCCAGGCAGAATAGGGCCGGGCAACAACCCCGAAGCCCTAGACGCTCAGGGGGTGAAGAGCCGCACCCACCGAACAGGGGGCAACATTTTTCTGCCAACAGAAGGAATCCAGAGACAGGCTTTGCGGTCAGGGCCCCTCCACGGCATGACAATGCATGGGGACCCACCGACCAGCGTAGGCCTCCCCCTAACGCTCGGGAAGTTCCGGCCCAAGGAGGCAACAGAGGAAACAATCTTCCCAGCGACTCTTTCTGATGCCGCTCAGGAGTGGTTCTTTAAGTTCCCTCCTGCAAGTATAATCTCCTGGGAAATGTTCGTGAAGGAGTTTTACGGATAGTTCTATGCGGGTCGTGTGCACCCCACTGAAGCAAACCAACTGGTCGAGATACGCCAGAAAGAATGAGAGCCTTTGAAGGAGTATGTTCAGCGCTTCATGCGAGCCGCAGCAGGAGCCAAGACTGTGGACGATGAAGGCAAGATGATGGCCCTAACCGCTGGGGTTAGGCGCCATTCTCCTCTCTGGAGTAGCCTCAAGAAGCACGGGGTTAATATTACCCAGGAGATTTTAGATCGAGCTGATTGGTACATCAAGCTCGAGGACGCGATTTCCAATGAAGGCAAGTCGCCAGCAAAGGACAAGGGCCCCAAGGAAGAACCCGCCAATGCTACCAACGGGTCTAAGCCCAATGGCAACGGCAAAGGCAATGGGAATGGCAACGGTAAAAATGGTGGAAAGCGGGCAAATGGAGAACCCTCGACCTCCGAGAGTAAACGCCCCAAAAATAATCGGTATGAACCGAAATTCACCAATTACATCGCCCTTGTTGAAAGACGAGCCGAGGTGTTCCAAGCGACCAGCTCGAGCGTGCCCTACAGACGATCCGCGCCTATAAGAAAGGATATATCCAAGAGAGATTCAACAAATTTCTGTCGTTATCATAACGACTACGGGCACAACACCAATGAGTGTAACCAGCTGAAGGATGAGATTGAGTTCCTGATAAGACAGGGACACTTAAGAAGATATGTACGAGCCGCAGGAGGTTCTCAGTGAGAGGCTTAAGGTGGCAACGAGTCGGCGCCTGCACGCCAGTGCTCACCACCTTTACAGCCAGCTCCCGTGGTAGGTATCCTACTCACCATCTGTGGAGGCCCACATCTCGCAGGAGATAGTGGAAAGTGAGGGAACGATACACTCAAACCCTACGCCACGACAAGGACATCGAGATGATGAGTGTTGAGGATCGTGCACCCAAAAATGCTCGAATAGAGGAGGAACCGATCACCTTCTCTGATGACAACGCCCAGCATGTGCGATTCCCACACTCTGATCCGCTAGTCGTGGATGTTCAAATTGCAAATATGATGGTGAAAAGGGTATTGGTCGATACAGGAAGTTCGGTCAACATCCTATATAAGTCCTTGCTGGAAAGGATGAAACTGTCCATCAAGGACCTAGAGCCATGCAACCAAACCATTTATGGTTTTTCCGGAGAAGGGCTCGCCCCGGTAGGGTCAATTAGACTCCCAGTCACAGCAAGTACCGCGCCTACTAACAGGACATTACTCACCACTTTTATAGTGGTTGATTGTCCTTCGGCGTATAATGTCGTGATAGGGAGACCTATTCTGGTTGACCTTCGAGCCGTCACTTCTGTATGGCTCCTCGCCATGAAATTCCCAACAGACGCATGAGTAGGATGCGTACTGGGAAACGAGCGAGAGGCGAGAGAGTGCTACAACGCCTCGATCACCAAGGCAAAAAAGGGTGTATCAATGGATGCCGCCGGAAAAGAGTTGCAAATGGCATCTGATGTTCAAGCCCACTCAGGTGATAATCTCACCAAATAGGGCGTTGCCCAAAGTGAGGATAAAGACTTAGATCCTCGCTTTGGGGATTTCGAAGAAGAAGTAGGCCCCGTCGAGGACCTTGAAGAAGTCCAACTCGATGAGGGAAACCCGACCAGAGTTGTGAAAGTCGGTAAAAACTTAGAAACAAGAACAAAACAAGCACTGGTGGAGTTCTTAAAAAGGAACCAGGACGTCTTTGCCTGGTTGCATAAAGACATGGTTGGGATAGATCCTGCAATCATCAGCCATGTCCTGAACATTGACAAAAACTTACCACCTGTGCAGTAGAAAAGAAGGCTACTCGACAAAGACCAATCGAAAGCTTTGAAGGAAGAAGTCGAGAAGCTGAAGGAGAATGGGTTCATCAGGGTGGCGTTTTATCCATCATGGGTCTCCAATCCCGTACTCGTGCCCAAGCCGAATGGAAAGTGGTGTACGTGCGTGGATTTTACAGACCTCAATAAAGCCTGCCCTAAAGATTGTTTCCCACTCCTAAGGATCGACCAGCTGGTCGATGCCACTGCAGGACACGAGATCCTCTCATTTATGAATGCATACTCTGGGTATAACCAGATTAGTATGCATCCCCCTGATGAGGATCACATTAGCTTTCGAACTGATACAGGGCTCTACTGTTACAAGGTAATGCCCTTTGGTTTGAAAAACGCTGGTGCGACTTACCAGAGACTCGTCAAACACATATTTAAGGAGCTGATCGGGGCAAACATGGAGGTTTACGTCGATGACATGCTGGTTAAGTTCAAGAAGGTAGAAGGACATGTAAGGGATTTGCAGGAATGCTTCAACGTCCTTAATAAATATAGGATGAAGTTGAATCCCCTCAAATGTACCTTCGGAGTTGGATCAGGGAAGTTCTTGGGATTCATAGTTAACTCAAGAGGAATTGAACCTAATCCCGAGAAGATAAAAGCCCTGATCGAGATGAAGTCGCTAGTGAAGATTAAGGATGTCCAAAGTCTGACTGGGAGAATGGCCGCCCTTAGTAGATTTATTTCAAAATCAACGGACAAGTGTGTCCCATTTTTTAATCTACTCAGAGGCAGCAAGAAATTTGAATGGACAGATGAGTGCGAACAGGCCTTTCAAGCACTGAAAGCGCATATGGCGCAGCCGCCCATCCTGTCGAAGCCAGTAGATAAAGAGACTTTGTTCGTCTACCTAGCAATCACAGATTATGCTGCTAGTGCTGTTCTGGTGAGAGAAGAAGAAGGTGTGCAGAAGGTTGTCTATTACATAAGCAAAAGGCTGATCGGAGCAGAATTAAGAGATCCCCCATTGAAAGTTTAGCCTACTGCTTAGTGTTGGCCTCTAGGAAGCTGCAGCCTTATTTCCAAGCCCATCCGATTACGGTATTGACCGACCAGCCTCTTCTTCAAGTCTTGGAAAAGCCAGAGGCTGCCGGAAGATTACTAAAGTGGGCAGTCGAACTCAGGCAGTTTGACATATCTTACCTGCCATGAGCAGCAATAAAGGGACAAGCCTTAGCTGACTTCATCGCCGAGTTCACAGAGCCCGCAGGTAGCGAGCAGATCGAGGAGCCTAGCGAGCCTGAATGTCAAACCCAAGCACCCTCGTGGAAATTGTTCACCAATGGATCATCTAACGAATCCCATGCAGGAGCAGGAGTGATATTGATAACGCCGGAAGGGCATCGATTTCACTGTGCAATAAGATTTGACTTCACTGCCTCTAACAATGAGGCTGAATATGAAGCATTGCTCGCTGAACTGCGGTTAGCCAAGGACATGAACATAAAAGTGCTTGACATTTATAGTGATTCTCAGCTAGTCGTGAATCAGATCTTGGGAGAGTATCAAGCACAGGGATTAAAGATGGTCTCTTATCTGAACAAAGAAAAGGATCTGTTAGCCCAGTTCGGCAGATACACTCTATAGCAAGTGCCTCGTGATCAGAATTCCAATGCAGACGCTTTAGCAAAATTGGCAAGTGCAAAAGATGTTGATACTCTTAACATAGTGCCAATCGAGCGACTGCCCGCACCCAGCATCCAAGCAACAGAAACCTCTCTAGTCATCCAAATGGCGGATATATGGATGGCGCCATATGTAGAGTATCTATCAAGCGGCGTGCTACCAGTGGACAGAAACAAAGCTAGGACCCTTCAGCAGCAGGCTGCTAGGTATATCCTGGTCGATGGAATTCTATACCGAAGGGGATACTCACTGCCACTTCTCAGGTGTATTACAAAGGAGAAAGCCAAAGAGTTGATGGAGGTACACGAAGGTTTTTGAGGGGACCACGCTGGGGGGCAAAGCCTGTCGAAAAAGATCCTAAGGCAAGGATATTTCTGGCCAACAATGAATGAAGACTCCATAGAGTTCGTGCGAAAATGTGACAAGTGTCAAACGTTTTCCAAGATCCTGCGAGCAGCTCCTAATGAGTTAAATCAGATGAAGAGTCCATGGCCCTTTGCAGTTTGGGGAATAGATCTAATCGGATATGTGCCTACGGGGAAAGGTGGTGTAAAGTACGCAATGGTTGTCGTCGACTACTTCACCAAATGGGCCGAAGCTGAGCCACTTGCGACCATAACGACGAAGAAAGTGCTTGACTTCGTGGTCAAAAACATCATCTGTCACTATGGATTGCCAAAAAAGATAGTCTCAAATAATGACACCCAATTCGACAGTAATCTATTCACAGACTTTTGCAAATGCCACGACATTATTAAAAGCTTTTCTTCAGTTGCTCATCCCCAGGCGAATGGACAAGTCGAGGCAGTCAACAAAATGCTGAAGGATACACTGAAGAAAAGACTTGTAGAAGCTAAGGGAGCATGGCCAGAACAGTTGCCTGAAGTCCTCTGGTCGTACAGAACTTCCCACCAAACAGCAACAAGTCATACCCCGTTTTCCTTGGCAAACGAGTATGAGGCCATGTTGCCTGTTGAGTTGGATCCGCCCTCTCACCGCAGATTAACATATGACCAGGATTCTAACAGCCAGTTACTCATGGAATCCTTGGACTCGATTGATGAAAGGGGAGAACAGGCCCAGCTCCGAGTAGCTGCATACCAGCAAAAGGTCGCCCGGTATTTCAACTCCAAAGTTCGAGAAAGAAAGTTCAATATTGGAGACCTTGTGCTCCGAAGAGTTTTTTCTTAACACCCGCGACCAAGCTGCTGGAGTAATCTAAAAAAATTGGGAAGGGCCTTACCAGATTGATGAAGTCCTTCACCCAGGCACTTATAAACTTGCCCGCTTAAACGGAGAACTCATTCCTCGATATTGGAATGGAGAACACATGCGCAAGTATTATCAATGAACAACTCTTCTTAAAGAATTGGCTTGTATAAATTTTACTTTTTACAAGTTTTGTGTAAGATCTTATTGATCACTCGTAAAGACATGTTTAGTCCATTTACTATGAGAATAAAAGGGACTGTGCTCAGCCAGTCATTTCTTGCCAACTATTGTATTTATTACAAGTATTTGCTCATTACATGTATTATTTTGCTATATTATAATTCTAATCGCATTGCTACGAACAGTAACGTTCGGGCAGGTTCTAGTCAAGGCAAGTGACCAAGGACCTAAAGCTCCCCAATCAATTGGGGGGCATACAAGGTACAAGTAAGCAAAGCATATCGTTAAAAGGTATGTAAACACATGAGCAAAATAAGTGAAAGCATGCTAGGGCACTTAGAGTATTTTTCAAAATTTTGATATTTTGTTAAATCAAACCAAAGTGCTATGCTAAGTTCGATCATGCGAACAATTAGATGTTATAATAATATGCAAATATATTGTAATATCAAAGCGATCCTTTTACACCACAAGCAGTAACTGCTTGGATGTAATTGTTTAAAATAAAAGTAAAAGTTGCCCGTGCAGCAAACCAAAAAATTATATTGTCTTTACATCACGCCCGTAGGTTGTGTAATTAAAAAAGAAATATAAAAGGAAAAAATTAAGGAGCTTGAGGAGCTGGAGGATCCTGGGGAGGGTTCTGGTCGACAGCTTCAGTATCTGCACCCTCCATCCTGGCGGCCAGCGAGATTTCGGGGGAAGCAGGGACCCTCAATCCCTCTTCTTCAGCTAGTTGAGCCGCGCAACGAGCCAGCTCAGCTTCCCTTGCGTTCTCAGGAAGATAATCGAAATTGGCACCCTGATTGTGCTTCCAGAAATCATAGAAGCACCTAAGGGTGGCATTTTTGTACCTCTCTAAGTTGGCAGCGTTAGTCTTCTCCAAGTTCTTAACTTGGTCCTCCATGTCTCAGGTTTCTAGCCTGCTCGCGATCAAGTCCAGCTCGCGCTGCTTAGCCACTTTATAGTTAGAGCGGTTGGACTCCTTGTATTGGTCCCTCAGCTCGCGGGCTTTTTCCAGAGACTTCTGCTTCTCCTTCAACTCCTTGGCCAGTTGGGCCTTTTCCGTAGTCACCACCGCCAGCTGATCAGCATGTCTGGCCTCGGCAGCTTTGAGTTCGTCCTCGTGCCGTTGATCTGAGGTCCTGGCCTCCTCGGTGATAGCACCCAGGCGGATACAGCCGGCAATAAGGGTTAGCATGGCCTGCGTACAGAACAAATATTAGACAAACAGTAAATTACCAAAAAAACCTGATTTCACAAAGGAGACTACTTACACTGGTGAACTCATTCAAGGCCCGGTTCATAATTGGGTCAACGCCCATCGTCTCCGTAGCCGCCATTGCCGCTCGGCAGCGATCGTGCTTGGCGAATTTGGTAAGTCTCTCCTTGATCAGTTTAAAGGAGCGGCCAACCATCATGTTCCCGGTTGAGGCAGGAGCTTCATGCTGGGTTTGGTCAGATGGGGCAACAGGAGAAGGAGTCAACCCAGCCGTAGCAGATGGAGTCTGCTGCTCGCGGGGGGAAGGCGGAGTCACGGTGGCCGAGGGCCCATCCTCCGAAGGGCCTGCATTTCGGACCTTCTTCGGCTGAGGCTCTTTGCTGCTCTCCCCAGGATGTCTCTTGCTGGCTTTCTTTTTGCTCGAAGGGGCAGCAGCAGGCTCTGGGGTGCTGTAAAGGTCAAACACATTGGTGGAGTCCATGCCTGAAAAATGATAACAAAGTCGAACCATGAGATAGCATGAATAGCCAAACACATTACATCATAAAAAAAAAAACAAAAAAGGATTCCAAAGTCCAATACCCGAGCTATTATTACTGGTCGCTACACTACAGACTCTACTAGTCTTACACTCATTCTTTGACACGAAGAAGTCTGGCCCTAAGTGTGGAGCATATTTAAAATTGTCGTCCCCGTTGAATAGATGACAGGGAATTGGCAAATTATTTAAAAGCAAAATTACTATACCGTTGTCATCCGATGAGTCGTCAGAGAGTTCGGCAGGCTCAGTGGCCTTCTGCTTTCCTTTCCCCAAGGGGGCGGAGGGCCTCTCTACTCAAGGAGTGCTAGCAGATTCCCTGATCGTGACCCCAGTCGATCTCCTCCGCGGAGGAGACGCTTGAGGTTACTGCTCGGGTTCCTCTTTGACGCGAACACTCTCTGCCGAAGGCCCCCTCGTATTTGATTGAGGGGCCCAGAGGCCAACCAACCTAAGGTTAGCCTCTGTAACCAGATTCTTGACACTCTTCTCAGCATCTGGCATGCTAGCTAAGAGTGCTGATCTTGACTCCATTCCCGGAGTTGGGTTTGGTCGCAACCACGGGCCTGGAAGACATCAAAAGTTTAAGACATGGTGGAGGAAAACACTAAGTGAAGAAGCCAGCCAACGATACGAAAGTTTTACCTCCTCGTGCGAAAGCCAGGTTGTCCGTGACCAGGTCAGGCGTAAGGAAGTACTCTTGGTAGTACCTCCCCACGTTTGAGATGTGGGTCGTGTCAATCAGGAAAGTGCGTCCGTTTTCCTGATGACAAAGATGGAAGAACCCCGTGCCTTCATGGTTGGGGTTAGATTTGAGGTCAAACAAGTAATTGACCTCGTGAGGCGATGGCACGGGCCATTTTTTCTAGCTGTGCAGAATATAGAGTGCAGCAAGCATCCTATATCTGTTTGGGGTAATTTGGAAAGAGGCAACTCAAAAATAGTTGGCCACCCCCTGAAAGAATGGATGAAGAGGCAAGGTGGCCCCTGCCTCAACATGGAACCATGACCAGGCGCTATAGGCGCCTCCAGGAAGATTAGCCCTTTGCTCTGGGTTGGGCTTGACTAGGGTCACCCCTGTCAGGCTATATTTTCTTAAGTAGTTGGCGATCATTCTGACCGTCACCCTACTCTCAGAGACTACATACCACTCAACATCCGGCTGAGTAGCGTGTCGAGGGCGGGCGTGTCTTTGGATGATTGGATCACGGAAATTTTCCTCTCGACCACTGGTCGAGGGAGCATCAGCAGCAGGCTGATGAGAAGTGTTGGAGGTTTTTCTTTTCTGGGCCTTAGTTTTGGTGCAAGCCATGTTTCGAGTCAAGACTGGGGAAGTGTTTGGATTAATACGAGAAAAAGGAATATCATGTATCAATATCGAGGGTTGTTCTTCGCCCTCGAGCAGTTGAGCTAGCAGATCATCATCGATGGGTCTTTCTCCTCCCCGCGGGTCTTGCATATAAACTGCAAACAGACAAAGGAGGAGATAAGACGCACAGCCTGGGAGCTTATGTTGAAAGGTGGAATAATGTTGCTCGCGTCTATCGACCAGTAGCATTCTAATCGAAACACTAAGTTTTATGCGAGCAGTTTGAAAAACGGATCAAAAAGTAAAAGTAAAAAGCTTTTCTGAAAAAAGCTTTTTCAACTCCAAAGGGGCGGGAAAAACCCAGTTTTTCAGCTAGCCTAAAAATCAAATTTTTACTTCGATTTTACGCCCTAAACCCATGATCCTGACTATCAAACTAATTCCTAACTTATATAGGGAAAAAGCACACTACCTTATCAAGCATCAAACGGTATATGCAAAATCTTCACAAATTTCTACCCAAGAACACAAAAAGTTTCAGAGCACAAAAACAGCATGCATGGTATCTCAAAGGGTTAAACGTCGAAGAAAGTTTACCTGAGTGAAGATTGAAGATCTTGAAAAGGAGGGACTTTGAGTTGGCAAGCGAGAGATCCTCGGCGAAGCGTCTGAAAACTTTAAAGTCCTGGGCTCTGGAATATATTTCTTGAGAGTTCTTGGCAAAAGGATGGCGTGTAAAGAGTTAAAAGGAGAATGTGGGGATTATTTATAGAACTGAGGTGTGCCGAAAAGGGGTAATCATGGGTTACCTTTTTCAAGGCATGGGGGAGTGTAACAGCCGTCAGAATGATTTCTTGAAAACTGAAAAGGTATGATTGGATGTGATTAGGTCACTATTTTCAAGAACGCACGAGAGTTCTAACAAATTTCGTGGGGCATACAAAAAGTTATTTTCCTAAGTTTACTTATTGCTGATCGCGATAAAAAAACTTGGAGGGCAAATGTTTATCCAAAAATTAGTTGCTGATGACGTGGCAAGGATTTTCGACACGTGGCAGACACGTAGCAGAGATACGGCTCGCCTATCGATCAACATTATTTCTGCGCGAAGAGATCAAGTTCTATATACGACCAGCCTGGTCGTATATTCGCTCATTTATGTAAAGATCTGTACAGTTGTGATGATATCCGAGAATATCTCTTCATTATGACCTGCAGATCCAATCATTAAGGATAGATATTATTTCCTAATTTATGTAACTCTTCCTGAGCCTATAAATACACAAGAGATAGCTAAAGGAAGGAGATCGATCTCTTTTTTCTGGGAGAATTATATTATTATTCATCATTGTATTGTTTTCTTCTTCAAAGGTCCGTGAAACTCAGGAACCCTTGTTCTTTGATCACACCTTGGGAGTTCAATATTAATAATAGTATCAAGTGGACGTAAGTTGTTACCAATCACTGGGGCCGAACCACTATAAATCCCTGTGTTCTTTGTCTTTCCATTAGATTATTTTCAAGCTCTATATCGTTTTCTTGTCGTTTCCTAGACTCCGTGTCGTTGACCAAAATCAGGGTCAACAGTATTTTTTAAGATGTAGAGCATTCCAGGCCCATGGGACCAACTCTCCACTTAACCAAGCTAGTTTGAAGGTTCCTTCACATAAGATTTCCACGATCCGGTATGGTCCTTCTCAGTTCGGTCCCAAAACACCATCTTTAGGATCTTTACTTGCCAAAAACACCCTTCGAAGCACTAAGTCACCCAGTCTGAGTCTACGTCCTTTTACCTTCGAGTTAAAGTAACGAGTAATTATCTGATGTTAATGGGCGAACTATAATTATGACTCCTCCTGTTTTTCCTCGATCAGATCCAGAGATGCGTTGATCAAGTCATGGTTTCGATCTTGAACGAAGGTTTTCTGCCTATGTGACGTCACTAGTGCTTCAATTGGGAGCATAACCTCACTTCCAAAGGTTAAAGAGAAGGGAGTGTGCCCCGTGGAGGTGCGATGTGAGGTCCTATAGGCCTAAAGTACTTGCAGGAGCTACTCGAGCCATAGTCCCTTGGCTTCATCTAGTCGTTTCTTTAAACTTTCCTTTACATTTTTATTTACAGCCTCGATCTGCCCATTAGCTTGTGAATATGCCACTGAAGAGAAACTCTTGGTTATGCTGTACTTTTCACAAAATTTTGTGAAAAGATCACTATGGATTGAGTTTTGTTGTTAGATAAGATCTTATTTGGGAGCCCAAAATGACATATAATGTTCTTCACGATGAAATCTAGGACTCTCTTCGAGGTTATTGTCGCCAGAGGCTCTGCCTCGACCCATTTTAGTAGTCGATGGCGACAACTGCATAGCAAACTCCTACTTTTCATGTTGGTAATGAACCAATCAAGTCGATCCTCCATACTGCAAATGGCCAGTGTGATGAAATCATGGTTAGCTCCATGGGAGCTGCTCGAGCAACTGTGGCAAAGCATTGGCACTTATCACATTTTTGTACGTATGAGGCTGAATCCATTTTTACCGTAGGCCAAAAGTAGCCCTACCTTATTATCTTTAGAGCCAAGTTTTTCCCCCCAGCGTGGTTTCCGCAGAATCCTTCATGTATCTCATGTAGGATAGTTTTTGCTTCCTCGGGCGGAACACACTGCAGGAGGGGTAGCAAATGCCCTCGTCGGTATAGAATTCCCTCAACCATAACATACCGTGGAACTTCATATAACAATTTTCTTGCGTCCTTCCTATCTTTTGGTAGTTTACCGGTTGTGAGATATTCCACTATAGGGGTTATCCAGGTCGGTTTTGTGTCAATCACTCTGACCTCAACCGGTACCTTCATTATGCTTGGTTGTTTTAGGAAATCCATTGGGACTACGTTTAATGTATTTGCTTCTTTGGTGGTGGCAAGTCAGGCTAAAGCATCAACATTCAAATTCTGCTCACAGGGTACCTTCTCAATGGAGCAGAACTCAAACTCGGACAACTCATCTTTAACATTAGCTAGATAAGTCGCCATTTAGATACCTCGAGCTTGATACTCCCCCAATATCTGATTAATCACGAGCTGAGAATCACTATAACATTAGATCGCCTTTGCTTTCAGTTCTTTTGTCACCCGTAATCTTGCCAATAGAGCTTCAGACTTCTGCTTCATTGTTGGATGCTTCAAATCTGAACCGCAGGGCTGTATGGATTAAATGTCCCGCTGGTGAGATCAAAATTATCCCAGCTCCGGATCTCTTTTCGTTAAATGATCCATCAACAAAGAGTTTCCACAACTCTTGCACTGGTTCTCTCATTGGCTCGTCCTGAAAACTTGTGCATTCTACCACAAAATCAGTGAGCGCTTAACTCTTGATTATTGTGCGTGGCTTATATAATATCTTGAATTGACTGAGTTCGATGGCCCACTTAAGCAAACGTCTTAATTGTTAGTTTTTATAGATCAAATCAGAGATTATACGCAGCGAAACAACAATCAAAATTAATTTAATCCCACAAGATTTCTAGATCTACTTCTTCACATACATATATATATTTATTGAATCAAAGATATGAATAGAAAATTACCTCAAGTCCTTCCTTACTGCTATCTTTTTGTATGGCAAAAATCCTTGAGATCTCACACCAAGATCTTCCAAAATGTTCTCAGCACACAAAGAACGAGTGTGGGCTCGCTATACAAAATAATAGGCAAAATCTATTTATCAGATGTTCTCAACACATGAGATCTGATAAAGTTTAGACCTAAATTTGTGAAGAACAGTGACCTATGCTTGTATCACTATTCTCATTCTCTCAGAGAGATTTCACGATATCTTTTCTATCCCTGAAAAAAGTATCGTTCTGAAAAACTGATATCCTATATTTAATATATCCAATATATTAAAAATAAAATATTAGTTATTTTAAATAATTTGAAAATAACTAATCAGTTATCAGATTTTGTTTAAATAATAATATTTTAATCATATTACAATATCTCATTATTTATTTAATATTTAAATAACTAAAATTGTGGAACCAATAAACTACCAAGAGCTTCTTATGCGTGTAGCACAGTGACTGAGCACTGTGCTACACGTGTACCACATGTCAGGGAAGGCATGTGATTTTTCTCAATTTTTATTATTATTTAAATACAAAAATTCCCAAAAATAAATTAATTCAAAATTAATTATATTTTTTAAATCAAATAATTAATTAATTACACATAATTATACAATAATTATGTTTGGTGCATAGAAAAATATTTTACTTATCAAATAAGTCATTTTGCCCATTTTGTATTTACCTTTGTCAGTGTTTGTTTGAGCCATTTCGTGGACCATGGACTTATAACATTAAGCTCCAATAAACTAAAACTAAATAATTAAACTCTTTAATTATAATAGTTAATTTATTAATTCTGATATTTCTCCACTATAAATTCAGAATTGCACTTTTTATGCTAAAGATATACTTTTACATAAATCTTATATTAAGTCGTCCATTGATATAACCATCTTACAATAGTTCAACCTTCTAATTAATTAGTTCATAAATTATAATGGAAGAATTACCATTTTACCTTTCTAATTTACTTCTTATTCCTTAAGTATCATTAATGCACTAGTGAATAATTAATCTATAATCCAATTATAGATTTGAGCTCAAAACCATTCAGTTCCAGAATTAACCCTTAAGGGAACTAATATACGATTCGTTAGGAAAGATTAGATTTTGAATTGTTGATACATGTTCCCAGCCATCCATGATATTAAATCTCCAAAACAAAAGTCATTAGCCTCATTCTATAAAGAGACCTTAACGAATGAATCAAAAGATTTAATAAACATGAACCGGAGTTCATGAACACTCAGGATTTAGGTTGATCTATAAATGATCATTAGTTATGACATGAGTTACAAGTCTTTATTGTTAAATAGTTTTTGGATAAAGACTTTTATTCATATCGGTCCATGTCATATATAATCATATTATATAAAGCACATTTACCGAGATGTCTTACCACATCAATAATCCGAATCTAGATTATTTGTATCAACATGATACTCAGAAAACTGTACTTACAACCCCAATTAAAGAATTCCTTAACTTGAATTTGTTGTTGTTTACTATTTTTATTCCTTCATGTGATCTTAATTCTCTCGTACTAATACAAGATCACATCCTCAATAATGAATATGGAATTTTCCTGATATTTACTAAATTATTCAAACAATAATTTAATAATCCAAATATTACAATAATAAACCATTGTATTTATTTATTCATAGAAATAACAAATGTCTTTTACATGCTTTTAGGACATACTCCTAACACTGATGTCTCAGGTTTTTGCAAGACCTGTCTTAAAGGTTGATCAGTTAAGACGTGGATGGTGTGGGACTAGAAATACGGCCTGAGTTTTCTATTAAAGGACATCTGGACTCAGCTCCTAGAAGCCTTTTACTCAGTAATACACCGGTTTCTGCACCCAATTTTCTCCTCAAACTAATACGGCGCTAACTGCATTTTCTATCACAGCTAGGTATAAGAGCAAACATTCTCCAGCTGCCGGTTTTGATAGTATGGGGGGTTCAGCCAAGTGAGTTTTCAAATTATGAAATGTCTACTCGCATTCTTCGGTCCACTCAAACTTTTTGAAACGAAGCAATTTAGGGCCGCCACTTTCCCAGTTAGGCTTTGTAGTTCTTTACGCGACCTAGGCGAAGGCATTTCTAATAACGACCTGATCTTCTCTGGGTTCACCTCTATCCCCCTTGTGTTGACTATGAAGCCCAAAATATTTCCCGACGAAACCCCAAAGGTGCACTTCTGAGGGTTTAGCTTCATGTCATATTTCCTTCTCATGCCAAAACATTCTTCCAGGTCGGATACATGGTTACTGGCAGTGTAACGCCCTGGTTAGCCAAGACCGTCACACTGTGTTCTTTAAATAGTGCTTATCTCGCTAATCGAGTCATTAGGCCATAAACGTGCATCTAATTATTTAATGGGCCAGGGTGAAAATCTCAGCCAAAAGGAATGGATATATTTTACTAAAAACATTAAACTGTACATGGGATCCCATAAAAGTGTTTACAATCCAAAATGGTCATTACAGTTCAAAAGTTACAATGTGTCGACCTAAGCGGCAAAAATAGGGTTAAACCCTAGCTCCCCTGAGAAACACCTTGGCTGTGGTGGTCAAGCGGCCACATATGTACACGTCACCACCTAAGCTCTCCACTCAAGGCTGGGTAAGCTTTTCTTTCCCTTTACCTGCACCACATAGCACCCATGAGCCAAGGTTCAGCAAGAAAGCTTATTACTGCATGTATATGAATAATAATAAATGATCATGTAATCATTCTGGGGTCCTGCGCCCTGGATTGTTGACTATTAAGTCGTTCGGGGGACCTGCGCCCTAAATAGATGACTAGTAAGTCATTCTGGGGTCTTGTGCCCTAAATAGATGATTAATAAGTCTCTTTTGGGTCCTGTGCCCTGAATAGATGACTAATAAGTCTCTCTCAGTCCTGCGCCCTAAGCCATGTGACTATCAAGTCACCTGAGTCTTTTAGCCCTGGCTTTAAGTAACTAGTTATAGACTAGCCAAGCGCTTTAGTTTTCTTTGACCAGTAGGTCAGTCAAGCATTTAATGTGCATATTGATTAAATATAATCATTTCGGCCTGCAGTTAGAACGCTAGTGCCGCTCTTGACTCATAAGTCAATTCCATACGACCAGTGCTCAATACTATTGTCGATCATGACTGATAAGTCTGAGCTTTCCGACCAGTACTAAACATCATTTTCGTTTCTGACTAATAAGTCAGTGCCATTCACAAGTAAGAAATGTTGTCAGACATTTACAATTCAACCAATGTCCATATATAGAGCATTCAACATGCCTCATCAATAGTCATGTATGTCATATACTGGATGTAGTTTTCTTACCTCAGACTTGAGCGTAAAATAGGTTAAGAATGACCCTTGAGAACGATCCTGTCCTTAGGCCCTTAGCGATCACCTAATCATAACCAAATATGAAATCCCATCACTATAATGAGTAATAAAAGGTTCTCAGACCAAGTCCTAGCCTTTGGGACGTCGAATCCTACTAAATCGGGTGGTAGAAACGATCCCGAGGCCTTAGGTTTGAGTTCCCACGATTAAAACACAACTTTGGCCAAAACTGCCCTTAAGCGTCGCGACCCCACACCCCTGAGTCGCGGCCCGCCTCCAAACAGAGGCTCCAACCCCATTCTGCCTGCACCTCGTGTCGTGGCCTGCCTCCCAAGTGTCGCGGCCCTAATGCCCATCAGCCAATCTTCTCCTCTTCGTCAAACTTGGACCGCAGTGCCCCAAGAACAGGGTCGCATCCCAACTTGGAACCCAGCTGAAACCTTCATTTTTCCCCTTTAAAAATCTTCCAAAATCCTACTCAAACATATCCAAATCTCAAAAACAAAGTTCCCAAACATCCCAATGGCCCAAAACCATCAAAACCCGAGCCTCAAACAACTCAAAAACTCATCAACACATAAAATCCAATCAAAGCTTAGAAACTCAAAAATTCAAAATTTAAAGCTTGGATTACCTCTGATTGAGTCGTTTCCCAGCTAAATCCTCTGGCTAAAAGCTTCTAATCTTCCCTAGAATCGCTATAACTCGATCCTTACTTGAATCCGAGTCCTAAAACTCAAGTGTCCTTCAAAAATGCGACGAATAGTAAAAAAGAATAACGGGAGAAAAAGAGAAAGTGTTTTGAATGTATTTTCTTTCTGACAGGTTACTTTGAGCTTAAGTACCCTCAAGTAAATCTTAATGCTCGGGGTCCCAAAAATGCCCCCAAGGGTAAAATAGTCAAAATTCCCATAATTTCCTCCTGATCTCACATTCTCCCAATATATCATCAAATAACCATTCTCATTACCCAATATCCTGGTAATTGACCCCGTTATGACAAAACCGCTAAATTGCTCCCTAGGATCGTCTCATGCCGAATAACTTAAACATATCCACATAATAATGTGGTCTCACCCATATGTCACATACATGCACATAAATATACAAATATGTCATCAATGGGCCAAAATTACGAAAATACCCTTTTAATAAGAAGTGAGCCCACATGCTTGCAATTATCATCATATAATTATATAACTCATATAATCATGCATATAATCATGTAATCGCATATTAAATCAATTATGGCCCCTCCTGGCCCCCTAATCCAGGCTCTAAGCTAGATTAGCTCGTCCCTGATCTACCCCAACTTCCCGGGTTTGGGGCAGGATCGGTTCATTTCTCCATGTCAGAGGCTCTGACCGTGGCATGGATGGATTTACTGGGGTGTCTCGCCTCCTCGAATTGGTCCCAGCTCGCCCTGTTTGGCCAGGCCGGTTCCTAGGAGTGTGAGTTGAATGATCGTTCCTACAAGGGTTGGTAGGTTGAGCATTTCGTGGGGTCTGTTCAGAAGGTACCAAGCTCAATGTCGCAGTCCGAACATACCGACTGACATGAGGTCGATGACTCCTATGAGAATTAGTAGGTTGAGCATTTTGCGGGATCCGCTCTGATGGTATGGAGCTCGGAGTTGCAATTTTGACAGAGTGACTAAGATTGAGTTTGATTATTCCTATGGAACCTATGGGACCCACTTTTCCTCCTTCTGATGTTAACATCGGTTGTAGGAGGGGGTAATCAAGCCAAGATCTCCTCAATCTGCTTGTTAGCCTGAGCAAGATGGCTCGTTAACTGAGCATTTTCCATCTCGATGGTTGTTAGGTTTCCCGGATGGGGATTTGGTGGACGTGATGCTGAGCTCCCAACGTCATCTTGGCCCACATGTTTCTTTCCAGGGCAACATTGAGCAGTTGAGCTTTCTCCAGTGGGGACGGCTACACGGTGCACCTCCTGATCATCAGGTTGTTTCGTCTCATTGTCACGCATAGACCGGGTGACCACCATGGTGAATGTTAGGTGAAACTTGCGTGAGGAATTAAGCCTAATAAGCTCTCAACGAAAGCACCAATCTGTTAACACGGTTTTTCGCCAACAGTAGATTAAGAAATTTGATAATAGAGATATAAGGCTTTTCTAAACCGTAATAGAACAAATGAAAAATATCACAAGCACTTACACTTTTACGTGCTTCTGTGGTTAAAATCCACCTAGTCCACGAGACAATCTTATTGTTCTATTTAGGACTCTAGAAGAAATTGTTAATGACAATTTCAGCAGAGCTTCAGTATATAGAGAGTCGGACCCTTTTTTTGTCCACTCCCTTGGTATTTATAAAGGATTCTCCGGGACAGCTTGGATAACTGCGTACATAAATATGGTAGATAATAAATTTTGGTAACTTCCCATTTACATAAGGATAAATTTGCCTATAGAATTTACATCTGTTATCTCAGGTATTAAATGTATAATAAAATATGGGCATTTATGAGGCGTGTAAAGAATCTCCGAGTCTTTTTAGATCATTTATTGTGCATCATGACCAGGCTTCCGCGAGCTAGATGTCGAATAACTAACCTATCCTGACACAGGTCAAGTTAAGAGTTTCTATAAGGAGATCTAGTCATCCCGCATCTCGAACAAGATGGTTGGCGAGATGGAGACTATCTAGTTGTCGGAAGCTGTCAAGTATAATTCAAGCTTCACACTCCAAAGTTAACTAGAAGTTCTATCTGCATATTTTCTTCATGCGCTTGTTTGCCAGTTGTACCTGTTGAGTAATTCTTAATATATAGAATTGTTCTTTTTTTTCAAAAAAAAAAAAATTACAATGGCCAACCTTATAAAAAAAACATATTCTAATATTGAAGTATCCACGTTTATCTTGACAGACAAGATTCAATAAAGTTCCCGAATCGATGTAAATACTCCAAAGATTACATTATTTCGTGTTTTATTCTTTCTTACTTTACCATAAAGAACATACTATTTAGACAGCCAAAAAGGGAAAACGTACCATAATTATAGCATGTTTAAAGGAGTTTATTATTAGACAACCCGAGAATATTTGAACTTTTTAGTCCAGAATACACAAGTGGGCAACACCAATGCACAAAAGATGAATATACCACCAAAAAGTTAGAAATGGTGTGAACCAAGGCTTCGTTACACACTCTCCCATATATAAACTAAAACAGAGAACGAAAACAATATATAGCTTCTGGAAAAATTAGACTGGATATTCTTCTCATCCATTTCGAATAACGTATCATCACAAACAATAATAACATCCAAAACAAATAAACCCCTCTACCATATAATTGGGTTTTGGAGAAACATAAAGCAGACCACCACAATTATAATCAGGAGGCAATATAGCATAATAGTACGATCCTCTGTTAAGTACAAGAGGAAAGAGAACTCTTCCGGTCCAAAAAATGGACCTAATTGAAATCTGGCTTTTCGGGGTATGTGCATCCTGACCTCTGAATGATAACATTTGCTGCATAACAGCCAGCTTTCACACAATCTTCAATTGGCTTCTTCTTCACCAGCTGTGACAAAAATCCCCCAACAAACGCATCCCCTGCCATGAAAAAAAATTATATAAAATAGTTTTAATTACAGACTGGACTTGCAGATATCGATTAAAGATACGATAACTATTCGTACCGTAGATACCGACAATACTTATTATTTACGTTCATACAGTGATACCCCGCATAAAATAAATGGTCCCTTTAAATAAAAATAGACAGGGTGGAAAAATCCATTATTGTAGTATGAAAAGCTGGGATTAAGATTGAATACCTGCTCCATTGGTGTCAACAAGCTTCTCCTTGGGTAACAAAATAACAGGGAACAATTTGACCTTCCCATCCTCAGCAACTACAACAGGATCTGCACCTTGAGTGATAACAGTAATCCTCTTGTGTGTACCTGATTCCTTGGGCAATTGGGAAATCTTGACAGCAATCTCTTCAACATTTTCAGTCTGCGCATAAGAGAAAATTCAATTAGGTGACTCGTAAACAGAGAAAAGTAGTTCCATTTATATATCAGAAGCATTGAAACAAAGTAGACATTACCTCCCAGCCACGAACCCTTGCAAAGGTTCTTGCTTCAGTCTCATTTCCAAAAACGTAATCCATGTATCTAAAGTCGAAAGTCAATACAACATTATTGATGAGTAAAATAAAAGAAAACAATCAAAAGAAGAGAGGGAGACTTACGGCAAAGCCTTCTCCTGTGCATCTTTGAAGAATTCACAAATAAATGGAGCAGACAGGTTCATTGTGAAGACCTGCAGAAGTTAAAGAAATCAAGCTAAAGCTGCTGAATTTTAAAAATTACAAGACAAAAATAGGTATCCAAGAATTTAACTTCATAGTTGTAACCTTATTGTTTGCAGCTGCATGTGCAGCAACGAGTTGTATGGATTCTGGAGACACAGTGAGGAAAAACCCAGCAATGTAGTAATATTTGGCCTTTTCCACTGATCAAGTTGTAATTTAAGGTAAGATGACAATGAGTATGTGAGAGTAAGAAAAAACATGAAGAACAACAAGGCAAGCATATTACCTAGTGCCCAGTTTTCTGGTTGCTTCAGATGATCAGATTTGTAACAATTTGCAGCTGACAAGTTTGCAATAAGTGACCTGTACAGTTATTCATTTGAAGAAATTATAAACAATGTCATCTGGTAACAAGAAAAATGAAAAAACTAGAGATGCCTATGAGTGAGTATGCCCAATGGAATTGACATAGAACTTGAAAACTCAATTTGAGTAAAAATGCAAGGAAGCAACCAAAGCACTTGACCAGTCACATATTGGTTTATGCCGACAAATACTTTATAAACTAATACACACTATTCTAGATCATCATTATTTCAAAGTATTTGCAATGTACACAAAAAATGAAAGACTTACTTTAAGGAAGCAAATTAATTGATACTATTACTCCCTGTTATAATGATTCAACACAGAAAACTGGAGCCAATATTTACAACTCTCACAGCTGATTTAAGGAAGTCTTAGATGTGCAATGGCAAAATTTGCCCACTAAAGAGAAATGTTGAAGCATATCAATTTTTTCACAAAACAATGAAAGTTCAGCGTGTATGACTAAAATCACAAGAAAAATTTAGTTTTTTTTTTAAAAAATATTTAATCATTTTGACAAAGATGAGATGAGAAAAAACCCCTTAAAACCAATCTACTTTTTTTTCTTCACCAATATTGCCCTCGTAATTAATAGGAACTGAAATGCCTCAAACATGTAGCATGAAATATTCATTACTAATTCCAACACTAAAGAGAAATATCTTGTTACACAGAAGACGTTAAACTGACCTCTCACCACCAAGAACACAGACAGCACAAGTTCCAGTAGGTGCAGTTTCATCTTCGTAATAGTGCACCTGTTAACATTTTTAAATTAGTAGAAACACTTCCCTCACTCATCAAACAATATGAAAATTTGAACTGGAAGGAAGAAAGTAGGTGCAAGATGGAGAGAAACTTACATTAACACCAGCCTGTTTGCAATTTTTCTTCATCTCCTCTCCAAACTTATCCTTTCCAATACTTCCCATGTAACTAGTTGCACCAGGAATTTGGAGCATCCACTAGAGAAGCACAACGTAACAAATGAGAAACAACTAATGATATGAGAAACTTAAAATAACATGTTATATGCATCATCGAGCAAACCTGGGCAACTTTTATTGAATTTTGTGTAGCACCTAAAATCAAAACAATAACATAAACCAAACTATCAATATCTTGAAGACACACATTAAAATCTCTAAAACAACTAATAAATCAACATATAACTTCAAAATTACCTCCAGCAATATACTCCACATCATAGTCGTTGGCCAATTCATCATACCTTCGCAATTCATATTGAAAAATTGAAAGTATTTTTCAGCGTGACCAAGTTAACTTCACAAAATAATATTTACACAAATATCTACATTGCATAAAGAAATTAGAAAACTCTGATTCACCTCCTTTAATATCTCTCCTAAGATCTGTCTCTTAAACGACTTACCAGAAAACCAGTAATATTTAAAATATATATACATAAATATATATATATATATATAAACACGCGCGTATAATCTTAGTATTTGATTCCACGATATCTATAACGAAGGAAAATTTGTATAAAAAAATACCTGGCAAATGAAACAGGAAAAATTAAATATGAACTAAGAAATAAACAATAAAGAAAACTTACATGGGCAAGTGCTTATCCTCAGCAAGAATAGCATTGTTCGGCTTGACGTCATATCTGTAAATAAAAATGAATAAGTATCACAAGGTAACCGACAATAAACCAATCTGATATCAGTAAAATGAATTAATAAACAAGAGAAACAAAATTCCTTAAGTAAGAGAAAAGGCAATATGCAAGTTCTTTAGAACTATCTTGTTCAACATTTTCTTCAGCTTCTCAAAAGATCCCGAAACCTAACAAATTCACTATTTCATCCAGAAAGCATTTAGATCTGTCAAATCTTACCAACGCAAAGAATAATTTCATATATTACGCGTCAGACAATCATTGTCATACCAAATCACACGATTCTTAAACCAGCGAGATCGGATCTCAGATCAGAGCTACATTAACATTCGTTTGGTTGCTCGGAGAAAATGAAGGAAAAATCTGATAATGCAATATTAATTCCTTAATAAATTTTACACATTACTCATACCCCAAGCTATAAACTTTCTCCAATCTGTGCATTTTCTCAGCAACAAAACAGAACAAAAGAAATTACGAAACCTGAAATAAGATTTAGGAAATGCTACTTACTTCTTCAGAAATTCCTCAGGGACGACGGCAGAAATGTCGAGAAGAGGATTTCCCATACCTAGAAGAACTCCCTCGTACTCCATTAGAGCTGAATTTGAGAGCTTAGAGAGAAATCGAAGAAGAGATTGAGGTTAGAAGCAGAGCCTACTTAGGGGTGGTTTGTGCAGATATTTATAGTAGTCAATAATTACCTACAACAGGAGTAGTTTTTCAAGTAACACGTCACTACCGTCACCAACCCAAAACCAAAAACCCTCTCTCACGCGCTCTCTCACTTGCCGCTCTCGTCTTTGGGGTTGTTGAGATTTATTTATTATTAATTTTCTTTCAACCGGGCCCAAGGCCCAAGCACATTTTTTAATACAAGTTATTATTTCTAAGATCTATCGTCTTTCGTTCACTTATTTTCTCTTATTCTAATTTTGTATATGTCGAAAAAATATTTAAATTTTAAAAAAATCATCTAAAATAAATATTTGAGTGAAAAAATATAAACATTCAAAAAATTTGTCAAATTTTAGTACAGAGTATCAAAATTATATTGAAATTGCATAGAAAAAGCAATTCTTTGGCCAAAAATTAAGTTTTCATAATTAAATCGCAAGAGTATCGAAATACTATCGATTTTGCATCGAATAAATATCATTTTGGCCAAAAAACAAGTTTTGATGATTATATCACAAGAGCATCGAAATACAATCGATTTGGCATCGAAACACCATCGAAAAAGCATCATTTTGGCCAAAAATCAAGTTCTCATGATTGTATCGCAATTAGCATCAAAACACTATCGATTTTGCATCGAAAAAGCATTGTTTTGGCCAAAAAACAAATTTTTGTGATTGCATCACAAGAGCATCGAAACACCATCGATTTTGTATCGAAAAATCATTGTTTTTGCCAAAAAAACAAGTTTTTATGATTACATCACAAGAGTATCGAAACACCATCGATTTTGCATCGAAAATGCATCGTTTTGGCCAAAAATCAAGTTTCATGATTGCATCGCAAGAGCATCGAAATTACATCGAAAATGTATCGTTTTGATGCAATTTAGATGTTTTTTTTATGGTATTTAGATGCAAAATCGATGGTGTTTCGATGCAAAATCGATGGTGTTTTCAATACTCTTGTGATACAATCATAAAAACTTGTTTTTTGACCAAAACGATAATTTTTCGATGCAAAATCACTGGTGTTTCGATGTCAAATCGATGTTGTTTTGATGTTGTTGCGATGCAATCATGAAAACTTGATTTTTGTCCAAAATGATGCTTTTTCAATGCAATTTCGATGCTCTGCACTGAAATTTGACGAAAACTTTTGGAAGTTCATATTTTTTCACTCAAATATAGGTTTCAGATGATTTTTTTTTAATTTTTGGTATTTTTTTTAGATATACAAGATTAGAATGTTAGAGAGAGTGAGAGAGTGGGAGAATGAGAGATGTTAGAGAGAGAAAGTTTGGATTGAGAGAGAAAATTGGTATTTGAATGTTAGGGGTATTTTTGTCTAAAATATTGAAATTATCATATATTTGGGATAGTAACTTATGTTGGCATATTAAAAAAATTTACTAAGTTATCATGCATATAACATGAAATTTCCCTATTAACTTTTCTTCTTTTTTTTTTTCTTTTTTCATATTTTGTTTACAATTATATAAGCTAATTATTCTATTCCTCGTAATCTATATTTATATATTAATACAAAGATGTGATGTGGCACTCTAAAATATTTCTAATGCACTCTATCTATTTTCTAATTTTTTCACATTTTGTAATTATTCTTTTTAAATTTATGAATATTTATTAATAATTAAAGAAAAAAACTAAAATATATAGCTACTTCTCAAAAACTAAAATATCTATAACTTATAATGTAACTACTTTTCAAAAACTAAAATATATATTTATCTATATCTATATCTCTTCTATATAATAAGTGTGTAGATAATAGAAATTCTTGGTTTTAACGGTTTGTTATGTTAACTTTAATGGGATATTCTAAATATTTAACAGAATATACCTATAAAACTAACTTAAATAGATATTTATCAATTATATTAATATAAATTTAAATATTATAAAATATCATTATTATAATAATATTTAATATAAGACTACATATATAATAATTATATTAATATAAATTCAAATTCAAATTCAAAAAATGTTATAAAATATCATTATAATACAAGACTAGATATTTTATAACTATATTAATATAAATTTAAATGTTATAAAATATTATTATGATAATAATATATAATCCTATTTTTTTACTAATTATATTAATATGAATTCAAATATTATAAAATATTATTATTATAATAATATTTAATACAATACTAGATATTTTATACTTATATAAATATAAATTTAAATGTTATTATTATTATTATAATAATAATAATATATAATACATAATCTTAATTTTTATTAAAAAAATTATCATTTATGATTAAAAAGGTTATCATAATATATATTAAAAAAATCATAAACAATGTTTTGATTTAATTTTTCATTTAATGTGTTTCTGCTATTTTTTTCTATATAATATTGTTTACTTATTTGAAATATTTATATGACAATGATACAAATTTAATAAATTATATAAATAAAACTAGACAAACGTGCATTGCACGTTGCTTGTATCTAGTCTTTATATATATATATAAATATATACAGGAGAGTTTCAAGAAGATGATGTGACACTCTAAAATATCTTCAAATTACTCTTTCTATTTTCTCATTTAATTTAATTTTTTTTATTAATTTTATGAATTTTAGTTGCATATTAGTTCAAATTTAAATAAGATATTTACAAATTATTTATTTAAATTAATAATATTATATATAAATATCTCATGCTATATATAATATAATAACATGAGTCTTTATTTCAGTACACCTAAAGTCTTCTTTTTTTTTTCATTTTTTTAAGAAAAAAACGTAATTTCTTTTTTACTTTTTTTTAAAAAAAAAAACATACACGATCCACATTAACACCTTTACTTTTTTAAAAAAAATTAATTTAGTACACATTAGTATAAATTATATATGTATATAAGAGTTTTTAATATAATTACGTATGATAGTCTTATTTCTAAAAAAAAATTATTTATTATTATTAATGTTAAATATTAGTTTAAATTTAGTTACACATTAGTATAAATTATGTATGTATATAAGAGTTTTTAATATAATCACGTATGATAGTCTTAGTTCTAAAAAAATATTTATTATTATTAATTTTAAATGTCAAATTGTTATAATTATTAATTATTATTATCAAACTGATTCGAATCATCTATTAAATATCTAACAGAAATTTATGTATTTATTTATAGGTAAATCATGAGTTTTAATATATATAGTTATTTTTTAAATTTATATAAAAAAATCATACTATTGAAATATTAGTAGTTATTATCTAAATATCTATAAATATCTAAAATTAAAAACTGTTCACACGTTTTTTTAGGTACGATTTTGTTTACCCAAAAAAGATTCATCTGATGATGTGGCAGGACCAGTACGCATGTAACGACCCAAAATTACTAATAAGGCTTAGAGGCCTTGATTAGTGTGCCGGGAGGGCATAATTGGAGGTTAAGAGAATTAATGGTAAGAAAGCGTGAAATGGGTATTGAATAAGTATGCGGGCCCTGTTTGGCTAGTAAGGGCATAATGGTAATCTTGGCCCGTTAGGGCATAAGTGTGAATGTGTGTGATAAATTTTTGAGACCACATTATTATGTGGGTAGATTGATAAATATATATATGCGTGTACAAGTGTGTGCGTTTGTAACTATTGGCACGAGGCGATCCTAGGGAGCAGGTAGCGGGAAAAGTTACAACGAGGCTTAAGATACGACTTTGGATAAGTCGGGGGTACTTTTAGATAGCGGGTAGCGATTTGGACTATCGGGTCATGAAAATAAATATATGGAGATATATTTGAGGTTAGGATGTCTAAGCGGGAATATTGTGGAATTTTACCATTTTGGGCTCGGGGACGGTTCCGGCACCCCGAGCCTCGGGATTAACTTAACGGGTAAGTTAAACATAAGGAAGCTTTTAGAAGAAAAACACAAACCGACTAAGCATTTTGTCCCAGCTCACTTACACGTTCAAGAGAAACTAAGGAGAGAAAAACACAGAAAACTTAAGGGAGAAACAAGCTGGAATTCTGAGATTTGAGGTGAGGAATTGAAGGTCTAGCTCAGGGATTGATCAAGCACTAAAACAGGGATAAGGTAAGCCTTTAATTATCTTCTCTGTGGTTAGGATTCTGGATTTGGTTAAGTGTTGAAACAAAGTTAGCTTTGGTGTTTTAAGGCAGAATTAAAGAAGGGAACTTGGGGACCTAGCTTGGCTATAGCTTGGTGAAGTGATTCTACAGCAAAGGTGAGTCTCTACTCCTGGTTTAGAGGTGTTTTCATTGAGTTTGATGGCTGGTTTATGTGTGTTTTAGCACTTGGGTTTCATAAATTGAAAGGAAGAGATTGGAGTGTGTTAGGCTGTGTTTTCTTGGGAGTTAGGTGGTTTAGATCATGCTAAAGAAGTTGGGAATTAATTGGTTAAGAGTTTGGGAAGTTTTGGGATGGTTTAAGGTAAAGTTTTGAGCTTTGAAATGGTGTAAAATCTGGGTCTGGAGGGGAGGGCCGCGGCTCTGTTCTAGAGCGCTGCAGCCCTAGCATGCAAGGAAGCCAAGGGGGCTCGGTCAAGGGGGCGCGCCGTGGCGCCCGCTGCGGCGCGTGTGTGGTTCAGTGAGGGAATAGGCTCTGTTTTGGGGAAGGGCCGCGGCTAGGCTTTGGGGGCTGCAACCCTTGGTTGCACACTTGAGCTTTTAAGGGTTTTAAGCATGGGGGAGTGGTCTAGTGTGCTCGGGTTTGGTTTCACCACCGTGCTTGGTGGAATTTGGAATCCCGGGGGTTAGTTTTGTCACTGGAAACCTATATTGGAGTATTAATGGAATCCATTATCTTGGTTGTGACTAGGTGATAAGCTAGGGCTCGGGAATGGATCGTGCTCGGGGGTCGTCCTCTCTAATTAAAGCACTTGGAATCAAGGTAAGAAAACTGCACCTGTGTATGTGGATAGGATGAGACTAAGTGTTCCCTATATTTGAATGTGTTGTTATATGATTGCGATACACCATGTGGATATGTTGGGACTAAGAGTTCCCTATAATGATATGAATGTCATAAGGTGGTATTATGCCACGGGGACATGTGGTAGCGGCCTAAGGGTGCCAAAATCCACACTTGCGCGTAGGGCGCAGCTTGGACACTGGTATCCGAGGACAACTTATTATGCACTGAGCTCGGTTAAGCTGGCCGGAGTCAGTGGGCATGTCACTGTAGTTGACCTAAGCGAGCCAAAGGCAGTGACTTAAACAAAGGGTGCGGCCTGCGGGCGTTAACCCTAGTTATTGCTTGATATGTGTTTATTGTGGATTAATGTCTGTGACTTAATGAGTGTCTGGAGCTGGATTAATGGTTTTTGGTCAGTGTGTTGCTTTGAATGAATTTTATGGCCTGATGGTACTGAATAGTATTTTGTGGTTATTGGACTATGCTCTGTAAACTGCTAGCTGTTAATACTGTTATGTCATGATATTATGTTTTCTTGCTGGGCTTCGGCTCACGGGTGCTACATGGTGCAGGTAAGACAAGTTGACCATGGGTTGGAGAGCTCTGGGGGCGAGGTGTACATTGTCAGCTGCTCGGCCACCACGGTCGAGGATTTGTACAGGAACGGGAACCTAAAACATGTATTTTGCCATTAGAGTGGCTCGGTTACTTACTTGTAATTAAGAATTTTGTATTCACGTTATTTAAACCCTGACTTGGGATCCCATGTACTAAACATCTGCTTTTAATAAAATTTAATCGTTTATAACCGAGTTTCTTTGAAACCTAATCTGCTTGTGTCATTAGGAACACATTTTGAACTAAATGACTTGAGTAGCAAGTCTTGCACTATTTCAAACACATAGTGTAACGGTCTTGGTTACCCAGGGTGTTACAACGCACGTGAGATGCGTGTGACCATTTAAGCAATTATGTTTTTGGTCGACCATCGACCAGAGGAGAATTCACTCGACAGAAGGTCTATTTCATGGGCGACTAGACTGGTCGCAGTATATCAAATACTTCTTATTAATATGTGATCTCGCTTTTATGTAATAATTGTAATTTCCATTATTATTTAAGATACAGTTGTATTAAATGTAATCAAGGTATGTCGGCTTATAAGGAGATCCTTAATCCTATAAATAAGACTTAAATGGTTCATGAGAGGGACTTTTGAGAGGGAGGCTTTTGGGGATCTGGAGAGAGAGAATTATTGTTCTTACGCAATACCTTGTATCTTTTGTTGAGCTTGTGAAACTCAATAAACCCCAGTTTTCTGATCGCGGGTTTTCATTACGTTAATAAGAACACTAAGTGGACGTTGGTCATTACCATCACCTGGTGCCGAACCACTATAAATCTTTGTGTCATTTATCTTTTTGTCTTGAATTCATCTCATTTCTGCCGTTTTACTTGACTCCGTGTCGTTGACCAAATCAAGGGTCAACATTTTGGTGCTCTCGTTGAGAGCTAAACTCAAGACCTCTATAGGAAGAAAAATAGCGAAAACAACTAGGAAAATTGGGCAAACTTCTGGTACTACACCAACTCAACCTCCTCCGCAAGGGGTATCTGAGGATGAGCCACAAGTGGAATTGGAAGAGGAGGAGATGGATGCTGAAACTTTGAGAACGACTCTGATTGTGCTGCAAGAAGAATTAGCCAATTTGAGGGCCAATCAAGAGAATGTGGCTAAAACAATGGTGTTGCAACAAAGGGAAATTGATAGGCAGCGCCAAGACCTGAATGAGTGGCAGGCTGACATGGACTGCTGGCAGAGGGATGCCACCGCTGCCTTAGAGGCAGCCATTCAGTTGGCCCGGGGACAGCCAGCACTTGCCTCCCAACTGGAACAGCCACCTAGTACTCACCCGCAACAAAATCCACAATCATATCATCCCCGGCATTATCACAATACGCCACAACCGGCAAACCCTCAGAGGCCAGAACAACCTCCTGCTGCTCAACAAGAGAGCCCGTTCAAGGATCCTGAGCAGCAGCCACCCTCTCATGTTGGTCAAGATAATCCTCAGCAGCCAAGGCAGACTAGGGCCGGGCAACGTCCTAGAAGCCCTATACGCCAGACGGCTGAGGAACAAAACCCCTTGAGCAGAGGACAACGTCCTTCTGCGAGTAGAAGGCAGGTGGAATCAGGCTCTGCGGTCAGGGGTCCCCCACGACATAATAATGCCCGAGGACCTACCGACCAACGCAGGCCTCCACCTACCTACCGGGACATCCCAGCAGGGAGAGAGGGAAGTAATGTGAACAGCAGGTCGCACCGTCATTGGTCACAATTTAGAGATGGCCATGATTATAATGAGGCAGATTCTGGTAAAAGGAATGCTGGTCGGCGGCGAGAAGAGAGGGGTGAAGAGCAAAACCCTCTGCCAAGGGAGAACCGACCAATAAGCCAAAATGTTGGGGGGCAACCTAAACAGCCCAACATCTTTGATCGACTGGGCGCGAGCGAGCAAAGGCGAAGAGAAGAAGATCTTAGGGATGTTCTCAATGATAGAAGGGAAAGACACGATCAGTATTTCCCCCAGCACTGGTCGCTCCAATAGTACCAGATGCTATGCAGGCTCAGCTAGATGCTTTAAATTAGATCGTCCAAGAACTGGTGGGGAACCGGACATCCCATATAGAGTTTGATCAGAGAAAGGGCACGCCATTTGTGCAAATAATTGCAATGGCAGAGACTCCAAGCAAGTTCAAAATGTCGGTCTTGCCCAACTTCATTGGATTAGAAGATCCTAAATCTCACGTTAACAAATTCAAGGTACAGATGGACATCCACAAGGTGTCAGATGACACTCGGTGCAGAATTTTTCTGGCAACCTTATCTGAAACTGCTCGGGAGTGGTTTTTCAAATTCCCCTCGGCCAATATCGTCTCTTGGGAAATGTTCGTAAATGAGTTTTATGGATAGTTCTATGTCGGTCGGGTGCATCCAACCGAGGCCAATCAGCTGGTCGAAATACGCCAGAAGGAGGGAGAAACCCTGAAGGAGTATGTTCAACGATTCATGCGAGCAATTGCTGGGGCCAAGACAGTTGGGGATGAAGGGAAGATAATGGCTCTTACTGCTAGAGTACGACACCATTCATCTCTTTGGAATAGTTTGCAGAAGAATGGAGTCAAAAGTACTCAGGAATTTCTGGATCGAGCAGACAGGTACATCAAGCTTGAGGAAGCCATTGCCAATGAAGGAAAGTCTCCCACGGACGACTAGGGCCCAAACGAAGATCCTGCCAAAGCCGCCAATGGGTCTAGGAAACCCAATGGCAATGACAAAAATAATGGGAAGAATGGGGGAAAAAGGGCGAACCACGAGCCGACATCTGATAACAAGTGCTCGAAGAAAAATAGATATGAGTCAAGGTTCACCAATTATACGACCCTGGTCGATAGCCGAGCGGAGGTGTACTAGGCCACTCACACAACTGTTCCCTTCAGGCAACTTGCCCTAATCAGGAAGGACATATCCAAGAGAGATACTACCAAGTTTTTTCGTTTTCATAACAACTATGGCCATGACACCAATGAGTGCAACCAGCTTAAGTATGAGATTGAGTTTCTTATCAGACAAGGACACCTGAGGAGGTATGTGCAAGCAGCTAGAGGCTCAAGGAGGAAATGAGCAGGCACCCGTACGCAAACGCTCACCCCCTTTACAACCAACTCCAATTGCTGGTATATTACTGACCATCTGCGGAGGACCACACATAGCAGGTGATAGTGGGAAGCCGAGGGAAAGATACGCCCGAACCTTACGTCACAACTAGGAAATTGAAATGCAGAACGTAGAGGAGCGAACTCCCAAAAAAGCTCGAACAAAAGAAGAATTAATAACCTTCTCCGAGCTTGACGCTCAGCATCTTCGATTTCCCCATTCAGATCCTCTGGTCGTGGATGTCCAGATCGCCAATATGATGGTTAAGTGGGTGTTAGTAGATACAGGAAGCTCAGTCAACATTATGTATAAATCTTCACTGGAGAGAATGAAACTATCAGTGCAAGATTTGGAACCATGCAACCAAACCATTTATGGTTTTTCCGGTGAAGGGCTCGCACCAACCAGGTCAATCAAGCTTCCAGTCACAGCAAGGGCTGCACCTGCAAACAGGACATTACTCGCTCCTTTCATAGTAGTTGATTGTCCTTCTGCATATAATGTTGTGATTGGAATGCCTATTCTAGTCGACGTGCGAGCCATGACCTCAGTCTTGCACTTGGCCATGAAGTTTCCAACCGATGTAGGAGTGGGATGTGTGTTGGGAAACCAGCAAGAAGCACGGGAATGTTATAATTCCTCGATCACCAAGGCAAAAAGAGGCAGATTGGGGGAAAAAGCCGAGAAAAGGTTGCTGATGGAAAATGAAGTACAAGCCCAATTAGGTGAACAGGCCACCAAATAGGGTGTTGCCCAAAGTGAGGATAGAGACTTAGATCCTTGCTTTGGGGATTTTGAAGAAAATTTTGGACCCATGGAGGACCTCGAGGAGGTCCAACTAGAAGAAGCAGATCCGACCAGGGTTGTGAAAGTCGATAAAAACTTAGAGACAACAACAAAAAATAAACTGGTGGAATTTTTGAAGGAGAACCAGGAGGTATTTGCCTGGTCACATAAAGATATGATTGGGATAGATCCAACGGTGATCAGCCATGTCTTAAGTATAGACAAAAACTTTCCACCTGTACAACAAAAAAGAAGTCTCCTCGACAAAGACCTATCGAAGGCCCTAAAAGATGAAGTCGAGAAGCTGAAGGAAAACAGATTCATCAGGGTAGCGTTTTATCCATCTTGGGTCTCTAATCTCGTACTGGTTCCCAAGCCGAATGGCAAGTGGAGGACATGCGTGGATTTCACAGACCTTAATAAAGCCTGCCCGAAGGATTGTTTCCCACTGATCGACCAGCTGGTCGATGCTACATCAGAGCATGAAATTTACCATTCATGGACGCATACTCTGCTTATAATCAAATCAGTATGCATCCACCTAATGAGGATCACACTAGCTTTTAAACAGATACATGGCTTTACTATTACAGAGTAATGCTCTTCAGTTTGAAAAATGCTGGTTTGACTTACCAGTGACTGGTCAACCATATGTTCAAAGAGCTGATCAGCGTTAGCATGGAAGTATATGTCGATGACATGCTGGTTAAGTCGAAGAAAGCTGAAGAACACATCGAGGACCTTCGGAAATGCTTCAACATCTTGAAAAAATTTCAGATGAAGTTGAACCCCCTCAAGTGTTCCTTTGGCGTTTGATCAGGAATTTTTTTGGTATTCATAGTAAACTCACGAGGAATCGAAGCAAGTCTCGAAAAAATTCAAGCCAAGATCGAGATGCAGTCTCCTGCTAACATTAAAGATGTTTAAAGCCTAACTAGGAGGATCGCCACCCTGACTAGATTAATATCCAAGTCAATGGACAAGTGTGTCCCGTTTTTCAATATACTCAGGGGAAACAAGAAGTTTGAATGGACAGAAGAGTGCGAATAGGCCTTTCAGGCGCTAAAGTCCCACATGTCACAACCACCGATCTTGTCCAAACCAGTTGAAAGAGAAACTTTGTTCATCTATTTGGCAGTCACAGAATATGCTGCTAATGTTGTTTTGATCAGAGAAGAAGACAACGTTCAGAATGCAGTATATTATGTGAGCAAGAGGTTAGTGGGAGCATAATTACAGTATCCACCCATTGAAAAGTTAGCCTATTGCTTGATTCTGGCCTCAAGGAAGTTGCGACCTTACTTTCAAGTTCACCCCATCGTGGTGCTCACCGACCAGCCATTACGACAAGTCTTGCAGAAACCAGAAGCCGCTGGTAGGTTATTAAAATGGGCAGTCGAACTAGGGTAGTTTGACATTTCTTATTCTCCATGAGCATGTGAAAGGACAAGCTCTAGCAGACTTTGTCGCAAAATTCACTGGGATCCCAATTAGCGAGCCGGTGGAAGAAACTGAAAGTCAAAATCAAACTCCTTCCTGGAAGTTATTCGTAGATGGCTCTTCCAACGAGCACAATGCAGGAGTAGGTTTGATCTTAATCACATCCGAAGGACATCGGTTCCATTGTGCAATCAGATTCGAATTTACAGCATCAAACAATGAAGCTGAGTACGAAGCCCTACTCGCGGGATTAAGACTAGCTAAGGACATGGATATAAAGTCACTGGAAATATATAATGATTCCAAGCTAGTAGTTAATCAGATTATAGGAGAGTATCAGGCTAGAGGTCTTAAGATGGTTGCTTATTTGAACAAAGCAAAGGACTTGTTGGCACAGTTTGAAAAGTATACTCTCCAACAAGTGCCTCGCGATCAGAATTCAAATGCTGATACCCTAGCCAAGTTAGCAAGTGCGAAAGATGCTGACACCTTGAACATAGTACCGGTTGATCGCTTGTCGGCGCCGAGCATTTAAGCAGAAGAGTCTTCACTGTTGATCCAAGCAATAGACACATGGATGATGTCCATCGTTGAATATCTCGAATAAGGGTTGCTATCAGCGGATAGAAACAAGGCGAGGACGCTTCAAAGATAGTCGGCTCGATTTATTCTGGTCGACAGAATTTTGTATAGAAGAGGATACTCGATGCCTTTGTTGAGATGTGTTTCTAAGGAGAAAGTCAAGGAACTGATGCAAGAGGTCCACGAAGGCTTCTGTGGAGATCATGCTGGGGGGCAGAGTTTGTCGAAGAAGATCTTAAGACAAGGATATTTTTGGCCTACCATGAATGAGGACTCAATGGATTTTGTTTGAAAGTGTGACAAGTGTCAAAGATTCTCCAAGATACCGCGATCACCCCCAAATGAGATCAAACAGATGCAAAGCCCATGGCCATTCGCATCTTGGGGGATTGATTTGATCCGGTCTTTACCTACGGGAAAAGGGAACGTCAAGTATGCAGTAGTTGTTGTTGACTACTTTACAAAGTGGGCTGAAGATGAGCCATTAGCAACGATAACAACTAAGAAAGTATTGGAGTTTGTCATCAAAAACATCGTATGTCAGTATGGGTTGCCAAGGAAAATTGTCTCGGATAATGGCACACAATTTGACAGTGACCTTTTCACTGATTTCTGCGAGAGGCATGGGATTATAAAAAGTTTTTCATCAGTATCTCATCCGCAAGCAAATGGACAAGTTGAGGCTGTCAATAAAACTCGGAAGGACACACTGAAGAAAAGGCTCGAAGAATCAAAATATGCATGGCCAGAACAATTACCAAAAGTCCTTTGGTCGTATAGAACATCCAATCGAACAGCAACAGGCCATACTCCATTTTCCTTGGGTTATGGGTATGAAGCTATGTTGCCTGTGGAGCTCAACCCACCATCACATAGAAGGTTGACATATGATCAAAGCACTAATGATCAATTATTGATGGAGTCCTTGGTCTTGGTCGATGAAAGGCGCGAGTAAGCTCAACTTTGAGTAGCAGTTTACCAGCAAAAGGTCGCTCAATATTTTAACTCTAAAGTATGTGAAAAAAAGTTTAACGTAGGAGATTTGGTACTTAGAAGAGTTTTTCTCAACAATCGCAACCAAGCTGCCGGAGTGCTCAGACCAAATTGGGAAGGTCCGTATCAGATTGAAGAAATTCTTCAACCAGGCACATATAAACTTGCTCGCTTAAATGGAGATCTCATTCCTCGCTATTGGAATGGAGAACACCTGCGCAAGTATTATCAATAAACAATTCTTTTTCAAGAACTAGCTTGTATTAATTTCACTTTTTACAAGTTTATGGATAAGGGCTAGTCAATTATATGACTGGTCACTTACAAGTGTAAGATCAATCTTTGATCACTCGTAGAGACACGATTTTGTCCATTTATTACGAGAAATAAAAGGAACTGTGTGCAGCTAGTTATTCTTGCCAATTATTGTATTTATTACAAGTATTTGCTCATTACGTGTGTTGTTTTGCTATATTATCGTTATTGATTATGAGTGCGAGAGTAGTAATGTTCGAACAGGACTTGTTCATGGCAAGTGACCGAGAACCCTAAGCTTCTCAATCACTTGGGGGGCATATAAGATATTAAGCAAGCAAAGCATATCAACAGGCATATGTAAACACACGAGCAAAATAAGGGAAATCATACTACGGTACTTAGAGTATTTTTTTAAAAATTTAGTTTAAATTTTGTAAAGTCAAAACAAAGTGCTATGCTAAGTTCGGTCATACGAACAGATGTTATCATAATACCAAATATTATAATATCAAAATGAAATGTTTTACACCATGAGCAGTTACTGCTCGGATGTAATTAATAAATTAAAAGGAAAGCTGCCTTGAGCAGCAAAATTGTCTCAACATTACGAACCGTAGTTCGTATGTTCCAGTTACAAAATATATATATATATAAATCACTGAGGAGCAGGAGGATCTGGCTGGGATTGCTGGTCAACAGTGGTCCCTGCATCCTCTTCAACAGCTTCGGTGCCAGTTGCCAAGGAGATTTCAGGGGATTCCTGAGCTTTCTGTTCCTCTGCCAGACAAGCGGCACACTTTGCCAGTTCAGCCTGCTTTACCTGCTCGAGAAGATAGTCGAAGTTTGCCTCTGGATTGTTTTTCCAAACAAGTAGAAGCGGTTGGAAGTCGCTCCTTTGAACTTCTCCAAATTGTGAGAGTTGGCTCCCTCGATCAGTTTAACTCGCTCCTCCAGCTCGGCGATTTCCTTTCGGCTGATCACCAGGTCATCTTGAAGTTTGGTGGCTTCTTTGAAGTAAATCTCCGAAGCCTCCTTAAACTTCTCCTTGACAGTAGTAACTTTGGCCACCGACTCTTGGCATTTCCTTAACTCCTCACTCAGGCTGGCAATTCTAGCCTCGGCTGCCTTAATCTCTTCGGCATGTCTGGCCTTGGCCGCCTTGATCTCCTCGGCGTGTCTGGCCTCGGCCGCCTTGATCTCCTCTCCAAATCTAGCCTCGATCTCCTTAGCTCGACGCCAACTATGCCCTATGGTCAGGATACCCTGCGAATAGAAAAAGAAAAGTAAACCCGTTAGGGGCAATTAAAGAAAGTGTTGTTCGATTAAAGAAAAAAATACAGTTACACTCAGGACTTCAGATAGCCTGCGACTGATGATCTGGCTGTTCTGTAGCGGAGGGAGATGCGAGAAAGCTTCCTGGCTATGGTGGTGCTTCGATAGCCTTTGTAGCATCTCGTGGGTAGCGTTGTAGGTGCTACTCAGCATGCCGTTGGCTGAGGGTCTCCCCGCCTACTCAGGGGGAAGGCTATTGCGAGGAGGAGGAGGAGGTGTCATGGTCCTGGAAGGAGTGGGCGCTGGAGGGTCCTCTGTTTGAGCCCTTTTCTTGGAGGGATCATTACTGCTCTCCCTAGGGTGCCGCCTGCTCACTTTCTTTTTACTCGCAGGAGCTTCGACGTATGTGTATATGTCAAAGGCTTCCTCAGAAGGCATAACTGCAAGACAAAAACAAATGATCAGACAATATAATTTAAAGGAGTAAGGGAATAATGAGAAGGGAAATTCTAAGTAATATACCCGAGCTATTATTACTAGTCGATATATTATTTATAGAACTATTGCTACACTCACTCTCTGCCTCGAAGAAGTCTTAATTTAAATTACTAGTCGTAAATTTAAAGTTGCCATCCCTGTCAAATAAATGGCAGGGGATAGGCAAGCTATCTAAGAGTGAGAGGTCTATACCGTTCTCGTTAGAAGACTCAAGTACAAGTTCGGTATACTCCGGTAGTTTTTTCTTGCCCCTCCCATGTTGGGCAGGGGCAGCAGCAGCCCGAGGGTTGCTGGATGGTTCCCTAATGGTCACTCATGTTGCCCGCCATCCTAGGGGTTGTGACACATCAGGGATTTCCTCTCCGATGGCATTCCCCGCAGTGGACTCCCTCACTTCCTGGCGAGGTGCCAAAAGGCCGACCAGCCTTAGATTGCTCTCGGTAACTAGCTCCTTGACGCTCTTCTCAATATTTGTCATGCTGGCCAGAGCTGCGGCCCTCATCTCCATCTCTAGAGTGGGGTCTGGTCAGTACCATGGACCTAGACACAACATCGAGGTTCTAAGGATGGTGAAGGAAAAACTGACAGAAAATAAATGACCAGCGATTAAGAAATTTACCTCCTCGTGTGAAACCTAGGTTGTCGGCGACCAGGTCTGTCGTAAGGAAGTACTCTTGGAAGTACTTTCCTACGTTGGGTTTGTAGGTGACATCACTCAGGAATATGCGAGCAGATTCCTGGTGACAGAAGTAGAAAAACCCTGTGTTGTTCTGGTTGGGGTTGGATTTGAGATCGAAAAGATAATTGATCTCGTGTGGTGTTGGCACATGCCACTTTTTATGGTTGTAAAGGATATAGAGTGCTGATAACACTCTATATTCGTTGGGTGTAATTTGGATGGGGGTGACCTCGAAGTAATTGGCCACCCCTTGAAAAAATTCGTGCAGGGGCAAGATTGCCCCTGCCTCAATGTGAAACCTTGACCAGGCGCTGAAGGCGCCTCCAGGCACATTTTCCCGTTGGTCGGAGGTAGGTTTGATTAAGGTAACCCCAGGAAAACCGTACTTCTTGAGGTATTTTGTCACCGTCCTAGCCGATATGACACTAGGAGGCGCGACGTACCAGTCAACTTCTGGTTGGAGGCCATCGCGAGGCCGAGCTTTAGGTTGAATTTCTGGTGGTGCAAAATTTACAGGTTGAGGATCATTTGAAGGACCCTCAATGTCGGTTGCTGGTTGGTTAGAAGGAGAATGGGTGGTTTTCTTTTTCCTACGAGCTACGTGTTTAACACGACTCATGTGTGGTTGACGGTCTGGAGAACTGGTCGTGGGGTTATTTTGTGAAGATGGAAAGTCAGAGAAAGGAAATGATGATTGCTCTTGATATTTGAACAGTAGCGCGAGAAGATCGTCATCTATTGGCCTCTCACCTCCCTAAGGATCGTGCATGAATATATGAGAAGGATAAAGAGGAAATGAGAATCTACGACCAATAGATAGAAGAAGAAGAAGAAATGTAAGGATAACGTTGCTCGTGTATAAAAGTTAAGCTTTTATATGACCCACAACATCCTAACATAAACACTAAAAACATGCGAGCAGTTTCGAAAAACAGATCAAAAAGTGGAAGTAAGAAAACTTTTCGACTCCGAAAAATAGGCGGGAAAAACCCAGTTTTTCCGAAAATAGTAAAATCGAATTTTCACTTCGATTTCGGACCCTAAAACAGTATTCCCATTTTCCACATTAATTTCTAAGCCTCACCTAATGTTTTTTACTACCTAAAATTCCTAGTCTATCACGTTTCTGCATACGAACCCGATTACCCAAAGTTTTTTCTCAAGAACATTAAAAACCCATACCAGAAAACTTACGAAATTTATTCTAAATTGTACAACAGAGAAGATGAGTTCAAAACTTACTTGGATTGCAGTTTTCAGAGAAATCACGAAGGTTGTTGCTCGGAGCTGATCGAACACGTCTTGGATCACCGAAGCTTTTTGGGTTTTCCTTGGGAAGTTCTTCTGAGTTCTTGAGGAGAGATAAGGATACGGTAAAAAGTGAAAAGTGAGAAAGAAACTATATTTATACTGATCGTGGTGCAGATATAGAGGTAATAATGGGGGTAAGATTTCGATGCATGGGAAATCGCATTAGTCGTCAAAATATTTTTGGGAAACTATAAAAGTCATGATTGCTTACTTTTTTGAAAAGGCGCTGACAGATGTGACAGGTCATACGAATCGCTGGTCGAGTAAGTTTATTAAATGCTAGTCGCATTAAAATAAACTTGGGGGGCAAATGTTTACCTAAAAAAGATTCATCTGATGATGTGGCAGGACCACTACGCACGTGGGATTCGCATGACCATTTAAGCAGTTATGTTTCTGGTCGATCATCAACTAGAGGAGAATTCACTCGGTAGAAGGCCATATTTCATGGGTGACCAGGTTGGTTGCAGTATATCAGATACTTCCTATTAATATGTGATCTCGCATTTATGTAATAATTGTAATTTCCATTATTATTTAAGATACGCTTATATTAAATGTAATCAAGGCCTATCGACCCATAAGGAGATCCTTGAGCCTATAAATAAGACTCAAAGGGTTCATGAGAGGGACTTTTGAGAGGGAGGCTTTTGGGGATCTAAAGAGAGAGAATTATTATTCTTACACAATACCTTGTATCTTTTGTTGAGCTTGTGAAACTCAGTAAACCCCAGTTTGCTGATCGCGGGTTTTCATTACATTAATAAGAACACTAAGTGGACGTAGGTCATTACCATCACCTGGGGCCAAACTACTATAAATCTTTGTGTCATTTATCTTTTTGTCTTGAATTCATCTCATTTCTGTTATTTTACTTGACTCTGTGTCGTTGACCAAATCAAGGGTCAACAATATATATAAGTACATTGATTCCCAAGTTTTAGTAATAGTATAAATTAATAAAATCATTACTTATTCAATTAGATATTCTATTTAAGCACAAGTTATTACATAAATATAGGATTTATCTTCACTTTTAAGATATAATTTCGTGTGAATCAATCTAAAGAAACAACAAATAATCAATGAATATTATTTATAAGGCAAAACATAATATTTTTGTTCTAAGCATTTGATATGCACAATTTAATGGCACACCGTAATCAAAGAATATTATGATTTTGTACTAATGAAGAACAAAGTGTAAATATGTGCTAACAATAAAAATTACATGATATTTAAGATGAAAGAAGATATTTGAAGAAGAAAAATTCATAAACTTGTTGCACAAATGAGAAACTAACATAAAAAAAAATACTATCTAGTAACATATTGTTTCATCATCACCTTAATAATCTTAAAAAGATTAGAAACTTATAACTAGAATGGAAATTACAAAACAAAGAGCATACATACTTGAAAAATGCTCTTGAAAAACACTAAAATTGAGGAGAGAACGGTATAGAGAAATGGTAGAAAAGATGATGGTAACCAAAAATTAAGCACCCTTAAAATGGTCTTGAAATTACATATTTATAGCCAAAATGAGATTATTAAAATAATCAATTTAAATTAATTAAATTGATTACATTAATTAAATTAATAATAATATGGTACGTAGGAGTAAATTCTAGGGTGTCATGATGAATTTTATAGTGAAATGTGTAGAAAACTTGGGTAAAAATTGACATTTGAGGGACAAGGGGACAATGAGACAAAATGGGCTCAAGTGGAAAATGGCAGGTGGGTTTTGGCAACTAGATCAACGAGTGCAGGTCGGGTCGACTGCTGCGGGTCAGCTGGAGGCGCGGGCCAGGCTGGGGGCAGGCGGGCTCTGGCCGTGGGCTTCATATCCTTGGAGGCTTTTCAGAAATGCCATTTTGTTTTTCTTTATTTTCCTTGAAAATGCCACTTTTTTCTTCATTTTTCTTGCTTTTCAAGAGCCAAAAAATACAACATATTTCCTATAAAATAAACATAAATTAAATTAAAACTAAATATTTTCAATAATAAAATATACAACATAAGTTCTATGAAAATACTAATTAAAACTTTGACATTTAAGCTCAATAAAATCATCTTTTTAACTTTTAATTTAACAATACTAATTTCAAATAATTAAACTAACAAATATTACAATAAAATATCGATAAAAACATATAAAAATATAAAAATTACAATTAGACTAATAAATTCAAAATTACTGAAAACATAATAAATTAATAAAAAACTCAAAGTCTAAGCAACAATTAGCATAAAAAAAGTGGTAAAAAACTCTATTTTGTAGAGTTATCGGGACCCAAATGCCATATAATTTTAATTGAGGATTTTATAAAATTAAGAAAGTTTTGCCAAAGGGCTTATTTGAAAAGAAAAAAAAATTTGGATCCAAATATGTTGACTGTGATTTTAGCCAACGACGTAACGACGTCAAATACGACAAGCCTTCAAGAGAATTATAAACGACAACAGACAGTTTTTATCAATGAAAGTAAATAACACGAGATTTTATAGTGGTTCAGCCCCGATAATCGGTAATAGCCTAATCCACTTAGAGATTTTATTACTGTATTCACACTCAAGATCAGATGAACCAGTATCAACTGAGTTTCTTCAGTGCAAATATTCCAGAATACAAAAAAGGGTTCTCTCAGGAAAAACACACTTTCTCTCTCTAGAATACAAATTAACTCTCAATTTGCCCAAAAGTCCTTTTACCATCCTCCCAACCCTCTATTTATAGACCTGGGATTCTTAACTGATATCCCCTTTAGATAGGGATATTTTATTATTCACCTTATATTTATATTACAAAATAAATGTTTGAAATACAACTGATCCTAAATTCGAGTGAGGAGTGAGAGATTCCCGGATGCTTAGACCAATTCTCACTGAAGTCGTTTCGGGAAGTTTGACGTAGTCTCACATGCATGTTGATTACTCCTTCAAGCTTTTCGTGGGTCAAAGGTGGTATGTGCATGGCTCTCCTCGGACCAAAGGTCATGTAAGTTTGGCTCTCCTTGGACCAAGGTGGTCCGAGGCCACTTCCTTTACTCCTTACCATGGGTAAGTCCGAAGTATACTCCTTCATTGTGTCCGATCGGACACAATGGTTTTCTTCTTGGCTTAAGGTGGTTCAAACCACCCTCTTTGGCATCTTACCTCGGTCAAGCCCGAGCTCATTTCCTTCAATCAAGGTCCGATCGGACCTTGTACTCTCCTCCTCGGACCAAGGTGGTCCGAGCCATCTCTTCATGCCATCTCCTCGGACCAAAATGGTCCAAAGGCTCCTCTCCCATGGGCATGTCCGATCGAACATGCTGCCCTTCTCCTCGGACCAAGGTGGTCCGAGCCTCTCTCTTTCAACCAAGGTCCGATCGGACCTTGTACTCTTCTCCTCGGACCAAGGTGGTCCGAGCCTACTTTCCTCCTCCTTCTCACTTCGTTCAAGCCCAAGACTACCTCTTCCATGGCATACCCGATCAGCCATTATGTGGCTTTTCCCTTGACTAACACTTAAGCCTTAGTCATTCTCTTTGGACATGTTCGAGCCAAAATATCAAGAGGTCCCCTAAGCTTAGGTCCGATCGGACCTATTGCTTTTATCCCTTGAACCAAAATCCAAATCTCTCCTTCAATCTTCTTGGACTTGGCTTCAAATCATTTATTAGGGTCTTCAAACTGAGGTCTGAGCCAAGCAACCCCCAGTCCAAATATTCTATTCGGTCGGGTGTATTTGGCTTGACTATCTGTCCAATTTCTTAACTGATGTATTGGGCCATTGCTAAGCCAGATCACCTCACTAACTCATGCCATGTGCCAATTTTACTACCACGTCATTCTTTTCAAATTTTTGGGATAACATTTGCCCCCCAAGTTTATTATATGATTCATTCACATAATAAACTTTTTCTCCAGCTGACGTCATTATAAAAAATAATAACTGTTCATCTCCATGCAGCAGACCCACGATCACTGCAAAAATCCACCCATGATCATGGAGAGAAAAAATAGTCCCAGAATGCCAAAGGTCCAAAAGTAAATAAAAACCCACTTTTTTCCCTTTAAATATCCCCCCATAACACTATTTTCTTCACCCATACAAAAATCACTCTCAAAAACCTCTCATCTTCTCTTTTGGCCGAAATCCCCAAGGATCTCTTCTTCTTGCCGATTTCACAAGCTTCAAAGGGGGAGCTCTTCATCTTCAAGCAACCTTCAAGCAAACCCAAAGTCCTCCAACCTTGGGTAAGTCTTCTTTTCCATGCCTCTTATATTGTTATATTTTTTTTTTTCAGAAATTTTCTAAAAAAAAATTGCCATGGCCGAACCCCATTGCTTTGCATGTTCTTGAAGTTCTTGTGAATGTTTTGTACAATGTGTTTGCTTGTTGTCTTGATGAGGTTTGTGGCATGGGCAACCCGAAATTACCCCTAATTTCATAAGAATTTCAAGACAAATAAGCTATTTTGACATGAATGTGAATATGGGTTTTGAGGGTTTTGATAGTGTAATGGGTTTCTAAGAACATGAAGAAAAACCTTTCATTTTTATGCTTTGATCTGGTTTTTTGTATGTGTGAATGAAGGAATGTGTTTAAACTAGGGATTTTAGGGCTTTGCCCATTTGATTTGGATTTGGGGTAGGCAAAGTGTGCAATTAGGGACTTTGTCTACATGATTTTGCGAAAAATTTCTGGGTATACGTGTGGTCCGATCGGACCACACTTTGTCCTCCACGGGGGCTCACGTTCGATCGGAGATGGTGAGCTGTGGCTGAAGCTTGAGGCGTGCATCTCTTTTGAACGAGGCGAGTGATCATGTCCGATCGGACATTGAAAACTTTTTAGACAAGTGTGTGGTCCGATTGAACCACACTTTCCTTCATTTTCATCTAAGTGCCCAACTCCCTTGACAGCCAATTTTGAACCCCTTTAGACACCCATGCCCGATCGGACATAAAGTGTTGCTGCTGGCTAGGAGTTTCGGAGGCACAAAGCGCTGGACACTCGGACCGTGAGTGCATATCCTCTCCTCGGGCGTGCTACGTCCGATCGGACCTCCGGGGGACTTCACGCTGGGCTCGCGCGGAGGCAGGGCTGGACGTCTCCTTGGACTCCCATGGCTGTCGAACGCTTCCTGGGTCATGAGTATCCAACCATATCTTGGCATTCGATCGAATGCAATAGGCTAGGTCACCTGTAAGCACACGATCCGATCGGACCGTCTCCAACTTCCTGTGGCTCGTACGCCCCTTTGGTCATGCCCACTTAGTGGGTCTAGGCATCCGATCGGAGGCATTTAGATAAGACCACCCTTGAGCCCAAAATGTGGTCGGTTCGGACCACACTTAATTTCTTAGGCCTTGGCCTTCTTTCCTTCCAAATGCATAACCAACCCCTTAGCATGTTAACTTACACGCATAAGGCATTTAATTTTATAGGAAAACCTCAAAAGTGCCCCTTTCTATAAACTTTAACAAGTTCAACACCCCAAGTACTTTTTAGGCACTCTTGAGCATTAAAATTATTTTTTCCATATGTGTTATATTTTTATAACTTAGACAAAATTTTCCAAGTATAAAAATAACTCTTATTTTTGATGAATTTTTTCTGTATGGTTACTCACCTCCCCATGTTTTATTCATTTTTGTAGATGAATTGCTCTGACTATGGGGGAGGTGACAATCATACGGACTCCGAAACATCCGCCCCGCAAACAATCAAGACTCCCTTAAATAGCGATTCTTCACCAGACTCATCTACTGGTTGCACTCCAGAGGACCGTCTTCGCTGTTTCAAGCAGATCCTCCCTCGCTCAGCCTTATATCTTCTCCACGAGGAACAGTTCCTTCGACAAGCTTCTCAGTCGACGATGAGGGTGAAGCAATCTAACAGGCTCCCTCAGGAACATGATCCGTAGGTTGCCCGCAGAGCGGTGCAGAAGGTGGTAAAGCGCAATCATAATCGCACTACCACGGCTTCCAGAAAACCTACTTAGGAATTTGCTATGGCGATCCAGGATTTGGCTGTCCAGAAGCCACGTAATGAGGGAGAAGAAGAACCCTCCTGGTTCATTGCTGATGCTTCAAAACTTAATCCCGCGCTGTTTCAAAAACACATTGAAGCTTTAGGCTTGAGCGGGGCAAACGTGATATGTTCGGGCTCGCACCAAAGAGCCAATAGGCCCTGCTGAAGATACTGCGCCTGGTCCAGGCATCGTGTGCACGCTGGAGCAACACTCCCACTACACATCTATTTCCGGTCTGTAGCAGATTACTTCAACGTCTCCCCATTCCAAATCGCACCGAATGGGATCCAGGCACTCTCGGCGTTGTACATCCTTTACTTCCTGAATGGTTGGGACAAGCCCACCCCTCATGAGGTGCATTACCTGTTTGATCTTAGGACCAGTCCTTCCCACAACAACTCAGGCTTCTTCCACTTCTATCATAGGCAGAGGGGGATTACATATCTCAACGATATTTCTCATAAATCGAACCCCGGGAAGTATCATAAAGAATACTTCCTTACATTGGACATTGAGGCCAACAATTTGGCCTTTACACGCTTGGGTCCATTCGAGCGACCTTTGCCTACTAAAGGGATGTTCAAGCGGGCCCAGAAGTTGGCTAACATGAGTCTTAAAGAGAAGGATGTGAAAAAATTGGTCACCTTGGACCTCCTTCAGATGGTTGGCCTGATGCCATGTGACCAAGATTTGGCGGTGGAAAGTACCACTGGGGAGAACGACACTACCGATCAGTCCAACGCGGGAACGGAGCTAATGACTGATCAGCTTTCTCCTGGACCTTCTCCGCTTTCTCGTAGACCTGGCGACTTAGTCATTAGAGAACCCGAACCTCAGCGCAGATCTACTATTCCTGCTCAGTCTGGGAAAGGAAAGGCTATCCAGGTTGAGGGGGAACTTAGCTCATCCTCAGACGACGAGGATGAGTTCCTTGATCAGATCCTCAACGCAGGTAAGACATGTCTAGTGAACATAGGAAAATTTTTTATAGCTTGGTGATTCGAGAGTAACAAAATTGTAGTATATACTTGTACACATTTCATTATGTTTATATCTCTAACAACCTTGTGTTTTCATCCTTTGCAGATTCAGACATGTTCAGAGAGTGCGTTGCTTCAAAGAGGAAAACTGGTGATGGAAGTGGCTCTATGCCCCCACAGAAGATTCAGAAGGTAGCACCGCCCAGTCAAGGGAGGCAAACTGAGGGACCGACTACACTTCCTCCATTGACTCCCTCTTCCCTTCCTCCTTCTGCGAGCCTAACTCCTACTCACCAGGGTAGTTCGAGCGAGCTCTTTAGTGATGTTAGTGACCTAGGCAAGGGACTTCTCGAGGAGATCGGCCACGATGCTTCAACGCTCCAAAGCTTAGAATCCTACCCTCGGCTTAGTGTTGAAGTCATCTTGAAGAGAGGACTTGCTCAACTGATGAAGGTAAGTATTTTCTCTTAGGACAATTTATTATTAGTATTTCTGCGTGTAATAACCTTTTGTCTTCCATACAGTCACTTGTCACCATTGGTCACGCTCAGTTCCGAGCCGTAGACTACAAGGAGTTGGTCAAGGTGCTGAACGATCAACTGGTGGAGGCCAAATCCAAGCTGGAGTAAGCAGAGAGGACCGTAGCTGAACGGGACGAGTCTCTCAAGAAGCTTTCTGACGAGAACCAGAAGCAGGCTCAAAACAACGCTTCCTTGACAACTCAATTGGAGAAGCAGTCCCTCGAGAACAAAGAGTTAGCTCGAGACAATGAGAGGTTAATCAGCGAGAACGAAGAGCTGAAACAAGAAAATGAGCTTGACTTGATTCGCTTTGAGGAGGCCAGTTTCGACTGCTTTTATAAGGTCTGGAAGCTGAACAAACCTCTTAATCTTGATTGTTTCTCCAAGGAGGCTCAGGCAGAGGAGCTTGCCAGATGTGAAGCAAGGGCCGCTGAAGAAACTGCCAATCCTCCTGCACTCACCTCGCCTCCTCTGCTTTATCATTCCGAGCGAGAGGGGCAGCTGATGCCGAGGAGGGAGTCGATCAACCCACTAGAGGAGCACGCCAGTGACTCCCTCTTGTAGTTCATCCTAGTTTATTTTACTTTGTATTTTGTTGCTCGAACTAGTGAGCTGTTTTGACACTTAGCACTTTACTCTTTCTTTGTCGACAACTTTAAACTTTTAAGTTTTATTGTACATAGCAAAGTTCTTAGATGCCTTTAGTTTCACATGAGTATTTAGTTTTTTAACTTAGAAATTTTTACCATTCCATAAGTCCATACAAAATATACTTCCTCATGCTCTTATTGCTCTAACTTTTTATGAGCATAAATTTTTTATTACGCGAATATCCGTTTCTAACTTAAAATTTGAAAAATTCTAAGTTACTTAAGCTTTGTAAAACAAAGTTAGCTTAATGGCTTTTTTTAGACTTCCAAGCTTACAAGTCAGCCTAAACAAATATATTTGCTCGTGTTCTTATTGCCTGTGTTGAAATACATATCAGTATACCCTATGTGCCCCCCAAGTGATTGAGGGTTGATAAATCCTTGATCACTTGCTACTTGACCAAATTTTTCCGAGTAGTTACTACTCGTGAAACACATAAAGTATACTAAATATCTTAGTAAGTGATCACTACAAAAACATTATTTAAACGTTGGTCCTTCATATCATGATATCGATCAGTTGAACACTGTCCGGTATACATTTAACTTAGCTTTTAGAAGACCTGTTTTGTTTAAATCATTATGACAGTTGAACACTGCCAAGCAAAAATAATCAACACATATGCAAAATTTGTAGCAAGATGCGACCATGCTGCGCGTGGTCTCTTTTATTACTCGTAATAATAGGTGACAAAACGTGTCTAACAACGAGTTCTAAACAAAATAACATTGTTCAACATAGTGCGACTGGGTAGCAAATAACCAGTTCACAAACAAAAAACTTTAAATAACAAGTTAAGCACTTGATACAAAGCTACTACTCTGCAAGCAGTATTTACTGATAATATTTTCTCAAGTGCTCGCCATTCCATTAGTTCTCGATCAGTTCTCCATTCAACCGAGCAAGCTTGTAGGTGCCGGGCGGTAAGACTTGCTCAATTTGATACGGTCCTTCCCAGTTTGGTCCTAGCACACCAGCTGCTGGGTCTCTAACAAACACCTTCCTTAGGACCAAATCTCCGACCTGGAACTTTCGATCTCGCACTCTAGAATTGAAGTAGCGTGCTACTTTTTGCTGATGAGCCGCTACTCTGAGGCTTGCCTCCTCTCTTCTCTCCTCAAGGAAGTCCAGTGATTCTGCTAACAACTGATGGTTCTCCTCTTGGTTGTACATTGCTCTTCTATGAGACGGTGGGTCTATCTCCACAGGTAACATGGCTTCATACCCATATGCCAAAGAGAATGGGGTATGACCAGTTGCCGTCCGAGCAGTAGTCCTATATGACCAAAGGACCTCTGGTAACTCTTCTGCCCAAGCACCCTTAGCTTGCTCCAGGAGCTTCTTTAGAGTGTCCTTCAACGTTTTGTTCACCGCTTCAACTTGCCCATTGGCTTGAGGATGGGCAACCGAGGAGAAACTTTTGGTGATGCCATGCCGAGTGCAAAAATCGGTAAATATGTCGTTGTCAAACTGGGTGCCATTGTCAGACACTATCTTCTTAGGCAGACCATAGTGACATATTATGTTTTTAACAACAAAGTCCAACACTTTCTTCGATGTAATCGTGGCTAATGGCTCAGCCTCAGTCCATTTAGTAAAATAATCTACCGCGACCACTGCAAACTGCACTCCTCCTTTTCCTTTGGGTAACTTTCCGATCAGATCAATGCCCCACACTGCAAAAGGCCACGGACTTTGCATTTGCTTCAAAAGATTTGGGGGAGCTCTGGGCACTTTAGAAAATCTTTGGCATTTGTCACACTTTTTCACATATTCCATAGAGTCCTCGTTCATAGTAGGCCAGAAAAATCCTTGCCTCAAGATCTTTTTAGATAGACTCTGCCCCCCAGCATGATCTCCACAAAACCCCTCATGCACCTCAGCTAATAAGTTCTTTGACTGGTCGGGAGTTATGCACCTGAGTAGAGGTAAGGAGTATCCTCTCCTATACAACACTCCATCCACCATGGTGTATCTAGCAGCTTGCCTCATAACCTTCCTTGCTTCATTACGACCATCTGGGAGGGTCCCTTGCTCAAGGTAAGCAATGATGGGAGTCATCCAGGTGTCGGCTATCGTAATCGGCATGGCCTCTTGTCTATCAATGCTTGGCTCCGCCAAGTACTCTACCGGAACTATATTAAGAGTTTCGGCATCTTTCGCACTAGCAAGATTTGCTAGAGCATCGGCATTGGAATTCTGCTCCCTTGGTACTAACTTGATGGTATACTCCTCGAACTGGGCTAGCGAATCTTTGGTTTTGTTTAAGTATGCCACCATGCGTAGGCCCCTTGCCTGGTACTCCCCTAGTACTTGATAAACCACCAATTGGGAATCACTATTTATCTCCACTGACCGGGCACGTACATCTCTAGCCAGTCGCAAGCCTGCTAAGAGAGCCTCATACTCCACTTCGTTGTTTGAAGCATTAAATCCGAATCTTAGTGCACAATGAATTCGGTGCTTCTCTGGTGTGACTAGTATAATTCCAGCTCCTGAATGGTGCTCATTCGACGATCCATCAACGAAAAGTTGCCAAGTAGGAATTTCTTCTTTTAGCCCAATAACACTTTCCTGCTCATCGGGGACCTCAACGATTCCGGTACATTCAGCGATGAAATCTGCCAAAGCTTGACCTTTAATGGCAATCCTTGGTTGGTACTTGATTTTAAACTGGCCTAGCTCGACCGCCCATTTAAGTAGCCGACCAGACGACTCCGGCTTCTGTAAAACTTGGCGAAGAGGTTGGTCAGTAAGGACCTTGATGGGGTGTGCCTGAAAGTACGGCCTCAATTTTCGTGACGCAAGTACCAAGCAGTAAGCCAACTTCTCGATCATGGGGTATCGGGACTCCGCTCCTATCAAACGCTTGCGAACGTAATATACCGGGTGCTGCACCTTATCTTCCTCACGTACTAAGGCAGCACTAACAGCGTGTTCCGTGACTGCTAGATACATAAATAGGTCCTCTCCATCAACTGGCTTAGAAAGAACAGGAGGTTGAGCCAAATGCTCCTTTATCGCCTGGAAAGCTTGTTCACACTCTGCAGTCCACTCAAACTTCTTGCCTCCTTTAAGCAGGTTAAAAAACGGGACGCACTTGTCCGTTGATTTTGAAACGAACCTGCTTAGACTTCATCTTTGAAACAAGCTTTGCACATCTTTTATTCTTGTCGGAGACTTCATCTCTATGAGAGCCTTGATCTTCTCTGGGTTTGCCTCTATTCCTCGGGAGTTAACAATAAACCCAAGGAATTTTCCGGTTGCCACTCCAAATGAACACTTGAGGGGGTTTAACTTCATGTTATACCTCCTTAATATTGCAAAGCACTCCTCTAAGTCTCCCACGTGCCCCTCAGCTTCCTTTGACTTCACCAGCATATCGTCTACGTATACCTCCATGCTCTTGCCGATTAAGTCACGAAACATACCATTCACCAAGCGCTGGTAGGTGGCTCCTGCATTCTTTAATCTGAAGGGCATCACTCTATAGCAATACAATCCTATATCCATTCGGAAGCTGGTATGCTCTTCATCAGGAGGATGCATGTTGATCTGGTTGTACCCCGAATACGCATCCATGAAGGACAAGGTCTCGTGACCAGAGGTTGCATCTACCAACTGGTCTATTCTCGGTAAAGGAAAGCAATCCTTCGGGCACGCTTTGTTTAGATCAGTAAAATCTACACAAGTCCTCCACTTTCCATTGGGTTTGGGCACCAAGACTGGGTTTGAAACCCAAGCTGGAAAGTATGCCTCTCTAATAAACCCGTTCTCCTTCAATCGCTCTACCTCCTCCTTAAGAGCCTTTGCTCGATCCTTGTCAAGCAACCTCCTCTTCTGCTGTACCGCCGGATATCTTTCGTCCACGTTGAGCACGTGGCTGATCACAGTTGGTGAGATACCCACCATATCCTTGTGAGACCAGGCGAAGACATCTTGATTCCTTCGCAAGAACTCTACCAGCTGTACTCTCACCTCAGCTTTCAACTTCTTTCCAATCTTGACCCCTCTTGTCGGGTCATTCTCATCTATAGGGACCTCCCCTAACTCCTCGGACGGTCCCACATCACTCTCATAATCCCCAAAGCGAGGATCAATATCTCTTCCCTCGCTTTGGGCAACGCCCTATTTGGTGACTTCATCACCTGATGGGGTTTTCTGCTCTTTTAAACTAGGAGTGCTCTCCTGGCCACACTCCTCCAACATCTCTTCATCGTTCACTACTACAAGACTATGGTCTACATCTGTAACTCCCATTTTCTTTTTACAAATTATAACAATTAGGAAAGATAAGAGAAGATTTTTTTATTCATTTTTGAGTGCATTACAATGCTAACCAAATGTTAGAGCTATTAAGTAAAGTGGAAGAATAACTAATGAATATGCAACTATAACATTCATGGGCATTTCATTAGTATAATACCCATAGAATGATGCTAAATACAAGCAAACAATCACTAAAGTTATGAAAAATAAAGAGAAATTCATGTTTTGATGATGAATTTTATCTAGAAGGTTAAGAGATGAAGAAGTTGTGCAAATAAATGGTTGAAGGAACAAGTATTTATAGGGCAAAAACTAGCCGTTTATGACCGTTGGTGAATAGTGTTCATGACCGTTGGGGGTGTAGTTGTTTTCTATTATGGGATTTTAACAATTCTAAGTTGTTGAAGTAACCAATAGGTGGGAATAATTAATTTATGGGTGTTAGAGAAACTTTTTCAGAAAAGTTTGTGAGTCAAAAATGCTAGACTAAGTAATATAAGAAGATTGGGAAATTTTCATTTTTTTTACTATTCACCAGGTACTATTCATAGTGGGTCCCACAGTGGGGTCCGCAAGGGTCCCACAGTAGGGTCCACATGGGTCCCACAGCGGGGTCCACCCCATGGGTTCCACATGTTGATGCAGTAGTGACACATTGATGACTTAAGCAAATTACTATGCTTGATATTTTGAATATGTTATTATTCCACTATGCTTATTATTTTTAATATTTTATTAGAATAGTATCCCAAGTTTTTCCTATAAATAGCCCTTCCAAAACTCATCTTGAAATCACAAAAACCTCATTTCCTTTCTCTTACTCTACCCAAAAATATTCTTAACATCCTTCTAAAGTTCTAAACCTCGGAGATCTAGGCGAAGTTCTGTCCATAACGCTAGCCTTTTAGGTAAGCTCTTCCCGAGCCTTTCTTTTCAGTTATTTAGTTATTATATATGTATAGATTATTTTACTATGCCGTTATAATGCAAAAATTTATATATAGATTAATTTACTATGCCGTTATAATGCCAAAATTTATATATAGATTATTTTACTATGCCGTTATAATGCAAAAATTTATATATAGATTAATTTACTATGCCGTTATAATTTATATATAGATTATTTTACTATGCCGTTATAATGCCAAAATTTATATATAGATTATTTTACTATGACGTTATAATGCCAAAAGTTATATGTAGATCATTTTACTATGCCGTTATAATACCAAAAATTTATATATAGATTATTTTACTATAATGCCAAATTTATATATGGATTATGTTACCATGCCATTATAATGCCAAAATTTATATAGATTACTTTACTATGCCATTAAAATGCTAAAATTTATATATGGATTATTTTACCATGTCGTCATATTTTACAAATGCCAAAATTGAAATATGAACTATTTTTTTATGTATCCTCATAATAGTAAACTTATATAGGCTATGGTCATACTTTGGACTATTATTATGGACTCTTATGACCTTATTCCCTATTATTATGGACAAGTATTATGACCTGGACTTTTCAGTATGACCATGACCACGACTTTTAGATCAGGACCTTGTCATGGACAACTATAGTATGACCATACGCCTGGACATAAAATAAGCACTAAAACAGGAAAAATGGGATAATAACAATTTTAAGCTAACATTTCATAATGTAGATTTTATGTAATTTAATAGTTTGTGTTTTTATCAGGAAGCTAACAATTTCGATTGTTTTATCAAGACGCAAGGTAAGTAGAATCCTCATCTACAATACAAGTATTTTATGTGTCTTATGTGCATTTATATGCTTTATATGTTAATCTGTCATATTGTTCTTATGCATAAGTTATTTTCAAGAATGTTATATTATGCATAAGCACGCTTAATGTTCACAGACAAGTTATTGAAAACGTTAAAGTAGAGGTGCTGCTTGGGAGACCTAAGTCCCAAAAATGTAAGGAGGGAGATGTACGTCCCTATATGATGAATGTTTATGAGGAAAATTCCCTATTATCATGTTTATGTTCAGGTGGGAATGTGATTCCCTATGTAATGCCGGCAGCAGCATCCTCTAGGGCCCAAAAGAAAGGAAAGTGAAAGAAAGAAAATACATAGCATGTTGCATGTTTATTTTAATGCATATGAGGTAGTTATTCTACTTACTGAGCCTTAGCTCATCAGATAATGTTTTGTATTGTAGGTAAGAGACCCCAAATATAAATTGTTGATGAGTATACGTGGGGCCAACATGACTGTACATATGGGGCTGACCTGAAGGGAGTGGAGTTCTGCTATGCTATTTTATAAATAAACAAGAAACTTGGTTTTATTATATTTCATTAAAAGTATTTTGTGAACTTTATCATTTACTTAAAGCTTTAAAAAGTATTTCATGAACTTTGTAATTTACATAAAGCTTTTCAATTTATCAGTTGGATACATTTTCATTTCTACGTTAAGGTGTAGTAACGCCACGAAAATGATTTATAAAAGTATTAAGATTTGTATGTAAGATAAATTTTTTATCTAGTTGTGAGTATTGTGTGGTTAAGGTTATAAACATTATTTATGTATTGTTTAGTAAAGTTTTTGTAAATTCAGAATTTCAGTATTGTCATATTTAGGTTAAAATTTGTTTTTACTCTATATATATGTATGTTAAGAAAGGAGGTCGTTACAGAGTGGTATCAGAGCGGTTCGGTTTTGAAGACAATCCCATATGTACAAGCATGATGGTAAGCGTGGTACTCATCAAGTAAGTCCTTATAAATATATATATTTGCGTTAAAATTTTATCCCTTAGCAAAGTTATATCTAGCGCTACTTGACGTGTAAATAAGTGATATGGTGATTTACTTTCAAGAAAGTTTTATTCATGGTAATCATCCCAACTCATGACCTTTTAGAATTGAAGAATGGAAGGACATGCAGCTGGAGAGCCTACTGCAGAGCAAACTATTCCAAATGTTGCTGAGCTAATGCGGAGATTTCAGGAAGAAAGGGAGAAAAACCAACGGTTAGAAGAGTTACTAGAACAATTCCTAAGGCAACAAAGAAATGAAGGACGACCACAGGGTAATGAAGAATCACCACATGAGAGCGCAGACCACCCACCAACAAATGGAGCACAACAACACGCACCACCTCCGACTCCTTCAATAGAAGTCAGAAATGCGACAGCCAATTACTCTCCGGAGACCTTTATGAAATTCCACCCCCCGGAATTTTATGGAAGCATTGATTCAAAAGTAACAGAGAATTGGATTCGCACGATGGAAAGACTTTTTGATCTAGCTCGAGTCCCCCAAGTTGACAAAGTACGGCTAGCAATATACTTGTTGAGGGAGGATGCTAGCTATTGGTGGGATACTATGGCGGCCATCCATGGAGTAGACACAATGACTTGGGAACATTTTCGAAACTTGTTGGAAGAAAGATACCTTACAACTGCCTTAAAAGATGAAAAAGCAAGAGAATTCACCTACCTAAGGCAGAAAAAGATGCTGATGGAAGAGTTTATTCGAAAATTTAATGAACTCTCAAGATACGCCCCCCACATGGTCTGTACGGATGAATTAAAAATCAAGCATTTCAAAAATGCTATTCATCCTGACATCCGTAAAGATCTCGAAGTAGCAGACTTGGAGGGAGCTTCTTTTTCCAAAGTAGCTGACAAAGCCTTGAAGATCGAAAGGGCAATACTGATGCAAGAACGGGAGAAAGAAGCTGAATTCAGAAGACAGGGCGCAAGGAACTTCCGAAATCGGCAAAATAACCATTTCATAAAAGGTGGTCCAAGTCAGAGAAATAGTGACAAGAAGCGGCCTAACCAGTGGAGTTTCAACAACAACAACAACAAGAGAGGAAAGGAGCAGTCCCAAGAAAAGCCAGGATTTCCTCAATGCCCCAAATGTAACAGATATCATCCTGGTGAATGTCGGATTGGTACTAACACATGTTACATATGTGGGAAGCCGGGACACTTTGCAAAGGAATGTTCCAACCGTACCGAACAGTATAAAGGAGGAGAAGAAAAGAAAACAAACGCCAGAGTCTTTGCCCTGACTCGGGAAGAAGCGGAAGCAAGTCCATCCACAGTAATCTCAGGCCAGCTCCTTTTCAATAATGTCCCTGCATCAGTATTAGTTGATTCTGGAGCTACACACTCATTCGCATCAGTGCATTTAGTTGGTAGACTAAATGGATTACCTGTTGAGATGGATACAATTTTTAGTGTAGCACTACCCTCCGGGGAAGTGCTATACTCAACTCATTGGTATAAGACTATACCAATTACAATCAATGACAGGGAACTATATGTTAACCTGATCATTATCGACATGAAGGACTATGACGTCATTTTAGGAATGGATTTCCTAACAACGTATAACGCTAGAATCGACTGTAGTAAGAAAGAAGTCGTTTTTGCACCGGTTGGAGAAGAAGAAGTTCATTTTCAAGGGAAAGAGAAGCGAACCCCTTCACCAATGATTTCTGCAGCAAAGGCCAGGAAATTATTAGCAAACGGATGCACCGGATATCTAGCAATGATTTGTGACGTCTCGAAAGAGAAGCTTGCGCGACCTGAAGACGTTCATATTGTACGCGAATTCATGGAAGTATTTCCAGAAGATCTTCCTGGAATTCCTCCCGATCGTGAAATTGAGTTTGAGATCGAGTTGTTACCTGGTACAACTCCGATTTCAAAGGCCCCTTACCGCATGGCACCTGCCGAACTGAAGGAACTAAAGACTCAACTGGAGGAACTTTTGGAAAAGAAGTTTATAAGACCCAGTCATTCACCGTGGGGAGCCCCAGTACTATTCGTGAAGAAGAAGGATGGCACAATGAGAATGTGCATTGATTACAGGGAGCTCAACAAAGTGACGATTAAAAATAAGTACCCGCTACCAAGGATTGATGATTTATTCGACCAACTACAAGGAGCGGCAGTATTTTCAAAGATAGACCTTCGTTCGGGATACCACCAGCTCAAGGTGAAGGAACATGATATTCCCAAAACGGCGTTTCGAACTCGTTACGGACATTACGAATTTCTGGTGATGCCATTTGGACTAACCAATGCTCCTGCAGCTTTCATGGACCTCATGAATAGAGTATTTAAGGATTTCTTGGATAAATTTGTCGTTGTGTTTATCGATGATATCCTTATATACTCAAAGTCAGAAAAAGAACATGAGGAACATCTAAGACGTACGCTGGAAACTCTCAAAAAGGAACAACTGTATGCCAAATTCAAGAAGTGTGAATTTTGGCTCGACAAGATTAACTTTTTGGGACATGTTGTATCAAAAAGTGGGATTTTGGTGGATCCAGCTAAGGTGGAAGCAGTAAAAGAATGGTCCCAGCCAAGGAATGCAACTGAAATAAGAAGTTTTCTGGGTTTAGCTGGATATTATCGACGATTCATAGAAGGGTTTTCCAAAATCGCAACCCCACTTACGGCACTCACTAGAATGAATAGTCGATTCATATGGACGGAAGCTTGTGAGAAGAGTTTTATGGAATTAAAGAATCGACTAACTAATGCCCCAGTCCTCACCATCCCGAATAGTACAGACGAGTTTGAAATTTTCTGTGACGCTTCAAAGATGGGATTAGGAGCGGTGTTGATGCAAGAAGAGAGAGTAGTAGCTTACGCCTCCAGACAATTAAAGGATTATGAGAAGAACTACCCCACACATGATCTAGAGTTAGCTGCGGTAGTTTTTGCCTTGAAAATTTGGAGACATTATCTCTATGGAGTAAGATGTAAAATTTTTACCGATCACAAAAGTCTGAAGTACTTCTTTACCCAGAAAGAACTTAATATGAGACAAAGAAGGTGGTTGGAATTAGTCAAAGACTACGACTGTGAAATTTTATACCACCCTGGGAAAGCCAACAAAGTAGCGGATGCATTGAGTAGAAAGACGTCGACAAGCTTGATGTTCCTTCAAGCCTTGTCCAAACCGCTACAAGAGGAAGTAGTAAGATCGGGCATAGAAGTAGTAATCGGAGGATTGTCCAATCTGACGTTGCAGTCGACTCTGCTGGAGGAAATAAAAGAAGGTCAAGAATCAGATCCTTACCTAACCGAGGTCAGAGCAGAAGTCAAAGAAGAAAAAGTGAAGAATTTTAATGTTTCTAACTCAGGAATGTTAAAATTTAATGAAAGAATTTGCATACCTGCAAGAGAGGACATTAAGAAAAAGATTATGAATGAAGCCCATAATACTCCATACACGGTACACCCAGGCTCAACAAAGATGTACAGAAGTTTGAAGGAACACTTTTGGTGGCCTGGCATGAAGAAAGATGTAGCCCAATATGTAGCTCGATGCCTTACTTGCCAGAGGATTAAGGCAGAACATCAACGACCTGGAGGAGAACTACAGCCCTTGGAAATACCAGAATGGAAATGGGAGCAGATTGCAATGGACTTTGTTATTGGACTTCCACGAACAAGCAAAGGATATGATTCAATATGGGTCATCATCGACCGATTAACAAAGTCGGCTCATTTCCTTCCGGTAAAGGTGACGTACACAGGGGACCAGTTAGCAGAAGCTTATGTGCAAGAGATAGTACGATTGCATGGAATTCCAATTTCCATAGTGTCAGATAGAGACTCAAAATTTACTTCGAAGTTCTGGCAAAGCTTGCACAAGGCTATGGGGACAAGATTGAAATTTAGTACAGCTTTCCACCCACAAACAGATGGTCAAACAGAAAGGACTATACAGACTCTTGAAGATATGCTAAGAGCATGTGTCCTGGACTTTGAAGGATCGTGGAGTAAATATTTACCGCTGATTGAATTTGCCTATAACAATAGTTATCAGGAAACCATAGGGATGGCACCCTATGAAGCGTTATATGGGCGGAAGTGTCGATCTCCTATCCATTGGCATGAAGTGGGTGAAATAAAGTACATAGAGCAACAAACTGGACCAGATATGGTGACGTCGACAACGGAAGCCGTTCGAAAAATTCAACAGAGGATAGCAACAGCCCAAAGTCGACAAAAGTGCTATGCAGACAAACGAAGAAGACCATTAGAGTTCCAAGTCGGAGAAAAAGTATTTCTGCGGATAACGCCAATGAAAGGTGTTATGAGATTTGGACAAAAAGGGAAATTGAACCCAAGGTTCATTGGACCTTTTGAAATACTAGACCGAATTGGAAAAGTGGCCTATAAATTGGCACTGCCACCAGAGTTGTCGGATGTACATGATGTATTCCATGTGTCTATGTTGAAGAAATACATTCCTGATTCCAGTCACGTGTTGAAACATGAAGTTATCCAGGTGGACAAAGACCTTACTTATGAGGAAAAGCCTGTCCAAATTTTGGATCGAAAGAATAAGGTCTTAAGAAATAAAGAAATACCTTTGGTCAAAGTATTGTGGAGAAGCCAGGCAATAGAAGAGGCTACGTGGGAGCGCGAGGATGAGATGAAAGCTAAACATCCCGATTTATTCTAGATTTTCGAGGACGAAAATTTATAAGGAGGGTAGATTGTAACTCCCATTTTCTTTTTACAAATTATAACAATTAGGAAAGATAAGAGAAGATTTTTTTATTCATTTTTGAGTGCATTACAATGCTAACCGAATGTTAGAGCTATTAAGTAAAGTGGAAGAATAACTAATGAATATGCAACTATAACATTCATGGGCATTTCATTAGTATAATACCCATAGAATGATGCTAAATACAAGCAAACAATCACTAAAGTTATGAAAAATAAAGAGAAATTCATGTTTTGATGATGAATTTTATCTAGAAGGTTAAGAGATGAAGAAGTTGTGCAAATAAATGGTTGAAGGAACAAGTATTTATAGGGCAAAAACTAGCCGTTTATGACCGTTGGTGAATAGTGTTCATGACCGTTGGGGGTGTAGTTGTTTTCTATTATGGGATTTTAACAATTCTAAGTTGTTGAAGTAACCAATAGGTGGGAATAATTAATTTATGGGTGTTAGAGAAACTTTTTCAGAAAAGTTTGTGAGTCAAAAATGCTAGACTAAGTAATATAAGAAGATTGGGAAATTTTCATTTTTTTTACTATTCACCAGGTACTATTCATAGTGGGTCCCACAGTGGGGTCCGCAAGGGTCCCACAGTAGGGTCCACATGGGTCCCACAGCGGGGTCCACCCCATGGGTTCCACATGTTGATGCAGTAGTGACACATTGATGACTTAAGCAAATTACTATGCTTGATATTTTGAATATGTTATTATTCCACTATGCTTATTATTTTTAATATTTTATTAGAATAGTATCCCAAGTTTTTCCTATAAATAGCCCTTCCAAAACTCATCTTGAAATCACAAAAACCTCATTTCCTTTCTCTTACTCTACCCAAAAATATTCTTAACATCCTTCTAAAGTTCTAAACCTCGGAGATCTAGGCGAAGTTCTGTCCATAACGCTAGCCTTTTAGGTAAGCTCTTCCCGAGCCTTTCTTTTCAGTTATTTAGTTATTATATATGTATAGATTATTTTACTATGCCGTTATAATGCAAAAATTTATATATAGATTAATTTACTATGCCGTTATAATGCCAAAATTTATATATAGATTATTTTACTATGCCGTTATAATGCAAAAATTTATATATAGATTAATTTACTATGCCGTTATAATTTATATATAGATTATTTTACTATGCCGTTATAATGCCAAAATTTATATATAGATTATTTTACTATGACGTTATAATGCCAAAAGTTATATGTAGATCATTTTACTATGCCGTTATAATACCAAAAATTTATATATAGATTATTTTACTATAATGCCAAATTTATATATGGATTATGTTACCATGCCATTATAATGCCAAAATTTATATAGATTACTTTACTATGCCATTAAAATGCTAAAATTTATATATGGATTATTTTACCATGTCGTCATATTTTACAAATGCCAAAATTGAAATATGAACTATTTTTTTATGTATCCTCATAATAGTAAACTTATATAGGCTATGGTCATACTTTGGACTATTATTATGGACTCTTATGACCTTATTCCCTATTATTATGGACAAGTATTATGACCTGGACTTTTCAGTATGACCATGACCACGACTTTTAGATCAGGACCTTGTCATGGACAACTATAGTATGACCATACGCCTGGACATAAAATAAGCACTAAAACAGGAAAAATGGGATAATAACAATTTTAAGCTAACATTTCATAATGTAGATTTTATGTAATTTAATAGTTTGTGTTTTTATCAGGAAGCTAACAATTTCGATTGTTTTATCAAGACGCAAGGTAAGTAGAATCCTCATCTACAATACAAGTATTTTATGTGTCTTATGTGCATTTATATGCTTTATATGTTAATCTGTCATATTGTTCTTATGCATAAGTTATTTTCAAGAATGTTATATTATGCATAAGCACGCTTAATGTTCACAGACAAGTTATTGAAAACGTTAAAGTAGAGGTGCTGCTTGGGAGACCTAAGTCCCAAAAATGTAAGGAGGGAGATGTACGTCCCTATATGATGAATGTTTATGAGGGAAATTCCCTATTATCATGTTTATGTTCAGGTGGGAATGTGATTCCCTATGTAATGCCGGCAGCAGCATCCTCTAGGGCCCAAAAGAAAGGAAAGTGAAAGAAAGAAAATACATAGCATGTTGCATGTTTATTTTAATGCATATGAGGTAGTTATTCTACTTACTGAGCCTTAGCTCATCAGATAATGTTTTGTATTGTAGGTAAGAGACCCCAAATATAAATTGTTGATGAGTATACGTGGGGCCAACATGACTGTACATATGGGGCTGACCTGAAGGGAGTGGAGTTCTGCTATGCTATTTTATAAATAAACAAGAAACTTGGTTTTATTATATTTCATTAAAAGTATTTTGTGAACTTTATCATTTACTTAAAGCTTTAAAAAGTATTTCATGAACTTTGTAATTTACATAAAGCTTTTCAATTTATCAGTTGGATACATTTTCATTTCTACGTTAAGGTGTAGTAACGCCACGAAAATGATTTATAAAAGTATTAAGATTTGTATGTAAGATAAATTTTTTATCTAGTTGTGAGTATTGTGTGGTTAAGGTTATAAACATTATTTATGTATTGTTTAGTAAAGTTTTTGTAAATTCAGAATTTCAGTATTGTCATATTTAGGTTAAAATTTGTTTTTACTCTATATATATGTATGTTAAGAAAGGAGGTCGTTACAACATCCATCTCATCCACCTCCTCTCTTTCAACACATACAATCATGTTGTTCTCCTTGGCACCCTTCTTCGCCTTAGCTATCGAGGCGTTATAGCACTCTCTAGCTTCCCTCTGGTCTCCTTGGACGCAGCCTATGCCAGCGCTGGTCGAGAACTTCATAGATAGGTGCCAAATTGAAACCACTGCATGCAAATTGGTGAGTAGTGGTCTACCGATAACCACATTGTAGGCGGACGGGCAGTCAACGATCAAAAACTCAGTCATCACGGTTTCATGCTTGGGGGCTTCCCCCGTGGTGACTGGTAACTTTATTGTCCCAGCTGGTGACAGTCCCTCTCTAGTAAACCCATAAATGACGTGAGAGCATGGCTTCAAGTCATTGATGGATAGCTTCATTTTTTCAAAAGAGGACTTATAAATAATGTTTACGGAGCTTCCCTTATCAACCAGACATCTTTTCACCTTCATATTAGCTATTTGAACTGTCACAACAAGAGGGTCATTGTGAGGATACCTCACGTGTTTAGCATCCTCCTCAGTGAAAGTGAGGGACTCACTTTCATACCTTGGGTTCTTCGATGGTCTCTCCTCCACCGTCATAACCTCGGAGGTGGATGCCGCCCCCAACTCATGACGAAGGGTGCGAGCATACCTCTCCCTCGCCTTGTTGCTATCCCCAGCAAGATGCGGTCCTCCACATATTGTATCTAGTGTGAAGTCCGAAGGTTCAGGTTGTAAAGGTGGGGACCGTTGCCGCTTGAACCCAGGATTATTGTTGCTCCCCTCTCCCTGGGTCTTCTCTGCCTTATACTTTTTTAACTTCCCTGACCGGAGGAGAAACTCTATCTCATCCTTAAGGTGATTACACTCATTCGTGTCGTGACCATAGTCTCCATGGAAACGACAGAACTTGTTCTTATCCCTCTTACTCATTTCCTTCTTGATTGGTGGGGGTCTCCGGTAAGGGACTTCCTGATGGCTGGCTAGATAGATCTCTGCTCGGGTCGCCGAAAGAGTGGTGTAGTTGGTGAATCGAGGTTCATACTTCGTAGGCTTGTCATTCGATCCCGACTTAGCTTTTTTCTCATTGCGGCGGTCAGACCCGTTATTCCCACGTTTCTTACTACCGCCTTGATCGTTTCCGCTATCCTTCGGAGTTTCATCTAATCCACTTGGGTTGTTCAACCCGTTCTCTCCTTTCTCAATGGCGTCATCCAACTTCATGTACTTATCTGCCCGGTCTAAAAACTGCTGTAAAGTTGAAATTGGATGGCGGTGGATGCTGTCCCACAAAGGACTTCGATAAATAATACCGGAGGAGATTGCAACCATTTTCCCTTCATCTCCAACTGCGGTAGCCCGATTGGCTTCTCTCATAAACCTTTGAATGTAGTTCTTGAGAGACTCATCTTTACCCTGCCTAATGTCCACCAAGTGGTTGGCATAAACAGGAGGGGTTCGGGCAGTACTGAACTGCCTGCAGAACTCCTTCCTAAAGCTCTCCCAAGAGGTGATGGAGTCGGGTTTGAACTTCCAGTACCACTCCTGGGCAGTGTCTGACAAGGTGGTGGGGAAGACTCTGCAGCGGTAGTCATCACTCACCCCAAGCAGCTCCATCTGATCTTCGAACTTCCCAACGTGTCTCACCGGGTCTGCCTTTTCTGTATAAACTGGCAATACCGGTGCTTTGTATTTCCTTGGTGGTTGGGTTGCTCTTATTCAAACACAAAAAGGGCTACCACTTCTGTGGTCTACCGGATCAATAACTGGTTGTTTTGACAAACTTTGGATTACTGCCGTTAAAGCATCAAGCTGGGCTTGGATGCCTGGGGCCACTGCTGGGGACGCACTCTCGGGACCGTTTGGTCGGGCACTCCTATCCGGCGTATCAACATCGAGTATTTCTACTCGACTGGTAGGACGGATTGGCTCCTGCCCTTCGACCGGAACGGTCCTCCTTCTGTCATCAATGACGTCCCTTAGGTCCTTCTGAGCAGTGTTCTTTCCCAACCGGTCGAACACCGTACTCCGAGTCTTCTCGGAAGGTCTACTAGGTGGAGCATGCTCTTTGCCATTACGCTGGTTGGGATGCCGTGGTGGCTTCCCCGTTTGAGCCGGTTGATCATCTCCTCCTCGTCGGTTATTATTCTTCTCCTTCGAATGGTTGGTGTGGTAACTGTCAGCTTCATCACGCCCATGTCCATCTTTGAAGTGGGAAGTCTCCTTGCCACGAGGAGCTTTGTTGTGCCCCTACTCAGAAGGTGTTTTCTTGCTGCCTGACTTATGACTTCCTGACCTGGAAGTCTCTAATCTAGGGCTCCTTGAGGGGGTCTTAGAGTTCCCTCTCTGGGTTGAGGCAGTGCGTGATCGGACTCCCTCTTCCTCATGACCAGGTGGGTTACCACCATTCCTGCCTGGCCTATCAGTTTTCTTATGACCAGCCTCTGTGGTCCTTACCTCTGGGGTGGGTGTCACCCCAGGCACAGCTTGAGCATTGGCTCGGGTCAATTGCGTAGCTGCCTCCAGAGCAAGTGCAGCTTCGCGATGTCGCTTGTCGGCCTCCTCTTGCTGTCGACGGATCTCTCGCTCCTAGCGTCCATCTCTCGTCTCTGCTTGGCCATTTCCTCAGCAAAGGCCTCCTGCCTAGCATTGAACTGGGCCAACTCCTCCTGGAACGCGCTCATGGTCTCCTGGAGCTCCTCAACTTCAGGAGCTACATCCTCAAGCACGACCCTGGGCTCATTCTCACGATCTTGAACGCTGGGGCCTTCCGATCTTGCATGTTCCCTGGAGGTGCTTGCCCTCTTGGAGGTCGCGGTGGTGTTCTTAGGTGCCATATTGCTTCAGGGACTGTCTGTCTTCTCTTCAGGCTCTCAATGAAAGCACCAAAATGTTGGCTGTGATTTTAGCCAACGACGTAAGGACGTCAAATACGACAAGCCTTCAAGAGAATTATAAACGACAACAGACAGTTTTTATCAATGAAAGTAAATAACACGAGATTTTATAGTGGTTCAGCCCCGATAATCGGTAATAGCCTAATCCACTTAGAGATTTTATTACTGTATTCATACTCAAGATCAGATGAACCAGTATCAACTGAGTTTCTTCAGTGCAAATATTCCAGAATACAAAAAAGGGTTCTCTCAGGAAAAACACACTTTCTCTCTCTAGAATACAGATTAACTCTCAATTTGCCCAAAAGTCCTTTTACCATCCTCCCAACCCTCTATTTATAGACCTGGGATTCTTAACTGATATCCCCTTTAGATAGGGATACTTTATTATTCACCTTATATTTATATTACAAAATAAATGTTTGAAATACAACTGATCCTAAATTCGAGTGAGGAGTGAGAGATTCCCGGATGCTTAGACCAATTCTCACTGGAGTCGTTTCGGGAAGTTTGACGTATTCTCACATGCATGTTGATTACTCCTTCAAGCTTTTCGTGGGTCAAAGGTGGTATGTGCATGGCTCTCCTCGGACCAAAGGTCATGTAAGTTTGGCTCTCCTCGGACCAAGGTGGTCCGAGGCCACTTCCTTTGCTCCTTACCTTGGGTAAGTCCGAAGTATACTCCTTCATTGTGTCCGATCAGACACAATGGTTTTCTTCTTGGCTTAAGGTGGTTCAAACCACCCTCTTTGGCATCTTACCTCGGTCAAGCCCGAGCTCATTTCCTTCAATCAAGGTCAGATCGGACCTTGTACTCTCCTCCTCGGACCAAGGTGGTCCGAGCCATCTCTTCATGCCATCTCCTCGGACCAAAATGGTCCAAAGGCTCCTCTCCCATGGGCATGTCCGATCGGACATGCTGCCCTTCTCCTCGGACCAAGGTGGTCCGAGCCTCTCTCTTTCAACCAAGGTCCGATCGGACCTTGTACTCTTCTCCTCGGACCAAGGTGGTCCGAGCCTACTTTCCTCCTCCTTCTCACTTCGTTCAAGCCCAAGCCTACCTCTTCCATGGCATACCCGATCGGCCATTATGTGGCTTTCCCCTTGACTAAAACTTAAGCCTTAGTCATTCTCTTTGGACATGTTCAAGCCAAAATATCAAGAGGTCCCCTAAGCTTAGGTCCGATCGGACCTATTGCTTTTATCCCTTGAACCAAAATCCAAATCTCTCCTTCAATCTTCTTGGACTTGCCTTCAAATCATTTATTAGGGTCTTCAAACTGAGGTCTGAGCCAAGCAACCCCCAGACCAAATATTCTATTCGGTCGGGTGTATTTGGCTTGACTATCTGTCCAATTTCTTAATTGATGTATTGGGCCATTGCTAAGCCAGATCACCTCACTAACTCATGCCATGTGCCAATTTTACTGCCACGTCATTCTTTTCAAATTTTTGGGATAACAAAATGTAATTTTAAAAAAAGGCTTCAGCCTTATTTTCTTGTAGCCTCTCTCTCCTTAAAAAAATTATTTTCCTTCTCTCTCCTTCTCTTCCTCTTTCTTTCTCTCTTTTTCCTCTTTATGTGCTACTGTTGCCGACGACGAACAACCACTTTTTCGGGCGCCACATATAGACACGCGCCTGACCAAAATGCGCAGTATCCTCTGAACTATCGACCGCGCGGGAATCTAGAACTCACTCACCGATTAAGCACCTCAATCATTCGATTTAAATTTGGCCACCAGACGACTTCAAAGTTGAGATCCGGCCACCTCAAGCATCTGTTACCACCATCGTGTTCCTCGTGTTGTGGACTTCAAAACCCAATAAATTGTTCCCACTTCTACTATAGTTGGGTGGCAGGTCCACCATGAGCCATCGCGACCCACCGTAGACTGGCGGTCAAAACTTAGTTTTGAGGTTCCAAAGTTCGTTTTGAGCTTCAGAAATCATCATTTTACTCGTTTTGAACCTCAACCATTGTGATATAATTTCTTTGACCAATATATTGTGATTTATTAGAGTAATTTTTATTATGTGTACCTATAGTATATATTTATATATTCTTGATACACTGAATATTCTTCTGTAATTATATTGGCTGTCTAGGATTATATATATATATATATATTTTTTTTATACAATTTTGATTTTAGGATTGTCCATTTTATAGTCGCGCTGTCCAATTTTCTAGAAAAATATTAGACATTAAATAAATTATAAAAAGACATATTTAATTGATTTAATATTAATATGAAATTTATTATGATTAGTTAATTTTAATAATTTATTTTTATTATTTTGTTTGGTAAATCAAGAATAAATTTTTTATATATAAAATGTGAATGTGGTTAAACTATTATTTAACAATTATTATGGTGTATTAATATTTTGGCTAATATTTGAATACTAAGATAATATAAAATATTATTTTCATATAGTTATTGATATTTATAAGAACATTAAATTTTGGAGAAATTAAATTTATTTTGTCAATGTGAGATTTTATGGCTAATTAATAGCAATATAAATATTTATATTTATATTATTATCAATATATTGATCATTACAATTTTATGTTAAAATTATGATTTCTTTTAATAAAATGATTATTTGAATAAATTATTTTATGTTAAAAGTATATACATTCATATGCAGATTGTTATTGAGATATTTTGTTATTAATGTTATAATAGAAGTGATGTAGAAAAGTTATTAGCATTATAATGATAATAATAATTATTATCATTTATGTGGTTTCGGGTATTGTTAATATACATTATCAATAGTGTATATTTACGATTTTGATAGAATTTAATAAATGATGTACCATGAATAAGATTTGTATGGATTTGATTGATTGACTCTTGGTGAGCAGTTTTAAAATAAGCTAAGGACCTAAGGTAAATAAATTTCACATTTTGTGCTTAAGTGTGAGATGCATGAATACATTGATTGTGTATGTATGATGTTTTAAGTATGAGACGATGATGCATATGATGAGTATGTGATGAATGGTTATATGAGTTATGTGTGGTATGAATATCATAATGGATTGTATGACATATAAAAGATGAATTTTGAGATATGTGAAAGTTGTCTTATTTGGTTAAGTTTGATCAAATTTATGTGCAAGTATGAGTTCTCATGTTGATGAATATGTTGATTACCTTGTATGTTCATGATTTTGTTACCTGTTATGATATATGATACCTTTAAGTTTTTAGGCTAGAAATCTTAGACCTAAGTCATAACTCTACAAAAAGGTATAACAACGCCACCAACCTAAAGCTTCATATATTATGACTAAAGTTGTTTTTAGTTATATGAGATGTAATACAGTGTATTATTGATTGAATACCATCAAACATGAATCATGAACATGAACACTGATATTTCAGCATCAGCATATATGCATGGCATGTACAGTTATGTGATACATTATTATGTGATATAAGACCATGCATAAGAATATGAGAAAAGTTATGAAATGTCTTGAAAAGTCTTATGTAAATTTAAACATTCTAATGACAGCAAGGCTTAAGCAAAGTGATAATATGATGTTAAAAAGAGTGCCACTATTTCGATGAAGCAATTAAGTAAGTTTAGTAAAGAAGACAGAAGTCTATAAGGCTAATAGTGGCAACCCATTAGTGCAGGCTAGGTCAGAGTTACCATTCATATATGTTTGTCATGTTCCTGTCTTTCTCCTCCATTTATATGTGTAATAAGTACGACAGCTATGGCAACGATGAAATGAACAATATGATGGGCCTAGCTGTGATGTTGGCTAGCCAGAGGAGAACCCACAGGATTTTATATTATATGTGTAACAAGCCCTGCAGGCATTGACGAAATCGAATAGTGTGCACAAAAGATAATGGGCCCATAAAGATGTGAAAGTAAAAAAAAAGCATAAAAGTAAAGTTTAATAGTACATGATCAATAAATGAAATGCATAAGCATTGTAAGTTAGCATATGAGTATGTGTGTAATTTAAACTCACGACATTCATGTGTATGTGTATGTATGAGATTTACTTACTGAGCGTTAGCTCATTATGTTATTTTCCAATATTTTTTCCAGGTGTGAGCTTAGATGTTGGGCAACTTGTGGAGCACGGACTTAGTGGCAATGCAATAGTGGTTTAGGGCTTTTCGTATTACTATATTATAATTTAAAGTATTCATATGTGTAATAGTTTCTATTAATTTCTGTTGCGTGAATATTTGAATGATTATTTGCATCTTGATTGCTTGTGGTTGGTTGAGTTCCAACGGTGGATCATGGAAAGATTGTTATCCTATCATAATTTTTTGACTGCTGAGTCATTGATTGCAGATAAACTTGGATAGCTATACATCCAAGGCGATCTATATGACTAGCCGGCACAGGGTCTGAGGCTAGAGATGATGACCAGGGCCAGAACCCTCCTTGAGAACTGGTAGCAGATACTTGCAGACATGCAAGTTCGGTTACAGAGCCAGGAAGAGCAAATCCGTCTTCTGAGACAGCATGCTCCGTCAGGGAGTGCTGCACCTATTTTGCCACCTGCTATGGCACCAATTGTACATGCACTTAAGATTGGGAACAAGTGGGAGCCCTTGTATGAGCGGTTCAAGAGACAGCATCCTCCAACCTTTGAGGAAGGACCGAATCAACTAAAGGCCAAACAGTGGATGAGTATGATTACTTCTATCCTGGATTTCATGAGGGTGGCCTATGCCACCTATATGCTGAAGGAGGATGCCTATATCTGGTGGGAGGTGGCATCACAGACCAGGGATATTTCTACATTGAGTTGGGATGGGTTCAGAGACTTGTTCAGCCAGAAGTATTATAATGTTGTCGTCAGGGCAGCAAAAGTAAATGAATTTGTGGGGTTAGTACAGGGCAATATGACAGTTACAGAATATGCCCTGAAGTTTGATAGACTTGCAAAGTTTGCACCAGATTTAGTGCCTACTGATGTAGCCAGACATGACAGATTTATTAGAGGGCTTAATGCTATGATAGCCTGAGACGTGAGAATTACAACAATACCTTGGGGGACGACTTATGCCTAGGCTGTTGAGAAGGCTCTTACCGCTGAGGAGGCGGAGAATAAGACTTGGAGGGAGAACGCTGCGAGATGGGAGGTTCGCAGGGTGGTGCCACCATATTTAGGGTCTGGTAGGGGTGGAGGTCCCAGTGATCTGAAGAGGAAGACCCTTGACACTTCGATCAATAATGGTCCTAATAGGAGGGGTCGGGGTGTTCAGGGTGGCTGCCAGGGAGGTGATGAGACATGGAGAAGCTACCCAGAGTGCACGAGGTGCAGGAAGTGCCATCTGGGCGAATGTCAGACAAATGCCTGTTATGTGTGCAGGGTGGTGGGACACCTCAAGAAAGACTTCCCAACAGCAAAGAAAGAGGAAGCAAGGAAGGTGGAAAACTTGACTCTAGCTCGAGTGTTCACCTTGACGCAAGTGGAGGCCGAGGCTAGCCCCTCGGTGGTGACAGGTCAGCTTTCTAGCGCTGGTTCTTCTTTTACTGTATTGATTGACTTTGGTGCTACACATTCGTTTGTTTCTAGTAAGGTGATTGATAAATTGTGTAGACCTAGTGAGTATTATACTACGGGGTTTGGGACTATAATGACTATAGGGGAACTGGTGGTGTCTAGGAGATGGATTAGGACACTGCCAGTGATGATTGATGGTGGGGAACTATCAGTAGACTTGATTGAGTTAGGTATGGAGGATTTTGACATGATTTTAGGGGATACTATAGACTGCAGAAAGAAGATGGTGACTTTTGAGCTTGAGGGAGAGGATCCCTTTGTTTTCGTGGGTGCGGTGCAGGGACCCCGCGTACCCATGATATCAGCATTGAGAGCTAGAGACCTATTACAGGGAGGTTGTATAGGTTTCCTAGCTAGTGTGGTGGATACTACCAGAGTTTTTCCAGCTGGGCCAGGAGAGACTAGATTAGTTTGTGAGTTCTTGGATGTGTTCCCTAAGGATTTACCAGGGCTGTCGCTGCACAGGGATATTCAGTTCGTCATTGAGTTAGCGTCGGGACAGAACCAGTGTTAAGGGCACCATATAGGATGGCTCTGGTGGAACTGAAAGAATTGAAGAAACAGTTGCAGGAACTTCTTGATTTGGGGTTTATCAGACCTAGCTACTCACCATGGGGTGCTCTAGTTTTGTTTGTGAAGAAGAAGGACGAGACTCTAAGAATGTGTATAGACTACAGGGAGTTGAACAAGTTGACCATCAAGAATAAATACCCCTTACTAAGGATCGATGACTTGTTTGATCAGCTGCAGGGAAAGACGGTGTTCTCGAAGATTGATCTTCGATCTGGTTATCACCAGCTGAGGATCAAGGACGAGGATATATCGAAGACGGCCTTTCGAACAAGGTATGAGCATTATAAGTTTCTGGTCATGTCATTTGGTTTGATCAATGCCTTAGCAGCATTCATGGATTTGATGAACATGGTGTTCAGGGACTTCTTAGATCAATTTGTGATTGTCTTCATCGACAAAATTTTAGTGTACTCCAGTTTAGAGGCAGAGCATGAACAGCATCTCCGACAGGTCTTGCAGAGGTTGAGAGAGCACCGACTGTATGCCAAGTTTAAGAAGTGTGAGTTTTGGCTACCAGAAGTGATATTCCTTGGATATATTGTCGGTGAAGATGGGATTAAGGTGGATCCATCTAAGGTGGAGGTAGTGAGAGATTGGCCGAGACCAAGGAATGCCTCTGAGGTTAGGAGCTTCCTTGGGTTAGCAGGTTAATACAGACGGTTTGTAGAAGAGTAATCGAAGATTGTTGCACTGATGACATAATTGGCACGAAAGAATCTGAACACTACTACAATTTGGACATCAGCCATTGACCATGAGAGGTCGATTCCGCTTAAACCGACTTAACACATGTTCATAAGTCGGTTTATACAGAATCGACTTATCATGTCACATTATAAGAATTTTAAAATATATTAATTTATTTAAACTATAAAAATATATATATGTAAGCTATTAGTGTATGAAATATATGTAAGAAATTTATATTTATAAATATTACATTATAATGTTTTGAAGTATAAATAAATAAATGAATTAAATTAAATTAATATATTTTAAAATTTTAATAATGTAAAAACAAATTAGAGTATCTTTAACAATATATTTGTATAATGACAGGAAATCGAACTAACATGTCCTTTAAAAAATTATTTAAGACGCTACTCTTTTATCAAATTATTATTTATTTATTTTAAATTGTAAATGTTATTAAATTAAAATATTTTTTATTTATAAAATATAATTATAATGTAATATTAACAAATATAAATTTTACATTATTTGAATTTTAAATATATTAATTTATTTAAACAATACATATATAGTTATTTAAATAAGTATAAAAAATATACTTATTAATATTACATATATTATAATTTTTGAAATATAAATAAGTTAATAAATTATTTGTAATTAAAACAAATTAATTTAATATTTTATAAACAAGAAAATATTTTAATTTAATAGTATTTATAATTTAAAATAAAAAATCTTTATAAAATCATTTAGAGTATCTCTTTAATAATTTTTTAGATGACATGGTAGGTCGGTTGCGTGGGAAATGACTTTTCATGTGACATGGTAGGTCGGTTGTATAGAACCGACCTACCATGTCATTATAAAAATACATTATTAAAGATACTCTAATTAGTTTTATATTATTGAAATTTTAAAAGATATTAATTTATTTAAACAATACATATATAATTTATTTGGGTATGAAATAAGTATAAAAAAATATATTTATTAATATTACATATATTATGATTTTTGAAATATAAATAAATTAATAAATTATTTGTAATTAAAACAAATTAATTTAATTTATTATAAATAAGAAAATATTTTAATTTAATAGTATTTATAATTTAAAATAAAAAACTTTATAAAATAATTTAGAGTATCTTTTTAATAATTTTTTAGATTACATGGTAGGTCGGTTGCGTGAGAAATGACTTCTCTTGTGACATGGTAGGTCAGTTGCGTGGAAAATGACTTCTCATGTGACATGGTAGGTCGGTTGTATAAAACCGACCAACCATGTCATTATAAAAATACATTATTAAAGATACTCTAATTAGTTTTATATTATTGAAATTTTAAAATATATTAATTTATTTAAACAATACATATATATATATAACTTATTTGGGTATGAAATAAGTATAAAAAAAATATTTATTAATATTACATATATTATAATTTTTGAAATATAAATAAATTAATAAATTATTTGTAATTAAAACAAATTAATTTAATTTGTTATAAATAAGAAAATATTTTAATTTAATAGTATGTATAATTTAAAATAAAAAAAATTTATAAAATAATTTAGAGTATCTTTTTAATAATTTTTTAGATGACATGGTAGGTCGGTTGTGTGGGAAATGACTTCTCATGTGACATGTTAGGTCAGTTGTATAGAACCGACCTACCATGTCATTATAAAAATATATTATTAAAGATACTCTAATTTGTTTTATATTATTGAAATTTTAAAATATATTAATTTATTCAAACAATACATATATATAATTTATTTGGGTATGAAATAAGTATAAAAAATATATACTTATTAATATTACATATATTATAATTTTTGAAATATAAATAAATTAATAAATTATTTGTAATTAAAAAATTAATTTCATTTTTATAAACAATAAAATATTTTAATTTAATAGTATTTATAATTTAAAATAAAAAAACTTTATAAAATAATTTAGAGTTTCTCTTTAATAATTTTTTTAGATGACATAGTAGGTCGGTTGTGTGGGAAATGACTTCTCATATGACATGGTAGGTCGGTTGTGTAGAACCGACCTATCATGTCATTATAAAAATATATTATTAAAGATACTCTAATTTTTTTTATATTATTAAAATTTTAAAATATATTAATTTATCTAAATAATACATATATATAATTTATTTGGGGAAGAAATAAGTATAAACAAATAGATATTTATTAATATATTATAATTTTCTAATATAAATTAAATAATTATTTGGAATTAAAGAAAATTCAGCAAAAACAAAACAAAATTACTGTAACTGTTTTGCAGGTTATTTTTATTTTTGGCCCAAAAGTGTCCATATTCACATTTTATTGAGCCGAAGATAAGTTTTTCTGTTCATGTGCATACTAGTATTGAAGCAACTTGATGAATGAGTGAAGTTTCTTGCTGTATAGCAAGGTTTTAGGTAGAAATTTTAAAACCCATTTGTTTTAATTGTTGGCTCATATTTTATTGTTTTGAATTTATTATTTTCAGGATTAAGACAGAGCCTCCAATTTATTATTTGTTGAAGAAGCCACTGGATGCAGATGAAATTGAGGTTGAGCAGCGAAAAGAACATGTTTTTATTCATCTTGTATTTCTCTAAGGCATACTAGGTCACCCATTGGTGCTGTAGCTTGTAGGTGGTGTAATATGCAATGGCAATGGCACAACAAAGAATAGTGTTGGCGTCTATGGGAGTGCCTGTTGTGGTCATGAAGTCCGTTGCTCTGCTTCTTATGGTTGGAGTTTGGGTATTTATTATGGTCATCAATCTATTAATCTATGTTTTGTATATTTGTACAATGTAGTAATGTATTATATATGTAAATTTGGATAGATATGAGTATTCTATATTTGTATATATATATATTGTATATACTATAAATTTGTACAGATCTAAAAATTTATTGTAATTTTGATATTGGTTCTATTCATTTTGATGCTTGATTTCAATAGTGTGAGGTATCTACAAGTTAATATGAAAAAAAATATACAAGTTAATATGAAAAAAAATAGAACACCACAAGTCGGGTGTACAAAAACTGAGGTGTGATGCAGAACACCACAGGTCGGTTGTACAACCGACCTACCCTGCTGTACACCATAGGTCGGTTGTCCAACCGACCTCTCCTGCTGTACATCATAGGTCGGTTGTGCAACCGACCTACCATGCCGTACACCATAGGTCGGTTGTGCAACCGACCTACCATGTATACACATGGTAAGTCATTGCATGGGAGGCCAGTTCCAAACTGACTTATGAACGTTTATAAGTCGGTTTTTAACCGACTTCTCATGCAATTTTTGTAGTAGTGGAAGTTCGTCTGGTCAGAAAAGTGTGAGAGTAGCTTCCAGGAATTGAAGCGATGGCTTATTACGGCATCTGTGTTGAGTCTTCCTTCGGAAGAAGGAAAGTTTGTGATATATTGTGACGCATTGAGACTGGGACTGGGTAGTGTGTTGATGCAGAATGAGAAGGTTATTGCTTATGCATCACGACAATTGAAGGAATATGAACAATGGTACCGTACCCATGATCTGGAATTGGTAGCGATGGTACTCACGCTAAATGTGTGGCGACATTATCTGTATGGAGAGAAGTGCGAGATATACACCGATCACAAGAGTTTGAAGTATTTCTTCACCCAGAAGGATCTGAACATGAGATAGAGGCATTGTCTGGAGTTGGTGAAGGACTATGATGTGATATCATTTACCACTTAGGGAAAGCCAATGTAGTGGCATATGTGTTGAGCCGGAGGGGCATGAGACAGTTGATTAGTGCTGCACAGATATCGAGAGAATTGGCAGAGGAGATGTCCATAGCGAGGAAAGAATTGGTTGTAGGCCGATTGGCCAATATTACCTTATAGTCGACCCTGCTAGAGTAGATTAAAGAGGTTCAATTGGTTGATGCACAATTGCAGGGAGTTAGAGGGAATGTCTTAGCTGGAGTGGCTAAGGACTATTCTATTTCAGAGACTGAGGTATTACGGTATAAGAGTCTGATCTGTGTCCTGATTGATAAGGGGATTAGATGATAAATACTCGATGAATCCCATACTACGTCGTACTCACTCCATCCAGGCACCACGAAGATGTATCAGGATTTGCTGACATTGTATTGGTGGCCTGGAATGAAGAAGGATGTGGTGGAGCACGTGGCCAAATGTTTGACCTGTCAGCAGGTGAAGGCTGAGCATCAGCGCCCAGCGGGGTTGCTATAGCCTTTGGGTATTCCCAAGTGGAAATGGGAGGACATTACGATGAATTTTATGGGAGGTTTACCCAGGACAGTGGGGTTGCATGACTCGGTGTAGGCTATAGTAGATAGATACACCAAGTCAACTCACTTTCTGCCAGTGAAGTCGACTTATACTATGGATCAGTATGCGGAGCTGTACGTGAGGGAGATTGTACGTCTCCATAGGGTTCCCAAGTCTATAGTATTAGACTGGGATCCTACCTTTACCTCCAAGTTTTAGGGTGGATTACAGAAGGCTATGGGAACTCAGTTGAAGTTAAGTATGACCTTTCATCCTCAGACTGATGGACAGTCTGAGAGGACGATTCAAGTATTGGAGGAAATGCTTAGGACATGTGTGATATAGACTTTGAGGGGTCTTGGAGTAAGTATCTCCCATTGATTGAGTTTTCGTACAACAACAGTTATCAATCAACGATTGGAGTAGCTCCATACGAGATGTTATATGGGAGGAGGTGTAGATCGCCCATTCATTGGGATGAGATGGGTGAGAGGAAGTGCTTGGGATCGGACATGGTTCAAAAGACTAATGAGGCTATAGAGAAGATTCGAGCTCGAATGCTCGCTTCACAAAGCAGAGAGAAAAGCTACGCTGATCCTAAGCGTAGGAACGTGGAGTTCCAGGTGGGGGACCACATGTTTCTGCGAGTCTCACCACTGCGAGGGGTGAGAAGGTTTGGGAAAAAGGGCAAGCTGAGCCCTAGATTCGTTGGACCTTTTGAGATCCTAGAGAGGATCAGACATGTGGCCTATAGATTGGCATTGCCACCGTCGTTGTCTGAAGTTCATGACGTATTCCACATCTCTATGCTTCAGAAGTACGTCTCAGATACTACTCATGTGTTGAAGTATAAGGACTTAGAACTGCAGACATATTTGTCTTATGAGGAGCGACTGGTTCAGATCTTAGACAGGAAAGACAAGGTTCTATGGAACAAGACGATTCCTCTAGTTAAAGTATTGTGGAGGAATAACAGGGTCAAGGAAGTGACCAGGGAGGTTGAGTTAGCGATGTAGGATCAATATCCCGAGTTATTCAGGTAGATTTCAAGGATGAAATTCTCAGTAGGAGGAGATAGTTGTAACGACCCAAAACTGCTAATAAGGCTTAAGAGCCTTGATTAGCGTGCTGGGAGGGCATAATTGGTATATGTGTGATTTAATGGTTTAATGCATGATTACGTGACAAGCATGATTAATATGATTATATGACTAATTGACATGCATGTTTGTGAGTATTAGATATGCATGTGGGCCCTCTTTAGCTTATAAGGGAATATTTGTAATTTTGGCCCATTGTGGGCATAAATGTGATTATATATGATAAATTGTTGAGACCACATTATTATGTGGATATATTCGCAGCATATGGCTTGAGACGGTCCTAGTGAGCGGATTAGCAAAATAGTCACACCGTAGATTAATAACCGGCTCGGGGTAAGCCTGAGAGTATTTATGGGAAATTTAGATAATAATTTGGGAATTATTAGATATTGAGTAAATAATTGGTAATTATTTGGAATGATGGGTGTTGACCCAAATTTTGGTCAACTGACACGGAGTCAGAATATGCTTGATGTGAATGAATGCGTTGAAAAGAACGTGATGACAAAAATAATAAGAACACGATATTTTATAGTGGTTCGGCCCCAGGATCTGGTAATAACCTACGTCCACTTAGATTGTTATTGATCTGAGAATCAAATGAGTGATCAAAGAACTAGGGTTCAATGAGTTTCACTAACCTCTGAAGAACAATACAATATTTCAGGTAGAATTACTCTAGTCTCAAATAATTCCAAAGCCAAAAGTCCCTTCCTTGAGCTATCTTTCTCTATTTATAGGCTCAAGGGGGATTGCATGAAATTGTTACAGATATTTTCTCCTAAATAATCGGATACTAGGAGATTGTGTGAGTCAATTTCAGGATTTACAAAGTTCTTTATTGGAACATCATGTTGCATGCGGAACTATCGACCAGACTGGTCGCAGGAAAGACTGGGCTGCCTACTGCTTATAATATGCCTTCTAGTCAATATCCTAGCAGAATTCCTCCAAGTGTCAGCCACGTGTCCGTGAATAACTTGCCACGTCATCTATGCCAGTTTTTTGGATAACATTTGCCCCCCAAGTTTATTTATTACGAGCAATAAATAAACTTTTGAGGAAACAACCCTTCGGTGACCCCGCCATACGTGTCAGAACCCCTCGTATATTCTTGGAAAAAGCAACCTACTCTTGTCTAATCATGACTTTTCGGTTCCCCAGTAATAATTCGACGGCTATTTCACTTCCCCATACTTCGAAAAAGGGGAAACTGATGATTAATCCCTTTTAATGCCACAGACAAAACTCATATATAATCATCCCCGAAGTTCTCTTTTTCTTTTTAAGCATGCCATTACCCTTTCAAGAAACCCTAAAACCAGAGCTTCCATTTTTTTTCTGGAGACCATCCCCCTGTGCTTTCAAGACTCGGCTCGAGAGTTCCCTGATCTCCGAAAACTCCTATCAATCTTCCCGACCTTCTTTTTGGTAAGTTTTTGAATCCTTATGCTTCACATTTGTGTAATGCATGCTTCTGTACGTTGACTGTTTGAGTTTATCTACTTCTGAGTTGAGATGCTTATTAGTAGAATGTCTTGTGGGTGAAAAAAGTTACGAGTTAGTTTGATAGTTGGGATCATGCTTTTTAGGATGTAAAACCAAAGAAAAAACTCGATTTTTAGGCCAGCCGAAAAATGGGTTTTTCCGGCCCTAAGGGGAGTTGAAAAAGCTTTTACGAAAAACTTTTTGCTTTCACCCTTTGATCCGTTTTTCAAACAGGTCGTGTGAAATTTTTTTTAACTTTTGCTAGAATGCTATTGTATAAAAGCTTAACTTTTATACTCGACCAACGTTATTCTAGAAAGTCTTAAAAAATTTCTATCCTCACCTCCCCATTCTTCTGTTTGCAGACTTTAATGCCAGATTTGTGGGGAGGTGAACGACCCATTGACGACGATCTTCTTGCCCAGCTGCTCGAAGGCGAAGAACAACCGACCGACAGAATTCACGAGATCCCTTTCTCGCGATCTTCTCCTAGACTTCGCCCATCTCCTCCTCAAATGGCCCGTTCTAAATCCTTAGGCAAGAAAAGACCCGACTCCGAAGATAGCCCAAACTCTCCTGCCCAGCCTGATTCACAGGCTAGGGTTCCCTCGACCAGCGGTCGAGAAAATCCTGTTCCTGGCCCCAATATCCAAACTAGGGCCCGCCTTTGCCATCAGAATCTGCCTGATGTCGAGTGGTATCTCTCCCCGACCAGCCAAGTGACTCCTCGGATGCTTGCCAACTACCTTAGGAAGTATCCTCTCACAGGGGTCAATCTCAAAATTCCTGCCGCAGACCAAAGAGCTAACCTCCCCGGAGGTGTATACACTGCTTGGTCTCGGTATCACATAAAGGCGGGGGCTACCCTCCCTCTACATCCTTTTTATCAGGGGGTGGCTGACTATTTTGGTGTCGCCCCCTTCCAAATTACTCCGAACGGATATAGAATCCTGGCCGCACTCTATATCCTGTACAGACTTAAAAAATGGCCAGAACCTACCCCCCATGAGGTCAATTATCTCTTCGAACTCAAGTCCAACCCTCAACAGTATGGGACGGGCTTCTTCCATCTTTGTCACCAGGAGACAAACTGGACGTTCCTGAGTGACACTACGCACATATCCAATGTGGGGCAATACAGCAAGGAGTACTTCCTTACTCCGGACATGACCAGCAACAACCTGGCCTTCGCTCGAGGGGGTAAGTGCTGCTTTTACTAGTCGATACTTTTCATCAGCGAATTTTCCTTCATTTTTCTTAAAATACTCTTTGTCTTTCAGGCCCATGGTTACGTCCGACCCTAACACCAGACATGGTGTTGAGGTCCAACGCATTGGCCAGGATGACAGACGCAGAAAAAAGCGTCAAGTCCCTGGTTACTGATGAAAATTTGAGGCTATCTGGCCTTCTGGCTCCTCGCCATGAAACAAGAGGACTCGTGGTTGCCAATGCCACTGCCGAGGGGGTTCCCGAGCAGCAACCCCTTGCGTCCCCTCCACGAAGGAGGCCGACGGGGGTTACAATCAGGGAACCCACGGGCAATCCTTCCGCAGAAAGGCCTTCTGCACCCCAGGGCAAGGGAAAACAAAAGGCAAAAGAGCCGGTTGTGGACTTGGGGGAATCCTCTGATGAAAACGGTACAGTTATTTTGCTTTTAAATAGCTTGCCAATTCCCTGTCACTTGTTTGACGGGGAGGGTAACTTTACGTATACTCCAAATCTAGGGCCAGACTTCTTCGTGCCAAATAGTGAGTGTGTGACTAATAGAGTCAATAGTATAGCGACCAGTAGTTGTAGCTCGGGTATTAAACTTTGTGACCTCTTTTCTGTTTTATAAAGAGTTTTTATCTGCCTTTATCTTATCATTTGCATGTGCTTACTTGTATGCAGATATGGCCACTCACAATGTCTTCGATTTATACCAAGCTGAGGAGGAAGTAGAAGTTCCTCTGGTTCGGCGAAAGCCGTCTAGGAGACACAACGACAAAACAAGCCAGGGACCTCCTGCCAAGAAGGGTCGAACAGAAGACCCTCCCAAGGATGCGCCAACTGGGCAAACTTCTTCCCAGCCTTCGGTTCTTGTCGAGCAGGAAACCCCGCCTGCGACGACGAACCCTCAACCTGCAGCCGCCAAAGAACAGACCCAGCGGGACGAAGCCCTCGGGGCCAAACTCTCAAACCGCGCCCTACGAGAAGCCAAGGACCGCCTTGCACACATTGTGAGGTACGACCGCTGCAAGGATGCAATGGCTGAGGCAGAGAATATGGGGGTTGACCAAATTCTGAATAGGGCCCTCAATGAAATGGCCAGCGTAAGTGCCTCTTATCTTTTTGGCCTTAGTCTTTTATTCTTTGCAACAGGCTCTAACTTTATCCTTTGTCCATAGGCTTTGCTGACTGCAACTACTGCTCGTACCCGCGCCTAAGCCACCATCGACCAGGCTCGGGCAAAGGCTATCGAGAGGTACCAGGCGAAAGCAGCTAAGGAGCTTCAGGCTGCAGAGGCCAGGCATGCGAAGGAGTTGGAGGCGGTCACCCAGCAGAAGGATGTTGCGGTGGCCAAGTTGGCGGAGGTCGAAGCTGCCAAGGCAGTCATGAGGAAACAAAGGGACGAGTATCAGGGGGCCAGCCGAGTCCAATATCGCGAATGCAAGAGACTAGGCGAGGAGCTTTAGTCCAAGGACAAGGCCATGGCTGCTCTTGAGAGCCAAGTAGAGCAGCTGAAGCTTTCCAATGCCAAAGATCTGGAAAGGTACAAGAATGCGACGCTCCGGTGTTTTTACAACTTCTAGAAACACAACCAGGGTGCCAACTTCAACTACCTTTCAGAAGATGTTTGAAATGCTGAGCTGGCCCGCTGCACTACTCGATTGGCTGAAGAAGAGTGATGGACCCAAAACGGGTATGTTTAAAAATTTATATATCGCAAGCGCACGAATCGTCCATATAGAATAGTGATCGTGTAAGCAAGGATGTCGAACCCAAAGGAGTTGTTTAAAATCGAAAATGAAACTATTTTAAATCAAAAATAATAAATTCTAACCTAGCTCCAAAGATTGATGAGTTTTAATATTATGAACATAAAATAAAAGATTGAAAAATAAAGCTGTCTAAGAGAATAAAAATAAAGCAATAATGAGTTGAAAATAAGTGTTAAAAGAAAAGATTATTAAGATACTAGAATCCACAAAATGTAAGTTTAATAATATTTATTAGTATATTGATTCCCAAGTTTTAGTGATAGTTAAAATAATTTAAACTATCATTTTCCAAAAAGATTTATAATTTTAAGCACAAATTTCTTATAAAAAGATAGGATTTTTCTTCACTTTTCAAAATTATAATTTCAAAGCATTTAGTGTAAATCAATCTAATGAAATAACAAATAAATCAATGAACATTATTTATAAGGCAAAACATAATATTTTTGTTCTAAGCATGGATGTGTACAATTTAATGACACATCTTACACAAAGAATATTATGTTTATGCACTAATGAAGAACAAAGTGTAAATATGTTCTAACAATCTAAAATACAAGATATTTAAGATGAAAGAAATATATGAAGAAGAAAAATCCATAAACTTTGTTGTATTACAAGGGAAATCAACATACAACATAAATATTACCTAGTTACAAGTTGCTTCATTATGATCTTAATAATCTTATGAAAAAGATTAGAAGCACATAACTAGAGTAGAAATTACAAAATAAATGACATACATACTTGCAAAATGCTCTTGAAAAACCCAAATGGAAGAGAGAATGGTAGAGAGAAAATGGGAGAAAAAAGATGGTAACCAAAAATTAAGCACCCTAAAATGGTCTTGAAAGTCCATATTTATAGCCAAAGTGAGATTATTAAAATAATCAATTTAAATTAATTAAATTGATTAGATTAATTAAATAAAATAAATATGGTATGTAGAGGTAAATTATAGGGTGTAATGATGATGTTGTGGTGAAAATGTGTAGACAAAAGGGTAAAAAGGTGGCATTTTTGTCATAGGGGACACATGAGCAAGTTGATGGGCTCAAGGGAATGGTGTACGACACACCAGGCGGCTGAGCAGGAAATGGGTGGCATGGGCCTGGAGGAGTCTTCGGCCCAAGTGGTGAGTGCTGGGCATTGCTTCGGCTGGGCATTGTTCAACTGAATGGGGCGTGAAGTGCAACTGTGTGGAGAAGATTTGTGGTGGCAGGTGGCAGGTGGCTGTTTGGAGAAGCTGCTGGGCTTGGGCCTAAATGAGCTGAGGTAGGAGGCCCACGTTTGGGCTGAATGGACACAGCTGGAGTGTGCATCAGGCGCTGGTGAGCTGCTGGTCGAAGGATTGATGCTTGGCTGTGAGATGGATTCGGCTGGGAGATGCATGAGAAGGCTGGAGGCGAGTCAACGTGTGGTGATGATGCTGGGAATTGGCAGCAGCTGGGTCCTTTTGGCATGGGCCTGGCTGGGTTCTTCCACAAAAATGCCACAAATGAAATAATTCTCCTACAAAATAAATTATAAACTAAATTAAAATTAAATATTTTCATTAATAAAATATACCATATAACTCCCATGAAAACATTAATTAAAATTTAATTTACATAACATTCACTTTTTAATAAAATCAAATTTTTAACATTCAAACTAACAATACTAATTTTAACTAATTCAATTACAACATAACACAATAAAATAACTATAAAAACATATAAAAATCTAGAAAACTACAATAAGACTAATAAATTAAAAATTACATAAAAACTTAATAAGTTAATTAAAAACTCAAGAACTAAGCAACAATTAGCATATAAAATATGGTAAAATAACTCTATTTTGTAGAGTTATCAAAGAGGCAAGAGCAAGGATCCCTGCTTCCCCAAGCATCGCTGGCGCAGAGGAAGAAGGAGTTGTTGAGGATGCGACCAATCAGAACGCTGATGAAGACCCTCCTGCTCCTAATGCCTCTTGATCTTTTATTATTATTTTTTCTTTCTTTAATTACACGACCCACGGGTCGTGATGTAAAGACTATATCTTTTTTGAAATTGCTGCATGGGCAGCAAACTTTTCATTTTATTTGAACAGTTACATCCAAGCAGTGGTGCTTGCGGTGTAAAAGATTGCTTTATAATGTTATAACATTTTCGTTTACTATAACATTTGTCCGTATAACCGAACTTAGCATAGTACTTTGGCTTGATTTAACAAAATATAAATTTTGAAAAATACTCTAAGTACCTTAGCATGCTTTCACTCATTTTGTTCATGTGTTTACATACCTCATGGTACGCTTTGCTATCGATGTGCCTTATATGCCCCCCAAGTGATCGAGGAGCTTTAGGTCCTTGGTCACTTGCCTTGACCATGACCTGTTCGAACATTTCTGCTCGGGTGGAAACGTAATACTTGTAATACAACAAAACAACACACGTAATGAACAAATACTTGTAAATATAAATTTACAAAGGTTGGCAAGAATGACTGGCTGCGCACAGTCCCTTATAATATTGTATTAAAAATGGACTAAACATGTCTTTACGAGTGATCCTAAAATAGGATCTTACATATATGAGCGATTAGCCATACAACGTGGCTAACCCTCTTTGCAAAACTTGTAAAAAGTAAAATTTAATACAAGCCAGTCCTTTAAAAAGGACTGTTCACTGATAATACTTGCGCAGGTGTTCTCTATTCCAATAACGTGGAACGAGATCTCCGTTTAGGCGTGCAAGTTTGTAGGTGCCCGGATGAAGGACTTCTTCAATCTGGTAAGGTCCTTCCCAATTAGGTCCGAGTACTCCAGCAGTGGGGTCGCGGGTATTTAAGAAAACTCGTCGCAGCACCAAGTCACCGACGTTGAGTTTTCTTTCTTTAACTTTGGAGTTAAAGTACCGGGCGACTTTTTGCTGGTACGCAGCAACTCGGAGTTGGGCCTTCTCCCGTATCTCGTCAATTGAGTCTAGGGACTCCATCATCAGTTGGCTGTTCTGGTCCTGGTCGTATGTTAGGCGTCGATGCGAGGGGGGATCTAATTCAACAGGCAACATAGCCTCATATCCGTAGGCTAAGGAAAATGGGGTATGTCCTGTCGCTGTTCGGTGAGACGTTCTATACGACTAGAGGACTTCAGGCAACTGCTCTGGCCATGCTCCTTTGGCGTCTTCAAGCCTCTTCTTCAGGGTGTCCTTAAGAGTTTTATTCACGGGCTCGACCTGCCCGTTTGCTTGGGGATGCACAACTGATGAAAAGCTTTTAATAACTCCATGCCTTTCGCAGAAGTCGGTGAATAAGTCGCTGTCAAATTGGGTTCCATTGTCTGAAACGATCTTTTGGGGCAAACCATACCGGCAAACAATGTTTTTGATGACAAAGTCAAGAACTTTCTTGGTCGTTATGGTAGCGAGTGGTTCAGCTTCGGCCCATTTGGTGAAGTAGTCGACTGCCACAACTGCGTATTTTACTCCACCTTTTCCTGTGGGCAGGGACCCAATCAAATCTATCCCCCATATCGCAAAAGGCCACGGAATTTGCATCTGTTTCAATTCGTTTGGAGCTGCTCATGGAATTTTGGAGAACCTTTGACATTTGTCGCATCTTCGTACAAACTCCATTGAATCTTCGTTCATAGTTGGCCAGAACTAGCCTTGCCTTAGAATATTCTTTTCCAAACTCTGCCCCCCAGCGTGATCCTCGCAGAAGCCTTCATGCGCCTCTTTCATGAGTTCCTTAGCTTTTTCTGGCATAACGCATCTGAGTAGTGGCATGGAATATCCTCTTCGGTACATAACACCATCGACCAGTATGTATCTAGCGGCTTGCCTTTGTAGAGTTCTGGCTTTGTTTCTATCTGTTGGTAGCACACCGTTTGTCAGATACTCCAAGTAAGGTACCATCCATGTATCCTCCATTTGAATTTCCATATTGGTCTCAACCACTTGTATGCTTGGCTCACTCAGTCTTTCTACTGGCACAATGTTCAAAGTGTCAGCATCCTTCGCACTTGCGAGTTTGGCTAAGGCGTCTGCGTTTGAATTCTGATCCTGCGATATTTGCTGGAGGGTGTACTCCGTGAACTGGGCTAGCAGGTCTTTTGTTTTATTCAAGTAGGCCACCATTTTTAAGCCTCGCGCTTGATATTCTCCTAGAACTTGATTCACCACCAGCTGTGAGTCGCTGTAAATATCAAGCGTCTTTATGCTCATGTCTTTCGCCATTCTCAATCCAGCAAGGAGTGCTTCGTATTCGGCTTCATTGTTTGACGCGGTGAAGTCGAACCTGATGGCGCAGTGAAATCGATGCCCTTCCGGCGTTATCAATATCACTCCCGCTCCAGCGTGGGATTCGTTGGACGACCCATCCGTGAATAACTTCCACGAAGGAGTTTTCTCTTGAGGCTCAGGCGCACTAGGCGATTCGCACTGCTCGTTGTCTGGGAGTTTTGTGAACTCTGCAATAAGATCAGCCAAGACTTGTCCCTTTACTGCTGATCGCGGTGAATAAGTTATATCGAACTGCCCTAGTTCGACTGCCCATTTTAATAATCGCCCAGCCGCCTCTGGTTTTTGGAGGATTTGCCGAAGGGGCTGGTCAGTTAAAACTGTGATAGGATGGGCTTGGAAGTAAGGGCGTAGCTTCCTAGAGGCTAGGATTAAGCAATATGCTAACCTCTCAATTGGTGGATATCTCAATTCTGCCCCGATCAGCCTCTTGCTAACATAGTAGACCGCTTTTTGTACGCCTTCCTCCTCTCGTACCAGCACCGCGCTAGCAGCAACTTCAGTAATCGCCAGGTAAATAAACAAAGTTTCTCCTTCGACTGGCTTTGATAAAACGGGAGGCTGTGCCATATGGGCTTTCAAGGCCTGGAAAGCTTGCTCGCAGTCTCCTGTCCATTCAAACTTCTTATTGCCCCTAAGTAGATTGAAGAAAGGGACGCATTTGTCTGTTGACTTCGAAATAAATCTACTTAGGGCTGCGATTCTCCCGGTCAAACTTTGTACATCTTTGATTCTTTCTGGCGATTTCATGTCGATCAGGGCTTTTATCTTGTCGGGGTTGGCCTCGATTCCTCTTGAATTTACAATGAACCCCAAAAACTTCCCTGATCGAACTCCGAAGGAACATTTGAGGGGATTTAACTTCATCTGGTATTTGTTCAATACATCAAAGCACTCTTGTAAATCCTTCACATGTCCTTCTGCCTTCTTAGACTTTACCAGCATGTCGTCCACGTATACCTCCATGTTTACTCCGATCAGCTCCTTAAACATGTGGTTGACTAGCCGCTGGTAAGTCGCACCTGTGTTTTTCAGTCCGAAGGGCATTACTTTGTAACAGTATAAGCCCGTATCGGTTCGAAAGCTGATGTGATACTCGTCAGGGGGATGCATGCTAATCTGATTGTAGCCCGAATATGCATCCATAAATGAGAGGATCTCGTGTCCTGCAGTAGCATCGACCAGCTGGTCGATTCTTGGGAGTGGGAAGCAATCCTTTGGGAAGGCTTTATTGAGGTCTGTAAAATCCACGCAGGTTCGCCATTGGCCGTTAGGCTTGGGAACCAGCACTGGATTGGAGACCCACGATGGATAAAATGCCACCCTGATGAACCCATTCTCCTTTAATCTTTCTACTTCTTCTTTTAAGGCTCTCGATCTATCCTTATCGAGCAACCTTCTTTTTTGTTGCACAGGGGGAAAAGTCTTGTCTATATTCAGGACATGGCTGATAACTGCAGGGTCTATCCCAGCCATGTCTTTGTACGACCAGGCAAAAACCTCCTGGTTCTTCCGCAAAAATTCCACCAGCGCGTGCTTCGTGGTTGGTTCTAGGTTTTTCCCGACCTTTACGACTCTGGTCGGGTCTTTTTCATCGAGTTAGACCTCTTCCAGGTCCTCGACGGGTCCAACGTTCTCTTCAAAATCCCCAAAGCGAGGATCTAGATCTCTATCCTCACTTTGGGCAACACCCTATTTGGTGACTTCATCACTAGATTGGGCTTGTGTATCAACTGCCATCTGTAACCTATCTGAAGTAGTGCTTTTCGATGTTCCATTTTTTGCCTTTGTAATTGATGCGTTATTGCACTCTCTGGCCTCCCTCTGGTTTCCCAACACGCGTCCTACCCTTGCATTCTCTTTACCATAGAGAACTTCATGCGTCCTACACGCGTCGGGAACTTCATGGCTAAGTTCCACATAGAGATGACGGCCTGTAGATCAACTAGTATAGGCCTTCCAATGACGGCATTGTATGCCGAAGGACAATCGACTACTACAAAAGTAGCGAGTAATGTCCTGGTAGCAGGCGCTGTACCTGTCGTCACTAGTAGTCTGATCGATCCGGCAGGGGTGAGTCCCTCACCAGAGAAGCCGTATATTGTTTGGTTGCAGGGCTCCAGGTCCTTAACGGACAATTTCATGCGTTCCAGCGAATATTTATACAGGATATTCACCGAACTTCCTGTATCGACCAGCACTCTCTTTACCATCATGTTGGCCATTTGGATGTCCACAACCAGCGGATCGGAATGTGGGAACCGGACGTGTTGGGCATCGCCATCAGAGAAGGTTATTTCGCCCTCTTCTGATCGAGTCTTTTTCGGCGCGCGGTCCTCCACAGTCATCATCTCGATGTCCTGGTCATGGCGCAGAGTCCAAGCGTATCGTTCCTTGGCCTTTCCGCTATTTCCCGCGAGGTGCGGGCCTCCACAAATGGTTAAGAGTGTGCCAGTCAGGGGGGCAGGCTGCAAAGGTGGCGAGCGTTGGCGCGTGGGCGCTTGCTCGTTGCTACCCGGAACTTCTCGTTGGGAATTGCCCGAGGCCCATACATATCTTCTCAAGTGTCCTTGTCTAATAAGGAACTCGATTTCGTCTTTTAACTGGTTGCATTCGTTGGTGTCATGTCCATAGTCATTATGATAACGACAGAACTTGGAAGTGTCTCTTTTCGAAATATCCTTTCGAATGGGGCCAGGCTTCTTATAAGGCACACTGGAACTCGTGGCCTGATAAACCTCTCCCCGAGACTTGACTAAGGCAGTGTAGTTAGTGAATCGAGGTTCATAACGATTACCCTTGGCTCGTTTGTTGTCGGAGGTGGAAGGCTCATTGTGTGGCCGTTTTCCACCATTCTTGCCATTGCCGTTACCGTTCCCGTTGCTTTTGCCATTGCCGTTAGGTTTAGACCCATTGGCGGCTTTGGCGGGCTCGGCAGCCTTCTTATCCTTGCCTGAAGGCTTTCCATCGTCGGCAATGGCATCTTCGAGCTTGATGTACCGATCAGCCCGGTCCAAGAATTCCTGGGTAGTTCTAACTCCATTTTTGCGGAGCTTTTCCATAGGGGGGAACGATGCCTCACCCCTGCGGTTATGGCCATCATTTTGCCTTCGTCCCCCACTGTTTTCGCTCCAGCCGCTGCTCGCATAAAGCGCTGGATGTAGTCTTTCAAAGATTCTCCATCCTGCTGGCGAATTTCAACCAGCTGGTTTGCCTCGGTCGGATGCACACGACCTGCGTAGAACTGTCCGTAAAACTCCCTTACGAACATCTCCCAGGAAACTATGCTTGCAGGAGGGAACTTAAAAAACCACTCCTGCGCGGCATCAGAAAGTGTTGCAGGGAAGATCCTGCACCGAGCGTCTTCGGACACTTTCTGAATGTCCATTTGTATCTTAAACTTATTAACGTGAGATACCGGGTCACCATACCCATCAAAGTTCGGAAGCGTAGGCATTTTAAACTTGATAGGAGTCTCTACCATAGCAATCCTCTGGATGAAAGGAGTGCCCTTCCTCCTGTCGTGGTCGATATGAGATGTTCTTCCCCCGACCAGCTGTTGCACCGCCTGGTTGAGGGCATCTATCTGGGCCTGCACAGCGAAAGGAATCGTCGTGGCCTCTGTCGCTGGGGGAACATTCTCGCCATGTCGCTCACGGCGATCGTTGAGTACATCTCTCAAATCCTCGTCTCTTCTCCGCTGCTTGCTACCCCCGAGCCGGTTGAAGACATTATTTTGCCTGGGCTGCCCCCCAGCATCCTGTCTATTGGGTTGGTCATCTTGAGGTATCTGGCTCCCGCCTCTACCTCTTTCCTCATTCCTCCAACCAGCATTTCCCTTGCCTGAGTCGACTTCATTATACCCATGGCCATCTCTGAATCTTGACTGGCTATGGTGGGATCGACTGTTCCCTCGATTTCCATCCCTGGCTGAAATGTCCCGAGTGTTAGAGGGTGGCCTGCGTTGGTCGTAGTGTCCCCGTGCATTATCATGCCGTGGGTGACCCCGGACCGTAGAGCCTAACTCTGAGTTCCTCCTGTTACCAGGAGGATTCTGACCTCTGTTTGGAAGATTCAGCTCGTCGCCCCTATGGCGTCTAGGACTACGAGGCTGATGCTCGGTCCTATTCTGCCTCTGATGCGGGGGATTGCCACGAATAGCTTGGGATGGAGGCTGTGCCTCGGGGTCCTGTGGGACATCGTCATGGGGCACTTGAGGCTGCTCGGGCCTTTGCGGGCTCGAGGGTTGGATAGGCGGGCTAGGATTGGTACCCCCGTGGGGTGGCCCATTCGCAGGATGTTCAGGCTACGAGGCAGGTGCAGCCTGATTCCTAGCCAATTGCAAGGCTACCTCGAGGGCTGCCATGGCTTCGCTCTGGTGATGGTCCATCTCCGCCTGCCTCTCACTTAACTTTGCGCGCTGCCGTTCAATCTCTTGCTGCTGCCACGCCATGATTTCGGCAACACTTTCTTGGCCGACCCTCAGATTAGCTAGCTCTTCATGCAACGCCCCCAGGGTACTCTTCAGCGTCGCGTCATCCATTTATTCTTCCTCAAAGTCCAAATGTGGCTCATCCTTAGCCACGCTTGCAGGAGGAGGAGGAGGAGGAGGCGGGTTTGACGGTGCAGCGGTGGCCGTCTGTCCAGTTTTCCTTGCAGCTTTTGCCATTGGTTTTTTCAAGGATGATATATCAAGCTCTCAATGAAAGCACCAGAATGTTGACCCAGATTTTGGTCAACTGACACGGAGTCAGAATATGCTTGATGTGAATGAATGCGTTGAAAAGAACATGATGATAAAAATAATAAGAACACGATATTTTATAGTGGTTTGGCCCCAGGATCTGGTAATAACCTATGTCCACTTAGATTGTTATTGATCTGAGAATCAAAGGAGTGATCAAAGAACTAGGGTTCAATGAGTTTCACTAACCTCTGAAGAACAATACAATATTTCAGGTAGAATTACTCTAGTCTCAAATAATTCCAAAGCCAAAAGTCCCTTCCTTGAGCTATCTTTCTCTATTTATAGGCTCAAGGGGGATTACATGAAATTGTTACAGATATTTTCTCCTAAATAATCGGATACTAGGAGATTGTGTGAGTCAATTTCGGGATTTACAAAGATCTTTATTGGAACATCATGTTGCATGCGGAACTATCGACCAGACTGGTCGCAGGAAAGATTGGGCTGCCTACTGCTTATAATATGCCTTCTGGTCGATATCCTAGCAGAATTCCTCCAAGTGTCAGCCACGTGTCCGTGAATAACTTGCCACGTCATCTATGCCAGTTTTTTTGGATAACAATGGGATTTATTGGTAAATATTAGGAACATTTGAGGAATTAGCCGGAACTGGGGGGAAATGACCATTTTACCCCTAGGGACAACTTGAGGACTAGATTACCTAGAAGGGAAAAAGGTCTTTTGCTTAGGGATTTGAGATATACTTAGGTGTTAGAAGTCAGTTGAAGTTTAAGGAAACATCTCAAACTTTCCTTTTTCTTTCTCTCACGGTTTCACTCTCTCATTGTGCTTGAAGCTAAGGAAGGAAAAGGGGCAAAAACACAGGCCTTAAGCTCGGAGTTTAAGTTTGGGAAACAGAGGAGAATTCAAGGAATTAAGTTGAATTTGTGCAAGGATTCTGCTGGGAAACTGAGCTACTATTGGAGGTAAGAACTCTAGTTTTAATCTCTGAATTCTGCTGGGTTTGTGTTGGGAATTTTAGTTGGCATGGGTGTGAGTTTGATGATTGGTTTGGAGTGGTATGATCAGTTGGTTTGGGTCTTTTGGTGATGAGTTCTAATTGAATTGGGATAGAAACTTCAGTCTAATTTATGGTAGTTTTATGTTTAAATATGTGAATTACGGTCTTGAATTCGTAGCTAGCTTGATTGTGGATGGGGAGGTTTGTTTAGGTGAAATTCTGGGGAAATTCTGGGGAAGGTTGGCTGGGAGAAGCATGAGAAAAACCCAGAATTTCTGGGTTCGAGGAGGGCGCGTTATGACCCAACCCTGGGGAAGCGCGGCGTGTGTGGCCTGCTTGACCTGGGTTGCTCTCTGTGATGGGGGCGCGTCGCGAGCCACTAAGCCAAGTCGTGGCCCGCCTCCCCTTTGGCTTGGGGTTCTCCTCTCTGACTTAGGGGCAAGTCACGATCTACTAAGCCAGGTCGCGACCCGCCTAGGGATTTTAGCCTTGGAGTGGTTTTTCGAATTGGTGAGGTTCGGGGGTTTGAACCTAGGCTCTTGGGACAATTTTTACTACCCAGTTTAGTAGAAATTGAGGTCCCGGAGGCTAGTTTCTGTTTCCTAAGCTTTTATTTGGATTAGAAGTTAACAATTACCCATTGGCCACGGTGACTAGGTTTATCGCCAAGGCTGGAGGCTGAGGATCGTGCTCGGAACCATTCCATTATCTCCGTTCAGAATTAAAGGTAAGAAAATTGCACCATTGAGTGGTTGTAACGGGACTGAGTTTCCAATACTTGAACATGTATATTTGTTTACCGAGTTTTTCGGAAACGAATACAAACAGAATAATAAAAAGATAAGAACTGTAGAAATGCTGAAATGTAACTAAACAAACAGTGTTTTTACGTGGTTCAGGCGTTAACAAGCCCTAGTCCACGAGTCGATGTTATTATACTTGGAAAAGGTTACAGTAAGATGGCTGGTGCACAAGAACTTCACCCACTCACAGTGTTTCTCTCGGGTTCTCTTGAAGAAGATGAAGCTAGAGAGATTTTAGTAGAGTTTTTGCTATGTGATTTGTTGGCCGTCCCTCTTCTTGTAAAATGAAGGGGTCTTTATAGCTAGGGTTTCAGATTAGGGTTTTTCTCTACGTACATGAGTCTTAATTACACCAACCATAAATAGGGGATACAATTACTGTAGTAGCATGGCTACAAGACTCTATGTGGGTATATTTACGTGAAAGTATGGGGAACACACAAAGTCAGCCGTCTTTTCCAAGTTGTCAGTGGAACAATAGGCGAAAAGGTACCCTTAGGCGTGCTGGGATGTGTGCGGCTTTGACCTGACGGGCGTGTCAGGCGGGATCCTGTGTCAGACGGATATCATTCCAAATATGCCTTCTCCCGGACTCGACCGTTCGGTTTTGTTCTATGCGAGGCACGGAACTGTTTCCGCGGAGACCACTCGAAGAGCCTCTCCTGGAAGGGGCTTCCCCGAGGGGTATCCTTCGGGAGTCCGGGAGAGTCGACGAGTTTCCGTGTTGTGCTTGCTTGGAAGAGTAATCCGGACACTAAACAGGAGAGGCGAAGCCTTTCTGTCCATCCGCGAGCTCTGGTCACCTACCGTGAAAGACATCGATAATTCTGCTTCCCCGAGGACATCAATCTAAACGCTATCCGGAAATCTGGATAACATTTACCCCCCAAGGTCACGGAGCTTTGAGAGATCCGGGAGCTTGTACAGTCCTCCGGGTATTTCGGTCTCTTAGATTAGGCGAGGGGCCACCTTCTGTGTTCCCGGAAGAGTTCCTTTTTCCCGCCTGAGTGTTAGTATGAAAAAGAAAGGGAATTTCTTCTGTTTGAACTCAAGTACTCAAGTGCGGCAAGGACCACGTGTCATTCTGGGAATGGTTCTGCGACCAAGACGTGTGCGTGAGGCGACTGGTTGAGTATGCGTGCGTCAGTCATCTGAGTAATGATTTGACAGTTTTTAATGGTACTCCGGGCCCGAGGTGGTGTAATGATGGGAAATAAATACTTTATTCCCATCCGAGGAGTCATAAATAGGATCGTCGCTTCATCTCCAGCCGTTGGATCTGATGCACACGGAATGGGAAGATCGGGACCGTCCATTTGAGGAATTCGAAACGACTTCTTCCCTGCTATAAAAACGAGGGAAAGGACCTTTCTTCCTCTTTACGCTTTCAAATTCTCTATCTTTCGGATTTTCAGATTTCCAAACCTTCGAACTCTCAGGCTTCCCAGCTTCCGTTCCTCCGAACTTGCCACTTCTTTTGGTAAGGATCTGGAAACTTTTTCTTTTGATTTGGCAGTGGGTTTATTCGCCGAAGTTCCTGGTTTGAATCGCCGTTCGTCTTTGCAGCTTTTACTTCTCGCGATCGTGCTGTGCAGTGATCCAGTTACTCCTTCAACCTCCAACTACCCGAATATCAGTAAGTATTTCTACTTTGCTCTTTCCTCCCAAACCTTAGGTTGTTGGTAGTTGTTAGAGTAGAGGTTTCTGCCATTATCGCTTATGTGCATGCGTGAATAGGGCTTTGGTAGGCATGTGATTGATGTGAGTCGATAAGTAGCCTTTTCTGCATGCTTTGGCGATTTGCGTTTGGAAAGTCGTCCCTTGTTTTGCTGTTTTAGGGCATAAGCATGAACGCCTTTAGGGTGTCTTTCTCTGGAAAAACACTTCTTTTGGTGGGCTTAGGCTCGGAGTCTGAGTCTGGTTCCTTGCTGCCCTTCGAGTGGCATGGTGCCAATCCCTCGGTAAGCTCGGTGGGAGCCTCTCCAAGCAGTTTTCGGGGAGGGTCTCCCTGACGCCTTTGATACCACTAGGGTATGACAAGGGTGCTGACTGCTTAGAGTGTTTTCTTCTTTCTTTCTTTTGTCCAATGACGAACATCTCAAAGGAACAACTCCTTGCTGTGGGGGAGGCTGATTCTGCCCAAGAGAAGGGCTCTCCTGTCGCTGGTGCAAAGGGGAAAGGAAAGGCGAAAGTGGTCGCGGCTAGCCCACCGACCTCCAATAGTTCCATCTGGGAGATGGACCAAAAGCCGAACCTTTTCAGGAATTATGGCATGCTGGAGCTGTATTCCTCTGAGGCAGGCCTGAAGAACATCCCAGGTCTGATGTGGCACCGTCTGTCGGTGCTGGGCAAGTCAGCTAGCCAGAGTCACGAGGGCTTTGGTGCCTGGAGCTGGGCACACATAGTGTGTGGGGCGCACTTGCCCCTAAGGAGTTACTTCGCCAATTTCTGTGTGAAGGCGGGGATTGCCCCCTTCCAGTTGATTCCTCCCAGCTACAAGCTCCTAGCGGGGTGGTTCATCTTTTGCAAGTCCCGGAGACTGGAAGCTCCTACCCCGGAGGAGGTGCTGTACTTTTACGGGTTGAAGTCTCAGCCTATGAGGGGTCATTCAGACAAGGTGGGGTTTTACAGGCTGGAAAGGCACCCGGACGTGATGTGCCCCACTTGTCATACCGCGAGGGTTCCAGACCTCCGGGGATACTGGTTCCTGACGACTGGCTTCCCGCTGAAGAGGGTGCCAGCCCTATCTTTGGACTTCAAAATCCCTGGTAAGTGCTCCTTCCTCTCCTTTTCAACTTTGTTTCTTTGCGTTTGATTTGCCTTTTGGGAGGATCTCTAACGCTTGTATTTGATTTTTGCAGAAGTCGTTCCGCGGACACCTCGCTGCGCGGAGATGATAAGGAGGTCCAAGTTCTACGAAGGGCTTTCTGAGGAAGAGTTGAAAGTGGAGGGACTTGTGACCTCCGAATCGTTGAGGGAGTATGGGCTACTCGCCTCTTTCCAAAACATCGAGCCAGTGAGTGGCAGGGGGCAAATTCAGGTGTCAGCTGACATCCGAGAGCAGATTTCCCTGGAGCTGTCCAAGGTGATCACCCAAGCAGCCCGGGACGAAAATACTTTATCTCCTAGTTGGGCGGAGAGGTTCCCCGACCCCCAGCCGGAGGAAGAGGAGATCGAGGCTCGCCACGCCGCGACTTACCCTAACGAAGGGGCTCCGGGGGCTAGTACCTCTGGGAGAGGTAAGACTAGTTTTCAATTGATCCACACCCCCAGCCTGTCTGAGGTTTCCCGGACCTCTCAGATGGGGTTTGATCCCCGTTTCCTTAGGCTAGATCCGCGTAGGATACCCTTCGACAGATATTGCGATAGGGTAGATGAGCTCCTCGGGTGTCTGAGTGACGGTAGTCTGCCAGAAGGTGTCATCATGGTTGACCCTTCTTCCCTCAGCATGTCATTCCCGGACTTCAAGGAGTACGGGAGCTTCCTGGAGCAGGAAGCGATGTTTTGTTTTGCTCGGGGAAGGCCATCCACGTTTCTCGTGCATGGTCGTCCCTTTCAAACTTTTCTTTTTCTTGTTTCTTGTTCCCTGCTGGCGGGCTTGCTTGTGCTTTTTTGTTGATTGCTGCTTCTTACTTATTTTCTTTCTCATTGCTTGTTGGTTCGTTAACCTTGCTTTGTACGTTTCTTGCAGAGTATCCAGAAGCCAAGATGTTGGGGAGGGTTACTTTGCTCATTAAGAAGGCTGCCACTAGCCAAGACCCGTCCACGGGGAAAGGACGGAAGACCAAGGTTGGTAGGGGAGGTAAAACTGCCTCCCCCAAGAAGACAAGTGGCGAGGCGCAAGTGTCTCCGAGGGCAGAGAAGTCTCCTGCCGACGGGCCTTCCGAGACTATGATGGTCTCGAGTAGCAGCAGCGACGGGGAAGGGCTTGTGTTCCCCGTGAAGACAACTGGGGTGAGCAAGCGTCCCGGAGAAGATGCTGAGGGCGCTAAGAAGAAACGCCTTAGACACTCTTCTCCTGGTCGAAGGCAACAACAACAGCAACGACAGCAAGCACAACTACAACAACAGCAGCAACAAGAACAACAGAGACAATCACCAACGTCACAGCTGCAGCAACCACAACATCCAAACCAGCAGCAGCAACAAGGGCAATCACTTCCGCTGCCACAGCAGCAAAAGCAACAGACCGGGGCTTTAATACCCCGTCTGCCTCCTCCTCCAGCCCAAAGGGAGTCCACTTTTTCGGGGTCTCCTTCTCAGCCAACAAACCTTCCTCTGCCTGGCCTGAAATTCCACTTCCCTCGGAAGCCAACCAGTTTCCCCGCTGCCCTTCTGGAGGGTGTAAGACGGGCCGATAGTTTTTTGAAGAGGCGGTTAGAGGCAGAGAAGGCTGTTACTCAGGGAAGGGCAGATAACTTGTCTGCCGTGAAGAGAGCTGAGCTGGCCGAGGGGGTGAGATCCCTTCACCCGGCCGGAGCGGTTTTGGATGGCCCAGCCTTGGAGAAGAGGCTGGTGCCTAGGCTCGGACGTGCATTGGCGCCGTTCGGAGCTGAGATGATGGAGGACATGGCCCTGAGCTTGTGCGAGCTCAATTCTGAGAAATGGGCCATCAGTAGCAGTAAGGATCCGCTGTTGCTGACACACGCTGTGAAGCAGCAACTGTCCGGGGTAAGCCGTCAGTTGTTGTGTTTTGGGATCATCTGTCTTTTGGTCCGGCTTAACTCATTCTGTTGTCTTTCCTTGCAGGCCTCTATGATCGCGGAACGCTCGTTCCGGGAGGTTGGTGCAGTTCTGGTTCAGCTGGAGGAGAGCCAGCTGGCTCGCCAGGCCTTGGAGGCGGAGAAGCAGAAACTGGCCCAACAGGCCTTGGGGGCCTCGGAGAAGATTGATCAGGCCCGGTGCACGGCTGAGGAAGAGGCGGACAAGAAATATCTTGCCAAATATCAAGAGTACCGGGCCAAGGCAGAGAATGAGTTTAGACAGCGGTCGGATGGGATGAAGGCCGAAAACTCCAAGCTCCGGGAAGAGCTGTCCCAAGCCAAGGTGGAGAAGGACACCTTGGAAGCTCGCTTGCAATCAAAAAATGATCTCCTCCTTAAGCAGCAAGAGGAATATTCCACCCTTTCGAGTAAGCTGCACGAGGAGGAGCAACTCCATAAGAGGAGCAGGGATCTCGTGTCTATGCTGCAGTTGGGGCTCGCCGAGAAGGATAAAGAGATCGGGGCCTTGCAATTCACTGCCAGGGGGCATGTGACCGAGAAGCAATCCGTGCTGAACCAAAATAGGTAGCAGCGCAAGGAGATTGATTCTCTTAAGGGGGAGCGGGATGCCTCCAAGGCCGAAATGGAAAAATTGAGGGCTCAACTAACTGTCGCGGAGGCACAGCTGGCAACCTCCGAGGTGGAGCGCTTGAAGGAGAAGGAGGATGCTGAGGTGATACTGAACAGGACGATTAATATATCGCATGTGGTCCTCATGCATCAACTCTGGAAAGTGAACCCGGAGGTATTAGGCTATCTGGGAGATGATGCCGAAGCCATGAGGGAGAAGCTACTCGTGTGGGATCAAGGCCCAGAGGCGTACGTCCAAACTTTCAACATTGACGAACGTGCTGGAGCTCCTGAGGTGGGAGATCCCGGAGAGGCGGGGACCTCTGAACCTTCTCATGACAAAGTTCCGCCTTCCAATGAGCCGACTCCGCCAGCCTCAGTTGAAGCCGATGCCCCCGAGGCCGCGGTCGTGGAAGCTGCAGTTACCCCCAATGCTTGAAGGGGTTTTATCTTTAATTATTTTTCATTTTGAGTTTTTCATTGCGGACATATTTGCCATAATTATAGCATTCTCCTTTCTTTTCTGCCGAGTTCTTTATTTATCTTTGCTCTTAGGGTATACTTTTATACGGTAGAAACTGTTGTAGGGGTGTATGAGGTTTTGGTTCCAACGGCCAAAACCTATGCACTTCCCACTTGAAGTTCTAACGGATGATGTCTTTTCCCACGTAGTTTCTAGGGTACGAAGGTTTCCTGGTTCCAACGGCCAGGCTCCTTTCACCGTATTTTAGCTTTCCTAAGGCAGATAGCCAATCCCGGGACTTGTAGTTATACGGTTCGCTGGGAATGCTAAGGTGAGCCGTTCCATGGTTTGGAACGGGAGTTCTTTTGGTGAGCGTCGCTAGACTTAAGGTTAGATCTTTGCGAAGCAAAACTAACCGTTATTGCGAACCTCATGGTGGCTGACTTCAGGGACCTGGCATGGAGCCCTGCGAGCCAAGGCTCGTTGCTGTCGGGGAAATCGTCACGCCCACCAGGTGTGATCCCGGAGCAGGGGCTTTGCGAAGCAAGGCCTGTCGTGAGTGGTGGATCGACCATGTCTGCTCCTGGAGCTGAAACTTGCAATGGTCGAGGAGCTCGCCATGCATTATTTTGTGAGATCCGGAGCTGGAGTCTGCGAAGCAAGGCTTACAACGGTCGCGGATCTTGCCATCTTTCGCCTTGCGGGACCCGGAGCTGGAGCTTGCGAAGCAGAGCTCTACAGCGATCACGGATCTTGCCATCTTTCGCCTTGCGGGACCCGGAGCTGGAGCTTGCAAAGCAGAGCTCTACAGCGATCGCGGATCTTGCCATCTTTCGCCTTGCGGGACCCGGAGCTGGAGCTTGCGAAGCAAAGCTCTACAGCGATCGCGGATCTTGCCATCCTTCGCCTTGCGGGACCCGGAGCTGGAGTTTGCGAAGCAAAGCTCTACAGCGATCGCGGATCTTGCCATCTTTCGCCTTGCAGGACCCGGAGCTGGAGTTTGCGAAGCAAAGCTCTACAGCGATCGCGGATCTTGCCATCTTTCGCCTTGCGGGACCCGGAGCTGGAGCTTGCGAAGCAAAGCTCTACAGTGATCGCGGAGTATTCTGCAAAGGACTTGTCAAGGAGTTGGGGGTGTTTCGGCGTAGCTCTATGAACGTGCCTCAACCCCCAGTCCTGTCCATCGCTGGGCTACACAGGAGATACTTTTCATGATACATAATGGCAGGCATTTCCATGGCAATTTTCACATAAGCACATAATGCACATAGGACACGTAATGCAAGCATGTTCATGGCAACAAATAAACCTAAGTTTAACAATTTAAACATTTCAAACAATTTAAAAATTTCAAACACAATGCTAGCACAATAGTGGTGTTCTGTGTACGTTTTGTTCAAGGGGCGTATGGCTATGCCTTAGCCATGTATACCCCCCCAAGTGAGCGTGGGGTCCGGACGTCTCCGGACCGCGTGGTCACTTGTTAAAACGCAGCTTTGAACATAGGGATGAAAAGTGCAGTAAAAGCGGAGTGAATCCCTCCGTGTTTCATTACATTGGCCTGCTAGGCTCTGAGTTTTACAACAGGGAGGATTATTTCCACATTTTTCACTTTTGCTAATTTCACCAAGGACTTCCGACTAGATGGTCCGGGGCCTACTGGTAGTAACGGCGGAGGTGCTCCGCGTTCCAGGCGCGCGGGACTTTAGATCCGTCGAGTCTCTTTAAGTGATACGTCCCATGGCCCACTTTTTCTTGGACTTCGTAGGGGCCTTCCCAGTTGGGTCCGAGGACCCCCACTCCCGGATCCTGCGTAGCAGGAAATACTCTCCGTAGGACAAGATCCCCAACTTCGAATGTACGGCTCTTGACTCTCGTGTTAAAGTGTCAGGCTATCTTGCCTTGGTTCATTTTTAGTTGGACCTGTGACTGCTCCCGGAGCTCTTCGATCATGTCCAAGGACTCCTGGAGAAGGGCATGGTTCCGGGTAGGGTTGTAGGTATCTCGCCTGTGAGAGGGGATCATAGTTTCTACTGGGATGACGGCCTCGCAACCGAAGGTCATGGAATAAGGCGTGTGCCCCGTCGAAGTTCTCTCTGTTGTGCGATAGGCCCAAAGTACTCGCGGAAGTTCTTCCGGCCAGTGAGCCTTGCAGGCTTGGAGTTTTTTCTTCAACGTGGTCTTTAATATTTTGTTTACAGCTTCCACTTGCCCATTAGCCTGGGGTCTGGCGACTGCGGAAAAGCTTTTGATAATTCCATGCGAAGCACAGAAGTTCGTGAAGTGTTCACTGTCAAATTGCTTTCCGTTGTCGGACACAATTTTTCGTGGAAGCCCAAAACGACACACTATATTCCTGATGACAAAGTCCAGTGCTTTTTTAGATGTGACCGTGTTCATAGGTTCAGCTTCAGCCCATTTGGTGAAGTAGTCTACCGCGACTATGGCATACTTCACTCCACCCTTTCCAGTTGGGAGGGAACCTACTAGGTCAATGCCCCAAACGGCGAACGGCCAGGGGCTGGTCATTAGGGTAATTTCTGTAGGCGGCGCTCGCGGAACCTTGGCGTACCTCTGGCACTGCTCACATTTCCTGACATAATCCACACAATCCTTCTTCATGGTGGGCCAGAAGTATCCTTGTCGAAGGATCTTTTTGGAGAGGCTCAGCCCGGAGGTATGATCGCCACAGAAGCCTCCGTGAATCCCATGGATGATGGTGCTCACTTCGGTTCCGGCAACACACCTAAGGAAGGGTATGGACAACCCCCTGCGGTAAAGCTTTCCATCCATAACCACGTATCGGGGAGCTTGATATTGGAGCTTCCTTGCGTCAGCTTTATCAGTGGGGAGCTCTCCGGTGGTGAGAAATCTGAGGATGGGTCCTATCCAGGAGTGGGAATGGTCGATGATGGCGTTTATCCTTCGTGTCTCAGTACTGGGGGCTTCTAAGTGCCCGATGGGGACTAAGCCATACTGTTCAATCTCCGGGTCCGTTGCAAGCTTGGCCAGCGTGTCCGCGAGTGAGTTCTGGTCCCGGGGGACCTGGCGGATTTGGTAGCCTTTGAAATGCTGCAGTAGGTCGTGGGAGAGACACGTAGGCAGCCATCCTTTCGCCTTTCGTCTGGTATTCCCCGGATATTTGGTTTACCACAAGTAGGGAGTCGCTGTATACTTCGATTTTTTGGGCTCCGACTTCTCTGGCCAGTCGTAACCCAGCTAACATGGCTTCGTGTTCTGCCTCGTTGTTGGATGCTGGGAACGCGAAACGGATGGCGCTCTGGAGCTGATGCCCTTGGGGAGGTATTAGGATGACCCCCGCTCCAGCTCCTTTTTCATTTGAGGCTCCGTCTACATAGACCTTCCATGTGGGAAGTTCCGGGACAGGATCTTCCGGGAGGTCATTCATTCCCGAGCATTCCACAATAAAGTCTGCGAGAGCTTGACCTTTTATGGAAACACGTGGTTGGTAGTGGACGTCGAACTGGCTCAGTTCCATGGCCCACTTAAGCAATCTGCCAGAAGACTCGGGCTTCTGCAGGACTTGTCGGAGAGGGTGGTTGGTGAGTACTTTGATGGTGTGCGCCTGGAAATATGGCCTCAGCTTCCGTGAAGAAATTAGCAAGCAGAGGGAGAGTTTCTCGATCATTGAATATCTGGACTCGGCGTCCAATAACCTCTTGCTTACGTAATACACAGGGAGCTGGATACGGCCATCTTCCAGGACGAGAGCGGCACTCACTGCGTGCTCAGTCACAGCTAAGTATAAGAACAACGCCTCTCCTTCGACAGGTTTGGACAGAATGGGAGCTCGGGTTAAATGTTCTTTGAGGTGTTGGAAGGCTGCTTCGCATTCGGGGGTCCACTCGAACTTCTTGTTTCCTCGCAACACATTGAAGAAGGGGATACACTTGTCAGTGGCCTTGGATACGAAGCGGCTGAGAGCAGCTATCCTTCCGGTAACGCTCTGGACATCCTTATGTTTCCGGGGGGAAGGCATATCTATGAACGCCTTTATTTTCTCAGGGTTGGCTTCCACTCCGCGGGAGCTGACAATGAAACCGAGGAACTTTCCAGACGAGACCCCGAAAGTACATTTCTTTGGATTTAGTTTCATCCCGTACTTTCGGATCACGGCGAAAGCTTCCTCAAGGTCGTCACTGTGGTCCCCGGAGGTCTTGGACTTTACCAACATGTTGTCCACGTACACCTCCATGTTCCTCCCCAGTTGGTCCTTGAACATTCTGTTTACTAGACGCTGGTACGTCGCCCCAGCATTCTTCAAACCGAAAGGCATGACCACGTAACAGTAGACACCCTTGTCCGTGAGGAAGCTGGTGTGTTCCTGGTCCGCGACATGCATCTTGATCTGGTTGTATCCGAAGTACGCATCCATGAAGGATAAGAGTTCGTACTCGGAAGTAGCGTCTACCATCTGATCGATTCGCGGAAGAGGGAAACAATCTTTCGGGCAGGTCTTGTTTAGGTCCGTGAAGTCAATGCACATTCTCTAGGACCCATCGGGTTTCGGGACCAGAACTGGGTTGGCCAACCACACGGGATAGTGCGACTCCTGGAGAAAGCCTATGGACATCAATTTGTCCACTTCAGCTTTGACGGCTTCGGCTCTCACTGGGTCCAACGACCTCCTCTTTTGGCGAATTGGAGTTGCAGATGGGTCTATGTTGAGTGCGTGGCACGCAACATTGGGATTAATCCCCATCATATCAGCGTGGCACCATGCCAGGATATCCTGATTATCCTTCACAGTGGCCACGATCTTATCTTAAATGGCCGACGGCAGGTTTTTCCCCACCTGAATGACTTTGGTGGGTTCTCCCGGGTTGAGGATCACCTCTTCGACTTCCTCCATCGGCTCTATTGCTTTCTCGATTCCCACTCTTGGGTCGAGTTCGTCAAAGTATGCCTCCTAAGCACCCCCAGTTTCTGGTAATTCTTCCGCCAAAGGAATGGCAGCAAACGTCTCTTGGACCGTGTAGACGGATCGGGCGGAGACGTTATAACAGCTCCGTGCACTTCTTTGGTCTCCTCGGAGGGTGCCAATACGCCCATCGTCGCATGGAAACTTCAAACATAAGTGGCGTATCGAGGTTATGGCCCCACAATCGATTAGGACCGGTCGGCCTAAGATGGCATTATACGCCGTGGGGCAGTCGACCACCACGAATGTGCTATGCTTGAAGGCACAAGCGTCGCTTTCTCCTCTGAGGGTGACTGGAAGTTGAATTTTTCCTAATGGCATGAGTGCGTCCCCATTGAACCCTTGAAGCTGGATGGGGCATGGGGCCAGGTCTGTCTCGGTCAATCCGATCGCGTGGAAGGCCGCTTTGAAGAGGATGTTTACGGAGCTTCCGTTATCGACCAAGATCCGTGAGACCTTCTTATTGGCAATCTGGGCTTCCACCACGAGGGGATCGTTGTGGGGGAAGTGCACATGTCGAGCATCGTCCTCCGTGAAGGTGATGGGAAGATCCATCATTCGGGGACGTTGAGCAGGTGATTGAACCAAGGCGCACATCTCCTCGGCGTGTTCTAACTCCCTCAAGTACCTCTTCTGGGAGTTGCGGGTGCTTCCGGCAAGGTGAGGTCCTCCGGAAATGGTGGCTACGTGTCCGTCAACGGGTGGCGGAGCAAGGCCGGGCGGATATGGGTTGCCCGGTCCTGGAGCCAACAAGGCAATGGGCGCCGGAGCGGGTGGAGCAGGAAGCGCTGGGTACTGAGACCCGGGAGCTTGGGGGTGACCGGCTCCAGGAGCGCTAGCGGTCCCCCTCTGTCCCGGGGAATATGCAGCTCCGTGAACCACCCCCTGTCCGGGATAGATAATGGGTATCCTCACCCACTGACCGAGGTGTCCCGCTCTTGCCAGGGACTCGATCTCATCCTTCAGCTGAAGGCACTCGTTCGTGGTGTGCCCCACGTCTCCGTGGAACTCACACCTTTTATTGGAGTCTCGCGGACGTCTTCCTCCGTGAGACACTTTCGGGGGCTTCCTGTAGTTGACCATATTACAGGTCGCCCGATAGACATTCTCTCGCGAGTCTATCAAACTGGTATATTCCGTGAACTTGGGCTCATAGTCCTTCCGGGGCTTCTTTGAATGGTCTCCCCGGTTGGAGTTTCTTCCGCTTCGTTTGCTCCGCGATTGGCTCAAATTTCGTTCTGGGGCTTCCGCTTGCGGCTGCGGCATGCCAGGAGCGATACTACATCCGGTTTGTACAGCTCCGTACCCAGAGAAATGGGTTTGACTCGGCGTCTGAGCAGACGCGGAAGGCCCGTACACACTTGGAGTGACTTGGGCTCCTGGAAGCGTGAGGGCTGGTGCGGGAGCTTGCGAAGCAAAGCTCGGCGCAGTCACGGAAGGCGTTGGAGCTGGGGGAACTCCAAAGGCCTGCTGGTAGGCATCCTCAAGGTTGATGATTCCTTGAGCCTTTGACATGAATTCGGACAGCGTTTCTGCCCGTCTCCTCTGCATTTCCCCCCATAGCAGGAAGCCGACAGTAAGGCCCGATTGGAGGGTGATCAGCTTCATGTCATCGCTGACCTTGGTCTTTGCAGCAGCTTCCATCATTCTCTGAATGAAAGCTTTGAGGTTCTCAGTGGGTTGCTACTTGATGTTGGTTAAGGAACCAACCTCCATGTCATGGTCGCGGGCAGCAATAAACTGCCTCCTGAATGCGGACTGTAGCTCCTTCCAACTGTGGATTGATCCGGGAGCTAATCTTTTCCACCAGTCCTCCGCGGACTTGGTAAGGGTGAGTGAGAAGCACATGCATTTGGCGTCCTCACTGACACGCGCCACTTGCATCATTTTGTTGTATTTAGCTAGGTGGGTACGCGGGTCTGTCCTCCCATCATATAATTCTATGTGGGGCATTTTGAAGTTATCTGGGAGGGACATTTCCGCGATCCTCCGAATACATGGTTCCGGGTCTTCCTCCTCAGAGTCTGACAGGGCCCCACTTTGCTTCTGGACCAGCTTGGTCAAGGCAGCAATCTGTTCCTCGAGCCTCTTCGTATCACTCTCCGGGAGGTCACGTCCCCGGAGCTTGTTATTAATATGATTTCGGAGGTCATCTCCGCGAGGCCGGGCCTTTTCTCCTTTGGCCTTTTCATACTTGGCCTCCAACCTTCTTCTTAGGTCCACCGTGGACCAGCTATCTTCGGAGTGCGAGTTCGCAGCCCGACCGTCCTGGTTGACGGAATCACTGGGGCGGTTGTTCCTTCCCCTAGGCCTGGGTGCCTTAGCACCGGGCCCTTTAGGCACGGAGTGCCCCCTTGGGGCTAAAGGACGTCTGGGCTTAGGAGCGCCAGAGACCTTCTGCGCGCGGGGGGGGCAGTCGGCCTTGTGATTCACGCCTTTAGGAGGTGCAGGGGCGTCAGCGCGCACAGGCTCTCCAACTTTTTCTTTGCCCTTGTTAGGGGCGGCTTTGGATGGTCCAGCAGCGGCTGGATCCGGCATAGCGGCATCAGCACCACCTAAAACAGAGGCGTCCTCGTCCGAGTCGCCTAGGTCTCCGAACTTGCTTTGGAGGCGCTCCATCATGCGCTGCATTTTTTCGGAGAGGCGCTCCTGCTCAGCAAGCTTGGCTTTGGTGACCTCCAGTTCTTCAGCTACTTGGACCAGTTCTGGGTCCTTCTCATAGTAGCAGTCGTCCTTGTAATAACCGTCTTGGACATACTCTTCTTCGTCTTCTAAGTATGTTGTATCTTCGGTACTGACCCGATCCTGGCGGGATGTCGGGTCTTCACCTTGGTAGTCCAAGGGTTCGCTTTGCACCACATCTTCCATCACGGTATCGGGGTTGACCGTAGCATTTTTGTCAACAGCGGATTTTCTCGTAGTCACCATCTCTTTAGCACGAAGTGAATACAAAAAACGTACACAGAAAAAGAGCTGACTAACAACTTCCTACAGCTCTCAATGAAAGCACCAAAATGTTTACCGAGTTTTTCGGAAACGAATACAAACAGAATAATAAAAAGATAAGAACTGTAGAAATGCTGAAATGTAACTAAACAAACAGTGTTTTTACGTGGTTCGGGCGTTAACAAGCCCTAGTCCACGAGTCGATGTTATTATACTTGGAAAAGGTTACAGTAAGATGGCTGGTGCACAAGAACTTCACCCACTCACAGTGTTTCTCTCGGGTTCTCTTGAAGAAGATGAAGCTAGAGAGATTTTAGTAGAGTTTTTGCTATGTGATTTGTTGGCCGTCCCTCTTCTTGTAAAATGAAGGGGTCTTTATAGCTAGGGTTTCGGATTAGGGTTTTTCTCTACGTACATGAGTCTTAATTACACCAGCCATAAATAGGGGATACAATTACTGTAGTAGCATGGCTACAAGACTCTATGTGGGTATATTTACGTGAAAGTATGGGGAACACACAAAGTCAGCCGTCTTTTCCAAGTTGTCAGCGGAACAGTAGGCGAAAAGGTACCCTTAGGCGTGCTGGGATGTGTGCGGCTTTGACCTGACGGGCGTGTCAGGCGGGATCCTGTGTCAGACGGATATCATTCCAAATATGCCTTCTCCCAGACTCGACCGTTCGGTTTTGTTCTGTGCGAGGCACGGAACTGTTTCCGCGGAGACCACTCGAAGAGCCTCTCCTGGAAGGGGCTTCCCCGAGGGGTATCCTTCGGGAGTCCGGTAGAGTCGACGAGTTTCCGTGTTGTGCTTGCTTGGAAGAGTAATCCGGACACTAAACAGGAGAGGCGAAACCTTTCTGTCCATCCGCGAGCTCAAGTCACCTACCGTGAAAGACATCGATAATTCTGCTTCCCCGAGGACATCAATCTAAACGCTATCCGGAAATCTGGATAACAATATTGTATGGCTAAATTAATAATTTGGCATATGGAAATGAATGACCTAAGAGAACCGAGGGCTGATAATTTGCGTGTAACGCCCTACTGCCTTAGGGCCGTTACTAAGTGAGTTTTAAAATGTGCTTTCAACTCGCTAATCGAGGTTTTAGGTCAAACAGTGTAATTAAGTCGTAAACAGAGAAAAAACTCATATAAAAATAGTAGTTTCCATAGATAAATATAAAAAGTTTACACTTGGGATCCCAAAATACAGTTTAGAAACATTTACAACATAAAAACTGTACTAAGTCGGCTAAACGACAAAATCTAAGTTCATTTACAAGCATCTCCCAAAAACCTCTGGCCGTGGCAGCCAGGCTGGCCAAACATGTACACGCTGCCTCACGCCTGCTGTACTCAAGGTTGGTTGATCTTCTCCTTACCCTTACCTGCACCACAGAGCATCTGTGAGTCGAAGCCCAGCAAGAAAACCCACAAACAGATAACATATGCAACACATAAGCCAGGCATAAAAACAGGCCATCAATGGCTAAACACATACGACCTAGCCAACCCAAGTGTTTACCAAGCCCTGGGTTCGCGGACCATGCTGTAAGGATATCCCAGGTATCCTTTTAGGGACTCGCCCTGGCAACTCACACTCCACGTGCTCAACGCTACTCCCGGCCCCTTGCCATTCTCGGTCTACACCGTTCCCGGCTCTTGCCGATCATTCACATAATATCATACATGATAAAACAACGAGTACAGAATTCAAGCATAAACAGATAAAGAGCTACGCTCTGCAGTTCTAGCATATTGGGCTCGGCCCTGCATATCATTTCCATTCAAATACATTGGGCTCAGCCCTGCACACAAGCTCTATGGAAACAGGGGTTTTCTTACCTGAGTTCCGAGCTTTCTGAGCACCGATGCCCCGAGCACAATCCTCTAACGAGAGCCTCGCCGAAAACCTAGTCACAACACATTAACAACGTCCATCCATTAAATTCTAATCTAATAAATAACTTCGAGCCATAACCCTAACCTCCGGGTCCTTGAATTCCATCAATTCGGGTGATAAAATCCATCCCGAGCCTTACCCCTTGAGTTCCCAAGCCTAAAATACCCTAAAAACCCAAATTGGCACTAAGGGTCGCGGCCCCACCCACAAGAGCCGCGGCTAGCCTCGAAATAGAGGCTAGCACCTCACTGACCCCCACACGGGCCGCGGCGCGCCCACCAGGCGCTGCGGCGCGCATGAACCTTTTGGGCCGCGCGCGCACGCGGGCTGCGGCGCTCCACTTCGAACCCAGATTTTTACACCATTTTCCAAACCTTTCCTCAAGCCAAATCATCCTAAAACTTGGCCAACATTCCTAAATATCTAGCACAGTTAGTCCAGCTCAGAAACAACACCAAGACCCCATTAAAATATGCACCAAAACTCAGCTAGAACCCCCAAAGATAAATAGAGCTTAGCTAACATGCAATCTCCCATAACCAGCAGAAATTTTAAAACTAAACCTTAGTAATTATAGCTTACCTTGTAGAGCTTAATCCCTGAGTTGATCCTCAAATTCCCAAGCTTCAAGTTCCTAGAGTATCCCAGTTGAAATCCCTTTAATTCCTAGGCAATTCCTTTGAGTTTCTTCTTGAGTTTTGTCTTAGAGAGTGAAAGAGAGAGAGACCAAAAGCTATCTTCAGTTCAAAGGGAAATATGTATCGGTTTCCTCAAGTTTCTAAACAATTCCCCCTTTTTGTTTTATTTGACTTAAATCTAAAGGGTTACCTCAAGGCTCGGGGTACCAAAACGTCCCCGAGGGCAAAATGGTAAATTTCCCAAATATTCCCGCCTAGACATTCTATCCTCAAATATATCTCCAAATATTTATTTCTATGTCCCGATAATCCCATAACTCATCTAATACCCAAATTACCCCTCGACTCGCCCCGAGTCCAAATCTCAACCCCGCTGTGATTCTCTGGCTGACCGCTCCCCAGGACTGTCTCAGATCGTGCTATACAGACATATCACACATATACAACATTTATCACACTTATGCCCCTAATATCCAGACGGGGCCCACATGCACATTTAACTCAATTAAACATGCATCATATCATATATACACATAAATTCACATATAAGCACATTAAACCACTTATTGCCCTCCAGGCACACTAATCAAGGCCCTAAGCCCGATTAGCAAATTCGGGTCGTTACATTGCGCATAGGACGCGGCTCGGCCACTGTGAGCCGGGGTCAGCTAGATATACACTGGACTCGATCTAAGCGAACTAGAGTATGTGAGTTAAACAGAGGGTGCGGCCTAAGGGCGTCGACCCTGAGTATTGCATGATGATTGAGAAAAACTATTGAATATGTACATGTTTACTGTTGTTAATCTGATGTCTACAGCTTGTTGATTATCCGAATGATTGATTTATGATTCATTAATTTTCATCACTGAATATGTGTCTACTATCATGGTTTTCTTGCCGGGCCTTGCCTCACGGTGCTACGTGGTGCAGGTAAAGGCAAGGGTAAGATGAATCAACCATGAGTTGGAGAGCTCTGGGGGCGAGGTGTACGTTGTTAGCTGCTCGTCCACCACGGCCGAGGGAAGTACAGGGACGGAAGCCTAAAACTTGTATTTGTCCATTAGAGTGACCAATGATTGTATATAACTTTTGACAGTTTGTAAATTTGTCTTTTAAACCCTGTTTTTGGGATCCCATGTACCAAACATCTATTTTAATGAAAATTAATCGTTTATGATCAAAATCTTTTAACCCTAACCTGATTATGACTTTAAGATCACATTTTTATTCAAATGACTTGATTAGCAAGTCTTGCACTATTTCAAATACATAGTGTAACAGACTTGGTTATCCAGGGCGTTATACCACTAGTGTGGGCTAGGTCAGAGTTGACCATTCAAATATTTTTGCCATGTTCCCATCTTTTTCTTCCATTTATATGTGTAATAAGTATGAAAGCTATGACAACGATAAAATGAGTAATATGATGAGCCCAACTGTGATGATGGCTAGTCGAAGGAGAACCTATGAAATTTTATATTATATGTATAACAAGCCTTGCAGGCATTGACTAAATCGAACAGTGTGCACAAAAGATAATGGGTCCATATAAATGTGAAAGTAAAAAAAAAACATAAAAGTAAAGTTTGAAAGTGCATGATCAATAAATGAAATTCATAAGTATTGTAAGTTAGCATATGAGTATATGTGCACTTTAAACTCACGATATTCATGTGTACGTGTATGCATGAGATTTACTTCTTGAGCGTTAGCTCATTATGTTATTTTCCAACCTTTTTCTAGGTGTGGCCTTAGATGTTTGGCAACGTGTGGAGCACGGACTCAGTAGCAATGCAATAATGGTTTAGGGTTTTTTGTATTACTATGTATAAATTTAAAGTATTCATATGTGCAATAGCTTTTATTAATAAGATTAAATAAACGTTTTAAATTTTTCTGTATTTCGTAGTATCATTATTTTTATTTCGTTTGGTCAAGTGCTTAACATACTTGTAAACCTTGATATTACGAGTATGTGGCAGGCATGCCCTACCTTAGGGGCATCACACTTGTGGGCCCCTAGCTGTTTCGCCTGCCTGATTTCCTTGATTATTTTTAGGAGGTATAATGTTTGATGATTGGGATAATGATTATTGGTGTCCGTGAGTTCAACTCTCAATAAAAGTACCAAAATGTTGACCAGCGATTTTTCCAATGGAACTAAGTAAACTAAACAATAATAAAAATAGAGATCTGATCTTAAATAATAAAGAACACAAATATTTATAGTGGTTTGACCCCAAGAGTTGGTAATGAGCTACGTCCACTTAGACACTCTTATCAATGTAAAAAGTCTAAAACCCACGATAAGATAAACCAGAGTCAACTAAGTTTCGTGAGCTTGAGAGAATACAATACTAGCATATAAAAAGTGTGTTAATGCCAGCTTTCCCCCAGATAATGATTTACAAAGCCCTCTATTTATAGGCTTGAACGCCTTGCATAAATGAGTTATGGGCCTTACATGACTTGCATGACAAGTAATAATAAAAATAATGAAATAATTAATGATAATACATTTTAAATGATAAATATCTAGTAAATATCTATTTGAACCAATCAAATATATGCGCTTTTACCGAAGCATACGACTAGGCTGGTCAGGCATTCCATCGAGCTATCTAGCAGTGTTTTTCTAAATGAAGTTTTGACTATTGTCGCGTGATGAAGCTTTCTATGAATCACCGTCCTTTGGTTGAGGGTTGACTAGCTTCTTCAAAGTTTATATTGTTCTTTGGTTGTCACATGTTGATAATCTGTGGCAGGTCATCACACTAGATTTTAGGAAAAACAACCACTACTAGATTTTGCCCCACGAATTTTTTTCGTCTGTTAAAAATTTACCTCGAACTATTCACGTTACTGTATAATGGGACTTCTGTTAGATTTTGTCCTACGTGGCTAACATAAGTTAATGTGGCATTTCTAGTACTAATGTGGCTTTGTCACGTTAGTGTCACACGTATAATTGAAAATAAATTAAAAAAAATATCATTTGAAAAGATTAATTTTTTTTAAGAAATACTAAAATTTTCAAAATAAAAACCAATTTTAATAAAAAAAATTAATTTTAACCTTTAAAAATCAAAATTTAAAATAACTAATTTATATACATAAAAAACTTTTTTTTTTCTTTTTTCCTTTTCTTTTTTCTCCTTCTTTCTTGATGTCTCTCCTGCTTTTTGTTTAATAATAATAAAAAAAATCTAAATAAGCTAATACTCTCTTCTTCTTCTTCCCCCGAGCACATCTGGTTTCTCTATTCGCCTCTCCCTCTCTCTCTCTCTGGGTTATTAGAAGGGGTGTTGGTCGAGGGCAGGCTTTCACTAGAGTGGGTGGGTTCGCATGAGATTGGACTCTCCTTTGATCAAATTTGTGAATTTAGGATTGGATTTGGCTCTCCTTCAGTTGGGAGTGGACTCTCCAAGATTGGGCATGGGATTGGACTTGGCTCAGATCTGTGTTGGGCAGCATGGTCGACGCTAGGGGGAGCTGGAGGTCTGAACTATTGACTTTGGGTGTTATTTTGTGTGTTTGTGATTTCTCAGTATTGATATGGGTTTTGTTATCCCCAAAATTTGAAAACGATGACGTGGCAATAGAAATGACAAATGGCAAAGGAATGGTTGGGTGACCTAGCTTAGGAATGACCCGGTAGACCAGTGAAGAATTTTGACTGGCCAGTCAAGTGTCATGACCGACCAGGCATGACCTTGTCCGACCAGTCACATGTTTGTCTGCCCAGGCATGACTTTGGCTGACCAGGCATGACCTTGGCCGACCAGGCATGACCTTGGCCGACCGGTCATGACCATGTCCGACCAGCCAAGTGCATGTCTGCCCAGTCAGGTGCGTGTCCGCCCAGTGAAGGTTTGGCCGACCAGCCTGAATGTGATATGGATCGACTAGACAGAGCAGGGCTACGCAAGAAATCCTAGAATCGGCTTCAACAAGAATCGGTCTTGGCTTGCGCGGGAATCTCTCAGTTTATCCTACGAATATAGTATATTGTTATATTTTGAATATTATTGTAAATTAAATATAATAAGAATAACAAAATATCTCGATTATGGGGGACATCATCTGTACGATCCTGAACCTATAAATACAAGGCTTATGGCATCATAAAGAGGACTTTTGGGATTCGAATTCTAATTTTCTAGAGAGAGCATACTTGTATTTTGAGAGAATTCTTGTATTCTTGTAATCTGCACTGAAGAAACTCAGTTGACTCATGTTCATCTGATATTGAGTGTAGATCTATAATCACAACTCTAAGTGGATTAAGCTATTACCAACACATTGGGGCTGAACCACTATAAAAATCGTTTGTGTCGTTTATTTCTCTTGAAGGTTTTTGTCATTTTGACGTCTACACGTCGTTGGCCAAAAACGCGGTCAACATTTTGGTGCTTTCATTGAGAGCCTGAAGAGAAAGACAAATGATCCCTGAAGTATTATGGCGCCTAAGAACACCAATGCGGCCTCCAAGAAGACAGGCTCCTCTAAAGAGCCTACTAGATCAGAAGGTCCTGGCCCACAAGACCATGAGACTAAGCTTAGAGTCATGCTCGAGGACGTGACTCCAGAGGTTGAAGAACTCCAGGAAGCCATGGGGGCCTTCTAGGAGGAGATGGCACAATTCAACGCCATACAGGAGGCGCTCGCTGAAGAGATGGCTAGGCAGAAGGCGGAGTTTGAGCAACAGAGACAGGAGATGGAGGCCAGGAGCGAGGAGATCAAGCGACATCAGGAGGAGGCCGATAGGCGACATCGCGAGGCTGCACTAGCTCTGGAGGCAGCTATGCAGCTGACCTAAGCCAATGCCCAAGCTGCAGCACGAGGAGCAGCCACCCCAGGAGCAAGAACCACAGAAGCTGGTCGTAAAAACACTGATAGACCCAATTCTCGAGGGCCAAACAGGAGTGGCAGTAACCCACCTGGTCGGGAAGAAGATGGGGTCCGGTCGGGCACTGCCTCAACCCAAAGGGGGAACTCCAGAACCCCCTCAAGGAGCCACCGATCAGAGAATTCTAGGTCAGGAAGTCATAAATCAGGTAGAAAGAAAACTCCACCTGAGCAGGAGCACAATAGAGCTCCTCGAGGTAAAGAAACTTCTCACTTCAAAGATGGGCATGGTCATGATGAAGTTGATAGTCATCACACTGACCAGTCGAAGGAGAAGAATGATAACAACCATCGAGGAGGAAAAGATCGCCCGCCATAGACAGGAAGACCACCACTGCATCCCAACCAGCAACGCAGTGGCAAGGAGCATGTCAGACACGGCAAACCTTCCGAAAAGACTCGGAGTACGGTGTTCGATCGATTAGGGAGGCATACCTCCCAGAAGGATTTAAGAGACGTCATTGCTGATAAGGGAAGGACCGTCCCAGTCCAAGGGCGAGATCCAATCTGACCTACCAGTCAAGTAAAAGTACTTGATGATGGACTGCCGAATAGGAGCTCCCGACCAGGCGGTCCCGAGAATGAGTCCCAAGCAGTGGCCCCAGGCATCCAAGCCCAGCTTGATGCTCTGATAACAGCAGTTCAGGGTCTGTCGAAATGACCCTCTGTGATCGATCCAATAGACCACAGGGGTGGCAGCCTGTTCTATGCTCGAATTAGAGCAGCCCAGCCACCAGCAAAGTATAAAGCACCAGTACTGCCAGTTTATACAGAAAAGGTAGATCCGATAAGGCACGTGGGGAAATTTAAAGATCAGATGGAGCTGCTCAAAGTGAGTGATGACTATCGGTGCAGAGTCTTCCCTACTACATTGTCCGACACTGCCCAGGAGTGGTATTGGAAGTTTAAGCCTAACTCTATCACTTCTTGGGAAAGTTTTAGAAAGGAGTTTTGCAGGCAGTTTAGTTCTGCTCGGACCCCTCCAGTTTACGCCAATCACTTGGCAGATATTAAGCAAGGGAAGGATGAGTCTCTCAAGAACTACATACAAAGGTTCATGATAGAAGCTAACCGAGCTACTGCAGTTGGAGATGAGGGGAAGATGGTGGCAATTTCTTCTGGCATAATCTATCGGAGTCCTTTGTGGGACAGAATTCATCACAACCCAATTTCAACGTTACAACAGTTTCTTGACCGGGCGGATAAATATATAAAATTGGACGACGCGATTGAGAAAGGAGAGAAAGGTCTAAACAATTCAGGTGGATCGACTGATCTCCCCAAGAACGGAGAAAATGGTCAAAATGGAGAAAAGAAACGTGGGAATAACAGGTCTGACCGCCATGATGAAAAGAAAGCTAAGTTGAATCTGAACGATAAGCCAACCAAGTATGAGCCCCGATTCACAAACTACACAACTCTTTCAGCAAGCCAGGCTGAAATCTATCTCGCTAGTCATCAGGAAGTTCCCTATAAGAAACCCCCACCGATGAGGAAAGAGACATCTAAGAGGGACATGAACAAATTTTGTCGGTTCCATGGAGATTATGGCCATGACACAAACGAATGCAATCACCTCAAAGATGAAATAGAATTTTTTCTTCGGTCGGGCAAGTTGAGGAAGTACCGGGCAGAGACACCCTAAGGAGAAGGAGGCAGCAACAATCCTGGTTTCAAATGACAATGATCTCCACCCTTGCAGCCCGGACCTGTGGACTTTACCTTAGACACTATATGTGGAGGTCCACACTTGGCTGAGGAAAGCAACGAAGCAAGGGAGAAGCATGCTGGGTAAGAGTGCTAGGATTAGGAGCCACTGGAGCGGCGAGCGTCTATGAATATATTATTTCTAAATACCGCTTTCAGAGTTGTAGTTTAATTTCAAGTTGTTTAACTTGTTATTTAAATTTTGTTTATGAGCTGGTTATTTGCTGACCAACCATCTATTTTTGAACAATTTTTGTTGTTTAAGACTCGTTATTAGACACGTTTGGTCCTTTTGAATTTACGAGTAATAAAAGAGACTACGCGCAGCGTGGTCGATTCTTGCTACAAATGTGCATGTGTATTAATTATCTGAACAGAGTTCAACTGGTCGGTAAAATCGGACAGTGTTCAACTGGTCGATACATTCAAGCAGTGTTCAACTGCTCGAATATTTTCCATATATTCTATGTGTTTCACGAGTAATAAACTACTCGAACAGATTTGGTCAAGTAGCAAGTGACTAAGGATCTCTCAACCCTCAATCACTTGGGGGGCACATATGGTATATCGATATATAATTTAACACAGGCAATAAGAGCATGAGTTAAGATATCTGTTTTTAGGCTGACTTGTAAATTTTCGAAGTCCAAAAAGGCCATTAAGCTAACTTGTTTGTCAAAGCTTAAGTAACTTGGAATTTTTTAAAATTTTAAGTTAGAAGCAGATATTCGTGTGACAATAAAAATTATGCTCATAAAATGTTAGAGCAATAAGAGTGTGAGAAAGTATACTTAGTATGGACTTATGAAATGTCTAGAATTTCTAAGTTAGAAAACTAAGTACTCATGCGAAAATATAAGGCATACATCAGAGTGACTTTGCTATTCACAAAAAACTTTTAATGTTTTAAGTCTAAAAAGACTTAGAATGTTTCAAGTTAGCCAAGAAAAGTAAAGTATAAATGCCAACAGCTCAGCCATACGAGCAAGAGTACATAACAAAATACAAAACAAAAGTCTACTAGAGAGCTGGTCAGATGACAACTTGTCTGGTCGGGATGGAGGCCTCTCTGGTCAGATGAGAGATCATTGGTCGGCTGTGGCAGGTTGATCAACCCCTTCCTCAGCATCAACTGCTTCTTTCAGTCAGAACGACAGCGTGGGGGAAACAGATGTAGTGCCGGCAGGATTAGCTGCTTCCTCGGCAGCCTTTGCCTCACATTTTGCAAGCTCCTCTGACTTGACCTCCTCTGTGAGAAAGTTGAGGTTGAGAGGCTTGTTCAGCTTCCACACCTGGTAAAAGCAGTTGAAGCAGATGTCCCCATAGCGAGCAAGATCGGGTTCTTTCTCTCGCTTTAGCTCCTCGGTCTCACGAGTCAATTCCTCGTTCTCGTGAGTCAGTTTCTCCAACCGACCAGTCAATGACTTGTTGGTTTGGGTTAGTTTGTCGTTCCCATCAGCCAACCCCCTAAGAGACTCATCTCGCTCAGCCACAGTCTTCTCTGATCGCTCCAACTTGGATTTAAGATCCTTTTCTGAAGAAGTCAGAGTATCCACCTTAGCTTGGGCCTCCACTAGTTGATCATTTAAGACCTTGATCAACTCCTTGTAGTCTACTGCTCGGTGCTGAGCATGACTGATGGTGATGAGCGTCTGCATGAAAAATAAGAGGTTACTACAAGTATAAATATAAATAACAAACTGTCTTGTGATAAAATACTTACATTCACCAACTGAGCAAGCCCTCTTTGTAAGACGACATCAATGCTAAGTCGAGGAAAGGATTCAAAGCTTTGAATCGTTGAAGCGTCATGAAGAGTCTGATCAACCACTTCCTTCCCAATAGTACCAGCAGTACGAAGTACCTCACTCAAGCCAGTCGGGCGAGTGGGGGTTAGGCTCGCAGAAGGAGGAAGCGAGGAAGGGGTCAGCTGTGGGATTGCAATCGACCCCTCGGGTTGTCTCCCTTGGCTGGGCGGAGTGGTCCTTGGGACTTTGCTCAGAGGGGTGGAGCCACTTCCTTCCCCGGATTTCCTCTTTGGGGCAGGAGGGGCGTTGAAATGCCTAAACATCTCTGAATCTGCAAAAGAGAAAGCACAAGATTTGTTAGTAAAAAAAAATTATAATAAAGCAATATGTGGATAAGTACATTACTACTATTAGACAGTTCTATAAATCCCATATAACAAAGTTATCACACATCTCATTATGACTACTAGACCTGAGCTGAGGATGTGGTTGAGGAAGTCGTCCTCGTCATCAGATGATGAGCTTAAGTCCCTCTCAAGCTGGATGGCCTTCCCCTTCCCGAGCTGTGTGGGAATAGCAGGTCTGCGCTGGTCCTCTGGCTGGGGCTCCCTAATGATGAGATCGCCTGGTCTGCGGGAATGAGGAGATGGTCCAGGAGAGAACTGATCGGTCACTACCTCAGTGCCGGCGTTGGACTGATCAGTTGCATTAGCTTCTTCGGTGGTGCTCTCCACTGTGATGTTCTGGTTACTTGGTAGTAGGCCCACCAAGTAATAAAAATTTTCTCATCCTTCTCCTCGATGCACATATTGGCCAACTCCTCTGCTCGGTCAAACATTTCTTTTGTAGGCAAGGGTTGGTGAAATGGACCCGAATGCGTAAAAGCCAGGTTTTTGGCTTTGATGTCCGAAGTGAGAAAATACTCTGTATAGTATTTCCCAAGATTCGACTTGTGAGCAATGCCATAAAGGTATTTAACCCCTTTATGCCTATGAAAGAGGTGGAAAAAACCTGTGTTCTTATGGCTCGGGTTGGTTCTAAAGTCGAATAAGTAGTGTATTTCGTGAGGAGTGGGCTGATCCCAGCCTTGCTAAAAGTAAAGGATGAACAGGGCAGACAATGCCTGAATCCCGTTAGGAGCGATCTGGAAGGGAGAGACGTTGAAATAATCCGCTACTGACCGGAAGAAGGATTGTAGCGGGATAGTCGCTCTTGCATATATATGGTGCCTAGACCAGGCATAGTAAGGCCCGCCAGGCCTATTAGCTCTCTTATGAAGGCGCGGACATATCACATTCACCCTGCTCAAGCCCAAGGCTTGGATGTGTTTGTCAAACATCCCAGGGTTAAGTTTTGTAGGCTTGGCGGTAAACCATGAAGGTGTTTCTTCTCCTTCCTTCCTTGGTTTTTGGACAACCAGATGCTGGATCTCGGTAGCGAATTTTTGGGTAATTTTTCTCCGAGGCTTATTTGGTTTTGGTGTCTGGCAGGGTGGTCTCGAAGAAGCTGCAGTGCGGACCTCACTGCGTTCCACCACTTTCTGTACTGCTCTGCGGGCTACTTGAGGATCCTGGTCCTGCGGGAGTCTGTTGGACTTCTTTACCCTCATTGTCGACTGTTCAGCTTGATGAAGGAACTTCTCTTCATGAAGAAAATATAAAGCTGAAGGGGGAGGATCTTCTTAAAGCGGCGGAGGTGGTCCTCAGGAGTGCGACTGTCAGGAGACTTCGACGAGGAGTCGCTGCTTTGAGGAGTATCGCTCAACTGTGGGAAGGACGTGTCAGAATTCGTGTGGTTGTCACCTCCCCTATAGTCGAATCGATTCATCTACAAAAAGTAAAAATGGGGAGGTGAGTAACCATACAAATTTAAATCAACAGAGCAATGTTTATTTTTTTCTACTTAGAAAAAATTTGTCTAAGTAGTAAAATTTTAGCATGCATGAGGAAAAAATAATTTTTGTGCCTAAAAGTGCTTAAGGTCCCTAGAATGGGCATGAATGAAAATTTTTGGAAATAGGCAAAAAATTTTGGTCCATGTGTGCGTGCCTAAGGGGCTATCCGAGGAGCCCGTGTTGTGGCCGAGCGGACCCCTGTGTCCGAGGGGTCGCGCCTGTGTCCGAGGAGCCGAGCATCGCGCCTAGTCCAAAGAGCCGTGTTGTGTCTGAGCAGACACTGTGTCTGAGAAGCCAGCCTACATCCGACCAGCAACGCGGTGTCCGAGCAGACACCTGGGTCCGAGGAGTAGCCTGCGTGTCTGAGGGGCTGGTGCATGCGTCCGACCAGCAGCGTGGTGTCCAAGGGGCTCGCCTAGAGTCTGAGGAGTGCAGCAGGTCCGACCGATCGGATGCATCTCATCTAGGTGTGCGTCTGAGGAGTTTCGAGGGCCTTGTCCGAGCAATGCAGGAGTTCGATCGGACCAAGCTAAACACCCAAGCAGCCCTAGGCATATTCGTATATTCAAAAGAAAAAATGGAGCAATGGCCAATCGGCCATACCCCAAACATACCATAAATCCTAAGCCTATGCCGAAATCCAAAGCCCCTAAATCCCTAGGACATAAACACCATTTCTCATCCAAAACACATAACCACAAGATCAAAATGGGGAATTTGTAAAGTTTCTAATGTTCTAGAGACCACATTCATATCATCAAATACCCATAAACACATACATGCAATTTAGGTTGAAAAATTCATTTTTCTTCAAATTTCCATGAAATTGAAGACAAGATTGAGTTACCCATAACCTAAATAACATTAAAACAGCCACAAAATACATTGCATTTCCAAAGATTCACACATAGTTCAAGGGGAAAAATTTCCAAGAGGGTTTCGGCCAACACTCATATTTTCATGGAATTTTGAAAAAAAAAAATAACAACACCAGTGAAGATGAAGGAGAAGACTTACCCAATCTTGAAGAGCCCTTGGAGAATGCTTGAAGAAATAAAAGCTCCTTCTTGAAGATCCTTAGACTTTCGGCCAAGAGGAGAGAACCAAGTGGGTTTCGGCCAAAGAAAGAAAAAGAAAGAAGATGAGAAGTTTTTTCTTTTTTTTTTTTTGAATTTTTGCTTTTTTGTGTGTGTGGAAGTGTGGGAGTGTAAGGTTCTATTTAATGGAGAAAAGTGGGAATTGCCACTTATTTTTGGACCCTTGGAATTCCTTGGATATTTTTTCTCCCCACAACTATGAGCAGTTAATTGCAGTGATCGTGGTCTGCTATGGAGTCGTGGTCTGTTGCATGGGTGGGAAGATGAACAGTAGGATTTTTTTTGTAATTATGCCGTCAGTTGTAGAGAAAAAAGTTTATTATGTGAGAGCATCATATAATAAACTTGGGGGGAAAATGTTATCCCCAAAATTTGAAAACGATGACATGGCAATAGAAATGACAAATGGCAAAGGAATGGTTGGGTGATCTGGCTTAGGAATGACCTGGTAGACCAGTGAAGAATTTTGACTGGCCAGTCAAGTGTCATGACCGACCAGGCATGACCTTGTCCGACCAGTCACATGTTTGTCTGCCCAGGCATGACTTTGGCCGATCAGGCATGACCTTGGCCGACCGGTCATGACCATGTCCGACCAGCCAAGTGCATGTCTGCCCAGTCAGGTGCGTGTCTGCCCAGTGAAGGTTTGGCCGACCAGCCTGAATGTGATATGGATCGACTAGACAGAGCAGGGCTACGCAAGAAATCCCAGAATCGGCTTCAACAAGAATCGGTCTTGGCTTGCACGGGAATCTCTCAGTTTATCCTACGAATATAGTATATTGTTATATTTTGAATATTATTGTAAATTAAATATAATAAGAATAACAAAATATCCTGATTATGGGGGACATCATCTGTACGATCCTGAGCCTATTAATACAAGGCTTATGGCATCATAAAGAGGACTTTTGGGATTCGAATTCTAATTTTCTAGAGAGAGCATACTTGTATTCTTGTAATCTGCACTGAAGAAACTCAGTTGACTCAGGTTCATCTGATCTTGAGTGTAGATCTATAATCACAACTCTAAGTGGATTAGGCTATTACCAACACATTGGGGCTGAACCACTATAAAAATCGTCTATGTCGTTTATTTCTCTTGAAGGTTTTTGTCGTTTTGACGTCTACACGTCGTTGGCCAAAAACACGGTCAACAGGTTTGTTTAAGTATGTATAAGTCTAAGTTTGTGTATTTTTAGACATATTTTATATGGGTTTGCAAAACTCTGAGATGATTTTTCTTAGATATGAAAAAAGAAAAAAAAAATTGGAGTTGGATCCTTCAAATGACCAAGCGGGATTCAATTCATTGTTTGGAATCACTAGCTGAAGAAAAATTTGAAAAAAATTTAAAAGTCTTTCATATAAAAACATATATGAAATTTAAGATCGTATTCACAACTTGAAAGAATATAAACATGTAAAATAAATTAACAATTTTGTCTTAGTTGTGTTTATTTATTCACAATTTGTCTTTGTCAAAGAAGAAGAACAAATTCAAATTGGATTTCTGTTTTAAGAACAAATTGAGGTTTATTTACTTTAAACATAATATTGATGTTTTTCTAATTTATTCTTGTTTTAAAAATTTATTTTATATTACTATTTATTAATTTTTAATAATAAAATAGAATTTTTAAAGTTTAAAATATTACCTTTAAAAAAAAGTTAAAAATAATTATTTTAAAGTTAAAAATAATTATTTATTTTTACTTATACATGTAGCAATGCTACATCAATGCCAAAAATGTCACATCAATATTCAAATCTAACTATAGTCTCAAGTAAAATGAATATGAATAGTTGAGATGGGTTTTTAATAAGAGCATGGTCTATTAGAGCACTCCTAATGGAGGAGCTAAAATATCTAATTCTTTATAATATAGAGAAAAGATGGTTAAATAGTGTTCCAATGGGTGATGTAAACTTATATTTTTTTTTTACCTAAATGAATAGTATTTCTCTATATGTAGTGAAACACTATTCATCAAGCTATAAATATTTTATTATTATTTTTTAAACTTTTGTATATGTATGAGTGTAATACTATTATATTTAATTATTTTATTTCTTAAAATGAATAAAATATTTTTTAAAAATGGCACTTCTTAAGTCCCTCAGTTCCTTTGGGAGGACTTAGTCCTTCAATAAATGTGAGTCGTCAGATGTGTGCACTTTTTGTGTTCAACGACTGGATTTAATCTGAAGGCTTTGGTCGTGCAAAAATACTGAAATACCCCACATATGGACCCTTTAACTAGCTACCATTTATCTTCAGGCCTTAACTTCATTTTTTTTTTCAAAAAAACTTATGAAAACTGAATCAGTTTGTTTCCCTCCCCCGACTAACCAAACAAGGTTATTCCCCTCCCCCGACTATGAAAAGAGACATTATTTGAAGATGAAAACCCCTAATGAGGAATATTTGTATTGGGTTCTTGGTTTGAATTGAAGCTCGGGGCGTTCGTTGCCTTGGTCGATAAGTTCGTGGGGGTTTTTTTTTTAATGTTCTCTTTCGTGTCACTCATTCCCTCCCCTGAGTTATCATTCACGTTTTCTGAAGCCAAATTTCATTAGGAATAAGTGGAGTAGCTTTGCAGTTTTGGGTTGAAGGAATGGCCGTTTATTAGGTAGGTCTACAATTTCTTGGGGCTTTAGTGTTCGGGTTCATGTAGTAGTTCAATTCATGGTGAGTTTCCTCTAACCGATTTCTTGATTATGCATTCTGATTTTTTTTTAGTAAGTAATTTGTATGGCAATACACAAAATTTCAAAGTTGGTATCTTTGGTGTTCGACTTTAGAGAAGAGTTTTTTTTTTTAAATAAAAAATTTGGACTTTATGTTTGAAGTTGAAGATTGATTTGCCCAATTTGAGAATGGTAAGATGGTTCCGAGAAAAAACAAGAGATGAGTACAATAGGGTTGCTTGTGAACTGATAATATAGGATTAGTTGTAATAGGATTGAAGCTCGGACTTTTAAAAGAAGTTTGAAAAAATATCAATGTAAACTTGAGTGAACTACTTATCAATTGTGCTTTGTTATGTTTACCGTGAAATGCACACTATTTTGGGCTTGAGTTTCGGTTAGGCAAAGTATTTTATGTTGTGCTTGGCTTTTATGTTGTGGGTTTTCAATTAAATTTGGTGCAAGGTCAGAAGAGAGAAGAAACCAAAAAGATGATGATGGTGCAAAGCGAGGTTTTTTTTTTGTGTTGAGCGCTTTATCGAAGGAATAGCTGGAGAAAGTAATGTAAGTGAAATTTGTGATAATGTTGATTTTTTTAAAAAAATTATGTTTTATTGAGTTTTTTATGTAACTTTGTTGAACTAAATGTATGGAACTTGTACCATGATGCTGATGTATAAGAATGTGGCAGGATTAGGTGCACTTATCCGATTTATGACTGTATTATACATTGTCTAGATAGAGGAGATGTTAATCGAATTGTTCAACATGTTTTTGTTCCCTTTATTCAATTAGAAAAAATATATTTCTGTTTCCCAAGTTATTATTTGAACTATGAACTATGTTGTCTGAATCTGTTGCAAAGGTCCATAGAATGCTCTGGTCGTTGTCTCGTCTCTATTGTTGTTGACCACATATTTCTATGTATTAAAGATTCAAGTTTGTGCTTTTACTTGGGATTTGTACTTGGATTAAGTCATCTAAATATTTGTAAATTTTTAATGTAAGCATGTTGATAAAAGAAATGACACGCCTTTATTGGTAGCTTGGAATATTAACTTGAAGACCCACACACCCACTCTAGGTACATATGTTAAAATTGATCACTATGGGAGTAACTTATGGTAGTGGTTAAGTTTTATTATAAATTGAGTAAATACCATTTTTCCATTTGTGCATCTTGCTTTTGATAATTACATGTTACCCGAGCATCGACCTTTGATACGTTACTAAAGCTAACTTGTTACGTAAATCTTTTAGTAATGCAATGTAGTTGGCGTTTGTACATTTAAGAGTACAATCTAGTTTATTTTTCTTTACTTGGTATGTCATTGAAAAAAAAATTGCTCTAGATTTCTAAAGTGGACGTTGGAATGAGGTCGTTGATATTTTCTTTGTTTCTCAAGTGCATCATTTTAATCACAAGAGTGGTGGTTGTTGAGATTGTTAATTTTTATGGTTTAGAACTTTGGGTCTTGTTTGGAGTTGTGTTTGAATTTTATGGTTTGGTTTTTCATTGAGATTTGGTGAACTGAGGTTGGACTTTGTTGAGCAAAGTATCATAGAATTGATACACAAGAAACTCATAATTGAATTCAAGCAATAAACCTTAAGAATGCAATTAGAAATTTAATCAAACAAGTAAAGAACAATCAAGAGAAAAATGAATATGAAAGTTACTTTATTGATCACAATCCAATCTCGGTTACAACTCGCTTTCTTTTTCAAGATGAGTTTCAGATTACAGAGAGTTTTTCTAGAGAGAGAATTGAAAAAAATCGATGCCTAAGCTAAAGAGTACATGAGCTATTATACTGGTTTTTAGAAATGGACAACACACTATTTTTAGTAGTTTGTTACAACTATTTTAACTACCAACTTAAAATAGAAAAGCTTAGGAATTAGAGGCTTTAGTTATGTGGACCAACTAATCAACAAATCACCACCTTGGCTACATAACTAAGAAAAGATCAGAGTGACTGCCCTTTTTGACATCAGACTAGCTGACATTACTTCAAGTTTATAAGGTCCAAGCAGTAGATTAACTTGTTGCTTGGTAGAACTTTAGTGATCATATCAGAGGGATTATGCTCAGTGGAGACTTTCTTCACAAACACAACTCCTTCAGCAATAGTCTGTCTCACAAAATGTAGCTTCACATCTACATGCTTTGTCCTTTTGTGATAAACCTGGTTCTTTGAGAGGTGCATAACACTTTGGTTATCACAATGGACAGTCATAACTTGATCTTGCAGCTTCAGCTCTCGAGCTATTCCCCTCAAGCACATAGCTTCTTTTATTGCTTATGTCAAAGCAATATACTCTGCTTCGGTTGTGGACAATGCAGAGTATATTGTGAAGACTAGCTTTCCAGGTAATTGCAGTCCCAAATGCAGTAAATACATAGCCTATGAGGGATTTTCTGGTGTCCAAACAACCAGCAAAATCAAAATCTACAAAACCCCTCTATTACAGCAGTGTTTTCCTGGTGACCCTCAGCTCCTCCATATATTAGACTCTTTCCAATTTACCCTTTTATGTACCTTAGGATCCGTTTTAGAGCCTGCCAATGTGCCTTTCCAGGATTTGCCATAAATCTGCTTACAAGGCCAACTGAGTATGCAAGGTTAGGTGGAGTGCATACCATGGCATACATGAGTTAACCTACTGCATTTGCATAAGGAACTTCAGACATGAACTCCTTATCTTCTTTGCTTTTAGGAGCTTGATCCATACTAAATTTTAATTGTTGGGACAAGGGTGTTGTGACAGGTTCAGCATCTGACATACCAAACCTGTTTAGGCCTTTGTTTAGGTACATCTCTTGAGATAGAAACAGTAGCTTCTTGTCTCTATCTCTCTTGATCTCTATAACCAATACTCTTTTAACTCCACCCAGACCTCTCATTTCAAATTCTCTTTTCAAGTCTGCCTTGACTTTGTCTGTTTCATCCTTGTTATTGCTTGCTATTAGGATGTCATCTACATCCTAATAGCAAAAGAATGACAAAATTATGATCCGAGGCAAACTTGAAAGAGACACAGTTATCAAACTTGCTCATCCTGAACTTGATGCGAGTTATGAACTCATCAAATATTTTATTCCACTGCCTTGGAGACTGCTTTAAACCATATAGGGACTTGTTCAGTTTACACACAAAGTCTTCCTTTCCTTCAGTTATAAATCCCTCAGGTTGTCTCATGTAAATGGTTTCTTCCAGTTCTCCATATAAGAAGGCAGTTTTAACATCCATTTGCTCCAATTCTAGATCAAACTTGGCAACCATTGATAGCAGAATTGTTATGGACCTTGTTGTGCAAGAACATAATTTTATAGCTCACAAGAATAGAGAAAACCTTAGTAACAGATCTCAGATAAACCACCAAAACCAGAACAGTAATAAAAAAAATAACAAAGACAATAATTAACGAGGTTTAGTCCTTGTGCAATGACTTACTTCCTCGGGGAGCAACACATATCTTTATTCCTTTCAAGCTTCAAGTTACAAACACTACCAGCTACTCTTTCAAATCAAGAACACTCTAACTTGTTCTGTTTCTCTCTCATGCTCAAATATGAATTACATTACTTAATAATGAGTTAGAGTACAAATATATAAAGCTTAGGACCAGTAACTAACTTAACTGTCAAGATTAGGATTAGCTAGTTACAATATGACATATGGCAAAGGTTCTAATTACTTCCACAAATTCTTCACCTGATTATAACTTTGCCTTAAGTTTGCTCCCCCTGGCCCCGAAGGGCTTTAGTTGCATTTTAGTCCAATAAGATCCAAGCAGTGTTCAAACTTACTGCTTGGTAAAGGTTTTGTGATCATGTCTCCAGGATTATCTTCTGTAGATATTTTATCAATCAAAACAGTCCCTCCCTGAATGATCTCTCTAATAAAATGCAACTTAATATCAATATGCTTTGTCCTCTCATGATGGACATGATTCCTTGACAACTGAATGGCACTTTGACTATCACAAAATACTGTCATAGCTCTTTGCCGAATCCCCAATTCTTCAATCAGTCCCTTCATCTACAAAGCTTCTTTAACTGCCTCAGTTATAGCAGTATATTCTGCCTCAGTTGTAGATAAAGCTACAACTTTCTGCAATGTACCATTCCAACTCACAGCTGTACCAAAAACAGTAAAAATGTACCTAGTAATTGATTTTCTGGTGTCCAAACAGCCAGCATAATCCGAATCAACATATCCTTTAACACTGTTCAGGTCATTCCAAATTTGTTTCTCTCCACCAAAAACCAAACCATTAGTGATGGATCCCTTAATGTATCTTAAAATCCATTTAAGAGCTTGCCAATGTTCCTTTCCTGGGTGTGCCATAAACCTACTCACCATGCTAAGAGCATAAGTCAAATCGAGTCTTGTATAGACTATGGCATACATGACTAATCCTACAACATTAGCATAACATACAACTGCCAAATAGTTTCTGTCAGCATCATGTTGAGGCTTCTGACTCAAACTGAGTTTGAAATGTTGAGCCAAAGGTGTTACCACAGCCTTGGAGTTGATCGTTCCAAATTTGTCTAGAACCCTTTTTAAGTACCCTTCTTGAGTTAGATACAACATCTTACTTCTTCTATTTCTCTTTTTCTCCATCCCCAAAATCTTGCTATCTGGTCCAAGATCTTTCATGTCAAATTCATTTTTCAATTTCTGTTTCAATCTGTCAATTTCTTTGATGTCCTTTCCTGCTATGAGAATGTCATCCACATACAATAACAAGTACATCATATCACTACCATTTGCATGATTTAGATACACACGGGTATCAAAGTTGCTTCTCTTGAACCCGATACTTACAATGAACTCATCAAATCTCTTGTTCCATTGTCTTGGGGACTGCTTAAGTCCATACAATGACCTTTTTAGTAAACACACCTTGTTCTCTTTCACTTTTTCTTCAAAACCTTCTGGTTGCTTCATCAAAATTCTTTCTTCCAGATTTCCATACAAAAAAGCAGTTTTAACATCCAATTTATCTATTTCTAAGTCATGATAAGCAACTAGAGGTAACACAATTTGAATGGATCTACGTTTAACTACAGGTGAGAAAATCTCAGTATAATCTACACCTTCCTTTTGTGAAAAACCTTTTGCAACTAGTCTAGCCTTGAATCTAGGCTTCTCAACCCCAGGGATACCCTCCTTCTTCTTGAACACCCATTTACATCCTACAGTTCTGGGCTTTGCAGTGTTATCAATCAACTCCCAAGTTTCATTTCTGTTTAAGGATCTCATTTCCTCTCTCATTGCTTCAATCCACTCATGGCTATCCTTATTATTCACAGCTTCCTTATAACTCAGTGGTTCTTGCTCTATTTCTTCTTCAACAATATTAAGAGCATATGCAATAAGGTCTGCATATCCAAATCTTTCTAGTGGCTTGATTTCCCTTCTCACTCTGTCCCTGGCTAACCTGTAGTCATGAAGATCTTCAATTTCTTGACCTCTACTTGTACCTTCAGTAGCATCACTTCTCAATTCAGTTGTCTCCATTTGATCTCTGTCATTTGTATCGGATCTGAGAGTCTCCACCTCAACCTGAGATCTTTGTCTCTCAGTATTGTTCCTTTCCAAACTATTTTGTACACTCTCTTGCTTATACCCCATTTCAGACTCATTAAAAGTCACATCTATACTCACAATGCATTTTTTAAAACCAAATTCCATGCACCAAAGTCTGTAACCTTTTACACCTTCCTGGTAGCCAAGAAAAATGCATTTCACAGCCCTTGGTTCCAGCTTGCCTTGAATCACATGAGCATAACATACATAACCAAACACTCTCAAATTTTCATACTTTGCTGGATGTCTAGACCAAGCTTCCTCAGGAGTCTTGAATCCCAAAGCTGTGGATGGGCATCTATTGATCAAATACACAGCTGTGTTGACAACTTCTGCCCAAAACACTTTAGGTAAGCCTGTACTTAACATCATGCACCTCACCCTTTCCAAAATTGTTCTGTTGAACCTTTCAGCTAGACCATTCTGTTGTGCGGTTCTAGCAACAGTTTTGTGTCTAGCTATTCCTTCAATCCTGCAAAATTCAGTAAACACATCTGCACAATACTCTAGGCCATTGTCAGTTCTTAACCTTTTTATTTTTCTACCAGTTTGGTTTTCAATGAGCATTTTCCATTGCTTGAATGTCTCAAATACATTATTATTATTCTTCAGAATATAAACCCAAAGCTTTCTAGAAAAATCATCAACAAAGATTAAGAAATACCTGGGTCCTGAGTGTGAAGGGACTCTTGCTGGCCCCCAAAGATCCGAGTGGATATAATCAAGTGTCCCCTTTGTTCTTTGCTGCCCTACACTGAACTTAACTCTGCAAGCCTTTCTAGACACAACCTTTGAATATGTCCTTCCTTCTGATAGTGATAGAATTTAATAGTATTCGAATTTGATTTTCTTGATGCAGACTTGGATCTTGATCTGCCAGACTTCCCATTCTTTTGATGTTCTTTCTTTTCACATCTCCCTCTAACAATGAGACCTTCACCATTACTCTGAATATTAGCATCCTTCCTTTGATTCAACTCCCTTGAATTCAAAGCAGATTGGACCTCATCAAGAGTCAAAGTGTCTCTTCCAAACAGCAAAGTTTCTTTGAAATTCTCATAAGACTTAGGAAGTGAACTCAGTAGTAATAAGGCTTGATCCTCATCTTCAATTGTTACTCCACTTCTCCAATCAGAGAATGCAGACCATTCTTTTGCATCCCTTTCATGAATATCATGGAGCCCTTTAGAACTTTCAGAACTCCATTCTCCCATTTCAACACATAGCCTTGTTTGTCAAACTCACTCAGAGAAATAAAATTTCTCTTCAGATCCGGTACAAGCCTTACATTGTTGATGACTCTCTCAGAGTAATTTTATCTCTTCAATGAAGTTGAAGATTAATTTGAACAATATGAGAAGGTTAAGATGCTTCTGAGTAAAAAAAGAAAGAGGGACGGGCAGGTTGATTTGAAAATAAAAATTTAGAAAGAATTATGTTTGGATTAAAGCTTGAAATTTGAAAAGGTTTATTGATCATATTTGAAAAGCTGATTGAAGTATTTGTCAGTTCTCCCCCATTTGGTTTATTATCAAATGCACACTCTTTTGGACATGATTGATGGTTATGCACAGTGTTTCATTTTTATCTCAAATTATTGGTCTGCTTTGAAGTTGGGGTTCCAATTTATATTGATGTTTTTTTTAAAATTTGGTGCACCAAGTTTGGACAAAAATTTTGGAATTTAAAAGCTGCTAGTGGTTTGATTGTAGGGTTAGTTTGTGCATTTTATGTTGTGAATTGATTGTAGAATTCTTTGATTGGTGAATTGTTTTCCATATTGAAAAGTAATTATTAGTTTTGTTTGACTATTTTACTTATGTTTCTTGTGTTAGGTTATCGTCGGCTGCTGGACAGGATTTCGAAATGGTTGATCCAAAGAAATTGGATTACAGATGCTCGCCTCATAGGCTTTTCTCAAAATTTTCCAATATGAATGGGGAACAGAAAGAGGTGGTAAAACAAATGGGGTTCGGCACACTTCTGGGGATGAAAGATTGTACCGTTAAAAGAAATCCGATAACATGGTTGGTGTCCAGGTTCAATGTTGAAGATGGGTGTTTGGATGTCCATGGTAAACAATTTAAGTTGGATAGTAAAAATTTTACTGTTACCATGGGTGTTAAGGACGGAGTTCAAGATTTAGTGGACAGTGTCAGTGGCGATGAGCCGAATGAGAAGGGGGAAAGATTATCTATGTCAATTCTAGAGGTTAAATTGAAAGAAAATCAATCAACGAACATGTCTTTCATTCGAGACTTCCTTTTGTTCCTTGTCTCCTCCTTTCTGATGCCGAAAAAGGGACTAAAAATTTCGTGGGAGTTCGACGGTCCTATACTTTCCATAAAAGACATTGCAACTGTCTATCGGGTTAATTGGACCTCAATGGCGTACAAGTATCTGTGGAAAAGCCATCGACAGTTTCGTGCCAAACCAACCCAGTTTATGGGAGGATGCATCTACTTCTTGCAGGTAGGTTTTGTTAATAATTAGGTGATGTAATTATTATACCATACACTAGTGTATTAAATATGTTTTGTCTTTGTACACTTTGTAGGTGTTTTATTGTCATCACGTTGCCTGGAAGGAAGGCTATGTTGATAGAAGCCTCTGCCCTTTAAATGTTTGGTCCGAAGATGATTTCAAGGTCGTACTTGTTTGGTAGATTAGCAAGGGGGGTTTCAGTCAATCACAGTAAGTGGATGATGGATTTTTCTAGGATTAGTAATTTTTATAGTGAGTGAGTTTTTCATTTTTAATAATTAATGCTTTTTTTGCTATTTATTTGGTTTTGCATATACCAATGTTAGAATTGCAGGATGGGTTGGTTGAGTTAAAGTTGCCCGCCACGATCTCATCTCTATGTACTATGGTTGCATCACTGCAGAAGAAAATGATCGATTAGGAGAATCAAATTGTTAAATTAGAAGAGGGGATTCAAAGACAAATGTCTAGGGAATTTGAAAGATTACGTAAAAGCTTGAGTCGTCCAATAAGTTCAACTGTGACTGGTCCTGCCATTCCCGACTCCCGTAAAGAGAAGGAGCCTCATGGAGGGGATGGAAGGAAGTTCATTGACGACCTTATAGAGGGGAACCTACAATTGATGATGGCACAAGGTGGACGAAGGTTTGGATTCAGAGTGACCCAATGTTGATCGAGTGTGGTGCTGGTTTTATGAATGAAGTTGAAGATTCTTTTGCAAAAGATACCCATTCATACAACGACAACAACGATGTGTAAATGGAGCATGATTTGAATGATTGTCAACCTACGGCTGCACCCCCTAGTGAACACAACGATGTGGTCGAAGAAGTTATTGAATTGGCTGATTCGCAAACTAAGTCGACAGGTTCAGACAAGGAGACCAAAGCAATGTTAGTACCAAAACAATTGTTGAACTTGGACCTATTGAGAAGGAGAGGGAAGGGGTGGACACGGGAAAAGGGAGGGAAATAGTCGTGTATAACATTATTTCTCAACCTAATATTGATGGTGGTACGTGTGATCGTGTCATTCATGAAATAGAGGACGATGACAACTTCAAGATTGATCCTACCATTCGTAAGAGAGACACAGAACTATGCAAAATGGACAAGTTATTTCAGAATATGGTTCCCACATATATGGGAAGAGACGGCTACCAGGTTGGGGCATTTAAATTCAAACAACTGGATTCCGTGGCTAGTTTCCAACTCGGACTTTTCCTTTTTGATAACAGTTTGTCATTGAGGTACGTGGAACTATCACATGTAGTAGCAGGGTTTTATTTTCTAAACTTTTTAGTTATGTAAAGAGTGTCCATTTTGGTAGAGTTTTCTAACTATCCCACACTTTACTTTGCAGGGATGTTTTGGTGGATAGTCAAGTGGTAAAGCTGGAACGTTGGTACTTCAGAAGCCTCAGACCAAAAGGTCATGTGGACGTGAAGGTAAGACCTTCTACTTATCTAAAGATAATGTCTAATTTTATGGCAAATGAGTGATTTATACTGTGTACTAATTCATTAATTCAATGAGGTTGGGATTGATGGTTGAACTCTCTCTTTTTGCCACTTGCCAGATTATTGATGCTTTCGGGTCTGTATTACGAGCAAGATATGAAAGTGATGTTGCCCAACTTGAAGATAGCAAGACTTTCATTTTTCCAACCTTTGCCCCCCATATGGTAAGGTCTAATACATATTCCTTTTCCTTTGTTCAATATTGAAGCGTTCCTTGGTTGCAACTCCTGATTTTGCTTAAATGTGAACTTTCGACATAGCAACGTGGTCAGGGTGGGAAGTTTTGGGAGACTGGGAGCTTTGACTTCCTCGGTGGAGAACTGGATGTAACGAAGTTACTAAAGAAAGTGGATAAGGTATTCACTTTTAAGACTTATTCTTACCTTGTTTACAATTGGATAATAAACTTGATAGTTATGTGATATTCTCCCTGCTATAGATCTTAGTCGCTTTGAAGGATGTGGAAAACAATCATTGGATACTTTGTGTTTTGGACATGAAGAAATAGTTTGCATCATACTGGGACTCTATGAAGACGAGACATTAAAAAATTCACAGGATCCATTTGCTTAGCGGAATGGTGGGTGTGTGTTTTCATCTTAATATGATTCTTCTTAAAAGCTTCCTAAGAATACATCATTTGTACTTCTTGTTACAGTTGAATAAGCTAGATGACTTGCTACTGTCGTCGATGGATGATGTATACGATGGTCGATCGGTGTTCAAAGTTTTTGGTATAGTCCCCGCTCCACCACTACCCTAGCAGGATAACAGCCATGATTGTGGTATTTTAGTCATGCACTATATGGAGTGCATTGCATTTGGAGAATCTCCTCGCACCACCTACGTAAGTGCATTAAGGATTTGTGATAATACAAAGCCAACAATTATATTAATCAATGTAATGTAACAGTTTGTTGGCTAGTAGTTGACATGATTCTTATATTTTGCAGAAGGATGACCATAGTGAAAGATTTCGGTTAGCAGTCAATATTCTTACATTCGAGTCAAACAGGCTGTGTTTGAAGGCCACACGAGATGCAGCGGCTTATTACAAGACATGTTTAAGTGAAGGTAGTCCAAGCTTCAAAGAAGGTGTTTGTCCCCCCCCCCCCCCCCCCCCCAAGTCATTCACCTTCCATTTCCATGAATTCAGCGAAAAAGGGAAGAGGCCAACCCTGGTCTAATCTTCGTAAGAGAAAGAGAAAGCCATGAATGACTTCCACCTCTTCCTCAGTTGTGTCTGTCAGTAGGCGCTGTAGAGCTAACATGTAGGACTTCTTCATTTTTTATACCAAACATATTCTACACCCTCTCAATAAATTATTCGTTAGTTTTGTAAATATTTTTTGGGAATCAACTTATGTTCAGTGGGGATGTTTTTGTTCTCATTGTATTGCCACGTATGTGGAATTAGAATTCCAAACAGAGGACGATTTCACTATGGAAATTTTTTGTAATTAAGTGAAATGAATGTATTTTATGGTGGGGTGGAACGAGAGAGGCATACAACTAGTTTACTATCAACTATTTCAATTAGACATACCATAATTCAATGCCTTCCCAAGTACCAATTGCTATTTAAAGTTTTACTTCCCGTAAGACTACATGTTACTTTCGTCCGGAGAATACTTACCTGGTACAACAAAAAAATACGTTTCTATTCCAAAAAATGGCCTGGCATAGAACCAAAAACACATGTAGTTGGACATTAATGATACCCTTGTTATATGATCAATCATCTTCCAAGTTCACATCCACACACCCTTCGCCTCAATTACAAATTATTTTTCCATTGTTCCCCCTTTCCCACGCGAGTGGATTAGTTTTTTTTTTTTTGGGTTCGACAACGAACTAAATATTCACCTAGTTTTCCATAAACTATTTCAATTTGAGAAAACATAAGTCCGACGCTCCCCGAATACCAAATGCTTTTTAAACTTTTACTTTCCGTAAGACAACATTTTACTTCACTTCGGAGATAAGTTACCTGTTACAACACAAAAAATATGTGAATTTCCTATTTCAAATACGTGTATGTGGACATTAATGCTACCCTTCATCTTGATATATGATCATTCCTTTTCAGTTTGGTAGGAGTCTGAGCTATGTTTTCGTACAAATCATGTGGGACCCCCGTAAGTACCATACCTCTTTAATTCCATCATGAGTGTTGACTCAGTAAAATAAGGGGTACATGTGTATAATCCACGCCAAAGATATTAGGGACTGTACTCGAACGAAAGAACCATGAGAATATTTTAAACGAAGATCCTCAAATCATTTAGTGCAATCTTTTGTTCACCTACCACAGATACCAAATCCATTTACCAAAAAAGGGTAGAAGACAGGTATATTTGTTGAAATCACTTTTCTATGACCACCTAGGGAGTTAGCCTCCAACTAGCAAACAATTGTTATACTGTACGCAATACATACATGTCTCCAAGTGGCCCACCCATGCATGCAAAACAATGATTCTTGTGAGGGGTGCAAGATACTTTCTACCACTATAAAAGTATGACGATTTGGAAAACAATCAGTGCAAGCACCATTCAACCATTGCTCTTACCTCTTCCACTAATTGAAATACGTACATCCACTAAGACATGTATTCTGAAAAGAACCCCATGGCTTCCTCAAGGAAGTATTCAAAGAAGGAGGATGAAAACTTACACATCCAAGCTGAGTCCAACAGTTCAAAAGTTGTCCCAGAAAGCTGGGATACTACCATCGACAAGTATGTACAGTCTCTGGGGAACTCAGTACATGTTCAAGTCAGCGAGCCGGTACCTGGGATCAAGTTGACAACCATCGCTCCTTATGAAGCTGTTCGTAACCCCATTGAAGCGAAACATGGGAGAGCAGAACCAGTAGATGTTCAATGTTTCATTGCGGAGTAAATACGCAAGTTCGTCGAAGCAATGGAGCAGGCTCAATCCGTACGTAAGGAAATTGAGAAGATTGGAATAAAATGGTGCACTATAAATGGAATGCAGGATGCAGTTGACACTATGGTTCTGTGTTTCCAAGAGTTGGAGGACATAGTGGACCATGAACTTAATGCATCAGTCATCTAATTAAGCTATTACTAATATTAATCATGCAGGTGGTTCAACTAATAAGTTCTTTTCATGGAAAATAAAACTATGGGTATTACCTTCTGTGGTTGTTAGAAGAGGGAAATTGCCATTTTATTTATACTATATACACATCTGTGTGTGTATAAGACAAATTGGTTGGACCTTATATTTTTAAAATGATCATGCAGTGGCAACCGTATTTTATTATGTTAAGTAAATGACTTATCATTAAGCATTTAAATATGTAGACGTCACCACCTTTTTAATCTTAAAATTCAAGTCTTACTATATATATATACATATCTATGTTACCACCTTAGTGAAAATGTAATCTTACAACTCCATGCAAGAATACAATAGACATTGTGTTTTCTTCAAATAAATGCTACAAATGAATCGCACAAAAAAAAAGTAAATAACAATTATTTATAAGAAGAAGATCACAAAGTATAAATAATATTAACAAGATCGACAAAAGAATGAAAAATTTTAATTGCAAGGTGTTGACGCGGTTTTTCGCCAACAGTGAATCCAGAAAATAACAAGTATAAATTAGTACTTAATGGAAAACCGAAATAAGAAAATTACTCTCAAGAACACTGGCCTTTTTTACGTGGTTCAGTGGTTAAAATCCACCTAGTCCACGAGTCTATATTATTACTGTTTTTCTCTCTCAATTTTGACAGAGTCTCGGTATTACAGAATAATGGTCCCTCTTCTTGTCCAATATTCTCAACATTTATAGAGAAACTCCTTGGACAGGTTTGGGTAACCGCGTGAGTTAATCACATATTTTCATATATATTACATTTATTATAAGATATTCCCATTTATATTAGGATACTATTGGATCATGAAATAAATAGATTCCTAATATCTGGGACATTAAATATCATAGGCTGCCCATAGACGATCGTATAAATCATCCGAGTCTTCAGGGATCCGCGGACACGCCATATCCTCAATCTACCACGAGCTGAATACACCATCGAGCTTGTGTCATGGAGGTCATGCCTCATAAATATTACAAGCTCGCGCTTTTCAACTTAGGTATCCCAAGCTCGCACAATCAGCACGAGAACCATGCCATTAATGTAAGGAATACTTGGATTTATAAGCTATTCCTTCCCTGGAGTCATTTGCCAGCTATACACAATCTGAGTAAAAGACTCATGCTGAAATTAGGATATACACAAGGACTAAAGAATTAAAAAATTTAGTTGCATGGTTTTTGTATTAAAATGAATTTTTCTTATTTACTTGGGCGCCCAAGACGACTCTAATTGGAAAAAAATTGGAAAAATTTGAAAAATTCTCCTACGCTTCCACCACTCCAGGCCCATGCGTTGCCTCAGCCGCTGGATACTGACTCCAAGGCTGCGGCCTGGGAAGCGTGTCATCGCGGCCACAAGGCCGTTTCCACCTCTAAATTTTTCGATTTTGAAAAACGTTTAAAACCCTTTCCCACATGCTTTAGTAATCTCGATAGACCCAAGGAGTTCAAAACATGTCATTAACAACCATATTACATAATGACTCTATGCAATTGAAACATGAATGTGTACCTCTCAATCTACACATTATTAGGTCATATTAGGGAATTACAACTTTGTATCTGATTTTGTAACTCCAAAATATGATTCGTGAAAGAGACAGACATATGAACCGCTTTGGTAACTCTCAATGTCATAAGGTGTGACAATTCACATTTTCTCACATTATTTAATATGACATTGATTGCGTATAAAATGATATAACACTAAATAAAAAAAAACGAAATAGATGACCATTTATAAGTGATTATTCACTAAGAAAATATATGTAATATATAAGCAGAAGTTAACTATGTTTCAAGTTGGATAGCTGAAGTAGTTATTATTTTGGATTTAGGTTGTTGTTTTGCCACTAAAGGCATGGTTTCTTAATTAGTTTGCCACTATTTAATTCATTATTCAAAAATTTTATTAAGATTAATGACAATAGATCCTATGTGTAAGAAGATGATTTATAGATTCACTGTTGAAATAGGAAAGCCAAAAATTACATCTTACAAAACTTAAAATACGGTGCACATTTATTTAATTACCTGGGCCAAAACCAAAAATTAATGGTACCATTCATTTAAATAAAAAAAAACCTATATTGAAGTGAAATAAACTATTTATAAATTTTGAAATCCCCATATTTCACCATGTTAAAATGACTTTTATAATTGTCATTAGTTTAAATTCAGGATGTTATGCAGTTCATAAAAAAATGGAGTAAATCCTAAAGTGGTCAAGTTAAAGAAATGCTTTCTTACATTTTTGTACTTCACATATGACAAATATATTTCTACCACCTAAGGTACAGTAACTAAATCCCACATAACCTATTCAAATTATTATGAATTGCCCACCTAACCCCTAACTCATACACGTAACACTCATTGGCAGTACTAGTAAATATTTTGTCCACAAATTTTGGCAATAGTAGTATCATAGGTTTTTAATTGTTTCTTCTGACAAGAAGTAAATCCCCATGACCTCAATAATGTTATAGCCACCCACTCCATGACTTTCCCTCACCTTGAAAGGTTAGTGAGTGGTACAGTTTTCCAGTCACAATTGGATGGCCTCACCATGCTTTTTCCAGGCCATCATTTAAAGTTTTACTAGTATTTCCTCCCAAATTGGTGAAGGACATGACAACTACAACTATTGCCTATCTTCAGTAGCAAATTGAGGCAGAAAAATATTAGATTTACAAAATGAAACAAGTTTAAAGTTAAATAAATTTTATTGTTATAACTTAAACAAAGTAAATTAAAAAGAAATATAGTTCTATTCCTTATGAATAACATGTCGAACACAAATTTAACACTCCAAAATAGCAGTAATATAACAATAATCTATCAAACAATTAATATAATATTATTGGAGTAGGGGTAACATGGAGGACCCTCATCCTCTACCACCTGGTATGCAGCAATCACCCATAATATGATTAACTTTCTCCCATAGATATTCTTGGTACCTACTCGTGGACTCCGTCTTCAAATGTCTGACTGCTTCCCAAAGTCTTTCATAATCCGCCTTGGACTCGTCCAATGAGTTCCAAGCATCATCTTTCATTCCTTGTAATGTCTTTGTCTTTTGTGCAACCTTCGCCTCCAACTACACAATCTTCTCCTTCATTGACTTGTTTATTTCCTCCAAAAGACGCTTGTCCACATTAACTGAGAAAATCTCATACTCTTTCTCCTCCAACCTCGTCTTCAGATCGTTAATGTAGTCGATAGGTTGTGGGGGGAGGCTTGTAATTTTAAACTGAGTGAATTCATCCCAGTCGACGTCATCTAATTTCGTTTTGGGCAGGTCGTGGAGGAACTCAAGATTGCATGAATTGAGTGAAGATTCAGAATCCATACCCTTGGCACAAGGAAAAAAAATAGATATCAATAGTATGTAAGAGAAAAAGAAAACTTATAACCACCGATATAGGTACAGTATAATGTAAATTCAAGCTCCCCTATACCTAAAAGAAATCTATGAAAATATATTGTTCAAAAAAATGGAAGTAATATTACGTGGGCCCACCAAAGACATGAGAGAAACAGTGTCCCTTAAAGCCACACACAAAATTTAGGTCAAACTTGACTAATATAAGGGTTGTAGGCCAAGAGTTAATAGTTGGTTTAATGGAATAAAAATTATACTCCAATAATCAAACCCAGTTTAATATTTATATATCACGGGTCCCACTTTGTCATTTAATCAGTCATTCTTCATCTCATGAAATCATTTGGTGAAATGTCTCTTACTCCAACTTAAAATTTATGACCTATTTATGTGTGTGGAGTGTCTAAAAATAGATTATTTTTCACCAAAAGTCAAATGTGAACTGTTTCCCCAATGAGTTTGGCATTACCCGAAACATGCTTTTCTTGAATTAGGGTACACGTAATGAGTTCAGCCTTACCACGTTCCTATTAGGTGTCCAAACGTAACTTTTGACTTGCGCCACATTACTACTGATTTTGTGATATTACACTTATGCATGCCTTTCTAATTGAATAAAATATTTAAATGATGCATAATTGTCATTATTTTTAAATGACGTTGGATTAAAAAATTTAGCTTGTCTAGAAGTAACCCCCATCCACGTACCCCATCATCTCCTCCTACTTGTCTTCTATAAATACCTATATTCATGTTTTGGAATTCATCACATCACAAACTGAAGTCAACATATTGAGGAGCTACAATGAAGCCTACAAATTCCAAAAATCCTGTAGTTTTTCGTTGTCCAAACTTTGACGAGCTAAACATAGATCAAATGCAGTACATGAACCACATTGCTTAAGAAAACCTTAGGATTTCCATCGAGCGGAGTGATATACAGAACCAGTTATGTGCCGAGCTCCTTCGTAACACCACACTCAACTTCGACGTGCAATCCGTGAAAGGGACGTTGGAAGATATGAAGGCCAAGTTTTCGGTGTTGGAATTATCAGTTAGAAGGGACCTCGAAGCTGTGGCATGTGCCATCGAGGAACTCCGCAACGGCTATATCACCATGTACACGTTGTTTTCTCAAGCTCCAAAGCCACCAACTCAGTAGTTTATTGTGTACTTGTAGAAGATGTGTTTCTAATAACTTATGTATATTAGTAAGTGTGTAATGACTCAGAGGTTGTGTGCTTTTAACTAAACCTCGATCATGGCTATGTTCTTTTGTGGGTGGCCACTCCACCTGTTTAATATCTTCTTTATAGACTACATGCCACTTTTGTCATGTTATATTATGTGTATCGTCTCTCTCTCTCCCTCTTTCTCTACGTATACATATATATATATGTGTGTGTGTGTGTGTAAGACTATGTATGGTGTGTCATGGATGTCTAGGTTTTATTATCTGACATTTGTCTTCGTATGAATATATATAATCCTATAGATTTAGCGTAATAATTCACCTCTATCTTAATTTGTGTTGTTACCTAACCATTTTTTAATCTTGTTCAATTTACCACAATGTGAACCCTTAGAATATCTGATTATGGTTGTTATGTCCCTTCCTCTTCATTAACTTGTTGAAAATATATGGAAAATTAAATCCAAAATCAACCATGCATATAGTACACCTAAGTAACTTCCTAATGGTAGAAAGACAAATAAAATTCTTACATCACTTTAAGTTACATAAAATGGCAGCTCCTCCATAGGAAACAATAATACTATTGATTCAATTGATAAAACGAACCTTCTGCAAATCAACCAGTGTAAAACTATGTGATGTTATTAATGGAGAATGCTCATTAAAGAAGGACATGATGGACAAAAAAATAACATAATTAATGCTATCAAATCTTCCCACAACAAACCTAAACCTAACAATAAATGAGGCAAAAGCTAGTTTTTCTGTATCCATATATATATAGATGATGAGTCTTACTTAAACGTGGTTTCGTCATAAGCAACGGGGAAATCAACAGAAGGAGCTTCACTCCCCAGGTTTCAATTATAAGTTACCAGGAAGGGCTTGGAATTTAATCAAGGTTCATTCCAAAATAAGAGTTTCACAAGTTAAGGAACAAGGTAATTTAATACATTCCATGAAAATCTGAAAAATTACTACTTATTGTTTGTACCAATTGTTTATCAATAGTCATGTAATTTTTTCACAATTTTACCTGAAACACAAAGCTTTTGGTACCTTATTCTAGCATATCCACTTTCAATATGCTTTTTCACTTGGACTTTGTGTGGTATTGGTGAGAAAATTTGGAGTTGGTGAGAAAGTTTCATAGATCCTATGTGTCTAGGAGCATATGCTTCATCTACAGGTGAGACAAACCCAAGTGTACACTACTAGGGTTCTACCACGTACTAGCAGCCCAACATATCCAAAATTGATTAAGTTGGGCGTTCATTGTTAACTTAAGTAAACCGATCATAGTTTGTTGGGGGTGATTGTCATTACTGTGGTTATTCTTTCATTTATATGCTTATTCTCTATTTATTTCACAATATTTGACATTATATTACGTGTGATTTCATCTTTTTTTTTTGCGGGAAATTTATCACCGTACTTGTCTTTCTCTTTCTATACATATATATATATATAAATATGTATGTGAAGGTCCCTCATTGGTACCCGACTCTCTAACCCCCTTAGAGAAAACTTTACCATCTCAAAACCATTTTTACCCTTACCATGTCATCATCCAAGTTATGCATCAATCTCTTTCCTAAAGAATATGAAGAGAAAAAAGAGTTGGAATCTCCAACAAAAAAATTTCCTATACCATTCTCGGTGGACTTTCCCCTAACTCCATCACCACCAACTAACAACAACGAAAAGACGACCATCCCTACTCCTTCCTCACTAAATAGTTTCGCAACAGCCTCTCGTAGTGATAATGGAAAAAAAAATTCCAAGAACTAAGCTTGGGTTTCGCGGGAAGTGCAAAAATTGTATGAAGAAAGATGTGAAGATTGAGAAGCTTATGGCTTTCAAGCAAGTTGTTGGTAAGAAAGCAACGACTTTAAGGATGAATTCAATGGATATTAAGTCTTTTCTTTTTTACCAGCGCCAAATTATGGATCATGTAGGGACTATGGTGAAACGACAAGAGACAATTAGTGGTGAGTTGTGTGTTGAAGCTACGGAGGAAGGACCTACCAAGGAAATCATATTTCTTGACTGATTTTACTTTACGATTCTCATGACATGGGTTTTCATTTCAATTCTTGTATAAACTAGATGATCCCATGTGTATAAGAGACAATTAGTGGTACTGCTGATTACTTTAAACACTAAGAACCAGTAGGTACTAAAGTTACCTTAAACTATAAGTTAAGGGTAATGGATGTACCTACTATTGGTACTTTGGAAGTCATCATAGTGTGTAGCAGGAGATATATCTTCCTCAACCATCTATCGTGTAGCTAGAAATTATGTAATAATGTGATATTTATCCTTTATTAATCATGTTTATGTTGATTGTGGTTGTTTACGTGCCTACAGTGAATTTGTCAAATTAAATGGGATGCCTGCAAAAACATGATAAACCCATTAGAACTAGCTTCAGTAGCAGATATATATATATATTAATAAAAGGTTTAACTAAAATGCTTGCCAAATCAAAAGCAATTATAGTAAGGGTGGTCATATGCTTGAAAATGTTAAGTTGGAAAATGGTGGATGTGTGGGCAGTTACCTTATAATTTGTTAATGCTTGAGAAGAATGAAGAGTTGTTCACAATCCATCCCTGTACGTACCAAAATGAAACTCACACTATAGGTAGAGACATACACGGTAAAAATACAAACCTTACTTGAAGTAGCTTATTAACCATTGCATACCTAATCCAAAACTAAATTCCAAACCCATTGGCAAAAAAAATGAAGTGATGGAAAAAAAATCATCTTTTTCTGGGTTGTAGCTTGAAATGACATACATAGGGAGGCAATGTTATTATATATGGTATAGTTTAAATTTTTGTTTCTTTATTATCCCACCAATACAAAACTGAAATTTTTGTGGAGGCAGAAACACCCCATTTCAAGGTGGGTACTTCAATTTTCTTAGATATATCTTCCCGCTCTGCAAATTGGTAAGTTGGGGCTAACATAATCGATACCCTCACTATTTGTACGTAATTTTCACTTTAGTTATCGCTAATTATTTGTGTTTTCTAATGTTTCTTTTACCATACAATAATTAGTGATTTAACATAAATATGTGCCCAATTTTAATTACATGTGTACATTTACTAATGAAACTGAAGTGTCAAGGGTGATAAACATAGACATTCAATTGCATTTCCACTCAATATAAGATTGACTTAAGTTTTTCCATCAAGCCTTATTTTGTATTTGGTATTTCTTTTCATCTCTAACAACTGTTTCTTTCGTGTTCAGGAAACGAAAAAATAATTACTCAAACAACATGGCGAATGACATGTCGGAATCACTCACACAACTAAATATTTCAAACAAGCTTCCACAACAATTAACAAAGGAAGACATTATAAACAAACACCTACCCACGGTTGGCCACTAGGAAGATTTTTACTACAAATACTCTCAGACGATGGGGTTTAGTGTTACAAAAGAAGATGTCCATCGAGACAATGAAAATAAAGAGTGGCAAAGAAAATCGGTTTGCTCTAATCAAGGGTTCAGGCGAGAAAAGTGGACAAACCTAAAGAACCGCAAGAAAAAACCTAGGGTTCTTACCCGCACAGGGTGCCTAGCACTACTGCGCGTGAAGTTTTACAAGTCCGAAAACAGTTGGGTGGTGAAAGACTTTAGCCCAACGAATAATCATGATCTTGCTTTGAAGACAGATATGCAGTTCTTGAGATCTAACCGTGCTGTCCCAGATTGTATGGGCGCCCAAGTAATGTCAATGAGACGGTCGGGCATACGAACTTGCCACATATTGAATCACCTTGCTGCAGAAAGAGGAGGACATGAGTATGTTCTATTCCTAAAAGAGGACCTATAAAATTGGATTGGGCGACAAAGAAAGTTAGAAGAGGAGAACAAAATAGATGCTGAGGGTGCCCTGGGATACTTGGAATGTCTTGGGTTACGTGACCCCAATTTTTTTGAAACACACACGATAGACACGGAGTATAGGCTTACTGACTTGTTCTGGGCTGATGGAATATCGAGAGATGACTATGGACGTTTCGGGGAGATCTTACATTTGACACAACGTACAAGAAGAATGCGTACAACAAACCCCTTTTCCTTTTTGTCGGCGTGAATCACCACTTCAAAACTGTTGTATTTGCAGTTGCATTGCTGTACGATGAGAATGAGGACACATACATTTGGTTGTTGGAAGAATTCTTTCAGTGTATGAACAAAAAATTCCCTCAAGTTTTTGTCACTGATGGAGATAAAGCTATGGCAAAAGCAATAGAGAAATTCATGCCTCATGCTGTCCATCGTTTGTGTGCGTGGTACCTTCAAAAAAATGTTACCATTAATGTCCCTCACCCGATTTTCAAGACAAGGTTTAATGAGCTCCTATATCAATATTGTACATAGGAAGAGTTTGACGAGACTTGGAGTGGCTTGGTTTCAGAATTTTAGCTACAAGATAGCCAATGGGCAGCCATAACATGCAACAATAAAAGGAGTTGGGTAGAATGCTTCCTACGGGGTAATTTCTTTGCGGGCCTCAGAACCACCCAAAGGTCGGAGTCGATGAATTCTTACTTGTCACACTTCTTGACAAGCAAACTTAAACTTAAAGACCTTGTTGGCCAAGTAGATAAAGCCATACAGAGCATACGCCACACGGAACGTGAAGATGACTTCATCAGCAACAACACATTGCCCCAGTTCCCTTCCAACATTCTACAATAGTATTACCAGTAAGTTGATTTAGTTTTGATGAGAAACATGTACGATAAGATCGCACAACAAATCAACAATGCTCTTGTATACTCAATTGATTTGACAAGTGTGGAATTTGGGTGCACGGTATTTTCCCTAACTCGTTTCCTTAGAGGACTGGTAAGAAGTTTAGTTCGCTACCTAATTGATCATGATCACTTTGAATGTAGTTGCATGTTGTTCCAGTCAGAGGGAATCCCATGTCGACATATGTTTGCCGTAATGAAGCACTTGAACCTACCCTGCATCCCGAAACCTCGGTTACAGGCATGGTGGAGGAAGGACGCCAAAGTGAGAGGTGAATTGAGTAGCGCTCCCCATGATAGGGTCCCCCGTGATGTGTTATTATGTACCCATTAGGGATCGTTGACATCACGGTTAAATGCAATGGGGTACTATGCCACACAACGTGATGATACATATGAAGAAGCATTAAACAAAATGTCCCATTTGGAGGAAAATTTTAAAACAATGTGTGATCAGCCTAATGATGAGTCTGAATTGAGTCACATTGTACATGGGGACCACCGATCGAAACAACAACACAGAGTAATTGGGGATCCGAAAATTGTGAGAACGAAGGGGAGGGAACCAAACCAAACAAAATCAAAATACAAGGGCATGGACAATGCGACCCCAAGGAAAAATAGGTGTCGCAACTGCAACCAATTAGGCCATAATAAGGAAATTTGCAAAGTTGTTCCAGAAATGGACAATCAATCCATGGAGACAGAAAATCCAAGATCTTCCAACTGTCCAATCTACTATACTCCGAACGTGGACCACATCAGTCAAAGTCAAAGGAGTGAATTAAGAGAAGATAATGGCATAAACGAGCAATGGCATAGTGACCAATGACCAACTATTTCAAAACATATTCTCAATCCCTCTATAGATTGTTACATCCCATAGTCATGTGAATAGTTTTATGCTAAGGGTTTAGAATTAGTTTGAAAAAAAAATTCATGAATTATGTGTAATGCTTTGTATGTCTCATTTTTTATCAGATGTAATCTTATGGACGTCAATCATGTTTACTCAGTTCTACCATGTGGTATGCTCTTACTATGTTTTGAAGAGTCATTTATGTATGGATCGTTAAAGGGATGCTTTGTTGACACATAAATTTAAGAAAAATTGTCGAAATGATACTAGAATAATTCATTAATAACAAAATTGATGCATAATTAATTGAAATTGAGGTTGTGTAGCATCCATATATATATATATGATGTTCCTCGTATATTTTGTTTAGTGTGGCCACGTTACTACTATCATGTGAGCCTAAATTCCTTGGTATATTATTGGGCCTCACTTGTCAAAAGTTAGTGAATTCTTACACGGTATGGAATAAGTTGTTCATGATCTTGCCTAGCCTATATCATCATTAGGAAGGTGAGGGCAGGTGGAGATTGAGTGAAACAAGTCATTGCTTGTATTGACAATTGATGTATAGTACGTCCAATATTACAATTATGCAAAATGTATGATTGGATTGGAATAAGTTGTTCATGATCTTGCCTAGCCTATATCATCATTAGGAAGGTGAGGGCAGGTGGAGATTGAGTGAAACAAGTCATTGCTTGTATTGACAATTGATGTATAGTACGTCCAATATTATAGTTATGCAAAAGGTATGATTGGATTGGAGACATATGAATTGATTAGTACACATTATGCAAAAGGTATGATTGGATTGGAGAAATAAGAATTGATTAGATTTATGATTTGACAAACCAGTTGAGTTGCTCAATGTAGAATAGTGGACAAATATGATTACTTACATCTTGCAATTAATAGTTGTCGACATATATCTAAAAATTTGTAAAAGTTAATTGCTACTATTGGAGAAATAATAGAACCATAAAATTAATCTTTATTTAAATAAAGTCTTCATTAATCCATGATTCGTTATAAACATGTTTAAACCCTTAATAAACTAAAAAAAAGACAAACAAATTGCACCACTCATCTGTAAGGTCAATTAAGAATCACCACGCCATTGCACTACAACACTTCAGATCTTCATGTTCTTCTACGTCTAAGTGGGGCAACATCACCAACTATATTGTTAATTTTCTCCTTTAGGTAGTCATCGTATCTACTCACTGCTTCTGCCTTAAGTTCCTTTAGTGCTTTCAACACCCTTTCATAGGCTGCCATGAATGCGACATCCCCCAGTTCCTCTAATTTATTTGTCTTCTGTTCAAGCTCAGTTTCGAGCTGCATTATCCTGGCTTTCATGGACTTGTTATCTTTCTCTAGCATGCGACAATCCAAATTTCTAAAGAAAATTTCTTCATCCTTCCTCTCTAATTTGAACTTGAGATCGTTTATATAGTCTATAGGTTCGGGGAAGGGGGGGGGGGGGGGGGGGAGGTCTTTATGTTGCTGTTGGTGAACTCCTCCCACTCCGTTCGGTCTACCTGATGGTGGCCCCTGTCAGGAAATACCTCAATATTGCATGAGTTAAATGAGGAATCTGAATCCATGAGGTATGGGTGGAAGGGAAAATTATGGGGTGGAAGAGATGAAGGAAGAGATGGCTGCCAAAGTAGTTGGTAGTGGTTTGTGTGATGGAGAACTTTTTTTTACTCATTCAAAATGGGGAGTTGTTGTATGGTGTCTATATTTGAGTAGGGCCCCCGCGTGTACATGACATTTTTGTGATAGTGTGACACGCCAAAGGTCAATTTGACATTGAATGCTGAGACATACCGTAAAGATGCTTTATTTTTTGCACAAGGGACAATTCCTTGTCTAGGGAATGAAATCATGCTAGGTGGTATGAGAAAGTGAATAACTTGAGAATTCTATTTCAATTGGGGATTGGTTTTAAAAAACAACTGGACCACAATGAACCACAATAGAAAAAACAACATTATTGATGGTTAAGGTATAAGTGTACTTGTCAAACAAACTTAAAAAAATAATCTATATGTTTAAAGTGTCATGTCATCATTAATGGAAGCACTTCAAACAAATATAAAAGACCATTTATTAGGCAACACAATTAGTTTATGTTCCAGGACCAAATATATTATCTCCCTATTTTGTTCTATGGATGTAATGTCCTAATTTTGCTAATAACACTTAGTGCCTTCATTACATAGTTTAGGGGGCATAATTGGATGTCGATGTGTTATTATAATTTAATTGTGATTATATATGTGAATTTAATGAGTTATACTATGATGCGACTACTTAAGCATGTTTTAGTGTATTAAAAATGATTAAAGGGTCGTATCTGTTGAAAAGGGTATTTATGTAATATTTCCGCCCTAAGGGTATATATGTAATTTTATGTGATTTGTGAGTGAGATCACATTATTATGTATACGATGACTTGAGATGTATGGCTGGAGGCGATCCTAGTGAGCAATTTGGCAAAAAGTCACATAGGGGATTAATACCCAGCTCAGGTTGAGTGTACATAAAGTCCTAAACCCCAATAAGATTTTGGTCTTAGTAAATTCAAAATCATTCTGGAGAATTAGAGTTTGTTATTTTATGGTTAGTTAGGATATTTGTGGATTAAATTTTTATTTAGATAATTAAATAAAATTTTCGTAACTATAGGGTATTTTAACTTTGGACCTGTTTTTAACCTAGTTATGTTATGATTTTTGAAAAATATTATTTAAAAAAGTTGTAGATAATTGAATTAGCTTTCTAACGGTATAAAGATTGTCAAAATCCGACTTCTACAGCTCCAATTATGTTTATTTTACTAGAGCTGAGTCCACAGTTATGAGATTTAGGTAGTTAGAGGTTGGGATATTTTTCCTAGTTTCATGTTAGATTATTTTTTTTCAATTATTTAATAAAAATATTAATAAGATAATGTATAGATATTTTCTATAGAAGTGAGGATTCAATTTTATTTAAATTAAAATTTGGATTATAGTTAGAATGAAATTATGCTTTTTGAGAGCATATAAATAGAGCTTATTCCTTCTGATTTGTCTCTCATTCACTCTTGCTCTTCTTAAGACCCTCACACACACTCTCTATAATGCCCCAAAATCCCTAATGAGGTTTATGGTTGGATTAGAAGGCTGGGAGTGCCTAGGACTTGTATGTTGGGTATTTGGGTTCAAGAACCTTTTGTTGTTCATTTTCATTGATGGTAGTTATATTTGGTTATGACTAGGTGACTGCTAAGGAATCAAAGGATCGATTGTTCTCAAGGGTCGCTCTTTTAACTTGTTTCATGCTCGGACCAGAGGTAAGAAAACTGCACCAAGTATGTGACATGCATGGTTATTAATGAGGCATGTTGAGTGTTATGTATGTCAACATTGATTGCATATTAAATGCTTAGCAATCTCACTTATCTATGAATGGCACTGACCTATGAGTCAGGAATCGGCAATAGTGTCAGTACTGACTGTGAAGTTGTGACTCATTAGTCACACTCGGCAGTAGTACTGAGCACTAGTCATATGGTATTGACTTATGAGTCAAGAACGGTATTATCGTGTTTAACGCAAGCCGAAAAGATTAGATCTAATCGACATAAGCATTATCATTATAAGCATGGAATGCTTGACCGACCTTAAGTTCGATGATAACAAAAGCGCTTGTCTAATCTAAAGGCTAGTTACTTAGAGTCAAAGCCAAAAGGCTAAGGTGATGGACATGTCACATGGGGATAACCCTATATTTTTCCGCTTTGGTTGGCGCGTTGTAATTTTTACACTGTAATGACCATTTCGAATTGTAAATAACTTAGTAAATGCTTTTATGGGCCCATGTATAGTTTCATGTTTTAAATAAAATATATCATTTCCTTTTGATTGAGAATTTTCACGTTAGCCTATTAATAACACCTAGATGCACGTTTATAACCAAATGACTGGTTTAGCGAGTTAAGCACAGTTTAAAGCTCATAGTAACGGTCTTGGAGTAACCAGGGCGTTACACACACACTCTCTCTCTCTCTCTCTCACTATTGTTGTCATGCACCACCATCAAAACACAAACTCTAAGGCCAAAATCTTCATCACCATCACCTCTTCAAATCTCCAAAGAGTCCACACGACGAAGGCTATCTTTCTTATTGTAGAAACCATACAACCAACATTTTAAGGATCTAGGAATTCTATTCAAGATCAAGGTTGAGGTATAGTTATGTTTTGAGTTTTAGATCTATTAGTTTATGTTTTAATAATGGTATTATGTTTATGAAATAGGATTTTAAGCAGGATTAACATATAAATGTTAAGCATGTTGTATATGATTTATATTATGTTGGCCAACTATTTCTGCTTTTTTGGGTTTTCTTGCTGGGAGGTGGCTTACGGGTTCTATGTGGTGCAAGTAAGGGCAAAGATAAGTTGGGCCAACCATGAGTTGGAGAGCTCTAGGGGTTGTGTGTACATATGTATCCTGCTCAACTGCCACGACTGAGATTTCTTTTAAGGATTTAGGGTTATGGTGTATTTTGTCGCTTAGGATGGCCATTTACTACCCTTTTACTTTTGTATTGTGTTACAAACTCTTGTTTGATCCTTTTACATAATGAAACCTTTTTAATGGAATATATTACTTGTTTGGCACAAATTAATGAACAAACTTTTTTTATTTCTTCCCCACTATTCAATTGTCATTACGCATTAGAGTCCATATTAAACGTTTAACTGGAAAAATTGGGTTATAGTGCAAAATGTAACAGTGCTGGATTTACTACGTTGTCAGACACATGGTTGAAGTCTCATGTATTTACATTTTCAGAGGACGAAAGAACTACTGAACATATGAAAATCATAAACACACACGATTGATGACAGAAACTGGAATATAATGGTGTTTTGATTCTCTCGATTTAGTCTGAGTATATTACGCAGTATGTTATCGCAATTATAGGGGGTTCACTCTCTCCCATTGATTATTTTCGAAAATGAAAATCATCAATTTCATGATCTTCAGTATAGATATTACGAAATTATTGGCTGATTTTGAAATTAATGAAAAATAATGTAAAACTTTAATTTTTTTTAAGCATATATAGGAAAATAAAAGTTTCGATGCCTAAACCTTTTTTTTAGTTGCAATAAATAGGAAATTTTTATATGAATATATAAAAACACTCATATTTACGATAATTAACCGATTAGCACAATTTTATGTTATAAATTTAAAGATGTGGGGTAATTTACCATAAAAAAAAAATTCAATTGTCACCACCCTTTTAATATATACTTTATCAGTTTTCTTATCATAAATTTGAATTAAAATAGTATTAATGTAGTAAAAGTGAGCAAAATTTTTCCTTCTTATGCATAATTTTCCTTAAATCTTCTTATTTGTGGTATATTTGAATTGAAAGACTCAAATCTAAATTCACATGAATTGGAGAATTTTTTTTTATCAGGATTTAGAAGCCTGAAATGGTTTTTCAAACTTGGGACCTGAACCCATTGTAGTCGACCCAATACAAAAAACTAATTGATTGGGAATATACCAAGGCATTTGCACTATATTTTTTTTAAAATTCAGAAAAAAGTGTGAGGAAAAATTTAGCAAATCATTGTCAGGGCATTGCGTCTTTTAGTATATCACCACGTTTGGCAGAAGGGAGGACATTATGTGCCTATGGTACTAGACCTATAGGGATTGTTCAGTTTCTCTATTTGAAGAACAAAGCTTCACATTACTTAATAAACTTGAAAATGTACTCATGAATTCTTTCCTCCTGGACTTTACATTGAGTTCCCACTCCAAAGAAGATGAAATACAAAGCCTTGGCCACCTGCTCCCCCACAATGACGGCCGAAAAAATCGAGGACTCTCACAGGCCTTGTTCCCTTCGATGGGTGGTTCGTCCCAAGAAAATGACCATCAAAAGTGATGCAAGCCCAGTGGAAGAGGGCGTACAGCCACAGAGTGTGGAAGGTGGCGAACTCCAAGGGCATCCTTCCACCACCCAACCACGGTGTAAGCGAGGTAAAAACTTTATGTAGCAGCTACCCTTCCTCTTGCTAAAGAACATATTTTTTTTTCAAAGAGAAGAGGGTAGTCAATGCACGTTGGGTAAACTTTTTTTTTTCACATACTGACATTTCTGTTTTTTGTTTGCTATAACAAAGGACGACCCCAAAAAAACCCCATCCCTGCGAGTTCTGTTTGTCCTGGAGGGGAAAAGTCAGATCCAAAAATGGTGTCTTCCTCCTCTTCAGACTCAGAGATCTCGGACCCTAAGATTTACATGAGCAGGAGTACATTCTAGAAAGTGGCTTTCAGCATGTTATTCAATCTCTGAATGGACATTGACGAGATAAAGAAGAGAAGGTTTTGCCATTGTTTCCAAGGGGCCAAAATGAAGAGTGTTGACTATTCAGGGAAAAGTCTCCAAGTCCATCAAGTTGATCTAGCCCTGAGTTGTAAGGTGAGTGGATGTTGAATTTTTAAAGTACTGTACTTTCATGTAGCCTTAACTCATTTGGTTTAGTTATTATGTTATTAGTTCCAAGTACAAACCAATCAATGATGATGTTAGTTATTATTGAAGTTTAATTTTGAAGTATGAGAGTGGTTGATCATGTTTCCAGGATCATCAATGGGTCATTTCGCCCGTGTTTGGTCAAGTAGAACTATCATATATTGTAACGTTTTTTAGTTCCTTTCCTTTCAAGTAGAATTACCATATATATTTACGTGTTCTTTGTTAAGTTTACAGTTTTTAAAAATTCATACTGTCTCGTGGGTTTCTATATGGATTCCCTTAAAAAATTTCATCTCTGTCGCCGAGGATATTGATAAGGGTTTTGATCTAATGAACAGTTTAATAAGAATGGATGAATAAGACAAATTATTTTTCAGAAAAATGATTAGCATGTGAATTCGAGGACTTGTATCGCATTAACTAGAAAAATGATACAATGGCATATCTAATTTTACTGGCAGTTTATTCAAGAATTATTGTTATTCAAATATAACCTGCACATGCAAGTTTGAACGTAATATTTTTATAAATAAACTAGAACCATAACATCAATTTTTGTTGCGTCGGCCTTGTGCATTTATTCTCGACCAACAAAGAAAAATTATCTGCGCGTGTATAAATTTTTACATCCATAATATGTTCACTCCGCTTTGTAATATAATTTAAAATGGAAAATATTACCCAAACGTCCATAGTTGCACTAACTTTTTCAATTAGAAGGTTAATTAATTACCATAATACATGTGGCAACTTACAAGTCTTTCATTTGGACTGTTGATGTACAAGCAAAACCATGGAATCAGTTTTTGTTAAGTCGACATTTAAGAAAAGTTACGTTGGCTCATTAACATGGTTATGTGGACAATTAGTTCATTCTTATAAAAAATGGGAAATTAAAATTCAGCAACCCTCCCGTCAAAGAACTTGCATACGACCTCAGACTTTTTTCATGCAACTACAAATTATATGTGCCATAGCCAACTTCTCTTACTCTGTTATTGAAGTAGAAAGGGTACACACAAAATTATTGGACATATGCGGCTGGTCGACCAACACGGCCGGGGTATCTCATAGGAACTAGTGTCAAATCTATTTTGTCCCTTAGGTCGGCTGATTGTAACTTTTCACATTTTAAACGTTATTTTTGGATCCCATGTATGAACGTAAACATTTTAATGAAAAAATTATCTCTTTTCACCAAAAAATTTAACCGTTAATCACGTTTAGTTACACCTTTATGGCTAATAGACTCGTTTAGAGAGTGTAACACTATTTAAAACACACAGTGTAACGATCTTCGCTGCTGCATTACACAAACACTATTGGCCGAGGTCCCCACCTTTTGTTAATGTACAATGATCATTGCAAAACAAAAAAGCAATGGATTTGGAATATCCCAATTTTCTTAACAATATAAAAAAAAATTAACTCTTCAAAAATGTGTTAGCCAAGATTGAATTCAAAATATTCTGTCATAGCCTTGCGTCTCTTACTATCTTACCACGTTTGGCATAGCACTCATAATGAACCTATGTTGCAAGGCTTATAGGGACTATTGAATTTCTTTGTGCCATGAGCATGGTCATTAAATTTCAATATATCAATTCTAAATCTAACCCTTTTTTCAATGAGCACTTTCATCTCTTAAACATTTTCCTAGTTGGAAGATGAGGAGATACATTGCCTTGGGAAGCCGACCCTCTTCAATAACGGGCGACAACTCTCACGCCTATGAGGAGTCATCTACCCCGCTAAAAGGTTGTCGCTCCGAGGAAGAGGAACAACGAAGTCCATAAAAGGACAGCGAAAGAGTTCGTACATCCGCAATCTTCACAAGGTACCGTAATCAAACAACATCATTCCACCAGATAGCCACCCCAGAAGCGAGGTGATAAGTTTATGGACCAATAGTTCCTCTTCTTTATGTTAATGTGTTTGTATTGCTATATATAATAGGGTTTTAACATTACGTTAGGAATGGTTACAACTTTTCAGGCACTGACTTTTATATTGTGTTTATACCATAACGAAGGATGACCATCCAAAAATCCTTTGCCTGACACTGATGGATTGTCAATGAGGTACCGTTGGCGGAAAGCAAATCATATTTGCAACCGGTCCCCTTCACCTCTTCGGACGGACTCCAACATCTTAGACCCTGGTATTTACATGAGGAGGAGTAGATTCCAAAATTTGGCTTTGAGCATGTTATTCAATATCCGAACTGACGTTGACAAAATAAAGGACGGAGGGTGTTGCCATTGTTGCCACGGGGACCAAAATAACAGTCCACCCGTCATTCCAACCCTAACTTGTAAGCCAATAATACTAAAGGTTTGATTTTGTATTAAAAGAACTCTAGTGTTTAATTAAGCTCTTTATTATGTTACAATTTTAAAGTACCAACCAATCAATGAGGTAGGTAGTTCTTGTTGTTTAATTTTGCATGTACACAGTGGTTGGGTTACGTTTTATTTTAGGGGAAATGGCTCCTTCACCTCTTCTAAACCCATGTATGAATTAATATGTATTATATGGTGATAATGACTTTCGTTACAGAGCTTATTTTTCACAAGTATGGAGCATTTTATTAAGCAAAAGAAAAATTACTAACAATATGATTCTTATGCCTATAAATGATACAAATCTATGCCTAATATAGATGGAAATATAATATTCAGTTTACTATAAATGCTCCTTGATTGACTGAAACACAACCAAGTGGACTATGTGGAAAATGGAATACTATTTAACACAAGGTTGTACAAGAAATAATTTGTTAATTACACTGGTGATGAATTTACTATCATCGACTTCTAACTTAACTGGAGATAGGTTTACCACTAGAGGTCTTCCTCTCCGATTTTGATCATCTCATATTAATAAGAATCGCCACAAGAAACAAACAAAGTTGTCATAAAAGGTAAATATTTCCAACAGGTAACGACTTCTAGTGAATCAACCCAAAATATGATACAATCTCAAACCTAATTTAATTAGGAACACATTTAGTGAAAATTATAATTGATATATAACCTAATCGTTTTAGTTTAATATAATCATGTTTTAGAAAACACAGACAACCATTAAATAAGTTTATGTTACGTGGAACTTTCGTTTTGTTCTCCAATCATTAAGAAAAATTACTTAGTCTAATCATCTCATTTACGTGGATAATTGTACAGTTTGTTTTCATTACTAGCCTTGAACCTAAAAAAACACCTATAACTACTACATTAAACCAAGCTTGGCATATAACCTATCTATTATTATCACTACTCCATAGTTGATGTACATTGAAATGAGATTCATTTTCTCACTCACATACGTGGTTCAGTACCAATCATGTGGGACCCCATGAGTAACTTACCTCTTAAATTACATCATTAGTGTTGACTATGTCAGAGAAGGGGTAGATGAATACAATCCAAGCCAAAGATATTAAGGAATGTAGTTATGAGAAGTAACCATGAGAATATTCTAAACGAAGATCCTCAAATCATTTAGTGCAATCTTTTGTTCACCTAGCACTGATACTAAATTCATTTAAGAAGAGAGGGTACAACACCATGCATATTGGTTGGAATCACTTGTTTGACTAGCCTCCAACTGACAAATAGTCCATCATACTGTAAGAACTACATACATGTCTCCATGTGCCCCTCTCATGCATGGCCGGCGATCTTTCTTCTAAGGAGGGGTGCTGGACACTCTCTACCGCTATAAGAGTCAGATGATTTGGAAAACAATCAGAGCAAGCACCATTCAGTGAAATCGTTTTGGCTCTTCCACTAATAGAAATAGATACATTCATTAAGACATATCTTCTGAAAATAACCTGATGGCTTGCTCGAAGGAGGATGAAGAGTTACACATCCAGTGGATCCAAAAACAATTTAAAAACAACCATAACTTTAGCAAACCAACCATATGAGTTGTATCATAGGCCCAAAGCAAATGGTCTTACTGTTTGCACAGCCTAAGTCCTGAACTCACCCCATTTTCACTCAAAGAAAATTAATATGCATGTTCCAGTACACCAAACAAGAAAAATAAACAACGCATCAAGGAAGTATAACAAACAGTGAAGCAATACATGTACATTAATATGGCTTCACCGATTGTGCAGTACTATATCAAATATAAAATCATCTCAATGCCCCATGTTGTCCCTCTAGTTGTTAGGATGAAGGTCATTCACATTTATACCAACTGATGTAGTGGTGGTGGATGATCTCCACTTCAGTCTCAAAAATTTCAAAGTAATACCCCGTCCACTAGAGTGAAAGCTGGTAAAAATTTGAGCTAGTGCAGCGCCAAAGCCAAGGACCTCGTAGTGAAGCAATAGAAGTTTTTTTTTTCTACCAGGGTAACTAACTAATTTAAACGGTATTATGTAATGGTTCATTGTACGGGTATGTAACGACCCAAATTCGCTAATAAGTCTTAAGGGCCTTGATTAGTGTGCCTGGAGGGCATAATGGGAATTATGTGTGACCTTAATGATTAAGATGCATGATTATGATTTAAAGCATGTTATATGACTATTTGAATATTTGAGATGCATGACTATGTGTATTAGTATGCACGTAGGCCCTGATTAGGTTAGAAGGGCATAGTCGTAATTTTGGCCAGTATGGGCATAACTGTATTGATATATGTGATAATTGTTGAGACCACATTATTATGTGGATATATTCATGATCTGTGACTCGAGACGATCCTAGTGAGCAAAGTAACGAAAAAGTCATGGCGGGGATTTATACCCGGCTAGGGGTGAGCTTAGGGGTATAAATGGGAATTTAGTGAGTATACTGGAGTCTATCTTGACATTGAGGAATATTATTGGTGATTAATTAGGTATCGGGAGTTAAGCGGGAAATATTAGAGACACTCGAGGAGTTAGCGGGAATTGGGTAAAATGACTAGAATGCCCTTAAGTGGATTAAAGGGTTAGAAATAAAAGGGGGGGCATTAAGGTCAGTTGGCTTTCTAAAGAGGGGAAATTACTAAGGCTTTATGTTAGTGGAAGTTGTAGAAAAATATAGAAGTCTGAGGAAAGAAAGAAAAGAAGGAAAAGAAAGAAAAAGAAAGGGAGAAAACAGAGAGAGTTTTCTAAGGTCGGTTTACACTTCCTTCATCAGTTTCTTGAGGATTTTTGGAGCAAAGTTCAAAGGAGAGCTGGGTTAGGCTGAGCATCAAGGATCCTAAGCTAGGTTTGAGGAATTGGCAGAGATTTAGCAAGAACTCACCAACACTTGAGGTAAAATTCTGTAAGTTCCTTCAGTTCTGGTTTTGGTGTTTAGCAAAGATATCTAAGCTGTGTTGATGGGAATTCTAGGGAAGTTGGAGCCAAGGGTTGAGGAAAAGCAAGCCAAGGAGGTCTAGAGACAACTTGAGGTCGAAATTCCACCAAAGGTATAAATTCTAAGCCTTTAACTCTGATGTTTTGACTGGTTTTGCTAAGTTTCTGAGCTTAGGGACAGCTATGGTGAATTTTGAGATTAGAGATGCATGTGATTGGGTTTTGAGTTTTTGGGGTGCTTGGGATGAGTGGAGTATGTTTATAAGGTTGTTTTTGAGGTTGGAAAAGGTTTGGAGAAGTTTTGGTTGAGTTTGGTTCGAGGGAATCGCAAGAAGAGAAATTTGGAGTTGGCCTGTCTGTGACTAGCGCTACAGCGCTAGCCTTTGGGCGCTATAGCGCTAGGCCATGCATGCTGAGGGGATTTTTCTTCTGTTTGTAGCGCTGTAGCACCCTCCTAAGAGTGCTGTAGCGCTGCCCTGTTTTCATAAAGGGATTTTAGGGTTGTTTGCAAGGGTTTTTGACAAAGGGTTTGGGGTTTTTGACCTTGTTTGGTGGAACTAGGACTTCCCGGGGGCTCGGGATTGGCCCCGAGGCTAGGTTTTGGACTTGAGGATTGATGATGACTTTGGCCTATGGTTGTGTTTAGGTGAGCGCTAGGGCTCGAGGGGGATTGTGCTCAAGGAGTCGAGGGATCAAAGCTAGTGAATTGAAAGGTAAGAAAACTGCACCCGGTTATATGTTTGTGATGGGACTAAGTGCTCCCGATATTTGTATCGTGTCAATGATGGTATTATACCATGGGACATGTGAAGGCGGCCTAAGAGTGCCGTTCATAATATTTGCGCACAGGGCGCGACTTGGCCACTGGTAGCCGAGGACAGCTTAATATTCACTGAGCTCGGTTTAAGCGGGCCGGAGTCAGTGTGATAACGGAGGGAGCGGCCTGAGGGCGCTAGCCCTAGTTATCATTTGTGAATTGATATATGATATGAGTTGATATGTTTAGTATGTTGAATACTTGATTATACTGAATGATTATATGGTTGAGAATATGTGATGCAATTTGAGATATTGATTCGTCTGTTGATTGCTTATGCTCTGTTGTTGTGTTTTCTTGCTGGGTCTTGGCTCACGGGTGCTTCGTGGTGCAGGTAAAGGCAAAGGCAAGCTGGACCAACCCTGAGGTGGAGAGTTGCGGGGTTGAATGTACATAGACAGCTGTTCGATCGCCATGGTCGAGGAGTGGATCAGGACAGGGATTGCCTAACTATCTGTTTTGCCTTAATATGGCTTGTCATTGTATCAAAACCTTATGACTTTTGTAAACGGTCTTTAAACTTGATATTTTTTGGATCCTGTGTAAACAGGAAATGCTTCTTAATGAAAATGTGGCTTTTGAGACCAAAACATTTTTAACCCTAGTTTCTTTATAGTTTCGATGACACGTTTTTAACTGAAGGACTTGATTAGCAAGTCTGGCACTTTATAAACACACAGTGTAACAGTCTTGGCTATCCAGGGCGTTACAGGGTACTTCTCTAAAAATGGTCATTCAACTAATAGAATTCCACTATAAGTAATTCATTAAACACATTTGAATTTCACTTGACTTTGAAATGTGATTTAGTACTCCGAAACTTGATCTATATTCAAATAAATTTTATCATCTCACTCAATTGGTTTTTTTTTTAATAATTTGGGCCTTATTTTGATAGCCCACATATAAGTGGCCTACTTCATTTCCTCAAGGGGGTCATAATTGTTTTTGAATGAAACTACAAGATTCGTTGTTTCCGAAGTTGGCAAAAAAACATATAATCCTAATAGTAATATTCTAAAATTGCTCACTGCACTAATTAAGCTTTGTTATTAGCTTAAAATAATAATATAACCAATAATATTTTCATAACAAACTTTCAAGGATCCTTATAATCACATAAACTTAAGCAATAAATGGGGGAGCCACAACACAAATAATTGGAAACAAAACAAGCTTGTGTAGTAGGCAATATTGGAAAATAAAATTGTGCTTACCACCCACAGAGAGACAAGATTCCAACACACCTACTATGCCATGTTTCACTTCCAAATTGCCATATAGAACCAATATCTCTCCCATTTCCACAATGAACAAACTCCAAATTTATAAATGCAAATGGAAACCTTGCCATGATTGTGTTTGACGAAGGACAGTGCGTTGTATACAACCTTCTTACAGGATCAGTAAGTCCTTCAATTTAGAAATTAAGATTCTATTGATTCAATTTTAATATCTAACTTTCTTTAACCTGTCTATGTACTCATTGTAAGTTCATTTATGACTTACGATGAGCATGGAGAGAAGGTTGTGAATATAGACATAAGGGGTGGTAGCAAAATGACAATTTACATACTCTTAGGATCCCCAAAAGACTTGCAATTAGATACAAGAATCAAGCAAGTGTGATCGTATAGTAAAAAAGTATTACCACTAAACCAGAAGGGTGTCTATGTTTACAATCACTCTAGCAAATAGTACAAAAGCATGATTTGGGACGTCCTACTGCATCCAATACGACATACTCATACAATCGACACTTCTCAGTTGGTTGACCTCATCTTCAGCGCAATCAATAACAAAATAATAATTTCCTCGTCACCTAAGCCACCAAATGTGGTGTGCACTTTAACTCACATATCTCACTATGCCTTTCAGCTGAACCAAAAGGAGTGTATTAGTGATTATTTTTACAACCATTATCTCCTAAATGTTATTACTCTTTCTTTGTTTCCACTAAATTAACTAGAAAAAAAAAAACACAAGCCAAGTATTATTATTTTCTTTAAATATTGTCACACATAATTAGACGTAGATTATGAAGTCATCCAATACTTGAAGAAAAATGACTTCAAACAAAAACCAAAGCATTGAAACTTAATAGAAAAAAAATGTACAAACTAACACTAAAATATATGTTCTTGTTGCGTTGTACTTTAATTTTCTCACTTAACAAACCCTCAAAAGTTACTTACCAGAATGAAACTTCTTAAGTGGCTAATACATATACCAATATGCCCAATATTCATGCAAAATAAAAAGTCCATGTAAAAATTAACTACTAAATAGTAATGCGGTGTGTCGTTCAATAATCCATACATTTTAAAAAAATTATTATTAATATTAAAAACTTTCCACCACATTATATTCATTTCTTATACTGCATAAAAAAATAAAACAACTTCAGTTTTTGTTACGTTATTTTATTATACATTTGTGTAAGTCAATTATAATAGTTACTTAGCAGCATTCAAATAGTTACGTATCCACAATCGTAAATAAGTTCCAACTCCTATATAAATTTACTATAAAACCCTCAATTGTACAATTTATTGGATCTAAAATTATGCTTCTACCCCCACTTATTTAAACTGTGTCAGCTAAAAAAAATACGGCCAATTATACAACCGGTTATACCAAGTAAAAATACTAAAAAGTCAACAAATTAACACCAATCTAAAATTGACACTTGACAAAAATCTGGGCCCCACATGAAAGACTCGGTCTTGTGAGGGACGTCAGAATTCTCCTTTTAAAAAATATAATATTTAAATGATGTAGAAAAAAAATAGAAAAATTGGTGTATGGTATAATATAAAAATTTGAGGTAAATTATAAAAAAATATGTTTTGGTGATGTATTTTGTAATACACTTTCTCTATAATATTTAGTTAAAACTCATAAAAAATCTTACCTCAGCTCCTTTATATATATATTTATGATAGCTATGCATAAACTCTAATTAATTCATATCTACATTTACATAATATTTACATATCTTCATATAATATTTTAATATTATTATTTTTCTTTATAAGTTTTCCCTCTCATTTAGTATATATTTATTATTTCTTTTTTCTTTTTCAGTTATTTTATTTTGCTTTAATTAATAAAATATGTTTAAAGATATAATATTTAAATGTTGTTGAGAAATATATAGAGAAACTCATGTATATAATATAATGTAAAACTTATGAAAAATATGTGTTTTGAGGATGTATTTTAAAAAATAGAGTAAAACATCATTGTGAGTGCTCTGGGCAGTAATAGCAAAATTTTTATTTATTCTTTATTTAAATAACCTTGTATCTAGATATTTGGAAATATAGAATGAAAGAAAAAAATGTCAGTGAAACCTACACTTTCATAAGTGTCTTTAAGCAAATACATTCCAAGTTTTCAATTTTAGAAAGAAAAAAATACACTTACAATAACAAATTATTCTTTACAGGATTTTCATTAGTGTCTTTACTATAAAATCCTGTAAAATAAAATCCACGGTACCATTTGAAAAAAAATATCATTTTAAAACTGTGAAAATTACAAAACCATATATATTAATAGATTAAATAAAATTATTCGGAGTTTATTGGAAGAGGGGCACCATTCCACTCATTCAAACAAGCAAGAATAGGATCGATCAACTGTCCTTGGCACATGGCTGTGAAAACCTTATCGGCTTCTTCTCCAGGAGACCGAACCTTCTCGCCGGTCAATAATCCGGTACCAAGCCCTTCCCTCAAGAATCGGTAAATTGGGTAAGATCTGCAGTTGTTGACTCGGTTCGGAATCGCCGATTTTCCATTTTCGATCTCGATTCTGGCGTTTTCTACCTCCTTAGGCAAGAGATTCTTCAGTTCAGCCTCGAACGTCGCGATCTTTTGGAAGATGGAGGTGCTTGCGTTCTTCTCCTGCTCGCCATTGTTGTTCTCCAGAGCATGCTCTACCAGGACTTGCCTCAGCTTCTGCATCAGTGGATATGTGGCTAAGCAGGGATCGTCAATGTAGGCAAAGACGTATTCGCGGTCGACGACCTTGAGCAGATCCTTCTCACAGAACCTCGACGGATGAAGCTCGCCGTTGGAACCGGTTGTCAAGACTCGCTTTGCCACTTGACTTACTGTGTTCTTCACTGTGTTCCTGAGATTCTCCTCCATGTGCCTCAGATCGATGGCTTGGCAGAGCGCTATCAAGAATGTGGACGACATCAGCTTCAGAATCTCCACCGCCTCTTGCGTCTTCCTCGATGAGATCAGACCCAACGAATTCACATCCTGATTGTGCTGTTCGGCACTCTGGACGTGGTTGGTGACTGGATTTGCCAGAAATTGGAGCTCAGAGCAGTAAGAAGCCATGGCGATCTCAGAACCCTTGAATCCGTAATCCAAGCTAGGGTTTCTTCCACCGGAGAGGTTAGAAGGTAACCCGTTGTTGTAGAAATCGTTGACGAGCTCTGAGAATTGAGCAAAGATGAGTTTCCCGATCGAAGCTAAAGCCAAGCGAGTGTTGTCCATGGAGACACCGATCGGCGTACCCTGGAAGTTTCCGCCGTGGAGAGCCTTGTTCCTCGAAACATCAATCAATGGATTGTCGTTGACGGAGTTAATCTCTCGCTCGATCATCTTCGTCGCAGTTCTAATTACCTCAATCTGTGGACCCAACCATTGGGGCGACGTTCTGAGAGCATATCGATCTTGCTTGGGCTTCTGAAGAGGATCCATTTCTTGAACCTTCGCAGCTGCTTTGAGTATTGAGCTTCCGTCCAGAATGTGCTCCATTATCGCTGCCGCTTCGATCTGCCCCGGGTGGTGTTTCAGTTTATGGGTCAAATGGTCTGTGAATTCAGGTTTTCCAAGCATGGCTTCAGCAAAAATGGCGGACATGATCTCTGAAAGTACGGCCAAGATGTTGGCCTCAAAGAGGACAACGGAGGCCAAGCCGGAACCGACGGCGGTGCCATTCACTAAGGCGAGACCTTCTTTGGGCTGGAGCTCGAAGAAATCGCTTTCGATTTGGGCCTTTTGGAAGGCTTCGGCTGGGGTGAGAATCTCCCCGTTGGGCCCAACAGCTTTGGAATTAGGCCTGCCTATGAGAAGCCCAGCAATGTAGGAGAGGGGAACCAAGTCCCCAGAGGCCGTAATGGTTCCGCGGAGTGGGAGACAAGGGGTAATGTTGTTGTTAAGGAGCTTTGTTATGGCTTCCAAAATCTCAAATCTAATACCAGAATAGCCTTGCAAGAGGGTGTTGATCCTCACCAGCATCGCCGCCCTCGTCGTAGAGTGCGGCAGTGTGTGGCATGATTCTGTTCCGACACCGAATATTCCAGCGTTCAAGAATCTGTTACACCAAAAAATTTTGTTTTCGTTAATTAATTAAATTAAAAAAAACAAATTATATATATTTATTATTTCTTTATATGAATAACTAGTGAATAAAACACAACCAATATCATAAACCCGGTATTGGTAGATAGGAATTCCTGTCTAGATCGAATTAGGTGGAGTTCTGTACATCTTTCAACTAATTAATATATTTTATTAAAAAAAACTAAATAATATATGTTTTTAACTATTTAATTATTTGTTCATATTTCAACGCAGTATATGTTTATATATAAGGAAATATACTCATTTTGGTACCATATTTTTGTAAAGTATTATTTTGGTACCCTCTGTTTTCAATAATGTTCATATGGTACACTGTATTTTAAAATCGTATCCTAAATTCAGATTTGATAGAAATTTTTTTGTCAAAATGATCAAACTATTATTAATTATATGTAATTATGTAATTAAATTTAAATTTGCAACTTACATAATTGACAGCAGTTTGATTAAATTGACAAAATTTTATCTATCAAATCTGAGTTTAGGTACAAAATATGTACGATTTTAAAATACATGGTACCATATGAGTATTATTGAATACAAAGGGTACCAAAATGATACTTTGCAGGTACCAAATAATAATATTTACTATATATAAACATATATTAATTTTCCACCTATAATAATACTTTTTGAATACTAACTTTAGAGTGTGCGGCGTACAATTTTGTTTTGTTATTCGGTATGTTTAGGTACCACAAATTTCTAATCAGTGCATGTTATTGTCTCTCTTTTTCACAATTTCGTCGTTTTTTTTTAATTTCTAACCAAAATTAGACGAAAACAAGTCTTTCTCTTCGGAAGCAGGTGACTATTGTGTTTCACATCTTAGTTTGAAAACAATGCGTTCACTTCAAATCTTTGGTTTAAAAGAAAAATCTAGCAAAATAGGTAATATCAAAATTAACAGAATTTCGTCCTTACTTGTTTAACTTTCAATAAGGAAGAAGTCGTGTCAATGAAACAGGTCAATGCTTAATTTTCACTCAATTTAATTATAAATGAATATATTTAAAATATAAGCACCACACATTCATACATAAATTAAACATTATTTCATTATTATATGGGTTGTTAATCACGGTCTGTTCATATTAATAATTTCTATGTATTTATGTAATATGAATGTTTTTTTGAGGGTGATTCAAACTTGAGACATTTTATGTACGACGAGGAAAGGTGTAATATCATACATAGGCTATTTGTTTTATCAGGCCAATGACAATCAAAATATTTTTCGTGTTATTGTATATATATCATATTACTATGCAACTGTATTAATTTCTACTCAATGAGCACATATTTAATGAACTCATAGGCAGGATAGGATGTATTATCTTCTCGTATTTTTCACAATAGCAATTACTATAAAAGGACAACTCATCACAGTTAATAATAATTCAATACCAATCCCACTATAATTTCATATCAAAACATTACACCAATTGACTCAATGTATTTTAAAATAATAAATCTTATCTTAAATAAATTTAATTAATTAAATAAAACTATCAACCTTACCTAACCTAATTTTGGTGCAAATATTATTATTTTTATATCACATAGAGAATATAGTTTTCTCTGTACTTTTCTCTTTCAAGTACCAGAACTTTTTTAATTAAAAAAAATGTCAAAATCACTTGTTAATCAACAACCTTAGAATTTTTATGAGTTACCAATTAGTGAAAGCAATTATTCTTTTGGTAGTTAAAATAGATTTCATATGTGCTTATAATCAGGGCAACTTTATCAATAAATTAATGTCTCAAACAGTTTTAACTAATAATCAAGGCTACGTACGTACTATACAGAAGTCATATAGTGTCATTAATGGCATCAATATATAGATGTCCACCTCGGATCCACAAACCAAAATAATTGGAAATAATTTTCCCATTATTATATTTTGTATTTCTCCCCACTACTTTCCTAACAAAACACTTCTTTTCTTTTAAAATAATAATAAATAAACATAAATAATCACGGAGATCTAAAAGTATATGGTAGATCACTAAGAATCCACCAACTCCATATTTATGGAACACCCTTTATACATAATCCTCGTGGCTTATAAATCTTAATCAACCAAATTCATGTTAATTGCATGAAGAACTTATACCAAACCACACTAAATAATAATAATAATAATAATAATACGTTAGAATAACAAGTCAATCATATTGCATGACAACCTCAATTATCATAAATTAAGCTAAACCAAAAAGAAAGGTTAATCAAGTTATTAACAAATAACTATACGTACCTAATCAGCTCCCTCTGAAGGGCTCCTCCTTGCTTGGTTCTCCTGTGGGAGGTCGCACCAAATCCGGTGGTGACACCATAACTGTCCGTACCTTTGTTCATGCTATCCATGACCCAATCGCTGCTGGCCTTTACCCCAGCCCGAGCTGACTCGGCCAGCTCAACATGAACCTGGTTCGACTCCTGGTTCGCTATAGCCGCAACCTGAGATATGGTCAGCGTCTCTCCCCCGAGTCGGACCACCGGTTTGCGGTACTCGTTCACCATACGTTTGACCTCATCCAAATGACTACCCTTGAGTGAGTCAGCCATCGCCGTCCAATTCAACGGATCATAACCCACTGTAGTAGTGGTGGTGGTGCTATTACAAAACTCCAACGATGATGATCCGTTGTTATTTTCCTTAGAAAGTTCCATACTCTTCACCGGGGGAAAAAATGTGCCCCACAAAATAGATACAAGGATTTTTTCAAAAAAGAAAAAGGATTAATATTAAATAAACTCGATCGATATTGCCCAGATGAGAATAAATATTGTATGTGTGTGTATATACGAGTTTATGTGAATGAACCAAATGGAAAAAAAAGAGAGGTGTCTTGTAATGTAGAAAAAATAGGTAAATTTGGTATGGTGGAAAGGAAAATTTTCAGCTTTTAAGACAAAGTGAAAATGTTTCCTGAGTTGGCTCACCTACAACTGGTTCTTTATATAGAAGAGTCATATCAGCACATTGAGAGTTGGGTGGGTAGGCATATGTGTTAGTTGGCAGAAGAGAATGGCCGTTCGATTGGTCTTGTTTTAGACGGCTGAGATTATGACACGTGGGAAGTTTGTGAGTTGGGGTGGGAGTTTTCTGCTAATATGAAGATCGGATAGAAACGCGTAGGATTATTATTTTATTTTTTTATTACTAAATAATACTACTAGTTGAGTGTCAAAAGCGATGGGTTTCAGAGAGAGAGATGGGGGTTGGTGAGAAGAAAGGAGGGAGCTTAGTTAGGGGCACGAAAGCACAACGTCAGCTTTAGTTAATTAGAAAACTTTGCCACCACAACCACAAAAACATATATAAGAGAAAGAAAAGAAAAATAGAAGAGTATTAATATTGGTGGGTAGGTGTGTATTAAGTCTCACTAACCTAGTCATGGTTTACCACAAATATCTAAAGAAAGTGATTTATGACTACCTCACAGTTATATATATACTAGTAGAAGTTTTGGTTGAGTAAACATTGTCTATTATTTTGATAAAATTTAGTTTGTTGTTTTAAAAATATTATATATATAATAACACTTCAAGAAAAAACAGTATTCATAACACTTAAAAACTGCTATCCGGGACTATTGATAGCACTTCTGAAAATGCTAACATAGCCCCTGTTATTAAAAGTCCAGTCTTTTCTATAACAGTTTTTGAATGTTATGTTCGATGTTATCTTAAACTATTCAATAACACATTTTTAGGTGCTATAATATTGAAATAATAACATTTAGATAGAGTTTTTGGTTATAAATTTGAAATTTAATCGTATTTTTTTCATAACACTTTTCAACTGTTACATTTGATTATTTTGATAACATTTTTAATTTGTTATATTATATAAACCATAACGATTTTTTACGCTTATAATATGTTTCTAAATCATAACATATTAAAAGTCTAGTAATAAAATTTTGTTACTTTAGTGTGGATAATATATTTTAAATTTTATTTTGATAAGTATACTTATAAGGTTTTTTTTTAATTAAAATATTTTCATTATTGTATTTTGATAAAAAAAAATCAAAATTAATCATAAAATGTAATTCTCAATAGATTGATAAACCACAAGTATTACATTAATCAATAACTAATTCAAACCATGAATATGTCTAATTCATGAGATCTTAGTTCTAACTTAAATTTGAAAGCATAACATAATAAAGTAATATAATCTTGAACATTTTTTACTTTAAAAATGAAAAACAGAAACATTACAAAATACACAAAAATAAACCATGCATGAAACTTGCTCCATCCTTCAATTCATCATCCAACCAAGTATACTTGCTGCTGAAGTTGTTTGTTGCCATCTGAAGCTCTCTAAATTGAAATCTCCTCAGGTTTCCAAGGCAAACCTCCTCATGATGTTGCTCTGAAATTTTTTAAAACACTGCAAAATTTAGTCAAATAAACAGTATGGTAATAGTTCAAAAGCTTGGCATCTATCACTCTCTAATCCAGTGAGTCAACGAGACCTCTTCTATGCTCATATAAGTTGCATAATAATTACAAACTTTTCCACAAAAAATGAGCAAAATGAGAGCTGAATAAAATGACTAAAAATTAATCAAAAGAAAACAGAGAAAAACCATATACACACGTACATACATACATACAATGTGTAGTGACTGAAACATATTAGTATTATATTTAACTAAATATCAATCCTAATATAGCTGAAACATGAAAGTTGGAAACTCCCAAAAAAGAAAAATGTATGAATAAAAGAAGTTGTCACTATAGCACAAGAAAATGTTAGCATGTAGTCTTTCTTGATGCTAGATATGATAATCAATTAGTGAACCTCAATCAGTAACATTAGCTGCAAAAATAGCTTAAGAAAAACTTGTTAAGATCTTACAAGGAGATTCAGAATGTGGTCTTTCATTGTATCAAATAAACAGCATTATCCCTTTCCACAAATATTCAAATAAACAGCTATATTTTAGGCACAATTTTAGGACATTCATAAACAAAACGAATCTGATTGGCATGGAATGCATTTTGATTTACAAGACTAATGAATGACTTATGCAAAGCAAAACTCCATATCTTTATCCGTGTTTATATTTCATTAGCATAGCTGAAATTCCCAAATACCAAAACTAAACATGAATAGAAGATCTTGGGACAAAGCAGAGAAACATTCCCACTTAAAATAAATTCAAAAAAAAAATGCACACAAATAGATTATAAATACATTTTTGATTGTTGAAGAGAATCAATTATATTTGTTCACCAATTTACATAATAAAATTGATAATAAAAAAATGTCAAAAGAACAGAGAAAACAACATCAATATTATTATCTCTCACATAATTCAGACTCAAAACAGAACCATTAATAGCTAATTTATTTTAAGAATTAACTACAAGCACCAAACGAAACCAAAACTGTAATTTAAATAAATAAACTTATCTTTTATAAGAGGGTAATCAAATACAAAATAAAAGGCTATGAAACTAACCAAAGCTACATTATCAAAAGCTATGAAACTATCAGCTTTCATAAACCCAATACAAAATATATTTTACATCATCAAGTTGTAATCTTTGCTTGATCAATCCCAAACAAACAATAATTCCATAAAAGGGAGAAACAGAGAACTAACATAGATATTAAAAATGATAGGTTCATATACAGTTGCTTTACCACCATGGACTGTCTTGACTCTTGAGACCAATTTTATCCCCATCTAAGCCTTTCAATGAATACTAATAATAGTCAAGTAGAAAAGAAAAAGCAGAGAACACCTCCTACATTCAGACCCAGAAGAGACAGATTTTTTGGGCTGTTGTTCATACTTGTATATAAAACACAGTAAAAGCAAATTGGTATAACAAAAATGCAACTTTTTACCAAAATAAGCTCCAAAAAAACTTACTAGAGAAAAAGACAACAATATACCAGACCTCAAAAAGAAGCTTGACACGCCATTTGTGGTTACACATAATGGGTTGGATCTGTTTGGCCACATTTTCAAGAATCTTCCAAGCCTTTTCCACCCCTGACTTATTCAAGGCTTTAATTTCGCAAACCTTGTGAAGATCACATTCATCTCTCTGAATACCAAAACAAAATAAAAATAAAAAATCCACCCATAAACCAAAATTAAAAGAAGCTTTTGATGTTCAGAAAAGCATCAAGAAAAGATGGAAATCAAATAAAAAAAAATATTTTAATCCTAAATCAAAGATCAGTACAGTAAAGAGTTTATACTGTTCTTATTTCAAAGATCAGTACAGTAAGTTTTAATCAGGCATCAAAACTTTGTTGCACAAATAGAAAGAATCAATTTTTATGTCTTAAAAAGAAGGGTCAATATCACAAATGCTCTTTGACAATGTAAGTTTCATTGAACAGGTTGACTCAAGGTTTCACGTATATTACTTCAAGAGTAATCAAATTCCAGTTAATTACTTGGTATCACTCAAGATTTCACAGGTTGGCTAAAACGTAAGGAGGTCACCAACTATATTATTAATCCACATAAATAATGGAAAATCCATATAAAAATTATTTTAATAAATAAAATAATAATAATAATAAATTAAAAGAAAGAAAAGGAAAGAAGAAACTGGCACAGTTGGTGTCTTTATTTCTACTTCTTTGAAAGTAAGCAAAGATAGAAATAACTTCAATGAAGAGACAAGGCTATAAGATTGAAGCCATAGGGATCAACTACAAGATTCAAACAGAAAACACATTAGAGAAATCAAGTTCTTGGTCTAGAACCATAATAGTCACTTGAAGTAATTGAAAATTCGCTCAATAAAGGAGGCAGGCAAGTGTCAAAAGGGTTGAGCTATTAAGATAAAAAGAATTGAAAATCTAAATCATGCCATACTTATGGTTACTTCAAGGACATTTCAATTCTGTTCACACTACGATTGGGCATTCTTATGGTCTTTAGTAGAAATATCACCCAAAAAATTTCTTGTAGTAAATTAATAAAACAGTTTCAAGGCAAATGAATGAAACACCCAGAAACAAAGCAAGTTATAGAAAAAATTATGGACTGTCCAATACTCAAAAATATAACTTATATACATTTATGGATGGAATCTTATGAAATGGAAACAAACGATACAAACACTTAATAAACTACCTGCCAATTTAATTTTCAAGATGAGATTACAATAAACAACTTTAAACCTCACTGCATCACTTTTGGCAAATAAAGATAGAGTAAACATATATGTTTAAAAGTTGAAGTTGACACCCCACTGGTGAGTATTGACTCACTCATTCAGTCTATGTTTAAAAGTTGCATTTACATGCATTAAAGTTAGTGTTCCATAAAAAAAGTCAGTGTTCATAACATGGGATTTTGTCTTATCTGCAGGGTCGTTATGGAACTAGGAGCAGTGCTGCTTTGACTGCAAAAACAAATGGTGAAGTTACCTTTTACGAGACTTATCTGGACAAAGACATGTGGAAGGAACAATCTGTCAGTTACCAGATTCAGAAGCTTCAGGAGAATGGAACCAATCTAGATTCAGAGGCTCTGGCTCATATATAATTTGCTTGTTTGTGCTGTGGACTGTTTGTGAATATGTATATGCATATCTATTATCTACCATATGACTCAAGTCATGCGTATTTATGTTCTAAAAGAAAGCCTTGTCAAGGCACATTTATCTATATTAATATTAAAAAAAACAGCCCAGATTCATGTTTCAGAATGAACAAGAGTTTAAAGTATCATCAGCCATCAACTAGAAAATGATTCTATCTATTAACTTGATAATCAAAACAACCGAACACAGTCATCTGAAAAAACTATAAATGTTTGTTACACTGAATTATTATTATTTTTTATTCTTGCTGCAACTATGGTATGTTAAATTAACATCACTTTTGAAGCCTAGACTCACTTATCTGCAATTTTACAAAGTACCTCAACAGTCCTGAGGACTATACATCATCTGCAGCAGAAAGTCCTTGCGTTCATCAACTGGGCATCCAAAGAAGGCTCTCACCCTTGCAGCATTTGCAATTAGGAAAGTGTAGCCTAAAAATCATGACAGATTACATTAAGAGGGAGAGAACTTGAAAACAAAAATTATTACCACAATCAGATTAAGAACAAAAAATCATCACAAACTTTCTTTCTTGCTTCAAACATAGTACAGTATATTCAATCCCTAATTTAAACCAAAATTCCCACAAATAATCACAATATTATAGTTATATATACACATGAGACAAAAAATTGCAGAAATCAAAATTGATGGAGCAATATTGAGAGATGAATGGTGAGGTTTTGGAACGGGGGAGGGAGGCCAGAAAGATGACAATGGAATGAGTGACTAGGAAAGAAGAACAACACCCAGATTCAAACTTCATTAAACTCATACTCATATTCAAAAATCCACATATAATAACTAAAATGAAAGACAAAACATATACTATGAAGAAAACCTATAAGATTATTAAACACACAGTAATTAAAATACCCCATTCTAAGGCTTCGACTACCATGAACCAACCATCAACAACAAAAATAAGTCGAGAGGAAACATACCAGATCTCGCCTCCGTCGTGTGCTGAGGAGAAGAAGACCCACGCATCGTCGAACCCGTGACCTCGCCTTTGCCTCTGCCTCCGCCAGGCCCCGTCACCTATTCTTCCAAGAAAAAGAAGAATAACGGATAGGAGTGAGAGGAGGAGAGGGCAGCGGCTTAGGGCTCTCTCTCATTTACTGAAGAGTAGGAACCATTACCAGAGTGAGGTCAGGACAAGAAAGAATACCTTTGATGTTTGCTAAGTCGAGCTGATGGGGTGGAGAGCGACTTCGTGATGTTGGAGTAGACCAATCTGACCGCCGGTGGAGGAGAACGACGCCGTGTGGTTTGAGCACGCTCTCGTGGAGGCTAGAGAGAATCGATGAAATGAATGGTGAGAATGAAGGGATTTAGGCGTTTAGAGAGAACCCATATTCAGAATGAGAGTGTTGTGTAAAATAATAAAAAAAATGAAAAGTAAAGGCGCCATTAATTCACTTGGCGCTAAATATTTCTCCCCAAATATTTTAGAGCTAAATCATTAATAACACTTTAAAAAACGGTGCTATATCTTAACGTAATATTTACTCAAAATTGTTGTAGTGTAAAATGAATTATAATTCTATAGTTCATATAAATATTTGAGTAATGATATGTGCACATACTTTTTATACTCAAATATTACACACACTTATGCAGCAAGTCATTTTAATTTAGTGAGACCCATCTAAACTAAACATGATTGGTTAAATTTTTTTCCACGTAAATATGTGTAATATTTTGGTATACATATCATTACTCTAAATATTTATATCAACAATCTCTACATATATGATATCTAAACACAACATTGACATATATATTTACATGAATACATAACATATATATAAAATTACAATAATATTTAAAAAGAAATTAATAATAGAAATAAAATAAAAATAGAAAAAGTCATAGTGTAGACATTAGTATACATGCATCAACTAATTTTAGTTTCTAATGTATCCTGCAATGTCCTTTGATGAAGAAAAAGAGCTACAATCACTTGATAAAAAACAAAATATCACACAAATTTATAAGATAAAAAAATGATATGTATGCCTTTATTATTTTTAAATAAATATGATTTAGCTATTTAAATTATCATAAAATATCTTAAAAATATTCTATTTTAATTAATTAATTTATTTATTTTTGTTTAAGTTTAAGTTTGTTCTAATTTTTGAATTTGACAGTGATAACAAAAGATTATATATTATATGTTTAATATAATATTAAATTTAAGTTCAATTAAATTTTATTTAAGTTATAAAATATATGGTTTTATTATTTTTAAATAATTATCATTGTAAAATATCTCAAAAATATCTTATTTTAATTTGTTTAATTAATTTTATTTAAATTAAAGTCAGGTTTACAATCTAACGTTAAATATAAGAATATTCTGTTAAAGTTAACGGAAAATAAATAAAAAACCATTAAAACAAAAAATTTATGTTATCTACACACTTATTATATAGAAGATATATATATATATGCACTAGATACAAGCAGCACGTTTATTTATAGAATTTATTAATTATTTTTATTAAATTTATATTAATGTGTTGACGGTGAGAACTCGTCAACTAAGTTAAGTCGGAAAAATCACAGAGCTAAGATTATGCAAAGAAAAACTCTCAAAATCTAAGTATCAACTCTAAGAACAATTGTAACAGAACAATGGTGAAATCAATTTTCATTCACTAAGATGCACTTGTTACAGTAAATTTTCCAACCCCCCTTCAGGTGGAGTTAGAGTCCATTTTATAGTGGGCTCTAATGGCCCTGGGTACATGGTGGTCCAGGGGACCAGATGGTACACGAGTACACTAAGAGGAGAGTGGTTCCAGGGGTAGTGGTGTCGGCTCTGGTACATGGTCAGAGTTCGTGGGAGCACCTCAGCTTTTGTACCCGGTCATGACTCCACTACTTACCTTGTACGGGTGTCAGAGACGTGGTGGGGGTGTAGCCACTCCTCGTACTATTCCCAACCGCCACTATTTATCGGGTTCAGGTGTCAGGCCTGTCCCATGATCCTTGCAGGCATGTACGTACCCCTTTAGAGGTACCTTGTTCGTATTCTTTTTGTCTCTTGTGGGCCACCTCGAATATTGGCATCACGCACGCGGGTCCTTTGGGCGAGACCCATTGGGGCGAGGTCGCCATATATGCATAACCCTTCGGACGAGGCCATCACGAGATGCCCCCCGCGAGGCTGCCGGGCGCGCCAAGATGTTGCACGCGAGACGGTGCGTGCGGCCTAGGCATGGCCTCGCGTGGACGTGCTGAGAGCGAGGCGTGCCTGGGCGTGTTCGAGCGAGGCGGGGCCTCGCGCTTGGGGTGTGACCAAGCGAGGGGGTCCTCGCGCCTGGGCGTGTCCGAGTGAGGCGGGGCCTCGCGCCATGGCGTTTCCGAGCGAGGTGGGGCCTCGCGCCTTGGTGTGTTCGAGGGAGGCGGGGCATACCTGGGCGTGTCCGAGCGAGGCGTGCCTTGTGCCTAGGCATGTTCGAGCGATGCGAGGCCTCGCGCCTAGGCATGGTCGAGCGGGTCATACGGGCCCCCGCACGAGATGCCGAGATGGTGGCACGGCCTCGCGGGGGCGTGCTGAGAGCGAGGTAGGGCCTCGCGTGACCCCTCGGATTTCTTGGTGCGTCTTTACTAAGTCTTCCTATGAGACACGGGCCGAGGGAAAGGTATCGAGTGGCTCGGATCGCTTGAGGCTACATGAGGACAGACCCCCATATTTTCCCTTGGTGGAATTTGAGCATCCACACTTGCCCCCCAGTCTAGGAGAGGACCTTTAGGTGCTCTTGTAGACTATTCTCCTTGATACTTATAAATAGGCCTTCATGCAAGGCTTAATATTTCACCTTACTCCCTTGGTTTAGTGGTTTTGAGAATCCTTCCTCTTTCAAGAGGTAAGGGGTTCAATCCCCCACATCCTCATTTTCGCCATAGTTTCCCTCATTTTTTTTTTACATATGAGGTAATTTTTTGGTATGTCTATTTGGAGGCTAACACATCCTTTTTGTCTATTTTTGCAGACGCGTATTTTCGACCATTTGGTACTTTTGGCCTTCAACCTCCTTTTGACCTCGACAGCGCTCCATTTCACCTACTTGAGGTATATTCTCTTTTTCCCTCACGTTCATTGGGTCCAAATTAGCATTACTCGGGATGAGGTACCTTGGCCTGAGCTTGCAGTGAGTTTTCCCATTTGCATGCCCCTCTTTTTTATGCCCCGTAGCGAATCATCTAGGGTGTTTGCATCACTGGTAGTATTTCCTAAGGTGCTCCGCATTCCATGCTCGAGGTATGATAGTGTCGTCCATGCGCGCCAGCTTATAAGTGTTTGGGGGTATGCACTGAGCGACTTGGTAGGGCCCCTCCCAGTTCGCCCCCAGCACCCCTGCCCTTGGGTCTCGCGTGTTGGGGAGGACCTTCCTCAGCACCAGGTCACCAACTCTGAAATTCCTCTCTCGCACCCTCGAGTTGTAGTACCGTGCTGCGCGCTGCTGGTATATTGCTATTCTCATTTGTGCCTTCTCCCTTTTTTCTTCTAGCAGGTCCAAGCTCTCTACTAGAGCTACGCGATTGGCCTCGTCCCCATATGTCTGTATCCTAAGGGACTTAACCTGCATCTCAACCGGGAGTATGGCCTCGCATCCGTATGCCAAGGAGAATGGGGACTCCCCAGTGGTCGTGCGCGGGGTGGTTCTGTAGGCCCATAGCACATTTGGTAGCTCCTCTACCCAGGCTCCCTTCATCTTTTCTAGCTTTGCCTTCAAGTTCTTTTTGAGAACCCTATTAATGGCCTCCACCTGTCCATTGGCCTGTGGGTGTACAACTGCAGAGAAGCTTCTCCTTATCCCTCTTCCCCTACAATATTCCTCAAAAGCTCCCCCCTCAAACTGGGTACCGTTGTCAGAAACAATTTTGTAGGGTACTCCATATCTATAGACAATGGATTTGTTGACGAAAGAGGTGATATGCTTGGCCGTTATCTTCACGAGAGGTTCCGCTTCAACCCACTTAGTGAAGTAGTCTACTGCTACCACCGCGTACTTCGCTCCACCCCTGCCTGCGGGAAGAGCGTCGATCAAGTCTATCCCCCAGATAGCGAAGGGCCAGGGGCTGGTCATGCTAGTTAGCTCATTTGGGGGCTTCCGAGGGTAGTTGGCATGCCTCTGGAATTTGTCGCATTTCTTGGCAAAGTCATGCGCGTCTCTCTCCATGGAGGGCTAGTAGTACCCTTGTCTCATGGCCTTCCTAGCTGTGGAGGGTCCACTCTCATGGTTGCCACACTCTCCCTCATGTATCTCATGCAATACTTTCAACGCCTCCTCCCCTTCCACACATCGCAGAAGTGGCATCGAGAACCCTCTCTTGTATAGAACCCCTTCTACCAAGGTGTACCTAGTGGCCTTGTACACCAACCTCCGGGACTCTTTTTTGTCCGCGGGCAAGGTTCCTTCCTCCAGGTATCTCTTAATCGGTTCAGTCCATGACTCCTTTGGGGCGCTGACCATGTGCACGTTCGTGCTGATGATGTTGGGCCTAGGTAAGTATTCCACAGGTATCGACTCCAGAATATCCCCATCTTTGGTGGAAGCCAGCTTTGCGAGAGCATCGGCATGGGTGTTCCTCTCTCTTGGGATTTGCTCTATGCTGTATTTCGCCAATCGTCCCAGATAGCCCTTCACCCTCTCCAGGTACGCGACCATCTTTGGTCCTCTTGCCTCATACTCACCTTTCACCTGGTACACCACCAGCTGTGAGTCACTAAAAATACGTAGGCGTGTCACCTTCAGCTCCAGGGCTAACCGCAAGCCTACCAAGAATGCTTCGTACTCCGCCTCGTTGTTGGATGCCTCAAACCCAAACCGGATCGCACAATACATCTTGTGTCCTTCGGGCCCCGTCATCATGATACCAGCTCCAGATCCTCCTTCATTGGACGCCCCGTCCACATGCAGACTCCATTCCTGAAGATCCCCTCGTTCTTCCTCTATGACAGACTGCTCCCCTTCTTCACTTCTTCCTCCATTCGGCTGACGGGTGAACTCCACTATAAAGTCTGCCAGCACCTGTCCATTGATGGAAGTTCTTGGGGTATACACGATATCGAATTGACTCAACTCGATCGACCATTTCATCAGCCTCCCTGAGGTCTCAGGTTTATGCAAGACCTGCCTTAAAGGACTATCCGTGAGAACTTCGATTGCATGCGCATGGAAGTAGGGTCTCAACTTCCTCGAGGCCACAACTAATGCATAGGCCAACTTTTCAATCTCTGGGTACCGGTTCTCCGCGTCCAACAAACGCTTGCTGATATAGTACACAGGTTGTTGCTGCTTCTTCTCCCCTTTAACCAAGGCTGCGCTTATGGCATGTTCAGACACTACCAAGTATAGGTATAGCTTCTCACCTTTCTCAGGTTTCGCCAACAGGGGTGGCTTCCCCAAGTGCTCCTTCAGCTTGATAAATGCCTCTTCACATTCCTCATCCCAAGCGAACTTTTTGCTCCCTTTGAGGATGTTAAAGAAGGGGAGGCACTTATCGGTTGACCTTGAAATAAATCTATTAAGGGCCGCCACCCTTCCCGTTAAGCATTGCACTTCCTTCTTGTTCTTAGGTGGGCTCATCTCTATCAGGGCCTTTATCTTATCAGGATTGGCCTCGATGCCTCTGGAGTTGACCATGAAGCCCAAGAATTTTCCCGAGGATACACCGAAGGTGCACTTGACGGGATTCAACTTCATTCGGTACTTCCTAAGTGTGTCAAACATCTCACCAAGGTCCTTGTTGAGCTCTGTAGCATTCTTGGTTTTTACCAACATATCATCAACATACACCTCCATGTTCCTTCCTATCTGGTTGGCAAACATCTTATTGAGCAACCTTTGATAGGTGGCACCCGCGTTCTTCAACCCGAATGGCATCACCTTGTAACAGTAGAGTCCTTTATCCGTAATGAATGACGTATGCTCTTCATCCGCTGGGTTCATTGGAATCTGGTTGTACCCCGAGTAGGCGTCCATGAAGCTCAGTAATTCATGTCCTGCCGTCGCATCTACTAACTGATCTATCCTTGGGAGCGGGAAGCTGTCCTTAGGACAAGCTTTATTTAGGTTTGAGAAGTCGATGCAGCTCCTCCATTTCCCATTTGGTTTCGGGACTAGTACTGGATTCGACACCCACACAGGGTAAAAAGACTCACGGATAAACCCATTGGCCTTCAGCTTGTCGACCTCTTCCTTTAAGGCTGCGTACCTTTCTGGGTCTAGCGCCCGCCTCTTCTGCCTAACGGGCCTCGCTTCTGGGGAGATATTCAGATGGTGGCACATTACACTGGGATCTATACCCACCATATCCTCATGACTCCATGCGAATACGTCTAGATTATCCTTCAAAAACCTTATCAACTCCTCCTTCACGTCATTTTGCAGGCTTCTCCCTATCTTCAGTCTTCTCAACGGTTCATCCATCACTGTAACCTCCTCTACTTCCTCCACTGGTTCCGCTCTTGATTCTTACACAAATTGAGGGTCTAACTCCTGCGGGTTCCCCACGGGCACACGTAATTCCTCATGTATCACCATGTCCATTGGTTCCCGCAGTTTCACAGGCGCCCGGAGTGAGGTGTTGTAGCACTCCCTTGCCTCTCTCTGTTCTCCTTTCATACTAGCGACCCCTCCTGGAGTTGGGAACTTGACAACCAGGTGATATATAGAAGTTATGGCTTTCAATTCTCTTAGGGATGGTCTCCTCAATACCGCATTGAAAGCCGACGCGCAATCTACTACGACAAAGTTTTCCATGACTGTAGTCTACCGGGGTTGCTCCCCCATGGTGAGTGCCAATTCGATCATCCCTAGTGGTTGCACTGAGTCCCCCGTGAATTCGTATAGGGAAGATTGGCAGGGCTTTAGATGACGAATGCCCAGTCCCATCTTTTCCAAGGCAGGGAGATACAGGATGTCCACCGAGCTCCCATTGTCCACTAGGACCCGATGCACACACATATTTGCCAACTGAACTGTCAACACCAGTGGATTGTTGTGGGGAAAATGCACCCCCCGCGCATCCTCCTCAGTGAATGTGATCGAGTCATTTTCCCCCTTGAAGCTTTTCGGGGGTCGTTGTTCCAAGCTCATGACGCAAGGCGGTGGACTTTGTCGGGCCTCTCTTGCATATCTATCTCGCCCCTTCCGAGAGTCCCCCCCAAAATCCTGGACCTCCGAAAATGGTTCGGACCTCTCCCTGTATTTCTGGGGCTCACCCTTGTGTCTGGGGTATCGCAGGCTCGTCTTCCGGCTTTGGCCTTTCTCTCCTGACATAATGGCCTAGGTGCCCCCTGCGGATGAGCTCCTCAATTTCTTCCTTCAAATGGATACACTCCGCCGTGGTGTGACCGATATCCTTGTGGTACTGGCAGTATCTACTGGGATCCCTTTTGGACCGGTCCTTTCTCATTGGTGGGGGCTTTTTGAAGGGAACTTGATCTTCGTTGGTGATGTAAATATGCTCCCTGGTATCTGTAAGGTTCATATAGTAAGTGTAAGCCGCTTGCCTATGATCATTCCCCCGTTTGGTCTTCCTCTGTTGATCATCTCTCGACCCATCATACGCCCTTTTCTTCTTCGTTACATTCGACCCGTCGTTAGCTGGGGGCTTCGTGTTGGACTCCTCCTTTCCTGCCTTTAGGTTTGCGTGACCATCCTCCACACGAATGTATTTCTGCGCCCTCTCGTAGAAGTCATCTAAGTCAGTGACTTCCCTCTTCAGCATGTTGTCCCACAACTTGCTTCTTGGGCACACTCCGGCTGTAATGGCCATTTTTAACTCTCGGCGGGTTAGGCTCCCCACTTTCGCGGCCTCCATATTGAACCTGTGAGTGTAGCTCTTCAAGTTCTCATTCTCCCCTTGCTTCACATTGGCCAGGCTGGTGCCTGACATCGTGTAGTCCCGTACGGCGTGGTGCTGTTGGAGGAATTCATCAGAAAACTGCTGCCAGGACCTGATGGACCCCGACCTTAATCTTTTGAACCATTTGTATGCGGGTCCTTTCAATGTGACGGCGAAGCAGTGGCACCTGGCTCCACTACCAATTCCTCTCAGTTTCATCAGGTCGTTAAATGCGTCCAGGTGGTACTTTGGATCCGTGCTTCCTTCGTAGGGGGTCATATTGGGTTCCTTAAAGTTGGCAGGGAGCCGGATGGCCTGAATCTCCCTCATGAAGGACGACTCATGGTCGAACTCTTCCTCAAAAGCCTGACCGCCAGAGGCAGTGACGATCTTGCTTCGCAGGCTCCTCATTTCTGTGTCCAGGTCCTGCCTCCTCTTGCTTAGAGAGTCCCTCAAAGCGAACGGGTTAAGATCCGCCTTTCCCTTGCCCTCTCGAGGCGCCATAGGGGGCGTGGTCCCTTTACCCGCCCTCTTTTTATTGAGCTCCTCCCGTAAATCCGAGGGTGCTCTTTTAGAGGTGACCTCGTCCTCGTTGCGAGGGGCAGCGTTGGTCCTTGGCTCTGGTTTCTGGGCCTGCTTCGGTGGTTCAGGATGTTTGCGTTGCTTCGCTCGGGGGGTGTTACTGGTAGAGTGTCGGGTCCTCCCATCATCTACTGGTACGGTGGTCTCTACCCCCTCCCGGCCTTTCTCCTTCCTCTTGAGCAAGGTCATGCTTGACTTACCCTGCAATAGGCCATTCAGCACCTCTTGCATGTTCTCCAGGGTGGTCTCCAACCTTTGGTTCTTACGGTGGAACTCACGTATTTCTTCTTCATAGAATCGAGATTTTGAACTCGAGCTCACGGAATGGACTCAGGGATGCTTATCGTGCCTATGCATAGAGGGGCCCGTGTCCTGTCGGCCAGAGTTCGGTACTTGTGGTGGTTTAGGGAGCGGGAACTCATTAGCATTTCCCGGTGGTGCTCTTGGAGGACTCTCTACAGGCGGGACGCCCGGTGACGAGGCCTCTCTATCACCCTCGTGAACCTCAGGGTCCCTTGGGGGCTCCACCTCTCTAGGTGGAGGGGGATCCTTAATGGAGGCCTTCAGCTGGACTCTGTTAAGGTGGACCTCCACCTCTCGTGGCTCCCTAAGTCACTTTGAACGTCTTGGCATTTCTTCTTGCTGGAAGTAATGGTAGAACAGTAGCTTGGAACTTACGTTCCCACAGACGGCGCCAAACTGTTGACGGTGAGAACTCGTCAACTAAGTTAAGTCGGAAAAATCACAGAGCTAAGATTATGCAAAGAAAAACTCTCAGAATCTAAGTATCAACTCTAAGAACAATTGTAACAGAACAATGGTGAAATCAATTTTCATTCACTAAGATGCACTTGCTACAGTAAATTTTCCAACCCCCCTTCAGGTGGAGTTAGAGTCCATTTTATAGTGGGCTCTAATGGCCCTGGGTACATGGTGGTCCAGGGGACCAGATGGTACACGAGTACATTAAGAGGAGAGTGGTTCCAGGGTTAGTGGTGTTGGCTCTGGTACATGGTCAGAGTTCGTGGGAGCACCTCAGCTTTTGTACCCAGTCATGACTCCACTACTTACCTTGTACGGGTGTCAAAGACGTGGTGGGGGTGTAGCCACTCCTCGTACTATTCCCAACCGCCACTATTTGTCGGGTACAGGTGTCAAGCCTGTCCCATGATCCTTGCAGGTGTAACGCCCCAACTCCAGGGACCGTTACGGTGTGCCTTGCAAACAGTGCTAAACTCGCTAATCGAGTCATTTGGCCAAAATCGTGAACTAAGTATGATTAGCGGTTTAGGGATTAAACATTTTGGTTAAGACGTAACGTTTCACTAGAACGTTTAATATATACATTGGGATCCCGAAAATATAATTTCAGAGTTTATTACAGAAAATATTTACAACAGGTCGTTCTAAGCGGCAAAATAGGGTTCAACCCTAGTTCCACTTTAAACCTCGGCCGTGGCGAACGAGCAGCTGCATATGTACACGCCATCACCTAAGCTCTCCAACTCGAGGATGGTCCAGCTTCCTCTTGCCTTTACTTGCACCACGTAGCACCCGTGAGCCAAAGCCCAGCAAGAAAACACAATAGAGCATGATATAATATCAACAGTGATCATAATAACCATTCGGGACTATCAGTCCAAGCAAATAGGTGACAATAGCCAAAAGTCACAATAATGAGCATCCCTCCCTCTAGCCATGTGATGATAGGGTCACCAGGGCTTAACCGATAAGTGATTCTCTCTTAAGTTTGATTAGGACAGGTGCAAGGTGATTAGTCACCAACATAACCTTCCTCACGACTCTAGAGTCGAAACTATGGACAACGTCCCTTAGCCATGTGACAAACGGTCACCGGGGTCATATACCTTGGCTGAAATCATCTGATCTTAGACCAGGCAAGCGCTTATAGTTCTCATTGACCATCTGGTCAGTCCAGCATTAATACCCCATATGAGTCATTCAATGTCGACCTTGATTAGATCTAATCTTTATTTGGCCCGGCGTTCACAACGTACTGCCACCTCTGACCCTTAGGTCGGTAAAACACGACCAGTGCTCAGCCCGTGGTGAACTTAACTAATAAGTCACAGCTTCACAGACGGATCTGACAGCATTGTCGATTCTGACTAATAAGTTAGCGCCATACACAGGTAAGCCATGCCACCAAACATATATCACATGTCCAATATTCATAAACAAGGTATTCAACATACTTACTTAACAGATATTAGTAGTACAATTAGGACTATGCATTAACACAGAGGCTCAAGCTCTGAACGATATCACACCCAGTATACAAAGCATGTCCTAATCACATGTTTCTTAGGCATCATATGCAATATATTCAACAAGCCAACATGCACCAATAACAGCCATGCATGTCACGTTTAATAGTCAACCAACATGCATCAAGAATAGCCATGCATGTCATACATAATAATCAACCGACATGCATCAATAATAACCACGCATGTCATACTCAGTAATCAACCAACATGCATCATAATAGCCATGCATGTCACATATACACAGGGTGCAGTTTTCTTACCTCAATGTCGAGCTAGAACGATTAAGAGAACGACCCTTGAGAACGATCAACTTTTAGTTCGTTAGCGGTCACCTAGTCATAACCAAATATAAGGTATCATCAATAAAAATGATCAACATAAGTTCCCAAATCAATTTCTAGCCTCCGGGACATCAATCCCCACTTAACCGGGTACTAGGTACAACCTCGAGGCCTATGGCTTGAATCCCCAAGCTTAAAAACATGTTTTTGGCAAAATTGACCTTAAGGGCCGCAGCCCTCCCCTGTTGCGCCGCGCGGCGCACCCTCAAACAGAGAGGGCTCCCCTCTGCCAAACGCCAAGTGCCGCGGCGCACCCCTGCTGCGCCGCGGCGCCCAGCCCAGATCAGTAACATGCCCACGCACGAACCAGTTTTTCCCCTGTGCGATATCTTCTCAAACCAGTCCTTCAAACCTTCATAAAACCTCTTCCTAACATACAATTAAACCCCTAGACAACACCCATAACCTCCCCTCATCAAAACCCAATCTTATAATCCATCAAAACCCCTTTGAATCCAAACTTCTAACAAGAATCAAAAGCTGAAAACCAAACTTGAAAACAGAGCACCACCTGAAGTAAATGACTAGAACTCACCTTGGAACCTGTTTTGAGTCCCCTTTAATGGTTTTAATAAGTCCCCTAGCTGCCACCTTTGATTTCCTAGCTCAAAACCCCAAGATGGCCTCAAGAACACCAAAGAGAAGATGGTGAGGGATGGTGTATGGGTTGAAGAGGAGGAGAACTCTGTTTTGCCTTGTTCTTTCTACAGCCCTCCTAAGTCATATATATCCTTAGGGTCAAAAGACCATAATGCCCCTAAGCCAAATAAATCCCTCTAAGAGCTTCCGAGGGTAAAACCGTCCTTTCCTGTTAATCTCGTTAATTATAATTAACGCTCTCTAATTCCCGCTATTCTCAATATTCCCAAATACCAATAAATCATATCCCATTACCCTTTAATTCCCGGTAATGCTCTAATCATCAATTCCACCCCGAGACTCACCCCGAGCCCCGAACTAAACCCGTTATGACTAGACCGAACACTTGCATCTCATGATCGTCTCATGTCGATTAGCTCGAACCAATCCGCCTTATAATGTGGCTATATTAACTAATCACAATCACACATCCAAAATATACAATTACGCCCACAGTGGCCAAATTACCAAATTACCCTCATAGTTAACATATGAGCCCATATGTATGAATTCACCATCATATAATAATTTAATTCATGTAAACATGCATATAATCATTAAATACTATAGTAAATCAATTATGGCCCTCTCGGCCTCCTAATCAAGGTCCCAAACCTTATTAGGAAATTTGGGGCATTACAGCAGGCATGTACGTACCCCTTTAGAGGTACCTTGTTCGTATTCTTTTTATCTCTTGTGGGCCACCTCGAATATTGGCATCACGCACGCGGGTCCTTTGGGCGAGACCCATTGGGGCGAGGTCGCCATATATGCGTAACCCTTCGGACGAGGCCATCACGAGATGCCCCCGCGAGGCTGCCGGGCGCGCCAAGATGTTGCACGCGAGACGGTGCGTGCGGCCTAGGCATGGCCTCTCATGGACGTGCTGAGAGTGAGGCGTGCCTGGGCGTGTCCGAGCGAGGCGGGGCCTCGCACATGGAGCGTGTCCGAGCGAGGTGGGGCATTGCGCTTAGGGCGTGTCCGAGCGAGGCGGGGCGTGTTCGAGCGAGGGGGGCCTCGCGCTTGGGCGTGTCCGAGCGAGGCGGGGCCTCGCGCCTTGGCGTGTCCAAGCGAGGCGGGGCCTTGCGCCTTGGCGTGTCCGAGCGAGGCGAGGCGTACTCGGGCGTGTCCGAGCGAGGCGGGCCTTGCGCCTAGGCATGTCCGAGAGATGCGAGGCCTTGCGCCTAGGCATGGTCGAGCGGGTCATACGGGCCCCCCACGAGATGCCGAGATGGTGGCACGGCCTCGCGTGACCCCTCAGATTTCTTGGTGCGTCTTTACTAAGTCTTCCTATGAGACACGGGCTGAGGGAAAGGTATCGGGTGGCTCGGATCGCTTGAGGCTACATGAGGACAGACCCCCATATTTTCCCTTGGTGGAATTTGAGCATCCACATAATGTCATATAAGTTTCAAATAAATATCCTATTAATTAAATAATTTATTTATTTTTGTTTAAGTTTATGTTTGTTCTAGTTTTTGAATTCGGGTGTGACAACAAGAGATTATATATTATATTTTTTATGTCATATTAAATATTATAAATGAATTTTACATTTAAGTTTCTTGCAAGTTTTTTTTTTTAAAAACAATTTATTGCTAATTGACAGTAGATTATATTATATATTTAATATGATATTATTCTAAGAAGTGAGTTTAAGTTTAAGTTTAAGTTTAACTAAATTTTATTTAAGTTATAAAATGTATGATTTTATTATTTTTAAATAATTATCATTGTAAAATATCTAAAAAATATGCTATTTTAATTTGTTTAATTATTTTAAATAATTATCACTGTAAAATATCAAAAAAAATATCATATTTTAATTTTTTTAATTATTTATTTTATTTTATTTAAGTTTAAGTGTTTATAAACTACCGTTAAATATAAGAATATTTTGTTAAATATAAGAATATTCCGTTAAAGTTAATACTAAAAATAAAAAATATTTAAAACTAAGAATTTCCGTTATCTACATAATTATTATATAGAATATATATATATATATATACTCTAGGCATGAAATGCATGTTTTAGTTTGATTTATTGTTATGATTCTCATATAAATTTTAAAGAAATAAATAATATTATATATATTTATATATATGAATGAGATAAACATATTAAAAGAAAAATTAAACTTATGGTTTTTAAAAAAAAAATTATATGATAATATTTATAGATCATAAACTACACTATTTAATATAAAACATTCATGATATTTTTCAAATCACACATTTACAATTAGAGAAGAAATTTGTTTATTCTTGATAGAAGATAAATGTTATTATAATTTCTTATGTAGTTATACAGTTACACTATTTATACATATACACGACACTTATATATAATGTATTTATAATATTTGTTGTTATTTAATATGAATATATATTTAGTTGAGTTACATTAACTAATAAAAAAACATATTTTTTTTATAAATATAAATAATAAAATTTTCAATAAAAATTAAGATTATGTATTATATATTTTATAATAATGATATTTTATTATACTTGAATTTATATTAATATAATTATAAATTATCTAATTTTGTATTAAATATCATTATATTAATGATACTTTAATTTATATTAATATAATTAATAAATATCTATTTTTAATAACTTTAAAAGTATATTTCGTTAAATATTTTTAATATTTCGTTAAAGTTAAAAAAAATACTAAATTAATTAAATCAATAATTTCCGTTTTCTATATATTTTTTTATATTGAAGTGATATATTTATATTATATGGATATAGTATTGATAGTCATGTATATCGAGAGGATTGGGTCCAATTTTAGATTTTTTCAAGTTTTCACGTATTAAAATTTTAAATTTAGTTAATGTTTGTTACCACATTACATATATTTTTTACGCTATTATAATATAAGGAACTTATTCAACATTTGGATTGGTTCAAACTAGACGGATATACAAAATTAATTAGTAGGTTAATAAATTTGTTTGGATGACCGAGGAATGACCAATCACGCATCTTCTTTTTGTTTTGTTTTGTTTGTTTTTTTTTTCTTGACATAGTCCATGTTAAAGAAAATTTCAACATTTATTTATATTGTGAACTAGTCTCAAATTTAATATATTTTTTTTAATAACGTTCACAAGCATATATATATATATAGAGAGAGAGAGAGAGAGAGGGGTTTTTATATTTTTGGTGACCTATAGTAAGTTTTAGCAAATCATGAATATAAAAGTTTACATTTGTAGATTCTAATTTTAGAATTAATATTGTATTTTCAAATATAAAAATGTAATCAACTATTCATTAAAATAGTAATTATGTGATTATAATCATAAAATTAAGATAATATTAATTGTTATTTTCATTAGTTTTTTTTTTCACAAATAAAATCCTTATACTTTCCCGATACTTTAGTCGTATTTAAAAAAAATAGCATTTAAATTCTAAACATAATTAATTATTGCATCATGTTAGTTCATATTGATAATTTATTTTGTGTTTTTTTTTTAAAAGGAAACATATGTACTTAATAATAGTTAGAAAAAGACACAATAAGAGTAAATTTTTAAGGTTGGAGTTTTAAAGAGCTGTGGATCAATTATTCTATGTTCTATGAAGCGATGATGATTAATTCATTTATTAAGGCTACGTAAATAATGATATGATTACTAAATACAATAATAATATACTTATAAAGAATTTTTGGGAACATGACAATAGGCGATAGATATATTTTTGTGACAATATAGAATTTGCAATATAAAATCTTTGGCCAATCCCATGAAAAATGACAATTGACATAGCTGTGTGAAGTGGTGTAACAGACTATAAGAGAAGTTATAGCAGGGCTGGCCGAACTGATGTTCATTGCTTTTATAACGTTTTATTTTTATTACTGGACTAACAACTGCTGTTTTAAAAGGGTTTTGTGGATTCTACAAGTGCAAAAGGACACTATTAAACGACAGAGTTTCTTTCTTTTTTTTTAATTTTAATCATGAATTTTAATTGCTAACAAATTCTAGTCTATTTAATATTTTGATTAAAAAATTTAATTTTTACAAATTAATTAATAATAATAAAAAAAATTATATAAGATATAATCTTGATTAATATTCTTTAAAAAGAAATAAATATCTTAAATAAATATAAGTATGAGGTTATTGGTAATTAATTAATAACTATTAAATTTATTTGGTCAACTATCAAATTAATCACAATCATTGAATAAAATTCTAATGGTTGAAATTAACCTAACAATATTGATGTTTATATATATATATAGAGAGAGAGAACGACTACATTGCATCTACTAAAGCGATAATATTAGTGTATCTTTTTTTCTGATTTCAACACATAGAAAGTTATAATTACAATTTTTTATATGACAGTATATATTGTAGTTATTGAGAACATCCTACAAATTTTCGAGAAATTTTGAATAATTTAATACTGAAAATAGGGTTCAAATAACATATTGCAAGCGTGCTTGTTTTTTTTTTTTTATACAAGTATGAAACATACTATTTGAACCATTTTTTCAGCACAGTAGATTATTCAGAATTTGTCGAAAATTTATAGGATGTTTTAAATATTTACAATGTACACCATAATATAAAAATAAATTGGGGTTATAACTATTCAAATGCTAAAAAAAAAAAATTAAAGATGCATTTGTTACCATTTTAGTGGATATATTGTAGTTGTCTCATATATATATATATATATGAAAGACTTTTTAATGGTTACTACCTATAGATAGATACTAACAATTATGATGATGTGGCAATATAGTAACTTGATATAACAAGTCACCAACATATAAATATTTTTTTTCTACATTAATTTCGAATTTTAGGTTAGTTCGGTATAATCCAAATCATCTCGTCCACCGTCATCCTTCCAACCTGGATCTAAATGTAACTCTGCTCCAGTGCGTAGACCACCTAGTGGTAGGCCATGACAATAGTTATCCCTGGGGCACAATCGTAGTTGACAACACCATAAATTTTAGATCTGCCATTTTTGAGGAATATGGGACCAACCGTAGGACCTGGTCTTCTCTGCTCCAACGTGCATTTGCCCCTAGGTTCAGACAATATGTAGATGACTCTAGACCCGAGGAATAACTTGAACCCCTTAGGATCCAAGAAATATTAACTGTAGATTCCCCTTCTCCTCCATTAGTTCCAAGGCCGGAGGTCATGCCTATCCCAGTCAAAACACCCGAGCTGGTGATAATAGAATCCTCCCCCAGCCTGGAGGTAGGATCTTTGTTTTCTTTCTTTCTTTCTTTATAAATGCTTTATGAAACTATTTTTGTGAACTAACTCCTTTTGTTCTTTTTAGGCAAAGAGATGGAACAACCTGGAGCTCCTGATCTACAAACTGCTTTCCAGCTCTGGCAACTTCTGTCACTGTTGGGCAGGTTCGCCCTCCTCCACCTCGAATCATGCCTCCTCAAGTGATATAGACCGAGGCCCCCACCGTCTGAATACCAGTAGATCCTCAAGATCTGGAGAAGATCTCTGAAGCCTTTCGGGGTATCATCTATGAGACTGCAAGCCATATGGTGGGGCACGCCTACAAAGCCAGCGTGAGGGACCTAAGGACCATCGAGGAACGCAGCTCGGAGAATGTTATGGAATCCGCCATGGGGATGAACCTCACTGTGAGTTCTCTTTCCTTACTTGGTGAATTTTTTTTTTTACTGTGACTAGGTGTATATCTCTGACTTGTTTTGTTATTTTGTAGTCTGCCCTGGCCCAGTACCGCACCATAGCTCATGCTAGGGCCAGAAATGAAGAGCTCCAGGCTGAGCTAAACGTTGCCAAAACTGCCCTGACTGTTGCTCAAGAAGGTGAGTAGGCCGCCAAAGTTGCCTTGACAACTGCTCAGAAGAATGAGCATGATGCCAAAGCTGCTCTCGCCTCGTCCCAAGAAAACGAGCAGGCTGCAAAGACTGCATTGTCTACTTCCCAAGCTCAAACTGCACAACTTCAGGCCGAGATTGATGAGGTCAAAGCAAAACTGCTCGAGGCCGAAGTCACAGCCAAAGAAGAAAAGGCGGCGTCATCATCAACCATGAAGGAGATGCTGTACCATTGCTGGGCCTTCAACTCGGATGGGAACTTCTCTTTCATGGAACCCGGGCTGTGGGATCCGTACCTTGCAAAATTCAAGGCTTGGCTCTTTCAAGAACCGTCAGAGACTGGTGATGCATCCGGAATGGCGGGGGGAGATGGCGAGGAGGTCACATCTTCAGGGCGAGCTGATGGATCCCAATGATATCTCCTTTGTATTTGTTTTTCTTTGTAATTGTTTATCAATTTCTTGGATATTAAACAATTGCCTTTGGGCTCAATTTGAGATTTTTCCTATTTTAATATATATCTAACTTTTGATCAATTTATCTTTCCTTTATTATCTCTCATGCTCATGAATCCTTAGACTTGTACATTCGAGATTTTAGGAATCGATTTTTAGATCGAGATAGATTTTATCGAGCTTGGTTATATCCAAGTTTTTGTTTGATTATTTGCATCATACCTGTTAAGAATCAGGCCTCGAACCTGGTTATATCCAGGGTTATTTAATGATTTAAACTTAGTTCGGTTTAGGTTTATTGAAAAATCGAGCTTCTAAAAAGCTGTTGAATAATCAATTTTTCTATGCTTCTAAGTTTCGGACCTGGTTAAGTCCATGATTTTAAATGATTTAAAGTTAGTTCACGCTAGGTTTATTGAAAAATCGAGCTTCTAAAAAGCCGTCGAATAATCAATTTTTCCAAGCTTCTAAGTTTTTTTTTTTTATCGAGCAAGCTTAATTTTGCTAACCTCAGGTTATGTGCCCCCCAAGTAACCAGAATGTATAAACTTTCTTGGTTGCTTTTTTAAATATGAGAGCACGAGCTTGTAATAATAGCAATAAGAAATAATTATTTAACAATCCATCTATTATTTAATAAAAAAACTTTTATAAATAAGCCTTACATGGATGACGATACTATTGATAATACTTTTTCAAATGTAGGGCATTCTAGGTCCGCGGGACTACTTCCCCATTCGGCTGAGCTATCTAGAAAGTTCCTTCACGTAAAACTTCAAAGACCTGATATGGTCCTTCCCAGTTCGGGCCTAATACACCGTCCTTGGGATATTTATTTGCTAAAAAGACCCTTCGGAGAACTAGAACACCCAGTCCAAAACTGCGTCTCTTAACTTTATAATTGAAATAGCAAGTGATTTTTTGTTGATAATGGGCGAGATGTAACTGCGATTCCTCTCGTTTTTCTTAATCAGATCGAGAGATGCGTTAAGTAGGCCATCATTATGTTTTTGATTAAATGTACTTTGCTTGTTAGTGGCTACCATGGCTTCGACTGGAAGCACGACCTTGCTTCTGAAAGTTAAGGAAAAAGGAGTATGCCCCGTGGAGGTTCTGTGAGAAGTTTGGTAGGCCCAACGTACTTGCGGGAGTTGTTCGGGCCATAGTCCTTTGGCTTCGTCTAACCTCTTCCTCAGGCTTGCCTTTAGGGTTTTGTTCACAGCCTTGACCTGCCCGTTAGCCTGCGAATATGCTACTGAGGAGAAATTCTTCGTAATGCCATATTTTTCACAGAAGTCAGTAAAGATATCGTTGTCGAACTATGTCCTGTTGTCTGACACTATCTTTTTAGGAGCCCAAACCGACATATAATACTCTTCACCATGAAGTCTAGGACTCTTTTTGAAGTGATGATTGCCAGAGGCTCGACTTCTTCCCACTTCATGAAATAGTCAATCGCCACCACCGCATAACGAACTCTCCCCTTTCCCATAGGTAGGGAGCCTATTAGGTCAATTCCCTATACCGCAAATGGCCACGGGGATGAAATCATCGTTAGCTCGACTGGAGTAGATCAAGCAATCGTAGTGAAATGCTAGCATTTGTCACACTTCTGAACATACGAGATTGAGTCTTTCGTTAAAGTGGGCCAAAAATAGCCCTGCCTCAATATCTTTAGTGCTAGGTTCCCCCCCCCCCCCCCCCCCCCCCAACATGATCTCCACAAAAGCCTTTGTGTATTTCTCGTAAAATGGTTTTGGCTTCCTCGGGCAGAATGCATCGTAGGAGAGGCAACAAATGACCACGTAGATACAAGGTTCCATCCACTATTACGTACCGCGGAGCTTGATAAAGTAGTTTTCTTGCATCTTTTCTGTCATCAGGTAGCTTTCCTGTTGTGAGGTATTCCATTATGGGAGTCATCCAGGTCGGTCTTGTGTCAATCATTTCGACCTCCATCATTTCTTCTATCACACTCGGACTTTCCAAGAACTCCACTGGCACTACATTCAATGTCTCAGCTTCTTTTGTGGTGGCAAGTCGTGCCAAAGCGTCAGCTTTAGAGTTCTGCTCACGGGGTATCTGTTCAACAGAACTGTACTCAAATTCAGACAGTTCTTCCTTCACCTTAGCTAGGTAAGCTGCCATCTTGGTACCCCGAGCTTGATATTATCCGAATACCTGATTAACCACGAGCTGAGAATCACTATAGCATTGGATGGATTTTTCCTTGAGCTCCCTTGCCACTCTCAGCCCTGCTAGCAAGACCTCATATTCGGCTTCGTTGTTGGATGCTTTGAATCCGAATCTCAGAGTTGATGAAATCAATGCCCTTCTGGTGAGATTAAGATGGTCCTAGCTCCCAATTCGTTCTCATTTGATGATCCATCCACGAAGATTTTCCATAACTCCTGCATCGGCTCTTTCTTGAAATCTGGTGCATTCAGCCATAAAATCAGCAAGGGCCTGACTTTTGATTGAGGTCCATGGCTCGATAGCCCATTTTAAAAGATGCTCCAATGTTTCAGGTTTTTGCAAAACCTGCTTTAAAGGTTGGTCTGTCATGACGTTGATTGAATGAGACTGGAAATATGGTCGGAGCTTCCTAGAAGCCAATATTAGACAGAATGCTAGTTTTTCTATCAGTGGGTATTGTGACTCGGCTCTAAGAAGTCTCTTGCTTATATAATATACTGGATTTTGAGCACGGTCTTCTTCTCGAACTAAAACGACACTAAATGCATTCTCTATCACGGCCAAATAAAGGAATAGAGGTTCTCCAGACATAGGCTTAGATAACACTGGGGGCTCGGCCAGGTGCGTTTTTAGGTCGAGGAATGCCTGTTCGCACTCCTCAGTCCACTCAAATTTTTTGTTTCCTCTGAGCAAGTTGTAGAATGGTAGACACTTGTCAGTGGATTTTGAAATAAAATGATTCAAAGCCGCCACCTTTCCAGTCAGGCTTTGAACTTCTTTATGTGACCTGGGTGATGGAATTTATGACAACGATCTAATTTTCTCAGGATTTGCCTCTATCCCCCTCGTGTTGACTATGAAACCTAGAAATTTTCCAGATGCCACTCCGAAAGTGCACTTCTGAGGATTCAACTTCATGCCATACATCCTTAAGATTCCAAAACATTATTCTAGATTGGATACATGGTTATTGACGGTCTTTGATTTGACAAGTATGTCATCGACATACATTTCCATACTTTTTCCATTCTGATTAGCGAACATCTTGTTGACCAAGCGTTGATATGTAGCTCCGACATTCTTTAGCCCGAAGGGCATGACTTTATAACAATATACGTTATTTGGGGTCATGAAGCTAGTATGTTCCTGGTCCACAAGATTCATCGTGATCTGGTTATATCCAGAATACGCATCCATGAATGACATGAGCTTGTGACTTGCCGTGGCATCTACCAACTGATCAATCCTTGGGACAAGCTTTATTCAAATCAGAGAAGTCGATACAGGTCCTCCATTTCCCATTTGGCGGCCCAGATCGGGTATTTTTCCTCGCGAATAAACCCACACTTTAATAGTCGAGCTACTTCTTCCTCAAGAGCTTCCGCTCGGACCGTTCCCAAGCGTCTCTGTTTTTGGGATTTTGAAGACACGTTCTTGTCCAAATTTAAGGTGTGCATGATTACACTCAGACTTATTCCCACCATATCCTCATGCGACCAAGCAAAAACGTCTAGATTCTCCTGTAAGAAATTGACCAGCTCCTTTTTCCTTTTATCATCAAGATTCTTCCCAACCTTTACGACTTCTGAAGCTTCTTTAGGGACAATGCTTACTTCCTCGAGCTCCTATATGGCTTGGATTTTTGACCTGTCTTCACCCATTCGTGGGTCAATTTCATCGCATTGGGCGACGTCACTATCCTTGTTTTGTTGAGGTTCTTCCGTCCCACAAGTAACTTCTACTTCCTGGGACTCCTCACCCCCGTCATTTATGACCATAGCTTGCTACCCAGGTTGTGATTTTCCCATCATAGAAATGCTATATCATTCTCTAGTAGTGAGTTGATCACCTCTGACGGTGCATATTCCTACAGCTGAGGGGAACTTTATTACTAGGTGGCAGATAGAGGTTATGGCTTCAAACGCCATCAGCGCAGGTCGACCCAAAATCGCATTGTATGCAGCTGGACAATCGATTACCACGAACTCAAGTAACTTGGAAACAGTTCACGAGTCTTCCCCCAATGTCACTACCATTCTAATCGTCCCGATGGCTGCCGACCCTTCACCAAAAAACCCATACAGAGTCATTGAGGTCGCCTTCAAATCTGTTACAGACAACCCCATTTTTTCCAAGGTTGACCTGAAAAGTGGATTCACAGAACTTCCATTATCTACCAGTGTTCTCCGGACCCTCCAGTTGGCGAGTTGAATGGTTATGACCAATGACTCGTTGTGTGGGAATTGGACGTGGCTAGCATCCTCTTCTGTGAAAATGATTGGTTGCTTTTCCAATCATTGCTATTTCAATAACTGTTGTTCAGGGATGAACTCAACCCCGTTATGGGACTTCAGTTCGTTGATGTACCTCTTCTGGGCCCCGCTGCTCGTGCATGCAAAATGAGGTCCCCTCGAAATGGTGGTTATATCCCCCTACTATCGGAGGAGGTTCAACCTAATTTGTTTGAGTTCCAATTTGACTTACTGGAGCTTCGGGAACTGATGGAGGGTTTGGTCCAGCGGGCTGATTAGGGACCACCCAATTTTGGGCATACTGGGCCAAAGGTTCCGTTCTAATGAGAGTTTCAATCTCCTCCTTCAGCTGTTGACAGTCATTGTAGCGTCCCAAATTTTATAATAAGGCTTGGGGCCTTGATTAGCGTGCCTGGAGGGCAATAAGTGATTTATTATTATTATATGCGAATTTGATGAGTATGTGATTAGAAATGCATGTTTAGGTGAATTAAATATGCATGGGGGCCTCGTTTTGTTATTAGGGGCATGTTTGTGATTTTAGCCCGTTGAGGGCATATATGCAATATATGTGATATATTGGTGATATATTTGTGATGCACGATCCAAGACAGTCCTAGGGAGCGATTTAGCTAGAAAGTCACAACGGGGTTAAATAGTCGGCTCAGGAGGAGCTTAGGGGTATTTCGGGGATATTATAATGTGTTAGGGAATTATTTAATAGCGGGTAGTAATTAAGTGATGGTTGGGATATGTCGGGATTAATAAGGATTTATTAGACTACTTGAGGACTTAGTGGGATATGGCAAATGACTGAAATACCCTTGGGTTACTAAAGGATTAGGGATAAGCAAAAGGGCTATTTTGGACATTTTGGTTAAAGGATGGGTTTATGTTTAGGCAGCTGTGTTTCTAGGAGGGGTTAGAATAATTAGAAGGAGCTCTCTTTCTCTCCCACGTGTAAGTCTCTCTCTCTCTCACTCTCTTAAGGCTTGGAAGGTTTTTGGGATTTTTGGAGGAGAAAGCTTTGAATTTAAGGCTGAGAGTTGGTGAAATCAAAGCTTGGAATAGACTACAATCAGTTGAGGGTCGAAACCATTCTTGAGGTAAGGATCTAAGCTTGAATTCTGTTTAATTTTCCTCTGTTTTGCTGAAGTTTGAGGGGTAAAGCTTAGATAATTGAACTTAAGTTATAGTAGGATTTTGGTTGGTTTCTCTGGGCTCATGTGCTGCTTAAAGTGTATTAGGATGATTATGGGACTCAATTCTATTGTTGGGGTGCATTTGGGATGATTTCCAGGGGAGTTAGCTTGTAAAAATTGCATGGAATTTCTGGGTTTCGGGGTTAAGTCGCGAACCTATTCATCAGCGCCGAGACCCTCTTGAGTTTATAGGCTAGTGGGGCTTCGAGAAATTTTCCAGGCGCCACGGCCCTAGGCTGGCAGATGTGAGGAAATTTTGCCTCTATTTTGGGGCGCGCCATGGTGCTTAAGGGAGGTTGGACTGCGGCCCAAAAGTGGATTTTTGGAAAAATGAGGGTTTTTAGCTCGAGAACGTTAAAGCTCGGGAAGGTCTCTACTACCCAGTTTGGTGGAAACCAAGGTCTCGGAGGTTAGAATTATGACTCGAAACTATTTAATGGATTAGAACGTGATGGTTGATTATTGTTCATGCGTTGTGACTAGGATTTCTTCAAGGCTCGGGTTAGAGGACTGTGCTCGTGATCGTGGTGCACGGATAGCTCGGGACACATGTAAGAAAACTGTTGTGCTCGTAGAGCAGGGCAAGGCCCTATAGTTTGCACTGCGGGGCACAACCCTATTCGATTGTGTTACAGGGCGTAGCCCCATTGATTGTGCTTATGCATATTTAAGTATTTGTTTAGTTATGCTATATTTGCATATATGTAATTGAATGACATGAGCTGGGAACGGCAAGGCTGAGTACGACAAGGGGCCAGGGGCAACGTTTAGCACGTGGAGTGGGAGTTTCCAGGGAGAGACCCTATAGGATATCTGGGATATCCTTACAATGTAGCCGCGAACCCAGGGCTTGGTAAAGCACCTGGGACGACATGGCCGTATGTGTTTGGCCTATTGGTGGCTTGGATATATGTTGAATGATAAATATGTATATGTTATCTGCTTGTGAGGGTTTTCTTGTTGGGCTTCGCCTCACGGGTGCTCTATGGTGCAGGTAAGGGCAAGGGGAAAGTTGACCAACCATGAGTACGGAGAGCGTGAAGCGGCGCGTACATGTTTGGCCTGCCTGGCTGCCACGGCCAGGGGTATTTTGGGAGATGGTTGTACTAAACCTAGATTTTACGTTTAGTCGACTTTAGTTATATTTTTGAGTTGTAAATATTTCTAAACAGTATTTTGGGATCCCAAATGTTAAATGCTTTATGTTTTTCAATGAATGGAATTATTTTCAAAATATAAGACTATGTTTATGGTTTAATTACACTTTTGCCTTAAAACCTTAATTAATGAGTTAATTGCACGTTTTAAACTCACTTAAGTAACAACTCTAAGGAATTAGGGAATTACAACTTGGTATCAGAGTGAGCCAAGGTTTATGGTTTCTAGAGAATGACCAAACGTGTACGCTCGCTGTCAGTGACAAGCTTGAGTCAGGTTTGGTTGGTAATAATTGACTTTTATGCTTGAATATGTGCTTGAATGCCCTGTTTGCCTGCTTACTTTATATAGAGCATGATGAATGAGTTAACATATGCATGATGCTAGGGCATGGCTCGTTGAGTGTTACATGCTATTTGTATGTTCTGTGAATTGTTGTTTTTGGTTGACTGATATGAATTGGGAGGTGGTTTTGGATGTTGTTATTTTGCCTGATGAGCGGCGTCGTTGATTGCAGGCATATTGTTGTGATGCCTCGACAATCATCTAGACTTCGTGGCAGTAGGGCTGAGGATGACAACCAGGGTCAGGACCCTCCACCTGCCCCACAGAATTGGAAACAGATGTTTGCCGAAAGGAAAGCAAGACTGCAACGAACAGAGGAATAACTTTGACAGTTGAGACAACAGGCCCCTCCACAGGTCACTGGGTTGCCAGTTCAGCAAGTTGTGGCACCAGTGCCGATTCAGCCTGTTATGGAGAACAGGAGGGAACCTTTGTATGAGAGGTTCAACAAACAATATCCTCCCACCTTCGAGGGTGGACCAAACCCACTGCGGGCAGAGCAGTGGATGAATATGGTTTCCTCTATCCTGGATTTCATGAGGATTGAGGAGAATGAGAGGGTAACTTATGCCAGCTATATGTTTAGAGAGGATGCCCGCATCTAGTGGGATGTAGTGATTCATAGGTGGAATGTGGCAGTTATGTCTTGGGAAGAGTTTAGAAACATATTCAACGAGAAGTATTACCGTGTAGTAGTCCGAGCTACAAAGGTTGACGAGTTCATCAACCTGACTTAGAACCGGTTGACAATTACTGAGTATGCTTTGAAATTTGACCGGTTGGCAAAGTTCGTACCGGATTTGGTGCCGATTGATGCAGCAAGGAGAGACAGATTTGTACGAGGTTGAATGTTATGATCGCCCGTGATGTAAAGATCACCATAGATCCAGAGACTACTACTTATGCTCAGGTTGTAGACAAGGCCCTTACAACTGAGGGGGCCGAGGATCAGATTTGGAGAGAGAGTGCTATTAGACACGATGCCAGGAGGACGGTGCCTCCTTTTATTGGATCTAGTCGGGGTAATGGCTCCAGTGAGCAGAAGAGAAAGTCCCCAGATTCTTCTGTTCCTCCTAGCTCGGATAGGAGGGCGCGGGGTGCTTTTCGTGGCCGACAGGGCGGAGGTGACAACTGGAGGAGTTTTCCAGTGTGTCCTCGGTGCTGAAGACATCATCAGGGAGAGTGCAGGATTAGGGCCTGCTTTATCTGTGGGAGTGCTAATCATCTGAAGAAGGACTACCCACAAGCTAGGAAGGAGGAGCCGAAGCAGGGCGACAACCTCGCTCCTGCCAAGGTGTTCACTTTGACTCAGACTGAGGCGGAGGCTAGCCCCTCGGTTGTGACAGGTCAAATTTCTAGTGCTGGGTTTTCTTATATTGCATTGATTGATTCGGGAGCTACTCATTCATTTCTGTCTACTAGAGTGATAGATCAGCTGTGTAGACCTACTGTTTTGTATGCTAGGGGTTTTCAAACTTTGTTGCCGACTGGGGAACTGGTAGTCTCTAGGAGATGGATTGGAGCATTGCCAGTTGAGTTAGATGGTAGGGAGTTGTCTATTGATCTGATTGAGCTAGTGATGGATGACTTCGATATGATCCTAGGGATGGATTGGTTATCGAAGTATGGGGCAACGATTGGCTGCAAGCGCAGGATGGTGACTTTTGAACCAGAAGGGGAGGTACCCTTTGTATTTGTGGGGATTGTTAATGGACCGCGAGTACCTATGATTTCAGCACTGAAGGCTAGAGAATTGATGCAGGAAGGTTGCATAGGATTCCTAGCGAATGTTGTGGATACCTCTAAGGTTGTGTCGGTTGGATCGGGGGAAACCAGATTGGTGTGTGAGTTTCCAGATTTATTTCCAGCGGATCTACCGGGGTTGCCGCCGCAGTGGGAGATTGATTTTGTTATAGAGTTGGCTCCAGGGGCAGAGCCAGTATCTAGGACACCTTACAGAATGGCTCCAGCTGAGCTGAAGGAGTTGAAGATTCAGTTGCAGGAGTTGCTGGATTTGGGGTTCATCAGACCGAGTTTCTCGCTATGGGGTGCTCCAGTGTTGTTTGTCAAGAAGAAGGATGGATCTTTTAGGATGTGTATTGATTACAGGGAGTCGAACAAGTTGACCATTAAGAACAAGTATCCACTGCCTAGGATCGAAGATTTATTCGACCAACTATAGGGAAGGACAGTGTTTTCCAAGATTGATCTCTGATCAGGTTACCATCAGTTAAGGATTAAAGAAGAGGACATACCAAAGACTGCTTTTCGAATGAGGTATGGACACTACGAATTCCTGGTTATGTCCTTTGGATTACCCAACAACTTTTATGGATATGAAGAATAGGGTTTTCAAGGACTATTTGGATAAGTTTGTGATTATGTTCATCGACGACATTTTGGTGTACTCTCAGTCAGAGACAGAGCATGAGCAGCATCTGCGATTGGTATTGCAATGATTGAGGGAACATAAGTTATATGCTAAGTTCAGCAAGTGCGAGTTCTGGTTACCGCAAGTTACATTTCTGGGCCATATCATTAGTAAGGAGGGGATTTTGGTTGACCCAAGTAAGATTGAGGCAGTGAGAGATTGGCCTAGATCGAGAAATGTTCCTGAAGTGAGGAGTTTTCTGGGATCGGCAGGATATTATGAGCGGTTTGTTGAGGGGTTCTCCAGGATAGCTACACCGTTGACAGAATTGACAAAGACGAAGATGAAGTATGTTTGGACAGATAGATGTGAGAACAGTTTCAAGGAGTTGAAGCGGAGATTGATCACCACGCCAGTGTTGAGTCTGCCGAGAGACAATGAGAAGTTTGTGGTTTATTGTGATGCTTCCAGACAGGGTTTAGAATGTGTGCTGATGCAAGCTGGTAAGGTGATAGCCTACACATCGAGACAGTTAAAGGAGTATGAGCAGAGATATCCCACGCATGATTTGGAGTTAGCAGCGGTGGTATTCGCACTTAAGATTTAGAAACATTATCTATATGGTGAGAAGTGCGAGATATACACCGACCATAAGAGTTTGAAGTACTTCTTTACTCAGAAGGATTTGAATATGCGCCATAGGCGGTGGCTAGAGTTGGTTAAGGATTATGATTGTGATATCCTATACCATCCTGGGAAGGCTAATGTAGTGGCTGGTGCATTGATTCGGAAGGGCCCATGACAGTTGTTCAGTTCGAGGCAGATGTCCAATAAGTTAGCGGAGGTGATGACCAGAGCGGGAATAGAGTTGGTGGTTGGTCGGTTAGCCAACATCACTCTTCAGTCTACACTTCTTGAGAGAATCAAGGAGGCGCAGGTCAAGGATTCCCAGTTGAGAGGTTATAGGGAGAATGTCTTAGTCGGAGCGGCTAAAGACTTCTCTATCTCAGAGATGGGGTTACTGAAGTACAAGGGTCAGATCTGTGTTTCGATAGATTCTGATATCCGGCGAGAGATCTTGGATGAATCGCATACCACTCCCTATTCCTTACATCCAGGTACGATGAAGATGTACCAGGATCTGAGAGCTTTGTATTGGTGGTCGGGCATGAAGAGGGATGTGGTGGATTATGTGGCCAAGTGCTTAACTTGTCAGGAGGTCAAGGCTGAACATCAGAGGCCAGCAGGGTTGTTGCAGCCTCTAGGGATTCCAGAGTGGAAGTGGGAAGATATCACCATGGACTTCGTGGTTGGTTTTCTGAAGACCGTGGGACAACATGACTCGGTGTGGGTGATTATGGATATGTATACCAAGTCTGCTCACTTCTTACCTGTTAGGATGACTTATACTATGGAGCAGTATGCTGAATTATATGTGAAGGAAATTGTTCGACTTCATGGGGCTCCGAGGTTGATAGAATCCAACAGAGACCCCACCTTCTCCTCCAAGTTTTGGGAGAGTCTGTAGAGGGTTATGGGCACGCAGTTACGGTTTAGTACTGCTTATCATCCTCAGACAGATGGATAGTTTGAGAGGATGATTCAGATATTGGAGGACATACTATGAGCCTGTGTGTTAGATTTTGGGGGATCTTGGAGTATGTATATCCCTTTGATTGAGTTCTCATACAACAACAGTTATCAGGTGACTATCGGAGTGGCTCCGTATGAGATGCTTTATGGGAGGAAGTGCAGGTCACCTATCCATTGGGATGAGACGGGTGAGAGGAGTTATTTGGGTCCTGAGATGGTTCAGAGGACCAATGAGGTGATTGAGAAGATTAGAGCTCGAATGCTCACCTCCCAGGGTCGTCATAAGAGTTACTCAGACTTAAGACACAGAAACATAGAGTTTCAGGTCGGTGACCATGTGTTTCTTAGGGTTTCACCTTTGAGGGGAGTGAAACGGTTTGGTGTTCGGGGCAAGCTCAGCCCTAGGTTTGTTGGCCCCTTCGAGATTCTGGAACAGGTTGGAGAGGTAGCTTACAGGTTGGCGATGCCTCCAGCCTTATCAGAGGTTCATAATGTTTTCCATGTATCCATGCTCCGGAAGTACGTATCAGATTCAATGCATGTACTGAGTTATGAGAATTTGGAGATGGATCAGGATTTGTCTTATGAGGAGAAGCTGGTTCAGATTCTTGACTGGAAGGATAAAGTCTTGCGGAGCAAGACCATTGCCTTGGTGAAAATGCTATGGAGGAACAACAAAGTTGAGGAGGCGACATGGGAACTTGAATCAGAGATGTGGGAGCGGTATCCTGAGTTCTTCAGGTAATTTCGAGGACGAAATTTCTGTAAGGAGGGGATAGTTGTAGCATCCCAAATTTGCTAATAAGGCTTGGGGCCTTGATTAGCGTGCCAGGAGGGCAATAAGTGATTTTTATTATTATATGCGAATTTGATGAGTATGTGATTAGAAATGCATGTTTAGGTGAATTAAATATGCATGTGGGCCTTGTTTGGTTATTAGGGGCATGTTTGTAATTTTAGCCCGTTGAGGGCATAAATGCAATATATGTGATATATTGGTGATATATTTGTGATGCACAATCCGAGATAGTCCTAGGGAGTGATTTAGCTAGAAAGTCACAACGAGGTCAAATACCCAGCTCGGGAGGAGCTTAGGGGTATTTCGGGGATATTATAATGTGTTAGGGAATTATTTAATAGTGGGTAGTAATTAAGTAATGGTTGGGATATGTCGGGATTAATAAGGATTTATTAGACTACTCAAGGACTTAGCGGGGTATGGCAAATGACTGAAATACCCTTGGGTTACTAAAGGATTAGGGACAAGCTAAAGGGCTGTTTTGGACATTTTGGTTAAAGGATGGGTTTATGTTTAGGCAGCTGTGTTTCTAGGAGGGGTTAGAATAATCAGAAGGAGCTCGCTTTCTCTCCCACGTGTAACTCTCTCTCTCTCTCTCTCTCACTCTCTTGAGGCTTGGAAGGTTTTTGGGATTTTTGGAGGAGAAAGCTTTGAGTTTAAGGCTGAGAGTTGGGGAAATCAAAGCTTGGAATAGATTACAACCAGTTGAGGGTCGAAACCATTCTTGAGGTAAGGATCTAAGCTTGAATTCTGTATAATTTTCCTCTGTTTTGCTGAAGTTTGAGGGGTTAAAGCTTAGATAATTGAACTTAAGTTATAGTAGGTGATGGCTGTCGTATACCACACAAATTTAACAATGATTTTTCTTTCAATACTTCCAATTATTTTAGTATAATAGCAAGCACAGGTCGAACCCACGAGGACTATCGTTCACTTTATTATTCAAGAATTAACACTAAAACTGAAAAGGGGATTTTGATTTTTTTTTTAACTCAAAATTAAATAGCACAAACTAGAAAGCAATAAAAGATGGATATTACGATATTAAGAAGCAGTTAAAGGTTAATCTCCACCCTCGACAATCATTCCTAATCACTAATAATAAATATTATTTCAATTTCTCAATTAAACTATTAACCCCGCAGATAACGCTGAAGCAGTCAATTATCCCAGTCTCCCTATTATAAGTAATCAAGGCGAAGCGCTCAATAATTAACTCTTTTATCTAAGCAATAAATCTATGAAGCATACAATCTATTTAACTTAGATAAAGCATTAAGTCCTATGGAAACAAGTTAATCTAGGCAATAAATTAATGAAGCATATAATTCATTTAACCTAGGTTCTATTTTTCATCACAATCAACAATTCTTTTGACATAACTATCAATTGTAATTTATCACATACACTTAGAATCCTAAACTATTAGATGAGTAGTAATTCTAAGATGACAATTGAACAATCTAAAACCTTAATTAGTTGGCCACCTAACATGAAATTACAAGATTCATAACATTCAATTGGAAAAATAGAAACAATCTAATATTGAGAGAAATTAAAGAACAATATTCATTATCAATAATCAAGAATTCATGTCTTGGGTTTTGAATTAACCCTTAACCTAAAAAGAACCTACTCCATAATAGTAATCATAATCACAAACATAATTATAATTAAAATTAAAGAGATTAAGGGAAGAAAAGAAACTAGAATGATGACCAAAAGTAATGTAGTCTTGTAGTCTTCTCTCCAGCCCTTTCTCAGTCTTTTTCTCTCTTAAAACCGTAATAAAGATCCCTCTCAAATTAACCCTAATCATCCTTTATAGTCTCAATTAAATTCTAATTAAAAAGTAATAAAAAATCTGAAAACGACGTCGCAAGTCGCGGCCTGAAAAATGCGAGCCGCGGCCTAGAACAAAAACTGTGCCTAAATCTGTCCCTCAGGCAGCAGCCTGAGTTTTATGCGTAGCGGCTTATCTGGAAGAAAAAATTCTGAAAGTGAAATTTCCATTTAAAATGCCGCGGCATGAGTTTTTTGAGCCCGGCCTACCTCCAATTTCTTCAATTCTTGATCTTAGATAGCTTCCACGTTGCCACCACTTCCACATTTCAATCCCGAAAGCTTTGAATACTCCTAAAACTTTATTTTAACTACACTTGCCATCAAAATGTCAGATTTATCATCATAAAACGCAACGTAGAAAATATGTTGTAGAATCACGAAACTTAGTTAAAACTATTAAAAATGCTATCATAACACCATCCAAGCATAGAAAAACTTTAACAAATATTAATACAAAAATGACCTTATCAGTGGGATTTTGGTTGGTTTCTCTGGGCTTATGTGCTGCTTAAAGTGTATTAGGATGATTATGGGACTAAATTTTGTTGTTGGGGTGCGTTTGGGATGATTTCCAGGGGAGTTAGCTTGTAAAAATTGCATGGAATTTCTAGGTTTCGGGGTTGAGCCGCGACCCTCTTGAGTTTATAGGCTACTGGGGCTTTAATTTGGGCATCGCGGCCCTAGGCTGGCAGATGTGAAGCAATTTTGCCTCTGTTTTGGGGTGCACCGTGGCGCTTAAGGGAGGCTAGGCCGCGACCCAGAAGTGGATTTTTGGCAAAATGAGGGTTTTTAGCTCGGGAACTTGAACGTTAAAGCTCGGGAGGGTTTCTACTACCCAGTTTGGTGGAAACCAAGGTCCCGGAGGTTAGAATTATGAATCAAAACTATTTAATGGATTAGAACGTGATGGTTGATTATTGTTCATGCGTTGTGGCTAGGATTTCTTCAAGGCTCAGGTTAGAGGACTGTGTTCGTGATCGTGGTGCACGGATAGCTCGGGACACAGGTAAGAAAACTGTTGTGCCCGTAGAGCAGGGTGAGGCCCTATAGTTTGCATTGTGGGGCATGACCCTATTCGATTGTGTTGCAGGGCATAGCCCCATCGATTGTGCTTATGCATGTTTAAGTATTTGTTTAGTTATGCTATATGTGCATATATGTGATTGAATGGCATGAGCCGGGAACGGCGAGGGCCGGGAACAGCGAAGGCCGAGAATGGAAAGGCCGAGTACGGCAAGGGGCCGGGGGCAACATTTAGCACGCGGAGAGCGAGTTGCCAGGGCGAGACCCTATAGGATACCTGGGATATCCTTACGGTGTAGACTGCAAACCCAGGGCTTGGTAAAGCACCTGGGACGGCATGGCCGTCTGTGTTTAGCCTGTTGGCGGCTTGGATATATGTTGAATGATAAATATGTATATGTTATTTGCTTATGAGGGTTTTCTTGCTGGGCTTCGGCTCACGGGTGCTCTATGGTGCAGGTAAGGGCAAGGGGAAAGTCGACCAACCATGAGTACGGAGAGCGTGAAGCAGCGCGTACATGATTGGCCTGCTTGGCTGCCACGACCAGGGGTATTTTGGGAGATGGTTGTACTAAACCTAGATTTTGTCGTTTAGCCGACTTTAGTTATATTTTTGAGTTGTAAATATTTCTAAACAGTATTTTGGAGTCCCATATGTTAAATGCTTTATGTTTTTCAATGAATGGAATTATTTTTAAAATATAAGACTCTGTTTATGGTTTAATCACAGTTTTGCCTTAAAAAACCTCGATTAGCAAGTTAATTGCACGTTTTAAACTCACTTAATAATGACTCTAAGGAAGTAGAGCATTACAATCATCAGTGTTATGCCCGATGTCATTATGGAATCGACAGAACTTTGAAGAATCTCTCTTCACCCTCTGGTTTTTCAATGAATGGAATTATTTTCAAAATATAAGACTCTGTTTATGGTTTAATTATACTTTTGCCTTAAACCTCGATTAGCGAGTTAATTGCACGTTTTAAACTCACTTAGTAACAGCTCTAAGGAAGTAGGGTGTTACAGTCATCAGTGTTATGCCCGATGTCATTATGGAATCGACAGAACTTTGAAGAATCTATCTTCGCCCTCTGGTTCTTCAATGGCTCTGGCTTCTTCCATGGAAGGCAAGTAGAATTTTCCAGGAAGATGCGCTCCCTAGTGTCCATTAGGTCAGTATAAGTAGTGTAAACAGGTTTGAATTTCTCCCCATACTTATTTTTCTTTGTCCCGCTTTGGTCGCTCTCGTCATTTCCCTTCCTCTTGTTATTTCCCCCTTGGTTATTCTGGGTAACGGTTTGAGCTATAGCTGCAACGTTTGTTATCGCTCCAACGGGCTGGACATGGGTCTGGCTGGTTCTCGCGATGAAAGCTTGCCCCTCCTCTAGGTTATTCCATTCTTGAGCTTGGGCCAAGAATTCATCCACACTCTTAACCCCTTTTCTTTGTAATTCTTGCCACAGGTCGCCCAGAACAAGGATTCCCATCCTCATTGCCATGAGCTTGGAGCTATCATCAACATCCCTAGCTCGTGTAGTGACATTGGCAAACCTACTTAGATATGCCTTCAACGTCTCACCAGGTTTCTGTGTTACATTGGCCAGTGAATCGGTATCGAACCGAGCTGCCTGTGAAGCTCGGAATACTTTTTTAACTCAGAAGAAAACTTCTTCCATGATCTTATGGAATGCCTCTTATATTGCTTAAACCACATTCTGGCTAGCCCGACTAGAGTTGCAGGGAATAAAATACACCTTAGATCGAGTCCGACATTGTGGGCCATCATCATGGTGTTAAACATTCTGAGGTGGTCTGATGGATCTCTATCTCCATCAAATTTTGAACAGTGTGGCATTTTGAAGCCTACTAGATATGTGGCCACCGTAATATTTGGAGCGAAAGGCTCGAGCTCGTCCTTTGAGTCACAATTGTCTGTCTTTTCTAGATAAAAGCCTCTTCATTTGCTCTTCCATCAGAGCTAGTCTCTTGAGGGTTTGGTCTCTGGTCCCCAGGTTACATGGGGGCTGTTCAACAGCTCCCATCCTATCGTATGCATTTGATGGGTTATTTTCCTTCCAAGCTTGAGCTTGGTTTTGTGGGGGATTATTCCCATTATCGCGTACTATGGATGGACCTCCCTCTTGTCGACTATAATAACATCTTCATTCCGAGCTAGATTCCTCCTTTGCGAATTCAGACAATCGCGCAAATCGGGCTGTGGATCGTACCGAGGGCTCTGCGCTAAACTCAACTGATTTCTTAGGTCGTCCTCGGACCTACCACTACGACGAATTTTGGTCCAGTAACTCCCATTTGTGAAGCTTACAGCTTGCGGTTGGGGCTGAGGATCTGGATTTTCAACACGTGTTCGTGGGTGTAAGTATTGGCAGATGGGGGGGGGGGGGATTTCTCCTACTGTCTCCATAAGCTGGAATGTCCCGTGTAGGATGAGGTGGCTTCTGATGTCTTATAGGTGAGAGGGGATGCCTTATTGGTGAGGCAATCCTTGTTCCATCAGGGCGGACTAAATTAGCCAGCCTATGTTCTACTCCATTGTCTCTAGCTCTCTATGCCTGACGATCCAATCGTGACATAGGAGGGTTTGTTGGAACATTTTGTCTCTGTGAGCCTGTCCTAGCCTCTCCTCATGGATTGCCATGGGCATTTCTAGGGACCTGTGAAGGAGGCATCGAACTTGGGGTTGCAGTTCTAATCGACCGACTGACATGCTGATTGTAACATGCCAGCCTTGAGGGCATGTTACAAGCTAGGATGGTGCTCGGTCAGATGCACACGCGAGGGTGCAGATTGGTGAGCATGCTGATGCCTAGTTTGTACGGCAGTGACATTTTTGTAAATATCTTCAATATTTCTCAGAAATGGACAAGACTTGGTAGGTCCCATATTGAAGGGTCAATGAACTCTATGGTGCAATCAGATTTGGGAGATTCAAAGAATTGGCAAGCTAAGAGCCAAATATGTCTCCTAAGAAAAAGTCATATATGTTCCTGGTAGAAGGCTAAAAGCTCATAAGGCTCTTTGTAGGGGGAGCACCTGGTGTCAGCTCTCCACCACCCCCTGGCGCAGGTGCGTTAAGTGAGCTACTACTAGTTAGGAGGACTAGTAGGGCAGGCATATGAGGACCATGAGGGGACTCATATGTCTCCATGAGTAGGAGTACTCATGGACATTACCGGACCGCCCCGGTAGTGCGTCGAAGTGTGCTGCCAGAGGTTTAGGGGTACGGTTCCCTTGGCTTGCCGGGATACCGCTTGCATGGAACGTGGCCCAAGCCTTTGAGAGACGTCGTGGTGCACCATGGCCACGAGTCTCGACATGAGATGGCACGGGAAGTTATTCATGGGACTTGTTAGCATACAAGCATTGGAGGGTGCACTATGCTTGAGTAGGACAGAGGTCTAGTGTGTCCTCCTAGTTTGGCAGCTAGTCTTAAGGGCTTTCCAACATGCATGAACGCATGGTGCCTTGAGGATTGTACCATGGACGTATGGAAGTCCTTGGTCCGTGACGTGAGCTAATCAGATAGTATCAAATGGGGCATGATGAGAGGTGTTGGCACGTTAGCTTGGTGTTGGCTCTTGGCCACATATGCTACCTTGACTTGCGAATGTCTGGATGAGCATTGGTGTTGGGATTTTCCTTACCATTGTGAGAACCTATGGACATTGTGAGTGCCTTGGCTAGATAGCCTTGATGCATGGTTGTACTCATAGATGTTTGAGAGCATGACTCAGCGAGAGTTTTTCCAGAGATGGAAGTGTGTAGAGGCACACGGTCGCGCAAAAAAAATGTGCCCATTGTTATTTGAATGGTTGGAAGGCTGACCTTGGCTCAGAGGATTCAAGGTGCCGCATGGGCATTTCTGCTGTCAAAATGTTAGACCGTTACACTGATGACCCCTATGAGAGCCACTGGGTTAAGCATTCTGGTGATCTCGCCCTGTAGGTACAGAAATTGGGGTGGAAGTTTTGACTGATCGAATTGGTTTGGATCGATTATTCTTGTGGGACTTGTGAGACCCACTTTGCCTCTTTCCGACATTAACATCGGTTGCAAGAGGGGGTAGCCGAACCAAAACCTCCTCATTCTGCCTGTTTTCCTTAGTGAGATGGCTTCTCAATTGCATGTTTTCCAATTCAACGACACTAAGGTAGTCTGGATTTGGATTTGGTGGCAATGACGCCGAACTCCCAGTGTCGCCATGACTCACTAGTTGTTTTCCCAGACGTTGCTGGATCTCAGGGCCACGCTCGTTCGAAATAGCAACATGATGGGGCTCCTGCCCACTAAGCTATTCTATCTCATTATCGTGCATTGAACGAGTGAGCACCATGATGTGAATCGACTGGGATTTTGATGAATCACTAATTTGCTCTCAATGAAAGCACCAAACTGTTGACGCAATTTTTCGCCAACAGTGTATTATGAAATAATAAGGCAGATTAGTGCTTAATGGTAAACTGTAATGAAAAGTAAACATAATTCACTCAAGAACACAGAACTTTTACGTGGTTCAGTGCTTAAAATCCGCCTAGTCCACGAGTCGATATTATTGTTGTTTTACTCTCTATTTTGGCAGAGTTTCGGTATTAAAGAATAATTGTCCCTTTTTCCTGTCCAATATTTCCAGTATTTATAAGGGAATTCCATGGACAAGTTTGGGTAACCATGTGAGTCAATCACACATTACATAATGATTACATTTAATACAAATAATTCCGTACACTCAAACTTTTTGCCCCCTCTTAGAAGATTAAAGAATAGTAGGCACTTGTTTGTAGATTTCGAGATGAACCTACTTATTGCCATCGTATGTCCAATTAGACTATGGTCATTTTTATCCTTTCAAGGTGAAGGCATATCTATTAAGGCTTTTATCTTATCTGGGTTTGCTTTGATGCCTCGAGCATTCACTAGAAATCCGAGAAACTTCCTGAAGATACTTTGAGTGAGCACTATTGTGGGTTGAGTCTCATGTTATATTTTTGAAGTATAGCAAAGCATTATGCGAGGTCATCAACATGGTTATTATTGTAATTGGACTTGACTAGCATGTCCTCCACATACACTGCCATATTATTTCCTATCTATTAAGCAAACATCCTATTTACTAGTCTTTGATATGTGACCCCAACATTTTTGAGCCTGAAGGGCATCACATTGTAGCAATATAGCCCTTTATCCATCATGAAGCTCGTATGCTCTTGGTCAGGTGCATGCATGTCTATCTGGTTATATCCAGAATATGCATCTGTGAATGACATGGTTTCATGACCTGAGGTTGCTTCCACGAGCTGATTAATTCGAGGCAGAGGGAAACAATCTTTCGAGCATGCTTTTTAGAGATCTGAATAGTTGAGGCAAGTTTGCCACTTGCCATTTTTTTTTGGACTAGTACTAGGTTGGCTATCCATTCTGGGTAGAAAGCATCTCGGAAAAACCAATTTTCTTTCAATCTCTCGACCTCCTCTTTCAAGGCTTTGTTCCTCTCATCCTTTATGACTCTTTTCTTTTGTTGTTTTGGAGGGAAGCTTTTGTCGATGTTTAGTGCATGCATTATAACATTGGGGCTGATCCCAATCATATCTGAATGTGACCTTGGTGGTGTCATTTTCATTGAGTTGAATATCTTTGAGCTCTTTAATCGGACCAAGATCGACCCTATCTTCTTCTATTCTTGGGTCAATTTCTTCTTCGACCTCGTATATCACTCCATTAATCTCCTCAATGATAACTAGTGCCTGCGCACTAGCTTGGCCTTTCCCCCTCATCGAGATACTATAGCATTCTCGAGCTACTAATTGATCTCCTTTTAGTGTCCCAATACCGCTAGGAGTTGGGTTTTATGACCTTATAAAACCATGTTGGACATGTAAAACGATTTTATATTGTCGATAAAAGTATTAGAAATTATTTAGTTTCACAACCGTGTTGCTTGCTTGTTTTATTACATGATTATTGAAATAATACAAACATTTATAAAATCCCGAACATATGGATAGCTACAATTATAGTTACTAGGTCACAATGTATTTTAATTGTAATTATATGTTCAAAAGAACAAGTCCTAAGATTAGATCAGTGCATTCAATTTTCATTGATTAGGCAAGCTACGATATGATCCACTTACACATTCGGGGTGTGATGTCTTGTCCAAGGCATTGACAAAGTAGATAAGATCAGATGTATGTGGTTACATCGGACTAGGAGCGATATTGATTACTGATTGATAAATAAGTATCGTGGTTATCGAATCTAATCAATGTCACAACGTTACCATAGGTTAAGTATATGTTAATTATGAGTGATAATATTCTGCTAATTATATTATTTAAATCTTCTGACTTGTTCGTTACCAGCTTACCCTACGGTCTAGCCCATCATCTTGGAGATTTAGTAGTGTAATTGAGTGGGAGTATTGTTCATAGATATGAAATCTATAACTTCTGCATTAGTAGTGAAAAGATGATTTCCTTAATTGCTTTGTTCAAAAGGTTAAATGATTGAGATCTCATTTCTGTGATTAAGTTCACGAAAATATCATTTATAAGGAACTTAGTGGGAGTTAAGGATAAAATACTGATGACGGTTAAAACGGTAATTTCACCTAGCTCATTAATAAGTCATCGATAGAGGATTGACTGACTGTAATGGTTATAACAATTGATAACATATTAATGGTTTGGAAAATACGTTCTATGAATTCAAGAGTTCAATTCCGAGTCTATAGTGGAGTCACGAGGAATTAATAAGGTAGTGATATTATTTGTAAATAAATTCACGGTAACTTATTAGAGCTTGATTTCATGGATCCATGGTCCCCGCATCACCTTTGAGTAATTTATCTAGAATGTCTCAATTAATTGATTTAATTATTTATTAGGATTTTTAAAGTTGACTAGGTTAATTTTGAAAAATTTACAGAGATATGAGATTTAGAGAATAAAATAGAATCTTTGAGTAAATTTATTAATATTGATAAATTTGTGTCAATACAAATAAATAATATTAAATCAAGTTTCAAATTATAATTAGTTAATTCAAATACAGATTTGATTAATTAATTAAAAAATATGTAAAAAAATAAATAAAATGTTTTGAATTTATGCCCAATTAGGATTTAAATTCAAAACAAAGAGAATGCACCCAAGTCCATTTGTGGGAGCCCAGGGCTTTTATTTTTTGTTTATTATTTTAAATTAATTTAAATTTAAATAAGGCCCATTAAGTTGCCTTATATTCTCTTTTCGATCTCATGTGTTAAGAACCAACCCACACTAGTTCTAGGTTGATCAAAGGTTTGGTGAGGAAGACTGTGTTGTTGATCTAGTTCAATCTCTTGATAATACTCTGCCACATAAAGGAATCTAGGGTTAGAGAGATTGAAGGAAGAAGTTGTTCCAGTTCCACTGTGTACATGTAAGTTTCTGTACTTAACTATTTTTTGTATCAATTTCATAGGAGCATGTTATGGGAATTTGCATGTTTGTTTGATAATATGTAGATTACATGAAAATAAACAAAGATCATGCAATATATATTTCCTACACTAGGGGTTGGGAACTTAATGGTCAAATGCTTGATAGATGCAACTGCCCTCAGCCCAATCAAGGCCGGTCTCCTGAGCAGGACATTGTATGATAATGGGTGTCCACTATGATGAACTCCATCATTTTGGTTATCGAGACTGGATAGTCCCCGAAGGTTACTGGGAGCTCGATAGACCATGCGCTAGCAATTCCCTCTTTGTAGAATCCGTATAATGTTGTAGCACAGGCTTTAAGGTTTAAAACACACAAACCCATTTTTTCCAAGGTCACCTTATAAAGGATGATGGCCGAGCTCTCGTTATCAATAAGGAATCAACGCACTCTCTTGTTGGCGAGCTAGAAGGTTATGACCAGGGGTCATTGTGAGGAGATTGAATATGTGAACCATATTCTTTAGTGAAGGTGATGGGTTAGGATTCAACTCTCTGTTGTTTCAGAGCTTGTGGTTCAGGCACATAGGGATATCCATCTCCCGTTTTGAGTTCATGGACATATCTCTTCTTAGAATTTTTGCCCGACACTGCAATGTTCGGTCCCCCCGCAATGGTTATTATGTCTTCTCCATCGATTGGGGGAGATCGATTACTGTAATGCCCTGTATAACCAAGACCGTCACACTATGTGTTTAAAATAGTTCTTAACCTGCTAAGCAAGTCGTTTGAACTTAAATGTGTAATTAAAGACTAAGTCAAGGTCAAATATTAAAAGATTTGGTCAATAAAACCATTATTTTTCATTAAAATATCGAGTCTATACACGGGATCCCAAAAATTAGTTTACAAATTTGTAAAAGATAAACAGATACAATTTTAGCCGACCTAAGCAGCAAAAACAAGGTTTAACCCTTGTTCTTCCCAAGCTTTCCTGACCCTAGCGATTGAGAAGGCTGAATATGTACACACCGTTCCTGAAGCTCTCCAACTCATGGGTGGTTCAGCTATCAACTCCCTTACCTGCACCATGTAGCACTCGTGAGCCAAAGCTTAGCAAGAAAATTGAAAACAACATGCACAACTAGGCAACAGTATAAAAGCAGTAAATATAATTCACTAGATTCAGCTGACAATTGAATATATGCAACAATCTAAATATAATCAATGACAACGCATATAAGCATTCCCAATCAGTTATTCTCAACTACAGATATGTTCATGTTCATAATATATTCATACAAGAGGTTTAAGCCCCAACCACAACTCGGATGCAATTTTCTTACCTCTGGTCCCGAGCAACTAGCATATGGCAACCCCGAGCATGATCCCTAATCCTTAAGCCCTTGCGGTATAACCAAGTTACAATGTGATAATGGATAACCATAAGATTCTAGACCATATAAAAGCTTTGGATTAAAATACTACACTCTAGGACCTCGATTTCAACTAAACCGGGTAATTGAATTTGTCCCGAGCGCTTAAGTTTTAATTCCCGAGCCTCTTTGAGCCCTAAGAAAATCCTAGGGTAAAACTGTCTAGGCAGGCCACGACCTGGCCTTGAGGGTTACGGCGCACCTCAAGTCAGAGGCATAGCCTCTGCACCTGGGGGAGGTGGGCCATGACTTGCCCCCCTAGGGTCGCGGAGCGTCCTCATGTCAACAGCCCTCCTAGGGCCTTTTGGGGCACGTGGGCCGCGATGCCCATGAACTAGGTCATGGCACGCCCCCATGAACCCAGAAATCCCTGGGTTTCTCCAACATTTTCCAAACCAATCTCAACAGAAATCATTCCAAATGTGTGCCAAAGCTAGAATCAAGCCTAAAACTCTTAACACCACATCAAAGACAGCACAACAACCTGAAATCCAACCAAGCCCTTAATCAATTTCAATATTTAACCTAGAACTCTACCCAACCACAACCTAGCTCAACCACAGAAATACTCAAGGAAAATCTCATATTGTGAAGTTTACCTCAACTGCGAATTCAACATCCCCTGACTTGCTCCACCTATTCCCAGCTTAAATCCCTAGCCTTCAAGCTTCTAATTCCCACCTTCATTAATAATTCTTCAAGAGTCTCCCCCAAGATCAATAAATGCACCAAAAATAGAAAGGGAGGGAGAGAGAAACCGAATAAAAGGGAGAAAGGGAGAGCTAGGAAAGGTTATAATACATTCCAGCTTAAGTCTAATATTTTCTAACTATATCCTTTAGTTATAATGGCCAAAATGCCCCCTTAAGTTTCCTCTTATCCTTTAATGGCCCCAAGGGAAAAATCGTCATTGCCACATATCCGGCCAATCCTCGAATTGTCCTATAAATTCCCAATTAATCCCAACATAAGCAATTAATCTCTAAATACTTACACATTACTCAATTAATCTCAAATATACATTGAACTTCCCATAATACCCATTGTGACTATTCCTCTAATCCGCTCACTAGGATCGCCTCGAGCTGTATACCACAAATATATCCACATAATAATGCGGTCTTAGTGATTTAACGCACATAATGACATTTATGCCCACTACAGGCCAATATTACAAGTATGCCCTTATTATCGAAAATGCCCACACATTCATATTTAACACTCATAAACATGCATCTAAATATATTCATATCATCATACATATCATGCATGCCACATAGTCATGAATTTAATCAATTAATCACACATATATCCAATTATGCCCTCCCAGCATGCTAATCAAGGCGCTAAACTCTATTAGCATTTTTGGGACGTTACAACTATCCCCTCCTTACTGAAATTTCATCCTCAAAATTTATTCAAACACTTTGGGATACAAAACCCATGAATTTGGTTGTAATCATAGTCTAGTCCTTTACCTTTTATCCTTGAATCACACTCCCCTTAGAGTGACAATCTTATTCCATAAGACCTTATCTTCTTATCATAAGTCCATTAGCTTTTCCTTGCGCAACAACTCCCGCTGAAATCCTTGGGTTTTCTCGCCTCATCAGCGGTGATATCATACATTTCTTTCCTTGATATTGATACCAGTAACATTTATGAGCCACCACCCATACTAGGGTAAAGCTAATCTGCAGGCCCCTGGCCTAGTCCTTGGTAAGATTTCAGAAGTCTTATTAACTTGGGAGTCAAAACTCCTGTTTCTTCCCAAAATATTTTATCCTTTCTTATCCACAATACTCGGAGAAGTACAAAGTCTCCCGTCTTGGAACTTCGTGTTCCCATATTTGAAATTTGCATACCCTTATGTCCTTTTAAATAGGCAGACACTTCAGCCCTAACAATCCTAATAATCTCATTGGTTTCTCCAAAACAATACTGAACCACAATATTCTCTAATTTCCATTTCATTACTTGGAACAAGTACCTCTCACTCTCTGCTTTACTATATCTTCTGCAAAGTCACCCTAACCGTTGACCAGCATTCACCACTATGACTAATCAATCAAAGGACTGTACCTATCTCAATGCCCCAGACACTTGCACATCCGATGTATAATTCTTCAAAATCTGAGTCACTTTTGCAGATTGTTAGTCTATCTGATGGTAACCAATAATTCTAGGTTTCACTCTTATACTCTTTGTTTTCTATATCCTTTTCCAAAACTTGGAAAATAAAGGGTCTCAACCCGACACTATCAACTTTGGTGTTCCAAGGAGACACACAGTCTTTTGTTTCCCATATGCCTTATTATGTCACCCGTTCTCACCAACCAAAGTGTGTTAACTCAATCTATTGAGGTGCAACCTTTCATGTCCAACCCTCTTACTTTCCATCTAATGTGATTCACTCTTACGGTCCATTACTATACCTTTTTACCTTCCAATAAACATATTTTAGATTTCAACATCCATTTAAACTTTCTGGTTACAATATCCATAAGGAGGTAGTACAATATTCATCTAGAATCTTCACCTCAACACTAGGTTCCATCGGATCACTCATCCGTTCTTCATATCTTAATTTTATTCATACTACAATGGTAGGATCCTGAACAATTCCTACAAGATCTTCTTTCTGAATTTCATTATCCATAGAGAAATATCTGTCTACTATCAACTGCAAATACTATATCAATCTTGATCGTTACCTCGTCTGACTTTACTGTAATCAATGGTGTCCTATTCAACTAGCACAGATCTTTCCAACTTAGGAGGTAAACTTCCATATTACTTTTTATGTTTTGCAATCAGGGGTTTTCAATGTGATTCACCCATTAATTTCCACTAGGTCTTGGTCTCAAGGTTATTCCTCTCTAGATGACCAAACGCTCAAATCCTTTGCACTAATATATCCACTTCTATTCCATGTATGACAGTACTGCATAACCGTGACTATCTAGTATTATCATCAACTTAATGTTCCATGCATAAAATTTGTGTTTGTATTCTTTCATCTACTGTGAAGCACGAACAACCATCCTTTCAGTCTATACTTGGGCGCGTCTTAGTCTTTGATACACTGCCTTATAGTTTCATGTCTCAAATAAAGACAATATCCATCATGTTGTCCTTCCGCATTCATCCATTACTTATGGATTCTAATACCATAGGGTGTTAACCAATCCGTATTCTATCTTTTGGAAATCTGATACAAAACCATCCATTCAGTCCAAGTTTAGGTTCTTGTATGATCCCAATCTTGGGTATAGCTGTCTTCGAAGATGGTTCGAGTAGTAATTGACGTGTCTTCCCGGTCTCATTGCACTTCTCACCCATCAGGCATTCTTCAGTAATTTCTTTGTGGCTTTTGGTTGAATTCCTTCATACATGATCCATTCCCTTCCTATAACGTGACCTTGATTACCCTTGGAGAAATCGAAGCTTACACTTTTTGGAGCCTTACCTAAAACCTTGCTTCATCAGTCTTAATATTATCAACACAATAGTTGTTCGCGTTCTACTTCTAATTGGGAGTAGACCAACACATTCCTAACCAATTTGGATATGGATCATCCAAGTCGTTCATGTACTCTCTGCTTGTCAAACCTATCTGTAACGACCAAAATTTCCTAATAAGGCTTAGGGCCTTGATTAGGGGGCCAAGATGGCAAATTTTGGAATTATGTGATTATATGATATTTATGTGTATCATTATGTGATTATGTGAGTTATATTATAATGACTTGATATGCATGTTTAGGTGTATTAAATATGCATGTGGGCCCATTTATGTTTAATTGGTCCATTTTCATAATTTGGCTTGTTTTGGGTATATTTGGCATATATGTGGTATGTGTGTGGTATTTCATTATTATTTGGTTATGCTTGGGTTACTCAGCATGAGAAGATCTTAGGAGGCAAGGTAGTGGGAAAGTCTCAATGGGACCAAAACTTGACTCGGAGTGAGTCAAGGGGTATTTTGGGTATTTAGCACATTACCGGGATATTGGGTAATGGGAATAAATATTTGATGATAAATTAGGAGTTAGTGAGATCAGGGAGAAATTTGGGGAATTTTGACTATTTTACCCCAAGGGCGTTTTTGGGACCCCAAGCATTAGGATTTTCTTGAGGTTACTTAAGCTTGAAGTAACCTGTCAGAATTATAAAAGAACGTTCATGACGTTCTCTCCCTCTCTCATTCCCTTTTTGACACCCGTTCGCATTTTCAAAGGAAACTCAAGTTTTAGGACTCAAATTCAAGCAAGGATTGAGGAAAAGCGATTCTAGGAAACATTAGAAGCTTATTAGCCGGAGGATTTAGTTGGGAAACTACTCAATCAGAGGTAATCCAAGTTTTAAGTTCTAAGTTTTTAAGCTTTGATTGTATTTTACGTTTTGATGAGTTTTTGGATGGATTGAGACTTGGGTTCTCATGGTTTTGAGAGATTAGGATATTTGGGAACTTTGATTTTGGGATTTGGATGTGTTTGGATAGGTTTTTGGAGGATTTTAAGTGGGAAAACCATAGAAAATGGCTGGTTTCGTGGTCAAGTCGCGACCTTGTTCTAGGAAGTCGCGACCGGGATGAACCAGGAGCCAATGAGGCTCTGCCTGGGCGACATGCCATGACCCAAGAGGGGCCAAGTCGCGGCCCGCACCCTGAAGCCCAGGCTAATGCTCTTTGACTTGGGGGCTAGTCGCGACCCTCAGGGCCAAGTCGCGACTGACTTGTGCATTTTTGCCCATATTTCGTTTTTAGCCTTGGGAACTTAATTCTAAGGGCCTGGGATCAATCCTACTACCCAGTTGAGTAGGATTCGATGTCCCTAAGGCTAGGTTTGGGTCTAGAAGTATTTATTTACTAATATTATTATTGTGACTAAGTTATCGCTAGGGGCTTGGAAATAAGATCGTGGTTGAGGGTCGTTTATTGGTAACCTGTGCTTGGACCAAAGGTAAGAAAAATGCACCCAGTATGTGATGCATGAAATATATGTTATTATGGCATGGCATGAAGGTGTAATATGGAATTTACCAGAGCTTGAGTCTCTGTAATTGTGCACGATTATAATTAGGCTTTTGATTATTGATTAAGCATGTTGAATGCCTTATATCTAGATATTTGGCATATGATATATGTCTGTTTGCATTACCTAATTGAGGAAGAACTGACTTATTAGTCAGGGAACGACAATGGTGTCAGTATTGATTGTGAAGTTGTGACTTATCAGTCAATATTGGTAGTAGTACTGAGTACTGGTCATATGGTATTGGCTTATGAGTCAAGAACGGTATTAGCGTGTTTAATGCAAGCCAAAATTATTAGATCTAATCAACATAAGCATTAAATGCTTGACTGACCCCAAGGTCGAAGAAAACTAAAGCGCTTGTCTAGTCTAAAGGCTAGTTACGTAGAGCTAGGGCCAAAAGGCTCAGGTGACTGAAACGTCACATGGTTTAGGGAGCGAATCCCTAGAGATAGACTTATTAGTCATATATTCAGAGAGTAACTTATTAGTCATCTACCCAAAGAGACTTATTATTCATCTCTAAATAGATAGACTTATTAGTCATCTATCAGAGATAGATTTGTTAGTCATCTATACAGAGATAGACTCAGTAGTCATCTATACAGAGATAGACTCAGTAGTCATCTATACAGAGATAGACTTATTAGTCATCTACCTAAAAGAGCAGGACTTCACAATCCTTTATCCGTACCTGCCTACAAGCATGAATAGGGTTATTACTTCTAGGCATACTTATTATGATTTGGTGACATGTTATTATCTTCTTATAAGCATGTGGTTTAGTTTTCTTGCCGAGCTTTGGCTCACGAGTGCTATGTGGTGCAGGTAAAATCAAAAGAAAGGTGGATCATCCTTAAGTTGGAGAGCTTAGGGGATATGTGTACATATGCGGCTGCTTGACCACCACGACCAAGGGTTTATTGAGGAACTAGGGTTAAACCCTATTTTTCCGCTTAGGTCGGCTGGTTGTAAATGTTTTTTTGCAATTAACCTTTAAAATATATTTTGGGATCCCAATGCATACAGTAAATGTTTTAGTGAAACATTGTATCTTTGACCAAAATTTTCAACCCTAAACCGTTAATCATCTTTAGTTACACGATTATCGCCAAATGACTCGTTTAGTGAGTATAGCACTGTTTAAAATGCACAGCGTAATGGTCCCTGGGTAGTAGGGCGTTACACTATCTGTGTCGTTGAAGTATTGGTTAGTTAAGAACCTTCACTGATAATCTATCATATCTTACTTGGTGCAAGAAGTAATTCCTAAAAAGTTTCTTTCCTTGATCCTTAGCTGGTAATAACCAGTTCAAAAATAAATTTTGAGACCATTGTCCTATCTAGCAATTTGGCAATTAAACCCTTCATCCTTAACAGGCGATGTTGACGAGTCCCATGATATGATGCTCTGTCTGATCCATCCTTAAATAAGATACTTCTTCAGCCTGAACCATTAATTCTTTCTAATAAGCTAATATCATTCTTCATGATGTCTCTAATACCGTGTCTATCCATACCCAAAGCCCACAGCGTACCCAACAACTCCTTGCGCGCCCATTTGAAACCCTAATGGCCAACCCAGTTTCCATTCAATCCAACTAATATATTCTACTTGATATCTACCCCAATGTCTAGGCATCCTGCATATGCTACCAGGTCCTTCCCTTCCAAATCAAGATATTATTACCATCTCTTGCAATCCATAGTTGTCCCTCATTTAACAAATTATCTCCTACTCAGGCTCATATCAAAACTCTCATATGACGAGCTCAATCACTTTTACTATAAACATTTTACCACTTGTATTCCAATTCTTCTCTTGAAAGTTACCAACTCTTCCCCAACAGGCACTAATATCTTAAGCTCCTTTGTATAACAACCTTGAGGCATGTACTTCATATGTGAATCTTTTCTAGGAGATACGCAACACTGAATTCTTCCAGCTTAGTATATAACAAAGCATGAGGACTAGCTAGTCAACCGGTCGCCTCCGAGGAACTATCCTCGGGTTCTAACTATAACGAGGCAGACCAGTCTTCCTTTCTCTAATCTTGGGAAATTTTCCCTAAAGTGCATAACTATTCCATGTGGAAAACATGCCTTCACTTGGCATCCTCCCTGACGGCATCTCCTGCATCTGGCGCACACTAAATAACTTTACCAGGCCTTATCGCCGCCCTGGCGACTAACCTGTAAACTATATGCCTTCCTGTCAAAAACAGCAGTAGTAGAACTATCAAGGGTCTTTCTTGTCTGGTTACTGGGCATCAACCCTTACTTAATCCCACAAATGGGAATACCATTATCCGCACTTCTTGCCGTACGACATTCACAACAAGGCCCTCCCTTCTACCCGAGCATAGATGGAAGGCCCATGCATTGGAGCGACCCTAACTTTCTGGGTCGTCCCAGAATTCAGTCCTCATCAAATTAAAGTTGATCTATCCAATCCACCAAATTCATTGACATACTCTGTCGCTGTCTTACCATTCTGAACCCAGTTCCTAACTCATTAGTCTTCGCAGTTCCGACTGCTTCAAAGTAGTCTCTTTTATCAAATCACTGTCTGAATTCCTCCCAACCCATCTTGATAACATTCTGGGTCTGGGGTACTATTTCCCACCACATCAAGGCATCCTCTTTCCGCATACTCATGGTGCAACTACTCTATCATGGCCTACCATTCTCATATCATCAAGGACGAAGTTAATCACACCCATCCACTGATCAAGTCCTGAGCAGACCCAAACCTCCCATGAAAACTAGAGGATAATGCTTCTAATGTCCTTCATACGATAACTCTTATTTATTTCCATCCTTAGGTTGAACCAACACTGGTACCCTTATTGTGAAGACATAAGAAGCAGCATTTCCCCGATGGAACCCATTGTCTCAACCATCTAATTCCCTTATCCTGATCTAATAGCCTTACTCGCATATCAGCAAATATCTGCTACGAATTCCAGAGGCAGATGAAGGGTTCTGACCCTAAGTATCATCTACAGCCCCCACTCTAACAATACCAGGTCCAATTAACTATCTTGAGTACATACAGTCTGAATCAGTCTACAATCACACACTAAACCCCTCAGCCCGATGTTCATATCCAGAATCATCCCACGGGAAAATCCAAACAATCACAATAATCACACGCACAATATACATATCAATACACCAATCTATATCACTCATGAATTATCTATCCAATTCCATTACTACCAAATATACTCATACACATCATGCTTTCTCTATATTAATACGCAGATAAGGCATATAAGTTCAATTTAAACAATTAACAACATATCATATCATTAAATACCTAACCGTGAGTCGAGCTTATCTTTAGCAGTGAGTGTACACCCCTAGCAAGTCTTCATGAACGCTAAAACCTAGACCGCTCTGATACCAAGTTGTAACGCCTTGGAAAACAAAGACTGTGTGTTTAAAATAGTGCTTAACCTACTAACCAAGTCGTTTCAACATAAATGTGTAATTAAAGACTAAGTCAAGGTCAATTAATAAAAGATTTGGTAAACAAAATGATTACTTTTCATTAAAATATCGATTGAGCAGGTTGCATATGTACACACTGCCCTTGAAGCTCTCCAACTTGTTGCTGGTCCAGCTATCAACTCCATTACTTACACCACGTAGCACCCGTAAGCCAAAGCTCAGCAAGAAAACTTAAACCAACAAGCAAAACTAGGCAACAATATAAAAGTAGTAAATATAATTCACCAGATTCAACTAACAATAGAATATATGCAAGAATCTCAATAAAGGTACTCAACTTAACCAAACATATAAATCAAACTCATAAACCATTACAAATAGTTAAGCGTAAACCACACTTCTGTTTATTGTATAATGTCCAGGCTCGGCGCCCTTAGGTCGAGTCCACTAGCTTTATGGCTGACCCTGACACCCTTAGGTCGGGCTACGTCCCGTACGCTTACTATCGGCCCCCAGCACCCTTAGGCCGGCCTGTAAACAAATAAAAACACAGATGCACAATGCATAGCAAGTAATCAATGGCAGTGCATACAAGCATGCCCAATTAGTTATTCACAACTACAGGTAAGTTCATGTTCAAAATATATTCATGCAAGGGGCTTAAGCTCGAACTGTAACGACCCAAATCTCCTAATAAGGCTTAGGGCCTTGATTAGGGGGCCATGATGGCAAATTTTGGAATTATGTTATTATATGATATTTATGTGTATCATTATGTGATTATGTGAGTTATATTATAATATGACTTGATAAGCATGTTTAGGTGTATTAAATATGCATGTGGGTCCATTTCTGTTTAATTGGGTAATTTTCATAATTTAGCCCGTTATGGTATATTTGGCATATAGGTGGTATGTGTGTGGTACTTCATTAGTATTTGGTTATGCTTGGGTAACTCAGCACGAGACGATCCTAGGAGGCAAGCCAGTGGGAAAGTCACAACAGGATCCATACTTGACTCGGAGTGAGTCTAGGGGGTATTTAGCAGATTACCAGGATATTGGGTAACAAGAATAAATATTTGATGATAAATTGGGAGTTAGTGAGATCAGGGGGAAATTTTGGGAATTTTGACTATTTTACCCCGGGGGACATTTTTGGGACCCCGAGCATTAGGATTTGCTTGGGGTTACTTAAGCTTTAAGTAACCTATAAGAATTATAAAAGAACATTCAGAACGTTCTCTCTCTCTCCGTTCCCTTTTCGACACCCAACCACATTTTTTAAGGAAACTCGAGTTTTAAGACTCGGATTCAAGCAAGGATTGAGGAATAGCGATTCTAGGGAAGATTAGAAGCTTATTAGCAAGATGATTTAGTTGGGAAACGACTCAATCAGAGGTAATCCAAGTTTTAAGTTATAAGTTTTTAATGTTTTTAAGCTTTGATTGGATTTTACGTTTTGATGAGTTTTTGGATGGATTAAGAATTGGGTTCTCATGGTTTTGGGAGATTAGGATATTTGGGAACTTGGATTTTGGGATTTGGATGTGTTTGGATAGGTTTCTGGAGGATTTTAAGTGGGAAAACCGTAGAAAATGGCTGGTTTCGTGGTTAAGTCGTGACCGGGATGAACTAGGAGCCAAGGAGGTTCTGCCTGGGGGGCGCGCTGCAACCCAAGAGGGGCCAAGTCGCAGCCCGCACACTGAAGCAAAGGCAAATGTTCTCTAACTTGGGGCAAGTAGCGACCCTCAGGGCCAAGTCGCGACTGGCTTGTACATTTTGGCCCATATTTGGTTTTTAGCTGTGGGATCTTAATTCTAAGGGTCTAGGATGGATCCTACTACGCAGTTGAGTAGGATTCGACTTCCCGGAGGCTGGGTTTGGGTCTGGAAGTATTTATTTACTCATCTAGGTTATCGCTAGGGGATTTGAAACATGATCATGCTTAAGGGTCGTTTATTGGTACCCTATGCTTGGACAAAACGTATGAAAACTGCACCCAGTATGTGATGCATGTGTTGCATGCAATACATGTGATTAGGGCATGACATGAATATTGAATATGGAATTGATCAATGCTTTAGTCTCTGTAAATGTGATTGATCATAATTATGCTAGTGACTATTGAGTAAGCATGATGAATGCCCTATATTTGGATATTTGACATATGATATATGCCTGGTTGCATTGCTTACTAGTGAGTGGCACTAACTCATTAGTCTGAAACGACAATGGTGTTAGCACTGGTCATATGGAATTGACCTATGAGTCAAGAGCGGCATTGGTGTATTGAATGTAGAGCCAAAGAAAACTAAAGCGCTTGTCTAGTCTAAAGGCTAGTTACGTAGAGACAGGGCCAAAAGGCTCAGGTGACTGAATCATCACATGGCTTAGGGTGCCAATCCCTAGAGATAAACTCATTAGTCATCTATCCAGGGAGCGGATCCCCAGAGCCAGACTCATTATTCATCTATTCAGGGAGCGGATCCCTAGAGATAGACTCATTAGTCGTCTATTCAGGGAGCAGAACCCCAGAGATAGACACATTAGTCATCAATTCTGGGAGAAGATCCACAGATTGACTTGATAGTCATTTATTCATGGAGCAGATCCCCATAATCATTTATTTGGACTTGTCTGCATGCTTATTATGATTTAGTAATATGTTATTACTTGCTTATGTGCATGTTTAAGTTTTCTTGCTGAGCCTCGGCTCACGGTTGCTATGTGGTGCAGTTAAAGGCAAAAGAAAGCTGGACCACCCTTGAGTTGGAGAGTTTATGTAACGACCCAAAATTTGCTAATAAGGCTTAAGGGCCTTGATAAGTTTGTTAGGAGGGCATAATTGGTTTTTATGTGAATGAATGATTAAATGCATGATTATATGGCATGCATGATTAATGAGTATATAGATATGATTAGATGCATGTTTATGAGAATTGAATATGCATGTGGGCCCTATTTTGTTCTTAAGGGCATGTTTGTAATTTTGGCACGTTGAGGGCATAAATGTAAATAATTGTGATAAATTGTTGAGACCACATTATTATGTGGATATATTCGCAGCTTGTGGCATGAGGCGATCCTAGTGAGCGGTTTAGTGAAAAAGTCACAGTGGGGATTTATACATGGCTCGGGGTGAGCCTGGGGGTATTTATGGAAATTTAGGATTTATATTTGAGACTACTTGATATTGAGGAAAATAATTGGTGATTAGTTAGGTGTCGGGGTTTAAGCGATAATTATTAGAGACACTCGAGGAATTAGCAGGAATTAGGAGCAATGACTGAAATGCCCTTAGAATGTTTTAAGGTTTAGATTTTAATGGGAGGGCAATATGGTCATTTGGTTTAAAACAGAGATGAGTATCATTCTACCTTTATATACTTAGTGGATTTTTTAGGGAGTAGTAGAAACTGAAAGAAAAAGGGAAAGAGACAAAGGGAAAGAAAGAAAAACTGAACTCCTAAGTTAACCTATTTTTCTCTCACTCGGTTCCTTCTCTTTGCACCATTTCTTGGGGGCTTTTGGAGCTGTGGTTAAAAGGAGGATTAGGCCAAAGCTTAGCACTTGGATCCTTGGTGAAGCTAGGAGGTTCTACTGAAATTAAGCTTAACTAAGGTACGTTTTAGGATTTCTGATGAGTTTTTCTGAGTTTTATTGAGGTGATTTCTAAGCTTGGGTTTTCGATGGAATTAAGGGAAATAAGCTTGAGGAATTGAAGGGTTTGAGGCTGGAAGGATACTAGATATATGTTGGTCTTAATTGATCAAATCAGAGATTATACACAGCAGAACAACAATCAAATTGTTAGTTTAATCCCATAAGATTTCTAGATCTACTTCTTCCCATGCATATATATATTGAATCGAAGACATGAATAGAAAAATTACCTCAGGTCCTTCCTTGCTGCTATCTTTTTGTATGGCTAAATCCTTGAGATCTCACACCAAGATCTTCCAAAATGTTCTCAGCACACAAAGAACGAGTGTGGGGTCGCTATACAAACAATAGGCAAAAAACTATTTATCAGATGTTCTCAACACATGAGATCTCATAAAGTTTGGACCTAGGTTTTGTGAAGAATAGTGACTTTTGTTAGTGTCACTATTCTCTTTCTTTGAGAGAGATTTCTAGATATTTTTCTATCCCTGAAAAGTTACGTTCTGTAAAACTGATATCCTATATTTAATATATCCAATATATTAAAATATTTGTTATTTTAAACAATTTAAAATAACTGATCAATTATCAGATTTTTGTTTAAATAATAATATTTTAATCATATTAAAATATCTCATTATTTATTTAATATTTAAATAACTAAAATTGTGGAACCAAGAAACTGAACACAGTCTCTTATGCGTGTAGCACAGTGACTGTGCACTGTGCTACACGTGTACCACATGTCAGTGATGGCATGTGATTTTTCCCAATTTTTATTATTATTTAAATACCAAAAATCCCAAAAAATAAATTAATTCAAAATTAATTATATTTTTGTTAAATCAAATAATTAATCAATTCTTAATTAATTAATTACACATAATTAAACAATAATTATGTTTGATACATAGAAAAATATTTTACTTATCACATAAGTCCTTTTTGCCCATTTTTGTATTTACCTTTGTCAGTGATTGTTGGAGCCATTTCGAGGACCATGGACCTATAACATTAAGCTCCAATAAATAAACTAAATAATTAAACTCTTTAATTATAATAGTTAATTTATTAATTCTGATATTACTCCACTATAAATTTAGAATTGCACTCTTTATGTTATAGATATACTTTTACATAAATCTTTTCTTAAGTCGTCCATTGATATAACCATCTTACAATAGTTCAACCCTCTAATTAATTAGTTCATAAATTAGAATGGAAGAATTACCATTTTACCTTTCTAATTTACTTCTTATTCCTTAAGTACCATTAATTCACTAGTGAATAATTAATTTATAATCTAATTATAGATTTGAGCTCAAAATCATTCAGTTCAAGAATTAACCCTTAAGGGAACTAATATACGATCCGTTAGGAAAGATTAGATTCCGTATTGTTGATACATGTTCCCAGCCATCCATGATATTATATCTCCAAAACAAAAGTCATTAGCCTTATTCTTTGAAGAGACCTTAAGGAATGAATCAAAAGATTTAATAAACATGAACAGGAGTTCATGAACACTCAGGATTTAGGTTGATCTATAAATGATCATCAGTTGTGATATGAATTACAAGTCTTTATTGTTAAATGATTTTTGGATAAAGACTTTGATTCATATCGGTCCATGTCATATATAATCATATTATATAAAGCACCTTTACCGAGATGTCTTTCCACATCAATAATCCGAATCTAGATTATTTGTATCATTATGATACTCAGTAAACCGTACTTACAACTCCAATTAAAGAATTCCATAACTTTAATTTGTTGTTGTTGACTATTTTTATTCATTCATGTGATCTTAATTCTCTCGTACTAATACAAGATCACATCCTCAATAATGAATATGGAATTTTTATGATATTTACAAAATTATTCAAAACAATAATTTAACAATCTAAATATAACAATAATAATAAACCATTATATTTATTTATTCACAGAAAACACAAATGTCTTTACATGCTTTTAGGAAACACTCCTCACAAGATAACCTAAGGTCGAAATTCTCCATTGAAGGTAACAGATTCTGGCTTTGAAGTTCTGAGTTTCTGGTTGAGTTCTTGAGTTATTGAGTTCAATGCTTGTTTTCTTGGTTTGATGATGCATGTGGTTAAGTATTGTGTTTTTGGGTTGTGTGGGGTGAGATGCAGGTGATGTTACGCTCAATTTGGTGTGTAGTTGAGGTTTGGAGGAGTTTTGGAGAGTTTTGCTCGAGGAAAATTGAATAGGAAAACCAGAGTATTGGGTGTGCTGTGACTAGCGTTGTAGCGCTAGCCTTAGGGTGCTACAGTGCTAGGCTTGATTGTCTGGGGGCTTTTTGGCTCTGTTTGTAGCGCTATAGCGCCCCCTTTGAGGCGCTGTAGAGCTACCCTGTTTCCAGAAGTGGGTTTTTCAGTTAATTCTTAGGGTTTTTGCCCGAGGTTTCGGGGTTTGATTCCACCACCCCATTTGGTGGAATTAGGACTTCTCGAGGGCTCAGGATTAGTCCCGAGGTTAGGTTTTGGAATTGAAGTATAGTGATGGTTCTAATTTATGGCTGTGACTAGGTGTACGCTAGGGCTCGGACGGGATCGTGCTTGAAGGTTGATTTCACTAGTCAAGCTATTGGGATCAAAGGTAAGAAAACTGCACCCGTTTATATGAACATATTGGGACTAATAGCTCCCTATATTTGTATACCGTCATGAGATGGTATTATGCCATGGAGACATGTGATAAACAGCCTAAGAGTGTCGAAATCAATATTTGCGAACAGGGCGCGGCTCAGCCACTGGTAGCTGAGGACAGCTTATTTATCGCTGAGCTCGATTAAGTTGGCTGGAGACAGTGGGTATAACACTGGGGGCGGCCTAAGTAAGCCGAACACAGTGGGTTAAGTAGAGGGTGCCAACACTGAATATTGTGTAACGGTTGCAATAATTGTTGATTATGAATGTGATTGTCGTTGTTAATCTGATGAGTATGATATGTTGAATATCTGGATGATAAGTTGTTAACTTGTTGATTGTTGTCACTGGATAGGTGAATGTTATGAATTGCTGAAAAACTTGGTTATGCTTTGTGGAATATTTGGTTATTGATATTGATCATGCTATGATATTATGTTTTCTTCCTGGGCCTCGGCTCACGGGTGCTTCGTGGAGCAGGTAAAGGCAAGGATTTGGTTGTTCGACCATGAGTTGGAGAACTCCGGGGGCGAGGTGTACATTGTCAACTACTCGGCCACCACGGTCGAGGGTTTGTATAGGGACGAAACCTAAAATTGTATATTTTGCCATTAGAGTGGCCATGGTTGTTTATAAATTTTGGAATTGTTGTAAATATGACTTTTTAACCCTGTTTTGGGATCCAATGTACTAAATGATAAGCTAATTCCTGTGGATGTTTATTTGCCCGGATGTCCTCCTAAACCGGAGGCAGTTATAGATGCTATAACAAAACTTCGGAAGAAAATATCTCGAGAAATCTATGAAGATCGAATTCGATCTCAACAGGAGAATCAGTTTTTTCATAAAGATGATCTGTTTTGACCAAGATCTTTTAAACTTAACCTGTTTATGAATATAGGATCACGTTTTCAAGTATATGACTTGGTTAGCAAGTCCTGCACTATTTAAAATACACAGTGTAACGGCTTTGGTTATCCAAGGTGTTACAACTTGGTATCAGAGTGTCCTAGGTTTAAGGATTCCTGAAGACTAGATGGACATGTACACTCGCCGCTAAAGATAAGCTCGACTCAGGGTTCCGTAATTGAATACATGAGATTTTATGCTTAAGTGCTTGAATGGAATATGAATGTATTAATTTGTGTGAGCATTAGGAAGCATGAGATTCTGATAGGACCTGACCCTTGACTGATGTGTGGTGATATCGAGGCGTGCTGATTAGCATTGCTATTGCATGTGGATGGATATTTGAATAACGGTTTGTTTATTTATTACATGTGGTTAATTGGTTAAATTGAATTTACATGTTTTAGCTGTTTATTGGTATATGGAAAGCACAATGAACATGATTATATTTAGTAGCAATGAAATTGTGAATTGTGATTGTGTTGGACCTGCCCGTGGAATGGTTCTGGATATGAATATTAGGGCTGAGGGGTTTAGTCAGTAATGGCAGGTAAATTCAGACTTTTTGTGCTCTGAATGGTTAAATGGACTTGGTAATGATATGGTAGGGGTTGCAGATGATAGATAGGGATTGGAACCCTCCGTCTGCACCTAAAGGTCGCAGCAAACATTCGCTGGAAAGTGGGTAAGCTGTGAGGTCTGATAGAGGAGACTAGATGGGTGAAGCCACGGGTTCTTCTGGGAAAATAGCTGCTTTGTATAGTTTAACAGCAGAGGCGCCAGTGTTTGTTGACTTAAATGTACAGACAGATAAGAGTAATATATGGAAGGCTTCAGAGGCATAATTCCCTGGTTTTGAGGAAGGGTTGGAGTTACCTAGGAATTGACTAGTGGATGAGCATAGCTAATTCCATCCTTGATTACATGAAGATGATAGGCCGTGACAAAGCGGTTGTGTCAAGTATTTGTGGAAAAGGGATGCACAGAAATGGTACCCTAGACTCGAAGTGATAGCATGATGGGTTGGGGGAAAACTCGGACAGAGATGTGATAGAAGAGGTTACTATGAAGTGGTTGAGGCTATGGGAACTAATAAGTTATGAATATGATTTGGAATGGTAAGACAACAACAGAGTATGTCAGCAAGTTTGGTGAGTTAGTCAATCTTCTTTGGAAGTTGACACAAGCGGATGTAACAAAAAATGATGACTCATTTAAGGATTAAACTCTGGGATGACCCAGAGCATCAGGGTCGTTCTGGTTCATGAAGTTTTTATTGGTGCTTGGGAAGCAGGGACAGCCAGGGTATCTGAGATATAAGGAATGAAGTATGGAGCGTGAGTGTCTAAGGGCAAGAAATGTGGATGACGGTGTTCCCATTGGTGGAACATGGTCAGGGGAGATACTCAGTAATCAGAATAAAAGAACCTCTGACATTTCTTTGTCTTTTGGTTTTGATAGCAAGGGCTATAGTTTACAGGATAGCCATCAGGACAATGATAAGGTTTAGTGAAGATTAATCAGTATGCACCAGATGCAGGAGATGCCAATTGGAAAGAAGCTAGATAAGAGCAGATAATCTATATGAAATGGTTCAGTAAGTTAGGATCGATTAGGGATTGCCCAGGATTAAAGAAAATGGAAGACTAGAATGTCTTGTTACATTTGAAGCCTGAGGATAGTTCCTCGGAGGTGACTGGTTAACTTGATAATCCTCGTTCTTGGTTACATAATGGGCTGAAAGAGTTCGGTGTTGCTTATCTTCCAGAAATGATTTAGATATGCAGTACATGCCTCAAGGTTGTTATACAAGTGGCTGGAAATATTAGTGTTTGTTGGGGATGGATTAGAAACTTTTAAGAGAAGAGATGGAATGTAACTAATAAAAAAGTTTGTGGTGAAAGTAATTGAGCTCGTCATATGAGAACTAATTTGTTAAGAGAAAACTATGGATTGCAAGGGACATTAGTTGAAGTATATAAATTGGATTGATTAGAAATTGAAGTGATCAGTACAGATTCAGATGGGTATGTAAGGAATTGTTGAGTACGCTTTGGGAGTCGGCTAAGGACAGATTCAATATCAGGGACAATGCAAATAGTGGTATTAGTTGGCAGAAAGAATTACTAGTTCAGCGGAGGGAGTATCTAGTTTAGGGATGGATTGGAAAGAGCGTCGTACTATGGAATTTTTTGTTATCACCTGTTAAGGACGAAGAGTTTAAATGCCTAGTTACAAGACAGGACAATGTCTTCAGGAATTGATCTTCGATCTGGTTATTACCATCTGAGGTTCAAGGAAAGAGACATTTCAGGAATTATCACTCGTACCTAGTGGGGTGTGATGGATTGCCAGTAGAGATTCTTGACTGACGTAAGCTTCAACAAAACAGGCAAGTTTAACAAGCAGAGAGTACAGGAAGGATATGAATAAGTCACATCTAGGTTTGTCAAGGATGTGTTGAACTACTTTTTAGCTAGAAGCAAAATGTGAACGACTACTACACTAACGATACTAAGAATGAAGAAGTAAGGTAATAGGTAAGGCTCCAGAAGATGTCGGTTAAAATTTCGCCAAGGGTATTCAAGGTCATGCTACAGAAAGAGAAAGGATTAGGTATAAAGAGGTTCAGTCAGAAGCCACAGAGAGATTATTGAGGAAGGTCTGAAGGATAAGAAGCACAAAGAGACTGGTGAACATGTCTTCTACCACACAAAGATTTTTGGAGGATGACCATATCAGAGATTAAAACGACAAAAGAACCTACGTGTCGACTGAATGGACAACTTGTATCAGATTTACAGAAGACAGAATAAGGATTGGTTAACACCTTGTAATATAGAAGTCTATGCGTAGTAGATGGTTACTGAAGGGTAGTATGAGGGACCTTGACCTTGTTTTAAAAACATAAAACTGTAGGCGACGCATCAAGTTTGAGACACGCCCAGATATAGACTGAAGAGATGATGGTATGAGCCTCACGGTAGGTGAAAGAATGGAAACCTGGTCGGTGTACAGAGAATACTCAGTTTACAGTAAAGGTAGAGCGTAAGAGATTTGAGCACTTGGTTATTTATAAGAAATAATCTGAGACTAGGATCAGGTGAAACTTATTGGGTAATTTACGTTGGAAATCTTTGATTGCAGAAGAGGGAAATTAATTTGGGAGTTGATCTCTTACTGGGGATGGTCTGTGCTGGTTGGACAGGACGCCACGGGTTACAGCTAGGTCAGATAAAATAACAATTGGGATTGGTATGGTTACGGTGATGGGTTGTGGATAGGTATATGTCTCGATGGGCAAAGAATTTTAAGAAGAGGATTATATGAGAATGGTTAAGAAACCTACCATTGTGATATGAGTTAAGAAAAGAAGATCGGGTGAGTGATCTGATGGAACTCGATGTTGAGGTGAAGATCTTATAGGTAATATGGTATAGTAGTGGATCATTAGTGTGGACCACGTTGGACTACAAGTAGGATAATTGGACATGAAAGGTTGTAACTCGACAGATTGAGTTAACACATTTTGGGTTCATGTGAATGAGTGGCATGTGTGATAATTGATGACAACAGCTTGAGACTCTTTAACTCTCCAGGTTCTGGGAAGAAATTAGAGAACGAAGGGGATAGGATTGGATCTTAGGATTGATGACTATTTTATGAATGTGTAGTATTTGGGATATTATGAAAAGTATAGTCCTTTGGTGAGCAACCACAGTGTTGAATGCTGGCTTGTGGCTGAGGTGACACAGCATAAGATATGGTAAGATAGGAGGCATGTGGTGATGATTCTAAGTAAGCAAACGAAAGACAACAAGTATTATGGTTCAGTATTGGTTCGGGGGGAAAACCAACGAAGTTGTGAGAATCATTAGGGTAGGAGCATCTGCCTATCGGAGAGGACATAAGGGTTTGTAAGAATCAAGTGTTGGAACACGAAACTCCAGAACGAGAGACTTGTAAGTCTCCAAGCAGTGCAGACAAGAAAGAGTATGATGGTAGGACGAAGGAAAAAGGGAGTTTGATTCCCGGTTTAACAAGAATTCTGAGATCGTACCTAGAATTAGGCCAGGGGCCTACAAGTTTGTCTTACCCTGGTATGGGTAATGGCTTATGGGTTTTGTTGGTGTCAATAACAAGATGGAAAATGATCGCTGATCAGATGAGTAGATTCTGGGGTTCAGCAGAGTTTTTTAAGCAAGAAAAGGTTAATAAGACAACAGTTATAAGATAAGATCTTCTGGAACATGATTATCACTCTGGCATAAGTATTATTCAAAGATAAAGGGTAAAGAAATTGGAATTTGGAATTATGGTCAGAGGTAGGAGATTTACTACCTGATGTGTTCGAAAATATTTCGAGGACGGAATTGTTATAAGGAGGGAATAGTTGTAACGACCCAAAATTTGCTAATAACGCTTAAGGGCCTTGATTAGTGTGCCAGGAGGGCATAATTGGTATTTATGTGAATGAATGATTAAAGGCATGATTATATGGCATGCACGATTAAATGAGTATATAGATATGATTAGATGCATCTTCACGAGTATTGAATATGCATGTGGGCCCTGTTTTGTTCTTAAGGGCATGTTTGTAATTTTGGCCCGTTGAGGGCACAAATGTAAATAATTGTGATAAATTGTTGAGACCACATTATTATGTGGATATATTCGCAGCTTGTGGCATGAAGTGATCCTAGTGAGCGGTTTAGTGAAAAATTCACAGAGGGTATTATACCCGGCTCGGGGTGAGCCTGGGGGTATTTTTGGCAATTTAGGACATATATTGGAGACTACTTGATATTGAGGAAAATAATTGGTGATTAGTTAGGTGTCAGCGTTTAAGCGAAAATTATTAGAGACACTCGAGGAATTAGCGGGAATTGGGAGCAATGACCAAAATGCCCATAGAATGTTTTAAGGTTTAGATTTTAATGGGAGGGAAATATGGACATGTGGTTTAAAACCGAGATAAGTATAAATCTCCCTTTATACACTTAGTGGATTGTTTAGGGAGTAGTAGAAACTGAAAGAAAAAGGGAAAGAGACAAAAGGAAAGAAAGAAAAACAGAACTCCTAAGTTAACCTATTTTTCTCTCACTCGGTTCCTTCTCTTTGCACCATTTCTTGGAGGCTTTTGGAGCAGTGGTTCAGAGGAGGATTAGGCCAATGCTTAGCTCTTGGATCCTTGGCGAAGTTAGGAGGTTCTACTGAAATTAAGCTTAACTAAGGTAAGTTTCAAGATTTTTGATGAGTTTTTCTGAGTTTTATTGAGGTGATTTCTAAGCTTGGGTTTTTGATGGAATTAAGGGAAATAAGCTTGAGGAATTGAAGGGCTTGAGGCTGGAAGGATACTAGAGATAACCTAAGGTCGAAATTCTCCATTGAAGGTAACAAATTCTGGCTTTGAAGTTCTGAGTTTCTGGTTGAGTTGTTGAGTTCAATGCTTGTTTTCTTGGTTTGATGATGCATGTGGTTAAGTCTTGTGTTGTTGGGTTGTGTGGGGTGAGATGTAGGTGATGGTAGGCTCAATTTGGTGTGTAGTTGACGTTTCGAGGAGTTTTGGAGAGTTTTGGCTCGAGGAAAATCGAAGAGGAAAACCAAAGTATTGTGTGTGCTGTGACTAGCGTTGTAGCACTAACCTTAGGACGCTACAACGCTAGGCTTAAGTGTTTGGGGGATTTTTGGCTCTATTTGTAGCGCTATAGCGCCCCCTTTGAGGCGCTGTAGTGTTAATCTGTTTCCAGAAGTGGGTTTTTGAGTTAATTCTTAGGGTTTTTGCCCGGGGGCTCGGGGTTTGATTCCACCAACCCGTTTGGTGGAATTAGGACATCCCAAGGGCTCGGGATTAGTCCCGAGGTTAGGTTTTGGAATTGAAGTTTAGTGATGGTTCTAATTTATGGTTGTGACTAGGTGTACGTGTTAGGAGTGTGTCCTAAAAGCATGTAAAGACATTTGTTTTTTCTATGAATAAATAAATACAATGGTTTATTATTATTGTCATATTTAGATTGTTAAATTATTGTCTGAATAATTTTGTAAATATCAGAAAAATTCCATATTCATTATTGAGGATGTGATCTTGTATTAGTATGAGAGAATTAAGGTCACATAAATGAATAAAAATAGTCAACAACAACAAATTAAAGTTATGGTATTCTTTAATTGGAGTTGTAAGTACGGTTTACTGAGTATCATAATGATACAAATAATCTAGATTCAGATTATTGATGTGGAAAGATATCTCGGTAAAGGTGCTTTATATAATATGATTATATATGACATGGACCGATATGAATTAGAGTCTTTGTCCAAAAACCACTTAATAATAAAGACTTGTAATTCGTATCATAATTGATGATCATTTATAGATCAACCTAAATCCTGAGTGTTCATGAACTCCTGTTCATGTTTATTAAATCTTTTGATTCATTCGTTAAGGTCTCTTTAAAGAATGAGGCTAATGACTTTTGTTTTGGAGATTTAATATCATGGATGGCTGGGAACATGTATCAACAATACGGAATCTAATCTTTCCTAACGGATCGTATATTAGTTCCCTTAAGGGTTAATTCTGGAACTGAATAATTTTGAGCTCAAATCTATAATTAGATTATAGATTAATTATTCACTAGTGAATTAATGGTACTTAAGGAATAAGAAGTAAATTAGAAAGGTTAAATGGTAATTCTCCCATTCTAATTTATGAACTAATTAATTAGAGGGTTGAACTATTGTAAGATGGTTATATCAATTGACGGCTTAAGAAAAAGATTTTTGTAAAAGTATATCTATAACATAAAGAGTGCAATTCTGAATTTATAGTGGAGTAATATCAGAATTAATAAATTAATTATTATAATTAAAGAGTTTAATTATTTAGTTTCAATTTATTGGAGCTTAATGTTATAGGTCCATGGTTCCCGAAATGGCTCAAACAATCACTGTCAAAGGCAAATACAAAAAATGGGCAAAAAGGACTTATGTGATAAGTAAAATATTTTTCTATGTATCAAACATAATTATTGTTTAATTATGTGTAATTAATTAATTAAGAATTAATTAATTATTTGATTTAACAAAAATATAATTAATTTTGAATTAATTTATTTTTGGGATTTTTGGTATTTAAATAATAATAAAAATTGGGAAAAATCACATGCCTGCACATGCATGTGGTATACGTGTGGCACAGTGCACAGGCACTGTGCTACACGCATAAGAGATGGACTTAGTCTCTTGATTCCACAATTTTAGTTATTTAAATATTAAATAAATAATGAGATATTTTAATATAATTGAAATATTATTATTTAAACAAAAATCTGATAATTGATCAGTTATTTTAAATTTGTTTAAAATAACAAATATTTGAATATATTGGATATTATTAAATATTGGATATCAGTTTTCACAGAACGTAATTTTTCAGGGACAGAAAAATATCTAGGATTCTCTCAAAGAAAAGAGAACAGTGACAAAAACAAAGGTCATTGTTCTTCACAAAACCTAGGTCCAAACTTTATCAGATCTCATGTGTTGAGAACATCTGATAAATAGTTATTGCCTATTATTTGTATAGCGAGCCCACACTCGTTCTTTGTGTGCCTGAGAACATTTTGGAAGATCTTGGTGTGAGATCTCAAGGATTCAGCTATACGAAAAGATAGCAGCAAGGAAGGACCTGAGGTAATTTTTTTTCTATTCTTGTCCTTGATTCAATATATATATGAGTGTGAAGAAGTAGATCTAGAAATTTTATGGGATTAATCTGATAATTTGATTGTTGTTCCGCTGCGCATAATCTCTAATTTGATCAATAAAAACCAACAGTACGCTAGGGCTTGGACGAGATCGTGCTTGAAGGTTGATTTCACTAGTCAAGCTATTGGTATCAAAGGTAAGAAAACTGCACCCGTTTATGTGAACATGTTGTGATAAACGACCTAAGTGTGCCAGAATCAATATTTGCGCACAGGGCGCAGCTCAGCCACTAGTAGCTGAGGATAACTTGCCCGAGTCAGTGGGTATAACACTGGGGCAGCCTAAGTGAGTCGAAGACAGTGGGTTAAGTAGAGGGTGCCAACCCTGAATATAATAGTTGCAATAACTGTTGATTATGAATGTGATTGTCGTTGTTAATCTGATGATTATGATATGTTGAATATATGGATGATAAGTTGTCAACTTGTTGATTGTTGTCACTGGATAGGTGAATGTTATGAATTTTTGAATACCTGGTTATGCTTTGTGGAATATTTGGTTATTGATATTGATCCTGCTATGATATTATGTTTTCTTACTGGGCCTTGGTTCACGGGTTCTTCGTTGTGCAAGTAAAGGCAAGGATTTTGTTGTTCGGCCATGAGTTGGAGAGTTCTAGGGGCGAGGTGTACATTGTCAGCTGCTCGACCGCCACAGTCGAGGGTTTGTATAGGGACGTAACCTAAAATTGTATATTTTGCCATTAGAGTGGCCATGGTTGTTTATATATTTTGGAATTTTTGTAAATATGACTTTTAAACCCTGTTTTGGGATCCCATGTACTAAATAATTATTTTCATGAAGATTATTTGTTTTGACCAAGATCATTTAAACTTAACATGTTTGTGAATATAGGATCACGTTTTTAACTAAATGACTTGGTTAGCAAGTCCTGTACTATTTAAAATACATAGTGTAACGACTCTGGTTATCCAGGGCGTTACAGCTTAGGTGACGATGAGTACATATGCAGCTGCTCGACCATCACGGTCGAGGGTTTAAAGAGGAACTAGGGTTAAACTCTATTTTGCAGCTTAGGTCAGCTGGTTGTAAATATTTTATTGTAATTAACCTTTAAAAATATATTATGGGATCCCAATGTATACAGTAAACGTTTTAGTGAAACGTTGTATCTTTGACCAAAATTTTTAACCATAAACTGTTAGTCACATTTAGTTACACGATTATGGCCAAATGACTCGGTTATCGAGTTTAGCATTGTTTAAAATGCACAGTTTAGCAGTCCTTGGGTAGTAGGGCGTTACAACTTGGTATCAGAGCGAGCCAAGGTTAAGGGTTCCTGTAGACAAGCTGGGCATGTACACTTATCACTAAAGACAAGCTTCACTCAAGGTATGGTAGCTATTTGTGTAGTTATGTGCTTAACTACTTAAATAAAATGTAAATGCTTTACTTGCATATTGTATTAGGGAGCATGAGATTCTGATAGAGCCTGGCTCTTGACTATTGATATGATTATATGATTACTTGCTTAGTGAATATATAAATGTGTTATTTGCTTGCTGAACTTGGAGGCATGGTATGTATGTTGGAAGAGTAGGGATTATGATTGATGTATGATTGTTATGGGCATGTATTTAGCACTGCAGTGGGTTATGAATGTAGTGTGGTAAGATTGTTCCCACGGGGAAGGCTTTTGAATAAGTTCAACATGTTTAATGGGTCAAGTTATTAACTGCAGATTCAATCAGCAAGTATGTATCCAAGGCAGATAATGAGACCTGGTGGTGGTTATACCGAGGCTGGGATTACATCCATGGTTTGAGTTCTTCACCTGCCCCTCAGAATTTCCAGCAAGTGTTTATATATGTGCAATTAAGACTGTAGACGCAAGAGGAAGAGATTAGGTGTTTGAAACAGCAGCAGAATCTGTCAGGGAACACCTCTTCCTTTTCTATACCAGGAGTGGCACCAGTATTGGCTCAGCCTACGGTTGAAAATAGGTGGGAAATCCTTTGTGGAAGATTTTAGGAGTATTACCCTCCAATTTTTGACAGAGGCTTGGATCCATTCCGAGCTGAGCAATGGATGGGCATGATCAGTTCCATCCTCGATAGTATAGGGGTGGTAGGTCACGATAGGGTTATTTGTGCTACATTTGTATTGTGGGATGATGCCCGGACATGGTGGGAAGCAGTATCCTAGACATGAGATACAGCTGTGATGGACTGGAAAGAATTTAAGCAGCTGTTTAATGAAATATATTACTGTGATGTAGTCAAGTCTGCTAAAATGAATGAGTTTCTGAATCTGGCTCAGGGAAATGCAGCAGTAACAGAATATGTTAATAGTTTTGATGGGTTGGCATGGTTTTCTTTTGACATGGTACCCACAAATGTTGCTCGGAAGGAAAGGTTTATCCAAGGATTGAATCCCGGATAAGCTCAGGGTGTTAGAGTCGCTCCAATGCATGAAATCTCTAACTACGCTCAGGTGGTAGGGAACGCTCTTGTGGTTGAGAGCACAGGAAATGAGATTGAGAAGGAGAGTGTCGGAGAACGCTGAGCTTAGACAATAATACCTCCATTTATTGAATCGGGCAAGGTCAAGGATTAGAAAGTCTACCCAAAATGTGCTCGGTGTAAGAGGCGTCATCTGTGAGAATCCCGAGCAAAGGCAAGTTTTTTTGTGGAATGGTTGGGCATCTCAAGAGGGATTGCCCAAGGCGAAGGAAGGATGAACCAAAGAGGGTGGACAGCTCAACTCTAGCTCGAGTGTTCGCTCCGATCTAGTCAGAGTCGAAGACTAAGACTGAGACTGAGGCTGGTTCCTCAGGGATGGCAGAGAGGCATAGACTTGTTATGCTGATTCCCTGGTTATGTTGTGATGAGAATGTGATATTTTATTGGTGATCTTAAGAGATGAGTTAGATTATTTTGGAAAAGACTCGTCAGTTGTTTTGATAGGGTTGGTTATGACTGAATTCGATATGATCCTGGATATGGATTGGTTAACCAAGTGTGGGGCAATGTTAGATTGCAAGGTAAGGATAGTAAATTTTTAGTTTGAGAGTGGGAAACCCTTGTGGTAGTTGGCACTATGCTGATGACATCTGTATTTAGAGCTAGAGATCTATTGCAGGAGGATGCATAGAACTCCTAGCTTGTGTGGTGGATACCACTTAGGTTGTGCCAGTGGGATCAGGACAGACTGGATTAGTCTGTGAGTGTCTGGATGTATTTCTAGGGTATTTTCCAAGATTACATTTACACGAAGAGATACAATGGTGATTAGGCTCAGTTATTGGGTAAGATGGTATTCTCCAAGGTGGATCTTTGATCTGGTTAGTACTAGGTAAAGATCAGGGAAAGGATATGCAAATGACTGCTTTTATATCATATATGGGCACTGGAAGTGTTGAGTTATGTTTTGAGGATTCGATTAATGCTGAGTTGTTTTGATGGATTAGATGGATAGAGCATTCAAAGATTATCTGAACTTATTTGTGATTGTCTTGATCGACGGTATGGTGGTATACTCTCAGTTAGAGATTGGCCAAGGTCAAGGAACGCCTCAGAGGGCAGGAGTTTCCTTGGATGGGCAGGATGTTACATATTCTTTGTGGAAGAGTTCTGAGTCTTGTTACAGATCAAAACTAGTTTGTAGGTTATTATGACACCTCATTGTCAGGAAAAGGTGATTGCCCAAGCAACATGTTAGTTGAAGGGTGTGACCAGAACTAGAGTAGAGTTACTAGTGGGCCAGGTGGCCAACATTACATTTGACTTTACTATTTCAGAGATGATTAAAGGAAAACATTTGAGTGAACCACAGATGGGAAGAATTGAGGGGAATATCTTAGCTGGATTAGCTAAGGATTATGCAGTGTCAGCTATGAATTTATTATGGTATAGAGATTGGACTTGGGATTCGATGGACACTGGGATTAAACGAGGGATTCTGGATGAATCTCATATTACCTCTTATTCTTTTCATCCAGGCATCGTGAAAGATGTATTAGGATCTAAAAGCTTTATAGTGGTGGCCTGGAATGGAGAGGGACGTAATGGAATACGTGACAAAGTTTTTAACCTGTTAACAGGTCAAGACAGAGTATCAGAAACAAGTAAGGCCATTGCAGCCCTTGTGTAGTCCATAATGGAAGTAAGGAAGCATCACGATAGGTTTCGCGGGGGGGCTTCCCAGGATAGTGGGTTAGCATGTTTTGGTTCAAGTCATTATGGATCGGTATACAAAGTCAGCTCACTTCTATCAGTAAGGACAAGTAACACAGTTGATCAATATGTAGATCTCTATGTGAGAGAGGTAGTACGCCTTCACAGAATTCGAGGTCTATCTTATTAGATGAGGATCCTGTTATTACTTCCAAGTCTTGGGGAAGGTTATAGAAGGCGATGAGTATACAGTTGGAGTTTAGTACAATTTATTAACCTTAGACTAATGGTAAATCAGAGAGAGTTATCCAGCTATTGGAGGGGAACCTTATAAGACGATGTATGCTAGGAAATATTTATCGTTGATTCACTGGGATGAGATTGATGAGATGTTATATCTGGATCCTAAGGTAGTTCAGGGGATCATTGAGGCTTTTAAAAAGATTAGAGCTTGGACTCTCAATTCTCAAAGTAAATGGGGAAATTATGTTAATCTGAAAGGTAGAAGACTGTATCTTCCTTAGATTATCACCATGGAAAGGGATGAGGAAATAAGGGTAGGTTGACCCTAGATTAGTAGGACTGTAGGAAATCTTGGATAGGATCGGTCAGGTTGCCTATGGATTGGCCTTACCTTTGGCACTATAGGCTTTATATAGTGTATTTCATATTTCCATGTTGAGGAAACATGTGTTAGATGAGACGCATGTGTTGAGTTATGAGAATCTGGAATTGGAGGCTAAGTTATCCTGTAAAGGATAGCTAGCTCAGATATAAGATAGAAAGAACAAGGTTTTGAGGAACAAAGTTATACCTTGGGTTAAGGTATTATAAGGAAATAGTAGGGTCGAGGGAGCGACCTGGAAACTAGAATCAAATATTCGGGATTGATATTCTGGGCTACTCAGATAAAATTTCGAGGACGAAATTTCTATAAGGAGAGAATAGTTGTAACGACCCAAATTTCCTAATAAGACTTAGGGCCTTGATTAGGGGGCCAGGATGGTGAATTTTGGAATCACGTGATTATATGATATTTATGTATATCATTATGTGATTATGTGAGTTATATTATTATATGACTTGATATGAATGTGTTATGTGTATTAAATATGCATGTGGGTCCATTTCTATTTATTTGGGTAATTTTCATAATTTGGCCCGTTATGGGTATATTTGGCATACATGTGGTATGTGTGTGGTATTTTATTATTATTTGGTTATGCTTAGGTTACTCAACACGAGACGATCCTAGGAGGAAAGCCAGTGGGAAAGTCACAACGAGATCCATACTTAATTCAGAGTGAGTCAAAAGGGTATTTAGCACATTACCGGGATATTGGGTAATGGGAATAAATATTTGATGATAAATTGGAAGTTAGTGACATCAGGGGAAAATTCTCGGAATTTTGACTATTTTACCATGGGGGCATTTGTGGGACCCCGAGTATTAGGATTTGCTTAAGGTTACTTAAGCTTGAAGTAACCTATAAGAATTATAAAAGAACGTTCAGAACGTTCTCTCTCTCTCCCGTTCCCTTTTCGACACCTGTTTCTGAGCATGTTTATGTTTGCTTGCTGAGCCTCGGCTCATGGGTGCTATGTGGTGCAGGTAAAGGCAAAAAAAGCTGGACCATCATTGAGTTGGAGAGCTTAGGTGATGATTTGTACATATGCAGCTGCTCGACCACCAAGGCCGAGGGTTTAAAGAGGAAATAGTGTTAAACCCTATTTTGTCACTTAGGTCGGCTGGTTGTAAATCTTTTATTGTAATTAACCTTTTAAAATATATTTTGGGATCCCAATGTATACAGCAAACGTTTTAGTGAAACGTTGTATCTTTGACCAAAATTTTTACCCTAAACCGTTAATCACATTTAATTACACAATTATGGCCAAATGACTCATTTAGCGAGTTTAGCACTGTTTTAAATGCACAGCGTAACGGTCCTTGGGTAGTAGGGCATTACACCAGCCACAACTCGAGTGCAACTTTCTTACCTCCGGTCCCGAGCAGCTATCATATTGCAGCCCCGAGCACGATCCCTAATCCTTGAGCCCTTATTGTATAGCCTAGTCACAATATGATAATGAATAATCGTAAGAATCTAAACCATTTAAAATATTTGGATTAAAACACTAGCCTCCGAGACCTCGATTTCTACTAAACCACGTAGTAGAATTCATCCCGAATGCTTAAGTTTTAATTCCCGAGCCTCCCTCAGCCCTAAGACAATCTCAGGCTAAAACTGTCTACGTGGGCCACGACCTGGCCCTGAGGGTTGCGATGCACCTCAAGTCAGAGGCACAGCCTCTGCATCTAGGGGGAGGCGGGTCGTGACTTGCCCTCCTAGGGTCGCGGCGCCCCCTCATGTTAGCAACCCACCTCGAGCCTTCTGGGCACGTGGGCTGTGGCACCCATGAACTGGGTTGCGGCGCGCCCCCGTGAACCCAGAAATTACTGGGTTTCTCCAACATTTTTCCCAACCAAACTCAATAGAAATCATTCCAAATTGTGCCAAAGCTAGAATCAAGCCTGAAACTCTCAACTCCACATCAAAGACAGTACAACAACCTGAAATCCATATCAAACCCTTAATCCAATTCAAATCCCACATAGAACTCTACCCAGCCACAACCTAGCTCAACCACATAAATACTCAAGGAAAAACTCAGATTGTGAAGCTTACCTAAATTGCGAATTCAACTTCCCCTGACTTGCTCCACCTATTCCCAGCTTAAATGCCTACCCTTCAAGCTTCTAATTCTCAACTTCAGCAATAATTCTTCAAGAGTCTCCCCCAAGATCAACAAATGCACCAAAAATAGAAAGAGAAGGAGAGAGAAACCGAATAAAAGGGAGAGAGGGAGAGCTGGGGAAGGTTCTGATACATTCCAGCTTAAGTCTAATATTTTCTAACTATATCCTTTAGTTATAATGACCAAATTCCCCCTTAAGTTTCCTATTATCATTAAATGGCCCAAAGGGCCAAATCGTCATTGCCACATATCCCGCCAATCCTCGAATTGTCCTATAAATTCCCAATTAATCCCAACATAACCAATTAAACTCTAAATACTCACACATTATTCAATTAATCCCAAATATACATTAAACTTCCCAAAATACCCCTAGGCTCGCCTTGAGCCGGGTATTAAACCCCATTGTGACTATTCCGCTAATCTTCTCACTAAGATCGCCTTGAGCTGTGTACCGCAAATATATCCACATAATAATGTGATCTCAGTCATTTAATGCATATATTCACATTTATGCCCGCTACGGGCCAATATTACAAGTATGCCCTTATTATCAAAAATGGGCCCACATGGATATTTAACACTCATAAACATGCATCTTAATATATTCATATCATCATACATATCATGCATACCACATAGTCACGCATTTAATCAATTAATCACACATATATCCAATTATGCCCTCCTGGCACGCTAATCAAGGCGCTAAACCCTATTAGCATTTTTGGGACGTTACAATTATCATCCCTCGCAGGTGGTTCCATGACTAGTTGGCCAAGTTGAGCTAGAGTTGTCCTTTGATTAGGCGAAGTCTGAGCTTGGTTTCAATTTTGAACATATTGTTCGAGCTAGCTTCTCGAGATCAACCCCTTAATCTCATCTTTTAGATGTCTACATTCCATAGTTGTATGACCTAAGTGTCTTTGGAATCTGCAGAACTTGTTTGAATCCCTCTTGGTTCGCTGATGTTGCATTCCATCAAGTCATCTAAAGGGGACCTAATTCTCATTCATGATAAATATATTTTCTCGAGTATATGTGAGCTCGGTATACACTATGTATGTTGGGAATAGTGACCTTAAAGCAATTGTAGCTGACAAATGCTTTAAATGAAATAAATAATTGAGTTGAATTATTATATATATAGACTATGTCCGATATTATATGATAATATTAAGTGAATATCAGAAAATTTCAAAGTTCATCTCTTAATCTCATATTGGTATGGGAGGATCGAGATTGTGATATTAAACTTAAAACAGTTCACAGTAAAATAAATTTATGGAATCTTTAGATTAATTAGTGCTAGTACGGTCCTCTAGTATTATGAATACATGTGACCTATATCTGGGTTACTAGTGTAGTAGGACACTTTTGTGGAGGTACTTTGCATGCTGAGAGAATGTAGAACTGGACCAGATGTCATTTGTTAATACTTGTTTAAACACCATTTCATAATATTAATCAAACAAATTCAAACGATGATCATATACATGATAATCTTAATCCTGAGGTTGCTATGAACTCCTGTATATGTCATATGATCCTTTGATTCATGCGTTAAGGTTTCTTAGAATGATCAGGCTAAGAACAGTTGTTTTGGGGACTCAATGATGTATATGGCTGGGGAGATAGTTTAATAGATATGGAATCTATACCTTCTTATAGATTGAATAATGGTTCCCTATTGGGTTGGCTTTTGGAACGAAAAATGTTATGAGCGCTCACGTTGCAAACTTGTTGTGATACAACCTTCACTAGTAAAGTCAATGGTACTCTAGGAACAAGATATAGCTAAACGAGTAAAATGGTAATTTTATTCCCTTTTAATGATGAACCATTAATAGATGATTAATGCTGTATGTAATGATTATATCAATGGATACTTTATTCTTTAATATAGTTCTCAATAAATATATGTCTGTAATTCTCAAGAGTTTAATCTCATATTTATAGTGGAGTAATCATGAGATTAATAAATATAATTATTTAATCAAAGAGCTTTGATTAATAATCTAATATTTACTGGAGCTTGATATTATAAGTCCATAGGTCCCCAGGGTGACTCTATCAACACCATATCAAGGTAAGAATTGATACAAGGGTAAAACTGTAATTTGGGAATTTGAAAAGAATTTTACTCTTCGGCTCAAGTATACAATTATATGATAATTGATGTTAAATAATTAATTTGGAATTAATTATTAATTTTCGAAAATATATTTATTAATTTAAATATATGACTCTTTGAATTTCATATATATAAATTAATTAGCTAATTTTTTAAATTAATTATTTTATTTTTGAGGGAGAAAATAAAATTGGTAAGTCAAAAATAGTTTTTGAGTTATTTAATTTTAATTGATGATTATCAATTTCAATTTTGAATTTTGAATTTAAAATTTAAATTTTGAAATATAGTTGTCATATTTTCCTTAAAAAGATTAGTACCTTATTTTGTGGGAGATTGATTTAAATTAAATAATTAAATAAAAGAAAATTGCAATATCCCTGAAAAGGGATATAGCAGTGCACGCATGACACAGTCCAAGGACTGTGCCATGCGTGTGCAAACTATACAGATTTTGTATCTGTATTGTTTTTATTTTATTTATTTAATTATTTAATAATTTGAAAATAGTTTTTCAAATTTTGTAAGTTAGATATGTTAGAGAATATATTTTGTAATTGCTCAATGGAAAAGTGGAAAAACCAATATACAACTCTATGCAATAATTACAATAGACAAGGTAATTGATTAAATAAATATTACAACTCAATTGCTCAAAATACAAATAACTAGAAAGATGTAGAAGAAGAAGATTACAAACTCAATACTATAATAATACAAGTACATAAGAAGAACAAGAAGAACAAAAGAATAAAAACACAAACAAACTCTCACACAACCAAAGTGTAGAGTAGTGGGGATTACCAACTTGAACAAGGTTCAAGACCTTTGTCCAAAAGCATATTTCCCCCTATTCTCTAAGAACTAAGGGATCTCTCTAGGAAATAGCTCTCTAGAATTATCAAGCCTTTTGGTGAATTTTTCAGCCAAGTGCTTTGTGGATGAAAAATGGTGTGTCATAAAAGTGAGCATTAGGCTCCTATTTATAGAGTTTGAGATACCCTTTGGATTTCAAATTCCACAAACCCCCATGGCTGTTACCAATGTTTAATTTGATTAATATGGAATTAAAATTGAGATTTGGGAGTTATTTGGGTTTTTAGAACCGTTCAACACATTTGGAAAAAACTAAAAATTTGGCCTGAAATGCACCTGTGGCCGCGACCAGGGACATCAGTGGCCGCGGCCACTGCTCTCTATCCCCCAGGCCGCGGCCACCATCATTCAGTGGCCGCGGCCACAGCCCATTTTCAGCACTTGAAAATGTGCTGTTTTTCCAAACGGTTCCAAACCCTCCCAAATGATTTTGTAACTCCCCAAAAAAATTATTGGGGTTAAAATCATATCTCCAACAGCCATATTTCATAATGGCTTTATGAAATCCAATCTCAAATGTGTAACATATAATATACACATTATTGGGTAATATTTGGGAGTTACAAATTTGTAACTGATTTTGTAACTCCAAAATATGTCACATTTGGGCACACACATGTGTCCAATTTTGTGACTGTCAATAATATGTTACAAGATGTGACAAATCACATTTGTGTGACAAATCACATTTGTGTGACAAATCACATTTTGTCACATTATTTAATCTATTATTATATTATATGAAATAATATAACAAGATATTTACCTAAATAAAATATTATCATCATTATGATACTATTATTATATTACAATTATTCTTAGGAATAATAATGTAATATAAATCTCTATATATATGATATAGAATAAGAAGAAGAGAAAGATTTACAATAGAGATACAATACACAACACAATACACAATTCAAAATAGTTATCAGAGTTTTTGTCAGACAAAACTCTTTATTCAAGCCATTCTCAGACCATAATTCAAGTTTTCATGTGTTCAGAAATACTTGTGATTCCTAAACTACAAAATCATGTTCTCTATGTGACTACACACATCTTGAGGTGTAGAGAACACTCCGGAAGATCGTGGTTTGAGTGCTCAAAGCTTGGATAGGAAGATCGATAGAAATACGAAAAGACTCAATGACACTTGATAGGCTTCAAGAGGTAATAGTTTATGTTATTGATTTTTTTTGTTTATATGTTATATATAAATATATTGTATATTTATATATATATATATATTTGTTGCATGATTAATAATATTGTATGTTAATGTTTATTGAGTGTTTTCTTGTTCATATAAACTGTTTATATGAATTGTGGAATTTCTGATTGTTGTTGTTCATATTATAACGGGCCCACCACACTAGGTATCAGAGTAGGTCATTAATCTGTGTGCTCTGAATATTTTTCCAACAATTGGTATCAGAGTAGGTCATTAATCTATACATATTATTAATTTCTATGTGAGATTATATGCATTTGTATATTATATGTGATATATGTTTGAATGGATGGATGTTTATGTAACGCCCGGGATAGCCAAGACCGTTACACTGTGTGTTTATAAAGGTGCAAGACTTGCTAATCAAGTCATTCAAATTGAAACGTGTCACTGAAACTATAGATGAACTAGGGTTAAAAGATTTTGGCCTCAAAAGCTTCATTTCTTATAAACAAACATTTTCTTTACATGGGATCCCAAAAGTAGTAAAGTTAAAAGATAGTCTACAAAATTTTAGGACTAAAATACAGTTATTAGCCACTCTAAGGAAAAACAGACAATTAAGCTTTCCTTGTCCTGTATCACTCCTCGGCTGTGGCAGCCGATCAGCTGACTATGTACATTCAGCCCCGCAGCTCTCCATCTAAGGATTGGTCCAACTTGCCCTTGCCTTTACCTGCACCACGCAGCACCTGTGAGCCAAGGCCCAGCAAGAAAACACAATAGCAGAGCATAATAATTAAGCAAACAACCAGATAACTCATACAGTATAAACATATACTCAACAGTACAGACATTCATGTTGTACAAGTATTCAGCATACTAAGTACATCATCTCATATCATTAATCAAGTAACATACGATAACTAGGGTTAACGCCCTTAGGCCGTACCCTCTATTTATCCCACTGACTCCGGCCCGCTTAAACCGAGCTCAGTGAAGCTACCAGTGGTCGAGCCGCGCCTTGTGCGCAAGTATTATTTACGGCACCCTTCGGCCGTTTATCACATGTCCCATGCCATAATACCATCTATGACATTATACAGATATAGGGAGCTCTTAGTCCCATCGCAAACACATAACCGGGTGCAGTTTTCTTACCTTTAGAATTCGCTAGCATTGTTCAATTTGATCCTCAAGCACGATCCCGTCCGAGCCCTAGCGTACACCTAGTCACAGCCATGGATCGAAATCATAACCAAACCTCAAATCCAAAAGCTAGCCTCGGGACCAATCCCGAGCCCTCGGGAAGCCCTAATTCCACCAAACAGGGTGGTGGAATCAAACCCCGAGCCCCCAGGCAAAAACCTTAAGAAATAACCCCAAATCCCCTTTCTGGGAATATGGTAGCGCTACAGCACCCTAAAGTGGGCGCTACAGTGCTACAAACAGAGCCTAAAGCGCCCCAGACCACAAAGCCTAGCTCTGTAGCGCCCAATGGCTAGCGCTACAACACTAGTCACAGCACAGCAAACCCTGCATGTTCTTCCTTCTATTTTCTCCGAACCAAACCATTCAAAAACTCTTCCAAATTTCAACCAAACATCAAAACAAGCCTACCAACATCTCCAACTCACCCCAAATGACCCAACCACAAGAAATTCAATCACATGCACCCCAAAACACAAAATCCACCATGGCTAAACCTAGAACTCGAAAACTTAGCAAACAACAGAAATCACAAAGCCTAAAGCTAGAGTTTCTTACCTTTGATGGATGAGCTCAGCCTAGGTTGTCTTCCACACTTGCTTAGCCTTCTCCTCCTCAAATCTTCAGCCTCAATTCCCTGGAATTCCCACCAAAACTCAGCTCAAAATCCACATTTATACCAAGAACCAGAAACTGAATTACAACCTCAAGACCTCACCTCATATGATGAACAACCTCAGCTAATTCCCCAACCTGATCAAGATCCCAAGTACACAACCTTAGCCCAAAGCTCCTCTGAATTTTAACTCCAAATTTCTAGAAGAAATCGATGAAGAAAACCTAAACCGTTCATGAGAATTGCCCTGCTTTGCCCTTATTTCCTTTTCCTTCTTTACTTTCTTTTCTTTCTCTTTCCTTCAGACCTCTACTACCTTCTACACATTCCACTAAGGCATAAAGCTTAATAAAACTTATCCCTTATAAGCCAAATGACCAATTTTCCCTCCCATAATTCCTAAGCCTTTAAATCAACCTAGGGGCACTTTGGTCATTACACCCAATTCCCGCTAATTCCCTGAATGTCTCTAATCTTTACCGCTTACTTCCTGACACCTAACTAATCACCAATTATATTCCTCAATATCAAAATAGACTGCAATATATTCTCTAAATTCCCAGAAATACCCCCAGGCTCTCCCCGAGCCGGGTATAAATCCCCGCCGTGACTTTTTCGCTTAACCGCTCACTAAGATCGCCTTGAGTCACAGATTACAAATAAATCCACATAATAATGTGGTCTCGAAAATTTATCACAAATATATACAGTTATGCCCTCAACGGGCCAAAATTACGAATATGCCCTTCTAACCTAATCAGGTCCTACATGCATACTAGTACACATAGTCATGCATCACAGATATTCAAATAATCATATAACATGATTTTAATCACTTAGTTCACATATATTCCAGTCATGCCCTCCCGGCACACTAATCAAGGCCCTTAAGCCTTATTAGTAAATTTGGGTCGTTACAACTATCCCCTCCTAATGCGAATTTCGTCCTTGAAATTTACCTAAATAACTCGGGATATTGATCCCGCATCGCTATCTCAAGCTCCCAGGTCGCTTCCTCGATCCCACTATTCCTCCATAACACCTTAATAAGAGGAATCGTCTTATTCCGTAGTACTTTATCTTTCTGATCCAAGATCTGAACTGGTTGCTCCTCATAGGCTAGATCTGTCTGCAATTCCAAGTCTTCATACCTCAACACATGTGTCGCATCAGAGATGTACTTTCAGTGCATAGAAACATGGAATACATTATGAACTCCTGACAACGATGGTGGCAAGGCTAACCTGTAAGCCACCTGACCGATCCACTCCAGGATCTCAAAAGGTCCGATGAACCTAGGGCTTAGCTTGCCCTTCTTTCCAAATCTCCTCACCCCTCGCAATGGTGAAACTCGGAGAAACACGTGGTCCCCAACCTAGAACTCCTCGTCCCTACGCTTGGGATCAGCATAGCTTTTCTGTCTGCTCCATGAGGTGAGCATCCTAGCTCGAATCTTCTCTATAGCTTCACTTGTCCTCTGAACCATATCTGGCCCCAAATAATTTCTCTCACCCATGTCATCCCAATGAATGGGTGATTTACACTTCCTTCCATATAACATCTCGTAAGGAGCCACTCCAATCGTTGATTGGTAACTATTGTTATACGAAAATTCAATCAACGGGAGATACTTACTCCATGATCCCTCAAAGTCAATCACACATGCTCTGAGCATATCCTCCAACACCTGAATCGTCCTCTCAGACTATCCATCAGTCTGAGGATGAAAGGTTGTGTTGAACTTCAACTGAGTCCCCATAGCCTTCTGCAAACCACCCCAGAACTTGGAGGTAAAGATAGGATCCCGGTATGACACTATAGACTTAGGAACCCCATGGAGACATACGATCTCCCTCACATACAACTCTATATATTGATCCACAGTATATGTCGACCGTACTGGAAGAAAATGGGCTGACTTGGTGTATCTGTCCACTATCACCCACACCGAGTCATGAAGCCCCACAGTTCTGGGTAAACCTCCCACAAAATCCATCGTAATGTCCTCCCATTTCCACTCGGGAATACCCAAAGGCTGAAGCAACCCTACTGGTCGCTGATGCTCAGCTTTCACCTCCGGACAGGTTAAACATCTGGCTACGTACTCCACCACATCCTTCTTCATCCAGGGCCACCAATATAACGTCCGTAGATCCTGGTACATCTTTGTGGTACCCCGATGAAGTGAGTACAACATCGTATGAGACTCATCCAGTATCTCTCGTTTGATCCCCTCCTCATTCGGAACACAAATCTGCCCCTGATACCGAAGCAAACCAACTTCAGAGATAGAATAATCCTTAGCTACTCCTGCTAAGACATTCTCTCTAACCTCCTGTAACTGGGCGTCTACCAATTACCCTTCTCTAATTCGCTCTAGCAGGGTCGACTGCAGAGTAATATTGGCCAACTGGTCTACCACCAATTCTATCCCTGCTCTAACCATCTCATAAGCTAACTCTCTTGAGATCTGGGTGGAACTATATAACTGACCTGGGCCTCTCTGGCTCAATGCATCCGCCACTACGTTTGCTTTTCCCGGATGGTAAAGAATATCACAATCATAATCTTTCACCAACTCTAGCCAACGCCTCTATCTCATGTTCAGGTCTTTCTGTGTAAAGAAATACTTCAGACTCTTGTGGCCAGTGTATATCTCGCACTTCTCCCCATATAGATAATGTCACCAAGCCTTTAGTGCGAATACCATTGCTGCTAGCTCCAAATCATGGGTAGGATACCGTTGCTCATACTCCTTTAGCCGCCGTGATGCATAAGCTATAACCTTCCCATTCTGCATCAACACACAGCCTAAACCCAACCTCGATGCATCATTGTAGACAACAAACTTCCCTTCCCCCGAAGGAAGACTCAGCACAAGAGCATAAATAAGTCGTCGCTTCAACTCTTGGAAACTGTCCTCACGCTTGTCTGACCAGAAAAACTTCACATTCTTCCGTGTCAATTCGGTCATCGGTGCCGCTATCTTCGAGAAGCCTTCCACAAACCTTCTGTAGTAACCCACTAAACCAAGAAAACTCCGCACCTCCGAGGCATTCCTTGGCCTCGGCCAATCCCTATCTGCCTCTACCTTAGATGGATCCACCTTAATCCCATATGCACCCACAATATGTCCAAGGAATTTCACTTCTGGTAACAAAAATTCACATTTCTTAAACTTGGCATACAGTTCATGCTCCCTCAATCTCTGCAGAACTTGTCGAAGATGAATCTCATGCTCTGCCTCTGAACTGGAGTACACTAAGATGTCGTCGATGAAGACAATAACGAACTAATCCAGAAAGTCCTTGAACACCCTGTTCATTAATTCCATAAAGGTTGCTGGGGCATTGGTCAGACCAAATGACATGACCAGAAACTCGTAGTGCCCATACCTCGTTCGAAAGGCCATCTTCGGTTTGTCCTCGTCCTTGATCTTCAGCTGGTGATAACCATATTGAAGATCAATCTTCGAGAACACCGTCTTACCCTGCAGCTGATCGAACAAGTCGTCAATCCTTGGTAGGGGATACTTATTCTTGATAGTCAACTTGTTCAATTCCCTGTAGTCTATACACATTCTCAAAGTCCCATCCTTCTTCTTCACAAACAAAACTGGAGCACCCCATGGTGAGTAACTAGGCCTGATGAACCCCAAATCTAGAAGCTCCTGCAACTGTATCTTTAATTCTTTCAATTCTGCCGGTGCCATCCTATATGGGGTCCTCGACACTGGCTCTGTCCCTGGCGCCAATTCAATGACAAACTGAATCTCTCTACATGGCAACAACCCCAGCAAGTCTTCAAGAAATACTTCAAAGAACTAGCAAACCAATCTGGTCTCTTCCGGTCCTGCTGGCGAAACCATGGTGGTATCCACCACACTAGCCAGAAAACCTATACACCCTCCTTGTAACAGATCTCTGGCTCTCAGCGCTGATATCCTGGGTACGTGGGGCCCATGCACCGCTCCCACAAAAACAAAGGGTTCCTCGCCCTCTGACTCAAAGGTCACCATCTTCTTCCTGCAGTCAATAGTAGCTCCATATCTAACCAGCCAATCCATACCTAAGATCATATCAAAGTCCTCCATACTCAACTCAATCAAATATACTGACAGCTCTCTACCGTCAACTATCACTGGCAGTGCTCTAATCCACCTCCTAGATACTACCAGTTCCCCTGTAGGCAAAATGGTCCCAAACCCTGAAGTACAATACTCACTAGGTCTGCATAGTCTATAAATCACCTTACTAGAAACAAACGAATGTGTAGCACCAGAGTCTATCAATACAGTAAAAGGAGAGATAGCGCTACAAAGCTGACCTGTCACTACCGAGGGACTAGCCTCGGCCTCCGCCTGCGTCAGGGTGAACACTTGAGCTGGAGTCAAGCTGTCTACTTTCCCCGCATCTCCCTTCTTCACTGTCGGGCAGTCTTTCTTGTGGTGTCCCACCACCCTGCACACATAACAAGCCTTAGCCCGACACTCGCCCAGATGGCGTCTCCTGCACCTCGTGCACTCAGGATAGGTCCTCCATGGATCACCGCCTCCTTGACAGCCACCCTGTGTACCCCGACCTCTCCTATCAGGACCAGGAGTGGTCGAAGCATCAGGGGTCTTCCTCTTTAAATCACTGGGGCCTCCGCCCCTACCAGAACCAGAATATGCAGGCATCGCCATGTGGCCCTCCCGCCTTGCTGCACTCTCTCTCCATATCTTATTCTCCGCTTCCTCATCAGTAAGAGCCTTCTCTACAGCCTGGGCATAAGTCGTCCCTCCAGGAATTATTGTAATTCTCACATCTCGGGCTATCATAGAATTAAGCCCTCTAATAAATCTGTCCCGCCTAGTTGCATCAGTAGGCACAAGGTCTGGTGTAAACTTCGCAAGTCTGTCAAACTTTAGGGCATATTCTGTAACTGTCATGTTGCCTTGAACCAACCCCACGAACTCATTTACCTTCGCTGCCCTGATGGCAACATTATAGTACTTCTGACTGAATAGGTCCTTGAATCCTTCCAAAGTCAAAGCTGTAACATATCTGGTCTGTGATACCACTTCCCACCAGATTCGGGCATCCTCTCTCAGCATATATGTGGTACAAGCCACTCTGTCATGCCCCTCTACCCTCATAAAGTCCAAGATGGCAGTAATCATGGTCATCCACTATTCAGCCTTTAGTGGATCAGGTCCTCCCTCAAAGATCGGGGATTGTTGTTTTAGAACCGCTTATACAACGGCTCCCATCTATTCCCAATCTCTACTGGCTGTACAACTGGTACCACTGCAGGTGGCACAATGGGGGCAGCACTCCCTGATGGAGCCGGCTGTCGTAGAATCCGAATATGTTCGTCTTGGCTCTGTAGCCGAGCTTGCATGTCTTCCATAAGCTGCTGCCAGTTCTCAGGGACTGGTGGAGGGGTCTGGACCTGGTCATCATCTCTAGTCTCAGACTTGATGTCGGCTAGTCACATAGATTTTCTTGGACGCATAGTTATCCAAGTCAATCTGCAATCAACGACTCGGCAGTCATACTATGATGATAGGGTAATAATCCTTCCATGATCCACCATTAGAACCCCAAACATTCACAAACAATCAAAATATAACCGTTTTTCCAAATATTCATCCATATATTCATTCACATGCATAGCAGGGCTGATAAGCACGCCTCAATATAATCATGCATTAGTCAAGGGTCAGGCCCTATCAGTATCTCATGCTCCCTATTAATCAAGCAGATATCAACAATCATATTTCATTCAGAACATTTAAAAATATAGTCATGTATACACAATTACCAAACCCTGAGTCGAGCTTGTCTTTCACAGCGAATGTACATGTCCAGCCAGTCTTCAGGAACCCTTAAACCTAGGATGCTTTGATACCAAGTTGTAATGTCCTGGATAGCCAACACAGTCACACTGTGCGTTTAAAAAGGTGCAAGACTTGCTAATCAAGTCATTCAAATTGAAATGTGTCACTGAAACTATAGTTGAACTAGGGTTAAAAGATTTTGGCCTCAAAAGTTTCATTTCTTATAAACAAAAATTTTCTTTACATGGGATCCCAAACGTAGTAAATTTAAAAGACAATCTACAAAATTTTAGGACTAAAATACAGTTATTAGCCACTCTAAGGCAAAACAGACAATTAAGTTTTTCTCGTCCTGTATCACTCCTCGGCTGTGGCGGCCGATCAACTGACTATGTACATACAGCCCCGCAGCTCTCCATCTCAGGATTGGTCCAACTTGCCCTTGCCTTTACCTGCACCACGCAACACCCGTGAGCCAAGGCCCAACAAGAAAACACAATAGTAAAGCATAATCATTAGGCAAACAACTAGATAACTCATACATTATAAACATATACTCAACAGTTCAGACATTCATGTTGTTCAAGTATTCAGAACACTAAGTACATCATCTCATATCATTAATCAATTCATATATGATAACTAGGGTTAACGCCCTTAGGTCGCACCCTCTATTTATCCCACTGACTCCGGCCCGCTTAGACCGAGCTCAGTGAAGCTACCAGTGGCTGAGCCGCGCCCTGTGCGCAAGTGTTATTTACGATACCCTTAGGCCGTTTATCACATGTCCCATGCCATAATACCATCTATGACATTATACAGATATAGGGAGCTCTTAGTCCTGTCACAAACACATAACCGGGTGCAGTTTTATTACCATTAGATTTCGCTAGCTTTGTTCAATTTGATCCTCAAGCTTAATCCCGTCCGAGCCCTAGCATACACCTAGTCACAGCCATAGATCAGAATCATCACCAAACCTCAAATCCAAAACCTAGCCTCGGGACCAATCCCGAGCCCTCGGGAAGCCCTAATTCCACCAAACGGGGTGGTGGAATCAAACCCCAATCCCCTGGGAAAAAACCTTAAGAAATAACCCAAAAACCCCTTTATGGGAACAGGGTAGCGCTACAGTGCCCTAAAGTGGGCGCTACAGTGCTAAAAACAGAGCCTAAAGCGCCCCAGACCATAAAGCCTAGCGTTGTAGCGCCCAAAGGCTAACACTACAGCGCTAGTCACAACACAACAAACCCCGCATTTTCTTCCTTCGATTTTCCCCGAGCCAAACCTTTCCAAAACTCTTCCAAATTTCAACCAAACATCAAAACAAGCCTACCAACATCTCCAACTCACCCCAAATGACCCAACCACAAGAAATTCAATCACATGCACCCCAAAACACAAAATCCACCATGGCTGAACCTAGAACTCGAAAACTTAGCAAACAACACAAATCACAAAGCCTAAAGCTAGAGTTTCTTACCTTTGATCTAGGTTGTCTTCCACACTTGCTTAGCCTTCTCCTCCTCAAATCTTCAGCCTCAATTCCCTAGAATTCCCACCAAAACTCAGCTCAAAATCCATATTTATACCATGAAACAGAAACTGAATTACAACCTCAAGACCTTACCTCATATGATGAACAACCTCAGCTAATTCCCCAACCTGATCAAGATCCCAAGCACACAGCCTTAGCCCAAAGATCCTTTGAATTTTAACTCCAAATTTCCAGAAGAAATCGATGAAGAAAACCCAAACCATTCATGAGAATTGCCCTGCTTTTCCCTTCTTTCCTTTTCCTTCTTTTCTTTCTTTTCTTTCCCTTTCCTTGAGACCTCTACTACCTTTTACACATTCCACTAAGGAATAAAGCTTAATAATACTTATCCCTTATAAGCCAAATGACCAATTTGCACTCCCATAATTCCAAAGCCTTTAAATCAACCTAGGGGCACTTTGGTCATTACACCCAATTCCTGCTAATTCCTCGAATGTCTCTAATGTTTACCACTTACTTCCCAAAACCTAACTAATCACCAATTATATTCCTCAATATCAAAATAGACTCCAATATATTCTCTAAATTCCCATAAATACCCCCAAGCTCGCGTCGAGCCAGGTATAAATCCCCGTTATGACTTTTTCGCTTAACCACTCACTAAGATCGCCTCGAGTCACAGATTACAAAAATATCCACATAATAATGTGTTCTTGACAATTTATCACAAATATATACAGTTCTGCCCTCAAGGGGCCAAAATTACGAATATGCCCTTCTAACCTAATCAGGGCCTACATGCATACTAGTACACATAGTCATGCATCACAGATATTCAAATAATCATATAACATGATTTTAATCACTTAATTCACATATATTCCAGTCATGCCCTCCCGGCACATTAATCAAGGCCCTTAAGCCTTATTATTAAATTTGGGTCGTTACAGTTTATTTTCATGATGATAGATTCTTAAGGGTTGTTTATTATAGTGCTTTTGGGTATAGGAATTGTTCATAAAATTTCTAGATAAAATATATAAGCCATTTTGCGGCATAGGAATTTTGTAATTTTTTGTTTCTAAATTCTGGGTTATAAAAATTATGCTGGAGCCCCGAGTCGCACGCCCAGCCAGTGTGCGTCTGCCAGGAACTGTGCCTGTTGCCCAACAGCGCCCCTGCGCACCCAGCCAGTCGCGCCCCTATGCCCAATCGCGCCTTTGCATGCGCCTCCCTGTGAACCTCAGTCGCAACCCACCTCACTCCCAGCCGAACCACCTGGTGCCACCGCCCCTTGGTTCAACATCTAGTGTGTTGTTACTATAAATATATTTTAATTATTCATTTAATTAAAATTAAAAATTAAATTAAAAAAAATTAACTTAGAAATTTCTTTAATTGAAATAATGTTTATTATTTACCTTAATTGAAAATGTTTTAATTGTGATCTTCGATAATTAATTTTTTTTAATTAAAATATCCAAAATTAAAATTATCTTGAATTTTGATTTATTAAAATTAAATTTTTTAATTTTATTTCTGAATTAAATTACCCAAATTCAAATTCGTCCTTGGAAACTTTTGGGTGTTAAAACCCAAAGTTTAATTATATTTAAAAGTTTGTTAAAAATAATAAAAAGTTATATAATTCAAAATGGATATGGAAAATGGTGACATTGGCTCAACAAGACTACATCTCAAGGTTCAAGATCAAAGTGTTCTTAATCAATCCTTAGTTAGTCTAGATTACATTTTTTCATGTATATATTTGTAAGTGTTATAATTTTTCTAGAAATACCCAAAAGTTACCATACCCGCTTTTATTTTATTTACTTATTACAAATGTTTGAATGTGATTAAATTGTTTAATATTTTGTCATGTAATATAACATGCCATTCATATACCCACACAGTATGTAATTAACAGGCTTTATATTCATGTAGAAACATGCTATTGGGAACGTCCTATATATTGTTATATGTTTAAATTTGATAATTCATATAATAATAAATTTAGTCTTAAATTAGTTAAGATGGTAAATCAAAATTAAAGTTGTTTAATTTATTGTTTTAATGAATTTTTTTTATTAAAATAAAAATGATATTCTCTTAATTAAAGAAAAATTAGAGTTAGAATTAAAGGCACAATTTTGTTTTGTTTTGCTCAATTGGATTAGTAATTATTAAAATATCATTTGGTAAAAATAATTAAATTTATTTTTACAACTAAATTAAAAAATATTGATTTTGTGAAAAACACACTTTTCCAAAATAGTGAGTGGGAGAGGGTGTTATGACAATAAGTCTCATGGTCTCAATTATTGATTGAATACCAAGAGGCATAGGAAAGGCCTCGTGTGGCCTCATAGCCTCCCTAAGGAAAGGCTTCCGAATATGTTTATTTTATCTCAAGGTTGACTTCTCTTATGAGAATATAATTAGTGATGTATTTCAAGTTTGATTGATCCTAAGGCACACTCTTGAGTTAAGTCATTGATTGAAAAAAATGGGTTCCACTCCAAAGGTGTATCTAGGCTTTCGAGCACGACTAATGCATCTTGACCAAACTAGCGGTAGTTCATAAGTCAAAAGAGAAAAATACATTTTTAAGTTTTCACTTATGAAATCGAGATTTGTCTCAAAATTAATTTGGGGTTAGTATGACTTACCCTAAGACGGTCCATTAACTTTTCAAATTAATTTATCATGGATTAGTATATATTTTTATGTGTTTTTATACTTTGCAAAAAAATTTATTGTTGTTGTTCCTATTATAACGGGCCCACCAAGCAAGTTTTTCGTTGCGTGTTCTGAATGTTTTTCCAATAGTGTAAATTGAGAGGCATTTATCTCCTTTCTTCTTCTTACCCCTGTCAGTCTCGGGGTTATTACCTTCATTATTTTTTCTTATAGTAGTATTATCTCTTGAAGGTTGTGTTGTGGAAGACGAAGTCGAGGTCATGCTTGAGTTAACGTATGTCGTTGTAGTTGTTGAGGGCAGAGGAGCTAGTTTAAGTGCTGACCTCGCCTCCTCTACATTGACCAACCTCTGAGCCCGAGTGGTGAACTCTACTATTATTCTCTCAAGCCTCTTTTTCATGTCATCCCAAAGAGGACTTCCTAGCAGCACTCCAGCTCGTACTGCCATAAGGTGACAATTATCATCAACATTGCGAGCTCGAGATGCCTGTATATTAACCCTCGCCAGGTACCTACTCAGTGATTCTCCTAGCTTTTGTCTAACATTTTTCAAGGTGGAAGCCTTGGGTTTGATACACTTTGCAGCATGGCATTGCTTCTTGAACTCCTTAGACAATTAATCCCAAGACAAGATCGAGTGCCTTTGAAACTTTTCAAACCAGCTCTTTGTTGGCCCAATTAGTGTGGTCGAGAAGAGCATACAATGTTGAATGTACTCAGGTGGCTGCCTGGGTCGGTAGTCCCATCATATGACCCCACATGGGGTATCTTGAACCTGTTGGGGAATAGTGTGTTTGAGATATGCGGAGAAAAATGCTCAAGCTCCTCATCAAAGTCATAAGCCTTTCCTTTGTCTTTCCCTTCTCGAAGAACTCTGAATGCTTCCTCGAGTTGGTTAATTCTTTCTTGAACTGATTCTACCAGAGGGGGAGCTTGCGCTATTGGGAGCTGGTTGTGTTCACAAGAACTCCAGCTCCTTGTCGCAATATAGAGTTATATTGATTTCCATATACTAGTTGTAGAGGCTCCTTTTGGGCATTTAATTGTGCCCTTAGGTCCGGGTTTGGCTTATTGAACTGCCCCTGGTTCTGGTTCAGGTGATCTCGAAGATCTAGATGATCATTAAGATAGTTCTTGTAAAATCAATGCTTGGTGTTATAGACACTCACCGACCTGCTGTAATCTTGACTTCTGTCAAGGAAGTTGACAATTCTTTCTAGCTGTTACTGGTGTTGTAGGGCTTGATTGCGAGGTGGATTATTAATGTGCACCCTAATTCTAGTTGCACGTGACCTCGACATAAAACTCCCAGATGGCTCGGGTTTTCTACCTTGTAAATGTTCCTCATGTGCCCCCAGTGGGACCTTGCGTTCACCCCTATGCTCGTGTTGAGCTTGATGGCCCTATCCCGACTTCCAATTCTAGTGCTTTGTGAAAGCCTCTAAGGTGCCTTCTCCCTAGCTCAGTTTCTGCTGGGAGCTTGCTAAGGTATAACCTGAGGCGAAGAGGGATACTTGATAGGTGATAGAGGATGCCTGATTGGAGATGGTGGTGGCCTCTCATTATTTTCCCTTGTAGGCTCAGGATTATTAGCATTCCTGGTAGGTGTTGGATTATCATTCCGAGCTGCTGCGAGAGCTCGGTTATTCCCAGTGTTTGTAAGAATATCCCTGGTTGGATTGTTTCTGGAAGGATTTCAATATGACACCCTGGGCAGGTTTTCTCCAATATTTTCCTAGGCCTCAGTTGAGCATGTTGGGCCCTTTGTACGACCATCTTGACAGTCGTACTTCCTCGAGGTTGCCCCTGGTCCTCCATGGGGGTGCCTGGGCTTTAGCGGCTCGTCTTGCCATCTCTTCATTTAGCTGCATAGCTTCGGCTAACTATTCATGCGACCTCCAATTTTCGAGCTTCACTACTCGAACATATCTTTTAGGATTATAGTAATCCTGCACATTATGTCTAGAAGTTTGGCCTGGATTCCGTGGGGGGTTTCGTTCTCTGGGAGATGATGAGGGACTCTCCTCGTTGGAACTTTGGTCCATGAATGGTAGTTTTCTAGGCCATTGAGGATGCTCTTCAGTACGTGGAGTACTTCCCTTAGGGATTTGGGGAAGTGGTCGCCCACTGATTATTGGATTATTCAGGGCAGCCATTGTTATTAAGCGGGAAGTTTTATGCTAAACGGTAAGAAGAATTGCTTAATGCTCTCAATGAAAGCACCAAATTGTTGACGTCATTTTTCGTCAACTTAATTATGTAGAGAAATTAAACAATTAACGAGGAAGAAAAGAAAAGAAAGAGATCTTTTACATGGTACATCAGTTAAAATCTATCTATGTCCACGAGTCACTTTTATTAAGGTCTACGTTAAAGTTTCAAGAAAGATAAATTTGATAGAGTGTTATCCATTACAAAATTGTGCGTGAGTACAAATGACCAAATCCAGGATATTTATAGACCTGGTTACAAGAATATCTTCCAACGAGTTTAGGGAAGTAACAATATATATTCAAATTTAAATTCAATTGAATATTTGAATAATAATACAAAAAAAATGGATTACCTAAATAAAGATTACATAAAAATAGGGATTCATTACATGGTTTAAACTAATCTCAAAGAAATAGGGACTTCCTAACTGCTTTTTCGTGTATATGTTTAACACGTGTTTGAGCTTGAACACTGCTTCAATGTGCTTTCAAGATCACATGTATTTTTCAATTTCAAGCTCGTCGTTCCAGTTGTTGCGACCTCCTTACTTGATCAATTTGTTGAAATCATCTTTTGGAGGAGACTTCTTTCTTCGAGCCTACAACACATGCTCGAGTGCTGATGACGTTGCTCTGGAACATTATGTTTATTTGTACGTATAATGCCAATACTTACCAATATCGAGCTTACAGCTTACGAACATATATTTCAAGGCTGTTTATTTATTCTTGAAATTTGGGTGTAACAGGATTCATATTAATATAATTAGTAAAAAAATAGGATTATATATTACTATCATAATAATATTCTGTAACATTTAAATTTATACTAATATAATTATATATAAAATCAAAAATTAAACCAAAACATTGTTTGTGATTTATATATATATATATTATATGATAACTTTTTTAAACATAAATGATACTTTTCTTTAATAAAAATTAAGATTATGTATTATATATTATTATAATGATATTTTATAATATTTAAATTTATAGTAATATAAGTATTAAATATGTAGACTTGTATAAAATATTATTTTTTACCCAAAAACGGACTACCTGATGACGTGGCAGGATAGGTCTACATGTGGGGTGCACGTGGCAATTTTAAGTGAGTATAATCTGCTCGACCCTCGACCAGAAGATCATTGGCTTATCAGGCATCATAATTGTGGATGACTAGCTTGGTCGCATATATTCATTTATTTCCTTTAGATATGTGATCTTGTAATTACATATTGATTTTACTTTCCATTATTATTTAGATACGTTTGCATTAAATGTAATTAAGGCCCATTGGCCCATGTAAAACTGCTTGAGCCTATAAATAAAAATGGAAGGGCTCAAGAGAGAGGACTTTGGGCGGGAGTACGCTTGAGCTTAGAGATTCTAAGAGAGAAAAACAGTGTTGTTATCCACGGCAATTGTATTCATCTGAGAGCTTGTGAAACTCATGAACCCTAGTTCATTGATCACTGTTCCTGGAATTCTACATCAATAAGAACACCAAGAGGACGTAAGTCATTACCATTTTATTGGGGCCGAACCTTTATAAATCTTTTGAGTTATTTATCTTTCGTCTTGATTTCATCTCATTTTTATCTTATTTTCTATCGTTTTATTTGACTTCGTGTCGTTGACCATTTCGAGGGTCAACATTTTGGTGCTTTCATTGAGAGCCTGAACTCAAGACTTCCAACAAGATCAAATGGCAAAAACATCGAGAAAGACGGGAGAAACTTATGGCGCCGCACCAACCCAGCCTTCCACCAAACGTGGCTGAGGATGAGCCACAAGTGGAGTTTGAAGAGGGGGAAATGGACTCTGAGACCTTGAGGACAACACTGATTGTGTTGCAGGAGGAGTTAGCCATCTAAGGGCTAATCAAGAGAATGTGATTGAAACAATGGTGTTGCAGGAGAGAGAAATTGACCGGCAACGTCAAGAGTTGAATGAGCGGCAGGCCGACATGGACTGCCGACAGAGAGACGCCACTATCGCCCTGAAGGCAGCCATTCAGTTGGCCTGGGGATAACCTGCACCAACCTCTCAACCAGATTAGCTACCAAGTGCACCACCACAACAAGGTCCACATACAAGTCATCCACAACATCACAACACTCCACCTCAGCCGGCAAGCCCTCAGAGGCCAGAGCAACCTCCTGCTGCTCAATAGGATACTCCATTTCAAGATCCTGAGCAGCCACCACCTTATTGCATTGGTCAAGATAATCCCCAGCATCAAAGGCAGAATAAGGCCGGGCAGCCTCCCTGCAGCCCTAGATGCCAAACTGCTGAGGAGCCAAATCCACTGAATAGGGGACAGCGTCCTTCTGCTAGTTATTTACAAGTCGAGTCAGGCTTTGCGGTCAGGGGCCCCCCAAGACATAATAATGCCCGGGGACCCATCGACCAACGCAGGCCTCCCCCTGACGCTCGGGACATGCCAGCAAGGGAGGAAATAGTGCGATCAGCAGGTCTCGTCATAGCCGGTCGCATTTTAGGGATGGCCATGATTACAATGAAGTTGATTCCAGCAAAGGAAATGCTAGTCGAAGGCAAGGAGAGAGGGGTGGAGAGCAGAATCCCCCACCAAGAGAAGATAGGCCGACGAGCCAGAATGTTGGGAGACAGCCTAGGCAACCCAACATCTTTGATCGACTGGGTGCTAGCGATCAAAGGCGTAGGGATGATGATTTGAGGGACGTGCTCAACGATAGGCGAGAAAGGCACGACGAGTATACCCCTCCAACACTGGTTGCCCCAACGGTACCAGACGTTGTACATGCTGAGATCGATGCGCTAAATTAGGTCGTCCAACAGTTAGTGGGGAGTCGAACATCCCACATCGAGTATGATCGGAGAAGAGGCACTCAATTCATACAAAGAATAGTGATGGCAGAAACCCCAAGCAAATTTAAGATGCCAGTCTTGCCCAACTTCGACGAGTTTGGAGACCCAGTATCTCATGTGAATAAATTCGAGATACAAATGGACATCCAGAAGGTGTCAGATGATACTTGCTGCAAAATCTTTCCAGCCACCTTATCCAATACTGCTCAGGAGTAGTTTTTCAAATTCCCTCCTGCTAGCATAGTGTCATGGGAAATGTTCTTGAAATAGTTCTACGGTAGTTTTACGTTGGTCGAGTACATCCAACCAATGCCAACCAACTGATCGAGATACCCCAGAAGGAGGGGGAATCCTTGAAGGAATACGCCCAGAGTTTTATGCGAGCCGCAGTTGGAGCTAAGACAGTTGGTGATGAGGGGAAAATGACGGCACTTACTGCTAAAGTACGGTGCCACTCACCTCTCTGGAACAGTTTAAGGAAGAATGGGGTGAAGAGTACCCAAGAATTTTTGGACCGAGCAGACCAGTACATCAAGCTCGAAGAGGTGATTGCTAACGAAGGGAAGGTGCCTGCAGACGACAAGGGACCGAAGGAGGATCCCGCCAAAGCCACCAATGGATCGGATAAACCCAATGGCAACGAAAAAAACAACGGAAAAAATGGTGGAAAAGGGGCGAACCAGGAACCGTCAACATCTGAGAATAAGCGCTCTAAAAGTAATAGATACGAGCCAAGGTTCACAAACTACATGACCCTAGTCGAAAGAAGAGCAGAAGTGTACCAGGTGACCAACACCATAGTCCCTTACAAGCGACCAACACTGATAAGAAAAGATATCTCCAAGAGAGATACAACCAAGTTTTGTCATTTTCACAACGACTATCGTCATGACACCAATGAGTGCAACCAGGTTAAAGATGAAATTGAGTTCCTTATTAGACAAGGACACCTGAGAAAATATGTACGAGCCACTGGAGGTTCTCAGCGAGAGGCTCAAGGAGGCAATGAGCAGGCACCTGTGCGCCAACGCTCGCCCCCTTTACAGCCAACTCTAATGGCGGGTACATTACTGACCATCTGTGGTGGCCCACACCTAACAGGTGATAGTGGGAAGGCAAGGGAGTGATACACCCGAACCTTACGCCACGACCAAGACATTGAAATGCTGAATGTAGAGGAGTGAACTCTGAAGAAAGCTTGAACAGAAGAAGAAATGATAGCTTTCTCTGAGCTTGACGCTCAGCACGTCCAGTTTCCCCATTTAGACCCTCTGGTCATGGACGTCCAAATCGCCAATATGATTGTTAAGCGGGTGTTAGTGGACACAGGGAGCTTGGTAAAAAATATGTACAAGTCTTTGCTGGAAAGGATGAAGTTGTCAGTGAAGGATTTGGAGCCATGCAACCAAACCATTTATGATTTTTCTGGCGAAGGGCTCGCGCCAATGGGGTCGATCAGGCTTCCAGTCATAGCAGGAACTGCACCTGCAAATAAGATATTACTCACTACTTTTATAGTAGTTGATTTTCTATTTGCATATAATGCTATGGTTGGAAGGCCTATTCTAGTCGACCTGCGAGCGGTAACCTCGGTCTGGCACCTCGCCATTAAGTTTCCAACCGACACAAGGGTAGGATGCATGTTGGGAAACCAACGAGAAGCGCGAGAATGCTATAATTCCTTGATTACCAAGGCGAAAAGTGGTGGATTGAGAGAAGGAGCCGAAAAAGGGTTACTATTGGCCAATGAATTACAAGCTCAATCAGGTGAGCAGGTAGCCAAATAGGTTGTTTCCCAAAGTGGGGATAGGGATTTAGATCCTCGCTTTAGGGATTTTGAGGAAGATGTAGGACAAGTCGAGGACCTCGAGGAGGTCCAACTTGATGAGGAAGATCCGACCAGGGTTGTGAAAGTTGGTAAAAACTTAGAGACAACAACAAAACAAAAAATGGTGGAATTTTTAATGAAAAATCAGAAGGTGTTTGCCTAGTCTCATAAATACATGGTTGGGATTGACCCAGCACTTATCAGCCATGTCTTGAATATAGATAGAAGTTTTCCACGAGTACAACAGAAAAGGAGGTTGCTCGACAAAGAAAGATCAAAATCGTTAAAAGAATAAGTCAAGAAGCTAAAGGAGAACGAATTCATCAGGGTAGCGTTTTATCCATCATGGGTCTCTAACCCCGTATTGGTTCCCAAGTCGAATGGCAAGTGGAGGACATGCGTGGATTTCAAAAACCACAATAAAGCCTGCCTGGAGGATTGTTTCCGACTCCCAAGGATCAACTAGCTGGTCGATGCCATTTCAGGGCACGAGATCCTATCATTCATAGATGCATACTCTAGATACAATCAGATCAGTATGCACCCACCTGATGAGGATCACACTAGCTTTCGGACTGATACGGGGCTTTATTGTTACAAAGTAATGCTTTTCGGTTTGAAAAATGCTGGTGCGACTTACCAGCGATTAGTCAATCACATGTTCAAAGAGATAATCAGTGTAAACATGGAGGTATATGTTGATGACATGTTGGTCAGGTTGAAGAAGCCAGAAGAACACATCGGGGACCTGCAAGAGTGCTTCAACATCTTAAATAAATATCAGATGACGCTGAATTCCCTTAAGTGTTCCTTCAGAGTTGGATCAAGGAAATTTTTGGGACTCATAGTGAACTCATGAGGTATCGAAGCTAATCCTGAAAAGATCAAGGCCCTAATTGAGATGAAGTCGCCAACAAAAATAAATGTTCAAAATTTAACCGGGAGGATTGCCGCTTTAAGTAGATTTATCTCCAAATCAACGGACAAGTGTGATCCATTTTTTAATCTACTTAGGGGCAATAAGAAATTCGAGTGGACGAAAGAGTGTGGCATGCTTTCCATGATCTAAAATCTCATATGTTGCTACCATCATTTTTGTCCAAGCCATTAGAGAAAGAAACTTTGTTCATCTATTTGACAGTCACCGAGTATGCTGCTAGTGCTGTCCTGATCCGAGAGGAGGAACATGTGCAAAAATTTGTGTACTATATAAGCAAGAGGCTAGTAGGAGTAGAGTTATGGTATCCACCTCTAGAAATATGCGACCATATTTCCAAGCTCACCCCATTGTAATACTCATTGACCAGCCACTACGACAAGTCCTGCAGAAACCAGAAGCAGCCGGTCGATTGTTGAAATGGGCAGTTGAACCTAGACAGTGCGATATTTCTTACTCGCCACGAGCAGCTGTGAAGGGATAGGCTCTAGCAGACTTTCTCACAAAACTCACTAGGCTCCAGGATACCGAGCCGATAGAAGAGCTTGAATTCCAAAGCCAAATTCCTTCATGGAAGTTGTTCATAGATGGCTCTTCCAACGAGCACAATGCTGGAGCAGGTGTGATTTTAGTCACGCCTGAAAGACATCAATTCCACTATGCAATCAGATTCAACTTCATAGCGTCCAATAACGAAGCCAAATACGAAGCTTTGATCGCAGGATTAAGATTAGCCAAGGATATGAACATAAAGTCACTCGAAATCTATAGTGACTCCCAGTTAGTGGTTAATCAAATTACTGGAGAATATCAAGCCCGGGGACTGAAGATGGTTTCTTATTTGTACAGAGAAAAGGACTTATTGGCACAGTTTGAAAAATATACTCTCCTACAAGTATCTCGCGACTAAAACTAAAACGTTGATGCTTTGGCCAAGTTAGCAAGTGCGAAGGATGCTGACACCTTAAATATAGTGCCTGTTGAACGTCTGTCCGCACCAAGCGTCCAAGCAGAAGAGTCCTCCCTGGTAATTCAAGCAGCAGATACATGGATGCCACCTTTCATTGAATACTTAGAGCATGGAGTACTGCCAATGGACATAAACAAAGCAAGAACCCTCCAGAGGCAATCGGCTCGGTTCATCCTTGTCGACGAAGTTTTATACATAAGGGGGTACTCAATGCCACTTCTTAGGTGTGTTTCAAAGGAAAAGGACAAAGAATTCATGCAAGAAGTCCATGAAGGTTTCTGCGGGGATCATGCTGGGGGGCAGAGTTTATCGAAAAATATCCTAAGGCAAGGTTACTTCTAGCCAATGATGGACGAACACTCTGTGGATTTTGTTCGAAAGTGCGACAAGTGCCAAAGATTCTCCAAGATACCACGAGCAGCCCCTAATGAGCTAAAACAAATGCAAAGCCCGTGGCCATTCGCAATATGGGGAATAGATTTGATCAGGTCTTTGCCCACGAGAAAAGGTAACATCAAGTATGTTGTGGTTTCTGTTGACTACTTCACGAAGTGGGTCGAAGCTGAGCCACTTGCAACAATAACGACGAAGAAATTGCTGGATTTTGTGGTCAAGAACATCGTGTGTCGCTATGGGTTGCTAAGAAATATTGACTTAGATAATGGCACACAGTTTGACAGCGATCTGTTCACAGATTTTTGCGAAAGGAACGGGATTATTAAGAGTTTTTCTTTAGTATCTCATCCATAGGCAAACAGATAGGTTGAAGGTGTCAACAAGACATTGAAGGATACCCTGAAGAAAAGGCTTGAAGAAGCAAAGGGGGCATGGCCAGAACAGTTACCTGAAGTACTTTGGTCGTATAGAACATCCCATCAAACAGCAACAGGCCATACTTAATTTTCTTTGGCTTATGGATATGAAGCCATGTTGCCTGTTGAATTGGATCCACCATCGCATCGAAGGTTGGCATACGATCAAAGTGTTAATAGTTAGTTATTGATGGAATCTCTAGATTTGGTCGATGAAAGGCCCGAGCAAGCTCAACTCCAAGTAGCAGCTTATCAGCAAAAGGTCGCTCGGTATTTCAACTCTAAAGTACACGAAAGAAAATTTAATGTGGGAGATTTGGTACTTAGAAGAGTTTTTCTTAACACCCGCGATCAAGCTGCTGGAGTGCTTGGACCTAACTGAGAAGGTCCATACCAAATCGAAGAAGTCCTTCAACCAGGCACTTATAAACTGGCTTGCTTAAATGGAGATCTCATTCCTCGCTATTGGAATGGAGAACACATGCGCAAGTATTATTAATAAAATAGTTCTTTTTAAAGATTTGGCTTGTATTAATTTCACTTTTTACAAGTTTATGAACAATGGTTAGTCAATCGTATGACTAATCGCTTATAAGTGTAAGATCAAATTTTTGATCACTCGTACAGACACGATTGCCCATTTATTATGATAAATAAAAGGAACTGTGCGCAGCCAGTTATTCTTGCCAATTATTGTATTTATTACAAGTATTTTCTCATTACGTGTGTTGTTTTGCTATATTTTTATAAGTATTTATCACGAGCAGTAATGTTGGAATAGTTCTTAGTCAAGGCAAGTGATCGAGGACCTTAAGCTCCTCTGTTATCCAAAAAATTAGCATTGATGATGTGGCAAGTGATCCCTGGACACGTGGCTGACACTTGGAAACGTTTTGCTAGAGTATCGACCAGAAGACACATTAGAAGCAGTAAGCAGCCCAGTCTTACCTGCGACCAGTCTGGTCGATAGTTCCGCATACAAAGCAACATTTATGAGAAGATCTTTGTGAATACCGAATTTATCTCACACAATCTCTTGAATATCCAATTATTCGGGAAAGAATATCTGTAACAATCTTTTGTAATCCCCCTTGAGCCTATAAATAGCAAGAGATAGCTCAAGGAAGGGACTTTTGGCTTTTGAATCATTTGAGACTATAGTAATTCTCCTATTAATTATGTATTGTTCTTCAGAGGTTAGTGAAACTCAATGAACCCTAGTTCTTTGATCACCCTTCTGATTCTTAGATCAATATCAGTCTAAGTGGACGTAGGTCATTACTAGATCTTGGGGCCGAACCACTATAAAACACTGTGTCTTATTTACTTTTGTCATTACGTTCTTCTCATTATATTCATTCATATCAAGCATATTCTGACTCCGTGTCAGTTGGCCAAATCTTGGGTCAACATTCTGGTGCTTTCATTGAGAGCTTGGCATATCATTGCTGAGAAAAACCGATGGCGAAAGCTACAAAGAAAACTGGACAGGCGGCCGCCGCTGCACCGTCAAACCCGCCACCTCCTCCTCCTCCTGCAAGCGTGTTGGAGGATGAGCCACATCTGGATTTTGAGGAGGAAGAGATGGATGATGCAACGCTGAAGAGTACCCTGGGCGCGTTGCAAGAAGAGCTGGCTAATCTGAGAGCCAGTCAGGAGATTGCTGCCGGAGTTGTGGCACAGCAGCAGCAGGAGATTGAACGACAGCGGGCGGAGCTAAGCGAAAGGCAGTCGGAGATGGACCGCCGCCAGAACGAAGCCATGGCAGCTCTCGAGGTGGGCTTGCAGCTAGCAAGGAATCGGCCCGCACCTACTTCGCAACCTGACCAACCTGGCGATGGACCACCCCAGAGGGGTCCTAATCCAAGCCCACCGATCCCGCCTTCAAGTCCGCAAAGGCTCGAGCAGCCTCAAGCGCCCCATGACGACGCCCCGCTGGACCCTGAGGCGCAGCCACCATCCCAAGCTACTCGGGGTAATCCCCCGCAACATAGGCAGAATAGGGCCGAACATCAGCCTCGCAGTCCTAGACGCCGTAGGGATGCTGGGCCAAACCTACCGAACAGAGGTCAGTATCCCCCTGGTAACAGAAGGGACTCAGAGTTAGGCTCTGTGGTCCGGGGTCCCCCACGGCACGATGATGCACGGGGACACCACGACCAGCGCAGGCCGCCCTCTAACGCTCGGGACGGTTCAGCTAGGAATGGAAATCGAGGGAACAGTCGATCCCACCATAGCCAGTCAAGGTTCAGGGATGGCCATGGATATGATGAGGCTGACTCAGGCAAAGGGAACGCTGGCTAAAGGAATGAAGAAAGAGGTAAAGGCAAGAGCCAGGTACCTCAAGATGACCAACCCAATAGATGGGATGCTGGGGGGCAACCCAGACAAAATAATGTCTTTAACCGGCTCGGGGGTAGCGAGCAGCGGAGAAGGGACGATGATTTGCGTGACGTACTTAACGATCGCCGCGAGCGACATGGCGAGAACGTCCCCCCGGCAACAGAGGCCACAACGATTCCTGCCGCTGTACAGGCCCAGATAGACGCCCTCAACTAGGCAGTGCAACAGCTGGTCGGGGGAAGGACACCCTACATCGACCACGATAGGAGGAAAGGCACTCCTTTCGTACAGAGGATAGCTAATGCCGAAACCCCAAGCAAGTTCAAAATGCCTACACTCCCAAACTTTGACGGGTATGGAGACCCAGTCTCTCATTTCAACAAGTTTGAAATTCAAATGGACATTCAGAAAGTGTCCAAAGACGCTCGGTGCAGGATCTTCCCTACAACACTTTCTGAAGCTGCGCAGGAATGGTTTTTCAAGTTCCCTCCCGCAAGCATAGTTTCCTGGGAAATGTTCGTAAGGGAGTTCTACGGACAGTTCTATGCAGGTCGTGTGCATCCAACCGAAGCAAACCAGCTGGTTGAAATTCGCCAGCAGGATGGGGAGTTGGTAAAGGATTACGTCCAGCGCTTTATGCGAGCAGCGGCTGGAGAAAAAATGGTGGGGGACGAAGGCAAGATGATGGCCATTACCGCAGGGGTTAAACGTTGTTCTCCCCTCTGGAAAAGTCTCCAAAAAGAAGGAGTGAGAACTACCCAAGAATTTTTAGACCGAGCTGATCGCTACATCAAGCTCGAAGAAGCCATTGCTGACGATGGAAAGCCCTCAAACAAGGGTAAAAAGGCTGCCGAACCCGCCAAAGCCACCAATGGTTCTAAACCTAATGACAACGGCAAAAGCAACGGGAACGGCAACGGCAATGGCAAGAATGGTGGAAAACGGCCATATAACGAGCCTTCCACCTCCAACAACAAACGAGCCAAGGGTAATCGTTATGAACCCCGGTTCACTAACTACACTGCCCTCGTTGAGTCTCGGGGGGAGGTTTATCAGGCCACAAGCTCTAGTGTGCCTTACAAAAAACCTGGCCCCATTCGGAAGGATATTTCGAAGAGAGACACTACCAAGTTCTGTCATTATCATAACGACTACGGACATGACACCAATGAATGCAACCAGTTGAAAGACGAAATCGAGTTCCTTATTAGACAAGGACACTTGAGAAGATACGTACGGGCCTCAGGAAATTCCCAACGAGAAGCTTCGGGAGGCAACGAACAAGCGTCCACGCGCCAATGCTCGCCACCCTTACAGCCTGCCCCCGTGGCTGGAACACTCTTAACCATTTGTGGAGGCCCACACCTCGCGGGAAATAGCGGAAAGGCCAGAGAACGATATGCTCGGACTCTGCGCCACGACCAGGACATCGAGATGATGATTGTGGAGGACCGTGCACCAAAGAAGGCTCGGTCAGAAGAGGGTGAAATAACCTTCTCTGATGTCGATGCCCAACACGTCAGGTTCCCACATTCTGATCCGCTGGTCGTGGACATCCAGATGGCCAATATGATAGTGAAGAGGGTACTGGTCGATACAGGAAGTTCAGTGAATATCCTGTATAAATCTACACTGGAACGCATGAAATTGTCCGTTAAGGATTTGGAGCCCTGCAACCAAACGATATACGGCTTCTCTGGAGAAGGACTCGCTCTCGCCGGATTGATCAAACTCCCAGTAACGACGGGTACAGCGCCTGCAACAAGGACATTACTCGCCACTTTTGTAGTGGTCGATTGTCCCTTGGCGTACAACTCCGTTATTGGAAGGCCCATACTGGTTGATCTACGGGCCGTCGTCTCTATGTGGCACCTAGCCATGAAGTTCCCAACAGACGCGGGGGTAGGACGCGTGTTGGGGAACCAGAGGGAAGCCAGGGAGTGCTACAATGCCTCAATCACAAAGGCAAAGAGTGTAGCACCGAAGAGCACTACCTCAGATAGGTTGCAGATGGCAGTTGATACACAAGCCTAATCCGGTGATGAAGTCACCAAATAGGGTGTTGCCCAAAGTGAGGATGGAGATTCGGATCCTCGCTTTGGGGATTTTGAAGAAAATGTTGGACCCGTCGAGGACCTGGAGGAGGTCCAACTCGACGAAAAAGACCCAACCAGAGTCGTAAATGTTGGGAGAAACTTAGAGCTTACCACGAAGAACGCACTGGTGGAATTTTTGCGAAAGAACCAAGAGGTTTTTGCCTGGTCCCATAAAGACATGGATGGGATAGATCTTGCAGTAATCAGCCATGTCCTGAATATAGACAAGACCTTTCCACCTGTGCAACAAAAAAGAAGGTTGCTCGATAAAGATAGATCAAGGGCCTTAAAAGAAGAAGTCGAAAGACTAAAGGAGAATGGGTTAATCAGGGTGGAATTTTATCCATCGCGGGTCTCCAATCCAGTGCTGGTTCCCAAGCCTAACGGAAAGTGGCGGACCTGTGTGGATTTAACAGACCTCAATAAAGCCTGCCCAAAAGACTGCTTCCCACTCCCAAGGATCGACCAGCTGGTCGATGCAACTGCAGGACACGAGATCCTCTCATTCATGGATGCATATTCAGGCTACAACCAGATTAGCATGCATCCCCCTGACGAGGATCACACCAGCTTTCGGATCGATATGGGCTTATATTGTTACAAAATAATGCCCTTCGAACTGAAAAACGCAGTTGTGACTTACCAACGGCTAGTCAACCACATGTTCAAGGAGCAGATCGGTGTAAACATGGAGGTATATGTAGATGACATGCTGGTAAAGTCCAAGTAGGTAGAAGGGCATGTGAGGGATTTACAAGAGTGCTTTAGTGTGTTAAACAAGTACCAAATGAAGTTAAATCCCCTCAAATGTTCCTTTGGAGTTGGATCAGGGAAGTTTTTGGGGTTTATTGTAAATTCAAGAGGAATCGAGGCCAACCACGACAAGATAAAAGCCCAGATCGACATGAAGTCGCCAGAAAGGATCAAAGATGTACAAAGTTTAACTGGAAGAATCGCAGCCCTAAGTAGATTCATTTCAAAATCTACAGACAAGTGTGTCCCTTTTTTCAATCTACTTAGGGGAAATAAGAAGTTTCAATGGACACGAGACTGCGAGCAGGCATTCCAAGCCTTGAAAGCTCATATGGCACAGCCTCCCATCTTATCAAAGCCAATTGAAGGAGAAACTTTGTTTATTTATCTGGCGATTACTGAAGTTGCTGCCAGCGCGGTATTAGTGCGAGAGGAGGAAGGCGTACAAAAAGCAGTCTACTATGTCAGCAAGAGACTGATTGGGGCAGAATTAAGATATCCACCAATTGAGAGGTTAGCATATTGCTTGATCCTGGCCTCTCGGAAGTTACGCCCCTACTTTCAATCCCATCCTATTACAGTTCTAACTGACCAGCCCCTTTGGAAAGTCCTACAAAAACCGGAAGCGGCTGGGCGATTGTTAAAATGGGCAGTTGAACTGGGACAATTCGATATAACTTATTCACCGCGAGCAGCAGTCAAGGGACAAGTCTTGGCCGACCTTATTGCAGAGTTCACCGAACTCCCAGATAACGAGCAGTGCGAACAGCCTGAAGCGCCCGAGCCTCAAGATAAAGCTCCTTCGTGGAAGCTATTCAAGGATGGTTCATCCAACGAATCCCACGCTGGAGCGGGAGTGATATTGATAACATCGGAAGGGCATCGATTTCACTGCGCCATCAGGTTCGACTTCACTGCATCAAATAATGAAGCGGAATACGAAGCACTCCTCGCTGGATTGAGAATGGCAAAGGATATGAGCATAAAGACGCTTGATATCTACAGTGATTCACAGCTGGTGGTGAATCAGGTCCTGGGAGAATACCAAGCGCGAGGTTTGAAAATGGTGGCCTACTTAAATAAAACAAAGGACCTGCTAGCCCAGTTCACGAAGTACACCCTCCAGCAAATCCCGCGGGATCAGAATTCAAACGCAGATGCCTTAGCCAAACTCGCAAGCGCGAAGGATGCTGACACTTTGAACATTGTGCCATTAGAAAGACTGAGTAAGCCGAGCATACAAGCAGCTGAGTCCAGTATGGAGATTCGAATGGAGGATACATGGATGGCGCCTTACTTGAAGTATCTGACAAATGGTACGCTGCCAACAGATAGAAACAAAGCCAGAACTCTACAAAGATGAGCTGCTAGGTACATACTGGTCGATGGCATTATGTACCGAAGAGGATATTCAATGCCACTACTCAGGTGCGTTACACCAGAAAAAGCTAAGGAACTCATGAAAGAGGTGCATGAGGGCTTCTGCGGGGATCACGCTAGGGGGCAGAGTTTGGCAAAAAAGATTCTAAGGCAAGGCTACTTCTAGCCAACGATGAACGAGGATTCCATGGAGTTTGTACGAAGATGCGATAAATGTCAAAGGTTCTCCAAGATTCCACGAGCAGCTCCAAACAAATTGAAACAGATGCAAAGTCCGTGGCCTTTTGCAGTATGGGGGATAGATTTGATTGGATCCCTACCTACAGGGAAAGGCGGTGTAAATACGCAGTCGTGGCAGTCGATTACTTCACCAAATGGTCCGAAGCTGAACCGCTCGCTACCATCACGACCAAGAAAGTTCTCGACTTTGTTATCAAGAACATCGTCTGTCGATATGGTTTGCCCCGGAAGATAGTTTCAGACAATGGGACCTAGTTTGACAGCGACTTATTCACCGATTTCTGCGAAAGACATGGAGTCATTAAAAGCTTTTCTTCAGTCGCACACCCCCAGGCGAATGGGCAGGTCGAAGCCGTAAATAAGACTCTTAAAGACACCCTGAAGAAAAGACTTGAGGAAGCCAAAGGAGCGTGGCCAAAGCAGTTGCCTGAAGTCCTCTGGTCGTATAGAACGTCCCACCGAACAGCGACAGGACATACCCCATTTTCCTTAGCCTATGGATATGAGGCTATGTTACCTGTCGAGTTAGATCCCCCCTCACATCGGCGTTTGACTTACGACCAGGACCAGAACAACCAGCTAATGATGGAGTCCCTAGACTCAATCAATGAGATACGAGAGAAATCTCAACTCCGAGTTGCTGCATACCAACAAAAAGTTGCCCGGTACTTTAACTCCAAAGTTAAAGAAAGAAAATTCAACGTCGGAGACTTGGTGCTACGACGAGTTTTCTTAAATACCCGCGACCCTACTGCTGGAGTGCTCAGACTTAATTGGGAAGGTCCTTACCAAGTTGAAGAAGTCCTTCATCCGGGCACCTACAAACTTGCACGCTTAAACGGAGATCTCGTTCCACGCTATTGGAATGGAGAACACCTGCGCAAGTATTATCAGTAAATAGTCCTTTTTAAAGGACTGGCTTGTATTAATTTTTCTTTTTACAAGTTGAGCAAAGAGGGTTAGCCACCCTGTATGGCTAATCGCTCGTATATGTAAGATTCTATTTCAGAATCACTCGCAAAGACATGTTTAGTCCATTTTTAATACGAGATTATAAGGGACTATGCACAGCCAGTCATTCTTGCCAACCTTTGTGAATTTACATTTACAAGTATTTGTTCATTACGTGTGTTGTTTTTCTGTATTACAAGTATCATTTTTGTACACGAACAGGAATGTTCGAACAGGTCATGGTCAAGGCAAGTGACCAAGGACCTAAAGCTCCTCGATCACTTGGGGGGCATATAAGGCACATCGATAGCAAAGCGTACCATGAGGTATGTAAACACATGAACAAAATGAGTGAAAGCATGCTAGGGTACTTAGAGTATTTTTCAAAATTTATATTTTGTTAAATCATGCCAAAGTACTATGCTAAGTTCGGTCATACGGACAAATGTTATAATAAATAAAAATATTATAGCATCAAGATATAATCTTTTACACCGCAAGCATCACCGCTTGGATGTAATTGTTCAAGTAAAAGAAGAAAGATTTACTGCCCGTGCAGCAAAGTTTTAAAACAAAAATATTGTCTTTACATCACGACCTGTGGGTCGTGTAATCAAAAGGAAAGAAAAAATAAATGAAAAAGTTCAAGAGGCATTTGGGGCCGGAGGGTCCTCACAGGCATTTTGGATAACAGCATCCTCAGCAGCAACTTCTTCTTCTACGACAGCCAGGCTTGGGGAATCAGGGATCCTCGCTCTTGCCTCCTCTTCAGCCAGTTGGGCAGCGCAGCGAGCCAGCTCGGCAGTCCTGACATCTTCAGAAAGATAGCTGAAGTCGGCACCCTGATTGTGTTTCCAGAAGTTGTAGAAACATCAGAGCATCGTCCTCTTGTACCTCTCCAGATTTTTGGAGTTGTCAAGTTCCAGCTGCTTTGCTTTGCCTTCGAGAGTAGCAATGGCCTCGTCCTTGGACTTGTGCATCTTTTCCAACCTTTTGATTTCGCGAAGATGAGTTACGTTGGAATCTCGATACTGCTGCCTCGACATTATTGCAGCTTCCTTTGTAGCTTTAGCCTCTGACAGCTTTGTCACCGCAGCGTCCCTCTCTCGAGCCATCGCCTCTAACTCCTTGGTGTGCCTAGCCTCTGCAGCCGAAAGCTCTTCGGCTGCCTTCACCTGATACCTCTCAATGGCCTTTGCCTGAGCCTGGTCGATAGAGGCTTGGGCACGGGTGCGAGCAGTGGTAGTAGACAGCAACCTGTGAACAAAGGAAAAAGTTAAAGCCTATTGCGAAGAATAAAGGACTAAGGCTTGAGAGACAAGGGAGTACTTACACTGGAAATCTCATTCAAGGTCCTGTTCAGGATCAGGTCAACCGACATATTTTCTGCTTCGACCATTGCATCCTTGACACGGTCGTTCTTACCGATGTGTACAAGGCAATCCTTGGCTGATCGTAGAGTGCGGCTCAAGATTTTGGCCCCGAGAGCTTCTTCCCGAGTAATTTGCTCTCCGGTAGGCGCAGCCGGACGTTTTGGCGTGGCAGAAGGAGTCTGTTTCTCCGTAGGAGTCGGAGGATGGGTGGAAGTTTGCCCAGTGGGTGCGTCCCTTAGAGGATCTTTGGTTCGACTCTTTTTGGTGGGCCCCTGGCTGGTCTCGCCAGTGTGCCTCCTTGATGACTTTCGCCGGAGTTGGGGAACTTCCTCTTCCTCCTCGACCTGGTACATGTCAAAGATGTTGGGAGTGGTCATGTCTGCATACAAGTAAACACAAGCAAATGATAAGACAAGAGGCAGATGAAAATTCTTTATACAACAGAAAAGAGGTAACAAAGTGAATACCCGAGCTACAACTACTGGTTGCTATACTATTGACTCTATTAGTCATACATTCACTATCTGGCATGAAGAAGTCTGGCCCTAATTTTGGAGTATATGTAAAGTTGCCCTCCCCGTCAAACAAGTGACAGGGAATTGGCAAACTATTCAAAAGTAAAATAGTGTTACCGTTCTCATCAGAAGACTCCCCCAAGTCCACAACTGGCTCTTTGGCCTTTTGTTTCCCCTTTCCTTGGGGAGCAGAAGGCCTTTCTGTGGAAGGATTGCCCATGGGCTCCCTGATAGTAACCCCCGTTGGCCTCCTCCGAGGAGGGGACGCAGGAGGTTGCTGCTCGGGAACCCCCTCAGCAGTGGCATCGTCTACCACGTACCCTCTTGTTTCATGGAGAGGAGCCAGGAGGCCAGACCGCCTCAGGTTTTCATCAGTGACCAGGATCTTGACACTTTTTGCTGCGTCAGTCATCTTGGGCAAAGTATTGGACCTCAATACCATGTCTGGTGTTGGGGTCGGACGTAACCATGGGCCTGAAAGACAGATTTCAGTATTGAGAAAAATGAAAGAGAACAACTTGATTAAAAGTATCAACCAGTCAAATACAAGCACTTACCTCCTCGAGCGAAGGCCAAGTTATTGCTGGTTATGTTCGGTGTAAGGAAGTACTCCTTACTGTACTGTCCCACGTACGAGATGTGCGTGGTGTCACTCAGGAACGTCCGGTTGGTCTCCTGGTGACAGAAGTGGAAGAAACCCGTTTCGTGTTGTTGCGGGTTAGATTTAAGGTCAAAAAGATAGTTGACCTCATGAGGCGAAGGTTTTGGCCATTTCTTAAGTTTATACAGGATATAGAGTGCGACTAGCATTCTATATCCGTTTGGAGTTATTTGGAAGGGGGCGACACCGAAATAATTGGCCACCCCCTCATAAAAAGGATGAAGAGGGAGGTAAGCTCCCGCCTCAATGTGATACCGAGACCAGGCGCTGTTTACACCTCCGGGGAGGTTAGCCCTCTGGTCTGCGGCAGGACGTATAATGGAAACCCCTGTGAGAGGGTATTTCCTGAAGTAGTTAGCAACCATCCGCATGGTCACTGAACTGGTCGAAGCAGTATACCACTCGACATCAGGCAGATTCTGATGCCGAGGGCGGGCCCTAGTTTGGATATTAGGGTCAGGGATAGGATTTTCTCGACCACTGGTCGAGGGAGCCCTAGCCTGCGGATCAGGCTGGGCAGAATGGTTTGGACTGTTTTCAGGTTCAGGTCTTTTCTTGCCTACTGATTTTGAACGGGCTATTTGAGGAGAAGGACGGGGTCTAGTAGAGGACCGTGAGAAGGGAATCTCGTGAACCCGGTCGGCTGGTTGTTCTTCACCCTCGGGCAGCTGGGCGAGAAGGTCGTCGTCAATAGGCCGCTCACCCCCCCAAAAATCTGGCATCAATGTCTGCAAACAGAAGAATAGGGAAGTGAGGATAGAGAATTTTTAAAAGCTTTTTAGAATAACGCTGGACGAGTATAAAAAGCCAAGCTTTTATACAACAGCATTCTAACAAAAAGTTAAAGTGTTCCATACGAACAGTTTGAAAGACGGATTAAAGGGTGAAAGCAAAAAGTTTTTCAAGAAAGCTTTTTCAACTCCCCTTAGGGCGGGAAAAACCTATTTTCCAACTAGCCTAAAGATCGAATTTTTACTTCGATCTTACATCCTAAACATATGATCCTGACTAATCAAACTAACTCGTAACCCTTTTTGCCTACAAAATGTTCTACTCACAAGCATCTCAAACCAGAAACAGATAATCTCAAACAGTCTACATACAGAAACATGCGCCACGAAAATCTGAAGCATGAGAATTCGAAAACTTACCAAGAAAATGATCGTGGAGATGGAAGAAAGGTCTTCGGAGATCAAGGGACTCTCGAACTGAGTCTTGGAAGTGTAGAAGAAACGGTCTTCGGAGACGGTAAAAGCTCTGGTTTTTAGGTTTACTTGTGAAGACAATGACGTGCGTAAAAAGAAAAGGAAGACTTCGAAGGTCTTATATAAGTTTGTCTGTGGCATTAAAAAGTGTAATCATCAGTTTCCCTTTTTCAAAGTATGGGGAAGCGGGATGGCCGTCAAAATCTTTTCTGGGGAGCCGAAAAGACTTGATTAGACAGAAGTAGGTTACTTTTTCCAAGAACACACGAAGGGTTCTGACACGTCAGGCGGGGTTATCGAAGAGTCGTTCATCCAATAGTTTATTTATTGCTCGTGATAAATAAACTTGGGGGGCAAATGTTATCCAAAAAATTAGCATTGATGACGTGGCAAGTGATCCTTGGACACGTGGCTGACACCTGGAAATGTTTTGCTAGAGTATCGACCAGAAGACACATTAGAAGCAGTAAGCAGCCCAGTCTTACCTGCGACCATTCTGGTCGATAGTTCCGCATACAAAGCAACATTTATGAGATCTTTGTGAATACCGAATTTATCTCACACAATCTCCTGAATATCCGATTATTCGGGAAAGAATATCTGTAACAATCTTTTGTAATCCCCCTTGAGCCTATAAATAGCAAGAGATAGCTCAAGGAAGGGACTTTTGGCTTTTGAATCATTTGAGACTATAGTAATTCTCCTAGTAATATTGTATTGTTCTTCAGAGGTTAGTGAAACTCATTGAACCCTAGTTCTTTGATCACCCTTCTGATTCTTATATCAATATCAGTCTAAGTGGACGTAGGTCATTACCAGATCTTGGGGCCGAACCACTATAAAACACTGTGTCTTATTTACTTTTGTCATTACGTTCTTCTCATTATATTCATTCATATCAAGCATATTCTGACTCCGTGTCAGTTGGCCAAATCTTGGGTCAACATCCTCAATCACTTTGGGGGACATATAAGGTAGTAAGTAAGCAAGGCATATCAACAACTATATGTAAACACACGAGCAAAATAAGGGAAAGCATACTACGGTACATAGAGTATTTTTCAAAATTTTGTAAATCAAAACAAAGTGCTATGCTAAGTTCGGTCTTGTGAACAAGATGTTATAATAAATTGCAAATATTATAATATCAAAAGAAATTTTTTTTACACCGCGAGCAGTTGCTGCTCGGATGTAATTATTAATTAAAAGGAAAAGCTGCCTGCGTAGCAAAAAATTATCTTGACATCACGAACTATGGTTCGTGTATCCCAAGTTACAAATTAAAATAAAAAATAGTTGAAATTATGGAGCAGTCGGAGGATCTTGTGGGATCTGCTAGTCGATGGAGGCCCCAACCTCCTCGTCGACGCCATCAATACCCGTCGCCAAAGATATTTCAGGGGATGCTTGAATTTTATCCTCCTCTTCAAGGCGAGCAATGCAACTGGTCAGCTCAAATTGTTTCACACGCTCTAGTAAATAGTCAAAGTTCTCCTTGCGGTTGTGTTTCCAGGACATATAAAAGTAGATAAATGTTGCTCCCCTGAACCTCTCCAAGTCACTGGTGTTGGTTTCTTTGAGTGATTTAACTCGCTCCTCCAACTCAGCAGTTCTTTCCTGCTGATAACCAACTCGTCTTGGAGTTTGGAGGCCTCTTTGTAGTTCAACAATTAAGACTCCTAGTACCTCTCTTTAGACTCTTTTACTTTGACTAGGGTCTCCTTATGTTGTTTCAGCTCTTCGGCCAGCTTCACGTTCTTCTCCAGCAGTTCAACATTTTTCTCATCGGCCGCCTTGAGCTGCTCGGCGTGTTTGGCCTCAACCATTTTAAGCTGCTTGCCAAGTCTCTCCTCATACTTATCTGACATTGCCTCTGAGCAGCACCAACCAATGCTCATGGTTAGAACTCCCTACAATCAGAAAAAAGATAAAGTTGTTAGTAGAAATAAAAGGACAAGGTAAAAAAATAAAGCACAACAAAAATGGCAACTTACGCTGAGTACTTTGTTCAGTGCACGGCTGAAGATTTGGTAAACTTTCAGGGAGCCAGTGTTGTTGATGGCTTCTCGGCTGTGCCGGTGCCTTGATAGCTTCTTCAGCTTATTGTTGGCTGAGTTGAAAGCTATGTTCATGAGGGCCTCTCCTTGATTATTTCCTGCCTGATTAGGAAGAGTCTGGTAGGTGGGAGATGGGGGAGGAGTCTGGTCGACGGGTGTTGGTGGAGAAGTCTGGTCGACGGGAGCTGGAGGAGGTGTCGTTTCCTTGGAAGCAATAGGAACAGGAGGATCTTCAGTCCGAGTCCTTTTCCTTGAGGGATTGTTGTTGCTTTCCCCATGGTGCTGCCTGCTCTCCTTCTTTTTGCTCACATGAGCAGTAGTTTTGGGCTGGTTGTAGAGATCAAATGGGTCTTCGGCAGACATTGTTGTAGGATAGAAACAAACAATCAGGCAATATAAATTGAGGCACTTACTAAAGCAATGAGATAAGAGTAAGGAAAATTCTAGGTAATATACCCGAGCACTTATTACTGGTCGATACATTATCTATACTACTACACTCACTCTCTGCCTTGAAGAAGTCTGAATTTAAACTAGTCGTGTATTTAAAGTTGTCGTCCCCGTCAAATAAATGAAAAGGAATGGGCAAACTATCTAAGAGTGAGAGTCAGTACCGTTCTCATGCGAGGACTCAAGTATGGGCTTGGGGTGTTCAAGAAGCTTCTGCTTTCCCTTCCCATGTTGAACAGGGACAGCAGCTGCTCGAGGAGTGCTGGAAGGTTCCCTAATGGTCACTCCTGTAGCCTGCCTCCTCGGGGGCTAGGACACATCCTGGTGCTGCTCAGGGATCTCTCCCCTAGTAGCACTTCCCACTGTTGATTCCCTCACTTCCTAGTGAGGTGTAAGAAGGCCGACCAGCCTTAGGTTTTTCTCTAAGATAAGCTCTTTGACACTCTTCTCAATGTTTATCATGCTGGCCAGGGCTGCTGCCCTTATCTCCATTTCTGGAGTAGGTTCTGGTCGATAACATGGACCTGAACAACACTGAAGTTCTAAAGAATGTATAGAAAATCTAAAAGAAATCAAGCAACCAATGAATAAAAGATTTATCTCCTTGAGTGAAGGTCAGGTTATTAGCGACCAGATCTATTGTAAGAAAGTTCTCCTGGAAGTACTTCCCTATGTTGGACTTGCGGGTGATGTCGCTCAGGAAGGTGCGAATGGACTCCTGGTTGTAGAAGTGGAAGAACCCCATGTTGTTGTTGTTGGGGTTATACTTGAGATCGAACAAGTAGTTGATCTCGTGTGGCATAGGAACGGGCCACTTCTTGTGGTTATAGAGGATATAGAGTGCAGAAAGTACTCTATATCTGTTTGGGGGTGATTTGAAAAGGGGCAGCCTCGAAATAATAGGCCACCCTCTGGAAGAATGGATGCACAGGTAAGGTTGCCCCTGCCTCAATGTGATACCTCGACCAAGCGTTGAAGGCACCCTCAGGCACATATGTCCGCTGGTCGTGTGAGTATTTGATGAGGGTTATCCCAGGAAGGCCATACTTCCTGAGATAGTTGTTTACCATCCTAGCTGAAATAGTGCTAGGAGGCCTGTTATCCAAAAAATAGGCGTGGATGACGTGGCAGACAATTTTAACACGTGGCTGACTCCTGGTAAAGGTTCTGTTCGACTATCGACCAGGGAGGTTCCCCTAGCGTAACATTTGGACTTTATATACGACTAGCTTGGTCGTATACTCTGTATATTTTGAGAAGATCTTATGCAATTATAATAATATCTGAGATTATCTCCCATGATTCCTGAGTATCCGATTAATTAGGAATGAATATCTGTAACAAATTTATGTAATCTTCCTTGAGCCTATAAATATAGAAAAATAACTCAAGGAAGGGGACTTCTTTGACTTTTGGCTAATTTTGAGTTTATGCTTGACAAGAGAATTATAGGTATTATCTTTTGATTGTATCGCATATCCCTCTAAGGCTTGAAAAACTTGGAGAACCCTAGTTCTTTGATCACTCCTTTGAGAATCAATATCAATTATAGCTTAAGTGGGCGTAGGTCATTACCAATTCTTGGGGCCGAACCACTATAATTTGTTGTGTTGTTTACTATTCTTTCCATTAGATCAATTTCAATACCTTCTATCACATCAAGCATTTGACTCCGTGTCAGTTGACCAAAACGAGGGTCAACATTCTGGTGCTTTCATTGAGAGCTTGAGATAAAACAGTTGAAGTACTAATGGCAAATGGCGAACCTGTGTGGATTTCACAGACCTTAATAAAGCCTGTCCTAAAGATTGCTTCCCACTCCCAAGGATCGACCAGTTGGTTGATGCGACTGCAGGCCATGAGATCCTCTCTTTCATCCATGCATACTCAGGATACAATCATATTAGTATGCATCCCCCTGATGAGGATCACACTAGCTTTCAGACCGATACAGGGCTACACTGTTACAAAGTAATGCCCTTTGGACTGAAAAACACTGGTGTGACTTACCAGCGACTAGTAAACCACATGTTTAAGGAGTTAATCGGAGTAAACATGGAGGTGTACGTTGATGACATGTTGGTAAAGTCAAAAAAGACAGAAGGGCATGTGAAGGATTTACAAGAGTGTTTCAATGTTCTGAATAAATATCAAATGAAGCTAAATCCTCTTAAGTGTTCCTTCGGAGTTGGATCAGGGAAGTTCTTGGGGTTCATCATTAATTCGAGAGGAATCGAAGCTAATCCTAAAAAGATCAGAGCCCTGGTCGATATGAAATTGCCTGTAAAGATCAAAGATGTACAAAGTTTGACCGGAAGAATTGCCGCGCTCAGTAGATTTATTTCAAAATCGATGGATAAGTGCGTCCCTTTCTTTAATATACTTAGGGGCAACAAGAAGTTCAAATGGACTGAAGGCTGCAATCAGGCTTTCCAAGCCTTAAAAGGCCACATGGCGCAGCCTCCCGTCTTATCAAAGCCTATATATGGGGAAACTTTGTTCATATACCTGGCGATCACCGAATATGATGCTAGTGTGGTGCTAGTGAGAGAAGAAGAAGGCGTACAAAAGGTGGTGTATTATGTGAGAAAGAGGTTAATTGGAGCCGAGTTGAGATATCCTCCCATCGAAAGATTAGCCTATTGCCTAATTTTGGCCTCAAGGAAGTTACGTCCTTACTTCCAAGCCCATCCAATCACAATCTTGACTGATCAGCCCCTTCGGCAAGTTTTGCAAAAGCCAGAGGCTGCTGGTTGTTTGTTGAAATGTGCAGTCGAACTCGGGCAGTTCGATATCACATACTCACCACGAGCAGCAGTAAAAGGACAAGTCTTGGCTAATTTCATTGCCGAATTTACTGAGCTCCCAGACAGCGAGCAGGGTGAAAAGCCTAGTGTGCCTGAGCCTCAAGATGAAGCTCCTTCGTGGAAGCTATTCACAGACGGATCATCCAAAGAATCTCACGCAGGAGCAGGAGTGATATTGATAATGCCGGAAGGGCATCAATTTCACTGCGCGATTAGGTTTGATTTCACCGCTTCAAACAACGAAGCCGAGTATGAAGCCCTGCTCGCTGGGTTAAGGTTAGCCAAAGACGTGAACATTAAAGTGCTGGATATTTACAGCGATTCACAACTGGTAGTGAATTAGGTCTTAGGGGAGTATCAGGCATAAGGTATGAAAATGGTGGCCTATCTGAACAAAACTAAAGATCTGTTGGCGCAATTTGAAAAATATACCCTCCTGCAAATACCTCGAGATCAGAATTCAAACGCAGATGCCCTAGCCAAGATCGCGAGTGAAAAGGATGCTGACACTTTGAATATAGTGCCAGTTGAACGGCTACGCGAGCCAAGCATACGAGCAGAAGAAACCAATATGGAGGTCCGTTTAGCGGATACGTGGATGGCACCATACCTGGAGTATCTCACGAGCGGTATACTACCAGCAGATAGAAACAAAGCCAGGACTCTTCAAAGATGGGCTGCTAGGTATATACTAATCGATGGTGTTCTATACCGAAGAGGATACTCAATGCCACTGCTCACGTGTGTTACACTAGAAAAGGCTAAAGAGTTGATGAAGGAGGTACATGAAGGCTTCTGTGGAGATCATGCTGGGGGGCAGCACTTATCGAAGAAGATTCTAAGGCAGGGTTATTTTTGGCCGACAATGAACGAAGACTCAATGGAGTTTGTGCGAAAATGTGATAAGTGTCAGAGATTTTCCAAGATACCACGGGCACCTCCTAATGATTTAAAGCAAGTGCAAAGTCCATGGCCCTTCGCAGTATGGGGCATTGATTTAATTGGGTCCTTGCCGACAGGAAAAGGTGGGGTGAAATACGCAGTCGTGGCAGTCGATTACCTCACCAAATGGGCCGAGGCTGAGCTACTCGCAACCATAACGACAAAGAAAGTACGCAATTTTGTCATCAAGAACATTGTTTGTTGATATGGATTGCCAAGAAAGATTGTCTCGGACAATGGCACACAGTTTGATAGTGACATGTTCATAGACTTCTGCGAAAGGCATGGCATAATCAAGAGCTTTTCTTCAGTTGCTTATCCGCAAGGAAATGGGCAAGTCGAAGCAGTAAATAAGACATTGAAGGATACTCTGAAGAAAAGGCTCGAAGAAGCTAAAGGAGCATGGCCAGAATAGCTGCCTGAAGTACTCTGGTCATATAGAGCATCTCACTGAATAGCAACAGGTCATACTCCATTTTCCTTGCAATATGGGTATGAAGCTATGTTACCTGTCGAGTTAGATCCTCCCTCGCATCGCAGAATCACATACGACCAAAGCCAAAATAGCCAACTATTGATGGAGTCCCTAGACTTGATTGAAGAGAAACGAGAAAAGGCCCAACTCCGAGTAGCTGTGTACCAGCAAAAAGTTGCTCGATATTTTAACTCTAGAGTAAAAGAAAGAAAGTTCAACGTTGGAGACTTAGTTCTTCGACGAGTTTTCTTAAACACTAGCGACCCAGCTACTGGAGTACTCGGACCACACTGGGAAGGACCTTACCAGATTGAAGAAGTCCTTCATCCAGGCATCTATAAACTTGCACGCTTAAATGGAGATCTCGTCCCACGTTATTGGAATGGAGAACACCTGTGCAAGTATTATCAATAAACAGTCCTTCTTAAAGGACTGGCTTGTATTAATTTATACTTTTTACAAGTTTTGAAAAAGGGTTAGTCATGTTATATGGTTGATCGCTTATAAGTGTAAGATCTTTCAAAGATCACTCGTAAAGACATGTTTAGTCCATTTAAATACGAGAATTATAAGGGACTGTGTGCAGCCAGTCATTCTTGCCAAACTTTGTAATTTTTTACAAGTATTTGTTCATTACGTGTGTGTGTTTTTCTGTATTATAAGTTTTACATTTTATACCGAGCAGTAATGTTCGTACAGGTCGTGGTCAAGGCAAGTGACCAAGGACCTAAAGCTCCTCAGTCACTTGGGGGGCATATAAGGTACATCGATAGCAAAGCATACCAAAAGGTATGTAAACATATGAACAAAATAAGTGAAAGCATACTACGGTACTTAGAGTATTTTTCAAAATTTATAGTTTGAAAAATCAAGCCAAAGTACTATGCTAGGTTCGGTCATGCGAACAAATATTATAATAAAGAAAAAATATTATAATGTCAAGGGAATCCTTTTACAGCGCGAGCAGTACTGCTCGGATGTAACTGTTCAAATAAAAGTAAAATGGCTGCCCTTGCAGCAATAAAAAATAAATTGTCTTTATAGTACGACCTGTGGGTCGTGTAGTTGAGATAAAAGAAGAAAAAGAGATTAAGGAGCTGGAGGGTCTTGAGGAGCGCCTTGGTCGACGGCTAGGCCAGCTTCAGCGTCTGCACCATCTATCCCCGCTGCCAGGGAAATCTCTGGGGAACCAAGCACTCCAACCTTCTCTTCTTCTTCCAGACGAATGGCGCACTGCGTCATTAGAGTCCTCCTCCAGCATTCAGACAGATAGCTGAAGTTAGCCTCCTGGTTGTGCTTCCAGAACTTGTAGAAGCAGAGATGAGTGGCTTCCTTGTACTTCTCCAAATTCTTGGCTCCAGCCTCCTCAAGCTCCTGCACTCATTTGCCGAGTTCCTCCGCCTCCTGCCTGCTGGTGATCAGATCAAGCTTGAGCTGAACAACTTGTTGATAGTTGAGCTTGGCGCTTTCCCTGAACTTTTCCCTAGATTCGTTGGCTTTCTTCAGGTCGTCCTGGGTTTCCAGCAGCTCCTTGGTCAGAGTAGCTTTGTCCTCGAGCAGCTCATCTTTCTGCTTGGATAGCTCCGTGTTCTCCCTGAGCAGCTCGCCATTCTGTTTAACAAGCTCGTTATTTTTAGCTTTGAGTGTTTGCTTAGCCTCAGCAAGCCTGGAATCAAAGTTCCTACCTCGAGACACCAACGCCCCAGCATGGCGCTAGCCAGCGGTTATGGTCAGCAGTCCCTGAAGACAGATAGAAAAATATAAAGTAAAGGCGGGGAATAAAAAAGAAATGTTACATCAGCAGGAGTTGACTTACGCTAACTCTCTCGTTTAGCCCTCTATTGAGAACTTGATCAGCCTCCATAGAAGCGGTTTCGGTAATAGCTGCCTGGCTGCGTCTATGCTTGGAGAGCTTGTATATTCTCTCCCTAGCAGAGCTGACCACGAGGCTGGGCAGGGAGCCTTCGGGCTGAGTGTGCAATGTTTCCCTGCTATGAGCCTTAGGAGAAGGCTGCTGATCGGCGGTGAGTTCTCCTTCGAAGGGGCGGTAGCCGGAGGATCGTCAGTTCAGGCCTTCTTTGAGGCAGTCTTGCTGCTCTCCCCTCGAGCCCTCTTACTGTCCTTCTTTTGGCCAGAAGAGGCGGTAGTAGCCATGTAATGCTCGAACACATCTTCGAAGTCCATATCTGCACAAAAGAAAACAACACGGGTATTGAGACTAGATGGTCACACAGGGCCAAAAAATGAAAGTGAAAAGATTACAAGTAATGTACCCGTGCTACAACTATTGGTCGCTATATTCTTTACCGAACTACCTACTGCCTAGAAGAAATCTGAATTTAAGATGGGAGCATTCTTAAAGTTTCCATCCCCATCGAACAGATGATAGGGAATTGGCAAATGGTTTAAAAGTGAAATTACTGTACTGTTATCATCCGATGAGTCGTCAGAGAGTTCTATAGGCTCGGTGGCCTTTTGCTTTCCTATTCCCTTGGGAGCCAAGGGCCTCTCCGGTCGGCGAGTGTCGGCAGGTTCCCTGATCATAACCCCAGTTAGTCTCCTCCACAGAGGAGACGCTTGGGGTTGCTACTCGGGTTCCACTTCGGCGTGAGCATTCCCCACCGAAGGCCCACTCGTGGTTGGTTGAGGGTGCCAGAGGCCAGCAAACCTATGGTTAGCCTCTATAATTAAATTTTTGACACTCTTCTCAGCATCTGACATGCTGGCTAAGAGTACCGCCCTTGACTCCATCCCTGGAGTTGGGCTTAGTCACAGCCACAGGCCTGAAACACATTGAAAGTTCAACACATGGTGGTGGAAAAACACTAAGTGAAGAAGCCAGCGATGTGAAAATTTTACCTCCTCATGTGAAAGCCAAGTTGTCTGCGACCAGGTCAGGCGTAAGGAAGTACTCCTGGTAGTACCTCCCCACGTTGGAGATATGGGTGGTGTCAGTAAGGAAAGTGCACCCAGTTTCCTGATGATAAAAATGGAAGAACCCCATGCCTTCTTGGTTGGGGTTAGATTTGAGATCGAACAGGTAGTTGACCTCATGTGGCGACGGTGCGGGCCATTTTTTCTGGCTATACAGGATATAGAGTGCAGCGAGCATTCTATATCCGTTTGGGGTAATTTGGAAGGGGGCAACTCCGAAGTAGTTAGCCACGCCCTGAAAGAATGCATGAAGAGGCAAAGTGGCTCCTGCCTCAACATGAAACCGCGACTAAGCGGTGTAAGCACCTCTAGGAAAATTAGCCCTTTGGTCTAGGTTTGGTTTGACTAGGGTCACCCCTGTCAGATTGTATTTTTTTAAGTAGTTGGCGATCACTCTAATCATCACCGTACTTTCAGAAACTACATGCCACTCGACATCCGGCTAAGTAGCGTGTCGAGGACGGGCATGCCTTTGCACATTTGGATTGGGGGCATTTTCGTCCCGACCACTGGTCGAGGGAGCATCAGCAGTAGGCTGATGAGAAGTGTTGGGAGTTTTTCTTTTTCGAGCTTTGGTTTTGGTATGAGCCATATGTTGGGTCGAAACTGGGGAAGTGTTTAGGTTAAGGAGAGAAAAAGGAATATCTGGTATTAGAGTCGAAGATTGTTCTTCGTCTTCAAGCAGTTGAACTAAGAGATCGTCGTCTATGGGTCTTTCTCCTCCCCATGGGTCTTGCATATGAACTGCAAACAGACAAAGGAGGAGATAAGATGCACAGCCTGGGACCTTATGTTGAAAGTTGGAATAACGTTGCTCGCGTCTATCGACCAGCAACATTCTAACCGAAACACTAAGTTTTATGCTAGCAGTTTGAAAAACGGATCAAAAAGTGAAAGTAAAGAGTTTTCTGAAAAGAAACTTTTTCAACTCCAAAGGGGCGGGAAAAACTCAGATTTTCAACTAGCCTAAAAATCAAATTTTTACGTCGATTGTACGCCCTAAACCTATGATCCTGACTATCAAACTAATTCCTAACTTATATAGAGAAAAAGTACACTACCCTAACAAGCATCAACGACATATACAGAATCCTCACAAATTTCTACTCAAGAACGCAAAAAGTTTCAGAACTCAAAAGCAGTATGCATGGCATCTCAAAGAGTTTAAAAGATGAAGAAAATTACCTGGATGAAGGTTGGAGATTCTGAAACGGGACGGCTTTGGGTTGGCAAACAAAGAACCCTTAAGCAAAGTAACGGGAGACCTTCGAAGTTCTGAGCTCTGGGATGGAGTTCTTGAGAGTTTTTGGCAGGGAATGGTGAGTAAAAGGTTAAAAGGTGAATGAGAGGGTTACTTATAGAAGATGAAGTGTGACAAAAAGTAATAATCATTAATTCCCTTTTTCGAAGCAAGGGGGAGTGTAATAGTCGTCAGAGTGGTTTCTTGAAAACTGAAAAGGCTTGATTAGACGTCATTAGGTCACGGTTTTAAAAAATGCAAGAGGGTTCTGACAGATTTCGTGGGGCATGTGAAAGGTTGTTTTCCTAAGTTTACTTATTACTGGTCGCAATAAATAAACTTGGGGGGCAAATGTTATCCAAAGAATAGGCGTGGATGACGTGGCAGACATTTTTAACACGTGGCTGACACCTGGCAAAGGTTCTATTCGACTATCGACCAGGGAGATTCCCCTAGCATAACATTTGGACTTTATATATGACCAGCTTGGTTGTATACTCCGTATATTTTGAGAAGATCTTATGCAATTATAACAATATCCGAGATTATCTCCCATGATTCCTGAGTATCTGATTAATTAGGAATGAATATCTGTAACAAATTTATGTAATCTGCCTTGAGCATATAAATATAGAAAAATAGCTCAAGGAAGGGGACTTCTTTGACTTTTGGCTAATTATGAGTTTATGCTTGACAAGAGAATTATAGCTATTATCTTCTGATTGTATCATATATCCCTCTAAGGCTTGTGAAACTCAGAGAACCCTAGTTCTTTGATCACTCCTTTGAGAATCAATATCAATAATAGCTTAAGTGGATGTAGGTCATTACCAATTCTTGGGGCCGAACCACTATAATTTGTTGTGTCGTTTATTGTTCTTTCCATTAGATCAATTTCAATACCTTCTATCACATCAAGCGTTTGACTCCGTGTCAGTTGACCAAGACGAGGGTCAACAAGGCGCTACATACCATTTGACCTCTGGCCTAAGGCCATCGTGAGGTCGGGCTTTAGGTTGAAATTGTGGTGATGAAGTATTTACAGGTTGATGGTTGGTAGGAGGGGCCTTAGTGCGAGGGGCAGGTTGTTTAGCAGAAGGCTTGGCTGTTTTCTTTTTTCTTTGAGTAATGGACTTTACGCGACCTATATTTGTTGGGCTGGTCGGAAGTTTGTTTGTGGGGTTGTGTTGAGGAAAAGGTACTTCTGAGAATGGCAATGGCACTGTTCTTGATCTTTGTACAATAGTGCGAGCATGTTGTCATCAATCGGCCTCTCACCTCCCCACGGGTCGTGCATGAAAATCTGCGAATAGAGAATGGGAGATGAGAATCTACAGCCAACAGACAGAAGAAGTGGAAACATTGGGATTACGTTGCTCGTGTATAAATGTTAAGCTTTTATACGACTAGCAGCATTCTAACGAAAACACTTAAATTTTGCGAACAGTTTGGAAAAAGGATTAAAAAGTAGAAGTGAAAAGTTTTCTTAAGAAAAACTTTTCGGCTCTAAGAAAGGGCGGAAGAAACCCAGTTTTTTCCGAGTGCCTAAGAATCAAATCTTTACTTAAATTTTGTGCCCTAAATCAGTAATCCTAACTCACAACCCAATACCTAAGCCTCATTTAGTGTTTTTTTCTCTATCCTTGCATGCTACTACCTACGAGCCCGATTACCCCAAATCAAAATTTCTCAAGAACATTCGGAAACTCAGATACCAAAATACCAGAAAACTCAAGAAATAATTATTACATGGCATATCTGAAACAACGAAGCTCAGGAAACTTACTTGGATAAAAAAAATAATTAAGCGAATTCCCAGGCATTGACGTGTGGCTGGACAGATACTCCACGGATCACCAAACTTCTCTGAGTTTTCTGGGTTCTTTGTGCTTCATTCTTCAGTGTTCTTGAGGAAAAGACGAAGAGTAAAAAGAAAAAAGTGAAAATGAGGGATTAGTTATATTGATCGAGGCACAGATAAAAAGGTAATGATGGGGGATGAGTTTTCGAAACATGGGGAAATGTGTTAGCCATCAAAATGCTTTTTGAGAAACTACAACGACATGATTGGTTACCTTTTTTGAAAAGGGACTGACAGGTCACATAGAGGGTCAGTCGGTTAAGTTTACTTTGTGCTGGTCGCAGTAAAATAAACTTGGGGGGCAAATGTTTACCCAAAAATAGACTACCTAATGACGTGGCAGGATTGGTCTACACGTGGGGTGCACGTGGCAGTTTTAAGTGAGTATAATCTGCTCGACCCTCGACCAGAAGATCATTGGCTTATCAGGCATCATAATTGTGGATGACTAGCTTGGTCGCATATATTCATTTATTTCCTTTAGATATGTGATCTTGTAATTACGTATTGATTTTACTTTCCATTATTATTTAGATACGTCTGCATTAAATGTAATTAAGGAACATTGGCCCATATAAAACTCTTTGAGCCTATAAATAAAAATGGAAGGGCTCAAGAGAGAGGACTTTGGGCGGGAGTACGCTTGAGCTTAGAGAATCTAAGAGAGAAAAAGAGTGTTGTTATCCAGGACAATTGTATTCATCTGAGAGCTTATGAAACTCAAGAACCCTAGTTCATTGATCACTGTTTTTGGAATTCTACATCAATAAGAACACTAAGTGGACGTAGGTCATTACCATTTTATTGGGGTCGAACCACTATAAATCTTTTGTGTTATTTATCTTTTTTTCTTGATTTCATCTCATTTTGATCTTATTTTCTATCGTTTTATCTGACTCTGTGTCATTAACCATTTCGAGGGTCAACAATTATTATTATAATATTTAAATTCATATTAATATAATTAGTAAAAAATTAGGATTATATATTATTATCATAATAACATTTTATAACATTTAAATTTGTTGACCCTGATTTTGGTCAACTGACACGGAGTAAAAAATGCTTGATGTGGACAAATATGTTGAAATGAGAATAATGACAAAAACAATAAAACACACAGGAATTTATAGTGGTTCGGCCCCAGAATCTGGTAATAACCTAAGTCCACTTGAGTTATTATTGATATAAGATTCGAAGGAGTGGTCAAAGAACTAGGGTTCAATGAGTTTCACCAACCTCTGAGGAACAAAAAAAAATATCAAATATGATATCTCTAATCTCAGATAATTAGAAAGCCAAAAGTCCCTTCCTTGAGCTATCTTTCTCTATTTATAGGCTCAAGGAAGATTACATTAGTTTGTTATAGATATTCTTTCCTAATTAATCGGATAATCAGGAATTATTGGAGACAGTCTCGGGATTGACTAAGATCTTTATAAAATTATCTTGAAATATGCGGAGTGTATGACCATACTGGTCATAGGAAAAGCTCAACTGCCTATGCTTGCAATATTTTACTGGTCGATACTCTAATAGAATTCTGCCAGGTGTCAACCACGTGTCCAGAAATCACTTGCCACGTCATCCGTACTTGTTTTTTGGATAACATTTGCCCTCCAAGTTTATTTATTATGAGCAATAAATAAACTTTTAAGGAAACGACCCTTCGGTTATCCCACCAGACCTGTCAGAATAATTCGTGCAATCTTGGGAAAAGTAACCTACCATTGTCTAATCACGGCTTTTTGGCTCCCAAGTAACCTTTCGAGCTATCACCCTTCCCAATGCTTCGAAAAAGAGGAAACTGATGATTACTTCCTTTTTATGCCACAGACAAAAATATATATAGTCCCTCCAAAGTCTTCCTTTCCATTTTACGCAAGCTATTACTCTTTCAAGAAACCCTAAAATCAGACCTTCTATTTTCTTCTGGAGACCGTCTTTCAGTGTTTCAAGATTCAGTCCGTGAGTTCTCCAACCCTCGAAAACTCTCTCAAATCTCCACGATCTTTTTTCTGGTAAGTCTCAGAACTTTTATGCTCTATATTTTTGTCGTGCATGCTTCTGTGGATTGACTGTTGAGTTCATTGTTTCTGGGTTGAGATGCATGACAGTAGGGGGTTTTGTGGGTGATACTGTATAGGATGATATTTCTCTACCATTAAGGAGTCACGAGTTAGTTTGATAGTTGAGATCACGACTTTAGGACGTAAAACCGAAATAAAAATTCAATTTTTATGCCAGTTGAAAAACCAGGTTTTTCCCGCCCTAAAAGGAGTTGAAAAAGCTTTTTCAAAAAACTTTTGCTTTCACTTTTTGATCTGTTTCTCAAACTATTCGTGCGGAAAAATTAGTTTTTTGTTAGAATGCTGTTGTATAAAAGCTTAACTTTTATACTCGACCAGTGTTATTCTAAAAATACTTTCAAAATTCTTCATCCTCACCTCCCCATTCTTCTGTTTGCAGATTTTAATGCCAGATTTGTGGGGAGGTGAGCGGCCCATCGACGACGATCTTCTTGCACAGCTGCTTGAAGGCGAAGAACAACCGACCGACTGAGTTCACGAGATTCCATTTTCCAGAGTTTCTTCTAGACCTCAACCATCACCACCTCAAATGGCCCGTTCTAAGTCTCCAGGCAAGAAAAAACCAAACCCTGAAAACAATCCAAATTCTCCTGCCCAGCCTGATTCACAGGCTAGGGTTTCCTCGACCAGTGCTCGACAAAACACTGCCCCAGACCCTCGTATTCAAATCAGGGCTCGCCCTCGGCATCAAAACTTTCGTGATGTCGAGTGGTATCTCTCTCCTACCAGCCAGGTGACTCCCCGGATGCTTGCCAATTATCGTAGGAAGTATCCTCTTACCGGGGTTAATTTTACAATCCCTGCTGCTGACCAAAGAGCAAACCTGCCTGGGGGCGTCTATAGCGCTTGGTCAAGGTATCATATAGAGGCGGGGGCTATCCTCCCTCTACATCCATCCTACCAGGGGGTGACCAACTACTTTGGTGTTGCCCCCTTTCAAATTACCCTAAACGGATATAGAATGCTGGCCGCACTCTATATCCTTTACAAACTCAAAAAATGGCCAGAACCCACCCCTCATGAGGTCATCTTCCTCTTTGACCTTAAGTCCAACCCTCAATAATATGGGACGGGCTTTTTTCATCTCTGTCACCAGTAAACAAGCCAAACATTCCTGAGTGACACTACCCACATTTCCAACGTGGGGCAGTACAATAAAGAGTACTTCCTCACGCCAGACATGACTACAAACAACCTAGCCTTCGCTCGAGGAGGTAAATGCTACTTTCACTGGTCGATACTTTTCCTTAGCAAACTCTTCTGCATTTCTCTAAAGTATATTGTGCCTTTCAGGACCATGGTTATGTCTGAACCCAACACCGGACATGGTGTTGAGGTCCAGCGCACTGGCCAGGATGGCAGACGCTGAAAAAAGCATGAAGTCCCTGGTCACTGATGAAAATCTTAGGTTATCTGGCCTCCTGGCTCCTCGCCATGAAACAAGAGGACCTGTGGTGGCAGATGCCACGGCCGAGGGGGATCCCAAGCTGCAACCTTCGGCGTCTCCTCCCCGAAGGAGGCCAACAGGGGTTATGATCAGGGAACCCACTGGCGTCCCTTCAGCAGAGAGGGCTTCTGCGCCCCAAGGAAAGGGGAAACAAAAGGCAACAGAGTCTGTCATAGACCTAGATGAATCCTCAGACGAAAATGGTATTGTTATCTTGCTTTTAAATAGCTTGCCAATTCCCTATCATTTTTTTGACGGGGACGGCAATTTTACGTATACTCCAAATCTAGGGCCAGATTCTTCGTGCCAGATAGTGAGTGTATGACTAATAGAGTCAGTAGTATAGCGACCAGTAGTTGTAGCTCGAGTATTAAACTTTGTGACCTCTTTTCTGATTTGCCATGATTTTTTCTCTGCCTTTGTCTTACTGCCTGCACGTTTTTCTTATCTGCAGAGAAGGCTTCCCCCAACATTTTCGATCTGTACCAGACCCAGGAGGAAGAGGAGGTCCCCCTGGTCTGCCGGAAGAAGATGGTCTGGAGGCAAGATGGCGAGTCGAGTCAAGCGCCTCTGGCCAAGAAGGGTCGAACAAGTGATCCTTCTAAGGATGGACCCGCGGCCCAACCTTCTGCTGAGAAGGAAACTACCCCAGCTGCCAACCCTTCATATGTGGCACAAAAAGAACAGGCCCCACAAGCAGAACTTCCTGGGGACAAACTCTCGAGCCGCTCCCTGCGATCGGCTAAGGATCGCCTTGCGCATATCCTAAAGCATGATCGTTGCAGGGAGACAATGGCCGAGGCTGAGAATATGGGGGTCGACCAGATCCTCAACAGAGCTCTCAACGAAGTGGCCAGCGTAAGTATTCTTTCCCTCCTTGCAATTTCGGCTCTTATTTTTTCTTCTTGTAATATATCCTAACTTTGACTCTTTGACTGCAGGCCATACTGACCATAACCGCTGCTCGTACCCGTGCCACTACTACTATCGAGAAGGCTCGGTCGGCGGTTGTTGAGGAGCTCAATGCTGCGGAGGCCAGATTTTTTGGGGAGCTTGAGGTGGTCACCAAGCAGAAGGATGCTGCGGTGGCAAAGCTGGCAGAGAATGAAGCTTCTCAGGAAGCTTTGAAGAAGCAGAGGGACGATTTCCAGGAGTCCAGTCGAATCCAATATCGTGAATTCAAGAGACTTAAGGAGGAGCACCTTGCTAAGGACAAGACCATAGCTGTTCTTGAGAGCCAAGGGGAACAACTTAAGCTTACCAACGCCAAGGATCTGGAGAGGTACAAGAACGAGACACTTCGGTGTTTCTATGAATTTTGGAAACGCAACCAAGGTGCCGATTTCAGTTACTTTCCAGTGGAGGCCAGGAAGGCCAAGCTAGCGCGTTGTGCTGCTCGGTTAGCTGCTGAAGAAGAAAGAGCAAGGGTCCCTGCTTCCCCAAGTATTCAGCCAGCCGCTGGCACAGAGAAAGGAGAAGTTGTCGAGGATGCTGCCAACCAGAATGTTGAGCAAGACCCTCCTACTCCTAATGCTCCTTAAACTTTTTTATTCTTTTTCTTTAATTACACGACCCACGGGTCGTGATGTAAAGACTAAATTTTTATTTTTAATTTTTCTGCATGGGCAGCAAATTTTCCTTTTACTTTAAACAATTACATCCAAGCAGTAATGCTTGCGGTGTAAAAGAATGCCTTATGATATTATAATATTCTTGTCTATTATAACATCTGTTCGCATGACCAAACTTAGCATAGTACTTTGGCTTGATTTAACAAAATATAAATTTTGAAAAATACTCTAAGTACCGTAGCATGCTTTCACTCATTTTGTTCATGTGTTTACATACCTTTTGGTATGCTTTGCTATCGATGTACCTTATATGCCCCCCAAGTGATCGAGGAGCTTTAGGTCCTTGGTTACTTGCCTTTACCACGACCTGTGCGAACATTACTGCTCGGTAGGAAACGTAACACTTATAATACAGCAAAACAACACACGTAATGAACAAATACTTGTAAAAATAAATTTACAAAGGTTGGCAAGAATGACTGGCTGCGCACAGTCCCTTATAATTCTCGTATTAAAATGGACTAATCATGTCTTTACGAGTGATCTTAAAAAGATCTTACACTTATAAGCAATTAGCCATATAACATGGCTAACCCTTTTTCAAAACTTGTAAAAAGTAAAAATTAATTCAAGCCAGTACTTTAAAAAGGACTGTTTATTGATAATACTTGCGCAGGTGTTCTCCGTTCCAATAGCGTGGAATGAGATTTCCATTTAAGCGTGCAAGCTTGTAGGTGCCTGGATGAAGGACTTCCTCAATCTGGTAAGGTCCTTCCCAGTTTGGACCAAGCACTCCAGCAGTTGGGTCGCGGGTGTTTAAGAAAACTCGTCGTAGTACTAGATCTCCGACATTGAATTTTCTTTCTTTCACCTTTGAGTTAAAATACCGGGCGACCTTTTGCTGGTACGCAGCTACTCGGAGTTGGGCTCTTTCTCGTTTCTCTTCAAGTGAGTCTAGCGACTCCATCATCAGTTGGCTATTCTGGTCTTGGTCGTATGTAATTCGTCGATGTGAGGGCAGATTTAACTCGACAGGCAACATAGCTTCATACCCGTATGCTAAGGAAAACGGGGTATGACCTGTCGCTGTTCGATGAGAAGTTCTATACGACCAGAGTACTTTGGGCAACTGTTCTGGCCATGCTCCTTTAGCATCTTCGAGTCTTTTCTTCAGGGTGTCCTTAAGCGTTTTATTCACTGCTTCAACTTGCCCATTTGCTTGTGGATGTGAAACTGAACAAAAGCTTTTGACGATTCCATGTCTCTCGCAGAAGTCTGTGAATAAGTCACTGTCAAACTGGGTGCCGTTGTCTGAGACAATTTTTCGAGGCAAACCATATCAGCAAACAATGTTCTTGATGACGAAGTCAAGAACTTTCTTGGTCGTTATGGAAGTGAGTGAATCAGCTTCGGCCCATTTGGTGAAGTAGTCGACTGCTACGACTGCGTATTTCACTCCACCCTTTCCCGTTGGCAGCGATCCAATCAAATCTATACCCCATACTGCGAAAGGCCAAGGACTCTGCATCTGCTTTAACTCGTTGGGAGCTGCGCGTGGGATCTTGGAAAATCGCTGACACTTATCGCATTTTCGCACAAACTCCATTGAGTCTTCATTCATAGTTGGCCAGAAATAGCCCTGCCTTAGAATCTTTTTTGCCAAACTCTGCCCCCAGCGTGATCCCCGCAGAAGCCTTCATGTAACTCCCTCATTAGCTCTTTAGCCTTTTTCGGTGTGATACATGTGAGCAGTGGAATGGAATATCCTCTTCGGTAAAGGACACCATCGACCAGTATATTCCTAGCAGCCTGTCTTTGGAGAGTTCTGGCTCTATTTCTATCTGCTGGTAGTACACCATTTGTGAGATACTCCAAGTATGGTGGCATCCACGTATCCTCCATTCGGATTTCCATATTGGTTTCGTCTGCTCGTATGCTCGGCTTGCATAATCTCTCTACTTGCACTATATTCAAAGTGTCAGCGTCTTTCGCACTTGCCAGTTTGGCTAAGGCATCTGCGTTTGAATAATGATCTTGGGGAATTTGCTGGAGGGTGTAATTTTCGAATTGTGCCAACATACCTCTAGTATTTTTTAAGTAGGCCACCATTTTGAGGCCCCGTGCTTGATACTCCCCTAAGACCTGATTCACTACCAGCTGTGAATCACTGTAGATATCAAGCACTTTTATTCTCATGTCTTTGGCTAATCTCAGTTCTGCAAGGAGTGCTTCATATTCGGCCTCATTGTTTGACACAGTGAAGTCGAACCTAATAGCGCAGTGAAATCGATGCCCTTCTGGCATTATCAATATCACTCCCGCTCATGCGTAGGATTCGTTGGACGATCCATCTATGAATAACTTCCACGAAGGAGCTTCATCTTGGAGCTCAGGTGCACTAGACTCTTCGCACTGCTCGTTGTCTGGGAGCTCAGTGAACTTGGCAATAAGATCAGCCAAGACTTGTCCTTTTACTGCTGCTCGCGGTGAATATGTAATATCGAACTACCTGAGTTCGACTGCCCATTTTAATAAACGCCCAGCCGCCTCTGGTTTTTGCAGGACTTGCCGAAGGGGCTGGTCAGTTAAGACTATAATGGGATGGGCTTGGAAGTAAGGACATAGTTTCCTTGAGGCCAAGATTAAAAAATAGGCTAACCTCTCGATGGGAGGATACCTCAACCCTGCTCCGATTAGCCTCTTGCTTACATAGTAAACCGCCTTTTGTATGCCTTCTTCTTCTCGTACTAGTACCGCACTGGCAGCAAATTCGGTGATCGCCAGATAAATGAACAAAGTTTCTCCGTCCATGCATTTTGATAAAACAGGAGGCTGTGCCATGTGGGCCTTTAAGGCTTGGAAAGCCTGCTCGCAGTCTTCTGTCCATTCAAAATTCTTGTTGCCTTTAAGTAGATTAAAGAATGGGACGCATTTATCCGTCGACTTGGAGATGAATCTACTTAGTGCGGCAATTGTTCCAGTTAAACTTTGCACATCCTTGATTTTCATCAGCGATTTCATGTCGATCAAGGCTTTTATCTTGTCGGGGTTCGCCTCGATTCCTCTTGAATTAATAATGAACCCCAAGAATTTCCCCGATCCTACTCTGAAGGAACATTTGAGAGGATTTAATTTCATTTGATACTTGTTCAACACATCGAAACACTCTTGTAAATCCTTCACATGTCTTTCTGCCTTTTTTTATTTTACCAGCATGTCGTCCACGTACACCTCCATGTTTACTCCGATCAACTCCTTAAACATGTGGTTAACCAATCGCTGGTAAGTCGCACCAACATTTTTCAGACCGAAGGGCATTACTTTATAATAGTATAACCCTATATCAGTCTGAATGCTAGTGTGATCTTCGTCAGGGGGATGCATACTGATCTGATTGTATCCTGAGTATGCGTCCATGAAGGAGAGGATCTCATGCCCTGCAGTTGCATCGACCAACTGGTCGATCCTTGGGAGTGGAAAGCAATCCTTTGGGCAGGCTTTATTGAGGTCTGTGAAATCCACACAGGTTCGCCATTTGCCGTTAGGCTTGGGAACCAGTACGGGATTAGAGACCCATGATGGATAAAACGCCACCCGGATGAACCCATTCTCCTTTAATCTTACAACTTCTTCTTTCAAGGCTTTCGATCTATCCTTATCGAGCAACCTTCTTTTTTGTTGCAAGGGTGGAAAACTCTTGTCAACGTTCAGGACATGGCTGACAACTGCAGGATCTATCCCAGCCATGTCTTTGTGTGACCAGGAAAAAATTTCCTGGTTCTTTCTCAGAAATTCCACTAGTGCATGCTTCGTGGTTGTTTCTAAGTTTTTCCCGACCTTTACAACTTTGGTTGGGTCTTCTTCCTCAAGTTGGACCTCTTCCAGGTCCTCGATGGGTCCAACATCTTCTTCAAAATCCCTAAAGCGAGGATCTAAATCCCTATCCTCACTTTGGACAACACCCTATTGGGTGACTCCATCACCAGATTGGGCTTGTGTATCAATTGCCATCTGCAACCTATCTGGGGGAGTGCTTTACGACGTTCCCTTATTTGCCTTTGTAACTGAGGCGTTGTATCACTCCCTTGCTTCTCTCTGATTTCCCATCACGCGTCCTACCCCTGGGTCTGTCGGGAATTTCATGGCCAAGTGCCATACTGAGGTGACAGCCCGAAGATCAACCAGTATGGGCCTTCCAATAATAGCATTGTACGCGGAAGGACAATCGACTACTATAAAAGTAGCGAGCACTGTCCTGGTAGCAGGCACTGTACCTGCTGTGATTGGAAGTTTGATTGACCCTGCTGGGGCGAGTCCCTGGCCTGAGAAGCCATAAATTGTTTGGTTGTAGGGCTCCAAGTCCTTGACGGACAATTTCATGCGTTCCAGCGAAGATTTGTACAGAATGTTCACTGAACTTCCTGTATCAACTAGTACTCTTTTCACCATCATGTTGGTGATTTGAATGTCCACGACCAGTGGATCGGAATGTGGGAACCGGACATGCTGGGCGTTGCTATCAAAGAAGGTTATCTCACCATCCTCTGATCAAGCCTTCTTCGATGCCCTGTCCTCCACAGTCATCATCTCGATGTCCTGGTCATGACGTAGGGTCCGAGCATATCGTTCCCTCGCCTTTCCACTGCTTCCCGCGAGGTGCGGGCCTCCACAGATGGTGAGTAAAGTGCCAGCTACGGGATCAGGCTGCAAAGGTGGCGAGCATTGGCGTGTGGGCGCATGCTCATTGCCACCTGGAGCCTCTCGTTGGGAATTTCCCGAGGCCCGTACATATCTTCTCAAGTGTCCTTGCCTAATAAGGAACTCGATTTCATCCTTTAGCTGGTTGCATTCATTTGTATCATGTCTGTAGTCGTTATGATAACGACAGAACTTGGTAGTGTCTCTCTTCGAAATATCTTTTCGAATGGGAGCAGGTTTTTTATAAGGCACACTGGAACTCGTGGCCTAATACACCTCTCCCTGAGACTCAATAAGGGCAGTGTAGTTAGTGAACCGAGGTTCATAACGATTACCCTTGGCTCGTTTATTGTCAGAGGTGGAAGGCTCATTATGCGGCCGTTTCCCCCCATTCTTGCCATTGCCATTGCCGTTCCCGTTGCCTTTGCCGTTGTCGTTGGGCTTTGACCCATTGGCGGCTTTGGCGGGCTCGGCAGTCCCCTTATCCTTGCCTGGGGGCTTTCCTTCACTGGCGATGGCGTCCTCGAGCTTGATGTAGCGATCAGCTCGATCCAAAAATTCCTGGGTAGTCCTGACCCCATGCTTTCTGAGGCTGTTCCAGAGAGGCGTGCAGCGCTTAACCCCTGCAGTTATGGCCATCATCTTGCCTTCGTCTCCCACTATTTTTGCTCTAGCAGCTGCTCGCATAAAACGCTGGACGTAATCTTTCAGTGGTTCTCCGTCTTGCTGTCGTATTTCGTGATCGATATAAGATGTTCTTCCCCCGACCAAATGTTGTGCTGCCATAGCTATCCTTTGAATGAAAGGAGTTCCCTTTCTCCTATCGTGATCAATATAAGATGTTCTTCCCCCGACCAGCTGTTGCGCTGCCTGGTTGAGGGCATCTATCTGGGCCTGCACGGCGCCAGGAATCGCCGGGGCCTCTGGTGCTGGGGGAACGTACTCGTCGTGCCGTTCCCGGTGATCATTGAGTACGTCTCTTAAATCCTCGTCTCTTCTCCGCTGCTCGCTAGCTCCGTGCCAGTTAAAGACATTATTTTGTCTGGGCTGCCCCCCAGCATCACGTCTTTCAGGTTGGTCATCCCTAGGTGATGGGCTTCTGCCCCCACCTCTTTCTCCATTTCTCCGACCGGCATTTCCTCTGCCTGAGTTGGCCTCATTATAATCGTGGCCATCTCTGAATCTTGATTGGCTACGATGGGATCGACTGTTCGCTCGGTTGCCTTCTCGGGCTGGAACCTCCTGAGCATTAGAGGGTGGCCTGTGTTGGTCAGTAGGTCCCCGTGCATTATTATGCCGTGGGGGCCCCCGAACTGCAGAGCCTGTCTCTGAGTTCCTTCTGTTGCCAGAAGGATGTTGTCCTCTGCTCGGAGGGTTTGGCTCTTCGCCCCTATGGCGTCTAGGGCTGCGGGGCGGCTGCCCGGCCCTATTCTGCCTTGACTACGGGGGATTGTCGCGACCAGCCTGGGATGGAGGCCACGCTTCAGGATCCCTTAGAGGGACATCGTCCTGAGGCATTGGTGGCTGCTCGGGCCTTTGGGAGCTCGAGGGCTGGAATGGTGGGCTAGGATTAGGGCCCCTTTGGGGTGGCCCATTTGAAGGTTGATCAGGCTGTGACGCAGGTAAAGCCTGATTCCTAGCCAATTGTAAGGCTGCTTCGAGGGCTGCCATGGCCTCCCTCTTATGACGGTCCATCTCCGCCTGCCTTTCACTTAATTCCTGGTGCTATCGTTCGATCTCTTGTTGCTGTCGTGCCATAATCTCAGCAGAACTCTCCTGATTGGCCCACAGATTGGCCAATTCATCCTGCAATACCCCCAGGGTATTCCTCAGCGTCTCGGAATCCAGTTCTTCCTCATCGAATTCCAAATGTGGCTCATCTTCAGTCACGTTTGGAGGAGGAAGTGGTTGAGATGGTGCAGCGCTAGCCGCCTGTCCAGTCTTCTTTGTGGTTTTCGCCATTGATACTTCAACAATATTATATCAAGCTCTCAATGAAAGCACCAGAATGTTGACCCTGATTTTGGTCAACTGACACGGAGTCAAAAATGCTTGATGTGGACAAATATGTTGAAATGAGAATAATGTCAAAAACAATAAAACACATAGGAATTTATAGTGGTTCGACCCCAGAATCTGGTAATAACCTACGTCCACTTGAGTTATTATTGATATAAGATTCGAAGGAGTGATCAAAGAACTAGGGTTCAATGAGTTTCACCAACCTCTGAGGAACAAAACAATTTATCAAATATGATAACTCTAATCTCAGATAATTAGAAAGCCAAAAGTCCCTTCCTTGAGCTATCTTTCTCTATTTATAGGCTCAAGGAAGATTACATTAGTTTGTTACAGATATTCTTTCCTAATTAATTGGATAATCAGGAATTATTGGAGACAATCTCGGGATTGACTAAGATCTTTATAAAATTATCTTGAAATATGCGGAGTGTACGACCATGCTAGTCGTAGGAAAAGCTCAACTGCCTATGCTTGCAATATTTTACTGGTCGATACTCTAACAGAATTCTGCCAGGTGTCAACCACGTGTCCAGAAATCACTTGCCATGTCATCCGTACCTGTTTTTTGGATAACAAAATTTATATTAATATAATTCTTAAATATCTAGTTTTGTATTATATATTATTATAATAATGATATTTTATAATATTTCAATTTAAATTTATATTAATATAATTATTATATATGTAGTCTTATATTAAATATAAATATAATAAAAATATTTTATAATATTTGAATTTATATTATATTAATAAATATCTAATTTTAGTTAGTTTTAAAATTATATTCCTTTAAATATTTAGAATATTTCATTAAAGTTAATAAAATAAACCATTAATATAAAAAATTTGCACATTTTTTATATAAAAGAGATATATACCCTTATAATAAATATAAATAAAAATATTTAAATAGTATTCCGAAATCACATGACTAACATTAACACTACCCAAAAATGGATTTAGTTTTTCACTTCTCGAAATAAATGACATGACTAACATTAAGGAATTGTAATAAAAGAATTCCCATGTTCCTTACCGGGGACCAACCAAAAACTATACATCCAGAGTGACTTGCATCCAATTCTGATACTTGCATCCAATTCTGATACATTGATACTACTTTTTAAAGAATAAATTTAATGTACTTTTTTTTTTTTGAGTAAAAGTTCAATTTACTCTTTTAACATTAGAAGAAAAAAATCATATACTGAACCAACCGAAATGTATACGAGCAAAAATTACTCCTGCAACGCATGCGGGCACCTATTATAGAGATTGATTTGTTCAATTTTTTAACGGAAGATAACAGGATGGTCTATTTTCGTTGTCTCAAAGAATTTAAGGGATTTATACAATACCAAATTGGGGGGCACAAATCGAAGTGGTCAGTAGTTAAGGGCAAAAAAGCTATTTGTCGATTTTTATTAGAAAGATGTGTATTTTGAAAGGAGTGTTTGGTAAAATGGTTTTATAAAAATGGGGCATTATACTTCTACCTAAAAAATTATAACTACACCCCACTACTAACTTTACCCCATTATATTTATTAAAATATTAATTTTTTTACAAGAACACTCATATCTATTTACCAAATGAGGATATTTGAAAAATAGGTCACCCCAATTTTTTTTTAATAATTTTAATATTTCTACTTTGGATGATTCGTCCACCGATGAAATTTCAAAATTTTGATCTACTAATGAATAATTTCTAGGATTTAAAGACACTCATTTTTAAAGAATTTTTTAGTTCATAAATATATTTGAGTGGGGTGTACTTATAAAAGGTGTTTCAGGCTATTTTTGACTTGTCGACCATGTCAGCAAATGACGACATGTGGCAGGAAGTAGGACAAGTTTCCCAGCGGTGATCTGTTGACGTCATACTAGCGAGCCCTCGTCTCCTCAGTTCCCGACGAGAGGTCTCGCAAACTCCCACAAACCCCCGATGATTGGCTTCTCAGGAGGGTTCTGAAGTCAGGAATCTTTATAGTGACTCCTCGAGGCGCCGAGAACTCCCCATAGTGGTTTGGCGAGATACTCGGAGATTTGAGGGACCACTTTCTTCGGAGGTGGTCCCTAACGCCTTTTGTGTTGGAGATTTCAGGACCACCTACTTTTTTAAGCTAGATCACCGACCCTATGGGCCTATGATAGAGTAGCACATGTAATGTATCTTTTGCACTGTGAATATTCCCCAAAGAATAAGGGAGGATTTGCATTGTAATAAAGGTTGACAATCTATCACTCATCCCTCAGGCCGACTATAAATAAGACTTGGAGGTCCATTTGTAAGGATGTGAAACCCTATTTTATGGACTCCTATTTACCTTGAAGCAAGACTATCCTCTGCTCAAGTTGTAACCCTAAAGAAGCTTGTTATTCCAGAAAGATTCTACAATAAAAGTGACTCGTGGACAAGGGCTCATTAGTGACCAAACCACGTAAAAATCCCATTGCTCATTATTTCTTTGCCATCATTTTCGGTTGTTTTTTAATTGAGTTGACGAAAACTTTGGTCGATATTTTGGTGCTTTCATTGAGAGCTATGGAAAACTAGAGTGAAACGTCGACCATGGTTGATACGCGAAGCCGGTCTCGAGGGAACCCAGAAGTACCTCCAAGACAGAAGAAGCCAGAAGATCTTACTCCCGTTACAGATCCACCAGTGGAGGAAGAAAACGAAATACTACCCTGATGATGAATACGATGGCGATGGACAAGAGGATGACTTCGTGGGTGATGACGATTATGTCCCTGGGGACGACAATTCCAACACTGTGCATCATCAAGAGTCAGAGGTGATCAACCTCTGAAATCAAGTGGCCACAAAAGAAGAAGAATTAGAAGCCCAACAAGCCAATATGGTCGCGATGATGGAGAACCTCAATACTATGCACGCCGCCTTGGCAGCGCAAGGGCTCCCTTTTGATATGCCTGCTCCCAATGCCCCACAGGCCCCACAGGTACAACCCATGGTTCCTCCGGTGCCTAGTGCTCGAGGAAGCGGTCGTAAAGGGACCAGGAAGAAGGCCAGCTACCGGCCTAGGAGCCTGGAAATCCTCAGCCACAACCAAGGTGTCATCCACGAGCCCAAAGAACTATAAACATGTGCTGAGAAGCCCACAGGCCTCCGATGCATGGACACCCTAAGTTTCCTAGGGAACGCCCAGTCCTAGGTGCTCGCTGGGATGGTTGAGCTCCTCCCTATCGCCAAAATATCAGTGTCTTTGTCAATATTTTTTCACTAAAGATGATAACTTATAATAAGAAGAGCAATATATACATGTTGAAAACCCTGATCTTCGAGAAGAGCTAAATGCTTGTCAAAGAGGCGCTCGCGCACCTAGTCCACATGGGTGTGAGTTTCCCAACCTGCGAGAGGGGATGAACGCTCAGAGGGGAGGGGCTGTGCCTATCAATGACCCAGGTGATAGGCCCGAGTGGCCTGATCTGCAAGACAACCTTAATGCCCGAAGGCAGAGTCAACAGCTCGAGTGGCTCGAGAACTTGGCGGATAAACCAGTTGTCTTAAAGGTCACAAGAATGCGACAACTAATGGATAGACTCCTAAAATGCCAAGGACGAGACTTGGACTATGAAATGGATGGAGGTAAACCTTGTGCTCGCCACCTAGTCGAGGCCCCCATGCCTTTCGGATTCATGATGCCCATGATGGATTCATACAACGGGACCACGGACCCTACCGACCATTTGGCCAGGTTTAATAACCAAATGATGGTCTATAAAGTCTCCAAGGATGCATGTTGTACTTGCTTCTCGTTGACTCTCACACAGGCGACAAGTGAATGGTTCAAGAAGTATAAGCCGAGGACAATATAGTCATGGTCCCAGCTATCGTCAGAGTTTAGAAGACAGTTTTTCGCAGCCAAAAAGGTTAACTTTAAAGTGAACACCCTCGCCAACATAAAGCAAAGAACTAGTGAAACTTTGAAATAGTACATCAACCATTTCAACCAGGAAGTTGCTCACATGAAGCAAGAGCTGAGAAACAACAATTAATGACCTTACAGGCAAAACTCTTCCAAGAACCCCTCTGTGGGATGATTTGCAAAGGAAAGGTTGTCACAAGTTGGACGACTTTTCCGCTTACAAAAAACTTTACTAGGGGAGCCCAAGTTTTCATTATTTGGGAGGATGCATTGTTGGAGTTGTCGGGAGGCTCGAACACTGTACCAGGGTCCTCGACCCCCAACTTGGGATACTTTTCCAACCTCTAAAACAACAAGATGCTGACCACCAGCCTTTGGGAAATTCCCCACTCTCAGTACAGTTCTTCTGCCCCTGGGCTAGTTTCAGCACTACCCCGATTCCCCAAAGCCAACCAACCACAAAAAACAATAAATAGAAGAGCAAAAAAAGGGTTACTAGCTGCCAATCTCGAAGAGGAAACAAGACAGGCAGGAAAAACCAGGAGGATAAGTACACCCCCATTGCGTTGAATATACTGCATTGGTGGAGACTCTCAAGAAGATCTTTGTGGCAACAAAGAGAAAAATCCCTTATCAAAAACCTCAGCCAATTAGGAGGGATCAGGAGAAGAGAGATCCCTCAAAATTTTGCAAGTGCCATAATGATATCGGGCATAGCACCAACGAGTGTCGACAGCTCTAAGAATAGATCGAGAATGTAACATCCCAAAATTTGTTAATAAGGCTAAGTGCCTTAATTAGCATCTCGAGAGGGCAATAACTAATTTAATAATGTTAATATGTGGAATAAATGATTATGTGATTAAAAATGCATGTTTAGGTGAATTAAATATGCATATGGGCCCATTTTGGTTAGTAGGGGCATAATTGTAATTTTGGCACGTTGAGAGCATAAATGTGAATTATATGCGTGTTGTGCTTGATACCACAAGATTGTGGTTGTAACGCCCTGGATAGCCAAGACCGTTACACTGTGTGTTTATAAAGGTGCTAGACTTTCTAATCAAGTCAGTTAATTAAAAATGTGTTACTAAAACTATAGTGGAACTAGGGTTAAAAGATTTTGGTCTCAAAAGTCGCATTTCTTATAAATAAACATTTTCTGTTTACACGGGATCCCAAAAATAATAAGATTAAAACCATTTACAAAGATTCAAAATTTAAATACTAGCCACTATAAGGAAAAACATACTATTAAGCATTCCTTGTCCTGATCCACTCATCGGCCATGGCGGCCGAACAACTGGCTATGTACATTCAGCCCCGCAGCTCTCTGTCTCAAGGTTGGTCCAACTTGCCTTTGCCTTTACCTGCACCACATAGCACCCGTTAGCCAGGGCCCAGCAAGAAAACACAATAACAGAGCATAACCAATCAACAGATAGTCAAATATCTCATATCGCATAAGCATGTACTTAAATCAGTTTAAGCATTCATGACAATCAAGTGTTCATCACATCAAGTATATCAATTCATATCAATAATCAATCCACATATGATAACTAGGGTTAGCGCCCTTAGGCCGCACCCTCTGTTTATCCCACTGACTCCGGCCCGCTTAAACCGAGCTCAGTGAATGTTAAGCTGTTCTCGGCTACTAGTGGCCAAGCCGCACCCTGTGCGCAAATATTGTATACAACACCCTTAGGTAATTTATCACATGTCCCATGGCATAATACCATCTTTGACATTATACAGATATGGGGAGCACTTAGTCCCATCACAAACACATAACCGGGTGCAGTTTTCTTACCTTTAAATTTCCTAGCTTTGTTCACTTTGATCCTTGCGCATGATCCCCCTTGAGCCCTAGTGCACACCTAGTCACAACCATAGATCAGAATCATCACCAACCTCAAGTCCAAAACCTAACCTTGGGTCCAATCCCGAGCCCTTAGGAAGCCCCAATTCCACCAAACGGGGTGGGGGAATCGAACCCCGAACCCCCGGGCAAAAACCCTTGAAAATAACTCAAAAACCCATTTCTGGAAACAGGGTAGCGCTACAGCGCTCTTTGGAGGGCGCTACAGTGCTACAAACAGAACCCAAAAATCCCCAGACAACCTGGTCTAGCGTTGTAGCGCTAGTCACAGAATCAGCAACCCTGCATTTTTCCTTCCTGCGATTTTCCCGAACCAAACCTTACCATAACTTTTCCAATTTTCAACCAAACTTAAAAAAAAATCTTATCCACATGTTCCACTCATCCCAAGCATCCCAAATACACATAACCCAATCACATGCATCCCTAAACATAGAATTCACCATAGTTGAACCTCAAACTCAGAAACTTCAGCAAAACAACCAAAACCTCATAATTTAGAGCTAGAAATTCATACCTTCAATGGGGATTCGACCTTAGGTTAGCCTCTAAACCTCCTTGGATTACTCCTCCTCAAACCCTTAGCTTGAATTCCCTAGAATTCCCATCAAATTTAGCTTAGATATCTAGTTCAACGACAAAACCAGAAACTGAAGAAAACCTTGAGATCTTACCTTAAATGGATGAGTAACCTTTGCTAATCCTCAAGCTTAACTCAGAAACCCAATTTCTAAGATTGACCTAGCTCTCCTCTGAACCTCAGCTCCAAAAGACCCCAAGAACTGGTGGAGAAGAGCCTAAATCGATGGAGAGAAAAACAGACTTCTAATTCCCTTTCTTTTTCTTTTCTTTCCTTTTTCCTTCTTTTCTTTCTTCCATACTCTAGACTTTTCCCACTAAGTCATAAAGCAGTAGTTATCCTTATCCCAGTTTTTAACTCAAATTACCAAGATACCCTCCCCTTTTATCCCTAAGCCTTTAAATCAACCTAGGGGCATTTTGGTCATTTCACCCAATTCCCGCTAATTCCTCGAATGACTCTAATATTTATCGCTTACTTCCCGACACCTAAATAATCACCACTTATATTCCTCAATGTCAAAATTGACCCCAATATACTCTCCAAATTCCCAGAAATACCCCTAGGCTCGCCCCGAGCCGGGAATAAATCCCCGCCGTGACTTTTTCGCTAAACCGCTCACTAGGATCGTCTCGAATCACAGATCACAAATATATCCACATAATAATTTGGTCTCAACAATTTATCACATATATATACATTTATTCCCTCAACGGGCCCAAAATTACGATTATGCCCTTCTAACCTAATCAGGGCCTACATGCATACTAATACACATAATCATGCATCTCAGATATTAAAATAGTCATTTAACATACTTTTAATCATTAAATCACATATATTCCAATTATGCCCTCCCAGCACACTAATCAAGGCCCTTAAGCCTTATTAGTAAATTTGGGTCGTTATAGTGATGATATACTTGTGATGTGTAATCCAAGACGGTCCTAGGGAGCAGAATAGCGAAATATTGACAACGGGGTCATGTACCAGGCTCGGGGTGAGCCTAGGGGCATTATGCGGACATAGTGTGTGTTTGGGTTTACCGGGTAGCGATTTAACAATTGTTTCAGTATGTTGGGGATTAAATGGGGAATTATAGAAATGCCCGAAGAATTAGCAGGATGTGGCAAATGACAGTATTGCCTTTCGGGGCGTTCAAGGGCAAGTGTTTGTCTAAGGGCGTTGTGGTCATATTGAGGCAAGTGATAACTTTGGAATTAGGCAGTTGAGGATAGACTCAAGCCCAAAACATGACTCTAGAATTAGCTAAAGAACAAAAGACATAAGCCTCTCAGCCCTTACTCTCTCTCTCACGGTTTACTCACTCTTTCTTGGTGGCTTGAAGAGTTTTGGGAAATTTTGGTGGTGAAGCTCAGAATTTTGGGTTGGGAATTGAAGAATTGGAGGCCTGAAGTGTTGAGGTTTTATGCCCTAATTAAAACCTAGTTTCTTTATAATCTCATTTCATTATCAATAAAAGAATAGAAATCATTTTTTGGCTTGATCACTTTACTCACATATTTTATTTTCATGATTATTTGTTTAATATAAACTTTTATTAAATCCCGAGCATATAGCTAATCATATTTATAGTGATGTAATCACAGTGGAATATAAATATGATTGTATGATAAAAATAAGTTAGTCCTAAGATTAGTCAGTGCACAAGATTTACATTGACTTGCAAATCTACGATATAATCTATTTACACATTGTAGTGTTATGTTCTTTCCAGAAAGTTAGCAAAGTGGATAAGATCAGATGTATTTGTCACATTGGACTGGACCGATGTTGACAATAGATAAGATAAGTAAGCATACTGTTATTATCTATTCTAGTCATATCATATAGCTGACCATAGGTCAATTCAATCTTAATTCTAAGTGGTTAGTATTCTAACTGATTGTATTATTCAATTTCTTAGACATGTTCGTTACCACCTTACCCTACGGACTAGTCCATACTTATAACTTGGGAACTCGGTAGTAGAATTGAGTGGGAGTATTAATCATAAATATGAACATCTATAGCTTTTGATGAAAAAGTAAAATGATGGTTTCCTTTTAGTTTGGTTCAAGGTGCTAAATGATAGAGATATTATTTCAATAATTAATATTAGTTTGCTGAAATATCATTTATAAGTAACTAATTGTTTTAAGGATAAAATACAATGAGGAGTAAAATGATATTTTAGTCCCATCTAATTGTTGAATGTCTATAGAGGATTGATTGACAATTATGGTTGTAACAATGGATAATTAATAACGTATTTATATTTCTTATAGAACATTCTATGAATTCAAGAGTGCAATTATAAGTCTTTAGTGGAGTCACAAGGAATTAATTAGTTAGTGAATTTATTTGTTAAATTTATGATATCTTATTGGAGCTTGATTTCATAGGCCCATGGTCCCCAGTGTACCTTGGATAAAATCATCTAGATAGTCTCAATTAATTGATTTAATTATCAAAGTTGACCAGGTCAATTTTGGATAGTTTCACAGAGTTATACAATTTAGAGAAGAAAATAGATTTTAGGGAAGATTTATTAATTAAGACAAATTGGTGTCTAAATTAATAAATAAGTTTAAATCAATGTTCAAATTATAAATAATTAATTTGATAAAGGATTTAATTAATTATTCAATAGAAAATATGATAGGCCTTGATTTTAAGTCTAATGGGCTTATAATTAAATGAGAAATTTTATGGGCCTAATGTGTAACGACCTAAATTTGCTAATAAGGCTTGGAGCCTTGATTAGTGTGCCTGGAGGGCAATAATTGTTATATTGCATTAATTTATGTGAATTTAAATGAATATGTGGTTAGTATGCATGTTTAGGTGAAATAAACAAGCATGTGGACCCCGTTTGTATGTTAGGGGTAAATTGGTAATTTTAGCCCGCTGAGGGCATGTATGTGATAATTGTATTATGTGATTTGTACCACGTGAGTGTGGTGTTATTATTGTGATGCACGTGCCGAGACGGTCCTAGAGAGCTAGTTTACTCAAAAGTCACAACAGGATTTTATACCCGGCTCGGGAGGAGCCTAGGGGTACCTTGGGAATTGTTATGGTTAAATTAAGACTTAGCGCGTAATAGTTATTGGTGATTGAGTAACCTGGGTAACCATTAGTTACTGCTGTGGGTAACAAGTTTAGTTGGAAAATGGTAGAATTGAAATATAAGTGAAAAGACTAGAGTGCCCTTGATGGCTTACTTAGGAAAGGATTATTTGGAGGGGTAACATGGTCATTTGGCAGAGGGTTTAGACAATTTTCAGCTGGGATTATAGGGTACACGGTTTAGGCATTGGCATATATGTTGGTTTTGATAAAATTTGAAGAGAAGGAAAGAAAACTAGAAGGAGAAAAGCTAGGGCAAGAAGAAGAAGAAGAAGAAGAATAGAAGTGGCTAAAGTGGGAGTTTAGGAGGAGAATCAAGGGAGCTTGGGGTGAATTCTCCATTTGAGGTAAGAATTTTTATGCAAATTTAAGGCTTCTTTCTGTTTTGATTTGAAAATTTTAAAGCATGAGTTAAGTTTTTAAGTTTTGTATGAGTTGCTGAAATTAGAAATCTAAGGTGTGGATTTTTGGGTGTGATTGTGTTTTTGATCTTGATGATGGTGTCTATATGTTGTTAGATGGTTCATTTGAGGTTTCGATTTGGTTTTGGGGTTGAGATATGTGTTTGGGCTGGTTTAGAGGTGTTTTGGATGAGGGAATTGAAGGAGAAAAACCCAGAAATTATGAGTTCGCAAAGGAGCGCCGCAGCCCTGTTCTTGGGCGCCGCAGCGTGAGGCTGTTTACAGTCAGGGGAACTTTCTGACTTCTCTGGGCGCCGCGCCCCTTGCGGGTAGCGCCGCGGCGCTACGCCTTTTTCAGGATATGAAAATTTACAATTTTGAGCTTTTGCTCCGGGGGTTCGGGGGATGTTTCCGATGAATTGTTTTAGGAATTTGGGAGTCCCGAGAGTGTGGGATTGGTCCCGGGAAGTGGTTTTTGAATTGATTAGTATTAAAGGATGTTTTATACGTGTTGTGACTAGGACTTTGGGAAGCTCAGGTTAGAGGACCGTGCTCACGGCTTTAGTGCATCAGGAAGCTCGGAATACAGGTAAGAAAACTGTAGCACCCAAGAATAGGGCATGGGCCCATAGTGTTATTGCAGGGCATGGCCCTATATTGTATTATGTGCTAATGTATAACCTTAAGTGAATTATTATATGTGTGAATGGTTATTTGGAAATGTATTATATGTGTGATTATAGTGCAATGAACGGCTAAGGCCGAGAACGGCTAAGGCCGAGAACGGCAATGTAGCCGAGAACGGCGAAAGGCCGAGAACGGCAGTGGGGCCGGAAGTACCACTTAGCACATGGGATGCTTACAGTCAGGGTAGGACCCAATGGATACATGAGATATCCTTACGGTGAGGACATAGACCCCAGGCTTTGGTAAGGCTTCTGGGGCGGCATGTCCGTGTTTGCTTAGTCTAATGGTTGACCTATTTATCTGTGGACTATCTGATATGATTAACTGTATAATTTGCATATGTTATGAGCTGCATGAGTTTTCTTGCTGGGCTTCGGCTCACGGGTGCTCTGTGTTGCAGGTAAGGGCAAAGATTGAGTCAACCAGCCATGAGTACGGAGAGCGTGAAGCGACGCGTACATGTTTGGCCTGCCCGACTGCTTTGGTTGGGGGTTTATTCGAGAAATGGCTGTAATAATCTATGATTTTTATAACTAATCAACTGTAAGCTTATTTTAAGATGTAAATAGTTTTCAAACCTTATTTTGGGATCCCAAATGTTTAATACTAGAAGTTTTTAATGAAACAATGCATTTTCAAAGATTACAGCCTTAACTTTTACTTAATCACACTTTGGTTCTAAAAACCTCGGTTAGCGAGTTCCTTGCACAAAGTTTCTTTTAAAACTCACTTAGTAACGGCTCTAAGGGAGTAGGGCGTTACATAATGCCCATGAGAATTTTGACCTAATTGTTGATATTATCTATTATTTTATTAATTTTTTAATTAAAATAGATGACCTAATTGAGCCTATAAAAGGAATGTTAAGCAAGATTTGAAGTTATATGATTAGACGATCTGACAGATGATCAGAAGATCTATTTTTGATGCTCTAGGTCTTAGATTCTCTCTACATCATACGTCATTTTCTAAGCCTCAATATTATCTTCATATCTTTGTATCTATCTCATGTGTTGAGAATCGCCCACTCTATTCTGGGTGATTTTAAGGACATTTTGGAAGACTGTGAAGAAATTTGAAGATCGGTTGAGTTTCTTGGTGATACCCCTTGACATAAAGGATTCAAGGGTTAGAGAAACTGAAGGAAGGACTAATACATTCCGGTGCATATAATGTAAGTGTTCTTATCATTATTTATGTTTGAATTCAATTATAGAAACATGTTCTAGGTTGACTTATATTAATGTGTTTAATATATGATTTACATGAAAATAATTAAGATCTTGTATAGGTTTTCCCAACAACTGGCATCAGAGCCTTTGGTAATCTTTATTTTCATTCAAGAACATGGTAAAATTGAATTATTTGATATGTTGAGTAATTTGATGGATTTCATGTTTTTATGTTGCATATTTAATTTTATGTGATTATTAGCATATTTGATATTAAACATGGCAAAAAAAAAATTTAAGGCTCTAGCTGCAGCCACCTTTTCATTGGTCGCGAGCTGCGATAAATTTTTTCTTAAAATTTGAATTTTGAATGTATTTTTTAATGGGTTAATACAAAAATATCATATATTTCTATTATTTGAAAATATCTTTTTTGAAATACGATATTTTTGTTGCTTGATCTATTTAAAAAATAGATATTTTCTACAAAAATTCAAATTCAAATTTAAAAATAAGTTAACTAATTAATTTTAAATATTTTTACATATTAAAATATTATAATTAATTAATCAAATATTAAAAATATATTTTAATACTTGATATTTTTTTTTAAATCTGATATTTGAAGATATTAATATTTGATTATTCTATGGGTTTTTAATATTTAAATTATTTGAAATTTGAAACTTTCTTGACTAGATATTTTTATAGATATTTGAATTTGTTTAATTGTTTAAGATATTTTTTAAAAAATAGCTTGTGATATTTGTTTAAAAATTTATATATGGTTAAATGTTTAAAAATATCACGTTTTGCAAACCAATTAATAAAATATTTTCTTAATAAATGAGATTTAAATTAACTTTTGTTAATTATTGATAAATCCTATTTAAATTAATTAATATTTTTCAAAATGACCTAAACTAAGTTGATTGTTGATAAATGAAATTTAAATTAACTTTGGTTAATTGTTGATAAATTTCATTTAGAATGACTTATTTATTTTTTTGCAAAATTTAATTAATTCAAATTTTGGATAAATTCTAGAAAATTAATTGTGGTATTTTTGCAAATGAAATAAATTGTGGTATTTTTTTCATAAATTCATAGACTTGTTCATATAGTAACATGATTAGGCAAATCCAATTATAACATGTCTGTTTGCACTATATGTGGTAATTTTGCAATTGAGCTTAGATGCATATAGTGGCCCATATGTTTGGTTAATATATGGATTTTGCTAAATAAAACATTCATAAAATGATGTCTTATTTGGGCCCATTAAAAAATGTAAATTTTAAATTCCTCTCCTGTGGGATGTTCCTCTTGTGAAGGCTCATTTACTTTGTATGACTATAGTATGCCTAATCAATTAATAAAAAGTAATAAAACAAAAGTTTAAATTCCTGTCTTTTGGACCTTGTGTGGATGTATGGGGGTCTTAGTAGTGGGAACGACATGCTGGACCCAACCCTCCTCCATACAAGCCCAATTGTTAAGGCCCATTTGCGTGAGTTGGACTTAATTGTATAGGTTCATTGTCATAGTTAAACGTAAATATTGATTAGCAACAAATTAATTCTAATTTAATTGAATTTGTTTCAATGTGACACTTTAGAATTAGTTGAAAATTATAAACTTTGGTTTTAAAAATTTAATTCTATAATTTTTTAGAGAACCATAGTCATTAATTTTCAAAAATTAATAATAAAAACACTATTTTAAAAATTTATATTCGATCTCCACCGTTGGTTTAACAAGGTCAATAGCTTAATGGGGCCTCAAGAAGCTTTGATTCGTCCACCTATGGATGGTGTTCACTAGTTATTTTGTCAAGGTTAGATTTTGAAAGATGAATAATTATAGGTCAAATTCTACTAGACTCACCCCAACAGTGAGTACTAGGACTAAATCTATGATTATCGAAACTGTGGGTCTCGCTCATAAAATAAGAGATTTTGTTTTCTTATTTTGATCGAATAGTAGGTTGTTAATAATGGTGTCCATTTTTAAAAGAGTTTACAACTTGATTTAACTATAATGATATTTTTTGACTCTCGCCAATCGGAACAATGATATCATAGAATAGTTTAAAAAACCTAAAGAAATAGAGATATGATTATTTTGGTATTTTCTCCATATCTTACATATTTATGGTATATGTTGTGCTATTTCTTGAAATTAGAAGAATAGAATTTTTATTGAGCAAATGTGATTGATTTATATTTTATTGATAATATGTAGTTTTAAGTATGTTTGTGTCTACTCCAATCCTTTTTCAACTTTCTATGGAGAAACTCACTATAGAAAACTTCCTTAAGTGGAAGCAGAACATCAACATAATATTGATGGGTGACAACTCAAAGTTCGTCATGACTGAGGAATCCCCAGATGTTCCAGCTGAAGGAGCTACCAAGTACGTAAGAGACAAATATGGGCATTGGTAGGCAGCACATAACAAGGCACGGTAGTACATGTTGACTAGTATTGTAACGACCCCAAATTCGGTATTAAGGCTTAGGGCTTGAAATAGCGTGCCTGGAGGGCATAATGGAATTCTGTGTGGGTCTTTAATGGGTTTTATGCATGATTATGATTTAGTGCACGTTTTATGATTATGTGATTAATTGTGGTGCATGATTATGTGAATTAATATGCATGTATACCTGATTGAGCATATTTGTAATTTAGCCATGTTGGGCATGACTATGTTGATACCTGTGATCTATGACTCGAGACGATCCTAGAACGAGCGGGTTAGCGGAAAGTCAAAGCGGGAACCTGTACCAGGCTTGGGTTAAGCCTGGGGAGTTAATCGAGAATTTGGGAATATATTTGGTGATTTATTAGGCATTGGGTAGCGAACGGGAATTATTAGGAACACTTGAGGAATTAGTGGGAATTTGGGTAATATGACTAAAATGCCCTTTATGGACATAAAGGCTTAGAATTAGTAAGAGAGGGTATTTTGGTCATTAGGCTTGCAAGAGATAAAATAAAGAAGGCCTTTATACTTAGTGGATTTAGTAGAGAAAAATTATAGGCTGAAAAGAAAGAAAGAAAGAAGAGAAAAGAAAGAGAGGGAAAGCTGAAGGGTTGGCTTTGAAGATTTGGTTTGTGGTTCTCCCACCCTTCTTCTTTGATTTTTTCTTGAGGTGAAGCTCAGTGGTAAGCTAGGTTTGTGGATTTGCAAGGGATTAGCAAGATCAAATCTGAGATTGAGGTAAGTTCTTGAGGTTTTCGGTTTTAGGGTTTTGCTGGTTTTGAACTGTGTTTTTGAGCTAAATGGATGGGTTTTTGGGGAAAACAGGTCAAGGTTGTGAAGGTGCAGGCCAAGGAGGTCTAGGGTTCAGTTCAAGGTCGAAATTCCACCCACGGTATGATTTCTAAGACCCTATCCTTGTTGTTTGATTGATTTTCTGGTTTTTGGGGTTCATTGGGTTAGAGTTTGAGTTGTGGGTTGCTTGAGCTTGGGATTGAGTTCTTGGGGTGCTTGGGATGAGTGTGTGGTGTATATATGTTTGTTTTTGGGCTTGGGAAAGAGTTGGACAAGTTTGGGTTCGAAATGGGGGAAGAAAATCGCAAGATGCGATTTTTGGTTTTGGTCTGCTGCAACTAGCGCTACAGCGCTAGGCAGGGGGCGCTGTAGCGCTAGCCCCTGTCTGGTGAGGGTGGTTCTGCTTGTAGCGCTACAGCGCTACCTTTTGAGCGCTGTAGCGCTGCACTGTTCACAGAGGGGATTTTTGGGCTTTTGTGAAGGGATTTTGACCTAGGGTTCGGGGCTCGATTCCGCCACTTTGTTTTGGGGATCTAGGACTTCCCGGGGGCTCGGGATTAGTCCCGAGACTAGGTTTTGGACTTGAGGATTGGTGATGACTTTGACTTGTGGATTTTGCTTAGGTAAGCGCTAGGGCTCGGGTAAGATCGTGCTCAAGGAGTCAGGTTGATCAAGGCTACTTAATCTAAAGGTAAGAAAACCGTAACACCCGAGTTTAGGGCATGGCCCCACTGTGTGATTGTAGGGCGTGGCCCCGGATTGTATTACTTGCAAATGCTTAACCTTAAATGAACCGTGATGTGTGTGAATGTTTATTTTGAATGTACTATATGTGTGATTATGATGAAACGAACGGCAGAGGCCGGGTACGGCATAGGCCGGGGCGGCCGTGGGCCGAAAGTAACACACAGCACATGGGATGCTTATATTCAGGGTGGGACCCAAGGGATACATGAGTTATCCTCGCGGTGAGAACCGGAACTCCAGGCTTTGGTAAGGCCTTGGGAGCGGCATGGCCGTACTTGTTTATTATGATGGTTTTCCTATGTGTCAGTGAATTATTGCCAGCTATTTGTTTTGCATATGTTATGTGTTATTTGGGTTTTCTTGCTGGGCTTCGGCTCACGGGTGCTCCGTGTGGCAGGTAAAAGCAAGGAGTCAGTCAACCGGCCATGAGTATGGAGAGCGTGGGGGCGGCGCGTACATGTTCGGCCTGCCCGACTGCTTTGGTTGGGGGCATTTTGTATATGGCTGTATTTAACCATTCTTTTGATAGCTGATCAAGTGTAAATCTATTTTGGTGTTGTAAACAGTTTGTAAACCTTATTTTGGGATCCCAGATGTTTTATATTTAACGTTTTCAATGAAGTTGACCATTTTAAAAGAATACAGCCTTAAACTCTGGTTTAATCACACTTTTGGTTTTAGAAACCACTTTGAGTCAATTAAATGCACAATTTCTTTTTTAAACTCGCTTAATAACGGCTCTAAGGTAGTAGGGTGTTACAAGTATGGTCGACACTCTCAAGACAAAGATGGAGAATGTTGAGACGACCTACGAAATCATGGATCAGCTCCAAGACATGTTCGGTACAAAGTTTGTGGGGACTTGTTTTGAGTCCACCAAGAAATATACCAATGCTTGGATGGCACCATTTCAGAACGTTCTTCATCACCTAATCAAGATGAACAAATACTTTCAAGAATCTTAACTACATGGAGCAATTATAGACGAGGATACTAAAGTCGGTTTAATCCTCAACAGTCCCTTTCCAGCTTTCCTGCCGTTCACCACCAACTATGTGATGAATAAACTAAACTATAATCTGACGCAGCTCATGAACGAGCTTTAGACTTTCGAGTCTATCGTGGGTGTACAAAGTAAGGGAGGAGAAAAGAAGACTACTACTGTTACTGCTGATCTAGCTAAGGCTGAAGCTAACCAGCCTTCATCTTCGAAAAGCTGGAAATAAGAGGAACGATGGACAAATTACCAACCCCGGGCCTGCAAAGGCTGCAAAGATGAGTGCACTACCTAGTGCCCAGATTCCTAAGGAGAAGAAAAAGAAGAACAAGAAAGGTAAAGATAAGTGCTTTCACTGCAAAGAGAAAGGGCATTGGACACAAGATTGCCCCAAGTTTTTAGCAGCGAAAAACAAAGGTAATGATTATAGTTCATTTATCTTAGAAACATGTGTTTTAGAGAATGATAAATCCGTTTAGATTATTGATTCTTGATCTACTAACCATGTTTGTAACTCTTTACAACTTCTTGAATCGTGGGAGGAAGTGGATGAAGGCGGCTTAAAGCTTAAAGTTGGGAATGGAGTGTTCGTTACGGTCCAAGCTAGAGGAAGAGCTCACCTAAAGTTCGGAAATAAATATTTAATTTTGAAAGATGTATTTTTTGTTCCGGGTTTTAGTAGAAATTTAATTTCAGTTTCCATGTTGCCATTAGAACAATTTGTTATGACTTTCAGAAGTTTTAATATATCTATTTCTTTCAATGGATCGCAATTGTGTATTGCGTGTTTGAAAAACAGGCTTTATATTCTGCGACCTAAAAACCCCTTGCACTTAATAATGATTTATTTAAAGTAGCTAAACCTAGGACCAATAAACATAAAAGGACCGATAACGATAACATGACATATTTATGGCATTTGAGACTAGGTCACATTGGCTATGATAGAATTCAAAGACTTACAAAGGAGGACCCTTTGAGGGAACTCGCCTTAGGTGAATTACCTATTTGTGAATCTTGTCTAGAAGGCAAACTGACGAAGCGTCCATTCTCTGCAAAGGGTGATAAGGCCAAGGAACCACTTGGACTTGTTCGTTCAGATGTTTGTGGACCTTTGAATGTACAAGCCAGGGATGGTTTTGAGTATTTCGTCACTTTCATTCACAATTACTCTAGATACTCATGTCTTTATCTAATTCATAGGAAATCATAAACATTTTCAAAGATTCCGGAATTCCTAGCTATGGCTCAGAACCAATTAGGTAAAACGTTAAAGATCTTGCGATCTAATAGGGGTGGAGAATATTTGGATATGCAGTTCCAAGATCATTTAACTGAACTTGGGATTTTATCACAACTTACTTCCCCAAGTACTCTGCAGCAAAATGGTGTAGTGGAATGCCGGAACAGAACTTTATTGGGAATTGTGAGATGCATGCTTAGTTACTCAACTCTGCCAACTTCATTTTGGGGACATGCAATTGAAACTACGAACGACATTCTAAATGTCGCACCATCGAAATCAATACCCAAAACACCTTTAGAACGTTGGAATGGTCGTGAACCTAGCTTACGTCATTCTAGAATCTGGGGGTGTCTCGCCCACATCCTGAGGAAAAAGGAAGGAAAGCTAGAACCGCGAACCGAAGTTTGCATGTTTGTTGGCTATCCTAAAGGCACTCAGGGTGGAATTTTCTATAGTCATTAAGAAAAGAAAGTGTTTACTTCTACAAATTCTACTTTTGTGAAAACGATTATGTCCAAAACTTCAAACCGCGCAGCAAAGTAGTTTTAGAGGATATGGCTGAACAATTGATGCCAACCAATGTTCCATCGTCATCAACACAAGTTGATGATGAAATTCCCACTCTTCATGTCTAACCAACACAAGTCAATTTAAATTAAAACAGCACCATTGTTCCTGAGCAAACAGTCACAGAGTCTCGTCGTACCGAGAGGGTTTCTAGGAACTCAGTTCGCTGTGGTTTGGATGGTTAAACCAATATGGTTGTTGGTGACACTAGTGATGATGATCTATTGTCTTTCAAACAGGGAATGGCTAGCCCTGAAAAGGAACTATGGCTCAAAGCCATGAAACAGGAAATGGAGTCCATGTACTCAAACTCCATCTGGGATCTTGTGGAAGCACCTAGTGACTTTAGGGCGATTGGGTTCAAGTGGATCTACAAGAAGAAACGCGGTGTTGATGGAAATATTGAAATTTATAAATCTCGATTAGTGGCAAAGGGTTATCCCAAAGAGAAGGCATGAACTATGAGGAAACTTTTGGTTCGGTAGCCATGTTCAAATCCATTCACATCCTCCTATCCATAGTTGTCGCTCTCGACTATGAGATCTGGCAATGGATGTCAAGACAAATTTTCTTAATGGGAAGCTTGACGAAGTCATTTATATGGATCAACTACAAGGATTTAAAGTAGCTGGACAAGAAGGAAAAGTTTGCAAGTTGAATAGGTCCATTTATGGACTTAAGTAAGCTTCTCGTTCCTGGAATGTTATGTTTGATGAAATAATCAAAACCTATGGCTTTGAACAAAATATTGATGAGCCTTGTGTTTATCAACTGAAGGAAAATCAAATAGTGGTATTCTTGGTTCTTTATGTACATGATATCTTACTCATTGGAAACAGTGTTAAGAAATTATCAGATTTGAAGAATTGGTTGAGCACTCAATTCCATATGAAGGATTTGGGTGAAGCAAGTTATGTTCTAGGTATCCAGATCATTAGGGATAGAAAGAACAAACTCTTAGCTCTATCTCAAACAACTTACATTGATGAAGTGCTTGAACGTTTTTCAATGACAAATTCCAAGAAAGGACGTCTACCGTCCCGCCATGGAATTCATCTTTCAAAGAAGCAGTCTCCCCAGACTCCTGAAGAGGAAGACGCAATGAGAAAAGTTTCTTACGCATCAGCAGTTGGAAGTATGATGTATGCTATGTTGTGTACTAGACCAGAGATCTGCGATGCAGTGGGAGTAGTGAACAAGTATTAGTCAAACCTAGGACCGGAACATTGGATAACGGTTAAGCATATTTTGAAGTATTTAAGGCGGACTAGGGATTATATGTTAGTCTAAAATGGTGGTGTTCTGAACCTTGTAGGATAAACTGATTTAGATTTTCAGAATGATGTCGATGACAGGAAGTCTACTTCTGGAATGGTGTTTACTCTTGGGGGTGGAGCTGTGATATGGAGAAGCGTAAAGCAGTCTGCAATCTCGGATTCCACCATGGAGGCTGAATACATAGCAGCGTCTAAAGCAGGTAAGAAAATAGTTTGGATAAAGAAGTTCTATTCATATCTTGGTGTCATTCCAGATATAGATAATCCACTTGTGTTGTTTTGTGACAATACATGAGTAATAGCCAACTCGGAAGAACCTCGAAGTAACAAGAGGAGTAACCATATAGAAAGTGTAATGCCCTACTTCCATAGAGTCATTACTATGTGAGTTAAAAATGTGCCACTAGCTCGCTAATCGAGGTTTTAAGTTAAAAGTGTGACTAAACTGAAGTTAAACTTGTTTAAAGACGTTAAGTATAATACATTTGATACTCATTGAAATCTTAAAAAGTTTTACAGTTGGAATCCCAAAATATTGTTTAGAAAATACATTGTAGATCAAAATATATACATGGTTGAGTTAAGCGAAAAAACAACTATTACAGTACATTTCCCCAAAAGTAACCCTGGTTGTGGCAGCCAGGTAGGCTGAACATGTACCCGTTGCTCCACGCTCTCCGTACTCATGGTTGGTCGACCTTTCCCTTGCCCTTACCTGCACCATAGAGCACCTATGAGTCGAAGCCTAGTAAGAAAACTCAACACAAAACATATAACATATGCCCAACTATCCATAACATTCAACAAAACAGCCAACGGGCTAAACACATAGCGGTCAACGTCGTCCTAGGCGCTTTACCAGGCCATGGGTTCACGGTCTTCACCGAGAGGGTGGCTCCAGCACCCTAGGAGGGTCTTTCCCATACGGCCTGCACTCAGCCTGCTCAACGCTGATCTTGACCTCTTTTCGTACCCAGCTTCTCACTGTTCTCAACCTTCGCCATTCCTGGCCTTCGTCGTTCTTGGCCTTCGCCGTTCCTGGCCTTCGATTCACTCACAAACATGCGTCACTTAGCATAATATTGACAGATGTTTAAACACATACTAAACATAAACATTAGGGCTACGCCTTGCAATTCTAACAATAGAGCCATGCCCTGCAATTCAAACAATAGGGCCACACCTTGCTCTACAGGTACAACAATTTTCTTACCTATGTCCCGAGCTATCTGAGCTTCGCGATCATGAGCAAAGTCCTGTAACTCGAGCCTTGATGAAAACCTAGTCACAACTCATTTATAATAACCATCCACCAAGTTCTAAAACAAGAAATAACTTTAGAATATTAATCTAGCCTCCGGGACCTTGAATTCCACTAAACCGGGTAGTAGAATTCTTCTCGAGCTTTAACTTTCGAGTTCTCGAGCCTTAAAGCCTTAATTCCACCTTTTTTCCATTTAAGGCCGCAACATGCCCTCTAGGGCCACGACCCACTATTTAGTCAGAGGGCAGGGCCCTCCCTGCCGGGGGACACGAGATGCGACCGGCATCCCCAGGGTCACGACGCGCCTGGCGATTCAGAGGCCTTTTAGCCTCTTCCAGCACACAGGTCGCGGCGCCTGAAGAACAGAGGCGTGGCCTGGGGCCCCAAACCAAGAAAATCACCATTTTCTCAGCATATTTCCCCGAGCCTAACTCATAAATTCTCACCCCAAACACCAACTAAACCCTTGGATTCCTTATTAACATACCCTAGATATCACAACAAATCAATAAACAATCCCATATACTCAACAAACACCCAAAATCAAACTTAAAATCCATTTTCATGCAAGCCTAAGGTTCTAACACAATCCAGCCAAATTCAACAGAAATATCAAGTTAAGCAGCTTACCTCTGCACTTAATTCAGCCCTTGAACTAATTCCTTGAGTTTTCCAGCTTCCAATCCACCAATCCTTTAGCCTAAACCATCAAAGTTTTCTCCAAACTTTCAACACCACAAGAGAGAGAGAGAGAGAGAAAGAGAGAGAGAGAGAGAACTGATGGAGTGAGAGAGAGTGCTGGGAATGTTTCTTTTGATTTCCTTTTCCTTCTGTTTTCTTCTCAATGGTTCTAGGGTGTGAGTTCCCCAAAGAATCTAAGTCTACTCCTAGCCAAAAGTCCATAATACCCTTAAGTCAATCCTAATTCTTAAGTGCCACTAAGGGAAATCCCGTCAATTGCCATACTCTGCTAATTCCTATAAGTTCCCATTTGATCTCGACATGTCCAAATAATTACTTAACTACTACGCGTTACTCGATAAATCCCAAACACATATTTCTTCCCCAAATTACCCCTAGAAAACTCCCTAGCTGGGTATTCGACCCCGTTGTGACCATTTAACTAAGCTGCTCCCTAGTATTGTCTCAGATCGTGCATCACAAATATATCACCACTCACTCGTGGTATCAAACACAATATACACAAATATTACATGTATGCCCTCAACGGGATAAAATTACAGATATTCCCCTTATAGCCAAATGGCCCACATGCATTTTTAATTCACCTAAACATGCATCTCAAAATATATAATCACTGAATTCACTTATTAACACAATTAAATCAATTATTGCCCTCCCAGCATGCTAATCAAGGCTCTAAGCCTTATTAGCAAGTTTGGGATGCTACAGAAAGGATATATCACATAATTCGAGAATATGTGGCCAGGGGAGATGTGACGGTTATGAAGATTGCATCTTAAGGCAATCTTGTAGATCCATTTACAAAGACATTACCAGAAGCTACATTTGATAAGCATATCACGAAAATGAGATTAGTAGAAGTGAGGCATTAGTTTTAATTAGTGCAAGTGAGAGTTTTTTGCCCTAATTAAGACCGAGTTTCTTTGCAATCTAATTTTATTGTCTATAAAAAAATAGAAATCATTTTTTACTTGGTCAATCACTTTGCTCACCTGTTTTATTTTCATGATCATTTTTTTAATATAAAGTTCTATTAAATCCCGAGTGTTGACTTGATATTTAACCAACTCACGCGGAGTCAAATAATTAATTAGAAAGCTTTCAATTAGACAATCAATGAACTATAAATGAGCCAAGAACCTAGTACTCATGATAAATAAATAATAGAAAACATTAGGATTTATAGAGGTTCGACCCCAAAGATTGGTAATGACCTACGTCCTCTTAGATTTGTATTAATCTCGAAGGCTTACACAAGATCACAAGGGTTTACAAATGGATTTCTATCTGTAAAAGACAATACAATATTGCAGGGTCACTACTAAGTACCGAGCCAAACTGCTCGGTATATTCCTAATGCTGGTTGGTAGGCTATTTTTCTGAGCCCCCTCCACTGTGGGTGAGAGTTTGTATTTATATTGTTCCCTTCGCCCTTGGTCTTCCCCTGTGCCTAACTATTAGGGAATATCCCTCTCTTCTCGAAGGGTAGTTGCTGTCCTCTTCTTCAGAAGCTTTGACCGAGTCATCAGGATTGTCAGGCGCTCTTTGTGGCTGGTTGCACTATCCTTGCGGAGTACTAAAAGAGAGTGTAACTACTTCCATTCGAGCAGGTATGTCAATTTGTCATATTGACCAGTTGTTCTCCTAGCAAGCGTATCGAGCAGTTACAATTATTCACTCGTCAAGTGTACTCCGACCAACCTATCGGGGGGGGGGGGGGGGGGGTTTGCTTAGTTTGCTCCACGCGTTCAAGATTAATGCCACGTCAGATATGCCAATTTTTTGGATAACATTTCCTCCCCAAGTTTGCACACCTGAGTAATGGCATGGAGACTCCCCTTCTATACCTAATTCCATCTAGGATTATATACTGATCCGCTTTCCTTATTAATTTTCTGGATTAATTGCGACTATTGGGCAGGATATCATGTTCCAGATAAGCTACAATTGGGGTCATCCAGGATGGAGTGTTGTCTATAAGAAAGATTGGTTCTGGCAAGTTGATACTTGGTTTGGCCAGCTATTCAATAGGGACTAGGTTGTCCTTGTCCATTACAACACTGTTGGCTAGTCTAGCTAGTGCATCTGCTGTGGCATTTTTCTCTCTTGGTATATGTTGGATATTATAACTTTTAAGCTGAGAAGCAGGTCTTTCATCTTATTGAGATAGGCCATCCTTTTTCCCCCGAGCAGTATACTCTCTAAGGATTTGATTGATAACTAATTGCGAATCACTGTATATGTCTAAGACTTCACCCTTTACTTCCTTGGCTAGCCTCAGCCCCACGATTAATGCTTCGTATTCAGCTTCATTATTGGATGCTTTAAATCTGAAATGAAGTGCACAATGGATGCATTGCCCTTTAGGTGTGATTAATGTTAGACCTCCCCCAGAAATTTGGTCAGTAGCTGAGCCATCGATGTGTAGCTTCCATACTTGGGGTTCTTCCTCCGAATGAACAATACTAGTTGCTAGGTGCTTAGTGCTCTGCCCAGCGTCCGTATTGGGCAGTGGTTCAGAATCTGATGACTGCTTGGCCATTTATTCATTCAGCTACAAAATCTATAAGATCCCGTCCTTTAATGGTTGCTCAGGGCCGGTAAGTGATTTCATATAGCCTGAGCTCTATAGACCATTTTAGTAACCGACCGAAGGTGTTTGGTTTTAGCAAGATTTGGCGCAATGGTTGGTTGGTAAGAACCTTTATGGGATGAGCTTGGAAGTATGGGTGAAGTTTTCTGGACGACAGGAGTAGGTATTAAGTTAATTTTTCAATTAGAGAATACTTGTTCTCGGCTTCGACCAGCCTTTTACTGACATAGTAGGCTGGGTGTTTGATCTTGTTTTCTTCTCTGGCCAGGACTGCACTGACAGCGTGTTGAGTTACTACCAGGTATATGCATAGTTCTTCACCCTCCAGAGGTTTTGAAAGGATCGGGGGTTGTGCCAGCTGCTGCTTTAGAGCTTAGAGAACTTGTTCACACTCTTTAGTCCATTGAAATTTCTTTGTGCGTCTGAGGATATTAAAAAATGGAATACACTTAACAGTAGATTTGGACACAAATCTGTTGAGTGCTGCTATATGTCTTGTTAGACTCTGCACGTCCTTGATCCTGGTTGGAGAAGGCATGTCCAGCAGTGCCTTTATCTTTTTGGGGTTAGCTTCAATACCCCTAGAGTTCACTATAAACCCTAAAAATTTTCCGACCCCACACCAAAAGATCATTTTAGGGGGTTCAATTTCATTCTATACTACCTCAGGATGTTGAAGCATTCCTCCAAGTCTTCAATGTGCCCCCCAACATTTTTAGATTTTACCAACATATCGTCCACGTAAACCTCCATCTTATTTCTTATTTGGTCTTTGAACATACGGTTTAGCAACCGTTGACACATGGCTCCAGCGTTTTTTCAGGCCAAATGGCATGACTTTATAACAGTACAACCCCACATCTGTGCGGAATCTGGTGTGCTCATGGTCCATACTTATTTGGTTGTACCCCGAATAGGCATCCATAAAAGTTAAGATCTCCTGGCCGGCTGTAGCATCCACCAATTGGTTAATTCTCAGAAGGGGGAAACAGTCCTTCAAGCATGCCTTATTTAAATCGGTGAAATCTATGCACACTCTCCACTTGTTATTAGGCTTTGGCCCCAATACGGGATTGGACACCCATACTGGGTAGAAAGCTTCCCTGATGAAGTCGTTATTTCGGAGGTTCTCGACTTCTTCCTTCAATGCCTTTGGCCTCGTTGGATCTAGTAACCTCCTTTTCTACTATACGGGCCTGGTTCTTCCGTAGGAACTAGATCAAAACAAATCTTATGTCCCCGGACAATCCTTTTCCTACTTTGACTACCCTGGTCAGGTTCTTTGGATCAAGTAGGACCTCTTCTAATTCTTCAACTGGGCCCACCCCCGTATCAATATCCCCAAAATGAGGGTCTATGCCTTCCCCCGTTTTGGGCTGCATCCTATTTTTGGTGATTGTTCCCTGCAGGCTATGCAGTGCATGTTGCCTTCCCTGCCTATTTTACTAACGAATTATAACATTCTCTGACCACTAGTTGGTTTCCTTTAAGACATTCTATACCTGCCCAGGTTGAGAATTTGACGAGCAGATGGAAAACTGAAGTGACTGCTCGGCGGTCATACAGGGATGCCGACCTATCATTGCATTGTACGAAGAAGGGATGTATATTACCACGAACAAAGCCATTACTATGTTGTTGTTAGGTGCCATCTCCACTATCAAAGGAAACCTTATGCTTCCAGCCGAAGCCATGCCATTCCCTGTAAACCCATACAATAGCTGCTAAAATTCATCCTTTCCAAGGTACTCTTGAACAGGATATTGGTAGATGATCCATGGCCAATCATCATTCGTGCTATGATCATATTAGCTATCGGTACTTCTACCACCAAAGGATCATTGTGCGACTGATGTACATGACTTATGTCTTCCTCACTGGACATGATAGGCTCACATTCGTAGCAAGGTTGTTTGGGAGTACGCTCTTGGACAACCAGTACATCTTCCTCTTCCTCGTGCCTAAGGGAACGAGCGTACCTTTCTCGAACCTTACCGGGATTGTCAGCCAAATGCGGCCCACTGCAGATCATATCTATTCGACCATCAACTGGTGGTGGTAGGATAGACTGACTACTCTGATACTGCTGAGATTGTTATTGAGGAGATTGTTGAGGATGTTGCTGAGGATGCTGGTCGACAGCCGGCCGTACATACCTCTTCAGATGAGCATTGTTTTGTCTAATGAGGAAAAATATTTCCTCCTTCAGGTTGTTACATTCATTGGTTTTGTGACCATAGCCATTGTGAAACCGACAGATCTTGGTCATATCCCGTCTATTAACATTCTTCCTAATCGGTGGAGGTCTTCTGTATGGTACAACAACATGTGTAGCATTAAAAATGTTTGCCCGGGTTTCTAGCAAGATGGAGTAAGTAGTAAATTTGGGAACATATTCCCGTGGTTTGGGTTGCTCGGCAGTCTTAGGCTTCTTGTTGTCATTTTGATTACTACTACTTTTAGTCCCATTGTTGCGTTTGCCATTCTTAGCCCCATTCTTTGCTCCTTCTGCAGTATTGGTGGTATTTCCAACATCTATTTTCCCTTGCTCTATAACTACCTGAGTTGGATTATCCACTTTCTGCTTGGCCTCCACTAGCTTGATAAATTCCTTTACCCAATCAAGGAACTCATGGGTGGTATGTGCAGCCCTCCTCTTCAAGCTACTCCAAAGCAGACTCTTTGCCTTAATTTTTGAATTAATGGCTATTAATTTACTGTCATCACTAAGGGATTTCACCTTGGTGGCTTCCCGCATAAAATGTTGAATGTACTCCTTCAAAGATTCATTATCTTTCAGTTTTATGTCCACCAGGTCATTCCGCTCGGTGGGAAGGGGCATTGCCAAGGAGAAATGGGAATAGAACGTGCATACAAATCCATCCCATGATGTAATCGATTCTGGCTGTAACTTAAAAAACCATTGCTAGGCAATTTCTGACAAGTTGGCTGGGAAGATCCTGCACCTAGCATCGTCCCTAACTCCCTGTAAATCAGTCTGTAGTTCAAAGTGATGAACAAGAGATATGGGGTCCTCCAGCCCAGTATACATTTTCCATGTTGGCATTTTGAATTTGACAGGTATGGGCAGCTGATTAATTCGGTTTGAAAATGGGGAACCTCTATGCCTTTCCATCTCAATATCCGCTAACTTGAGGGCTGTCAAGTCCCTTACTAGTCAGGTTAATAGATCCAGTTGGCCTTGGATGTTAGGGTATGCAGTTGCCTAGGGTTGTGCTGGATTGCGGACCTCATCCATTCTTGGGTCCCGAATAGGCTCAGGCGGTGTTACATTGTTCAAATCCCGATTTTCCTTGCTTGGATTAAGACCATCTTGAAGGTCTTCACCTCCCATGGGGCTCATCAGATTGAAAATGGGATTTGGTCGAGGTTTGCCCCTGACATTCTGGCTGTCTGCTCGACCTGGCACTGGAGGTACTCCCTGGAACCCTCTACCCCCGAGGTGGTTGGTTGTTTGGGACATCCTGCCCTTGTGGGAAAAATAATCATTTGGGATGGTATCTCTCTGACCTTGATTATCCTGTTGGCGAACTTGGCTTGCTACCTCATCACGGTCATACCCGTCAGCATAATGGGGCCTATATGTGCTACTAACCTCTGGCTCATCTCTTTGGGACCTTGGTTGGTACTTTTGATGCTGTCTGTATCAATTAGGTTGTTGTTGGTAGTTACGCGGTTGACCATTCCTATTTGGCGCTGGAGCTCAGGTGTTTCCATCTCGTCCTGCAGCACCAGGATTCCTGTCATGACCACTGCCCTGAGACAGTGGTCGAAAATTTACAGCTTGGTCCTGTCCCATGCCACGCCTTGGCAAAACCTGCTCATCCACCGATAAAGGTCACCTATTATTTTTGGCTTGAGTGCCCTGTCTAGATATGTGACTCCTGGTCAGACCCTGGTTCCCATTCTGAGGTTGAGCCTCTGGCCCATGCATTACACCTTCACCGAAGCAAAAAATGGGAGGGCATTGTTGGTTTTGGGCAGTAGTTCTAGCTGCAGTTCCCATACCTTGGGTTTGCTGCTGTTGCATATAATTGCAGATGGACTCAGCTGCTTCCCGAGTACGGCATTCCATGTCTTCCTGACGGGCCTGCACTTCCCGAGCATGTCGATCCATCCATTCTTGAAAATATCTCCTTTGCTTTTCGAAAGCTTCATTAAGGGCCTCCTATGCAGTGGCTCGCCCCTGGTTCATGGAGGCAAGCTGATCTTGCATCTTCCTAATGACTTCCCTAATCTTATCAATATCTATGTGGGGCTCATACTGTCTAGGACCTCCAGCTTTGGGCCCCTGTTGTTTGGTACCCCGTGCAGCAATTCCACGTGACATTCTTGCCTAAGTGATTCCAGCGGAAGCAGCAGCTCCTCGTCTTGTTGCGGTGGGCCCATCGGTTTGCCCCCAAACACCAAATGGATTCCTAGGAGGCATATCACTTTGCTTCCCATTGAAATTGCTTATTTACGGGACTTGGTGAGAGACTTCACCCTCGGGCTATGGAGGCTCCTGGCTCGACCTTCTGGTTAAGACTACCATCCTCGGAGCGATAGATTCCGAATGTGATTGTCTTAGGCTCTCAGTGAAAGCGCCAAAATGTTGACTAGATTTTTAGCCAACTGATGCGGAGTCAAATAATTAATTAGAAAGATTTCAATTAGACAATCAATTAACTATAAATGAGCCAAAAACCTAATAATCATGAGCAATAAATAATAGAGAACACCATGATTTATAGAGGTTCAACCCCAAAGATTGGTAATGACCTACGTTCTCTTAGATTTGTATTAATCTCAAAGGCTTACACAAGATAACAAGGCTTTGCAAGTGGATTTCTATGTGTAAAAGACAATACAATATGGCAAGGTCACTACTAAGTACCGAACAAAACTACTCGGCATATTCCTAATGCTGGTCGGTAGGCTATTTTTCTAAACCCCCTCCATTGTGGTGGATAGTTTGTATTTATATTATTCCCTTTGCCCCTGGTCTGCCCCTTTGCCTAACTTATAGGGAATATCCCTCTCTTCTCGCAAGGTAGTTGCTGTCCTCTTCTTCAGGAGCTTTGACCGTGTCATCAGGATTGTCAGGCGCTCTTTGCGGGTGGTTGCACTGTCCTTGTGGAGTACTAACGGAGAGTGTAACTACCTCCGTCTGAGCAAGTATGTATGTTCGTCATACTGACCAACTGTTCTCCTAGAAAGCGTACCGAGCAGTTATAGTTATTCATTAGTCAAGTGTACTTCGACCCACCTATTGGGGGGGGGGGGGGGGGGGGGTTTGCCTAGCCTGCTCCAGCGTTCAAGATTAGTGCTACATTATATATGCCAATTTTTTTGATAACACCAAGCATATAGTTAATCGTATTTATAATGAAATAATCACAGTGGAATATAAATATGATTGTATATTCAAAATAAGTTAGTCCTAAGATTAGTCAGTGCACAAGATTTACACTGACTTTCAAATCGATATAATATACTTACACATTGTAGTGTTATGTTCTTTCCAAAACATTAGCAAAATATATAAGATCAGATGTATTTGTTACATCAGACTGGACCAATATTGACAGTAGATAGGATAAGTAAACATACCGTTATTATCTATTCTAGACATATCATATAGTTGACCATAGGTCAATTCAATCTCAATTCTTAGTGGTTATTATTCTAACTTATTATATTATTTGAGTTCTTTGACTTGTTCGTAACCAGCTTACTCTACGGACTAGCCCATACTTACATCTTGGGAACGATGATTTTCTTTTAGTTTGGTTCAAGGTACTAAATGATAGAGATCTCAATTCAGAAATTAATATTAGTTTACTGAAATATCATTTACCAGAAACTAAGAGTTTTAAGGATAAAATACAATGAGGGGTAAGGCAGTATTTTAGTCCCATCTCATTGTAGACCGTCTATAGAGGATTGCGTGACAATTATGGTTGTAACAATGGATAATTAATAACGTGTCTATATTTCTTATAGATTGTTCTATGAATTCAACAGTGTAATTATGGGTCTTTAGTGGGGTCACGAGGAATTAATAAGTTAGTAAATTTATTTGTTAAATTTATGATAACTTATTGGTGCTTGATTTCATAGGCCCCCACTGTACCTTGGACAAAATCATCTAGATAGTCTCAATTAATTGATTTAACTATCAATTAGAATTATTAAAGTTAACTAGGTCAATTTTGGAAAGTTTCACAGAGTTATACAATTTAGAGAATAAAATAGATGTTAGGGCAGAGTTATTTATTAAGACAAATTGGTGTCTAAATTGATAAATAAGTTTAAATCAAGGTTCAAATTATAAATAATTTTTTTGATAAAGGATTTAAATAATTAGATAATTAATTATATCAAAAGAAAATAATACAGGCCTTGATTTTAAGTCTAATGGGCTTATAATTAAATGGGAAATTTCACGGGCCTAAAGCACATGAGAATTTCGACCTAATGGCTGGTATTATCTATTATTTTATTGATTTTTTAATTAAAATAAATGACAAAATTGAGCATATAAGAAGAATGCTAAGTGAGAGTTGAAATTATATGATAGGACGATCTGACAGATGATCAGAAGATCAGAAGATCTATTCTTGATGCTATAGATTTTAGATTCTCTCTACAACATAAATCCTTTTCTAAGCCTCAATATCCTCTTCTTCTCTTTGTATCTATCTCATTTGTATCTCATGTGTCTCTAGTTTAGGTGATTCTAAGGATATTTTGGAAGACTGTGAAGAAATTTGACGATCGGTTCAGTTTTGTGGTGATACCCTGCGACAGAAAGGATTCAAGGGTTAGAGAAACTGAAGGAAGGACTAATATATTATGATGTGTATAATGTAAGTGTTCTTATCATTATTTCTGTTTGAATTCAATTATAGAAACATGTTCTAGTTTGTGTTATATTGATGTGTTTAATATATGATTTACATGAAAATAATTAAGATTTTGTATAAGTTTTCCCAACATGAAGTGCTTGGGGATTAGCTCAGGTCGAATTTTCAGTAAGGTAAGGGTTTCAATTTGATGCTTTTCTGTTGAATTCTTCTGTGATCCATAGGATTGCATGAGGTTGGAACTTTAGACTGGCTTGTGAGTTTTTTATGAGCTTATAGGATAATTTTGAGTTGTTTATACTAATTTGGTTGCTTGGTTATGACTCCTAGACTTAATTCTAGGTCTAGATGTTGTTTAGGGTGTGATTTGGTGGTTTAGGCTCGGGAAAAATGGTGGAGTTTCTGGGTTTTGGCGCTTGAGTCGCGGCCCTGTTCCTCAGGCATCGCAGCCCGCATGAACTCAGAGGCTTGGAAACCTCAGAATTTTTCCCAGGCGCCACGGCGCAAGCTGAGGCGCACCGCAGCTTGTGTCCCTTTGATGAGAGCACAAGGCTCTCTGACTTGAGCGCGATGCGGCCTTCAAGGGTTGGGCCGCAACTCAAATAGGAAATGTTGGCCATTTAAGGGTTTTAAGCTCTGGAACCCAAATGATAAGGCTCTGAAAGGATTCTACTACCCGATTTAGTAGAATTCGAGGTCCCGAAGGCTAGTATTTTAATATGAAGTTTTTTTAATTGGTTAGGAATTGATGAATATCTATTTATTATGGTGTTTTGACTAGGTTTTACGACAAGGCTTGGATTTTGGGGATCGTGCTCGGGATCGCGTTAATCTATTAGCTCGGGACACAGGTAAGTAAATTGTTTGTGCCCGTAGAGCAGGGCATGGCCCTATTATTTGTGTTTGATATATGTGTGAACACTTGTAAATGCTATGCTATGTTGTGCATGATTCTGAGTGAACGGCGAACACCGAGAGCGGGAAAGGCTGGGAACGGTGAAGGCCGGGTACGGTAAGAGTCGGGATCAGTGTCAAGCACGCTGAGTGCTACCTGCTAGGGCGAGACCCTCTAAGGGTGCAGTAGTCACCTGATCGGTGAAGACCGTGAACCCAGTGCCTGGTAAAGCACCTAGGTCGGCATAGGCCGCTATATGTTCATACTATACCTTATTAGTTTAATTGTGATATGTTATGTGTTGAGTATTCTTGATGGGCTTTGGCTCACGGGTGCTCTATGGTGCAGGTAAGGGCAAGGGAAAGGTCGATCAACAATGAGTTGGAGAACGTAGTGCGGTGTGTACATGTTTGGCCTACCTAGCTGCCATGGCCAGGGTTGTTTGAGGAATTTATTGTAAATGACTGATTTCGTCGCTTAGGTCAATTTTATTCATTACTTTTGAATTGAAATACATTTTAAAACATTATTTTGGGATCCTAAATGTATAAATTTTATGGTTTTAATGAATGTCCAAGTCTTTTAAAATTAATGTTGTCAAATGAGTTTTTATTTCAATTTAATCATACTTTTCAATATAAAACCTTAATTAGCAAGCTAATGGAACACTTATAAAAGACATGGTAACGACTCTAAGGTAGTAGGGCGTTACAACTTGGTATCAGATCGTGGCAAGGTTTATGGTTCCTAGAGATCGACTGAACATGTACACTCGCTGCCAGAGACAAGCTTGACTCAGGGTTGGTTAATATTAAATGATTATGTGGATAATTGCGTGTGTTGAGTTTCCTTGTTTTCTTGAATATTATAGATAGAGCATGATGAGTGTGTTTATCTATTTATGATGCCAAGGCACGTCCCCTTGATTTCTATATGCTTATTTTATGTGCATGTGGTGTGGATTGTTTCTTGAATTGGATTGATTGCGACAGGGAGCTGGTTTTGGACGTTGTTATTGTCCCTGATGTGCAGTGTCATTGATTGCAGGCATATTGAAGCTATGCCTCGTCGATTTATTAGACTTCGTAACAATGTGGCCGAGGATGACAACCAGGGTCAGGACCCTCCACCAGCCACACAGAGTTGGAAACAATTGTTTGTCGAAATGGAAGCCAGACTTCAACGAACAGAAGATGAGCTCCAAGAATTGAGGCAATAGGCCTATCCTGCTTGTGATGGAAAAAAGGTGGGAGCCCTTGTATGAAAGATTCAGAAAGAAACACCCTCCTACCTTTGAGGGTGGTCCAGACCCACTGTGGGCAAAGCAGTGGATGAAAATTAATTCTTACATCCTGGATTTCATGAGGGTAGAAAGGAACGAGAGGGTGGCCTGCGCCGCATCTGGTGGGAAGTTGTGTCCTAGAGGAGGGATGTGATAGTTATGACTTGGGAAGAATTTAGAGACGTCTTCAATGAGAAATACTACAGTGTGGCTGTCCGATATGTGAAGGTGGATGAGTCTGTTAATCTGACTCAGAACTGGACGACAGTTACAGAATATGCACTGTATTTTGACCGGTTGGCAAAGTTTGCGCCGGATTTGGTGCCAACTTATATGGCACGGAGGGATCGGTTTGTGCAAGGATTAAATGTTATGATTGCCCGTGATGTCCGGACAACATTAGATCTGAGGACTACCACCTATACACAGGTAGTGGAGAAGGCCCTTATAGTTGAGGGGGTCGAGGTTCAGATATGGATAGAGGCACCGCAAGGGATGATGCTCGAAGGACGGTGCCTCCTTTTACTGGTTCTAGCCAGGGTAGTGGCCATCAAGGCGAGGAAGACAACTGGAGGAGTTTCCCAAAGTGTCCTTGGTGCAGGCGACGACATCAGGGAGAGTGTAGAGTCAGAGCCTGCTTCACATGTGGGAGTGTTAGTCATCTGAGGAAGGACTGCCCACAAGCCAGAAAAGAAGAACCGAAGAAGAGTGACGACCTCACTCCAGCCAGAGTATTCACCTTGACCCAGATTGGGGTTGAGTCTAGTCCCTCGATCGTGACAAGTCAGATTTCTAGTGCTGGTTCTTCATTTAGCGTATTGATTGATTTAGGAGCTACTCATTCGTTTGCATCTGCTAGAGTGATAAAACGTTTGTGTAGACCTAGTGACTTGGATGCTAGGGGATTAAGGACTTTGTTGCCAACTGGGGAACTGGTAGTCTCTAGGAGATGGGTTAGAGCATTACCAGTAGAGGTAGACAGTAGGGAGTTGTCTATGGATCTGATTGAGCTAGAAATGGATGACTTTGATATGATTCTGGGATGGATTAGTTATCAAAGTACAGGGCAATGATAGACTGCAAGCGAAGGATGGTGACCTTTGAACCGGAAGGGGAGAAACCCTTTGTATTTGTGGGGCCCGTGAGTGGACCATGAGTACCTATGATCTCTGCACTGAAGGCTAAAGACCTAATGCAAGAAGGTTGCATAGGATTCATAAAAAACAAAGTGGATACCTCTAGGATTGTTTAGGTTGGACCGATTTAGACCAGATTGGTATGTGAGTTTCATGATGTATTCCCAACAGACTTGCTAGGGTTGCCACCATATTGAGAGGTCGAGTTCGTCATAGAGTTGGCACCAGGGGCAGAGCTAGTATCTAGGACACCTTATAGAATGATTCCGATAGAGTTGAAAGAACTGAAGATTCAGTTGCAGGAGTTACTGGATCTAGGATTCATTAGACCCAATTTTTTGCCATGGGGTGCTCCAGTATTGTTCTTCAAGAAGACGCATGGATCCTTCAGGATGTACATCGACTACAAGGAGTTGAATAATTTCACAATTAAAAATAAGTACCCACTGCCCAGGATCGACGATTTGTTTGACTAGCTACAGGGGAAGACGATGTTCTCCAAGATTGACCTTCGGTCCGGCTACCACTAGTTAAGGAATAGAGAGGAGGACATACCAAAGACTGCATTCCGCACGAGGTATGGACATTAAGAATTCCTGGCCATGTCCTTTGGATTAACCAATGCCCAGCAACCTTTATGGACATGATGAATAGGGCCTTCATGGATTACTTGGATAAGTTTGTGATTGTATCATCGATGATATAATGATGTACTCCCAGTGAGAGACAGAGCATGACTAGCATCTTTGTCTTGTACTACAATGATTGAGAGAGCATAGGCTATATGCTAATTTCATCAAAAATGAATTTTCGTTGCCCCAAGTAACATTTTTGGGCCACATTGTGAGTAAGGAGGGGATTCTGGTGGACTCAAGCAAGATTGAGGCAGTGAGGGATTGGCCCAGGCCAAGCAGTGTACCAGAGGTTAGGAGTTTCTTAGGATTAGCAGGGTACTATCGACAATTCATGGAGGGATTGTCCAGAATAGCCACACCATTGACTGGCTTGACACGTAAGAAGACCAAGTATGTCTGGACTAATAGATGTGCGAACAACTTCAAGGAGTTGAAGCAACGACTGATCATCGCTCCAGTATTGAGTCAGCCATCAGAAAATGAGAAGTTTTTAGTCTACTACAATGCTTCGAAGTAGGGTTTGGGTGTGTATTGATGCAAGCTGGAAAGGTGATAGCCTACGCGCCGAGACAACTGAAGGAGTATGAGCAGAGGTATCCCACTCACGACCTGGAACTGTTAGCGATGGTATTTGCACTGAAGGTTTGGATGCATTATCTGTTGGAGAGAAGTGCGAAATATACATCGACCATAAAAGCCTAAAGTATTTCTTTACTTCGAAGTATCTGGATATGCGCCAGAGGCGTTGGCGAGAATTGGATAAGGACTATGACTGTGAAATTTTATACCATCTAGAGAAGGCCAATGTGGTGGTTGATGCATTCAGTGGGAAGGGCCAAGGGCAGTTATTTAGTTCTAGGCAGATATCAAAGAGGTTAGCTGAAGAGATGGCCAGAGCAGGAATTGAATTGCTAGTTGGTCAGCTAGCCAGTTTCGGTCCACGCTTCTTGAGAGGATCAAGGAAGCGCCTAAGGAGGATCCACGGTTGAGGAAGAACATAGAGGATGTCTTAGCCGGGGTGGCTAAGGAATTTTCTGTTTCAGAAATTGGTTTAATAGGGTATAAGGTTCGGATTTGCATTACGATGGATTCTGGTATCTGGTGAGACATTTTAGATGAGTCTCATACCATTCCTTATTCCATTCATCCGGGTATGACGAAGATGTACCAAGACATGAGAACTTTGTATTGGTGGTCGGGGATGAAGAGGGATGTAGGGGATTATGTGGCCAAGTGTTTGACTTGTCAACAGGTGAAGGCTGAATGTTAAAGGCCCGCAGGGATGCTGTAGCCTTTAGGGATTTCAGAGTGGAAATGGGAGGATATCACCATGGACTTCGTGGTTGGTTACCGAAGACAGTAGGACATTATGACTCTGTGTGGGTGATTGTGGATAGGTACACCAAATCAGCCCACTTTTTACCTGTTAAGACAACTTATACAGTGGAATAGTATGATGAATTGTATGTGAAGGAAATTGTGCGACTTCATGGGGCTTCGAGGTCGATAATATCCGACAGGGACCCCACCTTCACCTCTAAGTTTTGGGAGAGCCTGCAGAAGCCTATGGGCACACAGTTGCAGTTTAGTACCGATTATCATCCTTAGATAGATGGACAGTTTAAAAGGGAAATTCAGATACTGGAAGACATGCTACGGGCCTATGTCCTGGATTTTGAGGGGATCTTGGAGTAAGTATCTCCCTTTGATTGAATTTTCATATAATAACAACTTCAGGCGACTATCGGAGTGGCTCTTTATGAAATGTTATATGGGAGGAAGTGCAGATCATCCATCTTGGGATGATACGGGAGAGAAAAATTATTTAGGTCTTAAGGTTGTTCAGATGACCAATGAGGCGATTGAGAAGAATAGAGCTCGAATGCTCGCCTCCCAGAGTCGACAGAAGAGTTACTCAGACTTGAGATGCAAGAGTGTAGAGTTTCAAGTCGGCGATTACATTTTTCCTTAAGTTTTCCCTTGAGAGGGGTGAAACGATTTGGAGCTCGAGGCAAGTTGAACCCTAGGTTTGTTGACCCCTTCGAGATTCTGGAATGGGTTGGAGAGGTAGCCTATAGGCTGACAATACCTCTGGCCTTATCAGGGGTTCACAACGTGTAACGCCCTACTACCTTAGAGCCGTTACTAAGTGAGTTTAAAATGTGAATTTAATTTTCTAATTATGAATTTAGCTCAAAAGTGTAACTAAACTGTATTAAAATCACATAATTTGAAAATGTAACCATTCATTGAAAATTATAAGTGTTTTACATTCAGGATCTCGAAATACTGTTTAAAAATATTTACAACTCCAAAATATGTTTAAAGTCGACTAAACGACAAAATAGGATTCAGTACAAAGCATCTCCAAAAAATACCCCTGGCCGTGGCGGCCAGGCAGACCAGACATGTTCTCGTTGCCTCACACTCTCCGTACTCATGGTTGGCCGATCTTCCCCTTGCCCTTACCTGCACCATAGAGCACCCGTGAACCGAAGCCCAGCAAGAAAACTCTACACAAATAGATAACATATGCATATCAATCACTCAGCATATAACAAACCCGCCAACAGACTAAACACGTATGGCCATGCCATCCCAGGCGTTTTACCAGGCCCTGGGTTCGCGGTCTACACTATAAGGATATCCCAGGTATCCTTTAGGGTCTTACTCTGGCAACTCGCACTCCGCATGCTAAACGCTGCTCCCAGCTCCTTGCCGTTCTCAGCCTTTGCCATTCCTGGCCCTTGTCGTTATTAGCCTTCACCGGTCCCATCTCTTGCCGATCATTCACATATATGCATACATAGCATAATTAAACAAACACTTAAACATGTATTAACACAATCAATGGACTACGCTCTGCACATAATCATATAGGGTCATGCCCTGCAACACAACTATGGGGCCTCGCCCTGCTCTATGGGTACAATAGTTTTCTTACCTGTGTCCCGAGCTTCTTGAGCACCAAACTCTCAAGGACGGTCCCCTAACTCGAGCCTCACTGAAAACCTAGTGAAAACACATACATAGCACTCTAATTACTAACCAATTCATAATCTTCTCCCGGAAACAATCCCATGCTCTTAGGACCTCCCATTTCCCTACACAAGGTAGCGGAAGCGTCCCTCGAGCCCCCTGAGCCAAAACCGTAGAAACAGAATTTTCCCCATCCCAGAAATTGGTCTAGCGCTGCGGCACAACCCTATAGGGGCCTCGGCACCCAGAATGGTCCTATGCCCTGATTCAGCCTAGCGTCGCGGCGCGGAAGAACAAGGCCACGACGCTCATACGCGAACCCAAAAAACTGGGTTTTTCCCCAACATTTTCCCGAGCCAAAACTCTTCCAAATCAACCCCAAGATACTCCCAAGTCCCAAATCAACTTAAAACCCCAAATACACAGTATGGCAACTCATAAACAACAAAAACAAGCTCCTATACCCTATCAAACACATAAATCACCTTATGGTTTAAAACTTTATCAAACTTAAACCACAAACTAGAAAACTTAAACCATTTCAAAATATAAACCTCGGAAATGCATGAAGTTCTTACCTTAAACAAGAATTCGACCTTGAGCTTCCTCCAAATCCAACTCCAAGATAAACCCCTTTGATTCCGAAGCTGAATTCTCACAAACAACAAGCCACAAATCCAGCTTTCAACTTTCATTCTCAAACTCTCAAAAAAAGCTTGGAAACTGAAAGAAAATCAGGGATGAATCCTTACCTCTATGTTAAACACACCCTTGAGCTAATTCCCCTAGCCACAGCAAGCAAAATCCTTCAATTCCTTAGTCTAAAATCCTCAAGATTCTTCAAGCTCTCAACCACCAAGGAGAGGGAAAGAGGGAACCAAATATGAGAGAGAGAGCTGAGAAATTCTATTTCCTTTTTCCTTCCTCTGCTTGTGCAAAAATGTTCTAGTATTTCCCAGCCCCTTAACTAAGTATAACCAGCTGCCAAAATGACCTAATTGCCCCTTAAGTTAAGCTAAGTCCTCATATGCCACCAAGGGCGATTTAGTCTTTTAACATATCCCGCTAAATCCTTGAGTATACCTAAAACTCCCCGTTTAATCCTGACACGCCTAAACCATTACTGAATTACTAACCACTACTCAATAATTCCCGAACACATTATAATATTCCCAAAATACCCCTAAGCTCCTCCCGAGTTGGGTATTTGACCCCGTTGTGACTTTTTAGCTAAACAGCTCCCTAGGGTCGTCTTGGATCGTGCACCATAATTATATCACCACCGAAACGTGGTATCAATCACAATATACATAAATATAACATTTATGCCCTCTATGGGCTAAAATTACAAATATGCCCCTAACAACCAAATGGGGCCCACATACATATTTAATTCACCTAAACATGCATTTCTAATCACATATTCATCAAATTCACATATTAATACAATATATCAATTAATGCCCTCTAGGCACACTAATGAAGGCCCCAACCTTATTAGAAAATTTGGATCGTTACACAACTTATTCCATGTCTCCGTGCTCCGGAAGTATGTATCAAATCCTATGCATGCGCTGAGTTATGAGAACCTAGAGCTTGATTAAGATTTGTCTTATGAGGATAAGTCAGTTTAGACTCTAGACCGAAAAGATAAAGTCTTGCAGAATAAGACCATTTCCTTAGTAAAATTGTTGTGGAGGAACAACAAAGTGGAAGAGGAAACTTTGGAACTTGAGACTGATATGCGTAATCGATATCCTAAGTTATTCATGTAAATATCGAGGACGAAATTTCTGTAAGGAGGGGATAGTTGTAACGTCCCAAAATTTGTTAATAATGCTTAGTGCCTTGATTAGCGTGTTGGGAGGGCAAAAAATGATTTAATCATGTTAATACATGGATTAAAAGAATATGTGATTAGAAATGGATGTTTAGTTGAATTAATTATGCATGTGGGCCCATTTTGGTTAGTACGGGCATAATTGTAATTTTGGCCCGTTAAGGGCATAAATGTGAATTATATGCGTGTTGTGCTTGATACCACAAGAATTTGGTGATATACTTGTGATGTGTGATCCAAGACGGTCCTAGGGAGCGGAATAGCAAAATAGTCACAACGGGGTCAAGTACCCGGCTCAGGGTGAGCCTAGGGTATTATGGGGACATAGTGCGTGTTTGGGATTACTGGGTAGCGAGTAGTGATTTAGCAATTGTTTAAGTATGTTGGTGAATAAATGGGGAATTATAAGAATGCTCGAGGAATTAGCGGGTTGTGGAAAAATATGTTATTGCCCTTGGGGCGTTAGTAGGGAAAGTGGTTGTCTAAGGGGCGTTTTGGTCATTTTGAGGCAAGTGATAACTTTGGACTTAGGCAGTTGAGGATAGACTCAAGCCAAAAATAGGACTCTAGAATTAGCTAAAAAACAAAAGACATAAACCTCTCAGCCCTTACTCTCTCTCACAGTTTACTCACTCTCTCTTGGTGGCTTGGAGAGTTTTGGGAAATTTTGGTGGTGAAACTTAGAATTTTGGACTCAGAATTGAAGAATTGGAGGCCTGAATTTGTTAGGGATTAATGGATACCTATTTATTATGGCGTTGTAACTAGGTTTTACGTCAAGGCTTGGGTTTAGGGGATCGTGCTAGTGATCACGTTAATCTATCAGCTCAGGACACAAGTAAGAAAACTGTTTGTGCCCGTAGAGCAGGGCATGGCCCTATTATTTGTGTTTCAGGGAATGGCCCTATTATTTGTGTTAAATATATGTGTGAATACTTGTAAATGCTATGATATGTTGTGCATGATTGTGAGTGAATGAGGAAGGCCAAGAGCAGAAAATACCGGGAACGGCGAAGGCCAAGAACGATGAAGGTTGGGTTCGGCAAGGGTCAAGATCGGCATTAAGCACGTTGAGTGCAGGCTGCTAGGACGAGACCCTCTAAGGCTTAAGTAGTCACCTACTCAGTGAAGACTGCGAACCCAATGCCTGGTAAAGCACCTGGGTCAGCATAAGCCACTATATGTTTAATCTGCTGTCTGTTTAAACTATACCTTATTTGATTGATTGTGATATGTTATGTGTTGAGTTTTCTTGCTAGGCTTCGGCTCACAGATGCTCTATGGTGCAGGTTAGAGCAAGGGAAATGTCGATCAATCATGAGTTTGAAAGCGTGGAGAGGTGTGTACATGTTCGGACTACCTGGCTACCATGGCCAAGGTTGTTTGAGGAATTTACTATAAATGGCTGATTTTGTCGCTTAGATCGACTATATTATTAACTTTTGAATTGTAATACACTTTGAAACAGTATTTTGGGATCCCAAATGTATAACTTTTATGGTTTTAATGAATGTCCAAGTCTTTTATAATTAATGTTGTCAAATGAGTTTTTATTTCAATTTAATCACACTTTTCAATCTAAAACCTTGATTAGCGAGCTAATGGCACACTTATAAAACACATGTTAATGTCTCTAAGGTAGTAGGGCATTACAGAGAACCTCTTAAAGTTCAGACACCTCTGACACTTGGGAGCATCTACAAGGAGTCGTAGCTGGTTTTTAGCAAGGTTAGCAAGCCGCAAAGGGTGCACAAGTGGTGTCGCATCCAGTAGCACCCGGGGTTCCAACAACCATTAAATCTATACCAGGTGGAAATTAGGCGCAACCTCCAATCCCCCTGAGGCCTAATGGACGAGTAAGTACCATCTCAGAAATACCACATCTGGGAGGTCACTCAAGATCAACACATAATAGATATGCACGAGCGCTAAACCATGACGAAGAGATTTATGCACTCGGACAGTCCCTCACGCAGATGCTAATAATGACCAACCAAGCAATCACCTTTACGGAGGAAGATGCTCAGAGAGTCCACTTCCCCCATCATGACCTATTAGTAATTTAGACACAGAATGCCAATAAAATTGTGGCACATATTCTGGTAGATAATGGAAGTTTGATGAATGTCCTATTCAAGTGGGATTCAACAAGAAAGCCTCGAGTTCTGAGATTTGCAGCCATGCACTTCCGCACTGTTGGGTTTCTCAAGGGAAGGAATGGTTCTTGCAATAAAAATTAAGCTACTGGTTACATTGGGAGAGGCCCCAAGGTAGGCTTTCAGATACTATACCTTCATTGTTGTCGGCTGCACCTCGGCGTACAATGTCATATTTGGATAGCCAACCCTGGTAGAGTTCAGAACCATAACTTCATTCTGACAATTTTGTATGAAATTCCCAACTGACTCAAGAGTTGGGATAGCCTGAGGAGACCTAAAGGAGGCACGACAGTGTTACAACATGTTGGTGCGGGTCCCAAATCAACCCATCTCGACAGTCATGGTAATAATTGAAAAGATACCAGCGGTAGAAATGCCCAGACCTGGCGAGCAAGTTCTCGAGGTTCGTCGAGAAGAAGAAGATCTAGATCCGAAGATATGAAAGGATCATCCAACTATAGAACCAGGGGAAGAGTTAGAGGAAATACAGTTGGATGAAAAAGACTCGTCTAGAGTAGTAAAGATCAAGCGAGGCCTAGGACGGGACCTGCGCGAGAACCTTGTTGTTCTCCTTCGTGAAAACCAAGATGTTTTTGCATGGCCTCATGTTGGCATGGTTGACATCAGTCTGCATGTTATTAGTCATGCCCTCTATATTGATGAAAAATGCCTCTCCTATCCAGTAGAAAAGAAGATTGATTAATTCCGACCGATTTGAGGCCTTGAAGGCTGAATTCCAAAGGTTGGTTATTAATAACTTCATCCGAGAAGCTTTATATCTCATTTGAGTGGAAAATCCAACTTTAGTCAGGAAGCCTAATGGAACTTGGAGAACCTGTATAGACTTCACAGATGTAAACAAGGCCTATCCGAAGGATTTTTCCCTTTGTCGCGCATCAACTAGTTAGTCAATGAAACTTCGGGACATGAACTCTTGACCATCATGGATGCCTATTCTAGCTATAATCAAATTTCCATGCATTTCCCCGATCAAGAGCACTCCAACTTTTTCATAGACAAAGGAGTGTACTTTTATAAGGTGATGCCTTTTGGGTCGAAGAATGTTGGCACAACCTTTCAGAGGTTAGTCAACCAGATGTTTAAGGATCAACTTGGACGTAACATGGAGATATTTTTCGATGACATGTTGGTAAAGTCTAAGACCTCCGGGGACCATATCTCATATTTAAGGGAAGCATTTATAGTTTTAAGCTAGTTCAACATGAGACTCAACCCCCATAAATGCACGTTTGGTGTTGCATCTGGAATGTTCTTAGGTTTCATTAGGTATAGAGTCAAACTCCGAGAAGATTAAAGCTCTCCTTAATATGTCGTCCCCTTAGAAAAGGAAGGATGTTCAAAGTTTGACTAGGAGAATAACAGCTTTGAGTTGTTTTGTATCTAAGGCAACCAATAAATGTGTACCTTTATATCCTCAAAGGGTCCCGATAATTTGAATGGATCGATGAGTGTGAACAGGCTTATAGGGCCCTTAAAACTCACATGGCTCAACCTCCAATCCTTTCAAAACTAGTAGATGGCAAGGTTTTGTTCCAATACTTCGCCATCTCATAGCATGCGATCAGTGCAACCCTATTGCGCGAGGAGGGAAAAATGCAACACCTCGTGTACTACATAAGTAAAAGATTACTGGGAGTTGAGTCCACATACGCTCTGTTGGAGAAGCTGGCATTTTTTTCAGGTGGTGGCTTCTCGAAAGCTCTACCCTTACTTTTAGGTACATACAATAAAATTCCTAACCAATCACCCCCTCCGACAAGTCATGCAGAATCCGGATGCCTGAAGAAAGACTACTAAAGTGGGCGATAGAAATTTAGTCAGCATGATATAACATATTCCCCCAGAACAGTAGTCAAATGGGAAGGTTTTTGCCGACTTTGTTGCTAAGTGCACAGGCATCAGCGACAAGGCAGAGATGGGCGAAGCAAAGATCCTCGCCTGGAAGATATTTGTGGATGCCTAGTCGAATGAGAGAGGTTCCGTAGCTGGCCTCATTTTTGTATGCCCCGAGGGTCACCAAGTTCAAAGAGCTTTGAGGTTAGGCTTCGAGGCGTCAAATAACAAAGCAGAGTATGAGGCACTACTCGTAGGGCTAAGAGTGTCTCAAGAGGTACATGCCAAGGGTTTAGAAATTTTTAGTGAGTCACAAGTAGTGGTGAACTAGATAAAGGGAGAATATCAAGCAAGAGGTACCAGGATGGCCTTTTACCTAGCCAAGGCACAAGAGGCCTGAGCTATCCTATAGGAGGTCCATGAGGGATTTTTTTAGTGATCATGCTAGGGCATAGTTTGTCAAATAAATTCGTGAGGGAGGGTTATTTTTCGCCAACCATAAATAGAGACTCCCTAGAATATGTAAAAAAGTGTGACAATTGTTAGCGATATGCTACCTTACCCCGAGCACCCCTGAATGAGTTGACCCAGATGATTAATTCGTGGCCTTTCAAGGTGTGGGGGACGACTTGGTTGGATCCTTGCCTACCAAGAAGAGTGGTGTCTGATATGTCATTGTAGTTGTCGATTACTTTACGAAGTGGGCAGAGGTTGAGTCACTTGCGACCATTACCTCAAAGAAAATTCTGGATTTTGTAATAAAAATTAAAATATATGTCGATGTGGCATTAAGATAAAGTTAGTATCTGACAACGGTTTACAGTGTGACAATAGCCTTTTTACAGATTTTTTCAAACATCATGGGATACACAAAAGAATATCGGCTATGGACCACCCTTAGGAAAATGGCCAAGTAGAAGTTGTGAACAAAACGCTGAAAACAACTCTGAAGAAGAGGTTGGAGCAAGCTAAGCGGGCTTGGCCAGAGGAGTTACCACAGGTACTCTGGGCCTACCACCCTACAGCGGAGACTTCAATTGGTCATACACCTTTTTCCATGGCATACGGATGCGAGGCTATGCTCCCAGTTTAGGCAACGATTCCCACTCATTGACGCACCACCTATGACCCGACGACTGACCACGAGTTGCTTTAGGAGTCATTGGACATGGTGAAAGAATACCGTGAGTTGTCCTAGCTCCGAGTCACTTTTACCAACAAAAGGTCACTCGGTAATTCAACTACAGGGTGAAAGATTGAAAGTTCTCTGTGGGAGACCTCGTTCTTAGGCGATTGTTTTTGGCTACCAAAGATCCAGGAGTGGGAGTGTTAGGCCCCAACTAGGAAAGCCTCTACCAGATTGAACAAATCATTAGGCAAGGAACGTACAAATTGGCCAGGTTGAATGGTGAATTGATCCCACATGCTTGGAATGTCGAGCACCTTCGCTGGTATTACTAGTGATAGTTTGAGCAGAATGGCTTCCTATTTTATTTTTTGTCTTTACTATTTTATGTTTTATTATGTAATGGACAATGAGTAAACGTTCATGAAAATTGTGTAGTCTTAAAACACGATACAAGATATTTTAAGGATGTTTTTTTCTTAGATTCTATATCGAAATTGGCACTGCATGTGACTCGCCCGAACACCCATTACAAGTGAATACATATCACAAATCTCCAATCACTTGGGGGGAAGACGAGTAGGGCTCGTATAATGCCCTACTACCTTAGAGTCGTTACCATGTGATTTTAAAATGTGCCAATAACTCGCTAATCAAGGTTTTAGACTGAAAAGTGTGATTAAATCGGAATAAAGACTCATTTAATGAAAATTAAATATAAAAGGTTTGGACATTTATTAAACTCATAAAAGTGATACATTGGGATCCCAAAACACTATTTCAAAATGTATTTACAATTCAAAAGTTAATGTACAGTCGACCTAAGCGACAAAATCAATTGTTTACAGCATGTCCATCAAACAACCCTGACCGTGGCAGCCAGGTAGGCCGAACATGTACGCAGAACTCCATGCTCTCCAACACATGCTTGATCAACCTTTCCTTTGCCCTTACCTGTACCATAGAGCACCCGTGAGCCAAGGCCTAGAAAGAAAACTCCACACATAGCATATGGCAATTCAATCAAATAAATAAACAATCTTAAACAGATAACAGACTATTCACATAACGGCCTATGCCGACCCAGGTGCCTTACCAGACCATGGGTTCACGGTCTTCACTAAGAAGGTGAGTATAGCACCCTTAATGGGTATCGCCCTAGCGGCTTGCATTCAACATGCTTAATGTCAATCCCGACCTTTTCCGTCCCCGACCTTCCCAGTTCCCGACCTTCGCTGTTCCCGGCCTTTGCCTTTCCCAGCCTACGCCGATCAATCATAACAATGCAAACATAGCATAATAACGACAACTATTCACACTTAACATTCAATACAATTAATTGAGCCACGCCTTGCTCTATGGGCACAAACCATTTTCTTACCTGTTTCTCGAGCTGACTATCTAGTGTGATCTTGAGCGCGATCCCTTAAACCCGAGCCTTAGTAGTAAACCAAGTCACAACGCAATAATAGTAACATCCATCAAGCCCTAAACCAATTATAAACTTCATAATATTTTTCTAGCCTCCAGGACCTCGACTCTCACAAAACCTGGGTAGTAAGATCCTTCCCGAGCCCTTAGATTTGGGTTCCCGAGTTTAAAACCCTATTTTGGTCATTTTCGTTAATTTGAGTCACGGCTCGCCACTCCCCCCCCCCCCCCCCCCCCAAGGGCAACGGTGCGCTACATGTAAGAGAAACTTAGGGCTCTCTTCTGCAGGACACGGGCCGCGGCACGCCCTGCCTGCATCGCGACTCCTGGGAAAAATTTCAGAGGCTATAAGCCTCTTTGCACAAACGGGTCAAGACACCTGAAGAACACGAATGTGGCTTGAGCCCAAAACCCAGCAATTGTCCATGCATTTCTACGAGCCAAACTCCCCAAAATTCACCAAATTCAAAACCTAGACCTATAATTATGTATAGAATTCATATCCAAGAAACATGAGTAGTATTAATACCCCAAAACTTATCTCATAAACTCATCCAAACCCAAAATCAAATCCTAAGTTTGAACCTCAAGAATGATTCTAGCTACAACAGAAATACTATAAAAATCAATACAAAATCCTTACCTCAACTACATTTCCAACCCTGAGCTAACTCCCAAACACCTCAAGCTTCAATTCCCTTTGAATTCCAAGTTTCCTCCCTTTAATTTTAGCAAAAATTTCCCTTAGCTTTGATAGAGAGAGAGATAAGGCTGAGAGAATTGTATGTTTTCCTTCTGATTGGTTCCTTCCACAAAGTTCCTAAGGGTGTATATATCCCTTAATACAGAAGACCAAAACGCCCCTAACTTATCCTTAGCCTTTCTAACTCCACCAAGGGTAAAATTGTATTTTGCCACATTCCCACTAATTCCTCGAATAGTCCTATAAATCCCCATTTCATCCTGACATACCCAAATAATCGCCAAATCACTACCTGTTACTTGGTAATCTTGAACACGTGCTACATTCCCAAAATACCCCTTGGCTCACCCCGAGCCGAGTATTCAACCCCGTTGTGACTATTCCACTGTTCTGCCCCCCTTGAACCGTCTTGGATCACACATCGCAAGTATATCTCCACAATAATGTGGTCTCAGTCATAATACAAACATAATTTACATTTATCCCCTCAATGGGCCAAAATGACAAGTATGCCCTTATTAACAAGAATAGGCCCACGTGCATATTTAATTCACCTAAATATGCATGTCTATTCATATAATCATTTAATTCAAATAATCACATACCAATTCACACATATCACAATTAACCACATAATCAAATATTTATATCAATTATTGCCCTCTTGGGACGTTAATCAAGGCCCTAAGTCTTATTATTAGATTTGGGGCGTTACAACTATCCCCTCCTTACAGAAATTTCGTCCTCGAAATTTACATGAATAACTCAAGGTATCGATCCTACATATCAGACATAAGCTCCCAAGTTGCATCTTCTATCTTGCTCTTTCTCCACAACACTTTCACCAAGGCAATGGTCTTGTTCCACAAAACTTTATTTTCCAGTCTAGGACCTGAACCGGCCTCTCCTCAAAAGACAACTCTGGATCCAGCTCTAGGTTTTCATAGCTCTGCACATGTGTAGGATCTGATACGTACTTCAAGAGCATAGACACATGGAATACGTTGTGAACCCCTGATAAAGCTTGTGGCATAACTAATCTGTAAGCTAACTCTCCAACCCATTCTAGAATCTCAAAGGGGCCAACAAACCTAGGACATAACTTTCCTTTCACTCCAAATCGTTTCACCCATCTCAAAGGAGAAACACTACGAAACACATGATCACCGACTTGAAACTCTACACTTCTACATTTCAAGTCTGAGTAACACTTCTATTGACTTTGGGAGGCGAACGTCCGGGCTCTAATCTTCTCAATTACCTCATATGTCCTCTGAACGACCTCAGGACCTAAGTACTTTCTCTCACCCATCTCATCCCAATGAATGGGTGATTTGCACTTCCTCCCATACAACATCTCATATGGAGCCACTCTGATAGTCGCTTGATAGTTGTTATTATAGGAAAACTCAATCAATGGGAGATACTTACTCCAAGATCCCCCAAAAACCAGCACACAGGCCCGTAACATATCCTGCAGTATCTTAATTTTCCTCTTGGACTGTTTGTCCGTCTGAGGATGATAAACGGTACTGAACCAAAATTGCATGCCCATAGCCTTCTGCAGGCTTTTCCAAAACTTAGAGGTGAAGCTGGGGTCCTTGTCGGATACTATCGACATTGGAGCGGAGTTGAACTATCTCCTTTACATACAACTTGGCATATTGGTCCACCGTTTAAGTTGTCTTAACAGGCTAAAAGTGGGTTAATTTGGTGTACCTATCAACAATCACCCATACAAAATGATATACATAGAATGATATTGTCCCACTGTCTTCGCTAATCAAACTACGAAGTCCATGGTAATATCCTCCCACTTTGACACTGCAATTCTGAAAGGCTCCAGCAACCCTGCTGGCCTTTAATGTTCATCCTTCACCTGCTGACAGGTTAAACATTTGGCCACATAATCCACTACGTTCCTTTTCATCCCTGGCCACCAATACAGAGTCCTCAATTCCTGATACATCTTCGTCGTACCTGGATGTAGAGAATAGTGAGTGGTATGAGACTCATCTAGAATCTCTGGCCTAATACCCGAATCCATCGCAACAAAAATCTGACCTCTATAACTCAGAAAACCCACCTCTAAAATAGAAAAGTCTATAGTCCATTCAGCTAAGACATCCTCCTTGTGATTCCTCAACTAGGGATCCTCCTTCTCTCCTTCCTTAATCCTCTAAAGGAGTGTGGACTGAAGAGTGGTATTGGCTAGCTAACCAACTACCAATTCAATTCTCGCTTTGGTCATCTGTTCAGCTAACTTTTCTTATATCTATCTCCATATAAATAACTACCCCGGGCCCCTCTGACTCAATGCATCGGCCACCACATTGGCCTACCCTGTGTGATACATAATATCACAGTCGTATTCATTCACCAACTCAAGCCAATGCCTTTGGCGCATATTCAGATCCTTCTGAGTAAAGCAATACTTTAAGCTTTTATGGTCGATGTATATTTCACACTTCTCTCAATACAGATAATGCCTCCAAACCTTCAGTGCGAACACCACCGTTGCCAGTTCCAGATCGTGAGTGGGATACCTTTTCTCATACTCCATCATCTGTCTGGACGCATAAGCTATCAACTTTCCACCATCAATCAATACACACACAAAACCTTACATTGAAGCATCACAATAAACTACAAACTTTTCATTGTCAGATGAAAGACTCAGTACCAGAGCGGTGATTAGTCGCCGCTTCAACTTCTTGAAAATGTTCTCACATCTATTTGTCCAGACATACTTGGTCTTCTTTCGCGTGAGCTAAGTCAATGGAGTAGCTATTCTGGAGAATCCCTCAACGAACCACCAAAAGTACCCTACTAATCCCAAGAAGCTCCTAACATGTGGTACACTGCTCGGCCTGGGCCAATCTCTCACTACCTCAATCTTGGTTGGGTTCACCAGAATACCCTCCTTACTCACAATGTGGCCCAGAAATGTTACTTGGGGCAACCAAAACTCACATTTACGGAACATAGCATATAGCCTATGCTCCCTCAGCCGCTGTAGTACCTAACAAGGATGTTGCTCGTGCTCTGTCTCTGATTGGGAGAACACTAGTATATCATCGATGAAGACAATCACAAACTTATCCAAATAATCCCTGAAGATTCTATTCATCAAGTCCATAAAGGCTGCTGGGGCACTGGTTAATCCAAAGGACATGACCATAAATTCATAATGTACATACCTTGTACTGAATGTGGTTTTAGGTACGTCCTCCTCCTTAATCCTTAACTGATGGTAGCCAGACCGAAGGTCGATCTTAGAGAACATTGTCTTCCCCTGTAGATGGTCATACAAGTCATCGATCCTGGGCAGTGGATACTTATTCTTGATGTTCAACTTATTTAGCTCTATGTAGTCATTGCACATCCTTAAGCTCTCATCCTTCTTCTTGATGAACAACACTGGAGCACCCCATGGCGAAAAACTAGGTCTGATGAATCCTAGATCTAGTTACCCCTGCAATTGAATCTTCAGCTACTTCAACTCTATTGGAGCCATTGTATAAGGTGTCCTAGATACTTGCTCTGCCCCTAGCACAAACTCTATGACGAACTCGATCTCTCGGTGTGGTGGCAACCTGTTGGGTTTTATGCCCTTATAAAACCATCTCAGACATGTAGCACGATTTCATATTATCAATAAAAGTAGTAGAAATCATTTAGTTTGACAACCATGTTGCTTGCTTTTTTTATTACATGATTATTGAAATAATACAACATTAATAAAATCCCAAACATATGGATAGTTACAATTATAGTGACTAGGTCATAGTGGATTATAGATGTAATTATCTGTTCAAAAGAACGAGTCCTAAGATTAGATCAGTGCATTGGATTTTCACTGATTAGGTTATGATCTACGTACACATTCGGTGTGTGATGTATTGTCCAAGGTATCGACCAAGTAGATCATATGTATTTAGTTACATCAGACTAGGATCGATATTGATTATTGATTGATAAATAAGTGTCGTTGTTATCAAATCTAATCAATGTCACATCGCTGACCATATGTTAAGTCGATCTTAATTCTAAGTGATAATATTATGCTAATTGTATTATTTAAATCTTTTGACTTGTTCGTTACCAGCTTACCCTACGGTCTAGCCCATACTTACATCTTGGAGATTTAGTAGTGTAATTGAGTGGGATTATTATTCATAGATATGAAATCTATAACTTCTCTATGAGAAGTGAAAAAATGAATTGCTTTGTTCAAAATTTTAAATGATTGAGATCTCATTTTTGTGATTAAGTTCACAGAAATATCATTTATAAGGAACTTAGTGGGAGTTAGGATAAAATATCGATGAGGGGTAAAACAGTAATTTTCACCCATCTCGTTAATAAGTCATCGATAGAGGATTGACTGATTGTAATGGTTATAACAATGGATAACGTATTTATGGTTTTGAAAATATGTTCTATGAATTCAAGAGTTCAATTCCGAGTCTATAGTGGAGTCGTGAGGAATTAATAAGGAAGTGAAATTATTCGTAAATAAATTCACAATAACTTGTTGGAGCTTGATTACATGGATCCATGGTCCTTATATCACCTTTGAGTAAGTCATCCAGAATGTTTCAATTAATTGATTTAATTATCAATTAGGATTTTTAAAGTTGACTAGGTCAATTTTTGGAAAATTTACAGAGATATGAGATTTAGAGAATAAAAGAGAATCTTTGATTAAATTTATTAATATTGATAAATTGATGTCAATATAAATATATAATATTAAATCAAGTTTCAAATTATAATTAGTTAATTTGAATAAGAATTTAATTAATTAATTAATTAATTAAAGGTTTTGAATTTAGGCCCAATTGAGATTTAAATTCAAAACAAATAGATAGGGTTAAAGTCCATTTATGGCAGCCCAAGACTTTTATTTTTGTTTATTATTTTTAATTAATTTAAATTTAAATAAAGCCCATTAAGTTTCCTATATAAGGAATATGATATCTAGGGTTTTCATAAGGAAGTGAGTTTCAGTTGATTGGTAAGTGAAAACCTAGACAGTCTAACATTTCTTGGCCACTCTCTCTTCTTCTTCTCTTCAAGATCTCTATCTCATGTGTTGAGAACCAACCCACAATAGTTCTAGGTTGATCAAAGGCTTGGTGAGGAAGAATGTGTTGCTAATCTTGTTCAATCTCTTTATAATACTGTGGTACAGAAAGGAATCAAAGGTAAGAGAGATTGAAGGATGGAGTTGTTTAAGTTCTGCTGCATAATGTAAGTTTTTACTTTACTTTGTGTTTGTATCAATTGTATAGGAGCCTGTTCTAGGAATTTGCATGCTTGTTTGATAATATGTAAATTACATGAAAATAAATAAAGACCTTACAATAACTAATTCCAACACAACCCTGGCAGGTCTACTAGGAATACATCAGGAAACTCACATACTAGTCTGGTCTCATTCGGTCCAACTTGAGCAATTCTAGAGGTATCCACTATGTTTGCTAGGAATCCTATGCAACCTTCTTGCAATAGGTCTCTACCCTTCGATACAAAGATCATAGGTACTCGAGGTCCACCCACTATCCCCACAAACATGAAGGGTTCCTCTTCTTCAGGCTCAAATGTCACCATCCTACGCCTGCAGTCTATCGTCGCCCCATACTTTGACAACCAGTCCATCCCCAAAATCATATCAAAGTCATCCATCTCCAGTTCAATTAGATCCACAAAATACTCCCTACTGTCTATCTTTATCGGTAATGCTCTAACCCATCTCCTAGAGACTAGCAGTTCCCAGTTGGCAACAAAATTTTGAATCCCCTAGCATATAACTCACAAGGTCTACACAAACAATCTATCACTTTAGAAGATACAAACGAATGAGTATCTCCTGAATCAATCAATGCAGTAAATGAAGAATCGTCACTAGAAATCTGACTTGTCACGACTGAGGGACTAGCCTCAGCCTCGATCTGGGTCAAAGTAAACACTCTAGCTATAGTGAGGCTGTCACTTTTCTTGGGTTCTTCTTTTCTGGCTTGTGGGCAGTCCCTCCTCAAGTGACTAACACTCCCATAGATAAAGCATGCTCTGACTCTACACTCACCTAGATGTCGTCGCCTGCACCATGGACACTCTAGAAAACTTCTCCAATTCTCTCCCCCACCCAGATAGCCACTGAAAGTACCCCGTGCCCTCCTATCTAGACCAGGAGGAACAAAAGAATCTGGGGCCTTTCTCTTCTGCTCACTGGGGCCACTACCCCGACTGGAACCAGTGAAGGGAGGCAACATCCTCTGAGCATCGCGCCTTGCGGTGCCCTCTCTCCATATCTGATCTTGAGCCCCTTCAGCAGTAAGGGATTTCTCCACTACTTGGGCATAGGTGGTAGTCCTCGGATCCAACGTTGTCTGTACATCCCGGGCTATCATCACATTCAGCTCCCGTACAAAATGATCCCTCTGTGCTAAATCAGTGGGCACCAAATCTGGCGCGAACTTTGCCAACTAGTCAAACTTCAAAGCGTATTCTGTGATGGTCATTTTGTTCTAAGTAAGATAAATAAACTCATCAACCTTTGCAGCTTGGACTACAACACTGTATTATTTCTCGTTGAAAACATCTCTGAAGTCTTCCAAGGTCAAAACGGTAACATCCCTCCTCTGGGACACAACTTCCCACCAGATGCGGGCGTCTTCTCTACACATATAACTGGCACAAGCCACCCTCTCGTTCCACACCACCCTCATAAAATCCAGGATGGAAGAAGTTATATTCATCCACTTCTCTACTTGCATTGGGTCTGGACCGCCCTCAAAGGTGCGAGGGTGCTGCTTTCTGAACCTTTCATACAAAGGCTTCCACCTGTTCTCCATCACAGGCTAGGCTGGCACTGGTGCCACAGCCTATGGAATCTTTAATCAAACCCTCCGAGGAGGGGCCTACTACCTCAGTTCTCAGAGTTCATGTTCAGTTCACTGAAGTCTATCTTGCATTTCTGCAAACATTTGTTGCCAATTCGGTGGGGCGGGTGGAGGGTCCTGACCTTGGTTTTAATCTTTGGCCATATTGTCGCGGAGTCTAATCGATCATCAAGGCATAACTTCAATATGCCTGCAATCAATGACGTCGCACATCAGGCACGATAACAACTTCCAAAAACCACCTCCCAGTCAAATAAAACATCAAGTCAACATATTGCATAAACATATAGCAATCAAAAGGGGCCATGCCCTGCCATCATATATATATATATACAGATAGGTTCATCATGCTCTATTTATAATATTCTAGCAAACAGGGCAACTCAGACAAGAAATTAAACCCATAATTCACTTAATATCAACTAACCTTGAGTGAAGCTTGCCTCTGTCAGCGAGCGTACATGTTCGGTCGTTCTCCAGGAACCATAAACCTTGGAACACTCTGATACCAAGTTGTAATGCCCCACTACCGTAGAGTCATTACCATGTGATTTTAAAATTTGCCAATAACTCGCTAATCAAGGTTTTAGATTGAAAAGTGTGATTAAATTGCAATAAAAACACATTTAACAAAAATTAAATATAAAAGGTTTGTACATTTATTAAACTCACAAAAGTGATACATTGGGATCCCAAAATATAGTTTCAAAATCTATTTATAATTCAAAAGTTAAGGTACAGTCGACCTAATCGATAAAATCAATTTTTTACAACATGTCCCTCAAACAACCCCGACCGTGGCAGCCAGGTAGGCCGAACATGTACGCGACACTCCATTCTTGGTCGGCCTTTCCTTTGCCCTTACCTGGACCATAGAGCACCTTGAGCCAAGGCCCAGCAAGAAAACTTCACACACAGCAAATGAAAATTCAATCAAATAAATAATTAACGTTAAACAGATAACAGACTATTGACGTAACGGCCTATGCTGACCCAGGTGATTTACCAGACCCTAGTTCACGGTGTTTACCGAGCAGGTGAATACAGCTCCCTTAGAGGGTCTCGCCCTAGTGGCCTCCATTTAGCATGCTTAATGTCTATCCCAGCCTTTGTCGTCCTCGGCCTTCGTCATTCCTGACCTTCATCATTTCTGTCCTTCGTTGATCAATCATAATAATGGAAAACATAGCATAACAACTACAACTATTCACGCACAACATTCAACACAATTAATCGGGCCATACTTTGCTCTACAAGCACAAACAGTTTTCTTACCTGTGTCCCGAGCTGACTGTCTACTGTGATCCCAAGTGCGATCCCCTAAACTTGAGCCTTGGCGGTAAACATAGTCACGAAGCAATAATAATAACATCTATCAAGACATAAACCAATTAAGAACTTCATAATAGTTTTCTAGCCTCCAGGACCTCGAATCCCACTAAACCGGGTAGCAAGATCCTTCCCGATCCCTTAGATTTGGGTTCCCGAGCTTAAAACCCTATTTTGGACATTTTCGTTAATTTGAGCCATGGCTTGCCCCCCTAGGGTCGCTGCGCGCTACAAGTCAGAGAGCCTTGGGGCTCTCTTCTGGGGGACACGCACCGCGACCCACCTTGCCTGCGCTACGACACCTAGGCAAAATTCAGAGGCTCCCAGCTTCTTTGGACACACGGGCCGCAGCGCCTGAAGAACAAGGCCGCAGCTTGAGCAAAAAACCCAGCAATCCTCCATGCATTTCTATGAGTCAAACTCCCGAAAATTCACCAAATTCAAAACCTAGATCTTGAATTATGTCCATAATTCATATCCAAGCAACATGAGAAGTATTAATACCCCAAAACTTATCTCATAAACTGATCCAAACCCAAAATCAGATCCTAAGTTTGAACCTCAAGAAAGCTTCTAGCACAAACAGAAATACTATAAAAATCATAACAAAATCCTTACCCCAACTGCAATTCCGACCCTGAGCTAACTCCCAAACACCTCAAGCTTCAATTCCCTTTGAATTCCAAGCTTCCTCCCTTGAATTTTACCGAAAATTCCCCATAGTTTTGATAGGGAGAGTATCGAGAAGGAGAGAGAGAGAGAGATAAGGCTGAGAAAATTGTGTTTTTTTCCTTCTGATTATTGGTTCCTTACACAAAGTTCCTAAGGGTGTATCTATCTCTTAATACAGAAGAGCAAAACGCCCCTAACTTATCCTTAGCCTTTCTAACTCCACCAAGGGTAAAATTGTCTTTTTCCACATTCCAACTAATTCCTCGAATAGTCCTATAAATCCCCATTTAATCCTGACATACACAAATAATCGCTAAATCACTATTTGTTACCCCGATAATCCCGAACACGTGCTACATTCCCAAAATACCTTGAGGCTCACCCCGAGCCGGGTATTCGACCCCATTTGACTATTCTACTATTTCGCTCCCTAGAACCATCTTTGATCACACATCACAAGTATATCTCCACAATATTGTGGTCTCAGTCATAACACAGAAATAATTTACATTTATGCCCTCAACGAGCAAAAATTACAACTATGCCCTTATTAACAAGAACGGGCCCATATGCATATTTAATTCACCTAAATGTGCATGTCTAGTAATATAATCTTTTAATTAAAACCATCATGCACTAATACTCACATATCACAATTAACCACGTAATCACATATTTAAATTAATTATTGCCCTCCTGGCATGCTAATCAAGGAACTAAGCCTTATTAGCCGATTTGGGGTGTTACAGCTCAAATCTCTCGGAAGCAACTTTTCTAGCAAACGAGACCTAGGCAAAACTTATTCAAAAAGGTACTTGAAAGAAGAACCTTAGAACATTTTGATCCCTAGTGTCGACAATAAGTGGGCTAGATCTTGAACAACGTCGCTAACCACCATTTGCCCGCGACTACAAAGCCTTAAGGCCCAAAGTCAACTCAAGGAGCAACGACCCTAAGCTTTGAATACTTGTGTGAACTTTAATAAGAGAAACCTAAAAGAGGTATCTCAAAGCAAGAAGATAATGGACTAAAGCTTAGATAATTTAGTAAAGGTACCACAAGACCTAAGTGCATCCCAGGGCCTTAGTGTCAAGCTAACAGGTGCCTGAATTTCTCAAAAAGTACACAAGGATGTAGGCAAATGTTAAAAATTGCATTATCATATATGCAAAGGATAATATAAAAAAATTTGATGCAACTATAGTTACAGTGTTAACAATTTGGTCAACTACATGGCAACGGCTAGGCAAAGAGTTGCTAGAATGCCCCGGTTTTAGTCAATACCCTAAGGCGTAGACCTATACTAAGGCGCTTGAGAGAGTCGCGAAACCTCAGCGCCTGAGCAATGTATGAAAAAAAATTGTTTAAAGGAAATCGACTAAAATAAAAAAATCGCAATAATATATACAAGTTACTACAAAGAAATGGGCTCGAGAGTTTTAGTGTAAACTCCAGTGGCCGAAAGACTTGTAATTAAAATACATTCATAAATTACAAAAATAATAATAACACATGCAAAATAGAGCTACTCTAGGGCCGACCCGTCTCCGTTGGCAAGAGCCTTTGAGACCCCGGGAGCCAACTCCCCACACAGAATCACCACATTCTCGGTGCCAGTGGGCCCGGGGTGGTTAGAACACTATTTTTGTAGGCCTCCTTGGCTTTCAGGCGCTCCTCACAGAGACCCCAAACGTACACTTCATCATCCCCCAGATATCTAAGGTCCAAGTCAGGGTCGTAAAGCCAGACGTTGAAAATGGTATCCATCGTGATTGAATTAGATCGCTCTTGATGTTTCTTAACTTCCGAGAAACCTAGGAATTGATTCTCGTGTTCAACAATGTCTTCTAGTGGATGAGAGTGGCTTTATCCTTCTCCAGAGACACGATCTTGGTCTTGGCCTCTGCGAGCGCCTTCTTGGCTACCTCCCTCTGAGATTCGACTGCGTCCCTTCGAGCTTTTTCCTCCGATAGGGCTTGCACCAATTTCTTCACCTCGGAGGAAAGAGAACCCTCTCCCTTCAATTTTTTCAACTCCTCCTCAACTTTATTCAAAAGGATAGTGACATTTTGACTCCTCATGGAAACGCTAGGTGTCCCACATTAACCCCTTCATGGCCTCACTCTATTGGATGGTGAGAAAGGCCATCTGCGAAAGACAGGAGAACACATGATTAGTGACGAGAACATTAGAAATTAGAAAAAAAAATGTAGCATAAACAAATGCAGTTTACCAAAATCGAGTTGACCGACTGGCTCTGGGAGAGGTGTGCAATGTTATTCTCCTTTAGTTGGGCCCATCTTCGAGGGGGATAACTTCCCATAATATACCGCACTGCGGCGAGCATTCCAACATCCAAGGGCCGACCTCCTCATTGAGGTTTCACAGATACTATTAAAAGTTGGCACGAGCCAAGGCCTCTGCAGTTTCGTGACCCTGCTCAGATTCTGCACTAGGCACCCTTGTCAGGGAGGCTCGCCCTAGCGAAACGACCAATATGGGACCCGACTCTTCAGCGATGGCCTTCCCTCGCTGGGTCAATCTTTCAAAAGCCTCCTGGGTCACCAGAATTTTCCCCACTTTGGACAAGCAAGGCTAGGGTAGAACTGCCACTCCCTGGAGAGGTCTCGTGGCTGGGATAATGCTTGTTGTAGAAGACTGGACCCCTTGTATAGAAACTGGGGCCCTGCGACCCAAGCAGCAGCAGGGCATTAGAGGTGGAGATTTTGGCATTCTTTGGTGTCTCCGAAGTTTAGTTGGTGGTCTGTTTCCTTTTTCTAGGCTCCAAGAAAACCTTCCTCTTTTCGTCCACCCAGCGGGCGAAATTCATTTTCCCTTAAACGCAGTAAAAGAAATAGTTGGTTAAAGGAATATATAAGCAAAAGCAAACAAATATAAAAGCAGATGACACAATTAGTCAGCATCCCACCATCAGGGGCCCCCGAATCCTCATCACTCTCTAAGTAAATTGTTTACCGAGTTTTTCGGAAACGAATAACTAACAGAATAATAAAAAGATAGGAACTGTAGAAATGCTGAAATGTAACTAAACAAACAGTGTTTTTACGTGGTTCAGGCGTTAACGAGCCCTAGTCCACGAGTCGATGTTATTATACTTGGAAAAGGTTACAGTAAGATGGCTGGTGCACAAGAACTTCACACACTCACAGTGTTTCTCTCGGGTTCTCTTGAAGAAGATGAAGCTAGAGAGATTTTAGTAGAGTTTTTGCTATATGATTTGTTCGTCCTTCTTCTTGTAAAAGGAAGGGGTCTTTATAGCTAGGGTTTCGGATTAGGGTTTTTCTCTACGTACATGAGTCTTAATTACACCAGCCATAAATAGGGGATACAATTACTGTAGTAGCATGGCTACCAGACTCTATGTGGGTATATTTACGTGAAAGTATGGGGAACACACAAAGTCAGCCGTCTTTTCCAAGTTGTCAGCGGAACAGTAGGCGAAAAGGTACCCTTAGGCGTGCTGGGATGTGTGCGGCTTTGACCTGACGGGCGTGTCAGGCGGGATCCTGTGTCAGACGGATATCATTCCAAATATGCCTTCTCCCGGACTCGACCGTTCGGTTTTGTTCTGTGCGAGGCACGGAGCTGTTTCCGCGGAGACCACTCGAAGAGCCTCTCCTGGAAGGGGCCTCCCCGAGGGGTATCCTTCGGGAGTCCGGGAGAGTCGACGAGTTTCCGTGTTGTGCTTGCTTGGAAGAGTAATCCGGATACTAAACAGGAGAGGCGAAGCCTTTCTGTCCATCCGCGAGCTCTGGTCACCCTCCGTGAAAGACATCGATAATTCTGCTTCCCCGAGGTCATCATTCTAAACGCTATCCGGAAATCTGGATAACATTTACCCCCCAAGGTCGCGGAGCTTTGAGAGATCTGGGAGCTTGTACAATCGGTTTCTTAGACTAGGCGAGGGGGCACCTTCTGTGTTCCCGGAAGGGTTCCTTTTTCCCGCCTGAGTATTAGTATGAAAGAGAAAAGGAATTTCTTCTATTTGAGAACAAGTACTCAAGTGCGGCAAGGATCACGTGTCATTCTGGGAATGGTTCTGCGACCAAGACGTGTGCGTGAGGCGACTGGTTGAGGATGCGTGCGTCAGTCATCTGACTAATGATTTGACGGTTTTTAATGGTACTCAGGGCCCGAGGTGGTGTAATGATGGGAAATAAATACTTTATTCCCATCCGAGGAGTCATAAATAGGATCGTCGCTTCCTCTCCAGCCGTTGGATCTGACGCACATGGGATGGGAAGATCGGGACCGTCCACTTGAGGAATTCGAAACGGCTTATTCCCTGCTATAAAAACGAGGGAAAGGACCTTTCTTCCTCTTTACGCTTTCAGATTCTCCATCTTTAGGATTTTCAGATTTCCAAACCTTCGAACTCTCAGGCTTCCCAGCTTACGTTCCCCTGAACTTGCCATTTCTTTTGGTAAGTATCTGGAAACTTTTCTTTTTGATTTGGCAGTGGGTTTATTCCCCGAAGTTCCTGGTTTGAATCGTCGTTCGTCTTTGCAGCTTTTACTTCTCGCGATCGTGCTGTGCATTGATCCAGTTATTTCTTCAACCTCCAACTACCCGAATATCAGTAAGTATTTCTACTTTGCTCTTTCCTTTCAGACCTTAGGTTGTTGGTAGTTGTTAGAGTAGAGGTTTCTGCCATTATTGCTTATGTGCATGCGTGAATAGGGCTTTGGTAGACATGTGATCGATTGTGAGTCGATAAGTAGCCTTTTCTGCATGCTTCGGTGATTTGCGTTTGGAAAGTCGTCCCTTGTTTTGCTGTTTTAGGGCATAAGCATGAACGCCTTGAGGGTGTCTTTCTCTGGAAAAACACTTCTTTTGGTGGGCTTAGGCTCGGGATCTGAGTCTGGTTCCTTGCTGTCCTTCGGGTGGCATGGTGCCAATCCCTCGGTAAGCTCGGTGGGAGCCTCTCCAAGCAGTTTTCGGAGAGGGTCTCCCCGACGCCTTTGATACCACTAGGGTATGACAAGGGTGCTGACTGCTTAGAGTGTTTTCTTGTTTCTTTTCTTTTGTCCAGTAACGAACATCTCGAAGGAACAACTTCTTGCTGCGGGGGAGGCTGATTCTGCCCAAGAGAAGGGCTCTCCTGTTGCTGGTGGAAAGGGGAAAGGAAAGGCGAAAGTGGTCGCGGCTAGCCCACCAATCTCCAATAGCTCCATCTGGGAGATGGACCAAAAGCCGAACCTTTTCAGGAATTATGGCATGCTGGAGCTGTATTCCTCTGAGGCAGGCTTGAAGAACATCCCAGGCCTGATGTGGCACCGTCTGTCGGTGCTGGGCGAGTCAGCTAGCCAGAGTCACGAGGGCTTTGGTGCCTGGAGTTGGGCACACATAGTGTGTGGGGCGCACTTGCCCCTAAGGAGTTACTTCGCCAATTTCTGTGTGAAGGCGGGGATTGCCCCCTTCCAGTTAATTCCTCCCAGCTACAAGCTCTTAGCAGGGTGGTTCATCTTTTGCAAGTCCCGGAGACTGGAAGCTCCTACCCCGGAGGAGGTGCTGTACTTCTACGGGTTGAAGTCTCAGCCTATGAGGGGTCATTCAGACAAGGTGGGGTTTTACAGGCTAGAAAGGCACCCGGACGTGATGTGTCCCACTTGTCATACCGCGAGGGTCCCGGACCTCCGGGAATACTGGTTCCTGACGACTGGCTTCCCGCTGAAGAGGGTGCCTGCCCTATCTTTGGACTTCAAAATCCCTGGTAAGCGCTCCTTCCTCTCTTTTTCTACTTTGTTTCTTTGCACTTGATTTGCTTTTTGGGAGGATCTCTAACGCTTGTATTTGATTTTTGCAGAAGTCGTTCCGCGGACACCTCGCTGCGCGGAGATGATAAGGAGGTCCAAGTTCTACGAAGGGCTTTCTGAGGAAGAGTTGAAAGTGGAGGGACTTGTGACCTCTGAATCGTTGAGGGAGTATGGGTTACTCGCCTCCTTCCAAAATATCGAGCCAGTAAGTGGTAGGGGGCAGACTCAGGTGTCGCCTGACATCCGGGAGCAGATTGCCCTGGAGCTGTCTAAGGTGATCACCCAAGCAGCTCGGGACGAAAATACTCTATCTCCTAGTTGGGCGGAGAGGTTCCCCGACCCCCAGCCGGAGGAAGAGGAGATCGAGGCTCGCCACGCCGCGGCTTACCCTAACGAAGGGGCTCCGGGGGCTAGTACCTCCGGGAGAGGTAAGACTAGTTTTCGATTGATCCACACCCCCAGCCTGTCTGAGGTTTCTCGGACCTCTCAGATGGGGTTTGATCCCCACTTCCTTAGGCTAGATCCGCGTAGGATACCTTTCGACAGGTACTGCGATAGGGTAGATGAGCTCCTCTGGTGTCTGAGTGATGGTAGTCTGCCAGAAGGGGTCATCATGGTTGACCCTTCTTCTCTCAGCATGTCATTCCCGGACTTCAAGGAGTACGGGAGCTTCCTGGAGCATGAAGCGATGTTTTGTTTTGCTCGGGGAAGGCCATCCACGTTTCTCGTGCATGGTCGTCCCTTTCAAACTTTTCTTTTTCTTGTTTCTTGTTCCCTGCTGGCGGGCTTGCTTGTGCTTTTATGTTGTTGATTGTCTTGTCTTCCGCTTATCTTCTTTCTCATTGCTTGTTGGTTCGTTAACCTTGCTTTGTACGTTTCTTGCAGAGTATCCTGAAGCCAAGATGTTGGGGAGGGTTACTTTGCTTATTAAGAAGGCTGCCACCAGCCAAGACCCGTCCACGGGGAAAGGACGGAAGACCAAGGCTGGTAGGGGAGGTAAGGCTGCCTCCCCCAAGAAGACAAGTGGCGAGGCGCAAGTGTCTCCGAGGGTAGAGAAGTCCCCTGCTGACCGGCCTTCCGAGACTATGATGGTCTCGAGTAGCAGTAGCGACGGGGAAGGGCTTGTGTTCCCCGTGAGGACAACTGGGGTGAGCAAGCGTCCCGGAGAAGATGCTGAGGGTGCTAAGAACAAACGCCTTAGACACTCTTCTCCCGGTCGAAGGCAACAACAACAGCAACGACAGCAATCACAACTACAACAACAGCAGCAACAGGAACAAGAGAGACAATCACCAACGCCGCAGCAGCAGCAACAACAACATCCAAACCAGCAGCAGCAACAAGGGCAATTACTTCTGCTACCGCAGCAGCAAAAGCAACAGACCGGGGCCTTAATACCCCGGCTGCCTCCTCCTCCAGCCCAAAGGGGGTCCACCCTTCCGGGGTCTCCGTCTTCTCAGACAACCAATCTTCCCCTGCCTGGCCTGAAGTTCCACTTTCCGCGGAAGCCAACCAGTTTTCCCGCTGCTCTCCTGGAGGGTGTAAGATGGGCCGATAGTTTTTTGAAGAGGCGGTTAGAGGCGGAGAAGGCCGTTACTCAGGGAAGGGCAGATAACTTGTCTGCCGTGAAGAGAGCTGAGCTGGCCGAGGGGGTGAGATCTCTTCACCCGGCCGGAGCGGTTCTGGATGGTCCAGCCTTGGAGAAGAGGCTGGTGCCTAGGCTCGGACGTGCATTGGCGCCGTTCGGAGCTGAGATGATGGAGGACATGGCCCTGAGCTTATGCGAGCTCAATTCTGAGAAATGGGCCATTAGCAGCAGCAAGGATCCGCTGTTGCTGACACACGCTGTGAAGCAGCAACTGTCCGGGGTAAGCCGTCAGTTGTTATTTTTTGGGATCACCTGTCTTTTGGTCCTGCTTTAGCTCATTCTGTTGTCTTTCCTTGCAGGCCTCTATGATCGCGGAACGCTCGTTCCGGGAGGTTGGTGCAGCTCTGGTTCAGCTGGAGGAGAGCCAACTGGCTCGCCAGGCCTTGGAGGCGGAGAAACAGAAACTGACCCAACAGGCCTTGGGGGCTTTGGAGAAGATTGATCAGGCCCGGCGCACGGCTGAAGAAGAGGCGGAGAAGAAATATCTTTCCAAATATCAAGAGTACCGGGCCAAGGCAGAGAATGAGTTTAGACAGCGGTCGGATGGGATTAAGACCGAAAACTCCAAGCTCCGGGAAGAGCTGTCCCAAGCCAAGGTGGAGAAAGATACCCTGGAAGCCCGCTTGCAATCAAAGAACGATCTCCTCCTTAAGCGGCAAGAGGAATACTCCACTCTTCAGAGTAAGCTGCACGAGGAGGAGCAACTCCATAAGAGGAGCAGGGATCTCGTGTCTATGCTTCAGTTGGGGCTCGCCGAGAAGGATAAAGAGATCGGGGCTTTGCAATTCACTGCCAGGGGGCATGTGACCGAGAAGCAATCCGTGCTGAACCAAAATAGGGAGCAGCGCAAGGTGATTGATTCTCTTAAGGGGGAGCGGGATGCCTCCAAGGCCGAAATGGAAAAATTAAGGGCCCAACTAACTGTCGCGGAAGCACAGCTGGCAACCTCCGAGGCGGAGCGGTTGAAGGAGAAGGAGGATGCTGAGGTGATACTGAACAGGACTATTAATATATCGCATGTGGTCCTCATGCATCAACTCTGGAAAGTGAACCCGGAGGTGTTAGGCTATCTGGGAGATGACGCCGAAGCCATGAGGGAGAAGCTACTCGTGTGGGATCAGGGCCCAGAGGCGTACGTCCAAACTTACAACATTGACGAACGTGCTGAAGCTCCTGAGGCGGGAGATCCCGGAGAGGCGGGGACCTCTGAACCTTCTCATGATCAAATTCCTCCTTCCAATGAGCCGACTCCGCCAGCCTCAGCTGAAACCGATGCCCCCGAAGCTGCGGTCGTGGACGCTGTAGTTACCCCCAATGCTTGAAGGGGTTTTATCTTTAATTGTTTTTCATTTTGAGTTTTTCATTGCGGACATTTTTGCCATAATCATAGCATTCTCCTTTCTTTTCTGCCGAGTTCTTTATTTATCTTTGCGCTTAGGGTAGACATGTATACGGTAGAAACTGTTGTAGGGGCGTATGGGGTTTTGGTTCCAACGGCCAAAACCTATGCACTTCCCACTTGAAGCTTTAATGGATGATGTCTTTTTCCCATATAGTTTCTAGGTTACGAAGGTTTCCTGGTTCCAACGGCCAGGCTCCTTTCACCGTATTTTAGCTTTCCTGAGGCAAATAGCCTATCCCGGGACTTGTAGTTATACTGTTCGCTGGGATTGCTTAAGGTGAGTCGTTCCATTGTTTGGAACGGGAGTTCTTTTGGTGAGCGTCGCTAGACTTAAGGTTAGATCTTTGCGAAGCAAAACTAACCGTTGTTGCGAACCTCATTGTGGCTGACTTCAGGGACCTGGCATGGAGCCCTGCGAGGCAAGGCTTATTGCTGTCGGGGAAATCGCCACGCCTACCAGGTGTGATCCTGGAGCAGGGGCTTTGCGAAGCAAAGCCGGCTGTGAGTGGGGGGATCAAGCATGTCTGCTTCTGGAGCTGAAACTTGCAATGGCCATGGAGCTTGCCATGCATTATTTTGTGAGATCAGGAGTTGGAGCCTGCGAAGCAAGGCTTACCACGGTCGCGAATCTCGCCATCTTTCGCCTCGCTGGACCCGGAGCTGGAGCTTGCGAAGCAAAGCTCTACAGAGCTCGCGGATCTTGCCATCTTTCGCCTTGCGGGATCCGGAGCTGGAGCTTGCGAAGCAAAGCTCTACATCGCTCGCGGATCTTGCCATCTTTCGCCTTGCGGGACCCGGAGCTGGAGCTTGCGAAGCAAAGCTCTACAGCGTTCGCGGAGAATTCTGCAAAGGACTTGTCAAGGAGTTGAGGGTGTTTTGGCGTAGCTCTATGAACGTGCCTCAACCCCCAGTCCCATCCATCGCTGGGCTACACAGGAGAAAATTCTAATGATACATAATGGCAGGCATTTCCATGGCAATTTTCACATAAGCACATAATGCACATATGACACGTAATGCAAGCATGTTCATGGCAACAATAAACCTAAGCTCAACAATTTAAACATTTCAAACAATTTAAAAATTTCAAACACAATGCTAGCACATAAGTGGTGTTCTGTGTACGTTTTGTTCAAGGGGCGTATGGTTATGCCTTAGCCATGTATACCCCCCAAGTGAGCGTGGGGTCCGGACGTCTCCGGACCGCGTGGTCACTTGTTAAAACGCAGCTTTGAACACAGGGATAAAAAGTGCAGTAAAAGCGGAGTGAATCTCTCCGTGTTTCATTAAATTAGCCTGCTAGGCGTGAGTTTTACAACAGGGAGGATTATTTCCACTTTTTTCACTTTTGTTATTTTCACCAAGGACTTCCGACTGGATGGTCCGGGGCCTACTGGTAGTAACGGCGGAGGTGCTCCGCGTTCCAGGCGCACGGGACTTTAGATCCGTCGAGTCTCTTTAAGTGATACGTCCCATGGCCCACTTTTTCTTGGACTTCGTAGGGGCCTTCCCAGTTGGGTCCGAGGACTCCTACTCCCGGATCCTGCGTAGCAGGAAATACTCTCCGTAGGACAAGGTCCCCAACTTCGAATGCACGGCTCTGGACTCTCATGTTAAAGTGTCGGGCTATCTTGCCTTGGTACATTTTTAGTTGGACCTGTGACTGCTCCCGGAGCTCTTCGATCATGTCCAAGGACTCCTGGAGGAGGGCATGGTTCCGGGTAGGATCGTAGGTGTCTTGCCTATGAGAGGGGATCATAGCTTCTACTGGGATGACGGCCTCGCAACCGAAGGTCATGGAATAAGGCGTGTGCCCCGTCGAAGTTCTCTCTGTTGTGCGATAGGCCCAAAGTACTCGCGGAAGTTCTTCCGGCCAGTGAGCCTTGCAGGCTTGGAGATTTTTCTTCAACGTGGTCTTTAATATTTTGTTTACAGCTTCCACTTGTCCATTAGCCTGGGGTCTGGCGACTGCGGAAAAGCTTTTGATAATTCCATGCGAAGCACAGAAGTTCGTGAAGTGTTCACTGTCAAACTGCTTTCCGTTGTCGGACACAATTTTCCGTGGAAGCCCAAAACGACACACTATATTCCTGATGACAAAATCCAGTGCTTTTTTAGATGTGACCGTGTTCATAGGTTTAGCTTCAGCCCATTTGGTGAAGTAGTCTACCGCGACTATGGCGTACCTCACTCCACCCTTTCCAGTGGGGAGGGAACCTACTAGGTCAATGCCCCAAACGGCGAACGGCCAGGGGCTGGTCATTAGGGTAATTTCCGTAGGCGGCGCTCGCGGAACCTTGGCGTACCTCTGGCACTGCTCACACTTCCTGACATAATCCACACAATCCTTCTTCATGGTGGGCCAGAAGTATCCTTGTCGAAGGATCTTTTTGGAGAGGCTCAGCCCGGAGGTATGATCGCCACAGAAGCCTCCGTGAATCTCATGGATGATGGTGCTGACTTCGGTTCCGGCAACACACCTAAGGAAGGGTATGGACAACCCCCTGCGGTAAAGCTTTCCATCCATAACCACGTATCGGGGAGCTTGATATTGGAGCTTCCTTGCGTCAGCTTTATCAGTGGGGAGCTCTCCGGTGGTGAGAAATCTGAGGATGGGTCCTATCCAGGAGTGGGAATGATCGATGATGGTGTTTATCCTTCGCGTCTCAGTACTGGGGGCTTCTAAGTGCCCGATGGGGACTAAGCCATACTGTTCAATCTCCGGGTCCGTTGCAAGCTTGGCCAGTGTGTCCGCGAGTGAGTTCTGGTCCCGGGGGACCTGGCGGATTTGGTAGCCTTTGAAATGCTGCAGTAGGTCGCGGGAGAGAGACACGTAGGCAGCCATCCTTTCGCCTTTCGTCTGGTTTTCCCCGGATATTTGGTTTACCACAAGTAGGGAGTCGCTGTATACTTCGATTTTTTGAGCTCCGACTTCTCTGGCCAGTCGTAACCCAGCTAACATGGCTTCGTGTTCTGCCTCGTTGTTGGATGCTGGGAACGCGAAACGGATGGCGCTCTGGAGCTGATGCCCTTGGGGAGATATTAGGATGACCCCCGCTCCAGCTCCTTTTTCATTTGAGGCTCCGTCTACATAGACCTTCCAGGTGGGAAGTTCTGGGACAGGATCTTCCGGGAGGTCATTCATTCCCGAGCATTCCACAATAAAGTCCGCGAGAGCTTGACCTTTTATGGAAACACGTGGTTGGTAGTGGACGTCGAACTGGCTCAGTTCCATGGCCCACTTAAGCAATCTGCCAGAAGACTCGGGCTTCTGCAGGACTTGTCGGAGAGGGTGGTTGGTGAGTACTTTGATGGTGTGCGCCTGGAAATATGGCCTCATCTTCCGTGAAGCAATCAGCAACCAGAGGGAGAGTTTCTCGATCGTCGAATATCTGGATTCGGCGTCCAATAACCTCTTGCTTACGTAATACACAGGGAGCTGGATACGGCCATCTTCCCGGACGAGAGCGGCACTCACTGCGTGCTCAGTCACAGCTAAGTATAAGAACAACGCCTCTCCTTCGACAGGTTTGGACAGAATGGGAGCTTGGGTTAAATGTTCCTTGAGGTGTTGGAAGGTTGCTTCGCATTCGGGGGTCCACTCGAACTTCTTGTTTCCTCGCAACACATTGAAGAAGGGGATACACTTGTCAGTGGCCTTGGATACGAAGCGGCTAAGAGCAGCTATCCTTCCGGTAACGCTTTGGACGTCCTTATGTTTCCGGGGGGAAGGCATATCTATGAACGCCTTTATCTTCTCAGGGTTGGCTTCCACTCCGCGGGAGCTGACAATGAAACCGAGGAACTTCCCAGACGAGACCCCGAAAGTACATTTCTTTGGATTTAGTTTCATCCCGTACTTTCGGATCACGGCGAAAGCTTCCTCAAGGTCGTCACTGTGGTCCCCGGAGGTCTTGGATTTTACCAACATGTCGTCCACGTACACCTCCATGTTCCTCCCCAGTTGGTCCTTGAACATTCTGTTTACCAGACGCTGGTATGTCGCCCCAGCATTCTTCAAACCGAAAGGCATGACCACGTAACAGTAGACACCCTTGTCCGTGAGGAAGCTGGTGTGTTCCTGGTCCGCGACATGCATCTTGATCTGGTTGTATCCGGAGTACGCATCCATGAAGGATAAGAGTTCATACCCGGAAGTAGCGTCTACCATCTGATCAATTCGCGGGAGAGGGAAACAATCTTTCGGGCAGGCCTTGTTCAGGTCCGTGAAGTCAATGCACATTCTCCAGGACCCATCGGGTTTCGGGACCATAACTGGGTTGGCCAACCACACGGGATAGTGCGACTCATGGAGAAAGCCTATGGACATCAATTTGTCCACTTCAGCTTTGACGGCTTCGGCTCTCACTGGGTCCAGCGGCCTCCTCTTTTGGCGAATTGGAGTTGCAGATGGGTCTATGTTGAGTGCGTGGCACGCAACATTGGGATTAATCCCCGTCATATCAACGTGGCACCATGCCAGGATATCCTAATTATCCTTCACAGTGGCTACGATCTTATCTCGAACGGCCGACGGCAGGTTTTTCCCCACCTGAATGACCTTGGTGGGTTCTCCTGGGTTGAGGATCACCTCTTCGACTTCCTCCATCGGCTCTATTGCTTTCTCGATTCCCACTCTTGGGTCGAGTTCGTCAAAGTATGCCTCCTGAGCACCCCCAGTCTCTGGCAATTCTTCCGCCAAAGGAATGGCAGCAAACGTCTCTTGGACCGTGTAGACTGATCGGACGGAGACGTTATAACAGCTCCGTGCACTTCTTTGGTCTCCTCGGAGGGTGCCAATACGCCCATCGTCGCATGGAAACTTCAAACATAAGTGGCGTATCGAGGTTATGGCCCCACAATCGATCAGGACTGGTCGGCCTAAGATGGCATTATACGCCGTGGGGCAGTCGACTACCACGAATGTGCTATGCTTGAAGGCACAAGCGTCTCTTTCTCCTCTGAGGGTGACTGGAAGTTGAATTTTGCCTAATGGCATGAGTGCGTCCCCATTGAAACCTTGAAGCTGGATGGGGCATGGGGCCAGGTCCGTCTCGGTCAATCCAATCGCGTGGAAGGCCGCTTTGAAGAGGATGTTCACGGAGCTTCCGTTATCGATCAAGATCCGTGAGACCTTCTTATTGGCAATCTGGGCTTCCACTACGAGGGGATCGTTGTGGGGGAAGTGCACATGTCGAGCATCGTCCTCCGTGAAGGTGATGGGAAGATCCATCATTCGGGGACGTTGAGCAGGTGATTGGACCAAAGCGCACATCTCCTCGGCGTGCTCTAACTCCTTCAAGTACCTCTTCTGGGAGTTGCGGGTACTTCCGGCAAGGTGTGGTCCTCCGGAAATGGTGGCGACGTGTCCGTCAACGGGTGGCGGAGCAAGGCCGGGCGAATATGGGTTGCCTGGTCCTGGAGCCAACAAGGCAATGGGCGCCGGAGCGGGTGGAGCAGGAAGTGCTGGGAACTGAGACCCGGGAGCTTGGGGGTGACCGGCTCCAGGAGCGCTAGCAGCCCCCCTCTGTCCCGGGGAATATGCAGCTCCGTGAACTACCCCCTGTCCGGGATAGATAATGGGTATCCTCACCCATTGACCGAGGTGTCCCGCTCTTGCCAGGGACTCGATCTCATCCTTCAGCTGAAGGCACTCATTCGTGGTGTGCCCCACGTCTCCGTGAAACTCACACCTCTTATTGGAGTCTCGCGGACGCCTTCCTCCGTGAGACACTTTCGGGGGCTTCCTGTAGTTGACCATATTACAGGTCGCCCGATAGACATTCTCTCGCGAGTCTATCAAACTGGTATATTCCGTAAACTTGGGCTCATAGTCCTTTCGGGGTTTCTTTGAATGGTCTCCCCGGTTGGAGTTTCTTCCGCTTCGTTTGCTCCGCGATTGGCTCAAATTTCGTTCTGGGGCTTCCGCTTGCGGCTGCGGCATGCCAGGAGCGATACTACATCCGGTTTGTACTGCTCCGTACCCAGAGAAATGGGTTTGACTCGGCGTCTGAGCAGACGCGGAAGGCCCATACACACTTGGAGTGAATCGGGCTCCTGGAAGCGTGAGGGCTGGTGCGGGAGCTTGCGAAGCAAAGCTCGGCGCAGTCACGGAAGGGGTTGGAGCTGGGGGAACTCCAAAGGCCTGCTGGTAGGCATCCTCAAGGTTGATGATTCCCTGAGCTTTTGACATGAATTCGGACAGTGTTTCTGCCCGTCTCCTTTGCATTTCCCCCCATAGCAGGGAGCCGACAGTAAGGCCCGATTGAAGGGCGATCAGCTTCATGTCATCGCTGACCTTGGTTTTTGCAGCAGCTTCCATCATTCTTTGTATGAAAGCTTTGAGGTTCTCAGTGGGTTGCTGCTTGATGTTGGTTAAGGAACCAACCTCCATGTCGTGGTCGCGGGCAGCAATAAACTGCCTCCTGAACGCGGACTGTAGCTCCTTCCAACTGTGGATTGATCCGGGAGCTAATCTTTTCCACCAGTCCTCCGCGGACTTGGTAAGGGTGAGTGAGAAGCACATGCATTTGGCGTCCTCACTGACACGCGCCACTTGCATCATTTTATTGTATTTAGCTAGGTGGGTACGCGGGTCTGTCCTCCCATCATATAATTCTATGTGAGGCATTTTGAAGTTATCCGGGAGGGACGTTTCCGCGATCCTCCTAATACATGGTTCCGGGTCTTCCTCCTCAGAGTCTGACAGGGCCCCACTTTGCTTCCGGACCAGCTTGGTCAAGGCAGCAATCTGTTCCTCGAGCCTCTTCGTATCACTTTCCGGGAGGTCACGTCCCCGGAGCTTGTCATTAATATGATTTCGGAGGTCATCTCCGCGAGGCCGGGCCTTTTCTCCTTTGGCCTTTTCATACTTGGCCTCCAACCTTCTTCTTAGGTCCACCGTGGACCAGCTATCTTCGGAGTGCGAGTTCGCAGCCCGACCGTCCTGATTGACGGAATCACTGGGGCGGTTGTTCCTTCCCCTAGGCCTGGGTGCCTTAGCACCGGGCCCTTTAGGCACAGAGTGCCCCCTTGGGGCTGAAGGACGTCTGGGCTTAGGAGCGCCAGAGACCTTCTGCGCGCGGGGGGGGCAGTCGGCCTGGTGATTCACGCCTTTAGGAGGTGCAGGGGCGTCAGCGCGCACAGGCTCTCCAACTTTTTCTTTGCCCTTGTTAGGGGCGGCTTTGGATGGTCCAGCAGCGGGTGGATCCGGCATGGGGGCATCAGCCCCACCTCGAACAGAGGCATCCTCGTCCGAGTCGCCTAGATCTCCGAACTTACTTTGGAGGCGTTCCATCATGCGTTGCATTCTTTCGGAGACGCGCTCCTGCTCAGCAAGCTTGGCCTTAGTGGCCACCAGTTCTTCGGCTACTTGGACCAGTTCTGGGTCCTTCTCATAGTAGCAGCCGTCCTTGTAATAACCGTCTTGGACATACTCTTCTTCGTCTTCTAAGTATGTTGTATCTTCGGTACTGACCTGATCCTGGCGGGATGTCGAGTCTTCACCTTGGTAGTCTAAGGGTTCGCTTTGCACCACATCTTCCATCACGGTATCGGGGTTGACCGTAGCATTTTTGTCAACAGCGGATTTTCTCGTAGTCACCATCTCTTTAGTACGAAGTGAATACAAAAAACGTACACAGAAAAAGAGCTGACTAACAACTTCCTACAGCTCTCAATGAAAGCACCAAAATGTTTACCGAGTTTTTCGGAAACGAATAACTAACAGAATAATAAAAAGATAGGAACTGTAGAAATGCTGAAATGTAACTAAACAAACAGTGTTTTTACGTGGTTCAGGCGTTAACGAGCCCTAGTCCACGAGTCGATGTTATTATACTTGGAAAAGGTTACAGTAAGATGGCTGGTGCACAAGAACTTCACACACTCACAGTGTTTCTCTCGGGTTCTCTTGAAGAAGATGAAGCTAGAGAGATTTTAGTAGAGTTTTTGCTATATGATTTGTTCGTCCTTCTTCTTGTAAAAGGAAGGGGTCTTTATAGCTAGGGTTTCGGATTAGGGTTTTTCTCTACGTACATGAGTCTTAATTACACCAGCCATAAATAGGGGATACAATTACTGTAGTAGCATGGCTACCAGACTCTATGTGGGTATATTTACGTGATAGTATGGGGAACACACAAAGTCAGCCGTCTTTTCCAAGTTGTCAGCGGAACAGTAGGCGAAAAGGTACCCTTAGGCGTGCTGGGATGTGTGCGGCTTTGACCTGACGGGCGTGTCAGGCGGGATCCTGTGTCAGACGGATATCATTCCAAATATGCCTTCTCCCGGACTCGACCGTTCGGTTTTGTTCTGTGCGAGGCACGGAACTGTTTCCGCGGAGACCACTCGAAGAGCCTCTCCTGGAAGGGGCCTCCCCGAGGGGTATCCTTCGGGAGTCCGGGAGAGTCGACGAGTTTCCGTGTTGTGCTTGCTTGGAAGAGTAATCCGGATACTAAACAGGAGAGGCGAAGCCTTTCTGTCCATCCGCGAGCTCTGGTCACCCTCCGTGAAAGACATCGATAATTCTGCTTCCCCGAGGTCATCAATCTAAACGCTATCCGGAAATCTGGATAACAGAAATTAATTCCTCGACCTTCCTCTCCATTGTGTCGAGGAGTAAGCTCAAGTCTAGGCCCGCATTAGAGCTATACTCATTGAGTCCTCAGGCACGTATAGGCATGACTTGATCAACTGCTATGGTGCGTGCGACATCCCTAGGTTGGTGGTGATGAACTACTTCATCAACCCAAACAAGATAGTTAGAATATTGCTCCCACGACCAATGGAGGTCAGCGCACCCATAACGTGTAAAGCTGGACTAAATGAAGTACGCCTCAGACTGTGACCCTCATCAATAGTCTGGGGAACCAAGAAAGAAATCTCCTCACATTGGTTTTTTGCCTCGCGTTTCCTCAAGGTACGCAGGCGGCAGGTAGAACGTTGGGTGCAGACAACCTCGAATGTCTCATCAACCTCATCCTCCAACTCAATCTATCTCTCGGGAGCATTCCTCTCAGGCTCCTAGGAATTGGGAACCGCCATTCCAAGATTGAAAGCCTCCTCCTCGGCAGTCATCAAAGGAAATTACCGAGAGGTCCCTGCAGCCTCATTGATATGCTCCTCCAAAACCCCCAATCTTCATTCGTCCATCACTAGGGGCTCATCTACCACGATCACGGGAAAGAATCGCTTCTCCCTCCGACACAATTTTTTTGTCATGTCCAGGTGGTCTAACCTTTTCCTAGCACCAACAACCCGACTTTCTGCAGTCGAGCAGTGGTAGTCAGCAGTAAGATGTCCCTTACTTCGTGACAAAATAGCGTGAATAGTTTGGGTCCTAACCAAGTACTCATCCTTCTGGTTGGGCCTCAAATATTGACATGATAATTAGAGGACAGGAAGCACTAAATGAATAAAGGTTCACTAAGCAAAATAGCAAATGGAGACATGAGGAGATAGACGCTTACCGACTTTGTTAAAGGCTAGGCAGAATCGGTGATTGTTGCGCCTATTAAAGCACGTGGGGAAGTAGACTTGTTTTAGGATTCGTGGGATTTTTTCTCATTGTGATGGAGGGTTTGGTAGGGAGAGGCCCACTTGTTTAGTTGATAGAACCCATCCTCCTCCCATCTCCATTTCTTCGGGTCAGTCTTCAGTTGAAAATGGTAGTGGAACTCTTTGGGGATCGGGAGAACCCAGTTCCTCTCCATGCAGAGGATATAGAATATTGCTAGGAGTCGATAGGCATTTAGGATCAATTGAAAGGGTAAAATCTGCATCCACACCAACAAGTCAATGAAATACTTGTCAAGTGGAAGGGTTGCCCTCGTCTCGACATGGGCCTGGCTCCACGTCGAGAACCCATTGTAAGAGTAGAAGGCTTTCTCTGTTACGTCAGCTATTCTACAGATAAAAAGGTTTGAGGAGATCCCATAGTTCTCCTCGATCACCCCAAACACATCTACTGAATCCAGCTTGGATACGATGCCCTCAGATTCGAAATGAGTGGCTCGTGGGGGAGACTTGTGAGGGTCTAGCACGGGTCCCACAGGTGGTAGGGCACTTGAGAGACATGTTCAGGAGGCTGGTGCCTGATTCATTGAGCCTGGTATCGCTAGATTTACTCCTACTAATGATGAAGGAGGTTCGGTGTTTTAAATTGTTCGGGTGCGTTCTACAAACACTCGGCATCTGCCTTCGCACAATTCTCTGAACTCGCGAGTTGCAGTTTCTCTAGAAAGGGCTAGGTCATCATGTTCTCGGTATTCCCATTGCATTTGAAGATACCTAGGCAATAGAGATTCTTCGACGACAGGCTCATCCCATTGTAGTGAAAAGAAACTGGAGTCGAAGGAGTGGTATCCTTCTGAATGTAACTCTTCGAGTTTAGGGTCACGCGACATCTAAAACAAAAACGAGCAGTCAAGTACTTGGCCAAGGAAAACAATAACAATGTACCCAAATTAGCCACATGAAAGAATATTTCTCATGAAGAGGGAGAAGAGAGTGAGGCCAAAAAGGGGAACAAAACTTAAAAGGTGTTAGGATCGGTTCCTTGTGCATAGCGGAAATTGCAGTAATGGTATACAACAAAAAATTTCATATAAAAAACTTTATATGAGGATCCTTTAATATGCAATATGTTAATCAATATATATTGTGAATATGAAAAATAATACGAAATGATTTACCTCTTGTAGCCTATCAAGAATCCTTGAATCTTTTCGTATATGTTTTGATCTTCCTATCCTTGCTGGAGTACTCACACCTAGATCTTCCAAGACGTTCTCTACACCTCAAGATGTGGGTGGGCACATAGAGAACAATGATCAATTTTGTGAATCAAAAGTATTCTCAATACATGAGACTTTAGATAATAGGATAGAGAGAGAAAAGTTTATTGCTTTGTGAAAAAGATGATAGTTTTTCTTCTGTGTAAAAAATTGTCAAGACTTGTTGTTTCTATTTTCAATCATATAGAATATATAGGCATTATTCTCATAATAATAAAATCAATCATCTTTTATAATAATAATAATAATAATAATAATGATGATGATAATAATAATAATATACTTAAATTTAACATTCCATTTTAAAACCCCTTTTAAAATATTTTATTAATTAATTATAAATAAAATTAAAAAAACCAATATCTAATAACATTATATGAGCCACACGCATAAAGCAATCCAAGCCTTATGTGTATGGCCTATCCCTGAAAAATGGGATTTTCATTTTTTTTTCATGTGTTTTTATTTTAATTAATTAATAAAGATATCCAAATAAGATGTCATTTTTTAAGGAAAAAGATAACAACTTAAATTTCAAAATTCAAAATTCAAAATTTGAATTTCCATTATCATCTTATTATTAATTAAATAAAAATAATAATCAAAACGAATTTTGACTATCTATATTTATTTATTCACACTTAAATAAAATAATTGATTAAAATCAATTTACTCAATTTCCACATAATTTTGAAAATTGCACAAATGCAATAATAAATTGTGAAACTTCAATTATCACATAATTGCACATTTATCCCAAAGAATAAATATTCTCTCAAATAGCCCATTCCCAATTTAACCCTTGTATCAACTCTTACCTTCATTAGTGTTGATAGAGCCACCCTAGGGACCTATGGACCAACAATTCCAAGCTCCAATAAATAAAAGATTATTAACCTAAACTATTTGATTCAATAATCATATTTATTAATCTCATGATTATTCCACTATAAATATGAGACTAAATTTTTGATAATTAAAGACATATATTTACTGAGTACTTTATTGTAACTATAATGTGTCCATTGATATAATCATTTCATACATATTAATCCTCTATTGATGATTCATAATTAAATGGGAATAAAATTACCATTTTACCCTTTAATTATATCTTGATTCCTAATGTACCATTGAGTTTACTAGTGAAGGTTAATTCATAATCTGGTTTTGAATTTGACGTCAATAACCATTTTTCAGTTCCAAAAGGCAACCCAACAGGGAATCATCATTGAATCTATAAGAAGGATAGATTCCATATCTGTTAAGCTATGTCCCCAGCCATATACATCATTGACTTGCCAAAACAATAGTTCTTAGCCTAATCATTCTGACAAACCGTAACATATGAATCAAATGATTAAGTGACATATATAGGAGTTCACAGTAACTTCATGGTTAAGATAAGTTTGTATATGATTATCAATTCATGTGTTTTAGAATATTACAGAACGGTATTTAAACAAGTATTATGTAATCACATCTGGTCCATTTCTACATACTCTCTGCATGCAAAGTACCTCCACTAAAGTGTCCTACTATACTAGTAACCCGGACCGTACTAGCAGTAAATAATCTAAATATTCCATAACTTTATTTTACTGCAAACTATTTATGTTCATTTTCTCAATCTCGATCCTCTCATACCAATATGAGATTGAGACCACGTAGATGAACTTGGGAATTTTCTGATATTTACTTAATATTATAAGTAATAATATAGTACATAAGCTACATCTATACAATAATTCAATTCATTTATTTATTTCAGTAAAACCATTGTCTACTACAATTGCTTTAAGGGCACAATTCCCAACAATCTCCCACTTGCCCTAAAGTAAACGAGGCATTTCCCTTAACCCCACGCTTCTTAGATGACCCTGAAAAGATTTAATAGATAAAGTATTTGTGAATGGATCTGCAAGATTATCTTCAAAGGCAATCTTCAAGACAGCAACATCTCCTCGTTTGACTTTCTCTTGGATCAAGTGATATTTCCTCTCGATGTGCTTTCCCCTTTTGTGACTTATGGGTTCCTTTGAATTAGCTACTACCCAACTATTATCACAGTACATAACAAGTGGTTGATCCATGCCTGGAACAACTTCTAGATCAATATAGAACTTCTTGACCCACATAGCCTCTTTAGCTGCTTCATAAGCTACTATGTATTCGACTTCCATAGTGGAGTCTGCAATACTAGATTGTTTAATACTTCTCCAAACTACAACACTTCCTCCAAGTGTGAAAACTGATCCAAATGTCGACTTTCAACTATCTTTGTTTAATTGAAAATCAAAATCAATATATGCACTGGGTTCAGGTTTGCACCTGAATACACAAGCATGCAATGTCTAGTATGTCTAAGATACTTGAGAATATTCTTTACAGCTGTCCAATGACTCAATCCAGGATTGGATTGATAATAGCTGACTATCCCTACTGCATAACAAATGTCAGGTCTAGTGCATAACATTTCATGTATTATACTACCTACTACAGAGGCATAGGGATACTATCTCATGTCCTTCTCTTCCTGAGGGGTTTGTGGACATTGTTCTTTACACAATTTAGCTCCTGACCTGGTAAGCATAGTGCCCTTCTTGGAGTTCTGCATGCCAAAGCGTTCTAGGACTTTATCAGTATAAGTTGCTTAGGACAGTGCCAAAATTTTGTTCTTTCAATCTCTACAGATCTGAATTCCCAAAACATATTTGGCTTCTCCCAAATCTTTCATTTGGAATTGCTCAGCTAACCATTTCTTTACTTTTGATAATGTTTCTATGTCATTCTCAATGAGGAGAATATCATCAACGTAAAGAACGAGGAGTACCACAATCTTATCTTTGATTTGTTTATAAACACAAGGTCCATCAACGTTTTGTTCAAAACCAAATGTTTTGATTGTTTCATCAAATCAAAGATTCCAAGATCTTGAATCTTGTTTGAGTCCATTTATAGACTTAAGAAGCTTGCAAACCTTTTTTTCTTGACCATTAACTTCGAACCCTTCTTGTTGAGTCATGTAAATGGTTTTGTCAAGATAGCCATTCAGAAAAGTTGTTTTAACATCCATTTGCCAAATCTCATAATCCATGCAAGAAGCTATGGATAAGAGTATGCGGATAAATTTGAGCATGGCCTCAAGTGAATAAGTTTATTTATAATCAACTCCTTCTTTCTATGTGTAGCCCTTTGCTACTAGCCTTGCTTTGAAAGTCTCCACTTTCCCATCTACTCCTCTTTTCTTCTTGAATGTCCATTTACAACCAATAGGTTTAACATTCTCAGGCAGATCTTCAAGACTCCAGACAGAATTGGAATACATCGATTCCATTTCAAGGTCCATGGCGCTTACCCATTTTTCCTTGTCAGAATCTTCTTCCATTGCATCTCTTTAAGTCAATGGATTATCTTTGTTTGTGTCAGACACAAGCATTTGAACTTCATATTCATAGCATTTTTGTTGTTTATCAACCCTCCCACTACGATGAAGCTCTCTATTGTTCTGACTAGAACTAGAGATATCCTCTAGCCATTTTTCTCTACCATTGTTGATGATTGGTATTGCTTACTTGAGACCATTTCCTCAAGTATGACTTTACTTTGAGGTTTGTGATTATTTATATAGTCATGCTCCAGAAAAGTTGCACTTGTAGGTACAAACGTTTTGTTATCTTTAGGACTATAAAATATACCACCTTTTGTTTCGTTGGAATATCCTACTAACATGCACACTTCAGTGCGTGATTCCAACTTACGAGTCTTTCCCTTAAGCACATGTGTAGAACAACCCCATATACGGAAATGGTGTAAACTAGGTTTAGTACCATTCCATAACTTCAATGGTTTTTTATGTATAGACTTAGATGGAACAACATTGAGTATGTATAGAGCACATTTTATTACATAGCCCCAGAATGTCAAAGGCAATGATGAAAAACTAATCATCGACCTAACCATATCTAATAAGGTTATGTTTCATCTTTTTGAAACACCATTTTGTTGTGGCGTTCCAGGTGCAGTGAGTTGGGATTGAATATCATGCTCACGCAAATGGTCCACAAATTCATAATCTAAGTACTCTCCACCTCGATGTGATCGAAGTACTTTTAGTGATTATCTAATGTATTTTCATTCTACTCGGAATTCCCTGAAATTATCATAGGTTTCAGATTTCCTTTGCATTAAATATGGCTAACCATATATTGAATAATTATCAATGAAAGTGATGAAATATTCATAACGTCCTATAGCTTGGACATTTAGTCGACCACAAACATCCGTTTGTACAAGTTGAAGTGGTTCCATTGCTCTTGAACCTTTAGCAGAGAAAGGTCTCTTGGTCATTTTTCCTTCTACGCAGGATTCACAGACTGGGAGAGAACCAATAGATAGTTCTCTTAATGGATCATCCTTTGTTAGTATGTGTAACGACCCAAAATTTGCTAATAAGGCAAAAGAGCCTTGATTAGCATGCCGGGAGGGCATAATTGGATTATGTGTGATTTAATTGTTAAATGCATGATTATGTGGCGTGATTGATTATATGATTATGTGGATATGTGAAATGCATATTTATAAGTATTAAATATGAATGTTGGCCATGTTTAGCTTATAAGGGCATATTTGTAATTTTGGCTCGTTAAGAGCATAAATGTGATTATATGTGATAAATGTTTAGACCACATTATTATGTGGATATATTTGCAGTATATGGCTTGAGACGGTCCTAGTGAGCGGATTGGCGAAATAGTCACGGTGGGCCGAGTTGGGGTATTTTTGGGAATTTAAAAAATATATCAGAGATTTTTTGATATTGAATAGATATTTGGTAATTAATTGGATGACGGGATTAATTGATAAATGTTAGGAACATTTGAGGAATTAGTGGGAACTGGGGGGAAATGCCTCATTTACCCTTAGAATAATCAAAGGATTTAGGATTATTAGGAAGGGAAAAATAGTCTTTTGTGTTACTAAAGGATATACTCCGTTATACTTGGGATTTGTTTAGAAAGTGGCAGAAGCTTCAGCCAACTCTCTTTTTTTCCCTCTCACGGTCTCACTCTCTGAATATGCATTGAAGTTAAAAAAAAGGGGTAGGGAACTTGGACCTAATCTGAGAATTTTTGGAAGCAAAAGTGAAGGCGATAACTTGGGCAAAACTGAAGGGAAGGCTTGAGGAATTGAAACAAAGCAACCAGAGACTTCAGCTGGGGAAAATCTTAGGAGAACTAAAGATAGAACAACCCAAAGGAACCATGAAGGAATTTGGTTGCCATTTGAGGTAAGAATTCTGGTCGGAATCTCTAAATTTGCGTTGGAATTATGTTAAGGGTTGAGCTTGCTTAAGGGTTGGTTTTGCTGGTTAGTTCTGGGTTGAATTTGGGGTATAATAGCTGATGAATTAGGATAGAGATTTCAGTTTTGTATCTAAGGTTTTGGTGATTAGAAATATGTGAATTAAGATCTTATATTCATGGTTATTGGGTCTGATTGGGAAGTCTTAATAAGATGAAATTCTGGGAAATTGGCTTGGAGATGCATGTGAAGAACCCAAATTTTTTCTAGGTTAGAAGGGGGCGCGCCACAACCCAGCCTGGGGATGCCTCTGACTTGGGGGCGCATCGCGAATCACTAGGCCAAGTCGCGGCCCGCCTGCCCTTTGGCTTAGGTGCTTGCTCTTTGACTTGGGGGCAAGTCCCGACCCACTAAGCCAAGTTGCGACCCGCTTGGGGATTTTAGCCTTAGAATTATTTCTAGAATTGGTAAGGTTCAGGGGTTCAAACCTAGGTGCTTCAGACAATTTCTACTACGCGGTTTAGTAGAAATTAAGGTCCTGGAGGCTAGTTCTGCCTCCTAGGTATTTTTATTTTGATTGGAGGTTGAAAGTTACCCATTGGCCCTTGTGACTAGGTTTATCGCCAAGGCTCGGGGCTAAGTATCGTGCTCGGAACCATTTCACTTTCTCCGCTCAGAATTAAAGGTAAGAAAACTGCACCCTTGTGTGGCTGTGTTGGGACCAAGGTTCCCCATATTTGAATACAGATGTTGTATGTTTATGATATGCCATGTGAGCGTGAAATACAAAGCCTTAGAGTGTCGGGACTGATATTTTCACACAGGACGCAGCTCGGCCACTGAGAGATGAGGTCAGCTAGATAATCACTGAGCTCAGCCTAAGCGAGCCTGAGTCAGTGGATTAAATAGAGGCCGCGGCTTAAGGGTGTCGACACTGAGTATTGTCTGATGAGTATTGATATGTTTTCCATTGCTAATTTGTTGCTTATAGTTTGCTAAATGCTGGATGAATGGCTTGTGAATCATTGATTTTCCTCCCTGATTAGGTGACTGATATGACATTCTGAATAATTGGTTAACTTTTTATGGGTCATTTCATTGTCATCATTGTTTATGCTATGCTATATGGTTTTCTTGCTGCGCCTCTGCTCACGGGTGCTACGTGGTGCAGGCAAAGGCAAGGTTAAGATGGATCAACCATGAGTTAGAGAGCTCTGGGGGCGAGGTGTACATTGTCAGTTGCTCATCTGCCACGGCCAAGGGTTTGTACAGGGACAGAAAACCTAAAATGGGTATTTTACCATTGGAGTGGCCTTTGCTTATATTTGACCTAAACGACTTGATTAGCAAGTCTTGCACTACTTTAAACATGTAGTGTAACGGTCTCTGTTACACAGGGCATTATAACTTGGTATCAGAGCGGTCTAGGTTTAAGGGTTCCTGAAGACTGGCTGGACATGTACATTCACTGCTAAAGACAAGCTCGACTCAGGGTTTGGTAATTGTATATTCGTGCTTATATGCTTAAGTGTTTGAAAGGAATATGAATGTTTTAATCAGTATGATTAATAAGAAGCATAAGATACTGATAGGGCCTGGCCCTTGACTGCTGTGTGATGATATTGAGGCATGCTTATTAGCATTGCTGTTGCATGTGGATAAATATTTGGATAATTGTTATATTCTGATTGCTTGTGATTGGTTGAGTTTCAATGATGGATCATGGAAAGATTGTTCCCTGTCATCATAGTCTGACCACTGAGTTGTTGATTGCAAATTAAACTTGGATAGCTATGTGTCCAAGGCGATCCATACGACTAGATGGTACTAGGTCTGAGGCTAGAGATGATGATCAGGGCCAGAACCCTCAGCCAGCCCCTGAGAAATGGAAGCAGATACTTGTAGGCATGCAATCTCGATTGCAGAGTTAGGAAAAGCATATTCACTTATTGAGACAAGAGACTCTATCAGAGAGTGTTGCATCTATTGTGCCACCTGTTTTAGCACCAGCTGTACAAGCACCTGAGGTTGGGAACATGTAGGAGCCATTTTACTTGCGGTTCAGGAGACAACATCCTCCAACCTTTGAGGGGTGACCAGATCCACTGAAGGTAGAATAATGGATGAGTATGATTACCTCTGTCCTATATTTCATGAGGGTAATAGGTAATGACAGGGTGGCCTGTGCCACCTATATGCTGAGAAAGGATGCCCGCATTTGGTGGGAAGTAGCATCACAGACCAGGGATGTGTGCTGAGTTGGGATGGGTTCAAGGATTTGTTCAACCAGAAATATTATAACGTTGTCGTCATGGCAGCGAAAGTAAACGAGTTTGTGGGGTTGGGACAGGGAAATATGTTAGTTATAGAGTACGCTCTGAAGTTTGATAGACTTGCAAAGTTCGCACCAGATCTAGTGCCTACTGACGCAGCTAGGCAAGACAGATTTATTAGAAGGCTTAATGCTATGATAGCCTAAGATGTGAGAATTACAACAGTACCTTGGGGGACGACTTATGCCTAGGCTGTTTAGAAGGCTCTTACTGGAGAGGAGGCGGAAAATAAGATTTGGAGGGAGAACGGTGCGAGACGGGAGGTTCGTAGGGCAGTGCCTCCAAATCCAAGATCTAGTAGAGGCGGAGGCCCCAGTGATTTAAAGAGGAAGGCCTTTGACACTTCGACTGGTGCAGGTCCTAATAGGAGGGGTCGGGGTGCTCAGGGTAGTCATCAGGGAGACAGTGATGTATGGAGAAGCTACCCAGAGTGCACAAGGTGCAGAAGACGCCAACTGGGCAAGTTTCGGGCAAAGGTCTGCTATGTGTGGGGGTTGGTGGGACACCTCAAGAAGGATTGCCCAATAGTGAAGAAAGGGGAAGCAGGGAAGGTGGACAGCTTGACTCCAACTCGAGTATTCACCTTGACATAGGCAGAGGCTGAGGCTAATCCCTCGGTGGTGACAGGTCAGCTTTGTAGCACTGGCTCTTCTTTTATCGTATTGATTGACTCTGGTGCTACACATTCATTTGTTTCTAGTAAGGTGATTGATAGATTGTGTAGACCTAGTGAGTACTATACCGTGGGGATTGGGACTATATTGCCTACAGGGGAACTGGTAGTATCTAGGAGATGGATTAGAGCACTGTCAGTGATGGTTGATGGTAGAGAACTATCAGTAGACTTGATTAAGATTGTACGCTCTGGTTTTCCCACGGGCTGTTTTGCAGGACGAGCCTCGGACTAAACATGATTTAGTCCGAGGCTCCCACAGGCCAGAGGCTTTATTTTCAGGACGGGCCCTTTCTAGCTCGAGGGGGTCCTGTTTCCAGCTCGCTCTTGTTGCACCAGGAGCTGGGAATAGCATCCGGCGACCACTGACGGGTAAGCTCGGGTTATGAATTGCTCCAGTAACGAGCTTCTCAGGAAGCTCTGACCCTATGGGAAGTCAACACGCAAGATAAACGTGCATAATCCTGTCATCACGTGTCCGATATCCCCCTGACTTCTCGGACACGCAGCAGGAACGTGCGTATTCAGACACCCACTGACGGGTTGGGCCGTGCGGCCCATTATCTCCTTCCATACTGATTAGACCACACTTGTGTGTCAGGTTTAGGAATTAATCATGAATATCACAGACTTGATATGACAAATGGTAAGGTCACGGGATGACCTCCCTACCAACTTCCAGGTGCCTTCTCCTATAAATATGGAGACCCTGGGAGTTGATAGGGGTTGGAAAAATAGTCTTGGAAGAACTATATACTCTGTAAACCAATTACCCAGAGAATATCAATAATATTGACTAGTGGAGTAGAAGGATTTTAACCTTTGAACCACTTAAAAACGTGTTTAGGGTCACCTAGTTCTTTCCACAAAGATTTCATATCTGTGACGGTTCTACTTTTAAGTACTAATCTATTCATCTTCTTCTCTTAATTATCTGTTGCCGAAGAACCGCGTCAACAGTTTGGTGCTTTCATTGAGAGCAAGTCCGATTAGTACTACCACAAACATACAACTATGGTGACCACTCGATCCAAACATGGCAACGAGACAGAACAACATGATGGGCAGGAGGCCCGCCATGTTGCCCTCCCTGATGAGCAAGTTCCTGAAGTCCAGCAGAGGCCAGGAAAGCAGCCGGCCGGCCAAGACGACACTGGTAGTTCAGCGCCACGGCCGCCTAATCCGAATCCATGTTATTACACTGCGGTGGAGATGGAGAATGCTCAGCTGAGGAGCCAGCTAGCAGCAGCTGGTCAGCAAATCCAGGATATTCTGAGTCGACTACCCCCTCTCACAACCAACGGTAACGTTGGAGAGAGGCAAGGCGAGGCTCCTAAGTCTCGCCGGAGTAATCGATCCAGGCGTAGCCGTTCGGGTAGACTACCTGCAGCCAACTCCACCCCTTCACCGCACCATCAAGAGGCGAACTTCAGGGAAATGCCTCAGATCGAACAGCAGCAGTACAACCGTTCGGTTAGGACATCAACCCCTAGCTCTCAGCCTTTCTCGAGGACGCCCAGAAGAGATCGAGGAAGTTCCCAAAGGAGGGCCGAGGGGATCCGGAGACGTCAGCCCGTCCCCGAAGAACGTCCAGTTCCTCGTCCAGCTCGCCCAGCGCGAAACCAGCAAGCTGGCAGGGCCGAGGGGCCCCCACCAAATTTAGTCCGTCCGGACGGCACTAGGATCGCCTCTCCGGTCAGGCATCCTCCTTCTCCCATCAGATATCCGTCTCCTCAGACCGTCCGAGACATCCTGACCTACGGAAATAGTAGGAGAGACCCGCCATCGGCCGGGCCTTCCCGGCGCAGCAGGGTGCCGGGGGAAGGATCAGGTCGGAGCCGCCAAAGACGCACCTCGAGCCTGTCCAGCAGGAGTCACTGGACCGGTAGTGCACGGAGTGATCTTTCGGGAGGAGACCTGCGACAGCGACTAAGTTCAGCACAAAGTCACCATACTACCCAGGGACGTGACCTTCGAGATCGCCTCAACTCTCACAGAGAGGATCGAGTTAGGGATGGTAGCCAGGCCCGCTCAGTTGGGGTCCGATCCGAAGTACGTAATGGCGGGAATGCCCCAAATGACCTATGTCCAGATAGGAGGGGCAACAACCCGCCTAATATGTACAACGGGTCCGGAGCTGTTGAACAGCCCCGGAATAACCCAGGATCTCAGGACAAAACCCTAGAGCGCTTAACTCAAATGGAGGAGCTGATGAAGAAGCTCCTGTCGGAGAAAGAAAAAGATGAATATGATTCAGGGGATGAGATGGAGCTCTTCGCCCCCAACATAGCAGCAACGGCATACCCTTCTGGCTTTCGTATGCCTCACTTGTCAAAGTTCAACGGGGATGGAGACCCATCTGACCACTTAGGGATGTTCAACACCCTAATGATGGCTCATAACATTGGGCCAGAGCTGCGTTGCTTGATCTTTCCTTCCACCCTAACTGGACCTGCCAGGCAGTGGTTCAAACAAAGTAAAAGGCAGTCAATCAGCTCCTGGAAGACCTTTTCGGCTGACTTCAAGAGGGCATTCCGCGCCTCTCAGGCCGCCAGGGTCCAGGCCGACTCCCTAGCTAACGTGAGACAGCAACCTGGAGAAACGCTAAAAGCCTACTTGAGTAGATTTGCAAATGTCGCTGCTCGAGCCAGAGACGCCGACGACAGCTCCAAACTCATGGCTATGACGACCGGGATCCTAGTAGGCGGAGATCTGTGGAAGGATATTCAAAGGAGGGGGGGTCAGCTCAGTTAGTGAATTCCTTAACAGAGCCCAAGAGTGGATAAACTTGGAAGAAGCTGAAGCTTCAGCCGCGGGGACCAGCCAGGTCATCGAGAAGCCCGCTGGGACGGGAACAGAAATCGTAGTAGCGACTCCCGACGTCACGCAGAGTAACCAGCCAGGTGGCGGCAAAAGAAAAGGGAATGGTGAAAACAGCCACCACGGTCAAAAGAAGAATAAGTCCGTGGATAAATTCAAGCCCGTGTTCACAACGTATACCGAGCTCACCCAAACCAGAGAGAATATTTTCCTGGCCAACGCTACGCGAGTCCCCTGGAAAAGACCGGAGCCAATAAAGCACCCTAAGGGAACGAGAGACGCTTCCAAATTCTTCCGTTTTCATAACGACGTCGGACACAATACCGACGACTGCAGGCACCTCAAAGATGAAATCGAGACTCTCATCCGAGCAGGTCCGTTGGCGCAATACTCGCGGAACAGGGTCCCGACAAGTCGACCCGCTCCGGAGATCCCAGCCAGTCAACCTGGACCTCGAGTAGATCAGGACGTCCTTCCCCCCGTGGTCGAGGGAGAGATTTCCACCATCTCTGGAGGACCACACATGGCTAGCACGAGCAGAGGCGCCCAGAAGAGGTACATAAATGAGTTGAAGGCCCACAATGGAGGGGAGTTCGTCCCGGAACAGCGTCAATCAAAACAACAAAGATTAGAGAAACAACCGGTCACTTTCACGGAGGAAGACGCGGGCCATGTCCAATTCCCTCATAACGATCCCTTGGTCGTAGCAGTCCAGCTCGCCAACCGGAGAGTGAGGAGGGTGTTAGTGGACAATGGGAGCTTGGTGAACCTCCTATTCCGTTCCACCTTAGAAAAAATGGGTCTGACCGTCTCCGAGCTGAAGGCAACCTCGATGATGCTATATGGTTTTTCAGGAGAAGGGTCAGCAGCGATAGGAACGATTGAGCTGGTGATCACCCTAGGCGACGAGTCCCGAACAGTGTCCAAACTACTCGAATTCGTAGTCATTGACTGCTCCGTTGCCTACAATGCAATTTTGGGCCGACCTACGCTCGTTGCTTTCGAAGCTATCACGTCCGTCCGGCACCTCGCCATGAAGTTCCCTACTTCAACAGGGGTCTGCACTATCAAGGGCGATCAGCTCGCTGCCAGGGAATGCTACAGCATTTCCATGAAGGGAAAATCTAAACCCGGGCAGGTGACGATGGCCATTCAGGATGAAGAGGAATCACAGGGACCCAAGGCGGCTCCTGAGATTGAAAAACCTCGGGTTTCCAAAGATGAAAAGCTCGCCCTAAGCGAGGACATTGACCCCCGAGTAGGCGAGGACAGGTTCGAGCTCCAAGCTATTGAAGATCTCGAGGAGGTAGGCATCGATGAACAAAACTCATCACGGACGGTTAAGCTCGGAAATAACCTCTGCGATAGAAGAAAGGCGAAACTGACTGCGTTTCTGAAAGAGAACCTGGACGTATTCGTATGGTCGCACGAGGACATGATAGGGATCAGTCCGAGCGTAATCATGCACACGCTCCACCTAGACAAAAGCGTCCCTGCCAAGTCTCAAAAGCAGAGGCGTTTAGGGACAACCCGAGCCGAAGCCCTTGAAGAAGAAGTGGCCCGGCTCAAAAAATGTGGCTTTATCCGCGAAGCCAGATTTCCCATTTGGGTTGCCAATCCCGTGTTAGTTCCAAAGGCCAATGGGAAGTGGCGGACCTGTATCGACTTTTCCGACCTGAATAAAGCCTGCCCCAAGGATTGCTTTCCATTGCCGAGGATCGATCAACTGGTGGATGCCACGGCGGGGCACGAGCTCATGTCCTTCATGGACGCGTACTCGGGCTACAATCAGATCGCGATGAATCCAGCAGACCAGGATCATACCAGCTTCATGACCCCAACTAATGTCTATTGCTATAAGGTCATGCCGTTCGGTCTTAAGAATGTCGGGGCTACCTACCAAAGGCTGGTAAATAGAATGTTCGCGGATCAGATCGGGAAAAACATGGAAGTGTACGTCGATGATATGCTTGTCAAGTCAAAGATTGCCAGCAACCACGTCACCGATCTGGAAGAATGCTTTAACATACTGCGAGAATATGGCATGAGGCTCAATCCTCAGAAGTGCACTTTCGGTGTCGCATCGGGGAAATTCTTGGGTTTCATAGTCAATACCCGAGGAATCGAGGCAAACCCCGACAAGATCAGGTCACTACTCGAGCTTCCTTCCCCCAGGTCGCGGAAAGATGTCCAAGGCCTCACAGGAAGGGTGGCAGCACTGAACCGGTTCATTTCCAAATCGACCGACAAGTGTTTACCCTTCTACAACCTGCTCCGGGGAAACAAGAAGTTCGAATGGACAGTAGAGTGTGAAAGCGCATTCCTCGACCTAAAAACGCACCTGGCTGAGCCACCTGTGCTGTCAAAGCCCAAGGTAGGAGAACCTCTTTTCCTCTACATGGTCGTCACTGAGGACGCAGCTAGTGCTGTTCTGGTGCGAGAAGAGGACTAGGCTCAGAAACCGGTTTATTATATCAGCAAGAGACTCCTCGGAGCTGAGTCAAGGTACCCATTGATGGAAAAACTGGCGTTCTGCCTAATCACGGCCTCGCGAAAACTCAGGCCATACTTCCAGTCCCACTCTGTACACGTCATGACCGATCAGCCTCTAAGGCAGGTTTTGCAAAAGCCTGAAGCCTCGGGACGCTTGCTAAAGTGGGCGGTCGAACTCAGCCAGTTCGAGATTTTCTATACTCCCCGAACTACCATAAAAAGTCAAGCCCTGGCCGACTTTGTGGCAGAATGCGCGGGATTCCGTGAGATCCCATCAGAAGGCTCTCCTCAGGTCGCCTCCTCTAGTTCATCGTGGAAGATCTTCGTTGATGGCTCATCTAACGAGAGCGGCTCCGGGGCCGGAATCATTCTGATATCCCCAGAGGGGCATAGATTCCACTCGGCGCTGAGGTTTGGGTTCAAGGCATCTAACAATGAGGCAGAGTACGAGGCCTTATTAGCTGGACTTAGGATAGCCAGCGAGCTAAAGGCAAGCTCTGTCCAATGCTTCAGCGACTCCCAGCTCGTGGTGAATCAGGTTCTAGGCGAGTATCAGGCGCGGGGTCCCAAGATGGCCTCCTATTTGGCTAAGGTAAAATCCGAACTGTCTGCGTTTGGGCAAGGGTCGATCGAACAGATACCTCGGGAGCAGAACGCCAATGCAGATGCTCTCGCCAAGCTCGCCACCTCGGGAGAGACAGAAACCCTGGGGTTGGTGCCAGTTGAGTTCTTGGAGAAACCCAACATAGACGGAGATCGAGCAGATATTGGAATGATTGACATCAGGCCGACCTGGATGACTCCCATTGTTGAGTACCTCGTCGAGGGCAAGTTACCCGAAGGGCACAACGACGCACGACGAGTCCTTTATCAAGCTCCGAGGTATACACTAGTCGAGGGTGTGTTGTACCGACGTGGGCATTCCTTACCTCTCCTCCGGTGCGTTCTTCCAAGTGAAGTGAAGGCCATCCTGCAAGAAGTTCATGACGAATTCTGCGGAGATCACACTGGGGGGCAAAGCCTGGCCTTGAAGATCCTTCGGCAGGGTTTTTACTGGCCGACTCTGTCCAAAGACTCGATCTCATATGTAAAAAAGTGCGACAAGTGTCAGCGGTTCGCCGCGGTTGCGCGAGCTCCTCCGACCAAGCTAAAGATGATTTCGTCTCCCTGGCCCTTCGCCATTTGGGGGATAGATCTAATAGGCGCCCTGCCCACCGAAAAGGGCGGGGTCCGTTACGCCGTGGTAGCCATTGACTACTTCACCAAGTGGGCCGAAGCAGAGCTGTTGGAGACAATAACATCGAAAAAGGTGCTAGACTTCGTGGTTAAAAGCATCATATGTCGATTTGGCTTACCCAAAAAGATCGTCTCCGACAATGGCACTCAATTTGACAGCGACCTGTTCACCGAATTTTGCGAAAGGCACGGAATTATGAAAAGCTTCTCGTCCGTGGCTTATCCCCAGGCGAACGGCCAGGTCGAGGCTGTCAATAAAACTCTGAAGGCAAGCCTCAAGAAGAGGCTAGATGAGGCAAAGGGGATCTGGCCAGAACAGCTCCCCCAAGTTCTGTGGGCCTATAGGATCTCACATCGGACTCCCACGGGTCACACTCCTTTCTCCCTAACCTTTGGAAGTGAAGCAGTCCTCCCCGTGGAGGTGAAGGTCCTGTCGCACAGGGTCCGGTCCTACGACCAAGACGAGAACCACGAGCTCCTATGCCACTCCTTAGACTTAGTGGATGAAAGGCGAGAGGATTCACAACTCCAACTCGCCTGTTATCAACAAAAAATCACTCGCTACTTCAACACTAAGGTCAAAAGACGTGCCTTTAGCGTCGGCGATTTGGTCTTGAGGAGAGTTTTCCTGGCCGGGAAAGATCCCAAAGATGGGGTTTTGGGACCAAGCTGGGAAGGACCATACCAGGTCATCGAAGTCATCAAAGAGGGAACTTATAAGTTAGCTCGACTTGGTGGAGGGGCGGTCCCGCGGACTTGGAATGCTATCCACCTAAAGAAATATTATCAATGAACATTTGTAAGGCCTAGAAGGTCACCTTCCATGTATAAATAAAAATCAAATGTTTCTCGTTATTTGCAAGTGTAATCTTAAAGTAACAACGAAAGACCCTTTCCCAGTTACTTGGGGGGCATATGGTACCTGGATATATCCAGGTCTCCTTAACGACTTAGGTGTTCATTTTTATCTACGGATAAGAGTTATCACAAACTAAGTCCTATCCTGGTCTTAACCAGGTCATAAAACTTAGAAGTTAAAAAAAAAAATTTGTTGACCGTGGTTCTTCTTTAAAGAGCCCGGGATACGGATAAAAGTTAACTCGAACTAAGTTCATAAAAATAAAGAGATGAATTCTGACCAAATGCATAAAAATATATATGTAAAACTGGCTGAACAAATTGTCTCGAGGCGGAAACGCCTCACATAAAAAGAAAATTACAATAGAAAGAGTTCAAAATACTTAAACAAGAAGTGTCCTAAGCCCCATCAGCTGGCCCTTTGGAGGTCGCGGTCTCATCTTGCTCCGCCGCGGCAGAGGCCTCTCCAGTCTCCGATGGAGGAACCTCCTTATTCAGGCGGGCTTGAAGCTGCGGCAACAAGAATGCCCAGAGGTCCGGCGGCATGAAAGAAAAGTCCGCGTCCGGATTGTGGGACCAGCAGTGATAGAACAGGTCTTGTAAGGACTGCTCTGACACGACCCGCTCGTCTTTCAGGGCGGCCTGGGAGGCCTGGGCTTCGGCCTTCGCCGCCTCAAGATCTGTCCGCGATGCGGCCAGGGAGTTTTTAAGCTCCTGGTTCTCGGAGCGGATCTTCTCTAGCTCGGATGCGGCTAGGGAGTGTTTAAGCTCTTGGTTCTCGGAGCGAATTTTCTCTAGCTCGGCTTTAGAGGCCGCCAGAGCGTCTCTCGCCTCCTGAGACTCCTGGAGGGCGGTCTGGCGATCAGCTTCCAAACCCTCGAGCTGGGCCTTGGTCCTAACAATGCCTCTGTAGGCGGCAGCCATGCCCTGCAAGAGAAGAATGATAAATTAGCGAACTAGAAGGAAAAAGGCGGCGTGTGAGTGTTAAAGCCTTAAAAGAAGGGGGCACTTTACCGTTAAGGTGATGTCCATCGCAGACTCTATGACTCGGACCGGGCTCGTTGTTTCGATGGCCCGGAGCTCCTTCTCCCTGATATTGTAGAAGTGGTTGACGGCGTAGCTAGCCGACTCATACACCGTACCCCAGAATGCTTCAGGCATCTTCTCCAGAGCCCGGGGGTCGACCGGGATACGCACGTCCGGGGCTGCCGCGGCCAGATTCCCGACCTCTATTACCCCGTCCTGCGCGGCTAGTGGAGATCGTTGGGGTGGCGGGTGCATGAGCCCTGTCCTGGCGACAGGGAGGTTCGCCCCCGCGACCTGGGATGGCGGAGCTTTCTCCTTCTCCTTAGCCGGGGATTTGGTGGAGGCCCCGGCCGAGCTCTTGGACTCGCGAAGCCTCTTTAACCTCGGCCCCGCTGGGGGATTCCCACCGAACACAACGCCCCGCAGACTATTCCCGGGCTGAGACATCTCTTCTGCCAAGAACAAAAAACACGGTTATTAGCAATCATGCAGAAATAAAGACAAAAGGTCCAAAGGCAATAAGAAAGCAAATACTAAGGGAGCCCTACCCCCCGAGCTAGAAGAGCCTAGGACGATTATCTCGCGAACTGGCGAAGGTTCTAGGGCCGGTTCTGAATCGGGGCTGGACTCTTCTACGTACTGCCTAATCCCCGGAGCATAGATGCCCCTCTGGAGCGCAGGCCACGTGCGTAAGTTGGTCCCGTACTCCTCAAAAATGACCGACCTAAAGGCTAGGGTATTATCTACTACTACGGTACCCTTAGGCCGACTCTCTTGGTTGTCCAGCACGAGCTGGTCAACGCAATGGAGCAAGAGCGTGTCCAGGTCCGGATTCCTTGAGTGACGATGGACGAGCTGCCTAGGGTTGAACCTAACCAGCCGGGGGTCTGCAGTGGCCCTATCTACGTTCTTAAATAAGTAAGAGTTACCTTGACCGGAAGAACCCGCGGCTGCTCCGGATTGGGCCCTCTCCTCGCTCATCCCCTGGGCGACCTCCAAGGTCCTCTTCCTGTTCCTCACCAGAGGAACTTCCTCACCTTCTTCCTCGCCTTCGTCGTCTGCGACCTCCTCCGCGACGATCGGTCTGTTGTCGCGAGCTGGGGGAGGCCCCCGGGGCCTTTTCAAATTCAAAGTCTGATTTGGGAAAATCAGCTTGCAGAATACCATCGTCTCGTCCGTCACGAGCGCGCAGTAGTCTTTCTCACTGGGGGGCAAGTTCGCCAGCGTATCGTATTGACCCCCAAGGGTCACAGACTTTTCGGTCCTCGCGTAAATGGCTGCAAGGTTGGTTGAAATCAGAAGTGGAATAAGGGACGAGCTAAAATAAGATAACCGTTAAAAGGCGAGCTAAATCAAGGATCACTTACGAGGGCGGTTGAAATAGTGATGATCGCAGTTTCGGAACCCAGTTGACATAAAAAACTGGTCTTTGAAGTCGTTTGGATGGCTCGGCAGCTCGATCACTGCTGTTGTGTTAGGGAAGCGGGTTAAGTAATAGAACCCGTCGCCTCGCCCCCGCTGGTCCGGGCTGGCTTTGAGGCAAAAGAAATATAGAATATCAGCAGGAGTGGGGACCTCCCACTCATGCTTTTGGAACAAATACCTCAATCCCACCAACAGACGGTATGAGTTGGGGGGGAGCTGAAATGGGGCCAACCCCACATAGTTCAGAAAATCAGCAAAATACTGATCCAGGGGGAGGAAGGCCCCTGCCTTGAAGTGTTCCCCGCTCTAGGCCGCGAACGACTCGTCGAGCGGCGTGCAGCTCCGCTCCCCATCCGCAGCAGGTCGGGCGATCACGGAGGTCTTCCCCAGAGGAATGTTGTGGTTGAGGAAGATTTTGGTGATCTTTGTCTGGCTGGTTATCTTCGAGACGATTCTCTCCGCCTCGAAAAACGCGTCAGGGGCCACCTCGGCTTGTTTCTCCACCGCCGGCCAAAAGTGAGGAATTGGCGAGCTGGTCACCACCGCCTTTCCTTTATCCTGCTGGGAGGACGAACTTCCCACATTCTTCTATGGCAGATTTCTCTTTGGAGCCATCTGGTCGCCTATCGAACAAAAGAAAACACTTTAGAAAAGGCGACCTAAGCAGGAGAGTGAAGCAAGTATTCTGTACACGAGCTGGGGTAAGCCCAGCCCGTGGAGAGTGGTGCCACGCGTTCCAAGGAACACGCGCCTATGCCCTCAACAGATCCCAGATTACTCAGAATTCGTGTGTCAGAGGACTCAGAGTAAAAAATTGCCTTGGGGGGAAAGTTTCAACAAGCAAGGCATGGCAAAACCACTTTTAAGGCGTATTCCCTAAGCTACCCGGTTTTTGCACCCAAAATTTCTAAGGATCCTACCCAGAAATTGTTCCTAAGAGAGAACCATGGAACCCATATTCTAAGACGATGTCCCATGGCAAGTGTGCCCTAATCTAAGAAGGGCTGTCACCCTCCATATCCGCGCGACCCAGAAAACCTCTGCATGTGGCTACAATAAAATTTTTTGCCTAAGCTACAGTGGCATGCTTTCAAAAATAAACAAGGACAGGAGACTTACAGTATATGGTTTGATGGTGAGTGAGGTTGCTGCGCTGGTAGGAGCTTCGTTGGCACAGTGGTCTCCGAAGTTTTGAAGGAACTCGTGCGCTTAAGCTTCGTGAACGAAGAAGATGAGAGCAATGGAAATGAGGGTTTTGTTCTTCGGAAGGTCAGAGAAAACAAGGAAAGTTGAGAGGTTTTGAATGGTAAGGTGGCCCGTGCGTGGGATGGCCACCCCTTTTTATACACGGGAAGGATCACGTGTAAAAGGCCCTTGGGAGACCCTCCACTCGAAATGTGAAACGACGGCTGGACAGTAGGCTAGGCCATTTAATGCGGTTCTCGTAGAGTGTACCGTTGCCACCCACGGCGTTCCACGTATCAGACGCATGCGAAAAGCATGGAATGCGTAGGGTTGTGGGAGAAGTCTAAAAGCCCCTACTGTGGTCTCCCATATCTGACGTCGTGGACCACGAGCAGGAGCTTAGGGGGCAGATGTACGCCCTGGTTTTCCCATGGGCTGTTTAGCAGGACGAGCCTCGGACTAAACATGATTTAGTCCGAGGCTCCCACAGGCCAGAGGCTTTATTTTCAGGATGGGCCCTTTCTAGCTCGAGGGGGTCCTGTTTCCAGCTCGCTCTTGTTGCACCAGGAGCTGGGAATAGCATCCGGCGACCACTGACGGGTAAGCTCGGGTTATGAATTGCTCCAGCAACGAGCTTCTCAGGAAGCTCTGACCCTATGGGAAGTCAACACGCAAGATAAACGTGCATAATCCTGCCATCACGTGTCCGATATCCCCCTGACTTCTCGGACACGCAGCAGGAACGTGCGTATTCAGACACCCACGGACGGGTTGGGCCATGCGGCCCATTATCTCCTTCCATACTGATTAGACCACACTTGTGTGTCAGGTTTAGGAATTAATCATGAATATCACAGACTTGATATGACAAATGGTAAGGTCACGGGATGACCTCCCTACCAACTTCCAGGTGCCTTCTCCTATAAATATGGAGACCCTGGGAGTTGATAGGGGTTGGAAAAATAGTCTTGGAAGAACTATATACTCTGTAAACCAATTACCCAGAGAATATCAATAATATTGACTAGTGGAGTAGAAGGATTTTAACCTTCGAACCACTTAAAAACGTGTTTAGGGTCACCTAGTTCTTTCCACAAAGATTTCATATCTGTGACGGTTCTACTTTTAAGTACTAATCTATTCATCTTCTTCTCTTAATTATCTGTTGCCGAAGAACCGCGTCAACAAAGATAGATATGGAGGACTTTGACATGATTCTAGGGATGGATTGGCTGGTTAGATATGGGGCTACCATTGACTGGAGAAAGAAGATGGTGACTTTTGAGCCTGAGGGAGAATATCCCTTTGTTTTTGTGGGTGCGGTATGTGGACCTCGCATACCCATGACATCAGTGCTAAGAGCAAGGGACCTATAACAGGGAGGATGTATAAGTTTCCTAGCTAGCGTGGTGGATACTACCAGATTTTTGCCAATAGGGCCGGGAGAGACCAGATTGGTTCATGAGTTCTTAGATGTGTTTCTTGAGGATTTACCAGGGCTGCGCCGCATAGGGAGATTCAGTTCGTTATTGAGTTAACGTCGGGGACAAAGCAGTGTCGAGGGCACCATATAGGATGGCACCGGCGGAATTGAAAGAATTGAAGATACAGTTACATAAGCTTCTTGATTTAGGGTTCATCAAGCCTAGTTACTCGCCATGGGGTGATCTGGTTTTGTTTGTGAAGAAGAAGGATGGGACTCTGAGGATGTGTATAGACTACAGGGAGTTGAACAAGTTGACCATCAAGAATAAATACCCTCTACCAAGGATCGACGACTTGTTTGATCAGCTGCAGGGAAAGACGGTGTTCTTGAAGATTGATCTTCGATATGGTTATCACCAGCTGAGGATCAAGGATGAAGATATACCGAAGACGACCTTCCGAACAAGGTATGGGCATTATGAGTTTCTAGTCATGTCGTTTGGTTTGACCAATGCCCCAACAGCCTTTATGGACCTAATGAATAGGGTGTTCAAGGACTTCTTAGATCAGTTTGTGATTGTCTTCATCGAAAACATCTTAGTGTACTCAAGTTCAGAGGCACAACACAAGCGACATCTTCGACAAGTCTTGCAGAGATTAAGAGAACACCGGTTGTACGCCATGTTTAAGAAGTGTGAGTTTTGGCTACCAGAAGTGACATTCCTTGGGCATATTGTTGGTTAGGATGGGATTAAGGTGGATCCATCTAAGGTGGAGGCAGTTAGAGATTGGCCGAGGCCAAGGAAAGCCTCAGAGGTTGGAAGTTTCTTCGGGTTAGCAAGTTATTACAGACGGTTTGTGGGAGGGTTCTCGAAGATTACTTCACCGATGACAAAGTTGACAAGGAAGAATTTGAAGTGCATCTGGTTAGACAAGTGTGAGAATAACTTTCAAGAATTGAAGCGATGACTTATTACGACACTTGTGTTGAGTCTTCCTTCGGAGGGAGGAAAATTTGTGGTATATTGTGATGCATCAAGATTGGGACTGGGCTGTGTGTTAATGCAGAATGAGAAAGTTATAGCTTATGCATCATGGCAATTGAAGGAGTATGAGCAGCGGTACCCTACCCATGACCTGGAGTTAGCAGCGGTGGTATTCGCACTGTAAGGGTGGTGACATTATCTATATGGAGAGAAGTGTGAGATAAACACCAACCACAAGAGTTTGAAGTACTTCTTCACCCAGAAGGATCTGAACATGAGGCAGAGGCATTGGCTGGAGTTGGTGAAGGACTATGGTTGTGACATTCTTTACCACCCAGGAAAAGCTAATGTAGTGAAGGATGCTCTGAGCCGGAGGGGCCGAGGACAGTTGTTTAGTTCTACTCAGATATCGAGATAATTAGCAGACAAGATGTCCAGAGCAAGGATAGAGTTGGTGGCTGCCTGGTTAGCCAATATTACTTTGCAGTCAACCCTACTAGAGCGGATTAAGGAGGGTCAGTTAGTAGATGCACAGTTGTAGGAAGTTAGGGAATTAGGGTCGGATCTGTGTTCTGATTGATATGGGGATTAGACGTGAGATACTGGATGAATCCCATACTACGCCGTACTCACTCCATCCAAGGACCATGAAGATGTATCAGGATCTACGGACATTGTGTTGGTGGCCTGGGATGAAGAAGGATGTAGTGGAGTACGTGGCCAAGTGTTTGACCTTTCAGCAGGTGAAGGCTGAACATTAGCGGATAGCAGGGTTGCTACAACCTTTGTGTATTCCCGAGTGGAAATGGCAGGATATTACGATGGATTTTGTGGGAGGTTTACCCAGGGCAGTGGGGCTGCATAACTCGGTGTGGGTAATGGTATATAGATACACCAAGTCATCTCATTTCATGCCGATGAAGACAACTTATACTGTGGATCAGTATGCAGAGTTGTATGTGAGGAAGATTGTACGTCTCCATGGGGTTCCCAAGTATATAGTGTCAGACCAGGATCCTATCTTTACCTCCAAGTTTTGGGGTGGTTGCAGAAGGCTATGGGGACTCAGTTGAAGTTCAGCACGACCTTTCATCCTCAGACTGATGGACAGTCTAAGAGGATGATTCAGGTATTGGAGGACATGCTCAGAGTGTGCGTGATAGACTATGAGGAGTTTAGGAGTAAGTATCACCCGTTGATTTAATTTTCGTACAACAACAGTTATCAATCAATGATTGGAGTAGCTCCATATGAGATGTTATATGGGAGGAGATGTAGATCACACATTCATTTGGATGAGATGGGTGAGAGGAGATATTTGGGACCGGACATGGTTCAGAAGACTAATGAGGCTATCGAGAAGATCAGAGCTCAAATGATCGCTTCGCAGAGCAGACTTAAAAGCTAAGTTGATCCCAAGCGTAGGGACATGGAGTTCCAGGTTGGTAACCATGTGTTTCTGCAAGTTTCACCACTGCGAGGGGTAAGAAGGTTTAGGAAGAATGGCAAGTTAAGCCATAGATTCATTGGACCTTTCGAGATCCTGGAGAGGATCGGGCAGGTGGCTTACAGATTAGCTTTGCCACCATCGTTGTCGGGAGTTCATGACGTATTCCATGTCTCCATGCTTCGGAAGTATGTCTCAGATACAACTCATGTGTTGAAATATGAGGGTTTGGAATTACAGATAGATTTTTCTTATGAGGAGCGACCGGTTCAAGTCTTAGATAGGAAATACATGGTTCTACAGAACAAGATGATTCCTCTAGTTAAAGTGTATATAGGAATAGCAAGGTTGAAGAAGCAACCTGGGAGCTTGAATCAGCGATGCGGGATCAGTATCCCAAGTTATTCAGGTAAATTTCAAGGATGAAATTCTTAGTAGGAGGGGATAGTTGTAACAACCCAAAATTTGCTAATATGGCTTAAGGGCCTTTATTAGCATGTTGGGAAGGCATAATTGGTTTATGTGCGATTTAATAGTTAAATGCATGATTATGTGGCGTGCATGATTATATGATTATGTGGATATGTGAAATTCATGTTTATAAGTATTAAACATGCATGTGGGCCATGTTTAGCTTATAAGGGCCTATTTGTAATTTTGGCCCCTTAACGGCATAAATGTGATTATACACTACTACAAAATTGACATGGGATGATGATTTTAAACCGTCGTATGGACTCTCATACGTCGGTTCTAATAACGTCATCTCATGCAATGTCATGCCATGTAAAGCATGAAACGACGGGTTAAATAAAAGTGTCATCTCTTGTCGTACATGAGACGATGGTTCCTAAAAAAACGTTGTCTCTTGTGGTACATGAGACGACAGTTTTTGTGCAAGTGACATCCACTGCAGTAAATGAGACGACAGTTCCTACTCAAGCGTCATCCTCCTATAGTAAATGAGATGACAATTTATGTGCAAGCATCGTTCCCTGCAATACATAAGACGACAATATTGTGGAAACCGACGTCTCATGTAGAATATGAGAATTTTTTTCATTTATCTATTTTCAATAACTATATTCATTCATAATTTCCTGTGTAATTACAATATAGTTCAGATAGAATCAACAAGCAGACAAAATCAATAGAACTCAGTATGTTCCAAATCTAAAAATTACAAGATTAAAATATGTAAGTGCTAACTCACTTGGAATATAGAACTCACTTGGGATAACTGTGTAAGTGCTAACTAAATACTACAGTTAGTATATTTTTTTAATTATGATTTCAAAAGTTACTCTAGCTATGACTCATCCACTCAAGAAACTCTAGCTATGATTTCAAAAGGTAACTCTAGCAAGCCTCTTAGACCCTTACTCTATCTATGACTCATCCGCTCAAGAAACTCTAGTTATCATTTCAAAAGGCAACTCTAGAAGAATCTTTTCTGGCCTCCTCTGGTCGATCTATTTGCTCTGTTGTGCCCCCCTTAGCTTGCTGCATATAATATAATTAGGTCAATTTTAACATCAAATGAGGAAAACATAAAATCAAGCATAATTCGTTCTATATATGTACTTACTAAATCAGCTTCCAATTCAGTATAGTTATGGCGTGAAGTCCTACGAGGGTATTGTAAATGATTACGCCTTTCTTGTTGTATTTTTCTAAAATCTTGAAACTCTCACAAATACCACAAGTAAACACTTCCACTCTCACAAATAAATCACAAGTAATAAAATACCACATTCAAAGAAACACATATTCAACAAAATCATTAATATTCAATCATTATATGCAGATGAAAGAACTCCTAACAGAGTTAGCAATGTGCCACTACCAAGGCTAGAAATTCATATATTTCATACTATACTCGTTTAACATAAGATGATCTATATAATCTATCTGCTTCGTTATATGACATTTTGGCGTCTTTATCATCTATTGAAAACTCAAAACTTTGGACAATCACCGATTAAAGAAACTCAAAACTGAAAAAGAAGGTAATTACATGTAACACAACATTTTATATGACCATAAGTTGACTGTTAACAATAAAAATTAAAGCTAAAGTGCAATGCTCTGTTTATAGAGTAAGAATCATAAGTTGGTTTAAAAATTCATCGAGGCAAATGCGGAATATGTAAGACAAGCCTCAATTTAAAGAACCTTGCTTCTCCAACCTTTTAGATGTTTTTGAGAATAATTATATATTACAATTTGTAACTTCAAACAAAATATATTCATATGCACTTGCTAATGACTTATAAATTACTTCTCCTAAATATATAAACAAATGAAGAACTTATGCAAGGGACTGGTAATATTGACAATCCTTACTAATGAGCAAATGAAATAACATAAATTAGTAGTTTTAGTACCTCATATGTGACTGTTCATGAAATAACCCATCTCTCTATTATCATACTTTAATCAATATTAAAAAAAAAGACAACTTTTAAAGTTGCATTATGCTTTATTACTTGTCACCAAACGAAACACAAAATTACCCTCCAAGAAGCATCATGGAGAGCCTTGTAACATTGCCTAGCTTTCTTCTGAAACTCCAGCTGCTCATACCTCTCTCCTCCATATCCTCCTCTTTCTGCGACTTCTGAGAATCATGATGTAATGTCGCAGTTCAGCACAAAGTTTAGACCAAAAAAAAAGAAAAGATATAGATGCCTTTTCACCATGTGAGAAACTTTAAAACTTAAAATAAGGCAGATTGAACATCAGGCAGAGCTTTGTATCTAGATTGTGTAATTGGTCCAAAACCATGTATCATTCATTGTAAAAAAGTTATAACCTCAAAATTGGCAGCATTTGAAAATGGTAAGGAAGCATTTGAATATATAAAATTTACAGTACTTTTAAACAACTCAATAAAGTTTCTTACCGATACAAAGTCCACGGAGTGTCCACTATATAATGAACAAGATTAAAAGGAAAAATTAATAAGTGCTCACTTCATAGTAACTGATGAAGACAATATGCAATAATGTTTTCATTTCTCAACACTGAAATATATGAAATAGCAATCTTACGTTTTTAGCAATACAGAGCACCACAAATAGAGCAACAATTAAACAACCAGCAGCAATTCTCGCAGTGAGGAGATTTGTTGATGCGAGTATCAAAGTCATTCACCAGAATGATGAGCCAAGATCTGAGTATGTAAAATTTCGTATAAAGCATGAAGCCATGGAAACACATCATGCTAATTGACAAGAATTGTAAAACCAATATCAAAAGAAATAAAAAATTCTACTGACTTTACAAAGACCTCATTTTCAGTTTTACTACAATTGAACTTGGTGTATGCAATTTGAAAGAATAATCAGTAATAAGAAATTCTTAAGGGTAGTTCAGTGCCAGAAACCAAGTGCAAGGCCAACATGTATAATTAACGCACGTAAGAAACACCTTGAATACATAAAGAACTGAGAAAAAAAAAAAGGTCTATTGAAGTGAAGCTTTTTTTGTTCAGATTGAAAAAAAAAATCAATTGAACTAAGGAATGCAAAGACAGAGGAAATACATTCATGAATATTCTATCAAAGAAAAGCATGCAATGTTTCATTTCCACTTAACAAACTTGAAAGTAGGGCGTGGACCATAGAAAAAATAGCTGCTAGGGAAAAAAGTGTATTACATCCTGCAGGTAATATCAACCAATATACACCACCACGCGTTTGTGTGACGCCACCCTCATTTGGATGGACTCGGATTCCCTCCACCTACACATGAGATCATATTAGTTTGCATGGCTGACTTCAGGAACCACGGAAATGAGGATTAAGTGCATGAACTAGCTTCACAATATAAGCATTGAGTACAAAAGAGGGGAAAGGTGAAGAGCTTCTAACATGACCACATGTGAGTTTGCAAGCAATAGCATGACTTGCTTCATGCAAGAACACTGTGATGAGCTTAAAGGTGTGTGAGTAGTACTGTTCTCCAGAGCTACAACATGCACAACAAAAAAGTTAATGTCATTAGAGCTGCCAAATTGAATATGAAGTTTGCCAAAGCTATCAACAAGACTATTAAAAGTTCAGACCATCTTGGCTTTTACCAAAATCTTCTCATGTTTATTTCCTTTCAGCTATTAGGTCTCAAATCTCAATAATCTATCTTTTATTCATCACAACCCACTAATAAATAGAGGAAAGCACACGGAAAAGGATGAGGCAGAAAACATAAAATCAGGAAATAATAGGATTCATATGCCTAACAGATGATCCTTCTAAGTCTGGTCCTAATCATATTAGTATCTATTTAAGAAATTAGGTAAATAAATACAGCTGTAAAATAAACACAGCTGTTTACTACAGCCCAGCAGTCCTTCAACATTTTCTATTATGAATACGGCCCAGTAGTCCTTCAACATTTTCTGTTTACCACTCTTCATTATTATTAATTTTTCCTTTTCTAGGTAGCTAGGTTAGATGTTTCTACATTAGCCTGCAAACTTGACAGTCATTTTAAAGTGGATCGGTCAAATCAACTAGTTGAAAGCTAACTCAACCCAATGAATCCTTGCAGCCATCTCATTGTCAATTTTCACTAGCCTCTATCATTTGGTTTGGCTTGATGCTTATCATTTTGATCCATGCTTCCCTTGTTAAAAACTCGTACACTCTACTCAAATGTACCTCAGACCCTAATAACCCAATAGATCTTTTGAAAGTAGCTATTACAAGTTTCCCTTTCTTTCTATTTTCTACTTCTGTACCATAAGTTTGACCAAGTAAATTTCATTGTGTTAAAACCAATGTCAAAAGAAATACAGAGCGCAACAAACAAAATCACTTCTAATAAATAATTTTCACATACAACCGTGTTTCTCTATACGTCTCAGTGTCTCGCCATTTTGACCAACATCTCCCCCTTTCTTACACTCCAAACAGATATATGACAGTTGCTAATCACAAGATGTCTCGATCATCCCACTACTATACTACTAGTCTCTAGCACATTAATTCTATCATCAAAATGTCAGCATTCCATTTAAGCAAAGCAAAACTTGTATGTTTTATCTTTGTAGGTGTTTATGATAAGTAGAAAGCAATGTTCCTATACTTTATTTTTCATAAAATTTGGTGAATACATTCCTAAATTAATAGAAAGAGTCTGCAAAAGAACAATTGCACAAAAGAGCAAACCTATAAGCCATGTCGCTTCAGCATAAGATAACCCTTGCCACTTGACTAGGTTCTCTGGAATTACATCTCCAGAACTGTCTTTACTAATGCGGTCTGAAATTATCCTTTCCACCTGAGAGATATATTGAACCAATTATATAGAGAACTACATAGTAAGGGAAACACAAAGGAAATAAATATATAAAACCAAAACAAGAAATTGAAAGCGAACCTGACTATTTTGCTTGATGAGGTCCAAGTCCATCTCCTTGCTCACATCATTAACCTCAATCTTGAACAAACAATTAAAGAAAAAATGGCACCATAGTCAACATCAATTTTAAAATCTCTTCAAATAATGTGAGATGAAGCAAAGAGGAAAAACAATAACAAATCAAATGTGTTTTGACTGTCTCGGACGTGACAAAAAACATTTGAACAGAATGAGGTCCGTTATAAAGTTACTGAGCTCTTTAAAAACAAAATCACTTCCTAATCCCACCATATATAGCTTATAATAAAAAAGTAGATAACAATCCCATTAAATAGCATAAGCACCACTGAAACACACAAAAAAAATGCAAACAAATACAAAAACAAACAAGTTCAAAACAAAAATAAATCCCGCATATGATAGATACCTTCGTATGAATATGAAATACAAATTCACTGCTTAAAGGAACAAAAATCAATGATAAATTAAAATAATATAATATATACATAATGTGTGGGCGTAGGTGTGGCATAAGAAAGATCTACCACCCCACAAGTTAAAGAGGTAACCCTCAAATAGAGATTAACCCCAGTTTACCTAAATGCAAAGTTATTATCCTTGTTTACAATAAACAGCCAATTTATATTAATAAAATAATTAGTGATTCAACAAACTACTTTCATATTTGACATCAAATAGGAGAAAGGGGATTGCCGCAGGTCCAAAAAAACATATATCTTTATTGCTTCTTAACATTCTGACTTTCTGAATCAAAGTCTGGCATTCATAAAAGAAAAAGAAAAAAAATAAAAATATTACCTCCTCACGTGTGACTGTCTTCCTGAACCTGACTTCGTCCGTTACCTTTTTAGTGTAATTCAAAACCTTCTTAAAACCACTAAGCTGCAAAACCACAAACCAAAAATGCATAGAGAAATTTAAATAACAGTGGGGGGAAGCGCCGAACATCAATGCTACATCAAGAATGACAAGTTACAACTGACAAGATAGCGCTAGAAGGCTTAATACAAAATCTACACGCAGAAGCAGCACAAGAAGCGTACAACATACATTCTGAAGCTTAGAAAATGATTTCCACTGACAGTGTAAATGGGATTGGCCTTTCCATTTTATCAAGAATTCCATCTCATTCCAATTTGGCTCAGAATCAAACAAGTAGCTAAGTAGAACATGATCAGTTGATCTTTTACTCCTAAGAGCTTCTTCAACCACGCCCTTTGGTTGATGCCACATCACTGTCTCAATACAATCACTATCTTCCTCTTCAAGTTCCTCCTGAAAAGGTAAACCCAATAATGTAAGGATAAAATAATTTTATGATCCAATGGCAGAAGAAAATTTCAACACAAACAACACCAAAGACAAAAATATAATTCAAATAAACTAGCCTGGTGAGATGAAAAAACTTCATGTAGCAACTGATAAGAATTTGCAAGACTACAATCAATTGATTAAGGATTTCAGTTAATTTTTAGATCATACAACTTCATCAAACGGTATAGCTACAATGAATTCTAGCAGGCTAAGCTTTTCAAACTTTAGGTAGCTACCACTTTTTCTATTTTTCCATATAACAGGTAGAACTAATGCTTCACAGGAAGTGATATACTATGTAGAGCTACAATCAATTGATTAAGGATTTAAGTAAATTTTTATATCATACAACTTCATCAACTGTATAGCTACAATGAATTCTAGCAGGCTAAGCTTTTCAAACTTTAGGTAGCTACCACTTTTTCTATTTTTCCATATAACAGGCAGAACTAATGCTTCACAGGAAGTGATATACTATGCATGTAACACATATTATGCTAACTTTATAACAATCTGGCCCACATCTCACGTCTTCTCTCTCTACTCTCTTATAATTGTCTTTTCTTCTCTTTTGAAGCTATGCATTTCTCCGATTCCTGTTATTATAGTATAACCAACAGCAATCATCTCATTCATTATTTGATCCAAATTCCAATAACGTATCAGATCATTTCTTGTTCTTAAAATAAAGACATGTCTGCAATCATCTCATCCCACCACATTTTGATATCTTTCAAGGGTATCCCTCGTCTTTATTTAACAAGAAACAGATTGTATATTAATAAAAAGATGATAAGCCTGTTTAAAAAAAAAAGAAAAGAAAAAAAGAAAGATGACAAGGTGTCAATTATATTTTACAGCCTAAGAAGCCAGTCATATACCAGCAAAAAAGGGTATCCACTAAATTTTATCAATCATGATTATCTAGCGTCAGAAACACAAACCCGAAATCACCACCCATTTATACCTGCAAGGACCTCTATCAAATTTCAATAACAGTTTTACAAATTATTCCAAAGGGGTTTGCGCATTCAAATAGTTTTTTTTTATATAACAAAACTTGCATCAATGAGTTAAGTCCAGTCAAAATAACTTAGAATTACAAATTTGGCATGGCAAGGTACTTTTCCAAATAACAACCCGCCAAAAGCCCAATTCATAGCACATTAAGAATAGTAACAAAAAATTACTGCAAAAAAAAATAATAAGAAGAAAAAAGAACATGTGTATTATTATCACATATTAATTTTTTTCCAATTGACTTTCTGTACAACCTATGGGTATCATCAAATGACCTCTGTAGATATAGTAATGCAAATAAGATATTCCATGATAAGTCCCATGTAAGAGATTTTCTTCTCTCACCCCTGAACTATCAAAAATCATAAGCTTTGTAGTTTGCAAGTGAAGAACCAAGGAACTAGATGGTACAATCTCTTAAATAGGTGCAAGCAAAAGAAATAAATAATCTTACTGGTACACAACTAGATTGCACCTTTTGGAGATTTTTCTTCTTGCTTTCATCGGCATCCTCACTTTCGTCACTTTCAACGTACGACACCTTCCGCACAGACCTACTAGAAGTGCGTACCTCGTTGTTTCGTCCAGTTGCATTTATCGAAAAAGTAGAACGACCACTAGTTTTCCGTTGATGTGAACCTTTCCTCGTGCTTTTGAAACCCACATCACTGTCACTTTCAGAGTCCTCCCCCAAAGACTCATCATCTTCAAATGATGATTTACCTCTTCGCTGCTGACCAGATCCCTGATACAATTTACATTCTCTGGTAGATTTAACAATATGTCCACCTTTACCACGTTGTTTACTTTTTGATTTCCTTGCATAATAAAAATCGTCTTCATCAGACATATCCAGCTCATTATCACTGTCATCTTCTTCTTCAGATTCTGCACCTCCCCAATTTTTATCCTGGTATCACTAAAAATACATCATTAACATGCAGAAAAAACCAATTTTCACAGTAGCACACCCAAAGAATAGTTCAGTAAATCTAATCTATCAATGGAAATCTACCAAAAGATAAATGGAAATGAAGAGCAAAGAACAAAATAAACTCATTACAATACCACATCTAACATACAAAATATATAGACACAAAAACAAGTGTTCATTGGCACCATATTTTTCAGGGCCAATCTCTAGAAATTGGCATTGGAACAATAATAAATGTAAGATTTATCACAAGCACAACCATAAACACAGTACAGTCCAGTGTTTGTATTTTATTTTCCCAACTCTAAATTAAGTCATAAAAGTTGTATCTTTTTTTCTAAAAAACAAAACAACAGAACTTGTATTTTTTATTTAAGACAAATAATACAAGGCAAAGAATGAGAATCACCCTGACAAAACAAGGAAAAAGCAATTACATAAAAGTTATATCAAAGACAACAGTATACCTCAAAATCAAGATTAATTCATCAATTATTCAAAAAAGAAAAAAGTCCATAGAAAATCAAACTATAGAGTGAGAGAAATATGGAGATTGTTACCCAACAAGCCAGCTAAAGTATACTACAACTACATGAAAGGTTTTACAAGGGCTGAATAATAGCACGATAAAAAGGAAATCGGGACCTTCCATTAGAAAATATACTGTGGCGAGACTAATACAAATATAAGAAACCAAAACTACATTGAGATTAATTCACCAATTATTCAACAAAACAAAAAAATCAAAGGAAAACCAGACTTCATTCAGATAAAGAAATTGTTACCCAGCAAGCCAGCTAAGGTACCTGGTATACTATAACTAGATGAAAGGTTTAACGAAGGCCGAATCATAGCCCAGAGTAAAAGAAAATCAAGGCCTTCCTTTAGAAAGTTTATAGTGGCATGATTGATCCAGTTATAAGAAACCATTAATTAATATAAACAAAAATAAAAAAAAATTAATAAAAATACAAGTTTGGATAGCATTAAGATAGGGCTGTTCATTTATTGCTAGCGAGAGGGTTTCTCAACTTAGAGTAAAAGCAGGTATAGGCATTGGCATGTTGTCTTTGAAGAATAAATCACTTGTTATAAAATCAGTGTGAAGATTTCCAAACAAACCAAATACTCTGTGGCACAAAGTTATCAAGAACTAGATAGTTTTGAGTATAATAGGGATGTTGGTTTGGCTGGTAAGGCTATATAAGATTGAGATAATAGTAGTTTTGGGAGATTCGAGGTGAGGGATTACACACACATGGCTGGTAAGACTGTATATCATAACCCACAGACAGATAGACAGTTCTAACCGTTATCTTTTTTAGGTTGGAGTGCTCTTTGTAAAAACAAAAGATGAAAGTGTGAATCATATTTTTGTTCATTGCACATTTACACTATCTTTATGGTCAAAGTTCAGGTTGGACAGGCTGCTCCAAGAAGCTGCCGTGGTTTTTAAGATGAAGATTATGGTGGGGATTGGGTTGTTGTAATGACCTCATATACGTTCCTTTAATTTGTAATGTTTCATTTTTATTAATATCTAAGTTTAATTTCATACCAAACAATAATAATAACAACAATAATTTGGGAACCCTCAATACCCATTCATAAACTAATGAAAGTATCTGAAGCATAATTTGTTGTTTGCGTGCATCTAGTATTAGCTTCCAACATAGAAGTAAAGCAATCCTCTCTATTGGTTTTGATATCATGAAAACTGGTCAAGAATCAGACAAAAAGATAAAGAAATTGCATCAAAAACATAATGCCCAGGACTTGGCTGCTTAATCCAATATTTTAGGAAGAGCATAAAAGCAAGAAAATAATCACATGAATGAAATAATATGGTATATCGTAATAGTCGCAAACCTTTTTCAATGTGTGTTCACTTGTAATGCCATAATCAGGTTCAAAATCTGCATCATCAGGATCATCTTCTGCCATTACACACAGGATAAATTCAGTCTTTAACTCTTCATGAGTGGGAACAATAATATAATCAGAGTTCATAAGTTCCATGCCAATTGTCCTCACAAGCACCCAAGAACTAGAGTGAGCAACACTAATGCAGCAATATCCTAAAATTACAAAGGAGAATAAAGCAAATTACCATCTTCATCCTCTTCATAATCAGCATCATCATTATTGTTGTCATCTTCATCACCATCGCCAAAATTTTCACTGCCATTCAAGACTCTAGAAGATCTTGCAGTATTCTTATTCCCTGCAGCTGGTTTTAGTTGTTGCTCAGAATTAGACCCCAAAGAATGAGGAAACCCTCTATAATGCATTAAATCATTCTGCTCTTTCCCATCTTGCTCATAATATTCATCAGAAAGCATCTCATCTGTAGGGACATCTCATCTCAAAAATGAATCTTATTCACAAAATTGAATCACGATAATGGAACATCCCATTCAAAGAAACACATATTCAATCAAATCTTTAGTATTTAAACCAAAAAACTCAGTGCAGAGAAAGAAAGAAAGAAAAAAAAAAGAAAATACCCAAAGTCTTGTGGCTATCACTGTGAAGAAGATAGAGAAGCAGGAACACGGCATCGAGAAGAGCTTTACGCCGGAGATGGGTGGAGGGAAGCGATCGAACGGTCGGAGTGAGAGTTAGGCGCGAAGACGCCGAAGCTTTAGGCCGGAGATGGGCTGGACCATGAGCAGATTAGGGCTTGCCTATATCCGAGGAAGGAGCCGTCGTCGCCGCCGTCACCTGGGTTGTCGCCGTTCTCCCTAGTTGTCATAGATTGCTGGATTGCAGTTGTCGCCGGTAGCTGTTATAGCATAGGGTTGTACTATCGACTTATGCAGAAGAGAAATGATAAAAGACTTTACCCCTAATTGCCTAATTCTATTTTGAAGATACTGGGTCATTAGTTTTTTTTATTTAATTTCTTTTTATATATTATATTTTATTAGTTTAAAGACATTATTGTTATAATTTAGAAGTAACGCACGTTAATAAAATAGTATATATAACTAATAGAAGTATGACATTTTTTTTATTAATTTTTATCTTAAAAGTATTATTAATATAATATTTTTTTATTATTTTTATCTTAAAAGTATTATTAATATAATATTATTAAATAATTTAACTACTAATATTAAATAACTCTTTTAAATTTAAATTTAAATTTGAATTATTAATTATTATTTCTTTTTTATAAATATATTTGCATAATATATTAAGTATATTTATTAATTCATATTAAAATATATACAAATTTAATTAATGCCAAAAAAAATTGGGTTGCATTGAGACAACGTTTCTATTAGAACTGTCTTCTCGTGTTAAAGGTAGATACGTGACGACAGTCTCTATAGAACAGTCATCTAATGTAATCTTCAGTTAGAATGGCACGACAGTTCTAGAGAGTCTGTCGTCTCATCTCTACTTTTAACATGAGACGACTATTCTACTAAAAATGTCGTCTGATGTGCATCGTCTAAGTACAATTTTTTAGTAGTGATATGTAATAATTGTTGAGACCACATTATTATGTGGATATATTTGCAGTATATGGCTCGAGACGGTCCTAGTGAGGGGATTGGCGAAATAGTCACAGCGGGAATTTGTACCCAGCTCGGGAGGAGCCTGGGGTATTTTTGGAAATTTAGAAAATATATTAGGGATATTTGGATATTGAATAGATAATTGGTAATTAATTGGATGATGGTATTAATTGATAAATGATAGGAACATTTGAGGAATTAGTGGGAACTAGGGGGAAATGACTCATCTACCCTTAGAATAATCAAAGGATTTAGGAGTATTAGGAAGGGCAAAATAGTCTTTTGTGTTACTAAAGGATATACTCAGTTATACTTGGGATTTTTTTAAAAAGTGGCAGAAGCTTCAGCCAACTCTCCTCTTTTCCCTCTCACGGTCTCACTCTCTTTCTCACTCTCTGACTATGGATTGAAGTAAAAAAAAATAAAGGTGCAGGGAACTTGGACCTAATCTAAGAATTTTGGAAGCAAAAGTGAAAGGGAGGACTTGGGAAAAACTTAAGGGAAGGCTTGAGGAATTAAAACTAAGCAACCAGAGATTTCAGCTACAGAAAAACTTAGGAGAACTCAAGCTAGAACAACCCAGATGAACTGTGAAGGAATTTGGTTGCCATTTGAGGTAAGAATTCTGGTCTGAATCTGTAAATTTGTGCTAGAATTATGTTGGGGCTTGAGTTTGCTTAAGGGTTGGTTTTGCTGGTTAGATCTGGGTTGAATTTGGGGGATAATAGCTGATGAATTGGGATAGAGATTTTGGTTTTGTAGCTAAGGTTTTGGTGATTAGAAGTATGTGATTAAGGTCTTATACTAATGGTTATTGGGTCTGATTCGGAAGTCTTATTACGGTGAAATTCTGGGAAATTGGCTAGGAGATGCATGTGAAGAACCCAGATTTTTTCTAGGTTAGAAGGGGGGCACGCCACAACCCAGCCTGGGATGCCTCTGACTTGGGGGCGCGTCGCGACTCACTAGGCCAAGTTGCGGCTCGCTTTTCCTTTGGCTTAGGTGCTTGCTCTCTGACTTGGCGGCAAGTCCTGACCAACTAAGCCAAGTCGCGACCCACTTAGGGATTTTAGCCTTAGAATTATTTCTAGAATTGGTAAGGTTCAAGGGTTTGAACCAAGGCGCTCGAGACAATTTCTACTACCCGGTTTAGTAGAAATTGAAGTCCCGAAGGCTAGTTCTGTCTCTTAGGTATTTTTATTTTGATTGGAGGTTGAAATTTACCCATTGGCCCATGCGACTAGGTTTATTTCCAAGGCTTGGGGCTAATGATTGTGGTCAAAACAATTTCATTTTCTCCGCTCGGAATTAAAGGTAAGAAAACTGCACCCTTGTGTGGCTGTGTTGGGACTAAGGTTCCCTATATTTGAATACAGATCCTGTATGATTATGATATGCCATGTGAGCATGAAATAAAAGGCCTAAGAGTGTCGGGACTGATATTTGCACACAGGACGCGGCTCGGCCACTGAGAGCTGAGGTCAGCTAGATAATCACTGAGCTCGGCCTAAGCGAAGTAAGTGGGATAAATAGAGGGCGCGGCCTAAGGGTGTTGACCCTAAGTATTGTATGATGTATTGATATGTTTGCCATTGCTAATTTGTTACTTATAGTTACCTAAATACTAGATGAATGGCTTGTGAATCAGTGATTGTCCTCTCTGATTAGGTGACTGTTATGACATGCTGGAAAATTGGTTAAATATTTTATGGGTCATTTTATTGTCATCATTGTTAATGCTATGCTATATGGTTTTCTTGTTGGGCCTCGACTCACGGATGATATGTGGTGCAGGTGAAGGCAAGGGTAAGATTGATCAATCATGAGTTAGAGAGCTCTGGGGGCGAGGTGTACATTGTCTGCTGCTCGTTCGCCACGGCCGAGGGTTTGTACTGGGACAGAAAACCTAAAATGTGTATTTTTCCATGTGAGTGGCCTTTGCTTGTATTTGACTTTTGGAAGTTTGTAAATTTTTCCTTTAACCCTGTTTATGGTATCCCATGTACAAAACATCTATTTAAATGAAAAATTATCCGTTTATGTCCACAATCTTTTAACCCTAATTTGTTTATGACTTTAGGAGCATGTTTTCAACTAAACGACTTGATTAGCAAGTCTTGCACTACTTTAAACGCGTAGTGTAACGGTCATGGTTACACAGGGCGTTACAGTCTGTTAATTCTGTCTAAACCAATATGTCATAATCTCAAATGTCACAGATATGTTTCACTATCAGAATCTGTCTTTTTTCTTTTAATAGATCTAGGATTTGCAATTTTAAATAATTCAGAAATATAAACATGCTCGACGTTGGACTCTAACTTGTAAAGTCCACCTTCAGACTTTGTACACAAATGTCAAAACCATATTTCGAAATAACAATCGAATTATTAGTAATGGAAACATTAAAACCTTATTCATGCAATTTTGATAAGGAAATTAAATTTCTAGTAACTCTAGTAACAAAATAAACATTGTGCAACACAATAAATTTATTATTATCAAAATCTAGGCGAGCTTTTCCAACTTTAGCTGCCAAGATCTCCTGTCCACTTCCAACTCTCATGATCACCTCTCCATGAGCCAGCTTCCTTGAATTACTAAGAATCTGTGAAGAAAAACAAACATGGTTAGTGGCTTCAGAATCAACTATCCAAGATGAAAAATCACCTTTCACTAAACAAGATTCTAAAACAAGTAAATCAAAGTTACCCTTACTTTTGTCTTTCAGTTCAGCCAGGTACTTAGGATAATTCCTTTTCCAATGACCATCAACTCCACAATGAAAGCATGCTCCTTTCAGTGCCTTCTTTTTGGAGTTCTTTGCAGACTTATTCTTCTTGGAAGATTTGTTGGTCTTCTCTGGTTGTTTGTCCTTTTTCTTGTCCCTTCCTTAGCCACCCTTCCTCTTCTTTGAATTACCATTTGAAGTGGAATGCTTGCTTTCAACAACATTTTCCTCCTCAACTTTAGTGGAACTTTTGTTTAGAGATTCAAAAGTTTGCAACTCATTCAATAGTTGGGTCATATTGTACTCCAACTTGTTCATAACATAGTTGGTAGCGAATGCCGCAAAAGCTGGTGTGAGAAATTCAAGTATCAAACTTACTTGAGTTCTCTCATCAATGGCCGCACCATGGATTTATACATCGTGCAATATGTTGATCATGTCTAGGACAAGTTCTTTGACAGAAATATTTTTCTTCATTTTCATATTCATGAAGCTTCTAGTAGCATCATGTCTGCACTTAACAGATTGTTGGAAAAACATGCCTTGTAGAGATTCCCAAATCTCATTGGTTGTTTCAACCATTTCAAACTTCTTTCTAAGCACATCGCTCATAATAGCAAGCATATAACATATGACCTTATTGTTAGATAAGATCCAATTGTCATACTTCTCTCTAGTAGTTTTGGCAGCAGTGAGGGCAAGAACCTCAGGACATTCCTCCTTAAGAAAAAAAATGTGGTTTTCACATATCAAAACAATGTTCATGTTTAATTTCCATTTCATGTAGTTATCACCAGTCAATTTCTCATTGGCAAGTAAAGCAGTTACAGGGTTTGGATTGGATATATTGTTAAAAATTAAATAAATAAAATATAATGAATTAATGCATATAATAAATATCAGTTTATATTTGGAATAGTAAATATGATGCATGAATGCAACACATAAAATAACACACACAAAATTAATTACTAGTCCACTATAGATTCATTTGAAAAATAATGGACCGCCTTAGGGTAGGTCAGACTAATCACATATTGACCTTGAGACAAGATCTCAACTCCATAATTGAAAACTTAAAATCTCATTTTTCTCTTTTGACTTATGAATTACCATTAGTTTGGTCAAGATGCACCAGTCACGCCCGAAAGCCTAGATACATCTTCGGAGTGTAACCCATTATTTTTCGATCAATGACTTAACTCAAGAGTGTGCCTTAGGGCCAGTCAAACTTGAAATACATCACTAATTTTATTCTCATATGAGAAGTCAACCTTGAGATAAAATTAACATATTCGGAAGCCTTTCCTTAGGGAAGCTACAAACGAAGGCGACACGAGGCCCTTCCTCTGCCTCACGGTGTTCAACCAATAATGGAGACCATGGGACTTATTGTCATAATTCCCTCTCCAACTCACTATTTAAAAAAACTGTGTTTTTCTAAAATTCAATATTTTTCAAATAGGTTGTACAACTAATTAAATTAATTTTACCAAATGATATTCTAATAAATACTAATCCAATTATGCAAAATAAATAATCCTGCCTTAGATTTTATTTGCCCTTTTTAAATAGAATACCATTTTATTCAATAAAAAAAATTATTACATAAGAAAATAAACAAATTTAAGTTCTTTTGCTATCTTAACTAATTAAGACTAAATTAATTATATGAGTTATCAAATAAAAAACATATAATCAATCATAAGCATGTTTCTAAAAAAAAATAGCATGCTTAATATGTACTGTGTGGGTAATATGTATGGCATGTTATTATGCATGATAAAACATTGAAAAACTTAATCATGTTTAAGAAAATAAATAAATAAAAGCGGGTTGGGTGTTTTGGATATTTCAAGAAAATTACAACACTTGCAAAAAAATACACAGAAATAATTAAACTAACTAAGTCCTAATAAAGAACAATTCCTTTGATCTTGGACCTTCTCTTTTAGTCTTTAGGCCATTACTATTTTAACTAACAATTTTGAATTGTAATAACCTTTTAATTATTTTAAACAATTTAAAACAATGAAACTTTGGGTATTAATACCCAATAATTTATTGAGGCACAATTTGAATTTGGACTCACCATAATTAACTCAAAATTTATAATTAAAACTTTTTAAATATACTAGGCTTAAACAGGCCCAATTGGATAATTACACATCCTTTACGGTTTTCATGACACAAACCCTAATGGGTGTGTCAATGGTTGGGTTACGGCTGGCCATGGTGCAGTTGAAAATGCGCTGGGACGCATAGGTGATGTACGTAGGCTCATGTGTTGGGCGCGCGCAGGTGTGCTGGGCGTTGGGCAGAGGCGCAGGGGCGCTGGGTGCGCACAAGGGCACAGGTGTGCTAGCAGGCGCAGGGTGCTGGGCAGAGGCGTACGGGCTCTGGGCAGGCACAGGGTGCACACGACTGCAGGACCAGCGACTCAGGCCTCGGGGTTTATGCTCAGGGCTCGGACCATTACAGAATTTTTTCAGAATTTAAACAAAAATAAATTATAAAATTCCTATGCCCAAAAATAGCTTACAATTTTTGTATATCTAGAAAAAAAAAAGGAACATTTCCTAACCCAAAACAACCATGAAAACAAACCCTTAAGAACATAAAATATCCATGCACAAACATCCATCCATTCATATATTACACATAATATAAAAATTCATATGATTCCCACACAGTAAGTAATATATGCAGAGATTAAAGATGGCTCTGGTACCAATTGTTAGGAACGATTCCTAGTGCAGAACTTTATATGAGGATCCTTTAATATGAAATATGTTAATCAATATATATTATGAATATAAAAAATAATATGAAACGATTTACCTCTTGTAGCCTATCAAGAATCCTTGAATCTTTTTGTATATGTTTCAATCTTCCTATCCTTGCTGGAGTACATACACCTAGATCTTCCAAGACGTTCTCTACACCTCAAGATGTTGGTGGGCACATAGAGAACAATGATCAATTTTGTGAATCAAAAGTATTCTCAACACATGAGACTTTAGATTATATGATAGAGAGAAAAATTAATTGCTTTGTGAAAAAGATGATTGTTTTTCTTCTCTGTAAAAAATTGTCAAGACTTGTTGTTTCTATTTTCAATCATATAGAATATATAAGCATTATTCCCATAATAATAAATTCAATCATGTTTTATAATAATAATAATGATAATAGACTTAAATCTAACATTCCATCTTAAAACCCCTTTTAAAATGTTGTATTAATTAATTAAAAATAAAATTAAAAAACCAATATATGATAACATCAGATGCGCCACATGCATAGAGCAGTCCAAGCCATATGCGTGTGGCCTAGCCCTGAAAATTGGGATTTTCAGTTTTTTCATGTGTTTTTGTTTTAATTAATTAATAATTAGATATCCAAATAAGGTATCATCTTCTTAAGGAAAATATAACAACTTAAATTTCAAAATTAAAAATTTGAATTTCCATTATCATCTTATTATTAATTAAATAAATATAATAATCAAAACAAATTTTGACTATCCATATTTATTTATACACACTTAAATAAAATTATTGATTAAAATCAATTTACTCTATTTCCACACAATTTCGAAAATAGCACAAATGCAATAATAAATTATGCAACTTCAATTATCACATAATTCCACATTTATCCCGAAGAATAAATATTCTCTCAAATAGTCCATTCACAGTTTAACCCTTGTATCAACTCTTACCTTGATTAGTGTCGATAGAGCCGCCCTGGGGACCTATGGACCAACAATTCCAAGATCCAATAAATCAAAGATTATTAACCAAAACTCTTTGATTAAATTATCATATTTATTAATCTCATGATTATTCCACTATCAATATCAGACTGAACTCTTGAGAATTAAAGACATATATTTACTGAGTACTTTATTGTAACCATAAAGTGTCCATTGATATAATCTGTTCGTACAAATTAATCCTCTATTGATAGTTCATAATTAAATGGGAATAAAATTATCATTTTACCCTTTTAATTATATCGTGATTCCTAATGTACCATTGACTTTACTAGTGAAGGTTAATTCATAATCTGATTATGAATTTAACGTCAATAACCTTTTCAATTCCAAAGGCCAACCCAATAGGGAATCATCATTCAATCCATAAGAAGGAATAGATTCTATATCTGTTAAGCTATGTCCCTAGCCATATACATCATTGAGTCCCCAAAATAATAGTTTTTAGCCTGATCATTCTGACAACCCGTAATGCATGAATCAAAGGATCAAGTGACATATATAGGAGTTCATAGTAACTTCAGGATAATGATCAGATTGTATATGATCATCAGTTCATGTGTTTTATAATACTACAAAATGGTATTTAAACAAGTATTATTAAATCACATCAGGTCCAGTTCTACATACTCTCAGCATGCAAAGTACCTCCACTAAAGTGTTCTACTACACTAGTTACCCGGATCTAGGTAACATGTATTCATAATACTAGTGGACCGTACTAGCAGTAATTAATCAAAATATTCCATAACTTTATTTTACTGCGAACTATTTAAGTTCATTTCCTCAATCTCGATCATCTCATACCAATATGAGATTGAGACTACATAGATGAACTTGGGAATTTTCTAATATTAACTTAATATTATTCGCAATAATATAGTACAAAAGCTACATATATACAATAATCCAATTCATTTATTTATTTCATTAAAACCATTGAATACTACAATTGCTTTAAGGGCACAACTCCCAACAAAAGGTTCCTTAAACTGTAGAAATCATAAGCATCTATTCAATGACTATCGAACCCTAGCATGGCTTTAAGCCCTAAAGTTATGTTCAAAGGAAAGATAGAAAATGAGAAATAGAGAGCTTATGTGATCAAAAGTGTCGGTAGGTTTGATAGGTGGTCCTCACACGAATAAATTGGCATCTGTCAACTTTGAAGATTGTAACGCCTTAATTTCTCATAGATTACCGAGAAAACAATGTTGGATCATAATTCATAAAAATATTTCTCTTTATTGAATTAAAAATTTGAAAATAATGACATGGATCCATGGTTTTACAAAAATAAAATAATTATTTTTAACATAAAAATGAGCAACATTTAAATAAAACTTTTAAAATAACATGCTTTTATAAAAACAAGCCCGCTTGATCTTCCTCGACTATATGGTCCCCACGAGTACATCACGAAGTTCTTAGATCCCACTCGCCACCGGCCTTTCTATCCTGAATTTCCTGAAACAACAACATCATAAGGGGTGAGCTTGTAAAGCCCAGTAAGGAAAATACAAACAAGAGTTAGTCATATAATCAAACATAACATAAATTCACAAGAGTCATAAAAACACATTTCTCCAGATCATATCATAGCTTAAGTCATAATTCTAAATCATAGCCTATGTCATAAATCATAAATCATACTCTAAGTCAGAAGTCATAGATCATAAATCATAGGTCATAAGTCATAATCATAACTATAGGTCATAGGTCATAATAACAAGTCAGGAATAATAAAAAGATAAGTGTTTATACAGGGGTGGCAATTAAGCTCCGGACAAAAGTCTGTCATACACCGGACATTACTTAGGCCCGCAATAAAGTTTTGGCAACCGAGCCTACCGGACATAGTCCGTCATACATCATTGGACACCTTAGGTCCAGACACACTTACCCCTTTATTGTACCAAAAATGTTAGGTCATACAAACATAAACTGTAGCAACCCAAATTTGCTAATAAGGCTTGGAGCCTTGATTAGTGTGCCTGGAGGGCAATAATTGCTATACTGTATTAATTTATGTGAATTTAATGAGTATGTGGTTAGAATGCATGTTTAGGTGATTAAATATGTATGTGGGCCCCATTTGGTTGTCAGGGGCATATTTGTAATTTTAGCCTGTTGAGGGCATAAATGTGATATTTGTGAAATGACAGTGATTTATTTATGATGCATGTTCCGAGACGGTCCTAGGGAGCTGTTTAGCTAAAAGTCACAACGGGGTAAAATACCCGGCTCGGGAGGAGCCTAGGGGTATTTTAGGACTATTATTAAGTGATCGGGAATTATTGAGTAACAGTTAGCAATAGCAATAGTTTAGACATGTCAGGATTAAAATGGGGATTTTTAGGCACACTCGAGGATTTAGCGGGAAGCATTAAAAGACTGAATCGCCCTTGGTGGTATATGAGGACTTGGGGTAATTTAAGGGGTAATTGGGTCTTTTTGGTAGCTGGTTGTGTTGGGATAAGGCTGAGGGAATTTCAGAACGGTTTAGAAAAACAAAGGAAGGAAAAAAAAAACAGAACTTCTCAGCGCTCTCTCTCTTCCATGCGATTTTCTTCTTCCTCTCTTCGGTGAATGAGAACTTGCTGAGTTTTGAGGATTTTGGGCTAGTGAATTGGAGGAATTTGGCAGCTGTGGCTAGGAAAGTTATCTCAAAGGTGTGCAAAGGTCAGAGGTAAGGTGTTCATCTCTGCTTTGTTTGAGTTTCTAAGCTTGATTTTCAGAGATTGATGTTGGAAGCTGAAAGTTGGATTGTGGCTGGTTTGTGTGGGAATTCAGTTTGGGAACAAGAGGAATTAGCTTGGAGTTGGATTTGGAGGAGGCTCAGGGACGAATCTCTACTTGAGGTAAGGGTTTCATGCATCTTTGTTTGGTTGATTGCTGGTGTGGTTTAAGAATTCTAAAGGATGGTTTAAGTTTTATAAGTTCTGGTTTAAGTTTCTGAAGTTTTAAACCAAATTATGAATTGTAGGTTTGATTGTGTGTTTGAGCTTGTTGTTGATGTTTTTGAGTTTTTAGATGGTTTATGTACGCCCTGGTTTTCCCACGGGCTGTTTAGCGGGACGAGCCTCGGACTAATCATGTTTAGCCCGAGGCTCCCGCAGGCCGAAGGTCCTATTTCCAGGACGAACCCTTATCAGCTCGAGGGGGTCCTGTTTCCAGCTCGCATTTGTTGCCAAGGGGCTGAGAGTGACATCCGAAGGCCACGGACGGGAGAAGCTCGGGTTACGAACTGCTCAGGTCACGAGCTTCTCAGGAAGCTCTGACCCTAGGGGAAGTCAACACGCAAGATAAACGTGCATATTCCTGCCATCACGTGCCCGATATCCCCCTGACTTCTCGGACACGCAGCAGGAACGTGCGTATTCAGACACCCACGGACGGGTTGGGCCGTGCGGCCCATTATCTCCTTCCATGCGGATTAGACCACACTTGTGTGTCAGGTTTAGGAATTAATCATGAATGTCACAGATTTGATATGACAAATGGTAAGGTCACGGGATGATCTCCCTACCAACTTCCAGGTGCCTTCTCCTATAAATAGGGAGACCCTGGGAGTTGATAGGGGTTGGGAAAAATAGTCTTTGAAGAACTATATACTTTGTAAACCAAATACCCAGAGAAGATCAATAATATTGACTAGTGGAGTAGAAGGATTTTAACCTTCGAACCACTTAAAAACGTGTCTTGAGTCACCTAGTTCTTTCCAAAAGATTTCATATCTGTGACGGTTCTACTTTTAGTACTAATCTCTTTCTCTTCTTCTCTTAATTATCTGCTGCCGAAGAACCGCGTCAACAGTTTGGTGCTTTCATTGAGAGCAAGTTCGATTAGTACTACCAAAAACATCCAGCTATGGTGACCACTCGATCCAGGCATGGCAACGGGACAGGGCAGCATGATGGGCAGGAGGCCCACCAGGTTGCCCTCCCTGATGAGCAAGTTCCTGAAGTCCAGCAGAGGCCAGGGAAGCAGCCGGCGGGCCAAGACGACACTGGTAGTTCAGCGTCCCAGCCGCCTAATCCGAATCCATGTTATTACACTGCGGTGGAGATGGAGAATGCTGAGCTGAGGAGCCAGTTAGCAGCATCTGGTCAGCAACTCCAGGATATTCTGAGCCGACTACCCCCTCTCACAACCAACGGTAACGTTGGAGAGAGGCAAGGCGAGGCTCCTAAGTCTCGCCGGAGTAATCGGTCCAGGCGTAGCCGTTCGGGACGACTTCCTGCAGCTAACTCCGCCCCTTCATCACACCATCAAGAGGCGAACTTCAGGGAAATGCCTCGGACAGGACAGCAGCAGTACAACCGTTCAGTTAGGACGTCAACCCCTAGCTCTCAGCCTTCCTCGAGGACGCCCAGAAGAGATCGAGGAAATTCCCGGAGAAGGCCGAGGAGAGCCAGAGACGTCAGCCCGTCCCCGAAGAACGTCCAGTTCCTCGTCCAGCTCGCCCAGCGCGGGACCAGCAAGCTGGCAGGGCCGAGAGGCCCCCACCAAATTTAGTCCGACCGGACGGTACTAGGATCGCCTCCCCGGTCAGGCATCCTCCTTCTCCCATCAGATATCCGTCTCCTCAACCCGTCCGAGACATCCCGACCTACGGAAATAGTAGGAGGGATCCGCCATCAGCCGGGCCCTCCCGGCGCAACAGGGTGCCGGGGGAAGGATCAGGTCGGAGCCGCCAAAGACACACCTCGAGCCTGTCTGGCAGGAGTCACTGGACCGGCAGTGCACGGAGTGATCTCTCGGGAGGAGACCTGCGCCAGCGACTAAGTTCAGCACAAAGTCACCATACTACCCAGGGAGGCGACCTTCGAGATCGGCTCAATTCTCACAGAGAGGGTCGAGTTAGGGATGGTAGCCAGGCCCGCTCAGTGGGGGTCCGATCCGAAGTACGTAACGGTGGAAATGCCCCAAATGACCTATCTCAAGATAGGAGGGACAACAACCCGCCTAATATGTACAACGGGTCCGGAGCTGTTGAACAGCCCCGGAATAACCCAGGATCTCAGGACAAAACCCTAGAGCGCCTAACTCAGATGGAGGAGCTGATGAAGAAGCTCCTATCGGAAAAAGAAAAAGACGAATATGATTCAGGGGATGAGATGGAACTCTTCGCCCCCAATATAGCAGCGACGGCATACCCTTCTGGCTTTCGTATGCCCCACTGGTCAAAGTTCAACGGGGATGGAGACCCGTCTGACCACTTAGGAATGTTCAACACCCTAATGATGGCCCATAACATCGGACCGGAGCTTCGTTGCTTGATCTTTCCTTCCACCCTAACTGGGCCCGCCAGGCAGTGGTTCAAGCAGAGTAAAAGGCAGTCAATCAGCTCCTGGAAGACATTTTCGGCTGACTTCAAAAGGGCATTCCGAACCTCCCAGGCCGCCCGAGTCCAGGCCGACTCCCTAGCTAACGTGAGACAGCAACCTGGTGAGACGCTGAAAGCCTACTTGAGCAGATTTGCAAATGTCGCTGCTCGAGCCAGAGACGCTGACGATAGCTCCAAACTCATGGCCATGAGGACCGAGATCCTAGTCGGCGGAGAACTGTGGAAGGATATTCAAAGGAGGGGGGTCAGCTCGGTTAGTGAATTCCTTAACAGAGCCCAAGAGTGGATAAACTTGGAAGAAGCTGAAGCATCAGCCGCAGGGACCGACCAGGTCCCCGAGAAGCCCGCTGGGACGGGAACAGAGATCGTAGCGGCGATTCCCGACGTTGCGCAGAGTAACCAGCCCGGTGGTGGCAAAAGAAAAGGAAATGGTGAAAACAGCCAGCACGGCAAAAGAAGAATAAGTCTGTGGATAAATTCAAGCCCGTGTTCACTACATATACCGAGCTCACCCAGACCAGGGAAAATATTTTCCTGGCCAACGCTACTCGAGTCCCCTGGAAGAGGCCGGAGCCATTGAAACACCCTAAGGGAAAGAGAGACGCTTCCAAATTCTGCCGTTTTCATAACGACGTCGGGCACAATACCGACGACTGCAGGCACCTCAAAGATGAAATTGAGACTCTCATCCGAGCAGGTCCATTGGTGCAATACTCGCGGAACAGGGTCCCGACAAGTCGACCCGCTCCGGAGGTCCCAACCAGTCAGCCCGGACCTCGGGTAGATCAGGACATCCTTCCCCCCGTGGTTGAGGGAGAGATCTCCACCATCTCTGGAGGACCACACATGGCTGGCACGAGTAGAGGCGCCCAGAAGAGGTATGTGAATGAATTAAAGGCCCACAACGGAGCGGAGTTCGCCCCGGAACAGCGTCAATCAAAACAGCAAAGATTAGAGAAACAACCGATAACTTTCACGGAGGAAGACACAGGCCATGTCCAATTCCCTCATAACGATCCCTTGGTCGTAGCAGTCTAGCTCGCCAACCGGAGAGTAAGGAGAGTGTTGATGGACAATGGGAGCTCGGTGAACCTCCTATTCCGGTCCACCTTAGAAAAAATGGGTCTGGCCGTCTCCGAGCTGAAGGCAACCTCGATGATGCTATATGGTTTTTCAGGAGAAGGATCAACAGCGATAGGGACGATTAAGCTGGTGATCACCCTAGGAGACGAGTCCCGAACAGTGTCCAAACTACTCGAATTCGTGGTCATTGACTGCTCCGCTGCCTACAATGCCATTTTGGGCCGACCTGCGCTCATTGCTTTCGAGGCTATCACTTCCGTCCGGCACCTCGCCATGAAATTCCCTACTTCAACAGGGGTCTGTACTATCAAGAGCGATTAGCTCGCTACCAGGGAATGCTACAGCATCTCCATGAAGGGAAAATCTAAACCCGGGCAGGTGACGATGGCCATTCAGGACGAAGAGGAATCTCAGGGACCCAAGGCGGCTCCCGAGATTGAAAAACCTCAGATTTCCGAAGGCGAAAAGCTCGCCCTAAGCGAGGACATTGACCCCCGAGTAGGTGAGGACAGGTCCGAGCTCCAAGCTATTGAGAGCTCGAGGAGGTAAGCATCGATAAACAAAACCTGTCACGGACGGTTAAGCTCGGAAAGAACCTCTGCGATAAAAGAAAGGCGGAGCTGACTACGTTTCTGCAGAAGAACCTAGACGTATTCGCATGGTCGCACGAGGATATGATAGGGATCAGTCCGAGCGTCATCATGCACACGCTCCACCTAGATAAAAGCATCCCTGCCAAGTCTCAAAAGCAGAGACGTTTAGGGACAACCCGAGCCGAAGCCCTTGAAGAAGAAGTGGCCCGGCTCAAAAAGTGTGGCTTTATCTGCGAAGCCAAATTTCCCATTTGGGTTGCCAATCCTGTGTTAGTTCCAAAGCCCAACGGGAAGTGGCGGACCTGTATTGACTTCTCCGACCTGAATAAAGCCTGCCCCAAGGATTGCTTTCCATTGCCGAGTATCAATCAATTGGTGGATGCCACGGCGGGGCACGAGCTCATGTCCTTCATGGACGCGTACTCGGGCTACAATCAGATCGCGATGAATCCAGCAGACCAGGAACATACCAGCTTCATGACCCCGACTAATGTCTATTGCTATAAGGTCATGCCGTTCGGTCTGAAGAATGCCGGAGCTACCTACCAAAGGCTAGTTAACAGAATGTTCGCGGACCAGATCGGGAAAAGCATGGAAGTGTACGTCGATGATATGCTTGTCAAGTCAAAGACTGCCAGCAACCACGTCGCCGACCTGGAAGAATGTTTTAACATACTGCGAGAATATGGCATGAGGCTCAATCCTCAGAAGTGCACTTTCAGTGTCGCATCGGGGAAATTCTTGGGTTTCATAGTCAATACCCGAGGAATCGAGGCAAACCCCGACAAGATCAGGTCACTGCTCGAGCTTCCTTCCCCCAGGTCGCGGAAAGATGTCCAAGGCCTCACAGGAAGAGTGGCAGCACTGAACCGGTTGATTTCCAAATCGACCAATAAGTGTTTGCCCTTTTACAACCTGCTCTGGGGAAACAAGAAGTTCGAATGGACAGTAGAGTGCGAAAGCGCATTCCTCGACCTAAAAGCGCATCTGGCTGAACCGCCTGTGCTATCAAAGCCCAAGGTAGGAGAACCTCTTTTCCTCTACATGGCCGTCACTGAGGACGCAGCTAGTGCCGTTCTTGTGCGAGAAGAGGACCAGGCTCAGAAACCGGTCTATTACATCAGCAAGAGACTCCTCGGAGCTGAATCAAGGTACCCAATGATGGAAAAACAAGCATTCTGCCTAATCACGGCCTCGCGAAAACTCAGGCCATACTTCCAGTCCCACTCTGTACACGTCATGACCGATCAGCCTTTAAGGCAGGTTTTACAAAAGCCTGAAGCATCGGGACGCTTGCTAAAGTGGGCGGTTGAACTCAGCCAGTTCGAGATTTTCTATACTCCCCGAACTACCATAAAAAGTCAGGCCTTGGTCGATTTCGTGGCGGAATGCGCGGGATTCCAGGAGATTCCATCAAAAGACCCACCTCAGGTCGCCTCCCCACGCTCGTCGTGGAAGATCTTCGTTGATGGCTCATCTAACAAGAACGGCTCCGGGGCCGGAATCATTCTGATATCCCCAGAGGGGCATAGATTCCACTGGGCGCTAAGGTTCGGGTTCAAGGCGTCTAACAACGAGGCAGAGTACGAGGCCTTGTTGGCTGGACTTAGGATAGCTAGTGAGCTAAAGGCGAGCTCTGTCCAATGCTTCAGCGATTCCCAGCTCGTGGTGAATCAGGTTCTAGGCGAATATCAGGCACGAGGACCCAAGATGGCCGCCTATTTGGCAAAGGTAAAGTCCGAGCTATCTGCGTTTGGGCGAGGGTCAATCGAACAGATACCTCAGGAGCAGAACGCCAACGCAGATGCTCTCGCCAAGCTCGCCACCTCGGGAGAGACAGAAACCCTGGGGTTGGTGCCAATTGAGTTCTTGGAGAAACCTAGCATAGACGGGGATCGGGAAGAAATTGAAATGATTGACATCGAGCCGACCTGGATGACTCCCATTCTTGAGTATCTCATCGAGGGCAAGTTACCCGAAGGGCGCAACAACGCACGGCGATTCCTTTATCAAGCTCCGAGATACACGCTAGTCGAAGGGGTGCTATACCGACGTGGGTATTCCCTACCTCTCCTCCGATGCGTTCTTCCAAGTGAAGCGAAGGCCATCCTGCAAGAAGTTCATGAAGGATTCTGCGGAGACCACACTGGGGGGCAAAGCCTGGCCTTGAAGGTTCTCCGGCAAGGTTATTACTGGCCGACTCTGTCCAAAGACTCGATCTCATATGTAAAAAGGTGCGACAAGTGTCAGCGATTCGCTGCGGTTTCCCAAGCTCCTCCGGTCGAGCTAAAAATGATTTTGTCTCCCTGGCCATTTGCCGTTTGGGGGATAGATCTGGTAGGCGCCCTGCCTACCGGAAAGGGCGGGGTCCATTACGCCGTAGTAGCCATTGACTACTTCACCAAATGGGCCGAAGCAGAGCCGTTGGCGACAATAACATCGAAAAAGGTGCTAGACTTCGTGGTTAAAAGCATCATATGTCGATTTGGCCTACCTAAGAAAATCGTCTCCGACAACGGCACTCAATTTGACAGCGATCTGTTCACCGAATTTTGCGAAAGGCACGGAATTGTGAAAAGCTTCTCGTCCGTGGCCTATCCCCAGGCGAACGACCAGGTCGAGGTTGTCAACAAAACTCTGAAGGCGAGCCTCAAGAAGAGGCTAGATGAGGCAAAGGGGATTTGGCCAGAACAGCTCCCCCAAGTCCTGTGGGCATACCGGACCTCACATCGGACTCCCACAGGTCATACGCCTTTCTCCCTAACCTTTGGGAGTGAAGCGGTCCTCCCCGTGGAGGTTAAAGTTCTGTCACATAGGGTCCTGTCCTACGACCGAGACAGGAACCACGAGCTCCTATGCCATTCCCTAGACTTAGTAGATGAAAGGCGAGAAGATTCACAACTCCAGCTCGCCCATTATCAACAGAAGATCACTCGCTACTTCAACACTAAGGTCAGAAGACGTGCCTTTAGCGTCGGCGATTTGGTCTTAAGGAGAGTTTTCCTGGCCGGGAAAGATCCCAAAGATGGGGTTTTGGGACCAAACTGGGAAGGACCATACCAGGTCATCGAAGTCATCAAAGATGGAACTTATAAGTTAGCTCGACTTGGTGGAGGGGCGGTCCCGCGGACTTGGAATGCCATCCACCTAAAGAAATACTATCAATGATCCACTTGTAAGGCCTAGGAGGTCACCTTCAATGTATAAATAAAAATCAAAAGTTTCTCTTTATTTGCAAGTGTGATTTTAAAGTAACCACGAAAGACCCTTTCCCAATTACTTGGGGGCATATGGTACCTGGATATAACCAGGTCTCCTTAACGGCTTAGGTGTTAATTTTTATCTATGGATAAGAGTTATCACAAACTAAGTCCTATCCTGGTTTTAACCAGGTCATAAAACTTGGAAGTTAACTAAAATTTATTGACCGTGGTTCTTCTTTAAAGAGCCCGGGATATGGATAAAAGTTGACGCGAACTAAGTTTTCAAAATAAGTTCCTGGTTTTAACCAGGTCATAAAACTTGGAAGTTAACTAAAATTTATTGACCGTGGTTCTTCTTTAAAGAGCCCGGGATATGGATAAAAGTTGACGCGAACTAAGTTTTTAAAATAAGTTCCTGGTTTTAACCAGGTCATAAAACTTAGAAGTTAACAAAAATTTATTGACCGTGGCTCTTCTTTAAAAACCCGGGATATAAATAACGGTTAACCCGAACTAAGTTCATAAAAATAAAGAGATGAATTATAGCCAAATGCATAAAAATATATATATATATGTTAAAATTGCTGAGCAAATTGTCTCGAGGTGGAAACACCTCATAAAAAAAAAAATTATTATTACAATAGAAAGTAAGATAGTTCAAAATGCCCAAAGAGAAGTATCCTAAGCCCCGTCAGTTGGCCCTTTGGAGGTCGCGGTCTCGTCCTGCTCCGCCGCGACAGAGACCTCTCCAGTCTCCGAGGGAGGTACCTCTTTATTTAGGCGGGCTTGGAGCTTCGGCAGCAAAAACGCCCAGAGGTTCGGTGGCATGAAAGAAAAGTCCGTGTCCGGATTGTGGGACCAGCAGTGATAGAACAGGTCTTGCAAGGACTGCTCCGAGACGGCCCGCTCGGCTTCCAGGGCGGCCTGAGCCTCGGTCTTTGCTACCTCGAGATCCGTCCGCGATGCAGTTAGGGAGTTTTTAAGCTCTTGGTTCTCGGAGCGGATCTTCTTTAGCTCGGCTTTAGAGGCCGCCAGCGCGTCTTTCGCCTCCTGGGCCTCCTGAAGGGCGGTCTGGCGCTCAGCCTCCATACCCTCGACCTGGGCCTTGGTCCTAGCGATGCCTCTGTATGCGGCAGCAATGCCCTGCAAGAAAGGAAGTATAAATTAACTAACTGGAAGAAAAAAAAAAGGGGCAGCGTGTGAGTGTTAAAGCTTTAAAAGAAGGGGGCAGTTTACCGTTAGGGTCATGTCCATCGAAGACTCTATAACTCGGACCGGGCTCGTTGTTTCGATGGCCCGGAGCTCCTTCTCCCTGATCTTGTAGAAATGGCTGACGGCATAGCTCGCCGACTCATATACCGTCCCCCGGAATGCTTCTGGCATCTTCTCCAGATCCTGGGGATCGACCGGGATACGCACATCCGGGGCTGCCGCAGCCGGATTCCCGATCTCCATTACCCCGTTCTGGACGACTAATGGAGATCGTTGGGGTGGCGGGAGCATGGGTCCTGTCCTGGCAACAGGAAGGATCGCCCCTGCGCCCTGGGATGGAGGGGCTTTCTCCTTCTCCTTAGCCAGGGATTTGGTGGAGGTCCCAGCCGAGCTCTTGGACTCTCGGAGCCTTTTTAACCTCGGCCCCGCTGGGGGGTTCCCGCCGAAGACCACGCCCCGCAGACTACCTCCGGGCTGAGACATCTCTTCTGCTAAGAACAAAAAAGAAAAACATGGTTATTACAAGGTAGCAATCATGCAGAAATAGAGAAGGTTTAAAGGCAATAAGTAAGAGAATACTAAGGGAACCCTACCCCCCGAGCTGGAAGAGCCTAAGACGATTATCTCACGAACTGGCGCAGGTTCTAGGTCCGGTTCTGACTCGGGGCTGGACTCTTCTACATACTGCCTAGTCCCCGGAGCATAGATGCCCCTCTGGAGCGCTGGCCACGTGCGTAAGTTGGTCCCATACTCCTAAAAAAGGATTGACCTAAAAGCTAGGGTGTTATCTACTACTACTGTACCCCTAGGCCGACTCTCTTGGTTGTCCAGCACGAGCTGGTCAAGGCAATGGAGTAAGAGCGTATCCAGGTCCGAATTCCTCTGATGACGATGGACGATCTGCCTAGGATTGAACCTAACCAGCCGGGGGTCTGCGGTGGCCCTATCTACATTCTTAAATAAGTAAGGGTTACCTTGGCCGGAAGGACCCGCGGCCGCTCCGGATTGGACCCTCTCCTCGCCCATACCCTGGGCGACCTCAAAGGTCCTTTTCCTGTTCATCACGAGGGGAACTTCGTCACCCTCCTCCTTGCCTTCGTCGTCGGCGATCCCCTCCGCGATGATCGGTCTGTTGTCGCGGGCTGGGGGAGGCCCCCGGGGCCTCTTCAAATTCAAAGTCTGATTTGGGAAAATCAGCTTGCAGAATACCATCGTCTCGTCCGTCACGAGCACGCGGTAGTCTTTCTCACTGGGGGGCAAGTTCGCCAGTGTGTCGTATTGGCCCCCGAGGGTCGCAGACTTTTCGGTCCTCGCGTAGATGGCTGCAAGGTTGGTTGAAGTCAGAAGTGGGATAAAGGAGGAGCTAAAATAAGATAACCTTTAAAAGGCGGGCTAAATCAAGGATCACTTACGAGGACAGTTGAAGTAGTGATGATCGCAGTTGCGGAACCCAGTTGACATAAACAACTGGTCCTTGAAGTCGTTCGGGTGGCTCGGCAACTCGATGACCGCTGCTGTATTAGGGAAGCGGGTTAAGTAATAGAACCCGTCGCCTCGCCCCCGCTGGTCCGGGCTGGCTTTGAGGCAAAAGAAGTATAGAATATCAGCAGGAGTGGGGACCTCCCACTCATGCTTTTGAAACAAAACCTCAACCCCGCCAACAGATGGTATGAGTTAGGGGGGAGCTGGAATAGGGCCAACCCCACATAGTTCAGAAAATCAGCAAAATATTGATCCAGGGGGAGGAAGGCCCCTGCCTTGAAGTGTTCACCGCTCCAGGCCGCGAACGACTCGTCGAGCGGCGTGCAGCTCCGCTCACCCTCCGCAGCAGGTCGGGCAATCACGGAGGCCCTCCCCAGGGAAATGTTGTGGTTGAGGAAGATTTTGTTGATCTTTGCCTGGTCGGTTATCTTCGAGACGATTCTCTCCGCCTCGAAAAATGTGTCATGGGCCACCTCGGCCTGTTTCTCCACGGCCGGCCCAAAGTGGGGAATTGGCGAGCTGGGCATCACCGCCTTTCCTTTATCTTGCTGGGAGGACGAACTTCCCACATTCTTCTGTGGCAGATTTCTCTTTGGAGCCATCTGGTCGCCTATCGAACAAAAGAAAACACTTTAGAAAAGGCGACCCAAGCAGGAGGATGAAGCAAGTATTAAGTACACGAGCTGGGGTAAGCCCAGCCCGTGGAGAGTGGTGCCACGCGGTCCAAGGAACACGCGCCTATGCCCTCAACAGATCCCAGATTACTCGGAATTCGTGTGTCAGGAGGCTCAGAGTAAAAATTTTCCTTGGGGGGAAAAGTTTCAACAGGCAAAACGTTGCAAAACCGCTTTTGAGGCGTATTCCCTAAGCTACCCGGTTTTGCACCCAAAATTCCTAAAGGTCCTACCCAGAAATTTCCCCTGAAGAAGCACCATGAAACCCCATACTCTAAGACGATGTCCCATGGCAGGCGTGCCCTAACCTAAGAAGGGCTGTCACCCTCTGTATTCATGCAACTCAGAAAACCCCTGCATGTGGCTACAGTAATATTTTTTACCTAAGCTACAGTGGCATGCTTTCACAGTGAACAGGGTCAGAAGAACTTACAGTATGTGGCTGGATGGTGAGCGAGATTGCTGCGCTGGTAGGAGCTTCGTTGGTACAGTGACCTCCAAGGCTTTGAAGAAACTCATACGCGTAAGCTTTGTGAACGAAGAAGATAAGAACATCAGAGATGAGGGTTTCGTTCTTGGGAAGGTCAGAGAAAGAAGAAGGAAATTTGGGAATTTTTTGAATGATAAGGTGGCCCGTGCGTGGGATGGCCACCCCCCTTTTATACGGGGGAAGGATCACGTGTAAAAGGCTCTTGGGAGACCCTCCACTCGAAATGTGAAACGACGGCTGGACAGTAGGCTAGGCCATTTAATGCGGTTCTCGTACAGTGTACCGTCGCCACCCACGGCGTTCCACGTATCAGACGCCTGCGGAAAGAATGGAATGCGAAGGGTTGTGGGGGAAGTCTAAAAGCCCCTACTGTGGTCTCCTGCATATGACGTCATAGACCACGAGCAGGAGCTTGGGGGGCAGATGTACGCCCTGGTTTTCCCACGGGTTGTTTAGCAGGACGAGCCTCGGACTAATCAGGTTTAGCCCGAGGCTCCCGCAGGCCGAAGGTCCTATTTCCAGGACGGACCCTTATCAGCTCGAGGGGGTCCTGTTTCCAGCTCGCATTTGTTGCCAAGGGGCTGAGAGTGACATCTGAAGGCCACGGACGGGAGAAGCTCGGGTTACGAACTGCTCAGGTCACGAGCTTCTCAGGAAGCTCTGACCCTAGGGGAAGTCAACACGCAAGATAAACGTGCATATTCCTGCCATCACGTGCCCGATATCCCCCTGACTTCTCGGACACGCAGCAGGAACGTGCGTATTCAGACACCCACGGACGGGTTGGGCCGTGCGGCCCATTATCTCCTTCCATGCGGATTAAACCACACTTGTGTGTCAGGTTTAGGAATTAATCATGAATGTCACAGATTTGATATGACAAATGGTAAGGTCACGGGATGACCTCCCTACCAACTTCCAGGTGCCTTCTCCTATAAATAGGGAGACCCTGGGAGTTGATAGGGGTTGGAAAAAATAGTCTTTGAAGAACTATATACTTTGTAAACCAAATACCCAGAGAAGATAAATAATATTGACTAGTGGAGTAGAAGGATTTTAACCTTCGAACCACTTAAAAACGTGTCTTGAGTCACCTAGTTCTTTCCAAAAGATTTCATATCTGTGACGGTTCTACTTTTAGTACTAATCTCTTTCTCTTCTTCTCTTAATTATCTGCTGCCGAAGAACCGCGTCAACAGTTTATTTGGGGTTTTGAATTGAATTCAGGACTTAGGTATGCCTTGGTATTGATTTGGGAGTGTTTTGCCTCGGGGAAAACGTTTGGAGAAACCCAAATTTTTGGGTTTGCGAAGGGGCGCCGCGGCCCTGTTCTTCTACGTCGTGGCGCTAGGCTGCATCAGTGGACGGAGGCCCTTCTGGGCGCCGCGGCCCTCATAGGGTTATGCGTGGCGCTAGGCCATTTCTGGGCAGGAGGAAATTTCAGTTTTAGGCTTTTGCCCAGGGGGCTTGGGGGACGCTTCCGCCACCTTGTGTGGGGATCCAAGAGGTCCCAAGAGCTCGGGTTTGGTTCCGAAAGATGTTTTTGAATTGATTAGAAATGGGAGTGTTATTTGTGTGTTGTGACTAGATTCTAAGTGAGGGTCAGATTAGAGGACCGTACTCGAGGGTTCAGTGCTCAAGAAGCTCAGGACAAAGGTAAGAAAGTTGTTTTACCCATAGAGCAGGGCGAGGCCCATAGTTGTGTTGCAGGGCATGGCCCTATATTATTATGTGTTGGGTGTAGCCCATTGATTGTGTTAGTATATGTTTAAGTTATGTTATAATTATGTTGTGTGTGCATATATGTGAGTGATCGACAAGGGCCGGGAATGGCAAGGGGCCGGGAACGGCGAAGGCCGGGAACGGCAAAGACCGAGAACGGCAAGGGGCCGAGAGCAGCGTTTAGCACGCGGAGTACGAGTTGCCAGGGTAAGACCCTAATGGATACCTGGGATATCCTGACAGTGTAGACTACAACTCAGGGCCTGGTAAAGCGCCTGAGACGGCATGGCCGTATGTGTTTAGTTTGTAGATAAATTGGTTATATGCTAAATGGTTCATATGCATTTGTTATCTGTTTATGTGGAGTTTTCTTGCTGGGCATCGACTTACGGGTGCTCTGTGGTGCACGTAAGGGCAAGGAGAAAGCCAACCAACCATGAGTATGGAGAGCGTGACGCGACGCGTACATGTCTGGTCTGCCTGGCTGCCACGGCCAGGGGTATTTTTGGAAGTTGTTTGTAAAGAACCCTATTTTGTCGTTTAGTCGACTTTAAGTATATTTTGAGTTGTGAATATTTCTAAACAGTACTTTGGGATCCCAAATGTTAAACGTTTTGTGATTTTCAGTAAATGGAATTATTTTCAAAATTTAAGACTCTGTTTATGGTTTGATTACACGTTTGCCTTAAAACCTCGATTAGCGAGTTAAAAGCACGTTTAAAACTCACTTAGTAACAACTCTAAGGAAGTAGGGCGTTACAACTTGGTATCAGAGTGAGCCAAGGTTTATTGGTTCTGGAGATTGACCGAACATGTACGCTCGCTGTCAGTGACAAGCTCGACTCAGGTTTGGTTGGTATGGTTGATTAATATGCTTGAAAATGTGCTTGAATGCCCTGTTTGCCTGCTTGTTTCATATAGAGCATGATGAATGAGTTAACATATGCATGATGCCAGGGCATGGCCCATTGTGTGTTATATGATATTTGGATTGTTGTTCATGGTTGGCTATTGTTATTAGGAGGTGGTATTGGATATTTTTATCATGCCTGATGAGCGGCGTCATTGGTTGCAGGCATATAGTTGTTATGCCTTGACAATCATGTAGACTCCGCGGCAGTCGGGCCGAGGTTGACAATCAGGGTCAGGACCCTCCACCTCCCCCAAAGAATTGACAAGAGATGTTTGCTGAAATGGAAGCAAGGTTGCAGAGAATAGAAGAAGAACTTCGTTAGTTGAGGCAGCAGGCCCCTCCATAGGTCACTGGGTTGCCAATTCAGTGGGGTGCGACGCCAGTGCCGGTTCAGCCTGTGGTTAAGAACAGGTAGGAACCTCTGTATGAGAGGATCAGGAAGCAGCATCCTCCCACCTTTGAGGGTGGAGCAGACCCACTGCGGGCAGAGTAGTGGATGAATATGGTTTCCTCTATTCTGGATTTCATGAGGGTTGAGGGAATCGAGAGAGTTGCCTGTGCCAGTTATATGTTTAGAGAGGATGCTCGCATCTGGTGGGATGTTGTGCTTCAGAGAAGGAATGTGGCAGTCATGACCTGGGAAGAATTCAAGAATATCTTTAATGAGAAATATTATAGTGTAGCAGTCTGAGCTGGAAAGGTTGGCGAGTTCATCAACCTGACTCAGAACCGGTTGACCGTGACAGAGTATGCTCTGAAATTTGATTGATTGGCAAAGTTTGCGCCAGATTTAGTGCCGACGGATGCAGCAAGGAGAGACAGATTTGTAAGGGGGCTGAATGTTATGATTGCCCGTGATGTGAAGATCACCTTGGATCCAGGGACTACTACTTATGCTCAGGTTGTGGACAAGGCCCTTACAGCTGAGGGGGCCGAGGACCAGATCTGGAGAGAGCGCGCTGTTAGGCGAAATGCTAGGAGAACAGTGCCTCCCTTTGTTGGATCCAGTCGGGGTAGTGGCCCCATTGAGCAGAAGAGGAAGGCCCCAGATTCCTTCGTTCCACCCAGTTCTGATACGAGGGCACGGGGTACTTTTAGTGGCCGCCAGGGCGGAAGTGACAACTAGAGGAGTTTCTCAGTGTATCCTCGGTGCAAACGGCGACATCAGGGTGCGTGCAGGATCAAGGCCTGCTTTGTCTGTGGGAGTGCCAATCATTTGAAGAAGAACTGCCCACAAGTCAGGAAGGCGAAGCCGAAGGAAGGAGATAGTCTCGCTCCTGCCAGAGTGTTTACCTTGACTCAGACTGAGGCGGAGGCTAGTCCCTCAGTTGTGACAGGTCAGATTTCTAGTGCTGGGTCTTTGTATACTGCATTGTTTGATTCAGGAGCTACCCACTCGTTTGTGTCTGCTAGGGTGATAGATCAGCTGTGTAGACCTAGTGTTGTGTATGCTAGGTGTTTTCAGACTTTGTTTCCAACTGGGGAGCTGGTAGTCTCTAGGAGATGGATTAGGGCTTTACCAGTAGAGGTAGATGGTAGGGAATTGTCTGTTGATCTGATTAAGCTTGCGATGGATGACTTTGATATGATCTTAGGAATGGATTGGTTATCAAAATATGGGGCAACGATTGACTGCAAGCGCAAGATGGTGACTTTTGAACCAAAAGGGGAGGTACCCTTTGTATTCGTGGGGATATCTAGTGGACCGCGAATACCTATTATTTCAGCGTTGAAGGCTAGAGACCTGATGCAAGAAGGTTGCATAGGATTCCTAGCAAATGTTGTGGACACCTCTAAGGTTGAGTCGGTTGGACCAGGTGAGACTAGATTGGTGTGTGAATTTCCAGACTTATGCCCAGCAGATCTGCCAGGCTTGCCACCACAGCGGGAGATTGACTTTGCTATTGAGTTAGTGTCAGGGGTGGAGCCAGTATCTAGGACGCCTTACAGAATGGCTCTAACAGAGTTAAAGGAGTTGAAGATTCAGTTGCAAGAATTACTTGATTTGGGGTTCATCAGACCGAGTTTCTCGCCATGGGGTGCTCCAGTGTTGTTTGTTAAGAAGAAGGATGGATTTCTTAGGATGTGCATTGACTACAGGGAGATGAATAAGTTAACCACTAAGAACAAGTATCCACTGCCTAGGATCGATGATTTATTTGATCAGTTACTAGGGAGTACGGTGTTTTCTAAGATTGATCTCCGGTCAGGTTACCATCGGTTAAGGATTAAAGAGGAGGACATACCAAAGACTGCTTTCCGAAAGAGGTATGGACATTTTGAATTCCTGGTTATGTCCTTTGGATTAACCAATGCCCCAGCAACTTTTATGGATATGATGAATATGATTTTCAAGGATTATTTAGATAAGTTTGTGATTGTATTCATCGATGATATCTTGGTGTACTCTCAGTCAGAGACAGAGCATGAGCAGCATCTGTGGTTGGTTTTATAGCGGTTAAGGGAGCATAAGTTATATGCTAAATTCAGCAAGTGTGAGTTTTGGCTATCGCAAGTAACGTTTCTGGGTCACATCGTTAGTAAGGAGGGGATTCTAGTTGATCCAAGTAAGATTGAGGCAGTTAGAGATTGGCCTAGACCGAGCAATGTTCCTGAAGTGAGGAGTTTTCTGGGTTTAGCAGGATATTATCGGCGGTTTGTTGAGGGGTTCTCCAGAATAGCTACGCCTTTGACAGAACTGACAAAGAAGAAGACAAGGTATGTCTGGACAGACAGATGTGAGAACAGTTTTAAAGAGTTGAAGCGACAATTGATCACCGCGCCAGTGTTGAGTCTGCCAACAGATAATGAGAAGTTTGCGGTTTACTGTGATGCTTCCAGACAGGGTTTGGGGTGTGTGCTGATGCAAGCTGGTAAGGTGATAGCCTATGCATCAAGACAGCTAAAGGAGTATGAGCAGAGGTATCCCACGCATGATCTGGAGCTGGCAGCAGTGGTATTCACACTTAAGATTTGGAGACATTATTTGTATGGTGTGAAGTGCGAGATATACACCGAGCATAAAAGTTTGAAATATTTCTTTACTCAGAAGGATCTGAATATGTGCCAGAGACGGTGGCTAGAGTTGGTTAAGGATTATGATTGTGATATCCTATACCATCCTGGGATGGCTAATGTAGTGGCAGATGCATTGAGTCGGAGAGGCCCAGGACAGTTGTTCAGTTCGAGACAGATATCTGATAAGCTAGCTGAGGAGATGACTAGAGCGGGAATAGAGTTGGTGGTTGGCCGGTTAGCCAACATCACTCTTCAGTCTACACTCCTTGGGATGATCAAGGAGGCGTAGGGGAAAGATTCCCAATTAAGAGATCACAGGGAGAACGTCTTAGTCGAAGTGGCTAAGGACTTTTCTCTCTCGGCGATGGGGTTACTGAAGTACAAGGGTCAGATTTATGTGCCGATGGATTCTGTTATCCGACGGGAGATTTTAGATGAGTCGCATACCACTCCTTACTCATTACATCCAGGTACGCCAAGACTTAAGAGCTTTATACTGGTGGTCGGGCATGAAAAGGGATGTGGTGGATTATGTGGCCAAGTGTTTAACATGTCAGCAGATCAAGGTTGAACATCAGAGGCCAGCAGGGTTGCTGCAGCCTCTAGGGATTCCGGAGTGGAAGTGGGAGGGCATTACCATGGACTTTGTGGTTGGTTTTCCAAGAACTGTGGGACAGCATGACTCGGTGTGGGTGATTGTGGATAGGTATACCAAGTCAGCCCACTTTTTGCCTGTCAGGACGACTTATACTGTGGAGCAGTATGCTGAATTATATGTGAAGGAAATTGTTCGACTTCATGGAGCTCCGAGGTCGATCGTGTCTGACAGAGACCCCACCTTCACTTCCAAGTTTTGGGAGAGCCTGCAGAAGGCTATGGGCAAGCAGTTACAGTTTAGTACCGCTTATCATCCTCAGACCGATGGACAGTCTGAGAGAACGATTCAGATATTGGAAGACATGTTGCGAGCTTGTGTGTTAGACTTTGGAGGATCTTGGAGTAAGTATCTTCCTTTGATTGAGTTCTCGTATTATAACAGCTTTCAAGCAACTATCGGAGTGGCTCCGTATGAGATGCTATATGGGAGGAAGTGTAGATCACCTATCCATTGGGATGAGACAGGTGAGAGAAGCTATTTGGGTCCTGAGATGGTTCAGAGGACCAATGAGGCGATTGAGAAGATTAGAGCGTGAATGCTCGCCTCCCAGAGTAGCCAGAAGAGTTATTCAGACCTGAAACGCAGGAGTGTGGAATTTCAGGTCGGTGACCATGTGTTCCTTAGGGTTTCACCTCTGAGAGGAGTGAAACGGTTTGGCGTTCGGGGCAAGTTGAGCCCTAGGTTTGTAGGCCCTTTCAAGGTTCTGGAGCGGGTTGGGGAGGTAGCCTATAGGCTGGCAATGCCTCCAGCCTTATCAAGGGTTCATAATGTTTTTTTATGTGTCCATGCTCCGAAAGTATGTATCAGATTCAACACATGTATTGAGTTATGAGAGCTTGGAGCTGGACCAGGATTTTTCCTATGACGAGAAGCCGATTCAGATTCTTGACTGGAAAGATAAAGTTTTGAGGAGCAAGACCATCGCCTTGGTGAAAGTGCTGTGGAGAAACAGCAAGGTTGAGGAGGCGACATGGGAACTTGAATCAAACATGCGGGAGCGATATGTAAGGAGGGGACGAAATCGTTGTAAGGAGGGGATAGTTGTAGCGACCCAAATTTGCTAATAAGGATTGGATCCTTGATTAGTGTGCCTGGAGGGAAATAATTTCTATACTGTATTAATTTATGTGAATTTAATGAGTATGTGGTTAGAATGCATGTTTAGGTGATTAAATATGTATGTGGGCCCCATTTGGTTATCACGGCCATATTTGTAATTTTAGCCCGTTGAGGGCATAAATGTGATATTTGTGAAATGACGGTGATTTATTTGTGATGCATGTTCTGAGACGGTCCTAGGGAGCTGTTTAGCTAAAAGTCACAGCGGGGTCAAATACCCGGCTCGGGAGGAGCCTAGGGGTATTTTAGGAATATTATTAAGTGATAAGGAATTATTGAGTAGCGGTTAGCAATAGCAGTAGTTTAGATATGTCGAGATTAAAAAGGGGATTTTTAGGCACACTCGAGGATCGAGCGGGATGCATTAAAAGATTGAATCGCCCTTGGTGGTATATAAGGACTTGGGGTAATTTAAGGGGTAATTGGGTCTTTTTGGCAGCTGGTTGTGTTGGGATAAGGCTGAGGGAATTTTAGAACGATTTAGAAAAACAAATGAAGGGAAAAAAAAAAAAAACTTCTCAGCCCTCTCTCTCTTCCATGCGATTTTCTTCTTCCTCTCTTTCGTGAATGAGAACTTGCTGAGTTTTGAGGATTTTGGGCTAGTAAATTGGAGGAATTTGGCAGCTGTGGCTAGGAAAGTTATCTCAAAGGTGTGCTAAGGTCAGAGGTAAGGTGTTCATCTCTACTTTGTTTGAGTTTCTAAGCTTGATTTTCAGAGATTGATGTTGGAAGCTGAAAGTTGGATTGTGGCTGGTTTGTGTGGGAATTCAATTTGGGAACAAGAGGAATTAGCTTGGAGTTGGATTTGGAGGAGGCTCAGGGACGAATCTCTACTTGAGGTAAGGGTTTCATGCATCTTTGTTTGGTTGATTGCTGGTGTGGTTTAAGAATTCTAAAGGATGGTTTAAGTTTTATAAGTTCTGGTTTAAGTTTCTGAAGTTTTAAACCAAATTATGAATTGTAGGTTTGATTGTGTGTTTGAGCTTGTTGTTGTTGTTTTTTGAGTTGTTAGATGGTTTATTTGGGGTTTTGAATTGAATTCGGGACTTACGTATGCCTTGGTATTGATTTGGGAGTGTTTTGGCTCGGGGAAAACGTTTGGAGAAACCCAGATTTCTGGGTTTGCGAAGGGGCGTCGCGGCGCTAGGCTGCATCAATGGACGGGGGCCCTTCTTGGGGTCGCGGCCCTCATAGGGTGGTGCCGCTGTGCTAGGCCATTTCTGGGCAGAGGGAAATTTCAGTTGTAGGCTTTTGCCCAGGGGGCTCGGGGGACGCTTCTGCCACCTTGTGTGGGGATCCGGGAGGTCTCGAGAGCTCGGGTTTGGTTCCGGAAGATGTTTTTGAATTGATTAGTAATGGGAGTGTTATTTGTGTGTTGTGACTAGATTCTCAGTGAGGCTCAGATTAGAGGACCGTGCTCAAGGGTTCAGTGCTCAAGAAGCTCGGGACACAGGTAAGAAAGTTGTTGTACCCATAGAGCAGGGCGAGGCCCATAGTTGTGTTGCAGGGCACAGCCCTATATGATTATGTGTTGGGTGTAGCCCATTGATTGTGTTAGTATATGTTTAAGTTATGTTATAATTATGTTGTGTATGCATATATGTGAGTGATCGGCAAGGGCCGAGAACGGTGAAGGCCGAGAACGGCAAGGGGCCGGGAGCAGCGTTTAGCACGCGGAGTACGAGTTGCCAGGGTAAGGCCCTAATGGATACCTGGGATATCCTTACGGTGTAGACCGCAACTCAGGGCCTGGTAAAGCGCCTGAGACGGCATGGTCGTATGTGTTTAGTTTGTTGACAAATTGGTTATATGCTAAATGGTTCATATGCATATGTTATCTGTTTATGTGGAGTTTTCTTGCTAGGCTTCGGCTCACGGGTGCTCTGTGGTGCACGTAAGGGCAAGGAGAAAGCCAACCGACCATGAGTATGGAGAGTGTGATGCGACGCGTACATGTCTGTTCTGCCTGGCTGCCACAGCCAGGGGTATTTGGAAGTTGTTTGTAAGGATCCCTATTTTGTCGTTTAGTCGACTTTAAGTATATTTTGAGTTGTAAATATTTATAAATAGTACTTTGGGATCCCAAATGTTAAACGTTTTGTGATTTTTAGTAAATGGAATTATTTTGAACATTTAAGACTCTGTTTATTGTTTGATTACACGTTTGCCTTAAAACCTCGATTAGCGAGTTAAAAGCACGTTTAAAACTCACTTAGAAACGACTCTATGGAAGTAAGGCGCTACATAAACTATATCATAAACTACATAAATTAGGTCATAATACTAAACAACCTAATTTTCCTTACCAATATTGGAGACAAGAGCGGGATGGAAAACTCTTAAAACCAAACATAAAGAAACCATAAGTTTCTAAAGAAAAATAAAATGAAGAGAAGATCTAAACCATTGGGATAAGAACTTACCAAAAACTTATGTTTCAAAGAATTGAACACCTAACCAAAAGTCACTATCACAAGTTAGGATTTGAAGTAAAATGAAAGAATAGTAGAAACTAATGTGAACTAAACCTGAATATAAAGAATACCTTGGATAGCTTAGAACCTCGATCTATACCTCGAACACCGAAATCACACAAAAACTTACTTCCCACGTGTTTAGAAAAGCTTAGATTTGAAAGCTTTAACCCCAAAACCCTAGTGTTTCTCTCTAGAATGAACTTAGCATCTTGGAGGCTCTGAACCGTGCTTGAATGATGAAAAAAATGGTTGAGTGAAGGGTCCTATTTATAGAGTTCAAGGAGTGAAACTAACTCCAATTTCAATGATAAATAAATGATTAAAAATGAATAAATTTGAGTTATATGTTCAACAGATTCCCAGAACTCGGTCAAAAACGTTCAGGAACGAGTCAAGGTTGTTGAGGGTGGTTTATAGTTCAGAATTTTACGAAAATTCAGAAATTGGTCATTGGAGCCGATATATCACCTAGGGTAAGTGATATATTTCCCCTACCATGATCCCGAGGGTCCGTGGTTTCATTCGTCCAAAGTTGACGTGTTTTTCGTATCAATTATAGTTGCGATATATCGGCCCTTATAGTTGCGATATATCGGCATTCGCTGATATTTTAAACACATTTTTGCACAATTCATGATAATTTGAAATTGATTAAAACTACTTTAACTGAGTAAAACGTGATCCTACAAATGATGGAAGGTTCTAGAGCTTCTAGATCTTTCTTTTGATTAAACTATTCATCAAAAATACTTAAATTCTTAATGAACATGCTTGTGACAAGTGTCACGTTCTTAATTATTCTATCTAAACCTTAGGTTATAATAAATAATATTCTTAGGGCTATATTCATTAATCAACCCTTATGATAAAATTAATATTTCTAAACCATAGGTTAAACTTATAAAATCTATAACTATTTCTACGAGTTTCCAACTAAATCTCGGCTTTGACCAATATCCATGAAAACTAAAATTCTATAGCTATTACTACTACTACTACGAGTTTCCAACTAAATCCCGACATGAAGTGTTTACTTATACGAATGCTATTTTCTGGAAAATAACTATGTCCAAAACTTCAAATGAAGCAGCAAAGTAGTTATGGTTAAAGAATTTACTCCAACCAATGCTCCATCGTCATTAACCGGCGAACAACCGGCAGAATCAATGCTGTAAAAGACCCTAACTCAACTATTGTGGGGCGGATCGCTCCCCGCCTGGGCCAAGCCTGGGCCCATGGAGGTTGTCGAGGGTCCATATCAATGTAGCTAATGACTCTCCCTAGAAACTACTACCCCATTAGGATACCTGAAACAAGAAACATGCAAAGTGGTAGAATGCACAATTCAGAAATAATCAAGCATGACAGGCCCTTTCTCCGTTCATGAAAGCGCAATAGCCCGCGAATACAAATTCACAAAGAAAATTGGCAAGGATGCCTAAGACCCCGGTGGCTCAACCAAAAAATGGCACCCTTGGATGGTGGAACCACCCTTTTCCAATGAGGTACAAGTGTCGGGAGTTCGGAATGGTTCCAACATCACCGCACGAATAAGTAATGGATAGAATGGCTAAGTCCCAATAATTTAGTAGGACAACCCCTCACCATTGTTGGAAAGCCCCGCGTTGTTCATTTGTTTAGAGCGCCCATCACCAGGCGCGCACGGGGGCCAACAGACAGGCACCCCTCACCAGCCAGGCGCATGCAGTCGAATAAATAGACGCCCCTCACCAACATCATGTGGTTCGAGAATCGAGCGCCCCTCACTAATAGCTCACAACCTGAATGGAGAGCGCCCCTCGTAAACCCCAAATGGTGAGGGGCCATTTCCATCCCCATCCGTCTGAGTGGCAAGGGTAGTTTTAGCCGACCTGAGCCACCTAATCGCCCGAGGCGGGAGAAGTCCTCTGCCACCAACCTTCCAATTGGCTACCTTAGCTAAATCAAAGACCCCAAATGCCTGAACTTCACTATGGCAGATCAAGATGACCCAAGAGGCAATTTTTCCAAGAAGCAATCTGAAATCCACCTAGCCCAACAAATTTTAACCCTTAATATTGTGGGTCTAGCAAGAAATGAAGGGATTTCCAAGGAAGAATCCAGGGGTCATACATTCAATGGGATTCGAGAAAAATTCATATAATATGAGAAATTAGTGGACAATAAAAAAGGGTTAGGAAACTTACCAATGCAAAGGAAAAGTTTGGAAAGATGGGCTCGATGGGATGCTTGGGCTTTCCGAGGAGGACAGAAGATGGCATTGTGCGAGAAAGTGGGAGGCGAGAACTTTGTCTCCCTCGAAGATGTTATATGACCGATCGGTCTAGTAGTCCTCTAAAGTGGGCCTTTGGAGCTTGAAACTCACCGCTTCCACAAGTTAGCAAGAACCATGTGAGGAAAGAAATGATGAGGGTTTGAGGCACCCTCTCTTTGTACAAGGCCGCGGCATGAATGAGGAACAAAGGCTACCCCTTGCCATTTTATTAAGGTGGTTCCCTGCCACCACTGATGTAAATATCCAAAGAGTGGGACCTTCCTATATTTTACAAAAATAGAAAAATCTTCTACCCAAGGCAGATCCCAAAAAAGGAAAACCTCTAAAACATCAAGGAAGCGTCGACTTCTGGACTCTCCTTAAGGCTAGTACAAAGGCTTCACCTCACCAAAAGGTTATGTGACTCGCTACATTGAAAAGCTGCAAAAAAAAAGGAGATTTTCTGAGAATTGAGCAAAGCACGTGGGTACAGACTGAGTAGTCGTCCCAACCCTGAAGACGTGTGATTATGAACTATACCACCACAATGAAGTGCAAAACCAATGTAAACTCACGCTGCATGAGAGACCAAATGTCTATCAATTTGGTACGAATGGGTAGAACTAGAACAAGCCTTTGCTCAACAAAGCAAGCACACCTACTTCGCTTCAAACACCATGTCTCACTTGCATTTCTTCACAAAGAAAATAACCAGAGTACGAGTAAAAAAGTGAAAATGGAGGGTAAACCAACTCCCACAAGGGCAATCAAGGTCATGCATGTAATGCCCCGAATTCTCCGTTATGGTTTAATGACGGTAATAGTAGGCCGGAAGGGCCATACTTGTTTAATTATGCCATTAATTGATAAAATGCATGTATATGTGGATTATATTATAATATGATGTGAAATGCATGCATATGAGTCCATATTTCTAATTACAGGGGTGTGATGGTAATTTGGCCCATTGAGGGTAAATTGTATATTTGTGTGCATGTCGGTGATATATTTTGAGACCACATTATAATGTGGGTTTTTTCAAGCCATTCGGCATGAGACGATCATGGTATGTTAATTATCGGTTTAGTCATAACTGGCTTAAGCTCGGGGCTCGGGGTGAGTCTCGGGGTGTTTTAATGATTAGAGTGTTACTGGGAGTTATAGGGTAACGGGATATGAATTATTGGTGTTTGAGATTATCAAGATTAGCGAGAATTGGAGAGCGTTAATTATGATTAACGAGATAGGTGGAAAATACCGATTTTACCCCTTGGAATGACTTTAGAAACCTTAAATGACCTAGGGGCATTTAGGTCATTTGGTTTAGATTTATATGAAGCTTTAGTTGGCTGTAGAAAACAGAACAAAAACAGAGCAAGCTTTTCTCCTTCCCGTACATCATTTTCTCTCTTTTTCCCTTTGGAGTTTTTGAGCTCAAAGTGAGGAATCAAGCTAGGAAATCAAGGAGCTGAGTTCATAGGGCTGGTTCATCCATTGAAGGGGGTTTAATTTCAAGTTTGAGGTGAGTTTCAGCCATTAACTTTCTGGTTTTACTCTGTTTTGGTTTAAGTTTTCAGCTTGTAATTCTTTGGTGGATAGTTGGAATTAATGGAAGCTAGGTTGATGTTTAACTTGGGTTTTGATGAGGGTGAGTTGTAGATGAAGTTTAGGGGTTGAATTGGGTGTTAGGTTGATGTTTGGGATTGGTTTGAAGGGTTGGTTTCAAGGAAGAACGCAGGGGAGAAATTCTTGTTTTTGCTAATTTGCGTAATGAGCCGCGGCATGGCAATGGTGAGTCGCGGCCCACGATGCTTGACAGGTGTTGATACTCAAAATCCCGTGCTTGTAAAAGACCCAAAGAACGTGCTTAGGCCCCCATACGCCTACACTTTCGTTAGATCCTTGGGTCGTCACCCTCTCATGAGGCCACCATGCGTTCCCAAGGGGCGTGCCACGCGAGGCCACCATGCGTGCCCTTGCGCGAGGCGCCTGCTTCGGATGTGAGACAAAGGTTGGTGGCACGAGGTGCTGCCTCGCAAGGTGCTTACACAAGGCCATGCCCCGCGAGGCGCTGGCACAAGACGCCTGCATGGGGGGCGAGACGAAGGCTGGTGGCACGAGGCACTTACACGAGGCCATGCCCCGCGAGGCGCTGGCACAAGATGCCTGCATGGGGGGCGAGACGAAGGCTGATGTCACAAGACAATGCCTCACGAGGCGCTTACACGAGTCCATGCCCCGTGAGGCGCTGGCACAAGACGCCTGCATGGGGCGCGAGACGAAGGCTGATGGCACAAGGCGATGCCTCGCGAGGTGCTTACACGAGGCCATGCCTCGCGAGGCACTTGCACGAGACACCTGCATGTGGCGTGAGATGGAAGCTGATGGCACGAGGCGCTTGCACGAGACTCCTGCATGTGGCGCGACACGGAAGTTGATGGCACGAGGCCTCGGTGCGAAGTGGGCCATAGTCACCGAACAGAGCATCTCCTAGCCTCGAGGGGCGGCCTCGCGTGAGGGCATCCCACGGCCTCGTGGCGTCGCGTGGGGCCCTCTCCTAGCCCCGACGGCCTCGCGTGGGAGCACCTCATGACGTCTCCACAAGGGGCGGCCTCGTATAGCCTCGCCATGGTTAAGCCGCGAGGGCCTCACATGATAACATCTCGCACCCTTCATCTCGGGATGACATCTCCCATGGAGATGCCATGGAAACCCCACCGTCTAGAAGTGAAAGCCCAGGTATGATTCCGAAGGGTCATGATGGTACAATCTCGTACGGGGTACGGCTTGTAAGGCCCCGTACGTCTGACCGTGGCACTCATGCGAATCAAGTAGTGGGAGCACTAGGAGAAAGGACATGGCCTGCATACTCCCAATCGGATGTCAGAGTCGACACCATTACCACCTGCACCACTCCTCTAACATTGGTACGGACAAGTAGTGGAGACATCCTCCTGGCACCTGCCCCTGTACTGGATGGGAGACCACAACCTCTGAAACCACTCTCCTGACAGAGTACTTATGTACCACTTGGTTCCCTGGAGCACCATGTATCCAAGGCCATTAGAGCCTACTATAAAAAGAACCCTACTCCCACATGCGGGGGGGGGGGTTGGAAAATTTACTGTAGCAAGTGCACCATAGTGAATGAAAAACTGATTTCAGCATTGTTCTTCTGCAATTGTTCTTAGAGTTGATACTTAAATTTCTAAGGCTTTTCTATTGATAATCTTTATCTTGCAATTCTTTCCAACTTAACTTAGTTGACGAGTTCTCACCGTCAACAACCGGGTAAGGCCGCCCTTATTTGAGGGGCGAGCCGCAGCGCAGCTGGGGAGGGCCACGGCCCATAGGGCATTTTTGGCCAAAAATGGATTTTTAGCTTGGGGATTCAAGCCTTAGGACTCGGGGTCGATCCTACTACCCGGTTTAGTAGTGTTTGATGTCTCGGAGGCTAGGTTTTGGTTTGGGAACCCTTTGTTATTCATTTTATTAACAGAATCCCATAATTGGTTATGATCAGGTAACTGCCAAAGGACCAAAAGGTTGATCGTTCTCAAGGGTCGTTCTTTTATTCATTCTAGCTCGAACTAGAGGTAAGAAAACTACACCCCAAATGTGAAATGCATGGTTATTCATGAGGCATGTTGGTTGTATGAATGTGGACATGAATGGATTATGGAATACTTAACAAATGTTGCTCACTTGTGCATGGAACTGACTCATTAGTCAGATTTGGCAAAGGTGCTAGTATGAACTGTGATGCTGTGACTCATTAGTCAGGTTCGGCAGTGGTACTGGGCACTGGTCACATTGTGCTGACTCATTAGCCAGGACGGCCTTAGCGTGTTCAACGCAAGCCAATAAAGATTAGATCTAATTGACTTTCTGCATTGAATGACTCACAGAGCATTAATGCTAGACCGACCTCAAGTTCGATGAATATTATAAGCGCTTGAAGGCTAGTGGCTTACCCATCAGCCACTCTTCCATTTGAATTAGTGACTTACTTGTCAGTCACTCAGTATGGTTTACCAGAACCTGTTGAAGGCTAATGGCTTACCCAACAGCCACTCTTCCATTTGAATTAGTGACTTGCTTGTCAGTCACTTAGTATGGTTTGCTAGAACCTCAAGTGATATTCACTCATCTATTTGAAAGCTATGAGCTCTGTGTGATTATAATGATAATCATTTGATGATGTTTACATATAATGTTATGTTTTCTTGCTGGGCTTTGGCTCATGGGTGCTATATGGTGCAGGTAAAGGGAAAGAAAAGCTCACCTAGCCTTGAGTGGAGAGCTTAGGTGGTGATGTGTACATATGCGGCCGCTTGACCACCACGGCCAAGGAGTTCTCAGAGGAACTAGGGGGTTTACCCTATTTTTGCTGCTTAGGTCGGCGGGGTTTGAAATTTTGGAATAGTAATGACCTTTTTGAGTTGTAAATAACTTGTAAATCTTCTTGTGGGCCCATGAACAATTTTATGTATTAAATAAAGCAAATCCTTTCCTTTTTATTGGTTTTCACCTTAACCTATTAATAACACTTAGAACACGTTTTTAACCAAAGGACTCAGGCAATGGGTCTAATTTCTGGTTCACTGTTCACCGTAACTGTTCTAGGGTAACCAGCGCGTTACAACTTGGTATCAGAGCAATGCCAAGGTTAAGGTTCCTGTAGACTGGCTGGGTATGTACACACATCACTGAAGTCAAGCTCGACTCATGGTTTGGTAACTATTTATGTAGTTGTGTGTATAACTACCTAAATGTGGTGCCTATGCTTTACCTGTGTGCATGAGACACTGTGTTGAACCTGTGCCCCTGAAATATTATGAATTGTTATGTGATACATGCTGAGTGCCATAAACATGTATCTGCTTGTGAATATTGAATGACTGTGGAATATGATAATTGTCTGCTTGTTCTTGGACCGTGAGGCGGCAAGAGGTTTAGTTATTACTACCTGACTGGCCGTATTGATCAATGTTTCAGCAAGGTATCAGATAAGAATGAATCCAGAACAAACAGATACTATAGCTGGCCAGAGTGATCAGGGCCAGAATAATAATAACAGCCAGGGTCAGGAAAATGACCAGTCTCAGATTCCACAGCCAGCTCCTGCAAACTGGCAGCAATTGTTTAATGAGTTGCAAGCAACAGTGTTGAAAAAAGGAGAGGAGCTTCGTCTCTTGAGACAGCACCAAGTACCTGCAGTGGTTGGTGTATCAGAGGCACCTCCTGTGTCAGTGCCAGTAGTTGGACAGCTGCCTGAGGCAGGAAATAAATGGGAACCTCTTTATGAAAGATTCAAGAAGCAACAACCTCCTGTTTTTTAGGGCAGTGCAGATCCTGCCAAGGCAGAACAATGGATGAGCATGATTACCACTATCCTTGACTTTATGAGGGTAACTGATAATGAGAGGGTGGCTTGTGCTACCTATATGTTTCGGGAGGATGCCCAGATTTGGTGGGAAGTGATTACCCAGACCAAGAATGTTAATGCCCTGAGCTGGGAGGAGTTTCAGACCTTGTTTAATGAAAAGTATTACAATGATGCCATCAGGGCAGCTAAAGCTGAGGAATTTATTAGGCTACTTCAGGGAAGTCTATCAGTTACTGAATATGCCTTAAAATTTGATCGTTTGGCAAAGTTTGCCAAGGAACTGGTGCCCACTGAAGGGACCAGGAGAGAGAGATTCCTCTAGGAGCTACAGCCTAGGTTAGCCCGTGATGTTCGTATCACCACTGTGGCAGGGGTTACTACCTATGCACAGGTGGTTGAGAAGGCACTCACAGCTGAGAGTGTAGAGACCAAGATCTGGCGTGACAGTGCAGCCAAAAAGGATTTTAGGAGGACAGTTCCTCCATTTGTGGGTTCTGGTAGAGGTGTTGGCCCCAGTGATCAGAAGAGGAAGGTTCCTGACACCTTCCCAGTTCCAGGTCCTGACAGGAGGCCCCGTGGTATTACAATGGGTCATCCTGGGGGTAGTGAAGCCTGGAAGACTCATTCTGAATGCCCTAGATGCAAAAGGCGCAATTTGGGAGAGTGTAGGGCAAAGGCCTGCTACTTGTGTGGAGCAGTGGGTCATCTTAAGAAAGATTGCCCTCAGGTAGGGAAAGAAGAAGCCCAACTTGAGTGTTCACGTTGACTCAAGCAGAAGCTGAGGCTTCCCCTCAGTTGTTACATGTCAACTTCTTAGTGCTGGAATCCCTTATAATGTGTTGATTGATTCTGGTGCTACACATTCTTTTGTTGCTAGTAGCATTGTTGATAGACTGTGTAGACCTTGTGATTTCTATGATGTGGGATTTGGTACCTTGTTACCCACTGGAGAGTTAATGGTATCCAGGAGATGGGTCAGATCTTTGCTAGTGACAGTGGAGGGCAGAGAGTTATCAATGGACTTGATAGAGTTGGTTATGACTGACTTCGATATGATACTGGGTATGGATTGGTTGGAAAAGTATGGGGCAACTATTGATTGCAGAAGGAAGATGGTCACCTTTGTGCCTGAAGGTGAGGATCCTTTTGTGTTTGTTGGTGCTGTGCATGGACCTCGTATTCCTATGATTTCTGTGTTGAGGGCCAGGGATCTACTGCAAAGAGGTTGCATTGGATTCTTAGCCAGTGTGGTTGATACCACCCAGGTCATGCCAGTGAGACCAGAGGATACTAGACTTGTATGTGAATTCCTGGATGTGTTTCCAGAAGATTTGCCAGGATTGCCACCACACAGGGAAATTAAGTTCGTTATAGAACTGGCACCAAGGACGGAGCCAGTGTCTAGAGCACCATATAGAATGGCCCCAGCTGAGTTGAAAGAATTGAAGGTGCAGTTGCAAGAACTGTTGGACTTGGGCTTTATCAGACCTAGTTTCTCACCTTGGGGTGCGCTAGTTCTGTTTGTGAAAAAGAAGGATGGTTCTCTGAGAATGTGTATAGATTATAAGGAACTGAATAAGTTGACAATTAAGAATAGGTATCCTTTGCCAAGGATAGATGATTTGTTCGATCAGTTGCAAGGTAAGAAGGTATTCTCAAAGATCGACCTTTGTTCTGGTTATCATCAGTTGAGGGTCAAGGAGGGAGACATAGCGAAGACTGCCTTTTGTACCAGGTATGGGCATTATGAGTTTCTAGTTATGTCATTTGGATTGACTAATGCCCCTGCTGCTTTTATGGATTTGATGAACAGAGTGTTCAAGGATTATCTAGACCAGTTTGTGATCATCTTCATCGATGATATTCTGGTATATTCTCAGACTAAGATAGAGCATGAGCAGCATCTGAGGTTGGTTCTACAGAGACTGAGAGAACACAGGTTCTTTGCTAAATTCAAGAAGTGTGAGTTCTGGTTGTCTCAGGTATCCTTTCTTGGACACATTGTCAGTAAGGAGGGGATTAAGGTAGATCCAGCAAAGATCGAAGCGGTCAAAGATTGGCCAAGGCCAAAGAATGCTTATGAGGTTAGAAGTTTCCTTGGGTTGGCAGGTTATTATCGGCATTTCGTGGAAGGGTTCTCGAAGATTGCTACTGCTTTGACTGAGCTGACACGCAAGAGCCAGAAATTTGTGTGGTTAGATAAGTGTGAGAATAGCTTTCAGGAACTGAAGCAGAGATTGATTACAGCTCCGATTCTGAGTCTTCCGATAGATCAGGAGAAGTTTGTGATTTACTGCGATGCTTCTCATCAGGGTTTGGGCTGTGTTTTGATGCAATCAGAGAAGGTGATAGCTTATGCTTCTCGTCAGCTGAAGGAGTATGAAAAGAGATATCCCACTCATGATTTAGAGTTGGTGGCTGTGGTTTTTGCTTTGAAGATATGGAGGCATTATCTCTATGGAGAAAAGTGCGAGATCTATACAGACCACAAGAGCCTGAAATACTTCTTCACCCAGAAAGACCTAAACATGAGACAAAGGCGTTGGCTGGAGTTAGTAAAGGATTATGAATGTGAGATTCTGTATCATCTAGGAAAAGCCAGCGTGGTAGCTGATGCTTTAAGCCAGAAGGGTTCGGGACAGATTCATGGTATGAGGCTGATAGCCAGGGAGTTAACAGATGATATGACCAGAGCTGGTATAGAGTTTCTGGTGGGCTAGTTGGCTAACATTACGCTACAGTCTACGCTGTTGAAGAGAATCAAAGAAGGTCAGTTGAGTGATCCACAGCTGATCAAGATTAGAGAGGATGTTCTGGCTGGAGCATCCAGAGATTATACAGTGTCTGAGATAGGCTTGCTAAGATACAAGGGGCGGATATGTGTTCCGTTGGACACTGCATTGAGGCGAGAGATTCTGGATGAATCTCATACTACACCTTACTCTTTGCATCCAGGCACCACGAAGATGTATTAGGATGTGAGATCGTTATATTGGTGGCCGGGGATGAAGAGAGATGTAGTAGAGTATGTGGCTAAGTGCTTGACATGTCAACAGGTCAAGGCTGAGCATCAGAGGCCAGCAGGGTCATTACAGCCTCTGGATATTCCAGAGTGGAAGTGGGAAGACATCACAATGGACTTTGTGGTGGGCTTACCTAGAACTACTGGTCAGCATGATTCCATTTGGGTGATAGTGGATCGCTACACCAAGTCAGCTCACTTTCTGCCAGTGAGGACTGCATATACAGTTGATCAGTATGCAGATCTCTATGTGAAAGAGATCGTGCGCCTCCATGGAGTACCTAGGTCGATCGTGTCAGATCGGGACCCCACTTTTACTTCCAAGTTCTGGGGGAGTTTGCAGAAAGCCATGGGGACACAGTTGAAGTTCAGTACAGCTTATCATCCTCAGACATATGGCCAATCTGAGAGGACGATCCAGATATTGGAAGACATGCTGCGAGCATGTGTGCTGGACTTTGGTGGATCTTGGAGTAAGTATCTGCCTTTGATAGAATTATCCTATAATAACAGTTATCAGTCTACCATTGGAGTTGCACCTTATGAGATGTTGTATGGTAGGAAGTGTAGATCTCCCATTCATAGGGATGAGATAGGAGAAAGGAGATACTTAGGTCCTGAGGCAGTTCAGAGGACCAGTGAGGCTGTTGAGAAGATTAGAGCTCGAATGCTTGCTTCTCAGAGTAGACAGAAGAGCTATGCAGATCCCAAGCACAGGAACGTGAAGTTCCAGGTAGGAGACAATGTTTTCCTCAGAGTCTCGCCATGGAAAGGGGTGAGAAGGTTTGGGAAGAAAGGCAAGGTGAGTCCTAGATTTGTAGGTCCATTTGAGATCCTGGAGAGGATTGATCAGGTGGCTTACAGATTGGCCTTGCCTCCAGCGTTGTCTGTCGTGCATAATGTGTTCCATGTATCAGCTCTTCGAAGGTATGTATCTGATGTAAGCCATATTTTGAGTTATGAAGATCTAGAGCTTGAACCAGATCTCTCCTTTGAGGAGCAGCCAGTTCAGATACTTGACAGAAAGGACAAAGTCCTCAGGAACAAGACGATACCTTTGGTTAAGGTATTGTGGAGGAACAGCAAGGTCGAGGAAGCGACTTGGGAGCTGGAGTCAGATATGCAAAGTCAGTATCCCGAGCTGTTCAGGTAAATTTTGAGGATGAAATTTCAGTAAGGAGGGGATAGTTGTAATGCCTTGAATTCTCCGTTATGGTTTAATGACGGGAATAGTAGGCCGGGAGGGCCATACTTGTTTAATTATGCCATTAATTAATAAAATGCATGTATATGTGGATTATATTATAATATGATGTGAAATGCATGCATGTGAGTCCATATTTCTAATTACAGCGGTGTGATGGTAATTTGGCCCGTTGAGGGTAAATTGTATATTTGTGTGCATGTCGGTGATATATTTTGAGACCACATTATAATGTGGGTTTGTTCGAGCCATTCAGTATGAGACGATCATGGTATGTTAATTATCGGTTTGGTCATAACTGGCTTAAGCTCGGGGCTCGGGGTGAGTCTCGGGGTGTTTTAATGATTAGAGTGTTACCGAGAGTTATAGGGTAACGGGATATGAATTATTGGTGTTTGAGATTATCGAGATTAGCGAGAATTGGAGAGCGTTAATTATGATTAACGAGATAGGTGGAAAATACCGATTTTACCCCTTGGAATGACTTTAGAAACCTTAAATGACCTAGGGGCATTTAGGTCATTTGGTTTGGATTTATATGATGTTTTAGTTGGCTGTAGAAAACAGAACAAAAACAGAGCAAGGTTTTCTCCTTCCCGTAAATCATTTTCTCTCTTTTTCGCTTTGGAGTTTTTGAGCTCAAAGTGTGGAATCAAGCTAGGAAATCAAGGAGCTAAGTTCATAGGGCTGGCTCATCCATTGATGGGGGTTTAATTTCAAGTTTGAGGTGAGTTTCAGCCATTAACTTTCTGGTTTTACTCTGTTTTGGTTTAAGCTTTCAGCTTGTAATTCTTTGGTGGATAGTTGGAATTAATGGAAGCTAGGTTGATGTTTAACTTGGGTTTTGATGAGGGTGAGTTGTAGATGAAGTTTAGGGGTTGAATTGGGTGTTAGGTTGATGTTTGGGATTGGTTTGAAGGGTTGGTTTCAAGGAAGAACGCAGGGGAGAAATTCTGGTTTTTGCTGATTTGCGTAATGAGCCGCGGCATGGCAATGGTGAGCCGCGGCCCACGATGCTTGACAGGGTAAGGCCGCCTCTGTTTGAGGGGCGAGTCGCGACACAGCTGGGGAGGGCCGCGGCCCATAGGGCATTTTTGGCCAGAAATGGATTTTTAGCTTAGGGATCAAGCCTTAGGACTCGGGGTCGATCCTACTACCCAGTTTAGTAGTGTTTGATGTCTCGGAGGCTAGGTTTTGGTTTGGGAACCCTTTGTTATTCATTTTATTGATGGAATCTCATAATTGGTTATGATCAGGTAACCACCAAAGGACCAAAAGGTTGATCGTTCTCAAGGGTTGTTCTTTTATTCATTCTAGCTCGAACCAGAGGTAAGAAAACTACACCCCAAATGTGACATGGATTGTTATTCATGAGGCATGTTGGTTTTATGAATGTGGACATGAATGGATTATGGAATACTTAGCAAATGTTGCTCACTTGTGCATGGAACTGACTCATTAGTCAGATTTGGCAAAGGTGCTAGTATGAACTGTGAAGCTGTGACTCATTAGTCAGGTTCGGCAGTGGTACTGGGCACTGGTCACATTGTGCTGACTCATTAGTCAGGACGGCCTTAGCGTGTTCAACGCAAGAAAATAAAGATTAGATCTAATCGAATTTCTGCATTGAATGACTCAAAGAGCATTAATGCCGGACCAACCTGAAGTTCGATGAATATTATAAGCACTTGAAGGCTAGTGGCTTACCCAACAGCCACTCTTCCAGTTGAATTAGTGACTTGTTTGTCAGTCACTGAGTATGGTTTGCCAGAACCTCAAGTGATATTCACTCATCTATTTGAAAGCTATGAGCTCTGTGTGATTATAATGATAATCATTTGATGATGTTTACATATAATGCTATGTTTTCTTGCTGGGCTTTGGCTCATGGGTGCTATGTGGTGCAGGTAAAGGGAAAGAAAAGCTTACCCAGCCTTGAGTGGAGAGCTTATGTGGTGATGTGTACATATGCGGCCGCTTGACCACCACGGCCAAGGAGTTCTCAGAGGAACTAGAGGGTTTACCCTATTTTTGCCGCTTAGGTCGGCGGGGTTTGAAATTTTGGAATAGTAATGACCTTTTTGAGTTGTAAATAACTTGTAAATGTTCTTGTGGGCCCATGAACAATTTTATGTATTAAATAAAGAAAATCCTTTCCTTTTTATTGGTTTTCACCTTAACCTATTAATAACACTTAGAACACGTTTTTAACCAAAGGACTCAAGCAATGGGTATAATTTCTGGTTCACCGTAACTGTTCTGGGGTAACCAGGGTATTACAATGCAAGTCTCGAGGGCAGGTGCACCCCCGATGCGAAGACCAATCAGGTCTGAGCATGTGGAAAGAGCAAGTTGTTCTACAACTGGCTTCATAATTGGGGAGTCACCCCGAAGTGGCCCAGTGCAGTCACCAGGCTAAGGGACTGGTGAGAGTTGAGAGTTACCTCTGCTCCAGAAACTCCCCATGTCATCAGGATATGCACAAGCCACAAACGAGGGCTACCCCCCAGGTGATTCAAAGTCACTCGGAAGGCAAACCACCTTTCCACTGTTACTAAAAGATCTTCTCCCAACAATAGACGAAGTTGGTAGCTTCTCAAAGGGCCTCATCTTTATCCCTTCCCCTCGGTGGCTTCCGCAGTACAAGGAGCCTATGTCAGGAGACACGCTAGGATGGCTCCTACCGGCTAACGGTGAGGTCACTAGCTCAACAAAGAGTTCCAATTTCACCTCGCCCCATTCGACGACTTCCCTAGATAAAGGAGTATAAGCCGAAGAGAACCCAGTGACAGCAAAGTAACAAACTTGAGTAAGCAGACCATCCCTCGCTTATTCAAGTCAGCCTCACACCAGGATGGAGCCTGACTTGGGGGAAAATGTTATACCCAAATTTTGGCATTGCCACATGGCGGCCCACAAAGATGATGACATGTCAAAACAAGTAGTGAAGTGGCAAGATGCTACCGCTGTCGTCATTCACCATGGAGAGTGACACTCCTCATTCCCTCAACACTTAGGCAGAAACAGACCTCACCAACAAAAGTCTACCTCTCCCATTGTGTGAAGTCAAGTAGTCTCCAGCTGATCAAGTTGCCTTGCCACCATTCACGAGAGAAAGAAGGTCCTTGCCACTCACCAATCCCTGGTGGCCATCGCCAGTCGCCAGTGGTCCTCGTTGCGAGCTAGTGGCCCTCACCACCCGAGCCTTCTTTCGTACCAGAGTGCACCCTCAACCTCTTCATGAACATGACATGCCAAATTACAATTTTTGGTGGGACAGAAACCTTCCTTCATCTGAGTGTCCCAAAAATTAGCCTAATCAAGAAACAACTTGCTACCATCATCTCTTACCATCTCCATGGCTATAGATAATGCAAATAAATATGTAACAAGAGGAAAAATTCAGCAATTGTTCTGTTGATGTAGTTTCTCACCAACACTGAATTAAGAAATTCGAGGATAGAAATTAGGCTTACTCTAAACTGTGTAAAGAAAACACCAAGAACTTTACGTGGTTCAGTGGTTAAAATCCACCTAGTCCACGAGTCTATATTACTGCTTGTTTGTCTCTTAGGAAACTGTTTATGACAACTTTTGTAGAGTTTTGGCATACAAAGATTCGATCCCATTTTCTGTCCATTCCCTCTATATTTATAGGGATTCAACAGACATATTTAGGTGACCGTATAATATTGGGTAACATACGAGCTTGGGTAACTTCCTAAACGTACAAATAATTACAATAAAGATATTAACTGTCTGATATTATACATTTATCAAGCAGGGGTTACAATATATTAATTATGCATATAACATCTTTGGGTCTTCAAGAATTAAATTCTGTGTATTCCAGGCATCAACAACGAGATGAATGCAAACTATGTAAGCTAGAGGTCCCTAGGTTAGACTGACCTGAACATTGAGATGTTAGATATGTGACTAAGCGACCTAAGGATCCTGCTAGGCGATCTCCTTGATATCTACTCGACATGGGCTTGGCTCAAACATTCTGTTTGGGAACTTGTACCACGTTCTCGAGACTATGAATAATCTTCATTAAATGCTTGCCAATTGTATCGTGAATTGGACACGTCAGCTCGTGTTTTTCAGGTACAACATTTTCCCCCCAAGCCTTTGCTCATGTATGACATCGCCCCTACTTCTGACAACCACAGTAGAGGCTTTTCCACTTATGTCATGGGAAATGTGCCCACCTACCCTCTCGAGTATTGGACACATGGCTCATTTTGATAAGTATCTGCTCAGGTTCCCGAGTGTAGTGACAGTTGTCTTGTCAACTTTTTGGCGCCATTTTGTCTATTTATTTTTTGCAATTCGATCTAAATTTTCCTCGATCGAACTACTCAAGATCTCCCCTAGGCTTTTTCTATATATAAGCCCTTTCTCTGATCAACCCCATTACCACCTTTTCGTTCTTTCCTTGTGAAACTTTCTCTTCCATTTACTCTCGCTTTTCATAAACTTTCTGGTAGCGATTATGTGGATTCAACGTTTCAATCTCTCCAATTCTTTGAGTTTCAGTTTTCGATCACAACTGGAAGTGATTTTTTATCCTTCGCTCAAAATTTATATATATATATATTCTTTTGAATGTCTCTGTACCATTACTTTTTCACGTACTGGTTGTATACAAGATTTTTGGCTTGTATATTAGTCGTTAGCAACGAAAGCGCATAAGTTTAGTAATTGCAAGGGTACTAAGAATGAAATAGACGAGATTTTTTGGGGCATGTTTCTGGATTTTTGGGGTTTGAATCTAGAATAAATTAGGCTACTTGTTAGGGTAATTTCTTGGTTTTTAACCCCATAATTAGGTAGCTTAGTGGCCACGTTTCTTGAGCAGTTTTGCAATAAAACCGCTTTACAAAACCAAATTTCTGACACGTGATTTCCGAGGTGAAAGAACTTCCCGATGGCAGGGCACGCGTGAATCCACGTACACAGGTTTCATAGCCATGCTAACTCTTATAGGATTCTCAATTCTTAAGATTTATCCAATTTCATGGGGCTTTCTAGCTCGTAGTATTTGATTCTTAATCAAAGTGTTGAAAGTCCCAATGTGATTTGATTGATCAGTAGTTCCATCGTAGGTCACCATATGTGGAATCTTGAAGCCCTACGGATATGGAGTTGTGGCAATATGAGGAGAAAAGGGCTCAAACTCCTCATCCAAGTCACATTCATCCTTGTTTCTTTCTAACAGAAGTAACCTCTTTTATTCTTCCATCATAGCAAGTCGTTCTAGGGTTGGATCCCTCATGGTTGGGTTGTTTGGGAGCTGATTGTTAGCTCCCAACCCAGGCTCTGCGTTATTTGGGTTATTGCCCCTCCAAGCTTGAGCTCAGTTCATTGGGATGTTCCCATCATCACTCCTTACAGGAGGGTTTTCCTTACACTCAGCTCGTTGTCCTAACTTTGTTGTCTCTGCTATATGTTTAGGTACTCACGCAAGTTGGACTGAAGGTTAGTGCGATAACTATGAGCAGCATTTAGATGATCTCTCAGGTCGGGCTCCTGCCTTCGAGAGTGAGTGTTGTGAACAGTCTCCGACTTGTCTTTAGAACAGTTTTCACTCCAATAACTATCTCCAGCAAAACTCACCATCCATTGATGAGGTTGGTGAATCTTGTTATTAACGTGGACTCGAATCCCGGTATCACTAGATCGAGTGATGTAGGTGACATCTTTGTGAACAGGATTTTCTTCGATCATTTCCACGAAAAGACTTATTTCCTCGAGCTCGTGGAGGTCATGGATGGTGAATTGGTGATGGTGGATGCCTTATTGGGGTGGCCACATGTTGCCCATTATCCACCCTGATCTCCCTTTCTGGTGATGGTCCATCTCTCCAACCCTGGTTGTTCAAAGGGACCTGAGCTGGTGGATTTAGGGGAATCTCGTCTCTGTTTGTTCCCCTTGAAGTAGTCTCAACTAGCCCAATTTGATCAGGCTGCTTCTTCGACACATGAGCAGTTTGCTCATTCATGTGAGTATGTGCAAATCAGTCATTCATGGAAACTTGACCCGATGGCACAGTGCTTGGAGTGGAAGTTCGAACAGAATGGCTTATATTGACGTGTCTGCGCCTATGTGATCTACTCCCTTGAGTCCCACTTTCCCTCCTTCCAATAGTTGGATCGATTACATGAGGTGGTAGTTGGGACATATTCTCATTAATACGCCTATTGGCGTGGGTGATGTGACTCCTAAGCTCTGCATTCTCTTGCTCGACCAATCCTATTTATTAGGTACAATGTGGATTTTAACGATGAGGTCGTGATGATGAACTGCCTGTATCTTGATGGTTTCCAGTCTGGGCTTGGGGTTGTTTTCCAGGACGCTTGGGCATAGAGGTGCCTTCTCCAACAAGGTTGATTGCTCAAAATTCTTTCTAGTCTCCAGGACTTTCTGACTTGCCTTCACGCTCTAACCTTCGGGTTACCACCATGGTTGCAGAAAAGATTTCAGGATGAAAACTTTGCAAGCCTGATGTAACGCCCTACTTCCTTAGAGCCGTTACTAAGTGAGTTTTTAAGACAAAACAGTGTGCAATGAACTCGCTAACCGAGGTTTTGAACAAAAGTGTGACTAATTAAAAGTTAAGGCTGTAATCTTTGAAAATGCGTCGTTTCATTAAAACTTCTATCATTAAACATTTGGGATCCCAAAATAAGGTTTGAAAACTAATTACATCTTGAAATAAGGTTACAGTTAAGAAATCGTAAAAAATCATAGATTATTACAGCCATTTTCGAATAAACCCCCAACCAAAGCAGTCGGGTAGGCCAAACATGTACGCGTCGCTTCACGCTCTCCGTACTCATGGTTGGTTGACTCAGTCTTTGCCCTACCTGCAACACGGAGCACCCGTGAGCCGAAGCCCAGCAAGAAAACTCATGCAGAACATAACATATGCCAATATATATAGTTAATCATATCAGATAGCCCACAGATAAACAAGTCAACCATTAGACTAAGCAAACACGGCCAAGCCGCCCCAGAGCCTTACCGAAGCCTGGGGTATCGGTTCTTACCGCGAGGATAACTCATGTATCCCTTGGGTCCCACCCTGAATATAGCATAACACATGTATCCACCGGGCCCCGCCCTGACTATAGCATCCCATGTGCTAGGTGTTACTTTCGGCCCCACGGCCGCCCCGGCCTACGCCGTACTCGGCCCCACGGCCGCCCCGGCCTACGCCGTACTCGGCCCTTGCCGTTCATTTCATCATAATCACACATATAGTACATTCGAAATAAACATTCACACACATCACGGTTCATTTAAGGTTAAACATTTACACATAATACAATCCGGGGCCATGCCCTACAATCACACAGTGGGGCCCTGCCCTATTATCGGGTGTTACGGTTTTCTTACTTGTATCCCGAGCTTTCCGATGAACCACGGCCACGAGCACGGTCCTCTAGCGCGAGCCTCCCCGAAATCCTAGTCACAACACACATAAGACACATTTAACAACCTTAAATGAGCCTCCAGGCCAAGTTCTAGTACTTGGAACGTTGAACTTCACCAAACATGGTAAAAGACTCAACCCCGAGCACCCTAGGTTAAATTCCCAAGCCTAAATTCTCAAAATCCCAAAATCCCTTAAGCGCCGCGGCATGGCCCAACCATGCCGCGGCATGGCCCCCAAACAGGGCCACAAAATGCCCAGAAACAGGTAAGGGCCGCGGCCCTACAAGGACCATGCCGCGGCCCGCCCTCCATCCTCAGCGCATCTTAGCCTTCAAGGGCCGCGGCCCTCCAAGAACCATGCCGCGGCCCGACCCTTCGAACCCAGAAAAACCCACCATTTTAATCTCTAAACCTCACCTTAAACCATCCCAAACACATATCTCAATCTCAAAACATCATAACCCAACTCAATAACACAATCATACTCAAAATCCACCCATTTGATCTCAACTTAAGAGATCTAAACCCATAAACCAAAACATAAACCAAAGCTTGAAAAAGCTTAAACCATGCTTCAAATTTCACAAATCAAAACACAAATCAAACTTAATCATGCATAAATTCCTTACCTTAAGTAGAGAATCCATCTCTAAGCTTCCTTCATCCTCTAAGTCTCCAATTTCAGCTCCTCCACTTATCTTCTTCTTCTTCATGCCCTAACTTTCCTTCTCCTTTTTCTTCTCTTCTAATTTTATCAAAGCCTCAAATGACCAAGCCCCAAACCGTGTACCCCTTAATACCCAGCTGCCATATATCAAATTCCCAGCCAAATGACCATTTTACCCCTCCAAATACTCCTTTCCCAACTAAGTCCTCAAGGGCACTCTAGTCTTTCCACTTATATTTCAATTCTACCATTTTCCAACTAAACTTGTTACTCACAGCAGTAACTAATGGTTACCCAGGTTACTCAATCACCAATAACCATTACCCGCTAAATCTCAATTTAACCTTAACAATTCCCAAAGTACCCCTAGGCTCCTTCTGAGCCGGATATAAAATCCCGTTGTGACTTTTAAGTTAATTTGCTCTCTAGGACCGTCTCGGCACGTGCATCACAATAATAACACCACACTCACGTGGTACAATTCACAGAATACAATTATCACATATATGCCCTCAGCGGCTAAAATTACCAATTTACCTATCATGCAAACGGGGTCCACATGCATAATTATTTCACCTAACATGCATACTAACCACGTAGTCATGCACCTCAATGTTCAATTAGTCATATAACATGCTTTAAATCATAACCATGCATTAAACTCATAAAATCACACATAAATTCCATTATGCCCTCCTGGCACGCTAATCAAGGCCCTTAAGCCTTATTAGCGAAATTGGGTTGTTACACCTGATTTTCCTCTCAATAAAAGCACTAATCTGTTGATGCAGTTTCTCACTAATAGTGAATTAAGAAATTCGATGATAGAAATTAAGCTTAATCTAAATCATATAAAGAAAACACCAAGAACTTTATGTGGTTCAGTGGTTAAAATCTACATAGTCCACGAGTCTATAGTATTGCTAGTTTATCTCTTAGGAAACTGTTTATGACATTTTATGATTCAGTCCCTTTTTTTTGTCCATTCCCTCTCTACTTATAGGGGGTTCAATGGATAGATTTAGGTGATTATTTATCATTGTGTAATGTACGAGCTTGGGTAACTTCCCAAAACGTACAAATAATTACAATAAAGACATTAACTGTCTGATATTATACGTTTATAAGCAGGGGTTACAATATACTAATTATGCATATAAAGTCCTCGGGTCTTCAAGAATTCAAGTCTGTTTATTCCAAGAGTCGACAGCGAGCTGAATGCAGACCACGTGAGCTAGAGGTTTCCAAGTTAGACTGACCTGAACATTGAGATCACTATTCACAGCAAAGATTTCACTTTGGATTTTACACAAAATAACTTTTCATTTTTCACTTTGTGTAAATTGACGAAAAGTCAACAAACACTATTTTCCAACACTAATTGTAAAATTGGTATGTGTTTGTAATACAATATAAACATAGTATTTTTAAAAAAATAAATAGAATTATAAACCATATTTTTTTTAAAAAAATTGAAACACATATCTTTTTTTTTAAAAAAAAAAAGGAAGAAGAAGGGAGAAACAATTAAAATATTGAAAAAAATATTATCTTGAAAAAAAAAACCTTTATTTTTATAATTTAATATTAATATATTTACCAAATTATTTTAATCTAAAACTTTTTAAAATATTTTTACGGTTCTAGAAATATTTTTCTATTTTTTTTCTAATAACAAAATGGCAAAGATATGGTGTCTAAGTAATTGGGTTGATTTCAAAATAGGAATATAAGTTTATTATATACGTTTAACCATAAAACACTAGAATTGGAATATTGATGAAATAATCACCGAGGGAAATTTTTCAACAAAACGATGGCACCAAGGACGAGAATGTTACACGTGTTGCTTGACTTTTTCTGTCATCACAAGGAATTAATAATTGAATCTAATTTAAGTTATAAACTTAGTAGAGAATAAATCTTATGCGTGTGTATTATATATTATCAAATTAAATAAAAATGACAACTTGTCAACGGAAATGGCAATGCCTTAAAGGGATATGCCCCCCACTCAGTTGTCAAGCTTCAATATTTGAAAATGAAACAATGAAACAATGAAAACCATATATATATATATATATATCTTTCCAACTAATTTCTGAATTGTGGTCCTTATGCCCCCCACTCAGTTGTCAAGCTTCAATATTTGAAAATGAAACAATGAAACAATGAAAACCATATATATATATATATATATATATATATATCTTTCCAACTAATTTCTGAATTGTGGTCCTCTTGGCTTGCTCAACAACACAATCTCAAAACTAGTTATTATATAAATTCTTGTCTCGACTTGATGACAAGTGGAGCCCTTTCCTGATATTGCCAGTTATCAAAGAGTTTATAACTCTACAATACCCAATAGCTTCAAACAAATAGCCATGCACAAGCCAACAATGAAAAACAAACAAACTAATCAGTTAAGATAAAAAAAAATAGTACTTTAATATTAATGTTAGATTAAATAACATGATAAAATGTGATTTGTCACACCTTGTAACATACTATAGAGAGTTACAAAATTGAGCACACGTGTGTTCCCAAATGTGACATATTTTGGAGTTACAAAAATTAGTTACAAATTTGTAACTCCCAACTATTACTCAATAATGTGTAGATTGTATGTTACACATTTCATTTTGAATTTCACAAAGCCATTATGAAATATGGTTGTTGGAGACAAGTTTTGGACTCCTATTAGGTGTATGGATGTTAAAAAATCAAGAAAGAAGAGATTGAGACGTGTTTTTGGAAAACTGAAATTTGAAGGCTGAAATTTGCACTTTGGCCGCGGCCACTAATTTTCCCTAGTCGTGGTCTGGGGGGACAGAGGCAAGTGGCCGCGACCACTGATACTCCTGGCCGCAGCCAGGGGTGCTGACATCCAATTTGTTTTTTCAACTTTATCAAATTTGAATGGTTCTAACATTCCAAATAACTCCAAAATCTCAATTTTAATTCCATAAACATCCAATTAAACATTGGTAATAGCCATGGGGTTGGTAGAATTTGAAATTCAAATGGTATCTCAAACTCTATAAATAGGAGTCTAATGCTCACTTGTAAGACACACCATTCATATCCACTAGAGCACTTGGCTAGAAATTCACCTAGAGGCTTGTTTATTCCAGAAATCTATTTCCATTTGTAACAGTTCCCTTAGTGCTTGAGATAGAGAGAAATAAGTTTTTGGACAAAGGTTGTAAACATTATTCAAGTTGGTGATCGCCAATGCTCTTCACTTTGGTGGTGTGAGTGATTGAGTGATTTCTTTTCTTGTTCTTGCTTTTATCTTATTTCTTTTGTTTCATCTTCTTATTTTCTCTTTATATATTTATTTGTATCTTTTGGCATAGAGTTGTAGTTCTTCATCATTCTCTTAATCAGCATATTTCTATATTTACTTGTATTTTTGCAATAGAGTTGTAAACTTATTTAATTATCATATTGTCATTTGTACTCTTGTTTAGAGTTGTAATAGTTCTTATTTTCCATTGAGGCAATAACATTATCTCTAACATTCAAAAGTTTATTCTTTCATTTTCAATGGAATGAGAAACCATAGAAATCTTGTGAAAAAGATGGTAAGATAAGGTAATGCTCTTCTTTGTTTTTTCTTAGAAGATCTAATGGCTTTCATATGGTGATAGAAAAGAGTAGAAGAAATTTATAAATGGGGTTCATTATTTTCTAATCTTCTTTGCTTTTGCAAATATAGTGGTTAGATTAGAAGATATTTAAACATCTTTGGTTTTATCAATATATCTGTGTGATGAATTACCATTTAGTGAATATAAGTTATTTGATCATTTTAATTTTCTCATTTAAGAGATGAGCTTCTCATTTTATGAGATAAGAAAAGATGAACCTACGGGAGTTACATCTTTTGGTGGAAGTATCTTGCTGTTGCAAGAAAAAATGGATCAATGTGGAACCAAAATTTTGAGATAACAAATTGTCCAATAGACTTGGAGTCTAAAGTGTTGTCAAATGAAAAATATTTGAGAATTATTTAGTGATATTAATTCTTAAATATTCAATGTCTCAATGAGGAGACATTACAAAATTGGAGAATCATTTTTGAATCTTTACATCAATAGTGAATAGATTAAAGAGAATTTTTTTCATTTTGGTTAAAGAAGGTGATATATTAAAATTAATCTCAATGAAAAGATAATTTTAAAGTAAACCATGAGTAATCAAAGCATTTAAATAAAGCAGTGAGGTTTTATTTTTCTTTGATTTAAGTGTTTAAAATTGACATCTTCAAATTGATTTTGATGAGAAAATCAATGGATGTCAAAGTGGTGATTTCAAAAGAATCTCAAAGAGACTCTTAGAAAATGCGCAAAGGTTGTTTAAGTAATTTTGAGATTATTTAGACAACTAAAAGTGAAAATTAGTGATTATTTTCTTGAGAAATTTTCACATGACATTTGTTCACATATTTCATTTTTTGTGAAATATATAAAAGAAAGCAAACCAAGTGAAGATTACTTTCAAAGAAGTGTGTCTTGCTTTAACAAGTAAATTAATCAAAATTAACATTGAGGTTTTTGTTTATCTTGATCTATTGAGAGTTTTTCATGTGAAGACTCATGATGAACTTTGAGAATTATTAGTCTATATTTATCTTCAAGGATAAAAGACTTAATAGAAATAAATATATTTCTACTTAAAAGTTATATTTTCACTTTATGTTGATTGGGGCTTGAGCCTCGGTTATCGAACATGGTTGTAATCATACTTAGAATGTTTTGTCAAACTTGTTGATTGCGCTGTGCATACCTGTGTTAAATGATGATTGTTCATCTAATATATCTGACTAAAAAGCTCGGCTTATAAGTCAAAGGTGGAAATAATGTGTTGAATGCATTGGATGTAAAATGTGTAATCTAACATGCAAGCTAGATTGAGAGGCATGAAGAAAAGATCTGCCTACTGAGACAGCAGCAAGTTCCAGCAAGGAACGCTGCACCAGTTGTGTCACCTATTGTTGCACCAATCTTACAGCAACAACTAGGGGCTAAGAACAGGTGGGAGCCTCTTTATGAGCGCTTCAGGAAGCAACACCCTCCTACCTTTGAGGGAGGGCTAGATCCACTGCGAGCTGAGCAGTGGATGGGTATTACCACCTCCATCCTAGACTTTATGGGGGTGGTACATAATGAGAGAGTGACATGAGCCACGTTTATGTTTAGGAAGGACGCCTAAATCTAGTGGGAAGTGGCACCCCAGACCAGGGATGTGAAGACTCTACGCTGGGAAGAATTCAGAGAGTTATTTAACGAGAAGTACTATAATGATGCAATGAGAGATGCAAAGGCAGATGAGTTTAGTAATCTTATGCAAGGTAACATCATTGTGATAGAGTACGCTCTGAAATTTGATAGGTTGGCCAAGTTCGCTTTAGACTTGGTGCAAACAGATGTAATAAGAATGGAGAGATTTGTTTGAGGGCTAAATGTTATGATAGCCCAAAATGGTACTTTTACTTCGGTATCTGGAGTGACGACTTGTAACGTCTTAAAATTCCTAATAAGGCTTAATACCTTGATTAGGGGCCCATGAGGGCATTATTGGAATATTATGTGTTTATATGTGAACTAATTGAATATTTATGAGATTATGTGAATTGCATGGGTTATATCATTATATGACCGATTAAGTATGTTTAAGTGTATTAAATGTGGGAAACATGCCACTTTTATTTAAAGGGGCATATTTGTAATTTTGACTCGCTAAGGGTATAATAGTGATTAAATCATATTATATGATTGAGACCACATTATTATGTGGATATATTTGAGATATTCTGCAGGAGTCGGTCCTTTTGAACAAGATAGAGGTTTAGTCATAAAGGTGGATTTATACACGGCTCAGGGTGAGCCAAGGGGTATTTCGGTAATTTGGTGAGTTACTGAGACTCATTGGAGTATGAGTCATATTTTGGAAAAAATAGTGATATTCCATGTTTGGCGGAATTATTGGGGAATTAGAAGTGTAATGTGAGACGGGAGAGTAAAATGATGTTTTTTCCCTTGAGAGGCTTTGAGAAGGTTTTAGGAGACTGATGGCACTATGGTCATTTGGACCATGGGATGCCTTAATCAGATGAGTTTATCAACTCAAATTTAACAACAACAAAAAAACAAAACAAAACAGTCTCTCTCTCTAAGGTTGTTTGAGATTTTAGGAGAAACTCTTGATCCTTAGAGTTTTGAGGCAAGCTTTTAGTGGGGTTGGAAGCTTATAAGCTTAGTGAAACAACTGGGATTTGAATTCTATCAGAGGTAATTCTAATATTTGAGTTTAGTTTTTGGTCTTTATAATTTTTGAAGTTTTAGTGAGATTCTAAGTTTAAGGGAGTTTTGATTGATTTTTAAGGTTGGTTTTGATGTTTCCGAGATGCTGAGACCATTATCATGGTTGAAACTAGTTAAAATAGTGTTTTGGGACGATTTTGGATAGTTTTACGATTCATAAAATCGCTGGTTTTCTAAGTTGGCAAATCGTGTCGCGGCGCTATTCTTAGGGTGTCGCGGCCCTCATGAACTCAAAGAGGCAGGGAGATGCCTCGAACTGCCTTAGCGCCGAGGTACTAGAGGTTGTGTCACGGCGTGTGCCCTGTGGTTTTGGGCTTGGGGCTCTCTGACTTGTCGAGCGCTGTGACCCTTAGTGAGGGGCACCAAGACTCTAATTAGGAAAAAATTAGAAATTTATGTTTTAAGATATGAGAACCCACAACTAAGGGCTCAGGAATAGTTCTACTACCCGGGTTAGTAGAATTCAGAGTCCCGGAGGCTAGGACTCAGTCCGAAAGCCCATATTAGCGTGTTCCTAATAGTTCTGCCTAGTTTTGGTTGTGACTAGGGTGAATTGTTAAGCTTGAGAGGAAATGATCGTACTCAGGGTTGTCATACGCTAATTTGAGGGTTTACAAAGCTTGGTTAATAAGTAGAGGGTTTAAAGGCTCGGCTTATGAGTCAAGCGAAAATAGTGTGCTTAACGTCGGCCAATGTGGTTAAGATAGCCCAAAAGTGTGGTACACACTTGAACGACACCCTATGGCCGCCTGAAATATAAAGCACCAGGTACGCTTGGCCAGCCCTAAGGCTGGTTATACAGGGAATTGGGCAAGGAGTCTTGGTGTGGCTCTATAGTTACTTACCTGGATTGAATGCATGCACGTGTAGGGTTATTACTACTAGGCATGCTAATTATGATTATGTGATATGTTGATTTAATACTTATAAGCATGATTATATTTTCTTGTTGAGCCTCGGCTCACAGGTGCTAAATGGTGCAGGTAAAGGAAAAGAAAAGCTAGACTAGCCATGAGTTGGAGAGCTTTAGGGGAAGGGTGTACATATGTAGCCTGCAAAACCGCCACGGCTGAGGGTATTCGTTTGAACTAGGGTTGGACCCTGATTTTGCCGCTTAGGTCAGCTTTTATATTCATTTTGAGTTTGTAACAGTTTTAAACTCTAGTGGGGTCCCATGTATTGAACTCAAACTCTTTTAATGGAATGGTTGACTTTTGACCAAAAGTTTTAGTATCTAAACCTGGTGTTAGTTTCAATTACATATTATCAGTCCAAATGACTCATTTATAGAGTTAAGCACTATTTTAATTACACAGTGTAATGGTCCTGGATTAGGAGGACGTTACATGATTTATGTTCATGTAGTGGAAAAGGACCTTACTGCTGAGAGCGTAGAAAACAAGATCTGACATGAGAACGCGGCCAGAAGGGCTAAAATGAGGGTGGGACCGCCCTAATGGATCTGGTAGGGGTAGAGGCCCTAGTGATCAGAAGAGAAAGACCTTATACACTGTTAGAGTTTCAGGCCCATACAAGAGGCCACGGGGTATACAATTTGACCGCCAGGGCAGCAATGAGAGCTAGAGGACTTATCCAAAATGTGCCAGATGCAGGAGACGTCATATGGGAGAGTGGGGCGAAGGCCTGCTTTTTATGTGATATACTTGGGCACCTTAAGAAAGATTTCCCAAGAGTGAAGAAGAAAGAACCAAAGAAGGCAGATAGCTTGGCTCTTCCTCGAGTATTCGCATTGACGCAGTCAGAGGCTGAGGCCCAACCCTCAGCAGTGACAGGTCAGATCTTTAGTGCTGACACTTTTTATATTGTGTTGATAGATTCAGGTGCTACACATTCCTTTGTATCTAGTAGAGTAATTGATAGGTTGTGTAGACCATGTGATTATTATGTAGTGGGATTTAGGACATTACTGCCTATTGGGGATTTTGTAGTCTCTAGGAGATGGGTCAAATAATTACCAATAGAGGTGGATAGTAGAGAGTTATCAATAGATCTGATTGAGCTTGTCATGGATGATTTTGATAAGATTCTTGGTATGGATTGGCTAGCCAGGTATGGGGCAACCATATACTGTAATAAAAATATGGTAACCTTTGAACCTGAGGGTGACGACCCGTTCATATTTGTGGGAACTGTGCACGGACCCCGTATTCCTATGATATCGACATTGAGGGCTATAGACCTATTGCAAGATGGTTGCATAGGTTTCCTAGCTAGTGTAATGGATACCATTAGGGTTGTGCCAATTGGACCCAAGGAGACCAGGTTAGTTTGTGAGTTTCTGGATGTATTCCCATAAGAGTTACAGGGTTTCTGCCTCACAGAGAGATATTATTTCTCATTGAATTGGAAATGGGAGTAGAGTCAGTGTTAAGAGCACCATACAAGATGGCTCCAATAAAATTGAAGGAACTGAAGGTTCAATTACAGGAATTACTAGGGGTTTATCAGACCCAGTTTCTCACTATGGGGTGCGCCAGTTTTATTTGTGAAGTAGAAAGATGGTTCTCTGAGAATGTGTATTGATTATAGAGAACTGAACAAGCTGACTATTAACAACAAGTATCCACTTCCGAGAATTGACGATTTATTTTATCAGCTACAGGGCAAGACATTGTTCTCAAATATTGATCTTCGATATGGTTATCACCAGCTGAGGACCAAAGAGGAAGACATACCATAGACAACCTTTCATACCAGATATGGGCATTATGAGTTCTTAGTCATGTCATTTGGATTGACTAATGCCCCGACAACCTTTATGGATTTGATGAACTGAGTGTTCAAGGATTACCTGGATCAGTTCATGATCATCTTCATTGATGATATATTAGTTTATTCTCAACCAGAGGCAAAGCATGAGCAGCACCTCTGATTGGTATTGCAGAGGATGAGGGAGCTCAAATTGCATGCAAAGTTCCAGAATTGTGAGTTCTGGTACGTAGAGATGGATTTAAGGTGGATCCGGCCAAGATTGAGGCCGTCAGGAATTGGCCAAGGCTAAGGAGTGCTTTAGAGATTAGAAGTTTCCTTGGATTGGTAGGTTATCATCGGCGTTTTGTGGAAGTTTTCCCAAGGATTGCAACACCACTGATGGAGATGGCACATAAGAACCTAAAATTTGCAGGAGTTGAAGCAACGGTTGATCATTGAAGGGTTTTGAATTAAGTACTGGCCATTGACTGAGGTTTCCTACAACAACAGCTACAAGTCGACCATTGGAGTTGCTCCTTATGAGATAATGTGTGGTAGGAAATGCAAATCACCCATCCATTGGTATGAAATGGGTGGGAGGAAATATCTGGGTCCTGAAGCAGTTCAGAGGACCAATGAGGCTATTGAGAAGATTAGAGCTTGATTGCTCACTTCTCACAGTAGACAGAAGAGTTATGTTGATTCCAAGCATAGAGACATAGAGTTCCAGGTTGGGGACTATGTTTTCCTCCGTGTTTCACTATTGAGAGAGGTTAAGTTGTTTGGGAAGAAGGGCAAGCTGAGCCATAGATTTGTGGGACCTTTTGAGAACCTGGAGATGGTTGGTCAGGTAGCCTATAGATTGGCTTTACCCTCATCACTATCAGGGGTTCATAACATATTCTATATTTCAATGCTTCAGAAATAATAGTAAGATGTAATTTTAGTGTTGAGTTATAAGGATCTGGAACTCCAGACGGATTTATCCTATGAATACCGACCAATTCATCTCTTAGATTGGAAGGAAAAAAGTAATGATAAATAAAAGCATACGTTATGTTAAGGTATTACGGAGGAATAACAAGGTCAAGGAAGCGACCTATGAATTAGAGTCAGACATGCGGGATCAGTTTTCGGAGTTTTTCAGATAAATTTCGAGGGTGAAATTCCTATAAGGAGGAGATAGTGGTTGTTGGGAATAGTGCTCTTAAAGCAATTGTAGTTGAAAAATGTTTTAAATGAAATAAATAATTGAATTTAATTATTATATATATAGACTATGTCCAATATTATATGATAATACTAAGTAAATATCTATTATTTCCAAAGTTTATCTATGTTGTCTTAATCTCATATTGGTATGGGAGGATCAAGATTAAGATAATAAATTTAAATAGTTCGCAGTAAAATAAAGTTATGGAATTTTTAGATTAATTACTGCTAGTGCGTTCCACTAGTATTATGAATACATGTGATCTAGATCTGGGTTACTAGTGTAGTATGACACTTTAGTATAGGTGTTTTGCATGCTGAGAGTATGTTGAACTGGACTATATGTGATTTGTTAATACTTGTTTAAACATCATTTCATATACACGATGATCTTAATCCTAAAGGTACTATGAACTCCTATATATGTCATCTGATCCTTTGATTTATGTGTTAAGGTTTTTTCAAAATGTTCCGGCTAAGAACAATTGTTTTGGGGACGTTGTTTAACAGATATGGAATATATACATTCTTATAGATTGAATAATGGTTCCCTATTGGGTTGAGTTTTGGAACAGAAAAGGTTATGAGCGCTCACGTCGCAAACTTGTTGTGACACAACCTTCACTATAAAGTCAATGATACTCTAGGAACAAGATATAGCTAAAAGGGCAAAAACACTAATTTTATTTCCTTTTAATTATGAACCATTAATGGATGATTAACGCTTTATGTAATGATTATATCAATGGACACTATATTCTTAATAAAATACTCAGTAAATATATGTTTATAATTATCAAGAGTTCAATCTCATATTTTTAGTGGACTAATCATGAGACTAATAAATATGATTATTTAATCAAAGAACTTTTATTAATAATGTAATATTTATTGGAGCTTGATATAATAGGTCCATATGTCCCCAGGGTGGCTCTATGAACACCATATCAAGGTAAGAGTTGAATCAATGGTATAACTATAATTTGAGAATTTGAGAAGAATTATTCGGGTCAAGTATGCAACTATATGATAATTGAGGTTGAATAATTTATTTTGAATTAATTATTAATTTTCAAAAATATATTTATTAATTTAAATGTATACAAATTTTCTAATTTCATATATATAAATAAATTAATTATTTTTTAAATTAATTATTTTTATTTGAGTGGGGGCAAATAAATTTGGTAAGTCAAAAATAGTTTTTGATTTATTGAATTTTAAAAGATGATGATAATGATGATCATCAATTTGAATTTTAAATTTAAATTTTGAAATATGTTTGTCATCTTTTTTCTTAAAAAGATAAACACCTTATTTTGTGGGATATTGATTTAGATAAATAATTAAATAAAATAAAAATACAAAAAATCCCTGAAAAGGGAATAGCAGTACACGTCTGACATAGTCCAAGGACTGTGCCACGCATGTACCACTATACAGATAATGTATTTGTGTAGTTTTTATTTTATTTATTTAATTATTTAACAATTTGAAAATAGTTTTTTCAAATATTGTAAGTTAGACATTTACCTAAAATCAAATCCTATCATCATTATTATAATATATTATATTATTATTATTTTTGGGAATAATAAGGATATAAATCCATATATATATGATATAGAAGAAGAAGAAAGATACAAGAAAAAATACATGAGATAACAACACAATACACAATTCAGAACAGTTTCAGAGGTTTTTGTTAGACAAAAATTCTTTCTATTTCTTCGTATTTATTCTAGTCATTCTTAGACCATAATCCAAATTCTCATGTGTTGAGAAATACTTGTGATTCCTAAAATACAAACTCATGTTCTCTATGTGCCCACACACATCTTGAGGTGTCGAGAACACTCTGGAAGATCGTGGTTTGAGTGCTCAAAGCTTTTAATAGGAAGATTGACAAAAATATGAAAAGACGCAAGGACACTTGATAGGCTTCAAGAGATAAAAGTTTATGTTCTTGATATTTTTTTATGTTTATATATTATATATAAATATATTGTATATTTATATATATTTGTTGCATGATTAATAATATTGTATGACAATGTTTCTAGATTATTTTCTTGGTCATATAAATTGTTTATATGATTATTGAAAATTGTTGTATGTTGTTGTTGTGTTGTTTCATAGTAAAAATAAAACAACAACGGGCCCACCACGCAAATTTTTCGCTGCATGCCATGATTGGTCATTCAACAATTGGTATCAGAGATAGGTTATTAATCTATACATATTATTAATTGATGTGTATGATCATATGCATTTTTATATTATATATGATATATGTTTGAATTGATGGATGTTTGTTTTCATGATGATAGATTCTTAAGGATTTGTTTATTATGGTGCTTTTGGATTTATGAATTGTTCTTAAAATTTCTAGATGAAATGTGTAAGCCATTTTGGGGCATAGGATTTTTAAAATTTTTTGTGTAAAAATTCTGGGTTATAAAATTTTGTTGTGACCACGAACCCGAGCCTGCTGCTTGCACACCAGCTGTGCGCCCCTGCGCCCAGGCATCCTACGCGCCTACTGGCTGCCAGCCACGCCCCTGCACCAGGCGCACCTGCAGCCTAGCCGCGCACACCTACTACCTAGTCACGCCCCTGCGCAACCCAGCAGTGAGCCCTCTACGCGCACTAGACCCCCCTTCACGCCCAGCCACCGCCGGACCACCTATTGCCGCAGACCCATGGTACAACACAAAGTTTGTTGCCATAAACATATTTTTAATTATTCATTTAATTAAAAATAAGAAATTGAATTAAAATAGTTTTAATTTGGTAGTTTCTTTAATTGAAATAATGGTGATTGGTTACCCTAATAAAAATGGTTTAATTATTATCTTCCATAATTAGAATTGTTTTAATTAAAATATCCAAAATTATAATTATCTTGAATTTTAATTTATTAAAATTAAATTGTTTAATTTTATCTTTTGAATTAAATTACCCAAATTCAAATTGGGCCTTAGAAACTTTTGGGTGATAAAACTCAAAGTTTAATTATTTTAAAAGTTTGTTTAAAATAATTCAAAATTTGTATAATTCAAAATGGATATGGAAAAATGGGTGGCATTGGCTCAAAAAGACTATATTTCAAGGTTGTAGATCAAAGTGCTCTTCATTAAGCCTTAATTAATCTAGGTTACATTTTTCATGTATATTTTTGCAAGTGTTTTAATTTTTCTAGAAATACCAAAAAGTTACCTTACTCGCTTTTATTTTATTTATTTATTATAAATGTTTGAATGTTATTAAAATATTTAATATTTTACCATGCATTATTATAACATGTCATTCATATACCCACACAGTATGCAACTAGCATGCATTACATTCGTGTAGAAACATGCTATTAGGAACATCCTATATTTTTGTTATATGTTTATATATGATAATTCATATAATAATAAATTTAGTCATAGTTAGTGAAGATGGTAAATCAAAATTGAAGTTTTTTAATTTGTTGTTTTAATGAAAATATTTTATTAAAATAAAAATGATATTCTCTTAGTTAAAGCAAAATTGGAATTAGAATTAAGGGCACAATTTTTTATTTTTGGCTTTGCTTAATTAGATTAGTAATTAATAGAATATCATTTGGTAAATATAATTAAATTTATTTTTACAACTAAATTAAAAAATATTGATTTTGTGAAAAAACACATTTTTTCCAAAATAGTGAGTGGGAGAGGGAGTTATGACAATAAGTTCAATGGTCTCCATTATTTGTTGAACACCAAGAGGCATAGGAAGGGCCTCGTGTCGCCTCCGTTTACGGCCTCCCTAAGGAAAGGCTTCTAAATATGTTTATTTTATCTCAAGGTTGACTTCTCTTATGAGAATATAATTAGTCATGTATTTCAAGTTTGATTGACCCTAAGACACACTCTTGAGTTAACTCATTGATTGAAAATAATGGGTTACACTCCATAGGTGTATCTAGGCTTTCGAGCACGACTAGTGCATCTTGACCAAACTAGCAGTAGTTCATAAGTCAAAAGAGAAAAATGTGTTTTTAAGTTTTCACTTATGAAATTGAGATTTGTCTCAAAATTAATTTGGGGTTAGTCTAACCTTCCCTAAGGTGGTCCATTAACTTTTCAAATTAATTTATCGTGATTAGTATATTTTTTATGTGTTTTTATATGTTGCATTCATGGATCATATTTACTTTTCAAAATAAAATCTGATATTTATTATATGTTTTAATTCATTATATTTTATTTATTTAATTCCAACAACAATGATTAATCCTCTTAATCCTGATCAAGAACCTCAATGAGAAAGAACTAGTTAATCCTCGTGATGGCTTCCTAAGTACTTTTCATTTAGACTTCAACAATCTAGATGTTTTGTACAGAAACATACACATAATTCTAGATGAACTAAATGTGTATGATGCAATCATTGATGCACCTCTAGATGAGCCGTCAACTTTATCTGATTATGATCGTCATAAAAAATATGCGAATTGGATGAGATTTGATTATTTGGCACGTCATTGCATACTAAAGACTATGCCATATGATCTTAAATTGAGATATGTGAACCTTGGATCTACATACGAGATATGGGAGAGGATCAAAAGAGATTTTTTTGATCACTTAGGAAGTTATTTGCTCATCTCTTTTTAATATATTTGAATAGTTGATTCAAACTTTTATGCCACCATATTTTTGTCTTGTTTTCAGGAACGCATTATTCAAGAAAGGAAAAGAATGCGAAAGAAAAACAAGAAAACGATTGCAGATTGGTAGACCAAGAGATAACCGACATGGAAATTAGTTTTTCAATTTCAACATTGTAATAATGTTCTTTTTATAGAAACTATGTTTTTAGATTCCTTATTTAATGAATGAACAAGTTTAGAATTTCTTTTGAATAATAAAGCCAATTGTTATTTTTTGAAATATACTTGTTCCACCTATTTCATCAATGAGTATAAATGATAATTATGAATTATTCATTGAATAATTATAAGGACTAAGTTTTGAGTATCTTAAATATAATAGAGATTATATGTATGTGTATTTAGGAAGAGACCTAAAATCCCAATGGATGATCTGATATTAAATCTTCAAGATTGATATCAGAATTAGATTCCATAACTATGGAGGAAACACATTAATATAGAAATGTGTTAGACATTTCAAATTTATATGTATTACCACAAAAGGCCGATATATAACAGCTACAAGCAGTTAAATAGACTATTTGATTTAGTTAAGTTCTTTGACATTCTGGAAAGGGTTTTAGACTAGAATAAATAGCCAGCATCTCATTATGAAAGCAATGGAGATACAACTATTGTAGAAGAACTAGAAATCATGAGAGGGTAAAGCACATGAAATAAAGTATCATTGAATACAAGACAATTTTACATAATTGATGTAATAATCTTGAAGATAACTTCAAAACAGTTTCTTACAAAACTGTTACAAAGACTTTGTTTGTAACGCCTTGGTTACCCCAGAACAACTACGGTAAACCAGAAATTTGATCCGCTACCCGAGTCCTTTGGTTAAAAACGTTCTCTAAGTGTTATTAACAGGTTAAGGGTGAAAACAATAAAAAGGAAATGATATATTTTATTAAGTATATAACTGCTCATGAGCTATTCAAAACATTTACAAGTGATTTACAACTCAAAATGGACACTACTATTTCAAATTTACAAACCCGCCGACCTAAGCAGCAAAATAGGGTAAACCCCCTAGTTCCTCTGAGAACTCCTTGGCAGTGGTGGTCAAGCAGCCGCATATGTACACATCACCACCTAAGCTCTCCACTCAAGGCTGGGTGAGCTTTTCTTTCCCTATACCTGCACCACATAGCACCCATGAGCCGAGGCTCAGCAAGAAAACACAATATAGCATGATATAATATCAACAATGATCATAATAATCATTCTGGACTATCAGTCCAAAACAGATAAGTGACAGTCGCAAAAGTCACTAAATTGGGAATAGCTCCCTTCAACCTTGTGACGTTAGGGTCACCAGGGCTTAATAGGTAAGTGAACCTTTCATTAGTTTAAACCAGGATAGGTGAATGGTGACTGGTCACCAACATAACCTTCCTCATGACCGTAGAGTCATAAACCTGGAACATCGTTCCCTAGCCATGTGACAAGCGGTCACTTGGGCCTTAGACCCTAGCTCTGAGTAACTAGTCTTAGACTATCCAAGCGCTTATAAGTTTCATCGACCTTAGGGTCGGTCCAGCATTAATGCCTTAGAGCTATTCAATGCTGATATCGATTAGATCTAATCTTAGGTCAGTGTCCCTGACTAGTCAGTGCCATATATAAGTAAGCATCATTCACTAGCATTTAATATGCAATCCATGTCCACATTTATCAATCAACATGCCTCAATAACAAATATGCATGTCATATATTCATAGGGTGCGGTTTTCTTACCTCAGATTAAAGCTAGAATAAATAAAAGAACGACCTCAGAGAACGATCAACTTTTAGTCCTTTAGCGGGCACCTATTCATAACCAAACACGAGACATCATCAATAAAAATGATCAACATAGGTTCCCAAACCAATATCTAGCCTCCGAGACATCAATCCAAACTAATCCAAGTAGTAGGAACAATCCCGAGGCCTAAAACTATGTTCCCGGGGTCAAAACACACAAACGGGCTCAACCCTGCTCAAGAGCCGCGACCCTAGCACCTTGGGCCATAGCCCCCAGCCACCACTGAAGCAAGGGTCGCGGTGCCCTACATCAAGGGCCGCGACGCCTAGCAAGAGCAAAATCCCCCACCTGCTTCTTCGAGCTAGGGCCGCGGCTCTCCAAGAACAGGGATGCGGCGCCCAACCCAGAACATGCCCAAACTCGTTCTCCAACATCCCAAAACCTCCAAAATCATGCCTAAGCATTACCAAATCATCAAATCAAAGTTCCCAAGCATCCCAACTCCCTATAGTCAATGCACATTCTCAACGTCCCATCCTTCTTCTTGATAAATAACATTGGCATCCCATGGTGAGTAGCTGGGTATAATGAATCCCAAATCAAGTAACTCCTATAATTGTACCTTCAATTATGTCAGAGCAATTTTGTATGGTGCTTTAGATACTGGTTATGTTCCCAGTGCTAACTCAATGACCAACTTAATCTCCCGATGCGTCGGTAACCCTGGTGGAGTCTTTGGGAACACATCTAAGAACTCACAGACCAATCTGGTCTCTGCCGGACCGACTGGCACATCTCTGGTGGTATCCACTACGCTCGCTAGGAATCATATGCAACCCCCTTGCAATAGGTCTCTAGCCTTTAGTGCCAAGATCATAGGGACACAAGGCCCATTCACAGCACCCACAGACACAAATGGGTCCTCTCCCTCAGGCTCAAATGTCACCATCCTCCTTTTACAATCTATGGTTGCTCTATACTTGGCTAACCATTCCATGCCCAAAACCATATCAAAGTCCTCCATAGCTAGCTCAATCAGATCTACTAACAACTCTCTACTATCCACTTCTACTAGCAGAGATCTAATCCATCTCCTAGAAACTATCACTTCCCCTGTAAGCAATAAGGTCCTAAACCCCACAACACAGATCACAAGGCCTACAACGTCTATCAATCACTCTACTAGAAACAAACGAATGTGTAGCACCAGAATCGCTCAAATACTGTATAAGTAGAGTCAGCATTAGAATTCTTACCTGTCACTACTTAAGGACTAGCCATAGTCTTTTACTGGGTCAGTGTGAACACTCAGACTGGAGTCAAATTGTTGCCTTTCTTCAGTTGAGGTAAGTCTCTCTTTAAATGTCCCACTACCCCACAAAGGAAGCATGCCTTAGCACGACATTCTCCCAAATGGTGCCTTCTGCACCTAACACATACTAGATAACTTCTCCAGGCCTCATTGCCACCCTGATGGGCACCCTGAGTACCTCAACCACTCTATCTGGAATAGGAGTAGTAAAAGTGTCTGGGGTCTTCCTCTTCTATTCACCAAGGCCTCTGCCCCTACTAGATCCAGTAAATGGAGGTACCACCCTCTGGGCATCATGCCTAGCGGAGCTCTCGCACCCAATCTTATCATCTGCGCCCTCAACAGTTAGGGCCTTCTCAACTACCTGAGTATATGTAGTGACTCCAGACACTGAGGTGATTTTGACATCCCGTGCTATCATGGGCTTTAATCCCCAAAAAAATATTTCTCTCCTTGCAACATCGTTTGGCACCAAACCAAATGCAAACTTGATCAACCTGTTGAACCGCAGAGCATACTTAATTACCATCATGTTGCCTTGAACAAATCTAGTGAATTCATCCGTCTTCGCAGTATGAATTACGTCATTATAATATTTCTCATTGAATAAACCCCATAACTCATCCCAACTCACTATCGTGATGTTCTGGGTCTGAGAAACAACTTCCCACCAAATGTGAGCGCCATCACATAACATGTATGTGGCACAGGCCACCTGGTCGTTACCCACCACCCTCATGAAATCCAGGATGGAGGTAGTCATGCTCATTCACTGCTCAGCCTTCAGTGGATTTGGACATCCCTTAAAGGATGGAAGGTGTTGTTTCTTGAACCTCTCATAGAGCGGTCCTACCTATTCTCAATTTTTTGCTATCGCAGAACTCCTACCACAGCAAGTGGTAGAGCCGATGCTACGTTCCCTGGTGGAACCCACTATCTAAGTAATCAATTCTTATCTTCTTATCTCTATAGTCTCGCTTGCATATTAGCAAGCACTTGTCGCTAATCCTGAGAGGCAAGTGGAGGATTCTGACCCTAGTTATAATCTTTAGCCTCAATACCCGCGTCGGCTAGTCATTCTGATCGCCACTACCAAAGTATATCTGCAATCAATGAGTCGGGTTATCAAGCAATGATAACAGGCTTCAAAAACCACCCCACGGTCCAAAACCGAAAAATAAGAAGACACACCCAACCATGATGCTAATAAGCATTTCAATAGCTTTCATATATAACAATAACACTAGTAAGCGTGCAATTTCATATTCACATTGCAGTCAAGGGTCAGGCCCTTTCAGTATATTTCATGCTTTCTATGTCAACATCACAATAAGGCATATATATTCCAGTTAACAATTAAACCCATATTCAACACATAAGTTACCAAATCGTTAGTCGAGCTTATCTTAAATAGCAAGCATACACACTCAGCTTATGTAACGACCCAAAATTACTAATAAGGCTTAAGGGCCTTGATTAGTGTGCCGGGAGGGCATAATTGGTTTATATGTGATTTAAAATTATTTAATGCATGATTATGTGATAAGCATGCTTATATGATTTTATGGATATATGAGATGCATGATTATGAGTATTAGTATGCATGTAGGCCATGTTTAGATTATAAGGGCATATTCGTAATCTTGGTCCATTGAGGGCATAAATGTGATTATTTGTCATCAATTGTTAAGACCACATTATTATATGGATGTACTTGCAGCATATGGCTCGAGGCGATCCTAGTGAGCAGTTTAACAAAATAGTCATAGTGGGGATTTATACCCGGTTCAGGGGAGCTTGGGGGTATTTCTGGGAATTTGGGAAATATATTGGAGACTATTTGACATTGGGGAAAATAATTGGTGATTAATTGGATGATGGGATTTAAGTGGTAAACGTTAGGGACACTTGAGGAATTAGCGGGAATTGGGAGCAAATGACCAAAATGCCCTTAGAGTGATTAAGAGACTTGGATTTAATTGGGAGGGAAAAAGGATCTTTTGATTTTTAAAAGGGGATAAATGATGTATTCTGTTCATTTTAGACTCTAGTGGAAGTTGTAAAAAGGGGTAGAAGATGAAAAGAAAGGAAAGAAGAAGAACGAAAAAAACAGAGCACTTAACTAACCTCTTTCTCTCCCACACGATTTGCTCTCTCTCTCACCCTTTCTTCTAGATTTTGAAGCTAAGAACTCAGAGGAAGTCTAGGCTTGGTTTGGGGTGTTGATCCTTGGAGAAACTAAGGGGTTCAGTTGGAGTTAGCTACCAATTAAGGTAAGGTTTAATGGTTTTGTCTAAATTTTTTGGGTTTGTTGAGGTTGATTCTGAATTTGGATTTTGGATGGAAATTTAAGGACCTAAGCTTAGGGATTTGAGGAACTAAAGTCTGGAAGGGAATTGAAGGCAACCTAGGGTCGAATTCACTCAGCTAAGGTAAAAAATTCTGACTTTGTTTATCTAGGTTTTCTGGTTTTCTGATGAAGTTCTTGAGCTTCAAGATCAATTATGGTTTTTTGTGTTTGATGATGCTTATGGCCAAGTCTTTGATGTTGTTAGGTTGTTTTAGCTGAGGTATAGTGAGTTATAAGGTCAATTTTGAGTTTAGTTGAAGTTTGGAATGGGTCTTTGGAGCTTTGGCTTGGGAAAGTTTGAAGGAAAAACCCAGAAGTTTTGCATGTGTTGGGTGTAGCACTGTAACGCTAGGATAGGAGCGCTGCAGCGCTATGCTTCATTTTCTGGGGGGGATGGCTTTCTGACTATAGCGTTGTAGCGCCCTTCTTGTGGCACTATAGCGCTATCCTGCCTCCAAAAGTGGGGTTTGGGTATTTTTCTTGGGGGTTCGAGGGTCGATTCCACCACCCCGTTTGGTGGCATTGGGCTTCCTGAGGGCTTGGGATTGGTTCCAAAGTTGGGTTACGAAATTGAATGTTAATGAGGATTCTATTTTACGGTTGTGACTAGGTGTACGATGGGGCTCAGACGGGATCGTGCTCGAGGGTAATCTCAATTAGCCAAAGTGCTCGGAATCAAAGGTAAGAAAACTGCACCCGGTTATGTGGTTATGTTGGGACTAAGAGTTCCCTATACTTGCATGTAATATTGTATGATGGTATTATGTCATGTGAACATGAAATAAATGGCCTAAGAGTGCCGGAATTAATATTGGCGCACAAGGACGCGGCTCGACCACTGGTAGCTGAGGTTAAGTATATAATCACTGAGCTCGGCCTAAGCGAGCCGGAGTCAGTGGGACAATCAGAGGGTGCGGCCTAAGGACGTCGACCCTAGATATTGTGTGATATGTTTATTGTTATTAATTTGATGATTATGGCGTGTTTATTATTTGGATGATTGATTTTTGGTTTGCAGATTGATATCATTGATTATGTGAATAATGTGACCCGCTAAGTATCTGATTGATGATTTATAAATTATCTGACTATTGATTATCGTTTATGCTCTGCATTATGGTTTTCTTGTTGGGCCTTGGCTCATGGGTTCTACGCAGTGTAAGTAAAGGCACAGGCAAGGTGGAACAGTCCTGAGTTGGAGAGCTCTGGGGCAGAATGTACATAGTCAGCCGATCAACCGCCACGACCGAGGGTTGGTACAGGGATAGGAAAACCTAAAGTGTCTATTTTTCCATTAGAGTGGCTTGTGGTTGTACATAAACTTTGAAATTTTGTTAACTGACCTTTAAAACCTATTTTGGGATCCAATGTATTAAACGTTTATCTTAATGAGAAATTTTCTGTTTATGAACAAAATATTTTAACCCTAACCTAATTAAACCTTTAGGGTCACGTTTTCAACTATATAACTTGATTAGCAGGTTTTGCACCTTTATAATCACACAGTGTAATGACCTTGGTCATCCAGGGCGTTACAACTTATCTTCAAGAACCATTAACATTAGCACCTCTGATACCAAGTTGTAACGTCCTATTAATCCAGGACTGTTACACCGTGTGTTAAAATAGTGTTTAACTCGTTAAACGAATCATTTGGACTTAAAAGTGTAATTAAAGTTAAACAACAATATAGGTATTAAAATTTTTGGTCAATAGCATTAACTTTTTCATTAAAAAGGATTGAATATCTACAAAGGATCCCAACGGTTTTAAATCAATATGCAATTACAAAAAAATTACAGAACTAGCCAACCTAAGTAGTAAAATCAAGCTAATAAACCATGTCTCTCTAAAGTATCTCGACCATGGTGGCTGAGCAGGCTGAGTATGTACACGCCACCCTACAACTTTGCAACCCATGGCTGGTCCAACTTTCTTTTTCCCTTACCTGCACCACAAAGTACCCGTGAGCCAAGGCTCAACAAGAAAACCCAAATAAGTAAAACAGATATATCTAGATAGACATTATAATATAATGCATACCTTATAACCATAATCAGATTCACATTTATTCTTAAACTAATATAAAAACTCATGCTGAATAGATGCATACCGCATCCCGTCAATGGCCATGCCATAACGACCTACATTACGCATGTATGTTGCCGATAACGAACCCTAGTCGATCGATCATAAACAACTATATCTACAGATGCATAAACCCAAGAAAAATGCATCCTAAAGCTGCATTAATGTCGCGACGTCCCTCTGCACTGTTGCAACTCCAAACCTAGACAACCCTAGTTAACTCCCAACAACCATAGACAAATGCATCCTAAAGCAGCATTAGCGTTACAGCTCCACAACAAACCAAGAAGACCCTTTTTGAAATTTGTGAATTTTGAGCCACGGCGCCCCCTCTGAAGGGTTGTACCGCCACAACAATCAAAGATATTTTCCTATAAAATTTTCCCATTTAGAACTGCGGTGCCACGACGGTACGAGGGTAAACCCACCCTAGAAAAAACTCATATGCGCCATGGTGCTCATCCTAGGCGTCGTGACTCCACCGTAACAAACCAGAAAAGTGTGTTTTTCCCCTTGTTGAGCATGTCAAGCCGACCACCCCTAGGTGACTAGGGCCAGGGTGACCACCCTTAGGGGGTTTAGGCCTGGTCGACTTCCCTATAGGTTCTGGACCTATCTTTTTTGCCCATCTGTCTTTCTTCAATACTTCGTCGTTTTTCCCTGATGTGTGATGCCACGTGCCGCGTTCTCATTCACTATGTCATCTCTGAATTTTTGAGGGATAACAGTTACTAATTATCAAGAATCAATATTTATTTCTAATTGATTTGACGAATAATAAATATATAATTTACTAAATTAAAAGAAATAAACAATTAATTAGAACTTAATAATAAATAAATTAATTCAATGGATAAATATATAGAGTTATTAACTTCATCAACTATCCACTTATGCCTCACTAAAATAAATTTAAGAAATCATATCTCTATCGTGATAGCAGATTATAACTGTAAATTATATTCTTATTAGGACATATAAGTCTCTACAATAAGCAAATCTCATACATCCCTATAGTAAATTAACATATTGCAGGTAATAAACACGTAATCCCTAAGCTACACAAATCATACGGGTACTCTCATATAATATAAATTTATGATTATTTGAATATAGCATATTTATCCTTCACTTCTAAGATCAGTTTAAAATCATATAAATCAAGCAACTGGTGATCAACATTAACAAGCATTAAACACAAGACAAATATTTCACAATATTGATAGGAAATTCATAAAAACTGATTACATAATCATAAGGTTTCAAGAAGAATCTGTTAACACTCTAAATAAGAAATTAGTTCATGATAAAAATAATCAAATCCATTAAACTAAGTATAAACATCACTATAATAGAAAGTAAAAGAAGAAGAAAGAGAAGAATGATAAAAACTAGTAGATCTCCATTCCTTTGCCTCCACAGAGTGTTTTCTTAAGTCTATCCTTAGGGTTTTTCTTCAAAAATCATCATAATGTTTCTTATATAGCTGTATGTGTTTTGAATGTGAAATTCCACTTTTGCCCCTGCTTAAAATGCCCTTATTTGCACTCTAACGTGTGAAGCACTACGACCCCATAATGAAGCGTCGTGGCACGTGTCCAAGAATCAAAATTTGTCTCGTCTCTGCCTCGACAAGTGTCGCAGCTCAAATGCAGGTGTGTCGTAGCTCCAATTCCCCAATCAATTGCGTCGCGGTTCAACATGTAGGCTCTGCGGCCCTCGACTTCTCAAGATTTGGCCGTCTCTGTCTAATCGGAGCATCGCGACCCTTAAGCTTAGTGCCTCAACTCAAATTTCCTTTTTTCACCAAATCGCATCTTCTCGAGACCAAACACATACAGTCTATTTCTCCATTTTCCATAGATCCTGAAATATTATCAAACAAATGCAACAAAAACATCATACTGGACAAACATAACTAAATAAGCACAAAAATTCCCGAAAACATCTCTCTAAAAAACTATCAAAATGACTATTTGAGAAGGAAAAATGACAAAGTTTCAAATAGGCTCAAAATAAGTGTCAAACAACAAAAAGATTCACATTAAGCTATAAAATGGGCAACTAAAGATTTAATACATCAAGGTTGGCTTCAAAGGCTCAATCGTTCCAAATAATTGCTTAAATCAACTTCCTAAGCATGCATATTCTAGGTTTTTGTCTTAAAAAACAAGCAAACAAATTCTAGAATAACAACATTTTCATATATATATTTTAAATTCAACAAGCATAAATAATATTCAATCACTCAAAATTGATCAAAAAATCATGATTAAGCTCTCAATTATTTAAGTAGACCCAAGTAAAAATAGAAAGAAATATTCAACCAAGCTCATGGATCTTTATAGGTTTCATTCCATTCAATTTATACAACATATCAGTCAACATATTATCATTGACTAATTATTGTCAACTTGATTCACACTAACATCCTAAACATAAACTAAACAGAACATAAAATAAATATAAGCGTAACAAAACTTAAACAAACTAAGATATCTACAATGAGCAAAGCAATAAAAATTCAAATCCCTTCCCCCAAACTTAATCTAAACATCGTGTCCAGTGTATAAAATAAAAGAAAAGGAAAAGAAAACTTCCTCGTAATCCAATGCATTGCTCCATTGTAGTGATATTCATTGCTATCCTCCTTAGTGTTTTATATGTCGACATACATCAATAAGTGGTTGGCGCCCATAATAAGCGTCATACAAGACCACTTGAAGGTTGTCATTGCGAATGCCCTCAAGCTTGGCTAGATATGAATTTATTCAAAATGCCACACCAACAACACGAGACTTTGAATGAGGAGCTTGGGGAGAAAAGTTTGGTAGCTCATAAAGGATGTAAAATAGTGGAGGTGATATTGTAACGCCCTGGGTAACCAAGACCAAAACACTGTGTATTTTAAAATAGTGCAAGACTTGCTAATCAAGTTGTTTGAACATAAATGTGTTCCTAAGGTCAACTAACAAGTTAGGGTTAACAGATTTTGATCATAAACGGTTAATTTTCATTAAAACTGATGTTTGATACATGGGATCCCAAAAACAGGGTATATGTGGTAATTACAATCCCCAAAATTTAATACAACAAAAGCCAGTCTAATGAAAAAATACAAGTTTTAGAACTCTGTCCCTGTAACTATCCCTTGGTCATGGCGGTCGAGCAGTTGACTATGTACACTCTGCCCCCAGAACTCTCCAACTCATGGTTGGTCTAGTTTTCCCTTTGTCTTTACCTGCACCATGTAGCACCCGTGAGCCAAGGCCAAGCAAGAAAACCATAAACAGCAAACACATATACAATGGTAGCATCCAATCAATCTTAATTCAAATCATTCAGTAATTCAACAGAATATAAGCATCAAGCTAATAATAATGGTAAACATGTATTTTCAAGCATATATTTTAATCATTTATACAAATACTCAAGGTCGGCACCCTTAGGCCGAGCCCTCTGTTTATTAAGTTGACCCCGACTCGCTTAGGCTGAGTCCTCTATTTATTTAGCTGACCCCGACTCACATTGGCCGAGCCGCGTCCAATGCGCTAATCGTCAGTCCTGGCACCCTTAGGTCGTACTTTCACATTTCACATGACAACAATACAGTCACACAACACATATATCCAGATACAGGGAACCTTAGTCCCAAACACAACCACATGGGTGCAGTTTTCTTACCTCGAATCTCGAGCGGAGAATTAAGAGCGGTCTCGAGAACGATCCTTAGTCCTGAGCCTTAGCGATAAACCTAGTCACAGTGACAACAGGCAACTATCAATTTCTAATCCAAATAAATGTTTAGGAAACAAATATTATCCTTCGGTGCCTCGGATCCTACTAAATCGGGTAGCAGAATTCGTCCCGATCGCCTAGGTTTGAATTCCCTAGCCTCCCAAGCCTAAAAGCTAACTTAGGCCAAAATGGTCTAGGCGGGTCGTGACCTGAACCCGAGGGTCGTGGCACGCCTCAAGTCAGAGGCACTACCTCTTGCATCTGGGGGAGGCGGGCCGCAACTTGCCCCCAAGGGTCGCGGCGTGTAATGACCCAAATTTCCTAATAAGGCTTAAGGCCTTGATTAGGAGGCCGAGAGGGCCATAATTGATTTATTATGCAATTAAATGATTATATGCATGTTTAGGTGTATTAAATATGCATGTGAACCCATTTCTAGATTAATTGGGTGATTTTCATATTTTGGCCATTTCGGGCATATTTGGCATATATGTGACATGTTTGTAGTGCTTCATTATTATTTGGTTATGCTAGGGTTGCTTAGCATAAGACGATCCTAGGATGTGAGCTAGTGGGAAAGTCACAATGAGATTTATACTTGACTCGGAGTGAGTCAAGGGGTATTTAGCACATTACTGGGATATTGGGTAATGAGAATAAATATTTGATGATAAATTGGGAGTTAGTAAGAACAGGGGGAAATTCTGGGAGTTTTGACTATTTTATCCCCGGGGGCGTTTTTGGGACCCCGAGCATTAGGATTTGTTTGAGGCCACTTAAGCTTGAAGTAACCTGTTAGGAAATAAAAAGAACGTTCTCTCTTCCTTAAAGTTCCATTTCGACACCCAATCACATTTTCGAAGGAAACTTAAGTTATAGGATTCAGGTTCAAGTGAGGATCATGGCATAGAGATTCTAGGGAAGATTAGAAGCTTATTAGCTGGAGGATTTATTTGGGAAATGACATAATCGGAGGTAATTCAAGTTTTAAATTCTAAGTTTTTAAGCTTGGATTGGATTTTGTGTTTTGATGAGTTTTCAGATGAATTGAAGCTTGGGTTTTATTAATTTTGGGAGATTAGGATGTTTGGGAACTTTAATTTTGGGATTTGGATAGGTTGGGGTCGGATTTGGAGCTTTGATGCTCAAAGAACACGAAGAACACAAAGCTAAGAACCCAGAATTTTGGGTTGGGCGCTGTAGCACTAGGGTAGTAGCGCTAAAGTGATAGGTGGTCTCGAGAGCGCGGGATTGGTCCCGGGATTGGGTTTTAGAACTTGAAATCATTGAAACACTGTTTATGGATGTGATTAGGTTATCGCCAAGGGCTTGGAATTAGGATCGTGCTTGGGGTTCGTTTATTGGTAACCTGTGCTTGGACCAAAGGTAAGAAAACTGCACTCAGTATGTGATGCATGAGAAACATGTGATTAGGGCATGACATGAATGTTGAATATGAGATTGATCAGAGCTTGAGTCTCTGTAATTGTGCATGATCATAATTATGCTAGTGATTGTTAAGTAAGCATGCCGAATGCCCTACATTTGGATATTTGACATATGATATATGACTGGTTGCATTGCTTACTTGTGTATGGCACTGACCCATGAGTCAGAAATCGGCAATGGTGTCAGTATTAACTGTGAAGCTGTGACTCATTAGTCAAGTTCAACAATAGTACTAAGCATTGGTCGTATGGTATTGGCTTAAGAGTCAAGCACGGTTAACGCAAGCTGAAAATATTAGTTCTAATCGACATAAACATTGAATGACTCATCATGAGCATTAATGCCTGACCGACCTCAAGTTCGATGAAAACTAAAAGCGCTTGTCTAGGCCAATGGCTAGTCACTTAGAGCCAGGGCCAGAAGGCTCAGGTGACTACATCATCACATGGCTATGTGTGCTGAGCCCACGTTAGTGACTCACTCATCAGTAACTCATCTGATTAGGGATACACGCCCCAGTATGGTTATCAGAACCTGAAAGTGTTAAATCACTCATCTGATTAGGGCTACACGCCCCAACATGGTTATCAGAACCTCAAAGTGTTAAATCACTCATCTGATTAGGGCTACACGCCCCAGTATGGTTATCGGAACCTTAAAGTATTAAATCACTCATCTGATTAGGGCTACACGCCCCAGTATGGTTATCAGATGCTCAAAGCGTTAAATCACTCGTCTGATTAGGGCTACACGCCCCAGTATGGTTATCAGAACCTCAAAGCGTTAAATCACTCACCTGATTAGGGCTACACGCCCCAACATGGTTATCAGAACCTCAAAGTGTTAAATCACTCATCTGATTAGGGCTACACGCCCCAGCATGGTTATTAGAATCTTAAGTGTTAAATCACTCATCTGATTAGGGCTACAAGCCCCATCATGATTATTAGAATCTCAAAGTGTTAATCGCTCATCTGATTAGGATTGACTTGATAGTCATCCACACAGGAGGGCAGACCCACCATCATTATATGGACTTATTTGCATGCTGGAATAGGGCTATTATTGCGAGGCATGCACATTATGATTCAGTAACATGTGTATTATTGTTCATGAGCATATTGAGTTTTCTTGCTGAGCTTCGACTCACGGGTGCAGGTAAAGGCAAAAGAAAGCTGGACCATCCTTGAGTTGGATAGCTTAGGTGACGATGTGTACATATGCGGCTGCTCGATCGCCACGACCGAGGGTTTAAAGAGGAACTAGGGTTAAACCCTATTTTGCCGCTTAGGTCGGCTAGTTGTAAATATTTTATTGTAATTAACCTTTAAATGATATTTTTGGGATCCCAATGTATACAGTAAACATTTTAGTGAAACGTTGTATCTTAACCAAAAATTTTAACCCTAAACCGCTAATCATACTTAGTTACACGATTATGGCCAAATGACTCGATTAGCGACTTTAGCACTGTTTAAAATGCACACTGTAACAGTCCCTGGAGCTTAGGGCGTTACACGACGCGCCCACAAGTTAGCAGCCCTCTTAGGGCATTCTGGGCACGCGGGATGCAGTGCCCAAGAATTGGGTCACCGCGCGCCCTCGCGAACCCAGAATTTTCTGGCTTTTGTCAGCATTCTTCCCAGCCAAAACCTCAAAATTCAACCTTAACAAGCACCCTAACAAAAACCAAGGTCAGCTATGATTCTAGGACTCTAAATCACATATCTTAAACATTACACATCAATAATCTTACTGAAGCTACCATCCCAATTCAACAGTAATTCATCACCCAAAATCCAGTCCAATTCCAACCTAATAATCTAAATTTCTAGCAAAACAGAGACAAGACCTTTACCTCAATTGTTGCTTGGATCCTCATAAATTTTCTACCCTCTACTATCTTCAATTCTAGATTTCCCCCAGCTTAACCCAAGCCTTTCTCCTTCAATTTCCCTTCAGCTTCAAAGTATAGGAGAGAGAGAGAATTCGTATAAGAGGAAAGAGAGAGAAAGAGAGAGAGAGAGAGAGAGAGAGAGAGAGAGAGAGTTGAGGACATTCTAATGATTCAAGTGAGTTCTGATCAATCCTAGAGCCTCAGCTAAACCCAACCTTTATCTAACAAAGACTAAAATACCCCTTAGTTATCACATCTCTTCCTATTGCTTCTAAGGCATATTAGTCATTTATCTCGATTCCCCACTAATTCCTCAAGTGTTCCTACCATTTACCAAATAATCCCGTCACGTTCAACTAATTACAAAATACTTATTCATTACTCAATAAATCCCAAAATATTCTCTAAATTCTCAAAATACCCCTAGGCTTCCCCCAAGCCGGGTATTTTGCCCCGCTGTGACTATTTCGCTAATTCGCTCACTAGGACCGTCTCGAGCCATATACTGCAAATATATTTGCATAATAATGTGGTCTCAACCATTTATCACATATAATCACATTTATGCCCTCAACAGGCCAAAATTACAGATATGCCCTTATGAATGGTAAAGGGCCCACATGCATATTTAATACTCATAAACATGCATATAATATATTTACATAATCATATTAATAATGCATGCCACATAATCATGCATTTAACCAATTAAACACACACACACATATATATATCCAATTATGCCCTCCCCTCCTGGCACGCTAATCAAGGCATTAAACCCTATTAGCAATTTTGGGTCGTTACACATATTAATTTAAAATATGAATCCATTGGAGGTATATATGAATGTACCATTGATGAACTCAAATCAATGATTGCATGTGCTTCCTCATCCTCCAAAGTCATATTTTGCTAATTTTCATTTGTGAATTCCTCATATAACCCTTCTGGCTGTTTTTCACTCTCCACAACCGTGCTTTTGATTTGATCTTAAACAACTTCATGATCATGGATTGAATTTACTTCATTCACCACACCATAATCATTATCTACCAAGCAAGTATCCAACTTAGCAAAATTTTGAGTGAATATAACTTTGAGGGTCTCTTGTTCATCAATTTTACACTTAATCTATTATAATGGCTCAACCATTGGTGCTTCTACAGTATTCAAATAACTCTCACAACCTTGATTAATTGAGTCATTGTCCTTAAACCACTCCATATTATGCACCATTAACTTGCCACCATCAAATTTTAAAGTGTTCTTCAATTTGGCCATTGCTTTTTCAAAAATTTATTTATGCTCTTCATGATCGAATGGTTGGGGTATAATATCAAGATCTTGGAATGATGAAGGACATTGGTGACTCCATCCTTGCAGTGAAGGATTCTAACGCCAATGGTAATCAAAATCGGGCGTATCATTCAACAACTCCATTATATCTTCATGACATCTTTTTAATAAAGGTTCACCAGTTACCCATGCTCCACAATCCACCCAAGTTCTTGTAACATCATCTAGCCCATTATAAAAGAAAAGTGTAAGACACCCTCTTGAGAAACTATGATGACATCTCTCCATCAATTCATTAAATTTCCCCCAAGCAGAGTAAAATGGCTCCATGAGTTTTTGGGAAAAACCCACGATGTAATCTTGATGGAGCATTTTTTATTTACCTCGGAAGGCAAACATAGAAAAGAAACATAAATTAAATAAAAAAAACAAGATAGAATAAAAATCAACTATGTTGATATTATTAATACAGTCCCCAACAATGGCGCCAAAAACTTGCTGTGAAAATAATCTACGCAAGTATATGCAATCGTAAACAAGTAATTAAGTAGTAGGAGGAGTATCGTTTCCACGAGGACTGTTACCAATTACCAAGAATCAATCTTTATTTCTAATTGATTTGATGAATAATGAATATAAATTTTACTAAACTAAAAGAAATAAACAATTAATCAGAACAATAGAGAACTCAATAATAAATATATTAATTCAATGGATAAATGTATAGAGTTATTAACTTCATCAACTATCCACCTATGCCTCTTCAATATGAATTTAAGAATTCCTATCTCTGTCGTGATAGCATATTACAATTATAAATTATATTCTTACTAGGACATATAACTCTCTACAATAAGCAAATCTCCTACATCTCTGGGGTAAATTAATATATTGCATGCATTAAACACGTAATCCCTAAGCTACACAAATCATATGGGTACTCTCGTCCAATATAAATTTATGATTATTTGACTATAACATATTTATCATTCACTTCTCAGATCTCATGTTAAAATCATATAAATCATACAAATGGTGATCAACACATTCACAAGACAAATAATTCACAATATTGATAGGAAATTCATAAAACTGCATTACATAATCATAAGGTTTCAAGAAGAAACCGTTAACACTCTAAATAAGAAATTAGTTCATCATAACATAATCAAATCCATTAAACTAAGTATAAATATCACTACAATAGAAAGCAAAAGAAGAAGAAAGAGAAGAATGATAAAAACTAGTATACATCCAATCATTTGCCTCCACAGAGTGTTTTCTTGTGTCTTACCATAGGGTTTTTCTTCAAAAATCGTCATAATATTTCTTATATAGTTGTGTTTTGTTTTGAATGTGAAATTACACTTTTTCCCCTGCTGAAAATGCCATAGTTCGCACTCTGACCGTCTGAAGCGCCACGACCCCATAATGAAGCGCCGCAACCCGTGTCCAAGAATTGAAATCCATATCGTGTCTTCCTCGACAAGCGCCACAACTCAAATGCAGGTGCGCTGCGGCTCAACATGTAGCCATCGTGGCCCTCGAATTCTCAGGATTTGGTCGCCTCTGTCTAATCACAGTGCCGTGGCCCTTAAGCTCAGCGTCGCAGCTCAAATTGCCTTTTTTTTTTCACCAAATCCTTTTGACCAAAAATTTTCCACACCTAAACTACAGTTTAATTTCAATTACATTTTTGAGTCCAAATGATTTGCTTAATGAGTTAAGCATTATTTTAAATACAGTGTAATGGTCCTTGGATTAGTAGGGCGTTACATTAACGACGGTGGCTTGAAAACATGATTTTTAGGCCCAAAAATGATGCTTAACGTGCCTAACGATGCATTAACGATGGTGGCTTGAAAACATGGGTTTTAGGCCAAAAAATGATGCTTAATGATGCCTAACGATGCATTAATGATGGTGGCTTGAAAACTTATTTTATGGCCTAAAAACGATGCTTAACGATGCCTAGTAATGCATTGACGATGATGACATGAAAACTAGTTTTTAGGCCAAAAAATGATGCTTACTGATGCCTAACAATGCATTAACGATGTTTTGCGCTGAAATTTGATGAAAACTTTGGTGATGCATAACTTTTCACTTGAAAGTGAGTTTGAGGGGATTTTTTTTTCAATTTTGGTATTTTTTTTTTGAGATCTACATGTTTGGAATGTTTAAAAATCAAAATTTGGGATGTATAGAATGTTAAATATAAAATAATATTATGAGCATAAATCCATAAATCAGATTCAAATCAATATAGCATGCTCATACAACAATCCAGGAACGCATTTTATTTAGAGCATTGAATTGAATACATATAGATGAAACATACCTGACATTGAGTCTCCAATGTTCATCCTTGAATCTCTCACGATCTACACAAAACAATATTAGAAAAACAATACAAGAGAGATCTTATGGAGAGCAACCCTTACCAAACCATATGCCACTGTATGTTTCCCAACAACATATATGTTCAATATATATGTCTCATATGCCTTCTTACCCTAAGGGGTATATTGGGCCTATTGGGCTTATATTATCAGATATGGTGGACTATGATTTAATGGGCAAACCTATAGTCTTTAGGGTGCTACCATGTGCCTCAATTGCAATTAGATTAATATTAACCATCCCATTATGGTCTTTAACTATTCGTAGGCACTCTAGAAAATGATTGTGATAATGGAATTATGTTTGTAATTATATTAGTTCATATAAAATTCTAACATTCTCCCACTTGGACAATATAATCAAACCACCATAATATTGTCCATCACAAAAGACAGTCTAATAAATCATATATAATATCATATCGATAGGATACATATATTATTTATGATTCGGTCTTGAAGACATCCAAAAACAATAACAATCATTAAACCAAACATGCATGTGGTACATTAATTTGAGACTATGCACATTCATCTCCTTTTGTACCTATCACTTCGGTGAACAATAGTATATACTTATATAAACATATATACGTAATAGCAACAATAAGAAGTGACTTCAATTATCATTATGCATGTTCATAACAAAACACAAGCTATAAGCAATCCATACAAAATACTAGCATGTTTGATACATAATAACAAAACTCCCACTGAGCTCAACAAGCTAGGCTCCTAAGAATCCCATTCGAGCAACATGCTCCAGAAATACACACATGGGTAAGCCTTTCGTTAGTGGGTCTGCCAACATGCTAGTGGTAGGCGTATACTCAATAGAAATGAGGGACTCAGCGACTTTCTCTTTAACAAAATAGTACTTTATATCAATATGCTTTGAGCGAGAAGTACTCCTAGTGTTCTTAGAGAAAGCTACTGCTGCGGAGTTGTCACAATACAATTTCAGCGGCCTCGAAATAGAGTCTACAACATTCAAAGCTGAAATGAAATTTCGCAGCCATATTTGTAATGACCCACTAATCTAGACTAATTGGACCATTATCGAAACTATACATAAAACTTACATTTTTACGAAAATACCATAATTTATTGAATAACTTGAAAATAAGAGTTATTCACAAATAAACAGAATACTAAGAAGGATTTTGGGATCCCATTGTCTTTAAAACAAAACAAGATTTAAAATAAAAGACATTACATAATAATGCGGAAAATACACATAAAAACCATAAAAACATAAAAGGAGACTATATCCTCGAATCGAATAACGCTCGGCCCCTTGACTCCATTCATCATCGATACACATTCTCCAAGCGTCACGAATCTTTCCGCCTCTAAACTTATTTTCCTGCACATAAACAGAAAGGAGTGAGCCTAATGCCCAGTAAAGAAAATCTAACACAAAGTCACATACATAATTTCATAAGAAAACATAAAGACTTAACATAACACATATAACATACACTTATTATAATGGCCATTATTACTTGGGGTCCCATAGACTAAACAAGCATATGCCCATGGGATTAGTGGGGTCCTACTAGCTAAGTAGGTCATATGCCCATAACCCATTTGGGGTCTTGTTAGTCATATGGGTCATATGCCCAAGCCTACAAACATGCACATATACATATCATAACACTTTTAATAACATAAAACATATAAATAACATAATCACATAACATGTTGATTCTAGCCTATTTCCTTACCAAAGTTACCGAGATTATGGACTGAGTTGGGATTGTTGGAACACTCCTAAAACCATAAGAAAGAGTAAGTCTAAAGAAAGGAGATGAAATGAAAGAGATGGAAAGACTAAACCATAGAAAACATACTTACCTACTTATATGCTTAAAAGCTTGGATTCCCTAACCAAAATAAGAATAAGGTTAGGGGACTGAGTAGAAGGTTTTGAGAAAGGAAATAACATAAAAAATACAGAAAAGAACTAAAGTTTTGGGTTTACCTCAAAGATTGCAAGATCAATCTAACATCCACCGAAATACTATAGCACTCTCTTCCCAAAGTGTTTGATAAGCTTATGATGTTTAAGCTTATAGTTTTTCCCCAAACCAAGTGTTTACACTCTCACACTCACTTAACACTAGCAGCCTCTGAACTTAGAGCAAATGGTGAATAATGGCTGGGTACTAGGTCCTATTTATAGAGTTTGGGAATGAAAATATCTTGATTTTACTTGAATAAAAATAATGGCTTTTTAAGTGAAAATCATTTGAATAATCGTTCAGCAGAGGCTGAAGACTCGTTCAGAAGATGCTGGACTGTTGAAGGAGTTTGAATGGCTGAAGGGAAAAGAATTCAAAAGTATTTGAATTCATGCTGGTGGAGGCGATATATCGCCTGGACCTTTGTTCCCGAGGCGACCGTGCATCGATTCGTGTTTTCCGTATCTACGTGCTGCGACATATCGCCCCCTATAGCTGCGATATATCGGCATACGCAGAATATTTAAACACGAATTTACACATTTTTAGCTGAGTTTGAATGGATTAAACAGCCTTGACTAAGCCCTCAACGTGCTCAAAGCTGCTGACTGACCCTATACATTCAAACTTTTACCCTTATTTAATTTAATCCCAAAAAAATACTTAATCCTTAATTACCATTCAAAACATGTGCTTAAAATCCTATTGGTTGATGTCTAAACCTTATAATATAATAATATAATCCTTAATATCAGACACATTAATCAAACCTTAGGTTATACTTAATATTCTTAAACTATAGGTTAAACTTAGAAAATCTATAAGTACTACTATGAGTGTCCAAATAACTCCCGGTCTGAACCAAAAATCCAAAGTAACAATGATAACACTAAACATACTATAATACTACTAAACAATTAGCTAAGTAAAGTTCTTGGACTCTACAATATTGCTTGACAAGTAGCCTCATAACACGCCATATATTCTGCCTCCATCGTAGAAGAAGTTGTGAGTGTCTGCTTGACACTTTTCCATGAAACAGCTCCTCCAGCCATCATATAAATGTAGCCTGAAGTGGACTTTTTATCATCCACGCATCCTGCATAATCGGCGTCACTGAACCCAACTATATCAAGAGTGTCAGCTCGCCGATAAGTCAACATATGATCCTTTGTACCCTGAAGATACCTCATGACTTTCTTAGCGCTTTCCAATGGCTAAGACCAGGATCACTCAAGTATCTACCCAACACGCCGACAACAAATGCAATATCAGGGCGTGTGCATACTTGAGCATACATCAAGCTACCAACCAATGATGCATAAGGAATGACTTTCATTTCATCTCTCTCTTTATCATTTTGTGGACATTGGGCCTTTGAGAACTTATCACCCTTCACTATCGGTGCCTTCCCAGGAGAACATGCATGCATATTGAATCTTTTCAAGATCCGATCAATGTAAGTCTTCTGAGACAAACGAAGAATACCATTAGCCCTATCTCGAAGAATCTGAATCCCAAGCACATAGGAAGCCTCACCAAGATCCTTCATATCAAAATGGCTAAACAAAAGTTGTTTTGTCTCAGACAACAGATCAGAATTATTAGATGCAAGCAGGATGTCGTCGACATACAATACTATAAAAATGAAACTGCTCCCACTGACCTTCATGTATATACATTGATCTACAACATTCTCCTTGAAGCCATTTGCAGTGACAATCATATCGAACTTGAGATACCACTGCCTTGATGCTTGTTTAAGCCCATAGATTGACTTTTTGAGCTTGCAAACCATGTGTTCTTTGCCAGACTTCTCAAAACCAATAGGTTGAGTCATGTAAACATCTTCAAATAAATCTCCATTCAAGAAGGCAGTCCTCACATCCATTTGATTGAGTTCTAGATCAAAATGAGCAACTATAGCCATAATGATTCGCAACGAATCTTTGGTGGAAACAGGTGAAAATGTTTCTTTGAAATCAATACCTTCTCTCTGGCTATAGCCTTTAGCCACAAGCCTAGCCTTATACCTTTCCACTTGCCCATTCGAGTCACGTTTGATCTTATACACCCATTTGCATCCAATGGGCCTGCAACCTTTGGGTAATTCAACCAAATCCCAAACCTCATTTTGTGACATAGAATTTAACTCATCTTTCATTGCATCCATCCACAACACAGATTGAGGACTATTAATAGCTTCTTGATAGGTAACTGGCTCAAAAGTGTCTCCGACATCAAACTCATGTTCCTGTAAATTGACAAGGTAGTCATTAGGAATAGCAGACCTGCGGGTTCTCTGTGATCTTCTCATCATAGCTTCATCATCCCCAATATCAAGATTTTCACCTTGTTCTTGATTTTGAGGTTCATCATGAGTTTGTGTCGGAATCTGTTCAATCACAGGGTCATCAATAGAAGCGGAAGCAACAGGTACAGGGACAAAAATACGTTCTTTCCTGAAAACAATTTCTCTTGACCCTTGACTTGAACCAAATTCATCCTCAAAATAGACAGCCCTATCTGATTCTATAACCCTGGTGGTGTGAGATGGGCAATAAAATCTGGAACCCCTTGATCCAATGGTGTAGCCCACAAAATAGCCACTAATGGTCTTCGGATCAAGTTTCTTAGACTGTGGATTATAGGGCCTCACTTCTGCTTTGCAACCCCAAACATGAAAATGACGCAAGCTTGGTTTCTCACCCGACCACAACTCATATGGTGTCTTTGTGACAGACTTACTAGGTACTTGATTCAAGATATAAGCAGCAGTTCTTAATGCCTCACCCCATAAAAATTCTGGCAAGCTAGAATGAATCAACATACAGCGCACCATGTCAAGAAGTGTGCGATTTCTCCTTTCAGCGATTCCATTCTGTTGGGGCATCCCTGGCATTGTATATCTTGCATCAATACCACATTCCTGCAAGTATTTGGCAAAAGGCCCGGGGTTCCTCCCAGTTTCATCATAACGTCCATAATACTCTCCACCTCTATCAGAGTTGACAATTTTAATCTTCGTTCCCTTTTGAAACTCAACATTCGTCTTGAAAATCTTAAAAGCATCCAAAGATTCAGATTTTTCACGAATGAGCTCAACATGACCATATCGGGAAAAATCATCAATGAAGGTGATAAAGTATCTATAACCACCCATAGCAGGTGGAACAAAAGGCCCACAAATATCAGTATGAATAGTGTCCAATACATATGTGCACCTGTCTGACTTGCTCTTTCTAACCTTGGCAGTCAACTTTCCTTTTATACAATCAACACAGGCAGTGAAATCAGAGAAATCAAGATCTTGAAGTACACCATCCTTCACCAATCTCTCCATTCTATCTCTAGAAATATGGCCTAAACCTTTATGCCAAAGCATAGAAGATTTCAAATCTGATCTTGCACGTTTTGACCCAACAATAGCATTAAGAGAAGAAGAACAAGAAGAAGTAGAAGTAACAGGAACAACATCATGTAAATCAAGCTTATATAAGTTTCCACATAAAGTTCCATTTCCAACCAACATAGAGTCACAATACAAAGTCAGTTTTCCAGATCCAAAATGAAGACTATAACCTAGTCTATCCAAAATAGATACAAAAATCAAATTCCTCCTAATAGAGGGTAAATAAGCAACATCATGCAACTCCAAAAAAATGCCCAGTATTTAGCTGCAGTCTAACAGTCCCAAAAAATTCAACTCTGACTTTAGTATCGTCTCCCATGTATACATTCTCCTCCAACCTACTCGGTCTTCTTCGGTTTGTCACTGCCTGCAAGGAATTTGTAACATGAATTGTAGCTCCAGTATCTAACCACCAAGTGTTTAAGGGCACATCAATAATATTGGACTCTAAACAAACCATCACAAGACAATTACCTTTCTTCTCTAAGTGAGCTTTGAGCTTTCGACAATCAGCTTTCTTATGCCCAAAGCATTGACAAAAGTTGCACTTCCCTTTGAAAAACTCATTCTTATGACCAGTTGAAGATGAGCTAGCTTGCCCATTTCCTTTAGGATGGTTGGCTTTCTTCTTAGGATGCTTTTGGTCACTAGAGTTGTTGGAAGTGAACTTTCTCTTGTGAGGATTGTTTGGGTTCGTCACCATGGAGATACTTCTTGCCCTACCTTTTCTCATGTCCTCCTCTTCCTTGGCAAGAATAGCAGACATCTCCCCAACAGTCCATTGCTCCTTCTGAGCATTGTAGCTTGATCTGATTGAATCAAACTGAGATGGAATGTTCTCCATCACTAACCACACCATGTAATCCTCACCAAGGTCCATATCCATGGCCTTAAGTTTATGATAGTGGCCCATGAGCTTGTCAATGTGAGCCCTGATGTCACCTAAACCATCGTAAACAGTGTGATGCAGCATGTTCAAGTGTTCATTCTTCTCATTCTTTGAGAATTTCTTATACTTTTCCTTAATGGCAGCAAGAAAATCCTTTGCATTTTCAAACTTGGGAATACTATCACGAATGGATTCATCCATGTGATATCTCATAAGCATCAAGCAACAACGATTGGAGTGTTCCAAGTCCTCGTAAAATTTCTTATCCTTCTTAGTAGCATCATCAACAGGCTTAGATGGTGCATCAATTCTCAAGGCCAAGTCCACTTTCATGAAGGTCAAGTTCATCGTGATATTTTCAATCCACTGCTTGTGGTTGGTTGCATTCAACGTCAAGACGGCAGGAGATCTAGGAATGCTTACAGCTGAATGAGAAACAAGAGCAATAACTATTAAATACATGTTATGATAAACCATGTCATTTGTGCTCTTTTCTCATCAATATATGATCGCAAAATAACAAATGATCATTATGTATGCTAGAGTTCTTAGACAAACACACTAAATAGAACTCATACACAGGTAAGAACAATCTATTAAACATTATAATCAAATACATTAATTTACTATCGAAAGGATAGATAAATTGTGATTCATAATGTTTAATTAATTTTCTTCACCATATTAAGCATCCTTACCAAGCAATTATTATCGATAGGATAATTAATTACTTATATAGATCTTAATGTAATTTGGAGAAAAAAAACACAAAATTTAAATAAATAATTATTTAAATGTTCCTCTCTACTAAACAATTCATATGCTTATTCTTACGACAGGCAAGAAAATAAACAATAATTGTTGACAATATATAATAAGATTTATGCCACAAAAGATTAAATACAAATACAATTATGAATAGAATTCATGGATTAATCTCGTGCATAAACATATATAAAGTAAGGTATAAGAATAGGAGTGAAATGGTAAAAATTTGGCCAAAAAAGACCCCTCACGCGCCCCCACGCGCCCCAAATTTTTTTTTTTTTTTTTAAGTTTCAAAAACGACATGTAGTTTACCAAAAACGACATGTAGTTTACCAAAAACGACTTGTCGTTTGTCACTATAAAAATCGACACTCACACGTCAAAACGACGTGTCGTTTTCAAAAACGACTTGTCGTTTTTTTTTATAAAAATTCGACCCCCTCAGACGTCGAACGACGTGTCGTTTCCGTACGAACGACATGCCGTTTTTGCCTGACAGAGGCAAAACGACATGTCGTTTTTATCGTCCCTGTCACCCAGATTTGACCTGTGGGTCTGCATCTCGGGTCTACGCGACCCGGTTCGTGACCCGGTCGTATAGACCATCTCCGGCCACCAAATCCGACTCTTTTTGAGGGATTTTGCTCCACATCTCATCCTCTATCAATTTCCGGCCTCCATTTGGGTTAAAAAAACTCTCAAAATCAACAATCATATATACTTTTATCTATGAAAATTTTTGGAAAAAAATAGGTATCCATGGCCGAAAACACTCAAAAAAATTCCCCAAAATTTTGTAAAAAAATGGTCTGAACCCATTGATGATTAGTATACTAATTTTCTTCATAGCCCAATTCAAAATTTCATTGTAAAAAAAAAATTGACAAAAAATTGGGGTATATGACAATAAGCTCTAAAATCAAAAGACCTGGCTCTTGATACCAATTGTTAAATATAAAATAATATTATGAGCATAAATCCATAAATCAGATTCAAATCAATATAGCATGCTCATACAACAATCCAGGAACGCATTTTATTTAGAGCATTGAATTGAATACATATAGATGAAACATACCTGACATTGAGTCTCCAATGTTCATCCTTGAATCTCTCACGATCTACACAAAACAATATTAGAAAAACAATACAAGAGAGATCTTATGGAGAGCAACCCTTACCAAACCATATGCCACTGTATGTTTCCCAACAACATATATGTTCAATATATATGTCTCATATGCCTTCTTACCCTAAGGGGTATATTGGGCCTATTGGGCTTATATTATCAGATATGGTGGACTATGATTTAATGGGCCAACCTATAGTCTTTAGGGTGCTACCATGTGCCTCAATTGCAATTAGATTAATATTAACCATCCCATTATGGTCTTTAACTATTCGTAGGCACTCTAGAAAATGATTGTGATAATGGAATTATGTTTGTAATTATATTAGTTCATATAAAATTCTAACATAGAACACACAATTTTAATTGTTACAAAACACAATAATTAAATAAAATTAAAGAAAGAGCTTCAATGATGGTAGAAGATGATGGCTTCAATGCTGGTGGGAGGTGGGGGTCAATGACGTTGGCAGCGTGGAGAGGTAGTGGTGGTGTTGTCGTAGTGATGGAGAACGAGAGAGTGATTGAGAGAGTTTGAGAAAGATAGAGGAATAGGTTGTTAATGAGAAGGATATTTTTGACCAAAAAAAATGTATGAATTATTAAAGTTGACATAATAAAAAAATTACCATATGTTAAGAAGGATAATTAGTCAAGTTTTCCTTCCATTTACATTCACACATCTAACCACCACCTGATTTAGTCTACATGACATCATACTAGTGTTATTCATTGGCTTTTTTTTTCTTTTTCTTTTGTCTTATATTATTTTAAGTTAGAAAGTGACATTCGATTCAATCTCCAAAATAAAAATGACTAAACTTTTCTTTATTATAATTTAGATAACTTAATCGGGAATTCCCGACCAACAAAAAATAAAAAAACTTAATCGGGAATTGAGCAATTAATGAGATTATGTGATTTGTATGGATCTGATTGGTCATGTTGACGTGAGTTTGGATCTTGGACAATATGACATTTATCAGCACTAAATATACAATCACAGGTGGTTTCGTATAAAATAAAATCTTAAAAAAATAGAATAGAAACATAGAGGGGCATAGGAGTAGATATATACAAATATGATCAAAGTAAGTTTCGATACCTCATTTTGTAAGTTTTATTTAAAATTGAAACACCATCGTAACTAGAGCTAACCGTGCCTAAATCTCTGTACATATCAGTTTCTTTTTTTCTGGTTTCCTCGTCAGCTTGTTCAGAACAAACCTGTCTCTGTTCCATTTGTTTTCGTTTATATAAATACAAAACTTGATACGTTTCCAAAAAGACAAAGTCCTAGATTGTATCGCCGGTCTTTAGTTTTTGTTTTGGATGCCAATGCTCTGGTGCATGCAGTTCCATTTTTTCTTGATGGTTTGCTAAGGTTTCTTTGCAGATTTTAGAAAATGGGATTTCTCAGCAGCATCTTTGGGATCATTGGTTTTGGAATTGGACTGCCTCTTGGACTCCTTATTGGGTTCTTCTTCTTCATTTACTCCAAGCCCAAGAAAGTTGAGGTAATGTATATAAATGTGTGTGTATGTATATGTGATATATCTTCTTAGAGCAGTTCATTCGAGTCAAGAATGTGTTTGAAATGTTGAAGTGGGTTACTTTACGTTTCCGTCCTTCAGAGTTTAAGGCTGTGACAAATGAGTTCTGTGTGAGATTGATATTTTTCTCAGAGATTGATTGTTAGGAGGGATTAATCCAAAATGGGTTGATATGTGTTGTATTCAAGAACAAGACTCTGACCCTCTTTAAAAATTGGCTTTTTTTTATTATAGTTTTGTGCTCGTTGATTAACCCCTTCTGCAATAATTCTGTATCATGTTTTGTTTATAACGGATAATTCTCTGTGAATATTCCATCTCTTGTCCACACCATCTGGAGTTGAATTTTTAGAAACAATCCCCTTTCGAAGAAAAAAGATGTAGCCAACATGATTTTTGTTCTATATATTTTAAGGAGTATCTTTCAAATTGTTTGATAATATAATCTAATTTGAAGTAAGGCTTAGTTCAAGTCTGATATATGCGCATAAATTAAGGAAAAAGTTTTGTTTTTTTTAATGCTGCAGGATCCTATTGTCAGGCCACTTTCTGTGTTGGACACATGTGCCTTGCTAGATCTTTTGCCTGAAATCCCATTGTGGGTGAAGAATGCGGATTATGATCGAGTGAGTATCACTGTTAAATCTTATTACCACATTTTTCATTTGTATTTATCTTGAATTTCAACAATTTATTTATGATTGACCGTCTATGTTCTAAATGGTGCAGGTTGACTGGTTAAATAAAGTTATCATAGAGATGTGGCCTTACCTTGCTAAGGTAATAAGATGAGTAATAAAGTAATATATGTTTTGCTTTTGAGTTTCTGTGCTTGAATTCATTGTTTTTACAGGCAATCTCTGGTATGATAAGAAATACAGCCCAACCAATATTTGAAGAGTACATTGGGAAGTTCCTTATCGAATCGGTTGAGTTTGACACTTTAAGTCTAGGAGATCTTCCTCCCTTACTATATGGTAAGAACACTCACAGTGTATGTTGATGTTATCAAAGTCGCTCGTAATTTTATTGTTCCAGGTTTGAATGGTTCATAGCAAAATAAACATTTTGATCAAAAGTGTTACGCGATCTTTCATAAGAAATTACAGATCCCTGCCAAGTAAATCGCCATTTCTTTTTTATTAGTTGTATTCCATGTCAATTTATCTTTCTAGTATAAAGTTAGCTGTGCATGGAATCACTTTGAAGTCAGTGTAAAGTTTGTGTATGTTACTTGTATTAATCAAATTTCCAGAAAAGGATAAGTTTGCTTTTATTTAACTGGGGATTAGATATTTCTGTCTTTATCAGATTGCTTCTATTTGATTTATAAAATATAAAATTAGTTGTGATTGCGGTACTTTCATGAGATAGTGGTGAAATTATTTAAGAAGGATTGCACTGACAATTGTTTGCATTTTACTTAATACCTTGTTACTTGTTTAGTTCTCTTACTTGTTTTGGTTTTTCTTATATTTTCAGGTCTTAAAGTCTATGAGACAAATGAGAAGGAGTTAGTCTTAGAAACTCCAATTAGATGGGCTGCCAATTCTAACATATCCTTGGTGATAAAAATGTTGTCTCTAAAAATTACAGTTCAGGTCAGTATACTTAAGATGAATCCTTACCAAAAGAATATGTAGTTTATATATTTAGTCCATAATTTTCCTTCTCCTTTCTCTTCTACCCTAAAGGATGCTAAAACACTAATTATGCTTCTTCACAGTTAGTTGATTTACAAATCTTTTCCACGGCAAGGATATCAATGAAACCTCTGGTGCCCTCATTTCCATGTTTTGCTAACATTGTGGTATCTTTGATGGAAAGGGTAAGTAGATCTTTCAGAACATCTATTATATCGTTCTACCTTTTTAATATAGGGTATGCTAAAACTGATTTGTTGGCAGCCACATGTCGATTTCGGGTTGGAAGTATTGGGAGGAGATATCATGTCTATACCAGGCCTCTATCGATTTGTTCAGGTGCTGCACTGGTAATAGTTTCAGGTTTTGGTTTAATCTAGAATACTATAGTTGACTTGTTATGTTTTGGTGGATATAACTCACCTGCCAATAAATTTTCTATAGGAGACTATTAAAAAGCAAGTTGCAAGCATGTACCTTTGGCCTCAAATTCTTGAAATACCTGTACTCGATGCTTCAACGTGAGTTTATTAACTCTCTATTTTCTGGCGTTTATATTACAATTTCGTATCTGAATTCATGTTGTTTGTAACATTTGAGCTATAAGGAATCAAAATAATAATAAATCTTTTGCTTCTCTGTAGAGCTGCGATAAAAAAGCCTGTGGGGATACTGCATGTAAATGTTGTTCGAGCTTATAAACTCTTGAAGAAGGACCTATTAGGAGCTTCTGATCCTTACGTCAAACTTAGTTTGACAGGCGAGAGCCTTTCATCAAAGAAAACCACTGTTAAGAAGAAAACATTAAACCCTGAGTGGAATGAGAACTTTAAGCTTATTGTGAAGGAGCCGGAGTCTCAAGTTCTTGAGTTACAAGTCTATGATTGGGACAAGGTTAACTTTTTCTTACCCTATGTTCAATAAGTTAGAAAGGGAAAGAACAAGAAACTCTTACTTGGTTCTTCATATGCTTAATTGGTAGCTTAACACAACTCAAGTCATTTTCCATCAAAATTATTCCACTGGTCTAAAGTCTTTAAAATTGAAACTTGATATAAGCTTCTGCATCATTGCTTAACAATAGAACTTTTGAGCTCACTTCATTGTGTTACTAAGAACTATAGGGAAAAATAGCTCACTAGAATCATCAGAGTAAGTGAAAAGTTCATCTGAATTGCTGAAGATGTGTACTATTGCTTTAACATTTACAGAACTTGTCAAAAAGCAATACAGGCGAGACTGTTCAATATTTTGAAGCGTTTCTTTTATTTGCATTTATGATTATCTAGGAAGCTAACTGGTTCTAGTTGTTTTTCGCTCTTCATAGGTTGGTGGGCATGACAGGTTAGGAATACAGTTAGTCCCCTTGAAACAGCTGACAGCTTATGAGACAAAGGAGTTTACACTTGATTTGCTCAAGGACACAAATATTATAGATATTCAAGACAAGAAGAAACGAGGAAAACTGGAAGTTGAAATGACTTTCATTCCATTTAAAGAAAACAGCCTCAAATATATAAATGGAACTTTAGATGCATATGGAAAAACAGAAAGTGGTATTGACAGGGCATCGGATGATGGATCCTTTGGTGGAGCAGGTTTGCTTACAGTTTTGGTCCAAGGCGCTGAGGACGTTGAGGGTCGGAGTCACAACAATCCTTATGCTGTAGTTCTCTTTAGAGGAGAAAGAAAGAAAACAAAGGTAAATGGTTTTTTCGTTGAGTAATATTACAAGTTACATCATAAGCACAGTTATTTCATATATTTTAATTCTCTTCTCATTTTCAAAAACTATATGCAATCATCACATTTCAAGTTTTTTGCTAAATTCCATAAGTTTTTGCTCTGTGCAGACAATGAAAAGAACTCGTAACCCGCTGTGGAATGAGGAATTTCAGTTCATGCTTGAGGAGCCTCCTTTGAATGAGAAGATTCATGTTGAGGTATTGAGCAAGAGAGGACTAATTAGCTTTCTGTCAAAGGTATGTTGCTCCATTATTTACTTTCTTTTACTTGGCATGCAAGTTACTCCACACTCTATAAAATGCTTCATTATTTTTTATATCTTGTAGGAATCATTGGGGCTTGTTGAAATTAATCTGAGCGATGTTGTTGACAACGGGCGGATCAATGAGAAATATCATCTAATCAATTCGAAAAATGGAATGATACATGTTGAGATTCGATGGACAACAGTTTGAGAAATTTGAAGGTAAATAGCCTTGTTATTATAGCTACAAGTTACACCAAACCAAATGCTGAACTAAAATGGTGTTACAACAGGCTGCAAACAAGGTCCGCACATGAGAGGTTCATTTTTTTTAAAAAGGTGTACCATATTTTCATCCCAAGCATAATTTTAAAGGAAAAAAAAAAAAGAAGAAAAAATATATGGATAAAAAAAAAAGAAGAAGAAAACAGAATGGTTGGGAGTTTGGGAATTTGATTAGTGTTGAAAAAGAGTAATTTGCAAAAAAGAGTGGGATTTTTATGTTTACCGTAATGTGTGTTAAAAGAAAAATAAACCATTTTTACAGGGTTAAATTGGCTTGGCAATGTATACAGCTATTCTTTGATTAGTGCAGTTCACAGTTATACTGCAATGTATTTAAATACACCTTTTTTGTTGAAAAAGAGACAGCATGTATATATATATACTAAGATATGAGGTATACATTAATTTGATTTGAGTTAATCTGTACAATCTTTTTTATACATGTATATAGTTTGTAATCTTTGACAATTCATATTTGATCGACTCTTATTAATCTTATTTTCCCAGCTTTTTTAATGGAAGTATAATTGAAAAGTAAAGATACTTTTGATGGAGCCATTTTCAATCATGTACGTGCGGCATGAAAAGGGAAATACATATAGAATTATAGATGGGACCTACTACTGACTCAATGACTTTACTAGGAGATTTTGTTCTGACACAATTTTTTCCTTTTTAAAGAGAAAGAAATCTTCAAACGTATTGAGGAAACATATCGAGGGTGTCTGGTCCTTAATTAAAAAATTGTTATGACTTTTTTTTTTTTTTTTTTCTGAAAACAAGTAGTTGTATTTTGCATTGTTTTTTAAAATAATTTTTTAAAAAGAAGTTATAAAAAATAAAAACTTGTTTTTAGTTGTCAAATATTTTTTTCTCACATAATCTCTTAAATTATTATTATCTCATATAACTTTCTCTCTTATTAATTTTTCTTTTCTCACTTTTTCTTTCCTCGTTTTTTATTTGCGTATTTTCTCTCTCATCACTTATTATTTCATTATTTTCTCTCTGATCACTTTCTATATCTTTATTTTCTCTTTCCTCATTTTTTTCTATCTTGTTATTTTATCTCTCATCACTTTCTCTCTCATTTTTCTCTTGCATCAAATTCTCTCTTCTCAATTTTTCTTCCTCAAAATTTCTAAACTTACTTTTTCTCTTATTATTTTTCATCATTTTTTCTTTCACATTATTTATTACAAATTTTTAAAAGATTTTTCTTTTTGTAAATATATTTATTAATTTTTTATTTAAGATTTTCTTTTAAAAATAAAACTAAAATATTATTTTTAGAAAACATTAACCAAATATCTGTTATTTTTTAAAAATACAAAAACTGTTTTCTGTTCTCATTTAATAATTTTTTCCTTTTTAAAGAGAAAAAAAATTCTACAAACATATTTTTTCTATCAAAATCTTCCATGTGAATCTTCTGCGTCTTCAGATCGCTATATTGTTGATGCGAACCGTCTTTACTTTACGCATTTCATTGGAAATGTCAATAGCATAAATGTGTTCTTCAATGGAATGAGTAGAGAAAGCATAAGGGGTGTACCTGCAAAAGACACTCTGATGCTTAAGTTAACACAATGTTTTCCCTCTCAATTCTCAATCTATTCAAACTTTAATTGAACTAAAGTTCGAGATTCCAAATGTGGTCCATCCGTAGTCTATTTATAGAAAAATAATAAAGGGTAAGGTTAAGAACACTTATCCTTATTGTCCACATGTCGGACTTAACTCACGCGCTGAGCTCAGCTAACTATTAAGTTTGTTGAGTGCTAAGCTCAGCTAATTTATTCAATCAATAGAGCGTTGAGCTCAGTTAACTATTCAATCAATTGAGCGTTGAGCTCAGCTAATTATTCATTCTGTTGAGTGCTGAGCTCAGCTAGTTATTCAATCTGTTGAGAGCGCTGAGCTCAGCTAATTATTCGATCTGATGAGCACTGAGCTCAGCTAATTACTCAATCAACAGACCTCAGAGCTCGTCTAACTGTTCAGTCAATAAGATGCCGAGTTCGCAACATTTTTCCTTGTGTTCACCTATAAAATCACGCCACCTCAATTATAGTGAAATTATCCTCATACACATACTATCTCCTTGTCAAACATATTTTATAAAAAGAAGTTAGCTTTCTCTAAAGTAACACAACCAAAAGAAAAATAATAATAATAATAAGAAGAAAAAAAGGACACCTCACCTGGCGCATTATTAATTAAGTAGGGTTTTTCCTTAAAGTAAGCCCAACCCTTTTGATGATAAACTTACTCATGATTTTGTAGAACTTTACATGATAATACATTTGATCCTTATATAATATCATTTTCACAAGTACCATTGTCTTTATCCAAATTTGTAAAATTGTGTATTACTTTAATAAATTATTTGAGATGATCTTATATCCACAAACGTGTGCACCAATAAATATTTTGGTTTAATTAAAGTAAGTGTATAAGAAATGTCAACTCTAAATTGTGTAGTTGTTGGATCTACTCTCCCAAATCTAAAAATAAGTATGAATATCTGTAAAAGAGATTTTGCTGTAGCTTTTAGATGTCTAATATTTTCAAGGAAGACATTTGAATAATAAAATTATGGGAGATTCTTTATGTTGTTTCACGAATCTTAATTAGCATGTACAATACCAAATTTGAAACCATTCATATATATACGTATTCACTTTTTTATGCACAAAAACATTAGTGATCAATTATAATAATTTCGTTATTTACTATGATATCACAGCTCATCGTGGAATGTTTTTTTAGTACAACTATTTACTATTTTTAAACCATTAAACTTATTTAGACATAACAACACATGGATAAAAGTCAGAATATTTAGACATAACTGTTAGAAAAAATCAGTAGTGAATAGTAATTTTTATTTGTCCCACAATATTTGTGAATGAAAAATCTCCACAGTTAGAAACTATATATAGACCTTAGTGGTCTTAGTTTATTTTTACACAAAAAACTTATACTTATATAAATTTGTCTTCCTTTGAAGATTGTGATATATATATTTTCAATATTGTTTTTTCCTTTCTACTCTTAGATCTATTCTAGTGTGATAGATATATATTTTCAATATTGTTTTTTCCTTTCTACTCTTAGATCTATTCTAGTGTGATAGAGTTCGGATATATTTGGTTCAGCGAAGTAATTGAGTTACTTGTCGTTCACCGTTGTATCTTGGGAGATAGATGTCTAAACCTCGTAGAGGCGGCGAATCTGTTTTAAAGAAACTGTGTGCTACACAGGCCTCAGCTTTTAATTTTGTTCTTTATAATTATTGTATAAATTATTATAATTGCTATTTATATTATAGTTATTTATATATTGTTATTTATAATTATAATATTGTTATATATATTATAAGTTATTTATAATTATAATATTATATTGTTATATATATATTATAAGTTATTTATAATTATAATATTATGTTGTTATATATATTATAAATTATTTATATTTATAATATTTATGTATATTTAATTTAGTAGATATAAATATTGTATTTATCATGTTAGTATTATATAAATTATGATTTATCTTACACTAAAAACAATTTATTATTCCATTTCTATGTGATACAAGTCAGAATATATAAGAACTTCTATTTCGCTTTTACAATGTGTTGTCTTCTTGTTAAAGATTCTGTCTTAATATTTTATGTTTTCACAATATTTACAGCGGTATAAATAAGTTTATTTTAATATTTTATTACTTAGTGGTCGTCTTCCGACAATTTTGAATGAGAAAACGGATGGTGAAATTCCAATTGTAAAGAATTGCAATCGAAATTTATTTGGAAATGAACCAAATGAAAAAAAAAAGCTTTCCTTTAAAAAATGAAGAATAAATTATATTATACTAATCATGGGACATTTTGATCCATTAAATGTTGTTTCCTAATAGCGTAACTTCACCCATAAACATTACTTCAGAATTTCTACTTATAATAATTATTTGTTGCAATAATTATGTCGTAAGAAGTTTCCTAGGGACATTACTTTTACCTTTACGGTAGGAAGATTTCTATTTTTGGCACTTAAATAAATTATAACTTAATATTTCTTTAATGACAGCGTACATGATAGTTGTATTAGGCATCTCAATAATTTTAAGGAAATTTCGAATAATTTACACTGTCGAAATTAGAGTTCAAATAGTCTGTTTTCCACGCGTATAAAAACAACCAGACACGCATGAAATTGATTGTTTGAACTCTGATTTCGGCATTGTAAATTATTCAGAATTTCTCGAAAATTGGCGAGATATCTGTTATAACTATAATAATGTATGTCATCATACAAAAAAATTAATTATAATTTCTCCAAATACTGAAAATAGAAAAAACCCATACCTAAGAAGATTCCTCGTATTATATAGTGTTTTTTTGTGGTGGTATGTGTTGTCCTCCTTTGTGGTGGTTTATCTGGTTCCCCTCCTTAAGAGTTACCCGACACTACTTTCTCCCCATACATGTGCTAAAGGAAAGTACTCTAAGCAGAAAAATACAAAGATTAAATATGCAATTGCCTGAATTCCCTAGTGGACAGTGTTCGACTTAAAAATTATATTGTAAATTGGGGTTCAACATAACATGTTTTGTGGCCCTTGATATATTAGTAAAATTCAGCCTTACATTATAAAACACAAGCTGCTGTAGTAAGGTTTTTTTCTCCCTAGTTAAGAGAGTAATTGTAGTCTTGGTTTTTATTTTAATATATCCATAATGATAGGCAGACACTTATTTTATACACACAATGATGTGTCATGGATCTTAAACCATTAAAAAAAAAATTAGAGTGAGACTCACTATTTTTATGTGTAGTTTAGGATACATGCCACATATATATATATCTTCTATATAAAAAGTGTGTAGATAATGAAAATTCTTTGTTTTTAAGGTTTTTTTTGTTAACTTTAACGAAATATTACAAATATTTAATGGAATATACCTTTAAAAGTTATTAAAAATAAAATTTATTAATTATATTAATATAAATTCAAATATTATAAAATATCATTATTATAATGATATATAATACATAAAAAATTAGAATAACATTTATCCTTTATGAATAATAAACAACATTCTTCTCTAATTATAAATATGTGATTTGAATAATCTCATGAATATTTTATACACTAAATAGTGTAGTTTATGATCTATAATATTATCATATATTAAAAAAAACATAAACAATTTTTAGGTTTAATTTTTCTTTTAACATGTTAATGTCATTCTTTTATATGTATAATATTATTTATTTATTTAGAATTTATATGACAATCATAAAATTTAATAAATATATTTAATAATTTTTTTAAAATAAAAATAAGCAAACGTGCATTGCATGTTGCTTATACCTAGTATATATATATACACTAGGTATAAGCAACGTGCAATACATGTTTGCTTAATTTTGTTTATAAATTATTATATTTTTTAATTATCATTTAAATTTTAAATAAATAAACAATATCATATATTAGAAAAGACTGATACAAACTGTTGACTACCTTTTTCGCTATCAGAGGGTGCTACAAGTAGAGATACGATCATTGAACTAGTGGCGGAGGTCCCCATTGACTGATTACAATTTCTACACTTAGGCTTGCGTGCCATAGACTTATAGGGGTACAGACAAACAATCGCTTAAGCCCCCGAGCATAGTTGTAATTATTTGCCCGTTTAAGATTTATGTAGATTGCCTTGCTTTTTATTTGGTTTGGTTCTATGAATTCACTGTAACTTAAATTGCCACGAGAATAAGCACTCAAACCGTTTTATACACTTGGTTCTATAAATTCAACATAACACGAATGTCACGAGAACAAGAACTTAAACCATTTTAAACACTTGGTTCTATAAATTCAACATAACACGAATGTCACGAGAACAAGAACTCAAACCATTTTATACACTTGGTTGTATAAATTCAACGTAACACAAATGTCATGAGAACAATAACTCAAATCATTTTATACAGTTGGTCTATAAATTCAACGTAACATGAATGTCATGAGAACAAGAAATCAAACCGTTTCATACACTTGGTTCTATAAATTCAACGTAACACGAATGTCATGAGAACAAGAACTCAAACTGCTTCAAAAGTTGTTCCAGCGCTTAGTCACTTGTAGACCCATATTCATAGAAGTAACTTTGACGTGAAATTTACCATTTGTCCTAACTCGATGCCCTATACCCCTGCAATCCAAAGATTCAGGCTTTCAGGGGTCCTTACACGTGAAGCCGCCTGCCCCCCGTTATACTCCTTGGGATTTGGTTATTACTCCTTGGGCACGCGCTGTCCCCAGGAGGTAACTTGAATTCTTAAGTCTGCATTATACTAGGTTTTTTAGCTATGGGATATAGTGACATTTGGGGCGCTTCACTCATCGACTAGCCAAGCTCCCCATGTTAAGGATTTCCCGAGGTTGAGTACGGGGTACTCGACCTCCCGTTCACATCTCGAGATCAAGAGACTTGGTCAGAGCTCCTCGGGCTAGGTGTCCACGGTAGGTGACGAAAATCTATTCTCGCGCTACTTGGATCATCTAGCTTCTAGGTACTAAGCTCAGTTCTACCTGGAACAAGCTGCCTTCAAGGCTAGACTTGACTAGTTTCCTAGGATTTTCTATTCTTTGGATGGCAACACTAGCCTTACTTCTCTTAACAAGTTTAGTTTCATAGGTTGTTCCTTGTGAGGCGTGATGCTGCCCTAACTCCATGCCTCCCAAGTGATCGGAGACTAGTCCGTGATCACTTGTCCAGGCGAGCGGGTGCTCTTACACAACATTAATAGAACATAAAGGACACCAAGGAATATAAGCAGACAATAAATTTCTTATCATGTTTTAGATACACGGTTTCCATTACAGGTGTCCGAAGGCTACAGGGGTTATTACAAAAATAGACAATGTTTACTGCTTATATTACTAGTAATATCGGAGAAGATGCTTGACATTCCATGCGTGAGGAATCAGCTCCCCACTTAGTCAGGCTAACTTGTATGTTCCCAGACACACAATGCTCTCGACTTAGTATGGAACCTCCCAGTTGGGTCCCAACTCTCCCGCACTGGGGTCTCAAGTGGCTAAGAAGACTCTTCGCAACACCAAATCTCCGACCCCAAATTTTCTGTCTTTTACTTTAGAGTATAAATATCTGGCTAGCTTCAGCTGGTAGGACGCCACTTGATGCTGAGAATCTTTGCGTAGCTCCTCCACAAGGTCCAAGGACTTCCGAAGTAAAGCATGGTTCGTGGTCGGGTCATATGTATCCCGTCAGTGTGTGGAGATTGTTGCTTCAACTCGAAGCATAGCTTTATACCCGTAGGCCATTGAGAAGGGAGAATGGCCGTTGGAGGTCCTGGCAGAGGTGCGGTAGCTCCACAATTCCCTATGCAGCTCCTCGGGCCAAGCTCCTTTCGCCTGCTCCAGCCTTCTCTTCAAAGTGTACTTGAGTGTCTTGTTAACTGCTTCCACTTTGCCATTGGCATGCAGATATACCACAGAAGATAAGCTCTTGACGACACCATGCCGTTAACATAAGTCCATGAACACTTCACTATCAAACTGTAATCCGTTGTCAGAGACTATCTTCCTCGGAAGCCCACACCGACAAACAATGTTTTTAATGACGAAATCCAAAGCCTTTATGGAGGTGATTGTAGCGAGTGGCTTGGCCTCAACCCACCTCGTGAAGTATTCGACGACCACTATGGCATATTTCACTCCTCCCTTCCCTATAGGCAAGGACCCGATAAGGTCGATGCCCCAAACAGCAAAAGGCCATGGGCTGGTCATCTGCGCAAGCTCATTTGGAGGTGCTCGGTGGATATTGGCGAAGTACTGGAACTTGTTGCACTTCTTGATGTAATCCATTGCGTCTCCATTCATGGTGGGCCAAAAATATCCTTGCCTTAAGATCTTCTTGGAAAGGCTCTGCCCCCTAGCATGATCTCCGCAGAAGCCTTTGTGTACCTCTAAGAGTATTAAACTGGCTTCTTGCTTAGACACACATCGAAGCAAGGGCAAAGAATAACCTTGTCGATACAAACTATTGTGCATGATTATGTATCTCGGTACTTTATAAAGAAGCCTCCAAGTTTCCTTCTTATCTTGGGGCAACTCTTCGGAGACGAGGTATTTAAGTATTGGCTCCATCCATCCATCTTGGGGTTGTATAGATTCCACCTCGTCTGGAGCTAAGATATTTGGAGACCCCAGGTAATCAATGAGGACCACATTGATTAACTCAGCATCTTTGGTCGTGGCCAGCATAGCCAAGGTGTCAGCATTGAAATTTTGCTCTCGTGGTACCTGCCAAATAGTGAATCTTTAGAAGTTGTGGAGAATTTCTTGAACCTTTGTCATTTTTGCTGCCATCTTTGTTCCCCGGGCTTGGTACTCTCCGAGAACTTGGTTCACCACGAGTAGGAAATCACTAAAGATCTTGAGTCCCTCGACCTTGAGCTCCAGTGCCACTCGGAGCCCCGTAATTAAGGCTTTGTATTCCGCTTCATTGTAAGAGGTGCTAAACCAAAAGTGGAGGGCACTATGTACCCTATGCCCCTCGGGGGAAACCAAAATAAGTCCCCCCCGGTGCCATTTTTGTTCGAAGACCCATCTAGAAATAACTTATAGGTTGGTCCGACCACTGGGGTACCCTCAGTCTTCTCTTGATTCCCTGTGTACTCGGTGATGAAATTGACAAGTGCTTGACCTTTTATGGTAGTCCTCGGATGGTAGGTGATGTCAAACTGACTCAGTTCCATTGATCACTTCAAGAGCCTTCCCGATGACTTAGGCTTTTGAAGGACTTGTCTGAGGGGGTTGTTTGTGAGGACTAAAATCGAATGCGCCTGGAAGTAGGGTCTTAGCTTTTGAGAGGCCACCATTAAGCAAAAGGTTAACTTCTCCATCAGTGGGTACCTAGACTCTGCCCTGAGGAGTCTTTTGCTAACATAATAGACGGGGTGCTGAACACGACTTTCTTTTCTTACCAATGCAGCACTGATGGCATCTTCCGAGATAGCCATGTAGAGTAGGAGAGGCACTCTGTCTACTTACTTGGACAGAATTGGATGATTTTCCATGTGCACCTTATGTTGTTGGAACGCCTGTTCGCACTCTTTCGTCCATTCAAACCTCTAACTCCCTCGGAGAACATTGATGAAAGGGATGCACTTGTCCGTTTCTTTGGAGACAAAATGGCTCAAAGCTGCGATCCTCCCTGTCAAGCTTTGAACAACTTTATGTTTCTAGGGAGACAACATCTCAATTAGGGCCTTGATCTTCTCAGGGTTTGCCTCAATTCCTCGAGCACTGATAATGAAGCCTAGGAAATTGCTGGAGGCGACCCCAAATGTGCACTTTTGGGGGGTTTAGCTTCATCCTAAACCGAAGTAGCACTGTGAAAACCTCGGTCAAGTCGCCCACATGGTCAGGGGTGGTCCTGTAATTGACCAACATATCGTCCACACAGACCTCCATGTTCCATCCAAACTGGTTTCTGAACATCTTGTTAACCAGCCTCTTGTAGGTGGCGCTAGCATTTTTCAGCCCGAAATGCATCACAATGTAACAATAGATACCCTTATCTGTTCAAAAGCTGGTGTGCTTCTGAACGGTGATGTGCATGGATATCTAGTTATAGCCCAAGTGAGCATCCATGAACGACAAAAACTCGTAACCGGAGGTGGCGTCAACCATTCAGTCTATCTTGGGGAGTGGAAAGCAGTCCTTCGGACAAGCCTTGTTAAGGTCTGAGAAATCTATACACGTCCTCCAAGTGCCATTCGACTTTGGCACAAGAACAGGATTGGATAGCCATCTGGGGTATTGGGCTTCTCGGATAAACCCGTTGGAGAGGAGCTTGTTAACTTTTGCCTTGAAAGCCTTTTTTCGTGTTTGGTCAAATGTCTGTTGCTTCTGCTGGATGGGAGCAAAGTTAGGATCAAAATTCAAGGCATGGAATATGATATTTGGGTCAATACCAGTCATGTTAGATTGTGACCATGCGAATACGCCTTGGTTTCCTCGAAGGAAGCCCCACCAATGCCTCTCAGACTTCCGTTTTCAAGCTTCCCCCAACTTTTATTTTTCTATCGGGGGTGGAGGTATCAAGAACTACCTCCTCTGTAGCGTCCCAAATTTTCTAATAAGGCGTAGGGCCTTGATTAGTGTGCCTGAAGGGCAATAAGTGATTTATTATTATGATATGTGAATTTGATGAGTATGTCATTAGAAATGCATGTTTAGGTGAATTATATATGCATGTGGGCCCCGTCTGGTTATTAAGGACATGTTTGTAATTTTAGGCCGTTGAGGGCATAAATGCAATATATGTGATATTTGTGATATATTGGTGATATATATGATGTACGATCCGAGACGGTCCTAGGGAGCGATTTAGCTAGAAAGTCACAACGGGGTCAAATACCCGGCTCGGGAGGAGGTTAGGGTATTTTGGGAATATTGTAATGTGTTCGGGAATTATTAAGTAGCGGGTAGCAATTAAATGATGGTTGGGATATGTCAGGATTAACGTGGATTTATAAGAATACTCAAGGACTTAACGGGGTATGGCAAATGAATGAAATGCCCTTGGGGTTGCTTAAGGATCAAGGGTAAGTAAAGGGTTATTTTGGTCAGTTTGGTTAAAGGTTAGATTTATGATAGGCAGCTGGGGTTATCCTTAGTCTCTAGGCTCATTCTGGAAGAAAAAGGAAGAAGCAAAAGTCATATAGCTCTCTTAGTTTTCTCTCAATTTGGTTCTCACTTCCTCTTGTGGCTTGGAAGGTTTTTCGGGATTTTTGGGGGAGAAAGCTCTGAATTTAAGGCTGAGGGTTGGGGAAATCAAAGCTTGGAGCAGATTATAAACAGCTGAGGGTCGAAACCATTCTTGAGGTAAGGATTTAAGCTTGAATTCTATCTAATTTTCCTTTGTTTTGCTGAAGTTTGAGAGGTTAGAGTTTAGATAATTAAACTTGAGTTATAGTAGGATTTTGGTTGGCTTTTCTGGGCTTATGTGCTGCTTAAAGTGTATTAGGGTGATTATTCTGTTGTTGGGGTGTGTTTTGGATGATTTCAGGGGAGTTAGCTCGAAAAGTTTGCATGGACATTCTGGGTTTCGGGCTCGCGCCGTGGCCCTATTCTTCAGTGCTGCAGCCTGCTTGTGTTTATAGGCTAATGGGGCTTCAGGAAATTTCCCAGGCACCGTGGCCCTAGGCTGGTAGATCTGAGGCAACTTTGCCTCTGTCTTGGGGCGCGCCGTGACGCTTAAGTGAGGCTGAGCAGCGGCCCAAATGTGGATTTTTGGCAAAATGAGGGTTTTTAGCTTGGGAACTTGAACGTTAAGGCTCGGGAAGGTTTCTACTACCCAGTTTGGTAGAAACCAAGTCCCAGAGGTTAGAATTATATCTAAAAATTATTTAATGGATTAGAATGTGGTGGTTGATTATTATTCATGCGTTGTGACTAGGATTTCTTCAAGGCTTGGGTTAGAGGACTGTGCTCGTGATTGCGGTGCTTGGGAAGCTCGGGACACAGGTCAAAAAACTATTGTTCCCGTAGAGCTTGTATGCAGGGCAGGGCCCTATATGATTGTGTTGCAGAGCGTAGCCCTTTGATTGAGTTTATTCATGTTTGGTATTTGCTTTATTATGCTATGTATGCATATGTGTGTATGTTCCGCAAGAGTCGGGAACGGCGTAGGCCGAGGTCGGCAAGGCCAGCAATGGTAAGGGGCCGAGAATGGCGTTAAGCACGTGGAGTGCAAGGTCGAGTGCAGCAAGGGGCCGGGAGCAGCGTTTAGCATGCGGAGTGCGAGTTGCCAGGGCGAGACCCTAAAGGATACCTGGGATATCCTTACGATATGGACCGCGAACCCAGGGCCTGGTAAAGCGCCTGGGACGGCATGGCCATATGTGTATAGCCTTTTGATGGCCTGTTTATATGCAAAGTGTTTGATATGCATATGTTATCTACTTGTGAGGGTTTTCTTGTTGGGCTTCGGCTCACGAGTGCTCTGTGGTGTAGGTAAGGGCAAGGGAAAAGTTGACCAACCATGAGTATGGAGAGCGTGAAGCGGCACGTACATGTTTGGCCTGCCTGGCTGCCACGGCCAGGGGTATTTTGGGAGATGATTGTACTGAACCTAGATTTTGTCGTTTAGCCGACTCTGATTATATTTTTGAGTTGTAAATATTTCTAAACAATATTTTGGGATCCTAAATGTTAAACGCTTTATGATTTTCAGTAAATGGAATTATTTTCAAAGTTTATGACTCTGTTTATGGTTTAATTACACTTTTGTCTTAAAACCTCGATTAGCGAGTTAGAAGCACATTTTAAACTCACTTAGTAATGGCTTTAAGGAAGTAGGCCGTTACATCCTCCACCTCCCCTATTGGTTCAATGGACCTCTCCTCTTGAAACCTTGGGTCCAACTCGTCGAGCCTGGTCTCCTGGACAGCTTGTACCTCCGAGGCCTTAGACTTCTTGGGCCTACCTCCCTTACCATCATCATGGGAGCCTTGAGGGAGACATTGTAACATTGTCTTGCCTCTTTCTGGTCGCCACAGACCATGCCAATTCCTACATCCGTGGGAAAATTCATGCACAGATGATGGATGGAGGTGACGGCCCCGAACTCCACCAGTGCAGGTCATCCCAAGATGGCGTTGTACGCTGAGGAACAATCTACCACTACAAAGGTGCAGTATTTGTAGGCTTGGCGATGCACCTCTCCAAGCGTCACAGGGAGTTTTATCTGTCCCATTAGGATGAGGGCCTCTCTCAAGAATCCATAGAGTGTCGAGGTGCATGAGGACAAGTCTGTCATTGTCAGCCCTATCTTCTCGAAGGCTGACTTAAACAGGATGTTCACCAAACTCTCGTTGTCTGCTAGGATCTGCACCACTATTTTGTTGGAGATTTGACTCTCAATCACCAACGGGTAGTGAAGTGAGAAATGCACCCTCTAAGCATTGTCGTCGGAGAATGTTATCACTTGGTCAGTCAGTTGTGGCATTTGGGCAGGTAGCTGGGCCAAAGCCATGACCTCATCATCGTGATTCAAAGCTCGCACATACCTATTCTCCAAGCTTCATGAAGTGCCCCCCAATTGAGGCCCTCCTGAGATGGTTCCTACCCGCCCATTCACCGAAGGAGGTCCTTAGGCCACTGGATGTTGGGGAGCAACAAGAGATATTGCTGGGACCTGTGGTGCAAAGGTGGGACCACTGGTCCTACCACGAGAGGGTGTGCTTGATGCGCTCAACCCTTAGCATATTGATGGAGGTGTCCCAGCTTGATGAGATTCTCAATCTCCTCCTTGATTTGGCGGCACTCATTGGTGTGGTGCCCTATGTCGTTGTGGAAACGACAAATTTTCCAGGGTCCCCTCTATCCCTGTCTATCTGGATGGGCTGCGGCTTTATGTAGTGAACGTGCTGTGTCCTGGCCACGAAGATATTATATTGAGAGTCTACCAAGTCGGTGTACTCGGAATACTGCGAGACATACTTTTCACCGGATGTGACTCCCTGCTCGGCCTGTGCGGTTCCGTTTCAGCCCTTACCCTTCCTTCTGCGCCTACTGTTGTTGGAAGCTCGATTGGATTCGACAGGATGGGAGAGGGCAACAAATCCAGCACTGAATGTAGGCTGAAAAGTGATATATCCAGTAGGCACTGCCCTGAACCTTGTTGGAGCCATACTGAATCCAGAAGTGGACACGACGCTATAACTAGAAGGTGGGGGCACTTTGGCTGGGTTGGAATCCTCCCGAGCTCGGTTGGACGGGAACAAAGGGGGAATACTGGATTCCTAAAGCCACAGGTCCGACCATGGCCGAAGTAGGGAAAACGGCTGATGCTCCGATTTGGGCATCCTCCCAGCTGATATATTCTTGTGCTCGATGAATGAAGTCGTCGAGACGTCGCCATCCCCTCCGTGGGAGATCATCCCAAAGAGGGTACCTTGCGCAGATGCCAGCTTGTAATGCCACCAATTGCTGGCCATCATTGACCCTTTTAGTTCTTGCTGCTTCCTCCTTGAAGCGTTTGATGTAGGCCTTGAGGGTCTTGAAGGGCCCTTGCTTTATGTTGGCCAAGGCGTTGACCTCAAAGCTTACCTTCCAAATCGCTATGAATTGTCTTTGGAAGGCGAATGATAACTGATGCCATGATTGAATGGATCCTGGTTGGAGCTTTTTAAAACATTCATCTACTAGCCCCGTCAGGGTGATCGGGAATACATGACACTTAACGTAATCGGAAACACGATGCACCGATATTAACCTATTGAACTTAGACAGATGATCCGTGGGATCCCAACCACTATCATAGGGCGGTACGGATGGCATCTTGAATCCTGGTGGCAGAGGGGCCTCAACAAGGTGAGGGAAACATGGCTCCACCTCCTCGTCCTCCGAGTCAGATTCATGGCCTTGTTTCCTGGTCATCCTGAGCATTATCTGCTTCAAACTTTCTAATTCTGCATGAAGCTGGTCACGATCTTGGTTGATGCTCTAAGCCAGGGTATGTCTTCTCTGAGGTCCAATGGACCTCTCCCACCAGGCTCGCGTCCCCCTGCCTTATTGCATCTTCAGGCATTAGGGTTGTCTCGTAGATCAGCTTGTCCTCGAAATGCACCGTTACCCTTGGGAAGAGCCACTCGGTCTCTCCATCGGACTCGAAATTTTCATTTACTGAGATACTGATGCCGCATTCTCAGCTTTGTGGGACATTCCTCGAGTGGATCCCTGGACCGTTATTCCTATGGGGATGGTTAGGTTCCGAGGGGACACCAGCTCCAGGCCTCGCGCGGTTTGTATGGATGCATCAGGGCGGTCGAGCTCCACGGGTGTTGACTGCCTGGCGATGCCCTCGGGCCCCTGGGTCATTACCCTTGCCAACCTGCTGAGGAATCTGGTGGCCTCCGGGTTCTAACGAGCCTTCTTCTGCTTTGGAGCAAGATTATCATCAGCCTTTCCCTTACCATAGTCCTGTAGTGGCATTGGGGTTCCAACTTCAGCTGGGTGCCCGGTGGGCACCTCAGCTGGCGGATCTCGCGCCTTTGCAGGCGGGTGCTCGGGAGGCACTCCAGCTACACTGACAGGTGTTACTCCAATGGGGTACGTAGGTGGTATGCCAGTTGGGTGCCCAATAGGTACTTTGCCATTGGGGTCCACTTGCAGCCCCTGGGGTGCAAGAGTGGCCTTCATGGCAAGTACCATCTCCTGTGGGTGGTGATGTTATCCTCTTGAGCATCGATCTTTTGTTGCCGGGTGGCCACCTGTTCACAGAGCACAACCACCTCTGGTGTCTCTTCTGCATCCATGGGTTGAGGTTATTCTTCCTCATAATAACCCTGGTCGACACCATTATCTTCGCTGTTGTACTCGGTGTATTCATCATCTCAGACACGTCCTGAGGTGGCTATCGACTGGGTTCTCCTCCTTCAACTCCAGTAGGAGGGAGCACGTCATCTGTAATGTTTCTTCATGTAGTTACCATGGCTGTAATTGTTTCAAATGCTTTCTTCTAACTCTCAATGAAAGCACCAAAATGTTGACTGCCTTTTTCGCTATCAACCTTAAGAAGAGAGATTAAAGAAATGAGCAATAAGAACACAAAGATTTTTATGTGGTTCAACTTATAAAAGAACCCTAGTCAACAAGTCTCTTGTATTAAGAGGATTGAAAGCTTATGATGGCAAGCTCCAATGGTGTATTCTCAGGCAGTATTTAGATTGCTCTGATTATCAGGTGTTTTCTCTAAAAAATCGTACCCTTTACAATGGGACTCCCAATCCTATTTATAGTGGCTGGGGTCATTAATACTAATCATCGGAAATTAATACACATTCTTCCCATTATTGGTGAATTAATACCAATTCAATGCTTTGGCTTGCATTGAATAGAGACCACGGCCCAAGCAAGATTTGCAGGGCCCACTGCAGAAGAACACCAACTTTATAGGGAACATGCCCCCAGGTACAGTTAAGGTGTGCTGTAATTACCTCCATTTCAGACGGCGTAGTGGGAGTGCGAATTATCGAGTCGAACGCTTGACAACATTATTGACGAATCGCCCACAAAGGTTGTCAGACGATCTTCTGGCTCTGAAAACCCGCATTTGCTGACACATTGCACTTTACGTTAGGTTTAAGAATCAGAACCTCGGACCTGTGAGATGATTGGGAGACAAGAGCCCTCGCCTTAATTGTCCGAGCTAGAGATCCTCCATCTCTGAGGACAAACCTTAGAGAGTAATCTACCCAGGCACCCACGACCCACTGTCAGAGGCAGTATCTCACCTAGGAGAACCCTCGCTCTGACTAGAGGCCTCAGGTTGTAACATGCCCTGATGATGTTCATGAACGTCTGAGCCAGCCACTGGGGGTTGCCACGTGTCAGAGGTGAACACATGGACAACACAAACATATTTAAAAAAATTAAGCCAAAACATTGTTTATAGTTTTAAATAATATCATAATTTTTATTCAAAAAGTTCGTTAAATGAAGAATCTGTTAGATACACTTTTTTCACATAAAAATATGATGCATTCTAGTTTTAAAGTAAATTATTTGATGTTGTTTATTAGTTTGAAATTTAGTGTTCATAATGTTATCCCAAAAATAGGCATATCTGACGTGGCACTAATCTTGAACACGTGGCATTATGCTTTAGACACATGGCTTTAGGCCGGGCAGGTTGGTCGACGTATACTTACATAATATATAATAGTTACTGCTCGACAGAATCACTAGAAACACATATTGATCGGTATGACAGATAGACAAACTTGGTCGGCAAGAGGAGGTTACACTCTCATTAGCACTCCGCAAGAATCGACCAACCACCTTCCAGGAGTTCCTAACAACCCTAAAAACTCGGTCAAGCATCCTAACAAATAGGACTGTAACTACATGCGAGAATAATGAGATATTTCCACTATCAGTTACGTTGTGTGCAGCCCTTGGGCCAACAGAACATTATAAATACAAACCCTCCACCACAGTGGAGGGGGTTCAGAAACTCGCCTACCGGCTAGTATTTAGATACATACTGGGAAACTTTATTTTCATACCTAGTAGCGATTCTACCTAATTGTATTGTCATTTACACATAGAAATCTACTTCCAATCTCTTGTGATATTGTGTAAACCTTCAAGATTAATACAAATCTAACAGGAAGTAGGTCATTACAAATCCTTGGGGCCGAACCTCTATTGATTGTTGTACACTACGAAGCATGTTTATGACTCCACGTCAGTTGTCTAAACAACCAGTCAACATTTTGGTGCTTTCATTGAGAGCAGGAACAATCGCATTCATATTTCGTTGATGCAAAGATGGTAGTTTCAACAAGAAGATCAGGTCAAGAACCTCTAGTGCTCGAAGCTGAATCGTCGCTCCAAGTTCCCTTAATGAGAAATCTTAATGGGAGGCGAGTTGATTTGCCACCTAGATACTCGCATGGCACCGAGGGACAGGCTGCAGGGCTCACTACAGCCGGGTATAGGGCTACTACCTTTACAGGAGTTACTAACGCAAGAGCCTCAGGTGGAGGTGCTGCAAGGGGTATTGACCAACCAAGATCGAGAGCTGGAGGTCTTGGACAATATGAACTTGACATGGATATTGAAGGACTTGACCCTGAAATTGAGCAAATTTGGGAGGCCATGGGACAGATGCAAGATCAGCTTGCCACCATGAACCAGGGGTGAGCTACTACTTAGGAGGTCCTTAATGAGGCTTTCGAAAAACAAAGAAGAGATTTCCAAGAATGGATGGAACGACATGCCCGGAAGGTGCAGGCCCATCAGATAGACATGGAACGCTGAACTAGGGAGGTTGCTGAATCCATTCACAATTATATACAACAACAGTAGACTCAGGGTATGGGAATTGTAGTTGGAACTATTGCCCACAACTAACAATGTCCTCCTGTATTTGGTTTTGGTGATGGAGTCATGAATGGACTAGAGGCTCAACCTCAGAATGGGAATCAGGGTCTGACCAAGAGTCATTGATCTGGTCGGGGTGTCCAAGCCAACAACAATAGGCAACCCTTACTAGCAGATGAACATGTCCTTCTAATGATCTGTATGGGACAGGACCAAGCAAGAAACTATTGGTCGAGATCTCAGGGCAGTGGCCATGACAGAAATCCTAGTGCTGCAGGACTGGATGGCAACCCCCGAGCACCAGCACCGAATAGGAGTGGTTAGCCTCGAAACAACCAACAACAGCTTGGTTGGTATAAACAACACCAAGAGTATCGAACAAGATCTAGAAGGGAGGAGCCAGAGGTTAGTAATGCGTACAAACCCCACTATGCCGATGGATATGATCATGATGAGGCAGCGAGCCAAGTCCGCCAATAGAATAATCAGGATCAGAGGGGTAACCAGCCCGAAGGCAGGATGCCCCAATCAACCACCCGAGGTGAAGGGTTCTAGGGAGTACCTCCAGTACCCGGTTGAGCAGATAGCCAAAATGCTAGGGGAAGGCCACGACCAAACTCTGTATTCAACCGAATGGCCCCTAGGGGAGGTGAAGATTTACGAGATGCTCTCAGTTGCAACAGGGAAAATTCGGACTCGAATAACATAGCTTCGCTTGAGCCTATTTGAGACCTGAGAATTGATGAGGTCCACAATGTAGCACAGCCCTACGCAGCTGTAGACCTAAACATCCAGGCCCAGTTAGATCTGTTAACGCGATTGGTAAGAGACTTGACAGCTCCCAAGTTGAAGGGCATTGAAATGAAGAGGCAGAATGACTCCTCATTTTCATAACGTATTAACCAGCTGCCCATACCTGTTAAATTCAAGATACCAACATGGAAGATGTACACTGAACGGGAAGACCTAGTGTAACATGTTTACATATTTGAACTACAAACTGATCTCCAAGGGGTTCGGGATGATGCTAGGTGCAGGATCTTCCCTGCCACCTTGTCGAAAATCGCCCAGTAGTGGCTCTTCAAGCTACAGCCATGGTTAATTACATCATGGGATGGATTTGTACACATATTCTATTCCCAATTTTCGTCGGCGATGCCCCTTTTGCCTGAGCCGAATGTCCTGGTGGACATAAAACAAAGAGATAATGAACCTTTAAAGGACTACATTCAACGTTTTATGCAGGAGGCCACCAAGGTGAAATCCCTGAGCGATAATGGTAAATTGATAGCCATTAACTCTAGAATCAAAGTAAAAAGCCTATTTTGGAGCAGCTTGAAGAGGAAGTCTGTGCGTACCACCCATGAATTCCTTCATCAGGCAGAAGAATTTATTAAGCTTGAGGAAGTTGAATGGAAGGTAGATAAATCCAATTGAAGCAATTGCTGGGCAGGGAAAAACAGAAGCTGGGAATACCACTAACACAGCAGGAGAAAGTAAAAATGGGGCCAAAAACGACAAACATGGTAATGGGTCTGGAAGTAGTAGTAATCACAATGACAATAAGAAGCCTAAGACTACTGAGCTGCCCAAACCACGAGAATATGTTCTTAAGTTTACTATTTACTCCATCTTGTTGGAACCCCGTGCAAATGTTTTCAATGCTACCCAAGCGGTCGTACCGCACAGAAGACCTCCATAAATGAGAAAGGATGTTAACAGACAGGATTTGACTAAATTCTGCTGGTTTCGCAATGACTACGGTCATGAGACAAATGAATGTAATCACTTGAAGGAACAGATAGAATTCCTTATTCGACAAAACAATGCTCATCTGAAGAGGTATGTACAGCCGACTGCCAGCCAACCAACATCCTCAGCAACAATCCCTGCAATAGTATCAGGGTAATTAACCTCTCTTACCACCACCAGTTGCTGGTCGGTTAGATATGATCTATGGAGGACCACATTTGGCCGATAATATTGGCAGGGCACAAGAAAAATACGCTCGTTCCCTTAGATACGAGCAGGACAATGATGTACAAGCTGTTTAGGAGTGTACTCCCAAACAACCTCGCTATGAGTATGAGCTCATCATATTCAACGAGGAAGACACTGATCATGTGCGTCATCCACATAATGACCCTTTGGTTGTGGAAGTCCAAATTTCCAACATGATTGTGGCCCAAAAAATGATCGACCATGGGTCATCCGCCAACATCCTATTCAAGAATACCATGGAGCGAATGAATTTGAGCATCAAAGATCTGGAGCCGTGCGAGCAGCTTCTGTACAGGTTCACAAGAAGCAGTATGGCCCTAATAGGAAGCATAAGGCGGCCACTAACGGTGGGGATAGCACCTAAGAGCAACAGTGTCATGGCCTTGTTCGTTGTAATCAACATCCCCTCTCCATATAATGCCATGATAGGGCGACCAGCCCTGTATGACCTTCGAGCAATAACTTCAATCTTCCACCTACTCGTCAAGTTTCCAACTCAAACAGGTATCAGATGTCTCAAAGGGAATTGAGTGGTGGCTAGGGAGTGCTATAACTCTTTAGTGAAAAAAGTAGGAAAGACAGTCTCCACCGCACAACCTGCAGGTCCCAGTAACAAGAAATAGGATGCAACCCAAAATGGGGGGGGGGGGGGGGGGGCGGGGACATAGAGCCCAATTTTAGGGATATTGATACATGAGTAGGCCCATTCGAAGAATTAGAAGAAGTCCTCCTTGACCCAGAATACCCGACCAGAGTTGTCAAGGTGGGGAAAAGGCTCGTGACAACCAAGACGTTTTTTCCTGGTTCCATGAGGATATCGTTGGGATCTTCCCAACAGTTATAAGCCACACCCTTAATATTAATACCGATCACTTCAAGCCGGTACAACAAAATAGGAGGTTAGTTGATAAAGATATGGTTAAGGCGTTAAAGGAGAAGGTGGAGAAACATTGGAATAACAATTTCATTAAGGAGCTTTCTACCCGGCATGGGTGTCCAACTCCGTGTTGGTACCAAAACCTAATGGAAAATGAAGGGTATGCATAGACTCATAAACTTAAATAAAGCATGCTCGAAAGACTACTTCCCACTTCCAAGAATTGGTGGATGCTACATCTTGTCACGAGATTTTAACGTTTATGGGTGCCTACTCGGGGTACAACAAAATTAGCTTGCATCCCCCCGACCAAGAGCACACCGGTTTTCGCACAGACGTAGGGTTGTACTGCTACAAGGTCATGCCATTCGGCCTTAAAAATGCTGGAGCCACATGTCAATGACTGGTAAACCATATGTTCAAGGACCAAATTGGCAATAACATGGAAGTTTACATTGATGATATGTTAGTGAAATCCAAAAAGGCTGGGGGGCACTTTGGTGACTTGGAGGGATGTTTCAACATTCTGAGGCAGTACAAAATTAAATTGAACCCTTTGAAATGCTCCTTTGGTGTGGGGTTGGGCAAGTTTTGGGGTTTATAGTGAACTCCAGAGGAATAGAAGTAAACCCCGAGAAAATAAAAGCGCTGCTAGACATGCACTCACCAACAAGGATCAAAGAAGTGCAAAGCCTGACAAGGCGTGTAGCAGCATTGAGCAGGTTTGTATCCAAATCAATTTATAAGTGCATTCCATTTTGTAATACCCTCAAGGGTACCAAGAAGTTTGAATGGACTGAGGAATGCGAACAAGCCTTTAAAGCTCTAAAACAGCAACCCTCGATCTTTTCAAAAGCCCTTGAGGGTGAAGAACTGTGCATATACCTGACAGTGATGGAACACACTGTCAGCGTAGTCCTAGTCAGAGAGGAAGACAGAATCTAACATCAAATCTATTATGTTAGTAAAATGTTGATTGGGGTAGAAAGTAGGTATCATCTAATTGAAAAATTGACTTACTGCCTGCTCTTGTCCTCCAAAAAACTTCGTCCATACTTCCAAGCTCATCCCATCAAGGTCCTTACTGTCTAACCATTGCGTCAAGTCTTGCAAAAGACGGACACCTTTGGTTGGCTACTAAAATGGTCTATAGAGCTGGGGTAGTATGAGATCACCTACCAACCTCGAACGACAACTAAAGGTCAGGCTCTAGTAGACTTTGATGCTGAGTGTACTGGAGTACAAAAAATAGATGAGGAAATGGCCGAGCAGCCATCAAAATCTGGACCACAGCCTCATATAGGTGCTGAGCAAAACACCGAACAACTAGAGTCTAGTACTATCCATTTCTAGAATGAAGCACAAGTCTGGAAGCTGCATGTCAACAACTCGTCTACCGAATAGCTATCTGGGGTCAGTCTTACTAATAACGCAAGAAGAGCAATGCATCCATTGTGCACTCTGTTTTGGGTTTAACGCATCTAATAACAAAGCAGAGTACGAAGCATTAATCGTGGGTCTGAAATTAGCAAAAGAAGTAAAGGATGAATTCTTGGATATATACAGTGCTTCGCAACTGGTTGTCAATCAAGTCCTCAGCGAGTACCCTGCTCGAGGAGAAAAAATGATGGCCTGTCTTAGTAAGGTCAAGGACCTGCTTGCTCAGTGCAAGAAATACACCATATGACAGATACCAAGAGAACTGAACGCCATAACAGAGGCATTGGCCATACTGGTCAGCAGTGCTGTAGTATACAAGGCAAACCTGGTCCTTATTGAGTACTTGGCCAAACCCAGTATCAGCCTGCTAGAGCCAGTCCTTCTGATAGACGATAATCCATCCTGGATTACCCCAATTGCAACTTATCTAGAGCACAGAACCCTGCTTGGCAACCATAATGAGTCTAGGAAACTGATGAGAAAAGTTGCTCGGGTACCTAATCCTAGACGGGGTTATGCATAGAAGGGGATTTTCCATGCCATTGCTAAGATGTGTTAGCCAAACAGAATCAGGACGACTGCTCGAGGAGGTACATGAGGGTTTCTCTGGGAATCACACCAGGGGGCAAAGTCTGCCTAAAAAGATTATAAGGCAAGGTTACTTCTAGCCAACTATGAATGAAGATTCCTTTGCATATGTTAGAAGATGTGACAAGTGTCAAAGGTTTGCCAAGATACCCCGAGTAGCTCCAAACGAGCTTAGTCAAATGCAAAGTCCTTGGCCCTTCGCCATTTGGGGGATTGACCTTATTGGTCGGTTACCAAAGGGAAATGGGGGAGTACAGTATGTAGTAGTGGCAGTTGATTACTTCACCAAGTGGACGGAAGCCGAGCCACCAGCAACCATCACTTCCAAAAAAGCATTGAACTTTGTGGTGAAAAATATAATCTACAAATTTGGTCTACCCCAGAAAATAGTGTTCGATAATGGCAACCAGTTTGACGGCAAACTGTTCACTGATTTCTGTGTAAAGCAGGGCATCACAAAAAGCTTTTCAGCAGTCTCGCACCCTCAAGCAAATGGGTAGGTAGAATTAGTTAACAAAGCCCTCAAAGATACTCTGAAGAAGTGTCTAGAAGAGGCTAAACGAAACTGGCCTGAGAGATTTCCTGAAGTACTCTGGTCATATAGGACTCCCGAGCGAACATCCATTGGTAATACCCCCTTTGCACTCACATATGGGTATGAAGCAATGTTTCCAGTTGAGGTAACTCCCCTATCTCACTGGCATGCGTCATACGACCAAGATCATAACCATCAGATGCTAGCCAAATCCTTAGACCAGATTGAAGAAAGATGGGAAAATCCAACATATGCCTAGCTGCCCATCGCCAAAAGGTTGCCTGGTATTTTAATTCTAGAGTTGAGGAATGAAAGTTTGACGTGGGAGATCTAGTCGTGAAAACTCCATATGCCTCTGCAGGAGTACTAGGTCCAAGTTGGGAGGGTCCTTACCAGGTTACAGAGGTAGTATTGCCCACACATACAAGCTAGCACAGTACGATGGAGATCTCTAGTTAGTACATATCCCCCATTACTGGAATGGGGAACACCTAAGGAACTACTACCAATAGAGATCACTTTTAAGTGATTGTTGACTGGCTGGTACAGACAAGAACTGCCGACCACCGACCAGCTCAAGTTAGCTATATTAATTATGCACAAGCACGATTTGCCCATTTATTGTAATAATTAGTATTTATTAATGCAAGCTATGATTGTAGTGACACAACTTGTATGGTTAAGTTTTAATCAATAAGACACGATTTTTATCCAATTTTACAAGCCTTACTTTACAATGATTATCTTGCTAACTAGTGAATTGTTTCACGGATTGTCGGCAGTGTATGAAACCTTCGTAGGTTTTGGAAAACCCAAGTGGTCTCAAGCAGGTTATAACAAGCAACTTTGGTCAGTTAGCAACTGACCAAGAGGATAACCCAAGAGTTATGAATCCTGCTGGGTCACTTGGGGGGCACCATAGTCATACATGGACAAACAAAGGAAAAAGTGCGTAATTAAAAGGACTTAGAAACGTTAATTTTATTAATGTTAAAGCACTTGCATGTTGCTCGGTATGTACCGAGCAACAAAAAGAGCCATAAAACAATTTCTGTAGATAGGGTTGAACAGTTTTTGTTTACAACTCATTCAAAAAAATTGAATAGCTCCGACTTACAGAGCCGCACAACTCCAAAAATAGTATACGCCGTGTACTAAGGAAAAATAAGACACGAGCAGATATAAAGTCAATATGAAAAACATTAATCAGATAAAGTGTTAAGTGCTCGAGATTAAAGGCTACTGGCTCAACTATGCTGTCTCAACAAAAATAAAAGATTGCTTGAGAATAAAGACGCTCAGCTAAGCCATTTTTGTTCAGGAAGAAAGGAAAGAAGTTCAACAATGTATAATACTAAAAACAAATACAAATAAAGTTTTCAAGGGTCTTAAACTGGGTTGTCTTGCTGGATGTTAGATTGTTCACCTAGAAGGCTTTAAGATTGATCAGTATGGGTCTGGGCATCATTTGAGGCACTTAGGCCGGAAGGCAGAGCATCCTCCTCAGGGGTCGCAGTAATTAGGTCAGAGGCTGGCACGGTGGGAGTAGCCTGTGCCTCAGTCTTCTCTCGCTGGGTACAATAGTGCATAAGCTCGTCGAAAGCCTCCCCCGAGTAGCAGTAATTTGCCCCTTTGTTGTGTATGCAGAAGTCATAATAGGTGCTCATGACAAAGTCCTCAAAGGATTTCACACCACCAGCCCTACCAATTTTCTCTTCATCGAGGCCCTTCACCAACTTGTCCCTCTCATTTTAGGCAGCTTTCCCCTCCGCAACATTTTTCTTGGCTATATCCTTCAGCTCTTCCACCCTCATCTCCAGCCAATTGACATCTAGGTTCCTTTGCTCAGCAGTAGCCTTGAGGCTTGCGTTGTCTTTGGTAACATTATCGGAGGTCCTCTGTAGCTCCTAGATCTGCTCAGTTAGCTGGGTGACCTGGAGGCATTTTCCTTAGACTCTTTTTTTCAAGCTGCCCACCTGCTTGTTCACAATCTTGGCATGGTGGTGAGCATAGCTGAGAGCTAAAATGGCCTGCAACATTATAAGAAGGAAGTTAGAAATATATCAAAGATGAAAATTTAACAAAACACCGGCCAGTTCAAGTACTTACCCTGACAATGTCCTGAAGCCCAGTGCTATTGATGTACTCCAGAGATTTGGTGCCCAGGGTAGCCATGAAGTTTCCTTGGGAAGAGGACACCCTTTTTACATGCCCTTGGTGGATTGCCAAGGCTTTCTTGAGCGACTCATTAACTTCCTCGGTAGGGTCCTCAACGCCACCGTCCTAAACTCTGCTTGAGACAAAAAGCTCTTAGGCAGGATCGGAGGGGGCAGTTTCCTCGGTAGGAGTTACTTTGCCCTTGCCAGGTTTGCGCGAGGGACTTTGCATATTTTTACAAGAAGGATACTTCTCGGGAGTCTTCTCAACCTGCTCGGTAGCCTTAGCAGGAGGGTCAGTTTTTTGGCGCTTGGCCAAAGGAGTCTCGCTGCTTGGAGTGCCAGCCTATTTCTAAGCAAACTTCTTGAAAAAGACGGATGACATATCTACAAAGTAAAAGAAAAAGGTTAGTAATATGCTGATCAAAGTCAGAACATGCAAAGAGATAAATAAGCAGAAGGAAAAAAAGTTCTAAAGGTTAGCTTCAGGTCACCCTCTTCTGTGTCCCCCAAACAGCCAGCTATCCCAGGTGGAAGGTCCTCATCACTATTTGATGAGTCAGAGTCTATGCGCTCAACTTCAATTTGTTTGCCCTTTCCAAGCTGGGGGGCAGCAGCAGTCTTAGGAGCGCTGCATTCAAAGGGTTCCTTTAAAACGATTCCAGTCAAAGTCCTTGTCCTGTGGGCAACGCAAGGCCTAGTTGGGGTACGGATGTCATTGTTGGCTTTTTGCTGGGCGATGGCTGACTGGATGACTTGGTGTTGGGTGGCTGCTTCCTAGGAGTCTGTCTGGTAGCGGTGGCACCCTTAACCTTTGCATTGGGGTTAGGGTAGAGCCAGACATTGGCAAGTGTTTATGCAATAGTCAGGGCCACCAAGTGTTTGCAGTTAGGGTCCATGGCAGCTAGTTCTTGGGCTCGCTTCTCCATCTCCCTAGTGGGGGCAGGCCAACTGAAGGGACCATTACGTCGAAATGACAAGGGATGGGTGGCAATGTACGCTGTAACGAAGTATTGGCTGGCATACTCCCTAACCTAGGAGATACCTTCGTTATTAGCTAAATAAACATTAGAGTCTCTATGGCTAAAGTAGAAATACCCCTAGCGGAGGTAAAAAAGGTACTTTACTTCATGCGCAGACAACACCGGCCAGTTTAAGGACTTGTATAAAACACAGAGGGTGTAACGCCTTGGTTACCCCAGAACAGTTACGGTGAACCGGAAATTTGACCCACTACCCGAGTCCTTTAGTTAAAAACATGCTCTAAATGTGATTAACAAGTTAAGGTGGAAAACCAATAAAAAGGAATGGATATCTTTCATTACAAATTGCTCTGCAGAGCTAATCAAAACATTTACAAGTTGGTCTCAGTACAAAATGGTCATTACTGTTTCAAATTTACAATCCCGCCGACCTAAGCGGCAAAATAGGGTAAGCCCCCTAGTTCCTCTGAGAACTCCTTGGCCGTGGTGGTCAAGCGGCCGCATATGTACACATCACCACCTAAGCTCTCCACTCAAGGCTGGGTGAGTTTTCTTTCCCTTTACCTGTACCACATAGCACCCATGAGCCAAGGCCCAGCAAGAAAACTCCATATAGCATGATATATTATCAACAATGATCATAATAATCATTCAGGACTATCAGTCCAAAACAGACAGGTGACAAATGCAAGAGTCACAAAAGTGGGTACAACCCCCCTCTAGCCATGTGACCATAGGGTCACTAGGGCTTAACAGATAAGTGAACCTTTCATAAGTTTGACCAGGATAGGTGTATGGTGAATAGTTACCAACATAACCTTCCTCATGACCATAGAGTCATAACCCTGGAACATCGTTCCCTAGCCATGTGACAACAGTCACCGGGGCCTTATGCCCTGGCTCTGAGTAACTAGTCTTAGACTAGTCAAGCGCTTATAAGTTCATCGACCTTAGGGTCGGTCCAGTGCTAATGCCTTAGAGCCATTCAACACTGATATTGATTAGATCTAATCTTCATTTGGCCCTGCATTTAGGACGCTTATGCCGTTTCTGACTCTTAGGTCAGTGTCCTTGACTAGTCAGTGCCATATACAAGTAATCAACATTCACTAGCATTTAATATGCAATCCATGCCCACATTTATCAATCAACATGCCTCAATAACAATCATGCATGTCATATACATATACATGGTGCAATTGTATTCATACACTGTTTTCTTACCTCAAATTCGAGCTAGAATGATTAAAAGAACGACCCTTGAGAATGATCAACCTTTAGTCCTTTAGTGGTCACCTAATTATAACCAAACACGGGACATCATTAATAATAATGATCAACATAGGTTCCCAAACCAATATCTAGCCTCCGGAAGATCAATCCAAACTAATCCAAGTAGTAGGAACACTCCCGAGGCCTATAACTAAGTTCCTGGGGTCAAAACGTGCAAACGGGGTGAAAACTGGGCAAGGGCTGCGGCCGTGGCACCTTGGGTCGTGGCCCCCAAAATTTCTTAAAGCAAGGGCTGCGGCGCCCAACAGGTTCAGAACTCCCACATGCTTCTTCAAAGCAGGGCCGCGGCACCCCAAGAACAGGGCCGCGACCCCCAACTCTGGGCCACTCCCAAACGTGTTTTTAACACTCCAAAGCCTCCAAAATCATACCTAAACATTCCCCAATCATCAAAAAAAAGTTCCCAAGCTTCCCAAAGCTCCAAAACCCTCAATACTCAAGGCTCAAACCAACCAAAAACTCAACAATTTACAAAATCTAATTCAAAGCTTAGAAACTCGAAAAACTCAAAACTTAAACTTCGATTACCTTTGATTGGGTTATTTTTCGTCAAATTCTTCAGTTAAGAAGCTTCTAATCTTTCCTAGGATCGCTATGCCTCAATCCTCACTTGATTCTGACTCCTAGAACTCGAGATTTCTTCAAAAAGGCTCAAGCAGTAAAACGAGCTAACGAAAGGAAGAACGAGAGGTTTTCTAACGTACGTTCCATCTGATAAGCTACTTCAAGCTTAAGTAACCTCAAATAAAACCTAGTGCTCGGGGTCCCGAAAATACCCCCGGGGACATTATAGTCAAAACCTCCGAAATTTCCTCCCGATCTCAAATATTCCTAATTTATCATCAAATAAACATTCCTATTACCCCAAAATTGACCCCATTATGACAAAACCGCTAATCCATTATATATGACCGTCTCATGCCGAATAGCTCGAATATATCTCCATAATAATGGAATCTCATTCACAATTCACGATATGCACCCAAATATACAATTATGCCCTAAACGGCCAATTTAACAAAATATCATAATATTCAAATGTGGACCCACATGCATGCATATAACATCATATTATAATATAATTCATATAAATATGCATATTATCATTTAATGGCATAATTAAACAAGTATGGCCCTCCCGGCCTACTAATCTCGCCATTAAACCACATCGGAGAATTCAGGGCATTACAGAGGGCTAAGAGGAACCTGATGCCCTTAGGACTGATCTGGGTGGGGCAAAGCTCAAAATAATCTACTACACTTTGGAAGTATGGTAGAAGTGGAAGAGTGGCGCCAGGAGTAATGTGAAACCTGCTCTAGGCGCAGAAATGGCCCCTGAGATGTTTGACAGTCTGTGAGGTAGTAGGTTTGAGGATTGAAGCATCTCCGAGCTTGAAATGCTCTTTGACATTTTGCAACTGCTTATTAGAGATGGTTCTGTCCGGAGCTACGTCTAGGGAGGCCTTCTCTATCTTTGGTGAGGGGTTAAGAATAGCCTCGGTGTTGATCTTCCTGGCATACTCTGTTTGGGTCTTCTCTTCCTGCCCCGAGATGTTCGACTCTTCCTCAAGGAGCGGGACCTCATGGGCATCCCTGGCGCTACAGAGTGTCCTCTCACCTACTTGACATTAATGAAACTGTCCACTCAGTAGTCCTTTCGGCCGCTGCAGGCACATCTCCCCAGGCATGTCCCTCTTCGGTAACTTCACAACCGTCGGTACAACTATTGAGGAAAGCCATTATGACATTTTAGGGTTCCAAAGAGAGGCAGGACAGAGTGAAAAGTAATTTCATGGAAACTTGAAGAAATACAAAGGTTGTAATGTCCCAAATAACCTAATAAGGCTTAGGGCCTTGATTAGGGGGCCAGGATGGAAAATTATGGAAATTATGTGATTATGTGATATATATATGTATATCATTATATGATTATGTGAGTTATATTATAACATGACTTGATATGAATGTGTTAGGTGTATTAAATATGCATGTGGGCCTATTTATGATTTAAAGGGTAATTTTCATAATTTGGCTCGTTATAGGTATATTTGGCATATATGTGATATATGTGTTTGACCACATCATTATGTGGATATATTCAGGTTATTCTGCATGAGGCTATCCTAGGGAGCAAGCTTGTGGGAAAGTCACAACGAGACCAATACTTGACTCGAGGTGAGTCAATGAGTATTTTTGGTAATTAGTACATTACTGGGATATTGGGCAGTGGGAATGAATATTTTAGGATATATTTGGAGTTAGTGAGATCAGGAGGGAATTCTGGGGATTTTGAATATTTTACACTCGGGGACGTTTTCGTGGTACTCCGAGCCTTGGGATATGTTTAAGGTTACTTAAGATCGAAGTAACTTGACAGAAATGAAATACATTCAGTATTCTCTTTCTCTCTCTCCTGTTCTCTCACTTGACGCTCGTTAGCATTTTTGAAGGAAACTCGAGTTTTAGAGCTCAGATTCAAGCGACGTTAGAGTCATAACAATTCTAAGGAAGATTAGAAGCTTAATAGCCAGAGGATTTAGCGAAAAAGCGACATAATCAGAGGTAATTTAAGCTTTGAATTTCTGAGTTTCTGTTTCCTTAAGTTCTTGAGTTTTGATTTCGATTAGAGATTTGGTGGAGATTTTTATTGAAGTTAAGCTTGGGTTTTAATGGTATTTATGTGTTGATATTGTCTAGGGATTTAATTCTGAGTTTGGGATTCAATTGGGATGGATTTTGGGTGAAATTGGCTGAGGAAAACAGGGGAAATTCTGAGTTCTTGGGACGCTGTGACTCGTGTGAACCTAGGGCGCAGGGGCTCTGTTTGGAACAGGCGCGCCGCGACCCTCAGGGTCAAGTCGCGGCATGTGTCCCTGGGCAGAGGCAGGGGGAGGCCTCAGATTTGAGGTGTGTTGTGACCCTTAGGGCCAAGTTGCGGCCCACTTGGGCAACTTTGGCCACCTTAGGTTTTTAATGACGGGAATTCAAACCTAAGGGCTCAGGATCGATCCTACTACCCGGTTTAGTAGAGTTCGACGTACCAGAGGCTAGAACTCATTTTGGAAGCCTTTATTCGTTCGTTATTGATAGGATTCTCTATTATGGTTGTGACTAGGTTACCGCTAGGGGCTTGGAATCAGAATCGTGCTCGAGGGTCGTTCATTGGTAACCTGTGCTTTGACTAAAGGAAAGAAAACTGCACTCGGTATGTGATACATGTGATTATGGCTTGCCTCGAATTATTGAACAAGAATATGAATAGGGCATGAACACCTAAAAATGTGCATGATTATAATCATGCTTATGATTGTTGATTAAGCATGTTGAATGCTTTATATTTAAATATTTGACATAAGATATATGGCTGTTGCATTATCTTATTGAGAAAGGCTTGACTTATCATTCAAGGACAGAAATAGCGGTGAGTGCTGGTCGTAAAGCATTGACTTATTAGTCAAGGATGGCAATAGCACTAAGCTCTAGTCGTAGAGCATTGATTTATTAGTCAAGGATGGCAATAGCGCTAGTCATAAAGCATTGACTTATCAATCAAGGATGGCAATAGCGCTAAGCGCTAGTCATAAAACTTTGACTTATAAGTCAAGGGTAGCAATAACACACTGAGGGCTGGTCGATATGGTTACGCTTAACTAGGAGCGCATCATACGCTTGACCGGCCTATTGATTGTGGGAAAACTCAGTGTCAGGTACGCTGGGTCAGTTTCAAGGCCGGTTATATGGAGGATAGGGTAATCGACCCCGGGGTGACTTATTAGTCCCATATCCTAGACTAGGGCTTGGCCCCATACTTGACTTATGAGTCAAGGATGACCTTAGCATGCTGAGTGCTAATTGAAAAGCATTGACTTATGAGTTAAGTACAACCTTAGCACGCAGAGTGTTGGTCGAAAAGCATTGACTTATGAGTCAAGGATGACAATAGCGTTGAGCGCTAGTCGACATGGTTACGCCTAATCGGGAGCATGATATATGCTTGATTGACCTATTAGTCGTGGAAAACAAAAGTGCCAGGTATGCTAGGCTAGTTCCAAGACTGGTTATACAGAGGATAGGGCAAAGGGCCCTGGGTGACTAATTAGTCCCATATCCTAGGGCGCTGAGCCCCAGTATGATTCATTAATCATGTATTTTGGGCAACAAGCCCTGGTATGATGCATTGATCATTTATCTAGGGCAATTGGTTCCATATGACGTTGTAGTCATTTATATGAATGGTATGCATGCATGAGTAGGGTTATTACTACTAGGCGTGCTTATTATGATTTGGTAACATGTTATTAACTGCTTATGAGCATGTTTAAGTTTTCTTGTTGAGCCTTGGCTCACGGGTGCTTTGTGGTATAGGTAAAGGGAAAGGAAAGTTGGACCATCCTTGAGTTGAAGAGCATAGGTGAAGATGTGTACATATACGGCTGCTTAACCACTGCGACCGAGGTTTTAAAGAGGAACTAGGATCAAACCCTATTTTGCCGCATAGGTCAGCTAGTTGTAACTTTTTCCATTGTAATTAACCTTTTTAAATGTATTATGGGATCCTAAGTATGAAGTAAACATTTTAGTAAAACGTTTGTACCTTTGACCAAAATTTTTAACCCTAAATTGTTAATCATGTTTAAGTACACGATTATGGTCTATTGGCTCATTTAGTGAGTCTAGCACTATTTAAAACACATAGTGTAATGGTCCCTAAGTAGTAGGGCGTTACAACTTGGTATTAGAGCATGCCAAGGTAAAGGCTTCTTATAGACAAGCTAGGCATGTCCATGCGTCACTAGAGACAAGCTCCACTCACGGTATGGTAACTATTTATGTGGTTATGTGTTTAACTGCTTAAATAGGATATTAATGTCTTACCTACATGCCTTATTAGGAAGCATGAGATATTCTGATGGGACTTGGTCCTTGACTATTGATATGATTATGTGCTTGCTTGCTCAGTTGATATATGAATGCTGCATGCTAGAGTTAAGAGCATGATATTTTGTTGGTAAGAGCAGGACTTGCTGATTGATGCATGAGTTTCATGGGCATGTATTTTAACACTACAATGTTATGTAAATGTGGTGTTGGTTGGTTTTCCCGTGGGAAGGCTTTTGGATGTGCTCATCATGCTTAATGAGTCAAGTTATTGACTACAGAAGAACTCAAAGGTTATGTACCCAATACAATTAATAGGACCCGGTGGTGTTTAATTTGAGGTTGGGAATTACAAGCAAGGCCGGAGCCCTCTACCTGCCCTCAGAATTGGCAGCAGGTGTTTACAGATATGCAAGCAAGATTGCAGAGGCAAGAGGAAAAGATCAGGTGTTTAAAACATCAGGTTCAGGGAACGCCTTTTCCTTTATTATGCCAGGAGTGGCACCAGTTTTGGCTCAGCCTGAGGTTGAGAATAGATGGGAATTTCTATATGAGAGATTTCAATAGCATTACCCTCCAATTTTCTTGGGAGGCCAAGATCCATTCAGAGCTAAGCAATGGGTGTGCATAATAAAATCCATCATCGACAGTATGGGGATTGTAGGTCACGATAGGGTGATCTGTGCTACCTATGTGTTACGGGAAGATGTCCGGACTTGGTGGGAGGTGATATCCCAGAAACGAGATACAACTGTGATGAATTAAGAAGAATTTGGGTAGTGTTCAATTAGAGATATTATTGTGATACAGTTAAGACTGTAAAGACAAATGAATTTATGAACATGGTTCAGGGAAAGATGACAGTAACAGAGTATGCTAACAAATTCGATAGGTTGGCCAAGTTTTCTTTTGATATTGTACCCACAAATGTGGATCGGAAGGAGTGATTTATCAAGGGATTGAATTCTGGGATAGCTCAAAGCATTAAAATCGCCCCAATACATGAGATATCTTCCTATGCTTAGGTGGTAGGGAAGGCCCTTATTGTTGAAGGTATAGGAAATGAGATATGGAGGGAGAGTGCCGAAGAGCATGGAGCTCAGGCAGTGATACCTCCATCTATTGGATCAGACAGGGACAAAGGCTTCAGTGATCAGAAAAGAAGCGTTAACAACATTTTCAGTACCCCTGGACTACATAAGGGGTTCCGAAATGTTCAAATAGGCCACCAGGGTGAGGATGAGTACTGGAAAGTATACCAAGAATGCGCTCGGTGTGGTGGATACAACTTAGGTCATGCCAGTGGGAACAAGACAGTCTAGATTAGTCTATGATTTTCTAGATGTGTTTCCAGAGTATCTGTCAGGGTTACCTCTACACCGAGAGATAGAATGGTGATTAAGTTGGTGTTAGGGACGGACCCAGTGTCTAGGACACTATATTGAACGGCTCCAGGAGAGCTGAAGGAACTAAAGGTTCAATTACTAGGTAAGACGATATTCTCCAAGATGGATCTTCGATCTAGTTATTACTTGTTGAGGATCGGGGAGGAGGATTATGCAAGAGACTGTTTTTTATTAGATATGGGTATTATGAGTTCTTAGTCATGATTTTTGGTTTGACTAATGCCAAAGCTGTTTTATGGATTAGATGAACGAGGTGTTCAAAGACAATCTAAGTTTGGTTGTGATGGTCTTTATCGACAATGTTTTGGTATACTCTCAGTCAGAGATTGGCCAAGGCCAAGGAACATCTAAGAGGTCAGGAGTTTCCTTGTATTGGCAAGGTATTATATTCGTTTTATGGAAGGATTCTCAAGGATTGTTAAATCATTGACAGAACTGACATGCAAAATCAAAAGTTTGCATAATTCGATTAGTGTAAGAACAACTTCCAGGAACGAAAAGTGATGATTGATTACAGCTTTAGGTCTAAGTCTACCTATAGATCAGAACAAGTTTATGGTTTATCGTGATGCCTAGAGACATGATTTGGGTTGTGTTCTTATGTAGACAGAAAAGGTGATTGCCTATGCATCATGTTAGCTGAAGGATATAACCAGAGCTAGAATAGAGTTAGTGGTGGGTCAGCTGGCGAATATTACATTGCAGTCTACTCATTTAGAGAGGATAAAAGAAAAATAGTTGAATGGCCAACAATTGGGAAAGAGAAGAGGGGATGTTCTAGCAAGAATAGCTAAGGTCTATACAGTGTCAGGTATGGGTTCATTAAGGTATAAGGATCAGATTTGTGTTCCGATGTACACTAGGATCAGACAAGAGATTCTGGATGAATCTCATACTACCCGTTATTCTCTATATCCAGGCACCATGAAGATGTACGAGAATCTGAAAGCTTTATAGTGGTGGTCTAGGATGAAGAGGGACGTAACTAAGTACGAGGCAAAGTGCCTGACGTATTTGCAAGCAAGACAGAGTATCAGAAACCAGTAAGGCCATTACAACCTTTGAGTATCCCAAAGTGGAAGTGGAGGACATCACGATGGCTTTCATGATGGGGTTGCCTAGGATAGTGGGCTAGCATGATTCAGTCAGGTCATTATGGACCGGTATACAGAGTTAGCTCACTTTTACTAGAGAGGCTGAACAATACAGTTGACTAGTATGCATATCTTTGTGTGAGAGAGATAGTACTGTTAGATAAAGCTTATACAGGATCTTTATTTATTTTCATGTATATCTAATATTAAACAAATTAATATGAGATAGTCTAAAACATGTTTCTAAAATTGAATTCAAAGAGAAACAAAGAATAGAATACTTACAGTATACGCAGCAGAATTAAGAGTCCTTCCTTCAGTTTCTCTAACTCTTGTATCCTTTCTGTCGCAGAGTATTATCAAGAAACTGAACCGATCTTCTATTTTCTTCACAATCTTCCAATGTATCCTTAGAACCACCTAGACTAGTGTGGGCAATTCTCAACACATGAGATAGATATAGAGAGAAGAAGGGAAAATAACAAAGTGGCTTAGAAAAGGACTTGTGTTTAGAGAGAATATAAAACTATCAGAAAATCTGACTTGTGACTTATCAAAAAACTTATGTTTTGACTTCTCTATAAGCACTCCTTTTATGGACTCAATTAGGCCATTTAATTTAATTAAAAAATCAATAAAATAATAGCCATTTTGAAGCCCTAGGTCGAAATTATCATGGGCTATAGGCCCGTGAAATTTCCCATTTGATTATAAGCCTGTTGGACTTAAAATCAAGGCCTGCATTATTTTATATTGATTTAATTAATTAAATAATTATTTAAATCCTTTATCAAATTAATTATTTATAATTTGAACCTTGATTTAAATTTATTTATTAATTTAGATACCAATTTATCTTAATTAATAAATCTGCCATAATTTTTCTTTTCTTCTCAAAATTACACAACTCTTTGAAACTATCCAAAGTTGACCTGGTCAACTTTGATAATTAAATCAATTAATTGAGTTTATCTAGATGATTTTATCCAAGGTACAATGGGGACCATGGGCCTATGAAATCAAGCTCCAATAAGTTATCATAAATCTAACAAATGAATTTACTAACTTATTAATTCCTCGTGACTCCACTATAGACTTGGAATTGCACTCTTGAATTCATAGAATGCTCTATAACAAATATAGATACGCTATTAATTATCCATTGTTACAATCATAATTTTCACTCAATCCTCTATAGACGGTCTACAATGAGATAGGACTAAAATACCGTTTTACCCCTCATTGTATTTTATCCTTAAAACACTTAGTTCCTTGTAAATGATATTTCAGTAAACTAATTTAATTACTGAAATGAGATCTCTATCATTTAACACCTTGAACCAAACTAAAAGGAAACCATCGTTTCACTTCTTCATCAGAAGCTATAGATGTTCATATCTATGATTAACACTCCCACTCAATTATCATATCGTAGATTGGCAAGTCAGTATAAATCCTATGCACTGACTAATCTTAGGACTAACTTATTTTGAACATATAATCATATTTATATTCCACTCTGATTACGTCACTATAAATAAGATTAGCTATATGCTCGGGATTTAATAGAAGTTTATATTAAACAAATAATCATGAAAATAAAACATGTGAGCAAAGTGATTGACCAAGTCAAAAAATTGATTTCTATTCTTTTATTGATAATAAAATGAGATAACAAAGAATTTTAGTTTTAATTAGGGCATAAAACCCCAACAAGTACGCCTTCACGGGATTTCAAGGTCTAACCTATTGGATAAGGACACTAGCATTACTTCCAAGTTTTGGGAAAGGTTACTGAAGGTGATGAGTCAGCAGCTGAAATTTTGTATAGGTTATTGTATTATATTTTAATATAATGTTTGATTGATTAAATAAGTGTTACAAAAAGTGATTATTTAATCTAGTGGGGGAATGTTATATTATTTCATATAATATAATATTAGATAAAATAATGTGAAAAAATGTGATTTGTCACACCTCGTAACATATTATTGAGAGTCACAAAATTGGACACATGTGTGTGCCCAAATGTGACATATTTTGGAGTTACAAAATCAGTTACAAATTTGTAACTCCCAAATATTATCCAATAATGTGTATATTATATGTTACACATTTGATATTGGATTTCACAAAGCCATGATGAAATATGGCTGTTGGAGACATGTTTTTAAATCCCAATAGGTGTTTGGAGGTTACAAAATCATGTGGGAAAGGATTTGGAACGTTTTGGAAAAATGACTTTTTTGTGCTGAAAATGGCATGTGGCCGCGACCACTGACTTTCAGTGGCCGCGGCCTGGGGGACAGAAGCCAGTGGCTATGGCCACTGATTGTCCTAGCCGTGGCCAGTGAGGCTGACAACCTATTTGGTTTTTCAGTTTTTTCCAAATTGAATGGTTCTAACATCCAAAATCTCCATTTTAATTCCATAAACATCCAATTCAACATTGGTAACAGCCATGGGGGTTGGTGGAATTTGAAATTCAAAGGGGTATCTCAAACTCTATAAATAGGAGCCTAATGCTCACTTGTAAGACACATCATTTTCTATCCACAAAGCACTTGGTTGGAAAATACACCGTAGAGGCTTGATAATTCCAGAGAGCTATTTCCTAGAGAGATCCCTTAGTGCTTAGAGAATAGGGGGAAATAAGCTTTTGGACAAAGGTTTTGAACCTTGTTCAAGTTGGTGATCCCCACTACTCTACACTTTGGTTGAGTGAGAGTTTGTGTTTTCCATTGATCTTTTCATTATGTTGTTCTTCTTGTATTATTAGTGTATTGAGTTTGTAATCCTATTCTCTTATTCTTATTTACATATTTATTGGTGTCTTTTGTTTTAGGGTTTTAGACATATTACCTTGTCTATTGTATTCTTTGCATAGAGTTTTATTTTGGTTTTTTCCATATTTCCATTGAGCAATAAAATATATTCTCAAACAATCAAAAGCTTAACCCTTTTTTGTTTCAATGGAAGGGAAGACCATCAAGATCATGAACCAAGACTTAGTGAGGTTGGATAGGTTTGATGGATCCAATTTCACTAGGTGGCAAGACAAGGTGAAATTCCTTTTGACAACACTCAAGATAGCCTACATCCTTGAGTCATCCTTGGCACCTCTAGCCGAGCCATCTGACAATGATACTCCCGAGGAAGTGGAGAAAAGAAGGAAGAGAGAAGAGGACAACCTTCTTTGTAGGGGTCATATCCTTAATGCCCTATTCGATAGGCTATATGACCTCTATACCAATACCAAATTCGCGAAGGAGATTTGGGATGCCTTGGAGAGTAAGTACAAGGCCGAGGAAGAAGGTACAAGAAAGTTCTTAATTTCTCAATATTTTGAATTTTCTTTCATTGATGGGAAAACTGTTTTACCTAAAATTCATGAGTTACAAGTGATTGTAAAGAAGTTGAAAGTTCTCAAGATTGAGCTTCCCGAGGCCTTTCAAGTTGGTGCAATAGTGGAAAAATTACCACCAACTTGGAGGAGCTATAGGAAAAGAATCCTCCATAAGAATGAGGATTACACTTTGGAAGAGACCCAGAAACACATTAGAATTGAAGAGGAATCGAGAATAAGAGACAATGGTGTGAATGAGTCTAAAGATGAGACTTCCAAGGCCAATGCGGTTTCACACAAGCATTCCAAGGGCAATAACAACAACAAAAAGGGTAGTGGGAACACTTTAGGTCCAAAGAAAGATCATGGACAATTCAAATATGTGAGAGGTCATTTTTTTGTTTGTGGAAAACTCGGGCACTATGCTAGAGTATGTAGATACCGAAAGGACCCACATGAGAATGAGGTAAATGCTATAGAAAAGGAAGAAGAGATCCTAGAATGATTACCATGTTCATGTGCCTTGTTGGGAAAATTGTTATTTTGTAATAAAGCTTGTACTCTTCAAAGCTATCAATAAAATTAAAGTATTATTCTATGATAATTCATTATTTTGCTATGAGACATTAACAAAGTTTCAAAATGAACTTGTTAAAATAATAGGTAAGTGTGTGGACCTATTATTTCATAATGTGATTATTTGTTTGAGAAATTCTCACATTACATTTGTGTTCACATTTTTATTTTGTGAAATACATAAAAGAAAGAAACTAAATAAAAGTTGTTTTGAAAGAAGTGTGTCTTGCTTTAGTAAGTAAATAAATCAAGATAAACATTGAAGTTTTATCTTGAGAGTTTATCATGTGGCATAGATGACTCATGATGAACTTTGAGAAACATAGATTTATCTTGGAGGATAAATGACTTAATAGAAATGAAGAGATTTCTATTTTAAAGTGATATTTTATTATCACTATGTGAGAAATGTGGGGGTGATGCTCCAAAGTTAATCAATTGATTAATTTGGTCATCCTATCAAATAGATGATTTGGAATTCCACATTCTAAATCACATTGGCTATATGTATATAGAATAAACAAATCTAGACATGATTGGTGTCTAAAGTTGTTGTTTTGTAATATTTTGATTCAAGAAGGAATCAATTTAAAACATAAATGAGAATTATAGAAACAAAATAGGTTTCTAGAATTAATATTCAAATGTTTATCTTGGATATTAAACTATAAAATAGTGGGAGTGTTGACTATGGTCAAAATCACTATTTTAAAGAGGTAACTATTTTAATCAAACTATGGCTAGCAACAAAGTTTGAATAAAATAACGAGAGTGTCTAAGTATGCATACATGAGAAAAGAAATGATTCAAATGGAATCATTTCTACATCTCAAGGGATGGGACTTAGACTCCCTAAAGAGATTCACGGTTAATGGTAACCTATCTTAATACTAGTAACCAAACTAGTATAAGGTTCAATAGGTAATAACAAGTCAATCAAGTGAAAAGATAGTAGAACTCAAATTTTGTCCCATATGAGATATGAGTACTAGTGTGTTACCAAAATGAGGGTTAAAACTGAAAGGTTTTTTAATAGAATTCAATCTTGAAAAGACAAGTATTTTAGGGTAACAAAATACTGTAAGAGTTCTACCTATATAGACCCAGGGGTGGTGCCACCCCTCATGAGAATTGGGAGTCATTCTCAAGAAAATTCTATGAATGGAATGTGCACATGGCCATTAACGGTGCAAAAGCGAGACATTGAGGTCTCAAGTGAACACATCAAAGGTGTGTGTGTTATCAAGGGATAGTGGTTCAATGCTTCGGCAACCAAAATTTCAACAAACTTTGTGATAATTACACTAAGGTAAAATTCAAGTCGAAAGACATTTTACTTTATGCACCAATGTAAAGATTTCTATAGAGAGTGATTATTTAATCAAGTGGGGGAATATTATATTTTAATATAATGTTTGATTGATTAAATAAGTGTTACAAAAAGTGATTATTTAATCTAGTGGGGGAATGTTATATTATTTCATATAATATAATATTAGATTAAATAATGTGACAAAATGTGATTTGTCACACCTTGTAACATATTATTGAGAGTCACAAAATTGGACACATGTGTGTGCCCAAATGTGACATATTTTGGAGTTACAAAATCAGTTACAAATTTGTAACTCCCAAATATTACCCAATAATGTGTATATTATATGTTACACATTTGAGATTGGATTTCACAAAGCCATGATGAAATATGGCTGTTGGAGACATGTTTTTAACTCCCAATAGGTGTTTGGAGGTTACAAAATCATGTGGGAAATGATTTGGGATGTTTTGGAACATTTTGGAAAAATGACTTTTTTGTGCTAAAAATGGTCTGTGGCCGCGGCCTGGGGGACGGAAGCCAGTGGCCACGGCCACTGATTGTCCTGGCCACGGCCAGTGAGGCTGACAACCTATTTGGTTTTTCAGTTTTTTCCAAATTGAACGGTTCTAACATCCCAAATCTCCAGTTTAATTCCATAAACATCCCATTAAATATTGGTAACAGCCATGGGGGTTGGTGGAATTTGAAATTCAAAGGGGTATCTCAAACTCTATAAATAGGAGTCTAATGCTCACTTGTAAGACACACCATTTTCCATCCACAAAGCACTTGGCTGGAAAATACACCATAGAGGCTTGATAATTCCATAGAGCTATATCCTAGAGAGATCCCTTAGTGCTTAGAGAATAGGGGAAATAAGCTTTTGGACAAAGATTTTGAACCTTGTTCAAGTTGGTGTTCCCCACTACTCTACACTTTGGTTGAGTGAGAGTTTGTGTTTTCCATTGATCTTTTCATTCTGTTGTTCTTCTTGTATTATTAGTGTATTGAGTTTGTAATCTTCTTCTCTTATTCTTATTTACATATTTATTGGTATCTTTTGTTTTAGGGTTTTAGTTCTTATAATTTTCTTCTTCTACATCTTATTTCTATTTACTTGTAGTTTGAGCAATTGAGTTGTAATATTTATTTAATCAATTACCTTGTCTATTGTATTCTTTGCATAGAGTTGTATTTTGGTTTTTTCCATATTTCCATTAAGCAATAAAATATATTCTCTAACATATTGTCCTTAGACTGATGGTAAGTCAGAGAGGATTACCTAGATATTGGAGGACATACTGAGAGCATGTGTATTGAACTTCGAAGGGTCCTGGAATGAATATTTGCCTTTAATAGAGTTTTTCTACAATGACAACTACCTGTTAATTATTAGAGTGGCACCTTATGAGATGTTGTATGGTAGAAAGTGTAGATCACCCATTCACTGGGATGAGATGGGTGAGAGAAAATATTTAAGTCCTGAGACAGCTCAGAGGACCACGAGGCTATTGAAAAGATTAGAGCACGGATGCTCGCTTCTCAGAGTAGACAGAAAAGTTATGTTGATCTGAAATGCAGGAAAATGGAGGCCCAAGTGGGAGACTATGCCTTCCTTAGAATTTCACCATGGTTATGGGCGATGAAATTTGGGAACAAGGCATGTTGAGCCCTAGATTTGCAGGACCGTTTGAAATCCTGGAGAGGATTGGTCAGATGGCCTATAGATTGGCCTTACCATCGACATTGTCAGCCGTAAACAATGTATTTCATATTTTGGCCCTTCAGAAATTTATATCAGATGTGACTCACGTATGGGGTTATGAGGATTAGGAACTTGAGGCAGATCTCTTCTATGAGGAACAACCAGTCCAAATACTAGACAGACAGACAAGGTTTTGAGGAACAAAATCATACCTTTGGTAAGGGTATTATAAAGGAACAACAAGGTCAAGGGAGTGACCTATGAACTGGAATCAGATATGCAGGATTAGTATCCGAGCTGTTTAGATAAAATTTTGAGCATGAAATTCATGTAAGGAGGGGATAGTTGTAACGTCCCAAATTACCTAATAAGGCTTAGAGCCTTGATTAGGGGGCTAGGATGCCAAATTATGGAAATTATGTGATATATATGCAAATCATTATATGATTATGTGAGTTATATTATAATATGACTTGATATGCATGTTTAGTTGTATTAAATATGCATGTGGGCCCATTTCTGATTTAAAGGTAAATTTTCATAATTTGGCATGTTGTGGGTATATTTGGCATATATATGATATATGTGTGAGACCACGTCATTATGTGGATATATTCAGGTTACTAGGAACGAGGCTAACCTAGGGAGCAAGCTAGTGGGAAAGTCACAACGGGACCAATACTTGACTCGGGGTAAGTCAAGGGGTATATTGGGTAATTAGTACATTACTGGGATATTGGGTAATGGGAATGAATATTTGAGGATATATTTGGTGTTAGTGAGATCAGGAGGAAATTCTAGGGATTTTGACTATTTTATCCTTGGGGATGTTTTTGGGGTTCCCCGAGCCTTGAGATATGTTTAAGGTTACTTAAGATTGAAGTAGCCTCACAGAAACAAAATACGTTTAGTATTCTCTTTCTCTCTCTCCCGTTCTCTCACTTGACGCCCATTAGCGTTTTCGAAGGAAAATCGAGTTTTAGAGATCTAATTCAAGTGAGGTTATAGTCATAACGATTCTAGGGAAGATTAGAAGCTTGATAGCCAGAAGATTTAGCGGAAAAATAACAAAATCAGAGGTAATTTAAGATTTGAATTTCTGAGTTTCCATTTCCTTAAATTCTTGAGTTTTGATTTAGATTAGAGATTTGGTGGAGGTTTTGATTGAAGTTAAGCTTGAGTTTTAATGATATTTAAGTGCTGATAATGTCTGGGGGATTTAATTCTGAGTTTGGGATTCATTTGGGTTAGATTTTGGGTGAAATTGGCTAAGGAAAACAAGGGAAATTATGGGTTTAAAGGGCCGCACCGCGGCCCTATTCTTGGGGCGCCACGACCCATGTGAACCCAGGGCGCAGGGGATTTGTTTGGAACAGGCGCATCGCGACCCTCAGGGTCATTTCACGACACGTGTCCCTGGGCAGAGGCAGGGGGAGGCCTCAGATTGGAGGCGCATTGCGGCCCTTAGGGCAAGTCGCGGCCCAGTTTGGAAACTTTTGCTACCTTAGGTTTTTAATGACGGGCGTTCAAACCTAATGGCTCAGGATCGATCCTACTACCCAGATTAGTAGAGTTCGATGTCTCGGAGGATAGGACTTGGTCCGAAAGCCTTTATTCGCTCATTATTGATGGGATTCTATATTATGGTTGTGACTAGGTTATAACTAGGTGTTAAGATCTTACATAATAACCGAAGTAGAAAGTGCCCAACAAGGAAGCATACCCCACTTTCTACTTCGGTTATTATGTAAAAACCGAAGTAGAATCCCCACTTTCTACTTCGGTTTTTACATAATAACCGAAGTAGAAAGCCTATTTTTCACTTCGGTTTTTAACTACTTTTTACTTCGCTCCGAACTACTGCGGTTGCGAATTTTAGCGAAAACCGAAGTAAATCCAGCTTAAAAACCGAAGTAAAATCCATTTTTTCTTGTTGTGAGAATCAGGATCATGATCGAGGGTCATTCATTAGTAACCTATGCTTGGACTAAAGGTAAGAATACTGCATCCGGTATGTGATACATGTGATTATGGCTTGGTCCAAATTATTGAAACATAATATGAATAGTGCATGAACACCTGAGAATGTGCATGATTAGAATTATACTTGTGATTGTTGATTAAGCATGTTGAATGCTTTATATTTGGATATATGATATATGCCTGTTGCATTATCGTATTGAGAAAGGCTTGACTTATCAGTCAAGGACGACAATAGCGCTGAGCACTGGTCGTAAAGCATTGACTTATTAGTCAAGGATGACAATAGCACTATGCTCTAGTCGTAGAGCATTGTTTTATTAGTCAAGGATGGCAATAGTGCTAATCGTAAAGCATTGACTTATCAATCAAGGGCGGCAATAGCGTTGACCGCTGGTCGATATGGTTTATGCTTAACCAGGAGCTCATCATACGCTTGACCGACCTATTGTTCGTGGGAAAACTCAAAGCAAGGTACGCTAGGCCAACTCCAAGGCTAGTTATACGGAGGATAGGGCAATGGGCCCCGGGGTGACTTATTAGTCCCATATCCTAGACAAGGGTTGGGCCCTAGACTTGACTTATGAGTCAAGGACAAACTTAGCACGCTGAGTATTGGTCGAAAAGCATTGAATTATGAGTCAAAGACGTCCTTAGCACGCTGAGTGCTGTTCGAAAAGCATTGACTTAGGATTCAAGGACTGCAATAGTGCACTGAGCGCTGGTCGACATGATTATGCCTAATAGGGAGCGTGATATACGCTTGACCAATCTATTGGTCGTGGAAAACTAAAGCACTAGGTACGTTGGGTAGTTCCAAGACTTTTTATACAGAGGATAGGACAAAGGCCCCTAAGGTGACTCATTAGTCCCATGTCCTAAGGCGTTGAGCCCCAATATGATTCATCAATCATGTATTTTGGGCAACAAGCCCCGGTATGATGCATTGATCATTTATTTAGGGCAATTGGTCCCGTATGACGCTGTAGTCATTTATATGAATGGTATGCATGCATGAGTAGGGTTATTACTGCTAGGCATGCTTATTATATTTTGGTAACATGTTATTAACTACTTATGAGCATGTTTAAGTTTTCTTGCTGTGCCTTGGCTCATGGGTGCTTTGTGGTGCAGGTAAGGGGAAAAGAAAGTTGGACCATCCTTGAGTTGGAGAGCTTAGGTGACGATGTGTACATATGCGGCTACTCGACCACCACGGTTGAGGTTTAAAAAGGAACTAGGGTCAAACCCTATTTTGCCGCATAGGTCGGCTGGTTGTAACTTTTTCCATTGTAATTAACCTTTTTAAATGTATTATGGGATCCCATGTATGGAGTAAATGTTTTAGTGAAACGTTTGTACCTTTGACCAAAATTTTTAACCCTAAACCGTTAATCACGTTTAATTACACGATTATGGCCAAATGATCTAGCACTATTTAAAATACACAGTGTAACGGTCCCTAAGTAGTAGGTTGATACAAAGGCTATCAACTATACCAGATGCCATGCCATGTAGCAAGGAGCATATACCCCTGACCAGGCTGGACGATATGGTCCCCAGAAGAAAGTTTCCGTGCTGCTTAGCACCATTGCAAACATGGGGTGCAAATGTTGTCCTAAGAACAGGAATATCTGACGTGGCACTAATCTAGAACTTGTGACATTATGCTTTAGACACATGGCGTCAGGTCGGGCAGCTAGTCGGCGTATACTCACATAATATATAGTAGTTACTTCTCGATAGAACCACTAGAAAACCTGTTGATCGGTATGACAGACAGACAAACTTGATCGACAAGAGAAGGTTACACTTTCGTTTACACTCTGCAAGAATTGCCCAACCACCCTCCAAGAGCACCTAACAGCCCTGAAAACTCGGTCAAGCTTCCTAACAAATAGAACTATAACTACATGCGAGAATAATGGGATATTTCCACTATTAGTTACGCCGTGTGCAGCCCCTGGGGCAACAAAGCCTTATAAACACAAACCCTCCACCAAAATGTAGGGGTTCAAAAACTCGCCTACCGACCAGTATTTAGATTCATACCTATTAGCTTATGTAAACCATATTGTAAACCATAAAGATTAATACAAATCTAAGAGGAAGAAGGTCATTACAAATCCTTGGGGCCGAACCTCTATAAATCCTAGTGTTCTTTATTATTTATTGCTCATCATTACTAGGTTCTTGGCTCATTTATTATTCATTGATTTTTCTACTGAAAGCTCTCAAATTAATTATTTTGACTCCGCGTCAGTTGGCTAAAAAACCAGTCAACACATAATAATTTAAATTTTTGTATTTTTTATGTTTGATTTATATATATATTATATGGTGATTTTAATATTAAAATTAAATAATTTTTTTTCTAGTTTTCTTTTAGAAAAAAATATTCAATATTGTTATACCCATTTTTGGGCACTTATGATGTTTTAAAAGATAACAATTAAAAAGGGATGATGAACATAATTAATTACATTCCTGTTCTCATGAAGCACAAAGCAGTTCTTATTCTCACAAAGCACAAAGTAGTTCATGTTCTCACAAAGTACAAAACAAACTACCAGGCGCTAAGAAAAGGGATTTGGTCGCGTAGCCACATTCTTCAACATCTGTTCTCACAAGGCAAACCATTACTTTGCAAAGGAGTACAAAGTTGTCATTTATCAAAATATAATTGTATTTGTGCTGTAATGTATTATTTACGGGCCAAGCCCAATAGCTTAAGCCCATGATCTAAATGTAGCCCTAAACTCCTCACTATAAATAAGAGGTGTTGGGAAAGAAATATGGGGGAAATTGATAATGCAGAAACTTCATTCTTGTATAAACCGTCATTATGTAATGTAAAAGTGAAGGAGGGCTGTAGAACAATAGGCAACATATGTTCGCTGGAAACTATGGTTCTTCAAGCTTAAATATCAATAAAAGTGACGAAGTGGACGTAGGTCATCTTTTTGGGGTCGAACCACTACAAAATGTGGTGTTATAAATTTTATCATATCTCAATTTTTGAATCCACGCTCTTATGTTCTCAAGTTGACGAAAAATGGTGTCAACATTTTGGTGCTCTCATTGAGAGAGCAGATTCAAGATGAAGGGATTCAAACTAACGAAGTCTGCAGATAAGACTTTGATGAAATTATCTCCAGCAAACCCCCAACGTCGTCGAGGGCCAGATCAGCCAACCTGTTCATTTTTACCTAGGCCATCAGCGGTGCAATTGCAAGTCATAAACAAACACCATATTTTTCCAAGACAAATCACAGATTTATGTGAAAAATAACTTCATTGAATTACATCCAAATTAGGGCACAAGGCTGAAAATAAAAATCCAGCGATTCCGAGTTACAAGTAGGAGCAATCATGGCGGATCAAGGAAAGATCCACTTATGGCAGCGACCTGTTCAAGTTATTAATAGTGATTACTTGGAACCCTAATTTCATGTATGCATTTTTGGAATCAATGGATATCACAATGAAGCTTGTAAACCTAAAATAATATCATGTTTGTTTACTTGCACACAATGCATGAAAACATAAAATGCAATCTGTTCACCTAGGTGTGTACATTAGGGGCTAACACAATTCCTACGAGGAAGGAGCAAGATTCAAAATGAAGACTATTAGCAAGATTTGAATTCATACAAGAATGTTCTCACTCCCAAGAGAATCCTGTTCTCACACTTACGTACAAGAATCCAGTTCCCCTCATACCATAGGAAATTCCAAGATGACGTATACGAGCTATCAAGGACATCAACTCGCAAGCTTCATGGCACCTAGGTTCAAACATAAGCTCTTACCACAAATAGATTTTGTTCATTTATGAATCTTTAAAACTAGTAGGAGTGAATGGAGCTTCCAAAACAAAGGGATCTTATGGAACTAATAGCTTGAAATCATTGGTGGAAATTCAGAGATTGGATACATTAAAGCCATAAACATTATTTATCTTCGAGTTTACCCATATGCACCCTTTGAGCTGACCCATATAAGTCATCTGAGCTGATCACCACTTTACACAAGTTATTCGAGCAATATTTGGTACTCATACTTGAGCTAGTCATCGCTCCACACAATTCATTCGAGCCATAAACGAAGTTTATCTCCAAACTAAGCCTTAGTGCACAATCGAGTTGGGGACAAGGTTCATATTCGAGACAATAATGATCCAAGTTGAAACTATAACATAGAAATTCCTGTTCTCAACTATACTTGTGTAAAACGAGTAGACAAGCAATTTACAGGTTTTTGAGATGACATATGCATCTCTTCTAGATGACTTAGTGTTCGAGATCTTGTCCGTCAATGAAAGCTCATGCTACGGGAACAAGAAAGGAAGATCAGGCTTAGGATCATTTCAAGGTTGTCACAATGCCCTGTTCGCGCACACAAGGGATAGTTTGAATTGTGCAAAGATGGTTAGATTTGCTTGCTCGAAAGACTTGCTAGCTCGACTTAATCCTTTAATGAAACACGTTTGCCCATGCATTTTTACATGGGGCGAATAGGAAGAAGGGAATACAACTTGAATGATTATGCTCGAACCATTTTGAAGCCAACTTTGGATGGATGGATTAAAAGCATATGAAGACAACTCAAAAGTTTGCAAGCTCAAAGACATTCGACTTTTGTGCAAACAAGTTTGTTCTCGCTTATGTTGACACATGGAACGAATAGAGTCCAAAGAATAATCAAAGGAGCCTGTTTGTTTATAGTAAATTAAGTGCCTTGTGAAAAATGAATAGGACACTAAAAAAATGGAATATATTTTGACCTGTTCGTGCATAGTGCATCATTCAAAGAAGAACCTACTCGCCCATGGTGTATTGTACAAAGAACCTGTTCACCCATAGTGCATTGTACATAGCAAACAGGAAAGTAAAAATATGATTGGTACTCCTCAAAGTTACCATAACAAGTTTGGTCATTCACAAGCCTTCATAAAGGCTAATACAACATATTTTGATTTGTTCGTCCAACAATGTACATAGAGATTGAACATAAACAAAGAATAATCCTACTCGCTTATGACATTAAGACATACTCTGCTTGACAACCACAAAAGAAGTCTGTTCACTCATGTATCTTAGCAAGGAACTAACGTAGTCAAAAAATGATGAATATCATAACCAAGACTCTGTTCGTTTACCTATTCAAACACGTTCTAACATACTAACAAAGAAAGGGACAGGGAATGACCTATTCTCCGAAGGTTACTTTTAAGGTGAAAACTGGAGTAAAAAATGTCAAAGCATGAAGAATCGCTTTAAAACTCTGTTAGCATTATCTCTTCATCATTTCATCTCCAATCCAACACCTTTCTCCAGCTTGGGGTTTACCAAGATAATCTCCTGTAATGCCCTGGATAACCAAGACCATTACACTATGTGTTTAAAATAGTGCAAGACTTGCTAATCAAGCCATTTAAACAAAACGTGAATCCAACGTCATCAACGGATTAGGAATAAAATATTTTGGTCACAAACAGGCTATTTTCATTAAAAATGACAGTTTAATAAATGGAAACTCAAAACAGGGTTTAGATGACTTAGTTATGGCAAATTCATAAAGTTATAAATAATTCAAGCCACTCTAATGGAAAAATACACATTTTAGGTTTCCGTCCCTGTACAATTCCTCGACCGTGGCAGTCGAGCAGCTGACAATGTACACCTCGCCCCCAGAGCTCTCCAACTCATGGTTGACTTAGCACACCCTTGCCTTTACCTGCACCACATAGCACCCGTGAGCTGAGGCCCAGCAAGAAAGCATGATATCATAGCAAGATCAACATCAATAACCAAATATTCCACAACGCATAACCAGGGATTCGGCAATTCATAATATTTATCCAATCAGTGATAACACTCAACAAATTAACAATTTGTCATCCAGACAATCAAAAAACCATATCCATAACGCAATATTCACATTCATAATCAACAGTTTATCACATCCATCAAATAATATTCAGGGTCGGCGCCCTTAGGTCGCACCCTCTCTTTAACCCACTGTCTTCGGCTCACTTAGGCCGCCCCCAGTGTTATACCCACTGACTCCGGCCAGCTTAACCGAGCTCAGTGATAAATAAGCTGCCTCAGCTACCAATGGCTGAGCCGCGCCCTGTGCGCAAATATTGATTCCGACACCCTTAGGCCGGTTATCACATGTCCCATGGCATAATACCATCTCATGACATGATAAACAAATAGGGAGATCTTAGTCCCATCATGTTCACATGGGTAATCACATTCACATAAAAAATCATACAAACATAGGGAACACTTAGTCCCAACCTAACCACATAATCAGGTGAAGCTTCCTTACCTTTAGATTTCGCTAGCTTGTTCAATTGATCCTCAAGCACGATCCCGTCTGAACCTTAGCGCGCACCTAGTCACAGCCATAGATCAGAATCACCACCAAAATTCAAATCCAAAACCTAGCCTCGGGACCAATCCCGAGCCCCCAGGAAGCCCTAATTCCACCAAACAGGGTGGTGGAATCAAACCCCAAGCCCCCGGGGAAAAACCCTAAGGAAAAACTCAAAATCCCCTCTCTGGAAATAGGGTAGCGGTACAACGCTCTAAGGAGGGCGCTATAGTGCTACAAGTAGAACCAAAATGCCTAGAAAGCCCAAGCCTAGCGTTGTAGCGCCCAAAGGCTAGCGCTACAGCGCTAGTCACAGACCAGCAACACTCTGTTTTTCCCTTCTTCGATTTTCCTCGAACCAAAATCTCTTGGAACCCTTCCAACCCTCAACCACACACCAAATTGAGTCTACCATCACCTATATCTCACCCCATACAACTCAATAACACAAGACTTAACTACATGCATCATCAGACTAGAAAAACAAACATTGAACCCAAGAACTGAAAAATTCAACCAGAAACTCAGAAACTTAGAACTTCAAAGCCAGAACTTGTTACCTTCTATGGAGGATTTCGACCTTAGATTATCCCTAGCATCCAACCAGCCTCAAGCCCTTGAACTCCTCAAGTTCATATTGTTGACGCGGTTCTTCGGCAACAGATAATTAATAGAATAAAGAGTGGGATTAGTGCTAAATAATGAACCGTAATAGATGAATGATCTCTTAGTAAAATAATAATTCGAATACTTTTTTAGGTGGTTCAAAGGTTAAAATCCTTCTAGTCCACCAACCAATATTATTGATATCTCTCTGATATTCTTTACAGGGTATTTCTTTACAGATTCGAATCCAACCACTTGCAACTCCCAGGGTCTCCATATTTATAGGGAGAGGGCACCTGGGGGTTGGCAAGGGAGGTCATCCCGTGACCTTCTTACCCATCATGTCACTTTTGTGACATTCATGATTAATTCCTAAAACCTGACAATGAAGTGTGGTCTAATCAATAGGTAAGGGGGATAATGGGCCGCACGACCCAACCCAGTCATGGGTGCTTAAACACACACGTTTATGCTGCGTGTCCGAGAATTCATGGATGGATCAGACACGTGCTGTCTGATATATGCACGTTTACATTGCATGGTTGACTTTATAAAAGGTCAGAGGTGCCAACTCAAGCTCGTATCTTGAGCTTGATGTAGTCTCAGCTCGTGGTGTCCATACTTCTGACCCGACTCCTTAGTAATCTCATTAAGCCTTTGGTTACCTCGAGCTAAAGAGGTAGAACCTTGTAACAGCAGCTCCGGGTACATGGCATCCACGTGGCTGATATAATTATGCCCTTTCTCAGCTCGCTAATAGCCCATGGATATTTAGGGCATACATTTGCCCCCCAAGCCCTTGCTCGTGGCATATGACATCACCTGGGGCCATAGTGGGGGCTTTTAGGCTTCTTTGTGGACTCTTCACATTCCGCCCATTACGCTGGCGTCGAATACGTGGAGCATCGTGGTTGGTGACGGCCCGTCTTCCGAGAACCGCATTAAATGGCCTAGCCTATCTTCGGCCGTCGTTTCGTCTTTCGAGTAGTGATCCTCATATCCTACATCAAGACGATCGAACGACCCTCATCCTTTGGCCTTTTACGTATATAAAAGGCTGGCCACCTTTCACATGAGCCACCCTTTCATTTGAAAATTTTCTCATCTTCTTCTTTCTTCTCAGTCTCAAAACCCTTTCTTTCTTCCGGTCACTGTTCCTAGCGTTCCAGAGGTTCAGACACGAGGGCTCTTTTTTGACTCTGGTACCAGTGATCCCCACAGGATTTCAGCCCAGACGATCCTTTCAGTCTCTTCACAGCAAAACATTTCTGTAAGTCCTCCGTTTTCATATGTTGTAAATGTTTTCCTTCACTGTTGCTTAGGTAAACTTTCTCTTTAATCGCATGCAGTAGGTTGCTTGTCTTCTGCTCTTTTTTGCTGGTATTTTATGCGTAGGTTTTTATCCTAGGGGTGTCGACCGTAGCAAAAACCACTTAGGAGCATGACTCATAGGATACAATTTCTAGGGTGATTTTCTGGGTAAATTTTTTTTTATGCCTATTTGGAATAACCAGTTCTTAGGGGTTCAAAAACTGGGTAGCTTAGGGGACACGCTTCACAGGCGGTTTTGCTTACTGTTGCCTACTGAAACTTTCCTTCCAAGGAAAACTTTTACTCTGACCCTCCTGACACACGGATTCTGAGTAATCGTGGACTCGTTGGGAGCACAAGCGCATGTTCATAGAACCGCGTGGTCTCACTCGCCACGGGCTGAGATTACCTCAGCCTGTGTAAAGGAAACACTTCGTGCTAGATTCTTTCTTATGCTTAGGTCGCCCTTTCTAAATTTTCTTCTTTGTTCGCTAGGCAGCCATATGGGACCTAAGAAGAGCGCACCCAAAAAGAGTGCTGGCAGCTCATCTTCCCAGCAAACCAACAAAGGAAAGGAAGTGGTCACGGACTCCTCGATCCCAAAATTCGCTCCAAACATAGAGAAGGAGGTCGAGGTGGGGCCCGATGCCTTTTTCGAGGCCGAGAGGATTGCCTCGAAGGTCACCACCCAAGGGAAAGTCAACAAAATCTTGTTTTCCCATAACATTGAGATAGGGAGGGGCGCCCTGGATGCCCGACCTCCCCTTGAAGGCAAGCGAAGCTGCGCGCCGCTCGATGAGGAGTACGCCGCCTGGAGCAACGAGCATCTCAAGGCCGGGGCCTTCCTCCCACTGGACCAGTACTTCGCGGATTTTTTAAATTACGTGAAGCTGGCTCCCTTCTAGCTCCCCCCTAACTCATATCGTCTGTTAGTGGGGTTGAAGTATCAATTCCTAAAGCAGGAATGGGAGGTCCCCACGCCGGCGGACGTCCTCTACTTCTTCTGCCTCAAAGCCAGCCCGGAGCAGCGGAGGCGAGGCGACGGGTTCTACTACCTGACCCATTTTCCAAATTCGGCTGCGGTCATCGAGCTGCCCAGCCACCCCAACGACTTTAAGGACCAGTTCTTTATGTCAAAGGGGTTTCGCAACTGCGAACACCACTACTTCAACCGTCCTCATAAGTACCTTCTACTCTCAGCTCGTAAGTTGATTGATGATTAGCCTCTTTTTATTCATTCCTGACTTAGAAACTATCATGCAGCTATTTTCGCGAGGACGACCAAGTCAGTGTCCCTTGGGGGTCAATATGAGACCTTGGTGGGGCTCCCCCCAAGTGAAAAGGATTATCGCCAGCTTGTGTCCGACGAGACGATGCTGGCGTGGAAGTTAATCTCTCTGGGCCAGACTTTGGCCTTGAGGAGACTGCGGGCCCTCCCCCCTGCTCGCGAGATGGCGCCCATCCCCGAGGAGGAGGCCATGGGCGAGGATGAGGACGAGGAGGACGAGGTTCCCCTCATGCGGTGGAAACGGGCTCTGGACGTCGCCCAAGAAGTAAATGTGGAGAGGGCTCAGTCCGGGGCAGCAGCCGGCCCTCCAGCCAAGGTAATCTTAGGTCATGGCCTTGCCGACCTACGGTTTGCTAGGTTTAACCCCAGCCAACCCGTTCATCGCCACCAAAATTACCCAGACTGAGACATCACTCTACTCCAATGCATTGACCAGCTCATGCTATGTTATGACATGAGCTGCCCTAGGGGTACTATAGTTGTCGATAATACCTTGGCCTTTAGGTCGGCCTTTTTCGAGGAGTACGGGACCAATCTTAGGTCATGGCCCTCTCTCCTGGAGGGTGTAGTAGCTCCGGGTCTTAGGCAGTACGTAGAAGAGTCCAGTCCCGAGGCAGATTCAGACCTAGAGCCTCTCCTAGCTCGTGAAGTCATTATCTTAGACTCCCCCGCCGAAGCTCCGGGGCCGGAGGTCATGACCATAGATTCCTCCTCTAGCTCGGAGGGTAGGACCCCTTTCAATACATACTTAAGCTCTGCTTTCTTTTTTTTTTTTTTTTGCACAAATATTTTTACATGTATATTAATGCTTTGCTGTCTTTGTTTTAATAGAGAATATGTCGCAGCCCGGGAACAATGATTTGCGAGCCATGTTCCCTGGAGGAAACCCTTCCTCCGGGGCTTCCGGGTCCATGGTGAAGAGGCTTCGGATGGCGAAGAAAGCCATCGGGACTACCTCCAAGTCTCCTGCAGAGGGGAAAAACCAAGCCCCGGCTGCTCTGGAGAAAGTGCCTCCACCCCCTCCTGCAATGGAGAAGATGCCCCCGCCTCCTCCGCGAGCTCCCGTCTCTATTCGGGAACTGGAGGTGCCCACTAGGACCTTGTCAACTACGACCCCCGAGGTGCGCGTCCTGGTCAACCCCTGGGCCTTGGAGAAAATCCCCGATGTCTTCAGGGGGACGGTCTACGAGATCGCGACCTACATGGTGGACCACTGTTACAATGCCACCTCGAGGGATCTGCAGGAGATCGAGACAAGGAGTCCCGAGAATGTGATGAAGTCTTCATTAGGGATGACCCTCACAGTATGTTGGCTTTGCCACTGGTACTCCCTGTTTGTTTGTATTATTATTTTTCCTAAGGCACTTGCCTTATTATCTTTAGGTCTTGCAGGCGGCTCTGGCCCTCCACCGGAGCATATCTCAATCCAAGGCTAGGATTGAGGAGATCAGGGGCGAGCACCAATCTGCTCAGGTCGCCCTCGTGACTGCTCAACAATAGGAAAGGGACGCCAAGGCGGCCCTGGCAACCGCCCGGGAAAATGAGAGAGTCGCGCAGGCTACCTCGGTCGCTGCGCAAACCGAGCTGGAGGCATCCCGGACCAAGCTGCAGGAGGCCAAGGCCACCAAGGCCGCCCTAGCCGCTGCAAAGATCGAGCTCGAGGAGGCCAAGGCTGCTCGGGCCGCACTGGACGCCGCAAAGGTTGAGGCCGAAGAGGCCAAGGCTGCTCTGGCGGTGGAGAGGGAAGCTTCCAGCTCCTCCATGGAGGCTATGCTGTAACACTGCTGGGTCTTCAACCCGGATGGTGACTTCTCCTTTCTGGGGCCGGACGCGTGGGATTCCTTCTTGGAGAAGTTCAAGGCTCGCCTTCAACAAGAGGCGTCCTCCGAGACCGGGGAGACTTCCATTGCCACCGAGCAGGATGGCGAGGGGGTGACCTCATCATAGCGGCCTGGCGGGGCATAGGACTTTTCTCCTGTTCTTTTATCATTCACCTTTTTTTTGTAACTTTATGTTATGAGGTTTTTTAATCTCGAGACAATTGATTTCTTCAACTTTATTTCAATTGGTTTACATATTTTTTCCTCTATCTTGTTTCTCTTCTATGCATTTGGTAATAATCTTAGTTTTTTTTGTTGGTGTTGTGATTGGCATCTTATGCTTTTCTTAGGAAAAAACATGCTAATTAACTTAAACCAACTTCTAAGACTTAAGTCCTGGTTGTGTCCAGAACATTTATTTAAAAACTTAGTTCGCGTTAATTCTTTATCGATATCTCATGCCTTTTAAGAAAAACATCGATCAATCAATTTGAACTAACTTCTAAGTTTTAGGACCTGGTCGAATCCAGGACATTAATTTTGAAAACTTAGTTCACGTTAATTATTTATCGATATCTCGTGCTTTTTAAGAAAAACATCGATCAATCAATTTGAGCTAACTTCTAAGTTTTAGGACCTGGTTGAATCCAGGTCATTAATTTTGAAAACTTAGTTCGCGTTAATTCTTTATCGATATCTCATGCTTTTTAAGAAAAAAATCGATCAATCAATTTGAACTAACTTCTAAGTTTTAGGACCTGGTTGAATCCAGGACATTAATTTTGAAAACTTAGTTCGCGTTAATTCTTTATCGATATCTCGTGCTTTTTATGAAAAACATCGATCAATCAATTTGAACTAACTTCTAAGATTTTTAGGACGACCTGTTTATATCCAGGATACAACTTAGTTCGTGTTAATCCTTTATTGATATCTCGTGCTTTTAAAGAAAAACATCGATCAATCAATTTGAATTAACTTCTAAGTCTTTAAGACGACCTGGTTATATCCAGGGCATATGCCCCCCAAGTAACTAGGGAAGGGTCTTTCGTGGTTACTTGACATTACATCCACAAATATACACAATAATGTAAAAATATAACAAAAGACGACCTTTCTGATTAAGCCTTACAAAGGTATCATTGATAATATTTCTTCAAATGGATAGCATTCCAAGTTCATGGGACTGCTTCTCCATTAAGCCGAGCTAACTTGTAGGTTCCTTCTTTTATGACCTCGGCGATTTGGTAGGGCCCTTCCCAGTTCGGTCCCAATACTTCGTCTATGGGATCCTTACTGGCTAAGAAGACTCTTCTGAGGACCAGGTCGCCAACGCTAAAGGCGCGTTTTCTAACCTTTGAGTTGAAATAACGAGTGATCTTTTTTTGATAATGCGCGAGCTGTAGCTGTGAATCTTCTCGTCTTTCATCAATCAGGTCGAGGGATGCGAAGAGCAATTCGTGATTGCAGTCCTAGTCAAATTCCTGGACTCTATGCGAGGCTACCTTTACTTCGACAAGAAGGACTGCCTCACTCCCGAAATCCAGGGAGAAAGGAGTATGGCCCGTTGGCATTCGGTGTGAGGTCCGGTATGCCCACAGTACCTGGGCGAGCTGTTCTGGCTAGAATCCATTGGCTTCGTCCAGTCTTTTCTTAAGGCTTGCCTTTAGCGTCTTATTGACGGCCTCGACCTGCCCATTCGCCTGGGGATAGGCCACGGAGGAGAAGCTTTTTATAATGCTGTGCCTCTCACAAAATTCGGTGAAGAGGTCACTGTCGAACTACGTTCCATTATCTGATACGATCATCTTTGGCCGCCCGAATCGATAGATAATGATTTTGACCACGAAGTCGAGGACTCTTTTTGAAGTAATTGTTGCCAGGGGCTCTGCTTCTGCCCACTTGGTGAAATAGTCAATAGCCACCACCGCATAACGGACTCCTCCCTTTCCAGTAGGGAGGGCGCCAACCAAGTCAATTCCCCAGACCGCGAATGGCCACGGGGACGAGATCATCTTTAGCTTGATTGGGGGAGCTCGGGAAACTGTGGCGAATCGCTGGCACTTGTCACATTTTTTGACGTAGGAGATCGAGTCCTTTGACAGAGTGGGCCAGTAATATCCTTGCCTTAAGATCTTCAGGGCCAAGCTTTGCCCCTCAGTGTGATCTCCGCAAAAACCCTCGTGCACTTCCTGCAAAATGGTCTTTGCTTCGCCTGGCAGAACACACCGTAGAAGAGGTAGAGAGTGTCCACGCCAGTATAATATCCCATCTACCACTGTATACCTTGGAGCCTGGTAAAGTACCCGCCTTGCGTCATTTGTCTCTTCAAGTAACTTTCCTGCTGTGAGATATTTGAGGATGGGGGTCATCCAGGTCGGTCTGGCGTCGATCATCTCGACCTCCGCCCTGACTTCCTCTATGCTCGGTTTCTCCAAGAACTCTACCAGCACTAACCCCAAAGTCTCCGTCTCTCCAGAGGTAGCGAGCTTTGCGAGGGCGTCCGCGTTGGCCTTCTGCTCCCGAGGTATCTACTCAATTGAGCCACGCTCGAATGCAGACAACTCGCTCTTTACCTTGGCCAGGTAAGCAGTCATCTTGGTTCCTCATGCTTGGTATTCACCTAGCACTTGGTTTACCACGAGCTGGGACTCGCTGTAACACTGAACGGAGCTGGCCTTCAGCTCTTGGGCCACCCTTAGCCCGGCCAGTAAAGCTTCGTATTCAGCCTCGTTGTTGGACACTTTGAATCCGAATCTCAACGCCGAGTGGAATCGATGTCCTTCTGGGGATATCAAAATGATTCCAACCCTGGAGCCATTCTCGTTAGACGAGCCATCTACAAAGACCTTCCATGAGGCCTGGACTAAGGAGGCCTGGGCTATGGCGGTCTGGGTTGAATCTTCCACAGGATCTTCTCGGAATCCTGTGCATTCTACCACAAAATCAGCCAGGGCCTGGCTTTTTATTGCAGTTCGTGGTGTGTACAAAATCTCGAACTGGCTGAGCTCAATAGCCCACTTCAACAGATGTCCCGATGCTTCAGGTTTTTGCAAAACCTGCCTTAAAGGCTAATCAGTTATGACGTTTATTGATTGGGACTGGAAATACAGCCTGAGCTTTCGGGAGGCTGTAATGAGACAGAAAGCCATCTTTTCCATAACCGGATACCGGGATTCAGCTCCGAGAAGCCTCTTGCTGATGTAATAGACTGGCTTCTGAGACCGGTCTTCTTCTCGGACTAATACGACACTAGTTGCATCTTCCATGACAGCTAAGTAAAGGAAAAGAGGCTCTCATGCCGTTGGTTTGGAAAATACGGGCGGCTCGGCTAAATGTGCTTTCAGGCTGAGGAAGGCACGTTCACACTCCTTGGTCCATTCAAACTTCTTATTCCCCCAGAGCAGGTTGTAGAATGGCAGACACTTGTCGGTAGATTTAGAAATAAACCGATTAAGGGCCGCCACCCTTCCTCTCAGACCTTGAACGTCCTTTCGTGACCGAGGTGAGGGCATCTCAAGCAGTGACTTGATCTTATCAGGGTTTTCCTCGATCCCTCTGTTATTGACAATGAAACCTAGGAATTTCCCTGATGCGACCCCGAAAGTGCACTTCTGCGGGTTAAGCCTCATGTCGTATTCTCTCAGTATCTTAAAGCATTCCTCCAGGTCGAAAACGTGGTTATCGGCAGTTTTTGACTTGACCAGCATGTCGTCAACTTACACTTCCATGTTCTTCCCGATCTGGTTGGCACACATCCTATTTACCAATCTTTGGTATGTAGCACCGGCGTTCTTCAGCCCGGAGGGCATGACCTTGTAACAATAAATGTTAGTTGGGGTCATGAAGCTAGTGTGTTCCTGTTCTACTGGGTTCATAGCAATCTGATTATAGCCCGAATATGCATCCATCAAAGACATGATCTCGTGCCCCGCCGTGGCGTCTACCAATTTGTCGATCCTCGGCAAGGGGAAGCAATCTTTGGGGCAAGCTTTGTTCAGATTGGAGAAGTCGATGCAGTTCCGCCATTTCCTATTGGGCTTTGGGACCAACACAGGATTGGCGACCCAGACTGGGAACTTAGCTTCGCGGATAAAGTTACACTTTAAGAGCCGGGCTACTTCCTCTTCTAGGGCTTCAGCTCGGGTTGTTCCTAGGCGCCTCTGTTTCTGGGATTTCGCAGGCACGCTTTTATCCAAGTGGAGGGTGTGCATGATGATGCTCGGACTGATCCCCACCATGTCCTCATGAGACCATGCGAACACTTCCAGGTTCTCTACAGGAACTTAATCAGCTCCGCCTTCCTTTCATCACATAGATTCTTCCCGAGCTTTACCATCCGCGAGGGATTTTGTGGATCGATATTTACCTCCTCGAGCTCTTCGATAGCTTGGAGCTCGAATTTATCCTCGCCTATTCAAGGGTTGATATCATTACTTAAGATGATATTTTCCCCTTCGACATTCTCAGGTTTTTAAATCTCAGGATTACGCACAAGTTCTTGAGATTCCTCATTTCCGCCCTGGACGATAATCGTTAACTGCCCGGGTTTTAATTTCCCTTCATAGAAATGTTGTAGCATTCCCTGGCAGCAAGTTGATCACCACGAACCGTGCATATCCCCGAGGAAGAGGGGAATTTTAACGCGAGGTGGCGGATGGAGGTAATGGCTTCAAACGCTATTAGTGTAGGTCGACCCAAAATGGCATTGTGCGCGGTGGGACAATCGATGACCACAAACTCGAGGAGTTTCGAGACTGTCCGAGGTCCCTCTCCCAAGGTGATCACCAGCTCGATCATTCCTATTGCCGCCGATCCTTCTCCAGAGAATCCGTATAGCATCATGGAGGTGGCTTTCAGCTTGGTTATAGACAAACCCATCTTCTCTAGCGTAGACCGGAACAGTAGGTTTACCGAGCTCCCATTATCGACCAGTACTCTCCTAACCCTCCGATTAGCGAGCTGAACGACTATGACTAGAGGGTCGTTATGAGGGAACTAGACGTGGCTGGCATCTTCTTCAGTAAATATGATTGGTTGCCTCTCCAATTGTTGCTGCTTTGGTAGATGTTGCTCAGGGATGAACTCCACTCCATTATGAGCCTTAAGTTCATTGACGTATCTCTTTTGGGCACCTCTGCTCATGCCATCCAGATGGGAACCTCCAAAGATCGTGGAGATCTCTCCTCCTATCATGGGAGGAGGGACGTCCTGATCTACCCGAGACCCGGGCTGACTTATCGGGACTTCCGGAGCTGAATGACCGGCGGGAACTCTATTCCGCGCATACTGAGCCAAGGGTCCGGCTCTGATGAGAGTCTCGATCTCATCCTTCAGGTACCTACAATCATCGGTATTGTGGCCAATGTCGTTGTGGAACCGAAAAAACTTGGAAGGGTCTCGCTTACCTTTCTGGTGCTTCAATGGTTCCGGCTTCTTCCATGGGAGGCGAGCAGAATTTGCTATAAAGATGTTCTCCCTAGAGTGGGTGAGCTCGGTATAAGTCACGTAGACCGGCTTAAATTTTTCTACGGACTTGTTCTTCTTTGGGCTGTGCTGGTTGCCCTCCCTGCTCCCCTTTCTCTTGCCTCCACCAAACTGGTTATTCTGTGTAACGGTCTAGGTCGCTGCCACGACGTCCATTCCCACTCCAGTGGGCTGCTTGGGGGTCTGGCTGGTTCCCGCAGCTGATGCTCACACCTCCTCCAGGTTTATCCATCCCTGGGGCCTATTTAGGAATTCATTTATGGTGCTGACTCCCTTCCTCTGTATCTTTTCCCAGAGTCCTCCTCTGACGAGGGTCCCAGTCCTCAAAGCGATGAGCTTGGAGCTGTCATCTGCATCTCTGGCCCGAGCAGCGATATTCGCGAATCTGCTAAAGTAAGCCTTTAGAGGCTCGTCGAGTTGCTACCTTACGTTTGCCAGGGTATCGGCCTTGACGTGGGCAGCCTGAGAAGCTCAGAATGCTTTCTTGAAGTCAGAAGAGAAGGTTTTCCACGAGTTGATTGATTGCTTCTTACTCTGTTTGAACCATTGTCTGGCCGACCCAGACAAGGTGGAAGGAAATATTAAACACCTCAACTCGGGACCAATGTTGTGGGCCATCATCAAGGTATTGAACATACCTAGATGATTTAACGGATCCCGGTCTATGTTGAATTTGGACAAGTGTGGCATACGAAAACTAGGTGGATATGCCGTTGCTGCTATGCTAGGGGCGAAGAGCTCAAGTTCGTCCCCTGAATCATACTCATCTTTTTATTTTTCTGATAAGAGCTTCCTCATCAGCTCCTCCATCTTAGCCAGACGCTCAAGGGTTTTGTCCTGACTTCCTTGGTTGTTCCAGGGCTATTCAACAGCTCTGGATCCATTGTACGCGTTTGGTTGGTTATTGTCCCTCCTATCTTGAGATAGGTTATATGGGACGTTCCCGCTGTTGCGTACTTTGGACAGGTCTTCCCTTTAGCGAGCATGGCTGCCGTTTCCCACTGGGTTTCCCCTTTGAGAGTTTAGACGATCTCGGAGGTCGCCCCTCGGGGTGGCCTGAGGACTTTGCACCGAGCTCAAGCGTTGGCACAGGTCTCCGCCGGAGAGGTCACTTCAATTGATTCCGGTCCAATAGCTCCCATTTGAGAATCTTGGAGCCCGCCTCTGGGGATGAGGATCTGGGACTTCTCTGGGCGCCTAGCTATGATGGGAAGGTCCGATGGAAGGAGGATTTCTCCTACTGCTCCCATGAGCCGAAATGTCTCGGACTGGCCAGGGAGGATACGGGTATCTTATTGGTGAAGGAGGATGCCTGACCGGGGATGCGATCCTAGTCCCGTCAGGGCGGATCAAGTTAGGTCGCGGCCGCTCCGCTCTACCATCCTCTGTGTCCTGTGCTCGGCGGTCTGAGCGGGGTGTAGGATGGCTGGTCGGGGCGGGATGTCGTTGTGAGCCCTCCCTGAATCTCCTCCATGAGCTTCCTCGAGCCTTCCTGGGTGCGCTCGAGGGCGAAAGTGAGTTGGGAGTTGAGGTCCGGACCGATCGGCTGTACTGCTGCTCGGCCCTAGGTAGTTCCTCAAAAGTGGTTTCCCGGTTGTGCGATGTGGGAGTAGAATTTGATGTTGGGGGTCTGACCGACCGATTGGGCCTGGACCGATTACCCCGGCGGGACTTATGAGTCTTGCCTTGCCTCTTTCCGACGTTAGCGTTGGTTGTAAGAGGGGGTAGTCAGGCCAAAACCTCTTGAATCTGCTGGTTAGCTTTCGCCAGCTGACTCCTCAACTGTGCATTTTCCATTTCCGCCGCCGTGTAAAAATCTGGGTTCGGATTAGGTGGTCAGGGAGCCAAACTTCCAGTGTTGTCTTGGCCTATTGGCTGCTTGCCCGGCCGTTGCTGAACCTCAGGGTTCTAATCATCAGACACGACGGCATGATGGGCCTCCTGCCCATCACGTTGGTCCGCCTCGTTACCATGTCTTGAGCGAGTGACTACCATGGTTGGGTATTTATGATAGCACCAATCTAACAGCCTCTCAATGAAAGCACCAAACTGTTGATGCGGTTCTTCGGCAACAGATAATTAATAGAATAAAGAGTGGGATTAGTGCTAAATAATGAACCGTAATAGATGAATGATCTCTTAGTAAAATTATAAATCGAATACTTTTTTAGGTGGTTCAAAGGTTAAAATCCTTCTAGTCCACCATCCAATATTATTGATATCTCTCTGATATTCTTTACAGGGTATTTCTTTATAGATTCGAATCCAACCCCTTGCAACTCCCAGGGTCTCCATATTTATAGGGAGAGGGCACCTGGGGGTTGGCAAGGGAGGTCATCCCGTGACCTTCTTACCCATCATGTCACTTCTGTGACATTCATGATTAATTCCTAAAACCTGACAATGAAGTGTGGTCTAATCAATAGGTAAGGGGGATAATGGGCCGCACGACCCAACCCAGTCATGGGTGCCTGAACACGCACGTTTATGCTGCGTGTTTGAGAATTCAGGGATGGATCAGACACGTGATGTCTGATATATGCACGTTTACATTGCATGGTTGACTTTATAAAAGGTCAAAGGTGCCAACTCAAGCTCGTATCTCGAGCTTGATGCAGTCTCAGCTCGTGGTGTCCATACTTCTGACCCGACTCCTTAGTAATCTCATTAAGCCTTTGGTTACCTCGAGTTAAAGAGGTAGGACCTTGTAACAACAGCTCCGGGTACATGGCATCCACATGGTTGATATAATTATGCCCTTTCTTAGCTCTCTAATAGCCCATGGATATTTAGGGCGTACACATATCCCTTTATTCCATCCAAAACTCAAGCTTAGAAACTATCTCATTAAAACTCAGAAAAACACATCAGGAAACCTTGAAACTTACCTCAATTGACTGGCTAAACCCTGCTAGTTCTTCTAGCTTCACCAAGGTCTTTAGCCCTAAGCTCCATCCTGAGCTTACTCTGAAATTCCAGCTCCAAAACTCACAAAGAATGATGAAGAGATGACCCAGCCGAAAGAGAGAGAGAAATGGCTCTAAGTGTTCTGTTTTTCTCTCCTTCCTTCTTCTTTTCTTTTCCTTAAGCTTCTGAGTCTATCTACAACTTCCACTAGAATTATAAAGCAGAATATAACCTATCCTTTAGTAATCCAAATGACCACCTTGCCCTCCCAATAATAGCTAAACCTTTAGATCACTCTAGGGCATTTTGGTCATTATTCCCAATTCCTGCTAATTCCTTTAGTGTCTTTAATATTTACCGCTTACTTTCCGATACCCAACTAATCACCAATTATATTTCTCAATATCAAATCGTCTCCAATATATTCTCCAAATTCCCAGATACATCCCCAGGCTCACCCCGAGCCGGGTATAAATCCCCGCTGTGACTTTCCCGCTAAACTGCTTGTTAGGATCGCCTCGAGTCACAAGCTGCAAACATATCCACATAATAATGTGGTCTCAACATTAGCCTACCAATATACACACAAGTATGCAATTACGCTCTCAATGACTCAAATTACCAAAATACCCTCACAACAGAGTATATAGCCCCATGCATGCCTTTATCATCATATAATAATATGACCCACATAATCATATAATAGCACAATAAATCAATTATGGCCCTCCCGGCTTCCTAATCAAGGTCCTAAACCTTATTAGGAAATTTGGGTCGTTACATATCCTATCAAGGAGACAAGAGAAGTGTCGACCCCAAGATGTTAGGAGAATAAATGGAGATGCTCCTCAGAGATCAACTCGTGAGCCGAACCCCGAAATAGGCCTTAAGGGAATATTCTGGTCGCATACCTTGTATAACTAAACCTGCTTAGGGTATGAACAAAGATCACTTCTTAGAGGGATCCTTGTTAAAGATTGCTTCATAAGGAAGTCACCCATGATTGGTTGTTAAGATCTTTCTCTAAAGAGATCACTCGTCTTTCAGTTAAAAAAAAAGATTGCTTCATAAAGAGATCACGATCAGAAAAGAAGATAACCTTGAATCCTATCATAATCATGAAAGAAGACAACTTCGAATTTTGATGGTTATCAGAAAAAAAAAAAAAAGATAACCTTGAATCTTTATTACAATCATGAAAGAGGATAACTTCGAATTCTGCAATATAAAACTATCCCGAACTTGAGGAAAAAGTATCCCAAGACTTATAACATGGTTACTTGGGGGCATATAGGTGTTGGATATAACCATACCTCGAGCTCGGAGAAAATCTATACATCTTTTAAAAAAAGTTGTCTCAGATTTTTGGAAGGCAAAATATTACATTTTTTTTGTGCAACAAAACTTTAATTAATATTCTAATTCTCTCATGCTTCTATGAATAAATGAGTATGAGTTTCAAGAAGTAGTAAGCCCATCGTACTTATATGATTAAATAATTACACAAAATGATTGTGAGAATTAACGAAATGAGTAGACGTACTTGAAAGTTTAAATAATGCAATCAAGCTTTGAAAAATTCAAGTTAGTATAAAAGAGAAATTTGGATATAAAAACCGAACTAGTAATGATGACTCAGATTATCAAAATGATTCCAAATGAAACTTAACAAACTAACATGAAAAAAATCAAAGTTATAAAATCTTGGTCTTAACCAGGAACGAGGCTTGAATGATAACATGAAAGCTATTAAGCTATAAGATCCTTGTCCTAACCAGGCATAAGGCCTGAACACTAACAGGTAGTTATTAACCAAACACTTAAACCTGAATGAACGAGGCTCGAACTGACTGGATAACATCAACTCAGAAGCATCCTCGAAAAAGAAGACAACCTTGAACTTTGATCAAGGATAACTTTGAATTATGCTCGCTACTAGTTTAGAAGATAACCTCAAAATATAATTGCTATTAGAAAAGATGACAGATTTTAAACTATGATTGATCACCATTAAAGGACAACCTCCAATTCTGGTCGCCTACCGGTTGAAGGAATAACCATTAATGGCTTGTTCGACTATGTTTATATACATGAAATGAACAGAGTGATTCTGTTAGCTTATGGTGTCGATAAATGAATTCTGCGAACAATTGATCAATGACTGAGACTTCTCAATCACTTGAGGGGCATATAGGGTACAAGAAAGAACACACAAAAAAGAATTTTTTTACAAAATTTTCCAAAATATTGTTCTGTTTGTTCTACCTATGAAAACAAAAAGGGTGTTCTATTCGTTCTACCTGTTGAGGGAGAGTGAGATAACACCACCTCAAGAAATAAAATCTACACAAAATTTGGATTGATAGACTTAAAAAAGAATGAGAAAGAACATGCTAACCCAAGTAGAACAATGGTGTTCTTCAATGTTGATGAAACTTCAAAACCCTAGGCAAGACCACCATTTTGAGAATTTGAGCAAACCAAACACAAACCAAGGCTTATACACATTGCAAAATGCTGTCCTAATACTTTATTTCCCAGCCACCATTGATGCTTGAGGCCTTCTCTTGCGGAAATGAGGATTGAGATTGAATAAGCCTTTAACTCTCAAAGTCAAACACTTTCTTGGACAGTTCTTGGAGCTAGAGAGAAATAAAGAGAGAGAGATAGAGGGTAAAGAGAGATTGGAGAGAGTGATCAAGTCTTCCAAAATAGTATTTTGACCCTTACATGGAGTAGGCTAGGATTAGACTTGAAAAACACGTCATTAAGAGCATTTTATGATATTTCATGTAATACAATAGGCGACGCATTGCCTGCATGCAGGCGATGCATTGCTTGTTAGGGTTTCTTGAAACCCTAGGTTTCAGGCGATGTCTCGTCTCTTGGGTGGCGACGTATTGCCACCCCATTTGACTTTTGACACTTCCAAAGGTCCTAAAAATCTCTAAATGCTACCAAACTTTTTGGGAACCCTTATATACTCTCATGTATCATTTTGGACCCAAAATTTCATTTTATAAGTGCCTACAATTGAAGCTCAAATTTCACATCTTCATTATGTGAATTCTACTAAGTGTTTAGACATGGCTTATAATTTAACACTTATCATTTGTATTTAATCAATGATAACACTACCCATGAAAACAAAAAGAGTGTTCTGTTCATTCTGCTTGTGTTCTGTTCGTTCTAACCATGAAGGCAAAAATGTTTCTGCTCGCTTAAGCATAAAGGCAAAGCAAGAACACAAGCCACATTGGGACAAAAAGTATATATATAAAAATAAAACAAGTTGTTCGCACCATGAACAAAAGGCAAACTATTATGTTCATTGGTACACAAGTAAAAGCCAATGGTTTGTTCGTTTGCATACAAGTATAGAATACAACTGAATAAAAAGTCAACAAAAGTGTGGCAGTAAAAAATACTCAAACATGAGATGCACTAGAGACTAAGCTATCACAACTCAGGCTCAAGGGTCTTGTCGCCTGAGGTAGCTAAAGGGTCCATAGAAAGGCTGATAGCAAGATCTTCAGGCCTTGCAACATCACCATCCCCTGAATGCACTAATAAGGTGATCATTGTTAGGATTAATGCCCTAAAACATGTAAAGACATTTTATTGAATTTAATAAAAAGAACAAGTTTATTATATTTGAATATTATAATTATTTTTTTGATAAATTATATGATAATATTAAGAAAATTCCTTATTCATTCATGAGAATATGATCTTGTATTAGTACGAGAGAATTAAGATCATATATAATGAATAAAATAGTCAATAACATATTAAAGTAAGGAATCTTTAATGAATGGTTTCTAGTGCGGTTTACTAAGCATACGAGATACAAGTAATCTAGATTCAGATTACTGGTGTGAATAAACATCTTAATAAATGCTTTGTATATAATAGAGATTATATATGTCTGAGTCGATAAGAATTACTTATCTTTACAAACTTACCGTTTGACATAAAGATTTTATTCTTATCATTATAGATGATCATTTGTAGATCAGTCTAAATCTTGAGTATTCCTGAACTCCTATTTGTGTTTATTAGATCTTTTGATTCACTCGTTAAGGTTTCTTAGTATAATGAGGCTAATAAATTTTGCGTTGGAGATTCAATATAATGAATGGCTGAGAACATGAATTACAATAATGGAATCCATACTTTCCTAACGGATCAAATATTGGTTCCCTTAAGGATTAATTCCGGAACTGAATAATTATTGAGCTCAAATCTATAATTTTATTATAGATTAATTATTCACAAGTGAATTAATAATACTTATGGATCAAGAGGTAATTATAAGGGTAAAATGGTAATCTTGACCAACTCTAATTCATGAACCAATAAATGAAGGACATAACTACATTTATTGATTATATCAATGGACTACAAGAGAAAACTCTATAAATACTTAGGTGCAATTCCATACTTATAGTGGAGTAATCATGAAATTAATAAATAAGATTATTTGATTAAAAATTTAATTAATAATCTGGTTTATTGGAGCTTCGTATTATAGGTCCATGGTTCCCATATCACCTTTGTCCTACACTGTCAAGGGTAAGGATGTCAAAAGAAATATTTGTATAGAGAAGGACTTAAGTGCAAAGGAATTAATTTTCTAAGGCAATGAAATAATTATGTGATAGTTATGAGCAATTGGTTAATTATGAATTAGTTAATTATTCAACTATATAGTTTTTGTTTTGAAAACTACATGTTAAAATAAATATTATTCTTGTTTGGATTAATATATAAAGAGAGATTAATAATTATCTTTTTTAGAATAAGATATTTATTCTTTTATCTAAAAATCTTATTTTATGATAAGGTTCATTTTAAATTAATTGATATTTATTTTAGGATAAATATATTGTCTTAAATATTAATTAAATAAACAAATGAAAAAATTAGGAAAAACCCTAATGTGGCTCACACCACTCACTGTAGTGCACAGTGAGTGGAGCCACACAAAGATATTTTCTATCCTTGGGATTTGAATTTTGAATCTAAATAATTTGTTTATTTAATTATTAATTTTAAATATGATTTAAATTAATTAAGGTTATTGTTGTACCCTAAAATTAGCACGAGTTCAATTACTTAGCTAAAGTATAGCTGACAGATGAATATGTGGAAAAATATCCAAGTAAGATATCTGGTTAACAATGATGTGAGCAGCTTGGGTACAGCTTGCGTACATGATGTACAGGTTGCTATCAGACCGCCTCTTAGGATAACAATCCAGTTCAAGACTTATAGTGGCCAGATCCACATTTGGGCGCTTTGACATTAATACGAACTAAGGTTCATATAGTCTTTAAACACTAGCTCTGGCGAGACATTCAGCTTGTGAGAACATGGTTAGAATGCATACTGAATGATCCCAAGAGATTCGGAGGCTCCTTATACGCTCACTAATGTCCACGCTGTATTGCATATCTATCATTTATTAGCCGAGATAGCAGGAGTATATTCTATTCTGTCATCAAAGCATATCCCAATGTAAATGGGAATAATATGTATTAAATGTATACCTTATTTATTCAGGTGGTTACCCAATCCTGTCCAGGAAATACCCCTATAAATATCAAGGATAATGGACAGAGAAGGGGACTGCCTTTTTGTATTACTTAAACTCTCCAGAAATTGTGAGAGAAAATTAATAATACTATCTCGTGGACTAGGTGGATTTTAACCACTGAACCATGTAAAATTTGTGTGTGTACAAGAGGGTTCTTATTATTTCACTACAGTTTGCAATTTAACACTAATATCCCTATTAGATTTCTTAATCTATCGTTGGCGAAAAACCGTGTCAATAGTTTGGTGCTTTCATTGAGAGGAAATTAGTGCTTCTCAAGTTTCAGTCGACATTCATCATGGTGCTCACTCGATCGATGAATGAAAAAGAGATGGAACAACCTGGTTCCATCATACTGCCGTTCCCACTAAAAGGGGCCCAGATGTTGAATAACTGGTGGGTCAGGATGACACTGGGAGTTTAGCGTCACTCCCACCAAATCCTAATCCAGGATATTTGACGGCCCTTGAGATGGAAAACACCTAGATAAGGAGCCATCTCGCTTTGGCAAACAGACAAATCGACGAGATCTTTGCTCGGTTACCCCCTCTTGCAACCGACGTTAATGTCGAAAAGAGGCAAAGTAGGTCTCATATGTCTCACATGAATAACCGGTCTAAACATAGTCATTCTGTTAGGATCGCCACTCCGAGCTTTGTACCTTCAGAGCAAAACCACCGAAGTCAAAATTACAACCCCCAGCTCCGTACCTTCTTCACAGATTCCAAGAAGTGCCCACAACATCCCATCACAATGGGCTAGGAAAAGTTCACGAAGGCAAAAGGCTCCAGTGAATCCTCCTGTGACACGGTCAGAATCCCAGACACAGAGAACTTGAGACATTGAGGTAGAGCCAAGGCAAGCTAGTTTAGTTCGTCTCGATGGAACGAGGATAGCCTAGCCAATAAGGCATCCACCATCACCGGTTAGACATCCTACACCACCTCGCCCACAACGAGATGCTCCAACTCATGGGACCAGTAAGAGAAATCCTTCTTCGTCAGTAGATACTTAAGTTCCCCGGGCACGTGCTGAGAATCCAGGTCCTCAATCTCAGCCGCGGGCCATAAGTTTTGCAAATGGAAGTTACTGGATGGGGAGCTAGCATGGAGGCAGGTCTGAAAGCAACCTGAGGAATCATCTGAGCTCAGCACAAAATCCGCGGTATGATCCACAACTCGACCTGCGTGATCATTTGAACTCACAAAGAAGGTATCCATCTTGGAACAAGGATGTTAGTTATACTCAACATGAGGGAGGTCCGTCTATCCTATGTGATAATGGGAATGTCCCACCTAACCAAGCTTGAACATGGAAGGAAAACAACCCATCAAATGCGTACAATAGGATGGGAGCTGCTGAACAACCCCCAGCTAACCTAGAGACCAAGGACCTAACCTTTGAGCGACTGGCCTTGATTGAGGAATAGACGAAGAGGCTTTTATTTGGAAAGGGGGAGGATGATTGCGAATCAGATGAAGAGCTCGAACCTTTTGCTCTAAACATTATAGCAGCTACGTATCCTATTGGATTTAGGATGCCGAACATTTTGACATTTGATGGAAACACAGAACTATCCGATCACCTGGGGTGTTCAACACAATGACGATGGCCCACAATTTCGGGCTTGATCTAAGGTGTATCCTATTCCCCATGACTCTGGTTGGACCTGTGAGACAGTGGTTTAAATAATATAAGAAGCATTCGATAAGCTCTTGGAAGAAGTTGTCTTCCGAGTTTAAGAGAGCATTATGAGCTTCATAGGGAGCTCGCGTAAAGGTCGATTCATTGGCCAATGTAAAACAACAACCTGGGGACTCCTTGAAAAATATCTTAGAAGATTCTCCAATTTTTTCGCAGGAGCTAGGGACGCGGATGATAGCTCCAAGCTTATGGCAATGAGGACAGGAATCCTAGTGGGAGGTGACCTATGGCAAGAACTCCAACGAAAATGAGTTAAAATATAGATGAATTCTTGGCCCGAGCTCAGAAGTGGATATACCTGGAAGAGGCGCAATCAGCTTTCGCAAGAACCAGCTGGGCCCTATCCAACCTGCTGGAGCAGTGATAGATGTTGCTCCTACAGCTCAACCTGTTACCTAGAATAACCAAGTGGGAAACAACTAAAGGAAGGAGAATGGTGAGGGTGACCAGAACAACACGAAGAAGAACTATTCTGTTGACAAATTCAAGACCGTTTATGCCACCTACAATGACCTAAAAGATACCCGGGAACATATCTTCCTTGAAAATTCTAATCGCCTCCCGTGGAAGAAACCAAAGCCTTTAAGGAATCAGAGAGTGAACAGAGATCCCTCAAAGTTTTTTCGATTTAACAATGACATCGGTCATAATACTGATGATTGCCGACAACTGAAGGATGAGATTGAGACTCTTATTCGGGCTGGACCATTAGCCCAGTACGCCAATAATCAGGTAGTTCCCAATCAACCTGCCGGGCAGAATCCTCATTCAGCTCCGGAAGCCCCGATAGGTCAGCCTGGAGCTTAGATGAATACTACACCAAATAATACTTTCTACAACACATTAATATAAGCTTATTTAAAAAGTAGTATAATTGATAATATAAAAAAGCGGTAAAGTGAAAATTGGCAAAACAAATGGCGGCATACTAAAAAAATGTGTTATCCTCTCCTCTCTCCTTTTCTCTCATTATTTCCTTCTTTTTTCTTCTTTTGCTTGTATTCTTTTTTAATTTTCTATGTCTCACTTAATTCAGATCTCTCTTTCTCTTTCTTTTCTTCTCCTTTTTCCTCATCGTTCTCTCTCCTCTCTCTTAGATTTCTTTCTCCCACCAGACCTCTCTCCTTCACTCTTTCTCTCTCACCTGTGTCTTTATGGAGCCCGACCGCTACCTTCCCCTACACGCACCGGCTAGGGATCTTTAGAGGTAGTTGAAGCTTCGACCCACGTGGGCCCAAGCCCTCACACAACACCAGAGGCGAACGACGACACCGAAGGCCAGCTCTTCTTCTCCTTTTCCCTGTGTGCGACCAAGCCCTCTTCTTCCCAGCGTGAGACTAGCTAGCTCCATCCAACCTTCAGTTCGGGTATTCTTTGTCACCCAGCCACCTTCTCCAGCCTAGAGCCATGCAAGACGAGCATTTCAGCCTCTCCATCTCCCTCACAGTGACAGGAACAAATATTTTGGTATTTTTCTCTTTTTTTTTTCTGTGATGGGTTTTTTTCTCTACAAAATAACTTATATTTCAATAAATTTGATTGAGTATTACTGATTTTGTTGTAAATGTGTGTATTTGATAGTGGTGTTCCATTATCTGTGATTCATTTGTGAGAATGGAAATGTTTATAAAATATACATTTTAACTATATAATTAATGTAGTTATGATGTTTGATTGAATGTTTGAATGAAACAAAAAAGCTATAGACATCTATTTATTTGATCTCTGTTTGTTATTTCTCTGTTAATTCCAAATTCTTTTCTAAATTCTTCACTTTAGAGCAATTATTAGCTTACATTTCAGTTTACAACAATTGTTTCTGAATGTGCCAACATGAGAAGAGTTCACAATGTAGGGAATTTGGATGAATTAGAGTGTCAGACTTCATTACTAGTTGTGTGACACCAAACCATATGGACCACACAATATTGTTTTTGAATGTTTTGGATGACCTTTTACATTATGAGAAAGATTTTCTATTGTTTTTGTTTGGTATTTATGAGATATTCTGTCTTGTGGGAATAAATTATTGAAAGCCAGTTAATATAAGTGAAGTGAATCTTCACATATGTCAGTTCATTTGATCTCAATTGTCTTCTTATATCAGCACCTCTACCCACATATAATTTTAATATAATTAATCTTTTTATATTGAAAGATTAGGAATAAGGATCCATCAACAAAAACATTTTTCCATTTAAGTAGGAAAGAAAAACAGAAAGTGTATTTTCCTTAGACTTGGAGTATGAATGGTCAATGGATAAGGTAATTTAATTATCTAGTGGATATCTTTGATTCTCTTTTATTATTCTCTTTGATTCTCTGCTTGTAATTTCTCTTTGATTTTCTTTGTTTAAAGGTTCTTACTTTGTTTACTAGTAATGTCTTCTATCATGGTTTTTTCTGGATGTCAAGTATTATCAATGTGCCTTCTTATAACTCATATATACGTAAATGGATTTCTCTGTCTATGTTTTCACCTGGTAGAATGTGAAGCAAGAGGTTAGTTAAAGTTTGAATTTGAATTTGAGATTTGTTCCTTGAATTACTTTTCAATAAGTTGGTTTAGGTACTTTATAATTGTGGTACAGATGAGTTGCGACAGTGGAGGCTTGCAGGAAAATGGTTGCGATAGTGGCTACACACTAACGAAGGTCGTGCCGGCGATGGAGTCGCGGTTGTGGGAGAACAAAGGCGGGGCTGTGGGTTCGTGTGACTTGGGAGAACAGAGGCGGGAACAAAATGGTACGTTTGGATTTGTTTTTCTTTTTTCTGGGTTTAGCTTAAGGAAGGTGACGAGGACGACATCGTGGTTCCCCTGATTGATCTTCTTTTGCAGTCTAAGGGTGAGTAACTTTTCTTGGCATCGCTTTTTCTTTTGGATGATAAATTGATTGCTGTGAGCTAGGATTGTTGAATGTGGAGTGTGTGAGCTGTGATTGAGTGAGATGTGAATCTTTTTTGGACTCATTTCGGGGGTTTTTGATGCCCTAATGGATTGAATTTTAGGACACGATTGATAAATTTTTTATTATTATTATTTGTTTATGTTCTTTAATCTTTGATCTCCATCGTGTATTTGATCTCTTTTCTTTAGTCTTTATACAACTCTGCTATGTAAATTTTTTATTTCTAAATTATTTTTGGAGCATTAAATAGATATATTTTCTCAACTAAATTATTTAACCATTAAATAAAACATTAACTGATATGTTTCCCCTAGAACGACATTCACCACACAGTTTTGTAAATTGTAATAAGAACCAATTGTTTGTACCTGATACATGCGTATTCCAGTTCCGTTATTTGGGGTAGCACTGGCATTACCAGCTTCTGATTCCTCATTTTCTCCACTGCCTACAAAAATTCCACTACGAGTCATCTCTTTCATTTTATACCCCGAACAAGGTTTCCTGAAGAATGCAAAAGTTTTCTGTCAAAACAACAAATTCCACTACTTGGGTATATTGTTAAATGAGTCCTTTGATTACAGTTTTTAAAAAGATGCTTCTTCCTGCCCTTCTTTATTATTGAAATTAATTCCCCTGCTCATGTATGTTGTTCGGTGTGATTATATGCTGAATATCATTCCTTGTATTTTCTCCTGTGTGAATTGATTTTGTTATTAATTTTTAAATTTTGTATAAGTGTAGCTTAAATAAGTATGTGAATATTTCAGCATGATCTAGAATATGACATTGTGGTCATAAATTTACGAATTTGATATTGTTGTTATAAAGTTACTTAGTAGACTTTGTCTGTTTTCAGTTGGTGAACACAGGAAAGGAAAGGGCAAAAGTCAGCCTTCTTTTTACATGGGCGGTAAGCATCTCTTTTCCTAACATAGTTGTGTATAATTACTCCTAGATATTGAAATTCTTGATTTCAGGTATTGACTTGCATGAAACTTATATAAATTTTTCTTCATTTTGTTTAAGACAATTGTGACAAAGTTCAGAGTGGGGTTTTCTTGATAATCACACATATGGCTGTAATGAAACATTTAATATCTAACAATATTTGAACTAAATGTATGCTTTGGTGTATTGAGCAAAACTCATATTGCAATTCTGAGAGCAACATATGGTTCTTTTGTTATTTCATTGTTGCTATTAGATGGCTTTCTTCACTTGTCCCTAACTGACAAAATAATATTTTTTCATTACTCTCTTTTTCAAAGGCAAAAAATGTCCAGTTAACAATAATTTCCGTAGCTGGTGTTACGGTGCTCTAAATTTGATTATTGTACCCTTCCTAAGACTATTTCATGGTTTGGAAAACTATCTATGGCTCTGAGGTTTTTTTTCTTAAAAAAATAGATGTTAAAGGAGATAGCTTCTGACTAGAAAATCTCTAGAAAAAGGTTGAGATATGACTTTACTTGGCCATTCAGGCCTTTTTTGCCAAGTACTTCTGATTTCTGTTTTCCATGGTTGGACTATGTGCTCTTTCTTTTGCATTGCTCATATTTTGATGCTTCTCTGAATTTTCATAATGTGTTTTCTAACCAGGAAGGCAATGTTGCCAACCAGAAGGAACATCTAATTCTTCTCCTTGCCAATATTCACATTCGGAAAGCTAATAAGCAGTCTGTCTTGAAGGTATTCTGATTGTTAATTAAGTTTGTAAAGCTTTGGCTTTAACTAATCCTCTTATATAAATTTGACTTTATGATATTTGCCATCACAGTTAGAAGATGTTGTTGTGGATGAGTTAATGAAGAAGTTCTTCAAAAATTATACAAACTGGTGCAAATTCTTGCCAAGAAAAAGCAACATTTCGTAAAATACATTTCCATTGGTCTTGTGATTTTGTTATCCTTTATGGTGTACTCTTATTTATGCTACATTAGAAAGAAAAAATATTAAGAAGAAGAGAAGTCTCCCTGTGATTTATTGTTGGTTTTGCAATGTGCAGGCTGCCTTACGTAAAACAAGAGACTTAGCAATATGTGTATACATATATATATATATTTATTTGTGTCTGAATTGTTTTAGGATCCTCTTTGGGAAACTTACTTCTGTCAAGTTACAGACACTCACTCTTCAGGAGAAGCTTGCTTTCTGGATCAATATCTATAATTCTTGCATGATGAACGTAAATTGATGACCTCATCTAGTACTCGTAGCTTCTTTTAGTTTCTTTTATGTATATTTTCTAAAGCTGTCATAAGTAAAATAAAAGCACTATTTTACTGTAGGCATTTCTGGACCATGGAATACCAGAGTCCTGAAATGGTTGTTGCCCTGATGCAAAAGGTATGGAATATTATAGTATCAAAGTTTTCCTTTTCAAGTTTTTTGTTTCTTTCAAACTAAATACACAAACATTATCTATAATGATCAATGATGTATATGGTATTATGCTTCCTTTTAATTAGGCAACAGTAAATGTGGGGGGACACCTGTTAAATGCAATAACTATCGAACATTTTATCTTGAGATTGCCTTACCACTCGAAATATGTAAGTGGTCCACTCAACTTCTATATACGTAGAGTTAAAACTTTGAATATCATTTAATTTCTTAGTCCTTAGTGGCCACCAGGAATTTTCCAAGGGTACCAAAATTGATGAGAAAACAACGAGAAGCATATTTGGGCTGGAGTTATCTGAACCATTGGTAACTTTTGCCTTGTCTTGCTAAAGCTGGTCCTCTCCTGCTGTAAGTTTCTGGATAAAAGTAGTTGGGTTTCTTTATAACAGACTCCTTCAATGACTCCAATTATGGTTTCTCACCACCCTTTAAGTCAGGAGTCACTTTGATTGTTTTTCTTTGGCTTAAATATCCCAACAAAATGGGTGGTTTTGATTGTTTTGCTTGGGCTTAAGTTTATGTAGTTAGTTAGCTCTAACTGTAATATAGGTTCAGCTATAGTTAGTTGATTAGTGTGGTTAGTTTTCTGTTAATCACTTCTTGGTTTCCAGCTCCTTTTTCCCTCTCTTTGTATCTTTGTACTATTCAACTATAAATAATAAAGTCTCATATCTCTGGTACATTTACAGAGATCATTTTATCCAATTCGTTTTCTCTTAAGTATTGATTATATATTTTTAGCTCATTACAAGTGTTGAATCACAAATATTCAACACTTGCATATATTTGGATAAAGTTTAGTTCATTCATTCTCTATTCTCTCTGATGAATGTGGTGCTGTTTGGAGAGACCAGTGATAAGGAACACAACATAATGAAAATTTCATCTGTTTGCCATAATGGAGTTGTATTGTATTGTATGTATTTGGTTTTGATTCATGTTAGGGTGATTGGTCCAGAATAATTGGCCTTCTGTGATGTTTGCAATAGCAGGAGGGGTGGTACTTAGCCTTGGAAATCTCTCAACTCAGTATGCTTGGGCTTTTGTTGGCTTATCAGTCACAGAAGTGATCACTGCAAGCATAACAATTGTTATAGGTCCTTTCTTTTGTTCTCTCTCTCTCTCTCTGACCATTTCTAAATGTTGATGTTTGTCTGTGTTGCTCTTATAGATACTGAATTTTTTGCTTCTGTTGCGATATTTAATTTATCTACTTGAATCTCTGAGACAAAGCTACAAGTGACCACTGCCAGTCTTTTGTAGTGCAATATTCAAAGCTAGATTCAGCTTCTATCAGCAGCGACTTATGTCTCAACTCCATGAATTTGAAGTGATGGAAAAGCTATAAAGATTGGAAAAATTTTCAATATGCAAAATGTTGAAACATCCACATTGGAAGGCATGGGAATATAACCTCATTGTAATTCTGTGTAAATTTATTTTCCTTTTGGCAATCACATTAGATTATTTTTATGCTTTATATAGGTAATAATTCAATTAAACTTGCATAGAGTTATAATTCATTATAATACATATAACGATGAAGACAATTCATATATGTCAACTGATAAGTAATATTAGTGCCTCTGTATATATTCATACGTGTAAATACATTCAACATTATTTTTGTATTTATGTTTAGATAGCTTTCCTTACTGTACAGCTGTCCTCTTGTAATTACTAAACTACAGAGTATATATATATTCACACTAGTGCAAACTGTAAAGGTTGAACTGCATTAATTCAATATACAAGAATTCACAATTTTCTCTTCTCTGCCTTTCCTTTCATGGTATCAGAGCAATGGCTCAAACCCATGATTCTGCACATTCTTCTGACCGCAGTCATACCCACTCCACCAATACAGATGCAGCTCCTTCAAAACTTGACCAAAGTTCAGCTTCCTTCCCCTCTATGAATCACACGTTCTCTGTCAAATTGGATGAGAACAACTATCTGATTTGGAAAAATCAACTTCTGAATGTGATTATGGCTCACGGTCTTGACCACTTCATTGATGGAACTCACCCTTGTCCTCCTCATTTTCTTGATGAAGACCCTCTTACTCCGAATCCTGAATATGAAATCTTAAATCGGTATAACCGATTGGTAATGTCCTGGTTCTACTCGTCTCTCACCGAATCAATGCTTGGTGAGATTGTTATTTTTGGCACTGCTCACGAGATCTAGGTAGCTTTGGAGCATATCTACTCCTCCTCTTCAATGGCTCGGATTACAGAAATTCGAAGCAAACTTCAAACCATTCGGAAGGCTGGGCTTATTGCAGCTCAGTATATTCAACGCCTTAAGGGCTACTATAATCGTCTAGGAGCAATTGGCGAACCCGTCTCCTCCAAAGATCAGCTTGTCTATTTTCTCGGTGGATTGGGGCCTGAGTACGATGCCTATGTAATGGGGATTCTAAATCGGTCAGATAAACCATCCATGGAAACTGTTTATAGTTTGCTCCTGAGTTTTGATTACCGTATGGAACGCAATGCTAGTGAAGACCTTCAGAGCTCCCTTCAAGCTAATCTCTCTCAACTTCATATTGGGAAGAAGTTTGCCAAACACCAATACTAAAATACCCATAACCCAAAACACTTTCAACCTCCACCTCATTTTTCCCCCAACCCTTCTCCGTCCCCTGGGCTTCTTGGCACTCGACCAGCCTCCCCTAACCCTTCTCCTTTTGGTTCAAAATCACCTTCCTCTAAGCCCTCTTGTCATATTTGTGGGAAAATTGGACACACAGCCAATATTTGTTATCATCGAACAAACTTGGCCTACTCACCTACTACACCACGTACCTTCAACACAATGATACATACACCACCATCTCATCCCCACTCATCCTTCTCTGGCTTCTCGGGCTCTGATGGTTCTCCCACACCCACCACTGGAAACTGGTTTATGGACTCTGGGGCCACTCATCATTTCACTCCAGAGTTCCAGATTATGGATCGAGCATCACCATATCATGGGTCTGAGCAGGTTCAGGTTGGTGATGGTAAGTCTCTCGCTATTTCTCATGTTGGTCATGTTTCGTTACCTTCCAAATTCGTTCCTCTCTCTCTTACTCATGTTTATCATGCTCCTGGCCTCACAAACAATCTTATAAGTGTCTCACGTTTTTGCAAAGATAACTGTGTTTTTGTGGAGTTTCATGCCCAAATTTTTTTTGTCAAGGATCAGGTCACCAAGAGAATACTTCTCACAGGGGTGCTTGATCGAGGTCTCTACCGAGTCGATTCATCATCTGCCTCTCCATCTTCTGGTCTCTCCTCTTGCCGTGCTCATCTTACCCATGTTCGTCCTTCCTCCTCACTTTGGCACAATCGTCTTGGTCATCCTTCTTCAAGAGTTCTTTCCCGAGTTTTTCGTGATTGTAATTTGTCAACTGTTGTTAGTTCTTCTTTTGATTTATGTACTGCTTGTCAACAGGCTAAATCACATCGATTGCCTTTTCCCTTGTCAAACTCTCGGGCATTAGCCACTTTTGAATTAATACATAGTGATGTTTGGGGTCCGGCCCCTGAAATTTCCATTACAGGCGCTCGTTTCTTTGTACTCTTTATTGATGATTTTACTCGATATACTTGGATTTATCATTTAGCTTCTAAATCTGAAGTGTTTTCTGTTTTCAACAAATTCCAAACAATGGTTGAAAGACAATTTGACACTAAAATCAAACGGTTTCAAAGTGATTGGGGCAGTGAATTCCGTCCGTTTAAACCTTATTTTGACTCTCTTGGTATTATTCATCAACTATCTTGTCCTCGGACAGCTGAGCAAAATGGCCGTGTGGAACGAAAAAATCGACATGTTGTCGAAGTTGGCCTGTCCCTTCTTGCTCACTCTCATCTTCCTTTGGCCTATTGGCCATACGCCTTCACCACTGCTACTTACCTTATAAATCGCCTTCCCTCTCCTGTCAATGATAATCACAGTCCTTATTTTCTCGTATATCACAAACTTCCTGACTATTCTTCCTTGCGTGTTTTCGGTTGTTCTTGTTTTCCTTACCTTCGGCCTTACAATACTCATAAACTTCAATTTTGCTCTCTTGAATGTGTGTTTTTGGGCTATAGTTCCCAACATAAGGGCTACTTGTGTCTATATCCGTCCTCTGGCCGTATCTATATTTCCCGCCATGTTGTTTTTAATGAGCATTTTTTTCCTTTTTCAAATCCGTCTCTCTCCTCCTCTACTACTCATCTGTCTCCATCCTCCTTCTCTCTCCTCTCCCCTACTGTTGCCTCCATCCCGGCCCCTTCCTTTCCCTCTTCTTCTGTCGATCCTCTTGCTTCCGCGTCTACACCTCCCTCTGATTCTTCCAGTCCCCCTTCTTCCTCGACTACTCCCTCTCCTTTGCCTTCCCCGACCCCTTTCGAAGGTACGCTGCATGCTCCTCGTGAGAATGCCATTTCACCACCCTTAAATGCACATCCCATGATTACACGTGCCAAGGCCGGTATCCAAAAGCCTAAGGTTCTTTTGAGTACTATGACTGATGAATTTTTTGAACCTTGTACTTAAAAACAGGCAGCTAAATTTCCTCACTGGAATGATGCTATGTTGGCTGAGTTTACTGCATTAAAGGATAATAATACTTGGCACTTGGTTCCACCTCCTCCCATGTGCAAAGTTGTTGGTTGTAAATGGGTCTATCGTGTTAAACTCACTGCCTCTGGTACTGTTGAACGCTACAAGGCTCGTTTGGTCGCAAAAGGATATCACCAAACCGAGGGCATCGATTATTTTGAGACTTTCAGCCCGGTCGTTAAACCTGCCACAATTCGCACTGTTCTCACCTTAGCACTTTCTGAGGGGTGGTCCCTTAAACAACTTGATGTTCAAAACGCTTTTCTACATGGCGATCTCTCTGAGACTGTTTACATGACTCAGCCTCGGGGCTTCGAAGATCCACAGTTTCCCACTCATGTTTGCTGCCTTGATAAAGCTATTTATGGTCTGAAACAGTCACCCCGCGCTTGGTACAACAGGTTGAGTTCCTTTCTGATTTCTTGGGGATTTGTTACCTCTACTGCTGATTCGTCCATGTTTGTCTATCGTGCTTCATCAATTTTTCTGGTTATTCTGGTCTATGTGGACGATATAATATGGACTGGCAGCTGTCCTACAACAGTTTCTTCTCTTCTCTCTGCCCTCAAAGGTGAATTTGCTATTAAGGATTTGGGCCAGCTGCATTTCTTTTTGGGTATTCAGGTTCATCACTCTTCCACTGGGTTACATTTAAGCCAACATAAATATATCCAAGATGTGCTCCACCGTGCTGAAATGCTTGATTCTAAAGTGTATTCCACTCCTATGTCCACGGCTTCCGTTCTATCTGCTCACGCCGGCACTCCTCTGCCCGATGGCACTGTTTATCGTCGAATTGTGGGTGCCCTTCAGTACTGTACAATGACCCGCCCCGGCATCTCTTTCGCGGTGAATCGAGTGTGCCAATTTATGCATTCTCCTACTGACGTTCACTGGCAGGCCGTGAAACGTATTCTACGGTATCTAAAAGGCTCTGCCCATCACGGTTTAAGCCTCCAGCCTTGCTCTGATTATAACTTACTGTGCTATACTGATGCGGACTGGGCCTCCTGCCCCGATGATCGCTGAAGTACAGGTGCCTACTGTGTGTTTCTTGGCCATAATCTGATTTCTTGGCACTCTTCCAAGCAACGGGTTGTCTCCCGCTCCAGTACCGAATCCGAGTTTCGTGCCTTGGCTGATGGGGTTACCGAACTATCTTGGCTGCAATTCTTATTACGTGATCTCTGTATGCAGCAACGTCAACCTCCACTTCTTCTTTGCGACAATATCAGCACAACGTATCTCACTGCCAACCCAGTTTTACATTCCCGCACGAAACATGTCGATATCGATTTTCATTTTATCCGGGAACGTGTTGCTTCTAAACAACTGGTGGTTCGTTTCACTCCCTCTCACGATCAGTTGGCCGATTGCCTTACTAAGGCTCTCCCTGCAGTGTGCTTTCTTTCTCTACGTTCCAAACTTACGGTGCTGTCTAGCCCCGTGCGTTTGCGGGGGGATGATAAGTAATATTAGTGCCTCTGTATATATTCATACGTGTAAATACATTCAGCATTATTTTTGTATTTATGTTTAGATAGCTTTCCTTACTTTACAGCTGTCCTCTTGTAATTACTCAACTACAGAGTATATATATTCACACTAGTGCAAACTGTAAAGGTTGAGCTGCATTAATTCAATATACAAGAATTCACAATTTTCTCTTCTCTGCCTTTCCTTTCATCAACCATTCAAAGTTGAAGTTTCTACTGTACTTGCCTCAAATTCTCATTCCAACTACTCTCTCAAATTTATTATTTTCCTTGTAGTGAGTGCTTCTTGGTAATAAAAAACTTTTAAGAAACTGTTGCAGTAAAATTCCAGATCTCAGCTCATATAATTAGTTTCTCATACGAGTGATGAAAGAAGTTTTGTTAGCAGCAAACATGAAATTTTTTGTTTGATCAATTGATCTAGTGGACATTTTTTAATCATTACTATTATTATTATGTATTTCAGGTGACAAAGGCTTATAATCACATCCACAAATATGGACATAAATCAAAGTTGATGGCTGCAGCAGTTTGAAATAAGCAGGATTTATTTAGTCTCGTAGGGTAAATACATGCACCTGACCTCAGATCATTAATAACTAGAAATTCCTGACTACTCATGTTAATTTGTACTTGTTTCCCAGGGTTGACTATATCATTGCACCATTGAAGGTATTGCAATCTTTAAAAGAATCTGCCACTGCTCCTGGTGACAAGTACTCCTTCGTGAGGAGGCTATCTCCAGAGATTGCTGCCCTCTACAGTTTTAGTAAAGAAGAGGTCTGTTTTCTTCTGAATTTATATTCATTATATTGTTACATTTTACTTTCGTACAAATATATATTAGATTACATGTACTTGAATTTTCAAGATGAAAAACTATAGATTATAGAGTATGAAAACATAAATTATATTATATAATTTTATTGAATTTTTTTTTTTTGCTCCCCCTATTTGTAAATCATGGCTTCTTCACTATCTATTAGTGTTCTCAAATGAACTTACGGTGTTCATTTATTAGTTCCAACTTTCAAGTCTAAGCTTACTTGGAAAAAAAAATAATATTATGCACCATTTAATTAAAGTTCTAAGGTCACTTGAGTATAGATAGTTGTAGTAATGTGTGTAATATAATAACTTGTTTATTATTTAAACTCAATTATTGTAAATTTGGTTATGTGTCATGATATTATTGACTATTTTAGATGAATTATATGATATTTCATGACCTCATTAGTTTTTCTTTTATGTTTTGTTTACCAGATTCAACAAGTGAAGTGCAAAAGAAAATCTGATTTGGAAGGCTTTGGTGTGCTGACATTTGGAAGATCATAAATTCCTACCTTTATTTTTGAATATGCAACTATTTAAGACTATTTTGTTGACTATTGTGAGAATATTTTATTTATTATAATTATGCAGTGTTGAATATCTTAAGACTTTTGGATTGTTTTTAAGATAATCTTGAATGTATTTTGACTCAATTATTTGGTTATATGTGTTATGAACCATATAATTGGTACTCAAAAATATGTTTGTACAATGTTAAGGGTGTCTTAAGTATATTAAATGAAGCGGCTTTGAATTAAAGCAATAAGAAATGATTATAATGTACAGGTTTATATAATAATAATTCAAGTTTATCCAAATATTAGAATAATACAAAAAACGTGTTATTGTATCTTTTACAATAACACTAGTTTATAAGCATAAAATTATGTTATGCAAACTATTTTCTATAATGCAGAAAGTGTGTTATTATAAAGTATATTATAACACTACTTTATAAGTACAAAAAAGTGTTATAAAATCTATTTATAAATAGCATAATGAAATACTTATCTAACTATTAAAATAACACAACAAAAGTGTTATCGTAGGCTATACCATAACACATATCTATAACTATGGAAAAGTGTTATGCAAAGTGCTCCGACCTACTATAACACCGCTTTCCTTAACACATCAAAAAGTGTTATTGTATATATTTGATAGTACTTTTTTGGTCTTATTGAAAGTATTTTTTCTTGTAGTGGAACCAACTTGACCCTCCCCCGATAGTAGGAGGAGATATAACTACTATTGACGGGGGACCTCATTTGGCGAGCACGAGCAGCGAGGCCCAAAATAGGTATATTAATGAGTTGAAAACTCATAACTGTGTGGAGTTTGTCCAAGAGCAGTGGTTATCCAAACAACAATGATTGGCAAAACAACAAATCATTTTCATGGAAGAGGACACTAGCCACGTTCAATTCCTACATAATGATCCGCTGGTGGTAACCGTTCAGCTTGCTAACTGGTACGGAGGTTACTAGTGGATAATGGATGTTCCGAAAATGTGCTTTTCATGTCCACCCTAGAAAATATGAAATTTTCCGTAACCGATTTAATGGTGACCTAGATGACTCTATACGAATTTTCAGGTGAAGGAACGATGACAATATGGACGATTGGACTGGTGGTTACATTGGTAGAAGAGTCGTGAACTGCCTCTAAATACTTGAGTTCGTAGTAATCGATTGTCCAGCTACGTATAACGCAATTTTGGGATGACCCGCGCTGATGGCTTTTGAAGCCATCACCTCGATCCGATACCTGGCAACGAAGCTCCCCTCAACCTGGGGATATGCATAGTAAGAGGAGATTAGCTCACTGGTAGAGAATGTTACAACATTGATATGAAGGGAAAGTCATAACCTGGGCAGCAAGCGATGGTCATAAGTGAAGGAGGTGAGGAGTCTCGGGTAGTGGAAGTTACTCGTGGGATGGAAGAACCTTAAGAAGAAGATGATGAGGTCGCCCAATGGGACGACATTGATCTACGAATAGGAAAAGACATATTTGAGCTTAAAGCAATAGAAGAGCTCGAGGAAATAAACATTCTCCCATAAGTACCTTCAAGTGTTGTCAAAATTGCAAAAAATCTTGAAACCAAAAGGAAGAAGGAGCTGGTCGAATTCCTGAAGAAGAATCTGGATGTCTTCGATTGGTCGCATGAGGATATGGTGGGAATCAGCCAGAGTGTGATAATGCATACTTTATACTTGGACAAGAATGTGCCAGCAAAGTCCCAAAAACGAAGGGTTTTGGGGATAGAACAATCTGAAACATTAGAAGGAGAAGTAGCTCGCCTACTTAAATGCAGATTTATCAGGGAAAAAAAATACCCAATCTGAGTTGCTAACCCCGTACTGGTCCTAAAGCCAAACAGGAAGTGGAGAACTTGTATTGATCTCTCCGACCTCAACAAAGCTTGTTCCAAGGTTTGTTTCCCACTACCAAGAATTGATCAGTTGGTAGACGCCACAGCCAGCCACGAGCTCATGTCTTTGATGTACGCGTATTCTGGATATGACCAGATCACGATGAACCCTGCAAACAAAGAGCATACCAGCTTCATGACCGAGCATAACATATATTGCTACAAAGTTATGCAATTCAGGCTACAAAACGCCAAAGCTACATACCAACGGTTAGTCAACAAAATGTTCGCTAACCAGATCGGGAGAAACATGGAGGTGTATGTCGTTGATATTCTTGTCAAATCAAAGACTACAAGTAACCATGTATCCGACCTGGAAGAATGTTTTGGCATATTGAGAAAGTACGACATGAAGCAAAATCCCCAGAAGTGCACTTTCGGGGTTGTGTCAGAAAAATTTATGGGGTTTATAGTCAACACAAGGGGGATCGAGGCGTATCCAGAAAAAATCAGATCGTTGTTAGAAATTCCTTCGCCTAGGTCACGTAAGGAAGTACATAAGCTAACTAGAAAGGTGGTGGCTTTAAACTGTTTCATTTCAAAATCCACTGACAAGTGTCTACCATTCTAAAACTTGCTCAGAGGAAACAAGAAATTTGAATGGACTAAAAAATGTGAACAGGAATTTCGCGACCTGAAAATGCACCTAACTGAATGCCCCATACTATCAAAACCAACATTCGAAGAATGCCTGTTTCTTTACCTAGCCGTGACAAAAAAATGCAGTAAGTGCTGTGTTAGTTCGAGAAGAAAATCGGGCACAGAAACCACTATATTACGTAAGTCAGAGGCTTCGCGGAGCTGAATCATGGTACCCATTGATAGAAAAGCTTGCATTCTATCTCATTTTAACTTCAAGTAAGCTTAGGCCATAGTTCCAATCCCATTCTATTCACGTCTTAACCGACCAACCTTTAAGGCAAGTTTTGCAAAAACCTGAAACGATGGGTCGTTCATTGAAATTGGCCATCGAACTCAGCCAGTTCAAGATATTATATATGCCATGGATGAAAATCAAGAGCCAAGCCCTTGATGATTTTGAGGCTGAGTGCATAGGTTTTCAGAACGAGCTGATAAGTGAGCCGGCGCAGGAATTATGGAAAATCTTCGTTGATGGATCGTCTAACAAAATTGGATTGGGAGCTGGGATAATCTTAATCTCACATGAAGGACATCAGTTCCATACAACCCTCAGGTTTGGGTTTGAAGCAACCAACAACAAAGCTGAATATGAGGCCCTACTAGTAGAGCAAAGGGTGGCGAATGAGCTAAAGGCAAAAGCCATCCAATGTTATTGTGATTCTCATCTCGTGGTCAATCAGATATTGAGGGAATACCAAGCTCGAGGCATCAAGATGGTGGCATACTTGGCAAAGGTAAATGGCGAGTTGTTTGAGTTTGAGTTTAGCTCTATCGAGCAAGTTCCTCACGAGCAGAATTCCAGCCGATGCTTTGGCTCGACTTACTACCACAAAAGAGGCAGATTCATTGAATGTAGTTACGGTGGAGTTCTTGGAAAGTCCGAGAATAGCAGCTGAGATGATTGAGGTCAGAATGATTGACATAAAACTGACCTGGATTGTAACGACCCAAAAATCACTAATAAGGCTTAAGGGCCTTGATTAGTGTCCTGGGAGGCCGTAATTGGTTTATATGTGATTTTAATGATTAAATGCATGATTCTGTGATAAGCATGCTTATATGATTATGTGGATATATGAAATGCATGTCTACGGGTATTAGTATGCATTATATGGGGCATATTTGTAATTTTGGCCCGTGGAGGGCATAATGGGGCGTATTAGTATGCATGATTCTGTCTAGCTTAATGGGGCATATTTGTAATTTTGGCTCGTTGAGGGCATAAATGTGATTATATGTTTTAATTGTGGGGACCACATTATTATGTGGATATATTTGCAGCATGCGGCTCGAGGCGATCCTAGGGAGCCAGTTAGCGGGAAAGTTGCAACGGGACCCGATACTCAACTCGGGGCGAGTCAAGGGGTATTTTGGGTATTAGACATTTATTTGGGTTATTGGGTTGTGAAAATAAATAATTGGAGATATATTTGAAGTTAGAGAGTTTAGGAGGGAATATTTGGGAAATTTACCATTTTGGCCTCGGGGACATTTTTGGTAGCTCGAGCCTCAGGATTAACTTAATTAACCAAGGTTAGATAAAGCAGAACAAAGGAAAACATAAGAACTTGGACAAACCGACTCTTTCCTCTCTCTCACTTTAGCTTCCTCTAGACACTCTCTTTCTCAAGCTAACCCTTGAAGCTAAGGAGGGATTTTGGGCTGGGAATTTCCTGAATTAAGGCTAAGGACTTCAGAATTAGCTCAGCAACTTCTTGGTGGATTTTTTCTTCACTAAAGGTAAGCTTTTAATGATGGTTTAACATGTGAATTCTTGGAACTGTTGGCTGTTTTAAGAAGTTTATGAGCTTTGGGGTTTCAAGGATCGAAGTGTGATGTTGATGAGTTTTTAAGCTAGATTTCTATTAGGTTTTTTTGCTGGGAACATATTAGAGCTATTGTGATAATTAAATTATGTTATTGGAATGATTTTGGTAATTTGGTTGAGGTTTTTTTGTTGAAAATGGGGATTTTTCTGGGTTCGAAGGGGTCGGGTCGCGACTCTGTTCTTGGTGTGCCACGACCCTCTAGAACAGATGGGAGCCGAAGTGAAGGGTGGGTCGCAGCATGGGGAGTGTTGGGTCGCGGCCCGTTTCTATTGTTTGGGGAGGTTGGGCCTCTGGTAGGAGGCGGGCCGCGACATAGGGGGTTAGGGTCGTGACTCTTAAGGGCATTTTTGGCTTTGAGGAGGTTTTAGGTGCGGGAACCTAACCTAGGGTGTTCGGGATCGATTCCAATTCCATGTTTGGTGGAATTCGATCTTCCGAAGGCTAGAACTTGGACCGAAAACCTTTATTCATTTATTATAGGTGGAATCCCTTATCTTGGTTGTGACTAGGTGTATGCTAGGGCTCGGAAAAGGGATCGTGCTCAAGGGTCATTTCTCGTAATCAGAACACTTGGAATTAAAGGTAAGAAAACTGCACCCGGTTGTGAGTCTATAATGGGACTAAGGGTTCCCTATACTTGTATGCATTATTGTATTATGGTATTATGCCCTGTGAATATGAAACAAACAGCCTAAGAGTGCCGGAGTTAATATTGGCGCACGGGACACGGCTCAGCCATTGGTAGCTGAGGACAACTTAATATTCACTGAGCTTGGTTTAAGCGGAGCGAAGTCTGTGGGGTAAATAGAGGGTGTGTCCTAAGGGCATCAACCCTGATTGTTATATGACTTGGTTATTGATGTCAATTTGATGAATTTGTTATGCATAATGTTTGATTATGTGAATGCTATGGATTGCTGAGTATATGGTTATGCTTTATAAGTTATCTAATTATTGTCATTGATCGTGGTGTGATATTATGGTTTTCTTGCTGGGCCTTGTCTCATGGGTGCTACGTGGTCCAGGTAAAGGCAAGGGTAAGCTTGATTAGCCATGATTTGGAGAGCTTTTGAGGTGGAATGCACATAGTCAGCTGCTCGGTCACCACGGTCGAGGGATGGACAGGAACGTGAGAACCTTAAATGTCTATTTTGCCCTTAGAGTGGTTTCTAGTTGTATATAACCCAGAAATTTTGTAAACCGTCCTTTAAACTCTATTTCCTTTGGGATCCCATGTACAAAATGTTTATTTAAATGAAATGTATCTTTTATGACCAAAATCTTTTAACCCTAGTTCAATTATAGTTTCAGTGACACATTTCTAACTAAATGACTTGATTAACAAGTCTTGCACCTTTAGAGACACACAATGTAATGGTCTTGGCTACCTAGGCGTTACAACTTGGTATCAGAGCGGTCTAGGTTTAAGGGTTGCTGAAGACTGGTTGGACATGTACATTCGCCGCTAAAGACAAGCTCAACTCAGGGTTTGGTAAATGTGTATAAATGTTTATATGCTTAAGTGATTGGAAAGAACTATGATTGTTGTTGTCTGTTTGGTTAGTAGGGAGCATGAGATACTGATAGGGCATGACCCTTGACTGCTGTGTGACAATATTGAGGCGTGCTTATTAGCATTGCCATGCATGTAAATGAAAATCTGAACTGATTACGTGTATACTGCTATATATGGATGAATATATGGATAAATGGTTGTATTTTGATTGTTGTATGATGATGTTGAGGCATGCTTATTAGCATCGCTGGTGCATGAGGATGAGTATTTGAATGGACTGTTATATTTTGATTGCTTGTGATTGGTTGCTTCCCAATGGTGGATATTTGAAAGGCTATTACTATGTCATCATAGTCTGATCGATGAGTCGTTGATTGCAGATTAACTTGGATAGCTATGCGTCTAAGGCGATCTACATGACTAGTCAGCACTAGGTCTGAGACTAGAGATCATGACCAGGGCCAGAACCCTCCGCCAGTCCCTGCGAACTGGCAGGAGATTATGGCTGATATGCAAGCTCGACTTCAGAGCCAGGATGAACAGATCCATCTTCTGAGGTAGCAGGCTCCGTCAGGGAGTGCTGCATCCGTTGTGCCACCTGTAGTGGCACCAGTTTTTCTGCTAGTGGAAGTTGGGAATAGGTGGGAGCCGTTGTATGAGCGGTTCAGGAGGCAGCATCCTCCAATCTTTGAGGGAGGGTCTGATCCACTGAAGGCCGAACAATGGATGATTATGATTACTGCTATCTTGGATTTCATGAGGGTAGAAGGTCATGACAGAGTGGCCTGTGCCACATATATGCTGAGAGCGGATGCCCACATCTGATGGAAAGTGGCATCACAGACCAGAGGCGTTACTACTTTGAGTTGGGATGGATTCAAGGACTTGTTTAGTCAGAAGTATTATAATGTTGCCATCAGGGCAGCGAAGGTGAATGAATTTGTGGAATTAGTACAAGGCAACATGATAGTTACAAAGTATGCCCTGAAGTTTGATAGACTTGTGAAGTTTGCACCAGATCTTGTGCCTACTGATGTAGCTAGGCAGGACAAATCTGGAGGGAGGGAGCTACAAAGTATCAGAAGCCTTAATGCTATGATAACCCGAGATGTGAGAATTACATCAGGGGGGCGACCTATGCCCAGGCTGTTAAGAAGGCTCTTACCGCTGAGGAAGCGAAGAACAAGATCTGGAGGGAGGGAGCTGCAAGGAGAGAGGGTCACAGAGTGATGCCTCCATATTCAGGGTTTGGTAGGGGTGGAGGCCCCAGTGATCTGAAGAGGAAGACCCCTGACACTGTGACCATTGTTGGTCCTAATAGGAGCAGTCGGAGTGTTCAGGGTGGCTGTCAGGGAGTCGGTGATACATGGAGGAGTTACCTATAGTGCACTAGGTGCAGAAGGCGCCATCACGGCGAGTGTTGGGCCAAGGCTTGCTTTGTGTGCGGGACAGTGGGACACCTCAAGAAGTATTGCCCAACAGTGAAGAAAGGGGAAGCAGGGAAGGTGGACAGCTTGACTCCAGCTCGCGTGTTCACCTTGACACAGGCGGAGGCCGAGGCTAGTCCCTCGGTGGTGACATGTTAACTTTCTAGCGCTGGCTCTCCTTTTTCTATATCGATTGACTCTGATGCTACACATTCATTTGTTTTCAGTAAGGTGATTGATAGATTGTGTAAACCTAGTGAGTACCATACTGCGGGGTTTGCGACTATATTGCCTACAGGGGAACTGGTAGTTTCTAAGAGATGGATTAGAGCACTGCCAGTGATGGTTGATGGTATAGAGCTTTCAGTAGATTTGATTGAGCTACATATGGAGGACTTTGACATGATCTTGGGCATGGACTGGCTGGTCAGATATGGGGCTACTATTGTCTGCAGGAAGAAGATGGTGACTTTTGAGCCTGAGGGAGAGGATCCCTTTGTGTTCATGGGTATGGTATGTGGACCTTGTGTACCCATGATATCAGTGCTGAGAGCCAGAGACTTATTACAGGGAGGATGTATAGGTTTCCTGGCTAGTGTGGTGGATACTAGTAGAGTTTTACTAGCAAGGCCAAGAGAGACTAGATTGGTTTGTGAGTTCTTGGATGTGTTTCCTGAGGATTTACCAGGATTGCCGCCGCACAGGGAGATTCAGTTTGTTATTGAGTTAGTACCAGGGATAGAACCAGTGTCAAGAGCACCATACAGGATGGCACCAGCAAAATTGAAGGAATTGAAGATACAGTTACAAGAGCTTCTGGATTTGGGGTCCATCAGACCTAGTTACTCGCCATGGGATGCTCCAGTTTTGTTTGCGAAGAAGAAGGACAAGACTCTGAGGATGTGTATAGACTACAGGGAGTAGAACAAGTTGACCATCAAGAATAAGTACCCTCTACCAAGGATCGATGACTTGTTTGATCAGCTGCAGGGTAAGACCGTATTCTCGAAGATTGATCTTTGATTTGGTTATCACCAGCTGAGGATCAAGGATGAGGATATATCGAAGACGACCTTTCGAATGAGGTATGGGCACTATGAGCTTTTGGTCATTTCCTTTGGTTTGACCAATGCCCCTGCAGCCTTCATGGACTTAATGAACAGGGTGTTCAATGACTTCTCGGACTAGTTCATCATTGTCTTCATCGATGATATTTTAGTGTACTCCAGTTCAGAGGCAGAGCATGAGCAGCATCTTCGACAGGTCTTGCAGAGGTTAAGAGAACATCGATTATATGCCATGTTTAAGAAGTGTAAGTTTTGGCTACCAAAAGTGACCTTTCTTGGACACATAGTTGGCGTAGATGGGATTCAGGTGGATCCACCTAAGGTGGAAGCAGTGAGAGATTGGCTGAGGCCAAGGAACGCCTCAGAGGTTCAGAGTTTCCTCGGGTTAGCGGGTTACTACCAATGATTTGTGGAAGGATTCTCGAAGATCGCTACACCAATGACAGAATTGACACGAAAGAATCAGAAGTTCGTCTGGTCAGAGAAATGTGAGAATAGTTTCCCATAATTGAAGCGACGACTTATTACTGCTCATGTGCTGAGTCTTCCTTAGGAGAAAGGAAAGTTTGTTGTATATTATGATGAATCAATGTTAGGTTTGGCCTGTGTGTTGATGCAAAATGAGAAGATTATAGCTTATGCATCACGACAGCTGAAGGAATATGAGCAGCGGTATCCTACCCATGATCTGGAATTGGCAGCAGTGGTATTTGCTCCCAAATGTTAAAAAAAGCTTTGATAGGAAAAGCTTTTAACCCAAAACCCAAGTGTTTCTCTCTATAGTAATCTTAGCAGCTTTGAGGCTCTAAACAATACTTGAATGATGAGTGAAATGGCTGAGTACTAGGTCCTATTTATAGAGTTCAAGGAGTAAAACTAACCCCTTTTAGAATGAATAAATAAATGAATATAAAATGAAAAAGATTTGAATTTTCGTTCATAAGATGCCAAGAACTCGGTCAAAATCGTTCAAGAGCAAGTCCAAATGGTTAAGGGTTATTTATAGCTCGATTTTACAAAATTTTCAAAAATGGCTCCAGGAGTCGATATATCTCCATCCCTAGGAGATATATCGCCCCTACCTATGCCCTGAGCCTTCGTACTTTCGTTCGTGCGAAGTTAGCGTGTTTTCCGTATCTCCCATAGGTGATATATCGACCCCTATAGTTGCGATATATCGACATACATTGATATATCAAACACGTATTTGCAGTTTCTTAGCATATTTTGAATTGATTAAACAACTTTGACTGAGTAAAAACATGATACTAACAGTTGCTGGAAGCCTCTAGAGCTTCTAGATCTTTCTTTTAATTAAATTATTCATCAAAAATACTTAAATCCTTAATAAACATTCTTGTGACAAGTGTCACGTTCTTATTAATTCTATCTAAACCTTAGGTTATAATAAGCAATAATTCTAGGACCGTTAATATTAATCAAACCTTATGTTATAATTAATATTTCTAAACTATAGGTTAAACTTATCAAATTTGTAACTGTTGCTATGAGTTTCCAACTATGTCCTGGCATGAACCAAAATCCACTGAAACTAACATACTACAAGCTACTACTACTACTACTACTATCTAGCTAAGTAAAATTCCAAGACACTACAATTCTCCCCTACTAAAAGAATTTCGTCCCCGAAATTTACTACCCAAACAATTCCAGATACCGTGCTAAGATGTCTTCCTCCAACTCCCATGTTGCAACAGTTCAGAACTATTACTCCATGAAACCTTGACTATTAGAATTTTCTTAGACTGTAATTCCTTCATCCCTCTAGGTAGGATGCTAACTGGTCGTTCCTCGTAACTCAAGTCTTTCTGGAGTGCTATCGTATCGTACTTGAGGACGTAAGATGGGTCTGACAAATATCTACGTAGCATCGAGATGTGGAACACATTGTGGCTATCTGCTACAGCTGGTGGTAGGCCTAATCTATATGTAACTGTTCCCACCTTGTCCAATATCTCTAAAGGACCTATAAACCGGGGACTAAGTTTGCCTCTCTTCGCAAACCGCTTTACACCTTTCATAGGAGATATCTTTAAGAAGACTTGATCTCCGACTTTGAATTCCACATCTCCTCACTTGGCATCCGCATAGCTTTTCCATCAGCTCTGAGTAGCGAGCATACGCTTTCTAATCAGCGCCACTGCATCCTGAGCCTCTCTAACAGCTTTGGGTCCAAGAAGTTTTCTTTCTCCTACCTCATCCCAATGTAACGGCGATCGGCACTTCCTTCCATAAAGTAACTCATAGGGTGCCATACCGATTGTTGACTGGTAGCTATTGTTGTAGGAGAATTCTATCAGTGGCAAGTACTTGCTCCACGTTCCTCCGAAGTCTAGTGCACAAGCGTGCAATATATCTTCTAAAATATGTATGGTACGCTCAGACTGACCATCGGTCTGAGGATGAAATGCCGTACTAAAACTTAACTTGGTACCCATAGCTTGCTGCAAGCTTCCCCAAAATCTCAATGTAAACATTGATCCTCTATCTGATACTATGGTCTTAGGGATTCCATGCAGTCGTACTATTTCTTGAACATAGATGTATGTGTACTAGTCTGCCGTCTATGTAGTCTTGACATGTAGGAAGTGAGCTGACTTGGTTAGTCTATCTACTACTACCCAAGCCGAGTCATGCTGCTTATTTGTTCGTGGTAATCCAATCATGAAGTCCATGGCTATATCATCCCACTTCCATTCTGGGATACTAAGTGGTTGCAATAAGCCTGTAGGTCGTTGATGTTTCGCTTTTACTTGCTGGCATACTAAGCATATTTGGACACATATTCTGCTACATCTTTCTTCATTCCCAGCCACCAATATAATGCCTTAAGGTCGTGAGTCATCTTTGTCGACCCTGGGTGAACTGAGTATGGGGTATTGTGTGTTTCCTCTAAAATCTTCATCTTAATCCCATGGTTATTCGGCACGCATACACATCCTTTATATCTCAAGAACCCCTGTCCTGATACAAAGAAATCTGTGGCCTTGCCTTCTTTGACAGCAACCATATGTGCCACTAATGTGTCATCATGCCCTTGCCCGATCAGTATATCTTCTATCAGATTTGATTGGATGGACAAGTTATCCAATTTACCAATGACTAGTTCTATTCTGGCATTAATTAGCTCTCGTTGGAGCAGCTTTTCTATTCCGGATAATGTTGCTAGATTTCTGAAACTCTTCCTCCTTAGCACATCAGCAACTACGTTTTCTTTTCTTGGGTGGTATTGGATTTTGCAGTCATAATCCTTTACTAGTTCTAACCACCTGCGCTGCCTCATGTTGAGCTCCTTCTGTGTGAAGAAATACTTTAAGCTCTTGTGGTCTGTATAAATCTCACATTGTTCTCCATAAAGATAGTGGCGCCAGATTTTCAATGCGAAGACCACCGCTGCCAACTCCATATCATGCATTGGATAGCATTGCTCATATTCCTTTAGCTGCCTTGAGGCATAGGCTATTACTTTGTCATTTTGCATCAGCACACAACCCAAACCTTTCTTCGACACATCACAATATAATACAAAATTGTCGTTGGGTGTCGGTACACAATGTACTGGTCCTGAGCATAACCTATCCTTGAGCAACTAGAAGCTCTCTTCACATCTATCCGTCAAGTTGAACTTTTGTTGTTTCTGGGATAGGCTGGTAAGCGGAGTGGCTATCTTAGAAAAGCCTTCTACAAACCTTTGATAATAGCCTACTTGCCCGAGAAAACATCTAACTTCCGATGCATTCTTAGGTCTTGGCCAATCCTTTACAACCTCTACCTTAGCTGGGTCTACAACAACTCCATCCTTGGATACTATATGGCCAAGGAACGCTACTTGCGAAAGCCAAAATTCGCACTTCTTGAACTTGGCGTAAAGTTGATGCTCCTTCAGTCACAACATGGTCATTCTAAAATGTTCCTCGTGCTTGACTTCGTCCTTGGAGTACACCAAAATATCGTCGATGAACACTACGACAAATTTGTCCAAGTAATCCTTGAAGTCCTGATTCATTAAATCCATAAATGCGACTGGAGCGTTGGTAAGACCAAAAGACATAACTAGAAACTCATAATGTCCATAACGAGTTCTAAAAGCTGTCTTGGGAATATCCTCTTCCCGTACCTTGAGTTGGTGATACTTGGACCGTAGATCAATCTTAAAAAATACGGTCGCTCGTCGGAGTTGATTAAACAAGTCGTCGATCCAGGGTAGCGGGTATTTGCTCTTAATTGTCACTTTATTCAGCTTGCGATAATCTATACACATCTGCATGCTCCCATCCTTCTTCTTCACAAATAGCACTGGTGCTCCCTATGGCGAATGGCTTGGTCTAATGAAACCCAAGTCTAAGAGTTCTTGTAGCTGCATCTTCAACTCCTTGAGTTTGGTAGGTGCCATCTGGTACAGTGCCTTTAAGATAGGCTCGGTTCCCATTACTAGTTCGATTGTGAAGTCAATTTCCCGAGTCGGCGGCAACCCTGGTAAATCGTCAAGAAATACTTCTGGAAACTCCTTTATAATGCGGATGTCTCCAACATTTAGTGGTGTTTCCTGTACCAAATCCATAACGCTGGCTAAGAATGCATGACATCCTTTCACTATCATCCTTTGAGCTTTGAGAGATGAGATAAGAGGTGTTTGTAGTCCTGAAACCTTTCCCATAAAACATAGTCTCTGACCGTTAGGAGTTTCGAACATCACTTTCTTGCATCTACAGTCGATGGTTACGCCATGCCTTGATAGCCAATCCATGCTCAGTATCATGTCGAAGTCTTTGATTTCTAGCTCTACCAGGTCTCCTTCTAGTTCTATGTCCTCGATTTTGATCGGTACGCCTCGTACTATCCGTGATGATAGGACTACTTCGCCCGAAGGCAATTCTATCACAAACCTAGTTCTAAATCTTTCAAAAGGTTTGTCTAATTTCTCTATCATTCCTAACGAGATATACGAGTGTGTTGCTCCCGAATCAAATAATACTGAACATATATTACTGAGGATAGAAATCTGACCTGTGACCACTTTGTTACTAGCTTCGAGTTCTCCCTGGGTCAAGGCAAAGACTCTGGCTGGAACCATTTTATTGTCCCTCTTATTTTCTTGCTTGAGCTGTGGACATTCTTTCTTCTGATGACCTTCCTGGCAACAATTGTAATATCCCTTGGTGTTTGCACAACACTCTCCAGGATGTTTCATTTGGCATTTGGAGCACTGCGGGTATTCTACATGACCCGACATATTACTTCCATTGCTTGTCCATGCTCTTTTTTCATTGTCGGATTACTTATTGTCAGGATGCCTTCTCTTCTGACCATTATTTTTGCTATGGTGATGATTGTTGTTGTGGTTTCAACCATTCTGAGGTTGATTTTGCTGCTTAGGTTCAGGCTTACTACCCTCCTCCTTACTAACATTTTCCTGAAGCCTTTCAACTTCTATAGCCGTTTCTAGAGCATGAGCGTAAGAAGTGGTTCCAGGGTTTGATAACTTGACTCCTAGCTCAATTTTGGGTCTGATTCCCTTAACAAACTTGGTAACCCTCAAAAGGTCGGTTGGGACCAACTCTTGTGCAAAATTGGCTACTCAGTCGAACTGACGTGCATACTCTGCTACCGTTAAGTTTCCTTGCTTGATACTGGAGAATTATTCCACCCTTGTGGCGATGATTGTCGAGTTATAGTACTTTTTGTGAAAGAGCTCCATAAATCTAGTCCATGTCATGGTGGCGACATTGTGAGCCTACTGTACTAAATCCCACCAGATTCTAGCATCCTTCTTCAGGAGAGACGAAACGCAGGATATGCGATCTGCATTGCCGAGGTTCATGTGTGCTAGGATTGGCTCTACATTCCTGAGCCATTCTTCCACCTCGAAGGGGTCAGTTGTCCCTTCAAAGTTTGGAGCGTGTTGCTTATGAAACCGCTCATAGACTGGCTCTATGTACTGAGTTGGGTAAGGCGCATAGTTCACCATTGGCCATCGCCCATATGGACCTACTTGTTGGGGTGCTTGAGCCGCTTGCTGAGGCTACGGCTGAGTCTGTTTTCGTTGTTGCTACAGCAATTCTTCCACTTGTTGCCGTAGCCGGACAATTTCAGCAGTGTTGTCAACCAGAGGCGATGCACTTCAATTAGCAGCAGCATTGGTAGCACGCGTTCCCTTTCTTCAGATTGGAGGGGCTTTGTTAGTCTCGTTGGAGCCAGTGGAGGCATTTCCGGCTGTGCGTGCAGACTTTCTGAGCGACATCTTCAGCGAAGTTCTAATAGTCAAGAAAAACATGTTAGAACTTACCCTAATAAGTTCTAGGGAAAAACTTAGTCTAAGAAAACATAACTCAGACCTAATAGTTATGATTTCTTATGAAGAATTATGTAAGCCTTCTTTATAATTAGGGTGTGTTTCTATACTTTGAAAATTAGCCATCTTTATTATTTCTAAGTTTGTTTCTAATCATCCTATATGACTTAATTCTCAGGCTCGAAACTTGTCGTTGTTCCAAAGTTTACCATATTGAAGGAGGGTTGGGATCAGTAAAATTGTTCCCACTACTATGGCCCCCTAAACTCTCAATACAGAACCTGGGCCATTGATTTTTATCCACCCTCACTGAACTTGGTCATTATTTATTAAATTTATTATCTATTATGATTGTAAAAAAAATTTCATACATGTCATTCAAAAATAACAATAAAATTCATTTGGAAAAATATTTTCACTAAATACCATCATAAATGTAAAAATAAATAAATAAAACAAACTAACATAACTAGGGTAAATCTAAAAATCAGGATCTTCAACATCTGACCCTTCATCTAGCATATCATCATCTATGTAATGCCCCAAATTTCCTAATAAGGTTTAGGATCTTGATTAGGAGGTCGGGAGGGCCATAATGGATTTTTTATGGTATTTAATGATTATATGCATGTTTATGTGAATTATATTATTTTATGATGGTGAATGCATGCATATGGGTTCATATTATAATTGTAAGGGCATTTTGGTAATTTGGCTGTTGGGGGCGTGATTGTGTATTTTCATACATATGGGTGAATTATAAATAATACCACATTATATGTGGATTGGTTCGAGCCATTCGGCATGAGACGATCATGGAATGCAAGTTTTCGGTCTAGTCATAACGGGATTAAGTTCGGGGCTCGGAGTGAGTCTCAGGGTAATTTGATGATTAGAACGTTGCCGGGAATTAAAGGGTAACGAGATGTGAATTATTGGTATTTGAGAATATTGAGAATAATGAGAATTGGAGGGTGTTAATTATAATTATCGAGATAGACGGGAAAGGACGATTTTACCCTTGGGAGTGTTTAGAAGCCTTTATTTGACCTAGGGGCAAAATAGTCTTTCACCCCTGAGATATATATCAGCCCTTTTAGTTTAGAAGGCTGTGGAATTGTTAAAAAACAGAGCATCAACAACCTTCTTTCTCTCCCTCACCCGTGCACCATTTTCCCTCTTTCTCACTTTGGAATTTTGAAGCCAATTTGAAGGAATAAGCTCGGAAATCAAGGTTTGAGCTTAGGAACTTGATTCAGCCATTGAAGGGGATTTAGAACCAAGCTTGAGGTAAGGAAACTCAGTCATGGAAGTCTTGTTATACCCTGTTTTCTTTTAAGTTTCAGTTTGTGATTTCTTGGTGGTTAGTTGAAATTAATGGAAGTTTGATTGGTGTTTAACTTGGGTTTTGATGAGGGTGAGTTGTAGATGGAGTTTAGGGGTTGAATTGGGTGTTAGGTTGATGTTTGGGATTGGTTTGAAGGGTTGGTTCCAAGGAGAACGCAGGGGAAGAAATTCAGGTTTTTGCTCTTCTGCATTATGTGCCGCGACCTGGCTATGGTGAGCCGCGGCCTGTGTGTGTTTCTGGGGAGGATTTTGCCTCTGTCTGAAGGTGAGCCGCGGCATGGCTAGGGAGGGTCGCGGCCCATAGAGGCAGTTTTGGCCAGAAATGGGTTTTTGACTTGGGGATGCTAGCTTTAGGCCTCGAGGTCGATCCTACTACCCGGTTAAGTGTGGATTGATGTCCCAGAGGCTAGATATCGGTTTGGGAACCCATGTTGATCCTATATTTGGTTATGACTAGGTGACCGCTAAAGGACTAAAAGTTGATCGTTCTCAAGGGTCGTTTTTCTATTCGTTCTAGCTCGAATCTGAGGTAAGAAAACTGCACCCTGTGTATGTGTGACATGCATGGCTATTATTGGTGCATGTTTGATTGTTAAATATAATGCATATGATGCACGAGAAACATGTGATTAGGACATGCTTTACATATTGAGTATGATATTGTTCAGAGCTTGAGCCTCTGTGTTCGTGCATAGTCCTAATTGTACTAGTACGTGTTAAGTAAGCATGCTGAATACCTTGTATATGAATATTGGATATGTGATATATGTTTGGTGGCAATTGTGTTAGATCCATGTGTGAAGCTGTGATTTACTAGTCAGGTTCACAATGGGTTGAACACTGGTTGTGTGTTACTGACCTAAGAGTCAGAGATGGCATAACGTCATGAAGGACGAGCCAAATGAAGATTAGATCTAATCTATATCAGCAAGAATGACTCATATGGGGTATTAACGATGGACCGACCCTAAGGTCGTTGAACTTATAAGCGCTTGGCTAGTCTGAGACTAGTTATTCAGAGCCAGGGCATATGGCCCGGTGATTGTTTGTCACATGGCTAGGGAACGTTGTTCCAAAGTTATGACTCTATGGTCATGGTAAAAGGTTATGTTGGTGATTATTCACCATACACCTATCCTATTTAAAACTTATGGAAGGTTCACTTATCAATTAAGCCCGAGTGACCCTATCGTCACATGGCTATAGGGGCTGTACCCACTTTTGTGACTTTTACGATTGTCACCTATTTATTGGGACTGAGAGTCCTGGATGATTATTACGATCATTGCTGATATTATACTCTGCTTTATTGTGTTTTCTTGCTGGGCTTCGGCTCATGGGTGCTATGTGGTGCAAGTAAAGGCAAAAGAAAGCTGGACCATCCTTGAGTTGGAGAGCTTAGGTGATGAAGTGTACATATGCAATTGCTCGTCCACCACAATCGAGGTTGAGAAGGAACTAGGGTTAAACCCTGTTTTGCTGCATAGAATGACCTGTTGTAAATATTTTCTTGTAGTAGACTCTGAAAGTATAATTTTGGGATCCCAACATATATATTAAATGTTCTAATGAAACGTTACATCTTATCCAACGTTTTTAATCCCTAAACCGCTAATCATACTTAGTTACACGATTTTGGCCAAATGACTCGATTAGCGAGTTTAGCACTATTTACAAGGCACACCGTAACGGTCCCTGGAGTTGGGGCGTTACAACTTGGTATCAGAGCGAGCCAAGGTTTATGGTTCCTGAAGACAAGCTGGGCATGTACACTCATCACTGAAGATAGCTTCACTCATGGAATGGTAACTATTTCTGTAGTTATGTGCATAGCTGCTTAAATGGAATGTAAATGCTTTACCTGCACATTGCATTAGGGAGCATGAGATTCTGATAAAGCTTGGCTCTTGACTATTTGATTATATGCTCCGTGAATATATTTATGAACATGATCATTTGATTACCTGCTCCATGATTACATAATTGCAATATCTGCATGCTGGAGTTGAGGCATGGTGTGAATGTTGGAGGAGCAGGGATTTTGATTGATGTATGAATGCCATGGTAATGTTTATAGCACTGCAAGTTATTTATGAATGTGGTGTGGTAAGATTGATCCCGTGGAGGAAAACTCATGATATGCTCATCTTGTTAACGGGTCGAGTTATTGACTGCAGAGCAGGTTTATAGCCAAGGCAGATAATGAGGCCTGGTGGTGGTTATACAGAGGCTGGGAGTTTCAGTCAAGGGTTGAGTTCTTCATCTGCCCATCAGAGTTTTCAACAGATAGTCACAGATTTGCAATCGAGATTGCAGAGGCATGAGGAAGAGATCAGGTGTCTGAGGCAACAGCAGAATCTGTTTGGGAGCACCTTTTCCTATGTTGTGCCAGGAGGTGCACCAGGTTTGGCTCAGCCTAGGATTGAAAGCAGATGGGAATTTCTCTGTTGAAGATTCCAGGAATATTACCCTCCAGTCTTCGGGGGAGGGCTAGATCCATTTGGAGCTGAGCAATGGATGGGCATGATCAGTTCCATTCTTGACAGTATGGGGCTGGTAGGTCATGATAGGGTGATCTGTGCTACATATGTACTGCGGGATGATGCCCGGACGTGGTGGGAAGTAATATCCCAGACACGAGACACAGCTGTGATGGACTGGAAAGAGTTTAGGCAGCTGTTCAATGAGAAGTATTATTGTGACGTTGCCAAGACTACCAAGATGAATGAGTTTCTGAATCTCGTTCAGGGAAAGGCATCGGTATCCGAGTATGTTAATAGATTTAATGGGTTGACCAAGTTTGCTTTAGACATGGTACCCACAGATGTAGCTCGAAAGGAAAGGTTTGTTCAAGGATTGAATCCTGGAATAGCTCAGGGCATTAGAGTTGCCCCAGTGCATGAAGTCTCTACCTATGCTCAGGTGGTAGAGAAGGCTCTTGCTATTGAGAGCATCAAAGATGAGAAAAAGAGTGCCATGGAGCAAGGAGCTCAGATAATGGTATCCCCATTTATGGGAGCAAGTAAGAAGAAAAGCTGGAAGCCTTACCCAGAATGCGCTCGGTGCAAGAGGCATCATTTGGGAGAATGTAGAGCAAGGTCATGTTTTGCTTGTGGCATGGTTGGGCATTTCAAAAAGGATTGCCTAAGGCTAAGAGAGCTTGAGCAAAAGAGGATAGATAGCTCGGTTCTAACTCGAGTGTTTATTCCGGAGCAGTCAGAGTCTGGGACTGAGACTAGCTCTTCAGGAGTGGCAGGTTAGTTTTCTAGTTCTGAGTTTTGGGTTATGCTAATTGGTTTTGGTGCCATGCTGTCCTTTTGTTTGCTGCATATATGGAAGTATAAGGATGGTACGATGATCACATGGTTATGTTGTGATGGTAATGCAATATGGTATTGGCAACTTAAGAGATGAGTTGGGTTATGAAAAGTACTCATCAGTGATTTTGGTAAAGCTTGTTATGGCAGGCTTTGGTTTGATCCAGGATATGGGTTGGTTAAGTAATTGTCGAGCAATCTTCAATGGCAAAGAAAGTATATTAATTCTTGGGCTTGAGAGCGGAAAGCCTTGTGTTAGTCAATTTGGTACATGGTTCTTTATGTTTATGATACTTGTAGTGAAAGCTAGTGTTTTGCGCAGGGAGATGCATGGAACTCTTAGCTAGCGTGATGGATATCACTTGGATCATACCAGTGAGATTAGGATAGACTGAATTGGTCTGTGGGTTCTGAATGTGTTACCATGTGGTCTGTCAGGGCTTCTTGTTATAAAAAAAGACTAGAATGGTGATTGGATTAGTGTCAGAAATAGAATCAGCTGTAAACATTGTTTTGAGTGGCTCTTCGGAGTTATATGAATTAAAGGTTTAGTTGTGGAGTAAGATGGAATTATTTAATGTGGATCTTGGATCTAGTTAGGACCAGTTAGAGATCAGAGAGAGGAAACTATATAAAGGATTGTGTTGATATTAGATTAGAGCACTGCGAGTGCTGAATATGTCTTGAGAATTGGTATAGTGCCAAGTGTTTATGAATCAGATGAATAGAGCATTCAAAGGTTTATTTGAATAGGATTCATGATTGTCTTGGACGATGGTATTGTGGTATTTTCTCTGCGGAGAATTGCCAAGGATGAAGAGTGCCTTGGGAACAGGAGTGTCCATGGGTGGTAAAGATATTTCAGGTGCCTTGGGAAAGTACTTTGGGTCTTTTATGGACCAGGATCAGTTAGTGGATTGTTATGACATCCCAGTAATAGAGGAAAATGATTGCCTATGCAACATGTTGATTAAAGGATCTGGCCAGAACTGGAATAGAGTTCCTGGTGGGCCAGATAGCCAGTTTTATGCTTGAGATTATTATCTCAGAGAAGATTAAAAGGAAAGATGACTAAGTAAACCACAGATAAGAAAGGTTGAATGAGAAAGTCATAGCTGGATTAGCTAAGAGTGCTACAGTGTTAGGGATGAATTTATTGAGATATAGGGATCGGATTAGGGGTCTGATGGACACTAGGATTAAATGGGAGATTCTGGATGAATCTCATGTTACTTTCTTTTCTCTTCATTCAGGCGTCATGTTAGTACACCAATGTATGAAAGCGTTATAGTGATGGCCTGTGATGGGGAGGGGCATAATGAAATGCGTGATAGAGTTCTCTACCTGTTAGTAAATTCAGACAAGGTGTCAGGAATCAGTAAGGTCATTGCAGCCTTTCAGTGTTTCATAATGGAAATAAGAAAGCATCGTGATGGGTTTCGCAGTGGGGGCTGCCCAAGAAAGTGGGTCAGCATGGTTTGATTTGGGCCATTGTGTACCAGTGTTGTGAGTAAATGTATTGTTGTCTGTAAGAATAAGTAACACAGCGGACTAGTATTCAAATCTCTATGTGAAAGAGATAGTGTGCCTTCTTGAGAATTAAAGGTCTAACTTATCAGATGAAGACTCTATTGTTACTTCCAGGGTATGGAAGGGTGAGGAAAGGCGATGATTATATAGATGGAATTCAATGTAGTTGGTTGTTCTCAGGCTGATCATAATTAGAGGGAGAACTGTCCAGAGTTGAAAAGGTACCTTATGAGATAAGGTATGGTAGAACATGTTCGTCACCCGTTCATTAGAAATAAGATGGGTGAGATGTTATGTCTGGATCATGAGATGGTTCAGGGGACCATTGAGATTATCAGAGGTTGGAGCTTGAATGCTCACTTCTCAGGGTCAATGGAAAAGTTTTACAGAATTGAAAAGTAGGAACATGGAGTTCCAGGTAGGAAGTTGTGTCCTCCTAAAGAATCACCATGGAAGGGGTGATGAGTAAAAGCAAGTTGAGCCCAGATTAGTATGACAGTTTGAGTCCTGGATAGGACTGGTCAGATTACCTTTTGTTGGGCCATAGCTTTGGCTCTGACGGTTGTACATTGTGTTACGTATTTCCATGCAGTGGACATGGGTTGAAAGAACTCATGAATTGAGTTATGAGGATATGGGAAACTGGAATCAGTTGTGCGGAATTGATATTTCGGCAGTTCAGATAAATTTCGAGGACGGAATTTCTGTAAGGAGGGGATAGTTGTAATGCCCCAAATTTCCTAATAAGGTTTAGGACCTTGATTAGGAGGCCGGGAGGGCCATAATTGATTTATTATGGTATTTAATGATTATATTTATGTTTATGTGAATTATATTATTTTATGATGGTGAATGCATGCATATGAGTTCATATTTTAATTGCAAGGGCATTTTGGTAATTTGGCCGTTGGGGGTGTGATTATGTATTTTCATGCATATGGGTGAATTATAAATAATACCACATTATATGTGGATTGGTTCGAGCCATTCGGCATGAGACGATCATGGAATGCAAGTTTTCGGTCTAGTCATAACGGGATTAAGTTCGGGGCTCGGAGTGAGTCTCGGGGTAATTTGATGATTAGAACGTTGCTAGGAATTAAAGGGTAACGGGATATGAATTATTGGTATTTGAGAATATTGAGAATAATGAGAATTGGAGGGTGTTAATTATAATTATCGAGATAGACGGGAGAGGACGATTTTACCCTTGGGAGTGTTTAGAAGCTTATACCCTTGAAGGAATAAGCTAGGAAATCAAGGTTTGAGCTTAGGAACTTGATTCAGCCATTGAAGGGGATTGAAAACCAAGCTTGAGGTAAGGAAACTTAGTCAAGGAAGTCTTGTTATACCCTGTTTTCTTTTAAGTTTCAGTTTGTGATTTCTTGGTGGTTAGTTGAAATTAATGGAAGTTTGATTGGTGTTTAACTTGGGTTTTGATGAGGGTGAGTTGTAGATGGAGTTTAGGGGTTGAATTGGGTGTTAGGTTGATGTTTGGGATTGGTTTGAAGGGTTGGTTCCAAGGAGAACGCAGGGGTAGAAATTCAGGTTTTTGCTCTTCTGCATTATGTGCCGCGACCTGGCTATGGTGAGCCGCGGCCTGTGTGTGTTTCTGGGGAGGATTTTGCCTCTGTCTGAAGGTGAGCCGCGGCATGGCTAGGGAGGGTCGCGGCCCATAGAGGCAGTTTTGGCCAGAAATGGGTTTTGACTTGGGGATGCTAGCTTTAGGCCTCGGGGTCGATCCTACTACCCGGTTAAGTGTGGATTGATGTCCCGGAGGCTAGATATCGGTTTGGGAACCCATGTTGATCATTTTTATTGATGGTGTCCTATATTTGGTTATGACTCGGTGACCGCTAAAGGACTAAAAGTTGATCGTTCTCAAGGGTCGTTCTTCTATTCGTTCTAGCTCGAATCTGAGGTAAGAAAACTGCACCCTGTGTATGTGTGACATGCATGGATATTATTGGTTCATGTTGGATTGTTGAATATAATGCATATGATGCACGAGAAACATGTGATTAGGACATGCTTTACATATTGAGTATGATATTGTTCAGAGCTTGAGCCTCTGTGTTCGTGCATAGTCCTAATTGTACTAGTACGTGTTAAGTAAGCATGCTGAATACCTTGTATATGAATATTGGATATGTGATATATATTTTGTGGCATGGTTTACTTGTGTGTGGCACTGACTTAATAGTCAGAATCAGCAATGGTGTTAGATCCATGTGTGAAGCTGTGATTTACTAGTCAGGTTCACAATGGATTGAACACTGGTCGTGTGTTACTGACCTAAGAGTCAGAGATGGCATAGCGTCATGAATGCCGAGCCAAATGAAGATTAGATCTAATCGATATCAGCAAGAATGACTCATATGGGGTATTAACGCTGGACCGACCCTAAGGTCGACGAACTTATAAGCGCCTGGCTAGTCTGAGACTAGTTATTCAGAGCCAGGGCATATGGCCCGGTGACTGTTTGTCACATGGCTAGGGAACGCTGTTCCAAAGTTATGACTCTATGGTCATGGGGAAAGGCTATGTTGGTGACTATTCACCATACACCTATCGTATTTAAAACTTATGGAAGGTTCACTTATCAATTAAGCCCGAGTGACCCTATCGTCACATGGCTATAGGGGCTGTACCCACTTTTGTGGCTTTTACGATTGTCACCTATTTATTGGGACTGAGAGTCCTGGATGATTATTGCGATCATTGCTGATATTATACTCTGGTTTATTGTGGTTTCTTGCTGGGCTTTGGCTCATGGGTTCTATGCAGGTAAAGGCAAAAGAATGTTGGACCATCCTTGAGTTGGAGAGCTTAGGTGATGAAGTGTACATATGGAGCTACTCGTCCACCACGGTCGAGGTTGAGAAGGAACTAGGGTTAAACCCTGTTTTGCCGCATAGAACGGCCTGTTGTAAATATTTTCTTGTAGTAGACTCTAAAATTATAATTTTGGGATCTCAACATATATAATAAACGTTCTAATGAAACATTACATCTTATCCAAAGTTTTTAATCCCTAAACTGCTAATCATACTTAGTTACACGATTTTGGCCAAATGACTCGATTAGCGAGTTTAGCACTATTTACAAGGCACACCGTAACGGTCCCTGGAGTTGGGGTGTTACAATCTATTTCAACAGAATCATCGTTATCTTGAGCCTCAAAGGTACCTCAGGGAAGATTCATGAAGATGCTATGCTTTTGTTCATTAGTGAATTGAAATTCCAACTTATAGGTGAACCTAAGTATGATAAAATATTATCTCATGGCAACCGGTAAATCATCATCATCATCATTTATAGTCTCCCATATTTCTTCTAATGTTGAAATTACAGAAGGAAAATCTTTAAAAAGCCTAATTACTAGGACATATTGTTCCGTAGCCCTCATCATAATTTGCTTAATAGTTTGAAGGTGAACATCTCTTTGTGGAATAAGATCAATCCTTGAGTGATTCTTTCTAACACTCCTACTGTATTCCTTGGCTCTCCAATCCTTTTCAATGCCTTAATAGCTCGGATATCCTGAAAGGTCAAGGCTCCATCCATTCTTAACTGAAAACATAAGGGCTAAAATGTAACGCCCTACTACCTAGGGACCGTTACACTGTGCATTTTAAACAGTTCTAAACTCGCTAACCTAGCCATTTGGTCATAATCGTGTAACTAAGTGTGATTAATGATTTAGGGTTAAAAATTTTGGTCAAAGATACATCGTTTCACTAAAACGTTTACTGTATACATTGGGATCCCAAAATATAATTTAAATGTTAATTACAACAAAATATTAACAACCAGCCGACCTAAGCGGCAAAATAGGGTTTAACCCTAGTACCTCTTTAAACCCTTGGCCGTGGTGGTCGAGCAGCCGCATATGTACACATCGTCTCCTAAGATCTCCAACTCAAGGATGGTCCAGCTTTCTTTTGCCTTTACCTGCACCACATAGCACCCGTGAGCCGAAGCTCAGCAAGAAAATTCAATATGCTCATGAAATGGTAATAACATTTTACTAAATAATAATAGGCATGCCTAGCAATAATAGCCATATTCATGCATGCAAGCAAGTCCAAATAAGTGATTGTGGGCCTGCCCTTGGTAAAGATGACTTATGGGCCCTGCCCTTTGCATAGATGACTATCAAGTCATAATGAGAATAGATGGCAAATGTGTCCATCTAAAATAAGTGACTCAAATAAGTGACAATTAAGTCACGCACTTGGGAACTGCACCCTAATCAAATAAGTGAATAACACTTTATGATTATGATAATCATGTTGGGGCTTGTAGTCCTAATTAGATGAGTGAGTCAGACTTTGGGCTCCACACCCTAATCAGATAGGTGACTAGAGAGTCACACTTTGGGCTCTACACCCTAATAAGATAAATGACTAATGAGTGAGTCACGAACTTAGGCTCAACACCCATAACCATGTGACATTGCAACCACCTGAGCCTTTTGGCCCTGACTCTAAGTAACTAACCTTTGGACTAGACGAGCACTTTTAATTTTCATCAAACTTGTGGGTCAGTCAAGCATTAATGCTCATAATGATTCATTCAATGCTTATGTTGATTAAAACTAATCTTTTTGGCTCTGCATTCATTACGCTTATGTCGCTCTTGACTCATAGGTCAATTCCATACGACCAGTGCTTAGTACTACTGTCGAACTTGACTAATGAGTCACAACTTCACAGTCAATACTAACACCATTGTTGATTGTGACAATGGAGTTAGTTCCACTCACAAGTAAGCAATGCAACCAGGCATATATCATATGTCAAATATCCAAATGTAAGGCATTCAGCATGCTTACTTAACATTCAATTATGATCAACCACATTTATAGAGACTCAAGCTCTAATCAACCACATATTCAACATTCATGCCATGCCTTAATCACATGTGTCTTATGCATCACATGCATTACATACTGGGTGCAGTTTTCTTACCTTGGGTCCAAGCACAGGTTACTAATGAATGACCCTCGAGCACGATCCTATTTCCAAGCCCCTAGCGATAACCTAGTCATAACCATAAACAGTGTTTAAATGAGTTCGAGTTCCAAAACCAAATCCCGGGACCAATCCCTCGCTCTTGGGACCTCCAATCCCACCAAACAGGGTGGTGAAATCATCCCCCGAGCCCTCAGGTCAAAACCCCAAAAAGTAAAAAAAAAAACCCATTCTGAAGACTGTGCAGCACTATAGCGCTACTTATGGGTGCTACAACACTACAAGCAGAACCAAAACCCCAAAAACAGAGCACCTAGCACTGTAGCGCTACCAACCTAGCACTACAGCACCCAAACCAGAACTTCAAATTTTTGGGCTTCTCTCTTCGTGTTCTTCGAGCTTCAAAGCTTCAAATCCAACCCCAACATATCCAAATCTCAAAATTAAAGTTCTTAAACATCCTAATCTCCCAAAACCAATAAAACCCAAGCTTCAATTCATCCAAATAGTCATCAAAACATAAATTCCAATCAAAGCTTAAAAACTTTAAAAATTAATAACTTAAAACTTGGATTACCTCTGATTATGTCGTTTCTCGCTAAATCCTCCAGTAAATAAGCTTCTAATCTTCCCTAAAATCGCTATGCCTCGATCCTCACTTGAATCTGAGTCCTAAAACTTAAGTTTCCTTCGAAAATGCGATCAGGTGATGAAAAAGGAACGGGAGGAAGAGAGAACGTTCTAAACGTTCTTTTCATGTTTCTGACAGGTTACTTCAAGCTTAAGTCGCCTCAAGTAAATCCTAATGCTTGGGGTCCCGAAAATTCCCCCGGGGGTAAAATAGTCAAAATTCCCATAATTTCCCCCTGATTTTACTTACTCCATATCTATCATCAAATATTTATTCCCATTACCCAATATCCATGTAATGTGCTAAATACCCCTTGACTCACTTCGAGTTAAATATAAATCCCATTGTGACTTTCCCACTAGCTTGCTTCCTAGGATCGTCTCGTGTTGAGTAACCTTAGCATAACAAAATAATAATGAAGCACCACACATACACCACATATATGCCAAATATACTCAAAATGGCCAAAATATGAAAATTGCCCAATTAAACAGAAATGGGCCCACATGAATATTTAATACACCAAACATGCATATCTAGTCATATTATGATAGAACTCACATATTCACATAATGATACACATAAATATCACATAATCATATAATTCCAGAATTTTCCATCCTGCCCCCCTAATCAAGGTCCTAAGCCTTATTAAGAAATTAGAGTCGTTACAACTATCCCCTCCTTATAGAAATTTTGTCCTCGAAATTTTACTTGAGTAGCCCAGAATATCAATTCCGCATAACTGATTCCAGTTCCCAGGCCGCTCGCTCGACCTCACTGTTTCTGTATCTGTATAATACCTTAACCCAAGGTATAGCTTTGTTCTTCAGAACCTTGTTCTTTCTGTTCAAAATCTGAACTGGCTACTCCTCATAGAATAACTCTACCTCCAGTTCCAAATCCTTATAACTCAACACATGAGTCTCATCTAACACATGTCCTCAACATGGCAATATAAATACACTGTATGCGGTCAACAATGCCAAAACTAAGGTCAACCCAAAGGCAACCTGACTGATCCTATCCAGGATTTCAAATAGTCCTTGCTAATCTAGGGCTCAACATGCCCTTATTTCCTCGCCCTTTTCCATGGTGATATTCTAAGGAAGATACAGTCTTCCACTTGGAACTCCATGTTCCTACATTTCAAATTAACAAAACTTTCCCATTTACTCTGAGAAGCGAGCATCTGAGCTCTATCCTTTTCAATATGATCATTGAGGCTATTATACCAAGCTCAGGATCCAGATATAATATCTCAATCATCTCATAAGGTGCCCCCTCCAATAACTAGATAATTCTCTCTCTTATTTAGGATAATGAACTATACTAAACTCCATCTATATACTATTTTCCTTTTGCAATCTTCCTCAAGACTTGGAAGTAAAAACAGAGTCCTCATCTGATAAGATACACCTCAAATTCCATGAAGGCGTACTACCTCTCTCACATAGAGGTCTGTAAACTAGTCAACTGTATTACTTGTCCTTACTCATATAAATGAACTGACTTAAATATTGGTCTGTAATGACCCAATCCAAATCATGCTGACCCACTATCCTGGGTAGTCCCACCACGAAACCTATTGTGATGTTTCCTTACTTCCACTATGGAAAACACAAAGGTTGTAATGGCCTTCCTGGTTCCTAATACTTTGTCTTGACTTGCTAATACGTTAGGAACTTTGCCACGTATTTTGTTACGTCCTTCTTCATCCCAGGCCACCAATATAAAGCTTTCAGACTCTGTTACATATTCATGATGCCTGGATGAAGAGAATAAGAGGTAGTGTAAGATTCATCCATAATCTCTTGTTTAATCCCAATGTCCATTGAATCCCAAGTCCAATCTTTATGCCACAATAAACTCATAACTGACACTGCATAGTACTTAGCTAATCTAGCTAAGACATTCCCCTCAATTCTTCCCATCTATGGGTCACTTAACTGTTTCACCTTGATCCTCTATAAAAGAGTAAATTAAACATAATGTTGGCCACTTGGCCCAATAGTAACTCTACTCTAGTTCTGGTCATATCCTTTAACTAACATGATGCATAGACAATCCCTTTTCCATGTCACTGAGGTGTCATAACAACCTGTAAACTGATTTTTATCTGTAAGAAGACTCAGAATTCTTTCCCCAAACATATATAATATCATGCCCATCCAAGGAAACTCCTACCCTCTGAGCATTCCTTGACCTTGGCAAATCTCCTACTAAAAGTATATCACAATATCGTCGATCAAGACGATCACAAATGCAATTAAGATAATCCTTGGATACTCTGTTCATCTAATCCATCAAAACAACTTGGCATTAACCAAATCCTCAAAACATAACTCAGAACTCCCAGTGCCCTTATCTAATACAACAACCAGTCTTCTGCATATTCTTCTCCTTGATCTTCAGCTGATAATAACCAAATCAAAGAGCCACCTTGGAGAATTCCATCTTACTCAATAACTGAGTCCTTTAATTCTTACAGCTCTGTTGAAGCCGTTCAATATAGTATAGTACCCTTGACCTGATTCCGTCCCTAGCACCAATCTAATCACCATTTTATCTCTTTGGGTAAAGGTAACCCTGACTATTCCCCTGGAGATAAATCCAGAAGTCATAGACTATCCAGTCTGCCCTGGTCCCACTGGCATGACCTGAGTGGTATCCACCACACTAGCTAGGAGTTCTATGCATCCTCCTGCTATAGATCTCCAGTTCTAAATACAGATGTAATAAGCATACAAAATCCATGCACAGTGCCAACACTACAAGTGTTTCCCACCCTCAAACTCAAGAATTACTATCCTTTCCTTGCAAGCTATCATTGCCTCATACTTAGTTAACCAATCCATATTCAGAATCATACTGAAAGTCATCTGATGAGTCCTTTCCACAATAATCCAAATCATCTTTTAAAATGACCAATAGAGTATCACATTCTTATCACAACTGTAATGCCCTGGTTACCCCAGAACCGTTACGGTGAACGGTGAATCGAAAATTTGACCCGCTACCCGAGTCCTTTGGTTAAAAACGTGCTCTAAGTGTTATTCACAGGCTAAGGTAGAAAATCAGTAAAAAGGAAAGGACATATTTTATTATATACATAAAAATATTCATGGGCCCACAAGAATATTTACAACTCAAAAGGTTAGTACTGTTCCAAAATTACAAACCCGCCAACCTAAGCGGCAAAAATAAGGTAAACCCCCTAGTTCCTCTGGGAACTCCTTGGCTGTGGTGGTCAAGCGGCCGCATATGTACACATCACCACCTAAGCTCTCCACTCAGGGCTGGGTGATCTTATCTTTCCCTTTACCTGCACCACATAGCACCCAGGAGCCAAAGCCCAGCAAGAAAACACAACATTGTATATCAACAATATCAAAGGATTATCATTATAATCACACAGAGCTTATGGTTCTTAAACAAATGAGTGAATATCACTCGAGGTTCTAGAAAACCATACTGAGCAGCTGACACGCAAGTCACTAATTTAAACAGAAGAGTGGCTGCTAGGTAAGCCACTAGCCTTAAACAGATGAGAGACTGATAGGTAAGTCTTTAACTTAACAGAAGAGTGACTAATGGGTAAGTCACACAAGCGCTTATAATATTCATCGAACTTGAGGTCGGTCCGGCATTAATGCTCTTTGAGTCATCCAATGCAGATATCGATTAGATCTAATCTTTATTAGCTTGCATTGGACACGCTAAAGCTGTCCTGACTAATGAGTCAGCTCTATGTGACCAGTGCCCAGTACCACTGTCGAACCTGACTAATGAGTCACAGCTTCACAGTTGATACTGACACCTTTGCCAAATCTGACTAATGAGTCAGTACCATGCACAAGTGAGAAAGATTTTCTAAACGTTCAATAATCAATTCATGTCCACATTTACACAATCAACATGCCTCAAGAACAGCCAAGCATGTCACGTATGGGGTGCAGTTTTCTTACCTCAGATTCAAGCTAGAATGAATAAAAGAACAACCCTTGAGAACGGTCTAGCTTTTAGTCCTTTAGCGGTCACCTAATCATAACACATTATAGGATACCATCAATAAAATGATAATCAAGGGTTCCCAAACCAATATCTAGCCTCCGAGACATCAATCCCCACTAATCCATGTAGTAGGAGTGATCCCGAGGCCTAAAACCATGTTCTCGGGACCAAAACACTCAAACGGGCTCAACCCTGCTCAAGGGCTGCGACCTTGGCATCAAGGGCCGCGGCCCCCAGCCACCTCTGAAACAAGGACCGCGGCACCCATCATCAAGGGCCGCGGCGCCCAGCAGGCACAACTTCCCCACCTGCTTCTACAAGCAAGGGTCGCGGCTCTCCAAGAACAGGGTCGCGACCCCCAACCCTGGGCCATTCCCAAACACGTTTTCAACTTCCCAAAGCCTCCAAAATCATACCTAAACATTCCCCAATCATCAAATCAAAGTTCCCAAGCTTCCCAGTTCTCCAAAACCATCAAAACCCAAAGCTCAATCGAGCCAAAAACTCAACGATTCACAAAGTCCAATTCAAAGCTTAGAAACTCTAAAAACTCAAAAATTTAAACTTAGATTACCTTCGATTAGGTTGTTTCTCGTCAAATCCTTCGATCAAGAAGCTTCTAATCTTTCCTAGGATTGCTATGCCTCGATCCTCGCTTGATTCCGACGCTTAGAACTCAAGATATCTTCGAAAACGCTTCGAACGGTGAAAATGAGCTAACGGGGAAGAACAAGAGGTTTTCTAACGTACGTTCTATCTAACAAGCTACTTCAAGCTTAAGTAACCTCAAATAAAACCTAGTGCTCGGGGTCCCAAAAACACCCCCGGGGACATTATAGTCAAAACTTCCAGAATTTCACCCTGATCTCAATTACTCCCAATTTATCATCAAATAAACATTCTTATTACCCAATAATTGACCACGTTATGACAAAATCGCTAATCCACTAAATAGGATCGTCTCATGCCAAATAGCTTGAATATATCTCCATAATAATGGAATCTCATTCACAAATCACATCATGCACCCAAATACACAAATTTGCCCTCAATGGGCCAAATTACCAAAACATCATAATATTTCAAATGTGGACCCACATGCATGCATACAACATCATATTATAATATAATTCACATAAACATGAATATATTATCATTTAATGGCATAATTAAACAAGTATGGCCCTCCCGGCCTACTATTCCCGCCATCGAACCACATCGGAGAATTCGGGGCATTACAACAACATAACCATGTAATCTGCATATCAAATCTACGTTCTCTAGATGCAATAAGAAAAGAACAACATGGCACAAAAACTAGTCAGCATAATACAAAAATCAGAACTAGAAAGCTGACCTGCCACCACTGAGGAACTAGTCTCAGTCTCAGTCTCTGACTCTCATTGCATCGGAACGAACACTCGAGCTAGACTCAAGCTGTCCACCCCTTTTGGCTCATCCTTCCTTCGCCTTGGGCAATTTTTCTTGAAATGCCCAATCATTCCACATAAGAAACATGCCTTTGCTCAACATTCTCCTAGACGACGCCTCTTACACCGAGTGCATTCTGGGTAAATTTCCAATCCTTGGTCTTGCCCATACCAATAAATGGACGTGTTACTGCCTGAGCCCCGTGTTCTCCGGCACTCTCCTATAAAATCTCATTTCGTGTGCTCTCAACAGTAAGAGCTTTCCCTACCACCTGAGCATAGGTAGAGATTTCATACACTGGGGCAACGCTAACGCCCTGAGTTATTCTGGGATTCAATCCCTGGATAAACTTTTCCTTCCGAGCTACATCAATGGGTACGATATCAAAAGAAAACTTGGCCAACCCATTGAGTCTGTTAATATACTCGATTACTGTTGCATTGCCCTGAACTAGGTTTAGAAACTCATTCATCTTAACAATCTTGACTACATCACAATAATAGCATTCATTAAACAGCTGCCTGAATTCTTTCCAGTCCATCACAGCTGTGTCTTGTGTCTGGGATACTACTTACCACCATGTCCGGGCATCATCCCGTAATACAAATGTAGCATAGATCACCCTATCGTGTCCTACCAACCCCATATTTTTGAGGATGGAACTGATCATGCCCATCCATTGCTCAGCTCTGAATGGATCTAGGCCTCCCTCAAACACTGGAGGGTAGTATTCTTGGAATCTTCCACAAAGAAATTCCCATCTGTTCTCAACCCTAGGCTGAGCCAATACTGGTGCGACTCCTGGCATAGTAAAGGAAGAGGTGTTCCCTGGAAGATTCTGCTGCTGTTTCAAACAACTAATCTCTCCTCCTGCCTCTACAATCTTGATTGCACATCTGTAAACACATGTTGAAAATTTTGAGGGGCAGATGAAGAACTCAAACCCTGGTTGTAATTCCCAGCATCGGTATAACCACCACCAGGTCTCATTATCTTCCTGGGAGACATACCGACTGATTGAATCTGCAGTCAATAACTTGACCCATTAAACATGATGAACATATCAAATGCCTTCTCCACGGAAACAATCATACCACACTACATTCACAAACCACTACAGTACTAAAAACATGCCAATAGCATTTGTTCATCAATTCATAACCCCTGTTCTTTAAACATACACACCATGCTTCCAACTCCATCATGCAAATATCACATTCATATATAATCATGAAGTAGGTAATCATATAATCATATTGTGAACACCACAAATTGTACACGATCCTGAAAGACCTAGGCCTCACGCAAGGCCTTTGTGACATTGACCTATCTCACCCCACACAAGGCCCAAGCTCACTTTACCTCGTTGAAGGTCTTATGGACCCGTGCCTTGGTGCCGCACACCCAGGCGCCTCGCGCCACCAGTTGCGCGCCCAGGTGCCTCGCGCCACCAGCTACGCGCCCAAGCACCTTGCACCAGAAATGCGCACCACATCATCTCACGAGGACACGCCTCGCAGGCCTCGCCCAAGTGCCCAGTACAGACGAGACAGGCGCACCGTATCGCGAGGCCATTGTAATGACCCAACTATTTCTAAGACCTTGGACCATTAAAAATACTATACATAGCAACTATTTCGATACAAAGATAAGAAATAACATGCCTTTATTAAAAACCCAAAATATAAGAAATAGCATGTCTTTATTAAAAATGTAAAATAAAATGTGATATGGTATGGGATCCCATTGTTTACAAAACATAAAACATAGCTTTAAAAACAATTTCAAAAAAAGTTGAATTCGGAATTACAAAAGAGACATATTTCAAAAGACTAAAATAAACGTCATCCTCGATCGACACGCAGCCCATCCATTCCATTCATCCTCAACACACATACCTTGCTGCCAAGACTCCCTCCACCTTTGTAATCATTTTCCTGCATCACACTAAAATAAAGGAATGAGCCTAATGCTTAGCAAGGAAAATCTACTAAAAACAAAACATACATCGTAAACATAAGCATAAGACTACATCAAATACTATAAAAGAACATAAGACTATCTAAAACATATATCATATATCATAAGCATACACTATAAAACATATGGCTACAAAAACATCTATTACAATGGCCAGCATACATCTTGGGGCTTGCTAGCTACAAGGCTAGTTATCTAAACAAGTCATACAAATTTAAGGGGCTTGTTATCTAAACAAGTCATATAAATTTAAGGGGCTTGTTATCTAAACAAATCATATGCCCAAGGAATATACTATTGGGACTTGTTATCTAAACAAGTTAGTTATCTAAACAATTATATGCTTGTTATCTAAACAGAACATATACCCAAGAGCTAAAACATATCATACATATACATAGCATAGCATAAACATATAACATAACATAACATAACATAAACATAACATAACATATTAGCACATAAAATCTATCATATTTTCCTTACCAACACCGGGATATGATAACAAGGATGGGATTTGTAGCACTCCTAAAACCAACAATAAAAATGGTGAGTATTTCTAAAGAATAAAGAATGAATGTGGAAATTAAACCATCAAGAAGAAACTTACCAAGAAAGAACTTAAGATTCAAGAACCTAATCAAGAACCAATAACGAAAGTTAGGATCTGAATAAAAGGAACTAAAGAAAACTAAAGAGTTTTAAAGAATTGGACTTAAAGAATATGAGTACCTTAGTTGACCTTATGGATTGGTGTAACTCCAATACCGAAATACACTAAACCTCACTTCCCAAGTATTTTATAAAGCTCAAGAATGGCAAAGATTTTTCCCAACCCAAGTGTTTATCACTCTATGGTAGTACTAGCACCTTGGAGTCTGATCACAGCTGAAGAGTGAGGAGAAGGGTTGGGTTCTAAGTCCTATTTATAGAGTTCTAGGAATAAAAATCTTCTTTTTGGCTTTGAATAAAAATAATGAATTTAATTGAAAATATTTGAATATTCGTCAGTCAAAGGATTAGGACTTGGTCAAATCGTTCAGAGGTAGGTCTAAGGAGTCAAAGCTTGTTCTAAAAATTAAAACAAAAAATAGAATCATAACTTCTAACTTCCTAAATCTCGTAACTCTAAACTTACCTGTAATAAAATCAACATAACTGGATCTGTAGGACTCTAATTTAGACTAATTTTATACTACTATAAATTTAATTCTATTATCTACAACTTTCTAGAAATACTATTTTTCGAAATTCATAATATAACTGGGACAAAAAATAGGTCGGAAGTTATAGTACCCTAAAGTTACGGGAAAATCTATTTAATTATCTAAATAACAACCTAATCCACAAATTTCTTAACTAACCATCAAATAAAAAAATCTAATTCCCTAATAATCATGCTTATGACAAGTGTCATATTCTTATTGGCTCTATCTAAACCTTAGGTTATAATAAATAATACACCTAGGACCAACAATATTAATCAAACCTTATGTTATAATTAATATTCTTAAACCATAGTTAAACTTATAAAATTCAGAACTATTGCTATTAGTTTCCAACTATGTCCCTATTTGAACCAAAATCCACAGAATCTAACATACTACAAACTAATACTAACTACTACTACTACTACTACTACTACTACTACTACTACTACTACTATCTAGCTAGTTAAGTAAATATTCTGGGACTCTACAATTCTCCCCCACTAAAAAGAATTTCATCCCTAAAATTTACTTATCAAACAATTCCAGATACTGGGTTAACATGTTTTCCTCCAACTCCCACCTTGCTTCCCGTTCAGAACTATTACTCCATAGGACCTTGACTATCAAAAAACTCTTAGACCGTAATTCTTTCATCATTCTATCTAGGATGCTAGTTGGTCGTTCCTCGTAACTCAAGTCTTTCTGGAGTGCTATCATATCATATTTGAGGACGTGATATGTGTCTGACACATATCTACACAACATCAAGATGTGGAACACATTGTGACTATCTGCTAGAGCTGGCGGTAGGGCTAATCTATATGCAACTGCTCCCACTTTGTCCAATATCTCAAAAGGACCTATAAACCTAGGACTAAGCTTGCCTTTCTTCCCGAACTGCTTCACACCTTTCATAGGATATATCCTTAAGAAGACTTGATCTTCGACTTTGAATTCCACATCACGCCGCTTGGCATTTGCATAACTTTTCTAACAGCTTTGAGCAATGAGCATATGCTTTCTAATCTGCACTACTACATCCTGAGCTCCTCTAACAGCTTTAGGTCCAAGTAGTTGCCTTTCTCCTACCTCATCCTAATGCAACGGCGATCGACCCTTCTTCCATAAAGTAGCTTATGGATGCCATCCCGATTGTTGACTGGTAGTTATTGTTGTAGGAGAATTCTATCAGCGACAAATACTTACTCCAAGATCTCTCGATGTAAACACCGATCCTCTATCGAATACTATTGTCTTAGAGATTCTATGCAGTCGTACTATTTGTTGGACTTAAACGTCTGCGTATTGATCCACTGTGTATGAAGTCTTAACAGACATGAAATGAACTGACTTGGTTAATCTATCTATTACAATCCAAGATGAATCATGCTGCTTACTTGTTCGTGGCAAAGCCGTCACGAAATCTATGGCTATATCATCCCATTTCCATTATGGAATGCTAAGTGGTTGCAATAAGCATGCAAGCCGCTGATGTTTTGCTTTCACTTGTTGGCATAACAAGCATTTCAACACATACCCCGCTATATCTTTCTTCATTCTTGGCCACCAATATAACACTTTAAGGTCGTGAGTCATCTTGGTCGACCCTGGGTGAACTAAGTATAGGGTATTGTGCGCTTCTTCTAAAGTCTTCATCTTAATCCCTTGATCATTTGGCATGCATACCTGATCCTTGTATCTTAATAACCCCTAACTAGATATTGGGAAATCTGTGGCCTTCCTTTCTCTAACTATATCCATATGTGATACTAATGTGTCATCATGTCCTTGGCCAATCCGTATATCTTCTAACAGGCTTGACTGGATGGACAAGTTAGTCAGGTTACCAATGACTACTTCTATTCCAGCATTGATCAGCTCCTACTGTAGCAACTTTTCTATTCTAGCTAATGATGCTAGACTTCCGTAATTCTTCCTACTTAGTGCATCAGCAAATACGTTTGCCTTGAGGCGTAGGCTATCACCTTATCATTCTGCATCAGCACACAACCCAATCCTTGCTTCGACACATCGCAATAGACTACAGACTTATCATTGGGTGTCGGTACATAAAGTACTGGTGTTGAGCATATCCTTAAGCAACTGGAAACTCTCTTCACACTTATCAGTCTTGAACCTTTGCTGTTTCTGGGTTAGGTTGGTAAACGAAGTGGCTATCTTAGAAAAGCCTTCTACGAACCTCCAATAATAACCTGCTAGTCCCAAAAAACTTCTTACCTTAGACGCATTCTTTGGTCTTGGCCAATCTTTACAACCTCTACCTTAGATGGGTCTACTGCAACTCCTTCCTTGGATACTATGTGCCCGAGGAACGTTACTTACGAAAGCCAAATTTCGCACTTTTTGAACTTGGGGTAAAGTTAATGCTCCTTTAGTCGTAACAAGATCAACCTTAAATGTTCCTCATGTTTGACTTAGTCCTTTGAGTACACCAAGATATCATTGATGAACACTACGATGAATTCATCCAAATAATCCATAAAGAACCTATTCATTCAATCCATAAACGCGGCTGGAGCGTTGGCAAGACCAAAAGACATAACTAGAAACTCGTAATGTCCATAACGAGTTCTAAAAGTCGTCTTGGGATTATCCTCTTCCCGTACTTTGAGCTGTGATACCCGGTCCGTAGATCAATCTTTGAAAACACGGTTGCCCCTCGGAGTTTATCAAACAAGTCGTCAAGTCAGGGTAGTGGGTACTTATTGTTAATTGTCACCTTATTCAGCTTGCGATAATCAATACACACATGCATACTTCCATCCTTCTTCTTCACAAATAGAACCGGTGCTCCCCATAGAGAATGGCTCTGTGCCAGGTACTAGTTCGATTGTGAAGTCTCTCTCCCATGTCGGTGGCAATCCTGCTAGTTGCCAGGAAATACCTTTGGGAATTCCTTTACAATGTGGAAGTCTCCAACTTTTAGTGGTGTTTCCTTTACAACATCTGTAACTTTGGCTAAGAATGCGTGACATCCTTTTTCTATCATCCTTTGAGCTTTGAAAGATGAAATAAGCGGCATATGTAGTCCTAAATTTTTTCCCATATAGCATCGTTTCTAACCGTCAGGAGTCTCGAACATCACTTGCTTACGTCTGCTATCGATGGTTGCGCCATGCCATGCTAGCCCGTCCATGCTTAATATCATGTTGAAGTCTTTGATTTCCAGCTCTATCAGATCTCCTTCTAGTTCTACGTCCTCGATTTTGATTGGTACGCCTCATACTATCCGTAATGATAGGACTATTTTACCCGGAGGCAACTATGTCACAGACCTAGTTCTATAAGGTTTGTCTAATTTCTCTATCATTCCTAATGAGATATACGAGTATATTGATCCCAAATAAAATAATATAGAACATACATTATTGAGGATAGAAATCTAACCTGTAACTAATTTATTACTAGCATCAACTTCTCCTTGGGTTAAAGCAAATACCCTGGCAGGAACCATTGTATTGTCCATTTTCTTCTCTTGCTTGAGCTAGGGACACTGCCTCCTTCGGTGACCTTCCTAACCACAGTTGAAGCATCCCTTGATGTTTGCATGACATTCCCCAAGATGTTTCTTTTGGCACTTAGAGCATTGCGGGTATTCTACGTAACTTGACTTATTGCCTCCATTGTTTTTCCATGCTCTTTCATCACCATTGGCCTGCTTATCATCTGGATGCCTTCTCTTCTGAACATTACTATTACTATTGCTATGTTGATGGCTGTTGTTGTGGTTGTTCCGACCATTTTGAGGTTGACCCTACTGTTTAGGCTCAGGCTTACTAGCCTTCTCCTTACTAACATTTGCCTGAAGCCTTTCTACTTCTATTGTTGTTTCTAGAACATCGACATAGGTAGCATTTCCCGGGTTTGCTAGCTTAACTCCTAGCTCAATCTTTGGTCTAAGTCCTCTAACAAACTTGGTCACCCTCAGAAAGTCAGTTGGAACCAACTCTGGTGCAAACTTGGCTAATCTATTGAACTACCGAGCATATTCTGCTATCGTCAAGTTGGCCTGCTTCAAACTAGCGAACTCTTCGACCCTTGTAGCGATGACTGCTGAGCTGTAATACTTTGTGTGGAACATCTCCACAAATCTTGTCCATGTCATGGTGGCAACATCGTTAGTCTGTTGAACTAAGTCCCACCATATTCAAGCATCCTTCTTAAGCAGAGCGAAACATAGGATATGTGGTCTGCGTTGCCTAGATTCATATGCGCTAGGATCGACTCTACATATTTAAGCCATTCTTCTGCCTCAAAGGGGTCTGTTATCCCTTCAAAGTTTGGAGCGTGTTGCTTACGAAACCACTCATAGATTGGCTCCATGTGCTGAGCTGGGTATGGTGCATGGTTTGCCATTGGCCATCCCCTATAAGGACCTACTTGATGGGGTACTTGAGCCATTTGTTGAGGCTGTGGTTGCGGCAGAGGTGGAGGCTGAGTTTGTTGTCACTATTGTTGTAGTAATTCCTCCACTTGTTGCCGTAGTCTTGCAATTTCTACAGTGTTGTCAACTGGCAGCGGCTGCGGTGCGCTTCGGTTGGCGGTAGAACGCACTACCCTTCTGCGAACTGGAGGCATTAGCATGTGTGCGTGCAGACCTTCTGCGCGACATCTTCAGCAAAAGTTTTAACAGTCGAGAACATGTTAGAACTTACCCTAATAGGCTCTAAGGCAAAAATTAACCTAAGCAAACATAACTTAGACATATTAATTATGACTTATTATGAAAAAATTTATAAGCCTTCTTTTAATTAGGATGTGTTTCTAAACCTTAAAAAAATACGCCATCTTTATTATTTTCTAAGTGTGTTTCTAATTATCCTATACGACTTAATTCTCAGGCTCGAAACTCATCGTTGTTCCAAAGTTAACCAAACTGATGGAGGGCTAGGATCAGTAAAATCGTTCCCACTACTATGGCCCCCTAGCTCTCAATATAGAACCCGGTCCATTGATTTGTATCCACCCTCACCGAACTTGGTCATTATTTATTAAATTTATTATTTATTATGATTGTAAAAGAAAACCAAACTCATACATGTCATTCAAAAATAACAAAGATATTTATTTGGAAAATTTTTTTTCACCATATACAATCATAAATGCAAAGATAATAAATAAAATAAATAACAAAAAAATAAACTAATTTATAAATATGCTTAACTGAAAACATAAGGGCTAATACACATAATCATAACAACTATAACATAAACACTTACATTGGCGGTTAGACTCAGAGCTTGAGCGTGTGTATCAAGGAGAACTTCATGGATATGAACCGTTGCTCTGATACCAACTGTAATGACCCAACTATTTCTAAGACCTTGGACCATAAAAACTACTAGACATAACTACTATTTTGATACAAACATAAGAAATAACATGCCCTTATTGAAAACCCAAAATATAAGAAAAAACATGTCTTTATTAAAAATGTAAAATAAAATGTGATATGGTATGGTATCCCATTGTTTACGAAACATAAAACATAGCTTTAAAAACAAGTTCAAAAAAAGTTGAATGCAGAATTACAAAAGAGACATATTTCAAAAGACGAAAATAAACGTCATCCTCGATCGACACGCAGCCCATCCATTCCATTCATCCTCAACACACATACCATGCTACCAAGAATCCTTCCACCTCCATAATCATTTTCCTGCATCACACTAAAGTAAAGGAATGAGCCTAATGTCGAGCAAGAAAAATTTACTAAAAACAAAACATACATCGTAAACATAAGCATAAGACTATATCAAATACTATAAAAGAACATACGATTATCTAAAACATATATCATATATCATAAGCATACACTATAAAACATATGGCTACATTAACATCTATTACAATGGCCATCATACATCTTGGGGCTTGCTAGCTAGGCAATCATATGCCCATAATTCTATAGGGCTAGTTATCTAAACAAGTCATATAAATTTATGGGGCTTGTTATCTAAACAAATCATATGCCCAAGGAATATACTATTGGGACTTGTTATCTAAACAAGTTATTTGTAATCTAACCAAATTATATACTTGTTATCTAAACAAAACATATACCCAAGAACTAAAACATATCATACATATACATATCATAGCATAAACATATAACATAACATATCATAGCATAAACATATAACATAACATATCATAACATAAACATAACATAACATATAAGCACATAAAATCTATCCTATTTTCCTTACCAACACCAGGATATGAGAACAATGACGGGATTTGGAACACTCCTAAAACAACCAATACAAATGGTGAGTATTTCTAAAGAATAAATAATGAATGTGGAAACTAAACCATCAAGAAGAAACTTACCAAGAAAGAACATAAGTTTCAAGAACCTAATCAAGAACCAATAATGAAAGTTTGGATCTGAATAAAAGGAACTAAAGAAAACTAAAGAGTTTTAAAGAATTGGACTTAAAGAATAGGAGTACCTTAGTTGACCTTATGGATTGGTGTAACCCCAATACCAAAATACACTAAACCTCACTTCCCAAGTATTTTATAAAGCTTAAGAATGGCAAAGATTTTTCCCAACCCAAGTGTTTATCACTCTATGGTAGTACTAGCACCTTGGAGTCTGATCACAGCTGAAGAGTGAGGAGAAGGGCTGGGTTCTAAGTCTTATTTACAGAGTTCTAGGAATAAAAATCTTTTTTTTGGCTTTGAATAAAAATAATGAATTTAATTAAAAATATTTGAATATTCGTCAGTCAAAGGATTAGGACTTGGTCAACTCGTTCAAAGGTAGGTCTAAGGAGTCAAAGCTTGTTCTAAAAATTAAAACAAAAAATAGAATCATAACTTCTAACTTCCTAAATCTCGTAACTCTAAACTCACCTGTAGTAAAATCAACATAACTCGATTTGTAGAACTCCGATTTAGACTATCTTTATACCATTAGAAATTTAATTCTATTATCTGCAACTTTCTAGAAATACTATTTTTCGAAATTCATAATATATCTGGGTCAAAAAATAGGTCAGAAGTTATAGTACCCTAAAGTTACGGGAAAATCTATTTAATTATCTAAATAACAACCTAATCCACGAATTTCTTAACTAACTGTTGACCAAGTTTTTGGCCAACGACGTGAGAACGTCAAAAACGACAAACCTTCAAGAGAATTTAAACGACACAGACGGTTTAATAAAGAAAATAAAGAACACACAAGATTTTTATAGTGGTTCAGCCCCAATATGTTGGTAATAGCCTAATCCACTTAGAGTTGTGATTATAAATCTGTACTCAAGATCAGATGGACTGAGCCAACCGAGTTTCTTTAGTCCAGATTGCAAAAATACAAGAATTCTTTATGATACCAGCACTTTCTCTCTCTAGAAAACTCAGACCCAAAATTTCCCAAAAGTCCCTCAAAAGAAGAAGAGGCCCCTTTCTGATCCCATAAGCCATATATTTATAGGCTTAAGATCATACATCTGATATCCCCTAGAATCGGGATATTTCATTATATTTATTATATTTAAATTACCAAAAACATTCAAAATGTAACAAAACCCCCAATTTGTGGGAAGAATGAGAGATTCCCGCGTGTGCCAAGACCGGTTCTTGTTGAAGCCGTTTCTGGGAATCTTGACTTAGTCCTCCTCTATCTGGTCGACCCATATCTCCTACTGACCATTCATGCAAGTGCTGGTCGGACACATGCATGCTGGACATATGCAAGTGCTGGTAGGACATGCATTTGTTGGTAGGATATGCACTTGCTGGTAGGACATGCATTTGCTGGTCGGATATGTGCATGGTGGTAGGACATGCACTCCTCTCGTCTAACATGGCACTCTCCTCTAACATGCCATGTCTCTCCTCTAACATGGCACTCTCCTCTAGCATGCCATGTCTCTCGTCTAACATGGCACTCTCCTCTAGCATGCCATTTCTCTCTTTGGACAACCATGCACTTGCTGGACATATGCATAAGGACCAGACCTTTTGGACTCTCCTCGGATCAAATTCTTGGGCTCTCCTCGGACCACACCCTTGGGGTCTCCTCGGACCACACCCTTGGGGTCTCCTCGGACCACACCCTTGAGGTCTCCTCGGACCAAATTCTTGCGATCTCCTCGGACCACACCCTTGGGGTCTCCTCGGACCATACCCTTGGGGTCTCCTCGGTCCAAAATCCAACCGGGCACACCCTAGCCCAAGTACTCTCCTCGGGTGCACTTGTGCACTTGCTTGGACATGACACCTCTCAAGCAGCCAAAAATCTTCATTAGTCTACCGGGTCAATTTATCACAACTCCGAGGAGTCAATGTATTTATTGACTATTAATGTGTCTTTTACTGCCACTTGTCACCTCTATTGCCACGCCATCGATCTCTAATTTTTGGGCATAAAATAAAAAAATATAATTCCCTAATAATCATGCTTATGACAATTGTCATATTCTTATTGGCTCTATCTAAACCTTAAGTTATAATAAATAATACACCTAGGACCAACAATATTAATTAGACATTATGTTATAATTAATATTCTTAAACTATAGTTAAACTTATAAAATTCATAACTATTGCTATGAATTTCCAACTAAGTCCCCACTTGAACCAAAATCCACGGAATCTAACATACTACAAACTACTACTAACTACTACTACTACTACTACTAACTACTACTACTACTATTACTACTACTACTACTACTACTGCTGTTGCTGCTACTACTACTACTACTACTACTACTACTACTACTACTACTACTACTACTATCTAGCTAGTTAAGTAAATATTCTGGGACTCTACAGCCACACCTCGTAGGCCTCACCCAGGTGTCCAGGAACGCGCGCCGCACCATCTCACGAGGCCACGCCTCGTAGGCCTCGCCTAGGTGCCGAGGGACGCACACCACATCGTCTCGCGAGGCCATGCCTCGCAGGCCTCGCCCAGGTGCCCAAGGACGCGTACCGCATCATCTCGTGAGGCCTCACCCAGGTGCCTAGGGACGCACACCGCATTGTCTCATGAGGCCACGCCTCTATGATATGAGCATATGCTTTACTGATGAGGCCCTTCTCTATTTTCTAAGGAAGGTGTCACCAGCAAGGTGCGACTCGCACATGCTTATCTCACTCAAGGCTGGAAGTCCTCTTATACTTAACAAAATAAAAAGGGGCTTGGAGCAAAGGTTTATTTTGGATAAGCAACCTTCAGGTACAAGGCACTCGTACAAGAACAGGTTGTATGACCATGAGGAGCACAGAGGCGTGACTCTGACGTCTGTACTAGATAGGTAGTGATGGTACAAGTTAGTACCAATGGTGGAAGCGCTACCTACATGTCTCTGACCATGTATCAGGGTCGACACCACAACCACCTGTGCCACTATGTCTAGTGCCACTTCTCTGACACTTGTACTAAATTAGTAGTGGAGACATTCCCACGGACCCTGACTACGTACTAAGGCCGACACCACGACCTTCTTCACCACTACTACCTGTGCCACCACACTGACAATGTACTTGTGAACAATCTTGTCCCCTGGGACCACAATGTATTAAGGACCATTAGAGCCCACTATAAAGGGAACCTCACTTCATCATTGAAAGGGGTTGGAAAATTCTTGTAAAATCATATTGATTTGAGGGCAATATACGAGTTTTCTTTCTATTTTCTACTTGCAATTTTCCTTCAAGTTTCTATAAGTTCATCTGTGTTCATTAGTTATTGATTGAATTTTCTGAGTTTTCCATCCATATTTCATTGACCAGTTCTTACCGTCAACAGAATCCATACTTTCTTAACGAATCAAATATTGGTTCCCTTAAGGGTTAATTTTGGAACTGAATATGTACTTAAGGAATTAATAGTACTTAAGGAACAAGAGTTAATTAGAAGGGTAAAATGAAAATTCTTAAGCAACATTTATTGATTACATCAATGAACTACAAGAGAAATATTGAATTTATTTCTCCACTACATCAATGAAGTACATTTATTAATTCCATTATTACTCCACTAAAAATATTGACTTTCACTCTAAGTAATTATTGAGTTATAAATGGAGGAAATATAACTCAATAATTACTTAGAGTGGAATTCAATATTTATAGTGGAGTAATAATGATATTCATATATCAGATTATTGAATTAAAGAGTTTAATTTATAATCTTGTTTATTGCAGCTTCGTATTATAAGTCCATGGTCTGCTGGTCTCCTCTGTCCTACAATGTCAAAGGTAAGGATTTCACAAGAAAGATTAATAGAGAAAAAGACTAAATTGCAAAGGAATTAATTTTCTAGGGAAAAGAGATAATTATGGGATAATTATTTGTAATTAATTAATTAATTATCTTATTAGTTTTTATTTGAAAATTTTTATATTAGTTAAAATATATATTAATGAGTGTTTGGATAATATTTGGGAGAGTTAAATAGTATCATATTATAAGATGATTATTCAAATGATTAGTTTTTAAGATAAGGTAAATTTTGAATTAACTGATATTTATTTTGGGAATAAATATGTTGTCTTAAAATTAATTAAAGAAACAAATGAGAAAATTAGAGATGACAGGGGCGCCACTTTATGTGCCACATCATCCTTGGAAGTTAAATTTTGAGTTTCAAATTTATTTATTTAATTATTTATTATTGTTTTTATATTTTGATCATTTTTTAAACTATAAAATTAAAAAATAATCAAATATGTTTTCTTTATCTTTATAAACCTGAAAAGTAGCGATACTTTTCAAGTTATTTTTGGTTATTAGACACTCTCAAAGAAAAGAATCAATAGAATTTTCTAAGTGTGAAATTCTATAAGTTTCCATAAGCCTTTTCTCTTCTCCAAACTCTCTAGATCTCATGTGTTGAGAACATGTAGAGAGCCTAAATAATAAACCTATGAATCCTGCTTCCCCACAAACATCCTTGTATATGTTAATTTAATGTGTATATATATATATGTATTGACCTTAGATGGTATTAATTATTTTTAGAATCCACTTCCCCTACCTTTCGTTGCGTATTTGACTTTATTCTATTTAATACCAACAATTGGTACCAGAGCAATCTACGTATATGTTTACATTAAATGTTTTGTGGGTTTCTTGCATTTATATGTATATAGAATGGATTGTTCTGTTTTTTGATTGTATGGTTGAATAATGGATCATTGATTATATGGTATTATTGGGTTAGTAATTAATTTTAATTTATCTTAAATCTTGTGTAAGCCATATGGGGCTTATGAATTTTTGTAAATTTATTTTAGAAATTTTGTTGTGAAATTTTTTGTCAAAAAATATGAAAAGAAAAATTTGAGGGACACAAGTCATGCACCTAAGGCTAGTGGCCCGAGTGTGCGCCCCTGCACGCACCCCAGTTCGTGTCGCCCAGGACCTCGCGCGCGGGCCTAGGTGCACCAGCCCAACCTGTGTGTGCTAGTAGCCAAAGCCGAGCCCCTTCGGGCTCACCCTCCTATCGTCGGCCCTAACATAGGGCACAATTCAATGGTTCCCAACAAAACCCTAATTTTTTGCTACTTATCTTTTAGTTAATTAATTCTTTTAAATTATTTGTATTTGAAAAATTAATTATCTTGTTTTATTTTTATTAGAAAAATAAAATATCTTTTAGTCGGTTAAAATCTTTTCTTAAGTTTAAATAATTATTTGAATTTGATTCTTTTTATTATTTAAATTAAACTAAATTAAAAAGATAATAAACAGGGTTATTTAATTTAATTAATTAATTAAAAAATTAGTTTCTAACTAATTATTAGACCTAAAGGATTTCTAAGAATTATGAAGATGGACCTACGAGAATAAGAAGAAATTCAAAGTCTTGAAGACAACTGAAGCCCATTTTGTAATTTAACATTTTTATTTTTTAAGGGTTGTAAATTTAGAAATAGCCAATAGTAGTCAGTTCATCTATTAATGTTTATTTAATTATTTATATTATTTATTTAAATAAATTTTAATTGATGTTCGATTGATAACGTGATCATGCATTAGTCTATTAAATGCCATACATGAAACCCCACACCATTTTAATTAATCATGCATCTTTTAGAAACATGATTATCTACGATTGTCCTAAGTGTTTATATAAATTGATTTGGTGAAATCAATTGCATGTAAACTGCTAAGTCTTAAATTATTTAAAACTTGGTAAATCACACCATAATAAGGGCAATAGTTGTTATAGGCCTTTTAGGATAACTAACTTTATTCAAAAGGTGTTTCAGTAAAGTTCAATGAATATGATGCGTAATTATTTAAATAATTTTAATTATAGAAACATGCTCATCAATACTTGTGTGATTTTTATATAATTTCATTCGTATGGTGATAAATGAACTAGTAATCAATTGATTAGTTTAATAAAAACATATATTCTAAAATAGTCAGTGGGAGAAGGTTAACATCTCAATGTGATTGATGATCTCCATTATTAGTACAACACCATGAAATATGATTAGGGCCTCGAGGCAGCTTTATTTCAGTCCTCCTAAGGAAGTTTTCTAGTCATATTAATAGCAAGGTTGGTTTCTTAAGAAGATTGGAAAGAGTAATGTATTTAGGTTTAACCAGCCCTTAGGCGGCACTCTCTAAATTAAGTCATAAATTCTGAAATATTGGGTTACACTTATAAAGATACAAATAAGATTTTGCAGTGGATAATTGTATATTGACCAAACTAGGATATTGGGTTACATTTTTTGTTGGCTATGCTCCAGTGCCACTGCCCAGAATATGTTTGGGACAAATATGATGCCTATATTCAGTCCAAAAACAAGGCTAAGTGTTACATGCTTATGAGCATGAATGATGTTCTAAGAACAAAACATGAACCCATGGAAACTGCTTTTGAGATAATGGAATATCTGCATGCCATGTTTGGGCAGCAATCTGATCAAAGTAGACATATTTTTGCAGTAATCTGATCAAAGTAGACATAATTATGCGATTGTTATCACAAAGAATGGTTTCAAGATTTGTGAAGCGGAAAAAATAAACGGACTGTATATGCTCAAGCCAAATGAACGATCGCTAAATAACTCTGAGTTAGTTGAGGTAGCTGAATCAACAAGTTACAAAAGAAGATGACACATATCTATGGCATCTAAAACTAGGCAATATTAGTCTAGATAGAATAAATCGATTAACGAAAGATGGACCATTGAGAGAACCAACTATTGGAACTCTTTCAGTTCATGAATCCTCTCTATAAGGGAAAATTACCAAACATCATTTCTCAATGAAAGACAATAGAACCAAAGACCATTAGAGCTTGTACACAATGGTGTCTGTGGTCCAATAAATGTACAGGATAAAGGGGGTTATGAGTACTTCGTCACTTTCGTTGACGATTACTCAATATATGGTCATACTTACCTAATGCTTAGAAAGTCAAAAACCTTTGGCAAGTTTAAAGACATCAAAGCTGAGGCTAAGAAGCAGTTAGGTAAGACTCTTAAAACACTTCTATCAGATCGAGGTGGTATATATTTTGAATTAGAATTCAAATATTTCATGTTGGAGAATGATATTCTACCCCAACTTACAGCACCTGGAATGCCACAATAGAATGGTGTTTCAGAGAGAAGAAACAGGACCTTGTTGGACATGGTCAAATCTATGTTAAGCTACTCATCTCTTTCTCTCTTATTCTAGGGATATCCACTTCAAGCAGTGATTTACATTGTCAATGTAGTCCCATCTATGATCATAAGCAAGATGCCACTGGAGTTGTGGAATGGTAATAAACCTAGTTTGCGCCATTTATGCATTTGGGGTTGTGCTCATCATGTTCTTAGACCTATGTCAATGAAACTTGACTCTAGGTTTGAAGTGTGCATTTTTTGTTCGCTATGCTCCAGAGACACGAGGTGGTTATTTCTATGGTAACAAGGACCAAAAGTTATTTGTTTCCACAAATGCGACCTTCCATGAGCTTGACTATATGACTAACTATAAACCTTGGAGCAAGGTTGTAATGCCTCGAATTTCCTAATAAGGTTTAGGACCTTGATTAGGAGGCCGGGAGAGCCATAATTGATTTATTATGATATTAAATGGTTATATGCATGTTTGTGAATTATATTATTATATGATAATAAATGCATGCATATGGGTGTATTTATAATTATAAGGGCATTTTGGAAATTTGGCCCGTTGAGGGCGTAATTGTTTATTTTCGTGCATGTGGGTGAGTTATGAATGGTACCACATTATATGTGGATTTGTTCGAGCCTTTTGGCATGAGACAATCATGAAATGCAAGTGTTCGGTCTGATCATAGCGGGTTTAAGTTCGGAGCTCAAGGTGAGTCTCGGGGTGATTTTAATGATTAGAACATTACCGGGAATTAAAGGGTAATGGGAAATGATTTATTGGTGTTGGAGAATATTGAGAATAGCGGGAATTTGAGGGTGTTAATTATGATTAACGAAATAGGTGCGAAAGGACGATTTTTCCCTTAGGAGCCGTTAGAAATCCTTATTAGACCTAGGGGTATTTTGGTCTTTTCACCCCTAGGATAGATATAAGCCATTAAGGCTGTAGAAAGAAGTAGAAAAATAGAGCATAAGTTCAAAGCTTCTCTCGTACCTTTTCCTTCCTGTTTTCCTTTGGATTTTTCAATCTACTTTTGAGGAATCAAACTAGGGAACCAAGCTTTGCCAAGTTAGGGTTGTGTTCTACCATTGAAGAAGGTGTGTTGCTGAGATTAAGGTAAATTTCTAGCCATAAAAACATTAGTATTTGCTCGGTTTTTCCATTTGAGTTCCAGCTGGTTTATGAGTTGGAAAGTTGAGTTTCAATGTGTGTTTTGGCTAGGGTTCTTGAGGTTGTGATGCTTGGGGCATGTTAGGATAGTTTTTGGGTTCATTTGGGACATAATTTGATGTTTTGAAGCTTTTGATTTGGGTTGGAAATGGTAGAATCGAAGGAAGAGATTTCTGGGCTGTTGCTGGCTGAAGGTAGCGCTACAGCGCCCAGTATAGGGCGCTACAGTGCTACCTGTAGAGGAGGTTGGGTGGTTTTGGTTCTGTCTTGAGCGCTGGGGCGCTAGGAGGGAAGCGCTGTAGCGCTACCCTGTTTCTTCAGAACCATGTTTTAAGTGTTTTTAAGGGTTTTTCGCTTGGGGTTTCAATCCTTAAGGCCCGGGATCGAATCTACTCACCGTGTGGGCATGTTTCGAGGTCCTGAGAGTGGGGTTTAGACCAAGACCCTATCTTTGTTGATTTTCATGAATCGGAGTTATGTTTGGTTATGACTAGGTGACCGCTAAAGGATTAAAGGGTTGATCGTTCTCAAGGGTCGTTTAATTGTTGATTCTCGCTCGAACCAGAGGTAAGAAAGCTGCACCCCATCTGTGACATGCATGGTTATTCTCGATTCATGTTGGATGTTTAACTGTGATATATATGATGCACGAGGAACATGTGTTTAGGGCATGCCATGAATATTGAGTATGAGACTGATCAGAGCTTGAGTCTCTGTGTTTGTGCATGATCATAATGATGCTAGCAACTGTTAAGTAAGCATGCTAAATGCCCTACTCTTGGATAATTGACATATGATACATATTGATAGCATTGCTTACTTGTGCATGGTACTGACTAATTAGTCAGAATTGGCAAATGTGTCAGTATCAACTGTGAAGTTGTGGCTCATTAGTCAAGTCCGGCAGTGGTACTGGGCACTGGTCACACAGAGCTGACTCATAATTCAGGACGGCCTTAGCGTGTTCAACGCAAGCCAATAAACATTAGATCTAATCGATATCTGCATTGCATGACTCAGAAGAGAGTTAATGCCGGACCGACCTCAAGTTCGATGAAAACTAAAAGCGCTGGTGTGACTTACCCATCAGTCACTCATCTGTTAAGTTAGAGACTTACCCATCAGTCTCTCATCTGTTAAGTTAGAGACTTACCCATCAGTCTCTCATCTATTAAGTTAGAGACTTACCCATTAGTCACTCATCTATTAAGTTAGAGACTTACCCATCAGTCTCTCATCTGTTAAGTTAGAGACCTACCCATCAGTCTCTCATCTGTTAAGTTAGAGACTTACCCATCAATCTCTCATCTGTTAAGTTAGACACTTACCCATCAGTCTCTCATCTGTTTAAGCTAGTGACTACCAATCAGTCACTCATCTGATTAGAGCCATTGCAGGAAAGCCCAGGTAACGGTTCCGTTACACAGCTATGGGCCTTGAGTTCCATTGTGACTTGTTTGACAGTCACTCATTATGGTTTAACAGAACCTCAAAGTGATATTCACTCATCTGTTCAGAGCTGTAAGCTCTGTATGATCATTCTGATCATCATTTGCATGGCTTTGGGTGTTGAGCCACATAGTGACTTGTTTGTCGGTTACTCGGTATGGTTTACCAGAACCTTTAGTGTTAAATCACTCATTTGATTAGAATTGACTTGATAGTCATCCAATCAGGAGGGCATGATTTCTTATCCTTGATTCCCCAGTGTTGTTTGAGTTCATTTGCATGCGTGAATAAAGCTATGTTTGCTAGGCATGCCAGATATGATTTGATATCATGATATGATTGTTCATGAGCATGTTGAGTTTTCTTGCTAGGCTTCGGCTCATGGGTGCTATGTGGTGCAGGTAAAGGCAAAAGAAAGTTGGACCATCCTTGAGTTGAAGAGTTTAGGTGACGATGTGTACATATAAAGGTGCTCGACCGCCACGGTCGAGGTTTGAAGGAGAGGAACTAGGGATAAACCCTGTTTTTCCGCTTAGATCGGCCAGTTGTAAATATTTTCCTGTAATAGACCTTTAAATTATATTTTTGGGATCCCAATGTATATATTAAACGTTCTAATGAAACATTACATCTTAACCAAAAGTTTTAATCCCTAAACCGCTAATCATACTTAGTTACACGGTTTTGGCCAAATGACTCGATTAGCGAGTTTAGCACTGTTTGCAATGTGCACCGTAACGGTCCCTGGAGTTTAGGGCATTACAAAGGTAGCTTTGTAAGATATCACAGTTGATGATCATCATCATCATCATCATTCAATTATAAACGACAAGCCAAAGAAACTATTGTTCCTGAAAAGGAAGCCCAGTGCAACATCATAGCTGGAGGATTGTGAGACAACTTGTCTACTATGAACATGAGGCACATGTCCTTGTTTCTGACATAGATAAGGACGACCCATTGACGTTTAAGGAGGCAATGGAAGATCCTAGAAAGGAAAAATGGCAAGAGTCCATGAACCAAGAAATGGAATTTATTTATTCTAATTTTGTCTGGGAACTTGTAGACCCACTTGAAGATGTCAGGCTCATTGGGTGCAAATGGATCCTTAAGATGAAAAGAGGTATAGATGGGAAAGTAGAGACCTTCAAAGCAAGGCTTGTAGCTAAAGGTTACACACAAGGAAAAGGGGCCAATTATGAAGAGACATTTTCTCATGTGGCCATGCTAAAGTCCATAAGCATCCTCTTATCCATAGTAGCCACCTATGAATATGAGATATGGAAAATGGATAACAAGAGAGATTTCCTTAGTGGCTATCTTGATGAGAGTATATATATATATATATGGTACAACCAGAAGGATTCATTAAGAAAGGGTAAAATCATAAGATGTGTAAGTTGCTAAAATCCATTTATGGATTGAAGGAAGCATCTAGATCTTGGAACATCACCTTTGACGAGACAATTAAAACATATGGCTTTGATTAGAATGTCAACGAAGCATGTGTCTATATATATGTCAAAGGTAAAGTGGTGGCTTTCTTAGTTCTTTATTTGGATGACATTCTTCTCATTGGAAGCAATGGAGAGACACTGTCAAACGTGAAAAAGTGGTTAGCTGAAAAGTTCCAAATGAAAGATTTGCGCGAAGCCAGCTATGTTTTGGGAATCCAAATCCTAAGGGATAGGAAGAACAAACTCTTGGAACTTTCTCAAGCTAATTATATGGATAAGGTACTTGAAAGGTTCTCAATGGAGAATTCCATGAAAGGTTAGTTACAAACTAGACATGGAGTTACTCTTTCTAAAGAGTAATGTCCAAAGACACCTCAGGAAGAAGAGGGCATGAGAAAGTATCCCTATGCTTCAACAGTTAGGAGTCTTATCTATGCTTTGTTGTGTATTAGGCCCGACATATTCAATGAAGTTGGAATTCTTAGTCATAATCTTCAGTGAACGAGAAATTATATGCTTGTATATTCAGGGGTGAGTTAAACCCTGCAGGAAACAGGGATTCTGATTTCCAATAAGACAATGATAGTCGTAATTTGACGTCTCGGTCAGTGTTTACTCTTGGTGGAGGAGTTGTAGTCTGGAGAAGTATTAAACAATCTAGCATTACAGATTCAACCATGGAAGCAAAGTATATAGTGGCTTATGAAGCAGCTAAGGAAGTGTTCTAGCTTGGGAAGTTCTCCACTGCTCGGGAAATAGTTCCAAATATGGAGAAGCCACTAATCTAGTATTGTGACAACTATGGAGCAGTAGCTAATTCTAAGGAACCAAGAAGCCCCAAAAAAGGAAAGCATATAGAAAAGAAATACCACTTGGTTAGGGAGATTGTGCACTGAGTTGATGTGACTGTTATGAAGATAGCATCATAATAAAACTTGGAAGAATCGTTCAACAAGACACTTCTTGCAAAGTCATTTATGGGTTGTGTACGCAGTATGAGAATGAGAGATGCTTCACTTGCTTTGAGGGTAAATGGAAGATTGTTAGGAATTTTTCCCTAAAAGCATGTTAAAAGACATTTTATTGATTTAAATAAAAGTAAAATTTTATATATTTGAATGTTATATTTATTTTTTGAATAATTTATATAAATATAAGAAAATTTCATATTCATCTATGAGAATATTATCTTGTATGTGTACGAAAGAATTAAGATCACGTATAATGAATAAAATAGTCAGCAACATATCAAAGTACGGAATCATTAATCAATGATTTCTAGTATAGTTTACTAAGCATATGAGATGCGAGTAGTCTAGACTCAAATTGCCGATTTGGATAGCCATCTTGGTAAAGGTGTTGTATATAATAGTTATTATATATGACAGGACTGATGTGATTTAATTATCTTTATAAAATTATCGTTTTCCATAAAGATTTAATTAATATCATAAACGATGATCATTTATAGATTAGTCTAAATCCTAAGTAATCATGAACTCATTTTATGTTTATTAGATCTTTTAGTTAATTCGTTAAGGTCTCTTGACATACTGAGGCTAGTGACTTTGGTTTTAGAAATTCAATATCATGAATAGCTGGGAACATGATTTTACAATAATCGAACCCATACTTTCCTAACGGATCAAATATTGGTTCCCTTAAGGTTTAATTTTTGAAGTGAATAGTTATTGAGCTCAAATCTATAATGTGATTATAGATTAATTATTCACTGGTGAATTAACGGTACTTAAAGAACAAGATGTAATTAGAAGGGTAAAACAAAATTCTTGACCAACTCTTATTAGCGAACCAATAAATGGAAAAAAACTACATTTATTGATTACATCAAGAGAAAACTTTGTAAATATAATACTATAATTAATTAGAGTGCAAATTAATATTTATATTAGAGTTTAATTAATAATCTAGTTTATTGGAGCTTCGTATTATATGTCCATGGTCCACTGGTCGCTTCTGTCCACACTGTCAAGGGTAAGGATGTCACAAGAAAGATTAATAGAGAAAAGGACCAAATTTCAAAGGAATTAATTTTCCAGGGCAAAGAGATAATTATGTGTAATTAATTAATTGTGAATTAATTAATTAATTTACTAATTAGTTTTATTTGAAAAACTTTATAATAGTTAAAATAAATATTAAGGAGTGTTTGGATTAATATTTGGGAGAGTTAATTATTATCATATTATAAGATAATTATTCAAAGTGATAGTATTTATGATAATGTTAATTTTAAATTAACTTATATTTATTTTGAGAATAAATATGTTGTCTTAAGATTAATTAAGGAAACATATGAGAAAATTAGGGGTGCCACAATAGTGGCGCCAATTCAAGTGCCACATCATCCCTGGGATTTGAATTTTGAATTTCAAATTAATATTTTTATTTGTTTATTTAATTAATGTTTTTAAATTTGATTTAAACTAAATAATTAAATTAGCTTATAAATAATCAGTTTTTTAATTATTAAATTAAAGAATAATAATATAGTTTTATTTATCTTTATAAATCTGAAAAAAAGAGATACTTTTCATGTAAGTTGTTTTTGGTTATCAGACTCTCTCAAAAAAAAGAAACGATAGAATTTTCTAAGATTGAAATTCTAGAAGTTTCCATAAGCCTTTTCTCTTCTCGAAACTCTCTAGATGTGTGCTTTCACTTGGATAGGAAGATCGTTGATGTAACGCCCTACTACCGTACAATCTTTACAATGTGATTTTGAAATGTGTATTTGACTCGCTAATCAAGGTGTTAGACTCAAAAGTGTGGTTAAAATTAAAGCAAAGAGTTATTTAATGAAAGTTAAATATAATTTTGGACATTCATAAAGGTCAAAAAGAGTTACATTGGGATCCCAAAATATTTTTTAAAACATATTTACAACTTAGAGTCATTATAAAGTCAACTTAGGCGACAAAATAAAACATTTACATAGTGTTCCTTAGAACTACCCCAGCCATGGCGGCCAGGTAGGCCAAACATGTACGCACCGCTCCATGCCCTCCAACGCATGCTTGGTCAGTCTTACTCTTGCCCTTACCTGCACCATAGAGCACCCGTGAGCCAAGGCCCAGCAAGAAAACTCCACAATCATAGCATATAACAACTCATTTTAATAAGTTCATAATTAAACAAGTATAATAGACAATTCAAAACAACGGCCTTAGCCGATCAAGGTGTGTTACTAGGCACCAGGTTCACAGTCCTATCCGAGCGGGTGAGTACAACACCCTAGATGGCCATGCCATGGCAACCTGCATTCAACATGCTTATTGTCGTTTCTGGCCCTTGTCGATCCATCACAAACACATATATGACATAACAATTACAAACTTTCACACATAACACTAAGCACAGATAATTGGGCCATGCCTTACTCTACGCGCACAGACAATTTTCTTACCTTGAGTCCCGAGCTGACAATACAAGGCAATCCCAAGCACGATCCCTAATCCCAATCCTTAGCGGTAAAACCTGCTAGTCACAACGTAATAATAAATAGTCATCACATTCTAAATTGAATAAAAGCTTCGGAATAATATACTAGCATTCGGGTCCTCGAATTCTACTAAATTGGGTAGTAGAATCCTTCATGAGCCTTTAAGTTTGAGTACCCGAGCTTATAAACCTATTTTCGCTCACATTTTCTATTTGAGCCGCGGCCCTCCTCAAAGTCGCCACGACCCTCTAAAAGTCAAAGAGCAACCTAGGAATTTCCCTATAAACGCATCGCGACACTCCCTCCGCAGTGCCACGGCGCTAAGGCGATTCAGAAAACCCCCTTACGCCTCCTGAGTTCATGCAAGCCATGACACTCAAGAACAGCGCCGCGACCTGACCCCACGAACCCAATTTTTCAAACATTTTCTTGTGTTTTCCCCGAACTAGAACCTTTCCAAACACAATTTCTAAATGATAAGCACCAAGTTTGTCTATTTTCAATTCATTATTATATAATTATGCAATAGATTATTTATTAATATATTTTGAATTAGTTTATTTTGGGTAATTAGGATTTTTAAGACATTTGGATGAAAATGAATGAATTTTGGATGTTTTAGAAGCAATGATTAAGCTCGAAATTACAAGTTTGAAACTTCACACTTAATTTTGATAATTTTATAATAATCTTTTAGAAATAAACCTAGAGATACAAGTTTTAGATCTTTTTCTTACCTTTCCAAAGCTTTTATAATCATCAAATTCTAAGTTATATCAAGAAAGTTATGGTTAAAATACCTTCAGTCACTCCAGTAGATGAAAACTGAAAAACGGAAATATTTTTATGGCCGCGACCTAGGGGACAGAACATAGTGGCTTCGGTTCCCAAGAAACACTGGCCGCGGCCGGCGATGGATTTTTCATTAATTTTTTTAATTTTAAATTTATTTTTGAAAAGGCTATAAAAGGGGTTAGGGTTAACTTTTAATATAACTTTGGATGGCGAATTTTAGAGGCTAGAGCAGCAGAGGAGGAGAAAAGACATCAGCAATATTATTCTTCAATCAATTTTTTCTTTCTTCTCAAAACTCTTTTACTTTCATTGAATATTTATGTTTATGAATATGAATATGATTAAGGAGTAGTTTTCTTTATAGTTGAGGGTTATTTCAAAACCCTAGACATGAGAATTTGAATTCATTGATGAATTTTATTTCTTCTACTCCCTTATATTAAACTGCTTCAATTTTTTTATTTGAATGTCATAGATCTTGTAAAATTTTGTTTAGACGACCACTAATTAGAGTTTTTCATCATTGAGGATTACAATTAACCCAATATTTTAGGATTCTATGTAGAGTTATAAATTACAATTAGGATATTGTGATGAGTATTTTAATTGTGATGAAAAATAGTACCTAGGTTAAATGAATTGAATGCTTAATGAATTTCTTGCCTAGATTAACCTATTTCCATAGAGTGTAATGCTTTTACTAGGTTAAATAGATCGCATGCTTAATAGCTTTATTGTTGGGCAAAAGGGTTAATTAAGAGTGCTTAGCCTTAATTAAGTATAATAGGGAAACTGGGATAAATGAATGCTTAAGTGTTATCTGCAGTGCTAATAGTTTAATTGGGAATAGGGAATATTATTCATTATTGTTGATAGATTGATTGTCGAAGGTGGAGAATAATTCTTGAATATTTCTTCAATATCGTTATATCCTTAGTTACTTAATCTTTGATGTTTATTTCATTCTATGTTTCCAGTTGTTAAAACCAAATTCCATTTCTAATTCTAGTTTAGTTCTTATTTTGAATAATAATTGGACCATAGTCCTCGTGGGTTTGACCTTTTTTGGCGCCATTGCCAGGGACTATTTTTATTTTGTTACTCTTTTTTTTTCCTTTTTACTAACTTTGTTTATTAGTTGTTGTGGATTTTTTCAGGGCTTGTTTAACGACCCAAAATTACTTATAAGGCTTAAGGGCCTTGATTAGTGTGCCAGGAGGGCATAATTGGTATTTATGTGAATATATGATTATGTGGCATGCATGATTATATGATTATATGGATGTGAATAAATGCATGTTTATGAGTATTAAATGTGCATGTGGGCCATGTTTAGCTTGCAAGGGCATAATAGTAATTTTGGCTCATTTGAGGGCATAAAATGTAATTATATGCGATTAATTGTTGAGACCACATTATTATGTGGATATATTTGCAGCATGTGGCTCAAGACAGTCCTAGTGAGCGGATTGGCGAAATAGTCACGGTGGGGATTTATACCCGGCTCAGGGCAGCTGAGGTATTCTTTGGAATTTAGAGAGCATGTTGGGAATTATTAGACATTGGGTAAATTATTGGTGATTAACTGGATGACCCGATTGAAGTGGTAAATAATAGGAACACTCGAGGAATTTGTGGGAATCGGGAACAAATGACTATTATACCCCTAGATTGAGTAAAGGCTTAGTTTTATTTGGGAGGGCAAAAGGGTCTTTTGGTTATTAGAGGATATAACCTAACTTTCCTATTATATTATAATAGAAGGTTGTAGAAATATTGAAAGAAAGAAAGAAAAATGAAATTCTCTCTCTCAGCTCACCCTTTTTCTCTCTCACGTGTCCTCTCTCTCTCACCCTCCTTTATGAAATTTTGAAGCTAAGGAGAAAGGGTTGAAGAATTCAGACTTAAGGCTGGGGTTTTTTGGAAGGGAATTCAGCTGGGAAAAACTAGGAGTTGCAGGTGGAATTGGTGTGGTTTCGGGCATAGTTGAGGTAAGGTTTAAGACCTTTAAGTTTGCTGAGTTTTAGTTGAGTTTGATTTCAGAATTTGGATTTTTGGATGGAAGTTTAAGGAATTAAAGCTTGGAAGGACATTGAAGTTAATCCAGGGTCGGATTCATCCACCCAAGCTAGCAAATTCTAACCCTTGAATGTTCTGGGTTTTCTAGTTTGAGATGGTGTTCTTGAGTTTCAGAGCTCAAGTTGGATTTTTGTGTTTGATGAAGTTGTTAGTCAAGATTTGGTGTTATGTGGGTGTTTTGGTTGAGCTATGGTGTATTGTAGGTTCAATTTTGAGTTTATTTGAGGTTTAGAGTGGATTTTTGGAGTTTTGGCTCAGGGAGGTTTGAAGAAAGAAAACCTAGAAATTTGTAATTCTCGTACTAGTGTTGTAGCGCTAGGTTGGGAGCGCTATAATGCCAGGCTATGTTTTCTGCAGGTTTCTGTCAATAGCGTTGTAGCGCCCACCTTATAGCGTTGTAGCGCTCCTCAGCCTCCTCAATTTGGTTTTTGAGTATTTTCTTAGGGTTTTCTCTTGGGGGCTTGGGGGATGGGTTCACCACATCGTTTGGTGGAACTTGGCGTCCCGAGAGTGTGATTTTGGTCCCGGGGTTGTCCTTCGGAATTCAAACTCATTGTAGTATCATTTATGGATTATGACTAGGTGTACGCCAAGGCTCGGAGCGGGATCGTGCTCGAGGACCGTTCGTAGTAACTAAAGCACTCGAAATTAAAGGTAGGAAAATTGCACCCGGTTATGTGGTTATGTTGGGACTAAGAGTTCCCTATTCTTGTATGCAATGTCATATGATAGTATTATGCCATGTGGACATGAGATAAACGACCTTAGAGTGACATAATTAACATTGGCGCACAAGGACGCGACTCGGCCACTAGTAGCTGAGTTTAATTAAATAATCACTGAGCTTGGCCTAAGCGAGCCAAAATCAGTGGGTTGAACACTGGGCTCAGTTTAAGTGAGCCAAAGACAATGACTTAATCAGAGGGTGCGGCCTAAGGGCGTTGAACCTAGTTATTGAATGATATGTTTACTGTTGTTAATCTGATGATTATGACATGTTAAATACTTGGTTAAAAGACTGTTGATTTCTCTATTATTATTATCGTTGATTATAAGAATGTTGTGGACTGCTGAGTATCTGGTTATGCTTTGTGAGTTACTATATTACTGTTATTGATTATGCTCTGTTATATGGTATTCTTGCTGGGCCTCGGCGCATGGGTGCTACGTGGTGAAGGTAAAGGCAAGGGTAAGATGAATCAACCATGGGTTGGAGAGCTCTGGGGGCGTGGTGTACATTGTTAGCTGCTCGATCGCCACGGTCGAGGAATTTTGCAGGGACGAAAACCTAAAATGTGTATTTTTCCATTAAAGTGGCTTGGATTATTTATGACACTTGGAAATTTTGTAAATACATCTTTTAAACCTTGATTTGGAGAGTACATAAGCGTCCCTCAAGAATATGGAGAGTATTATGGGACATATTGCTACATCATTGAATAATCTTGAGATTGAGAATTTTGGAGAATTGCCCACAAAATTAGAGCGTAATCCAATAGAGAATGATAGTACCCTTTCTCTCCAAAGTGGGACACAACTTGACATGCCACCTCACCCAGACACAACATTTTTCCAAATTCCAACACAAGAAGTCAACAATTCAACCCCATAAGCATCTTCTCCACTGGAGATCAAGACTTTCATGTCAGTTTGTCCATCATCACAGAATATGCTAGACAAACCAACTATTAGATCGTATGTCCCTATTCCTCCTTTTTCGAGCCTATTAACAAAATTTAAGAATGATGAGGAAAATAAGGTGATCCTTCAAATCAATATTTCGCTCCTTAAAACCATTAAGCAAGTACCACCACATGTTATACTTCCTAAGGAGTTGTCCACAAATAAAAGAAATCTGAAGGCTGATAAAAAGATAAGTGTGGGGGAGAATGTTTCTGCTATTCTCCAAAGGAAGTTGCTACCCAAGTGTCAAGACCTTGGGATGTTTGTAAATCCTTACACTATCGGTAAAACTAGGTTTGATCATTGTATGATAGATTTAGGAGCATCTATTAATGTTATATTTTATTCTATTTTCGCTTCTTTAAATCTAGGGTTATTAAAAGAAACTAGTGTTATTATTCAATAAGCTGATCGCACTAATGCTTATTCCCTAAGGGTATTTGAAGATGTTTCAGTGCAGGTTCAATTTGGGAGGCCATTCCTCCTCATTACAATTACAAAGTTGGATGTCATAGCACTGGTACTTACAATTAAATTAGATGGTGAAGCTATACAGTTTGATATGTTGAATTCTATTGATAAGTGCAAGAAGAAGAATGTTCTATTAAATGACCCAACATGACAATTATGACCACATCATTTAGTCGAGCTAACGACCTTAAACAAAGCATACTTGAGGGGGTTTTCTTACCCTTATCTTTTTATTTTACATTGATTTTTTATTTAGTATATGCCTTGTGGACAATACTAAAATTAAGTGTGGGGGAAGGGAAAACTGTCTGTTTTATTTTTATTTATCATTTATTCATTTGTTATTTGTGTTTGTGATGTTTAGTTGATATTTTTTTTATTTGTGTATATGTTGTTTGTTTTTTGTTGTTTAGTTGTTTCTAGTGTAGTTGTTTTTACTTTTTAGTTTGTCAAAAGCATGGTTATGTTGAAAGTTGTCTGTCAATGATAAAACTTTTGATTGAGATAAGAATATATTTAAGAACTTGATCAATTCTACACGAATTGTGTGCTTAACTCTTATATGGTTGTCACTTAAGCTTGATTTTCAATTTTTTTTAACATAATGTGTGGACAATTAGATTTACTTTTTCACTATTGTTAGGAGATATTTATGCATGCTATTACTTATATATGGTCTCAACCACTTCAGAAACCATTGATTAATTGTTTAAGGAGAAATCCTAAGTACACATGATGAGGATGATGATTAAGGCATGTTCTTTAGATCGTTTGAGCCTTTCAAGCTTACCTATGAAATTGAATATCCTAGTTTCCCATTTTTGAGCCATAATGACTAATCTTTTTCTATTATAAGCCAATATCTAAGCCTTTTGCAGTTTAAATTTTTTATCCTTTTTGTGACCCATTACACCATAGTTTTATATGATTGTTTGATTTGGTGGGTTGGGTTATGGATTGTAAGAAGGGGAAGTTGTATTGGTTTGTTGGATTATATTGTGAAAGTATATAATCTACTATTTCTCCCATTGAGTTGAATTGAAGAAAAAAAAAAAGAAAAAACATGAATAGAGAAATATTGAAAAAAAAAATTCAAATGTATAAGTGTGGAGGAAATAGTAAGATCAATGTGAAAAGAAGGAAATGGAAAAAATATGTAATCTTGAGGTGTATGGGAAGTTTTGGGAAGATCTAGATAATAGAAAAAATATATAGGCTATGGTGTGATTTAAGATTAAATATTAATTTTTCATCTACCTTCAACCTTAGCCTTACATTACAAGCTTTTAAAGACCATTTGATTCTTGATTATGTGTGTTTACATTTGTGGATAACAATTGGTTAATATCTATGGATTAGATGTTTCTCATCAAAATATTATTATAGAAGAGACTTTAAAACATATTATGGCATGTATAAATTGATTCAATTGATTGTGTTTTGGTAGGTTTAATTATGCATAATCATAAATAGATCGAGTTTAAGTGGTGACTAGACATTGAGTTGAAATTAGGAGGAATGTGGAATTTGAATTTTTCTTATAACGTATTTGGTTGATCAATCTTTGAGATAACTAACGCTTTTGACAAAATCATTGTTTATGTTTGTATCTGTTTATGTGTTTAGATTTTATTTTGTTTGCTTGAGGACGAGCAAATGTCAAGTGTGGGGGAGTTTGATAAGTATTGAATTTATCTATTTTTAATTCGTTATTCTTCTATAATTATGCACTTAATTATTTATTTATATATGCTTAATTATTACATGTTTTGATTTTAGGATTTTGAAGACTTTTGGAAGAAAACGAATGAATTTTGGATGTTTTACAAGCAATGGTTAAGCTCGGAATTACAAGTCTGAAACTTCACACTTTATTTTGATAATTTTCCAATATACCTAGAAATACAAGTTTTAGATCTTTTTCAATCGTTCAATTCTGAGTTATATCGAGGAAATTATGGTTAAAATACTTTCAATCGCTACGGCAGAAGAAAACTGAAAATGGGAAAATTTCTATGGTCGCGGCCAACGTTATTTCAGGCCGTAGCCTGGGGGACAGAACGTAGTGATCGTGGCCAGCAATGTCCCAGGCCAAGGCTGGAGCCCGATTTTTTGGAAAATACATTTTCTAGTGGCCGCAGCTGCCAAGAATCACTGGTTGCGGCCGTCGATCAATTTTTCCTTAATTTTTTAATTTTAAATGTATTTTTTAAAAGGGTATAAAAGGGGTTAGGGTTAGCTTTTAATATAACTTTGGATTGCAAATTTTAGAGGCTAGAGCAGTAGAGGAGGAGAAAAGACATTAGCAACAACATTCTTCAATCTATTTTTTCTTTCTTCTCAAAATTCTTTTATTTCATTGAATATTTATGTTTATGAATATGAATACGATTATGGAGTAGTTTTCTTTATAGTTGAGGGTTATATCAAAACCCTAGACATGAGATCTTGAATGGATTGATGAATTTTATTTCTTCTATTCCCTTATATTAAATTGCTTCTATTTTTCTATTGAATCTCATGGAAATTGTAAAATCTTGTTTATACGACCACTAAATAGGATTATGCATTATTCTACTATCATCTTAGGATTACTATTAACCTAATAGTTTAGGATTCCAAGTAGAGTGATAAATTGGAATTAGGATATTATGATGGGTATTTTAATTGTGATGAAAAATAGAACCTAGGTTAAATGAATTGCATGCTTAATGAATTTGTTGCCTAGATTAACTTGTTTTCATAAAGTATAATGCTTTTACTAGGATAAATAGATCGCATGCTTAATGGGTTTGTTGTTGGGTAAAAAGGGTTAATTAGAAGCTCTTAGCTTTAATTAAGTATAATATGGAAACTGGGATAAAAGACTGCTTAAGTGTTATCTGCGGGGTTAATAGTTTAATTGGGAAATTGGAATATTATTCGACATTTTTGATAGATTGATTGTCGAAGGTGGAGAGTAATTCTTGACTATATCTTTAGGATCATTATATCTTTAGCTATTTAATCTTTTATATTTATTTCATTTTATGTTTTTAGTTGTTAAATCTAAAATACCTTTCTAATTTTAGTTTAGTTCTTATTTGGAATAATAATTGGACCATAGTCATCGTGGGTTCAAACATTATTTATCGCTATACTGAAGTAGCTAGTGTAAGTGAATAAAAAAATATAATTAAATTTGATACGGCATACGACACCCATCAAATTTTTGGTGCCGTTGCCGGGGACTATTTTATTTAATTTGTTATTCATTTTTTTCCTTTTTACTAACTTGGTTTATTAGTTGTGGTTGATGTTTGATACGGCAAGGCTGAAGGTGGCAGGTGGTTTCGGCTGGGCTTTGTGACTGGGCCGAATGGCTGGCTGGAGAGGAAATGGATGTGGGCCGAAGTGATGGGCTGCTGAAGGAGGAGATGGTCACGGTTGGGCGTTGGGGTGATGCTGAGTACTCTTGTTGATGCAGCTGGGACAGGTGGCGGCTGGGGAGGAAATGCTGAGCCGTGGGGCTGTGCCAGGCGCATGGCTGGGAGAGGGCAGCTTGGAGGTGCACGTGAAGGGCAGGAGGGCCGTGGGCCTGAGGCATTGGGCCTGAGGTCTGGGCAGAGAGAGAATGGGAAAATGCCACAATCTCTTAGCTCTTTCCACAAAAGTGCTACTTTTATTTCCATTTCTCTTCTTTTTCAAGCATAAACAAAAAATTGCAAAGTAAATCCTACAAAATAAGTAAATATTAAATTAGAATCAAATATTTTCAATTATAAAATAACTCATATTAAATCCATGAAAATATACTAATTGAAATTTAATTTACTTTGGCAATTAAGTTCAATAAAATCACTTTTTTTTTTAACTTATAATCTAGCAACACAAATTTCAAATAATTAAACTACAACATATTATAATAAAATATCTGTAAAAACATATAAAAATCTAGAAAACTACAATAAGACTAATAAATTAAAAATTACATAAAAACTTAATAAGTTAATTAAAAACTCAAGAACTAAGCAACAATTAGCATATAAAATATGGTAAAATAACTCTATTTTGTAGAGTTATCAATGTTGCATCCCACTTCGTACCAAGGGTGTCACGAGGCCACCTCGTACGCCCCATCTTGCCCCTTGCAAGCCTTACGAGGCATAGCCTCACATGGGGGATCACATCTCGCGTCGAAAGTCTCACGAGACACACTCCTCGCCTACAATGTCGTACCTAGCGCCAAGGATATCGCGCCTAAGTCATGAGAAGCCCCTTTGCGTCTCCTTTTCACATTGCCATCACACGATGATCTTGCCTCCTAGGCATATTGGAATCGTGTCATCCATGATAACGTATAGGGATTTCAATACCTGAAGAATAAGGTACCTTGTGAGGGTGAAAGCCTATGTATGGCCCGAGGAGCTCATACATGTGTGGAATGCACCTACAAACCAAGAAGAATTAGAGTACGGACATGATGTCCACACCAAACAAGTAGTGGCAGTGCAAGAATGGTTCATAGCAAGTACCCCCTTAGCACGCCTATGAAGTTCATATCTGACAAGTAGTGGAAGGATGACATGGTACCATGGCAGGGATACTTTTACTTTTGCAGACCCCTGACACATACTAGAGCCGACCACCACTCCTCTGACAACACTACAACTTGCAGCCTAAATATGCAGCTCCTTGTCTCTTCGGGACAACAATGTACCAAGAGCCATTAGAGCTCACCTATATATAGAGCCCTGCTTCATCATTGAAGGGGTGGGAAAAATGTTGTAACAAGGGACATTTCTAAGAGAAATATACAAGTTCTTTTCTATTATTCACTTGCAACTTCTCTTAAAATTTCTACAAGTTCTTTTGAGTTCATAAGTCTCTAATTAAGTCTTTGATTTTTCCATCCATTTTTCGTTGGCAAATTTCTGCCGTCAACAATAGTCAACTTATTCAGCTCTCAGTAATCAATGCACATGCACAAGTACCCATCCTTCTTCTTGATAGACAGCATTGGAGCACCCCACAGTGAAAAGTTGGGCCTAATGAATCCTAAATCCAGTAACCCCTGCAATTGAATCTTAAGTTCCTTTAACTCTACTACAACCATTCTATAAGGTGTTCTCGATAATGGTTCTGCTCGTTGTGCCAATTCTATGACAAATTTGATCTCTCGGTGTGGTGGAAATCCTAGCAGGTCTATTGGAAATACATCAGGAAACTCACACACCAACCTAGACTCACCTGGTCCAATTGAAACAACCCTAGTGGTATCTATTATGTTTGCTAGGAATCCTATGCAACCTTATTTCAATAGGTCTCTAGCTCTCAATGAAGAGATTGTTGGTACTCATGGTCCACTCACCGTTCCCACAAATAGGAAAGGTTCCACTCCTTTGGGCTTAAAAGTCACCATCCTTTGCTTGCAGTCTATCATCACCCCGTACTTTGCTAACCAGCCCATTCCCACGATCATATCAAAATCATCCATAACCAGTTCAATCAGATCCATAGACAAACCCTTACTGTCTCTCTCCACTTGTAACACTCTAACCCATCTCCTAGAGACTACCAGTTCCCCAGTTAGCAATAAAGTATTAAATTTCCAAGCATACAAATCACAAGGTCTACACAGATGGTCTATCACTCTAGATACAAATGAATGAGTACCTCTTGAATCAATCAATGCAGGAAACGAAGAACCATCACTAGAATTCTAACCTGTCACGAAAGAGGGACTAGCCTAAGCCTTGGTTTGGGTAAAGGTGTACACTATGCCTAGAGTGAGGCTGTCGCTCCTCTTTGGTTCCTCTTTCTAGACTTCTGGGAAATCTTTCCTCAAATGACTGACACTCCCACAGACAAAACATGTTCTAACTCTGCACTCTATAGATGGCCTCACCTGCACCGTGCACACTCTGGGTAGCTTCCCTAGTTCTAACCCCCGCCATGTCAGCCACCAAAGGCACCTCGTGTCCTCATAGCTGGACCAAAAGGAACAAAGGAATCCAGGGCCTTTCTCTTCTGCTCACTGGGGTTACTACGTTGGAAAGAACCAGTGCTGGGAGGTACCATCCTCTGAGCATCACGCCTTATGGCGCCGTCCTTCCATATCTGGTCTTCAGCACCCTCAGTGTAAGGGCTTTTTCCACTACTTAAGAATAGGTAGTAGTCCTTTTGCCATATCGGTAGGCACTAAATCTAGTGCGAACTTAGCCAACCAGTTGAACTTCAAAGCATACTCTATTACAGTCATTATGTTCTGAGTTAAATTAGTGAATTCATCAGCCTTTACAGCTCGAACTACAACACTGTAGTACTTCTCATTAAAAACATCCATGAATTCATCCCAAATCATAGTAGTCACTTCTCTTCTCCGAGACACAACTTCCCACCAAATGCGGGCATCATCCTTTAACATATAACTGTCACAACTCACCCTCTCGTCTCCTTCCACCCTCATAAAATCCAGTATAGAAGAAATCATGTTTATCCACTTCTCTGCTCGCAGTGGGTTCGGAACGCCCTCAAAGGTGGGAGGGTGCTGCTTTCTGAACCTCTCATAAAGAGCCTCCTACCTATTCTCCATCACAGGTTGGGCGCTGGCACTGGTGCCACACAATCCAACATCCGAGGAGGAGCCTGCTATCTCAGCTCTCGGAGTTCATCTTCAGTTCTTTGACGTCTAGCTTGCATTTCTGTAAACATTTGTTGTCAGTTCTATGGGGCAGGTGGAGAGTCCTGACCCTGGTTGTTATCTTCGGCCATATTGCCACAAAATCTATTTGATTATCGAGGCATAACTTCAATATGCCTACAATCAATGTTGCTGAACATTAGCCACAGTAACAAAATCCAAAGAAACAACCCCCAGTTCAACCAATCAAACACAAATAACAAACCAACACGATGCACACACATCATAATCATATAACAATCAAAGGGGTCATGCCCTAGCATTATATATATACTCATCATGCTCTACATATATCAACAGACAGGTAGGCATTTCAAATAAACAATTAGATAAGAATTTCACTTAATACCAACAAACCCTAAGTCGAGCTTGTCTTTGGCAACAAGAGTACATGTTCGTTCAATCTCTAGGAACCATAAACCTTGGCACGCTCTAATACCAAGTTGTAACGTCCTACTACCCTAGATTTGTTACTGTTGACCGCGTTTTTGGCCAACGACGTGAGAACGTCAAAAATGACAAACCTTCAAGAGACATAAAACGACACAGACGGTTTTTGAACATAAAGTAAATAACACAACAATTTTTATAGTGGTTCAGCCCCAATATATTGGTAATAGCCTAATCCACTTAGAGTTGTGATTTATAGATCTGTACTCAAGATCAGATGAATTGTGCCAACTGAGTTTCTTCAGTACAGATTGCAAAAATACAAGAATTCTTTATGATACCGGCACTTTCTCTCTCTAGAAAACTCAGACCCAAAATTTCCCAAAAGTCTCCAAAAAAAGAAGAAACCCCTTTCTGATCCCATAAGCCATATATTTATAGGCTTAGGATCATACATCTGATATCCCCTAGAATCGGGATATTTCATTATATTATTATATTTAAATTACAAAAAATATTCAAAATGTAACAAAACCCCCAATTTGTGGGAAGAATGAGAGATTCCCGCGTGTGCCAAGACCGATTCCTGTTGAAGCCGTTTCTGGGAATCTTGACTTAGTCCTCCTCTATCTGGTCGACCCATATCTCCTACTAACCATTCATGCAAGTGTTGGTTGGACACATGCATGCTAGACATATGCAAGTGCTGGTAGGACATGCACTTGCTGGTAGGACATGCATTTGCTGGTCGGATATGTGCATGGTGGTAGGACATGCACTCCTCTCGTCTAACATGGCACTCTCCTCTAGCATGCCATGTCTCTCCTCTAACATGGCACTCTCCTCTAGCATTCCATGTCTCTCGTCTAACATGGCACTCTCCTCTAGCATGCCATTTCTCTCTTTGGACAACTATGCACTTGCTGGACATATGCATAAGGACCAGACCTTTTGGACTCTCCTCGGACCAAATTCTTGGGGTCTCCTCGGACCACACCCTTGGGGTCTCCTCGGACCACACCCTTGGGGTCTCCTCGGACCAAATTCTTGGGCTCTCCTCGGACCACACCCTTGGGGTCTCCTCGGACCACACCCTTGGGGTCTCCTCGGACCAAATTCTTGGGGTCTCCTCGGACCAAGGTCCGACCACACCTCTTGGCTCTCCTCGGACCAAGGTCCGATCACACCTTGGGCTTTCTTCGGACCAAAATCCGACCGGGCACACCCTAGCCCAAGTACTTTCCTCAGGTGCACTTGTGCACTTGCTTGGACATGACACCTCTCAAGCAGTCAAAACTCTTCATCAGTCTACCGGGTCACTTTATCATAACTCTGAGGAGTCAATGTATTTATTGACTATTAATGTGTCTTTTACTGCCACTTGTCACCTCTATTGACACGTCATCGATCTCCAATTTTTGGGGATAACAGTTACCATGTGATTTTTAAATGTGTATTTGACTCACTAATCGAGGTGTTAGACTCAAAAGTGTGATTAAATTTAAAGTAAAGATTCATTTAATGAAACTTAAATATAAAATTTGGACATTTCTTAAGGTCATAAAAGAGTTACATTGGGATCCCAAAATATTGTTTAAAACAAATTTACAACTCATAGTCATTATACAGTCGTCCTAGGCGATAAAATCAGACATTTACATAGCGTTCCTCAGAACTACCCCAGCCGTGGCGGCCAGGTAGGCCAAACATGTACGCATCGCTCCATGCCCTCTAACTCATGCTTGGCAAGCCTTACCCTTGCCGTTACCTGCACCATAGAGCACCTGTGATCCAAGGCCCAACAAGAAAACTCCACAATCATAGCATATAACAACTCATTTTAATAAGTGCATAATTAAACAACAATAATAGACAATTCACAACAGCGGCCTAAGTTGAACAAGGTGCATTACCATGCACCAGGTTCACGGTCCTAACCGAGCCAGTAAGTACAACACCCTAGATGGCCATGCCATGGCAGTCTGCATTCATAATGCTTATTGTCATTTTCGGCCCTTGCCGAGTCATCACAAACACATATATGACATAACAATTAAAGAATTTTACACATAATACTAAGCACAGATAATCAGGCCATGCCTTGCTCGATGTGCACAGAGATTTTTCTTACCTTGAGTCTCGAGCTGACAGTACAAGGCAATCCCGAGTGCAATCACAAATCCCGAGCCTTAAGCGGTAAAACCTAGTCACAATGTAATAATAAATACCCATCATAACCTAAATCGATTAAAAGCTTCAGAATAATATACTAGCCTTTGGGACCTCGAATTCTACTAAATCAATTAGTAGAAACCTTCCTGAGCCCTTAAGTTTGAGTTCCTGAACTTAAAAACTTGGTTTGGCTAACATTTTCTATTTGAGTCACGACCCTCTACAAGTAAGATAGCACCCTAGGCATTTCCCTGGACACGTGCCGTGGCGCGCCCTGCCCAGCGCCACAACGCTAAGGTGATTCAGAATACCCCCTTAGGCCTCCTGAGTTCATGCAAGCCACGATGCTCTAGAACAGTTCTGCGACGTGACCCCACGAACCCATTTTTCCAACATTTTCCTGCGTTTTCCCTGAGCTAGAACCTTTCCAAACACAATTTCTAACCATTTACAAGCCTAATCATATCCATATAATAGTAATACAACCCCTCCTTACCATAAAACAACATTGAAGTGCACCCAAAATCCCACAAACCTCAAGAATCAATAGCTAGCTACATACCCCTAAGGATATGCAAAACCAAACCAGAAATTAAATAGATCAAGGTTTACAACCTTTCCTCGGTATTAAATTTGATCCTCAACTATCCCCTATCCTGCTCCTAGCCTGATTCCCCAAGTCCCAGCCTCAATTTCCGAGCTTCCTCTTCAAACTTCCAAAGTCTCCCAAAGCCATAGAGAGACAGAGATGAACGAGAGAGAGAGAGAGAGAGAGTGGGAGAGAAACTGAGTGCTACCTTCTGTTTTATTTCTAGAATCCTAAGGTGTTAAGCCTAAGTCTATCCCTTGGCACCAAAATGACATAAATTCCCCTAGATCAACTCTTAGCCCTTTAATGCCTCCAAGGGCAAACCCGTCATTTGCCACATTCCCACTAATTCCTTGAGTAGTCCTATAAATCTCCAATTAATCCTGACATACCCTCTAACGCCCTACTACCTTAGAGCCGTTACTTAGTGAGTTTAAAACAGAAATCGTGCTTCTGACTGACTCTACGTGGTTTCTAAAACCAAAAGTGTGAATAAACCAGAATTTAAGGATGTACTCTTTGAAAATGTTTAGTTTCATTGAAAACATTAAGTATCAAACATCTGAGATCCCAAAAATAAGGTTTACAAAATATTTACAACTCAAAAATAGATTTACACCAGGTTAACTATCAAAAGAATGAGTTAATACAGCCATATACAAAATGCCCCCAATCAAAGCAGTCGGGCAGGCCGAACATGTACGCGCCGCCCCCACGCTCTCCATACTCATGGACGGTTGACTGACTCCTTGCTTTTACCTACCACACAAAGCACCCGTGAGCCGAAGCCCAGCAAGAAAACCCATACAGTATATAACATATGCACAGAATATAGCTGACATATAATCCATTGATAAACAGGAAAACCATCAGACTGATCAAGCACGGCCATGCTGCCCCAGAGGCCTTACCAAAGCCTAGGGTCTCGGTCCTCACCGTAAGGATAACTCATGTATCCCTTGGGTCCCACCCTGGCTATAAGCACCCCATGTGCTGAGTGTTACTTCCGGCTCCAAGGCCGTACCCGGCCTTTGCCGCTCTCGGCCTTAGCCGTTCATTTCATTATAATCGCACGCATAATACATTTCAAAATAATTGTTCAAACATATAATAATTCATCCAAGGTCATACATTTGCAAGTAAAGCAATCTAGGGCCATGCCCTGCAATAACACTGTGGGCCCATGCCCTGATCCCGGGTGTTACGGTTTTCTTACCTTTAAATTCGATAGCCTTGATCACCTGACTCCTTGAGCACGATGTTACTCGAGCCCTAGCGCTTACCTAAGAAAAATCCATAATTCAAAGTCATTACCAAACCTCAAGTCCAAGACCTAGCCTCGGGACCAATCCCGAGCCCCCGGGAAGTCCTAGATCCCCAAAACAAAGTGGTGGAATCGAGCCCCGAACCCTAGGTCAAAATCCCTTAACAAAAACCCAAAATTCCCCTTCTGTGAACAGTGCAGCGCTGCAGTGCTACAAGCAGAACCACCCCCCCAGAAACAGGGGCTAGCGCTACAGCGCCCCCTGACTAGCGCTGTAGCGCTAGTTGCAGACCAGCAAAACCCAAAAATCACTTCTTGCGATTTCCTTCTACCATTTCAACCCCAAACTTGTCCAAATCATTCCCAAGCCCAAAAACAAACTTAGCAACACCTCACACTCATCCCAAGCATCCCAAGAACTCATACCCCAAGCTCAAGCAACCCAAAACTCAAGATCTACCATAATGAACCCAAAAACCAGAAATTCACTCAAACAACAAAGATAAGGTCTTAGAAATCATACTGTGGATGGAAATTCGACCTTGAGTTGAACCCTAGACCTCCTTAGCTTGCTCCTTCACAACCTTGACCTGATTTCCCCAAAAATCCCATCTATTTAGCTCAAATACACAGCTCAAACCAGTCAAGCCCTAAAACTTAAATCTCCAAGAACTTACCTCAAATTTCTGATGTGATCTTGCTAATCCCTTGCCAATCCTCAAGTCTAGCTTAGGATCCTTGATGCTCAACCTACCCTAGCTCTCCACTAAGCTTAACTCCAAGAAAAATGAAGGAAAATGGTTGGGAGAGCCACAAACCGATTCTTTAAATCCAAACCCCTCTGTTTTCTCTCTTTTCCTTTTTCTCTTCCTTCTTTCTTTCTTTTCAGCCTATAACTCTTTTTCTACAAAATCCACTAAGTATAAAGCCCCCTTTAACTTATCTCTAGCAAGCCTAAAGACCAAAATGCCCTCCTTAATAATTCTAAACCTTTTTGCCCATAAAGGGGCATTTTAGTCATATTACCCAAATTCCCACTAATTCCTCAAGTTTTCCTAATAATTCCCGCTCGCTACCCAACACCTGATTAATAACCAAATATACAATCCTCATCATCAAGATTAACCTCAATATATTTTCCAAATTCTCATTTAAACTCCCCAGGCTTAACCCAAGCCGGGTATAGATTCCCGCTTTGACTTTTCCGCTAACCGGCTCATTCTAGGATCGTCTCGAGTCATAGATCACAGATATCAACACAGTCATGCCCAAAACGGCCAAATTACAATTATGCTCTTTCGAAGATAATCAGGTCTACATGCATACTAATTCACATAGTCATGCATCTCAAATAATCAAATAGTCATATAACATGCATTAAATCATAATCATGCATTAAACTCACTAAAGTCACACACAAAATCCCATTATGCCCTCCAGGCACACTACTCAAGGCCCTTAAGCCTTAATAGCGAATTTGGGTCGTTACATACCCAAATAACCGCTAAATAACTACCTGTTACTAAGAAAATCTCTAATACACGCTATGTTCCCAAAATACCCATAGGCTCACCCCGACCCAGGTATTTGACCCCGTTGTGACTATTCTACTAATTCGCTCAATAGGACCACCTCGAGCCCAATATCGCAAATATACCCACATAATAATGTGGTCTCAATCGTAACGCATGCATAATTACATTTATGCCCCTAACAGACAAAAATTACAAATATGCCCCTTGTTAACCAGAACGGGCCCACATGCATATTTAATACACATAAACATGCATATCTAGTCATATCATATCATAACTGAAGCAATCAAATAATAATGAACATATATCATGATTAATCATGTAATAATACTATTAAATCCATTATTGCCCTCCTGGCACGCAAGGCACCAAGTCTTATTAGCGAATTTGGAGCATTACAGTTGCTTATACTAAAAGACTCAATGAATCTTGATAGACTTGAAGAGGTAATCTATATTTCCTTGTATGTGTTAATTTACTGTATGTATATATATATATGTATTAATCCTGGCTAGTATTTTTTTTAAATCCCCTTGCCCTACCTTCCGCTGCGAATTTGATTTTAATCTACTTAATAACAACAATAATTGTTATTTTTGGCCTTATGAATTTTGATGTAGGTGAAGTGTTCTTGAGAAAATCGAGTTGATGGAAATCTTGACTAGTAGGAGGTAAACAGGCCGAACCAATGGACGCACGTCACTTGGCACTGGCAATTGAAAAGGAGAATAACAAGCTAAAAGATGAAAGGAAGGTGGGTTGAGGAAAATTGGGCCGCATTAGGTGCTTTGAGCTGAAGTTGAGAGATAAAGGAAAAGCCCAGTCAGATCAGGTCTGAGCTGGAGCAAGTCAGCTGTGGGGCTCCACGGGTCAGTTGAGGACGTGTGGCGTGTAGGGGATATACCACTTGGTACATGCTGGTGGATCGAATTGAGGAGCAGGGACTGGGCGAATTGGGCCAGTTCTGGTAGGCGTTGGGCCTTCCATTTTTCAAGAACGGCAAAATTTAAATTCCTTTTTTCAATTTTATTTTATTTTTTTATTTCTTTTCTTTTTCCTACAAAATAGAGATAAATTAAATTCAAATCAAATATTTTCAATGTAAAGATATATCATACTAATTTTAGAAATTATTAATATAAACTTAATTTATTTTATAATTTAAGATTAGTAAAATGACATTTTTGAGCACTAACTAGAAAGTCTAGAAATATATATATATCTAAGACTTGAGTATGTCAGACAATTGATTCAAGATGAAATCATATCTATCTCATATGTTAAGAATAGTGAGAACTTAGCGGAACTATTTACAAAACTTCTTGTAAGATGGTTTGTAAGTTCTACATCTAGCGGAATGAGATTGCAAATCCTAAATTAAGAGATTCACCAATGATGGCAACCCAATTCTAAGCTTGTAAACACCAAGTGCAAGAGTTCAATGGGTAAGAACATGTCATTGATAAGTGAATAATTTTCAACACTAAAAAAATTAAGTCCCATTTGAGATATTTAGTATTTTTTGCTACCGAGTGAAGGGTAAACCTAAACATATTTTAGTGAAGTTTAGTTGAGTGCAACAATCATCTTTAATGTAGCAAAGATGTTGTAAGAACATCTCCTATGTTAACTTAGAGGTGGTGTTGCCTCTCATGGGAGTTAGAGTTTCTTCCCAAAAAATTCATGAATTGACGAGCACATTTACTGTTAGTGATATGCAAGAAAAATGGGAAAATGAATGATCAAATAAAGGTGTATGAGGTATCACTAATATTATCATGGGAATACGTTGTTCAAGATTTTAAGCAACCAATGATTTTGATAAGGTTTTGGGGTTCTTTCACTAAGATAACTTTCAAGTCGAAAGACACTTTATTTTCGACAACAATACAGATTATGAGCTAGAGATGAAGGTTTGTATTTAACCATTTGGGGAAATGTTAGGAAAGGGTAAAATACAAAGATTATGTGATATTACCCAAGTTAGGTGTAAATCCCAAAATGTTTGGGAGCATTTGGAGGTGTTTAAAGTCACCTTTAGAGAGCTTGACTAGTCTTTCAGGTGACGCATCGTGTGCAGTGACACAGGTCGCACTAAAAATAGTAGATGATGTGTCACTTGTTCGGTCCGTATAATGTCATTTTTGAAGCCCCAGTTGATGTGTTTAAAATCTCTTATCCTATTGGTCAGATTTAATGATGGTGCCTACACAATAAAATGGGACTTTTAAAGTGTTGAGGCATTGATCAAACTTTTCAACTCTTGCTCTAACCTTTCTCTAGTTCTCCAAGATCATAAGTTTTCTCCAAGAAATTTATCAAGAAAGTGCTTGTATTGCGAGTTTATCAGGCTTGTTCATTCTCAATTCTCTTTTCTCTTAGAAAAAGCATCAAACATCAAAGGTGGACTAGAAAATAGAAAATGTGGATACTAATACTCGTTGTGTATGAGCCTTTTGGTGTTTTCCCCCAAGTTTAAAGTTTCGAGTGGTGTTGTGCAAAATTCTTCATCTCATCATAGTTTGGATTACGTATTATGTTTGCGCATGGTTTTTCCCTTGATTTTTTGGTTTTCTATTTTGCATTTTGCATTTTTCATCTAGAATCTATCTAGAAAGGTCGTGTAAGTTCATTCTCCCCAACATGGACTACCAAAGAAAAAACTGTCTGATAATGGCATACAATTCGACATTAATTTGTTCACTGATTTTGCTGATCGACATGGTATAATGAAGAGTTTCTCCTTAGTTTCACATCTACAAGAAAATGGATAGGGTGAGGTAGTTAACAAGTCCCTTAAAGATATTTTGAAGAAAAATCTCGAGTAGGCTAAAGGAGCATAGGCAAATGGACTACCATAATTTTTGTCATCATATAGAACAACTGCTCGAATAGCAACTCGTCATACTACATTCTCTTTAGCTTATGGGCATGAAGCCATGTTACCAGTAGAGGTCGACCTACCATCACACCGACGAGTAACCTACAACCAGAATCAAAATCATCAACTACTAGCTGGTAACTTGATCTGGTCGAAGAGACAGGAGAGCATGAAAACTTAAGGGTTGTAGCCTATACAAAGAAGGTTGCATGTTATTTTAATTTCAGAATCAAAGACAATAAATTTGTAGTAGGAGACTTTGTACTAAGGCGAGTTTCCTTGAACACACGTGACCTGGTCGCTGGTGTATTATGTCCAAATTTGAAAGGACCTTATCTGGTTAAAGATATACTACAATCTAGCACATACAAGCTTGCTCCATCAAATGGTGAATTGATCCTACGTTACTGGAATGATGAGCATCTTAAAATACTATCAATAAGCACTTCTTTTAGAAGAATGGTTTATATAACGAGTAGATCTTGTGAATAAGATAGAAAATAACCAGTCGTTTGTCTACCAGTCACTTAGGCGATTAAAAATATTGCTTGCTATAAAAGCAATTGCTCAAGCATATTCTTTTAGAATTTGTGTTTAGATATGATTGTCAATTTTATAATTTAATAAAAGGGATTGCGTGCAATGCAGTCAATTCTTACCAATTTAATTATAATTATCACAGTTAATTGCATTGTGTGTTTTTATAAATTTTTTATAAGTGTTTACAAAGAGAAAAGTTGTTCGGACGTGCATCTAACAGGGAAGTGACCAAGGACCTTCCATTCCTCGATCACTTGGGGGGGGGGGGGGGGCACATATATCATACATAGAAAAATTCTATGATTTTTTTCATACAAAGTAATGTGCAAAATTATAAATAGCTTGACCATTCGAGGAAAGAAGTATTCAAAGAAAGTAATGTTTTACGAACAACAAATTGTCTTTGCACAACGAGCATTAGTGCCATAGAAGTAAAAAAATAAATAGCAAAAATATGGAAAAATGACAAAGGAAAATCTAAGAATAATCTATAGAAGGAGGCTTGGAAGAAGCAACTGGAGGATTTGATCGACAAATGAGAGATTGGGGTTAACACCTTCAAGATCTCCCTTAGTTTAGCCAGGTAGCACTGATGCTTGTGCTGAGGATTGATAACTAAGCATCAATCATTGTCCATATCTAGTAAGCACTTCGTTCCTTATATCCTCTGTGCGACAGTCAAAAGAGGCAGTCTGGTTGTGCTTCCAAAAAATATAAAAGCAATTAAAAATTGCATCGGCGTACATTTGCTCATTATCTTTTAGGTTCTGGATAGCTTTGATCTTCACTTGCTCGACCAATAGCTTTAAAGTCTCTGCTTTTGAATTCAAGGCCTCAATTTCTTTTGCCGCAGACTCGCAATTTGAGTTGGCTTTATTCCTGGTCATCTTAAGATCATCCGTAGCCTTGTTGGGCTTCTAAATCAAGGTTTTTTTCTTCTCCTATGCATCCTTTAATTTGGCCATTTGAATCTAACATAAAGGCCTACAATTTATTTGAGACCAAATCCAACATGAAGAGCAACTTGAAGAAACGAAGAATAAAGGCTTAGGGTCTGATTGGTATTAGATTCAAATAAGATTTTATGTTTTTAAAATTTGAAAACTGGGGAACCTATATACAAAACTTGATTGGTTCATCATTTTTGAAAATTCATTCCAAAAACAAACTCCAACTTATTGAAGGATTTAGAAAACAAGATTTTTACGTTTTCAGCCTATTTCTACTTTCTTTCTCTTTTTTCTTACTACTTTTTCTCTTTCCTACCTGTACTCCTTCACATTTATTTTGTTTTCTTTTTTCTCCTTTTTCCCACTGTAATGTAATGTTAGGAAATTTTTTTTACAGGGTATATACTTTTATTTAAGATTTCTAGTCATTTCTATAACTATATATTTACTAAAATACTTAATCATATAACTTTATTCTAATTTATAATATATTTGTTAAAGAAATTCATTGAAGAAAAAAATATTTTATCAAATAAAGATTACAACAAAAAAAAATTATTATTAATAAATAATAAAAATAATATTATTACACTTCAATTATTATACTAAAAGTAAAAAAAAATTATAATCAAACAAATTAAAATAGTTTTCGTATTAATTACATATTTAGTTTTATATTTAAAAAATTTCTATTAATCACATATTCATTTTTTTTAAACTCATTTAGCAAATAGTACAGCCAATCACATTTTTAAAAACATGTTTTCAGACAATAAATTCAAATTTTTATTTCAGAATCACACTTTTAAAAAGACAATTTTCAAATTGCGAACCAATCAAGCCTTTAGCATGTGAGAACCAATCTAAAAAATATAACTTTAATTTATAAAAAAAAAATTCAAAGTTAACGAGGATGCAATATTGTTATGAATTTAATTAATACACTATTATTAAATTTACCAATCACGTATTCAGTTTCTGGTATATTTTCAAATTTAATACCAATCACAGATTCAATTTTTTAAAACTAAAAAACAGTTTACTGATATTGAACCAATCACATTTTCAGAAACATGTTTTTAGTCACTAAATTCAGATTTTCATTTCAGAATCCCACTTTTCAAATATACAGTTTTCGAATCGCAAACCAATCAGACCCTTAATATTCCAAAACCGAATTTCAATATGAGTAAAAAAGTAAATAGACTTACACTAAGGAGTTTATTAAAGTCCTACTCGATGACGTGGTTGCAAGGAACACTTGGGAGTTTAGAAAATGAATTCAAGTTGTGCTTTTGATTACCAACCTTGGAAAGCATCTTAGATCCAAACTGGATTGTCTCGGTGAGTACTTCAAGGACATGAAGAGTTTGAAGGTATAAAAATGCTTTGTCTATAACAATGTGGGTGGAGGATGGACCCCGAGGAGGTGTAATGGTTCGAGGAGGACTGTGCTTCTTGTCTACCATGGCTTGTTTACTTGAGTCCTCCTAACTACTTTGACATGGGTTTTTCTCTTCACTGGTTGTCTCCTCCCACAGGTCAAAATCTGGGCAATACTCGCACAGAGATTTAACGTGTTTGATATACCTGCAAAAATAGACAAGAGTTAGATAGAATTTCAACAATCATCTAATGATTGAAGATATATAAACGAGCATAATATTATAAATTTATCTAGGAGGACTACCTGAGCTAATTATGTTTTTAAGTAATCTATTCTCTCTGTTCTACACTCAAAATTTGAAAAGAAGTTAATTACCTAAGAAGCCTCTTCTTGGCAATTATTGGTTGATAGGTTAAAATTTCCACTCCCTTCGAACAAGTCGTTGGGAGGAGAAGGGAGATTAAACGAAGGTTCTGAATGATTATAGGAGTTAAGTTCTAGTTGTGCTATACTAGAAGAACTATTGCCTGTTATACTACTAGTACTATTTCCATCTTCCGAAGAAAATACTTCATAGATTTAGGATTGATTAATCGTGATCTATGTCCCTTTTCAATGGCCTCGCGAGTAACCAATTGAGGTTTGTCTTCTTTGGGTTGGCCATTTGGACTGACGACTTTAGTTTGATTATCAGGGTCCTAGTCGGTAGCCCTCTCAATACGTACCAACATCTTCCATGACGTTATCCCCATTTATGTTGATGTAGTAGTAGTACGGTTTAAACAAACTGTCCAGTTGGATGTTAGCGATTGTAACCAACGTCTTGTAGTCCTTCTCTTCATTAGGCAACTCAATAAGGAAAGCAGCTCAACATTTAATGGAATCATCTGGGGTTGGTCGAACCCGCGAACCTGCCAACCAAGTTATAATCAACAACTGCAAGTTTTATAAGCTAAGGGTTAATAATAACTAAGTGCTAAAAGAAATAAGAATACCTCCATGTTGAAAGGCAAGGTCTGTGGTAGCATGTTAGTTTTTATGAAGTATTTAATGATACCTCTCAACATTTGACTTGTAGGTGGTGTTCGTTAGATCCTTGTTCTTGTCTTAGTGATAGAAATTGAAGAAGCTTGTAACATCTTGCTTCAGATTAGACTTTAAATTAAACAAGTAGTTTATCTCAAGCGAAAAGGTGACATAGTATATAGAAAGTAGATAACATCCTATACCCATTCGATGTTATCTGGAAAGGTGCGAGTTCGAAATATTGAATATCTTTAAAAAAATCATAAAGAGGAAAGAAGGCACATGTATCAATATGAAAGGAAAACTAGGCGTTGAAGGCTTCCGCATAAAGGTTGGCATGCTGTTTTAGTCGAGCAAGACATAAATTTTCTCCTCTCAATCAATGTTTGGTTGTGTAAGAGTCCAGCATCCTCTAAGGTAATTTTGACTTAAGCACTGTGGCAATTACTTGGAGGTTTTTATTTGGCCTTGTTTGTGACCGCATGTGAATTAAATTGAATAGGGATGTTTCCATTGGTCAAGGAACTCATGGGCTCTTGGTTCTATTGTTAAGGAGAGCATTATCCAGTTTGTATAAAGGCAGGTTCAGATTCTCGAGCAGGAATCTGCCTACGTCTCTATGCCCTAGTCAATTAATTTGCGACCTATATCTCTCTAGCCATTGCTGGAGGGAATTGGGAAACTCTTACAGTAGTTTCAACACGCAGGAGCTTTGGTTGAAGATTATCCTTAATCAGTATACTAATTGGGAGAGTTTCAGGAAATCCTTGTTGAAAGAAATATGTTCTGATGGTGGAAAAATAATGTCTAATCCCCTGCATAGCTAAAAAAAATCGATAAGCCGCTCGATCAAGAGCTTCAAGATATTCTTGGCATTTTCATGCAAGTCTATTTTGAAGGTCGGGTGAAGGGGATCTCCATTCACGCTCTTCCTCGTTGACTAACAGCCTAAACAAATCTTCTGGCATTGGTTGGTCATCTCCCTAATAATCGTTCGCGTACATGTAGGAATAAAAGAAAGGGGAGGTGAGTGTGATTAGGTCGAAAGGTCGCGTACAAACTAAATATGTGTTGAAAGGTTTTGTTGAAAATTAGGTCAAACACACTACAACAATTTTGATATTCAATGATTCCCTACAATGTCTTATAATAATGGTGTAAGATATTAAAAATTATGAGAGATTTTAAAGAGACATTGAAATTTTTTATTAATTACTAAAATTGTAAGTTATTAAAAGTGCAGGAAGACCTTGAAAATTTGGGGTCTAAACATGTGTCTAGTGGGGACTTCCAACGTCTTCCATTAGGAGACGTAGGACACATGGCACGTCTCCCAGTGGGAGATATTGGAAGTACTGACTTCCAACGTCTCCCACTGGGAGACGTGCCACGTGTCCTACATCTCCCAGTGGGAGACGTTGGAAGTCCTCCCTAACTATTACCCTCGACTTCTTCTCTTCCAAAGGCTTGATACATAGAGGTGGGCAGATGCAAATTAAGGTAGAATTCTGGCAATTTTTAGGGTTCAAAACCTATGAAAATCTCTCCATTTTCAAGTTTTGAGGTAAATTTCCTTGAAAAAAATTATAGGTTTTGTATTAAGATGATATGTATATGCGATTTTGTGTTTGTTTTTCTGTGATTATGAGTTTTTTCATTAGATTTTTTAGGATTTTCTTGGATAATATAGGAGGTGTTGGAACTTGAGATTTTGACTCAAAATTTCTATTTCAACACACATTTGAGGTAAGTTTTCAAAATTATAAGTATAAATCATTGTTAAAATGACATTTAGTGATATTTTTCTTTCTTTGTTGCGATTATTTGGAGATTTTGAGTAGGTTTCTATGAAAATAACTTTGCTGACAATGTAGAAAATAATTTTAATTTTAATTTTACATATCACATTGTATATAGATTTGATTATATGTTTATGATTTTTTTTTAATTTGTAAATTATGTATATTTTATATATTTTTTAATTTTTTTATTAATATTGAAACTAGGTTGATTGTATATAGTTATGTTAAAATAAAAATTTGAAATAATTTTAAAAATTATAGATATATGAAAAGTAATATATATTTTTGTTGAGTATTGAGTTTTTAGTGACTTAGTTGTTAGAGTTTATAAGTATAAACTTTATATATACCATATTTTTTGTTTAGGTTAATTAGTGGCTCATTGGAAATTGTTTAGTAATCTTTTATATATTAATTAAATTAATTTTGTAGGTTGTGGTTTTGTTGGAGTGAGATTTTAGGGTATTTTTTGCCTCAAATTTTGTATTTCAAGCACACATTTGAGGTAATTAAGTTTCTAAAATTAAAAAAATAAGTTATATATTGTTAGATATGTAGTGATATTTTATTTATTAATTATTAATTTAATTTTGTTGGTTGTTGATTTAATAGCAAAGTTGATTGCTAAGTAAAATAATTTTGCTAGCTTGGATTATTAATTGCAAGAGGTACATATATATTCCCATACTTCTACTTTTAATTATATTAAACAAATGTGAGAGGAGTTTGAATATCTTAAATATTCATCCATAGTGAAGTAGGTTATGAGATTAAAATTGTGTGTTGCAGTGATAATGGAAGGTTGAGAACTTTGTGTGTTTTAGTGAAGTAGGCTCTGAGAAATTTGGTTATGTGCTGTGGAGCTATAAGGAAGAAACATATTGTATGTTGTTTGAATTGTTTGTTTTGCTATTTACATGCAGATGGTCAGGTCACTATTATAGGGGAAATGCCACCCAATCTTATCTAGGATTACAAACAATTAACTTTATATAGACATCCAAATCCATCACGTGCTTATTTAGTGTCCTTTCTTTTATTTTTCATAGACATAGGAGAAGATATGGATACTACATTGTTATACCCAAAAATTGGAGATCAATGACGTGGCAATAGAGGTGAAAAATGGCAGTACATGGTCTGTAAAAGACACATTAAATAGTCAATAAATACATTGACTCCTCAGAATTGTGATAAAGTGACCCGGTAGACTGACGAAGAATTTGGACTGCTTGAAAGATGTCATAACCAAGCCAAGTGCACCTTGGTCCGAGGAAGGCTAAGGAGAATGCATCCTAGGAGAGCTAAGGAGAGTGCATCCTAGGAGGCTAAGGAGAATGCATCCTAGGAGAGCTAAGGAGAGTGCATCCTAGGAGGCTAAGGAGAATGCATCCTAGGAGGCTAAGGAGAATGTATCCTAGGAGAGCTAAGGAGAGTGCATCCTAGGAGACCCCAAGGATTTGGTCCGAGGAGAAACATGGCATGCTAGAGGAGAGTGCCATGTTAGAGGAGAGAAGTGCATGTCCTACCACCATGCATGTCCTACCACCATGCACATCTGACCAACAAATGTTTGTCCTACCACCATGCACATGTCCGACCAGCACTTGCATGAGTGGTCAGTAGGAGAGGTGGATCAACTAGCTAGAGGAGGACTAAGTCAAGATTCCCAGAAACAGCTTCAACAAGATACGCAGGAATCTCTCATTCTTCCCACAAATGGGGGGTTTGGTTACATTTTGAATGTTTTTTGTAATTTAAATGTAATAAATATAATAAAATATCCTGATTCTAAGGGATATCAGTTGTATGACCCTAAGCCTATAAATAGAGGGCTTATGGGATTAGAGAGGGGCTTCTTCTGCTTCTTCATTCTAGAGAGAGAAAATTTGGGTCTGAGTATTCTAGAGAGAGAAAACTTGGGTCTGAGTATTCTAGAGAGAGAAAGTGCTGGCATTTGAAAGAATTCTTGTATCTTTGCAATCTGTACTGGAGAAACTCAGTTGGCTCAGTCCATCTGATCTTAAGTACAGATCTATAAATCACAACTCTAAGTGGATTAGGCTATTACCGACAATCGGGGCTGAACCACTATAAAAATCTTGTGTGTTCTTTATTTTCTTTATTATACCGTCTGTGTTGTTTAAATTCTCTTGAAGGTTTGTCGTATTTGACGTTCTCATGTCGTTGGCTAAAAATACAGTTAACATACATAATGAAGATGTTGAAGGATTTGATTGAACATGCAAGTCCATGACATTACTTGAGAACGATATTATTAATTAAAATTTACAAATAATTTTTTAAACCATATATATAAATGTAATCAAATAATTAATTAATATATTTTACTTTATATTTTTTTGCAACTAAGAAGTACGTCATATACAGATGCACAAATTGATGAGTTGTGACAAGTATGGGCGACAAATGTGTTACCGATAATCCAAAGTTACCGACCTCGTTATTAGGTTTTCTTACTTTTTACCGTTTTATTCATATATAGTGCAATATTTATTAATTTTTCATTTGTCTAACAAATATTGCTTATCATGTAAAACAATCTAAATTTTCATTAATGAAGATTTACAATTTCATTTTATTAATTATATCAATTTAAATTTATTAATTATATAAATTTCAATTTAATTAATTATTAAATCAAATTCATTTTAATTAATTATTAAATCAATTAAAATTTATATTAATTATTAAATAAATTTTATTTTAATTAATTATTAAATCAAATGAAATTAATATTAATTATAATTTAATTTAATTTAATTAATTTTTTTTAAATATGAGACTTTCAATGTCTCCCACTATGAGAGGTGAGAGAGTTCCCACGTCTCCTAGTATGAGACATTGAAATTCTCACATGGACTTTCAATGTCTCCCAGTGGGAGAAGTGAGAGACATCCCACGTCCCCCAATGAGAGAGGTTGAAAGTCCATATTTTTGGACACCTTTCAACATTTCCTACTAGGAGACGTAGGATGTCTCTCACCTCTCCCATAGGGAGACGTGAGATATGCACTTACAATGTCTCCACCTACGATGTCTCCCCCCGCAGGAGACATTGTAGACTTTTAATGTCTCCCAACTAAAGTCATAAAACCCTTATATTGTTCTAGTAACATAAAAATGAATTAATGTTTAATTAGCTGAATTTTGGATCAAAAAAGCTATTTAAAAGAAGCTTTTCATATTCTATAGGCGAGAAAAAACTTAGGTTTCCTAATAAGTTAAAAATCAACATTTTAAGTCGATTTTCCCAAAAAAGTGACAAATCATGTGAAAAATAACCTACCCAAAGCCTAAAATATATTTTATTTTCATCTAAATGCCTTATTTTGCCAGAAAATTCATAAAATAAAAACTCAAAAAATATGAAGAATGCAACCATGGTTTCTTAACAATTTTTCAAACAACAATAAAATCAAGATTCAAGCCTAGTGTTTGCCATATATTAAAAGGACATAAGAAATTAGGAGTTGAAGACTTACTCAAATTTCAAATCGAGGATAAAATTACAGAAAAAATGTATAGAAAATGTTCAAGAATCCTCAATTGTTTTTGGTTTTTTTTTTTCTGTTTAGGAGCTTAGAGAATAAGTGAAGAAGAATACCAAAGGAAAAAAATAATTTTTAAAAGAGAAGAGAGGGTAGGTGGAAAGTGGCTTTTTACCTTTTGAAAATGTGTACACATTAATATAATTTCTTAAAAGGTTATTATTATTTTTCAACTACCCAAAGCTGGTGGAATGTAAATAGGTAATACAATAACATTAGCAAGTCGGATGGGTGATGATCGAGTAAATTTTATCTAGCATTGGTTTCACTATGATAAACTTGGGGGGAGAATGTTATTCCTAATTTTTACCACAATGGCATGACAATCATTGAAGACACGTGGTTGTAAAAAAGAACATACGACATTAATAATGATCGGTATGTCATGACAAGGAAAATAGAATATGACTTAAAGTCGCTAGCGAAGCTGGTCGACCATTATTACCATGGTAGACATGTGACTAAACAATGCATAGTTGGTCGAGTACAAACATCATGAGGTAGTACTCCAACAACTTATTCCAAATTTATTAGTATTGTTTGTGTTTTCACCCAAGGACACGTGATCACCCGAGTAAGACATGTGACTCTTTTTTATGAAGCAACGCCCAAAGGATATGTCATCAGGAGGTTAGTGTAACGCCCTGGATAGCCAAGACTGCTACACTGTGTACTTATGAAGGTGCAGGACTTGCTAATCAAGTCATTTAGTCAAAACATGTCACTAAACCATAAATGTGCTAGGGTTAAAATGATTTTGGTCTCAAAAGATACATTTCATATATTCAAACAGATTTTCATATGGGATCCCAAAAAGGAACAATTTTTAAAAGTTGATTTACAAAATTCCACAATATAGACTACCATCAGCCACTCTAAGGCAAAACAGATATTAATAGCTTTTCTGTTCTGGTTATCCTCTCAACCGTGGCGATTGAGCAGCTGGTCATGTACATTCCGCTCACAGAGCTCTCCAAGTCAGGGATGATCAAGTTTGCCCTTGCCTTTAGCACCCGTGAGCCAAGGCCCAGCAAGAAAACATAATACACATCTCAACAATCATAACAAGAGAATAATCCTTTAAGCATGATCAAACACTTAATATTCCACATTAAACACATAGCATGTAATCGGAATCAAAGATGCAACCAATCATTAATAACAGTCAAGTCACATAATAACTAGGGCCGACAACTTAGGCCGCACCCTCTGTTTACCCCACTAACTCCGCCCGCTTAAACCGAGCTTAGTGCATAATAAGCTGTCCTCGGCTACCAATGGTCGAGCCGCGCCCTGTGCGCTAGTGTAACCTTTGGCACTCTTAGGCCGTTGGTTTACTATTTACATGGCATAATACCATCATTTCCAAAGCATACATATTAGGGAACCCTTAGTCCCATTACAAATACAGAACCGGGTGCAGTTTTCTTACCTTTGGCTTCCAAGTGTACTAGCTACGAGCGATGCTCCTTGAGCACGATCCGATCCCCGAGCCCTAGCTTAGCACCTAGTCACAACCAAGATAAAGGATACCATCAACAATCTTAAAAGATCTTCTAGACAAAGGTCTAGTCTTCGGAACATTGAACTTCACCAAACATGGTAAAAGATTCAATCTCGAGCACCCTAGGTTAAATTCCCAAGCCTAGAATCTTCAAATCCCAAAAGCTCTTAAGGGCCGCGGCATTAGCCACCCATGTCGCGGCATGGCCTCAAACAGAGGCCTCCCAATGCCCAAAAATAGACACGGTCCGCGGCCCTACTCAGACCATGTCGCAGCCTGCCCTCCTTCCTCAGCACACATCAGCTTCGAAGGGTCGCGGCTCACCAAGAACTATGCTACGGCCCGACCCCTTTGAACCCAGAAAAACCTCCATTTTGACTCTCAAACCTCATGCAAACTCATCCAAAACTACCCCAATTACACAACTCAACTATCAAAAAACTTCCCACAAGATTCTAGCAACATAACCCAGCTGAAACCTAGACTAGAAACCCATCAAAAACCTATTTCAATCACTGAAACTATCTAACTCAAGAACACAAAACCCAGCCATGGAAACACTATAATTCAGCCATTAACCCTTGAACCACTCATCCAAGGGATTTCTGGGCTAACTTCCAAGGTTCTAGCTTCAATTTAATCTTCAAATCCAAAAACCCAAAACCTCTTAGAACACACTCAAAAACACAGAATTTCAACCACAGAAAATGGGATTCAATGCTTACCTCAACCTTGATTAAGTTCCTTTGACAATCCTTAAGCTAATCCTCTAAATCCCAGCTTTAATCTTCAGAATTCCACCCTCAATTCTATGTTCTATTGTTTTTTCCTTTTAGAGAGAAAGAGAGAAGGAAGGAGAGGGTCGGTCTATTTTACGTTCCACTGTTTTCTAAAATTTTCTTAAGTCTATCCTTAAGCAATAAAGCTAATCCCAAAGCTCGGGGTACCAGAAACGTCCTCGGGGAAAAATGGTAAAATTTCCCCAACGTTCCCACCTAGACTTCCTAACCTCAAATATATCTCCAATTATTTATTTTCATAACCCAGTAATCTAAATAACCACCCGATACCTGAAATACCCCTTGACTTGTCCAAAGTCAAATGTTAGGCCCCGTTGTGACTTTCCCGTTATCTAGCTCCCTAGGATCGCCTCAAGTCGCCCGCTGCAGATTTACCCACATAATAATGTGGTTCTCACAAATATAACATTTAACCACATTTACATTTATATAATCATACAAGCATGCTTATCATGTAATCATGCATTAAATCGATAAATTCACACATAAGCCAATTATGCCCTCCTAGCACACTAATCAAGGCCCTTAGGCCATATTAGTGATTTTGGGTCGTTACAACTATCTCCTCCTATTGCGAATTTCGTCCTCGAAATTTACCTGAATAGCTCAGGATACTGATCCCGTATTGCTGTCTCTAACTCCCAGGTCGCTTCGTCGACCTTGCTATTTCTCCACAACACTTTCACTAACGGAATTGTCTTATTCCGTAAGACTTTGTCCTTCAGATCCAAAATATGAACTGGTCGCTCTTCATAGGACAAGTCTTTCTACAACTCTAAGTCCTCATACTTCAGCACATGTGTCGTATCTAAAACGTACTTCCGCAACATGGAGACATGGAATACATCATGAACTCCTGACAGCGATGGTGGCAAGGCCAACCTGTAAGCCAACCATCCAATCCTTTCTAAAATCTTGAAAGGTCCAACAAATCGAGGGCTCAGCTTGCCCTTTACCCCAAATCTTCTCACCCCTCGCAGTGGTGAAACTCGCAGAAACACGTGGTCCCCAACATGGAACTCCACGTCCCTATGCTTAGGATCAGCGTAGCTTTTCTGTCTACTCTGCGAAGCAAGCATTCTGCCTCGAATCTTCTCAATAGCCTCATTGGTCTTCTGAACCATGTCTGGCCCCAAATACCTTCTCTCACCCGTCTCATCCCAATGGATGGGTGATCTGCACTTCCTTCCCTATATAATCTCGTAAGGAGCCACTCTAATCGTGGATTGGTAACTATTGTTATATGAGAATTCGATCAATGGAAGATACCTACTCCAAGATCCCTCGAAATCAATCAGACACGCCCTAAGCATGTCCTCCAATACCTGAATCGTCCTCTCAGACTGTCCGTCAGTTTGAGGATGAAAAGTTGTGCTAAACTTCAACAGAGTCCCCATGGCTCTCCGCAGAGCTCCCCAAAACTTGGAGGTAAAGATAGGGTCTCGATCAGATACAATAGACTTTGGAACCCCATGGAGACGAACTATCTACCTCACATACAACTCTACATACTGTTCCACTGAGTACGTCGACTTCACTGGTAGAAAATGAGCTGACTTGGTGTATCTGTCCACTATCACCCACACCGAGTCACAAAGTCCCATTGTCCTGGGTAGTCCTCCCATGAAATCCATAGTACTGTCATCCCACTTCCACTCTGGGATACCCAAAGGCTGAAGCAATCCCGCTAGTCGCTGATGCTCGCCTTTACCTGCTGACATGTCAAACATCTAGCCACATACTCTACCACATCCTTCTTCATTCCGGGCCACCAATATAATGTCTGTAGATCCTAATACATATTTGTGGTACCTGGATGAAGCGAGTATGGCGTAGTGTGAGACTCATCCAGTATCTCTCGTCTGATCCCCTCATCTGCGGGAACACAAATCCATCCCTGATATCGAATCATACCAGTCTCAGAAATAGAATAATCCTTAGCTGTCCCTGCTAAGATATGCTGCCTAACATTTTGCAACTACGCATCCACCAATTGTCCCTCCTTGATTCACTCTAACAGGGTCGACTGCAAGGTAATATTAGCTAACTAGCCTACTACCAATTCTATCTTTGCCCTAAGTCAGCTCACTTCCTGCTAGTGAGGACTACATATACGGTTGATCAGTATGCGGATCTCTATGTGAGAGAGGTCGTGCGGCTCCATGGTGCACCTAGGTCGATCGTGTCAGATCGGGACCCCACTTTTACTTCTAAGTTCTGGGGGAGTTTGCAGAAAGCCATGGGGACAAAGTTGAAATTCAGTACAGCTTATCATCCTCAGACAGATGGGCAATCTGAGAGGACGGTCCAGATTTTAGAGGACATGCTGAGGGCATGTGTACTGGATTTCGGTGGTTCTTGGAGTAAGTATCTGCCTTTGTTAGAATACTCTTACAACAACAGTTACCAATCTACCATTGGAGTAGCACCTTATGAGATGCTATATGGTAGGAAGTGTAGATCTCCCATTCATTGGGATGAGACAGGGGAAAGGAGATACTTAGGTCCTGATGCAGTTCAGAGAACCAGTGAGGCTATAGAGAAGATTAGAGCTAGAATGCTTGCTTCTCATAGTAGACAAAAGAGCTATGCAGATCCCAAGCGCAGGAACGTGGAGTTTCAGGTAGGGGACTATGTTTTCCTCAGAGTCTCACCATGGAAAGGGGTGAGAAGGTTTGGGAAGAAAGGCAAGCTGAGTCCTAGATTTGTAGGTCCATTTGAGATCCTGGAGAGGATTGGTCAAGTGGCTTACAGATTGGCTTTGCCTCCGGCGTTGTCTGCCGTGCATAATGTGTTTCATATATCAGCTCTTCGGAGGTATGTATCTGATGTGGGCCATATTCTGAGTTATGAAGATCTGGAGCTTGAGCCAGATCTCTCCTTTGAGGAGCAGCCAGTTCAGATACTTGATAGAAAGGACAAGGTCCTCAGGAACAAGACAATACCTTTGGTTAAGGTATTGTGGAGGAACAGCAAGGTCGAGGAGGCGACCTGGGAGCTGGAGTCAGATATGCGGAGTCATTATCCCGAGCTGTTCAGGTAAATTTTGGGGACGAAATTTCAGTAAGGAGGGGATAGTTGTAATGCCCCGAATTCTCCGATGCATTTAACGGCGTGAACAGTAGGTCGGGAGGGCCGTACTTGCTTAATTATGTTATTAATTGATAAAATGCATGTATATGTTGATTATATTATGATATGATGTGAAATGCATGCATGTGAGTCCATATTTGTTATTACAGGGGTGTGATGGTAATTTGGCCCGTTGAGGGTAAATTGATTATTTATTCGCATATCGGTGATATAATTTGAGATCACATTATGATGCGGGTTTGTTCGAGCCATTTGACATGAGACGATCAAGGAATGTTTAATGTCGGTTTGGTCATAACGGGCTTAAGCTCGGGGCTCGGGGTGAGTCTCGGGGTGTTTTAATGATTAGAGTGTTACCGGGCATTAAAGGGGTAACGGGAGGTGAAATATTGGTGTTTGAGGATATTGAGATTAGCAGGAAAAGGGAAGCGTTAATTATGATTAACGGGATTGGTGGAAAATACCAAAATTACCCTTGAGTTGATTTTAGAAGCTTTAAAGGACCTAGGGGTATAATGGTCTTTTGGCTTGGATATATAAGAGCTTGGAAGACTGTAGAGAAAACAGAACCAAAACAGAGTGTAAGCTTCTTCCTTCCCGTACCCTCACCTACCTTCATCTTCTTTGTGAGATTTGGTGATCTTGTTGAGGATTTGAGCTTAGGAGCTAAGCCTTGGTACTTTGGGAGAGTGTTCCACTGTGGAAGAGCACCATAACCTGAACTTGAGGTAAGTTTTTAGCCCTTAGTTTCCATGTTTGCTCTGTTTTCGTTTTAGGATTTCAGCTTTAGAATTTGATGTGGAAAGTGAGGATTAAAGGGAGTTTTCATGTTGTTTTTTATTGGGGTTTGATGAGGATGAGCTATGGGTGTTATTTGGGGATTTAATTGTGTGTTTGGAAGAAGTTTAGAGAGGGTTTGTAGGGCTGGTTTGAGAGGAAAGAGCTCAGGGAAGAAAACTGGTTCGTGTGGCCGACTTAGCCATTCTGGGCTGAGCGCCGCGGCGCAGCAGGGGAGCGCTGCGGCCCTTGGCGTCTGGCAGGGGAGGCCCCTTCTGTCTGAAGGGAGCGCCGCGGCGCAGAAGGGGAGGGTCGCGGCCCTTAAGGTCAATTTAGCCAAAAAAAGGTGTTTTTAGCATGGGGATTCAAACCTAAGGCCTCGGGATTGAACCTACTACCCGGTTGAGTAGTGTTTGAGGTCCCGGAGGTTAGGTTTTGGTTTAGGAACCTTTTATTATTCATTTTATTGATGGAATCCCATAATTTGGTTATGACCAGGTAACTGCTAAAGGACCAAAAGGTCGATCGTTCTCAGGGTCACTCTTTTGTTTGTTCTAGCTCGGACCAGAGGTAAGAAAACTGCACCCATAGTGTGACATGCATGGATATTTGTGAAGCATGTTGATTGTATAAATATGGACATGGATTGAATACAGAATCGACAAAAGTGTTAGTATCAGCTGTGAGGCTGTGGCTTATTTGTCAGGCTCAGCAGTGTTACTGGACACAGGTCAGGAAGCACTGATTTATTTGTCAGAGCGGCCTTAGCGTGAATCACGCAAGCCAACAGAGATTAGATCTAATCGATTACTAGCATTGAATGACTCAAGGAGCATTAATGCCTGACCGACCCTGAGGGTCGATGAACAAACAGAGCTTGGAGGCTAGTGGCTTACCTATCAACCACTCTCCCGCTACAAAGCAGAGCTTGGAGGCTGGTGGCTTACCTAGCAGCCACTCTCCCGCTAGAAAAGAGAGCTTGGAGGCTAGTGGCTTACCTAGCAGCCACTCTCCCGCTAAAGTCATGTGTTATTCATTTGTTTGAAAGCTTTATGCTCAGTGTGATTATAATGATAATCATTTGATAATGTTTATGAAAAGTATTATGTTTTCTTGCTGGGCTTTGGCTCATGGGTGCTATGTGGTGCAGGTAAAGGGAAAGCAAAGCTCACCTAGCCTTGAGTGGAGAGCTGATGTGGTGGTGTGTACATATGCGGCCGCTTGGCCACCACGGTCAAGGTGTTCTCAGAGGAACTAGGGGGTTTACCCTACTTTTGCCGCTTAGGTCGGCGGGATTATAAATTTAAAACTGTAATGACCATTTTATACTAAGAACCACTTGTAAATGTTTTGTTTAGCTCTGCAGAGCAGTTTGTAATAAAATCTCCATTTCCTTTTTATTGGTTTAATACCTTAACCTGTTAATTACACTTAGAGCACGTTTTTGACCAAAGGACTCAGGCAATGAGTCAAATTTCCGGTCCACCGTTCACCGTAACTGTTCTAGGGTAGCCAGGGCGTTACAACAGTAGACTACAAACTTTCCTTCCTCCAAAGGAAGACTCAGCACAGGTGCAGAAATAAGCCGTCGCTTCAACTCTTGGAAAATGTTCTCACACTTCTCTGACCAAACAAACTTCTAATTCTTCCTCATTAACTCTGTCATTGGTGAAGAAATCTTTGAAAACCCCTCTACGAACCGTCTGTAATAACCTGCCAACTCAAGGAGACTCCGTACCTCCGAGGCGTTCCTTGGCCTCGGCCAATCTCTTACTGCTTCTACCTTGGACGGATCCACCTTAATCCCTTCTGCTCGAACTAGATGCCCAAGAAAAGTCACCTCTGGCAACAAAAACTCACACTTCTTAAACTTGGCGTATAACTGATGCTCCCTTAACCTCTGTAAAACCTCTCAAAGATGCTGCTCATGCTCTGCCTCTGAACTGGAGTATACCAAGATGTCGTCGATGAAGACAACGAAAAACTGATCCAAGAAGTCCTTGAACACCCTGTTCATCAAATCCATAAAAGCTGCCGAGGCATTGGTCAAACTAAAAGACATGACCAAAATCTCATAGTGCCCATACCATGTCTGAAAAGCCATCTTCGGTATATCCTCATCTTTGATCCTCAGCTGGTGATAACTAGATCAAAGATCAATCTTTGAGAACACCATCTTTCCCTGCAGCTGATCAAACAATTCATCAATCCTTTGTAGAGGGTACTTATTCTTGATAGTCAACTTGTTCAATTCTCTGTAGTCTATACACATCCTCAGAGTTCCATCCTTCTTCTTAACAAACAACACTGGAGTGCCCCATGGAGAATAACTAGGCCCGATGAATCCCAAATTCAGAAGTTCTTGCAACTGTATCTTCAATTCCTTCAACTCTGCTGGTGCCATCCTATATGGTGCCTGTGATACTGGTTCTGTCCTCGGTGCTAACTCAATCTCAAACTGAATCTCTCTGCGCGGCGACAACCCTGGTAGATCCTTAGGAAATACGTCTAAGAACTCACACACCAATCTGGTCTCTCCCGGCCCTATTGGCATAATCCTGGTAGTATCCACTCCACTAGCCAAAAAACTTATACATCCACCCTGTAACAAGTTTCTGGCTCTCAATGTTGAAATCATGGGTACGCGGGGTCCAGACAACGCACCCACAAAGACAAAAGGATCCTCGCCCTCAGGCTCAAAAGTCACCATCTTCTTCCTACAGTTAATAGTAGCCCCATACCTGACCAACCAATCCATCCCTATGATCATGTCAAAATCCTCCATATCTAACTCAATCAGATCCACCGAATGTTCTCTACTATCAACCATCACTGGCAATGCCCTAATCCATCTCCTAGAAACTACTAGTTCCCCCGTAGGAAATAAAGTCCCAAACCCTGCAGTCCGATATTCACTAGGTCTACACAATCTATTAATCACTCTACTAGAAACAAAGGAATGTGTAGCACCAGAGTCAATCAATACAGTAAAAGGAGAGCCAGCACTAGAAAGCTGACCTATAACTACCGAGGGACTAGCCTCGGCCTCTGCCTGAGTCAAGGTGAATACTCGAGCTGGAGTCAAGCTATCCACCTTTCCTACTTCACCTTTCTTCACTGTTGGGCAATCTTTCCTGAGATGCCCCACTGTTCCACACACAAAGCAAGCCTTGGCCCGACACTCACCCAGATGGCGTCTCCAACACCTCGGGCACTCCGAATAAGTCCGCCATGCCTCACCGCCACCCTAACGGCCACCCTGTCCACCCCGACCCCTCCTATCAGGACTAGCAGTAGTCGAAGTGTCAGGAGTCTTTCTCTTGAAGTCATTGGGGCCTCCGCCCCTACCTGTCTCTGAAAAAGGAGGCACCACTCTGCGACCCTCACATCTCACCGCAATTTCTTTCATAATCTTGTTCTCCGCTTCCTCGGCGGTAAGAGCCTTCTCAACGTCCTGGGCATAAGTTGTTCCTCCAGGTACCGTTGTAATTCTAACATCTCGGGCTATCATAGCATTAAGCCCCCTAATAAATTTATCCTGCCTAGCAACATCAGTAGGCACAAGATCTGGTGCAAATTTCGCAAGTCTGTCAAATTTTAGGGCATATTCAGTAACAGACATATTGCCCTGCACCAAACCCACGAACTCATTAACTTTTGCTGCCCTGACGACAACATTGTAGTATTTCTGATTGAACAAGTCTGTGAAGCCTTCCCAACTCAAAGCGGTAACATCCTTGGTCTGTGATGCCACTTCCCACCAGATGCGGGTATCCTCTCTCAACATATAAGTGGCACAGGCCACTCTATCATGAAATCCAGAATAGTCGTAAGCATAGTCAGCCACTACTCAGCCTTAAGTGGGTCTGGTCCACCCTCAAAGATTGGGGGTTGCTGCTTCTTGAACCGCTTATACAATGACTCCCATCTGTGCCCAACCTCTCCTGACTGCACAACCGGTACCACTGCAAGTGGTACAATAGGGGCAGCACTCCCTGATGGAGCCTGCTTTCACAGTATACGAATCTGCTCATCTTGTCTCTGCAACCGAGCCTGCATATCGGCCATGAGTTGCTGCCAGTTCTCAGGGACTGGCGTAGGAATCTGGCCCTGGTCATCACCCCCGGTCCCAGACCTAGTACTGGCTAGTCGCATAGATTTTCTTGGACGCATAACTATCCAAGTCAATCTGCAATCAACGACTCGACAATCAGACCATGATGACAGGGAAAAGCTTCTCCAAAGTTCACCAATGGTGCATAAACAATCACAAACAATCAACATATAGGCATTTATCCACATGCATCGGCTGCAGATAAGCATGCCCCAATCTCATCACACAACAACTGTGAAACAAGCATTCATCCATACACAAATATGCAATTAATCATCCAAATATTCATTTACATGCACAACAATGCTAATAAGCATGCCTTAATATTCTCACACAGCAGTCAAGAGCCAGGCTCTTTCAGTATCTCATGCTTCCTATTAATTCAACAAACAACAACAATCACAGTTCATTCTAGGCATATAAGCATATAAACACATATACACATTACCAAACCCTGAACTGGGCTTGTCTCTAGGAACAAATGTACATGTCCAGCCAGTCTTTAGGAACCCTTAAACCTAGGACACTCTGATACCAAGTTGTAATGCCCTGGATAGCCAGGACTGTTACAATGTGTACTTATAAAGGTACAGGACTTGCTAATCAAGTCATTTAGTCAAAACGTGTCACTAAACCATAAATGTGCTAGGGTTAAAATGATTTTGGTCTCCAAAGATGCATTTCATATATTCAAACAGGTTTTCATATGAGATCCCAAAAAGGAACAATGTTTAAAAGTTGATTTACAAAATTTCCACAATATAGACTACCGTCAGCCACTCTAAGGCAAAACAGATATTAATAGCTCTTATGTTCCTGTTATCCTCTCAACCGTGGCGGCTGAGCAGCTGGTCATGTACATTCTGCTCACAGAGCTCTCCAAGTCAGGGCTGATCAAGTTTGCCCTTGCCTTTACCTGCACCACGTAGCACCCGTGAGCCAAGGCCTAGCAAGAAAACATAATACACATCTCAACAATCATAACAAGAGAATAATCCTTTAAGCATGATCAAACACTTAACATTCCACATTAAACACATAACATGTAATCGGAATCAAAGATGCAACCAATCATTAATAACAGTCAAGTCACATAATAACTAGGGCCGAAAACTTAGGCCGCACCCTCTGTTTACCCCACTGACTTCGGCCCGCTTAAACCGAGCTCAATGCATAATAAGCTGTCCTCGGCTACCAGTGGCCAAGCCGCGCCCTGTGCGCTAGTGTATCCTTTGACACTCTTAGGCCGTTGGTTTACTATTTACATGGCATAATACCATCCTTTCCAAATCATACATATTAGGGAACCCTTAGTCCCATTACAAATACAGAATTGGGTGCAGTTTTCTTACCTTTGGCTTCCATGTGTACTAGGTACGAGTGATGCTCCTTGAGCGTGATCCGATCCCCGAGCCCTAGCTTAGCACCTAGTCACAACCAAGATAAAGGACACCATCAACAATCTTAAAAGAGCTTCTAGACAAAGTTCTAGTCTCCGGAACATTAAACTTCACCAAACATGGTAAAGATTCAATCCCGATCACCCTAGGTTAAATTCCCAAGCCTAGAATCTCAAAATCCCAAAAGCTCTTAAGGGCTGCGACATTAGCCACCCATGCCAAGGCATGGCCCCAACCAGAGGCCTCCCAATGCCCAAAAATAGACACAGGTGGCGGCCCTACTTAGACCATGCCGCGGCCCGCCCTCCTTCCTCAGCTCACATTAGCTTCGAAGGACCGCGGCTCACCAAGAACTATTCCGCGGCCCGACCCCTTCGAACCCAGAAAAACCTCCATTTTTTACTCTCAAACCTCATGCAAACTCATCCCAAACTACCCTAATTCCACAACTCAACTATCCAAAAACTTCCCACAAGATTCTAGCAACATAACCCAGCTGAAACCTAGACTAGAGACCAATCAAAATCCTATTTCAATCACTGAAACTATCTAACTCAAGAACACAAAACCCAGCCATGGAAACACTATAATTCAGCCATTAGACCTTGAATTTGAGCTTACCTCAACTGCAGAACCACTCCTCCAAGGGATTTCTGGGCTAACTTCCAAGGTTCTAGCTTCAATTTAATCTTCAAATCCAAAATCCCAAAACCTCTTATAACACACTCAAAAACATAGAATTTCAACCACAGAAAATGGGATTCAATGCTTACCTCAACCTTGATTAAGTTCCTTTGATAATCCTTGAGCTAATCCTTTAAATCCCAGCTTTAATCTTCAGAATTCCAACCTCAATTCTATGTTTTATTGTTTTTTCCTTTTAGAGAGAAAGAGAGAAGGAAGGAGAGGGTCGGTCTATTTTACGTTCCACTATTTTCTAAAATTTTCTTAAGTTTATCCTTAAGCAATAAAGCTAATCCCAAAGCTTGGGGTACCAAAAACGTCCCCGAGGACAAAATGGTAAAATTTCCCTAACGTTCCCTCCTAGACTTCCTAACCTCAAATATATCTCCAATTATTTATTTTCATAACCTGGTAATCTAAATAACCACCTGATACCTGAAATACCCCTTGACTTATCCAAAGTCAAACGTTAGGCCCCGTTGTGACTTTCCCGCTATTAGCTCCCTAGGATCGCCTCGAGTCGCCCGCTGCAGATTTACCCACATAATAATGTGGTTCTCACAAATATAACATTTAACCACATTTACATTTATATAATCATACAAGCATGCTTATCATGTAATCATGCATTAAATCAATAAATTCACACATAAGCCAATTATGCCCTCCTGACACACTAATCAAGGCCCTTAGGCCATATTAGTGATTTTGGGTCGTTACAGTCAGTCCCACAGTTGGAGGTCATTTCTCCTCAGATAGTGAGATGGCATCGACATCTCTCCTTGGCCATGTCCCGAGAGCTATGAATGTTTTCCCAAGGTTATACCCCGAAGATGCTTGGTAGTCCATGATTTTCCTTGCCTTGTTATATTCCAGGACGAGGACCCATTCCTCGAGATCTTAAGGGTAAGCCAAGTGTCAGCCAATGTGCATTAGCTGCCTCTGAGGAAGACCTGACAACCTTTTTGGGTGATCCACCTACAATGTTGTCGATTGTATGAATTGACAACTCGCACTCCCACTGTAACGACCCAAAATTTCTAATAAGGCTTAAGGGCCTTGATTAGTGTGCCAGGAGGGCATGTTGGGATTTATGTGTGATTTTATGAGTTAAATGCATGATTATGATTTAAAGCATGTTATATGACTAATTGAACATTTGAGATGCATGACTACGTGGTTAGTATGCATGTTAGGTGAAATAAATATGCGTGTGGACCCCGTTTGCATGATAGGGGTAAATTGGTAATTTTAGCCCGCTGAGGGCATATATGTGATAACTGTATTCTGTGGATTGTACCACGTGAGTGTGGTGTTATTGTTGTGATGCACGTGTCGAGACGGTCCTAGAGAGCAAATTAACTTAAGAGTCACAACGGGATTTTGTACCCGGCTCGGGAGGAGCCTAGGGGTACCTCGGGAATTCTATGGTTAAGTAGAGGATTAGCGGTTAATGGTTATTGGTGATTTAGTAACTTGGGTAACCATTAGTTACTGCTGTGAGTAACAAGTTTAGTTGGAAAATGGTAGAATTGAAATATTAGTGAAAGGACTAGAGTACCCTTGAGGAATTAGTTGAGAAAGGATCATTTGGAGGGGTAGCATGGTCATTTGGCAAGGGTAATAGGCAATTCTCAGCTGGGTTTTAGTGGGTCATGGTTTGGGTATTTAGGGTCATTTGATGCTTTGATAAAATTGAAAGAGAAGAAGAAGAAAGGAGAGGAGGTGTAGATGGGGCTGAAGTTTTGAGACCTAGGAGGAGATTCAAAGGGATTTGAAGCAACCAAAAACCAGATTTGAGCTAGGACTACTCAAGGTAAGATTTATATTCTGTTATTTCTTGGGTTCAAGGTTGATTTCTCAAAGTTTTAGTGTGGAATTTAAAGATAGGATGGTTGGTTTAAAGTTTGAGGAATTTGAAACTCTAGATGAGATTTTTAAGTGTGATTGTGTTTTGATCTTGATACTAATGTTTATAGGTTGTTCAAGGGTTTATTTGGGGTCTTGAAATGATTTTGGGGGTTTAGGTTTTGTTTGGGATGATTTGGAGAGGTTGAAGTTCGGAAAAAACGCAAGTGGAAACCCAGAATTCTGGGTTCGCGATGGGGCGCCGTGGCCCTGTTCTTGAGTGTCGCGGCGCGAGGCTGTGTCCAGGCGAGGGTGGCTTTCTGTCTTGCTGGGCGCCGCGGCGCTATAGGGCAGCGCCGCGGTGCTAGGCCATTTTCAGGGCACCAAAAGTTGCATTTTGAGCTTTTGCTCCGGGGGTTCGGGGGATGTTTCCGATGAATTGTTGTAGGGATTTGGGAGTCCCGAGAGTGTGGGATTGGTCCCGGGAAGCGGTTTTTGATTTGATTAGTGTTGAGGGATATTTCTTGTGTGTTGTGACTAGGTTATTGGAGAGGCTCGTGCTAGAGGACCATGCTCGCGACTTTAGTGCATCAGGAGGCTCGGAATACAGGTAAGAAAACTATAACACCCGTAGGATGGGGCATGGGCCCATAGTGTGATTGCGGGGCACGACCCTATATTGCATGTTGCATGATGAGATGATTGTAGGGCACGACCCTATAGTGCATTACATGTTAGGGTGCAGATTTAAATGAATTGATATTTGTTTGACTGTTGTTTGATTTATGCTATGTATGATTATAGTGAAATGAACGGCTATGGCCGAGGGCGGCAAGGCCGAGAACGGCAGCGGGGCCGGAAGTAACACCTAGCACATGGGATGCTATGGTCAGGGTAGGACCCAGGGGATACGGGTGGTATCCCTACGGTGAAGACCGAGACCCCATTCTTTGGTAAGGCTTCGGGGGCGGCATGGCCGTGTTTGCTTAGTCTAATGGTTGACTTGTTTATATGTGGATTATCTGTTATGATAAACTGTATAAATTGCATATGTTATGCTCTGCATGAGTTTTCTTGCTGGGCTTCGGCTCACGGGTGCTCCATGTTGCAGGTAAGGGCAATGACTGAGTCAACCAACCATGAGTACGGAGAGCGTGAAGCGACGCGTACATGTTTGGCCTGCCCGACTGCTTTGGTTTGGGGTTTATTTTAAAATGGTTGTAATAATCTATGATTTTTAGAACTGATCAACTGTAAACTTATTTCAAGATGTAAATAGTTTTCAAATCTTACTTTGGGATCCCAATTGTTTAATACTAGAAGTTTTTATTAAGTCAACGCATTTTCAAAGATTACAGCCTTAACTTTTATTAGTCACACTTTTGTTTCAAAACCTCGGCTAGCGAGTTCATTGCACTGTTTTGTCTTAAAAATCACTTAGTAACGGCTCTAAGGAAGTAGGGCGTTACACCCACTATGCCGCCTGACACGGAAGTACGTACAACATGCCTTGACAGCTCCAGGGGCATGTTCCCCATAAAGTAGTGACCTTTCTGTGGTAGGTCCCGCAAATCTTTCTTGGGCCGTGGTCTCTATTCCATGTTGCCCAATGCATTGAAGTGTATTAATCCTCCAAGAATGGGAAGAATGTGTATTGATTACTTATGATTTACATTAATGACCCCCAACCTCTATAAATTGGGCTGGGAGTCTCATTATAAAGGGTTTGATTTTTTAGAGAGAAAACTACTTGTACTCAAGGCAATTTAAACGCTACCCGAGAATACACCATTGGAGCTTGCAATCACAAGCTTATAATCCTCTTAATATCAAAGACTCATGGACTAGGGTTCTTTTATAATCTGAACCACGTAAAAATACTTGTGTTCTTACAGTTTATTTCTTTAATCTCTCTTATTAAGGTTGATAGTGAAAAAGGAAATCGATATTTTTGTCCTATCATTGAGAGCTTGAAGAATGCATGCGAAACACTCACAGCCATGGTGACTACATGAAGAAATGCTACGTATGGGGTGCTCCCTCCTACCAGATTTGAAGGAGGAGAACCCAGTAGGCAACCACATCAAGACATACTTGAGATGATGGAGGACTACGATGAATATGCAGAGTATGACGACAAAGATAATGGTGCCGACCAATGGTATTATGAGGATGAATATCCTTAGCCCATGGAGGATGAAGAGACACTGAAGGTGGTGGTGCTCCATGAGCAGGTGGCCACTCTTGCAACCCAGGGATTTCGAGTGGACCTCAATGGAAACGTACTAGTTGGGCACCCAACGTGCGTGCCACCTGCACACACCATTGGAGTGCCACCTCTCAATGCAGCTGGTGTGCCTCCCGAGCACCCGGCTGCAGAGGCACGAGATCCGGTAGCTGGGGTGCCCACCGGGCACCCAGCAGGAGTTGGAGCCTCAATGCCACCACAGGTCCGTGGTAAGGATAAAGCTGACGCTAATCCTGCTTCAAAGCATAAGAGGGTCCGTCAAGAGCCCGAAGGCCACCCGGTTCCAAAATAGACTGGTAAACATAATGAAACAAGGGCCCGAGGACATCACCAGGTAGTCAGCGTCCGTGGAGCTTGGGGGGTTTTGCTTCGACGCACTAGCACAGATCATACGAGGCTTGGAGCTAGTGCCCCTTTGGGATCTAACCAGCCCCATAGGAATAACGGTCCAGGAAGCTGCCCGAGGAATGCCCCATAAAACCGAGAATGTGGAATCAGTATCTTGGTAAACGAAAACGAGTCAGATGGAGAGACCGAAGTTGCTCGTCCAGAAGATAATGGTGCGTTTCAAGGACAAGACGACCTGCGAGACAACCTCAATGCTCGGAGGCGCAATAAGGCAGGAGGATGTGAGCCTGATGGAAGAGGCCTACAAGATCTTTAAGATAATCGCAACTTTCAGAGAAGAGATCACCATGCTCAGAGCATCAAACAGGATCATGTCCCGCTCTGTACGGAGTTAGAAAGTCTGAAGCAGATAATGCCCAGGATGGCCAGGCAGAAAGGCCACGAGTCTGACTTGGAAGATGAAGAGGTAGAACCATGTGCTCCTCACCTTGTTGAGGCCCCACTACCTCTAGGATTCAAAATGCCATCCATACCATCCTATGATGGTGGTTGGGATCCCATAGATCACCTATCCATGTTCAACAGGTTAATGTCGGTGCATCGTGTCTTCGACAATGTTAAGTGTCACATGTTCCCACTCACCCTGATGGGACCAGCAGAAGAATGGTTCAAGAAGTTCCAACCAGGGTCCATTCAATCATGGCACTAGTTATCATCCGCCTTCCGAAGACAATTCATAGGAGTTCAGAAGGTAAGCTTTGAGGTCAACGCTTTGGCCAACATCAAGTAAGGGCCTTTTGAGACCCTCAAAGCCATCATCAAATGCTTCAAAGAAGAAGTGGCGAGGACCAAGAGGGTCGATGATGGCAAACATTTGATGGTGTTACCGGTTTGCATACGCGTGGGATCCCCACTCTGGGATGATCTCCAGCAAAGGGGATGACGGTGTCTTGATGACTTCATTCATCGAGCACAAGAATACATTAGCTGGGAGGACGCCCAGATCGGGGCATTTAGAGCTTTTGCCCTTTTCCCTACATCGATCGCACTTGGCCATGTGGCCTAGGGGATCAAATACTCCCCTTATGTTCACATCCAACAGGGCTCGGTGGGAGTCTGACCCAGCTAGAGCGCCACCCCTTCCGGTTATAGTGCCATTTTTTCTCCTGGATTTGTTGTGGCTTCGACAGGGTTTGCGGTAGTACCCACTGGATACAATGCTTTAAAGCGTGCATTCAGTGCTGGCGTTGTCGCCCCATCCCAGCCGGCTGATTCCAATGGAGCTTCACGAAGGTTGCAGAACAGGTATGTGGCTCTGGCCTAGCTACCTGCCCAAATGTCGCGAATGATTGACCAAGTCATAACATTCTTCGAAGATGATGCTCGAAGAGTGCATTTCCCCTATCATGACTTGTTGGTGATTGAGAGCCAAGTCTCCAAAAAAATGGTGGTGAGGATTCTAGTAGACAACGGGAGTTTGGTGAATATCCTGTTTAAGTCAGCCTTCGAGAAGATAAGGCTGACTACGGCAGACTTGTCCCCATGCACCTCGACACTCTATGGATTCTCGGGAGACACCCTCATCCCGATGGGTCAGATAAAGCTCCCTTTGACGATCAAAGAATTACCTCGCCAAGCCTTCAAATACTGCATCTATGTAGTGGTGGAATGTCCCTTGGCATACAACACCATCTTGGGGCGACCAGCACTGGTGCAGTTTGGGTTTGTCACCTCCATCTGTCATTTGTGCATGAAATAGCACATGGATGCAGGTATCGACACCATCTGTGGTGACCAGATTTAGGCAAAACAGTGTTACAATGTCCCCCTCAAGGCTCCCGTGATGATGGCAAGGGGGGAAGGTCCCAAGGAGTTTGGGGCCTCGGAGGTACAAGTTGTTCAAGAGTTGGAGAATGATGAGTTAGACCCAATGGTTCAAGAGGAGAGGTCCATTGAACCAATAGAGGAGATGAAGGAGGTAGTTCTTGACACCTCCACCCTTGACAGGAAAGTGAAAGTCGGGGGAAGCTTGAAAACAGAAGTCAGTGAGGCATTAGTGGTTTTTCTTTGAGAAAAACAAGACGTGTTTGCATGGTCACATTCCAACATGATTGGCATTGATCTGAATATCATATGCCATGCCTTGAATTTCGACCCTAGCTTTGCTCCCGTCCAGCAGAAGCAACAGACGTTTGACCAAACTCGGAAAAGGCCCTCAAGGCCGGAGTGGACAAGCTCATCTCAAATGGGTTTATCCGAGAAGCCCAATATCCCAAATGGCTATCCAATTTCGTCCTTGTGCCAAAGCTGAATGGCACTTGGAGGACATGCGTCGATTTTTTGGACATTAACAAGGCCTGTCTGAAGGATTATTTTCCACTCCTCAAGATCGACCAGATGGTCGATGCCACCTCCGGTTATGATTTGTTGTCATTCATGGACGCATACTCGGGATATAACCAAATATCCATGCATGTCGTCGATCAGGAACACACTAACTTTTGAACCGACGAAGGTCTCTATTGTTACATAATGATGCTTTTCAGGTTGAAGAATGCTAGTGCCAACTACCAAAGGATGGTTAACAAGATGTTCAAAAACCACTTGGGGCGAAACATGGAGGTCTATGTGGACGATATGTTGGCTAAGTCCTGGACCACCTCCGATCACGTAGGTGACCTAGCTGAGGTCTTCGCGGTGCTCTACCGGTTCGGGATGAAGCTCAACCCCCAAAAGTGTACTTTTGGGGTAGCCTCTGGCAAGTTCCTAGGCTTCATCGTAAGCGCTCGGGGGATTGAGGTGAGCCTCGAAAAGATGAAGGCTCTAATCGAAATGCCCTCTCCCTGGAAACATGTAGATGTTCAAAGCCTGACAGGAAGGATTGCAGCTTTGAGACATTTTGTCTCCAAGGCAACAGAAAAAGTGTGTCCCCTTCTTCAATGTTCTCGGAGGGAGTCAGAGGATTGAATGGACAGAAGAGTGCGAATAGGCATTCCAACAGCTTAAAGCGCTCCTATCCAAGCCAGTGGACAGAGAACATTTTCTGCTCTACATGGCTATTTCAGAATACACCATCAATGTCGTGTTGGTAAGGGAAGAAATTCGCATTCAACACATGTCTATTATGTCATCAAAAGACTCCTCGGGGAAAAGTCTAGGTACCCACTGATGGAGAAGTTAACCTTTTGCTTAATGGTTGCCTCTTGGAAGCTAAGACCCTAATTCCAGTCGTATCTGATTAAAGTCTTCACAATCCATCCACTCAGATAAGTCCTTTAGAATCCTGAGTCGTTGGGAAGGCTCTTGAAGTGGTCCGTGGAGTTGAGTTAGTTTGACATAACCTACCACTTGAGAACTGCCATAAATGGTCAAGCACTCACCGATTTCATCACTGAGTGCACCGGGAATCAGGAGAGAACCGAGTACACCCCAGCGGTCGGACCAGCATGGAAGTTGTTCGTGGATGGGTCTTTGAACGAGAATGGCTCTGGGGCAGGACTTATTTTGGTTACCCCCAAGGGGCATAGGGTGCATAGTGCTCTCCACTTTGGGTCTAGCGCCTGTAACAACGAAGCGAAATACGAAGCCTTAATTACTGGGCTCCGCATGGCACTGGAGCTCAAGGCCGAAGGACTCGAGATCTTTAGCAACTCCCAACTCGTGGTGAACCAAGTTCTCGAAGACTACAGGCCTGGGGGAAAAAGATGGCAGCATACTTGGCAAAGGCTCAATAAATGCCACACAACTTCCGAAGTTTCACTATTCGGCAAGTGTCGCGAGGGCAAAATTCCAATATGGACAGCCTGGCTAAGCTGGCCACGACCAAAGATGCTGAATTAATCAATCTAGTACCCATTGACTACTTGGAGTCTCCGAGTTTCTCGGCTCTAGATGAGGTGGAATCAATACAACCCAAAGATGGGTGGGTTGAGTGAATAGTTAAATACCTCATCTCTGGGGAGTTGCCCCAAGATAAAAAGGTAGCTCGGAAGTTACTGTACCAAGTACAGAGGTACATAATCATGGATAGTAGGCTTTACAGACAAGGCTATTCTTTGCCCTTGCTTCGATGCGCGTCCAAGAAAGAAGCCAATTTAATACTACGAAAGGTACACGAAGGTTTCTATGGAGATCACGCCCGGGAGCAGAGCCTTTCCAAGAAGATCTTAAGACAAGGGTATTTCTGGCCCACCATTAATGGAGATGTGATGGATTACATCAAGAAATGCGACGAGTGCCAGTGCTTCGCCAACATCCCTCGAGCGGCTCCAAATGAGCTTACTTAGATGACCAGGCTATGGCCTTTTGTTGTCTGGGGCATCGACCTTATAGTGTCCCTGCCTACAGGGAAAGGAGGGGTGAAATATGTTGTAGTAGCTGTCGAATACTTCACGAAGTAGGTTGAGGCTGAGCCGCTCGCCACAATGACCTCCAAAAAGGCTTTGGATTTCCTCATAAAAAATATCGTTTGCAGGTATGGGCATCCGAGGAAGATAGTCTCCGACAACGAATTACAGCTCGATAGTGAAGTGTTCACGGACTTCTCTAAATGGCATGGTGTCATCAAGAGCTTCTTTTTCGTGGCCCATCTGCAGGCCAATGGCCAAGTGGAAGCAGTGAACAAGACACTCAAGTCCACTTTGAAGAAAAGGCTGGACCAGGAAGAAAGGGCTTGGCTCGAGGAGTTACCTAGGGCATTGTGGAGCTACCACCCCACTGCCTAGACCTCCACCAACCATTCTCCCTTCTCGATGGCCTACGGGTATGAGGCTATGCTCTCGGTCAAAACAGCAATCTCCACGCACCAACGGAATACATATTATCCGACCAAGAACCATGCTTTACTTCGGGAGTCCCTAGACCTCGTGGAGGAGCTACACGAAGCTTCTCAACTACGAGTAGCGTCCTACTAGGAGAAGGTGGCTAGATATTTTTAACTCCAAAGTGAAAGATAGAAAATTTGGGGTGGGAGTTCTGGTGTTGCGAATAGTCTTCTTAGCCACTCAAGACCCCGGTGCAGGAGTGTTGGGACCCAACTGGGAGGGGCCATACCAAGTCGAGAGTGTTGTATGTCCGGGAGCATACAAATTAGCACGACTTAATGGGGACTTGACTCCTCATGTCTGGAATGCCGAGCAGCTTCACCGGTATTACTAGTAATATGAGTAACAAACATTGTCTATTTCTGTAATACCCCCTGTAGCCTTCGGGCACATGTAATGGAAACCGTGTATATAAAACACGGTAAGAAAATTTGTTTGTTTTGCTTATGTTCTTTGGTTTTCGTTATATTCTATTAATGTTGTGTAAGAGCACCACTTGCCTAGACAAGTGACCGCATACTAGTCTCGATCACTTTGGGGGCTTGGAGTTAGGGCAGCACTACGCCTCACAAGGAACTATCCAGGAAACTAAACTTTTCAATTGCCAAGAGGAGTAAGCCTAGCGTCACCATCCCGAGAATAGAAATTCCTAGGAAACTAATAAAGTCTAGCCTAGAAGGCAGCTTGTTCCAGGTGGAACTAAGCTTAGCACCTAGGAGCTAGATAACCCCAGTAGCATAGGAATAGACTATTGTTAACTCCTGTGGACACTGAGCCTGAGGAGCTCTGACCAAGTCTCTTGGTCTCAAGATGCGAACGGAAGGCCGAGCACCCTATACTTGGCCTTGGGAAATCCGCGTTATTGGAAGCATGGCTAGTCGACGAGCGAAGCGCCCTTATTATCACTATATCCCATATTTAGAAAAACTAGTATAACACAGACTTAAGAATTTAGGTTACCTCCTAAGGACAGCGTGCGCCCAGAGAGTAATAACAAAATCCTAATATGTGCGATAGGAACAGATACCCAGACAGCCTACGCCTGGGTGTCTCATTAACATCACCTCCTGAGAAGATATGCACTCAAAGAGCAGTGTTCAAACCCTTGACCTTTCGAGTAGTGCATACTCAGGGGGTAGGCGATTTCACATGCCAGGACCCCTGAAAGCCTGAATCTTTGGATTGTAGGGGCATAAAACGATGAGTGAAGACCTACGGTAAATTTTGCATCAAAGCTACTTCTAGGACTACGGGAGTACAAGAGGTTAAACGCAAAAACCATCTATTAAAATGAGTTGAGTTCTTGTTCACATGACATTCGTGCTACGTTGAATTTATAGAATCAAATGTTTAAAACGGTTTGAGTTCTTGTTCTCATGGCATTCGTGTTACGTTGAATTTATAGAACAAAGTGTTTAAAATAGATCAAGTTCTTATTCTCATTGCATTTGTGTTACGTTGAATTTGTAAAACAAAGTGTTTAAAACGGTATGAGTTCTTGTTCTCGTTGCATTCGTGTTACGTTGAATTTTATAGAACCAAGTGTTAAAACAGCTTGAGTTCTTGTTCTCGTGACAATCACGTTATGTTGATTTATAGAACCAAATGTTTAAAATGGTTTGAGTTCTTGTTCTCATGGCATTCGTGTTACGTTGAATTTATAGAACCAAATGTTTAAAATGGTTTGAGTTCTTATTCTCATTGCATTCGTGTTACACTGAATCTATAGAACCAAGCGTTCAAAAAAATTTGAGTTCTTGTTCTCATGACATTCGTGTTCTATTGAATTTGTAGAACCATGTGTATAAAATGGTTTGAGTGCTTATTCGTGTGGCAACTTAGGTTATGTTGAATTCAAAAAACCAAATCAAGTGAAATGAAAAGATGCATAGTTAAACAAGAAAAAAGTACAAGTGTGCTCGGGGGCTCAAGCATTAAGTGTTTATACCCCTAAAAATTATGGCACGAAGGCCTGTTTCTACTCAAGGAATTACTGGGGGCCTTCGCCTGATGACACCTCTGTCACCAGCTCGACCACCGGGTTGTCTTCGGGAATCCAGCCCGCCACTGAGGCCTCTCTCTTGAGCCTTGCGGGCAATGTACAACTCGAGACGCGCTTCAAGTTTTGTCCTCATATCAGGATCCTCTGTGAAGGAGAGGTCCATGTCCTTGTTGCTCTACCACACAATAAAGAGCATGTCCTCGGCCATCATGTTGAGGTCTTTAGCCAATTACCTATTGGTCTTTTCCAACTCACCAACACGAGTTTCAAGTTCCATCCGACATAACTGAAACTCCTCGCATACTCGGGCCAAATCCTCCTCCATGGTCTGTGTTCAGATTGCTGCATCTTCCAATAACTTGGCAGATGTCTCCTCCAAGGCGGACAACTTTGACCTCTCCACGACCAGTTGATCCTCCACCTCTTGAACGAGGCCCCTGGTGTCCTCCACCTCTTTCTGAAGTCGTGAATGTTCCTCCAGAGGAGCTGCAGTCTCTTGGGATTAAGCAAGCTCCACTTGGACGCGAGCCAGCTCCTCTCGAGTTTTCTTCAGCTCAAGAGACCACGTCAGCACCAGGTCCCCGAGTCATTGGTTTAAAGCAGCAACCTGTAAATTCAGGATGACGAATCAGCCAAAAAACAAGATAGTCATCAAACTTAAATAGAAACCAAGACTTACCCCAGTAGCGACGTGACGACTAGTTGCCACCAGCGCCACCTCGTTGTCACCACTGCAACAGGTGAAGCTGCCTGCGGTCATCTTACACAAGGATGTCGTTAATCCCTACAAAAGTTTCATGTCGAGTGGTATGGCTCTCTCTCCTATTCTTCCCACGAGGAGAGGTGCAAGTTCTTCGCAACAAGGGGAAGAGACTGGTTCCTTCTGCCAGTCCTCGCACATAAACTCTGTCAAGTCGTACACTCTCATTGCCTTCGTCGATGCGAGCATTGTAGTACTTTGTGACCTCCCTATGTAGACTTGAGTTATCATCATCATAATACTCTGGAAAGATAACCAGAAGGGGATCCTTGGCTTGGGGGGAACTGGGAGGAATTATTTTTCCCTTCCCAGAGAACCCCTCATCTCGAGGGGAGGAGACCTCAAGGTCTATGACCTCGCCAGGGACTACTGTGCTAAAGGAAAAGGCCATTGGAGCAGCAACTGAGGGTGCTGGAACAAATGGAGGGGCAGTAGCACGGGTGTTGGGGTTGTCAGGAGGTTGATCTCGGAAGGGCCCAATACCCTTTGACGGTTCGAGCGCACTAAATCTGAAAGGCCCATGTTATCTATACAAAGGAAACACCCTGGTTAGTCATGATAAATGAAAAGAAAATCATAACAAGATAATACAAGCATGAAAGAAAGATGAAACTCCTCGGGAGCCCCACCACTATCAGGCTCCTTGGAATGCAGGATGGTACTAGAAAATTCATGTACGAGACGACCCATCTATTGTATCAAATTGGTCTCAAACTGACAAAACCAAGACGCATGCATGGTCGTTGACTCATCAAGAGGTATGAAGTTGCAAAGGTGCCTTTTTCTCTTCGGGTTTTGAAGGAACACATCGATGAGATCCTGGTAGTCTTGATACTCATCCGTAGACCAGCAATGCTCCGAAACATGGCTACACTAGAGAAGGGAAGGAGAAAATAAGATATGGTCGGGACTAGTTCCCTCCCCTACGTGCTTAGCATAGTGGAGAATGATCAGAGATTTACCTTGATGTTTGGAGGATGATTCGATCCCTGCTTCGAGCTCTACCTCAAGCTCTTCGTCTTCTTTCGCCTCCGCGACGACTTTAATGGCAAGAACACTCTTTGCGCGCTCCTGGCTAGTCCCCTATCTCTTTCCTTATCTGCACCACGTAGCACCCATGAGCCAAGGCTCAGCAAGAAAACTTAAAACAACATGCACAACTAAGCAACAGTATAAAAATAGTAAATTTTAATCATCAAACTCAATTAACAATAGCATATAAATAACGCCAGCATTAAATTTAATTCAGTCAAGTATGTAAATCAAGCTCATCAGTTAATATAAATGATTAAGTGTGAACCACACTTCTGTTTACGGTATAATACCCAGGCCTGGCGCCCTTAGGCCGAGTCCCATGGTCTCTTAGTCGTCCCCGGCACCCTTAGATTAGGCTGTGTTCCGTACGCTTACTATCGGCTCCCGACATCCCTCGGCCAGTCTGCAAACATATATATATTCATAATACACAATGCATAGCACATAATCAATGACAACATATAGAAGCATGCCCATCCATATATTTTTGATACAAGTATAATCATGCTCATAACATATTCATATAAGGGGGTTTAAGGCTCAATGAAAACTCAGGTGCAGTTTTCTTACCTCAGGTCCCGAGCAGCAAGTGTATGTCAGCCCCAAGCACAATCCCTATTTCTGAGCCCTTGCCGTATAGCTTAGTCACAATGCGGTAATGGATAGCAATTAAGGTCCTAAACAAATTAAAAGCTTTGGAATAATATACGAGCCTCTCAGAACTCAATTTCTACAAATCTAGGTAGTATAAATCGTCCCGAGCGCTTAGGTTTAAATCCCCGAGCCACCCCGAGCCTTAATACCAATTCTAGTTAGGGAAGCCTAGGCAGGCCGCGACATGGCCCTAGGGTCGCGGTGCGGCCCAAGTCAGAGGCGCCTACCTCTTGTCCCGGGGGGAGGTGGGCCGCAGCGTTCCTGCAGAACAGTAAGCCCCTACGGCTTTCTGGGGCACACAGGGCGCGACGGCCATGAACTGGGTCGCAGCGCGCCCCCGTGAACCCAGAATTCCCTGGGTTTCTCCAGCACTTTCCCAGCTAAATTTAACCAAAAATCACTTACAACCTTATATCAAACCCAGAACCGAGTCTAGGACCCTTAACGACATAGTTTAGGCATAATAATTTACCCCAAATCCTACTAAAATTAAAAACCCAAATCATAGTTCAATCAACATCCAAAAACCAATTTGAACTCAAACTAATAGTCTGGTTTCCCAGCAGAAACACGATAGAATATTTACTTCAATTGATAACCTCAATCCACAATAATTACTTGACTAATCCCAGCTTAATTTCCCAGAACTCCCTACTAAATCCCCTGCCTTTTCCTTAAGAAATTCCCTCAGCTTCAAAACATTCCAAAGGGAGAGAGAGATCATGTAAGAGGGAGGGAGAGAGAGTTTAGAAGTTTCCACCCAGTTCTGATTATTCCAACCTAAGTCTAACTCTTCCCATCTATATCCCTTTATTTAAAATGACCAAAATTCCCCTTATACTAACCTAGCCTCCTATTTTCCCGTAGGGGAAAAATGGTCATTAACCCTGATTCCCGCTAATTCCTCGAATCATCTTACTAATTCTCAATTATTTCCAACATGTCAAACTAATTATCAAATACTTACCCATTACTTAATAAATCCCAAATATACATTAAACTTCCCCAAAATACACCTAGGCTTACCCCTAGCCGGGTATTAAATCCCGCTGTGACTATTCTACTAATCTGTTCACTAGGATCGCCTCGAGCCATATACTGCAAATATATCCACATAATAATGTGGTCTCAATCATTTACGTACATATAATCACATTTATGCCCGCAACAGGCCAATATTATAGATATGCCCTTACTACCAAGAATGGGCCCACATTCATATTTAATACACATAAACATGCATTCAAATCCATATTATAATATAAATCATGTGTGCCACATAGTCACACATTTAATCAATTAATTCAACATACATATCCCATTATGCCCTCCAGCCACAGTAATCCAGGCACTTAGCCTTAACAGTAAATTCGGGTCGTTACAACAATTCTAAATAACTAAAACATTACCTAAAACGATCTCTAAATTGAACCTAAACTGATCCTAACTACTATCATTGAATTATTTTAAGATGACTTTGGTCTATGATTTTATGTGTTAAAGATGCACATTAAAATCTTATAAATACATTGGACTATGATTTTATGTGTTGGAGATACACAATGATCATATAAAAATATTTTAGACTATAGTGTATGGTGTGTGTAAAAAAAATACATAATATGGAAATTAGACTATACTTTAATTTGGATTTAATTAAATAGTTTAATGGTCCATTATAGGCGATAATGGGTAGTTATTAGTAGTTCTTTAAGAATTAATGAAAGTGACTAAGAGTGTAGATGGCTTAAGAGTGCATTTTGCACATAAAATGCCAATTAATGGCATATAGGGCTCGACTAATCCTAGTATTGGAGGGAAATCATTTATTTTATTTTTTAAAAAAAGATGGGTGGTTACCAAGTGTTATAAGTGTTTGGTTGATTTTAGGTTACTTTTAGAGAGTACTTTAAGATGTTAATAGAGATTTTTTTTTCACTGTCAAAATTTATGCGGGTATTATTCTTGTTTTAGGTTATTATGGTCAAGTGCATAATATAGAGTAAAATAAAAAGAAACATTCTAAATACAAATGAATATTATGAATTTATTGTTGAGTGTAGAGTTTCAAGATATTATGGGTGAAAAATTCTAAGTTGAAGATGCTCAACACACTTCGTTTATGCTTGATAACGCAAGCTGAATTTCAACCATTATTCCTTCATTTTTTTGGAAAATCTTCTAGAAACAAAAGTTGTATATCTTTCTCTTCGCTTGCCATAGCTTTTTGAATCATCCAAATCAAACATATATCGAGAGAGTTATAGCAAAAATATGAAAGGCTGGTGCTGAAGGCTTTACGAAGCGAGTTTCAATTTTGTTACTTATCTGAGAGTCATGGCACTGGTGTACAAATATATGGATGAGCCATTCCCTTTTTTAATTTTAAGATATTTTGAATGGCTATTTTTTTAGGGTAATAAATAGAACTTGTGGGAACCCTAGAGACATCTTGGGAGGCAAGAATTAGAGAAAAGCACGTTGGGGGCTATTGGAGAGCATATTTAGAGTTTTTATTTTATTCTTATTCTTTTCTATGCACGGTTATTTCTTTTCAATGGCTGTTTTTCTTTTCTTAATAAACTAAATTTATTTTCTAGGATTTTTAATGTAGTCACTTAAATCTTTGTTATTAGTTATGAAAATGTTAGGATTTCTTATTCATCTTTATATTGAATTGTTTAATTTATGATTAATGTTTGTGAATGCTTGATAATCATTTATATGATTTATGATTTTGAATCATGATATGAAAAGTTACAATTAAATTTGCAATAATTAAACAATTATAAATTCATATTGGATGAGAAATCTTGCATGATTTGTGTAGCTTTTAAGTTCTATTGTTTAATGTTTTTTACTTGTTAGGATGATAACAAAGATATAGAAAAATTCACATGTAAATTGAAATTTTATAATTTGAGAAAGAGTCATGAAATTTTATTAATCATAATAATAGAGTAGATAGTTGATGAATTTAAATACCCTAGGTTTATATACCATTGTACTTTTTATTTGTTTCTTGATTTGCTTTTCCATAGAATTTTTTCCGTGTGAATTATTACTATTTTTAAATTGTGCCCCCAAATTTTTCATGTTGTTAAACACGCCTCTTGAACTATTCCCGTTACTGAGTTGTGGGACTTTATTTAGTTTTCGTACTACGTGGCACGTTGGGCACGTGGTATTTCCATGTGTATAATTAAAATAAAAAAATTAATTGAAAATTTAAAAAAATCAATTTTCTTATTCAAAATTAGAATTAATTATTTTTTCCCCGAACTATTACCACTACTAAATATTTTTAAGAGATTAAAAATTAAAAAATATATTATTTATTCTAAAAATTATTATATTAATTCGAAAATAAAAAATCAATTTAAAAAATAAAAAATAAAAAAAACACAAAAATTTAACCATCAAATGTGGAGCAAGAAGGGAATGACTAAGATCTAAGATTTGTAAGAACAAGGGCAAACTCATTTTGGTGTTGTGCGACAAAGGGGCAGCTTTTCTTCTAAGTTAATGGATTTGTTGTATTGTGGGTTCAAGGTATGTTATTTGTTCTGTTTTGTTATTCTATGTTTTGATGCTTTAGGTTTATATATAGTATCTCGTGGATCAAGTGAGATTTTGTGATTTTAGCTTGTTTGTTCTATTGATTTGTTCACGTTGTTTGTTCGTAGAAGATTCGAAATAGGTTTTTGAACTCATGTTATTGTATTCATTGAATAATAAAAATGGTTTTGGTTGTTGATATTGTACTCGTGATATTGTACTTCTAGGTGATTTGAGATTGTGATAACAAAAATCTTATATTTTTCTCCTGGGTAACGAACTTGGTGATTTGAGATGGAGTCTTTTGTAGTTTTAGTTTTCTATTTTATTCTTAAATGTTTAGTGTTTTTTTATTTCTAATCTTTTAAAATGATATTTCTTAATTTTAAATTTTAATTTAATAATTTTTCCAATGACACAATTTGAAAGTGGTAAAAGTTCAAGAGGAAAAAATCATATTTATTCTTTATTTTACTTTGTCAATAATATTTTTTAATTGATTTTTAAATAGAATTGAATTGAGAAAAGTTGGTAATTAATAAACAATTCTCGTTGGAACGATACTCTATTTATTACTTTATTACTTGTTTACGATTACAAGCACTTCAGTAGTACATGATTGCCATAACAAGTTTTTGGCGTCGTTGCCGAGAATTGTTTCTATTAATATCATTAAAATTAGTTTGATCCTAATTATATATTTTTTTCTTTGCTTTAATTTCACTCATGTTTTTTCTTTGTGTTTGACTTGTGAGGTACATAAAAAAAGTTCGATCATGATAAATTAACAAATCAGAACAAATAACATATCTTGATAATTAGTGGAGAAATATCATAATTAATAAATTAACTATTATAATTAAAGAGTTTAATTATTTAGTTACAATTTATTGGAGCTTAATGTTATAGGTCCATGGTCCACGAAATAGCTCAAACAAACACTGACAATGGTAAATACAAAAAATGGGCAAAATGACTTATTTGATAAGTAAAATATTTTTCTATTCATCAAACATAACTATTGTATAATTATGTGTAATTAATTAATTGATAATTAATTAATTATTTGATTTAACAAAAATATAATTAATTTTGAATTAATTTATTTTTGAGATTTAAATAATAAGAAAAAATTGAGAAAAATCACATGTCGTCCCTGGCATGTGGTACACGTGTAGCACAGTGCATAGTCACTGTGCTACACACATAAGAAGCTAATTGGTAGTTTCTTGGTTCTACAATTTTAGTTAGTTAAATATTAAATAAATAATGAGATATTGTAATATGATTATTTAATCAAAATCTTATAACTCATTAGTTATTTTCAAATTGTTTAAAATAACTAATATTTTATTTTTAATATATTGGATATATTAAACATAGGATATCAGTTTTTCAGAACGTAACTTTTCAGGGATAGAAAAATATCGTGAAATCTCTCTAAGAGAAAGAGAACAGTGATACAAGCATAGGTCACTGTTCTTCATAAACTTAGGTCTAAACTTTATCAGATCTCATGTGTTGAGAACATCTGATAAATAGATTTTGCCTATTATTTTGTATAGCAAGTCCACACTCGTTCTTTGTGTGTTGAGAACATTTTGGAAGATCTTGGTGTGAAATCTCAAGGATTTTTGCCATACAAAAAGATAGCAGCAAGGAAGGACCTGAGGTAATTTTCTATTCATATCTTTGATTCAATATATATATATATATGCATGTGAAGAAGTAGATCTAGAAATCTTGTGGGATTAAATTAACAATTTTGATTGTTGTTCCTCTGCGTATAATCTATGATTTGATCTATAAAAACCAACACTTATATTGCCAGGCACATCACTCAGGGCTCCTCGCCTGGCTCTTCTCAGATCTCTTCTCAAGACCCTCATTACTTCAAAGAACCTTAGGAAGGTGGGGATGTTTCCTCCTACTATAGCCAATGTCTCGGATGACGATGGTCCCGAGCCCGTGATCGCCATAGACTCCCTAGGACCCATTCATGTCGAGAAGGTACCCTCTTTGCTGGTGCCAGCCAGACATGAGGGTGATGAGGTGGGTGCATCTATCGCATACTCATCGCTTGCTTCAAACGACTTTGATGATACTACGTTCGAACCTGAATCTCATTCAGAAGGTTCAACACTTTATCACCTTTATTTTATGATTCATCTATGCTTAATATCCTTCTAACATTTGATCTTCTTTTGCAGACTCATACATGTTTGGTTTTGTTCATACCCAGTAGAGGTCGGCTCCCACCGAGGCCAGTCCTTCTATTCGAGTGGCAAAAAGGGCCAGGGTTGAGGCTGAGTCAGTCATGGAGGTTCCTCCTGAGGTTTCTCCTCTGACTCCTTTGGCGTCTAGTTCTATTGCAGAGGTAGAGCCATCTTTGTCTACACCAGTTCCTCCAATTTTCACTGATGCAAGTGCTTCCTGTTCTACGCCTACTCACTTATCTGAGCCACATCAGTCTGCTATACGAAACTTAGGTGCTCTCATGGACCGAGTGTCTCATCTGGAGCAGATGACAACATCGTTTAATGGGATTAAGAATGAGGACTTGAACACCATTCTAACGAAGTCACTCCTAGACATTAAGAGTGTGAGTCCTTTACAGTTCTCTTCTTGTCTTGTTAGCTTGTGCTCTGACGTTTATCTAACACTTGTATGTTTTTTGCAGGCACTGATGCTATTCTCTCATGTCTATGATATGTCTATGGAGTATACCCCTACGCTCTCCAACCTTCGTTCTGAGGTTGAAGCTATCTGCCAAGAGGTGTTGGACCATAGGCGCGTTCTTGGCTCTAGGGATGCTGAAATTGCTTCAAAGGATGAAGAGATCAACACCCTCTGTAGTACTGTGGAGCTCAAATAACAGGAAGTGATCGAGTTGACTCTCAGGATAACCCAGATGGAGGGGAAACTTGCCGATCAGCTCGAACAGTTTGAAGCTGAGAAAGAGAAGCTGATTGCTGACATGGACCAATTGCAGAAGGATTCTCTTATTGAGAATGAGCAAAAGGTCAAAGCTGCCCGGGACAAGGCTTGAGAGGAGTATTTAGAGACAGCTTTCTCTTGCTTCTACTTGATCTAGAAGTCCAAAAAAAAATTGAACTTGGATTTCCTTCCCGAGAAGACACGAGCGAAGGAGCTTAAGAAATGTCTGGCTCGTGAGGCTACCGAGGCTCAGGGTGGTCTTTCAGATGGTACTCCTCGCCCTAGTTAGTCTTCTTTTGATCTTTTACTCTGTCTTTCCTTCCATTCCATTGGTGGGGCACCTTGTACTTGAAAATTTTTCATATGACATTTTATGCCTTTATGCTTTTTTGTTATGAGTACTCAGTGTATTGATTGAAAGTTTTTATGTGCAATGCTTACTAAGTATATCAATTCACCACCCTCATTGGTTTAGGTATCAGTATACTCTTAACACATGTATTTTATGTGCCATACTAATCTTACTCCTTTACATTTTTCATGCTAACAACCATGGTAATGTGAGTAGTATGATGCTTCACCAAGTACCATGACCAAAACAGGTTAAGTCGACCACCCTATGGGTAATAGGTCGACCACCCTATAGGGACATGGCTAGGAATCTCCCTACCAATGCCTTTTTTGTTTTTGTTTTTTGCACTTTTAGAACATATGTTGAACAAATGTCCTAGAAAAACTTGAGCTTTCTTAGTACTTAAGGTCACTCCCTCATTTCTCGTGTATAACCCGATCGGTATGTACTATATGCCCCCTAAGTGATCATGGGTTTAAGAGTTTTGGTCACTTGCTACTTGACCATGCCTTGCTTTGAGCATTTAGACACATAATGCTATCCTTTTCACCCCATGATGCAAGCAGCAAATGCTTGTCCCTCATTTGTAGTCGGGTGATGGTTTCATACTCAGTAGTAATGATACCTATACACATATGCAGATTATGAAGCAAGTGTTGACCACAATATACGTAATCTCTCGTTTACTCGTTATAATGATTGTAGACTTAAGTGTCTAAGTTGGACCAACTGGGTCTAGATGGGCTAATCGAGCCTGTAACGAGCCTTAGATCAAATTGTTGATCGACCCCTCAAGGACCAGATTCGATTATGATACAATGATGGTGATTGGTCTTCAGACCAGTCTCTTGTTTTTTTATCGTATGGGTCGATAGGTTCCTCAAGAATCAGGATCAAACATGATCAAATAATTTGGCGACAAGGCCCTAGGACCAGTCTCTTATTTGGATCTTATGGTTCGATAGGCTCCTCAAGAACCAAGATTGAACATGATCCATTAATTTGCCGACAGGGTCCTAGGACCTGTCTCTCTTGTTGATCGTGTGGGTTGATGGGTTCCTCAAGAACCAGAATCGAATGTGATCAAATAGTTTGGCGACAATGTCCTTGGACAAGTCTCTTATTTGGATCTTATGGGTCGAAAGGCTCATCAAGAACCAAGATCGAACATGAACAAATAGTTTGGCGACAAGGTCCTCGGACCAGTCTCTTATTTGGATCTTATGGGTCGATAGGCTCCTCAAGAACCAAGATCGAACATGATCTATTAATTTGGAAACAAGGACCTGTCTCTCTTGTTGATTGTGTGGGTCGATAGGTTCCTTAAGAACCAGAATCAAACGTGATCAAATAGTTTGGCGAAAAGATCCTCAGACCAGTCTCTTATTTGGATCTTATGGGTTGATAGGCTCCTCAAGAACCAAAATCGAACATGATCCATTAATTTGGCGACAAGGTCCTAGGACCTGTCTCCCTTGTTGATCGAGTGGGTTGATAGGTTCCTCAAGAACTAGGATCGAACATGATCAAATTTTTTGGCAATAAGGTCCTAGGACCTGTCTCTCGTTTGGATCGTATGGGTCGATAGGCTTTCAAGAACCAAGTTCGAACATGATCCATATTTTGGCGACAAGGTCCTATGACCATTCTCTTGTTTGGATCTTATGGGTCAATAAGTCCCTCAAGGACCAGAATCGAACATGATCTAATGGGCTTGACAGGTCTAAAGGACAAGCCCCTCGTTGAAAGAAATTTAAACAATTAAGTAAAACTTAAGAAATTAAATTCATTCATTCATTGAAGCACAATGGATGTTACATAGATAATTTGAAAACAATACATTTGCCTCCTGCTCGGCTATGCTTCTTTCTATCAAGTATTCGACAGGAACAACATTCAGAGTGTTCGTATCTTTGGCACTGGCAAGCTTGGCTAAGGCATCAGCATTGGCATTCTGTTCTCTTGGGACTTGTATAATTGAGCATTTTTTTAATTGCGCCAACAAGTCCTTCACCTTGTTCAGGTACTGCACCATCTTAAGTCCCTTGGCTTGATACTCCCCCAATACCTGGTACACCACTAGCTAGGAATCGCTAAATATCTCAAGGGACTTTGCATGCACATCCTGAGACAAGCGTAATCCTACTAATAATGCCTCGTACTCAGATTTTCAAGCATTGAATCCAAATCTGAGAGCATAATGAATTGGGTGATTTCCTAGAGTGACTAGTGTGATTCCTGTGCTTAAGTTGTGTTCATTTGATGCTCCATCAACATATGGCTTCCATACAGGAGTATCTCCTTCCTTCTCAGTATCTCTATTCTCCGATTGGTAGGAAGGGTCTTCAAGGTTGGTGCCTTCGACTATGAATTCTGCCAATGCTTGTCCGTTTATCACCATCCTTGAATGATAAGTGATATCAAACAATCCTAGTTCCACTGCCCACTTGAGTAATCGTCCTAAGGCCTCTGGTTTCTGAAGAACTTGTTTCAGCAGTTGATTGGTCAGGACTCGGATCGAGTGAGCTTGGAAGTATGGACGCAGCTTTTGAGAGGTGATTACTAAACAATAGGCTAGCTTTTCAAGAGGGGGATACCTAGACTCTGCACCTACCAACCTTTTACTGATATAGTATACAAGGTGTTGTACCCCGTTCTCTTCCTTTACCAAAGCAACACTGATTGCATGCTTAGTGATTGCCAAATAGATGAATAATACTTAACCATATATTGGCTTCGCTAGGACAGGAGGTTGGGCGAGGTGTTCCTTTAGGGCTTGGAAAACTTCCTCACATTCCTCGGTCCATTGGATCTTCTTGCTGCCCCTCAGTAAGTTAAAGAAAGGGACACATTTGTCCATAGACTTTGATATGAAATAGCTACTCTCCCGGTTAAGCTTTGAACTTCATTGATTGTGGTAGGTGACTTCATGTCGATCAATGCTTTGATCTTCTCGGGGTTAGCCTCGATTCCACGTGAATTGACTATGTATCCAAGAAACTTACCAGAGCCAACTCCAAATGAGCACTTGAGAGGGTTTAACTTCATGCTATACTTTCTAAGCATTGCAAAGCATTCCTCCAAGTCTTGAACATGCCCTCCAACTTCTTTCGACTTGACCATCATGTCATCGACATATACCTCCATATTTTTGCCAATCAAGTCTCGGAACATGCCATTCATTAAATGTTGGTAGGTGGCTCTTGTGTTCTTCAAGCTGAATGGCATCACCTTATAACAGTACAATCCCTTGTCTGTCCAGAAGCTGGTATGTTCCTCGTCGGGAGGGTGGATACTTATTTGATTATACCCAGAATACGTATTTACGAATGAGAGTATTTCATGTCCTGCGGTTGCATCGACTAGTTAGTCTATTCTAGTTAGTGGGAAGCAGTCTTTGGGGCAGGCCTTGTTCATATCTGTGAAGTCCACGCATGTTCTCCACTTCTCGTTTGGCTTTGGGACCGGAACAGGGTTTGATACCCAATCTAGGTAGTAGGCCTCCCTTATAAAACTATTTTCCTTGAGCCGCTCGACCTCCTCCTTCAGGGCTTGAGATCGGTCTTTGTCAAGCAGTCTTCTTTTTGTTGCACTGGTGGGTAGTTCTTGTCTACATTGAGGACATGACTTATCACGGATGGAGAAATTTCAACCATGTCCATATGTGACCAGGCAAAGACGTCCTAGTTTTTCTTCAAAAATTCCACCAACCGTGCCTTAATTTCAACCTTTAATTCATTCCCGACTTTGATTACTCTAGTCGGGTACTCCTCACCTAGTAGGACTTCGTCAAGATCTTCGATTGGTCCTACCTCCATGACGTCACCCCCAAAGTGTGGATCGATGTCGATTCCCTTGCTTTGGGAAAGTTGCAATAATAGCAAATCTTCATTAAAAGGAGCCCTGACTCCAGTAGAGTGTTTCTTTCAACGTCAACTTCCATGTTGACAACCTCATCGGTTCCTTCATTCTCTTCGTACCAGGTTACTATCATGTTGTTTACGCATGGTCCTTTCTTTTCCTTGACCATTGACGCATTATAGCATTCTCGTACTTCCCTTTTGTTACCCTGTACGCATCCTTGCCCTGCGCTTGTGGGGAACTTCAAAGATAGATGCCAGATAGATACTATTGCATGTAATGCCATCAGGAGGGGTCTCCCGAGCACTACATTGCAAGTCGATGAGAAATCTACCACTAGGAACTCTGTCATCATAGTCTCGTGCCTGGAGGCATCCCCCACTGTGACCAATAGTCTAATAGTTCCTACTAGTGCTAGGCATTCTCCCGTGAACCCATATATCACTTGGGAACACGGTGTCAGGTCCTTGACCATGAGCTTCATCTTTTCTTCACTCGGGCATTGGCGATTTGAATGGTAAGGACCGGGGGTCATTGTGGGGTAACTCACGTGCCTAGCGTCATCCTTTGTAAAAGTGAGAGTTTCACTTTCATACTTTGGATTTTTTGGAGACCGCTCCTCAATTCCCATACGCTGGGAAGACTCCCCTACCTCATGTCTGAGGGTCCTTGCATATCACTTACGAGCATTGTTATTGTTGCCTGCTATGTGGGGCCCTCCACATATTGTATCCAATGTGAAGTCTACAGCTGCTGATTCCAGTGGTGGACTCCTCTGCCTTCGAAATTCTGGATTCCTACTTTGGGGTTTCGGTCTTGCCTCGGCACCTTGAAAATTTTCCTGATCAGAGAAGAAACTCTATCTCATCCTTTAATTTTTTGCTCTCATTTGTGTCATGCCCATTATCATTATGGAAACGACAAAACTTATTCTTATTCTTCTTTCCTTTTGAACGCAAGGGTGGTGGCTTTCGGTATGGTACCTCCTGGTACGTTTCCAAGTAAATCTCAGCCCTTGATGTGGTCAGGATGGTATAATTGGTGAACCTGGCCTGGTAGGATTGATGCTTAGCTTGTTTTTCGGTGAGTGCTGACTTAGCTTTCTTTTCTCCACCCTGCTCGACCCCTGAGGTATTCCTCTTCTTATTTGCCGCTGTGAGGGTTTGTGTCGTTCTTATTTGCCTTGACAGTGGTTAAATGGTTTATGCCTTTTTCTTCCTTCATGATAGCATCATCTAGCTTCATGTATTTTTTGGCTCAATCTAGGAACTCCTGCAAGGTGTTGATAGGGTTCCTGTGTCTACTATCCCACAAGGGACTACGATAAATTATTCGTGCAAAGATGGCAACAAACTTTCCTTCATCTCCTACCAAGGATGCTCGGTTTGCTTCTCTCATGAATCTTTGAATGTAGTCTTTCAGGGATTCATCTTTCCCTTGCTTGATGTCAGCTAATTGATTGGCATAAAATGTTTGAATCCATCCGGCACTAAAGACCTTGAAGAATTCTTTCCTAAACTGCTCCTAGGAAGTGATGGATCTAGGTTTGAATTTCCAATACCATTCCTGAGCCGAGTCAGAGAGAGTGGTAGGGAATACCATGCACCTATAATCATTCTCCACACTGAGTAACTCTATATGATCCTCGAACTTCCCAACATGTCATACAGGGTCCTCCTTCTCAGAGTATGTTGGGGTTTTAGGGTCTTGTATTTCGGTGGTGGTTGGGCATCTTGGATCTTGGTACTAAAAGGACTCCCACTTCTATGAGCCAGTCCGATATCTGAAGGTTTCTTTGTTAGACCCTGAACAGCCATAACGAGTGCATCTATTTGAGCCTGCACTACTGGTGGGATCGCTGCTCCAGGTGGGGTAGATGTCCCTGGTACCCCCTCCTGAGCGTTGGTCCTCCTGTTGATGACCTCCCTCAAATCTTGAGGTTGCGGATCTTTCCCCAGCCTATCGAACAAAGTATTGGTGTTATCCATCAGTACCTTTCCCTTGCGAGACTGAGGGTGTAGGGGTGGTAGGTCCGCCTTGCCCTTGTCAGTGCGACCCTGCCCCAAGCCTCTCCTCCTACATGACTTTGAGACTTTGAGTGGCCAATTCCATTCCTGTCACACCTCTCAGATGTCTGACCCTCATCTTCTATGTTGTTTCGTCGGTCCCCCTGGGTGGAGGCCTTCGGGTTGGTAATACTCCTACTCTGAGATGAAGTGTTATTCTTCTTAGTCATGGGTACTTTTGACGAGAAAAAACATAAACTTGGGTACTTAAGTACAGATCCAGACAACTTGGGTACTTTCGCCACACATATAATTTTTTCATTAAGTTTTATTATATACTTATAAATTCATAATCTCAAATAGAATAACAAACAATTAAAATATAAGACGTAATGCCCTACTACCCTAGAGTCATTACCATGTGGTTTTAAAATTTGCATTTGACTCGATAATCGAGGTGTTAGACCCAAAACTTTAATTATATTAAAGTAAGGATTTATTTAATAAAAAAATCAATGCAAAAGGCTTGGACATTCATTAAGATCATAAAAGAGTTAAATTGGGATCCCAAAATATTTTTTAAAACATATTTACAATTCAAAAGTCACTGTATAGTTGACCTAAGCGACAAAATCATACATTAGACTGTGCTCCTCAAAAAGTACCCCAACTATTGTGGCCAGGTAGGCAAAACATGTACGCACCGCTCCATGCCCTCCAACTCATGGTTGATCGATCTTTTCCTTGCCCTTACCTGCACCATAGAGCACCCGTGAGTCGAGGCCCAGCAAGAAAACTTCACAGCATAGCATTTAATAATTTATTTAAATAAATGCATAACAAATTAAACACAACAGAAAATCTGTAACATCCCAGATTTTTAAAACTCGATAATGCGGAAGTATACATGTTTTCATGTAACAAAATGTCTCAAAAACCCGTATAAAAAAAACTTTTTAAAAGTTGTATGGCCTTTCTTAATATTTAATACTAACATAGTTTATGAAGAGTAAACTGAGCCTAGTTTATGAAAATAAAACAACATTTCCAAAAACAAAATAGCTTCCCAAAAGGTCGGCCCACATGTACATCCACAAAGTAGACTCCAGCGCTCACTACTCTACTTTGCCCTTGTTCTTACCTACAACAAGAAACAACTAGGTAAGTGAAAACACTTAGTAAGTTCAACTTTAAAACAGAAGCATGCAGAGAAGACATGTGGTCACTGACCAAGTTATTGTCCACTGATAACAAAATTAGGGTTCCGAATCCATCTAGACCCTACGCAATCAATTTCAAGAATGCAAAAGTGTCTTGGCAAACTTATGGTTATGCCTGATAACCAATGACAAACTATTTCATATAAACAGATAAATCCCTGCACTCAGAAAATGCCAAAGCAAGCAGGTATAATATATCACAATATAATTCGAGACCAGCACTCGATAATTTCCAACAATTTAAGCGAATCACGCCCTCTAGCAATTTTGCTAAAAAGTAAGGGGAACTAAGTCTCAACACTAAGATCTAGCCAATAAATATCCCCATCAAGGGTAACTATCGAGTTACCTAGGGCATGCTACTTATCCAACAGTAAATCCCTCACAAGGGTAACCATCAAGTTACCTAGGGCATCGCTACTTATCCAAGAGTAAATCCCTCACAAGGATAACCATCAAGTTACCTAGGACATTGCTACTATTCAAGAGTGTAATCGAAGTTACACAGGTTTACAGAGACTTCTATGTTAATCAGTGGTGCTGGTGAGTAGTTTCCCCTAGGGTGTTCAGCCTCACTCAAACTTGGCAACCCCTAGTATCTCTAGGAACTCTCACTGAATGGCCAATATTCATGGCTACTATCTGGAAATAACTTATCAAAGCATTTGCTCAGGTTCTAACCGTTCAATGATTAAGTAAGCATGAGGGCCCCTAGGTTCCATTCATTTTGGTGCCCCTAGGTTTAAACCAGCAATCCTTACCTCTTGGCCACTCATCGTGGTAGTGAACCGGACATAATAAATCAAACAAGCAGTGTGATGGGGATCAACCGTCTCGGATATGAAAAATATCTATCATTCATATTTTCTGAATCAACACCTACTAGACTAACGTCTCTATGCAAACTTTCTACGACAGTGTATATATGTGCATGTGTCTGTATACTAACATACAATACACTAGCTGTTTCATGTTGTAGCCACACAATAGATGTTGACTTACTTGGAGTCCTTAGCTCTCAGCACGATTTCACCCTCCAACGTATAGTCCATTTACGGTTAGCCAATACTGTAATTATCCATACAGTATACTCGGATTAATTACGACACTCATAATTCATTGTTATTATTTTGGGCAATTTGGTAATTTTCAAAATCATTTGTAAGGATTAAAGATCCTTTTTTGGTTTTAAACCCATTCAAGAAATTCATACAAAAAAATTTGAGACTAAACTCTAAGTCTTGGGGAGACCTATCCTATGGTCTCGATACCTTGGCCCAGGTATCGCAATAGTATTTTCCCACAATCCGCTAAAAATCTTATTCTTTAAAACTTCCGCTATTAACCTATACTATCAACAAGTCAATTAAATATATAAAAGATTTTAGGTGGTATTATATCCAAAAAATACTAATTAAATTCCTTAATTATTTTTCAAGAAAATAATCTCTTAATTTTCCTTTTTTTTTCTTAAGGTTTTAATCTCTAAAAACTATTTTAAGAAAATAGCCTAATTTTAACTTAATTAGGAAAAACCATTAATAATTTCTTATCTTGACTAGTTAATTTTCTAAAGTCAATTAATCAAGTTTATTTACTAGAAAAATAATTTACTTAATTTTTTTCTCAAAATATAGGGTTTTTAAACCTTCTTTTAATTTATCAACTTATTAACAAATTAAATTTTTTATTTTTAGAAAGAATAAAATTTCTTTAATAAAAATAATTCTCACAAATCTCAAAGTGGTATTTTAGGTCAAAATATTTTTAAGACTTACCAAGTTTTTATCTTGCAATACGCACAAATGTACTTTTATCTTATGTTCCAAAATCCCATTTTTGCACTAAGTGTGAAAACCTCATTTTTCACATTTTTAACTACATACTTTGTTAGGTCATAACTTGAAATTTACTTATCCAATTACTACCAAAATTTCTCAATTCTATCTTTGGTATTCCATTTAGGTATTTGTAAAATATTAGGTCAAAAGGACCATTTTTAATAGGTGAAAATATTTTCCAAACATTGAGGTAAAAATGACATTATTTTCAAGTCCTTATTTTTTCCAAACTTTGGTACTTAATAACTCTCAAACTATTCAGTATTTTGTTACCAAATTTTACAATAGAATACTAGGTTATGCCAAAAACGTTTCCACCAAATGTTAGTAAAAACTTAGTTCATTTTCCCTATACAGTAGCTGTCCAAACTCGGTCCCGAAATTAAGAATACAAAAAAATAATAGTTTTTTACCTAAACTTTGAAATAACATAACTCACTCATTTCTAAACGTTTTTGAGTGTTTCAAAAGCTCAAATTCATGTATTGCTTCTCAAAAACAGCACAGTATAATTTATTTTTTACAAAAGCAGTAATGCTTGACCCCTTGGAAGTCACAGCTCAAAACTTGTATTTTTATTTTAGGGATTTCGGGTCCCTATTTTCAAAACTCAAGATACAAGCATCATAAAAAATTATCAAACAAATACCATAGCCATATTACACCATCAACAAGAAAATTTAAGCATTAAATATACAAAATAACACTTAATATAAAAACCATACAAAAACAACCATAAAAAGTAAACTTTTTACCTCTTGTTGTTCTTCCTTTAGGTTTTGATGTTTCTACTATCTTTAGATGCTTCAAAACTCTTTCAAAACCTTAAACCATCTCCCCCAACAAAATATATAGTTAATTATTGAAAGATATATGGTTAAAAGTTTTACAAAAATCAAGTTTTTGAAACTTTTACCTTAGGGAACCTCTTCCAAGATCAAGGCTTAAGCTTCCAAGGTTTCTTAGGGTTTTTGTTAGTTGAAAATGATGAGAAAAATTGAGAGGAAATTTTTGAACAAGATGAGAGTGAGAGGAGAGAAGGGAGGTTAGTTTTGGGGAGGTTGGAAGAGCTTAGAAAACTCTAAAAATTATCTAAAACACTTAAGTGTTTTTACTTTATGTTACTTTGTGTCATTAACATTACTTTGATGTGATTAAAGCTTTAATCACTTTTCTATAACCTTTTTCCCTCTTATAAAGTTATAAAAATAAAACTTTAAAACATAATAATTAAATTAAATGTCTCTCACATTTAATTTAATTAATCACACCATACAATTTAACCTAATGTCCATTTATGTAATAATATTCCACAATTCGGCAAAAATTAAGCATTTAACACAAAATGCCCTAAAATTTCCATTTCCTTTTAGGTTTATTATTTTTGACCAAACTTGAATTTTTATGAATGTATTTTATGCCCAAAATATATTTGCCATAATTTATCATTTTATTTTCTGAGATTTTTACCCGATTCGGGTTTTTGTGTCGGCCCAAGACCGAAAGTCTTATCTTGACATTTAGTCACACAATTCATAATTTGCCTAGCAATAACTCATGAAAATAAATTCCCAAAAAATATAATATTATTTATAATAATATTATTCACTTGGGGAAAAAAATCCCAACCCGAGTTATTTAAAGGTACTCGAAACGCAGGGCGTTACACAATCCACAGGTTTCAATTAAAATTCACAACAGCTGCCTAAGCCGGTAAAGGTGCGCTACTAGGCACCAAGTTCATGGTCTTAACCAAGCGGGTGAGTATGACACTCTTAGATGGCCTTTCCCTGGCGGCCTGTATTCAACATGCTTAATGCAAATCCCGACCATTGTCGATCCTAGCCTTTGCCAATCTGTCACAAACACATATTTGACATAATAGTCACAAACATTTACACATAACCCTAAGAACAATATATACACAGATAATCGAATCATGCCCTACTCTACAGGCACAGACAGTTTTCTTACCTAGAGTACCAAGTAGATACTGTATGGCAATCCTGAGCACGATCCCTATCCATGTGCCCTAGCGGTATAACCCACAAGCAATAACGGTAACATCAATCACTTAGAATATTTAAAAGTTTCAATGTGTAATTTTAACCTCTGGGATCTCTATTTTAGTCACAGCTTCCCTAGCAAGTGTCGCGACCCTCTACAATTTAGAGGGCCCGAGCCCTCATTTCCCTAGACACGCATCGCGCCGCAGGCCACTCAGCGCCGTGACGCTAAGGTAGTTCAGTGAACTAACCCAACCTCTGGGTTCATGCAGGTTGCGACACGACCATGCGAACCCAGATTTTCCAACATTTTTTCCTAAGCCCAATCCCTCAAAATTCAACCTAAATTACAACTAAACCCATAATTAAGTTGTAAACTCACGGAAATTCATCAAGAACAGTAAAATAGCACAACAATATGCCAAAAAATCCCCTTAGCAACCATAATTGCACTTTGAGCTTTGAAGCCTAAAGCACCAAAAATGAAAATTTGAAACTTAAGGTTTACAGGCCCAAAATCATTACCTCAGTTGGGATTTGTCCTACTGGCTACACCTTAGATCATTACCTAGCCCCAAGCTTTAAGCCTCCAATCTTTCTTCCTCAAAAGATTCAAGAACCCCAACACCTCAAGAGAGAGAGAGAGAGAGAAAACAAGAGGGAGAGAGAGAATGCGAGGGAGAGATAGTGGACTGCTGAAGTGATTTTTCTATTTGGTTCTAGGCTTCTGAAAGTCTCTAAGTTACTAAGGTCGTACAAGACTAGGGAAAAGACAAAATTTTCCCTAGCCTTAACCTTGACTCCTCATGTCCCAAGGGCAAAACCGTCCATGTGCCCCATTTCCCGCTTATTCTCAAGTAGCCCTATAAATGTCCAATTAATCCCGACATACTCAAATAATCACCAAATAACTACCCGTTACCCGATAAATCCTGAATGCTCACTAGGTTTCCCAAAATACTCCTAGGCTAACACCAAGTCAGGTATTTAACCCCGTTGTGACTATTTTGCTAATCCGCTCACTAGGATCGCCTTGGACCACACATCTCAAATGTATACCCATAACACCGAGGTCTCACTCATAACACATACATAATACAAATATACCATCAACGGGTCAAAAATTACAAATATGCCCCTATTTACAAAAGCAGGCCCCCATGCATATTTAATACACATAAACATGCATAAAAATTCACATCACTATATAAATCATGAATACCGCATAAGTACACATATATTCCATTAATAACACATATAAATCCAATTCTGCCTTCCCGATACACTTATGAAGGCACCAAGACTTTTTAGCAAATTTGGGGCGTTACAAATATCCCCTCCTTATAGAAATTTCATCCTCGAAATTTATTCAACTATCTTAAGATATCGATCCCGCATATTTGACTCTAACTTCGAAGTCAAGTTATTTGCCCTGTTATTTCCATGTAATACCCTCATTAGAGTGGCAATCTTATTCCGTGAGACTTTATCTCTTCTACCCAGGATTTCCATTGGCTTTTCCTTACATAATAAGTCACATTGCAATTCCAGGGTCTCTTCACCCAAACAGGGGTAGTACTCGACATCTCTCTTCTTAGCATTGGCACCAGTAACACTTTATGAGCCTCTACCCATGCTGATGTAAGGCTAATCTGTAGGCCTCTGGCCTAATCCTTATTAGGATCTTACAATTCTAAAAAATTTAGAGTCTAATCTCCTCTTTCTTTGCCAAACTATCTTGTCTTTTTAGTCCACAATACTAGGAGGAGTACAAAGTTCCCAATCCTAGAACTTCACGTTCCCAGAATATTTCTTGTGACTCGTTTCATTTCCCAGAAATAAGTGATTCTCGTTTCCTATCTCACAATATCTTATTCAGAGGCACCCTAGTTGTTGACCAGTATTCATCACTATGGCAATCCAATCAAGGGACCATACTTACCTCAATGTCCCGAAACATACATATTCGAAGTAAAATGCTCAAAGTCTGAGTTGTTCCTTCAGGTTGTAAGTCTATCTGAAGGTGGCCAATAATTAAAAATCCCACTATTATTGTAATGCCCCAAAATCCCTAATGTGGTTTATTGGCTGGATTAGTAGGCCGGGAGGGCCATAATTGTTTTATTGCACCTTTAAATGATTATATGCATGTTTATGTTAATTATATTATAATATGATGTTAAATGCATGCATGTGGGTCCACATTTGATTACAGGGGTATTTTGGTAACTTGGCTCGTTGAGGGCATATTTGTATATTTTGGTGCATGCTTGTGATTAATTGTTGAGGCCACATTATAATGTGGATTTTTTGGAGCTATTCGACATGAGAAGATCTCTGAATATAAACTATCGGTTTGGTCATAACAAGTTTAAGCTCGGGGCTCGAGGGGAGTCTCGGGGTATTTCGGTGATTAGAGCGTTACCGGGAATTAAAGGGTAACGGGATAAGAATAATTGGTATTTGAGAATATTTAGAATAGCGGGATTGGAGAGTGTTAATTATGATTAACAAAATAGGTGGTAGATGACGATTTTACCCTTGGGGAGACTTTAGAAGCTTTTAAATGACCTAGGGGCATTAAGGTCATTTGGCATGGATATATATGATTTATTGGATGTAGAAACCTGTAGAAAGAATAGAACAAAACATAGCCAAGCTTCCTCCCTCACGTTCATCATTTTCTCTCTTTTATTCTTTGGAATTTTTGAAGACAAATTGAGAAATTAAGCTAGGAAACTAAACGTTTGAGATTAGGAACTTGATTCATTCATTGAAAGGGATTCAAAACCAGTTTGAGGTAAGATTTTATCCATGAATTTCAAGAATTGCTCTGTTTTTCTTATGGCTTTTAGTCAAGAGATTTTGATGTGGTTAGTTGGGAATTCATGGAGGTTTTTGAGAAAATTTGCTTGGGTTTTGTTGTTAGTATGTTGATTGTGTAGTGGTAATACTTGGTTTTGGATTTGGAGATGTTTGAGTAAGATTTTGGAAGGATTGAAAGAGGGAAAAAATGAGGTTTCAATGGGAGAAAACAGGGGTTTTTGGCTGCTGGGAGGCAAAGCCGCGGCGCTTGGGAGGCAATGTCGCGACATTGGGTGCAGGAGCTTAAGGTTATTGCCTCTGTTTTTTTGGGAAGGGCCGTGATACTTGGGGAAGGGCCACGACGCTTGAGGGCCATCTTGGCCAAAAGTGTGTTTTTGACTTAGGGATTCAAACCTTAGGCCTCGAGATCGATCCAACTACCCGATTTAGTGAGATTCGATGTCTCGGAGGCTAGGTCTTAGTCCAGGAATATTTTATTATTCATTTTATTGATGGTGTCCCATATTTGGTTATGACTAGGTGACCGCTAAAGGACTAAAAGTCAGATCATTCTCAAGGGTCGTTCTTTTATTCATTCTCGCTCGAATCAGAGGTAAGAAAACTGCACCCTGTGTATATGACATGCATGATTGTTGTTGAGGCATGTTGGTTGATAAATGTTGACATTGATTGCATATTAAATGCTTAGCAGAGCTTGCTTACTTGTGTATGGCACTGATTAGTCAAGGACGACACTGGTCGCATATTACTGACTTGAGAGTCAGAAACGGCATAAGCGTCCTGAACGCAGAGCCGATAAAAGATTAGATCTAATCAATATCAGCGTTGAATGACTCTAGGAGCATTGATGTTGGACCAACCTTAAGGTTAATGAAACTTATAAGCGCTTGACTAGTCTAAGCTAGTTACTCAGAGCCAGGGTCTAAGGCCTAGGTGATAGCTTGTCACATGGCTAGGGAGCAGAATCCCACGGTTATGACTCTATGGTCATGCGATAGGTTATATTGGTGACCTGTTCAACGAGCACCAATCTTGATAAGCTAGTGAAAGGATCACTTATTTGTAAAGCCCCGGTGACCCTATCGTCACATGGCTAGAGGGAACGGAACCCACCTTAGTGACTTTTGCGACTGTCACTCATCTTTTTGGACTAAAAGTCCTGAATGATTTTTATGATCATTGTTGATATTATATTCATGCTATATTGTGTTTTCTTGCTGGGATTTGGCTCATGGGTGCTATGCGGTGCAGGTAAGGGAAAGAGAAGCTCACCTAGCCTTAAGTGGAGAGCTTAGGTGGTGCTGTGTACATATGCAACCGCTTGACCACCATGGCCAAGGAGTTCTCAGAGGAACTAGGGGGTTTACCCTATTTTTGCCGCTTAGGTTGGCGGGTTGTAAAATTTAAATAGTAATGACCATTTTGAGTTGTAAATAACTTGTAAATGTTTTTTTATGGGCCCATAAACAACTTTATGTTTTAAATAAAATATATCATTTCCTTTTGATTGGTTCTCTACCTCAGCCTGTTAATAATACCTAGAACCATGTTTTTAACCAAAGAACTCGGGTAGCGGGTTAAATTTCTGGTTCACTGTTCATCGTAACTATTCTGGGGTAACCAGGGCATTACAATTATACTCATCACCCCCCGCCCAGTGCACTATCAACTCCAGTGCCCCCACGGAGATGTACGATCCCCTTTTGCATATACTCATTCTTATGATGACTCGCTCACCCAAACAAGAGTGTACTAACTTAATACATCAAGTCACAACTTCTTGTATCCAATCCTCTTACCTGCAATCTGAGGTGATCCACCCATATGGTCTATAATTATATCTCTCTATACTAACTCTAGGATGCTCGATAGTCACAATAGCCCCTCAACTGCTAAAAGATTATCATCCCTCAATCACTAAAATATTAGGCAGTGCGCCTCCTAGTATACAAATTTTAGGTCTTAACGCCCATTCCAAATTCTTTGATATAACAATTATAAGAGGTAGTATAAGACTCATCCAGAATCTCTACCTCAACGCCAACATCCATCGAATGACTCATCTGATCCTCCTGTCTTAACTTATCCATGCTAAAATGGTAGGATTCTTAACCATTCCTACAAGATCTCCCTTTTGTATTTCATTATTCATAGGGGTAGGTCTACCGATTTTCACTTTGTTCTAAATAAAACAAAATCAAATCAAATAAATTGATATTTTTATTTTTATTTTAATGGTTTGTTATTTTATTTGAGCTTATGAATTTATAAGTTTATAATAAAAGTTAATGAAAAAAATGATATCTGCAGTGAAAGTACCCAAATTGTCTGGATTTGCACTTGATTACGCAAGGTTATTTTTTGGGACAAAATTACCCAAACTCAACTTTTACTTGCACTGTCAGTACCCTCTGTTAACTTTGTCATTAGATGGTAATAGAAAGTACTAATGGTACAAGTAAAAGTTGAATTTGGGTACTTTTGCTGTCAAGAAAATAACTTGGGTACTTAAGTGTAACATTTTGTATAACTTGAGTACTTTCACCGCAAATATCCCTTATTATTATGAGCATAATAACAGTAATAATATGGTATGGATTTTATTTTATGTTTTATTATATGATTGATCACATTATTATTTAAAGGATTTAATAATAATTTTGTGGGAAATATGTAATGACCATAATGTCCCTAGGGTTGGGATTGGTTTAGGGGCACTTAAAGGACATTAAAATATGATGAATATGTCAATTTATCAGTTCAACTTCAAAATTAGAGTGTCTAGCAACCCACTCCATTTATTTTGAACAAAGATCCTATATGTTAGGATCATGGAGAAAAAATCTCACTAAGCTAACCATCCTTTTATTTTTAATTTTGACTTAAGAGTTTCTTTCTAAGAAGAGAAAAATCGTGGAAAGATAGAGAGAAAAATAGAGTTGGGATAGGTTTTGTCCTTGGGAAGCCCTAAAGTAAGAAAGAGAGATTTTGGGTTAGAGAAGCTTGGGGAAGTTATGGGTTGTTTTGAGTACTTTAAATGTGTTTTTTATGTTCTAGGAGAGCTTTTGGACATGACCAAACTGGCTAGAATCCCCAATTATAGAAATCACAATATTTTACCTTGAAAACTAGGGTTCTTAGGGTATTTTTAGTTTTGAGAGGGTTTGAGTATGTTCTGGGTTTGCGAAGGTTAATATTCAAGCTTAGGGGACCCTTAGAATCATTTTTTATATGATGAATTGAAGGAAATGGGCCTGGGACACAAAATACAATTTTTGACACCATAAAATATGGTGTGTCGGCATTGGAGAAGGCAACTCTAGTCTGACAAGTTTGGGTCATTTTCTATGGTGGTTTTGGGTCATGTTAAGGATCTGGACATCATGGGAAGTTTTTGTAGGATCTGATATCTTTTGCCTAGATGCAGGCTTCCTATTTTAATATAAAATAAAAACCACCAAAACATGCTAACATGTGAATCATTCATGTAAATACTCAAATAAATAGAAAATACATACAAAATACGTAGCGGAACATTGTCTCCTTCCTTTTGTCCTGGTTGAATGCTAGGTATTGTCAGGAATTCAAACTTCTAGAACACAACATCACAATCATCCAAGCCTTTCTCTAATTTAGAAATAACAAAGGTTGGACTAGTCTCAACACACGAGAAGATAGAAATACACACACACACACACACACACACACACACACACACACACACAAACACACACACACACACAGAGGACCTAGTGTGAGTATTTTGACAGAGTTTTCCTACCTCAAAAAACTCATTTTAGAAAATCACTCACATAAGGTTCTATTTATAGGCAAAAAGTTGGGCAAACAAAATAGGTTTTATTCCATTTTTGATTTAATTATTTAATTAAGTAAATAAGTGTATAATTGGAGCAATTACTTGCTCACCAAGACTACACATGGTCGACCACATAGGGTTCAAAGTGTCATTTTGATTTTTCAATTTTGTTTCCAAAATTACCCAAAATCAAATCCATATTTATTTACATTAAATAATAGTTAATGAAATAATTGTTCAAAATAACAATTTATATTATTAACCATAATTCTCACCTAATATCAATAAAAAATTCACTATTATTTTTTATGTTGACTGAGTGAACTCGATATTACAAATTGATAATTAAATCAATTATTTGAAACTATTAGATCTAATTTTACTAGAGACGGCGTGAGGAGCATGGATCTATGAACCCAAGCTACAATAAGTTCACATGAGTTTATTTATAGTAATAAATTATCTCACAACTTATTAATTCCTTGTGACTCCACAATAGACTCGGAATTGAACTCTTAAGTTCACATAAAAAAATTTCCAAACCACAAATATGTTATCCATTTTTATAATCACTACAGCCAGTCAATCCTCTATCGATGACTTACTAATGAGCTGAGTGCAAATTACCATTTTACCGCTCTTTAATATTTTATCCTTAACTCCCACTAAGTTTCTTATAAATGATATTTTCGTGAACTTAATCACAGAAATGAGATCTCAATCATTTAATATTTTTAACAAAGCAATTAAGGAAATCATATTTTCACTTCTCATACAAAAGTTATAGATTTTATACCTATGAATAATACTCCCTGTCAATTACACTACTAAATCTTCAAGATGTAAGTATGGGCTAGACCGTAGGGTAAGCTAGTAATGAACAAGTCAAAAGATTTAAATAATATAATTAGTAGAATATTATCACTCATAATTAAGATCGGCTCGACTTATGGTCAAGATTGTGACATTGATTAGATTCGATAACTACAATACTTATTTATCTATCAATAATCAATATCAGTCCTAGTTCGATGTAACCAAATACATCTGATCTTATTTACTTGGTCAATGCCTTGACAAGACATCACACCACGAATGTGTAAGTAGATCATATTGTTGATTACCAAATCAGTGAAAATCCAATACAAAGATTCAATCTTAGGACTCGTTCTTTTGAACATATAATTACAACTATAATCCACTGTGACCTAGTAACTATAATTATAACTATCCATATGTTCAGGATTTTATGAATGTTTGTATTAATAGAATAACATGGAATAAAATAGGCGAACAATGCGATTGAATAAAAAAAATTATTTCTACTTCTTTTATTGATAATAAAAATGTGTTACATGAGAAATATGGTTTTTTTAAGGGCATAAAATCCAACAAACTCCCACTTTCCCTTTCAAAACAAATGGGACTTTTATCTCAAACTCATTTCCTCTAGATGCCTCATGAAAATGCTCTCTCCCATAGTCTTGGTAAAAGGATCCACCAAATTGTCTTTCGACGCTATCTTCATCACCTTGACGTCACACCTTGCTACATATTCCCTAATGATGTGGTATTTCCTCACTATATGCTTTCTACTTTTATGGCTTTGAGGTTCTTTCGAATTCGCTATAGCCCCATTATTGTCACAGTACAATATGAGTAGTTTATCCACTCTTGGAATAAAACCGAGATTTGTGTAGAACTTCTTAAGCGAAACTATTTCCTTAGCCGCCTCACACCCATCTATGTACTCAACCTCCATGGTGGAATTTGAGATGGCAGATTGCGTAATAGTTCTTCAAATCATAACTCAACCCCCAAGAGTAAACACTATTCTAGAAGTAGACTTCATGTCATCAACATCCGTCTGAAAATCAAAATCAGTGTAGCCTATTGGGTCCAGTGAACCACCCGAATAGACCAACATATAATACTTTTTCCTTCATAGATACTTTAGTATGTGCTTGACTGTTGCCCAATGATCCCTACCAGGATTTGACTGGTACCTGCTTACAACTCCTAGTGCATGGCAGATGTCTGGTCTTGGGCACAACATAGCATACATATGACTTCCAAATATGGATGCATAGGAAATCTATTTTATCTCTTCTTCCTCTTGAGGATTCTGTGGAGACTGATTCTTAGAAAGATGAACTCCTTGTCAGGATGGTAATAGTCTCTTCTTCGAGTTCATCAGAGAGAAACGTTCACGTAACTTTCTTATGTAGGCTGCTCAAGATAGCGCCAACATCTTGTTCTTCCTATCGTGAATGATCTAGATACCATGAACGTAACTAGCTTCACCCAAATCTTTCATCTAAAATTTGGTCCCGAGTAGTTCCTTCTTTATGTCTGATAATTTCTTGACATTATTACCAATGAGCAATAAATCAAATACATAAAGTACCAAGAACACAATCACATCATTTTTACTTAGTTGGTAAACACAGGGTTCATTGATGTTCTGCCCAAAACCATAGGTCTGAATATTTTCATTAAACCTTAATTTCTAGGAGTGCAAAGCTTGTTTAAGTCCATAAATGGACCTATTAAGCTGGTTGATCCATATAAATGGTCTCATCAAGATAGCCATTGAAAAATGCTATCTTGACGTCCATTTGCCAAATCTCATAGTCAAGAGTTGTGTCTATGGATAAGAGTATACGAATGGATTTTAACATGGCCACCAAAGAGAAATTTTCCTCATAGAAAACTCCCTCTCTTTGGGTAGAAACCTTTGCCAAGAGGTAATCCTTATATGTCTCGACCTTTCCATCAGCTCATTTCTTCTTCTTGTAGATCCACTTGTACCCAATGGGCCTAAAGTCCATCGTCACTTCTACAAGATCACAGACGGAGTGGGAGTACATGGACTCCATTTCTTGGTTCATGGTTTTGAGCCACATATCCTTTTTAGAACTAACCATTGCTTATGTAAAGTACAGTAGATAATCCTCGCGAGTTTCAATTACTACCATATTTGTTTCACCATCCATCTTGTATCGAACAGGGATTCGAGAAACCCTCCCACTACGATGAGGCATACTAACTGTCTAACTTGGACCAGTTATCTATTCTTCTTCCACGTTCACATATATTTTCATTGGTATGGGTTGAACATTTCCTCCTGATTGCATTTCCTCCAACACTATTTTACTCTGAGGTTTGATGTTTTTCATGTAGTTGTTTTCCAAAAAACTAGTGTTTGTGGAAGCAAACACTTTCTTGTCAACTGGCCTATAAAACAGACAATCTCGAGTACCTTTAGGATAGGCAACAAACAAGCATATCTTAGTTCGTGATTGTAGCTTTCCTTCCTTTTTCCTCAGGGAATGAGTAAGACACCGCCAAATTTTATAATGTCGTAAACTAGGTTCGACAGTACAACATTGAAAATTTTGTTAGGGGTCTAAAGGGCACACCCCTAGAAAGACGGTGGTAGAGTTGAATAATTATTCATTGACCTAACCATTTTTAACAATGTTCACTTCCAACGCTCAGCAACACCATTTTGTCGTGGAGTCCCTGGGGCAGTGAGTTGTGACAGAATCCCACACTCAATAAGATTTGGAACTGGTTATCCAAATATTCTCCACCCCTATCACATCTCAAGATCTTTAAAGTTTGTCCTAACTAGTTTTGGGCGATAGCTAAGAATTCTTTAAACTTGTCAAAAGTTTCAGATTTCCTTTGCATTAGGTAAAGACATGAATATCGAGAATAATCTTTAGTGAAAATGACAAATTATTCCTTACTGCCTCTTGCCTGAACATTAATCGGTCCACAGACGTCGGTATGAGTGAGCCCTAGGGGTACTTTAACCCTTTCCCCTTTTGCAGATAATGGACGCTTAGTCATTTTACCTTCAAGACAAGATTCCCAGATAGGTAAGTTACCCATTGTGAGTTTCCTCAAAGGCCTAGCCTTTAAAAGTCTTCTAATCTTGCCATAGTTAATATGAGCTAGGCTAAGATGCCAAAGGTATGTCATGTGATTATTATGAATCTTTTGTCATTTTGCGGTCCTAGGATTAGCTACCTTAAATAATTCGTTGTTAAGCGCGAGAGATTCATTAGGTCGCAAAATATACAAGCCATTTTCCATCATCAAACACACAATTTACATCCATTAAATGCAATAGATATATTAAAACTTGTGAAAGTAACGACAAATCGTTGTTGATGTAATAAATAAACTGAAATTTAATTCCTACTCAAGTTTGGAAAAAAAATAAACATCATCCAATAACATTAATTTATTTCCAAAATTTAAACGGGCTTGTCCTTTCACTTTGACATCCACGAATTTACCATTGGCAACTCGCCCTTCATAACCATTTTCCAGTTGCTAAGTAGCTACAAATAAGTACACATATGGTTAGTGGATCCTGAATAAACTATCCAAACAGAAGAATCATCCTCTAAAACACATGCATCCAAGCACTACAAGAAATTCGGCCTTTACCTACTAATATTTTATTGTAATAGTTAGTAGAGAAAAGTATCATTGCCTACGATTAGTATATTAGTAGGTAAAACTCGCATGGACCCCACAGAAATGAGTCAATGTCATTGACTTAATGTTTGACGTGGCAGCGAATATGGCATGCCACTTGGTCAATTAAGTGTAAATTAATTAATGACATGGAGAAGGATGTGGCACATGACATGGCACACGCAGCCGATTACATGTCATTTAATGGATTCATGGAAAATGACGTGTCACTTGACGTCGCGGCTGCTGTGGCACTCGACGTGGAACCTGACACGGCTTGGTGAGCTTTTTCTTACACGTTGTAGGTTCCTGTTAGTTTACGTGGCGTTCTTTTATGTTCCCATACTTACCTACAGTTATATATGTGTAGGCAATGGTACAATTTATTGGTAGGCATTGTTAAGTAATTATTTTGAAAATTATTTAAATTTAATTAATTATAGGTGATAGATAAAATTAATTATCTAAAAAATAGATAATTTTTTTAAAATATGAAAGAAATATATCTTATAAAATATTCATAAAGCAAAACATAAAGGATAAAGTTTTTAACTAATAAAGTAAAACAGAAAAAGACTACTACGAATCATCTTATTCCTCTAACATTGAGGGGCTGGGATCGTTTCTGACATATGCATCGGAACATTGATCTGATGGAGATGGTGGCATCACATTGTTTATCTTTAATATTTCCACAACAACACTTAGTTGGTCGTTTGTAGAATCAAGTCAATTGTTTGTTTCATCAAGGCGTTGGGCTAGCTCCTCATATGTTGGCTTATTTGACTCAATTGTATAGTGTTGGGAAGTAGTAGTTGTACTTGAAAAAGATCGACCCCAACCTTTCAAGTATACAGATGAATGTCTAAGAATACACTCCTTACTGTCTTTATCAGACATTTCTTCTAGAGTGTCTTGGGCCCATAATGCCATCATTTTGTCCTACCTGCACATTTTTTTTTTCTAATTAGTAATGATAATTATTGTAACGCCCTACTACCTTAGAGCCGTTACCAAGTGAGTTTTAAGACAAAACAGTGTGCAATGAACTCGCTAACCGAGGTTTTTTAAACAAAAGTATGACTAATAAAAAGTTAAGGCTGTAATCTTTGAAAATGCGCCGTTTCATTAAAAACTTCTAGTATTAAACATTTGGGATCCCAAAATAAGGTTTGAAAACTATTTACATCTTAAAATAAGTTCACAATTGATTAATTATAAAAATCATAGATTATTACAGCCATTTCTCGAATAAACCCCCAACCAAAGCAGTCGGGCAGGCCAAACATGTACGCGTCGCCTCACGCTCTCCGTACTCATGGTTGGTTGGCTCAATCTATGCCCTTACCTACAACACAGAGCACTCGTGAGCCAAAGCCCAGCAAGAAAACTCATGCAGTTCATACATATACAAATTATACAGTTAATCATATCAGATAGTCCACAGATAAACAGATCGACCATTAGACTAAGCAAACACGGCCATGCCGCCCCAGAAGCCTTACCACAGCCTGGGGTCTCAGTCCTCACCGTAGGGATATCACACGTATCCACTGGGTCCTACCTTGACCATAAGCATCCCATGTGCTAAGTGTTACTACCAGCCCCACTGCCGTTCTCGGCCTTTCGCCGTTCTCGGCTCCGCGCCGTATCATTCCACTATAATCACATATAGTATAACTCAAACAACATTCAAACAAATATCAATTCATTTAAGTCTACACCCTGACATATAATGCAATATAGGGTCGTGCCCTGCAATCATCTCAACATGCAATATAGGGCCGTGCCCCGCAATTACACTATGAGCCCATGCCCTATCCTACGGGTGTTATAATTTTCTTACCTTTCAATTCAATAGCTTAGATCACCTGACTGCTTGAGCACGATCCCACTCGAGCCTTAGCGCACACCTAGGCACAAACATAGGTCAAAGTCAACACCGAACCCCAAGTCCGAATACCTAGCCTCGGGACCAATCCCGAGCCCCCGGGAAGTCCTAAATCCCCAAAACAAAGTGGCGGAATCGAGCCCCGAACCCTAGGTCAAAATCCCTCATCAAAAACCCAAAAATCCACTTCTGTGAATAGTGCAGCCCTACAGTGCTCTAAAGAGGGCACTGTAGCGCTACAAGTAGAAACACAGCCCCCAGAACAGGGGCTAGCGCTACAGCGCCCACTGACTAGCGCTGTAGTGCTAGTTGCAGCCCAGCAGAATCCAAAAATCGCTTCTTGCGATTTCCTTCCACCATTTCAACCCTAAACTTGTCCAAACCTTTTCCAAACCCAAAATCAAGCTTATAAACACTCTCCATTCATCCCAAGCATCCCCAAATCTCAAAACCCAAGCACAAACATGCCAAATCTCAAAATTCACCATGAACAACCCTAAAACCAGAAATTCAGTCAACAACAAAGTTAAGGGCTTAGAATTCTTACCATTGATGCAAATTTCGACCTTGATTCAACCCTAGACCTCCTTAGCTTGTTCATCCTCAAAGGTTGCCCAGAAATTCCCTAAAGTTCCCATCAACCCAGCTCAAAACACATCTTAAACCAGCCAAACCCTTAAAACTGAAATTTCTAAAAGCTTACCTCAAAAGTTGATGTGTTCTTACTAATCATTGCCAAATCTTCAAGTCTAACCCAAGATCCTTGATGCTCAGCCTATCATTTCTCTCCACTAAGCTTTGCTCCAAGAAATTTGAAGAGGAATAGTGCAAGAATGCACAAACCGATCCTTTTAGAAAAACCCTCTGTTTTCCCTCTTTTCTTTCTTTCCTTTTTCTTTCTTTTCTTTCTTTCTCTCCATAGCCAACACACTTTCTCTATAAATCCCACTAAGTGTAAAGCCTCATTTAATCTATCTCCAAAAAGCCAAATGACCAAAATGCCCTCCCTATTAATTCTAAATCCTTTTGTCCAAGTAGGGCCATTTTAGTCATTTTACCCAATTCCCGCTAATCGTCAAGTGTCTCTAATATTTTCCCGTTGCTTTCCAATACCTGATAAATCACCAAATAATATTCCTCGATATCAAAAATAAACGCCAATAAACTCAACAGATCTTGTTTATACCCCAGGCTCGCCCCGAGCCGGGTACAAATTCCCGTCATGACTTTCTGCTAGCCTGCTCACTGGGATCGCCTCGAGTCACAAATCACAGATACATCCACATCACAATGTGGTCTCAACAATCATCACATATCAATACATTTATGCCCAACATGGCCAAAATTACAATTATGCCCTTCTAACACGATCCGGGCCTACATGCATACTAATATACATAGTCATGCATCTCAGATAATCAAATAGTCATATAACATGCTTTAAATCATAATCATGCATTTAACTCATAAAATCACACATAAATCCCAACATGCCCTCCTGGCACACTAATCAAGGCCCTTAAGCCTTATTAGCTATTTTGGGTCGTTACAATTATAATAAGTTATAAAATAAAAAATTAAATTACTTACATATATTGTTTGTAAAAATTGTTCACTATATACTTCCTTTTTCTCATCATTATGTTTCAAATGCCAACTGTAATGTCCCAAATCTGCTAATAAGGCTTAGTGCCTTGATTAGCGTGTCGGGAGGGCAATAATTGATTTAATTATGTTATTACATAGTTAATTGTGATTTATGTGTATTAGTATGTGATTATGTGGATTAAATGATTATATGACTTGAAATGCATGTTTAGGTGAATTAAATTTGCATGTGGGGGCGATTATTGTTAACAAGGGCATATATGTAATTTTGGGCCTGTTGAGGTCGTAAATGTGATTATGTGTGTGTTGTGCTTAAGACCACAGTATTGTGGAGATATATCTGAGATGTGTAGTCCGAGATGGTTCTAAGGAGTGTATTAGCGGAATAGTCACAACGGGGTCGATTACCCAGCTCGGGGTGAGGCTAGGGGTATTTTGGAAACATAGTACCTGTTCGGGATTACCGGGTAACAAGTAGCTATATAGTGATTATTTTGGTATGTCGGGATTACATGGGGATTTATAGGAGTATTCAAAGAATTTACGGGAATGTGACAGAAGACGAGAATGCCCTCGGAGGCATTAAATGGCCAAGGGTTAATTTAAGGGCAGCTTAGCCATTTTGGAAACTAGAGATAGACATGGGATAGACTCGGCCTTAGGAACTCTGTGAAAAGTACCAAAATCAGAAAGAAACTAAACACACACACACTCTCTCTCTCTTTCTCTCTCTCTCTCTTGATACTCTCTCTCTCCCTCCAACTGGGATTTTGTTGAAATTCAATGAGGAAATTTGGGAATTGAAGCCTGAAGTAATTGGGGTTTAGCTCAGGGTTGGATCATCAATTAAGGCAAGGATTTATTCTTGCTTTTGTTGAATTTTTGCTGCTGTGATTTAGAGGTTTTACTTAGGTTCAACTTAGGATCTGATTTTGAGTTTTGATGAGTTTATGGGATAAGTTTCGGGGTATTTATACTGCTATTATTGCCTTGACATGAATTCTGGACTGAATTTTGCATTTCAGCTTTAATTTGTGTGGATTTTAGAGATTTTGGCTCGTAGAAATGCATGAAGATTTCTAGGATTTGGGCTTGAGCTGCGACCCTATTCTTCAGGCGCTGCGGCCCATGTGTGCGAAGAGATTGGGAGCCTCTGAAAATTTGGAGCAGGCACCGCAACGCAATTAGGGCGCGCAACGGCCCATGTCACCAGAAGAGAGTCCTAAGGCTCTCCGACTTGTAGCGCGTCGCGGCCCTAGGGGGCAGGTCGCGACTCATATTAGGTGAAATGGCCAATATATGGTTTTAAGCTCAGGAACCCAAATTTAAGGGCTTGGGAAGGGTTCTACTACTCGTTTTAGTAAAATTCGATGTCGTAGAGGCTAGAATATTATCTTGAAGTTTTTAATTGGTTTAGGGCTTGATAGATGATTATTATTATTGCATTTTGACTAGGTTTTATTGCCAAGGCTCGGGATTAGGAGATCGTGCTCGGGATCACACTTGACAGTCATCTCGGGACACAGTTAAGAAAACTGTTCGTGCTCGTAGAGCAGGGCATGGGCAGATTATTTGTGTCTTTTGTTACATGTGAATATTTGTTGTTGTTATGCTATGTTTGCAAGGTTATGATTGATCGGCGAAGGCCGAGATTGACGAAGCCCTGGATCGGCGAAGGCTTGGAACAACAATAAGCATGTTGAATGCAGGTCGAATGGCAACAAGCATGTTGAATGTAGGCCGCCATGGCATAGCCATCTAGGGTGTTCTGCTCACATGTTCGGTGAAGACCGTGAAGCCAGTGCCTGGTAAAGCCCCTGGGTCGGCATAGGTTGTTATGTGAATAGTTTGTTATCTATTTAAAGTTGTAATTTTACTAGATTGAATGGTCATATGCTATGTGTGGAGTTTTCTTGCTGGTTCTTGGCTCACGGGTGCTCTATGGTCCAGGTAAGGGCAAAGGAACGGCTGACCAAGCATAAGTTGGAGGGCATGGAGCAGCACATACATGTTTGGCCTTGATGTAAAGCCTTTATAAGTAACTGGGGGTCGATTGTACCTTAAAAATTTGGGAATCGAAAGGATTTGAAGCCTAAAGTAATTGGGGTTTAGCTCACGGTTGGATCATCAGTTAAGGTAAGGATTTATTTTGGCTTTTGTTGAATTTTTTTTGTTGTGATATAGAGGTTTTGCTGAGGTTCAAACTTAGGATCTGATTTTGAGTTTTGATGAGTTTATGGGATAAGTTTTGGGGTGTTTATACTACTGATATTTCCTTAACATGAATTCTGGACTGAATTTTGGGTTTGAGCTTTGATTTGGGTGGATTGTAGAGTGGTTGGCATGTAGAAATGCATGAAGATTTATGGGTTTTAGGCTCGAGCCGCGGCCCTGTTCTTCAAGTACCATGACCCATGTGTGCAAAGAGGCTGGGAGCCTCTGAAATTTTTCCCAGGCACCGCGACGCAAGGAGAGCGCACCGCAACCCTAGCGGACGGGGCGTAACTCAAATTAAGGGAAATGACCAATATAGGGTTTTAAGCTCGGGAAGTCAAATTTAAGGGCTCAAGAAGGGTTTTACTACCTGATATAGTGAATTCGAGGTCCCGGAGGCTAGAATATTATCTTGAAGTTTTTAATTGGTTTAGGGCTTGATGGATGATTATTATGATTTTGTTGTGACTAGGTTTTACCGCCAATCCTCAAAATTAAGGGATCGTGCTCAGAATCACACTAGACAGCAGCCCGGGACACATATAAGAAAATTGTTTGTGCCCGTAGATCAGGGCATGGCCCGATTATTTTTATTTATTGTTATGTGTGATTATTTGTAGTTGTTATGCTATGTTTGCATGGTTATGAATGATCGGCTAAAGCCAAGAATGACGATAAGCATGCTGAATGAAGGTCGCCATGGCATGGCCATCTAGGGTGTTGTGCTCACCCGTTCGGTGAAGACCGTGAACTCAGTGCCTGGTAAAGCACCTAGGTTGGCATAGGTCGTTATGTGAATAGTCTATTATCTGTTTAAAGTTTGGCTTTTATTAGATTGAATTGTCATATGCTATGTGTGGAGTTTTCTTGCTGGGCCTTGACTCACGGGTGCTCTATGGTGCGGGTAAGGGCAAAGGAAAGGCCGACCAAGCATGAGTTGGAGGGCATGGAACAGCGCATACATGTTCGGCCTACCTGGCTACCACAGCCGGGGTTGTTTTGAGGAACACGTTATAAACGATTGATTTTATCGTTTAGGTCGACTATACCTTAACTTTTGAGTTGTAAATAAATTTTAAAACAGTGTTTTGGGATCTCAATGTAACGCTTTTATAAGTTTAATAGATGTTCCATCCTTTTATACTTAATTTTCTTAAAATGAGTCTTTTCTATCTAAAACCTCGATTAGCGAGCAAATGCGATATTTTAAAACCACATGGTAACGACTCTAAGGTAGTTGGGCATTACATCTTGGTATTAGAGCGTGCTGAGTTTTATGGTTCCTGCAGATTGGCGGAACATGTACATTTACTGCAAGAGACAAGCTCCACTCAGGGTTGGTCGGTATTAAGTGGATTCAATGTTTAATTGCTTGTCTGATTGCTTGTCTGAGTTGCGCTGTTTTCCTTGTTAATATAGATAGAGCATGATGAATATATATATGCATATATGACGCAAGAGTGTGGCCCTTTTGATTGCTATATGTTTATGCAATGTGTGAATTATGTTGATTTGATGTTTGTGTTTGACGAATTGGACTAGGAGGTGGTTTTTTGGATGTTGCTATTGTGCTTGATCTGTGGTCGTTGATTGCAGGCATATTTAAGTTATGCCTTGGCGATCGATTAGACTTCACGGCAATACGACTGAAGATGACAACCAGGGTTAGGACCCTCCACCTGCCCCACAAAACTAGCAACAAATGTTTGCCGAAATGCTAGCTAGACTTCTACGAATTGAAACGAACTCCGAGAAATGAGGAAGCAGGCCCCTTCTCGGTGTGTTTGGTTATAGAATCCATAGGCTGTGGCACTAGTGCCACCCAGCCTATGATGGAGAACAGGTGGGAGCCTTTGTATGAAAGGTTCAGAAAGCAACACCCTCGCACCTTTGAGGGCATTCTAGACCCACTACGGACGGAGCAGTGGATGAATATGATTTCTTACATTTTGGATTTCATGAGGGTGGAGGGAAATGAGAGGGTGGCTTGTGCCAGCTTCATGTTGAGGGATGATGCCCACATCTGGTGGAAAGTTGTGTCCCAGAGGAAGGATGTGATTACTATGGCCTGGGATGAGTTCAGAGATGTCAATAATGAGAAATACTATAGTGTTGCAGTTTGAGCTTCAAAGGTGGATGACTTTACTAACTTGATCTATAACAGAATGACTGTCACAGAGTAGGCTTTGAAGTTTGACGGGTTAGCAAACTTTGCGCTGGATTTGGTGCCTACAGATATGGCACGTAGGGATCGTTTTGTACAGGGGCTGAATGTGATGATAGCCGAGGATTTCAAGAAAACATTGGATCCGAGGACGACCACCTATGCCCAGGTAGTGGAGAAATCCCTTACAACTGGGGGGCTGAAAATCATATATGGAGAGAAGGCACCACAAGGCGCAATTATCAGAGAAGTGGCCCTAGTGAGAAGAAGAGAAAGGCCCCGTATTCTTCTGTTCCTCCTAGTTCGAATAAAAGGGCACGGGGTGCTTTTGGTGGTTGTCAAGGTCGAGGAGGAATTGGTGAAGCTTCCTAGAGTGTCCACGGTGCAGGCAGTGACATCTGGGGGAATGTAGAGTTAGAGCATGCTTTATCTATTGGAGTCTCAGTCACCTGAGGAAGGACTCCCACAAGCCAGAAAAGAAGAACCAAAGAAGAGTTACAGCCTAACTCCAGCCAGAGTGTTCACTTTGATCCAATCCGAGGTTGAGGCTAGTCCCTCGGTAATGATAGGTCAGATTTCTAGTGCCAATTCTTCATTTACTACATTGATTGATTAAGGAGAAACTCATTCGTTTGTGTCTTCTAAGGTGATAGACCGTTTGTGTAGACCTTGTGACTTGTATGCTAGGGGATTTAGGACATTGTTGCTAATTGGGGAACATATAGTCTCTTGGATATGGGTTAGAGCATTACCGGTAGAGATAGATGCTAGGGAGTTGTCTGTGGATCTGATTGAACTAGCGATGGATGACTTTTATATGATTCTAGGGATGGATTGGTTATCAAAGTTCAGGGCGACGATAGATTGCAAGCGTGAGATGGTGACTTTTGAACCAGAAGAAGAGGAACCATTTGTGTTTGTGGGGACACTGAGTGGACCACGAGTACCTATGATATCTGCATTGAAGGCTAGAGACCTATTGTAAGAAGGTTGCATACGACTCCTAGCGAACATAGTGGATACCTAGGATCGTTTCAGTTGGACCGGATGAGACCTGACTAGTGTGTGAGTTTTTTGATGTATTCCCAACAGACCTACCAGGGTTTCCACCACATCAAGAGATCGAGTTTGTTATAGAGTTGGCGCCAGGGGTGGAGCTAGTATCAAGGACACATTATAGGATGGCTCCAACAATATTGAAGGAACTAAAGATTCAGTTGCAGGAGTTACTATATCTAGGATTCATCAGACCTAGTTTTTCGCCATGGGGTGCTCTAGTGTTGTTTGTCAAGAATAAGGATGGATCCTTAATAATGTGCATCAACTATAGATAGCTAAATAAGTTGACTAATAGGAATAAGTATCCATTGCCCAGGATCGATGACTTGTTTGATCAGCTACAGGGGAAGACGATGTTCTATAAGATCGACCTTCGATCTGGCTACCATCAGTTGAGGTTTAATGAGGAGGATATACCAAAGACTGCGTTCCATACGAGGTATGGACATTATGAATTCCTGGTCATGTCCTTTGGATTAACCAATGCCCCAGTAGCCTTTATGGACTTGATGAATAGGGTCTTCTTGGATTATTTGGATAAGTTTGTGATCGTATTCATTGATGATATATTGGTGTACTTCTAGTTAGAGACAAAGCACGAGCAACATCTTTGTTTGGTACTACAACGGCTAAGAGAGCATATGTTATATGCTAAGTTCAGTAAATGTGAGTTTTGGTTTCCCCAAGTAACGTTTTTGGGCAAGATTGTGATTAAGGAGGGGATTCTGGTGGACCCAACCAAGATTGAGGCAGTGAGAGATTGACCCAGGTCGAGCAGTGTACCGGAGGTAAGGAGTTTCTTGAGATTAGCAGGGTACTATCAGCGATTCGTTGAGGGATTCTTCATAATAGCCACACCATTGACTGAGCTCACACATAAGAAGACCAAGTATATCTGGAAAAATAGATGTGAGATCAATTTTAAGGAGTTGAAGCAGCAACTGAACACCGCTCTGGTACTGAGTCTGCCATGTGACAAGGAAAAGTTTGTGGTAGACTGTTACGCTTTGAGGCAGAGTTTGGGGTGTGTATTAATGCAAGTCGGGAAGGTGATAGCCTATGCGTCAAGACAACTAAAGGAGTATGTGTAGAGGTATCCCACTCATGATTTAGAATTGGCAGCAGTTGTATTTGCACTGAAGGTATGGAGGCATTTCCTGTATGGGGAGAAGTGTGAAATATACACTGACCATAAAAGCTTAAAGTATTTCTTTACTCAGAAGGATCTGAACATGCGCCAAAGGCATTGGCTGGAGTTGGTGAAGGACTACGACTGTGATATTTTGTAACATCTAGGGAAGGCCAATGCGGTGGCCGACGCATTGAGTCAGAAGGAGCTAGGACAGTTCTTCAGTTCGAGACAGATATCGGAGAAGTCAGCTGAGGAGATGACGAGAGCATGAATTGAATTGGTAGGATCCCCAGTCCACGCTCCTTGAGAGGATCAAAGAAGCACAGAGGGAGGATCCCCAGTTGAGGAAACACGGGGAGGATGTCTTAGCTGGATTGGCTAGAGACTTTTCTATTTTTGAGATTGATATACTGAGGTATAAAGGTCAGATTTGCATTCTGAAGGAGTTCGGTATTAGACAAGAGATTCTAGATGAGTCTCATACCACTCCCTATTCTTTATAACTTGGTACGAAGAATATGTACCAAGACTTGAGGACTCTATATTGGTGGCCAGGGATGAAAAGGGACGTAGTGAATTATGTGGCCAAGTGTTTAACCTGTCAGCAGGTGAAGGCTGAACATCAAAGGCTAGCAGGATTGCTGCAGCCTTTAGGGATTCCAGAGAGAAAGTGGGAGGATATCACCATGGACTTCGTGGTTGGATTGCGGAAGACAGTGGGGCAACATGATTCAGTGTGAGTGATTGTCGATAGGTACACCAAATCAGCACACTTTTTGCCTGTTAGAATGATTTATACGGTGGAGCAATATGCTGAATTGTATGTAAAGGAGATTGTCTGAATCCATGGGGCTTCGAGGTCGATAGTATCCGATAGCACTACTACAAAAATGCCCTTTTAGGATACTTTTTTAGGGCACTCACCTAAATGCGAGCCCTAAAAACAGCTCCTGGTCCTTTTAGGGCTCGTGTTGGAAGTCTTTAAAGAATTCTTTTAGGGCTCGTGGAGCGAACCCTAAAAAAGGTAGTGTGTCCTAAAAGTTTGATTTATTTTTTTAACAAACACCTCCTGGACTTTCGCGAGCCCTTAAAGAATTTTTAGTAATAATAAAATTTTAAATAGTACGCATAAATCATGAAATAGAGTTTGGTGTGGTGGTTTGCTACCCATTTAGCTTACTATAGGTTCAAGGTTTGAATCTCAGGTTTACAATTTTATTTTATTTTTTTAAAAAAACAATATATCTAGAGTTAGCAAGTTTCGAATCCCCACCCTCCAAGTCAAGTTAAGTCTTTACCATTACACCAACATAGCTTATTGAACAAAAAATGACTATTAAAATATTTTTATAGGGGTCCCAATTTTATTTTATTTTTTTCCTTGGGCCCAAATAACATATCATAATAGACAAACTTTTTTTACAAAACCACAATTAGGGTTCATACTTCTTTTTTTCAGCAGCACAAAACGACAATGATAAGAAAGCGAGAAGGGGCTCGAGCCGTACGGTGGCAAGGGAGGCTCGGGCTAGGCTCAATGGTGGCAGCGGAGGCTTTGGCTGGGCTCAATGGTGGCTGGGGGTTGGGGGCTCGAACGGTGTCTGGGGGCTCGGGGGGTGGGCTCAACGGCGGGTGGGGTTCTCGGGGCTAGCTGGGCTCTATGGTAGGGGGGTCTCCTAGGGTGGGATCGACAGAACAAGGACGGGGCTGGCTGGGCTTAACGGCGTGGGGGGTAAGGGTCTCGAGGTTGGCTCGATGGCAGCAGGGACCTCTCGACGGCGGTGGTGGTCTCGGCAAGAGCTAGTTGTAGGTATTTTTTTTATAAAACATATTTTTTTTATGAATAATTATTTATATTTATTTTATTGCATGTATGTTTTTTCAAATTTTGTAATAGACTGTTTAAATAAGTAGAATTGTTCTATAATTTATTTGGCTGCCTGGAATTGTTTGATATGTTGTGTATGTAGGATTTTAAAATTTGGGGATGTTCGTTTTACAGCTGTTATGCTACCAGAATTTGTAGAAAATTGATGGATCTTTATTTAATCAATTCCTGTCAGTTTTTTCAAATTAGTTATAGTAGTTATTGAAATAATTACAAATATCGATTTCTAATCCAACGATTTAAGTTTACAGACTTTAAACATCGTTATTAAAGGATTTTATGGTTTCTTTTTAACGTCCAAGGGACATTTTTTGAATGGTAATTCTATAGTAAACTTTAGAGTGTAACTTGATGAGTTTTGAGCATATGTTTTATTATAAATGAACTACTATTATTATAATTATTTTATTAATAATTATATAGATACAAATCGTTTATGAACGATAAATTATTATGACCCCTAATTGAATTGATTATTCTTATTGTGTAAATGTCTTTGAAAGTTTATTGATTAAAGTTTTATGAGCACGGAACATTAGACATTGGTTTGTTTGTACTCTTTGAAATTCTTTTGATAAAACATGGGTATGTTTCTTTTGTTTGTTCACCTTGTTTTTTGTTTGTAGGAAAATTTAATAATTCTAACTTTATTCATAACTTAAAATTGAATTCATGGATGCTATAATAATTAGTTTTGTGTCAAATGTAAAATAATAATAATTTTATATTATAATGTGATTTTTCATGTTTTAGGGATGATTTTAGAAAGAAATTCATGACAGTCAATCCTTACTTTGGAAGGACTATGATGAGGGTGTGTACAAGGACAAGAAGAAGAAAGATATATATTTTGACAATGAATTTAGTGTTTTATTTTATTTTTGATTTTTATTAGAGTATAAATTTTCTTTTTTGAGTGGTTAATTATTTACTTTGTAAATCTAGTTATATTTTTTATTAGATTTGTAAATTGAATGTATAAATTTTGTTATTTTAATCTATAAGTTAAATGTTTAATTTAAATCATAACTTTTAATTTAAAATAAAAATAAATAAATTTTTTAAAATTGAAAATAGAACTTTTATGGGGACGCCTTGCGAACCCTAAATTTTTTACTTAAAGGCACTCAAAAGGATCTTTTAGGAAACGCATTGTGAGCCCTAAATACATTATTTTAGGGCTCGCATCCATTCTTTCAGGGCTTGCAAAAAACTGTACATTTAAAGGCTCTCAAATAGAGGGATCGCACCCCGCAAGCCCTAAAAGCTCTTTTAGGGCTCGCGAAGTGGGCCCTAAAAAGTGTTTTTCATAGTAGTGTAGGGACCTCACCTTCACCTCTAAGTTTTGGGAGAGCCTGCAGAAGGCTATGGGCATGTAGATATGGTTCAGTACTGCCTATCATCCTCAGACGAATGGACAGTCTGAGAGGACGATTCAGATACTAGAGGATATGTTACGACCCTGTGTGCTGAACTTTGGAGGATCTTGGAGTAAGTATCACCCTTTGATTGAGTTTTCTTATAATAAAAATTACCAAGTGACTATCGGAGTGGCTCCATATGGGATGTTGTATGGGATGAAGTGTCGATCGCCCATTCATTGGGATGAGAGGGGTGAGAGGAAGTACTTAAGTCTTGAGGCCGTTCAAAGGACCAACGAGGAAGTACTTAGAGCTCGGATGCTCGCCTCCTTGAGTTGATAGAAGAGTTACTCAGACTTGAAATGTAGGAGTGTAGAGTTTCAAGTCGGTGATCGTGTGTTTCTCAGAGTTTCTCCTTTGAGAGGGGTGAAACAATTTGGAGTGAAAGGCAAGTTAAGTCCTAGGTTTGTTGGCCCAGGTTGGAGAGGTAGCTTACAGATTAGATGTGCCTCCATCTTTATCAGGTGCTCACAATGTATTTCATGTGTCCATGCTCCAGAAGTATGTATCAAATTCTACACATGTGTTGAGTTATGAAAACCTGGAGCTGGATCAAGATTTGTCAAATGAGGAGAAGTCGGTTCAGATCCTAGACTGCAAGAATAAAGTCTTGCGGAACAAGACAATTGCCTTGGTGAAAGTGTTTTAGAGAAACAACAAGGTGGAAGAGGCAACTTGGGAACTTGAGTCTGAGATGCGGGATCGATATTCTGAGTTATTGAAGTAAATTTTGTGGAAGAAACTTCTATAAGGAGGGGATAGTTGTAACGTCCCAAATCTACTAATAAGGCTTAGCGCATTGATTAGCGTGCCGGGAGGACAGTAATTGAGTTGACTATGTTATTACGTGGTTAATTGTGATTTATGTGTATTAGTATGTGATTACGTGGATTAAATTATCATAAGACTAAAAATGCATGTTTAGGTGAATTAAATATGCATGTGGGCACGTTCTTGTTAACAAGGGCATATATGTAATTTTGGGCCCATTGAGGGCGTAAATGTGATTATGTGTGTGTTGTGCTTACGATCACTATATTTTGGAGATATATCTGATATGTGTGGTCCAAGAGGGTTATAGGGAGTAGATTGGCAGAATAGTCACAACGGGGTCAAATACCCGGTTCGGGGTGAGCCTAGGGGTATTTTGGGAACATAGTACATGTTCGGGATTACCGGGTAACGGGTAGCTATAAAGTGATTATTTGGGTATGTCGGGATTAAATGGGGGATTTAATCGACTATTCGAGGAATTAGTGGGAACGTGATAAAAGACGAGATTTCCCTTAGAGGCATTAATTGGCTAAGGGTTAATTTAAGGGTAGTTTATTCATTTTGGAAACTAGTGATAGACATGGGATAGACTTAGCCTTAGGAACTTCGTGGAAAGAACCAATATCAGAAAGAAACACAGCATTCTCTCTCTCTCTCTCTGTCCCTCTAGCTGGGATTTTGCTGAAATTCATGGAGGAAATTTGGGAATTGAAGGGAATTGAAGCCTGAAGTAATTGGGGTTTAGCTCATGGTTGGATCATCAGTTAAGGTAAGGATTTATTTTGGCTTTTGTTGAATTTTTGCTATTTTGATATAGAGGTTTTGCTTAGGTTCAAACATAGGATCTAATTTTGAATTTTGATGAGTTTATGGGATAAGTTTTCGGCTGTTTATACTGCTGATATTTTCCTTGACATGAATTCTGGACTGAATTTTGGGATTAAGCATTGATTTTTGTGGATTTTAGAGAGTTTGGCATGTAGAAATGCATGAAGATTTCTAGGTTATGGGCTCGAGCCGCGACCCTGTTCTTAAAATGCCACGGTCCGTGTGTGCGAAGAGGCTGGAAGCCTCTGAAATTTTGCCCAGGCACCACGACGCAAGTAGAGCGCGCCACAGCCCTAGGGGATGGGCCGCGACTCAAATTAGGGGAAATGCCCAATATAGGGTTTTAAGCTCGGGAACCCAAATTTACAGGCTCAGGAAGAGTTCTACTACCTGGTTTAGAAGAATTTGAGGTCCCGGAGGATAGAATATTATCCCGAAGTTTTTAATTGATTTAGGGCTTGATGGATGATTATTATGATTGAGTTGTGACTAGGTTTTACCACCAAGGCTCGAAATTAGGGGATCGTTCTCGGGATCATGCTAGACAGTCAGCTTGGGACACAGATAAGAAAACTATTTGTCCCCGTAGAGCAAGGCATGGCCCAATTATTTTTGTTTATTGTTATGTGTGAATATTTGTAGTTGTTATGCTAGTTTTGCATGGTTATGATTGATCGACAAAGGTCAAGATTGGCGAAGGCTAGGATCGGTGAAGGCCGGGATCGATGAAGGCTGGGAATGACGATAATCATGTAGAATGCAGATCGAATGACAACAAGCTTGCTGAATGTAGGCCGCCATGGCATGGCCATCTAGGGTGTTGTGCTCATCCGTTCGGTGAGGACTGTGAACTCAGTGCCTGGTAAAATACTTGGGTCAACATAGGTCATTACGTGATAGTCTGTTATCTATTTAAAGTTATGCTTTTACTAGATTGAATTGTCATATGCTATGTGTGGAGTTTTCTTACTGGGCCTTGGCTCACAGGTGCTCTATGGTGCAGGTAAGGTAAAAGGAAAGTCCGACCAAGCATGAGCTGGAGGGCATGGAGCGGTGCGTACATGTTCGGCCTACCCGGCTGCCACAGCCGGGGTTGTTTTGAGGGACATGTTACAAACGGTTGATTTTTTCACTTAGGTCGACTGTACCTTAAATTTTGAGGTGTAAATAAATTTTGAAACAGTATTTTGGGATCCTAATGTAACGTTTTATAATTTGAATAGATGTCCTAAACTTTTATACTTAATTTTCATTAAATGAGTCTTTATTCTGATTTAAGCACACTTTTCAGTCTACAACCTCGATTAGCGAGAAAATTTCCATTTTAAAATCACATGGTAACAGCTCTATGGTAGTAGGGCATTACATCAACTCTCAATTTGCCCAGTGTGAGAAGCTAACACCATTCCCCGTTGAATGTGATGTCGCGGTGTTGAAACTAATCCATTTCTAGACTCCCACATTCTCTTTGAACGATTGATGGTATTCTTCAATGACCTTTCCTAAAAATAAATAATTACTTTAAATTCATCAAAAAAACAAAGACCACACAACATCCCCCAATCTTGTTGGCGATCATCCTTCAAATCGGGATGTCTTTTCCTCTTTGCCATCTAAACATCTTCTTCTCCTCCAATTTCTTTCAAATATCCATGTAGCTTGTACTTGAAATTCTTCCAAGCTTTTCTCATTTGATCATCAATGCATTTTATAGTAGTGTCATCATGCAAGTTAATATCAAATGAATCCTACAATTATATAAAAAAAATTAATAAGCATTTTATAATATTTTATTTTATGAATTAAAAACATTTAATAAGCAAAAATATAAAACTCACCACAAGAAAATGTCGTAATGGTGTTCTCACATCCTCGGGGACAAATCTCCAGTCCTTAAAGTGGAATGTGCCATGATGGCGAACAATAAATCCAAAATCATTGTTAAATTTCTCAGCATTTCCACAAATAGGCTGACGACACTCAACTTCAAATAAGACAAGTAACTTCCCACTTTGAGTTGTCTTAGCAGCACTAGTAGTTTTGTATCCACGAGTATGCCCACGTGTTTTGCTACTACTAGGACCACTTGATTCTAAAGGCCATATTCTAAATTTATTGATTAGAATTTTATCATGAAAGCCCTTCTTTATTTATATTTGTTAACTAAAAACATTTTTTAATAAAAAAATTGTTATTAGGACAATCAATGATAGATTAAATTTCAGATTTTATACTTAAAAATATTAAAAATTTAATCCTTCTTGATTTAAAATTTACCACAAAAACCCCTTTTTTAAACCATTTTATATATATAAAAAAATTATATCTTAAATTAACATTAAAGTTTTTTACCATTTGCAATGACATTAAAAAAATTACCATTTACAGTGACATTAAAAAACTACCATTATAATGACATTACAAAATTACCATTTATAGTGACATTACTAAATTACCATTTAGTCTATAAAAACAAAAATATATATAGTTAATATTATTGAAAAATTTTATCCATAAGTAAAACTTGATAATCTTTCCAAATACTTTTTTCCTAAGTATTCTTTTTATCTTTTGAAAATATTATTCACTTGTAAGATCTAGGAGCATGGATGTAGTGTGTTAGAATTTTACTTAGTTAGATAGCATTATCTTATGTTGTAGTATTTTAATTTTTGTAATATTGGTTCAATGCCAGGAATTAGTTGGAAACTCGTAGAGCTAGTTATGAATTTTATAAGTTTAGCCTATAGTTTAGAAGTATTAATTTTATCCTAAGGTTTAATTATTGTAGTTGGACTTAGAAATACTATTTATTATAGCCTAAGATTTAAATATAATAATTAAGAATGTGACATGCGTCACATATATTTTTATTAAGATTTTTAGATGAATAAAATAATCAAGGATAAGCCTTGGAAGTCTAGAACTTTCCCTCAGATGCTAGGATATCATATTAATCATTCAAAGTGATTTAAACATCTTTGAGTATGCTTAAAACATGCAAAAATGTGGTTTAGTACATAAGCGTAAGTTGACATAGGGGCGATATATCGCTTATGCTAATACGGAAAAAAATACGTCGACTTTGCATGATCAAAACCACGGGGCCTCGATGAATCAGGACAGGCGATATATCGCCTATAGTGAGCGATATATCGGCTGTGTGTGCCACTTTTGAAATTCCATGGGATCCGAAGCTAGAATCAATCCTCAATAGCTTGGACTTGTTTATAAACGATTTTGACCGAGTTCTAGGCATTTGCTGAGAAGAAAGTGCCATTTTTGTTCACTTATTTATTCATTTTAATGGGAGTTAGCTTCATTCCTTGAATCCTATAAATAGGACCCTTCACCTAGTCATTTGCATCATCTTTCAAACACTTCTCAGAGCCTCCAAGCTGTAATTTTGTTCTAGAATCAATCCTCAACAACTTGGAATTTTTCTTAAACGATTTTGACCGAGTTTTGGGCGTTTGTTGAGTGTAAAGTGCCAATTTTATTCATTTAGTTATTCATTTTAATGGGAGTTAGTTTCACTCGTTGAATCTTATAAATAGGACCCTTCACTCAATCATTTGCATCATCTTTCAAACACTTCGTAGAGCCTCCAAGCTGCCATTTTCGTTCTAGAGAGAAACACTAGGGTTTTGGGGTTAAAGATTTCAAATCTAGGCTTTTCTAAACACTTGGGAAGTAAGTTACAGTGTGATTTTAGTGTTTGTGGTGTAGATCGAAGCTCTAGCTATGTAAGGTACTCTTAATCCTCAGATCTAGTCTATTTCTATTCTTCTTATTCTTTTCTCTATGAAACTTATGGTTTTTAATGTTTGGTTTTAGGAGTTTCCGATCCCGCGCTTGTCTCCATTATCTCAATTTTGCTGAGGAAAATAAGTTAGATTTTTTGTGCTATGTGTTTGTATGTATGTTTTTTTTATGTCTTTAGTCACTTTGGAAATATGGTTGCTTAGATTACAAATCTCGAGATTTTTATTGTTATCGTAGACTATAGTTGTGTCTAAACCTACTTCAAAAAGGAAATTTAAAATAAGAGGACTATAGCAGTTTTTTCACATACTATTATAATGAGTTAATGGCCATTAGTATTGAAGTCTATTTTATATGTTATGTTTTAGTAGTTTTTCCTTAATGGGCATTAGGCTCCTTCCTTTTTATTTAGATTGTGCAGGTAAGTTAACATGGAAGGCGGGACGAATCCGAGGCGGCTTTGGCTTGTGTATCGGGCTAGGAACTAAAAGAATGAGTCGATGGGATCAATCGAGGTTAACGTTGTTATTTTTGAGTCTTTTGAATTATGTCTTTAAAATTCCCGCACTTAGTACTTTATATATTTAAATTTTCATTAAAGATTTTGTTATTTTTATAATTTGATCTATAAACAATGTGTACGCCCTAATTTTCCCACGGGCTGATTAGCAAGCTGAGCAGCGGCCTAATCATGATTATCTCGTGGACATCCCCAAGACTGGAGCTTTCGTCATAAGGTCGTACCTCCTTAGCTCTAGGAATCCCAAGGGTTCATCAAGATTGCCCAAGACTTGAGCCTAGACTCTGAAGGCCGAAGGTCGAGTTAAGTATCCAGCTCATGGTACGAGCTGAATATGGAGGCTATGACCCTTTGTAAAGTCAACACATGCAAGGTAAACGTGCATATATTAGACATCACGTGTCTGATATGCCCCTGACTTCTCGGACACGCAGCAGGAACGTGCGTATTCAGACACCCACGACTGGGTTGGGCCGTGCGACCCATTATCTCCTTACCTATCGATTTGACCACACTTATGTGTCAGGTTTAGGAATTAATCATGAATGTCACAGAGTTTATATGATAGGTAAGAAGGTCACGGGATGACCTTCTTACCAACTCTCAGGTGCGTTCTCCTATAAATATGGAGACCCTGGGAGTTGATAGAGGTTGGATTATCTCTTGTAAGAAATATCATGTAATCATATTCCCAGAATAGAGCAATAATATTGACTAGTGGAGTAGAAGGATTTTAACCTTTGAACCACTTAAAAACCGTGTCTTGAGTCACCTTTCCATTTCCTAAGATCATATATCTGTTTCGGTTCATTATTAGCACTAATCCCATTCTCTTTCTTTCATAAATTACCTGTTGGCGAAGAACCGCGTCAACAGTTTGGTGCTTTCATTGAGAGCAAGTCTGATTCAGTGCTGTCGCAAACATCCAACTATGGTGACAACTCGATCCAGGCATGGTAACGAGGCAGAGCAACATGATGGGCAGGAGGCTCATCATACTGCCACCCCTGGTGAACAAGTTCCTGAAATCCAGCAGCGGCCAGGAAAACAGCCGGCGGGCCAAGACAACACCGGAAGTTCGGCGCCTCGGCCGCCTAACCCGAACCCATGTTATTACACTGCGGTGGAAATGGAGAATGCTCAGGTGAGGAGCCAGCTAGCAATAACTAGTCAGCAGATCAAGGATGTTCTAGCCAGATTACCCCCTTTCACAACCGACGTTAACGTCGGAGAGAGGCAAGGCGAGGCTTCTAAGTCTCGCCGGGGTAATCGGTCCAGGCATAGCCGTTCAGACAGACTTCCGACGCCCAACTCCACTCCTTCATCACACCATCGAGAGGCAGACTTCAGAGGAATGCCTAGAGCCGAACAACAGCAGTACAACCGTTCGGTCAGAACGTCGACTCCTTGCTCCCAACCATCCTCGAGCGCGCCCAGGAGAGCTCGAGGAAATTCCCGAAGGAAATCCGGGGAGGGCTTACAGCATCAGCCCGTCCCCAACAACCGTCCTGCGCCTCATCCAGATCGCCATGCGCGGGACCAGCGGGTTGGCAAGGCCAAAAGGCCCCCACTGAATCTAATCCGACCTGACGGAACCAGGATCGCCTCTCCAGTCAGGCATCCTCCGTCTCCGATTAGGTATCCGTCTCCTCCTCGACCCGTTCGAGATATTCCTGCCTACGGAAATAGCAGGAGAGATCCACCATCAGCTGGACCTTCCCGGCGTAGCAGGGCGCCAGGGGAAAGCCCAGGTCCTCACCACCAAAGGCGGACTCCAAGCCTATCTAGCAGGAGCCACTGGACCGGCAGTAACCAGAGTGATCTCTCTGGGGGAGACCTGCGCCGACATTTGAGTTCAGCGCAAAGTCCTCGAGTCACCCAAGGAGGCGACCTTCGAGATCGCCTCAACTCCCATAGAGGGGAGCAGGTGGGAGGAGATAGCCACGCTCGCTCAGGGGGGGCCCTGTCCGAGGTACGTAACGGAGGGAATGCCCCAAATAACCTATCTCAAGATAGGAGGGGCAATAACCCACCAAATATGTACAATGGATCCGGAGCTATTGAACAGCCCCGGAATAACCAAGGACACCAGGACCAAACCCTCGAACGCCTAACTCAGATGGAGGAGCTGATGAGGAAGTTCCTGACGGAGAAAGAAAAAGATGAGTACGATTCAGGGGACGAGATGGAACTCTTCGCCCCCAGTATAGCAGCAACGGCGTACCCATCTGGTTTTCGTATGCCTCACTTGTCAAAGTTCAATGGGGACGGAGACCCATCGGACAATCTAGGGATGTTCAACACCCTCCTGATGGCCCATAACATTGGCCTCGAGCTGAGATGTTTAATCTTCCCTTCCACACTGACTGGACCTGCCAGGCAGTGGTTCAAACAAGGTAAAAAGCAGTCAATCAGTTCCTGGAAGACTTTCTCAGCAGATTTCAAAAGGGCATTCCGAGCCTCCCAGGCCGCCCGCGTTCAGGCCGACTCCCTGGCTAACGTGAGGCAGCAGCCCGGTGAGACTCTGAAGGCCTACCTGAGGAGATTTGCGAACATCGCTGCTCGAGCCAGAGACGCGGATGATAGCTCCAAGCTCATGGCCATGAGAATTGGAATCCTCGTTGGAGGAGATCTCTGGAAGGATATACAAAGGAAGGGAGTCAGTTCGGTTAACGAATTCCTTAACAGGGCCCAAGAATGGATTAACTTGGAGGAGGCCGAAGCATCAGCTGCGGGAACCAGCCAGGCCCCCGAACAGACCGCTAGAGTGGGGACGGAGGTCGTGGCAGCGACCCAGAACGTCACACAGAACAACCAGCTCGGAGGAGGCAAAAGAAAGGGGAATGGTGAAGGCAGCCAACACGGTCAAAAGAAGAATAAGTCCATAGACAAGTTTAAGCCCGTCTACGCGACTTATACCGAGCTCACCCGGTCTAGGGAGAATATCTTCCTAGCCAACTCTACCCGAGTCCCCTGGAAAAGGCCGGAGCCATTAAAGCACCACAAGGGGAAGAGAGACGCTTCCAAGTTTTGCCGTTTTCATAACGATGTTGGCCACAATACTGACGATTGTAGACATCTAAAGGATGAGATCGAGACTCTCATTCGAGCCGGCCCTTTGGCTCAATACGCACGGAACAGGGTTCCAGCAAGTCGACCTGCCCCTGAAGTCCCGGCCAGTCAGCCCGGGTCTCGGGTAGACCAGGATGTACCTCCTCCTGTGGTAGGAGGAGAGATATCCACCATCTCTGGAGGTCCGCACATGGCCAGCACGAGCAGAGGTGCCCAGAAGAGATACGTGAACGAACTAAAGGCTCATAACGGAGTGGAGTTCGTCCCGGAACAGCGTTAGTTGGAGAGGCAACCAATCATTTTTACGGAGGAAGATGCGGGCCATGTCCAGTTCCCTCACAATGATCCTCTGGTCGTAGCAGTCCAGCTCGCCAATAGGAGAGTGAGGAGGGTACTGATAGACAACGGGAGTTTGGTGAACCTCCTATTCCGATCCACCTTAGAGAAGATGGGTTTGACTGTTGCCGAGCTGAAGGCAACCTCCATGATGTTGTATGGTTTTTCGGGAGAAGGATCAGCAGCGATAGGGACGATCGAGCTGGTGATCACCCTAGGTGAAGGATCTCGGACAGTCTCCAAACTCCTCGAGTTCGTGGTCATTGACTGCTCCGCTGCCTACAACGCCATTTTGGGACGACCTACGCTCATAGCTTTCGAGGCCGTCACGTCCATTCGCCCCCTCACGATGAAATTCCCTACTTCGACGGGAATCTGCACTATCCATGGTGATCAGCTCGCTGCCAGGGAATACTACAGCATTTCCATGAAGGGAAAATCTAAACCCGGGCAGCTGGCAATGGCCATTCAAGGTGAAGAGGAATCTCAGGAACCCTTGGTAGATCCTGAGATTGAAAAACCTCAAAGCGCCGAGGGGAAAAATGTGGTCTTAAGTGAGGATATTGACCCCCGAATAGGCGAGGACATATCCGAGCTCCAGGCGATTGAGGAGCTCGAGGAAGTGAACATTGATCCGCAGAATCTGTCACAGACAGTCAAGCTTGGGAAAAACCTCTGTGGCAAGAGGAAGGCGGAGCTGACCAAGTTTCTGCGAGGTAACCTGGACATGTTTTCTTGGTCCCATGAGGACATGGTGGGAATTAGTCCCAGTGTCATCATGCATACACTTCATCTAGATAAAAGCGTTCCCGCCAAGTCCCAGAAGCAAAGGCGTTTAGGAACAGCTCGAGCTAAAGCCCTAGAGGAATAGGTAGCCCGGCTCAAAAAATGCGGCTTTATCCGTGAAGCCAAGTTTCCAATATGGGTTGCCAACCCCGTGCTGGTCCCGAAGCCTAACGGGAAATGGCGGACCTACATCGACTTCTCCGACCTGAATAAAGCCTGCCCCAAGGATTGCTTTCCATTGCCCAGGATTGATCAGTTGGTAGATTCCACGGCAGGGCACGAGCTCATGTCCTTTATGGACGCGTACTCAGGCTACAATCAGATCGCGATGAATCCGACGGACCAGGAACACACCAGCTTCATGACCCCGACTAACGTCTATTGTTACAAGGTCATGTCGTTCGGTCTGAAGAATGTCGGAGCTACCTACCAAAGGCTAGTAAATAGAATGTTCGCAGACCAGATCGGAAAAAACATGGAAGTGTACGTTGATGACATGCTAGTCAAGTCAAAGACTGCCGATAACCATGTTTCCGACTTGGAAGAATGTTTTAAGATACTACGGGAATATGGCATGAGGCTCAATCCACAGAAATGCACTTTTGGAGTCGCGTCAGGGAAATTCCTGGGGTTCATAGTCAATACCCGAGGAATCGAGGGAAACCCCGACAAGATCAGATCACTGCTCGAACTTCCTTCGCCCAGGTCGCGAAAAGATGTCCAAGGCCTGACAGGAAGAGTGGCAGCCCTCAACCGGTTTATTTCCAAGTCCACCGATAAGTGTTTGCCCTTCTACAACCTGCTCTGAGGAAACAAGAGGTTTGAATGGACAGTAGAATGTGAAAGCACATTCCTCGACCTAAAGGCACATCTGGCTGAGCCGCCCGTGCTATCCAAACCCAAGGCAGGAGAGTCCCTTTTCCTCTACCTGGCTGTCACTGAGGACGCAGCTAGTGCCGTACTTGTACGAGAAGAGGACCAAGTTCAGAAGCCAGTCTACTACATCAGCAAGAGACTTCTCGGGGCTGAATCCCGATACCCGTTGATGGAGAAATTGGCGTTCTGCCTTATCACGGCTTTGCGAAAGCTCAGGCTGTACTTCCAATCCCACTCGATTCACGTCTTGATCGATCAACCTTTAAGGCAGGTTTTGCAAAAACCTGAAGCATCGGGACGCTTGTTAAAGTGGGCCATCGAACTCAGTCAATTCGAGATTCTGTACACTCCGCGAACTGCTATAAGAAGTCAGGCCCTGGCCGATTTCATGGCAGAGTGCACGGGATTCCAGGAGGATCCCGCAAAAAACTCACCCCAAATGAGCTCGCCCCAGGCTTCATGGAGGAATTAAAAAATGTGAAAAATGTAGAAAATAGAAAGAGTGATTTGTTTTTTTTAAATTAATTAATATGGTAAATAGAAAATAGGAGAAACAGTACCTAAAAGAACGGGTGAAGAATTTTAAAGTTTAGATATTTATAGATATTTAGATAGTAACTACTAATATTTCAATAGTATGATTTTTTTATATAAATTTAAAAAATAATTATATCTATTAGTACTCGTGATTTACCTATAAATAATTACAAAAATTTCTGTTAGATATTTAAAAGATGATTCTAATCAGTTTTATAATAATAATTTAATAATTATAACAATTTGACATTTAAAATTAATAATAATCAATATTTTTTTAGAAATAAGACTATCATCGTAATTATATTAAAAGCTCTTGTATACATATTGTTACACCCAAATTTCGAGAATAGAAATTTTGATCTCGAAAGTTAGGCTCGTAAAGCATAAGCTCAGAGTAAGTAGGTTTGTCATAATCGACTTTAATAAAAATATCATGAACAGTCTCGTTGTGCATTAAGTTCGACAACATCGAGATTGGTGAGCTTGGAGGCTACGTGGTCTCGGAGGTGTTCCGAGGTTATAAGTCAAGCTTAAAGCTACAATGACTGTGGTTCAACACTTGTATAAATTCCCGGATTCCCTTCCTGGCTGACGGTTCGAGCTCAGGCATTGTGAGCTCGAATAGGATGATCTGAACCATGTTACTTGTTAAAATTCAAGGCGAACCGAGGTAGCGAGCTCGTGATGGTTGATCGGTCTCGAAGGCGTGTGAATTGAATGTTCAAGATCGCGAGCTGAGTGTGAACATCTTTATTGTTATAAAATCCCTACGTTTAAGGGATTGGTTGTAATTTGTCGTTAAATCCCAAATATCATGGGATTTATACGCGTATGTAGTAACTATATGCATTTAATTGCATTCATTTAATTGATTTGTATAATAAACCCCCGAAATATGAGGGGAGATATTTGGTAAACCACTCTATAAATAGAGTGGAACAATTCATTTGTAAGGGACGGAGAATTTTGTATTGGGAAGACTCTGTAAAATTGCTTGCAAAAAGCTTTGAGAGAATTCCATAAAGTGAATAACATTGACTCGTGGACTAGACAGATTTTAACTGCTGAACCACATAAAAATCGTGTCTATTATTGTTTGATTCCTCTGGTATTTTGTTTAATTACTCTACATTTCTATGTTGACAAAAAACGACGTCAACACATATATAATTTATACTAATGTGTAACCAAATTTAAACTAATGTGTATCTAAATTATTATTTTTTTTAAAAAAAGTAATCGTGTGTAATGTGGATTGTGTAATGTTTTTTCAAAAACAAAAAAACAAAAAGAAAGAAATTATGTTTTAAAAAAAAAAATAGAAAATATTAGGTGTACTGAGATAAAGACTCATGTTATTATATTATATAATATGAGATATTTATATATAATATTATTAATTTAAATAAATAATTTGTAAATATCTTATTTAAATTTAAGCTAATATGCAACTATAATTCATAAAATGAATAAAAAAATTAAATTAAAAGAGAAAATAGAAAAATTGTAAATTTAAACTAATATGCAACTACAATACATAAAATGAATAAAAAATTAAATTAAAGGAGAAAATGGAAAGATTTAATAATTATAACAATTTGACATTTAAAATTAATAATAATAAATATAGTTTTAGAAATAAGACTATCATACGTAATTATATTAAAAACTCTTGTATACATATATAATTTATACTAATGTATAACTAAATTTAAACTAATATGTAACTAAATGAATTTTAAAAAAAAAAGTAAACGTGTTAATGTGGATTGTGTAATATTTTTTTTTAAATAAAACAAAAAAGAAAGAAAATTATGTTTTTTTTAAAGGAAAAAAGAGAAGATTTTAGGTGTACTAACATAAAGACTCGTGTTATTATATTATATATAATATGAAATATTTATATATAATATTATTAATTTAAATAAATAATTTGTAAATATCTCATTTAAATTTAAACTAATATGCAACTATAATTTATAAAATGAAATAAAAAAAATTAATTTAAAGGAGAAAATAGAAAAAATAATTTGAAGAGATTTTAGAATATCACATCATCTTCTTAAAAATCTCATTTATTTATATATATATATATATTTATTGATGCACTCTTAATGGTTACTAGCCATGAATTGTTACTTTAATATTAACCATTGGATTAAGATTAATGATCCATATTTACATTATAAAACACAAATTTTATTTAAAAAATATCTATTTGAACTGAATATATATCTCTTCTATATAAAAATTGTGTAGATAAGATAAATTCTTGGTTTTAACAGTTTTTTATTTTTTTCGTTAATTTTAACAGATTATTCTTATATTTAATTTTAAATTATAAACATGACTTAAACTTATATAAGATTAAATAAATAAATAATTAAACAAATTAAAATAAGATATTTTTTTAGATATTTTACAATGATAATGTTGACGCGGTTCTTCGCCAACAGGTAATTAAGAAAATAAGAGGAAGGGATTAGTGCTTTGTAATGAACCGAAATAGATGAATGATCTTTTGGAAATGGACTGGTGACACAATTACGTTTTTTAGGTGGTTCAAAGGTTAAAATCCTTCTACTCCACCAGTCAATATTATTGCTATATGATTGGTATTCTTTTACAGGGTATTTCCTTATACAATAGAATCCAACCCTTTGCAACTCCCAGGGTCTCCATATTTATAGGAGAGGGCACCTGGGAGTTGGTAAGAAAGTCATCCCGTGACCTTCTTACCTATCATGTCACTGTTGTGACATTCATGATTACACTACTACAAATATAGGGTTTCTCTGCGCTTTTTTTTCAATCTAAAATAAAAAGCGCAGAGAAAAGGATTGAAGGACACTTAGGAACTTTGTTACTGCGGTTTTTTTTAAAAACGCAATGTAAAGTAGGAAAAGTGGGAGAAAAACGCAGAGAAAAGTTGCACTACTTTTCTCCGCGGTTTTCATAAGAAAACCGCAGAGAAATAAAGATTTTTCTCCGCGGTTTTATTGAAAAAACCGCAGAGAAAAGTAGTGTAATTTTTCAAAACTCTTACCAAGCATAACTTTGTGCTCGGTTGTCCGTTTTGATTGTTTTTTTTTTAACTTTGATATTTTTTCGAGATCTATCCAAAGAAAATACTATTTTATTTGGATAGATCTCGAAAAAATATCAAAGTTAAAAAAAAAAACAATCAAAACGGACAACCGAGCAAAAAGTTATGCTTGGTAAGAGTTTTGAAAAATTACACTACTTTTCTCTGCGGTTTTTTCAATAAAACCGCGGAAAAAGTCTTTATTTCTCTGCGGTTTTCTTAAGAAAACCGCGGAGAAAAGGTTCCAGACCTATATATAAACTCATTCTTCCCCACAGGGTTCGTAAACCTACTTCATTTCGCGAAAAAACTTCTTCAACAGCAGTGGTACGTCTTTCAACCTTCATCTTACTATTTTTTTTTTCATCTTTTTTAGCTAAATCTTAGTTAAAAACTGAAGTTGATGCTTAATATTTGTCTATTTTCAGGTTTTTGGTAGTAAAAATGGTTAGGATTTGGTCGAAAAATTGTCCATTTTCACTGTATTTTTGGGCATGCATTGTGTTCTTGAGCTTCAAAATAGGTAATGATCTATATATCTTTGTTTGTATAGCTTTTTGTTTTTTTTTCATCATTATTTTTAGAGTTTATTTTGTGTGAAATATACAAATAGAAATCAAAATTTTGAGAGGTTTTTCATAAATCATTAATTTGGTTGCTGAATTTTTTTTCTTCAGATTTTTCGGTGACAAAACCTGAAAATTTTGTTTTTTTTTTTCAGGTTTTCAGGTTTCTTTTGTATGCAGCTAGATAGATCTCGAAAAAATACCCAAGTTAAAAAAAAAACACCAAAAACAGAGAACTAAGCACAAAGTTATGCTTCGTCAAAATTTTGAAAAATTACACTACTTTTCTCTGCGGTTTTTTCAATAAAACCGCGGAGAAAAGTCTTTCTTTCTTAGCGGTTGTTTTAAAAAAACCGCGGAGAAAAGTACATCTTTCTCTGCGGTTGGCTTACTACAACCGCAGAGAAAAGTGACACTTTTCTCCGCGGTTGGCATACCACTTTTCTCTACGGTCGAATACACTGCGCTTTTCAATACTCTCGAAAACCGCAGTGTATTGAGTAAAAAAACCGCAGTGAAAAGCCTTTTTTGTAGTAGTGTTAATTCCTAAAACCTGACACATGAAGTGTGGTCTAATCAATAGGTAAGGGGGATAATGGGCCGCACGGCCCAACCCAGTCGTGGGCGCCTGAATACGCACGTTCATGCTGCGTGTCCGAGAAGTCAGGGATATATCAGACACGTGATGTCTGATATATGCACGTTTACCTTGCGTGGTTGACTTTACAAAAGGTCACAACCTCCAACTCTAGCTCGTACCACAAGCTGGATGCTTCCCTCGACCTGTGGTCTTCAGAGTCCAAACTCAGTCCTTAAGTAATCTTGGTGAACCCTTTGGATACCCGAGCTAACGAGGTAGGACCTGACGACAGTAGCTCTGGTCATGGGGGATCCACGTGGCTGATATGATTTAGGCCGTGTCTCAGCTCGCTAATAGCCCGTGGGAAAATTAGAGCGTACATTTTCCCCCCAAGCCCCTGCTCGTGGTACACGACGTCGTGTAGGGCCACAGTAGGGGCTTTTAGGCTTCCCCATGAACTCTTCATATTCCACATTTTATGTAGGCGCCGAATACATGGAACATCGTGGTTGGTGACGGTACGTCTTTCGAGAACCGCATTAAATGACCTAGCCTATACTCAGCCATCGTTCCGCCTTTCGAGTGGAGAGCCTTGGATCCCACATCAGGGCAATCCAACGGCCCTCCTCAGGTGGCCTTTCACGTATATAAAAGGGGTGGCCACCTTACGCATGGGCCACCCGTTCATTTGAAAATTTTCAGAATTTTCCTTCTTCTTCTCTCTTCTTCATCTTCAAAAGAAAAACCCTCTTCTTTCCGGCTGCCATTCCCAGCACTCAAGAATTTTAGGTGTAAGGGTTCCCTTGAAGCATTGGAATCAACTACCCCGATGAATCCCCAACCCAGACGATCCCTTCATCCTCTTCTCAACCAGAATACTCTGTAAGTCCCATGACTATGCATGTTTTGAAATTATTTTTCACTATAGCCTAGGTAAATATTTACTGTAGCCGCATGCAAGGTTTTGTTGGTTTTTTGTGGGCATTAAGGGTGAAAGCCCTTTTAGGTTAGGGTATCGCTTGTAGTCGAAAACCATTTAGGAACACGGTTTATAGGATGCATTTTCTGGGGAAATTTTTTGGGTAGGATTTTCGGTATGGTTGTTTAAAATATCCAGTACTTTTGGGTGCAAAACCGGGTAGCTTAGGAGGCACGCTTCATAGACGGTTTTGTACCCCTTGCCTACTGAAACTTTCCCTCCAAGGCAATTTTTCATCCTGACCCTCCTGTCACACGAATCCCAAGTAAATGGGGATCCGTTGGGAGTACAGGCGCGTGTTCATAGAACCGCGTGGTCTCACTCTCCACGAGCTGAGATTACCTCAACTCGTGCAAAGGAAACACCTTTTTCTGATTCTCCCTTGTGCTTAGGTCGCCTTTTCTGAAAATTTCTTCTTTTGTTCGCTAGGCGACCAGATGGGACCCAAGAAGAACGCTTCTAAGAGGATCGCAGGCAGCTCATCTTCCCAACAATCCAAGGGAAAAGAAGTGATGACAGACTCCCCCATTCCTGCCTTCGGGCCGGCCGTGGAAATGCAGCTCGAGGTGGCACCCGACGCCTTCTTCGAGGCTGAGAGGATCGTCTCGAAGATCACCGACCAGGGGAAAGTGAATAGGATATTCCTTTCCCACAACATCGAACTGGGGAGGGGCGCCCTCATCGCTCGACCTCCCTTAGAAGGTGAGCGGAGCTACGCGCCGCTCGACGAGGAATTCGCGGCCTGGAGTGACGAACACTTCAAAGCTGGGGCTTTCCTCCCGCTGGATCAGTACTTCGTCGACTTCCTCAACTATGTGAGGTTGGCCCCTTTCCAGCTCCCCCCTCCCCCCCCCCCCCCCCCCCAAACTCCTATTGTTTGTTGGCGGGGCTGAGATATCTGTTCTTGAAACAGGAGTGGGAGGTCCCCACTCCGGCAAATATCTTATATTTCTTCTGCCTCAAGGCCAGCCCAGAGCAGCGGGGGCGAGGCGACGGGTTCTACTACTTGACCCAGTTTCCAAATACGGCTGCGGTCATCGAGCTGCCCAGCCACCCCAACGACTTCAAAGACCAATTCTTTATGTCCAAGGGGTTTCGCAACTACGACCTGCACTACTTCAACCGTCCTCGTAAGTACCTTTCATCCTTAGCTCATAAGTTAAGTATCGGTTAGCTCCCCCCTGTATCCATTTCTGACTTAGAATAATTCTGCAGCTATCTTCACGAGGACAGAAAAGTCTGTGATCCTCGGGAGCCAGTACGAGACACGGGCGGGCTTGCCCCCCAGTGAAAAGGACTATCGCCAGCTCGTGACAGACGAGACGATGCTGGCCTGCAAGCTGATCTCCCTAAGCCAGACTCTGAACCTGAGGAGGCCCCGGGTGCCTCCCCCAGCTCGCAAGATGAGGCCTATCCCCAAGGAGGAGGCCGCGGGGGATGAGGATGAGTAGGACGAGGTGCCCCTCATGAGGAAGAGGAAGCGAGCGCTTGAGGTCGCCCAAAGAACAGACGAGGAGAGGATCCGGTCCGGAGCAGCTGCAGGTCCCTCCGGCCAAGGTAACCCATATATGTTTAGGAACTTAGATAGGGCCACTACAGATCCCCGGCTAACTAGGTTCAATCCCACACAGCTCGTCCAACGCCATCGAAGTGATCCAGACTTTGATGTAACCCTGATCCATTGTGTCGACCGGCTCGTGCTGGATTACGAAAGTAGCCACCCTAGGGGTACCATAGTTGTAGACAACACCCTAGCCTTTAGGTCGGTCCTATTCGAGGAGTATGGGACCAACCTTCGGTCATGGTCATCACTCCGGGAGGGTGTCATAGCACCGGGTCTTAGGCAATACGTAGAAGAGTCTAGTCTTGAGCCAGCCTTGGATCCAGAACCCGCGCCAGCTCGAGAGGTAATTGTTTTAGATTCCCCCGCAGAAGCTCCGGGGCCGATGGTCGTGACCATAGATTCCTCTTCTAGCTCGGGGGGTAGGATTCCTTTTAGTATATATATATATACTTGAGTTTCGCTTTTTTCCCCCTTGTTTTTGTTGTTGCATGACTACTTACTGATATATTGATGTTGTCTTTATTTTGCCAGAGGAGATGTCTTAGCTCAAAAACCTGCGAGCTAAGTTCACTGGAGGGAACTCCTCCACTGGGGCTTCCGGGCCCATGGTAAAGAAGCTTCGGATGACCAAGAAAGCCATCGGGGCAACATCCAACTCCCCCGCCAAAGGGAAGGATCAGAGCCCTGCTGCCCAGGCCAAGGTACCTCCACCTCCGCCAGTGGAGAAGATGCCCCCGCCCCCTCCCCGAGCTCAGTCTCCTGCTCGGGACACAGGGGCAGATCTCGGGGCCTTGGCAACCGCGGCCCCCGAGGTGCATATCCCGGTGGACCCCCAGGCCCTGGAGAAGATTCCAGACGTCTTTCGGGGGACGATGTATGAGACGGCGAGCTACGCCATCGACCACTTCTACCACTTCAATGAGAGGGAGTTGCGGGCCATCGAAACAAGGAGCCCGGTGGGCGTAATGGAATATTCATTGAGCATGGCCCTAACGGTAAGCTCACTTTACCCTTATTTTTTATTATCATGCCTTGCCCTGTTTTTCCTCTCTTTTTTTTTTCTAAGGCAGTTGCCTCTGTTTTTGCAGAGCGTCTTGGCCCTTCACCGGAGCATAGCTAGGGCCAAGGCCCAGCTTGAGGATATGAGGGGCGAGCATCAGGCGGCTTTGGCCGCCCATCAGACTTCCTTGCAGATGGCCCAACAGAAGGAAAATGAAGCCAAGGATGCTCTGGTGGCCGTACAGGCTGAGCTGGAAGAAGCCTGTCCCAAGCTTCAAGAGGCTGAGGCTACCAAAGCCGCCCTTGCTGCTGCGCTGGTCGAGCTAGACTCTGCGAAGGCTGGGGCCGAGGTGGCTAAGGCCGCCTTGGAAACGGAGAAGGCAGCTTCCAGCACCGCCATGGAGGACATGCTCTACCATTGCTGGGCCTATAACCCAGACGGCGACTTCTCCTTCTTAGGAGTGGACGGGGAGGTCTTCCTGGAGGGGTTCAAAGCTCGCCTCCAGCAGGAGGCACCTTTTGAGACCGGGGAGGCACCCATCGTAGCTGAGCAGGAGGGCGAGACAGCGATCTCCACTGGGCAGCCTGGTGGAGCTTAGGGCTTTTCTTTTTCGCACCCATTCCTTTAATATTCTCATATTTTTTTTGTTTGTAACTTTGCATGAGGTTTTTCCACCTCGAGACAATTGGTTTTATCAATTTTTTCTTTTAATTGGTTTATTTCCCTTTGCCTCTACGCATTTTAGTCACTACTTTGAAAAACTTAGTTCGTGTTAATTTTTTACTAATATCCTGTGCTTTTTAGGAAAAGACACTGATTAATCAATTTAAATTAACTTCTAAGTTTTATGACCTGATTATGTCCAGGGACTTAGTTTGAAAACTTACTTCGCGTTAATTTTTATCAATATCTCGTGCTCTTTAAAAAAAACAATGATCAATCGATTTAAATTAACTTCTAAGTTTTATGACCTGGTTATGTCCAGGGACTTAGTTTGAAAACTTACTTCGCGTTAATTTTTATCAATATCTCGTGCTCTTTAAAAATAAACAACGATCAATCGATTTAAATTAACTTCTAAGTTTTATGACCTGGTTATGTCTAGGAACTTAGTTTGAAAACTTAGTTCGCGTTAATTTTTATCAATATCTCGTGCTCTTTAAGAAAAAAAACGATCAATCGATTTAAATTAAATTCTAAGTTTTATGACCTGGTTATGTCCAGGAACTTAGTTTGAAAACTTAGTTCGCGTTGATTTTTATCAATATCTCGTGCTCTTTAAGAAAAACAACGATAAATTGATTTAAACCAACTTCTAAGTTTTAGAACCTGGTTGCATCCAGGGTAGAGCTTAGTTCGCGTTAATCCTTTATCAATATCTCGCGTTTTTTAAGAAAAACAATGATCAATCGATTTGAATTAACTTCTAAGTCTTTAAGGCGACCTGGTTATATCCAGGCACCATATGCCCCCCAAGTAACTAGGAAAGGGTCTTTCGTGGTTACTTTAGATTACACTTGTAAACATGTACAATCATAAACGAAAAGTTAATTCTCATTGCTTAATATATAAAAAATGGCCTTTTAGGCCTTACAAGGGTGTCATTGATAATATCTCTTCAAACGGATGGCGTTCTAAGTTCGTGGGACTGCCCCTCCATCGAGCCGAGCTAATTTGTAAGTTCCTTCTTTAATGACCTCGATGATTTGATATGGCCCTTCCCAGTTCGGTCCCAATACTCCATCTTTGGGATCCTTACCGGCTAAGAAGATCCTCCTGAGGACTAGGTCGCCAATGCTAAAGGCACGCTTTTTGACTCTTGAGTTGAAATAACGAGTGATTTTTTGCTGGTAATGTGCGAGCTGGAGTTGCGAATCTTCTTGTCTTTCATCAACCAAGTCAAGGGAAGCACAAAGTAGCTCGTGGTTGCGGTCCTGGTCATATGCCTGGACTTTATGCGAAGGTACCTTAATCTCCACAGGGAGGACTGCCTCACTCCTAAAAGCCAGGGAGAAAGGAGTATGACCCGTAGGAGTCCGATGCGAGGTCCGGTATGCCCACAAAACCTGGGGGAGCTGTTCTGGCAAGACCCCCTTGGCTTCGTCTAGTCTTTTCTTGAGGCTTGCCTTTAGGGTCTTATTGACGGCCTCGACCTGGACATTTTCCTGAGGATAGGCCACAGACGAGAAGCTTTTCACGATCCCGTACCTTTCGCAAAATTCGGCGAATAGGTCGCTGTCGAACTGAGTCCCATTGTCGGAAACAATTTTCTTGGGCAGCCCGAATCGGCAGATAATGCTCTTAACCATGAAGTCGAGGAATTTTTTTGAAGTTATCGTTGCCAAAGGTTCTGCCTCAGCCCACTTCATGAAGTAGTCGATGGCCACCACAACGTATCGGACCCCGCCCTTTCCAGTAGGGAGGGCGCCAACCAAGTCGATTCCCAGACCGAAAATGGCCACGAGGAAGAGATCATCTTCAGCTCGACTGGGGGAGCTCGGGCAACTGTGGCGAACCACTGGCACTTGTCACATTTCTTGACATATGAGATCGAGTCTTTGGATAGAGTGGGCCAATAATACCCTTGCCTTAAGACCTTTAGGGCCAAGCTTTGCCCTCCAATGTGATCCCCGCAAAAGCCCTCATGCACTTCCTGCAGGATGGCCTTTGCTTCGCCTGGAAGAACACATCGTAGGAGAGGTAGGGAGTTCCCACGCCGGTATAGCACCCCGTCTACCACCGTATACCTTGGGGCCTGGTACAGTACCCGCCGCACATCATTACTCCCTTCAGGTAGCTTCCCCTCGGCGAGATATTCAAGAATGGGGGTCATCCAGGTCGGCATGGCGTCGATCATCTCGACCTCTGCTCTGACTTCTTCTATACTTGGCTTCTCCAAGAATTCTACCGGCACTAACCCCAAAGCCTCTGTCTCCCCGGAGGTGGCGAGCTTGGAAAGAGCGTTTGCGTTAGCGTTCAGCTCCCGAGGTATCTGCTCGATTGAGCCTCGCCCAAATGCAGACAGCTCAACTTTTACCTTTGACAGGTAGGCAGCCATCTTGGGTCCTCGTGCTTAATATTCGCCCAGAACTTGGTTTACCATGAGCTGGGAGTCACTGAAGCACTGGACGGAGCTCGCCTTCAGCTCCTGGGCTATTCTTAGCCCGGCCAGCAAAGCTTCGTATTCGACCTCGTTGTTGGAGGCCTTGAATCAGAATCTCAGCGCCGAGTGGAATCTATGCCCCTCAGGGAATATCAGAATGATTCTCGCCCCGGAGCCGTTCTCATTGGATGAGCCATCCACGAAGATCTTCCATGACGCCTGGGCTGAGGTGAGCTGGGGTGAGTCTTCTACAGGATCCTCCCGGAATCCTGTGCACTCTGCTACAAAATCGGTCAGGGCCTGACTTTTTATAGCAGTTCGTGGGGTGTATAAAATCTCGAACTGACTGAGTTCGATAGCCCACTTTAATAGGCGTCCCGATGCTTCAGGTTTTTGCAAAACCTACCTTAAAGGTTGATCGGTTATGATGTGAATTGAGTGGGATTGGAAGTATGACCTGAGCTTTTGGGAGGCCGTGATGAGGTAGAACGCCAATTTTTCCATCAATGGGTATCGGGATTCAGCCCCGAGAAGTCTCTTGCTGATGTAATAGACAGGTTTCTAAACCCGGTCTTCTTCTCGGATCAATACGGCACTAGCTACATCCTCTGTGATAGCTAGGTAGAGAAAAAGGGGCTCTCCTGCTTTTGGTTTGGATAATACGGGTGGCTCGGCCAGATGTGGCTTCAGATCGAGGAAAGCACTTTCGCACTCTTCTGTCCATTCGAACTTCTTATTTCCTCGGAGCAGGTTGTAGAATGGTAGGCACTTATCAATGGATTTTGAAATAAACTGATTGAGGGCTGCCACCCTTCCTGTCAGGCCTTGGACGTCTTTGCGCTATCTGGGTGAGGGAAGCTCGAGTAATGACCTGATCTTGTCGGGGTTTGCCTCGATTCCTCGGTATTGACGATGAAACCCAGGAATTTTCCAGATGCGACTCCAAAAGTGCACTTCTGTGGATTAAGCCTCATGCCATACTCTCGTAGTATCTTGAAGCACTCCTCCAGGTCGGAAACATGGTTTTCGGCAGTCTTTGACTTAACCAGCATGTCATCAACATACACTTCCATGTTCTTCCCGATCTGGTTGGCGAACATTCTATTTATTAACCTCTGGTACGTAGCACCAGCGTTCTTCAGCCCGAATAGCATGACCTTGTAACAATAGACGTTAGTCGGGGTCATGAAGCTGGTGTGCTCCTGGTCCACCGGATTCATGGCGATTTGGTTGTAGCCTGAGTATGCGTCTATAAAGGACATGAGCTCGTGCCCCACTGTGGCATCCACCAATTGGTCAATCCTTGGCAAGGGAAAACAATCTTTGGGGTAGGCTTTATTCAGGTCGGAGAAGTCAAAGCAGGTCCGCCACTTCCCGTTGGGCTTCGGGACCAGCACGGGGTTGGCGACCCAAATCGAAAACTTGGCTTCACGGATAAAACCGCATTTCTTGAGCCGGGCTACTTCTTCCTCTAAGGCCTCAGCCCGGGTTGTTCCCAGGCGCCTCTGCTTCTGGGACTTCGCAGGAACGCTATTGTCCAGATGAAGGGTGTGCATGATGACATTTGGACTGATTCCCACCATGTCCTCATGTGACCATGCAAACACATCCAGGTTATCCTGCAGAAACTTAATCAGCTCTGCTTTCCTCTTGTTACAGAGGTTTTTCCCGAGCTTGACCGTCCGTGAAGGATTTTGTGGATCGATGTGTATTTCCTCAAGCTCTTCAATGGCCTGGAGCTCGGACGTATCCTCGCCTATTCGGGGGTCAATATCCTCACTTAAGACGATATTTTCCTCTTCGGCGCTCTGAGGTTTTTCAATCTCAAGATTAGCTAAAGGTTCCTGAGATTCCTCTCCTACACCTTGGATGACCATTGCTAGCTGCCCGAGTTTGGATTTTCCCTTCATGAAAATGCTGTAGCATTCCCTGACAGCGAGCTGGTCGCCACGGACAGTGCATATTCCCATGGAAGAAGGGAATTTCAGCGCGAGGTGGCGAACGGAGGTGATGGCCTCAAAAGCTATGAGTGTGGGTCGACCCAAAATAGAATTGTATGCAGTGGAGCAGTCGATGACCACAAACTCGAGGAGTTTGGAGACTGTCTGAGGTCCTTCTCCTAGGGTGATCACTAGCTCAATCGTCCCTATGGCCGCTGATCCTTCTCCCGAAAAACCATACAGCATTATGGAGGTCGCCTTCAGCTCGGCCACAGTTAAACCCATCTTCTCCAGCGTGGACTGGAATAGAAGGTTTACCAAGCTCCCATTATCGATCAGCACCCTCCTAATCCTCCGATTTGTGAACTACACTGCTATGACCAGAGGGTCGTTATGAGGGAACTGGACATGGCCAGCATCTTCTTCTGTAAAAATGATTGGTTACTTCTCCAATCGCTGTTGTTTTGGCAGACGCTGCTCTGGGATGAACTCTACCCCGTTATGCCCTTTGAGTTCGTTTACGTACTTCTTTTGGGCACCCCTGCTCGTGCCAGCTAAATGCGGACCTCCCGAGATTGTGGATATCTCTCCTCCTATCACTGGAGGAGGGACGTCTTAATCCATCCGAGACCCGGGCTGACTGGCCGGGGCCTCCGGAGCAGGTCGGCCTGTCGAAGCCCTGTTCCGCACGTACTGAGCCAAGGGGCCGGCTCTGATGAGAGTTTCGATCTCATCTTTCAAATGCCTACAATCATCGGTATTGTGGCCAACGTCGTTGTGGAAACGGCAAAACTTGGAGGTGTCTCTCTTCCCCTTCTGGTGCTTTAACGGCTCCGGCTTCTTCCAGGGGAGGCGAGAAGAATTCGCCAGGAAGATGTTCTCCCTAAAGTGGGTGAGCTCTGTATAAGTCGCGTAGACCGACTTAAATTTGTCTACGAACTTATTCTTCTTTGGGCTGTGCTGGCTGCCCTCGCCGCTCCCCTTTCTTTTGCCTCCGCCGAACTGGTTATTCTGTGTAACGTTCTGGGTCGCAGTCACGACCTCCGTTCCTACTCCAGCGGGCTGCTCAGGGACCTGGCTGGTCCCTGCAGCTGAGGCTTCAGCCTCCTCCAAGTTGATCCATTCCTGGGCCCTATTTAGGAACTCGTTCACTGAGCTAACTCCCTTTATTTTTATTTCTTTCCAGAGTCCCCCTCCGACGAGGATTCCAGTCCTCAAGGCCATGAGCTTCGAGCTGTCATCCGCGTCTCTGGCCGGAGCACCGACATTCACGAACCTGCTCAGGTAAGCCTTCAGAGGCTCGTCGGGCTGCTGCCTCACGTTAGCCAGAGAGTCGGCCTTGATGCAGGCAGCCTGGGAGGCTCGGAATGCCCTTTTGAAGTCAGCAAAGAAAGTTTTCCAGGAGCTGATTGATTGTTTTTTGCTTTGTTTGAACCACTGCCTGGCTGGTCCAGTCAGTGTGGAGGGAAATATCAGACACCTCAGCTCGAGGCCAATGTTGTGGGCCATCATCAGGGTGTTGAACATCCCCAGATGATCCGATGGGTCTCCATCTCCGTTGAATTTGGACATGTGCGGCATACGGAAACCGGGTGGGTAAGCCGTTGCTGCTATGCTGGGGGCGAAGAGTTCAAGCTCGTCCCCCAAATCATACTCGTCTTTCTCTTCCTCCAACGGGAACTTCCTCATTAGCTCCTCCATCTGAGCCAGGCGCTCAAGGGTTTTGTCTTGATTTCCTTGGTTATTCCGGGGCTGATCGACAACTCTAGATCCATTGTATACGTTTGGTGGGTTATTGCCCCTCCTATCTTAAGATAGGTTATTTGGGGTGTTCCCACCGTTACGCACCTCGGATAGGTCTCCCCCTGAGTGAGCATGGCTGCCACCTCCTACTGGTTCCCCCCTATGAGAGTTTAGGCGATCTCGCAGGTCGCCCCCTGGGCGGTTTGAGAACTTTGTGCCGAGCTTAAACGTTGACGCAGGTCTCCACCAGAAAGGTCACTCCGGCGACTGCCGGCCCAGTAGCTCCTGTTAGAAAAGCTCGGAATCCGCCATTGGGGGTGAGGATCCGGGCTCTCTCTCGGCGCCCTGCTACGTCGGGAAGGTCCTGCGGACGGCGGGTTTCTCCTGCTGCTTCCATAGGCTGGAATATCTCGGATGGGCCGAGGAGGAGATGGATGTCTTATGGGCGACGGAGGATGCCTGATCGAAGATGCAATCCTGGTTCCGTCAGGGCGGATCAAGTTAGGTGGGGGCCTTTCGGCCCTGCCCACCTGCGGGTCCCGCGCCTGACGATCTGGATGAGGCGCAGGACGGCTGGTGGGGACGGGCTGGTGCTATAAGCCCTCCCCGAATCTCCTTCTGGAATTTCCTCGAGCCCTCCTGGGCGCGCTCGAGGCTGGCTATGAACTGGGAGTTGAAGTTCAGACCGAGCGGCTATACTGTTGCTCGGTTCTAGGCATTCCTTCGAAGTTTTCCTCTTGACAGTGCGATGAGGGAACAGAGTTGGATGTCGGTGTTCTGTCTGAGCGGCTAGGCTTGGACCGATTACCTCAGCGGGACTTACGAGTCTCGCCTTGCCTCTTTCCGATGTTAGCGTCGGTTGTAAGAGGGGGTAGTCGGGCCAACACCTCCTTGATCTGCTGATTAGCTTTCGCTAGTTGGCTCCTCAGCTCAGCATTTTCCATCTTTACCGCAGTGTAAAAATCTGGGTTTGGATTAGGTGTCCGGGGCACCGAACTTCCAGTGTCATCTAGGCCCACCGGCTGTTTGCCCGGTCGCTACCGGACCTCAGGAATTTGTTCACCGGAGACGGCGGCATGATGAGCCTCCTGCCCATCATGTTGCTCCACCTCATTACCGTGTCTTGATCGAGTGGTCACCATAGTTGGATGTTTGCGATAGCACCAATCTAACTAGCTCTCAATGAAAGCACCAAACTGTTGACGCTGTTCATTACAAAGCACTAATCCTTTCCTCTTATTTTCTTAATTACCTGTTGGTGAAGAACCGCGTCAACAGATAATTATTTAAAAATACTAAAATCATACGTTTTATAACTTCAATAAAATTTAATTAAACTTAAACTTCAAGTATTAGAATAATATCATATTAAATATATAATATAACATAATCTACTAGCAACAAACTTAAATTTAAATTTAAAATCCACATATAATATTAATATTATACTAAGCATATAATATATAATGTCATTATCAGGAGATTGCAGTTATTTTTCTTTATTAAATTCACCAAAGGACATTGTGAGATACATTGAAAACTACAAATAATTTAGGCATGTATACTACTGTCTAGACTATGATTTTTTCTATTTTTATTTTATTTTTATTATTAATTTCTTTTTAAATATTGTTGTAATTTATATATATATGTGTTTACCGAGACTTTTAGAAACTATAATAATAAATGATAAGAGAGATTAAGAGAAAGGGTTTAGAGGTTATAAGCAAAAATTTTACGTGGTTGGGGCGTTAATGAGCCTTAGTCCACGAGACAGTTGTATTAGAACTTAGAGAGTCTACAACAATGGAGTTTTCTCTTAGTTTTAGTAGAGTAACAGTATGCATGCTAAACAGAGTCCCTTCTCCAGTGCTCTGTTACATGTATTTATAGGTTCACAGGAGCATTGGGCGTGGGTCAAGCTGACCCGGGCCCAATAAAGGTATAAATATTGCTGGCTTCTCTATCGGAAGCCCAATACAGAAGAATTAAAACATCAAAGAAAAATGCTAACTTGAGCCCATTGGGCCAGCCCAAACCGTAACTATCATCCGACAAATTGGAGCTTTTGGTCTAGGCATTTCGAATTACGAGACAAATTCAAGGGACAAGGTCGGTCAGAGTAGTGGCGGCACAGGTTTGAACCAGCGGCGTACAATCCCAAGGTGGCCTTTTTCATAGGTGAAACGTGGGGACAACTCCCACACTTCATAGGGCGGAGTCAGGGTCACGGATGCTTTATCCTGCCAACCTTGGGGACTCGACCCGGGTCCGTTTACCTCTGTCCCTCTCTGTTTATCATAAGCCCGGATCATCCACCAGGAGCCCAGATCGTTTACCAGGCTTCGGGACCATTCGTACCGATCCTGACTGTTATCCCCAGCCAGTTGAACCGTCTCCCGGATGACCGTCCTGGACAATACTTCTCGGACGCCTTCCAGGCCTCGCCCAGAATTGGGCTGTCGATATCCATCTTGCTCCTTGTCAAACGGGCTTGGACTGAGCCCAACCTCAATTGGGCAGTTAGTGGGCCTGGAGCGCGGTCCCGGGCCCACGGAAGGAAACGGGGATAACATTTACCCCCCAAGCCTTCATCTGGGCTTGCCTCGTGGAGGCTTGCCTTGGTCCCTGATACTTTCCGCTGTCTCCCCAGTTCCTTCTTAGAATAGTTGGTCCGTGGCAAGGGGGCTTCGCGTACCAGGCGACTGTGGAGCCCGAACCGTTTACCAAGGTCCGGGTTCGTTTACCAAAGTCTCAGTTCGTGATGAGGGGTACACGTGTCACCCAGCAACTGCTGCATCAATGACACTTGACCCTGAAAGGTCATCAACCACCTCAAGGGTCGCTATGCCTAGGCTATTGCATCAGCTCGGACTTCGAAGCGTCCCATCCGCGTGGGGGCTTTTCATTAATGCTTTTAGGCTGAGGTGGACCGTAGGATGGTGCGACTTTGAAGAGCCTCCTACTCTGGGACGTTGGATCGAAATGGAGCGGATCCAGCACTTGAGTGGATTCATTAATGCCTCTGCACGTTCCTGGACCGTCGGATGGGGGATCGATCCTATCTGCTGGATCAGAGATCAGGATTTGGGTCCTTATAAATACCCCTCAGGCATTCATTTGAAACCTATACACTCTTGAGCCATTCTAAGAACTTGGAGGATTTGTTTATGTTCGAGCTTGCCGACGAACTCTTCCACCGTCTGCTCACTCTAAGCCGTCACCTTTTCCCAACATTTTCAGCATCTGCACCTTTGCCTGAGCACACGTCTTCAGCCTATCCTGTCGATGAGTTGCTGAACCACCTTTGTCAGTTCAAGACTAAGATTCTACCGTCCTTATCACCGGACAACCACCATCTTTCACAACCAGCAATTCACAGTAAGTTCTTTTTCCATTTTCCTTTATAGATATACAAACGTAGGTTTCCTATCATTTTGCTTATCTGCTTAGGCTGCTAAAACTTGTTTGTGCTTAGAATTAGTGCTAAGGAGACTGCCTAGTCTGGGCCGCTCTGGGCCCTTCCGGGTCTGGACGCTTCCTAGACAAGTGGTGATGAACCGATTTAGGAGTAGCCTACTTTTCGTTCCCGATCAGGGTCTTGTCCTTCCCTGGTGAAGCCGGGCCTAATCCGGAGGGGACTCCAAGCAGTTCGTAGGAGACCCCCTGTACCTTAACCGACTTTCTTGGGTTTCGGTATTGACTGCTTAGTTTATTTTTGCTTTGCTCCCAGATCATAAGCCATGACATCGGGCATCACCCTTCACTTGGAGGAGGAAGTCAACAAGGCCCCTGTCCTTCTTCCCGGGTCCCGGACCCCTAAAGGCAACAGATGGGAGATGGATGCGGTACCAAACCTGTTCCAGAACTACCGGATGTTGTACGCTCAGGAGAAACGCCTGGGCATAGAGTTAACTTCCGGACTCTTCCACAACCGCCTGGCCAGGAAAGAGGAGCGGGCGCACACCTCCGTGAACGGGTTCGGGGCCTGGAGCGTAGGCCACATCAATGTGGAACCAACACTTCCACTTCATGATTACTTCGTGCAGTTCCTAACGTTCGTGGGGATCGCACCCTTCCAGCTTCTGCCCCAAGCCTATCGATTGCTTGCGGGATGGCGCGTCTTCTACGCCGCGAAGGAGATCGCGGAGCCGACCCCCGCAAAAATCTTGTACTTCTAAAAGATGGAACCGTAGGTCAACACCAAGGACAAGACCTTAGACGGCTTCTATAGACTCAAACCGCGGGGCAACTTCCCTGCTCCTAATAGCGCTTGGAAGCACCCCCCGGATGTCCAACACTACTGGTTCATGACGTCCGGGTTCCTCGTAGAGAAGAACCCCACGCTAATGTTGGACTTCCAGCGAGTGGGTAAGTGTTTTCCCGATTCTCTATATTGCCTGTCTTCATTTTTTTTCTCACTGTATTACCTCGGGTGGCAGGACCTTTTGCCCAGACTCCTTTCACCCAGTTCATTTTGGACCGGAAGAAACTCTACTCTAAGCTGAGCGTGGAAGATTTGGACGTAGGGGGTTACGTCAACACCGAAAACCTCCGACTGATCGGACTGCTCGCAGCCCACCAGACGATCAACGCCCCGAGTCTCCGGGGAATACAGTGTGAGAAAGATCCCACTATAAGGGAGCAGCTGGCCCTGGAGCACATCAGGGACGTAGAGACCGCGACACTCGCGGACGCGGCCAAGCGGAAGAGGGACTTGGCCGAGTCGAAGGAGGCGGCCACTTCCGAGGAGCTGGAAGCCTTCTTCGAGGAGGCATTGCCGAGCATGGGGACCCCTGGGGCTAGTGTATCAGGGCGAGGTAACTCACCTATGCATTTGACTTATGCTCCCCAAGTTGGGGACTTAGCTGGGGATAGGCTAGCACTTCGAGGCCCCACGTTCGGGGCTGACGGGGAGACGAGACCTTCGTCTCCCGTTCTCGTAGGCTCGAAAATTCTCATGTACCTGTCTGGGTTCCTCCAATACGGGAATTTCCTGAACCCGGATGACATGGGGGACCGAGTCTACTCTTTCGACCTAAATGAATTGAGTCATGTCCGGGGCATAGATAAGGGTTCGTCTTGGGCCACTCTTAGTTTTGACTTCTCTGTTTGCATGTTAATTGTACAGACTCCTTTTCATTTGTGTTTGTTTAAGGATATTCCCACATGTCCAATCCCATGGATGAGAGGGGGTAGCTTCTTGAGATTCGGGCTGCCAGGGCAGCCAAGGTTGCGGCAAGGAAGGATGCCAAGAAAACATCCGAGGTGCCAGGCCTGGAACTCCCCCACAACAAGGAAACGCCAGGGGCGGATCCTCGACCCAACCAGGTTGCACTTACCGCGATTCCTATTACGACCGTGGACCCGTCGACCATCCCCAACCTTCTCGTTCACCCTCTGGTGATCGATTTAGAGCTAGAACCTGCGGTAAGCCAGAGTTTCGAGGAGAGGGTCGCGGAGTCAGGCGCGACGGAGGCAGAAACCAGGAACAAGAGGCCCCGGACGAGGCGGGCTGTCTCGGTTGGAGAGTCCTTCGGGGAAAGTCGCCTCACCGCGAAGGTCCTTCCAACAACACCGACCCTTCCCATCCATCCGACCTTACCTAAGGAGGGGGAAGCCGTCTTGCGGGACGAGTAGTCCAAGCTTATTTTCGGGACCTGGGAGAGTGGCCGGGAAAGGAGGGATGAGACCTACAAAGCCCTAACGATTCATCGTCAGGTTGAATTCCCCGATCGTGGATAGGCCAGTCGCCGAGACGGGCTTCTGCCCTTAGCTGGGGCAGGACATGGCCCCATTCACGACGGACCTACTGGATCAGGTGGGGAACACAATGTCCAATCTCCAACTGAAGTGGTATGCCACCATCGCCAACCCGGACATGCTGCTCATTTCCCAAGCTCTCTTCCATCAAGCCACCGTTGTAATTTTTCTTTGCATCTTCTTTCTCCTCTTCTTTGTTCAGTAAGGACTCTTCTAACTTTGCTTTGTTCCAGGATGCTCTACTATCCCATCGGAATGCTGACCTGTTGCCTAAGGCAGCCATGAAGATGGAGACGCTCCAGCTGGAGCTGGAAGCGGCCGTGAACCAAAGGGAAGCCGCCAAGGAGGCCTTGGCCAGGGAGACAGCCCAGGCAAAGGAGTCCGTGGCCAAAGCGGTTGCTCAGGCCGAAGTAGACTGCACAAAGTTCGATCGGGTCACTTTCCGGCTTGAAGAGGCCATGTCCCAGAAAGAAGCCGAGGCTAATGAGAAGATGGCCCTTCTGGAGGCGGAGCTTCTCCGAGTAAAGGCCGCAGAGGAGGCAGCCGCGACTCAGTCTATCCAGGACCGGGAGAGGGTCAAAGGTTTGGAGGTCCAGATCAATGAGTTGGACGGCTCACTTCGCAAGGAGGTGAAGGCGCATGAAGAGACCCACCGCGCAAAAGAGCAGGCAGACGACATGTTTCGCGTCACCTTCAAGGAGGCCATCTACATGGCCTTGCGAAAGGACAAGAGCATGAACCTCCTGATCTTTCCTGACCCAGACTCAAAGAGAGCCGAATTTGAGGCCAAAGAGAAAGCTGACGCGGAGCTCCTGGATGATGAAGCCTAGACCTGGATCTTCACCTCGCCTTTTTTCCTTTATTTTGTAATAACATTTTTATGGACGCGTACGCGTCCAAGACAATTTGTAGTGTTTTATGCAGTTTGTGTTATTTTTGTTGCTATTTTTTTTTATCACCGTGCATGACTAGATTATTCCAAAGGCATGGACTAGATTATTACTGACTTTAACTTGTCAACTTACTTTAATCCTGTTATCCAGGACCCAACGGCCTGGGCCATTAGGGAGTTGATAGTCATTACTGAATCTACCCGTCCAGTCCTCAACTTCAAAAATCTGATTGCCTGGGCCATCGGGGTTTAATTAGTTTATTTTGAAACCTAGACTAGGTTCCCACGGCCTGGGCCGTACTACTTTTCCACACACCTGGGACCCGCACTCTAACAGCCGCGGGCTATGTCCTTGCCCTGGGGCATACCGGATACTTTTATCCCCTGGACAGTATTCGTCCGGGGCAGGACCAGCCTGAGGCTTGGTCCTCTTTATTACACCCATGGACATCGTTCGTTTGGGGCGGGACCAACTTCAGGCTTGGTCCTATTTCTTATACCCCCAGACATCATTCGTCTGGGGCGGGACCAGCCTGAGGCTTGGTCCTCTTTATTATACCCTCAGACATTGTTCGTCCGGGGCGGGACCAGCCTAAGGCTTGGTCCTCTTTATTATAACCCCGGACATCGTTCGTCCAGGGCGGGACCAGCCTGAGGCTTGGTCCTCTTTATTATACCCCCGGACATCGTTCGTTCGGGGTGGGACCAGCCTGAGGCTTGGTCCTCTTTATTATATCCTCGGACATCATTCGTCTAGGACGGGACCAGCCTGAGGCTTGGTCCTCTTTATTATACCCCTGGACATCGTTCGTCCGGGGCGGGACCAGCCTGAGGCTTGGTCCTCTTTATTATACCCCTAGACATCGTTCGTGTGGGGTAGGACCAGCCTGAGGCTTGGTCCTCTTTATCATACCCCCAGACATCGTTCATCTTGGGCTGGACCAGCCTGAGGCTTGGTCCTCTTTATTATACCCCTGGACATCGATCGTCCGGGGCGGGACCAGCCTGAGGCTTTGTGTAACGGGGTTTGTACCCCCAGACCTTGCCAGTCTGGGTCAGGACTAGGCCTGAGCCTTGCGCCCCAGATACCCCCCAAGTGAGTGGAGGCTGATCTGGGGTCACTTGAGTAGAATTTTCATTGTTTGATAACATTTCTTTATGGCATTTTGTACACGCCATTTTTATTATTCAAGGAATCGCCCTGAGGCGTACATTATTTATTACGAAAATATAAAAATGGAACATGTTCTCCTGACTACTGATAGTATTTACGGAGATGTTCACGTTCCAGGCTCTTGGGACTTTCGTGCCATCGAGCCTCTTTAAACGGTACGTTCCGGGGCACACTTCATGCTGGATCTCGTACGACCCTTCCCAATTCGGGCCCAGAACACCCACTCCCGGATCTTGGGTGGTAGGGAAGACTCTTCGCAGGACCAAATCGCCAGTTTCGAACCTTTGACTATTTTACTTTAGAGTTGAAATGTCGGGCGATCTTGCCTTGGTACATCTTCAGCTGCACTTGTGACTCTTCCCCTATTTCCTCGATGAGATCTAGGGATTCCTTGAGTAAGGCGTAGTTTTGGGCGGGATCGTACGTGTCTCTTAGGTGAGACGGGATGGTTATTTCAACGGGGATGACGGCTCCGCATCCGCAGACCATGGAGTAAGGAGTGTGCCCGGTGGATGTCCTTTCGGTGGTCAAGTAAGCCCATAACATGCGGGGCAGCTCTTCGGGCCACTTACTCTTGCAGGTTTGGAGTTTTTTCTTTAACGTCCATTTCAAGATTTTGTTGACGGCCTCTGCCTGCCCGTTTGCTTGGGGCCTGGCGACCGCGGAGAAGCTTTTGACAATACCATGTCTTTCACAGAAATATGTGAAGTGGATGCTGTCGAACTGCTTCCCATTGTCGGATACAATCTTGTAGGGGAGCCCGTACCGACACACGATATTGTTGATGATGAAATCCAGGGCCTTCTTTGAGGTGATTGTACTCATGGGTTCTGCCTCAACCCACTTGGTATAATAGTCGACGGCCACGATGGCGTATTTTACCCCTCCCTTCCCGGTCGGGAGCGATCCTACCAGATAGATTCCCTACACCGCGAAAGGCTAGGAGCTTGTCATCAGGGTTATTTCTGTTGGCGGGGCTCGCAGGACCTTCGCGTACCTTTGGCACTGCTCGCACTTGCGGACATAGTCAATACAATCTTTCTTCATAGTTGGCCAGAAATATCCTCGGTGCAGGATTTTGGATAGACTGAGTTCGGCTGTATGGTCTCTGCAGAAGCCTTCATGAACTTCATGTAGGATGGCGCTTAGTTTGCTCCCGGACACGCACCTGAGGTATGGCATGGACAACACCCTGTGGTAGAGTTTTTTGTCCATCATGACATACCTGTGGACCTGGTACTGAAGCTTCCTGGTTGCGGCCCTATCTGCTGGCAACCCACCGGTTGTGAGATAGTGGATAAGGGGTCCCATCCAGGACGCGAAGTGGTCAATGGTGTTGATCGCAGAGACTTGAATGCTTGGCATGGGGAAATGGTTAACAGGGACCAGTCTGGATAGCTCCGCTTTGGCATCGGTGGCTAATTTTGCTAGCGTGTCCGCGAACACGTTTTGCTCTCTGGGGATCTGGTGGATGGTGTGTCTCTTGAACGCTTGTAGCATTTCTCTCGTCTGAGTCACATAAGTCACCATTCTCTCCCCTTTGGTTTGATATTCTCCTGAGACCTGCCTAGCAACCAGCTGGGAATCACTGTAGATCTCCAGGTTCATGGCCCTTACTTCCCGGGCCAAACGCAACCCAGCCAGCAATGCCTCGTGCTCGGCGTCATTGTTCTATGCTTTGAAATGGAAACGTAGGGCGTTTTGCAACTGGTGTCCCTATGGCGACACAAGGATAATTTTGGCCCCGTCCACGAACACCTTCCATACGGGGGCTGCGGGATCCGCAGGGTCGTCCGCCTGGGTGAACCCGGAATATTCCATGATGAAGTCGGCTAGGGCTTTCCCCTTTATTGAAACTCTAGGAACGTAGGCTATATCGAACTGACTTAGCTCCATGGCCCACTTTAAGAGTCTCCCTGATGACTTGGGCTTCTGCAACACTTGCCGCAAAGGGTGGTTGGTCAGAACTATTATGGTGTGGGCCTGGAAGTAAGGCCGGAGTTTCCGGGACGCCATCAGTAGACAAAATGTCAATTTTTCAATCAGCGGATACCGTGGCTTAGCCCCCAACAACCTTTTACTCACATAGTAGACGGGGAGCTGGGTTTTTTCCTCCTCCCGCACTAGTGCGGCACTGATCGAGTGCTCGATCACTGCCAGATAGAGATATAGAGGCTCTCCGTCCACCGGTTTCGCCAAGATCGGCGCTCAGGCCAGGTGCTCTTTCAGCTTTTGAAAAGCCTCTTCACACTTGGCTGACCATTCGAAGCGTTAGCTTCCCCGAAGAGCATTGAAGAACGGGATGCACTTGTCCGTGGCCTTGGAGACGAAATGGCTTAGGGCGACTATCCGCTCGGTCAGACTTTGCACGTCTTTATGCTTCTGGGGAGAGATCATATCAATGAGTGCCTTGATCTTGTCTGGATTGGCTTCTATTCCCCGGAAGCTCACTATGAACCCCAAGAACTTCCCGGAGGCCACGCCAAAAGTGCATTTCTTGGGATTCAGCTTCATCCCATACTTCCGAATGACCACGAAAGCCTCGGCCAGGTCGTTCGAATGTTTCCCGGATATCTTGGAATTGACCAGCATATCGTCGATGTAGACTTCCATGTTTCGCCCTAGTTGGGCTCGGAACATTCGGTTGACGAGCCTCTGATAGGTGGCCCCGACGTTTTTGAGCCCGAAGGGCATGACAATGTAGCAGTATATTCCCTTGTTGGTTTGGAAACTGGTGTGCTCCTGGTCTGCTACATGCATGGAAATCTGATTGTAGCCGGAGTAAGCGTCCATGAAGCTTAAGATCTCGTACCCGGATGTCGCATCCACCATCTAGTCAATCCGGGGAAGTGGTAAGCAATCCTTCGGGCAAGCCTTGTTGAGATCCGTGAAATCGATGCATGTCCTCCATGTCTCATTTGGCTTCGGCACCAGAATGGGGTTGGCCAGCCACACGGGGTACACAGCCTTGCAGATGAATTTGATCGATGGAAACTTCTCTACCTCTAGCTTGAGGGCCTCGGCCCTCTCCATTCCCAAGGGCCTTCGTTTTTGTCGGACTGGGGTCGTGTTCGGGTCGATGTTCAATGCATGGCAGATGATGTTACGATCGATCCCCTTCATATCTAAATGAGACTAGGCCAGAATATCCTGGTTTTCCTTTCCTTGGGCGATTAGCTCGGACCTCTGCCGGACTTGGATTATCTTGGTCGGATCGGTGTCACTAATGCACACCTCCTCAATCTCGTCCATGGGCTCCAGGATGCGGTCGTCTCCTATCCTCGGGTCCAGCTCATCTTCCTCCCGGACCACTCTTCCAGCGGGGGGAGGAGGAACCGGGCCGATGACTTCCTCGAAGGGTTCCTCCTGGACCATGTAGATTGGTTGGGCGGATACGTGGTAGCACTTTCGGGCGCTCTTCTGATTTCCCCGGACTGTCCCCACCCCTCCGTTGTCACAAGGGAACTTCATGCAAAGATGACGGATGGAGGTGACCGGCCGAAAATGACATTGTAAGCAGTGGGGCAATCCACCACCACGAATGTGCAGAACTTGAACGAGTGCTGCAACTCGCTCCCTAATGTTACGGGCAACTGGATCTTTCCAATGGGGAGTAACGAGTCTCTGTTGAAGCCATAGATCTGGGTTGGGCATGATGCCAGATCCGCTTTGGTCAAGCCAATCGCGGCAAAGGTGGGCTTGAACAAGATGTTGATGGAGCTTCCGTCGTCCACCAGCACCCGGGACACCAGCTTGTTGGCAATCTGGGTGTCTATGACCAACGGGTCATGGTGCGGGAAATGGATGTTACGGGTGTCGTCTTCTGTGAAGGTGATAGGGAGGTTCATCAGTTTCTGGCGCTGAGCCGGGGCCTGGACCAGAGTGCACACCTCCTGATCGTGGTCGAGCTATCTTAGGTAGCGTTTCTGATCATTCCTGGACGGCCCTACCAGGTGAGGCCCGCCTGAATGGTGGCCACATGTTCGTCCACGTGAGGGGGTGCCGTCCCAGAAGGATAAGGCATTCTAGGGCCGGGTGTTTGCATGACAGGGACCCCCTGAGGGGTCTGCGCCGCCGAGCCCTGTGCATATCCTCCCTAAGGCGGATATGCTCTAGGCGCACTCGGGACCGCCGGTTGTCCGGGACCTGCTGACAAGCCCGGGACTCCCACGGGCATTCTGAACCACTGGTGGAGATGCCCAAGCTTGATCAGAATCTCGATCTCATCCTTGAGCTGTCGGCACTCTTCATTCGTGTGGCCCACATCCTTATGGTAGGTGCACCGTTTGTTGGTATCTCTCGGATTCCTCCCTCCTTTGAACATGGGGGCAGGCTTCCGGTAGTGAACCACCCTTCCTGTGGCCAGGAAGATGTTCTCCCTAGTGTCCACCAAATTGGTGTATTCCAAATACTGGGGCTCGTAGCCCCTCTTTCCTTTCTTAGTCGGCTCATACCGATTTTAGCCCTTGTCGAACCTTTTCCTCCGGGAGGGGTTTGCACTTGCCTCAGTTCCCCCCACCCGGGACTGCTGGGCCCCGATGGGGGCATTGTTGTAACCCACTGGTGTGGCTCCATATCTGGAAAAGGGGGCAGACTGGACTGGGGCATATCCTGAAGAGGTAGGACTGTACACTGCAGGTGTGGTGTAGGTAACCCCGGGCGTATCCGCTGAACCTGGGGAAATCGAGGGAGTGATGTAGGGCTGTGCTGGGAACTGCACCCCATGTCTCAAGAACGCTGGGACATTGGGCTGAGGCATCGGCGGCCATCCGAACGCCTGGATCTGAGCGTCCTCCTAGTTGATGAACCCCTTGGGCCCTCCTTATGAATTCTTCTAAGGTAGCAGCCTTGCTACGCTGCATGTCATCCCAGAGGAGGGACCCAGCCCGGATCCCAGATTACAATGCCACAAGGCGTTGCCCATTGTCCACCTTAGTCTTGGAGGCCTCCTCGGTGAAACGTTGGATGTAGGCCCTCAGTGTCTCCGCGGGGAGCTGTTTAAGATTGGCGAGGGCACTGATTTGCATGTCCATCCTCATGGCGGCCACAAACTGTTTGCGAAATGCCGATTGTAGCCCTGAGCAGGATTGGATGGATCCTGGCTTAAGTCTCTTCCACCATTCCTCGGCAGGACCGCCTAAAGTGATCGAAAAATAGAGGCACTTGCCGTCATCACTAACGTGGGCCACAGTCATAAGTTGGTTGTACCAGGACAAATGATCCTTGGGGTCGGTGTTCCCGGTATAAGCAGTGAGACTCGGTATCTTGAACCCCTTGGGGAGCACAGCGTCCAGGATGTGCCTCGCACAAGGCTCTTTGTCCTCCTCATCGAAGTCGGTGTCTGCTCCTTCCTGCTTGCGGACCAAGCGGTCCGTGACTTTTTTTAAAGTGCCCAGTTGCTCCATGAGCTGCCTGGCCATGCCATCCTCTAGGGGAACTCTCTCGTTCCTCTTGTCGTTGATGTTGTTCCTAAGGTCGCCACCTCGGGGGTAGATCTTTTCCTTACGGACCCGTTCTTTCCGAGCATTCAGCCCATTGCACAGGTCCACCCGGGACGTGTCATCCCCAGAACTAAGGGCGTGATGTTCCTCGCTATGCGAGCATTCCCGGAGATTTTCGTTCACCGAAGCACTGGGGTCCAAAGACCTTTCCCGTCCGGCTTGCCCTAGGGCATACCGTGGCCTAGCATCTCGTGGCCGCGTCCCTTGCGGATTGGTCGGGTTGCCCTATCCTGGGACGGGGCGCACCTTCTCTTTCCTAGGGAGCGGCCGAGGACGGGTCCCGACTCTCAGGTCGGGGGGATTTTTCCCTTGGGTTTTCTTTTTCTCCCGGTCCGGGTTTCCTGGGCCTGGCTCAGGAAACTGCTCCAGGGGAGGGGTCGACCTCACATCTTCGAGGGCTCCGATTCTGGCCTGCGGAGCGGGCTATTGCGCTCCCGGAGGCGGCCCAGCTGGGAGATTGGTCACCGGACCCTGCGCGACTATGAATGCCTGTAGGACTTGGAGGGACTCTTGCATCCGCCGAGATGCCTCTGACTGCTCAGCAATCCTGGCTTCTTGGTCCAAGACTTACTGCCTCAGTCTAGTCATCTCCAGATCCTCCTGGTTGGGGTCCACTCCTGTTATCTCGGGATCCTCAGCTTCGTCATGGTATTCCCCCTCATTCCCCTCCTCTTCCTCATAGTAGTCCTCCTCGTACTCAGTTCCACCTTTGTAGTCTTGTGACTCGTCAGGGTGGGACGTCTGATGAGGAGCGTCCTTAGGTGGACTTTGAGGAAGAGGTTGGGTAGGCAGTGGCTCTCCATTTCCCTGTTCTGGGTTAGTAGGGTCAAACGTGGTGTGTCTTGTATTCACCATTGTTGTAGAGGTTTGATGTCTACACTAGCTTTCTCAGGCTCTCAATGAAAGCACCAAAATGTTTACTGAGATTTTCGGAAACTATAATAATAAAAGATAAGAGAGATTAAGAGAAAGGGTTTAGAGGTTACAAGAAAGATTTTTACGTGGTTGGGGCATTAACGAGCCTTAGTCCACTAGACAGTTGTATTAGAAGTTAGAGAGTCTACAACAATGGAGTTTTCTCTTAGTTTTAGCAGAGTAACAATATGCACGCTAAACAGAGTCCCTTCTCCAGTGCTCTGTTACATGTATTTATAGGTTCACAGGAGCACTGGGCATGGGTCGGGCTGACCCGGGCCCAATAAAGGTATAAATATTGCTAGCTTCTCTATCGGAAGCCCAATATAGAAGAATTAAAACATCTAAGAAAAATGCTAACTTGAGCCCATTGGGCCAGCCCAAACCGTAACTATCATCCGAAAAATTGGAGCATTTGGTATGGGAATTTCAAATTGGAGCAGTGGCGGCACAGGTCTGAACCAACGGCGTACAATCCCGAGGTGGCCTTTTCTGTAGGTGAAACGTGGGGACAACTCCCACGCTTCATAGGGCGGAGTTAGGGTCACGGATGCTTTATCCTGCCAACCTTGGGGATTCGACCCAGGTCCGTTTACCTCTGTCCCTCTCCATTTACCATAAGCCCAGATCATCCACCAGAAGCCCGGATCGTTTACCAAGCTTGGGGACCGTTCGTACCGATCCCGACTGTTATCCCCAGCCAGTTGAACCGTCTCCTGGATGACCGTCCCAGACAATACTTCCCGGACGCCTTCCCGGCCTCGCCCAGAATTGGGCTGTCAATATCCATCCTGCTCCTTGTCAAACGAGCCTGGAGTGTGCCCAACCTCAATTTGGCAGTTAGTGGGCCTGGAACGCGGTCCCGGGCCCACGACAGGAAACAGGGATAACAATATGTCATGTAACTATGTAAATATATATTTATGCCAATGTTGTGTTTAGATGTCATATATGTAGAAACCATTGATATAAATATATATCTACTATAGAATAATAATTCATTATATTATATATATATATTAAAAAATAATTAAAATTATAGAGAATGTTTATAACTTTAAAAATAAACAAACGTGCATTGAATATTACTTCAACCTACCTGGTATATGTATATATTAATATTGTCTATATATACACATACGTAAATATTGCTTTCTATAGCCATCAACTATTATTCTTAATTATTCACTCCCATCAAATTAACTTATAAACTTACAAAAATACCAAACGATATATATTTTAAATTTGAATTAGACTACAATTTTTTTTAGAAAAACAGTCTCAATATATAATTGCTCCGTTTTTTGATGAAAGATATCCTCCATCTTTCTCTTTATTGTCATAAAGTCAATCTTACCAAAGTAAATAAATAAAAAACAATTAACTAATTATTATTTGTAAATATTTAAATAATTATAGTCTAATTTCTTCTACATGAATATATCTAAATATTAACTTATGTATGTTGATTGTAAAATTTAGAATATGATTTAATAATTTGGATTAAGTATAACATTTATAATAAAACTTATTGTCAAAATATTTTTATAACAAATTAAAAATGCCCTAGTTATTGTATCTTTAACAACACTTTTATTAGATCATTAATTTTAATTTTATATGACATTTATTATAAAAATGTCATCATTTATTTTTAATGACACTTCCTAATGACATTTAAAAAAAAATATCATCTTATATAATTTTTTACGACATTAAAAAGAAAATGTCATAAATGTTTTGTTTTTAAAAGTACTTTCTATTGTAGTGTTGAATGTATTTTCTGCGCATTGTTGTATTGTTGAGTGTCTAGGGTCTTGTCTTTAACAAAGAACCTCAGTAATGAGTTCGAGGAAGTAAAAATAAATTCTCATTAACTGAGGTAAAAAAAAGTAGAAATCTTCCCACAAGGTCTATGTTAAAATATACAACCTTGTTTTGGTTTGTTAGTATGTGCACTTATGTGTTATATTAAATGGTATGTGACAGTGTTTGTTATCAAGAGGACAATGCTAGGGTTTGTTGGGTTGTTATCATATATGTTTGATGTTTAAAGTATGTTAGACATGTTGTTCTATTCTTTTGCTTCTTGTGTGAGCATAATACTTGCAGGAACGTTTCGATATAAATCATGGGTGAGTACAATTTGTGGTAAGGGAGCGCCCTGTAAATGTCATGTGTGAGAGTAGCACGAGGCATGACAATTCACATTTCATGTGGGATCAACATGAATTTATAGGTGATTATCATATGTAAGTGTAAGGTATGATATGAAACTTTGTTATATGTGTGTGAATATATCATGCATTGAGTTTATATACTGTATTTTTTTTGCTTATATTGCCTATGGATATTATATAAGTTTATATTATGTTATCTAGTTGGGGTAGTTGTGTCCTACATAACTCTTCTTACTGAGCATTAGCTTATGGGTTGTCTGTGCCGGTAAAGGCAAAGCGAAACAGTGAGTAAGGCGAGCTCGAGGCATGAATTTCACATATTAGTGGGAGGGTCACAATATTTTGGAGTCTTTAAAATGTTTTGTTCATAGCGGTGATGAATTTGTTAAGGATTTTGAACAGACTTATGTTGTTTATGATTTTGAGAGTAAAAATATTTTATTTTAAATAATGATATTCCTTGCCTAGTTTATTTCAATAAATGAGTCTTTCGATGTCTTTACAGTTTATTATTTAATATGGAGTTTCATATGTTATGTCTAAAGAAATTGGAGTGTTACATGCAGTAAGGATAGTCAGCGTTACCCTGGATTGAATCATTGGACTGTAGTAAATAATTTTCTCAAGTATCTAAGAAAAATTAGAGAATATATGCTTGTATATTCAGGTGGAGACATGAACCCTCCTAGACACACTAATTCTGATTTTCAATCAAATGAAGATAGTTGGAAATCGACTATGGATCAGTGTTCACACTTGGTGGAGGACTTTTAGTCTGGATAAGTATTAAACAAACCAGTATTGCAAATTCTATCATGGAAGCTCAATACACAATGGCTTGTGGAGAAGCTAAAGAAGCAGTGTGGCTCAAAATGTTTTATATTGATTTAAAAGTTGTTCCAGATATGGATAAGCCACTAGTCTATATTGTGATAATGGTAGGGCAGTAGCTGTGAATGCGAGAATTTTTCCCTTGAGAAGTACCTTCAAAAGAACCCCCCAAGGCAACCCTAGAGTCACGTGGGTTACATGCATACGAGCACCTCACTATGCCAGGATAGCCTTGAAAATTATGAGGGCAAAGCATCCTCGAGGTGGTCCTGGTGCAAGACCTAAGTGAATAAGGGCCTTGCATATCAAGGTCTATCCTATGCCGAGTTTTGATAAGTTTCGAGTATGCAAGGGCCTCTCTATGCGAGGCCCAACCCACCTAAGCGTGTTGTGCACCAAACTGCTTGGCGCAAGGTCCATGTATGTAAGGGACTCACTAGCGAGGCCCAACCTTCTTGGGCGCATTACACACCTATTCGCTTGGGCACCTACGACTTTCACGAAGGATTGACTCGCCCTAGGCACCGCGCACCTATAGACACCTCGCCTAACGATGCTAGACTTGAGTGTAGCGAGGCCCTATTTGTCTAAGGGCAAGGTTCACCTAGGCACCAATAGGACCTTGGAATGTCGAAAGGCACCGATATGCGACAATGCACAACAAACATAATATTTCCCAAAAACACCTCAATACAAGGAAGCTTTATAGAACCCATAGGTTCCCCAACACCTAGCAAAAGATAAAGAAACTTGGAGCAAAAGCATATCTTGGAAATGTGAGAACAACTATCATGTACAAGCTATGTGTACTGGTACAGGATGTACGACCTTGAGAAGGATAGAGGTGTGACCTTGGCATCCGTATCATACAAGTAATGGTGGTAAGAATTAGTACAAAGAGTGGAGGCACTACCTGCATACCTGCATACCTCTAACCATATAACAGGGCTGACACCACACCCTTTAGCACCACTATGAACTTTGCCATTACCCTGACAGTGTACTATGTACTATCTTATCCCCTGGGACCACTATGTATTAGGAGCCATTAGAGATCCACTATAAATAGGTCCTCACCCCTCAAACGAAGGGGTTGAAAAATTCATTATATACTCAGGCTATTTCACAATATACGAGTTCTTGCTCCATTGTTGTCCTACATTTTTCTTCTTCAAGTTCTTTCTAAGTTTATTCTAAGTTATTTTCTTACTATGCTTTGAGTATTCTGAACTAACATCATTGACGAGTTCTTATCATCAATAGTTTGGCGACGTTTATGGGAAGGACAAGGGTAAAGCTATAAGAATCATAGGAGGTGGAGATCCACATGGACAGAGACCAACTAAGGGCCTCCATGAGAGACCCTCTGCCACCTCAGAACGGAAGCTCACCAGAGGGACACCCAGCCCCTGGTGGGGAAAGAGAAGCATCATCCACAGTCATCCAACCCAATGGGGACCCTCCAGAACCCTCATCCGCCCCTGTGGGTGGCCTAGGTACACATCCTCCTCCACAACCATCAACAACACCATGTTCTAGTCACCATGACCCTAGTCTCTCCACGCGTAGGACTGACAAGCTTCCTTGGGTACACTCGGTGAGCTTAAACTCCCGAACCCATTATTATGAGGACGAGATAAGCTAGTTGCATAATAAAAATCAAAGGCTATAGAATACGCTGGAGAACATGCAACAAGTACTGAATGGCCTGCTGGAAGGGAAGTAAGATATGCCCCTTCCAAAGCGTAAGGAGAAAGAAAAGAAGATAAGGGAAGCCACTGTCCCCATGGATGATGGGATGACCCAACATTCCACTAGCAACACTCCCTGGTCAAAGCACTACGAGGTCTCCACAACAACAATGAAACCTTAGGAACAAAGGCGGAGGGACGATGCTCACCAGAGGAATGAAGTTGAGGTTACATCTAAAGAAGTGTAATGTCCCAAATTTGCTAATAAGGCTTAGTGCTTTGATTAGTGTGTCAGGAGGGCAATAAATGGTTTACTTGCATTATTGTGTGATTAAATTATGATATATGTTAAACATTATTTGATTGCCTAAGTTGTATTATAATATGACTAGATATGCATGTGTTAGGTGTATAAAATATGCATGTGTGCCCGTTCTTGTTAATAAGGGCATATCTGTAATTTTGGCCCGTGAAGGGCATAAATGTAATTATGTGTGTGTTACAACTGAGACCACATTATTATGTGGGTATATTTGTGATATTGGGCTCAAGGTGGTCCTAGGGAGCGGATTAGCGAAATAGTCACAACGGGGTCAAATACCTGGCTTGGGGTGAGCCTAGGGGTATTTTAGGAACGTAGCGCATATTCGGGGTTTATCGGGTAACATGTAATTATTTGGAGATTATTTGGGTATGCCGAGATTAATTGGGGATTTATAGGACTACTCGAGGAATTAGCGAGAATGTGGCGAACGACAAGTTATCCCTTGGTGGCATTAAAAGGCTAAGGATTGATTTAGGGGCACTCTTGGTCTTTTGTGTGCCAAGAGATAGACTTAGTTAGGCTCTAGAATTCAGTAGAACCTTGAGGAATCTAAGGAAAAAACACTCAGTTGCTAATCACTTTCTCTCTCTCGTGTATCCTTCTCTATCTAAGGCTTGGGAGGCTTTGGAATTTTTGAAGCGGAAGCTATGGAATTTTAGGCGGGGAATTAGGGAATCACAGATAGAAGTAGGCTTGGAGACAATTGAGGATCAAACTTATTATTAAGGTAAGGATCAATACCTGATTTCCTTGTGAAAATTTGTTGCTAAGTTAGGTTTCGAGCTGAGATTAGTTTCAGCTTGATTTGTAGAGTTAAGGTAGGATTTATAGTTGGTTTTTGGGGTAATTATGGTGCCCATGCTGTGTTAATAATCTTGGACTCAAATATGGTTTTAGGGGTGTGATTTGGTGATTTTGGCTCGAGGAACCGCAGGGGAAATTCTAGGTTTAAAGCTCGAGTATCAAGTGTCGTGGCCTGTGTGCGTGAAAGGGCCTTGGCAATTCTCTAAAATTGCCTAAGCGCCATGTCGTGGGATGGGGTGTGCCGTGTAGCGTGCTGCCCCTTTGGCACACCCACATGGGGCCATTTTGTAAGTGAGTATTCCTTGGTGCTTGACCATTAGTCAAGTCTTGCACCAATCAACCTCATTGGGTAGGGTAGTGGCAATTTTTTAATTATGCATATGTCTCCCAGACAAAAATCATATATGTTACTGGGAAGACCTTGTATCCCTAGAAGGCTCCTTAGGGGGAGGTGACCTGGTGACTTAGGGAAGCACCATGGCCACCAGCAGATAGGGGCCAAAGTTGTGTACTCCATTGCCCTATCAAGGCTATATATTAATAAAACAATGTTTATCCATACTTTCCCTTGTATGCTTCCTTGTTGCCTATATGTTACTTGTTTGTCATCTTCGTTGGGCCATCGCGTGCCACTTGCCTTGTTGTGTGCTTTGTTTTGTGTGGACGTTCCAAGGAATGACTAGCTTTGTGCTTGCTCATACTTCGTTATTGCCGTTGTATGTCCGAGATGTGTTTGTGGCTAACCACTGTGTTTGTTTGCCCACAGGTGTGTGTTGTAGGCTGACTTGCTAGCTTGGAGTGTCTGTAAGTGCTGCACGTTCTGTCTACTTAGAGTACCCAAATAGCCAGCCCGTGACAGTTGGTATAAAAGCCAGGTTAGAGAAAGCTTGGCAAAGCACACTAATGGTGAGCAACACTTAGAGGATCGAAACACTTGAGAAGCGTGTGGGGGAATTAGATGACCTGGACGAAAGGGTCAGGGATCTTTCCTTTGCTAGTCATAACTCTGGATCGTCAGTTACAAGCAATCGCATAGCTGTGCTAGAGAAGGAAAATGATGTTCTGCTTTCCAGATAAATTGCGTTGGAGCAAAGAAACACTCCAACAAGTACTTCTGTTTCCCCTAGGTGGGAAGAGCGCATTACGGCAGTGGAGCGCATGCTAAAGGACCAATAAGTCTCCATAAATGACACCGCGGAAGATTGCAGGGAGGCAGTTGGCGTGCTTAGAGAAAAAATGACTGAGCTAACTGCAAAGGTAAACCTAACCATGCGAGCGGTTGGGAATGCACCTACAACGGTGCCGATAGGTATGGAATATGGCCGAGTTAAAGTGCCTGAGCCGAGGCCCTATAATGGGGCCAGAGACGTAAGGGGCTTGTAAAATTTCCTCTTCAACATGGAACACTACTTTAGAGTCGTGTGGGCCGATTCTGAAGAAGGAAAGGTCGCCATGGCTACCATGTACTTGTCTGGGGATGCCATGGTGTGGTAGAGTACAAAGTATGATGACATTGAGAATGGTAGACACACCATCAAATCATGGGGAGACTTAAAGAGAGAACTGAAGACACAATTTCTGCCAGAAAATGTCGCCTACATGGCTCGACGCCAGTTGAGAGAGCTTAAATAAGTCAGGACAGTCTGAGAATATGTAAAGAAGTTTTCAAGACTGATGCTCGATATAAAGGACATGTTCGAAGTAGATAGGCTCTTCTGCTTCCTCGAGGGATTGTAACTGTGGGCCAAACAAGAACTTCAGAGACAGCGTGTGTCTGACCTAGCCGCCGCTCAAGCTACTGCCGAACGCTTGACAGAATACACTCCGGAGAGCAACTTGCCGAAGAGGGCTACCCCTCCAGCCAGCTCATGTAGCAGTGGGAGTAAGTAGTCTGGGAAGTCATGGCAGGGCAAGAATGGGGGAGAGAAGAGGACAACTGAGTCTAGTTCCTCCAACGGTACAGATGCTACTGCAGGGAGGAAGTCGCTAGCTTGTTGGCTCTGCAAAGGACCACATAAGTCGGCAGTTCGCCTTTACATGGGCAAGTTGAACGCCCTCATTGTTCAAGAAGAACAACGCCAAGGGGAATAGTCACAACAAGATTTAATACCCGGCTCATGGTGAGCCTAGGGGTATTTTGGGAAGATTAATGTATATTTGGGATTTATTGAGTAATGGGTAAGTATTTGATAATTAGTTTGACATGTCGAGATTAATTGGGAATTGGTAGGATGACTTGAGGAATTAGCGGGAATTAGGGTTAATGACAATTTTACCCCTAAGGGCAATTATGAGGCTGGGATGGTATAAGGGGCATTTTGGTCATTTTCAATAAAGGGATATATATGACAAGAGTTAGAATTAGGCTGGAATAATCATAATTAGGTGGAAACTTCTCAAACTCTCTCTCCCTCCCTCTTACACATTCTCTTACTCTCTCTCCCTTGGGAATGTTTTGAAGTTGAGGGAATTTCTGAAGGAAAAGGCAGGGGATTTAGCAGGGAATTCTGGGAAATTAAGCTGGGATTAGTCAAGTAATTGTTGTGGATTGAGGCTATCAATTGAGATAAATATTCTATCTTGTTACTGCTCCACACAAATAGCAGGCCTTTGCCCTACACTCTCCCAAATGACGCCTCTTACATCTAGGGCATTCAGGAAAAGTCTTCCAAGCTTCACTACCACCTTGACAACCCATTGAAATACCACGGGGCCGCCTATCAGGACCTGGAACTAGGAAGGTGTCAGGAACCTTCCTCTTCTGATCACTAGGGCCCCCACCCCTACTTGAATCCACAAAAGGAGAAGTTGTTCTCCTAAATTATTTTCTGGCTGCATTATCCCGCCAGATCTTGTTCTCTGCACTCTTAACTGTGAGTGTCGTCTCAACCACCTGTGCATAGGTAGTAACCTCTGCCACAGTGGTGATGCGAACATCATGGGCTAATCTAGGTTGTAGCCCTTGGAGAAATCTCTCCCTCCTGGTCCCATCAATGGGCACCAGCTACATAGAAAACTTTGCCAATCGATCAAACTTCAGGGCATACTCAGTCACTGAAAAACTCCCCTGAAGTAGTTTGATGAACTCCTCAGCCTTTGCCGCCCTGATGGCATCATTGTAATATTTCTCGTTGAATAGAGTCTGAAACTCTTCCCAACTCAGGGCATTAATGTTTCTGGTCTGGGTTATAACCTCCCACAAAATTCGGGCATCCTCCCAAAACATGTATGTGGCACAGGCCACCCTCTCATTACCAGTCACCCTGATGAAGTCTAGGATGGTGGTAATCGTGCTCATCCATTGTTCATCTTTGGCAGGATCTAAACTGCCTTCAAAAACTGAAGGTTGCTGCTTTCTAAACCTTTCATAGAGAGGCTCTCATTTATTACCAACCTTTGGCAGCTGCCCAACTGCTGGCACCGATACAAGAGATGCCTCAGATACACTAGCTACTGTAGGAACCTGCTGTTGTCTCAGGAGGCAGAGTTCTTCTCCCTATCTCAACATTGTAGCCTACAGAGCACTGATTAACTGCTACCAATTTGCATGAACTGGCTGTGGAATTTGTCCCTGGTCATTCTCTTGACCCTGGTTATTATTATTCTGGTCTTGATCACTCTAGCCAGCTGATGTATCTGTCTATCTTGGATTCATTCATATCAACTTATATCTTGCTGAAACAATAGTCAATACGACCAGTCAGGTAGTGATAACTAAACCTCTTGCCGCCTTACTGTCCAAGAACAAGAAGATAACTATCGTATTCCACAGTCATACAAATACACAAATAGATACATGATATAATCATTTAGCACTTAACATGTATCAAATAATAGTTCAGAATAAAAAATACTAATAAGTATGTTCCACCAATTTTAGTACTATTTAGCACACGGTTGTTGAAGATGTAGTATTCAGGGCACAGTCTTAACATGGTCTCTCATGTAAACAGGTAAAGCATTTATACTATATTTAAGCAGTTATACGTATAACTACATAAATTGTTACCAAACCAAGAGTCGAGCTTGTCTTCATTGGTGAGTGTACATGCCCAGCCATCTTACAAGAACCCTAAACCTTAGCACGCTCTGATACCAAGTTGTAACGCCCTGCTTACCCCAAGACCGTTACGGTGAACGTTGAATCGTGAATTTAACTCGCTAATCGAGTTCTTTGGTTAAAAATGTGCTTCTAGGTGTTATTAATAGGTTAAGCTGGAAAAACCAATCAAAAGGAAATGATATATTTATTTAAAACATAAAACTGTTCATGGGCCCATAAAAGCGTTTACAAGTTATTTACATTCCAAAATGGTCATTACAGTTGAAATTTACAACCTGCCGACCTAAGCGGCAAAATAGGGTAAACCCCCTAGTTCCCCTGAGAACTCCTTGGCCGTGGTGGCCAAGCGACCGCATATGTACACATCATCCCATAAGCTCTCCACTCAAGGCTGGGTGAGCTTTTCTTTTCCTTTACCTGCACCACATAGCGCCCATGAGACAAAGCCCAACAAGAAAGCACAATAAAGCATATAAATATTATCAAATGATTATCATTATAATCACAAAGAGCTTAAAGCTCTGAATAGATGAGTGAATATCACTTTGTGGTTACATTAACCAAGAAAGAGCTTACAGCTCTAATAAGATGAGTGATTTAACACTTGAGGTTCTGGTAAACAATACTGAGTGATTGACAAGCAAGTCACTAGCTTAAACAAATGAGAGACTGATGGGTAAGTCTCTAGCTTAATAGATGAGTGACTGATGGGTAAGTCACTAACTTAAACAGATGAGTGAATGATGGGTAAGTTACTAGCTTAAATAGATGAGTGACTGTTGGATAAGTCACTACGGGGCTCGACACCCATAACCATGTGACTAAACAGTTACTGGGGCTCACTGGCCCTGGCTCTAAATGACTAGCCTTTGGTTAGAGAAGTGCTTATAATATTCATCAAACTTGAGGTCGATCTGGCATTAATTCTCATTCGAGTCATTCAATGCAGATGTCGATTAGATCTAATCGTTGTCGGCTTGCGTTAACACGCTAAGACCATTCTTGACTTATGAGTCAATACCATGTGACCAGTGCTCAATACCACTGTCGAACCTAACTAATGAGTCAAAGCGTCATAGTTGATACTAACACCATTGCCAATTCTGACTATTCAGTCAGTGCCATACACAAGTGAGAAATATTTGCTAAGCATTCAATATTCAATCCATGTCCACATTTAAACATTCAACATGCCTCATGAACTACCATGCATGTCACATATTGGGGTGCAGTTTTCTTACACATTTGGGTTCAAAAGGCTTGCATAGCAAGTCAATCACTATTTTGAACACACAGTGTAGCGGTCTTGGTTACCCAGGGTGTAACGCCCTGGGTACCCCAAGACCGTTACGGTGAACGTTGAATCGTGAATTTAACTCGCTAATTGAGTTCTTTGGTTATAAATGTGCTTCTAGGTGTTATTAATAGGTTAAGCTGGAAAAACCAATCAAAAGGAAATGATATATTTTATTTAAAACATAAAACTGTTCATGGTCCCATAAAAGCGTTTACAAGTTATTTACAATCCAAAATGGTCATTACAGTTGAAATTCACAACCCGCCGACCTAAGCGGCAAAAATAGGGTAAACCCCCTAGTTCCCCTGAGAACTCCTTGGCCATGGTGGCCAAGCGACCGCATATGTACACATCATCCCATAAGCTCTCCACTCAAGGCTGGGTGAGCTTTTCTTTTCCTTTACCTGCACCACATAGCGCCCATGAGACAAAGCCCAACAAGAAAACACAATAAAGCATATAAATATTATCAAATGATTATCATTATAATCACAAAGAGCTTAAAGCTCTGAATAGATGATTGAATATCACTTTGTGGTTACATTAACCAAGAAGGAGCTTATAGCTCTAATCAGATGAGTGATTTAACACTTGAGGTTCTGGTAAACAATACTGAGTGACTGACAAGCAAGTCACTAGCTTAAACAAATGAGAGACTGATGGGTAAGTCTCTAGCTTAACAGATGAGTGAATGATGGGTAAGTCACTAACTTAAACAGATGAGTGACTGATGGGTAAGTCACTTGCTTAAACAAATGAGTGACTGATGGGTAAGTCACTACGGGGCTCGACATCCATAGCCATGTGACTAAACAGTCACCAGGGCTCGCTTGCCCTGGCGCTAGACAAGCACTTATAGTATTCATCAAACTTGAGGTCGGTCCGACATTAATGCTCATTTGAGTCATTCAATGCAGATGTCGATTAGATCTAATCTTTGTCGGCTTGCGTTAACACACTAAGACCGTTCTCGATTTATGAGTCAATACTATGTGACCAGTGCTCAGTACCACTGCCGAACCTGACTAATGAGTCAAAGCGTCACAGTTGATACTGACACCATTGCCAATTCTGACTATTCAGTCAGTGCCATACACAAGTGAGAAAGATTTGCTAAGCATTCAATATTCAATCCATGTCCACATTTAAACATTCAACATGCCTCATGAGCTACCATGCATGTCACATATTGGGGTGCAGTTTTCTTACCTCTTGTTCGAGCGAGAATTAGTATAAGAACGACCCTTGAGAACGATCAACCTTTTAATTCCTCGATGGTCACCTGGTCATAACAAATTATGGGATTCCATCAATAAAATGAATAAGAAAGGTTCTCGAACCAAAACCTAGCCTCCAATACATCGAATCCTACTAAATCGGGCAGTGCGATTGATTCTGAGGCCTAAGGCTTAAATCCCGAACCCAAAAACCAACTTTTGGCCAAAATGCTACTAAGGGCCGCGACCCTCCCTGGCCATGCCGTGACCCGCCCCCCAACCAGAGGCGGCCTCCCTTCAGCTCCCAGCACGGGTCGTGGCCCTTTAACCCTTCAGCCTCTTCCTCCTTCTTTCTCAAGCATGGGCCAAGGCACTCAAGAATAAAGCCGCGACCCCACTTGAAACTCAGCCAAAATCCCTACTTTCTTCCCTTCGAACTCATTCTAAAACTTCATTAAAACTCCCTCAACATCATCAAACAAAGCCACCAATTGTTACCACAACTTTCCCACCATACAAGCATCAAAACCCAAGTGAATTTCCTCCAAAACTTCCATTAATTCTCATCTAAACACTATAAATTTCTCAACTAAAAAGCAATTGAAAAACAGAGTATAACTAAGGTTTCATGGATGAATTCTTAACTCAAGCTGGATTTAAGTCATCTTCAATGGATGAACTAAAGTCCTAAGTTCCAAACTTTGATTCACTAGCTTAGTTCTTCAAATTGGAATAAAAAACTTCAAAGGAGAAAAGAGGAAGATGATGAATGTGAGGAGGAAACTTGCTTTGTTTTTGCTTCAATTCTTTCTACAGCATGCTAGAATCCCATTTCCCTTGCCAAAACACCCTGTTGCCCCCAGGTTAAATTAAACCCTCTAAAGGCTAGTAAGGGAAAAAATGTCATTTATCCTCTAAACCCGCTAATCATAATTAACGTTCTCCAATTCCCGTTATTCTCGATATCCTCAAATACCAATAATTCATATCCCGTTACCCTTTAATTCACGGCAACGCTCTAATCACCAAAACATCCCGAGACTCACCCCAAGCCCCGAGCTTAAGCCTGTTATGACCAAACCGATAGTTTATATTCAAAGGTCGTCTCATGCCGAGTAGCTCAAAAAAATCTGCATTATAATGTGGCCTGAACAATTAATCACAAGCATGCACCAAAATATACAAATATGCCCGCACAATCAAATGTGGACCCACGTGCATGCATTAACATCATATTATAATATATTTCACATAGACATGCATTTAATCATTTAGTGGCACAATAAAATAATTATGGCCCTCCCGGCCTACTAATTCAGCCATTAAACCACATTAGGGATTTTGGTTCATTACACAGGGTGTTACAGCTTGAGTTTGATATGCAGGATCGACATCCCAAACTATTCAGGGTAATTTCGAGGATGAAATTTCTGTAAGTAGGGAATAGTTGTAACGTCCCAAATTTGCTAATAAGGCTTAGTGCCTTGATTAGTGTGCAAGGATAGCAATAAATGGTTTACTTGCATTATTGTGTGATTAAATTATGATATATGGAAGCATTATTTGATTGCCTGAGTTATATTATAATATGAATAGATATGATTGTTTAGGTGTATTAAATATGCATGTGGGCCTGTTCTTGTAAATAAGGGCATATCTGTAATTTTGGCCCGTGAAAGGCATAAATGTAATTATGTGTGTTACAACTGAGACCATATTATTATGTGGGTATATTTGCGATATTGGGCTCGAGTCTATCCTAGGGAGTGGATTAGCGGAATAGTCACAACGAGGTCAAATACCCTGTTCGGGGTGAACCTAGGGGTATTTTAGGAATGTAGCGCGTATTCAGGGTTGATCGGGTAACGAGTAATTATTTTTCAATTATTTAGGTATGCCAGGATTAATTGGGGATTTATAGGAATACTTGGGTATGCCGGGATTAATTGCGATTATTTGGGAGGCATTAAAGGTCTATGGATTGATTTAGGGGCACTCTTTTTCTTTTGTGTGCCAAGAGATAGACTCAGGCTCTAGACTTTTGTTGAACCTTGAGGAAACTAAGGAAAAAACACTTAGCTGCTGCTCATTTTCTCTTTCTCGTGTATCCCTCTCTCTTTAAGGCTTGGGAGGCTTTGGAATTTTCAAAGAGGAAGCTCTAGAATTTGAGCTGGGAATTGGGGAATCAAAGCTAGGAGTAGGCTCGGAGACAGCTCATGATCAAAATTATTATTGAGGTAAGGTTTAAGACCTGATTTCCTTGTGAAATTCTGTTGCTAAGTTATGTTTTGAATTGAGATTAATTTCAACTTGATTTTTAGAGTTAAGGTAGGATTTATAGCTGGTTTTTAGGGTAATTATGGTGCCCATGTTGTGTTATTAAGAGTCTTAGACTCAATTCATGTTTTAGGTTACGTTAGGGTGTGATTTGGTGATTTTGGCTTGAGGAAACACAGGGGAAATTTTGGGTTTCAAGCTCGAGTCACGACGCTATTCTTCAAGCGCCGCGGTCCATGTGCGTGAATAGGCCTTGGTGATTCTCTAAAATTGCCTAAGTGCTGCGGCGCATGTTGGGACACGCCGTGGCCCCTGTCTCCCTCAAGAAAGCCTTGGGCACTCTAACTTGTAGCGCGCCATGACCCTATTGGGTGAGTCGTGGCTCTAATTAAGGAAAAAAAAAAGGTTTTAAGCTCGGGAACTCAAAACTAAGGGCTCGACAGGGATTCTACTACACGGTTTAGTAGAAGTCGAGGTCCCAGAGGGTAGTATATTGTTATGAAGATTTTAATTGGTTTATATTTTGATGGTTATTTATTTTTACATTGTGATTAGTTTTTTTCCTGCTAAGGCTCGAGATTAGGGATTGTGCTCGGGATCGTCTTATAATGTCAACTCGAGACTCGTTGTAAGAAAATTGTCTGTGCGCGTAGAGCAGGGCATGGCCCGATTATCTTTGCTTAGTGTTATGTGTAAGTGTCTATAATTTTTATGTCATATATGTGTTTGTGACTGAGTGGCAAGAGCCAGGATCGGCATGGGCCGGGATCAACAAACGTTGGAATCGACTACAAGCATGCTGATAGCATGCCTCCATGGCATGGCCATCTAAGGGTGTTGTACTCACCCACTCGGTTAGGGCTGTGAACTTGGTTCCTGATAACGCACCTTGATCGGATTAGGTCGCTGTTGTGAATTGTAATGAATGTGTAATGTCCCAAATTACCTAATAAGGCTTAGGGCCTTGATTGGGGGGCCAAGATGAAAATATATGGAATTATATACTTATATGATATATTTGTGTATGATTATGTGATTATGTGAGTTATATGATAATATAACTAGTTTGCATGTTTAGGAGTATTAAATATGCATGTGGACCCGTTTCTTATTAGAGGGGCAATTTTTCGTAATTTGGCTCGTTATGGGCATAATTGTATATATGTGCATATATGTGATATATGTGAGAGACCACATTATTATGTGGATTCATTCGAGTTATTCGGCACGAGACGATCCTAGAGAGCAAGTTAGCGAGAAAGTCACAACGGGACCCAATAACCGACTCGAGGCGAGTCAGGGGTATTTTAGGTATTTAGCACAGTATCGGGTTATCGGGAAACGGGAATGAATAATTGAGGATATATTTGGAGTTAGTGAGATTAGGAGGGAATATCGGGGATTTTTACCATTTTGCCCTCAAGGACGTTTTTGGTACCCCGAGCCTCGGGATTAGCTTAGGTAACTTAAGTCTTAAGGAAACAAAACATAAAACATATCAAACACTTCTAGCAGCTCACAAACCGACCCTCTCTCTCTCCCTCATTATCTTTTATTTTCTAAGTAAATTTCTTGAGGAAACCAAGGGATTTTGTTGGCTGAAAACTTGAAGATTGAAGGCTTATACTTTGGAATTGGATTGGCTATAGCTAGGAGAATTTAAATAAAAATTAGTGTAAGGTTCTAACCTCTGTTTTTACTGAATTCTGTTAGATTTTTTGGTGTTCTTAAGCTTGCAACTCAAATGTTGGATTAATGAATTTTGATGAGTTTTTCATCCAGTTTTTAGTTGGATTTCGTTGCTGGGAAGATTTTAAATCTGTTAGGAGGATTGAATTGTTGTTTTAGGGTGGATTTTGGGTGGTTTTGATTGAGTGTGAATGGAGAAATTTTGGGTTCGCAGGGTCAAGTTCCGGCCCTGTTCTTGGGGCGCCGCGACCCAACAGAACCCAGGGCCCTTGGGGGCTTCTGCCTGGGAGGCGCGCCGCGACCCTCAAGGGCAAGTCGTGGCCCGTGTCCCTTTCCTAGGAAGAAGTGGGCCTCTGACATGAGGGGAGTTCCGCGACCCTAAGGGGAGGTCGCGGCCCTCCTGGGTTGTTTTTTCCACCAAGAGTTTTTTATGACAGGAATTTATTCCTAAGGGCTCGGGATCGATTCTACTACCCGGTTTAGTAGAATTTGAGGTCTCGGAGGCTAGGACTCGATCTAGAATCCTTTATTTGATCGTTATCGATGAAATCCTATATTATGGTTGTGACTAGGTTATCGCTAGGGGGCTCAGAATCAGGATCGTGCTCGAGGGTTGTTATTATTTTACGGTATACTCTGACTTGAGGTAAGAAAACTGCACCCAATATGTGATATATATGTGTGATTAGGGCTTGGCCCGATTGTTGACTATGATTATGGATAGGACTCGGGCCCCTGAGAATGAACATGTTTAAGCTATCATTTTACTTGTAGATTAAACATACTTGAATATTCTATACCTAATTATGTGCTACATGACTATTCGCACGGTTTGTGTAGCTAGGGCTTGGCCCCGTTTAGGAGCATGGTTATTACTATGTTTGCAATTACTTGATGATGTTATGTGATTAATATGTATGCATACTTGTATTTTCTGAAGTATGCTTATCTATATCTATTTTTGTATCTGTATCTGAATACCTGGTTCAGGGCTTGCTTTATTAGTCATGGACGGCAATTGCACACTGCGAGCTGGTCGAAGGGCTTTGGCCCAAATCAACAACGTACTATTATGTTGGCCGACCAAATGTTCAATGGAAAAAAAATGTGTTTTGCTAGCTCTAAGACTAGTTACCCAGAGCTAAGTGTGAGGGCCCCAGGTGACTCTATGGTGACATACCTAGTGCATAGGGCCCCGGGGTTGACTCTATGGTCAACTATACAGGGCAGTGGCTCCTGAATGCTCCCATGGCTATTTATTTGTTATTTTAGCTCTGTATCAGTAGGTTATTACTACTGGGCATGCTAGATAATTATCTGGAAATTATTATTTTCTGTTCATGCACTTGTTTAAGTTTTCTTGTTGAGCCTTGGCTCATGGGTGCTATGTGGCGCAAGTAAGGGAAAAGAAAGCTTGACCAGCCATGAGTTGGAGAGCTTTGGTGGTGGTGTGTACATATGCGGCTGCATGTCCACCACGATCGAGCATATCTTAGAGAAACTAAGGTTGTAGCCCTAATTTTTTTGCTTAGTTCGAGCGGTTGTAACTTTTGATGTATATACACCCTTTTAAACACTTGTTTGTAATATATTGGGGATCCCATGTACGTATGAAACTTTTAAATGAAATTCAATATTTCCTTGACCAAACTTTTTTATCCCTAACCCTTGACGTTAACCTTAGTTACACATTTATAATGAAATGACTTGATTAGCAAGTCTAACTCAATTTAAAGTACACAGTGTAATTGTCCTGGATTAGGAGGATGTTAAAACTTAGTATCAGAACTGCCAAGGTTTAAGGGTTCCTGAAGACTTGCCGGGCATGTACACTCGCCACTAAAGACAAGGTTGACTCAGGGTTTAGTTTTCATTTATGTTGTTTTGTGCTTATCTGCTTAAATATGATATATATGTCGTATCTGCGTGCCTGTTTTGGAAGCATGAGATAATCTGATAGGGCCTGGCTGTTGAATGTTGCATGAATGATAAAGAACATGCTTATTAGCATTGTTATTGCTTATGGATGCAAAGGAGCGACTTATTACCGTTACTATTGCTTATAGGCCAGGAAATGCTTATTAGCACTGTTAACACTAGCAGGGATTAAAGAACATGCTTAGTAGCATTGTTATACATGTGTAAATATTTTAATATGTTTATGTGCATTGTTAATTGCTTATGAATGCCAAAAATGCTTATTAGCATTGTTATTTGCTGATGAATATCAGGAAGTGGTTATTAGCGCCATGAATGAATATATTATGTGTTGGCATGCTTATTAGCATTGCATCTGTATGTTTGTTTGATATTGGACTGTTAGGCGGCAAGAGGTATGGTTATTTCTTACATATCGACCGATTTGATCACTACATAGTGGGTTAGATATCAGTATGAATCCTCGAGGGTCAGAGAGGTTGGCTGGCCAAGAGTTACAGGCCAGGGAAGGGAATGACCAGGGCCAGGCCCCACCGCCAGATCCGGAAAACTGGCAACAGGTGCTCGCTGGTATACAAGCTAGATTAGAGAGGCCAAAAGATGAGATTTTCCTCCTGAGACAGCAACAGGTTCCAGCAGGAAACCCCCAACCCGCAGTACCGGTAGTGATACAGCCAGAGGTACCAGCGGTAGTGCAGCCCCAAGTAGGGGGAGATAAATGGGAACCCGTGTATGAGAGGTTCAGGAAACAACACACTCCAGTTTTTTAGGGCAGCTTAAATCCACTGAAGGCTGAGCAGTGGATGACCATGATAACCACCATCCTAGACTTTATGAGGATAGGTGGTAATGAGAGAGTGGCTTGCACCACTTACATGTTTCGGAAGGATGCCCGAATATGGTGGGAGATGGTATCCCAGACCATAGCAGTAAACCCCATGGAATGGGAAGAGTTCAGAACCTTGTTAAATGAGAAATACTACAACGATCCAATTAAAGCTGCGAAGGCTGAAGAGTTTAGCAAGTCACTTCAGGGTAATATGACAGTGACTTACTACGCCTAAAGTTCAAAAGATTAGCAAAGTTTGTCTGAGATCTGGTGCCCACTGATGGGACCAGAAGAGAAAGGTTTCTTCAAGGGCTACAACCGATGATAGCTCGGGATGTTCGTATTACTACTGTGTTAGGATTGACCACCTATGCACAGGCTGTGGAGAAGGCGCTCACAACCGACAGCACAGAGAACAACATCTGGTGTGAGAATGTGGCCAGAAGGGATTCTAGGAGGCCAGGACCTCCATTTACAGGTTTTGGGTTGGGGCGGAGGCCCCAGTGACCAAAAGAGAAAAACTCCAGATACAGTTTCAGGTCCAGGGCCAGCTATGAGGCCATAGGACATACAAATGGGCCACCAGGGTAGCGGTGAGACCTTGAAAGCCTTCCTAGAATATACCCAGTGCAGGAGGTGCCATATTGGGGAATGTCGGGTGAAGGCCATTTTAAGAAGGATTACCCAATAGCCAGAATGGAAGAGCCCAAGAAGGTGGACAGCCTGACGCCAGCTCGGGTGTTCCCCTTGACCCAGGCTGAGGCCAAGGCTAGTCCCCCGGTGGTTACAAGTCAGCTTTCTAGGGCTGGAACCTTCTATATTATTTTGATTGATTTGGGTGCTACGCACTCTTTTATTTATAGTAGGATTATAGATGGATTGTGTAGACCATGTGACTTTTATCCTATTGGGTTTGGTACTATGCTGCCTACTGGGGAATTAGTGGTTTCCATGAGTTGGGTTAGATCACTACCAGTTACAGTGGATGGCAGGGAATTATCAGTTGACTTAGTGGAATTTGTGATAACTCGTTTTGATATAATTCTAGGTAAGGATTGGCAAGAGAAGTATGGGGCAACGATAGATTGGAAAAGAAGATGGTAACCTTTGAGCCTGAGGGTGGGGACCCCTTTATATTCGTTGGCACTATGCAATGACCTCGTATACCTATGATATCTGTACTTAGAGCTAGAGACCTATTGCAGGGGGATGCATAGGGTTTTGTTATCCCCAAAATCAGAGGTGAATGACATGGCATGCATTAAACACACGTGGCTGACATCTGGCAGAATCTATAATCAACTATCGACCAGGAAGACATCTACTGTCACACGATAAAATTTTTCCTACGACCAGACCGGTCGTACGCACGCTATACAAGGAAAAGATCTTAAGTAGTTATGGTAGTATCCGAGATTATCTCCCATGATTCCCTGAGTATCCGACTATTTAGGAAATCATATCTGTAACAAATTAATGTAAATCCTCCTTGAGCCTATAAATAAAGGATGAGGGCTCAAGGGAAAGGGATCTTCTTCTTCTTTTTTCTTACTTTCAGATCACGATAAATTAGAGTTATTGTACTATTACTGAGAGGTGGTTGAAACTCATTGAACCCTAGTTCTTTGATCACTCCTCTGAGTCTTACATCAATAACAATTCAAGTGGACGTAGGTTATTACCAGATTCTGGGGCCGAACCACTATAAACCTTTGTGTTCTTTATCATTTCGTCATCACATTCTTTCCAACGTGTTTGTCCACATCAAGCATATTTGACTCTGTGTCAGTTGGCCAAATTCAGGGTCAACATTCTGGTGCTTTCATTGAGAGCTTGATACAGCATCGTTGAGAAGATCAATGGCGAAAACTAGCAGGAAAACTGGACAGGCGGCTGGCGCTGCACCATCTAACCCGCCTCGTCGTCCTCCTCCTCCTCCAAACATGGCTGAAGATGAGCCACATTTGGAATTTGATGAGGAAGAAATGGACGACGCGACGCTGAAGAGTACACTAGGGGCATTGTATGAGGAGCTGGCCAATCTGAGGGCCAGCCAGGAAAGTGCCGCTGAAATCATGGCACGGCAGCAGCAGGAAATTGAGCGGCAGCGCCTGGAGCTGAGTGAAAGGCAGGCGGAGATGGACCGTCGCCAGAGGGAGGCCATGGCAGCCCTCGAGGTAGCCTTACAATTGGCTAGGAATCAGGCTACACCTACTTCGCAGCCTGATCAACCCGCGGATAGGCCACCCAAGAGGGGTCCCAATCCTAGCCCGCCTATCCAACCCTCGAGCCCACAAAGGCCCGAGCAGCCACCGGCACCTCAGGATGATGTCCCGCTAGGAGACCTTGAAGCACAGCCTCCATCCCAAATTGGTCGCGGCAATCCCCCGCAGCAGAGGCAGAATAAGACCGGGCAGCAGCCCCGCAGTCCTAGACGCCATAGGGGGGACGAGCCTAATCTTCCGAGCAGAGGACAACATCCTCCTGGCAACAGGAGGAACTTAGAGTTAGGTTCTCTGGTCCGAGGCCCCCCACGGCATGAAAATGCACGGGGACCTAACGACCAACGCAGACCACCCTCTAACGCTCGGGAGGTTCCAGCCCGGGACGGCAACCGAGGGAACAGTCGATCCCACCATAGCCAATCAAGATTCAGAGATGGCCATGGTTATAATGAGGCCGACTCAGCCAGAGGGAATGTCGGTTGGAGAAATGAAGAAAGAGGTGGAGGCAGGAGCCAGCTACCTCAGGATGACCAGCCCGACAAATGGGACGCTGGGGGGCAGCCCAGACAAAATAACGTCTTCAACTGACTCAGAGCTAGCGAGCAGCGGAGGAGAGATGAGGACGTGAGAAATGTACTCAATGATCGCCGCGAGCGGCACAACGAGTACGTCCCCCCAACACCAGAGGCCACGGTGATTCCTGGCGTTTTGCAGGCCTAGATAGATGCCCTCAACCAAGCAGTGCAACAGCTGGTCAGGGGAAGAACATCTTATATCAATCACAATAGGAGAAAGCGCACTCCTTTCGTCCAAAGGATAGCTATGGCAGAAAATCCTAGCAAGTTTAAGATGCCTACGCTTATGAACTTTGATGGATATGGTGACTCGGTATCTCACGTCAACAAATTTGAGATATAAATGGACATTCAGAAAGTGTCCGAAGATGCTCGGTGCGGGATCTTCCCTGCAACACTTTCTGATGCCGCACAGGAGTGGTTTTTCAAATTCCCTCCTGCAAGTATAGTCTCCTAGGAAATTTTCGTGAAAGAATTTTACGAACAGTTCTATGCGGGTCGTGTGCAGCCGACTGAGGCAAATCAGGTGGTCGAAATACGCCAGCAGGACGGATAGCCACAGAAGGATTACGTCCAGCGCTTTATGCGAGCAGCGGCTGGGGCGAAAATAGTGGGGGACGAGGGCAAGATGATGGCCATAACCGCAGGGGTTAAGCGCTGCACACCTCTCTGGGAAAGCCTCAGAAAAACATGGGGTTAGAACTACCCAGGAATTCTTAGATCGAGCTGATCGCTACATTAAGCTCGAAGATGCCATCGCCAACGAAGGATAGTCCCCAGGCAAGGACAAGGGGACTGCAAGCCCACCAAAGCCGCCAATGGGTCCAAGCCCAAAGGCAACGGCAAAGGCAACGGGAACGGCAATGGCAATGGCAAGAATGGGGGGAAACGGCCACACAATGAACCTTCCACCTCCGACAATAAACGAGCCAAGGGCAACCGTTATGAACCCCGGTTCACTAACTATACTGCCCTAGTTGAATCTCAGGGAGAAGTTTATCAGGCCACGAGTTCCAGCGTGCCTTATAAGAAACCTGCCCCCATTCGAAAAGATATTTCGAGAAGAGACACCACCAAGTTCTGTCGTTATCATAACGATTACGAACATGATACCAACGAATGCAACCAGCTGAAGGATGAGATAGAGTTCCTTATTAGACAAGGACACTTGAGAAGATATATACGGGCCTCGGGAAATTCCCAACGAGAAGCTCCAGGTGGCAACGAGCAAGCGCCCATACGCCAATGCTCGCCACCTTTGCAGCCTGACCCCGTGAGGTAGCACATTGTTAACCATCTGTGGAGGCCCACACCTCGCGGGAAACAGCGGAAAGGCCAGAGAACGATATGCTCAGACTCTGCGCCATGACCAGGACATCGAGATGATGACTATGGATGACCGCGCGCGAAAAAAGTCTCGATCAGAAGAGGGCGAAATAACTTTCTCTGATAGCGATGCCCAACATGTCCGGTTCCCACATTCCAATTCGCTGGTCGTGGATATTCAGATGGCCAACATGATGGTGAAGAGAGTGCTAGTTGATACAGGAAGTTCGGTGAACATCCTGTATAAGTCTTCGCTAGAACGCATGAAGTTGTCCGTTAAGGACCTGGAGCCCTGCAACCAAACAATATACGGCTTCTCTGGTGAAGGACTCGCCCCAGCAGGGTCAATCAAACTACCAGTGACAGTAGGAACATCGCTTTCTACCAGGATATTACTCGCTACTTTCATAGTGGTCGATTGTCCCTCGGCGTACAATGTAGTCATTGGAAGGCCTACACTGGTTGATCTACAAGCCGTCACCTCTATGTGGCACTTAGCCATGAAATTCCCGACAGACGCAGGGGTAGGACGCGTGTTGGGAAACCAGAGGGAGGCCAGGGAGTGCTACAACGCCTCAGTCATGAAGGCGAAGAAGGGAACATCAAAAAGCACTCCCTCTGATAGGTTGCAGATGCCAATTGATACACAAGCCTAATCCGGTGATGAAGTCACCAAATAGGGTGTTTCCCAAAGTAAGGATAGAGATTTAGATCCTCGCTTTGGGGATTTTTGAGGAAAATGTTGGACCCATCGAGGACCTGGAAAAGGTCCAACTTGACGAGAAGGACCCGAATAGAGTTATGAAGGTCGGGAAAAACTTAGAACCCACTACGAAATATGTGTTGGTGGAGTTTTTGCGGAAGAACCAAGAAGTCTTTGCCTGGTCGCACAAAGACATGGCTGGGATAGATCCTGCAATCATAAGCCATGTCTTGAACATAGACAAGATTTTTCCGCCCGTGCAACAGAAAAGAAGGCTGCTCGATAAGGATCGGTCGAGAACCTTAAAAGAAGAAGTTGAGAGATTAAAGGAGAATGGGTTCATCAGGGTGGCGTTTTATCCATCGTGGGTCTCCAATCCAGTACTGGTTCCCAAGCCTAATGGAAAATGGTGAACCTGTGTGGATTTTACAGACCTCAATAAAGCCAGCCCGAAGGATTGCTTCCCACTCCCAAGGATCGACCAGTTGGTCGATGCTACTGGAGGACACGAGATCCTCTCTTTCATGGATGCATACTCGGGCTACAATCAGATCAGTATGCATCCCCCTGACGAGGATCACACCAGCTTTCGGACCGATATGGGATTATACTGTTACAAAGTAATGCCCTTCAGACTGAAAAACACAGGTGCGACTTACCAGCGATTGGTTAACCACATGTTTAAAGATTTGATCGGCGTAAACATGTAGGTATACGTGGACGACATGCTGGTGAAGTCGAAAAAGGTGGAAGGACATGTGAAGGATTTGCAAGAGTGTTTCGATGTATTGAACAAGTACCAGATGAAACTAAATCCTCTCAAATGTTCCTTTGGAGTTGGATCAGGGAAGTTTTTGGGGTTCATTGTTAATTCAAGAGGAATCGAGGCCAACCCCGACAAGATAAAAGCCCTGATCGACATGAAATCGCTAGAGAAGATTAAAGACGTACAAAGTTTAACTGGGAGGATTGCAGCCCTAAGTAGATTTATTTCAAAATCAACGGATAAGTGTGTCCCTTTCTTCAATCTACTTAGGGGCAATAAGAAATTTGAATGGACAGGAGACTGCGAGCAAGCTTTTCAGGCCTTGAAAGCCCATATGGCACAACCTCCTATTTTATCAAAACCTATCGAAGGAGAAACTTTGTTCATCTACCTGGCAATCACTGAAGTTGGTGCTAGTGCGGTACTAGTACGAGAGGAAGAAAGCGTAAAAAAGGCAATTTACTATGTAAGCAAGAGGCTAATCGGAGCAGAACTGAGGTATCCTCCCATCGAGAGGTTAGCATACTGTTTAATCTTGGCCTCAAGGAAGCTACGTCCTTACTTCCAAGCCCTTCCTATCACAGTCTTAACTGAACAGCCCCTTCGGCAAGTCCTCCAAAAACCAGAGGTGGCTGGACATTTATTAAAATGGGCAGTCGAACTGGGGCAGGTCGATATTACATATTCACCGCGAGAAGCAGTAAAAGGACAAGTCTTGGCTGATCTTATTGCAGAGTTCACCGAACTCCCAGACAACGAGCAGTGCGAGAAACCTAGTGCGCCAGAGCTTCAAGACGAGGCTCCTTCGTGGAAGTTATTCACAGATGGGTCATCAAACGAATCCCACGCAGGAGCAAGAGTGATCTTGATAATGCCATAGGGGCATCGATTTCACTACGCCATTAGGTTCGACTTCATAGCATCAAATTATGAAGTCAAATACGAAGCACTCCTCGCTGGATTAAGAATGGCGGAAGACATGAGTATAAAGGTGTTGGATATTTACAGTGATTCACAGCTGGTAGTGAATCAAGTTCTAGGGGAATATCAAGCACGAGGCCTAAAAATGGTGGCCTACTTGAACAAAACTAAAGATCTATTGGCCTAGTTCAAGAAGTTTACCCTCCAGCAAATACCCCGGCATCAGAATTCGAATACAGATGCATTAGCCAAACTCGCGAGCACGAAAGATGCTGATACCTTGAACATTGTGCCACTAGAAAGATTGAGTGAGCCAAGCATACGAGCAATTGAAGCCAGTATGGAAATCCGAATGAAAGATACATGGATGACTCCTTACTTGGAGTATCTGACAAATGGTGTACTACCAGCAGATAGAAACAAGGCCAGAACTCTTCAAAGGCAGGCTGCTAGGTATATACTGGTCAATAACGTTCTATACCGAAGGGGATATTCCATGCCACTACTCAGATGTATTACACCAGAGAAAGCTAAGGAACTAATGAAGGAAGTACATGAGGGCTTCTGTGGGGATCACGCTGGGGGGCAAAGTTTGGCGAAAAAGATTCTAAGGCAAGGCTATTTCTGTCCGACTATGAATGAAGATTCAATGGAGTTTGTGTGAAAGTGCGACAAGTGTCAAAGATTTTCAAAAATCCCACGAGCAGCTCCAAAGGAATTGAAACAGATGCAGAGTCCTTGGCCTTTTGTAGTATGGGGAATAGAGTTGATTGGATCCCTGCCAACGGGAAAAGGCGGAGTGAAGTATGCAGTTGTAGCAGTTGACTACTTCACCAAATGGGCCGAAGCTGAACAACTCGCTACCATAACGACCAAGAAAGTTCTTGACTTTCTCATCAAGAACATTGTTTGCCGATATGGTTTGCCTCGAAAAATCGTCTCAGACAACGGCACCCAATTTGACAGTGATCTATTCACCGACTTCTGCAAAAGACACGGGATTATCAAAAGCTTTTCTTCAGTTGCTCATCCACAAGCGAACGGGCAGGTCGAAGCAGTGAACAAAACGCTTAAGGACACCCTGAAGAAAAGACTTGAAGACGCTAAAGGAGCATGGCCAGAATAGCTGCCTGAAGTACTCTAGTCGTATAGAACTTCTCATCGAACAGCTACAGGTCACACTCCGTTTTCCTTAGCATACGGGTATGAAGCTATGCTACCCGTCGAATTAGATCCCCCTCACATCGACGCATTACATACGACCAGAGCCAGAATAGCCAACTAATGATGGAGTCCCTAGACTCAATTGAAGAGATACGAGAAAGAGCCCAACTCCTAGTTGATGCGTACCAGCAAAAGGTCGCCCGGTATTTTAACTCAAAGGTTAAAGAAAGAAAATTCAACGTCAGAGATCTAGTGCTACAACGAGTTTTCTTAAACACCCGCGACCCCACTGCTAGAGTACTCGGACCAAACTGGGAAGGACCTTACCAGATTGAAGAAGTCCTTCATCCGGGCACCTACAAACTTGCACGCTTAAATGGAGATCTCATTCCACGCTATTGGAACGGTGAACACCTGCGCAAGTACTACCAATAACCAGTCCTTTTTAAAGGACTGGCTTGTATTAATTTTTACTTTTTACAAGTTTTGAAAAAAGGTTAGCCACGTTGTATGGCTAATCGCTTATAAGTGTAAGATCTTTTCTAAGATCACTCGTAAAGACATGATTAGTCCATTTTTAATACAAGATTATAAGGGACTGTGCGCAGCCAGTCATTCTTGCCAACCTTTGTAAATTTATTTTACAATTATTTTTTCATTACGTGTGTTGTTTTGCTATATTATAAGTTTCACGTTTCCTATTGAACAGTTATGTTCGTACAGGCCGTGGTCAAGGCAAGTGACCAAGGACCTAAAGCTCCTCGATCACTTGGGGGGCATATAACGTACATCGATAGCAAATCATACCAAGGGGTATGTAAACACATGAAAAAAATGAGTGAAAGCATGCTACTGTACTCAGAGCATTTTTCAAAATTTATGTTTTGTTAAATCAAACCAGAGTACTATGCTAAGTTCGGTCATGCGAATAGGTATTATAATAAAAAGAAACATTATAATATCAATAAGGCAATCGTTTACACCACGAGCATTAGTGCTCGGATGTAAATATGAAATTAAAAGGAAAAAGCCTTTACACCGCGAGCAGTACTGCTCGGATGTAATTGTTCAAGTGTAAGTGAAAAAACTGCCCTCGCAGCAATAAGAGTAAATTGTCTTTACAAATAGACCCGTGGGCCATAAAAGCTGAATAAAAAAAAAAAAAATTATTACTAGGGAGCAGGAGGGTCTTCTAGATTAGGAGCACTCTGATCAGCCGGAGGACCAGCCGCAGCATCAGCAGCAGGGGTTTTGGCCTTGGCTCTCTCCTCTGCCTCCAACCGAGCAGCGCACTGCGCCATCAGCGTCCTTTTCAATCGCTCGGAGAGATAGCTAATGTTGGCCTCCGGGTTATGCTTCCAGAAGTCGTAGAAACAGAGGAAGGTGGCTTCCTTGTACTTCTTCAAAGTTTTGGCCCCGTCCTCCTCTAGCTCCTGCACTCGCCCCTCGAGCTCTCGCACCCGTTCTTCAAGCTTCTTCGCCTCATCCCTGCTGGCGGTCAGATCGAGTTTGAGCTGTTTACACTCTTGGGTGATAAGTACAGAACTTTCCCTCCATTTATGCCTCTCCTCATTGGCTTTCTTCAAGGCCCCTTGACTTTCCTGAAGCTCCTGGGTGAGAGTGGCTTGGTCCTCGCATAGCTGTTCATTCAGCTTGGACAGCTCTTTGTTTTCCTCGAGCAGCTTTTTCTTCTCATCCTCAAATGCTTGCTTAGCCTAAGCAAGCCTGGAGTCGAAGTTCTGTCCGCAAGAAACCAACGCCCCTGCACAGCGCTAGCCAGCAGTTAAAGACAGCAGTCCCTGAAAACAAAAAACGAAAAAGTAAGGAAAAGAAGTGAGACGTAAATGATGAAACAGCAGAAGATGACTTACGCTGACTTTATCATTCAACCCTCTGTTGATGATTTGGTCGACCTCCATTGAGGCAGTTTCGTTGATGGCGTCCTAGCTGTGTCTGTGCTTTGAGAGCTTGTATATTCTCTCCCTGGCCGACCCGACCACGAGGCTGGGCAGGGAGCCTTCGGACAGGTTGTCCAAAGTCTCTTTGCCAGCGGCCCTAGAGGAGGGCTGTGGATTCTCAGGCGTGGGTGTTGACTGTTCGGTGGGAGGTGGAGGTGTCATGTTTTCCACAGAAGGGACGGCGGCGGGAGTATCTTCTGTTCGAGCCTTCTTTGAAGGGGTCTTGCTGCTTTCCCCTCGAGCCCTTTTGTTGTCCTTCTTCGGGACAGAAGCGGCAGCAACAGCTTGGTAATGCTCGAAGAAGTCCTCAGAGTCCATACCTGCACGAAAGGAAAAATCTCGAGCAGTGAGATTAAGTGACCATAAGGGGAACAGAGATAAAAGTAAAAGGATTACAAGCAAAGTACCCGAGCTACAACTACTGGTCGTAACATTATCTACTGAACTACCTAGTTCCTGGAAGAAATCTGAGTTTAAAGAAGGGGCGTTCCTAAAGTTGCCATCCCCATCAAATAGATGAGAGGGAATTGGAAAATTATTTAAAAACGAGAATATTGTACCGTTTACATCTGACGAGTCGTCAGAAAGTTCGGCAGGCTCGGCGACCTTTTGTTTCCCCTTGCCCACGGGGACCAAACATTCCGCTGCTCGGTGGGGAACGGCAGGTTCCCTGATCGTAACCCCAGTTGGCCTCCTCCGAGGAGGCTGTAGCTGAGGTTGCTGCTCGGGTTCCTGCTCAGGTTCTGCATCGACGTGGACACCACCTGCAGAGGGTTCGTTAGTCGCAGGTTGGGAGCCCCAAAGGCCTGCCAGCCTAAGGTTAGCTTCATTAATTAAGTTCTTTACACTCTTAACAACATTAGGCATGCTGGCTAAGAGTGCTGCCCTCGACTCCATTCCTGGAGTAGGGGTCGGGCGTAACCATGGGCCTGGAACACAATGGAACAACGAAGTATTATGATGAGAAAGGATTAAAATACGGAAACCACTGGTGAAGGATTTTTTTTTACCTCCTCGAGTGATGGCCAGATTGTCTGCGGCGATGTCGGGCGTAAGGAAGTACTCCTGATGGTACTTCCCCACGTTGGAGATGTGAGTGGTGTCGGACAGAAAGGTGCGTCCGGTCTCCTGGTGGCAGAAGTGGAAGAACCCCGTACCATCATGGTTGGGGTTGGAGTTGAGGTCGCATAGAAAATTGACCTCATGTGGAGAAGGAGCTGGCCATTTTCTGAGCTTGTAGAGGATATAGAGGGTGGCCAGCATCCTATACCCATTCGGGGTGATTTGAAAAGGGGCCACCCCAAAGTAGTTTTCCACCCCTTGAAAGAATGAATGAAGAGGCAGGGTGGCACCTGCCTCGATGTGGTACCTCGACAAGGCGCCGTAAGCCCCTCCTGGCAGGTTGGTTCGCTGGTCGGAGGAAGGTCTGACCAGGGTCACCCCCGTCAGATTGTATTTGTTTAAGTAGTTGGCAATCATATGAAGCGTCACCGAACTAGGGGGGATGACGTACCACTCGACAGCCGGCTGATCAGCGTGGCGAGGACGGGCACTCCTCTGGACATCGGCCTCAGGGGCGAATTCAGCTCGACCACTGGTCGAGGGAGCATCAGCAGAAGGCTGACTTGGAGAGTTAGAGGTTCGTCTTTTTCGGGCTTTGGTTTTTGTTCTGGCCATTTTCTGATTGGGAACTGGTGGACAATTTGGGCTAGGACGAGAAAAGGGGATTTCTGGGATCAACGTAGATGGATTCTCTTCGCTTTCGAGTAGTTGGGCCAAGAGATCGTCTTCAATAGGTCTTTCTCCTCCCCAAGGGTCTTGCATATGAACTGCAAACAGACAATGGAGGAGATAAGACACAATCTGCGAAGTAGTGTGGAAGATTGGGATAAGGGTGCCCGTGTCTCAATAACCAGCAGCATCCTAATCCTACGATAAGTTCAACGTGGGTAGTTTGAAAAACGGATGAAAACAAAAAGGGAAGTAAACTATTTTCTGAAAGAGAACTTTTTCGACTCCTAAGGGGCGGGAAAAAATTTCGAATTTTTCACCTGGCTTAAAGGTTGAATCTTTCGTCAACCTAACGTCCCAAACCAGTGATCCTAACTATCAAACTAAATTCCTAACCTATACAAAGCATAAAGACGCACTCTTACCAAGCAATGGGCGGTTTATACAAAAAAAAAAAAACCCTTAAAACCCTACTCAAGAACACAGAAGTCGCAGAGCATAAAAATGGCATGCATGGGGTAATGGAAAGCTTAAAGAACGAAGTTCTTACCTGGGCGAAGATGGAGGTTCGGAAGAAGGCAAAAAATTCGAGTCGGAAGACCTTCGGCTAGACGTCAGAATGGTTTTGAAGCTCTATACTCTGGTGCAAGTTCTTGAAAATGTTGGCAAAGATGGTGAGTTAAAATTTCTTAAAGGGGAAGAAAAGCCTACTTATAGGGATCGAAGGTATGGCCAAAAAGTAGTAATCATCACTTCCCACTTTCGAAACGTGGGGAAGTGTATAAGCCGTCAAATTTCCTTTTTGGAAACTGAAAAGGCTTGATTAGACATAATTATGTCACGGTTTTCGAAAATGCACGGGAATTGTTGTAACAACCCAATTTCGCTAATAAGGCTTAAGGGCCTTGATTAGCGTGCCAGGAGGGCATAATGGAATTTATGTGTGATTTTATGAGTTTAATGCATGGTTATGATTTAAAGCATGTTATATGACTAATTGAACATTGAGGTGCATGACTACGTGGTTAGTATGCATGTTAGGTGAAATAATTATGCATGTGGACCCCGTTTGCATGATAGGGGTAAATTGGTAATTTTAGCCCGCTGAGGGCACATATGTGATAATTGTATTATGTGATTTTTACCACGTGGGTGTGGTGTTATTGTTGTGATGCACGTGCCGAGACGGTCCTAGAGAGCTAGTTTACTCAAAAGTCACAACGGGATTTTATATCCGGCTCGGAAGGAGCCTAGGGGTACTTTGGGAATTGTTAAGGTTAAATTGAGATTTAGCGGGTAATGGTTATTGGTGATTGAGTAACCTGGGTAACCATTAGTTACTGCTGTGAGTAACAAGTTTAGTTGGAAAATGGTAGAATTGAAATATAAGTGGAAAGACTAGAGTGCCCTTGAGGACTTAGTTGGGAAAGGAGTATTTGGAGGGGTAAAATGGTCATTTGGCTGGGAATTTGATATATGGCAGCTGGGTATTAAGGGGTACACGGTTTGGGGCTTGGTCATTTGAGGCTTTGATAAAATTAGAAGAGAAGAAAAAAAAGGAGAAGGAAAGTTAGGGCATGAAGAAGAAGAAGATGAGTGGAGGAGCTGAAATTGGAGACTTAGAGGATGAAGGAAGCTTAGAGATGGATTCTCTACTTAAGGTAAGGAATTTATGCATAATTAAGTTTGATTTATGTTTTGATCTGTGAAATTAGAAGCATGGTTTAAGCTTTTTCAAGCTTTGGTTTATGTTTTGGTTTATGGGTTTAGATCTCTTAAGTTGAGATCAAATGGGTGGATTTTGAGTATGATTGTGTTATTGAGTTGGGTTATGATGTTTTGATATTGAGATATGTGTTTGGGATGGTTTAAGGTGAGGTTTAGAGATTAAAATGGTGGGTTTTTCTGGGTTCGAAGGGTCGGGCCGCGGCCCTTGAAGGCTAAGATGCGCTGAGGATGGAGGGCGGGCCGCGGCATGGTCCTTGTAGGGCCGCGGCCCTTACCTATTTCTGGGTATTTTGTGGCCCTGTTTGGGGGTCATGCCGCGGCATGGTTGGGCCATGCCGCGGCGCTTAAGGGATTTTGGGATTTTGAGAATTTAGGCTTGGGAATTTAACCTAGGGTGCTCGGGGTTGAGTCTTTTACCATGTTTGGTGAAGTTCAACGTTCCGAGTACTAGAACTTGGCCTGGAGGCTCATTTAAGGTTGTTAAATGTGTCTTATGTGTGTTGTGACTAGGATTTCGGGGAGGCTCGTGCTCGTGGCCGTGGTTCATCGGAAAGCTCGGGATACAGGTAAGAAAACCGTAACACCCGATAATAGGGCATGGCCCCACTGTGTGATTGTAGGGCATGGCCCCGGATTGTATTATGTGTAAATGTTTAACCTTAAATGAACCGTGATATGTGTGAATGTTTATTTCGAATGTACTATATGTGTGATTATGATGAAATGAACGGCAAGGGCCGAGTACGGCGTAGGCCGGGGCGGCCGTGGGGCCGAGTACGACGTAGGCCGGGGCGGCCGTGGGGCCGAAAGTAACACCTAGCACATGGGATGCTATAGTCAGGGCGGGGCCCGGTGGATACATGTGTTATGCTATATTCAGGGTGGGACCCAAGGGATACATGAGTTATCCTCGCGGTAAGAACCGATACCCCAGGCTTCGGTAAGGCTCTGGGGCGGCTTGGCCGTGTTTGCTTAGTCTAATGGTTGACTTGTTTATTTGTGGGCTATCTGATATGATTAACTATATATATTGTCATATGTTATGTTCTGCATGAGTTTTCTTGCTGGGCTTCGGCTCACGGGTGCTCCGTGTTGCAGGTAGGGCAAAGACTGAGTCAACCAACCATGAGTACGGAGAGCGTGAAGCGACGCGTACATGTTTGGCCTGCCCGACTGCTTTGGTTGGGGGTTTATTCGAAAATGGCTGTAATAATCTATGATTTTTATGATTTCTTAACTGTAACCTTATTTCAAGATGTAATTAGTTTTCAAACCTTAATTTTGGGATCCCAAATGTTTAATGATAGAAGTTTTAATGAAACGACGCATTTTCAAAGATTATAGCCTTAACTTTTAATTAGTCACACTTTTGTTCAAAACCTCGGTTAGCGAGTTCATTGCACACTGTTTTGTCTTAAAAACTCACTTAGTAACGGCTCTAAGGAAGTAGGGCCTTACAATTCTGATAGACATCATGGGGATGTGAACGGTTGTTCCCTTAAATTTCTTTATTGCTGGTCGCACTAAACAAACTTGGGGGGCAAATGTTATCCAGAAAATCAGAGGTGAATGACATGGTAGGCATTAAACACATGTGGCTGACATCTGGCAGAATCTATAATCAACTATCGACCAGGAAGAAATCTACTGTCACACGATAAACTTTTTCCTACGACCAGATTGGTTGTACACACGCTATACACGAAAATATCTTAAGCAGTTATGGTAGTATCCGAGATTATCTCCCATGATTCCCTAAGTATCTGACTATTTAGGAAATCATATTTGTAACAAATTAATGTAAATCCTCCTTGAGCCTATAAATAAAGGATGAGGGCTCAAGGGAAAGGGATCTTCTTCTTCTTTTTTCTTACTTTCAGATCACGAGAAATTAGAGTTATTGTACTATTCCTGAGAGGTGGTTGAAACTCATTGAACCCTAGTTCTTTGATCACTCCTATGAGTCTTACATCAATAACAATTCAAGTGGACGTAGGTTATTACCAGATTCTGGGGCCGAACCACTATAAACCTTTGTGTTCTTTATCATTTTGTCATCACATTCTTTCCAACGTGTTTGTCCACATCAAGCATATTTGACTCCATGTCAGTTGGCCAAATTCAGGGTCAACAGGTTCTTAGCTAGCATGGTGGATACCACTGAAGTTGTACCAGTGGAACTAGGACAAACCTGATTAGTTTGTGAGTTTCTGCCAGGGTTACCTCCATACAGGGAGATTGAATTTGTGATTGAATTGGTGCCAGGGATAGAGCTAGTGTCTACAGCACCTTATAGGATGGCTCTAGCTGAGCTAAAGGAACTAAAGGTTCAACTACAGAAGTTACTAGACTTGGGTTGCATTAAGCCCAATTTCTCGCCGTGGGGCGCACCAGTTCTCTTCATGAAGAAGAAATATGGTTATGTGAGGATGTGTATCAATTATAGAGAATTAAACAAGTTGACTATCAAGAACATGTATCCTCTGCAAAGGATTGATGATATGTTTGATCAGTTGCAGGGTAGGATGGTATTCTCCAAGATAGATCTTCGATCTGGTTATCACCAGCTGAGGATCAGGGAGGAGGATATACCGAAGACAACTTTTCACACAAGGTACGGGCATTATGAGTTTTTGGTGATGTCATTAGGATTGACTAATGCCCCAGCAGCATTTATGGATCAGATGAATATGGTGTTCAGGGATTACCTGGATCGGTTTGTGATCGTATTTATTCACGATATACTGATATACTCTCAGTCAGAGACAGAACACGAGCAGATCCTCAAATTGGTACTACAGAGGCCGAGAGAACACAAGCTGTATACAAAATTCAAGAAATGTAAGTTTTGGTTGCCACATGTGACTTTCTTAGGTTACATAGTTAGTAAGGATGGAATTATGGTCGATCCAACAAAGATTGAGGCGATCAAAGATTAGCCAAGACCGAAGAACACTTCAAAGATTATAAGTTTCTTGGGATTGGTAGGTTATTACAGACACTTTGTGGAGGGTTTTTCTAAGATTCTGTCACCACTGACAGAGTTATCATGGAAGAATCATAAGTTCATATGGTTAGACAAGTCTAAAGACAGCTTCTAGATTCTCAAGAGGAGTTTAATCACCGCTCCGGTTCTTAGTCTTCCTATAGATCAGGACAAGTTTGTAGTTTATTGTGACGCCGTGAGGCAAGGCTTGGGTTGTGTTCTTATGGGGATAGGGAAGGTGATTGCCTATGCTTCACGTCAACTGGAAGAGTATGAGCAGAGGTACCCCACACATGATTTAGAACTTGCAACAATGGTTTTTCCATCGAAGGTGTGGCGACACTACTTATACAATGAGAAATGGGAAATTTACACTGACCACAAGAGTTTAAAATACTTCTTCACCCAGAAGGATCTGAACATGAGGCAAAGACGTTGGTTAGAGCTGGTAAAAGATTATGATTGTGAGATCCTTTATCACCCTGGGAAAGCCAATGTGGTAGCAGATGCCTTAAGAAGGAATGGTCCAGGATAGTTGTATAGTGTTAGGCAGATATCAAAGGATTTGGTTGATGATATGGCGAGAGCAAGTATTGAATTAGTGGTGGGCCAGTTAGCCAACATCACCCTACAGTCTACTTGGACATGATTAAGGAGAATCAATTAGATGACCCACAGTTGGGGCAGATTAGAGAGGATGTCCTAGCTAGAGTGGCTGAGGACTATACAGTGTCAATCATGAGCTTATTGAGATACAAGGATTGGATCTACGTTCTGATGGACACTGGGATAAGACATGAGATTCTGGATGAATCTCATACTACCCCTTATTCTCTACATTCGGGCACCACAAAGATGTACCAGGATCTGAAAGTTTTATATTTGTGGCCTAGGATGAAGAGGGACGTGAAAGAATATGTGCCAAGTTGCTTGACCTGTCAGTAGGTCAAGGCAGAGCATCAGAGGCCATCAGGGCTATTATAGCCTATGGATATCCCAGAATGGAAGTGGGAGGACATCACGATGGATTTCGTGGTATGATTTCCCAAGACAGTGGGCTAGCATGATTCAATTTGGGTCATCGTGGATCAAGATACGAAATTAGCTCACTTTCTACAAGTGAGGGCGAATTACACAATTGACCAGTATGTAGATTACTATGTGAGAGAAATAGTTCACCTTCATGGGACTCCAAGGTCTATCCTGTCTAATAGGGACCCTATCCTTACTTCCAAGTTTTGGGGAAGTTTACAGAGGGCAATGGGTTCACAGCTGAAGTACAGTACAACTTATCATCCTCACGCCGATGGTTAGTCTAAGTGGACTATTCAGATATTGGAGGACATGCTGAGAGCATGTGTATTGGACATTGAAGGGTCCTGGAGTAAATATTTGCCTCTAAAAGAGTTTTCCTATAAGAACAGCTACCAGTCTACTATTGGAGTGGCACCTTATGAGATGTTGTATGGTAGGAAGTGCAGATCGCCCATTCACTTGGATGAGATGGGCGAGAGGAAATATTTGGGTCCTGAAGCAGTGCAGAGGACCACTGAGGCTATTGAGAATATTAGAGCACGGATGCTCGCGTCTCAAAGTAGACAGGAGAGTTATTCAGACCCAAGGCGGAGGAACGTGGAGTTCCAGGTAGGAGACTATGTCTTCCTTAGGGTTCACCACCGAGAGGGGTGACGAGATTCGGGAAGAAGGGTGATTAGTGCTCAAAAATATCATTTTGTTAGTCTTAAAGTGTAAAATTAATTAAGTTTTCATTAATATTTTTATGGATATATTGTCATATATTTTATATTTAAAAATATTAATTTTAATTTAATTTGTGTTTAATTTTCAGGAAATAAAATATATTTTTGACACAAAGAAAAAGAAAGGAAAAAGAAAGAATTAAAATTGAAGAAATCATGAAGAAAATGGCATTTTTGAAGATGAAATGGCCCAAAACTAGGCCCAAAATGGACCCCAAACGCAGCCAGCCGCCACTGACTCCGGCTAACACGACCTGCCACGCTGACACGTTCTGACGCCGAGGGTCCCATCAGCCTGACGAGCCGCCACCTGGCGCCGCACCTGCACGGACTGACACGACCTGACACGCGCGCCTGACGCGCCTGCCATGTTCCCCACGGCCTGACCTTGACTGACGCCTCCAGCCCAACATCCAACCCGAGCACGCCACGTGTCCCTCTCGTTAGTCCATGCTCCCCACATGCCGACAACTGTAGCTGCCACCTGCCACGATGTGACAGCCTGCCGCACCTGACGCTGATGCTGACGCTGCCTGCCACGATCAGTCCGTGTCTCCCACTTTACCAGCAGCCACTTCCCATTTTCATCAGCTTTTTGAGCCACTTTCCCACTATTTTATACACGATTTTACACATTTTTGGGTCCTATTTACACTATAAATAGAGTACCAAAAGGGGAAAAATCATATCAGATTGTGAAGGAGAGTTTAGAGAGTATTGGAGAGAAAAACACTTTGTTTTCCTATTTTTCTTTTACATTTTTGTGAGTGAAAACAATGCCTATTTTAGGCTAAATTTTCTTGTGGAAAGGCTAGAGTGGAGTTCATGTTTAACATTATATTTTTAATATATTGATTCTTTATTTTGTTCTTCATTTCTATATATTTGTTACAATTAAATTTATTTTCTTCTAATTTTTATTCTAAATTTATTATTATCTTTTACATAAGTCTAGTCATGCTCTTCTTATGTAATTTAGGTTTTTAATTTAATTTAGAATATTTGTTATATTATATGCTTTTTACTGCATTCTGCCATTGGTATTTTGTCGCTCTAAAGTATATAATATGATAGGTTTTTAAAATTAGAAGTTAATATAATTTAATTAAAGAACATATTTTAAGGTGAGCTTTATTATATATATTTTCCAACTATAATTAATGGTGTAGAATTATAGTTGAGTATAATGAATCAATTTTATTAAAATATATATGTCTTTGCATGGATGAAACTTATGCCTTCCATACTTTCTTTCTGATTCTAATCTCTCGATTTTATTCATTTAATGTTTATATTCTTTTTCAAATTCACATTTTTCCAAAGTTTATTATTTTTAATTTACTAATCTTTCTTTTAATTTTGTACTTTACCTCTCTGTGGATACGACATAGCCCGATTACTACTGCGACCGCTTAGGAATTTATTGGGCGATATCAAAGGGCAAGTTGAGCCCAAGGTTTGTGGCACCATTTGAGATCCTGGAGGGGATTGGTCAGGTGGCTTACATATTGGCTTTACTCCCTACACTGTCTAGCGTGCACAATGTATTCCATAATTCCATGCTGAGAAAGTATGTATCAGATGGGACTCATGTATTGAGTTATGAGGAGAAGTCAGTTTAGATTTTAGACAGGAAGGACATGGTCCTTAGAAACAAGACTATTCCTTTAGTTAAAGTATTGTGGAGAAACAACAAGGTCGAGGAAGCGACCTGGGAGCGGGAGTGGGAAGCGATATATTTGTGTATGATTATATGATTATGTGAGTTATATGATAATATAACTAGTTATGCATATTTAGGAGTATTAAATATGCATGTCTGTTTGTTGTTAGTAGGGCAATTTTTGTAATTTGGCCAATTATGGGCATAATTGTATATATGTGCATATATGTGAGAGACCACATTATTATGTGGGTTCATTTGGGTTATTCGACACGAGATGATCCTAGGGAGCAAGTTTGCGGGGAAGTCACAACAGGACCCAATACCTAACTCGGGGCGAGTCAAGGGGTATTTTAGGTATTTAGCATAGTATCAGGTTATCGGGAAACGGGAATGAATAATTGAGGATATATTTGGAGTTAGTGAGATTAGGAGGGAATACCAGAGATTTTAACCATTTTTCCCTCAGGGACGTTCTTGGTACCTCGAGCCTCGGGATTAGCTTAAGTAACTTAAGTCTTAAGGAAACAAAACATAAAACATATCAAACACTTCTAGCAGCTCACAAACTGAACCTCTCTCTCTCTCTCTCTCCCTCATTCTCTTTTATTTTCTAAGTGAATCGCTTGAAGAAACCAAGGCATTTTGTTGGCTGGAAACTTGGAGAAGAATGGCTTGAACTTGGTAATTGGATTGGGATTGGATACAACTAGGGGGATTTAAATCATAGTTGGGGTAAGGTTCTAACCTCTATTTTTACTAAATTCTGTTAGAGTTTTTGGTGCTCTAGAGCTTGTAGCTCAAATCTCAGATTAATGAATTGTGATGAGTTTTTCATCTAGTTTTTAGTTGGGTTTTGTTGCTGGGAAGATATTAAATCTATTATGTGGATTGAATTATTTCTATGGGTGGATTTGGGGTGGTTTTGATTGAGTTTGGCTGACGAAAATGGAGAAATTTTGGGTTTGCAGGGTCAAGTCGCGACCTTGTTCTTGGGGCACCATGACCCAACTAAACCCAGAGCCCTTGGGGGCTTCTATCTGGGAGGCGTGCTGCGATCCTTAAGGGCAGGTCACAGCCCGTGTCCCTTTCCTAGGAAGAAGAGGGCCTCCGACTTGAGGGGCGCGTTGTGACCCTCAAGGGCAGGTTGTGGCTTGCCTGGGCTGTTTTGTCCACCATGAGTTTTTAATGACAAGAATTCATTCCTAAGGGCTCAGGATCGATTCTACTACTAGGTTTAGAAGAATTCAAGGTCCCGGAGGCTAGGACTCTATCCAGAATCCTTTATTTGCTCGTTATTGATGAAATCCTATATTATGGTTGTGACTAGGTTATCGCTAGGGGTCTCAGAACCGGGATCATGCTCGAGGGTCGTTCTTATTTTACACTATACTCAGACTTGAGCTAAGAAAATTACACCCAATACATGATATATGTGTGATTAGGGCATGGCCTGATTGTTGACTATGATTATGGATAAGGCTCTGGCCCCTGAGAATGAACATGTTTAAGTTATCATTTTACTTGTTGATTAAACATACTTGAGTATTCTATGCCTGATTAAGTGTTACATGATTGTTCACACGGTTTGCGTAGCTAGGGCTTGGCCCCGTTAAGGAGCATGGTTATTACTATGTTTGTAATTACTTGATGATGTTACGTGATTAATATGTATGCTTACTTGTATTTGATTAAATATGCTTATCTATATCTGTTTTTGTATCTGTATCCAAATACCTTGTTCAGGGCTTGATTTATTAGTCAAGGAGGGCAATAGCACGCTACGCGCTAGTCAAAGGGCTTAGGCCCAAATCAGCAACGTACTATTACGTTGGCTAACCCAATGGTCGATGGAAAATAAAATTATTTGTCTAGCTCTATGGCTAGTTACCCAGAGCTAAGGGTGAGGGCCCCAGGTGACTCTATGTTCTCATAGCTATGGCATAGGGCCCTCGGGTTGACTCTATGGTCAACTTGTAACAACCCATTTCTAATAAGGCTTAAGGCCTTGATTAGTGTGCCTGGAGGGCATAATTAGTATATGTGTGATTTAATGGTTTAATGCATGATTATGTGGCATTTATGATTAATATGATTATATGACTATGTGACATGCATGTTTGTGAATATTAGATATACATGTGGGTCCTTTATAGCTTATAAGGGCATATTTGTAATTTTGGCTCGTTGGGGGCATAAATGTGATTATATGTGATAAATTGTTGAGACCATATTACTATGTGGATATCTTTGCAGCATATGGCTCGAGATGGTCCTAGTGAGTGGAATGGCAAAATAGTCATAGCGGGGTTCAATACCCGGCTCGGTAAAGGCCTAGGGACAACTCAGAAATTAGTGGAATATACTCTACTCTCTCTCATCTCTCTCCCCCTCACGGTTTCACTCACTGTCACTCTCTCATTTGTGCCTTGAAGCTAAGGAAGAAAAGGGCAAGGAACTTAGGCCTAATTTGGGAATTCTTTGAAGGAAATCAGAGATATTAAGTTAGGAATTAAAGCTGGAACTTGGGAGGATTCAACCACTATTGAGTTAATTCTAATTTGTTGAAGAACTTAATTCAATAGGGTGGAGTTAGAGCTGAGTAGTTTTGAAACTTGGAACATGTGTTAATTCTGGGTTCTTGGGTATAAGTTAGTTGATGAATTGTTGGAAGTTTGAGTAGAATTTATGTGTTCTTGTATGCTTAGAATTTATGGTTTGAGTCTTGGTTCTGCCCTGGTGTTTTAGTTGGAAGTAGGAGTGTGATGGGTTTGAAACCTTGTAGTTCTTGGCTGAAAAGGGGTTGGAGAAAACCCAGATTTTCTAGGCTCGAAGGGGGTGCGTCGCGACCCAGGTCTAGGGCGTCGCGGTGCATGTGGCCATTTTGGCCTGGGTATGCTCTCTGAGATGGGGGTGCGCCGCGACCAGGAGAGGCAAGTCGCGGCCCGCCTCCCCTTTGGCTTGGGTCCTTGCTCTCTAACTTGGGGGCAAGTCGCGACCCACTACGCCAAGTTGCAACTCACCTAGGGATTTTAGCCTTATAATGGTTTCTAGAATTGGTAAGGCTCGGGGGTTCGAACCTAGGTGCTTGGGACAATTTCTACTACTTGGTTTAGTAGAAATTTTGGTCATGGAGGCTTATTTTTGCATCCTAAGTTTTTATTTAGAATGGAAGTTAATAATTACCCATTTGCCACTATGACTAGATTTATCGCCAGGGCTCGGGGCTAAGGATCATGCTCAGGACCATTCCATTATCTCTGTTAACAATTACTGGTAAGAAAACTACACCCTTAAGAGGTTGTAACGGGGCTGGGTTTCCCAATACTTGAACATGTTTATTGTATGGATAAATGAATGATTTGGCATATGAAAATGAACAGCCTAAGAGAGCCGAGGGCTGATAATTTGCGCACAGGACGCGCCTCAGCCACTGTGAGCCAGGGTCAGCTAGATAAACACTGGACTCGACCTAAGCGAGCTAGAGTCAGTGGATTAAACAGAGGGTGCGACTTAAGGGCGTCAACCCTGAGTATTGCATGATGATTGAGATAAGCTATTGAATATGTATATGTTTACTGTTGTTAATCTGATGTCTATGGCTTGTTGATTATCTAGATGATTGATTTATGATTCATTAATTTTCATCACTGAATATGTGTATATTATCATGGTTTTCTTGCTGGGCCTTGGCTCACGGGTGCTACGTGGTGCAAATAAAGGCAAGGGTAAGATGGACCAACCATGAGTTGGAGAGCTCTGGGGGTGAGGTGTACATTGTCAGCTGCTCGTCTGCCACGACCTAGGGATTGTACAGGGACAAAAACCTAAAATGTGTATTTTTCCATTAGAGTGGCCTCTGATTGTATATAACTTTTGAAAGTTTGTAAATTTGACTTTTAAACCCTGTTTTTGGGATCCCATGTACCAAACATATATTTTATTGAAAATTGACCGTTTATGATGAAAATCTTTTAACCCTAACCTGATTATGACTTTAGGATCACATTTTTATTCAAAAGACTTGATTAGCAAGTCTTTCACTATTTCAAATACACATTGTAATGATCTTGGTTATCCAGGGCATTACAACTTGGTATCAGAGCCGTCTAGGTTTAAGTGTTCCTCAAGACTGGCTGGACATGTACACTCACCGCTAAAGACAAGCTCGACTCATGTTTTGGTAATTGTATACATGTGATTATATTCTTAAGTGCTTGAATGAAATATGAATGCTTTACTACATGATTAATAGGGAACATGAGATACTGATAGGGCTTGGCCCTTGACTGCTATGTGATGATATTGAAGCGTGCTTATTAGCATTGTTGTTGCATGTGCGTGAATATTTGAATGACTATTTGCATCTTGATGCTTGTGGTTGGTTGAGTTCTAATGGTGGATCATGGAAAGATTGTTACCCTGTCATCATTGTTTGACCACTGAGTCATTGATTGTAGATAAACTTGGATAGCTATGCGTTCTAGGCGATCTATACGGCTAGCCGGCACAGAGCCTGAGGCTAGAGATGATGACTAGGGCCAGAACCCTCTGTCAGTCCCTGAGAACTGGCAGTAGATACTTCCAGACATGCAAGCTCGATTATAGAGTCAGGAAGAGCAGATCCTTCTTCTGAGATAACAGGCTCCGCCAAGGAGTGCTGCACCTATTTTGCCACCTGTTGTGGTACCAGTTGTTCAGGCACCTGAGATTGGGAACAAGTGGGAGCCCTTGTATGAGCAGTTCAGGAGGCAGCATCCTCCAACCTTTGAGATGGGATCGGATCCACTGAAGGTCGAACAATGGATGAGTATGATAAATTATATCCTAGATTTCATGAGGGTGGAAGGTAATGACAGGGTGGCCTTTGCCACCTATATGATGAGAGAGGATGCCCGCATTTGGTGGGAAGTGGCATCACAGACCAGGGATATTACTACTCTGACTTGGGATGGATTCAGAGACTTATTCAGCCAGAATTACTATAATGTTGCCCTTAGGGCGGCGAAGGTGAATGAGTTTATAAGGTTAGTGCAGGGAAATATGACTGTTACAAAATACGCCCCAAAGTTTGACAGGCTTGCAAAGTTCGCAGCAGATCTAGTGCCTACTGATGCAGCCAGAAACTATAGATTTATTAGTGGGCTTAATGCTACGATAACCCGAGATGTGAGAATTACAACGGTACATGGGGGGAACGACTTATGCCTAGGCTGTTGAGAAGGCTCTTACCGTTGAGGAAACAGAGAATAAGATCAGGAGGGAGAACAGTGCGAGACAGGAGGTTCGCATGGCATTGCCTCCATATTCAAGGTCTGGTAGGGATGGAGGCCCTAGTGATCTGAAGAAGAAGACCCCTGATACTTCGACTGCTGCTGGTCCTAATAGAAGGGGTCAGGGTGTTCAGGGTGGCCGCTAGGGAGGCAGTATGACATGGAGGAATTCCCTTGAGTGCATGAGGTGCAGGAAGCGCCATCTAGGTGAATGTCGGGCAAAGGCCTGCTATTTGTGCGGGGTGGTGGCACACCTACAGAAAGATTGTCCAACAGCAGTTTAAGAGGAAATAGGAAAGGTGGACAACTTGACAACAACTTGAGTGTTCACCTTGACGATGCAGAGGTCGAGGCTAGTCCCTGGGTGGTGACGGGTCATTTTTCTAGCGCTAGCTCTCCTTTTACAGCATTGATTGACTCTGGTGCTACACATTCGTTTGTTTCTAGTAAGGTAATTGATAGATTGTGTACACCTAGCGAGTATTATACTGCAGGGTTTTTGACTATACTGCCTACAGGGGAACTAGTGATATCTAGGAGATGGATTAGAGCACTACCAGTGATTGTGGATGGTAGGGAGCTATCAGTAGACTTGATCGAGTTAGGTATGGAGGATTTTGACATGATTCTTGGGATGGATTGACTAGTCAGATGGTGACTTTTGAGCCTAAGGGAGAGGATCCCTTTGTTTTCGTGGGTGCGGTACATATACCCCGCATACCCATGATATCAGCAGTATGAGCTAGAGACCTATTACAGGGAGGTTGCATAGGTTTCCTAGCTAGTATGGTGGAATCTACCAGTGTTTTGCCAACAGGGCTGAGAGAGACCAGATTAGTTCATGAGTTCTTGGACGTGTTCCCTGAGGATTTACTAGGGCTGCCGCCGCACAAGGAGATTCAGATTGTCATTGAGTTAGCGTTGGGGATAGAGCTAGTGTCGAGGGCACCATATAGGATGGCTCTGGTAGAACTGAAAGAATTGAAGATACAGTTGCAGGAACTTCTTGATTTGGGGTTTATCAAGCCTAGCTACTCGCCATGGGATGCTCCATTTTTTTTGTGAAGAAGAAGGAAGGGACTCTGAGGATGTGTATAGACTACTAGGAGTTGAACAAGTTGACCAGTAAGAATAAGTACCCCTTACCAAGGATCGATGACTTGTTTGATCAACTACTGGGAAAGACGGTGTTCTCGAAGATTGATCTTTGATCTAGTTATCAGCAACTGTGGATCAAGGATGAGGATATACTGAAGACGACCTTCCGAACGAGGTATGGGCATTATGAGTTTTTGGTCATGTCGTTTGGTTTGACCAATGCCCCAACAACATTCATGGACCTAATGAAAAGAGTGTTCAAGGAATTCTTCGATGAGTTTGTGATTGTTTTCATTAACGGCATCCTAGTGCACTCTAGTTCAGAGGCAGAGCACAAGCAATACCTCAGACAGATATTACAGAGATTGAAAGAGCACCGGTTGTACGCCAAGTTTAAGAAGTGTCAGTTTTGGCTACCAGAAGTAACATTCCTTGGACATATTGTTGATGAGTATGGGATTAAGGTGGATCCATCTAAGGTGGAGGCAGTGAGAGATTGGCCGAGGCCAAGGAACGCCTCAGAGGTTAGGAGCATCCTCAGGTTAGCGAGATATTACAAGCGGTTTGTGGAAGGGTTCTCGAAGATTGTTGAACCAATGACAGAATTGACACGGAAGAATCGGAAGTTAGTCTGGTCAGACAAGTGTGAGAATAGCCTCCAGGAATTGCAGTGACAACTTATTATGACACCTGTGTTGAGTCTTCCTTCGAAGGAAGGAAAGTTTGTGGTATATTGTGATGCATCGAGACTTGGATTGGGTTGTGTGTTGATGCAGCATGAGAAGGTTATTGCTTATGCATCACGACAGTTGAAGGAGTATGCGCGGTAGTACACTACCCATCATCTAGAATTGGAAGTGGTGGTATTCACACTAAAAGTGTGGCAACATTATCTGTATGGAGAGAAGTGCGAGATATACACCAATCACAAGAGTTTGAAGTATTTCTTTACCTAGAAGGATCTGAACATGAGGCAAGGCGTTGCCTGGAGTTAGTGAAGGACTATGATTGTGATATCCTTTACCACCCAGGGAAAGCCAATGTAGTGGCAGATGCATTGAGCCAAAGGGGCCCGGGGCAATTATTGAGATAAACTATGAGATGGATTAGAGCATTGGTAGTGATGGTGGATGGTAGGGAACTATCAGTAGATTTTATCGTGTTGAGTATGGATGATTTTTATATGATTTTGGGGATGGATTGGCTGGTCAGATATAGGGCTACTATAGATTGCAGGAAGAAGATGGTGACCTTTGAGCCTGAGGGTGAGGACCCCTTTTCGTGGGTGCCGTGCATGGACCCCACATTCCCATGATATCAACACTGAGGGCTAAAATCCTATTACAAGGAGGTTGTATAGGTTTTCTAGCTAGTGTGGTGGATACCAACAGAGCTATGCTAGTGGGGCTGGGTGAGACCAGGTTGCCATGCGAGTTCTTGGATGTGTTTCCTTAGGATTTACCAGGAATGCCACCGCGTCGGGAGATTCAATTCGTCATCGTGTTAGCGCTGGGTACAAAGCTAATATTGAGGGCACCGTATACGATGGCTCCAGCAGAAATGAAGTAGTTGAAGATATAGTTGCAAGAGCTTCTTGAATTAGGATTTATTAGACCTAGCTTCTTGCCATGGGGTGCTTTGGTTTTGTTTGTGAAGAAGAAAGATGGGACTCTAAGAATGTGTATAGACTACATGGAGTTGAACAAGTTGATCATCAAGATCAGATACCCCTTACCAAGGATCGATGACCTATTTGATCAGCTGTAGGGAAAGACGGTATTCTCGAAGATTGATCTTCAATCTGGTTATCTCCACCTGAGTATCAAGGACGATGATATTCTGAAGACAGCCTTCCAAACAAGGTATGAGAATTATGAGTTCTTGGTCATGTCGTTTGGTTTGCCCAATGTCCCAGCAGCATTCATGGATCTGATGAACAGGGTGTCCAAGGACTTTTAAGATCAGTTTGTGATTGTCTTCATCGAAAACATCTTAGTTTACTCCAGTTCAAAGGCAGAGCATGAGAAGCATCTCCGACAGGTAATATAGAGATTGAGAGAGCATCAATTGTATGCTAAGTTTAAGAACTGCGAGATCTAGCTACCAGAAGTGACATTCCTTGGACACATTTTTGGTGGAGATGGGATTAAGGTATATCCAACTAAGGTAGAGGCAGTGAGAGAATGGTCGAGGGCTAGGAATGCCTCAGAGATTAGGAGCTTCCTTGGGTTAGCAGGATATTACAAATAGTTTGTGGAAGGGTTTTCAAAGATTGCTGCACCGATGACAAAATTGACACGAAAGAATCTGAAGTTCGTTAGGTCAAACAAGTTGTGAGAATAGCTTCCAAGAACTAAAGTGACGACTGATTACTGCTCCTATGTTGAGTCTTCCTTCGGAGGGGGAGGGGGGAGTTTGTAGCATACCGTGATGCATCGAGATTGGGATTGGGATGCGTGTTGATGCAAAATGAGAAGGTTATTGCTTATGTGTCATGATCTGTGTCCTTAATGATATGGGGATTAGATATGTGATACTCAATGAATCCCATACTATGTCATACTTACTCCATCTAGGCACCACGAAGATGTATCAGGATCTGTGGACATTGTATTGGTGGCTCGGGATGAAGAAGGATGTGGTGGAGTACATAACCAAGTGTTTGACCTATCAGCAGGTGAAGGCTGAGCATCAGCGGCCAGTGGGATTGCTACAGCCTTTGGGTATTCCCGAGTGGAAATGGGAGGACATTATGATGGATTTTGTGGTGGGTTTACCCAGGACAATGGGGCTACATGACTCGGTGTGGGGTATAGTGGAAAGATACACCAAGTCAGCTCACTTTCTGCCAGTGAAGTCGACTTATACTTTGGATCAGTATGCAAAGCTGTACGTGAGGGAGATTGTACATCTCCGTGGGGTTCCCAAGCCTATAGTATCAGACCAGGATCCTATCTTTACCTCCAAGTTTTGGGGTGGATTGCAGAAGGCTATGGGGACTCAGTTGAAGCTCAGTACGACCTTTCATCTTCAGACTAATGGACAGTCTGAGAGGACGATTCAGGTATTGGAGGACATGCTCAGAGCGTGTGTGATAGACTTCGAGGGGTCTTGGAGTAAGTATCTCCCGTTGATTGAATTTTCGTGCAACAATAGTTATCAATCAACGATTAGAGTAGCTCCATATGAGATGTTATATGGGAGGAGATGTAGATCGCCCATTCATTGGGACGAGATGGGTGAGAGGAAGTATTTGGGACTGGATATGATTCAGAAGACTAATGAGGCTATCAAGAAGATTCGAGCTCGAATGTTCACTTCCCAGAGTAGATAGAAAACCTATGATGATCCTAAGCATAGGGAAATGGAGTTCTAGGTGGGGGACCACTTGTTTCTATGAGTCTCACCACTTCGACGGGTGAGAAGGTTTGGGAAGAAGGGCAAGCTGAACCCTAGATTCATTGGGCCTTTTAAGATCCTAGAGAGGATCAAGCAAGTGGCCTATAGATTGGCATTGCCACCGTCATTGTCAGGAGTTCAAGACGTATTCCACATCTCCATGCATTGGAAGTATGTCCCAGACACGACTCATGTGTTGAGATATGAGGATTTGGAGTTACAGATAGATTTGTCGTATGAGGAGCGACCGGTTTAGGTCCTAGACAGAAAAGATAAAGTTTTGAGGAACAAGACGATTCCTCTAGTCAAGGTATTATGGAAGAATATCAAGGTCGAGGAAGTGACGTAGGAGCTTGAGTCAGCTATGCGGGATCAAATTATTCAGGTAAATTTCAAGGACAAAATTCTCAGTAGGAGGGGATAGTTGTAACGACCCAAAATTGCTAATAGGGTTTAGTGTCTTGATTAGCGTTCCAGGAGGGCATAATTGGATATATGTGTGTTTAATTATTTAAATGCGGACTACGTGGAATGCATGATTATGTGAATATATTATGTGCATGTTTTTGGGTATTAGATATGCATGTCGACCATTTATTGCTTATAAGGGCATAAATGTGATTATATGTGATAAATGGTTAAGACCACATTCTTATGTGGATATATTTGCAGTATATGGCTCGAGACGGTCCTAGTGAGTGGATTAGCGAAATAGTTACAGTGGGGTTTAATACTCGGCTTAGGGGAGCTTATTTTGGGAATTTAGAGAATATTTTAGGATTTATTGAGTAAAGAATAAGTATTTGGTAATTAATTGGATGTGATGGGATTAATTGGTAAATGTTAGGAACACTTGAGGAATTAGTGGGAATCGGGAGAAAGACCATTTTACTCTTGAAGGATATTAGGGGGCTAGGAAAACTTTAGGGGTATTTTAGTCTTTTTAGCTATGGGGTTTGATCAGCCGGTTCTTAGGAAACAAGCAGAACCCTCATGAAGCATTTAGATATTCTCTCTCCCTCTCATTCACGTCCTCATACTCTGCCTCTCCTTGTGCCTTGAAGCTGAAGGAAAAAAAGAAGGAAACTTAGAGACTTGAGCTAGGAACTTGGAGGAAATTAAGCTAGGATTAGTCAGAAGTTTCCTGGGGCGTTAAGCTACAATCGAGGTAAGGTTTTAGGCCCTTGATTGTGGAATTTCATCTTGTTCTTCTGCTAGGAATTTAGAATAATAGGTGTACTTAGCTGGATTTTTGAGGGATATTTCGTAGTTGATTTGGGGTGGTAACTCAGTAGAATTTGTGGTGATTAGGTGTACCTAAACTTATAATTGAGAGTCCTAGACTCACCCCTGAAATTGGCATGGATTTGGGAGTATGGCTAGATGGATTTTTGAGGTTATGGCTGGGTACAATGCTGAGGAAACCCGGAGAATTCTGGGTTCGTGGGGGCGCGCCGTGACCCGCGTGCCCAGAAAGCCTTAGGAGGGCTTCCTGACTATAGGGTGCACCACGACCCTAGGGGGCAAGTCGCGGCCCGCCCCCCTAGAAGCATGAGACTATGCCTCTGACTTGAGGTGCGGCGTGACCTTCAGGGCCAGGTCACGGCCCGCCTAGAGAACTTTGGCTTAAGATAGTTTTTAGGCTTGAGGAAGATCGGCAATTTGAACCTAGGTGCTTGGAACGAATTCTACTACCTGGTTTAGTAGAATTCAAGGTTCCGGAGGCTAGTTTTTATTTCCTAAACATTTATTTGGATTAGGAATTGATTGTTACCCATTTCCATTATGACTAGGATTATCGCTAAGACTCAAGACTGAGGATCGTGCTTGGGACTGCTCTTTATTCTTCGCTCGGGATTTGAGGTAAGAAAATTGGACTCTTGTAGTTTTGAACAGGACAGAGGTTCCCAATATTTGAATATGTGTACTGTGTGATTGTACATTTGTTATGTATATGAGAATGAATGGCCTAAGAGTGTCGAGGCTGATGATAAGCGTACTAAATGCAACTCGGCCTAAGCGAGCCAGGGTCAGCTAGATAAACAGAGGGCTCGTCCTAAATGTGCCAACCTTGAACATTTGTGTAACTAGTTAAGATATGTACTTGAGAATATATGTTTATTGTTATTTAGTTTAATGCTTGTATTTTGTTAAATATTCATTTGGTTGGATTAAAGTTGACTGAGTACTAGTGTTGCTATATGTGTTTGCTATTTATGGTTTTTTTGATGGGCCTTGGCTCACGAGTGCTACGTGGTGCAAGTAAAGGCAAAGGGAAACTGGACCAACCATGAGTTGGAGAGCTCTTTGGGTGGAGAGTACATAGTCAGCTGCTTAACCGCCACGGCCGAGGGAAAGTTACAGGGGCAGAGCTTTAAAACTTGTATTTTGCCATTAGACTGGCTTTTATTGTATTAACATTTGGGAATTGATTTTACAGCATGTACTCTATTTTTGGGATCCAATGTATCAATCATCAGTTTTAATGAAAATTAACTGTTTATGATCAAAATCTTTTAACCTTAACATGTTAGCTGACTTTAGGATCACATTTATGATTAAACGACTTGATTAGCGAGTCCTGCACTATTTTAAAGAACACAGTGTAACAGTCTTGGTTATCCAGGGAGTAACAAGGACGTTATAGAATGCTTGTAAATTGTCTGTTGTGTTTGTTTAGTTATGCAGTTATTGAAATGAATTGTTATATGCTATGTTGGTGAGGTTTTTTTGCTGGGCCTTGGCTCACGGGTGCTCTATGGTGCTGGTAAGGGCAAGGGAAAAGCCGACCAAGCATGAGTTGGAGGGCATGGAGTGGTGCGTACATGATGGGCTTACTTCACCGCCACCGTTGGGGTAGTTTTGAGGAACGCTATGTAAATGTCTGATTTGATCACATAGGTCGACTGTATACTGACTTTTGAGTTGTCAATATGTTTTTAAATTATATTTTGGGATGGCTATTTAGGTTTTTTACCCCCCCGAACTATTACCACTACCGTATCATGCCCCCTAATTTTTTCAGGCCATTAAAAATTCCCCCCGAAATATTCACAGTAATGTAAAGAAGGACTTCCGTTAACTTTCAACACATGTGGCTAACAGAAGGCTGACATGGCTGTTTATATGCTGATGTGTCTTGGCCATGTCAGCGCCATGTGTGTAATTTTAAAATTAAAAAATCTATAATCATATTAAAAATTAGTGAATTAAACACTAAAAAATAGAATTAATAAATTAAACCATTTTTAATACATTAAAAAAAACATATTTAAAAACAATAAAATTACACACATGGCGCTGACATGGCCAAGACACATCAGCATGTAATGAGCCATGTCAGCATTTTGTGTTGAAAGTTAACGGAAGTCCTTCTTTACATTACTGTGAATATTTCGGGGGGAATTTTTAACGGCCTGAAAAAATTAGAGGGCACGATACGGTAGTGGTAATAGTTCGGGGGGGTAAAAAACCTAAATAGCCTTTTGGGATCCCAATGTAACTCTTTTATGATCTTAATGAATGTCCAAACCTTTTATATTATATTTTTATTAAATGAGACCTTACTTTAATTTAATCATAGTTTTGGGTCTAATGCCTCGATTAGTGAGTCAAATGCACATTTTAAAACCACATGGTAATGACTCTAGGGTAGTAGGGCGTTATAGGAAGTACCCCCCAACCTAAGAGAGAAGCTTAATAAAAGAAGGTCAAACATGAGGATGACACCCCCTGTGCCTCCTGCAAGGAACACTGCAAAAGGGAAATTTGACCCTTCTGACCTCAGGGACTCCTTGAACAAAAGGAGACAAGAATTATAAACTTAAATGAAGAACCTTCAAAGCAAGATATTCACTGCTTTTGGGGGGCACGTTGGTGATGATGAGTTCGACTACGAGTCACCCTTCACAAGAAAAATTTAAGTTGAGAAATGCCTCGCCAACTTCTACGGACCCTAAGTACAACCTAGATGCTTTCAACGATTTAATGAAATTGAGAGGGGTCAACAGTAGAGCAAGGTGCTAATGTTTCTTCATCACGCTAAAATAAGTTGCATACAAATGGTTCAAGACGCTAAGGTTAGCAACCATTAGGTCATGGCAACAATTTTCTAATGAAGTTCTTTAGAGGCACCACACAGTTCACGACTATGTCATGGCGGGTACCAACCTCGCTAACATAAAGAAAGGCGAAGGCGAAAGCCTAAAAAGCTATATCCATAGGTTCAATATGGATGCAGCCATGGTAGGGATCCTGACTCGAGGAGAACTCAAGATTGCCATCGCGGCTGGGGCGCGTCCAAGAAGCAAGAGAGAAGTCATGGACCAAGACAACTTCTATGACATAGCACAAAAGTACATCTGAGTTAAAGATGGTCATAAGAACCTCAAGGGAGGAAAAAGTGTGCCCCTTTCCAAACTCTTTATCCATGATGGCTCGAATGGTGCAACAAATGAAGGAGCATACGAAGGGCTGAGAGATGACCCACAGAGGAAGCACAAACGCGGAGGTGACAGATACCAAGGAAGACATATTCCCCACGAACGAAAAATCAGGTCTCATTCAAGAGACTTCAGCCAATGAAGAGAGACTGATCCAAAAGGTTCCCCAACAAATATTATCGATTCCACAAGGGTCTAGGCCACGCGAAGGCAGAGTGTGCCCATTTAAGAGTGGAAATTGAGGAGCTCATACGCAGAGTACACTTGGGAAGATATGTTAGAAGGGGTAACCCGTGACTAGAGGATAGGCCAGCCTCATCACGAGCTTAAGAATAAGCCTCGGAGGTGCAAGCAGAAGTAAGAACAATCTTTGAAGGTCTGGGATTTGGAGGAGAGTGAAGAAAGGAAAGAGATAGGTATGCCGGGGAAGCTAGTTAAAGCCCACCCTAGTGCACCATGAGCATGGAACAACGACCCCCAAATAGTTATAAAGGGGAAAACAATTTGATAACTTTCATAGAGGAAGATGCCCGAGGGGTGTACTTTTCCCACACCGAGCCCTTGGTGCAAATCGTTCAATTGGTCAACATAAGAGTGCACTGGGTCATAAGTGATAACGACGGTTCCGTGGATATCCTATATCGACCAACTTAAAAGAATATGGGCGTGGGCATCAGAAATCTAAAACCATGCAGCACCTCCCTGTAGGGATTCACTAGAGACTCGATAAAACCTCTAGGGACAATCGAACAACTCTCATGTCGAACTTTGTCGTAGTTAATTATGCTACAGATTTTAATGCAGTATTGGGGAGACCTTCCCTAAGAGAATTGAAAGTAGTGACCTCAATCAATCACCTATCTATTACATTCCTAAATCCCAGAGGAGTGGAAAGCATAAAATGAGAGCAAAAGGAATAAAGAGAGTGTTACAACACCTCTCTTCGTACAGCTGCTAAGCCACGAGAACCTATGGTAATGGTGATACATTGGGGATCAAACCCACAAGAATTAGAACCCTAAGTCACAAAGGAGATCAGGGCTAAACCTGTGGTGGAATTAGAAGAGATTGTTGTCACTGAAGAACAATTAAGGAAGTTGAAGGTGTTGGAAAACTTTTATACAGAATCTTTATTTATTTTCTTGTAGATCTAATATTAAACCAATTAATTTGAGATAACCTAGAACATGTTTCTAAAATTGATTTCAAAGAGAAACAAAGATAAGAATACTTACAGTATATGCAGCGGAATAAAAGAGTCCTTCCTTCAGTTTCTCTAACTCGTGTATCCTTTCTGTCGCAGAGTATTATCAAGAAACTGAATCGATCTTCAATTTTCTTCACAGTATTCTAAAGTATCCTTAGAATCACCTAGACTAGAGTGGGCAATTCTCAACACATGAGATAGATACAGAGATAATAATAGAAAATAACTAAGGGGCTTAGAAAATGACTTGTGTTTAGAGAGAATCTAAAACTATCAAAAAATCAGTGATTAAACTTATATGTCATCTCAGAAATCTGAACTTATGACTTCTCTCTAAGAACTCCTCTTATAGACTCAATAAGTCCATTTAATTTAATTAAAAAATCAATAAAATAATAGCCAATTTGAAGGCCTAGGTCGAAATTATCATGGGCTTTAGGCCCGTGAAATTTTCCATTTGATTATAAGCCCATTGGACTTAAAATCAAGGTCTATATTATTTTGTATTGATTTGATTAATTAAATAGTTATTTAAATCCATTATCAAATTAATTATTTATAATTTCAACCTTGATTTAAACTTATTTATTAATTTAGATACCAATTTATCTTAATTAATAAATCTGCCCTAATTTCTCTTTTCTTCTCTAAATTACACAACTTTGTGAAACTATCCAAAATTGACCTGGTCAACTTTGATAATTGCAATTGATAATTAAATAAATTAATTGAGACTATCTAGATGGTTTTATCCAAGGTACAATGGGGACCATGGGCCTATAAAATTAAGCTCCAATAAGTTATCATAAATCTAACAAATAAATTTACTAACTTTTTAATTCCTCGTGACTCCACTATAGACTCGGAATTGCACTCTTGAATTCATAGAACGCTCTATAACAAATATAGATACACTATTAATTATCCATTGTTACAACCATAATTGTCACTTAATCCTCTATAGACGGTCTACAATGAGAAATGACTAAAATACTGTTTTTCACCTCGTTGTATTTTATCCTTAAAATACTTAGTTCCTTTCTAAATGATATTTCACTAAACTAATTTAATTACTGAAATGAGATCTCTATCATTTAACACCTTGAACCAAACTAAAAGGAAACCATCATTTCACTTCTTCATCAAAAGCTATAGATTTTCATATCTATGATTAACACTCCCACTCAATTATACTATCGAGTTCCCAAGATGTAAGTATGGGCTAGTCCGTTGGGTAAGCTAGTAACAAACAAGTCAAAGAACTCAAATAATACAATCAGTTAGAATACTAACCCCTCAGAATTGAGATTGAATTGACCTATGGTCAACTATATGATATGACTAGAATATATAATAATGGTATGTTTACTTATCTTATCAACTGTCAATATCGGTCCTGTCCGATGTAACAAATACATTCGATCTAATCTACTTTGATAATGTTCTAGAAAGAACATAACACTACAATGTGTAAGTAGATCATATCGTAGATTGGCAAGTCAGTGTAAATCATGTGCCCTGACTAATCTTAGGACTAACTTATTTTGAACATGTAATCATATTTATATTCCATTGTGGTTACGTCACTATAAGCACGATAGCTATATGCTCGGGGTTTAATAGAGGTTTATATTAAACAAATAATTATGAAAATAAAACATGTGAGCAAAGTGATTGACCAAGTCAAAAAATGATTTCTTATTCTTTTATTGATAATAAAATGAGATTACAAATAATTTGAGTTTTAATTAGGGCACAAAACCCCAACAAACTCCCATTTGCACTAATTCAAACTAATGCCTTAATTCTACTAATCCCATTTCCTTGATATGCTTATCAAATGTAGCTTCTGGTAGTGTCTATGTAAACAGATCCGCAAGATTGTCTTCAGTTGCACTCTTCATAACCTTCACATCTCCCTTGGCCACATATTCTTGAATAATGTGATACTTTCTTTCTGTATGCGTACTCCTCTTGTGACTTTGAGGTTCTTTTGAGTTGGATATCACTCCTGTATTGTCACAAAACAACACAAGCAGTTTATCCATTTCTGGAATAACACCAAGATCCGAATAGAACTTCTTTAGCAAGACTATTTTCTTAGCTACTTCTGACGCGGCTATGTACTCAGCCTCCATGGTGGAATATGAGATTGCAGACTGCTTTACGCTTCTCCAAATCATAGCTCCACCCCAAGAGTAAACACCATTCCAGAAGTAGACTTCCTGTCATTGACATCAGTCTAAAAATCTGAATTGGTGTAGCCTACAGGGTTTAGAACACCACCCTTGTAGACTAACATATAATCCCTAGTCTGTCTCAAATACTTTAGGATATGCTTAACTCCTATCCAATGTTCCGGTCCTGGGTTTGACTGATACATGCTCACTACTCCCACTGCATAGCAGATATCTGGTCTAGTACACAACATGGCACACATCAGACTTCCAACTGCAGATGCGTAAGGAGCTTTTCTCATTACATCTTCCTCTTCAGGAGTAAGGGAGACTGCTTCTTTGAAAGATGAATTCCATGGTGGGACGGTAGACACCCTTTCTTGGAATTTGTCATTGAGAAACGTTCAAGCACTTTATCTATGTAAGATGCTTAAGATATAGCTAAAAGTTTGTCCTTTCTATCACTGATGATCTGGATACCAAGAACATAACTTGCTTCACCCAAATTTTTCATCTGGAATTGAGTGCTCAACCAATTCTTCACATCTAATAATTTCTTAACATTGTTTCCAATGAGTAAGATATCATCTACATAAAGAACTAGGAATACCACTTTTTGATTTTCCTTCAGTTGGTAAACACAGGGCACATCAATATTTAGTTCAAAGCCATAGGTTTTGATTATTTCATCAAACCTAAGATTCCAGGAATGAGAAGCTTGCTTAAGTCCATAGATGGACCTATTCAACTTGTAAACTTTTCCTTCTTGTCCATCTACTTTAAATCATTATGGCTGATCCATATAAATGACCTTGTTAAGCTTTCCATTAAGAAAAGTTGTCTTGACATCCATTTGCGAGATCTCATTGTCGAGAGCGGCTGCTATGGATAGGAGGATGCGAATGGACTTGAGCATGGCTACCAGACTAAAAGTTTCCTCATAGCCCACACCTTCTCTTTGGGTATAACCCTTTGCCACTAATCGAGCTTTATAAGTCTCGATATTTCCATCAACACCTCATTTCTTCTTGTAGATCCCTAAAGTCACTAGGTGCTTCCACAAGATTTGAGTACATGGACTCCATTTCCTATTTCATGGCTTCGAGCCATAGTTCCTTTTCAAGGCTAGACATTGCCTGTTTGAAAGACAATGGATCATCATCACTAGTGTCACCAACAACCATATTGGTTTCACCATCGAAACCATAGCGAACTGGGTTCTGAGAAACCCTCCCACTACGATGAGGCTCTGTGATAGTTTGCTCAGGAACAGTGGTACTTTCCTCATTTAAATCGACTTGTGTCGATTGGACATGAAGAGTGGGAATTTCATCATCAACATGCGTCGATGACGATGGAACATTGGTTGGAGCCACATCTTTAACCATCTCCTCTAAAACTACTTTGTTGCGAGGTTTGAAGTTTTGGACATATTCATTTTCCAGGAAAGTAGCATTCGTAGAAGTAAACACTTTCTAATTTGAATGACTATAGAAAAGTCCACCCGAGTACCTTTAGGATAGCCAAAAAACATGCAAATTTCAGTTCACGGTTCTAGCTTTCCCTCATTTTTCCTCAGGACGTGAGTGGGACACCCCTAGATTCTATAATGGCGTAAACTAGGTTCACGACCATTCCAGCAATCTAAAGGTGTTTTGGGGATTGATTTAGACGGCACGACATTCAGAATGTCATTTACGGTTCAATTGCATGTCCCCAGAACGAAGTTGGTAGAGTTGAGTAACTAAGCATGCATCTAACCATTTCCAATAAAGTTCTGTTCCGGCGTTCCGCTACACCATTTTGTTGCGGAGTACTTGGGGCAGTAAGTTGTAATAAAACCCCAAGTTCAGTTAAATGATCTTGGAACTGCATATCCAAATATTCTCCACCCCTATCAGATCGCAAGATCTTTAACGTTTTACCTAATTGGTTCTGAGCCAATGCTAGGAATTCCTAAAACTTTGAAAATGTTTCTGATTTCCTATGCATTAGGTAAGACATGAGTATCTAGAGTAATCGTCAATGAAAGTGAAGAAATACTCAAAACGACCCCTGGCTTGTACATTCAAAGGTCCACAAACATCTGAATGAACTAGTCCAAGTGGTTCTTTGGCCCTATCACCCTTTGCAGAGAATGGACGCTTGGTCAGTTTTCCTTCTAGACAAGATACACAGATAGGTAATTCACCTAAGGTGAGTTCCCTCAAAGGTCCTTCCTTTGTAAGTCTTTGAATCTTATCATAGCCAATGTGACCTAGTCTCAAGTGCCATAAATACATCATATTATCGTTATCGATATTTTGACGTTTATTGGTCCTAGGTTTAGTTACTTTGAATAAATCATTGTTAAGAGCGAGGGGTTTGTTAGGTCGCAGAATATAAAGCCCATTTTCCAAACATGCAATACGCAATTGTGATCCATTGAAAGAAATAGATATATTAGAACTTGTGAAAGTCATAACAAATTGTTCTAATTGCAACATGGAAACTAAAATTAAATTTCTACTAAAATCCAGAATAAAAAATACATCATTTAAAATTAAAAATTTATTTCTGAACATTAGATCAGCTCTTCCTCTAACTTGGACCGCAACAAACGCTCCGTTCCCAACTCTAAGCTTTAAGCCGCCTTCATCCATTTCCTCCCACGATTCAAGAAGCTGTAAAGAATTACAAACATGGTTAGCAGATCCAGAATCAATAATCCAAATGGATTTATCATTCTCTAAAACACATGTTTCCAAGATAAATGTACTATAATCATTACCTTCATTTTTAGCTGCTAGAAACTTGGGGCAATCCTGTTTCCAATGCCCCTTCTCTTTGCAGTGAAAACACTTACCTTTACCTTTCTTTTTTTTCATTTTCTTTCCCTTAGGCGTTTGTGCACTTGGTTGTGCACTCGTCTTTACAACCTTTGCAGACTTGGGGTTGTTGTTTTTTCCACCTTTTCTCTTGTTTCCAACTTTCGAAGACGAAGCTTGGTTAGCTTCAGCCTTAGCTGGATCAGTAGCAGTAGTAGTAGTTGTCTTTTTTTCTCCTCCCTTACTTTGTCCACCCATGATAGACTCAAAATTCTAAAGCTCTTTCATGAGCTGCGTCAGACCATAGTTAAGTTTATTCAACACGTAGTTGGTGATGAATGGTAGGAAAGATGGAGATAGACTGTTGAGGATTAAGCCAACTTGAGTTTCCTCATCTATTATGGCTCCATGTAGTTCAGCTTCCTGAAAGTAGTTTGTCATCTTGATCAGGTGATCACGAACATGTTGAGAAGGTTCCATCCGAGCATTGTCATATTTCTTGGTGGCTTCAAAACGAGTATGCGCTGACTTGGCACCAAACATGTCTTGGTGCTGATCCATGATTTCGCAGGCTGTCTCGACATTCTCCATATTTATCTTGAGAGTGTCGACCATACTAGTCAACATGTAGTACCACACCGTGTTGTTATCCGCCTGCCAACGCTCATACTTGTCCCTCACAGACTTGGTAGCTCCTTCAGCTGGAACTTCCGGGGATTCCTCAGTCATGACGAACTTGGAGTTGTCACCAATCAACACAATGTTGATATTTTGCTTCCATTAAAGGAAGTTTTCTCCAGTGAGTTTCTCCATCGAAAGTTGAGAAAGGATGGGAGTAGACACAACCATAATTATACTACAAACTGGACTCCTCCCCTCCCCATGGGTAGCCTTCCAATTCGGTCGATCCCCCATACAGCAAATGGCCAAGGGATCTGCATCTGTGTTAATTCGTTAGGTGCCGCTCAAGGTTTCTTGGAGAACATCTGGCACTTGTGGCATCTTCTGACATACTCCATCGAGTCTTCATTCATTTTTGGCCAAAAGTACCCTTGTCTTAGGATTTTCTTTGATAGGCTCTGCCCCCCAACGTGATCTCCACAAAAACCCTCATGTACCTCGATCATTAACAACTTTGACTGGTCGGGTGTAATGCACCTTAGCAGTGGTAGGGAGTATCCTCGTCAGTACAGTACCCCTTCGAATATCATATATCGCGCAGCTTGTCTCCCCAACTTCCTTGCTTTGTTCTTATCAATGAGCATTACTCCTTGGTTGAGATAGTTAATAATAGGGGTCATCCTTGCATCTCCTAACTCAACAGGTAGTGCCTCTTGCTCGGTTATGCTTCTTTCCACCAAGTATTCGATGGGAACAACATTTAAGGTGTCTGCATCTTTGGCACTGGCAAGCTTGGCTAAGGCATCAACATTGGCATTCTGCTCTCTTGGGACTTGTATAATCAATTATTTCATGAACTGTGCCAACAAGTCCTTCACCTTGTTGAGGTACTGCACCATCCTAAGTCCATTGGCATGATACTCCCCCAGTACTTGTACACCACTAGCTGTGAATCATTGAATATCTCCAGGGGTTGTACATGTACATCTCGAAACAAGTGTAATCCAACTAATAATGCCTCGTACTCAGCCTCGTTGCTTGAAGCGTTGAATCCAAATCTGCGAGCGCAATGGATTCGATGATTCTCCAGAGTGATCAATATGACTCCTGTGCCTGAGTTGTGTTCATTGGATGCTCCATCAACATATAGCTTCCATACAGGAGTATCTCCTTCCTTCTCGGTATCTCCATTCTCCGATTGGTAAGAAGGGTCTTCAAGGTTGGTGCCTTCAACTATGAAGTCCGCTAATGCTTGTCCTTTTATTGTCGTCCTTGAATGATAAGTGATATCAAACTATCCTAACTCCACTGCCCACTTGAGTAATCGTCCCGAGGCCTCTGGTTTCTGAAGAACCTGCCTCAATGGTTGATCGTTCAGGACTCGGATCGAGTGAGCTTGGAAATATGGACGCAGCTTTTGAGAGGCAATTACTAAACAATAGGCTAGTTTTTCAAGAGAGGGATACCTAGACTTCGCACCTACTAGCCTTTTACTGATATAGTATACATGGTGTTGTACCCTGTCCTCTTCCTTTATCAAAGCAGCACTGATTGCATGCTCAGTGATTGCCAAATAAATGAATAGTACTTCACCATATATTGGCTTTGCTAGGATGGGAGGTTGGGCAAGGTGTTCCTTCAGGGCTCGGAAAGCCTCCTCACACTCCTCGGTCCATTGGATCTTCTTGCTGCCCCTCAGTAAGTTAAAGAAAGGGACACACTTGTCAGTAGACTTTTATATGAACCTACTGAGGGCAGCTACTCTCCTGATTAAGCTTTGCACTTCTTTGATTGCGGTAGGTGACTTCATGTCGATCAATGCTTTGATCTTCTCGGGATTAGCCTCGATTCCACATGAATTAACTATGTATCCGAGAAACTTACCAACTCCAAACAATCACTTTAGAGGGTTTAGCTTCATGCTATACTTTCTAAGTATTGCAAAGCATTTTTCCAAGTCTTGAACATGCCCTCCAGCTTCTTTGGACTTGACCAACATGTCATCGACGTATACCTCCATATTTTTGCCGAGCAAGTCTCGGAACATGCCATTCACTAAACATTGGTAGGTGGCTCTTACATTCTTCAAGTCAAATGGCATCACCTTATAACAGTAGAATCCCTTGTCTGTCCGGAAGCAGGTATGTTCCTCGTCGGGAGGGTGCATACTTATTTGATTATACCCAGAATACGCATCCATGAATGAGAGTATTTCATGTCCTACTATTGCATCGACCAATTGGTCTATTCTAGGCAGTGGGATGCAGTCTTTGGGGTAGGCCTTGTTTAGATTTGTGAACTCCATGCATGTTCTCCACTTTCCGTTTGGTTTTGGGACCAACACGGGGTTTGATACCCAATCAGGGTAGTAGGCCTCCCTTATAAAATCGTTTTCCTTGAGCCACTCGACCTCCTCCTTCAGGGCTTGAGATTGGTCTTTGTCAAGTAGTTTCCTTTTTTGTTGCACTGGTGGGTAGTTCTTGTCTATATTGAGGACATGACTTATTACGGATGGAGAAATTCCAACCATGTCCTTATGCGACCAGGCAAAGACGTCCTAGTTTTTCTTCAAGAATTCCACCAACCGTGCTTTAATTTACACCTTTGACTCCTTCCCGACTTTGATTACTCTAGTCGGGTCCTCTTCATCTAGTAGGGCTTCATCAAGATCTTCGACTGATCCTACCCCCATGACATCATTCACAATGCGAAGATCGATGTCATTTCCCTAACAAAAAATCTTCATTAAAAGGAGCCCCCGGCTCCAGTAGAGTGTTTCTTTCAATGTTAACTTCCATGTTGATAATCTCATCAGGTTTTTCATTCTATTCACAATAGTTTACTATCATGTTGTTTACGCATGGTCCTTTCCTTACCTTGACCAGTGATGCATTATAGCATTCTCGTGCTTCCCTTTGGTTACCCTGTACGCATCCTTGCCCCGCGTTGGTGGGGAACTTCAAAGATAGATTCCAGATAGATACTGCTGCGTGTAATGCCATCAGGAGGGGTCTCTCAAGTACTACATTGTAAGATGATGAGTAATCTACAACCAGGAACTCTGTCATCATAGTCTCGTGCCTGGGGGCATCCCCCACTATGACCAGTAGTTTGATAATTCCTGCTCGTTCTAGGCATTCTCCCGTGAACCCATATATCACTTGGGAACACTATGTCAGATCCTTCACCATGAGCTTCATCTTCTCGAGAGATGATTTGTAGATGATATCTACTGAGCTTCCCATATCCACCGAGCATCTCTTCACTCGAGCATTGGTGATTTGAATGGTAAGGAATAGAGGGTCATTGTGGGGGTACCTCATGTGTCTGGCATCATCCTTTGTAAAAGTGAGTGTTTCACTTTCACACTTTGGATTTTTTGGAGACCACTCCTCGACCGCCATACACTGGGAAGACTCCCCTACCTCATGCCTGAGGATCCTTGCATATCATTCATGAGCATTGTTACTGTTGCCTACTATGTGGGGCCCTCCACATATGGTATCCAGTGTGAAGTCTACAGTCGCCGACTCCAGTGGTGGACTCCTCTGCCTTCAGAATTATGGATTCCTACTTGGGGTCTTGGTCTTACCTTGTTACCTCGACAGTTTTCCTGATCGGAGAAGAAACTCTATCTCATCCTTCAATTGTTTGCACTCATTTGTGTCGTGCCCATAATCATTATGGAAACGACAAAACTTATTCTTGTCCTTCTTTCCTTCTTAACGCAAGGGTGGTGGCTTTCAGTATGGTACCTCCTGGTATGTTGCCAAGTAAATCTCAGCCCTAGATGTGGTCAGGATGGTATAATTGGTGAACCTGGCCTGGTAGGGTTAATGCTTAGCTTGTTTGTCAATTGGTGCTGACTTAGCTTTCTTTTCTCCACCCTGCTCGGCCTCTGAGGTATTCCTCTTCTTACCTTTGCCCCCACTACCACCCTGAGGGTTCGTGCCATTTTGATCCGCCTTGACAGTGGTTGGATGGTTTATATCTTTTTCTTCTTTCATGATAGCGTCATCTAGCTTCATGTATTTGTCGGCTCGGTCCAGGAACTCTTACAAGGTGTTGATATGATAGGGTTCCTGTGTATACTATCCCACAAGGGTCTATGATAAATTATTCTATCTGAGATGGCAACGAACTTCCTTTCATCTCCTACCATGGCCACTCGGTTTGCCTCTCTCATGAATCTTTGAATGTAGTCTTTCAAGGATTCCTCTTTCCCTTGCTTGATTTCAGCTAACTGATTGGCATAAATTGGTTGAATCCTCCCACCACTAAAGACCTTGTAGAATTCCTTCCTGAACTACTCCCAGGAAGTGATGGACCCAGGTTTGAACTTCCAATACCATTCCTGAGCTGAGTCAGAGAGAGTGGTAGGGAATACCCTGCACCTATAATCATGCTCCACAGCGAGTAATTCAATTTGATCCTCAAACTTCCCAATGTGCCGTACTTTAACGTCCTACGTTTTCGGGTACCTTTAAACGACTCAGGTCGGGATTTTTCCCCCGGGTTAAGAATATTATTTTAAATAATATTATATTTTGTTTGTAAGTATTCCATGAGTTATTGCTAGCCAAAATATGAATTTTGTGATTTTAAAAGTCAAGATAAGACTTTCGGTCCTGGACCGACACAAAAACCCTGATCGGGTAAAAATCTCGGAAAATAAAATGAAAAATCATGGCAATTATATTTTGGGCATAAAATACATTCATAAAAGTTAAAGTTTAGTCAAAAATAATAAACCTAAAAGAAAATGGAAATTTTAAGGCATTTTGTGGTAAATGCCTAATTTTGCCGAAATGGGGAATTTTATTCCATGAATGGACCTTAGGTTAAATTTTATTATGTGATTAATTAAATTTAATGTGAGAGACATTAAATTTAATTAATTAATGTTAAGTTTGGTGATTAAAACTTAATAAGAGTGAAAAAGGTGTCAAAAGCCAATTTGGACTTTTCTTCTTATGAAACCTTTATTAACCTTTATAAAAAAATAAAAAAAAATTTAATGATCACATATATAGCAAAGGGTGCCCGGCCATGTGGTATTTTAGGGTGGTGTGAACCCAATTTTATAAAGATCAAATCCCATTTAATTAAGTAGTTAAGTGGGCAAGTGGGTAGAAAAGCACTCAAGTGTTTTGTAATATTTTGAAGAGTTGTGTGAGCCATTCTAACCCCCAAATCCGACCACTCTCCCTCCCTCATTCACTCTCATCTAATTTTTGAAGACTCTCTCAAGTGTTCTCTCCATTGTCAACCCCAAGAACACCAAAGAAACTTGGAAGCTAAGTCTTGGTCTAGGAAGGGTTTTCCCTAAGGTAAATTTTTATTAATCTAGACTTTTGTCAAGTTTTAATCATAGAGTTTCAAATAGCTAATTACCTATGTTGTTGGAGGAAGTTGGTTAGGGTTTTTGAAAGGTTTTGGAGGAGCCAAAGCTATAGGAAGGTCCAAACCTTAAGCAAGAACACCGAAGAGGTAAAAAGTTTACTTTTGATGATTTTGTTGTAGGGTTTTTAGTTTTAAGCATTATTTTGTATATTTAATGCTTAAAGTTTCTTGTTGGTGATGTAATAAGGTTATGGTAGTTGTTTAATAATTTTTATGATGCATGTGTATTGATTTTTGAAAATGGGAACCAAACCCCCCAAGGGTTTTGTAGGATACCCTAAAACAAAACATGTTTTGAGCTGTGACTTCCAAGGGGTCAAGCAGCCACTGTATATTGTTTTTGTAAAATTAAATTGTACTGTGATGTTGTTGAGATTGAGTACATAAAATTGAGCTTTTGAAACACTAAAAAATGTTTAGAAATGAGTAAGTTATGCTATTTCAAAGTTTAGGTAAAAAACTGTTTTTTCGTATTCTTATTTTCGGAACAAAGTTTGGACAGCCACTGTATAGGGAAAATGAACCCAGTTTTTTCTAAAATTTTTTGGACATATTTCTGGCATAACCTATTACTCCACTGTAAAATTTGGTAAGAAAATATTGAACGGTTTGAAAGTTATTAACTGTCAAATTTTGGAAAAAATAAGGGCTTGAAAATAAGGTCATTTTTACCTCATTGTTGGAAAATGATTTCACCAATCAAAAATGCTCATTTTGACCTAAGATTTTACAAAGACCTAAATGGCATAACAAAAATTGAATTGGGAAATTTTGGTAACAATTGGGTAAGTAAATTTCAAGTTATGAACTAACGAAGTATGTAGTTAAAAATGTGAAAAATAGGTTTTTCACACTTAGTGTAAAAATGAGATTTTGGAACATAAGGTAAAAAGTAAAATTTTGCTTATTTCAAGATATAAATTGGTAAGTCTTGAAATCATATTTTCACTAAAATTACCCCTTTGAGTTTAAATGAATTATTTTTATTAAAGAGATTTTATTCTTTCTAAAAATAAGAGATTTAATTTATTAATAGTTAATAAATTAAAAGAGGGTTTAAAACCCTATATTTTGAGAAAATAATTAAGGAATTTATTTGTATTTTCTGGATATAATACCGGCTAAAATCTTACATATTTTAATCGACTAGTCGAAAGTGCGGGTTAATAGCGATACCTTGAAAGAATAAGATTTTTAGCGGGTTGTGGGGAAATACCATTGTGATACCCGAGCCTAGGTATCGAGACCTTAGGATAGGTCTGCCCGAGACTTAGGGTTTAGTCTCGAATATTTTGTCTGACTTTCCTTAATAGGTTTAAAACCAAATAAGGATTTTAAATCCTTACAAATGACTTTTATTAAAATGACCAAACTGCCCAAAATAATAATAATGATTTATGAGTGCCATAATTAATCTGAGTATACTGTATGGATAACTACAGTATTGGCTAAGCGTAACTGGACTGAACATTGGAGGGTGAAAACCTGCTGAGCGCTAAGGACTCCAAGTAAGTCAACTTATATTGTATGGCTGCAACATGAAATGATTATTGTCTTGTATGTTAGTATAGGGATACATGCATATATATATATATATAGGCTGTCATAGAAAGTTGCTTAGAGACGTTAGTCTAGTGAGTGCTGATTTAGAAAATATGAACGATAGAAGTCCGTCATATCCTAGACGGTTGATCCCCGTCACACTGCTTGATTTTATTTATGTCCGGTTCATTACCACGACGAGTGGCCATGAGATGAGGATAAGCTGGTTAAACCTAGGGGTGCCAAGATAAATGGGACCTAGGGGCCCTCATGCTTACTTAATCATTGGACGGTTAGAATCCGAGCAAGTGCTCTGATAAGTTATTCCTGGATAGCAGCCGTGAATATTGGCCATTCCGTGAGAGTGCCTAGAGATACTAGGGGTTGCCAAGATTGAGTGAGGCTGAACACCCTAGGGGCAGCTGCTCATCAGCACCACTGATTAACATAGAAGTCTCCGTAAAATCGTGTAAATTGGATTACACTCTTGAATAAGTAGACATGCCCTAGGTAACACGATAGTTACCCTTGATGAGAATATTTATTGGCTAGATCTTAGTGTGGAGACTCGGTTCTCTTTTACAGATTAGCAATTATGTTGGAGGGCGCGTTACACCTGAATTGTTGGAAATTATCGAGCGTTGGTCTCGAAATATATTGTGATATAATGTATCTGCTTGCTCTGGGATTTTCTGAGTGCAGGGATATAATTGTTGATAAGATATAGTTGTGATATAATATATCTGCTTGCTCTGGGATTTTCTGAGTGCAGGGATATAATTGTTGATAAGAATTAGCTGTGATATAATATATCTGCTTGTTCTGGGATTTTTCTGAGTGTAGGATTTTTATCTAGATATGAATTAATTTATCCTTGGTTATCAGGCATGACCATAAGTTTGCCAGGACGCTTTAGCGTTCTTGAAATTGATTGTGTAGGGTCCCGGATGGGTCCGGAACCCTAATTCTCTATATGCTTTGTTTGAAAGTTGATCTTACTAAGCGTTTTCGCTTACCTAGTTGTTTCATGTTGTAGGTAAGTGCAAGGGCAAGGCAGAGCAGTGAGCGCTGGAGTCTTCCTCGCAAATGTACATGTGGACCGACCTTTTGGGAAGCCTATTTATTTTTGGAAATGTTGTGTAATTTTCCTAAACTAGGCTCACTCTAATCTTTATAAAACATGTTTGTAACTAAATGTTAAGTATGGCCATACGACTTTTTAAAAAGTTTTTTTTTTCTTTGGGTTTTTGAGACATTTGTTAAATGAAAACATTTATATTTCCGCATTATCGAGTCTTGAAAATCCGGGTCGTTACACGTACTGGGTCCTCCTTCCCAGTGTTGAGCAGCTTCGATACTAGCCCTTAAGGGACTCCCACTTCTATGTGCCAGCTCGATACTGGAAGGATTCTTTGTCAGACCCTAGAAAACCATAATAAGTGCATCTATTTGAACCTGCGCTACTAGTGGGATCGTTGCTCCAAGTGGGGTAGATGTCCCTGGTACCCCCTCTTGAGCGCTCGTCCTCCTATTGATGACCTCCCTCAAATCCTAAGGTTGTGCATCTTTCCCCAGCCTATCAAACACAGTATTGGTGTTATTCATCGGTTCCCTTCCCTTGCGAGACTGAGGGTGTAGAAGTGATAGGTCTGCCTTGTCCCTATTGGTGCGACCTTGCCCCCGAGCCTCTCCTCCCACATGAATTTTGAGATTTTGAGCAGCCGTGTCCATTCCTATCATGCCTCTCAGATGTTTGACCCTCATCTCCAGCGTTGTTTCCTCGGTCCCCCTAGGAGGGGGCCTTCGGGTTGGTAATACTCTTACTCCGAGATGAAGTGTTATTCCTCTCAGTCTTGGAGGAGGCAGTCTTGGACTGTGTCTCATCATCCTGTCTCTGGGAAAGTGGTTCTGAGAGTGTCCTTGGGGTCCTATTCCTCCCCTAAGACTCTCTATTACTATTGTCTTTCATTCCTGCTGCTTTGGCCTAAGCCTCCCTCACCACCTGAGCAGCAGCTTCAGCATTAGCTCATGCTAGCTGAGTAGCCACCTCCAAGGCCACAACAGCCTCTTGGTGTCTCCGGTCAGCTTCCATCTTCCTCTGGACCTTCTCATCTATCTCCCATCATTGTCGTTGTCGTTCCATAGTCGCCCTCTGAAGGGAAATTTCTGCAGCAAAGGCCTCCTGCCTCGGAAAAAATCTTGCCATCTCCTCCTTGTGAGCGTCCTGTGGATCCTCCGCATCAGGTTAAGTCTCTGTCATTATATGAGACTTAGGTGCTAGGCCCGATGACTAAATCTTGGGTGCTGGACTTGCGACCTTCTAGGTGCTGGACCTGTTGATCTTCTGGGTGCTAGGCCTGTTGATCTTCGGGTTGCTAGGCCTACTGATCTCAGTTTGAACAAGAGTGATTATTTCTTAATGAAGTGTACTTGGGGGTTTAGGTCGACCACGCCATGAAAGATAGGGTGGGACGACCACCTAGGTGGCTCTTGGGCTTGCTTATGCCGACCACCCAAGGGGTTAAGGTCAGGCCGACCGCCCCTAGGGGTCCTTGGGCAGATTGGGGCCGACTACCCTAGGGGTTGGGGTCAGGCCAACCACCCCTTGGGGTCCTTGTGCATGCTGGGGTCGATCACCCCCAGAGTAGGGGGTCAGGCCGACAACTTCTAGGCCCTTGGGCCTGCTTAGGCCAACTGCCCCTTGGGGTAGGGGTCAGGCCGACCACCCCTAGGGTTTTAGGCTTGGTCGACTTTCCTAGGTCCTCGACCTATCTGTTTTGCCCGTCGGTCTTTTCTCAATACTTTGTCGTTTTTCCCTGATTGGTGATGTCATGTGTCTCATTCTCATTCACCACACCATCCTTGTATTTTTGAGGGATAACAAAGAAAAATGTCAATGGATGCTAATGTAGGAGACTTATAAGTGTTTTATTTAAATGCATTGATTTTCTATTTATTTGATCAACACCACATTATAGAAATTATCATTTAGATAATTAAAGCGCAACGTTTACTTATTTCTCTCCTTTGAAGTTTTCATGTTACATAACTAAAGTGTTGTATATGTATTGTGTTTTGAAGTGTTGAACACCATTCGATTTATCTTTTATGTTTAAATATCTTCATAACCGAGGAAATACATGAGACAACCAATTATTACCCGAAAAATAAACTAGTGTCTGGAGCTTTAATTATTTCCTGTCTTGCTTCGTTGGGCTTTTTTGTTCCTTGAGACCTTTAGAGTAAGAATTTGTTATTTAAAGAAGGAGAAGAATTTGAGCACTTCTGGATTGGATGAGCTTTAGTATCACCAAGTACACATTTCTACTTTCTGTTGCTTTTTTCTCTCAATTGGGACTTTTTATTAATGTGTTGGTTTAAAGCTTTAAAATGGGTTCAAAACCTTCTAAGTTAGTATCGCGCCATTGTAGGGATTGTGCCTTTTCAAGGCTTGTTTGTGCCATTTGTTGGCTGGTTCAGTGCCTATTCAAGGCTTGCTAGTGCCATTGATAGCTGTTTTTGTAACGACCCAAATTCGCTATTAAGGCTTAAGGGCCTTGAGTAGTGTGCCTGGAGGGCATAATGGGATTCTGTGTGTGACTTTTATGAGTTTAATGCATGATTCTGATTTAATGCACGTTATATGACTATTTGATTATTTGTGATGCATGACTATGTGAATTAGTATGCATGTAGACCTGATTGAGCATATTTGTAATTTGGCCATTTTGGGCATGACCGTGTTGATATCTGTGATCTGTGACTCGAGACGATCCTAAAATGAGCAGGTTAGCAGAAAAGTCAAAGCGGGAACCTATACCCGGCTTGGGTTAAGCCTGGGGAGTTTAAATGAGAATTTGGGAAATATATTGAGGTTAATCTTGATGATGAGGAATGTATATTTGATGATTAATCAGGTATTGGGTAGCGAGCGGGAATTATTAGGAACACTTGAGGAATTAGTGGGAATTTGGGTAATATGACTAAAATGCCCCTTTATGGGCATAAAGGTTTAGAATTATTAAGGGAGGGCATTTTGGTCTTTAGGCTTCGAAGAGATGAGTTAAGGAGGGTGTTGACGGTAAGAACTCGTCAACGATTGATGGTTAGAAAACTTCAATCTCTATACTATAAGAAGCTATGAATTAGATAGAAATCGCTCTAAACAACAGGAGAAAACTCAGGAAAGCATGAGAACCAGAAGCATATATTTCATAAGTCTCATTTTTACATTCAGTTTTCCAACCCCTTAGCCTGAGGGGTTGGAGCCTATTTATAGGGGAGGCTCTATTGGCCCAGGATACAAACAAGTCCCAGACCACTGGGACGTACATAGGTACTCTGATAAAGTAGTGGCTCAGGGCGTAGTGGTGTCTACCCTGATGGTGTCAGAGTCGTGGCCTTGGACATAGTACTATTGGCTCTGGCGCATGGTCGGGGGTGTCCAAGTGGTCTCACCACTCTTCGTACAGGTCCGTACCGCCACTACTCCTCAGACGCAGATCGTAGGGTCGTGCCTCTGTTCTCTCCATAACCGTACACCCCGTGTCAGCGCACGTGTTCCGTACTCGGTGGTCCTCATCAATTCTCGTTCAATGCTCCATGTTCGTTTGGCATATCAACAAGATTCCCCTAAGTGATCTCATGCCTGTGCCAAGGAGGCTTCATCCTATGCATGTCCTGAGAAGTCGAGGTGCCGAGGGTCAGGGCCGGCCTATGCGGATCGCATAGACACGAGGCTAGGAGCATGGGTACCTCAACACACCCCTCACCCTCGCATAGCGAGGCTGCCTCTCCTCCTTCCGAGTGCAGCATCGCGATGCTAGGAACACGGATACCTCAACACAGCCCTCACCCTCGCATAGCGAGGGTGACGTTCTTCCTCTGAGGTGCAGCGTCGCGAGGCTAGGAGCACGGACACCTCAACACAGCCCTCACCCTCGCATAGCGAGGCTGACGTTCTTCGTCCGAGTGTGGACGAGGCTTGATGCCTGCTGGAATGGGGCGCACGCGGATGGCCAGCTGGGGACCTTCGCATAGCGAGGGTGAAGCTTGGCAAGTGGCCGAAGTCTCTCGCCTAGTGAGGGTGACTCTCTTACCCCAACTCCCTCACCATCATGCGATGCCCTTTCAAGATGTCTCGTAGTATAGAGCTTCACTTGTGAATAGAATTCACAAGGAAAAAATTCCACATTTACACTTCCCCCCGAGTCTATAAGTACACTTTTAAGTGTGTTTGTAGACTCTCTCTATTTTTCTTGCTTGACACGCACGGCCAGCCTTGGGGGACTTAGCCTTGGAAATTTTTCCAATGTCGCTCGAAGAAGCCCGAAGTGTGGCTTGGAGTTGTGTTTCTTCTTAGTGTTTGAAGAAACACAATAGCCACCTAATACTTGGGGGATCCACGTAAGTTCCTAAGGTTGCGTAAGGACTAATCATCCTCAATCGCAGATCCCAAGTTTCGAAGCCACTTGTCCACACCAAGATCTGCGTAGCCTAGCGGCATGCTCTCCAACTTATTTTCACGAGTTCAAGGGTTCTATCCTCCTCCAAAGCTCTTGAGGTGCTCTTTCCCTTTTTTTTTTTTTTTTTTTTAACTTACGGTGCTCTAGTAGGTCCCTCTTATTGTCGTTGTTCGTGGATCACTTATTTTTCTTTGATCTGATGGCGATAATCTTTCCGGTGCACCTTGATTATACTTGTAAGGACACATTAACCCGTTGGGCTGTTGGGGTCCTTTTATATTCATTGCGCGCGCTTGTTATTTTTTTGCGAGAATCGTCCTTCTCGTCCTTATACATAGTACTATTTTTTCCAAGGGTCACTTGTAAGACCCTTTTTGGCTAGCCGGCTTAATGGCCGATCTAGACTTATTGGGCGATTCCCTCCTTACGGCCTCACCTCTTGGGGTGTCGACCTTTAGTTAGAGGTCATCCTTTTAGATCGTTCCTTTGATATTCATAAGGGTAGCTAATCCTTTTGAATATAAGAGAGATTTTTTTTTTTTTTTTTTTTTTGCTCATGCCTCCTGTCTTACCCCCCAAGTGCTTGGTGAGATTTAATTCAGCAGGCAGTTCGGTTGATGCTCGCATGAAAAAGAAAAAAATCACATGTGAAGTTGTGAACATTTTCATTTATAGTAATCAGATTACAACGACATGCATATAGAGGGCTTACATTTACTTGGGGGTTATGTAGGTAACCTCTTTGATTCTCGTCTATTGAGATAGCCTATCCTGCGACAAACTAAACACAGCTACTGCCTGTGTTGGGAGTGGAAGTCTTACTGGTAGTATTTCCTCAGGTGTTCCGCGTTCCATGCTCGGGGTATGATGGTGTCGTCCATGCGCGCCAACTTGTAAGTGTTCGGGGGTATGCACTGAGCCACCTGATAGGGCCCCTCCCAATTCGCCCCCAGTACTCCCGCGCTTGGGTCTCGTGTGTTTGGGAGTACTTTCCTTAGCACCAGGTCGCCCACTCTGAAAGTTCTCTCTCGCACCCTCGAATTGTAGTACCTTGCGGCGCGCTGCTGGTATACCGCCACCCTCATTTGGGCTTTTTCTCTCTTCTCCTCCAGCATGTCTAAGCTTTCGGCCAGGGCTACATGGTTGGCTTCGTCTCCATACGCCTGCACCCTGTGGGACTCGACTCGCATCTCGACTGGGAGCACGGCCTCGCACCCATAGGCCAGGGAGAAAGGGGACTCCCCAGTAGTCGTGCGTGGGGTGGTTCTGTAGGCCCACAGCACATTTGCTAGCTCATCTGCCCAGGCTCCCTTCATCTTTTCCAGCTTTGTCTTTAGGTTCTTCTTAAGGACCCTGTTGATGGCCTCCACTTGCCCATTGGCCTGGGGGTGGACAACCGCGGAGAAGCTCCTCCTTATGCCTCTTTCCTTACAATATTCATCGAAAGCTCCTCCCTCGAACTGGGTACCATTGTCGGAAATAATCTTGTAGGGTACTCCATATCGACACACAATGAATTTGTTGACGAAAGAGGTGATGTGCTTGGCGGTTATCTTCACAAGGGGTTCCGCTTCTACCCACTTAGTGAAATAATCCACCGCCACCACTGCGTACTTCGCTCCACCCCTGCCTGTAGGAAGAGCGCCGATTAAGTCTATTCCCCAGATAGCGAAGGGCCAGGGGCTGGTCATGCTGGTCAGTTCGCTTGGGGGTTTCCGAGGGTAATTGGCGTGCCTCTGGCATTTGTCGCATTTCGTGGCAAAGTCATGCGCATCTTTCTCCATGGAAGGCCAGTAGTATCCTTGTCTCATGGCCTTCCTAGCCGTGGAGGGTCCGCTCTCGTGGTTGTCGCACTCTCCCTCATGTATCTCCTGTAACACCTTCAACGCCTCCTCTTCTTCTACACACCGCAGGAGTGGCATTGAGAATCCTCTTTTGTAAAGGACCCCATTTACCAGGGTGTATCTTGCGGCCTTGTACACCAATCTCCGGGATTCGTTTTTATCCGCAGGCAAGGTTCCTTCTTCCAGGTACCTCTTGATTGGCTCGGTCCATGATTCCCTTGGGACGCTAATCATGTGCACGTCTGCGCCCTCGATGCTGGGTTTTGGTAAGTACTCCACGGGTATTGATTCCAATACATCACTATCCTTGGTGGATGCTAGCTTTGCGAGTGCATCGGCATGGGTGTTCTTTTCTCTGGGGATTTGCTCTATAGTATATGCCACCAACCGCCCCAGATAGCCCTTCACCCTCTCCAAGTATGCTGCCATCTTGGGTCCCCTTGCCTGGTATTCTCCCTTTACTTGGCATACCACCAACTGAGAGTCGCTGAAGATTTGAAGGCGCGTCACTCTCAGTTCCTGGGCCAAACGCAGGCCAGCTAAGAGCGCCTCGTACTCTGCCTCATTATTGGAGGCCTCAAACCCAAATCGGATTGCGCAATACATTCTATGTCCCTCGGGCCCAGTCATCATGATGCCCGCTCCTGATCCTCCTTCATTTGACGCCCCATCAACGTGCAAACTCCACTCCTCTACACCTCCTAGTTCTTCCTCCATAACAGACAGCTCCCCTCCTTCACTCCTTCTTTCATTCGGCTGATGGGTGAGCTCTACTATAAAATCTGCCAGCACCTGTCCATTGATGGAGGCCCTTGGAGTGTATACAATATCAAATTGACTTAGTTCGATCGACCATTTCATTAGTCTTCCCGAAGTCTCAGGCTTATGTAAGACCTGTCTCAACGGACTATCTGTTAGGACTTCAATTGTATGTGCATGGAAGTAAGGCCTCAACTTTCTCGAAGCCACCACTAGCGCATAGGCCAATTTTTCGATCTCTGGATACCGGCTCTCTGCGTCCACCAAACGCTTGCTGATATAATATACAAGTTGTTGTTGCTTCTTCTCTCCCTTAACCAAAGCTGCGCTGATGGCATGCTCAGACACTGCTAAGTACAGGTACAGCTTCTCGCCCTTCTCTGGCTTTGCCAACAGGGGTGGCTTCCCCAGGTGCTCTTTCAGCTTGACGAATGCTTCCTCGCATCTTTCATCCCAAGCGAACTTTTTTCTCCCTTTGAGGATGTCAAAGAATGGGAGGCACTTGTCAGTGGACCTGGAGATAAACCTGTTAAGGGCCGCTACCCTTCCCGTTAGGCACTGCACCTCCTTTTTATTCTTCGGCGAGCTCATCTCTATTAGTGCCTTTATCTTGTCAGGATTGGCTTCGATGCCCCTGGAATTGACCATGAAGCCCAAGAATTTTCCTGAGGATACCCCAAAGGTGCACTTGACTGGGTTCAACTTCATCCGGTATTTCCTTAGCGTGTCAAACATCTCACCAAGGTCTTTGTTGAGCTCCGTTGCTTCTTTGGTCTTCACTAACATGTCATCCACATACACCTCCATATTCCTTCCTATCTGATTGGCGAACATTTTATTCACCAGCCTCTGATAGGTGGCCCCTGCGTTTTTGAGCCCGAAGGGCATCACCTTGTAACAGTAGAGCCCTTTGTCTGTAATGAATGATGTGTGCTCTTCATCTACCGGGTTCATTGGGATTTGGTTGTATCCTGAGTAGGCGTCCATGAAACTTAGTAACTCGTGTCCTGCTGTCGCGTCTACTAGCTGATCTATCCTGGGAAGTGGGAAGCTGTCCTTAGGACAAGCTTTATTCAAGTTCGTGAAATCGACGCAAGTTCTCCACTTCCCATTTGGCTTCGGCACGAGTACTGGGTTTGATACCCACACAGGGTAGAAAGACTCACGGATGAACCCGTTGGCCTCCAACTTGTCGACCTCTTCCTTTAATGCTGCGTATCTCGTTGGGTCTAGCGCCCGCCTCTTTTGCTTGACGGGCCTTGCTTCTGGGGAGATGTTCAGATGGTGGCACATCACGCTGGGGTCTATGCCCACCATGTCCTCATGATTCCATGCAAACACGTCTAGATTATCTTTCAAAAATTTCATCAATTCCTCCTTCACGTCACCTTGCAGGCTCCTCCCTATCTTCAATTTCCTTAAGGGTTCTTCCATCACTGTAACCTCCTCTACTTCTTCCACTGGTGCTGCTCTTGACTCATCCACGACCCGAGGGTCCAGCTCCTATGGACCCCCTGTGGGCATACATAGCGCCTCATGTACCACCATGGCCATTGGCTCACGCGGCTTTACAGGCGTACGGAGTGAGGTGTTGTAACACTCCCTCGCCTCCTTCTGTTCTCCCTTCATACTTGCGACCCCTCCTGGAGTCGGGAACTTGACAACCAAGTGATATATTGAAGTTATGGCTTTCAACTCTTTCAGGGAGGGTCTCCCCAATACCGCGTTGAAAGCTGATGCACAATCTACTACAACAAAGTTAGACATGACTGTAGTCCGTCGGGGTTGCTCCCCCATGGTAAGTGTCAGTTCGATCATTCCAAGGGGTTGTACTGAGTCCCCTATGAATCCGTATAGGGACGACTGGCAGGGTTTCAGATGACGAATGCCCAGTCCCATCTTTTCCAAAGCAGGGCGATATAGGATATCCACTGAGCTCCCGTTGTCCACTAGGACTCGATGCACACGCATGTTCGCCAATTGAACTGTCAACACCAGCGGATCATTGTGGGGAAAGTGTACCCCCCGCGCGTCCTCCTCAGTGAAGGTGATCGAATCGTTTTCTCCCTTGAAGCTTTTCGGGGGTCGTTGTTCCAAACTCATGACACAGGGTGGTGGGCTTCGCCTGGCCTCTCTAGCATACCGATCTCGTCCTCTGCGGGAGTCCCCTCCAAACCCCGGACCTCCGAAAATAGTTCCCACTTCTCCCCGGGTCTCTGGAGCATCTCTTTGCGTCTTAGATATCACTGGCTCACCCTCCGACTTCGGCCTTTCTCTCCTAGGGGTGTTACTGGTGGAGTGCCTGGTCCTCCCATCGCCTACTGGGACAGTGGTTTCCCGACCCTTCTCTTCCCTCTTGGGCAGGGTCACATTCGACTTTCCTTGCACCAGGCCATTTAGCACCTCCTGCATGTTCTCCAGGGTAGTCTCCAGTCTTTGGTTTTTACGGTGCAGTTCATGAATCTCCTCTTCATAGAAACGAGATTTAGAACTTGAGCTCACGGAATGGACCCGGGGTTGCTCATCATGTCTACCCGTCGAGGGACCCGGGTCTTGCCGGCCGGAGTTCGGTACCTGTAGTGGTTTAGGAGGAGGGAACTCGTTGGCATTCCCGAGTGGTACAGTAGTTGTCCTTGGAGGATTCCCACCAGGCGGGGAGGCCGATGACGAGGCCTCCCTGTCATTATCGTGAACCTTAGGGTCCCTTGGGGGCTCTGCGTCTCAGGGTGGAGGTGGCTCCATCATGGAGGCCTTCAGTTGGACTCTGGTAAGGTGGACCTCCACCTCTCGAGGCTCCCTGAGTCGCTCCGAACGTCTTGACATTTCTCCTTGCCGGAAGTAATGGAAGAACAGTAGCTTGGTGCTTACGTTCCCACAGACGGCGCCAAACTGTTGACGGTAAGAACTCGTCAACGATTGATGGTTAGAAAACTTCAATCTCTATACTATAAGAAGCTATGAATTAGATAGAAATCGCTCTAAACAACAGGAGAAAACTCAGGAAAGCATGAGAACCAGAAGCATATATTTCATAAGTCTCATTTTTACATTCAGTTTTCCAACCCCTTAGCCTGAGGGGTTGGAGCCTATTTATAGGGGAGGCTCTATTGGCCCAGGATACAAACAAGTCCCAGACCACTGGGACGTACATAGGTACTCTGATAAAGTAGTGGCTCAGGGCGTAGTGTTGTCTACCCTGATGGTGTCAGAGTCGTGGCCTTGGACATAGTACTGTCAGCTCTGGCGCATGGTCGGGGGTGTCCAAGTGGTCTCACCACTCTTCGTACAGGTCCGTACCGCCACTACTCCTCAGACGCAGATCATAGGGTCGTGCCTCTGTTCTCTCCATAACCGTACACCCCGTGTCAGCGCACGTGTTCCGTACTCGGTGGTCCTCATCAATTCTCGTTCAATGCTCCATGTTCGTTTGGCATATCAACAAGATTCCCCTAAGTGATCTCATGCCTGTGCCAAGGAGGCTTCATCCTATGCATGTCCTGAGAAGTCGAGGTGCCGAGGGTCAGGGCCGGCCTATGCGGATCGCATAGACACGAGGCTAGGAGCACGGGTACCTCAACACACCCCTCACCCTCGCATAGCGAGGGTCCCTCGCATAGCGAGGCTGCCTCTCCTCCTTCCGAGCGCAGCGTCGCGAGGCTAGGAACACGAAAACCTCAACACAGCCCTCACCCTCGCATAGCGAGGGTGACGTTCTTCCTCTGAGGTGCAGCGTCGCGAGGCTAGGAGCACGGACACCTCAACACAGCCCTCACCCTCGCATAGCGAGGCTGACGTTCTTCGTCCGAGTGTGGACGAGGCTTGATGCCTGCTGGAATGGGGCGCACGCGGATGGCCAGCTGGGGACCTTCGCATAGCGAGGGTGAAGCTTGGCAAGTGGCCGAAGTCTCTCGCCTAGTGAGGGTGACTCTCTTACCCCAACTCCCTCACCATCATGCGATGCCCTTTCAAGATGTCTCGTAGTATAGAGCTTCACTTGTGAATAGAATTCACAAGGAAAAAATTCCACATTTACAGAGGGCTTTATACTTAGTGGATTTTGTAGAAAAAGAGTTATAGGCTGAAAAGAAAGAAAGAAGGAAGAGAAAGGAAAAAAGAGAAAACCTGAAGGGTTTTGTCCAAAGAATCGGTTTGTGGCTCTCCCAACCAATTTCCTTCATTCTTCTTGGATTCAAGCTCAGTGGAGAGCTAGGGTAGGCTGAGCATCAAGGATCCTAAGCTAGACTTGAGGATTGGCAAGGGATTAGCAAGATCACATCTGAAATTTGAGGTAAGTTCTTGGAGATTTCAGTTTTAGGGCATGACTGGTTTGAACTGTGTTTTTCAGCTAAATGGATGGGATTTTTGGGGAAATCAGGTCAAGGTTGTGAATGTACAAGCTAAGGAGGTCTAGGGTTAAATTCAAGGACGAAATTCCAACCACGGTATGATTTCTAAGACCTTATCTTTGTTGTTTGAGTGGATTTCTGGTTTTTGGGTTCATTATGTTAGATTTTGAGTTTTGGGTTGCTTGAGCTTGGGGTTGAGTTCTTGGGATGCTTGGGATGAGTGTGAGGTGTGGTTAAGTGTGTTTTTGGGCTTGGGAAAGATTTGGGCAAGTTTGGGGTTGAAATGGTAGAAGAAAATCGCAAGAAGCGATTTTTGGGTTTGGCTGGTCTGCAACTAGCGCTACAACGCTAGTCAGGGGGCGCTGTAGCGCTAGCCCCTGTTTCTAATGGGGTGGTTCTGCTTGTAGCGCTACAGCGCTGTAGCGCTGCACTGTTCACAGAGGGGATTTTTGGGCTTTTGTGAAGGGATTTTGACCTAGGGTTCGGGGCTCGATTCCGCCACTTTGTTTTGGGGATCTAGGACTTCCCGGGGTCTCGGGATTGGTCCCGAGGCTAGGTTTTGGACTTGAGGTTTGGTAATGACTTTGACTTATGGATTTTGCTTAGGTAAGCGCTAGGGCTCGAGTAGGATCGTGCTCAAGGAGTCAGGTTGATCAAGGCCATCGAATTTCAAGGTAAGAAAACCGTAACACCCGGGATTAGGGCATGGGCCCACAGTGTTATTGCAGGGCATGGCCCTAGATTGTTTTACTTGCAAATGTATGACCTTGGATGAATTATTATATGCTTGAATGATTATTTCGAAATGTATTATGCGTGCAATTATAATGAAATGAACGGCTGAGGCCGAGAGCGGCAAAGGCCGGGTACGGCTTTGGGGCCGAAAGTAACGCTCAGCACATGGGGGTGCTTATAGCCAAGGTGGGACCCAAGGGATACAAGAGTTATCCTGACGGTGAGGACCGAGACCTCAGGCTTTGGTAAGGCCTCTGGGGCGGCATGGCCGTGCTTGTTTAGTCTGATGGTTTTCCTACTTATCAGTGGATTATGTCAGCTATATACTATGCATATGTTATGTACTATTTGGGTTTTCTTGCTGGGCTTCGGCTCACGGGTGCTCTGTGTGGCAGGTAAAAGCAAGGAGTCAGTCAACCGGCCATGAGTATGGAGAGAGTGGGGGCGGCGCGTACATGTTCGGCCTGCCCGACTGTTTTGGTTGGGGGCATTTTGTATATGGCTGTATTAACTCATTCTTTTGATAGTTAACCTGGTGTAAATCTATTTTTGAGTTGTAAATATTTTGTAAACCTTATTTTGGGATCCCAGATGTTTGATACTTAACGTTTTCAATGAAACTAAACATTTTGAAAGAGTACAGCCTTAGACTCTGGTTTATTCACACTTTTGGTTTTAGAAACCACGAAGAGTCAGTCAAAAGCACGATTTCGGTTTTAAACTCACTTAGTAGCGGCTCTAAGGTAGTAGGGCATTACAGTTTTAGTGCCTATTCAAGGCTTGTTTGTGTTGTTGTTGGCTGTGTTAGTGAATTGGAAGGCTGGTTTAGTGTTGTTATTGTTTGGTTTTGGTGCCTAATGGGAGGCTTTTGTGTTATGATTTTGGTCTTGTTTGTGTCTTTGTGACTAGTATATAATAATACAAGGCCTTTTTGGATATTATTGTGTCCTACTATCTTTGAATCAAATAAGGGCTTATAATAACTGTTTTATAAACGAAAGAGAAGTTATGTAGTAATCTATGTTTTATATGTTTATCATGGTATGAATGTTAATATTTAAATGTTCTCATATAGAATTGATTAACAAATTCTCTTAACACAAATTATTCGACCAAAACACTAATGGAATATCATCCCCTCAATTTGTATGTTTTAAGGGTCATTTTAACTGTGGTAAGAATAATAGTTAGTTAAGGTAAAAACTTTTAATTGTATCTCATACTAAACTAAATCCACAAATAATAAGTATTACTATTGAGACACTCCAAGATTACAACTATAAGGGGTTATTGATAAAATTGATAAGAGAGGTATTTTTGTTTGAATACAAATATACTATTAGTCTAAAATTCATCAGTACTGAACATATATTTGGAGAAGTCAATAAGTAGCAAAAGATGAGTATTTGGAAGTTTTAGGATGTGTGTTTACATAAAAAGGTTTGAAACTATATATGAACCTATACTTTAGCAAAACTAGGTACGGTAAAATGTTTCAATGGTTGAAAATGGGGTAGTAATATTAAGATTTAAGGATATCAAATTCAATAATTGACAACAGTCAATTGTAGTTTGTCATATAATGATATGTTAGGAATATAAAATGGGAGTGCATTTATTATGAGGAATTTAATTAATAAATAAGAGGAAAAGATAATGATTGAATAACTAAAAACTCCTTGCCATTATACATTTTTAAAATGGGCCACAGAATTATTCTCTTAAGATAGTATAAATCCCATAATTAATAAATTTTGCAAGCTAGTACAAATTTCTTAATTAAGTAATATTTTGTATAATATACATCATAAAGAATGAATATTTGATTTCAAAATAGAAAGTTTGACTTTTAAAATCGATTTCCTTGGCAAATAATTAGGAAAATGAAGATTTACCATATCTCATTGTTGTGTAAACAAGATAATTATAATTAACTTACATTTATGAGGAGTTTTTCCAAAATAGTTTGGTTATTCTTTATTAGTTACATTGACTAAGAATTTTCTAGAAAAGATGAATCTGTTTGAGAATTATAAATAGGGGGTACAATTGGCTAGTATGAAAAGAGTTTTAAAAAGCTAGTTTGTATATCTCTACTCATAACATTAATGATCTTGACGTGAATATTTGATTTCAAATCAGGAAGTTTGAATTTAAGTCAAGATAATTATAATTAATTTACATTTTTGAGGCTTTTTTCGAAAATAGTTTGATTATTCTTTATTAGGTACATTAACTAAGAATTTCCTAGAAAATATGACTATTTTTAGATTTATAAATAGGGGAAACAATTGGCTAGAATGAAAATGGTTTTAAAAGGCTAGTATGTATATCTTAACTCATAACAATAATGCTATTAATGTGAATATTTGCAAGGTAAAATGTATTTATTATGGATTATTTTAAAAATGCTTGAATGGAAAAACACTTAAAAGTTGATTTTCACAAATTTAATGGGTCTAGTGGATTATTAATAGACTAAAACTTTTTCTACCATCAATTATACATGGAACCCAAAATGTGTTTGTTCCAAGCAGACTGATAACAGACAATGCATTAATAACCTATGAGTGATTGCATAGTTTAAGACTTAAAAATAGTGGCAAAAGATGTTATGCAACAATGAAACTGGATATGAGCAAAGCCTATGATAGGGTGGAATGAATATTCATAGAAAGAATGATTTTCCAATTGGGTTTCAAGCATCAATGCGTCTGCAAGATAATGAAATGTGTTTCTTCAGTTTGCTATTCATTTCAAATAAATGGTCAATCGTATGGTGAATTGATTCCCTTAAGAGGCCTACGACAAGGAGACCCTTTATCACCATACCTATTCCGAATTTGTGTAGAAGGATTTTCAGCACTTCTACGCCAAGCAGAAAGTCGAAGAGATATCTTAGGCTTAAAGATAGCTAAAAATGCCCCCTATTAGTCATCTTTTTTTTTCACAGATTATAGTCTTCTCACTATTCAGGCTTCCGAAAGATCCTTGCAATCTATCCAAAGAATTTTTTCCTTTACTCTGATTGTTCAAGACAAGTACAATAATAAGTTTATAAAAAGTAGATATATTTGTATTCTAATTTACTCCTAATATTCTATTTTATTTCTAAGTTTGATTTCTGAAAGACTTACAATCTTCTATGTCTTTTTGGATAGATGATCAACTTCAACAATTCTCTTCTATTTTTCTCACCAAATACCCCTAAGAAGATGCAATCACTTTATGTGTCCTCCCTAAATATGCAAACAACTGACAACATAGAAACCTACCTGGGGCTGCCTATGTTAGGGGGAAGGAACAAGAAAACTTTGTTCTTAACAATTAAAAAGAAAATATGGCTACAATTACATTCATTACAACACAAACTTTTCTCTCAAGCAGGAAAGTAAATCCTTTTAAAAGCAGTAATCCAGGCTATGCCTACATATCTCATGTCATGCTTTTAAATTCCAGAAGGGTTATGTTAAGAGATTGAGGGGCTATTAGCACGATATTGGTGGGGATCCTTTCAATCACAAAGGAAAATCCATTGGAGGGCCTGGCATAAAATGTGTTTACCAAATTATGAGGGAGGTTTATGATTTATAAAATTTATCCGATATAATCATGCTTTGTTAGATAAACAATCATTGCATATACTAATGAACCCATCATTTCTTATTGCACAAGTTTTGAAAGGCAGATATTTTTCAGAATACAAGATTCATGGAATCTAGAGTTGGAAATTATTCGTCTATGATTTGGTGTAGTATTCTATGGGGAAGAGAATTACTTGTCAAAGGCTTACAAAGAAGAATACGCGATGGAAAAAATACTAAGGATTTTAACGATCCTTGGATCCCAAGACCACCCTATTTCCTACCAACTTCTACATGAATAAGTGAGGATATGAAAGATTCCCAGCTCATGGAATCCCCAAGGATATGGAATAAAGGTCTTATTCAACAATGTTTTAATACCCCTGGTCTACAACATATCTTATCCATCCCCATTACTCCATTTGAACACTCAAATTCATGGCTATGGCACTATACAAATCATGGAAGTTATTCTGTTAAAAGTGGATACAACCTAGCTATGCTAAATGATAGGACTCTTGTCTCCTCATCAACTGAATCTCTTTTGATATGGTGGAAATCTTTCTGGACAATTAAAATCCTGAGAAAAATATTACATTTCAGATGGAGAGGCTATCATGAGATTTTACCTACACTTAGTGGACTTGTCGTCGAAATACATCTTCCCATAGCAAATGACCTCTATGTGGATATGGGGAAGACTCTAATTCACATGCATTTTTTTGGTGTCCTTTCTCAAAAGATATATGAAAGCTATTGGACTACCCTTTCCTCTTAAATAAAAAAGAAGATATATCGTTCAAAGGTGTTTTACTATATGCTTCTGAAATTTTAGAAAAATATTAATTTGGAAAGATGCTATTGTTAGGAACGAGTTTCCTAATACATAGTGGAATTGTGTGATGGGTTGGCTCAGTGTACAACAAAAATTTTTGTAACATATTTAAACTACTTTTAAATATGCGGATCCATTAATTTACATACATTAATCATAAACAAGAAAAGAATAAAGAACATACCTCTTGATGCCTATCAAGTGTCCTTGCTATCTTTTCGTAAAATAAACGATCTTCCTATCCAAGTAGCTCCCAAGTACTCACACCAAGATCTTCCAAAGCATTCTCTACACCTCAAGAAGTGTGTGGGCACTTAGTGTAACACCCTGGTTACTCAAAGACCGTTACTGTGAACTTTAAACAATGCTTAACTCGATAAATGAGTCATTAGGTTATAAACGTGCATCTAGGTGTTATTAATAAGCCAAGGTGAAAAATTCAATTAAAAGGAATGGATATATTTTATTTAAAACATTAAACTGTACATGGGCCCATAAAAGCGTTTACAAGTTATTTACAATCCAAAATGGTCATTATAGTGTAAAAACTACAACATGCCAACCTAAGCGGCAAAATATAGGGTTAAACCCTAGTTCCCTTGAGAAACACCTTGGGCATGGTGGTCAAGTGGCCGCATATGTACAAATCGCCACCTAAGCTCTCCACTAAAGGCTGGGTGAGCTTTTCTTTCCCTTTACCTATACCACATAGCACCCGTGAGCCAAGACTCAGCAAGAAAACTTATTACTGCATGTATACAATATCAATTGATGATTATGATAATCATACTGGGCTTATAGCCCTAATAAGCTAATATCGAGATTCTAATAATCATGATGGGGTGTGTATCCCTAATCAGATAAGTGACTGATGAGTAAGTCACGAACTTAAACCAGATGAGTGACTATGGAGTCATGAACTTGAATCCGATAAGTGACTAATGAGTAAGTCACGAACTGGGGCTCCACACCCATAGCCGTGTGACGATGCAGTCACCTGGGCCTTCTGGCCCCGACTCTAAGTAATTAGCCTTTAGACTAGACAAGTGCTTTTGTTTTCATCAAACTTAAGGTCGTTCCAGCATTTTATGCTTAAGGCGATAATGCTTATGTCGATTAGATCTAATCTTTTTGGTTTGCATTAAATACGCTAATACCGTTCTTGACTCATAAGCCAATATCATATGACCAGTGCTCAGTACTACTGCCAAACATGACTAATGAGTCACAGCTTCACAGTTAATACTGACACCATTGCCGATTCTGACTCATAGGTTAGTGCCATACACAGATAAGCAATCTGTTAAGAATTTAAGATGCATTCCAGATATACAAATAGGGCATTCAACATGCTACATCAAAAACCATGCATGTCACATGCTGGGTGCAATTTTCTTACCTCTGGTTTGAGTGTGAAATAATAAAATAACGACCCTTGAGAACGATCGATCATTTGGTCCCTTATCGGTCACCTAGTCATAACCAAATATGGGATTCCATCAATAAAATCAATAATAAAAGGTTTATAATCTAAAACCTCGCCCCCGGGACCTCGAATCGTACTAACACGGTTAGTAAATTCGATCCCAAGCCTTAAGAATTGAAATCCCGAACCTAAAACCCTTCAAAAACCCTTCTTAGTTAAAATAGGAAGGGCGAGTCGCGACTTGGCTTAGTGGGTCGTGACTTGCCCTCAAAAAAAGAGCACCACCAAGAAGAGTTAGGGGCGGGCTGCAACTTGACCCATGCTGGGTTGCGGCGCGCCTCCCCCACTAAGCCCAGGGAGCCTCTGACTTGGATCCAAGTCGCGACTTGGCCTAGTGAGTTGCGACTTGACCCCACGAACCCAGCACCCCTGCCATTTTCTCCATTAAAACCAGCCAAGAACCTCAATCAAACCTCCATTAAACAAACCCAAAATCAAAACCAACCATCAACACATCATATCCACTAGTTTAACCACAAAACCCAAGTTTTAACCCAATTAAAATTATCTCAAATAACCACTTCTATAATCAAAAGTTATAGCTTAAAAACTAACTTCAAAACAGAGCAAAACAACCAAAAATCATGGCTGATTCTCACCTTAAACTCAAGTTTGCATCCCCAACAATGGCCGAACAAAAGCCTAGAACCTCCAGCCTTAATCTCCTAGCTTGAACCCCCAATCTCAGCTTCAAAATTCAAAGGACAAGAAAGAGAAAGAGAAATGATTGTGAGGTAGAAGGAGCTCCTCTATTTTTTTCTTTATTCTTCTACAGCCTTCCTTAGTCAAATATAACCTAAGGTCAAATGACCAAAATCCCCCCATGCCTAATTATTTCCTTAATAGCCACCAAGGGAAAAAGTGCCATTTCTCCTCTAATCCCGTTAATCATAATTAACGTCCTCCAATTCCCGTTATTCCCAATATTCTCAAATAATAAATAAATTATATTCCATTACCCTTTAATTATCAGTAATGTACTAATCATTAAATTACCCCGAGACTCACCCCGAGCCCCAAAATTAACCCCGCTATGACCAAACTGCTAACTTGTATTCAATGATCGTCTCATGTTGAATAGCTCGAACAAATCCACATTATAATGTGGCCTCATCAAATTCACCAACATGCATGAAAATATACAAATATGTCCTTAACGGGCCAAATTACCAAAATACCCTTATAATGAAAAGTGGACCCACATGCATGCATTTATCATCATATAATAGTATAATTCACATAATCATGCATATAATCATTTAATAGCATAATAAATCAATTATGGCCCTCTCGACCTTCTAATCCAACCATTAAACCTTATTAGGGATTTTGGGGCATTACACTTAGAGTATAAAGGATGATATATTTCTGATTCAACTTGATGTACTCAACACATGGGATCAAGAGAATAGGCATGAGATTGGTTCTGTATCTTTTCAGGGAGAGATGGAAAGTATTGTTCTTTTCTTAGAGCGAATAATTGAGTATATTGTTATTTTCTGATAAGTCTAACTTATATAGAAAATATTTAAAATTTAAAAAAAATAAATATGTAACCAATTACAATTTATCTTTTAATGAATTAATTATCTTATTAATGAAAAGATCAAAACTATCTTTTTGAATTTTTCATTAATTAATTAATTAATTAAATAAAAGTGAAAAACCCACTCCCTGAATACTATGTGTGTCGTGCAGTTGCCCATAAATTAAGGGAATTTATTTTCTCAACTATCATTTAATTATTTTAATAATGTAAACTTCAAAACTAACTTTTGACTTATCCATTAATTAATTAAATAAATAAATAGAAGTGAAAAATCCAATCTTGTTTCTTTACTGTGCTACACGCCCAAGTGAGTCCCTGTGACTCCTTGGTGCGTGTAGCTTCCTACAAAATAGGGTCCAAGATTTTTTCCACAATTATTTAATTATTTATTCAAACTATCTTATCAAATAAAATCGAACAACTTAATAATTAATTCAAATTTGAATCTATTATCTTTTAATTAATTATTTGAATAAATATTAATCTTTTAAATTCAAATCCAATTTGAACTAGTCACATTATTATCTCCCACTCAAATAAAGATATTTAATTAATTCTACTAATTAAATAAAACTAATTTTAATTAAATATTAATTTCAAAACTTTAATATTTATTTTATTATAATTTCAAAAATTATCGTTTTACCCTTTTAATTATATCTTGTTTCCTTAAGTATCGTCGTCTTTACTAGTGAAGGTTAATTCATAACCAAATTATAAATTTGAGCTCAAACCTTTTAGTCCCAAAAGTCAACCCTTAAGAGAACCATTATTCAATCTCTTGCGAGAAGGTATAGATTCATTATCTGTATACTATGTCCCCAACCATTTACATTAATGAGTTCCCAAAACAAAAGTTTCTAGCCTGATCATTTTGACAAACCCTAACGAGTGAATCAAAGAACTCATATAATATAAAAAAGAGTTCATAGTAACTTCATGATTAAGATCTATTTGTATATGCTAATCAATTGATATATTTAATTAATCCTTCGAAACGGTAGTTAACTATGTATTAATAAACATATCTGGTCCAGTTCTATATATTCTCTAATATATAAAGCACCTCCACTAAAGTGTCCTACTACACTAGTAATCCGGATTCATAATACTAGTGGACCGTACTTGCAGTAATTAATCTAAAGATTCCATAACTTTATCTTACTGCGAACTATTCAAGTTCATTTATCTCAAACACAATCCTCCTGTACCAATATGTGGTTGATATCACATATATGAACTTAGGAGTTTTTCAGATATTTACTTAATATTATCACAGAATAATATAGTCCATAAAATATATGCATAACAAAATCAATTTATTTATTTATTTCATAAAACAATGTCTACTACATATGCTTTCAGGGCACAATTCCCAACAACTAATTGTGGCATGGATTGTCTGGTTTGAAAGAAATAAGAAAACTCATGATCAACAGGCATGAACACCACAACAAGTGCTGATTTAGCTATCCTCTTATTGTGAATCTATAATAAATGCGCTAATTCAAAATGATCAAGTACCCACAGGAGGTATACCTTTAAATCAAAGGAGGGAAGAAATGGAAATACATGATCTCGCCCTTTTTGTGGATTCAGCTATTTCGGCACCCACTAATATGGTTGGCTTTAGTAAATAACCAAAGGGCCACCCTTTAGGTCACTTTGGTTAGAAACTTTCAAAATAAATAATTTCTTACACGAATGGTCGATTGAAAATATTTTTATATATGGTGTTTTTATGATACATGTCTCTTATCAGCGTTTCAGGCAAAAGCACTAGCTTTATTGGTGGGACTAACATGGGTTTGAGGAATCGGCCTACCTATTAAAGCTTTCTTTAGTGACTAATTGTCTTTGGTCTAAGATTTGGATAATACTACTATGTATCCCAGCAAGATGAGAGTCTTTTTTTCGGATATAAAAGCTTTATTGTCTAACTTTCCGAGGGCATCTCTTTCTCATGTTAGTCATAACTTAAATGGTACGGCTCATGGATTGGCTAAGCATGGCCTTAGGCTAGACGATGAGCTATCTTGGATGGAAGAGATCCCTCCTCCTATCTATACTTATGAACATTAACTTTAATCAAATTCAGTATTTCTTGACAAAAAAAAAGGTAGATTAATTATACCTTAATTATTTGATGGGAATCCAAAAACTATTAATTAAAACTAATGTATGTATATTAAAATTGATATTTATTCAAAAATAAAAAAAACTAATTAAAATTATCTATTTTAAAATAAAAATTCTTGATAACAAAGCAAAATTAAAGCACCAAAAAAGATCAATAGCAATATTTTCATAGAGTTATCACCCCCCTCCCCCATTCAAACTTAAGATTTTTCTTGTTGTCAAGCAAAAAAGGAAAAGAAATTAAATTAAATCAAACTAAAATAAGAGGCAATATGAAACTAGAGTTGTTGATCTCCATAATTTTCTTCAAAGATTGTCTAATAATCATATCTCAAACAAAAATACAAAGATTGTCCAAAGATGTGTGTGTGTAGATCTCAAGAATGTCGAAGTCTCATAGGTTCATTTTTCATCCATCTCTCCACTAATGTAGACAAATACATAACCAAAGATCAATTGGTCGATTTAATTTTGTAGTGTTAGGCTTGGGTGAAGGTAGGATAAATGATACAAATTTTGGCTAATCACCTTATGCACATTGTGTTGGAAAATATGCATGACATATTGGTTATTAGAGAAAATAATATAATAGGAAGAAACATATATTGGAGAAGTGAATAAGAAAATCAACTACAATATTATCAATAGTAATAATAATAGTACAAAATAAAGTACATAATAAAAGTATAGCTTTTGTATCAAATTGAGTCTAGTGTATCACACTATGTCCTTAAAACAATTATGCCTCCAAATATAGGGGTATACCAATCTCCAAATATTTCTCACTAATAACAAGTGAGTATCATAAAATCATTCCTAAAAATGTTACTTTAGAATAGTGTTAAACACTATTTTCAACAATTCGCCAAATGAATGAAATGAATGACTAATATAATGACAAAACATGATGCTCTTGGTGATAGACTTGGCGGTTGAAACCTGTACAGGATAGGAAGGTTTTACCCTTTCAATCTTTCCTCATGAAAATATGTTTACTTTACTAACTAAATAGTAGACGTGATGTCCTACAACTGTTTTGTCATTAGTCTAAACGATGACATATTCTACAAAAGAATCTTCCTAATAAATTTTTTTTCTCTCTATTATGTTCATTTTGGCCATGAGCATAGGTCTGGTTCTACAAGACTTTGAAGAGAATTGTGCCTTATACAATCCTCTTTGAGGAAGATTCATAGACTAAGGTGGATGATGGGCAACGATTATGTAATGCCCTGGGTAGCCAAGACCGTTACACTGTGTATTTATAAAGGTGCAGGACTTGCTAATCAAGTCATTTTGTTAAAAACGTGTCACTGATACCACTAATGAACTAGGGTTAAAAGGGTTTGGTCATAAAAGTTATATTTCATTTAATTAAACGTTTTGTACAAGGGATCCCCAAAGAAACAGTGTTTGAAAGTCAGTTTACAAAATTTCAAGGTACAAACAACAACTAGCCACTCTAAGGGCAAGACAGACAATTATGGTCCTCCTGTTACTGTCCCTTCCTCAACCGTGGCGCCTAAGCAGCTGATCACGTACATTCTGCCCTCAGAGCACTCCGATTCAGGGCTAATCAAGGTTGCCCTTTCCTTTACCTGCACCACATAGCACCTATGAGCCAAGGCCCAGCAAGAAAATATAACGTTATAGCACAAACAATGATAACAATTGAATAACCCTTAGAGCATGTTCATAGACTTAGCATACCACATTAATCACATAATCCATAGACATAACCAGAGAATTAACAAACCAACACTCAGCTATTCAACATAACAAATTGATCAATCAATAATATTAATCAAATCACATGATAATCAGGGTCGACGCCCTTAGGTCGCTCCCTCTATTTACCCCACTGACTCCGGTCCGCTTAAACCGAGCTCAGTGAATAATAAGCGGTCCTCAGCTACCAGTGGCTGAGCCGCGCCCTGTGCGCCAACGTAAACTCTAACACTCTTAGGCCATTCGTTTATTATTTACATGGCATAATACCATCCTTCATAAATCATTTACAACAGGGAACCCTTAGTCCCATCATAAATTCACAATCAGGTGCAGTTTTCTTACCTAAGTCCCGAGCTTCTTGAGCATAGAAATCTCGAGCGCGGTCCTCTAAACCGAGCCTCACCGAAAACCTAGACACAAACAAAATACATTGCACTCTCATTACTAACCAATTCATAATCATCTCCTGGAACCAATCCTGTGCTCTCGGGACCTCCCGTTTCCCCACACAATGTAGCGGAAGCGTCCCCCGAGCCCCCTGGGCCAAAACCCTAAAAAAATCAAATTCCCCTTTCCAGAATTCAGCCTAGTGCCGCGACACATTCCTATGGGGCCGCGATGCTCATATGCAAACTCAGAAAATTGGGTATTTCTCAGCATTTTCCCGAGCCAAAACTCTTCCCAATCAACCCCAAGGTACACCCAAGTCCCAACTCAACCTAAAACCCCAAATAAACAGTATGGAAACTCAGAAATAACAACCACAAGCCTACTCATACAATCAAACCAAAGATTCACCTAGTGGCTTCAATTTCACAAAACCTTAAACCACCCTTCTGAATATTTAAACCACACCAGAAAATAAGCTTCGGAGATATATGAAATTCTTACCTTAACTAGGGATTAGACCTTGACCCACCTCCAAATCCAATTCCAAGCTTAATTCTTTTGATTCCCAATCTGAACCTCCCAATCTTTAAGCTACACATCCAATTTCCAGCACTCAACAAAAACTCCAAAACATGCAAGGAGACTCAATGAGAAGATGAAGCCTTACCTCTGAATTATTATTGGCTTATGCTTGACCCAATCTCAGCCCTGAATTCCTCCCTTGATCTCAAGGATAACTAGCTCCTCCTATCCTTCTAGCTTCTTGGTTCTCTAAACTTCCAGCAGAACTAAATCAAGCCTAAGTGTAGAAAAAGAAACATAAATGACTTCCTCTTAGCCAAGGTTATTTTCTCCTAAAGCCAGATTACCACTTTGCCCTTTCCTTTAAATAAAAGTCTTATACAATCTCAAGGGCAATTCCGTCATTGCACCTAAATCTCGCTAAATCCTCAAGTATTCCTATAAATCCACATTTAATCCCGACATGCCCAAACCATTACTTAATTACTAACCGCTACCCTATAATTCCTGAACACTTTATATTATTCCCAAAATACCCCTAAGCTCCTCCCGAGCAGGGTATTTGACCCCATTGTGACTTTCTAGCTATACAACTTCCTAGGACCGTCTCGGGTCATGCATCACAATTATATCACCACTCACACATGATATCAAACACAATATATACAAATATCACATTTATGCCCTCAACGGGCTAAAATTACAAATATGCCCCTAGCAACCAAATGGGGCCCACATGCATATTTCATATATTCATATAATCATTAAAGCATCCTAAACACAGAATTATGCTTTAAACTACTTAATTCACACATAAACCAATCGTGTCCTCCTGTCACACTAATCAAGGCTCTTAAGCCTTATTAGTGATTTTTGGGTCGTTACAACTATCCCCTCCTACTGAGAATTTCGTCTTCGAAATTTACCTGAACAGCTCGGGATACTAATTCCAGATCACTGACTCAAGCTCCCAGGTCACTTCCTTGACCCTGCTATTTCTCCACAAAACTTTAACTAGTGGAATTGTCTTATTCCGTAGAACCTTATCCTTCCGATCCAAAATTTGAACTGGTCGTTACTCATAGGATAAATCTGTCTGCAATTCCAAGTCTTCATACTTTAGCACATGCGTCGCATCTGAGACATACTTTCGCAACATGGAAACATGGAATATGTCATTAACTCCTGACAACGATGGTGGCAAGGCCAACCTGTAAGCCACATGTCAAATCCTTTCTAGTTTCTCAAAAGGTCCAACAAATTGTGGGCTCAGCTTGCCCTTTACTCCAAATCCCCTCACCTCTCGCAGTGGTGAAACTCGCAGAAACATGTGGTCCCCAACCTGGAACTCCACGTCTCTACGCTTAGGGTCTGCATAGCTTTTCAGTTTACTATGCGAAGCAAGCATTTTGGCTCGGATCTTCTCAATAGCTTCATTTGTCCTCTGAACCATGTCTAGCCCCAAATATTTCCTCTCACCCATCTCATCCCAATGAATGGGTGACCTACACTTCCTTCCATATAGCATCTCATAAGGAGCCACTCCAATCGTGGACTGATAACTGTTGTTATACGAAAATTCAATCAACGAGAGATACTTACTCCAAGATCCCTCGAAGTCAATCACGCACGCCCTAAGCATATCCTCCAAAACCTGAATAATCCTCTCAGACTGTCCATTAGTCTGAGGATGAAAATTTGTGCTAAACTTCAGTTGAGTCCCCATGGCTCTCTGTAGAGCTCCCCAAAACTTGGAGGTAAAGATAGGGTCTCGATTAGACACAATAGACTTGGGAACTCCATGGAGACGAACTATCTTCCTCACATAGAACTCTGCATACTGATTCACAGTGTAAGTCGACTTCTCTGGCAGAAAATGAGCGGACTTGGTGTATCTGTCTACTATCACCCACACTGAGTCATAAAGTCCCACTGTCTTGGGTAGACCTCCCACAAAAACCATGGTAATGTCCTCCCACTTCCACTTGGGAATACCCAAAGGCTGAAGCAACCCCGCTGGTCATTGATGCTTAGCTTTCACTTGCTGACATGTCAAACACCTGGCCACGTACTCCACCACATCCTTCTTCATCCCGGGCCACCAATATAATTTCCGTAAATCCTGATACATCTTTGCGGTACCCGGATGAAGCGAGTACGGCGTTGTGTGAGACTTATCTAGTATCTCTCGTCCGATCCCTTCATCTACCAGAACACAAATCTGCCCGTGATACTGAAGCATACCAGCCTCATAAACAGAGTAATCCTTAGCTACCCCCGCTAAGACATTCTGTCGAACTTCCTGTAACTGCACATCAACCAATTGACCCTCCTTGGTTTGCTCTAGTAGGGTCGACTGCAAGGTAACATTGGCCAATTGGCCCACCACCAGCTCTATCCTTGCCCTAGTCATCTCATCTGTTAAGTCTCTCGATCTGAATATAACTAAATAACTGCCCCAAGCCCCTCCGGCTCAATGTATCTGCCACAACATTGGCTTCCCCTGGGTGGTAAAGAATATCACAATCATAATCCTTAACCAACTCCAACCAATGCCTCTGCCTCATGTTCAGATCCTTCTGGGTGAAGAAATACTTCAAACTCTTATGATCAGTGTATATCTCACACTTCTCCCCATACAGATAATGTTGCCACACCTTCAGTGCGAATACCACTACAGCCAGTTCTAAATCATGGGTAGGATACCGCTGTTCATACTCCTTCAGCTGTCGCGATGCATAAGCTATAACTTTCTCATTCTGCATCAACACACAACCTAAACACATCCTCAATGCATCACAATACAAGACAAATTTTCCTTCCTCCGAAGGAACACTGGTGCAGTAATAAGTCGTCGCTTCAACTCTTGGAAACTGTTTTCACACTTCTCTAACCAAACAAACTTCTGATTCTTCCTTGTCAACTCTATCATCGGTGTAGCAATCTTCGAGAATCCTTCTACAAACCGTCTGTAGTAACCTACTAACCTGAGGAAACTCCGAACCTCCGAGGCATTCTTTAGCCTCGACCAATCTCTCACTGCCTCCACCTTGGATGGATCCACCTTAATAACCTCTGCGCCAACTATATGCCCAAGAAAAGTCACCTCTGGTAACCAAAACTCACACTACTTAAACTTGGCATATAACTGATGCTCCCTTAATCTCTGCCACACCCGTCGAAGGTGTTTCTCGTGTTCTGCCTCTAAATTGGAGTACACTAAGATGCCATCGATGAAGAAAATAATGAACTGGTCTAAGAAATCTTTGAACACCCTGTTCATTAGATCCATGAAAGCTGCTGGAGCATTGGTCAAACCAAAAGACATGATCAAAAACTCATAGTGCCCATACCGCATTCGGAAGGTTGTCTTCGGTATGTCCTCATCCTTGATCCTCAGCTGGTGATAACCAGATCGAAGATCAATCTTTGAGAACACCGTCTTTCCCTACAACTGATCAAATAAGTCATCGATCCTTGGTAGAGGGTACTTGTTCTTGATGGTCAACTTGTTCAATTCTCTGAAATCTATACACAACCTCAGAGTTCCGTCCTTCTTCTTCACAAACAGAACTGGAGTGCCCCATGGAGAGTAACTGGGCCTGATGATACCCAAATTGAGAAGTTCCTGTAACTGTATCTTCAATTCCTTCAACTCTGCTGGTGCCATCCTATTTGGTGCTCTTGATAATGGTTCTATCCCTGGTGCTAACTCAATAACAAATTGAATCTCCCTATGTGGTGGCAATCCTGGTAGATCCTCAGGAAATACATCCAAGAACTCACACACCAATTTGGTCTCTCCCAGCCCCACTGGCAAAACCATAGCAGTGTCCACCACACTAGCTAGAAAACCTATACATCCTCCCTGTCTTTGGTTGTCAATGCTAATATCATAGGTACGCGGGGTCCACATACCGCACCCACAAAAACGAAAGGATCCTCGCCCTCAGGCTCGAAAGTTACCATCTTTTTCTTGCAGTCAATAGTAGCCCCATATCTAACCAGCCAATCCATCCCTAGAATCATATCAAAATCCTCCATGTCTAGATCAACTAAGTCTACTTAAAGCTCCCTACTATCAACCACCACTGGCAGTGCTCTAATCCACCTCCTAGAAACTACCAGTTCCATAGTAGGCAATAATGTCCTAAACCCCGCAGTACGGTACTCACTAGGTCTACGCAATCTATCAATCACCTTGCTTGAAACAAATGAATGAGTAGCACCAGAGTCAATCAATACAGTAAATGGAGAACCAGTGCTAGAAAGTTGACCTGTCACCACCGAGGGACTAGCCTCGACCTCTGCCTGCATCAAAGTGAACACTCGAGCTGGAGTCAAGCTGTCCACCTTTCTTGCTCCCCCTTTCTTCATTGCTGGCCAATCCTTCTTGAGGTGCCCCACTATTCTACACACATAGCAGGCCTTGGCCCGGTACTCGCCCTAATGGCGCCTTCTGCACCTCGGTCACTCCGGATAACTCCTCCATGCCTCACCGCCTCCCTGACGGCCTCCTGGAGCACCCTGACCCCTCCTATCAGGACCAGCAATGATCGAAGTGTCAGGGGTCTTCCTCTTCACATTACTAGGGCCTCCACCCCTACCTGACCCAGAATATGGAGGCACTACTCTGCGAACCTCGCGCCTCGCTACACTTTCCTTCCAAATCTTGTTCTCCGCTTCCTCAACGATAAGAGCCTTCTCAACAGCCTTGGCATAGGTCGTTCCCCAATGTACTGTTGTAATCCTCACATCCCGGGCTATCATAGCATTAAGCCTTCAAATAAACCTATCTTGCCTGGCTACATCTGTAGGCACAAGATTTGGTGCAAATTTTTCAGGTCTATTGAACTTTAGGGCATACTCAGTAACTGTCATGTTGCCCTGCACCAACCCCACAAACTCATTAACCTTCCCTGCCCTGATGGCAACATTGTAGTATTTCTGGCTGAACAAATCCTTAAATCCATCCCAACTCAAAGTAGTGATGTCCCTGGTATGTGATGCCACTTCACACCAGATGTGCGCATCCTCTCTCAACATATATGTGGCACAGATCACTCTGTCATAACCTTCTATCCTCATAAAATCCAGGATAGTAGTAATCATAGTCATCCACTGTTCAGCCTTCAGTGGATCAGGTCCTCCCTCAAAAGCTGAGGGATGCTGCTTCCAGAACCGCTCATACAATGGTTCCCACATGTTCCCCATTTCTACTGGCTGAACAACTGGTGCCACTACAGGTGGCACAATAGGTGCAGCACTCCCTTCTGGAGCCTGCTGTCGTAGAAGACAAATTTATTTAACTTGACTCTGTAATCGCGCTTGCATCTCTGCCATAATCTGCTGCCAGTTCTCAAGGACTGGCAGAGGAATCTGGCCCTGGTCATCACCTCCAGTCTCAGACCTAGTGCCAGCTAGTCGCGTAGATTTCCTTGGACGCATAGCTATCCAAGTTAATCTGGAGTCAATGACTCGACAATCAGACCATGATGACAGGGTAAAATCTTTTCCAAAATCCACCAACGGAACATAATCTATCACAAGCAACCAAGATATAAGCGTTTATCGAAATGCACTAGCATTCCTAATAAGCATGCCCCAACATTATCACACAGCAGTCAAGGGCCAAGCCCTATCAATATCTCATTCTTCCTAATAATCCAACAGATATCAACATTCGTACTTCTTTCCAAGCACATAAGCATACAAAACACATATACACATTACCAAACCTTGAACCGAGCTTGTCTCTAACAGCGAATGTACATGTCCATCCAGTCTTCAGGAACCCTTAAACCCTTACACTGTGTATTTATAAAGGTGCAGGACTTGCTAATCAAGTCATTTTCTTAAAAATGTGTCACTGATACCACTAATGAACTAGGGTTAAAAGGGTTTGGTCATAAAAGTTATATTTCATATAATTAAACGTTTTGTAGAAGAGATCCCAAAAGAAACAGTGTTTGAAAGTCAGTTTACAAAATTTCAAGGTACAAACAACCACTAGCCACTCTAAGGGCAAAACAGACATTTATGGTCCTACTGTTCCTGTCCCTTCCTCAACTGTGGCGGCTGAGCAGCTGATCATGTAAATTCTGCCCTTAGAGCTCTTTGATTCAAGGCTGATCAAGGTTTCCCTTGCCTTGACCTGCACCACATAGCACTTGTGAGCCAAGGCCCAGCAAGAAAATATAACGTTATAGCACAAACAATGATAACAATAGAATAACCCTTAGAGCATGTTCATATACTTAGCATACCACATTAATCACATAATCCATAGACATAACCAGAGAATCAACAAACCAACACTCAGCTATTCAACATAACAAATTGATCAATCAATAATATTAATAAAATCACATGATAATCAGAGTCAACGCCCTTAGGTCGCTCCCTCTGTTTACGCCACTAACTCCGATCCGCTTAAACATAGCTCAGTGAATAATAAGATGTCCTCAACTACCAGTGGCTGAGCTGCGCCAAGGCAAACGCTGGCATTCTTAGGTCATTCATTTATTATTTACATGGCATAATACCGTCCTTCATAAAGCATTTACAACAGGGAACCCTTAGTCCCATTATAAATTCACAACCGGGTGCAGTTTTCTTACCTAAGTCCTGAGCTTCTTGAGCACAGAAATCCCGAGTGCGGTCCTCTAACCCGAACCTCACCGAAAACCTAGTCACAACACATATACATTGCACTCTCATTACTAACCAATTCATAATCATCTCCTGGAACCAAGCTCGTGCTCTCGGGACCTCCCGTTCCCCCCACACAAGGTAGCAGAAGCATCCCCCGAACCCCATGAGCCAAACCCCTAAAAACTCAAATTCCCCTTTCCTAAATTTAGCCTAGCGCCGCCGTACAGCCCTATGGGGGCTGCAGCGCCTAGAATGGTGCCTAACTCCTCCGTCAATCTAGTGTCACGACATGGAAGAACAAGGCCGCGACGCTCAGATGCGAACCTAAAAAACTGGGTTTTTCCCAGCATTTTTCTTGAGCTAAAACTCTTCCAAATCAACCCCAAGGTACACCCAAGTCCAAACTCAACCTAAAACCCCAAATAAACAGCATGGCAACTCAGAAATAACAACCACAAGCCCAATCACACACTTAAACCCAAGATTCATCTAGTGGCTTCAATTTCACAAAAACTTAAACCACACTTTATAAAACTTAAACCACCCTTTAGAATATTTAATCCACACCAGAAAATAAGCTTCAGAGATATATGAAATCTTACCTCAACCCAAGATTCGACCTTGAGCCACCTCCAAATCCAATTCCAAGCTTAATTATTTTGATTCCCAAGCTGAACCTTTCAATCTTTAAGCTACACATCCAATTTCCAGCACTTAACCCATACTCTAAAACATTCAAGGAGACTTAATGAGAAGATGAAGCCTTACCTCTAAATTATTATTGGCTTATGCTTGACCCAATCTCAGCCCTGAATTCCTCCCTTGATCTCAAGGATAACTAGCTCCTCCTCTCCTTCTAGCTTCTTGGTTCTTTAAACTTCCAGCAGAACTAAATCAAGCCTAAGTGTAGAAAAAGAAACATAAATGACTTCCTCTTAGCCAAGGTTATTTTCTCCTAAAGCCAGATTACCACTTTGCCATTTCCTTTAAATAAAAGTCTTATACAATCTCAAGGGCAATTCCGTCATTGCACCTAAATCTCGCTAAATCCTCAAGTATTCCTATAAATCCACATTTAATCCCGACATGTCCAAACCATTACTCAATTACTAACTGCTACCCTATAATTCCTGAACACTTTATAATATTCCCAAAATACCCCTAACTCCTCTCGAGCAGGGTATTTGACCCCATTGTGACTTTCTAGCTAGACAGCTTCCTAGAACTGTCTCCGATCGTGTATCACAATTATATCACCGCTCACATGTGGTATCAAACACAATATATACAAATATCAAATTTATGCCCTCAACAGGCTAAAATTACAAATATGCCTCTAGAAACCAAATGGGGCGCACATGCGTATTTTATATATTCGTATAATCATTCAAGCATGCTAAATACAGAATTATGCTTTAAACTAATTAATTGAAACATAAACCAATCGTGCCCTCCCGGCACACTAATTAAGGCCCTTAAGCCTTATTAGTGATTTTTGGGTCGTTACAGATTAGTAGCCCTTCAGTCCGGAATAAGAACTGGATCTCCTCTCTGGGATGACATGCAATGCAGTAAGGCAGCCACTCTTGCAGAGTTTATAAGAACGACTCAAGACTTCATCAACTACGAAGAAGCTTGAATCCAAGCTTTTGTATGGCCTCTGGCACTGCAACCAACAATACATACCATTCCGGGGTACGAGGCGCAATACCCGGCAAATCCCTATCCGGCTCCTCCAGCGATGTCTGAGATGCAGCTCATGACTCTGACCGTCTATGCGCCCGCTTCACTAGGATATGCTCCACTTCTTCAACCCTTTTTTCTGGGAACAGAGTGGCACCAACCAGATATAGTGTCGCTCCAGAAGCAGTTCAACCATCCCAAACTGAAGCGGCAGAGGTGAGTATAAACCCTTCCTGGGAAAAATTATCGAGCAAGAATCAGAGTCAGACTGAGCCTGCAAAGAAGGGGAAGACGGAGTACCAGCCCCAGTACACAAAATACACAAACTTGGTGGATACTCAAGGGAATATCTACCTTTCAACGGGCAATGTAGTCCACTACCGGAAACCAAGCCCCATATTTAAAGGGGGAAAGAACCAAAGAGACACGAGCTAAGAGATGTGCCTATCACAAGGACATAAGCCATACAACTGAGGAATGTCATCACCTGAAGGATGAGATCGATCATTTAATCATGTTGGGGCACCTCCACAAATGAGTCAGAATGCCGACTGGAGTTTCGGGACAACCCACTGCTCCTAGACAACCTTTTTCCCAGGGAGCACAAGAAAAGTTCAGAACTCCTCAAGGAGAGTACGCTCTAGGACCGAGAGCACAGGCCCCTCAGGGGACCTCAATAGTGTGACCTCCTGGAGGCCCTATGGCACCTAGACCCGGGATACCGTATCCACTCGAAACTGCGCCCCCTTGAGTAGAAGTCCACGTAGCCACCATCTCTGGAGTCCCGTACTTGGGAGGATCATCTTGGAATGACTAAAATAGGTGCCTCAGTGAACTCGACCACTACCATGAGATGTGTGCGTTGGTCAAAACTCCAGCCCAGCGCCCAAAGCTAATGAATCTACCGATAACGTTCACAGAGGAAGATGCCCAGAATGTCCACTTCCCGCATCATGATCCCTTGGTCATTGATGCCCAAATTGCCAACAAAAGAGTATCCCGAGTGTTGTCGGACAATGGGAGTTCTGTCATTGTCTTGTTCAAGCCAACCTTCATAGCGATCGGCCGAACCGAGGCAAACTTAGCATCTTGTTCAACATAGATCTACAACTTCAATGGGGATTCATTTCTCTCGATGGGCAAGATACAAGTCCCTGTTACATTGGTGAATGATGTTCAAAACACATTCAAGTACTGCACATTCGTGGTGGTGGATTATCCCACTGCGTATAATGTGACTTTTGGGTGCCCCGCTCTAGTTGATTTTTGTGTTGTTACCTCCATCCACCACTTATGCTTGAAGTTCTCGTGTGATAACGCCGAAGTGGGGAAAGTACAGGGAGGTCAAAAGAGCACCCAGAAGTGTTGTAACATCTCCGCTAGACCGATCTTCATGGTCCATGAAGAGACCCTCGAAGAGGAGAACATCGCTCTCATCCCATAATCACAACCAGCACGCGGGGTGGTCCGGGAAGACAATGAATTAGACTCCTTGATAGAGGAAGACATGGCATTAGAACCAATAGAGGAGATAGAAGAGGTGTACATCAGTGACACTGATCCGACCAGAGTAATCCGAGTAGGAAGAAATTTTAATCCGGAGGACAGGGCTGCCATAGTCGTCCGAGTAAAAGAGAATTAGACGCGGAACGGGCAGAGGCCCTCAAACTAGAAATTTAGAAGTTATCCTCGATTAACTTCATCTGAGAAGCATAGTACCCCGTTTGGCTGGCGAACCCTATGTTGGTGCAAAGTCAAACGGGGCAAGGAGAACTTGCATAGATTCCACAGACCTCAACAAAGCATGTCCAAAGGACTGCTTCCCACTACCCCGGATAGACCAGATGGTGGATGCCACATCTGGGTATGAGTTGTTTAGTTTCATGGATGCCTATTCCTGCTACAACCAAATTTTGATGCACGTAGCAGACCAGGAACACACCAACTTCTAGATGGACAAGGGTGTATACTGTTACATTGTCATGCCTTTGGGGCTAAGGAATGCCGAAGCCACATATCCAAGGCTTGTCAATAGAATGTTTCGGGGCCTACTTGGGAAGAACATGAAAGTCTACATAGAGGACATGTTGGTCAAGTTCAAGACGTTGACCCAACATTCAAATGACTTGGTGGAAGCATTCGCCTTTATCTGAAAGTATGGGATGAAGCTAAATCCCAAGAAGTGCACTTTTGGCGTGGCATCCGAGAAGTTTCTAGGCATCATAGTAAGCTCGAGAGGGATGGAAGCTAACCTGGATAAGATCAAATCTTTGATCGACATGCCATCACCATGAAAACACAAAGACGTTCAGAACCTGACGGGAAGAATAACGACTTTGAGCTGCTTTGTGTCAAAGTTCATGGACAAGTGCATCCCATTTTTCACTATACTTCGCAGAAACCAAAGGTTCGAATGGACTGCCGAGTGTGAAGAGGCTTTCCAAAAATTGAAGGAGCATTTGGCACAAGCACCAATCTTGTCAAAGCTGGTGGATGGGGAGCCACTATACCTATATTTGGTCGTGGAAAAACATGCTATAAGTGTCGCCTTAGTGCGAGAAGAAGGAAAGGTCCAACTCCTGATGTATTACGTAAGCAAAAGGTTCTTGGGTGCGGATTCCAGATACCCTTTGATTGAGAAATTGACATTTTGCTTACTGGTGACCTTCATGAAGTTAAGACCTTACTTTCAAGCTCATGCCATCAAGGTACTAATGAACCATCCCCTATGATAAGTATTACAAAAATCAAAATAATCAGGAAGACTTTTACTACTACAAAAACAAGCTTTTAGGACACTTTTTTTAGGGCACTCACCTAGATGCGAGCCCTAAAAACAACTCCTGGACTTTTTAGGATACTCATTGAGAGTCCTTAAAGAATTTCTTTTAGGACACATGGTGCGAGCCCTAAAAACTGATGTGTGTTCTAAAAGTTTGAATTCTTTTTAACAAAAGTTCCTGAACTTTTTAGGACACTCATTGAGAGTCCTTAAAGAATTTTTTAGGACTCTAAAAGAGTTTTAAGGATGCACAAAGGGTTCCCTAAAAAAATATTAAACAACCGAAGTAATAACTTTAAATATTGTTATAACTAAAAAGGCCAAGCCCCTTTTAAGAAAAAGAATAAAAAAGGGCCAAGCAAATTACATAAGGGTTTTCGTTCTCTGTACAGTGCATATTATATAAAGTTCTTCAGGTCACCTTTGTTTCTTTACTGAGCTGCCACCCTCCAGAGTAAGCTTTGGCAACACCTTCGTCAAGCTTTGGCATAACCATCGTCGCAGACTCACAAGCTTCAGCCATTTTCACCACAGTTGCAAGCTTCGGAACCACATCATCACAAGCTTTGGCAGCACCATTGTCACAAACTACAGCCATCTCCATCACCGTCGCAAGCTTCACAACACAACTAACATTGCAAGCTTGGGCACGACCATCGTCACAAGCTGCAGCCATCTCCGCCACTGTTTCCAAGCTTCGACACCACTACCGTTGCATGCTTTGACATCGCCATCGTCGCAAACTTAACCATCTCCACCACTATCGTAAACTTTTGTACCACTACCCTTCACAACCTTCAGTCCATCTATGCCTCCATCGCAAGCTTCGGCAAAACCTCAGTCAAGCTTTAGCACCACCTCGGTCAAGCTTTGACACCATATATGGATTAAAACTTCTGCGCAGATGATTTTATATATAGATATAGATGGTTATATATATATATGTGTTAAAGGTTTGTGATGCTCAAAATTGATCATCTACGTTTCTTCTTTATGCTCAGCCAAAGATGTGGGTATTAATGTAATTAATATATTTACAGAATTAAAACTAGATTATTAATTATATGTATGTGTTCATTCCTAGACAAATACATGCATTTTGGTGGGAGTATTGGATGTGGTTTTTTTTTAATTAAAATAAAAAATATAACTTTTAAGGGAATTCATTGTGTGCCCTAAAAAAGATCCTTTTACGACACGCGAAGAGAGTCCTAAAACTTTATTCAAAGGCACTCAATAGGATCTTTTCGGACACGCAGTGCAAGACCTAAACACATTGTTTTAGGGCTCGCAACGCAATTCCTAAAAAACCTCACTTTTTAAGGCTCTCAATTAAAAAGCCTTTTTTGTAGTAGTGTTTTGCAATGGACCATGGAGTTGAGCCAGTTCGATATCGCCTACATCACCATAATCTCCATCAAGGGATAGGCCCTTCCCGACTTCATCATAGAATGTACCGGGATTGCTAAGGACGAAGAGCCAATCGACCCTATAATGCCCTTTTGGAAGATCTTTGTTGACAGAGCCTCCAATGAGAACGGGGTCGGAGTTGGGATTATCCTAATATCCCCCCATGGTCACCAATTGCAAAGCGCCCTACGCTTCTAGTTTGAAGTGTCAAACAATGAGGTTAATCATGAGCCCACACTGGCCAGATTATGCTTAGCTTAGGAAGTGGGGGAAGAGAACATTGAAGTCCACAGCGATTCCCAGTTGGTGGTAAGATAGGTATTGAGAGAATACCAAATAAAGGGGGAGAAGATTGCTGCCTATGTGGCGCCAACCCGGGAGTTACTCCAATTGTTCAAAAGATACATCATCTGCCAGATCCCCAGTGAACAGAATGTGTATGCGGACACACTGGAAAAGTTGAACACAAATGTTGAAGAAGAACTCTCCAGAGTAGTCCCAATTGACCATCTACCCATGCCCAGTATTCAAGACCCCGCAATTGTAAAGGCCATCGATTACACAACGTCCTGGATGGGGCCCCTCATCCAATATCTAACCACTGGAGAGTTTCCCCACGGACAAGGCTGCTGCCAAGAAGTGCAATACCAGGCCCCTAGATATGTCATGATGGAGAACAAGCTCTATCGTAGGGGGTTGTCCATGCCGTATCTTTGATGTGTATCCGAGACTGAAATGAGCACGATCATGCCTGAAGTGCATGAAGGCTTTTGCAGAGATCACTTAATCGAACTCAGCTTGTCCAAAAGGATCCTGAGGAAAGGATATTTTTGGCCAACAATGAAGAATCATTGTGTAGATTACGTCTGCAAGTGTGAGCAATGTTAGAGATACGCAAAGAACCTGCGAGCTCCTCCCACGAAGAAAACTTTGATGACCAGTTTGTGGCCTTTTGCAGTCTAGGGAATTGATTTGGTAGGATCCCCCCCCCCCCCCCCCACCCCGACCGAGAAGGGCGGATTGAATTATGACATTGCAGCTATCGAATATTACACCAAAAGGGTCGAGGTGGAACCAATGAACACAATTACCTCCAAGAAGGCCCTGTACTTCATCATCAACACTATTGTGTGCCAATACATCCTCCCTCATAAAATTGTGTCTGACAACAGGAAGAAATTTGATAGCATCCACTTCACCGACTTCTGTGAAAGACATGGAATTGCCAAAAGCTTCTCCGCAGTCGCAAGTCCTCAAGAAAACGGGCAAACAGAGGTCGTGAACAAAATTTTAAAAGGGACACTAAAGAAAAAGCTACAAGCTTGCAAGAAGAGTTGCCCCGCATCCTATGGGCATACTGGACCACAGAGAGAACTTCAACTGGACATACTCCTTACTCAATGGTTTACAGATGCGAAGTAGTCATCCCATTAGAAATTGCAGTCCTATCCCATAGACGAGACACGTGAAATCACGTCCAAAATCACGCCTTGCTCCAAAAATCCCGGGATCTCATTTAAGATATCTGGGAAGAATAGCAATTGCAGTTGAAGATGTATCAGGGGAAGATCGTAAGGCACTTTAACTCAAGAGTTAAGAGTCGAAGGTTTGGGACCGGTGATCTGGTCATGAAAAGAGTCTTCCCTGCATCTCAAGATCCGGGAGTGGGGGTTCTGGGACCTAACTGGGAAGAATTGTATGAGATCCAAATTGAAGTATGTCAAGGAACATATCGCCTAAAGCAGTAGATGGGACAAACATCCCAAGGGCCTGGAATGCTGAACACCTCCGCTGGTACTACCATTAGTGGAAGGATTTAACCATATATTCTCTCTTTCACATGTTATTCTTAAGTAATGTACGCCCCAGGGGCACTTCTTATTTAGTGTAAATGGTGTGACAAAACACCATAAGAAATTTTTTAAGAGAAGAAAAAGTTCATGTCACTCTTTAATTTTCACACAAACAAGTGACCTAAGACTACACTCTTTTGTCACTTGGGGGGTGGGACCATCCATATGGTCCAGGATAAAAAAAAAAGGATGCAAGGCTAAGAGCTTAGTCCTAATCTGGATTCACATGGACTGGGGGTTCAAAACCCAACTACCAAAAAATTGGTCCAGACCTAACATGGTCCGAGATAGTTTAACCCTTATTTATTATTTCCACATTTCCACATAACGGTCCAAGACCGTTGGAACTCAAATCTTAGGTTTTAATTGATCACATTTTGAACTCTTTAATGGTCTAGGCCGTTAAAACTAAGTCATATCTGATAAGTCCATAACGGTCTAGGCCTTTGGAACCTAAACCTTAGATTCGGGCAAATCATTTAAATTCCATAAGAATTCCATAATGGTCCAGGTCATTTGAACCTAAACCTTAGATTCGGAACAAATCAATTAAACCATATCTGGTAAGTCCAAAACGGTCCAGGCTGTTGAAACCTGAACCTTGGTTTCATGATAAATTATTTAACTTCCACAATTTTCCCCTAATGGTCCTGGCCGTTGGATCTAGGATTCCACATTTAAAAAATTCATGCATAGTGGTAAAACACTTTGTGATTTTTTAAAGAAATAAATGAAAATAAAGCTGAAATAATTGTGCAAGGATGGAAACCAATATAATATCTGGATAATAACATAAATCATTGTCTAAAGCACATCCATGCCCATAAAATTAAAATGAATAAAATAAAAAAAGAGGAAGTCCCAAATAAAATTACAAACGCTTAGGTATGGGCTTCGTTCTAATCCGAAACATTCAAAGCGATTTCACCCTGTGGATCATCAGCAAGGAGCTTCGCGTCTTCTTTCTCTTTGGCTTCAAACTCGGCCTTTTTTGCAGCCAAATCTGGATGGATGAGGAGATTCATATTCTTGTCCTGGAGCCAGACCATGTAAATGGCTTCATCAAAAGTGGCCGCCAGCAACTCTTCAGCTTGCTCCTTCTCCTTACGAGCCTCCTCACTCCAATTCAACTCCAGCTGGGCCTGTACCTCCAAATCCTAGACTTGGGCCCCGAGAGATTCCATCTTCTCCTGATCTTGACGAAGTTAGGCCTTGTTTGTCTCCAAGAGTGCCTTGTTCAAAGCTTCCGACCAGCAGGCATGGGATAATTCCACTTCCAGGTTGTCCACCACCTTCTTGTGGTCAACATCCTTCCTGAACAAAGCTTCCCCATGCTGAGCTTGAACCCAGAAAATCTCCTAGGTGAAGGCATCCTTGGTATCTTCCTATTAGTTAACGGTCCCCTCTAGCACCATCTGGGTCGTCTCCACCTTCATGGCCATCTTGGCCACCAGGTCTGCGTTCCTATGAGCCAACAATGCGTCCTGGAACAAAGCAATGTAGAATGGGAAAGGATAAATTATCCACATACTGAAATTCCAGCACTAAAGAGGGATTCTTCTCCAGAAGGAACTCAGATATCATAAACCAGTAGTGTCTAACATCCACAGGTGTTTCCAGGAGCTAGATGGAGCCGGACTGACATTACGGCTCTTCAATCAAATAAACCCACCTCACGTCTTATCCTTTGAGTTTAGATACGGCTCCAACTGATAGTAGTACAACACCTTTGTGTGGGTGGGCTGTGACATCTCCTTCCAGACACAAAATGCATGCCACCCCGCAAGAAACTTGTACGCCTGGGCCAAGAGTTGGAACAAAGCGCTCCCCACAAACTTGAGAAATCAAGCAAAATAGTCGTGGAGCAGGAGAATGGCTCTCATGCTCATGTGGCTTGTGCTCCAGGCCCCAAATACACCCAATCAAATATGGGCCTTCTCCTATTTCTGAACCAGCTTGTTGAAGAAGAGCCCCAGAGCTGACTCTATCCTGAAGGATTTCTCCAACTCGTTCAGCATCCGGTAGTTCAGGAACTCGTTTATCTTTGTGTCCATTTCCGACGTGTTGCCATTGGGAAGCTTATGCCCCTCCAAGACGACGAGGCCCACATTTAATGAATATTCTAGGTAGAGTGTGACGGTGCGAGCCATGATCAAAGACCTAGAAGCAACAAGAAAAGCAAGAACAAAGTAGTTAGCACCAAAACAGAAGAAAAATGGTTAAGGTATGGGGATTCTCCTAAACTGCTTGGAGAGGTCCCCTCTGGATATTGCTCCGAGAACAATTAATGTCCCAGAAGCATGAGTCGGGAACTAAAAGAAAAATATTTTTGTAGAAGGAAACAAATTGACCCGAACGATTTTTAGGCGTCCGGATTCGTTGATTTAGAGTGGTCCAGCCTGCTCTGTGGGTCCATTTATCTACAAAGGGAATGTCACCTAGAAAGTTCTCTATTATTCATCACTATCTAGAACCACCCTACACGGTGGTCGCGGCCCTTACAGCCACGTGTCACGGAGGCAATATGATAATAAAAAATAATGAAGGAAAACAAAGAATTGGCTAAAAAATTTACTGGGGAAACTTGAACTTGGAATTTGTTGAAAAACTCAATCATGAACTTGAGGAGGCAGTTAAACAACTCGTCGATGTTCTCAAAAGGGTGGTCTAGGGTGAAGTTGTCCACTTGATGATCGAAGGGCGACTTCAATGGAAATAGGTGGGTTTGAAAATGCAACAAACGTTGGAAAATTTCATCAGCGATTTCAGACATTCAAGGTCTTTCCTCTCTGCTCGCTGTTTGAAAATTTAGAATCTGTAAAAGTGAGGAAAGAAACCCATTGGCGTATTTATAGGAGAAATATCTCATTTTCAATCCAACGACCCATATGGAATATCCCCAAAGGATCCACATCCGATGGTTCCAGATAGAAAAAGCGCATTAACTAGCCCAATCAAGTGCTAAATCATCGATTTGTCAATCCGTGATTCGCGCCTCTCTCATCCAACGGTCAACATTGAAAATCCTAAGACAATCCTCATCCAATGGTTTCGAATAATGCAGAAACATTAAGTAGCTAACTCGAGTGCTAAAAATCCCTTTTCACTAAGATGGGACATCTCAGAAAACACGCTGACATTCATCAGTCTCCCAGGACCACGGAGATAGTCTGTTAACCCCTAACACATCGAACCTGGACTTAGGTAAATGAAGTGGGACCATGGTAAATGAACAGGGAAATACGTAAATGATCCTAGAGTCAGGTGATTGAATCGGGACAAAGAAGCAAGTCTCCACCGCGTGAACATGGATGAAGACTTGGGGGCTAAATGTTGCCCAAAATTTCCACCTTAAACACGTGGCATGGTCAAATAGGCTTCATGGACTCTCAAGAGAGGCCTAGGCCCAACCAGGGCCCAACAAACAATGAGCAACCAAACCATATAGGTCCGGACCATGCTAGCCCAATAACTAGCAAATAGCAAAAGCATAGTAAAGAGCCTGGACCTAAGACGTAGGCCCAAACCAACTTCATGGGCGCAACCAATCTCCTTCCTCTGGGATTTAGATATTTGTGGTGGGCGGTCCATTCTTGGGGAAGAATCCCATCATGTGGGATCCAGATGAAGTTTCCGGGTAAATTCTCACATTTCAACTCAGTAGTAGGACACATACTTTGATACGTCATCGCTAACTGACGTCCGTCTCGTTGAATGAACCCGAACCTTGGAAAATCACCCCGAGCCTTGATAAATGACCCCGGGTCTAAGTAAATGAACCCGGACCATACTTCCTGGTAAAACTAGACTAGTTCTTCATACAGTTGACGTATCCTCGAGAGGTGCGGCAGTTGGTCTCCTCAACTAACCTGTAGAAATGTTACGTACGGAACATACAATTTTCCTAGGGATCGATTTTTTCACTACTCTGACAGATCCTGTCCCCCTAATCCCGCAAGGGGCTCATGCGCACCCATTCGTATTAACGTACAAAGGGCAGTTGTAATGCTCTACAATGCTTAAGTCGGCCCAATGGACCTAGATTAAACATTATGTAGTCATGTTATACACTTGTATTATAGCTCCATTAGAGAGCAATTATGCTTATATCTTTATTTGGCTCGGATTCTGGCCCAAGCTACATGGCCACCTATAAATAGGGCCATTAGTGCACTATAGCGAGAATTCAATTTTTCATGCATGCATAAACGCTGTTGAACATGCTGAAAACCTCCATTGCTAAACTCTCTAAAGATCAATACTACTGACTCATGGACTAAGGCTCATTAACGCCCCAACCACGTAAAAATTGTGATCATGTTCATTTCTTTTTCTTTCTTTCTAGCTCCTACTTCTCGATATATTCGTAGTTTGTGAAAAACTCGGTAAACAATAAGTTAGTCACATTTAGAGTTATGGAAAGGCACAAAACCTAGTTTGTGCCACTTCCGAATATGAGGATGTCAAGCTCACTTCCGAATATGAGGATGTCAAGCTCATGTTCTTAGAACCAAATTTAGAAAGCTAGATTCAAGGTCAGAAGTGTGTATCTTTGTTGCCTATGCTATAGAGACAAGACGAGATTCATTTGATAGTTAAAATGATCAAAATGTATTTTTGTGTACAAATGCAACCTTTCTTGATCAAAGTACTTCTTGAAGTACTCACATCTAATCAAAACAATGAAAATACATCATCACAAAATGATAAATGACAAAACAAAGAAACCACAATTATTTAAAAGGAAGCCTTGGTCCAATGTCGTAGTGGCAAGATTGTTAGACAATCTGTTCGCTATGAACACAAAGCACGTGTATTTGTATTAGACATTGATAAAGATGATCAATTAACCTTTAAGGACTCAATGGAATATCCTGAGAAGGAAAAATTGCTAGAATCCATCAACCAAGAAATGGAACCAATGTATTCAAATTCTGTCTAGGCCCACCTAAAGTTGTTCGGCCTATTAGGTGCAAATGGTTCTTCAAGCTTAAAAAGAGTTGCAGATGAAAAAATAGAGACTTTCAAGGAAAGTCTTGTAGCCAAGGATTACACTCAAAGGGAAATTGTCAATTATGAAGAGACATTCTCTCTCGTTTCCATGCTAAAATCCATACGCATCCTTTTATTTATAGTCGCTAGTTTTAACTATTTGGCAAATGGACGTCAAGACAACTTTTCTTAATTGCTCTCTTGATGAAAGTATCTATATTTTACAACCATAAGGGTTTGTGGAAATGGGGCAAGATCAGAAAGTATGCACATTGTTAAAATCTAGTTATGGATTATAGCAAGCATCTAGATATTGGAATTTTACTTTTGATGAGACTATTAAAACATAGGGTTTCGAACAAAATGTTGATGAAACTTGTGTGGATAAATACATCAAAGATAAGATAGTGGTTTCCTTAGTTATTTATGTGGACGATATTCTACTAAATGGTAATCATGTAGAAACTCTATCAAATGTAAATTATTGGTTAGCTAGGAAATTCCAAATGAAAGATTTAAGAGAGACGAGCCATGTTCTGGGAATAGGAAGAACTAGGTTATGTTGGTAGCTGATTATCGAGTGCGGAGTAGAATGCATGGGGTGGTGGGCACAAGAGATTTAACAAAAATAACAGATCCATTAATAAAGACACATTAATCTAAACACACATAAAAGATGAAGAACGTACCAATTGAAGCCTATCATGTCTCTTTGCTATCTTTTCGTGTAAATATTAACATCCAATCCTAGAAATCTATAGGAACTCACATGACATTCTTCCAAGATGTTCTCTACACTTCAAGACACGTGTGGGCATGTATAGAAACAGTGGTATATATTAAATCTCTTTAATATAAGAGCCTTAATTTATTAATCTCAATATTACTCCACTAAAAATATGAGACTCCACCCTAGCAATTATAGACATTTATTCACAGAGTACTTTTTAAAGATAAAAAATGCCCATCGATTAAATCACTTCGTACAATTCAATCATCTACTAATGATTCATAATTAAAGCAGAGATAAGATCACCACTTTACCTCTTTAATTATTTCTTATTTCCCTAAATACCATTACCTAATTTAATTCATAAACTGATTTATGAATTTGAGCTCAATAAGCTTTCAGTTTCAAAAGTTAACCCTTAAGGGGACCATTATTTAATTCCCCTTTGAAAGGTATAGATTTCTTAACTATATACTATATCCCTAGCCATTTATATCAATGAGTCCCCAAAATAAAAGTTTTCAGCTTGACCATTTTGACAAACCATAACGAGTGAATCAAAAGACTCAAGTGACATAAACAGGAGTTCATAGCAACTTCAGGATTTAGATCAATTTGTATATGATCATCTTATTGATATGTTTAATTAATACTTATCAAACAAAATAGTATTTAATGAAGTATTAATAACATATCAGGTCCAATTTTTTATAATCACTTTATATAAAGTACATCCACTAAGATGTCCTAGTAATCAGGATCTGGATTACATGTATTCATAATACTAGTGAACCACACTAGCACTACTTATTCCAATGATTCCGTATAAATTTGTTGTACTGTGAACTATTTAAATGGGTTCCCTACAATCTTAATCCTCTCATACCAATACAAGACTGTAATCACAATAACGAATTTCAAAATTTTTTGATATTCATATTGTAACGCCCAAATTTCTTGAGGCGTTAACTGACCTATTTCATAAATAAATGAAAAATGAAATTCATAACAACTCTTAAATTCTTTGAGTAAAACTTCATTCATTAAAAGAAAATCAAACGTAATTTGACAACCCTTTTGAAAAGAAAAGAAACACTAGAGCCTCATATTTAATGTTAAAAAAATAAACATTTTTACCCAAAACATAAAACTTAAATTTTAAACCTGAACTCATAAACACTAAATAAAAGAGGTCTTTAAAACTAAACCATAAAAAATCTCAGATAGGCCCATCCCCTAAAGGTAATTAAGCCATGAACATGTACGCCCTCTGCCAAAGCTCTCCAACTCATTATGATGTAACAACCTCTTTGCCTTTACTAGTAGCACAGAGTACCCGTGAGCAAAAGCCCATCAAGAAGAGTTGTGTAGGACATAACCCTTAATCTTAACCATGTAACATATATTAATAACATCCTGATCACTCAAAAGAGCGTAGACCAGAATAAATGGTGAGTTGTGAAACCAAGCACAAAACAACGTAAGCATGAAATTTTAATACATCATAAGCATGCCATTTTCGTAACTTAGACATGCATTTAATAATGTAAGCATGTCAAGAAAATACATCATTCATGAATTTAACGTATACAGGCAACACATTTATACATAGAACATAATAAAACAAATTCTACCGTAAGAGAGTATGTCGAGCGTACGCCCTGTGTGCAGGTGTCACCTCTTTGTACCTCGATACCAGTTCCACTAACGCGTTCCTTCAAGTATCCTTAGCGAGCCTAGTCACATCATATACCAAAACCTGTAGTTTTCATGTCAAATAAATAACATAATAATAATACACGCAAGCCCATTCTAAGGTCAACTCATACTCAAAATACTCTTAAAAAGTCCTAAAACCATGAAATAAAAAACCCTTAACCGGAGATACTAAATCTTAATCAAAATGAAAATAAAAACCAAACTTCTCATTTTTGGGCAGGCAACGTTGTCGTGACACTAGCTGGGAGCGGTAGCACTCATCGGAAACCCAGAAATCACAGATGTGATTTACCCAATTTTTTACCCCCAAATCATTATCATTCAACTTAAATCACATACCCAAACAACCTAACATATTTTTCTAACACTTATAACACAACTAAAATCAATCCTAGACATCTAATAAACATCATTTACCAATTAACACAATCGCCAACTTTTTTCATCACCAAAACCTAAATCTACTATAAAACTTAAATAACATAGTTTAAAGAACTTACAGATCAATGTTTTAGCCACCAATCCCAATTCCTTGCCCTTTTTGACAACCTTTAGCCCGTAAAATAAATCACCAAGGTCATCCTCCAATTTCATTAAACCTCAAAATGAATAGATTTGTTACAATTAAATGATCAAATCAAAGGTACGCAGTGTAATATATGGACCAATTTTAATAAATATTAATACCAGTCAGGATCATACACATATATAAATATTAAATCACATACAAATAGATCAGGGATTACCTCTTGTAACCTATCAAGTGTCCTTGAGTCCTTCTGTATAAATCAACGATCTTCCTATCCAGTGTTTTGAGATCTCACACCCTGATCTTCCAGACCAATCCTCAAAAATACAAGGACGTATGTGGGCACGTATGATTCAAAAGGTTGATCTATGTTAGTCCCTAGATGTACTCAACACATGAGATCTAGAGAGTTTTAACAGAGAAAAGGTTTAGAATAGTTTTCAGGTTTATAGAAAACCATCCTTTAGAGAGAGATTCTGTAAATTTATTATACAAAATAATAATCAAGCCTCTTTCTAAAAGTTACGTACTATCAGACTTATAAAGATATTTAATTAAAATATAATTTAAATTAAAAACTGATTAGATATTTTCATTTAATTATTTATTTAAATCATATTAAAAAAAATAATTAAATGATTGATAAAACAAACTTATTTGAAATTCAAAATTCAAATCCCAGGGTTAAAAATTCCTGAGTTAGGCGCCAGACACTGTACTGTACAGTGTGTGTCGCCCAAAACTATTAGGGTTTCCCTAATTTTCTCATTTGTTTATTTAGTCAACTTTTAAGACAATATATTTATCACAACATAAATATCACTTAATTCAAAATTAACTTTATATTAAAATATGAGTTTTAAATTAAATAAATAAATATCATATTATAAATAAGATATGTATTATTCTCTCTTTATATTAATTAAAAACAAGATTAATATTAATTTTAACCTATAGTTTTTCAAAATAAAAACTATATAGTTAAATAATTAATTAATTCACAATTAATCGATTACCCATAATTATCACATAATTATTTCCTTGCCCTGGAAAATTAATTCCTTTGTAATTTAGTCATTTCTGTTTACAAATCTTTCTTTTGACATCCTTACCCTTAACAGTGTAGGACAGAGGTGATCTGAGGACCATTGACCTATAATACGAAGCTCCAATAAATCAGATTATTAATTAAACTCTTTAATCTAATAATATTATTTATTAATTCAATGATTACTCCACTATAAATATGGAATTGCACTCTAAGTACTTATGGAATTTTATTTACTGAGTTTTCTCTAGTAGTCCATTGATATAATCAATTTATGTAGTCCTGTCCTCCATTATTGGTTCGTTAATTAGAGCTGGTCAAAATTACCGTTTTACCCTTCTAATTACCTCTTGATCCCTAAGTACCATTAATTCACTAGTGAATAATAAATCTATAATCTAATTATAGATTTCAGCTGAATAACTATTTAGTTCTATAATCAACCCTTAAGGGAACCAATATTCGATCCGTTAGGAAAGCATCGATTCCAATGTTACAATTCATGTTCCCAGCCATCCATGATATTGAATCTCCAAAACAAAAGTCATTAGCCTTATTATTCTAAGAGACCTTAACGAGTGAATCAAAAGATCCAATAAACATAAAAATGAGTTCATGAATACTCAGGATTTAGACTGATCTACAAATGATCATCTATTATGATAAGAATTAAATCTTTACGTAAAATGGCAAGTTTACAAAGATAATTAATTCTCATCGGTCCTGCCATATATAATCTCTATTATATACAATACCTTTACTAAGATGTCTATCCACATCAATAATCTGAATCTAGATTACTTGCATCTCGTATAATTAGCAAACCGTATGAGTAACCATTCATTAAAGATTCCTTACTTTAATATGTTACTGATTATTTTATTCATTATATATGATCTTAATTCTCTTGTACTAATACAAGATCATATTCTCAAGAATGAATAGGAAATTTTTTGATATTATTATATAATTAATTCAAACAATAATTATAACATTCAAATATAATAAAATTGTACTTTTATTTAAAACCAATAAAATGTCTTTACATGCTTTTGGGGCATTAATTCTAACAAGATCAAGAGTGAGAATAGTGTCTCTTGATCTGATGACCTATCAGAGACATATCAGAGACTCGACTTTCCTTTCTTGCCAGGTCTTCTAATCCCCTTCATTGGCGAAACACGGAGAAATAGATAATCTCCAACTTCAAACTCAACATTCTTATGTTTAGGATTGACATATATATTTTGTCAGTCTTGAGAAGCAATCATGTGGGCTCTAATCCTGGCAATAACTTCATTTTCTTCTCAAACCACCTATGGGCCTAAATACTTGCTTTCACCCATTTCATCCCAATGTACTGATGATCTACACTTGTTCTCGTATAACATCTCATATGGTGCTACTCCGATAGTCGACTTGTAAAAATTGTTGTATGAAAACCCAATCAATGGAAGGTACTTACTTTATGACCCACTAAAATCTAAATGCCTGGAGCACGTATTCAAAAATCTAAATTGTCCTCTCCATTTGCCCATCAGTCTAAAGATGAAAAGAGGTACTAAACTTCGACTTAGTACCCATCTCTTTCTATAATCCTTCCCAAAATTTTCATGTAAATTTCGGATCCCTATCCCAAACAATCGATTTCGGTACTCCATGAAGTCGCACAATTTCTTCAACATAAAGTTCTGCATATTGTTATGATGAATACATTGTTCTAACTTGTATAAAATGTGTCGACTTTGTGAATCTATCAACCATCATCTAAAATGAATCATGTTGCTTTGTGGTTTAAGGCAAACCCACCACAAAATCCATGGTGATTTCTTCCCATTTACATTTTTGAATGTTTAATGGTTACAGCAAATTGTATGGTCTTTAGTGTTCTACATTCAGTTGTTGACACGTAAGGTATTTAGCTACATACTCCACTACATCTTTCTTCATTCCGGTCCACCAATATAACATTTTTAGATCTTGGTACATTTTCGTAGTCCCTAAATGTAATGAATAGGGAGTAGTATATGCTTTATCAAGAATCTGCTTTTTAATCTTTAAATATGCAGGCATGCAAATTCATTCTTTATACATCACCGTTCAACTATCACTGAGGGAAAAATCTGTAATACTTCCATCTTGAATTCCCTGTCTATACTTCAGTATATGCTGGTCTTTATCTTGTCCTTCCTTAATTCTCTCCAACCGAGTCAAGTGTTGAGTTAAATTAGCTAATCCTCCCATGATAAGCTAAAGCATGCTCGCACTATTTGTTCCATTAGCTTAGCGGAGGCATTTATTATAGCCATTACTTTCCCTTGGTTCCTGCAATTTAAGCCGTCAACTACCACATTTGCCTTTCCTGGATGATACAATATCTCACAGTCGTGATCATTTACCAATTCTAACCACCATTGTTGTCTTATGTTTAACTCATTTTGGCTAAAGAAGTATTTCAAGCTCTTATGACCCCTATAGCTTTCACATTTCTCCCCATAAAGATATTGTTGCCATATTTTAATTGCAAACATTACTGCTTCCAATTCTAAATTATGTGTCGGATAGCGAACTTCATACTCCTTTAGCTGCCTAGACACATACACGATCCCCCCCCCCCCCTATGGCTTGAATCAATACACAACCCAGCCCCTATCTTGACACATCATAATATATTACAAACTTCTCCTTATTTGTCGATAGACTTAACACAGGTCTTGTGATAAGCTTATCCTTCAGTTCTTGAAAGCTTCGTTCACATTCCTTTGTCCAAACAAACTTTATTTTCTTTCTGGTTAGTTCTATCAATGATGTGGCAATCTTTGAAAATCTTCTACAAACTTCATGTGATACCCTACCAACCAAAGAAAACTTCTCACTTCCATTGCATTCTTTGGTTTTGGCCAGTCCTTTATTGGGTCCACCTTAATGCCTTCTTTGCTTACAATGTGTCCTAGAAATGCCACTTGTGAAAGCAAAAATTCACACCTTTTGAATTTGGCATACAACATGTGAGCCCTTTGGAGTTTCAGCTGTAGATGTTCTTTGTGTTCCTCTTTAATCCGCGAATAGATCAGGATGTCATCTATGAACACTATCACAAAATTATCCAAAAAATCCTTAAATACCCTTTTCAAAAGATCCATAAATTCCGCTGAGTCATTGGTAAGTCCAAAAGACATTACCGAAAATTCAAAGTGCCAATATCTATTATGGAATGTCCTCTTCTTTAATCCTCAATTGATTGTATCCCGACCTCAAGTCTATCTTTGAAAATACTGCCTTTTCTTGAATTTGATCAAAAGATTTTTTATTCTTGGCAAAGAGTAATTGTTCTTAATTATAGCCTTGTTGAGATCCTTGCAATCAATGTACATACGCATTGATCCGACCTTCTTTTTCATAAATAGCACTAGTGCTCCCCATGGTGAGTAACATGGCCTAATGAATCCCAGGTCAAGTAATTCTTGCAACTGAACTTTCAACTCCTTTAGTTCCGTCAATGCCATTCTATAGGGTGCTCGTGAAATTGGTGGTGTCTAGTGCTAGTTTGATCATAAAGTCGATCCCTCAGTGTTGTGGCAATCCTTGTAACTCCTTCGGAAAAACATCCAAGTAATCATGTACTATGCTTGTGTCTTCTAGTCGTTGTGTTCCAGTTTTCGCAATGTTAACCACACTCGCTAGAAATCCCACAAATCCATGTTGTAACACCTTTCGAGCATCCAACACTGAGCTAATTGGGATCCTCAGCTGTAACATCCCTAAATTTCCTAATAAGAGTTAGGGCTTGGGTTAGCGTACCGGTAGGGCACGTGGAGTAAATATGGGAATTATATTAATATATAATTGAGTATGCATGATTAATTGTATTAAATGTTTTTAAAGATATGTTTTTTGTTAAAAATGGGCATTTCTTAAGTTTGACCCGCTGGGGATATATTTGTATTTTAAGTGCTATATGCCTGAGACCACATGATTATGTGGATATATTTGTGATATTCGTCAGGATTGGATCCTTGTGAACAATTTTAGTGAAAAGTTACAACGGGGGTAAATACTTAGCTCATTGTGACCCAAGATGTATTTTGGTAATTTTAAATATTTGGGAAAATGTTGGTAATGAAATAAATTGGTGGAGTAATTGTATTTGATGGATTAGTGGATTAATTCTAAGATTAGTGGTGACATTTGAGGTTTAGCGGGAATTTAGATGTAATGACCCAAATACCCTTGTGTTTAGGGTTGAGGGTAATTAAAAGGAGTGGCAGAATGGTCCTTTGACCATTAGAAAAGGAAAAAAATAGCGTTAAGTGTTGAGGATGTTCTATAATCACGCACATATATCTCTCTCCCCCTTCTATGTTTTTGTTTTTCTAAGAAAAATGAAACTTTGAATGAGGTTTGGGAATTCATGAAGCTTTTGGGGACATACTTCTAAGGAATTAAGCACCAATTCAGGGGTAGAATTTGCAGCAAGGATTGAGGTAAGTTTGGTTTTTCTTTAGTTTTTCAAACTTTGGCGTTTTTTTTATTTTATGGATGACTAAATTTTGGGAGTTTTAAGTTTGAATTGTTAGTTTATGTTGTTGTTGGGAGTGTTTTGTTGTTATGATGTTGTATGTTGGTGGTTTGGTTGGGTTAGGATTGAATTTGGACCATTAGAGTTGGTTTTGGGATCTGAAATCGCAGGAGAAAATCGTACTTCCTGGGTTTTTTGTGGTTGTGTTGCGACGCTTGGGTAGCACACCGCGACCCGCATAAGTTTCCTTGAGGATAGGTTTTGCCTCTAACCGTTGGGGCACCACGGCCCTTGTAAAGGGCTTCGGGGCACTAATGTAAGAATTTTGGCTAGTGAAAGCTCTCTGATTCTTGGAGTGTCGCGGCTCAAATTGTTGGAATTTTAGAAGGGGACTTCTCAGTTCGTTTTGAGTCATGGCGCTGCAGGGGGCATCACAATGCTAATGTAGTTTTAGGGTGCATTTGTTTAGAGATTTCAGAACTCACTTGGGGGCTCGGGGGACGATTCCGGTAGCCAGATTAATGGAATGGGAGGTCTTAAGAGCTAGAGTTTAGTTTTGAAACACGTGATTGAGACTTAGTCCTTAATAAGCATGTCATTTATGTTGTGACTAGGAGTTCCACGAGGCTCAGGAAAAAGGGTCACACTCGAGGTCGCCTTCTCGTCAGTACAGGACTTGAGGTAAGAAAAGTGACATATCCACGTAGTGTATAGTTGTTGCTATGCATACTAGCATTGAATTATCTATGAATGATTTGTGCAACCTATATTCGACCATCGTGTGTAACATGGGTCGGTCAGCCTTTGTGCGTAACCTGGGTCGTGGAGGTGAGTCCAGTTTAAGGGTGCTGTCCCCACTCACCTAACAAGGACCATAGGCTTGGCATCAAAGTACGCACCTCGCTCGGTTGGGTTGTCCAGCCAAGCTATTTCCTGGGCCGTGTAAATGATTCATGTGATTAAAATGAATGTACTTACGAGCTGTGAAATATGTTTACAATTTAGATGATTGGAATAAATGTACTTTTTATCTGCGAAGCATGTGTTTATTGCTTATGCCTAATTGGATTCCTATTATGCCTTGTGGGAGTTTTCTTGATGGGCCTCGGCTCACGAGTGCTCTATGGTCCAGGTAAGGGCAAGCTGAGGGTAACCAGCCATGAGTTGCAAAGCTTTGGAGCAACACATACATATTCGGCCTACTTGGCCATCATGATCAAGTTATTTTGAGGAACCTAGAACATTAGTTCGATTTTTCCTCTTAAGTCGACTATTTTTGTAATGTTTAGTAAAACTATCTTTTGTTTATAAACTTTTGCGATACAGTGTACATATTCAAGCCGTTTAATGAAAGTTCAATTTTATTGACCAAAATTTTAATACCTAAATCATTGATTAGCTTTAATTACATTTTTGGGTCCAAATGGCTCGCTTAATGAGTTAAGCATTATTTTAAACACACTGTGTAACAGTCCTAGATTAGTAGGCATTAGAACTTGTTATCAGAGCTTCCAAGGCTTACAGTTCCCGAAGATTGATCGGATATGTACACTCGCTGCTAAAGACAAGTACGACTCACGGTTTGGTGGGTAATGGGTTGAATTCTTGTTCTAATGTTTATTTGAACTATATGCCTTATGTGCATGCTAGACTATAGAGCGTGACATAGACTCTTAATGGAGGGGGCATGGCCTATTGATTGATGCATGAATGTTATAGACATGTGTTTTAGCATTATTACTGGATGTGGATGTTGTGTTTTTCGATTTCGACCTTGGGATGGTTTCTGCATATGATAATAATGTTGATTGCAGATGCACTTGGAAGATGCATCCAAGGAAGTTACTTGGATCAGGTAGGGTTGATATTCAGGCTGGAAATGATAATCAAGGCCAGAACCCTCTGCCTGCCCCTTGGAATTGGCAACAGATGTTTACAGATATGCATGCAAGACTGCAGAGGCAAGAAGAAGAAATCAGATGGTTAAGACAGCAAGTTCTGCCAGGGAACACTGCTACATTTGTTCCGTCAGTAGTGGCACAGGTTTTGACTTAATTTGGCACTAGTTCTGCCAGGGAACACTACTACATTTGTTCCGCCAGTGGTGGCATAGGGTTGAGAACAAATGGGAACCATTGGTCGAGAGGTTCCAGAAACACTACCCTCCAACTTTTGAGGGAGGCCTATATCCACTCATAGCTGAGCAGTGGATGGGTATGATTAGTTCCATCCTCGACCTTATGAGTGTGGCGCGCAATGATAGAGTGGTATGCGCTACATATATGTTGTCGGATGATGCCCGAACTTGGTGAGGAGTGGTTTCCCAGACCGGAATGTCATTTCGATGGGCTGGGAGGAATTTAGACAGTTGTTCCATAAAAGGTATTACAATGACACAGTTCAAACTGCGAAGGCAAATGAATTTATGAATCTTGTTCAGGGAAACATGACAGTGACAGAGTATGCCATTAAATTTGATGGGTTGGCCAAGTTTTCTTTGGACTTTTTTCCGACTGATATGGCTTGGAAGGAGTGATCTATTCAAGGGATGAATTTTAGGATAGCCTAGGGCATCAGAGTTGCCTCAATAACTGAGATTTTAATATATGCTCAGGCAGTAGAGGAGGCCCTTATTGTTGAGAGCGCAGAGGATGAGATATATAGAGCAGGCACAGTAAGGCGCAACGCTCGGAGAGTGGTACCTCCCACTATTGGATTGGGTAGGGGAGGATGCCTGAGTGATCAAAAAAGAAAGTCTATAGACACATTTAACATCCCTGGAACAGAGAGAGGGTTTTGGGGCATTCAGAGTAGCCGACAGGGTGGGTGAGAGAATTGGAAGAATTTCCCAAAGTATGCTCGGCGATGCAGAAGATGCCATCTTGGAGGATGAAATGTTAAGGCATGTCTCCTGTGTGGCATAGTGGTTCATTTTCATGAGAGAGTGACTGCAATTGCACGAGAAGGAACTGAGGAAAGGCAACAGTTCATTTCCGACTTGAGTAGTTTCTTTCACACAGACAAAGGTTGAGGCTAGTCCCTCCATAGTGACAGGTCAGATTTCTAGCTTTGACTCTTCTTGTACAATACAAATTTATTTTGGCGCTAGATATGAAATTGTCTACTTTAGAAGGTTATAGATGAATTGATTTGATCCCAGAATATGTATGTTGTGTGAGTTGGGACGTTGTTGCCTATTGGGAATTAACAACCTCTAGAGGGAGGAATTATATTTTTACTGATAGAGGTTAATAATAGGGTGTATTCTGCAGACTTGATAAAATTAGTAGAAAAATAATTTGATATGTTATTGGGTAAGGATTGGTTGGTCAAGTAGGAACGACCATAGACTATAGGAGGAAAATGGTGATTTTTGAGTTCGAAGGACCTGTTTGTGTTCATTGGGTGTTGTGAATGGGCCTTGCAAATCCAATGACATTGGTATTGAAGGTTAGAGGCCTATCCCAAGGAGGGGGAAATGCATGGGATTACCATCGCATTGGGAAATTGAGGTTATTACTAAACTAACCACAGGGATAGAACTTGTATTTAAGGCACTGAATAGAATGGCGCCAGCAGAGTGCAAAGGATTGAAGGTTTATTTGAAGGATTAACTTGACGGTGAGTTTGTTAGACCGAGCTTCTCACCACAGGGTGCACCAATAGTATTTGTTAAGAGGAAGGATAAGTCAGCGAGGATGTATACGGAGTACGGATGGCTGAATAAGGTGATTATCAAGAGTAAGTATCCACTACCAAGAATTGAAGACTTGTGTAATCTGTGTCAAGGTAAGGAAGTGTTCTTAGGGATTGATCTTCGATCTAGTTATTACAAGCCGAGGATCAAGAAAAAATACATTTAAGGAATTACTACCCCACACTAAGTATGGACATTGTGGATTTTCAGTGAAGGCTTTAAACTGACTAATGCTCCAGCAGCCTATGTGGACTTGACGAATAAAGAGTTTGAGGATTATTTGGACAATTTGTGTTTGAGTTTATCGGTAATAGATCAACCTACTCCTTATCAGAGGCAGAATATGAGATGCATCCCTATTTGGTATTATAGAGGCTAAATAAACATAAATTTCAAGTGAGGTTCAAGAATGATAAGTTTGATTTCTTCGAGTAATGTTTGGAGTTACATTATGGAAAAGGATGGGGTCATGGTTGATCTAGTTAGAATAGAGGCAATAAAGGATTTTCAAAGGAATGCTTCAGAGGTTAGAAATTTGTTGGGCCTGGTGGAATACCATCATCATTTTTTTGAAGAATTTTCAAAGACTATAGTAAATTTTACTTAAGTAACGTGATAATGAGAGGTTGGCAAGATTGATAGATGCGAACCGAACTTTCAAGAGTTGAAACAGAGGCTAATCATTGCACCATGGTATCAATATAAGTATGTGGTAGACTGATATACAACAACTGTATGGTGGATACATTCTTTGTTGTTCGATAATGAGAACTTCGTAGTATTTCGAGGTGCGGTATGACAGGGACTAGGATGCGCCCATAAGTGGGTTGGGAAGGTGATTGCTTATGCTTCATGATACAATACTCAGGGTCGGCGCCCTTAGGATGCAGCCTCTATTTAACCCACTGTCTCAGGCTCACTTAGGGCGACCCCAGTGTAACCCACTGACTCTGGCTCGCTTAGGCCAAGTTCAGTGACTATTTAATTAACCTCATCTACCAATGGCAGAGCCACGTCCTCTGCACAAATAAAAATTCTAGCACTCTTAGGCCATTTATTTTATCCTCTCATGGCATATCATAATCATACAACAATTATATTCAAATATAGGGAGCCCTTAGTCCCAACAATCACACACAGGAGCGGTTTTCTTACCTTTGATTCTGAGTGCTTTGGCTAATTGAGACGACCTTCGAGCACGATCCCGTCCGAGCCCTAGAGTACACATAGTCACAACCATAAAATAGAACCCTTGTTAAAATTCAATTTCGTAACCCAAGTTTAAACCTTTAAACTTCCATTTTTAACCATACTCATAAACCATTCTCCACAAAGCTCAGCAAATTCAGACAAAACCTTAAACCCTTACCTTAATTTGGAAGCTAATTCTAGTTGAACTCCTAGCCACTCCAAGGATCAAAGTCCAAGACCTTGCCTAGACTTCCTCTGAGTTCTCAGGTTCAAAATTCTCAAAGGAGAGTGAGAGAGAAAGAAATCGTGAGGGGAAGAGAAATGGGCAAGTTGAGTGTTCTATTTTCCTTCTTTTTCCTTCACAGCTTCTACACTTTCCACTACTTTCTACAAAAGTCTAAAGAAGCAGAGTATATCAGTTATCTCTCTTAATAATGAAAAGACCATTTTACCCTTATAACTAAAAACTAAACCTTTTAATCAATCTAAGGGTATTTTGGCTCCCGATTCTCGCTAATTCCTCAAGTGTCCCTATTATTTACCACTTAACCCCATCATCTAATTAATCACCAATTATTTTCCCCAATGTCTAATAATCTCCAATATATCTCCCAAATTCCAAAAATACCTCTAGGCTTCCCCCGAGCCGGGTATAAACCCCCGCTGTGATTATTTCGCTAAACCACTCAGTAGGATCGTCTCGAGCCATATGCTGCAAATATATCCACTTAATAATGTGGTCTCAACAATTAACCACAAATAATCACATTTATGCCCTCAACAGGCCAAAATTAAAAATATGTCCCTATACGCTAAACAGGGCCCACATGCTTATTAATACTCATAAACATGCATTTCATACATCCATATAATCATATAAGCATGCTTATCACATAATCATGCATTTAATCATTTAAATCACACATAAACCAATTATGCCCTCCCAGCATGCTAATCAAGGCCCTTAAGTTGTATTAGCGATTTTGGGTCATTACAACTATCCTCTCCTACTGAGAATTTCGTCCTCGAAATTTTACCTGAATAACTCGGGATAATGATCCCGCATTGCTGACTCAAGTTCTCAGGTCGCTTCCTTGACCTTGCTATTCCTCCATAATTCTTTAACCAGAGGAATCATCTTGTTTCATAGAACCTTATCTTTCATGTCTAAGATCTGAACCGGTCGCTCCTCATAAGACAAATCTGTTTGCAATTCTAAGTCCTCATACTTCAACACATGTGTCGTATCTAAGATGTACTTCTGAAGCATAGAAACATGGAATACGTTATGAACTCCCGATAACGATGATGGAAAAGCTAACCTGTAAGCCACCTGTCCACCCCTTTCCAGGATCTCAAAAGGTCTAATAAATCTAGGGCTCAGCTTGACCTTCTTTCCAAATCTCCTCACCCTTCGCATTGGTGAAACTCGCAGAAACACGTAGTCCCCTACCTGAAACTCCATGTCCCTAAGCTTGGGATTAGTGTAACCTTTCTGTCTACTCTATGAAGCGAGCATTCGAGCTTGGATCTTCTCAATAGCCTCATTAGTCTTCTGAAACATGTCCGGTCCCAAATAATTCCTCTCACCCATCTCATCCCAATGAGTGGGTGATCTACATCTCCTCCCATATAACATCTCATATGGAGCCACTCCAATCGTTGATTGATAATTGTTGTTGTAAGAAAACTCAATCAATGGGAGATACTTACTCCACAATCCCTCAAAGTCGATCACGCATGCATTAAGCCTATTCTCCAACTCCTGAATCACCCTCTCAGACTTTCCATCAATCTGAGGATGAAAGGCCATGTTGAACTTCAACTGAGTTCCCATAGCCTTCTGCAAACTACCCCAAAACTTGGAGGTAAAGACAGGATCCTGGTCCGACACAATAGACTTAGGAACCCCATGGAGACGTACAATCTCCTTCACATACAACTCTGCATACTAATCCACCATATAAGTTCGTCTTCACTGGAAGAAAATGAGTCGACTTGGTGTATCTATCCACTATCACCCACACCGAGTCATGAAGCCCCACTGTCCTGGGTAAACCTCCTACAAAGTCCATCGTAATATCCTACCATTTCAACTCGGGAATAGCCGAAGGCTGAAGCAACCCCACTAGTCACTGATGCTCAGCTTTCACCTGCTGGCAAGTCAAACAACTGGCCACGTACTCTACTACATCCTTCTTCACTCCAGGCCACCAATATAATGTCTGTAGATCCTGATACATCTTCGCGGTACCTGGATGAAGTGAGTCCGGCGTAGTATGTGATTCATCTAGTATCTCTTGTCTGATCCCCACATCAGTCGGAACACAAATCTGACCCTGATACCGTAGCAGTCCAACCTCAGAGATAGAATACTCCTTAGCTACTCCCGCTAAGACATTCTCTCTAACCTCCAGTAACTGTGGATCTACCAGCTGACCCTCCTTAATCCGTTCCAGTAGGGTCAATTGTAAAGTAATATTGGCCAACCAGCCCACCACCAATTCTATCCTCACTCTAGACATCTCATCAGCTAACTCCCTTGATATCTAAGTGGAAATAAACAACTCCCCCGAGCCTCTTCGGCTCAATGCATCTGCCACTACATTAGCTTTCCCTGGGTGGTAAAGAATATCACAATCATAGTCTTTTACCAACTCAAGCCAATGCCTCTGCCTCATGTTCAGGTCATTCTGGAAGAAGAAGTACTTCAAACTTTTATGATCGTTGTATATCTCGCACTTCTCCCCATATAGATAATGCCACCAAACCTTCAGTGCGAATACCACCGCTGCTAACTCCAAATCATGGGTAGGGTACCGCTCCTCATACTCCTTCAACTGTCATAACACATAAGCTATAACCTTCTCGTTATGCATCAACACACAGCAAAAACCCAACCTTGATGCGTCGCAAGAGACCACAAACTTTCCTTCCTCAGAAGGAAGACTCAACACAGGTGCAGTAATAAGTCATCGCTTCAATTCTAGAAAATTGTTCTCGCACTTGTCTGACCAGATGAACTTCAAATTCTTCCATGTCAATTCTATCATCAGTGCTGCAATCTTTGAGAATCCTTCCACAAAAATCTGTAGTAACCTACTAACCTGAGGAAACTCTGAACTTCTGAGGCGTTCCTTGGCCTCAGCCAATCTCTCACTGCCTCCACCTACAATGGGTCCACCTTAATCCCATCTTCTCCAACTATATGTCCAAGGAATGACACTTCTGGTAGCCAAAACTCACACTTCTTAAATTTTGCGTGCAATTGGTGTTCCCTTAATCTCTGCAAAACCTATCGAAGATGTAGCTCGTGCTCTGTCTCTGAAGTGGAATATACCAAAATTTCGTCGATGAAGACATTGACGAATCGATCCAAGTAGTTCTTGAACACCCTGTTCATTAAGTCCATGAAGGCTGCTGGGGCATTGGTCAAATGAAACGACATGAGCAAAAACTCATAGTGCCCATACCTCGCTCGGAAGGCCGTCTTCGGTATATCCTTGTCCTTGATCCTCAGCTGGTGATAACCAGATCGAAGATCAATCTTCAAAAATATCTTCTTTCCCTGCAGCTGATCGAACAAGTCATCAATCCTTGGTAGAGGGTACTTATTCTCTTATGGTTAACTTGTTCAACTCTCTGTAGTCTATACACATTCTCAGTGTCCCTTCCTTCTTCTTCACAAACAAAATTGGAGCACTCCATGGCGAAAAACTAGGCCTGATGAATCCCAAATCCAGAAGCTCTTGTAATTGTATCTTCAATTCCTTCAGCTCTGTTGGTGCCATTCTATATGGTGCCTTTAACATTGGCTCTGTCTCTGGTGCCAACTCAATGACGAATTGAATCTCCCTGTACGGCGGCAACCCTGGTAAATCCTCAAGGAACACATCCAGGAATTCACAGACTAATCTAGTCTTCTCTGGCATTTCTGGCAACACAATATTAGTGTCCACCACACTAGCCAGGAAACCTATACACCATCCCTGTAATAAGTCCATGGCTCTCAGCGCTGATATCATGGGTATGCGGGGACCACATACTATACCAACGAAAACAAAAGGATCATCTCCCTCTGACTCAAAGGTCACCATATTTTTCCTACAATCAATGGTAGCCCCATATCTAACCAGCCAATCCATGCCCAGAATCATGTCAAAGTCCTCCATGCCTAACTCAATCAAGTCTACTGACAACTCCCTACCATCAACCATCACTGGCAATACTCTAATCTACCTCCTAGAAACTACCAGTTCCCTTGTAAGCAATATAGTCCCAAACCCCGCAGTGCAGTACTCACTAGGTTTACACAATCTATCAATCACCTTACTAGAAACAAATAAATATGTAGCACCAGAGTCAATCAATATAGTAAAAGGAGAGCCAGTGCTAGAAAGCTGACCTGTCACCACCGAGGGACTAGCCTCGACCTCTGCCTGCGTCAAAGTGAACACTCGAGCTGGAGTCAAGCTGTCCACCTTTCCTGCTCCCCCTTTCTTCACTGCTGGGCAGTCCTTCTTGAGGTGCCCCACTATTCTGTACACATAGCAGGCCTTGGCCCGGCACTCGCCCTGATGGCGCCTTCTGCACCTCCGCACTCCGGATAACTCCTCCACGCCTCACCGCCTCCCTGACAGCCACCCTGAGCACCCTTACCCCTCCTATCAGGACCAGCCGCGGTCGAAGTGTCAGGGGTCTTCCTCTTCACATTACTGGGGCCCCCGCCCCTAACAAATCCTGAATATGGTGGCACCATCCTACGCACCTCCCATCTCGTAGCATTCTCCCACCAAATCTTGTTTTTCGCTTCCTTAACGGTAAGAGCCTTCTCAACATCCTGGGCATAAGTCGTCCCTCCAGGTACTATTGGGATTCTCACATCTCAAGCTATCATAGCATTAAGCCCTCTGAAAAATCTGTCCTAACTAGCTGAACTTCGTAAGTCTGTCAAATTTCAGGGCATATTCTGTAACTGTCATAGTGCCCTGCACCAATCCCACAAATTCATTTACTTTCACTGCCCTGGCGGCAACATTGTAATACTTCTGACTGAACAAATCCTTGAATCCATCCCAACCCAAAGTAGTAACATCTCTAGTCTATGAGGCCACTTCCCACCAGAGGCGGGCATCCTCTCTTAGCATATATGTGGCACAAGCCACCCTATCATGATCCTCTACCCTCATGAAGTCTAGGTTAGTGATAATCATACTCATCCACTGTTCGGACTTCAGTGGATCTGGTCCCCCCTCAAAAGTTGGAGGATGCTATCTCCTGAACTGCTCATACAACGGCTCTCATCGATTCCCAACTTCCAATGGCTCAACAATTAGTGTCGCTAAAGGTGGCACACTAGGTGCAGCACTCCCTAATGGAGCCTACTGTCTCAGTAGAAGGATCTGCTCTTCCTGGCTCTGAAGTCGGGCTTGCATGTCTGCCATAATCTGCTGCTAGTTCTTAGGGATTGGGGGGAGGGTTCTGGCCCTGGTCATCATCTCTAGTCTCAAACCTAGTGCCGACTAGTCGTGTAGATCGTCATGGACGCATAGCTATCCAAGTTAATCTACAATCAAGGACTCGATGATCAAACTATGATGACAAGATAACAACACTTCTTTAATCCACCATTGAAACTTAATCATTCACAAGCAATCAAGATATAACAGTATATCCAAATATGCATTCACATACAACAGCAATGCTAATAAGCACACCTCAATATCATCACAAAGTAGTCAAGGGCCAGGCCCTATCAATATCTCATGCTCCATATCAATCAAACAGATAACAACAATCATGGTTCTTTCCAATCACTTAAGCACATAAACATGTATACACAATTACCAAACCCTGAGTCGAGCTTGTCTTTAGCGGCCAATGTACATGTCCAGCCAGTCTTCAGGAACCCTTAAACCTTGGACGCTCTGATACCAAGTTGTAACACCCTGGATAACCAAGGTCGTTACACTGTGTGATTATAAAGGTGCAAAACTTGCTAATCAAGTCATATAGTTGAAAACGTGACCAAAAAGTCATAATCAGATTAGGGTTAAAGATTTTGTTCAAAAATAGGAAATTTCTAATTAAAATAAATGTTTAATACATGGGATCCCAAAACAGGTTTTAAAGGACAATTTACAAAATTTCAAAGTTTATGTACAATCACAAGCCACTGAAATGGAAAAATAGGCATTTTAGGTTCTCCTGTCCCTGTACCATCCTTCAGCCATGGCGGACAAGCAACTAACCATGTACATTCTGCCGCAAAGCTCTCCAACTCAGGACTGGTCCACCTTGCCCTTGCCTTTACCTGCACCACATAGCACTTGTGAGCCAAGGCCCAACAAGAAAACTATAAAGCAGAGCATAAATGATACAGACAAACAAATAATCCACAAGGCTGTTAACCAGGCAATCAGCATGCCATAACAATCATTTAGTCAGAGAGGTCACATAATTATTCATAAACCAATAATCCCAGTATTAAAAAAGTTATAATAATCAGACAAAAATAATAACATATCAATATTCATCATACAATACTCAAGGTCGGTGCCCTTAGGTCGCACCCTTTATTTAACCCATTGTCTCCGGCTCACATAAGCCGAGCCCAGTGTTTAACCCACTGACTCTGGCTCGCTTAGGCAAAGGTCAGTAATTATTTAATTAATCTCAGCTACAAATGGTCAAGCCGCGTCCTGTGCGCAAACACCAATTCTAGCACTCGTAGACAATTTATTTCATGCTCTCATGGAATATCATAATCATACAACAATTATATTCAAATATAGGGAGCCCTTAGTCCCAACAACTACACACAGGTGCAGTTTTCTTACCTTTGATTCTGAGTGCTTTGGCTAATTGAGACGACCTTCGAGCACGATCCCGTTCGAGCCCTAGCGTACACCTAGTTACAACCGTAAAATAGAACCCTTGTATAAATTCAATTCCCTAACCCAACTTTGGGACAAATCCCATGCTCTCGGGAAGCCTAATTCCACCAAACGGGGTGGTGGAATCGACCCCCGAGCCCCCAAGAAAAAACCCTATTAAAATTCCCAAAAACAAAGTTAGACAGAAACCCAGCCCCCCAGGAACTCAGCCTAGCATTGTAGTGCTCCTAGCCTAGAGCTACAGCGCTACAACCCGAACATGCAAAAATTATGGGTTTTTCCATCAAAGTTCCCCAAGCCAAAACTCCTAACATCTAACCCAAACCTCAATCAAACTCAATATTAAACCTATAACTCACTATATCTCACCCAAAACCACCTAACAACATCAAAAACTTAACTAATAACATCATCAAACACAGAAAACCGAAATTGAGCTTGAAGCTCAAGAACTTCATCTGAAAACTAGAAAACCCACATAATCAAGATTAGAAATTATTACCTCTGATGAATGAATCTAACCCTAGGTTGCCCTCAATGTTCCTCCCAGCTTTTTTTCCTCCAATTCCCAAGTTTAAACCTTTAAACTTCCATTTTAAACAAAACTCAGAAACTATTCTCCACAAAGCTCAGCAAATTCAGACAAAACCTTAAACCCTTACCTTAATTTGGAAGCTCATTCCAGTTGAACTCCTAGCCACTCCAAGGATCAAAGTCCCAAGTCCTTGCCTAGACTTCCTCTGAGTTATCAACTTCAAAATTCTTGAAGGAAAGTGAGAGAGAAAGAAATTGTGAGGGGAAGAGAAATGGGTAAGTTGAGTTTTCTGTTTTCCTTCACAGCTTGTACACTTTCCACAACTTTCTACAAAATTCTAAAGAAGCAGAGTATATCAGTTATCTCTCTTAATAATGAAAAGACCCATTTTCCCTCCTAACTAAAAACTAAACCTTTTAATCAATCTAAGGGTATTTTGGTCATTTGCTCCCAATTCTCGCTAATTCCTCGAGTGTCTCTATTATTTACCACTTAAATCTCGTCATCTAATTAATCGCCAATTATTTTCCCCAATGTCTAATAATCTCCCATATATCTCCCAAATTCCCAGTAATACTCCCAAGCTCCCCCCGAGCAGGATATAAACCCCTGCCGTGACTATTTCGCTAAACCGCTCACTAAGGTCGTCTCGAGCCATATGCTGCAAACATATCCACATAATAATGTGGGTTCAAAAATTAACCACAAATAATCACATTTATGGCCTCAACATGCCAAAATTAAAAATATGCCCCTATAAGCTAAACAGGGCCCACATGCTTATTATTACTCATAAACATGCATTTCATACATCCATATATTCATATAAGCATGCTTATCACATAATCATGAATTTAATCATTTAAATCACACATAAACCAATTATGCGCTCTCGGCATGCTGATCAAGGCCCTTAAGCCTTATTAGCGATTTTGGGTCATTACAGCATAACCTTTCGGCAAGTGAGAGTTGAATAATAGAGGACAGTGGGGTTATTATGGACAATAGGTATTTTAGAATAAACATGGGTCTATATAGTTATGGACTTGATGAATGGATTGGCTAGGGTTGTGGGTAAGAGAATTTTGGTATGAGCGGTTGTGACTCGATATACCAAGGCAGAGCACTTTCTACCTGTGAGAACGAGTTATGATGCAAAACACTATGATAAGTTATATGTAATGAAAGATGGCATATCTCCCTAGGGCACCAAAGTCTATAGTGTAGGATCGAGATCCCATATTTTTTTTTAAGTTATGGAAAGACTCGCAGAGGGCGATGGGTACAAGACTAAGATTTGGTATTACTGATCCTCCTCGGACAGATAGACAATCTGAGAGGACGACTCAAATGTTAAAGAATATGCTTTGGGCCTATGGATTAGGTTTTTGGGGACCCTGGTTATCATTAGACAAGTGGAGTGACTCCGTATGTGATATTGTGAGATAGAAAGTTAAGACCACCCATTTCTGAGGAAGAAAAAGACATGAAGTATTTGGTCCTGAAACGGATCAGAGGGCCAATGAAGTTATTGGGATACATTAGAGCAGGAACATCCACTTTATTGAAAAGGCAGAAAAGCTACGCAAATTCAGGTATAGGAACATGGAGTTCCATAATTGGAAATTTTGTGTTTCTCCGAGTATCACAGATTAAAGAGATAAAATAATTTGGAAAAACAAGGGAAATGGAACCCTAGGTTGTTAGACCTTTGAGATTTTTGAAAGGCATTAGGCAAGTGGTGTAACGCCCTGGATAGCCAAGACCGCTACACTGTGTGTTTATAAAGTGCTAGACTTGCTAATCAAGTCATTTAATTAAAAGTGTGTTATCAAAACTAAAGAGGAACTAGGGTTAAAATGTTTTGGTCTCAAAAGTCTCATTTTCATTAAGTAACATTATCTGTTTACACGGGATCCCAAAAATATTAAGTTTAAAGATCGTTTACAAAAGTCATAAGGTTTAGATACAATAACAAACCATATTAAGGCAAAACAAACAGTTAGGCAATCCCTGTCCTGATCCACTCCTCGACCATGGTGATCGAACAGCTGGCTATGTACATTCCACCCCGCGGCCCTCCATCTCCGGGTTGGTCCAGCTTGCCTTTGCCTTTACCTGCACCACGTAGCACCCGTGAGCCAAGGCCCAGCAAGAAAACACAACAACAGAGCATAAGCAATCAACAGACAAGTCAATATCTCACATTGCATCACATAATCTCAACCATATAGTCATTCAGTATAATCAAGTATTCCATATACTAAACATTTCAACTTATATCATACACAGTTCACAAATGATAACTAGGGCTAGCGCCCTCAGGTCGCTCCCTCCGTTATCCCACTGACTCCGGCCCGCTTAAACTGAGCTCAGTGAATATTAAGCTGTCCTCGGCTACCAGTGGCCAAGCCGCGCCCTATGCGCAAGTATTATGTACGGCACTCTTAGGCCGCTTTTACATGTCCCAAGGCATAATACCATCATTGACACAATACAAATACCGGGAGCACTTAGTCCCATCACAATCATATAACCAGGTGCAGTTTTCTTACCTTTCAATTTACTAGCTTTGATCCTTCGACTCCTTGAGCACGATCCCCCTCGAGCCCTAGCTCTCACCTAAACACAATCATAGGCCAAGGTCATCATCAATCCTCCAGTCCATAACCTAGACGCGGGGCTAATCCCGAGCCCCCGGGAAGTCCTAGTTCCACCAAACAAGGTGGTGGAATCAAACCCCAAACCCTTGCAAATAACTCTAAAATCCTCTTCAGAAGGCAGGGTAGCGCTACAGCGCTCATGGGAGGGCGCTACAGCGCTACAAACAGAAGCAAAATCCCCTCAGCACTCATGGCCTAGCGCTACAGCGCCCAAAGGCTAGCACTGTAGCGCTAGTCACAGACAGACCAGCATCAGTTTTCCCTTCCTGCGATTTCCTCGAACCAACCTCAACCAAAACTCTTCCAAATCTTTCCCAACCTCAAAAACAACTTTATCACCATACTCCACTCATCCCAAGCACCCCAAATACCTAGAACTCAAGCACATGCATCCCCAAACTCAAAATTCACCATAGCCACTTCTAGACAACGAAACTCAGTAGAAACCAGTTGAACATCAAAGTTAGAGCTTAGAATTTATACCTTTGATGGGATTTTGACCACAAGTTGCCTCTAGACTTCCTTGGCTTGCCCCTCCTCAGCCTTAGGCCTGAATTCCCTAAAGTTTCCATCCAATTCAACTTAAACACCATAGCTCAAAAACCAGAAACAGAAACTGAAGAACTCTAAAGTCTTACCTCAAGTGTTAGTGAACTCTTGCTAAACCTCTGCTAATACCTCAACCCTAGCTTAGGATCCTTGATGTTCAGTCTATCGCAGCTCTCCTCTGAGCTTTGCTCCAGAAATCCTCAAGAAATTGATGAAGGAAGCTTAAACCGACCTTAGAAAACTCTCTCTGTTTTTCTCCCTTTCTTTTTCCTTCCTTTTTCTCTTTCAAACTTCTACACTTCTCTACACTTCCCACTAACATAAAGTCTCAGTAATTCCATCCTTAGAAAGCCAAATGACCGTAATGCCCTCCCCTTTATTCCTAACCCTTTAATCCACTTAAGGGCATTCTAGTCATTTTACCCAATTCCCGCTAACTCCTCGAGTGTCTCTAATATTCCCCGCTTAACTCCCGATACGTGATTAATCACCAATAGTATTCCTCAATGTCAAGATAGACTCCAGTATATTCATTAAATTCCCATTTATACCCCTGAGCTCACCCTGAGCCGGGTATAAATCCCCACCATGAGTTTTTCGCTACTTTGCTCACTAGGATCGTCTCGAGTCGCAGATCACAGTTATGTCCACATAATAATGTGGTCTCGACAATTATCACATATATCAATACAGTTATGCCCTTAATGGACAAAGTTACGATTATGCCCTTCTAACCTAATCAGGGCCTATATGCATACTAATACACATAGTCATGCATCTCAAAGATTCAAATAGTCATATAACATGCTTTAAATCATAATCATGCATCTTAATCATTAAAATCACCATCATTCCCATTATGCTCTCCAGGCACACTAATCAAGGCCCTTAAGCCTTATTAGCAAATTTGGGTCGTTACAACTATCCCCTCATAATGAGAATTTCGTCCTCGAAATTTACCTGAACAACTCGGGATACTGATCCCGCATCGCTGTCTCAAGCTCCCAGGTCGCCTCATCGACCTTACTATTCCTCCACAGCACTTTAACCAGAGGAATCGTCTTATTCCGCAATACCTTATCTTTTCGATCCAGAATCTGAACTGGCTGCTCCTCATAAGCCAAATCCGCCTTTAACTCGAAATCTTTATTCCTCAACACATGAGTCACATCTAAGACATACTTCCGAAGCATGGAGACATGGAACACATCATGAACTCTAGACAACGATGGCGGCAAAGCTAATCTGTAAGCCACCTGACCAACCCTTTCTAGGATCTCAAATGGTCCAATGAATCTAGGGCTTAGCTTGCCCTTCCTCCCAAATCTCCTCACCCCTCACAATGGTGAAACTCGATGAAAGACATGGTCCCCAACCTGAAACTCCACGTCTCTACGCTTAGGATCAGCGTAGCTCTTCTCTCTGCTCTGAGAAGTGAGCATTCTAGCCCAGATCTTCTCTATGGCCTCACTTGTCTTCTGAACCATATCTGGCCCCAAATATCTTCTCTCACCCATCTCATCCCAATGAATGGGTGATCTACACTTCCTCCCATATAACATCTCATAGGGAGCCACTCCGATCGTTGACTGATAACTATTGTTATACGAAAATTCAATCAACGAAAGATACTTACTCCATGAACCCTTAAAATCAATTACACATGCTCTGAGCATATCCTCCAATACCTGGATCGTCCTCTCAGACTGTCCATCAGTCTGAGGATGAAAGGCTGTACTGAACTTCAACTGAGTCCCCAAAGCTTTCTGCAAACCACCCCAAAACTTGGAAGTGAAGATAGGATCCCGGTCTGACACTATAGACTTAGGAACCCCATGGAGACGTACAATCTCCCTCACATACAACTCAGCATACTGATCCACAGTATATGTTGACTTCACTGGAAGGAAATAGGGTGACTTGGTGTATCTATCCACTATCACCCACACCGAGTCATGAAGTCCTACTGTCCTGGGTAATCCTCCCACTAAATCCATGGTAATGTCCTCCCATTTCCATTCAGGAATACCCAAAGGCTGAAGCAACCCTGCTGGTCACTGATGCTCAACTTTCACCTACTGACAGGTTAAGCATCTGGCGACGTACTCTACCACATCCTTCTTCATCCCGGGCCACCAATACAAAGTTCGTAGATCCTGATACATCTTCGTGGTACCCGGATGAAGTGAGTACGGCGTCGTATGAGACACATCTAGTATCTCTCGTCTGATCTTCTCATCAACTGGAACACAAATCCGCCCCTGATACCGAAGTAAACCAACCTCAGAAACAGAATAGTCCTTAGCTACTCCCGCTAAAACATCCTCTCTAACCCCCTGTAATTGAGCGTCTGCCAACTGCCCTTCTCTGATCTGTTCTAGCAGAGTCGACTACAGAGTAATATTAGCCAACCGTCCTACCACCAATTCTATCCCTGCTCTAACCATCTCATCAGCTAACTCCCTTAAGATCTAAATAGAACTATACAACTGACCTGGACCTCTGCGGCTCAATGCGTCTGCCACCACATTGGCTTTCCCTGGATGTTAGAGAATATCACAATCATAATCCTTTACCAACTCTAGCCAACGCCTCTATCTCATGTTCAGGTCCTTCTGTGTAAAGAAATACTTCAGGCTCTTATGGTTAATGTATACCTCGCACTTCTCCCCATACAGATAGTGTCGCCAAATCTTCAGTGCAAAAACCACCGCTGCCAGTTCCAAATCATGAGTAGGATATCGCTGCTCATACTCCTTCAGCTGTCGCGATGCATATGCTATAACCTTCTCATTCTGCATCAACACACAGCCTAAGCCCAACCTCGATGCATCACAGTATACAACAAAATTCCCTTTCCCCGAAGGAAGACTCAACACTGGCGCTGTAATAAGTCGTCGCTTCAACTCCTGGAAACTGTCTTCACACTTGTCTGACCAGATAAACTTCAGATTCTTTCTTGTCAATTTTGTCATTGGCGCTGTTATCTTCTAGAAGCCCTCTACAAACCGTCTGTAGTAACCTACCAAACCAAGAAAACTCCGCACCTCCGAGGCGTTCCTTGGCCTCGGCCAACTCCTAACCGCCTCTATCTTAGATGGATCCACCTTAATCCCATCTGCACCCACGATATGTCCAAGGAATGTCACTTCAGGTAACCAGAACTCACATTTTTTAAACTTAGCGTACAACTGATGCTCCCTCAACCTCTGAAGAACCTATCTAAGATGAAACTCATGCTCTACCTCTGAATTGGAATACACGAAGATGTCGTTGATGAAGACAATAACGAACTGATCCAGAAAATCCTTGAACACCCTGTTCATTAGATCCATAAAGGCTGCTGGGGCATTGGTCAAACCAAAAGACATGACCAAGAACTCATAGTACCCATACCGCGTTCGAAAGGCCGTCTTAGGTATGTCCTCATCCTTGATCCTCAGCTGGTGATAACCAGATCGAAGATCAATCTTTGAGAACACCGTCTTACCCTGCAACTGATCGAACAAGTCATCAATCCGTGTTAGGGGGTACTTATTCTTGATAGTTAACTTGTTCAATTCTCGATAGTCAATACACATCCTCAAAGTCCTGTCCTTTTTCTTTACAAACAAAACTGGAGCACCCCATGGCGAGTAAGTCGGCCTGATGAACCCCAAATCCAGAAGCTCCTGCACCTGAATCTTTAACTCTTTCAATTTCGCCGGTGCCATCCTATATGGTGCCCTCGACACTGGCTCTGTCCCTGGTGCCAACTCGATAACAAACTAATCTCCCTACACGGTGGTAATCCAGGCAAATCCTCAAGAAACACATCAAACAACTCGCAAACCAATCTGGTCTCTTCCGGTCCTTCTGGTGAAACTCTAGTGGTATCCACCACACTGGCTAGAAAACCTATACAACCACCCTGTAACAAGTCTTTGGCTCTCAACGTAGATATCCTGGGTACACGGGGTCCATGCACCGCTCCCACAAAAACAAAGGGATCTTCGCCCCCTGGCTCAAAAGTTACCATCTTCTTCCTACAGTCAATGGTAGCTACATATCTAACCAGCCAATCCATACCTAAAATCATATCAAAGTCCTCCATACTCAACTCAATCAAGTCTACTAATAACTCCCTACCATCAACTATCACTGGTAGTGCTCTAATCCACCTCCTAGATACTACCAGTTCCCCTGTAGGCAAAATAGTCCCAAACCCTGAAGTACTATACTCACTAAGTCTACACAGTCTATCATTCACCTTATCAGATACAAACGAATGCGTAGCACCAGAATCAATCAACACAGTAAAAGGAATGCCAGCACTAAAACGCTGACCTGTCACTACCAAGGGACTAGCCTCGGCCTCCACCTGCGTCAGGGTGAACACTCGAGCTGGGGTCAAGCTGTCCACCTTTCATATCTCTCCCTTCTTCACTGTCGGGCAATCTTTCATGACGTATCCCACCACCCTGCACGCATAGCAGGCCTTAGCCCGACACTCACCCGAATGGCATCTCTTGCACCTCGTGCACTCCGGATAAGTTCTCCATGAATCACCGCCTCCCTAACAGCCAACCTGAGTACCCCGTCCTCTCCTATCAGGACCAGGAGCGATTGAAGCATCAGGAGTCTTCCTCTTCAAATCACTGGGGCCTCCACCCCTACTAGAACCAGAATATGGAGGCATCGCCCTGTGGCCCTCCCTTCTCACAGCACTCTCCCTCCATATCTTATTCTCTGCTTCCTCAGCGGTAAGAGCCTTCTCCATAGCCTGGGCATAAGTTGTCCCTCCAGGAACTGTGGTAATTCTTACATCCTAGGCTATCATAGCATTCAGCCCTCTGATAAATCTGTCTTGCCTAGCTACATCGGTAGGCACAAGATCTGGTGCGAACTTCGCAAGCCTGTCGAACTTCAAGGCATATTCTGTAACAGTCATACCGCCCTGAACTAGCCCCACAAATTCATTAACTTTCGTTGCCCTGATGGCAACATTATAATACTTTTGGTTAAACAAGTCCTTAAACCCTTCCCAAGTCAATGCAGAAACATCCCTGGTCTGTGATGCCACTTCCCACCAGATTCGGGCATCCTCCCTCAACATATAAATGGCACAGGCCACTCTGTCATGTCCTTCTACCCTCATAAAATCAAGAATGGTAGTGATCATAATCATCCACTGCTCAGCCTTCAGTGAATCTGGTCCTCCCTCAAAGATCGGGGGCTATTGCTTCCTAAACCGCTCATACAATTGTTCCCACTTGTTCCCAACATCAACTGGCTGTACCATAAGTACCATTGCCGGTGGCACAACAGGGGCAACACTCACAGATGGAGCCTACTGCAGAATTCGAATATGTTCATCTTGGCTCTGAAGCTGGGCCTGCATATCGTCCATTAACTGCTGCCAGTTCTCAGGGACTGGCGGAGGAGTCGGGCCCCGATCATTATCTCTAGCCCCAGACCTGCCGGCTAGTCGTGTGGATTTTCTTGAACGCATAACTATTCAAGTCAATCTGCAATCAACGTCTCAGCAATTAGGCTATGATGACAGGGTAATAATCCTTTCATAATCCATCACTGGAACTCCAACCATTCACAAGCATCAAAGTATAGCAATTTATCCAAATATTCATTCACATGCACAGCAGTGCTAATAAGCACGCCTCAATAGCATCATACAATAGTCAAGGGCCAGGCCCTATCAGTATCTCATGCTCCATATTCATCAAACAGATATTAACAATCATATCTCATTCAAATCATTTAAACACATAATCATGTATACACAATTACCGAACCCTGAGTTGAGCTTGTCTCTCACGGTGAATGTACATATCCAGCCAGTCTTCAAGACCCATAAACCTAGGACACTCTGATACCAAGTTGTAACGCCCTGGATAGCCAAGACCGCTACACTGTGTGTTTATAAAGTGCTAGACTTGCTAATCAAGTCATTTAATTAAAAGCATGTTATCAAAACTAAAGAAGAACTAGGGTTAAAATGTTTTGGTCTCAAAAGTCTCATTTTCATTAAGTAACATTATCTGTTTACACGGGATCCCAAAAATATTAAGTTTAAAGATCGTTTACAAAAGTCATAAGGTTTAGATACAATAACAAGCCATATTAAGGAAAAACAAACAGTTAGGCAATCCCTGTCTTGATCCACTCATCGACCATGGTGATCGAACAGCTGGCTATGTACATTCCACCCCGCAGCCCTCCATCTCAGGGTTGGTCCAGCTTGCCTTTGCCTTTACCTGCACCATGTAACACCCGTGAGCCAAGGCCCAGCAAGAAAACACAACAACAGAGCATAAGCAATCAACAGAAAAGTCAATATCTCACATTGCATAACATAATCTCAACCATATAGTCATTCAGTATAATCAAGTATTCCATATACTAAACATTTCAACTTATATCATACACAGTTCACAAATGATAACTAGGGCTAGCGCCCTCAGGTCGCTCCCTCCGTTATCCCACTGACTCCGGCCCGCTTAAACTGAGCTCAGTGAATATTAAGCTGTCCTCGGCTACCAGTGGCCAAGTCGCGCCCTGTGCGCAAGTATTATGTACGGCACTCTTAGGCCGCTTTTACATGTCCCATGGCATAATACCATCATTGACACGATACAAATACCGGGAGCACTTAGTCCCATCACAATCATATAACCGGGTGCAGTTTTCTTACCTTTCAATTCACTAGCTTTGATCCCTCGACTCCTTGAGCACGATCCCCCTCGAGCCCTAGCTCTCACCTAAACACAATCATAGGTCAAGGTCATCATCAATCCTCCATTCCAAAACCTAGCCTCGGGGCTAATCCCAAGCCCCCAGGAAGTCCTAGTTCCATCAAACAAGGTGGTGGAATCAAACCCCAAACCCTTGGTCAAAAACCCTTGCAAATAACCCTAAAATCCTCTTCAGAAGGTAGGGTAGCACAACAGCGCTCATGGGAGGGCGCTACAGCGCTACAAACAGAAGCAAAATCCCCTCAGCACTCATGGCCTAGCGCTACAGTGCCCAAAGGCTAGCACTGTAGCGCTAGTCACAGACAGACCAGCATCAGTTTTCCCTTCCTGCGATTTCCTCGAACCAACCTCAACCAAAACTCTTCCAAATCTTTCCCAACCTCAAAAACAACTTTATCACCATACTCCACTCATCCCAAGCACCCCAAATACCTAGAACTCAAGCACATGCATCCCCAAACTCAAAATTCACCATAGCCACTTCTAGACAACGAAACTCAGTAGAAACCAGTTGAACATCAAAGTTAGAGCTTAGAATTTATACCTTTGATGGGATTTTGACCACAAGTTTCCTCTAGACTTCCTTGGCTTGCCCCTCCTCAGCCTTAGGCCTGAATTCCCTAAAGTTTCCATCCAATTCAACTTAAACACCATAGCTCAAAAACTAGAAACAAAAACTAAAGAACTCTAAAGTCTTACCTCAAGTGTTAGTGAACTCTTGCTAAACCTCTGCTAATTCCTCAACCCTAGCTTAGGATCCTTGATGTTTAGTCTATCGCAGCTCTCCTCTGAGCTTTGCTCCAGAAATCCTCAAGAAATTGATGAAGGAAGCTTAAACCGACCTTAGAAAACTCTCTCTGTTTTTCTCCCTTTCATTTTCCTTCCTTTTTCTCTTTCAGACTTCTACACTTCTCACTAACATAAAGTCTCAATAATTCCATCCTTAGAATTCCAAAAGACCCTAATGCCCTCCCCTTTATTCCTAACCCTTTAATCCACTTAAAGTGTCTCTAATATTCCTAACCATTTTACCATTTTACCTAATTCCCGCTAACTCCTCGAGTGTCTCTAATATTCCCCGCTTCACTCCCGATACGTGATTAATCACCAATAGTATTCCTCAATGTCAAGATAGACTCCAGTATATTCACTAAATTCCCATTTATACCCCTAAGCTCACCCCGAGCCGGGTATAAATCCCCACCATGACTTTTTCGCTACTTTGCTCACTAGGATCGTCTCGAGTTGCAAATCACAGATATATCCACATAATAATGTGGTCTCAACAATTATCACATATATCAATACATTTATGCCCTTAATGGCCAAAATTACGATTATGCCCTTCTAACCTAATCAGGGCCTATATGCATACTAATACACATAGTCATGCATCTCAAATATTCAAATAGTCATATAACATGCTTTAAATCATAATCATGCATCTTAATCATTAAAATCACACATAATTCCCATTATGCCCTCCAGGCACACTAATCAAGGCCCTTAAGCCTTATTAGCAAATTTGGGTCGTTACAAGTGGCCTATAGATTAACCTTACCAAGACATGGGGGGAGGTTCTTAGGGTGTTTCAAGAAATGCTAAGGAAAGATGTGTCGAGTACTACACTTGTTTGCGTTAAGAGATAGTAAGATTTATTGTGGGAAGAGAGGCCAACGTCGATTCCTGATAATAAAGATAAAGCCTTAAGGAGTAAAACTGTCACCTTAGTGAGAGTGTTATAACTAAATTACACGATAAAGAACATGACTCTGAGGATAAAGTCAGATATGTGGGACTGGTATCCCGAGATCTACACTCACATACATATCTATTTCTCCCCCTTCTCTGTTTTTCATTTCTTTAAAAAAAATTGAACTTTGAATGAGGTTTGGGAATTCATAAGGCTCTTGGGGACAAAGTTTTGAGGAATTAAGCACTAACAGAAGGGATTAGAGTTGCTTAAGTCTACTACAACCAATTGGGGGGTCGAATTTGCAGCAAAGAATGAGGTAAGTTTGGTTTTTCTTTAGTTTTCAAGCTTTGGTGTGTTTTTGATAGATGATTGAATTTTGGGAGTTTTAAGTTTGAATTGTTAGTTTAACTAGTTTTTAGGAGTGTTTTGTTGTTATGATGTTGTATGGATGTGGTTTGGTTGGATTGGGATTGAATTTGGACCATTAGAGTTTGTTTAGGGATCTAAAATCACAAGGGAAATTTGCACTTCCTAGGTTTGTGGTTGCGCCGCGACGCTTGGGTAAAGCACCATGACCCGCTTAAATATCCTTGAGGGTAGGGTTTGCCTCTGACCATTGGGGCGACATAGCCCTTGCAGAGGGCAGTGCAGTGCTAAGGTAAGAATTTTGGCTAGTGAAACCTCTATGTTTGTTTGAGCGTCGCGACCCTTATAGGGGGCGTCGAGGCTGAAAATGCAGGAATTTTAGACGGAGGCTTCTCGTTTTGTTTTGAGTCCCAGAGGCTAATGTTAGTTTAGGTTACATTGGTTTATATATTTTGGAAATCACTTGGGAGTTCGAGGAATAATTCCATTATCTGATTGCATGGAATGGGAGGTACCGAGACCTAGGATTTAGTTTTAAAACCCGTGATTCAGACATAGTCCCTAATAAGCTTGCCATTTATGTTGTGACTAGGAGTTCCAGGAGGCTCAGGAAAGAGGATCACGCTTGAAGTCCCCTTATCGTTACCACAAGACTTAAGGTAAGAAAACTGACAAATGCACATAGAGCATATCTGTTGCTATGCATACTAGCATTGAATTATCGATGAATGATTGGTGCAATCTGTATTCGGCCATCGTGTGTAATGTAGGCTGGTCATCCATTGTGCGTAACATGGGTTGTAATGGTGAGTTCAGTTTAACAGTGTTGTCCCCACTCACCCGACATGGACCGTAGGCTTGATGCCGGAGTTCGAACCTCGCTCGGTTAGGTCATTCAACCAAGACTATTTCTTAGGTCATGTAAATGATTCATGTGATTGAAATAAATATACTTGCGAGCTGTGAAACATGTTTATGATTTATATGATTTGAATAAATGTACTTTGTATCTATGAAGAATGATTTTATTGCTTATAATTAACTGGATTATTATTATGCCTTGTGGAGGTTTTCTTGCGGGGCCTCCGCTCACGAGTGCACTATGGTGAAGGTAAGGGCAAGCTAAGGGTAACCAGCCATGATTTGGAGAGCTTTGGAGTGGCACGTGCATATTCGGTCCACTTGGCCATCACGGTCAAGTTATTTTGAGGAACTTAGAACATTAGTTCGATTTTGCTTCTTAGGTCAACTATTTTTGTAATGTTTAGAACATCTATGTTTTGTTTATAAACTTTTGGGATCCCGTGTACATACTCTAACCTTTTAATGAAAAGTTCAATTTTATTGACCAAAATTCCAACACCTAAACCTTTGATTAGCTTTAATTAAATTTTTGGGTCCAAATTACTCGCTTAACGAGTGAAGCACAATTTTAAACACACGATGTATCTGTCCTGGATTAGTAGGACATTACATCAGCCTTGTTCCTATCCCCATGAATATGAAAGGCTCATCTACGTCGGGCTTAAACACCACAATTTTCTTCCTACAAGCATTGGTAGCGTTATAATTAGTCAACCAATCCATTTCAAGAATAATATCAAAATCAAGCACACTAAGCTCAATCAAAGTTACATACAACTCTCTACCATCTACCCTCATAAGAAAAGATGTAGGCTACCTGACCAATCCTCTCCAGGATCTTAAATGGTCCTACAAATCTAGGGCTAAACTTGCCCTTCTCCCCAAACCTTTTCACCCCTTTAAGCGATGAAACCCTAAGGAAGACATAGTCTCCCAGTTGGAATTCCATGTCTTTGTGCTTCAGATTTGAATAACTCTTATGTCTACTCTGTGTCACGAGCAATCGAGTTCTAATATTTTTTATGGCCTCATTGGTCCTCTGAACTGCTTCAGGACCCAAGTATTTCCTTTCACCCATCTTCTCTCAGTGAATGGGCGACCTACACCTCCTACCATTCAGCATCTCAAAAGGAGCCACCCCATTGGTTGACTGGTAGCTGTTATTGTAGGAAAAATCTATCAATGGAAAATACTTACTCCAGGACCCTTCACAGTCCAAAACTCATGCTCGAAGCATGTCTTCCAGTATTTCAATCGTCTTCACCGACTGACCATCTGTTTGAGGATGTTAAGTTGTACTAAATTTCAACTGTGTCCCCATTGCTTTATGCATACTTCCCCAAAACTTGGAAGTGAAGATGGGGTCCCGATCTGACACAATAGACCTAGGAACCCCATGAAGGCGTACTGTCTCTTTGACATAAAGATCAACATACTGATCCACTGAATAGTTCGGCCTTACTAGCAAGAAGTGGGTTGATTTGGTATACCAATCCACAATCAACCACACTGAATCATGCTGGACCATTTCCATGGGTAACCCAACTACGAAGTCCATAGTAACATCCTCCCATTTCCATTCAAGGATACCCAAAGGCTTTAATAACCCTAACAGTCTCTGATGTTCAGCCATGACTTCCTAGCATGTAAGGCACTTAGCCACATACTCAGTCACATCTTTCTTCATCTACCATATACAAGGTTTTCAGATCTTCATCCCAGGCCACAAATACAAGGTTTTCAGATCTTGGTACATCTTCATGGTGCCTGGATGTAATGAATATGGTGTGGTATGGGACTCATCCAAGATTTCTCGTCTAATAGCGGAGTCCCTCGGAACAAAAATCTGCACCTTATACCTCAACAAACCCATCTCCGATATAGTATAGTCCTTAGCCACCTTCGGGGTCTCATCAGGAAAATTTCTGGGCTTCATGGTTAATTCCAGGGGCATTAAGGCCAACCCTAAGAAAATTAGAGCCTTGATAGAGATGAGTCCTCCTAATAGCAAGAAGGAGGTGTAATGTCTAACAAGAAGGGTAGCAACACTCAACATATTCATTTCAAGGTCCACTGACAAGTGCCTCCCCTTTTTCAACATTCTAAAAGGGAACAAAAAAATTTCATGGGCTAAAGAATGCAAGGAGGCCTTTACCAAGTTGAAGGAGCACCTCAGGAAACCACCCCTACTGGCCAAACTGGAAAAGGGAAAGAGGTTGTACCTTCTTGCATATTATATTCCTTCTTTATACAAGCGCTTATCTAATTCATGTAGACCCATTGTGAATTAAAATTGTCAAAGTGTATAGTGAGAGTAAAATTACCAAAGTTCTCGATGAAATAAATCTCGCTAACCACTTAGGGGGCAGGATAGGATACATAAAAAAAAAGAGCACATGGCGTCTATAAGGATTAGCTACCCTCATAGACGCCATAAGGGTTAAAAAAAGTTTCAAACGTGGTAAATACAAACAAGGGTAGTCACCCTAAAGGATGACCACCCCACACGATGCCCTAGCCTTATGACCCTTAGCTCCGTGAGACACGCCTCGACCTTATAGCCCTTGGCTATGCAGGATATGTCTCAGTCCCATAGGCCTCATAATCCTTGGTTCATGAAAAAAAAAAAGGAACCCCAAGAAGGGTCCTTAATATAAGTCTAGATCGACTTGAGTCGACAAGCCAAAAAAGGTATCAAAGATGATGCTTGCTAAAATTGTACTACGCCCAACAACATGAAGGACGCTTCTTGAAAGAAAATGAAACATGCACACAAAAAATTATAAAAAGATAGCAAAGACCCAAAGGGTTAACATGCCATTAAAAAAAATAGTCAAGGTGCACAAATAAGACTATTGGCACTATCTCCATGAGGACTTGCAGAAGTTCCTCACAAAAAAAAGGGCTTCTCAAAGTCCCATACTAAATAAAAAAGCAGACTTCTCAAAGTCTCATACCAATAAGAGAAAGGGAACAAGTTTTACACTTCATTTATATTTGGTTTACAAGAAGGCACACAACACTACCGCCAGAGCGTAGTAAGTGTAGCAACACAATAAGTCCACAAGAATATTTAAAAGTTTCCTTCTTGACAAGGGGGCAAGCAAGTGATAATAATACTAATAAAAAAACTACAGTCCTTACATGACCATCACCCCCTCCATGCAACACCACTCCTTGCGGAAAAGCATCTCTCTATTCAGGATCATTTTTTTCAACACCCTCATACAAGGTTGCTTCCCACAACGCTTCTTAAGTCTCCTATGCAAGGCTCCTACACATGACCCTATTTTGATTGGCCTGGATTGATGATTACATCACAAGACTCACATGCTTCAAGACCCATGTCACAAGAGACACCCCATGCAAGAGGTACACTGCAAGAGACCTCTACGTATAGCATACGCAACGCAAGAACACTATGCGAGGGGCTTATGCTAAGGCCTTACATGAGAACATACAAGCCTCAATTTTAGAAGTCATAGCTCAGTGTTACCTTGATAAGCCCCTAAAGGTCATGTCACATGACCTTTCTTCAAAAAGTCATTATGTGAGGCCACTCCTCCATACCACACCATGTAAGAAAATTAGGTTAGATGAATGTTAAGAACCTATCAAGGAAGAGTATGATAAGAGAATACACATCGAGATGCTTCTAATACGGGTGTTGTCTCAAGGATGTCTCATCACCCCAGCACGCAAGACCCTTACGCAAGGAAGCCATGCATACCTTTTGCTCACATATACACATAGATGCTCAATAAGAATGCGAAGTGCCACAAAAGACGAAGGGCAGCCTCTAGGCATGGAGTACAATAACATACCTCTCACATAACCAGAAGGGGGTGGCCTTAAATCAGTTCATCTAGAGGTCTGAAGATAAGTGCCTCCATTTCTTAAACATCCTAAAAGGGAACAAAATTTTCCCTTGGAAGGAAGGACTGAAAGGAGCCTTCACAAAGTTGAAGGATCACCTTAGATAACCACCCATTCTAGCCAAGGAAATATATATGTGGATAAACAAAAAGGAAATTGTACTTTTATTGGAATGTATTCAAACATGTCGTAAGTACAACACAGGTGAAAGGGGAAAAGAACAACCAATTAAAAGTGTAGTATGACGGCATGCTCCTCGCAAACACTGAAACTTGATACCCTGAGAAGGAGAAGTTGGTTATGGCACTCATATTAGCCTCCCAAAAATATAGGCCATAGCTCTATGCCCGCTCCATCAAAGTACTCACCAGTCAGACCAACGAGATAGAAGGATCACACAGAAAGGAAAACTTCAATCCCTAACAAGCACTACTACAAGAAAGAATTGTGAAAATGTTATTTGCTTGGAATTCTGACAGGTGCAAGAGGCACCCCAACCATTGTAGCAAGGCAACATTCCTAAAGCCCCACACAAGGGCTCACTTCGGTCAGAGTAGTGTGTCGTAAGTACCTTTATATGACCTAGTCCCGTATCTCAATCCCATCCGAGTTGTGCGCCTCGATCACCATTAGGTTGAGCTACCTTACATCAAACTAATGCCAAGGTATAAAAATCAAGTTTGAAAGTGGGAATCACTTATAGGAAGAAAAAAGCCTCCCTAACCATCGAATCAACTTTGTCATGAATGGTGCGGAGAAAAGGCTCAAGTACATAGGTGGTGACCTAGGGATCCCTAACACAAATTGAGTGACTCACATCCAATTCCAAGGGAGTCGCGAGGATCACTATTTAAGAAGAGTGTTGATTTTCCCGTCCAAACATACTTTTACTATATATATAACAAATATTGCGTGACAAAGATTCTACAAGGACACCTAAAAGACCTTCTCATAGAGTAGGGGGCAAGTGTAGATGCCAAAAATCCACCAAGGAAAAATAATAGATCCCTTGTTGAAATAAATAAGGGTCTGTGAACATGAATCAATTGACCCGACAAGCACCGCAAGCTAAGTTATAGAGTTCGGTCTAGCCTAGAATCTAGGGCCTTGATGCAAATTTAAGGATAACCCTTGTTGTGCTAGATGACCTCCATGCATGAGGTCTGAGTGAAAGGGTGTCTTGCTATACAAGAACTGAGTACGCTTGTACACCCACGAACAAAGTCACCAGTCGAGGACAACCAAAGGGTTGACCTTGCAATTCGAGACCCTCACTAGGACTCCATTCGCTATACCCTGTCTCATGTCATGTAAGACAGCCATGTGACGCCCACGCCCCTTACAGTCGCGACCCCATGTCTCAAGCCCAGGCACATTGCCTTCCCGCGAGGTCCGCACCTTGCGTGCTCCTATATCACCTACATTCCTGCACCTTGCGTGGGCATCCTTGCGAGGACGTATCACCTCGACCACACAGTAGCACCTTGCGTGAAAACGTTGCATCACGAGACCATGTGAGACCCTTCATGTAACATCCCAAATTTACTAATAAGGCTTAGTGCCTTGATTAGTGTGCCTGGATGGCATAAATTGATGTATATATATTTTTGGAATTAATATATTAAATGTGTGACTACGTGGCATACATGATTTATAGGGTAATATGAATATATATCCATGTCTGTGTGTATTAAATATGCATGTGGGCCCTTTTTTGTTAATAAGGGCATATTTGTAATTTTGACCCATTGACGGTATAAATGTGATTATATGTGTTAAATGATTGAGACCACATTATTATCTGGATATATTTGAGGTATTCGGCTCGAGGCGATCCTAGTGAGCGGATGAGCGGAATAGTCACAACGGGGTTAAATGCCCGGCTCGAGGTGAACCTAGGGGTGTTTTGGGGACTTAGTGCGAATTTGGGATTCATCGGGTAACGGGTAGTTATTTGGTGATTATTTGGGCATGTCGAGATTAATTGGGAATTTATAGGACCACTTGATGATTAGCAAGAAATGCGATAAATGACGGGTTTTCCCTTAAAGGCATTAAGAGACTAAGATAAGTCAAGGGGCATTTTTGTCTTTTGTGTCAAGAGATAGACTTGGGAAAATCTTCAAGAAGTGACCAGAAACAAAAATCCCACTTAGGTTCTCCCTCTCACATTTACTCTCTTTGGGGAAACTTTGGAAAGTTGAAAGAAGAACATTAATTCTCTGAACTTTGGGGCAAGGATTTGGTGGGGATTGAAGCTCAATTGATGTTGGGAGCTTCTAGACTTAAGGGGAGCAGTTGGGCGCAATTCACCCAAGGTAATATGATGTTTTAGTTTTGTGCTTTCTTAAGTTTTTAAGGGTTTGATTTGTTCACGAGTAGAAAAATGTATTTTTGAAAAGTGAGATTCTGAAATAAAAATCTGAATTTTAGCGACTCAAAACATGTTTCTAAAAATCTGATTGGTTCAATGTCTGTAAACTATTTTTGAGTTTTAAAAACTGAATCTGTGAAAATGGAGAAAACATGGTTTTATTATTTTCTACTTTCCTTCATAAAATATTAATTCTTATTTGGATTTAATTTTCAAATATAGTCTACCAATCAAGTATTTTGACAGGTCCCACAAATTTTAATAATCTAAAATCATAAAGTTGTATCCAAAATCTGATACCATTCACACCTTAAGTTTTTCAAAGTCTTGTTGAATTCTTAGATCCTAGGGGGTTTTTTGTTGGATTTTTAGGTGATTGTATTGCTCTCAATGTACTATTGAGGCATGGAGGCTCAATTCTAGTTGTGATGCTTGTTTAAGGTGGATTTTGACGATTTGGGCTCGTGGAAAACAAAGGGAAATGTTGGAATTTTTGGGTTCCCAAGGTCGTGATGCATCATTGTACTTGAGCGTCGTTGCCCGCATGAACTCTAAGGCCTAGGGAGATTTGTTGAATCGCCTTAACATCGCAGTGCTGGGCAGGGCGCACTACGGTGCATATCCAGGAATTTTCTTTAGAACACTATCTGAGTTGTAGAGGGTCGCGGCACCGCTCGGGAGTGTCGCAGCTCAAATAGGAAATGTTGGCCAAATAGGGTTTTTAGATTTGGGAACTTAAACCTAAGTGCTTGGGAAGGACTCTACTACCCGATTTTGTAGAATTCGAGGTCCCGGAGGCTATTATATTATTTTGAAGCTTTTAATTGGTTTTGGTTTTAATTTTAATCCATTACTGCGTTTTGACTAGGTTATATTGCTAAGGCTCAGGATTAAGGGTCGTACTCGGGATCGCCTTACACTTTCAGCTCCGGACTCGAGGTAAGAAAACTGCACCTGGGTTGTGATCGGGGCTTGGACCCCTATTCAAGAATATGATTATATGTCAGATTGTGATTATATATGTATTTGAGAATATCTGGATAGGCATGCATGTTTATGCTGCAACCGATTGCGTGTTCTGCAATCTATTTGTGTTGTTTATATTTTATCTGAAAGTACGGCATAAGCGAGCCGGGGTTTGCGATAAGCGTGTGGAATGCAGCCTAGCATAAGTGTGATGGGGCCAACTATATGACCAAAGGACTCGTCCTAAGGGCATCGAGCTTGAACATCGCTAAATAAACAGGAGTGTCACTTGCACTTAACTAACTATATTGAATGTTGAGATTGAATTACATGTTGGATTGAGCAGATTATCACTACCTAGCTTATTGCTTATGTTCTGTTATTATTGAATTGAATGATTTAAGTTTACTGTTTATATATTGTTGTTCATTTTTGTTTGTGATTTAAGTTTTCTTGCTGAGCCTTGGCTCATGGGTGCTATGTGGTGTAGGTAAGGGAAACGGAAAGTTGGACCAGCCGTGAGTTTGAGAGATTTAGGGACGGCGTGTACATTTGCAGCTGCTCGACCATCATGGCCGAGGGATCAACAGGGACTAGAGTCAAACTTGATTTTTCCATTTAGGCTTGCTTGAGTTGTAATTGTTTTGAAAGTTGTAAACGCCTTGTAAACACTTATTTTTGGGATCCCATGTGTAGACTCAAAATTTTTAATGAAAACAGCTATTTTCACAATCAAAATATTTTAACCCTAATTCGTTAACTTACCTTAGTAACACGTTTATGTCCAAATGACTTAATTTGCAAGTTCAGCACTATTTAAAATACACAGTGTAATGGTCTTGGCTATCCAGAGCAGTACAACCTGGTATGAGAGCGGTCTAGGTTTAAGGGTTCTAGAAGACTGGTTGGGCATGTACACTCGCCGCTAAAGGCAAGATTGAATCAGGTTTTGGTAACTGTATATGTGATTATATGTTTAATTGTTTAAATTAAATATAAATGTCGTATGTGCTTTTTTACTAGGAAGCATGAGATATACTAATAGGGCATGGCCCTTGACTGCTATGTGTATATAAAAAGGAATGTTTATTTGCATTGATACTGCATGATATCATTATTGGAATGCCTGTTAGCATTGTGATTGCTTATTGTTCCTGGATTGTGGCATTAGATCATGGGGTTACTTTAAAAAAACCTATTATCATTGTCTGATCATCTGAGTCGTTAATTGTAGATAAACTTGGAGAGTTATGCCCCCAAGGCGATCATTTCGACTAGTCATCGCTGTGATTGAGGCTGGAGATGATAACCAGGGCCAAAACCCTCCGCCAGTTCCTAAAACCTGGCAGCAGATGGTTGCTGACATGCAAGCTAGACTTTGGAGTGAAGAGGACCAGATCCACTAAAGGATGAGCAGTGGATGAGCCTGAACACATCCATCCTGGACTTTATGAGGATGGTAGGTAATGATAGGGTGGTCTGCACCACTCACATGTTTCAAGATGATGCCCGCATTTGGTTGGAGGTGGCATCTCATACTCGAGATGTTTCTATTATGGGTTAGGATGAGTTGAGAGACTTATTCAACTAGAAGTACTACAGTAATGTCATTAGGGTGGCGAAGGTGAACGAGTTCACTAGTTTGGTATAGGGTAGCATGACCATTACTAAGTACACCCTGAAACTCGATAGGCTGGCAATGTTTGCACCTAATTTAGTGCCTACAGATGCAGCCAAGAAGGATAGGTTTGTTCGGGAGCTGAATGCTATGATAGCCTAGAATGTGTGAATTACATCAGTTCCTGGGGTGACTACTTATGGCCATGTGATTGAGAAGGCCCCCACAGCAGAGGAGGCAAAAAACAAGATATGGAGGGAGAGCGCTGCAAGATGGGATGTTCGGAGGGTAGTGCCTCCATTTGTGGGATCTAGTAGGGGCAGAGAACCCAGTGATTAGAAGAGGAAGACTCCTGACACCTTGACCAATGTTGGTCCTGATAGGAGAGGTCGAGGTGTCTAGGGCGGTGGTGAGGCTTGAAGGAGTTACCTAGAATGTCCTAGATGCAGGAAGCACCATCTGATCGAATGTCAGGAGAAAGCATGCTACTTGTGGGGTGATTGGGCATCTCAAGAAATACTGTTTGACTTTGAAGAAGAGGAACCAAGGAAAGCAGACAATTAACTTTAGCAGAGGCTGAGGCTAGTCCCTCGGTGGTGACAAGTCAACTTTCTAGCATTGGTACTTCATATACTTTATTGATTGACTCTGGTGCAACACATTCATTTATTTCTAGCAAAGCAATTGATAGATTGTGTAGGCCTAATGAGTATTATATTGAGGGGTTTGGGATTATAATGTCTACTAGGGAACTGGTAGTTTTTAGGAGATGGGTTAGGTCATTGCCAGTGATGGTGAACAACAGGGAACTACAACTAGACTTGATTGAGTTGGGTATGGATGACTTCGACGTGATTTTGGGGATGGATTGATTAGTCAGATATGGGGCAACTATAGAGATCAAGAAGGAGATGGTGAATTTTGAGCCTGAGGGTGAAGACCCCTTTTTATATGGTAATGTGCATAGATGTAACGTCCCAAATTACCTAATAAGGCTTAGGGCCTTGATTAAGGGGGCAAAATGACAATTTATGGAAATTATGTGTATATATGATATATATATATGTTTGTAATTATGTGAGTTATGCCATAATATGACTAGATTTGAATGTTTAGGTACATTAAATATGCAAGTTGGCACGTTTCTTATTAGAAGGGAATTTTAGTAATTTTGGCCTGTTGAGGGCATAATTGTATATATGTCCATATATGTGATACATGTGAGAGCCACATTATTATGTGGGTATATTTGGTTACTCGACATGAGGCCATCCTAGGGAGCAAGTTAGCGGTTTAGTCATAACGGGATCAAATGCCAGGCTCGGGGTGACCTAGGAATAATTTGGTAACTTAACACATTACCAGGATTGATCAAGTAATTGGAATTGTTTGGTAATTATTTGAGGATATTGGGAGTAATAGGAGTTATATGGCATTAATTATGATTAATGGGGTATGTGGAAAATGACAAATTACCCTTGAGGGGCTTTGAGAGAGAAATTTGGCCCTAGGGGCATTTAGGTCATTTTATGCCAATTTAGTGACTTAGTCACTCTTTCCCTTGGCTGAAGGAAACCAAAAACTAAGTAAACACATTTCACTATCTCTCTCTCTCTCTCTCTCGGTTTTTCTTGAGATTTTGAAGAAAAACTAGAGGAAATCTTAAGCTTGGATTGGAGGTTTAGGATTACTTAGCTGCAGCTAGGAGGATTCAATCCACAGTTCAGGTAAGCATCAACCCATTTCTTCATTCAGTTGTGTTTTGGTTATTTTTGTTGTTCTTGAGCTTCATAGTTCAAGGTCTGGAATTTGAGTTTTGGGTAGAGTTTTGAGTGTGTTTAAGCTTGGATTTTGTTGCTGGATGAGTTTTATTAATGTTCTGAAATTGAAGTGTGATTTTTGGGATTGTTTGGATAGGATTTCGATGAGTTTTTGGCAAAGGAAAATAGGGGAATTCTGGGTTTGTAGGGTCGCATCGCGTCCCTGTTCTTGGGGCGCCGAGTGTGAACCTAAGGCCCAGGAGGGGCTTCTGTTTCGAAGGCGCACCGCGACTCTCAAGTGTAAGTCGTGGCCCATGTCTTGATTCCATGCAGGTGGGGCTTTCTGTCTAGGAATCGCGTCGCGACCCTTAGGGTAAACTCGCAGCCTGCCTAGGCATCTTTGGCCACCTTAGGATTTTAGTGACAAGAACTCAAACCTAATCTCTCGGGATTGATTCTACTACGCGATTTAGTAAAATTTGACATCGTAGTGGCTAGGACTTAATCCGGAAGCCTTTATTTGCTCGCTATTGACGGGATCCTATATGGTTGTGACTAGGTTATTGCTAGGGGCTCGGAACTAGGATCGTGCTTGAGGGTCATTCTTATTATACTTTGCATTCGGACCTGAGGTAAGAAAATTGCACCCAATACGTGATGTATGTGATTAGGGCTTGGCCTGATTGTTAGAAATGGTTATGGATAGGGCTTGGGCCCCTGTAAATGAGCATGATTATATGTTATTATCTGTGTTATTAGGGCTCGACCTCATTAAGGAACATGGTCATTAATGTGTTTATGTTTAATTTGTTGAGATATATGATTAATATGCATGCATACTTCTATTATCTGAAGTATGCTTAATGGTATTTGATTGTCTGGTTGTTAAGTATGATTACGAATAAGGCTTGGTGTAACGCCCCAACTCCAGGGACCGTTACAGTGTGCCTTATAAACAGTGCTAAACTCGCTGATCGAGTCATTTGGCCAAAATCGTGTAACTAAGTATGATTAGCGGTTTAGGGATTAAAATTTTTGGTTAAGATGTAACGTTTCATTAGAACGTTTAATATATACATTGGGATCCCAAAAATATAATTTAGAGGTCTATTACAAGAAAATATTTACAACAGGCCGATCTAAGCGGCAAAACAGGGTTTAACCCTAGTTCCTCTTCAAACCTTGGCCGTGGTGGTCGAGCAGCTGCATATGTACACATCATCACCTAAGCTCTTCAGCTCAAGGATGGTCCAGTTTTCTTTTTCCTTTACTTGCACCACATAGCACCCGTGAGCCGAAGCTCAGCAAGAAAACCTAACATGCTCATGAACAGTAATAACATGTCATCAAATCATAAGGCACACGCCTAGCAGATATAGCCCTATTCCAGCAGGCAACAGATCCACGTAATGTTGAGTATAACACATCAACCAATGACCATAATAGTCATCCAGGGCTTTTAGCCCAAAATAGAAACGTAATGTTGAGTATAACACATCAACCAATGACCATAATAATCATCCAGGACTTTCAGTCCAAACAAATAGGTGACAGTCACAAAAGTCACTGAGTTGGGTCTAGCTCCCTTTAGCCTTGTGACGATAGGGTCACCGGGGCTTAACAGACAAGTGAACTTTTATTAGTTCAAACAGGATGGGTGCATGGTGACTAGTCACCAACATAACCTTCCTCATGACCATAGATTCATAACCTTGGAACATCGTTCCCTAGCCATGTGACAAACGGTCACCTGGGCCTTAGGCCCTGGCTCTGAGTAACTAGTCCTAGACTAGCCAAGTGCTTATAAGTTCATCGACCTTAGGGTCGGTCCAGCGTTAATGCCTTAGAGCCATTCAACGTTGATATAGATTAGATCTAATCTTCATTTGGCCCTGCGTTCATGACGCTATGCCATTTCTGACTCTTAGGTCAGTATCCCTGACTAGTCAGTGCCATATACAAGTAAGCAATGCCACCAAACATATATCGCATATCCAATATCCAAATACAAGGCATTCAGGATGCTTACTTAACAAATACTAGCACAATTAGGATCATGCATAAACAAAGAGGCTCAAGCTCTGAACGATATCATACTCAGTATACAAAGCATGTCCTAATCACATGTTTCTCGTGCATCATATGCATCATATTTAACAACTTGACATGCATCAACAATAATCATGCATGCCACATTTAATAATCCAACATACATCAATAATAACCATGCATGTCTCATATACACAGGGTGCAGTTTTCTTACCTCAGATTCGAGCTAGAATGAATAAAAGAACGACCCTTGAGAACGATCAATTTTTAGTCCTTTAGCAGACACCTAGTCATAACCAAATACGGGACACCATAAATAAAATGATAATCAAGGGTTCCCAAACCAAGATCTAGCCTTCGGGACATCAATCCCCACTAATCTGGGTAGTAGGAACGATCCCGAGGCCTAAAACCATGTTCCCGGGGTCAAAACGCACAAACCGGCTCAACCCTGCTCAAGGGTTGCGGCCCTAGACCCTTAGGTCGTGGCCCCCAGCCACTCCAGAAGCAAGGTCCGCGGCGCCCAACACCAAGGGCCGTGGCGCCCAACAAACACAAAACTGCTCCACCTACTTCTTCGAGCTAGGGTTGCGGCGCCCAAGAACAGGGCAACGGCCCCCAACCCAGAGCCATCCCCAAACACGATTTTCAACATCCCAAAGCCTCCAAAATCATGCCTAAACATTACCAAATCATCAAATCAAAGTTCCCAAGCTTCCTAATGGTCCAAAACCATCAAAACCCAAGGCTCAATCGAACCAAAAACTCAACGATTCACAAAAGCCAATTCTAAGCTTAAAAACTCTAAAAACTCAAAACTTAAACTTAGATTACCTTTGATTGGGTTGTTTTCCATCTAATCCTTCAGTTAAGAAGCTTCTAATCTTTCCTAGGATCGCTATACCTCGATCCTCGCTTGATTCCGACTCCTAGAACTGAAGATTTCTTCAAAAAGGCTTTGAATGGTAAAATGAGCTAACGAAGGAGAGAGGAAATGTTTTCTAACGTACGTTCTATCTGACAAGCTACTTCAAGCTTAAGTAACCTCAAATAAAACCTAGTGCTCGGGGTCCCGAAAACACCCCCGAGGACATTATAGTCAAAACTTCCAGAATTTCCTCCTGGCCTCAAATACTCCCAATTTATCATCAAATAAACATTCTTATTACCCAATAATTGACCCCGTTATGACAAAACCGCTAACTCATAATATAAGATTATCTCATGCCGAATAGCTCGAATATATCTCCATAATAATGAAATCTCATTCACAATTTACAATATGCACCCAAATATACAAATATGCCCTTAACAGGCCAAATTACCAAAATGCCCTTATAATTATAAATACACCCATATGCATGCATTTATCATCATATAATAATATAATTCACATTAACATGCATATAATCATTAAATAGCATCTTAATTCAATTATGGCCCTCCCGGCCTCATAATCAAGGTCCTAACCCTTATTAGGAAATTCGGGGCATTACACTTGGGCCCTTGAGAATGAACATGATTATGAATATGTCTGTGATTGAGTGATTAAGCATGTGTGAAGGTTGTATGTTAGGAAACTGTTAAAGAGGTATACTTATTTGCATTATCTGATCGAAAAGCCTTGGCTCATAAGTCAAGGGCGGCAATAGCATGCTGAGCGTTGGTCGATATGGTTAGGCCTAACCGAGAGCGCATTATACGTTTGTTCAACCCAATGGTCGTGGAAAATTAAAGATCCAGGTACGCTGGGCCAGCTCTAAGGTTAGTTATACAAAGGATAGGGCACGGGCCTCGAGGTGACTCTTTAGTCTCAGATCCTAGGGCGCTGGGCCCCAGTATGACTTGTCAACTATCTATTTAGGGAAGCAGGTCCCCGTCATGACATGGCAGTCATTTATTTCTAGTTATATACATGCATGAGTAGGTTATTACTACTTGGCATGCTACCTATGCATCTGGAATCTGTATTTACAAGTCTTGTACATGTTTAAGTTTTCTTGCTGAGCTTTGTCTCACAGGTACTATGTGGTGCATAAAGGGAAAAGGAAAGCTAGACAGGCCATGAGTTGGAGAGCTTTGGTGGCGGCATGTACATATGCAGCTGCTCGACCACCACGACCAAGGGTATCTCAAAGAAACTAGGGTCGCATCTCCTATTTTGCCGCTTAGGTCGGCTGGTTGTAACTGTTGAACTGCAATATCCCTTTTAAACATCTGTTTGTAGTATTTTGGGATCCCATGTATGAACGCAAATGTTTTAATGAAAGTCAACATTTCCTTTTGACCAAAAAAATTTAACCATAACCCTTGTCATTAACCTTAGTTACACACTTATAACCAAAGGACATGATTAGCAAGTCTGGCACTATTTAAAGTACATAGTGTAATGGTCCCAGATTCGGAGGACCTTACAACTTGGTATTAGAGAAAGCCAAGGTTAAGGGTTCCTGAAGACTGGCCGAGCATGTACACTCACCACTAAAGACAAGCTCGACTCAGGGTTTGGTAACTGTTTATGTGGTTATGTGTTTAACTGCTTAAATAGGATATAACTTCCTTATCTGCATGCCTTGTTAGGGAGAATGAGATATTCTAATAGAGCCTGGCCCTTGACTATTAATATGATTATGTGCTTGTCTGCTCTATTGATAAATAAATGCTCTACCTGCATGCTAGTATAGAGAGCATGATGTTTATGTTGGTAAGAGTAGGGCTTATTAATTGATGCATGAATTTTATGGGCATGTATTAGTACTTTTGTTGTACGTGAATGTGGTGTTTTTTGGTTTTCCCCATGGGAAGGGTTTTGGATGTGATCATCATGCCTAATGGGACAAGTCATTGACTGCAGATGAACTCAGAGGATATGCACCCAAGGCAGTCAATGGGACCCGGCAATAATTATGTTGAGGTCGGAAGTTATAGTCAGGGATAGAGTCATTTGCCTACCCCTCAGAATTGGCAGTAGGTGTTTAGAGACATGAAAGTAAGGTTGTAGAGGCAAGAAGAAGATATCAGGTGGTTAAAGCAGCAGGTTCTGCTAGTGAACACTTTTTCCTTTATTATGTCGGGAGTGGCAACACTTTTGGCTCATCCTAGGGTTGAGAATAGGTGGGAATCAATATATGAGAGGTTTCAGAAACATTACCCTCCAATTTTTGAGGGAGGCCTAGATCCATTCAGAGCTGAGCAATAGATGGGACTTGTTAGCTCCATCCTCAACCTTGTGGGGGTGGTAGGCCACGACAGGGTGATTTTTGCTACGTATGTGTTACGGGAGGATGCCTGGACTTGGTGGGAAGTGGTATATCAGATGTGAGATATAGCTATGATGAACTGGGAAGACTTTAAGCAATAGTTTAATGAGGGATATTATAATTGCACGGTTAAGACCGCAAAGACAAATGAGTTTCTGAATCTGGTTCAGGAAAATACAAGAGTAACAGAATATGTCAACAAGTTTGATGGGTTGGCCAAGTTTACTTTTTATATGGTACCCAAGGATGTGGCTCAAAAAGAGATATTTATTTGTGGATTGAATTCCGGGATAGCTCAGGGCGTTAGGATCACCCCAGTACATGAGATCTCTACCTATGCTCAAGTGGTACGGAGGGCCCTTGTCGTTGAGGGCATAGGAAACGAGATATGGAGGAAGAGTGTCAGAGAGCACAGAATTCCGGCAACAATACCCTCGTTTATTGGGTCAGGCAGGGGCGGAGTCCCCAGTGATCAGAAAGAAAAGGTTACTGATATATTCAGTACCCCTGAGCTGGAAAAGGGTTTCTAAAACGCTCACATAGGCCAGCAGGGTGGGGGCGAGGATTGGAAACTCTACCCGAAATGTTCTCGATGCAGGATGCACCATCTGGGGGAATGTCGAGAAAGGGCATGTTTCGTATGTGGGATGGTTGGGCACCTCAGGAGGGATTGCCCAAGGCTGAGGAAGAAAGAATCAAAAGGTGCAGACAACTTGACTCATGCTCGAGTACTCGTTCTAACACGGTCAGAGGCTGAGGTTGGTTCCTCAGTAGTGACAGGTCGGCCTCTTAGTTGTGATTCTTATATTATGTTGATTGGTTCTAGTGCCATGTTTTCTTTGTTTTGTTGCATCTAGTAGAGACATAGACTTGGTTTTTTTATTACGTCATTATGTTGTGCTAAGAATTTGGAACCCTATCACCTACCGAGGAATTAGTAACTATTAAGAGAGGGGTCAGATCATTACTAGTTACAGTGGATGGTAGAGAGTGTTGGTTGACTTGATAGAGTTGGTTATGACCAACTTTGTTATGATATTGGGAATGGAATGGTTAGCCAAGTATGGGGAAACAATAGATTGCAAGTGGAAGATGGTAACCATTGAGCTTGAGGGTCAGGATCCCTTTGTATTTGTTGGCACTCTGCATGGACCCCGTATATCTATAATATATGTACTAAGAGCTAGAGACATATTGCAGGGGGGATGCATAGGATCCTTAGCTAGTGTGGTGGTTACCACTTAGGTCGTGCCAGTTGGATTAGGACATACCAGATTAGTTTGTAAGTTCCTGAATGTGTTTCCAGAGGATCTACCAGGGATACCTCCACGCAAGTAGATAGAGTTTGTGATTGAACTGGCACCAGGGACAGAGCCAGTGTCTAGGGAACCTTATAGAATGGCTCCAGCAGAGCTGAAAAAAACTAAAGGTTCAGTTAAAGGAGTTACTGGACTTGGGTTTTATTAGGCCCGGTTTCTCACCATGGGGCACATCAGTTCTCTTCATGAAGAAGAAAGGTGGTTCTCTAAGGATGTGTATCGATTATAGAGAACTGAAAAAGTTAACTATCAAGAACATGTATCCTTTGCCAAGGATTGATATTTTGTTCGATCAGTTACATGGTTGGATGGTATTCTCCAAAATAGATCTTCAATCTGGTTATCACCAGCTGAGTATCAGCAAGGAGGGTATATCAGAGAAAGGCTTTCACACTAGGTATGAACATTATGAGTATTGGGTGATGTCATTTGGACTGACTAATGCCCCAACAAAATTTATGGAACTGTTGAATAGAGTGTTCAAGGATTACCTGGATCAGTTTGTGAAAATCTTTATTGACGATATATTGGTATACTCTTAGGCGGAGACAGAGCATGAGCAACATCTTAGATTAATATTACAGAAGTAGAGAGAAAATAGGCTGGATGCGAAATTCAAGAAGTGTGAGTTTTGGCTGTCACAGGTGACTTCGTTAGCTCACATAGTCAGTAATGATTGAATTATGATAGATTCAGTGAAGATTGAGGTGGTCAGAGCTTGGCCAAGGCTGAAGAGTGCTTCAAAGATCAGATGTTTCTTAGGGTTGACAGGTTATTACAAACGCTCTATGGAGGGGTTTTTCCAAGATTGCGTCACCATTGACATAGTTAACAAGCAAGGATCAGAGTTTACATGGTCAGACAGATGTGAGAACAGCTTCCATAGATTGTAGAAGAATCAGATCACCTCTCTAGTTCTGAGTCTTAATACAGATCAGGACAAGTTTGCGGTTTATTGTGATGCCTCAAGGTAGGGTCTAGGTTGTGTCCTTATGAAGACAGGAAAAGTGATTTTCTATACATCACGTCAACTGAAAGAGTATGAGCAAAGGTACCCCACACCTTATCTGGAACTTGCAGCAGTGCTACAAGGCGAGATGGATATCCAGAGAGTTAGCAGAGGACATGACCAAAGCTAGAATAGAGTTACTGGTGGGCTAGTTGGCCAACATTAAGTTTCTATCTACTCTTCTAGAGAAGATCAAGAGAAATAGTGCAGTGGCCCACCGTTGGGAAAGATCAAAGGAGATGTCCTAGCTGGAGTAGCTAAGGATTATACAGTGTCAGAGATGGATTATTGAGATACAAGAATCGGATATGCATTCCGATGGACACTAGGATCAGACCAGAGATTCTAGATGAATCTCATACTACCCCTTATTCTCTACATCCAGGCACCATGAATATGTACCAAGATATGAAAGCCTTATATTGGTGACCTGGGATGAAGAGGGATATGACTGAGTACGTGGGGAAGTGCTTGACCTGTCAGCAGGTCATGGTAGAGAATCAGAGACCAGCAAGGCTGTTACAGCCTCTAGATACCCCATAGTGGAAATGGGAGGATATCACGATGAATTTCATGGTAGGATTTCCCAGGACAGTGGGCCAACCCGATTCAGTCTGGGTCATCGTGGACCGGTATACGAAATCAGCTTACATTATACCAGTGAGGATGAACTATTCAGTTGACCAGTATGTGAATCTTTATGTGAGAGAGATAGTACGCCTTCATGGGACTTTGAGGTGTATCATGTCTAATAGCGACCCTATCTTTACTTCCAAGTTTTGGGGAAGTTTACAGAAGGCGATGGGTACACAGCTGAAGTTCAATACAACTTATCATCCTCAAATCGATGGTCAATCTGAGAGGACTATCCAGATACTGGAGGACATGTTGAGAGCATGTGTATTGTAATTTGAAGGATCCTGGAGTAAATACTTGCCTCTGATAGAGTTTTCCTATAATAACAGCTCTCAATCGACTATTATGATGGCACCTTTTGAGATGATGTATGGTAGGAAGTGCAGATCACCCATTAACTGGGATGAGATGGGTGAGAGGAAATATTTAGGTCCTGAGGCAGTTCAGAGGACCAGTGAGGTTATTGAAAATATTAGAGCTCGGATGCTCTCATCTCAGAGTAGACAGAAGAGTTATTTAGACCCAAAGCAGAGGAATGTGGAGTTCAAGGTGGGAGACTATGTCTTCCTTAGGGTTTCACCACAAAGAGGGGTGAAGAGATTTGGGAAGAAGGGCAAGTTGAGCCCTAGGTTTGTTGAACCATTTGAGATCCTTGAGAGGATCGGTCAGGTGGCCTATAGGTTGACCTTACCTCGGGCACTTTCTAGTGTGCATAACGTGTTTCATATTTCCATGCTCAGGAAGTATGTATCAGATGGGACTCATGTATTAAGTTATGAAGATCTGGAACTGGAGATAGATTTATCCAACGAGGAGGAGCTAGTTCATATTTTAGACAGGAATGACAAGGTCCTGAGGAATAATATTATACCTTTGGTTAAGGGGTTATGGAGGAACAACAAGGTTGAGGAAGCGACCTAAGAATTAGAGCTATATATGCGGGATTAGTATCCTATGTTCTTTAGATAAAATTTTAAGGACGAAATTCTTGTAGGTTGTAATGTCCTAAATTACCTTATAAGGCTTGTAGCCTTGATTAGGGGTCCAGAATGGATATTTATGGAAATTATGTGTCTGTACGATATATATATGTATGTGATTATGTGAGTTATACCATAATATGGCTAGATGTGCATGTTTAGGTATATTAAATATACATGTGGGCCTGCTTGTTATTAGAAGGGCATTTTAGTACTTTTGGCTCGTTGAGGGCATAATTGTATATATGTGCATATGTGTGATATATGTGAGAGACCACATTATTATGTGGGTTTATTTGGGTTACTCGAATGAGGTGATCCTAGGGAGCAAGATAGCGACTTATTCATAACAGGATCAAATGTTGGGCTTGGGGTGACCTAGGAATAATTTTGTAACTTAACACATTACCGGGATTGATCGGGTAATGGGAATTGTTTGGTAATTATTTGAGGATATTGGGAGTAACGGGAATTCTAAGTTGTTAGTTATGATTAACGGGGTATGTGGAAAATGAAAAAATTACCCTTGAGGGGATTTGAGAGAAAAATTTGGCCCTAGGGGCATTTAGGTCATTTTATTCCAATTTAGTGACTTAGTCATTCTTTCCCTTGGCTGAAGGAAAGTAAAAACAGAGTAAACACATTTCACTCTCTCTCTCTCCCAGTAGATTTCACTCTCTCTCTTTTATGTTTAAGATTTTGAAGAAAAACTAGAGGAATTCTTAAGCTTGGATTAAAGGTTTATGATTGCTTAGCTGCAACTAGGAGGATTCAATCCACAGTTGAGGTAAGCATCAACCCCTGTTTTGATTCAGTTGTGTTTTTTTTTTTTTTTTTTTTTTTTGTTCTTGAGCTTGATAGTTCAAGGTCTTGAATTTGAGTTTTGGGTAGAGTTTTGAGTGTGTTTATGCTTGGGTTTTGTTGCGGGATGAGTTTTATTGTTGTTCTACGATTGAAGTGTGATTTTTGGGATTGTTTGGATTGGATTTTGATGAGTTTTTGGCCAAGGAAAATAGGGGAATTCTGGGTTCGTAGGGTCACGATGTGACCCACGTGAACCCAAGGCCCAGGAGGGGCTTCTATTTCATAAGCGCGCCATGACTTTTAGGGGCAAGTCGCGACCCGTGTGTTGATTCCAAATAGGAGGGGCTTTCTATCTGGGAGCCGCGCCGCAACCCTTAGGGTCAAGTTGCGGCCCGCCTGGGCAAGTTTGACCACCTTAGGTTTTTAGTGATGGGAACTCAAACCTAAGGGCTCGGGATCGATCCTACTACCCGATTTAGTAGAATTCGACGTCCCAGAGGCTAGGAATTTGTTCGAAAGCCTTTATTTGCTCGCTATTGACAGGATCCTATATTATGGCTGTGACTAGGTTATCGCTAGGGGCTCGAAACAAGGATCGTGCTCGAGGGTCGTTCTTATTATACTTTGCACTCGAATTAGGGCTTGGGCCCCTGTAAATGAGCTTGATTATGTGTGATTATCTCTTTTATTAGGGCTTGGCCCCATTAAGGAACATGGTCATTAATGTGTTTGTGTTTAATTGGTTGAGATATATGATTAATATGTATGCATACTTGTATTATCTGAAGTATTCTTATTGGTATTTTATTCTCTGGTTGTTAAGTATGATTATGAATAAGGCTCGAGCCCTCAAGAATGAACATGATTAGTAATATGTTTGTGATTGAGTGATTAAGCATGTGTGAATGTTCTATTTTAGGATAACTGTAAAATAGGTATACTTGTTTGAATTATCTGATCGAAAAGCCTTGGCTCGTGAGTCAAGGGCTGCAATAGCACGCTGAGCGCTGTTCAATTTGGTTTGGCCTAACCGAAGAGTGCATTATACGCTTGTTTGACCCAATGGTCTTGGAAAATTAAAGCGCCAAGTATGTTGAGCCAACTCTAATGATGGTTATATAAAGGATAGGGCACGGGCCCCCAGGGTGACTCATTAGTCCCAGATCCTAAGGCGTTGGGCCCCAGTATGACTTGTCCACTATCTATTTAGGGCAGCGGGTCCCTATCATGACATGGCAGTCATTTATTTGTAGTTATATAAACGCATGATTAGGTTATTACTACTAGGCATGCTAGCTAGCTATGCATCTAGAATCTGTATTCACTATTATGGCACATGTTTAAGTTTTCTTGCTGAGTTTTGGTTCACGGGTGCTATGTGGTGCAGGTAAGGGAAAAGGAAAGCTAGACCGACTATGCGTTGGAGAGCTTCGGTGGCAGCGTGTAGAAATGTGGTTGCTCGACCACCACATCCGATGGTATCTTAGAGGAACAAGGGTTGTATCCCCTATTTTGCCGCTTAGGGCGGCTAGTTGTAACTTTTGAACTACAATAGCCCTTTTAAACTTATGTTTGTGATATTTCGGGATCCCATGTATGAACGCAAATGTTTGAATGAAAAGTCAACATTTCCTTTTGACCAAAAAAATTTAACCCTAACCCTTGTCATTAACCTTAGTAACTCATTTATAACCAAAGTACTTGATTAGCAAGTCTGGCACAATTTAAAGTACACAGTGTAATGGTCCCGAATTAGGAGGACCTTACAATAGACCTCGCATTCCCATGATATCAGGATTGAGGGCTAAAGACCTATTACAAGGAGGTTGTATAGAGTTTCTAGCCAATGTGGTCGATACTACTACGGTCATGCTAGTGGGACCAAGGGAGAACAGACTGGTATATGAGTTCTTGGATATACTCCATGATGACTTACCAGGATTGTAAAAGATTGAGTTCGTTATTGAATTAGCACCAAGTACAGAACCAGTGTCGAGGGCACCATACAGAATGGCTCTAGCAGAGCTAAAGGAGTTTAAGGTACAATTATAGGAGTTATTATACCTAGGATTTATCACACCTAGCTTCTCACCATGGGGTGCTCCGGTTCTATTTGTGAAGAAGTAGGATGGGACCTTGAGGATGTGCATAGACTATTGGGAGTTGAACAAGTTAACTATCAAGAACAAGTACCCACTGTCGAGGATAGATGACCTGTTTGATCAGTTGCAAGGGAAGAAAATATTCTCAAAGATTGATCTTCGATCTAGTTATCTCCAGTTGAGGATCAAGGATAAGTATATCCCGAAGACAGCCTTTCGCACGAGGTATGGGCATTATGAGTTCCTGGTCACGTCATTTGGATTGACCAATGTCCCAGCAGCATTTATGGACCTGGTTAAGAGGGTTTTCAAGGATTATTTAGATTGGTTCATGATTCTCTTTATCGATGACATCCTGGTTTACTCCCACTCAGAAGCAGAGCATGAGTAACATTTCTAATTGGTATTGCAAAGATTAAGGGAGCACCGGTTACATGCTAAGTTTAAGAAGTGCGAGTTTTGGCTACTGGAGGTGACATTCCTTGGTCATATTTTCAGTGGATATGAGATTAAGGTAGACACGGCCAAGGTAGAAGCAGTTAGAGATTGGCCAAGGCCAAGGAACACCTCGGAAGTTAGGAGTTTCCTTGAGTTGGCAAGATATTACAGGCGATTCGTGGAAGGGTTTTCAAAGATTGCCATACCATTGATCGTGTTGACGCAGAGGAATACGACGTTCTCATGGTCAGACAGATGTGAAAGTACTTTCCAGGAACTGAAGAAGCGATTGATTACTACTCCGATACTAAGTCTTCCTTCAGATGAGGATAAGTTTGTAGTGTATTGCGACACATCAAGACTGGGGTTAGGATGTGTGTTGATGCAAAGTGGGAAGGTTATTGCCTATGCATCGCGACAACTAAAGGAATATGAGCATTGGTACCCTACTCATGATTTGGAATTAGCACCAGTTATATTTGCACTAAAAGTGTGGTGACACTATTTATATGGAGAAAAGTACGAAATACACAACGATCACAAGAGCTTGAAGTATTTATTCACCTACAAGGACCTAAACATGAGACAAAGACGTTGGCTAGAGTTGGTAAATGATTATGACTGCGAGATCCTTTATCACCCGGGAAAAGAAAACAAAGAGTCAAGAGTATGCAAGTACAAAATACTCTAACATAAGGCGCGCTAAAGACTAAGCTATCAGGACTCTCGCTCAAGCGATTGGTCACCTGAGGCAGCTAAAGGGTCAATAGAAGTGCTGGTAGGGAGATCTTCAGGCCTTGAAACATCCCATCCCTCGACTGTACAAAGGAGGTACGAACAAAAGAGTGTTCTTCATCAATAATTCTCTGTTCGCAAGCCTCTAGTTGGGAATTCTCTCTACCATTCAGAAATGTTAAATCAATGCTGCGGTTGTGTTTCCAGACCTGAAAGAACATGTTATATAAGACTTGTCCTTCTTCTTCAAGGGTTTGAAGGCGGTCAGCTTCCGCATCAGATTTAAGTTGCTCAACCTCAACAGCATGAGACTTCTGAAGATGGTCAATCTCAGTGTTGCCAATAGAATGGCGAACAATCTCACTAGGGACGTAAACTCCGGAGAAAGACCATTCTGCCCGTATTTGGTCACTATGGATGACCTCTTCAAATCTAGGTACCACCATTTGAACACGAGAAGGTAATTTAGGAGATAAGGACCGGGTCATGGGAACCACACTTGCAGTCGCTGCAGGGGCTGGTGGTGTAACCCAAGCTAGAGGTCGACTCTGGCCTGAATGAATAGAAGAAGACTCTGCAAGGGTCCCCTTATTTTTGTTCGCTAACTGCTTCCTCCTCTTTTTAGCCCTTGCACCTACAACCTCAGGGCCACCGAACAAAGCTCGAGCATTCATGTCTCTTGCCGAAAGAAAAATGGTCAGATAAGATGCAAAAAATATATATCAGTCATAATGTAGTTAAGAAAAAATAGTGTACCAGAAGGACTATTAGTAAAAGTTTCCTCTGAAAGTATTCATTTAACCAATGAGGGATGGATAGTTCCTCATTCCTAAGGGATAGACCAAGACCTCCCACGTCACTAAAAGTTTCAGAAGGGAGAGGCACTTGCGATAAGTCAAACTCTGAACAATTGGGCAACCTAGAACAAAGACTGCTTGGGGAAGAACAAGCAGATGAAACCTCGAAGTGAAGTGACTCAAGCTCATCAAAAACAACAAAACCTCTTCTGATCGCCTCTCATGTATAGACTTTCGAACTTCAAAAAAGGGAACGTAGTCAAACTCCGGAGGCGGCAATAGATGATCCAATGACTTTTGTAGTTCAAGTAAGCAGACCAAACGTAAATTGTCATCATTGATAAGGAAAGATGCATTCCTATACTTGCCACCCAATCAACGTAACTGAGAAAGATGCTCTCACATCACATTGGTTGGAGTCGGTCGCCTTTATCGACCTAAAACAATAAGTTAGGCGAGCAGAATGAGCTTAACATGAAGGAAGTGAATAGACAACTATTGAAAGGGAAACGATCAGATACTTACCAATATCACAGAATGACCTATACTCGGACTAGAGGGCATTGGTACAAACTATTGACTAAAGTAGCGATCAGGGTTGGAAACACCACTCCTAAGGACTTCCCCAGCCGAATAGCTACACAAGTGGTAGAATCCTTCATAACCTGACACACAGTTGGACTTGATATTGAATATGTAGTGAACATCCAAAGCATCAGGAGGAGGCCAATCTAACATTCTATATAAAATATATAAAAGTACCAATAATATGTAACTGTTCAGCATCAATTGGAATGGGGCTATTCCAAAATAGTGACATATTTCCACAAAGTACGAATGAAGCGACAGGAAGGCATCTGCTTGGCAATGCATGGGACTCTAGGCTTTATACCCATCTGGTGTGGAGCCTGCTTGCTTGTCATTAACAGGGACTCTAAGTCCGAGTTCACCAATAAGTCCATACTTATCAATTAAATGGGACAAGTCACTTGTAGAAAAGATGGATCTCGATGTTACAAAACCATCTGAGCTAAAGATTTCTCCAAGCACTTTTTCGGTATAGTCGACCTTTTTCCTCTTCTGTAACGCTCTTGATTTCTTGGGAGGCATGGGCTCAAACCCAGATCATAAGGGACGAATATATCCCTATGCACTTTGGAGAATGAGGCCTAACCGGATTGTAAAAGAAATTGGACTCCTCAAAGACCAAGCAAACAAAGTACCTAAAAATTAAAGGAAAGAGTAAGATTCTAATCTTATAGCTAGGGCAAAAAAAATCAAAAAGATACTAGAGCATAAATTGAGATAGCTTACAAAGGGATCTATGTGACCTCAGAATCCCATGTTCCGCAGAGGGAAAGACCGGGTAAAAGTTGTGTAATCCCACACCACCTGGGGAAGGTCATGTGTGATGATTCTAAGACTATGTAGGTATGGGACTACACAGTTGAAGATGACTTAAATGGATTGATGGGTACTGCCTATGCAAACAAGATGCATTTTCTTTTCGGTAGTCCATCACTTAAGAACTCCAAAGTTAAGCGTGCTTGACCTGGAGCAATCTTATTATGGGTGACCTCCTGGGAATTTTTCCCAGGAAGCGTGCGAGTGAGGACAAAGCACGCTGGAAAGACTCGTGTTGGTTTGTAGGGCCAATCGTTATTCCAGGAAGCAACCATAGTGACGTGGGGCGTTACAAATGGTATCAGAGCCTTGACCTAGCCGGAAGTGTGGCCGACGGGGACGTCGGACACCTAAGGGAGGGTGATTGTGACAGTCAGAATCCCGTGATTCGCAGAGGGAAAGACCGAGTAAAAGTTGTGCAATCCCACACTGCCTGGGGAAGGTCATGTGTGATGATTCTAAGACTGTGTAGGTATGGGACTACACAGTTGAAGATGGCTTAAATGGATTGATGGGTACTACCTATGCCAACAAGATGCATTTTCTTTTCGATAGTCCATCACTTGAGAACTCCAAAGTTAAGCGTGCTTGACCTGGAGCAATCTTATTATGGGTGACCTCCTGGGAAGTTTTCCCAGGAAGCGTGAGGATAAAGCACGCTGGAAAGACTCGTGTTGGTTTGCAGGGCCAGTCGTCATTCCAGGAAGCAGCCAAAGTGACGTGGGGCGTTACAATCTATATTTGGGGAGAACAAGTGAACTCTCTCATAAAAGGTAAGCAAAGGAAATCGTGTTTGTTCATGTGTTTGTTCAAGGAGTGAACAAAAATTTTTACAAATTTTTACTCATTTACGCGAACAGATACCACACGTCTTTTCCTTAAGTTGAGTTTAAATTGCTAAGTGTGTGCATACACTCATTGGCAAGAGGAGTACCTGCTTGTTTTTATTCATAAAAAGTGGATTGGACCAAGACTTAGATGGGGATGTCCACATATTCAAAGATGCAACCTATTCACCTATAGCTTTGAAGGAAAATCTTATATGTTCGCCTATACTATAAATGTTGCGAATAAAAGGTAAAGGTTGTGAATCATAAGGTCTTGTTCATTTTCATTACTTTATTCAAATCATTCAATGATTGGGCGAACAAGCAATGAATCATATGGGTTATGAGAACCTATTCACATAAGGCAACATGGATTTACTTAGGATCCTGTTCGCGCAAGGCCTACCTACACATACCAGATGAGATTTTAATTTTTATGTGGAGAACGAACAGAGACTAACTGCTCATTTGTGTGCCTAGGAACAAGCAAGAGTTTGAAATCTCTACTCTAACGGCATAAACATATTTGAATGAATGGGAGATGGTTAATCATCTTTATTCCTATTCATGGAAATGGGCAAGGCAAGAAGGAATATGGAAACCTATTCATTTTCACACTGCAGAATAGAAATTGTTTGCACACAATAAGGAGCGAACAAAAGCTAACTGTTTATGTGTGTGCTTATATCAAAAGACCAACCATACATGCTCTATGAAACTAAAGTTAGAATTCTCATACGAGACAGTAAATGGGGGCGACCAGAAACGATACCTGTTTGTCTACTTTAGTAGTTGGCCCTGTTCGCTAGTGGTGAATGCAATAGAGTCCTGTTTGTGCGTAGCTACATTCAGAGGATAAAAATTACTTCTGTTAGTTTACAAGAAGCAAACAAAGAGGACAATGGTTCATCAATATGCTCAAGTCAATAACAAGGGTCTTATTAATCTAAGAGATTTTGACCACATTTGTATACAAAGAGCAAGAATGTCATGTTTGCCTCTGCTCATCTATTGGTGCTAAGCAAATTATTGATGCTCATAATCTCATCAAGAGAAAATGTAAGGCCAAGGCAAGGCCCTAAGGCCACCGTCGTCTCGGTAAGCCATCGCACCACCCCGTCTCGCGAGGCCACCGCATGGGCGAGGCCAACCATGGGCGAAGCCACCCCATCTCGCGAGGCCACCATCTCGCGAGGCCACCACATGGGCGAGGCCAACCATTGGCGATGCCACCCCATCTCGCGAGGCCACCATTCCGCGAGGTCGTCACATGGGCGAAGCCACCCCATCTCGCGAGGCCACCACATGGGCGAGGCCAACCATGGGCGAAGCCACCCCATCTCGCGAGGCCACCATTCCGCGAGACCGTCACATGGGCGAAGCCACCCCATCTCGCGAGGCCACCATCTCGCGAGGCCATCACATGGGCGAGGCCAACCATGGGCGAAGCCACCCCCTCTCGCAAGGCCACCATCTCGCGAGACCATCACATGGGCGAAGCCACCCCATCTCGCGAGGCCATCACATGGGCGAGGCCAACCAGGGGCGAAGCCACCCCATCTCGCGAGGCCACCATCTCGCGAGACCATCACATGGGCGAGGCCAACCATGGGCGAAGCCACCCCATCTCGCGAGGCCACCATTCCGCGAGGCCTTCGCATGGGCGAAGCCACCCCGTCTCGCGAGGCCCTTGGGCCACTCCCACCATGCGAGGCCGAGGGAGGCTGCGAGGCCCTTGGGCCACTCCCACCACGCGAGGCCGAGGGAGGCTGCGAGGCCCTTGGGCCACTCCCCACCACGCGAGGCCGAGGGAGGCTGCGAGGCCGTCAATGGCGCCTCATGCGCGAGACCACGCAAGGTCCCACGCGCGTGCGCCCCGGGAGGTCCATCGGCCCGCCATCTTCTCAGGAGGCCGACACCCCCTCACTTGACACGTATGGGCCCAAACCACACCATTAGGGGCCATGTAGGGGAAGTCACACGAAGGGGAAGGTTTGCAGAGGAGGCATCTTGCCTTGCACACTAAGACGAAGAGCGAGGCCACGCGCTTATCGCCCGCACCCGTGGGTGACCCTAGGGTGCTTCAGGCATCTCGTGCTAAGGACCAAGATTCTTACTCAATGCCACGGCCGGTGCAGGCACCAAGGGTCCCATTCCTTACACTTCGAGATCCCTATGCTTAGGAGATCCAGTACGAGTCGAATGAGATATATTTGTATGACCAAGTACTAAGTACGGATACCAGTGCCAGTGAGATTGCTGGGGTAAGGATCATGGTCCGTACGTCTACGGCCATAGGTCAGAGCCGACACCACTACCTCCTGCGCCAATACGCCTGCCACCACGCATCAGACATGGGTACAGACAAGTAGTGGAGACATCCTCCTGACACCTGCTCCTGTACGGGATGTACAACCACAACCTCTGAAGCCACTCCCCTAGTACAGTACGTATGTACCACTTGGTCCCCTGGACAACTATGTACCTAAGGCCATTAGAGCCTACTATAAAATGAACTCCAAGGCCACCTGAAGGGGGGTTGGAAATTTTACTGTAGCAGAGCCTTAAGTGTGAATGAAAGATTGATTTCTCCATTATTGTCACATCATTGTTCTTGAGTTATTGTTCAAGTTTTTACAGCTTTCAAATTAGCGATCTTGATTTGATAATTTTTCCAACTTAACTTCGTTGACGAGTTCTCACCATCAACACAAATAATTTCAACCACTATTAGCATTAAACTGAGATTACGGATTGTCTATGCCAGCAAAATAGAATGATAAGCAAGAGTCAACCAGTTCGCTCAAATACATGTGTATATCGCATGTTGGGAACGAACAAAAGTGGGGGATAAAACCTTAACTACAATTGAGAAGAGTAAACAAAATGGGATCTAAGAACGAGATACCCATGGATTCGATGCTAGGTTTTACGCTAAATTTGTGACACTAAATGCCACGATTCAAGCAGAAATCAGAGAAATCCTTATAGAATATACTCGATTTTTCAGAGATTAAAAAAAACAACAAACACCCTCAATTCGTTACCCAGCCATGAAACAACAAAGTGAGGGAAAACTTACACAAGTTGGCGAACATGATGGATGCATTTTCTCGATGTCGTATGTTTCCAAGTAGAGGCAGACAGTAACATTTCTCATTCGATGACGTCGGAGGTGAGCAGCAGGTCAGCTCTTCTCTTCTCTCGGCGTCGAGCCTCTTAGAGCAAGAAAAGGATGGCGGTAGCTCACTCTCACAACCATGAAAGCTTGTAAGTGAACAAAACCAAGTGATGGGATAGTTTTTCAAAGTAATGGTCCTGAGGGTCCTACAGTGAAATGGGCCAGCTATTCAAGTGTTAAGGTATGTATGCTCGCTTACATGGATAATATTCCTAGTTCGTGTTCATTTCTCAAGCTACTACTGGTATGAAAATTACATACGAACCAAAATGAGAATGGACAATTGGTACAACAGTTTAGTAGATGGTTGGTTTGCGTATGTGCATTAGATGCAGTTTATTTGGTTTTGGGCTAATACAAAATGTGAATAGGGATCATTTCAAGAACCTGATCGCCTATGACTACACTGATGGTAAGGATTAAACCTGTTCGAGTACATCACATACCATACCGCCCCTTGTGACTTTATAGGGGGCGAACAAAACATAAAGGATAATGCTCAAAAGAGCATGGGACTTTGTTCGTTATTATTCTACAATAAAGAACTTGATTGCATACAGGGGACTAAATGTCAAATCAAGTTTCTACATTGAGTTGGAGGATATGTATATAAGGGCATATGAGTTCGAGATATCTTATTTGCATTAATGTCACATGCTTATACAAAAAAATAATGGGGACATTGTTCGCATAACAAAGTCATAATTGTGCAAAGCACAAAAACTGACTTGGGGGGAAATGTTATACCCGTTTTTGGCCATTTATGACATTAAAAATTGATAGCAATTATAAAGGGGTGATGAATAGAGTACAAAGTACTTCCTGTTCTCACAGAGTACAAGGCACTTCCTTTTTTCACAAAGTACAAAGGGCTTCCTATTCTCAGAGTACAAAGCAGGCTACCCCGCTCTAATAGAAGACATTGGGTTGCGTAGCCACATTCTTCAATCTCTGTTCACACAAGGAAAACCATTACACACTAACAGGATGATCCTGCTCATTCAACACGCAACATTTTATGCTAACAGAGTTAGCAAAGGAGTACAGAGTTGTCATTTATCAAATAGAACTGTATTTTTATTAGTACGGGCCAAGCCTAATAACTTTGGCCCATGATCTAATTGTAGCCCTAAAATCCTCACTATAAATAAGAGATCGGAAAGAATAGGGGAGGCAATCGATAATGCCAAATCTCCATTCATGTAAAAACAGTCATTATGTAATGTAAAGCAAAGGAGGACTATAACCGGCGATGCAGGTTCGCTTGAAATTATGGTTCTTCAAATTTAAATATTAATAAAAGTGACTAAGTGGACATAGGTCATCTTTTTGGGGCCAAACTACTATAAAATATGGTGTATTTATTTTATCATATCTTTATTCTTGAATCCATGCTCTTATGTTCTCAAGTTGACGAAAAACGGCGTCACCAGTAAATGCTAATTTAATTCCTCAATTATTTTTCAAGAAAATATTCTCTTAATTTTCCTTTTATTTTTCATAAGTTTTTAATCTCTAAACACCATTTTAAGAAAATAGTCTAATTTTAACTTAATTAGGAAAAATCATTAATAATTATTTATCTTGACTAGTTAATTCTCTGAAGTCAATTAATCATGTTTACTTACTAAAAATAATTTATTATTTTCTCAAAATATAGGGTTTTAAACCCTTTTTTAATTTATTAATAAATTAAATCTTTTATTTTTAGAAAGAATAAAAATAATTCTCACTAAGTACATACTTTGCTTGGCCATAACATGACATTTACTTACCCCAATTATTACCAAAATTTTCCAATTCAATCTTTGGTATGCCATTTAAGTCTGTGTATAATCTTAGGTCAAAAGGAGCATTTTGGCTAGTGAAAAAAAAAATTCAAACATTGAGGTAAAAATGACCTTGTTTTCAAGTTCTTATTTTTTTCAAACTTTGGTACTTAATAACTCTCAAACCGTTCATTATTTTATTACCAAATTTTACAGAGGAATACTACAGTATTCCGAGAACATCTCCAAAAAATTGTAGCAAAAACGGAGATCATTTTCCCTATACAGTGGCTGTCCAAACTTGGTCCATAAATTATGAATACGAAAAAACAGTTTTTTACCTAAACTTTGAAGTAGCATAACTCACTCATTTCTAAACATTTTTTAGTGTTTCAAAAGCTCAAATTCATGTACTCCATCTCAAAAACATCAAAGTACAATTTAGTTTTATAAAATAAGTTATATAGTTGATGCTTGACCCCTTGGAATTCAAGGCTTAAAACCTTCTTTTTTTTTTTGGTTCTAGGGTTTCCAACAAAACCCTTTGGGATTTTGGGTTCCTATTTTCACAATCAACATACAAGCATCATAAAAATTAACTAGCAACTACCATAGTCTTATTACATCACCAACAAGAAACTTTAAGCATTAAATACACAAAATAATTCTTAAAAATAAAAACCATACAAAAACAACCATAAAAAGTAAACTTTTTGGCTCTTGTTGTTCTGGCATTAGGTTTTGATGTTTCTACTAGCTTTAGAATCTTCAAAACTCTTTAAAAGCCTTAAACCAACTCCCCCAAAAACATATATAGTTTGTTATTGATTGATCTATAGTTAAAAACTTTATAAAAGTCAAGTTTTTGAAACTTTTACCTTAGGGAAACTCTTCCAAGATCAAGGCTTAAGCTTCCAAGGTTTCTTAGTGTTTTTAGTAGTTGAAAATGGTGAGAAAACTTGAGAGAAATTTTTTGAACAAGATGAGAGTGAGGGAAGAGAGGAGAGGGTCAGTTGGCAGGATGGAAGAGCATAGACAACTCTATAAATCACTCGAGTGTTTTTACTTTATGTCACATTCTATCATTAATATTAATTAGATGTGATTACAAGCTTAAATTCCACAATTAGGCAAAAATTTAAGCATTTAACACAAAATGCCCTAAAATTTCCATTTCCTCTTAGGTTTATTAATTTTTAACCAAACATTAATTTTTATGAATGTATTTAATGCTTAAAATATATTTACCAAAGTTTCTTATTTTATTTTTTGAGATTTTTACCCGATTAGGATTTTTGTGTCGGTCCAAGACCGAAAGTCTTATCTTGACTTTTAATCACACAATTCATAATTTGGCTAGCAATAACTCATGGAATAAATTCCAAAATAATATAACATTATTTAAAATAATATTCTTAACTCGGGGAAAACAATCTCGACCCAAGTCGTTTAAAGGTACATGAACACAGGGCATTACAATATATATAATTTATAAAGGTTTTGTCCTCGAAACATAACATAAATGAGGATACAACTCCCTCATCTTGTTTTCTATTTCCCAGGTTGCCTCTTCTATGTCGTGGTTACACCACTGCACCTATACTAATGGCATGGTCTTGTTCCTTAACATTTTTTCCTTCTGGTCTAGAATCATCACCAGCTTCTCCTCATAGATGAGTTTAGGATCAACTTTAAGCTTCTCATAGCTGAGTACATACGAGGGATCAGGCATGTATTTTCTCAACATGGATACATGAAACGTGTCATGCACCTTAGACAAGGCAGGCGAAAGGGCTAAACGATAAGCTGCTTCCCCGATCCTTTCTATGATTTTAAAAGGTCCAACGAACCTTGGGCTAAGCTTTCCTTTCTTCCCGAACTGCATAGCCCCTCATAGCGAAGCTACCTTTAGCAGAACATTATCACCAACCCCAAATGTCAGGGGTCTCCTGCGTTGGTCGACATATTTTTGTTTTCAATCTATCAAAGGTTACAAGTGTTTCCTTATCTGTCGGATGTCCTCGGTAACCTGATCAACGTCATCCGATCTGAGAAACTTTGTTTCACCAACCTCATGCCAATGAATCAGTGATCGACATTTCCTTCCGTACAAAGCCTCATAAGGAGACATCGTGATGGAATCACGATAGTTGTTGTTGTAAGCGAACTCTATCAATGGAAGCTTCTCATTCCATGACCCTTAAAAGTTGAGCACGCAGGCTCTTAGCATATCTTCCAGGGTCTGAATTGTTTGTTCGCTTTGGCTGTCTATTTGCGGTTGGAAAGACGTGTTGAACTTCAGTTTAGTACCCAACCTCTTTTGGATTCTATCCCAGAATGTCGAGGTGAAACATCTGTCGCGATCAGATACGATGGAATTGGGTACACCATGTAGTCTCACTATTTCTGCAATGTAAATTTCTGCCAACTTATGTGCCCCATAAGTTACCTTGATTTGAAAGAAATGGGCAGACTTAGTAAGCCTATATACGATAACCCAAATGGCATCATGACCCTTGGTAGTGGTTGGTAGACCTTGGACAAAGTCCATAGTGACCATCTCCCACTTCCATTTCGAAATTTCTAAGGGTTGCAACAATCCGGCTGGCTGTTGATGCTCGACCTTTGTTTGCTGACAAGTCAAGCAGTGTAATACATATTCTAGCATCTCATTTTTCATCCCAGGCCACGAAAAGTACTTCTTCAAGTCTTGGTACATTTTTGTGGTGCTGAGATGCATGGCATAAGGAGCATTATGTCCCTCAAAAAATATCTGCTTCTTGATTTCGTCATCGTCCGAAACACATATTCTGCCCTTGAACCCCAGTATTCTGTCATCAGAGATATGGAATCCTAGTCACACCTCCTTCCTTACTTCGTACATCAATCTTTATACCCAAGGATCGACTAACTGCCCCCTTTAATAGCTTCCATAATGGTAGGCTCGATTGAGAGGTTAGCCAATTGACTGACTACTTTCTCCAAATCAAAGGTAGCAAGGTTGACACGTAACTGTTGCGGAATCTCTTTCACTGTCATCACATAAGCCCTTGGCTATCAACTCAATGCATCTGCCACCTTGTTTGCTTTTCCTTGGTGGTACAGAATGTCGCAGTCGTAGTCATCGAACAGCTCCAACCATTGACGTTGTCTCATATTCAATTCCTTCTGAGTGAATAAATACTTCAGGCTTTTGTGATCAGTGTAGATGTCGTAGTGTATCTCGTACAGGTAGTGCCTCTAGATTTTCAGTGCAAAACACACCGCTACCAGCTCAAGGTCATGAGTGGCATAGTTCTTCTCGTAAATCTTTAGCTATCAAGAAGGATAAGCAATTACTTTTCCACGTTGCATCAGCACTGCTCTTAACCCTTGGCTTGAGGCATCGCTATAAATAGTATATCCCTCTGTCCTATTAAGGATTGTCAACATTGGGGCAGTCATCAATCTCATTTTCAACTCCTAAAAACTCTCCTTGTACTTGTCATTCCATTCATACTTGATGTTTTTGCGAGTGAGGGCGGTCATCGGTCTGCCAATTTTGGAAAATTCTTCTACAAATCACTCGTAATATCCCACTAACCCAAGAAAACTTCTAACCTCATGACCATTTTTCAGAGGTTTCCACTGCTTAATAGCTTCTATCTTGGCGGGATCTATCAAAATTCCTTCTCCCGACACCATGTGCCTGAGAAAACTAACTTTCTCTAGCTAGAATTCACACTTCAAAAACTTTGTGTAAAGTTTTTCATCTTGCAGACGCTGGATGACTAGTTCCAGATGTGTTTCATGCTCTTCTTGGCTTTTCGAGTATGTTAGAATATCATCAATGAACACAGCGATGAACTTATCCAAATACTCATGAAATACATGATTCATGAGATCCATGAATGTTGCAGGCGCATTGGTTAGTCCAAAGGACAACACTAAGAAATCGTAGTGACTGTTGCGCGTTCTGAAGGTTATCTTTGGTATATCTGTCTCCTTAACCTTAAGTTGATGGTAGCCCAATCATGGGTCTATTTTGGAGAATATCGACGCTCCTTGCAGTTGATTGAAAAGATTGTCGATCCTGAGCAATGGATATTAGTTCTTGATCGTCACTTTTTTCAGCTCCCGATAGTCAATGCATATTATCATAGAGTCATCTTTCTTATTCACGAATAAGATCAGGACTCCCCACGGAGATTGGCTTGGCCTTATGAACTTCTTGTCCAGTAACTCTTGTAGTTGCAATTGCAACTCCTTGAGTTCAACTTGCACCATCTTGTTGGGAGTCTTTAAGATCGACGCAATTCCCAAAATTAGCTTTATCTCAAATACAGTCTCTCGTTCTGGAAGAATCCTTGGGAAATCTTTGGGAAATATGTCAGGAAACTTGCACACAACTGGTACATTAGAAGGTTGTTGACCCATTTCTTTATCCTTATCCACTATGCTTGCCAAAAAAACTGATTCATTGGTCACTCAACATTTTTCTCGCCTTCATTGCAGAAATCATGGGGCACTTCTTTTCTCTTGATGTACCCTTGAACTCGAATGGTTCTTCTCCCTCTGTGGTGAAGACCACTTTTCTGCGCTTGCAATTTACAATGGCTCCATATTTGGTTAACCAATCCATCCCAAATATGATGTCGTATTCATGTAGGTCCAAGACTAACAGATCCAATTTCATCTCACAATATTTTACCCAAACTGGTACGGCTCTAACCCATGTCCGCACCAACATATCCTCTCCCGAAGGCAAGGATACGCCACAAATAGCAGGCATAGGCTCAAGCATTCTATATAATTTTCCACAAAGGATGCAGATACAAAAGAATGTGATGTACTAGTATCCATTAATGCATATGTCGAGGTTTTGGCCATAGAAATTTGACCTGACACCATATAAAATGGTCCAGTTTCTTTGTCACTTCGAGTAAGCCCATAAACTCGAGGCGAAGCTCCAATTTGTTTCTACTGGTCATTTCTATTGCCCTTGGCTGGCATTCAGCACTCTTTAGCAAAGTTCCCCGGCTTTCCACAATTATAACATACCCCACACTTGCCCCGAGGCATCGCTTACACTTGTTGCACAGTGGTCATTATTAACACTCACGCCTCAGCTGTTTGTTGGAACTAGCCATTTCTTGATTGGGAGGTCCCTATTTTCTTTTGTTATTTCCCCCAGGATTCAACCTTGAGCCTCCTAGATTGTTTGTCATCCCCGAGTTCTGGCTGAACCTTGGGTTTAACTTTCCTCTTGGCCCATTATGATTGGCTTGAAACTGTCAGGGGTTGTTGGGAGTGTACCTTCTGTCTTCGTTCTTCTGTGGTTCTGGCTTGTCCGACACAGCCCAAGACTCTTGGCAAAGAGCCCATTCCACAGCTTTGGCATACGTTTCCTGACCAGTCCTACCAGTGTCTACACACTTGGAAATGTCTTTGCGTAAGCCCTTCATGAAACCCCATATCTTGTTCTCTTCTATGTTCACCTGGTTCTTTGCAAACCTCGACAGCTATTCGATTTGTGAACTCATTCACTTTGTGCTCGATCACAGCCATACATAAGTACTTGGTATTGAACAAGGTTAATAACTCTTACCAATTCATCTTTGAAACATTATGCCCTTACTTGGATGCGTCCCACTGGATGCGGGCATCTTTTCTTAGCATATAGGTCGTGCAAACTACCTTATCTCTCTTGGTAGTTCCAATGAAGTCGAAGATCCTTTCCAAGATACTAATCCATTCCTCTACCACTAATGGGTCAATGGTCCCCTCGAATGTAGGTGGATTCTAGTTGTCGAACCTTTCTAAGACAGGTTTAGCTCGGGTAGCTCTTGGTACCTCTACTGGGGGTACAGGTTGCTCAACGATAACCTGTGGGCAAGGGTTTTGTTCTTCGTTGTTTTCAGGTGGTATTTTGTTGTTTGCAGGTGGTACTTCATTGTTTTGACTGTTAATGGGAGGCATGGGGAGTCGTCCCAAAAGCCTTGGGCGTGTGGTGTGTATGAAAGTCAAGTGTTGTGGGATCTTAGTGATCTTTGTGGATTAATGCTTGAATGACTGGATTATATTGTGGAGTATTAATGAGGATTTCTAGTTCACACTACAAGTGGAATTTTCAAAAATTTAAAGGGAAATACAAGCTGAAATTTTCAAAAATTCAAAGGAAAAAAGATGGCAATGTGAATGGAAAGATTTTTTTCTTGATTGAGTGGAACCAAGAGTTGCCTTAGATAGCCATTTTCAAAACTCAAGCATGCTTTTTTGTTTTAATTGATTTGGTGATATGAATGGATGATTGTCACTTATTTCTAGCTTGGGAATTTCGACATTCATGGGATTTGATGATAAAAGATCAAATCATGTGTAGAGTGCAAGAATAAGGCTAGGTTCATAGAAGAATAAGAGGGTTTAATGGTGATTGATTCTAGGAAATCATGGATGGTGATTATGTTTTAAGAGCATAGGTAGAATTAGGACTAGTTTCATGCCATTGTGATTAGGATATGAGAAAATCAATGGTGATTGGAATCAATTAGTATCAATTGTGTTTTTTTGATGGAAATTTTCAGAGCCTATATAAAGAGAAATCTTAGCTCTCATTTTCACACAACACAAGAAGAAGAAGAAGAAAGAGAGGTGGGTGAGAGAAAGAAAGAGAAGGTGAGGCCGAGAGGGTGGAGGTCTAGCTAGAGGGCTTGGGATTTTTTGTGAAGAAAGGGAACACAGGATAAGGTAAGATCTCGATGGTTGGTTTGAATTTAGTATATGAGTTTCTTCTTTTCTTCTTGGTGGATATTGGAGTGTGGTTTAGAGGTGTTCGAATTCCAAGGATACAAGGAAGGGTAGGATTCGACTTTCGATCTCCAAAGGTATCATTATCATTTTTTTTTTAATTTTATGCTTACTTAAGGTTTGTTTTAGGTTTAAGTTTGATTATAAGAGCATGGATACTATGATCATGGATTTAATGCATGTTGTGCATGGCCCATGCAAAGATAGTGGGATGTGTGGCTTGGTTATTGGGCATGATGCTGGTTCTTACAATAAGGCTCTTATTTTATGTTTAGGTTTAGATCATTGAAGCGGGATCACTTTTGTAATGCTCTGGTTATCCCAAGACAGTTACGGTGAACTTTGAACCGTGCTTAAATCGTCAACCGAGTTCTTTAGTTAAAAACGTGCTTCTAGGGGTTATTAATAGGTTAAGGGGGAGAACCAATCAAAAGGAAAGGATATATTTTATTTAAAACATAAAACTGTTCATGGGTCAATAAAAACGTTTACAAGTTATTTACAATGCAAAATGGTCATTACAGTATAAAATTTACAGCCCGTCGAACTAAGCGGCAAAAATAGGGTAAACCCCCTAGTTCCCCTAAGAACTCCTTGGCCGTGGTGGTCAAGCGGCCGCATATGTACACATCACCACCTAAGCTCTCCACTCAAGACTGGGTGAGCTTTTATTTCCCTTTACCTGCACCACATAGCACCCATGAGCCAAAGCCCAGCAAGAAAACTCAATACTGCAAGAATATAATATCAAACAATGATCATAATAACCATCCAAGACTTTTAGTCCAAAATAGAGGAGTGACAGTTGTAAAAGTCAAGGTGGGTTCTATTCCCTTTACAAATAAGTGACATATCACTAGCTTAAACAAGATAGGTATCTGATGAGATAGTCACCAACATAAACCCACCGAGTGACCATAGAGTCACTAACATAGGATTATGTTCCCTTAGCCATGTGACAAAACAGTCACCTAGACCTTTGGACCTGGCTCTGAGTAACTAGTCATAGACTAGACAAGCGCTTATAATTTTCATCGAACTTAGGGTCGATATAGCATTAATGCTCCATATGAGTCACTCAATGCCAATGTCGATAAGATCTAATCTTTTATTGGCTATGCGTTCATGACGCTTATGCTGTTTCGGACTCTTAGGTCAGTAACACACGACCGGTGTTGATTCTGACTAATCAGTGCCATACACAAGTAAGCAAGATTTCCTAAGCATTTAAAATGCAATCAATGTCCACATTTAATCAATCAACATGCCTCGATAATAACCACACATGTCATATACATAGGGTGCAGTTTTCTTACCTCTGGTTCAAGCGAGAATTAGTAAAAGAACGACCCTTGAGAACGATCAACCTTTTAGTCCCTTGACGGTCACCTGGTTATAAACAATTATGGGATTCCATCAACAAAATGAATAACAAAGGTTCCCGAACCAAAACCTAGCCTCCGAGACATCGAATCCTACTAAACTGGGTAATAGGATCGATCCCAAGGCCTAAGGCTTGAATCCCCAAGCCAAAAACCTACTTTTGGCCAAAATAACACAAAGGGTCGCGGCCCTCCCTCACCATGTCGTGGCCCACCCCTCAACCAGAAGAAGCCCCCTTTCAATTCCCCAGCATGGGTCATGGCCCAATAACCCTGCAGCTTCTCCCTTCCTCTTCCTCAAGCTTGGGCCACGACGCTCTAGAACAGAGTCGCAGCCCCACCTGAAACTCAGCCAAAAACCCCTGTTTTTCCCCTTCAAACTCATTTCAAAACCTCATTAAAACTCTCCCAATACCACCAAGCAACACCACCAACAACTACCACAACTTGGCCACCATACAAGCATCAAAACCTAACCCTTACAATAATCAAAACTTCACCAAATTCCCCATTCAATGATCAAAACTCCAAATCTTAAAACCAACACAAAAACAGGGCAAGGCACTATAAAATGGAACTAGAACCTTACCTTTCGCTTAATCTGAATCATCTTCAATGGCTGAACACTAGTCTAAGACCTCAAGCTTCGAACTCCAAGCTTGATTCCCCAAACTTACTTCACGATTCAAAGGAGAAAGGAAGAGAAGAGATGAACGGGAGGAAAGAAACCAAATGCTTTGTTTTAGGTTCTTTTTCTACAACCTTTACCTTATATAGCCTAGGTCAAAAGACCATAATACCCTCCAAGCTTAATTCCTCTCTTAACACGCCCCAAGGGAAAAACCGTCCCTTTTCACCTATCTCGTTAATCATAATTAACACTCTCCAATTCCCACTATTCTCAAATACCAATAAAATTATATCCCATTACCCTTTTATTCCCGGTAATACTCTAATTGTCAAACCATCCCGAGACTCACCCCGAGCCCCGAGCTTAAATCTGTTATGACCAAACTGATAATTTGAATTCAAAGATCACCTATTACCGAATAGCTTGAACAAATCCACATTTAAATGTGGTCTCGACAACAGTTCACCGACATGCATACAAATATATACAATTATGCCCTCAACGGGCAAAATTACCAAAACACCCCTGAGATGAAATGTGGACCCACATGCATGTATTTAACATCAGATACATACCTTCGAAGAGCTGAAACATTAAACACATTATGCACGGCCGACAACGCCGGAGGCAAAGCCAATCTGTTAGCCACTTGACAAACCCTCTCCAAGATCTCAAATGGACCTACAAATCTAGGGCTTAGCTTGCCTATCTTTCCAAACCTTCTCACCATTTTCCATGGCGAGACTCTAAGGAAGACATAGTCTCCCACTTGGAACTCCACGTTCCTACGTTTAGGATCTGCATAGCTCTTCTGTCTACTCTGAGAGGCGAGCATCCAAGCTCTAATCTTCTCAATGGCCTCACTGGTCCTCTGAACTACCTCAGGACCTAAGTATCTCCTTTCACCTGTCTCATCCCAATGAATGGGAGATCTGCACTTCCTACCACACAGCATCTCATAAGGTGCAAATCCAATGGTAAACTGATAATTGTTGTTGTAGGAGAACTCTATCAAAGGCAGATACTTACTCGAAGATCCACCAAAGTCCAACACACATGCCTGCAGCATGTCTTCCAATATCTGGATCGTCCTCTCAGATTACCCATCTGCCTGAGGATGATAATCAGTATTGAACTTCAACTGTGTCCCCATGGCCTTCTGCAAAATTCCCCAGAACTTGGAAGTAAAAGTAGGGTCCCGATCTGACACGATCGACCTAGGCGCTCCATGGAGGTGCACAATCTCTCTCACATAGAGATCTGCATACTGGTCAACTGTATAAGTAGTCCTCACTGGCAGAAAGTGAGCTGACTTGGTATAGCGATCTACTATCACCCAAATAGAATCTTGCTGACCAACAGTCTTGGGTAAGCCCACCACAAACTCCATTGTGATATCTTCTCACTTCCACTCTGGGATATCTAGAGGCTGCAATAACCCTGCCAGCCTCTGATGCTCAGCCTTGACCTGTTGACATGTCAAGCACTTAGCCACATACTCTACTACATCTCTCTTCATCCCTGGCCACCAATACAACGATCTCACATCTTGATACATCTTCGTGGTGCCTGGATGCAAAGTGTAAGGTGTAGTATGAGATTCGTCCAGAATCTCTCGCCTCAAGACAGTGTCTAACGGAACACATATTCGTCCCTTGTATCTCAACAAGCCTAACTCAGACATTGTATAATCTCTGGATGCTCCAGCCAGAACAACCTCTCTGATCTTGATCAGCTGTGGATCACTCAGCTGACCCTCCTTGATACTCTCCAACAGTGTAGACTGTAGCATAATATTAGCCAACTGGCCCACCAGCAGCTCTATACCAGCTCTGGTCATATCATCTGCTAACTCTCTGGCTATCATCCTCATACCATAAATCTGTCCCGAACCATTCTGGCTTAAAGCATCAGCTACCACGTTGGCCTTTCCTGGATGATACAAAATCTCACAATCATAATCTTTTACTAACTCCAGCTAATGCCTTTGCCTCATATTCAGATCTTTCTGGGTGAAGAAGTATTTCAGGCTCTTGTGGTCTGTATAGATCTCACACTTCTCTCCATAGAGATAATGCCTCCATATCTTTAAAGCAAAGACCGCAGCCGCCAACTCTAAATCATGAGTGGGATATCTCTTTTCATACTCCTTCAACTGATGAAAAGCATAAGCAATTACCTTCTCTGACTGCATCAGAACACAGCCCAAACCCTGATGAGAAGCATCACAGTAAATCACAAACTTCTCCTGATCTGTCGGAAGACTCAGAATCGGAGCTGTAATCAATCTTTGCTTCAGTTCCTGGAAGTTGTTCTCACATTTATCTGACCACACAAATTTCTGACTCTTGCGTGTCAGTTCAGTCAATGCAGTAGCAATCTTTGAGAACCCTTCCACGAACCACCTATAATAACCTCCCAATCTAAGGAAACTTCTAACCTCAAAAGCATTCTTTGGCCTTGGCCAATCTCTGACCGCTTCGATCTTTGCTGGATCTACCTTAATCCCCTCCTTACTAAAAATATGCCCAAGAAAGGATACTTGAGATAACCAGAACTCACATTTCTTGAACTTGGCAAACAATCTATGTTCCCTCAGTCTCTATAGAACCAACCTCAGATGTTGCTCATGCTCTGACTCTGACTGAGAATACACCAGAATATCATCGATGAAGACGATCACAAACTGGTCCAGAAAATCCTTGAACACGCTGTTCATCATATCCATAAAAGCAGCATGGGCATTAGTCAATCCAAAAGACATGACTAGGAACTCATAATGCCCATACCTGGTACTAAAAGCAGTCTTCAGTATGTCTCCTTCCTTGACCCTCAACTGATGATCTTGTCCATACCCTTAACCAAAGGTATCATCTTATTCCAGAAGATCTTGTCCTTCCATTCAAGTATCTGGACCGGTTGTTCCTCATACGAGAGATCTGCCTCAAGATCCAAATCTTCATAGCTCAAAACATGAGTCACATGAAACACGTTATGCACGGCTGATAATGCCAGAGGCAAGGCCAACATGTAAGCCACGTGACCAACCCTCTCCAGGATCTCAAATGGACCTACAAATCTAGGACTCAGCTTGCCCTTCTTCCCAAACCTTCTCACCCCTTTCCATGGCAAGACTCTAAGGAAGACATAGTCTCCCACTTGGAACTCCACGTTCCTACGCTTGGGATCTGCATAGATCTTTAGTCTACTCTGAGAAGTAAGCCTCTGAGCTCTAATCTTCTCAATGGCCTCACTGGTCCTCTTAACTACCTCAGGACCCAAGTATCTCCTTTCACCTGTCTCATCCCAATGAATGGGAGATCTACACTCCCTACCATACAGCATCTCATAAGGTGCAACCCCAATGGTATACTAATAATTGTTGTTGTAGGAAAACTCTATCAAAGGTAGACACTTACTCCAAGATCCAACAAAGTCCAGCACACATGCTCGCAGCATGTCTTCTAATATCTGGATCGTCCTCTCAGATTGCCCATCTGTCTAAGGATGATAAGCAGTACTGAACTTCAACTATGTTCCCATTTCCTTCTGTAAACTTTTGCAGAACTTGGAAGTAAAAGTGGGGTCTCGATCTGACCCGATCGACCTCGGCGCTCCATGGAGGCGTATGATCTCTCACATAGAGATTTGCATACTGGTCAACTATATATGTAGTCCTCACTGGCAAGAAGTGAGCTGACTTGGTATAGCGATCCACAATAACCCAAATAGAATCATGCTGACCAATAGTCCTGGGTAATCCCACCATGAAATCCATCGTGATGTCCTCCCATTTCCACTCTGGGATATCCATAGGCTACAATAACCCTGCCGGCCTCTGATGCTTAGCCTTGACCTGTTGACATGTCAAGTACTTAGCCACATATTTCACTACATCCCTCTTCATCCCCGGCCACCAATACAACGATCTCACATCCTGATACATCTTCGTGGTGCCTAGATGCAAAGAGTAAGGTGTAGTATGAGATTCATCCAGAATCTCTCGCCTCATAGCAGTGTCTAACGGAATACGTACTCGCCCCTTGTATTGCAGCAAGCCTAAATCAGACACTGTATAATCTCTGGATGCTCTAAATAAAACATCCTCTATGATCTTGATCAGCTGTGGATCACCCAACTTACCCTCCTTAATTCTCTCCAACAGTGTAGACTGTAGCGTAATATTGGCCAATTGGCCCACCAGCAACTCTATACCAACTCTGGTCATACCATCTACTAACTCTCTGGCTATCAGCCTCGCACTATAAATCTGTCCCGGACCCTTTCGGCTTAAAGCATCAGCTACCACGTTGGCCTTTCCTGGATGATACAAAATCTCACAATCATAATCTTTTACTAACTTCATCCAACGCCTTTGTCTCATATTCAAATCTTTCTGTGTGAAGAAGTATTTTAGGCTCTTGTCATCTCTATATATCTCACACTTCTCGCCATAAAGAGAATACCTCCATACCTTTAAAGCAAAGACCAGAGCCGCAAACTCCAAATCATGAGTGGGATATCTCTTTTCATACTCCTTCAGCTGACGTGAGGCATAAGCCATTACTTTCCCTGACTGCATCAAAACACGGCCCAACCTTGATGTGAAGCATCACAATAAATCATAAACTTCTCTTGATCTATTGAAAGACTCAGAACTGGAGCTGTAATCAATCTCTGCTTCAGTTCCTGGAAGCTGTTCTCACACTTGTCTGACCACACAAATTTCTGATTCTTGCATGTCAGTTCAGTCAATGAAGTAGCAATCTTTGAGAACCCTTCCACGAAACGCCTATAATAACCTGCCAATCCAAGGAAACTTCTTACCTTAGAAGTATTCTTTGGCCTTGGCCAATCTCCGACGGCCTCGATCTTTGCTGGATCTACTTTAATCCATTCCTTACTGACAATGTGCCCAAGAAAGGATACCTGAGATAACCAGAACTCACATTTCTTGAACTTTGCGAACAATCTGTGTTCCCTCAGTCTCTGACTGAGAATAAACCAGGATATCATCGATGAATATGATCACAGACTGGTCCAGGTAATCCTTGAACACTCTGTTCATTAGATCCATAAAAGCAGCTGGGGCATTAGTCAATCTAAAATACATGACTAAGAACTCATAATGCCCATACCTTGTATGAAAAGTAGTCTTTGGTATGTCTCTCTCCTTGACCCTCAACTAATGATAACCAGAACGAAGGTCGATCTTTGAAAATACCTTTTTATCTTAGAACTGATCAAATAGATCATCTATCCTTGGCAAAGGATACTTTTTCTTGATTGTTAACTTATTTAGTTCTCTGTAATCAATGCACATCCTCAGAGAACCATCCTTCTTCTTCACAAACAGAACTGGCGCTCCCCAAGGTGAGAAACTAGGTCTGATAAAACCCAAATCCAACAGCTCTTGCAACTGTACCTTTAATTCTTTCAACTCAGATGGGGCCTTTCTATAAGGTGCTCTAGACACTGGCTCCATCCCTGGTGCCAGTTCTATCACGAACTCTATCTCTCTGTGTGGTGGCAACCCCGGTACATCTTCTGGAAACACATCCAGGAATTCACAAACTAATCTGTTCTCTTCTGGTTTCACTGACATGACTTGAGTGGTGTCAACCACACTGGCTAAAAATCCAATGCAACCTCCTTGCAATAGATCTCTAGCCCTCAAAACAGAAATCATAGGTATGCAGGGTCCATGCACAGTACCAACAAACACAAAAGGATCCTCACCTTCAGGCTCAATGTAACGACCCAAAATTACTAATAAGGCTTAAGGGCCTTGATTAGTGTGTCGGGAGGGCACAATTGGTTTATGATTTAATTAAGTAGTTTAATGCATAATTTCGTGTTTAGCATGCTTGAATGATTATATGAATATATGAAATATGCATGTGGTCCCATTTGGTTACTAGGGGCATATTTGTAATTTTAGCCTGTTGAGGGCATAAATGTGATATTTGTATATACTGTGATTGATACCACGTGAGAGTGGTGATATAATTGTGAAGCACAACCCGAGACGGTCCTAGGGAGCCGTTTATTTAGAAAGTCACAATGGGTTCTGTTATCCAGATTTCCAGATAGTGTTTAGATGGATAGCCTCGGGGAAGCAGAATTATCAAAGTCTTTCACGAAGGGTGACCAGGGCTCGCGGATGGACAGAAAGGCTTCGCCTCTCCCGTTTAGTGTCTAGCACACTCTTTCAAGCAACCGCGACCCGGAAGCTCGTCAATTCTCCCGGACTCCCGAAGGGATATCCTTCGGGGAAGGTCCTTCCAGGAGAAGCTCTTCAGGTTACCTTCGCGGATACAGTTCCGTGCCTCGCACGGAAGAAGACCAAGCGGTCGAGTCACGGAGGAGGCATAGTTGGAATGATACTCACCTGACACAGGATCCCGCCTGACAGGTCAAGGCCGCACACATCCCAGCACGCCTAAAAGTGCCTTTTCGCCTACTATTCCGCTGACAGCCTGGAAAAGACAGCTGCCTTTTGACATTCCCCATATTTTCATGTAATTATACCTACGTAGAGCCTTGTAGCCATGCTACTAGGGTAATTGTATCCCCTATTTATGGCTGGTGTAATTAAGACTCGTGGGGGTAAAGTAAAACCCTAATCCAAAACCCTAGCTATAAAGACCTCCTCATTTTACGATAGGGGGAGAGGCCAACAAGTTACAGAGCAAGAACTCTGCCAAAATCTCTCTAGCTTCATCTTCTTCAAGAGAACCCGAGAGAAACATTGTGAGTTTGTGAGGTTCTTGTACACCAGCCATTTTACTGTAACTCTCTACAAGTATAATAACATCGACTCGTGGACTAGGGCTCGTTAACGCCTGAACCACGTAAAAAACCTGTTTGTCTATTTATATTTCTGCACTTCTATAGTTCTTATCTTTTTATTATTTTGTTTGTATTCATTTCCGAAAAACTCGGTAAACATTTTGGTGCTTTCGTTGAGCGCTGTAGGGAGTTGTTAGTCAGCACTTTTTCTGTGTACGTTTTTTGTATTCACTCCGTACTGAAAAGATGGTGACTACGAGAAAATCCGCGGTTGACAAGAATGCTAGGGTCAACCCCGATACTATGATGGAAGATGCGGTACAAAATGAACCCTCGGCAGCCCAGACCGAAGGAGAAAGTACCCACGACTCGGACTACCAAGGTGAAGACCCGACATCCCGCCAGGATCGGGTCCGTACTGAAGATACGACATACTTAGAAAACGAAGAAGAGTATGTCCGAGACGGTTACTACAAAGACGGCTACTACTACGAGAAGGATCCAAAACTGGTCCAAGTAGCCGAAGAACTGGTGGCCACTAAGGCCAAGCTTGCTGAGCAGGAGCGCGCCTCTGAAAAAATGCAGCGCATGATGGAGCGCCTCCAAAGCAAGTTCGGAGATCTAGGCGACTCGGACGAGGACGCCTCTGTTTTAGGTGGTGCTGATGCCACCATGCCGGATCCAGCCGCTGCTGGACCATCCAAAGCCGCCCCTAACAAGGGCAAAGAAAAAATTGGGGAGCCTGTGCGCACTAACGCCCCTGCACCTCATAAAGGCGTGAATCACCAGGCCGACTGCCCCCCCAGCGCGCAGAAGGTCTCTGGCGCTCCTAAGCCCAGACTTCCTTCAGCCCCAAGGGGGCACTCTGTGCCTAAAGGGCCCGATGCTAAGGCACCCAGGCCTAGGGGAAGGAACAACCGCCCCAGTGATTCCGTCAACCAGGACGGTCGGGCTGCAGACACGCACTCCGAAGATAGCTGGTCCACGGTGGACCTAAGAAGAAGGTTGGAGGCCAAGTATGAAAAGGCCAAAGGAGAAAAGGCCCGGCCTCGCGGAGATGACCTGCGAAATCATCTCAACGACAAGCTCCAGGGACGTGACCTCCCGGAGAGCGATACAAAAAGGCTCGAGGAACAGATCGCTGCCTTGACCAAGCTGGTCCGGAAGCAAAGTGGGGCCCTGTCAGACTCTGAGGAGGAAGACCCGGAACCATGTATTTGGAGGATCGCGGAAACGCCCCTCCCGGAGAACTTCAAAATGCCTCATATAGAATTATATGAGGGGAGGACAGACCCGCGCACCCATCTAGCTAAATACAACAAGATGATGCAAGTGGCGCGCGTCAGTGAGGATGCCAAATGCATGTGCTTCTCACTCACCCTTACCAAGTCTGCGGAGGACTGGTGGAAAAGATTAGCTCCCGGATCCATCCACAGTTGGAAGGAGCTACAGTCCGCATTCAGGAGGCAGTTCATTGCTGCCCGGGACCACGACATGGAGGTTGGTTCCTTAACCAACATCAAGCAGCTACCCAATGAGAGCCTCAAAGCTTTCATTCAAAGAATGATGGAAGCTGCTGCTAAGACCAAGGTCAGCGATGACATGAAGCTGATCGCCCTTCAATCGGGGCTTACCGTCGGCTCCCTGCTATGGGGAGAAATGCAAAGGAGACGGGCAGAAACTCTGTCCGAATTCATGTCAAAAGCTCAGGGAATCATCAACCTTGAGGATGCCTACCAACAGGCCTTTGGAGTTCCCCCAGCTCCGACGCCCTCCGTAGCTACGCCGAGCTTTGCTTCGCAAGCTCCCGCACCAGCCCTCGCGCTTCCAGGAGCCCAGTTCACTCCAAGCGTGTATGGGCCTTCCGCGTCTGCTCAGACGCCGAGTCAAACCCATTTCTCTGGGTACGGAGCTGTACAAACCGGATGTAGTATCGCTCCCGGCTCGTCGCAACCACAAGCGAAAGGCTCAGAACAAAATCTGAGCCAATCGCGGAATAAACGAGGCGGAAGAAACTCCAACTGGGGGGATCATTCAAAGAAACCCCGGAAGGACTATGAGCCCAAGTTCACGGAGTACACCAGTTTGATAGACTCACGAGAGAATGTCTATCGGGCGACCTGTAATATGGTCAACTACAGGAAGCCCCCGAAAGTGTCTCACGGAGGAAGGCGTCAGCGAGACTCCAATAAGAGGTGTGAGTTCCACGGAGACGTGGGGCACACCACAAACGAATGCCTTCAGCTGAAGGATGAGATCGAGTCCCTGGAAAGAGCGGGACACCTCGATCAATGGGTGAGGATACCCATAATCTATCCCGGACAGGGAGTAGTTCACGGAGCTGCATACTCTCCGGGACAGAGGGGGACCGCTAGCGCTCCTGGAGCCGGTCACCCCCAAGCTCCTGGATCTCAGTTCCCAGCGCTTCCTGCTCCGACCTCTCCGGCACCCATTGCCATGTTGACTCCAGGACCCGGAAAACCATATCCGCCTGGCCTTGCTCCGCCACCCGTTGACGGACATGTAGCCACCATTTCCGGAGGACCGCACCTTGCCGGAAGCACCCGCAACTCCCAGAAAAGGTACTTGAGGGAGTTAGAACACACTGGGGAAATGTGCGCCTTGGTTCAGTCACCTGCTCAGCGTCCCCGAATGATGGATCTTCCCATCACCTTCACGGAAGATGACGCCCGACATGTGCACTTCCCCCACAATGATCCCCTCGTCGTGGAAGCCCAGATCACCAATAAGAAGGTGTCACGGATCCTAGTCGATAATGGAAGCTCCGTAAACATCCTCTTCAAAGCTGCCTTTCACGCGATCGGATTAACCGAGACAGATCTGACCCCATGCCCCATCCAGCTTCAGGGGTTCAATTGGGATGCACTCATGCCCTTAGGCAAAATTCAACTTCCAGTCACCCTCAGAGGAGACCACGACGCTTGTGCCTTCAAGCACTGCACATTCGTGGTGGTCGACTGACCCACGGCGTATAATGCCATCCTAGGCCGACCGGTCCTAATCAATGTTGGGGCCATAACCTCGATACGCCACTTATGCTTGAAGTTTCCATGCGACAACGGGCGTATCGGCACCCTCCGGGGAGACCAACGAAGTGCACGAAGCTGTTATAACGTCTCCGTCCGATCCGTCTACACGGTCCAGGAGGCGATTGTTGCCGCACCTTTGGCGGAGGATTTACCAGAAACTGGGGGTGCCCAAGGGGCATACGTTGACGAACTCGACCCTAGAGTGGGGGTCGAGAGGGCGATAGACCCGATGGAGGAAGTCGAAGAGGTGATCCTCAACTCGGGAGATCCCACCAAAGTCATTCAGGTGGGGAAAAACCTTCCATCGGCCATTCGAGAAAAGATCGTGGCCACTGTGAAGAATAATCAGGATATCCTGGCATGGTGCCACGCTGATATGACGGGGATTAATCCTAATGTTGCGTGCCACGCACTCAACATAGACCCATCTGCAACTCTAGTTCGCCAAAAGAGGAGGTCGTTGGACCCAGTGAGGGCCGAAGCAGTCAAAGCTGAAGTGGACAAGCTGATGTCCATAGGCTTTCTCTAGGAGTCACTCTATCCCGTGTGGTTGGCCAACCCGGTTCTGGTCCCGAAACCCAATGGGTCCTGGAGAATGTGTATTGACTTCACGGACCTGAACAAAGCCTGCCCAAAAGACTGTTTCCCTCTTCCGCGAATCGATTAGATGGTAGACGCTACTTCCGGATATGAACTCTTATCCTTCATGGATGCATACTCCGGATACAACCAGATCAAGATGCATGTCGCGGACCAGGAGCACACCAGCTTCCTCACGGACAAGGGTGTCTACTGTTACGTGGTCATGCCTTTCGGTTTGAAGAATGCTGGGGCGACATACCAGCGTCTAGTAAACAAGATGTTCAAGGACTAGCTGGGGAGGAACATGGAGGTGTATGTAGACGACATGTTGGTGAAATCCAAGACCTCCGGGGACCACAGTGATGACCTTGAGGAAGCTTTCGCCGTGATCCGAAAGTACGGAATGAAACTGAATCCAAAGAAATGTACTTTCGGGGTCTCGTCTGGGAAGTTCCTCGGTTTCATTGTCAGCTCCCGCGGAGTGGAGGCCAACCCTGAGAAAATTAAGGCGTTCATAGATATGCCTTCTCCCCGAAAGCATAAGGATGTCCAAAGCGTTACCGGAAGGATAGCTGCTCTCAGCCGCTTCGTATCTAAGGCCACTGACAAATGTGTCCCTTTCTTCAATGTGTTGCGAGGAAACAAGAGGTTCGAGTGGACCCCCGAATGCAAAGCAGCCTTCCAACACCTCAAGGAACATCTAACTCGAGCTCCCATTCTGTCCAAACCTGTCGAAGGAGAGGCGTTGTTCTTGTACTTAGCTGTGACAAAGCATGCCGTAAGTGCCGCTCTCGTCCGGGAAGACGGCCGTCTCCAGCTCCCTGTGTATTACGTGAGCAAGAGGTTACTGGACGCCGAGTCCAGATATACAATGATCGAGAAACTCTCCCTCTGCTTGCTAATCGCTTCGCGGAAGCTAAGGCCCTATTTCCAGGCGCACACCATCAGAGTACTCACCAACCACCCTCTCCGGCATTAATGCTCCATATGAGTCATTCAAAGCCGATGTCGATTAGATCTAATCTTTTATCAGCTCTGCATTCATGACGCTTATGTCGTTTCTGACTCTTAGGTCAGTAACACACGACTGATGCCGATTCTGACTAGTCAGTTCCATACACAAGTAAGAAAGATTTGCTAAGCATGTAAAATGCAATCAATGTCCACATTTAATCAATTAACATGCCTTGATAATAACCACGCATGTCATATACATAGGGTGTAGCTTTCTTACCTCTAGTTCGAGCGAGAATTAGTAAAAGAACGACCCTTGAGAACAATCAACCTTTTTGTTCCTTGACGATCACCTGGTCATAACCAATTATGGGATTCCATCAATAAAATGAATTACAAAGGTTCCCGAACCAAAACCTAGCCTCCAAGACATCAAATCCTACTAAACCGGGTAGTAGGATCGATCAAAAGGCCTAAGGCTTGAATCCCCAAGCCAAAAACCTACTTTTGGCAAAAATGCCACTAAGGGTCGCAACCCTCCCTCACCATTCCGCGGCCCACCCCTCAACCAGAAGTAGCCCCCTTTCAATTCCCCAACACGGGTCGCGACCCTCCATCTCCATGTCGCGGCCCAACAACCCTGCAGCTTCTCCCTTCCTCTTCCTCGAGGTTGGGCCGCGGCGCTCTAGAACAGAGCCGCGGCCCCACCTGAAACTCAGCCAAAAACCCCTGTTTTTCCCCTTCAAACTCATTTCAAAACCTCATTAAAACTCTCCCAATACCACCAAGCAACACCACCAACTACTACCACAACTTTTCCACCATACAAGCATCAAATCCTAAGCCTTACACTAATCAAAACTTCACCAAATTCCCCATTCAATGATCAAAACTCCAAATCTTAAAACCAACACAAAAACAGGGCAAGGCACTATAAAATGGAACTAGAACCTTACCTTTCGCTTAATCTGAATCATCTTCAATGGCTGAACACTAGTCTAAGACCTCAAGCTTCGAACTCCAAGCTTGATTCCCCAAACTTACTTCACGATTCAAAGGAGAAAGGAAGAGAAGAGATGAACGGGAGGAAAGAAACCAAATGCTCTGTTTTAGGTTCTTTTTCTACAACCTTTACCTTATATAGCCTAGGTCAAAAGACCATAATACCCTCCAAGCTTAATTCCTCTCTTAACACACCCCAAGGGAAAACCGTCCTTTTTTTACCTATCTCGTTAATCATAATTAACACTCTCTAGTTCCCACTATTCTCAAATACCAATAAAATTATATCCCATTACCCTTTTATTCCCGGTAATGCTCTAATCATCAAACCATCCCAAGACTCACCCCGAGCTTAAATCTGTTATGACCAAACCGATAATTTGAATTCAAAGATCGTCTATTGCCGAATAGCTTGAACAAATCCACATTTAAATGTGGTCTCAACAACAGTTCACCGACATGCATACAAATATATACAATTATGCCCTCAACGGGCCAAATTACCAAAATACCCCTAAGATGAAATGTGGACCCACATGCATGCATTTAACATCGTATTATAATATAATTCACATAAACATGCACGTAATAGTTTAATGGCATAATAAATCAATTATGGCCCTCCTAGCCTACTAATCCGACCATTAAACCACAATAGGGATTTTAGGGCATTACAACTTTCTTCTTCTCGAAGACTCCACACACGCACCAAGATAAGGAGGTTAAACATGTTTGCTTAATCTCTAATGTTTATGGAATCCATGTTGAATGCTAAATGTTTCAAGGCATGTACTTGGGAAGGTAAAATGTGGACAAAGGTTGCCACAATTTAGACCATAGTGGTCATAGTGCGGACCACAGTGCTTCCTCGTAGTATCTCTCTCATTTACATGCGTAGTGTGAGCATAGGTTTTCTGTATGATGATTCTATGTCTTGTTATGATATGAGATAATGGTTTGCTATATGAGGTTGTTTTTATGTTTATTTTTTGGTTTGTTTCTCTTTACTCGGAGTTAGCTCGCTCCATTTTTACTCTCCACGAGCAAGAATTGATTATTTGATGGCATGGTGGGTTGGGAACCGTTCCAAGAAAGTGTATGTACTTTGTGAGGGGACCACATGGACGAAGATGATCCTAAGAACACCATAAAACATTTTTTATTTTATGACATACGTTTTATGATATTTATGTTGGGACATATTTTATTAAATTGCATGTTTTATCATTTATCTTAATAACAACTCAGATCCAAATTATTTATGAAATTTCCTTTCTTTAGAATTTGAAATGTTTATTCAAATAATATGACCTAGTTAAATTAGGGTGTAACAATACATGCCTGCACATTTTGAATGGTGGCTAGCAAAGGAATCCAACATTCCTTTACGCGTTTTGTGATTGTATGCTGCCAAAGTTTTAGTCTTGAATTCCAAAGGCTCAACTGAATTCCAAATATATGTGTCTAGTACTTTATTGGTTCCATTATGTTATTTAGGAAGAGTAGATACTCTTAGAGTACTAGAACGTCAAAAAATATGTAGTATTCCTCTAGCTATGGCTTTTTCAAAAATGTTGTGCAATCTGGACAAAAAAAAATAGTTTTAAAAATCGTACAAGTAACCAACTATAACGTCCCAAAATTACCTAATAAGGCCCATGGCCTTAATTAGGGGGTCGGAATGGAAATATGTGAAAATATGTGTTTAATTGCTATGTTAACTGTAACTATGTGAATTTCGTGATAATATGACTAGATGCACATATTTAGGGGTATTAAATATGCATGTGGGTCCGCTTATTATTAGAAGGACGACTTTGGTAATTTGGCCCGTTGCGGGCATAATTGTATATTTATGTGCATATATGTGAGAGACCACATTATTATGTGGGTTTATTTGGGTTACTCCGCACAAGGTGATCCTAGGGAGCAAGCAAGCGGGAAAGTCACAACAGGACCCAATACCTGACTCTGGGCGAGTTAAGGAGTATTTTGGGTAATAGTCATTTAATTGGGTTATCGGGTTATGGAAATAAATATTTGGAGATATTTGTGGAGTTATAGTGTTTAGGATGGAATATTGGTGAAATTTACCATTTTGCCCTCGGGGATGTTTTTGGTATCCAGAGCCTTGGGATTAACTTAAGTGACTTAAGTTAGAAAATAAAAGACAAAAAAAATAGAAACACTTAGAAGCTTTGGGGCTAGACCGACTCTCTCTCTCTATTCACTCTCTATTTTCTCTCAAGAACACTTTCCAAGTTAACCATTGAAGCTAAGGAGGAATTGGGCTAGAAACACAAGGATTTAAGCTAAAGTCTTGGAGATTAATTCAGTAGCATTTGGGGAATTCAATCTTTAGTGAGGTAAGCTTTGAATTATGAATTTCGGCCATTTGATTCTAGAATTTCCTAGCTGGTTTTAAAGTGTTTTGAGCCTATGAAGTTCAAAGATTGAAGTAAGGATTTAATGAGTTTTGGGACTAGTTTTTTGTTGGGTTTTGTTGCTGGGAACATATTAGAGCAGTTGTATTGATTTAATTATGTTGTTGGGATGATTTTGGGTTAAATTGGATGGGATTTGGCAGCTGACAATGGAGGTTTTTCTGGGTTCGAAGGGGTCAAGCCGCGACTCTGTTCTTGGTGTACCGCGGCCCTCTAGAACTATTGGGAGCCAAGATGGGCTTTCCTGCAAAGGTGGGCTGCGGTGCCACCATGGTTGGGCCGTGGCGTGTTTCTGCTGGTTGGGGAGGCTGAGCCTCTGGTTGGAGGCGAGTCGCGACATAAGGGCATGGGGTCGCGGCTCTTAGGGGTTTTTGGACCCTAAGAAGATTTTGAACATAGGAACTCAACGTTAGGGCCTCAGGATTGTTTCCACTACCCGGTTTGGTGGAACCCGAGGCCCGGTGGCTAGGACTTGCTCCGGAAGCCTTTGATCGCTCGATATTAATAGAATCCTATTTTATAATTGTGACTTAGGGTAGCGCTTGGGGCTCAGAACCGGGATCGTGCTCGAGGGTCATTCTTCTTTGTGCTTGCTTGGACCTAAGGTAAGAAAACTGCACCCAGAACATGTTGTATGTGATTAGGGCTTGGCCCATTTGTTGTATATTAATATGATTAGGGCTTAGGCCCTAGGATTGGTTATGTTAGGCTATTGTTATAAATTCTTGTCGATAAATGCTTAAGTGCTTATATTCGTTACATTAATTCTATGATTAGGGCATGTTGCCCCGTTACATGAATAGGTTAGTATTATGAAAATGGCTATTCTATGGGATTATACGATTAGCATGAATATGTGCTTAATTTTTCAGGATGTGCCTATCCACATCTGTTTCTTATAAGTAAGATATGTAATCCTGGATCAGGGCTTGACTTATGAGTCAAGGACAACAAAAGCGCGATGTGCGCTGGTCGAGAGGCATTAGCCTGAACCAGCAAAGTACTATTACGTTGATCGACTCTAAGGTCGACAGTGAACCATGGGGGTTGGGATATATCTATGGCTAGTGAGATAGAGCTAAGGGCAAGGCCCCAGATGACTCTATGGTCACGTAGCTAGGGCATAGGCCCGAGGAATAGGCTTAAAAGTCAATTGAATAGGGCAGCAGCCCCAGGTTGATCAAATGATCATGTGATTGAACTTAACTGGTATTGGCTATGAATTAATGTTTCTGAGTTTTATTGAATGGTTATTTTAAAGTTATACTTTCTGTTGACGGTGAAATCTCGTCAACGAAATTAGATCGGAAAGCTCAAAGGTAAGTCAGGTGATGTTTATGTAAGAACTGAGAATAAACTTTAAGGAAAAGTAAACACAGATAAATGATGGAGCAAGTCCTGGTATATTTCTCAATAGCCTCTCCTTACAATGAATTTTCCAACCCCTCATTCTGAAGGGTCAACCCCCTTTTATAGCTGGGCTCTAATGGCCCTTTATACATGGTGGTCCCGTGAGACAAAATAGTACAAAAGTACACTGTCAAGGTAATAGCACAGGTGGCAGTGGTGTGGGAAGAGTGGTGGAGCAGAGGATCATAGTGTCAGCCTGGTACATAGTCAGAGGCGTGCATATAGTGCCTCCACTCTCTGGACTGATCCGTACCTCCACTACCTGTGTGGTACAGGTGTCAGGGTCATGCTTCTGTCCTCCCCATGTTTGTACGTCATGCACCCGTACACGTACGGGTACTATGTACCCAATGGTTATTCCACGTCCTACTAAGTGTAGGGAAGCTCAGGAAGAGAGATAAGGCTTCTTCAACGGGGCCTGCTGTGTGTGTGATGAGGCATGACGCCTACAAATGAGATGAGGGTCTTATCTTGTGAAACTATCACTTTGCAGCCCCCACACTACGAGGCTCTTGATATATGGTCGAAGGGTGTTTAGTGGAGGCTATGTCTCTTGAGGCCTTTGACGTGGCTGGTGAGCGAGGCGAGGCACACGTGGCCCTTGGGCGAGGCCTTTGGGGACGAGGCCGCTATATACACGCGTGATCCTTGGGCAAGACCTTTGAGGGCGTGGCCACTAGGCATGCGTGACACTTGGGCGAAGCCTTTGGGGCCGAGGTGAGGTGACCTCACTGCGAGCCCCTGGGGCGCGCGGGGCGCGGGGCCCCTGGTGCGCGCGGGGCGCGAGGCGCATGTGCGCGCGGGCGCGAGGCCCCTGGTGCGCGCGGGGCGCGAGGCCCCTGGTGCGCGCGAGGCGCATGTGCGCGCGGGCGCGAGGCCCCTGGTGCGCGCGGGGCGCGAGGCGCATGTGCGCGCGGGCGCGAGGCCCCTGGTGCGCGCGGGGCGCGAGGCCCCTGGTGCGCGCGGGGCGCGAGTCGCATGGGCGCGCGGGCGCGAGGCCCCTGGTGCGCGCGGGCGCGAGGCCCCTGGTGCGCGCAGGACGCGAGGCCCCTGGTGCGCGCGGGGCGCGAGGCCCCTGGTGCGCGCGGGGCGCGAGGTCCATGTGCGCGCGGGGCGCGAGGCCCCTGGTGCGCGCAGGGCGCGAGGCGCATGGTGCGCACGGGGCGCGAGGCGCATGCCTTGGTGAGACATGGGATACATCCTAGGTGCGAAATGTCTTCTTGGCGTGAGGTCCTTGGTGTGGGACACCTCGGGGCAAGGCTAGGCGCATGAGGTGTTGGCATGCGCGGGGTGCAACGGGGTGCTGCTGGAGTAGTGTTCGCGAGGCTGGGGCCTTAACTTCGAGGGGCATGGATAAGGGCCATGTGTGCATGACAAAGGCGTCTAACAAGGTGATGCGGCTTGGGGGCCTGGAATGACCTCGTGAGGCCTAGGGCCCTGCGAGCGTTTAACACTTTGATGGCCTATAATAACCTTATGCCTTCATCGCGTACTTGGCGCCTTTGGTGCCCCTTAGCTGCTTACTTCTTTAAGGGACTAGAAACTTCTTTTGTTTTTCTTATTTGGTGGATTTTTGGCATCCACACTTGCCCCCCAGTCTATAGGGAGGCCTTTAGGCGTTCTTGTAGACTCTTCTGTTCCTTTTTATTATTCTCTTATTCTTCTTTTTCTTCTTTTTCTTTTTTTTTTTTTTTTTTTTTTTTTGTTCGAGGTCCTTTGGAACCCACGCGAAAAGGGGGTTCGGTAGGCCTCTCTATGGTGCGCCTTAGTTGCACCTGTAAGGATATATTGACCCCTTGGGTTCTAGTTATCCTTTTATATATCTTCGCGCGCGCTTATTATATCTTGCGAGAAGCGTCCTTCTCGTCATTAGGCATAGTACTATTTTTGCAAGCGTCTTCTTTGAGACCCTTTTTGCAAGCGTCTTCTTTGAGACCCTTTTCGGAAGCGTCTACTTTGAGACCTTTTTGGATAGCGTCTACTTTTGAGACCCTTTTTGCAAGCGTCTACTTTGGAGACCCTTTTTGCAAGCGTCTACTTTGGAGACCCTTTTTGGAGGTGTCTACATTGGAGACCCTTTTTGGAGGTGTCTACTTTGGAGACCCTTTTTGGAGGTGTCTACTTTGTAGACCCCTTTTGGTGGCGTCTACTTTGGAGACCCTTTTTGGAGGCGTCTACTTTGGAGGCCCTTTTTGGAGGCGTCTACTTTGGAGGCCCTTTTTGGAGGCGTCTGCTTTGGAGGTGATTTCCCCTCGAGTGGGGACTTTCATGGCTAGAGGGTCTTCGTTGGATCTCAAACATGGTCCGCGACCCCTCTAGCACGAGGTCCCCCTCTATATGGAATCTCCAGACGTATTGGTAGTATGGCCACTAGAGGAAGGTTCGTTTTCTTCGACATGGAAGTTCTTATGGCCCTCTTCCACACGTATGTACCTCTGTGCTCTCTCGAAGAAGTCGTCCAAATCTGAAGCTTCTCTTTTGAGCATGTTACTCCATAACTTGCTTCCTGGACGAACTCCGGCTGTAATAGCCATCTTGAGCTCCGCTTTGGTTAAATCTCCCACCTTTGTTGCTTCTATACTGAACCTATGGATGTAGTCCTTCAAACTTTCATTCTCGCCTTGTTTGATGTTAGCAAGGCTGGTAGTTGGCATGACGTAGTCACACGCTGCATGGTGTTGCTGAAGAAATTCATCAGAGAATTGCTGCCACGACTTGATTGTTCCTGGCCTTAACCTCCTGAACCACTTGTACGCCACTCCTTTAAGAGTAACGACGAAGCAATGACATTTTTCTCTGCTGTTGACCCCCCTTAACCTCATCAAGTTATTGAAGGAGTCTAAGTGATATTTTGGGTCTGTAGTACCCTCGTACGGAGTCATGCGAGGCTCTCTGAAGCCAGTGGGCATTTGTTCAGCCTGAATCTCCCTTGTGAAGGGTGAATCATGATCGAATTCTTCGTCATCCATGTGCCCCCCAAGTGCAGGGGTGATCTTGCCTCGAGGGCTCCGCATTTTGGTGTCTAGTCCCCTCCTCTTTTTGCATAAGGAATTTTGCAGGTTATCGGGCTGATCCCTTGCCTTGGTTGTGTCCCTCGATGGAACCACGGGGGGTACGTCTCTTACTTCTGACCTCTCCCCATGGAGCTCTTTTCTTAGGCCAGGGGGTGCCCCTTTTGAGGGGGCTCCGGCCTTATTCTTATGACCATCATCTTCTCTCTGCCTATGCTCCTGGGGACATTTCGTTGGCCTATGTCCCCCATGGTACTTTGCCTGGGGGGTTTTACTGACGGAAAGTCGGGGTCCCCCATCGTCTATGGGGACAGTGTTCTCCCCTTTTTCATGCTCCTTCCCTTTACGCTCTGGGATGGGTATGCTTGACTTCCCTTGTAGTAGGTCATTTAAAACCATCTGCATGTTCTCTATCATGGTTTCCAGCCTCCTAGTCTTTTTATGCAACTCGTGAATCTCATCCTTGTAGAAGCGCGTCCTTGAGCTGGAGCCTACCGAGCGTACCCCGGGACCCTTGCCTGGCCAGTGCGTCGAAGGGCCGGGGTCCTGGTGGCCTGAGCGTGGGGTCAACCAGGGCCGGTTAGGTGGATACACTAGTGGCTCTGAATGACCTCCGTCGGGCTGGGTAGCTGGGGACGATGCTTCCCTCTCCTCCTCTGGGGGAAGAGGTTCTTCCAGTCCACCTCCATGCTCGGGTAGAGGGGGGTCTTTCTTGGAAGGCCCCCGCTCTACTTCGTGTTGGCGAACCTCAACCTCTTGTATTTGCCGTAGGCGTTTTGAACGTCTTAGCATCTTTCTTTGTTGGAAATGATGGAAGAATACTGGCTTGATGCTTGTTCTTCCCACAGACGGCGCCAAACTGTTGACGGTGAAATCTCGTCAACGAAATTAGATCGGAAAGCTCAAAGGTAAGTCAGGTGATGTTTATGTAAGAACTGAGAATAAACTTTAAGGAAAAGTAAACACAGATAAATGATGGAGCAAGTCCTGGTATATTTCTCAATAGCCTCTCCTTACAATGAATTTTCCAACCCCTCATTCTGAGGGGTAAACCCCCTTTTATAGCTGGGCTCTAATGGCCCCTTATACATGGTGGTCCCGTGAGACAAAATAGTACAAATGTATCTATCCCTTTTAACAGTTGAGTTGTAATATTTTGGGATCCCATTTTATATAACATTTTTGGAATAAAAGTCAATGGTTCTTTGACCAAAATTTTTAACCCTAACCCTTGTCTTTAGCCTTAGTTACATGCTTTAAGCCAAATGACCTGATTAGCAGGTTTGACACAATTTTAAGAACACAGTGTAACGGTCCTGGATTAGGAGGGCGTTAGAACTGTTGGGAAACTTATACAGGATCTTTATTTATTTTCATGTATATCTAATATTAAACAAATTGATATGAGATAGCCTAAAACATGTTTCTAAAATTGATTTCAAAGAGAAACAAAGAATAGAATACTTACAGTATACGCAGGGAAATGAAAGAGTCCTTCCTTCAGTTTCTCTAACTCTTGTATCCTCTCTGTCGCAGAGTATTATCAAGAAACTGAATCGATCTTATATTTTCTTCACAATCTGCCAATGTATCCTTAGAATCATCTAGACTAGTGTGGGAAATTCTCAACACATGAGATAGATATAGAGAGAAGAAGAGAAAATAACAAAGAGGCTTAGAAAATGACTTGTGTTTAGAGAGAATCTAAAACTATCATAAAACCAGTGATTAAACTTATGTTTTGACTTCTCTCTAAGCACTCTTTTTATAGACTCAATTAGGTCATTTAATTTAATTAAAAAATCAATAAAATAATCGCCATTTCAAAGCCCTAGGTGAAAATTATCACGGGCTTTAGGCCCGTGAAATTTCTCATTTGATTATAAGCCCTTTGGACTTAAAATCAATGCATGTATTATTTTCAATTGATTTAATTAATTAAATAATTATTTAAATCCTTTATCAAATTAATTATTTATAATTTGAACCTTGATTTAAAATTATTTATTAATTTAGATACCAATTTATCTTAATTAATAAATCTGCCATAACTTTTCTTTACTTCTCAAAATTACATAACTCTATGAAACTATCCAAAATTGACCTGATCAACTTTGATAATTCTAATTGATAATTAAATCAATTAATTGAGACTATCTAGATGATTTTATCCAAGGTACAATGGGGACCATGGTCCTATGAAATCAAGCTCCAATAAGTTATCATAAATATAACAAATAAATTTACTAACTTATTAATTCCTCGTGACTCCACTTTAGACTTGGAATTGCACTCTTGAATTCATGGAACGTTCTATAACAAATATAGATACGCTATTAATTATCCATTGTTACAACCATAATTGTCACTCAATCCTCTATAGACGGTCTACAATGAGATAAGACTAAAATACCGTTTTACCCTTCATTGTATTTTATCCTTAAAACACTTAGTTCTTTGTAAATGATATTTCAGTAAACTAATTTAATTACTAAAATGAGATCTCTATCATTTAACACCTTGAACCAAACTAAAATGAAACCATCATTTCACTTCTTCATCAGACACTATAGATGTTTATATCTATGATTAGCACTCCCACTCAATTATACTATCAGGTACCCAAGATGTAAGTATGGGCTAGTCCGTAGGGTAAGCTGGTAACGAACAAGTCAAATAACTCAAATAATACAATCAGTTAGAATACTAACCACTCAGAATTGAGATTGAATTGACCTATGGTCAACTATATGATATGACTAGAATAGATAATAATGGTATGTCTACTTATCTTATCAACTGTCAATATCGTTCATGTCCACTGTAACAAATACATCCGATCTTATCTACTTTGCTAATGTTCTGGAAAGAACATAACACTGTAATGTGTAAGTAGATCATATCGTAGATTGTCAAATCAGTGTAAATCTGGTGCACTAACTAATCTTAGGACTAACTTATTTTGAACATATAATCATATTTATATTCCACTGTGATAACGTCACTATAAATAAGATTATCTATATGCTTGGGATTTAATAGAAGTTTATATTAAACAAATAATCATGGAAATAAAACATGTGAGCAAAGTGATTGACCAAGTCAAAAAAATGATTTCTATTCTTTTATTGATAATAAAATGAGATTACAAAGAATTTGGGTTTTAATTAGGGCATAAAACCCCAACAAAAACTTAGTTTAAGGGTTCCTGAAGACTGGCCAAGCATGTACACTCGCCACTAAAGACAAACTCGACTCAGGGTTCGGTAACTGTTATATGTTTATATGTTTAAATGTTTAAACATCATATGAATGTCTTATCTGCATGACTGTCTAGGAAGCATGAGATTATCTGATAGGGCCTGGCCCTTGACTGTTGCATGATTGTTAAGGAACATGCTTATTAGCATCATTAATGCTTGTGGATGCAAGGGAACTGCTTATTTGCACTATTATTGTATATAGGCCAAGGGAAAATGTTTATTATTGTTGTTATTACTGGCAAGAATTAAAAGAACGTGCTTATTAGCTATGTTGGAGTTGTGAAAAATACTTGGATATGCCTATGTGTATTGTTATTTGCTGATGGATATCAGGAGGTGCTTATTAGCACTATGAATGAATATATTTATTGTGGGATGGAATGCTTATTAGCATTGCATATGTATGTTATCTGATGATCTTGGACTGTCAGGTGGCAAGTGGTATAGTTATGACTTACCTAATGGCCAATTTAATCTTTGTAGGGTGGATAAAGTGTCAGAATGAATCCACGAAGGTCAGAGAGGCTGGCTAGCCAAGAGTTACAAGCCAGTGAAGGGAATGTTCAGGGCCATGGCCCCACTGCCAGCTCTTAAGAGCTTGCAACAAGTGCTTGCTGGCATGCAAGCCAGGTTAGAGAGGCAGGAAGAAGAGTTACGCCTCCTGAGACAGCAACAGGTTCCAACAGGGAACCTACAGGCCGCAGTACTAGCAGTATTACAGGCCACGGTACCAGCGGTGGTACAAACTGAGTTATCGGTAGTTGTACAGCCCCAGACAGGGGTAGATAGGTGGGAACCCCTATATGTGAGATTCAGGAAGCAACACCCTCCAGTTTTCGAGGGTAGTTCTTATCCACTGAAGGCTGAGCAATGGATGACTATGATAACCACTATCCTGGACTTTATGAGGGTAGGTGCAAACGAGAGAGTGGCCTGTGCCACTTATATATTTCGGGAGGATGGTCGAATATGGTGGGAAGTGGTATCCCAGACTAGAGCAATTACCACAATGGAGTGGGAAGAATTCAGAACTTTGTTCAACAAGAAATACTACAATGACGCAGTTAAAGCTGCGAAGGTTGAGGAGTTCAGCAGGTTACTTCAGGGTAATATGTCAGTGACCGATTATGCTATAAAGTTCGACAAACTGGCAAAGTTTGATGGGGATATGGTGCCCACTGATGGGACCAGAAGAGAGAGATTTCTACAGGGGCTACAACCTATGATAGCTCGGGATGTTCGCATTACTATTGTGCAGGGAATGACTACCTATGCACAGGCTGTGGAGAAGGGGCTTACAGCTGAGAGCGCTGAGAACAAGATCTGGCATGATAATGTAGCCATAAGGGATCTTAGGAGGCCAGGACCTCCATTTCCAGGTTTTGGTAGGGGCGGAGGCCCCAGTGATCCGAAAAGGAAGACCCCAGACACATTTTCAATTCCAGGGCCAGATAGGAGACCACGGGGTATACAAATGGGCCGCCAGGGTGGCGATGAGACATGGAGGGCATTCCCAGAGTGTCCTAGGTGCAAGAGGCGCCATGTTGGGGAATGTCGGGCAAAGTCTTGTTTTGGTTGTGGTAGTACGGGGCACCTGAAGAAAGATTGCCCGATAGCCAGAAAGGAGGAGCCGAAGAAGGTGGACAGCCTGACGCTAGCTTAGTTGTTCACCTTGACCCAGACAGAGGCCGTGGTGATCTGAAAAATCTGTACACGCAAGTATACGTGGTCGAATCAAGTAATATATGATAAATAGTGTCGATCCCATGAGGACTAATTTCCAAATACCACTAATTGATTTTCAAATTCTATTTGGTGAATTAAAACTTAATTGAATAATTAAAAGTAAAAGGAATACTATAAACTATGAACAAAATTTAAAGAACTGGAAACAAAACAATGAATCAACTAATTAAAAATCAATAATAAAAATCCTAGGAATTAATTTCATCAACTGTTCATTCTATTAATTTTAATAATCAATTCTAAATCTCTTCTTTCTATTCTAATAGCATGTTAATATACTCAATTCCTATTCTTTTTCAAGATATAAGATCTCAATCTATATGCAGGTTTTTTACATTTTTGTGATAAACTTGAACATATAAAAGGCATTAAACATGGAAACCTAATTACTACACAAGTCATACAGGTACTTTCGTCCAATATGCAACCTATGTCTATACAATGATAGCATATTCAATTCTCCTCTTTGGAATTTTGAATCAAAACCATTAAATCAAGTAAATAGTGATCAAGTATTTACTAGCATTAATTAAACATCATATAGATTAGAATAGAAAAGAAGTATCAATAGAAAATCATAATAAAATTAAATAGAAATCCCAGTGACTATATTAATTCCTAGATAAAAGAAATTAGTTCATAAATAACATGATGGAAATAAACTGTAAATAATTGTTCATAAAATCAACCTAAAGAATTAAGATGAAAACAGAAAACTAATTACAGCAGCCTCTTCTAATCTAGGGTTTTTAAAAACTGAGACTCCTCCAAAAATTGCAGAAAAATGTTCCTTAAATAGTCTTCCAAGATTCCCAAGTGAATAGACCATTTTGCCCTTCAAAAAGTGGTTTAAAATCTGCAAAACGCGTATACAGCACTGTATCGCTGTGTTTTGAGCATTGCAGCGCTAAAGTTAGAGCCAAAACGCCTAAAATTTTGTTCACTAGCGCTATAGTGCCCTTTATATAGCACTGGGGTGCTACCTTTCAGTTCTTGATAGCGTTGGGGCGCTACTTCTAGAATAGAACGGAAACTCGTTTCGAACAGCCTGCAGCGTCAGCTCATCATATTTTGATCATAACGCCTTCGATATAACTCCGAATTGAATGATTCAAAACGCTACGGAAAGCTAAGAGAAATATATACAACTTCTATTTATAGAAGTGTTTCCAGAAAGTGAATAAACCATGGTCAAAATGCGGCTTCAAGTCTCAAACTTGCGTTATAGAGCATAAACGACGTGTGTTGAGCATCTTCAATGTAGTGTTTTCCACACATAATGTCTTGAAACTCCAAAATCAACACAAAATCCATCTTATTTATCATATTTAACATGTTTCTTCTCATTTCACTACATATTATGTACTTGACCATTAAAACCTGAACACAAGAAGAAAACAAGCATAAATATGCGCTAAACAATCCTAAATAACTAAAAACATAACATAAAACAATCTCTAAAACAAACCTAAAATGAACCTAACACGAGACTAGTCCCTCATTGGTCATAGGTCAACTTTCTAGTGCTAGAACCTTTACACTGTTCTTATTTATTCGGGTGCTACGCACTCCATTGTTGCTAGTAGGATTGTAGATGGGTTGTGTAGACCTTGTGATTTGTTTTCTGGGGGGTTTAGTACGTTATTGCCTACTGGAGAGTTAGTGCACTACAAGAAAAACCACTTTTCACAACACATGGTTATAAGACTATTGAAAAAGTATTATAAAAGCTAGTTAAAAAAAGGGACATAAAATGCGCTATAGTGTAAAATTGGCAGGTCAGTGAATTTATTTAAAGGGAAATTGAAAACATATATCTTTATTTTTTTTCTACTTCTCTCTCTCGTGTTCTCCTCTATCTCGCCTAAATCACTCTCCCTCTGATAGCTTTTCTCGTCTTTATCACGTTCATTTTCTCTTACATCTAGATTCTAATTAGGTAGAGCTCAACAAACATGGCAGTGGCGAAGAAGCAGCAGTAGAGAAGAAATCTCCAAACCCTAATGGTGAAGAAGACTGTGTTGGAGTTGTAGGAACTGAGTCTTTTCAGAGACCCATTTGGAAATCCTTCTCTTTTGAAGAAATCTCCGAGGCCACCGATGGTTTCAACTCAGGTTAGTTTCTTCTTTTTCTTCTTCTTCTTCTTGCCATTTTGTTTCTGTTCTTTTGGATTATAATGGTGTTTTGTGATGTGGGTATCAGATAATTTGGTCGGAAAAGGAGGCTACGCATAGGTATATAAAGGAGTTTTGAGAAATGGAGACGAAATAGCTATGAAAAGGCTCACGAAAACAGCTTCGGATGAGAGAAAAGAGAAAGAGTTTTTGACTGAGATTGGAACCATTGGCCATGTCCACCATAGAAACGTGTTATCACTCCTTGGCTGTTGTATTGACAGTGGTCTTTACCTCATTTTCCAATTCTCTTCCATAGGCTCTGTTGCTTCTCTTCTCCATGGTAAAACTTAACACACTAGATTTTTTGGGTTCTCTCATCTTTCTGGGTTTTCTTTCTTTTGTCAGTCTTTTGAGATTTTAATGGGGAATTTTTTGTGTTTCGGTGAGAATTTGACACCTATGGATTGGAAAACAAGGTATAACATAGCCATTGGTACAGCCAGAGGCCTCCATTATTTGCACAATGGCTGTCAGAGAAGGATAATCCATAGAGACATTAAGTCATCCAACATTCTTTCGACTACAGAGTTTGAACCACTGGTAAATTTTGTATATTCTTCTTCTTCTTCTTCTTTCTTATCAATTTCATTATCATTATCATATATACCCACCCTTATGTTAATTTTGTTGTATCTTCTATGTATTTTCAAATGTCTGATTTTGGACTAGCAAACTGGCTTCCATCTCAATGGACTCATCATTCAATTGCTCTTATAGAAGGGACATTTGGGTACCAAAAGAGAACACTTTATCTGACATTTTTTTAAAAGTTGTTTTTTTGGTACAATTAAAGGATTAAATGAAATGTTAACATTGTTTATACAGGCACTTAGCTCCTGAGTACTATATTCATGGAATTGTGGATGAGAAAACAGATGTGTTTGCCTTTGGAGTTTTTCTATTAGAAATCATTTCAGGCAGGAAGCCAGTTGATGATTCTCACCAGAGCTTACACACTGGTAATGAAATAAAGTCTTTTTTTTTTCCTAATGATTATACAATAAAAAAGTTTCCACTTGATTTATTCTATTACTAATTTGCCGTATTGTTTTGGTAAATGTCTAATATTAGAGTTTTCTCTTGGTGTTAGACTTTGCTTTGTCTTGGTAACAAAATATTTTAGAATATGTAATTGAACTGAATTTAATAATTGTTAATTATAAATTGAACAGGCCAAACTAATATTGAAACAAGGAGAAATTGAAAACTGATTGATCCAAAGCTGGGAGTGGCCTATGATGCTACTCAGCTGAAAAGACTTGCCTTTGCTGCATCACTTTGCATAAGGTCACTCACAAAATGGCGGCCTACCATCACCAAGGTATTTAAAAAAATTCTTTTAATGACATACCATATATCTATATGTATGTATATATATTATATTAATACAATAATAAACCTCTACTAAAAGGTATTTAAAAAATCATGATTCATATCAATAGAATAACAAAACTTGTTGCTTATTCATGCATGGTATCTATCTAGAGCTGTAAATGTGGGCCGCCCGGCCCGGCCCGGTCCACATTTTTCGTGCCTCCGGTAAATTCGGGCCGGGCCGGGCCCGGCCCATATTCAATTCGTGCCGTGCTCATGTCGGCCCATTTTTGAAAGAGTAGGCCCAGCACGGCCCATGGCCCCCGCCCATGTCGTGCCGTGCTCGTGCCCTGTCGGGCTAGCCCACTTTCCTTATTCGGCCCGGCCCACTTTCTATATTCGGGCCCAAATTTGGGCCCACTTTTTTTGTGCTAAAAAATGTGAGGATGGAGAATTGAACCCTCCACCTCCTCTTTAACCAACAATGGACTTTCCACCAAACCAAATACATTTATTTGTTTAAATTATAATTTTAGATATTTTTATATACTTTTTAACAATATTTTACACAAAATTATATCAAAGATAATTATTAGAATTTTAATACCTACTAATAAATGCTAAAAATTTAACTAACAAATCTTAAAATAAATTAATATAATTATAAAAATATAAACATTGAAAAAAATAAGACATATGTTATAATTTTAATTTATTAATTATTGACAAATAAAAATTTATTATGATTATTAATGTCAAAATATCGGGTTTTTTATCGTGTCGTGCTTTCGGGCTAGTTTGTTCGTGCTTTCGGGCTTGTCGTGCCGTGCCGTGCCTGGCCTAAGCCCATATTTTTTCGTGCCATGCCTAGCCCAAGCCCATATTTTTTCGTGCCGTGTCGTGCTCGTGCCTCCCAGGCTCGTGCCGGTTTCGTGCCGTGCTCAAAAGCCCGGCCCGTATTTACAGCAATCTATCTAGGCCATTGTTGAGAGGAAATGATATTATATAATACATGAATACAATATTAATGAAAATTATTATAATTGAGTTAAAAATATGGGCGGCAAACACACACTAAAAGCCCGCTAATTAATTTCTGGGAATGAGATTATTTCTAACTTTTATTTTCGCAGGTCTAACTTTACAAGAGATCAACCCTTTCCATCTCTCTCACCTCATCCCGTTAACTCAACTGGGCATCTCTTGAATCTGCTACAAAGAACTGCTCATCGTTTCTTCAATTTCTTTCGATCCCCTACCGATCCATAAATCTTTCCGGGTCGCTGTTTTGGGTTTCAAATTCTTTCTGCCATTGTCCTTGGGAATGCAAGCTCGTTAAAAACCCAGCTCAGCTTCTGCACGACTGTTGATTGGTCCACCATCGAGTTTCTCAACAGGGAAGATCTGATGACTCTCTTCCTCCATCGTCATCGCTCAGCTCAGTCCATCTCTGCTTCTCGGTCCAGTGAGGTAACCAAATATTTTTTTATTCTATTTTCATTATTTATATATATATTTGAATATCATATATTTTGGGAATATACTTGTGATTTGTTCCTGGTAGAAAACACTTTTAATTAAATAGCACTTCATCAAGCTTTTTAGTATTCAAATTGATCCCCAAACAAAGGTTCCTTCACCAGCTCGCCCGTTGCTGATAACTAATGAATAAAGGCGCATATATATATAATTTTACTTTGGATTACAAACTAAATTTTGGGGAGTATAGTATTTTTAACCTTTTCTTTTTTCTTTCGATGCTCGTCCCTGAAATATCTGAATTGATGCTTCCCTTTTAGTAACAAATTTGAGTTTATAAACATATCTTCAACGATATTTTATAATTAACCAAGATTATTATTATACTATGCTTCATTGTCTAACATCATATTTGTAGTAATCTTAACTTGCAAAACACACTAGCTATAGTTTTGTTTTATTTTGGTCTCTAATTAATCTACCAAGTTCAGAGTTTCTGACCCCCAGTTGAATTCAGCTGCTTATTTTTTACTGCAAAGTCATAAAAAATGATGGGAGCTGATCATTTTAGTATATATGTATACTTCTTTAAATTGTATTAGTCATATAATGTCATATGTCTTTTGTATTTTGCTTTTTATATTCTGCAATTAATGCAATTCTAGTAAAATTGCTTCATGATAAAAATTAGAGGGATGCAAAAGAATTGGCGGAGAGAAAGAAAATGGAAAAAGAAAAGAAAGATCTGCTTCATTGTTTATATTTTTACTAATTTACTCAAATTATTAATTTTATTTTGTTTTAAATTATGTTGCTATAACAAATGTTGGTATGTGGAAAAAATTGTTCCACTGATTATTAGATTGAGGTTGGAAAATGAGCTCAACAGTACACCTTCAGCTATCACTATAATTGGCTCATCTAGTCAGGTATCTATAAATAATACATGAGACATGACATAACTGTAAAATGTGGTTCTCAACTATCTTACTTATGTTTCTATTTTTTTTTTTTTTTTACTGTAAGTATGTATTGATTTTTTTTGTTTGTTTGTGTTCTCTGATTTGACCTTGTAAGTTAAGTTAAGTCAGTGTTAAGTTATCACTTTAGTTTAGGAAGTCCCTCACTACAGGTCCCTCCATAACCATTGTCATTGTTGAACAAGCACCATTGGATTCGACAATGACATCAAATAATTGGTAGCCCGGCCATTTTTTTAAACAGAAAATCACATATTATTATTATGCTTAATGTCAAAAAAATTACAGTTACATATTGTGTAAATTAAGAAACAGTAATAGTGAGTTTTTGACCCAAATCACAATGACCAGCAACACCACAAATAAAGTATTTAGGTCCAGAGCTCCTCAACGACACTGTCGTTTCCACTCGTCAAAGGCACGCCTTGAGTCGCTTTGCAGCCTTTGAACTCACCCTTATTCACTTCAATCACATTGTGAGCTCCAACCACATACTTGAACACAAGTGTGTCACCAACTTTGAAAGTCTTGCCCTTAGCCCAAGTAGTGTAATCAACACCAGTGTTCCACCCAGCTGAGTCTCCAACATTGTAATCTGTTGCACAGCAAATATTTGAATTCTTGGAAAATCTGGTTCTGAGCTTCTTTAAATGGTTTCAAGAACTGAATGTGCAGGTTTGGTTACCAAGAACTGATGGTCATATGGGCTTGGCAAATTCAGTGGCACTAAAGTTGGTTGGGATTGATAATTCATCAAAAGATTCAGATGGCGGAACAATTATGAGAACTGTGACTCGAGGTAACATTTAACTTCATGCATGTATTAAAAATTCTCATGTAAATTAATGTTTTTTCCTGTCATGTATAAACCTCAATGACTGTAATGGTTTTGACAGTAAAAAACATGAGGTTGTCATTTTCACTCTCAAGATGTTGTTAACAGAGTTGGCAAGTCCATAAGCAAATGGATATACTTGGGTGGTGTCAAATCTTTTGTTGATGGATCTTTAGGTTCTAATAGTGCCTTGTTTCATGATGTAAAAACAATTATAGTTCGCCATTCATTAACCTTAAAAAATATATTTCAACATATATGGTCTATTATGTCCTTTAGTTATCATCACTCTTGCAGTTTGGGGCTAGAGCGCCAGTTCTATCTTGTAGAGCCCACTGGCGAGAAAACAAGATTTGTGCACGCTGTACATGTAGACATGTATATTACGTTTGGTACAGAGGAAAGAAAATAGGGGAGAGAGAAAATATAGCAGAGATAGAAAAGTAGACTGATAGAAATGAAAGTATATCTTTTATTCGTTTATGTAAAACTTATCTCTTCATTTTTCTTTCCAATTTGGAATGGAAAAAATCTGTGGGTCCTACTCAATATTTTTCACCTCACTTTTCTTTTCCCTCCACTTTTCCTTCCTACCAAACAACTCATTTTTCTCTTTTCTTTTCACTTTTCTCTCCAATATTTTTGTGAGCTCAGGCAGTCTTACTCCCAAGTCCAAACTGCTTCTTCATATAATGCATTTCCTTTTTAATTATCTCATCCTGTCAAATAACATCATTGAAGATTTCATTTTAACTTTTGTAGCCATATGTTGATGAGCCTCAAAATTATGGTTTACAAGTGGAGGATTATGAAAAGTTGTTCAAGCTAACTTTAGCTGTTGATAACCAATGCAAGCTATATCCATAGTTAGTTAAAATCAAAGTGACATTGTCCTATATCAGAAAAAAGGTACTAAAGTTTAAGGCTAAGCCATTTGAAGTCAATTAGGTTGATGCCCATATGTTGTGTTAAACTAGTACCGTATCACGGTGGAGAAAATGTAATACAACCCTTCCAATGGGATATATAAATGATGTAGGTCCACAATTTTAACTATTTTGTCCCTTTCACTATAAAATGCATACATACTAGATTTAATCATTTTATACAACCACACAATCTCTACAAAAGTGTAAGAAAAGGAAGTTTCATAATTTTTTATAGGCTTACCTCAGTTAACATTATGGATGCATTACTATCCGGTTTGAAAGTCAACTGTGATTATGTCCTTTTTGACTTGTCCATTTTGCTTGTTAATCTTCTTCTATTGAACAATATGTTTGTTATATGCCAGAATATCAAAATTCATTTGGCATCTATGGGCTGAAACCTGTTTACAAAATCATTTTTAGTACATAAATCTCTTTGAGAAGAAGATTATTTTCAATAGTTTTTTACAAAAAGTTTTTTTTTTTTTAAAAAAAAAGCCATGGGAAATATTAAGTTACACAATGGTTTTATCCAAATGAGCAGTAAAAATTAAACAAAAACTCTGTTCTATTTTGTTAAGTTTCGATTTTATTTTGCATTTATCTTCCAGAAACAAGAACTTCAAAATTTGACAGAGGTTACTCATGATCATATCAATTATTAAAGAATTATTTCTTCAACATTTGAGTCCATGTTATTACTTTTACTGCTGTAATGTACTCCCTGATCGAGACTACTCATATATTTTTTTTGTCTTTTCCAATCTTTAATATGCAACATTGAGCCATTGATCTTATAAACAAGAAGAGCGAGAGAGAGAGAGCGAGAAATGTTTATAAAGCTATATTGTAAGAGAAAGTAGTTACGTTAGATATTTCTGTTATGACAAGCAAGGTTAACTTTGTTAAGTCTTTTGTTATATAATTCTAACTTTGATAAATGTTTGGCTTGGAAAAGTTTCTAAACTCTGGCCACTAAGCAGCTTTTATATTTATAAGCCATATATGAACAATGCAGAATATGACCATGGACTATATTCTTACAAAATATATATTGAGAGAAAAATTAATAATATGATAACCATATATACCCAAAATTTAATATATAAAAGAATTTTTTTACTTATTGTATCATTTAATTTTAATTTTGTATTAATTTTTTAGGTATTGATTATATTCTTTAGGTTGTGGATCGAATTGGCAAGGAGCATTGCAAAGTTAATTAACTTGATTATTAATTGCAAGAGGTACGGAAGTATGTTCTCTTAACTCTTTTATTAATATCATACAAATGTTAGAGGAGTTTGAATGTCTTAAACATTCATTCATAGAGCAGTAGGTTCTAAGATTAAAATTGTGTGCTGCGGTGATAACAGAAGGTTGAAAATTTGTGTGTCTTAGAGAAGTAAGTTCTGGAAAATTTGTTTGAGTGTTGCGGTGATATAAAGAAGAAAACTTATTGTGTGTTGTTTGAATTTTTTTACTTAGTATTGATAGATGGTTAAGTAACCTTTATATGGGAAATGATGTCAGATTTTATCTAGAATTATGTATTATCTTCTTACAAATAAATTATGTTTGCTTGAATTGGTTTTATTATATCGATAGATATCTCGCCTGGGGTGTGATAGATAATTCGTCCTAACTATGCGATGCTTACTATATGATAAGCTATTGGTTCACCAATTGCATGGCCTTCTCGAAAGGTTATTCCAAGAGGTATTTATTTGGTTATTTGATTATATAAATGCTTGTTCAACACTAACCGATATGCAATCCAAGATTATGATAGTATTATTTGATTGATTTGATAGGGAAGATGAGAAAGACAAAATGATAACGGGGCCAATTTGAATTAATATTATGCACCATTTAATTAAAGTTCTAAGGTCACTTGAGTATAGATAGTTGTAGTAATGTGTGTAATATAACAACTTGTTTATTATTCAAACTCAATTATTGTAATTTTGGTTATGTGTCATGATATTATTGACTGTTTTAGATGAATGATATGATATTTCATGACCTCATTAGTTTTTCTTTCATGTTTTATTTACCAGATTCAACCAGTGAAGTGCAAAAGAAAATCTTATTTGGAAGGCTTTGATGTGCTGACATTTGGAAAATCATGAATTCCTACCTTTACTTTTGAATATGTAACTGCTTAAGACTATTTTGTTGACTATTATGAGAATGTTTTGTTTATGTTAATTAGGCAGTTTTGAATATCTTAAGACTTTTGGATTGTTTTTTAGATAATCTTGAATGTATTTTGACACAATTATGTAGTTATATGTGTTATGAACAGTATAATTGGTACTCAAAAATATATTTGTACAATGTTAAGGGTGTCTTAAGTATATTAAATGAAGCGGGATTGAATTAAAGAAATAAAAAATAATTATAATGTACAGGTTTATATAATAATAATTCAAGCTTATCCAAATATTAGAATAATACAAACAATGTGTTATTGTATCTTTTACAATAACACTGGTTTATAAACATAAAATTATGTTATGCAAACTATTTTCTATAATGCAGAAAGTGTGTTATTATAAAGTGTATCATAACACTACTTTATAAGTACAAAAAGTGTTATATAATCTACTTATAAATAGCATAATGAAATATTTATCTAATTATTAAAATAACACAACAAAATTGTTATCGTAGGCTATACCATAACACATGTCTATAACTATGGAAAAGTGTTATGCAAAGTGCTCCGACCTACTATAATACTGTTTTCCTTAATACATCAAAAAGTGTTATGGTATACATTTGATAATACTTTTTCGGTCTTATTGAAAGTATTTTTTCTTGTAGTGGTGGTATCCAGGAGATGGATTAGGTCACTTCTAGTTACAGTGGATGGCAGGGAGTTGTCAGGTTACTTGGTGGAGTTAGAGATAACTGATTTCGACATAATTCTTGGTATGGATTGGCTAGAGAAGTATGGGGCATCGATAGACTGTAAGAATAAGATGGTAACTTTTGAGCCAGAGGGTGAGGACCCCTTTGTTTTTGTTGGCACTATGCATGGACCATGTATACCTATGATATCAGTACTTAGATCTAGAGACATGTTGCAGGGAGGATGCATAGGTTTCCTAGCTAGTGTGGTTGATACCACTCAGGTTGTGCTAGTGGGACCAGAACAGTCTCAGTTAGTCTGTGAGTTTCTGGATGTGTTTCCAGAGGACTTGCCAGGGTTACCTTTGCATAGGGAGATTGAGTTTGTGATTGAATTGGCGCTAGGGATAGAACCAATGTCTAGGGCACCTTACAGAATGACTCCAGCAGAACTGAAGGCTAAATTACAGGAGTTACTAGACTTGGGTTTTACCAGGCCCAGTTTCTCGCCATGGGGCGCACTGGTTCTCTTTGTAAAGAAGAAGGACGTTTCTCTGAGGGTGTGCATCGATTATGGAGAACTGAATAAGTTGACTATCAAGAACAAATATCCTCTGCTGAGGATTGATGATCTGTTTAACCAGTTACTAGGAAGAACAATATTCTGTAACATAGATCTTCGATCTGGTTATCACCAGATGAGGATCAAGGAGGAAGATGTACCGAAGACAGCTTTTCGCACCAGGTACGGGCATTATGAGTTTTTGGTGATGTCATTTGGATTGACTAATGCCTCGGCAGCATTTATGGATCTGATGAACAGAGTGTCCAAGGACTGCCTGGATCAGTTTGTGATTGTCTTCATCGACGATGTATTGATATACTCTCGGACGAAGAAAAAGCACGAGCATCACCTCAGGTTGATATTACAAAGGTTGAGAGAACACAGGTTGTATGTGAAGTTCAACAAATGTGTGTTTTGGTTGCCACAAGTGACTTTCTTGGGTTACATAGTCAGTAAAGATGGTATTAAGGTGGATCCAGCAAAGATTGAAGTGATCAGAGATTGCCCAAGATCGAAGAACACTTCAGAGATCAAAAGTTTCTTGGGTTTGGCGGGTTACTACAGGAGCTTTGTGGAAGGGTTCACCAAGGTTGCGTCATCATTGACAGAGTTGACATGCAAGAATCAGAAATTTGTTTGCTCGGACAAGTGTGAAGATAGTTTCCAGAAGCTCAAGGAGAGTTTGATCACCTGTAATGACCCAAATTTGCTAATAAGGCTTAGGGCCTTGATTAGCGTGCCTGGAGGGCAATAAATGATTTATTGTTATAATGTGTGAATTTGTGTGAGTATGTGATTAGAAATGTATGTTTAGATGAATTAAATATGCACGTGGGCCATGTTCGGTTATTAGGGGGCATATTTGTAATTTTAGCCTGTTGAGGGCATAAATGTGATAATTGTAATAATTGTGATATACTTGTGATATATCTGTGTTCCACGATCCGAGACAGTCCTAGGGAGTTGTTAGCCAGAAAGTCACAACGGGGTCGAAAATCCGACTTGGGGCGAGTCGGGGGGTATTTTAGGTATTAGATGTTTATGGGGTTATCGGGTTATGGAAATAAATATTTAGAGATATATTTGAGGTTATAATGTTTAGTAGGGAATATGGGGGAAATTTATCATTTTGCCCTCAGGGACGTTTTTTGTACCTCGAGCCCTTGAGGTAACCTTAAAGACTAAGTTAAATAAAACAAAACAAAGGAAACACTCAGAATTCTCTTAACCGACCATTTCTCTCTCCATTACTCGGTTTCTCTTTTCTCTATTGGAAGCTTAGTGAGCTTTGGTGGAAATAACCAAAGATTAAGGATTTAGAGCTTGGATTTTGGGAGCTAGAAGCTCGGAGCTTAAGGACCTCATTCAGGGACTCATTTATGCTCAAGGTAAGCTTTTAAATGTGGTAAGTTGTGTTGAATTGCAGCTGGTTTTATGTTGAAATTTTAGAGTATTGCATGTGTGTTGGGTGAGGAATCATCTTTCAGTTTGATGAGGTTTTGAGCTAGAATTATTGATAGGTTTTGTTACTGAGTTCATGGTATAACTTCTGTGATGATTAGCTTGAGCTGTTGGGTTCACTTTGGGGTTAATTGGATGGGTTTTCATGGCAAAAATGGAGAATTTTTCTGGGTTCGAAGGGTCGGGCCGCGGCATTGTTCTTGCTGAGCCGCGGTCCTCTGAAGCATTTTGATGGCCAGGAAGGAGGGCGGGCCGCGACATGCCCTTGCTTGAGTCGCGGCATGCCTGCCCTGTTTTGGGGTTGCTCTCTGGTTGGGGGCGGGCTGCGGAATGGCCTCATGGGGTCGCGACTCTTAGTGCATTTTTGGGCTTTCAAGGGGTTTTAGGCATGGGAATTCAAAGGTTAAGGATCGAGATGGATTTTATCACCCGGACTGATGGAATTCATGGTCCCGGAGACTAGAGTTATGACCCAAAGTTATTTAATGGATTAGAACTTGATGGATGGATATTTTTGGTGCGTTGTGATTAGGGTTTCCGCGAGGCTCGGAATAGGGTACTGTGCTTGGGACATCGGTTCTTGGAAAGCTCAGGACACATGTAAGAAAACTGCTGTACCCGTAGAGCTTGTGTTGCAGGGCACTGCCCTATATGATTGTGTTGCAGGGTGTAGCCCTTTAATTTAGTTTATTCATGTTTAAGTATATGCTTAATTATGCTATGTGTGCATATATGTGAATGAACAACAAGAGCCGGGAATGGCGAAGGCCGGGAACGGTGAAGGCCGGGAACGGCGAAGGCCGGGAACGGCGATGACCGAGAGCGGCAAGGCCGAGAACGGCAAGGGGCCGGGAGCAACATTTAGCACGCGGAGTGCGAGTTGTCAGGGCGAGACCCTATACGATACCTGGGATATCCTCACGGTGTGGACCGCGAACCCAGGGCCTGGTAAAGCGCCTGGGACGGCATGCTCGTATGTGGTTAGTCTGATGATGGCTTATATATATGTTAAGTGTTTGATATGCATATGTTATCTGCTTGTGAGGGTTTTCTTGCTGGGCTTCAGCTCACGTGTCCTCTGTGGTCCATGTACGGGCAAGGGGAAAGTTGACCAACCATGAGTACGGAGAGCATGAAGCGACGCGTACATGTTTGGCCTTCCTGGCTGCCACGGCCAGGGGTGTTTTGAAGAAATGATTGTACTAAACTCAGATTTTTTTGTTTAGCCAACTTTAGTTATACTTTGGAGTTGTAAACATTAATAAACAGTATTTTGGGATCCCAAATGTTTAACGCTTTATGACTTTCAGTAAATGGAATTATTTTATCAAAGTTTATGACTCTGTTTATGGTTTATTTACACTTCTGTCTTAAAACCTCAATTAGCGAGTTAAAAGCACATTTTAAACTCACTTAGTAACGGCTCTAAGGAAGTAGGGCATTACAACTTGGTATCAAAGCCTTGACTCAGCCAGAAGTGTGGCCAACGGGGACGTTGGGCCCGTAAGGGGGGGTGATTGTGACAGTTAGAATCCCGTGATCTATGGGGGGAAAGACCGGGTAAAAAGTTGGGCAATCCCACACCGCCTGGGGAAGGTCAAGTGTGATGATGCTAAGACTGTGTAGGTATGGGACTACACAATTGAAAAGAGCTTAAATGGATTGATGGGTACTACCTATATCAACTAGATGCATCTTCTTTTCGGTAGTCCATCACTTGAGAACTCCAAAGTTAAGCGTGCTTGACCTGGAGTAATCTCAACCTCTAGGTTTAGAAAGACCCAGGGGGAAGTTCTTCTTAAATTTCATTAATAAATTTCTCGATGGGATCCTCTTAATAGAGTGGATAACTGGGTGACCTCTTGGGAAGTTTTCCCAGGAAGTGTGCGAGTGAGGACAAAGCACGCTGGAAAGACTCGTGTTGGTTTGTAGGGCTAGTCGTCATTCCAGGAAGTAGCCATAGTGACGTGGGGCGTTACAAATGGTATCAGAGCGAGCCAAGGTTTATGGTTTTTGGAGATTGACCGAACATGTACGCTCGTTGTCAGTTACAAGCTCGACTCAGAGTTGGTTGGTAATGATTAACTATTATGCTTGAATGCCCTGCTTGCCTACTTATTTTGTATAGAGCATGATGAATGAGTTAACATAAGCATGATGCCAGGGCATGGCCTGTTGAGTGTTATATGTTATTTGTATGTTGTGTGGACAGTTGTTTATGATTAACTGGTTTGATTTGGGAGGTGGTTTTGGATGTTGTTATCATGCTTGATGAGCGGTGTCGTTGATTGCAGGCATATTTGTTGAGATGCCTCGACAATCATCTAGACTCCGCGGCAGTAGGGCCGAGGATGACAACCATGGTTAGGACCCTCCACCTACCCCACAGAATTGGCAACAGATGTTTGCTGAAATGGAAGCAAGACTGCAATGAACAGAGGAAGAACTTCAACAGTTGAGGCAGCAGGACCCTCCACAGGTCACTAAGTTGCCGGTTCAGTAGGTTGTGGCGCCAGTGCTGGTTCAACCTGTTGTGGAGAACAGGTGCGAAACTTTATATGAGAGGTTCAAGAAGCAGCATCCTCCCACCTTCGAGGGTGGATCAGACCCACTGCGGGCAGAGTAGTGGATGAATATGATTTCCTCTATTTTGGATTTTATGAGGGTTAAGGGGAACGAGAGGGTAGCTTATGCTAGCTACATGTTCAGAGAGGATGCCTGCATCTGGTGGGATGTTGTAGTTTAGAGGAGGAATGTGGCAGTTATGACCTCGGAAGAGTTCAAAAACATCTTCAATGAGAAATACTACAGTGTTCCAGTCCGAGCTGTAAAGGTTGTCGAGTTCATCAACCTGACTCATAATTGGTTGTTAGTTACTGAGTACTCTTTGAGATTTGACCGATTGGCGAAGTTTGTGCCAGATTTAGTGGCGACGGATGCAGCAAGAAGGGAAAGATTTTTACGGGGACTAAATGTTATGATCGCCCATGATGTGAAGATCACCATGGATCCAGAGACTACTACCTATGCTCAGGTTGTAAACAAGGTCCCTTACAGCTGAGGGGGCCAAGGACCAGATTTGGAGAGAGAGCGTTGTTAGGCGCAATGCCAGGAGGACGGTGCCTCCTTTTATTGGATCCAGTAGGGGTAGTGGCTCCAGTGAGCAAAAGAGGAAGGCCCCAGATTATTTTGTTCCTCCTAGCTCGGATAGGAGGGCACGGAGTGCTTTTTGTGGTCGTCAGGGTGGAGGTGACAACTGGAGGAGCTTTCCAGTGTGTCCATGGTGCAGATGACGACACCAGGATGAGTGCAGGATTAGGTCCTGCTTTATCTGTGGGAGTGCCAATCATCTGAAGAAGGACTGCCAACAAGCCAGGAAAGAGGAGCTGAAGCAGGGTGACAGTCTCGCTCCTACCAAAGTGTTTACTTTGACTCAAACTGAGGCGGAGGCTAGCCCCTCGGTTGTGACAGGTCAGATTTCTAGTGCTGGTTCTTCTTATACTGCATTGTTTGATTCGGGAGCTACTCATTCGTTTGTGTCTGTTAGAGTGATAAATCAGCTGTGTAGACCTAGCGTTTTGTATGCTAGGGGTTTTTAGACTTTGTTGCCAACTAGGGAACTAGTAGTCTCTAGGAGATGGATTAGAGCTTTACCATTAAAGGTAGATGGTAGGGAGTTGTCTGTTGATCTGATTGAGGTCACGATGGATGACTTTGATATGATCCTAGGGATGGATTGGCTATCGAAGTATGGGGCGACGATTGACTGCAAGCGCAGGAAGGTGACTTTTGAACCAGAAGGGGAGGTACCCTTTGTATTTGTGGGGACAGTTGGTGGACTACAAATACCTATGATTTCAGCACTGAAGGCTAGGGACCTGATGTAGGAAGGTTGCATAGGATTCCTAGCGAATGTTGTCAATACCTCTAGGGTTATGTCGGTTGGACCGGGTGAGACCAGATTGGTATGTGAGTTTCCAGATTTGTTCCCAGCGGATCTGCCAGGGTTGCTGCCGCAGCGGGAAATTGATTTTGTTATAGAGTTGGCACCGGGGGTGGAGCCAGTATCTAGGACACCCTACAGAATGGCTCTGGCGAAGTTGAAGGAGTTGAAGATTCAGTTGCAGGAGTTACTAGATTTGGGGTTCATCAGACAAAGTTTCTTGCCATGGGGTGCACCGGTGTTGTTTGTCAAGAAGAAGGATGGATCTCTTAGGATGTGTATTGACTACAGAGAGCTGAATAAGTTGACCATTAAGAACAAGTATCCACTGCCTAGGATCGATGATTTATTTAACCAGCTACAGGGAAGAACAGTGTTTTCCAAGATTGATCTCCGATCAGGTTACCACCAGTTAAGGATTAAAGAGGAGGACATACCAAAGAGTGCTTTCCGAACGAGGTATGGACACTATGAATTCATGGTTATGTCCTTTGGATTAACCAATGCCCTAGTAGCTTTTATGGATATAATGAATAGGGTTTTCAAGGATTATCTGGATAGGTTTGTCATTGTATTTATCGACGACATTCTGGTGTATTCACAGTCAGAGACAGAGCACGAGCAGCATCTACGTTTGGTATTACAACGATTAAGGGAGCACAAGTTATATGCTAAGTTCAGCAAGTGCGAGTTCTGGTTACCGCAAGTAACATTTCTGGGTCATATCGTTAGTAAGGAGGGGATCCTGGTTGACCCAAGTAAGATAGAGGCAGTGAGGATTGGCCTAGACCGAGCAATGTACCTGAAGTGAGGAGTTTTTTAGGATTGGCAGGGTATTGTCGGCAGTGTGTTGAGGGGTTTCCCATGATAGCTACGCCATTGACAGAATTGACAAAGAATAAGAAAAAGTATGTTTGGAAAAATAGATATGAGAGTAGTTTCAAGGAGTTGAAGCGGCAACTGATCAACGCGCCAGTATTGAGTTTGCTAACAGATAATGAGAAGTTTGTGGTTTATTGCGATGCTTCCAGGCAGGGTTTAGGGTGTGTGCTGATGCAAGCTGGTAAGGTGATAGCCTATGCATCGAGACAGTTAAAGGAGTATGAGCAGAGATCTCCCATGCATGATTTGGAGTTGCCAACAGTGGTATTCGCACTTAAGATTTGGAGACATTATCTATATGGAGAGAAGTGCGAGATATACACCGACCATAAGAGTTTGGAGTACTTCTTCACTCAGAAGGATCTGAATATGCGCCAGAGACGGTGGCTGGAGTTGGTTAAGGATTATGATTGTGATATTCTATACCATCTTGGGAAGGCTAATGTAGTGGCTGATGCATTGAGCAGGAAAGGCCCAGGACAGTTGTTCAGTTCGAGATAGATATCCGATAAGCTAGCTGAGGAGATGACTAGAGCGGGTATCGAGTTGGTGGTTGGCCGGTTAGCCAACATCACTCTTCAGTCTACACTCCTTGAGAGGATCAAGGAGGCGCAAGGGAAGGATTCCCAGTTGAGAGGTCACAGAGAGAACGTCTTAGTCGAAGCGGCTAAGGACTTTTCTATCTCGGAGATGGGGTTGGATCTGTGTTCCGATGGATTATGATATCCGGTGGGAGATCTTAGATTAATCACATACCACTCCCTATTCCTTACATCCAAATACGACAAAGATGTACCTTGAATTGAGAGCTTTGTATTGGTGGTCGGGCATGAAGAGGGATGTGGTGGATTATGTGGCCAAGTGCTTAATTTGTCAGCAGGTCAAGGCTAAACATCAGAGGCCAGCAGGGTTGCTGCAGCCTCTAGGGATTCCAGAATGGAAGTGGGAAGATATCACCATGGGCTTCGTGGTTGGTTTGCCGAGGACCGTGGGATAGCATGACTCGGTGTGGGTGATTATGGATAGGTATACCAAGTTTGCCCACTTTTTACCTGTCAAGATGACTTATACTATGGAGCAGTATGTTGAGTTATATGTGAAGGAAATTTTTCGACTTTATGGGGCTCTGAAGTCGATAGTATCCGACAGGGATCCCACCTTCACCTCAAAGTTTTGGGAGAGTCTGCAGAAGGCTATGGGCACACAGTTACATTTTAGTACCACTTATCATCCTCAGACAGATGGATAGTCTGAGAGGACGACTCAAATAATGGAGGACATGTTACAAGCTTGTGTGCTAGATTTTGGGGGATCTTGGAGCAAGTATCTCCCTCTGATTGAGTTCTCGTACAATAACAGTTTTCAGGCGACTATCGAAATGGCTCTGTATGAGATGCTTTATGGGAGGAAGTGCAGATCACCTATCCATTGGGATAAGGCGGGTGAGAGGAGTTATTTGGTTCCTGAGACGGTTCAGAGGACCAATGAAGCGATTGAGAAGATTAGAGCGTGAATGCTCGCCTCTCAAAGTCACCAGAAGAGTTACTCGGACTTGAGGCACAGAAGTGTAGAGCTTCAGGTCGGTGACCATGTGTTTCTTAGGGTTTCACCTTTGAGGGGAGTGAAACGGTTTGGTGTTCGAGGCAAGCTGAGCCCTAGGTTTGTTGGCCCCTTCGAGATTCTGGAGCGGGTTGGGGAGGTAGCTTACAAGTTGGCGATGCCTCTAGCCTTATCAGGGGTTCATAATGTTTTCCACGTATCCATTCTCCGAAAATATGTATCAGATTCGACACGCGTTCTGAGTTATGAGAATTTTGAGCTAGACTATAATTTTGACCGGAAGGATAAAGTCCTATGGAGCAAGACCATCGCCTTGGTGAAAGTGCTGTGGAGGAACAGCAAGGTTGAGGAGGCGACATGGGAACTTGAATCAGAGACGCGGGACCAGTATCCCGAGTTGTTCAGGTAATTTCGAGGATGAAATTTCTGTGAGGGGATAGTTGTAACGACCCAAATTTGCTAATAAGGCTTAGGGAATTGTTAGCGTGCCTGGAGGGCAATAAGTGATTTATTGTTATAATGTGTGAATTTGTGTGAGTATGTGATTAGAAATGCATGTTTAGGTGAATTAAATATGCATGTGGGCCCCGTTTGGTTATTAGGGGGCATGTTTGTAATTTTAGCCCGTTGAGGGCATAAATGTGATAATTATAATAATTGTGATATACTTGTGATATATCTGTGTTGCACGATCCGAGACAGTCCTAGGGAGTTGTTAGCCAGAAAGTCACAACGGGGTCGAAAATCCGACTTGGGGAGAGTCGGGGGGTATTTTAGGTATTAGATGTTTATGGGGTTATCGGGTTATGGAAATAAATATTTAGAGATATATTTGAGGTTATAATGTTTAGTAGGGAATATGGGGGAAATTTATCATTTTGCCCTCAGGGACGTTTTTTGTACCTCGAGCCCTTGAGGTAACCTTAAAGACTAAGTTAAATAAAACAAAACAAAGGAAACACTCAGAATTCTCTTAACCGACCATTTCTCTCTCCATTACTCGGTTTCTCTTTTCTCTATTGGAAGCTTAGTGAGCTTTGGTGGAAATAACCAAAGATTAAGGATTTAGAGCTTGGATTTTGGGAGCTAGAAGCTCGGAGCTTAAGGACCTCATTCAGGGACTCATTTATGCTCAAGGTAAGCTTTTAAATGTGGTAAGTTGTGTTGAATTGCAGCTGGTTTTATGTTGAAATTTTAGAGTATTGCATGTGTGTTGGGTGAGGAATCATCTTTCAGTTTGATGAGGTTTTGAGCTAGAATTATTGATAGGTTTTGTTACTGAGTTCATGGTATAACTTCTGTGATGATTAGCTTGAGCTGTTGGGTTCACTTTGGGGTTAATTGGATGGGTTTTCATGGCAAAAATGGAGAATTTTTCTGGGTTCGAAGGGTCGGGCCGCGGCATTGTTCTTGCTGAGCCGCGGTCCTCTGAAGCATTTTGATGGCCAGGAAGGAGGGCGGGCCGCGACATGCCCTTGCTTGAGTCGCGGCATGCCTGCCCTGTTTTGGGGTTGCTCTCTGGTTGGGGGCGGGCTGCGGAATGGCCTCATGGGGTCGCGACTCTTAGTGCATTTTTGGGCTTTCAAGGGGTTTTAGGCATGGGAATTCAAAGGTTAAGGATCGAGATGGATTTTATCACCCGGACTGATGGAATTCATGGTCCCGGAGACTAGAGTTATGACCCAAAGTTATTTAATGGATTAGAACTTGATGGATGGATATTTTTGGTGCGTTGTGATTAGGGTTTCCGCGAGGCTCGGAATAGGGTACTGTGCTTGGGACATCGGTTCTTGGAAAGCTCAGAACACATGTATGAAAACTGCTGTACCCGTAGAGCTTGTGTTGCAGGGCGCGACCCTATATGATTGTGTTGCAGGGCACTGCCCTATATGATTGTGTTGCAGGGCGTAGCCCTTTAATTGAGTTTATTCATGTTTAAGTATATGCTTAATTATGCTATGTGTGCATATATGTGAATGAACAGCAAGAGCTGGGAACGGCGAAGGCCTGGTAGGGCGATGACCGAGATCGACAAGGCCGAGAACGGCAAGGAGCCGGGAGCAACGTTTAGCACGCGGAGTGCGAGTTGTCAGGGCGAGACCCTATACGATACCTGGGATATCCTCACGGTGTGGACTGCGAACCCAGGGCCTGGTAAAGCGCCTGGGACGGCATGCCCGTATGTGGTTAGCCTGATGATGGCTTATATATATGTTAAGTGTTTGATATGCATATGTTATCTTCTTGTGAGGGTTTTCTTGCTGGGCTTCAGCTCACGGGTGCTCTGTGGTCCATGTAAGGGCAAGGGGAAAGTTGACCAACCATGAGTACGAAGAGCATGAAGCGACGCGTACATGTTTCGCCTTCCTGGCTGCCACGGCCAGGGGTGTTTTGGGAGATGATTGTACTAAACTCAGATTTTTTCGTTTAGTTATACTTTGGAGTTGTAAACATTAATAAACAGTATTTTGGGATCCCAAATGTTTAACGCTTTATGACTTTCAGTAAATGGAATTATTTTATCAAAGTTTATGACTCTGTTTATGGTTTTTTTACACTTCTGTCTTAAAACCTCGATTAGCGAGTTAAAAGCACATTTTAAACTCAATTAGTAACGGCTCTAAGGAAGTAGGGCGGTTTATCACCGCACCAGTTTTGAGCCTTCCTACAGACCAAGGTAAGTTTGTTGTTTACTGTGATACTTCGAGGCAGGCTCTGGGTTGTGTACTTATGCAGACTGTGAAGATGATTACCTTTGCATCACATCAGTTGAAGGATTATGAGCAGAGATATCCCACACATGATTTAGAGCTGGCAACGGTTGTTTTTGCGCTGAAGGTGTTGCGGCATTACTTGTATGGTGGGAAGTGTGAGATATACACTGATCACAAGAGCCTAAAGTACTTTTTTCACTTAGAAGGATCTGAACATGAGGTAGAGACGTTGGTTGGAGCTGGTAAAGGATTATGATTGTGAGATCCTCTATCACCCTGGGAAGGCCAACGTGGTAGCAGATGCCTTGAGCCGGAAGGGGTCGGGACAGTTATATATTGCCAGACAGATATCGAGGAAGTTGGCTGATGAGATGACTCGAGCGGGGATAGAGTTAGTGGTGGGCCAGTTGGCCAATATCACTTTGCAGTCTACTCTCTTGGTAAGAATCAAGCAGAGATAGTTAGATGATCCACAGTTAGGGCAAGTCAGAGATGACGTCCTAGCTGGAGCAGCTAATGACTATTTGGTGTCGACTATGGGTTTATTGAGGTATAAGGGTCGGATTTTTGTTCCGATGGACACCGAGATCAGACGAGAGATTTTGGAAGAGTCTCACACCACCCTGTATTCTCTACATCCAAGCACCACAAAGATGTACCAGGACCTGAGAGTTTTATATTGGTAGCCTGGGATGAAGAGGGATGTGACAGAGTATGTAGCGAGGTGCCTGACCTGTTAACAGGTCAAGGCTGAGCATCAAAGGCCGGCAAGACTGTTACAGCCTCTGGATATCCCAGAGTGGGCGTGGGAAGATATCACAATGGATTTCGTGGTAGGCTTGCCCAGGACAGTGGGCCAGTATGATTCTATTTAGGTCATTGTGGATCGGTAGACGAAATCAACTCATTTTCTACCAGTGAGGACAAATCACACAGTTGACCAGTATGCAGATCTCTATGTGAGAGAGATAGTTCGTCTTCATGGGACACTGAGGTCTATCGTGTCTGATAGGGACCATATCTTTACTTCCAAGTTTTGGGGGAGTTTGTAGAGAGCAATGGGTACACAGCTGAAGTTTAGCAGAGCTTATCATCCTCAGACCGATTGTCAGTCTGAGAGCACTATCCAGATATTTGAGGACATGCTGAGAGCATGTGTGTGGGACTTTGAAAGGTCCTGGAGTAAATATTTGCCTCTGATAGAATTTTCTTATAACAACATCTATCAGTCTACCATCAGGGTGCCACCTTATGAGATGTTGTATGGTAGGAAGTACAGGTCGTCCATTCATTGGGATGAGATGGGTGAGAGGAAATATCTAGGTCTGAATGCAGTCCAGAGGACTAATGAGGCTATCGAGAAGATTAGAGCCCGGATGCTCGCTTCTCAGAGTAGGCAGAAGAGCTATGCTGACCTGAGATGGAGGAACGTAGAGTTCTAGGTGGGAGACCATGTATTCCTTAGGGTTTCACCTCTGAGAGGGGTGAAGAGGTTCGGGGAGAAGGGCAAGTTGAGCCCTAGGGTTGTGGGAGCATTTGAGATCCTGGAGAGGATCGGGCAGGGGCCTATAGGTTGGTCGTACCCCCTGCACTCTCTAGTGTGCCTAATGTATTCCATATTTCCATGTTGAGGAAGTACGTGTCAGATGGAACTCGTGTGCTAAGTTATGAGGATTTGGAATTGGAGGCAGACTTGTCTTATGAAGAACAACCAGTTTAGATTCTTGACAGGAAGGACAAGGTCCTGAGGAACAAGACTATACCTTTGGTTATGGTATTATGGAGGAAGAGCAGGATCGAGGAAGCGACCTGGGAGCTGGAGGTAGATATGCAAGCTCAGTTTCCCGAGCTGTTCATGTAAAATTTTGAGGACGAAATTTTTGTAAGGAGGGGATAGTTGTAACGTCCCAAAATTACCTAATAAGGCTTAGAGCCTTGATTAGGGGACCGGGATGGAAATATGTGAAAATATGTGTTTAATTGCTATGTTAACTGTAACTATGTGAATTGCGTGATAATATGACTAGATGCGCATATTTAGGGGTATTAAATATGCACGTGGGCCCGCTTCTTATTAGAAGGGCGACTTTGGTAATTTGGCCCGTTGCGGGCATAATTGTATATTTATGTGCATATATGTGATATATGTGAGAGACCACATTATTATGTGGGTTTATTTAGGCTACTCGGCACAAGGCGATCCTAGGGAGCAAGCAAGCGGGAAAGTCACAACGGGACCCAATACCTGACTCAGGGCGAGTCAAGGAGTATTTTGGGTAATAGTCATTTAATTAAGTTATCGGGTTATGGAAATAAATATTTGGAGATATATTTGGAGTTAGAGTGTTTAGGAGGGAATATTGGAGAAATTTACCATTTTTCCCTCGGGGACGTTTTTGGTACCCGAGCCTTGGGATAAACTTAAGTGACTTAACTTAGAAAATAAAAGACAAAAAAATAGAAACACTTAGAAGATTTGGAGCTAGAACGACTCTCTCTCTCTATTCACTCTCTCTTTTCTCTCAAGAACACTTTCCTAGTTAGCCATTGAAGCTAAGGAGGAATTGGGCTAGAAACACAAGGATTGAAGCTAAAGTCTTGAAGATTAATTCAGTAGCATTTGGGGAATTCAATCTTTAGTGAGGTAAGCTTTGAATTGTGAATTTTGGCCATTTGATTCTGGAATTTGCTAGCTGGTTTTTAAGTGTTTTGAGCCTTTGAAGTTCAAAGATTGAAGTAAGGATTTAATGAGCTTTGGGACTAGTTTTTTGTTGGGTTTTCCTACTGGGAACATATTAGAGTTGTTGTATTGATTTAATTATGTTATTGGGATGATTTTGGGTTAAATTGGATGGGATTTGGCTGCTGAAAAATGGAGGTTTTTCTGGGTTCGAAGGGGTCGGGCCACGGCTCTGTTCTTGGTGTGTCGCGGCCCTCTAGAACTATTGGGAGCCAAGGTGGTCTCTGCTGCAAGGGTGGGCCACGACGCAACCATGGCTAGGCTGCGACGTGTGTCTGCTGGTTGGGGAGGCTGAGCCTCTAGTTGGAGGCGGTTCGCGGCATAAGGGCATGGGGCCGCAACTCTTAGGGGGTTTTTGGACCCCAAGAAGATTTTGAGCACGGGAACTCAACCTTAGGGGCTCGGGATTGTTTCCACTACCCAGTTTGGTGGAACCCGATGCCCCGAAGGCTAGGACTTGGTCCGGAAGCCTTTGATCGCTCGATATTAATAGAATCCTATTTTATGGTAGTGACTTAGGGTATCGCTAGGGGCTCAGAACCGGGATCATGCTCGAGGGTCGTTCTTATTTGCGCTTGCTTGGACCTAATGTAAGAAAACTACACCCAGAACATGTTGCATGTGATTAGGGCTTGGCCTGTTTGTTGTATATTAATATGATTAGGGCTTGGGCCCCAGGATTGGTTATGTTAGGCTATTGTTCTAAATGCTTGTCGATAAATGCTTAAGTGCTTATATTCGTTACATGAATTCTATGATTAGGGCATGTGGCCCTGTTATATGAATATGTTAGTATTATGAAAATGGTTATTCTGTGGGATTATATGATTAGCATGAATATGTGCTTAATTTGTCGGGATGTGCCTATCCACATCTGTTTCTTATAAGTAAGATATGTAATCCTGGATCAGGGCTTGACTTATGAGTCAAGGATGGCAAAAGCGCGATGTGCGCTGGTCGAGAGGAATTAGCCTGAACCAGCAAAGTATTATTACGTTGATCGACTCTAAGGTCGACGGTGAACTACGGGGGTTGGGCTAGCTCTATGGCTAGTGAGACAGAGCTAAGGGCAAGGCCCCAGATGACTCTATGGTCACGTAGCTAGGGCATAAGCCCGGGGAGTTGGCTTAAAAGGCAACTGAATAGGGCAGCAGCCCCAGGTTGATCAAATGATCATGTGATTGAACTTAACTGATATTGGCTATGAATTAATGTTTCGGAGTTTTATTGAATGGTTATTTTAAAGTTATACTTTCTGTTGTTGCAAGTTCTGTTTTCTTGCTGAGCTCGGCTCACGAGTGCTTTGTGGTGTAGGTAAGAGGAAGGGAAAGCTTGACCAGCCATGAGTTGGAGAGCTTTGGTGGTGGCGTGTACATATGCGGCTGCTCGACCATCACAGCCGGGGGTATCTCAGAGGAACTAGGGTTTTTTTGGAAAAAGCTTATACAGGATCTTTATTTATTTTCATGTATATCTAATATTAAACAAATTAGTACGAGATAGCCTAAAACATGTTTCTAAAATTGAATTCAAAGAGAAACAAAAAATATAATACTTACAGTATACGCAGCGGAATTAAAGAGTCCTTCCTTCAGTTTCTCTAACTCTTGTATCCTCTCTGTCGCAGAGTATTATCAAGAAACTGAACCGATCTTCTATTTTCTTCACGATCTTCCAATGTATCCTTAGAACCACCTAGACTAGTGTGGGCAATTCTCAACACATGAGATAGATATAGAGAGAAGAAGAGAAAATAACAAAGAGGCTTAGAAAAGGACTTGTGTTTAGAGAGAATCTAAAACTATCAGAAAATCTGACTTGTGACTTATCAAACTTATAAGAAATCTTTACTTATGACTTCTCTCTAAGCACTCCTTTTATAGACTCAATTATGCCATTTAATTTAATTAAAAAATCAATAAAATAACAGCTATTTTGAAGCCCTAGATCGAAATTATCATGGGCTATAGGCCCGTGAAATTTCCCATTTGATTATAAGTCCATTGGACTTAAAATCAAGGCATGTATTATTTTCTATTGATTTAATTAATTAAATAATTATTTAAATCCTTTATCAAATTAATTATTTATAATTTGAACCTTGATTTAAATTTATTTATTAATTTAGATACCAATTTATCTTAATTAATAAATCTGTCATAATTTCTCTTTTCTTCTCAAAATTACACAACTCTGTGAAACTATCCAAAATTGACCTAGTCAACTTTGATAATTCTAATTGATAATTAAATCAATTAATTGAGACTATCTAGATGATTTTATCCAAGGTACAATGGGGACCATGGGCCTATGAAATCAAGCTCCAATAAGTTATCATAAATCTAACAAATAAATTTACTAACTTATTAATTCCTCGTGACTCCACTATAGACTTGGAATTGCACTCTTGAATTCATAGAACGCTCTATAACATATATAGATACGCTATTAATTATCCATTGTTACAACCATAATTGTCACTCAATCCTCTATAGACGGTCTACAATGAGATAGGACTAAAATACCGTTTTACCCCTCATTGTATTTTATCCTTAAAACACTTAGGTCCTTGTAAATGATATTTCAATAAACTAATTTAATTACTGAAATGAGATCTCTATCATTTAACACCTTGAACCAAACTAAAAGGAAACCATCGTTTCACTTCTTCATCAGAAGCTATAGATGTTCATATCTATGATTAACACTCCCACTCAATTATACTACCGAGTTCCCAAGATGTAAGTATGGGCTAGTCCGTAGGGTAAGCTGGTAACGAACAAGTCAAAGAACTCAAATAATACAATCAGTTAGAATACTAACCACTCAGAATTGAGATTGAATTGACCTATGGTCAACTATATGATATGACTAGAATAGATTATAACGGTTTATTTACTTATCTTATCAACTGTCAATATCGGTCCTGTTCGATGTAACAAATACGTCCGATCTTATCTACTTTGCTAATGTTCTGGAAAGAACATAACACTGTAATGTGTAAGTAGATCATATCGTAGATTGGCAAGTCAGTGTAAATCCGGTGCACTGACTAATCTTAGGACTAACTTATTTTGAACATATAATCATATTTATATTCCACTGTGATTACGTCACTATAAATAAGATTAACTATATGCTCGGGATTTAATTGAAGTTTATATTAAACAAATAATCATGAAAATAAAACATGCGAGCAAAGTGATTGACCAAGTCAAAAAATGATTTCTATTCTTTTATTGATAATAAAATGAGATTACAAAGAATTTGAGTTTTAATTAGGGCATAAAACCCCAACAGGTTTTAGCCTTGTTTTGCCGCTTAGGCCGGCTGATGTAACTTTTGATATGTGTCTATCCTTTTTAACAGTTGAGTTGTAATATTTTTGGATCCCGTGTTATATAACATTTTTGGAATAAAATTCAATGGTTCTTTGACCAAAATTGTTAACCCTAACCCTTTTCATTAACCTTAGTTGCATGCTTTAAGCCAAATGACCTGATTAGCAGGTCTGACACAATTTTAAGTACACAGTGTAACGGTCCTAGTTTAGGAGGGTGTTACACCAACTTTGGACAATGTTTTCTATAAGAAAAATTAATTATTTTAGACTTATTTTTTGGACCGGACACTTTTGATATATTAATGATGTAATCTATTTTTTTTCATGGAAATAATAAAAGGGCTAAGAGTTACAGTCGCCCAAAGTTTTGGGAATAAGGCTCACTGAAATGTCACATTTGGGAACTTTTTTCACACGGTAAAAATTATGTTTTTAATCTAATTTTTGGTATGTACCTTCTTGGTATATCATAGTATGGACCTAATAAAAATCATACCAAAATGACAAATGGTTTAGGTGCTATGCTTAGTCAAAATTTAAGAAAAAGCTAGAGGATAACAATGGACTCATTCAATCAACACTTTTTTATAATAGCTTTTACCTAGTAAAAATGTGTATTTTTGTCTAAAAATTAACAAGGTCCTTGGAATAGCAAAGAAAGGCTATAAATTTTTTTTAGAATTTTCGGAATAAAGGATTTAAAAATATAGCCTTCCAAAGTTAGGAATTTTTAACAAAACAAAGCAGTTTTCAACAATTGGTAAATTTTGGGTTTTACTATCAAAAGTTAAGATTTTAACTTTATTTTAATCTTAACAAATCTAGGAATTTGAATTTCACTTTAACCAAGTGCTAGGGTTAAATTGGATTATATGAAGGAATATTTTATAATTAATGAATTTTATCTCTTAACATAATAATAACAATAATAATAATAAGGGTTCCAAAGCCTAATTTATAAAGTAACTAAGGAAATAACTATTTTTTTCAAATTAAACCTTTTTCTTAGATCTCGAAAATAATTTAACTAAATAATCATATTTTTAGGACTTAATTAAAGTAAAAAATAAACTTATTTTTCTAAAAAAAGTTACAATTTAAATAATATTATATTTTAATAAATTTTCTTAGGATTACTTATTTAAGGGGATATAAATATGTAAAACTAATATTTTCTAAATTATAATAATCTAGCTAGGGCCAATAGTAGAGCGGGCTGCGTAGAAAGTTTATTAGGGTCGGGCCGAAATAATTAGGCCTAGGGTTAGGTCGCTTGAGGATTTAGAGTAAAAGTTTGAGAAATCGAGTATTGTGTAATAGTCTAAAAGCGGGTAAAGATCCTTATATCCTTACAAAGTAAATTATATTGACCTTGATGCCCAAAGATAACTTAATAAACTATAATCACCATAATTAATCTAAGGGTATTGTATGGCTAACTACAGTATTGGATAAAAGGGGACGGAACTACTAGTGGAAGAAATATCACGCACATTGCTAATGCACATTGCTAAGGATTTCTGGTAAGTCAACTTTTGACTTATGTGGCTATAACATGAAATCACTTGTGTGATATACGTTAGTATAGGAACACATGCACATGCATACACTTATCGTAGATGGTTTACACTAAGACTGTCGACCTAGTGGATTCTCTTACTTCTATTGTTGTGGGGTGGGAACTCGTTGATTGTGAATTATATTGTTATGTCTGGTTCGCTACTGAGACAATTGGCCAGAGTTGAGTTGCTTGTATTATCTAGGAGCCTTGTTGAGACTATTGACCTAGTGGCCTTATACTCAATTATTGAACGGTTGCAATCTGTAATATTTATGTCGTTATTATCATGTATGGTTTGAAAACCGTGACCATTGGCCAATAGATGAGTTTGGCCAGTATTATCTAGTAGTCTCCATACGATTTGGGACCATTAACCTAGTGGCTACTCATGAGCACCCAGTATTATCTAGGTGTCTCTGTAAACCGATGTAATCTCATTTATACCCGTGATAATATTGATGCCCAGGGGACTGATGGTTACCCTTTTTGGGAATTTATATTGGAAAGGATAGTGTTGAGAATCGGTTCTCCACTATAAATTCTCATGCCTGCTTTAGGGGTACCCGTAAGCCCCAAATTTTTTTGGCAACTCCCAAGTTGGCTTATAGGATTAAAAGTAGTATGTATCTGCTGGTTGGTTGAGGCTTTGTAGGTTATTACCTCTAATATCTTTTCTTAAGACTGTTATTGGTACTGTCAAGATGCTTAGGCATTCTTGAATTGTATTGCTTAAGGTTCGGATTTATCCGGAACCCTAATTGTGGTAAGCCATCTGATGCAAAGTCAATGACTCAGTCGTTGACCCTCTTTCGTTATGTTTGCCTTCATGTTGTAAAAATGTACTTACTAAGCATTATCACTTACCTAGTTGTTTCATGTTGTAGGTAAGGGTAAGGTCAAGGTAGAGCAATGAGCGCTAGATTCTGTCTTCTAGATGTACATGTGGTCCGATCTTTGGGGATACATTCATTTGGAAATATTTTTTCTATTAAGTTTAACACTTGGCACATTTTGAAATGTTGAAACCATTATGGTGTAGTATTTTAAGTATGCACATACTTTCTTCTAACAAGTTTTTTATATGGATTTTTAAGACTACAAAAAATGAAAATCTTTTATAATTTTGCATCATGTTAGTTTTGTATTTGAGGGTCTTTATAATTAATTTCACGATAAATAACTTTTACAACCCTCGATAATGGTGCCAAAAACTTGTTGCAAAAAATGTAGTATGCACATATGTACACAGTCACAAACAAGTAAAATAATGATAAGTATTAGTATCGTCTCCAAGGGGATTGTGTTAGCAACAAATTGTGTAAAATCAACAATTAACAACTTGGAACAAAACAACTAATAATGATTTAATTAAACCTAAAATTAATCAGGAAAATAAATAAACCAAAAAACAAAAAGAACAAGATATTGATGACAAGCAAGAACAATTATATTCCCCTAATATGCAATCTCATGACAATGATGCATCAATGATATAGCAAATTGGGTGTTATTAATAAAGAATTCCAAATAAGCTTGTAGGTTTCCATTGAAATCAATATGGTTTCAATTCTCTAATTAAACTAACATATGTCTATGCTAATCTAACTTCAAGAATATTTTTCCAATAATCAATTCCAAAAAGATTATGCAAGGTTAAAATATATGTATATACCATTACAAATTATAATATAAGAAAGTAACCTTGCACCATTCAAGTTTTTGTCTATTATTAATCCTAACCTTTCACATAATTACTAATTAACTTAACTACTCACTAATGGTGATCAAGCAATAGCAAGCCTTAAACATGAAAACCACTAAAATGAATAAACTTCAATTAGCATTAGCATCAATAACAAAGTATAAAAAAATAACATATTAAATTTATCAATAATTTTAGCTACTAAGAGTTTAGCTCATAACTTCAATCTAAAAAATATAAAGAAACAGTTAAAATGCTAAGAGAAAAGAGTAAAGAAAAACAAGTCAATTTGGTGTCCCATGTGATCTTCTTCTCTTCTTGTCCTTCCTCCTTGTACTCATTTATTTTCCTTGCAATTTCCTTTTTTTTTTTCCATCTTTTTCTTTTTTTCATCTACTAGTTCTCTCTCCAATGGTTGCTGAAAATAATGATGATAGTCTAGAATGGTGGCTGAGTTTTTTTTCTTTCGAAAGCTAGGGTTCCAATTAGGGAAACCCTATTTTTCTTCTTCCTCCACATGTCACCTCATCTATTCTTTTGGGACCACTATGAATGAATCCCAGCTGGTTTTAATTTTCCAAAAGACACTAAATAAATCATAAAAAGCTCACTCAATGACCATCATTACTATTGTGCTCGAAATACTACAACATTGTTGTAGCAATTTGAAAAATGTTGCACCAAAAAATAGTATTTGAAATCAATTTACCTTTAAAACTACACATAACTAAGGGTACGTCTGTCGCACACTCATAAGACAAGTCCTATTGTTGTACCCTAAAAATTAGCATGGGTTTAATCACTTAGCAAGGGATACAGTTAGCAGATGAATATATGGAAAAAGCAGACAAGTAGAACATCTAGCTAATGATGATGTGAGCAGCTCAAGTTAGAACTTGGCATTACAGCATTCAGATAATTGGCAGGTTACCTCTTAGGATGACGGTCTAGTTCAAGACATGTAGTGGTCTAATCCCCTTTAGGGCGCTTTGAATATGTTCAAGTCGTGGAAACTTGGCCATGACGCATACTGAAGGATCTCGAGAGATTCGAAGGCACTCTATATGCTCATGAATGTCCAGGCTATATTGCACATTTATTGTCCAAGATAACATGAGTATACTCTGTTAGGAAATTGTATCCCTATGTAAATGAGAATTATCTTTATTAAATGGTTACCGTATTTATACACACGGTTACCCAAACTTGTCCAGGAAATTCCATTATAAATATCAAGGATAATGGACAGGAAAGGGGACTGCTTTTTTGTAATACTGAAACTCTGTAGAAATTGTGAGAGAGTAATAATATTATCTCGTTGACAAGGTGGATTTTAACCACTAAACCACGTAAAATCATGTGTGTAAGAAATTGTTCATATAAGTTCATTACGGTTTACAAATAAGCACTAATATCCTTATTAGATTTCTAAATCTACTGTTGGTGAAAAACCGCGTCAACAGTTTGGTGCTTTCATGAGAGGAAATTAGTGCTTAATCCTTTACAAGTTTCATTCAATGTTCATCATGGAGGTTACTCGATCGATGCATGACAACAAAATGGAATAGTCTGGTGGGTAAGAGGCGCATCATATAGCTGTTCCCACTGAAAAGAGGCCAGATGTTCAGCAACGTCCTGGGAAGCAACTGGTGGGCCAAGACAACACTGGGAGTTCAGCGTCACGCCCATCAAATCCTAATCTAGGATATATAATAGCCATCGAGATGGAAAATGCCCAATTAAGGAGCCATCTCACTAGGGAAAACAAACAGATCAAGGAGGCCCTGGCTCGGTTACCCCCTCTTGCAACTAATATTAACGCCGGAAAGAGGCAAAGTAGGTCCCATAAGTCCCACAGGAATAACCGGCCCAATCCAAGTCATTATGTCAGGACTGCCACTCTGAGCTCTATACCTTCAGAACAAAATCATTGGAGTGCTTAGCCCACTAATCATCATAGGAACCATCATCTGCATGTCATTCAGCGGTCATAACTGTGACCCCAGCTCCATAACATCCGCACAGATTCCCAGGAATGCCCATAACAACCCACCAGGGCGAGCTGGGACAAATTCACGATGACAAAACACCCAAGCAAATTCGCCTGCGCCGCGATCAGAACCTCAGGCACTAAGAATTCAGGATATCGAGGTAGAACCGAGATGGGCTAATTTAGTCTGTTCTAGTGGAACAAGGATAGCCTCACCGATAAGACATCTGTCACCACTGGTTAGACATCCTACACCACTGGACCCACAAAGATACGCTCCAACTCATGGAAATTGTTGACGGTGAGAACTTGTCAACTAAGTTGAGTTGGAAAAATTATCAAGTCAAGATCACTAATGGAAAAGCTGTAGAAACTTAAACACTCACTCAAGAACAATGATAGAACAATAATGGAGAATTTAGTCTTTCATTCACACTCAAGCCTTTGCTACAGTAAAATTTCCAACCCCCTTTCAGGTGGTGTCCCAGTTCATTTTATAGTAGGGTCTAATGGCCTTAGGTACATGGTGGTCTAGGAGACCAAGTGGTACATAAGTACTATGTCAGGGGAGTGGCTTCAGAGGTTGTGGTCGTACATCCAGTACGGGAGCAGATGTCAAGAGGATGTCTCCACTACTTGTCTGTACCCATGTCTGATGAGTGGTGGCAGGCATAGTGGCGCAGGTGATAGTGGTGTCGACTCTGACCTTTGGCCGTAGACGTACGGACCATAACTCTTATCCCAGCAGTCCCACTGGTACTGGTGTCCGTACTCAGTACTAGATCGTACAATTATGTCCCATTCGGCTCGTACTGGAGCCTCTAAGCATAGGGGTCTCAAGGTGTAAGGAATGGGACCCTTGGTGCATGGCTCTACTCACGTGGCCACTAGGTGACATAACTCTCATTCCTTCGCGAGGCCCCCTTGGAAGGCTTATTGATGGCGCGACTCTTTTGGCTATTCAAGAGATCGAGTATGCTGCGGATGTGACCCCCATGAGGCCATGGGCGAGGCCACCATGGGGCCTAGATGGCGAGGCCACTCCGTGGGCATGGGCGAGGCCACCACGGGGCCTCATGGGCGAGGCCACCACGGGGCCTAGATGGCGAGGCCACTCCGTGGGCATGGGCGAGGCCACCACGGGGCCTAGGTGGCAAGGCCACTCCGTGGGCATGGGCGAGGCCACTTTGTGGCCATGGGTGCCAAGGCTCGGCCGAGCGTTGCCAGGGAGACGTGCACGCGAGGTGGCCGAGCGACGCCAGGGGATGCACACGCGAGGAGGGCCTCGCGCCTGGGGCACGGCCAAGCGACGCCTGGGGGGTGCGCGGGCGTGGCCGAGCGAGGCCACCTGATGTGTGCGGGCGTGGCCGAACGAGGCCACCTGGTGTGCGTGCTTGACTGGCCGAGCAAGGCCTAGTGAAGCCATTGGCATCTCGCGTCTGGGTGGCCGAGCGTGGCCGAGCGAGGCCATGGCTTCTACGTCGTGTAAATGGGGGCTTCATGGCATTGATCTCTTATTTTCCCTTGGTGATATTTTGAGCATCAACACTTCCCCCCAGTCTAGGAGAGTACCTTTAGGTGCTCTTGTAGACTATTCACCTTAGTTCTTGTAAATAGGCCTTCATGCATGGCTTAATATTCCCACCTTACTTCCTTGGCTTAGTGGTTTGGAGAACCCTTCCTTTTTCAAGAGGTAGGGGTTCAATCCCCCATAACCCCATTCTTGCCATAGTTTCATTTGTTTTATTTTTTCACTTCATTTCTCCTTTTTTTTTTTTTACATATGGGCTAATTTTTTGGTGTGTCTATTTAGCGACTAACACCTCCTTTTTGCCTATTTTTGCAGACGCGCATTTTCGACCATTTGGTGCTTTTGGCCTTCGTCCTCCTTTTTTGGTCCCGACAACCTCCAATTTCTACATCTTGAGGCATGTTCTCTTTTTTCCTAGTTTTTGTTAGGTTCACATAAGCGTTACTCGGGATGGGGTACCTTGGCCTGAGCTTGTAGTGAGTTTGACCATATGCACGTCCCTCTCCCTTTTTTTTTTAGTACCCTGTAGTGGGCCATTTAGGGCGTTTGCATCTAGATATATTAAGCCTATTCCTTTGTGTTTTGTAGCCTTTCCCTCGTTTATACGTGAACCCCTTTTTGCTGTTGGGACGAGGTCTCATGGCCTGTGACGGCCCGTTCGGCATACCCCCAGGGGCTGAGTTTATTGACCTGTCCTCAGACTTAGAGTCCCCTGAGGGCAATCCTCACCAGGACTATGACTCCTTAAGGCAGGCCCGCATTCGCCACCTTGAGTACATGGCTGAACTTAGGCGTAAGATTTGGGTGGTGGAGAGCGAAATTGACTCAGTGTCGAGAGGAGACGGAGGACCTTCCCCCCCAGACCTTAGTGACCACGTAGCGAGGCTTAGGATGACCCTTTTTGAATTGCAGTGGGAGTTAGAGTTTATGGAGGGACACCTTCCGCTTGAGCCTTCCAGCCCACCTTTGCCTGATGACTGTCAGGGAGCTGCTTATGCTTCTCCTCAGCCCCTAGTCTCAGTTTTTCCTAGCTTAGCGCTTCCACAGTCGCTCCCTCGATGGAAAGCCCTTGCTAGGAAGAAAAAATGGAGGGTCAAGTGTTCTGTCTCTTCCTCACATTTTTCTTTTGATTTTGCAGATATGCCGAAGGCACGCCGACAGGTATCTACCCAAGAGCAGGACGACGCCCCCTTATTAGCGTCCGAGCTGGTGTCGCGCGTGTCCGACAACAAACTAATGGACATCGTGAATCATTATCGCGTCCCTCCAGATTATGCTCTATACGCCCCTTTGGAGGCATACCGCGCTGACCGCTCTAGGCTCGGCTTCGTGGCCCTCAGCGAGCACATTCTAAAAGCGGGTGGTACCATTCCGCTGCATCCGTTCTTTGTTGCGGTCCTCAACTACTTCGACCTCGCCCCGCTTCAGCTGGCACCCAATGGCTGGCTGACTTTCAGCTGCCTTTTCATTGCATACATGAAACTGTTGAAACGCGCCCCTACGGCCACCGAGGTACATTTCCTCTACAACCTCATGCCCCTCCACAATTCAAAAGGTTTTTACTACTTACAAAAAGCCAACAACGGGGCCCCTTTGATAGAGGGTTCGGTGTCTAACCCGGGGGCTTGGAAGCGGGACTTTTTCTTCGTGGAAGGTCCGCTCTCTGTCCGTGAGGATTTCCGGACCACTCCCAGTAAGTACTCTGAGCATCACTTCCTCTCTTCTTCTTTTTTTCTTGTTTTTGCAACTTATGGTTTCGTGCCTTACGCTCACACTGACTATGGCTCGTATTGTGCAGAGCGATTCGCCGAACCCTCCGTCGTTGGGTTGGAAGCGAAAGACATGAGACGGTTCCTCAATGCTGAACCTGTCAGGAAAGAGGCGGTGCACCTTTTCACCGTAAAGAATCTGAACCGCCACAAGCTATCTCCCGTCTCTGACCCCAAGTTGTTGTGGACCATCTCTGGGTCCTCGAAGATGAAGGAGACCTTGGCTGAGCCTTGCCCGGATGACGATGAGGATGAGGAGGGGCCGGAGGAAGCCCCCCTTGACCGTGGGGGATTCCACCAACCGCCTCCATCTCCTGGGGGGTGCCCTCCATGTGCTCCCTATGATCCGGACATAGCCCCTCACTCACAAGACCAGCAGGACATTCCGAGGTGTAGTATTTACCCTGACTCTGAGGGCCATGACGCCTTCCCTCATGGAAGAAGTTGTCTTCCGAGTTCTAGAGAGCGTTTTGAGCTTCAAAAGAAACTCGCGTAGAGGCCGACTCATTGGCCAACATAAAACACCAATCTAGTGAGTCCTTGAAAGCATATTTGAGCAAATTCTCCAACGTTGCAGTGCGAGCTAGAGATGATGATGATAGCTCCAAGCTCATGGCAATGAGAACAAGTATCCTGGTGGGAGGCGATCTATGGCTAGAGCACCAGCGAAAATAAGTTAAAAGTGTAAATGAAATCTTGGCCTGAGCTCAGGAATGGATAAACTTGGAGGAGGTGCGATCTGCTGTCATATGAACCAGCCAAGCCCCTATTCAGCCCACTGGAGCGGTTACAGGTGTTGCAATTACGGCTCAACCTGTTACCCAAATAAATCATATGAGAAACAATAAGAGGAAAAGGAATGGTGAAGGCGAGCAGAATGCCACAAAGAAAAACAAGTCCGGATAAAAATTCAAGCCCATTTATGCCACCTACACTGGCCTGACGGATACACGGGAACATATTTTCCTGGCAAACTCTAATCGCCTTCCGTGGAAGAAACCAGAGCAATTAAGGCATTAGAGGGTGAATAGATATCCTTCAGAGTTTTGTCGATACCACAATGACATCATTCATAATACCGATGATTTCCAACAATTGAAGGATGAGATTGAAACTCTCATTCGGGCTGGACCGTTAGCCCAGTATGCCAGAAACTGAGTTGCTCCCAATCAATCTATCAGTCAGAATTCTCGTCCAGTTCTAAAAACTCCGACAGGTAAGTCTAGGACTCATATGGATCTGAACCAAGTTGGCCCTCCCCCAATAGTAGGAGGAGATATAACTACTATTTTTGGAGGATTTCATATAGCGGGAACTAGTAATGGAGCCCAAAAGAGGTATATATAGGAGCTCAAAACTCATAACGGTATAAAATTTATCCCGGAGCAACGGTTATCAAAACAACAGCAGTTAGAAAAACAACCAATCATTTTCATGGAGGAGGATGCTAGCCACATTTAGTTCCCAAATAATGACCCGCTGGTGGTAACAGTGCAACTCGCTAATCGAAGGGTACGAAGGATATTGGTAGAAAATGGAAGCTTAGTAAATTTTCTTTTCAGGTCCACCCTAGCAAAGATGGGATTATCCGTGATCGATCTAATGGCGACCTCAATAACATTGTACAGATTTTCAAGTGAAGGGACGGCGGCCATTGGGACAATAAGACTGGTGGTTACGCTAGAGGATGATACATGAACTATTACAAAAATACTTGAGTTCGTTGTAATCAATTGTCTGGCTGCGTATAACGCGATTTTTGGAAGACTCGCACTGATGGTTTTTTAAGCCATTACCTCGATCTGACACCCGGCAATGAAGTTCCCCTCGGCTTCGGGGATATGCACAGTAAGAGGAGACTAGCTCACCGCCCGAGAATGTTACAACATAGCCATGAAGGGAAAATCACAACTCGGGCAACAGGCAATGGTCATAGTCGAAGAAAGTGAAGAGTCTCAGGTAACGGAAGTTACCCATGGGATAGAAAAACCTTGAGAAGGAGATAATGAGGTCGCCCAACAGGACAACATTGACCCGAAATTAAGCGAAGATAGATCTGAGCTCAAAGCTGTGGAGGAGCTCGAGGAAATTAGTATGACCCAAAAACACCTTCAAAAGTTGTAAAAGTTGGGAAAAGTCTTGGAGCTGAAAGGAAGAACGAGCTGGTCAAATTCTTGAGGAAGAACCTGGACGTCTTCGCCTGGTCGAATGAAGATATGGTGGGAATCAATCTGAGTATAACGATGCATACTTTGAACTTGGACAAGAATGTGCCTGCAAAGTCCCAAAAACGAAGGCTTTTGAGGAGAGTGCGGTCGAAAGCATTTATAGAACTCACCTACTTAAATGCGGATTTATCATGGAAGCAAAATACCTGATCCGGGTTGCAAACCCTGTTTTGGTCCGGAAGCCAAACGGGAAGTAGAAAACTTGCATTGATTTCTCCGATCTCAACAAGGCATGTCCTAAGGACTGTTTCCCTTTACCTAGATGTAACGTCCCAAATTCCCTAATATGGCTTAGTGACTGGATTAGGAGGCCAGGAGGGCATGATTATGTGAGTTGTATTATTATATGGTTGTATTTGTATATTTATGTGCATGTATGTGATATATGGGTGAGATCACATTATTATGTGGATATGTTTGAGCTATTCGGCATGAGATGATCCTAAGAAGCAAGTTAGCGATTTGATCACAACGGGGTTCATTACTAGGCTCAGAGTGAGCCTAGGGGTAATTTGGTACTTAGTACATTACCGAGAATGAGCGAGTAATGGGAAATTATTTGAGGATATTGGGAATCATGGGAATCGTGAGACGTTAATTATGGTTAATAGGGTAGGTGGTAATGACAAAATTTCCCTTGGGTGGCTTTGAGGGATTACGTTCGCCCTATGGGCATTTTATTCATTTTAGGATATTTGATAGACTTAACCAAGGATGGCTGTAGAATGAACCAAAGGAAAACAGAATCAGGGAACCTTTTTTTTCTCTCTCTCGACCACTCTTCCTCTCTCTCTCTCTCTCTCTCTCTCTCTCTCTCTCGGTTTGATTTTGAAGCTAAGTTAGAGGATTCAAGCTTAAGGTTTTAAGGCTTGAGGGTCTAGAATTGAATTGTAGCAGCTAGAGGGATTCAATTCATAGTTGAGGTAATTATTCTAAGCTTAAACTTTGAGTTTTTCCTCTGTTTTTATGTTGTTTATAAGCTTGGAAGTTTGATAGTGTTTTGAGGGTTTTTAAGCTTGGGTTTTATTGCTAGTTTGGTGATAATGTTGTATTGAGGTTTGGTATTGATTTTGGCATTTGTTTAGTAATGTTTCTGGTTGAGTTTTGATTGAAGGAAATGTAAGGGAGCTGGGTTCGTGGGGTCAAGTCGCAGCTGTGTTCTTGGGCGCCACGACCTGAGCGAACCCAGAGCCTTGTTGGGGCTCTGTCCTAATGGCGCGTTGCGACCCTCAAGGTAAGATGGGCCCACCCCTGGCACCCAGATAGGGGGATTTCTGTTTGGGAGGCGCGCCATGGCAAGTCGCGGCCCACCTGTTTCTTTTTGCTCAAGCATGATTTGAAGATCAGGTTTGAAACCTTAAGGCTCGGGATCGATTCTACTACCTCGTTTGGTAGAATTCAAAGTCGCGGGGGCTAGGACTTGGACCGGGAATCTTTTATTACTCATTATTGATGGGATTTCATATTTGGTTATGATTAGGTTACCACTAAGGTCCTAAGGTGAGGATCGTGCTCAAGGGTCATTCTTAATCTATTTTACACTAAAGCCTGAGGTAAGAAAACTGCACCCATTATGTGACATACATGATTGTTGACGAAGCGTGTTGAGTGCTCTATATATGGATATTTGTTGCATTATGAATGTTTATCTGCATTGTTTACTTGAGAAATGCACTGACTTATTAGTCAGAAACAGCAATAGTATTGAGCGCTGATCGTGAACCTCTGACTTATCTGCCAGGAACGGCAATAGTGCTAAGCGTTGGTCGTGTGGCATTGACTTATGAGTTAAGAGCAGCAATAGTGCTACAAGCGCTGGTTGATATGATTAAAACTAATCAACAGAGCATTACACGCTCACCCAACTTTATGGTCGAAGAAAACTAAAGCGCTTGACTAGTCTATGGCTAGTTACTCAGAGCCAGGGCTAAAAGGCCCAAGGTGACTTGATGGTCACATGGCTTAGGGCACAGGACCCCAAAATGACTCCACGGTCACCTGCTTAGGGCACAGGACCCCAGGATGGCTCCATAGTCATCCGTTCAGGGCACAGGACCCCAGAATGACTCCATGGTCATCTTATTAGAGCTACAGGCCCCAGAATGATTCCATGATCATTTATTAATACTTATATGCATGCAGTAATAAGTTTTCTTACTAAGCCTTGGCTCATGGGTGCTATGGGGTGCAGGTAAAGGGAAAGAAAAGCTTACCCAACCTTGAGTGGAGAGCTTAGGTGGCGACGTGTACCTATGCAGCCGCTTGACCACCACGACCAAGGTGTTTGAGGGGAACTAGGGTTTAACCCTATTTTTGCCGCTTAGGTCGACGGATTGTAACTTTTGAACAGTAATGAAAATTTTGGATTGTAAACAACTTTGTAGACACTATTATGGGATCCCATGTAAAGTTTAACATTTTTAATAAAATATCCATTTCTTTTGACCAAGATTTTAACCATGGCCCATTTATAACACTTAGATGAACGTTTATGGCCTAAAGACTCGTTTAGCGAGTTAAGCACTATTTAAAGTACACAGTTTGAAAGTCCTAGCTATCCAAGGCGTTACAACTTAGTATCAAAGCGTGCCAAGGTTAAGGGTTCCTGTAGACTGGCTGGGTATGTGTACTCGCCACTGAAGACAAGTTTGACTCATGGTTCGGTAACTATTTATGTGGTTATGTGTTTAACTGCTTAAATAGGATATAAATGATTTACCTGCATGCCTTATTAGGTAGCATGAGAAACACTCATAGGGATTGGCCCTTGAATGCTGCATGATGAGCAAGAACATGCTTATTATCACTGATATTGCTAGAACATGCTTATTAGCATCATTAATTGGCAATTGCTAAGTGTTAAATGTTAATTGTTATGTTTATGAATCGACATGCTTATTAGCATAGCTGTTGAATGTTGATGAGTATCTGCTTGATCTTGGACCGCGATGTGGCAAGAGGTTTAGTTATCACTACCTAACTGGCTGCATTGATTATTGCAGCAAGGTATAAGTTGAAAGTATGCTTCCAAGGAAGGTAGAATCATCAGCTAGTCAGGAAGATTAGGGCCAGAATGATAGACAGAGTCAGGATAATGACCAGGGTGAGACCCTCAGCTAGCTCCTAAAAACTAGTAGCAGTTGCTTGCTGATTTGCAAGCCAGGGTAATGAGGCAGGAAGAAGAAATTCGCCTCATGAGACAATAGCAGGTTCCTGCAGGAAACATTTTGTCAAACGCACCACCTGTAACAGTGTCAACAGTTGAGCAGCCGCCAGAGGAAGGGAATAAATGGAAACCTCTTTGTGAAAGGTTTAGGAAACAGCACCCTCTAGTTTTTTAGGGTAGTGCAAATCCCGCCAAGGCTGAGCAGTGGATGAGCATGGTTACCACCATCCTAAATTTTATAAGGGTATCTGGTAATGAGATGGTGGCTTGTGCCACATATATGTTTTGGGAGGATGCCCGAATTTGGTGGGAGGTGATATCCCAGACCAGAAATGTTAATGCCCTGAGTTGGGAAGAGTTTCAGACTATATTCAATGAAAGGTACTACAATGATGCCATCAAGGCTGCAAAAGCGGAAGAGTTCATCAGACTATTTCAGGGGAGTTTGCTAGTGACTGAATATGCTTTAAAGTTTGACAAACTGGCAAAGTTTGCAGGGGAACTGGTGCCCACTGATGGGACCAGAAGGGAGAGGTTTCTCCAGGGCCTACAACCTAGGATAGCCCGTGATGTTTGTATTACAACTATGCCAGGAGCTTATGCACAAGTGGTTTAGGAGGTGCTCACAGCTGAGAGCACAGAGAAAAAAATCTGACGTGATAACGCGGCCACGAGAGACTTTAGGATGGTGGGACCTCCATTTATGGGTTCAGGTAGGGGCGAAGGCCTCAGTGGTCAGAAAAGGAAGGCTCCTGATGTCTTCTCAGCTCCAGGCCCTGACATAAGACCACGTGGTATTACAATGGGCTGCCAAGGCGGCAGTGAGGTCTGGAGGACTTTTCCTGAGTGCGCTAGATGCAAGAGGTGCCATTTAGGGGAGTGTCAAGCAAGAGCCAACTTGTTATGCAGGGTAGTGGGACACTTGAGGAAAGATTGCCCGAGGGCAAGAAAGGAAGAGCCAAGAAAAACGGACAGCTTGGCCCCAGCTCGAGTGTTCGCAATGACTCAGGCAGAAGCTGAGGCTTGTCCCTTGGTAGTTACAGGTCATCTTTTTAGTGCTGGAACCCCTTATACTGTTTTGATTGATTCAGAGGCTACACATTCTTTTATTGCTAGTAGAATTATTGATAGACTATGTAGACCATGTGATTATTATGATGTGGGGTTCGGGACCTTATTACCCACTTGGGAGTTAGTAGTATCCAGAAGAAGGGTCAGATCAATGCTAGTGACAGTGGAGGGCAGAGAGTTATCAGTTGATTTGATAGAGTTAGTTATGACCAACTTTGACATGATTCTGGGTATGGATTGGTTGGTAAAGTATGGGGAAACCTTAGATTGTAGAAGGAAAATGGTAACCTTTGAACCTGAAGTTGAGGATCCTTTTGTGTTTGTTAGCACTATGCATGGACCCCGTATACCTATGATATCTGTTATGAGGAATAGAGATTTATTGCAAGGTGGTTGCATATGATTCTTATCTAGTGTGGTTGATACCACTCAAGTCATGCCAGTGGGTTCAGCGGAGACCAGACTAGTCTGTGAGTTTCTGGATGTGCTTCCAGAAGATTTACCAGGGTTACCGCCACATAGAGAGAATGAATTTGTGATTGAACTGGCACCAAGGACAGAGCCAATGTCTACGACACCTTACAGAATGGCCTTGTCAAAATTAAAAGAACTGAAGGTACAGCTGCAGGAGCCATTACATTTGGGTTTAATTAGACCTAGTTTTTCACCGTGGGGTGCACCTGTTCTATTTGTGAAGAAGAAAGATGGTTCTCTAAGGATGTGTATTGATTTCAGAGAACTAAATAAGTTAACAATTAAGAACAAGTATCCTCTGCCAAGGATAAATGATCTATTTGATCTGTTGCAGGGTAAAAAGGTATTCTCAAAGATAGACCTTCGATCTGGTTATCATCAACTGAGGGTCAAGGAGGGAGATATACCAAGGACTGCCTTTCGCACCAGATATGGGCATTATGAGTTGTTAGTCATGTCGTTTGGGTCGACTGATGCCCCAGCTGCTTTTATGGATTTGATGAATAAAGTGTTCAAGGATTATTTGGACCAGTTTGTGATCGTCTTCATTGACGATATTCTAGTTTATTCTCAGTCATAGTCAAAACATGAGCAGCATCTGAGGTTGGTTCTACAGAGACTTAGGGATACAGATTGTTTGCAAAATTCAAGAAGTGTGAGTTCTGGTTATCTCAAGTAACTTTTCTTGGTCATATTGTTAGTAAGGATGGAATCAAGGTGGACCCAGCCAAGATTGAGGTGGTCAGAGATTGGCCAAGGCCAAAGAATGCTTCATAGGTTAGGAGCTTCCTTGGGTTGGTAGGTTATTACAGGCGTTTCGTGGAAGGATTCTCAAAGATTGCTACTTCATTGACTGAACTGACACACACGAATCAGAAGTTTGTGTGGTCAGACAAGTGTGAGAACATCTTCGAGGAATTGAAGCAGAGGTTGATTACAACTCCAGTTCTGAGTCTCCCAACAGATCAGGAGAAGTTTGTGATATACTATGATGCCTCACATCAAGGTTTGGGTTGTGTTCTTATGCAGTCAGGGAAGGTGATTGCTTATGCCTCACATCAGTTGAAAGAGTATGAATAGAGATACCCTACTCATGATTTATAGTTGGCACCAGTGGTCTTTGCATTAAAGGTATAGAGGCATTACCTTTATGGGGAGAAGTGTGAGATTTACACTGACCACAAGAACCTGAAGTACTTTTTCACACAGAAAGACCTGAACATGAGACAAAGGCGTTGGCTGGAGTTGGTAAAAGATTATGATTGTGAAATCTTGTGTCACCCAGGAAAGGAAAATGTGGTAGTAGATGCTTTAAGCCGGAAGGGTCCGAGATAGATTTTCAGTGTGAGACTAATATTTAGAGAGTTAGCAGAGGATATGACCAGAGCTGGCATAGAGTTTCTGGTAGGCCAGTTGGCCAACATTACGCTACAGTCTACGCTATTGGAAAGGATAAAGGAAGGTCAGTTGGGTGATCCACAGCTGACCAATATTAGAGAGGACGTCCTAGCTGGAGTGTTCAGGGACTATACAATGTTAGATATGGGTTGCTAAGATACAAGGGTCAGGTATGTGTTCCGATGGACACTACTATGAGACGGAAGATTCTGGATGAATCTCATACTACTCCTTACTCTTTGCATCTAGAAACCATGAAGGTGTACCAGGATGTGAGATCGATATATTGGTGGTCTGGGATGAAGAGGGATGTGAAAGAATATGTGGGTAAGTGCTTGACATGTCATAAGGTCAATGTTGAGCATCAAAAACCAACTGGGCTATTACAGCCTCTGGACATCCCAAAGTGGAAATGGGAGGACATCACGATGGATTTTGTGGTAAGATTACCCAGGACTATGGGTCAACATGATTCGGTGTGGGTTATCATGGATCGATACACCAAGTCATCTCACTTCTTACCAGTGAGGACAACTTATACAGTTGACGAGTACGCAGATCTCTATGTGAGAGAGATTGTGTGCCCTCATGGGGCACCAAGGTCGATCGTGTCAGATCGGGACCCCACTTTCACTTCCAAGTTCTTAGGGAAGTTTGCAGAGGGCCATGGGTACACAATTGAAGTTCAGTACTGCTTATCATCCTCAGACAAATGGACAATCTGAGAGGATGATCTAGATATTAGAAGACATGTTCTGAGCATGTGTGCTGGAGTTTGGTGGGTCCTGGAGTAAGTATTTGCCTTTGATAGAGTTTTCCTACAGCAACAGCTATCAGTCGACCATTGGGGTGGCTCCTTATGAGGTGTTAAATGGTAGGAAATGCAAATCTCCCATTCATTGGGATGAGACAGGAGAAGGAGATACTTGGGTCTTGAGGTAGTTCAGAGGACCAATGAGGCCATTGAGAAGATTAGAGCTCAGGTGATCACTTCTCAAAGCTGATAGAAAAGTTATGTTGATCCCAAATGTAGGAACATGGAGTTCCAAGTGGGAGACTATGTCTTCCTTAAAGTCTCGGCATGGAAAGGGGTGAAAATATTTAGGAAGAAGGGCAAGTTGAGCCCTAGACTCGTAGGTTCATTTGAGATCCTGGAGAGGATTGGTCAGGTGGCCTATAGGTTGGCCTTACTACCGGCATTGTCGGCCGTGCATAATGTATTTCACATTTCAGCTCTTCAAAAGTATGTGTCAGATGTGACTCGTGTATTGAGTTATGGGGATCTGGAGCTTGAGGCAGATCTCTCCTATTTGGAACAACTAGTTCAGATACTAGACAGAAAGGGCAAGGTCATAGCCGAAGAAGGTGAGGAATCCCGAGTAATGGAAGTTACCCATGGGATAGAAAAACCTCAAGAAGGAGATAATGAGGTCGCCCAACAGGTCGACATTGACTCGCAAATAAGTGAAGATAGATCTAAGCTCAAAGCTGTGGAGGAGCTCGAGGAAATCAGTACGACCCAGAAACACCTTCAAGAGTGGTAAAAGTTGGCAAAAGTCTTGGAGCTGAAAGGAAGAATGAGCTGGTCGACTTCTTGAGGAAGAACCTGGACATCTTCACTTGGTCGCATAAAGATATGGTGGGAATCAGTCTGAGTATAATGATGCATACTTTGAACTTGGACAAGAATGTTCCTGCAAAGTCCCAAACATGAAGGCTTTTGAGGAGAGTGCGGTCGAAAGCAATAGAAGAAGAAGTAGCTCGCCTACTTAAATGCGGATTTATCAAGGAAGCAAAATACCCGATCCGGGTTGCTAACCCCATTCTTTCCGGAAGCTAAACGGGAAGCAGAGAACTTGCATTGATTTCTCCGATCTCAACAAGGCATGTCCTAAGGACTATTTCCCATTACCTAGATGTAACGTCCCAAATTCCCTAATATGGCTTAGATCCTATATTAGGAGGCCAGGAGGGCAATAATTGAATTATTGTGTTATTATGTGATTATATGCATGATTGTGTGAGTTTTATTATTATATGGTTTTATTTGTATATTTATGTGCATGTATGTGATATATGGGTGAGACCACATTATTATGTGAATATGTTTGAGTTATTCAGCATGATACGATACTAGGAAGCAAGTTAGCAGTTTGATCATAATGGGGTTAATTACCGAGCTCGGCGTGAGCCTAGGGGTGTTGGGTTTTATGCTCTTATAAAACCATGTCAGACATGTAGCACGATTTCATATTATCAATAAAAGTAGTAGAAATCATTTAGTTTGACAACTGTGTTGCTTGCTTGTTTTATTACATGATTATTGAAATAATACAAACATTTATAAAATCCTGAACATATGGATAGTTACAATTATAGTGACTAGGTCACAGTGGATTATAGTTGTAATTATATGTTCAAAAGAACGAGTCCTAAGATTAGATCAGTGCATTGAATTTTCACTGATTAGGCAATCTACGATATGATCTACTTACACATTCAGGGTGTGATGTCTTGTCCAAGGCATCGACCAAGTAGATAAGATCGGATGCATTTAGTTACATCGGACTATGACCGATATTGATTATTGATTGATAAATAAGTATCGTTGTTATCAAATCTAATCAATGTCACGACGTTGACCATATTTTAAGTCGATCTTAATTCTGAGTGATAATATTCTGCTATTTATATTATTTAAATCTTTTGTCTTGTTCGTTACGAGCTTGCCCTACGGTCTAGTCCATACTTACATCTTGGAGATTTATTAGTGTAATTGAGTGGGAGTATTATTCATAGATACAAAATCTATAACTTCTGTATGAGAAGTGAAAAGATGATTTCCTTAATTGCTTTGTTCAAAAGGTTAAATGATTGAGATCTCATTTCTGTGATTAAGTTCACGGAAATGTCATTTATAAGGAACTTAGTGGGAGTTAAGGATAAAATACTGATGAGGGGTAAAACGGTAATTTGCACCCAGCTCGTTAGTAAGTCATCGATAGAGGATTGATTGATTGTAATGTTTATAACAATGGATAACGTATTTATGGTTTTGAAAATACGTTCTATGAATTCAAGAGTTCAATTCTGAGTCTATAGTGGAGTCATGATGAATTAATAAGGTAGTGAAATTATTCGTAAATAAATTCACGGTAACTTGTTGGAGCTTGATTTCATGGATCCATGGTCCCCGCATCACCTTTGAGTAAATCATCTAGAATGTCTCAATTAATTGATTTAATTATCAATTATGATTTTTAAAGTTGACTAGGTCAATTTTGGAAAATTTACAGAGATATGAGATTTAGAGAATAAAATTGAATCTTTGGGTAAATTTATTAATATTGATAAATTGGTATCAATATAAATAAATAATATTAAATCAAGTTTCAAATTATAATTAGTTAATTTGAATAAGGATTTAATTAATTAATTAAAAAAATGTTTTGAATTTAGGCCCAGTTGGGATTTAAATTCAAAACAAAGAGATTGGGCCCAAGTCCATTTATGGCAGCCCAAGGCTTTTATTTTTGTTTATTATTTTTAATTAATTTAAATTTAAATAAATCCCATTAAGTTGCCTATATAAGGAATATGATATCTAGGTTTTTCATAAGCAAGTCAGTCTCAGTTGATTTGGGTAAGTGAAAACCTAGACACTCTAATCCTTTCTTAGCTACAATCTCTTCTTCTTTTCTAGATCTCTATCTCATGTGTTGAGAACCAGCCCACACTAGTTCTAGGTTGATCAAAGGCTTGGTGAGGAAGACTGTGTTGCTGATCTTGTTCAATCTCTTGATAATACTCTGCTACAGAAAGGAATCAAGGGTTAGAGAGATTGAATGATGGAGTTGTTCCAGTTCTGCTGCGTAATGTAAGTTTTTACTTTACTCTGTATTTGTATCAATTTCATAGGAGCATGTTTTAGGAATTTGCATGTTTGTTTGATAATATGCAAATTGCATGAAAATAAATAAAGATCCTGCAATGAATTTTTCCATCAAGAGGTAATTTGGTACTTAGAACATTACCGGGAATGAGCAGGTAATGGGAAATTATTTGATAATTATTTGAGTATATTGGGAATGATGGGAATTGTGAGACGTTAATTATGATTAATGGGGTAGGTGGTAATGACAAATTTTCCCTTGGGTGGCTTTGAGGGATTAGGTTGGCCCTAGGGGTATTTTAGTCATTTTAGGCAATTTGATAGACTTGACCAAGGATGGTTGTAGAATGAACCAAAGGAAAACAGAAACATGGCACCTTTTTTTTCTCTCTCTCGACCATTCTTCCTCTCTCTCTCTCTCTCTCTCTCTCGATTTGATTTTGAAGCTAAGTTAGAGGATTCAAGCTTAAGGTTTTGAGGCTTGAGGGTTTAGAATTGAATTGCATCAGCTAGAGAGATTCAATTCATAGTTGAGGTAATGATTCTAAGCTTAAACTTTGAGTTTTTCCTCTGTTTTTATGTTGTTTATAAGCTTGGAAGTTTGATCATGAAATTGGGTTTTTTGGTAGTGTTTTGAGGGTTTTTAAGCTTGGGTTGTATTGCTGGTTTGGTGATAATGTTGTATTGAGGTTTGGTATTGATTTTGGGATTTGTTTGGTAGTTTTTCTGGTTGAGTTTCGACTGAAGGAAATGCAGGGGAGCTAGGTTCGCGGGGTCAAGTCGCGACTGTGTTCTTGGGCGCCGCGGCCTGAGCGAACCCTAGAGCCTTATTGGGGCTCTGTCCTAATGGCGCGCCGCGGCCCTCAAGGGCAAGTCGCAGCCCGCCCCTGGCACCCAGACAATAGGCTTTCTATCTGGGAGGCATGCCGTGGCCCTTGGGGGCAGGTCGCAGCCCGCCTATTTCTTTTTGGCCAGGCATGGTTGTAAGAGCGGGTTTTCAAACCTTAAGGCTCGAGATCGAATCTACTACCTAGTTTGGTAGGATTCGCTGTCTCAGGTGCTAGGACTTGGCCCGAGAATCTTTTATTACTCATTATTGATGGGATTTCATATTTGGTTATGATTACCGCTAAGGGCCTAAGCTGAGGATCGTTCTCAAGGGTCGTTCTAAATCTATTTTACACTCAAGCCTGAGGTAAGAAAAATGCACCCATTATGTGACATACATGATTTTTAATGAAGCATGTTGAGTGCTCTATATATGTATATCTATTGCATTATGAATGATTGGTTGCATTGTTTACTTGAGAAACGCACTGACTTATTATTCAGAAACGGCAATAGTGTTGAGCGCTGGTCGTGAACCTCTGACTTATCTGTCAGGAACGGCAATAGTGTTGAGCGCTGGTCGTACGGCATTGACTTATGAGTCAAGAGGAAATAGTGCTGCGAGCATTGGTAGATATGATTAGAACTAATTATCAGAGCATTATACGCTCGTCTAACTTTATGGTCGAAGAAAACTAAAGAGCTTGACTAGCCTATGGCTAATTACTCAGAGCCAGGGCTAAAAGGCCCAAGGTGACTTGATGGTCATATGGCTTAAGGAACAGGACCCCAGAATAACTCCACGTTCATCTGCTTAGGGCACAGGACCCCAGGATGGCTCCACGGTCATCCATTTAGGGCACAGGACCCCAGAATGACTCCATGGTCATCTGATTAGAGCGTCGGGCCCCAGAATGATTCCATGGTCATTTATTAATACTTATATGCATGCAGTACTAAGTTTTCTTGCTTAGCCTTGGCTCATGGGTGCTATGTGGTGCATGTAAAGGGAAAGAAAAGCTTACCCAACCTTGAGTGGAGAGCTTAGGTGGCGACGTGTACATATGCAGCTGCTTGACCACCACGGCCAAGGTGTTTCGAGGGAACTAGGGTTTAACCCTATTTTTGCTGCTTAGGTCGGCAGATTGTGACTTTTGAACCATAATGAACATTTTGGATTGTAAACAACTTTGTAGACACTATTATGGGATCCCTTGTAAAGTTTAACGTTTTTAATAAAATATCCATTCCTTTTGACCAAGATTTTAACCCTGGCCCATTTATAACACTTAGATGCACGTTTATGGCCTAAAGACTCATTTTGTGAGTTAAGCACTATTTAAAGGACAAAGTGTGACGGTCTTGGCTATCCAAGGTGTTACACTAGAATTGATCAATTGGTAGACGCTACCACTGGTCACGAGCTCATGTATTTTAGGGACGCATATTATGGATATAACCACATTGCGATGAACCCTGCAGACCAAGAGCATACCAGCTTCATGACTGAGCATAATGTATACTACCACAAAGTTATGTCATTCGAGTTAAAGAATGTCGGTGCTATGTACCAACGATTAGTCAACAAAATGTTCGCTAACCGGATCAGAAAAAAAATGGAGGTGTATGTCTATGATATGCTTGTCAAATCAAAGACTGCAAGTAACAATATATCCGACCCGGAAAAGTGTTTTGGCATACTAAGGAGGTACGACATGAAGTTAAATCCCTAGAAGTGCACTTTCGGAGTTTCGCTTGGAAATTTTCTGGGGTTTATAGTCAACACAAGGGGTAAGAGGAAATTCCAAAGAAAAACATATCATTGTTGGAAATGCCTTCGCCTAGGACACGCAAGGAAGTACAAAGTTTAACTGGAAAGGTGGCAATCCTAAATTGCTTCGTTTCAAAATCCACTTACAAGTGTCTCCCATTTTACTACTTGCTTAGAGGAAACAAGAAGTTTAAGTGGACTGAAGAATGCGAACAAGCATTTCATGACCTGAAAGCTCACCTGGCTGAACCCCCCATACTATCAAAACCGACATTTGGGGAATGTTTGTTTTTGTATCTGGCCATGACGGAAAATGCGGTCAGCTCTGTGTTAGTTAGAGAGGAAAATTGGGCGCAGAATCCAGTGTATTATGTAAGAAAAGACTTCTCGGAGCTGAGTCGCAATATCCATTAATAGAAAAGCTCGTGTTTTGTCTTATTTTGGCTTCAAGGAAGCTCAAGCCATATGTTGAGTCCCACACTATCCACGTCTTAACCGACCAACCTTTAAGACAGGTTTTGCAAAAACCTGAAATGTTGGGACGTCTACTAAAGTAGGCCATCGAACTCAACCAGTTTGAGATATTATATATGCCACGCACTGCAATCAAGAGTCAAGTCCTCGCTTACTTTGTGGCTGAGTGCATAGGTTTTCAGGACAAGCCGATGAGAGTACCGGTGTAGAAATTGTGGAAAATCTTCGTTGATGGATCCTTTCATGAAAATAGATCAGGAACTGGGATAATTTTAATCTCACCTAAAGGGCATCGATTCCATACAACTCTCAGGTTCAGATTCGAAGCATCCAATAATGAAGCCAAATATAAGGCCTTATTGGAAGGGCTAAGGGTGGCGAAAGAGCTAAAAGCAAAGGTGATCTAATGTTATAGTGATTCTAAACACGTAGTCAATCAGATATTGGGAGAATACCAAGATAGTGGTATCAAGATGGCAGCCTACTTAGCCAAGGTTAAAGGCGAGTTATCTGAATTCGAGTTTAGCTCCATTGAACAAGTACCCCGCGAGTAGAATTCCAATGTTGATGCTTTGGCTCGACTTGCTACCACCAAAGAGGAGGATACACTGAACATAGTTCTAGTGGAGTTCTTGGAAAGTTCAAGCATAATAGTAAAAACGATTGAGGTCGGGCCTAGATGACCCCCATAGTGGAGTATCTCACAACCACAAAGTTACCTGACAATCGAAAGGGCGCAAGAAAGTTGCAATATCAAGCTCTGCGATATGTTATGGGTGAAAGGATTCTATATTGATGAGGGCATTCGATACCCCTCCTACAGTGTGTTCTGCCTAAGGAAGCGCAGACTATCTTGCAAGTAATACACGAAGGCTTCTGTGGAGACCATGCTGAGGGGCAAAACCTGGCTCTGAAGGTACTGAGACAGGGTTATTTTTGGCCCACGCTCACAAAGGACTCGATCTCGTACGTGCAGAAATGTGACAAATGCCACCGCTTCACCATAGTTTCCCGAGCAGCTCCCGTTGAACTAACCATGATCTCATCCCCTTGGCCATTTGTAGAATGGGGAATTGACTTAATTGGTTCTTTGCCAATAGGAAAAGGAGGAGTTTGTTATTCTATTGTCACCATCGATTACTTCACAAAGTGGGTGGAGGCCGAACCTCTGGTAACCATCACCTCAAAGAGAGTCCTAGATTTTTTCGTAAAAAATATCATATGTCAATTTTGACTCCCAAAAAAGATCGTGTCTCACCGAAACTCAGTTCGATAGTGATCTCTTGATAAACTTTTATGAAAAATATGACATAACCCAAGGTTTTTTGTCGACGGCATACCCGCAAGCTAATGGGCAGGTCGAGGACGTAAACAAGACCCTAAAGACAAGCTAAAAGAAGAAATTAGATGAAGCCAAGGGACTATGGCCCGAGCAGCTCCTGCAAGTACTCTGGGCCTATGCAACATCACATTGAACCTCCACTAGACATACCCCTTTTTCTCTGACCTTTGGAAGCGAGGCTATGCTCCCAATTGAGGCACTGGTGATGACCCATAGATAGAAAAACTTTGATCAGGATCAGAACCACGAGCTACTCAGTGCATCCCTTGATCTAGTCGAGGAAAAATGAGAAGCTTCACAATTGCTACTCGCCCATTATCAGTAGAAAATCACTTGTTACTTCAACTCAAAGGTAAGAGGAGGCAAACTCGGACTAGGGGATTTGGTTCTCCAGAGGGTATTTTTGGCAAGTAAAGATCCCAAGGACAATGTGTTAGGGACGAACTGGGAAGGACCATGCTAGATCATTGAGATCTTGCCCGAAGGGACCTTTAAGCTAGCCCGGTTAAGTGGAGAAATAGTTCCACGGACTTGGAATGCCCTACACCTGAAAAGTACTATCAATAAGTTTGTTGTCTTTAATGTTTTTGGAATTATTATTTATGTAAGGCTTATCTATAAAAGTCATTTCATTTAAATAACAATTAGATTATTATGTAATCAATTTTTTCGTTTTATTATCGCGGGCTCATTTTGCAAAAGCAACCTAGAACATTTATAAGTTCTGGTTGCTTGGGGGGCACATAACCAAAGAGAGCTTTTAAAAGAGTTTAGCGTATTTGGATGAAATCTGAAACTTAGAGTTTGGAAAATTTGATTATTCAATGGCTTTTTAAAGCTTGGATTTTCAAATTCTGAATACGAACTGAGATTGAGAAATTTCAAAAACAAACCCCCTGAATATGACTATGTCTGAGACCTGATTCCTAACAGGTATAGTGCTTTTAAGCAGACTAAAACCCCTAGATACGACCAGGTCCAAGGCTTGACTCCTAACAGGTATAACACAATTAGGCGAGAAAAATCTTGGATACAACTAAGATATCGACTAAAATTAGTTAGTTGAGCCATCAAAAATCTATCCCGATCTAAAGACAACCCCTAAGATTTCGAGTGTACAAGAATCCAAGAATTCACAAACATGAGAAAATAATAGACTAAGGGGAACATGAATAGATCACAAATTAAATATGTATTCAAAAGCATATAGTTATCTCGAGGAGGGAAAGAACATTGATCTGAGCTCGAAGGCGATTGTTTTAATACACATGGACTTAGTTGCAAAATACGAAATAAAGAAAATGAATCATTGAGCTCCGTCGACTTGCTCGGAGGATGTCACTTCCTCGTCATCCTTTTCAGCAGCATCAGAAGCCTCGAAGGGTTCCTGTGAGAATCGAATCTTGAATTTGGAAAGATAAGGTTCCCAAAACCCTGGCTGCATGAAAGTGAAATTCCCATCCTGGTAGAAAGCCCAGCACCAATAAAGCATCTCCTCCATTGAGTTCGATGACTCCACAATCTCAAACCTTGCCCTCTCGGCCTCCTCCGTGGCTTTGGCCTCGACCTCACCAAGCTTCTTTTAGAGGCCATCATTCTTGGCCTGCAGCTGGTCTAGTCGATGTCTCACTTCCACGTCCTGATTCTTAGCAATCCGTTCGCCTTCCTGGGAAGCAGTTAGGGCAGCCTTTGCAGAAGACTCGTTCTCGTGGGAGGAAACTAGGGAGGCTTTGGAGGACCGCTCGCTTTCTTGGGTGGTGATTAGGGTGGCTTGGAGCTCATCACACCTAGCTCAAATCCGAGAAATTATGCGAAGTTGAGTCAGGACAGACTACAAAAGGAAAAGGCAAGTCAAGGTTAGTAAAAAAAAGAGAGAGAAGTAAAGAAAAAGAAATGTTAGAAGAATGAAAGGGGCTCACAATGAGGTTCATTCCCATAGCGGACTCGAGAACATCTTCAAGAGTACGCTCCTCCATGGCCCTCATATCCTTGACATTGGCTCTATACACATGGCCCACCATATGGCTCGCCATCTCGTATACAGTCCCACAAAACGCTTCGGGGATCCTTGCCAGCTCGAGTGGCTTTACTAGGATCTAAACAATTGGGACCTGAGCGGAGGGAGCTTCGCCTTGGATCACTTAAGGAACCAAAGGAGGTACATGTTGAGGGAGAGGAGGAGGAGGCTTGAGGACTATGACTGTTGTTACTGGGGCTGGGGGTTGAGTCTGTTGTTGATGCTGCCGGGTGGAGCAGGCACCTTTTTCTTTGACAAGAGACCCAATGGAAAAACCAATCTTGAAAATATGTTTCTTTTGCACCCTGGGACTTCTCACCATGGGCCCAGCTCCGGTCCCGCCAGCCTTGAAAGTACCCCCTAAACTTGAGGCGTCTAGAAATTCCATCTCTTCACCTAAAAAGGATTGAGCAGAAGTTTCAGATACAAGGGATAGTTAGTAAAAGTAATGCAAAGACAAGAACAGAGCAAGAACCCTACCCTCCGAGCTAGGGGAGGAATCTACTACGATCAGCTCATGGTTATGAATCAGACTAGGTATAACCTCTAACTCTAGGACTACTGGAGGTGGGGGAGAGCCTAGAATTATTACATCCTAGGTCCTAAGGGGTTCAGGCTCTGCTTCCGAGCTAGACTCATCTACAGACTGCCTAAAGTCGAGGGAGAATACACCCTGACATAGGGAAGGCCATGTCCTATGATTTGTTCGATATTCCTCAAAATTTGAGGACCTAAAGTGGAGGCTGTTCTCAACCACAATGGTGCATCTAGGGTAGCTATGGTCATAGTTTATCACCAGATGATCCACACACTGGAGGAGTGTTGTGTTCAGGTCCGGGTCAGAAGGATGTCAACTAACGAGCTGATGGGGGTTGAAAGAAATTAGCCTAAAACTGGCAACAGCCCGATCTAGTTCTCTATATGGGTTACCTTGGCCGAAAGTGCCGGCTGCTACCTCGGACTCAGCTCGCTCTGGATCAAGACCCTGATAATCTTCAAGAACTCTCATCTTGCACACTAGTGATGCCACATCTTCTTCCTCTTTGGTGTCTTCAATGGTGAGTAGGACTTCTAAAGGATAAGGAATCTCGGTAAGAACAGGAGGTGGACCTCGAATCCTTATAGCCAGCGTCTGGTCTTTGCGAATCAGGTTGCAGGCCACCTTGGTAGCATCATTCACTACCTGTCGGAAGTCCTTCTCCTTCGAAGGAAGACGGAACAGCGTCTCGCATTGACCTCCAAGGATCTCAAACTACCCTATCCTCTTGAATATAGATGCACAAAGAACGAACTCAGTTAGAAGGATTAAACTCAAAAAAATGAAAATGATAAGAGAGTTCGCGTAAAGAATTCAGAAAGTTAGGAGGTGTGGAACTTCTTGAACCCATTTGACATAAAGAATTGGTCTTTATAGTCATTTGGGTGGCTAGGAGGTCAATAACAGAGGTTGAGTTGGGGAAGCGAGTGAGGTAGTGAAATTCGTCACCTCGCCCCTTCTGATCAGGACTGGCCTTGAGGCAGAAGAAGTACACAATATCAACCGAGGTGTGGAACTCCCACTCGTGCCTCAAAATTAGATATTTTAACCTCGCCAAAAGTCAATACAAGTTTGGGGGGAGCTGGAACGAAGCCAATTCAACGTAGTTCAAAAACTCCACGAAGTACTAGCCTAATGGGAGGAAAACACCTGCCTTCAGGTGCTCATCACTCCAAGCCCAAAAGTCATCTTGAAGAGGAGCGCAGCTCCACTCTCCTACCAATGGAGTTCGGGCAAGGAGTCCATCAATTCCCATCTTGATCCCATGGCTCAGCAGTTTTTAGTTCACTTTCCCCTGGGACGTTATTTGGGACACGATGTGCTTGACCTCAAAAAAAGCGTTAGGGTCAACAATAATCTCCTTCTCCACCACTGGGCCGAAGAGAGGAATTGTAGATTCAGACGCAATCTGCATGTCTTTATTCTTGTTGTGAGTAGAGGAGCTCATGACATTTTTCTTTGGTGGAGCCATGATCTAGCTCACCTGGTGAAAAAAGTGGCCTATTAGTGGCGGCCTAAGACAATGACTAGCTACGGCGATAAAGGTACAGTAACCCAAGGGTTTGAGTGGTTTACTTTGGGTGATTCAAAATTTAAATGAGGTAAGATATTTCCTAACACCAACGCATGTTACCACGCGCAGTCCTAGGCCACGCGCTATGAATTCGAGAAATTCGCTGATACTTTGGGATTCACGTGTCAGATTTGTCAGACCCACTAATTTTCTTTTGAAAGTGGTTTAATGCAAAACTTCTTAAGGAATCGTGACCCTTAAGCTACCTAGAGCCAAACCTAAAAATCTCTGAGCTTCTACATCCAAATAGGTATCCTAATCGATTCATCAGTGAAATTCTCCTTGCAAAACCCGGAAAATTTGCCCAGTCTTCGAATACCTTATTTCTAAACAAGTCTAGTATCCTTCTTTTAGCCTAAACCGAACCCTATCTAAATTCATACATGGCCAGAACATGAAACGATACTGAACAAAAAATGTTTTTCGAAGCAAAAACTCATTGGAAAATAAAGAAGTGAAAGATTCAAACCAAATGAGGAAATACTTACAGTTTATATGTTTGTTTGATGAGAATGTTCATGCATCCATAGGCAGGAGCTTGCGATCATTTGAGAAATTGAAGGGCGATGAAGATTTTTGGAAAAAATTTAAGAGAAAAAGGGGATTTTTGATTCTGAAAGGAAAATTTTTTAATGTAAAGATGGTAAGGTTCAGGTCTGATCTCCCTATTTATACGAAAGCTTTGGGAATTAATTTGGGCCATCCGATTGGGTCAAATTAAGATAAAAAAGCCAAGATTAAATGACCAATGCGATGGCAAAAAGTTGACGGACAATTGTCACAGTCCTCAAAACCCGAACAGACGCCAATTAGAGACGGCCACGTGTTCAATACTCGAGTAGTAGGCAGGCACGATTTTACATGATAGAAGCCTAAAAGCACCCACTGTACGTGTCATAAATGGATGACGTCAAGAACGAGGAGGGGATTGTGACGATGTGTACATATGCGGCTGCTTGACCGCCACGGCCGAGGGTTGAAAGAGGAACTAGTATTAAACCCTATTTTTTCGTTTAGGTCGGCTGGTTGTAAATATTTTGTTGTAATTAATCTTTAAATTATATTTTTGGGATCCCAATGTATACAGTAAACGTTCTAGTGAAACGTTATATCTTAACCAAAAATTTTAACCCTAAATTGCTAATCACACTTAGTTACACGATTATGGCCAAATGACTCGATTAGCAAGTTTAGCACTGTTTAAAATGCACACTGTAACGGTCCCTGGAGTTTAGGGCATTACAACTTGGTATCAGAGCGAGCCAAGGTTAAGGGTTCCTGAAGATAAGCTGGGCATGTACACTCGTCACTGAAGATAGCTTCACTCAGGGAATGGTAACTATTTCTATAGTTATGTGTTTAACTGCTTAAATAGAATTGTAAATGCTTTACCTGCACATTTTATTAGGGAGAATGAGATTATGATAGAGCCTGGCTCTTGACCATATGATTACCTACTCCATGAATATATATAATTGTGATATTTGCATGTTGGAGTTGGAGGCATGGTAGGTATGTCGGAAGAGCAGGGATTATGATTGATGTACAAATGCCATGGGCATGTTTTTAGCACTACGGTGGTTTATGAATGTAGTGTGGTAAGATTGTTCCCATGGGGAAAGCTCTTGATATGCTCATCATGATTAATGGGTCAAGATATTGACTGCAGATTCAACCAGCAGGTATGTATCCAAGGCAGATAATGAGGCCTGATGGTGGTTATACTGAGGCTGGGAGTTTTAGCCAGGGGTTGAGTTCTTTATCTGCCCCTCAGAACTTCCAGCAGGTGCTTACAGATGTGCAATTAAGATTGCAGAGGCAAGAGGAAGAGATCAGGTGTTTGAAGCAACAGCGAAACTTGTCGGGGAACACCTCTTCCTTTGCTATGCCGGGAGTTGCACCAATTTTGGCTCAGCCTAGGGTTGAGAACAGATGGGAATTTCTCTATTAAAGACTCCAGGAGTTTTACCCTCCAGCTTCGAGGGAGGTCTTGATCCATTCAAAGCTGAACAATGGATGGTCATGATCAGTTCCATTTTTGACAGCATGGGGCTGGTAGGTCACGATAGGGTGATCTGTGCTACTTATCTACTGCGGGATGATGCCCAGACGTGGTGGGAAGTAGTATCCTAGACCTGAGACACAGTTGTGATGGACTGGAAATAATTTTGGCAGTTGTTCAATGAAAGGTATTATTGTGATGCAGCCAATACTGCTAAGATGAATGAGTTTCTGAATCTCGTTCAGGGAAATGCAACAGTAATCGAGTATGTTAATAGATTTGATGGGTTAGCCGAGTTTTCTTTTTATATGGTACCCACAAATGTAGCTCGGAAGGAAAATTTTATCTAGGGATTGAATTCTAGGATAGCTCAGGGCATTAGAGTTGCCCCAATGCATGAAATCTCTACCTATGCTCAACTGATAGGGAAGGCTCTTGCTGTTGAGAGCGTAGGAAATCAGATTGGACAGGAGAGTGCTAGAGTGTATGGCGCTCAAGCAGTGATACCTCCATTTATTGGACCAAGCAAGAAGAAGGAGTGGAGGACCCATCCAGTATGTGCTCGGTGCACAAGGCGTCATCTGAGAGAATGCCGAGCAAAGGCATGTTTCTTATGTGATATGGTTGGGCATTTCAAGAGGGATTGCCCAAGGCTAAGAAAGGATGAGCAAAAGGAGATGGATAGCTTGAGTGTTCGTTCTGAAGCAGTCAAAGAATGAGACTGAGACTAGTTCTTCAGGGATGGCAGGTCAACTTTCTAGTTCCGATTTGGTATTGTGCTGACTGGTTTTGGTGCCATGCTGTTTCTTTGCTTGTTGCATATAGAGAAGCATAAAGATGATATGCAGATCACATGGTTATGTTATGATGGGAATGCGATACTGTATTGGTGATTTAAGAGATGAGTTGGATTATGATGAAAAGGACTCATCAGTGGTTTTTATAAGGTTGATTATGATTGATTTCGAGATAATCCTGGATATGGATTGGTTAACCAAGTGTGGAGCAATACTAAATTTCAAGGAAAGGATAGTAACTCTTGAGCTTGAAAGTGGGGAAGCTTTGTGGTAGTTGGCACTGTGCATGAATTTTGTATGTTGATGACATTTGTATTCAAAGCTAGAGATTTATTGCAGGAGGATGCATAGAACTCTTAGCTAGTGTGGTGGATACCACTTAGGTTGTGCCAGTGGGATCAGGACAGACTATAGTAGTCTATGAGTTTCTAGATGGATTTCTAAGGGATTTGTCAGGATTACCTTTACATAAAGAGATAGAATGGTGATTAGATTGGTGCTAGGAATGGAATCAGATCTAGGCACTATTTTAAATAGCTCGGTAGAGTAGTAAGAATTAAAAGACTCAGTTATTGGGTAAGATGATATTCTCCAAGGTGGATCTTTGATCTAGTTAGTACCAGCTGAAGATCAGGGAGAAGGATATGTAGAAGATTGTTTTTATATTAGATAAGAGCACTAGGAGTGCTGGATGATGTTCTAAGAATTTGGTTAATGCCAAGTTGTTTTATGAATCAGATGAACAAAGTATTCAAGGATTATTTGAATTGGATTTGTGAAAGTCTTGATCGATGGTATTATAGTATATTCACAGTTGGAGATTTGCCAAGGTTAAGGAACGCCTTAGGGGTAGGAGTTTCCTTGGACGGGCAGGATATTACATGTAACTTGGGAAAGAGTTCTGACTCTTCTTGCAGATAAGAATCAGTTTATAGGTTGTTATGACACCTCAATGATAGGGAACAGTGGTTGCCTATGCATCATGTTAGTTAAAGGATCTGGCCAGAATTGGAGTAGAGTTTCTGGTGGGCTAGGTGGCCAGCGGAGTACTTGAGTTTACTCTTGTAGAGAGGATTAAAGGAAAAAAATTAAGTGAATCACAAATAGGAAGATTGAGAGGAATGTTTTAGCTGGATTAGCTAAGGATTATGCAGTGTCAGGTATGGGTTTATTGTGGTATAAAGATCAGGTTCGGGATCCAATGGACACTGAGATTAATTGTGAGATTCTGGATGAATCTTATATTACTCTTTTATTCTCTTCATTCAGGCATCATGACAATGTACCAAAGTTTGAAAATTTTATATTGATGGCCTGGGATGGAGAAGGACATAACAGAATACGTGGCAAAGTTCTTAACCTGTTAGCAGTTCAAGACAGAGTATCAGGAACCAGTAAGGCCATTGCAGCCTTTGAGTATTCCATATTGGAAATAAGGAAACATCGTGATGGGTTTTGCGATGGGGCAGCCCAAGATAGTGGGTTAGCGTGATTTGGATTAGGTCATTATGGACCAGTATATTAAGTCAGATCGTTTCTATCAATAAGAACGAATAACACAATGATCAGTATTCAGATCTCTATGTGAGAGAGATAGTGCGCTTTCATGAAATTCATGGTCTATCTTATCAGATGAAGACTCTATTATTACTTCCAAGTCTTGAGGAAGGTTGTGGAAGGCCATGAATATATAGATGGAATTTAGTACAGTTTATTATCCTCAAACTGATGGTAAATCAGAGAGAGAGTTATTCAGTTATTGGAAAGGTACCTTATGAGATGAGGTATGATAGAGAATGTTTATCGCCCATTCATTGGAATGAGATGGGTGAGGTGTTGATTTTGGATCCTGAAGTAGTTCAGGGGACCATTGAGATTATTAGAGGTTAGAGCTTGGATGCTCACTTCTCAGAATAAATGGAAAAGTTTTAATGAATTGAAAAGCAGAAATATGGAGTTCCAAGTAGAAGATTGTATCTTCCTTAAAATATCACCATGGAAAGAGGTGAGGAGATAAGGGCAAGTTGAGCCCTAAATTGATATGATCGTTTGAATCCTGGATAAGATCAGTTAGGTTTCCTTTGGATGGGCCTTAGTTTTGGCATTGTCAGCTGTATACAGTGTATTTCATATTTCCATGTTGAGGACATGGGTTAGAAGAGACTCATGTCTTGAGTTATGAGAATCTGGAGATTGAGGCTAAGTTATCCTTTGAGGAGTAGCCAGTCCAGATATGGGACAGAAAGAATAAGGTTTCAAGGAACAAAGTTATACCTTGAGTCAAGGTAAGGTTATAGAGACAATGAGGTCGTGGGAACGACCTAGGAAACTGGAATCAGTTGTGCGGAATTTTTAATCTGGGCGATTCAGATAAGTTTCAAGGATGAAATTTCTGTAAGGAGGGCATAGTTGTAATGCCCCAAAATCCCTAATAAGGTTTAGGACCTTGATTAGGAGGCCGGGAGGGCCATAATTGATTTATTATGTTATTAAATGATTATATGCATGTTTATGTGAATTATATTATAATATGATAATAAATGCATGCATATGGGTCCATTTTTAATTATAGGGGCATTTTGGTAATTTGGCCCGTTGAGGGCGTAATTGTGTATTTTCATGCATGTGGGTGAATTATGAATAATACCACATTATATGTGGATTTGTTCGAGCCATTCGGAATGAGACAATCTTTGAATGCAAGTTATCGGTCTGGTCATAACGGGATTAGTTTCGGGGCTCGAGGTGAGTCTCAGGGTAATTTGGTGATTAGAACATTACCGGGAATTAAAGGGTAATGGGATATGATTTATTATCATTTGAGAATATTGAGAATAACGGGAATTGGAGGGTGTTAATTATGATTAACGACATAGGCGGGAAATGACGATTTTGCCCTTGGTGGCCTTAAGAGGATTTGAAATGACCTAAGGGTATTTTAGTCTTTTCACCCTAAAGGATATATATTAGCCATTAGATGGCTATGGAAGTAACCAAAACAGAGCAAAGGTTCCTCCTCTCACGTGCACCATTTCTCCACCTTTTCTCTTTAAATTTTCGAGCTCAATTTGGGGAATCAAGCTAGGGAACCAAGCCTTGAGGGTTTTGGGTCATGCTCTACCATTTAAGAGGGTCCTAAGCTGAGATTGAGGTGAGTTTCTGGCCATTAAAACCTTAGTTCTTGCTCTGTTTTCATTTGAGTTTTAGTTGGGTTTTTGAGTTGGAAAGTTGAGAATTTGATGGGAGTTTTGGCTAGGGTTGTGATGCCTAGGACATATGTAGATGGTTTTTGGGTTCAATTGGGACTTAAAATAAGGTTCGGAAGCTTTTGGTTCTGGTTGGAAATGGTCAAGTCGAAGGGGAAAAGTTTCAGAGCAAGTCTAGCTAGGTGTAGCGCTACAGCGCCCACAAGTGGGCAGTACAGCACTACTCAAGGTGGTTTCTTGTCTGTCTTGGGTGCTGGGGCGCTAGGGGTAGCGCTACAGTGCTACCCTGTTTCTTCAGATTTATGTTTTGGGTGTTTCTAAGGGTTTTTGGCTTGGGGTTTCAATTCCTAAGGCTCGAGATCGAATCTACTCACCGTTTGGGTACAATTCGAGGTCCTGGGAGTGAGGTTTAGGTCAAGACCCTTTTATGGTTGTTTTTCCTTAATGGAGGTTGTGGTTATGACTAGGTGACCACTAAGGAATTAAAGGATCGATCACTCTCAAGGGTCGTTCAATTGTTATTTCTCGCTCGAACCAAAGGTAAGAAAACTGCACCCAGTATGTGATGCATGTGATGCACGAGAAACATGTGGTTAGGGCATGCCATGAATGTTGAATATGAGATTAATCAGAGCTTGAGTCTTTGTGTTTGTCCATAATCCCAATTATGCTAGCAATTGTTACGTAAGCATGCTGCATGCCCTACATTCGGATATTTGACATATGATAAATGCTTGGTAGCATTGCTTACTTATGCATGGCACTGACTTACTAGTCAGAATTGGCAATGCTGTCAGAACTGGCTGTGAAGCTATGACTTACTACACAAGTTTGACAGCAAAATTGAGCATTGTTCGTGTGTTATTGACCTATGAGTCAAGAGCAACATAAGCGTCATGAACGCAGGCCAGAAATATTAGATATAATCGATATCTGCATTGAATGACTCATCATGAGCATTAATTCTGGACCGACCTCAAGTTCGATGAAAACTATAAGCGCTTGTCTAGTCTATGGCTAGTTACTGAGAGCCAAGGCCAGAAGGCCCAAGTGACTATATCGTCACATGGCTAAGGGTACAGAACCCACACTAGTGACTCCTCAGTCACTCATCTAAGGGTGCAGATCCCATATTACTGACTTGCTCATTAGTCACTCATCTAAGGGTGTAGATCCCATGTTAGTGACTTTCTCATTAGTCACTCATCTAAGGGTGCATATCCCATGTTAGTGACTTGCTCATCAGTCACTCATCTAAGGGTGCAGATCCCATTTAATTAGGGCTATAAGCCCCAGGGTGGTTATTGGAACCTCAAATGTTAATCACTCATCTGTTTAGGATTGACTTGATAGTCATCCATATAGGAGGGCAGGGCCCCCAACCATCATTATTTGAACTTATTTGTATGCGTGATTAAGGCTATTATTGCTAGGCATGCACATTATGATTTGATGACATGTTATTACTGTTCATGAGCATATTGAGTTTTCTTGCTGGGCTTCGGCTCACGGTTGCTATGTGGTGCAGGTAAAAGCAAAAGAAAACTGGACCATCCTTAATTTAGAGAGCTTAGGTGATGATGTGTACATATGCAGCTGTTCGACCGCCATGGCCGAAGGTTGAAAGAGGAACTAGGGTTAAACCTTATTTTGCTGTTTAGGTCGGGTGGCTGTAAATATTTTGTTGTAATTATCCTTTAAATTATATTTTTGGGATCCCAATGTATACAGTAAACGTTCTAGTGAAACGTTATATCTTAACCAAAAAATTTAACCCTAACTAATCACACTTAGTTACACGATTATGGCCAAATGACTCGATTAGTGAGTTTAGCACTGTTTAAAATGCACATCGTAATGGTCCCCGAAGTTTAGGACGTTGCAGTAGGGATAAATGGTCGTATAGAGGTATCGGTAGTTATCACTTACACATTCTTTATGTGCTACTTGAGATAAGGTATAGAGAAAAAATAATGCTCTAGGTTCTTGAGAATGTTGAATTTAATTAAGCACATTAACGAATGAAATTAGAATTATTAAATAGTGAAGTTGAAACCCTTAACAATTGTCTTTATCTTGAGTTTTTCCATTAATTTGTTTATTTTCTTTCGAAATTGATCTTTTCTTTGAATTTTCCATAAATCTTTTCAAATTGATTTCTTAGATAAAATTATGATTTAGTAATTGTTGAATTAATTATTTTAATTGATTTTAATCCTTGTGGGACAATATCAGTCTCTTGACCACTTTACTACTTGTTCTTCTTGTGCACATGCAAGTCTATATTGTTTATTTTTCGTGACAAAACGGCTTACGACAAGCATCAGATATTTTATTTAGTATTTTAGGAACTTATAACTAATTAAAGGGTAATGCATTTTAAATTTTGGGTTTTGGTTTTGATGAACGATTTATTCATTTTCTAGGGTATATTTTCTTTTCTGAAATATTCATTATTTCCGTGTTTCTTTGATAGATGTCAAAGATTCTATAGTTTCAATGCACACTAAAATTTTCGAACAAACACCACTTATAGTTGTAATGCAGAAATAAAATTGTTTATGTATTTGATCTTCGAACAGGCCCCACGCGTCAGATCAACCTTGGCATTCGAGATTCAACTATCAAGTGTATTCACTATAATGAGGACATAGTGGTAATTGGATATGGAACTATGACAGGTAGTAGGGATAGCAATGGAATGTAAATGAAAGAAGATCATGTGATGATTGTGCTGAATAAAACCCTAAATCCAAGAATATCCTATAAACTACTTGTTCCAAGAAAAAATGTCCACAACATAGGGAATTTTAGCATATGGTGTTGGGAATTTATGGCTTACACACTATAAATCAACAATGAATAATAGGAATAAACTCAATAATAAAAACTCTAGAGACTAATAAAGAAACACATGCATAGTATGAAGGCAAATCTTGAAATTTCAAAGATTAAAGCAAGATCTAGAAAATGATGTAAAATGGAGAGTGAAATTACACATCCTTGGTAAATGGAATCCTCACATAAAATATAATAGAACTATTAAAGGTGAAAGCACTAAATATAATGGGAAGCTCAAAAATAAATCAAAATAGTCTATCTCAAATAGTTAGGGTTTTAAAGAGACACAATCTTTAAATTGAACAATTGATTCTTCAAACTTGAGGGAACATTGAAAAGCTTATACATGAGGAGTATCGTTGTCCAAAATCTCTATTCCAAGTCTTCCCAAAGATGCTTGAAGCTTCACCAAGATGGAATGTGAAGTGAGATTTAACAAGCCTTTGAAATGTGAGTTTCTTTGAGAAAATGAGTGTTCTTAGAAAGCTAGAGATAGAGAGTTGAAAAGTATGATCATTCTTTCACAAGTCTAAAAGACCCATTTTATAGTGTAGGCACCGTCATTAGGCCCAACCAATAGGATTAGAGCTTTTAAACACATCATTTGAAGCTAAAAAAATGTAACTGTAAAGAACAGTCGGGTGACATGTCGCAACACTACTGGTCAACTTTTCAAAATTGACCTTAATTAACTCCAAACGCTCTCAAACGTTTTGAGCATGCTTAGGCACCTCATTGTATCACTTTAGACTCATAAAATTCAATTGTAGATATCTGCAACAAAATCCCATACTTTCACTTCAACTTAAGTGAAATCGTTTAGTGTTTTAACACCACCTTGTATAAGACTCCTTAACCATTAGGTGTAACCAATCTCAAAATTTGGTACAAGAATGGTAAAGTGATTACGGTGAATAAGGTAGGATTGTATGTGCTCCACCAAGATTTTGAGTACACTCAACATGAAGATGAAGATTACATGCTCTCATTTGAACATATTAACAAGTGCATCATTTTTCATGGTCCACTACTACTCTCTCCAGCCATGTCTTCTAGCAAAACAGAAGTTGTCAATTCAACAAGTGATTGACCTTTTTGGTGGAGTCCATGGCTACAAATGACCTAACCAAAGTTTCCTTTTTGATATATATCAATTATATCTTTCTTCAGGAGTTATAATGTTTGCCAAGCTATTTCAAACACTAGTCTGCTTATCTTATTAATTATTAGTAATAATAATGTTCCCCTATTTTAGTGAGTTGTTTTGATTATCTCCAAACTCTAAAATGATTTGTCATAATTTATATTTCATTTCAAAACATAAGACAATTTGAGTTTCATTTAAAATAAAAAATAAAAAAAACAACTCATTCTTAGATTGTGGCCATTAATACAGTTCTAATAAAACGATTATTCACTCCCCTTACTTCTTCTCTCGTGAATAAAATAGTTCAAAAATTAATGGGTAGCTTAGCTTAAGTTCCATAATTGTGTATTTTAATTATAACATCGTGTGTTCTTCACCTATTTTTGTGTACCCATTGTTTACATTACATGGGACCTCTTAAAGGGAAATTTCACTTTTTATACATATTAATATTTTCAATTACATAAAAAAAATTCTAGCACTATTCACAATTTCAAATTGATGCTACACATTCCCCTATTTCCCAAAATACCCCTCTCATTTTTCCACACCCAAAAATATCAACCTCTCACTTCTCTCTCTACTCTCTTGGTTTCTCTCTCTCTCTCTCTCTCTCTCTCTCTCTCACACACACACACACACACACACACACAAAAAAAAACCCAGAACCCGTCGAGCCCACCTCTGTCGAGCCCCCACCTTCGTCAAGCCCCCAACCCCGAGACCCACGGTGAAATCGAGACCCATGTTGACCCCAATCCATTATTTCCTCCAAAGTTTGACAATCAAAGGTAAAATCTTGAATCCATTTCAATTTTTGATAGAGCTTATTGTTGAATTTATGATCTATGGATTGTGTTCATCATTTTTTTGGGATTTTTTTTCGGGTTTGAACCAGTGGCTCGATAGGTTCGATACAAGTTCGATAATGACTCAATTGATCTGTGGTAATAGATGAAACTAGCTCGATAGGCTCGATTATGGTTCGATAGTAGGCTCGATGGGGTAGTTTGGATGGTTATATAGTTGCTTGATTTGAGCTCAATAAGGTAGTTTGAATGGTTTGATGGTTTAAATGGTTTGATAGTAGGCTTGATATAGTTAGGCTCAATGGACGCTCGATATATGAACGAAGGTAACCTAAAAGATTAGTTTTAACAGTGGATCGATGGTTGTTTGATAAAGGCTCAATGTATAGCTCGATAGGGTTCGATATAAGCTCGATGACAATGTTTATTTCAATTTTTGATGAAATTTTTTTAATTTTTTCCCGATTCTGTTTAACATTCTGTTTTCTTACAAAAAAATTCATGTGTTTTTTGCAGATGCCTAAGTTGCTTATTCCGTTTGTAGATCATTTTCCTGGTTGAGTCACATATCGGGCTAGTAGCACTTTAAATCACATTAAGACTAGGTTTATAGACCTCGGGCTGATAGAAAGGGCTAAGGAATTGAAAGCAGTTCTTTTTGGCTTCGGAGTTTAATTTCTCAGGAGTTTTGGTGCATCAGCTGCTTTTGAAGGAAATTTCCAATAATAAAGAAGATGAGGTGCATTTCTTTTTGGGGTCGAAGTCTTGTAGATTCGGCAAGGGAGTGTTTTCCCTAGTGACGGGATTAAATTTTAGTACCTTCCCGTCACCAGAAGAGTTGGAGGAGCGTAATCTCAGTGACCGCTTCATAAAGGAGTATTTCAATGATGCTGAGAAAGTAAAGCTCTCCCAAGTGGAAAATGCTTTCAAGACGTGTACTGTTGTGGACGATGTATACAATCTTGGCCTATGTTTGTTGGTTGAGGGGGTTCTAAATGCCATAGAGGGAAAGTTTCATATATGGCGAGATATTCTGAAGATGGTTGAGGACATAGACTATTTCTTCAGCTATCCATGGGGGAATTACTCTTATGGGAGGATTTTACAGTCTTGTAAGAAGGACATGCTGAAGCAAAAGGCAAACTATGAGAACAAGAAGGATGCCAAGGTGCAGCAAGAGTCCAAGTACAGTATGTATGGTTATGCCCCGACCTTACAGTATTGGGCATATGAGGCTATTCAGTAGCTTATGATGAAGTTTGTTGTGAGCTCGGGAAACATGGTCCAAGGATGCTTAGTTATTCGCATCGAAAGAACAAGGATTTCACCAAGTCTGTCCTCTCACCGATGTTATCGAAGAAGAAACTTATATTTGATTGACACTAAACAATTATTTGTATCTATATGCTTATCTTTTATGATTATTTGAGTTAACCAAATATTTTATGTTGTTTGCAGTTGATCAAATATTTCTCGTTGGACACTCACTGTTTATGATTCAGACATCTCAGTGATTAGTGACAAAAAGATGGAGGAAGTTATGAAGCCATTGCGCTTGTTGTTTCCTTCTCTATTGCTGTAGAGTAAACTATTCACTGATAGCTTGATGTTGAAGATTCCTGCAGCAGAAAAGAAGCCGCATTAGTTCATATGGCGTCGCCTAAAGCAACACGAGCTCACTTAATCAAAGAGAAGGTAAAAACATCATCTTCATACTATATATGTTACTAAGGAAAATTATAGTAGTGTACACTTAATGTTTATATATTTTTTTTACAGTGGAGATTGTGGTATGTATGCTGTCAAGCATATTGAGCATCTCATTGCCGGCATTCCATTGGAAACCATCTATGATGAAAATATAAAGTTGTTCAGGAACAAGTGGACGACAGACTTGTGGTATCAAAATGTGCGACCTTTACTGGCTTTGGTATGAAACATGTATATTTTGTTTTTGTTTTTTTTTGACATATATTATAAGAGCGATTATGATATGCTCTTCATTTTTTGTTGATGACTGTATATATACAGGGTCTTTACATGTTCAGTTTGTGTTTTGGGTTATGTAGTTTACATTTTTTTATCATCTATCAAGTTGTCATCGAGCTATATCGAACTATTATCGAATAGTGAAATTATACTATTATCGAGTTCATATCGAGCTACTATCAACTTAACATCGAGTTCATGTCGAGCTAAAATCGAGCTAAACATAACTTGTAAGAAAAAATTAAAGAAAAAAGAAGGGAAAACAAGCTAACTTAATAATACAACAAGTCCAAATGGGAAAAAAAGTTTATAGCCTAGCTTTGCATGTAGCCTATTGTGGCCAAGACCACCACACATGCTACACTTGCGCTTTTTACGAATGATTTCGCCATTCGATGGATAGCAATTTGTCTTCTTTCTTCCTACCTTTTTCTTCTTCAGCCCACCAACTGGTTGTTTCTCAACAGGTAACCCAACTTGCATATTCTCTATGTTCTCGAGAACTTCCCACTCATCCTCGTTGCCTGTTTGGTAAATTGTTTCTTTGTAAGACTCCCTTGACATCTCAGTAATGTAATATGGTGAACACAATGAGTAAATTTTGACACCGCGCATGATGGCTGCAACCATAGCATGAACACAAAGGTAACCCATTATTTGAAACATGCCACAGGAGCATGATTTGGTCATCAAATTCACCTCACCATCACCTTCTAGATGTACCACATGAAATTTGAACTGTCCAAGTGGGTGGACTTTGAAGTACCTTGCATCATCTGCAATGCCTGAGACATCTTTCTCATATATTGTTGATAATTTGGATGTGCACTTCTCTACCTCCTCATGGCCCGGAGCAAACCATGACTGAATTATGAAATGAATGAATTCCACAAAATTAGTGACTAGGAAGGTTCTTGCATCTCTGGTTTTGTTATTGAAGCTTTCAACGTAGTAGCTTGTCAATACATTGTATTGATTCCCAGGAAAGTAAGTACGAGTCCACTTATTGAAGCCAATACCCTCGAGATATCGAGCGATGGCAGGATTAATTTGTTTTATATTGTTGAAGAACCTATGAAATTTTGACTTTTGAAATGCATAGGCTGCATTCCACGTCTCATTGTGATAGTGATCAGTCTTGAACTTAGTGATTACATTCATACTTATGTGATGGTAGCATGCACCGTGGTAGGCATTAGGGAAGACCAACTCAAGAGCATGAATAATGCTAGCATGCTTGTCTAATATAAAAGTCAGATTATCAACAACTCCAATGGCTTCCTTCAATTTCATCATGAAATACTTCCATGAATTATGATTCTCATTGTCCAAGTATTTCATGTACAAGTGTCGTCCACTGCAACAGCACACAGCATGTGGCCACCATACCTTGCCTTTAAGAAAGTGTCGTCCACACATATAACAGGACGACATGATGTAAATCCCCTTCTACAAAATCCAAGTGAGAAGAAACAGTAAAGAAAGTGATCGTCCTCTGTGACAAAATCAGTAATTGTACCTGGTGATAAGGTCATTTTTGTATTAATATTTGTTAAGTTTTTCTATGCTTGGATGGTGTTATGATAGCATTTTTAATAGTTTTCACTAAGTTTCGTGATTCTACAACATATTTTCTAAGTTGCGTTTTATGATGATAAATCTAACATTTTGATGGCAAGTGTAGTTAAAATAAAGTTTTAGGAGTCAGCCCCTACGGCGTTAGGTATTATGTAGGCCGCGGCACACCATTTGCAAGCCGCAGCCTACGATTTCAGCCCCTCTTTAATTTTAAAAACTCCATATTATCATTTCTTTAAACATCACCAAAAACCCTCATTCCTCTTTTTCCCATAAATCTCATCACAAACCCCTCTCAATTCCTCCATTTTCCCTTGTTTTCATTATTCTTTATCCATCACCATCACCCTAATTCATTCTACCCATTTCTTTCTTTCTTCCTCCATTACTCCATAAACACATCTCCACCTTAATTTCCCCACACTAATCCGAATTTCCCTACATTAATCCGAAATTCACACATTCTCTTTTGTTTTCTGCATTTCTTATACATTTTATATATATAATCCAAGAAGATTTGCACTCACATTCATTAATTTCATCAAGTATGTTTTTCTTTGAAATAAAATATTTGTTTTGTTGCTTGAATAATTGAAGTGTGGTGTATTTAGGAAATATTTGTGTGGTAGTTTATTTTGGTAATCCATGTCCTGTGTATTACTTTGATTATTAATTCATGGACATTTTTATTTTTTGGGAAGTTTTGCTTTGTTGACGCGGTTCTTCGGCAACAGATAATTAAGAGAAGAAGAGAAAGAGATTAGTACTAAAAGTAGAACCGTCACAGATAGGAAATTTTTGGGGAAAGAACTAGGTGACTCGAGACACGTTTTTAAGTGGTTCGAAGGTTAAAATCCTTCTACTCCACTAGTCAATATTATTGATATTCTCTGGGTAATTGGTTTACAAAGTATATAGTTCTTCAAAGACTATTTTTTCCAACCCCTATCAACTCCCAGGGTCTCCATATTTATAGGAGAAGGCACCTGGAAGTTGGTAGGGAGGTCATCCCGTGACCTTACCATTTGTCATATCAAGTCTGTGATATTCATGATTAATTCCTAAACCTGACACACAAGTGTGGTCTAATCAGTATGGAAGGAGATAATGGGCCGCACGGCCCAACCCGTCCGTGGGTGTCTGAAAGCGCACGTTCCTGCTGCGTGTCCGAGAAGCCAGGGGGATATCGGACACGTGATGGCAGGAATATGCACGTTTATCTTGCGTGTTGACTTCCCATAGGGTCGGAGCTTCCTGAGAAGCTCGCTACTGGAGTAGTTCATAACCCGAGCTTATCCGTCCGTGGCCGTCGGATGTTATTCCCAGCTCCTGGGGCAACAAGTGCGAGCTGGAAACAGGACCCCCGCGAGCTAGCAAGGGCCCGTCCTGGAAATAGAGCCTCCGGCCTGTGGGAGCCTCGGACTAAACCATGTTTAGTCCGAGGCTCGTCCTACTAAACAGCCCGTGGGAAAACCAGGGCGTACATCTGCCCCCCAAGCTCCTGCTCGTGGTCTATGACGTCAGATATGGGAGACCATAGTAGGGGCTTTTAGACTTCCCCCACAACCCTTCGTATTCCATGCTTTTCGCAGGCGTCTGATACGTGGAACGCCGTGGGTGGCAACGGTACACTCTACGAGAATCGCATTAAATGGCCTAGCCTACTGTCCAGCCGTCGTTTCACATTTCGAGTGGAGGGTCTCCCAAGAGCCTTTTACACGTGATCCTTCCCTTGTATAAAAGGGGGTGGTCATCCCACGCACAGGCCACCTTACCATTCAAAATCTCTCAAATTTCCTTCTTTTCTCTTTGACCTTCCGAAGAACGAAACCCTCATTTCCATTGCTCTCATCTTCTCCGTTCACGAAGCTTCAGCATACGAGTTCCTTCAAAGCCTTGGAGGCCACTGTACCAACGAAGCTCCTACCAGCGCAGCAACCTCGCTCACCATCTAACCATATACTGTAAGTCTTCTGTCCCTGTTTATTTTTGAAAGCATGCCACTGTAGCTTAGGTAAAAAAAATTACTGTAGCCACATGCAGAGGTTTTCTGGGTCGCGCAGATATGGAGGGTGACAGCCCTTCTTAGATTAGGGCACACTTGCCATGGGACATCGTCTTAGAATATGGGTTCCATGGTTCTCTCTTAGGAACAATTTCTGGGTAGGACCCTTAGGAATTTTGGGTGCAAAAACCGGGTAGCTTAGGGAATACGCCTCAAAAGCGGTTTTGCCACGCCTTGCCTGTTGAAACTTTCCCCCCAAGGCAATTTTTTACTCTGAGTCCTCTGACACACGAATTCCGAGTAATCTGGGATCTGTTGAGGGCATAGGCGCGTGTTCCTTGGGACGCGTGGAACCAATCTCCACGGGCTGGGCTTACCCCAGCTCGTGTACTTAATATTTGCTTCACTCTCCTGCTTGGGTCACCTTTTCTAAAGTGTTTTCTTTTGTTCGATAGGCGACCAGATGGCTCCAAAGAGAAATCTGCCACAGAAGAACGTGGGAAGTTCGTCTTCCCAACAGGATAAAGGAAAGGCGGTGGTGCCCAGCTCGCCAATTCCTCACTTTGGGCCGGTGGTGGAGAAGCAAGCCGAGGTGGCCCCTGACGCGTTTTTTGAGGCGGAGAGAATTGTCTCGAAGATAACCGACCAGGCAAAGATCACCAAAATCTTCCTCAACCACAACATTCCCCTGGGGATGGCCTCCGTGATCGCCCGACCTGCTGCGGATGGGGAGCGGAGCTGCACGCCGCTCGACGAGTCGTTCGCGGCCTGGAGCGGTGAACACTTCAAGGCAGGGGCCTTCCTCCCCCTGGATCAGTATTTTGCTGATTTTTTGAACTATGTGGGGTTGGCCCCATTTCAGCTCCCCCCCAACTCATACCGTCTGCTGGCGGGATTGAGGTATTTGTTCCAAAAGCATGAGTGGGAGGTCCCCACTCCTGCTGATATTCTATATTTATTTTGCCTCAAAGCCAGCCCGGACCAGCGGGGGCGAGGCGACGGGTTCTATTATTTAACCCGCTTCCCTAACACAGCAGCAGTCATCGAGCTGCCGAGCCATCCAAACGACTTCAAAGACCAGTTTTTCATGTCAACTGGGTTCCGCAATTGCGACCATCACTACTTCAATCGTCCTCGTAAGTGATCCTTGATTTAGTTCGCCTTTTAAAGGTTATCTAGTTTTAGCTCCTCCCTTATTCCACTTCTGATTTCAACCAACCTTGCAGCCATTTACGCGAGGACCGGAAAGTCTGTGACCCTCGGGGGTCAATACGATACATTGGCGAACTTGCCCCCCAGTGAGAAAGACTACCGCGTGCTCGTGACAGACGAGACGATGGTATTCTGCAAGCTGATTTTCCCAAATCAGACTTTGAATTTGAAAAGGCCCCGGGGGCCTCCCCCAGCTCGCGACAACAGACCGATCGTCGCGGAGGAGGTCGCAGACGACGAAGGCGACGAGGAAGGTGACGAAGTTCCTCTCGTGATGAACAGGAAGAGGACCTTGGAGGTCGCCCAGGGTATGGGCGAGGAGAGGGTCCAATCCGGAGCAGCCGCGGGTCCTTCTGGCCAAGGTAACCCTTACTTGTTTAAGAATGTAGATAGGGCCACTGCAGACCCTCGGCTGGTTAGGTTCAACCCTAGGCAGCTCGTCCATCGTCACCCAAGGAATTCGGACCTGGACACGCTCTTGCTTCACTGCGTTGACCAGCTCGTGCTGGACAACCAAGAAAGTCGGCCTAAGGGTACCGTAGTAGTAGATAATACCCTAGCCTTTAGGTCGGTCCTTTTTTAGGAGTACGGGACCAACTTGCGCACGTGGCCTGCGCTCCAGAGGGGCATCTATGCCCCGGGGATTAGGCAGTACGTAGGAGAGTCCAGCCCTGAGTCAGAGCCGAACCTAGAACCTGCGACAGATCGCGAGATAATCGTCTTAGGCTCCTCCAGCTCGGGGGGTAGGGCTCCCTTAGTATTTGCTTACTTATTTCCTTTGAACCTTTTGTCTCTATTTCTGCATGATTGCTACCTTGTAATAACCATGTTTTTTGTTCTTAGCAGAAGAGATGTCTCAGCCCGGGAATAGTCTGCGGGGCATTGTCTTTGGTGGGAACCCCCCAGCAGGGCCGAGGTTAAAGAGGCTCCGCGAGTCCAAGAGCTCGGCTGGGGCCTCCACCAAATCCCCGGCTAAGGAGAAGGAGAAAGCCCCGCCATCCCAGGTCGCGGGGGCGATCCTCCCTGTTGCCAGGACAGGGCTCATGCACCCGCCACCCCAACAATCTCCATTAGCCGCCCAGGACGGGGTAATAGAGGTCGGGAATCTGGCCGCGGCAGCCCCGGATGTGCGTATCCCGGTCGACCCCCGGGCTCTGGAGAAGATGCCCGAAGCATTCCAGGGTACGGTGTATGAGTCGGCTAGCTACGCCGTCAGCCATTTCTACAATATCAGGGAGAAGGAGCTCCGGGCCATCGAAACAACGAGCCCGGTCCGAGTTATAGAGTCTGCGGTGGACATGACCTTAACGGTAAAGTTCCCCCTTCTTTTAAGGCTTTAACACTCACACGCCGCCTTTTTCCTTCCAGTTTGTTAATTTATCATTCCTTTCTTGTAGGGCATTGCTGCCGCATACAGAGGCATTGCCAGGACCAAGGCCCAGCTCGAGGGTTTGGAAGCTGAGCGCCAGACCGCCCTCCAGGAGTCTCAGGAGGCGAGAGACGCGCTAGCGGCCTCTAAAGCCGAGCTAGAGAAGATCCGCTCCGAGAACCAAGAGCTTAAAAACTCCCTGGCCGCATCGCGGACAGATCTTGAGGCGGCGAAGACCGAGGCCCAGGCCGCCCTGAAAGCCGAGCGGGTCGTCTCGGAGCAGTCCTTACAAGACCTGTTCTATCACTGTTGGTCCCACAATCCGGACGCGGACTTTTCTTTCATGCCGCCGGACCTCTGGGCATTCTTGTTGCCGCAGCTCCAAGCCCGCCTAAATAAGGAGGTTCCTCCATCGGAGACTGGAGAGGCCTCTGTCGCGGCGGAGCAGGATGAGACCGCGACCTCCAAAGGGCCAACTGATGGGGCTTAGGATACTTCTCTTTTAAGTATTTTGAACTCTCTTTCTATTGCAATTCTCTTTTTTATGTGAGGCGTTTCCACCTCGAGAAAATTTGCTCAACCAGTTTGACATATATACATTTTTATGCATTTGGTTACAATTCGTCTCTTTATTTTTATGAACTTAGTTCGGGTTAACCGTTATCTATATCCCGGGCTTTTTAGAGAAGGGCCACGATCTATAAATTTTAGTTAACTTCTAAGTTTTCTGACCTGGTTAAGACCAGGAACTTATTTTAAAAAACTTAGTTCGCGCTTTTATCCGTATCCCGGGCTCTTTAAAGAAGAACCACGGTCAACACATTTTAGTTAACTTCTAAGTTTTGTGACCTAGTTAAGACCAGGAACTTATTTTTAAAAACTTAGTTCGCGTCAACTTTTATCCATATCCCGGGCTCTTTAAAGAAGAACCACGGTCAACACATTTTAGTTAACTTCTAAGTTTTGCGACCTGGTTAAGACCAGGAACTTATTTTTAAAAACTTAGTTCGCGTCAACTTTTATCCGTATCCCGGGCTCTTTAAAGAAGAACCACGGTCAACACATTTTAGTTAACTTCTAAGTTTTGCGACCTGGTTAAGACCAGGAACTTATTTTTAAAAACTTAGTTCGCGTCAACTTTTATCCGTATCCCGGGCTCTTTAAAGAAGAACCACGGTCAACACATTTTAGTTAACTTCTAAGTTTTGCGACCTGGTTAAGACCAGGAACTTATTTTTTTAAAACTTAGTTCGCGTCAACTTTTATCCGTATCCCGGGCTCTTTAAAGAAGAACCACGGTCAACAAATTTTAGTTAACTTCTAAGTTTTGCGACCTGGTTAAGACCAGGAACTTATTTTTTAAAAACTTAGTTCGCGTCAACTTTTATCCGTATCCCGGGCTCTTTAAAGAAGAACCACGGTCAACAAATTTTAGTTAACTTCTAAGTTTTCCGACCTGGTTAAGACCAGTATAGGACTTAGTTTGTGATAACTCTTATCCGTAGATAAAAATTAACACCTAAGTCGTTAAGGAGACCTGGTTATATCCAGGTACCATATGCCCCCCAAGTAACTGGGAAAGGGTCTTTCGTGGTTACTTTAAAATTACACTTGCAAATAACGAGAAACATTTGATTTTTATTTATACATAGACGGCGACCTTCTAGGCCTTACAAATGGCTCATTGATAGTACTTCTTTAGGTGGATAGCATTCCAAGTCCGCGGGACCGCCCCTCCACCAAGTCGAGCTAACTTATAAGTTCCCTCTTTGATGACTTCGATGACCTGGTATGGTCCTTCCCAGCTTGGTCCCAAAACCCCATCTTTGGGATCTTTCCCGGCCAGGAAAACTCTCCTCAAGACCAAATCACCGACGCTAAAGGCACGTCTTTTGACCTTAGTGTTGAAGTAGCGAGTGATTTTCTGTTGATAATGGGCGAGCTGGAGTTGTGAATCCTCTCGCCTTTCATCCACTAAGTCTAAGGAGTGGCATAGGAGCTCGTGGTTCCCGTCTTGGTCGTAGGACCGGACCCTGTGTGACAGGACCTTCACCTCCACGGGGAGGACTGCTTCACTTCCAAAGGTTAGGGAGAAAGGAGTGTGACCCGTGGGAGTCCGATGTGAGGTCCTATAGGCCCACAGAACTTGGGGGAGTTGTTCTGGCCAGATCCCCTTTGCCTCATCTAGCCTCTTCTTGAGGCTTGCCTTCAGAGTTTTATTGACAGCCTCGACCTGGCCGTTCGCCTGGGGATAGGCCACGGACGAGAAGCTTTTCACAATTCTGTGCCTCTCGCAAAATTTGGCAAACAGATCGCTGTCAAATTGAGTACCATTGTCGGAGACGATCTTTTTAGGTAGGCCAAATCGACATACGATGCTTTTAACCACGAAGTCTAGCACCTTTTTCGATGATATTGTCGCCAACGGTTCTGCTTCGGCCCACTTGGTGAAGTAGTCAATGGCTACCACGGCGTAACGGACCCCGCCCTTTCCGGTGGGCAGGGCGCCTATTAGACCTATCCCCCAAACGGCGAAGGGCCAGGGAGACGAAATCATTTTTAGCTCGGTCGGAGGAGCTCGGGCAACCGCAGCGAACCGCTGACACTTGTCACACTGTTTTACATATGAGATCGAGTCTTTGGACAGAGTCGGCCAGTAATAACCTTGCCAGAGGATCTTCAAGGCCAGGCTTTGCCCCCCAGTGTGATCTCCGCAGAATCCGTCATGAACTTCTTGCAGGATGGCCTTCGCTTCACTTGGAAGAACGCACCGGAGGAGAGGTAAGGAATGCCCACGTCGGTACAACACCCCCTCGACTAGCGTATACCTCAGAGCTTGATAAAGGACTCGTCGTGCGTCGTTGCGCCCTTCGGGTAACTTGCCCTCGACGAGGTACTCAATAATGGGAGTCATCCAAGTCGGCCTGATGTCGATCATTTCAATATCCGCCTGACCTTCGTCTATGCTAGGTTTCTTCAAGAACTCAACTGGCACCAACCCCAGGGTTTCTGTCTCTCCCGAGGTGGCGAGCTTGGCGAGAGCATCTGCGTTGGCGTTCTGCTCCCGAGGTATCTGTTCGATCGACCCCCGCCCAAACGCAGACATTTCGGCCTTTACCTTTGCCAAATAGGCGGCCATCTTGGGACCCCGCGCCTGATACTCGCCTAGAACCTGATTCACCACGAGCTGGGAGTCGCTGAAGCATTGGACAGAGCTCGCCTTTAGCTCGCTAGCTATCCTAAGTCCAGCTAACAAGGCCTCGTACTCTGCCTCGTTGTTAGATGCCTTGAACCCAAACCTTAGCGCCGAGTGGAATCTATGCCTCTCTGTGGATATCAGAATGATTCCGGCCCCGGAGCTGTTCTCGTTAGATGAGCCATCAACGAAGATCTTCCACGATGAACCTGAGGAGGCGAGCTGATGTGAGTCTTCTGATGGGATCTCATGGAATCCCGCACATTCTGCCACGAAGTCGGCCAAGGCTTGACTTTTTATGGTAGTTCGGGGAGTATAGAAAATCTCGAACTGACTGAGTTCGATCGCCCACTTTAGCAAGCGTCCTGAGGCTTCAGGTTTTTGCAAAACCTGCCTTAGAGGCTGATCGGTCATGACGTGTACAGAGTGGGAATGGAAGTATGGCCTGAGTTTTTGCGAGGCCGTGATTAAGCAGAACGCCAGTTTTTCCATCAATGGGTACCTTGACTTAGCTCCGAGGAGTCTCTTGCTGATGTAATAAACCGGTTTCTGAGCCTGGTCCTCTTCTCGCCCCAGAACGGCACTAGCCGCGTCCTCCGTTACGACCATGTAGAGGAAAAGAGGCTCTCCTACCTTGGGCTTTGATAGCACAGGTGGTTCAGCCAGGTGCGCTTTTAGGTCGAGGAATGCGCCTTCGCATTCTACTGTCCATTCGAACTTCTTGTTTCCCCGGAGCAGGTTGTAGAAAGGCAGGCACTTGTCGGTCGATTTGGAAATGAACCGGTTCAGTGCTGCCACTCTTCCTGTGAGGCCTTGGACATCTTTCCGCGACCTGGGGGAAGGAAGCTCGAGAAGTGACCTGATCTTGTCGGGGTTTGCCTCGATTCCTCGTGTATTGACTATGAAACCCAAGAATTTCCCCGATGCGACACCGAAAGTGCACTTCTGAGGATTGAGCCTCATGCCATATTCTCGCAGTATGTTAAAGCATTCTTCCAGATTGGCGACGTGGTTACTGGCAATCTTTGACTTGACAAGCATATCATCGACGTACACTTCCATGTTTTTCCCGACCTGGTTCGCGAACATTCTGTTTACTAGCCTTTGGTAGGTAGCTCCAGCGTTCTTCAGACCGAACGGCATGACCTTATAGCAATAGACATTAGTCGGGGTCATGAAGCTGGTATGTTCCTGGTCTGCTGGATTCATCACGATCTGATTGTAGCCCGAGTACGCGTCCATGAAGGACATGAGCTCGTGCCGCGCCAAGGCATCCAAAAGTTGATCGATCCTCGGTAATGGAAAGCAATCCTTGGGGCAGGCTTTATTCAGGTCGGAGAAGTCGATACAGGTCCGCCACTTCCCATTGGGCTTTGGAACTAACACGGGATTGGCAACCCAAACGGGAAATTTGGCTTCGCGGATAAAGCCACATTTTTTGAGCCGGGCCACTTCTTCTTCAAGGGCTTCGGCTCGGGTTGTCCCTAAACGCCTCTGCTTTTGAGACTTGGCAGGGACGCTTTTGTCTAGGTGGAGCGTGTGCATGATTACGCTCGGACTGATCCCTATCATGTCCTCGTGCGACCATGCGAATACGTCCAGGTTCTTCTTCAGAAACGTAGTTAGCTCCGCCTTTCTTCCATCGCAGAGGTTCTTTCCGAGCTTAACCGTCCGTGACGGGTTTTGTTCATCGATGCTTACCTCCTCGAGCTCTTCAATAGCTTGGAGCTCGGACCTGTCCTCGCCTACTCGGGGGTCAATGTCCTCGCTTAGGGCGAGCTTTTCGCCTTCGGGAATCCGAGGTTTTTCAATCTCGGGGGCCGCCTTGGGTCCCCGAGATTCCTCTTCGTCCTGAACGGCCATCGTCACCTGCCCGGGTTTAGATTTTCCCTTCATGGAAATGTTGTAGCATTCCCTGGCAGCGAGCTGATCGCCCTTGATAGTGCAGATCCCTGTTGAAGTAGGAAATTTCATGGCGAGGAGCCGGACGGAAGTGATAGCCTCGAAAGCAATGAGCGTAGGTCGGCCCAAAATGGCGTTGTAAGCAGCGGAGCAGTCAATGACTACGAATTCGAGTAGTTTGGACATTGTTCGAGACTCGTCTCCTAGGGTGATCACCAGCTCAATCGTTCCTATCGCTGCTGATCCTTCTCCTGAAAAACCATATAGCATCATCGAGGTTGCCTTCAGCTCGGAGACAGTCAGACCCATTTTTTCTAAGGTGGACCGGAATAGGAGGTTCACCGAGCTCCCATTGTCCACCAACACTCTCCTTACTCTCCGGTTGGCGAGCTGGACTGCTACGACCAAGGGATCGTTATGAGGGAATTGGACATGGCTTGCGTCTTCCTCCGCGAAGATAATCGGTTGTTTCTCTAATCTTTGTTGTTTTGATTGACGCTGTTCCGGGACGAACTCCGCCCCATTGTGGGCCTTCAACTCATTCACATACCTCTTCTGGGCGCCTCTACTTGTGCCAGCCATGTGTGGTCCTCCAGAGATGGTGGAAATCTCCCCCTCGACCGCGGGGGGAAGGACGTCCTGATCTACCCGAGGTCCGGGTCGATTGACTGGGGCATCCGGAGCGGGTCGACTTGCCGGGACCCTATTTCGCGAGTATTGCGCCAATGGACCTGCTCGGATTAGAGTCTCGATTTCATCTTTGAGGTGCCTGCAGTTGTCGGTATTGTGCCCGACGTCGTTATGAAAACGGCAGAATTTGGAAGCGTCTCTCTTTCCCTTAGGGTGTTTTAATGGCTCCGGCCTTTTCCAGGGGACTCGCGTAGCGTTGGCCAGGAAAATATTCTCTCTGGTCTGGGTGAGCTCGGTATACGTTGTGAACACGGGCTTGAATTTATCCACGGACTTATTCTTCTTTTGACCGTGCTGGCTGTTTTCACCATTTCCTTTTCTTTTGCCGCCACCGGGCTGGTTACTCTGCGTGACGTCGGGAGTCGCCACTACGATCTCTGTTCCCGTCCCAGCGGGCTTCTCGAGGACCTGGTTGGTCCCCGCGGCTGAAGCTTCAGCATCTTCCAAGTTTATCCACTCTTGGGCCCTGTTAAGGAATTCACTAACCGAGCTGACCCCCCTCCTTTGAATATCCTTCCACAGATCTCCGCCGACTAGGATCCCGGTCCTCATAGCCATGAGTTTGGAGCTGTCGTCAGCGTCTCTGGCTCGAGCAGCGACATTTGCAAATCTGCTCAAGTAGGCTTTTAGCGTCTCTCCAGGTTGCTGTCGCACGTTAGCTAGGGAGTCGGCCTGGACCCTGGCGGCCTGAGAGGCGCGGAATGCTCTCTTGAAGTCAGCCGAAAAGGTCTTCCAGGAGCTGATTGACTGCCTTTTACTTTGTTTGAACCACTGCCTGGCAGGTCCAGTTAGGGTGGAAGGAAAGATCAAGCAACGAAGCTCTGGTCTGATGTTATGAGCCATCATTAGGGTGTTGAACATCCCTAAGTGGTCAGACGGGTCTCCATCCCCGTTGAACTTTGATAAGTGGGGCATACGAAAGCCAGAAGGGTATGCCGTTGTTGCTATGTTGGGGGCGAAGAGTTCCATCTCATCCCCTGAATCATACTCGTCTTTTTCCTTTTCCGATAGGAGCTTCTTCATCAGCTCCTCCATCTGAGTTAAGCGCTCTAGGGTTTTGTCCTGAGATCCTGGGTTATTCCGGGGCTGTTCAACAGCTCCGGACCCGTTGTACATATTAGGTGGGTTGTTGCCCCTCCTATCTTGAGATAGGTCATTTGGGGCATTCCCGCCGTTACGTACTTCGGATCGGACCCCAACTGAGCGGGCCTGGCTACCATCCCTAACTCGATCCTCTCTGTGAGAGTTGAGGCGATCTCGAAGGTCGCCTCCCTGGGTAGTATGGTGACTTTGTGCTGAACTCAGTCGCTGTCGCAGGTCTCCTCCCGAAAGATCACTCCGTGCACTGCCGGTCCAGTGACTCCTGCTGGACAGACTCGGAGTGCGTCTTTGGCGGCCATGACCTGATCCTTCCTCCGGCACCCTGCCGCGCCAGGAGGGTCCAGCTGACGGCGGGCCCTTCCTGCTATTCCCGTAGGTCGGGATGTCTCGGACGGGCTGAGGAGACGGATATCTGATGGGAGAAGGAGGATGCCTGACCGGAGAGGCGATCCTAGTGCCGTCCGGACGGACTAAATTTGGTGGGGGCCTCTCGGCCCTGCCAGCTTGCTGGTTTCGCGCTGGGCGAGCTGGACGAGGAACTGGACGTTCTTCGGGGACGGGCTGACGTCTCCGGATCTCCTCGGCCCTTCTTTGGGAATTTCCTCGATCTCTTCTGGGCTTCCTCGAGGAAGGCTGAGAGCTAGGGGTTGACGTCCTAACCGAACGGCTGTACTGCTGCTGTTCGGTCCGAGGCATTTCCCTGAAGTTCGCCTCTTGATGGTGTGGTGAAGGGGTGGAGTTGGCTGCAGGGAGTCTACCCGAACGGCTATGCCTGGATCGATTACTCCGGCGAGACTTAGGAGCCTCGCCTTGCCTCTCTCCAACGTTACCGTTGGTTGTGAGAGGGGGTAGTCGACTCAGAATATCCTGGATTTGCTGACCAGCTGTTGCTAACTGGCTCCTCAGCTGAGCATTCTCCATCTCCACCGTAGTGTAATAACATGGATTCGGATTAGGCGGTCGGGGCGCTGAACTACCAGTGTCGTCTTGGCCCGCCGGCTGCTTCCCTGGCCTCTGCTGGACTTCAGGAACTTGCTCATCAGGGAGGGCAACATGGCGGGCCTCCTGCCCATCATGTTGTTCTGTCTCGTTGCCATGTTTGGATCGAGTGGTCACCATAGTTGTATGTTTGTGGTAGTACTAATCGGACTTGCTCTCAATGAAAGCACCAAACTGTTGACGCGGTTCTTCGGCAACAGATAATTAAGAGAAGAAGAGAAAGAGATTAGTACTAAAAGTAGAACCGTCACAGATAGGAAATCTTTGGGGAAAGAACTAGGTGACTCGAGACACGTTTTTAAGTGGTTCGAAGGTTAAAATCCTTCTACTCCACTAGTCAATATTATTGATATTCTCTGGGTAATTGGTTTACAAAGTATATAGTTCTTCAAAGACTATTTTTTCCAACCCCTATCAACTCCCAGGGTCTCCATATTTATAGGAGAAGGCACCTGGAAGTTGGTAGGGAGGTCATCCCGTGACCTTACCATTTGTCATATCAAGTCTGTGATATTCATGATTAATTCCTAAACCTGACACACAAGTGTGGTCTAATCAGTATGGAAGGAGATAATGGGTCGCACGGCCCAACCCGTCCGTGGGTGTCTGAATACGCACGTTCCTGCTGCGTGTCCGAGAAGCCAGGGGGATATCGGACACGTGATGGCAGGAATATGCACGTTTATCTTGCGTGTTGACTTCCCATAGGGTCGGAGCTTCCTGAGAAGCTCGCTACCGGAGCAGTTCATAACCCGAGCTTATCCGTCCGTGGCCGTCGGATGTTATTCCCAGCTCCTGGGGCAACAAGTGCGAGCTGGAAACAGGACCCCCTCAAGCTAGCAAGGGCCCGTCCTGGAAATAGAGCCTCCGGCCTGTGGGAGCCTCGGACTAAACCATGTTTAGTCCGAGGCTCGTCCTGCTAAACAGCCCGTGGGAAAACCAGGGCGTACATGCTTCATGGTATATAATTTGTTGGAGATGGTATTTTTATGAACTCTATGTGTTTGATAAAAAGTTTGTGAGGAATGGAGTATATGGTTGGTGTATGAGTGTTCTTGGGGTAAGTTAGAATTTGTTATGTAGGAGGTGAGTGATGCATTGTGTCACTTTGACCTTGGATTTAGGGGCATTTAAACTTTGGTATGGATAAATGTTGGCCATTGTGGTATTTTTTCTCTTAATCTTTTAATGACTAACAATGGTGTTTTTGGGTTCTTGTTCTTTATTTTTCTAATTTTTGGACAGCCATGGCTCCAAAGACAAATAGGAATCAAGCTTCTTCATCGACACCAATTCCCTATGATCCCCAAAAATCTGTGTCTATTGAGGCCTATGAGAGTTACTTGAATGCCATTGCTCATGATAAGGCATGGGTCCTTGAGCGAGGATTTGATCTTCATATGCATCATGATCAACCTTTCCTCATGCATCAAATTGAGTCTCAGGGTTGGGAAAAATTGTATGCTCATCCTGAACCGGGCATTGGTCCTATTGTTCGTGAGTTTTATGCCAACGATGTGGCTCATGAAAATTACAAGGTGAAAGTGAGAGGTGTGAAAGTGTCCTTCAAAGCAACTGATATTAATAGCTATTATGAGCTACCTCACTTTCAGCGTGATGAATATGGTGCGGTTAAAGATAATTTTGATCATCAAGCTATTATTGATGAAATTGCAATGTCGGGTGCTGTATGGAATTTATATAATAATGGGGCTCCTCGCTACATCAAAGCCGCTTATCTGGATAGCAATACAAAAGCTTGGCAGCAGTTCATGGGGGCAAAATTAATGCCGACTGCCCAACTTGGTCATGTTGATATTCATGAAGCAATTCTTCTTTATGCAATTCTCACTGATAAAACCATTAATGTGGGGCAAATTATTCATGCTTCCATCATCCGAAGTATGAGCCAAGTGACGAATGGATTTTATGTTCCCTCATTGATCACTGCGTTATGTAAGAAGGCAGGTGTTCCTTGGGATGAGTCTGAAGACAAGGTTCATCCATTGCGCATCATTGATCATAATACCCTTGATTGATTGAAGGAGAAAACCGTTGTTCAAGTTAATGATCAAGGCCAATCTTCTATTCCAGCCCCTATTCCTCCTTTGAACGATAGTAGAAGAACCACTCAACAACGCTTGCAAGCTTTGGAGCAAGAGGTTTATTATGGCCGACTTGATATTCGGGCGAATACTCAGCATATCCTGGATCACAACCAGAGGTTTGTGGAATATGCAAGCTATCAGGATATTTGTTATAGGATGGATCAGGCTCGATTGAATGTGGATATGTCTAGATATCCACCTGCTCCTACTTGGTTGCAGCCATACCCACCACCGGTTCCCATGCCCATGGTGCCATATCAGGCCCCTGGTGATGAGGATGTTGCTAGCGCAGCAGATATGGATATTCCTGAGGAGTGATGTGTTATGAGGGATTTTTTTTTTCTTTCTTCTCTTTTCACTTTATTTTCTATTTTCCTAAGTCCATTGAGGACAATGTACTGTTTAAGTGTGTGTGGGGGGGAAGAAATTTTATGTTTTGTTCTGTTATGTCTTTGTTAATTTTCTGTTCTTTTCGTTTTATTTAGTGTCTATTAGTGTTCAGTTGTGTTGGTCTTGTTGAAAGCATTGGTCAATGATGAAACTTTGAATTATGCTTAAAGTGATGTCAGACAATGAGGAATTTTGTATGATTTGTGTGCTTGACTCCTATGTGAATTGCTATTTTGATTTATGTTGTTTTTCACTCTATGCACGATTGAATTCACCACTTAAATGTGTTGAAAAAAATTTATGCTTGTTAAAAAAAAAAAATTGAAGTCCCAATCACTCTAGAAATCAATAATCAATTGTTTAAGCCAAAATCATAAGTACACATGATTAGGAAGATGATTAAGGCAGTTCTTTGGATCGTTTGAGCCGTTCAAGCCAACCTATTATATGATAATCCTTAGTTTCCCATATTTGAGCCATGATGACTATTTCTTTTCTTCTATAAACCGAAATTTTTGACCTTATACTTTGTAAATCCTATAATTGGCATTTTTATAGAATTTTTTTTTTTTCTTAAAAGAGAAATTGGTTGATTTAATTGTTTCCTTTTATTATAATTTTCGGAAATATTTGTTTTCCTTTTATTATAATTTTCGGAAATAGATGTTTTCCTTTATTATATTTTTCGGATTTGTTTGGAAATAATTGGTTTCCTTTATTCCAATTTTCGGAAACTCTCTTTCCTTTTGTGTGATTTTTGGTCAATAATATGCTTCCTTATTTAGCATATATTGTCTCATTTTGTTTATAAAGGAAACAAAGTTTATTGCAAATATTCGATACTTACCCAAAGTTATTTTTGGATTATTTGCTGATATATTGTCGTGCAGCTCAAGGATTGCAATCAGGAACCTGGTTCTTAATGTCATTAATTATTGTTTCCTTTTTGAGCTTGTTTTAATCCGTCACAGGTCTGAGCTGTCCCCACCGATATCACATCTGTCGGATCAGCATCTTCTAAATAAGGCAATTCTTCGACAATCAAGAATAACTTCTGTGATTCTTGCTTTTATTAGAAGAATTCTTTTTCTGCCTTTGTGAGCACGAAAAAGACTCTATAAATAGGGCTCTAAAGGCAGTGATAAAAGTGAACTCTTTGGTGCATTATTTGTGAGCTTTATTGTAATATTTGAGAGTTCTTCTTTGTATTCAAGATCATAAGTATCCACATGATCTTGTAGAATTATGTGTGTTTAGTTTTTAGTGGTGAGTTTATACCATGTTCATGAGTGAATACACATTGTAATTTGAACACAACGTTTATAGTCTTCGGGAGAAGATTTTTACAAGCCTTGCGTCGGGAGGATGCAAGCACTCGCTGACCATTGAAGGGAGTTCAAGTGGTTGAGCGTTTCAATCAAGATCAGATTAGTGAAGAGAAGTACAACAAGTTGCGACAAATCTCAAGAGGGAGTCTTGTTTTGTTTAAGTCAATGTTTTTGTACTTGTGATTCTTTATTAATTGGTTTTATTCTCTGGGCGTGGCCCCAAGGAGTAGGTTATCCGAAAGGGTTTCTGAACCTTGTAAAAATTCGCTGTGTTCTTTATTCTTTTGCACTGTCTTTTTATTGTGTTCAGTTTCTGTCGTGACAAGTTTGGTTTCTGTCCCGACAGAACTGTATTCTGTGTAAACAGTTAATTATCATTCCGCACTTTAATTAATTCACTTGGTTTAATTAATTTGGTAATTACTAAAAACGGAATTTCATACTTCCTTGAAAAATATTTCTTTTTGTAACTCATTACACCATGGTTATTTATATGTGATTTGATCTTGTGGGATGGTTTGTTAAAAAAAAATGGGGAAATACTTATGGGTTATTTGTTTGGTTGTAATTTGTGTATGATCTCTATTTCTCTCCTTGGAATATTATGAAAAAAAAAACAAAAGAAAAAATGATTTGCAATGAAAGAAAATGCATATATGCAAATTTTGCAAAAGTATAAGTGTGGAGGAAATAGTGAGATCATTATGGAAAGAAGAGTAAGAAAAAAAAATAGGTACTTCTTGATTTGTATGGGAAAATTTGGGGCAAGTTCAAAGAATGAAGTTGATGTATGCTATGGTGTGATTTGAGCTTAAATGTATCTTTCTCAACTACCCTTAACCTTAGCCTTACATTACAAGCCTATAAAGACCTCTTGATTTTTTATCATTGTGTGTTTATATTAGTGGAGAATGATTGATTAATGTCTATGGAGTGGATGCTTTTCATTGAAAAACGTTTTGGTATATAGGGATTGATTTAAAAGAAAATGATTTGGCAAGTATGGATTAAATTTGATGCATTTGAGTTGGTGTTGTGATTAAGTGCTTAGTAAATTATTTTTGAAAATCAAATGGTAAATTACATATGGAGTTGAAATTCTAATGAGTATGAAAATCTGAATTGTTTTGGCATTACTTATTTGTGTGATTCTCAGAGACATTCAAGCTTTTGACAAGACCTTTGTTTAGTGAGTCTAGATTAGTTTGTTTTATTTTTAGTTTTGTTATTTTAGTGTTTTGCTAAGGGACTAGCAATATTCAAGTGTGGGGGAATTTGATAAGGTCATTTTTGTATTAATATTTGTTAAGTTTTTCTATGCTTGGATGGTGTTATGATAGCATTTTTAATAGTTTTCACTAAGTTTCGTGATTCTACAACATATTTTCTACGTTGTGTTTTATGATGATAAATCTGACATTTTGATGGCAAGTGTAGTTAAAATAAAGTTTTAGGAGTATTCAAAGCTTTCGGGATTGAAATGTGGAAGTGGAGGCAACGTGGAAGCTGTCTAAGATCAAGAATTGAAGAAATTGGAGGTAGGCCGCGGCACTTTAAATGGAATTGCAGTTTCAGAATTTTTTCTTCCATACAGGTCGCTGCCTAGGGTGTCAGGCCGCTGCCTGAGGGACAGATTTAGGCACAGATTTTTTTCTAGGCCGCGGCTCGCATTTTTCAGGCCGCGTCTTGCGACGTCGTTTTCAGATTTTCTATTACTTTTTAATTAGAATTTAATTGAGACTATAAAGGATGATTAGGGTTAATTTGAGAGGGATTTTTATTACGGTTTAGGAGAGAAAAAGACTGAGAAAGGGCTGAAGAAAAGACTACAAGACTACATTGCTTTTGTTCATTAATCTAGTTTCTTTTCTTTCCTTAATCTCTTTAATTTTAATTATAATTATGTTTGTGATTATGATTACTATTATGGAGTAGGTTCTTTTTAGGTTAAAGGTTAATTCAAAATCCAAGACATGAATTCTTTATTATTGATAATGAATATTATTCTTTAATTTCTCTCAATATTAAATTGTTTCTATTTTTCCAATTGAATGTTATGAATTTTGTGAATTATTGTTAGGTCGCCAACTAATTAAGGTTTTACATTGTTCAATTGTCATCTTAGAATTACTATTCACCTAATAGTTTAGGATTCTAAGTGTATGTGATAAATTGCAATTGATAGTGATGTCAAAAGAATTGTTGATTGTGATGAAAAATAGAACATAGGTTAAATGAATTATATGCTTCATTAATTTATTGCCTAGATTAACTTGTTTCCAAAGGACTTAATGCTTTATCTAAGTTAAATAGATTGTATGCTTCATATATTTATTGCTTAGATAAAAGAGTTAATTATTGAGCACTTCGCCTTGATTACTTATAATAGGGAGACTGGGATAATTGACTGCTTCAGCGTTATCTGCGGGGTTAATAGTTTAATTGAGAAATTGGAATGATATTTATTATTATTGATTAGGAATGATTGTTGAGGGTGGAGATTAACCTTTAACTGATTCTTAATATCATAATATCAATCTTTAATTGCTTTCTAGTTTATGTTATTTAATTTTGAGTTAAAAATCAAAATCCCCTTTTAAGTTTTAGTGTTAATTCTTCAATAATAAAGTGAACGATAGTCCTCGTGGGTTCGACCTATGGTTGCTATTATACTGAAATAATTGGAAGTATTGAAAGAAAAATCATTGTTAAATTTGTGTGGTATACGACAACCATCACCTGGATTATTTTGCTGCAGCATGTACAAGTAAGAAGGTAACTTGGAGTACAATTCTTCAGGTCTCCCCCTGACATAACTGAGTGTCTTCTCTCTGCATCTCCAAGCCTTCATATAACTCATATCGATCCCAAAATTATTCTTCATATCCTCCTTTATGATGTTTTCCGGGTAGCTAGTGCCATCAATAGCATATTTGTTCTTGATAAGGTCCCCAATGACCCAAGGTGTTGCTTTACGGTGCTCCTTATGTCGCAATTCTAGTGAGCACGTATGTACACTATTATAAACAGTGATCTCAAACATCTCTGGTCGTGCTACTTTTTTCCCCTTTATTCTCCAAGCACAATCAGGATCCTTGCATGTGATATACAACACATCAGTACCAGACTTCTTAACCATAAACTCAAAATTATTCTCATTGCGAAGAGAGCTGCTTTGGTTTTCAAAGCCATCTTGTTCTCAAAAGTATTCCCAAGGTGTAGTTCTCCTAACGGTACACCGGATGAGGGTATTCTAAATCGACCAGAGGCCATAATATCTTCTTTTGTAAACATGGGAGATCTCCATCTTCTGTGATCTTCTATCAAAAATATTGGAATGTTCCATGTATTGTTATATTCTGTTCCACCAGGATGACTAGAGCTGGTGTCAGGTGTTTGGCATCCTTGACTTGGTGGGTTCGCCCGTTCAATAGGACGTACTAGCTGTTCTTGTACTTGTTCGACTTACAAATCATCAAACATGTCAACCGGCACTTCGACACTATAATATGCCTCTGAATCGTACCATGAGTCCTCATTATGTTCAGCTACTGGATCGGGTTGTACTCATATTGGTTGTCCCTCAGGTCACCAATAGGACCTCCTAAAGTAGCTCCCTCAGATCCAGCAGGATCTCCCACAAGATCTCTTTCTGGAACAAAAGTGCCCACTTCACTATGAACTTTATGAACACTAGGACCGGGAGTGGAATATGGATCTGCAATGAAAATCTTCTTAATAGGAGTGACACACAAGGCAAACCTTTCTTTAGATGTTACTCCTAAGAATGCACGGACACCAAGATCACTTTCAACATGAACGGGTGTAAACGGTTGGTCGCCGCATGTGTAAGAAACCTCCAATTTCAACCTATACATCTGTTTATCAACTTTAAGTTCCTTGTGCAATATGTCAAGAAGTTGCAAGTATGTTACATTATCCTTCATCGGTATCACCATGCAGTGAGGGTCCTTGAAAATCCACTTCTTCCCTTCTAATTCACAAACACCATTGTAAGATACAAAAACATAGACAATGGAGCCTGTGTTGGAAAAAAAAACAAAGAAATTGTTAAAAAAAATTGTCAACTTTTCATAAAGTCCTGAAAAATAATATTATCGAGATATTATTGAGTTCTTATCGAGCTAACCATTCTTAAATTGAACATAAGCTTAACCAAAACCTTCATCGAGCCCCGATCGAGCATTATCGAGCACTCACTATTGAGCCACAATCGAGCCGCAATGAACTCTAAACATTACATACCCATCTGCCAATTATCGAGCCCCTATCGAGCACATATTGAGAAAACTACTAAAGAAAACATTCTAGGGTCCAATCGAACCCCTATCGAGTTTCCATCGAGCACAATCAAGCAACAAAGCCTAAAACTATCGAGCTATAATCGAACTATATCAAGCAACATCGAGCTCATGAAAGAACCTTCTTCTACATACCATCGAGCCCTTATCGAGCTGTTATCGAACAAAAAAAATTCAAAAAAATGCAGATCGCGAAATCTCTCTACAAACCCAAAAAAACACACTAATATAGGCTTGGATCTGTTTGAAATAGCCAAAAAAAAAGTAAACAAACAATACCCAACATAAAAAATGAACAATCTTCTTACCCATGGTTTTTCTCCTCTAAAAACCCTCAAAATGGATGTTGCCTTTAATGTTGGGGACTTCACAGAGACATTGGAGATGGCTAACAATGATTTTAGCAAGAAAATGATACAAATCCGTGGGTTTTGGTGAGGATTTCGTGAGAATGAGAGAGAGAGAGAGAAGAGAGAGGAAGAGAAGGTAAAAGAGATTCTAAATATAATGGGAGGGGTATTTTGGGTGTGAGGGAAATGTTTAGCATCAAATTGAAAGGATGAATAGTGCTAGGATTTTTTTGGTTATATTAGACACTAATAAGTATAAATAGTGAAATTTCCCCTCTGAAATTGCATGGTGTATCATGATAACAAAATTACAAATTAGACCCTCAAAAAGTTATTATAATATTAAAAGAATTGTGAAATGACCATTAAAACCTCAGCTCCAAAGGGAAATTTGACTTTTTATGCTTAATATGGGGTTGTAATACAAAATAATACTAGGCATTTTTAACATTACAAAATAATGCCAATTTATTTTATGATACCCAAAATACCCTCCTCATTTGTCTCTTCAGTTTCCCTCTCTCTTTTTCTCTCGAATTCCCTCCGCCTACACAGTTCCCTCTCTATCTTTTAGACGAAACCATCGACCACTCCCCACCGACGTCGATTCCGACGAGTCCCGCACGGCAACCGTCACTCCACCGAGACCGCACGACAATCGCCGATCCCCGAGACCCGCACGGCATTGATTCCTCCAAAAACTGAACCCAAATCCCCGAGACCTCCCCGATACCTCCCTCCTCCGCCTCCGTCCTCCCTGACCCACTAAGGTCGATCTCCCTATTTGTTTATATGTATATATTTTTTTGAATTTTCTGTTGTATATATATATGTTTATATGTATATATTTTTTTTGAATTTTTTGTGTGAATGTTGTGACTTTTTTCGTTTATTGCATAGTTTACGAATTGTTTTGAGCATATTGATATGCTTTGTTTTAGTATTTTGGAATGGGTACGTTGAAAGACAACTGTGAGTTTTTGCCTGGTTTTATTATGTTGCTCGATGGTTCGATGGTGGGTTCAATGTTATTCGATGGGCATCGATGTGTGATTAGTGCTCAAAAGATGTCATTTTATCAAGTTTAAGTTCAAATTAAATTAAGTTTTGAATAATATTTTCTTGAATTTATTATGATATATTCTTTAAATGGAAAATATTAGTTTTAATTTAATTTTAAAATATTTTATATGAATTATAATGCATTTGAGCCTAATTAAAAGAAAAAAAAATATAGAAAAGAATTAAACTTGAAAAATGAGAGCTGAAAAATGATATTATTGTAGTTAACTTTTTTTCATTTCAGGCCCAATGTAGGCCCACGGTTCCAGCAGCCCAAAGCCAGCCACATGCATCTCCCTGCCCACCACGTGTCCGCCTGCCAGCCAACCCGAGGCCGCCACGTCGCCAGCCAGCAGCCATCCGAAGCTCCAACACCTCCAACATAGCTTCACTCTAACGCCACATGTTCCTCCTCTCTTCCCTTCAGCTTCATTCCAGCATGAGCCCAGCTCTTTCAAACAAAGGCCCAAAGAGCCCAGCAGGCCCAGCTCCTCCCTTCAGTCTCACATCCATCAATCCTCCTTCCCAAATGCATTGTTTCAGCAAGCTCCCAACGTGACCCAAAGGCCCAGCAAGCCCAATCCAAAATCTTCCCAGTAGCCTGCCTACGTGGCACTCCCTCATTGGCTGAAAATGGGTCAAAACCCTCTTGTGTCACCAGTCATGTTTTGTGGGTATTGGACTTTGTAAATTGCTATTTTGAGCTTTAAAGCTCATGTTTTTGTGGTATTTTAGAAAAGGGAAAAATGACCATACACCAAAATAGCTAGGTTAATATTAATAATAAAATTTGATTTTCAAAATCATATTTTATTATTAGTATTTCAGATTTATTTTGTAAACCTCATTTTGTTGTGTAATTTCTTTTTAGTCATTTTCTCCCTCTATAAATAGGGACTCATTCTTCACACTTAGTATGTAATTTTTAGAGTAGAGAAACTATAGCAAAATTTCCACTCACTTTCTTCTCATATTTTCTTCTTAGAATTTTGTGAGAATCATGAGCATAATGGCCTAATCTTCCTAGGAATGTTAGGGATGATTCCATATGCAAGTGATGTTATTTTGCTACTTTGATTTACTATGTTCTTAATGTAATATATTTGAGTTATTTATGTTCTTTCATCTCTATCTTTATTTACTTATGCTAATAGTATATAGGATTAGTCATGCTCTTTCTATGTGCTTCTAATTAGTAAAAGTAATATTGATACATAATTTTATGTCTAATCTTCTATTGCATTATTGCCCTTGGGTATTTTGTCATTTTTAGATTTTTTCATAAGATTAACATTGTGCTTTTAAAGTAAAGAACTTTATAACTCAAATGAACTTTTGTTAGAAAAACTATGGACTTTAATGTTAGATTTTCCAAGTAAATGTCGGGATGTGAACTATTTACTTGTGTATTTTTGTAAATCAAGTAACCAAGTAACTAAACAAGCATATGGATGATTCTTGAAACCTTTCATTTTCTCAAACTCTTGATTACATCTTACCTTTATTTCACTTATCTCATTTCATCACTTTATCAAAATACAATACCAAAATCTCAAACATCTTTCCATTTACAATTTTATTTACTTCTTGTTACTAACTTTTTGTGTTATTTTCTACTACCCTTTTGATTTTAGGTTACCTCCTTGTGGATCGACCGCCCGATCTTACTACAACTACCGCTTAGTGTAGTCATATTTTGGGCGTTAAACAATGTGCAGGCATTTAGAGGGTTCGATGCATACTCGATGGGTACTCGATAGGGGTTCGATGGGTAGGCATTTCTTAGGTTTAAGGTTTGTGCTTCTGTGATTTAGTACATGCTCAATCATGGTTCGATGCATGCTCGATGGGAGTTCGATGCATGCTCGATGGAGTGGTTTTTATGTTGGGTTCGACGATGGTTCGATGCAGGCTATAGGGTTGTTCGATAGTGGTTCGATGTGTGTTCGGTGGGTACTCGATTGGGGTTCGATGGGTGTTCGATGCATTCTTGATGGTCATTAGATGCATGCTCGATGTGGGTTCGATGCATGCTCGATGCATTGGGTTTCTTGTTGGGTTCGATGGTGGTTCGATGCATGCTCTAGGGTTGTTCGATAGGGGTTCGATGGGTGTTCGGTGGGTACTCGATAGGATTTCGATAGTGGTTCGATGCATGTTCGATAGGGTTCGATGGTTGCATGTATGTTTATTGATGGATTTTTCACGCGACTTTGTTTAACTGTATTATTTTTATCTTTATTTTTTGCAGATGCCGAAGTTTATTTTACCCTTGACAGATCACTTTCCTGGACGAGTCACATATAGGGGAAATGGTTACTTTAAAATAGTCAAGGACAAGTTTGAGGAGCTCGGGTTGATAGAAAGGGTGAAGGAATCCCCATTCAAACAATTTTTCATGGCTGAGAAGTTAGACTTCTCTGCATCTCTCATACATCAATTAATGTTGCGCAAGATCCAGTCCATCAAAGAGGATGAGTTGCATTTACATTTGGGATCTAGACCCTGCAGATTTGGTAGAGGCGAGTTTGCTTTGGTTACGGGGTTGAACTTCAGTTCCGGGCCATCTGAGACTGATTTGAAGAAACACTTGACTAGTGACCACTTAATCAAGGAGTACTTTAATGATGAAGAAACAATGAAGATAATGCATTTGGAGGCTGCTTTAAAAAACTGCACTGTAGTTGAAGATGCCTACAAGTTGGGCCTATGTTTCTTTGTTGAGGGGGATTTACTTGCACGAGAGGGCAAGTTAAATGTCTGGATAGATTCGCTGAAGATGGTGGAGGATACTGAGTACTTCTTTACTTACCCATGGGGGAAGGTGTCTTTTAACAAGCTTATGGATTCATGTAAGAAATACATGCATCATCAGAAGAGGAACTATGAGAAGAAGAAGGAAGTTAAGGGGAAACAGAAAGAAGCAAAATAAAGTTTGTATGGTTATGTCCCTGCATTGCAGTATTGGGCATACGAAGCCATCCAGCAATTTGCACGTGAGTATGGTATTAACCATGGAAACCAATTTCCGAGGATGTTCAGTTGGTCGAGCAATAAGGAGCGTCCTATTTCGAAGGCCGACCTTGCACCGATGTTCAAGAAGACGAGTGTAAGTTCTGCTATATTATGTCAAAATAGAGTATTCTTTGGTGGTTTCAAACTAACTTAATGCTTTGTATTTGATGCAGTTGATTGTGTTGTCCATGTTGAAGCCCCGGCCTTCAGAGATAGATTATTATAGCGCTCTGACGGAGGGTGATGCTCCCTTGTATCCCGGGTTGGGCCAAGAAGAAGAGGTAAAAACTCCCACTGATTTTGAGAAGGTGGTGGAGATAGCTGCTAAGGTTGTGAAGGCAGCCAATATTTTTGTTGATGGCCCTAATGATGAGGATACCCCAGTCCCCATCGGCCCCACACCCTCAGCCCCAGCCCCATCAGTACACCCCAATCCTGATCAACCTGATTTATGGGAGGTGTTGGAGAGGTTGGAGCAAGTCGAGAGTCGTCAGGATACCATCCTAGAGAACCAGGCGGTCATCATGGATGCTATCAATAAGATCTTGACATTCGTACAAGATCTTCCAAATGATTCTGATTCTGATTCCGACTCACTTGACCTCCCAGATGATTTTGTCTCACATGACATAGGCACTCCTCCCCCGATAGTACTCACAGCAAATCCTGAGACCCCAGGTGTTGCTATTATAGAACCTAGGGATGTTGCTGGTGTAGAGTTTCAATTGGCCAAGAGGAAAAGACGCAAACCTAAGAAATTTGAAGACTACATCGACCCAACCAGAAAGAAAGCTCGTTTGGATGCGATTGATGATGTGCCATTAGTCCTCGACCCTCTAAAGAAGCCACTTGCTACACAGTACAGGACGGTCGGCAAGTGGTTGCTTGGAGATATTCTGAACAAGACGAAGAGGGATGTCCAAACTGGTGTGTATGGTCCGAGTTGGTTTCTAACGATGAAGACACCACAGTTTTGGATCGATGATGGGGTAAGTAATTTTATTAAATTTATTAATATTTGTTATCTGGTATAAACAGTGGGTTCAATAGGGGTTTCGATAGGCTGATTAATTGCTTTCCTATCATTTTTGCAGCATATTGATGCGGCCAAGCATATGCTACGTAGGCGTCGACAGTTCTATCCCGGGGCGTATCGGCAAGATGTTGTTGTGATGAATATTATGTTCTCACAAGTGGTACCGGCCCGTTATGATGCATATCAGAATGCCAAGGAAGCGGATAAGAAAAGGTTTTTGTGGGATTCAGATGTGATATCAATGATTACGGGAATTGACAATCAATTTCTGGCATCGTGGAAGGGAGTAGACACTGTATATTGGTGCCAGAACTACCTACAAATTCATTGGTTTGTAGTTGAAGCCTCCATTTCTACTTGGACTCTGAATGTTTATGATTCGGACGTGACAATGATAAGTGATAAACAACTGCAATCGTTTATGAAGTCATGGTCTACTTTGTTCCCATCGTTTTATTGCAGTCACAACTTTTCAAGGACGAGCCTCGGTTGACGATTCCACCTAGAGCTAAAAGATGCAAAGAGTTCAATGTGCACTGCATGCCAGTTGATTCAGTACCCCAAACCAAAGTCAGGTAAACAAAAGTCTAGTTTTTATTCAAGTTTTTTAAATTAAATTCTATGTTGATTTTGTTACTAATGCAATTTATGTTTTGGTTACAGTGGAGATTGTGGTGTGTACGCCATCAAGCACATCGAACACTTATTGGGTAGGCTACCACTTGACACGATTTGCGATGACAACATGGAGTTGTTCAGAAACAAATGGACAGTTGACTTATGGTATCAGAATGTTAGACATTGAACATTCTCTTGTTATATTTATTTGCTTAAAATGTAGATTTTTAAGAAATTTTTTTGAGTCGAGCATCTTTTTATTAACGACAATAAAAAAAGAAAACGACAAATAACCTTCAACTTCAAGTTTAAATAAAATACAACAAAAAATAAACGCAAAGCCGAGCTTTGCATGAGGATTTGTTGTGGCCACGACCACCACATCTAATGCACTTACGCATTGTAACTGGTTTTTCCCCGCCAGATGGCCAACGGTTTGTCCTTGGTCTTCCTAGCTTTGGCTTTTTTGGCCGACCAACTTGTTGTTTCTCTATGGGTACACCAGCTACCATATTCTTAATGTCATCTGGAAGTATCTAGTCATCCTCGTTCCCAGTTGGGTAAATGGTTTCTTTGTACGAATTCCTCCATGACTCAATGGTGTAAAACGGTGAACACAAAGAGTAAAGGTTCACTCCACGCTCTATAGCTGCTACAGCTGCATGGGGACAAGGTGTGCCTATGAGCTGTAATACCCCACATGAGCATGATTTCGTCATCAAATTCACCTCAGCATCGCTGTCTGCACCAGTTACATGAAACTCGAATTGACCAAGGGCATAGACATTCATGAACCTTCCTTTGCCAGCATTGTTCGATACATCTGCCTCCATCAGGGTGGATAATTTGGTGGTAGTCTTCTTTGTCACACTACGTCATTCAGAAAACCAAGACTGTAGTGTGAACCGAATGAATTCTAAAAAAAATTGTAACTGGAAAGGTTCTTGCATCCTTGGTCTTGTTGTTGAAGCTTTCAGCGTAGTTTCTTGTCATTATATTGTATCGTTTTCCAGGAAAGAAAGGACGAGACCACTTATCGAAACCAATTCCCTCCAAATAGGCAGCTATAGGAGGATCCATTCGCTTAATATTTTCAAAATGCTTTAGAAATTCGGTCTTCTTCCATGCATAGGCTGCTGCCCACATCTCACTGTGACAGTGATCAGTCTTGAACTTGGCTTTCACATTCATACTGATGTGATGGTAGCATGCGCCGTGGTAGGCATCAGGAAAGACAGCCTCTAGAGCATGAATAATACTCGCATGCCTATCTGACACGAAAGCCAAGTCATCAACGTCCCCAATGGCTTCCTTCAACTTCTTCATGAAATATTTCCACGAGTTGTGGTTCTCACTATCCACCAACCCGAACGCAATTGGATATAAATGACTATTCGCATCCAAAGCAACGGAACATAGCATGTGGCCACCGTAATTATTCTTCAAGAACATGCCATCCACACATATCACAGGACGACAAAATCTGAATCCTCTCCTACAAACTCCAAGGGCAAAGAAGCAATATAGGAAATGACCATCTTCAGTGAAAAAATCAGTAATTGTACCTGGATTCTTTTGCTGCAACATGTGTAAGTAGGATGGCAACTTGCAATACGAATCCTCATATGTCCCCCTAACATACGTAAGTGCCTTCTCTCTACATCTCCATGCCTTTTCATAACTCATATCAATACCAAAATTTTTCCTCATATCCTCCTTTATGTTGTTTGCCATGTAACTGGTCCCATCAACTGCGTATTTTTTCTTTATGAGGTGTCCAATGACCCACGGTGCAGCTTGATGATGACCTTTTTGTCGCACTTCTAGTGAGCATGTGTGTACGCTCTTGTATACCGTGATCTCAAACATGGGGGACATTGATTGTTTTTTCCCTCTCAGTCTCCAACAACAGTCAGGATCTTTGCATGTGATATACCACATGTCAGTACCAGACTTTTTCACCATATACTCAAAGTTATTCTTCATTGCAAATAGAGCAGCTTTGGTTTTTAAATCAATCTTGTCCTCAAAAGTCTTCCCAACATATATTTCTCTCATTGGTCCACCAGATGATGAGGAATGGGTTTTAGCAGATGCCTCAATATCTTCTTTTGTAAACATTGGGGCACTCCATCTGGTGTGATCTTCTCTTGATACAATTGTCTCCCTCCACCTAGTGTTATCTTCTGTCCTAGCAGGTTGATTACTGCTTCGAGCAGGTGCTCGGCGTCCTTGAGTTGGGAGGTGTGCCTGTGCAAGAGGCAGTCCTGACTCTTCTTCTACTTGTTGGGCTTGGGACATGTCTAACTCCTCATTTGAAACGTCTGCACTATAATACGAGTCATCCTCGGAACCAACATCATTATCTTCAAAGCAATTACCAACTGGATCATCATTCACATAGGGATCGTACTCATATGCCTCAAGCACACCTGTGGGACCTCCTTGTGGTATATCAAGCTGAATAGTAGCCATCGGATCAGTAACTGGAACAAAAGTGCCCACCTCGCTAAGATGCTTGTAACTGCTACCTGCAGGAGATGGATCGATACTGGTCGTGTCTTTTTTGTTCACACTAGGAGAAGGATCTGATATGACATTCTTCTTAACTGGAGTCACAAATAAGACTACCCGTTCATTCAAGCTTATTCCTAAGAATACACGAACTTGACGATCATTCTTCAATTGAACTGGTGCAAATGGTTGCTCGCCGCATACGTATGGCACCTCGAGTTTCAATTCATACACCTCTCTATCCACCTGAAATGTCTCGTGCAGTATGTCAAGTAGTTGCAAGTAAGTGACATCATTCTCTACTGGTATCACTTCACCTTCAGCATCCTTAAAATACCATTTCCTACCATGCATTTCCCAAACACCGTTGTAAGAAACAAATACGTAAACAGTAGAACCTGAAATAAAAAAACACAAATACAGTTAGTTGAAAAACAGATGGTAGGAAATGGTATTTTAACGATGCTAAAAAACATGACCATCGAGCCTGCATCGAGCATGCACGAAATAGTGAGAATGCACATTACCATCGAGCTTGCATCGAGTAGCTATCGAGTAACCATCGAGCACAACATGCAACGTAAAAAATGATGTGCCATCGAGCTTGCATCGAGCAGGCATCGAACATCCATCGAGCATGAATGAAATAGTGATAATGCACATTACCATCGAGAACCCATCGAGTAGGTATCGAGTACCCATCGAGTACAACATACAACGTAAAAAATGATGTGCCATCGAGCTTGCATTGAGCAGGCATCGAGCATCTATCGAGCATGCATGAAATAGTGAGAATGCACATTACCATCGAGTACAACACGCAACGTAAAAAATGGTGTGCCATTGAGCTTGCATAGGCATCGAGCATCTATCGAGCATGCATGAAATAGTGAGAATGCACATTACCATCGAGTACCCATCGAGCAGAACATGCAATGCTAAAATTGTTGTGTCATCGAGCCTGCATCGAGCAGGCATCGAGCACAACACAAACCCAGAAAATTCCCAGAAAACGCAGATCGACAAAAAACCAGAAAAAACCCAAAAAAATGTACAAATATTGCTCAGATCTATTCGAAATGCTCAAAAAGTTTAAAGAAAACATCACTAATCCAAGTATTTAACAAAAAATTGCTTACCCATTAAATTTTTCTCCAAGATTTCTCAACCCTTACTTTGGTCTTGATCCCCCTCTACAAATGGCTTTCTTAGTGGCGGTCCCAAGCTCGATGGGGTTCTACCGTGGTGCTCTTAGTGGTGGTGTGAGGTGAGGTGAGGTGAGTGAGAGTGAGGAAGAAACAAGAAGAAGGAAGAGAGGAGGAAGGAAGAGAGGAGATAGTTGTTTTTAGGGGTATTTTGAGTACTAGCAAAACTTTTGGCATTATTTTGTAATGTTAAAAATGTCTAGCATTATTTTGTATTACACCATACTATTAAGCATAAAAAGTCAAATTTCCCGCTCCAAAACCATTTTTTAACAAAAAAAAAAACACATAGTCACCAAAATTTGCTACCATAGGTCGAATATAACATTTTATTTATTTTAATGTGGGTCCGAACCTATGTTTATTGTAGACATTTGTCAAGGTCCCTCCAAAAAAGCTGCCACAAAATATTAAAATAATGTGTAAAAATCGAGTGTAAGCAACTCGCCTCCATATGATGGCGGGATTGTATCCAAGGTCATATATAAATATAAATATATATATAAGGGAAAAGAAGTTATATGACGGTGCAATTTATAGTTATAGAGAACATCTTACTAAATTTTGGAAAATTTTGAAAATTTACGGTGTCAAAAAATAAAGTTTAAAATAGTCAATTGCACGCGGATAAAAAAATACAAATATGCGTGCAACTGGCTGTTTGTACTATATTTTTGGCACTCTTAATATTTTGGAATTTCTCAAAAATTAAGAGTATATTTACTATAAATACAATTAATATGGTCATATAAAAATATTTAGGTTATAATTTTATAACAAATAAATATGTCTCTACGGATAAAGGCAAAAGTAGCGCACCTCCTATAAAACTACCCAATATATTTATATACATTATGAACATAGCATCCGAGAAATAGAAAATAGAGAAAAAGACTAGCATATATGCAATCTCTGGATATGATTTTAAACATATGGACCCCATTGGAATGCATATGTGTGGATTAGGTTTGACCTTGCTGGTCATGATCAATACATGTGACATCATCATTAAGCAGCAAAGCAGCTTGATTTGCTTGTTTTCCTCGGTAGTGGGATATATGCATTGGTTAAAATTTCATCTTGTAATATTATATCTATATCTATCTCGAATAGTAATGTAATCATGCAATAATTAATTAATGCTCCAACTTTACATGTTCTAATCTATATTCTGTTACATATTCCCCATCTCAATTCCCACCAAAGGGAAATATTATTTCTTGCTATATATACGTTACACTAAATAATGGTTTTCTTTTTTAATTAATGATTCCCAATTAGCAGGTGATAACCTATGAGCGGTTGGAAACCCTAGTTATAAAGATAATGTTTTGTGTGCTCCAGCACTGATCTCTTTGTGAGGGTTTTGGTTGATATGTATATATAATAGTTAATCTTCTTTTGTCGTATATTAAATAAAAAGAAATAGATGAGAGGGGAATGCATTGGAGTGCAGCGTAGTGTAGTGTCCAAGTGCAACCCATTGCTCTTATTAATCACTTCCCAAGTGGGGAGCACAATAAGAGAAGGGAATGGATTCCTTTGCCAATATATATATAAAAAAAAAAAGATGAGCTTTCTCGTTGACTTACCCCAGAAAGTCTGGCAAATTTAGAGGTAGTAAAGGGAATCCTATCCCCTCCCCACAAAAGGGTTTTGTTTTAAGAGGATTCTTTTGTTATAATGGATCTCCACTCATTCTAGTAGTAACCACCCTTCATAACATTACAACTCTCTCTCTCTCTCTCTCTCTCTCTCTCTCTCTCTCTCTCTCTCAAGTTGTGTGTGAAGCATGTGTGCTCTCAAAAGGAGGGGTGAAATGAAAAGGAGTCACTGTCTTGGTTCCTTGTTGATGTTCTTTTGTGGGGGAGAGGAATAACTTTTGCATTCTCAAAAAGATTATTTATTTATTTATTTTTAAAATTTTTGGTTTCTTGCTTTCTCTTTTATTCTTTTAAAAGGCTGTCTTTTTAAGGTGATATAGTAAAGTAAGTGGGAATAGGAACTCCACTCAAAGGTCACTAGAAGAGGATCATGCAAAGTCCTTCACTACTCATCTAGTAGTAGTAATACTAGTAGTGTATGCATATAAATGCTTATTATTAAGGACTACTACTCAAAAAAAGGAAAGAGAGATTGCATTAATGCACTATTCTCAACTTGTGAGAAAAGAAACTGATGTGGCTGAGACCAAAAGATTCTTCACAATTGAAATGGAGAGAATACAAACTACAAAGTAAAAAGATTTTGTGATGCCCGAAAGGACCAGCAACAAACACTTGAAATGGAGTGATAGATTTTCCACCACCGAATGATTCCCAACAAATTTTCAAACTTCCATTCTCCACAACATAGTTTTGCCACTAAATAGAGATGGACAAAAGTTTGTGATTTGAATTTGATCAAAGAAAAAAAATTTACAAATATATATAGATATATTCACATATATTATTTATAAACATAAATGCTTTATACTATTCTAAAATAATGGCTTGGAATTTTCGACCCAACTTCAACAGGGACTCACTTCACAATTGGTCACCCACAGACATTAATATATATATATATATATATATCTTCTCTAGAAAGTACCCATAATGGTTTAATGGTCCATTTTGGAGAACAAAATCCTCTAGAATCATCTTTTATTTCGGTCGAAACTATGTACCAACACCCCAAATATTTCAGACTATCTAATTTTTTTTTCTTTTCATTTTCTTCTTTTGGATTTAGTGGTACCAAATGAACATTTACAAATTCGATTTCTTTCATAGGCAACTAAAATCATTCTAAAGTCATTCTAAAGTTGATTTTGCTAGACACCACGTAACTGTCAATCCTAGTCAAAACCGTCCTCTGTTCTTATTTTTATTTTTCTCCACACTGTTACTATTACTATGATTCTGAATGCTAGCAGGATCTTTTTTTTTTTTTTTTTGAGGGTAATGCTATGCTAGAGTAATTGACAAAATAAAAATCAGTTGTTTTGTTGTTTTCAAAATCAAGTTACTCATTTGCTAAAAAAAATCAAATTACTCATGCTTAAGGGGCTCTTTTTTGCTTTAATAAAGGATAACATTGAAAACATTTAAAGAAATCTAATGATAATTTATGTGGTTTGTAATTGAGAAGAAATTTTCTTTAAAAAATAATGAAAATGTCAATTGAGACAAAATTATAAGCCGGTCAAAGTCAATAATAGTTAGATCTTCGAGAAGTCCGGTTAAAACCCAATATTATTCTAATATTGAATATATATATATATATATATATATTTGAGGCTGCAATTTTGAGGAACACATGGATTAATTAAGTCTTGCAAATTCATTAACCTAAGGTGATCGCTTGCCCCAACAAACCAAAAACCCAAAATGGGTTTTGTTGAAAATTCCGAAGAGCCAGATTTTGACCATTGAATTGTCAATTTAGAGGCTGGGTGGGTCTGGTTTAGAGCTGTAAATGTGGGCCGGCCTGGCCTGGCCCGGTAGGCCCAGCACGGCCCATGTTGTGCCGTGCCGGCCCACTTTTCTTATTCGGGTCCACTTTTAGGCCCACTTTTTTTTTGCTAAAAAATGTGAGGACGGAGAATTGAACCCTCTACCTCCTCTTTAACCATCAATGTATTTACCACCAAACCAAATACATTTCTTTGTTTAAATTATAATTTTAGATATTTTTATATACTTTTTAACAATATTTTACACAAAATTATATCAAAGATAATTATTAGAATTTTAATACCTACTAATAAATGCTAAAAATTTAACTAACAAATCTTAAAATAAATTAATATAATTATAAAAATATAAACATTGAGAAAAATAAGACATATATTATCATTTTAATTTATTAATTATTGACAAATAAAAATTTATTATGATTATTAATGTCAAAATATCGGGGTTTTTTTTATCGTGTCGTGCTTTCGGGCTAGTTTGTTCGTGCTTTCGTGTCGTGCCTTCGGGCTTGTCGTGCCGTGCCGTGCTAAGCCCGTGTCGTGCCGTGCCTGGCCCAAGCCTATATTTTTTCGTGTCGTGTCGTGTTCGTGCCTCCCGAACTCGTGTCGATTTCGTGCCGTGCTCAAAAGCCCGGCCCATATTTACAGCTCTAATTTGGTTCATGGACCACGGTTTTTGTAAAGTAAAATTTATTGATTAGTAAAGGAGAGATCATGAAGTCAAAAGGTTAAAAACTTTTATATAAATATATATGTATAACAAATTGATCTCATTACTAATAATCACAGGCCTGAACACATCATTTTAGGTGTAAAGTTGAGCAAATTTTTTAAATATGTCCCAGAAAAGTTCTTTTTTTTTAATAATATACAGATCGGTTCAATGCATGTTTATGATTATTACCCCAACAAAGTTTGTCTTCTATGTTCAAAATTATTATAATCCTGTTATAATAAATAATCATAACGGGAAATTTGTTAATACTGTAATTACCTGAGCATATGGGAAGTTATGAGAGAAGAAAAAACCTTTTTTCACTATTCTTTTTTTCCTTCTATATATTTGATGATTATGATAAATAAATAAAAATTGAAATAATTGCCCGATTTTTTTTAATGGTTATGTACCTAAATTTGTCTTCAAAATATGTCCTAAAACATCTTACGAACAATGCAACTTGAAAAATGTGGTTGAAAATTTCCATAGAAAATAATAATAATTTAATAAGATTCTTTGAAGTTTTTATTTTTGATTATGCTTTCCCAAAAGTCAAAGGAATAAAAGAGGCGGGAAAAGCAGTGAAAATTAGAAAAGAGAAAACAAAAGGCAGATCCAACCCATTGACATTACTACTACAGGACTATTGCGATGATGTGCACGTGTGGCAATTCTTATCATCATCTCATCTCATCTCATGTGCCTATTTTATAATTTTATTTTTCTTTCTTTTCAAACTTTTTTTATTTATTTCTTTTCTCAAAAACATTTAATAGCATCATTTGGAAAATCCCACCAATTGACTCCATGCCCAACAATGATTCATCATGAATCATGATGATCAGGGCCAAACCATTTATGAAAATATATAATATAGTGATGCATGTACCAAGGATGTATCTTTTTTTAGTGTTTTATCATATGATGTCATTGATGAGGCCTTGTGAAAATAGATTATGCCATAATCCACTAAACAAACTATGATTATCATTGTCTAGATAGTCAAAGATATGTCTTATGAGATATTTGATCACCCGCCACTTATTTTATTTATTTAACAATTTAAAATATATATTATAGCTGCTCCCATAACGCTATATAATGTCTAATGGTACTTATTTTGGCACAGTTTTTTTTCTCTCTCTCACTATCTCATTAATTAATTAATTATTTACACTTATAATTTGTGTAAATTAACATAAATATATTTGTATATTTTTAAATTAACATAATCATATTTATTAACACACCAATTTTCAACACATTAAGTATTTATAAACATTAAAAAAAATTAGATTATCAATTTTACAATTTAAAAAAAATATCAAAATTATAGAGAACATAAGTATATAAGAACAGGTTAGATCCAGACATAAGCAAACTAGATCTGTGTCTAAGACCCCAGTCACAAGAACCCTAAGTTCTAAAATGTCAATTTTTTCTATATAAAAAGTACCGAAATTTAGAAATATATATATATATATATGGCGCCCTATAAATATATATATATTGATTTATATATAATTATTATAAAAGAGTCCCCTTGTGTATTGGGTCCCTCAAAGTTCAATAGAAATGTCTTGTAGATGAATGAAATATGGATGAAGAAAACTACATGTAATTAAAAAAACATTAGAGGAAACATAAATAATAATGTAAAAGATCTTTCTAACATTTTTTAATGTGTAATTTTATGAAGATATATAATTAGAAAAAGTATGAGAAGAAATAGGGGGAAAAAATAGCCTATGTTTAATTTTACACAATTGCCTGATATGACATTAAATTTGCACAATATTATAAATAATTAAAAGACAGATAGATTAATTAAGTTTAATTTTCATCGACTATTACTAATATTGTTTGAAATAAAAATATATGTTACTTTAATATCTAAGTGAATAGTATATTTTTTTATTTATAAAAAGACTAAACTGAATTTACAGCATGCAATTAATGATAATATAATTTTATATAAATGAAGGAGTTTTGAATGGTTATGTAACTATCATGTTACATTTATAGTGACATGCTATAATAAGTTATAACATGTTATCATTAAAAAAATTATATTTTAAAAATTAAATTAATTTCTTATTTATATAATTATAATTTGTGTAATTAATAACTAATTATTTTTTATTAACATTTTCACAAGTAAGAACCCTCAATTATTTATATTTTATATTTTAGTCCTATTAAAATTTTTAACAATTAATTTTAAATAATTAACTCTTGCACTATAAGATAAATATTAATTTCACTAAAAAATTAAAATAATATCTATATTTTTTTAAATTTTATTCTTGGTCACATAGCCAAGTTAAATCTATTTTTTTTTAAAAAGAGTTAACTCTATTTCCAAAGAACAAATTGGTCACTAATTTAAATGCTTAAAAATTCATATTAGAGACTTAAGTAAAAAACAATAAAAAGTTAATTGTGTAAAGAACCCTCTCTAATATTTTGATCAAAAACTTAATTTTTATAACTAATTACTAATTATAATTAATTTATTTTTAAAATAAATTAAATCTTAATTAATGTTTTATAAGGAAACAAAATATTTTTGAATAAATAATATAGTATCAGGTTACAAGTCACTCATTAAATAATTTTAATCAAATATTTGAATTAATGACAATCATTCAAAAACCATCTAATTAATAGAATTAATGTAACCATCAGTGGATATATATTTAACGTAATCATTACGTGTTCATCCTTAATTAATTCTTTCAAATTATATCTTGATTATATATATACACAAATATGCTCACTAATTATTTAACAATATAAATTATATTTCTTCATACAATTTCAACAAATTAACTAAATTATGAGTATAAAATAAATTATAAATGTTAAATTTTTTATGACAAATATAAAAGTCAAACATATTGTAATTTATTACTTTCTTTATGAGGTGAGAGATTTCTTTAATTTTAATTTTAATGTTATATGTTCTTATTTTGTGTTTGATTGAATAAAATCTAAAATTTGCAATTGATTTTTTTAATATGGAGATTGTAGTGGGATAATGTTCCCCATTTATTTCGCTTTCCTATTTTGCAAATAATTGGTTGAACACACCGTTTAGCTGTAACGAGCTATACACACCATTTTGAATAGGAAATAAAAGAGAGAGTTGATGCAAAGATCAGAATGAGCGGAAATTAGAAAAGAAAATAGTAGAGGTGGAGGAGCATATGCTCAGACTAGCCATTTGATATAATAGAGATCTCCAAGTGGATCTCCTTCTAATCTTTATGTTAAAACTTTTTCTATAAATAGTAGTTGAAGGACCCATTTTGGGGACTTTTGACCGTGTGAGACTGTACTGTTACCTTGTAGAAATTTAGGGAAACCTAGTCCGACTTAAGCATTGGATTGCCTTTTTGCAAGAACTCCCTTGGGCCCTCTCTATAGTGAATACATTCCAAGAACACATTCACAAAGTTGGTTGAGCCAACTGAATGTACATTTTGATATATCTCATTCAACTAGAGGAAGCATTAAAAAAGACTTTCCCAAATGGAAAGTGTTGTCCGTGTTTTCACCACCTGATACATGGTAATTAGGAGCAATTAGTGACAAGTCATGAAGTTCTCGGAGTGTGAACTCATCCAGGAAACCCAGTTTGGCCAAGTCGTGGATGTCTCCAAGTGAGGCCACGCCCCGAGGTCTACCCTCGAGGCGAGGATGTCTCCAGGTGAGGCCACGTCCCGAGCACATCCCAAGCCAATCTCCAAGTCATGGATGTCTCCAAGTGAGGCCACGCCCTGAGGCCTGTCCTCGAGGCGAGGATGTCTCCAGGTGAGGCCACGTCCCGAGAGGCTCTCTTCACTCATCCATCTCTCAAGTCTAGGATTCTGGTCCTCGGAACTAGAGTAGATGCCAGGTGTAAGTCACTGCGAGTCTGGGCCACCAAAAGATCATCTGACAACTTTTGGTGAGCCTCGATTAGTGATGCCGAGTTCGTACCCTCAACAATCGACATTTCCCACAACGTCGCATGACATGGGCAAATGTGCGTCGCACCCTGACAGTCAGAGATATGCTCCCCATAAAGTTGATATGCGACTTTCTGCAATGGGCCCCGTGTAATCTGTCTAGGCCATAATCTCTATTTAGTGCATCACCTTTTTGTATTAATTCAGCATTAATACCCCAGGATGGGGATTTTGTATTAATGATAGATGATTAACATTAATGACCCCGGCCTCTATAAATAAGGCTGGGGTATCTCATTGCAAAGGGTTCAGATTTTTAGAGAGAGAAACTATGTAACTCAGTGCAATATATACACTGCCTCATAACCACCATTGGAGCTTGCTCAAATAAGCCTCAAGCTCACTATATATTAGAGACTCGTGGACTATGACTCTTTTATAGCTTGAACCACATAAAATCATTGTGTTCTTGTCTATTACTTTCTTTAAATTCTCAGATTAGGTTGATAGCGAAAAAAGCAGTCAATATTTTGGTGCTTTCATTGAGAGCCTGAAGAAAGCTTGAAGAACATAGTCATGGTGACCACTCGGAGAAACGCACCAGACGATGCATGTAATGCCCCAAAATTCCTAATAAGGTTTAAGATCTTGATTAGGAGGCCGGGAGGGCCATAATTGATTTAATATGTTATTAAATGATTATATGCATGTTTATGTGAATTATATTATAATATGATGATAAATGCATGCATATGGGTCCATTTGTAATTATAAGGGCATTTTGGTAATTTGGCCCGTTAAGGGTGTAATTGTGTATTTTCATGCATGTTGGTGAATTATGAATAATACCACATTATATGTGGATTTGTTTGAGCCATTCGGCATGAGACGATCTCGGAATGCAAGTTTTCGATCTGGTCATAATGGGGTTAGTTTCGGGGCTCAGGGTGAGTCTCGGGGTGATTTGGTGATTAGAACATTACCGGGAATTAAAGGATAATGGGATATGATTTATTAGCATTTGAGAATAACGGGAATTGGAGGGTGTTAATTATGATTAACGAGATAGACGAGAAATGACGATTTTGCCCTTGGTGGCTGTTAAGGGTTTTAATTAGGCTTAGGGGCAATATGGTCTTTTCACCCTAAGGATAAATATAACCAAGGAAAGCTGTAGAAACCTTCCAAAACAGAGCATCATCTTCTCCTCCAACCGATCACCATTTTCTTCTTCTTTTCTTCTTGAATTTTGAAGCTTCTTTTGAGGAACCAAGATAAGGAACCAAGCTTTGATAATCTAGGGTTGTGTTCCACCATTGAAGAGGGTTCTAAGCTGAGATTGAGGTGATTTTCTGGCCATTAAAACTCTTGTTCTTGCTCTGTTTTTCTATTTGAGCTTCAGCTGGATTTTTGAGTTGGATAATGGGAATTGATGGGAGTTTTTGGCTAGGGTTAATTGGGTTATGATGCCTAGGGCTTGTGTATATGGTATTTGGGTTCATTTGGGAGTTTAATTGAGGTTTGGATGCATGTTTTTCAGGTTGGAAATGGAGGAATCGAAGGAGGGAAAAACCAGGGCAATTCTGCCTGGTCCTAGTGCTACAACGCCCAAAGGGTGGCGCTACAGCGCTAGCCAGAGCAAAATTCCCCTGCATGTAGCACTGGGGCGCTAGGGGGGGCAGCGCTGTAGCGCTACCTTGTTTTTCCCGATGCATGTTTTAGGCACTTTTGAGGGTTTTTGGCTCGGGGTTTCAATTCCTAAGGCTCGAGATCGAATCTACTCACTGTTTGGGTATGTTGACCCTTGTTTTGGTCAACTGACACGGAATCAAAAAGCTTGATGTGGATAGATGTGTTGGAATGAATATAATGACAAAAACAGTAAAGGACACGATAAATTATAGTGGTTCGGCCCCAAGAACTGGTAATGACCTATGTCCACTTAGGCTATTATTGATGTGAGATCTCAAAGGGGTGATCAAAGAACTAGGGTTCTCCGAGTTTCACAAACCTGAGAGAGATAAATAATACAATCGTAATACAATAACTCTAATTCTCTCGTAAATATGTAATTTTAATTAAGAAAAAGTCAAAAAGTCCCTCCCTTGAGCTATCTTTCTCTATTTATAGGCTCAAGGAGGATTACATGAATCTGTTACAGATATTCTCTCATAATTAATCGGATAATCAGGAATCATTGGAGATAATCTCGGAATTAGTTATGATCTCTACAAGATTATCTTGAAATATCTTAAATGTACGACCATGCTGGTCGTGATAAAAACTCAACTACCGCGCCTGTAATGTCTTACTGGTCGACACTCTAACAGAACTCTACCAGGTGTCAGCTACGTGTTCAAAAATCGCTTGCCACATCATCCATGCCTGTTTTTTGGATAACATTTGCCCCCCAAGTTTATTTATTACGACCAACAAACTTTAAGGAAACGACCATTCGATTACCCTACCAGATCTGTCAGAGGAGTTCGTGCATCCTTGGGAAAAGTAACCTACCCCTGTCCAATCACGGCTTTTCGGTTCCCAAGTAACTTATTGACGGCTATCACCCTTCCCCATGCTTCGAAAAGAGGAAACTGATGATTACTTCCTCTTTCATGCCACGGAAAAAAAAAATATATAGCCTTCTCATAGTCTTCTTTTCCTTTTTACGCAAGTTATTTCTCCTTCAAGAAACCCTAAAACTAGAACCTTCAATCTCTTCGAAGACCATCTTTCAGCATTTCAAGAACCAGCCTTCCATTCATCTTCGCTTGAAGCTCTTCCAAATCTCCACGACCTTTGCTTTGGTAAGTTTCAGAACCTTTATGCTCTTTTATCTTTGTCGTGCATGCCTTTGTGGGTTAACTGTTAAGTTCCGGTGTTGTCTGTGTTTCTGGGTTGAGATGCATGGAGGTAGGGAATTTATTGGGTGATAGTAGTTAGGATGATGTTTCTTTGCCATTTAGAAGTTACGAGTTAGTTTGATAGCCGAGATCATGAATTTAGGACGTAAAACCGAAGTAAAAATTTGATTTTTATGCTAGTTGAAAAACTGAGTTTTTCCCGCCCTTAAAGGAGTTGAAAAAGCTTTTTCAAAAACTTTTTACTTTCACTTTTTGATCTGCTTTTCAAACTGTTCGTGTGAAAAAATTAGTTTTCTGCTGGAATGTTGTTGTATAAAAGCTTGACTTTTGTACACGACCAGCGTTATTCTAGAAAACTTTCTAGATTCTTCATCCTCACCTCCCCATTCTTCTGTTCACAGATTTTAATGCCAGATTTGTGGGGAGGTGAGCGGCCAATGGACGATGATCTTCTTGCACAACTGCTTGAAGGCGAAGAACAGCCGGCCCATCGCGTTCACGAGATTCCATTTTCAAGAGTTTCTTCTTCCAGACCTCAACCGTCACCACCTCAAATGGCCCGCTCTAAATCTCCAGGCAAAAAGAAACCAAACCCTGAAAACAATCCAAATCCTCCTGCCCAGCCTGATTCGCAGGCTAGGGTTCCCTTGACCAGTGGTCGAGAAAACATTGCCCCTGACCCTCGCATTCAGGTCAGGGCTCGCCCTCGACATTCAAACCTTATGTCGAGTGGTATCTTTCTCCCACCAGCCAGGTGACTCCCCCGATGCTTGCCAATTAGCTTAGGAAGTATCCTCTTACTGGGGTCAATCTCAAGATCCCTGCTGCTAACCAGAGAGCTAATCTGCCTGGTGGCGTCTACAGCGCTTGGTCAAGATACCACATAGAGGCAGGGGCTACCCTTCCTCTACATCCATTTTACCAGAGGGTGGCAAACTACTTTGGTATTGCCCCCTTTCAAATTACCCCAAATGGATATAGAATGCTCGCTGCACTCTATATCCTTTACAAACTCAAAAAATGGCCAGAGCCCACTCCCCATGAGGTCAACTTCCTTTTTGACCTTAAGTCCAACCCCCAACAGTACGGGACGGGCTTTTTTCACTTTTGTCACTAGGAAACAAACCACACATTCCTGAGTGACACTACTCATTTCTCCAACATGGGGAAATACAATTAAGAGTATTTCCACACGCTAGACATGACTACGAACAACTTGGCCTTCGCTCGAGGAGGTAAATGTTCTTTTCCACTGGTCGCTACTTTTCTTAACAAATTCCTTTGCACTTCTCTAAAGTATCTTGTGCCTTTCAGGACCATGGTTACGCCCGAACCCAACACCTGACATGGTGTCGAGGTCCAACACATTGGCCAGGATGGCTGACACTGAAAAAAGCATTAAGTCTCTGGTCACTGAAGAAAACCTGAGGCTGTCTAGCCTCCTGGCCCCTCGTCAGGAAATGAGGGAACCCGTGGTGGCAGACGCCACTGCCGAAGGGCATCCCAAGCAGCAACCCCCAGTGTCTCCTCCTCGAAGGAGACCGACTGGGGTTACTATCAGGGAACCAACTGGTGCCCCCCAAGCAGAAAGGCCTTCTGGCCCCCAAGGGAAGGGGAAACAAAAGGCAGTATAAGTTTTCGTAGACTTGGATGAGTCTTCAGACGAAAATGGTACTATTATTTCGCTTTTAAATAGCTTTCCAATTCCCTGTCACTTATTTGACGGGGACGACAATTTTATGTATACTCCAAATCTAGGGCCAGACTTCTTCGTGCCAGAGAGTGTGTATATGACTAATAGAGTCAGTAGTGTAGCGACAAGTAGTGGTAGCTCGGGTATTGGACTTTATGATTTTCCTTACTTCTTTTCTGATGTACCGTCATTTGTCATCTAATTTTGTCTTACTATCTGCATGCTTATCTTTTTCTGCAGAAATGGCCTCCCCCAATGTTTTCGACTTATACCAGACTCAGGAGGAGGAGGAGGAGGAGGTCCCCCTGGTCCGACAGAAGAAATCGGCCAGGAGACACGATGGCGAATCTAGCCAAGCACCCTTAGCCAAGAAGGGTCGAGCAGCTTATCCTCCCAAGGACGGGCCCTCTGGTCAACCGTCTGCTCAAACACCTACCTCTGCTGAGAAGGAGGCCCCACCTGCCGCCACCAACCCTCCGCCTGCGGCTCAAAAAGAACAGGCTCAACAAGCCTGTAACGCCCTGGATAGCCAAGACCGTTACACTGTGTGTTTATAAAGTGCTAGAGTTGCTAATCAAGTCGTTTAATTAAAAATGTGTTATCGAAATTATAAAGGAACTAGGGTTAAAACGTTTTGGTCTCAAAAGTCACATTCTTATAAAGAGACGTTTCCTGTTTACACGGGATCCCAAAAATATTGGGATTAAAGACCATTTACAAAAGTCATAAGGTTTAAATACATTATCAAGCCATATTAAGGCAAAACAGACAGATAGGCAATCCTTGTCCTGATCCACTCCTCGACTATGGTGTTCAAACAGCTGGCAATGTACATTCAACCCCGTAGCTCTCCATCTCAGGATTGGTCCAGCTTGCCTTTGCCTTTACCTGCACCACGTAGCACCCGTGAGCCAAGGCCCAGCAAGAAAGCATAACAACAGAGCATAAGCAATCAACAGACAAATCAATATCCCATATTGCATCACAAGTTCTCAACCATATAACCATTCAGTATAATCAAGTATTCAACATACTAAACATATCAACTCATATCATATATCAGTTCACAAATGATAACTAGGCCTAGCGCCCTCAGGCCGCTCCCTCCGTTATCCCACTGACTCCGGCCCGCTTAAACCGAGCTCAGTGAATATTAAGCTGTCCTAGGCTACTAGTGGCCAAGCCGCGCCCTGTGCGCAAATATTGTGTATGGCACTCTTAGGCCGCTAACACATGCCCCATGGCATGATACCATCATTGACATAATACAGATATCGGGAGCACTTAGTCCCATCACAAATATATAACCTAGTGCAGTTTTCTTACCTTTCGATTCACTAGCTTTGATCACTTGACTCCTTGAGCACGATCCCTCTCGAGCCCTAACTCTCACCTAAACACAACCATAGGTCAAAGTCATCATCAAACCTCAAGTCCAAAACCTAGCCTTGAGGCTAATCCCGAGCCCCCGGGAAGTCCTAGTTCCACCAAACAAGGTGATGGAATCAAACCCCAAACCCTTGGTCAAAAACCCTTGCAAACAACCCTAAAATTCCCTTCTGAAAATAGGGCAGCGCTACAGCGCTACAAACAGAAGCAAAATCCCCCAGGAAGCTTGGCCTAGCGCTACAGCACCCAAAGGCTAGCGCTAGTCACAGACAGGCAAACTCCAAATTTCCCCTCCTGCGATTTCCTCGAACCAAACTCAACCAAAACTTCTCCAAACCTTTACCAAACTCAAAAACAACCTTATGAACATACTCCACTCATCCCAAGCACCCCAAATACCCAGAACTCAAGCACATGCATCCCTAATCTCAAAATTCACCATAGCCACTTCTAGACATTAAAACTCGGCAGAAACCAGTTAAACATCAAAGTTAGAAGCTTAGAATTTATACCTTTGGTGGAATTTCGACCTCAAGTTGCCTCTAGACCTCCTTGGCTTGCTCTTCCTCAACCCTTGGCTCCAACTTTCCTAAAATTCCCCATCAACACAGCTTAGATATCTTAGCTAAGAACCAAAACCAGAACTGAAGAAACTTACAGAATTTTACCTCAAGTGTTGGTGTGTTCTTGCTAAACCTTTGCCAATTCCTCAAACCTAGCTTAGGATCCTTGATGCTCAGCCTAACCCAACTCTCTTCTGAGCTTTGCTCCAAAAATCCTCAAGAAACTAATGAAGAAAGCATAAATCGACCTTAGAAAACTCTCTCTGTTTTCTCCCTTTCTTTTTCTTCCTTTTCCTTCTTTTCTTTCTTTCCTCAGACTTCTATATTTTTCTACAACTTCCACTAACATAAAGCCTCAGTAATTCCCATCTTTAATAAGCCAAATGACCTTAATTCCCTCCCTTTTATTTCTAACCCTTTAATCCACTTAAGGGCATTCTAGTCATTTTACCCAATTCCCGCTAACTCCTCGAGTGTCTCTAATATTTTCCCAGCTTGCTTCCCAATACCTAATTAATCACCAATAATATTCCTCGATGTCAAAATAGACTCTGATATACTCACTAAATTCTCATTTATACCCCTAGGCTCACCCTGAGCCGGGTATAAATCCCCGCCTTGAATTTTTTGCTACTTTGCTCACCAGGATCGTCTTGAGTCACAGATCACAGATATATCCACATAATAATGTGGTCTCAACAATTATCACATATATCAATACAGTTATGCCCATAATGGCCAGAATTACAATTATGCCCTTCTAACCTGATCAGGGCCTACATGCATACTAATACACATAGTCATGCATCTCAAATATTCAAGTAGTCATACAACATGCTTTAAATCATAATCACGTATCTTACTCATTAAAATCACACATAATTCCCATTGGTCCCTCCAGGCACACTAATCAAGGCCCTTAAGCCTTATTAGCGAATTTGGGTCGTTACAAAGCCGAACTTCCCGGGACCAGACTCTCGAGCCGTTCCCTGCGATCAGCTAAAGATCGCCTTGCTCACATCCTGAAGCATGACCGTTGCAGGAAGGCAATGGCTGAGGCTGAGAACATGGGGGTCGATCAGATCCTCAACAGGGCTCTTAACGAAGTAGCCAGTGTAAGTACTCTTTCTCTTGGCTTTTATCTTTCCTTCTTGTAATATAGCCTAACTTTTATTCTTTGACTGCAGGCCATGCTGACAATGACCGCGGATCGTACTCATGCTAGCGCTAGCATCGAGCAGTCTTGGGCAAAGGTCATCGAGGAGCTTTAGGCCGCAGAGGCTAGGCATGTTGGGGAGTTAGAGGTGGTCACCCAACAGATGGATGCTTTGGTGGCAGAACTGGCAGAGAAGCAAGCTTCTTAGGAAACTCTGAGGAAGCAAAGGGATGACTACTTGGAGTCCAGCCGAATCCAATGGCGTGAAGTCAAGAAACTTAGGGAGGAGCATCTCTCTAAGGATGCGACCATTGCTGTTCTCAAAAGCCAGGTGGAACAGCTTAAGCTCACCAATGCCAAGGACCTGGAGAGGTATAAGAACGCGACACTTCGGTGTTTCTACGATTGTTGGAAACACAACCAAAGTGCCGATTTCAGTTACCTCCCAGAAGACGCTAGTAAGGCCGAGCTAGCCCACTGTTCTGCTCGGTTAGCTGCCGAAGAGAGAGCTAGGGTCCTTGCTTCCCCAAGCATTCAGCCAGCCGCCGAAGTGGAGGGAGGAGAAGCTGGAGGAGACGTAGTCGAGCAAAATGATCCAATAGATCCTCCTGCTCCTCAAGCTCCTTAGAGTTTTTTTTTCTTTTACTTTTCCTTAATTACACGACCTACGGGTCGTGATGTAAAGACTAAATTTTTCTTTTTAATTTTGCTGCATGGGCGGCATATTTTCCTTTTACTTTGAACAATTACATCCAAGCAGTACTGCTTGCGGTGTAAAAGAATTCCTTTTGATATTATAATATTTCTGCTTATTATAACATCTGTTCGCATGACCGAACTCAGCATAGTACTTTGGCTTGATTTAACAAAATATAAATTTTGAAAAATACTCTAAGCACCGTAGCATGCTTTCACTTATTTTGTTCATGTGTTTACATACCTCTTGGTATGCTTTGCTATCGATGTACCTTATATGCCCCCCAAGTGACTAAGGAGCTTTAGGTCCTTGGTCACTTGCCTTGACCATGACCTGTGCGAACATTACTGCTCGATATAAAATGTAACACTTATAATACAGCAAAACAACACATGTAATGAACAAATACTTGTAAATAAAATTTACAAAGGTTGGCAAGAATGACTGGTTGCGCACAGTCCCTTATAATTCTCGTATTAAAAATGGACTAAACATGTCTTTACGAGTGATCTTTTAAAAAGATCTTACATTTATAAGCGATTAGCCATATAACATGACTAACCCTTTTTCAAAACTTGTAAAAAGTAAAAATTAATACAAGCCAGTCCTTTAAGAAGGACTGTTTATTGATAATACTTGAGCAGGTGTTCTCCGTTCCAATAGCGCGGAACGAGATCTCCATTCAAGCGTGCAAGTTTGTATGTGCCTGGATGAAGGACTTCTTCAATCTGGTAAGGTCCTTCCCAGTTCGGTCCGAGTACTCTAGCAGCCGGGTCGCAGGTGTTTAAGAAAACTCGTCGAAGTACTAGGTCTCCGACGTTGAATTTTCTTTCTTTTACTTTTGAGTTAAAATATCGAGCGACTTTTTGCTGGTACGCAGCTACTCAGAGTTGGGCTTTTTCTCGTTTCTCCTCAAGCGAGTCTAGGGACTCCATCAACAGTTGGCTATTTTGGTCTTGGTCGTATGTGATTCTTCGATGTGAGGGCAGATCTAACTCGACTGGCAACATGGCTTCATACCCGTATGCTAAGGAAAATAGGGTATGACCTGTTGCTGTTCGATGAGAAGTTCTATACGACCAGAGTACTTCGGGCAGCTGTTCCGGCCATGCTCCTTTAGCTTCTTCGAGCCTTTTCTTCAGGGTATCCTTAAGTGTTTTTTTCACTGCTTCGACTTGCCCATTTTCTTGTGGATGCACGACCGAAGAAAAGCTTCTAACGATTCCATGCCTTTCCCAGACGTCTGTGAATAGGTCACTGTCAAACTGGGTGCCGTTGTCTGAGACAATTTTTTGAGGCAAACCATATCGGCAAACAATGTTCTTGATGACAAAGTCAAGAACTTTCTTTGTCGTTATGGTAGCGAGTGGCTCAGCTTCGGCCCATTTGGTGAAGTAGTCGACTGCTACAACTGCGTATTTTACTCCACCCTTTCCCGTTGGCAAGGATCCAATTAAATCGATACCCCATACTGCGAAGGGCCATGGACTTTGCATTTGCTTTAACTCGTTGGGAGCTGCGCGTGGGATCTTGGAAAATCTCTGACACTAATCGCATTTTTGCACAAACTCCATTGAGTCTTCGTTCATAGTTGGCCAAAAATAACCCTGCCTCAGAATCTTTTTCGACAAGCGTTACCCGAGGTATTTGTTGGAGGGTATACTTCTCGAATTGCGCCAACAGATCTTTGGTTTTGTTCAGGTAGGACACCATTTTCAGGTCCCGTGCTTGATACTCCCCTAAGACCTGATTCACTACCAGTTGTGAATCACTGTAAATATCAAGCACATTTATACTCATGTCTTTGGCCAACCTTAGTCCAACGAGTAGTGCTTCATATTTGGCCTCATTGTTTGATGCGGTGAAATTGAACCTAATGGCGCAGTGAAATCGATGGCCTTCTGGCATTATCAATATCACTCCTGTTCCTGCATGAGATTCGTTGGACGATCCATCCGTGAATAACTTCCACGAAGGAGCTTCGACTTGGGGCTCAGGCGCACTAGGTTTTTCGCACTGCTCGTTATCTGGGAGCTCAGTGAATTCAGTGATAAGATCAGCCAAGACTTGTCCTTTTACTACTGCTCGCGATGAATATGTGATATCGAACTGCCCGAGTTCGACTGCCCATTTTAACAAGCGTTCAGCCGCTTCCGGTTTTTGCAGAACTTGCCGATGGGGCTGATAAGTTAAGACTGTGATGGGATGGGCTTGGAAGTAAGGACGTAACTTCCTTGAGGCCAAGATTAAGCAATAGGCTAATCTCTCTATGGGAGGATACCTCAATTCGGCACCGATTAACCTCTTGCTAACATAATAAACTGCCTTTTGTACGCCTTCTTCTTCTCGTACTAGCACCGCACTAGCAGCAAATTCAGTGATCGCCAGGTAAATGAACAAAGTTTCTCCATCTATAGGTTTTGATAAAACAGGAGGTTGTGCCATGTGGGCTTTTAAGGCTTGGAAGGCATGTTCGTAGTCTCCAGTCCATTCGAACTTCTTGTTGCCTCTAAGTAGATTAAAGAAAGGGACGCATTTATCCGTCGACTTGGAAATGAATCTATTGAGTGTGGCAATCCTTCCAGTTAAAATTTGCACATCCTTGATTTTCACCGACGATTTCATGTCGATCAGGGCTTTGATCTTTTCGGGGTTGGCTTCGATTCCTCTTGAATTCACAATGAACCCCAAAATTTTCCCTGATCCTACTCCGAAGGAACATTTGAGAGGATTTAACTTCATCTGATATTTGTTCAAAACATTGAAACACTCTTGTAAATCCTTCATATGTCCTTCTGCCTTTTTTTACTTTACCAGCATGTCATCCATGTACACCTCCATGTTTACCCCGATCAACTCCTTAAACATGTGGTTAACCAATCGCTGGCAAGTCGCACCAGCGTTTTTCAGTCCGAAGGGCATTACTTTATAACAGTATAACCCTGTATCGGTCCGAAAGCTAGTGTGATCCTCGCCAGGGGGATGCATACTGATCTGATTGTATCCTGAGTATGTATCCGTGAAAGAGAGGATCTCATGTCCTGTAGTTGCATCGACCAGTTGGTCGATCCTTGGGAGTGGGAAGCAATCTTTTGGGCAGGCTTTATTAAGGTCTGTGAAATCCACACAGGTTCGCCATTTGCCGTTAGGCTTGGGAACCAGTACTGGATTAGAGACCCACGATGGATAAAACGCCACCCTGTTGAACCCATTCTCCTTCAGTCTTTCAACTTCCTCTTTTAAGGCTTTCGATCTATCTTTATCGAGCAGCCTTCTTTTTTGTTGCACGGGTGGAAAACTCTTGTCAACGTTCAGGACATGGCTGATAACTGCAGGATCTATCCCAGCCATGTCTTTATGTGACCAAGCAAAAACTTCATGGTTCTTTCTCAAAAATTCCACCAGTGCGTGCTTCGTTGTTGCTTCTAAATTTTTCCCAACCTTTACAACTCTGGTCGGGTCTTTTTCGTCAAGTTTGACCTCTTCAAGGTCCTCGACGGGTCCAACATCTTCTTCAAAATCCCCAAAGCGAGGATCTAAATCTCTATCCTCACTTTGGGCAACACCCTATTTGGTGACTCCATCACCGGATTGGGCTTGTGCATCAATGGTCATCTGCAACCTCTCTGGGGGAGTGCTCTTCACCGTTCCTTTCTTTGCCTTTGTGATCGAGGCATTGTAGCACTCCCTTGCTTCCCTCTGATTTCCCAACACGCATCCTACCCCTGCGTCTGTTGGGAATTTCATGGCCAGATGCCATACTGAGGTGACGGCCCGAAGGTCAACCAGTATGGGCCTTCCGATTACAGCATTGTACGCCAAAGGACAATCGACTACTATGAAAGTAGCGAGTAATGTCCTGGTAGCAGGTGTTGTACCTGCTGTTATCGGAAGTCTGATTGACCCCGTAGGGGCGAGTCCCTCACTAGAGAAGTCGTAAATTGTCTGGTTGCAGGGCTCCAAGTCCTTGACGGACAACTTCATGTTTTCCAGGGAAGATTTGTATAGGATGTTCACTGAACTTCATGTATCGACCAGTACTCTCTTCACCATCATGTTGGCGATTTGAATGTCCACGACCAGCGGATCGAAATGTGGGAACCGGACATGCTGGGCGTCGCTATCAGAGAAGGTTATTTCACCCTCCTCTGATCGAGCCTTCTTTGATGCCCAGTCCTCCACAGTCATCATCTTGATGTCCTGGTCGTGGCATAGGGTCTGAGCATATCATTCCCTTGCTTTTCCGCTGCTTCCCGTGAGGTGCGGGCCCCCACAGATGGTGAGTAAAGTGCCAGCTACGGGGCCAGGCTGCAAAGGGGGCGAGCGTTGGCATGCGGGCGCTTGCTCGTTGCCACCTGGAGCTTCTCGTTGGGAAGTTCCCGAGGCCCGTATGTATCTCCTTAAGTGTCCTTGTCTGATAAGGAACTCAATTTCATCCTTCAGCTGGTTGCACTCGTTTGTATCATGTCCGTAGTCGTTATGATAACGACAGAACTTGGTAGTATCTCTCTTTGAAATGTCTTTTCGAATGGGAGTGGGTCTTTTGTAAGGCACACTAGAACTCGTGGCCTGATACACCTCTCCCCAAGACTCGACAAGGGCAGTGTAGTTAGTGAACCGCGGTTCATAACGATTGCCCTTGGTGCGTTTATTTTCAGAGGTGGAAGGATCATTGTGCGGTCATTTCCCCCCATTCTTGCCATTTCCATTGCCGTTGTCGTTGCCGTTGGGTTTTGACCCATTGGCAGCTTTGGCGGGCTCGGCAATCCCCTTATCCTTGCCTGGGGATTTCCCTTCGCTGGCGATGACATCCTCGAGCTTGATGTATCGATCAGCTCTATCCAAAAATTCTTGAGTAGTCTTAACTCCATGCTTTCTGAGGCTACTCCACAAAGGCGTGCAGCGCCTTACTCCCGCAGTTAGGACCATCATCTTGCCCTCATCATCCACTGTTTTGGCTCTAGCCACTGCTCGCATGAAGCGCTGGACGTACTCCTTCAGTGGCTCTCCCTCTTGCTGGCGTATTTCCACCAGCTGATTTGCCTCAGTTGGGTGCACACGACCTGCATAGAATTGTCCGTAAAATTATTTTACGAACATCTCCCAAGAAACAATACTTGCAGGAGGGAATTTTAAAAACCACTCCTGTGCAGCATCAGAAAGAGTTGTAGGAAAGATCCTGCACCGAGCGTCTTCGGACACTTTCTGAATGTCCATCTGTATCTCAAACTTGTTGACATGAGATACCGGGTCACCATACCTGTCAAAGTTTGGAAGCGTGGGCATCTTAAACTTACTGGGAGTTTCTACCACAGCTATCCTCTAAACGAAAGGAGTGCCTCTTCTCCTGTCGTACTTGATATGAGACGTTCTTCCCTCGACTACCTGTTGTACTGCCTGGTTCAGGGCATCTATTTGGGCTTGCACGGCGTCAAGAATAGCCGGGGCCTCTGCTGCTGGGGGAATGTACTCATCATGTCGTTCCCGGCGATCATTGAGTACATTTCTTAAATCTTCGTCTCTTCGCCACTGCTCGCTTGCTCTGAGCAGGTTAAAGACATTATTTTGCCTGGGCTGCCCCCCAGCGTCACGTCTCTCAGGTTGGTCTTCCCTAGGTGGTGGGCTTCTGCCCCCACCTCTCTCTCCATTTCTCCGACCGGCATTTCCTCTGCCTGAGTCGGCCTCATTGTAACCATGGCCATCTCTAAACCTTGACTGGCTATGGTGGGATTGACTGTCCCCTCGGTTGCCTCCTCAGGCCGGAACTTCCCGAGCGTTAGAGGGTGGCTTGCGTTGGTCGGTAGGTCCCCGTGCATTATCATGTCGTGGGGGGCCCCGAACCACATCGCTTATCTCTGAGTTCCTTCTGTTGCCAGAAGGACGTTGCCCCCTGCTTAGTGGGTTCGGTTCTTCGCCTCTGTGGCGTCTAGGACTACGGGGCTGCTGCCCGGCCCTATTCTGCCTTGGCTGCGGGGGATTACCCCGACCATCTTGGGATGGAGGCTGCGCTTCAGGATCCCTTGGTGGGACATCATCCTGAGGCATTGGTGGCTGCTCAGGCCTTTGCGGGCTCGAGGGTTGGATCAACGGGCTAGGATTGGGACCCCTTTGGGGTGGCCCATTTGCAGGTTGATCAGGCTGTGAGGCAAGTGCAGTCTAATTCCTAGCCAACTGCAGGGCTGCTTCGAGGGCTGCCATGACCTCCTCTGACGACGGTCCATCTCTGCCTGTCTTTCACTCAGTTCCTAGCGCTGTCGCTCAATCTCTTGTTGCTACCGCGCTATAATCTCAGCAGCACTTTCTTGGCTGGCCCTCAGATTGGGCAGTTCATCTTGCAATACCCCCAGGGTATTTCTCAGCATCTCGAAATCCAATTCTTCCTCATCAAATTCCAAATGTGGCTCATTTTCAGCCATGTTTGGAGGAGGAGGAGGCGGTTGAGATGGTGCTGCGCTAGCCGCCTGTCCAGTCTTCTTTATTGTTTTTGCCATTACTATATCAACGATTTCGTATCAAGCTCTCAACGAGAGCACCAGAATGTTGACCCTTGTTTTGGTCAACTGACACGGAGTCAAAAAGCTTGATGTGGATAAATGTGTTGGAATGACTATAATGACAAAAACAGTAAAGGACACGAGAAATTATAGTGGTTCGGCCCCAAGAACTGGTAATGACCTACGTCCACTTAGGCTATTATTGATGTGAGATCTCAAAGGGGTGATCAAAGAACTAGGGTTTGTGCGTGATCATAATTATGCTAGCAATTATTAAGTAAGCATGTTGAATGCCCTACATTTGGATATTTGACATATGATATATGCCTGGTTGCATTACTTACTTGTGCGTGGCGCTGACCCATGAGTCAGAAATTGGCAATGGTGTCGGTATTAACTGTGAAGTTGTGCCTCTAGTCAAGTTCAGCAGTAGTACTGAGCACTAGTCATATGGTATTGGCTTAAGAGTTAAGAACGGTTTTAGCGTGTTTAACGCAAGCCGAAAAGATTAGATCTAATCGACATCTGCATTGAATGACTCATCATGAGCATTAATGCCGGACCGACCTCAAGTTCGATGAAAACTAAAAGCGCATGTCTAGCCTATGGCTAGTCACTTAGAGTTAGGCCAGAAGGTCCAGGTGACTGCATCATCACATGGCTATGGGTGTTGAGCCCAACGTTAGTGACCTACTCACTAGTCACTCATCTGATTATAGCTATACGCTTCATTATGGTCAACAAGACCTCAAGTGTTAAACCATTCATCTGATTAGAGCTATACGCTCCATTATGGTTAACATAACCTCAAGTGTTAAATCACTCATCTGATTAGAGCTATACGCTTCATTATGGTTAACAGAACCTCAAGTGTTAAATCACTCATCTGATTAGAGCTATACACTCAATTATGGTTAACAGAACCTCAAGTGTTAAATCACTCATCTGATTAGAGCTATACTCTCCATTATGGTTAACAGAACCTCAAGTGTTAAATCACTCATCTGATTAGAGCTATACGCTCCATTAAGGTTGACAGAACCTCAAGTGTTAAATCACTCATCTGATTAGGGCTTTAAGCCTCATCATTATTAACAGAAACTCAAAGTGTTAAATCACTCATATGGTTAGGATTGACTTGATAGGCATCCATTCAAGAGGACATGATCCACAATCATCATTATCTGAACTTATTTGCATGCGTGAATAGAGTTATCATTGCTAGGCATGCCTGATATGATTTTGTAATATGTTATTAATGTTCACCTATGCCACAAGATCGTGGCAAGTGTAAGGTTGATGACAATCCTTCTCCCAAGCAAAAGAAGGCTCGTCGGAACCCGAAGACAACTAGGCCCTGTGCTCAGCTAGTAAGGGTAAAGGCATAGGTGCTTGAGGGCACCGCCAGGCCATCAACGCCAGTGGAGCCCAGGTCGTTTCGCCTAGGCACGCCAATATGGATCACGCGAGGCCTAGAGGTGGTGTCCCCCCGACACCTCGCCAACACCACATGAGCAGTGGCCAAGGAGCCAATCAGCGAAACACCTCCGCTAACCGAGAATGCAACATCAGCATTTCGGTTAACAATGAAAACATTGATTCCGACGGGGAAATAGAAGTAGCATACCCCGAGGGCAGTGGTGCATACTGATGCCAAACTAACCTACAAAACGACTTGAATGCTCGTAGGTGTAATAAGGCTTTCGGGTGCGAACCCAAGAGGAAGGACCAGTCAGACCTCAAGGACCGTCTCAATGCCCGAAGAGAGATAACCTGGCACAAAGTGCCAACCAAGATCGCGACCCCCTCCGCGTGGAGTTAGAGAGCTTGAAGAGGATGATACTCAGAATGGCCCGACGACAGGGCCATGAATCCAACTTGGAGGACGAGGATAGGGAGCCATGTTCTCCCCACATTATAGAAACCCCGTTACCACGAGGCTTTAAGATGTCTTCCATCATGTCCTATGATGGCAGTACGGATCCCACTGACCACCTCTTAAAGTTCAATAGGTTGATGTCGGTGCATCGCGCCTCTGAAGACGCCACGTGTCATGTGTTCTCGATAACCTTGATGGGACCAAAAGATGAATGGTTGTCTTCATTCCGAAGGAAATTCATAGCTGCTTGGAAGGTGAGCTTTGAGGTCAACACTTTGGCCAACATAAAGCAAGGACCCTTCTATACCCTCAAAGCTTACATCAAATGCTTCAAGGAGGAAGCTGCGAGGACCAAGAAGGTCGACGACGGCCATCAACTGATCGCCTTACAAGCCGGCATCCGTGCAGGGTCCCCATTATGGGATGACCTCCAGGAGGATGCCGAAGGCTAGACAACTTCATTCGCTGAGGACAAGAATATATTAGCTGGGAAGATGCCCAAATCGGAGCATTTGGGGGGCCCATTGCCTTTCCTGCTCTGACGACGCCAGGCCCTGTGGCTTCGGGGACCTAATATCCACCCTATGCTCTTGTCCAACCAAGTGTGGCGGGAGCCCAGTCTAGTCCAATTGTCCTGCTAGCTGGCTTTAGTGTCATGCCACCCGTTGGTTTCAATGTTGCTCTGACGGGATATGGAGCAGCGCCCACTGGGTACAATGCTTATCAGTCTACATCCAGTGCTGGAGTTTCTACTCCATCCTATTCCACTGCACCCAGCCGGACCCCTGGCGGTAGTAGGCACGGGGGAAAAGGCAAGGGCAGGAAGCCCAAGGGAAATGGGACAGTGGAGACAGAACAAGGAACTGCCCCCGACGAGAAGTACGTTTTGCAGTACTTCGAGTACACTGACTTAGTGGACGCTCAAGAGAACATATTTGTAGCCACGGAATAGAACGTCCATTATTGGAAGTCACAGCCCATTCAGAGAGACATGGAAAGACGATATCCCAACAAGTTTTGCTGTTTTCATAATGATGTGGGGCACCACACCAATGAGTGTCATCAACTCAAGGATGAGATCAAAAACCTCATCAAACAGGGACACCTTTGCTAGTATGCACTGGACGGAGCACGCCAGGTTCAAGCCCCAGCCACGGTAACCCTCGCACAGCTCGCAACCTCCCAGGCTCTGGGTATGGTACTCGCAGCTCCACAACAGCAAACAATCCACTGACCTCCCCCAGTGAATGGGCATGTGGGGACCATCTCCAGAGGATCCCACTTGGGGGGCACCTTCCGAGGTCGTAGATAGGTATGCGCGAGCCTTAAACCATGACAACGAAGTGTTGGCATTAGCTCAATTGCCACCAGATGCCCAAGATGACCTACCAAGTCATCACATTCTCTGAGGACGATGCTCTGAGAGTGCACTTTCCACACTACAATCCTTTGGTGATTGAAAGCCAAGTTTCCAATAAGATGGTGGCTCGGATCCTGGTGGACAACGGGAGTTCAGTGAACATCATGTTCAAGTCAGCCTATGAGAATATCGGGCTGACCACAAGCGACTTGTCCCCGTGCACCTCGACTCTTGATGGGATATCGGGGGAAGGTCTCATACCGATAGGCCAGATCAAGCTACCTGTGACGCTTGGAGAGGTGCCTTGCCAAGATTGTAAGTACTACACCTTCGTGGTGGTGGATTTCTCCTCGGCGTATAACGCCATCTTAGGGATTGGCATCTGTGCATGAAGTTTTCCATGGACTCAGGGATTGGTGCAGTCTGAGGAGACCAAAAATATTGAGGCAATGCTACAATGTGTCCCTTAAGTGACTAGTAATGATGGTTGAGGTGTTGGCTTCCGAGTACCCTTTCTCGAGGAGGTGGGGGTGCATGTTGTTCAGGTCAATGAAACCAACAAATTGGACCCCCGGGTTTAGGAAGAGAAGGTTATCGAGCCCATGGAGGAAGTTGAGGAAGTGGCCCTCAATGCCTCTGTCTCCAAAAGGAAGACCAAGGTCGGAAAGAATCTGAAGGCAGAAGTCTGAGAAGCACTGGTGGGCTTTCTCCAGGGAAATCAGGATGTTTTTGCCTAGTCTCACTCCGACATGACTAGCATTGACCCAAATATCATTTGTCAAGCCTTGAATTTCGATCTGAACGTCTCTCTGATTCAGCAAAAGTGGAGAACATTTGACTAGACCAGGGCTGAAGCCTTAAAGGCGGAGGTAGACAAGCTACTCAAAAACGGATTCATTTGAGATGCCCAATACCCCAAGTGGGTATCCAATCTGGTCCTCGTGCCCAAGCCAAATGGCAAGTGGAGGACCTGCATAGACTTCTGACCTCAACAAGGCTTGCCCTAAAGACTATTTCCCATTGCCAAAAATAGATCAGATGGTCGACACCACCTTCGAGTACGAGCTCTTGTCCTTCATGGATGTGTACTCGGGCTATAACAAGATTTCCATGCATGTTGTGGATCAAGAACACACTGACTTCTGAACTGATAAAGGAATTTACTGCTATAAAGTGATGCCCTTCGAGCTGAAGAATGTTGGTGCCACCTACCAAAGGCTCATGAATCATATGTTCAAGGAACAGTTGGGACGGAACAGTTGGAACAAGGAATTTACACGATATGCTGGTCAAGTCTAAAACAGCTCTCGACCATGTAAAGGACCTGGCAGAAGTATTTTTGGTACTTCACAAATTTTGGATGAAACTGAATCCCCAGAAGTGCACTTTTGGAGTTGCCTCTAGGAAATTCCTAGGCTTTATTGTCAGTGCTCGAGGGATAGAAGCAAACCCCGAGAAGATCAAAGCCCTGGGCAATATGCCATCCCCCGAAATCATAAGGATGTTCAGAGCCTCACTGGGAGGATCGCCGCCCTGAGTCGCTTTATTTTCAAGGCAACTAACAAGTGCATCCTATTCTTCAACATACTCTGAGGAGGGCAGAGGTTTGAATGGACGGAGGAGTGCGAACAAGCGTTCCAACAATTGAAGGCACACATGGAAAACCCACCTATCTTGTCGAAGCCCATAGAAAGAGAGCCTCTCCTACTCTACATGGATGTCTTAGAGAATGCCATTAGTGCCTCCTTAGTTGCAAGGAAGGTCGCGTCCAACACCCAGTGTACTAGGAATGCAAGAGACTCCTTGGAGCGGAGTCCAGATACCCGCACATGAAGAAGTTGACATTTTTCCTAATGGTAGCTTCTTGAAAGCTAAGGCTCTATTTCCAGGCGCATCCCATCAAGGTCATCATAAACCATCCCTTATGGCAGGTCCTCCAAAAGCAGAGTCATCTGAGAGACTCCTTAAGTGGTCAATCGAACTTAGTCAGTTTGACATCACTTATCACCCAAGGACCGCCATAAAGGGGCAGGCGCTGGCAGATTTCATTGTTGAGTGCACTGGAAACCACGAGAGACCTAGGGATGCCCTGGTGGTTGGGCCCACATGGAAGCTATATGTAGATGGATCGCCAAATGAAAATGGCGACAGAACAAACCTCATTTTGGTATCCTCCAAGGGGCACAGGGTTCACAGCGCTCTGAGATTTGGGTTTGACGCCTCAAATAGTGAAGCAAAGTATGAGGCACTCATTGCTGGGATCTGAGTAGCACTTGAGCTCAAGGCCGAGAGCCTCGAGATTTTTAGTGACTCGCAATTTGTAGATAATCAGGTACTCGGGGAGTACCAGGTCTGGGGGACAAAAATGGTCGCTTACTTGGCGAGGACCCAAGAATGCTACACAGCTTCAAAAAATTCACCATTCGACTAGTGCCACAGGAATAGAACTCTAGCGTTGATGCCCTGGCCAAGCTCGCAACCACCAGGGATGCTGAACTGATCAATGTAGTCCCCATTGACTAATTGGTTGCCCCGAGCATCTCAACTTCCGAGGAAGTGGAAGTAGTCTAACCCCAGGATGGTTGGATGAAGCTCATAGTGAAATATCTTGTCTTCGGTGAGTTACCACAGGACAAGAAAGTAGCTCGAAAATTGCTTTACTAGGAACCTCAGTATGTCATCATGAACAACAAACTGTATAGGCGAGGATATTTGTTTCCCTTGCTCCAATGTGTGTCCATGCCAGGAGTTGGTCTGATACTCCAAGAAGTGCATGAGGGCTTTTGCGGGGACCACGCTGGGGGGCAGAGCTTCACCAAGAAGATCTTGAGACAAGGATACATTTGGCCCACCATGAATTAAGATGCGATAGACTATGTCAAGAAGTGTGACAAGTGTCAGCGTTTCGCTAATATACCTCGAGCTCCTCCAAATGAGCTCACCCAGATGACCAGTCCTTAGCCCTTTGCGGTCTGGGGCATTGACCTTATTGGGTTATTACCCACGGGAAAAAGAGGAGTAAAGTATGCAATAGTGGCGATCGATTACTTCACAAAGTGGGTCGAGGCCGAGCCACTCGCTACAATCACCTCTAAAAAGGCACTGGACTTAGTCATCAAGAACATCGTGTGTCGCTACAGGCTCCCGAGGAAGATAGTCTCCGACAACGGCCTTCAGTTTAACAAAAAGGTGTTCACGACTTTTATCAATGGCACGGGGTTGTGAAGATATTTTCCTCTATGGCCCACATGTTGGCAAATGGGCAGGTGGAAAAAGTCAACAAGACGCTTAAAGCCACCTTGAAGAAAAGGCTTAAGCAAGCGAAAGGAGTTTGACCCGAGGAGCTTCCTTGGGCATTGTAGAGTTATCGCACCACTGCCAAGACCTCCATGGGTCTCCCATCATTATCTATAGCCTATGGGTATGAGGCCATGCTCTCGGTTGAAGTAGCAATCTCCACGCACCGATGGGATACATATGATCCGACCACAAACCACGCTTTACTCCGAAAGTCCGTGGACCTTGTGGAGGAGCTCCGTGAAGCTTCTTAGCTTCGAGTAGCGTCCTACCAATAGAAAGTAGCCAAATATTTCAACTCTAATGTGAAGGATAGAAAGTTTGGGGTTGGGGATCTGGTGTTGGGAAGAGTCTTCTTAGCCACCCGAGACCCCAATGCGGGAGTGTTGGTACCTAATTGGGAGGGCCCATACCAAGTGGAGGTCGTTGTATGTTCGGGGACATACAAATTAGCCTGATTGAGTGGGGAATTGATACCCCACGCCTGGGATGTTGAGCATCTTCATCGATATTTCCAGTGATGTGAGTAAAAAATTCATTAAATTTGTAATCTCCTTGTAGCCTCAGAGCACAGCTAATGGAAACTGTGTAAGCAAAACATGGTAATTTTTTTGAGATTCTGCTTATATTTTTCAGTTTCCTTTATTCTGTATGTACTATTCGTAGAGCACCTGCTCGTTTGCTTGGACAAGTGAATGCAGACTAGTCTTCGATCACTTGGTGGGCATGGAGTTAGGGAAGCCTCGCAAAGTACCAGCCTCGTGGAGGATGACCTAAGAAACTAAGCTTGTCAAAAGCAGATTAGGCTTAGCGTCGATACCCCGAGAATAGAAAGACCTAGGAATCTAAGGAGTCTTGAGTCTGCGACCTAAGAAACCAAGCTTGTTTAGAGCGGGGTAGGCTTAGCATCTAGAGACTAAAGATTAGGAATCCTAGTAGCGCGAGAATGAAATTAGGTCACCTCCCACGGACATTGCGCCTGAGGAGCACTGACCAAGTCCCATGATCTCAAGAAGTGAACAAAAGACCAAGTCCTATGTACTTGGTTCTAAGGCATGGACTTGGGTTACCTCCCATGGATATTGTACCCGAGGAGCAGTGACCAAATCCCCAATAAGCCATAAGCAATAGCATCGGGAAGTCGATGACTTGGGAAGCTAAGCTAGTCGACGAGTGAAGTGTCCCTAATGTCACGAGACCCCATAGCTAACTAGCCTGGGAATAACCAGTGCCAAAGAGATCCAAGTAATGCGAGATTGGGTTTAGCATATTCTCCCGAGGACAACGCGTGCCTAAGGAGTAATAACCAAGTCCCAATCCTCGAGATGTGAATGGAAGCCCGGGTCGTCCGTACTCGGGCACGAGCCTAAGTCGCCTAAGACTTAAGCAAAATACTCTGCGAGACCTTGCATTAATTTCCCCAAAATAGCTCGAGAATGGACTTAGGGTTACCTCCATGGATTCTGTGCCTGAGAAGTAATGACCAAGTCCCTCGATCTCGAGATACAAATTGGAGCCCAAGTCACTTGCACTCGGAGCCAGGAGTCGACCCTAGGAGTTAAAAACCCAAGTTTCATGAGAATAGACTTAGGTCACCTCTCATGCACATTGTGCCTGAGGAGCACTGATCTAGTCCTACAATCTTGAGATGCGAGTGGAAGCCCGAGTCATTAGAACTTAGTGTTATATTATTTTATAATATAATGTAATATTATATTATTTTATAATATAATGTTTTAGATTAAATAAATGTGACATAGAGTGTCACATATTGTAACATATAATAGAGAGTTACATTATTTGGATATATGTGAAAAATCCAAACATGTAACATATTTGGTGTTACAAATTCATCACAAATTTGTAACTCCCAAATATTACCCAATAATGTGTATATTATATGTTACACATTTGAGATTGGATTTCATAAAGCCATATGAGAAATGGCTGATAGAGATGTGATTTTAACTCCCATATTGTGTATGGAAGTTACAAAATCAAGTGGGAATAAATTGGAACGTTTTGGAAAAAACTCAAAAAATTGGTTGCTGAAACTGACCAAGGGCCGCGGCGCTTGAAACTAGCGCCGCGGCGCTAGTGGCTGACAGATTCATACTAAGTCGGTTTTTATCCAATTTTGAACGTTTCCAACAGCCAAGTAACTCCCAAATCTCTATTTTAATTCCATAAAACACCCAATTTATCATTGGTAACAGCCATGGGAGTTGGTGGAATTTGAAATTCAAAGGGTGTCTCTAAACTCTATAAATAGGAGCCTAATGCTCACTTGTAAGACACACCATTTCTATCTACTAGAGCACTTGGCTAGAAACACCTTGAGGCTTGATTATTCCAGAAAGCATTTCCAAAATCTGTGAGAGATCCCTTAGTGCTTGAGTTAGGGGGAAATAAGCTTTTGGACAAAGGTTTCAAACCTTGTTCAAGTTGGTGATCCCCAATACTCTTCACTTTGGTTGTGTGAGTGAGAGTTTTTTGTTCATTGTTCTTATTCTTGTTCTTTTATTATATTGCCTTTCTTTTCTTCTATTATTCACTCTTTTACATGTATCTTTTGTTTTATAGTTGTAATCTCATCTATATCTTTTCATTATACTACTTCTAGTTTATTTGTATATTTTGTCTTAGAGTTGTATTTTCTATTTCTATCATCTTCTACCTCTTTCTCTATATTTACATGTACCTTTTGTCATAGAGTTGTAACACTTTTAATCAATCAATATTTATTTGTAATATATTGTCTAGAGTTGTAATATTATCTTACCATTTCCATTGAGGCAATATTATTTTTCCTAACATTCAAAAGCTTATCCCTTTTTGTTTCAATGGAAGGGGAGACAATCAAAATCATGAACCAAGACTTAGTGAGATTGGATAGGTTTGATGGATCCAATTTTACTAGGTGGCAAGACAAGGTGAGGTTTCTTTTAACCACTCTCAAAATCGCCTACATCCTTGAGTCTTCCTTGGCACCTCTAGCCGAGCCATCCGACGAAGACACTCCCGAGGAGGTGGAGAAGAGAAGGAAAAGGGAGGAGGACAATCTTCTTTGTAGGGGTCATATCCTCAACGCCCTATCCGATAGGCTCTATGACCTCTACACCGAGACCAAATCGGCAAAGGAGATATGGGATGCACTTGAGAAAAAGTTTAAGGCGGAAGAGGAAGGTACCAAAAAGTTTTTGATATCTCAATACTTCGATTTCAAATTTTTTGGTGATAAACCTATTCTTCCTCAAATTCATGAATTGCAAATTATTGTTAATAAATTGAAAGTGTTAAAGATTGAGCTTCCCGAGGCCTTTCAAGTTGGTGCTATAGTGGCTAAATTACCACCAACTTGGAAGAGCTATAGGAAAAGAATCATTCATAAAAATGAGGATTATTCTTTGGAGGAGATCCAAAAGCATATTCGAATCGAAGAGGAATCGATATGTAGAGATAAACTTGTGGAGGGGTCTAATGGAGAGACTTCCAAAGCAAATGCGGTGTCACAACCAAAACATCCCAAAAACAAAGGGAAAAAGGGTAATGAGAAACCTTTGGGTCCAAAAACCAACCCAAACAAGTTTAAGGGCGAGAAAGGTCCTTGCTTTGTGTGTGGGAAAAATGGTCACTATGCTAGAGAGTGTAGACATAGAAAAGACCAACAAGGACCTAAGGTGAACGCAACTCAAGAGGAAAACATAGTTGCTACCCTTAGTGAGGTGAATGCGGTCCAAGGCAAGGTGAAAGGGTGGTGGTATGACACATGTGCCACCGTCCATGTCACCTATGACAAATCATTGTTCAAGACCTTTGAAGAGTCAAAGGGCAACCATGAGATACAAATGGGCAATGAGGGCAAATCCAAGGTACTTGGCAAAGGTACTATTGATGTCTACTTCACCTCCGGCAAGAAAGTTACATTAGTGAATGTACTTTATGTTCCCGAAATGAGTAGAAACTTGGTAAGTGGTGATTTGCTTGGCAAGCTCGGCATTAAAGCCGTTTTTGAGTCCGGTAAACTTATACTTACCAAATCAAATGTATTTTTGGGAAAGGGGTACTCTTGTGAGGGTATGGTTAAATTATGCACCAATGATGTAACTTTCAATGTTATCAATAAAAATGTTAATTCCGCCTATATTGTTGAGTATGATTCTTTATTTTTGTGGCATCTTAGACTATCGCATATAGGTTTTTCAACCATGAAAAGAGTAGTAAAATGTGGTATGATTGCATGCAATATTAAAAACTATGGTAAATGTGAAACATGTGTTAAGGCAAAAATGATTAAGAAACCATTTCCTAGTGTAGAAAGATCATCTAATTTACTAGATTTAATCCATAGTGATCTTTGTGAATTAAATGGTGTTTTAACTAGAGGTGGTAAAAGGTATTTTCTTACTTTTATAGATGATTTTAGTAGATATACCTATGTGTTTCTTTTAAAGCATAAAGATGAGACTTTTGATGCTTTTAAATTGTATAAATTAGAAGTTGAAAACCAACTAAATAAAAAGATTAAGGTGCTAAGAAGTGATAGAGGAGGAGAGTACTTTTCTAATGAATTCAATGCATTTTGTGAAGAAAATGGTATAATTCATGAGTGCACTGCACCTTATACACCACAACACAATGGTGTTGCCGAAAGGAAAAATAGGACTTATCTAGAAATGATAAATTCTACGTTGGTGTTTTCTAAGTTGAACTTCAACTTATGGGGTGAAGCGCTTTTAACCGCTTGTCACATTCTTAATCGAATACCGATGAAGAAAAATGAGATATCTCCATATGAGTTATGGAAAGGAAGAAAACTCAACATAGGGTACTTCAAAGTGTGGGGGTGTCTTGCATATTGCAAGAAAACCGAACCTAATAGAACAAAGTTAGGTTCAAGAGCCATAAAGTGTGCTTTTGTTGGTTATGCCAACAATAGTAAAGCTTATAGGCTACTAGACTTAGAGTTTAATATTGTGATTGAATCTAGAGAAGTTGAATTCTTTGAGAATATGTTATGTGACAACAATTCTCAAGCTTCAACATCTCTAAAGGAGAATTTGTTATATGAGAACAATTCTCAAGTTTCTACATCCAAAGTTGATTCTCAAGAGGAGAATTCTCAAAAGGATGTAAAGCAACCCTTTGAACCTAGAAGAAGTCAAAGGCTTAAAAATCATAAAAGTCTAGTAGTGGATGAGATAGATTCTCAACGAATTTCATTCTACATGGTAGAAGGAAATAGAGAGGAAGTCATTAGGAAAATTCCTATTGTACTTCTCGTTGAGGATGATCCTAAGACTTATAGAGAAGCTATGCAATCAAGAGATAGTGCATTTTGGAAAGAAGCCATCAATGATGAGATGGATTCCATTCTTTCCAATAACACTTGGGAATTGGTAGACCTCCCACCGGGGTCTAAGCCAATTGGGTGTAAGTGGGTATTTAGGAGAAAATACCACACTGATGGCACTATCCAAACCTTTAAAGCTAGATTAGTAGCTAAAGGGTTTAGGCAAAAAGAGGGTATCGATTATTTCGATACCTATGCTCCTGTTGCAAGAACAACTTCTATAAGAATTTTGTTCGCTTTAGCTTCTATACACAACTTGTATGTTCATCAAATGGATGTCAAAACGGCATTCCTTAATGGTGACCTCAATGAGGAGGTCTATATGGAACAACCCGAAGGGTTTGTCCTACCAAAATATGAACATAAAGTTTGTAGACTTGTAAAATCCTTATATGGATTGAAACAAGCTCCTAAGCAATGGCATGAGAAATTTGATCAAGCCATCATGTCTAATGGGTTTAGACATAACAATGGAGACAAGTGTTTGTATTCCAAAACTTGTAAGGGATATGTGATCATTGTTTGCTTATATGTGGATGACATGCTTATTCTAAGTAATAGCATGAAAGGGATAGAAGAAACGAAGAGGTTTCTATCATCAACCTTCATGATGAAAGATCTTGGAGAAGTTGATACCATACTCGGTATCAAAGTAAAGAAACATAGTGGAGGTTTTGCGCTAGGGCAAGCCCACTACGTTGAGAAAGTATTGAACAAATTTAACCATCTCAAGGTTAAAGATGCCAATACTCCATTCGATCATAGTGTAAAACTAGAGAAGAATGAAGGAAGAGCGGTGGCTCAATTGGAGTACGCTAGTGCTATAGGGAGTCTAATGTACGCTGCCCAGTGTACTAGACCTGATATAGCATTTGCGGTAAGTAAACTTAGTAGGTTTACAAGTAATCCAAGTGTGGATCACTGGAAGGCAATTGGAAGAGTCCTTGGTTATCTCAAGAAAACCAAAGGACTAAGCCTTCACTACTCCAAATTTCCTTCGATATTAGAAGGATATACAGATGCAAGTTGGATATCCAATATTGGGGACAACTTGTCCACAACTGGTTGGGTATTTACACTTGGTGGAGGTGCAATTTCTTGGGGTTCCAAGAAACAAACCTGTATATCTCATTCCACTATGGAAGCGGAGTTCATAGCTCTAGCTGCTACTGGCAAAGAGGCCGAATGGTTAAGGGATCTGTTGATAGAGATTCCCCTAATCAAAGATAATGTATCTACTATATCGATACATTGTGATAGCCAAGCAACATTGGCTAGAGCATACAGTGGAGTGTATAATGGGAAGTCTAGACATATTAGTCTAAGACATGGATATGTAAGAGAATTGATTCAAAGAGGAGTCATCTCAATATCCTATGTGAGAATAAGTGAAAATCTGGCGGATCCTTTCACTAAGCCACTAACGAGGGATTTAGTGGCTGCATCATCTCGAGGGATGGGACTTAAACTCCCTAAAGAGATTCACGATTGATGGCAACCTATCTTAACACTAGTTACTAAACTAGTGTTAGGTTCAATAGGTAAGAACAAGTCAATCAAGTGAATATTAGTTGTACTCAAAACAAGTCCCATCTGAGATATTGAGTACTTGTGTGTTACCAAATGGAGGGTTAAAACCGAAATGTTTTTTAATAGAATTCAGTCTTGTAAAGACAAGTATTTTTGGTAACAAAATACTGTAAGAATTCTACCTATATGGACCTAGGGGTGGTGCCGCCTCTCATGAGAATTGGGAGTATTCTCAAGAACGTCCATGAATGGAAAGTGCACATGGCCATTAACGGTGCAAAGCGAGACATAGAGGTCTCAAGTGAACATCACAAAGGTGTGTGTATTATCACCGATTTGTCATCATGAAAAGATGGTTCAATGCCTAGTGCAACCAAATTTTCGACAAATTTTGTGATAATTACACTATAGTAAAGTTCAAGTTGAAAAACACTTTACTTTATGCATCAATGCAATGACTCCTATAAGAGAGAGTTCTTATTTAATCAAGTGGGGGATATGTTATATTTTAAATATAATGATTGATTAAATAAGTGTTACAATAGATGACTATTTAATCTAGTGGGGGAATGTTATATTATTTTATAATATAATGTAATATTATATTATTTTATAATATAATGTTTTAGATTAAATAAATGTGACATAGAGTGTCACATATTGTAACATATAATAGAGAGTTACATTATTTGGATATATGTGAAAAATCCAAACATGTAACATATTTGGTGTTACAAATTCATCACAAATTTGTAACTCCCAAATATTACCCAATAATGTGTATATTATATGTTACACATTTGAGATTGGATTTCATAAAACCATATGAGAAATGGCTGATAGAGATGTGATTTTAACTCCCATATTGTGTATGGAAGTTACAAAATCAAGTGGGAATAAATTGGAACGTTTTGGAAAAAACTCAAAAAATTGGTTGCTGAAACTGGCCAAGGGCCGCGGCGCTTGAAACTAGCGCCGCGGCGCTAGTGGCTGACAGATTCATACTAAGTCGGTTTTTATCCAATTTTGAACGTTTCCAACAGCCAAGTAACTCCCAAATCTCTATTTTAATTCCATAAAACACCCAATTTATCATTGGTAACAGCCATGGGGGTTGGTGGAATTTGAAATTCAAAGGGTGTCTCTAAACTCTATAAATAGGAGCCTAATGCTCACTTGTAAGACACACCATTTCTATCCACTAGAGCACTTGGCTAGAAACACCTTGAGGCTTGATTATTCCAGAAAGCATTTCCAAAATCTGTGAGAGATCCCTTAGTGCTTGAGTTAGGGGGAAATAAGCTTTTGGACAAAGGTTTCAAACCTTGTTCAAGTTGGTGATCCCCAATACTCTTCACTTTGGTTGTGTGAGTGAGAGTTTTTTGTTCATTGTTCTTATTCTTGTTCTTTTATTATATTGCCTTTCTTTTCTTCTATTATTCACTCTTTTACATGTATCTTTTGTTTTAGAGTTGTAATCTCATCTATATCTTTTCATTATACTACTTCTAGTTTATTTGTATATTTTGTCTTAGAGTTGTATTTTCTATTTCTATCATCTTCTACCTCTTTCTCTATATTTACATGTACATTTTGTCATAGAGTTGTAACACTTTTAATCAATCAATATTTATTTGTAATATATTGTCTAGAGTTGTAATATTATCTTACCATTTCCATTGAGGCAATATTATTTTTCCTAACACTTAGAGCTAAAACTTGAGTTTCACGAAAAAGCCTAGTCTAAGGGAGGGGAACTCAGTTACCTGAACCTAGGATGGTGAGTTCACAACTTCCACATGATTAGGTCTCAAGTTGTGTACTCGGAGGGGCAAATCGAAAGGCCCAAGCTGACCCACCGTGGACCACGTACCCCGAGGCAGGTAGCTTAGTGCGAATGACCTCCTAGGGACCCGAGTCATTGGGGCTTGGTAACACAGGAAGACATTAAAGTTATTTTAAAGGACATCGAGCATGGAAGACAACACTAAATGTCCTAAACGTCAAGTACTAAGGCAAAACCCTATAGTGCAAACAGACCTCCTCAAAGCCCGAGTCATTGAAACTTGAAGGCATAGGATATTCAAATGCCCTCACTTGACCCCAAATCAAAGTTACTCTTAGGACCACGAGCCTAAGAAGAAACACTAAATGCATAAGCGTCTAGACACTAGCAGGAAGATCCTCAAGCACTATGTACTAAAGGCTGGCCCGTCCTGAGTCATTGGAACTCGGGGACGCTGGACCGCATCAAGTGTCACTTGAATTTGTGTTAAAGTTACTCTCGAGGACCATGAGCCTAGCAGCAACAATAAATGCCTAAAAATTGTCTAAGGGGTTGATAAAGACTCGAGTCTTTAAGACTCGTGCACAAAACCTAAGTCGGCGACTTGGGACTCTTGTGAGTTACGTTACATTGAGTTTAGTTAACGAAGTCCAAGTTGCCTATTTACTAAGTGTCAATTCGATGATAAGAGTGCAATCATGGCAATAAGTAGTAGTGCAAGCTACATATGTTTAAATGGAAAAATATTTACAATAAGCTCAGGGGCTCAAGCATTGATTGTTTATACCTCAATAAACTATGGCACGCAGGCCTACATAGCTAAAAATGTAGTATACAGGACAAAATTACTAGGGCCCTTGACTTGGAGGAACCTCTGCCACTAGCTCGATCACAGGATCGGCCTCGGGGATGCGACCCGCCACTGCAGCTTCTCTCTCCCGGGCCGCCCTAACCTCTTTTGCCTCAAGGCATGCCTCAAGCATTGTCCTCATGTTGGGCTCCTCAGTGAATGAGAGATTTTCCATGCAACAAAGAGTGTATCATCGACTATCACGTCGAGGTCCTTTTCCAGTTCCTTTGCTCGGAGACAGAGGTCTTTGACCTCCTTGGTGGAAGCTTCGACACGAGTAGCCACCAATGCAGCATCCTCTCTAGCTTTCATCAGCTCTTCAACGCGGGCTAAATACTCCATCCGGATCAACCATAGCTCTTCGTATGCCTTAGCCAGCTCTTCCTCCACTACACGGGTGCACCTACGGCGTCCTCTAATAACTTAGAGGAAGTGTCCTCCAAGGTGGACAACTTTGACTACCTAGTGGCTAGCATGGTCTCCATCTCGCGGACACGAGCCCTCGTGTCCTCCACTTCCTTCTGGAGTTGCGAGTGCTCCTCCAATGGGACTGCGGTTTCCTAGAACCACTCTAGCTCTTCCCAAGCCTCCTTCAGCTCAAAGGACCGCATAATTGTGATGTCCCCGAGTCGTTGATTGAAAGTTGTAGTCTGTGCCAAGTTAGAGTATCAAATCAGTAAAAAGGAGCTGATGAAATAAATTATACTGAGATAAATACTTGAAGACTTACCCTTACGGAGGAGTGGCGACTGGCAGCTATCAATGAAGCCTCGTTGTCACTGCCACAACGAGCAAAGCTGCGAGATGACATCTTGTACAGGGACCTCGTTATCCCTTGGAGGAGCTCCGCGGCGAGCAAAGAAGTCTTCTTTCCTACTCTCGACACGAGCAGAGGCTCCAACTCCGCGCGGCAGGGAGGAGCAACAGAATCATGCAGTCGATCCTTGCATAGGAACTCAACAAGGAGTTTGAAGTCCTCGATGCTCTCATCAATACGAGCGTTGTAGTACTCAATGACCTGCTTATGATTCTCGAAGTCTTCCCCATCATAATGCTCTGGGAAGATTACCAATCGAGGCGCCTTGACAGGAGGAGATTCGGGCACATTTTAAGGGACTTCCTTTCCCTTCTTAGAAGAGGATCCTCCGTCTTGAGTGGGGAAACCTCGAGGTCATTAACCTCACCAGAAGCCACTGTCCTTGGGGTGAGGACTAGTGGAGCAGTTGCTGGGGCCACTAGAGGTGGAGGCGTAGTCGCCGGAGGTGTGGAGGCTGTGGTTGATGCCGCCGAGAGGTCTATCTGAGAGGGTACCGACACTCTCTGATGCTTCAACTTGACCAGTTCGGACAGGCCCATGCTTTCTGCACAAAGGAAACAAACTGGTTAAACCCTCAGAAGAGAAGGAAAGCAATGAAAACAAGTGAAAATGCATGCGAGACTAAGTATAAATCTCCTCGGGAGCTCCACCGCAATCAGGCTCCTCTGAGTGAAGGACAAAATAGGGGAATTGTGGATGAGCCAAACCATCTCCTGCATCAGATTGCTCTCGTACTGAAAAAATCAAGTGGCGTGCATAGTCGTCACCTCGTTCAGAGGCACGAAACCTTGGGGGTGTTTCTTCCTTCTCAGATTGTGGAGGAATAAGTCAATGAGGTCATGATAGTCTTGGTACCCCTCCTCGAACCAATGACATCTAGAGATTTTCCCACACTCGTGGAGTGAAGGCAAAAATATAGAATGGTCGGGACTAGTTCCCTCCCCTATTTGCTTAGCATAATGAAGAACAATTGGGGATTTACCTTGAGGCATGGAAGATGACTCGATCCCCACCTCAAGCTCTTCATCTTCCTTTGCCTCTGCGGGGGCCTTGATGGCGAGGACGCTCTCCGCATGCTCTTGTGTGTCGTATATTCAAATTGCGCCTTCTCGGCCATGTATTTCCGTGTGGAGCCTTGCCTCGTGACGCGATTGCTTCGAGTACCGAAATCTAGTGAGGACCACCGGGCTTATACTCTGCCCTTCCTGCAGTAGCCCATCGTATTTTTGGTAACTTGATGATTTTTGCCGCTTTTTTTATGACTGTCTATATTATAGTTATTTAGAGCATCCTGTAGATTTTTGAGAAATTCATCTAAATACTGAAAATACGATAAGAATACATCTGTTTGTCTCTTTTATAGGGTGCACTATAGCAGCACCAATTGTATTATCTCATTGGAGAAAAGGACAACAATTGTTCATGAGAAATATAGAGGTTGTTTGGCTCCTTAACTAAAATACTGTTTTTTGTTTTTAAAACCTAAAAACTGTTTTCTGAAAACAAGTAGGAGTGTTTGACATTGTTTTTAGAAAATAATTTTTAAAAACAAAGTTACAAAAAACATAAAATTTTGAAAACAATAAAAGTTGTTTTCAATTGTTCTCAATTTTTTTCACATAATATTTTTAATTATTATTATCTTACATCACTTTCTCTCTCATTGATTTATCTCTCCTCACTTTTTCTAATATCACTTTCTCTCTTATTACTTTGATCTCCTTATTTTTTTTCTCATCACTTATTATCTCATTATTTTCTCTCTCATTATTTCTTGTATCCTCATTGTCTCTATCTCGTCATTTTCTCTCTCATCACTTACTCTCCTTTAATTCTTTTTTGCATAAATTTCTCTCTTCTTAATTTTTCTTCTTCAAAATTTATCTCCTTATTTTTCATCATTTTTTATTTCACATTACTTTATCTCATTATTTATTAAAAACTTTTAAAAAAAATTTCTCTTTATAAATATATTTATTAATTTTTTATTTAAGATTTTTTTAAAAAATAAAACAAAAAAATTACTTTTAGAAAATATTAACTAAACACTTGTTATTTTTTTTAAACTATAAAAATTATTTTCTGTACTCATTTCTGAAAATAAAATTTTGAAAACAATTCTAAACACGCCTATAGTATTCGGAATATAGCAGCATCTTATAGTTTACATTTCATAATGTGAACGATGGTTCCATCTTCTTTTGCGTGCATGAGGAGTATATGACAGGCAAAAGCTGCAAATTGCAGCGTTGCATTGCAATAGCTGTAAATGGTCAAATTAATCAATTTAGAATTTAGGCTCTTGGGAAATTATTCTTTCCTGTTTATAAACTAAATTTCGACTAACAAATATATTTTTATATTATATTATCTACTTAATAACTTCTTTCCCAGGCAGTATTGTCTTATTTTAGGGTCAAATTTCGGGCAGTTATTTAATTATTATATTAGATAGGATGGTCATCAAATCACTCACACACAGCACATAACGTCCACAATGCACAGTAATTTGCGTTTGTGATTTATATATTTTTTTAAATTGCGCAATGCAGTTCGATTTACCATTTTAAATTTTATAGATGTAATTTAAATTACACAATACTATTTCGATATATATATTAATTTTTTTATATATATTTTTTAATATAGTATAATATAAACATTATTTAAAAAAATAATTATTTTTTATATAATGCTAATAAATATTATATTTTAACCTAAATGTACTTTTTCTTAATCAAAATCTTTATTTTTATATTATATTTTTTCTTTATTATTAGTTTGTTAATTTTTTATTGTTTTACTAAAAATTTATAGAATATTGTATATTTATTGTTTTGTTAAATAATATTTAAGTATGAGCTCTATTATGAATTTTTAATAATTATAATATTTATTTGTTAAATTATTTAACTATAGATAAACCGCTCACACACACTATAATTTTACAAGGTAATTTATGGAGTATGGGTTGCAGTTTAAAAAATTGATCAGACAGATCCAATAAACTAGCAAAATACCATACGGCCCGCACCACCACGAACACCCTATTAAGTATTAAATGAAAAAAATTGTAGAAGATAAAACAGGACACTCTTTTACGTTTAAACCCAAAACAGAATGTGAACCCTAAAATAAATAATATAAATGATGCAACACAAACAACAACAGTAATCAGTGTTCCTTTTCAGTGAAAATTTATAAAAAGTCCAAGGGCAAAAATGGAAGATAGAGATGAGGGAGGGATGAAAAGTAAATAAAACAGCTAACTTTCCATCATTGAATTCAATTCAACCAAAACGTGCTTTTTATATATATGTCTTTTTTTTTTTCACCAATTCATCTGAAAACAAGCTCATCCGAAATCCAAACAGCAAAAATCCAAAATCCTCAAATACTCAACAAAGCTCAACAAAGCTCAAATACTCAACAAGCTCTTTCTCTCTCGTTTTAGGTCCCTCTATTTTCCATGGCGGCCATGAAGACCATCAACATCAACAACAACCAAAACAAAAAAGAACGACACGAAGAAGATGACTAATATAATTCACAACCATCATTTATGACTTAGTCCCTTTTGGCGTTTTAGCTCATTTTTCTCTCTCCCACAACTATCCATTAAACCTCCCTCCCTCTTGTTATCGTGCTCCACTTAAACTTTTTTTTAAAGTCCTCCCATCTCATTCTCTCATTCCAAGAACTCTTAGCTAGGCAAAGTGGGGAAAAAACCCAAAAAAGCAGCTAAATTTAAGCAATTTGAGATCTGGGTTTGTGAGTTTTTGCCTCTTTTTGTGCTTTTGATTTTCTTGAAGAAAGTAATGTTTTGGCTTCTGGGTTTTACTTCTTCTGGTGGATTTTTGATAAACAAAACAAAAGAATGGGAGGCAAATGGAGGAAGGCAAAGTTGGCTCTGGGATTGAATCTGTGTTTATATGTTCCAAGAACATTGGAGGACTCGCCTCCTTCCATTGACACCGCCGATGGGTTGTCTGACGCGGCTCTACTTTCGCCGGCCAACTGGGCCGTGAGCTCGTCCAGGCCCGCCACGCCCTCGACCTCTTCTCACAGTTTGAAGCTCTCTAAAAGTACCAGTAAATCATCCAAGGTTTGTTCTTTGCCACCATATATTATCTTTCACATTCACTAACGTATATTGTCTTTTTTTTTTTTAATGATTCTCCTCGTTCAGAGTACGTTTTCTGCGTATATTGTTTGACGATCTTGAGCTATGCTCTGTTTTGAATACTGGGAAGAATAGAAAATCTAGTTCTAGCTATGCTTTTTTTTTTTCCAGTGCTATACTAATTCAGCTCAGCTAAGTCAAATAGAGTAATGATTATCTTTTGGTAGTATTTTGTATTTTTTTCTTTTGGGTGTTTATGGCACCAGATATTTATTTAGATGTCTAAAAAACTGAAGCAGATTTTTTTGGTTTTGTTATTTGTTTTTTATTGTTTGGCATATTTTGGATACAAGGAGGTGAAAGTGACACTTTTCCTTGGAAGGAAAATGGGGTTTTAGTTTTACCGCAATTAGGAACTTCAATTACAAATTGGAGATTATCTATTTCTCAGTTAAATTTTCCCTTATCGTTTGAGCTACAAATCCAGGGTCCTGAGATTATTTGAAAACAAATGACTTGGACAAATCATATGGCTTGTTTATTTATTCAGCTTTTCCAGTTACTCTGACTTCATTTGGATTTGAAGTTTAATTTCATCAATGTTTGTTTCTTTAGTTAATAGTTATATTTTATTTACATGTAAAGGATTCATAAGATTTCTTTATCAGCCTTTAATTTAATGAAGTCGATATGGTATAGCAGATATCAAGGTTGCTATGAAATTCATGATTAATTTATTTTTTAAAAAAACTATTTTCTCCTACCTACCATGTCATAGTGAATTTAAATGCAAGTCCCTTTTAAGACCCTTGTTTGCCTAAGCAGTAAAAGATAACAAGTAGTTTTACTCTTTTTCTTTTCCTTTTTCTCCCTTTTGAGGGGGAAAACAAAAGTGAAAATAAAAAAAGTTTGGTCATTTGCTGGCCTCATCTGGTGACTATTACTATCATCTGCAAGTGTTCTGGCATTGAATTTCATCAAACAAGTAAAACAAAGGGAAAGCAATGTCATAAAGAAACAACATATTACTTATGGTTTTCCTTTTCTCCTTTTGGTGGAGATGTATTTGTCTAATTTTCCATTTTTTCTTTTAAAACGGTGCACCATCTGTATCATTGTATGTGGTCTTGATAACCTTTTCAACCTTATTTTCTTTTGCTTTTATTTTGTGACTGATTTTTTCTGGTCTATGATAACCTCTCAAAAGTGGACACCTATGTAATGATCCGTTTTATTTTTATTGTTTAATCTTTCTCGTTTCCTATTATTCTCTTTATTTGTTGGGTGCCTAAACATTGACCTTTTTTTTTTATTCAAGCTTAATAGCTAAGATCTAAAACTCTTGAATTTTTGTTGGTACTGATAATTGTACTTTTTGGCCTACCCAGTAGAAAAAAATCTTCTTTATTAATAACAATGTGTGGAACAACTTCAAAGACAGCAGAAATTTATCGTTTGAACTTTCTCAAATTCATAGAAAATAAAATTGACTCTTTCTTCTTTCTAGTTTATGGTCACTTTGATGATCCCCTCCTTTGCTGGTTGATTGAGTTGATCAATCGGTTTCAATCTACTTGTGTTCTCTTTCTTTTTTTTTTTTTTTTTTAATCTTTGACCTTTGTTTGATATATTTGTAGAAAGGAAAGTAGGATGTACCTACCATGCAACACTTACGTGGAACTCAACAATTTAATTACTGAAGAACTGTAAATTTGTAATGTTAGAAAAGTACTAGGATGAATATTGGTCTCTAACATTATTCCTAAAAGTGTTGAGTCTCATGTATTTAACATAGTTTCTGACACTCTTTTTAATTTTTTTTCCATTTTTCAGCAAATATGTTCCATATGCTTAACTAAGATGAAGCAAGGAGGCGGCCATGCCATCTTCACTGCGGAATGTTCGCATTCTTTTCATTTCCACTGCATCACCTCCAATGTCAAACATGGCAACCAGATTTGCCCTGTCTGCAGGGCCAAATGGAAAGAGATTCCTCTACAGGGTCCTCCAACTCTTGATCATCCACCTTCGGCGAGGCCAGCGACAATCACTCCGGTAGGTTGGCCTCCTCAAAATGATGCTGTGATGACTGTTGTACGCCAGTTACCTACTCCTCGAAGGGACTTAAATCGCCGACATATCATTCCTTTGTATCAGGCTCCTGAACCGGGGATATTTGACGATGATGAATCCTTAGAGGAGAATAATAGCCAACCTGCAATGTCGAACAGAAGCCCTTGCAATAAGAATGAAGATGCTACAGCAGAGAACGTTTCCTCCAAGATGATAGAGATCAAAACATACCCAGAAGTCTCATCTGCTCCACGGTCAAATTCTTTTGATGATTTCACCGTTCTGGTTCATCTCAAAGCTTCTGCAACGATCAAAAGACAAAATCATAGCAAAAACCAGACTAGCTGCCTTCATCAGCAACAACTTTCTCCGTCTCCCCGAGCTCCGGTCGACCTTGTCACAGTGCTCGACATAAGCGGAAGTATGGCGGGCACCAAGCTTGCATTGCTCAAAAGGGCAATGGGGTTTGTAATTCAGAATCTTGGCTCCAACGACAGGCTTTCTGTTATCGCCTTTTCCTCAACAGCCCGCCGCTTGTTCCCGCTTCGGCGAATGACGGATGTCGGGCGACAGCATGCCCTGCAAGCCGTTAACTCTTTGGTTGCCAATGGAGGGACCAACATTGCAGAAGGTTTGAGAAAGGGTGCCAAGGTCATGGAAGAGCGGAGAGGGAAGAATCCGGTGGCGAGTATAATATTGTTGTCTGATGGACAAGACACTTACACTGTGAGTGGATCTGGAGCAAACCAGGTCCAACCGAATTACCGGTTACTCCTCCCTCTGTCTATACATGGTGGTGACAATGCAGGGTTCCAGATTCCGGTCCATGCATTTGGGTTTGGTGCAGACCACGACGCGTCGTCCATGCACTCAATTTCAGAGATCTCCGGTGGGACTTTCTCATTCATAGAGACCGAGGTCGTGATCCAGGATGCTTTCGCACAATGCATTGGCGGACTTTTGAGTGTTGTGGCGCAGGAACTTCAAGTAGTCGTTGAGTGTTTGAATCCGATGGTACGGGTTGGGTCAGTTAAGACAGGGAGCTACCCAAGCCGGGTTGCAATTGATGGACGAACCGGGTTCGTTGACGTAGGTGACTTGTACGCAGACGAGGAGAGGGACTTTCTGGTCTTTGTTCATGTCCCGACTGAGTATTGTGGCGATAGAACATCGTTGTTAAAGGTGAAGTGTGCGTACAAGGATCCGATCACTAAGGAAATGGCGACGTTGGAGAGTGAGGAAGTGAGGATTGAGAGGCCTGAGATAGCCGAGCGAGGAGCCGTTGTGGTAATGTCAATAGAGGTAGACAGGCAACGGAACAGGCTGCGAGCCGCGGAGGCAATGGCACAGGCTCGGGCCGTCGCCGAGCAAGGGGACTTGACTGGCGCGGTTTCGATACTAGAGAGCTGTCGGAAAGTACTTGCGGAGACCATCTCGGCCAAGTCTCGCGACCGGCTGTGCGTGGCACTAGACGCCGAGCTCAAGGAAATGCAAGAGAGAATGGCAAGCCGGCACGTCTACGAGGCGTCCGGCAGGGCCTATATCTTGTCGGGGATGAGCTCCCACTCGTGGCAGCGGGCAACAGCGAGGGGTGACTCGACGGACGGGTCGAGCCTTGTTCAGGCTTACCAGACACCATCCATGGTAGAGATGCTTACAAGGTCTCAGGCAATGTTACTCGGTAGTCCTTCGACTCAAAGGCTTATCCAACCGTTATGGTCCCATGGATCACAACCCAAACCAAGGTAGTTGTGTGGGGTCCAATAACTGAAAGTCTTTTTCAGTAACTCTTTCTTGGTGCATTTTTATTTTTTTGAAGAATTTTTTGGAATTTGGAGATTTGTTAAGAGATAGAGAGAGAGAAGTTGAAGGAGATGTTTGGGGAAAGGTTTATTAAGATTTCATTTTGCTCCTACCTTGTAATGTGTAAATGAATAAGGAGTAAGAAAATGGTGAAAGATATTATATGTTGGGGAGTAAAACAAAAGAGAGGCACGCTGAGTAGGGTTTTCTTAAGTTCTGTTTTTTCTTTTTGGGTTTTAATTGTTTGTGTTGGGGGGGTGGTTTACATAAAGAGATATGAGTATTTTTCTGTGGGAAAATAGGTATAAAGTTTGGTATTTAGTGAAGATGGTTGGGTTGGACTCATCACCTGATATGTATAGTCTACCTGCTCTCAATTCTTTTTTTTTTTTTTGGCAAAGTTTTGCAAGTTGAGTTCATATTTACTCTCTCCATGTCTCTTTTAGTTCTTTCAATTATTAGGATACTGCAAAATGTGATACTATATACTATAGACTTGTGATCAAAGGTGTATACATATCTTGCCTTAATGAACTATGAACTATAAATAACAATGTCATTTGAGTTAATCTAAGCTTATCATTCATCAATAATCAAGATGGATAATGAACGCTTATTTTTTGCAGGGCAAAAATAAAGGATTTATATTATTTGTAAAGAGAAAAAAGGTAGGGAAAAAGATGGCATAATACCATCAAGTAAAAGACCATGACATGAAACAGGGTTAACATGATTCCATTTTATAGACAGATAAGATTGATTTTTCAACCCATGTTTCATACTTTAGTGTGCATCGAAACCTTAAAGATTCATTCATGGGAAAACTCATATAAACAAACAGATTGATTAAAACAAATATTCTAACTAGTAATTACCAACTATTGTCTGTCCATCATGTATAAATGAAGGATCTGATCCAGAACATTGTGCACAAAAATTTAACCAAAAAACATTGTTGTTTTAGATTTGAAGGAGTGACGACAGATACAAGTCCAACAGGCAACACCAGCTAGTCTTTCTTTCCTGAAGAGAATTTTTTAGCCTATTCATAAGTTAATGTATAAGAAGTCTTGTTGAAGAAACAATATTTGACGTTTTCTTCATATTATGCCATGCCTGGCTGAAATAATAAGGTACATGTACTTATTTGCTTAATGCAAAATAAACTTTGAGCAACGGAGGAATTCTACTTGACGGAGCTCAAGGTGAAAGTCAAAACAAATTGGAACATGCCAGTGAATATATCTAAGATGTCGGCACTAAAAAAAATAAGTTTTAAGGAGAGAACATGAACATGTCAAAAGAGCCAACCCTTTTTTTCCCAAAATAGAAAAGTTTCAACCTTCTCAATGCATTATATTAAAATCCTGCTTAATTATTTGAGGCAGCGTACAAGGAATTTGATTTTAGCAAAGTACAAAGATATTCTCCAAGCAAATTGAGAATTTTATTCGAAGGATCTTTGCTTTGTGTGGGAAAAACTATTATTGCTCAAGTGAGAGTCAGTAGCTACAATAATCAACTAAGTCAGAGCATAAATGTTTGTATAGCTTCTGTTGCAAAAAGAGGCCATGGTTGGGGAGTCGCTACATGACTTCAAGAAGAAGGACAAATCCTAAGAGTTTTCCATTGATTGATAAATTGATAAAAGTACAAACTAGTGCGACTTGCCTTCATTTGGCCGAGGAATTTTCCTGTACTCGTAGTTTTTTATGTCAACCTTCTCTTGCAAAGCCTATAAACATAGGCAGCCAAGTGAGCAGAAAATATACTCATCAGGATATCATTTGAAATTAAAAATGCACAAGCAAGAGAAGAGCCTTGTGCACCCCATATCTTATATGCAGGTCCTATTCTGGACAGTGTTTTTTTGGTCTCAATAATATCTCATTCCTGATCATCTTTCACCTTTGCAATATCCTTGCTGAGCTACAAAATCCCACCACTTTATTAACGAATGACACAATGACATCCGAAATAAGTTAATGTTGAAACGGTCATATAAGTATCTCATTTTTTTTAATGGTTCAAATTCTTTCTTTGTGCTAATTTTAAAGGACTACAAATAGATATTGATGTACTCAAAATTAGTTTGGTACCCTATCCCGAAGGTCAGACCATTTGGTAGATAAAATATGCCATCACAATTCACTAGAATAATGCAATGACAATCGATAACAGTTATTTTAACCTTCAGATGATGAATCATTCCCTTAAACCCTACAATCTTAATACAGAAAAGTAATATTGCTAGATGTGTACCCATGAGAAATTGAACACCAAATCTTATGAGTAAACCATGGACCCTGACCATTGGACCTACCATTCATGGGTAATAATTTTTAATCAACATAAAAGCATGCACACAAAAAACGTGAACATAATTCTTTATGATGGTATAATCTGCCTTGTTCGAAATTTTCGAACTCAAGAGTAGTGACACTGATCTGCCTTGTATAAGATGAGCAAGGCCAACAACTCCAAACATGGTGAGAGACATCATTGGAAGTCCTTATCTAAAAAAGGGGTGCTTTACACCCCATATCTTAAATGATGAAGGAGCTAAACTTTGAATCCTAGCACTGGTAAAAGCACTACAAGATTTTCTCTTGGTCTGAGCTGGTGTTGGCTCAATAGTTGTCATTTTCACACACCATTAGAGGAATAATACCTAAATACGCAACAACCAAATCAAAATCAAAGTCAAAGCTCAAAATTCAGAAGAAAACTTTTTAAACCTATTTGAATTCACTTATTTGGATTGTGATTTAATGAAAGATAATTCAATACAACTGAGTAAGTGTAGACAATTTTTAGCATTCAATTTGGTAATAGTCCTTTACATTTATTTATTGTTTGTAAACTTACATTTTCCATTAACACATAATTCATATGGTATTACAATCAGTTGAATATGTATGAATTGAAAAAGACGGTTAGACCAAAAGCTTCATAATCTCTCATCTTGCTTAAAAATTGAAACGGTTATAAGAAAGATTAAAAAGCCTCTATGTGTATGTGAAACCATATAAAAAATCAACACACACACACTATATTAGGATTATTTTGATTGTCATTGATAACAAATTTTAGAGCAAATAAATAATAAAATCATTCATCACCAAAGAAACCTGTGGGAAACCAACTCTACCAAAAATTGACTTCATTTTATGTACAGATGCTAATCACTAATCAGGATTTCATTTTCAAAAGTGTATAACCTCACAACAAGTCTAAAATTTCTTCAAAAACCAAATACGTAAAAGAGAGAGAGAGTAGCAAAAGATACATGATAGTGAGAAGGGTAGAGTACAGGGGAAAGTGATTGGCAAGAGAACCCAACTGGAGTGGCGTCAAGATAGAGAATTTGAGTCTAATTTTTTTAGATTTGAGAAAGAAACAATCAGGAGAATATGAATTTATTAAACCTATACAAAAAGTTGGGAATTGGAAATAATATATAGTAGAAGGAATAATGATATCTACACTGTTATCCCTCTAAAATACGAGAATGACGTGGTGAGCGAGAATGCGACACGTGACATCACAAATCAGGGAAAAAACGACAAAGTATTGAGAAAAGAACGACGGGCAGAAAAAGATAGGTCCAAGACCTATGGGGAAGTCGACCAAGCCTAAACCCCCTAGGAGTGGTTGGCCTGACCCCTACCCCTAGGGGTGGTTGGCCTAAGCAGGCCTAAGATCCCTATGGGTGGTCGGCCTGACCTCTACCCCAGGGGTGGTCGGCCCCAGTGTGTCCAAGAGAGTGGTCGGCCCCAGTATGCCCAAGGGGTGGTCGGCCCACCCTATTCTTCATAAGGTGGTCGGCTCAAACCCCCAAATACACTTCACTTAGAAATACTCACTCTCGTTCAAACTGAGATCAACAAGCCTAGCACCCAGAGGATCAACAGGTCTAGCACCCAAAAGGTCACAGGCCTATCACCCAAGCTCGGGTCGTCGGACCTAGCACCTAAGTCTCATATACCAAAAAAGACTTAACATCTTCCCAGATGTTTCTATCGTGCATTATCCACCACGATCTAGAGAAGCAACAAGAAGACTCACGATCTCATAATCATGGGGAGGTAGACACGTGTAACGCCCTACTTCCTTAGAGCCGTTACTAAGTGAGTTTGAAACGTGCTAATCACTGGTTAATCGAGGTTTTAGGTTAAAATGTGTAGCTAATAAAAGTGCAACTTGCTTAAATAAGTTTTTGGTATAAAAAGTCGGTCATTCCTTTAGAACATGAAAAGGGTTACATTGGGATCCCATATATATTATCTGAAAACATATCTACAACTCAAAAGGTTATTTAACAGTCGGCCTAAGCGACAAAATCAACGTTCATGACCCGTTCCTCAAAATACCCCAGCCGTGGCGGCCGGATAGGCCAAACAAGTACGCACCGCTCCATGCCCTCTAACTCATGGTTGATTAATCTTTTCCTTGCCCTTACCTGCACCACAGAGCACCCGTGAGCCGAGGCCCAACAAGAGAACATTAAAGCACAACATACTATAATTTATCCCAGCAAATAAACACTTATTTAAACCGCTATTAGAATACGAAAGACACAGTAACACAGCAACCTCATACCATAGCAGAACAACAACACATAGGAACATCAAACATAGCATCATAGTAGCATATTAACATATAGGCGTCGTAGAACAATATCTTAGTAGTTAAGAAATACAACAACATATAACGAAGCAACCAACAAGCTAAGCACAAAGCAGCCATGCCGTCCCAGGCGCTTTACCAAGCCCTGGGTTCGCGGTCCACACCGTGAGGATATCCCAGGTATCCTTTAGGGTCTCGCCCTGGCAACTCGCACTCCGCGTGCTAACGCTGCTCCCGGCCCCTTGCCGTTCTCGGCTCTTGCCTCTCCCGGCTTCTACCGCTCCCGGCTCTTGCCGCCTCTGGCTCCTGCCGATCCCGGCTCTTGCCTCTCCTGGCTTCTGCTGCTCCCAGCTTCTGCCGCTCCCGGCTCTTGTCGATTAGTCACATTTCCATAAATGACATGGCAAACCACAAGCAATACACACAATACAACACGCCACATAGCTCTACGGGTACAAACAGTTCTCTTACCTGTGTCTCAAGCTATCCGAGCACCCCAATCACAAGCATAGTCTTCTAACTCGAGCCTTGAAGAGAAATCCTAGTCACAACACATGAATAAAACCAACTATCAAGTTCTAACTCATTAAATAGTTTCGAGACTCAACTCTAACCTCCGAGACCTTGGTTTCTACCAAACTGGGTAGTAGAAACCTTCCTGAGCCTTAATGTTCAAGTTCCCGAGCTAAAAACCCTCATTCTGCCAAAAATCCACTTTTGGGCCGCGACCCAACCTCCCTTAAGCGCCGCGGCGCACCCAAAAATAGAGGCAAAATTGCCTTACATCTGCCAGCCTAGGGCTGCGGCGCCCAAACCTTGCGCCGTGGCGCCTGGGTAATTTTCCCGAAGCCCCATATTGCCAAAATCTCAAGCAGGCCGGGACACTGATGAACAGGGCCACGACTCAACCCCGAAACCCAGAAATTTTCCTCCATTTCTACGAGCTAACTTCCTTGAAAATCATCAATTCAAAGCCCTAATCCTAGAATTCTGCCTAGGACTCACATCTAAACATCATAACCAGCTAATTCACACAGAATTCCAACAACAAATCTCATAGATGCCTAAATTCAATCATCTAAGTTTCAACTCCCAAAGTTCCAACTAAACAGAAAGAAATTCAACAGAAAACCAGTTTCGATTCTTACCTTGCTGCTAATTTTTGACCTGGACTAATTCCTCAACTCCTCAAACTGGCACCCCACCAATCCTCAGCCCAACTCTTCAAGCTTTTCTCCAAAATTCCCAAGCTTCCAATAGAACATATGTGAACCGAATGAGAGAGAGAAGAGAAAGGCTGTCTGATTTTTGCTTGTTTTTTCCCCTTCTGGAATATGTTAGAAACTAAAAGTAACCCCAGCTGCCTAACATAAGCCTACTCTTTAATCAAAATGACCAAAATAACACTTTAACTTATTCTTAATCCTTAAGTAACCCAAGTGCATTTCAGTCATTTAGCTTATCTCGCTAATTCCTTGAGTGTACCTACAAATCCCCGTTTAATCCAGACATATCCAAATCATTACTAAATTACTACCCATTACTCACTAAGTATTGAACACATCTTACGTTCCCAAAATACCCCTAAACTCCTCTCGAGCTGAGTATTTGACCCCGTTTTGACTTTCTAGCTATACCGCTCCCTAGGACTGTCTCGGATCGTGCATCTCAAATATATCACCACTCACAAGTGATAAAAATCACAATAATCACAAATATTACATTTATGCTCTCAACGGGCTAAAATTACAAACATCCCCCTAATGACCAGACGGGGCCCACATGCATATTTAATACACACAATCATACATGTCTAATCACATAATCACCAAATTCATATATAATCATAATTAAATCAATTATTCCCCTTCTAGCACGTTAATCAAGGCCCTAAGCCTTATTAGCAAATTTGGGATGCTACAACATGTATCTCCACTACTTGATAATCGTGTACAAAACCACGATCCAAGTACTACTGGTCATGTAACAGCCTCTAGGTACTATAAATAAAGGACCCAGGGCTTCATTTGAAAGGAGGGCTTTTTCTAGAATTTTGGAGATCTAAAGAACATTTGGGGAGAAATTCTGGGCAAGTTAGAACGAGTGAATACTTTGGTTCAACAGTGTAATTGTCGAGTGATTCAATACTAAAAGCTAAGTGGATTAGGTTATTACTGTTCATCAGAACAATGCTGAACCACTATAAAATTTATGTGTGTTTACTTAAGATAATCGTACTCTGTCGTTTATTCTATTTATTTCGTTCAAAAGATGTCGTATACTGTACATACGACCGTTGGCCAATTTCACAGGTCAACATACACCAACACATTACAACATGTGCCACTGATCATAAAATATTTTGATGCATAATTTTAAAATATTTTTACATACAATACTAATTTTTGCTAAAAAATTATGTTTTTATGGTCAAACATTTTTTTTTTTCAATTTTAAGGTTTTTTGTCTTTTTTCTTTTCTTTTTATGCTGTTTTCAAGTTTTTTTTAGTTTTTTTTTTTTTATGTTTTCACGTTGTTTTTAAGATTTTTTTTGTTCATGTGTTAGTTGATTCAGTGAGATGTTTTTTCTAAAAATCGTATTTTCGTAATTATGAAACTTTGAAAATTGTATTTTTGAAAACTTGAGTGCGTATTTTTGAAGAAAAAAATAAGAACCGTAAAATTTTTTTTAAAAATGTGTATTTATGAAAAACCTCTAATTTTAATGCACATATTATTAGTAGAAACTAGCTTGCTTTTAAATTTATAATTTAAAAAATATGTATATAAAAAAAATAAGAACAAAATGTTATTGTTAATTGTTTTTTTCACTATCAACCTTAAAACAAGAGATTAAAGAAATAAAGAACAAGAACACATGGATTTTTATGCTGTTCAGGTTATAAAAGAATCCTAGTCCACAAGTATCTGGTATTATGATGATTGAAAGCTTGTTGTGGCAAGTTCCAATAATATATTCTCAAGCAGTATATAAATTGCTCTGAGTACAAGATGTTTTCTCTAAAAAAAAACCAAACCCTTTACAATAAGACTCCCAGCTATATTTTTTGATTTTTAGTTTAGTTTAGTATCCTTTTGGTTAGTATAGTTTTGTTATTTATTTAAAAACTTTGATTGGCTAGATTTTCGAGTTGTAATGTTTTTTTTTTGTCTAAATTTCTAAGGCAGCTCTCATTTTATTAATCGTTGGCTAATAAATTGGTGTGCATGACATATTTATATTTCATAAGCATTACCTGTAGTTAAAAAGTTAGTTCTTAAATATTAACTCCGGATTTGTTTATTGTTTATGTCGGTTTTGTGTCATTTTTGACTCAGTGTTGTTTTGTTATAATATATTTGGTTATGCTAAAATTTTGTGATTTTCCTTCTCTTCTTTTGTATCCACATTTATTCTATTTTTAACTTATATCTTTTACTTTTTTCATTTGGTTTTATCATCTCCTATTTTTATTTTCTTCCAAGATTATTCACTCACTTCTTGTCAGTTTTTATTTCTTTAAAACATTTTCTATAAGAGATTAATCTTATTTTGTAACAATTGTATAAATTTTATCATACAAAATTATTTTATTTGGTGGATTGGAAAAATGTTAAAAAAATATTTGTCTCCTTCTAGGTGTCCACTGTTAGATAACCATTTTAATTTTTACCCATTTATTAATTCTCTTATTTTTATACCAGATTTAAGCCTAGTGGTTTAACTTTCAAATATTGTGGTTTAAATGTTAAAAAGTCGTAGTTTAAATTTGAAGCATTGTGTTTTAAAATTTTAAGTATTATGGTTTAAATTTTAAGCTTTGTGGTTTAAATTTTAAAGACTAGTGGTTTAAATTTTAAAGATTCGTGATTTAGATTTTAATGATCATGATTTATATTTTATATGGTCGTGGTTTAAATTTTAAGCCTAGTAGTATAACTTTTAAGCCTTGTGGTTTAAATTTAAAAGAATCATAATTTAATTTCAAGCCTTGTGATTTAAAATTTTAAAGAGTCGTAGTTTAAATTTTAAGCCTTGTGGTTTAAAATTTTAATCTTTGTGGTTTAAATTTTAAAGAGTCGTGGTTTAAATTTTAAAGACTAGTGGTTTACAGTTTAAAGAGTCGTGGTTTAGATTTTAAGCCAAGTCGTTTAACTTTTAATCATCGTGGTTTAAATTTAAAGAGTTGTGGTTTAAATTCAAGCCTCGTAGTTTAAATTTTAAAAAGTTGATATTTAAATTTTAAAGAGATATTTGAATTTTAAGCCTTGTGGTTGTTTAAATTTTAAAGACTAGTGGTTTAAATTTTAAAGAATCGTGACTTAGATTTTAAAAAATTATGATTTATATTTTATATGATCATTGTTTAAATTTTAAGTCTAGTGGTTTAACTTTAAACCTTATGGTTTAAATTTTCACAAGTCGCGGTGTGGTTTAAATTTTAAAGAGTGATGGCTTATATTTTAAGCTTTGTGATTTACATTTTGAAGAGTTGTGGTTTAGATTTTAAGCCTTAAGGTTAAATTTTTAAAGGGTCGTGATTTAGATTTTATGTCTTGAGGTTTATATTTTAAATGATTGTTGTTTATATTTTAAGATTTATGGTTTACATTTTAAGCCTTGATTTTTACATTTTAAAGAATAATTTTTTTATAGATTGAATACATTCCTATAAATATAGTTGTCACACATATATATGACACATTACAATTAGAATGTATTTCCAATTTAACTATAATATGACACATATAATACACATAACAACAACACTTAGAACCATGTGCTCAAATAAAAGTAATTTGGGAAGTCTTATGATAATAATGAGTAAAGTTCAACTAAATATATTTAGTGTCTAGTTTAGTTAACTACTCCTAAAAGTGGGTAGTTCTCAACTTTTCTCGTTATTTATAGAAGATTTTAAATATAATATTAATTTAGATTTATCTCAAAAGAGATTAAGCTAATTTTCTCAATAACTATTTCTTACATTGGAGGTGTTTTCTGTATCTATTAAGTTCAATTTTTCATTTTAATCATGAGTTTTATAAATATTATTATGGTAGCAATGTATATATGTGTTATTGTATTAAAGTCTTTTTTAGAATTTACAAATGGAAATGATAAATCTAGTTTCTAACCCTTCCCTTTGGTTAGATTCTTTTTTCGCTGAAATTTTCTTTTTTCTTCGTAATAGAATAACTCTTTTACTTATTTTTTGTTATTTGATGTACAAGTATATTTTCAACGTATTGGTGGGACTGTTAGTACAAGGTTGCGAACTTTTAGTTTGTGTCACTAAGTTTTTTTGTGTAAATTTCTGAGGGTATCTCTTTCTCATGTTAGCTACATTTTTTTACAATATAACCCATGAAATGGTTTAGCATGTCCTTTGGTTAGACGATAAACTTTTTAGGTTGGATATATTCATTCTTCATAATTGTACTTTATTGAATAGTGATACAGTCTATTCCGACAAATATGTATATTTTGATTTTTAACGAATCACAAAACATTTTTTATTTTATAAATATTGGAAAATTCTAGGGTGTATCCCCATCGTATTTTTTGGTAACTAGATGATTTTTGCCGCATTTTTTTATGACGGTCTATATTGTAGTTATTTAGAGCATATTGTAGATTTTGGAGAAATTTTAAATAATTTATAGTACCGAAAAAATGGTTCAAATATGTTACTTTCCACGTACATAAAAAAAATAATCATACGTGCGACATACTATATAAAAATTATTATAAAATTTTTGGCACTATAAATTATCCAAAATTTTATAAGATACTCTAAATAAATACAACGTACACGCCTACAAAACAAAATTACACTGAAAATCATCCAAATAGTGAAAATAAGATAAGAATACATTTGTTTCTCTTTTCTACGGTGCACTATAGCAGCACCAATAGTATTATCTCATTGGAGAAAAGGACAACAATTGTTCACGAGAAATATATAGGTTTCGGAAATATATAGTTTACATTTCATAATGTGAACGATGGTTCCATCTCCTTTTGCCTGCATGAGGATTATATGACAGTCAAAAGCTGCAAATCGCAGCGTTGCATTTCAATAGCTGTAAGGGTCAAATTAATCAATTTAGATTTTAGGCTCTTGGGAAATTATTCTTTCCTGTTTATAAACTAAATTCCGACTAACAATATATTTTTATATTATATTATCTACTTAATAACTTCTTTCCCAGGCAGTATTGTCTTTTTTTTAGGGTCAAATTTCGGGCATATATTTTATTGTTAATTATTATATTAGATAGGATGTTCATCAAAATACCCACACATCACAAACCGTACACTCTGCATCATAATTTTTGGTTTAGAATCCTTCATAATATGGTTATGATTTGTATTTTTGTCAAACCGTGTAGCGTGATTTATAGTTTTAAATTTTATAAATACGGTTTAAAGTACACAACACTATATCATTATACATATATTGATTTTTTTATATATATATTTCAATTTTACTACATTTAAACTTAATGCATATATATTTATATAGTATAATATACATAATATTTAAAAAAATCATTATGTTTCATAGAATGCTAACATATATTCTATTTCAACCTAAATGTATTCCTCCTTAATCAAAATATTTACTTATATCATATTTTTTCTTCATTATTAGTATGTTATTTTTTTATTGTTTTGCTAAAAGTTTATTAGTTTGTTGTATATTTATTGTTTTGTTAAACAATCTTTAGTTATGAGTTTTATTATATAATAGCCAAATGCACTCTTCGAGTCAGTGCCAAACTCCCAAAAGCTTCTCAGCTCTATATTTCTTTGCATAAAAAAATATCATAGTTCTTTAACAATACTATTTATACTCAGTAAAAGAAACGACTCAAATAGAAAAATGGAATCTGTGGTGTGCTCCTCAACGTCCCTCCATCCTAACAAACTCCTTCAACCAGCTTGGTCTCACGCGCAGGAAGTTCTTCTCCATGGAAAAGTGGTGTTGCTCCCTCCTCTTGTCTGGTGTCGAGTTCTTCCGTAGCTTTCTCTAAGTCATGAGCTAGGCCCGATTGGTTGATCCAGTCTTGCACCTTGCTGTTTACTGCTTCCAGGTCCAACGATATTGGGCTTAGTTCTTGGGCGGTCCAATACTACTAACATTACTCCCTCCGTTGAAATGAACCTTGTCCTCAAGGTTGAATAGATTGTATATTCTGCAGAAAGTAGTAAAGTCTTCCCATGTTGCATCCTCTGGAGAACTCAAGGTCCATTGCACCAAAACTTGTTTGACTTATGAGTTATTGATCCTTTGGATTCGTGTGGCTAAAATGGCTAAAGGTAGCATGCTAGGTTTGTTAGCTATACTCAGCTCTGACAATGGATAGCAGCTGGGGGGAGGAGTTCCGTGATATGGTTTTAGCAATGACACATGAAAGGTCGGATGAATTCGGCTGCCCGTAGGGAGAGCAAGTTTGTAAGCCACTGGTCCCACTCTAGCTAGAATTGCAAATGGGCCAAAATACATGCGACAAAGTTTGGAATTGAGGCGTTTAGCCACAGTGGACCGTCTATATGGCTGTAGCCCAAATTACCCAATTTGAACTCTATGTCTTTTCTTTTCTTGTTGGCCTGTTGACCCATACGATTTTCCTGTTGACCCATACGATTTTGAGCCTGCTGTAAGTTTTGTTTCAACTGTTGAAGAATGGCATCTCTAGTCAATAAATCCTCTTCTATAACTTGGATAGCAGTGGGGCCTCTGGTGTATGCTGGAATCGTTGGGGGATTTCTGCCATAAACAGCTTGGAATGGAGTCATTCCGATGGTTGAGTGATTACTGGTATTGTAGTGATACTCAGCCCAGGATAGGAACCGACTCCATTGTTTTAGATTATCAGCTGTAAAAGCTCTAAGGTACTGCTCTAAATACCTATTTGTTACCTCTGTTTGTCCATCTGTTTGTGGGTGATAAGCCGAGCTCATGTTCAATGTAGTCCCCATTAATTCGAATAATTTCTTCCAAAAAGCACTAGTGAATATCGGATCACGATCCGAGACAATAGTTCTAGGCAGTCCATGTAATTTAATCACTATGTTAGTAAAGAGTTTAGCAACCTTAGTGGTAAAATAATGAATTGGGAGAGCATCAAAATGGGCATATTTAGTGAACTTGTCAATTTCTACCAAAATGTTAGTCACCCCGCATGAGTTTGGTAGTCCCACAATAAATTCCATGGCCAAATCCTCCCAAACTCTGTCCGGAATCTCAAGGGATTATAACAAGCCATAAGGGGCGATCGGAGAGTTGTTTACCGTTTGAGAAATTGAGCACGGGAGCACATACTTCTTCACCTCTTGTCGCATACTTTGCCAAAAAAAAAATTGGCTCCAAAACACAAATAGGTACGTTCAGCTCTTGTGTGGCCACCTATTGGAGTGGCATGGAACTCATGGAGTAACTGTTGCTTCAAGTTGGAATTCTTGCTAATCAGCAGCCGTTGACGATAGTACAACAGTCCGTCTCTGGTAGAGTAAAGTGTAGTGTCTAATTCTCCATGTTGCAGCTTAGTATGTAGTACCCGGAGATCAGGACAAGTGGTGTTTTCCCTTCGCAGTACTTCAAGGAATTTAAAACATCCCGAACTCATGGATAAGTGTTTGGACGAGTGAACACGTACTTGTTGTCTTGATAAAGCATTTTCTGCACAATTTTGTTTCCCCACTTTGTATTCAATGGAGAATTGAAACCCTAATAATTTGAGTAAAAATTGCTGCTGCTCGGGTGTTTGTATTACCTGAGTAAGTAATTCTTTGAGGCTCTTATGGTCTGTCCTTATGATAAAGTGTCTGCCCAGTAAGTATTGACACCATTTAGTGACAACTTCGACAATAGCTCTCATCTCCCTGATGTAAGACGACGCTCCAGCGAATCTTGGGCATAGTTTCTTGCTGAAAAAGGCTAGCTGGTGTCCCTCCAGCATTAATACTCCCCCTATTCCCACATTAGAAGCATCAGTTTCAACTACAAATTGTTTAGAGAAATCTAGTAGGTGCAGAACCGGTGTAGTAGTCATTGCCTTCTTAAGGTGGTCAAAAGCTGCGACTGCATGAGTATTCCAATTAAAACTTTCCTTCTTCAGTAGCTTGGTAAGTGGTGCTGCGATGGTAGCGTAGTGAGCGAAAAATCGATGATAATAACCAGTGAGACCAAGAAAACCTCGAAGTTGTTTGAGTGTCTGCGAAACAGGCCATTCGTGTAATGCCCCAAATTTCATAATAAGGTTTAGGACCTTAATTAGGAGGGCGGGAGAGCCATAATTAATTTATTATGACATTAAATAATTATATGCATGTTTATGTGAATTATATTATTATATAATGATAAATGCATGCATATGGTTCATTTTTTCATTATAAGGGTATTTTGGTAATTTGGCTCGTTAAGGGCACATTTGTATATTTTCATGCATGTTGATGAATTTTAAATAAGACCACATCATAATGTGTATTTTTTTGAGCCATTCGGCATGAGACGATCTTTGAATGCAAGTTATCGGTTTGGTCATAACGAGTTTAATTTCGGGGCTCGGGGTGAGTCTCAGGGTAATTTGGTGATTAGAACATTACCAGGAATTAAAGGGTAATGGGATATGATTTATTGGCATTTGAGAATATTGATAATAACAGGAATTGGAGGGTGTTAATTATGATTAACGAGATAGGCGAGAAAAGACGAATTTACCCTTGGTAGTCTTAAGAGGACTTTAAATGGCCTAGGGGCATTTTGGTCTTTTTACCTAAGGATAGATATAAACCTTAAGAAGTTGTGGGAAGCTTAAGAAAACAGAGCCTCTTTCTTCTCCTCCCGTTCATCTTCTTCTCTCCTTCTTTCTTTGAATTTTTGAGCTCCATTTGAGGAACCAAGCTAGGAAGTTGAGCCTTGATGGTCTAGGGGTATGTTCCACCATTGAAGAGGGTGTGATACTGAGCTTGAGTTAAGTTTCTAGCCATTGAAACTCAGGTTTATGCTCTGTTTTCCTTTTGGTTTTCAACTTGATTTCTAGTTTGGATAAATGAGAATTGATGGGAGTTTTTGGCAAAGTTTGCTTGGGTTATGATGCCTAGGACATGTAGAGTAGATATTTGGGTTCATTTGGGGGTTTGGATAGAGTTTGGGGTAAATTTTTTAAGGTTGGAAATGAAGAAGTCGAAGGAGGAAGAACCAGGGCTATTTCAACCTGGTCCTAGCACTATAGCGCCTAAGGGAGGGCGCTACAGCGCTGTCCAGGGCTAGGCTGCTCTTGTTGTAGCGCTGGGCGCTAGGGGGGCAGTGTTGTAGCGCTACCTTGCTTTTCCTGATTCATATTTTGGGCACTTTTGAGGGTTTTTGGCTCGGGGTTTTAATTCCTAAGGTTTAAGTACGATTCGAGGTACCGGGAGTGAGGTTAGGTCAAGAACCTTTTATTGTTGATTTCATTAATTGGATTCCATATTTGGTTATGACTAGGTGACCACTACGGGATCAAAGGATTGATCTTTCTCAAGGGTCATTCATTTGTTATTTCTCGCTCAAACCAGAGGTAAGAAAACTGCACCCAGTATGTGATGCATATGATGCATGAGAAACATGTGATTAGGGCATGACATGAATATTGAATATCAGATTGATCAGAGCTTGAGTCTCTGTAATTGTGCATGATCATAATTATGCTAGTGATTGTTAGTAAGCATGCCGAATGCCCTACATTTGGATATTTGACATATGATATATGCGTGGTTGCATTGCTTACTTGTGTGTGGCACTGACCCATGATTCAGAAATCGGCACGAGCCGTATGGTATTGGCTTAAGAACGATATTGATGTGGTCAACACAAGCCGAAAATATTAGATCTAATCAACATAAGCATTGAATGACTCATCATGAGCATTAATGCTTGATCGACCTCAAGTTTGATGAAAACTAAAAGCGCTTGTCTAGCCTAATGGCTAGTCACTTAAAGCCGGGGCCAGAAGGCCCAGGTGACTATATTGTCACATGGCTAAGGGTACGAAGCCCATGTTAGTGACTCATTCACCAATCACTCATCTGGTTTAAGCTAGTGACTCACTCATTAGTCACTCATTTGGTTTAAGCTAGTGACTCACTCATCAGTCACTTATCTGGTTTAAGTTAGTGACTTACTCATCAGTCACTCATCTGATTAGGGCTACACGCCCCAACCTGGTTATCAGAACCTCAAAGTGTTAATCACTCATCTGATTAGCGCTACATGCCTCAGCATGATTATCAGAATCTCAACGTGTTAATCACTCATTTGATTAGGATTGACTTGATAGTCATCCATATAAAGGGCAAGGCCCACAATCATTATTTGGACTTATTTGCATACATGAATAGGGCTATATTGCTAGGCATGCACATTATGACTTAGAAACATGTTATCACTGTTTATGAACATATTGAGTTTTCTTGCTGAGCTTTGGATCATGGGTGCTATGTGGTGCAGGTAAAGGCAAAAGAAAGCTGGACCATCCTTGAGTTGGAGAGCTTAGGTGGCGATGTGTACATATGTGGCTGCTCGACTGCCACGGCCGAGGGTTGAAAGAGGAACTAGGGTTAAACCCTATTTTGCCGCTTAGATCGGCTGGTTGTAAATGTTTTGTTGTAATTAACCTTTAAATTATATTTTTGGGATCCCAATGTATACAGTAAACGTTTTAGTAAAGCGTTGTGTCTTAACCAAAATTTTTAAATCCTAAACCGCTAATCATACTTAGTTACATGATTATAGCCAAATGGCTTGGTTAGCGAGCTTAGCACTGTTTAAAATGCACACTGTAACGGTCCTTGGAGTTTAGGGCGTTACAATTCAACCATAGGTGCTATCTTTGAAGGATCAACTTGTACTCCCTGTGATGATACCAAGTGTCCCAAGTATTCAATAGTTTTCTGAAAAAACTGACATTTGCTCACCTTAGCATAAAAACTGTGGTCACGAAGGAGCTGCAATACTAGCTTCAAATGATAAGCAAGCTCCTTGGAAGTCTGACTATATACCAATATGTTATCGAAAAATACTGTAACGAATTGACGTAAAAAGGATCAGAATAGTTGGTTCATCGCTGCCTGGAATGTGGATGGGGCATTTGTAAGGCCGAATGGCATCACAACAAACTCATAGTGTCCCTCATCGGTGCAGAAAGCCATTTTGTGGATGTCCCTATGATCCATCAGAATTTGATGATATCTGACACGAAGGTCCAACTTAGAAAACACTTGTGCTTGCCCCAACTCGTCAAGGAGTTCATCTATGGTCGGAATATGAAAACGATCTTTCACAGTGATGCCATTGAGTGCCTGATAGTCTACACAAAAATGCCAAGTTCCATCCATCTTCTTAACTATCAAAATAGGAGAGGAATAAGGGCTAGTACTAGGCTGGATAAACCCATAAGCAATCATTTCATTCACCAATTGTTCAATGACATCTTTCTGAAAATAAGGATAACGATATAGCTTAACATTAATCGGTGCAGTCCCTGGCTAAAGGATGATTCTGAGATCAACATTTCGTTGGGGTGGTAACTGCTTGGGTTCCGCGAATACATCAGTAAACTCCGATAGAAGGCCCTGGCCTTCTCTTGGAAACTTCTCTTCCAAACTACTAAGGGTTATCTCCTCGTCCCCCGATTGTGCAACCATGGTAGAAAATCTGTGGAAGTTTCTAATGTCACCCTCCCTGACCAAGGCATGCAGTTGCGTGTAGGATAATTGGTGTGCAACTACCTCTTTAGAACCAGCCAGTTTCACGACACTTCCTTGCCAAGAGAACTCCATTATAAGAGCCTTATGGTCATGGACACAAGGACCAAGAGTTTGCAGCCATTGCATTCCAAGAAACACATCTAACCCACAAATAGGCAGTACATAGAGATCCACCGCAAGTCGATGACCCTGTAAAATCAACTCTACTACTTGACATATCTTTGAATAGAGCAAGAAATGACCATTTCCCATGTAAACCTTGAAACACTTAGTCTCTTCAGACGGTAACCCCAATTGAGCTACCAAGGATTCTTGGATGAAATTATTATTGCTCCCTGTGTCGATCAAAACCTTCAATGTCTCGGTTCCATGTTCGGCCAGAATTTGAAAAATCCTTGGATTCATAGAGTTGGATAGGGAATTTAGGCTCACTTCGTCTTCAGCTATATCTTCCATCTCCCCTAATTCTGTCTCATTACCTTGCTCAATATCCTCATCCGTGTGAGCACATAATATCAACATCCGGTTCTTACATTTATGGCCATAGTTAAATTTCTCATCACAAGTAAAACATAATTCCTTATCTCAACGTTCCTTTAGTTTAGCAGGAGATAATTTCTTGATAGGCAGAGGAGTTATACTTGAAGATTGTGTAGTTTTTTGACCTGAAGAAGTGAAAGAAGGAGTGCCTTGCTTATAAGAAGTGATTGCTGTGGAAGGAACGACTTGATTTGAGGGGAGAGATCGAGTGTACCAGCCAGTTCGATTAGTTTTTGAGCGTTGACGACCCCCTAAATCATCGTTACGATCTTCGAATAGTTGTGCTTTGGCCATTGCATCAGCCAAAACCATTGGTTTAGACAGTAGCAATTCTCTTCGTATTTCCAGCTTAAGTCCCCATATAAAGAAGTTCAAAAACATGGGCTTGAAAACCCCTGTGATCCGAGGCATCAACGCCTCAAACTCAGCTCGATATTGAGAGACCTTCCCTGTCTGTGTGAACTTGGAAATTCTACCCAATGGGTCATTGTAAATTGAAGTGTCGAAGCGTTGTTGCAGTGCTTTGGGAAAAGAATTCCAATCTGAAATAGGCCCGCCCTTTTCCATCCACTAAAACCAAGAAGATGGAGCCCCATCTAAGTGAAAAGCTACCGTAGATAGTCGCTTAGTATGTTCTACTCTGTGAAGATCAAATAACTTGTTGATCTTATAAATCTAATCATCTACATTCTGTTAGAGAATATTATTATTGCTCAATGGAAATATGGAAAAAACCAATTACAACTCTATGCAAAAATACAATGGACAAGATAATATTTATTAAATAAGTATTACAACTCAATTGCTCAAAATACAAGTAAATAAAAAGATGTAGAAGAAGAAGATTACAAACTCAATACTATAACAATACAAGTAAATAAGAAGAACACAAGAATGAAAAACACAAACAAACTCTCACACAACCAAAGTGTAGAGTAGTGGGGATCACCAACTTGAACAAGGTTCAAGACCTTTGTCCAAAAGCTTATTTCCCCCTATTCTCTAAGCACTAAGGGATCTCTCTAGGAAATAGCTCTCTGGAATTATCAAGCCTTTTGGTGTATTTTTCAGCCAAGTGCTTTGTGGATGAAAAAATGGTATGTATTACAAGTGAGCATTAGGCTCCTATTTATAGAGTTTAGAGACACCCTTTGAATTTCAAATTCCACCAACCCCCATGGCTGTTACCAATGATTAATTGGATGTTTTATGGAATTAAAATAGAGATTTCGGAGTTACTAGGCTGTTGGAAACGTTCAAAGTTGGATAAAAACCGACTTAGTATGAATCTGTCAGCCACTAGCGCCGCGGCGCTAGTTTCAAGCGCCGCGGCCCTTGGTCAGTTTCAGCAACCAATTTTTTGAGTTTTTTCCAAAACGTTCCAATTTATTCCCACTTGATTTTGTAACTTCCATACACAATATGGGAGTTAAAATCACATCTCTATCAGCCATTTCTCATATGGCTTTATGAAATCCAATCTCAAATGTGTAACATATAATATACACATTATTGGGTAATATTTGGGAGTTACAAATTTGTAACTGATTTTGTAACTCCAAAATATGTCACATTTGGACACACACATTAGTCCAATTTTGTGACTCTCAATAATATGTTATAAGGTGTGACAAATCACATTTTGTCACATTGTTTAATCTAATATTATATTATATGAAATAATATAACACATTCGACCCATAAAATTTTGGCACCTTAACTCGCAGAGTCTTGAGGAGTGAATTGAGGTCACAACAATCTGATTCAGAATCCATTCTTCTACCACCCGAACGCCCTGATTCCCAATCAACACTGCCCCTGCCTTCCGTCTCCGATGCTGGTGGAATCAGAATCTGAGCTAGACGTTCCTCCGTCTTCATGACATGTTGTTCCAACATCATAGAGAATTTCTCGAATCGGGCGTCTGAATATTGCTCGAAGTTTAGCTCCAAGGTTTGAAGCATTGCAACAGTTTCCTCATTCTTCATGGTGAGCAAGATCAATGGAAGCACCAATAATTGCTAAACGCACTCTTTGTGTCAGTGCCAAACTCCCAAAAGCTTCTCAGCTCTATATTTCTTTGCATAAAAAAATTTAATAGTTCTTTAACAATACTATTTATACTCAGTAAAAGAAAACGGCTCCAACAGAAAAATAGAATCTGTGGTGTGCTCCTCAACGTCCCTCAATCCTAACAAACCCCTTCAACCAGCTGGGTCTCACACGCACCCTCTTCTCACACACAGGAAGTTCTTCTCCATGGAAAAGTGGTGCTGCTCCATCCTCTTGTCTAGTGTCGAGTTCTTCCGTAGCTTTCTCTAATTCATGAGCTGGGCTCGATTGGTTGATCCAGTCTTGCACCTTGTTGTTTACTGCTTCCAGGTCCAACGATATTGGGCTTAGTTCTTGGGCTGGTCCAGTACTACCAACATTATAAATCTTTATTAATTATAATATTTATTTGTTAAATTATTTTGCCATAGGTATAAACTGTCCACACCGCACCACATTTTTGGAGTACAGTTTAAGCAGTATGGCTTGCGGTTTTAAAAATTGCTCAAACTGTGTAGGCGATACGACTAAATAAATTAGCAAAAAACCATTAGGCCCGCACAAAGAGCACCCTATTAAGTATTAAATAAAAAAAATTGTAGAAGATAAAACAGGACACTCATTTACATTTAAACCCAAAACACAATGTGAACCCCTAAAATAAATAATATAAATGATGCAACACAAACAACAATAGTAATCAGTGTTCCTTTTCAGTGAAAATTTATAAAAAGTCAAGGGCAAAAATGGAAGAGAGAGATAAGAGAGAGGGATGAAAGGTAAATAAAACAGCTACCTTTCCATCATTGAATTCAATTCAACCAAAACATGCTTTTTATATATATGTCTTTTTTTTCACCAATTCATCTGAAAACAAGCTCACCTGAAATCCTAACAGCAAAAAGTCAAAATCCTCAAATACTCAACAAAGCTCAAGTTAAAGCAAATACCTCTCTCTCTCTCTCTCTCTCTCTCTCGTTTTAGCAGGTCTCTCTATTTTGCATGGCGGCCAAGAAGACCATCATCAACAACAACAACAACCAAAACTAACAAGAATGACACGAAGAAGATGACTAATATAATTCACAACCATCATTTATGACTTTGTCCCTTTGGCGTTTTTTCTCATTTTCATTTTTATTAACTTCTTGTTCGACTCTTTCTCTATTACAAGAAAGGCCCAAAAATACTAAGAAAAAAACAACCTGTTTTATTAATGAAAATGGGCACATATAAATAGGCCCAAGAGATACAAAAATAACAAACTAACAAACCCAACAGAAAAATAACACCCAAATCAGTTAAAAAAAACCATAACTCCTAATATACCCCCTCAAGATGAACTGTACAAATTTTTGACATTCATCTTGGAGATCAACTCATTGAAATGATTTGGAAACAAGGGTTTTGTTAGAACATCTGCAAGATTGTTTTTGGAGGTAACATGGATGAGCTTGAGGGAGCCATCCTGAATTTTTTCACGGATAAGATGACAGTCGATCTCAATGTGCTTCGTCCTTTCATGGAACACCGGATTTTCGGAGATGTGTATTGCAGCAGTGTTGTCACAATAGAGAATAGCTGGATGAGTATGCTGAATGTCAATGTCCTTCAGCAAAGAGAGAAGCCAAGTGATCTCACATGTGGCATTGGCCATAGCTCGGTATTCAGCTTCATCGAACGATCTAAAGACAGTGGTTTGCTTCTTAGATTTCCATGAAATGAGAGATTGTCCAAGGAAGACACAGTAACCAGACACAGACCGTCTTGTATCACTACAAGAAGCCCAATCAGCATCTGAAAAAATCTTTAGAGATAGATTCTCACATTTGAAGTTAGTTTCAGCATAAGCATTGATATGAGGACTAGATTTAGCATAAAAAAAGAGGCCTTGGCCAGGAGTGCCTTTTAGATATTGAAGGATACGATGCGCAACATGGAGATGAGGAGTCCTGGGAGTGGCTAAGAATTGACTTAGCTTATTGACAGCAAAAGAAATGTCAGGACGAGTAATTGTTAAATAGATAAGTTTACCAATTAAGCTTCTGTACATGGTGGGGTCAGATAGGAGCTCCCCTTCATCTTTGCTGAGTTTGGCATTAGGTTCCATTAGAGTGGAGGCAGGTTTTGCAGCCAAGTAACCTGTATCACTCAATAACTGTAAGGTAAAAGGTCGTTGGGACATAGATATACCATTGGAGGAATGACCAATCTCAAGACCCAAGAAAAAACGTAAGGGGCCAAGGTCTTTCAAGTAATGTGCCTTTAAATTCAGAGACAACGGCATCATTATTTGAAGTAATAATAACATCATCAACATAGATGAGAAGAGCGATAAAGATATTAGAAGTGCTCTTAATAAATAAAGTGTGGTTCGATTGAGATTGGCGAAAACCACTAGAGAGGAGAAATGTGCTAAGTTTGTAGTACCATTGTCTAGGGGCTTGTTTTAAGCCATATAGACTTTTGGTTAATTTACAAACAACATTTTTTGGTAGAGGACTATTGGGTTGATACCCTTTTGGAATTTTCATGTAGACATTTTCATTTAAGTCCCCATGAAGAAAAGCATTGTTGATATCTAATTGGCATAAAGACCAATTTTTAATGGCAGCTACAGCAAGAAGAAGTTTAAGAGTGTTAAACTTTGCAACAGGTGCAAAAGTGTCAGAATAATCAATACCTTGCTTTTGGTTGTAGCCTTTGGCCACCAAACGGGCCTTGCAACGATCAATAACTCCACTTTGTTGATATTTTATTTTGAAGAGCCATTTGCATCCTATAGCATGTTGTCCAGGGGGAAGAGAGACAATTTCCCAAATGTTATTTCGGTCAAGCGCATGAAGTTCATCATTCATCGCTTGCTGCCACTCTGGAATGTTTGAAGCTTGCTTGTAACTGGATGGTTCTACTACCATGTGTGCGGGCAAAATGGCAGCTCGAAAATGATCTCTCAACCTATCATAAGATAGAACATTAGATAAAGGATAAGAAGTAGAGGACTCAGAAATAACAAAGTTACAAGCATAGTCTGTAAGATAAGAGGGATGAGAAAAAGGCCTTCCACTTTTGGAAGTGGTAATCATAGGTGACAAAGGAGAAGGATCCTCAAGAGCATTATTGGAAGGTGAGGGCACTTAAGGAATATGGGGTCCTACATCAAACACTTTTGTTAGGGATAGAGAGTCAGTATACACAGTAGACTTGTCATGCTTTAAAGGGAAAATATGCTCATAGAAGATGACATCTCTAGAATTAAAAATCTATTGACTTTCAATATCAAGCAAGGTATAGGCCTTCATTCCATGAGGATAACCAATGAAAACACAAGCTTTAGATCGAGGAGAGAATTTATGTCTATTCCTATCTAAAGTGGAGGCATAAGCAAGACAGCCAAAATTTCTAAGATGCTCATAAGAGGGTAATTTATTAAAGAGAAGTTCAAAAGATGTCTTTTTATGTAAAAGTAATGAAGGAGTTCTATTAATGAGATAAACAGTAGTATTAATGAGATAAGACCAATAAGGGAGAGAAATATGAGATTGAAATAACAAGGACCGAGCGACATTTAGGATGTGTTGATGCTTTCGTTCAACCACCGAATTTTGCTGAGGCCTATCAACACATGAGTGAAATTGTTCAATCCCTTTGGAAGCATAGAAAGAAGATAGGTTAAGTTCTTAAGCATTATCACATCTTACAACTTTAATAGTAATAGAAAATTGAGTAGCAATTAAAGAGAAGAGTTGAGGAATAATACTTTGCACATCAGATTTAGCTTTAAGTAGATAGACCCATGTAAAACGAGTGTGATCATCAACAATAGTAAGAAAATATTTGTACCCTTCTATGCTAAGAACATGAAATGGTCCCCAAATGTCAAAGTGAACAAGATCAAATGGCATAGAAGCCCTATTATTATTAGACACAAAAGGAAGCCTTTTTTGTTTGGATAAATGACAAATGGAACAAGCATGATCAGACAATTTATTAGAAAAAACAAGATTTTTATTTATGGAATTTGAAATTGACATAGAAGGATGACCATGGCGGAAGTGCCATTGGTCAATTTTAGTAAAAGCATTAACAGATATATCAGAATGTATAAAGTGAGAGAATTGACGATCTTGCTCAAAGTAAAATAGCCTCCCCATTTTCTTAGCAATCCCAATCTTGGAAGTCCGAGTGGGTGCCTGAATAAAGCATTCAGAAGCAGAAAAAATTAAAGAGTTAGGGCTGTTTTGTAGAAAAGCATTTACCGAGAATAGATTATGCTGAAATTCTAATATGAATAAAACATCAGTCAAGGTAATATAACTAGAAAATTGAACAGAGCCAGAATAAGAAATATGAATATTATGCCCATTAGGTAAAGTGACTAAGGTAGCAATAAGGTGTTTATCAATAGTTTTAAAGCATTTAAGGGAGTAACACACATGGTGAGAAGCTCCACTATCAACTATACACAAATAAGAGGGGAAGTCAACAAGATTACCAGAAACTTGTGAGGCAATCGGTAGATTGGTGTCAGTGGCAGCCAAGGTGTGCTGGAGATTCTGACTGAGAAGGGAGATAAGTTGTTGACTGAGCTCAGATTGGGACAGCATAGGCGGCTTGCCTAAAATTGAAGTAGAGACGGGAGATGCGGAAGCTTGATGAACAGAGGATTTGAGAGCAACATCTGGATGACGCTTGTCACCATACCCAGGAGGAAATCCATGAAGAAAGAAACATTTGTCCACCAAGTGACCCATTTTGAGACAGTGAGAGCAAGTGGGTCTCGGTTTCTTTGATCTTGATGGAGGGGGCTTGGTTGAGTGGGTCGAACTCGCAGTAGCTGTAATGAATGGAGCGGTGTGACCGAGACTTCTTTGTCTCTCTTCTTGAGACACCATGGAGAACACCTTGGATAGGGGAGGAAGAGGATCATAGAGGAGAATTTGAGCCCTTACTGCCGAATAAGAGTCATTGAGACCAGCAAGAAACTGCATAATCTGATCTCTGTGATAATATCCAAGAAGCCTCTCAACAACACCACATTTGCAGCCACATGAACAGGGAACAATCGGCTGAAATTCTTTGAGCTCATCCCAAATAGCTTTGAGACGGGTAAAATAGGAATTTATATCAGAGTCGCCTTGTCTGATTGTGTGAACCAAAGTTTGAAGCTGAAATATTCGCGGGCCATTGCCTTGATTGAACCGTTCATGGAGATCATTCCACATAGCAGTGGTCGAATCTTGAAACATAATGCTAGTTGCAATTTCACGAGAAACAGATTGTAATAACCAAGCCATAGCCATATTATTACATTGAACCCAAGCATGAAAATAAGGATTGGAAGGATGGGGTTGAGGCAAAGACCCATCTATGAACTGAGTTTTGTTCTTGGCAGCAATGGAAATGGAAGCAGCTCTCTTCCATGATTGGAAATTTTCTTGACCCGTTAGAATCTGAGTAGAAATCAGAAAGTTGGGGTTGTATCTAGTTCCCAAGTGGTACGTATGATCCATATGGGAAGGTTGACAGGGGGGAGCTGTAGAGAAACTCGGAATTCCGAGACCACCATGACTGCCGAGAGGACCATGACTGCCGAGACCACCATGAGCACTGAGCCCACCGTGACTGCCGAGACAACTACGAAAGCTGAGACCACCATGATTGCTGAGATCACCTTGACTGCCGAGAGGAGGAGGCGAACTCCTAGGGACGGAGATAGGCAGAGGACACTGCAGGTTGGCTGGAGAGGAAAAGGGAGGAATGGCTGGACAGAGATCTTCACGAGAGGGAGAAGAAGAGGCAACGTCAGGAGCCACAGCCACAGTCGGGGTCGGAGAAGGAGCAGACGCCATCACCGGAGCCAAGGGAGAAGAAGGAGCAGCAGCCATTGGCATAGGAGGGAGGCTGTAGACCGATGAGCTACGCGGCAGGGAGGCTCTCGTGCGGACCATGAAGGGCAACGACTGATCTTGACTGAAGAAAGGAAGGGGTTCTTGAGAGGAGGCGACTGAGACAGCTTTAGGGTTTCTTTTGAGAAGAAGAAGGGTTGTTACGTGAATGGGCAGCAAGAAACTGAATATGCACTGATACCATATTACAAGAAAGGCCCAAAAACACTAAGAAAAAAACAACCTGTTTTATTAATGAAAATGGGCACAATATAAATAGGTCCAAGAGATATAAAAATAACAAACTAACAAACCCAACCAAAAAATAACACTCAAATCAGTTAAAAAAACCATAACTCCTAATATTCTCTCTACCATAACTATCCATTAAACCTCCCCCCTCCCTCCCTCTCTCCCTCTTGGTTTTCGTTCTCCACTTAAACTTTTTTTAAAGTCCTCCATCTCTTACTCTCTCATTCCAAGAACTCTTAGCTAGACAAAGTGGGGAAAAAACCCAAAAAAGCAGCTAAATTTAAGCAATTTGAGATATGGGTTTGTGAGTTTTTGCCACTTTTTGTGCTTGCGATTTTCTTGAAGAAAGTATTGTTTTGGCTTCTTGGTTTTGCATCTTCTGGTGGATTTTTGATAAACAAAACAAAAGAATGGGAGGCTAATGGAGGAAAGCAAAGTTGGCTCTGAGATTGAATATGTGTTTATATGTTCCAAGAACATTGGATGACTCGCCTCCTTCCATTGACACTGCCGATAGGTTGTTCGACGCGACTCTACTTTCGCCGGCCAACTAGGCCGTGAGCTCGTCCAGGCCCGCCACGCCCACGACCTCTTCTCACAGTTTGAATCTCTCTAAAAGTACCAGTAAATCATCCAAGGTTTGTTCTATGCCACCATATATTATCTTTCACATTCACTAACATATATTGTCTTTTTTTTTTTTTAATGATTCTGCTCGTTCAGAGTACTTTTTCTGCGTATATTGTTTGACAATCTTGAGCTATGCTAGGGTTGCTAGCTATGGCCTAAAGTTGACAAGAAAGTAATAAAACTAGTTAGTATAATCGTTCATGTTTTGATGAGAGCATAGTAAGTAAATTGTGTACTCTTTTCTTGATTTTAATAAATTTAAATTACTGTTTGTGAAAGCTTTGTTTTTTTAAGTTTCACGGGCAGTCAACAATGATAGGAAGTAAGGAATAAACCCAAAACAATTATAATAATAAGTGTAGTCCATCTTTGTTTTTTGTTCTTCTCTTCGAAAACTATTCGTATCATTTCCAATGCAGATTGATGCCTTTCCTTTAAATATTGAAAATAATCATGATGATTATCCTTTCTTTATTGTTTCACTGCCTCTTAATAAAATAATGACTTTAAAAAGTCTCATAACTTTTTTTACTATTAATTTTTTGAATACCACAATTGAAAGCCTAGGGACTCCTAGAAGGAGGTCGTAGTGATGATAAGAAGCATTGATATTGATTTCAGTAATTGTGTCTGTTACTTTTATGGCAATGCACATGGATTCTATCCTACAAAGGAAGATGGTGAGATGGTCCTAGTCGTGTTAATTTCTGCACAAATCTCAAACTTAACATACTCTCTCATTAACATAATGGATGGCTAAGATTGTTTTGACTATACTGTTGGAACTTTCATTTGTGTGTATGAATTATTAAAAATAAATGAAAAATCCTTTTATGAATCTCCTTAGTATTAGAAGTCTCACATTGATTATGAATACTTCTTTAGAAGTGTATTTAGAGTGGACACTGCCCTAAGAGAGGATACCCACTTTTGTAAAGGTGGGTGCCTTGTGAGAATCCAACTGCTAAGTCCAGTTGGAATCAATATATGCTTACATATCATATTATCTTTCTCAAATTTTAGTCACAGCATAATTTATTCTTTATATGGTAGCTGGTATATTGTATTAGCTAATTTTTTTTAATCTGGATTCAGCTTCTTTAGTCCTGTGCCAGCATCAAAACTTTGGTCAGTGCAACCACACCACAAACATTTCAGATCAACATGATAAGCCACTTATATGCTTTGTTTATAATAGGAGGCATCCTAAAAATCTACATGACTCATACTTTAGGATTTAATTGTCTATAGGTTATTAGTTAATTAGTCCAGTTGCCACTGTATTACTGGACCGGCTGGCATTTTGGGGTTATCAGGGAGATACCTATATAATATGGAAAGGAAATCATTGTAGGGGGGGGGGACTAAGTTTGATTCTATTGGAGAGCTTCACCCTCTCAGATGGTGGAAATAGGAAACTGGGGCCTCTCGAAGTGCTTCCAAATTGTAATTGTTTAATATCATCAATAAAGTGATTTTCTTGTGCGAGTTCAGATATATAAGTTCTTACCTAGAAAGAATCTATCAATTTGGTGTGGTGAGCTGCGAATATGGGTCAAAGAAGGCAATCGAATGATCGAACAACGTGGAGGAAGAGATGGAAACCATGAAGATGGAACTTGATGCAGTCAAAGAATCAATACAGAAAATGGGAAGGCAGATGCAAGAACAGCTACAACAACAGTTTTAGAGTTTCTTGGAGATTCAAGAAAATTCAAGAAAAGGCCAAGAATCGGGAGAGCACTCAGCAAAAGGGTCAGACGTCAAAGATAATTACGATCACCGAGATGAGGTCCGTAGGGGCAATTCACTTGAGAACCAATGAGACAAACCCAAGGTGAGTGACACAAACTCTGGCTAATCTCAAGGGTTGAACCCTCATCGTCAAGAACAGCGCCTGAAGAAACTCAAAATGCCAAGCTATGATGGAGACAATCCCGATGGGTGGATCATGCAGGCTGAGCAATACTTTTCTTGCTACAACTATAATCAAATGGAAAAAATAGAAGCAACCTTTATCTCCTTCACCGATGATGCCCTGTTATGGTATTAGTATGAAATAAAAAAAGGGTGATATCCAGTTGGATTGCCCACCATAGCCCACCATAGTCAAACATGCCCCTTTGTTTGTGGAACTAGATGGATTGCCTCCAACAAGACAGCATGAGCATGTTATACCTCTTCCACCCAGCACAAATCCCATAAGCGTGCACCCCTACTGTTATCCGCACTATCAAAAGACAGAAATCGAAAGATTAATTCATGACATGTTGGCCACCGGCATTATACAGCCCAGTACTAGCCCATTTTCAAGTCTCGTGCTGCTAGTGAAGAAGAAAGATGACTCTTGGAGGTTTTGCATTGACTATAGGGAACTCAACTGAGCGAAAATACAAGATAAGTACCTTATTCCAGTCATAGATGAATTATTAGATGAATTAAATGGTGCTGTATTCTTCTCTAAACTTGATTTAAAATCAGGTTATCACCAAATTTTGGTCAAAAAAGAATATGTACACAAGACGACATTTCAGACTCATGACGACCATTACGAATTCCTAGTCATGCCCTCTGGGTTGACCAATGATCCAGCCACCTTTCAATCACTAATGAATGAAATTTTTCGACCACTCCTATGGAAGTCGGTTATAGTATTTTTTGATGACTTTCTTGTGTACAGCAAGACTGAAGAAGAGAATGTGCGACACTTAAGGATGTTTGGTTGGAGGTAATGCAATGGAAAATGATCAATTTTCATTTCATTTATTTGTTTGGTTGCATTTTAGAGTATTGGAATATCATTTCAATGAAATGGTTTCTCCATCATTTTGGTGGAATGACTATTCCATTTGAAAATAGGAGGAAATACCATTCCAATGTAAGATTGAATTTTTTTCTCAATTATTTTGGTTCATATTAATTTTTATTATATTCCATTCCTATTCATTTTCTTATTCTTTCATTTTCATTCTCTCAAACGAAACGTCACCTAATGTTTCTACTCTTTTGGTAATAAAAAGATGATATAGAACTAAATACTTCAACATAAAAAAATTATACAATCACAAAATAATAAAGGGAAGCACTCCTTACACCATAAAAAAATTATGGTGACATTTGATTGCGAGTAATGCAAACAATGAAATAGACTTAAAATTAGTAATAAAAATTGGAATCAAATTTAATATGAGTAGAAAACATCAATAATTTTTTTTATTTGGGTATTGGAATGACAATTCCGCCCACTTTTAAGTGGAATAGTCATTCTGCCAAAATAATGAAAAAATCATTAATGATGGAAAAATCAGTCTACTGGAATGGCATTCCAATACTTTATAAAAAAAATAATAAAAGAATAGAAAAAAAAATTAAATTTCATTCTATTTCTTTCCATTCCATTATTCCCAACCAAACATAACCTAAGACAGGCTCGATACAAAACAAAATAAAAAAATTGTAATTTTAAAACGACAAACTTAAACATGCATTTTTTTGGATAAAGACTAACTTTTACTATTATCCTTAATTGGGCTGGGCTTAGGACGGCCCAACCCAGTCTTCACCTTCCCTGTTGTCGTTCCAGAACCTTAAACCCTAACCACCCTTACAGTATTCAAATGATTGTTGTGTAACTATGGTGGAATAGAGGAAGAAGACAATAATGGCGAGTCGAAAAGTGAGAGTAGAAACAAAGTCAGAAAGCACAATCGATACACAAACCGAGTCAGAATCGTTGAAGAATGACGACTTGAAATGGTTAAAAGACCTTCTAGACGTTCCAATTGGAAAATTTTTACCCCATCTCGAATTCCAGAGAACCCGAGTTGAATGCAAGGTTGATGCTCCCATTCATGTACGCATTTTTTCTTTTGTGTCATTTTTTTGTTCATAAAAAATTATTTAAAGGGGAATACTTATTTTTTTGAAGTTTAAAAAGAGACAATATTCGAAGAAATAAATCTACAGAGAATTCTTTGTTTATGTTTCTGTTGTAATCTCTTTTTTTTTAATCACTCTTTATAAACAAAAAGTTTGGTTTAGTTTGATTGACGAGTCATAATTTAGTTGTTTTTTTGTCTTAAAAAACTATCTAAAGATAAAGTTGTTTAAAAAGAGACAATATTCGAAGAAATAAATCTACAGCGAATTTTCCTAGGTTTGTTTAATAATTGGGTTATTCAAAATTTATAAACTTTTCATATTTAGTACTTGAAACTATAGGAATTCTAAATTTGGTGTATTTGATTTGGTTTGTTTTGGGTCATATAAGTTTTGGTTAAAGTGGGAAGCAATGAATGAGATCACATTGAAAATTAAGAAACTTTTCTTATCTAGGACTAAAAAATGTGTAGGAATTTTTAAGTTGGGTTAATTTATTTGGTTAAAAGGTGTTTTTGTTGAAGTGGGGAGCATAATTTTAACTTCTTAATTCAGCTAAATCGGCAAAACAATTGAAGTGGATATGGATAGCTCTAATTTGTCTCTTGTGTGATTTTCTTCTTTCTTGTATGTATTTTGGTGCTTTCAGATTGATACCATACATAGCATACACATCTGTGGGTAATGATAATAGTATGCGGCTGGATAATTTCTGCGACAATTTTAAAGTTAAGGTGATTCTACTGACAAAGGAAGATATGGTTTCATATGATTGGTATCAATCCAGCACTTGCAAATGCATTTCGGAGAATCCTTATAGCTGAGGTTCAATAGTTTTGGCAATATTTTGACAAAAATATTTTTGAATGCTTACAGAATTGGCAATTCTTACCGTATTTTATGATATATATATTGTAACATTCTGATCATTACGCAGATTGATATCGGTTCAGGTTCCAACAATGGCTATTGAAAAAGTTCTTATTGCAAATAATACATCAGTTGTTCAAGACGAAGTTCTTTCCCACAGGTTGGGTCTCTTTCCAATCAAGGTTGACCCGAGATAGTTTGAATATGCAGGTTGGACTCTAAATATTTTCGATAGTTTAATTTTTATGTTCTTTTGTAAAAGAAGGAATTAATTTTTGGACTAAGGTATTTTTATTCATCTTGTTTTTCTTTTATGATGTTAGACAATAATACACAAAATGAAAAGAACATTATTGTGTTAAAGCTCCACGTTCGTTGTGCAAAAGACATGCCTCACACTGCAGGTTTAACTTTTTTTTTTCTTTTTCTTCATATTTGATAATTGTGATAAAGTGACAATTTAATCTCTTTGTTTAGTCTCTTATTGGGTATAGTTTGTTTTTGTTGTAATGTTGTAATACAGTAAAGTCAAATGAATTGAAGTGGTTACCCCATGGAAGTGAGTTTCCTTCGAAGTCTAGTTCATCATCAAAACCAAGAACATACACATCATTCGCTTGCAGCCAGGATTCCTTTCCAGTGTTTTCCAACAACCCAATCACAACTATGGAAAACATTATTATATCTAAGCTGGGCCCTGGCTAGGTAATCTTGTGTATGTTTGATTATTCTATTGTACTATCTGCTGATGCTGGAAGGCATAAATTGTTTATTGGCCATTATGTATAGATCTTTACAACTTAAATACATGTCTTAAAACACAAAATTAAGAAATTTAGATCATTATAGTTTACACGTACTTTAGTTTCGTAGCTTATGGATAACAGCTTAATTGGTAGATGTTTCTAGGCAAAAACCTACAAGGCGTAGGTTTTACCGACAGCTAGGATTGGCACTGGAAAATTTCTTTTACGATTAAACTTGGAGACTAGAGAATCAAGTACATTATTTTCTTGACGAGGTAGGTTGATGGAAAAAATGCCTTGGCTTTTATAGGAACATGATATTATTTTCTGAAGCTCGAGGGTGTTATTGTGGGGCAAAATTATTTTTTTGCTCCCATTTTGAATAAGTTTTGTCAATTTTTTGTTGAATCTTAACTGAGAAACCCACCAAGACTTCTTTTTTTCATGAGTTTCTTTCTTATAAATAAAAAAACCGTTGGTGGAAGGATATTCTTTGTTTTTGCATGAGTGATGATCATTCTAACTTATATGTTTCTCTTAGTTTAAAGTGCTCTTGGTCCATTCTCGTCTCTATATGTAAAAGTTATCTTCACTTGTTTCTTAATAGACTGAAAAGTTATTTCTCTAAAACAAAATGATTTCTTTTTCATCTAGGAAATTGAATTAGAAGCACACGCTGTTAAAGGCCCAGTAAAACTCATGCTAAGTGGCCATGTGGCTACTGCCTGGTATAGGATGCTTCTTGAGGTATATGATATGTTTTTTATGTGACTTTTCAATTCTTGATTCTAACTAGAGTTTGGAAACATATGTTTGATCTTTTTGTTATAATTTTATTTTTAGGTTGTATTATTGCAAAAAGTTGAAGACGAGTTAGTTGTGGAACTAAAAAATAAATGTTCGGTCAATGTCTTTGATATTGAAGATATTGGCAACGGTAAACTGATGTTCTTTTCTCTTAAAATTCTTTCTCGATATGATTATAAATCTTTCTTCTTTTTGTCAGACTGTTTTTTTTCTTTTTATTTCTTTCTTGATTGTCAATTCGAATATTCAACAGGTAAGAAACGAGCTACAGTAGCACATCGACGAGATTGCACTCTTTGTAGGGAGTGCATCATAGGTGGCAAACAATGGAAGGATCGTGTATCATTACACCGAGTTAAAGAACATTTCATATGTAAGTTGGCAATTGCAAAGATTTTGATTTAGAGTGCTTATAATTTCTTAATATGATCCTTCTAATTCGAATGGTTTTCACTTTCACTTGTTACTATCGAATCAATTGGAGCCTTACCTCCTGAATTATTATTTACGGAAGCAGTAAAGATTTTGGAGGACAAATGCAAATGAGTGATTGTTGAGCTTTCATAAATATTTTTTTTTTCACTTGATAGAGAAAGAGAATGCAATTTTTGTAAAACTCTTTTAATTTTAGAATCTATTTGTGTAAAAGCTACTGCTAATTCATTATCATCAAGAAAAGGAGCCATTCAGGCCATTGTTGTCCTATTTAAGCAACTTTTTGCAGGCTTAGAACAATAATTGTCCATTCAGGCTTAGATATTTTTTTGGGCTATTTTATTTGTAGTGGCCATATTTAATGAGGATGTTGCAAAGGCTCTGCCAGGGGGAGAGCTTAGAACACATTCAAGAACTAGTTGAAGAAGATATTGATGTTTGGGTTGCTGGTAATTATGAGAAAGGGGTGGCTGCCACTATGATGCTGTTGCTAATTCAGTAGCCTCTGCAGTGCTTTCAGCTGGTTTAAACTATTGAGTTCCATGCATGTTTTGTGTTATGACTTGCGTGACATGGATCGGGTGTCAAACCGAGATGGTGCCTAGATGGTGTGTGTAACACCCTACTTCCTTAGAGCCGTTACTAAGTGAGTTTAAAACGTGCATTTAACTCACCAGTTGAGGTTTTAGGTCAAAAGTGTAATTAAATCATAAACAAAGTTATATAGTTTGGAAATAATTCCATTTGCTGAAAATCATAAAGTGTTTGACATTTGGGATCCCAAAATACCGTTTAAAAATATTTACAGCATATAAGTACAACAAAGTCGGCTAGACGTCAAAATCTAGGTTTTAATACAATCATCTCTCAAAACCACTGGCTGTGGCAGCCAGGCAGGCCAAACATGTACGCGCTGCTTCACGCTCTCCGTACTCATGGTTGGTTGACTTTCCCCTTGCCCTTACCTGCACCACAGAGCACCCATGAGCCAAAGCCCAGCAAGAAAACCTTCACAAGATGAAAACATATGCATAACAAACACTTAGCATATAAACAGGCCATCAATAGGCTAAACACATACGACCATGCCGTCCTAGGCGCTTTACCAGGCCTTGGGTTTGCGGTCCATACCATAAGGATATCCCAGGTATCCTTTAGGGTCTCACCCTGGTAACTCGTACTCCACGTGCTAAACGCTGCACCCGGCCCCTTGCCGCACTCGACCTTGCACTCTACGTGCCTAACGCCATTCCCGACCTTGCCGACCTCGGCCTGCGCCGTTCCCGGCTCTTGCCGAACATTTACACATTTGCATTCATAGCATAATAAAGCATATACTGAACACGAACAAATTCAATCAAAGGGCTACGCCCTGAAATACAATCATATGGGGCTCTGCCCTGCATACAAACTGTATGGGAACAGTGGTTTTCTTACCTGCGTCCCAAGCTTTCCAAGCACCGATGTCCCGAGCACAGTTCCCTAGTCCGAGCCTCGCCGAAGCCCTAGTCACAACACATTAACAATATCCACCTATCAAACTATAATCCAATAAATAACCTCAAACCATAATTCTAATCCAATTATATCAATCCAGGTGATAAATCCATCCCGAGCCTTAACTAGTGAATTCCTGAGCCTAAAACCTCTTAAAAACCCAAAAGTACCTTAAGCACCGCGACCCTAGGTTCTCATGCCGCGGCCCCCAGCTCAACTTGAGGCGTTGCCTCAAAATTGCCCACACGCGCTGCGACCCTTCCTGAAGGGCACCGCGGCGCGCCTCCAATTCCTGACGCCCCAAGTTCAAAGGGGCTACAGCTCAGCAAGAGCAGAGCCGCGACCCAACCCCTCGAACCCAGAAAAACTCATCATTTTCACCTCGAAAACCAATCCAATTACCCCCAAAATCAAGCCAACAGTCCAGACTAATTATCACAAAGGTTCTATGACAATCTCAGCATCAAAACCTAACAAAGACTAGCCCCAAAATTCAGCCAAGCAATCAAGAACAAATCTAAACTTAGCTAACATGCAAACTCTGAAAATATACCAGCAGCTATTCAGTACAAACTACTAAGATTTAAGCTTACCATTGCTAAATTATGCTTCTGAGCTAATCTTCTAGGTTCCAAGCTTCAATTCTCCAAAGCTCCAGCTTGAATCTCTGAATTTTCCTAGCTCATTTCCTCAAGGTTTCCCCCTTAGTGTGGTTTTGAAAAAGAAAGAGAGAAAGGCAGAGGCTTGAGTCGGTTTCTCCAAGTTTCCCAATATTTCCTCTGTTTTGTTTTATTTAACTTAAGCTTTAAGGTTACCTCAAAGCTCGGGGTACCAAAAACGTCCCCGAGGGAAAAATGGTAAATTTCCCCAATATTCTCTCCTAGACATTCTAACCTCAAATATATCTCCAAATATTTATTTCCATAACTCGATAACCCCATAAAACATCTAATACCAAAAATACACCTCGACTCGCCTTGAGTCGGATTCTCAACCCCGTTGTGACTTTCTGGCTAACTGCTCCCTAGGACTGTCTCGGATCGTGCTACACAGATATATCACAAACATATCACATTTATCACATATGCACATAAATTCATATATTATAACAATAATTCACTTATTGCCCACCAGGCACGCTAATCAAGGCCCTAAGCCCTATTGGCAAATTTGGGTCGTTACAACTATCCCCTCCTTACAGAAATTTCGTCCTCGAAATTACCTAAATAACTCGGGATACTGCTCCCTCATCTCTGATTCAAGTTCCCTCGTCGCCTCCTCAACCTTGCTTTTCCTCCACAACACTTTCACCAAGGCGATGGTCTTGCTCCGCAAGACTTTATCCTTCCGGTCAAGAACCTGAACCGGTTTCTCCTCATAGGACAAATCCTGATCTAGCTCCAATTTCTCATAACTCAGAACGTGCGTTGAATCTGACACATACTTCCGGAGCATGGACACATGAAAAACATCATGAACCCCTGATAAAGTTGGAGGCATCGCTAGTCTGTAAGATACCTCTCCAACCCATTCCAGAATCTCGAAGGGGCCAAAAAACCTAGGGCTCAGCTTGCCCCGAACACCAAACCGCTTCACTCCCCTCAATGGTGAAACCCTAAGAAACACATGATCACCAACCTGAAATTTCATGCTCCTGCGTTTCAGGTTTGAATAACTCTTCCGACGACTCTGGGAGGCGAGCATTCGCGCTCTAATCTTTTCAATCGCCTCATTGATCCTCTGAACTATCTCTGGATCCAAATAACTCCTCTCACCTATTTCATCCCAATGGATAGGTGATCTGAACTTCCATCCATAGAGCATCTCATACGGAGCCACCCCGATCGTCGCTTGATAACTGTTGTTGTATGAGAACTTGATCAAAGGGAGATACTTACTCCACGATCCCCCAAAATCTAGCACACAGGCTCGCAACATGTCCTCCAATATCTGAATCTTCCTCTCAGACTGTCCATCTATCTGAGGATGATAAGCGGTACTAAACTGCAACTGCGTGCCCATAGCCTTCTGCAGACTCTCCCAAAACTTGGAAGTGAAGGTGGGGTCCCTGTCAGATACTATCGACCTCGGATCCCCATGAAGTCGAACAATCTCCTTCACATATAACTCAGCATACTGCTCCACAGTATAAGTCGCCCTAATAGGCAAAAAAGTGGGCGGACTTAGTATACCTATCCACAATTACCCACACCGAGTCATGCTGTCCCACGGTCCTCGACAAACCAACTACGAAGTCCATGGTAATATCTTCCCACTTTCATTCTGGAATCCCCAGAGGCTGCAGCAACCCCGCTAGCCTCTGATGCTCAGCCTTGACATGCTGACAAGTTAAGCACTTGGCCACATAATCCACCACATCCCTCTTCATGCCCGACCACCAATACAAAACTCTCAAATCCTGGTACATCTTCGTCGTACCAGAGTGCAAGGAATAGGGAGTGGTATGCAATTCATCTAAGATCTCCCGCTGGATATCAGAATCCATCAGAACACAGATTCGACCCTTGTACTTCAGTAACCCTATCTCTGAAATAGAAAAGTCCTTAGTCGCTCCGACTAAGACATTCTCTCTGTGACCTCTCAACTGGGAATCTTTCCCGTGCGCCTCCTTGATCCTCTCAAGAAGTGTAGACTGAAGAGTGATGTTGGCTAATCGACCAAACACCAACTCTATACCCGCTCTAGTTATCTCCTCGGCTAGCTTATCAGATATCTGTCTCAAACTAAACAACTGTCTTGGGCCATTCTGACTCAATGCATCAGCCACTACATTAGCCTTCCCAGGATGGTATAGGATATCACAATCATAATCTTTAACCAACTCCAACCACTGTCTCTGGCGCATATTCAGATCCTTCTGAGTAAAGAAATACTTCAAGCTCTTATGATCGGTGTATATCTCACACTTCTCACCATAAAGATAATGTCTCCAAATCTTAAGTGCGAATACCACCGCTGCCAACTCCAGATCGTGTGTGGGGTATCTCTGCTCATACTCCTTTAACTGTCTCGATGCATAGGCTATCACCTTACCAGCTTGCATCAACACACACCCCAAACCCTGTCTAGATGCATCACAATAAACCATAAACTTTTCATTATCTGTCGGCAAACTTAACACTGGCGCGGTGATCAGTCGCTGCTTCAACTCCTTGAAACTGTTCTCACATCTGTCCATCCAGACATACCTTGTCTTCTTCTTTGTCAGTTCTGTCAAAGGCGTAGCTATTCTGGAGAACCCCTCAACGAACCGCCGATAATATCCCGCTAAACCCAGAAAACTCCTCACTTCAGGAACATTGCTTGGTCTAGGCCAATCTCTGACTGCCTCGATCTTACTTGGGTCAACCAGAATCCCCTCCTTACTGACGATGTGGCCCAGAAATGTAACTTGCGGTAACTAGAACTCGCACTTACTGAACTTAGCATATAACTTATGCTCCCTTAACCGCTGTAAAACCAATCGCAGATGTTTCTCATGCTCTGTCTCTGACTGAGAGTACACCAAGATATCATCGATGAACACAATCACGAACTTATCCAAGTAATCCTTGAAAACCCTATTCATCATATCCATAAAAGCTGCTGGGTCATTGGTTAATCCAAAGGACATAACCAGGAATTCCTAATGTCCATACCTCGTTCGGAAAGCGGTCTTTGGTATGTCCTCCTCTTTAATCCTTAACTGATGGTAACCTGATCGGAGGTCTATCTTGGAAAATACTGTTCTTCCCTGTAACTGATCAAATAAATCGTCGATCCTAGGCAGTGGATACTTGTTCTTAATGGTTAACTTATTCAGCTCCCTGTAATCAATACACATCCTAACAGATCCATCTTTCTTCTTGACAAACAACACTGGAGCACCCCATGGCGAGAAACTCGGTCTGATGAACCCCAAATCAAGTAACTCCAGCAACTGAATCTTCAACTCTTTTAACTCCGTTGGAGCCATTCTGAAGGTGTCCTAGATACTGGCTCCGCCCCTGGTGCCAACTCTATAACAAAATCAATCTCTCACTGCGGCGGCAACCCCTGGCAGATCTGCTGGAAACAAATCCGAAAACTCACACACCAATCTAGTCTCACCCGGTCCAACCGACACCACCCTAGAGGTATCCACAATGCTCGCTAGGAATCCTATGCAACCTTCCTGCATCAAGTCTCTAGCCTTCAATGCTGAAATCATAGGTAATCGCGATCCACTAGCTATCCCCACAAATACAAAGGGTACCTCCCCTTCAGGTTCAAAGATCACCATCCTGCGCTTGCAGTCAATTTTCGCCCCATACTTCGATAGCCAATCCATCCCTAGAATCATGTCGAAGTCATCCATCGCAAGCTCAATCAGATCAGCAAACAACTCCCTACCATCTACCTCTACTGGTAAAGCTCTAATCCATCTCCTAGAGACTACTAGTTCCCCAGTTGGCAATAAAGTCTGAAAACCCCTAGCATACAAAACACTAGGTCTACACAGCTGGTCTATCACTCTAGTAGACACAAACGAGTGAGTAGCTCTTGAATCAAATAATGCAGTATAAGAAGATCTAGCACTAGAAATCTGACCTGTCACAACCGAGGGGCTAGCCTCCGCCTCAGTCTGAGTCAAAGTAAATACCCTGGCAGGAGCGAGACTGTCACTCTGCTTCAGCTCCTCTTTCTTGACTTGAGGGCAGTCCCTCTTCAGATGACTGGCACTCCCACAGACAAAGCAGGTCCTAATCCTGCACTCACCCTAGTGTTGACATCTACACCATGGACACACTGGAAAACTCCTCCAGTTGTCACTTTCGCCCTGACGGCCAGCAAAAGCATCCCGTGCCTTTCTATCTGAATTGGGAGGAACAAAGGAATCTGGGGCCTTCCTCTTCTGCTCAATAGAGCCACCACCCCAACTGGATCCAATAAAAGGAGGCACTGTCGTTCTGGCATCGCACCTAACAGTGCTTTCCTTCTAGATATGATCTTCGGCCCCCTCAGCTGTAAGGGCCTTGTCTACAACCTGAGCATAAGTAGTAGTTTCTGGATCCAAGGTAATCTTCACATCACGAGCAATCATAACATTCAAACCCCGTATGAATCTGTCTCTTCTTGCCACATCAGTCGGCACTAGATCTTGTGCAAACTTCGCCAATCTGTTAAATCTCAAAGCATACTCAGTCATGGTCAACAGATTCTGAGTTAGGTTGATGAACTCGTCAACCTTCGCAGCTCGAACTGCCATATTGTAATACTTTTCATTGAATATGTTTCTGAACTCTTCCCAAGTCATAACTGTTACGTTCCTTCTCTGAACTACCACGTCCCACCAGATGCAGGCATCCTCTCTGAACATATAGCTAGCATAAGCTACCCTCTTATTTCCCTCAACCCTCATAAAATCCAGAATTGAGGAAATCATATTTATCCACTGCTCTGCCCGTAGTGGGTTTGATCCACCTTCAAAGGTGGGAGGATGCTATTTCCTGAACCTCTCATACAAAGGTTCCCACTTATTCTCCAGAACAGGTTGAACTGGCACTGGCGCCATAACCTGCTGAATTGGCAACCCTGTAACCTGTGGAGGGGCCTACTACCTCAGTTGGTTGCAGCCTTGCTTCCATTTCAGCAAACATCTGCTGCCAATTTTGTGGGGCAGGTGGAGGGTCCTCACCCTGGTTGTCATACTTGGCCAAACTGCCGCGGAGTCTAGATGATTGTCGAGGCATCCAGCAAATATGCCTGCAACCAACGATGCTGCTCATCAGGCATGATAACAACATCCAAAACCACCTCCCAAACACATCAGCCAACCACAAACAGTAGTTCACATAACGTACAGATAGCATACAACACACAACGGGCCATTCCATGGCGTCATGCATATGTTAACTCATTCATCATGCTCTATATGAAATAAGCAGGAAAACAGGGCATTCAAGCACATATTCAAGCATATTAGTCAATCATACCAACCAACCCTAAGTCGAGCTTGTCACTGATAGCGAGCGTACATGTTCGATCAATCTCCAGAACCATAAACCTTGGCTCGTTCTGATACCAAGTTGTAACGCCCTAATTCCTTAGAGCCGTTACTAAGTGAGTTTAAAACGTGCATTTAACTCGCTAGTCGAGGTTTTAGGTCAAAAGTGTAATTAAATCATAAACAGAGTTATATACTTTGGAAATAATTCCATTTACTGAAAATCATAAAGTGTTTGACATTTGGGATCCCAAAATACAGTTTAAAAATATTTACAGCATATAAGTACAACAAAGTCGGCTAGACAACAAAATCTAGGTTTTAATACAATCATCTCTTAAAACCACTGGCTATGGCAGCCAGGCAGGCCAAACATGTACGCGCCGCTTCACGCTCTCTGTACTCATGGTTGGTCGACTTTCCCCTTGCCCTTATCTGCACCATAGAGCACCCGTGAGCCGAAGCCCAGCAAGAAAACCCTCACAAGCATAAAACATATGCATAACAAACACTTAGCATATAAATAGGCCATCAATAGACTAAACACATACGGCCATGCAGTCCCAGGCGCTTTACCAGGCCCTGGGTTCGCGGTCCACATCGTAAGGATATCCCAGGTATCCTTTAGGGTCTCTCCCTGGCAAATCGCACTCCACGTGCTAAACGCTGCACCCGACCCCTTGCCGCACTCGGCCTTGCACTCTACGTGCCTAACGCCATTCCCGGCCTTGCCGACCTCAGCCTGCGCCGTTCCCGGCTCTTGCCGAACATTTACACATTTGCATTCATAGCATAATAAAGCATATACTGAACACGAAAAAATTCAATCAAAGGGCTACGCCCTGCAATACAATCATATAGGGCTTTGCCCTGCATACAAACTCTATGGGAACAGTGGTTTTCTTACTTGCGTCCTGAGCTTTCCAAGTACCGATGTCCCGAGCACAGTTCCCTAGTCCAAGCCTCGCCGAAGCCCTTGTCACAACACATTAACAATATCCACCTATCAAACTATAATCCAATAAATAACCTCAAACCATAATTCTAATCTCTGGGGCATTGAATTTTATCAATCTGGGTGATAAAATCCATCTAATGAATTCCCGAGCCTAAAACCTCTTAAAATTCCAAGTACCTTAAGCGTCGCGACCCTAGGGACTCATGTTGCGGCCCCCAGCTCAACCCGAGGCCTTGCCTCAAAATTGCCCACACGCGCCGCGACCCTTCTTGAAGGGCGCCGTGGCGCACCTCCAATTCCTGACGCCCCAAGTTCAAAGGGGCCATGAGTCAGCAAGAACAGAGCCGCGACACAACCCCTTGAACCCAGAAAAACTCATCATTTTCACCTCAAAAACCAATCCAATTACCCCCAAAATCAAGCCAACAGTCCAGACTAATTATCACAAAGGTTCTAACACAATCTTAGCATCAAAACCTAACAAAGACTAGCCCCAAAATTTAGCCAAGCAATCAAGAACAAATCTAAACTTAGCTAACATGAAAACTCCGAAAATATACCAGCAGCTATTCAGTACAAACTACTAATATTTAAGCTTACCTTTGCTAAATTATGCTTCTGAGCTAATCTTCTAGATTCCAAGCTTCAATTCTCCAAAGCTTCAGCTTGAATCTCTGAATTTTCCTAGCTCATTTCCTCAAGGTTTTCCCTTAATGTGGTTTTGAAAAAGAAAGAGAGAAAGGCAGAGGCTTAAGTCAGTTTCTCCAAGTTTCCAATATTTCCTTTGTTTCGTTTTATTTAACTTAGGCTTTAAGGTTACCTTAAGGCTCGGGGTACCGAAAACGTCCCCGAGGGAAAATGGTAAATGTCCCCAATATTCCCTCCTAGACATTCTAACCTCAAATATATCTCCAAATATTTATTTCCATAACCCGATAACCCCATAAAACATCTAATACCCAAAATACCCCTCGACTCGCCCTGAGTCGAATTCTCAACCTCGTTGTGACAATCTGGCTAATTGCTCCCTAGGACTGTCTCGGATTGTGCTACACAGATATATTACAAACATATCACATTTATCACATTTATCACATATGCACATAAATTCATATATTATAACAATAATTCACTTATTGCCCTCCAGGCACGCTAATCAAGGTCCTAAGCCCTATTAGCAAATTTGGGTCATTACAGTGTGTAGCAAATTGAGATGGTGTCGTTGTTCGACCACCATCTTTAAAAACAAAATTGGGGTAGTTCAAATGGTCAGACGTAATTCGAGTCGATCCTAGGCACCTACATAGTAGTAGGCTTGCTCTTGTTTCATGGGAACTAAAAGATACTCCTTGCAAGTTTAGATTTGTAAGGGCTTCTTCTACATTCAAAATTTTGAACTTCATTGCTGAATATCAAATATTACATTGCATAATACCATATTCCATAGTGCTTTAGTTTGATTGAACAAATGACATTAAAAGTCCCAAATTAGAAATCAACTTTGAAATCTCTTTTGACCTAATCCACCCAAATAACAACCCAAGTAATTCGAGTTGTATTTTTAATTAAGAAAATTTTATTTAATTAAGGAGTGCTAAAGAAACTCTCAATTGTATTCTTCTTCCTCAATAAAAGTATAATATCTTCTTCATCAATAAAAGTAGAATATAAAGTGAATTTAGCACTTCTATTTGATTTATTATTATTTTTTTTTTAAAGTAGACAAATTTTTTTCTCTAAAAAGTAAAACTGATCAACTTACTTAGGGATGACTATATAACCCATGGTTATTTGATCCAAATGGGGACGGGAAAATGACTGGGGCGGGGAATAACAACCACACATATATACGGGTATGGTGTGGGTACGGTATTAGCATAATCCGCCCCATTCCCGTCTCGATATATATAATAATTTATTTATTTGTATAATTCTATATTTTATAAATATATAATTCTATTGTACTTATATATTATTAAATATATAATATACTTATTGAAATATTAATAAAAAACTAATTTTTTTTCTATGTTTTACTATATGTAATCATCATGTTTTTAAGGTGCTTGGGTCAATCTGTGGAGGGTTATTAGATATCGACAAAGTTACTTTAGAGGGGAAGAATTATTTCTGTGCTCACCTAAAAGTGGTTGGGGATGCTTATGGATTTATTCCCAGTAGTATTTCCCTTCCGTATAATGGAGAGATTCTTTCCCTGCGTCTGTTTAGATGTCAGGAGAAAGGTGGGAAGGTGGCCATTTGGTTCAAACAAGTTTGGATGAGGAAATTATCGAGGGAGGAGACGTCTGGACCGAAAGCCTTAGCAGGGAGTCATTTGGAGGAGAAAGGGGTGCTCGATATTGAGAGGAAGGGGTTTAGAAAGGAAGATGGTGAGAGGGAGAACGGTCGCACGCTGGTCAACGGTGGTCAGCCGGCTCTGCGTTCAGGGTATTTAGACGCTCCTGTTTCTTCACTAGGAATCTGGGAGATGGTCAATAACTCCCATAACTATTGCATGGCATTAAAGAAAATTTTCAAGAGATTGTTGACAGATTTATCTTTTAAAAAAATTGGATTAGCCAACACGTGTAAAGTTTTTAAGAAGGTGGAGGATTTCACGTTTAACATGTGGCAATTTGAGAAATTCATGATCTCTCTTTCAGTTGATTATTTGGGTTGGTTTTTTATTTTGGCAAATGGGCCTTGCTCTTTTAAGGTGAATATTAGCCTGAGGGCTCTCTTCAATCCAATGGGGCAATTAAAGAAATTGGGCCATAGTGGACTGGGCCGGTCAGGTTCGGATACTCTGCTACGTATCCTTCGGGGAATTAATCCGAAGGGCCGTGATAGTTTTTTTCAAGAGGAAATTGTTTATTGGGATGATTCGGTGCGGCAGAGTTCTCCTAGGAAACGTAGTGTTCTGTTTGAGCATATAGAGGAGAATGAGTCAGAAATTGAAGCGGAGATGGATGGCTGGAAAGTGCATTCTCGTAAGAATTCATAGAGTAGTGCAACAAGCATGACTATTTTAGAAGAACATGGAAAGGGTTGACTTTTTTTGACCCAGTTTTGGAAGAGGATAATTTTGTCTATCCTGTGGTTGAAGATCTTGAGTCGGGCAGTTCGGAAGATGAAGATGTGGATGGTGATCTTGACGGTGAAAGGGTGGACGATGAGGATAGTGTGGTACAGGAGAGAAGTTTGTGGGATGAAAAGATTATCGAAGGAGGCTCTATGCTTAGTGTTGTAGACAGAGGTGAGTGTGAGAGCCAGCTGTTGGAGGGAGGTTCTAAGCAGAATAAGCCAGTCGTTCATGGCACTGTTGTGAGAAGGGAAGAAGATATGTTGAATGAGTCATCTAGACTTCTCAATACCATGGTCTCTTTGGGTATCTCGGTGTTTCCAAATGATAAGGGGGAGAAGAATAAAGATGGTTCTGTAAGTCTATCTCAGAAGAGTTACCATGAATTATGGAAAATAAGTTTCAATGTTAACTACGATAAAAGGAAGAAGAGAGGTGTGGGGTATAGTTATGATTCATGAAGATTATGTCTTGGAATGTGAGGTGGTGTGGTAACAAAGGGAAATGGAAAGCGATTAAGGAATTAATCTATAAAGTTAATCCATATATAATCGTTCTTCAAGAGGTGAAAAAGTTTTCAATAGACCGGAGGTTCTTTGGAAGCATTTGGTGGTCTAGGTTCAGAGCTTGGATTTATCAGCAGGCGATAGGTCGTTCGGGAGGTAAATTATTTTCTTGGGATACAGGGAATGTCTCTGTTATTGACTCCTTAGTTGAGGATTACTCAGTTTCTGTTTGCTTGATGACTAAGGGGAAGGATCCTTGGTGGCTCTCTGGTGTGTATGGGCCTGTAGTGTATGGAAACAGAGATAGTTTTTGGGATGAATTAGCAGGGCTGAGTGCTATATGAGGTGATAATTGTTGTGTGGGGGGAGACTTTAATGTGGTAAGGAGAGTTGATGAGAAATTGAATATCAAGTCTAATACAAGAAGTATGAAGATGTTTGATGCTTTGATTAGAGAGTTAAAATTAGTTGAGCCCAAACTTGACAATGGTCGGTTCACGTGGTCGAACTATAGACAAAAGCCAATTTGTTGTAGGTTGGATAGATTCCTGTACACTCCTTCATGGTCCGAAATTTATTCTTTCGTTCGTTTGGAAGTGTTGGTTCGGGTTGTGCTGATCATAGCCCAGTTGTGTTAGATTCGTGCCCTCCTTCTTGGGGGCCTTCTCCTTTCATATTTGATAATACTTGGTTGGAGCATAAGGATTTCTCTAGCAATTTTCAGAATTCGTGGGCATTGGTTAAGGTGCAAGGGTGGTCGGGTTTTCATTTTATGTCAAAGCTAGCCTTGGTTCGAGATAAAATTAGGGAGTGGAGTCGTCTGGTCTTTGGGAATAGGAAAATGCTTAAACAGTTGCTGGAAATGAGATTGTTTGTGCTGGATAGACTGGAGGAGGGGGGATCATGGAATGAGCATCTTCAAATGGAACGTTCAAAGGTGAAGGAAGAATGGCAGCAGATTGTTTTTGAGGAAGGGAGAAGTGTTTGGTTTAAGGTGAAGTGTCAATGGGACAAGGAAGGGGATGCTAACTCCAAACTTTTTCATAGTATTCTCTGTGTTTGAGAAGCGAGAAATTTCATTTCTAGGATTGAGGAAGAGGATGAAACTGTTTTGGATAAGGACGTTGATATTGAAAAGGCTATTGTGGGATTTTACTCTTCTTTATATTCGGCAGTCTCTAGAGTTTGGATTAGGGTAGATGGGATCTCTTGGTCTCCAATTCAATCGGTCCTGGCTTCTTTTATCGAGCGGTTTTTTTCGAAGGATGAAATTAGACAAGCGGTGTTCGATTGGGATGGGTCTAAGGCCCCAGGGCCAGATGGCTTTTCTATGGCAGTTTATCAGAACAATTGGGATGTTGTGAAAAGTGATCTTTTGGAAGTTTTTCAAGGTTTTTTAACCGATGGAGTCATCATGGGAGGAACTATGAAACCTATATATGCCTTATTCCTAAGAAAATAAACAGCTGTCGGGTGAAGGATTACAGGCCTATTAGTCTTGTCACTTGTCTTTACAAAATTATTTCAAAAGTGTTGGCTTATAGACTTCGAGGAGTTCTGGCAGACACAATTGTGGAAACTCAAGGAGCTTTTGTGGAGAGTAGGCAAATTTTGGACACAATTTTGATCACAAATGAGGCAGTAGAGGAATACATGAGCAAGGGTAGAAAATGTTGGGTGTTTAAAATTGATTTTACAAAGCTTATGACTATGTGGATTGGGGTATCTTGGATTTAGTTTTGGATAAGAAAAGTTTTGGTGAAGTTTGGAGGAGGTGGATGCAAGGATGCCTGTCCTCCATGTCTTTTCAAATGGTTGCCCAAGGGAAAAATTTATAGGATCGAGCGGTCTTCGCCAAGGGGATTCCTTGTCCCCTTTCTTATTTACTCTGGAGGTGGATGTTTTGGGTAGAATGATTGATAAGGCTAAAAGTGTCTCGACTTTTAGAGGTTTTACAATGGGTAATGACAGAGTCGATGTCAGTCATCTTCAGTTTGTAGATGATATGATATTCTTTGCTAACGATGAGGAGTCCTTGGTTGTGCTTCTGGATATCCTAAAGGTCTTTAGTGTTGTGGTTGGTTTATCTATAAATTTTTAGAAATGTCAATTGTTGGGGACTAATCTGCATAAGGAGTTAGTAGATCAGTAGGCTAGTGAGATTGGTTGTGAAGTGGGCCAGTGGCCAATTCAGTACTTTGGCTTTCCTTTGGGGGCTTCTCCTCATTCCAAAGTGTTTTGGGAGCCTGTTATTTCTAAATGTGCCAATCGATTGGATAGCTGGAAGAGTGCTTTTCTGTCAAGAGGTGGCAGGTTGACTCTTATTCAATCTGTTTTGTCTTCTATCCCAGCGTATTACCTGTCACTTTTTTGTATCCCTAAGTGTGTGGTGGGGTTTATTGAGAAATTGATGAGTGACTTTCTGTGGGAAGGTGTGGATCGTTCAGGGGCTGACCACTTGGTATCCTGGCAAGAAGTCTGTAAATCTCACAGTCACTGTGGATTGGGTATTGGAAATTTGGTGTTGAGGAACAAGGCTTTCCTCATGAAGTGGTTGTGGCAGTTTCCTTTGGAAAGTAAGTCTTTATGGCATAGGGTGGTTAAGAGTAGGGTGTGGTGTAGATGGTGGTCACTGGGATACAGATTATGGGGGGAGATTGTCTGCTCGTGGTCCTTGGAGAGACATCACGACTTTGTATGAGAACTATAGGCGTTTGGTCTGCTTTAAGGTGGGGAGGGGAGACATGATTCGATTTTGGGAGGATATTTAGATTGGTGATTCCTCCTTGAAGTCGCAATTCCCTGGTTTATTTAGGGTGTCCAGGGCTAAGAATTGTTTAATCAAAGACCTGGCAGTAGCGGAGGGTGCTAGGAGTTCAGTCGACCTAGGTTGGGATTTGAGATTCAGAAGGAATTTATTTGATAGGGAGGTTCCTAGTTTGGATGAGTTGTTGCAATTGCTTCAGTTTGTGGATCTTCCGTCAATTTTGGAGGACAGGAAGATTTGGATTCCAGACAACAGCGGAGTTTTCAACTGCAAGACTGCCTTTCATAGTTTGAGATACGCTCATTTAGGCTCGGAGGTTTCTTGGGCTAAGAGGTTATGGAAGAGTGTCGTTCCTTCGAAAGTTAAAGTGTCTGGCTGGTTGTTATTCTTGGATAAGTTAAATGTCCATGTTAATTTGCAGAGGAGAAGACCTTTTCAATATTTGTCGCCAAATTGGTGTGTGTGCTGTAAGAATGAGAGTGAGTCAGCAAGTCATTTATTTATGGAGTGTTCTTTTTCCTGGGTTATGTGGGGGTAAAGTGTTTAACAAATCTGGGGTCTCTTGGTGTATGCCTTCCTCTTGTTCTCAATTGTTCCAATGCCAGTTAGAGGGAGAAAAGGGGATGGCTCGTTTATGGTAGAGTACTGTGTTGGCCACTTTTTGGGAAATTTGGTTAGAGAGAAATAGCAGGATTTTTGAAGAGTCCTCTTGTTCTGTGGAGTCTCTCTGGGATAAAATCAGGTTCTTAGTTGCTACATGGGTGTATAGATCGAAAGGTTTTGAGGGAGTTTTTTTTTATGGATCTGTGTAGGGAGTGGGTGAATTTGTGGTCGTAACTTTTTTGGGTAGGGTTATTTTCCGGGCCTTGTTTTTGTTTTTGTTACCACGGTATTCCTCCGCCATAAGTGAGGGCTGTCAATGTTATTGAGAGGAGGTCTTCTTTGACCTCTGTCTCTTTTTCAAAAAAAAATGCTGCCCGATTTTACCTAGCCTTTTGTAGTAGAAACAAATGCTTCGGGCTTCGGGTTAGGAGCAGTCTTACTACAAGAACCACATCCAATTGATTACTTTATTCAAACACTTGGCCAACAAGCTCGTAAGAAGTCCATCTATAAAAAAGAACTCATGGAAATCATTTACGTAATAGCTAAATGGAGACCGTATCTTATGGGTTGCAAATTTTTAGTTCGAATGGACAAACACAGCTTAAAGTTCCTATTGGAACAGCGAGTAATTGGCTCAGAATATTAGAAATGGGTGTCTAAATTGATGGGCCTTGATTTTGACATTGAGTATAAAAGCGGCGCAAGCAACCGGGTGGCGGATGCTTTGTCCCGACAACAACCAGCAGAGTTACAAAACATTTTGGCCACTGTTGAATGGCAACTATGGCGCCAACTTTAAAAGGAAATAGCCCCTGACCCACTGTTACACAAAATCATCAGCGATAAAGAGCAAGGACAAGTCCATCATGGGTTTTCCGTGCATCAAGGGGTACTATACTACAAAAATCGACTGGTCATTCCTAAGAAATCCAACTTACTTGGTCAGATTTTTTAAGAATTCCATTGCAGCCCTATGGGAGGCCATGCGGGTGAGCTTAAGACTTTCAAGAAAATTCAAGCAGAATTATTTTGGGAAGGGATGAAGGCGGAAATTCACCAATTTATAAGGTTGAAAACTTGTGTGTTGTTTGATTATTTTAATTGATATTGACATATGGTTAGGTCAATAAAATAGGGGAAATGCTGCCCGATGTTTTATAGATCTAGTTATCATTTTTTTAAAGGTTTTTCATGCATCATTATTTTGATATATTTTATAACGTGAATGTAATGTAGGTTAAATCAAACTATAAGTATGTCTACCCAAGATGTTGATTTTGTTCCTTCAACAAATATACAAGAAGTGCAATCTCTTGATAATAGAAGTGATGGAAATGAGAGTAGGGGTATAAAAAGAAAGAAAACATCTCTTGCATGGGATCATTTTACATTGCAAATGATAGATGGTAAAATAAAAGTAGTTTGCAATCACCGTGGGAGAGAGTAGTAAGGGGACTAAACACTTACTTCTTCACATGGAAAGATGTCCAGTAAGACAGAAACAACTTGCCAAGAATCCTAATGCAAGCCCCTTAGTTACCTTCAATCTTGATCCTGAACTAGGAAGAAATTTTTTGGCTGAAATGATCATTCTACATGAGTACCCTTTGTCGATGGTAGAGCATAGTGGTTTTATAGACTATTCGAATACTATTTCTCCTATGTTTCAAATGGTGTTAAGTAATACAATTAGGTTTGACATTTTGAAAATATATAAGATTGAGAAAGAAATTTTTTGAGAAGTTTTGGAGAAAAATAAAAGTAGAATAGCCTTAACCTGATATGTGGACTGCCAATCATCAAAAGAGGGGATATATGGCTGTGACAACTCACTTTATTGATGACTCTTGGAAGTTGCATAGTCAGATTATAAGCTTTAGATATGTGCCATGCCCACATGATGCTCCAACACTTACAGAAACTCTAAGTTCTTGCATGTCTGAATGGAATATTGAACACAAGATTAGTACAGTGACTGTAGATAATTGTACTACGAACGATGCAATGATTCCACTTTTGAAGGAACAATTTGATTCTAAGTGTTTCCTTTTAAATGGAAAACTACTTCATATGCGTTGTTGTGCGCATATTTTGAATCTAATTGTTAGGGATGGCTTGTTTGTTATTGGTGACAGCATTGACAAGATTCGAGATAGTGTTGCTTATTGGTTGGGCACACCAAAAAGGTATGGAAAATTTGAGGACACTGCTTGTCTTCTCAGAGTGACATGTGCTAAAAACTTGTCACTTGATTGTGTGACAAGGTGCAATTCAACGTACCTAAGGACATGCCTGAAATGATGAACCTACTGGAATTTGGGAATTCCCTAGATTCTGGTCACAGGCCCATAAATGAAAAATCGACATAGAAACTTTCGAGGGCCATTTTGTAACACCCTAATATCGAAGTGTGCCTAAAACGACTCATGAGAACTAGAAACAGACCCTCAAATGCAATATCATTGGCATTCCTAAACAGATATAAAAATCCTCAAGCATAAACAAAAAAAAAAAGGCAGGTCAAAAGCACTTACCCGAGATGAAACGAAGGTATGTGTTGAGATGAGTGCTGACCCTGAAATATTGTTTGCCATCTGCCCAAAAGTAGCACGATTCATGCCAATCGTCCAAAGCTTTCGAAAAAGTTGTTGAAGATAAGGGTGAGGAAGAAGAGAGGTTTCTGTGAGGGTTTTGGTTTTTGTATGGTTACAGTGTGACTCTTAGGAGGTTTTTTCTGGGTTTTATACCCAATAAAGTTTGAAAGCCATTTCCCAATGACAATTGAATCGTTTACCTTGATAAGTCCATGAGGGCAATCCAACGGTCGGGGTTCAAAAGGTGCGGATCGTGATCATTGCTTCTTTGGGAAAAGACGCGTCGGGTAAGGAATGGATGTTTGGGATCATGGAGTTGACCCCTAATTAAATGCAAGGATTGATGGGCCCAGCAATGGGGCGTTGACACGTGGGTTGGCTTTCCAGAGTGACGTCAAAGGAAAGCTCAAACATTTTTTCCCGCCAATTTTTCAAATCACTCATTTTAATTTCATCAAATATTATTTGATCTGCATCATTGTTTGTCCTGAGTTACTAATTATTATGGGGCGGGTCATGACCCACCTCGGTAGTTTTTATTTTATTTTTAAAAACATCTTTTTTTAAATACCTTTGCCACACCCAGATTTCGAGATAAGAGGTGATGACCTCGAATGCTGGGCTCGTCAAGCGTGAGCTCGAAAGGTATGAAAACATTGTATGGTCCAGTTGTAAAATCTCTGAAGTAAAACTACGACCTCGAAGATGTGTAGCCTCGGGATTTTTTCTGAGTTCGAATGGCACGCACTGGGATACATCTGTTACCATTTGTCTTCAAATAAAACAGGCCAAGCTTGGGAAGTGCAAGCTCGGGTGTCATAGCTTCGACAGTATCTATCTACACTGAGCATGTCCTGAAGTTGGGTGACAAATTCGTAACAGTTCCATAAGTCTTGATAGTCACAATGCCGATTGCTGATCTCGAAGACCTGATGAGTCACCTGGGATAGCCCGTTACGTGTGAATATATTTATTGTTGTGTAATCCCGATATTTAAGGGATACCATTTAGTCTGTCATCTGTTCCTGATTCTTATGGGACGTTTCCATGTATATAGGAGAAATTGCATTTAATGTCATTATTTGAATTGATATACAGAATATCTTCTCGAAATATGTGGGAATGAACTTTGTAACCTTCCCTATAAATAGAGGAGGAATGACCACTTGTAAGGGATCGGTTTCTGATTGCTTGAGAGAAAGCTCTCTGGGTAATTCGTCTCTGAAGAATTTCCAGAAAACTCTGAGCCTTAATAACATAGACTTGTGGACTAGGCAGAATTAACTGCTGAACCACGTAAAAACCTTCTTTTTTTTCTTCATTATTCATTCACTTCATAGCTCACATTGTTTAATTGCTCTACGATTTAAGTTGACGAAAAACGGCGTCAACAGTTTGATGCTTTCATTGAGAGCATTAAACAATACGTGCGTAAGTCTATTCAGTCGAAGAAGCCTCCCTGAATCAACTATGACCGCGAATGATCCCAATGATCCTGAGGAGGAAATCTTAGAGGAAGCTGACTACCCCTGACGTGCTGGAAAGCAGCCCATGATGAATTCGGACCCTGATGAGAGGAGTGGGTCCTCTGACTCTCGAGGACCACCGGCACCACTAGCCCCCAGGGACAACGAGGACATGTATTATAATCCAGAGCGGTATGTCCCTATTGTGGAGTTTGAAAATCATCAACTGCAAAAGCAGTTGGCGGAGGCCAAGAAACGTAATGAAGAGCTGGCCAGATTGGCTGCCGAGGCGCAGGTGGCTTAGCCCCCACCTCCGCCAGAGGCCCAAGCTCTGCCTCCATGAGATGTTCATGTTCCACCGCGCAGGCCTCATGGGCGACCTCGCAAAAAGGCTGCCACCCGAAGGATGGAGCAACCTCCGCCACTTGTGGAATAGCCTGCTCCCTCGAGGCCCCAGAGAAGTACCCCGGCTGGAGCTCCTACCAACTCAACTGCAGAGGTACTGATCGAGATAGGGAATAACTGAGCTCCCGCGGAGGCTTGGATCCAAAATCCTGGTAACACGCAGAACGTTCCTGAACCAGCTCAGGCGAACTCGGGACCTTCTAGGCCCCGTAATGGATGGTAGCCACCATCATCCATAAGGCACCCACCATCGTCGATAAGGTATCCCTTACCAACTCAGAGAAACATGCAACCGACTCGGGGTGATAGGGAAAGGCGAGTTGGGCAAAAACATGGGAATGGGAAAATTGTTAGGGATCATAGAGGTACCCAACCCACGAGAAACCAAATGTCTCGGTCTCATACTATTGAGATGAGGCAACTAGAAAGGAACCCGTCTCGAAACAACCGCGCGACGAGCCATATCAGTGAAGGCTCGGGAGACACTAGATCGGTTAGTATGTATGACCAGGGATGCAAAAATACTGGGAATCGAAGGAATCACCCAAATTTACGAGAACACCTGAACAAAAATCAAGGTAATGATAACCCCTCGAACCCAGACCTGAGGGATCACCTCAATGGACGCAAGAATCCTATGCGCAGGCACGAAGCTGGAATTGTGATCAACGATAACCAGTTTCAAGTTAGACCCCTCGTGGATCCAGTCCAAGAAAGGATCGAACAACTAGAAAGAGCGTTCAGGCTCTTACAAAATGAACGAGGTCAGGATCAGGATGAAGAGTTTGATGAGGAACTCGAGCCCTTTGCCCCCCATATTTTCAACACCCCATTTCCTCAAGGATTCTGAATTCCTAATGTCCCACCATTTGATGGGAATTTTGATCCATACAGTCACTTGAGTACGTTCAATACAATTATGAAAGCGAGTATTGTGGGCTACGAGCTTAGATGCATGCTGTTTCCAACCTCTCTCATAGGACCAGCAAAAAACTGGTTTGAAAAATATAAGAGGCATTCGATTTCTTCTTGGGATCAATTATCTAGAGATTTCAAGAAGCAATTCAGAGCCATGATTGGAATTAGGCTCGAGGTGTCTGCCTTGACCAATGTCCGACAGCAGCCGAATGAAACATTGAAAAGTTACCTTACAAGGTTCAATTTGGAAGTCGCCCAAGCTCGTGACGTAGATGACAGTGGCCATTTAATGGCTGTCCGAGCTGGGGTAATGCCTGGAAGCCCTCTCTGGGAAGATATGCAGAGGAAACCCGTGAGGTCGTTAACTAAGTTCAATCGACAAGCTCAGAGGTTTGTTAATGTAGAGGAGGCGAGGTCAGCATTGAATATGGCCTCTCATATCGTAACTACAACAACAAACATAAACTCTGCCTCGACCTCGGCGGATCCTACGGCCTCAAAACCCCCTGTTGATAACCCTTCTAAAAGAAAGAAGAATGAGGGGAATAATCCTGAGGCGGAAGGGGGAAAGAAGAAGAAAGAGGAAAGGTATTTCTTCGTGTACAAAGTGTATTCCGAGCTCAATGAGTCTTGGGAGAATATCTACCTGGATAATGAAAACCAGGTCCCTTTCCGGTGTCCGGACCCCATGAGAAACCAAAAAGCGAAGAAAGACTCCAGCAAATACTGCAGATTCCATAGAGATATCAGACATACAACCGATGAATGCAGGCAACTGAAGGGTGAGATTGAAGGCCTGATCTCGAGAGGGTATTTCAGGCAATATGTAATTAAGAACCAAAACCCCAATCATGCTTCTACTAGCCAGAGGGCTGCTGCAGCACCGCCTGCCCAAAACAGTAACTCCCGAACAAGGGAGGACAAGCAGCCCCCTCCAATTGATGGAGAAGATGTCGTAACCGTCTCGGGGGGACCTCATATTGTAGGATCGGGAATGAGCTAAAAACTGGTGATTGGTCCCCTTACGAACCTGAACCTGAACCTAGAGCTCTGAAACACCAGAGGGTTGAATCTCAACCTATAACTTTTACTAAGGACGACGTGTCTCATGTGCAGTTTCCTCACAACGACCCGCTGGTCATCACCCTTCAGCTCGCGAACAAGAGGGTTCACCGAGTCCTGGTTGATAACAGGAGCTCAGTAAATATCCTCTATAGGGCCACCTTAGAAAAGATGGGACTCACGCTTCGTGACCTAAAGGCCTGTGCAACGACATTATACAACTTTTCAGGAGAAGGGATTGCCTGCATAGGATCCATCGAACTCCCTGTAACCTTGGGAGACTACCCAGTCTCGACAACCAAGATGATGGAATTCGTGGTAGTGGATCTACCATCGGCCTACAATGTACTGCTCAGGAGACCCACCCTAGTAGGGCTGGGGGCAGTTTCGTCTGTAAGGCACTTGGCCATCAAGTTCCCGACTTCTAGTGGCATCGGGACACTGAAAGGAGACCAGCTCGCAGGGAGGGAATGATATAGCATTTCCATTAGAGGAAAGAAACAAACAAGTGCACAAACACTTGTCATAATTCAGAATAAGGATGGTACAGTCTTCGAGATAAATGAAGAAATTGATCCGAGAATAGAGGAAAGAGCTGACCTCGAGCCATTAGAAGAGTTCGAAGAGGTCAAGCTTGAAGAAGTAGACCCCCCGAAGACAGTGACAGTAGGGAAAAACCTTCCAGAAGAAACGAAATAGCAATTAATTTGCTTTTTGAAAAAGAACCAGGATGTTTTCGCATGGTCACATTTGGACATGGTAGGGATAAATCCGAATGTGGTAAGCCATGCTATAAATATTAACAAGAGCTTCCCCTCGAAGCAGCAAAAGCGAAGACTCCTGGACAACGACAGGAAGAAGGCTCTAAAGGAAGAGGTCGAGAGGTTGAAGGCAAACTGATTCATACGGGATGCCTTCTACCTCGATTGGGTCGCCAACCCGGTGCTGGTTCTGAAACCTAATGGGACATGGCAAACCTGTATTGATTACTTAGACCTCAATAAGGCTTGTCCTAAGGACTGCTTCCCCTACCTCGGATCGACCAGCTCGTAGATGCCACAACTGGGCATGGACTTTTGTCGTTCATGGACGCTTATTCTGGATATAACCAGATTGCCATGCACACCCCAGACCAAGAGCATATGAGTTTTGTGACAGACAAAGGACTATATTGCTACAATGTCATGCCGTTCGAACTCAAGAATGCTGGAGCCACTTACCAATGGCTCGTAAACATAATGTTCTCCGAACAGATAGGTAATAACATGGAAGTTTATGTTGATGATATGTTAGTTAAATATAAACATAACAATAACCATGTGGACGACCTTGAAGAGTGCTTTGCCGTGTTACAGAGGTACGACATGAAGCTCAACCCCCAGAAGTGCTCTTTTGAAGTGTCGTCAGGGAAGTTCCTAGGTTTCATTGTGAATGCCCGGGGAATAGAAGCTAATCTAGACAAGATCGAGGCTTTAATTGATATGCCCTCACCTCGAAAGCATAAGGATGTCCAAAGTTTGACTGGACGGATGGTGTCGCTAAGTAGGTTTATCTCGAAATCTACAGACCGCTGTCTTCCGTTTTTCAACCTTTTGAGGGGAGGCAAAAAATTCGAGTGGACAGAAGAATGCGAGCTAGCTTTTTATGAGCTCAAGAAGCACCTTGCAGAGCCTCCCATCTTGTCAAAACCTATCACAGGAGAAGTTTTGTACCTATATCTCGCTATGATCGAGCACACCATTAGCACCGTGCTCGCCCGAGAAGAACAGAAGGTGCAAAAGCCAGTATACTATGTCAGCAAAAGATTACTGTGGGCAGAATCCAGATACCCCATAATGGAGAAGTTGGCTCTTAGCCTAATCCACTCATCTCGAAAGCTCCGACCTTACTTCCAGGCGCACCGCATCCATGTGCTGACTGATCAACCACTAAGACAAGTCTTATCCAAGCCAGAAGCCTCGGGCCGATTACTAAAATGGGCCGTTGAACTCAGAAAATTCGAGATCACCTACCTTCCGAGGACAACCATAAGGGACAGGCTTGGCAGACTTCATAGTGGAATGCACTGGAATGATTAACAATGAAGTTATAACCCCAGCCTGTGAGTTGTGGAAACTTTATGTTGATGGGTCTTCCAATAAAAATGGGTCGGGGGAAAAAATAATACTGATCACCCCAACAGGAAGTTGATTTCACTCCGCTTTGAGATTTGGCTTTGAAGCGTCAAATAACGAGACTGAATATGAAGCTCTACTGGCAGGACTTCGAATAGCCAAGGAACTCAAGGCTAGGGCGATACATTGCTACAGTGACTCCCAGTTGGAGGTCAACCAGGTCTTAGGGGAAAACCAGGCTCGTGGGATGAGAATGGCTGCATATTTAGAAAAAGCAAAGGCAGCACTCGAGCATTTCAAATTTTACACAATAGAATAGGTTCCCCGAGAACAAAATTTGAATGCAGACGCCTTAGCCAGGCTCACCACATCCACCAAGGTCGACGAGCTGCATGTCGTGCCGATCGAACATTTATCGACACCCAGTATAAGCGAGCCTGAACAGGAAGATGTTTGCATGATAAACTCTGAGCCGACCTGGATGACCCCGATAATTGAGTACCTTGAAGCCGGCATTCTCCCAGAAGAACAGACCAAGGCTCGAAAACTGATGTATCAGATTCCCAGGTACACCATTGTGGATGGAAGGCTATATAGAAGAGGATATTATATGCCATTGCTCCGATGTGTGACTCCACCCGAGGCTAAGAAGATCATAGAAGAGATTCATGAAGGATTCTGTGGAGACCACACTGGGGGGCATAACCTATCCAAGAAAATCATACGCCAAGGGTACTTCTGGCCTACCATCAAAGCAGATTCGTTTGATTACGTCAAGAAATGCAATAAGTATCAATGGTTCGCCACAATCCCTCAAGCTCCACCTTCTGAGCTAACTATGATGACCTCCCCATGGCCATTTACGGTCTGGGGAATCGACCTCATAGGCTCATTGCCAACTGGCAAAGGCGGAGTCAAGTACGTAGTAGTCACAGTAGATTACTTCACGAAGTTGACCGAGGCTGAACCTCTGGCAACAATTACCTCGAAAGAAGTCTTGGACTTCATGGTAAAGAACATCATCTGCCGATAGGGGATGCCAAGGAAGATAGTGTCAGATAACAGTACTTAATTTGATAGTGACTTGCTTACCAGCTTTTGCGAGAAAAATGAGATATTAAAAAGCTTCTCCTTCATGGCCCATCCCCAAGCGAATGGCCAAGCCGAGTTTGTAAATAAAACCCTGAAGAGTTCTCTGAAGAAAAAGTTGGGAGAAGCTAAAGGGAAATGGCCCGAAGAATTGCCCCAAGTTTTGTGGGCACATCGAACCAAACCCCGTACTTCAACGGGATACACCCCTTTTTCTCTGACATATGGATGTGAGGCTATGCTGCCAATTGAGGTCAAAATATCCACTATTCGAACCCACGCTTATGACCAAGCCTCGAACCAATCCCAGCTCGAAGTAAGTCTGGACCTAATTGAAGAAAAAAGGGACGAGGCTCAACTAAAAAATGCTGCATACCAACAACGAGCTACCCAGTATTTCATTAAAAGGGTTCGAGATAGAAAATTCAGTGTGGGAGATTTGGTGCTGAGGTGTGTGTTCTTGGCAACACGGGACCCAACTGCTGGCATGCTCGGGCCTAATTGGGAATGACCTTATCAGATCGAATCAGTTATCCAACCTGGCATCTACAAATTGGCAAGATTGAATGGGGATTTGGTACCACAAGCATGGAATGGCGAACATCTGTGACCTTACTATCAATAGTGCAGGAACAATGACACCTGTAACCATGCTTGTTTACCTTTGCTATGTTTCTGTTAATAAATTGTTCAATTAAGAATAAACTTCGTTTTCATTTCGAATATGCTGTATTTTTTTTTTTTGCAAACTCTCTTGATTTAATAACCTACGGTCACACTCATAGGATATTAAGGGGGCATTAATGATATATATACCGTTAGCTTGAAAAAATAAAATAGCATATACGAAAAGAATAAAAGTGTTTGGATATAACCAAATACGCGAGCTAAGATAATTTGGACATAACCAAATTATTAAAAATAAAAGTGCTTGGATATAACCAAATACGCTAGCTAAGATAGTTTGGACATAACCAAATTATTAAAAATAAAAGTGCTTGGATATAACCAAATACGCGAGCTAAGATAGTTTGGACATAACCAAATTATTAAAAATAAAAGTGTTTGGATATAACCAAATACGCGAGCTAAGATAGTTTGGACATAACCAAATTATCAAAAATAAAAGTGTTTGGATATAACCAAATACACGAGCTAAGATAATTTGGACATAACCAAATTATTAAGAATATAAGTGTATGGATTACAAGCCAAACACAACCTAAATAAGTTTGGAACAAACCAGCTCAAACTAATCGACAGTAAGTTGGAACATAACCTACTTCAAGCTAAGTCGAGATTGAGGCTGGAATATCTTGCAAAAAGATAGTTTTGACCTCATAACCTTGGGGAGCTACCCAAGGATGAGGGAAAGTGACTAAAAAAGCAAGATATAACTAAACCACCTACGTTACACGCCATATAAGTACCTTCGGGTGCATGGTAAAAGTAACTTTCGACCTTGACAAATAACGAGATCGGACACGAATATGTCAAGTAAACTATGCATGAATACATCGAAGCTTGAGCTTAAAATCCACCACATGTTTGTATGAATAAAAAGACATAAGGACACTTAATACGAATTGCTTGAAATATTTCGACTTAAGAAATAAAAAGCAAAAATATTATAGTAAAGTCAAACACGAATATCATAAATAAAAGAAAAAATAGCTCTTAAACGAGCTATAAATTGTCTTGGACCCAGGGGCCTAAAAAACAGAGTATAAAAGCTATTAAAAAAGATTTAAAGGGACACAACCCCATGTAGAGACTTAGGAGGGAGGAGCATCCTCCTTAGCCTTCTCAACATCCTCATTGGCTCTCTCTGCCTCGTCCCGAGCAGCATCCTCCGCGTCTAGCTGAGCCTGCCACTTGGCCATGAATTCTGCCTCGAAAGAGCCTAGGAAGCTGGTATCGAGATCAGCAATACTGGCCCAGATCCTATACATGGCCAGGTCGACCACCCGATCCTTTTTCTCCTTAAACTCTGCAAGGAGACGAGCCTTTTCGCCCTCCATTATCTCAAAAGTGGCCGCCTTCTCCTCCTCAAGATTGGCATTGATCCTCTCAAGCTCCGCGAGCTGAGCATTCACCTTCTAGAGCTTGGCTGTCTTGGCCTTTATTTGTTCAACTTCAGCCTCCATCTTTGCCTTTGCGGCCTTGAGCTCGTCAGTAAGCTTGAGCTGGAGATCCTTCGATTCCTGGGCATAGGACTTGCTCGAATGGACCTCATTATTCAACTTATAATTAAGCTGAGTAGAGACAGCAAGAGCCTGACATACAAATAAATCAAATTAGAACATACACCAAGTACAAGTACAACTAATAATAAGATGAGGGAAGTTACCGCAGCAGTGAGCTTGACACTCTTATTGTAAAGTGTGTTGCTGTCTCGAGCACTGTTCAAAAACTGCCACTGACGAGCGTCAAAGCCGCTAAAGCTCTGGCCTACCTGGGACAGAATGTCCGAACCAAGTATAGCCCCATGGGGCCCGACAACATTGTCGACTGCATACTCATCAGAAATCGACAACAAGTGTGTTTTGGAAGCCGAGGGCTTTTTCAGAGGTGGGCCGAGCGTGGAGTAAACCGTGATCGGAGGAGGCAAGGGAGGAACGACCGTAGTGGACGTTTTGAGCCGAGGAGTCGGATCCACAGCTGGGCTCGTAACAGTCGGAGCTGGTGGAGGAGTCTTCTTAGTCCTCTTAAGGACCTTGGCGGGTTGGTCTGACTTTCGCGAGCCCCTCGGGCGCTTACTCCTCTGGGCCCCCTCGCCACTGGCGAGCACAATGTCAAGGTCAGAGTCCATAGCACTTGCACAATTACACCACATTATAAGATATTCTAAGACAAAAGAGTTAGCATGATGCAGACACGCAAGGAATAAAAAGACAAGTAGAGAGAAACCTAATTGGAACTCTCCCCCGAGCTCGTGCTCGGCGACCACGTAATTCCCCCATCTTCAGAGGAGGTGGGGGGAGTACCTTCCCTATACGTGGAAGTCAACCTCGAAAGGTCTCTATATTCATTTGTCCCGTATTGAACGACTATTCCGTTCCATACCTCGTTCAGACTATACATAGTGTCATACTTCCCGATCCAACTATCGAACCTATGAACCCTCTCATCTACCTAGGACCATACATAAAAATGGTCCCTATCATCCTTACACAAGACTAATCTGTCGGGCTTATGTTTAATTAGTGAAGGAGACCATAAGTCCGAGCTAAGGATGACCATACCTCTGTCGCTCGAGCTCGAGGCCTCGTCATTTGCTTCATTCCCCGATTGCGGACTCCTGCGACGCTGAACTGGGGATTTTTGCTTAGCACTTCACCTCGGAGGAAGGCTGCCAGTTGGGAGAGGCACAAACTCCCACTTGGTATATTTTTTGTTGGACTAGTCGAACGTGGACTGATCCTTCTCTAGGAGGCCGCAGACTCGAAGCATATCTTCATGAAGAAGATAGGAAAGGGAGCGCCTGCCGTAGGGAAGTTGGAGCAAAGCCTCCTTATGCTCTTTCATCTCCTTGGTGGGAGTGGGTCGACAGTAGTTGGCTGGAAAAATGAACATATTATGACTAATGCAAGCCTAAACAAAAATTCGAGCACAAAAAGAAGAAATTTTTTAGGTACTTATGGACTCGCCTGAACGAGTAGTGTCTGGAAGGAGCCAGGCCATCCGTCCAAAAGAAAGCCTTCTTGAAATCTGGAGGATGGTTGGGTAGATCCTCAAAGATTTTCTTCTCCTTGAGATAGCTTGAAAGGTAATAGAAGTCGTCTCCTCCCCGAGCTCAGGAGGGATTGCTTTTTAAACAAAAGAGATACAGAATCTCCTTTAGTGAAGGTCCTTCCCACTTTAGCGTGGTAAAGCGACCTCAGGGCAGACAAAACCCTGTAAGAATTGGTGTTGAGCTGGAAAGGGGAGAGCCCAAGGAAGTCCAAGAAGTTCTTGAAAAAGGACTTTAAGGGCAGTAAAGCCTCTGCCCTCATGTGTTCCTGGCTCCAGGCCGCGTACTTCAGCTTGTTGTCAGGGTTCCCATCTCCTGGGGTACGAAAACTTCGCTCGTGGGATGTCGGAGGTCGACACCTCATGGAGCTCGATAATCGAATGTTGTGGAGGGCCAAGATGTCGAAGATCTGCCCTAATGAAGAAATCAAGCTCCAGTAGTGCTCGATCTCGAAGAATTCTCTCTTCGAGGTGGGAATGGAGGTTGACTGCGAGGTAGAAGGGAGGTTCGACGGTTCTCCCATCAGTGAAAATTGAAGGTCCCCCGGCTTAAAGGCGATTATTATTCTAAGAGTGGGATCGAGGGGGATTGGTCTGGGCTCGGGGTCTGGATCTGGGTATATGGCATCCCTAAGTCTCTTCCTTTTCCTCTCCTCGACCTCGTTGATTTGACGTCGAAATTGATCTCGGGTATCTTCTTTCTCACGCCTTAGTTGATGCTCCTGAATCAGATGCTGGTTCTGGGTGAAAGGCAACTCTAGGCTCGGAGCCTTCGGTGAGTAAGGAATTTCGAGCTTTGAACCCCACCGCTTTCTTGAGTTTTGTGACATCTAGCAAGAGAGCAAAAGAGTGAGGGCTAGGCAAACAAGAAAGTAAGAATGAAAATCAAGATGATCTAAGCTCAAATGATCGAGGCTACAAGGCAAACTCGGTCCAAAGGACGAGGCCAGTCTCGGAGCGTGTATTCCATGAAAAGAAAGGAAGGTGGATTTATTTTTGAAGATCCCAATATTTCAGGGAAAAAAGTTGGCAGTTACTCAAAAAGTGATATTTTTGGGAAACGTACAATTTATAAAACCCTAATTTTGTACCCAATATCTTGGTGTACAAGATATGTCATCCGAAATTCAAAAACTCAGTAAAAGAACCATGTTTGGGTCTTGTACGCATGATCTGGGTTTGGAACCCGTGATATTAGAACTTAAGACTAGTATTTATCAGCCATAACACTCTAGTGTGCAAAACTAGTGAGTGAACCAACATTGCAACAATATAAACATGCATGAAAACAATGTATATACACGGGCATACGAAGCTATGAACAGATACTAACACAATGCAGTCGGTGAAAATAGAGAGATTGATGACCGAATAAGCGGTTGCAAAAATGATCTCACGGAGTCGAAGAGGCCAACATTGCTTTGTCTTCTTGGCTTGGAGAACATGCAAGAACTGGGAAAAAATTTCTGGGTTGTTCTTCTTTTGTCTTTCTGAAAGCTTGAACATGAAAGTAAAGTGGGAAAGACGAGTGGAGACATATTTATAGACCCATGGGAATGTAAAAAAGCCAAATTAATCTGGGCCATTGGCCAGATTCCGTATCAGATTCGACGGTCAGGGACCTGTGAAATGATAGTACCATAAAGATTGGCAGGCGAACGAACGTGGTCAGGGTTCCAAGGCACTCAAGTGCTTAGATTGGTCAATGCCCGGCTGACGCGTTTCCATACTCGAGTGTATTTGATGGTACATTTTTCAAGAGGAGCAGTTCAAAAGTTTCCTTCTCATAAGATTCGAACTGATACTTTTGAGGGGGCAAAATGTTACACCCAGATTTTGAGATAAGAGGTTATGACCTCGAAAGCTGGGCTCGTCAAGTGTGAGCTCGAAAGGTATGAAAACATTGTATAGTCCAATTGTAAAATCTCTAAAGTAAAACTACGACCTCAAAGATGTGTAGCCTCGGGATATTTTCTGAGTTCGAATGGCACGACACTGGGATACATCTGTTACCGTTTGTCTTCTAGATAAAACAGGCCAAGCTTGGGAAGTGCAAGCTCGGGTGTGATAGCTTCGACAATATCTATCTACTCTGAGCATGTCCTGAAGTTGGGTGACAAATTCGTAACAGTTCCATAAGTCTTGATAGTCACAATGCTGATTGCTGATCTTGAAGACCTGATGAGTCACCTGGGATAGCCCGTTACGTGTGAATATATTTATTGTTGTGTAATCCTGATATTTAAGGGATACCATTTAGTCTGTTATCTGTTCCCGATTCTTATGGGACGTTTCCATGTATATAGGAGAAATTTCATTTAATGTCATTATTTGAATTGATATACAGAATATCTTCCCGAAATATGTGGGAACGAACTCTGTAACCTTCCCTATAAATAGAGGAGGAATGACCACGTGTAAAGGATCGATTTCTGATTGCTTGAGAGAAAGCTCTGGGTAATTCGTCTCTGAAGAATTTCCAGAAAACTCTGAGCCTTAATAACATAGACTCGTGGACTAGGCAGAATTAACTGCTGAACCACGTAAAAACCTTCTTGTTTTTCTTCATTATTCATTCTCTTCATAGTTCACATTGTTTAATTGCTCTACGATTTAAGTTGACGAAAAACGGTGTCAACAACCTTAAACAAGCAAAAGCAAATACTCTTCTTCATCTTCTTCAGTTCAGGAATCATGGGATTAGCCTCTGTCTCGCAGGTTTTCTCTCTCACCTGGGTTCTCTCTCTTTTTCTCGTGGGTTCTCTCTCTCGTGGGCTCTCTCTCTCCTAGGTTTTCTTATTTGGGGATTTATAAATTTCATAGCCATGGATTGATACTCGCAGGTTTTCTCTCTCATCTGGGTTCTCTCTCTCGTGGGCTCTCTCTCTCTTCTAGGTTTTCTTATTTTGGGATTTATCAATTTCATAGCCATGGATTGATAACCCAGGTATAAAAAAGGAGACCAGAGAAATTGTTTTAATTTCCCTCATTTAAATATTGATTAAAATGTTAGCTAGGGTTACTAGCTATGGCCTAAAGTTGACAAGAAAGTAATAAAACTAGTTAGTATAATCATTCATGTTTGATGAGATCATAGTAAGTAAATTGTGTACTCTTTTTTTGATTTAAATAAATTTAAATTACTGTTTGTGAAAGCTTTTTATTTAAGTTTCACGGACAATCAGCAATGATAGGAAGTAAGGAATAAACCCAAAACAATTATAATAATAAGTGTAGTGCATCTTTGTCTTTTGTTCTTCTCTTCGAAAACTATTCGTATCATTTCCAATGCAGATTGATGCATTTCCTTTAAATATTGACAATAATCATGATGAGCATCCTTTCATTATTGTTTCATTGCCTCTTAATAAATTAATGACTTTAAAAAGTCTCATAACTTTTTTTACTATTAATTTATTGAATACCACAATTGAAAGCCTAGGGACTCCTAGAAGGAGGTCGTAGTGATGATAATAAGCATTGATATTGATTTCAGTAATTGTGTCTGTTAATTTTATGGCAATGGCCATGGATTCCATCCTACAAAGGAAGATGGTGAGATGGTTCTAGTCATGTTAATTTATGTACAAATCTCAAACTTAACATACTCTCTCATTAACATAATGGATGGCTAAGATTGTTTTGACTATACTGTTAGAACTTTCATTTGTGTGTATGAATTATTAAAAATAAATGAAAAGTCTTTTTGTGAATCTCCTTAGTATTAGAAGTCTCACATTGATTATGAATACTTCTTTAGAAGTGTATTTAGAGTGGACACTGCCCCAAGAGAGGATACCCATTTTTGTAAAGGTGGGTGCCTGTGAGAATCCAACTGCTAAGTCCAGTTGGAATTAGTATATGCTTACATCTCATATTATCTTTCTCAAATTTCATTCACAGCATAATTTATTCTTTATATGGTAGCTAGTATATTGTATGTGCTAATTTTTTTCTTCTGGATTTGGCTTCTTTAGTCCTATTCCAGCATCAAAACTTTGGTCAGTGCAACCACACCACAAACATTTTAGATCAATATGATAGGCCACCTATACGCTTTATTTATAATAGGAGGCATCCTAAATAGCTCTGTGACTCATTCTTTAGGATTTAGCTGTCTATAGGTTATTAGTTAATTAGTCCAACTGCCACTGTATTACTGGACCGACTAACATTTTGGGGTTATCATGGAGATATCTATACAATAGGGAAATAAAATCATTGTAAGGGGGGAAAAACTAAGTTTGATTCTATTGGAGAGCTTCACCCTCTAAGATGGTGGAAATAGGAAGCCGGGGCCTCTCGAAGTTCTTCCAAATTGTAATTGTTTAATATCATCAATAAAGTGATTTTCTTGTGGGAGTTCGTTTATTGTGTGGAAATTCGGATAGATAAGTTCTTACCTAGAAAGAATCTATCAATTTGGTGCGGTGAGTTGCGAATATGGGGCCAAAGAAGGCAACTGAACGATCAGACAACGTGGAGGAAAAAATGGGAACCATGAAGATTGAACTTGCAGCAGTCAACGAATCAATATAGGAAATGGGAAGGCAGATGCAACAACAACTACATAAACAGTTTTAGAGTTTCTTGGAGATTTAAGAAAATTCAAGAAAAGGTCAAGAATCGGGAGAGCACTCAGAAAAAGGGTCAGGCATCAAAGATAATTCTGATCACCGAGATGAGGACCGCAGGGGCAATCCACTTGAGAACCAACGAGACAAACCCAAGGTGAGTGACACAAACTGTGGCTGATCTCAAGGGTCGAACCCTCATCGTCAAGAACAGCACCTGAAGAAACTCAAAATGCCAACATTTGATGGAGACAATCTCGACGAGTGGATCTTGCAGGCTGAGCAATACTTTTCTTGCTACAACTATAGTGAAATGGAAAAAATAGAAGCAACCTTTATCTCCTTCACCGGTGATGCCCTATTATGGTATTAGTATGAAATAAAAAAAAGGGCGATATTCAGTTGGGAAGAAGTGAAGAGACTCCTACTTAAACATTTTCGGGACACCCAATTAGGATCCACTTATGACTAATTCCTCTCCGTTAAACAAGAGGGCTCGATAGGGGAGTACACCAAGAATTTCATTCGGTTATCAGCACCCTTGGATAACATTACCCCTGTAGTTTAGCTGAGTACAAAACCCTCCTGGCTGAGAAGAATGGGTTCCTAGTAGGACTCAATGCCATAGAAACCCAACAACCCCACTTAGATATGGAACAACCCAAGTTTTTGTAGCCCACCATAGCCAAACATGCCCCCTATTTGTGGAACCAGATGGATTGCCTCCAACAAGACAACCTGAGCAAGCTATAACTCTTCTACCCATCACAAATCCCATAAGCGTGCGCCCCTACCATTATCCGCACTATCAAAAGATAGAAGTCGAAAGACTAATTCAAGACATGTTGGCCACCGACATTATACAGCTCAGTACTAGCCCATTTTAAAGTCCCGTGTTGCTAGTGAAGAAGAAATACGACTCTTGGAGGTTTTGCATCGACTATAGGGCACTCAACCGTGTGACAATACCAGATAAGTACCCTATTCCAGTCATAGATGAATTAAATGGTGTTGTATTCTTCTCTAAACTGGATTTAAAATCATGTTATCACCAAATTTTGTTCAAAAAAGAATATGTACACAAGACGGTATTTCGAACTCATGACGACCATTACGAATTCCTAGTCATGCCCTTTGGGTTGACCAATGCTCCAACCACCTTTCAATCACTAATGAATGATATTTTTCGGCCACTCCTACGGAAGTCGGTTCTAGTATTTTTTGATGACATTCTTGTGTACAGCAAGACCGAAGAAGACCATGTGCGACACCTAGACCAAGTCTTCACCATCCTAGCCACTCACAAGTTGTTCGTCAACAAGAAGAAATATGCCTTCGACCAGCGGAAAATTGCTTACTTAGGCCACATGATTTCTTTCCAAGGAGTGGCAGCCGATCCGTAAAAGATTCAAACAATGGTAGCGTGGCCAACTCCAACAACTTTGAAGCAACTAAGAGGTTTCCTTAGCCTTAGTGGTTATTATAGGAAATTCATGGCAAATTATGCGCAAATAGCTCAACCTTTCACATATCAATTATGAAAAGACCAATTTGGATGGACAACATCAGCTGAAGACGCCTTTCAAGCTCTCAAATCTGCCACGGTATCTGTTCCCATTCTCAAGCTACAGTTAAACAAGATGTATAAAGAGAAGTTAAAAACTAAACACTTAAGGATGTTTGGTTGAGGGTAATGGAATGGAAAATGATCAATTTTCATTTCACTCATTTGTTTGGTTGCATTTTAGACAATTGGAATATCATTTCAATGAAATAGTTTCTCCATCATTTTGGTGGAATGACTATTCCATTTGAAAATAGGAGGAAATACCATTCCAATGTAAGATTGAATTTTTTTCTCAATTATTTTGGTTCATATTAATTTTTATTATATTCCATTCCTATTCATTTTCTTATTCTTTCATTTTCATTCTCTCAAACAAAACGTCACTCTTTTGGTAATAAAAAGATGATATAGAACTGAATACTTCAACATAAAAAAATTATACAATCACAAAATAATAAAGGGAAACACTCCTTACAACATAAAAAAATTATGGTGACATTTGGTTGGGAGTAATGTAAACAATGAAATAGACTTTAGTAATAAAAATAGGAATAAAATTTAATATGAGTAAAAAACATTAACAGTTTTTTTTTATTTGTGTTTTGGAATGACATCTCCTCCCACTTTTAAGTGGAGTAGTCATTCTGCCAAAATAATGAAAAAGTCATTAATGGTGGAAAAATCATTCTATTGGAATGAAATTCCAATACTTTATAAAGCAAATAACAAAAAATAGAAAAAAAAAAATCAAATTTCATTCTATTTCTTTCCATTCTATTTTTCCCAACCAAACATAACCTAAGAGAGGCCCGGTACAAAAAAAAACTGCAATTTTAAAATGACAAACTTAAAAATGGTATTTTTTTTGGATAAAGACTCTAACTTTTACTATTATCCTTAATTAGGCTGGGCTTAGGACGGCCCAGCCCAGTCTTCACCTTCCTTGTAGTCATTCCAGAATATTAAACCCTAAAAAAACCTTACAGTATTCAAATGATTGTGGTGTAGCTGTGGTGGAATAGAGGAAGAAGACAGTAATGGCAAGTCGAAGAGTGATAGTAGAAACAGAGTCAGAAAGCACAACCGATACACAGACCGAGTCAGAATCATCGAAGAATGACGACTTGAAATGGTTGAAAGACCTTCCATATGATCCAATGGGAAAACTTTCATCCCATCTCGAATTCCAGAGAACCCGGGTTGAATGCAAGGCTGATGCTCCCATTCATGTACGTATTTTTTCTTTTATGTCATTTTTTTGTTCATAAAAAATTATTTAAAGGGGAATACTTATTTTTTTGAAGTTTAAAAAGTGACAATATTCGAAGAAATAAATCTACAGAGAACACTTTGTTTATGTTTCTGTTGTAATCTCTTCTTTTTTTTTGTTTATCACTTTTTATAAACAAAATCTTTGGTTTAATTTGATTGAAGAGTCACATTTTAGTTTTTTTTTTGTGTTAAAAAAACTATCTTTGAAGATAAAGTTGTTTAAAAAGACATAATATTCGAAGAAATAAATCTATAGAGAATTTTCCTAGGTTTGTTTAATAATTGGGTTATTGAAAATTTATAAACTTTTCATATTTAGGAATTGAAACTATAGGAATTCTTAATTTGGTTTATTTGATTTGGTTGGTTTTGGTTCATATAAGTTTTGGTTAAAGTGGGAAGCAATGAATGAGATCACATTGAAAATTAAGAAACTTTTCTTATCTAGGACTAAAAAATGTGTAGGAATTTTTAAGTTGGGTTATTTTATTTGGTTAAAAGGTGTTTTTGTTGAAGTGGGGAGCAGAATTTTAACTTCTTAATTCAGCTAAATCGGCAAAACAATTGAAGTGGATATGGATAGCTCTAATTTGTCTCTTGTGTGATTTTCTTCTTTCTTGTATGTATTTTGGTGCTTTCAGACTGATACCATACATAGCATACACATCTGTGGGTTATGATAATAGTATGCGGTAGGATAATTTCTACGAAAATTTTAAAGTTAAGGTGATTCTACTGGCAAAGGAAGATATGGTTTCATATGATTGGTATCGATCCAGCACTTGCAAATGCATTTCGGAGAATCCTTATAGCTGAGGTTCAATAGTTTTGACAATATTTTGACAAAAATGTTTTTGAATGCTTACAGAATTGGAAATTCTTACTGTATTTTATGATATATATATATTGTAACATTCTGATCATTATGCAGATTGATATCGGTTCAGGTTCCAACAATGGCTATTGAAAAAGTTCTTATTGCAAATAATACATCAGTTGTTCAAGACGAAGTTCTTTCCCACAGGTTGGGTCTCATTCCAATCAAGGTTGACCCGAGATGGTTTGAATATGCAGGTTGGACTCTAAATATTTTCGGTAGTTTAATTTTTATGTTCTTTTGTAAAAGAAGGAATTAATTTTTGGACTAAGGTATTTTTATTCATCTTGTTTTTCTTTTATGATGTTAGACAATAATACACAAAATGAAAAGAACACTATTGTGTTTAAGCTCCATGTTCGTTGTGCAAAAGGCATGCCTCGCATTGCAGGTTTAACTTTTTTTTTTTTTTCTTCATATTTGATAATTGTGATAAAGTGATAACTTAATCTATTTGTTCAGTCTCTTATTGGGTATAGTTTGTTTTTGTTGTAATGTTGTAATTCAGTAAAGTCAAATGAATTGAAGTGGTTACCCCATGGAAGTGAGTTTCCTTTGATCTCAGAAAATTTGAAGTCTGGTTCATCATCAAAACCAAGAACATACACATCATTCGCTTGTAGCCAGGATTCCTTTCCAGTGTTTTCCAACAACCCAATCACAAATATGGAAAACATTATTATATCTAAGCTGGGCCCTGGCTAGGTAATCTTGTGTATGTTTGATTATTCTATTATACTATCTGCTGATGCTGGAAGGCATAAATTGTTTATTGGCCATTATGTATAGATCTTTACAACTTAAATACATGTCTTAAAACACTAAATTAAGAAATTTAGCTCATTATAGTTTACACGTACTTTAGTTTCGTAGTTTATGGATAGCAACTTAATTGGTAGATGTTTCTAGGCAAAAACCTACAAGGCGTAGGTTTTACCGACAGCTAGGATTGGCACTGGAAAATTTCTTTTACGATTAAACTTGGAGACTAGAGAATCAAGTACATTATTTTCTTGACGAGGTAGGTTGATGGAAAAAATGCCTTGGCTTTTATAGGAACATGATATTATTTTCTAAAGCTCGAGGGTGTTATTGTGGGGTAAAATTGTTTTTTCGCTCCCATTTTGAATAAGTTTGGTCAATTTTTTGTTGAATCTTAACTGAGAAACCCACCAAGACTTATTTTTTTCATGAGTTTCTTTCTTATAAATAAAAAAACCATTGATGGAAGGATATTCTTTGTTTTTGCATGAGTGATGATCATTCTAACTTATATGCTTCTCTTAGTTTAAAGTGCTCTTGGTCCATTCTCATCTCTATATGTAAAAGTTATCTTCACTTGTTTCTTAATAGACTGAAAAGTTATTTCTCTATAACAAAATGATTTCTTTTTCATCTAGGAAATTGAATTAGAAGCACACGCTGTTAAAGGCCCGGTAAAACTCATGCTAAGTGGTCCCATGTGGCTACTGCCTGGTATAGGATGCTTCTTGAGGTATATGATATGTTTTTTATGTGACTTTTCAATTCTTGATTATAACTAGAGTTTGGAAACATATGTTTGATCTTTTTGTTATAATTTTATTTTTAGGTTGTATTATTGCAAAAAGTTGAAGACGAGTCAGTTGTGGAACTAAAATATAAATGTCCGGTCAATGTCTTTGATATTGAAGATATTGGCAACAGTAAACTGATGTTCTTTTCTCTTAAAATTCCTTCTTGATATGATTATAAATCTTTCTTCTTTTTGTCAGACTTTTTTTTTTCTTTTTATTTCTTTCTTGATTGTCAATTCGAACATTCAACAGGTAAGAAACGAGCTACAGTAGCACATCCACACGATTGAACTCTTTGTAGGGAGTGCATCATAGGTGGCGAACAATGGAAGGATCGTGTTTCATTACACCGAGTTAAAGATCATTTCATATGTAAGTTGGCAATTGCAAAGATTTTGATTTAGAGTGCTTATAATTTCATAATATGGTCCATCTAATTCGAATGGTTTTCACTTTCACTTGTTACTATCGAATCAATTGGAGCCTTACCTCCTAAATTATTATTTACGGAAGTAGTAAAGATTTTGGAGGACAAATGCAAACGAGTGATTGCTGAGATTTCATAAATCTGTTTTGTTCACTTGATAGAGAAAGAGAATGCAATTTTCATAAAACCCTTTTATTTTAGAATCTATTTGTGTAAAAGTTACTGCTAATTCATTATCATCAAGAAAAGAAGGCATTCAAGCCATTGTTGTCCTTTATAAGCAACTTTTTCACGCTTGGAACTATATTTGTCCATTCAGGCTTAGATATTTTTTTGGACAATTTTATTTGTAGTGGCCAGATTTAATGAGGTTGTTGCAAAGGCTCTGCCAGGGGGAGAGCTTAGAAAAAAAAATCAAGAACTAGTTGAAGAAGATATTGATGTTTGGGTTGCTGGTAATTATGAGATTAGGGTGGCTGCCACTATGATGCTGTTGCTAATTCAACAGCCTCTGTAGTGCTTTCAGCTGGCTTAAACTATTGAGTTCCATGCATGTTTGGTGTTATGACTTGTGCGACATGGATCGGGTGTCAAACCGAGCTGGTGCCTAGATGGCGTGCAGCAAATTGAGATGGTGTCATTGTTCGAGCACCATCTTTAAAAAAAAAATTTGGGTAGTTCAGATGGTCAGACATAATTTGAGTCGATCCTAGGCACCTACATAGTAGTAGGCTTGCTCTAGTTTCATGGGAACTAAAAGATACTCCTTGCAAGTTAAGAATTGCAAGGGCTTCTTCTACATTAAAAATTTTGAACTTCATTGCTAAATATCAAATATTACATTGCATAATACCATATTTAATAGTCTTTAATTTGATTGAACAAATGACATTACAACTCCCCCAAATTAGAAATCAACTTTGAAATCTCTTTTGACCTAATCCACCCAAATAACAACCCAAGTAATTCGAGTTGTATTTTTAATTAAGAAAAATGTATTTGATTAAGGAGTGCTAAAGAAACTCTCAATTGTATTATTCTTCCTCAATAAAAGTATAATATAAAGGGAATTTAGCACTTCTATTTGATTTATTATTATTTTTTAAATTAGACAATTTTTTTTCTCTAAAAAGTAAAACTGATCAACTCATTTAGGGATGACTATATAACCCATGGTTATTCGATCCGAATGGGGCGGGGAATAACCACCCCACATATATACGGGTATGGTGTGGGTACGGTATTAGCATAATCCGCCCCATTTCCGTCCCAATATATATATAATAATTTATTTATTTATGTAATTTTATATTTTATAAATATATATAATTTTATTGTACTTATATATTATTAAAAAAAGTTGCTACTATAAATATATAAATATATAAATTTTATAATTGTTATTTTTTTATTTTAAATAAACTTATCAAACTTTGATTTACACCCTTTTACATAAAAAAAAATCAATTTTATAATTTTTTTCTTATTTTATTTTTGTGTAATATAAATCTTAGTAATTTATTTTTTTTCGTATTGAATTTGTTGAGACGGCGCTGCTCAAATCCAAATCAATAATCATTTTCTGACAATCTGAATTTTTCCTTCTTTTTGATTTGGGCTTCTCCTTCCTCGATCGTCACTCACTCTTCCGCCGACCATAACCGAACTAAGGCTGTATGTTGCTCCTTTTATGAGAAAAGAGGTTTATTTCTTTCTTTCATAAATTGATCAAGAATCAAGATTATTATTTTTTAGACTTGTTATGAAGTTTCAGTTTCATGGAGTTTGGATTTTGATTTGGCGGGCCAAAGTTAGGGTTTTTATTTTCTCTTGTTGCACTTTTCTACGAACTTCATTGTTTCTCTATTTGATTCTTGGTCAAGCAATTTAATTTCTCTGTCTTTTGTTCTTTCTTTATCTAGCTACACTTGTTAAAGAATTTATCATGTTATTTGTTTCTATGCCTCTAGTTTTTCAACCCCTTTTCATAAATGTTTTCTATCTTTCAATTCAAATGAAATTTATGGTTCTTCTGTCATTTGCAAGTTGTTTTAGCATATTGGATGAAGTCTTTATATATTCTTGTGGCTTTTAGTGCTTAATTTTCCAATTGTTGGATTGTGCTTAATTTTATGCTTTTGCAATAAAAGTATATCCTAATGTTGTTTTGTGTTCAACTCAAATGTTGGTTAAGTTCATTAGTGTTTTGCTTATTGAAACAGTTGTGTAGGTTTGAAAGTAAAAAATTTACTAGTTTATTATATATATACATATGTAGATATATATTGTGTTGACAAAAAAATTATCAATATCAAAGAAAGAATTATTCATACACTCTTCAAGCTGGGTAGTGTTTAATGTTTTAAGATTCACAACCAACCCAATCAGAGTCTTATAAGTTTTTTGAATACACCCCTTTAAAAACAGTCTTTAAATTAGGTACAAACCAGACCCATAGATTCATTTGTATGTATATATATTTCTCTCCAGAATCAAATATTCTGCCAAGTTCAAAACTTTAACCCAACTCTCCTTGTATATTGAGCTTTTTGAACCTAAACACCCAATCCTTATATTCAAAACCAATGCAATTAGCCCATCTTTCTGGTTAGAAGATTGTATAGTATCAATTTTTATATTTTACCAAATTTTGTTACTAAATAAGGAGTTAAGCAATCAAGGACCAGAAGATTGATATTAGAACGTGGCCCAAGTCAATGCTTTGCTCAACTACGCAGGTTGTCTGGTTCAAAGAGATTGCTTTCTGTTGTCTATCTCTTCTCTTTGCAAAGTAGCAGGTTCAAGTAACACTTTTGGCCGCTCGAGTATTTATAACCTGGAGTTCAAGGATTATGGTTTTTATTGTTAGGTTCCTTAACCAAAAATTTATGTATATATATATGATGATTATATTGCCATTAATGAGTTTTATTAGATAATTTTCTATTTTACTAGGTAGAAGTAACATACAATGTACGTTTGATTAGTTTTAAAGTTGTAAAAACTATATATAATACATAATAGAATGAATTATAGCTCTATAATATATAAATATTTATATCAATAATCTCTACATATATGACATCTAAACACAACGTTGATATATATATATTTACATGGCTACATGACATATATAAAATACAATAATATTTAAAAAAAATTTATAGTAGAAATAAAATAAAAATAGAAAAAATCATACTGTAGAGAGTAGTGTACATGCATCAATTATTTTTAGTTTCTAATATATCTCACAATGTCCTTTGGTGAGTTCGATAAAGAAAAAGAGCTCCAATTGATAAAAACAAATTATTACAAAAATTTATAAAAAATTGAAATATATGTATTTATTATTTTTAAATAAATATGATTTAATTATTTAAATAATCATAAAATATCTTTAAAATATCCTACTTTAATTAATTATTTTTAAGTTTATGTTTGTTCTAGTTTTTGAATTTGGCAGTTACAACAAAAGATTATATATTAAGTTTAAGTTTAATTAAATTTTATTTAAGTTATAAAATATATGGTTTTATTATTTTTAAATAATCATTATTGTAAAATATCTCAAAAAAAAAATCCTATTTTAATTTGTTTATTTATTTAAGTTTAAGTCAATGTTTACAATCTACCGTTAAATATAAGAAGATTCTATTAAATATAAAAATATTCCATTAAAGTTAACGGGAAAAAAATAAAAAGTTAAAACCAAGAATTTCCATTATCTTGACAAGAGATATGGAAATTAATAACAATAATGTTTATATATTTATTAATATATACAATTTATATACTATGAATTTTATTATTAATATATATCAAATTTGTTATCCAAAATAACCTAATTATTAATATTATATGATGATAATAATATCTGTTCACGCGGTTTTTCACCAACAGCGAATTATGAAAATAGCTAGGATGAATAAGTGCTTAATGATAAACCGAAACAAGAAAATGATACTCAAGAGCACCTAGTCCACGAGTCTATATTATTACTGTTTTTCTCTCTAAATTTTGACAGAGTTTTTGTATTACAGAAAACCATTATCTTTTTCCTTATCCATGATCTTAGTATTTATAGAGAAAATCCTTGGACTGGCCTTGGGGTCGTCACGTGACTTAACCCCCAGTGTTATCTGTACCACACTAATTATAAATATTACAATTCATCCTAAGGCATGGTCCAATCATTAGGTAAAACTGATATTGGATCCTCAGGGATCATCGGACATGCCTTGTTTGACCATGCACGTCTATATAACGTATCCAGGTTTTCAGGGATCCGCGGACATGCCATGTCTGGCCATGCACGTCTATATAACGTATACGGATTTCTAAGGATCCAAGGATACGTCAGGTCTCCAACGTACCCCGAGCTGAATGCAACATGAGCTCGTGTCACGGATGCTATGCCTTATAATCCTTACAAGCTCGTGCTTATTGCTTTGCATTCCCCAGCTCGTATTATTGACCTGGGAACCGTGCTGCCTTCGTGGAGAAAATACAGACTTAGGGATCATCTATTATAGTTCTTTACTCACCAGCTGTACACAAGCTAAATAAAAGACTCGTGCTGAATTTTAGGATGCACATTTGCCCCAAAGTCCCTGCTCGTGTTTTATGACATCACCTTCTGACTTACATGGTGGGGACTTTTTAACTTTCGTCGTGATTACCCAGGCTTTCCCATTACTCGAGTATTGGACACGTGGAACACTACGATTGGCATTTGTTCGGGTTTCGAGGACTGCAATAATGGTCTGGCCAACTTTTTGCCACCGTTTCGCCCTTCGAAACACAACCCTTGGATCTGGTTTTGGCCAAATCGGGTGGCTCATGATAACTCTACAAAATAGAGTTATTTTACCACTTTTTATGTGTTAATTATTGCTTAGTTCTTGAATTTTTAATTGATTTATTAAGTTTTAAAGTAATTTTTAATTTATGGGGTTTATTTTGATTTTATATATTTTTGTGTGTTTTTATAGTTATTTTGTTGTGAAATTTTGTAGTTTAATTTGTGGTAAAAAAATGTTGTATTATTGAGCTTAAGTGTTAAATATAAATTAAGTTATAATTAATATTTTCAAATAATTAAATTGATTTATTTTATAGTTGAAAATATTTTATTATAATTTATCTTATATTTATTTTGTAGGGAAATTTATGACACTTTTGGGCTTTGAAAAGAAAAGAAAAGAAAGATATAAAGCTGAAAAAGATAGGAAAATGTGGCATTTCTCCAATTGCAAAACCACCTAATTCAGCCCATGCCACTCCAGCCCCAAGGCCCAACCGCATCTGCCTTGTCCGAAGCCCAACTCCAGGAAGCTCAATCCCTCTCCAGCTCCTTGAAATTCGCCAGCTGTCACCACAACAAGCAGCAACCTTGCACCAACGTGGCAGCAGCTCCTTCGGTTCCTCTTCAATTCACTGCCCAGCCTAACCACCATCAACTTCAGCATATACTCACCACGCCTGCATCTTCCTTCAAGCAAATTGCTCCAGGCCCATTTGCACTTCACTCCACAGCCAAGGCCCAATAGCCTCCAAAGCAGCCAAATTCAGCAAGTCTTCAGCATATATCACCATTTCCTTTAGCACCCACTCGGTTCAGCAAGCCCATATGCCACTGCCAACACAGCCACAAAAAGACCCCAAAAATCACATTTTCATTCCTAATATTTTTCACTCAAATATCAATTCACTCTTCCCTATTTTTCTTACCTAAATAAACATTCATAATTCATTTTTTTTACCCTAGTTTTTTACTAATATTTTACCTAACCAAACATTTCATATTTCCAATACTCTTATACTTACTCTATTTATCCTACCACTTCCCAACACAATTAAATTAATCTATTTATTTATTTTAATTTGATTAATTTAATCTCCATATTTTGCCTATAAATAGAGTCTTGTAAGACCATTTGGGGGGCTCTTCTTCTTCATCTTTTTTTCAACCTCTTCTACACTCCATAGTTCTCTCTTCTTTTCACTATTTTCTATCTATCATTTTCATCTTTTGAAGAGCATGTCAAGTATGTTATTTTGTAATTTTTATCTAGTTATGAGCTTCTAATCTTTTTCAAAGGTTATTAAGATGATGATGAAGCAAAATGTAACTAGATAGTATTTTTTTTATTGTATGTTGATTTCCCATTTGTGTAATATTGTTTATGGATTTTTCTATCAAAGATATGCATTTTTCATCTATTATTGAGTGTTAAAGCATATTACACTTAGTTCTTCATTATGCAATATGATATTCTTTGATTAAATGTTTTTCATTAAATTGTTCACATCTAATTCTTAGAGCATAAGTATCATATTTTGCCTAAACATAATCTCTTTGATTTCTTGTAGTTTCATTAGGTTGTAACACAACTAATGCTTAGAAATTATATCTTATATAAGTGAAGAAGAATCCTACCTTTTTTAAAGAGTAACTTGTGCTTGAATAAGAAAATATATTTTGAAAAAAAGTATAGTGTGATTTATTTCAACTATATCTAAACTTGAGAATCAATATACTTATAAATACTATTGAACTTGCATTTTGTGGATTCTAACATCTTAATAATCTTATTTTACTTATCTCATTTGAAAACTATTTTTCTATTTAATCTTAAATCATTTTATTACTTGTCTTTTATTTTTCTAAAACAAAATCTCATCAAATATTTGGAACTAGGTTAGAATATTATTTGCTTTGTTTGAAATAGTTTCTTTTGATGTTAGTCAACTCCCATGGGTTCGACCTCATACTTACATGAACATTATATTCCGAAACGATTCTTGCACTTGCGAGTTTAATTATTAAAACACCCTCTTTTGGGATCAACAACTCACATTGATCTAACCAAAATGCGTAGCGTAGGATAGCGCGTGGCATCACGCAAAGGGCTGAGATTAACTCAGCTCGGGCATCAAAAGAACCATTTCCCTTTGTGCTTCCTTGCCTTTATCTTTATGAAATATTAGGTTTCCTATTAAGTGACTCATCGTTCTTGTTCGCTAGGCGATCTAATGGAACCCAAGAAGAGCGTACCCAAGAAGAGTGCAGCCGACCCCTCATCTCAACAAACCAACAAGGGAAAAGAGATCGCCTCTGAATCTCCTATTCCTCATTTCGGCCCTATGGTGGAGAGGTAACGCGTTCTTCGAGGCAGAGACAATTGTCTCCAAGATCACGACCCAAGGAAGGGTCAATAAAATAATGTTGAGCCACAACATAGAGGTTGGGTCCGGCATCCTTATTGCTCGCCCTCCACTCGAAGGGGAACGTAGCTGAGCGCCACTCCAGGACGACTTTGCGGCCTGGAGTGATGAGCACTTAAAGGCAGAGGCCTTCCTTCCCCTTGACCAATACTTCGCTGACTTCCTTTACTATGTGAAGTTGGCACCGTTTCAGCTCCCCCCCAACTCATACTGACTTCTGGCAGGGCTGAAATACCTCTTCTTAAAACACCAGTGGGAGGTCCCCACTCCGGCGGACGTCCTCTATTTTTTCTGCCTTAAGGCCAACCCAGAGCAAAAAGGCCAAGGTGATGGATTCTACTACCTCACCCGGTTCCCGAATTCAGCCCTAGTGATCGAGCTCCCCAGCCACCCTAACGACTTCAAGGACCAATTCTTTAGGTCGAATGGGTTCCGCAACTGCGAGCATCGATACTTCAACCACCCTCGTAAGTATTTTTTCTTTCTTCAGCTCGTGAAATAATTCTTTCTTACTTAATAGCTATACTCCTTGTACTCATGCTGATTGAGTTTGCTATATTTTTTTTTGTGTAGCCATATTTGCGAGGACGGAGAAGTCTGCGACCCTCGGGGGTCAGTATGAGACTTTATCTGGGCTTCCAGCTTGTGAGAAGGATTACCGCTAGCTCGTGAATGAAGTCACGATGTTGGTGTGTCAATTGATCAGTGAAGGCCAAACATTGGCCTTAAGAAGGATCCGGGCTACCTTTCTGGTACTCTATGAGCTCCCACCTCCCAAAGAAGAAAACCTCGAGGCTGCTAAAGGGGAGGAACAAGAAGAAGACGTGGTCCCTCTTGTGAGGAAGAGGCAGCTACCCGGGGCCCTGACCTAGAACGATCTGCATCGGGGGTAGCCACTGGCCCCTCCAGCCAAGGTAACCCATATCCCTTTAAGGAACTAGACATAGTTGTCGCCGATTTTAGGTTAGTTAGATTTAACCCCAACCAGCTCGTTCACCGCCATCCTAGTAATACAGATCGCAACCTAACCCTGTTCCAGTGTGTGGATTATCTAGTGTTACGATATGATATGGGTTATCCTAAGGGTACTGTTGTATTAGACAACACTTCAACATTTAGGTCAGCAATTTTTGAGGAATATGGGACCAACCGTAGGTCGTGGCCTTCTTTGCTCCAAGGCATCTTTGCCCTTAGATTTAGGAAATACGTAGATGAGTCTAGCCCCGAGGTAGGAGTTGAGCCTAAACCTCCCATAATTCAAGAAATCGTAGACTTAGACTCCCCCTCTCCTCCAGCAGTCCCAAGGCTGGAGGTCATGACAATAGACTCCTCCCCTAGCCCGGAGGGTAGGACTTTCATTTATTTGTTTTATGGAAACTGATGACTTTACTTGTGTATTAACTTCCTTCTCATTCTTTTCAGGCAAAGAAATGACACAGCTAGGAGCTCCTGACATCCGCACGATTTTCCAGGAGGGAAAAACCAGCTCGGGGCCTGTTGTAAAGAAACCCCAGTACACAGCAAAGAAGACACCCCCTGCGACCGATAATATTTCCAAATCTCCAGCTAAGGGGGAACTCGGCAGCTCTGACAACCATTGCGACAGAAAAAAGGGGTCCTTCTCCTCCTCCTCCTCCTCCTCAATTTCCACCTACTCCTACTCGGGATCAGACAGTACAAGTTGATCCTACAACTTCTATTGTCCCCTCCACCACCGTGCACATCCCAGTCAATCCTTAGGACTTAGAGAAGATCCCCGATACTTTTCGGAGGACTCTCTATGAGACGGCGAACCACGTGGTGGAACACATATACAAATCCTACCTGAGGGACCTGAGGGACCTGAGGACAGTAGAAGAGAGGAGCCCGGAGAACGTCCTGGAGTCCGCCTTGGGGATGACCCTCACAGTAGGATAGCTTTCCTCAATTGAACATATATGCATTATTTTTTTCTTTTTATTTTACCCTAGTATGCGTCTAACTTGTTTCCTTATTTTTTGTAGTCGATCCTGGCTCAGCACTGCAGTATAGCTCGGGTAAGGGCTAGGAATGAGGACCTTCAGGCTGAGCTCCAAGTTGCCCAGACCGCCCTGACTGCTGCCAAAGCTTCCCTTGCAGCTGCTCAAAAAGGCAAGCTCGATGCCAAGGCTTCCTGTAACGACCCAAATTCACTAATAAGGCTTAAGGGCCTTGATTAGTGTGCCTGGAGGGCGTAATGGAGATTATGTGTGATTTTGATGATTTAGATGCATGATTATGATTTAAAGCATGTTATATGACTATGTGTATTATGTTATGTGATAATTATGCTATGTGATTTGTACCGCGTGGGTGTGGTGGTATCAATGTGACGCACGTGCCGAGACGGTCCTAGAAAGCTAGATAATGGTAACTGGTGATTTGGTAACTTGTGTAACTGTTAATAACCATAGAGAGTAACATGTTTTGTTGGGAAAGTGGTAGAACTGTAAAGTAAGTAAAAGACAAGTGTGCCCTTGAGGTTTAGTTAGAAAAGGATATTTGAGGAGGGCTAAAATGGTCTTTTGGCAGTGGTATAGATGTCTTTGGCTGAGGGAAAAGGATATATACGATTCTTTTATGCTAAGTATAACTGAAGTTAAGACTTGGAAGGCTAGAAAGATCAAGAAGGAAATGGAGAATCAAGAACCTAGAAAGCAAAGTGGAGGAGGAGTTGAACCGTGATCTTTGAGGCTAGTAAAGGGCTTAAGGGTGTGGAATCAGGCATATATCAAGGTTTATACTGAGGTAAGGACTTGGTCCCTGTTTTGTTAAGTTATGAATTTGGTTTTTGAAAGAATTAAAAAGATAGCCATGGCTTGCCTTGCATGGAATTCAGCTGGTTTGCTAAGGTGGGATTCAGCTCAAAGCTTGGATTGGAGGAAGCTCAAGTTGAATTTCTGATTGAGGTAAGGGTATTAAATATGTTTGCAATCTCATAGCTGTTATGGTTTAAGGATTTAGAAGTCTAGTTTGTACTTTACTCAAGTTTTGGTTTAAGTGTTTGAATCTGAAACTTAAGTGTTAATTCTGAGAATAGTTGTGTAATTGAGTTAGATTATGATGTTTATAGGTTGAGGTATGGTCTATTTGGGGTTTTGAGTTGGTTTTGGGGCTTAGGTAGGAGTTTGGGGTGATTTGGAATGATTTGGGTTCGGGAAAACGCAGGGGAAAAACCCAGATTTCTGGGCTCGCGAAGGAGCGCCGCGGCGCAAGGTTGATTCTGGGCAGAGCAAGTTCTTTGACTTGTTGGGCACCGCGGCTCAAACTTGCTGGGCGCCGCGGCCCTACAGGGCTGCGCTGCGGCGCTAGGCCAATTCCAGAACATGGGATTTTGCAATTTTGAGCCTTTGCTCCGGGGGTTCGGGGGATGTCTTCGGGGCATTGTTTTAGGGATTTGGGGGATTCCGAGAGTGTGGGATTGGTTCCGGGAAGTAGTTTTGGGATTGATTAGTGACAAAGGATGTTTCATCTGTGTTGTGACTAGGTCTTTGGAGAGGCTCGGGGTAGAGGACCGTGCTCGTGGCTTCGTGGCATCGAAAACTAGTGAATTGAAAGGTAAGAAAACTGCACCCGGTTATAAGATTGTGATGGGACTAAGTGCTCCCGAAAGTTATATCGTGTCATTGTTGGTATTACGCCATGAGACATGTAAAAGCGGTCTAAGAGTACCGTACATGATTTAAGCGCACAGGGCGCGAATTGGCCACTGGGAGCCAGGAACAACGGGATAACAGAGGGAGCAGCCTGAGGGCGCTAGCCCTGGTTATCGTTTGTGAATTGTGAATGTTATGAACTGAAATGCCTAGTATGTGGAATACTTGATTATATTGGCTAATGATATATCTGAGTTTATGTGATGCAATGTGAGTTATTGACTTGTCTGTTAATTGTTCATGCTCTGCTGTTGTTGTGTTTTCTTGCTGGGCCTTGGCTCACGGGTGCTGCATGGTGCAGGTAAAGGCAAGGGCAAGCTGGACCAAACCTGAGGTGGAGAGCTCTGAGGTGGAATTTACATAGCCAGCGGTTCGACCGCCACGGTCGAGGAGTGGATCAGGACAGTGATCACCTAATAGCTTATTTTGCCTTAGTATGGCCGGTTATTGTAAATAAACCTTGGGCCTTTTGTAAACGGTTTTTTGAACCTGATATCTTTGGGATCCCATGTAACGAATGATACTTTTTAATGAAAATGTGGCTTTCGAGACCAAAACGCTTTTAACCCTAGTTCCTTTATAGTTTTATCAACACGATTTTATTTACATGACTTGTTTAGCAAGTCTGGCACCTTATAAACACACAGTGTAACGATCTTGGCTATCCAGGGCGTTACACTTCCCTTGCATCATCTCAAGAAAGCAAGCAGGCTACAAAGGTTGCCTTGGCCGCTCTTCAAGTCAAGGTTGCTGAGGCCATAGCCAAGCAGTTGGAGGCCGAGGTTGCTGTTAAAGAGGAGAAAGCAGCCTCGCTGTCCTCCACGGAGAGCATGCTGTATCACTGCTAGGCCTTCAACCAGGATGGTAACTTCTCCTTCCTGGCTCTTGAAATGTGGGATCCATTCCTCGAGAAATTCAAAGCTCGGATCCTATAAGAGCAGTCTGAGACCGGGGATGCTTTCACCACGGGCGAGCAGGAGACTGAAGAGGTTACATCCCCAGAGCATCCTGGAGGGGCTTGATGACGTTTTCCCTTCTTTTCTTTTTTTCTTTTTGTAAACATTCGCCATTTGGCCTAGTTTGAGGTTATTTTTCCTCGAGACAATTTTCTTTTAATTCACATATCTAACTTTTTATCTATTTGTCTTTTCCTTGATTGTCTCTCATGTTTATGCTTTTCTAGACTTGCACATTCAAAATCTTAGGAATCAATTTTTAGATCGGGATAGATATTTTGAATTTGGTTATATCCAAAATTAATGTGTTGATTTATATCATACCTGTTAAGTATCAGGCCTTGGACCCAGTTATATCCAGGATTTTAAATATTTCAAACTTAGTCCACGTTAGGTTTACTGCTATCTTGAGCTTCTAGGGAGGCCATCGAATTTTCAATTTTGCTAACTTATAAGTTTTGGACCCAGTTGTATCCAGGTTTTTGAATGATTTAAAACTTAGTTCGTGCTAGGTTTATTGACACCTCACATTTTCTTAAAAAAAACATCGGTTAATCAATTTTACTAACTTCTAAGTTTTGGACCTGGTTGTATCCAGAGTTTTAAATGATTTAAAACTTAGTTCATGCTAGGTTTATTGACACCGCGTGTTTTCTTAAAAAAAACATCGGTTAATAAATTTTACTAACTTCTAAGTTTTGGACCTGGTTGTATCCAGGGTTTTAAATGATTTAAAACTTAGTTAGTGCTAGGTTTATTGACACCTCGTGTTTTCTTAAAAAAAAAACATCGGTTAATCAATTTTACTAACTTCTAAGTTTTGGACCAGGTTGTATCCAGAGTTTTAAATGATTTAAGACATAGTTTGTACTAGGTTTATTGACACCTCTTGTTTTCTTAAAAAAAACATCGGTTAATCAATTTTACTAACTTCTATGTTTTGGACCTGGTTGTATCCAGGATAGTTTTGTACCTGGTTATATCCAGGATCTTAAGTGTTTCAAATTTGGACCTGGTTGTGTCCATGATAGTTTTGTACCTGGTTATATCCAGGATTCTAAGTGTTTCAAATGTTCTGATCTATCTCGGGTTATATGCCCCCCAAGTAACTAGAATGTGAACTTTCTCGGTTACTTGGAAAAATGTTATCACACGAACCAATATATAAATAGGCTATATGAAAGACAAGAAATACATAACGATCCCTTCATTTCTTAATCAAATGGTTTTTATAACTAAGCCTTACATAGATGGATGGTATCATCATTGATAATACTTCTTCAGGTGCATGGCATTCCAAGTCCGTGGGACTATTTCTCCATTAAGTTGAGCTAATTTGAAAGTTCCTTCACGCATGACTTCCACTATTTGATAGGGCCTTTCCCAGTTCAGACCTAAAGCACCGTCTTTGGGGTCCTTGTTTGCCAAAAAGACCCTCCGGAGGACTAGGTCGCCCAAACAAAAACTACGCCTTTTGACCTTGGAATTAAAATAACGAGTGATTTTTTGTTAGTAATGCGCGAGCTGTAGTTGTGAATCCTCTTGTTTCTTATCAATTAGGTCGAGAGATGCCTTGAGCAACTCATCATTCCGCTCCCTGCTGAATGTCTAGAATCTGTGCGTGGTTACTTTTATTTCGACAGGAAGGACGACCTCACTTCTGAAAGTTAGGGAGAAAGGGGTGTGTCCCGTGGAAGTCCCATGGGAGGTCCGGTACGCCCATAGTACCTATGGGCTGAACAGGCCAGACTCCCTTGGCCTCATCTAACCTTTTCTTAAGACTCGCCTTGAGGGTCTTATTCATGACCTCGACCTGCCCATTGGCATGTGGGTACGCAACCGAGGAGAAACTTTTGACTATGTCATGCTTTTCACAGAACTCAGTGAAGAGATCACTATCAAACTGTCACACAATGCTCTTAATCACAAAGTCGATGACTCTTTTTGAGGTGATGGATGCCAAAGGCTCGGCCTCTACCCACTTCGTGAAATAATCAATGGCCACCACCGCATAACGAACTCCTCCCTTTCCTGTAGGTAAAGCTCCTATTAAATCAATTCCCCATACTGCAAATGGCCATGGGGATGAGATCATTGTTAGCTCGACCGGCTAAGCTCGTGTGACTGTGGTGAATCGTTGGCATTTGTCGCACTTTCAAACATGGGAGATGGAATCTTTTGTTAAAGTGGGCCAAAAATAACCCTGCCTTAATATTTTTAAGGCCATGTTTTGCCCCCAGCATGATCCCCATTGAAGCCTCATGTACATCTTGCAGAATAGCTTTAGCTTCCTCTGGCAGAACTCACTGTAGAAGAGGCAAGGAATGGCCACGTCGATACAATGTTCCATCCACGACTACATATCTTGGAGCTTGATTGAGTATCCTTCTCATGTTTTTTCTTTCTTCAGGCGGCTTCCCTATTGTAAGATATTTTATCATGGGGGTCATCTAGGCCGGCCTAGTGTCGATCATCTCGACCCCGATTGTGCTTCCTGCCACGCTTGGACTTTCTAAGAATTCCACCGGTACTACGTTCAAAGTCTCAGCTTCCTTGGAGGTGGCGAGCCTTGCCAAAGCGTCTGCGTTAGCGTTCTGATCACGAGGGATCTATTCGACGGTGCCATACTCAAATTCTGATAGCTCTTTCTTCACCTTAGTTAGGTAAGCTGCCATCTTGGTACCTCGCGCTTGGTATTCTCCTAACACTTGATTGACTACGACCTGGGAATCGCTATAACACTGGACGACCCTGGCCTTCAATTCCTTTTCCACTCTAAGCCAGGCTAACAAAGCCTCGTACTCGGCTTTGTTGTTCGATGCCTTGAACCTGAATCGTAGCGCGGTATGGAATCGATGCCCTTCCGGCGAGATCAATATGATCCCAGCTCCGGACCCATTCTCGTTAGAGGAGCCATCCATGAATATTATCCATAACATCTGTACTGGTTCTTTCAAAAGCTCCTCTTGAAATCCAGTTCATTCATCCATGAAATCAGCAAGGGCCTGGCTTTTGATCGATGTCCGTGGTACGTACAGTACTTCAGACTGGCTGAGTCCGACTGCCCATTTTAAGAGATGTCTCGACGCTTCAGGTTTTTGTAATACCTGCCTTAGAGGTTGGTTGGTCATGACATGGATTGAATGGGACTGGAAGTACGACCTAAGCTTCCTAGAGGTTAATATCAGGCAGAACGCCATATTTTCCATTAGGGGATACCGTGATTCAGCTCCGAGTAGTCTTTTGCTTATATAATATATTGGTTTTTGAACCCGGTCTTTTTCTTGGACCAACACGGCGCTGGCTGCATTTTCTATCACAACCAAATAAAGGAATAGGGACTCCTCTACCACTGGCTTAGACAATACGGGGGGTTAAGCCAAATACGTTTTAGATCGAGAAATTCTTGTTCGCACTCCTCAGTCCATTCAAATTTCTTATTCCCTTGGAGCAAGTTATATAATGGCATGCATTTATCAGTGGATTTTGAAATGAACCGATTAAGGGCTGCCACTCTTCCAGTGAGGCTCTGGACTTCTTTATGCGAGCTGGGCGAAGGCATTTGTATTGACTATGAATCCCAGAAACTTTCTCAATGCCACTCCGAAAGTACACTTTTGGGGATTCAACCTCATGTTATATTTCCTTAGGAGCTCAGAACATTCATTTAGGTCGGATACATGGTTGTCGGCAGTCTTGGATTTGACTAGCATATCGTCGACATACACTTCCATGTTTTTTCCGATCTGGCCAACAAACATTTTGTTAACTAACTGTTGGTAGGTAGCTCCAACGTTCTTTAATCCGAAGGGCATAACTTTATAATAGTTTATGTTTGTTGGAGTCATAGAACTAGTATGCTCCTGGTCTGCAGGATTCATCGCGATCTTATCCAGAATACACATCCATGAAGGACATGAGCTCGTGCCCCGCAGTGGCATCTACCAACTGATCAATTCTTGGAAATGGAAAGCAATCCTTAGGACAAGCTTTGTTCAGGTTGGAGAAATCAATGCAGGTTCGCCACTTTTCGTTTGCCTTTGGGACCAGGGCAAGATTTGACCCAGATAAGATATTTTTCTTCACGAATGAACCCGCACTTTAATAACTGAGCTACTTCTTCCTCCAACGCCTCATCTTGGGTTGTTCCTAAACGTCTCTATTTTTGGGATTTTACAGGTACGCTTTTATCCAAGTTTAGGGTGCATGATCACACTCGGGCTTATTCCCACCATGTCTTCATGGTACCAAGAAAAATATCTAGATTCCCTTGTAAATTTTATCAGCTTCGTTTTCCTCTCATCGTCAAGATTTTTCCCAATCTTAACGATTCTCAAAGCATCTTTGGGATTGATATTTACCTCCTCGAGCTCTTCGATAGCTTGGAGCTCTGATCTATCATCGTCCATTCGCGGATCCATATCATCACTTGGGGTGATGCCTCTATCCTTGGCTTTCTGAGGTTCTTCCGTTCCAGAAGCAACTTCTACGTCCTGGGACTCCTCGCCTCCGTCATGTATGGCCATTGTTTGTTTCCCGGGTTAGAATTTTCCCTTCATGGAAATGCTATAGCATTCCCTACCAGTGAGCTAATCGCCTTTGACAGTGCATATTCCTGCAGAGGAGGGGAATTTGATTGCTAGGTGGCTGATAGAGGTTATGGCTTAAAACGTCATTAACTCAGGTTGGCCCAAGATCGCATTATAGGCCGTTGGACAATCGATGACCACAAACTCAAGGAGTTTGGAGACAATTCGTGGACCTTCACCCAATGTTACCACTAGTTCAATCATTCCAATGGCCACTGATCCCTCACCGGAAAATGCATATAAAATCATGGAAGTTGCCTTCAAGTCGATTACACATAACCCCATTTTTTCTAAGGAGGACCTAAAGAGTAAATTCATAGAACTTCCGTCATCTACTAGCATCCTTCTCACTCTTCGGTTGGCGAGTTGAATCATCACGACTAGAGGGTCATTGTGCGGGAAATGGACATGGCTGGCGTCTTCCTCCGTAAAAATGATCGGTTTCTTTTCTAACCGCTTGTGCTTTGATAGTCGTTGCTCTGGGACGAACACAACTCCATTGTGGGATTTCAGCTCGTTGATATACCTCTTCTGGGCACCTCTGCTCGTGCCTGCTAGGTGATGACCTCCAGAAATGGTTGCTATATCTCCTCCCATGATTGGAGGAGGGTTGTCTTGATTCACCTAATCTCCATTTTGATTCGTTGGAGCCTTTGGAGTTGATGGAATGTTTTTTCCAGCGGGCTGTCTAGGAGTTCCTCGATTCCGGGCATACTGAGCCAATGGTCCCGCTTTGATGAGAGTCTCGATCTCATCCTTTAATTGTCTGCAGTCATCAGTATTATGACCGATATCATTGTGGAACTGACTAAATTCTGAGGGATCTCTCTTCGCCCTCTGATTCTTCAATGCCTCTGGCTTCTTCCATGGAAGGCGGGCATAATTCGTCAAGAAGATGCTCTCTCTAGTATCCGTGAGGTCAGAATAAGTTGCATATATAAGTTATTTTGGGGCTGTTCCACAGCTCTCGTCTTACCGTATGCGTTTGGCGGGTTGCTGTCCCTCCAAGTCCGAGCTTGGTTTGGTGGGACATTTCCGTTATCACGTACTTCAGAAGGACCTCCCTCTTGACGAGTGTAACTGACTCCATTTTGGGCTAAATTTCTCCTCTATGAGTTTAGGCGATCTCGAAGATCGGTCTGGGGATCGACTTGAGGGCTCTGAGCCGAACTCAGGTGATTTCTCAAATCTGTATTGGACCTACCACTTCGACGACTCTCAGTCCAATAACTCCCATTAGCGGAGCTTAGTGCTCGCGGTTGAGGATGAGAATCTGGGATACTGCCGCATGTCCGCAAGGCATAAGTAGGGGCAGCGGGAGGAGGATTTCTCCTGCTATGCCCATAAGCAGGAACATTTTGCATAGAACGAGGCAGTGTTGGATGTCTTATTGGCGAGGAAATTCTTGTCCCGTCAGGACGAACCAAATTAGCCCACGGTCGTTCTGCTCCACCATTTCTAACTCTCTACATCTGACGATCTGATCGTGACGCATGAGGGTTGGCTGGAACATGTTGTCTTTGTGAGTTTTCCCCAGACCTTCCCCATGGGTTACCATGGGCGTTTCCAGGTGCATACGATGGTGGTACTGAACTTAGGGTCGAGGTCCTAACCAAACGACTGACTTGTCGATCTTGTTCCATGGGCGCAGAACTCGGGGTCGAGGTCCTAACCGATCGACTTGATTTGGATCGGTCATTCCAGCAGGACTTGTGAGACCTGCCATGCCTCTTTTCGACATTAACGTCGGTTGCAAGAGGGGGTAATCGAGCCAAAACCTCCTCGATTTGCTTATTTTCCTTGGCCAAATGGCTTCTTAACTGCATGCTTTCTAGTTCTACTGCAGTCAAGTAATCCAGGTTTGGATTCGGCGGCAATGATACCGAACTCCCAGTGTCACCGTGGCCCATCGGTTGTTTTCCCGATCGTTGCTAGATTTCAGGGCTATGCTCATCGAAAACTGCAGTATGGTGAACCTCCTGCCCACCAGGCTGTTCCATTTCATTACCGTGCCTCGATCGAGTGACCACCATGATGAACTTTGATTGAGATTTTGATGAAAGCACTAATCTTCATCTCTTAATGAAAGCACCAAATTGTTGACGCGATTTTTCGCCAACATCGAATTATGAAAATAGCTAGGATGAATTAGTGCTTAATGATAAACCGCAACAAGAAAATGATACTCAAGAGCAGCAGAAAAGAACTCTCAAGAACACTCGTCTTTTTTACGTGGTTCGGTGGTTAAAATCCACCTAGTCCATGAGTCTATATTATTACTGTTTTTCTCTCTAAATTTTGACAGAGTTTTTGTATTACAGAAAATCATTCTCTTTTTCCTTATCCAAGTCTTAGTATTTATAGAGAAAATCCTTGGACAGGCCTTGGGGTCATCACGTGACTTAACCCCTAGTGTTATCTGTACCACACTAATTATAAATATTATAATTCAGCCTAAGGCATGATTCGATCAATAGGTAAAACTGATCTTGGATCCTCAGGGATCATCGAACATGCCATGTCTGACCATGCACGTCTATATAACGTATCCGGGTTTTCAGGGATCCGCGGACATGCCATGTCTGACCATGCACGTATATATAACGTATACAGGTTTCTAAGGATCCAAGGATACGTCAGGTCTCCAGCGTACCCCGAGCTGAATGCACTGCGAGGTCGTGTCACGGATGTTATGCCTTATAATCCTTCAAGCTCGTGCTTATTGCTTTGCATTCCCTAGCTCGTATTATTGACCTGGGAACCGTGCTTCCTTCGTGGAGAAAATACGGACTTAGGGATCATCTATTACAATTCTTTACTCGCTAGCTGTACACGAGCTAAATAAAAGACTTATGCTGAATTTTAGGATCCACAATATCTTACAAATTTTGTCTATCTAGCTTTTTTCATTTTAATTAATTTAAATATATAAATAAAATTTTGGTTTACCTAAGTTATAAATTTTGGGTATAAATTTTTAGTTATTAATCTTTTGTAGTATAAATTTTGGTTAGATTCTAAACAAATTAATTGAAGCCCAATAATCAAGCCCTACCTACCAAAACCCTTCACCTAGTTTTCATTTCTAAACCTATCCTAGCCGTCTCTGCCCGAGCCCTCCCCTCTCCTCTGTGCCGTGCTCCCGGCCACAAGAGACAACACCGTTTGACCCCTCTTTTTCTCTCTCGGCAAAGGAACCCACCACCACTCCACTAGCTCCACCCACCCATGACCGTCGGCTCTTCCTTTTTAACTTGTGATGATGTAGTTGCCTTCACTTCACTACTGAAGCATTAGCATCGTTAGAATCGTCTTATAAGAGTATGTCTTTTTAGTATTTTTTTTTCTTCTTCTTTTGCTTCTATCACTTCGTGCCTTATGTATGTGTATGCATTTATTATTGTTCGGTATTTTCATAGGCTTGGTTTTCTTCCTTGATGGGTTTACCATAGAAGTTTAAAATTAATTTGTTTTAGCTTCGTGTTTATGGGAAAAAAGGGTTCCTACAATTCACTTCACTGTAATTTACAAGTTGCTAAACAGCAAAAGTGAAAGAAAAAAAACCATTTTCCTGTTTTCTGGTATAATTTCTTTCAACGTGTTTGATATAATGTCTCTTTTAAGATTATGCATTTTTTCTTTATTTTTTTATCATGTATAATTTCACTTTCTATATATATATATATATATTTTAAAAAATCAAGTAATCAGCTAATGATGATTTTACTAATAAGGAAGACCTATTTTTTATTTTATTTTACAATCTCATCACAATTCTCACTATGTTATATGAATGTTGATACACATATACTATTAGCATTTCTTGGTCAATCGGCTTACTTTACACTATATGCCTCTTGAGCCTTGTAAAGATGACTCCATTTTCTCTCATTGCCCCTTATAAAACTCTTTGCTACAATATAAAGTTGTCATAACTTGGAAGAAGCCAACCTTGTAGATTAGGAATAGATCCTTCCTATTGCATAATGTTGTCTATAGCTGAAACCTTCTTATAGTATTAGATCTTATGTATGTTATAGTATTGATGGGGTTAAGGTGTTTGATTAAATATTTTAAAGTAAGTATATATATAAATATATATATAAGCGATTGTTGCTAGTAGTGTATAATGTTGTAGCTTTGGTTTTATTATTATTGTTGTTTTTGTATGGATGTTAGGGATAGTTTTGTTATTGTTGTTGTTTTTGTGTGGATGTTAGGGATACAAGATATGACCTTAATGTTATTTTATGTTTATAAAGATTGAGTTCTGCATTGGACTGCTTGGCAGTTGTGTTTGGCAGGTAAGAATACTATCTTTATATGATATTTTGATGACAAGGGATGTGTAAGTCTCTAAGTTTAATATGTATTTATTGTAAAATTACAGAGGATGGTGAAAGTGATGAACTAGTGGTATATATATATTTATATAAATATAAATAACATGGTGGGATGTTGATTATTCAAACTTATGTATGTATTAATAAGAAAAAACATATATAATTTTTTATCTAGTTTATATAGAGTTTTATAACTTGTATTGTATCAATTTAAATACTATAAATTATAGATAGTTTATACGCATGTTTAGTCTTTGTTTTGTACTTTTGAGAGAAGTGCTTTTGTTTTGTATTTGCTTGATTAATTTTGTGGATGATATTGGTTTATTATTATATTTTCTATACATTTTTGTATATATGGGTTCTCCAACTTATATTGAGAAAGTTGAACTCTAGAGTCTACACCATGAATCCTTAGCTAATACCTTCTGTTATGAACTCATCAATTGGATTTTTTGTCAAGCCTTTTTTTATGAATTCTATGTCTTGTGCGTTCAGCTCTATTATGCAATTAATAATTTTTGTAGTTGTTGAGATTATTTCTTTGTGTCTTCTAGTATTTTACATCTTGATGATCATTAGATTCTTGAGATTCATTGTACTTTTTCTGCATTTTTCTTGATTGTAGATTTGTTGTGTTATTAAAATTTTCTAAAAACATAGGTCGTGTTTAAAGATTTCACCCATTCCTCTACTCTAAACCCCATCTCCAAAATGTAAGTCTCACTCCCTCTCTTCTCTTCTTTAATGTTTGTAGGATTTATATGTAACTATATTTTGTGTGTGTATTATGTATTAAGTATTAATGTGTTACTTTTTTGAGGCAAGTATAGATTTTAAAAGTTTTTCTTTTTCTTTTTAATGGCTGCAGAGATTTTTTAATAAAATAATTTTAGATTTTAACAATCTTGGGTTAGCTTTAGATCTAAGTATTTTATTTATGTATTGTTAGTATGATTTGTTTGAGTATTATTTAATCTTGATAGTTAATCTAATCAATCCTAAAATCTTATTAGTGCTTGTAAGTTTCCTTCATAATTGTCTATCTATTATTATTGTTTTACTATTTTATATTGTGTTTGGTTATTAGTTTTAACAATTATTATCATAGCAATTAATGGTTTTATTTCTCTATTTACTATTTGATTGTGTTACTATTTCAAACTCACTAAATTCATAAACTAAAATCATTTAAAAGATTTTTACTCAAATAGCATAATATATTAATTCATAACTGAATTTGTATATGACTAATAGAGTAAATCATAATTGAATTTGTATAAGATGCTACCTTGTGTTTTGTTGAACTTTATCTTATATGAACTGACTGCACTGATTTGTAAATAACTACCTGATTTGAGAAAAAACCAAATTTATATAAGATGAATATGTTAATTTTTATAAGATGAATATGTTAATAACTACCTTGAATTTGTGACTCTGTGCTTGATTTGAGATAAAAATTTATCTTGAATAAGATGAATAGAATAATTTGTTTAAAAATTTTGAATTTGAATTACTTTCGTGTGTCAATTTACCTTGGAACTTTGCGTAGATTGGCCACCTGATTTAAGAAAAAAAAAGGTTAGTAAATCAATGATGTATGATTATAAAAAATTTGAGACGAAATTTTGTGTGTATAAGATGAATAGAGTAAATATAAATGCTACCTTGTGTTTTGTTAACTACCTGATTTGAGAAAAAAAACAAAATTTCTATAAGATGAATATGGTAATTTATAATGGAATTTGTATAAGATGGTACCTTGAATTTGTGACCCTGCCTAATTTGAGATAAAAATATATTTTGAATAAGATGAATAGAGTAATTCATAACTGAATAGAGTAATTTGTTTAAAAATTTTGAATTTGCATTATTTTGGTGTGTCTATTTACCTTGAAACTTTGCGTAGATTAACCACCTTATTTGAGAAAAAAATGGTTAGCAAATCAATAATGTATGAATTTGAAATTTAAAGTTGATATTTTTTTGGAAAGATCTCAACAAAATGGATCAAACACACTATGGCTATATTAACTAAAGTTTTTTTTTTCAAATAAAAAAAATTAAATTTAAAAAATTCAAGCCCTAAAACAAAAATATCTAGTGTAACTTACATTTTTCTAATTAAAAAAATTAAATTAAATATTTAGTTTTTGTTTGAACTTTCAAATAAAAATATCTCGTAATTAAATTCAGTAAAGTACTTGCATTAACACACGTTTTTTCAAATCACGTTATCACGTTAACCGACAAAATGATGTTTATCACGTTCACAAAAAAAATCGTGTTAACACACATATGTTTTTTTTTCAAATTGCATTACCACGTTTATCAATTTTTTTTTAATCAACTAAAATAAAATCGTTAAAGTTAATAGCAGTTGACTAAAATCTGTAAAACTTGACAGAATTTTAAAATAAGTCCATTAAAACCAAGAATTGTCGTTATCTACACACTTATTATATAGAAGATTTATATGGAAAATGACAAGAATTCGAGGTTTTTAGGAGGTCGAGAGTGCACCATAACTGTAACACCCTGGGTAGCCAAAACTGTTACACTTTGTATTTATAAAGATGTAGGACTTGCTAATCAAGTCTTTTAGTTGAAAACGTGTCACTAAAACATTAATGAACTAGGGTTAAAAAGGTTTTGGTCATAAAAGGTACATTTCATATAATTAAACGTTTTGTACAAGGGATCCCAAAAGAAACAATGTTTGAAAGTCAGTTTACAAAGTTTCAAGGTATAAACATCCACTAGCCACTCTAAGGGCAACACAAACATTTATGGTCCTCCTGTTCATGTCCCTCCCTCAACCGTGGCGGCCGAGCAGCTAGTCATGTACATTCTGCCTTCAGAGCTCTCCAAATCAGGGCTGATCAAGCTTACCCTTGCCTTTACCTACACCATGAAGCACCCGTGAGCCAAGGCCCAGCAAGAAAACATAACATCATACCACAAACAACGATATCAATTAAGTAACTCTTTAAGAATGTTAATACACTTGGAAATCCACGTTAATCACATAACTCATAGACATAACTAGGAATCCACAAGTTAATACTCAGCTATTCAACATGTCATATTCAACAGTTAACAACGATAATCAGATCACACAATAATCAGGGTCGACGCCCTTAGGTCACACCCTCTATTTATCCTACTGATCCCGGTCCACTAAAATCGTGCTCAGTGAATATTAAGCTGTCCTCAGCTACCAGTGGTCGAGCCACGCCCTGTGCGCCAATGTAAAATCCAGCACTCTTAGGCCATTGATTTAATATTCTCATGGCATAATACAAACTTTCATAATGCATACAAGAATAGGGAACCCTTAGTCCCATTATAAATTCACAACTGGGTGCAGTTCTCTTACCTATGTCCCGAGCTTCTTGAGCACAGAAATCCAGAGCACAGTCCTCTAACCTAAGCCTCGTCGAAAATCTAGTCACAACACATACATAACACTCTCATTACTAACCAATTCATAACCATCTCCCGAAACCAATCCCGTTCTCTGGGGACCTCCCGTTTCCCCACACAAGGTAGCAAAAGCGTCCCCCGAGCCCCCTGAGCCAAAACCCTAAAATCTCATATTTCCACTTCCTGAAATTAGCCTAGCACTGCGGCACATCCCTATAGGGGCCGCGACGCCCAAAATGGTCCCCATCTCCTGATTCAACCTAGTGCCGCGACACAGAAGAACAGGGCCGCGATGCTCATACGCGAACCCAGAAAATTGGGTTTTTCCCAACATTTTTCCTGAGCCAAAACTCTTCCAAATCAACACTAAGGTACACCCAAGTCCCAATTCAACCTAAAACTCCATATAAATAGTATGGCAACTCAGAAACCACAGCAACAAACCCAAACACACAATCAAACCCAAGAATCACCTATTTGCTCAAAATTCTCAAAACTTAAACCACACCTTATAAAACTTAAACCATCCTTCAGGAAAATTTAAACCACACCAACAATTAAACTTCAAAGATGCATGAAACTCTTACCTCAAGTAGAATTTTGACCTTGAGCTTCTTTCAAATTCAATTCCAAGCCCAATTCCTCTAATCCCCAGCTGAACCTTGCCAATTCTTCACTCCACTGATCCACAAAATAAACACAACTCAGCTCACACCCATAACATATCTAACCAGAATCCAATCTAGAAATTGAATTAGAACTTACCATTGAACCTAGCTCAGTCTCCCAAATCCTAGCCTTGAATCCCTCCCTTGATCTCAAGAAAACTAGCTCTTCTTCTCCTTCCTTCTAGCTTAGTTCTCTTTAGACTTCCAGCAGGATAATTAGTTTATGCCTAAATGAAAATAACGTAATTGACTTCTCCTCAACCAAAGTTATCCTCTCCTAAGAACAAATTACCATTTTTCCCTTTCCCTTAATAAAAGTCTTATACAACCTCAAGGGCAATTCCATTATTTCACCTAAATCTCGCTAAATCCTCAAGTATTCCTATGAATCCACATTTAATCCCTACACATCTAAACCATTACTAAATTACTAACTGCTACTCAATAATTCCCGAACACATTATAATATTCCCAAAATACCCCTAAGCTCCTCCCAAGCCGGGTATTTGATCTCGTTGTGACTTTCTAGCTAAACCGCTCTCTAGGACCGTCTCGGATCGCATCACAATTGTATCACCCCTCACACGTGGTATCAATCACAGTATATACAAATATCACATTTATGCCCTCAACGGGCTAAAATTACAAATATGCCCCTAGCAATTAAATGGGGCCCACATGCATTTCATATATTCATATAATCATACAAGCATGCTTAACACAGAATCATGCATTAAACTACTTAATTCACACACAAACCAATCGTGCCCTCCTGGCACACTAATCAAGGCCCTTAAGCCTTATTAGTGATTTTTGGGTCGTTACAATAACCCTACTGGTTATGGGAAGAAAAATGTCCCTTTCCCCACTAGATTTGGAGAAAAATCAAGATCGGTGGATCCTAGTTTGTTTTCTGGTCTAAGGGATTGGAGGTTTAGAACATCACATAAGGTGTTCATGCTGACCTTATCCTTGGATGGTGGTTCAGTTCGGATTTGTGAGAGGGCAAGGTTAACAAGTTATGAGATTTCGTTAACTTTAGATGCAACTTTGTGGCTTTTAGAAGAGGAGGAATGGATGATTGGTGCTACATTTAACCTTAGGGTAAATTGGAGGAGGACATTCACGAATAACTTCATGAGGGTGCTGTTGGAATGCTTTTAGAATGTCAAAGGAGTTTTTTTTTGAAGATTTTTGTCCTTAAAAATAGGGTTATTGATTCGATCATCATTTCCGAGGAGGACTTTGCTAAGGGATGGAAAGGGTTAGTGGAATGTTTGATTCAACTGGTTAGGAAGATAGATATTGTGAATACAGGAATCCTTCCCTTGTGAATTCCATTCAAGTGAACCTCTACATTATGAGGCGCCCCAAAGACTATGAGACACATGCTAGTGGGACAAAGAGGCATGGGCTTTACTTGGCATTGGAGGCGTTAGGCTAGGAAAACCACCCTCGCTATGCGAGGGTCATTGGCAAGCAGCCCATGTGTGCACCACCCTCGCTATGCGAGGGTCCTCGGATGGCTTCCCGTATGCGCGCGCGTGTCGTGTCAGCGTAAGGCATCGTGCCTCGCCCTCGTCTGATCACTCCTGCAGCCTTGCTACGCGAGGGTGCAACCCTGCCTCGCCTTCGTCTGATCACGCCTGCAGCCTCGCTATGCGAGGGAGCAACCTTGCCTCACCCCGTCACTCCACCAAAGCAGCCTCCCCGTGCCCTTTGTTTCTCTCATATGTAGACCAATGCATCCAAACAAGGGTCTCCAAGGGTCGACTTGCTATGTCAGATCCTCAAAGGATCCTTAGCATCTCATTATGCGAGGCCTTCACTAGGCCTCCCACATGCACCTTGTCTCGCCTCAAACACCCCGTGCCTCGCCGAAGCGGCCTTAGTCCATTCTAGGAGTAGGTGCCACCAGCGAGGCACCCCCAAGCCTTGTCTTCTCTTGACATGTAAAGTGTGGAGCCTCCTCAATATGCGTATGAGGAACACTTGGAAATACTAAGTAGAAGTGCCATGTGATCATAGGGTACTAGGTACGCGTACTGATAGGGGATGTATGACCATGACGAGGATAGGGGTGTGGCCCTGCCATCCACGTTTGACGAGTAGTGGCAGTACGAATTTGTACGGAGAGTGGAGACACTACCTGGGTGCCCCTGGCCATGTGACAGTGCCGACAGTACGATGTCCTACACCGCTACTCTGATAATGTCAAGGTAGACACCACTATGTCCCAAGCCACTACCTTGACCATGCACCTGCGTGCGACTTGACTCCCTGGGACCTACTTATATCTGGGGACCAATAAAGCCCACCTATAAATAGGTTCCGACCCCTGAGGCTAATGGGTTAGAAAACTGATTGTATGAGGAGATGTTTAAGAAATATATGGTCTTTGTTCCATTGTAGTTCTGATTTTTCTATTGATTCAAGTTCTTTCCATATGATTCTTAGCTATCCTTTGTATAAAAATCTGAGTTTTCTAATCTTTAATCGTTGACGAGTTCTTACTGTCAACAATTTGGCGCCGTCTGTGGGAAGGATAAGTGTCAAGCCACTATTCTTCCATTAGTTCCGGCAGGAAGAAATGCCAAGACGTTCTAAATGACTGAGAGAACCATGAGAGGTGGAGGTCTGCCTGGATGGGGATCAGCTGAAGGCCTCCATGAAGAACCCTCCTCTACCCAGAGATGTGGAGGCCCCAAAGGAACCCGATGTTTGCGAAGTAGAGAGGGAGGCTTCATCCCCGGCCGTCCCTCCCGATGAGAATCATCCAAGGTCAATAGCTACCCCTGCAAAAGATGCTGGCGAGTTCCCTCCCCCAAGGCCGCCACAGGTGCCTAACTCCGGCATGCAGGATCCCCGGGCCCATCGATGCATAGACCTGACAAGCATCCCCGGGTCCATTCCGTGAGCTCGAGTTCAAGGTCTCGATTCTATGAAGAGGAGATACGTGAACTACACTGCAAGAACCAAAGGCTTGAAACCACCTTAGAGAACATGCAAGAGGTGTTGAATGGCCTGTTGCAAGGGAAGTCAAACATATCTCTCCCTAAGTGAAAAGAGAGAGGACAAGAGGGGGCAGAGACCACCATCCCAGTAGACGATGGGAGGACTCGACTCTCCACCAATAATATCCCCTGGGTGAAGCAGCATGAATGTCCCAGACCACCGAGGCAGCACGAATGTCCTGGACCACCGAAACAGCCTCCGAGGCCAGAGCAGAAGAACAATGCTGGCCCTCATAACGACGTCAAGGTCACCTCAAGGAGGACACCCTCAAATCTATGAGAGGAACTCAACAAGAAAAGGGCGGATAAAAGGACTACACCTCCCATAGCGCCCCGGGAAGGCAAAGGAAAGGGAGATGCAAGCCCATCCATGTTGAGAGACTCCTTGAAGAAGAGGAGACAAGACCTAGACACAGAGATGAGAAGCCTACGGAGCAAGATCTTCACCGTATCTGGGGGACAAGCCATCGAGGACAAGTTCGACCATGAATCGCCCTTCATTAGAGAGATCTAAGCCATCCGGCTCCCATCCAACTTCAAGGAGCCTCATATGACCCCCTATGAAGGAAACACAGATCCTAAGTACCATCTGGATACGTTTAACGACCTGATGAGGTTAAGAGGGATTTGTAGTGGAGCCAGGTGCCACTACTTTGCTGTCACATTGAAAGGACATGCGTACAAATGGTTCAAGAGACTTCGACCAGGGTCCATCAGGTCTTTGTAGCAGTTTTCTGATGAATTTCTCCAACAGCATCACACCGTGCGTGATTACACAATGCTGGGCACCAGCCTCGCCAACGTGAAGCAGGGAGAAAATGAGAGTCTAAAGGGCTACATCCACAGGTTTAACATGGGGCAGCCAAAGTAGGGAGCTTGACCCACAGGGAGTTAAAAATGGCCATCATAGTCGGAGTGCGTCCGGGAAGCAAATTGTGGGATAATATTCTCAAAAGGGAAGTCACTGACCTAGATGACTTCTACGAGAGGGCGCAAAAGTACATTCGTGTGGAGGATGTCCATGCGAACTTAAAGGTAGAAAAAATTGAGTCCCATGTAAAGCCCCCAGCTAATGAAGGGTCGAATGGAGCGAAGAAGAAGAGGGCGTATGAAGGGTCGAGAGATGATCAACATAGAAGGATCAAGCATGAAAGCGACCATAGGCAAACAACTTACACCTTCTATATGAGCCTGACGGACACCACAGAGCATATCTACCTCACAAATAAGGACTGAGTTCCCTTCAAAAGGCCCCCACCGATGAGAAAAGACCGGTCCAGGAGGGACCCTAGCAAATACTGTCAATACCACAAGGATATCAGCCATACCATGCAAGAATGTACCCATTTGAAGGAATAAATTGAAGAGCTCATCCGAAGGGGATACCTAGGCCGATATGTCAGAAGAGAGAAGCAGAAATCAGAGGACGTGCCGGTGATACCCCGGACACAAGGGGGAGCCCCAGAGATACAAGGAGAGGTGAGAACGATCTTCGGAGGTTTGGGGGAGAGTCCAGGAAGGGTCAAGACAAATACGCAAGAGAAGCCAGACGGAGTCCACCATCGTGTGTCATGACTCAGTCACTTTCACAGAGGAGGATGCACGAGGGCTGTACTTTCCCCATAACAATCCCTTGGTGTTGACAGTTCAGTTGGCCAACCTGCGAGTGCATCGGGTCCTCGTAGACAATGGAAGTTCCATAGATATCTTATATCACCCCACCTTGGAGAAGATGGGTTTGGGTGTTAGACACTAGAAACCCTGTCAATCCTCCTTATACAGGTTCATGGGGGACTTGATACAACCTTTAGGTGTGATCTAATTGGCGCTCACCATGGGAGAACAACCCCAGCAGACCACAATCATGGAAAACTTTGTCGTAGTAGATTGTGCTTCAACTTTCAATGCGGTATTAGGGAGACCATCCCTAAGAGAATTGAAAGTGATCACTTCAATATATCACCTCCCCGTCAAGTTCCCAACTCCTGGTGGAGTAGCAAGTATGAAGGGAGAACAAATAGAGGCAAGGGAGTGTTATAACACCTCCCTTCGCACGTCTGCGAAACCGCGAGAACCGATGGCGATGGTGGTGCACGGGGGCATAAACCCATAGGAACTAGACCCCAGAATCATGGAGGGACCAACTGGGTAAGAATACAAATAAGACTCCCACATCCGATGCAATAAGTACTACCAATAAGACTCCTAGTAAGACTACTAGTAAGACTCCCACATCTGATGCAAGCACTAGCTGTGTTTAGTTTGTTGCATGTTATGTTAGCTTAGTAGACAAGAATCAAAGGGGTTGCCTAGATAACCTCCCAAGTAGATGGAAACTTTTAATATATATCGTTGTAACCTGCCTACTATGAATGAAACTGTTCACAACTTCACATGTTATTTTTCTTCTCTATGCGAGCATCAACCAAAGTGCCTGCTGAAATAAATCTCACCAAGCACTTGGGGGGTAGGACAGGAGGCACGAGTATAAAAAAAAAATCTCTTGTATTCAAAAGGATTAGCTACCCTTACGAATATCAAGGGAATTTTTTTAAAAGGATGACCTCAAACCAAAGGCCGACACCCTAGGGGGTGAGGCCGTAAGGAGGGAATCTCCCAATAAGTGTAGAACGACCATTAAGCCGGCTAGCCAAAAAGGGTCCTACAAGAGATCCTTGAAGAAATAGTACTATATATAATGACGAGAGGGACGCTTCTCGCAAAAAGTAACAAGCGCGCGCAAAGAATATAAAAGGACCCCAAGAGCCCAATGGGTTAACGTGTCCTTACAAGTATAATCAAGGTGCAGGAGAAAGATTATCATCATCAGATCAGGGAAGAGATATGTAATCCACAAATAATAATAATAAGAGGGACTGACCAAAGTCCCTTAAGTTTGATGAACACACAAAAAAAAGGAGAGAAAGGGGAAATAATGTGAGGGATTACATAGCAACAACATACATACGTCGAATACAAAGGAACCTACAAATCTCCATCCTGACCCTTCCACTCAGAAATCTTCTCGACGGCATAATCTCCAAAGGGAGACAGGTCAACAGTGGGGTTGGTCCTCCATACACCATGCAGCGTGCGCTCGACTATGCGATTCTCAGCATTCATAAGCTCAGCCTCGAGCGCAATGATCCTCTCGTTTAAAGTGTGGATGGCAGCCTCCAACTGATTGTTGGTATGAGAGGTTGATGCTGCCTGGTCTAAAGCGGCGTCCCTCTGGCAAACCGCCTCGGTCAGTTGGCTTGACAAGACATCCTTTGTCGCCTCGGCCACCGATAGGTTCCCCAATGCCTCCTCGAGCTTGCATTGTAACCGTTGAGTCGATGAGGAGTTTGGGCGATCAGCCGATGACTCAAGATAGAAGCCTAAGTAAGGGTGAGGACATGGAATAAAGCCTCGAGGGTCAGGCAATATCGAAACAAAATGAAAAAAAAAAATATCTGTCATAAATGAATAAACCGAGTATCTTGACAAATACCTGCAAGGAGGCTCGCATATAGGCGTCTTCTAGCTCAGCATCGGGGACATTGTGCAAAGTTCCCCACTTGCCTTTGGGAAAGTTTCCCAGATGATGGCTCATGGCTTCCCCATACTGGCTCGCGAGAGGATGATCTTCGAAAACAGAAACATAAGCTTGATCGGGGGAGGTGCGTGTGCTTGCCGAGGCACGCTTTATCAGGGATGGGGACCGAGAAGGTCCTGATCCATCCACTGTTGTGCGGGGAGCAGAAAAGCGCGGAGTCATCTCCTTGGGTAAAGAGGCGGCTGAAGACGCCCGCCTAGGATGCCTCCCAGGGGGTAAAGGAGCCCCAACAAAAGAAGGAATAACGAAATTCCTTTTAGGCACGGAGGGGTGGGGGACAGAGGCATCAAAGGCAAACTCGGTGCCAAGCATCGATGGTGACGTCTGAGAAGTAACACCGCCAGTATGACCGTCATCGGCCACGCCCCTAGCTCTGACGGCAACAAAGTGCAAGCACGAATAGTTCTCAGATACCACTGTCTCCTCAACGTCCACATGATCACCCGAAGGGTAGACATAGTACCTATCGGCTACCTCATCATAATTACCTTCATCGTGGTCGTATAGCCACGGATCCGCAAGTTTAGGTGAGGAGGGGCATGGACTCACAGGTTCGAGTGACGCAGGGCGTGCAACCGCAGGTTTGGGTGACACAGGGCGTGGACCCACAGGTTCGGGTGACGCAGGGTGTGGACCCACAGATTCAGATGAGGCGGGGCGTAAGCTCGTGGGTTCAGAGGAAACGGAGCATAAAGTGACGGTCTGGTCCGGGGTCAACAACCTGTACAAGTGAAGGTTGCTCTCTGTAAAAAGGGCGTTGGCTTGTTTACATTCACCCGACAAGGCCAAGATTTTCATCACTCGGTCACGAGCCTTCGGTTTCAAGTTGGAGCCAACAACCCCTAAGAGACCTGGCATCAAAAGAAAAGAAATAACTACAGCTAGAAAAACCATAGAAGAAAAGCCGAGTAAAAAGAGAAACCTCTCATGTGTGAGATCAAGTGAGAATAGTCTTACTTGGGGTGTTGAAGCTAGTGTGTCGAGTGGGCCCGCTAAAAGTGAAGAAATAGTCCATCTTCCACGAGCCTCTATTTGAAATGGAGCCTTCCACGAGGGAATTCCCTTTATGGGCCATGACTTTCTGGAGCTAGTAGAACCCGAAGGCAGATGTATTCGCCCTAAGGGTATAGAAGTAATGAACCTCGCTCATAGAAGGCCCTCTGGAATGCACCTGATGGTACAACACATATAGGCTTCTTAGTGTCACCCAGGAGTTGGGGGACAATTGTAGAGGCGCCATTTCAAAGTAGTTAAGCACTTTGACAAAAAAAAGGGTGAAGCAGAAGAGCCCCACCAGATCGGATTATGGAATCGCTGAAGGCCATGAACCCTTCTGGCAGTTCACATGTGCGTTCATCATGCTTTGGGATGATGAACTTGAGGTTTGATGCTAACTGATGAGCCTTTAGCATGTTGGTCAGTTTATTCATGGTGAGGCTGGACCTGCCCGTCTCTTCGGAGGTGTCAGAGGTTCTCTTCGGCATCTCAGGTACCTGGGCAGAGATAGGCAGTTTATGAGCCATATACTTTCTAAGGATCCTGGAGGACCCCCCACATGTCCTATATTTACCAGCACTTTTCTTGACCCTAGGGCGTAAGATCGGGGGCAGGGGAGGAAGCGTGGGTGGGATCATAGAAAGGAACTCCAGTTCAACCGATTCACGTCTACCGCCTTCGAAGAAGGGATCCCTATGACTGGGAGACTCGTCGCGACAAAAGGAAAAAGGCTCAGGGGGCAAGTTTTCTTCTAGGAAAGCAATTTCAGAAAGGCAATCCTGAAGGATTGATTGTAGCTGGGAAATGTATGTCGCATGCTGGGGGGAGAAACCTAAACCCTCATCCCTAGTATTGGATTCTAGCTCCTTCTCCAGGTCACACACTTTCTGTATGAGGTAGGACAGTCTCCGGAGGTAGAGCGTCCGCACACCCCAACGATTAGAGGGTCTACGTATGTTGGCCTCCGAGTCGGAGGATGACAACTCAATGAATTCAACATTGGACGGACCTTCGGGACATCGCCTAGACGCCATGGACCAGCTAAGACTCAAGGGCGTATATGCGTAAGGGTAACCCTATATCTACAACATGAGTGTGAGGGGTATAAGAAAAGGGCCTATGCGTATGTACTTGAAAGGACATACGAAAAGAATGACAAACTCTGAAGAATGAGTGTCGTACAACAATTAATTCTACCCTCGCGTAGTCAATATAAAAAAAAAGAGGAAGGAGGCATACCTGGAGGTATATGTATGAAGTCGAAGGTGTGCAAGGATAGACTTGTGGAGGCGTAGGTTCGGTTGAGCGATAAGCAAGGGTAAGACCGTAGGAGCAAAAGAATGCCTAGCGTCACCGTAATGCTAGCAAAAAAAAAAGCAAAAGAATCAGGAAAAATAATAATAAAAAAAAGGAGGATGAATAATTGAAATGGAAGGAAAATTACCTCAAGAATGCTTTTGTGGTGGATGGAACCTTTGAACTCTTGAAAGTGGTTTGGAGGGAATACCACTAGGCTAGGCAAGTTTTGGTGTGGAGAAATGGCTTCAAGCCTTGGGATATTTATAAGGAAAGTCAAGGCCCCATAGCCATTGGATTCAAATCCATATGAATGGTGGAGATCAAGAGTATGGGTAGCCTTTGGATTTGTGATTAAGAATGATTTGCCCTTATGCAATCTTAGGGATATTCATGGATCCCCTACCCTAAAAGTTAGATGGTTTTTGAGTTTCTTTGGACACTATAAAGAAATACAACTTCAAAAGTCACTTTGTGTTTCTTCAAGAAACATTGGGTAGCGCTCCAAGGTTGAGTCCGCCAAAGTTGGCCGTACACATCAAACAAGAGAAAAAGAAAGAGTCTACAAACACACTTAAAAGTGTACTTATAGACTCGGGGGCAAGTGTTAATACAGGAATCCTTCCCTTGTGCATTCCATTCAAGTGAACCTCTACATTCTGAGGCACCCCAAAGACTATGAGACACATGCAAGTGAGACGAAGAGGCATGGGCTTTACTTGGCATTGGAGGCGTTAGGCTAGGAAAATCACCCTCACTATGCGAGGGTCATTGGCAAGCAGCCCATGCACACGCCACCATCGCTATGCGAGGGTCGTTGGCAAGAAACCCATGCGCGCGCCACCCTCACTATGTGAGGGTCCTCGGATGGCTTCCCGTACTTGCGCACGCGCCGTGTTCGCGCAAGGCGTCGTGCCTCGCCCCCGTTTGATCACGCCAGCAGCCTTGCTATGCGAGGAACCCTCGCTATTCGAGGGTGCAACCCTGCCTCGCCCCGGTCTGATCACGCCTGCAACCTCGCTATGCGAGGGTGCAACCCTGCCTCACCCCCGTATGATCACCATGCAGCCTTGCTATGTGAGGCACCCTTGCTATGCGAGGGAGCAACCTTGCCTCGCCCAGTCACTCCACCAAAGCAGCCTCGCCGTGTCCTTCGTGTCCCGCATCCAAACAAGGGTCTCCAAGGGTCGACTCGCTATGTTAGATCCTCAAAGGATCCTTAGCATCTCATTATGTGAGGCCTTCACTAGGCCTCCCACATGCACCTTGTCTCGCCTTAAACACCCCGTGCCTCGCCGAAGCGGCCTTAGTCCATTCTAGGAGTAGGTGCCACCAGTGAGGCACCCCCAAGCCTTGTCTTCTCTTGACATGTAAAGTGTGGAGCCTCCTCAATATGCGTACAAGGAACACTTGGAAATGCTAAGTAGAAGTGCCATGTGATCATAGGGTACCAGGTACGCGTACTGATAGGGGATGTACGACCATGACGAGGATAGGGGCGTGGCCCTATCATCCATGTCTGACGAGTAGTGGCAGTACGGATTTGTACGGAGAGTGGAGACACTACCTGGGTGCCCCTGGCCATGTGACAGTGCCAACAGTACGATGTCCTGCACTGCTACTCTGATAATGTCAGGGCAGACACCACTATGTCCCAAGCCACTACCCTGACCATGCACCTGCGTACGACTTGACTCCCTGGGACCTACTTGTATCTGGGGACCAATAGAGCCCACCTATAAATATGGTCCGACCCCTCAGGCTAAGGGGTTGGAAAATTGATTGTATGAGGAGATGTTTAAGAAATATATGGTCTTTGTTCCATTGTAGTTCTGATTTTTCTGTTGATTCAAGTTCTTTCCATCTGATTCTTAGCTATCCTTAGTGTAAAAATCTGAGTTTTCTAACCTTTAATTGTTGACGAGTTCTTACCGTCAACATATACTAACCCACAAGGGGCATTCGGATGGGAGGTGGACAAATCGGTTTCTTGGGCTTCCATTGTTAAGATGAATTCAAATACGGTGACCATGATGGAGAAGGAAGCAGATGATAAAGATGAAACGACATAATTGGGGGAGTGGCAAGCAGATGAAAAGGGTGATGAGTCAATTTTCGATTGGCGTTGTGTTATTTTTATGCTTAGAAAGGATAGTCGATTCCTATGGTCAGTTATTCAAGATGGAGTGCACCGATGGTGGGGAAAAAGATAAGCTTCTCTAGCTTCTCAGATGATGGATTAATAATTTGGTGTGCCAATGAGAGGGAGCAGGAGAGGTTGGTCTCCATTGGATCGGTGGTCATAGCGGGAATCTCATCGTAACTTTTATAAAATGGAGTTGGATAAGTCAAATGTTGGAAAGGAGAATTTCGTGTAAACATGGATAGATAGGTATTGAAGGGATCCCTTTGAATATATGGAATCATCACGTTTTTAAGGTGCTTGGATCAATCTGTGGAGGGTTATTAGATATCAAAAAAGATACTTTAGAGGGGAAGAATTATTTCTGTGCTTGCCTAAAATTGGTTGGGGATGCTTCTGGATTTATTCCCAGTAGTATTTCCCTTTCGTATAATGGATAATTTCTTTCCATGCATCTATTTAGATGTCAGGAGAAAGGTGGGTAGTAGGCCAATCGGTTCAAACAAGTTTGAATGAGGAAATTATCGAGGGAGGTGACGTCTGGACTGAGAGCCTTAGCATGGACTCATTTGGAGGAGAAAGGGGTGCTCAATATTGAGAGGAAGGGGTTTGTAAAGGAAGACGGTGAGAGGGAGGACAGTCGCACGGTGGTCAGCCAGCGCTGCGTTCAGGGCATTTAAACGCTCCTGTTTCTTTGGCAGGAATCTGGGAGATGGTCAATAACTCCTGTAACTATTGCATGCCATTAAAGAAAATTTTAAAGAAATTGATGACAAATAATTCTTTTAAAAACATTGGATTAGCCAACACGTGTAAAGGTTTGAAGAGGGTGGAGGATTTCACGTTTAACACGTGGAAATTTGAGAAATTCCTGATCACTCTTTCAGTTGATTATTTGGGCTGGTTTTTTATTTTGGAAAATGGGCCTTTCTCTTTTAAGGTGAATATTAGCCTGAGGGCTCTCTTCAATCCAATGGGGGAATTCAAGAAATTGGGCCATAGTGGACTGGGCTGGTCAGGTTTTGATACTCTGCTACGTATCCTTTGGGGAATTAATCCAAAGGGTCGTTATAGTTTTTTTCAAGGGAAAATTTTTTATTGGGATGATTCAGTGCAGCATAGTTCTCCAAGGAAACGTAGTGTTCTGTTTGAGCATATAGAGGAGAATGAGTCGAAAATTGAAGCAGAGATGGCTGGCTGGAAATTTTATTCTCGTAAGAATTCACAGAGTCATCTAGACTTCTCAATACCATGGTCTCTTTGGGTATCTTGGTGTTTTCAAATGATAAGGGGGAGAAGAATAAAGGTGGTTATGTAAGTCTATCTCAGAAGAGTTACTGTGAATTACGGAAACTAAGTTTCAATGTTAACTATGATAAAAGGAAGAAGAGAGGTGTGGGGTATAGTTAATCCAGATATAATCGTTCTTCAAGAGGTGAAAAAGTTTTCAATAGACAGGAGATTCACTGGAAGCATTTGGCGGTCTAGGTTTAGAGCTTGGACTTATCAGCAGGCGATAGGTCGTTCGGGAGGTAAATTGGTTGCTTGGGATACATGGAATGTCTCTTTTATTGACTCCTTGGTTGGGGATTACTCAGTTTCTGCTTGCTTGATGGCTGAGGGGAAGGATCCTTGGTGGTTCCCTGGTGTGTATGGGCCTGTACTGTATGGAAATAGAGATAGTTTTTGGGATGAATTAGTAGGGCTGAGTGCTATATGAGGTGATAATTGTTGTGTGGAGGGAGACTTTAATGTGGTAAGGAGAGTTGATGAGAAATTGAATAGCGAGTCTATTGCAAGAAGTATGAAGATGTTTGATGCTTTGATTAGAGAGTTCAAATTAGTTGACCCCAAACTTCACAATCGTCGGTTCACATGGTCAAACTATAGACAAAAGCCAATTTGTTGTAGGCTGGATAGATTCATGTACACTCCTTCATGGTCAGGAATTTATTCTTTCCTTCATCAGGAAGTGTTGGTTCGGGTTATGTGTGATCATAGTCTGGTTGTGTTAGATTTGTGCCCTTCTTCTTGGGGGCCTTCTCCTTTCATATTTAATAAAACTAGGTTACATCATAAGGATTTCTCTAACAATTTTCAGAATTGGTGGACATTGGCTAAGGTGCAAGGGTGGCCGGGTTTTCATTTTGTGTCAAAGCTAGCCTTGGTTCGAGATAAAATTAGGGAGTGGATTCGTTAGGTCTTTGGGAATAGGAAAATGCTTAAACAGTTGTGGGAAAGGAGATTGTTTGTGTTGGATAGACTAAAGGAGGGGGGATCGTGGAATGAGCATCTTCAAATGGAAAATTCAAAGGTGAAGGAAGAATGGCAGCAGATTGTTTTTGAGGAAGATGGAAGTGTTTGGTTTAAGGTGAAGTGTCAATGGGCCAAGGAAGGGGATGCTAACTCCAAACTTTTTCATAGTATTCTCAATGCTCGAAAAGCGAGAAATTTCATTTCTAGGATTTAGGAAAAGGATGGAACTATTTTGGATAAGGACGCTGATATTGAAAAGGCTATTGTAGGATTTTACTCTTCTTTGTATTCGACGGTCTCTAGAGTTTGGAGGGGTGGATGGGATCTCTAGGTCTCCAATTCAATCGGTCCTGGTGTCTTTTATCGAGCGGCCTTTTTCGGAGGACGAAATTAGACAAGCGGTGTTCGATTGTGATGGGTCTAAGGCCCCAGGGCCAGATGGATTTTCTATGGCAGTTTATCAGAACAATTGGGATGTTGTGAAAAGTGATCTTTTGGAAGTTTTTCAAGGTTTTTTAATCGATGGAGTCATTCATGGGAGGAACTATGAAACCTATATATGCCTTATTCCTAAGAAAATAAACAGCTGTCGGGTGAAGGATTACATGCCTATTAGTCTTTACAAAATTATTTCAAAAGTGTTGTCTTATAGACTTCAAGGAGTTCTGTCAGACACAATTGCAGAAACTCAAGGAGCTTTTGTGGAAGGTAGGCAAATTTCGGACACAGTTTTGATCGCAAATGAGGTGGTAGAGGAATATAGGAGCAAGGGTAGAAAAGCTTGGGTGTTTAAAATTGATTTTACAAAAGCTTATAACTATGTGGATTGGGGTTTCTTGGATTTAGTTTTGGATAAGAAAGGTTTCGGTGAAGTCTAGAGGAGATGGATGCGAGGATGCCTGTCCTCCATGTATTTTTCTGTCTTTTTAAATGGTCGCCCAAGGGGAAAATTTAAAGGATCGAGTGGTCTTTGCCAAGGGGATTCCTTGTCCCTTTTCTTGTTTACTTTGGTGGTGGATGTTTTGGGCAGAATGATTAATAAGGCTAAAAGTGTCTCGACTTTTAGAGGTTTTACAGTGGGCAATGATATAGTCGATGTCAGTCATCGTCAATTTGCAGATGATACGATATTCTTTGCTAACGGTGAGTAGTCCTTGATTGTGCTTCTGGATATCCTAAATTTCTTTAGTGTTTTGCTGGTTTATCTATAAATTTGTAGAAATGTCAGTTGTTGGGGATTAACCTGCATAAGGAGTTAGTAGATCGGCAAGCCAGTGAGATTGGTTGTGAAGTGGGCTAGTGGCCAATTCAATACTTGGGCCTTCCTTTGGGGGCTTCTCCTCGTTCCAAAGTGTTTTGGGAGACTGTTATTTCTAAATGTGCCAATCGGTTGGATAGCTGGAAGAGTGCTTTTCTGTCAAGAGGTGGCAGGTTGACTCTTATTCAATATGTTTTGTCTTCTATCCCAGTGTATTACCTATTGCTTTTTCGTATCCCTAAGAGTGTGGTGGGGTTTATTGAGAAATTGATGCGTGAATTTCGGTGGGAAGGTGCGGATCATTCAGGGGCCGGCCATTTGGTATCCTGACAAGAAGTTAGTAAATCTCATAGTCACAATGGATTGGGTATTGGAAATTTGGTGTTGAGGAACAAGGCTTTTCTCATGAAGTGGTTCTGGCGGTTTCCTTTGGAAAGTAAGTCTTTATGGCATAGGGTGGTTAAGAGTATGTATGGTGTAGATGGTGGTCACTGGGATATAGATTATGGGGGGAGATTGTCTGCTCGTGGTCCTTGGAGAGACATCACGACTTTGTAAGTGGACTATCGGCATTTGGTCTGCTTTAATGTGGGGAGGGGAGACATGATTCGATTTCAAGAGGATGTTTGGATTGGTTATTGCTCCTTGAAGTCGCAATTCCCTGATTTATATAGGGTGTCTAGGGCCGAGAATTGTTTGATCAAAGACCTGGCAGTAACGGAGGGTGCTAGGAGTTCAGGCGGCCTAGGTTGGGATTTGAGATTCAGAAGGAATTTATTTCATAGGGAGGTTCCTAGTTTGGTTGAGTTGTTGCAATTACTTTAGTTTTTGGATCTTCCGTCAATTTTGGAGGACAGGAGGATTTGGATTCCAGACAATAGCGGAGTTTTCAACTGCAAGACTGCCTTTCGTAGTTTGAGCTACGCTCATTTAGGCCTGGAGGTGTCTTGGGCTAAGAGGTTATGGAAGAGTGTCGCTCCTTCGAAAGTTAAAGTGTTTGGTTGGTTGCTATTCTTGGATAAGTTAAATGTCCATGTTAATTTCCAGAGGAGAAAACCTTTTCAATATTTGTCGCCAAATTGGTGTGTGTGCTGTAAGAATGAGGGTGAGACAACAAGTCATTTATTTCTGGAGTGTTCTTTTTCCTGGGCTTTGTGGGGTAAAGTTTTTAACGAGTTCGGGGTCGCCTGGTGTATGCCTTCCTCTTGTTCTCAATTGTTCCAATGCCAGTTAGATGGAGGAAAGAGGATGGCTCTTTTATGGTAGAGTACTGTGTTGGCCACTTTTTGGGCAATTTGGTTGGAGAGAAATAGCCGGATTTTTTAAGAGTCCTCTTGTTCTGTGGAGTTTCTTTGGGATAAAATCAGGTTCTTAGTTGCTACGTGGGTGTATGGATCGAAAGGTTTTGAGGGAGTTTTTTTTTTATGGATTTGTGTAAGGAGTGGGTGAATTTGTGGTTGTAACTTTTTTGGGTAGGGTTTTTTTCCGGGCCTTGTTTTTCTTTCTTTTTTTACCACGGTATTCCTTCGCCTTAAGTGAGGGCTCTCAATGTTATTTCATGGTCTTCTTTGACCTCTGTCTCTTTTTCAAAAAAAAAAAAAGCTGCTCGATTTTACCAAGCCTTTCGTAGTAGAAACAGATGCTTCGAGCTTCAGGTTAGGAGCAATCCTACTACAAGAACAACATCCAATTACTTACTTTAGTCAAACACTTGGCCAACAAGCTCGTAAGAAGTCCATCTATGAAAATTAACTCATGGAAATATTTTATGCAATAGCTAAATGGAGACCATATCTTATGGGACGCAAATTTTTAGTTTGAACGGACCAAAACTGTAACGACCCAAAAATCACTTTAAGGCTTAAGGGCCTTGATTAGTGTGTCGGGAGGGCATAATTGGTTTATATGTGATTTAAATGATTTAATGCATGCTTCTGTGATAAGCATGCTTATATGATTATGTGGATATATGAAATGCATGTCTACGGGTATTAGTATGCATGTGGGCCCTGTTTAGCTTAAAGGGGCATATTTGTAATTTTTGCCAGCTGAGGGCATAAATGTGATTATATGTTACAATTGTGGAGATCACATTATTATGTGGATATATTTGCAGCATGCGACTTGAGGCGATCCTCGGGAGCCAGTTAGCAGGAAAGTCACAACGGGCCCAATACTTGACTCGGGGAGAGTCAAGGGGTATTTTGGGTATTAGATATTTATTTGGGTTATCGGGTTGTGAAAATAAATAATTGGAGATATATTTGAAGTTAGAGAGTTTAGGAGGGAATATTGGAGAAATTTACTATTTTTTCCCTCGAGGACGTTTTTGGTACCCCGAGCCTCGGGATTAACTTAAGTAAGATAAAACAAAACAAAGGAATAAGTAGAAGCTGCCTAAACCGATCCACCTTTTTCTCTCAGCTCACTCACCTCTTTCTCAACTCTCTCAAGCTAAACCATTGAAGCCAAGGGAAATTTGGGCTAGAAACTCAAGGATTTGAGCTGGAATCTTGGGGACTAATTCAGTAACAATTTAGTGGTTCAGACAGAAGTTGAGGCAAGCATGGAATTATGATTTTAGCTATTTAATTCTATAGTTTTTAGCTGGGTTTTAAGTGTTCTTGGGTTCTTGATATTGAAGGTTGAATTGGAGTTTTGAGTTTAGTTAATAGTTGGGTTTTGCTACTGGGAACATGTTAGAATCATTGTGATGGTTAAATTATGTCATTGGGATGATTTTGGGTTAAATTGGTTGAGGTTTGATTGTTGAAAATGGGGATATTTTTATGGGTTCGAAGGGGTCGGGCCGCGACTCTATTCTTGGTGTGTCGCGGCCCTCTAGAATAGTTGGGAGTCGAAGTGAAGGGCGGGCCACGGTATGGGGAGTGTAGGGGCGCGACCCGTGTGTGCTGTTTGGAGAGGCTAGGCCTCTGGTTGGAGGTGGGCCGCGGCACAGGGGGCTTAGGTCTGCGACTCTTAAGGGCATTTTTTTGGCTTTGAGGAGGTTTTAGGTGCGGGCACTTAACCTAGGGTGCTTGGGATCGATTCCACTACCGTGTTTTGTGGAATTCAATCTTTCGAAGGCTAGAACTTGGTCTGGAAACCCTTACTCAATTATTATTGATGGAATCCCTTATCTTGGTTGTGACTAGGTGTACGCTAGGGCTCAGGAAAAGGATCGCGCTCAAAGGTCATTTCTCGTAATCAGAACACTTGGAATTAAAGGTAAGAAAACTGCACCCGGTTATGTGACTATGTTTGGACTTAGGGTTCCCTATACTTGTATGCATTATTGTATGATGGCAGTATGCCATGTGAACATGAGATAAATGTCCTAAGAGTGCAATAATTAATATTGGCACACAGGACGCAGCTCAGCCACTGGTAGTTGAGGACAACTTAATATTCACTGAGCTCAATTTAAGCGGACCAGAGTCAGTGGGTTAAACAGAGGGTGCGACCTAAGGGTGTCGACCCTGATTATTATATGACTTGGTTATTGATGTTAATAAATTGATGAATTTGATATGCTGAGTATCTGAATATTAGATTGTGGATTTACTGTTTATGTTCACCGATTATGTGCATGCCATGGACTGCTGAGTATATGATCATGCTTAATGAATTATTGGGTTATTGTTATTGATCATGCTATGATATTATGGTTCTATTGCTGGGCCTTGGCTCACGAATGCTACATGGTGTAGGTAAAGGCAAGGGTAAGCTTGATCAGCCCTGATTTGGAGAGCTCTAGAGGTTGAATGTACATAGTCAGTTGCTCGGCTGCCACGGTGGAGGGATGGAGAGGAACAGGAGAATCTTAAATGTCTATTTTGCCCTTAGAGTGGCCTGTAGTTGTATATAACCCTGAAATTTTGTAAACCATCCTTTAAACTCTATTTCTTTTGGGATCCCATATACGAAATGTTTATTTAAATGAAATGTATCTTTTATGACCAAAATATTTTAACCCTAGTTCAATTATAGTTTCAGTGACACATTTTTAACTAAATAACTTGGTTAGCAAGTCTTGCACCTTTACAAACACAGTGTAACAGTCTTGGCTACCCAGGGTGTTACAAACACAGATTAAAGTTCCTATTGGAACAATGAGTTATTGGCTCGGAATATTAGAAATGGATGTCTAAATTGATGGGCCTTGATTTTGACATTGAGTATAAAAGCGGTGCAAGAAACCGGGTGGCGGATGCTTTGTCCCAACAGCAACCAGCAGAGTTAATGAACATTTTGACCACTGTTGAATGGTAACTGTGGCCCCAACTTGAAAATGAAATAGTCGCTGACCCACTGTTACACAATCATCAACGATATAGAGCAAGGACAAGTCCATCATGGGTTTTCGGTGCATCAAGGGATACTATACTACAAGAATCGGTTGGTCATTCCTAAGAAATCCAACTTATTGGGTCAAATTTTTCAAGAATTCTACTGCAGTCCTATGGGAGGCCATGCGGGTGAGCTTAAGACTTACAAGAAAATTCAAGCACAATTATTTTGGGAAAGGATGAAGGCAGACATTCACCAATTTATAAAGAGTTGTGCTATATGTCAACAAAACAAATACCTCACCACTAACCCAGCCGGCCTCTTACAGCCCATTCCTCTACTCGCACAAGTGTGGGATGACATCACTATGGACTTCATTGAAGGCCTTCCCAAATCAAACGGGTGGGACACCATACTATTTGTGGTAGATATGCTCTTCAAGTATGCCCATTTTTTGAAACTCCGCCATCCCTTCACAGCGAAAACAGTGGCTGAAAATTTTCTTGGCATCTCGAAGTGCTTCCAAATTGCAATTGTTTAATATCATCAATAAAGTGAATTTCTTGTGGGAGTTCATTTATTGTGTGGAAATTCGGATAGATCTTACCTAGAAAGAATCTATCACAACATTATTGATGGACACCAAACTCTAGATGCTGTAATTGTTATAGATAGCTCTTGCAGCTAGTTCATTAAGGAAGAATCAACTTTAACTCCAATCTAAGTATGTTGATAAATTCAGATGTATTGAAGTAAATTTTAGCAGTTTTGTTAGTTTCAAGCATAGAAATACCATGTATGTTTGTACTCTATTCTAACTTGACATTATGGTCATGTATTCAAAATTTAGTTTGGTCTCTCAAACTTGTTTGTTGCAAAGGAACATGTCATGTTTCATATACTTTTTTTCTGTGACTGAAGATTTAATTTGATGTTTAATGTTTCATGTACAATTATTTTCTTTGTTAATATTTTATAAAATTTAGAAGATTTTGAATATCTTACATATTCATCCATAGTGAAGTAGGTTATGATATTTTTGTGTGCTGCGGTGATAACGAAAGGTTGAGAACTTGTGTGTCTTAGTGAAGTAGAGTCTGAGAAATTTGTGTGTTGTGGTGACTTAAGGTTGAAAACTTGTGTGTTGTTTGATTGTTTTAATGGATATTGACATATGGTTAGGTCAATAAAATAGGGGAAATGCTGCCCGATGTTTTATAGATCTAGTTATCATTTTTTAAAAGTTTTGCATGCATCATTATTTTGATATATTTTATAATGTGGATGTAATGTAGGTTAAATCATACTATAAGTATGTCTACCCAAGATGTTACCTAGTCTAATTGTGTGGATGACGTTGATTTTGTTCCTTCAACAAATATACAAGAAGTGCAATCTCTTGATAATAGAAGTGATGGAAATGAAAGTAGAGGTATAAAAAGAAAGAAATCATCTCCTGCATGGGATCATTTTACATTGGAAAAGATTGATGGTAAAATAAAAGTAGTTTGCAATCACTGTGGGAGAAAATTAGTGGGAGAGAGTAGTAAGGGGACTAAACACTTACTTCTTCACATGGAAAGATGTCCATTAAGACAGAAACAACTTGCCAAGAATCCTATTGCAAGACCCTCAGTTACCTTCAATCTTTATCCTGAACTAGGAAGAAAAAAGTTGGCTGAAATGATCATTCTACATGAGTACCCTTTGTTGATGGTAGAGCATAGTGGTTTTATAGACTATTCGAATACTATTTCACCTATGTTTCAAATGGTTTTAAGGAATACAATTAGGTTTGACAATTTGAAAATATATAAGATTGAGAAAGAAAAATTTAGAGAAGTTTTGGAGAAAAATAAAAGTAGAATAACCTTAACCACTGTTATGTGGAGTGCCAATCATCAAAACAGGGGATATATGGCTGTGACAACTCACTTTGTTGATGACTCTTGGAAGTTACATAGTCAGATTATAAGCTTTAGATATGTGCCATGCCCACATGATGCTCCAACACTTACAGAAACTCTAAGTTCTTGCATGTCTGAATGGAATATTGAACACAAGATTAGTACAATGACTGTCGATAATTGTACTACGAACGATGCAATGATTCCACTTTTGAAGGGAACAATTTGATTCTAAGTGTTTCCTTTTAAATGGAAAACTACTTAGTATGCGTTGTTGTGTGCATATTTTGAATCTAATTGGTAGGGATGGCTTGTCTGTTATAGGTGACAACATTGACCAGATTCGAGATAGTGTTGCTTATTGGTCGGGCACACCAAAGAGGTATGAAAAATTTGAGGACACTGCTCGTCTTCTCAGAGTGACATGTACTAAAAAGTTGTCACTTGATTGTGTGACAAGGTTGAATTCAATGTACCTAAGGACATGCCGGAAATGATGCACCTACCGGAATCTGGGAATTCCCCAGATTCTGGTCATAGGCCCATAAACGCCAAATTGACATAGAAACTTTTGAGGGCCATTTTAAAACACCCTAATATCGAAGTGTGCCTAAAGCAACTCGTGAGAACCAGAAATAGACCCTCAAATGCAATCTCACTGGCATTCCTAAACAGATATAAAAAATCCTCAAGCATAAACAAAAACAGAAAGGCAGGTCAAAAACACTTACCCGAGATAAAATGAAGGTGTGTGATGAGACGAGTCCTGACCCTGAAATATTGTTTGCCATCTGCCCAAAAGTAGGACTATTCACGCCAATCGTCCAGAGCTTTCGAGAAAGTTGTTGAAGATAAGGGTGAGGAAGAAGAGAGGGTTTTGGTTTTTGAAGATAAGCGATCTGACAGTATTTGGGAAATGGCTTCCCCCCTACAGTGTGAGTTTGAAGAGGTTTTTTCTGGGTTTTATACCCAATAAAGCGTAGGGGGGAAGCCATTTCCCAAATACTGTCAGATCGCTTAACTCGATAAGGCCATGAGGGCAATCCAACGGTTATGGTTCAAAAGGTGTGGATCGTGAACATTGTTTCTTTGTGAAGAGACTCCTCGGGTACGGAGTGGATGTTTGGAATCATGGAGTTGATCCCTAATTAAATGCATGGATTGATGGGCCCAGCAATGGGGCGTTGACACGTGGGTTGGCTTTTCAGAATGACGTCAGAGGAAAACTCAAACATTTTTCTCACCAATTTTTCAAATCACTCCTATTAATTTAATTCTCCACTGCCTGAGGGCGAGTAAAGAGTTAGGGAGCAAATGTTGTCTGTAATTTTTGCCTTCGACACGTGGAAACTCACAATGGCTGGCTCAAATGATCATAGACGTCTTCATTGTATGTTACTCCCCAGGGTTCTATTAAGAGCAAAGATCCTCTTAGGTGAGGTCGTCTGTATTGGCCAGTTAGTAGGTCGTGGATACCTTAAAGGTAGATTTCTCACCAAGGCTTGCCCTCGGAGCTGGAGGTTCTCCAACTCAGGAAATTTGGGCAAGTGCTCTACTCCCCCAGTCATCTCTCAGGTCCGAGGTTCTAGTTCTTAGACCTAAGATGAGGCGCCAAGTGTCAGCCAGTGCGAGTTTGTAGTGCTAGAGGATCGTCTGACAACTTTCTTGGGCGATCTGTCAATAGTGTTGTCGAGCGTACAACTTCACAATTTGCACTTCCACTACGTCTTCTGACATACAGATACGTACAACACGCCCTGACAGTACCTGGGGGCATGTTCTCCATAAGTAGGTACCTTTTTGCACTGGGCCCCGCAAATCCTGCCTGGACTGTGGTCTTTATTTAATGCAGCCCAATGCATTGAATGGGTATTAATTCCCCAATAACGGGAAGAATGTGTATTAATGATGGATGATTAGTATTAATTACCCCTACCTCTATAAATAGGGCTAGGAGTATCATTGTAAAGGGTTCGGTTTTTTTGAGAGAACATCCTGTACTCAGAGCAATCTATTCACTGCCTGAGAATACATCATTGGAACTTGCCACAACAAGCTTCCAATCCTCATAATATCAGATACTCGTGGACTATGGTTATTTTATTACCTGAACAACGGAAAAATCCTTGTGTTCCTGTTCTTTATTTCTTTAATCTCTCGTTTTAAGGTTGATAGCGAAAAAGGCAGTCAACAATTACATTTTGTCCTTATTATTTTTATATAAATATTTTTTACATTATACATTTAAAAGCAAGCTAGTTTCTACTAATAATATGTGCATCAAAATTAGAGATTTTTTTTCTTAAATACACATTTTTTTTACGGTTCCTATTTTTTTCTTAAAAAATACGCGCACAAGTTTTCAAAAATATGTTATTCAAAGTTTCATAATTACGAAAAATACGGTTTTTAGGAAAAACAACTTGAAAATAACTCACTGGACTAACTAAACATCAACAAAAAAAAAAAACCTAAATATAAAGTGAAAACACAAAAAAAAAAAAAACGAAAAACAAATTGAAAACAACACAAAAAAAAAGAAAAAAGACAAAAAACCATAAAATTGAAAAAAAAAAGTTTAACCATAAAAACGTAATATTTTAGCAAAAATTAGTATTTTATGTAAATTTTTTTTTTAATTATGCATCAAAATATTATACGATCATTGGCACCGTTTTTTAAAACAATAGATCATAATTGTGATTGATTAAAAGAAATTGAGGTGTAAGATGTTGTAATGTGTTGGTGTAGATATCATTATTCCTTTTACTATATACTATTTCCAATTCCCAACTTTTTGTACAGGTTGAATAAATTCATAATGTCCTGATTGTTTCTTTCTCAATTTTGAAAAAGTTAGACTCAAATTCTCTCTCTTGACACCGCTCCAGTTGGGTCCTCTTGCCAATCACTTTCCCCTGTTCTCTACCCTTCTCGCTATCAGGTATCTTTTGCTACTCTCTCTCTCACTTTTACATATTTGGTTTTCGAAGAAATTTTAGACTTGTTGTCAGGTTATACACTTTTGAAAATGAAATCCTGATTAGTGATTAGCATCTATACATAAAATGAAGTCAATTTTTGGTAGAGTTGGTTTCCCACAGGTTTCTTTGGTGATGAATGATTTTATTATTTATTTGCCCTGAAATTTGTTATCAATGACAATCAAAATAATCCTAATATAGTGTGTGTATATAGTTTTTTATATGGTTTCACACACACAAAGAGGCTTTTTAATCATTCCTGTAACCGTTTCATTTTTTAAGCAACATGAGAGATTATGAAGCTTTTGGTCTAACCCTCTTTTTCAATTCATACATATTCAACTGATTGTAATACCCTATGAATTATGTTTTAATGGAAAATGGAAGTTTACAAACAATAAAGAAATGTAAGGGACTATTGCCAAATTGAATGCAAAAAATTGTCTACACCTACTCAGTTGTATTGAATTTTCTTTCATTAAATCACAATCCAAATAATTGAATTCAAATAGGTTTAAAAAGTTTTCGTTTGAATTTTGAGCTTTGAATTTTATTTTGATTTGGCCGTTGTGTATTTAGGTATTGTTCCTCTAATGGTGTGTGAAAATGAAAACTATTGAGCCAATAACAACTCAGACCAAGAGAAAATCTTCTGGTGCTTCTACTACTAGTGCTAGGATTCAAAGTTTAGCTCCTTCATCATTTAAGAAATGGGGTGTAAAGCAGCCCTTTTTTAGATATGGACTTCCAATGATCTCTCTCACCGTGTTTGGTGTTGTTGGCCTTACTCATCTTATACAAGGCAGGTCAGTGTCACTACTCTTGATTTCGAAAATTTTGAACAACGCAGATTACGCCATCATAAAGAATTATGTTCACGTTTTTTGTGTGCATGCTTTTATGTTGATTAAAAATTATTACCCATGAATGGTAGGTCCACTGGTCAGGGTCCATTGTTTACTCATAAGATTTGGTGTTCAATTTCTCATGGGTACACATCTAGCAATATTACTTTTCTATATTAAGATTGTAGGGTTTAAGGGAATGATTCATCATCTGAAGGTTAAAATAACTGTTAGCAGTTGTCATTGCATTATTCTAGTAAACTGTGATGGCATATTTTATCTACCAAAAGGCATGATCTTCGGGTCATGGTACCAAACTAATTTTGAGTTATCTGGGTACATCAACATCTATTTGTAGTCCTTTAAAATTAGCACAAAGAAAGAATTTGAACCATAAAAAAATGAGATACTTATATGAACGTTTTGATATTACCTTATTTTGGATGTCATTGTGTCATTCATTAATAAAGTGGTGGGATTTTGTAGCTCAACAAGGATATTGCAAAGGTGAAAGATGATCAGGAATGGGATATTATTGAGACTAGAAAAGCACTGTCCAGAACAGGACCTGCATATAAGCCAAAACAGATTTCTTTGGAAGAGGAGCTTAAGGTGCACAAGTCTCTTCTCTTGCTTGTGCATTTTTAATTTCAAATGATATCATGGTGAGTATATTTTAAGCTCACTTGGCTGCCTATGTTTATAGGTTGTGCAAGAGAAGGTTGACATAAACAACTACGAGTACAAGAAAATTCCTCGGCCAAATGAAGGCAAGTCGCACTAGTTTGTACTTTTATCAATTTATCAATCAATGGAAAACTTTTAGGATTTGTCCTTCATCTTGAAGTCATGTAGCGACTCCCCAACCATGGTCTCTTTTTGCAGCAAAAGTTATACAAACATTTATGCTCTGACTTAGCTGATTATTGTAGCTACTGACCCTCACTTGCGCAATAGTAGTTTTTCCCACAGCAAAGCATAGATCCTCCAAATAGAATTCTCAATTTTCTTGGAGAATATCTTTGTACTTTGCTGAAATTAAATTCCTTGTACGCTGCCTCAAATAATTAAGCAGGATTTTAATATAATGCATTGAGAAGGTTGAAACTTTTCTTTTCTGGGAAGAAAGGGGTTGGCACTTTTGACATGTTCAAGTTCTCTCCTTAAAACTTAATTTTTTTAGTGCCCACATCTTAGATATATTCACTGCCATGTTCCAATTTGTTTTGACTTTCACCTTGATGTAACGCCCTGGTTACCCCAGAACAGTTATGGTGAACAGTGAACCGGAAATTTGACTCGCTACCCGAGTCCTTTGGTTTAAAACGTGATCTAAGTGTTATTAACAGGCTAAGGGAAAAACCAGTAAAAGGGAAAGGATATTTTGCATTATGTATATAAACTGCTCATGAGCCATTCAAAATGTTTACAAGTTGTTCATAATACAAAAGGGTCGCTACTGTTTCAAATTTACAAACCCCGCCGACCTAAGCGGCAAAAATAGGGTAAACCCCAAGTCCCTCTGAGAACTCCCTGACCGTGGTGGTCAAGTGGCCAAATATGTACACAACACCACCAAGGCTCTCCACTCAAGGTTGGGCAAGCTTCTCTTTCCCTTTACCTGCACCACATAGCACCCATGAGCCAAGGCCCAGCAAGAAAACACAATAAGGCATGACATAATATCCACAATGATCATAATAATCATTCAGGACTATCAGTCCATAATAGATAGGTGACAGTAGCAAAAGTCACAAAAGTGGGTACAGCTCCCTTTAGCCATGTGACGATAGGGTCACTAGGGCTTAACTGATAAGAGATTCTTTCATAAGTTGAATCAGGATAGGTGCATGGTGATTGGTCACCAACATAACCCTCCTCCCGACTCTAGAGTCGTAACTATGGACAACGTCCCCTGGCCATGCGACAAACAGTCACCGGGGCCATATGCCCTGGCTATGAACATCTGGTCTTAGACCAGGCAAGCGCTTATAAGTTCTTTGACCTTAGGGTCGGTCCAGCATTAACGCCATAGAGTCAATCAATGCATGTTCATTGACTTTAGGGTCGGTCCCTGACTAGTCAGTGCCATAAACAAGTAATCAGTGTTCACTAGCATTTAATATGCAATCCATGTCCACATATACCAACCAACATGCTTCAATAACAAACCATGCATGTCATATACATATACATATACAGGGTGCATCTGTATCCACACACTGTTTTCTTACCTCTGGTTCGAGTGAATGCTATTATAAGAATGACCCCTGAGAATGATCAACCTTTAAATTCCTTGATGGTCACCTGGTCATAACCAAGATATAGGATTCATCAATAAAAATGATAACAGAGGGTTCCCAAACCAAAACCTAGCCTCCGAGACATCAAACACTACTCAACCGGGCACTAGGTTCGACCCCGAGGCCTAAGGCTTGAATCCCCAAGTTAAAAACACCATTTTGGCCAAAAAGCCACTAAGGGCCGCGACCCTCCCCAGCTGCGCCGCGGCGCGCCCCTCTAACAGAGGCGGCCCTCTCTGTCAGATGCCAAGGGCCGCGGCGCACCACAGCCATGTCGCAGCACCCAGCCCAGACCAGCCAAAATGACAGCACGCAACACCAAATTTTCCCCTGCGTTTTCCCTTGGAACCAAGCCCTCTAACCAGCTCCAAACCTCCTCCAAACACTCAATTTAACCTCCAAACATCACCCATAACTCACCCTCATCAAAACTCAAGCTAAGCTTCAATCAAAACCTCTTCAAATCCAAACTATCAACAAGAATCCATAAGCTGAAAAACTAAAGGAAAAACAGAGCACAACCAGAAACCAATGACTAAAACTCACCTCAAATCCAGATTTGAACCTAAAACTCACCTCAAGTCCACAAACCCAGCCCTTGGAATTCCTAGCTTGAAACCCCACTTTGAGCTCAAAAACTCCAAAGAAGAAATGGTGAAGGATAGTGTACGGGTTGGAGAAGAATGACCCTGTTTTGGCTCTGTTTATTCTATATCCTTCTACAGCCAACTAAAGGGTTATATAAATCCATCGAAATGACTAAAATACCCTTAAATCATTTAAGGCTTCTAAAACCATTCCAAGGGTAAAATTGGTACTTTCCACTTACACTGTTAATTATAATTAACACTTCCCAATTCCCGCTAATCTCAATATTCACAAACACTAATAATTCATATCCCGTTACCCTAAAATCCCTGGTAACGCCCTAGTCATTAAAATCACCTCGAGACTCACCCCGAGCCCCGAGCTCAAACCTGTTATGACCAAACCAATAAATCATATTTATAGATTGTCTCATGCCGAGATACTCAAACCAATCCACATTATAATGTGGTCTCACAATATATCATTGACATGCAAACAAATATACAATTATGCCCTCAACGGGCCAAATTACCAAAACACCCCTATAAACAAATGTGGACCCACATGTATGCATTTAACATCATATTATAATATAATTCCCATAGACATGCATAAACACATTTAGTGGAATAATTAAACAGTTATGGCCCTCCCGACCTACTAATCCAGCCATTAAACCATATTAGGGAATCCGGGGCATTACACTTGAGCTCCGTCAAGTAGAATTCCTCCTTTGTTGCTCAAAGTTTATTTTGCATTAAGGAAATAAGTACCTGTACCTTATTATTTCAGCCAGGCATGGCGTAATATGAAGAAAACGTCAAATATTGTCTCTTCAGCAAGACTTCTTATACATTAACTTATGAATAGGCTAAAAATTTCTCTTCAGGAAAGAAAGACTAGATGGTGTTGCTTGTTGGACTTGTATCTGTCGTCACTCCTTCAAATCTAAAATGACAATGTTTTTTGGTTAAATTTTTGCGAACAATGTTCTGGATCAGATCCTTCATTTAAACATGATGGACAAACAATAGTTGGTAATTACTAGTTAGAATATTTGTTTTAATCAATCTGTTTGTTTATATGAGTTTTCCCATGAATGAATCTTTAAAGTTCTGATGCACACTAAAGTATGAAACATGGCTTGAAAAACCAATCTTATTTGTCTATAAATTGGAATCATGTTAATCCGATTCCATGTCATGGTCTTTTACGTGATGGTATCCATTGTTATCGTCATTATGTCCTCTTTTTCCCCTACCTTTTTTCTTTTTACAAATAATTTAAATCCTTTATTTTTTCCTTGCAAAAAATAAGTGTTCATTATCCATCTTGATTATTGATGAATGATAAGCTTAGATTAACTCAAATGGCATTGTATCTATAGTTGATAGTTCATTGAGGCAAGATAGGTATACACCTTTGATCACACGTCTATAGTATATAGTATCACTTCTGCAGTATACTAATAATTGAAAGAACTAAAAGAGACAGGGAGAGAGTAAAAATGAACTCAACTTGCAAAACTTTGCCAAAAAAAAAAAAAAGAATTGAGAGCAAGTAGATTATACATATCAGGTGATGAGTCCAACCCAACCATCTTCACTAAATACCAAACTTTATACACATTTTACCATAGAAAAATACTCATATCTCTATATGTACACCACCCCCAACACAATTAATTAATACCCAAAAAGAAAAAAATAGAGCTTAAGAAAACCCTACTCAGTGTGCCTCTCTTTTTTTTTACTCCCCAACATATAAAAGAATTACATTTTTACGGTTAAACATTTTTTTTCTTTCAATTTTACGATTTTTTGTCTTTTCACTTTTTTTTGTGTTGTTTTCAAGTAGTTTTTAGTTCTTTTTGTTTTGTTTTGTGTTTTCACGTTGTTTTTAGGTTTTTTGTTGTTGTTGATGTTTAGTTAGTCCAGTGAGTTATTTTCAAGTTGTTTTTCCTAAAAACTGTATTTTCATAATTATGAAACTTTGAAAATCATATTTTTGAAAACTTGAGTGAGTATTTTTTAAGAAAAAAAATAGGAACCATAAAAAGGAATGTGTATTTAAGGGAAATCTCTAATTTTGATGCACATATTATTAGTAGAAACTAGATTGTTTTTGTTTACCCAAAAATGGCTCCTGATGACGTGGCAAGAACTTATTACATGTGATTGGCACGTGGCAGCGTCAAAATGAAAAAGGTGTTGCTCGCCTGTCGACCAGCTCCCTGTTGATTCATTAGATCTTGCGGATAGATGCGACCAGTCTGGTCGCATGCTTCAGTTTCTTTCCCTTAAAGATTGTAATCTTGTACTAACTACATTTATTATTTCCTCTTTATTGCTTTGATACGCTAAGATTTGGGATAATTAAGGCCCATTGGCCCATGTAACCCCCTTGAGCCTATAAATATGAATGAGAGGGCTCAAGGAGGGGACTTTCGAACCTTTTTTCTGAATACTCATAGCAAGAGCGTAAATGTGATTATCCACCAGAAAGTTGTAATTCTCCTAAGGCTTGTGAAACTCAAGAACCCTAGTTCTTTGATCACGATATTGGGATTCAACATCAATAATAGCACTAAGTGGACGCAGGTCATTACCATTTATTGGGGCCGAACCACTATAAATCATCTGTGTCAATCCTTTACCATTTGATTCTATTCTTGACTATCATCTCATTTCTTGTCGTATTTTTGACTCCGTGTCATTGGCCAAATCGAGGGTCAACAACTTTTAACTTTATAATTGAAAAAATATTTATATAAAAAATAAGGACAAAATGTTATTGTTGACTGCCTTTTTTCGTTATCAACCTTAAAATGAGAGATTAAAGAAATAAAGAACAGGAACACGAGGATTTTACGTTGTTCAGGTTATAAAATAACCCTAGTCCATGAGTATATGATATTATGAGGATTGGAAGCTTGTTGTGGCAAGTTCCAATGATGTATTCTTAGGCAGTGTATAGATTGCTCTGAGTACAGGATGTTCTCTAAAAAAAACCGAACCCTTTACAATGATACTCGTAGCCCTATTTATAGAGGTAGGGGTAATTAATACTAATCATCCATCATTAATACACATTCTTCTCATTATTGGGGAATTAATACCCATTCAATGCATTGGGCTACATTGAATAGAGACCACGGCCCAGGCGGGATTTGTGGGGCCCACTGCAGAAATGTACCTACTTTATGGGGAACATCCTCCCAGGTACTGTTAGGGTGTGCTGTATGTATCTCCATGTCAGACGACGTAGTGGAAGTGCAAATTGTCAAGTCGTACGCTCGACAACACTGTTGACAGATCGCCCAAGAAAGTTGTTAGACGATCCTCTGGCGCTACAAACCCGCACTGGCTGACACCTGGTGTCTCATCTTAGGTCCGAGAACCAAAACCTCAGAGTTGGGAGATGACTAGGGGAGGAGAGTGCTCACCCAAATTTATTGAGCTAGAGAACCTCCATCTCCGAGGGCAAGCCTCGGAGAGAAATCTACCTTTAAGGTATCCACGACCTACTAACTGGCGAATACATGTGACCTCACCTAAGAGGATGTTTTCTCCGAATAGAACCCTCGGAGAATAACATACAACGAAGACGTCTATGATCGTCTGAGCCAGCCATTGTGAGTTTCCAGGTGTCGGAGGCAGAAATTACAAACAACATTTGCTCCCCAACTCTCTACTCGCCCTCGGGCAGTGGAGACTTAAATTAAAAGGAGTGATTTGAAAAATTGGCAAGAAAAATGTTTGAGTTTTCCTCTGACGTCATTCTGAAAAGCCAACCCACGTGTCAATGCCCCATTGCTGAGCCCATCAATCCATGCATTTAATTAGGGGTCTACTCCATGAGCCCAAACGTCCACTCCGTACCCAAGGTGTCTTTTCCCAAAGAAGCAATGATCATGATCCGCACCTTTTGAACCCCAACCGTTGGATTGCCTACATGGCCTTATGAAGGTAAGCGATCCGAAGATCATTGGGAAATGGTTTCCTTCTACGCTTTATTGGGTATAAAACCCAGAAAAAACCTCCCCAGACTCACACTGCAACCATACGAAAACCAAAACATTCACAAAAACCTCTCTTCTCCTAATCCTTATCTTCAACAAATTTTTTGAAAGCTCTGGATGATTGGTGTGAGTCGTCCTACTTTTGGGCCGATGGAACAATATTTCAGGGTCAGAACTCGTCTCAGCACATACCTTCGTTTCATCCCGGGTAAGTGCTTTTGACCTGCCTTTCTGTTTTGTTTATGCTTGAGGATTTATATCTGTTTAGGAATGCTAGTGATATTGCATTTGAGGGTCTGTTTCTGGTTCTCATGAGTCGGTTTAGGCACACTTCGATATTAGGGTGTTTTAAAATGGTCCTAAAAAAGTTTCTATGTTGATTTGGCGTTTATGGGCCTGTGACCAGAATCTGGGGAATTCCCAGATTCTGGTAGGTTCATCATTTCCGTCCTATCTTTAGGTGCCGGGGATACCCCACATTTCCAAAATATCTCTTCCCCCTGAGCAGTATCCCTAGGGTCATCCATGTTTTTTTCCATCTTTCATTCGGTTAGAATACTAACTATAGGTTCTATCTTTTTGACCAGGAAATTTCTGATATGGCCCAAGAACAAGGTGTCTCCGAAGATAGTGCAAGTATGGGAGCCCAAGAACTAGCTGGGGAGCTAGTCATTCATCCTAATAATCAAGTGGTGGAGAGGCCTGACGCACCCGAAGACAGGGAGCTAACTGTGGAGGAAGTTAACAGAGCCCCGCTTCCACACCCTACACAAACGTATGAAGGTGATGGGTTCGAAGTAGATGATTACCATACTCTTATCTGACACCCCGATGCCATTGAAGCTATCATGAGGCACTATTCGGTCAAGGATAAGTGCCTCATCCGCCTCTGTCGGGAATCCAAAAGGGTGCACCACAGCGTCAACGACTTGGGCGCCTGGAGTCAGGCCCACCTGATGGTAGGGGCTACCTTACCCCTCAAATAATATTTTGTGAACTTCTTGAAGTTTGTGGGGATAGCTCATTTCCAACTTTCTCCCAATGGCTACAGAGTGCTCATGGAAATGTACATTCTGTATTGGAAGCAGAAATGGCCCGAGCCTTCGCCGGCGGAGATCCTCTACTTCTACAACTTTCGCACCACTCGACGAAAGAAAAAAAAAAGCAAACGAAACAGGTACTATGCCCTGGCGAAATATGCGGCCCCGTCGCTCGACTACAAGGCTCCTTACCATAACGAAAATCATTCTCGGGATTATAAGGACGCATTCTTCTTCACAAACAGTTTCCCAACTCGCACCAATCCAACCTTGATTCTCAACTTTGCAAGAGTTGGTGAATGTCTTCCCAACAATGTTATCTCTCACATTTCTAGGGCTTTTTTTGTGTTCAACACTTAGTCAATTCCTTTTGAATATTTCTCTTTCACCGAACCCACTACATCCAAATCTTTGAGGACCATCTCCAGGCGATGAAGGCTCTTCTCGACCGAAACTTGGACCTTAGCATCTTGGTAACTGAGGCTAACCTCATTAGGTTGGGGCTTCTCAGCATGGAATAAAGAATTAGCATCCTGGAGCTGACCAAGTATCGCCAGTCCAAAAAGTCTCGGGAGTTGGCTTCCCGCCATATCAACTATGTAGATGGAATGGCCCAGAGGGCTTTACAGAAGCGGCTGGCAGAGGAGAGGCTGGAGATTATGCGTGTCATGGAAGAATCCCGAGAAGCCCAGGAGGATCAGGAGCTTGAAGAAGAGCTTCAGGCGGGGATGGAAACCTCATGCACTGCGCTAGGTAAATAACCCCTCACCTGATATCATGCTCTCCAGGTAGAGGATAGGATAAGTCCCAAGCACGTTTAGGCCTCCCCAACTCTCCTTTGCCATGGACAGATTTCACATCGATACTGGACTACAGAAGAATTCCAATATTACATAGATTTAATAGACGTTTATCTTCATCGCCCAAGGAGGAAGTCAACTCCTCGGGGCTTGGTGCCCCTAGACCCAGTGTCGTCTTTCAACTCGAACTGGTTCTGCCAATATGGCACCAACATAAGTTGTGAGGTCGGAGGTAGGATAAAATACCCTCGCTATCTACACCGAGGCTTAACTCATGGTGGGCCTCCGAGTATATTATGTTATGGTATTAATTTACTGGGGAAATATGCTAACTGTTTAACTTGTACTTGCAGCTCATATGGGGTTAGTTAACAATTCTTGATCCTCCCTGAGGCTTGGAGCACCCCCAAGCTCCTCGGTAGGAGAGAGGTCGTTGTAACGTCTCAAATTACCTAATAAGGCTTAGGGCCTTGATTAGGGGGCCAGGATGGAAATTTATGGAAACTACATGTTTATGTGATATTTATATGTGTATCATTATATGATTATGTGAGTTATAATATAATATAATTTGATATTCATGTTTAAGTGTTTTAAATATGCATGTGGGCCTATTTCTGATTAAAAGGGCAATATTCGTAATTTGACTCGTTATGGGTATATTTGGCATATATGTGATATATGTGTGAGACCACATCATTATGTGGGTATATTTGGGTTACTCGACACGAGACGATCCTGGGGAGCAAGCTAGTGGGAAAGTCACAACGGGACTAATACTTGACTCGGTGAGAGTCAAGGGGTATTTTGGGTATTTAGTACATCACTGGGATCGGGTAATGGGGGAAATTAATTGGTAATTATTTGAGGATATTAGAAATAAAGGTATTTATAAGACGTTAATTATGATTAACGGGATAAGTGGCAAATGACAAATTTTCCCTTGGGGGCATAAGGACACAAGCCAAGGGCAAGGGACATTTTAGTCAATTCAAGCCTAAGGAGAGATATACTAAGCCTTAACCTCAGCAGTAGGAACCCAAAACAGAGTGGCTCTCCTTCTCTCTTTCTTTCACACCCGGTTTCTCTTTTTCTCCCCTATCTCTGTTTGGATTTTTGAGGAAATTAATGGAAAACTTAAGCTTGGATTGAAGGCTTGCTTTGGGGCTTGATTAGCTACAACTAGGAGGTTCAATTTTACAACTGAGGTAAGCTTGAATCTCTGTTTTGATTCAATTGAGTTTTGGTTTTGGGTGTTCTTGAGCTTTGAATCTCAAGGTCTTGGATTGGAGTATTTGGTGGAGGTTTTGAGTGGGATAAACTTGAGTTTGATGGTGTTAATGTGTTGTTGATGTTTGGGGGATTTAATGGTTTTGGGAATTGATTGGGATGATTTTTGGTAAGGTTTTGTGTAATGACCCAAAAAATGCTAATAGGATTTAGAGCCTTGATTAGCGTGTCGAGAGGGCATAGTTGAATATGTATGTGATTTAAATGCGTGACTATGTGGCATGCATGATTTGTATGATTATGAGAATATATTATATGCATGTTTATGAGTATTAGATATGCATTGTGGCCCTTTACTGTTTCTAAGGGCATATTTGTAATTTTGGCCCGTTAAGGGCATAAACGTGATTATATGTGATAAATGGTTGAGACCACATTATTATGTGGATATATTTGTAGTATATAGCTCGAGGCAATCCTAGTGAGCGGATTAGCAGAATAGTCACAACAGGATTTAATACCCGCCTCGAGGTGAGTTGGGGGTATTTTGGGAAGTTCAATGTATACTTGTGTTGACGCGGTTCTTCGCGAATAGGAAATTAAGAAAAGAAGAGAAAGGGATTAGTGCTTGTGTTGAACCGAAACAGATATATGATCTTAGGAAATGAAATGGTGACTCAAAATACGTTTTTTGAGTGGTTCAAAGGTTAAAATCCTTCTACTCCACTAGTCAGTATTATTGTTGTATACTGGATATTTGATTACAGGGTCTTTCTTACAATATCGAATCCAACCTCTATTAACTCCCAAGGTATCCATATTTATAGGAGAAGGCACCTGGGAGTTGGTAAGAAGGTCATCCCGTCACCTTCTTACCTATCATGTCAATTCTGTGACAATCATGATTAATTCCTAAACCTGACACATAAGTGTGGTCAAATCAATAGGTAAGGAGATAATGGGTCGCACGGCCCAACCCAGTCGTGGGTGTCTGAATACGCACGTTCCTGCTGCGTGTCCGAGAAGTCAGGGATATATCAAACACGTGATGTCTGATATATGCACGTTTACCTTGCGTGGTTGAATTTATAAAGGGTCATAGCCTCCAACCCTAGCTCGTACTACGATCTGGGTACTGAACTCGACCTTCGGCCTTCAGAGCCCGGACTCCCTCCTTAAGTTACCAGAGGCAAACCCTCAGGTTACCTCGAGCTAAGGAGGTATGATCTTATGACGGCAGCTCCGATTTTGGGGATGTCCACGAGATAATCATGATTAGGCCCCAGCTCAGCTTGCTAATTAGCCCGTGGGAAAATCAGGGCGTACATCTGCCCCCCAAGCCCCTGCTCGTGGTATACGATGTCGTATAAGGCCACAGTAGGGACGCAGGCGCCTGATACGTGGAACATCATGGTTGGTGACGGTACGTCTTCCGAGAACCGCATTTAATGGCCTAGCCTATGCCCAGGCGTCGTTTCGTATTTCGAGTGGAGGGCCTTGGATCCCACATCAGGGCCATCCAACGGCCCTTTTTACGTGCCCCTTCACGTATATAACAGGGGTGGCCACCCTACGCATGGGCCACCCTTTTATTTGAAATTTCTCAGAAACTCTCTCCTTCTTCTCTCTTCATCTCAGAAGAAAAAACCCTCTTCTTTGCGACTTCAATTTTTAGCGTTCAAAAAGCTCAGGCGTGAGGACTCCTTCAAAGATTTGGAAACAAATACTTTGGCGAAGCTCCCACCTAGGCGACACCTTCATCCACCTCCCAACCAAACACTCTGTAAGTCCTCTGACCATGTGTGTTTTGAAAATATTTTTCACTGTAGCTTAGGTAAATATTTACTGTAGCCACATGCAAGGGTTTACTGGTTTTTGTGGGTACGAAGGGTGAAAGCCTTTTAGGTTTGGGTATTTTTGTTGTAGGAAATCATTTTAGGAGTATGGGTTATAGGATGCATTTTCTGGGGAAAATTTCTGGGTAGGAGTTTAGGAATTTTGGGTGCAAAACCGGGTAGCTTAGGGGACACGCTTCACAGGCGGTTTTGCCTTTCATGCCTATTGGAACTTTCCCTCCAAGGCAAAATTTTAACCTGACCCTCCTGACACACGAATTCTGAGTAATCGAGGATCTGTTGGGAGCACAGGCGCGTGTTCATTAAACTGCGTGGTCTCACTCTCCATGGGCTGGGCTTATCTCAGCTCGTGCAAAGAAAACTCCTTTCGACTCTTCCCTATGCTTAGGTTGCCTTTTCTGAAATCTTTTCTTTTGTTCATTAGGCAACCAGATGGCACCGAAGAGGAACGCTCCAAAGAAGACCGTCGGAAGCTCGGCCTCTCAGCAAGACAAAGGAAAGGCGGTGATGCCAGATTCCCCGATTCCCAGCTTTGGGCCGGCAGTGGAGCAGGAGCTCGAGGTGGCTCCTGATGCATTCTTTGAGGCGGAGAGGATCGTCTCAAAAATTACCGACCAGACGAAGATCAACAAGATATTCCTCTCCCACAACATCGGGCTGGGGAGAGCATCAGAGATTGCCCGACCTCCCGCGGAAGGCGAACGGAGCTGCGCGCCGCTCGACGAGGAATTCGCGGCCTGGAGTGGCGAGCACTTCAAGGCAGGGGCCTTCCTCCCGCTGGACCAGTATTTTGCGACTTCCTAAATTATGTGAAATTGGCCCCATTTCAGCTCCCCCCCAACTCTTATCGGTTGTTGGCGGGGTTGAGTTATTTATTTTTGAAGCATGAGTGGGAGGTCCCCACTCCTGCGAATATTTTATATTTTTTCTGCCTCAAGGCCAGCCCGGATCAGCGGGGGCGAGGCGACGGCTTTTATTACTTGACCCGATTTCCCAACACGGCTGCGGTCATCGAGTTGCCCAGCCACCCCAACGACTTTAAGGATCAATTCTTCATGTCGATGGGGTTCAGAAACTGCGAGCTCCATTACTTCAATCGCCCTCGTAAGTGCTTTTCATCCTTAGCTCGTAAGTTAAGTATCGTTTAGCTCCTCCTGTATCCCTTTCTGACTTAAATTGATCTTGCAGCTATCTTCGTGAGGACAGAGAAATCTGTGACCCTCGGGGCCCAGTACGAGAGGCTGGCGGGCTTGCCCCCCAGAGAGAAGGATTATCACGTGCTCGTGACAAACGAGACAATGGTGGCCTGCAAGCTGATTTTCCCAAATCAGACTTTGAACCTAAGGAGGCCCCGGGGGCTTCCCTCAGCCCGCGATACCAGGCCCATCATCGTGGAGGAGGTCGCGGGAAATGAAGATGAGGAGGACGAGGCGACGAAGTTCCCCTCGTGAGGAACAGGAAGCGGGCGTTGGAGGTCGCCCAGAGGACGGGCGAGGAGAGGATCCAGTCCGGAGCAGCCGCGGGTCCTTCTGGACAAGGTAACCCTTACTTGTTTAGGAGTTTAAATAGGGCCACAGCAGACCCCCGGCTAGCTAGGTTCAATCCTAGGCAGCTCGTCCATCGTCACCGAAGTGATCCGGACCTGAACACAACCCTGCTCCACTGCGTCGACCGGCTTGTGTTGGACTACCAAGATAGCCGGCCTAGGGGCTGTAGTAGTAGATAACACCCTAGCCTTTAGGTCGATCCTATTCGAGGAGTATGGGACCAATCTTCGGTCATGGCCATCTCTCCGGAGGGGTGCCGTAGCGACCGGGCTTAGGCAATATGTAGAAGAATCTAGCCCGGAACCGGAGTCAGATCCAGAACTTGCACCAGCTTGGGAGATAATCGACTTAGATTCTCCCGCGGGAGCTCCGGAGCCGATGGTCGTAACCATAGGTTCTGCTAGCCCGGGGGGTAGGATCCTTTTTAGTATACATATACTTTAATTTCTCTTTTTCCCCCTTTGTTTTTGTTTCTGTATGATTGCTAACTCTTGTACTAACCATGTCTTTGTTTTGACAGAAGAAATGTCTCAGTCCGAAGAGAGCCTGCGAGGTGCGTTTGTCGGGGGGAACCCCCAGCTAGGGCCACTGGGCCAAGAATGAAAAGGCTCCGGACGTCCAAGCATGCCGCCAGGACCCCCACCAAGTCTCCTACAAAGGAGAAGGAGCAAGCCCCAGCTGCCCAGGTCGTGGGAGCGGTTCCTCCTGCTGCAGGGGGAAGCAACATGCCCCCACCTCCTCCGCGAGCTCTGGCCCCCGTCCAGGATGCAGGGGCGGAGCCTGGGGCTTCAGTGATCGTACCCTCTGAGGTATGCATCCCAGTCAATCCCCAGGACTTGGAGAAGATCCCAGAGGCCTTCCGGGGAACGGTGTATGAGTTGGCGAACTACGCCGTCAGCCACATATACAAGTTCAACGAGAAGGAGCTCTGGGCCATCGAGACAATGAGCCCGGTGGGTGTGATGAAGTCTTCAATGGGCATGACCCTAACGGTAAGCTGACTTTACCCTTTTATGGCTTTTTATTATTACACTTTTCCCTGTTTTTTCTTTCTTCTCTTTTTTCTAAGGTAATAGTCCCTCATCTCTCACAGGGCGTCCTTGCCCTTCACCGGAGCATCTCCAGGGCCAAGGCTCAGCTCGAGGAGATGAAGAGCGAGCACCAGACTTCTCTACAGGCGGCTAAGGATGCCTTGGCGGCGTCGCAGGCTGAGCTGGAGAAAACCCGCCCAAAGGTCCAAGAGCTCGAGGCCGCCCTTGCCACCGCGCGGACAGACCTAGATGCCACGAAGGCTGAGGCCAAGGCCGCCCTGGAGGCTGAGCGGACAACTTTGGAAAAGGCCTTGGAAGACCTGTTCTACCATTGCTGGGCCTACAATCCAGACGCTGACTTCTCCTTCCTGTCAGTGAGCCTCTGGGAGCGCTTGCTGGTGAAGTTCCAGGCTCGCCTCGATAAAGAAGCGCCCTCCGAGGCCGGGGAAGGCTCTGGCGCAGCTGAACGGGGCGAGACGGTGACCTCCAAGGGGCCACCTGGCGGAGCTTAGGGCTTCCTTCTCTCGTGCCCTTTCTTCCAACATTTTTAACTCCCTTTTTTTTTGTGTAAGCTATGCATGAGGTGCTTCCACCTCGAGACAATTTAACTTAATTTTATTTTTTATTGATTCTTACTTTTGCCCCTACGCATTTTGGTTACAAATTTTGAAAAAACTTAGTTCGTGTTAATCTTTATCCATATCTCGAGCTTCTTTAGGAAGAATAACGATCAATAGATTTAAATCAACTTCTAAGTTTTATGACCTGGTTATATCCAGGAACTTAATTTGAAAACTTAGTTCGTGTTAACTTTTATCCATATCTCGAGCTCTTTAGGAAGGACAACGATCAATAGATTTAAATCAACTTTTAAGTTTTATGACCTGGTTATATCCAGGAACTTAATTTGAAAAGTTAGTTCGTGTTAACTTTTATCCATATCTCGAGCTCTTTAGGAAGAACAACGATCAATAGATTTAAATCAACTTCTAAGTTTTATGACCTGGTTATATCAAGGAACTTAATTTGAAAATTTAGTTCGTGTTAACTTTTATCCATATCTCGAGCTCTTTAGGAAGAACAATGATCAATAGATTTAAATCAACTTCTAAGTTTTATGACCTGGTTATATCCAGGAACTTAATTTGAAAACTTAGTTCGTGTTAACTTTTATCCATATCGCGAGCTCTTTAGGAAGAACAACGATCAATAGATTTAAATCAACTTCTAAGTTTTATGACCTGGTTATATCCAGGAACTTAATTTGAAAACTTAGTTCGTGTTAACTCTTATCCATATCTCGAGCTCTTTAGGAAGAACAACGATCAGTAGATTTAAATCAACTTCTAAGTTTTATGACCCCGTTATATCCAGGATATGACTTAGTTCGCGTTAATCCTTACCAATATCTCGCATTTTTTAAGAAAAATAACGATCAATCGATATGAACCAACTTCTAAGTCGTTAAGGTGACCTGGTTATATCCAGGTACCATATGCCCCCCCCCCCCCCCCCAAGTAACTAGGAAAGGGTCTTTCGTGGTTACTTTAGATTACACTTGAAACATGTACAAATATAAACAAAAAGTTGATTCTCATTGCCTAATACACAAAAAATGGTCTTCTAGGCCTTACAAGTGAATCATTGATAGTATTTCTTTAAATGGATGACGTTCCAAGTCCCCGGGATTGCCCCTCCATCAAGCCGAGCTAACTTATAAGTTCCTTCCTTAATGACCTCGATGACTTGATATGGTCCTTCCCAGTTCGGTCCCAAGAATCCATCTTTGGGGTCCTTACTGGCTAAGAAAACTCTCCTTAGGACCAGGTCACCAACGCTAAAGGTGCGCTTTTTGACTTTGGAGTTGAAATAGCGAGTGATCTTTTGCTGATAATGGGCGAGCTGGAGTTGCGAATCTTCTCGCCTTTCATCAACTAAGTCAAGGGAATTGCACAGTAGCTCGTGGTTGCGGTCCTGGTCATAAGACTGGACCCTATGCGAAAGCACCTTAATTTCCACGGGGAGGACTGCCTCACTCCCAAAGGTTACGGAGAAAGGAGTATGACCCGTAGGAGTCCGATGCGAGGTCAGGTATGCCCATAGGACCTGGGGGAGCTGTTCTGGCCAGACCCCCTTCGCTTCATCTAATCTCTTCTTGAGGCTCGCCTTTAGAGTCTTGTTGACAGCTTCGACCTGGCCATTCGCTTGACGATAGGCCACGGAGGAGAAACTTTTCACAATTCCGTACCTTTCACAAAACTCGGTGAACAGGTCGCTGTCGAACTGAGTGCCATTATCGGAAACGATCTTCTTGGGCAGGTCGAATCGGCAAACAATGCTTTTAACCACGAAGTCAAGCACTTTTTTGGACGTTATCATCGCCAAAGGTTCTGCCTCGGCCCACTTCGTAAAGTAGTCGACGGCTACCACGGCGTAACGGACCCCACCTTTTCCAGTAGGGAGGGCGCCCACCAAGTCGATCCCCCAAACAGCAAAAGGCCATGGGGACGAGATCATCTTCAGATTGATTGGAGGAGCTCAGGCAACTGCGGCGAATCGCTGGCATTTGTCGCATTTTTTCACGTATGAAATCTAGTCTTTGGACAGAGTTGGCCAGTAATATCCTTGCCTTAGGACCTTTAAGGCCAGGCTCTGCCCCCCAGTGTGGTCTCCGCAAAAACCCTCATGCACCTCCTGCAGGATGGCCTTTGCCTCGTCTGGAAGAACGCATCGTAGGAGAGGCAAGGAATGCCCACGTCGGTATAACACTCCATCTACCATCGTATACCTGGGAGCTTGATACAGGACTCGTCGTGCATCATTACGACTTCAGGCAGCTTTCCCTCGATGAGATACTCAAGGATGGGGGTCATCCAGGTCGGCCTGGCATCGATCATCTCGACCTCCGTCCTGACATCTTCTATGCTTGGTTTTTCCAAGAATTATATTGGTACTAACCCCAAGGTCTCCGTTTCCCCAGAGGTGGCGAGCTTGGCAAGAGCATCTGCGTTAGCGTTCCGCTCCCGTGGTATCTGTTCGATCGAGCCTCGCCTAAACGCGGACAACTTACCTTTTACCTTTGCCAGATAGGCGGCCATCCTGGGTCCACGTGTGTGATACTCGCCTAGAACCTGGTTTACCACGAGCTGGGAGTCACTGAAGCACTGAACGGAGCTTGCGTTAAGCTCCTGAGCTATCCTCAGCCCGGCCAGCAAAGCTTTGTATTCGGCCTCATTGTTGGAGGCCTTGAATCCAAATCTCAGGGCCGAGTGGAATCTATGTCCCTCGGGGGATATCAAAATGATTCCAGCTCCGGAGCCGTTCTCGTTGGATGAACCATCCACATAGATTCTCCACGACGCCTGGGGAGAGGTGACTTGAGGTGAGTCTTCTGCAGGATCCTCCTGGAATCCTGTGCACTCTGCCATAAAATCGGCCAGGGCCTGACTTTTTTATAGCAGTTCGCGGAGTGTAAAAAATCTCGAACTGACTGAGTTCGATTGCCCACTTTAACAAACGTCTCGATGCTTCAGGTTTTTGCAAAACCTGCCTTAAAGGCTGATCGGTCATGACGTGTATTGAGTGGGACTGGAAGTACGACCTGAGATTTTCACGAGGCCGTGATAAGGCAGAACGCCAATTTCTCCATCAACGGGTACCGGGATTCAGCCCCGAGAAGTCTCTTGCTGATGTAGTAGACTGGTCTCTGAACTCGGTCTTCTTCCCGGACCAATACGGCACTGGCTGCATCCTCAGTGACAGCCAGGTAGAGAAAAAGAGGCTCTCCTGCCTTTGGTTTGGATAGTATGGGCGGCTTGGCCAGATGTGCCTTCAAGTTGAGGAATGCTCTTTCGCACTCTTCTGTCCATTCGAACTTCTTGTTTCCTCGGAGCAGGTTTTAGAATGGCAAACACTTATCGGTTGACTTGGAAATAAACTGATTGAGGGCCGCCACTCTTCCTGTCAGGCCTTGGACATCTTTTCATGACCTGGGCAAGGGAAGCTCGAGCAGTGATCTGATCTTGTCGGGGTTTGCCTCAATTCCTCGGGTATTGACAATGAACCCTAGGAACTTCCCTGACGCGACACCAAAAGTGCACTTCTGCGGATTAAGCCTCATGGCATACTCCCGCAGTATCTTAAAACATTCTTCTAGGTCGGAAACATGGTTATCGGCGGTCTTTGACTTGACTAGCATGTCATCGACGTACACTTCCATGTTTTTTGCAATCTGGTCTGCGAACATTCTATTTACTAACCTTTGGTAGGTAGCTCCGGCGTTCTTCAGCCCGAACGGCATGACCTTGTAACAATAAACGTTAGTCGGGGTCATGAAACTAGTGTGCTCCTGATCCGCCGGATTCATGGTGATCTAATTGTAGCCCGAGTACGCGTCCATAAATGACATGAGCTCGTGCCCCGCCGTGGCATCTACCAACTGGTCAATCCTTGGCAGTGGAAAACAATCCTTGGTGCACCAAAAGTGCACTTCTGCGGATTAAGCCTCATGCCATACTCCTGCAGTATCTTAAAACATTCTTCCAGGTCAGAAACATGGTTATCAGCGGTCTTTGACTTGACTAGAATGTCATCGACGTACACTTCCATGTTTTTTCCGATCTGGTCTGCGAACATTCTATTTACTAACCTTTGGTAGGTAGCTCCGGAGTTCTTCAGCCCAAACGGCATGACCTTGTAACAATAAACGTTAGTCGGGGTCATGAAACTGGTGTGCTCCTGATCCGCCAGATTCATGGCGATCTGATTGTAGCCCGAGTACGCGTCCATAAATGACATAAGCTCGTGCCCCGCCGTGGCATCTTCCAACTGGTCAATCCTTGGCAGTGGAAAACAATCCTTAGGGCAGGCTTTATTTAGGTCAGAAAAGTATATGCAGGTCCGCCATTTTTCATTGGGCTTCGGGACCAGCACGGGGTTGGCGACCCATATTGGAAACTTGGCTTCACGGATAAAGCCACACTTTTTGAGCCAGGCTACCTCTTCCTCCAAGGCTTCAGCCCGGGTTGTTCCTAGGCGTCTCTGCTTCTGGGACTTGGCGGGAATGCTTTTATCCAGATGAAGTGTATGCATGATGACACTCGGGCTGATTCCCACCATGTCCTCATGGGACCACGCAAACACGTCCAGGTTATCCCGCAGAAATCTGACCAGCTCCGCCTTCCTCTCGCTGTAGAGGTTTTTCCCGAGCTTGACCATTTGTGATGGATTCTGCAGATCAATGTTCACTTCCTCGAGCTCCTCAATAGCCTGTAGCTCGGATCTTTCCTCACCTATTCGGGGGTCAATATCCTCACTTAAGACGACATTGTCCCCTTCGGCGCTTTGAGGTTTTTCAATCTCAAGATCAACTAAGAGTTCCTGAGATTCCTCTTCACCACTTTGGATAGCCATTGCCAGCTGCCTGGGTTTAGATTTTCCCTTCATGGAAATGCTGTAGCATTCCCTGGCAGCGAGCTGATCACCATGGACGGTGCATATTCCCGTGAAAGTAGGGAATTTCATCGCGAGGTGGCGAATGGAAGTGACGGCCTCAAATGCCATGAAAGTAGGTCGTCCCAAAATTGCGTTGTACGCAGCGGTGCAGTCAATGACCACGAACTCGAGGAGTTTCAAGACTGTTCGAGGTCCTTCTCCCAGGGTGATCACCAGCTCGATCGTCCCTATGGCCGCCGATCCTTCTCCCAAAAAACCATATAACATCATGGAGGTTGCCTTTAGCTCGGCGATGGTCAAACCCATCTTCTCTAACGTGGATCGGAATAGGAGGTTCACCGAGCTCCCATTGTCGATCAGCACCCTCCTCACTCTCCGATTGGCGAGCTGAACTGCCACGACCAAAGGGTCATTGTGAGGGAACTGGACATGGCCCGCGTCTTCCTCCGTAAAAATGATCGGTTGCTTCTCCAATCGCTGCTGCTTCGGCAGGCGCTGCTCTGGGACGAACTCCACTCCGTTATGCATTTTCAGTTTGTTCACGTATCTCTTTTGGGCGCCCCTGCTCGCGCCAGCCAAATGCGGTCCTCCAGAGATGGTGGATATCTCCCCTCCAACCAAGGGAGGAGGGACGTCCTGATCTATCCGAGACCCGGGCTGACTGGTCGGGACTTCTGGAGTGTGTCGACCTGAAGGGACTCTATTCCGCGCGTATTAAGCCAATGGGCCGGCTCGGATGATGGTCTCGATCTCATCCTTTAGATGTCTACAATCATCGGTGTTGTGGCCAACATCGTTGTGAAAGCAGCAAAACTTGGAGGTGTCTCTCTTCCCCTTTTGGTGCTTCAACGGATCGGGCCTCTTCCAGGGGAGGCAAGTAGAATTAGCTAGGAAAATGTTCTCCCTAGATTGGGTGAGCTCTGTGTAAGTAGCGTAGACAGGCTTAAACTTGTCTACGGGCTTATTCTTCTTTTGGCCGTGCTGGTTGCCTTCACCATTTCCCTTTTTTTTGCCTCCACCGAGCTGGTTGTTCTGTGTGACATTTTGGGTCGCTACCACGACCTCCGTCCCCACTCCAGCGGGCTGATCAGGGACCTGGCTGGTTCCTGCAATTGAGGCTTCGGCTTCCTCCAAGTTTATCCATTCCTGGGCCTTGTTAAGGAATTCGTTAACCGAGCTAACTCCCTTTCTTTGTATGTCTTTCCAGAGATCCCCTCCGACGAGGATTCCAGTTCTCATGGCCATGAGCTTGGAGCTATCATCCGCGTCTCTGTCCCGAGCAGCGACGTTCACAAATCTACTCAGGTAGGCCTTTAGAGTTTCGCCGGGCTGCTGCCTCACGTTAGCCAAAGAGTCGGCCTGAACGCGGGCAGCCTGGGAGGCTCGAAATGCCCTCTTGAAATCTGCCGAGAAAGTCTTCCAGGAGCTGATTGACTGTCTTTTACCTTGCTTGAACCACTGCCTAGCAGGTCCAGTCAGTGTGGAAGGAAAGATTAGACACCTCAGCTCGGGGCCAATGTTGTGGGCCATCATCATGGTGTTAAACATCCCTAGGTTATCCGACGGGTCTCCGTCTCCATTGAACTTAGACAGGTGCGACATACGGAAACCAGGTGGGTAAACCGTTGCTGCTATGCTGGGGGAAAAGAGCTCCATCTCATCCCCAAAATCATATTCATCTTTTTCTTTTTCTGACAGGAGCTTCCTCATTAGCTCCTCCATCTGGGCCAGGCGCTTGAGGGTTTGGTCCTGATGTCCTTGGTTATTCCGGGGCTGTTCAACAGCTCTGGATCCATTGTACATATTTGGTGGGTTATTGCCCCTCCTATCTCGAGATAGGTTATTTGGGGCATTCCCTCCGTTACGTACTTTGGACAGGGCCCCCCCTGAGCGAGCATGGCTGTCTCCTCCTACCTGCTCCCCTCTATGGGAGTTAAGGCGATCCCGCAGATCGCCTCCTCGAGTGGCTTGTGGGCTTTGTGCCGAACTTAGGCGCTGACGCAGGTCTCCGCCAGAAACGTCACTCCGGCGACTGCCAGTCCAGTAGCTCCTGCGAGAGTGGCTTGGAGCTCGCCTTTGGTGCTGAGGACCTGGGCTTTCCCTTGATGCCCTGCTACGCCGGGAATGTCCAGCTGATGGCGGATCTCTCCTGCTACTTCCGTAGGCTGGAATATCTCGGACAGGCCGAGGAGGAGATAAATATCTGATTGGAGACGGAGGATGCCTGACTGGAGAGACGATCCTGGTTCCGTCTGGACGGATCAAGTTCGGTGGGGGCTTTCGGCCCTGCCAACTGGCTGGTCCCGAGCCTGGCGATCTGGACGAGGCGCAGGACAGTTGTTGGGGACGGGCTGATGCTGCGAGCCCTCCCTGGATCTCCTTCGGGAATTTCCTCGAGCTCCCCTGGGCACTCTCAAGGATGGTTGGGAGCTAGGAGTCGACGTTCTAACCGAACGACTGTATTGTTGTTGCCTGGATCCAGGCACTTCTTCAAAGTTTGCCTCTCGATGGTGTGATGAAGGAGTGGAGTTGGCTGTCGGAAATCTGTCCGAGCGGCTATGCCTGGACCGGTTACCCCGACGAGACTTAGTAGCCTCGCCTTGCCTCTCTTCGACGTTAGCGTCGGTTGTGAGAGGGGGTAGTCGGGCCAGCGCATCATTGATCTGTTGGCTAGCTATTGCTAGTTGGCTCCTCAGCTGAGCATTCTCCATCTCCACCGCAGTGTAATAACACAGGTTTGGATTAGGTGGCCGGAGTGCCGAAATTCCGGTGTCATCTTGGCCCTTCGGCTGCTTTCCTGGCCGCTGCTGGGCTTCAGGAACTTGTTCACCAGGGATGGCAGTATGATGAGCCTCCTGCCCATCATGCTGCCCTGTCTCGTTACCGTGCTTGGATCGAGTAGTCACCATAGTTGGATGTTTGCGACAACACTAATCGAACTTACTCTCAATGAAAGCACCAAACTGTTGACGCGGTTCTTCGCCAATAGGAAATTAAGAAAAGAAGAAAAAGGGATTAGTGCTTGTGTTGAACCGAAACAAATATATGATCTTAGGAAATGAAATGGTGACTCAAAATACGTTTTTTGAGTGGTTCAAAGGTTAAAATCCTTCTACTCCACTAGTCAGTATTATTGCTGTATACTGGATATTTGATTACAGGGTCTTTCTTACAATATCGAATCCAACCTCTATTAACTCCCAAGGTCTCCATATTTATAGGAGAAGGCACCTGGGAGTTGGTAAGAAGGTCATCCCGTCACCTTCTTACCTATCATGTCAATTCTGTGAAAAACATGATTAATTCCTAAACCTGACACATAAGTGTGGTCAAATCAATAGGTAAGGAGATAATGGGTCGCACGGCCCAACCCAGTCGTGGGTGTCTGAATACGCACGTTCCTGCTGCGTGTCCGAGAAGTCAGGGATATATCAAACACGTGATGTCTGATATATGCACATTTACCTTGCATGGTTGACTTTATAAAGGGTCATAGCCTCCAACCCCAGCTTGTACTACGATCTGGGTACTGAACTCGACCTTCGGCCTTCAGAGTCCGGACTCCCTCCTTAAGTTACCAGAGGCGAAACCTCAGGTTACCTCGAGCTAAGGAGGTATGATCTTATGACGGCAGCTCCGGTTTTGGGGATGTCCACGAGATAATCATGATTAGGCCGCAGCTCAGCTTGCTAATCAGCCCGTGGGAAAATCAGGGCGTACAACTTGGAATTAATTGAGTAATAAGTAAGTATTTGGTAATTAGTTGGGCATGACGAGATTAATTGGGAATTTATAGGATGAATTGAGGAATTAGCGGGAAATGGGGGGAAAAGACCATTATACCCTTGGAACAATTAAAGGAGGCTGAGTTTTAGAAGGGCATTTCTATCATTTGGGCTTAAGTTTGTCTTAGACACTTTAAGATTTTACCAGAACTATTAGGAAATCACAAGAACCTCTCAGCCTTCTCACTCACGTTCTCACTCTCACTCTCTCTAGAACCTAAGTTAAATTTGTAGAATTGAAGGGGAACACTCAAGGAAATTAAGCTGGGATTTGAGGCTGGAAGTGGACAGAGTTTAGATGGGGGATTCAAGCTATCAAATCAGGTAAAAATCTAACCTTGATTACTGAATTCTGTTGGAATAATGTTGAAACTTAGAGCTTGCATGAACATGGTTTTCAAGTCTGATTTTTGTTGTTGGAGGAGAGTAGGGAATTATTTATAGAATGGATATGATGTTTAGTTTATAGGGATAAGAATTCTGGGTTCAATTATGAGTTTGGCTGAAGGTTTGGATTGAAGTTTAAGGCTTAGACTCGAGGGAAACATTGGGAAAAGGGTGTTTTTTCTGGGTTTGGGGTCTCGGGTCGTGACCTTGTTCTTCAGGCACCGCGACCCACGTCCTTAAGGAGGCTGGGAGCCTTTGTTTTGCCAGGCGCACAGCCACCTAGTGGGGTGCAAGTCGCAGCTCGTGCCCTCCAGCAGGGAGGGTTGGGTCTCTGTCTAAGGGGTGGACTGCGACCCTTAAGGCCATGTCGCAGCCCTAAATGGGAAATTAAGGGGAAGCCAAGGCTTTAGGCTTGGGGAGGCTCTGGGATTCAAATCTAACTGCTCGGGACGAATTCTACTACCCGATTTAGTAGAATTCGAGGTCCTAGAGGATAGTATTTGTTTCCTAAACATTTATTTGGATTAGAGATTGATAGTTACCCATTGTTATTGTGACTAGGATTATCGTTAAGGCTTAGGACTGAGGATCGTGCTCGAGACCGCTCCTTATTTATCGCTCGGGATTCGAGGTAAGAAAACTGCACCCATGTGGTTGTGAACGGGACTGAGATTCCCTGTAATTAAACGAATGTATTATGTAATTATATGGTTGTTATGTATTATATGAATGTACAACCTAAGGGTGTCAGGGCTGGTGATAAGGGTAATGAACGCAGCTCGGCCTAAGCGAGTCAGGATCAGCTAGATAAATAGAGGGCTCGGCCTAAGAGCGCCGACACCTGAACATTTGTATTACCAATTGAGATGTATGCTTTAAAATACATGTTTACTGTTGTTTAGCTTAATGCTTGTACTCTGCTGAATAATTGAATTAATTGGATTAAAGTTGATTGAATACTACTGTTGGTATATGTGCCAATTGTTTATGGTTTTTCTTGCTGGGCCTTGGCTCATGGGTGCTTCGTGGTGCAAGTAAAAGCAAAAGTAAACTGGACCAACCATGAGTTGGAGAGCTCTGGGGTCCGAGTGTACATCATCAGCAACTTGACCGCCATGGCCGAGGGAAAAATTACAGGAATAGAGCTCTAAATTTTATTTTGCCATTAGACTAGCATTTGTTGTTGTTATCCAAAAAATTGGAGTTGATGACGTGGCAAGTAATCCCTGGACACGCGGCTGACGCCTGGAAGAGCTCTGCTAGTGTATCGACCATAAGGTGTATTAGAAGCTGTAAGCGGCCCAGTCTTACCTGCGACCAGTCTAGTCGATGGTTCTGCATGCAATGTAATATTACTGTAAAGATCTTTGTAGATCCCGAATTTAACTCACACAATCTCCTGAATATCCGATTATTTAGGAGAGAATATCGGCAACTAAATCATGTAATCCCCCTTGAGCCTATAAATAAAAAAATATAGCTCAAGGGAGGGGACTTTTGGCTTTTGAATTATTTGAGACTAGAGTAATTCTCCTTGGAATATGGTATTGTTCTTCAGAGGTTAGTGAAACTCATTGAACCCTTGTTCTTTGATCACTCCTTTGATTCTCATACCAATAACAATCTGAGTGGACGTAGGTCATTACCAGATCCTGGGGCCGAACCACTATAAAATATCGTGTTCTTATTACTTTTTGTCATTCGATTCTTTTCAACGCATTAATTCACATCAAGCATATTCTGACTCCGTGTCAGTTGGCGAAAATCTGGGTCAACATTCTGGTGCTTTCATTGAGAGCTTGATTTATCATTGTTGAGAAAATCAATGGCGTAAACTGCAAGGAAAACTGGACAGGCGGCCGCCACTGCACCGTCAAACCCGCCACCTCCTCCTCCTCCTGCAAGCGTGGCTGAGGATGAGCCACATTTAGATTTTGAGGAGGAAGAAATGGATGATGCGACGCTGAAGAGTACTCTGGGAGCGCTGCAAGAAGAGCTGGCTAATATGAAAGCCAGTCAAGAGACTGCTGCCGAAGTTGTGGCGCGGCAGCAGCAGGAGATTGAACGGCAGCGCGCGGAGTTAAGCGAAAGGCAGGCGGAGATGGATCGCCGCCAGAGCGAAGCCATGGTAGCCCTCGAGGCAGCCTTGCAACTGGCTAGGAATCAGGTCGCACCTGTTTCGCAGCCTGGCCAACCTGTCGATGGGCCACCCTAAAGGGGTCCAAATCCTAGCCCATCAATCCAGCCCTCGAGTCCGCAAAGGTCCGAGCAGCCTCAGGTGCCCCATGACGATGTCCCGATGGACCCTGAGGCACAGCCTCCATCCCAGGCTAGTCGCAGGAATCCCCCGCAATAGAGGCAGAATAGGGCCGAGCATTAGCCTCGTAGTCCTAGACGCCGTAGGGGCGATGAGCCAAACCTACCGAACAGGGGTCAGTATCTTCCTGGAAATAGGAGGAACTCAGAGTCAGGCTCTGCGGTCCGTGGTCCCCCACAGCATGATAATGCATGGGGACACAACAACCAGCGCAGGCCGCCCTCTAACGTTCGAGACGCTTCAGCCAGGAATGGAAATCGAGGGAATAGTCAGTCCCACCATAGCCAATCAAGGTTCAGAGACGGCCATGGATATAACGAGGCCGACTCAGGCAAGGGAAACGCTGGCCGAAGAAATGAAGAAATAGGTAAAGGCGAGAGCCAGGTACTTCAAGATGACCAACCCAATAGACGGGATGCTGGGGGGCAGCCCAGGCAAAATAATGTCTTCAACCGGCTCGGGGGTAGCGAGCAACGGAGGAGAGACGAGGATTTGAGAGACGTACTCAACGATCGCCGCGAGCGGCATGGCGAGAACATCCCCCCAGCAATAGAGGCCACATCGATTCTTGCCGCTGTACAGGCCCAGATAGATGCCCTCAACCAGGTAGTGCAATAGCTAGTCGGGGGAAGGACATCTTATATCGACCACGATAGGAGGAAAGGCACTCCTTTCGTACAGAGGATAGCTAATGCAGAAACTCCAAGCAAGTTCAAAATGCCAACGCTTCCAAACTTTGACGGGTATGGAGACCCGGTATCTCATGTCAATAAATTTGAGATACAGATGGATATTCAGAAAGTGTCCGAAGACGCTCGGTGTAGGATCTTCCCTGCAACACTTTCTAAAGCCGCGCAGGAATGGTTTTTTAAGTTCCCGCCCGCAAGCATAGTTTCCTGGGAAATGTTCGTAAGGGAGTTTTACGGATAGTTCTATGCAGATCGTGTGCATCCGACCGAAGCAAACCAGCTGGTTGAAATTCGCCAGCAAGATGGAGAATCAGTGAAGGACTACATCCAGCGCTTTATGCGAGCAGCAGCTGGAGCAAAAACGGTGGGAGACGAAGGCAAAATGATGGCCATAACCGCAGGGGTTAGGCGTCGCCCCCTTCTCTGGAAAAGTCTTCGAAAGGAAGGACTAAGAACTACCCAGGAATTCCTGGACCGAGCTGATCGTTACATCAAGCTCGAAGATGCCATTGCCGACGATGGAAAGCCTTCTGGCAAGGATAAGAAAGCAGCCGAGCCCGCCAAAGCCGCCAATGGGTCCAAACCTAACGGCAACGGCAAAGGCAACAGCAATGGCAAGAATGGTGGAAAACTGTCGTATAATGAGCCTTCCACCTCCGACAATAAATGAGCGAAGGGTAACCGTTATGAGCCTCGGTTCACTAACTACACTGCCCTCATTGAGTCTCGGGGAGAGGTTTATCAGGCCACAAGCTCTAGTGTGCCTTATAAAAAACCTGGCCCCATTCGAAAGGATATTTCAAAGAGGGACACTACCAAGTTCTGTCGTTATCATAATGACTACGGACATGACACCAACGAATGCAACCAGCTGAAAGACGAAATCGAGTTCCTTATTAGACAAGGAAACTTGAGGAGATACGTGTGGGCCTCGGGAAATTCCCAACGAGAAGCTCCGGGTAGCAACGAGCAGGCCCCCACGCGCCAACGCTCACTACCCTTGCAGCCTGCCCCCGTGACTGGCACACTCTTAACCATCTGTGGAGGCCCGCACCTCGCGGGAAATAGCGGAAAGGCCAGGGAACGATACGCTCGGACCTTGTGCGACGACCAGGACATCGAGATGATGACTATTGAGGACCGTGCATCAAAAAAGGCTCGGTCAGACGAAGGCGAAATAACCTTCACTGATGGCGATGCCCAACACGTCCGGTTCCCCGATTCCGATCCGCTGGTCGTGGACATCCAAATGGCCAACGTGATGGAAAAAAGAGTGCTGGTCGATACAGGAAGTTCGGTAAATATCCTGCATAAGTCTACACTGGAACGCATGAAACTGTCCGTCAAGGACTTGGAGCCTTGCAACCAAACGATATACGGCTTCTCTGGAGAAGGACTCGCCCCCGCCGGATTGATCAAACTGCCAGTGACGATAGGTACAGTGCCTGCAACAAGGACATTACTCGCCACTTTTGTAGTGGTCGATTGTCCTTCAGCGTACAATGCCGTCATTGGGAGGCCTATACTAGTTGATCTACAGGCCGTCATCTCTATGTGGCACTTGGCCATGAAGTTCCCAACAGACGCAGGGGTAGGACGCGTGTTGGGGAACCAGAGGGAAGCCAGGGAGTGCTACAACGTCTCAATCACCAAGGCAAAGAACGGAACGCCGAAGAGCACTGCCTCAGATAGGTTGCAGATGGCGGTTGATACACAAGCCCAATCTAGTGATGGAGTCACCAAATAGGGTGTTGCCCAAAGTGAGGATAGAGATCTAGATCCTCGCTTTGGGGATTTTGAAGAAAATGTTGGACCAGTCGAGGACCTGGAAGAGGTCCAACTCGACGAAAAAGACCCGACCAGAGTCGTAAAGGTCGGGAAGAACCTAGAGCCCACCACGAAGCACGCACTGGTGGAATTTTTGCGGAAGAACCAGGAGGTTTTTGCCTGGTCGCACAAAGACATGGCTGGGATAGATCCTACAGTTATCAGCCATGTTATGAATATAGACAAGACCTTTCCACCCGTGCAACAAAAGAGAAGGCTGCTCGATAAGGATAGATCGCGAGCCTTAAAAGAAGAAGTTGAAAGACTAAAGGAGAATGGGTTCATCCGGGTGGCATTTTACTCATCGTGGGTCTCCAATCCAGTGCTGGTTCCTAAGCCTAATGGCAAGTGGCGGACCTGCGTGGATTTTACAGACCTCAATAAAGCCTGCCCAAAAGACTGCTTCCCACTTCCAAGAATCGACCAGCTGGTCGATGCAACTGCAGGGCACGAGATCCTCTCGTTCATGGATGCATATTCAGGCTACAACTAGATTAGCATGCATCCCCCTGATGAAGATCACACCAGCTTTCAGACCGATACAGGCTTATACTGTTATAAAGTAATGCCCTTCGGACTGAAAAACGCAGGTGCAACTTACCAACGGCTAGTCAACCACATGTTTAAGGAGCTTATCGGAGTAAACATGGAGGTGTACGTAGACGACATGCTGGTAAAGTCTAAGAAAGCAGAAGGACATGTGAAGGATTTACAAGAGTGCTTCGATGTATTGAATAAATACCATATGAAGTTAAATCCCCTCAAATGTTCCTTCGAAGTCGGATTGGGGAAGTTTTTGGCATTCATTGTAAATTCAAGAGGAATCGAGGCCAACCACGACAAGATAAAAGGCCCTGATCGACATGAAATCGCCAGAAAGGACCAAAGATGTACAAAGTTTAACCGGGAGAATCGCAGCCCTAAGTAGATTTATTTCGAAATCAACAGACAAATGCGTCCCTTTTTTCAATCTACTTAGGGGAAATAAGAAGTTTGAATGGACAGGAGACTGCGAGCAAGCATTCCAGGCCTTGAAAACTCATATGGCACAGCCTCCCTGTTGGAAAAACTTATACAGGATCTTTATTTATTTTCATGTATATCTGATATTAAACAAATTAATACGAGATAGCCTAAAACATGTTTCTAAATTAAATTCAAAGAGAAACAAACAATATAATACTTACAGTATACGCAGCGGAATTAAGAGTCCTTCCTTCAGTTTCTCTAACTCTTGTATCCTCTCTGTCGCAGAGTATTATCAAGAAACTGAACCGATCTTCTATTTTCTTCACGATCTTCCAATGTATCCTTAGAACCACCTAGACTAGTGTGGGCAATTCTCAACACATGAGATAGATATAGAGAGAAGAATACAAAGAGGCTTAGAAAAGGACTTGTGTTTAGAGAGAATCTAAAACTATCAGAAAATCTGACTTATCAAAAACCCTTTTTTTGACTTCTCTATAAGCACTCCTTTTATAGACTCAATTAGGCCATTTAATTTAATTAAAAAATCAATAAAATAACAGCCATTTTGAAGCCCTAGGTCGAAATTATCATGGGCTATAGGCCCGTGAAATTTCCCATTTGATTATAAGCCCATTGGACTTAAAATCTAGGCCTGTATTATTTTCTATTGATTTAATTAATTAAATAATTATTTAAATCATTTATCAAATTAATTATTTATAATTTGAACCTTGATTTAAATTTATTTATTAATTTAGATACCAATTTATCTTAATTAATAAATCTGCCATAATTTCTCTTTTCTTCTCAAAATTACACAACTCTGTGAAACTATCCAAAATTGACCTGGTCAACTTTGATAATTCTAATTGATGATTAAATAAATTAATTGAGACTATCTAGATGATTTTATCCAAGGTACAATGGGGACCATGGGCCTATGAAATCAAGCTCCAATAAGTTATCATAAATCTAACAAATAAATTTACTAACTTATTAATTCCTCGTGACTCCACTATAGACTTGGAATTGCACTCTTGAATTCATAGAACGCTCTATAACAAATATAGATATGCTATTAATTATCCATTGTTACAACCATAATTGTCACTCAATCCTCTATAGACGGTCTACAATGAGATAGGACTAAAATACCGTTTTACCCCCCATTGTATTTTATCCTTAAAACACTTAGTTCCTTGTAAATGATATTTCAGTAAACTAATTTAATTACTGAAATGAGATCTCTATCATTTAACACCTTGAACCAAACTAAAAGGAAACCATCGTTTCACTTCTTCATCAAAAGCTATAGATGTTCATATCTATGATTAACACTCCCACTCAATTATACTACCGAGTTCCCAAGATGTAAGTATGGGCTAGTCCGTAGGGTAAGCTGGTAACGAACAAGTCAAAGAACTCAAATAATACAATCAGTTAGAATACTAACCACTCAGAATTGAGATTGAATTGACCTATGGTCAACTATATGATATGACTAGAATAGATAATAATGGTATGTTTACTTATCTTATCAACTGTCAATATCGGTCCTGTCCGATGTAACAAATACATCCGATCTTATCTACTTTGCTAATGTTCTGGAAAGAACATAACACTGTAATGTGTAAGTAGATCATATCGTAGATTGGCAAGTCAGTGTAAATCCGGTGCACTGACTAATCTTAGGACTAACTTATTTTTGAACATATAATCATATTTATATTCCACTGTGATTACGTCACTATAAATAAGATTAGCTATATGCTCGGGATTTAATAGAAGTTTATATTAAACAAATAATCATGAAAATAAAACATGTGAGCAAAGTGATTGACCAAGTCAAAAAATGATTTATATTCTTTTATTGATAATAATAATGAGATTACAAAGAATTTGGGTTTTAATTAGGGCATAAAACCCCAACACTCCCATCTTATCAAAGCCAATCGAAGGAGAAACTTTGTTTATTTATCTAGCAATTACTGAAGTTGCTGCTAGCGCGGTGCTGGTACGAAAGGACGAAGGCGTGCAGAAAGCAGTCTACTATGTTAGCAAGAGACTGATCGGGGCAGAATTGAGATATCCACCAATTGAAAGGTTAGCATATTGCTTAATCCTAGCCTCTAGAAAGCTACGCCCCTACTTTCAAGCCCATCCTATCACAGTTTTAACTGACCAGCCCCTTCGGCAAGTCCTCCAAAAACCAGAAGCGGCTGGACGATTATTAAAATGGGCAGTTGAACTAGGGCAGATCGATATAACCTATTCACCGCGAGCAGCAGTAAAGGGACAAGTCTTGGCTGACCTTATTGCAGAATTCACCGAACTCCCAGACAGCGAACAGTGCAAACAGCCTAAAGCGCCTGAGCCTCAAGACAAAGCTCCTTCGTGGAAGTTATTCACGGATGGGTCGTCCAATGAATCCCACGCTGGAGCGGGAGTGATATTGATAATGCCGGAAGGGCATCGATTTCACTGCGCCATCAGGTTCGACTTCACCGCGTCAAATAATGAAGCCGAATACGAAGCGCTCCTCGCTGGGTTGAGAATGGAAAAAGATCTGAGCATAAAGACGCTTGATATTTATAGTGACTCACAGCTGGTCCTAAACCAAGTTCTAGGAGAATACCAAGCGTGAGGATTAAAAATGGTAGCCTACTTAAATAAAATGAAGGATCTGCTAGCCCAGTTCACAGAGTACACCCTCCAGCAAATACCACGGGATCAGAATTCAAACGCAGATGCCTTAGCAAAACTTGCGAGCGCAAAAGATGCTGACACTTTGAACATTGTGCCATTAGAAAGGCTGAGTGAGCCAAGCATACAAGCGGTCGAGACCAATATGGAGATTCTAATGGAGGATACATGGAAGGCACCTTACTTGGAGTATCTGACGAACAGTGTGCTACCAGCAGATAGAAACAAAGCCAGAAATCTACAAAGGTGAGCCGCTAGATACATATTGGTCGATAGTGTTATGTACCGAAGAGGATATTCTATGCCATTACTCAGATGCGTTACACCAGAAAAAGCTAAGGAACTCATGAAAGAGGTGCATGAAGGCTTCTGCGGGGATCACGCTGGGGGGCAGAGTTTGGGAAAGAAGATTCTAAGGCAAGGCTACTTCTGGTCAACTATGAACGAGGATTCGATGGAGTTTTTACAAAGATGCGATAAATGTCAAAGGTTCTCCAAGATCCCACGAGCAGCTCCAAATGAATTAAAACAGATGCAAAGCCCGTGGCCTTTTGCAGTATGGGGGATAGACTTGATTGGATCCCTTCCTACAGGGAAAGGCGGAGTAAAGTACGCAGTCGTGGCAGTTGATTACTTCACCAAATGGGCCGAGGCTGAACCACTCGCCACCATAACGACCAAGAAATTTCTTGACTTTGTCATCAAGAACATTGTTTGTCGCTATGGTTTGCCCCGAAAGATAGTTTTAGACAACGGAACCCAATTTGACAGTGACTTATTCACCGACTTCTGCAAAAGACATGGAATTATTAAAAGCTTTTCTTCAGTTGCGCATCCCCAAGAAAACGAGCAGGTCGAAGCCGTGAACAAAACTCTTAAAGATACCTTGAAGAAAAGACTTGAAGATGCTAAAGGAGCATGGCCAGAGCAGCTACCTGAAGTCCTCTGGTCATATAGAACATCTCACCGAACAGCGACAGGTCATACCCCATTTTCCCTAGCTTACGGATATGAGGCTATGTTACCTGTCGAGTTAGATCCCCCCTCACATCGATGCATAACATACGACCAGGACTAGAACAGCCAACTGATAATGGAATCCCTAGACTCAATTGACGAGATACGAGAGAAGGCCCAACTTCGAGTTGCTGTATACCAGCAAAAAGTCGCCCGGTACTTTAACTCCAAAGTTAAAGAAAGAAAATTCAACGTCGGAGACTTGGTGCTACGACGAGTTTTCTTAAACACCCGTGACCTCACTGTGGGAGTACTCGAACCTAATTGGGAAGGACCTTACCAGATTGAAGAAGTCCTTCATCCGGGCACCTACAAACTTGCACACCTAAACGAAGATCTCGTTCCACGTTATTGGAATGGAGAACACCTGCGCAAGTATTATCAGTAAACAATCCTTTTTAAAGGACTGGCTTGTATTAAATGTTACTTTTTACAAGTTTTACAAAGAGGGTTAGCCACGTTGTATGGCTAATCGCTCGTATATGTAAGTTTCTATTTTAGAATCACTCGTAAAGACATGTTTAGTCCATTTTTAATACGAGATTATAAGGGACTGTGCGCAGCCAGTCATTCTTGCCAACCTTTGTGAATTTATATTTACAAGTATTTGTTCATTACGTGTGTTGCTTTGCTGTATTACAAGTATTACTTTTTCACGTGAGCAGAAATGTTCAAACAGGTCATGGTCAAGGCAAGTGACCAAGGACCTAAAGCTCCTTGATCACTTGGGGGGCATATAAGGCACATCGATAGCAAAGCGTACCATGAGGTACGTAAACACATGAACAAAATGAGTGAAAGCATGCTAAGGTACTTAGAGTATTTTTCAAAATTTATATTTTGTTAAATCAAGCCAAAGTACTATGCTAAGTTCGATCATACGAACAAATGTTATAATAAATGAAAATGTTATAGCATCATGATGCAATCTTTTACACTGCAAGCATCACTGCTTGGATGTAACTGTTCAAATAAAAGGAAAAGTTTGCTGCCCATGCAGCAAATTCAAAAAAAAAAAAAAGAAGGGGTATTGTCTTTACATCACGACCCGTAGGTCGTGTAATCAAAAGAAAGAAAAAATAATAATAAAAAAGCTCAAGAGGCATTGGGAGCAGGAGGATCTTTATCAACATTCTGGTTGGCAGCATCCTCAGCAACTCCTTCTTCCTCTACGCCAGCAGTGCTTGGGGAAGCAGGGACCCTGGCTCTTGCCTCCTCTTCAGCCAGTTGAGCAGTGCAGCGAGCCAGCTCAGCAGTCCGAACATCTTCTGAAAGATAGCTGAAGTCAGCGCCCTGATTGTGTTTCCAGAAGTTGTAGAAACACCGAAGTGTCGTCCTCTTATATCTTTCCAGATTTTTAGAGTTGTCAAGCCTCAGCTGCTCCCCTTGGCCCTCAAGTGTAGCGATGGCCTCGTCCTTGGACTTAAGCACCTCACCCAGTCTCTTGACTTCGCGATACTTGACTCGGATGGCCTCCTGATACTCCTCCCTCTGCTTTATTATAGCAGCCTTCGAAGCTTCAGCTTCCGATAGCTTGGTCACCGCGGCATCCCTCTGTTGAACCATCGCCTCTAACTCCTTTGCATGCCTGGCCTCTGCAGCCGATTGTTCCTCGGCCGCTTTCACCTGGTGCTTCTCGATAGCCTTTGCCCGAGCCTGTTCGATGGTGGCTTGGGTGTGGGTACGAGCAGCAGTTGTAGATAGCAAAGCCTGAGGATAGAAGATAAAGTTAGAACCTATTGCAAAGAATAATAGACTAAGGCCTAAGAGATAAAGAGGCACTTACGCTGGCTATTTCGTTCAGAGTCCTGTTCAGAATTTGGTCGACCGCCATACTCTCTGCCTCAACCAGTGCATTTTTGACGCGGTAATTCTTCGCGATGTGCGCGAGGCGATCTTTGGCTGCTCGTAAGGCATGGCTCGAGAGTTTGGCCCCAAGAGTTTCTTCCCGCTTGTTTTGTTCCCTGGTGGGCGCAGCCGGAGGGTTTGATGGGGCAGGAGGAGTCTGCTTCTCAGCAGGAGCCGGAGGATGAGCAGAAGTTTTCCTAGTTGGCACGTCCTTGGGAGGGTCTTCTGTTTGACTCTTTTTGGCGGGTCCCTGGCTGGTTTCGCCGTGGTGTCTCCTTGACGACTTTCGCCGGAGCTGAGGAACTTCCTCTTCCTCCTCAGCCTGGTATAAGTCGAAGACGTTGGGAGTGGCCATATCTGCACACAAGTAAAAACATGCAAAGGGTAAAGATAAAGGCAGATGAAGACTCTTATCAAAACAGAAAAGAAGGTCACAAAGTTAATACCCGAGCTACAACTACTGGTCGCTATACTATTGACCCTATTAGTCATACACTCACTATCTGGCACGAAGAAGTCTGGCCCTAGATTTGGAGTATATGTAAAGTTTCCTTCCCCATCAAACAAGTGACAGGGAATTGGCAAGCTATTTAAAAGCAAAATAACTTTACCGTTCTCATCAGAGGATTCCCCCAGGTCCACAACCGGCTCTTTGGCCTTTTGTTTCCCCTTGCCTTGGGGAGCAGAAGGCCTTTCTGCGGAAGGATTTCCCGTGGGCTCCCTGATTGTAACCCCCGTCGACCTCCTTCGTGGAGGAGACGCAAGAGGTTGCTGCTCGGGAACCCCCTCGGCAGTGGCATCGGCTGCCACGGGCCCTCTTGTTTCATGGCGAGGAGCCAGGAGGCCAGACAGCCTCAGGTTTTCATCAGTAACCACGGACTTGACGCTTTTTTCTGCGACTGTCATCCTGGCCAATGCTTTGGACCTCAACACCATGTCTGGTGTTGGGGTCGGACGTAACCATGGGCTTGAAAGACAAAATATAGTTTGAGAAAAATGAAGGGAGACTCTTTGATCAAAAGTATCGACCAGTAAAAGACAACACTTACCTCCTCGGGCGAAGGCCAGGTTGTTGCTGGTTATGTCCGGAGTAAGGAAGTACTCCTTACTATACTGCCCCACGTTGGATATATGCGTAGTGTCACTTAGGAATGTCCGGTTTGTCTCCTGGTGACAAAGATGGAAGAAACCCGTCCCATATTGTTGCGGGTTGGATTTAAGGTCGAAAAGATAATTGACCTCGTGGGGGGTAGGTTCTGGCCATTTTTTAAGTTTATACAAGATATAGAGTGTGGCCAGCATTCTATATCCGTTTGGAGTAATTTGGAAGGGGGCGACATCGAAATAATTAGCCGCCCCCTGATAAAAAGGATGTAGAGGGAGGAAAGCCCCTGCCTCTATGTGATACCGAGACCAAGCGCTGTATATACCTCCGGGGTGGTTAGCCCTTTGGTCTGCGGCAGGAATTCTAATGGTAACCCCTCTGAGAGGATACTTTCTGAAATAGTTAGCAACCATCCGAGGGGTCACTACGCTGGTCGGGGAGATATACCACTCAACATCAGGCAGATTCTGATGGTGAGGGCGGGCTCTAATTTGGATGTTAGGGTTAGGAACAGGATTGTCTCGACCGCTGGTCGAGGGAACCCTAGCCTACGAATCAGGCTGGGCAGGAGGGTTTGGACTATCGTCGGATTCAGGTCTTTTCTTGCCTACAGATTTGGAACGGGCCACTTGAGATGGAGAAGGACGAGGTCTGGAAGAGGATCGTGAGAAGGGAATCTCTTGGATTCGGTCAGCCGGTTGTTCTTCGCCTTCGAGCAGCTGGGCGAGAAGATCATCGTCGATGGGCCGTTCACCTCCCCACAAATCTGGCATCAAAGTCTGCAAACAGAGGAATGGGGAGGTGAGGATAAAGAATTTTTAAAGGCTTTTTACAATGGCGTTGGTCGAGTATAAAAGTCAAGCTTTTATGCAACAACATTCTAACAAAAAGCGAAAATTTTCCACACGAACAGTTTGAGAAACGGATCAAAGGATGATAGTAAAAAAGTTTTTCAAAAAAAGATTTTTCAACTCCCCTTAGGGCGGGAAAAACCTATTTTCCAACTAGCCTAAAGATCGAAATTTTACTTCAATTTTACGTCCTAAAAGTATGATCCCGACTATTAAACTAACTCGTAACCCTTTTTCGCCTACAAAACATTCTACTCACAAGCATCTCAAACCAGAAGCAGATGAACTCAAAAGTCAGCATACTGAAGCATGCAATATGAAAATTTGAAACATAAAGATTCGAAGACTTACCAAAAAGAAGATCGTTGAGAATGGTAAAAAGTCTTCGGGAGTCAAGGAACTCTCGGACTGAGTCTTGAAAATGCAGAAAAACGGTCTTCGGAGAAGGTTAAAGCTCTGGTTTTTAGGGTTTCTTAAGAAGGCAATGGCGTGCGTAAAAAGAAAAAGGGAAGTTTGGAGATGTTATATAAGTTCGTCTGTGGCGTTAAAAAGGTGTAATCATCAGTTTCCCTTTTTCGAAGTATGGGGAAGCGGAATAGCCATCGAATTATTGTTGGGGAACCGAAAAGTCATGATTAGACAGGAGTAGGTTACTTTTTCCAAGAACACACGAAGGGTTCTGACACATAAGGCGGGGTTACCGAAGGGTCGTTCGCTCAAAAAGTTTATTTATTGCTCGTAATAAATAAACTTGGGGGGCAAATGTTATCCAAAAAATTGGAGTTGATGACGTGGCAAGTAATCCCTGGACACGTGGCTGACGCCTGGAAGAGCTCTGCTAGTGTATCGACCATAAGACGTATTAGAAGCAGTAAGCGGCCCAGTCTTACCTGCGACCAGTCTGGTCGATGGTTCCGCATGCAATGTAATATTACTGTAAAAATCTTTGTAGATCCCGAATTTAACTCACACAATCTCCTGAATATCCGATTATTTAGGAGAGAATATCGGCAACTAAATCATGTAATCCCCCTTGAGCCTATAAATAGAAAAAGATAGCTCAAGGGAGGGGACTTTTGGCTTTTGAATTATTTGAGACTAGAGTAATTCTCCTTGGAATATGGTATTGTTCTTCAGAGGTTAGTGAAACTCATTGAACCCTTGTTCTTTGATCACTCCTTTGATTCTCATACCAATAACAATCTGAGTGGACGTAGGTCATTACCAGATCCTGGGGCCGAACCACTACAAAATATCGTGTTCTTATTACTTTTTGTCATTCGATTCTTTTCAACGCATTAATTCACATCAAGCATATTCTGACTCCGTGTCAGTTGGCCAAAATCTGGGTCAATAGTTGTATTAGCTTTTGGGTGTTGTTTTTACCACATATACCCTATTTTTGGGATGCCATGTATCAAACATTTGTTTTAATGAAAATTAATCGTTTATGATCAAAATATTTTAACCCTAACCTATTAGTTGACTTTAGAATCACATTTTTGTTCATTCGACTTGATTAGCAAGTCTTGCACTACTTTAAAATACACAGTGTAACAGGCTAGGTTAACTAGGGAGTTACATTTTGGCTGAGGAAAAACATAGATTTCTGGGATTGCGGGGTTATGCTGTGGCCTTTTCTTGTGCGTCGCGGCCCGTGTGAACTCAGGTAGAAGAGGAGTTTCTGTCTAGGAGGCATGCCGCGGTCCGCCAGGGCAGATTTGGCCAAAATGGATTTTTAGTGATGGGAACTTAAAACTAAGGGCTCAGGATCAATCATACTACCCAGTTTACTAGGATTCAACATTTCGGAGGCTAGGACTCGGTCTAGAAGCCTGTGTTTACTCGTTATTGATGGGATTCTATATTATGGTTGTGACTAGGTTATCGCTAAGAGCTCAAAACCTGGAACATGCTCGAGGGTCATTCATTGGTAACTTGTACTTGGACCTAAGGTAAGAAAAATGCACCCAGTATGTGATACATGTGATTATGGTATGGCCCGAATTGTTGAACATGAACATGAATAGGGCATGAACGCCTGAGTATGTGCGTGATTATGATTATGCTTATGATTGTTAATTAAGCATGTTGAATGCTTTCTATTTGGATATTTGATATATGATGAATGCCTGTTAGCATTATATTATTGAGAAAAGCATTGACTTATTAGTCAAGCTCAGTATATGCTAGTTTGCATAATCTTATTGAGAAAGGCTTGACTTATTAGTCAAGGACGACAATAGCATTGAGCGCTGGTCATAAAGCATTTATTTATAAGTCAAGGGTGACAATAGCACGCTTAGTGCTAGTCGATATGGTTATGTTTAACCAGGAGCGTATCATACACTTGACCTACCTATTGGTCGTGGAAAATTATAGCACCAGGTACGCTAGATCAGCTCCAAGGCTGGTTATACAGAGGATAGGGCAATGGGCCTCAGGGTGGCTTATTAGTCCCATATCTTAGGGTTGGGCCCCAGCATTTACTTATTAGTCAAGGATGGCCTTAGCACGTTGAGTGCTAGTCGTAAATCATTGACTTATTAGTTAAGGACGGCTTAGCATGATGAGTGATGGTCGTAAAGCATTGACTTATTAGTCAAGGATGGCAATAGCACGCTGAGCGCTAGCCAATAGGGTTATGCCTTACCAGGAACACGTCATACACTTGACCGACCTATTGGTCGTGAGAAAACTAGAGTGCCAGGTACGCTGGGCCAGCTCCAAGGCTGGTTATATAGAGGATAGGGAAAAGGGCCCTAGGGTGACTCATTAGTCCCGTATCCTTGGGCGTTGAGGCAATATGATTTATTAATCATGTGTTTGGGCACTGAGCCCCAGTATGATTCCATAATCATGTATTTTGGGCATTGGACCCCGGTATGATTCATTGATCGTTTATCTTGGGCTATTGGCCCATATGACGCTGTAGTCATTTATATGGATGGTATGCATGCATGCATGAGTAGGGTTATTACTACTAGACATGCTTATGATGATTTGGCATCATGTTATTAACCGTTTATGAGCATGCTTAAGTTTCCGCACTGAGCCTTGGCTCATGGGTGCTATATGGTGTAGGTGTAAGGAAAAGAAAGCTGGACCATCCTTGGCTTGGAGAGCTTAGGTGACGATGTGTACATATGCGACTGCTCAACCACCACGGCCGAGGTTTTTAAAGAAGAACTAGGGTCAAACCCTATTTTGCGGCTTAGGTCAGCAAGTTGTAACATTTTCATTGTAATTAACCTTTTAAATGTATTTTGGGATCCCATGTATGAGGTAAACATTTTAATGAAACGATGGTACATTTGACCAAAAATTTTAACCTTAAACTATTAATAACGTTTAGTTACACGGTTATGGCCAAATGACTCGTTTAGCGAGTTTAGCACTATTTAAAATACACAGTGTAATGATCCCTGAGTAGTAGGGTGTTACAACTTGATATCAGAGCGTGCCAAGGTTAAGGGTTCCTGAAGACAAGTCAGGCATGTACACTCGTCACAAAAGACAAGCTCCACTCAGAGTATGGTGACTATTTATGTGGTTATGTGTTTAACAGCTTAAATAAGATATAATTATTTACATGCATGCCTTATTAGGAAGCATGAGATATTCTGATAGGGCTTGACCCTTGACGGTTGATATGATTATGTGATTACTTGCTCAGTTGATATATGGATGCCTTATCTGCATGCTGGAGTTGAGAGCATGATATGTATGTTGGAAAGAGCAAGCGCTGTTGGTTTATGCATGAATGTGGTGTGGTGCGGTTCAGTTTTCCATGGGAAGGCTTGTAAATGTGCTCGTCATGCTTAATGGGTCAAGTTATTAACTGCAGACTTAAGTAGAGGTTATGTACCCAAGGCAGTTAATGGGACCCAATGGTGTTAAGCGTGCTTGACCTGGAGTAGTCTCGTAACGGGTGACCTCCTAGGAAGTTTTCCCAGGAAGTGTACGAGTGAGGACAAAGCATGCTAGAAAGACTTGTGTTGGTTTACAGGGCCAGTAGTCATTCTAGGAAGCAACCATAGTGAGGTGGGGCATTACAAATGGTAACAGAGCCTTGACCCAGCCGGAAGTGTGGCCAACGGGGACGTCGGAACCTTAAGGGTGGGAGATTGTGATAGTCATAATCATGTGAACTGCAGGGGGAAAGACTGGGTAAAAAGATGTGCAATCCCACAACGCTTGGGGAAGGTCAAGTGTGATGATTCTAAGACTTTATAGGTATAGGAATGCACAGTTAAAGAGGGATTAAATGGATTGATGGGTACTACCTATTCCAACAAGATGCATCTTCTTTTCGACAGCTCATCACTTGAGAACTCCAAAGTTAAGCGTGCTTGACCTGGAGTATTCTCATGATGAGTGACCTTTTGGGAAGTTTTCCCAGGAAGTGTGCGAGTGAGGACAAAGCACGCTGGAAAGACTTGTGTTGGTATGCAGGGCCAATCGTCATTCGAGGAAGCATCTATAATGACGTAGGGCGTTACATGGGATGAAGAGGGACGTAACTGAGCATGTGACAAAGTGCCTGACCTATTAGCAGGTCAAGGCAGAGTATCGATAACCAGTATGGCCATTACAACATTTTTGTATTCCATAATGGAAGTAAGAAGACATCACGATGGATTTCATGGTGGGATTGCCTAAGATAGTGGGCCAGTGTGATTCCGTTCGGGTTATTATGGATCGATATTTGAAGTCAGTTCGCTTTTTATCAGTGAGGACGAGTAATACAGTTGACCAATATGCAGTTCTCTATGTGAAAGAGATAGTACGCCTTCATGGCACTTCGAGGTCTATCCTATTGAATAGGGACCCTGTCTTTACTTCCAAGTTTTGGGAAAGGTTACAGAAGGCGATGAGTATATGGCATGAGTTCAGTACAACTTATTATCCTAAGACTGATGGTAAGTCAGAGAGGATTATCCAATTATTGGAGGGGCACCTAATGAGATGCTGTATGGTAGGAATTGTAGATCGCCCATTCACTAGGATGAGATGAGTGAGGGAAAATATTTGGGTCCTAAGGTAGTTCAGAGGACTACTGAGGCTATTGAAAAGATTAGAGATCGGATGCTCACTTCTTAGAGTAGACAGAAAAGTTATGTTGATTTGAAATGCATGAACATGGAGTTCCAAAGTGGAAGACTATGTCTTCCTTAGGGTATCACCATGGAAAGGGGTGAAAAGATAAGGGCAAGTTGATCCCTAGATTTTAAGGAACGTTTGAAATCCTGGAGAGGATCGGTCATGTGGCCTATAGATTGACCTTATCTTCAACACTGTCGGTCGTATGCAATGTACTTCGTATTTCCAAGTTGAAAAAACATGTATTATATGAGACTCATAGGTTGAGTTATGAGCATCTGGAGTTGGAGGCTGAGTTATCATGTGAGAAACAACCAGTCCAAATATGAGACAGAAATGACAAAGTTCTGAGGAACAAAACTATTGGTTAAGGTATTATACAAAAATAGTAAGGTCGAGGGAGCGACCTGGGAAATGGAATCAGATTCATGAGATCTATAACCCGAGTTATTCAGGTAAAATTTTGAGGACGAAATTCCTGTAAGGAAGGGATACTTATAACATCCCAAATTACCTAATAAGGATTATGGCCTTGATTAGGGGGCAGGATGGCAATTTATGGAAATTACATGTATATGTGTATCATTTTAGAAGAAGCACACAATACCCCGTACTCAGTTCACCCAGGGTCAACCAAGATGACTCACAACATTAAGGAAATGTATTGGTGACCAAGAATGAAGAATGATATAGCGGAGTATGTGTCTAAATGCTTAGTATGCCAGCAAGTGAAAGCAGAACATCAGCGGCCTGCAGGCTTATTACAACCACTCAGCATTCCAGAATGGAAATGGGATGATATAGCCATGAATTTCGTGACAGGCTTGCCACGAACGAATAAGCAGCACGACTCGGCTTGGGTAGTAATATATAGATTAACCAAGTCAGTTCATTTCCTGCCTGTCAAGACTTCATATACAGCAGATCAATACGCAGACATTTATGTTCAAGAAATAGTAAGACTACATGGAATTCCTAAGACAATAGTATCTGATAGGGGATCGGTGTTTACATCGAGATTTAGGGGAAGCTTGCAGCAAGCCATGGGTACTAAGTTAAGTCTTAGTACGACTTTTCATCCTCAGACAGACGGTCAGTCTGAGCGTACCATACAGATTTTGCAAGACATGTTGCGCGCTTGTGTACTTGATTTCGGAGAATCATGGAATAAGTATTTGCCGCAGCTACAATTTTCTTAGAACAATAGCTACCAGTCAACAATCGGGATGGCACCCTACGAGCTACTTTATGGAAGGAGGTGTCGATCGCCGTTACATTGGGACGAGGTAGGAGAAAGGCAACTACTTGGACCCGAAGCTATTAGAGAAGCTCAGGATGCAGTGGCGCTGATTAGAAAGTGTATGCTCGCTGCTCAGAGCCGTCAGAAAAGTTATGCAGATTCCAAGCGGCGTGATGTGTAATTCAAAGTCGGAGATCAAGTTTTCTTAAAGATATCTCCTATGAAAGGTGTGAAGCAGTTTGGGAAGGAAGACAAGCTTAGTCCCAGGTTTATAGGTGCTTTTGAGATATTGGACAAAGTGGGAGCAGTTGCATATAGATTAGCCTTACTGCCAGCCCTAGCAGATAGCCACAATGTGTTCCACATCTCGATGCTGCATAGATATGTGTCAGACCCATCTCACGTCCTCAAATATGATACGATAGCACTCCAGAAAGACTTGAGTTACGAGGATCGACCGGTTAGCATCCAAGATAGAGGGATGAAGGAATTACAGTCTAAGAGTACTCCAATAGTCAAACTCCTATGGAGTAATAGTTCTGAATGGGAGGCAACGTGGGAGTTGGAAGGACATGCAAGCTTGGTATCCGGAATGGTTTGGTAAGTAAATTTTGGGGACAAAATTCTTTGTAGTATGGGAGAATTGTAGAGTCCCAGAATGTTTACTTACCTAGCTAGATAGTTAGTAGTAGTTTGTAGTATTTTAGATTTCGTGGATTTTGGTTCAAACCGGGACTTAGTAGGACACTCGTAGCAATAGTTATCGATTTTATAAGTTTAACCTATAGTTTAGAAATATTAATTATAACATAAGGTTTAATTAATACTTTTGTTCATAGAAATATTTTAATTATAACCTAAGGTTTAGATAGAACCATTAAGAGCATGACACTTGTCATAATCATGTTTATTTATAGTTTAAATAAAAGAAAGTTCTAGAAACTCTAGAATCTTCCAAATTCATTAAGAGCATCACACTTGTCACAATCTTGTTTATTTGAGGATTTAAGCATTTTAAATGGATAATTCAATAATAGAAGCTTCTAGAAGCTCTAGACCATTCCAGACGTTGCTGGAATCACGTATTACTCAGTCAAACCTGATTAATCAACTCTAATTATCCTAAATTCGTGCAAAAATGCGTTTAAATTATCTACGTATGCCGACATATCGCAGCCTTAGAGGCGATATATCGCAGCACGGGAGATACGGAAAACACGTAGACTTCTCACGAACGAAATCATGAACACTCGAGATATAGGGTCAGGTGATATATCACCTAGGGTAGGCGATATATCGGCCCTAGGAGTGGTTTTTCAAACTCTGAGAAATTCGAGCTTGATTCATCCCTTAACCTCTTAACTTGCCTCTTAACGTTTTTGACCGAGTCTTAAGCATCCGTTGACCGAATATTCAATTATTTTTCATTTAATATTCATTATTTATTCAAGCCAAAAAGGAGATATTTTCAATCCTTGAACTCTATAAATAGGACCTAGTACCCAGCCATTTCTCTCATTCTTCAAGCTGTGTTCAGAGCCTTCAAGTTGCTAGGATTTCTATAGAGTGATACACTTGGGTTTTGGGGATAAAAGCTTTATCATCTTAAGCATTATAAACACTTGGGTAGTGAAATAAAGTGTGTTTTCGATATTGAAGTGTAGATTGGTTCTAGTTCTACCAAGGTAATATTATTCATAAATTCTATTCTTTATGATTCCTTAGTTTTCATTTAGTTTCTTTTAGATCCTAACTTCTGTTTATGGTTTTGTGGTTAGGTGTTTAAGTTCTTTGATTTAAGGTTCTTCTTTGATGGTTTAGTTTCCTTTTCATCTCTTTTTTTTAGAAACTCACCATTCTTACTTTTGGTTTTACTAGTGTTCTAATCCTGCTCTTGTTCTCAAATATCTCGGTTTTGGTAAGGAAAATAGGATAGATTTTATATGTTTATATGATATGTTATTGTAATGCCTTGGCTAACCCAAGGCAACTATGGTGAACATTGAACCGTGATTAACTCGCTAACCGAGTTCTTTGGTTAAAAACATGCTTCTAGGTGTTATTAATAGGTTAAGGTGGAAAACCAATCAAAAGGAAAGGATATATTTTATTTAAAACATAAAACTGTTCATGGGACCATAAAAAACGTTTACAAGCTATTTACAATGCAAAATGGTCATTACAGTATAAAATGTACAACCCGCTGATCTATGCGGCAAAAATAGGGTAAACCCCCTAGTTCCCCTGAGAACTCCTTGGTCGTGGTGTTCAAGCGGCCGCATATGTACACATCACCACCTAAGCTCTCCACTCAAGGTTGAGTGAGCTTTTCTTTCCCTTTTCCTACACCACATAGCACCCATGAGCCAAAGCCCAGCAAGAAAACTCATTACTGCAAGAATATAACATCAACCGATGACCATAATAATCATCCAAGACTTTTAGTCCAAAATAAAGGACTGACAGTTGTAAAAGTCACTAAGGTGGGTTCCGTTCCCTTTACAAATAAGTGATCATTTTGCTAGCTTAAACGAGATAGGTATCTGATGAGATAGTCACCAACATAAACCTACTCAGTGACCATAGAGTCACTAACGTGGGATTCCGTTTCCTTAGCCATGTGACAAAATAGTCACCTAGGCCTTTGGCCCTGGCTCTGAGTAACTAGTCATAGACGAGACAAGCACTTATAATTTTCATCGAACTTAGGGTCGGTCCAACATTGATGCTCAATATGAGTCATTCAATGCAGATGTCGATTAGATCTAATCTTTTATCGGCTCTGCGTTCATGACGCTTATGCTGTTTCTGACTCTTAGGTCAATAACACGCGACCAGTGTCGATTCTGACTAGTCAGTGCCATACACAAGTAAGCAAGATTTGCTAAGCATTTAATATGCAATCAATGTCCACATTTACACACTCAAAATGCCTCAATAATAACCACGCATGTCATATATATAAGGTGAAGTTTTCTTACCTCTAGTCGAGCAAGAATTAATAAAAGAACGACCCTTGAGAACGATCAACCTCTTAGTTCCTTGATGGTCACCTGGTCATAACCAATTATGGGATTCCATCAATAAAATGAATAACAAAGGTTTCCGAACCAAGACCTAGCCTCTGGGACATCAAATCCTACTAAACCAGGTAGTAGGAATGATCCCGAGGCCTAAGGTTTGAGTTCCCATGATCAAAACTCTACTTTGGCCTCAAAACCCTCAAGCGCCACGGCCCCCACCTCTATGGGCATATGACTTTCTTAGTTAACAAGCCCCAAGAAGTATGATGGCCATTGTATTCTTATATGATATATGTTTTATAGTATATGTTTATGATATAGTCTTATGTTATATGATGTTAGTAGATTTTCCTTGCTGGGTATTAGGCTCACTCCTTTATTTTTTTAGTGTGATGCAGGAAACTAGATACGGAGGCAGAAGGATTCTTGGTGGCTTGACTTGTGTGTTGGGGATGAATGGGCTGCGAGTCGATCGAGGATGACGTTTATTTTAGTTTTTGAATTATGTTTTCTTTTGTAATTCCGCATTTAGTTTTGAACAATTGATTTAAAGTTATGTTTTATGTTTTATTAAAAAATGGGTACCCATACCACATTATATATTTTATATTGTAATTTGCACAACATTTATTTTGGAGTTTTAATAATGACGCAACATTTCTTATGTATGTTTTCTTCAAAATAGTAGATTTGTCTATTAGTTTTAATTGTCCAAGGTCTTAGAAATAGTTGCGTCATTACATTTGGTATCGAAGCAACGATCCATTTGCATGAAATTCTCCTTGATACACACGCTCAAGCTCTGAATCTAACCGCCAATGTAAGTGTTTATGTTTTAGTTATTATGTTTATGTTATTAGCTAACGTTTTAGCCTTATGTTTTCAGTTAAGAATGGATGGAGCCTTAACCTATGACGATATCCGAGCCATGAAGGCCTTAAAAAGGATTAGAGGGCCAAGGAATACAGTAGGAGTATTAGAAAGAATCACTTGGAGAATACTTTTATTCCACAACGAGATAGGTCACCTCCAAACAACTAAACAAATCATGATGGGAGCAACAGAGCAATATGTTTTAGTGATTTGACTTTTTAAAGATTTTCCTATAATAATTGCAAATTTAGAAGAAATATGGGAGACAATAGATGATGAAGATGAATTACCAGTAGCTATGAGATATTATTTTCTCATACTTAGGTTTACCTCTAAGATGGAATTCCAATTCACAAAAGAATAAAAAAAAAATAGAATTTTTACAAATCTTCCTAGAGGAAATTTTGAGGCTCACGAAGATGTAGTCTCCCACTTGGAACTCCACGTTCCTGCTCTTGGGATCTGCATAACTTTTCTGTCTACTCTGAGAAGCGAGCATCCAAGCTCTAATCTTCTCAATGGCCTCACTAGTCCTCTGAACTGCCTCAGGACCTAAGTATCTCCTTTCACCTGCCTCATCCCAATGAATGCGAGATCTACACTTCCTACCATACAACATCTCATAAGGTGCAACTCCAATGGTAGACTGATAACTGTTGTTGTAGTAAACTCTATCAAAGGTAGATACTTACTCCAGGATCCACCAAAGTCCAGCACACATGCCCGCAGCATGTCTTCTAATATCTAGATCGTCCTCTCAAATTTCCCGCCTATCTGAGGATGATAAGCAGTACTGAACTTCAACTGTGTTCCCATGGCCTTCTGTAAACTTCCCCAGAACATGGAAGTAAAAGAGGGGTCCCGATCTGACACGATCGACCTCGGTGCTCCATGGAGGCGCACAATCTCTCTCACATAGAGATCTGCTTACTGATCAACTGTATGTGTAGTCCTCACTGGCTAGAAGTGAGTTGACTTGGTATAGTGGTCCATTATAACCCAAATAGAATCATGTTGACCAACAGTCTTGGGTAATCCCACCACGAAATCCATCATGATATCCTCTCATTTCCACTCTGGGATATCCAGAGGCTGCAATAACCCTGCCGGCTCTGATGCTCAACCTTGACCTGTTGACATGTCAAGCACTTAGCCACATATTCCACTACATCCCTCTTCATCCCCGGCCACCAATACAATGACCTCACATCCTGATACATCTTCGTGGTGCCTGGATGCAAAGAGTAAGGTGTAGTATAAGATTCATCCAGAATCTCTCGCCTCATTGCAGTGTCTAACGGAACACATATCTGACCCTTGTATCTCAATAAGCCCATCTCAGACACTGAATAGTCTCAGGATGCTCCAACCAAAATATCCTCTCTGATCTTGATCAATTGTGGATCACTCAACTGACCCTCTTTGATTCTCTCCAACATTGTAGACTGTGGCGTAATATTGGCCAATTGGCCCACCAACAACTCTATACCAGCTCTGGTCATATCATCTGCTAACTCTCTGGCTATCAGCCTCGCACTATAAATCTGTCCCGGACCCTTCCGGCTTAAAGCATCAGCCACCACGTTGGCTTTTCCGGGATGCTACAAAATCTCACAATCATAATTTTTTACTAACTCCAGCCAACGCCTTTGTCTCATATTCAAATCTTTCTGTGTGAAGAATTATTTTAGGCTCTTGTGGTTTGTATAAATCTCACACTTCTCCCCATAAAGATAGTGCCTCCATACCTTTAAAGCAAATACCACAGCCGCCAACTCCAAATCATGAGTGGGATATCTCTTTTCATACTCCTTCAGCTGACGTGAGGCATATGCAATTACCTTCTCTGACTGCATCAAAACACAGCCCAAACCTTGATGTGAAGCATCGCAGTAAATCACAAATTTATCCTCATCTGTTGGAAGACTCAGAATTGGAGTTGTAATCAATCTCTGCTTCAATTCCTGGAAGCTGTTCTCACACTTGTCTGACCACACAAATTTCTAATTCTTACATGTTAGCTTAGTCAATGAAGTAGCAATCTTTGAGAACCCTTCCACGAAACGCCTATAAAAACCTACCAATCTAAGGAAACTTCTAACTTCAGAAGCATTCTTTGGCCTTGGCCAATCTCCGACTGCCTCAATCTTCGCTGGATCTACCTTAATCCCCTCCTTACTGACAATATGCCCTAGAAAAGATACCTGAGATAACCAGAACTCAAATTTCTTGAACTTTGCAAACAGTCTGTCTTCCCTTAGTCTCTGTAGAAACAACTTCAAAATGTTGCTCATGCTCTGACTCGGACTGAGAATAAACCAGGATATCATCGATGAAGATGATCACAAACTGGTCCAGATAATCCTTGAACACTATGTTCATCAAATCCATAAAAACAGCTGGGGCATTAGTCAATCCAAAAGGCATGACTAAGAACTCATAATGCCCATACCTGGTGCAAAAAGTAGTCTTTGATATGTCTCCTTCCTTGACCCTCAACTGATGATAACTAGAACGAAGGTCTATTTTCGAGAATAAATTTTTACCTTGCAACTGATCAAACAGGTCATCTATCCTTGGCAAAGGATACTTGTTCTTGATTTTTAACTTATTCAGTTCTTTGTAATCAATACACATCCTCAGAGAACCATCCTTCTTCTTCACAAACAGAACTGGCGCTCCCCTAGGTGAGAAACTTGGTCTGATAAATCCCAAATTCAGCAGATCTTGCAACTGTACCTTTAATTCTTTCAACTCAGCTGGGGCCATTCTGGAAGGGGCTCTAAACATTGGCTCCGTCCTTGGTGCCAGCTTTTTCATGAACTCTATCTCTCTGTGTGGTGGCAACCCTGCCAAATCTTCTGGAAACACATCCAGGAATTCACAGAATAGCCTGGTCTCTTATGGTCTCGCTGGCACAACCTGAGTGGTGCAACCACACTGGCTAAGAATCCAATGCAACCTTCTAGCAATAGATCTCTAGCCCTCAAAATAGAAATCATAGCTATGCGAGGTCCATGCACTGTACCAACAAACACAAAAGGATCCTCACCTTCAGGCTCAAAGGTGACCATCTTCCTTCTGCAATCAATGGTTGCCCCATACTTTACCAACCAATCCATACCCAGTATCATGTCGAAGTCCGTCATAACCAACTCTATCAAATCCACTGACAACTCTCTGCCCTCCACTATCACTGGCAAAGATCTGACCCATCTACTGGATACCACTAATTCCCCAGTGGGTAATAAAGTTCCAAACCCCACAGCATAAAAATCACAGGGTCTACACAGTTTATCAATAATTCTACTAGAAACAAAAGAATGTGTAGCACCAGAATCAATCAAAACATTATAAGGGGTTCCAGCACTAAGAAGTTGACCTGTAACTACTGAGGGTGTAGCCTCAGCCTCTGCTTATGTCAATGCGAACACTCGAGCTGGGGTCGAGCTATCCGCTTTCTTTTTTTCTTCTTTTCTTGCCTTAGGGCAACCCTTCCTGAGATGACCCACTGCTCCACATGAAAAGCAGGCGCTTGCCCTACACTCTCCCAAATGACGCCTCATGCATCTAGGGCATTCAGGGTAAGACTTCCAGGCCTCCCTACCACCTTGATGACCCATTGTAATACCACGAGGTCGCCTATCAGAACCTGGAATTGGGAAGGTGTCAGGAACCTTCCTCTTCTGATCACTGGGGCCTCCACCCCTACCAAAACCCATAAGTGGAGGACTTATCCTCCTCAACTCTCTTCTGGCTGCACTGTCCCGCCAGATCTTGTTCTCTGCACTCTCAGCTGTGAGTGCCTTCTCAACCACCTGTGCATAGGAAGTAACCCCAGCCACAGTGGTAATGCGAACATCTCGGGCTAATCTAGGTTGTAGCCCCTGGAGAAATCTCTCCCTCCTAGTCCCATCGGTGGGCACCACCTCCATGGAAAACTTTTCCAATCGATCAAACTTCAGGGCATACTCAGTCACTGACAAACTCCCCTGAAGTAACCTGATGAACTCCTCAAATTTTGTCGCCCTGATGGCATCGTTATACTACTTCTCCTTGAACAGAGTCTGAAACTCTTCCCAACTCAGAGCATTGATGTTTCTGGTTTGGGATATAACCTCCCACCAAATTTGGGCATCCTCCCGAAACATATAGGTGGCACAAGCCACCCTCATCAAGTACAGGATGGTGATAATCATGCTCAGCTTTAACATGATCTGAAATGCCTTCAAAGACTGGAGGTTGCTGCTTTCTGAACCTTTCATAGAGAGGCTCCCATTTATTACCAATCTCAAGCAGTTGCTCAGATGCTGGCACCGATACAAGAGGTGCCTCTGATACACTAGCTACTGTAGGAACCTATTGTTGTCTCAGGAGGCAGAGTTCTTCTCCTTGCCTCAAAATTGTAGCATGCAGCTGATTAAATAAGTACTGCCAGTTCTGAGGAGCTGGCTATGGAATCTAGCTCTGGTCATTCTCTTGACCCTGATTATTATTCTGGCCTTGATCACCCTGGCCAGTTGATATATCTGTTTGTCCTTAAATCATTCTTTTCAACTTATACTGTGTTGCAATAGTCAATACAACCAGCCAGGCAGTGATAACTAAACCTCTTGTCGCCTCATTGTCCAAGAACAAGCAGATAACTCTCATATTCCACAGTCATACAAACATACAGATAGATACATGATTATAGCATTTAGCATTCAACATGTATCAAATTATAGTTCACAATAAACAATACTATTAAGCATGCTCTGGCAATATCAGTACTAGTAAGTACGTTCTTACTAATAGTGCAGTATTCAAGACATAGTCTAAACATGGTGTCTCATGTAAACAGGTAAAGCATTTATACTATATTTAAGAAGTTATATATATAATTACATAAATAGTTACCAAACCATGAGTCGAGCTTGTCTTCAATGGTGAGTGTACATGCGCAGCCAGTCTACAGGGACCCTAAACCTTGGTACGCTCTGATACCAAGTTGTAATGCCCTGGCTACCCCAAGACAGTCACGGTGAACTTTGAACCGTGATTAACTCGCTAACCGAGTTCTTTGGTTAAAAACGTGCTTCTAGGTGTTATTAATATGTTAAAGTGGAAAACCAATCAAAAGGAAAGGATATATTTTATTTAAAACATAAATTTGTTCATGGGCCCATAAAAAAAACGTTTACAAGCTATTTACAATGCAAAATGGTCAGTACAGTATAAAATGTACAACCCGTCGATCTAAGAGAAAAAAATAGGGTAAACCCCCTAGTTCCCCTGAGAACTCCTTGGTCGTGGTGGTCAAGCAGCCGCATATGCACACATCACCACCTAAGCTCTCAACTCAAGGTTGGGTGAGCTTTTCTTTCCCTTTACCTGCACCACATAGCACCCATGAGCCAAAGCCCAACAAGAAAAATCATTACTACAAGAATATAACATCAACCGATGACCATAATAATCATCCAAGACTTTTAGTCCAAAATAGAGGAGTGACAGTTGTAAAAGTCACTAAGGTGGGTTCCGTTCTCTATACAAATAAGTGATCATTTCACTAGCTTAAACGAGATAGGTATCTGATGAGATAGTCACCAACATAAACCTACCGAGTGGTCATAGAGTCACTAACGTGGGATTTCGTTCCCTTAGCCATGTGACAAAATAGTCACCTAGGCCTTTGGCCCTGACTCTGAGTAACTAGTCATAGACTAGACAAGTGCTTATAATTTTCATCGAAATTAGGGTCGGTCCAGCATTAATACTCAATATGAGTCATTCAATGCAGATGTCGATTAGATCTAATCTTTTATTGACTCTGCATTCATGATGCTTATGCCGTTTTTGACTCTTAGGTCAGTAACACGCGACCAATGCCGATTCTGACTAGTCGATACCATACACAAGTAAACAAGATTTGCTAAGCATTTAATATGCAATCAATGTCCATATTTACACACTCAACATGCCTCAATAATAGCCACGCATGTCATATATATAGGGTGCAATTTTTTTACCTCTAGTCGAGCAAGAATTAATAAAAGAACGACCCTTGAGAACGATCAACCTCTTAGTTCCTTGACGGTCACCTGGTCATAACCAATTATGGGATTCCATCAATAAAATGAATAACAAAGGTTCCTGAACCAAGACCTAGCCTCCGGGACATCAAATCCTTCTAAATCGGGTAGTAGGAACGATCCCGAGGCCTAAGGTTTGAGTTCCCATGATCAAAACTCTACTTTGGCCTCAAAACCCTCAAGTGTCGTGGCCCCCACTTCTATGGGCATATGACTTTCTTAGTTAACAAGCCCCAAGAAGTATGATGGCCATTGTAGTCTTATATGATATATGTTTTACAGTATATGTTTATGATATTGTCTTATGTATATGATTTATGTTATATGATGTTAGTAGATTTTCCTTGCTAGGTATTAGGCTCACTCCTTTATTTTTTTAGTGTGATGCAGGAAACTAGATACGGAGGTGGAAGGATTCTTGGTGGCTTGACTTGTGTGTTGAGGATGAATGGGCTGCGAGTCGATCGAGGATGACGTTTATTTTAGTTTTTGAATTATGTTTTCTTATGTAATTCCGCATTTAGTTTTGAACAAATGATTTAAAGTTATGTTTTATGTTTTATTAAAAAATGGGTACCGATACCACATTTATATTTTATATTGTAATTTGTACAACATTTATTTTGGAGTTTTAATAAAGTTATGATTATTTCTTATGTGTGTTTTCTTCAAAATAGTAGCTATGTCTATTAGTTTTAATGGTCCAAGGTCTTAGAAATAGTTGGGTCATTACATTTGGTATCAAAGCAATGGTCCATTTGCGTGAAATTCTCCTTGATACACACGCTCAAGCTCCAAATCTAACCGCCAATGTAAGTGTTTATGTTTTAGTTATTATGTTTATGTTATTAGCTAACGTTTTAGCCTTATGTTTTCAATTAAGAATGGATGGAGCCTTAACCTATGACTATATCCGAGCCATGAAGGCCTTAAAAAGGATTAGAGAGCCAAGGAATATAGTAGGAGTATTAGAAAGAATCACTCGGAGATTACTTTTATTCCACAACGAGATAGGTCACCTCCAAACAACTAAACAAATCATGATGAGAGCAACCGAGCAATATGTTTTAGTGATTAGACTTTTTAAAGATTTTCCTATTGCAATTGAAACTTTAGAAGAAATATGGGAGACAATAGATGATGAAGATGAATTACCAGTAGCTATGAGATATTATTTTCTCATACTTAGGTTTACCTCTAAGATGGAATTCCAATTCACAAAAGAACAAAAAAATATAATTTTTACAAATCTTCCTAGAGGAAATTTTGAAGCTCACGAAAATGATGATTATGAAGAGATAGATGATGATATGTTAGAATAGATTATTTTCTTTATTTATTTTATTTATTATTTTTTCTTTTATGATTGTACTTAGTGAAAATTGTTGTTTCAAATAAATGTCATTGTTATTTTGATGACATGTATGAGTTTGATTTTTTTTTACAATCATAATAAATAATGACCTGGTTCGGTGACATCCTCAATATGGTTAACCTTGGAACAACAATGAGCTTTGAGCCTGAGAATTAAGTCATATAGGATGATTAGAAACACACTTAAAAAATAATAAAGATGGCTTATTTTTCTAAGTATAGAAACACACCCTAATTATAAAGAAGGCTTATATAACTTTTTCATAAGAAATCATAATTAATAGGTCTGAGTTATGTTTGCTTAGATTAAGTTTTTGCCTTAGAGACTATTAGGGTAAGTTCTAACTTGTTTTCTTCGACTGTTAGAACTCTGCTAAAGATGTCGCTCAAAAGGTCTGGTCGCACCAATGCCAATTCCTCCAACGCCACTCCTGAGAGCAATGAAGCTCCTCCAGTTCGCAGAAGGGGAGTGCGTGCTACCACTACTGCTACTAATCGAAGTGCGCCACCACCGTCAATCGACAACACTGCAGAAATTTCCAGGCTGCGACAGCAAGTTGAGGAATTACTGCAGCAACAACGACTACATGCTCAGAATCAGACCCAGCCTCTGCCTCAGCCGCAACCGCAGCAAATGGCTCCAGCACCCCATCAAGTAGGTCCTTATGGGGGATGGACAATGGCAAACTATGCGCCATACCCAGCTCAGCACATGGAGTCAATCTACGAGCGGTTCCATAAGAAACACGCTCCAAACTTTGAAGGGACAACAGACCCCTTCGAGACAGAAGAATGGCTCAGAAATGTAGAGCCGATCCTAGCGCACATGAATCTTGGCAATGCGGACTGCATATCCTGTGTTTCGTCTATGCTCAAGAAGGATGCTAGAATATGGTGGGACTTAGTTGAGCAGACTCATTATATTGCCACCATGACTTGGACCAGATTTGTGGAGCTGTTCCACAAAAAGTACTACAACTCAGCTTTCATCGCTACAAAATTCGAGGAGTTTGCTGGTCTAAAGCATGGGAACTTATCAGTAGCAGAGTATGCACGACAGTTCGACCGACTAGCCAAATTTGCACCAGAGATGGTTCCAACTGACTTTCTGAGGGTTACCAAGTTCGTTAGAGGACTTAGTCCAAAGATTGAGTTAGGGGTTATGCTAGAAAACTTGGGAAATACTACTTATGCCGATGTTCTAGAAACGACAATAGAAGTAGAAAGGCTTTAGGCGAATGTTAGTAAAGAGGAGGCCAGTAAGCTTGAGCCTAAATAGCAAAGTCAACCTCAGAATGTTCAAAACAACAACCATCAGTTCAGCAATAGTAATGGTCAGAAAAGACGGCATCCTGACAATAAGCAGTCCGATAACGATAAAAGGTCACGGAAGAACAATGGAGGTAATAGGTCGGGTTATGTAGAATGCCTGCAATGTGCTAAGTGCCAAAAAAAACATCATGGTGAGTGCCGTGCAAATACCAAGGGATGCTAAAATTGTGGTCAGGAAGGCACCGGAAGAGAGAATGTCCCCAGCTCAAGATAGAGGATAAAATGGACAATAAGATGGTTCCTTCCAGGGTCTTTGCCTTAACCCAAGGAGAAGCTGACGCTAGCAATAAAGTGGTCACAGGTCAGATTCCTATCCTCAATAATGTATGTTCAATATTATTTTCTTCGGGAGCCACTCACTCGTATATCTCGTTAGGAATGATAGAAAAATTAGACAACCCTTGTGAAAGATTTAGAACTAGGTTTGTAACAGAATTGCCTTCGGGTGAAATAGTTCTATCATCACGGATAGTACGAGGCGTACCAATCAAAATTGAGGACGTAGAACTAGAAGGAGACATGATAGAACTGGAGATCAAAGACTTCGATGTGATACTAGGAAAGGACTGGCTAGCAAGGCATGGCGCAACCATCGACTGCAGACGTAAGCAAGTAATGTTCGAGACTTCTGACGGTCAGAGACTATGCTTTATGGGAAAGGTTTCAGGGCTACGCACATCGCTTATTTCATCTCTCAAAGATCAAAGGATGATAGAAAAAGGATGTCACACATTTTTATCCAGCGTCACGGATATGGTAAAGGAAACACCACTAAAGGTTGGAGATGTCGGCATTGTAAAGGAATTTCCAAAAGTATTTCCTGATGACTTACCAGGATTGGCACCGACTCGGGAAATTGACTTCACAATCGAACTAGTACCAGGCACCGAGCCTATCTCCAAGGCACCATACCGGATGGCATCTACCGAACTCAAGGAGTTAAAGATGCAGCTACAAGAACTCTTAGACTTGGTATTCATTAGACCGAGCCATTCTCCATTGGGAGCACCGGTTCTATTTGTGAAGAAGAAGGACGGAAGTATGCGGATGTGCATAGATTACCGCGAGCTGAATAAAGTGACGATTAAGAATAAGTACCCACTACCCCAGATTGACGACTTGTTTGATCAACTTCAAGGAGCAACCGTGTTTTCAAAGATCGATCTACGGTCCAGGTATCATCAACTCAAGGTACAGGAAGAGGACATTCCTAAGACAGCTTTTAGAACTCGTTATGGGCATTACAAGTTTCTAGTTATGTCTTTCGGTCTTACCAACACTCTAGCCTCATTCATGGATTTAATGAATAGGTTCTTCAAGGATTACTTGGAAAAATTCAATGTAGTGTTTATCAACGATATCTTGGTGTACTCAAAGGACGAAGTCAAGTACGAGGAACATTTAAGATTGATCTTGTTGTTACTAAAGGAGCATTAACTATACGCTAAGTTCAAGAAGTGCGAATTTTGGCTTTCACAAGTAGCATTCCTTGGCCATATAGTATCCAAGGAAGGAGTTGCTATAGACCCAACCAAAGTAGAGGTTGTGAAGGATTGGCCAAGACCAAAGAACGCGTCCGAGGTAAGAACTTTTGCTGGGACTAGCAGGCTATTATCAGAGGTTTGTAGAGAGTTTTTCTAAGATAGCCACTCCGCTTACCAACCTAACTCGAAAACAGCAGAGGTTCAACTGGACTAAAAAGTGTCAAGAGAGCTTCCAGTTGCCTAAGGATAAGCTATGCTCAGCACCAGTACTTTGCGTACCGACACCCAACGACAAGTTTGTAATCTACTGCGATGCGTCAAAGTAAGGGTTGGGTTGTGTGCTAATGCATAATGACTAGGTGATAGCCTACGCCTCAAGGCAGCAGAAGGAGTATGAGCAACGCTATCCAACACACGATATTGAGTTGGCAGCGGTGGTCTTTGCGTTGAAAATCTAGCGCCATCATCTTTATGGAGAACGGTGTGAGATTTATACGGACCACAAAAGCTTAAAGTATTTCTTCACACAAAAGGAGCTCAACATGAGACAACGCAGGTGGTTAGAATTAGTAAAGGATTATGACTGCGAAATCCTATACCACCCGAGAAAAGAAAATGTAGTTGCTGATGCGCTAAGTAGGAAAAGCTATGGAAGTCTAGCGGCATTAGATGGATTAGAAAAGCCACTACAGCAGGAGTTGATCAGTGTCGGAATAGAAGTATTCATCGGTAAGTTGGCTAACTTGTCCATCCAGTCAAGTCTGTTAGAAGAAATACGAATTGGGAAAGGGCAGGATGACACATTAGTAGTATATATGGATGCAGTTAAAGAAGGCAAGGTCACAAATTTCTCAATATCAGGACAGGAGTTATTAAGATATAAGGATCGGGTATGCGTGCTGAATGATCAAGGGATTAAGATGAAGATTTTAGAAGAAGCACACAATAACCCATACTCAGTTCACCCAGGGTCGACCAATATGACTCACGACATTCAGGCAATGTATTGGTGGCTAGGAATGAAGAAAGATATAGTGGAGTATGTGTCTCAGTGCTTAGGATGCCAGCAAGTGAAAGCAGAACATCAGCGGCCTGTGGGCTTATTACAACCACTCAGCATTCCAGAATGGAAATGGGATGATATAGCCATTGATTTCATGACGGGTTTTCCACGAACGAATAAGCAGCACGACTCAACTTGGGAAGTAATAGATAGATTAACCAAGCCAGCTCATTTCCTGCCTGTAAAGACTTCATCTACAGCAGATTAATACGCAGACATTTATGTTTAAGAAATAGTAAGACTGCATGGAATTCCTAAGACAATAGTATCCGATAAAGGATCGGTGTTTACATCGAGATTTTGGGGAAGCTTGCAGTAAACCATGGGTACCAAGTTAAGTCGTAGTATGCCTTTTCATCCTCAGACAGACGGTCAGTCCGAGTGTACCATACATATTTTGGAAGATATGTTGCGCGCTTGTGTACTTGATTTCGGAGGATCATGGAATAAGTATTTGTCGCTGATAGAATTTTCCTACAACAATAGCTACCAGTCAACAATCGGGATGGCACCCTACGAGCTACTTTATGGAAGGAGGTGTCGATCGCCATTACATTGGGATGAGGTAGGAGAAAGGCAACTACCTGGACCCGAAGCTATTAGAGAAGCTCAAGATGCAGTGGCGCTGATTAGAAAGCGTATGCTCGCTGCTCAGAGCCGTCAGAAAAGTTATGCGGACTCCAAGTGGCATGATGTGTAATTCAAAGTCGGAGATCAAGTCATCTTAAAGATATCTCTTATGAAAGGTGTGAAGCGGTTTGGGAAGAAAGGCAAGCTTAGTCCCAGGTTTATATGTCCTTTTGAGATATTGGACAAAGTGGGAGCAGTTGCATATAGATTAGGCTTACCGCCAACCCTAGCAGTTAGCCACAATGTGTTCCACATCTCGATGCTGCCTAGATAAGTGTCAGACCCTTCTCACGTCCTCAAATATGATACGATAACTCTCCAGAAAGACTTGAGTTACGAGGAACGACTGGTTAGCATGCTAGATAGAGGGATGAAGGAATTACGGTCTAAGAGTACTCCGATAGTCAAAGTATAGTTCTGAACGGGAGGCAACGTGGGAGTTGGAGGAGGCAAGCAAGCTCGATATCCAGAATTTTTTGGTAAGTAAATTTCAGAGACAAAATTCTTTGCAGTAGGGGAGAATTGTAGAGTCCCAGAATGTTTACTTAGCTAGCTAGATAGTTAGTAGTAGTTTTTTGTATTTTAGATTTCGTGGATTTTGGTTCAAATCAGGACTTAGTAGGACACTCGTAGCAATAGTTATGGGTTTTATAAGTTTAACCTATAGTTTAGAAATATTAATTATAACATAAGATTTGATTAATATTTTTGGTCATAGAAATATTTTAATTATAACCTAAGGTTTAGATAGAACCATTAAGAGCATGACACTTGTCATAATCATGTTTATTTATAGTTTAAATAAAAGAAAGTTCTAGAAACTCTAGAATCTTCCAGAACCATTAAGAGCATGACACTTGTCACAATCTTGTTTATTTGAGGATTTAAGCATTTTAAATGGATAATTCAATAATAGAAGTTTCTAGAAGCTCTAGACCCTTTTAGACCTTGTTGGAATCACGTATTACTTAGTCAAACCTGATTAATCAACTCTAATTATCCTAAATTCGTCTAAAAACGCGTTTAAATTATCTACGTAGGTCGACATATCGCAGCCTTAGAGGCGATATATCGCAGCACGGGAGATATGGAAAACACGATGACTTCGCACGAACAAAATCATGAACACTCGGGATATAGGGTCAGCTGATATATTGCCTAGGGTGGGCGATATATCGTCCCTAGGAGTGGTTTTTCGAACTCTGAGAAATCTGAGCTTGATTCATCCCTCAACCTCTTGACTTGCCTCTGAACGTTTTTGACCGAGTCTTAAGCATCTGTTGAACGAATATTCAATTATTTTTCATTTAACATTCATTATTTTATTCACGCAAAAAATGAGATATTTTCATTCCTTGAACTCTATAAATAGGACCTAGTACCCAGCCATTTCTCTCATTCTTCAAGCTGTGTTCAAAGCCTTCAGGATGCTAGGATTTCTATAGAGTGATACACTTGGGTTTTGGGGATAAAAGCTTTATCATCTTAAGATTTATAAACACTTGGGTAGTGAGATAAAGTGTGTTTTCGATATTGAAGTGTAGATCGGTTCTAGTTCTTCCAAGGTAATATTATTCATAAGTTCTATTCTTTATGATTCCTTAGTTTTCCTTAAGTTTCTTTCAGATCCTAACTTCTATTTATGGTTTTGTGGTTAGGTGTTTAAGTTCTTTGATTTAAGGTTCTTCTTGGTAATTTTCTTCTTTGATGGTTTCATTTCCTTTTCATCTCTTTTCGTTAGAAACTCACCATTCTTAGTTTTGGTTTTAGTAGTGTTCTAATCCCGCCCTTGTTCTCAAATATCCTGGTTTTGGTAAGGAAAATATGATAGATTTTATATGTTTATATGATATGATATGTTATCTTATGTTATGTTATGTTACGTTTTCATTATGTATAGTATGTTTATAGTCCTTGGGCACATGACTTGTCTAGCTAGCAAGCCCCAATAATTTATGGGCATATGACTTGCTTGACTAGCAAGCCCCACAAATCTACGGGCATATGACTTGCTTAGTTAACAAGCCCCAAGAAGTATGATGGCCATTGTAGTCTTATATGATATATGTTTTATAGTATATGTTTATGATATAGTCTTATGTATATGATTTATGTTATATGATGTTAGTAGATTTTCCTTGCTGGGCATTAGGCTCACTCCTTTATATTTTTAGTGTGATGCAGGAAAATAGATACGTAGGCAGAAGGATTCTTGGTGGCTTGACTTTTGTATTGAGGATGAATGGAATGAATGGGCTGCAAGTCGATCGAGGATGACGTTTATTTTAGTTTTTGAATTATGTTTTCTTTTGTAATTCCGCATTTAGTTTTGAACAAATGATTTAAAGTTATGTGTTATGTTTTATTAAAAAATGGGTACCCATACCACATTTTATATTTTAAATTGTAATTTGCACAACAATTATTTTGGAGTTTTAATAAAGTTATGATTATTTCTTATGTATCTTTTCTTCAAAATAGTAGCTATGTCTATTAGTTTTAATGGTCCAAGGTCTTAGAAATAGTTGGGTCATTACAATTGGTAATTATTTGAGGATATTAGAAATAAATAGAATTATAAGATGTTAATTATGATTAACGAGATAAGTGGAAAATGAAATTTTTTCCCTTGGGGGCATAAGGACACCAGCCAAGGGCAAGGGGCATTTTAGTCAATTACAGCCTGAGGAGAGATATACTCAACCTTACCCTCAGCAGTAGAAACCCTAAATAGAGCAGCTCTCCCTCTCTCTTTTTCTCACACTCGGTTTCTCTCTTTCTCCCCTGTCTTAGTTTGGATTTTTAAGGAAATTAATGGAAAACTTAGGCTTGGATTGAAGGCTTGCTTTGGGGCTTGATTAGCTGCAGCTAGGAGGTTGAATTTTACAGCTAAGGTAAGCTTGAATCTCTGTTTTGATTTTATTGAGTTTTGGTTTTGGGTGTTCTTGAGCTTTGAATCTCAAGGTCTTGGATTGGAGTATTTGGGGGAGGTTTTGAGTGGGATAAACTTGGGTTTTCATGGTGTTAATGTGCTGTTAATGTTTGGGGGATTTATTTATGGTTTTGGGAATTGATTGGGGTGATTTTTGGTAAGGTATTGGCTGAGGAAAAATAGGGATTTCTCAGTTCGCAAGGTTATGTTGCGGCCCTGTTCTTGGGCGTCGCGGCCTGTGTGAACTCAGGTAGAAGAGGAGTTTCTGTCTGGGAGGCATGTCGCGGCCCACCTTGGTAGATTTGGCCAAAATGGGTTTTTAGTGACAGGAACTTAAACCTAAGGTCTCGGGATCGATCCTACTACCCAATTTAGTAGGATTCGACGTCCTCGAGGCTAGGACTCGGTCCGGAAGCTTGTGTTTACTCGTTATTGACAGGATTCTATATTATGGTTGTGACTAGGTTATCGCTAGGGGCTCGGAACCGGGATCGTGCTCTAGGGTCGTTCATTGGTAACTTGTACTTTGACCAAAGGTAAGAAAAATGCACCCAGTATGTGATGCATGTGATTATGGTATGGCCCGAATTGTTGAACAGGAACATGAATAGGGCATGAACGCCTTAGTATATGCATGATTATGATTATGCTTTTGATTGTTAATTAAGCATGTTGAATGCTTTGTATTTGGATATTTGATATACGATGAATGCCTCTTAGGATTATATTATTGAGAAAAGCATTGACTTATTAGTCAAGATCAATATATGCTAGTGTGCATTATCTTATTGAGAAAGGCTCGACTTATTAGTCAAGGACGATAATAGCACTGAGTGTTGGTCATAAAGCATTGACTTATCAGTCAAGGGTGGCAATAGCGCACTAAGTGCTAGTCTATATGGTTATGTTTAACCAGGAGCGTATCATACACTTGACCGACCTATTGGTTGTGGACAATTATAGCGCCAGGTACACTGGATCACCTCCAAGGCTGGTTATATAGAGGATATGGCAATGGACCCCAGGGTGACTTATTAGTCCCATATCCTAGGGCTGGGCCCCAACATTGACTTTTTTAGTCAAGGATGACCTTATCACGTTGAGTGGTAGTCATAAAGCATTGACTTATTAGTTAAGGACAGCCATAGCATGCTGAGTGCTAGTTGTAAAGCATTTACTTATTAGTCAAGGATTGCAATAGCGCGCTGAGCTCTGGCTGGTAGGGTTATGCCTAGCCAAGAGCATATTGTACACTTACTGACCTATTGGTCATGAGAAAACTAGAGCGTGAGGTACGTTGGGCCAGCTCCAAGGCTGGTTATATAGAGGATAAGGCAATGGGCTCTGGGGTGACTCATTAGTCCCATATCCTTGGGTGTTGAGCCAGTATGATTTATTAACCATGTGTTTGGGCGTTGAGCCCCAATATGATTCCGTAATCATGTATTTTGGGAATTGGACCCCGGTATGATTCATTGATCATTTATCTTGGGCTATTGGCCCATATGACATTGTAGTCATTTATATGGATGCTATGCATGCATTAGTAGGGTTATTACTGCTAGGCATGCTTATTATGATTTGGCATCATGTTATTAACTGATAATGAGCATGTTTAAGTTTTCATCCTGAGCCTTGGCTCATGGGTGCTATATGATGCAGGTGAAGGGAAAAGAAAGCTGGACCATCCTTAAGTTGGAGAGCTTAGGTGACGATGTGTACATATGCAGTTGCTCGACCCCCACGGCTGAGGGTTTTCAAGAGGAATTAGGGTCAAACCCTATTTCGCCGCTTAGGTCGGCATGTTGTAAACTTTTCATTGTAATTAACATTTTAAATGTATTTTGGGATCCCATGTATGAGGTAAACGTTTTACTGAAACGATGGTACCTTTGACCAAAAAAATTTACCTGGAACTGTTAATCACGTTTAGTTGCATGGTTATGGACAAATGACTCATTTAGCAAGTTTAGCACTTTTTAAAACGGTCCTTGAGTAGTAGGGCATTACAATCGTCAAGCCCTTGGGAGGATCCAGAATGCCCTCCTCCAACCAAGAGGCAGAGGATCCTTATTCCCTATGCGGCCATCCCTGAAGTTGGTCCACCTCATGTTTTGGAGATCCCGTCCTCATCCGGGTCAAAAGAGGTGTTCCAAGATCCAAGGCAAGAGGTGGTCCAATAGCCGGAGCAAAAGTCGATCCAAGACTTGGAGCAAGAGGCAGTACCACCCCAGATCTATCTTCTGGTGTATCCTGAGAAATATGAGGGGGCCCTGCCGAAGCAGTACAAGAACATGGTTCAACATTTTGAAGCAAGGCTGGAGGAAGGTAACAAGGCCTTGCATGAGACAGCCGAGGCCCTTCGCCAACTTAAGCCACCCCGAGAGAGGCCATCTGTTCCTCCATTAGGTCGAGCCGAGCTGGAGACTTTATTCTCCGCCAAGCTAGGGGAGATTGTTGCCCCTCTCACCGCCGAGCTCCTTCAAGGGGTCAGCTCCACTATGTACGAGTTGACTACTCAAAGCTTCTCTCGACTAGGTGACAGCAATGAGGCCTCTCTCATGGCCTCGTGCCGGTATGCTTCTATCCGAATAAGTTATTCATTCTCACGTTATAATTCAATTGAGCAATGCTTTAGGCTAGCCCTTTCCTCTTTTTTTTTTTTTTTTTGTAGTTTGCCTTGGTCTGCCAACACTTGGGAGACATCATGATGGAGAAGTCATATAAACTCCAGAGGTCCCAAGAAAAAATAACCTTCCTCCAGGAGAAACTCCAAGGCCCTCGGGAACATCTTGCCCGAGCCTAGGCTGTCCTCATAGCTGAGAAAAAACACTCTGGGGTGCTTGAAGAATTTGTCCAAAATGCCAACGAGAACTTGAAACGAGCCAAGGAGGAGACGAAAACAACCCTGGAGAGTATGTGGCGGGCCCAAGAGGAGGCTAAAACATTCATGGAGAGTATGCAACGGGCCCAAGAGGAGGCCACAACTGAGGTCGCCCGAGTGGTCCTTGAAAACACCCAACTCCAAGAGCAGACCAAGGAGGCCAGCACCGAGCCAAGCTAGGGGAGAGAAAATCCCTCCAAGCCATGGAGATGGATAGGTCCTATCGGTGTCGGGTGGACAAGCTGGAGAAAGAAATCGAGACAATCATTGAGGATGCCTTCTATGTAGCCTGGTATCACAACCAAGACATGAACTTTGATTTCACTAGAGAGCCCAAGAAGTATAAACTCCTCTTCAAAGAGCGTCTCCGAGTGACCATGGTTGCGGAAGCGATTTCAGCTGTCGAGGTGACCACGTCTGCCGAGGCCATCCAACCAACTGAGGTGACTCCGGCCACCGAGACGGCCCAGGAAGAGGGTTCCCCGAGTACAGACCTGGTCATTAAACTGGTGGAGGAGGTTCCCGAGGACTACTCATAATTTTTATACTTAGGCATGCATGCCATATCTTATTGGGGTACAAACAAACAACGCTCGAACCCCCGAGCATGGTTGTAATTATTTTCCCATTTAAGAATTATGCAGCTTGCCTTGATTTTTTTATTTGGTTTGGTTCTATGAATTCAACGTAGCATGATTGCCACAAGAATAAGCACTTAATCCATTTTAAACACCCGGATCTATAAATTTAGCGTAACATGACTGCCACGAAAACAAGAACTCAAACCGTTTTAAATACCTGGTTCTATAAATTCAACGTAACACTATTGCCATGAGAATAAGAACTCATATCACTTTAAACACCTGCTTCTATAAATGCAACGTAACATGACTACCACGAGAACAAGAACTCAAATTGTTTTAAAAGTGATTACAACGTTTAGTGTCTTTTGTAGGCTCAGATTCCTAGAAGTAACTTTAACACAAAATTCACTATTGGTCCTAACTCGCATCCAATGTCCCTGCAATCCAAAGATTTGGACTTTTAGGGGACCTTGTATGTGAAACCGCCTGCCCCACGAGTACACATTACTCAGGGGCCAAGAAAGGGGTTCAACACTATTCTCTGGTGCATATCTCATCACTTCCAGATCATCTCAAACCTCCTCAGGCTCGACATCCTCAGGAGGAGATGTTAGTGAGGTGGCCAAGCATAAATAGCTCGAGCATCCAACCATATCTCACGGATTAGGATTTGGTTATTACTCCTCACGTGCGTGCTGTCCTCAGGAGGTAACTTGAATCTCCAAATTTGCACTATTGGACTTTTGCGCTGGGTTTTCTCTAGGTTTCCTGTGGGATCAGGTGGCATTAGGGGTGCTCCGCTCATCGACTAGCCAAGCTTCCCATGTCACAAATTTCCTAGGGCTTTGGTCCAAGCTCCTCGAGCGCAATTTCCATGGGAGTTGTCCCAAGTCTCGCCCGTGACCAAGTATGGGGGGTACTCGTCCTTCCGTTTGCATCTCCACATAAAGAGACTTAGTCAAAAATCCTTGGGCTCGGTGCCCACGAGAGGTGACCAAAATCCATTCTCGCTCTACGATTGTCTAATTTCTAGGTGCTAAGCCTATCTTGCTTAGCCCCCTACGTTAGATTCAATTAGTTTTCTAGGTTTTTCTATACCCGGGGTGACGACACTAGGCTTACTCTGCTTGACAAGTTTAGTTTCCTAGGACGTTCCCAAACCACATGCCCCCCAAGTGATCATAGACTTGTCTGCGATCACTTGTCCAAGCGAGTGAGTTCACTTACACAGTGTTAATATGGTAAAGGAAAACAAAAAATATAAAAAGACAATAAATTTCCTACCGTGTTTTATACACATGATTTCCATTAAGTGTGCATGAAGGATACAAAGGGTATTATAGAAATAGCTAATGTTTGCTGCTCATATCACTGGTAAAACTGACAAAGATGTTCGTCATTCTAGGCGTGAGAAATCAGCTCCCTACTTAGTCAGACTAACTTGTATCTCCCCGGACACACAATGCTCTCAACTTGGTATAAGCCTTCTCAATTAGGTCTCAGTACTCCTGTACCAGGGTCTTGGGTGGCTAAGAAGACTCTTCGCAACACCAGATCTCCGATCCCATATTTCTATCCTTCAGTTTGGAGTTAAAATACCTGGCTATTTTCTGCTGGTAGGACGCAACCCGAAGCTGAGAAGCTTCGCATAGCTCCTCCACAAGGTCCAGGGATTCCCAAAGTAAAGCACGGTTTGTGGTCGGGTCATACGTATCCTGTCGGTGTGTGGAATTGTTGCCTCCATTGGGAGCATGGCCTCATACCCGTAAGTAATCAAAAAGGTTGAATGGCCAATGGAGGTTCTAGAAGTGGTGTGGTAGCTCCACAATGCCCTAGGCAGCTCCTCAGGCCAAGCTCCAGCCTTTTCTACAAAGTGAACTTGAGTGTCTTGTTGAATGCTTCCACTTGGCCATTGGCCTACAGATGGGCCACAGAAAAGAAGCTCTTGATAGCTCCATGCCACCAGCAGAAGTTTGTGAATACTTTGTTGTCGAACTACAATCCGTTGTCGGAGACTATCTTCCTCGGGGGATGTTGGTAAATATCTAAAATCTGACCCTTCGTCTAGCATATCATCATCTATTTCTTCATAATCATCATTTTCATGAGCCTCAAAACTACCTCGGGGAATATTCAATAAGATTTTATGCTTTTGTTCATTAGTGAATTGAAATTCATACTTAGAGGTGAACCTTAGCATAAGAAAATAATATCTCATGGCTACTGGTAAATCATCTTCATCATCTATGGTTTCCCATAATTCTTCTAATGTTGAAATTATAGAAGGATAATCCTTAAAAAGCCTAATTACTAGGACATATTGTTCCATAGCCCTCATCATAACTTGCTTAGTGGTTTGAAGGTGAACTATCTCCTTATGGAATAGGATCAATCTTTGAGTGATTCTTTCTAACACTCCTATTGTATTCCTTGGCTCTCTAATCCTTTTCAATGCCTTGATGTCTCGAATAACATGATAAGTCAAAGCTCCATTCATTCTTAACTGAAAACATAATTACTAAAATGTTAGTTATAACATAAACATAATAATCATAACATAAACACTTACATTGGCAGTTAGAATCGGAGCTTGTGCGTGTGTATCAAGGAGAACTTCATGCATATGAACTGTAGCTCTGGTGCCAACTGTAATGCCCCGACTAATTCTAAGACCACGGACCATTAAGAACTACTAAACATAACTACTACTTTGGAATACATTCATAGAAATGATATAATTTTATTATAAAACTCCAAAATATAATATTATGAAGTACGAAATATGGGATCCCATTGTTTAATACATAAAAACATAACCTTTAATTTAATTTTTCAAAATACTATATGCGGAAAATACATAAATAAAAACTTGAAATAACTACATCCTCGATCTTCGAGAAATTCATTCAATCAATTCATCCTCAATACACATGCCAAGCTGTCACGAATTTGTCCTGCCCTCCAAGCATCATTTTCCTGCACCATCTAAAAATAAAAGGAATGAGCCTAATGCCCAGCAAGGAAAATCTACTAAAAACATATATCATAAACCATATACTATTAAACATATGACGTAAAAATATATATCATATAGGACTACAATATTAATGGCCATTAACTCATTACCGTGCTATGTGATAAAACAATCTAGGTCTGCAGTCTACTAATCGAGGTAGGTTAGATCACAACTATAATCCACAATAATGATAAAAATCTTGGGGTTTTCTATCTAAGCAACTATAAGCCCCAAGTGACTACAAAACATATTCATATACATATTCATAGCACATATCATAACATAGCATAAAAACATATCATAACACATATATCTAACCTATTTTCCTTACCAAAAACTGGGATATTGGAGACAAGAACGAGATTAGAAAACTCCTAAAAACCAACAGTAAGAATCATGAGTTCTAAAGAAATGGAGATGAAAAATAAATCTAAACCATCAAGATAGAAACTTATAAAAAACCTTAAGTTTCAAGAAACTTAAACACCTAACCATAAATCATAACAATAAGTTAGGTTCTGAAAGAAAATGGAAGAAAAAAAAAAGAACTATGATGGATTAAACTTGAGGATAAGAGTACCTTGAAAGAGCTAGATTTTTTATCTACACCTCGATACTGAAATGTCACTCTATCTTACTTCCCAAGTTTTAGAAAAGCTTAGATTGAAAAATCTTTTAACTCAAAACCCTAGTGTTTTCTCTCTTAGAATAACTTAACAGCTTGGAAGCTCTGAAGAATGCTTGAATGTTGAGTGAAATAGCTGAGTGCTAGGTCCTATTTATAGAGTTCAAGGAGTGAAACTAACCCCTTTTAAAATGAATAATAATTGAAAAGATTTGAATTTTTGTTTCAATAGATGCCAGAACTTGTTCAAAAATGTTCAAGAGCAAGTCTAAGTGATTGGGGGCTATTTCTAATTTAAATCCACAAAGTTTCAAAAATGGCTCTAGGAGCTGATATATTTCCTACCCTAGGCGATATATTTCCCCTACCTATGCCCCGAGCTTTCGTGCTTTTGTTCATGCGAAGTCGACGTGTTTTCTGTATCTCCCATAGGCGATATATCGGCCCCTATAGCTGCAATATATCGACATACATTGATATATCAAACACATTTTTGCACTCTTTCAACATATTTTGAAATTGATTAAACAACTTTGACTAAGTAAAATGTGATCCTAACAAAATCTGGAAGGTTCTAAAGCTTCTAGATTTATCCTTTATTAAACTATTCATCTAAAATAATTAAATCCTTAATAAACATGCATGTGACAAGTGGCACGTTCTTAATTATTCTATCTAAACCATATGTTATAATAACTAATATTTCTAGGACCAGTAATATTAATCAAACCTTATGTTATAATTAATATTTCTAAACTATAGGTTAAACTTGTAAAATCCATAACTAGTTCTATGAGTTTCCAACTAGATCCCGGCTTGAACCAATAACCACGAAAACTAAAATAGTACTAACTACCACCACTACCACCACCATTACCACCACCACTACCACTACCACTACCACTACCACTACTACTATCTAGCTAAGTAAAATTTCGAGATGCTATAGTCTACTGGCTTAGACATGATTGGAGGATTTTCCATGTGTGCCTTGAGCTATTGGAACGCCCGTTTGCACTCTTTCGCCTACTCGAATCTCTGACTTCCTCGGAGGACATTAAAGAAAGGAATGCACTTGTCTGTTTCCTTAGAGACAAAATGACACAAAGCTTCGATCCTCCCTGTCAGGCTCTGTGCATTTTATGCTTCCGCGGAGATGGCATCTTAATTAGGGCTTTGATCTTTTCGAGGTTTGCCTCAATTCCCTGAGCACTAACAATAAATCCTAGGAACTTACCAGAGTCCCCCTGAATTTTCACTTTTGGGGGTTTAATTTCATCCCAAATAGGCGGAGCTGTAATGTCCCAAATTACTTAATAAGGCTTAGGGCCTTGATTAGGGTTTCATGATGGAAAATTATGTAAATTACATATTTATGTGTTATATATGCGTGTAATTATGTGATTATGTGAGTTATATTATTATATGACTTGATATGTATGTTTAGGTGTATTAATTAAGCATGTGGGCCCGTTTCTTACTAGAAGGGAAATTTTTGTCATTTGGCCTGTTTTGGGTATACTCGGCACAAGGCGATCCTAGGGAGCAAGTTAGCAGGAAAGTCAAAATGGGACCAATATTTGACTCGGTGTGAGTCAAGGGGTATATTGGGTATTTAGCATATTACCGGGTTATTGGGTAATGTAAATAAACATTTGATGATTTATTGGGAGTTAGTGAGATCAGGAGAAAATTTTGGGAATTTTGACTATTTTACCCCGGGGACATTTTTGGGACCCCAAGCCTTGGGTCTTACCTAAGGATACTTAAGCTCGAAGTAACCTAACAAAAATAGATATGCGTTCAAAACACCTTTTGTCTCTCTCCTGTTATCCCTTTTTATACTTGGTTGTGACTAGGCTATCGCTAGGGGCTCAGGATCAAGTTCGTGCTCGAGGGTTGTTCTTTTTTATTTTTTGCTTGGAACTGAGGTAAGAAAACTGCACCCATTACGTGATGTACATGATTAGGGCTTGGCTCAAATATTGAATAAAGTTTTGATTGGGCATTGGTCCTTGTAAATGCGCATGATTATGATTATGCCTGTGATTATTGATTAAGCATGTTGAGTGCTCTATATATGGATATTTGTTATATGATGAATACAAGTTAGCATTATATACTTGAGAAAAGCATTGACTTATTAGTCAAGGACAGCAATAGCGTTGAGCACTGGTCGTAAAGCATTGAATTATGAGTCAAGGGTGGCAATAGCGCACTGAGTGCTGGTCGATATTATTGGATCTAATGAGGAGCACATTACATGCTTGTTCGACTCAATGGTCGAAGAAAACTAAAGCGTCGGGTATGCTGGGCCAGCTCCAAGGCTAGTTATAAAGAGGATAGGGCAATGGGCCCTGGATGACTTATTAGTCCCATATCCTGGGGCATTGAAACCTAGATTGACTTATTAGTCATGTACTTGGGCAACTGGCCTCCTGGGCATGTTTATTATGATTTAGAAATGTGTTATTCACTGCTTATGAGCATGTTTAAGTTTTCTTGCTGGGCCTTGGCTCACAGGTGCTATGTGGTGCTGATAAAGGGAAAGGAAAGATGGACTAGCCATGAGTTGGAGAGCTTAGGTGGTGATGTGTACATATGTGGCTGCTTGACCACCATGGCCAAGGTTTCTCAGAGGAACTAGGGTTTAACCCTATTTTTTTCCACTTAGGTTGGCAGGTTGTAACTTTTGAGTTGTAATGACCATTTTGGAACTTAAAAAAACTTTGTAAACATTATTATGGGATCCCATGTACAGTTTAATGTTCTAATGAAACATCCATTTTGTTGACCCTCAATTTGGCCAACGACACGGAGTCAAATGTACGACAAAGTATAAAGCAAGAATGAGAAAAATGATCTAACAGAAAGGAAGAAAACACCAAGGAATTATAGTGGTTCGACCCCAAAGAATGGTAATGACCTACGTCCACTTAGTGATATTGTTATTATTGAATCTCAAAGTCGTGATCAAAGAACTAGGGTTCTTGAGTTTCACAAACCTTGAATGTATTACAATAAGACGATGAACAACTCACTATATCTCTTTTTTCTCTCAATATTTCGCAAAAAGATTCAGGAATCAAAAATCCAAAAGTCCCTTCCTTGAGCTATTTCATGCATATTTATAGGCTCAAGGAGGGTTACACATGCCAACGTGCCCTATCTTTCCTTAATAATCGTGTATCAAGATAATAATGAAGAAATATTCAATGCAGTTATTATAAGATTACAGCTTAAGAAGGAAATTAATTAGGTTATACGACCAGTCTGGTCGTATCAAAAATTAACCCTAACGATGCAGTGTGCTTCTGGTCGATAGTCGAGCAGTACTTTCGCCACGTGTCAACCACGTGAGAGAAATTCTCGCCACATCATCAGCAACCGTTTTTTTGGTAAACACATTCCTTTTAACCAACATTTTTAATCCTGAACCAGTAATCACACTTAGATGCACGTTTATGACCTAATGACTCGTTTACCAAGTTAAACACTATTTAAAATACACAGTGTAACAGTCTTGGCTAACCAAGGCATTACAGGAGCACTATGAAAACCTCAACCAAGTCGCTCACATGGTCAGGGCGGTGCTATACTTGGCCAACATATTGTCTACATAAACCTCCATGTTTCTCCCCAGTTGATTTTTGAACATCTTGTTAACCAGTCTCTGATCGATGGCACCGACATTTTTTAGTCCGAAGGGCATCACAATGTAACAATAAACACCCTTATCAGTTTGAAAGCTAGTGTGTTCCTGATCTGCGATGTGCGTGGATATCTGGTTATATCCCGAGTATGTGTCCATGAATGATAGCAACTCATACTCTGATGTGGCGTCGACCATCTGGTCTATCTTGGGGAGTGGGAAGCAGTCCTTTGGAAAAGCCTTGATAATGTCTGAGAATTCGATGCATGTACTCTAGGTGCCATTCGGCTTTGGTACAATAATAGGATTGGATACCCACCTGGGGTACTGGAATTCTCGAATAAACTAGTTAGAGAGGAGCTTGTCTACCTCGGCCTTGAGAGCCTCCTTTCGAGTTTGATCAAACTTCATTTGCTTATGTTGGATAGGAGAAAAGATTGGACCGACATTCAAGGCATGGCATATGATGTTCGAATCAATGCAGTCATGTCAGAATGCGACCATGCGAACACATCCTAGTTTTCTCGGAGGAAAACCACCAATGTTTCTTGGACTTCCGTCTTCAACCTTCCTCCTACTTTTATTTTCCTATCGGGGGTCGAGGTATCAAGAAATACCTCATCAATCGGTTCAATGGACCTCTCTTCTTGAACCCTCGGATCTAATTCGTCAGTCCCAGTCTCCTGGACAGCCTATACATTCGATGCCTCAGGGTTCCCGGGGCCTTCTTCCTCTACCACCATCATAGGAGTTTTGAGGGAAACATTGTAACACTGTCTTGCCTCTTTCTGGTCTCGGTGGACCGTACCTATTCCTACCTCCGTGGGGAACTTAATGCACAAATGGCGGATGGAGGTGACGGCCTCGAAATCCGACAGCGTAGGTCATCTCAAGATGGTGTTGTACGCCAAGGAATAATTTACCACCACAAAGGTGTAGTATTTGAAAGCCTGGCAAGGCACCTCTCCAAGCATTACAGGGAGCTTTATCTGTCCCATCGGGATGAGGGCTTCACCCAAGAATCCGTAGAGTGTCGAGGTGCACGGGGACAAGTCTGTTGTAGTTAACCCTATCTTCTCGAAGGCTGATTTAAACAAGATATTCACCGAACTCCCATTGTCTACTAGATCACGCGCCACCATTTTTTTGGAGATTTGGCTCTCAATCACCAATGAGTCGTGATGTGAGAAATGCACTCTCCAAGCATCGTCTTTAGAGAATGTTATGACTTGGTTAGTCATTCGTGGCATTTGGACAGGCAATTGAGTCAAAGACATTACCTTATCATCGTGATTCAAAGCTCGCGCATACCTGTTCTGTGAGCTTCGTGCGGTGCCACCCAAGTGGGGCCCTCCTGAGATGGTTCCTACCTGTCTGTTCATCGAAGGAGGTCCTTGTACCACTGAATGCTGGGGAACAACAGGAACAACTGCTAGGACCTATGGAGCAACTAGTGGTACCAACGATCCTGCCACAAGAGTTTGTTCCTGACGTGCTCCACCCTTAGCATATTGGTGGAGGTGTCCTCAATGATGAGATTCTTAATCTCATCCTTGAGCTAGCAACACTCGTTGGTGTGGTGCCCTATGTCATTCTAGAAACGACAAAAATTTTCAAGGTCCCGCCTTTCCCTGTCTCTCCGGATGGGATGCAGCTTCCAGTAGAGAATGTGTTGCATCATGGTTACAAAGATATTCTCTCGAGAATCTACCAAGTCAGTGTACTCGGAATACCACAAGACATACTTCTCATCAAATGTGACTCCCTGCTCTGCCTGTGCGGCTCCACTTCCCTTAAGCCTCTAGCCCTTGCTTTTCCCCCGATGATAAACGAGTTTTAGACTCGTTTATTCGTGTGTTTTTAGGTAGATTTTTAGGTGTTTAGGTTTGTTGTGTTCTATTTTACACTTGTTTCAGTGTTTTTTCAAGTGTTGAAGGAGTTGGGGGTTTCGATATGGAAACTAGGTGGAAATCCCGACAAAAAGATGAAAAAATGGCAAAATGAGCATTTCAAAGTAAAAGCTGCAACCGCAGGAATGCCATCCTGCGGCCGTAGGATATGTTTAGAAATGTGAAAAACGCAGATTTTTAATGAAGGGTGTTTTGGTCATTTCATGTTTAGCAGAAACGCTAATCAGGTTTAAATCACGGTTTTGGAAAGGAAAAATATTACTTTTTGCAGACCTAGACTGGGAGAAGAGTATTGGGATCACTTTGGAGAAGAGCTTGGATCGGCATAGAGTTCTTTTCTTTTCTTTTTATCTTTACTTTATGTTAATTTCTTGTTTATGGATTTCTTAATGATGGACATGAAATAATTTTATTTTATAGGGTATTTAATGTAATCACTTGGATCTTTGTTATTTTCTATGAGGATTTCATGATTCTTTCTTCACTTCTATTCTAAATTATTTGATCTGTTCTTAATTCTTGTGAATGCTTGATCACCATTTGCGTGATTTATGCTTTTGATTCAAAATTTGAAAAGTGAGAATTGATTATGCTATGATTGAATAATCACAATTTTCATATTGGATGAAAAAACCTATATGAATTGTGTAGTTTTAGGATTATTGTGTTCAATGTCTTTTATGTGTTGGAATTTATCACAGGAATGTCGAAAATTCACATGTAAATTGAGTTCTTTGTTCTTGGAAAAGAGTAAGAATCGTTTTTGTTAATCCGCTATTAGTTTAGGAAGAATAATTGTGAAGTCTGATTAGCGAAATAATAAAGTGAAAAGTTGATGAAAATAAAATCCCTAGTTCTTTATCTTTGAAGTTTTTACAATTATTTGCTTTCTTTCATAGTGTTATTTTATGTTTATTGCTTTTGTTATTTTAATATTTTTTAAACCAATTTATTGTTGGCCAAATAGAAATAGAAAATTAATTTGTTGGTAATTAGTAAATCAATCTTCGTGGGACGATCTTTATTTATCATTGTATTACTTGTGACGATTACGTATCCTTGCGTATCAATTTTACACAACAAGTTTTTGGTTCCATTTCCAAGGATTGATTTTTATTAATATCAATACAATTAATTTTTATTCTAATTTGGTTTTTCTATGTTAATTGTCTCTAACTGTTGTGTTTGAGAATCATAATTCCAGGTGCCAATTGGTATATGCTACGTAGTGGGACTGACAATCTTTTGCCCATTTATACTGAAATTAAGAGGACTTGCAGACAGAACAGAAGCAAAAACGGTTAGCAGAGATGGCCCAACATTAGGGCAATGGGTTGAATGGGGACACTGCTGAGCCAGCAGTTCACACACTCAGAGAATATGTACTCCCCATGTTACTGGAGTACATTCATGCATCCAACCGCCTGCAGTTGCAGCCAATAATTTTGAAATTAAGCCAGCGATCCAGCAAATGGTACACTCTACTGTCCAGTTTGGTGGACTCCCTACTGAGAATCCCAATACACATATAGCCAATTTCCTAGAGCTGTATTAAACTTTTAACTATAATGGGGTTACCGACGATGCTATTAGATTGACATTGTTCCCGTTCTCACTGCGGGATAGAGCTAAAAGTTGGTTGAATTCTCTTCAAGCCAATTCATGTAACGCCCTGGTTACTCCAAGACCGTTACTATGAGCTTTGAACCGTGCTTAACTCGCTAATCAAGTCATTTGGTTATAAACGTGCATATGTGTTATTAATAGGCTAAGGTGAAAAACTCGATCAAAAGGAAAGGATATATTTTATTTAAAACATAAAACTGTACATGGGCCCATAAAAGCGTTTACAAGTTATTTACAACTCAAAATGGTCATTACAGTGTAAAAATTACAACCCGCCGACCTAAGCAGAAAAAATAGGGTTAACCCCTAGTTCCTCTGAGAAACACCATGGCTGTGGTGGTCAAGCAGCCGCATATGTACACATCGCCACCTAAGCTCTCCACTGAAGGATGGGTGACCTTTTCTTTCCCTTTACCTGCACCACATAGCACCCGTGAGCCAAGGCTCAGCAAGAAAACTCATTATTGCATGTGTATAATATCAAATGATGATCATGATAATTATACAGAGCTTATAGCCCTAAACAGATGAGTGAATATCACTTCAAGGTTCTAGTAACCATACTGGGGCTTGTAGCCCTAATCAAATAATATCGAGATTCTGATAATCATAATGGGTCGTGTAGCCCTAATCAGATGAGTGACTGATGAGTAAGTCACTAACTTTAACCAGATTAGTGACTATGGAGTCACAAACTTGAATCAGATAAGTGGCTCATCTGTGAGTCACGAACTTGGGCTCGGCACCCACAGCCGTGTGATGATGCAGTCACCTGGGCCTTCTGGCCCCGACTCTAAGTAACTAACCATTAGACTAGACAAGCACTTTTAGTTTTCATCAAACTTGAGGTCGGTCAGGCATTAATTCTCATGATGAGTCATTCAATGCTTATGTTGATTAGATCTAATCTTTTCAGCTTGTGTTAAACATGCTAATACCATTCTTGACTCATAAGTCTATACCATATGACCAATGCAAATTTCTGACTCATAGGTCAGTGCCATACACAAGTAAGCAAGATTTGCTAAGCATTTGATATGCAATAAATGTCCACATAGACATCACTCAACATGCCTCAGGAATAACCATGCATGTCACATATGGGGTGAAATTTTCTTACCTCTGGTTCGAGCGAGAATTAATAAAAGAACGACCCTCGAGAATGATCGATCCTTTGATTCCTTAGCGGTCACCTAGTCATAACTAAATATTACATCCATCAATGAAAATCAACAATAAAAGGTTCATGACCTAAACCTCACTCCCGGGACCTCAATCGTACCCAAACAGTGAGCAGATTCGATCTCGAGCCTTAGAAATTGAAACCCCAAGCCAAAAAGCCTCAAAAGTGCTCAAAATAGGAATCTAGAAAAGCAGGGTAACGCTGCCCCCTAGCGCCCCAACGCTACAAGCAGAGTTGAAGGCCCATGGCTAGCGCTGTAGCGCCTTTACCTGGCGTTGTAGCGCTACAACTAGGGCTTTCAGGCCTAGTTTTTCCGTCCTTCGACTTCATCATATCCAACCTTAAAAATTTGATCCCAAACTCCATCAAAACTGCCAAATGAACCGAAATATCTACTATACATGTCCTAGGCATCAAAACCTAGTCAATCTTTGCCAAAAACCTCATTGAATCTCCAACTATCCACTTCAAAATCTCAGCTGAAAACTAATAGAAAAATATAGAAAAAACAGAGTTTTAATGGCTAGAAACTTACCTCAAGCGCAGTATAGAACCCTCTTCAATGGTGGAACACAACACTAAGATGTCAAGACTCACTTCCCTAGCTTGGTTCCACAAATGGAGCTCAAAAACTCAAAGAGAAAAGATGGAGAAATGGTGCACGGGAGAAGAAGAAAACATACTCTGTTTTTGCAAGTTTCTACAGCCTTCAATGGTTGATATAATCCTTAGGTAAAAAGACAATAGTTCCCCTAGGACATTTAAAGTCCTTTAAAGGCTTCCAAGGGTGTAACCGTCTTTTCCCGCCTATCTCGTTAATTATAATTAACACCCTCCAATTCCTGTTATTCTCAATATTCTCAAATACCAATAAGTCATATCTCATTACCCTTTAATTCCCGGTAATGTTCTAATCACCAAATTACCCCGAGACTCACCCCGAGCCCTGAAATCAACCCCGTTATGACCAAACCGCTAACCTGCATTAAAAGATTGTCTCATGCTGAAAAGCTCGAAAAAATCCACATTATGATGTGGCCTCATCAATAATTCACCAACATGCATGAAAATATACAATTATGCCCTCAATGGGCCAAATTATCGAAATGCCCCTATCATTAAATGTGGACCCACATGCAAGCATTTAACATCATATAACAATATAATTCACATAAACATGCACATAATCATTTAATGGCATAATAAATCAATTATGGCCCTCCCGACCTTCTAATCCAACCATTTAACCACATTAGGGATTTTGGGGCATTACAAATATTCCCTCCTTACAAAAATTTCATCCTCAAAATTTACCTGAACAACTCGGGATACTGATTCTACATATCTAACTTCAGCTCCCAGGTCGCTTCCTCGACCTTGTTGTTCCTCCATAATACCTTAACCAAAGGTATCGTCTTATTCCTGTGGACCTTGTCCTTTCTGTCAAGTATCTTAACTGGTTGTTCCTCGTAGGAGAGATTTGCCTCAAGCTCCAAAACTTAATAACTCAAAACATGAGTCAGATCAGATACATACCTCTGAAGAGCTAAAACATGAAATACGTTATGCACGGCCGACAATGCCGGTGGTAAGGCCAACCTGTAAGCCACCTAACCAATTCTCTCCAGGATCTCAAATGGACCTACATATCTAGGGCTCAGCTTTCCCTTCCTCCCAAATCTTCTCACCCCTTTTCCATGGCGAGACTCTAAGGAAGACATAGTCTCCCACTTGGAACTCCACATTCCTGCGCTTGGGATCTGCATAAATTTTTTGTCTACTTTGAGAAGCGAGCATCCGAGCTCTAATCTTCTCAATGGCCTAACTGGCCCTCTAAACTTTCTCAAGACCCAAGTATCTTATTTCCTCTGTCTCATCCCAATGAATGGGAGATCTGCATTTCCTACCATACAGCATCTCATAAGGTGCCACTCCAATAGTAGATTGATAATTGTTGTTGTAGGAAAACTCTATCAAAGGTAGATACTTACTTCAGGATCCACCAAAGTCCAGCACACATGCTTGCAGCATGTCCTCTAATATCTGAATCATCCTCTCAGATTATCCATCTATCTGAGGATGATAAGCAGTACTGAACTTCAGCTGTGTTCCCATGGCCTTCTGTAAACTCCCCCAGAACATGGAAGTGAAAGTGGGGTCCGAATCTAACACGATCGACCTCGATGCTTCATGGAGGCGCACAATCTCTCTCACATAGAGTTATGCATACTGGTCAACTGTATATGTAGTCCTCACTGGAAAGAAGTGAGTTAACTTGGTGTAACGATCCACAAAAACTCAAACTGAATCATGTTGCCAACAGTCCTGGGTAACCCTACCATGAAATCCATCATGATGTCCTCCCATTTCCACTCTGGGATGTCTAGAGGCTGCAATAGCCCTGGCGGCCTCTAATGCTCAGCCTTGACTTGTTGACATGTCAAGCACTTTGCCACATATTCTACTACATCTCTCTTCATCCCCGGCCACCAATACAATGATCTCACATCCTGATACATCTTCATGGTGCCTAGATGCAAAGAGTAAGGAGTAGCATGAGATTCATCTAGAATCTCTCATCTTATTGTAGTGTCTAACGGAAGACATATCCGACCCTTGTACCTCAACAAGCCCAAATCAGACACTGTATAATCTCTGGATACTCCAGCCAAAACATTTTCTTTGATCTTGATTAGATGTGGATCACCCAACTGACCCTCCTTTATTCTGTCCAATAGTGTAGATTGTAGCGTAATATTGGCCAACTGGCCCACCAGCAACTCTATACCATCTCTGGTCATATCCTCTACTAACTCTCTAGCTATCTGCCTCACACTATAAATATGTCCCAGACCCTTCCGTCTTAAAGCATTAGCTACCATGTTGGCCTTTCCTGGATGATACAAAATCTCACAATCATAATCTTTTACTAACTCTAGCCAACGCCTTTGTCTCATGTTCAAATATTTCTACGTGAAGAAGTATTTTAGGCCCTTGTGGTCAGTGTAGATCTCACACTTCTCCCCATAAAGGTAATGCATCCATACCTTCAAAGCAAAGACCACAGCCGCCAACTCTAAATCATGAATAGGATATCTTAGTTCATACTCCTTCAACTAACGTGAGGCATAAGTAATCACATTCCCTGCCTGCATCAAAACACAATCCAAATCTTGATGTAAAGCATCATAGTAAATCACAAACTTACCTAATCTGTTGGAAGACTCAGAACCGGAGCTGTAATCAACCTCTGTTTCAGTTCCTGGAAGCTGTTCTCACACCTGTCTGACCACACAAACTCTTATTCTTGCGTGTCAGCTCAGTCAATGAAGTAGCAATCTTAGAAAACCCTTCCACGAAACGTCTACAATAACCTGCCAATCCAAGGAAACTTCTCACCTCAGAAGCATTCGTTAGCCTTGGCCAATCTCTGACTGCCTCTATCTTGGTGGGATCTACCTTAATCCCCTCCTTACTGACAATGTACCCAAGAAAAGATACCTGAGATAACCAGAACTCACATTTCTTGAACTTTGCAAACAATCTATGCTCCCTCACTCTCTGTATAACCAACCTCAAATGTTGCTCATGCTCTGACTCTGACTGAGAATAAACCAGAATAGCATCGATGAAGACGATCACAAAGTGGTCGAAATAATCCTTGAACACTGTGTTAATTAAATCCATAAAAGCAGTTGGGTCATTAGTCAATCCAAAATACATGACTAAGAACTCATAATGCCCATATCTAGTGTGAAAAGCAGTCATTGGTATGTCTCCCTCCTTGACCCTCAACTGATGATAACTAGAACGAATGTCTATCTTTGAGAATACCCTATTACCTTGCAACTGATCAAACAAATCATCTATCCTTGGTAGAGGATACTTGTTCTTAACTGTTAACTTATTCAGTTCTCTGTAATCAATACACATCCTTAGAAAACCATCATTCTTCTTCACAAACAAAATTGGCGCACCCCAGGGTGAGAAACTAGGTCTGATAAAACCCAAATCTAGCAGCTCTTGCAGCTGTACTTTCAATTCTTTTAACTCACCTGGGGCCATTCTGTAAGGTGCTCTAGACATTGGCTCCGTCCTTGGTGCCAATTCTATCACAAACTCAATCTCTCTGTGTGGTGGCAACTCTAGTAAATCTTCTGGAAACACATCCAGAAATTCACAAATTAGTCTGGTCTCTTCTGGTCTCACTGATATGACTTGAGTGGTGTCAACCACACTGGCTAAGAATCCTATGCAAGCTCTTTACAATAGGTCTCTAGCCCTCAAAACAGAAATCATAGGTATGCGAGGTCCATGCACAGTACCAACAAACATAAAAGGATCCTCACCTTCAGGCTCAAAGGTGATCATCTTCCTTCTACAATCAATGGTTGCCCCATACTTCACTAACCAGTCCATACCAGAATCATGTCAAAGTTAGTCATAACTAACTCTCTGCCCTCCACTGTGACCCATCTCCTGGATACTACTAACACTCCAGTGGGTAATAAGCTCCTGAACCCCACAGCATAATAATCACATGGTCTACACAATTTATCAAAAATTCTACTAGCAACAAAAGAATGTGTAGCACCAGAATCAATCAAAACTGTATAAGGGGTTCCAGCACTAAGAAGTTGACCTGTAACTACAGAGAGTGAACCCTCAGCTTCTGCTTGTGTCAATGCGAACACTTGAGCTGGGGCCGAGTTGTCCACCTTTCTGGGTTCTTCCTTTCTTGCTTTTGGGCAGTCTTTCTTGAAATGACCCACTGCCCCACATAAGAAGCTGGCCTTTCCCCTACACTCTCCCAAATGGTGCCTCTTGCACCTAGGCCACTCTAGATAAGTCTTTCAGGCCTCACTACCACCCTGACGACCCACTGTAATACCACGTGGTCGCCTATCAGGACCTGGAGCTTAGAAGGTATCAAGAGCCTTCCTCTTCTGATCACTGGGGCCTCCACCCCTACCAGAACCCAAAAATGGAGGGCTTGTCCTCCTCAACTCTCTTCTGGCTGCATTGTCCCACTAGATCTTGTTCTCTCCGCTCTCAGTTGTGAATGCCTTCTCCACCACCTATGCATAAGTAGTAACTCCTGCCACAGTGGTGATACGAACATCCCGGGCTAATCTAGGTTGTAGCCCCTAGAGAAACCTCTCCCTTCTAGTCCCATCAGTGGGCACCAGTTCCATGGCAAACTTTGTCAATCTATCAAATTTCAAGGCATACTCAGTCACCGATAAACTCCCCTGAAGGAATCTGATGAACTCTTCAGCTTTAGCAACCCTGATGGCATCATTGTAGTACTTCTCATTGAACAGAGTCTGAAACTCTTCCCAACTCAAAGCATTGACATTTCTGGTCTGGGATATAACCTCCCACCAAATTTAGGGATCATCTCGAAACATGTACGTGGCACAGGCCACCCTCTCATTACCATACACCCTCATGAAGTCAAGCATGGTGGTAATCATGCTCATCCATTGCTCTGCCTTAGCAGGATCTGCACTGCCCTCAAATACTGGAGGTTGCTATTTCTTGAACCTTTCATAAAGAGGCTCTCATTTACTTCCAACCTCAGGCAGCTGCTTAATTATTGGCACCGTTACAGGTGGTGCCTCAGGAAAAATGTTCCCTGCAGGAACTTGTTATTGTCTCAGGAGGCAGATTTCTTCTTCCTGCCTCGATACTCTGGCCTGTAGGTCATTAAACAACTGCTTCCAGTTATCAGGAGCTGGCTGTGGAATCTGATTCTGGTCATTCTCTTGACCCTGACTGTTATTCTGGCCTTGATCATCCTGGCTAGCTGATGAATCTGTCTGTCTTGGAATCATTCTTATCAACGTAAACCTTGCTGCAATAGCCAATGCGGGCAGTTAGGCAGTGATATATAATCATCTTGCCGCCTCACAGTCCAAGATCAACAATTAATCACCCATATTCCACAATTATACAGATATACAAATGGATACACGATCATTGCATTTAGCATTTAACACGTATCAGTTGATATTTCACAATGAACAATACTAATGAGTATGTTCTAGCAATATCAGTATTAATAAGCACGTTCTTGCTGATGATGCAGTAGTAAAGGTCCAGCCTTATCAAGGTATTTCATGTAGACAGGAATAGCATTTATACTTTATTTAAGCAGTTAAATATATAACTACATAAATAGTTACCAAACCATGAGTCGAGCTTGTCTTCAGTGGCGAGTGTACATGCCCAGCCAATCTATTGGAACCCTAAACCTTGGCACGCTCTGATACCAAGTTGTAACGCCCTGGTTACTCCAAGACCGTTACTGTGAGATTTTAACCGTGCATAACTCGCTAATCGAGTCATTTGGTTATAAATGTGCATCTAGGTGTTATTAATAGGCTAAGGTGAAGAACTCAATCAAAGGGAAAGGATATATTTTATTTAAAACATAAAAGTGTACATGGGCCCATAAAAGCAATTACAAGTTATTTACAACTCAAAATGGTCATTACAGTGTAAAAATTACAACCCACCGCATATGTACACATCGCCACCTAAGCTCTCCACTCAAGGCTAGATGAGATTTTCTTTCTCTTTAAATGCACCACATAGCACCTGTGAGCCAAGGCTCGGCAAGAAAACTCATTACTACGTGTATATAATATCAAATGATGATCATGATAATCATACAGAGCTTATAACCCTAAACAGATGAGTGAATATCACTTCAATGTTCTAGTAACCATATTGGGGCTTGTAGCCCTAATAAAATAATATCGAGATTCTGATAATCTTACTGGGGCGTGTAGCCCTAATTAGATAAGTGACTGATGAGTAAGTCACTAACTTTAACCAAATGAGTGACTAAGGAGTCACAAACTTGAATCAGATAAGTGGCTCATGTGTGAGTCATGAACTTGGGCTCAGCACCCACAGTCGTGTGACGATGCAGTCACCTGGGCCTTCTGGCCCCGACTCTAAGTAACTAGCCATTAGACTAGACAAGCGCTTTTAGTTTTCATCGAACTTGAGGTCGGTCAGGCATTAATTCTCATGATGAGTCATTCAATGCTTATGGTTATTAGATCTAATCTTTTTGGCTTGCGTTAAACACGCTAACACCATTCTTGACTCATAAGTCAATACCATACGACCAGTGTCAATTTCTAACTAACAGGTCAGTGCCATACACAAGTAAGCAAGATTTGCTAAACATTTGATAAGCAATCAATGTCCACATATACATCACTCAACATGCCTCACGAATAACCATGCATGTCACATATGGGGTGTATTTTTCTTACCTCTGGTTTGAGCGAGAATTAATAAAAGAATGACCCTCGAGAACGATCGATCCTTTGATTCCTTAGCGGTCACCTATTCATAACCAAATATAACCTCCAACAACGAAAATCAACAATAAAAGGTTCATGACCTAAACCACACTCTCGGGGACCTCAACCGTACCTAAACAGTGAGTATATTCGATCCCAAGTCTTAGGAATTGAAACCCTGAGCCAAAAACCCTCAAAAGTGCTCAAAATAGGAATCTAGAAAAGCAGGGTGGCACTATAGCGCTGCCCCCTAGCGCCCCAGTGCTACAAGCAGACTTGAAGACCCTTGGCTGGCGCTGTAGCACCCATACCTGGGTGCTGTAGCGCTACAACCAGGGTTTTTAGCCCTGGTTTTTCCCTCCTTCGACTTCTCCGTTTCCAATCTTAAAAATTTGATCCCAAACTCTATCCAAACCCCCAAATGAACCCAAATATCTACTCTACATGTCCTAGGCATCAAAACCTAGTCAAACTTTGCCAAAAACCTCATTGAATCTCCAACTACCCACTTCAAAATCTCAGCTGAAAACTAATAGAAAAAATAGAGCAAAACTAGAGTTGTAATGGCTAGAAACTTACCTCAAGCTCAGTATAGAACCCTCTTCAATGGTGTAACACAACCCTAAGCCCTCAAGACTCACTTCCCTAGCTTGGTTCCTCAAATGGAGCTCAAAAACTCAAAGAGAAAAGATGGAGAAATGGTGCACGGGAGAAGAAGAAAACATACTCTGTTTTTGCAAGTTTCTACAGCCTTCAATGGTTGATATAATCCTTAGGTAAAAAGACAATAGTTCCCCTAGGACATTTAAAGTCCTTTAAAGGCTTCCAAGGGTGTAACCGTCTTTTCCCGCCTATCTCGTTAATTATAATTAACACCCTCCAATTCCTGTTATTCTCAATATTTTCAAATACCAATAAGTCATATCTCATTACCCTTTAATTCCCGGTAATGTTCTAATCACCAAATTACCCCGAGACTCACCCCGAGCCCTGAAATCAACCCCGTTATGACCAAACCGCTAACCTGCATTAAAAGATTGTCTCATGCTGAAAAGCTCAAAAAAATCCACATTATGATGTGGCCTCATCAATAATTCACCAACATGCATGAAAATATACAATTATGCCCTCAATGGGCCAAATTATCGAAATGCCCCTATCATTAAATGTGGACCCACATGCAAGCATTTAACATCATATAACAATATAATTCACATAAACATGCACATAATCATTTAATGTCATAATAAATCAATTATGGCCCTCCCAGCCTTCTAATCCAACCATTAAACCTCATTAAGGATTTTGGGGCATTACAATTTAATTACTACATGGGAGGCATTAGCTCTGAAATTTCTTGCTAAATTTTTCCCTCCATCCAAGGCTGGAAAGTTAAGAGTGAAAATTAATAACTTCTCTCAATTTGATGGATAGTCTCTTTATGATGCATAGGAGATGTTTAAGGAGTTTTTATGGAAGTGTCATCATCATGGGATTGAAAAATGGATGCTAGTCCATAATTTTTACAACGGTTTGTGTGGGACGACTCGCGCCCTTATTGACGTTGTAGAAAGTGATGCTTTTATGAGCAAGAGTGCTAATGAGGCTTATGAATTTCTTGAAGAAATGCTCATGAATAACTATCAATGGCCTAGTGAACGAGATAGAAATAAGAAGGTAGCTGGTATACATGAGCTGGATGCTATTATCGCTCCCACTGCTCAGGTTGCATCATTGATCAAGCAACTGCAACAAAATTCTATGGCCAATCAAGTCATACAAATCCAAGCGGTATGTCATAATTTTGGCGATCCTCACCCATTTGAATAGTGCATGGTAGTTGAGATGAACAAATCCATTCCCATGGAACAGGTGAATATGATGGTAAATTTCAATAGGCAAGCTAATAATTCGTTATCCAAACCGTTCAATCAAGGGTGGAGAAATCAACCCAATTTTGCATGGAGAAATAATCACGATCCTCAACAAATTCAGCAACCTATGCTTCAAGGTCCACCTTAGGCACCGTTACAACCACCGGTACTACCTGTTGCTCAAGAGAAGACAAATGAGTTACAAGATGCACTGTTAACTCTGACCATCTCTCAATCTCAATTTATGACAGAAACTCGCTCATCCATCAAGAATCTTGAGATGCAAGTTGGTCAGTTGACAAATATGTTACAAAGTAGGCCTCAAGGAAATTTTCCAAGTAATACAGAGTCGAATCCTAAAGAGCGGTGCAATGCAACCTCTTTGATGAGTAGGAAGAAGTCGGAAGAGCCAGTCAAGAAGTCTTTACTTGCACCAATAGTTGAAATTGAGAATGAGGATAAGGTAGAAGAAGAGGTTATTGAAGACCTTAAGAAGAAACAGTCACAAGTGAGCTATGAGCACCACATCAAGATTTCATATCCTCATCAACTTCAAAAGAAGACATTTGACAATCAGTTTTCGAAGTTTCTAGACATTTTTCGAAAACATCACATTAACATACCTTTTTTCGAGGCACTTGAACAAATGCCAAGTTATGTGAAGTTTATGAAGGAAATCTTGTCAAAGAAAAAGAAGTTGGAGTATTATGAGACAGTGGCGCTTTTTGAGGAGTGCAGTGCTATTTTTCAGAAGAAACTACCCCCCAAGTTTAACGATCCAGGTAGTTTCACGATTCATTGCTCAATAGGAGATACTGCTATAACCAAGGCCTTATGGGATTTAGGGGATAGTGTAAATTTAATGGCCTTATCTATTTTTTGGAAGCTGAAATTGGGAGAAGCTCGCCCCACTACTGTGTCCTTACAAATGGCAGACCACTCTATTAAGCAACCTCGTGGAGTAATTTATCTTCCCTGCTGATTTTATTATTCTAGATATGGAGGAAGATGCAAATATTCCCATTATTTTGGGAAGACTATTCTTAGCCACAGGGAGAACACTAATTGATGTACAAAAGGGGGAGTTGAAGTTGTGAATGCAAAACGAAGAGGTAACATTTAATGTTTTTGCAGCAACTGATATTCCAACTTGTTGTAGAATGGATGTGGTATGTAGTGGTCGTAGTAATTTGGAAACCCCCAAGAGAAAAACCAATGTTGAAATTCATAGTCGAGCAGATCGTCATTGTTTAAAATAGTTCTATAGTGGGAAGGCTCGAAGGCTACACGAACAGTGGAAGGCTCCGATGATTAGCAACATCACAAGATGAGTTTTTGCTTATGACACTATGGCTCTAAAGGATGAGCAGGGTGGACTTGACCCGATATGAAGTTTGACAAAGTGAGCGTCCAGCTCGAGACGTTAAATAAAGTGCCATTGGGAGGCATCGCAAGTTCATTTAAATTTCTTTAAGTTCATTAAGTTTTTAAGCTATTTTAGTTAAGAAAATTTTTATTTTTTAGTTAGTTTTTGTTTAATTTTAATTTTCTTGTAAATATTGTTGATTCTGGAATTGTGAAATAAGTGAAAAAGAAAAAAGAAATTTGCAAAATAATGAAAAAAGAAAGAAAGAAAGAAAGAAATCGTGGTTTGTGGAGTAGACCTGCGACTGCAGGAACCACTTCCGGCGGCTGCAACTCCAGTGGTCTAGGCCTATTGGTCAAGATTTGTACGACCACATCAGGTACCTTGCAACCGCATGCGATGCCGATGAAAAATTGCCTAGGGTTCAATCCTACGACCACAGGAAGGGTGTCTTGCGGCCGCAGGATCACGTTTTTTTATAAAAAAAAAATTCAAAAAAAAAAAGCCCAGAACATAAACCAAAGGATGGACACTTTGGTGTCTCAGTTTCAGCAACATCACTTATGGAGTGTCAATGTGGTGTAGAACCAATATACCTACAACGAAGCCTTCGCCACTCATTTTTGCATTAACACTAATGGATTTCCACCATATCCACAACAACCTCAATTTAGGTCTCCTCCCCCTGAGGGGGGTGACGAGGTCGGTCCTTCATCATGAGTCGAGTCAGGTAAGGTTCCTTTCCTTAGTTTTTATTTAAACATTGGGGACAATGTTTTTGTTAAGTTTGGGGAAGGTGGTTTTATTTTAGTTATTTGTGTCAGGTTAGTTGAGTCAAGTTTCTGTTTAGTTTGGTGTTTTGTTAAATTATGTTTGGTTTTGTTTGTTAATTTTGTTGCGTGTTAGGGTATCTAGAGAGTCTGTCGAATCAAGATAACAATGATTAGCCAATGAGAATATGTGAATGACTTATAATATAATTCGAGATAAATATATTTGATTGTAAAAATATATATATGTGTGCTTGGTTTGACCACTTCTTTGGGTTACTTTAATTCATTGAAAAACTGAATATTTTATCATGATTGGTAAATTCTTGCATTTAAATGTATGTACACTTGCTGAATTTTGAATATGGAAAGAATGTATGAACAATTCTAGAAATCATAGACAATGCATGTTGATTTAGGCGATTTTTTTTTTTTTTGGAACGTTTGTGTCTTTCAAGCCAACCTTGATTAAATTATCCCTAGTTACCCTTTTTGAGCCTAAAAGTATAAATTTTATTGTTAAACACTTATTTTGACCCTAATTGAACACTATATTATTTTCCATTCCCTTGATTTATACCATGAGCATATAAATATATAAATGGGGATTGATTTGTAATGGGTGTTATTTTGTGATTTGGTTGTGAAAAATAGAAAAATAAAAGGAAAGATTGGGAGAAAAATTCGAAAAAAATTGAGATTGAGAATAAACTACACTTCTTATGTTTGCTCACATTGAAAAACATAGGTTTGAGGAAGTGTAGTTATATAAAAAAAAACAAATATCTAGTGTGAATTTTCTCAGTCTTGGAGAATAATGAGAAATTTGGGGTTGTTTTGGACTATGATGTTAATATCAAGTGTGGTTTGTTTGGATTATATGCTTATGGTATATATGAGTCTAAATGACTATCTTATCCACCGTTACCTAGGCCTTTCAATACAAGCTTTAAAAGACCTTTTGATTCTTGAACACGCATTGGTTTATATTAGTGTAGAATAGTAAGTTAGCAAGCATATGGAATTATTGGACTAGATGGATAGATGGTGAGAGTTCAGCATGTGTAAATTATTTTAAATGTGTGTTATTTATTGTTCATGGTTGAGTAGGCAAAAATGATCAATGGGTTAAGGTGCGTTGAAGAAGTGGTTGGATTGAAAATCTAGATTACTTGCCAATTATTTTTCGAAAATTATATATGTTTGTCATTCATTAATTTTGAGGTTTGAAAATTGTGGTTATCTTGATTCATTTGTTCAATGTTTTTTTTTTTTTTTAGTTTGTCTTGAATCTTGTTTTCTTTGATCGAGGATGAGCAAATGTTAAGTTTGGGGAAATTTGATAAATGAGTTTTAGATTCATTTATTCGTGTGTTTTTAGATAGATTTTTAGGTGTTTAGGTTTGTTGTGTTCTATTTTACGCTTGTTTCAGTGTGTTTTTAGGTGTCGAAGGAGTTGGGGGTTTTGGTATGAAAACTAGGTGGAAATCCCGACAAAAAGACGAAAAAATGGCAAAGTGAGCATTTCAGAGAAAAAGCTGCAACCGCAGGAATGCCATCTTACGGCCGTAGGATATGTCCATAAATGTGAAAAACGCAGATTTTTAATGAAGGGTGTTTTGGTCATTTCATGTTTAGGAGAAACGATAATCAGGTTTAAATCACGATTTTGGAGAGGAAAAAAAGTACTTTTTGCAGACCTAGACTGGGAGAAGAGTATTGGGATCACTTTGGAGAAGAGTTTGGATCGGCATAGAGTTCTTTTCTTTTCTTTTTATCTTTACTTTATGTTAATTTCTTGTTTATGGATTTCTTAATGATGAACATGAACTAATTTTATTTTCTAGGGTTTTTAATGTAATCACTTGGATCTATGTTATTTTCTATGAGGATTTCATGATTCTTTCTTCACTTCTATTCTAAATTATTTGATATGTTCTTAATGCTTGTGAATACTTTATCACTATTTGCATGATTTATGATTTTGATTCGAAATCTGAAAAGTGAGAATTGATTATGCTATGATTGAATAATCACAATTTTCATATTGGATGAAAATACCTATATGAATTGTGTAGTTTTAGGATTATTGTGTTCAATGTCTTTTATGTGTTGGAATTTATCACAGGAATGTAGAAAATTCACGTGTAAATTGAGTTCTTTGTATCTTGAAAAAGAGTAAGAATCGTTATTGTTAATCCGCTGTTAGTTTAGGAAGAAAGATTGTGAAGTCTGATTAGAGAAATAATAAAGTGAAAAGTTGATGAAAATAAAATCCCAGTTCTTTATCTTTGAAGTTCTTACAATTATTTGCTTTCTTTAATATTGTTATTTTATGTTTATTGCTTTTGTTATTTTAATATTTTTTAAACCAATTTATTGTTGACCAAATAGAAATAGAAAATTAATTTGTTGGTAATTAGTAAATCAATCTCCATGGGAACGATCTTTATTTATCATTGTATTACTTGTGTCGATTGCGTATACTTGCGTATCAATTTTACACAACACTCGCACCTACTACTGCTATGAGCTCAACTAGATTCAGCAAGCTGGGAGGGGGTAGCAACTCCAGCACTAAATGCAAGCTGAAAAGCACTGTATCCAGTGGGCGTTGCCCTGTACCCTACTGGAGCCATATTGAATCCAGGTTAGGGCACGGCGCTATAACTGGAAGGTGGAGCACTTTGGCTGGGGTGGACTCCCCCCGAGCCCGGTTGGACGGATCAAAATGGGAATATAGGATTCCCAAAGCCACGGGGCCATGTGCGGCCGAAGTAGGGAAGACAGCGGGTGTAACATCCCAAATTTGATATTAAGGCTGAGTGTCTTGACTACAGTGCCTGGAGGGCCTAATTGGGAGTAATGGATTATATTCGTAATGTGCATGTGGGCCCATTTCTGTTAATAGGGTGTGTTAGTAATTTTGGCCCGTTTAGGGCATGTATGTAATTATGCTTGTGTTATGAGTGAGACCCCAGTGTTATGGGGATATATTTGAGATGTGTAATCCGAGATGATCCTAGGGAGCAGATTAGCAAAATAGTCACAACGGAGTCAGATACCCAGCTCGGGGTAAGCCTAGGGGTATTTTGAGAACTTGGAATGTGTCTGGGGTTTATCGGGTAACGGGTAATTATTAGTAATTATTTGGGTATGTCGGGATTAAATGTGGATTTATAGGACAATTTTAGGATTAGGGGAAATGTGGCAAATGACAGGATTGCCCTTGGTGGCATTAAAGGAATGAGGATAGACTTGGGGGCATTTTGGTCATTAGGTAGATGAGGATAGGCTTAAGCTGATTAGGAACACTAGAGTCAATTAGAAGGAAATAGAAGAATCACTTAACTGTTCTCAGCTCTCCCCCTCTCCCTCACGTCTCTCTCTCTCTCTCTCTCTCTCTCTCTTTCTCTCTCTCTTTCTCTCTCAAGGCTAATGAGGGATTTTGCTGGATTCAAGGGGGGAAGACTCAGAATTCAAAGGGATTGAAGCTATAAGGGATTGGAGTTTGCTTAAGGTTGGGAGCAACACAAAGGTATGGTTTAGAGCAAGCCTTTTGTTGAATTTCTCTGTCTTTTTAGTGTTCTAGAGGTTTTTGAACTCAAGAGATTAATTTGAACTATAATAAAGTTTTGGTTCAGTTTCTTTGAGTTTATGTACTGCTCTGAGTATAGTGAAAGTATTTTAGGACTCCATTTGGGCATTAGAATATGTTTAGATTGATTCGCAGGAGATTTAGAAGTTTGAAAATGGTGGGATTTCTGGGTTTGTAGGTCCGAGCCTCCGCCCTGTTCTTCAGGTGTCATGGCCTGCTTGAACAAAGAGGCCTGGGGGCCTCGAAATTTTGCCTAGGCGCCACGGCGCACCTCAGCTTGCTCCGCGGCCCGTGTTCTCCAAATGGCAGAGAGAGTGCTCTCTGACTTGAGCGCGCTGCAGCCCTCATGGGTTGTGCCGTGGCTCAAATAGGCAGGGTTGTCCAAATGAAGGTGTTAGGCTCGGGAACCCAAATGTTAAAGCTCAGGAAGGAATCTACTACCCGGTTTAGTAGAATTCGAGGTCCCAGAGGCTAGTATGTTATTCCAAAGGTTTTTAATTGATTTATATCATAATGGATATTTATTAATACGTTGTGACTAGGTTTTACCGCTCAATCTCGAGATTTGGAATCGTGCTCGGGATAGCTTTGGGTTGTTAGCTCGGGAGACCAGGTAAGAGAATTGTTTGTGTCCATAGAGCTATATGGTGTATAACATTGTATGTATTGTTTATAGGTGTTATGTCATACATGTGATTATGACTGATCGACAAGAGCCGGAAGCGGCAAGAGCCAGGAGCGGCATGAGCCAGGAGCGGCATGAGCCGGGAGCGACAAGAGCCAAAAGCGGCAAGAGCTGGGAGCAGCAAGGGGCCAAGATCGGCATTAAGCATGCTGAATGCAGGCCACCAAGGCGAGACCCTCAAGGGTGTTGTACACACCCGTTCGGCTGGGACTGCAAACTTGGTGCCTAGTAATGCACCACGATTGGCGGAGGCCACTGTTGTAGTATTGAGTTGTCGTGTTATTGTACTATTGTGTTACTATAGTGTCAGGTTATTGTATTGTCGTGTTACTATACGGCTGTGTTATTGTACTTCCGTGTTATTATACTGTTGTGTTATGGTACTGCTACGTTATTGTATTGTTGTGCTGTTGTACTATTAGATTGTTAGGCCATTGTGATATTGAGTTGTTCTACTGCTATATCGTTGTGCATTCCAATAGGAACTGGTAGTTGTTTGCTGTTCTAATTAAGTATGTATTTTTTGAGGTATATTATTGTATGTTGTGCTTGAATTTCTCTTGTTGAGCCTCGGCTCACGGGTGCTCTGTGGTGCAAGTAAGAGCAAGGAAAAAAGGGGTCGAACAACCATGAGTTGGAGGGCATGGAGCGGCATGTACATGTTTGGCCTACCTGGCCGCCATGGCTGGGATTGTTTTAAGGAACACATGGTAAATGTTCGCTTTTGTCGCTTAAGTCGACTGTACCATATCTTTGGATTGTAAATGTATTTTAAAACAATGTTTTGGGATCCCAATGTAACATTTTTATGAATTTTAATGAATGACCAACTCTTTCATATAATGTTCTTTAAATGAGTCTTTATTTTGATTTAATCACACTTTTTAACCTAAAACCTCGATTATTGAGTTAATGGCACATTTATAAATCATATGGTAATGACTCTAAGGAAGTAGGGCGTTACAACAGGTGCTCCGAACGCCCCAATCTGAGCATCCTCCCAGCTGATATATTCTTGTCCTTGATGAATGAAGTCGTCGAGACGTCGGCATCCCCTCCGTTAGAGGTCATCCCAAAGTAGGGACCCTGCACAGATGCCAACTTGTAATGCCATCAATTTCTGGCCATCATCGACCCTTTTGGTTCTCACTAATTTCGCCTTGAAGCATTTGATGTAGGCCTTGAGGGTCTCGAAGGGCCCTTGCTTTATATTGGCCAAGGCATTGACCTCAAAGCTTACCTTCTGAACTCCTATGAATTGTCTTTGGAAGGCAGACGATAGCTGATGTCATGATTGAATGGACCCTGGTCGGAGCTTTTTAAACCATTCATATGTTGGTCCCGTCAGGGTGATCGGGAACACATGACACTTAGTGTCATTAGAGACACGATGCAGTGACGTCAATCTATTGAACTTAGACAAGAGGTCTGCGGGGTCTCAGCCACCGTCATAAGGCGGTATGGTTGGCATTTTGAAACCTTATGGTAGAGGGGCCTCACGATGTGAGGAGCAAACGGCTCCACTTCTTCATCTTCCGAGTCGGATTCGTGGCCTTGCTGCTTGGCCATTCTGAGCATGATCCGCCTCAGACTTTCTAACTCCGCGTGGAGCGGGTCATGATCTTGGTTGATGCTCTGAGTCGGGTTATTTCTTCTCCGGGCATTGAGATTATCCCCAAGGTCTAATAGCCCTCTCCTGGTGGGCTTGTGTCCTCCCACCTTATTGCATATTCGGGCATTGAGGTTGTCTCGATGGTCAGCTTGACCTCGAAATGCATCGTTATCCTTGGAACAAGCCATTTCAATTTCCCCATCGGACTCAACATTTTCGTTTACCGAGATACTGATACCGCATTCTCGGTTCTACGGGGAATTCCTTGGGTGGATCCCTAGACCGTTATTCCTTTGGGGCTGGTGAGGTCCCGAGGGGATCCCAGCTCTAGGTCTTGCGCGGTCCGTATGAGTGCTTCGGGGTAGAATTCCCCAAGCTCCACGAGCGCTAACAGCCTGGCGGTGTCCTCAGACCCCTAGGCCACCCTTACCAGCATGCTGAGGAATTTGGTGGACCTCAGGATCCTGAAGAGCCCTATTCTGCTTTGGAGCATGATTATCGTCAACCCTTCCTTTACCTCGATCCTGTGGGGGCATTGGGGTTCCAACTCCTACTAGGTTCCCGGCAGGCACCCCAGTTGGCGGATCTCGCACCTCTATAGCTGGGTGCTCAGGAAGCACTCCAGCTGCATTAACAGGTGGCAATCCAACAGGGTGCAAAGGTGGCACACCAATTGTGTGCCCAGCCGGTGCACTGCCATTGCAGTCCACTCGCAGCCCCTAGGCTGTAAGGGTGGCCTTCATGGGAAGCACCATCTCCTGTAGGGTGGTGATCTTACCCTCTTGCGCATCAACCTTTTGTTGTTGGGTGGCCGCCTGCTCACGGAGCATTACCACCTCCAGCGTCTCCTTCGCATCCATAGGCTAAGGGTATTCTTCCTCATAGTACCCTTGGCCAGCGCTGTTATCTTCATTGTCTTACTCGGCGTCTTCGTCGTAGTCCTCTACCATCTCAAGCACGTCCTGAGGTGGTTGTCGACTGGGTTCCTCTCCTTCGACTTCGGTTGGAGGTAGCACATCATTTGTAACGTTTCTTCAAGTAGTCACCATGGTTGTAAGTGTTATGAATGCTTCCTTCAAACTCTCAATGACAGCACCAAAATGTTGATTGCCTTTGTAACGACCCAAAATCACTAATCAGGCTTAAGGGCCTTAATTAGTGTGCCGGGAGGGCACGATTGGTTTATGTGTGAATTAAATAGTTTAATGCATGATTCTGTGATAAGCATGTTTGTATGATTAAATGAATATATATGAAATGCATGTCTACGAGTATTAGTATGCATGTAGGCCCCGTTTAGCTTAAAGGGGTATATTTGTAATTTTAGCCCATCGAGAGCATAAATGTGATTATATGCTTTAATTGTGAGGAGCACATTATTATGTGGGTAAATTTGCAGCATGCAACTTGAGGCGATCCTAGGGAGCTAGTCAGCGGAAAATTCACAATGGGACCTAGTACTTGACTTGGGGCAAGTCAAGGGGTATTTTGGGTATTAGATGGTTATTCGGGATATTAGGTTATGGAAATAAATAATTGGTGATATATTTGAGGTTAGGAAGCTTAGGTGGGAATACTGGAGAATTTTACCATTTTGCCGTCAGGGACGTTTTTGGTACCCCCGAGCCTCGGGATTGACTTAATTGCTTAAGGATAGAATAGACAAAATTCAGAAAGTGGTAGAACAAAGCTAAACCAACCTTTCCTTCTCTTCTCTCTCTCTCTTAAGGGAAACCACAAGGAACCAAGAAGAACTTGGCTGGAACTTAGAGAAATTTTGTTTGGAGGATTGAGTCTTCAGTGAAGGTAAGCTTCAATTTATGAAATAGTTCTTGAATTCTGGGTTTTTCTGACTGGTTTTGGTGTTCTTGAGCTTGTGGGTTTCAAAGATTGAAATGTTGTTTTGATGAGTTTCTAGACTAGGTTTCTACTGGGTTATGTTGCTGAAATTATTTTAGAATGTTTGTGATAATTGGGTTATATCATTAGGATGATTATGGGTGGTTGTGAGTTAGGTTTGAGTGTTAAAAATGGTGGTTTTTCTGGGTTCAAAGGGGTCGGGCCGCGGCATAGTTCTTGGTGTGCCACGGCCCTCTGAAGCAGATGGGTGCTGGAGAAGGAGGGCGGGCCGCAGCATGGGGAAGGCTGAGCCGCAACCCGTGTCTGTTTTTGGGCGAGGCTGGGCCTCTGGTTAAGGGCATGCCGCGGCATAGGAAGCTTGGGCCGCGACTCTTAAGGGCATTTTTGGCCTTTTGGAGTTTTTAAGCGCGAAAACCTAACCTAGGGTGCTCGGGATCGATTCCACTACCTTGTTTGGTGGAATTCGATGTCCCGGAGGCTAGAACTTTATCCAGAAACCATTTTACAATTATTAATGGTATCCCTTATCTTGGTTGTGACTAGGTATAAGCTAGGGCTCGGGAAGCGGATCGTGCTCAAGAGACATCTCTCGTAATCAGTACACTTGGAAATCAAAGGTAAGAGAACTACACCCGGTTGTGAATTTATAATGGGACTAAGGATTCCCTGTTTTGTATGCTTTATGAAGGGTGGTATTATGCCTTGTAAATAGTAAACAAATGGCCTAAGAGTGTCAAAGTTTACATTGGCGCACAGGGCGCGGCTCAGCCACTTGTAGCTGAGGAGAGCTTAATATTCACTAAGCTCGGTTTAAGCGGACCGGAGTCAGTTGGGTAAACAGAGGGTACGACCTAAGGGCGTCGACTCTGATTATCTTGTGATTTGGTTATCATTATTGAATGATGAATTTGTCGTCCTGAATAACTATGTATTGATTTGTAGATTCTTAGGTTATGTCTATGGACTATGTGGTTAATGTGGATTGCTTAGTGTGTGAACATGCTTAGAGAATTACTTAATTGTTATCATTGTTTGTGGTATGATGATATGTTTTCTTGCTGGGCCTTGGCTCACGAGTGCTATGTGGTGCAGGTAAAGGCAAGGGTAAGCTTGATCAGCCCTGACTCGGAGAGCTCTAATGGCAGAATGTACATGACCAGTTGCTCGGCCGCCACGGTTGAGGAGGAGATAGGAACAGGAGGACCATAAATGTTTGTTTTGCCTTAGAGTGGCTAGCGGTTGTTTATACCCTAAAATTTTGTAAACTGACTTTCAAACGTTGTTTCTTTTGGGATCCCTTGTACAAAACATTTAATTATATGAAATATATATTTTATGACCAAAACATTTTAACCCTAGTTCATTAACGATTTCAATGACATGTTTTCAACTAAATGACTTGATTAGCAAGTCCTGCACTTTTATAAATACACAGTGTAACGGTCTTGGCTATCCATGGCGTTACAGCCTTTTTCGCTATCTACCTTAAAACGAGAGATTAAATAAATAAAGAACAGGAACACAAGGATTTTTACGTGGTTCAAGTTATATAAAAACCCTAGTCCACGAGTCTCTGGTATTATGAGGATTGGAAGCTTATTGTTGCAAGCTCCAATGATGTATTCTCAGACAGTGTATAGATTGCTCTGACTACAGGATGTTTTCTCTCTAAAAAATCGAACCCTTTACAATGAGACTCCCAACTCTATTTATAGAGGTTGAGGTAATTAATACTAATCATCCATCATTAATACACATTCTTCTCGTTATTGGGGAATTAATACCCATTCAATGCATTGGGATGCATTGAATAGAGACCACGGCCCAGGCGAGATTTGCAAGGCCCACTACAGAAAGGTACCTACTTTATGGGGAACATTCCCCCAAGTATTGTCAGGGCGTGTTGTACGTATCTCCATGTCAGACGGCGTAGTGAGAATGCATATTGTCGAGTCGTACACTCGACAACAATGTTTACCGATCGCCCAAAAAGGTTGTGAGACGATCCCCTAGCGCTGCAAACCCGTACTGGCTGATACTTGGCACCTCATCTTAGGCCCGAGAATCGGAACCTCGAACCTAGGAGATGATTGGGGGGAGGAGAGCACTCGCCCAAATTGCTTGAGCTGGAGAACCTCCAACTCCAAGGGCAAGCCTCGGAGAGAAATCTACCTTTAAGGTATCCACAGCCTACTAACTGGCGAATACAGGCGACCTCACCTAAGAGGATCTTCGTTTCGAATAGAACCCTTGGGGAGTAACATACTCCAAAGATGTCTATGATTGTCTGAGCTAGCCATTGTGAGTTGCCACGTGTCGGAGGCGAAAATACGGACAACAGTTATTTTTGCCCCTAAACTATAATATATGTAAAGTTTTACCTTTTGAATTTTTTTCGCTTGGAAAAAATACCCCTGAACTATAACACTAGTAGACTTTTGTCCATTCCATCCAAATAACAACGGTTTGCTGATGTGGCAGTTAAAAAATATTTTTAAATAATTTTTTTTATTAATTAATTGATTTTAAATTAGAAAAAAAAATCATTTAAAAAATAAAAAATTATTTTTCAAATTTAAGAAATTATATAAAATCCTATAAATTAAAAATCAATATACATAATTTTTTTTAATCCAAATATAATTTTACAAAATCTAAAATCAATATTTCTAAACTAAATTAAAATAAAAATTCAACCAAATATATCTTTCAAACGTAGATAATCAATCACATTTAGAAAACAATCAAGCAAAAAATTTAAGATGTTAATTTAGTTTAGTTCAAAGTATAATTTAGGTTAGAAATATTGATTTTAATGTTTTTTTAATTATATTTGGATAAAAAAAAACTATCTATGTTTATTAACTTGTTATTTATTAGATTTGATATAATTTAATAAATTTAAAAATCAATTTTAATTATTTTTTTAATTTTAATTTAAATCAATTAATTAATTAAATAATTTTTTAACTACCGCATCAGCAAATTGTTACTATTTTGGACAGACTAAGGAAAAGTCTACAAACATTATATTTCAAGGGTAGTTTTGACAAGCAAAAAAAATCGAGGGGAAAATGTCTACGAGCGCTATAGTTAAGGGAAAAAAAACATTTTGTCCAAAAAATAAAAATATTCATTTATCTATAGAGAAAATTAGAGATTCTTTTATTTTATTTTACTCATAGCTAACTATTTGTAATTTCATATATATTTTTATATTACTAGATACTAACAACGTGCAATCCACGTTTATTTAGTATTATTTATAGAATTTATTAATTATTTTTATTAAATTTGTATCATTGTCATATAAATTTTAAATAAATAAACAATATTATATAAAAGAATGACTTAAATATATTAAAAGAAAAAGTAAACAAAATCATTGCTTATGATTTTTTAAAATATATATATAATATGATGACCTTTTTAAATATAAATGATAATTTTTTAATAAAAATTAAGATTATATATTATATTTTATTGTTATAATGATATTATATAATATTTAAATTTATATAATATAAGTATTAAATATCTAGTCTTGTATTAGATATTATTATAATAATAATAATATTTTATAATATTTGAATTCATATGAATATAATTAGTCAAAAATTAGAATTATAAATTATTGTCATAATAATATTTTGTAACATTTTAATTTATATTAATATAATTATTAAATATCTAGTATTATATTATATATTATTATAATAATGATATTTTATAATATTTGAATTTAAATTTATATTAATATAATTATTAAATATGTAGCATTATATTAAATATTATATAATAATGATATTTTATAATTGCTATCCAAAAAACTGGCATGGATGACGTGGCAAGTGATTCTCGGACACGTGGCTGACACTTGGAGGAACTCTGCTAGGATATCGACCAGAAGACAAATTATAAGCAGAAGGCAGCCGAAGCTTACCTGCGACCAGCTTGGTCGCAGGTTCCGCATGCTTCATAATGTTTCTATAAAGATCTTTGTAAATCCCGAAATTGACTCCCACAATCTCCTGAGTATCCGATTCTTTAGGAGAGAATATTAGTAACAAATTCATGTAATCCCCCTTGAGCCTATAAATAGAGAAAGATAGCTCAAGGAAGGGACTTTTGGTTTTTCGAATTATTGAAGACTAGAGTAATTCTATTTGAGATATTGTCTGATTCTTGAGAGGTGGGTGAAACTCATTGAACCCTAGTTCTTTGATCACTCATTTTGATCTTATATCAATAACAATCTAAGTGGACGTAGGTTATTACCAGATCCCGGGGCCGAACCACTCTAAAATCTTGTGTTCTTATTATTTTCGTCATTACATTTATTTCAACGTATCATTCCACGTCAAGCGTATTCTGACTCCGTGTCAGTTGGCCAAAATCAAGGTCAACAATAATAATTAATAAATATCTATTTTTAATTAATTTTAAAGGTATATTCTATTAAATATTTAGAATATTCTGTTAAAATTAACAAAAAAAAAATGACTAATAATTTCGATTATTTATATATTTTTTATATAAAGATAAATAGATATAATCGGTTTTTTTTTTTATTAATGCATGCAATTTTATTTTTAGTATTTTGATTGTATTTTTTTTAACAGTTTTTTTTTTCATGTTTTTCCCTCACTTAATTTATCTATTTTTAGCCTTATTACGTGTTCATTTTTCCTTCTTCAAGAATTTTAATCTTAAAAATCTATTTGGAACTAATTTGTTTTGAATTTCTTTTAAAATCTATGTTCTAATTAACACATAAAGTATACTAAATGTATGAGGATAATTACCATAATTGACGTGGCGTGATTTTATAGGTGGACACAAGGAAAAATACTGCGAGCTCAGCATCTTACTGATTGCATAATTAGATGAGCTTTGAGCTCAGCTGATTGAACAGTTAGATGAGCTCTGAGCTTAGTTGACAAAACAGTTAGATGAGCTCAGCTCTCAATCGATTGAATAAGTTAGCTAAGCTAAGCGCTCAGTTGATTGATTAGTTAGCTGAGCTTAGCGTATGAAATGAAAAGGAAAAAGAATGAAGGGTGAGTTAAGTCTGACATGTGGACAATAAGGATAAGTGCTTTTAACCTTGCTCTTCATTATTTTTCTATAAATAGATGACAGATGGACCACATTTGGGATCAACCGACTTTAATTCAGTTAAAGTTTGTGAGGATCGAGGACTTAGAGGAGGAACATTGTGTTGACTTAAGCATCAGAGTGTCTTTTGCAAGTACACTCCTGATATTTTTTTATACTCATTCCATGCAAGAACACATTTATGTCATTGATTAAGTCAATGGAATGCGTAAATTTAAAGAGAATAGCATCAACAATCCAGTGATCTAAAGTTTGTAAGTGTAGAAGATTTAAGTGGAATATTTTGACTGAAACAATTGTCGTCGTCTGTTAGAAACTAACAAGAAGGCGATGTGCAAACCATTACAACCATTAGTCGCCGAGAAATGAAAATATATATAACTATTTGCATTTTTTTTATTTTGTAGGGGATTATCACATCTTTTTGCAGAGTTGAACGGTGACCAACAAAGATAAGAGGAATGTGCAATCAAAAACACAAATTGAAGATGTTGCGAGCCAATCATCGCCAGCAGATTATATGTAAGAGGTGCACAAGGTGATGCAATTTATACAACAAATGAAAGAGCATGATGATGCTAGATTCAAACAAGCAGAAGAATGACAGCAATAGGCAAAAGATCGACATAAAAAACGAATGGAGGAAATGGTCGCGCAACAAGCTAAGTTAATGAATGAATTGGCTATGATGAGAAAGGAGAAAGAAAGTCACCAAAGGCGAGTTAAAGCTGTTGCAACAGGAGTTGTGAATGAAACTCGGCCAGAAGTGAACATAGAGTTATAGGAGGAAGAAGAAGATATCCCTAGGATATATGAGGAAGAAAGGCATAAATCATTTGAAAAGGATAAAGAACAAAGTGATGCGCATGCAGCAAAGAAGATGGGAACACCAGTTGCTCAGAAGCAATCACAAATTCGACATTCACCATCCACACCAGTAATATCGCCAGATTGGAAGAAGCTTATGATGAAGGAAGTACTTGACAGAGTAAAAGTGGCGAGTACTCAAAGTCTTATGGAGATGGAAAATGAAGCAATTAAGGGCATCTTTAAATCTCCCTTCACTGATTGGATCGTTAGCAAACCAAAGTCGAAGGATTTCATTATGCCAAACATTACTCAGTTTAATGGCAGCTCGGATCTGTACAATTCCAGCAAAAGATGTCAATGGAAATAGAGAATGAAGCAATGCAGTGCAAAGCCTTCAAAACCACTCTAGCTAGGTCGGCATTGCGATGGTTCAAGTTGTTAAAGCTGAAGTCGGTTAACTCCTTTATGGAGCTGGGTGAAATGTTTGTAAAATAATAATGAGGAAATACCAAAACCCTAAAAACAATGGGAGATCTATATTATGTGCAGCATGGATTAAATGAACATCCTCGAGTGTATCTGAAGCGATATTTGAAGTTGGTGCATCAGATAAATAATGTAGACAAAGCAGTGGCGATGAACTTGTTCAGGGAAAGCTTACAAAAAGGGTTGTTGTTAAGAGAAAAACTTTATTTAAATCCTCTAAGGTATCTCACAGACATACAAATGAGGGCGGAAGGGGTGTTCAAAATACTGGAGATAAGGGAGGAAGAAGCAAAGCGCACAGCGCTGATAACTAAATCGACAAAGGGAAACCCTCATTTGGGAGAAAAGCAAGATAAAAGAAGGGCAGAACAACCACTCATCGAAAACATAAATAAGCTTAAACATACAAGAGAGGAAAGTGGAGCAAAATACCCGCACATAGAGACTACAGTATCGGCAGATCAGATTTACATTGAAAATAAGGACAACCCTATCTAGCAAGAACCATTCAAGATAACTTTGCCAATAGAGAGAAGGGATCAAATGAAATACTGTGCATTTCACAAAGATGTGGACCATACGCTAGCAGAATGTAGGTCATTGTACAACCAAGTACAAAACATCCAAAGAACAGGAGGATTGTCGCCGTACATCAAGACTGCGCAGAACATAACACTTCAACATCGAGCATCACTAAAGTCACCTGCGTAGACAATGACTGAACCAAATGTACAGTCACCGGTGATACTAGAAGAGCAATAAAAATAGCAACTGAAACAGATTCCAATGATATTTGGATATGTAGAGCCCTCGATAGAAAGGAAGGTGAAGATGAAATTTGAGAAAAGAACTGAAGGAAGGGTGAAAAGAATGTGATATCTGCACCACATAGTCATTTACGTGGCTCCAGCCGAACGATATTTCCCAGTGCATCTAATCACTTTCACCGAAGATGATTTGAATAAATTAAGTTTGCCCCATGATGATGCGCTAGTTATTAAGTTGCAGATAGAAAATTTCAATTGAGTCGAGTGTTAGTGGATGGGGGATGTAACGCCCTACTTCCTTAGAGTCGTTACTAAGTGATTTTAAAACGTGCAATTAACTTGCTAATCGAGGTTTTAAGACAAAAGTGTAGTTAAACCACAACAGAAATCACATACTTTAAAAATATAACCATTCATTGAGAATTATAAACGTTTAACATTTAGGATCCCAAAATACTGTTTAGAAATGTTTATAACTCAAAAATATAATTAAAGTCGACTAAACGACAAAATTAGGTTTAATACAAAAATCTCCCAAAAATACCACTGGTCGTGGTAGCCAGGCAGACCAAACATGTACGCATCGCCTCACGCTCTCTGTACTAATGGTTTATCAACTTTCCCCTTGCCCTTACCTGCACCATAAAGCACCCGTGAGCCGAAGCCCAGCAAGAAAACTCACACAAGCAGATAACATATGCATGTCAATCATTCAACATATAATCAAGTCGCCAACAGGCTAAACACATACGGCCATGCCGTCCCAGGTGCTTTACCAGGCTCTGGGTTCGTGGTCTACACCGTGAGGATATCCCAGGTATCATTTAGGGTATCACCCTGGAAACTCACACTCCGCGTGCTAAACGCTGCTCCCGGCCCCTTGTTGTTCCCGACCTTGCCGTTCTCGGCCTTCGTCGTTCCCAGCCCTCGCCATTCCCGGCTCTTGCCATTCATTAACACATGTATGCACACATAGCATAATTAAACAAATACATAAACATGCACAAACATCATCAATGTGGCTACGCCCTGCAACACAGTCATATAGGGTCATGCCCTGCAACACAAACTATAGGGCCTCACCTGCTCTACGGGTATAGCAGTTTTCTTACCTGTGTCCCGAGCTTTCCAAGCACCAATGTCCCGAGCACAGTCCCCTAGTCCGAGCCTCGCTGAAACCCTAGTCACAACGCATCAACAATATCCGTCCATCAAGGTATAATCCATTAAATAACTTTGGGTTACCATTCTAATCCCCGGAACCTTGAATTCTATCAATCCGGGTGATAAAATCCATCCCGAGCCTTAACAATTGGGTGCCCAAGCCAAAAACCCACAAAACATCCAACATTTTGAACTAGGGTCGCGGCCCAACCCCTTAAGGGTTGCGGCATGCCTCAAAACAGAGGCAAAACACCTCCTTGGAAGGAGACACGGGCCGCGGCATGCTTAGCCAAGCGCTGCGGCGTGCCTCAAGATCAGAGGCCTCCCCAGGCCTCGCGTGCACATGGGCCGCGGCTCGACCTGCAACCCAGAAAAATAGCCTTTCCTTAAAGTTCTTCCCCAAGCTTAATCCCATTTCTCATACCCCCAAACTTCAGCCAACCCTTGAATTAAGTCTAGAATTCATATCCATATGGCCTAAACATCCCAACAAGCTCATAAACTAATTCTTACACCCATAAACATACAAAACCAATCTTGAGCACTAATCCATGCATGCCTAAGTTCTAGCAATCAAACCAGCAGAATATCTGCTTGTTCATCAAGTTAAGAGCTTACCTTTGAGCTTGATTAAATCCCCGAATTACTCCTCTAAGTTCCAGCTTCTAGCCCCCAAAGTCAGCTTTGAATTCCTCCCTTGATCCTAAAGAAAATCAGCTTTCTTCTTCCTTCCTCTACTAGCTTCTGCTTTCCTCCATAGTTTTCAAAAACAGAAAGTTCAAGTATATGCCCCTTAGTAAAAACGTGAAGAATTTCCCTTTAGCCTCAAGTTTATCCACCCTTGAAGCCAAATTACCCTTTTGCCCCTTAAACCTATCCTTAACCCTTAAGTAATTCCAAGGGCAATTTAGTCATTTTCCAAATCCCGTTAAGTCCCCGAGGGCAAAATAACAAATTTCCCCAATATTCCCTCCTAAACGTTATAACCTCAAATATATCTCCAAATATTTATTTTCATAATCCGATAACCCAATAAAATATCTAATACCCGAAATACCCCTCGACTCGCCCCGAGTCGTGTTTTCAACCCCGTTGTGACTTTCTAGCTAACCACTCCCTAGGACTATCTTGGATCGTGCAACAGAGATATATCACAAATATATCATAATAATCACATTTATGCCCTCAACAGGCTAAAATTACAAACATGCCCCTAATAACCAAACGGGGCCCACATGCATATTTAATTCACCTAAACATGCATTTCTAATCACATATTCATCAAATTCACACATTAGCACATTAAATCACTTATTGCCCTCCAAGCACACTAATCAAGGCCCTAAGCCTTATTAGCAAATTTGGGATGCTACAAGGGAAGTAGTACAGAGCTTATATTCTATGATGCTTTTCAGGCCATGGGGATATCAGATGAAAGGTTGAGAGCATCCACCTTCCCTATCCTCTCGTTCAACAACTCAAAAGTAGTTTCTAAAGGAGAAATTGAATTGAAAGTTACAAATGTTGAGTGCACCTTGGAAGTAGACTTCGTGGTCATATATGCTTATTCAGGATACAATGCGATCATGGGAAGACCATGGGTGCACAGGATGCGGGGTGTGGCTTCAACCTTACACCAAGTATTAAGATGTCAGTTGACGTGTGGCACTTATACTATTGATATAAAAGGATGTCAAAAACAGATGGGAAGTGAGGAGAAGATAGTCGAAGAGGAAGCATAGCAATCAAGGGCAAGTTGCCAACTTATTTGAGAGTCCTAGAAGAAGAGGAAGAATGCATAGAACCATAGTCAATTGTAGATAAGCTAGAGGAAGTACAGTTAGATGTAAATTGCGCAGAAAAAATTGTGTTGGTAATGTTGGGAATAGTGCCCTTGAAGCAATTGTAGTTGACAGATGTTTTAAATGAAATAAATAATTAAATTGAATTATTATATATATAGACTATGTCTGATATTATGTTGATAATATTAAGTAAATATTAGAAAATTCCAAAGTTCATCTATGTGGTCTTAATCTCATATTGGTATGAGAGGATCAAGATTGAGATAATAAACTTAAAATAGTTTGTAGTAAATAAAGTTATGGAATCTTTAGATTAATTACTGCTAGTACGGTTCGTTAGTATTATGAATACAAGGGACCTAGATCCGGGTCACTAGTGTAGTAGGATACTTTAGTGAAGGTACTTTATAAATAGTGATATATAGAACTTGATCAGATGTGATTTGTTAATACTTGTTTAAACACCATCTGGTAGTATTAATCAAACACATCAAACGATGATCATATACACAATGATCTTAATCCTGAGGTTACTATGAACTCCTATGTATGTCATCTGATCATTTGATTCATGCGTTAAAGTTTGTCAGAATGATCAGGCTGAGAACAATGTTTTGGGGACTCAATAATATATATGGCTAGGGGCATAGTTTAACAGATATGGAATCTATACCTTTTTATAGATTGAATAATGGTTCCCTATTGGGTTGAATTTTGGAACTGAAAAGGTTATGAGCGCTCATGTCGCAAACTTGTTATGACTCAACCTTCACTAGTAAAGTCAATGGAACACTAGGAACTAGGTATAGTTAAAAGGGTAAAACGGTAATTTTATTCCCTTTTAATTCTGAACCATTAATAGAGGATTAATGTTGTATGTAATGATTATAGAGGAACAATTATTTTGGGGACTCAATAATATATATGGCTGGGGACATAGTTTAACAGATATGGAATCTATACCTTCTTATAGATTGAATAATGGTTCCATATTGGGTTGAATTTTGAAACTGAAAAAGTTATGAGCACTCACGTCGCAAACTTGTTGTGACACAAACTTCACTACTAAAGTCAATGGTACACTAGGAACTAAATATAGTTCAAAGGGTAAAATGGTAATTTTATTCCCTTTTAATTATAAACCATTAATAAAGGATTAACGTTGTATATAATTATTATACCAATTGACACTTTATTCTTTAATAAAGTACTCGATAAATATATGTCTATAATTATCAAGAGTTCAATCTCATACTTATGGTGGAATAATCATGAGATTAATAAATATAATTATTTAATCAAAGAGCTTTGATTAATAATCTAATATTTATTGGAGCTTGAAATTATAGGTCCACGGGGTGGCTCTATCAACACCATATCAAGGTAAGAGTTGATGCAAGGGTAAAACTGTAATTTGGAAATTTGAGAAGAATTTTATTCTTGGGTCAAATATATAATTATATGATAATTGAGGTTGAATGATTAATTTGGAATTAAATATTAAATTTTGAAAATATATTTATTTATTTAAATATTAAATTTTTGAAATATATAATAATAAATTAATTAATTTTTTAAATTAATTATTTTATTTGAGTAGAAGAAAATAAAAATGGTAAGTCAAAATAGCTTTGATTTATTGATTTTTAAGATGATGATAGTGATGATCATTAATTTGAATTTTAAATTTAAATTATAGTTGTGATCTTTTCCTTAAAAAAAAGATGATACCATATTTTATGGGAATGATTTATTTAATTAAATAAATAAAATAAAATAGGAAAAATAAAATATTCCCTGAATGAGAATAGTGCCACACTCATAACATAGTCCAAGGACTGTGCCATGCGTGCATGTGGTACTGATAAACTATCAGTATTGGTTTTTTCATATTTTTTTATTTATTTTGTTAATAATTTGAAAATAGATTTTTTCAAATTTGGTAAATTAGATATTACCTAAATCAATTCCTATCATCATTATATTATTATTATTATTATTATTATTATTATTATGAATAATGGTGTGATATATATGAATAATGGTGTGATATATAATCTATATATATTATGTGATAAGAATAGACAAGAAGAACAGCGATTCAGAAGAGATTCTAAAATTGTCAGAGAAGAAATTATGATCTTTTTCTCTTATTATTCCAACATTTCTCAAGTCATAATCCAAGTACTCATGTGTTGAGATAAACTTGTGATTTCTAAATTACAAACTTTTGTTCTCTATGTGCCCACACACATCTTGAGGTGTAGAGAACACTCCAGAAGATCGTGGTCTGAGTACTCAAAGCGTTGGATAGGAAGATCTTTATTTATACAAACAGACTCAAGGACATTTGATAAGCTTCAAGAGGTAAATATATAGTTGTGTATATATATATAAATGTATGAGCGTATATTTATGTGTATATATATACATGTATGGGTGTGTATATATATGTTGCATGATTAATGATATTGTATATTAATAGTTTTTGCATGTATTCTTAAACATATAAATTGTTTATATGAGCGGTGGGAAAAAAAATTGTTGTTAATTAACTGGGCCTATTGTGCAATTTCCCTACGCACTCTGATTGTTTTTCTAACAAGTAAGTGCCCAATTAAGTAGTGAGCAAAAAAGACTGATCACAGAATTTCTGATGACAAATATTTCCATGTTTGAATGGACAATAAGGATATGTCTGGAATAGATCCTGCAGTCATGACTCATTAACTAAACATAGATAAATGATTTCCAGAGACAAAGGCAATTCTCCACAAAAATAAACCAAGTGATTAATAAAGAGGTGGAGTGTCTATTACGAATAGGATCCATTGAAGAATGTTTATACCTGTCGTGGACATCAAACCCAGTGGCCGTGCCAAAGAAAAACAGGAAGAAACACGTCTATATCGATTTCACCAACCTGAATATTGTTAGGAACAGTTCCTAGTGCGCAGCGAAAATTGCGGTAATGGAAATATTGTATACAAAAAAAATTCATATAAAAAAATTTATATGAGGATCCTTTAATATGCAATATGTTAATCAATATAATATGTATATGTAAAAATAATACGAAATGATTTACCTGTTGTAGCCTATCAAGAATCCTTGAATCTTTTCGTATATATTTCGATCCTCCTATCCTCGCTAGAGTACTCACACCTAAATCTTCCAAGACATTCTCTACACCTAAAAATGTGGGTGGGCACATAGAGAACAAGAATCAATATTTGTGAATCAAAAGTATTCTCAACACATGAGACTCTTGATTATAGGCTATAGATAAATGTTTTTATTTTTGTGTGAAAAAGATGATAGTTTTTCTTCTCTCTGTAAAACTTGGCATTCTTCTATTTTCTATCATGTAGAATATATAGACATTATAATGATAATAATAAAAAAAATTGATCATCTTTAATAATAATAATAATAATGATGATGATTAAAGACAACGTCTTAAATTCCATTTTAAAACCGTTTTCAAAATATTTTATTAATTAATTAAATAAAAATAAAAATCAATAACTGATCACCATCAGTAGTGGTACACGCATAGGGTAGTTCAAGAAGCCCTATGCGTGTATCACTTCCTTGAAAAATGAGATTTGATTTTTCCATGCATTTTCATTTTAATTAATTAATAATTAGAAATTCAAATAAGGAATTATCTTTTTAAGGAAAAGATGACAACTTAAATTTAAAAATTCAAATTTGAATTTCCATTATCATCTTATTATTAATTAAATAAATATAATAATCAAAATCAATTTTGACTATCCATATTTATCATTTCACACTTAATAAAAAAATTATAAAATCAATTTCTTGTATTTTTACACAATTTCAAAAATTGCACAAATGCAATAATAAAGTGTGCAACTTCAATGATCACATAATTGCACATTTATCCTGAAGAATCAATATTCTCTTAAATAGCTCATTCACAGTTTGACCCTTGCATCAACTCTTACCTTGATTAGTGTTGATAAAGTCGCCACGGGGACCTATGGAACAATAATTCCAAGCTCCAATAAATAAAAGATTATTAACCAAAACTCTTTGATTCAATAATCATATTTATTAATCTAATGATTATTCCAGTATAAATATGAGACTGCACTCATGAGAATTAAAGACATATTTACTGAGTACTTTATTGTAACCATAAATTGTTCATTGATATAATCATTACATACAAATTAATCATCTATTGATGATTCATAATTAAGTAGGAATAAAATTACCGTTTTACCCTATTAATTATATCTTTATTCCTAGTGTACCATTGACTTTACTAGTGAAGGTTAATTCATAATATGATTATGAATTTGAGCGTCCCTAAAAATGAATTTCTCCAATCTATTTATAGACTAGTTTACAAAATATCTTCCCTCTTATTTCAGGAAGTTATAATTCAAATTTTAAATAAACACAAATAAATGCTTTAATTACGTAATATCCCATGATAATCGGGATTCACTATCATGATTACAACAAATCCGCAAGAAATAGGGATTTTCAAACAATAATCGTATTTAAACTAGATTATCAATCTCGCGATTACTGATCTCGAACATATAACTTACATACCTTCGAGGTCAACCAACATCACGAGCTCATCATTTTGATTAGCCTCGTCCTTAGCAAGTAACTTTACCGAGATCATCTCCTTCAAACTCGCAACTCTTAGGCTTTAACCTTCTCGACTGACATCAATCACCAATAAGAACAAATCAGGAATTTTTACAAGTGTTGAACCCTTGTAGTTGTAGCTTCGAGCTTGACTTGTAACCTCAAAACGTCTTCGAGACCACACGTGGTTCCAAGCTCACCAATTCCATCGTTGTCGTCTTATTGCTGAGCGAGACTGCCAAACCCAATCCGCATAAATGTTGATGATGTGGCACATTTGCTTATTTCGAGCCTACATTCTACAAGCCTGTCTTTCGAGACCATAATTTCTATTCTCGAAATTTGGGTGTAACATCTTGCCCCCTCAAAAGTGTTGGTTCGAATCCTATGAGAAGGAAACTTTTGAACTTCTCTTTTTGGAAAACGTGCCACCTACCATACTCGAGTGTGGACACGCATCATTCAAGGATTGCGCACCCAGAGTACATAAGTACTCCCTATATCTGACCACATCCTTTCATATATCCTTTTTGCTGCCAATGTCACATTTATACCCCATCCGTCGAATCAAACTCAAAATCAAACCAAAGGCCTAGATTTGTCCGACCTTTGACATCCCTCTGTGATATATATATACACCTTCTCTTCTCCTTCATCACTTTCACTCTAATTTTCAAAGTAAAGAAGAAAAAAAATGAACCAGAGGAAAAAGAAAAACCTAGAATTTTTCTGTGCATGTTTTCTAAACCAAAGAAACCTGAACACTTTCGACTCCGTGGAAGCTTTCCTGCAACCGCTCCTCCAATCAACAATTTCCTCATTCCCACGATCAACTATGTGTAAGTTCATATTCTCAATCCTTTTTTCTTTGGCATATATATATATATATGTTCCTTCTGTTTTGTGAGAATATCTACACTGGTTTTTGCCAGTTTTTTAAGGTTTCCCATTGATATTAGGCAGGTTTTTTATCTAAGTTGTTTTGATGTAGTTAGAATCATGATTTTAAGCCAAAGATTTCTAGCATAAACATGTAAAAATGGGGTTTTTTTTATGGTTTTAGAGGGTTTTGTGTAGCTTAATAAATAGGTGTTTCTAGTTTAGGGTTTTACGCATGAATCCCAAAAATATCACCTTTTTGGGTAACTGCTAGCTTTTTCCTTGAAAATCCGGGATTCTTCTAAACTGGTATTAACTTTACTCACACGTGGGTGCATCCTCGATGTCGGAACTTCACAATAGTTCGGGAACGACATCCGAGTTGATCTCGCCCTTTTGAGGCTTCAGCCTTAATTGAGGCAATCTCATCATCTCAAGCTTTCGAGCTCGAGTTATCAAAATTATAACCAAGATTGTTACACTGTGTGTTTAAAATAGTGCAAGACTTGCTAACCAAGTCATTCAAATAAAAATGTGAATCTAAAGACATAAACAGGTTAGCTTTAAAAGATTTTGGTCATAAACAGATAATTTTCATTAAAATAAATGTTTGGTACATGGGATCCCAAACCAGGGTATAAATGACATGTTTACAAGATTTCCAAAAGTTATAAATAATCAAGGCCACTCTAACGGCAAAATATACGTTTTAGGTTTTTGTCCCTGTACAATCCCTCGATCGTGGCGACCGAGCAGCTGACGATGTACACCTCACCCCCAGAGCTCTCCAACCCATGGTCGATTCATCTTACCCTTGCCTATACCTACACCACGTAGCACCCGTGAGCTGAGGCCCAGCAAGAAAACTATAACATCATAGCACAATCAATATCGATAACCAAATAATTCACAAAGCATAACCAAATAATCTACAAGACATTAATCAATTATCCAGCAAGCCATAACATTCACTTAATCAGTGATAACAGTCGATAAATCAACAATCTAACTTCCAAATACATAGTATATCATATTCATCAAGTTAACACCAGTACACATATCATACAATAACTAGGGTCGAAGCCCTTAAGCTGCACCCTCTGTTTAATCCGTTGTCTTTGGCTCACTTAGGCCAAGCCCTGGCCGAGCCGTGCCCTGTGTGCCAATATTAATTCTGACACTCTTAGGCCATTTATTTCATGTTCACATGGCATAATACCTGTAACGCCCTGGATAGCCAAGACCGTTACACTGTGTGTTTATAAAGTGCCAGACTTGCTAAGCAAGTCATTAAAATAAAATCGTGTTATTGAAGCTGTAGAGGAACTAGGGTTAAAAGCATTTTGGTTTCAAAAGTTACATTTTCATTACTAAACATTGTATATTTACACGGGATCCCAAAAATGACAGTTTAAAAGTCGTTTACAAAAGTTACAAAGTTTAAATACATTGACCAGCCATACTAAGGCAAAAACGAGCAGTTAGGTAATCCCTGTCCTGACACACTCCTCGACCGTGGTGATCGAACAGCTGGCTATGCACATTTCGCCTCGAGGCTCTCCACCTCAGGCTTGGTCCGGCTTGCTCTTGCCTTTACCTGCACCACGAAGCACCCGTGAGCCAAGGCCCAGCAAGAAAACACAGCAACAACTGAGCATGAACATCTAGCAGACAAGTCAATTACACATATAGCATCTCATAAACTCAAGTATATCATCAGTCAAGTATTTCACATACTAAGCATCTCAGCTCATAATACATAATGCACAGACGATAACCAGGACTAGCGCTCACAGGCTGCTCCCTCTGTTATCCTATTGTTTCTGGCTCCCGGTGGCCATTTCGCGCCCTGTGCGCTAAAATCATGTACGGTACTCTTAGACCGCTTTTACGTGTCCCTTGGCATAATACCAACATTGACACAATGTAACTCTCTCGGGAGCACTTAGTCCCATTACAACTATTCATTCAGGTGCAGTTTTCTTGCCTTTAGTCTGAACGGTTATCGAATTACGAGCAAAGCCCCTCAAGCACGATTCGCTCTCGAGCCCAAGCTTTTATCACCTAACCACAATCAAAGTATAAGGTTTCATAAATATCCAAATGTAGGTTTCCAATTTACAAAACTAACTCCCATGACTCATAATTCCACCAAGCACGGTGGTGAAACCAAACCCGAGCACCCAAGACCACTCTCCATGCTTAAAACCCTCAAAATCCCAAGTGTGCAACCAAGGGCTGCGGCCCCCAAAGCCTAGCCGCGGCCCTTCCTCAAAACAGAAACTAACCCCACTTTGAACCACACATGCGCCGCGGCCCTTGCCTTGGGCGCCACGGCGCGCCCCCTTGGCCGAACCTCCTTGCCTTCTTTGCATGCTAGGGCCGCGGCGCTCTAGAACGGAGCCGCGGCCCTCCCCTTCGAACCCAGTTTTTCCACCATTCAAGAGCTCAGAACCTTACCTTAAACCATCCCAAAAATCCCCAACTCCTAACCACTTAATTCCCAACCTCTTAGCATGATCTAAATAGCATAACTCCCAAGAAAACATAGCCTAACCTACTCAATCACTTCCTTTCAATTTCTGCAACCCAAATGCTAAAACACACACAAACCAGCCACCAAATTCAATCTAAGACCTCCAAACCAGAAATTAAAACTCACCTTTGTTGTAGAACCTCTTCACCAAACTGTAGCCAAGCCAAGTCTCCAAAATCCCCTCTTTAATTCTGCCTTAAACACCATAACCAAACTTGTTTCAACACTCAACTAAACCCAGCAAAAATTCATAATTCAACCACAGAAAACAGAGTTAAATACTCACCTTAATCCCTGTTCTAAAGCTTGATAAATCTCTGAGCTAGACCTTCAATTCCTCACCCCAAATCACAGGAATCCCAGCTTGTTTCCCCTTTGATTCACTGTATTTTTCTTTTGGTGTTTTCCTTGAACGTGAGCAAGAGAGAGAAAAAGAGCCTAAGTGCTAAGTTAAGGTCAGTTTGTATTTTTTTTTCCTTCTAAAGGCTTCCTTAAGACTGACTCACATGTTAAGCTAGTCCCGAGGCTCGGGGTGCCAGAACCGTCCCCGAGGCCAAAATGGTAAAATCCCCCATTATTCCCGCCTAGACATCCTAACCTCAAATATATCTCCATATATTTATTTTCATGTCCCGGTAACCCAATTCACTATCCGCTAACTAATAACATTCCTGACTTCTCCAAAGTCATAACTTAAACCCCATTATGACTTTCCCGCTATCTGACCCTAGAATCGTCTTGAGTCGTGCTCAACGAACCTGTCCACATAATAATGTTGTTCTCCCATTTATCACATATCGTATACCACATATTATAATCATATAAACAATATTAAACACATAATTATTCATTAAATCACAATTATTCCAATAATGCCCTCCTGGCACACTAATCAAGGCCCTTAAGCCTTATTAGTGAATTTGGGTCATTACAATACCATCATACAATATTGCATACAAGTATATGGAACCCTTAGTCCCAACATATTCACACAACCGGGTGCAGTTTTCTTACCTTTATTTTCGAGTGCTTTGATTAAGAAAGAGGACCCTTGAGCATAATCCTATCCCGAGCCCTAGTGTACACCTAGTCATAACCATGATAAAGGATTCCATCAATAATAAATGAATAAAGGTCTTCGGACCAAGTTCTAGCCTTCAGGACATCGAATTCCACCAAACACGGTAGTGGAATCGATCTCGAGCACCCTAGGTTAAGTTCCCACACCTAAAACCTTCTCAAAGCCAAAAATGCCTTTAAGATTTGCGGCCATAGGCCCTCCATGCTGTAATCAGCCTCCCCAAACAGCACACACGGGCCGCGGCCCGACCCCTTCGAACCCATAAAAATCTCCATTTTCATCCACCAAATCTTAACCAAACTAACCCAAAATCACCCCAATAACATAATTTAACTATCCTAATAATTCTAATATGTTCCCAACAATAAATTTTAATAGAAAACTAGCTTAAAACCTTATCCAACACTCCAATTCAACCTTTAACTTTAAAGACCCAAGAACACTTAAAACTCAGCATTTAAATGTTAAAACCATCATTCAAAGCTTACCTCAAACTCTGCTTGAATCCACCAGCTAATACTAAATTAATCTCCAAGTCTAGAGCTCCAATTCTTGTGAACCTAGCCCAAAAATTCCTTGGTTCAATGGCTAGCTTGGGAGGACTTCTAGAGAGAAAAGAGAGAGTAACTGGAGAGGTAGAGTCGGTTCAAGCAGGGCTTCTAAACATTTCCTACCTTTTGTCTTATCTAACTTAAGTCTCTTAAGTTAATCCTAAGGCTCGGGGTACCAAAACGTCCCTGAGGGCAAAATGGTAAATTTCCCCAATATTCCCTCCTAAACTCTCCAACTTAAAATATTTCTCCAATTATTTATTTTCATAATTCAATAACCCAAATAAATGCCTATTACCCAAAATACCCCATGACTTGCCCCGAGTCGGGTATCGGGTCCTATTGTGACTTTCCTGCTAACTTGCTCCCTAGGATCGCCTCATGCCGTATGCTACAAATATATATCCACATAATAATGTGGTCTCAACAATTTATCACAAATAATTACATTTATGACCTCAATGGGAAAAAATTACAATTATGCCCTTACAAGCTAAACGGGGCCCACATGCTTATCAAATATTCATAAACATGCATTTCACATATCCAGATAATCATAAGATCATGCATATCACATAATCATGCATTTTATCAGTAATTCACATAACTACCAATTATGCCCTCCCAGCACACTAATCAAGGCCCTTAAGCCTAATTAGTAATTTTGGGTCGTTACACCCAATCGTGAGTCACCTTTTACCTGAAACTAGTGACTGATCAGCGAGCACAAAGAAAGGTGTGAGCGAGAAGAAATACGAGACTGCTTTCATCGTTAGATAGACGAGGTCGAAGAGAAAAAGAGAAAAAGACTTCGAGTAGCTGCTTATCCCAGTCCGGATCCCGAGATCAGACTTGTTCTGTTGGATCCTAAACTCAAATCCACCGTCGCCTTCGCGCCTGGTGTTCTCTCATTCTCCATAATGGAAGACTTTTCAACACGTCCTTCCACCTCCCAAGCTCTTTCAGTCGATACCTCGAAGGAGGAATTTTTTTAGGCTGAGCACTTTGGAGCTCAGTCACATCCACCAACCAAATATCTGAGTTGTTGGCATACCACAGCCTCAAGCTCTCTGGCTCCCTAATGTGTCGACCAACGACCTCAAATGAAAGGAGCTGCTACGCCCCGAGGGATGGCAATCCCCACAGTAAAATAAAGATCACTGCATGGAGCCGCGAGCATATGAGGCAGAGGCCCTAGTTCCCTTTAAGACATACTTCAAAGATTTCTTGGACTACGTCGGGATCGTCCCCTTCCAGCTCCAGACCAAATCCTTCAGGGTCTTGTCAGCCCTCAGGTCGCTATATCACGACATGAAGTGGGAAGGGCCTTTGGCACAAGAGATATTATATCTCTTCTGCCTCAAGAGCAACCCTCTCGTGCTCGTGAAAGGGATGGATTCTATTATCTTTCGAGCTATCCAAAGGAAAAGTGACTTTTCGAGGATATCCCAAATCATCCTCCAAACTTCAAGCTCGCCTTCTTCTGGATGGATGATCTCGCACCTTCCAGATTTTACTCCTTCCAGCACATCCGTAAGTATTTCAACATATTTGTCCCTTTTTCTACTGAAAAGTTAGGCTCGGAATACTCATGCCTATTTGTTCCTGCAGCCAATTACCACTGCCCCACCCCATTAGTAACGATGGTGGAGCATAAGTCAGCCATGCTCCAATTGCCTTATGGTCAAAGGTCATTGTCCTATCTCCTTCACGAAGACCGACTTTGAGCTTATGGCCTTTTAGAAGAAAGCCAGTCTACGAATGACTCGGCGTACCGCAAATACTGGAGGTGGGACCACGTACCGCTCCCCACTAACAGACTTCCTCCCAAGAGAAGATCTTCGAGCTCGCAGTTTCGTGCCCCTATACCCCGCCGACACGATCGGCCTGTCTCAGGCAACGAAGCTCATGATGAAGCCTCACCGAGCTCAGGTGATGGAGGTAAAGTTGCACTTGACTCCTCCATGTGGTCTCCTTCCTTTCTTAAGCATAAACCAAACATAATGATCCTCTTTGAGGATCCTAGGAGTAATTTCCTTGTATGGTCATGGGTAGATTTTAGAGTTCGTAGGTTCGATAGCTGGTTAGGACAGTATCAAACTATGTATAGTCTAAATGAAGTCTGGGATGGGATTTCTGTTCAATACGGGACCAATATCTATAGAGACCTTTGGAGGCTATCTCCCACCTATAGAGATGGGACTCCCCCCTCGTCTTCAGAAGATAGGGGAATTTCCTGGTCCCCAAGCTCAAGCTTTGCTGAGAGTACCAGTTAGGTTCCTATTATCCTCAGTCTTGCTTCCTTTAGTATCCCATGCTCGATCACTAAAGTATGATCTTTTATGTTTTTTCAGGTGAAATGGACTCCGATCTCGACAATGTACTCAACCGACCACTGGCTGCGAAGTCGAACAGCGCCAACGAGCCTCGCAAAAGGGAGGTCGTCACTCAAAGATGCCCAAATGGACTGAGGTGGTCCCCTCAGTTTCGACACCCCCAATCTCAGTCCCCCAGGATTCAAGTCAATCCGCTGAACTCATCCCTAAGGTCGGGCCGCCTACTGCTACTGAGCCAACGGTGCCTCCCATCAATCTTCTTCCTCTTGTCCAATCGATTCAGAGAATCCCAGCAGCCCCAAAGAAACAAGCTCCAGTTCGGGGACGCTTTCTAACGATCTCAACGCACGTTCCTGAGTTTGTGGTCGACAACATAGTCGGAGACCACGGAGTCATCCTGGGCTCAGATACTCTGACCTGAGTCGGGCATAGTCTCAGCCAACTCGGGGCTCCTCAATGGGAGTTTGTGACCACCTGCCGAGATGCCAACACCATTTTTGACAAGGGTGGCAAGCTTCTCTCCTCGGTTAGTCATTCTTACTTTGACCTTCTTATCTTGTACTAACTTATATTGTGCCTTTAGTAACGTGTATCTATTCTTATGTTCAGGCATTTGCATCATTTGTTCAGCATAACTTCATGTTGAACAACGAGGTGACGGCAAGCAGGGCATTGGCACAAAAAGCCAGAGATGCCCAGCTAAAGCTTACTGACGAGCTCAAAGCAGCGAAGCAGGAGGTGGCAGCATGCACAATTTATTCAAAATATCCATGTTTGACTTCGCTATTGTCGATGTCGAACTTTACTTTTACCATGTACTTGATAGTACCTAATTGGCATGGAATTTTAGTAGTTTAGTTATATTTTGCTTTTTCTAGTCACTTTTCCTCATCCTCGATTATGTCCTCAAGGTTGCGAGGTCAAAACTTATTTGCAAAATTTTCTAGCCCCCAGAGTCGACTTAGTTTGCAGTTGGTTTATCTAGAATTCCAAGTTTTTTACTGTCGGTTAGCCAACCCTCACAGGGCAGCGTTCCCTGACGAAACCCACTATCTCAATCACCTAATCTCTTCCTCTTGCCTTTACAATCATGTCTGTATGTCAGCAAAAACCTGCCGCCAATCCCAGGGCCGGCGAATAATTCTGGCCTCAACTGCCATCATTCACACTACCCGATCCAATTGACTGCCTCGGATACAAAACTCCCAAATCTATTTGCAGCCAAAAAAAAAAACTGGCCTACCAGCCCTGATACTCTTATACAGCACTAAACCATAGCAAGGCCATTCAACACAATAGCCATATAATACACATACTTCGATACAAAAATCATAATGCTCATGCATCAATCATCAAACCTCATTCCCACAAAACACCTACATATGCATCATGCTCACTATTCTAGCAGATAAGGCAACTCACACAAGTAATTAAACAAATATTGCATTTAATACAAACCCTGAGTCGATCTTATCTCTAGCAGCGAGTGTACATGTTCGGTCAATCTCCAGGAACCATAAACCTTAGCACGCTCTGATACCAAGTTGTAATGCCCTACTTCCTTAGAGCTGTTGCCATGTGATTTATAATGTGCCATTAGCTCGCTAATCGAGGCTTTAGGTTAAAAATCTTGATTGAATAGAAATAAAGACTCATTTAATAAACATTAAGTACAAAAAGTTAGTCTTTCATTGAAATTCATAAAATATTACATCAGGATCCCAAACACTATTTTGAAATACATTTACAAACCAAAGGTATAGTATAGTCGACCTAAGCGACAAAACCAAACATTTACCACGTGTTCCTTAAAATAATCCCCAGCCGTGGTGGCCAAGTAGGCCAAACATGTACACACCGCTCCATGCCCTCCAACTCATGGTTGTTCGACCCAATTTTCCTTGCTCTTACCTGCTCCACAAAGCACCCATAAGCCGAGGCCCAACAAGAGAACTTCAAGCACAGCATGCAATAATAATATATCCCAACAAAACATACTCAATCAGAGCAACAAACAGATACCAGATCCTACTAACATGCACAATGACACAACATTAGAACAGCTCAAAAGCACAATGGCAAAACAGCCTAATGGTACGGTAGTACAATAACCCAATACAGTAAGATAGCATGACAACACAGTAATTCAATACTACAATAGCATATAACAAAACAGTCGAGAAGCTAAACACATAGCGGCCATGCCGCCCCAAGCGCTTTACTAAACCCTGGGTTCACGGTCTCCACCGAGAGGATGACTCTAGCATCCTAGGAGGGTCTCTCCCTAACGGCCTGCACTCCGCGTGCTCAACGTCGTTCTTGGCCCCTTGTCGTACTCGTCTTTGCACTCTGTGTGCTCAACACCGTTCCCAGCCCCTTGCCGCTCCCAGCCTTGCACTCTGCATTCTCAACGTCGCTCCCAGCCCCTTGCCGCTCCCGGCTCTTTCCACTTTTGGCTCTTGTCGATCAATCACAACCACATGTTTGACATAACAGTTATAAGCAACACATACAGCACAACACACCACATAGCTCTACGGGTACAAACAGTTCTCTTACCTGTGTCCCAAGCTATCTGAGCACCGCAATCCCGAGCACAATCCTCTATCCCTAGCCTAGTATGAAAAGCCCAGTCACAACATATTTAAAATAACCATCCATCAAGTTATAATCTAATAAATAGCTTCAAGACATATATCTAGCCTCTGAGACCTTGGATTCTACCAAACTGGGTTGTAGAAACCTTCCCGAGTCTTAACGTTTGAGTTCCCGAGCTAAAAACCCTCAAACTGCCAAAATTATGCATTTGGGTCGCGGCCCAGCCCCCCTTAAGGGTCGCGGCGCACCCCAAGTCAGAGGAAAAATGCCTCTCTGCTGGGCAACACGGGCCGCGGCGCCCAAACCTTGCACAGCGACGCGTGGGAAATTCCTTCAAAAGTCCCCTGGCCTAAAAACTCAAGAGGGCCGCAGCGCGAGCCCGAAACCTAGAAATTCCCTTGCGTTTTCTCAAGCCAATTCCTCTTAAATCAACCCAAATCAATACCTAAACCTAGAATTCAATCTAGAGTTTACACCAATACAAAAAATACTCCATCCCTTCACCAAAACCTAAAATCAAACCAAGGTTTGCACCTAAGAAAAGCTTAAGAGATTACAGTAGAATTTCACAAATTCAACATCATAATTCTTACCTCACATGATAATTTCGTCCTTGGACTAGATTTCCAACACCTCTAGCTGGTTTTCCCCAAGTTCCTAACTTCAATTCTTAGCCAATTCCTCAAAGAATTCCCTTTGGCTCCAAGCACTCCAAAGAGAGAAGAAGAGAAACGTGTAGGGAGAGAGAGATAAGGCTGAGATGTTCTTTTTCTTCTAAATGTTTCCCATAGGCTCTACACAACTCAGAACAGCTGAGTCACCCTAAGTTGGGTCTATCCCTTGACCAAAGGACCAAAATGCCCCCATGTCCATCTTTAAATCCCTTGGTGCCACCAAGGGCAATCCCGTCAATTTCAAATCCCGCTAATTCCTCAAGTGTTCCCATAAATCCCCATTAATCCTGACATGTCCAAATCATTACTAAACTTCTACCCGTTACTCGATAAATCCCGAACACATATTACGTTCCCAAAACAACCCTAGGCTCCTCCCAAGCCAGGTATTTGACCCCGTTGTGACTTTCTAGCTAAACTGCTCCCTAGGACCGTCTCGGACCGTGCATCACAAATATATCACCACTCACTTGTGGTATCAATCACAATATACACAAATATTACATTTATGCCCTCAACGGGCTAAAATTACAAATATGCCCCTAATAACCAAATGGGGCCCACATGCATATTTAATTCACCTAAACATGCATTTCTAATCACATAATCACCAAATTCATATATTATCATAATTAAATCAATTATTTCCCTCCCGGCACGCTAATCAAGGCCCTAAGCCTTATTAGCAAATTTGGGATGCTACAACTACCCCCTCCTTATCATAATTTCATCCTTGAAATTTATTCACATACCTCGAAACACTAATCCCACAAACCTGACTATAATCCCAGATTCAGGTCTTTTACTTGGTCACTACTTGCAACATTCTCACAAGAACAATAGTCTTAATCTGTAAGACCTCCTCTCTTTGTCCATAATTCAATTGGCTTTTCCTTACACAGTAAATTCACTAAATTTCCAGAGTCTCCTCACCCAATCAGAGGTTGTACTTTTTACCCCCCATTTCTTCAACATTGGCACCAATAACATCTCGTAAGCCTCTACCTGTACTGGGGTAAGACCAAACTATAGGCCCCTGGCCTAATCCCTATTAGGATCTCACAAACATAAGTCAACTCCTTTTCCCTTCCTGAACTATCGTATCCATGTTAGGTCATAACACACGGAGGACACAAAGTTCTCAATCCCGGAACTCCTCGTTCCCATATTTAAACTTGCAAACTCATATGTCCTTGTTATAACGCAGGCACTCCTGTCCTCAACATTCCTAATAATTTTACTGGTCCTTTGAGCCATTTCTGAACTAGGGTACTTTCTGTCCTTAAGTTCACTTCCCAAAGTAAGTACTTCTCATTCCTTGTTTCACATTATTCTACTCAGAGTCACCCTACGACCCCCCTTTTTTTTTCTAGAACCTGAGAGTCCATGGGTTCCAATCTAACACTATCACCCTTGATGTCCAATAGAGACTTACGGTCTCCCCTCTTTGGATACCTCACTCACACCAACCATGGTGTGCCAACCAAATTGGTCAAATCACAACTTTCATATTTACTCTCCTTGTCTGCAACCCAAGGTGATCCACCCCTAGGGTTCATAACCATATCCCTTTATACTAACTCCAAGATTTAATAGAACCATAATAGCCCTTCTAGCCTCTGATTATTACCTCTTATTTACTAAATGATTAGGTCGTGTGCCTCCTGATATACAAAGTGTAGTCTCAACATCCATTCGACTTCCTGAATGTAATAACCATAAAGGGTGATTTAAGGTTTATCCCACATCTTCCCCTCATTGCTAGTATCCTTCGGATCACTCATCCGATCCGCATAATTTAACTCATCTATTCCAAAGTAGTAGAATTCTTAACCTTTCCCACAAGATCTTCTTCCTGCATTTCACTATTCATTCACATGAATATCTTTGCCAATTTATCAATCGCAAGTTCTAAATCAAACTCAGTAATTACTTCATTCTAACCGTAGTTAACCAGCATGACTATCAACTTGCCATCCACTGTGAGGTGCAAAAAATCACTCTTTCAGTTACACACGATGCACCTTAACTCATAACATACTGCACCGGAACTCCACATTCTAAGCAAGGACGATGTCTCTCGCATCGTTCTCCTGTACCAGTCCATACATACAAACTCTAATACCATGACATGTAAATCAATCTTTATACCAACTTCTAAAAATCTGGTACGCAACCATCCATTCAGATCAACTTTATGTTCCCATGTCACCTCTCATAACATGACCTTGAACATTTTCTGGAGAAATCAGAACGTGTCCCTCTAGAACCTTACTTGTAACCCTATTTCCTTAGCCTTGGTACTATCAATAAAGGTTTTATTCATGTTCCGCTTCTAACTGGGAGTAGTCTGAAACATCCTTGATCAATTTGAACATTACTCATCAACATCATCCTTGTACTTTCTACTTAACGAACTTACCTGGGCCGCTAAAGCATTGGTCAGTTTAAATGCCTTTGCCAATAATCCATCATATCCTACTTAGGGCCAGAAATACCTTTGCCTTATCACCTTTTTTGATAAACTATGCCCCCCAGTGTGATCTCTGCAAAACCCTTCATGGATTTCTTCCAAAATATTTTTTATCTCGGGTGGAGTTACACATCAAAGTAATGGCATAAAGTACCCCATTCTATACAACTTCCCTTACACAATAGTGTATCTTGGAATCTGATACATTAGCTTTCTAGCCTCGCTTCGATCTGCTAGAAGATCTCCGATTTTGAGGTAGTCAACTATTGGAGTCATCCAGGTTGGTTGTGAGACAATCATGCATACTTCTTCTTCGTCAGGCTCGTTAATACTCGAGCTCCATAGAAATTCTACTGGGACCACATTCAGAGTATTAGCCTCATTAGTTGTGGCGAGCCTGGCCAATGCGTCTGCATTTGAATTTTGCTCCCGTGGAACCTACTCTATAGCATGGAATTCGAATTGTCCAAGTGCGGTTTTTACTTTCTCCAAGTATGCAGCCATTTTTATACCACAAATCTGATATTCCCCCAGGACTTGGTTAACCACCAGCTGCGAGTCGCTATAGCAATGTATAGCCCATTGGTTATTTGAAGTCCCGCTAGTAACGCCTCGTATTCAGCCTTGTTGTTTGACGCTCTGAAGCCAAACCTTAGGGCCGAATGGAAGCAATTTCCTGTTGGGGTAATTAATATAATGCCTGCCCCCAATCCATTTTCGTTAGAGGATCCATCGACATAAAGTTTCCACAGCTCGCGGGATGGGGTTACAACCTTGTCGTTGGAGATCCTTGTACACTCGACAATAAAATCTATCAGAGCTTGTCCTTTAAATGTCGTTCTCGGATGATAAGTGATCTCGAACTATTCGAGCTAGATAGCCCACTTCAACAGTCTTCCGGACGCTTCTAGCTTGGACAAAACTTGTTGTAATGGATGGTCAATTAACACATGACTAGGATGTGCTTTGAAGTAGGGTCGGAGTTTTCGATGTGTGTAACAGGCTCAGAGCCATTTTTTCCATTAATGGGTATCTTGATTCTGCCCCCAATAATCTTTTGTTGACGTAGTATACAGGTTTTTGTATTTTATTATCCTCCCATACCAGTACTCCACTAATGGCGTGCTCGGTTATAGCGAGGTATAAATACAAAATTTCTCCTGTAATAGGTTTGGACAAGATTGGTAGTTTGGAGAGGTGTTTCTTAAGATCTTGAAACACAAGCTCACACTCTTCCAACAATTCAAACTTTTTACCCCCTCTTAAAAGCTACAAAATTGAAGACATCGGTCTGTAGATTTCAAGATAAACCTACTTAAGGTCGCCATTCATCCAGTTAGGCTTTGGACATCCTTATGTTTTCAAGGTAAAGGGATGTCTATCAATGCCTTAACTTGTCTGGATTAACTTCTATTCCCTGTGTGTTTACTATAAATCCAAGGAACTTACCTAAAGACACTCTGAATGAGCATTTTTGTGGGTTGAGTTTCATGTTGTATTTCCGAAGTACAGCAAAACACTCAGCGAGATCATCCACATGGTTATTATTATGTTTAGATTTGACCAACATATCGTCCACATAGACCTCCATGTTATTTCCTATTTTCTCAGCAAACATCCTATTTACCAGCCTTTGGTATGTGGCTCCAGCATTTTTGAGCCTGAAGGGCATGACGTTGTAGCAATACAATCCTTTATCGGTTACAAAGCTCATATGTTCTTGGTTTGATGCATGCATGGCAATCTAGTTTTATCCAGAATAAGCATCCATGAATGACATGATGTCATGACCCGCAGTGGCATCCACGAGCTGATCTATCCGATGTAAGGGAAAGCAGTCCTTAGGATATGCCTTGTTAAGATCTGAATAGTCGATACAGGTTCACCATTTTCCGTTGGGTTTTGGAACCAACACTATATTGGCAATCCAATCATGATTAAAAGCGTCTTGTATGAAGCGATTTTCTTTTAACCTCTCAACCTCCTCTTTAAGGGACTTATGTCTGTCATTGTTCAGGAGTCTTGGCTTTTGTTGCTTCAGGGGGGAGCTTTTATAAATGTTTAGTGCATGACTTATGATATTCGGACTAATTCCTACCATGTCCGAGTGTGACCATGCGAACACATCCTGGTTTTTCCTCAAGAAGCAAATTAATTGCTATTTTTATTTTTCAGAAAGATTTTGCCCATTTTTACCACTTTTGTGGAATCTTTTTCATCGAGCTCCACTTTCTCGAGCTCTTCAAGTGGTTCGAGACCGGCCCTTTATTTTATTCTAGGGTCGATCTCATCTTCTACCTCGAAAACGAATCCGTCCAACTCTTGAATAACCACAAGTGTCTGGGCACTTGTTTGATTCTTTCCTCTCATGGAAATGATGTAGCATTCCCTTCCTGAGAGCTGGTCCCCCTTCAACATTCTGATGCCACTAGAAGTCAGGAACTTGATGGCCAGATGCCTGACAGATGATACTGCCCCCAGCCCAATCAGGGTGGGTCTCCCGAGCATTATGTTGTAGGTCGACGGGGTATCCACCACCACGAACTCCATCATCTTGGTTATCGAGACTGGATAGTCTCCCAAGATCATGGGGAGTTCAATGGATCCTGTACAGGAGATCCCTTTTCCTAAAAATCCATACAATGTTGTTGCAGATGCTTTCAAATCATGAAGCGTGAGCCCCATCTTTTCTAGAGTGGCCTTGTAAAGGATATTCACAAAGCTCTCATTATCAATCAAGACCTTGCGTACCCTTCTGTTCGTGAGCTGAAGAGTAATGACCAGAGGATCATTGAGAGGAAACTGGACGTGTGACACATCCTCATCGGTAAATGTGATGGGTTGAGTTTCAACCCTCTGCTGCTTTGGAGCTCATGGTTCGGGTTCATAGGGAGAACCTTCCCAAGTCTTAAGCTCGTTAACGTATCTCTTTTGGGTGTTCCTTCCCGAACCTGCAATATGAGGTCCCCCCAAGATGGTTACTACATCTTCTCCATCAATTGGAGGAGGTCGCTCATCCTCCCTAGCCCGGGAGTTATTCTGTTAGGTAGGTTGTGCAGCTGCTGCCCTTTGACTTGTTGAGCCTTGATTGGAATTTTGGTTTCTTACATATTATCTGAAATTTCCCTTAAGATCAATCCTTCTATCTCATCCTTCAGTTGTCAACACTCATCAGTTGTGTGCCCGATGTCTTTGTGGAATCTACAGTATTTATTGGAGTCCCTTTTCACCTTCTGATTCTGCATTGGGTCAGGTCACCTGAACAGGACCTGATTTTCATTAGCCAGAAATACTTTTTCTCGAGTCTCATTGAGCTCGGTATACACTGTGTAGACGGAGAAATTCTTGTCTCCCTTCTTCTTTTTCCCTCCATCAGCCTACTGCCGCTGGTGGGAGCAACATGCCCCCGCCTCCTCCGCGAGCTCCTATCACCATCCGGGACTCAGAAACGGAGGTCGGGGCTTCAGCGATTGTCTCCCCCGAGGTCCGCATCCCAGTCAATCCCCAGGACCTGGAGAAGATCCCAGAGGCCTTCCGGGGAACGGGGTATGAGTCAGCGAACTACGCCGTCAGCCATAAATACAAGTTCACCGAGAAGGAGCTCCGAACCATTGAGACAATGAGCCCGGTTGGCGTAATGGAGTCTTCAATGGGCATGACCCTAACGGTAAGCTGCCCTATTCTTTTAAAGCTTTTACCATTACACTTTGCCCTATTTTTCCTCTTAAGGAAATTTATCTTTCATTTTTCGCAGGGCGTCGTCGCTCTTCACCGGAGCATCGTCAGGGCCAAAACTCAGCTCGAGGATATGAGGACCGAGCACCAGACCTGTCTTCAGGCGGCTAAGGATGCCTTGGCGACCTCGAAGGCCGAGTTGGAGAAGACCCGCTCGAAGGTCCAAGAGCTCAAGACCTCCCTCGCCACCTCGCGGACAGACCTAGATACCGCGAAGGTTGAGGCCAAGGCCGCCTTGAAGGCTGAGCAGGCAACTTCGGAAAAGGCCTTGGAAGACCTGTTCTATCATTGTTGGGCCTACAACCCGGATGCTGACTACTCCTTTTTGTCAGCGAGTCTTTGGGAGCGCCTGCTGGTGAAGTTCCAGGCTCGCCTCAACAAAGAGGCGCCTTCCGAGGCCGGGGAGGGCTCTGGTGCAGCTGAGCAAGGCTAGACGGCGACCTCCAAGGGGCCACCTGGTGGAGCTTAGGGCTTTTCTTCTCTTGTGCCCTTCACTATTTTTTATGATTTTTTGTGTAACCTTTGCATGAGGTGCTTCTACCTCGAGACAATTTGGTTTTATGTTTTTAATTGATCTTCTTGTCTTTTCGCGCTTTGGTTACAATGAAAAAAAAAATTTGAGAAACTTAGTTCGCGTTAACTTTGATCCATATCTCGAGCTCTATAGGAAGAACAACGATCAACAGATTTAAATTAACTTCTAAGTTTTATGACCCGGTTATATCCAGGAACTTAATTTGAAAACTTAGTTCGTGTTAACTTCTATCCATATCTCGAGCTCTTTAGGAAGAACAATGATCAACAGATTTAAATTAACTTCTAAGTTTTATGACCTGGTTATATCCAGGAACTTAATTTGAAAACTTAGTTCGTGTTAACTTTTATCCATGTCTCGAGCTCTTTAGGAAGAACAACGATGAACAGATTTAAATTAACTTCTAAGTTTTATGACCCGGTTATATCCAGGAACTTAATTTGAAAACTTAGTTCGTGTTAACTTTTATCCATGTCTCGAGCTCTTTAGGAAGAACAACGATCAACAGATTTAAATTAACTTCTAAGTTTTATGACCCGGTTATATCCAGGAACTTAATTTGAAAACTTAGTTCGTGTTAACTTTTATCCATGTCTCGAGCTCTTTAGAAAGAACAACGATCAACAGATTTAAATTAACTTCTAAGTTTTATGACCCGGTTATATCCAGGAACTTAATTTGAAAACTTAGTTCGTGTTAACTTTTATCCATATCTCGAGCTCTTTAGGAAGAACAACGATCAACAGATTTAAATTAACTTCTAAGTTTTATGACCCGGTTATATCCAGGATAGGACTTAGTTGGCGTTAACTCCTATCAATATCGATATGAGTCAACTTCTAAGTCATTAAGGAGACCTGGTTATATCCAGGTACCATATGCCCCCCAAGTAACTGGGAAAGGGTCTTTCGTGGTTACTTTAGATTACACTTGAAAACATGTACAAATATAAACAAAAAGTTGATTCTCATTGCTTAATACATGAAAAGTGGCCTTCCAGGCCTTACAAGTGAATCATTGATAATATTTCTTTAAATGGATGGTGTTCCAAGTCCGCGGGACTGCCCCTCCATCAAGCCGAGCTAATTTATAAGTCCCCTCCTTAATGACCTCAATGACTTGATATGATCCTTCCCAGTTTGGTCCCAAGACTCCATCTTTGGGATCTTTACCGGCTAGGAAGACTCTCCTTAGGACCAGGTCGCCAATGCTGAAGGCGCGCTTTCTAACTTTGGAGTTGAAGTAGCGAGTGATTTTCTGCTGATAATGGGCGAGCTGGAGTTGCGAATCTTCTCGCCTTTCATCAACTAGGTCAAGGGAATTGCATAGTAGCTCGTAGTTGCGGTCCTGGTCGTAAGACTGGACCCTATGCGAAAGCACTTTAACCTCCACGGGGAGGACTGCCTCACTCCCAAAAGTTAGGGAAAAAGGAGTATGACCCGTAGGAGTCCGATGCGAGGTCTGGTATGCCCATAGGACCTGGGGGAGTTGTTCTGGCCAGACTCCCTTTGCCTCATCTAATCTCTTCTTGAGGCTCGCCTTTAGAGTCTTGTTGACAGCTTCGACCTGGCCATTCGCCTGAGGATATGCCACGGAGGAGAAACTTTTGATGATTCCGTATCTTTCACAGAACTCGGTGAACAGGTCGCTGTCGAACTGAGTACCGTTATCGGAGACAATCTTCTTGGGCAGACCGAATCGACAGATAATGCTTTTAACCACGAAGTCAAGCACCTTTTTGGACGTTATCATTGCCAGAGGTTCTGCCTCAGCCCACTTCGTGAAATAGTCGATGGCTACCACGGCGTAGCGGACCCTGCCTTTTCCAGTAGGGAGGGCGCCCACCAAATCGATTCCCCAAACAGCGAACGGCCATGGGGACGAGATCATCTTCAGCTCGACTGGAGGAGCTCGGGCAACCGCAGAGAATCGCTGGCACTTGTCGCATTTCTTCACGTATGAGACCGAGTCCTTGGACAAAGTTGGCCAATAATATCCCTGCTTAAGGACCTTTAAGGCCAAACTTTGCCCCCCAGCGTGGTCTCCGCAGAAACCCTCGTGCACCTCCTGCAGGATGGCCTTCGCCTCATCTGGAAGAACACACCGGAGGAGAGGTAGGGAGTGCCCGCGTCGGTACAACACACCATCGACTATCGTATATCTCGGAGCTTGATATAGGACTCGCCGTGCGTCGTTACGTCCTTCGGGCAGTTTGCCCTCGACGAGATATTCAAGGATGGGGGTTATCCAGGACGGCCTGGCGTCGATCATCTCGACCTCTGCCCCATCTCCTTCTATACTTGGTTTTTCCAGGAATTCTATTGGTACCAACCCCAAGGTCTCCGTATCTCCGGAGGTGGCAAGCTTGGCAAGAGCATATGCATTAGCGTTCTGTTCCCGAGGTATCTGTTCGATCGAGCCTTGCTCAAACGCGGACAGCTCGGCCTTTACCTTTGCCAGGTAAGCAGCCATCTTGGGTCCTCGTGCTTGATATTCGCCCAGAACCTGGTTTACCACGAGCTGGGAGTCACTGAAGCACTGGACGGAGCCCGCCTTCAACTCTCGGGCTACCCTCAGTCCAGCCAGTAACGCTTCGTATTCGGCCTCATTGTTGGAGGCCTTGAACCCGAATCTCAGTGCCGAGTGGAATCTATGTCCCTCGGGGGATATCAAGATGATTCCTGCTCCGGACCCGTTCTCGTTGGATGAACCATCCACAAAGATCCTCCACGACGTCCAGGACAACGTGACCTGGGGTGAGTCTGCGGGATCCTCCTGGAATCCCGTGCATTCGGCTACAAAATCGGCCAGGGCTTGACTTTTTATGGCAGTTCGCGGAGTATACATAATCTTGAACTGACTGAGTTCGATGGCCCACTTTAGCAATCGTCCCGATGCTTCAGGTTTTTGCAATACCTGCCTTAAAGGCTGATCTGTCATGACGTGTATCGAGTGGGACTGGAAGTACGGTCTGAGCTTTCGAGAGGCCGTGATGAGACAGAACGCCAATTTCTCCATCAACGGGTATCGGGACTCAGCTCCGAGAAGTCTTTTGCTAATGTAATAGACTGGCTTCTGAACTTGGTCCTCTTCTCGTACCAGAACGGCGCTTGCTGCGTCCTCGGTGACTGCCATGTAGAGGAAAAGAGGCTCTCCTGCTTTGGGCTTGGACAGTACGGGCGGCTCAGCCAGATGTGCCTTCAGGTCGAGGAATGCGCTTTCGCATTCTACTGTCCATTCAAACTTCTTGTTTCCCCGGAGCAGGTTGTAGAAAGGCAAAAACTTATCGGTGGACTTGGAAATAAACCGGTTGAGGGCTGCTACCCTTCCGGTCAGACCTTGGACATCTTTTCGCGACCTGGGCGAAGGAAGTTCGAGCAGTGATCTGATCTTGTCGGGGTTTGCCTCGATTCCTCGGGTATTGACTATGAACCCCAGGAATTTCCCCAACGCGACCCTGAAAGTGCATTTCTGGGGATTGAGCCTCATACCATATTTCTGCAATATCTTAAAACATTATTTCAGGTCGGAAACATGGTTATCTGCAGTCTTTGACTTGACTAGCATGTCATCAACGTACACTTCCATGTTTTTTCCGATCTGATCTGCGAACATTCTATTTACTAGCCTTTGGTAGGTAGCTCCGGCGTTCTTCAGACCAAAAGGCATGACCTTGTAACAGTAGACATTTTTTGGGGTCATGAAGCTAGTGTGTTTCTGGTCCGCCGGATTCATCGTGATCTGATTATAGCCCGAGTACGCGTCCATAAAGGACATGAGCTCGTGCCCTGCCGTGGCATCTACCAACTGATCAATCCTGGGCAATGGAAAGCAATCCTTAGGGCAAGCTTTATTCAGGTCGGAGAAGTCGATGCAGGTCCGCCATTTCCCGTTAGGCTTCAGGACCAGCACGGGGTTAGCAACCCATATTGGAAACTTGGCTTCACGGATAAAGCCGCATTTCTTGAGCCGGGCCACCTCTTCCTCTAGGGCTTCAGCTCGAGCCGTTCCTAAACGCCGTTGCTTCTGGGACTTGGCGGGAACGCTTTTATCTAGATGAAGCGTATGCATGATGACGCTAGGGCTGATCCCCACCATGTCTTCATGGGACCAAGCAAACACGTCCAGGCTATCCCACAGAAACTTGGTCAGCTCCGTCTTCCTCTGGCTACAGAGGTTTTTCCCGAGCCTGACTGTACGTGACAGATTCTGCAGATCAATGTTCACCTCCTCGAGCTCCTCAATTTCTTGGAGCTCGGACCTGTCCTCGCCTATTCGAGGGTCAATATCTTCCTTGGCGCTTTGAGGTTTTTCAATCTCAGGATCCACTGAGGGTCCCTGATATTCCTCTTCACCCTGAATGGCCATTGCCAGCTGCCCGGGTTTAGATTTTCCCTTCATGGAAATGATGTAGCATTCCCTTGCAGTGAGCTGATCGCCATGGATAGTGCATATTCTCGTTGAAGTAGGGACCTTCATCGCGAGGTGGCGAATGGACGTGACAGCCTCGAAAGCTAGGAGTGTAGGTCGTCCTAAAATTGCGTTGTAGGCAGCGGAGCAGTCGATGACCATGAACTCGAGGAGCTTGGAGACTGTCCGAGATCCTTCCCCCAGGGTGATCACCAGCTCGATCATCCCTATTGCTGCGGATCCTTCTCCCGAAAAACCATACAGCATCATGGAGGTCGCCTTCAGCTCAGCGACGGTCAAACCCATTTTTTCTAAAGTGGACTGGAATAGAAGGTTCACCGAACTTCCATTGTCGATCAATACCCTCCTAACCCTCCGATTGGCGAGCTGAACCGCCACGACCAGGGGGTCATTGTGCGGGAACTGGACACGGTCCGCATCATCTTCTGTAAAAATGATCGGCTACCTCTCCAATCGCTGCTGCTTCGGCAGGCACTGCTCCGGAACGAACTCTTCTCCATTGTGTGCCTTAATTTCGTTCACGTACCTCTTCTGGGCGCCCCTGCTCGTACCAGCCACATGCGGCCCTCCAGATATGGTGGATATCTCTCCTCCATCCAAGGGAGGGGGGACGTCTTGATCGATCCAAGATCCGGGCTGACTAGCCGGTACTTCTGGAGCAGGTCGAGCGGCTGGAACCCTGTTTCGCACATACTGAGCCAAAGGACCGGCTCGGATGACAGTCTCGATCTCATCCTTTAAGTGCCTACAATCGTCGGTGTTATGGCCAACATCGTTGTGAAAGCGGCAAAACTTGGAGGTGTCTCTCTTCCCCTTTTGGTGCTTCAACGGCTCGGGCCTCTTCCAGGGGAGGCGAGTAGAGTTGGCTAGGAAGATATTCTCCCTAGACTGGGTGAGCTCCGTATAAGTCGTAAAGACGGGCTTGACTTTGTCCACAGACTTATTCTTCTTTTGGCCGTGGTGGCTGCCCTCACCATTACCCTTTCTCTTGCCTCCACCGGTCTGGTTGTTCTGTGCGACGTTTTGGGTCGCTGCCACGACCTCCGTCCCCACTCCAGTGGGTTGTTCGGGGGCCTGGCTGGTTCCCACAGCCGAGGCTTCGGCTTCCTCCAAGTTTATCCACTCTTGGGCCCTGTTAAGGAATTCGTTAACCGAGCTGACTCCCTTCCTTTGTATATCCTTCCAGAGATCTCCTCCGACGAGGATTCCAGTCCTCATGGCCATGAGCTTGGAGCTATCATCCGCGTCTCGGGCACGAGCAGCGACGTTCACAAATCTGCTCAAGTAGGCCTTTAGAGTCTCACCGGGCTGCTGCCTCATGTTAGCGAGGGAGTCGGCCTGAACACGGGCGGCCTGAGACGCTCGGAATGCCCTCTTGAAATCTGCTGAGAATGTCTTCCAGGAGCTGATTGACTGTCTTTTACTTTGCTTGAACCACTGCCTGGCAGGTCCAATCAGGGTGGAAGGGAAGATGAGACATCTCAGCTCGGGGCCAATGTTGTGGGCCATCATCAAGGTGTTGAACATCCCCAGGTGGTCCGAGGGGTCTCCGTCCCCGTTGAATTTTGACAAGTGCGGCATACGGAAACCAGATGGGTATGCCGTTGCTGCTATGCTGGGGGCGAAGAGTTCCATTTCGTCCCCTGAATCATATTCATCTTTCTCTTTTTCTGACAGGAGCTTCCTCATCAACTCCTCCATCTGAGTCAGGCGCTCGAGGGTTTGGTCCCGATGTCCGTGGTTATTCCGGGGCTGATCAACAACTCCGGTTCCATTGTACATATTTGGTGGGTTATTGCCCCTCCTATCTTGAGATAGGTTAGCTGGGACATTCCCACCGTGACGTACTTCAGACAAGGCCCCCCCTGAGCGAGCGTGGCTCTCTCCTCCTGCCGGTGCTCCCCTATGAGAGTTAAGGCGATCTCGAAGGTCGCCTCCCTGGGTGGTTTGGTGACTTTGTGCCGAACTCAAACGTTGACGCAGGTCTCCTCCTGAAAGATCACTCCGGCGACTGTCGGTCCTGTGGCTCCTGCTAGACAGGCCTGGAGTCCGCCCTCGGTGGTGATGACCCGGTCTTTTCCTTGGCGCCCTGCTACGCCGGGAAGGTTCGGCTAATGGCGTGTTTCTCCTATTATTCCCATAGGTTGGGATATCTCGGACGGGCCGAGGAGGAACCGGATATCTGATCAGAGATGGAGGATGTCTGATTGGAGAGGCGATCCTGGTTCCGTCAGGTCGGATTAAATTCGGCGGGGGCCTTTCGGCCCTGCCAGCCCGCTGGTCCCGCGCCTGGCAATCTGGATGGGGCGCAGGACGGTCGTTGGGAACGGGCTGATGTTGCGAGCCCTCCCCGGATCTCCTTCGGGAATTTCCTCGAGCCCTCCTGGGCGCACTCGAGGAGGGTTGGGAGCTAGGAGTCGACGTTCTGACCAAACGGCTGTATTGTTGTTGTTCGGCTCTAGGCCTTCCTCTGGAGTCTGCCTCCCGATGGTTTGAGGAAGGGGTGGAGCTGGCTGCTGGAAGTCCATCCGAACGGCTATGACTGGACCGGTTACCCCAGTGAGACTTAGGAGCCTCGCCTTGCCTCTCTCCGACGTTAACGCCGGTTGTGAGAGGGGGTAGTCAGGCCAGCATATCCTGGATTTGCTGACTAGCTGTCACTAACTGGCTCCTCAGCTGAGCGTTCTCCATCTCCACCGCAGTATAATAACATGGGTTCGGATTAGGCGGCCGGGGCGCCGAACTACCAGTATCATCTTGGCCCACCGGCTACTTTCCTAGCCGCTGCTGGGTTTCAGGAACTTGTTCGCCAGGGATGGCAGTATGATGAGCCTCCTGCCCATCATGTTGCTCTGTCTCGTTACCATGCCTGGACCGAGTAGTCACCATAGTTGGATGTTTGCAACAGCACTAATCGGACTTAAACTCTCAATGAAAGCACCAAACTGTTGACGCGTTTCTTCGCCAACAGGAAATTTAGAAAAGAAGAGAAAGGGATTAGTGCTAAAGGTGAACCGAAACAGATATATGATCTTAGGAAAAAGAAATGGCTACCCGAGACACGTTTTTTAAGTGGTTCGAAGGTTAAAATCCTTCTACTCCACTAGTCGATATTATTGCTATATTCAGGGGATACAATTATAGGGTGTTTTTTACAAGAGAGAACCCAACCCTTATCAACTCCCAAGGTCTCCATATTTATAGGAGAAGGCACCTGGGAGTTGGTAAGAAGGCCATCCCGTGACCTTCTTACCCATCATGTCGACTCTGTGACATTCATGATTAATTCCTAAACCTAACACATAAGTGTGGTCAAATCAATAGGTAAGGGGATATTGGGCTGCACGGCCCATCCTAGTTGAGGATGTCTGAATACGCACGTTCCTGCTGCGTGTCCGAGAAGTCAGGGATATATCAGACACATGATGTCTGATATATGCACGTTTACCTTACGTGGCTGACTTTATAAAGGGTCACAGCCTTCAACCCTAGCTCGTACTGCGGGCTGGATGCTTGACCCGACCTTCGGTCGTCGTAGCCCGGCCTCTGTCTTTAAGTTATCAGAGGCGAACCCCCAACCATCCTCGAGCTAAGGAGGTATGACCTTACGACGCAGCTCCGGTTGCGAGGGATGTCCGCGAGATAATCAAGGTTAGGCCGCAGCTCAGCTTGCTAATCAGCCCGTGGGAAAATCAGGGCGTACAATTTTATTATGATTTAATTTATTGTTATTTTGTATGAATGAAAGTTGCATTTTGGCATAAAGAAAAAGAAAGAATAAATCAAGATTTTAAGCTGAAAAAGAATTGGAAAAATGGTATTTTTGAGATCCAAGACCAAGTAAACTGGCCCAAAAAAGCCCAGGCCCGCCTAAGCTTTTCTCCACCTCCAGCCGACACGCGGCCAAGCCCCCAATGCGCCAGCTATCCGCGAGCTACTCTAGCAGCCTCTGACCCGCGAGCCACCTGGCCCTTCAACCCGACGACCCGTGAGCCTCCTAGCCTTCTCCAGCAACCCAGCAGTGACCTGGCCCATTCCGAAAGCCCAACTCACTTCTGTCCAGCTCTTTCCCTTCTCCCCTCCCAGCCAGTCGCGCCACATGGCGCACTCCCACTGGCTGCGTTTGGGTCAAAGTTTCAGCCTGCCACCAGCCCACTCTCCTATGCATTTTGGGCTTTGCACCTTTCCTTTTTTAGCTTTAATGCTCATATTTTGTGGTATTTTAGAAAAATGGCAAAATGACCATTCACCAAAATAGCTAGATTAATATTGATAATAAGATTTGATTTTTTAAAATCATATTTTATTATTAATATTTCAGATTTATTTTGTAAACCCCATTTTGTTGTTTAATTTGTTTTTAGCCATTTTCTCCCTCTATAAATAGGGACTCTTCTTTCACAATTGGTATGTAATTTTGAGAGTAAATAAACTATAACAAAATTTCTACTCACTTTCTTCTTATATTTTCTTCTTAGAATTTTGTGAGAATCATGAGCATAATGGCCTAATCTTCCTAGGAAGGTTAGGGATGATTCCATATGCTAGTTATGTTGCTACTTTGATTTACTATGTTCTTTATATAATATATTTGAGTTATTTATGTTCTTTCATCCTTATATCTATTTTTTTTATCTTTATTTACTTGTGCTAATCGTATATAGGATTAGTCATGTTATTTCTATGTACTTCTAATTAGTAAAAGTAATATTGATACATAATGTTATGTCTAATCTTTTATTGCATTATTGCCCTTTGGTCTTTTTTTCATTTGATTTTTCATAAGATTAACATTGTGCTTAAGTAAAGAACTATATAACTCAAATGGACTTTTGTTAGAAAAGAATATGGACTTTAATGTTAGATTATCCAAGTAAATGTTGGGATGTGAACTATTTACTTGTGTATTTTTGTAAATCAAGTAACTAAGTAACCGAACAAGCATATGGATGATTCTTGAAACCTTTTTATTTCTCAAACTCCTTATTGCACCTTACTTTTATTTCACTTATCTCATTTTATCATTTCATCAAAAAGACAACACCAAAATCTCAAATCTCTTTTCATTTCCATTTTTATTTATTTCACGTTACTAACTTTTTTTTGTGTTATTTACTACTAATCTTTTGGTTTTAGGTTACCTCCTTGTGGATCGACCACCCGATCTATACTACAACCACCGCTAAGTGGATGCACATTTTGGGCGTTAAACAATTTGCCAAAAGTATTATGGGCATACAGAACTATGGACAAAACTTCTACGGGAGAGTCTCCTTATGCTATGGTATATGACACGGAAGCAGTTATCCAAACAGAGATAGGGCTACCCACTCCGCGCACAGATATAGTCGATATGCTGTCTTTGAATGTAGAGTAGTTAGCGCTATAATTGTTTTTTCGATACAATTGCTTTGGCCCAAAAACGATACAAAATCGATGCAAATTCAATGCTTTTTCGATGTAATTGTGATGCATCCATAAAAACTTGATTTTTTGGCCAAAATTGTGCAAATTCGATGCTTTTTCGATGCAATCATGAAAGCTTGATTTTTTTTCTAAAACGATGCTCTTGCGATGCAATCATGAAAACTTGATTTTTGCCCAAAACGATGTTTTTTCGATGCAATATCGATGCTCTGCGCTGAAATTTGACGAAAGTTTTGGTGAGGCATAACTTTTTGCTTAGATGTCCATTTTAGTTGATTATTTTTTTAATCGTAGTATTTTTTCAAGATCTTCACATTTAGAAGATTTAAAACCTTAAATTTTTATGTAGAACATAAAAATTAATCATGGGTGCTTTAATGGATGCTTCGATGGTTGTGGGTTTCTTTTTTCTCTTTGTTTTCAGATAGCCATGAGTAGAGAGAATGAGAAATGAGAGAAATAGAGACGATTTCTGGCTGTGGGGAGGTGGTGGTGGTGGTGGTCTTGGAGAGGGGCTGCCATGGTTGAGAGAGAGAGAGAGAGAATGAAGTTTAATGAAAGAGGCATTATTGTCAAAATTTTACAAAATGACATATATTTAGGATGTCTATTAAATTTGTCATATGGATGAAATAGGGTATACTATTAAGCATATACCCTAAAATTTCCCTTTGGTATCCCTAATGGTAACCTACCTAATCAGTAACATATATGAATTTCAAGATACCATGTTACTTTCTTTGTATTATTGGTTTGGATATGCTTTGTATTTTTTTCTTGAATAAAGTAACCCAATATTTCATCAAAGAAATAATATGAGTGAAATATATAATTTTAGGTACTAGGTTACCCCATACCATTAAAAACAAATAAATTAACAAACAAACAAAACAAAAACAAGTAATTTAATATTTTACAATCGATAAAAGTAACAAAAAAGACAACAAAAAGTAACTCGATATTTTTTAAACACTATAAAAGTAACTTTGAATAATTACTAGCATAATAAAAACATCAACAAAAAGTAACCTTGTACTCTGTAATTTATAAAATAATAAACAATGAAGATATCAAATCCAAGGTATGGAAATGGAGGAAACGAATTCAATTGGGAGAAGTTGAGGAAGGTTCCTTCCGAACCTGATCCACTTCACCCCAGTGGAAACATCCACAAAAAGCCAAGACCCCATGACTTATATATATTTATATATATATAGGGAGCGACTACAACACATCCTTTTTTTTGCAACACCGGTGCATCTTTTTTCTATTTTTTTCACCTAGATAGATATAACCCCAAAATGTTTTTAAATGACGGTGTACATTGTAGTTATTTAGAATATCTTGCAAATTTTCAAGAAATTCTAAATAGTTTACGAAGCTGAAAATAGGGTTCAAACTGTCAAATTTTATATGCGTACACAAAAAAACAGGCACGCATGAAACAAATAGTTTAGACCTTATTTTTAGTACCATAATTCATTCGAAATATCTTGAAAATTTGTAGGATATTCTAGATAGCTACAATGTACACCGTCATATAAAAAAAAATTTAGATTATATCTAGCCATGTACCAAAAATAGAAAAAGGATGCACCGGTATTGCAAAAAAATGAGATGTGTTGTAGTCGTTCCCCATATATATATATATATATATATGACTTGCTTGAATTATTATTATCATTATATACATCACAAAATTAAATTAAGCTACCAATCAAGTTATATGTTTCATCTATATCTTTATATATTATAAATGTGAGTTTAACAAAAATTATTATTTTTTATTAGATTTAACACTTTTTTTTTTGTAATATCATTAATTTTCAAGCTATATGTATAAGGTAAATAAATAAAAAGTAATAAATTCATCTAAATAAGATAAATAAATTGAAAAAAAAAGTACTAAATGAATCATAATAATTTCTAATCACATATTTTAAAATTTTATATTAAAGTATTTAAACTACTTAATTATGTTTTCAAAACTATGACCCAAAAGTATTTATGTGCTTAATTTATTCTTTTCTTTCTATTATTAATTATTTATTTTATTATTTAATGTATTTTGTTTATTCAAACATATATGCGATGGTGAATTAAGACATAAATATACATATTTTTTTATTTTGACGTTAATTTTTTTAATAAAAAATTATTTATTATAATTGCTCTAGTCATTAATTAAATAATATATTTTTATATATAACTTTTTGTTGGCTTTAAATTTTTTTAAATTAAATAATTAAAATTTGATGAAATAAACTTCTTAAATTCATAGTTTTAATATAGAATATTTTATTACATTGACATGACATTGTTTATTTGTTTAAAATTTATATAATTAAAAAAATATAATAAAAATAAATCAATACATTTTCTAAATAAAACTTAGCAAACTTGCATGTTATTTTTACACAATATAATACATTATATGTGGATGGTCGAACAAATTTTCTACAATGTAAAACAATTTTTTAAAAATAAAAAAGTATAAAAAAAACAAAAAATTATATTAAAAATATGTACACAATTATAAAAATAAAAACTCTAGGTTGTAATGAAAAAATACTAAAAAAACACAAATTTCTAAACACTAAGCTAATAAATAAAATATAGTTTTATTTAAAAAAATAAACTTAAAAATATATAAATATTTTTCCACGCATTTAACTTAAGTTGGAAAAAAATCATAAATTATGAAAAATCTTTAAATATCTATGTACGCCCTAAATATCCGCGCACTATTGGCGAGCTAGAAAAGGGCCTAATTCGATCTGCCACGTGTAAATCGTCCACCCAGAGCTGTTTGTTACGGGCCTCCATCTATCCAGCCCGAGCTGATTAGAGAGTTAACTGCTACTCGGGGGCATCGTGTCAGCAGTATGAGTGTCACGAGCTGGTGCCACATTAAGCTCGGAATGCGGCAGAGATCTGACCCGAATCCTTGTAAAGTCAACCACACAATATAAACGTGCATATATCAGACATCATGTGTCTATTCCATTCCTGAATTCTTGGACACGCAGTATAAACGTGCGTGTTCAGACATCCCACACCTAATTTGGGTCATGCGGCCCATTATCCCTCCTTACCTATTGATTAGACCCTACTTCACTACAAAGTTTAGGAATTAATCATCAGTGTCACAGAGATGACGTGAAGGGTAAAGAGATCATGGGATGACCTCATTGCCAACTCAGATATCTTCTTCCTATAAATACCAAGACCCTGGGTAGTGCAGGGGGTTGAGATATTTTTGTAAAAAAACACTCTGTAAGAAATAGTCAAGAGATATCAATAATATCGACTGGTGGACTAAAGGGATTTTAACCTTCGAACCACCTAAAAAGAAAGGAGTGACCATCTTCCCATGCTATTAGTTTCTCAAGCCTAGAATATAATTATTCTTATATTATGGTTCACCAATTTGTACTAATCCATCCTACTTATTCGTATAATTACATGTTGGAGAAGAACTGCGTCAACAGTTTGGTGCTTCCATTGAAAGGATCTAGATTGGTGCTATCACAAGAACCTGATCATGGTGGTTACTCGTTCGAGGCATGGTAACGAGGCGGATCAACATGATGGGCAGGAGGCCCACCATGCCGCCATATCCGACGAACCGAACCCCGAGGTTCGGCAACGATCGAGAAAGCAGCCGATGGGCCTGGACGACATCGGGAGTTCGGCGCCCCGACCGCCAAATCCGAACTCGGGTTTCCTGACGGCGATAGAGATGGAGAACATACAATTGAGGGGTCAGCTATTCAGAGCAAGTAAGCAAATCGAAGAAGTCTTAGCCCGGCTACCCCCTCTTGTAACCGACGTTTACGTCGGAAAGAGGCAAAGTGGGACTCACAAGTCCCGCAGGGATAATCGGCCCAGACCTAGTCGATCGGTCAGAACCCCAACCCCGAGTTCTGCACCCATGTCACACCATAACCAGGAAGCTATGTTTGAGGAGTTTCCCAGGACCAATTAGCAATTCAGCCGATCAGTCAGAACCTCGACTCCTAGCTCGATTCCACCGTCGAACGCGCCCAGAAAGACTCGTGGTAGCTCACGGAGGAGATCCGGGGAAGGCTCACGCAAACAACCTGCTCCGGCCATCCCTCCCGTGCTGTGGTCAAACCGCTAGGCACAGGATGTTAAAGATGGTAGAGTAGAACGGCCGCAAGCTAATTTGATCTGCCCGGATGGGACTAGGATCGCGTCACTAGTTAGGCATCCCCCGTCGCCGATAAGATACCCATCTCCTCCCTGTCCAGTTCGAGACTCTCTGACACACGGGAGCAGTAGAAGAAATCCTCCTCCCGCCAATCCTTCCCATCGCAACCGAGAGCCACCGAAGTGGCAGATCTGGTGGAGACCTGCGTAATCGCTTAAGTTTGGCGCAAGGCCCTCGGGCCACCATGAGGGCCAACCTTGGAGATCGCCTCAACTCGCAGAGGGGGAATCCGGCCAGAAATGGAAGTCATGCTCGCCAAGAGGGTGGTCATTCTGAAGTACGTGACAGTGGGAATGTCCCACCTAACCAAGCTCAAGCTTGGAGGGACAATAACCCGCCTAACGCATACAATGGAATTGGAGCTGTAGAACAGCCCCAGAACAACCAAGGGATTAAGGACCTGACCCTAAAACGTTTAGCTCAGATGGAGGAGCTAATGAAGAAGCTCTTGTCAGAAAGGAGAAGGACGAGTATGACTCAGGGGACGAACTCAAGCTTTTTTTCTCCAACATAGCAGCCACAACATACCCGCCGGGTTTCCGGATGCCCCACCTGTCTAAATTCGATGGAGACGGAGACCCATCGGATCATTTGGGTATGTTCAATACCCTGATGATGGCCCATAATATCGGCCCTGAGCTGAGGTGTTTGATATTCCCTTCCACCTTGGTCGGACCAGTTAGGCAGTGGTTCAAGCAGTGTAAAAAGCATTCCATCAGCTCGTGGAAGAATTTTTCTGCTGACTTCAAGAGGGCATTCCGAGCTTCTCAAGCTGCCCACGTCAAAGCTGACACCCTGGCGAACGTGAAGCAACAGCCCGGGGAACCTTTGAAAGCTTACCTGAGCAGGTTCACAAACATTGCGGCTCGAGCCAGGGACGCAGACGATAGTTCCAAGCTTATGGCCTTGAGGACGGGAATCCTCGTTGGAGACGGGCTATGGAAAGAGATACAGAGAAGAGGTGTCAGCACCGTGGATGAATTCCTGAACAAGGCCCAGGAATGGATAAACTTGGAAGAGGCGCAAGCATCGGTCGCAGGAACCAGCCAAACCCTTGATCAGCCTGTTGGAGTGGAAACGGATGTCGTAAAAATGACTCAAACCGTTACCCAGAATAACCAAGGGGGTGGAGGCAAGAAAAAAGGGAGTAGCGAGGGCAGCCAGCACGGTCCGAAGAAGAACAAGCTCGTGGAAAAGTTTAAGCCAGTCTACGCGGCTTATACTGAACTCACAAACACTAGGGAGCACATTTTCCTAGCAAATTCTGCCCACCTCCCCTGGAAATAGCCGGAGCCTTTGAAGCACCAGAAGGCTAAGAGGGACCCTTCCAAGTTTTGTCGATTCCACAACGACATCGGCTACAACACTGACGATTGTAGGCATTTGAAGGATGAGATCGAGACACTCATCATAACCAGACCTTTGGCTCAGTATGCGTGGAACCGGGTTCCTACTAGTCAGCCAGCCCCGGAAGCTCTGATAAATCAGCCCAGGCCCCGGATAAGTCAGGATACCCCTCCTCCTGTGATAGGAGGAGAGATATCCACAATCTCCGGAGGCCCCCATTTGGCCGGCACAAGTAGAGGTGCCCAGAAGAGATATGTCAATGAGTTGAAGGCTCATAACGGAGTGGAATTCGTCCTGGAGCAGCATCTACCCAAACAGCAACGATTGGAGAGGCAACCAATCATTTTTACCGAGGAGGACGCTGCTCACGTCCAGTTCCCCCATAACGATCCTCTAGTCATAACCGCCCAGCTCGCCAACGGGAGATTTAGGAGGATACTAGTCGATAATGGGAGTTCGGTGAACCTGCTGTTCCGGTCTACGCTGGAGAAAATGGGATTGTTTGTCACCGAGCTGAAGGCTACCTCCATGATGTTGTATGGATTTTCCGGAGAAGGGTCGACAACGATAGGAACAATCGAGCTAGTAATAATCTTGGGAGAGGGGCCCCAAACTGTCTCTAAGCTCCTCGAGTTCGTGGTTATCGATTGTCCCACCGCCTACAACGTTATTCTAGGCCGACCTACGTTGATGGCATTTGAGGCCATAACTTATATCCACCATCTCGCAATCAAATTCCCCTCCTCTGTGGGGATATGTACAGTCCGAGGTGATCAGCTCGCTGCCAGGGAATTCTATAGCATTTCCATGAAGGGAAAATCACGACCCGGGCAGTGGACGATGACCATTCAAAGTGGACATGAGGAATCTCAGGAAGTAGGACCTATTCCTGAGATAGAAAAACCTCAGGAAGCCAATGGGGAATGTATCACCTTGAATGATGATATCGACCCCAGGATAGGCGAAGATAGATCCGAGCTCCAGGCCATCGAAGAGCTCGAAGAGGTGAACATCGATCCGAAAGACCCCTCGAAGGTGGTGAAGCTCGGGAAAAACCTGTGTAATGAGAGGAAGGCGGAGCTGCTGAGATTTCTACAAGAGAATCTAGATGTGTTCGCCTGATCTCATGAAAACATGATAGGGATCACCCCAAGCGTCATCATGCACACCCTCAACTTAGACAAAAATGTGCCTGCGAAGTCCCAGAACAAAGGCGCCTGGGCACGACCCGAGCTGAGGCCTTAGAAGAGGAGGTAGCTCGACTCTTAAGGTGCGGCTTTATTCACAAGGCAAAATACCCGGTCTAGGTCACCAATCCTGTTTTGGTCCCGAAGCCCAACGGGAAGTGGCGGACCTGCATCGAATTGCCTGATTTGAATAAAGCCTACCCCAAAGATTGCTTCCCCTTGCCGAGAATTGACCAATTGGTAGATGCCACTGTGGGGCACGAGCTCATGTCCTTTATGGATGCATACTCGGGCTATAACCAGATCGCCATGAATCCTACGGACCAGGAACACACTAGCTTCATCACCCCAACTAACGTTTATTGTTACAAGGTCATGCCCTTCGGGCTGAAGAATACAGGAGCTACATATCAGAGATTGGTCAACATGATGTTTGCTAATCAGATCAGGAAAAACATGGAAGTGTATGTTGACGACATGTTGGTCAAGTCGAAAACTGTCGATAACCATGTCCCCGATCTGAAGGAATATTTTAAGATTTTAAGACAGTACGGTATGAGGCTGAATCCCCAAAAGTGTACCTTCGGGGTTGCGTCAGGAAAATTTCTGGGTTTCATAGTCAACACCAGAGGAATAGAGGCGAACCCCGATAAAATCAGGTCGCTACTCGAGGTGCCATCACCCCGGTCGCGAAAAGACGTGCAAAGTCTAACAGGAAGGGTGGCAGCCCTTAATCGGTTCATTTCCAAATCAACCGACAAGTGTTTGCCATTCTATAACCTCCTCTGGGGAAATAAAAAATTCGAGTGGACAGATGAGTGTGAGCGTGCTTACCTCGGCCTAAAAGCACATTTAGCTAAGACACCCGTGTTGTCTAAACCAACATCAGGAGAGCCTCTTTTTCTTTACCTAGCTATAACAGAAGATGCAGCCAGCGTCGTTCTGGTTCGTGAGGAGGACCGGTCTCAGAAGCCGATCTACTACATTAGCAAGAGGCTCCTCGGAGCCGAGTCTATATATCCGATGATGGAAAAGATGGCGTTCTGCCTTATCACGGCCTCCAGAAAGCTCAAGCCGTACTTCCAGTCCCATTCAATCCACATCATAACTGATCAACCTTTAAGGCAGGTTTTGCATAAACCTGAGGCATTGGGGCGTCTTTTGAAGTGGGCTATCGAGCTCAACCAATTTGAGATACTGTACGTGCCGTGAACTGCGATCAAAAGCCAAGCTCTGGCTGATTTTGTAGCAGAGTGCACGGGATTCCAAGAGGAACCAGTGGAAGAACCGGTACGAGCCTCGTGGAAAGTCTTTGTGGACGGTTCGTCTAACGAGAATGGATCCGGAGCTGGAGTCATTTTGATATCCCCGGAGGGACATCGTTTCCACTCCGCATTGTGGTTCGGATTCGAAGCATCCAGCAACGAGGCCGAGTACGAAGCTTTATTGGCTGGGCTAAGGGTGGCCCAGAAGCTGAAGGCCAGTTCCATCCAGTGCTATAGCGATTCCCAGCTCGTGGTAAATCAAGTATCAGGAGAATACCAAGCGCGGGGAACCAAGATGGCAGCCTACCTGACCAAGGTAAAAAAGGGGCTATCCGCATTTTAGCACAGCTTAGTTGAACAGATACCTCGGGAGCAGAATGCCAATGCTGACGCCTTAGCAAAGCTCGCCACGTCCGGGGAGGCCGAAACCTTGGGCCTGGTACCAGTGGAATTCTTGGAAAGGCCAAGCATAGAGGAAACCGGGATGGAGGTCGAGATGATCGACGCCAGGCCGACCTGGATGACTCCCATAGTCGAGTACCTCACAACAGGAAAGTTACCTGAAGAGCGAAACGACGTGAGGAGGATACTTTACCCAGCTCCGAGGTATACAATGGTAGACAGGATGTTGTACCGACATGGTCTTTCTTTACCTCTTCTGCGGTGTGTTCTGCCAGACGAAGCAAAAGCTATTCTACAGGAGATGCATGAGGGATTTTGTGGAGATCACACTGGGGGGCAAAACCTGGCCTTGAAGATATTAAGGCAAGGATATTATTAGCCCACTCTATCAAAGGACTCGATTTCTTCTGTCCAAAAGTGCGACAAGTGCCAGCGGTTCGCCACGGTCGCCCGAGCCCCTCCAGTCGAGCTGAAGATGATCTCGTCCCCGTGGTCGTTCGCGGTCTAGGGGATTGATTTAGTTGGTGCCCTGCCCATGAGAAAAGGAGGAGTTTGCTATGCGGTGGTGGCTATTGACTACTTCACGAAATGGGCAGAAGCTGAGCCCCTGGCGACGAATACATCAAAGAGGGTCCTCGACTTTGTGGTTAAGAATATTGTCTGCCGATTCGGGCTGCCAAAGAAGATTGTGTCGGATAATGGAACCCAATTCGATAGCGACCTCTTCACCGAATTCTACGAGAGGCACTGCATAATTAAAAGTGTTTCCTCTGTGGCCTACCCCCAGGCTAATGGACAGGTCAAGGCTGTGAACAAGACACAAAAAGCGAGCCTTAAGAAGAGGTTGGATGAAGCCAAGGGAGTTTGGCCTGAACAGCTCCCCCAGGTGCTGTGGGTGTACCAGACCTCGCACCAAACTTCGACGGGTCACACTCCTTTCTCCTTGACTTTCAGGAGCGAGGTCGTCCTTCTTGTCGAAACAAAGATAGCCTCGCATAGAGTCCGGGCGTTTGACCAAGACCAGAACGACAAATTGCTCAGTGCGTCCCTCGACATAATTGACGAAAAATAAGAAGCTTCGCAGCTACAGCTCATGCATTATCAACAAAATATCACTCGTTATTTCAACTCAAAGGTCAAGAGACGCATCTTTAACTTAGGCGACCTGGTGCTCCGAAGAGTCTTCTTAGCCGGTAAGGATCCCAAGGACGGAGTTTTGGGACCAAACTGGGAAGGACCCTATCAGATAATAGAGGTTGTGAAGGAAGGGACCTTTAGACTAGCTCGGCCTAATGGAGAAGCAGTCCCACGGACATAGAACGCTATACACCTAAAGAAATATTATCAATAGTCATACTTTTGTAAGGCTTAATTATGAAAGCCACCTTGTTTTATTAAAAAATGAGAAGTGCTTTTGTATATCGTTGTATGTTTCTGTGTGCGGGTAGTGTTAGAAGAGCGTGTTCCAAGTAACCAAGAAAGATCCCTTTCTATTTACTTGGGGGGCATATATCCTGGATATGACCAAGTCCTAAAACTTAGAAGTTAGTTAAATTGACTAACCAGTGTTTTTCCTAAAGAGCACGAGGTGTCGATAAAACTAACGCGAACTAAGTTTTTTAAAAATTAATGTTTTGGATACAACCAGGTCCTAAAACTTAGAAGTAAGTTAAATTGACTAACCAGTGTTTTTCCTAAAGAGCACGAGGTGTCGATAAAACTAATGCGAACTAAGTTGTTAAATCAATATCCTGGATACAACCAGGTCCTAAAACTTAAAAGTTAGTTAAATTGACTAACCAGTGTTTTTCCTAAAGAGCACGAGGTGTCGATAAAAATAACGCGAACTAAGTTGTTAAATCAATGTCCTGGATACAACCAGGTCCTAAAACTTAGAAGTTAGTTAGATTGACTAACCAGTGTTTTTCCTAAAGAGCACGAGGTGTCGATAAAACTAACGCGAACTAAGTTGTTAAATCAATGTCCTGGATACGACCAGGTCCTAAAACTTAGAAGTTAGTTAAATTGACTAACTAGTGTTTTTCCTAAAGAGCACGAGGTGTCAATAAAACTAACACGAACTAAGTTGTTAAATCAATGTCCTGGATATGAACAGGTCCTAAAACTTAGAAGTTAGTTAAATTGACTAACCAGTGTTTTTTCTAAAGAGCACGAGGTGTCGATAAAACTAATGCGAACTAAGTTTTTAAAAATTAATGTCCTAGATACGACCAGGTCCTAAAACTTAGAAGTTACTTAAATTGACTAACCAGTGTTTTTCCTAAAAGAACACGAGGTGTCGATAAAACTAACGTGAACTAAGTTTTTAAAAATTAATGTCTTGGATACGACCAGGTCCCGAAACTTAGAAGTTAGTTAAATTGATTAACCAGTGTTTTTCCTAAAGAGCATGAGGTGTCGATAAAACTAACGCAAACTAAGTTTTTAAATAAATGTCCTGGATATAACCAGGTCCCGAAACTTAGAAGGTAATTAAATTGATTCAGTGTTTTTCCTAAAGAACACGAGGTGTCGATAAAACTAACCCGAACTAAGTTTTTCACAAATTAATGTCCTGGGTACGACCAGGTCCTAAAACTTAGAAGTTGGTTAAAATTGACTGGCAATGCTTTGTAGGTTTTTATCAATCACATCATATTAAAAAGAAAAATAAATGATGAAATTCAAGGTAACTGAAATCAATTGTCTCAAGGAGGAAAAACCTCGTGATAAATTATTACAGGAAAATAAAAGAAAAATACAAAAATACTAGGCCCCCCCAGGACGCTCCGACGAGGTCACCCCCTCGATCTCTTGCTCGCCAGCAGCAGAAGTCTCCCCAGTCTCAGAAGGCGGCTCCTGTTGAAGACGGGCTCTGAACTTCTCGAGGAATGGCTCCCACACCTCGGGCACCAAAAAGGAGAAGTTGCCATCCTGGTTGAAGGCCTAGCAATGGTAGAGCATGGCCTCCATGGAGGAGCTGGAAGACGCCCTCTCTGCCACGGTGGTGGCCTCGGCCTCCAACTGCTTAGCCTTGGCCTCCTCGAGCTCAGTCTTCGCAATGGCCAAGGCGACCTGTGCGGCATTTTCGCTTTCTTTGGCAACCTTCAGGGCAACCTTGGCACTTTGCTCTTGCTGTTGGGCAGACGCGAGAGCGGCCTGAGCAGTCTAGAACTCGCCCCTGATCTCGTCAATCCTGGCCCTGGACCAAGCTATGCTGTGGTGTAGAGCCAAAGCCGCCTGCAAAGATATAGATAGTAAGGCACGTGCTGGGAAGAAAGCAAAGAAAATTAACTAAGTAAACTTACCATGAGGGTCATCCCCAGCGAAGACTCCATGACATTCTCGGGGCTCCTGGTCTCGATCTCCCTCAAGTCCCTATGGGTGGCATTGTAATAATGCTCCACCGTATAGCTCACGGTCTCATAGACCGTCCCTCGGAAGGCCTCAGGGATTTTCTCCAGCGCCTGGGCGTTTACGGGGATGTGCACGGTGGGAGGAAGAACTGGCAGGGTTCCAACTGGTGCCTCCTGTTCCCGAGTAGGGGCTGGAGGTCGCGGGGGAGGTGGGGGCATGTTCTCTGTGGCTGCAGGGACCTGGCCCCTCCCCTTGGCGGGAGACTTGGAGGTGGTCCCGGAAGGAGGAGTCTTCTTGGTCAGCCAGGGTTTCTTGACCAGTGGCCCGGACGATCTGGAGGGAGGATTCCCCCGTGGAAGATGGATCACAGGACGTTGTCTCCGGGCTGTGCCATCTCTTCGCCTAAAACAAAAAGAAGGGAACGTTAGTATACATGTGAGGTCACTCTATTAGAAGAAAAATCTAAAGGTGTATTGAAAAGGTCCTACCCTCCGAGCTAGAGGAGGAATCTATTGCCACGACCTCCGGCCTCGAAGCTTCTATAGGGGAGTCTAAGTTTATTACTTCACGGATGAGAGGGGGCTCTTGGTCCGAATCCGCCTCAGGACTAGACTCCTCTACATATTTCCTAAGCCCTAGAGCGACTACACCCTCCAGAAGGGAGGGCCATGACCTAAGGTTGGTCCCGTACTCCTCAAAGAAGGTCGACCTAAAGGACAAAGTGTTGTCTACTACTACGGTGCCCCTAGGACGGCCCATATCATGGCACAACACTAGTTGATCTACACACTGGAGTAGGGTTATGTTAAGGTCCGGGCCATCTCGATGATGATGTACGAGCTGGCTTGGGTTAAACCTAGCAAGCCTTAGGCTTGCGGCAGCCCTGTCTAAGTCCCTAAACAGGTATGGGTTACCTTGGCCGGAGGGGCCGGCTGCTGCCCCGAACTGAACCCGATCCGCATCGAGGCCCTAAGCAGCCTCGAGAGCCCGCCTTCGTCGCACGAGCGGCACCTCGTCTTCTTCGTCCTGCTCGTCGCCGTCACCGTCTGCGGCATCCCCCTCGGGGATAGGCACCAGCTCGCGGGCTACTGGGTGGTTAGCTCGCGTCCTCCTCAAGGCCAGAGTCTGGCCCGGAGAAATTAACTTACACGCCAGCATTGTCTCATCAGATACGAGCTGGCAGTAGTCTTTTTCACTTGGTGGGAGCCCCGCCAAGGTATCGTATTGACCCCCAAGGGTCACCGATTTGGCCGTCCTCGCAAAAATGGCTGCACGATGATGTTCAAGTCAATACGCGCGAAAAGAAATAAAGCAATATGGTGATTTCGTGAGCTGAGAATAGAGAGAACTTGTTAGGAAAAATAATATTGCCTCAATGGAAATGGTAAGATAATATTACAACTCTAGACAATATATTACAAATAAATATTGATTGATTAAAAGTGTTACAACTCTATGACAAAAGGTACATGTAAATATAGAGAAAGAGGTAGAAGATGATAGAAATAGAAAATACAACTCTAAGACAAAATATACAAATAAACTAGAAGTAGTATAATGAAAAGATATAGATGAGATTACAACTCTAAAACAAAAGATACATGTAAAAGAGTGAATAATAGAAGAAAAGAAAAGCAATATAATAAAAGAGCAAGAATAAGAACAATGAACAAAGAACTCTCACTCACACAACCAAAGTGAAGAGTATTGGGGATCACCAACTTGAACAAGGTTTGAAACCTTTGTCCAAAAGCTTATTTCCCCCTAACTCAAGCACTAAGGGATCTCTCACAGATTTTGGAAATGCTTTCTGGAATAATCAAGCCTCAAGGTGTTTCTAGCCAAGTGCTCTAGTGGATAGAAATGGTGTGTCTTACAAGTGAGCATTAGGCTCCTATTTATAGAGTTTAGAGACACCCTTTGAATTTCAAATTCCACCAACCCCATGGCTGTTACCAATGATAAATTGGGTGTTTTATGGAATTAAAATAGAGATTTGGGAGTTACTTGGCTGTTGGAAACGTTCAAAATTGGATAAAAACCGACTTAGTATGAATCTGTCAGCCACTAGCGCCGCGGCGCTAGTTTCAAGCGCCGCGGCCCTTGGTCAGTTTCAGCAACCAATTTTTTGAGTTTTTTCCAAAACGTTCCAATTTATTCCCACTTGATTTTGTAACTTCCATACACAATATGGGAGTTAAAATCACATCTCTATCAGCCATTTCTCATATGGCTTTATGAAATCCAATCTCAAATGTGTAACATATAATATACACATTCTTGGGTAATATTTGGGAGTTACAAATTTGTGATGAATTTGTAACACCAAATATGTTACATGTTTGGATTTTTCACATATATCCAAATAATGTAACTCTCTATTATATGTTACAATATGTGACACTCTATGTCACATTTATTTAATCTAAAACATTATATTATAAAATAATATAATATTACATTATATTATAAAATAATATAACATTCTCCCACTAGATTAAATAGTCATCTATTGTAACACTTATTTAATCAATCATTATATTTAAAATATAACATATCCCCCACTTGATTAAATAAGAACTCTCTCTTATAGGAGTCATTGCATTGATGCATAAAGTAAAGTGTTTTTCAACTTGAACTTTACTATAGTGTAATTATCACAAAATTTGTCGAAAATTTGGTTGCACTAGGCATTGAACCATCTTTTCATGATGACAAATCGGTGATAATACACACACCTTTGTGATGTTCACTTGAGACCTCTATGTCTCGCTTTGCACCGTTAATGGCCATGTGCACTTTCCATTCATGGACGTTCTTGAGAATACTCCCAATTCTCATGAGAGGCGGCACCACCCCTAGGTCCATATAGGTAGAATTCTTACAGTATTTTGTTACCAAAAATACTTGTCTTTACAAGACTGAATTCTATTAAAAAACCTTTCGGTTTTAACCCTTCATTTGGTAACACACAAGTACTCAATATCTCAGATGGGACTTGTTTTGAGTACAACTAATATTCACTTGATTGACTTGTTATTACCTATTGAACCTAACACTAGTTGAATAACTAGTGTTAAGATAGGTTACCATCAATCGTGAATCTCTTTAGGGAGTTTAAGTCCCATCCCTCGAGATGATGCAGCCACTAAATCCCTCGTTAGTGGCTTAGTGAAAGGATCCGCCAGATTTTCACTTGTTCTCACATAGGATATTGAGATGACTCCTCTTTGAATCAATTCTCTTACATATCCATGTCTTAGACTAATATTTCTAGACTTCCCATTATACACTCCGCTGTATGCTCTAGCCAATGTTGCTTAGCTATCACAATGTATCGATATAGTAGATACATTATCTTTGATTAGGGGAATCTCTATCAACAGATCCCTTAACCATTCGGCCTCTTTGCCAGTAGCAGCTAGAGCTATGAACTCTGCTTCCATAGTGGAATGAGATATACATGTTTGTTTCTTGGAACCCCAAGAAATTGCACCTCCACCAAGTGTAAATACCCAACCAGTTGTGGACAAGTTGTCCCCAAGATTGGATATCCAACTTGCATCTGTATATCCTTCTAATATCGAAGGAAATTTGGAGTAGTGAAGGCTTAGTCCTTTGGTTTTCTTTAGATAACCAAGGACTCTTCCAATTGCCTTCCAGTGATCCACACTTGGATTACTTGTAAACCTACTAAGTTTACTTACCGCAAATACTATATCAGGTCTAGTACACTGGGCAGCGTACATTAGACTCCCTATAGCACTAGCGTACTCCAATTGAGCCACCGCTCTTCCTACATTCTTCTCTAGTTTTACACTATGATCGAATGGAGTATTGGCATCTTTAACCTTGAGATGGTTAAATTTGTTCAATACTTTCTCAACGTAGTGGGCTTGCCCTAGCGCAAAACCTCCACTATGTTTCTTTACTTTGATACCGAGTATGGTATCAACTTCTCCAAGATCTTTCATCATGAAGGTTGATGATAGAAACCTCTTCGTTTCTTCTATCCCTTTCATGCTATTACTTAGAATAAGCATGTCATCCACATATAAGCAAACAATGATCACATATCCCTTACAAGTTTTGGAATACAAACACTTGTCTCCATTGTTATGTCTAAACCCATTAGACATGATGGCTTGATCAAATTTCTCATGCCATTGCTTAGGAGCTTGTTTCAATCCATATAAGGATTTTACAAGTCTACAAACTTTATGTTCATATTTTGGTAGGACAAACCCTTCGGGTTGTTCCATATAGACCTCCTCATTGAGGTCACCATTAAGGAATGCCGTTTTGACATCCATTTGATGAACATACAAGTTGTGTATAGAAGCTAAAGCGAACAAAATTCTTATAGAAGTTGTTCTTGCAACAGGCGCATAGGTATCGAAATAATCGATACCCTCTTTTTGCCTAAACCCTTTAGCTACTAATCTAGCTTTAAAGGTTTGGATAGTGCCATCAGTGTGGTATTTTCTCCTAAATACCCACTTACACCCAATTGGCTTAGACCCCGGTGGGAGGTCTACCAATTCCCAAGTGTTATTGGAAAGAATGGAATCCATCTCATCATTGATGGCTTCTTTCCAAAATGCACTATCTCTCGATTGCATAGCTTCTCTATAAGTCTTAGGATCATCCTCAACGAGAAGTACAATAGGAATTTTCCTAATGACTTCCTCTCTATTTCCTTCTACCATGTAGAATGAAATTCGTTGAGAATCTATCTCATCCACTACTAGACTTTTATGATTTTTAAGCCTTTGACTTCTTCTAGGTTCAAAGGGTTGCTTTACATCCTTTTGAGAATTCTCCTCTTGAGAATCAACTTTAGATGTAGAAGCTTGAGAATTGTTCTCATATAATAAATTCTCCTTTAGAGATGTTGAAGCTTGAGAATTGTTGTCACATAACATATTCTCAAAGAATTCAACTTCTCTAGATTCAATCACAATATTAGACTCTAAGTCTAATAGCCTATAAGCTTTACTATTGTTGGCATAACCAACAAAGGCACACTTTATGGCTCTTGAACCTAACTTTGTTCTATTGGGTTCGGTTTTCTTGCAATATGCAAGACACCCCCACACTTTGAAGTACCCTATGTTGGGTTTTCTTCCTTTCCATAACGCATATGGAGATATCTCATTTTTCTTCATCGGTATTCGATTAAGAATGTGACAAGCGGTTAAAAGCGCTTCACCCCATAAGTTGAAGTTCAACTTAGAAAACACCAACATAGAATTTATCATCTCTAGATAAGTCCTATTTTTCCTTTCGGCAACACCATTGTGTTGTGGTGTATAAGGTGTAGTGCACTCATGAATTATACCATTTTCTTCACAAAATGTATTGAATTCATTAGAGAAGTACTCTCCTCCTCTATCACTTCTTAGCACCTTAATCTTTTTATTTAGTTGATTTTCAACTTCTAATTTATACAATTTAAAAGCATCAAAAGTCTCATCTTTATGCTTTAAAAGAAACACATAGGTATATCTACTAAAATCATCTATAAAAGTAAGAAAATACATTTTACCACCTCTAGTTAAAACACCATTTAATTCACAAAGATCACTATGGATTAAATCTAGTAAATTAGATGATCTTTCTACACTAGGAAATGGTTTCTTAATCATTTTCGCCTTAACACATGTTTCACATTTACCATAGTTTTTAATATTGCATGCAATCATACCACATTTTACTACTCTTTTCATGGTTGAAAAACCTATATGCGATAGTCTAAGATGCCAAAAATAAAGAATCATACTCAACAATATAGGCGAAATTAACATTTTTATTGATAACATTGAAAGTTACATCATTGGTGCACAATTTAACCATACCCTCACAAGAGTACCCCTTTCCCAAAAATACATTTGACTTGGTAAGTATAAGTTTACCGGACTCAAAAACGGCTTTAATGCCGGGCTTGCCAAGCAAATCACCACTTACCAAGTTTCTACTCATTTCGGGAACATAAAGTACATTCACTAATGTAACTTTCTTGCCGGAGGTGAAGTAGACATCAATAGTACCTTTGCCAAGTACCTTGGATTTGCCCTCATTGCCCATTTGTATCTCATGGTTGCCCTTTGACTCTTCAAAGGTCTTGAACAATGATTTGTCATAGGTGACATGGACGGTGGCACATGTGTCATACCACCACCCTTTCACCTTGTCTTGGACCGCATTCACCTCACTAAGGGTAGCAACTATGTTTTCCTCTTGAGTTGCGTTCACCTTAGGTCCTTGTTGGTCTTTTCTATGTCTACACTCTCTAGCATAGTGACCCTTTTTCCCACACACAAAGCAAGGACCTTTCTCGCCCTTAAACTTGTTTGGGTTGGTTTTTGGACCCAAAGGTTTCTCATTACTCTTTTTCCCTTTGTTTTTGGGATGTTTTGGTTGTGACACCGCATTTGCTTTGGAAGTCTCTCCATTAGACCCCTCCACAAGTTTATCTCTACATATCGATTCCTCTTCGATTCGAATATGCTTTTGGATCTCCTCCAAAGAATAATCCTCATTTTTATGAAGGATTCTTTTCCTATAGCTCTTCCAAGTTGGTGGTAATTTAGCCACTATAGCACCAACTTGAAAGGCCTCGGGAAGCTCAATCTTTAACACTTTCAATTTATTAACAATAATTTGCAATTCATGAATTTGAGGAAGAATAGGTTTATCACCAAAAAATTTGAAATCGAAGTATTGAGATATCAAAAACTTTTTGGTACCTTCCTCTTCCGCCTTAAACTTTTTCTCAAGTGCATCCCATATCTCCTTTGCCGATTTGGTCTCGGTGTAGAGGTCATAGAGCCTATCGGATAGGGCGTTGAGGATATGACCCCTACAAAGAAGATTGTCCTCCTCCCTCTTCCTTCTCTTCTCCACCTCCTCGGGAGTGTCTTTGTCGGATGGCTCGGCTAGAGGTGCCAAGGAAGACTCAAGGATGTAGGCGATTTTGAGAGTGGTTAAAAGAAACCTCACCTTGTCTTGCCACCTAGTAAAATTGGATCCATCAAACCTATCCAATCTCACTAGGTCTTGGTTCATGATTTTGATTGTCTCCCCTTCCATTGAAACAAAAAGGGATAAGCTTTTGAATGTTAGGAAAAATAATATTGCCTCAATGGAAATGGTAAGATAATATTACAACTCTAGACAATATATTACAAATAAATATTGATTGATTAAAAGTGTTACAACTCTATGACAAAAGGTACATGTAAATATAGAGAAAGAGGTAGAAGATGATAGAAATAGAAAATACAACTCTAAGACAAAATATACAAATAAACTAGAAGTAGTATAATGAAAAGATATAGATGAGATTACAACTCTAAAACAAAAGATACATGTAAAAGAGTGAATAATAGAAGAAAAGAAAAGCAATATAATAAAAGAACAAGAATAAGAATAAGAACAATGAACAAAGAACTCTCACTCACACAACCAAAGTGAAGAGTATTGGGGATCACCAACTTGAACAAGGTTTGAAACCTTTGTCCAAAAGCTTATTTCCCCCTAACTCAAGCACTAAGGGATCTCTCACAGATTTTGGAAATGCTTTCTGGAATAATCAAGCCTCAAAGTGTTTCTAGCCAAGTGCTCTAGTGGATAGAAATGGTGTGTCTTACAAGTGAGCATTAGGCTCCTATTTATAGAGTTTAGAGACACCCTTTGAATTTCAAATTCCACCAACCCCCATGGCTGTTACCAATGATAAATTGGGTGTTTTATGGAATTAAAATAGAGATTTGGGAGTTACTTGGCTGTTGGAAACGTTCAAAATTGGATAAAAACCGACTTAGTATGAATCTGTCAGCCACTAGCGCCGCGGCGCTAGTTTCAAGCGCCGCGGCCCTTGGTCAGTTTCAGCAACCAATATTTTGAGTTTTTTCCAAAACGTTCCAATTTATTCCCACTTGATTTTGTAACTTCCATACACAATATGGGAGTTAAAATCACATCTCTATCAGCCATTTCTCATATGGCTTTATGAAATCCAATCTCAAATGTGTAACATATAATATACACATTCTTGGGTAATATTTGGGAGTTACAAATTTGTGATGAATTTGTAACACCAAATATGTTACATGTTTGGATTTTTCACATATATCCAAATAATGTAACTCTCTATTATATGTTACAATATGTGACACTCTATGTCACATTTATTTAATCTAAAACATTATATTATAAAATAATATAATATTACATTATATTATAAAATAATATAACAAAACTTACGAGGACGGTTGAAGTAGTGGTATTCGCAGTTGCGAAACCCCGTCGACATGAAGAACTGTTCCTTGAAGTCGTTGGGGTGGCTGGGCAGCTCGATGACTGCAGGAGAGTTGGGAAAACGGGTCAAATAGTAGAACTCGTCGCCTCGCCCTCGTTGATCCAGGCTGGCTTTGAGGCAGAAGAAGTAAAGGATGTCCGCTGGTGTAGGGACCTCCCACTCGTGCCTCAGGAAGAGGTACCTCAGCCCCGCCAACAGACGGTAGGAGTTAGGGGGCAGTTGGAAGGGAGCCAGCTTCACGTAATTCAGGAAATCTGCGAAGTACTGGTCTAGAGTTAGGAAGGCCCCAGCCTTGAGGTGTTCGTCGCTCCCGGCCGCGAACTCCTCATCAAGAGGCGTACAGCTCCTCTCGCCCTCGAGGGGAGGTCGAGCAACAAGAACGCCTGTCCCAACTTCGATGTTATGGGACAATAGGATCTTGTTGACCCTCCCTCAGGTCGTAATCTTCGAGACTATCCTCTCTGCCTCGAAGAAGGCGTCAGGTCCCACCTTGACCTCTTTCTCCACCGTGGGACCGAATTGGGGGATGGGAGACTCCGCCACAATCTCTTTCCCCTTGCTGGACCGCTGGGATGACGAGCCAGCTGTTCTCTTCTTGGGTATGTTCTTCCTGGGTCCCATCTGGTCGCCTAACAAACAAGAATGAAGAAAAGTTTAAGTAAGCGACCTAAAAATAGAAAAGGGAATATAGAGCGAGAAATGATTTTCGTACACGGGCTGAGGTAATCTCAGCCCGCAGTGTGTGAAGCCACGCGTTGCCATGGTCACGCGTCCACGTTTCCAACGGATCCCCGATTGCTCAGGATCTGTGTGTCAGGAGGGTCAGGATAATGCTTGCCTTGGAGGGAAAGTTTTAAAAAGTAAAACTGCCTAGGAAGCGTGACCCCTAAGCTACCCGGTTTTGTACCCTAGAAACCTCTCACATTCCCCTTTCCAAACAGGCATTCCCTAAAGCTACCTAGAAAAATTACCCAGAAATTATCTTGCCATAAAACGTCACATTCCTAGACATGTTCTCGTATAGTCGATATGCCTAGGATCAAAACCTATGCACCAAAAACCAGCCAAAAACAACATACAGTGTGCGACTAAGAAAGAGGTTTACCTAACAGAAAAACGAAAAGATCAAAACATGCAACAGGCAGAGGACTTACAGTGTATTTTCCGTGTGAAAGTCACAAAAGTGTAGGAATCGGAGTCCTGGTGGAATCCTTAAAGCTGGACTGAGGAAGAAACTCTTGTGACGAGAGTGTAGGGATCTCTGGGATGATAACCGGAAGAAGAAAAGCTTCTGAGACTAAAAAAGAGAGAAAATGAGGAAAAAATTTCAAATGAAGGGTGGCTAATACAGAAGAGGGCCAACCTTGTATATACATAAGAGGCATAAAGAAATGAGGATCGTTCGATCAAATTAATGCGAGATACGAGGGTCATAACTCGATAGGCGAAACGACGGCCGAAAGCAGACTAGGCCATTTAATGCAAGTCTCGAAAACTGAACAATCGCCAACCACGGGGCTCCACGTGTCTGATACCCACGCAATGGGTGGGACATGAAGAGTCGAAAGGGAAACTTAAAAGCCCCCGCTGTGAAGATCACAGATGACGTCATGGGTCACGAGCAGGGGCTTAGGGGGCAAATGTACGCCCTAAATATCTGCGCACTATTGGCATGCTAGAAAAGGGCCTAATTCGATCTGCCACATGTAAATCATCCACCCGGAGCTGTTTGTTACGGGCCTCCATCTATCCAGCCCGAGCTGATTAGAGAGTTAACTGCTACTCGGGGGCATTGTGTCAGCAGTATGAGTGTCACGAGCTGGTGCCACATTAAGCTCGGAATGCGGCAGAGATCTAACACCCGAATCCTTGTAAAGTCAACCACGCAATATAAACGTGCATATATCAGACATCACGTATCTATTCCATTCCTGAATTCTCAGACACTCAGTATAAACGTGCGTGTTCAGACATCCCACGCCTGATTTTGGCCATGCGGCCCATTATCCCTCCTTACCTATTGATTAGACCCCACTTTACTGCAAAGTTTAGGAATTAATCATCAGTGTCACAGAGATGACGTGAAGGGTAAAGAGATCACGGGATGACCTCATTGCCAACCCAGATATCTTCTTCCTATAAATACCAAGACCCTAGGTAGTGTAGGGGATTGAGATATTTTTGTAAAGAAACACTCTGTAAGAAATAGTCAAGAGATATCAATAATATCTACCGGTGGACTAAAGAGATTTTAACATTCGAACCACCTAAAAAGAAAGGAATGACCATCTTCTCATGCTATTAGTTTCTCAAGCCTAGAATATAATTATTCTCATATTACCGTTCACCAATTTGCACTAATTCATCCTACTTATTCGTATAATTACCTGCTGGCGAAGAACCGCGTCAACAATCTATATTTATGTAAATAAAAAAAGAAAAAAAATTCATATTACACACAATTTTCTCATTTTCTAGACTTTTGAGTAATCTATACTAATTGAAGAGCGCATCATTAAAAATTAAATGAAATATTGTGGATGCTCATTATATGTGTAATAATCCTTCTAACATGATTACTTAGATTTGACAATATAAAACACAAAGTATGTTGTTAAAAAAATTACTAAAAAAAACTCATTCAGTCCAATTAAAAGTTTTTCTTATATTGACAAGTTTTTTTTAGTATTATTGACGAGAATCATTCAATCTTGTCCAAATTGAATTCAACATCCAACATCCAATCCATTTAGTAATTGAATTTGGTTATTTAATGTTTTAATTTTCAATCTAAATGTTAACTTTGAAGAAAAGAAAAGAAACACTACTTATAGACGATAAATAAGTCTTAATAAAATCATAGGTACTAAAATAGAGAATCATATTACCATAATAACCAACACTAAAATAGAAATATAATTTTTAATAACAATAAACCATTGAAGATACGTAATCTCAAAATCTAAACTACTTTTAAAAATTGCATAAAACACCACAGGGTTAGCATTAAATTTTATTATGTAAATATTAAAATTCATTTATTTGGTTGCATTTGCTGCATCAAATTTCCAAGAGCTCCAAAAGAATTCGTCTTCATCTCTTCTTTGCTACAAATACATGTACTAGTGTTCAAATTCACACCACAATTAAAACACATGCCTTTGCAATTTGGATCACAAATTGAGCTGATGATAATCTCCAGGTGCAGCAGGTCTCTGATATGCTTTGATATATCTATTTCCTTTTCTTTAGGGGGGAAATAGAGTCGATCCTCAAAATCAATGGAAGCATCATCATCTTCTTCCTCACAATCCTCACCACTTCCGGTAATAAAATTGGCCTTGTTTTCTCCATAGATCATACCCATGTTAATGATCTCAGGTTCTTCAACAGGCTCCTCAGTTAATAGCAAGGAGAAATTGGAGAAGATGCTTTCTGCAGCTGGCTCACCACACCTTCAAGAAAAACAAATAACGTTTCAAAATCCTATGAAATAACCAAACATAAAGAACAACATATTTTATGCATATAATCATTGCATACAATTCTCACCAATAGCAAAAGAGCTTATAGACATCTTGGCACCTTACCTATGTAATTATGAGAGAAGATAGAGTATGGAATGAGAAGATGGGAAAACTCAACTCAATCGTAGCCAAGGCAAATCATTGTATTTATAGATACACCAACTATACAGGAGAAAATAAGGTTCTTCATCAAAGTTCATATGTTGATAACCCTCAACAAAATGGTGTTGCAAAATGGAAAAATCATCATTTGTTGTAAATAACACGTGCTCTTATGTTTACCGTGAATGCTCCAAAGTATTTGTGGGGAGATCCAAAGTATTTGTGGGGAGATGCTATCTTAACAGCCACATATCTTATCAATCGTCCACCTAGTCGACCCCTTTAGTTTCAAAAGCCATACTCAGTTCTTAATCTTTCTTATCCCCATATTTCCACCAATACTCTTCTTGTAAAGGCCTTTGGTTGGGTAACTTTTGTCCATATCCATGCTCATGATCATAGTAAACTTGACCTTAGGGCTATTAAGACAATTTTTATTGGTTATTCCTCCACTCAAAAAGGTTATCTGTGCTATTATTACTAAAAAATTATGTCTCATGCTATGTCAGTTTTTTTTAAGATACTCCATATTTTCCTCCCCTCACTTCACAGGGAGCAAACTCATCCAGAGCAAGAAACTCTGATACGGCAAATGATATTATGTCTTTACATTCTGTTCTTTCTAATATTATAAATTCTGGGTGGCTCTAACAAAAGGATATAGCTAAATTCCTTACTGGATAATAAGATCTCAAATCATGTGTACTTTTTGTTCTGAGAATGATTCAAGCACTTTCTACGATTTACAAAACTCGGAAGTTTCGTTATATAGTGTAAAGTTGAGAATCAAATAGGTAAATTCATAACAAAATAGAAACAATTTTGCTGCCCAAAGAGAATGAAAAAACGTTTCAACACATGTCACATATGCATGGATGGATGACCATGGTTAAACTACTTATCAAGTAGAATGATTACCTACCTACTGCATCTGAGAGTGAAGACAGTTTTTATGATCCCGTCAAGCCTCAACTTTTGCTTCTTCCTTGTTATATCAATAGAGACGTGAACGGGTGTTCCAAGAAGAAAATCCTTTACAGCTTTTGTCACCCGTAACCCCATTACAGAAGCCCTGGATTTTGATACCTCGGTTGAAAGTTTCCCTAACCCAAGCCTCTCAAGGGTGGTGCAGTATTCAACATGTGTTATTGAAGAGTTTCTCTTGTAAATAACTGCTCCTTCCCATGGTGAGCCCGTGTCTTCAATGTCTTCTTTTTCTTCGTCTCCAAAGTTGAAAGATATGATATCATCTCCATTGGACTGATAATTAGGTTTCATGCAATCTATGGTGGTAGATCTTAAAGCACTAAGTGGTTTCTCTCTTAAAATTGTATGTACATTTTCAGTCATACAAAATGAATGCTTCCCGTAAGAAAATGTAGAGCAAGGAGATAAAGAAGCATTTTGATTGGCCTTTGGCTGAAAAACCTTATATTGGTTGAAACAAGTAGGAGGAATCATGGATGATGATGAAGGGATTACAAAAGACATTATTTTTTCTTTGTAGTTGGCTAGTAAATTTACTTCAATTCAAAGCATGGAACTAAAACAAAGACTAGCAAAAATTACAAGAGGCCAGTCCAATACGCTCTTTACTTGATCAAAGAACCGAAACGAAGCAGCTCAATCTGGAAGAAAATTGTCAAAAAAAAAAGAAAGTAAAACAATGAATAAAGAGATGCATTGAAATTCAACACTGCATATATGTAATCAGAAAATGCATATATGTAATCAGAAAATGCATATACGTAATCAGAAAATTGTATGTATCTCTTCTTCTATATAATAAGTGGTTTTAATAGTATTCCTATTAAATCATCTTTAACAGATTTCATTAATATGCTGTTATCTTTAACGTTTTTAAAAAAAAAAATTAAAAAAAAGTTGATCAATGATTCGAAAATTAATTCTGTCAACTTTTAACAGATTTCATTATTATTACTATGTAGTTAACTTTAACGTTTTTTATCAAATAATTTTTTAAAAAAAATGATCAATGATTTAAAAAAAATGATCACTCACCATTCAAGAAAAACAAACAAAAAAACCCTAATATTCCATTAACCTTATAAATAAAGTCAACCAAATTAAGCTCTTTTCATTGTATATACAGATATGAAATAACACAACCTAATATAAATTAGCTAAAAAATATCCAATGTTTTATAGCTATGGTGTTTCTCATTCTTAGTTTGGTCATCTAATAATGTTCGCTTTAATCTCTTTCTTCATCATAAGAACTACTATGAACTTCTACTAATCCTCGGATCTGTGATTATGAACAGAACCCAATACTAATAAGGCCAAAGATTCGTAGTTGATCATACCTGAACCGAGAATCTTCTTCAAATCAGCGGCGGAAGGAGAAGCGTTTCCTCCCAAAACGGCCAACAAGTAGGCGGCGATGATCTTCACTCTGTCAATTCAAAACAAAAATTGAGAAAAAAAACCGTAGAATTAAGAAACAAAATCACACTCGTAAGAAGAGAAAGTTAGAAAATTTATAGAGAGAGAAACCTGACGAGGGAGGTGAGAGACAGAGTCGACGAGGGAGGTGAGAGACAGAGTCGACGAGGGGGTGAGAGGTGACTGAGATGAAGAGAATCACAAAGAATGGGTGCCTGGGGGTTATTGAGATTCAGGGCTATTTATAATGCCAAACCATAACTGAAAACTACGTCGTTTTAAATTTGAACCCAAGCTCTAATTTGATTTTTTTTTTATTTTTAATAAACAAAGCTCCATTGGATAAAAAGGGGAACATGCCAATGAGAAATACAGCTAATGATTTACAAATTCGGTCAAAGGTAAATTGATAAACCTGGCCACCAAACTTTAGACTCTTCCACAGACAAGGCCAATTTTGCTCAAGAATGAGAGACACTATTATGAGTTCTGTTACAATGCCTAATAGAAAAAGAAATCAATTGACCATTCAATGAAATGATGTCTTGAAGAATCATGCCAAACTTTGAAGCACAATCAGTTTTATTACAAATTGCTTGACACACTCTAAGGCAGTCCGATTTAACAATTACCTTAGAGTAACCCAAGCGGAGGCATAAAGAGAGGCCCTGAAGCACAGCATACGCCTCAGCCAAATGCGGTTTCATGGTGGAGAGCAAAGGTGATGCCGAAGATGCTAGTACCCTTTCATTTTTGTCATATAAAACAGCTCCCAAACCCACCTTCATTCGCTCTTCATCAACTCCAGCATCAACAAATAAACAAATAGTATCCTCATCCAAATGACTGGCTTGAGTCTTAACGTGATTTGGAAGACTAATAGTGGCGTCCATATTGTTGGTCAAAACATGGGCCATTTGATATCTACTCAGATAGTCAGTCGACCAATTCAGGACAAGCCCGTCCTTAAGCCAAAGTGAATCATGAATGAACTTGTTTCGCCTGTACCATATTCGCCACCACAAAGTTAGGAGATGTTCCAGTTCCTGTTTAGATATTGAGCTCATACAGCCCAGGATAAAAACATACAAATCATGGCAATCTTTAAGATTATCCAAACATTTAGTTGGCCAATCCGTTCTAATTGACTTCAATGTTGAACACCCCCAAAGAGCATGCAATGTGGTCTCAGGAGCTCTATGACAGATTGGGCAAATGATCTCAGATTGGATCCCACGTCTGGTGAGATTACATGTAGTAGGAATAAAATTAAGTGATGCTTTCCACGCAAAGGTTTTCACCTTTAGAGGGATACATAAGGACCATAAATACCTCCACCACTCTGATGGACCAGATGACGAGGATGCTTGACCAAAACCCATCTCTCGAACCGCAAACCAATAACTGCTTTTGACTGAATAAATTCCAGAATCAGCATGGTGCCAAACAAGTCTATCAGGTCCCGGTGTAAAAGGATAGGGATAGAGAGAATGGCACGAGCTTCCTCAGGGCCAAAAGATTGACTGATAAGATCCATATTCCACTCACCAGAGGGAAATTTCAGAGAGCTAACTTGACAAAGATTTAGATTCCCAAAGAAGGAACAAGAGTGGCCACCGCCTTTCTTAGGAATCCAACAATCTTGTGAGATGTTAACATATTTCCCATCGTTTACAATCCATCTGGTCCCCTTTTCAAAGAGCTCTCTTCCCCACAAAATGCTTCGCCAAAGATACGAAGCTCTTTGAGTACATCTAGGAGTCAAGAAGGATGATGAAGGGAAATAAAACCCTTTGGCCGCTAGAGAATGGGGAGAATTATAAATGCGAGCAGCTTGTTTAGCAAGGAGGGCCTGGTTAAACAGAAAGAGGTTCCGAAAACCCAACCCCCCATCGGACTTGTGCCAACATAAGCACTCCCAAGTACACCAGTGCATTTTCATGTTCTTATCATCCCCACCCCACTAGAAACGAGCACACAGCCTATGGATTTCATGAATAAGAGACACTGGCAATTTGAATAGGTTCATAGCATATGTAGGAATTGTTGGGGTTTTATGCCCTAATTAAAACCCAAATTCTTTGTAATCTCATTTTATTATCAATAAAAGAATAGAAATCATTTTTTGACTTGGTCAATCACTTTGCTCACATGTTTTATTTTCATGATTATTTGTTTAATATTGTTATCCAATAAATTAGCATTGGTGGCGTGGCAAATAATCTCTGGACACGTGGCTGATACCTGGAAGCGTCTGCTAGGGTATCGACCAGGAGACACAGTAGAAGCAGGGTAAGCCTATCTTACCCGCGACCAGTCTGGTCGATACTTCCGCGTACAAGGCAACATTTATGGGAAGATCTTTATGAATCCCGAATTTATCTCATACAATCTTTTGGATATCCGATTATTCAGGGAAGAATATCTGTAACAATCTCTTGTAACCCTCCTAGAACTATAAATAGCAAGATATAGCTCAAAGGAAGGGATCTCTTTTCGCTTTTTAGTCATTCAAAACTATAGTAATTTTCCAAGTAAACTTGTATTGTTCTTCGGAGGTTAGTGAAACTCATTGAACCCTTGTTCTTTGATCACCCTTCTGATCCTTATATCAATATCATTCTAAGTGGACGTAGGTCATTACCAGATCCTGGGGCCGAACCACTATAAATTACTGTGTTTTCTTTACTTTTGTCATTGCGTTCTTCTCTATACATTCGTCCACATCAATCACGCTTTGACTCCGTGTCAGTTGGCCAAATCTTGGGTCAACATTCTGGTACTTTCATTGAGAGCTTGATTTATTGCCGTTAAGAAAACCAATGGCGAAAGCAGGAAGGAAAACTGGGCAGGCAACCGCCGCTGCACCGTCGAATCCACCACCTCCTCCTCCCCCTGCAAGCATGGCGGAAGATGAGCCGCAACTAGATTTTGAAGAGGAGGAAATGGACGATGCGACGCTGAAGAGCACCCTGGGCGCGTTGCAGGAAGAATTGGCTAGTCTGAGGGCCAATCAAGAGACCGCCGCAGAAGTTATGACGCGGCAACAGCAGGAGATTGAACGGCAGCGTGCGGAATTGAGCGAGAGACAGGCGGAGGTGGATCGCCGCCAGACCGAAGCCATGGCCGCCCTCGAAGCAGCCTTGCTGTTGGCTAGAAATCAGGCCGCACCTGCCTCGCAGCCTGACCAACCCGCGAATGGGCCACCCCAGAGGGGTCCCAATCCTAGCCCACCAATTCAGCCTTCAAGTCCGCAAAGGCCCGAGCAGCCTCAGACACCCCATGACGATGTCCCGTTGGACCCTGAGGCAAATCCACCATCCCAAGCTGCTCGAGGTAATCCCCCGCAGCAAAGGCAGAATAGGGCCGAGCGTCAACCTCGTAGTCCTAGACGCCATGAGAATGATGGGCCACACCAAGCAAACAGAGGTCACTACCCTCCTGGTAACAGGAGGGACTCAGAGCTAGGCTCTGCGGTTCGAGGACCCCCACGGCATGATAATGCACGGGGACACCGCGACCAGCGCAGGCCTCCCTCTAAATAGAGGGAACAGTCAATCTCACCATAGCCAGTCAAGGTTCAGAGATGGCCACGGATACAATGAGGCTGACTCAGGCAAGGGAAATGTTGGTGGGAGGAATGGTGAAAGAGGTAAAGGCAGGAGCCAAGTACCTCAAGGTGACCATCCAAATAGACAAGATGCTGGGGGGCAGCCCAGACAAAATAATGTCTTCAACCGGCTCGGAGGTAGCGAGCAGCGAAGAAGAGAAGAGGACCTGAGAGATGTACTCAACGATCGTCGCGAGAGGCACGGCGAGAACATCCCCCCAGCAACAGAGGCCACCGTAATTCCTGCCGCAGTGCAAGCCCAGATAGACGCACTCAATCAGGCTGTGCAGCAGCTGGTCAGAGGAAGGACTTCTTACATCGACCACGATAGGAGGAAAGGTACTCCTTTCGTCCAGAGGATAGCTAACGCCGAAACTCCCAGCAAGTTCAAAATGCCTACACTCCCGAACTTTGATGGATATGGGGACCCAGTCTCGCATGTGAATAAATTTGAGATTCAGATGGACATTCAAAAAGTGTCCGAAGACGCTCGGTGCAGGATCTTCCCTGCAACACTTTCTGAAGCAGCGCAGGAGTGGTTCTTTAAGTTCACGCCTGCAAGCATAGTTTCCTGGGAAATGTTCGTAAGGGAGTTCTATGGACAGTTTTACGCGGGTCGTGTGCACCCAACCGAAGCAAACCAGCTGGTCGAGATTCGCCAGCAGGACGGAGAGTCAGTGAAGGATTACGTCCAACGTTTTATGCGAGCGGTAGCTGGAGCGAAAACAGTAGGAGATGAAGGCAAGATGATGGCTATTACCGCGGGGGTCAAACGTTGCTCTCCTCTCTGGAAAAGTCTCCGTAAGGAAGGAGTTAAAACAACCCAGGAGTTCCTGGACCGAGCTGATCGTTACATCAAGCTCGAGGAGGCCATTGCTGATGATGGAAAGCCTTCGAACAAGGGTAAGAAGGCCGCCGAACCTGCCAAAGCCGCCAATGGTTCCAAACCTAATGGCAGCGACAAAGGCCACGGAAACGGCAACAGTAATGGCAAAAATGGTGGGAAATGGCCGTATAACGAGCCTCCCACCTCCGACAACAAACGAGCCAAGGGTAATTGTTATGAACCTAGGTTCACTAACTACACTGCCCTCGTCGAATCTCGGGGAGAGGTTTATCAGGCCACAAGCTCTAGTGTGCCTTACAAGAAACCGAGACCCATTCGAAAGGACATTTCGAAAAGAGACACTACCAAGTTCTGTCGTTACCATAACGACTACGGACATGACACTAATGAATGCAACCAGTTAAAAGACGAAATCGAGTTCCTTATTAGACAAGGACACTTGAGAAACGTACGTACGGGCCTCGGGAACTTCCCAACGAGAAGCTCCGGGTGGCAACGAGCAGGCGTCTACACGCCAACGCTCGCCACCATTACAGCCTGCCCCCGTGGCTGGAACACTCTTAACCATCTGTGGAGGCCCACACCTCGCGGGAAATAGCAGAAAGGCCAGGGAACGATACGCTCGGACTCTACGTCACAACCAGGACATCGAGATGATGACTGTGGAGGACCGTGCACCAAAAAAGGCTCGGTCAGAGGAGGGTGAGATAACCTTCTCTGATGGCGATGCCCAGCACGTTCGGTTCCCACATTCCGATCCGCTGGTCGTGGACATCCAGATGGCCAATATGATGGTAAAGAGGGTACTGGTCGATACAGGGAGTTCAGTGAACATCCTGTATAAGTCAACACTGGAACGCATGAAGTTGTCCGTAAAAGACTTGGAACCCTGCAATCAAACCATATACGGCTTCTCTGGAGAAGGATTCGCCCCAGCCAAAATGATCAAGCTTCCAGTAACGACGGGTACAGCGCCCGCAACAAGGACATTACTCACCACTTTTGTAGTGGTCGATTGTCCTTCGGCATACAGCGCCGTTATTGGAAGGCCCATACTGGTTAATCTACGGGCCGTCATCTCTATGTGGCACCTAGCCATGAAATTCCCGACGGACGAGGGGGTAGGACGCGTCTTAGGAAACCAAAGGGAAGCCAGGGAGTGCTACAACGCCTCGATCACAAAGGCGAAAAGTGGGGCATCGAGGAGCACTACCCCAGATCGATTGCAGATGGCAATAGACACGCAAGCCCAATCCGGTGGTGAAATCACCAAATAGGGTGTTGCCCAAAGTGAGGATGGAGATTTGGATCCTCGCTTTGGGGATTTTGAAGAAAATGTTGGACCCGTCGAGGACCTTGAAGAGGTCCAACTCGACAAAGAAGACCCGACCAGAGTCGTGAAGGTTGGGAAGAATTTAGAGCCTACTATGAAGCAAGCACTGGTGGAATTCTTGCAAAAGAACCAGGAGGTTTTCGCCTGGTCGCACAAAGACATGGTTGGGATAGATCCTGCAATAATCAGCCATGTCCTAAACATAGATAAAACCTTTCCACCCGTGCAACAAAAGAGAAGGCTGCTCGATAAGGAAAGATCAAGAGCCTTGAAAGAAGAAGTCGAAAGGCTTAAGGAGAATGGATTTATCAGGGTGGCATTTTATCCATCGTGGGTCTCCAATCCGGTGCTGGTCCCCAAGCCTAACGGCAAATGGCGGACCTGTGTGGATTTTACGGACCTCAATAAAGCCTGCCCAAAGGACTGCTTCCCACTCCCAAGAATCGACCAGCTGGTCGATGCAACTGCAGGACATGAGATCCTCTCGTTCATGGAGGCATATTCAGGCTACAACCAGATCAGCATGCATCCCCCTGACGACGATCACACCAGCTTTCTGACCGATACGGGCTTATACTGTTACAAAGTGATGCCCTTCGGGTTGAAAAACGCAGGTGCGACTTACCAACGGCTAGTCAACCACATGTTTAAGGAGCTGATCAGTGCAAACATGGAGGTATATGTGGATGACATGCTGGTAAAGTCAAAAAAGGCAGAAGGACATGTGAGGGATCTACAAGAATGCTTTGATGTGCTAAACAAGTACCGGATGAAGTTGAATCCCCTCAAATGTTCCTTTGGAGTCGGATCAGGGAAGTTTTTGGGTTTTATAGTGAATTCAAGAGGGATCGAGGCCAACCCCGACAAGATAAGAGCCCTGATCGACATGAAGTCGCCAGAGAGGATTAAGGATGTACAAAGTTTAACTGGGAGGATCGCGGCCCTAAGTAGATTTATCTCGAAATCAACTGACAAGTGCGTCCCATTCTTCAATCTACTCAGGGGGAATAAGAAGTTTGAATGGACGGGAGACTGCAAACAAGCATTCCAGGCCTTAAAAGCTCATATTGCACAACCTCCCATCTTATCAAAACCAATCGAAGGAGAGACTTTGTATATTTATCTGGCGATTACCGAAGTTGCTGCTAGTGCGATACTAGTACGGGAGGAAGAAGGCGTACAGAAAGCAGTCTACTATGTCAGCAAAAGGCTGATCGGTGCAGAATTAAGATATCCGCCAATCGAAAGGTTAGCATATTGCTTAATTCTAGCCTCCAGGAAGTTGCGTCCTTACTTCCAAGCCCATCCTATCACAGTTTTAACCGACCAGCCTCTTCGACAAGTCCTCCAAAAACCTGAGGCGGCTGGAAGATTGTTAAAGTGGGCAGTCGAACTAGGGCAGTTTGATGTAACTTATTCACCGCGAGCAGCAATAAAGGGACAAGTCTTGGCCGATCTTGTTGCGGAGTTCACCGAACTCCCAGGCAGTAAGCAGTGCGAACAGCCTGAAGCGCCCATGCCTCAAGACAAAACTCCTTCGTGGAAGTTATTCACGGATGGTTCATCCAACGAATCCCACGCTGGAGCGGGAGTGATATTGATAACGCCGGAAGGGCATCGATTTCACTGCACAATCAGGTTTGACTTCGCGGCATCAAACAATGAAGCGGAATACAAAGCACTCCTAGCTGGATTGAGAATGGCCAAAGATATGAGCATAAAGACGCTTGATATTTACAGTGACTCTCAGCTAGTCATAAATCAAGTCCTAGGAGAATATCAAGCGCGAGGCTTAAAAATGATGGCCTACCTGAATAAAACGAAGGATTTGCTAGCCCAGTTTACAAAGTACACCCTCTAGCAAATCCCGCGAGACCAGAATTTGAATGCAGACGCCTTAGCTAAACTCGCGAGCGCGATGGACGCTGACACTTTGAACATTGTGTCAGTAGAAAGATTGAGCAAGCCAAGCATACAAGCAGCTGAGTCCAGTATGGAGATTCGAATGGAGGATACATGGATGGCGCCTTACTTGGAGTATCTGACAAAGGTGCACTACCAACAGATAGAAACAAAGCCAGAACTCTGCAAAGGCGAGCCGCTAGGTACATACTGGTCAATGGCGTTATGTATCGAAGAGGGTATTCAATGCCGCTACTCAAGTGCGTTACACCAAAAAAAGCTAAGGAACTCATGAGGGAGGTGCATGAAGGCTTCTGCGGAGATCATGCTGGGGGGCAGAGTTTGGCAAAAAAGATTCTAAGACAAGGTTACTTCTGGCCAACAATGAACGAGGATTCGATGGAGTATGTACGAAGATGCGACAAATGTCAGCGGTTCTCCAAGATCCCACGAACAGCTCCAAATGAACTAAAACAGATGCAGAGCCCATGGCCCTTCGCAGTGTGGGGGATAGATTTGATTGGATCCCTGCCAACAGGGAAAGGAGGAGTAAAGTACGCAGTTGTGGCTGTCGACTACTTCACAAAATGGGCCGAAGCTGAACCACTCGCAACCATCACGACCAAAAAAGTTCTTGACTTCGTCATCAAGAACATTGTATGCTGGTATGGATTACCCAGGAAGATAGTTTCAGACAACGGGACCCAATTTGATAGTGATTTATTCACCAATTTCTGCGAAAGGCATGGGGTCATTGATAGTTTTTCTTCAGTCGCACATCCCCAAGCGAATGGGCAAGTCGAAGCCGTGAACAAAACTCTTAAGGACACCCTGAAGAAAAGACTTGAAGAAGCTAAAGGAGCGTGGCTAGAGCAACTGCCTGAAGTCATCTGGTCGTATAGAACATCTCACCGAACAGCAACAGGGCATACCCCATTTTCCCTAGCCTACGGATATGAGGCCATGTTTCCTGTCGAGTTAGATCCCCCCTCACATCGGCGTTTGACTTACGACCAGGACCTGAACAGCCAGCTGATGATGGAGTCCCTAGACTCGATCGACGAGATGCGAGAAAAATCTCAACTCCGAGTTGCTGCTTACCAGCAAAAAGTCGCCCGGTACTTTAACTCCAAAGTTAAAGAAAGAAAATTCAACGTCGGAGATTTGGTGCTACGACGAGTTTTCTTAAATACCCGCGACCCCACTGCTGGAGTGCTCGGACCCAACTGGGAAGGACCTTACCAGATTGAAGAAGTCCTTCACCCAGGCACCTACAAACTTGCACGCCTAAACGGATATCTCATTCCGCGCTATTGGAATGGAGAACACCTGCGCAAGTATTATCAATGAACAATCCTTCTTAAAGGACTGGCTTGTTTAAATTTTTCTTTTTAATTTTTACAAGTTTTGCAAAGAGGGTTAGCCGCGTTGTATGGCTAACTGCTCGTATATGTAAGATTCTACTTCAGAATCACTCGTAAAGACATGTTTAGTCCATTTTTAATACGAGATTATAAGGGACTGTGCTCAGCCAGTCATTCTTGCCAACCTTTGTGAATTTATATTTACAAGTATTTGTTCATTACGTGTGTTGTTTTGCTGTATTACAAGTATCATTTCTCACACGAACAGGAATGTTCGAGCAGGTTATGGTCAAGGCAAGTGACCAAGGACCTAAAGCTCCTCGATTACTTGGGGGGCATATAAGGCACATCGATAGCAAAACATACTCTCAAGGTATGTAAACACATGAACAAAATAAGTGAAAGCATGCTACAGTACTTAGAGTATTTTTCAAAATTTATGTTTTGTTAAATCATACCAAAGTACTATGCTAAGTCCGGTCATACGGAAAAATGTTATAATAAGTAAAGATATTATAGCATCAAGATTTAAGCTTTTACACCGCAAGCATCGCAGCTTGGATGTAACTGTTCAAGTGAAAAGATTTGCCGCCCGTGCAGCAAAGTTTAAAAAAGAAACTATTGTCTTTACATCACGACCCTTGGGTCGTATATCCAAAAAGAAGAAAAAATAAATGAGAAGAATTCAAGAGTCATTCGGGGCCGGAGGGTCTTGGGCAGCATCCTGGTTAGTCGCGTCCTCAACAGCATCTTCTTCTTCCGCACCAGCGATGCTTGGAGTGGCAGGGGTCGCGGCTCTTGCCTCCTCTTCGGCCAGTTGGGCAGCACATCGGGCCAACTCCGCAGTTCTGACTTCCTCTGAAAGGTAGCTAAAGTCAGCACCCTGATTGTGTTTCCAGAAATTGTAGAAACATCGGAGTGTCGTCCTCTTGTATTTTTCCAGATTTTTGGAGTTGTCGAGCTCCAACTACTTCACCTTGCCCCCGAGAGTGAGAATGGCCTCGTCCTTGGCCTTGAGTACCTCCCCCAGATGCTTGATTTCGCGGAGATGGGTCTTGTTGAAGTCTCGGTATTCCTGCCTCAACTTGACCGCTGCTTCCTTCGCAGCTTCAGCCTCTGACAGCTTAGTCACCGCCGCATCTCTCTCTCGAACCACTGCCTCCAACTCCTTGGCATGCTTAGCCTCAGCAGCCGAAAGCTCCTCGGTTGCCTTCACCTGATACCTCTCGATGGCTTTTGCCTCGGCCTGCTCGAGGTAAGCCTGGGCTCGGGTACGAGCGGTAGTGGCAGAAAGTAAGGCCTGTGCACACAGAAAAAGGAGTTAGAACTTATCACGAGGACTAAAAAACTAAAGCTCGAAGAATAAAGAAATACTTACGCTGGAGATTTCGTTCAGAGCCCTGTTCAGGATCTGGTCGAATGGCAGCTCTTCAGCTTGGACCATTGCGGCCCTAACATGGTCACCTTTGTCGATACGATCGAGGCGGTCCCTGGCAGATCGAATGGCGCGGCTCATGAGTCTGGCCCCATGAGCCTCTTCACGAGAAAGCTGCTCTCTGGCGGGTGCGGCTGGAGGGTTCGACGAGGCAGGGGCGTTTTGCTGCTCGGAAGGAGCTGGAGGAGGGGTAGGAGTTCGCCCAGTAGGCGCGAGACTTTGCCCAGTTGGCGTGCCCTGAGGAGGGTCTTCTGATCGACCCTTCTTGGCTGGAGGGCCTCGACTGGATTCACCAGTTCTCTTCTTAGGTTTTCGTTGGAGTTGAGGAACTTCCTCTTCGTCCTCAGCCTGGTACATGTCAAAAATGTTGGGAGTTGACATATCTGCATGAAAGTAAACACAAGAAGTCAAGGAAAAAAGAAGCAGGTGAAAGTAGGCTATACAACAAAAAGAAGGTAATAAAGTAAATACCCGAGCTACAACTACTGGTCGCTACACTAGTGACTCTATTAGTCATATACTCATTATCTGGCATGAAGAAGTCTGACCCTAAGTTTGGAGCATATGTAAAGTTACCATCCCCGTCAAACAAGTGACAGGGAATCGGCAAACCATTTAAAAGCGAAATAACTTTACCATTGTCATCGGAAGACTCTCCCAAGTCAACAGTAGGCTCTTTGGCCTTTTCTTTCCCCTTGCCTTGGGGAGCAGAAGGCCTTTCTGCGGAAGGGCTACCCGTGGGTTCCCTGATCGTAACTCCTGTTGGCCTCCTCCTGGGAGGAGGCACAGGAGGTTGCTGCTCGGGAACCCCCTCGGCAGTGGCTTCGTCCACCACGGACCCTCTATTTTCATGGCGAGGAGCCAGGAGGCCAGACGACCTCAAGTTCTTTTCGATTATCAGGGTCTTGACACATTTTGCTACATCAGACATCCTGGCCAGAGTGTTAGACCTCGACACCATGTCTGGTGTTGGGGTCGGGCGTAACCAAGGGCCTGAAAAAACAGATTAAGTTTGAGAAAAATGAAAGGAAACACTCTATGTTAAAATATCGACCAGTCAAAGACAAGCTCCTACCTCCTCTCGCGAAGGCCAAGTTGTTACTGGTTATGTCCGGAGTAAAGAAATACTCCCTATTGTAGTGCCCCACGTTTGATATATGGGTAGTGCCACTCAAGAACGTCCGGCCGGTCTCCTGGTGGCAGAAATGGAAAAAGCCTGTCCCGTTGTGTTGTGGGTTAGACTTAAGGTCAAAAAGATAGTTGACCTCGTGGGGCGAAGGTTCTGGCCATTTTTTAAGTTTATACAGGATATAGAGTGCGGTCAGCATCCTATATCCGTTTGGAGTTATTTGGAAAGGGGCGGCACCGAAATAATTGGCCACCCCCACTAAAAAGGGATGAAGAGGGAGATAAGCTCCCGCCTCAATATGATACCGGGACCAGGCGCTGTTCACCCCTCCTGGACGGTTAGCCCTCTGGTCTGCGGTAGGACGAATAATGGTTATCCCCGTAAGGGGGAATTTCCTGAAGCAGTTAGCGACCATTCGAAGGGTCACTGAACTAGCTGGGGAAGTATACCACTCGACATCAGGCGGATTTCGATGGCGAGGGCGAGCCCTAGTTTGGATATTAGGGTCAGGAACGAGATTTTCTCGACCGTTGGTCGAGGGAGCCCTAGCCTGCGAATCAGGCTGGGCAGGAGAAGTAGGGTTGCTTTCAGACTCGGGTCTTTTCTTGCCAGAAGACTTGGAGCGGGCCATTTGGGAGGAAGGATGAGGTCTGGAAGAAGATCACGAGAAAGGAATCTCGTGGACGCGTACTGCTGGATGTTCTTCTCCCTCGAGCAGCTGGGCAAGAAGGTCGTCGTCGATGGGTCTTTCACCTCCCCACAAATCTGGCATTAAAGTCTGCAAACAGAAGAATGGGGAGGTGAGGAAATAGAACTTTAAAAAGCTTTTTAGAATAACGCTGGTCGAGTATAAAAGTTAGGCTTTTATACAACAGCATTCTAACAAAAAGCTGGATCTTTCTACACGAACAGTTTGAAAAACGGATCAAAGGGTGAAAGTAAAAAGTTTTTCTAAGAAAGCTTTTTCAACTCCCCTTAGGGCGGGAAAAATTTATTTTTCAACAGGCTTAAAAATCGAAATGTTACTTCGGTTTTACGTCCTAAAAAGCATGATCCTGGATTTTAAACTAACTCGTAAATCTATTTTGCCTACAAAACGTCCTGTCTACAAGCATCTTAAACCAGAAACAAAAAGACCTAAACAGTAGACCATCAGAAGCATGCACCGTGAGAAATTAGAGGCGTGGGGTTTCGAAAACTTACCAAGAAAAGTGATCGCGAAGGTGGAAGAACGGTCTTCAGAGATTAAAGAGTCCACGGTCTGAGTCTTGGAAGTGCAGGAAAACGGTCTCCGGAGAAGGTTAAAGCTCTGGTTTTTAGGGTTTTCTGCAAAGATAATGGCGTGCGTAAAAAGAAAGAAGAGGCTCCGACGGTCTTATATAAGTTTGTCTCTGATATTAAAAGTGTAATCATTAGTTTTCCTTTTTCAAAGTATGGGGAAACGGGATGGCCGTCGAAATCGTTTCTGGGAAACTGAAAAGGCATGATTAGACAGAAGTGGGTTGCTTTTTCCGAGAGCACACGAAGGGTTCTGACACGTCAGGAGGGGTTACCGAAGAGTCGTTCGTTCAAAGTTTATTTACCGTTCGTAGTAAATAAACTTTGGGGGTCAAATGTTATCTAATAAATTAGCATTGGTGGCGTGGCAAATAATCTCTGGACACGTGGCTGATACCTGGAAGCGTCTGCTAGGGTATCGACCAGGAGACACCGTAGAAGCAAGGTAAGCCTGTCTTACCTGCGACCAGTCTGGTCGATACTTCCGCGTACAAGGCAACATTTATGGGAAGATCTTTATGAATCCCGAATTTATCTCATACAATCTTTTGGATATCCGATTATTCAGGGAAGAATATCTGTAACAATCTCTTGTAACCCTCCTTGAGCCTATAAATAGCAAGAGATAGCTCAAAGGAAGGGATCTCTTTTCGCTTTTTAGTCATTCAAAACTATAGTAATTTTCCAAGTAAACTTGTATTGTTCTTTGGAGGTTAGTGAAACTCATTGAACCCTTGTTCTTTGATCACCCTTCTGATCCTTATATCAATATCATTCTAAGTGGACGTAGGTCATTACCAGATCCTAGGGCCGAACCACTATAAATTACTGTGTTTTCTTTACTTTTGTCATTGCGTTCTTCTCTATACATTCGTCCACATCAATAACGCTTTGACTCCGTGTCAGTTGGCCAAATCTTGGGTCAACAAATATAAACTTCTATTAAATCCCGAGCATATAGCTAATCTTATTTATAGTGACGTAATCACAGTGGAATATAAATATGATTATATGTTCAAAATAAGTTAGTCCTAAGATTAGTCAGTGCACCGGATTTACACTGACTTGCCAATCTATGATATGATCTACTTACACATTACAGTGTTATGTTCTTTCCAGAACATTAGCAAAGTAGATAAGATCGGATGTATTTGTTACATCGGACAGGACCGATATTGACAGTTGATAAGATAAGTAAACATACCATTATTATCTATTCTAGTCATATCATATAGTTGACCATAGGTCAATTCAATCTCAATTCTGAGTAGTTAGTATTCTAACTGATTGTATTATTTGAGTTCTTTGACTTGTTCGTTACCAGCTTACCCTACGGACTAGCCCATACTTACATCTTGGGAACTCGGTAGTATAATTGAGTGGGAGTGTTAATCATAGATATGAACATCTATAGCTTCTGATGAAGAAGTGAAACGATGGTTTCCTTTTAGTTTGGTTCAAGGTGTTAAAAGATAGAGATCTCATTTCAGTAATTAAATTAGTTTACTGAAATATCATTTACAAGGAACTAAGTGTTTTAAGGATAAAATACAATGAGGGGTAAAACGGTATTTTAGTCATGTCTCATTGTAGACCGTCTATAGAGGATTGAGTGACAATTATGGTTGTAACAATGGATAATTAATAGCGTATCTATATATGTTATAGAGCGTTCTATAAATTCAAGAGTGCAATTCCGAGTCTATAGTGGAGTCACGAGGAATTAATAAGTTAGTAAATTTATTTGTTAGATTTATGATAACTTATTGGAGCTTGATTTCATAGGCCCATGGTCCCCATTGTACCTTGGATAAAATCATCTAGATAGTCTCAATTAATTGATTTAATTATCAATTAGAATTATCAAAGTTGACCAGGTCAATTTTGGATAGTTTTACAGAGTTGTGTAATTTTGAGAAGAAAAGAGAAATTATGGCAGATTTATTAATTAAGATAAATTGGTATCTAAATTAATAAATAAATTTAAATCAAGGTTCAAATTATAAATAATTAATTTGATAAAGGATTTAAATAACTATTTAATTAATTAAATCAATAGAAAATAATACAGACCTTGATTTTAAGTCTAATGGGCATATAATCAAATGGGAAATTTCACGGGCCTATAGCCCATGATAATTTCGACCTAGGGCTTCAAAATGGCTGTTATTTTATTGATTTTTTAATTCAATTAAATGACATAATTGAGTCTATAAAAGGAGTGCTTAGAGAGAAGTCAAAAAGAAGTTTTGATAAGTCACAAGTCAGATTTTCTGATAGTTTTAGATTCTCTCTAAACAAAAGTCCTTTTCTAAGCCTCTTTGTTATTTTCTCTTCTTCTCTCTATATCTATCTCATGTGTTGAGAATTGCCCACACTAGTCTAGGTAGTTCTAAGGATACATTGGAAGATCGTGAAGAAAATAGAAGATCGGTTTAGTTTCTTGATAATACTCTGCGACAAAAAGGATACAAGAGTTAGAGAAACTGAAGGAAGGACTCTTAATTCCGTTGCGTATACTGTAAGTATTCTATTCTTTGTTTCTCTTTGAATTCAATTTTAGAAACATGTCTTAGGCTATCTCGTATTAATTTGTTTAATATTAGATATACATGAAAATAAATAAAGATCATATATAAGCTAATCCAACAGGAATGCCCTGAATAACTGATTTCAATAGCACTTCCTTACCACCCGATGAGAACAGTTTTGACTTCCACCCAAAAAGCTTACTCCAAATTCTATCTTTTATGGATTGGAACAAGCCGCTTTTACTTTTGCCTGCGAAACAAGGAAGGCCTAAATAATTCTCATGACAAGGAACTATGGTGACCCCAAGGGCATTAGCCAACTCATCACAAACCTAGACACTCAACTGAGGTGAGAAACAGACCGCCGATTTATTGAGATTAACTAGCTGTCTAGAAGCATTCTCATACTACCCAATAATTTCTTTGAATCTGAGGCAACCAGCCATATTAGCTTCAACGAAGAAGAAGCTATCGTCTGCGAAGAATAAGTGAGAGATTGAGGGACCACTTCTACCACATTTCAACCCTGCCAATCGCCCATGTGAGATCTCATGTTTCAACAATGCCGATAAGCCTTCTGCACAAAGAAGGAACAAGAAAGGAGAAAGAGGGTCCTCTTGTCTGAGCCCACGAGAAGGAATAATACTACCAATAATAGCACCATTGACATTCACAGAGTATGTGATAGACGAAACACATTTTTTAATCAAGGCAATCCAACTAGGGTCAAAACCTAATTTTTCCATGATACCCCACAGAAAGCTCCAATCAACTCTATCATAAGCCTTCGCCATGTCAGCCTTGAAAGCACAATAACCAGTCTTCCCTTTTTTGTGGCATTTGATTGCATTTAAGCATTCGAAACCTACCATAGCATTGTCTGTAATAAGCCTCCCAGGAATAAAGGCACTTTGCTCTTCAGAAACTATCTGACCCAACACCTCTCTCAACCTATTAGTGAGCATCTTTGCAATAATTTTATACAAAACATTACACAAACTAATAGGTCGATAATCAGTAGTATGAGTGGGATTCTTTACCTTGGGAATCAGGGTGATAATTGTTTCATTAATGTTGCCAATCGACCTTATTCCATCAATGAATGCCAAGCATGCCTTACATACGTCCCCACCAACCACATCCCAAAATTTCTAGTAAAACCCCGCCCCCATACCATCCTTTCCAGGGCTCTTCCTAGGATTCATTTGAAACAAAGCATGCCGCACATCAACCTCAGTAAATCCATGCAGAAGTTGCTTGTTCATACTTTGGGGGACACGACTGGGAACAATATTCAACACTTGGTCAAGGGAGTTCTGCGAGGGACGGTGAGAAGTGAATAACTGACCAAAATAAACATCGAACATATTAGCAATCACATTTTCATCAGAAACCCAAGTCTCGTTCCGATCAAAGACCCCAGCAATAAGATTCTTCCTTCTGTGTTGAGACGCGCTATGATGGAAGAAAGTAGTATTTCTATCTCCTAGCCGAGTCTTTTGCTCTAGAGGCCCAGTACTTCTCATCTTTATACATTAATACATCCAACTCTTTTTCAACTTTTTGGTACTCATCCCAAGAGTGGTTATCCAAACGTTTGTCCAAAGCAGCCAACTCTGCTTTCTTCTTTTTCATAGCAAACCGGGTCCTTTTAAAGGACAAAGAATTCCATTCGGTCAGATCATTTGCCACTTCCGCTATTTTATCTCTAACCTCCTCTATGGCAAGCACCGTATGCTTTTTCTACAATCTGCTTACATTCCACTTCATCGGCCCAAGCAAGTTCAAAGTGGAACCTAGAAGAAAGCTTCGGAGGTTCCCTACTATCTTCACCTCTAAGTATTCTAGTGAGTAAAGGGCGGTGATCTGATCCCCATAACTTAAGGTGTGATTGGAAAAGAACTTACCCCATTCATCATTGCACAACATTCTATCCAATCTAGCTTGAGTGAAATTACCATGTACATGCCGATTACACCAAGTATAACGAGCTCCTTCGTACCCCAAATCATACAGGCCCGTGTAGTCTAGAGTTCGACGGAAATTTTCCATGAGATAACGACTACGCGGTGGACCGCAACTTTTCTCGTGATCGAAAAGGATCTCATTAATGTCTCCTCCCACAAGCCACAGCCCATTGGCCTGATCACGAAGCTTCCGCAGCAAGTTCCAGAAATGGTGTCGAAGGCTACTGTCAGGTTCACCGTATAGTCCAGTAAAGCGCCATTTAACAGAATCATGCGACGTAACAGAAACATCAATGTAGTTCCGTGAGTACTCAATCAAATTCACGTCAATTTTTCCTGTCCAAAACAAGCATAAGCCACCACTTCTTCCCACCCTATCCACCACTAACTTTCCAATGAAACCCAATCGGATTCTTATTAATTCCAGAGCTGAATGAGATAACAGAGTTTCAGACAGAAAAACGGGGGGGGGGGGGGGGGGGGGGTAATGCTCTTTTACATGGGAATCTAGGATTTGGACGTCCGATCATTCCCGAGACCCTGAACGTTCCAAGCTAGACAATTCATAATGCCCAGTGGCCCTGGGAAACAGGGACCACCGAATTGAGAGTAACCGAATCTTCATCCCCAACCTGAACAGGTAAAGGCAGTGAAGCCAATGAATTTGACGATTCCAGCAGAGTTTCTTCCAGACATTCTGGCGTTAACTTCAGAGGCCTATGCATCTCTTTCCCACCTCTTTTGAACACTTTACTTGGACTACTTGCTTTTAACGCCTCATGAAAAGCAGCTTTAATTTTTTTCTATACTGCATTTTTAGTCGACAAACCAGAGCTGTTTTCTATATGTTCATTCAAGGAGTCAGGTTGCAAAGAGGTATTTAAGTGAGGGATCAGGATCCTCTGTCTAGAATTTGTGTACCATTATGTGTCCACCAATGATTTTGTGACAAATCATTTAATGATTTCTCTAATAAAACTTAACACTCAATTGCCGTTTGTTACTCCGTTACTTTTTGTCCAATTTTTTATTTCCTTTTTTTCTTTATTCACATAATTAATTACTTTTACTACACCTAGCAGTCTTACTATTTTTATTTATATGTCGCATTGTCTTCTTCTAATTTTGTTGATATGTACATACACGTGTACATGTATTTGTAACCAATTCCATTTTTGTTTTCATAATATTCTACATTTTTTGTTTCCTTTATTTTTTTAACTCAAGGATATATATAATATAATATATATTATTACAATATTTGGATTTATTTAATTTTTGTTAATTACTCTTTTTTTAACATGCTGTTATATAACTTACTCAATTTTTTTTATATTTACAGTAGCTATTTCTTTTATATAAATATTATTATCATTTAATTAAACCAATTATTTTTTATTTTATTTCTTTTACAGTAGCTATTTCTTTTATAAAAATATTATTATCATTTCTTTCTTCATTTAATCAACTACTATACTACTGCCAACTGTTTTACTATTTTATTTATATGTGCATATGCAACTTATTGCCAATTTATTTATTAAGTTATTTTTTTCCAGGCTTTGAAGAACACATTTCTTTTCCCACGGTAAGTTCTCCAGTTTTTTGAGTTTAAATATATGACTCTATATGTATATGCTATACATCCTATTTTTGTTTCCATTACTTTCTGCATTTTTTTGTTTCACTTTTATTTCATTGATGGACACAAACAATATATATGACATATTTATATATATATAAATAATTATAATTGTAGCTTATATAGTTTTGAGTTAAGTTTTTTTTAGTTTCAGATTTAAGTGATATATCTTCTATATTCATGTGTATTATATATCATTGGTTTAATTAAATGATAATAATATTTATATAAAAGAAATAGCTACTGTAAATATAAAAAAAATTGAGTAAGTTATATAACAGCATGTTAAAAAAAGAGTAATTAACAAAAATTAAATAAATCCAAATATTGTAATAATATATATTATATTATATATATCCTTGAGTTAAAAAAATAAAGGAAACAAAAAATGTAGAATATTATGAAAAAAAAATGGAATTGGTTACAAATACATGTACACGTGTATGTACATATCAACAAAATTATAAGAAGACAATGCGACATATAAATAAAAATAGTAAGACTGCTAGGTGTAGTAAAAGTAATTAATTATGTGAATAAAGAAAAAAAGGAAATAAAAAATTGGACAAAAAGTAACGGAGTAACAAACGGCAATTGAGTGTTAAGTTTTATTAGAGAAATCATTAAATGATTTGTCACAAAATCATTGGTGGACACATAATGGTACACAAATTCTAGACAGAGGATCCTCATCCTTAAGTGAGACACGTGAGGCTCACGTAAAGAAGGTTTAGATGTTTGCATGGGTTCATTTGCTGCATGGGACATGACGTGGCCTTGAGAATTTTCATGCATTGATTTAGAGAAAGGGCAGCTACCATTTATCATTTACTCACATTATCTAATTGTATTAAACTTTAAGTCTGATCTAAATGATCTAATTTGATTTTAAATATCGAAGTTTATCATTTAGATCAGACTTAAAGTTTAATACAATCAGAAAAAAATATTACATTATAATTTTTTTTAAAAAAACTTAAACGTAAGTTATTTGGATTTTATATTCCATTTATAATTAAAAAAAATTATTTAAATTTATTTTTTTAAGGAATAATTAGTAAAATCTTTAATAGAAATTGTTGTTTTTATGTCTCTAATTTCAAAATTTTAGCATTTAAAAATTACGTCTCCTACCGTAATATAAAACAAAATTCATTTTATACGGTATCTTTAATAAATTACAAAAATACCACTTTCCCCATCAGTATATATATATTGCCCATTTGTTTTGTCTTAATTTTTAATAAAAATTTAGGCATATTAAATAATATAATAATAAAATTAATAATAATTATAGTTACTACCTTCAATAAAATAAAGTAGATTAATTTATTTTTATTTAAAATAAATATATTTATTAATATTAAAATTAATATTTATACAATTACTCAAAAAATAAATAAATATTTATACAAATTACAATATACTGTTAATTATGTTACACCCAAATTTCGAGCCATAAAGATTGTGACCTCAAAAGATGGATTCGTAATAAATGAACTCGTAAAGTCTGGAACATGTCTGAAATCTAAGCATCGAGCCGGCGAAGCAGAGACGACTTCGAAGATGATAGCCTCGAAGATCCTCACAAGCTCGAAAGACAGACCCCGAGGTACGTCTATTCTCGGGATAGCCTCGGATCAGGGCTCCGAGCCTGACACACGTATGAGCTCGAAGTCATGTGGTCTCGGGAAGATGCTATAGCTCGAAGGTCGATAAAAGACCTGGGTGAATAGGGCCTTGGTGATATAGGATAATAACTTTGAATATCCTAATGAATCATCTGTAAGAGACGCGGTCTACATTGATTATTATAAATGCCCTATAATCAAGGGATATTATTTGTTCAGTTATACGCCCCCTGATCTTCAGGGGACGTTTCCTTGTATATAGGATTGTTGGCTTTTAATGCCATTTAATTTATTTGCATATACAAATAACTTCCCAAAATATGTGGGATTGTATTATGAAATCTTCTCTATAAATAGAGAGGTCGTACACCATTGTAAGGGACGAAATTTTTGTGATCTTGAGAGAAAACTCTGGAAAATTCATCCTTGAAGAATTTTCAGAGATCATCTTAAGTTTAATAACAGAGACTCGTGGACTAGGCAGATTTAACTGATGAACCACGTAAAAAATCTCGTTTGTGTTATCATATTTTATTTGGCCATAACTGATTATCGTTTTTGTGCTCTTCTTTCACTGTTGACGAAAAACGGCGTCAACAGTTTAGTGCTTTCATTGAGAGCCTTAAGCATTCACCCTGAACAAGTTATGGCCGCTAATAATCAGAACATTCCTGAAGAAGATTATCCAAGACGTCCTGGGAAACAACTGATGGAAAACCCAGATGTCGAAGAAAGAAGTGGATCCTCCGATTCTCGCGGACCACCCGCTCCACCACGAGATGAGGATATGTATTACAATCCTGAGCGATATGTTCCCATTGTGGAATTTGAGAACCGGCAGCTGAAACAGCAGTTGGCAGAGGCCAACAAGCGGAATGAGGAGTTAGCTAGGATAGCCGCAGAGGCGCAGGTGGCTCAACCCCCGCCTCCGCGTGAAAACCAAGCTCCTCCTCCTAGGGATGTGCATGTTCCTCCCCATAGGCCCCGTGGGCGTCCGCGAAAGGATGCTGCCACAAGAAGGCCAGCACAACCCCCGGCACCAGCAGAGCCAACTGCTCCCCCTAGGCCCCAGAGAAGTACTCGGGCTAGGGCCCCAGTTAATCCACCTGTGGAAGTACCTGCAGGAACCGAGAACAACTGAGCCCCTGCAGAGGCTCGGACTCAAGTCCCTGGGAGCGCACCACACGGAACCAACCCATCTTGGGCAAACTCCGGACCATCTAGACCGCGAAATGGGTGGCAGCCACCATCACCCATACGGTTCCCTCCATCGCCTATAAGATATCCTTCACCCCCTCCCAGGAATACACAACCAGTTCGAGATCAGGACGAAAGGCATGCAGAGAGGAGACAAGGAAACAGGGGAACTTTTCAGGAGCGGAGAGGTGCCCTATCTGAAAGGAGTCAAACATCTCGGCCTCGCATGGTGGAAACGAGGCGGCATGGAAAAGACCCATCTCGAAATAATCATGCGACAAGTTTTACTAGTTACGACTCTGGAGATACCAGATCGGTCGGCATGCATGATCGAGGTCGTAAGAATACTAGGAGCCGCAGGAATCGCTCCGACCTACGAGAACATTTGAATCAAAGTCGGGGTGATGTTGACCCGATAAATTCGAACCTGAGGGATCGCTTGAATAGGCGTAAAGATCCCTTACGGAGGCGCGAGCCTGGAATTGTGATCGACGACAACCGATTCCAGACAGTGCCTCTCGCGGACCCAGTCCAAGAAAGAATTGATCAGCTAGAAAAGGCATTTAGGCTTTTGAAAAATGAGCAAGGACACGATCGATATGAAGATTCTGATGAGGAGCTTGAACCATTTGCTCCCCATATTTCCAACACTCCATTTCCCCAAGGGTTTCGGATCCCTCATGTCCCAATGTTTGAGGGAAAGACCGACCCGTACAGTCATCTGAGTACGTTCAACACCATAATGAGAGCCAGTAACGTGGGTTACGAGCTCAGATGCATGTTATTTCCAGCATCATTGACAGGACCAGCCAAAAGCTGGTTCGAAAAATATAAGAGACACTCAATAACTTCTTGGGAGCAGCTATCTAAAGACTTCAAGAAGCAGTTCAAAGCCATGATGGGGGTTCGACCTGAGGCGTCAACCCTAACTAACGTTAGGCAACAACCAGGCGAAACATTAAAAAGTTACCTTACAAGGTTTAATTTGGAAGTTGCCTGAGCTCGGAATGTGGATGACAGTGGACACCTAATGGTTGTCCAAGCCGAAGTAATGCCAGGAAGTGCCCTCTGGGACGATATGCAAAGAAAATCGGTGAGGTCCCTAACCGAGTTTAATAGACGAGCGCAGAGGTTTGTCAATGTAGAGGAAGTGAGGTCGACACTTAATGTGACTTCCCAACCTGAAACTACAACGATAAACATCAACTCTGCCTCAACCTCGGCGGACCCAGTAGCTTCAAAACCTGCTGCGGAAAACCCTTCCAAGAGAAAAAAGAATGAAGGGAGTAACCCCGAGGCCGAAGGAGGAAAGAAAAAGAAAGGGGAGAGATATTTCTCCATGTACAAAGTATACACCGAGCTCAACGAATCTCAGGAGAACATATACCTGCCTAATGAAAACCAGGTCCCCTTCAGGCGTTCGGACCCAATGAGAAATCAGAAGTCCAAGAGGGACTCCAGCAAGTATTTCCGATTTCACAGAGACACTGGGCATACTACTGATGAATGTCGACAGCTGAAAGATGAGATCGAAGGATTGATCTCGAGAGGCTACTTCAGACAATATGTCAAGAACCAGAGTACTAATCAGGCGATCGCGAACCAGAGAGCAGCCGCGTCACAGCCCACGCAAAACAATAATTCCCGAGCTCGGGAAGAAGATAGGCCCCCGCCGATAGATGGAGAGGATGTAATAACCATCTCGGGAGGGCCTCATCCCGCAGGAATGGGCAGAAATTCCCAAAAGAGATACGTTAACGAGCTGAAGACTGGGGACGGGTCTCCCCATGAACCCGAACCTAGAGCTCCAAAAAGTCAAAGGATTGAATCCCAACCAATAACCTTCACTGAGGAAGATGCATCCCATGTCCAGTTTCCTCACCATGATTCGCTGGTCATCACTCTCCAGCTGGCAAATAAAAGGGTCCACCGAGTTCTCATAGACAATGGGAGCTCAGTTAACATTCTCTATAAAGCAACCCTCAAGAAGATGGGACTCTCCCTTCACGACCTGAAAGCATGTGCAACTACTTTATACGGCTTTTCAGGAGAAGGGACTGCCTGCATGGGCTCCATCGAGCTCCCCGTAACCTTGGGAGACTACCCAGTCTCGGCAACTAAGATGATGGAGTTCGTGGTAGTGGATCTACCTTCAGCCTACAATGTGCTGCTCGGGAGACCCGCCCTGGTTGGGCTGGGGGCAGTCTCATCAGTAAGGCATCTGGCTCTTAAGTTCCCGACCCCTGGCGGCGTCGGGACATTGAAGGGAGATCAGTTAACTGGGAGGGAGTGCTACAACATTTCCTTAAGAGGAAAGAAACAGACGAGCGCACAAGCACTCGTCGTTATTCAAAGAAAAGACGGGACGGTCTTAGAGATTGATGAAGAGATCGATCCAAGGGTTGAGGAGAAAAATAACCTCGAACCCTTAGAAGCACTCGAAGAAATTCAACTCGAGGAAACCGATCCCTCGAAAAAGGTGATGGTTGGAAAACACCTCCAGGATGAGACAAAATAGCAACTAATTTGCTTTTTAAAGAAGAACCAGGATGTCTTCGCATGGTCACATTCGGACATGGTGGGAATAAGCCCGAATATAGCAAGCCACGCGCTAAATATAGACAAAAGCTTCCCTCCGAAGCAACAAAAGCGAAGGCAGCTAGATGATGAAAGAAAGAAGGCACTGAAGGAGGAGGTTGACAGGTTAAAAGCAAACCGATTCATTAGGGATGACTTTTACCCTGACTGGGTAGCCAATCCGATGTTGGTCCCAAAACCTAATAGGACGTGGCGGACCTGTATTGACTATTCAGACCTCAACAAAGCTTGCCCGAAAGACTGTTTCCCATTACCAAGGATTGACCAGCTCGTGGATGCCACGGTGGGGCATGGCCTGATGTCGTTCATGGATGCCTATTCTGGATATAACCAGATTCCCATGCATGCCCCCGACCAGGAACATACGAGCTTCATAACGGATAAGGGGCTATACTGTTATAATGTCATGCCATTCAGGCTCAAAAATGCTGGGGCCACATACCAACGGCTCGTGAACATGATGTTTTCAGAACAGATAGGCAACAACATGGAAGTTTATGTTGACGACATGCTTGTCAAGTCTCAATGTAACAATAACCATGTTGATGACCTCGAAGAGTGCTTTGGCGTGCTCCGAAAGTATAACATGAAACTGAATCCTCAGAAGTGCACTTTCAGGGTATCTTCAGGAAAATTCTTGGGCTTTATCGTGAACGCTCGTGGAATAGAAGCCAACCCCGACAAGATCCAGGCCCTGATTGACATGCCCTCACCTCGAAGACACAAGGATGTCCAAAGTTTGACCGACAGGATGGCGGCCCTAAGTAGGTTCATTTCAAAATATACGGACCGTTGTCTCCCATTTTTCAACCTTTTGAGGGGAGGTAAGAAATTTGAATGGACAGAGGAGTGCGAGTTGGCATTCCAGGAGCTTAAAAAGCACCTCGCCGAACCCCCCATCTTATCAAAACCTGAAACGGGAGAAGTACTGTACCTATACCTTTCCACTACCGAACACGCAATAAGTGCAGTGCTCGTTCGAGAAGAAGAAAAGGTACAGAGACCCGTTTATTACATCAGTAAAAGGTTACTGGGGGCAGAATCGAGGTACCCCTTGATGGAGAAGCTGGCACTCAGCTTAATACATTCATCTCGTAAACTTCGACCCTACTTTCAGACGCATCCCATCCATGTGTTGACTGATCAACCACTTAGGCAAGTCTTGTCTAAACCAGAGGCTTCTGGTCGACTTCTTAAATGGGCAATTGAACTCGGACAGTTCGAGATCACCTACCACCCGAGGACGACCATTAGGGCTCAGGCTTTGGCTGACTTTATAATGGAATGTACTGGCATGGCTAATGATGAAGTTATAACCCCGGCCCACGAGCTGTGGAAACTTTACGTCGATGGCTCATCCAATGAAAATGGATCGGGGGCAGGAGTCATTTTGATTACCCCCGCAGGGAGCAGATTTCATTCTGCCTTAAGATTTAACTTCAAAGCGTTGAATAATGAAGCCGAATACGAGGCGTTAGTGGCAGGACTTCGTATAGCCAAAGAGCTCAAAGCTAAAGCTGTACATTGCTATAGCGACTCCCAGCTCGTGGTTAATCAAATTTTGGGAGAATACCAGGCTCGTGGCACGAGGATGGCAGCTTATTTAGAAAAGGCAAAGTCTGCATTAGAGCATTTCAAATTTTATGTGATCGAACAGGTTCCCCGAGAGCGGAACTCAAATGCTGACGCCTTAGCTCGGCTCGCCACCTCCGCAAAGAACGATGAATTAAACGTTGTGCCCATAGAACACCTCTCGGCACCTAGCATTAACGAGCCAGAGGAGGAAGACGTGTGTATGATTGAATCCGAGCCTACCTGGATGACCCCGATAGTTGAATATCTCGAGACCAGAGTCCTTCCAAAAGATCGGAACGAGGCTCGAAAGTTAATGTATCAACTTCCCCGTTACACCATTTTAGACGGAAAGCTATACAGAAGGGGGTATTCCATGCCATTACTTCGATGCGTAACTCCACCCGAAGCTAAGAAGATCATCGAAGAAATTCATGAAGGATTCTGCGGAGATCACACCAGGGGGCATAACCTATCCAAGAAAATCATACGCCAAGGATATTTCTGGCCTACCATTAAAACGGATTCTTTCGAGTACGTGAAGAAATGCGACAAATGCCAGAGATTCACCACGATTCCTCGAGCTCCACCATCCGAGCTGACCATGTTGACATCCCCATGGCCATTCGCGGTATGGGGAATCGATCTCATAGGCTCTCTCCCAACAGGCAAGGGCGGTGTAAAATATGCTGTAGTCGCTGTGGATTATTTCACAAAGTGGATGGAGGCTGAACAGTTGGCAATAATAACTTCCAAAAAGGTCCTTGACTTCGTGGTAAAAAACATCGTATGCCGATATGGGGTGCCGAGGAAGATTGTATCCGACAACGGAACCCAGTTCGATAGCGACTTGTTTACCAACTTTTGTGAAAAGAATGGAATAATAAAGAGTTTTTCGTCAGTAGCTCATCCTCAGGCAAATGGCCAGGTCGAGGCTGTAAACAAAACTCTCAAGAGTTCATTAAAGAAAAAGTTGGAGGAAGCAAAGGTATGTTGGCCCGAAGAATTGCCCCAAGTCCTATGGGGATATAGGACCACAGCTCGAACATCAACGGGGCATACCCCGTTCTCTCTAGCATACGGATGTGAGGCTATGTTGCCTATCGAGGTCGAAATTCCGACAGTCCGAACTCACATTTACGACCAAAACTCAAACCACACTCAGCTCGAAGAAACCTTAGACTTGATTGAAGAAAGAGAAACGAGGCTCAGCTGAGGAATGCTGCCTACCAGCAACGAGCTACCAGGTATTTCAACAAGAGGGTTCGAGATCGAAAGTTCGGTGTGGGAGATCTGGTGTTGAGATGCGTATTTTTGGCAGCGCGAGATCCAGCAGCTGGTGTGCTCAGGCCGAATTGGGAAGGACCATGCCAGATAGAGTCAGTCATCCGGTCCGGTGTTTACAAGCTAGAGAGATTGGATGGGAGCCTGGTACCGCGAGCATGGAATGGCGAACACCTTAGACATTACTACCAATAGTATAGGAAAAGTGTTGCCTGTAACCATGATTTTTCTATCTGTATTAATCTGTCTGCTTTTGAATTCCATCAAATAAAGATCTATTTCGTTCAATATGTTATGTCTCTTTTTATTTTTGCAATCTCTCTTAAACCTATGGTCAAACTCATAGGATATTAATGGGGCATCATTGGTATATATACCATCAACTTAAAAAACAAAATAACATACATGAAATACATACAAGTGTTTGGACGTAACCAAATGCGCAGGCTTAGATAGTTTGGACGTAACCGAATTATCAAAAACATACAGGTATTTGGATGTAACCAGACGCGCGAGCTTAGATAGTTTGGATGTAACCAAATTATCAAAAGATAAAAAATGTTTGGATATAACCAAATATACGAACTATGTTAAAAATATAAGTGTATGGATTACAAACCAAACACGACCTTAATAGGTTTGGAGCAAACCAGCTAAAACTAATCGATGATAAGTTGGAACCTAAACCTACTTCAAGATAAGTCGAGATCGAGGCTGGAATATCTTATGAAAAAATAGTTTCCAACTCATAACCTCGGAGGAATAACCGAGGACGAGGAAAAGTAACTATGCAATAAGATATAACCAAATCGCTTGCATTACACACCATACAAGTACTTTCGGGTTCATGGTTAAAGTAATATCCGACCTTGATAAATAACTAGATCGGAAGCGGATAATTCGAGCAAACGATGCATGAATGCGTTGAGTCTCGAGCCTAAATCCAAACTATGTTTGTATAAATAAATAAACATAAACGATTCATTAATATAAAATGTGCAAAATATTTCGAACCAAGAAATGTACAGCATATGTATTAAAATAAAAAGAAATTGTATCAACCCTACGGGCATAAATTAAAGTAATTACAAAAAATAAAGGGACGCAGCCCCGAGGTGAAGTTCAAGAAGGAGCAGTTCCCTTGGCCTTCTCAGCGTCAACGGCACTAGACCCCTCAGGACGAATAGCATGACTATCCTTCTAAGCAGCCTCCCGAACAGCTTCACTCGCCTCGAGACGGGCATTCCACTACTCTACATACTTGGCCTCAAGAGGACCCAGGAAGCTAGTGTCGAGGTCGGCATTGTCAACCCAAATTTTGTACATGGCCTGATCGACCGCCTTCTCCTTCTGCTCTTTGAACTCGTCTAGGAGGCAGGCCTTCTCACTTTCCATGATGTCTAAAGTGGCAGCTTTCTCCTCCTCAAGCTTAGCATTAGCCTTCTCCAGCTCCGCAAGACGAGTCTTCGCCTGTTCAAGCTCGGCCTTTATCTTATCCAGCTCCGCGAGATGAGTCTTCACCTTCTCGAGCTCGGTCTTCGAGTCCTTGAGTTCATCAGCCATTTTAAGCAGGAGATCCATCGACTCTTGGGCCAGAGACATGCTCGTGTGCACCTCGTTGGTCAGCTTATAATTAAGCTGTGCTGAAACGACAAGGGCCTGAAATACAAAGAATGAATTAGCTCATGAGCCGAGACATAAGCAATTAAAGGAGATTTGCGAAGATTACCGCGGCAGTAAGTTCAATACTCTTATCATAAAGAGTATTACAGTATGAGGCCTTGTGCACAAGATTCCAGTGGTCAGCGCCGAAGCCTGAAAAACTCTAACCCACTCGAGAGAGAACGTCCGAGCTGAGCACAGCCCCTTGGGTCCCAGCAGCACCGTCAAGCACGAACTCCTCAACATGAGGTCGGGCCGTCGGCAGTAAAACCTTGGAGATGGAGGGTTTCTTCGGAGGCCGACTGACTGTTATTTGAGTGTCGGCTGGAGGAAGCAAGATGGGTGCGGTTGAAACAGGTGCATCAACCTGGGCACTCGGCTCCTCGACTGTGCTCGCTGAAGCCTGAGCTGTTGGGGTTTTCTCAGAGCGTCTAGGGACCTTGGATGGTCGATCGGACCTCCGCGAGGCTCTCGGGCGCTTACTCTTCTGAGCTCCAGCTCCCTCATCACTAAAAAGCACGGCGTCAAGGTCGGGATCCAAAGCGCCTGCATAGTATCAATCGAGGTTAAAGATAATTCTAATAAGCTTGGAAAAAAAAACCAAGTAAAGGAGTACCTAACTGGAACTCTCCCCCGAGCTTGAGCTCGGAGACCACGAAATTCCCCCATCTTCAGAAGAGGCGGGGGGAGTGCCTTCCCTATAGGTGGACGTCAACCTCAAAAGGTCCCTATAGTCATTGGTCCCATATTGGACGGTTATCCCGTCCCACACCTCGTTCAGACTATACATAATGTCATACTTCCCGAGCCAACTATCAAACCTATGAACTCAGTCATCTACCCAAGTCCATATATAGAAGTGGTCTCTATCATCGGGGCATAAAACTAACCTATCGGGTTTGTGTTTTAATAAGGTGGGGGACCACACTTTCGATCTAAGGATGACTTTACCTTGATCATCTGAGTCCGAGCTCGAGGCTTCATCGTTAGCCTCGTTCCCCGATGGCGGGCTTCTTCGGCGAGCTGGAGGCGGGGGCCTCACCTCTCTCCTTGGAGGGAGGACGCCTGTAGACAAAGGCACGTGCTCCCACTGGTCATACTTCTTGTTGGACCAGTCTGAGGTGGACTGGACATCTCCCAAAACCCCGCAAGCTCGGATCTTACTCTCATGCAAAAGGTATGAGAGAGACCTCCTGCCGTAAGGGAGTTGGAGCAGAGTCTCTCTATGCTCCTTCATTGCGTCGTCGGGAGTAGGACGATGAAAATTGGCTGGAAAATAAGAGACATTGCAACTAAGTACGAACCTACAAATAAAAGCCCGAGCACAGAGATAAAGAAGGTTGGAGTACTTACGAATCCGTCTGAATGAGTAACATCGAGACGGAGACAAGCCATCTGTCCAGAAGAAGGCTTTCTTAAAGTCAGGTGGATGATTAGGAAGATCCTCAAACACCTTTTTCTCTTTGGGGTAGCTCGAAAGATAGTAAAAGCCATCTCCTCCCCGAGCTCGGGAGGGGTTGCTTTTCAGACAGAAGAGGTATAAAATCTCCTGTGGAGAAGGTCCTTCCCACTTCAGCTCGTGGTATAGCAACCTCAGGGCAGACAGAACCCTGTAAGAATTAGTGTTGAGCTGGAACGGGGCCAACCCAACAAAGTCCGTGAAGTCCTTGAAGAAAGACTTCAAAGGCAGTAGCGCTCCTGCCTTCATGTGCTCCTGGCTCCATGCTGCATACCTCAGCCTGTTGTCAGGGTTTCCATTCCCTGGAGCATAGCAGCTTCGTTCACTAGAGGTCGGAGCTCGACATTTCAAGGAGCTTGACAACCTGAGACCATGGAAGGCCTGGATATCAGTTACCTGATTAATTGAAGTGACCGAGCTCCAGTAGTGCTCGGCCTCAAAGAATTCCCTCCTCGGTTGCGAGGTAGAAGGCTCCCCCATGAGTGAGAATTGGAGCTCTCCCGGACTGTACGCAACGGTCACTTTTAACCTGGGATCGAGGGGGATCGGCCTGGGCCCTGAATTGGATTCTGGATAAAGAGCCTCCCGAAGAGTTCTCCTCTTCTTTTCTATGACCTCAACGATTTGGCGGCGATAGTGAGCTCGGGTCTCCTCCTTTTCGCGCGCGAGATCGTACTCACGAATTAAACGTTGATTCCGAGCAAAAAGCGACTCTGGGCTCGGGGTTTTGGGCGAGTAAGGGATTGCCAGCAACGACCCCCACCGTCTTTCCAGATTCTGTGACATTTAGCGAGAAAGAGAAAATGGTGAGGGCCATGCATGCAAGGGTTCAAGAATTGCGAGCTTGACAGGACAAGCTCGGAACTTAAGAACGAAATGAGCTCGATACTAAAACCCTTATTAAAGAGTCAAAACGTGTATTCTACGAGAAAAAGGAGGAGAGTGGACAAATTTTTTTTGAAAATCCTGAAATATCAGGGAAAAAGGGTGGTGGTTATTCAGAAAAGGTAATCTTGGGTATCGTGCGTTCTTTAAAACCAAGATTTTGTACCCGATATCTTGGTGTGCAAGATATGTCAATTAAAATTTTGAAACCCAGAAAAAAGAAACCTTGTTCTACACCAAAACTAGATTTAGAACCAGTGATTTAAACCTAGCCTGGAGACTTAAACGTGAAAGCCTATTGGCCAAAAATCTCCTAGCGTGACAAACCAAGAAAGTAAACTGGTGCATTCATAGAAATAACAAGAACAACACAGACGGAAAACTGGCATAAAGGAAAACAAAAAGATAATCAGATGCTTACACAATGATGGCGATTGCAGAGAAATCGTTGATTGAAGAAGAGGTTGCAGGTATGAGCTTACGATCTCGAACAAGCTGGCGATCCTCTGCATCCTCGGTTGAGAGAACATGCACAAGCAAAAAGTTCTCAGAGATAGTTTCTGGTTTTGCCTCTTTTTTCTTCTGATGAGTGCAAAATAAAAGGAAGAAGATGACTTGGGGTCTTATATATAGATGGTAAAACAGGATTAATCTGAGCCATTGAACAGAATCCTTATAAAATCCAGCAGATAGGGATTGATGACATGATGGTACCGAAAAGGCGGCAGACGAACGATCGTGGGTGGATTTTCAAGGTACTCAAGTACCTTGAATGGGCAATACCCAACTGACACGTGTCCATTTTCAAGTATGCGACGGTGCGGTTCCCGAAGAAAGTAGTTCAAAAGTTTCTTTCTCATAGGATTCGAACAAATACTTTTGAGGGGGCAAAATGTTACACCCAGATTTCGAGCCATAAAGATTATGACCTCGAAAGATGGGTTCATAATAAATGAACTCGTAAATTCTGGAACATGTCCGAAATCTAAGCATCGAGCCGGCGAAGCAGAGACGACTTCGAAGATGATAGCCTCGAAGATCCTCACAAGCTCGAAAGACAGACCCCGAGGTACGTCTATTCTCGGGATAGCCTCGGATCAGGGCTCTGAGCCTGACACACGTATGAGCTCGAAGTCATGTGGTCTCGGGAAGATGCTATAGCTCGAAGGTCGATAAAAGACCTGGGTGAATATGGCCTTGGTGATATAGGATAATAACTTTGAATATCCTAATGAATCATCTGTAAGAGACACGGTCTACATTGATTATTATAAATCCCCTATAATCAAGGGATATTATTTGTTCAGTTATACGCCCCCTGATCTTCAGGGGACGTTTCCTTGTATATAGGATTGTTGGCTTTTAATGCCATTTAATTTATTTGCATATATAGAATAACTTCCCGAAATATGTGGGATTGTATTATGAAATCTTCTCTATAAATAGAGAGGTCGTACACCATTGTAAGGGACGGAATTTTTGTGATCTTGAGAGAAAACTCTGGAAAATTCATCCTTGAAGAATTTTCAGAGATCATCTTAAGTTTAATAACAGAGACTCGTGGACTAGGCAGATTTAACTGCTGAACCACGTAAAAAATCTCGTTTGTGTTATCATATTTTATTTGGCCATAACTGATTATCGTTTTTGTGCTCTTCTTTCATTGTTGACGAAAAACGGCGTCAACAAATTAAAATTAATATTAATAATTATATGTTACAATATATAGTTAAAGATAATCACAATATTATTATTCTTTATAAAAATATTATATATTTTTTTTAAATCATAGCTAGTCAAGTCTCAACACTCAATGTTAAACCAAAATCATAATCTAATCCAAGTTTCAAGTTTTGTTACAAAAATATATTTAAAGTTAAAAAATTTGTTTTGTAAATCTTTGTAATAATCATGTTAAATAAATTTATAAATATTTGTGTAAATGTGAGTTATAAAAATAAACTTTTTAGTTGTGAAATTAGTTTTGTAAATTGTTGTTACAAAAATGTAAAACTTGTTTAAAAAAAATATTGTATTTCACCACTATATTCAATAAAGTGGTTTATAAATAATGAATATCTTAAATTTATATTTTTAAGTTGTATAGCATAAATATGATGGTTCATGTAATTTTTTGGTACAATATTGTAACAATATGAAAAAGTATAATATTTTTATGTAAATTTTGTTTATGATTTCTTAACTATAAAATATTTTCGTAAATATTAGTTACAAAAATATCTTTCTTACTTGTAAAACTAGATTTGTAAACTATTGTTACAAAAATAAAAAATTTAGTTACGAATTTGTTTGTAAGTTTTATCTATAAAAAAAAAATCTACAATTCTATAACCGATTTTGTAAATATTATTTACAAACACGTAACAGATATTTATAATTTTGTAACATATATTAACTAGTTTGTAAACGTTGATCACAAAAAATTGTATTTTACAGCTTTTATTTATAATTTTGTCACTCCATATTTACAATTTTGTCATTCCGTGTTTTTATTTAAAAATTCTATATTTTTGTAATGCACCATATTTTTCAGATTTTTTTTAACTTTTAATGCATTTTTGTAGATTTCCCTTTAAATTATCAATCCCATATATAATTTGGTGAAGTAAAAAACAAAAACAAAAGACTAATTGTATATTACATAAATTTAAAAATAAAAATATTGATAAGTGTTGACGCGGTTTTTCGCCAACAATGTATTACGAAAATTAGCTGGAACAAACTATTGCTTAAGGGTAAACCGTAACAATAGTAATCATTTTTAAAGATACTTCGAATGATAGAGTAAGAACACTCGTTCCTTTTTACGTGGTTCGGAAGTTAAAATCCTCCTAGTCCACGAGTCGATATTATTACTGTATGTCTCTCTATATTTTCACAAAATATTTGCATTATACAGAGAAAAACCCAACCCCTTTTCTATCCAAGGTCTTGGTATATATAGAAGAACCATCCCAAGATAGGTGTTGGGGTTGTCACGTGAATATACATCCCTCTTTTTGACCTGTCATCTACAAATGGTGAATATTACAATATATCTTAAGGTAAGGTCTAATCATTAGGTAAAAATGATCGTGGGCCGCCTGGTGTAATCAGACACGTGATGTCTGATTACGCACGTTTAAATTACGTGTCCGAGAATTCAGGGATAAATGGACATGTGATCCTAACCACACACGTTTATTTATAACGTATCCAGCTTAACAAACTTGTGGGTGTGGCAGGTGGTCAGAGGACTCCGACTTGAGCATAATGCCAGCTCGTGTCCACGAGTCTGTAAGTTATATCCATCTCCAGCTCGTACTTTAACGTTCGTGCTTCTCAGCTCGTGTTATTATCTGAGGGGTTGAAATTCAAAATTAAATTTTTATGTTTTAAAAAAAATATCAATGAGAAGATGCAAGATATTTAATTTCTAATAGCTATATCAATGAGAAGATACACGATATTTTTATTCTAATATTTAGTATTAGTTAGGGTAATTCTATGGTAATCATAGTTATAATCTTGACCAGATGTTTATGCATTGATATTGACTTAGAATATATCTATTATTACTCAAAATATACTTTAAATGCATACCATAATAATTATTACTTAATTTTTTTTGATAGTTTACATTTGAGCTTGAAAAATAATTAAATGATATTATAGGGATGGTATTAATTTTGTTGCTACTAGAAAAAAAACACAAAAAAGAACCAATCTCAAATCAGATAACTCATGAAAGACAAACTTGATGTTGGAACCAAGATATATCAAGTTATGCATACAGGAAAGAAACAAAGAAAGAAAACAGTATAATAAGTGTGCTATACAAGAAAAGTTGCATTATAAATGAATTTAACTCACTAGTCGCCCCTAATAACCCTAAAAGTTGCCCCTAATATTCAAATATCAGGGGTGACATAGTGCCCCCTAAAAGTTGAAATATCGCCCCAAAAATTTGAACATTTTTTATAATTTTTGTCGATGTGTCGCCACTGATATGTCACTAGTCGCCTCTAATACCATGAGATGTCGTCCCAAATGTTTACACGTGGCATTAAATATTAGTTGATATGTCGCCCCTGATACTTCATTATTAGGGGCGACAATGTCGCCCCTAATACTATTTTATTTATAAAAAAAATAATAAAATTAAATTTTAATTAATTATTTATCAAAATTATTATTTAAAATTTAAATAATTGAAAACAAATATATTAAAAATAAAAATATTATATTAAATATTCAAATTAGTTTATTAAGATAACAATTGTACATATTCTTAATACATTAAGATAACAAATATTTATATTGTTCATATAATTTAACAATAATTAATAATAAAATAAACCTAATTTCCTAAATCAGTTGCCTCGTCCTCCATATTGTCTTCTTGTTGTGGTTGTTGCAGTGGCTGTGGTTGTGATTGCTGCGGTGGCAGCATCGACCAAGGATATTGGGGAGGTAATGTGGACGATCCAGCTCTATACATGTAGGGATACGACGGCTGGGAGGACGGTGAAATCGGGCACGGATAAGGTGTTGCTCCGTACATATATGGAGGTACCATATGTTGAGACGGCGCTGCCCCATACATGGAAGGATGGGTTGGAGCTGGAGATTGAGAAGACGAATCCCTAGAAATATTGTCACTATCAGGCACAGGCGGCATCTGAATGTTTGGTGGACGAAATGAAGGTACAAAAAATTGAGATAAGAAATTAACTTGATCAGTCAATTTCTGTAGATTATTCTCCAATTTTTCCATATATTCTCTTGAATGATGAGGAGGAACTTGAGACTCGCTGAAGTGAGAGTGTTGGGTAGATGATGACCCCGACCCCGACCTCGACCCCGACCCTGACCCCGACCCCGACCCCTTCAATTTGCAACCCACTCCTCGCTCATGTCCACACCTTTGGCCTAATACTTTTTTTAGTACATCCACCTGATCAACTGATGTCAGACTATCATTATTAGAAGCATCAGTGGATGTTTGCTGAGTTTGTAACTCAAAATCAGCCTTCAGTTTTTCCTATTTTCAAAAAATGTTAGACACTAACATTAAATATAACTCTATTAATATTAAAAAATATAATTCAAACTTACATAATCTTGGTGAGCATCATCGTTCACAAAATCATTTGTTGCTTTCTTCCAATGATAATCCTTACATGAATCAATAAGGTCTGGGTTAGTCTAAAAAATATAACCCAAATGTTAGAGAACATATAATTTAAAAGAACATAATTTTGATAATATTTTATCTTTTACTTACTTTTTCAAAACGGATGGCTGCCATCGATTTTGTACCCTGCGTTGTAGAATACTTTTGTTTCTTCCGATTTTCCTTATTCTTTACGGAGCGCGCAATAAATTGTGGACTTGTAAATAACTGACAGATCTGCTTCCACTCCTCCTTGTTAACATCATTGGTTGGGTTGTTTAGAACTGTTATCCCCATTTCCTAGAAGGGCCTTGGGCCTTCGTCCTGGCCCGCGGTCAGGGGACCGACTCGGCATTCGGGCCTGGCCCAGGAACTCCAGATTGGGCCCGTTTGGAAGGGTCCGGGATGTCCCTCCGGGTTCATCTTCAGCTTGGAATGTCCCGGGGGTGTCCGGGGTGCCCGGAGCGTCGCGGCTTACGCGTCCCCGTCCCGGAGCCTGGAATGATCCGGGCCCGAGGTAAATGTAGCAGGCCAAAGGTAAACAGACCTGGATCGCCTCCTCCCCAGTTGAAGGGTCAGGCGCCCAGGATCCTGAGACCGCCTCAGTTCGCGTGGGCATTGTCCCCCCACTTTTCGCCTGCAGAAAAGGCAGTATTGGGATTGTCCACTGATGTGTCAGGACTGCGCAGCCAAGTACCCTGACCGGTCTTGTCTCCTGAATCAGCCTCGTGACTCGAAGTGATCAGAGCCCAAGCGCCGTTTTGTCGGGCGAAGGCTTGTGTCTCAGGTCAACTAATTGGGCCTTAGCTGGTTTGTATTATGTGCATTGTATATCTTTTTGTACTGGGCCTTCACTAGAAAGGGCCCCTCTACACTTTCCTCTGATGGGCCTGGGTCGGATCCGGCCCAGACCCGATGACCCCCTCAGCTTATAAATATAAGCTGTAGAACAACATGAAAAAGAGAGAGAAAAAGAAGGCAGAAACTCTGTTCAGATATAGTTAGAAAACTCCATTGTAAAAGCTTCTTCTTGCTCTAATATATGGACTCGTGGACTAAGGCTAGTTAACACCCCAACCACGTAAAAACCTCGTGTCGATTTCCCATTTTCATTATTATTACTAGCAAATAGTATTCGTTAATATAGTTGCCGAAAATCTCGGTTAACAAGAACCTTATCCCAATCCTCCAGTCCATTGTAGTGTTTCTCAAAGTGTTCGTGTCTTAGTGTTTTTCTATTACGGTATCGGTCTTTCATCTTTCGATCGATACCATCTAAACACTTTAAGAAATCCTCGCGGCCCGCTATTTGATAATAGTACTAAATTGAAAATTAAACATATTAATAATATATGTACTATATTAAAGATAAATTTTTAAAAAATATATTTAATATTATCTTTACCTGGATTATGCCAAGGACCTGATCCTTGTATTGTTTAGGCACTGATTCCCATGAATCGAAATATCCAGGAACTTTCGTTTTAATTTGGGTTCCCACGAGGCGGACAAAAGCAGTGTGCTCTCCCCCAACAACCTTGTACGTTCGCGGGAAAAACGTTACTTCCAGTGGTTTTCCATTTTTACGCCGCCTCTCATCTAGATCTTTTCCAATAGCTACGCCACGTCCCTTTTTCTTAGTTGGGACTCCTGTATTTTTTTTTATTAATAATACATAGAATATTAGTATATACATGATAAACACATGTGAGTAAATAAAATAACAAAAAAATTACCTGACTCACATGTAGTCGGGATCCTAGTAGGATCCGGTGGAGGATCACCGCCAGCGTCTCCACCGTGAGCTCTAGCCACATCTGCTGACATCTACTAACACGACAGTAATTTAACATATCTATTTTAATATTTAATTATTATTTATAATTAATTTATTGAGTATTATTTCAATTGATTAGGTAATTTGTCACATGCTATTTGGAAACAAACTTTTTATTTCTCAATATGTATAATACATTTAACACTAGATACAAAACTAAGTAGAATAGTCACTATCCTCACTAATTACATCAACATCTATCTGACACACATCATCTGTACTATCATCACTAAGGTCGACAATTAATTCATCCTCATCTTCTGCTTCTTCTACACTGTCTGCCATATCATCTTCATTGTCATTAATAAATCCATCATCTTCTTGAACAACTAAAGAAGGTTGATGTGCCGTGTTGACTTGAGTCGCTGGTACATCAGATTTCTGAACAACCAACTCTCCGAGATCCACAGTCAAAACAAAATTCGATGAGTTGGTGTCATGTACAACATCAACATCAGCAATCATATCTGAAGCATCTGGAAAGTCCCAAACTTGCTGATGATTCATTTCTTGGACAACTTTCCAATCTCGTCCTCTAACGAGATCATCGATGTAGAATATCCGTTTTGCTTGACTAGCCAGTATGAACGGTTCATCTTTATACCATTCACCACTGACGTTGAGACTAGTAATATTATTTACAATGATGGTTTTCTTTTTTTTTCGGATTTGTATTGAACCATTTACATCGAAATAATACCACCGAATAAGAACCACTAAAAGACAGCTGGAGTATTTATTCAAGTTGCCTGTAATAGTTAAAACCTTCTGTTCCAGCAACACACACTCCACTATTTTGTGTAATTCGATTCTGATCTCGATTGTATGAAACAAATCGAACTCCATTCACTATACATGCTTGGTAGGAGTAAGCCAATAGATCTGACCCAGATGCTAAAGCTAGTAATTCATCAGCATGCTCTAATGACCCAAGCTGGTGCAAGTCATAAATCTAATAATAAAGAAATATATTAGAATGAGAATGTAATTTGTAGTATGCAATTTGCTAAGTACAAGTTACCTTCTTATGAAACCATGAACGAAACTCTTTCTTATGTATCAATTTATGATTGGCAGCCAGATCTCTTTGTTGCACCTCAGTTAGGTGTTCCCTGTTAATTAATTAACAATGTCAATATTGTTAATTAAGGAGTAGATTGAACAAAGGACAAAATAAATATTAATTTTGTACTTACTCTAAATACACTTCAGTTTCTGGAGAATTATCCAATATGAACCACTCAGCTTTATTCTGAGTATTTTCATCGAGGGGCACGAGAATTCCCTTACTAAGAGGACGACATTGAGATTCAAACATTGTGAGGTGTCGATTCATATACAGTGCATCTTCATTACGATCAGGCTGATTAAATTTTGTTTCCACGCCTTTGAAATACATTGAACAAAATGTCAAAGCCTCATCTGCAACATAACCTTCTGCTATAGATCCTTCAGGACGAGCTTTATTCCTGACATAGTTTTTTAATTTTTTCATGTATCTTTCAAAAGGATACATCCACCTCATAAATACCGGTCCTCCCAATATTGCTTCATCAGGCAAGTGCAAAACCAGATGGATCATTATGTCAAAGAATGCTGGAGGGAAAATCAACTCCATCTTGCATAAAATAACAATCAAGTCATCCTTAGCTTTCTCCATATCAGAAACGTTCAGTGTCCTAGAGCACAATTATTTGAAGAAATTACACAATTCAGTGATGGTAGTGGATATAGATTCTGGTAAAAACTTGCGAACACCTACTGCAAGTAATCGCTGCATTATCACATGACAATCATGGGACTTCAACCCAACAATGTTTGAGTCATTGTCTGTGACTTTTTTCTTTAGATTAGAACAAAAACCATTGGGAAACTTCACTCCTTTCAAAAATTGACAAAAGTCTCGCCTCTGTTCAAAAGTGAACACGTATGGAGCATGCATTTTCATTAACCTTTTATTGGCATCCTCGTAAATCCACAATGATTTCCTAACCCCCATATTCTTTACATCATGTCTTGCGTTAGTGGTGTCCTTAGATTTATCATTATCTAACAAAGTCCCAAGGAGACTGTCGCACACATTCTTCTCAACATGCATCACATCTAGGTTGTGTTTTAACTGATTTGAACTCCAGTAATCAAGTTCATAGAAAATACATTTTTTCCTCCAATTACTTTCCCCTGCACCTCGCTTGCGCTTCACCTCCCCAAATCTGTCATGTTTACCAGGCACTTGAAGCGGTAAAGCATTGACTTGATCTAAAACTTGTTGACAAGTAAACTGTTGTGGAGGATTTCTTTTCTCAACTTTGCCATCAAATTCCTTGTCCCTTCTATACTTATGATTACTCCTCAAGAATTGCCTATGACCGACATACGATGTCTTACCAATCACTCGAATGGAAGTGGTGTCTTCATTGCACGTTGGACATGCTTTATACCCTTGCCTGCTCCAACCAGACAAGCTACTACGAGCAGGGAAATCGTTAATTGTCCACAGAAGGGCTGCACGCATCTTGAACAATTCATTCCTTGTGCCATCTCGTGTCGACCCCGTTAATCCACAATTGTTTTAACTCATCCACCAAGGGTCTTAGAAATACATCCATGTCTTTACCCGGTGATTTTGGCCCAGGAATAAGCAGAGCTAGCATAAAATACTCTTCCTTCATGCATAGCCAATGGGGAAGATTGTAGTTCGTCAAAATCACAGGTCACATGCTGTATGATAAGCTCATGTTGCCAAAAGGATTAAACCCATCAGCAGCCAAGCCTAGACGAACATTTCTAGGATCTTTTGCAAAATCAGGATGGGTGGCGTCAAAGTCTTTCCATGCAGACCCGTCAACCGGATGACGCATCACCTTGTGTGGAACCTTTTTCCCCTTCTTCTTTTCATTGACCCATCGACTACTCCCACACACATGACATGAATCTTTGCTTGCATGCTCATTATAAAATAAGGAACAATCATATTTACACACATGGATTGATTGATATCCCAACCCTAACTTACTCAGCTTTTTTTTCGCTTCGTAGTGTGTTGGGGGGATTTTATTATCTTTCGGAAATGCAAATTTTAGTAACTTCAACAATTCATCGAAAGAGTTATTTGGCCACTTCCCCTAACTTTCAAATGCATCAACTTCGCCAACAAGTTTAAGGATGATATCCAATCACAACCCAGATACAACTCAGCTTCAATCTCGTCGAACAACTCGTCATAATACTGTCCCATTCGACTGCCAGACACACCATCTGCTTCCTCTGCATTTGTCGGTAAGAGGAAATCATCAACGACGTCAACCATCTCGTCTACATCTTCATTCTCCTCAACTACCTCATTGGCGACACTAGCTTCCACCTTACCATGGTAAACCCACTTTTGATAATTCTGTTGAAAACCCTTATCAAAGACATGAGCCTCCACTGTATCTATAGTTTGTAGTTTAACATTCAGGCACCTCACACACGGGCATAAAATTCTCCCGTCGCAGTCTACGTGTTCTTTTGCCATTCTCAAGAAGGCTTGGAGACCGTTCCAATAAGCATCACAGTTACGATTCCTTAATGTCGTCCAACTCTTATCGATCGGCATCTACGATACAAGAATAAACAATAATTAAAAATTATTGACTATGTGTGTGTGCCCTAATCCACCTTTTCACTCCACTTCTATAAGGGTAAAGAACATATCCCATTCAAATTTGTAGTATACATATAATTTAATCTACACTTTTAAAATTGTTTCGTTTATGTAAAAATTTCAGCAGCACCTCCCTATAATTCTCATAAGTGGGCAGACTAAAATTAAGTTTGCCCACTTACAAGAACAAATAAGGAGACACATATTGAAATCTCTATTAGCGAAACAATAAAATGAGTACTAGATCAAATTATAGGTACACAACAAATCCAAACTATCCATGCGGACACATACCGTCCTAGATAATTCAGAGAAGCATATTTAAGAGTTCTTACTAACTCAGCTTCACCGAACGGGTCTAAGGCTTTTCGTGATTGAAAATAATTAAGAAAACATTATCACTAAGTGATAATATATAAAACTTCTATCCAATCTTTGGTGATCAAATTTTATCATCAAAGAAAAGCAACAAAAAAAAGAAATATTTTTTAACACTAGATGTTTTATGATGTCTTATAAAATCTTATGATATTAAATTATAATTTTGTAATTTATTTTGAAATTATATATCTAATTATTTAATTTATTTTTAAATTACTAAATTTGTTAATATTAAATAAAATTATAATTTTTTAATTCATTATCTAAATTTTTAATTTATTTTGAAATTATTTATCTAATTTTTAATTACTAAATTTGTTAATATTAAATTAAATTAAAATTTTGTAATTTATTTTGAAATTATTTATCTAACTTTTAATTTATTTTTAAAGTATATATCTAATTATTTAATTTATTTTTAAATTACTAAATTTTTTAATATTAAATAAAATTATAATTTTTTAATTCATTTATCTAAATTTTTAATTTAGTTTGAAATTATTTATCTAATTTTTAATTTATTTTTTAATTACTAAATTTGTTAATATTAAATTAAATTAAAATTTTGTAATTTATTTTGAAATTATTTATCTAACTTTTAATTTATTTTTAAAGTATATATCTAATTATTTAATTTATTTTTAAATTACTAAATTTGTTAATATTAAATAAAATTATAATTTTTAATTCATTTATCTAAATTTTTAATTTATTTTTTAATTACTAAATTTGTTAATATTAAATTAAATTAAAATTTTCTAATTTATTTTGAAATTATTTATCTTAACTTTTAATTTATTTTTAAATTTGTTAATATTAAATTAAATTATAATTTTGTAATTTATTTTGAAATTATTTATCTAACTTTTAATTTAATTTTAAATTATATATCTAATTATTTAATTTATTTTTAAATTACTAAATTTGTTAATATTAAATAAAATTATAATTTTTAATTCATTTATCTAAATTTTTAATTTATTTTGAAATTATTTATCTAATTTTTTAATTACTAAATTTGTTAATATTAAATTAAATTAAAATTTTGTAATTTATTTTGAAATTATTTATCTAACTTTTAATTTATTTTTAAATTACTAAATTTGTTAATATTAAATTAAATTATAATTTTTTTAATTTATTTTGAAATTATTTATCTAACTTTTAATTTATTTTTAAATTATATATCTAATTATTTAATTTATTTTTAATTACTAAATTTGTTAATATTAAATTATAATTTTTCACTTTATGTTAAAATTATTAAATTGTTAATATTAAATTAAATTATTTATCTAATGTTTTAATTTATTTTGTTAATTCTAAGTATTCAATGTTTTATTTATTATATTATTATTTATTTAGTCCTCTAACTCTACCAAGATTTCGGCAGCATAACATCTCTATTATAACATATCCCAAAAATTTAAAATCCTACAAAAAACTCTCAGAAAATTCCCAGAACATTCACAATATACATATTATTAATCAAATTTAAATACTAACACATGCTACAATTTTATACACATATATAAATATATCACTAAACACATCTTACTTTGTACACACATTCAGATATTAATTATATTAATTAAACCAATAACATAATTAAAAAATAAATACATTGATGCCACAAAATTATATTATACCCCAGTGACCGAATTTCCAAGAGATACTCCTTCAATTTCTATACAAAATCAACTCAAATAGTTAAATTTAAACAAAATTAAATCAACTTAATATATATATATTTATATATAAATGCACAATTATAAGCTAGCTATGAGTGTTTTGGCTTAATTTGTCCCCATTCACAAACCTCAAATGCTTCGGTTGTGCTGTGTCAATTTGTCCCTGGTTAGCATATCAGGAAAATCAAAGAAATCAAAATGTGATAACAAAATTACATCTCAGAAAAATCAAAGAAATAAAAAAAAAAAACTTTCAGACCAACCACAGATTACCCACACAAAATTTTGTCAAATTCCAACAACCAAAATATTATACATATATTTATAGCATCACGCAGATTCCACAAACAAAATCAACACCCATTTCCAATACATATATATTATACATAATACAAAATCAACACTCATTTCGGACCAAATATAAATATATATTATACATAATATATATATATAAATCAAGAAAATTGGTTATACATATTTATATAGGAAATAGGTTATATTATATATTATAAATCAGACAAAATTTTATATATATATATATACAGAGATGGTTTCGGTGTTACCTGGGCTTCGGCGTTTGAAAGAGATGGAGCAGCTCGGCAAGAGTCGACGAGAGTCGGAGCAGCTCACTTGGGCTCTGCTGCTTGGGGTCACGTCTGCTGGGGACGATGGGCTGGATGGTGCAGGCAGAGTTGCGCCTGGTCTTCGAAGGGGGTGGGTCGCGCCTGGTCTTCGGAGAGGGTGGGTCACGCCTGGGATTTCAGATGGGCTGGAGGTTCGGCCTGGGGTTGGGAGGCAAGGATGATGATGGTGAGTGAAGGAGGGAAAAAGGAGGGAAGAGGGGCGGCTGAAAAATTTCAGAGAGAAATGAGGGAAGGAGAAGAGGTGCGGCTGGGGTTAGGTTATATTAACAATATTAGGGGTGACACGTGTCGCCCCTAATATTAGAACATGTGGCAAAAAATTTCTTATCAGGGGCGATATGTCAGAATATTAGGGGCGACACGTCACCCCTAATATTTAAAGTTGTTGCCAAAAATGATATATATCAGGGGCGATGTGTATGAATATTAGGGGCGACGTGTCGCCCCTAATATTGAGGAGAAATATTAGGGGCAACTTCCAACCTGTCGCCCCTGATATTTCCACTTTTAGTGGCAACATGATGTCGCCCCTGATATTGTCGCTCCTAAAACTGGTTTTTGTTGTAGTGACTCTTACAGCAGTCTTGGCCTCATCCATTAGTCTCAAAACTCCAGGTCTAGGTTCCACCTGGGAAAAACAATTCAGTTTGCTAAAAAAAAAAGAATATACAATCAGACCAAAATCAAAGAAACAAAAAAAAGCGGATAAAATACATTACCTCGAAAGAGAAGCCCACTGAAGCTTGGTCGGAGATGGTGAGCGAGGGACGATGGGGAGGTAACGGCAGTACGACGAGGAAGATGGACTTTTGGGGGTGGCAGCTATATTAGGTTTAGAAATGAAAATTATCCAGAACTAGGTTAAGTGTTGTGAGAAAAATATATATTTAGGTTTCATTATTGGGTTAGGTGTTTATTTTGGTTTTGGCGGTTTGGCCCAAAAAAGTGTAGTCATTACCTGAGCCCAATAACCTTAAAATCTACCTAATTACATGAAATATGGGATTTTTTTTGTAAAACTTTGATAAATATGGCTTTTTTTCCCTAAAGTTTTGTATGGCATAATTTATTTATTTACATTTTTATGGGATTTTTCCCCATATTTTTGTAATTTTATTAAAATATACCATATACTTGATATAAACATTCAATATTGATTTTTTTTAATTACATATTATTTTTATTACTATATTTTTTAATTATATTTAGGTTAATAATATATATACACATATATATGCAATTAATCATATACATAAAACCATATAATTTCTTCCATTATATATACACATATTATTGCTATTATTATTTTATATGTATTTACATATATATAATATTATAAAATAGTACACATTTATATATATGGATGTATTTTTATTGATATTTTATTATTTTTATATATACATTCAAATATGAGGGGATGAGAATGACTTTCACTAATTGAGGTGATGATGATGATGATGTCTGGGTTATGTCATTATACATATGTATGTTTTGGATTATTGTTGAAGATGTATGTATGTTATTTAATTTCATTTTAAATAATAACCAATCACCTAGATAAAAATAATTTTGGATTTTTTAGTAATGTGGCGGTAACCGGTTACCACTATCAATTTTAATTGTCATGGCAAGTACTCGAGTGAATTGTAACTGGTTACTGACAGATTTTGAAGAAAAAAAAAACAGATCGGAATATAACCAGTAAAGAAGAAGAAGAAGGAGGAGATAACCGGTTACCCCTATTAAAATAACTGAATGATAACTAGTTACTGAACCAAACCTAGAAAAAAAAAACTTAGAAAATAAAAAATTAATCTGAGAAGTAGTAGAAGAAGAAGAAGAAGAAGAAGAATGTGGTAATTGGTTACCTCTATCAAATAACAATTAATTGGTAACTAGTTACTTAGCCAAATCTTTAAAACAAAAAAAACAACTACATCTGAAAAACAAAATCAGATATTGTTGACGCGGTTCTTCGGCAACAGATAATTAAGAGAAGAAGATGAATAGATTAGTACTTAAAAGTAGAACCGTCACAGATATGAAATCTTTGTGGAAAGAACTAGGTGACCCTAAACACGTTTTTAAGTGGTTCGAAGGTTAAAATCCTTCTACTCCACTAGTCAATATTATTGATATTCTCTGGGTAATTGGTTTACAGAGTATATAGTTCTTCCAAGACTATTTTTCCAACCCCTATCAACTCCCAGGGTCTCCATATTTATAGGAGAAGGCACCTGGAAGTTGGTAGGGAGGTCATCCCGTGACCTTACCATTTGTCATATCAAGTCTGTGATATTCATGATTAATTCCTAAACCTGACACACAAGTGTGCTCTAATCAGTATGGAAGGAGATAATGGGCCGCACGGCCCAACCCGTCCGTGGGTGTCTGAATACGCACGTTCCTGCTGCGTGTCCGAGAAGTCAGGGGGATATCGGACACGTGATGGCAGGATTATGCACGTTTATCTTGCGTGTTGACTTCCCATAGGGTCAGAGCTTCCTGAGAAGCTCGTTACTGGAGCAATTCATAACCCGAGCTTACCCGTCAGTGGTCGCCGGATGCTATTCCCAGCTCCTGGTGCAACAAGAGCGAGCTGGAAACAGGACCCCCTCGAGCTAGAAAGGGCCCGTCCTGAAAATAAAGCCTCTGGCCTGTGGGAGCCTCGGACTAAATCATGTTTAGTCCGAGGCTCGTCCTGCTAAACAGCCCGTGGGAAAACCAGGGCGTACATATATGAAAATAACCAAGAAGAAGAAGAAGATCGAAGAAGGTAACTAGTTTGTTAGGTAGTTTTATAAGGAAAACTAAATTTGAAAAACAAAATTAGATTTAAAAATAATCATGAAGAATGAGATTAAATAAGGTAATTGGTTACAACTAGGTCCACAAAAAAACTCATATATGAAAACAAAACAAAATCATGACAGTAACTGGTTACTTAGGTAGTTTTATAAAGAAAACCAGATCTGAAAAATAAAATCAGATTTAAAAACAACCACGAAGAAGGAAATTAAATAAAGTAACTGGTTACAGCTAAGTCTACAAAAAACTCAGATCTGAAAACAAAACAGAATCGTGACAGTAACTGACTACTTAGACAGATTTAGAAAGAAAAAAAAAACCAAATTTGAAAAAGAAAACCAGATCTAAAAAAAAAAAAAAACAGATCCGAAACAACAAAGAAGACGCAGAAGAACGTAAAGAAGAAGAAGAAGAAGAACGTGAAAATGAAGAAGAATGCAAAAAAGAAGACGAATCAGAGATGGCGTCGGCGGTGACCGGAGATATGTTGTCCATTTGCCGGTGTGAGAGAGCTCCCATTGTTGTGAGAGAAAATGGTTTGCTGCCATTGTTGTGAGAAAAAATAGAGAGAGTGAGTGAAGGATACGTGAGAGATAGAGAGCAAGAGGAAAATAAGAGAGAGAGTGTGTGTGTATTTTTGTTTATGGTATTTTGTGAGATTTATGCCCATAAATATAGAAAGTAATTTATTTTTTCCCATAATTTTGTAAAGTTCTCTCTACAAAATATTATTAACTACTGTACGCCCTGGTTTTCCCGCGGGCTGATTAGCAAGCCGAGCTGCTGACTAATCGTAGTTATCTCATGAACTCCCCTAAGACCGGAGCTTCTGTCGTTAGCTCGAGGAAGCCCAAAGGGCTCGCCTCCATTGTCCAAGACTGGAGCAGGCCCCCTGAAGGCCGAAGGTCGAGTCCAGTATGCAGCTCGCGGTACGAGCTGGATATGGAGCAATGACCCCTTGAGAAGTAAACACACGCAAGGTAAACGTGCATATATCAGGCATCACGTGTCTGATATCCCCCTGACTTCTTGGACACGCAGTAGGAACGTGCGTGTTCAGACACCCACGATTGGGTTGGGCCGTGCGGCCCATTACTTCCTTACCTATTGATTTGACCACACTTATGTGTCAGATTTAGGAATTAATCATGAATGTCACAGAATTGATACGACAAGTAAGAAGGTCACGGGATGACCTCCCTACCAACTTCCAGGTGCCTTCTCCTATAAATATGGAGACCCTGGGAGTTGATAGGGGTTGGGAAAATAATCTCTTGTAAGAAATACTTTGTAACCAAATACTCAGTATAGATCAATAATATTGACTAGTGGAGTAGAAGGATTTTAACCTTCGAACCACTTAAAAACCGTGTCTTGAGTCACCCCTTTCGTCCTGTAAGATCATATATCTATTTCGGTTCACATTTAGCACTAATCCTTTTCTCTCATTCTCTTAATTACCTGTTGGCGATGAACCGCGTCAACAACTACAAATTTATACCCGAAATTTATAACTTAGGTAAACAGATTTTTTATTGATATATATTTAAACTAATTAAAATTAAATAAGTTAGGTGGACAATATTTGAAAAATATTGTTATTATTATTATATAATAATAATAATAAAGTTATTTTTGGATAACAAATTAGATATATATATATATTAATAATAATATTTATAATATATAAATTGTATATTAATAAATATATAAGTATTCTTATGTATATAATATATTATAGAATATAATCATAATAAATATATTATTTATAAATATTATAAATTAATATACAAATTTTAATAATTATCATTATATGTTAGTTTAAATTTAATTAATGTATAATATAGCATATTATTATTTTATGAATTTACACATGGAGTAAATATATTGATAAAAAAAATATTATTATTGATAGATATGGTTTTATTATTGGGTTATAGGTGTTTACTTTGGGTTTGACCCACAAATGTGTAGTGTTTACCTGATCCCAAATTTATAACTTTGTTATTAATATTAATATTTAGTTGACTCTAAATACGTCAACTTTATTACAATTTAAATATTTAGTTGACTCTAAATATTAACATCAAAATATTGAAATTTGTATATTAATAAATATATAAATATTATTACAATTTCATATATTATAGAATAGAATCATAATAAATATATTATTTATAAATATTATATTAATATACATATTTTGATAATTATAATTATATATTAGTTTAAATTTAAATAATGATTAAAAATTGGGTACAAAATATTTTTGGAATGATGGTCTTTAATTTGGGTTTGATTATTGGTATATAGGTAAAGTTTTTCCATAATAAAATTTATGACATTATGATGAATTTTTTATTAATGTATAATATAGTGTATTGTTATTTCATGAATTTACTCATGAAATAAACATATTGATACATCAACAACAAAAAATAAAATAACTTAACTAGAAAATTATATCCAAAATTTTTAACTTAGGTAAACAAATTTTTTATTGATACATATTTAAACTAATTAAAATTAAATAAGCTAGGTAGACAATATTTGAAAAATATTGTTAGTAATTAGGTTATTTTGGATAACAAATAAAATATATATTAATAATAATAATATTAATATCAAAATATATAAATTGTATAATAATAAATATTTAAATATTAAAACATATATAATATATTATAGAATATAATCATAATAAATGTATTTTTTATAAATATTATATATTAATATACAAATTTTTGTTAATTGTCATTTTATATTTGTTTAAATTTTATTGTTGTAGTCGGATTACACCCATCTTTATTCACCTTCACAACTTTGAGTGGTACCAGGTTAGTAGTAAAATATAAACTATTTATTATTATATAAATAAATAAAGTTGCTTAGAATATGGAAATAAAGTTAATTAGTATATTTGAAAAAATATTTTATTTTTTATTTATTTAATATAGACTATGATATGATATATTTATTATTTTTTTCATGTAGAAAAATATACTACATTCATTAATAAAAGTTTAAATAAAATTATAAACCTACAAAAAAAAATTATGAACTTTATGTTTGAAATTTTTTTCTTTTTTGAAGATCATGACGAACCATCTTCTAAAAGAATTTCATATAAAGATTTTCCAGAAGAAAAAAAAGAAGAGATTCGTAGAAAACAAAGAGAGATATGTTAAACAGAAAGCATTAAAAACCATTTCAATTTGTATAAATGATACTGAATCATCAAATAATGATGATGTGGACACATTTGTTAATGATCGTACGACAATAACGATTACTCAACATTCAAATATTGGTGTTCATTATACGAACAGTATTGAACATGTTAGTCCTCTTCAAAGAGTATTAAAGAGACAACAAAATTCTTATACCCATACTCACATCAATGAAGATGGATCGTCTCGTGAAGTCTTTCTTTATCCCAATCTTGATGGCATCGATCTATTTCATTGATAGGCAAATTCATCTATAAATGTCTCTATCCAACAGCTTTTCCTGAAATTATTTTTCTCAGTATTCTAATTGAACCATTCTTCTATTATTTTTTTTCTTGACATTTCAAATATTTTTTTATGAATAGGACCCATATGTTGTTCGAGAGGATCCAATCTACAAAACAAACATATCTAGACCTTGTAGGGGTAAATAATTAATACAAAATTAGTTTGTTTTTCAAATACATTCATTAAAACACTATGAACAATTTCATTTTGTTTTCTAATTAGCCAATCTCATCAAAATAGGTCAATCACATACACATTCTACTATATTTAGACAATTGCTAAAAGTAGTGCCATCTAAACCATAATCACTTCCATTAGTGCCTAGCTGTAGACATTGTAAAGCAAAGCGATTGTACCATGAGACAATTGGCTTTTGTTGTGCTGATGGAAAATTTTCTCTGGCCACAAAAGATGTTCCAAGTGAGCTTTATGCGTTGTTTACATCCAACAGTAGTGAATCTGCACATTTTCGGACATACATTCGAACTTATAACAATAAGTTTGCATTTACATTGTTTGTTATTAACTTTGATAAAGAACTTTGTCGAAGAAATAGAGGAATATATACTTTCAGAACCCAAGGATAAATCTATCACTATATCAATGATTTGCTCCCTTCCAATAGTCATTCTTCTTATCTCCAATTGTATTTCTACAACACAGAGCATGGATTAGAAAATTGAATTTTTGATTCAGACATAATGGAGCCATCAATTGTAACCCAACTCATCAATATTCTTCGCATCAATCCTTATTCCATTTTTTTCCGTTCACTTGGAGATTTTCCTTATTTGGAAAAACAAATCATTCATATAAAAACAGATGTTGGGCTTGATCAACGTGTATTCAATGCCTATACATCCTCATAAGTTGCAGTGATATGGGTCGAAAATGATGATGGAGATCAACCAAGAGGACGTAACATTCTTGTGTATAACCATTCTGGTGGAAATCATAAAGTTCAGTATTAATTTTGGTGTTATGATCCACTGCAATATCTGATATTATTTCCTTTCGATGATACTGGTTGGCATCAAGGGATTCAAAGGATTAGAGGAAGCATATCAAAGTACAACGAAACAAACCCATCAATAAATCCTCAACAATCAGCCGTTGTAGAAGAATTACTTGCAACAAAAGAGCGAGGTTAGACTATAGTATTTAAAATTTATAAAAATTCATTTTGTATATACATCCAAGTTAGTAACATTTACTTCACATTAAACTTTTGTAGGATTAAACCAACAAAGAAAGTGCCAAATAGTTTCATGCCGGGAATATTATTGCTACAATTTGTAAATAAGAGAAAATGTCAGATCAATTTTGTTGCTTTTTGGTCGATTATTGCAACAATTTGTAGTATATATGTATCTCAAGATCGAGACCTCAAGACTAGATTATTTTAGAAGCAAGCAACAACATATTCGATCAAAGTTGTATCAAGGTATTGTCGATACAATTACGCTTGGGGAAACAAATCCTTCTAATGTTGAGAAACTGATTATACTCCCATCTTCTTTTATTGGAAGTCCAAGAGACATGAGAAAAATATATATGGAAGCAATAGCTTTAGTTCAACGTTATGGAAACCTGACATTTTCTTAACGATGACATGCAATCCAAATTGGCGAGAAATTACAAATGAACTATGTAACGTCCCAAATTTCCTAATAAGGCTTAGGGCCTTGATTAGGGGGCCAGGATGGAAAATTCTAGAATTATGTGATTATTTGATATTTATGTGTATCATTATGTGATTATGTGAGTTATATTATAATATGACTTGATATGCATCTTTAGGTGTATGAAATATGTATGTGGGCCCATTTCTATTTAATTGGGAAATTTTCATAATTTGGCCCGTTATAGGTATATTTGGCATATATTGTGGTAAGTGTGTGGTACTTCATTATTATATGGTTATGTTTGGGTTACTCGGCACGAGACGATCCTAGGAAGCAAGCTAGTGGGAAAGTCACAACGGGACCCATATCTGACTCGGAGTGAGTCAAGGGGTATATTGGGTATTTAGCACATTACCGAGATATTGAGTAATGGGAATGATTATTTGATGATAAATTGAGAGTTAGTGAGATTAGGAGGAAATTCTGGTTTTTTTTACTATTTTACCCCGGGGGGCGTTTTTGGGACCCCGAGCATTAGGATTTGCTTGAGGTTACTTAAGCTCGAAGTAACCTATCAGAATAAAAGAAACGTCCATAATGTTCTCTCTCTCTCTCTCTCTCGTTCCCTTTTTGACACCGTTCGCATTTTCGAAGGAAACTCGAGTTTTAGGACTCGGATTTAGGCAAGGATCAAGGCATAGCGATTCTAGGGAAGATTAGAGGCTTATTAGCTGGAGGATTTAATTGGGAAACGACTCAATCAGAGGTAATCCGAGTTTTCAAGTTTTTAAGCTTTGGTTGGATTTTATGTTTTGATGAGTTTTCAGATGGTTTCAGATGTGGGTTTTGATGGTTTTGGATCATTGGGATGTTTCAGAACTTTGATTTTGGGATTTGGATATGTTTGGATAGGATTTTGGAAGGTTTTAAATGGGAGAAAACAGAGAAAATGGTTGGGTTCGCGGTCAAGTCGTGACCTTGTTCTAGGAAGTTGCGACTTGAGTGAACCCAGAACCAGGAGGGGTCTGCCTGGGGGCGCGCCGCGACTCTAGAGGCCCAAGTCGCGACCCACACCCTGAAGCCCAGGCAGAGGGCCCTCTGTCAGGGAGGCGCACTGCGACCCTCAGAGCCAAGTCGCGACCAACCTGTGCATTTGTGGCTAGATTGAGTTTTTAGTCGTGGGAACTTAACTCTAAGGGCTTGGGATTGATCCTACTACCCAGTTTGGTAGGATTCGACGTCCTGGAGGCTAGGACTCGGTCCGAAAGTCTTTATTTACTCGTTTTTATGGGATTTTATATTATGGTTGTGACTAGGTAATCGCTAGGGGCTTGGAAACAGGATCGTGCTTGAGGGTCGTTTATTGGTAACCCGTGCTTGGACCAAAGGTAAGAAAACTGCACCCAGTATGTGATGCATGTGATACATGTGGTTATGGCATGACATGAATGTTGAATATGGAATTGATTAGAGCTTGAGTCTCTGTAACTGTGTATGATTATGATTATGCTTGTGATTATTGATTAAGCATGTTGAATGCCTTATATCTAGATATCTGACATATGATATATGCCTATTTGCATTACCTCATTGAGGAAGCACTGACTTATTAGTTAAGAAACAACAATGCTGTTTAGTACGGGTCGTGAAGCTCTGACTTATCAGTCATGATCAACAATAGTATTGAGAGCTGGTCGTATGGAATTGACTTATGAGTCCAGAGCGGCATTAGCGTATTGAATGTAGGCCAAAATGATTAGATCTAATCAACAAGAGCATTAAATGCTTGACCGACCTATTGGTCGAAGAAAACTAAAGCGCTTGGCTAGTTACTCAGAGCCAGGGCTAAAAGGCTCATGTGACTGGAACGTCATCTATTCAGGGCGCAGGACCCCAAAGAGACTTAATAGTCATCTATTTAGGGCACAGGACCTTAGGGAGACTTAATAGTCATTTATTCAGGGACTATGACCCCAAAGAGACTTAATAGTCATCTATTTAGGGCGCAGGACCCCAGATTGACTTGATAAGTCATCCATTCAGGGCGTAGGACTCCAAATTGACTTGATAGTCATCTACTAAGGGCGCAGGTTTCCATAATCATTTAATTGTACTTGTCTGCATGCATGAATAAGGTTATTACTGCCAGGCATGCTTATTATGATTTGGTGACTCGTTATTATTTGCTTATGAGCATGTTTTTTAATTTCTTGCTGAGTCTCGGCTCACAGGTACTATATGGTGCAGGTAAGGTAAAAGAAAAATGGACCATCCTTGAGTTGGAGAGCTTAGTTGACGATGTGTACATATGCGACTGCTCAACCACCATGGCCGAGGATTTAAAGAGGAACTAGGGTTAAACCCTATTTTGCCGCCTAAGTCGGCTAGTTGAAAATATTTTATTGTAATTAACCTTTTAAAATGCATTTTGGGATCCACACGAGGAGAGTCAAAATCGATCTGATTTGGTTGCTTGAGTCTTTCATGCAAAATTGGAAGAATTAAAGGGCTAGTTATTCAAAAGACAAATATTCGAAAAAGTGTAAGCATATGTCTATGTTATTGAGCACCAAAAAAGGGGTCTTCCACATGCCCACTTTTTAATTATCCTACAAAATGAGTGGAAAATCCATGCACCAGAATCTTTTGATGAGATTGTATCAGCAGAGATACTTGATAAAAATGCAAACATCCACCTCCATAACGTTGCTGTGAAGCACATGATGCATGGACTGTGTGGAGTATTGAATCCATCAAATGTTTGCATTAAAGGAAATCGTGGATGCAAAAGTAATTGACCAAAAAATTATGCATTTGCAGCAACTGTTGGAAACGATTGCTTCCCAATATATAGGCGCTCAAACAATGAAATGACTGTAAAGGTCCGAGGACAAAATCTAGACAATCATTGGGTTGTTCCATAAAACCCGTATCTTCTTGCAACATTTGACTCTCACATTAATGTAGAGATTTGTTCTATAGTAAAAGCAGTGAAATATCTTTACAAGTACATTTATAAAGGTCATGATTAGGGCTGGCAATTCGTGTAAACGTGTCAGATTCGTGTCGACACGATTATGACACGACACGATTAAGGTAAACACGAACACGACATGATTATTAAACGTGTCAAAAATAAGAACACGAACACGGCACGATTATTAAACGGATCAACACGACACGAACATGATAACACGATTATGACACGATTAATCATAACTATACGAAAAAAATCATAAAACCTATGTAAAGTATTCGTGTTATCGTGTCTGACACAATTATGACACGACATGATTATTAAATGGGTCAACACGATTATGACACGACACGATTAAGGTAAACAAGAACACGACACGATTATTAAACGTGTCGTGTTCGTGTTTACCTTAATCATGTCGTGTCGTGTCATCGTGTTGTGACCCAAATTTCCACCCCTAGTCATGATCGTGTCGATTTTAACTTGGTTTCTGAAATAAACAATCAACAAGTTGATGAAATCCAACAATTCTAGTCAGCTCGATGGATTGCTCCCCCATTAGCAATGTGGAGAATATATGGATTTATTATCAATGAGATGTCCCTAGTAGTGTATAGTTTGCATTTACATCTGGAGGATCAACACCCGGTCACTTTCCGAGCAAACGACGATCTAATTAACATCCTCAATTTAGACCGTTCTAGAAAATCTATGCTAACACAATTCTTTGAATTAAATTGAGTAGATGAAAATGCAAAGAAATTACTGTATAAAAAAATTCTTGAATGTTATGTTTCGAACCATCAACACAAAGAGTGGACTCCCCAAAAAATGAAAACAGTCATAGGTCGTATTGTTACAGGAAATCAATTTAAGGGTGAACGTTATTTTATGTGGGTATTGCTAAACCGTATAAGAGGACCTCTGTCCTTTGAAGATCTTAGAACAGTCGAGGGAATTTTGGCCCCAACAATTCGTGAGGTAGCAACAATGCATGGTTTGTTACAAAGAGATAGTAGCTTAGAAGACTGTTTACATGAAGCATCTTTATATCAAATGTCATCCAGTTTGAGGCGACTGTTTGCAACAATATTGGTATATTGTAATCCAACCAATCCACGAGACCTTTAGAAATGTTTTGAGGAAGATATGTCAATTGATTTCAAATCATCAGAAGATTCTACATCAACGACAAGATACCACGTATTAAGGTCAATCTCTTCTACGATTGAATCAATGGGGGAAAACATCAAATCTTACCATCTTCTTGATGGAGACATTTCTTTCGATGGAAATGAATTTTAATCTAGAGAATCGATGATGAGTTGGGTGTTGAAATTCCAGAAGAAGGTATTACATCTTCAAGATCACTTAATAGCGAGCAACAACAAGGGTATAATGTAGTGTTGGAAACAGTGTTATCAAACAAAAATGTTGCATTCTTTGTAGATGGTCCAGGTGGGATAGGGAAAACATTCTTATACATGGAACTTTTGGCAACAGTACGATCAAGAAACTTGGTAGCACTTGCAACTGCTTCATCAGGTGTGGCTGCATCTCTACTTCCAGGAGGTCGAACAACTCACTCACGTTTTAAGCTTCCAATTGATACTGACGAAAAAACCACATGTTGTGTGAGCAAACAAAGTGCACTTGCAAACCTACTTCATGCAACAAAATTAATAATATGGGATGAGGCACTGATGACAAGAAAACAACACATAGAGGCATTAGACAAAATGCTATGAGACATCAATGATTCTGACGTAGCCTTCGGTGGAAAGGTTGTCGTTTTCGGGGGAGATTTTCGACAAGTATTACTTGTGGTTCATAAAGGGATTAGACAAGAGCAGGTTAATTCCAGTTTGGTTCATTCTTACTTGTGGCCTACATTGACTAAGTTTCGACTAACTGAAAATATGCAAGCAAGATTAAATCCAATGTTCTCAAATTATGTGTTGGTAGTGGGCAATGGATTGCCACCCAACACAAAAGATGAAATCATAAAAATACCAAATGGGATGCTTGTTCCCTATGATGATGACGAGACTTCATTATATCACTTAATAAAAGACGTTTTCCACAACATTCAAGAATATTCAGGAAATATGTTAACTATGATGAACCAGGCCATACTAACACCAAAGAATAGTTTTATCGATGAAATAAATGCATTGTTAATTCAGAGGTTTTAGGTGAGTCCAACAATATTACAATGTAGATGAGACATAGATAAAACTGAGCAATCAGTTATGGAAGATTTCTTAAACACATTAACGCCTAATTGACTTCTGCCTCATGAATTATTACTAAAGAAAAATTGTCCCATCATGCTCTTAAGAAACATTAATCTTTCAGAGGGACTATGCAATGAAACCTGTTTGATTTGTCGGCCTTTCGATCGAAATATCATAGATGTTGAAATTGTTGTTGAACATCATATGGGAAAAAGAGTCTTCATTCCAATGATACCATTCTTACCAAATGTGGATGATAATAGTGGTTTTTCGTTTAAGCAAACTCAATTTCCTATAAGATTAAGTTTTGCAATGACCATAAATAAGTCACAAGGCCAAACATTGGATTATGTTGGGATTTATTTACCACAACCAGTATTTTCTCATGGTCAATTATACGTGGATTTATCAAGGGAAAATAAAACATCTACGGTGAGGATTTTAATTCGACCAGTGACTGCTGATAAACTTGACAAAAACTACACCAAAAATATTGTGTACACATAATTATTATCATTGTCATGTTTAAATTAATGTTTACTAAGGTAACATTCACAAATTTTATTAATCTATTTTCAATCCTTTATTTTATTATTTCATCAATTAATAATTCAAATACATTATATTTATATGTGTAATATTCTACTATCTTTACAGGAAAAAAATGCCGACAATATGTACCTCGATCAACGAGATCACCACAAATACAAAACCTTGAAAAATCAAAATGATTGTGGCAGACAAATCTCCAAAGCGAACAAGTCGTAACTCAGCAGTCAAATACCAAAATCTAATATTAATCGACAAACAAGTATCATATTTGTTAGAATATATATTACTTTGAAAATTATTAATACTCTCCTAAATGAATGTAGCATCTATTTATCTTTTGCAACTCATATAATACAATGTTAATCATTATTTCTTTAAATTTTGGTTCATGGGAATTGAGTCCAATTAGTAATTTATGGAACGGATATTGGCTCTATGGAGGACACTTTAAAACAGTTTCACTCTTATTATATTAGTGACGCCCTTGTCAAAAACACCAACCCAAGGTACAAGATTGGAACATATGAATATGATTGGACCCTCAACTCAAGAACACTAATAAAAGATGTAGAAGAACAAGGCAATCAATTAGAGGAGCCAAAATATAACATCGTTCCATTTACAAACTTACACTCTTATAAAGACTTAGCTGAACAAATAGGTATTTCAAATTTAATTCTTATACAAATTGATTATCATCAAAATAATAATTGTTTATTTCAATATGTAGATTTCTTAGCTATTGCAATCCAAATTAAACCAACAAAAGAGATAACCACAGAATTTCAACAACAAACAATCTAAGAGATATATCTTATCGATGAAAGGTAAAAGAACAAAAACATACTTTCAATTAAATTTAGTATTGACATTAATTTACAAAATGTACACTAACATTTTTTATTCAATATAATTTCTCAGCTTCAACCCAACACAATTTACTATGTGTGGTCGGTTTGTCCAAGAAGAATGCTAAACAATAACAAAAATTATTGAAGAATACCCAATAATATTGGGAACACAAATAGTTGTTCGAACATATAGAGGTACTTAGAAATACATGTTGGGGTTTTATGCCCTAATTAAAACCCAAATTATTTGTAATCTCATTTTATTATCAATAAAAGAATAGAAATCATTTTTTGACTTGGTCAATCACTTTGCTCACATGTTTTATTTTCATGATTATTTGTTTAATATAAACTTCTATTAAATCCCGAGCATATAGCTCATCTTATTTATAGTGACGTAATCACAGTGGAATATAAATATGATTATATGTTCAAAATAAGTTAGTCCTAAGATTAGTTAGTGCACAGGATTTACATTGACTTGTCAATCTACGATATGATCCACTTACACATTACAGTGTCATGTTCTTTCCAGAACATTAGCAAAGTAGATAAGATTGGACGTATTTGTTACATCGGACAGGACCGATATTGACAGTTGATAAGATAAGTAAACATACCGTTCTTATCTATTCTAGTCGTATCATATAGTTGACCATAGGTCAATTTAATCTCAATTCTGAGTGGTTAGTATTCTAACTGATTGTATTATTTGAGTTCTTTGACTTGTTCGTTACCAGCTTACCCTACGGACTAGCCCATACTTATATCTTGGGAACTCGGTAGTATAATTGAGTGGGAGTGTTAATCATAGATATGAACATCTATAGCTTCTGATGAAGAAGTGAAACGATGGTTTCCTTTTAGTTTGGTTCAAGGTGTTAAATGATAGAGATCTCATTTCAGTAATTAAATTAGTTTACTGAAATATCATTTACAAGGAACTAAGTGTTTTAAGGATAAAATACAATGAGGGGTAAAATAGTATTTTAGTCTCATCTCATTGTAGACTGTTTATAGAGGACTGAGTGACAATTATGGTTGTAACAATGGATAATTAATAGAGTATCTATATTTGTTATAAAGCATTCTATGAATTCAAGAGTGAAATTCTGAGACTTTAGTGGAGTCACGAGGAATTAATAAGTTAGTAAATTTATTTGTTAGATTTATGATAACTTATTGGAGCTTGATTTCATAGGCCCATGGTCCCCATTGTACCTTGGATAAAATCATCTAGTTGGTCTCAATTAATTGATTTAATTATGAATTAGAATTATCAAAGTTGACCAGGTCAATTTTGGATAGTTTCACAGAGTTATGTAATTTTGAGAAGAAAAGAGAAATTAAGGCAGATTTATTAATTAAGATAAATTGATATCTAATTTAATAAATAAGTTTAAATCAAGGTTCAAATTATAAATAATTAATTTGATAAAGTGTTGACCGCGTTTTTGGCCAACGACGTGTAGACGTCAAAAAGACAAAAACCTTCAACAGAAATAAACAACACAGACGATTTTTATAGTGGTTCAGCCCCAATGTGTTGGTAATAGCCTAATCCACTTAGAGTTGTGATTATAGATCTACACTCAAGATCAGATGAACCTGAGTCAACTGAGTTTCTTCAATGCAGATTCCTAGAATACAAGAATTCTCTCAAGATACAAGTACTCTCTCTCTAGAAAATTAGAATTCGAATCCAAAAAAAGTCCTCCTTATGATGCCATGAGCCTTGTATTTATAAGCTCAGGATCATACAGATGATGTCCCTCATAATCGTGATATTTTGTTATTCTCACTATATTTAATTTACAATAATATTCAAAATATAACGATACACTATATTTATGGGATAATTTGAGAGATTCCCGCGCAAGCCAAGACCGATTCTTGTTGAAGCCGTTTCTGGGATCTCTTGCGTAGCCCTGCTCTGTCTAGTTGATCCATATCACATTCAGGTTGGTTGGCCAAACCTTCACTAGGCGGACACGCACCTGACTGGGCAGACATGCACCTGGCTGGGAAGACATGCACTTGGCTGGTCGGACATGCACTTGGCTGGTCGGACATGGTCATGACTGGTCGGACATGGTCATGACCGGTTGGCCAAGGTCATGCCTGGTCGGCCAAGGTCATGCCCGAGCAGATAAATATGTGACTGATCGGACAAGGCCATGCCTGGGCAGACAAACATGTGACTGATCGGACAAGGTCATGCCTAGTAGGTCATGACACTTGACTAGCCAGTCAAAATTCTTCACTGGTCTACCGGGTCACTCCTAAGCCTGATCACCCAAACATTCCTTGCCATTTGTCATTTCTATTGCCACGTCATTGTTTTCAAATTTTGGGGATAACATTTGCCCCCCAAGTTTATTATATGATGCTCTCACATAATAAATTTTTTTCTCCACAACTGACGGCATAATTAAAAAAAATCCAACAGTTCATCTTCCCGCCCATGCAACAGACCACAACTCCATAACAGACCACGATCACTGCAATTAACTGCTCATAGTTGTGGGGAGAAAAAATATCTAAGGAATTCCAAGGGTCCAAAAATAAGTGGCAATTCCCACTTTTTTCCTTTAAATAGACCCTTACACTCCCACACTTCTCCACACACACAAGAAAAAAAAAATTCTCATCTTCTCTTTTCCCTTCCTTTGGCCGAAACCCACAACTTCTCTTTTCTTGGCCGAAAGTGCAAGGATCTTCAAGGAAGAGCTCTTACTTCTTCAAGCTTTCTCCAAGAAAATCCAAGGGCTCTTCAAGATTGGGTAAGTCTTCTCCTTCATCTTCACTTGTGTTGTTATTTTTTTTTTCAAAAACTTCATGAAAATATGGGTGTTGGCCGAAACCCTCTTGGAAATTTTTCCCCTTGAATCTATGTGTGAATCTTTGGAAATGCAATGTATTTTGTGGCTGTTTTGATGTTATTTAGGTTATGGGTAACTCAATTTTACCTTCAATTTCATAGAAATTTAAAGAAAAATGAGTTTTTCAACCTAAATCACATATATGGTTTTATGGGCAATAGATGATATGAATATGGTCTCTAGAACATTTGAAACTTTACAAATTCCCCATTTTGAACTTATGGTTGTGTGTTTTGGATGAGAAATAATGTTTATGTCCTAGGGATTTAGGGTTTTTCGGAATGGGTTTATGGTTGAGGTTCGGGTATCTTTGGGGTATGTTTGGGGTATGGCCGATTGGCTACTACTCTTTACACTTTGAAAACGTTAGTCCGATCGGACCCTACAACAGCCACCCGGACCCAAAACTCATCTGATCGGGCGCCTATGCGCTGGCCCCTCGGACGCCTGATGATGCCACTCAGACAAGCCCACATCTGCTTGGATGCCTTGGCGCTGGGCCTCGGACGTGCGCTAGCTGGTTGGATGTCTTGGCGTACCCATCAGATACCTCAGCATTCGCTCAGACACTCGGCACCTCCGCTCGGACACCTCGTCTCAGCTCCTCGGACACCCCACGTCACTCGGATGCCTCATGGCTCCTCGGGTGTCTTGGCACCAACAGCCCAGATGCCTCGACATAGCCCCTCAGATGTGCACACTAGCCCTTCAGACACCTCGGGATCCGCTCGGCCTCCCCAAGGCATCCGCCCGGACACAACGTGGGCCACTCGGACACACCGTAGCCGCTATGCACCCGACCGGTCATCTCCTTAGGACTCTAAGCACTTATAGCACTTTAGGCACTCAAATTATTGTTTCCTCATGCATGCTATATTTTTACTACTTAGATAAAAAATTTCTAAGTAGAAAAATAAACACTGCTCTGTTGAATCATATTTGTATGGTTACTGACCTCCCCATTTTTATTTTTTGTAGATGAATCGCTTCGACTATAGGGGAGGTGACAACCACACGAATTCTGACACGTCTGTCCCGCAGTCGAGCGACATTCCTCAAAGCAGCGACTCCTCGTCAAAGTCTCCTGACAGTCACACTCCTAAGGATCGCCTCCGCCGCTTTAAGAAGATCCTCCCCCGTTCAGCTTTATATTTTCTTCACGAAGAGTAGTTCCTCCATCAAGTTGAACAGTCAACAATGAGGGTAAAGAAGTCCAACAGACTCCCGCAGGACCAGGATCCTCAAGTAGCCCGTAGAGCGGTACAGAAAGTGGTGGAACGCAGCGAGGTCCGAGCTGCGGCTTCTTCGAGACCACCCCGCCAGACGCCAAAACCAAATAAGCCTCGAAGAAAAATTACCCAGAAATTCGCTATCGAGATCCAGCGTCTGGCTGTCCAAAAACCAAGGAAGGAAGGAGAGGAAACACCTTCTTGGTTTACCGCCAAACCTACAAAACTTAACCTTGGGATGTTTGACGAACACATCCAAGCCTTGGGCTTGAGAGGGGTGAATGTGATATGTCCGCGCCCTCATCAGAGAGCTAACAGGCCTGGCGGACCTTACTGTGCCTGGTCTAGGCACCATATATATGCCGGAGCGACTATCCCGCTACACCCCTTTTTCCGGTCAGTAGCGGATTATTTCAACGTCTCTCCCTTTCAGATCGCTCCTAATGGGATTTAGGCACTGTCCGCCCTATTCATCCTTTACTTCCTGCAAGGCTGGGATCAGCCTACTCCTCACGAAATACACTACTTATTCGACTTTAGAACCAACCTGAGCCATAAGAACACATGTTTTTTCCACCTCTTTCATAGGCATAAAGGGTTTAAATACCTTTATGGCATTGCTCACAAGTCGAATCCTGGGAAATACTATATAGAGTATTTTCTCACTTCAGACATCAAAGCCAACAACCTGGCTTTTACGCATGCGGATCCATTTCTCTAACCCTTGCCCACAAAAGAAATGTTTGACCGAGCAGAGGAGTTGGCCAACATGTGCATCAAGGAGAAGGATATGAAAATTTTGGTTACTATAGACAATCTTCAGATGGTGAGCTTGCTACCAAGTAACCAGAACATCACAGTGGAGAGCACTAATGAGGAAAATAATGCAACTGATCAGTCCAATGCTGGCACTGAGGTAGTGACCGATTAGTTCTCTCCTGGACCATCTCCTCGTTCCTGCAGACCAGGTGATCTCATCATTAGAGAGCCCCAGCCAGAGGACCAGCGCAGACCTACTATTCCCACACAGCCTGGGAAGGGAAAGGCCATCCAGCTTGAGAGGGACTTAAGCTCATCATCCGACGACGAGGACGACTTCCTCGACCAAATCCTCAACTCAGGTCTAGTAGTCATAGTGAGATGTTTTGATAACTTGGCTATATGGGATTTATAGAACTGTCTAGTAGTAGTAATGTATTTATCCACATATTGCTTTATTTTTTTTTACTAACAAATCTTGTGCTTTCTCTTTTGCAGATTCAGAGATGTTTAGGCATTTTAACGCCTCTCCTGCCCCAAAGAGGAAATCCGGGGAAGGAAGTGGCTCCACCCCTCTGAGCAAAGTCCCAAGGACCACTCCGCCCAGCCAAGGGAGGCAACCCAATGAGTCGACCGCAATCCCGCAGTTGACTCCTTCCTCGCCCCCTCCTTCTGCGAGCCTAACTCCTACCCGCTTGACTAACTCGAGAGAGGTCCTCCGCACCGCTAGTGGCCTCGAAAAGGAACTACTCGATGAGACTATCCATGATACTTCAATGCTTCAAAGCTTCGAATCCTTTCCTTGGCTTAGCGTTGAAGTCGTCTTAAGAAGAGGGCTTGCTCAGCTGATGAATGTAAGTGCTTTATCTTAAGACAGTTTGTTATTAATGTTTTCACTTGTAATAACCTCCTGTTTTCCATGCAATCGCTTGTCACCATTAGTCATGCTCAGCTCCGAGCAGTTGATTATAAGGAGTTGATCAAGGTCCTAAATGATCAACTAGTGGATGCCCAAGCTAGAGTGGAGACTCTAACTGCTTCGGAGAAAGACTCCAAATCCAAGCCGGAGCAGGCAGAGAGGACTGTGGCTGAGCGGGATGAGTCTCTTAGGAGACTGTCTGATGAGAATCAACAGCAAATTCACACTAACAAGTCACTGACCGATCAACTGGAGAAACTAACTCATGAGAACGAGGAATTGACTCGCAAGAATGAGGAGCTAAGGCGGGAGACAGAAGCCGATCTTGTTCGCTACGAGGAAATCTGCTTCAACTGCTTTTACCAGGTGTGGAAGCTGAACAAGCCTCTCAACCTTGACTTTCTCACAGAGGAGGTCAAGGCGGAGGAGCTTGCGAAATGTGAGGCAAAGGATGCCGAGGAAGCAGCTAATCCTGCCGGCACTACATCTGTTTCCCCCACGCTGTCATTCCGACCAGAAGGAGCAGCTGATGCTAAGGAAGGGGTTGATCAACCTGCCAGAGCTGACCAGTGATCTCTCATCCGATCGGAGAGGCCTCCATCCGACCAGACAAGTTGTCATCCGACCAGCTCTTTAGTAAACTTTTGTTTTGTATTTTATTATGTACTCTTGCTCGTATGGCCAATATGTTGGCATTTATACTTTACTTTTTTTGGCTAACTTGAAACATTCTAAGTCTTTTTAGACTTAAAACACTATAAGTTTTTTGTGAATAGCAAAGTCACTCTGATGTATGCCTTATATTTTCGCATGATTACTTAGTTTTCTAACTTAGAAATTCTAGACATTTCATAAGTCCATACTAAGTATACTTTCTCACACTCTTATTGCTCTAACATTTTATGAGCATAATGTTTATTCTCACACGAATATCTGCTTCTAACTTAAAATTTTAAAAAATTCCAAGTTACTTAAGCTTTGTCAAACAAGTTAGCTTAATGGCCTTTTTGGACTTCAAAAATTTACAAGTCAGCCTAAAAACAGATATCTTAACTCGTGCTCTTATTGCCTATGTTAAATTATATACCGATATACCCTATGTGCCCCCCAAGTGATTGAAGGTTGAGAGATCCTTAGTCATTTGCTACTTGACCGAATCTGTTCAAGCAGTTTATCACTCGTGAAACACATATAATATATGGAAAATATTCGAGCAGTTGAACACTGCTTGAATGTATCGACCAGTTGAACACTGTTCAGATAATTAACACACATGCACATTTGTAGCAAGAATTGACCACGCTGCGCGTGATCTCTTTTATTACTCGTAAATTAAAAAGGACAAAACGTGTCTAATAACGAGTCTTAAACAACAAAATTGTTCAAAAATAGATGGCTGGTCAGCAAATAACCAGCTCATAATTCAAATTTAAATAACAAGTTAAACAACTTGAAATTAAACTACTACTCTGAAAGTGGTATTTAGAAATAATATATTCATAGACGCTCGCCGCTCCAGTGGCTCCTGATCCTAGCACTCCCGCTCAGCATGCTTCTCCCTTGTAGGGCTGAGCATAAAATCCAAAAAACCAAAAAAACCGTGTACACCGACCTTCCGAACACCGAAAAAACAGAAACCAATTAAACCGAACACCGAAAAAACCGCCAATGGCGCAAACCGCCACTGTTCGGTCGGTTTGAAAATTTTGTGTGGACCGACCGGCGGAATCGAAACTGACCAAACAATATAATATATAATAATATAATATTATATAATTATTAATTATTAAAATTATTAAATAAAAATAAAAATATATGAAATTATGTCATATATATTTATGTTTTAAAAATGCACAAAAATGGATTCCAACAATCCAAAATTTTTAGTTTTTTAACTAAAACTTTCAATTTTTTTTTTAAAAATTTATAAAAAATATAATAAATTCGGTTTGGTCGGTTTAACCGACCAAACTGCGGTCCAAAACGGTCGGTTTTTTTTTAACTGGTTTGGTTGGTCGGTTTTTGGATTGCACCAATCCGGACCGAAAACCAAATTCTGGATTTTATGTTATGAAAAAACCGCCCAAACCGACCGATGCTCACCCCTACTCCCTTGCTTCATTGCTTTCCTCAGCTAAGTGTGGACCTCCACATATAGTGTCTAAGGTAAAGTCCACAGGTCCGGGCTGCAAGGGTGAAGATCTTTGTCGTTTGAAACCAGGATTGCTGCTGCCTCCTTCTCCTTGGGGTGTCTCTGCCCAGTCCTTCCTCAACTTGCCCGACTGGAGAAGAAATTCTATCTCATCTTTGAGGTGATTGAATTCATTTGTGTCATGGCCATAATCTCCATGGAACCGACAAAATTTGTTCATGTCCCTCTTAGATGTCTCTTTCCTCATCGGTGGGGGTTTCTTATAGGGAACTTCCTGATGACTAGCGAGATAGATTTATGCCCGGCTTGCTGAAAGAGTTGTGTAGTTTGTGAATCGGGGCTCATACTTGATGGGCTTATCGTTCGGATTCGACTTAGCTTTCTTTTCATCATGGCGGTCAGACCCGTTATTCCCACGTTTCTTTCCGCCATTTTGACCATTTTCTTCGTTCTTGGGGAGATCAGTCGATCCGCCCGGATTGTTTAGACCTTTCTCTCCTTTCTCAATTGCGTCGTCCAATTTCATATATTTATCCGCCCGGTCAAGAAACTGTTGTAACGTTGAAATTGGGTTGCGATGAATACTGTCCCACAAAGGACTCCGATAGATTATGCCGGAAGAAATTGCCACCATCTTCCTCTCATCTCCAACTGCAGTAGCTCGGTTAGCTTCTCTCATGAACCTTTGTATGTATTTCTTGAGAGACTCCTCCTTCCCTTGTTTAATATCCGCCAAGTGATTGGCATAAACTGGAGGGGTCCGAGCAACACTAAACTGCCTGCAAAACTCCTTTCTGAAACTTTCCCAAGAAGTGATGGAGTTTGGCTTAAACTTCCAATACCACTCCTGGGCAGTGTCAGACAATGTGGTGGGGAAGACTCTGCACTGATAGTCATCACTCACTCCGAGCAGCTCCATCTGATCTTTGAATTTCCCCACATGCCTTATCGGATCTGCCTTTTTTGTATAAACTGGCAGTACCGGTGCTTTGTACTTCGCTGGTGGCTGGGCTGCTCTAATTCGAGCACAGAACGGGCTGCCACTCCTGTGGTCTACTGGATCGACCGCAAAGGGTCATTTTGACAGACCTTGAACTGCTGTTGTTAGAGCATCAAGCTGGGCTTGGATGCTTGGGATTCATTCTCGGGACCGTCTGGTCGGGCGATCCTATCCGGCAGACCATCATCAAATAGTTCAACTTGACTGGTAAGTCGGATTGGATCTCGCCCTTTGACCAGGACAGTCCTTCCCCTATCAGCAATGACGTCTCTTAAATCCTTCTGGGAGGTATGCCTCCCTAACCGATCGAACACCGTACTCGAGTCTTTTCGGAAGGCTTGCTGTGTATGACATGCTCCTTGCCACTGCATTGCTGGTTGGGATGCAGTGGTGGTCTTCCTGTCTGCGCTGGGCGATCTTTTTCTCCTCGATGGTTGTTATCATTCTTCTCCTTCGACTGGTCAGTGTGATGACTATTAGCTTCATCACGACCATGCCCATCTTTGAAGTGAGAAGTTTCTTTACCTCGAGGAGCTCATTTATGCTCCTGCTCAGGTGGAGTTTTCTTGCCACCTGATTTATGACTTCCTGATCTAGAAGTCTCTGATCGGCGGCTCCTTGAGGGGGTTCCAGAGTTCCCCCTTTAGGTTGAGGCAGTGCCCGACCGGACCCCATCTTCTTCCCGACCAGGTGGGTTACTACCACTCCTGTTTGGCCCTCGAGAATTGGGTCTATCAGTGTTTTTACGACCAGCTTCTGTGGTCCTTTCTCCTGGGGTGGCTGCTCCTCGTGCTGCAGCTTGGGCATTGGCTTGGGCCAGCTGCGTAGCTGCCTCCAGAGCGAGTGCAGCCTCGCGATTTCCTCGCTCCTGGCCTCCATCTCCTGTCTTTGCTGCTCAAACGCCGCCTTCTGCCTAGCCATCTCTTCAGCGAACGCCTCCTGTCTGGCGTTGAATTGTGCCATCTCCTCCTGGAAGGCCCCCGTGGCTTCCTAGAGTTCTTCAACCTCTGGAGTCACGTCCTTGATCATGACTCTAGGCTCAGTCTCATGGTCTTGTGGGCCAGGACCTTCTGATCTAGCAGGCTCTTTAGAGGAGCCCGTCTTCTTGGAGGCCGCATTGGTGTTCTTAGGCGCCATAATACTTCAGGGATCGTCTGTCTTTCTCTTCAGGCTCTCAATGAAAGCACCAAAATATTGACCGCATTTTTGGCCAACGACGTGTAGACGTCAAAAAGACAAAAACCTTCAAGAGAAATAAACAACACAGACGATTTTTATAGTGGTTCAGCCCCAATGTGTTGGTAATAGCCTACTCCACTTAGAGTTGTGATTATAGATCTACACTCAAGATCAGATGAACCTGAGTCAACTAAGTTTCTTCAGTGCAGATTCCCAGAATACAAGAATTCTCTCAAGATACAAGTACTCTCTCTCTAGAAAATTAGAATTCGAATAAAAAAAAAAGTCATCCTTATGATGCCATGAGCCTTGTATTTATAGGCTCAGGATCGTACAGATGATGTCCCTCATAATCGGGATATTTTGTTATTCTCACTATATTTAATTTACAATAATATTTAAAATGTAACGATACACTATATTTATGGGATAATTTGAGAGATTCCCGCACAAGCCAAGACCGATTCTTATTGAAGCCGTTTCTGGGATCTCTTGCGTAGCCCTGCTCAGTCTAGTCGATCCATATCACATTCAGGCTGGTCGGCCAAACCTTCACTAGGTGGACACGCACCTGACTGGGTAGACATGCACCTGGCTAGGCAGACATGCACTTGGCTGGGCAGACATGCACTTGGCTGGTCGGACATGGTCATGACTGGTCGGACATGGTCATGACCGGTCGGCCAAGGTCATGCCTGAGCAGATAAACATGTGACTGATCGGACAAGGCCATGCCTGGGCAGACAAACATGTGACTGATCAGACAAGGTCATGCCTGGTCGGTCATGACACTTGACTGGCCAGTCAAAATTCTTCACTGGTCTACCGGGTCACTCCTAAGCTTGATCACCCAACCATTCCTTGTCATTTGTCATTTTTATTACCACGTCATTGTTTTCAAATTTTGGGGATAACATAAATGATTTAAATAATTATTTAATTAATTAAATCAATAGATTATAATACAGGCTTTGATTTTAAGTCCAATGGGCTTATAATCAAATGAAAATTTTCATAGGCCTGGCCCATGATAATTTCGACCTAGGGCTTCTAAATTGGCTATTATTTTATTGATTTTTTAATTAAATTAAATGGCCTAATTGAGTCTATAAAAGAAGTGCCAAGTGAGAGAAGAAAACACAAGTCACAAGTCAGATTTTCTGATAGTTTTTAGATTCTCTCTAACCACAAGTCTTTTTCTAAGCCTCTTTGTTATTTTCTCTTCTTCTCTCTGTATCTATCTCATGTGTTGAGAATTGCCCACTCTAGTCTAGGTGATTCTGAGGATACTTTGAAATACTATGAAGATAATAGAAGATCGGTTCAATTTCTTGATAATACTCTGCGACAGAAAGGATACAAGGGTTAGAGAAACTGAAGGAATGACTCATTCATTCCGCTGCGTATACTGTAAGTATTCTTATCATTGTTTCTCTTTGAATTCAATTTTAGAAACTTGTTTAAGGTTATCTCATATTAATTTGTTTAATATTAGATCTACATGAACATAAATAAAGATTATGTATAAGTTTCCTAACAATACATAACTTATATATTCTTCTATCTTTGATATACTTTCATTAATATAAATCTCAATTTGAACAAAGGATTGTCCCTATCATCACGTTCATCAAGTACCTTCATAATCAATCCTCAATTTCCAGAGGCGACTGCATTGAAGCAATGATAATACTCGCATATTAAAATACACATATTGCTCACATTACATTATATTTAATTATATTATTTTCATATAATCTTCCTATATTTATTAACTTGTATTGCTATTCACTTTATATTATAAAGGGTGGATAATAATACACTAAAAATCAAAAGTATCATTGCAACATCGTTGACACATCCATTTACTACTCTATCATTTGTTGGACTTCAAAAAATCGTGAAGATTTGTGATATTCCCTGTGTGATGAAGGCTTTGCAACCTATGGAGGTAAATATTACTTTTTTTATTTAAATTTAATGACAAAATACAATTTTAAACTTTCTAAAGAACAATTCTTATTTGATGTAGAAATCATACTTTTGGATAGAAGCAAAGAAAAATATAATTGATTTTGCCCAAATGTACTATTACATATCATATGCAACATGCCATAGAAAAATACGACATAAGTATGACGAAATAATTGTTTGCGAAAATCCAAACTACAAACAGCGAGGGGCCCCACACCACAATGAGTAGTATTTATTTAAATTTGTAAAAAAAAAAATAAATTAAAAAAAACTAATATTCACATTAAAACTAATATATTTAAATACATTTTAAGTGTTAGGGCATATGTGCAACTAGAAGATGATACTGGAAAGCTCGATGCTGTTATGTTCGGAGAAGTAGTAGAAGAGACATTTGGTTGTTCTGCAGTCCAGTTGATGGAAAATTCTACAGAGGTAAGAATAAATATTACTACATTTCAAAATAATACATATGAAAAAAACCATAATATATATAAAGTAACTCTAAATTGTTCTTACAGGAAAATCTTTAATACATTGAAAGTGTTGCGAAGAAATTAGCAACAAAAAAATGGACAATCAAATTGTCTGCAGATGAAGAAAAAATGAAGAATGTCAAATACAAGCATTTCACTATTCTGTCCAATGAAGCCACACAAGATGACAACAACGATGAATCATCATCCTAAATAACAAACACAAATTAACCCCCTTCATTTTTTAAATTTTTTTTATATATTTAGAAAAAATCTCATTCTTTATTAAACTATAGACAATTTTATTTATTTTTTATTTACGAAGGTCCAGCCTTTAAAACTATTCACTAGCAAAATCACTATTTCAGAAACAAAACTACCAAATACTTATCAACAATGTTATTGTTTGAATTCCAACAATATTTTTAGTAATATCTTTATGTCACACATTATATTAAATATTGTCTTTTAAAATATATGACACTGATTATAGGAAATTTACTCATTTGGTATCTTGTGTTTTTGCAAAGTATTGTTTCGGTACCTTCTTTTTTCAATAATCAATCATATGGTACCATGTATTTTAAAATCATACATATTTGATACCCTAGACTCAAATTTGATAAATAAAATTTTATTAATATGACCAAACTGTCATCAGTTATATGTAATTAAGTAATTAAATTTAAATTTGGAACTCATATAATTGAGAGCAGTTTGGTTAAATTGGTAAAATTCTATCAATTAAAGTTTAGGGTATCAAATATGTACGATTTCAAAATACAAGAGACTAAATATGTACGATTTCAAAAAACAGAGTACCAAATGACCATTTATGTAAATATAGGATACCAAAACGATACTTTACAAAAATACACTATACCAAATGGTTACCTACCCTTGATTATATAATAAAACTAAAACTAAGTTCACACATTTTCTCAATACAACTAAGCAAGCGTGCATTGCACGTTGCTTTCTTAGTTGTTGCAATTCAAATTAAACCAACAAAAGAGATCACCACAGAATTTTAACAACAAACAATCCAAGAGATATATCTTATCAATGAAAGGTGAAAAAACGAAAACATACTTTCAATTAAATTTAGTATTGATATTACTTTACAAAATGTACACTAACATTTTTTATTCAATATAGTTTTTCAGCTTCAACCCAATACAATTGACTATATGGGGTCGGTTTGTCCAAGATGAATGCCAAACAATAACAAAAATTATTGAAGAATACCAAATAATACTGGGAACACAAATAGTTGTTCGACCATATAGAGGTACTTAGAAATACACAACTTATATATTCTTCTATCTTCGATATATTTTCATTAATATAAATCTCAATTTGAACAAAAGATTGTCCCTATCATCACGTTCATCAAGTACCTTCACAATCATTCCTCAAATTCCAGAGGCAACTGCATTGAAGCAATGGTAATACTCGCATATTAAAATACACATATTGCTCAAATTACATTACATTACATTTAATTATATTATTTTCATATAATCTTCCTATATTTATTAACTTGTATTACTATTTATTTTTTATTCTAAAGGGCGAATATCAATACATTGAAAATCAAAAGTATCATTGAAACACTGTTGACACATCCATCTATTAGTCTATCATCTGTTGGACTTCAAAAAATCGTGAAGATTTGTGATATTCCCTGTGCGATGAAGGCTTTGCAACCTATGGAGGTAAATATTACTTTTTTATTTAAATTTAATAAAAAAATACAATTTTTAACTTTCTAAAGAACAATTCTTATTTGATGTAGAAAGCATATTTTTTGATAGAAGCAAAGATAAATATAATTGATTCTGCCCAAATGTACTATTACAAGTCATATGCAACATGCCATAGAAAAATACGACATAAATACGACGAAATAATTGTTTGGGAAAATCCGAAGTGCAAACAACGAGGGACCCCCACACCACCACAGTGAGTAGTTTTTATTTAAATTTTGTAAATAAATTATAAATTTTAAAAAACTTACTAATATTCACATTAAAACTAATATATTTAAATACATTTTAAGTGTTATGACATATGTGCAACTAGAAGATGATACTGGAAAGCTCGTTGTTGTTATGTTTGGAGAAGTAGTAGAAGAGATATTTTGTTCTGCACTCCAGTTGATTGAAAATTCTATAGAGGTAAGAATAAATATTACTACATTTCAAAATAATACTTATGAAAAAAATAATAATTTATATAAAATAATTCTAAATTGTTCTTGCAGGAAAATCCTCAATTCATTGAAAGTGTTGCGAAGAAATTAGCAACAAAAAAATGGACAATCAAAGTGTCTATAGATGAAGAAAAAATGAAGAATGTCACATACAAGAATTTCACTATTCTGCCCATTGAAGCCACACAAGATGACAACAACGACGACGAATCATCATCCTAAATTACAAACACAAATTATCCCCCTTCTTAATTTTTTTCTATTTATTTATTCAGACAAAATCTCATTCTTTATTAAACTATAGATTTTTTTATTTACGAAGGTCTAGCCTTTAAAATCGTTCACTAGCAAAATCACCTATTCGGAAACAAAACTACCAAATACTTATCAACAATGTTATTGTTTAAATTCCAACAATATTTTTAGTAATATCTTTATGTCATACATTATATTAAATATTGTCTTTTAAAATATATGACATTCATTATAGGGAATTTACTCATTTGGTACCCGTGTTTTTATAAATTATCGTTTTGGTACCCTCTTTTTTCAATAATGCTCATATAGTATCATGTATTTTAAAATCATACATATTTGGTACCCTAAACTCAAATTTGATAAATAAAATTTTATAAATATGACCAAACTGGCATCAGTTTTATGAAATTAAGTAATTAAATTTGAATTTGGAACTCATATAATTGAGAGAAGTTTGATTAAATTAGTAAGATTCTATCAATTAAATTTGAGTTTAGAGTATCAAATATGTACGATTTCAAAATATAGTGGGTTGAATATGTACAATTTCAAAATACAGAGTACCAAATGAGCATTAATGTATATATAGGGTACCAAAACGATACTTTACAAAAATACATGGTACCAAATGGTTACCTACTCTTGATTATATAATAAAATTTAACCATTTTACAACAACGATGAATCATCATCCCAAATTACAAACACAAATTAACCCCTTCTTTATTTATTTAATTTTTCAGACAAAATCCCCTTCTTTATTAAACTATAAATAATTTTATTTTTTTATTTACAAAGGTCTTTATGTCATACATTATATTAAACATTTACTTTTAAAATATATGACATTGATTGTATAATAAAATTTAATATGAAAGTTAAAAAATAAAACTAAATTCACACTTTTTCTCAATACAATTAAGCAAACATGCATTGCACGTTGCTTTCTACTAGTATAAATATACATATGCTTTTTACATAATTTAATATTGGAGAATGTAATTACTTGTTATTATAAGTAAAAATCCCACAAACGTCTTAGAAGAATCATAATACTGTTTGTTTTAATTATGCTATATTTTAGTAATGGTCTACACTAATGGACTGGTGAGCAAGCCTTTTCAAGTGAGAAATTCAATTGAAGTGAAGCACATTTCAACAAATAACTTGTGGGCATGTTCAATTCTGGTGACTCTATATTATGGTTCAAAAATTAAGTGAAGGAGCAAGAGAAGAAGAAGAAGAGACGAGATAAGGACTTATCGTGAATTTTCACGTCTATGGAACAGTAAAATGTGAACCAACTTATCTACCACCTCTAAGCAGAGAGAGAGAGAGAAGAAGAAGAAGAGGAACCAAGATACTTATCTATATGTAATGTATGTATGTACAACGAAAGGCGTACTTTGGTTGTTGGAAATATCCAAACTTATTGATACTTCGCTTGTTTTGCAATAAAGTTTGAAAAAAAGACAATTATCTAACAAAAATGAAGTGGGCCAAAACCTTAGTGGTCCAAAAATGTGCTTATAAATAGAGAAATTTTTAAAAATATGACTTGTATACCATAAATGTACAAAAATATAAGAATTATACTTTTCTTAATTTGTATGGGAAAATTTATTAAAAAAAATTAAACTATGAGAAACACAATTAGTAATTAACTAAAATACGGAAATGCCACATTTTTTATCATAGTTATGTTTTCCTTGATTTTGAAAGTAATTTTATTTTATTTTTTACAATTTTTTATTTTTTCCTTCATTTTGTTAATTATGTTTTAAGTTTTTTTTCCTTACTTATTTTTTCTTTTTTTTTTCGTACCAATTTTCTTCTTTATCTTTTTTTTTTATTTCCATTTTCCCATTATTCTTCTTCTTCTTCTCATTTTTATTTATTTATCTATTTTTTTCTTTCATTTGTATTGTTTTGATTTTTTTTTTCATATTTTTTCAATTTTCTTTTTTTTTTTTTCATTTTTTTCCTTCTATTTTTCTTCATTTTTGTATTTATTATTTTCTCCTTTCATTTTTATTTTTATTTTTTCACACATATGAGCTTTTTTTCTTCTTCCATTTTTTCCTTTTTTTTTCTACCAATTTTTTCATTCATATTTTTTTTTCTTTCCATTTTCCATTACTCTGATGGTAACATTCAAATATAGAAAAAAGAATTATATGAAGAAGATGGGAGAGAAGGGAAATGGGGTAGATCTGATTTCTTTTTTCTTTATTCAGATATGTGGTAACTGGTTACCTTCCCGTTCTTTGTGTGTATATTTATGGGGGTAACTGATTACCTTCACGTTCTTTGGGTGTATATTTCTGGGGGTAATTGATTACCTTCATGTTCTGATGTGTGTATATATTTCTGGATTCTTTATGGTAACTGTTTACCTATATTACTAAAATCATAGTTACTACTTCTTCCTTTTTAATGAAGTGTTCTTCCTTTTTTTCCTTCAAATTTGATGTTTCTTTTCATATTTAATATGAGTAACCTGTCACCCCTCTTATGGTAATTAACTGGTTACCTCTCTTATGGCAGAAAGTTACTCCTCTCAGGATAAATGGTTACCCCTCCTGGTACATGTTATTTAACCTAGCTCTAGTTTTTTTTACATAACTGTCAAAGATCAATCAAGTAACTAATTACCTTACCAAGGATTTGAAAAAATAAATGTAAAATATAAAAAAGAAAAAAGAAAAAATGTTTATAATAAATAATTTTAAACTCAATTCATATTACAAAAAAAAATATTGCAAAACATCCAAAGAAAAATTTAAAATAAAATTAGTAATATAAAAAAACAAACAAGCTAAGAAAATAATAATCAAATTACAAACATACTCTTCCAAATTAATAAACTTGATTAAAAGTAAAACTATGACATAAACAAACAGTTTCTGACAAGCTAGAAGTAAAAGTTTTAAATGAAGATGAAAAATTTGAATAAGAGATGAATTTGGAGATGGGATGTTGAGTGCAAGATGTAGTTCATTTTCTCAAAAGCTATAAGGATGTCTAAATCAGTGTTTGAGTGATTATTACCTGACTCATTTGGAGGAAGAGGATCTACTATCGGGTTGGCTTCTCGACTGTGTTGAGGATTCATGATTTGGTAATTTCTTTGTCGTCTATAATAAACACACAACTCTTGTTGTTGGTTTGGAGGATGTGTATTTGTTTCTATTGACTCAAAAGATGAGGCAAGATCTTTTGAATTTGGATCTGCCGGAGGGTGAGTCGATGATTCTGGAAGGGAGGAGTTTGTGATATGTGATGGAACTATAGATTGACTTAGAGGTAGTTGTAATCTCCATGACCACTGAGCTTCGTTCTTTTGATAAGTGTTAGTCTCCCCCTGAAGCAAGGTGGGAGAGAAGTATCGAGTGGTTTCAAAAAAACTCTTGAGACGAAGATTTTTTTGTAAGAGGGTAGTAGCACCGATAGCCTTTTTGAGTAGGGGACTAACCAATGAAGGTAGTTTTAATGGCTCTAGGGTCAAGTTTGGTGTGATCCCTATAATGAATATGGACAAAAGTGATACACCCAAAGGTTTTGACAAGAAGAGTTTGAAGATAGATGGGGATAGGAAGACTGAACTAGAGTATATGGTGTATGAAAACCAAGTGGAGGACTAGGGAGAAAATTGATGAGATAGGAAGCGATAAGGATAACATCTCCCCATAGGTACTTAGGAACGTGCATAGTAAAAAGCAGAGCTCAGGCAACTTCTAATAGATGATGATTCTTACGATCAGCAATGCCATTCTGTTGGGATATCGACAAATGAACTTTGATGAATAAAGCCTTTTTCAGATAGGTAGGGTCCTAAGATAGAATTGAAATATTTTGTGACATTGTCTATTCGTAATATACGAATAGATGTCTGAAATTGTGTTTGAATCATGTTACAGAAATTTTTAAACATATGAAATGTATTAGACTTGTGTTTGAAGAGATACACCCAAATAAGACATGTGTGATCATCAGTAAATGTGATAAAACATTAATGACCATGAGAAGTAGTGACTTTTAAAGGTCCCCAAGAGATGGGCCTGGTTGGAGTATATTTTTTCCAAGAAAAAAACGCCCAGGTGTGCTTAGCCAATTGACAAATATCACATTACAAAGAGCTATGATTATTATTGGAAAATAATGATGGAAACAAATTTTTAAATATGAAAAACTTGGATGACCAAGTCGATAACGCCTTAACATAATTTTGCTAGAGTTTGAAACAGAAACATAGTTTATTGTAGAAACAGAAGTAGAAGCCAAACTAGATGAACTAGCTCGTTGTATTATTTATTGGCGATTTTCAAAGAAATAAAGTCCACCATGAATCCTAGCACTGCCAATCGTCCTCCCCGAGGATAGTTCCTGAAATTGACAAGAATTGGAAAGAAATTTAGCAAGGCAACGATTATCAATAGTCAACTTACTGACAGAAATTAAATTGCGTGTAAAGAAGTGATAGACTTTTCTTAGCAGAGAATCAATCTATCAGTAGTTAGGCCAAGCAGTGATGAATAACCTCCAAAAATATTTATTGAATGATGAAAATGGCACACAGAAATAGCTAGCATTCGAGAGGCTAGTCTCTCCTATTACAACCAGTTCGAGAGGGCTATTCTCTCCTTAGTAAATCAAGTTTCAATCTCTCTTTCTACAAACCTTACAAAATGAAAAACACCATCTATATATACAAGTTGATTGGTTAAGTGATAATGCCACCTAGGACTAAAAATAGAATAAAAACTAAGTAGCCCTTACAGGAAGCACAACTAGAGAAATACAACAACAAAAAGTTAAAGTACATAATACATGCTATGCTAGGTGTCACGTCGTTTATCAATACCCCCCCTCCCCCCCCCCCCCCCTTCCCAAAAAAAAACCTTCACCTTGTCTTCAAGGTGAAATAGAGGGAATTGGTTTTGGATAGTGGGGAAAGGTTCCCATGTTGCTTCAAAATCTAGCAAGTGTTTCCACTTGATGAGGACCACAGATGGAGTGGTTGCAGCAGCAGTGGAAAAATGTAAGTCCAGCACTGCCTCGGGTTTGACTTGAAGCTCTAAATCTGGTGTGAGTTGTGGCGGAATGGTAGGTGCGGCTGTGGAGGTGCCGATGGCTCGTTGGAGCTGTGAAATGTGGAATACCGGATATATGCGAGCATGGTCTGGAAGTTGGAGCTCATAGGCTACTGAAATAATTTGTCATATGATGGGAAAAGGTCCGTAATAGCGGGTGGACAGCTTTTCATTGGGGCATTTTGCAAGGGATTTCTGACGGTGTGGTCTGAGTTTGAGGTATACATGATCTCCAATGGCAAATTCGTCTGGCTGTCTCTTGAGGTCAGCTTGTAGATTCATGCGGTTTTGGGCTCGAAGTAGGTGCATACATAAGTCATCTAAGATGTCATCCTGTGTGGCAAAGAGTTCATCAACAACATATATTATGGTCGTGCCTTTGTGGTACGGTAAAAGTGGTGGTGGTTCCTTGCCATAAAGAGCACAGAAATGTGTACTCTTTAGAGAAGTATGATAGGAGGTGTTGTAGGAGTACTCTGCCCAAGCAAGCCACTTTGACCATTGTTTCGGCTACTGGTAGGAAAAGCACCTCAAGTAGGTCTCAAGGCAACGGTTAAGGACCTTGGACTGTCCATCAGTTTGTGGATGGTATGCTGTACTTTTCTTGAGGGTACTTCCTTGAAGTTTAAAGAGATGGCTCCAAAATAAGCTGAGGAAAATTCAATCTCGGTCAGAAATGATGGATTATGGAATGCCATGGAGTCTCACTACTTCTTTGGTGAAAGCTTCAGCTATGGAAGGGGCAGTAAAAGGATGCTTCAGCCGAATAAAATGAGTATACTTGGATAAGCGATCAATGACCACAAATATAGTGTCCCAACCCTCCGATTTTGGAAGTCCTTCTATGAAATCCATAGTTACTTCGTCCCACACTTGTGCTGGAAGCGCTAGGGCCTGTAGAAGACAAGCTGGGGAGGTTGTAAGGAGTTTATTCTGTTGGCAAACACTACACTACAGTACGAATTTGTCGACATCATCTCTTAATCCTTCCTAAAACAACTCAGTTGCCACCCTTTTATATGTTTTGAGTGCCCGTGAGCAACCACTAAATGGTGTCGTGTGAAACTCTACCAAGATCTGTGGTATTAAGGGCGATTTCTTTAGAATTAATAGTCGGTTTTTGTAGTGTAGGAGCTCGTTGTGGATCTGGAAGTTGTGATGCATCTTGTTGTTACTTGTCAAGTCTTCTTGAATTTGTCTCAACATGGGGTCAACAACTATTTCTTGTGCTGATTTCGGCCATAGTTGCCACTCCATGGGAACTAAGGAGTCCAAAGTGGGTGTTTTGACTTGTCGTGATAAGGCATCAACCACTTTGTTGCTGGTTCCAGGCTTGTACTGTTTTTCAAAATCCATCCCCATTAACTTAGATACCCACTTTTGATATTTCGAGCCAATTACCGGCTGTGTAAGCAAGTGTCTCAAAATCTGTTGGTCAATCCACACAACAAATTTTCTGCCCAACAAATATGGTTGCCATTTGGCTACTGCATAGACAATCGCCATTAACTACTTTTCATATATTGATTTTTTCCTTGCTTGAACTCCCAAAACTTGACTGAAATAAGTGATTGGCCGCTGGTTTTGTAACAGAACAGCCCATAATCCGTGTCCTGAAGCATCCGTCTCAATGATAAAAGGCTGGGAAAAATCAGGTAGAGCCAAAACAGGTACCGTGGTCATTGCCTCTTGTAGTTTATGAAATGCTTGTTCAGGGGCTGGTCCCCAATGGAATTGATCCTTCTTAAGCTGGTCCGGGAGGGGTTGTGCTATGCAAGCATAGTTGGCTACGAACTTCTGATAGTATCCGGTGAGGCCAAGAAATCTACGCAACCCCTTGATTGTTTTGGGAATGGGCCATTCGAGCATTGCAGACACTTTTTGAGGATTGGCCACCACCCCCTTTTGAGAAATGATGTAGCCGAGGTATTCAACTTGCATCTTCCTGAATGCACACTTTTTTTTGTTGGCATAGAGCTTATGTTTTCGTAGGATCTCAAAAACTTGTGCCAAGTGTTGCTGGTGGAGCTCCTGAGTCTTGCTATAGATTAGGATGTCATCAAAAAATACTAGCACAAATTGTCGGAGGTAAGGCTTGAATATATCGTTCATCAAGGATTGAAAGGTGGTTGGTGCATTGGTCAAGTCGAAAGGCATGACGCAGAATTCGTAATGGCCATCATGAGTGCGAAAGTCATCTTGTGCACATCTTCTTGCCGTACCCTTATTTGATGATACCCTAATATAAGATCCAATTTAGAAAAAAAATAGAGCACCATTTAATTAATGTAGCAGTTCATCAATGACGGTTATTGAAAACTTATCTGGAATGGTAACTCTATTAAGAGCTCGATAATCCACACCAAATTGCCACAAGCCATCTCTCTTTTTGACAAGTAGAATCGGGCTTATGAAAGGGCTGGTGCTGGGTTGGATTATTCCCACCGTCAGCATCTCCGAAATTAGCTTTTCAAATTTTTCCTTTTGGAAGTGTGCTTAGCGATAGGGTATCACACTTATCGGTGTCGTTTCGGGCTGTAATGTAATATTGTGCTCAAGGGAACGGATTGGGGGGAGAGTTGTAGGCATATTGAACACATCAGAAAATTCAGCAATTATTTTGGACAAAAATCTGTGTACCTGCGGATCCAATTGGTTGGGTTTTGGACTAGTGTGATTGAACTCTAAAATGAGGCCTTGTTTCTCGACTTGGAGAGTCTTGATCATGGTTTTAGAGACCCCATCAATCTGTCCAGCGATGAATTCCCCTTAATACTGACCGTATGTCTGCCAAGGTTAAAGTCCATGGTTTGTAACCTCCAATCTATCTTCATCGTACCCAATGTTGCAAGCCATTGTAACCCCAAAATTATGTTAGCACTCCCAAGTGGTAGGGGTAAGAAATCATTGAGTACTTCCACACCTTGGAAGTGGATATTCAGATTTTTACAAATTCCATCACATTTCAGTGAGTCTCTGTTGCCCAAGGTAACTCCATATGCCTTTGTTTTGGTTATGAGCAACTGTAAATGAGACACTAGAACCTTACAAATAAAATTATGGGTTGCCCTAAAATCAATGAGGAGTACCACATCTTTGGAACCAAGGTTTCCTTTGATTTTCATTATAACGACCCAAAATTGCTACTAGGGCTTAGTGCCTTGATTAGCGTGTCGGGAGGGCATAATTGAATATATGTATCTTTAATTGGTTAAATGCGTGACTATATGGCATGCATGATTAAAATGATTATATGGATATGTGATATGCATGTTTATGAGTATTAGGTATGCATGTGAGCCCTTTATAGCTTATAAGGGCATATTTTGTAATTTTGGCCCGTTGAGGGCATAAATGTGATTTTATGTGATAATTGGTTGAGACCACATTATTATATAAATATATTTTCAGTATATGGCTCGAGACAATCCTAGTGAGCGGATTAGTGAAATAGTCACACCGGGGTTTAAATACCCGACTCGGAGGAGCCTGGGAGTATTTTTGGGAATTTAGATAATATTTTGGGATTTATTAGATATTGAATAAGTATTTGATAATCAATCAGATACGACGGGATTAATTGGTAAATGTTTGGAACACTTGAGGAACTAGCAGGGGAAAATACTATTTTACCCCTACAACAAATTAAAAGACTAAGTGACCCAAAGGGGGGGGGGGTAGTTTAGTCATTTTGAGTTAAAGATGTACTCTGTGGGGAATTTAGACTCAACCAGAAACAACCCAGGAAAATTTAGCTCTCTCTCACCCTCTTACACGTACTCTCTCTCTCCATCTCTCTCTCTCTCTCTTTCTTATGCTTAAGGAATTCTTGGTGAATTGAAGCATTGAACAAGGGAATTCAGCTGGGGAAACTTGGGAATTTAAGCTCAAGGATTGAAAGTTTGAAGCTGAGGAATTAGGTTGCAACCTGAGGTAAGAATTCATCTTAGTTTCTCTAGAATTCTGTTGGAAACCATGTTAAGGTTTGAGTTTTCATGAGGCTTAGTTTTGTTAGCTAGTTTTGGTTGAATTTGAGTGTTTAGTAAGAGTAAGAATTGCTTATAAGGTTGGATACGATGTTTAAATTGTAGGGATAAGAATTCTAGGCTTAAATCTAGGTTTGGCTATGGTTTCAGGTGAGAATTTAAGGTTAGACTCATGGAGAAATGTTGAAAGGAGGTGGTTTTTCTGGGTTTAGGGGCTCATGTCGTGGCCCTGTTCTTCAGGTGTCGCGGCTTGCATGAATTTTTTAGGCTAGGAGCCTCTATTCGCCAGGTGCACCATGACTCGGGGAGTGCAGGTCGTGGCCCGTATCCCCCATCAGGGGGGATTGGGTCTCTGTTTGAGGGGCAGGCTACAGCCGTCAAGGGCAAGTTGCGACCCTAAATGGGGAATTCAAGTGAAATGAGGTTTAAGGCTTGGGGAGGCTCGGGGATTCAAACATAGTCGCTCGGGATGAAATCTACTGCCCGGTTTAGTAGAATTCAAGGTTCCGGTGATTAATATTTATTCCCTAAGTATTTATCTAGATTAGAAATTGATGGTTACCCATTGATACTGTGACTAGGTTTATCGCCAAGGCTCAGGATTGAAGATTGTGCTCGAGACTGTTCTATATCCTCCGCTCAGAATTCGAGGTAAGAAGACTGCACCCTTGTGGTTGTGAATGGTACTGTGGTTCCCAATAATTGAATACATGTACTGTATGATTGTATGATTGATATGACATCTGAGAATGAATGGCCTAAAGTTGCCGGGGCTGATGATAAGCGTACTGAACGCAGCTCGAGCTAAGCGAGCCGGGGTTAGCTAGATAAACAGAGGGCTCAGCCTAAGCGTGCCGACCCTGAGCATTTGTGTAATTGACTATGACATGTATTTGAGATGAAGTGTTTATCACTGTTTAGTTTTATATTTGAATTATGTTGAATGTTTGAACTGGTTGAGTTAAGATTGATTGAATATTTCTATTACTATATGTGCTTGCTGTTATGGTTTTCTTGCTGGGCCTTGGCTCACAAGTGCTACATGGTTCATGTAAAGGCAAAGGGAAGCTTGACCAACCATGAGTTGGATAGCTCTGGGGGCAAGGTGTACATTGTCAGCTGCTCGTCTGCCACAGCCGAGGGAAAGTACAGGGACAGAGCCTTAAAATTTGTATTTTTCCATTAGAGTGGCTTTTGGTTGTATAAAACTTCCGAGGATTGTAAACCGTAACTATTACCCTATTTTTTGGGATCCCATGTATTAAACATCTATTTTAATGAAAATTAACCGTTTATGATCAAAATCTTTTAACCCTAACCTGATAGTTGACTTTAGGAACACATTATTGTTCAAACGACTTGGTTAGCAAGTCTTGCACTATTTTAAAATACACAATGTAATGATCTTGGTTATCTAGGGCGTTACAACTTGGTATTAGAGAGGTCTAGGTTTAAGGGTTCCTAAAGACTGGCTAGGCATGTACACTCGTCGTTAAAGAAAAGCTCGACTCAAGGTTTGGTAATTGTCTATATGTGATTACATGCTTAAATGCTTGAATGAAATATAAATGCTTTGTTGCATGATTAATAGGGAGCATGAGATACTGAAAGGGCCTGGCCCTTGACTGCTGTGTGATTATGATGAGTCGTGCTTATTAGCATTGTTCTTGCATGTGAATGAATGCTTAAGTGCTTGTTTGCATCTTGATTGCATGATGATGGTTGAGTTTTAATGGTGGACTTTGGAAAGACTGTTAACCTGTCATCATTGCCCGACCGCCGAGTCATTGATTGCAGCTAAACTTGGATAGCTATGCCTCCAAGGTGACCGATACAAATAGTCAGCACAAGGTCCAAGGCTAGAGATGATGGTCAGGGCCAGAACCCTCCACAAGTCTTTGAGAATTGGCAGCAGATACTTGCTGATATGCAAGCCCAACTACAAAGTCAAGAAGAGCAGATCTGTCTCTTGAGACAACAGGCTTTGTCAGGGAGTGCTACACCTATTATGTCACTTGCTGAGGCACCAGTTGTACAACCACCTGAGGTTGGGAACAGGTGGGAGCCACTTTATGAGCGGTTCAGGAGACAGCATCCTCCAACCTTTGAGGGAGGATCGGATACACTAAAGGCTGAGTAGTGGATGAGTATGATTACTTCCATTCTGGATTTCATGAGGGTGGAAGGTAATGACAGGGTAGCTTATGCCACCTATATACTTAGAGAGAATGCCCGGATTTGGTGGCAGGTGGCATCATAGACCAGGGATATTTCTACTTTAAGTTGGGATGTGTTTAAAGATCTGTTCAACCAGAAGTATTACAATGTTGCCATCAGGGCAGCGAAGGTGAATGAATTTACATGGTTGGTTCAGGGCAGCATGACAGTGACAGAGTGTGCCCTGAAGTTTGATAAGCTGACGAAGTTTGCATCAGACTTAGTGCCTACAGACACGGCCGGACCAGACAGGTTCGTTCGTGGGCTTAATGCTACGATAGCTTGAGATGTGAGGATTACATTGGTACCTAGGTAGACGACTTATGCCTAGATTTTCGAGAAGGCTCTTACCACTGAAGAGGCGGAGAATAAGATCTGGAGGGAGAACGCTGCGAGATGGGATGTTCGCAGGGCAGTGCCTCCATCTACAAGGTCTGGTAGGGGCGGAGACCCCAGTGATCAGAAGAGTAAGACCCCTGAAACTTCAACCACTACTGGTCTTGATAGAAGGGTCGGGGTGCTCAGGGTGGCTGCTAGGGAGGCGGTGAGACATGGAGAAGTTACCCAAAATGCACGAGATGCAAGAAGGGCCATCCAGGTGAATGTCGGGCAAAGGCTTGTTATGTGTGCGGGGTGGTGGGACACCTCAAGAAGGATTGCCCAATAGCAAAGAAAGAGAAACCAGGGAAGATGGACAGCTTGACTCCAGCTCGAGTGTTCACCTTGACGCAAACAAAGGCTGAGGCTAGTCCCTTGGTAGTGACAGGTCAGCTTTCTAGCACTGGCTCTTCATATACTGTATTGATTAACTCTGGTGCTACACATTCGTTTATTTCTAGTAAGGTAATTGATAGATTGTGTAGACCTAGTGAGTATGATACTGCGGGGTTTGGGACTATACTGCCTACAGGGGAACTGGTAGTTTCTAGGAGATGGATTAGAGCACTGCCAGTGATGGTAGATAGTAAGGAACTATCAGTAGATTTGATCGAGTTTGGTATAGATGACTTTGATATGATTCTAGAGATGGATTGGCTGGTCAGATATGGGGCCACTATTGATTGTAAGAAGAAGATGGTGACTTTTGAGCACGAGGAAGAGAATCCCTTTGTTTTGTGGGTGTTGTGCATGTACCCCGCATACCCATGATATTAACATTGAGGGCTAGGGACCTATTGCAGGGAGGTTGTATAGGTTTTCTAGCCAGTATGGTGGATACCATCAGGGTTATGCCGGCAGGGGCGGGAGAGATTAGATTGGTATGCAAGTTCTTGGATGTGTTTCTTGAGGATTTACCAGGACTGCCACCGCACAGGGAGATTCAGTTAATTATAGAGTTAGCGCCGGGTACAGAGCCAGTGTTGAGGGCATCATATAGGATGGCTCCGGAGGAACTGGAAGAATTGAAGATACAATTGCAAGAGATTTTTGATTTGGGGTTTATCAGACCTAGCTTTTCGCCATGGGGTGCTCCGGTATTATTTGTGAAAAAGAAGGATGGGACTCTGAGAATGTGTATAGACTACAAGGAGTTGAATAAGTTGACCATCAAGAATAAATACCTCTTACCAAGGATCGATGACTTGTTCGATCAGCTACAGGGAAAGACGATGTTCTCGAAGATTGATCTTCAATCTGGTTATCACCAGCTGAGGATCAAGGACGAGGATATACCAAAGACGGCCTTCCGAACGAGGTTTGGGCATTATGAGTTCTTGGTCATGTCGTTTGGTTTGACCAATGCCCCAGCAGCATTCATGGACTAGATGAACAAGGTGTTCAAGGACTGCCTAGACCAGTTTGTGATTGTCTTCATTGACGACATTTTGGTTTACTCCAGTTCAGAGGCAGAGCATGAACAACATCTTCGACAGGTATTGCAGGGATTGAGAGAGCATCGGTTGTATGCCAAGTTTAAGAAGTGCAAGTTTTGGCTACCAAAAGTGACATTCCTTGGACATATTGTTGATGAAGATGGGATTAAGGTGGATGCAGCTAAGGTAGAGGCAGTTAGAGATTGGCCGAGGCCAAGGAATGCCTCAGAGGTTAGGAGCTTCCTTGGATTAGCAGGATATTACAGACGGTTCGTGGAAGGGTTCTCGAGGATTACTGCACCGATGACAGAATTGACACGAAAGAATTTAAAGTTCACCTGGTCAGATAGGTGTGAGAATAACTTCCAGGAATTGAAGCGACGACTGATTACTGCTCCTGTGTTGAGTTTTCCTTCGGAGGGAGGGAAGTTTGTCGTATATTGTGACGCATCGAGTTTGTTGTATATTGTGACGCCAATAGTGTATTAAGAAATAAAATGGGTAGATTAGTGTTAGATTATAAACCGCAATGAAATAACAAGCATTCACTCAAAAGCACATAACTTTTACGTGGTTCGGTGGTTAAAATCAACCTAGTCCATGAGTCAATATTATTACTGTTTTTCTCTCTATTTTTGCAGAGTTTTGGTAATACAAAGAATGGTTCCCCCCCTTCTGTCCAACATTCCTATTATTTATAGAGGAATTCCCTTGACAGGTTTGGGTAACTGCCTAAATGAACTGCATAATTAAATAAGGTATGTAATTAATACAGATTATTCCCATTTACATTGGGATGTGATTTGATAACAGAATAAATATTCCCCTGCTATCTCGGATAAATGATAAATATATGATACAACCTGGCCATTAATGAGCACATAAAGAATTTATGAATCTCTTGGGCTCCTTTAGTATGCGTTATGTCTAGGACCTCATGAGCTGAATATCTAACCTAAGCTCGTGCTTAACAACTGTCTTACTCTGAGCTCGTAGTAAGTTCAGAACACCTAAAGTTGGATCTGACAATTATGAGTCTCAAACTCGATTATTACCTTAAGTGTTATATAGATAATAAATTGCCAGCTATACTCGAAATGAGTAATTGAACTCGTGCTAATATTAGGGTACAACATTTTCCCCCCAAGCTCCTGCTCGTGTTTGATGTCGTCATTTCCTGACATACACAGTAGGGGCTTTTAGACTTCTACCATATTAAATTGTGTCTGCCCACTACTCAAGTACTGGACACGTGGCTTCTTGCAATTTGCGTCCGTTCGGGTTTCGAGAACTGAAACAACTGCCTCGTCAACATTTTTGTCGCCGAATGGTTTATTTAATCTTAACCCTTGGATCTCGTACTAACCCAATCAGATGGCCTAGATTAATTTCCATAGTTTATGTATAAATAGGGTGATCAGTCTTGAGACTTCATCACCTTTGTATACAAAAAATTTCCTTTTTCAAACACCTAAGCTTTCCTTTTTCTTCTCCAGAATCCCCAGATTCCTTCATGGCCTCTCAGACCCTTAGAAGCTTTCAAGGAGCATCATGTGGATATATCGACATCTTCTCGAAATATATTTTATGTAAGTGTTTCATCATCTGGTTTGAAAATTTTCTTTTTATTCTTCATTTTCCAGTGGTTTTTTTTTACTTCGAAAAATGCTCGTTGTTAAGTATCATTTAGGTTATATCAGTGTGTGAATAGGAAATATGATTTGATTTAGGCCAAATGAATGAAACCAAACATGTTTAGAAATAAGGTACTCATAAGTCTGGGCAATTTTCTGGGTTATTATGGGAAAACTCTAATGGAAAATCAGTTCGAATACCTGTTTGGGGTGTAGAAACCGAAGGGGCTTTAGGTTTAACCCTAGGTAGCTTAGAGGTTACGATTCCTTAGGCGGTTTTGCACTAAACCGCTTTCAAAAGGAAAGTAGTGGGTCTGGTGTATCTGACACGCAGATCCCAAAGTATTTGGGGATTTTAAGAAATCGAAGCGCGTGGCCTAGGATACCGCGTGGGACCATGCGTTTAGGCTAGGGCGAAGTTTAGCTCGTATAAACTTTCACATTTTGAAAGTAAACCAATTAAGCCTTTTCATCTTCTGTACCTCTACAACCATAGCTATAGATCATCTTAGGTCACCTACTAATTAGGTCGCTTTGTCGCCAGGCGATCTGAATCATGGCGCCTCCCAAGAAGAATACCGCAAGCTCAACTACCCAAAACAAAAATAAAGGTAAGCAGATCGCCACTGACTCTCCCCTCCCACACTTTGGTCCTATGGTGGAGAGAGAGGTTGTCGCGACCCCAACGCTTTTTTTGAGGCTGAGCATATAGTATCAAGGATAACGACTCAGGGGAAGGTGAAAAAGATCCTACTGAGTCATAATATCGAGATGGGAGCTGACGACCTCATCGCCCGACCTGCACTGGAGGGAGAATGGAGCTACACCCCCTTCCAAGATGATTATGGTGCTTGGAGTGGCGAGCACCTGAAGGCTGGCGCTTTCCTCCCTTTGGACCAATATTTCGTAGATTTCCTGAACTATGTTAAATTGGCTCCCTTTCAACTCCCCCCAAACTCTTACATGCTTTTGGCGAGATTAAAATATTTGCTTCTGAGGCATGAGTGGGAGGTCCCCACTCCAGCAGACATCCTATATTTTTTCTGCCTCAAAGCCAGCCCTGAACAGAAAGGGCGAGGTGATGGGTTTTACTACCTTACTCGGTTTCCGAACTCCATTTCTGTCATCGACCTTCCCAGGCACCCAAATGACTATAGATTTATTCTTTATGTCAAATGGGTTCAAGAACTATGAGCTTCGGTACTTCAACTCTCCTCGTAAGTCTTCTATCTTTGTGAATTCAACACGTGAACTTTTATTACTTTCATTGTGAACATTTCTTTTATATGTCCTAACTGAGTTTGCTCCTTGTGCAGCTATATTCGTGCTTTGCTCGGTCGATGCGGTCGAGCTGATTGTAATAGATTCCTCCCCTACCCCAGAGGGTAGGATTCTTTTTTTTTTCTTTACATTTATAATACCCTTGAAGCATTACTCCTGTGAATTGAATCCTTTGTTCGCTATTTTTTTTAGGTGATGTGATGGAGTTGCTAGGAGCACCAGATTTAAGGGGTGCCTTCAAGGCTGGAGGGTCCGGAGCTGGGCCCATGGTAAAACAACCCAGGGTGGCAAAGAAGACCACCCCTAAGACGGAGAGTACCAAAAATTCCCATCCTAAGGGTAAATGTGCAAGCACTGCTCGGGAGCAGTCAACAAAGGAGCTTCCCCTAGCTCTGGTAACAACTGTCACTATCCAGCAAGCTCCTCCTCCTCCTCCTCATCCTAGACATATGCCTTCATCACAACCTCAAGTGATTCAAACCGAGGCTCCCATTCAAATCGAGATTCCCCTCGTCTGGATCCCGGTTGAGCCACACGATCTGGATAAGATCTCAGAGGCTTTTCGGGGTATCATGTATGAAACGGCGAGTCACATGGTGGGCCATGCATACAAAGCCAGTTCCAGGGACCTGGGGGCCATAGAAGAGCGCAGCCCGGAGGACGTCCTTGAATCAACTATGGGGATGAAGCTCACCGTGAGGATTTCCCCCACTCTTATCCTTTTTTACTCTTCTTTTTTTTTTGTTATGTTTTGACTTGCTTTGTTATACCACAGTCTTTCTTGGCTCAATATCGGAGCATAGCCCGTGTTAAAGCCAAGAACGAGGAACTCTGAGCTGACTTGATTGCTGCCCAAAGGAATGAGCAGGCTGCCAAAGCTGCTCTTATTTCTTCCCAAGAGGGTGAGCAGTCAGCGAAGGCCGCCCTATCCATCTCTCAAGCTCAGGTCGTGGAGGTGAATCGCCGTGCTAATCAGCTTCAGGCCAAGAATGATGAACTCAAAGCGAAGTTGATCAAGGCAAAGGAGGAAGTTGTGGTGTCCTTGTCGTAAATGGAGGACATGCTCTACCGATGTTGGGCTTTTAACCAGGATGAAAACTTCTCCTTTATGCAGCCCGAGCTATGGGATCCGTATCTTGCTAGATTCAAGATTCAATTTTCGTAGGAACCCTCGGAGACTGGCGAGGCTTCCGAAGCTGTAGAGGGAGATGGTGAGGAAGTGACTTCAGTACGAAGCCCAATGACTTCAAGATTTTTGTTATAATTATTATTATATTTTTCAAGTTTATGTAACAATCCCTTGGGATTAAAACAATTGCCTTCGGGGTTTATGAATCCTTAGGCTCTTGTACATTTGACATCTTAGGGATCGACTTTTAGATTGAGATAGATTTTATCATTCTTGGTTGTATCCAAGATTTTACTTGCTTATTTGCGTCATACCTGTTTAGAATCAGGCCTCAGACCTGGTTATATCCAGGGTTTTTAATAAACTTAATAGCATTATACCTATTAGGAATTAGGCCTCGGACCTGGTTATATCCAGGGGTTTTAATAATTTTTTAAGCTTAGTTTGCGTTAGGTTTATTGAAACTTGAGCTTTAAAAAGTCGTCGAATAATCAATTTCTCTAAGCTTCTAAGCTTCGAACATGGTTATATTCAGGGTTTTTGATGATTTTTTAAACTTAGATCACGCTATGTTTATTAAAAACTCGAGCTTTAAAAAAGCCGTTGAATAATCAATTTCTCCAAGCTTCTAAGTTTTTAATCTTATCCGAGTAAGCTTAATTTTCTCAAAAACTCACCTCGGTTATGTGCCCCCCCTAAGTAACCAGAATGTATAGACATTCCTGGTTGCTTTTATAATGTGAGAACACGAGCTCGTAATAATAAAACTAAGAAGTGGTTATGTAATAATCCATCTATTATTTATTCGAAATGAATTTTATAAATAAGTCTTACATTGATGGTAATACTACTGATAATACTTTTTTAAATGGAGAGCATTCCAGGTCTATGGGACTATTTCCCCATTTAGTCGGGCCAGCTTAAAAGTTCCTTCGCGTAAGACCTCTACGATCTGGTACGGTCCTTCCCAGTTTAGGCCCAACACACCATCCTTGGGGTCTTTATTCGCCAAAAAGATCCTTCAGAGAATCAGATCGCCCAATCCAAGTCTACGTCCCCTGACTTTTGAATTGAAATAACAAGTGATCTTTTGTTGATAACAGGCGAGCTGTAACTGCAATTCCTCTCATTTTTCTTCGATCAGATCGAGGGATGCACTAAGTAGCTCATTATTCTGATCTTGATCAAACATCCTCTGCCTGTGAGTAACCACCATTGCCTCAATCAGAAGCATGGCCTCACTTCCGAAGGTTAGGGAAAAGGGAGTATGCCCGTGGAAGTTCTATGAGAAGTTCGGTAGGCCCAAAGAACTTGCGGGAGCTGCTTGGGCCATAATCCTTTGGCTTCATCCAACCTTTTCTTCAGGCTCACCTTAAGGGTCTTATTTACATCCTCGACCTATCTATTGGCTTATGGGTATGCTAACGATGAGAAATTCTTCGTTATGTCGTATCTTTCACAAAAGTCTATGAAGAGATCACTATCAAACTACATCTTGTTGTCTGATACAATCTTCTTAGGGAGTCCAAATCGACATACGATATTATTTACCACGAAATCCAGGACTCTCTTTAAGGTGATGGTTTCCAGAGGTTCGGCTTCTACCTTCTTCATGAAGTAATCGATTGCCACCATCGCATATCGAACTCCTCCTTTTCCCATAGGTAGGGAACCTATCAGGTCAATTCCCCATGCTGCAAAGGACCACGGAGATGAAATCATTGTTAGCTCAACTGGAGTAGCTCGAGCAACTATGGTGAAAAGCTGGCATTTTTTGCATTTCTGAACATACGAGATCAAATCTTTTGTTAAACTGGGCCAGAAATAGCCCTGTCTCAGTACCTTCAGTGCTAAGTTTTGCCCCCCAGCGTGATCTCCACAAAAACCTTCATGTATTTCTTGCAAAATGGTTTTGGCTTCCTTGGGCAGAACACATCGTAGGATGGGTAACAAATGACCTCGCCGATATAGGATTCCATTAACTATTACATACCATGGAACTTGATAAAATAGTTTTCTCGTGTCTTTTCTGTCATCAAGTAACTTTCTAGTCGCGAGATATTCCATTATAGGAGTCATCCAGGTCAGTCTTATGTCGATCATTCCGACCTCCACCATTTCTCCTGGTACACTCGGGCTTTCCAAGAACTTCACTGGTACTACATTCAATGTTTCAGCTTCTTTGGTGGTAGCAAGTCATGCCAAAGCATTAGCGTTAGAGTTCTGCTCGCAGGGTATCTGTTTAACAGAGCTAAACTCAAATTCAGACAATTCCCCATTTACTTTAGCCAGGTAGATCACCATCTTGATGCCTCGAGCTTGATATTCTCCCAATATCTGATTTACCATGAGTTGGGAATCAATATAGCATTGGATGGCTTTCTCCTTCAGCTCCCTTGCCACCCTCAGCCTTGCTAATAAAGCCTCATATTCTACTTCATTGTTAGATGCTTCAAATATGAATCTAAGAGTTGTATTGAACCGATGTCCTTCGGGAGAGATTAAGATTATCCCAACTCCCGATCTGTTCTCGTTTTACTTTTCCATCAACGAAGATTTTCCATAATTCCTGCACTGGCTCCCTTATGAGCTCGTCTTGAAAATTAGTGCAATCAACCATGAAATCAGCAAGGGCTTGACTCTTGATGGCAGTTCGTGGCATATATAATATCTCGAATTGGCTAAGTTCGACCGTCCATTTTAAAAGACATCTCGACGTTTCAGGTTTTTGGAATACCTGCCGTAAAGGTTGGTCGGTTAAAATGCTGATAGAATGGGACTGTTATATGGTTGGAGCTTTCTAGAAGCCAAAATTAGATAGAATGCCAGCTTCTCTACCAGTGGGTATTTCTTAACACAATCTTCTTCTCGAACTAACACGGCACTGACTGCATTCACTATCACGGCCAGATAAAGAAACAGAGGCTCTCCAGATGTCAGTTTTGATAATACTGGGGGCTCAGCTAGATGCATTTTTAAATAGTGGAATGCCTACTCGCATTCTTCAGTCCACTCAAATTTCTTGTTTCCTCTGAGCAAGTTGTAGAATGGCAGACACTTGTCAGTGGATTTTGAATTGAAGTGATTTAAAGCCGCCACCCTTCCAGTTAGACTTTGAACTTCCTTACGCAACCTGGGTGAAGGCATGTCTAACAACGATCTGATTTTTTCCGTCCGTTCGAACTTCTTGTTGCCCAAGAGTAGATTGAAAAATGGAATGCACTTGTCCGTTGACTTAGAAATGAATCTACTCAAATTGAAAATCCCCCCGATTAAGCTTTGAACATCTTTAATCTTGGCGGGCGAATGCATCTCGATCAGGGCCTTAATTTTTTCGGGATTAGCTTCGATTCCTCGCAAATTCGCTATGAATCCCAAAAAATTTCCTAATCCAACACCAAAGGAACACTTGAAGGGATTTAGCTTCATTTGATATTTATTAAAGATATTGAAGCATTCTTGCAGGTCCCCGATGTGCTCTTCTGCCTTCTTCGACTTAACCAGCATGTCATCAACATATACCTCCATGTTAACGCCGATCATTTCTTTTAACATATGGTTGACCAGTCCCTGGTAAGTCGCACCAGCGTTTTTCAAACCAAACGGCATTATTTTGTAACAGTAAAGCCATGTATCTGTTCAAAAGCTAGTGTGATCCTCATCAGGTGGATGCATACTAATTTAATTGTACCCAGAGTATGCGTCCATGAATGATAAAATATCATGCCCTGATGTAGCATCGACCAGGTGGTCGATCCTTGGGAGTGGGAAACAATCCTTCGGGCAAGCTTTATTGAGGTCTGTGAAATCCATGCACGTCCTCCACTTGCCATTCGGCTTGGGAACCAGTACAGGATTAGAGACCAAAGATGGATAAAACGCTACCTGGATGAACCCATTCTCCTTTAGCTTCTCGACTTCATCTTTTAACGCCTTCGATCTGTCTTTGTCGAGCAGCCTCTGTTTTTGTTGCACTGGTGGAAATTTTTTGTCTATATTTAAGACATGGCTGATAACTGCTGGGTCAATCCCAACCATATCTTTATGTGACCAGACAAACACCTCCTGGTTCTCTTTAAAAAATTCCACCAGTTTTTTCTTTGTTATTGTCTCTAAGTTTTTACCAACTTTCACAACCCTGGTCGGATCTGCCTCTTCTAGTTGGACCTCCTCGAGTTCCTCCACAGGTCCCACATTTTCTTCAATATCCCCAAAGCGAGGGTCTAAGTCCCTATCCTCACTTTGGGCAACACCCTATTTGGTGACCTATTCACCTGATTGGGCTTGTACTTCGTTTGCCAACAACAACCTTTTTCAACTTTTTACCCTGATCCGCCTCTCTTTGCCTTGGTAATTGAGGAATTATAACATTCTTGTGCCTCATGCTGGTTTCCCAACACGCATCCCACTCCTGCGTCGGTTGGGAATTTCATGGCCAAGTGCCAAACCGAGGTTACGGCTCGCAGGTCGACTAGAATAGGCCTTCCAATCACAGCATTATATGCAGAAGGATAATCAACTACTATGAAAGTAGCGAGTATTATCTTGTTCGCAGGTGCCACTCCTGCTGTGACCGGAAGCCTGATCGACCTAGTTGGTGCAAGCCCTTCACCGGAAAAACCATAAATGGTTTGGTTGCATGGTTCCAAATCTTGCACTAATAACTTCATCCTCTCCAGTGAAGATTTGAACAGGATGTTGACTAAGCTTCCTGTATCCACCAATACTCGCTTGACCATCATATTAGCAATCTAGACATCCACAACCAGAGGATCCGAATGGGGGAATCGAACATGCTGAGCGTCAAGCTCAGAGAAAGTTACCGATTCTTCATTTGTTTGAGCTTTTTTGGGAGTTCGCTCCTCTACGTTCAGCATTTCAATGTCCTGGTCGTGACGTAAGGTTCGAGCGTACCTTTCCCACTATCTCCTGCTAGGTGTGGGCCACCGCAGATGGTCAGCAATGTTCAAGCAACTAGAGCTGGCTGTAAAGGGGGCGAGCGTTGGCGTACAGGTGCCTGCTCATTGCCTCCTTGAGCCTCTCGCTGAGAACCTTCAGCCGCTCGCACATATCTCCTCAGGTGTCCTTGTCTAATAAGGAACTATATCTCATCCTTGAGCTGGTTGCACTCATTGGTGTCATGACCGTAGTCATTGTGAAAAAGACAAAACTTAGTAGTATCTCTCTTGGAGATGTCTTTCCCGATTGGGGCTGGTCGCCTGAAGAGAATAGTTGTGTGAGTGGCCTGATACACTTCTGTTCTGCTATCGACTAGGGTCGTATAATTGGTGAACCTCGGCTCATATCTGTTACTTTGAGGGTGCTTGTTCTCAGATGTTGATGGTTCGTTGTTCGCCCTTTTACCTCCATTTTCCCATTATTTTGCCATTGCCATTAGGTTTCCCCGACCCATTGGCGACTTTAGTGGGATCTTTTTTTAGACCCTGGTCGTCTATGGGTAACTTCCCTTCGTTGGCTATGGCCTCCTTGAGCTTGATGTACTTGTCTGCTCGGTCCAGAAATTCTTGGGTGCTCTTGACCCCATTCTTCCGCAAACTGTTCCAGAGGGAGGAATGGCACCGTACTCCAGCAGTAAGAGCCATCATCTTTCCTTCATCGCCAACCATCTTAGACCCAGCAGCGGTTCGCATGAAACGTTGAACATACCCCTTCAGGGTTTCTCCCTCATTCTGGCGTATTTCGACCAGCTGATTGACCTCGATCAAATGTACTCGACCAGCATAAAAATGTCCGTAAAACTCCTTCACGAACATTTCCCAGGACACTATGCTGGCTGGAGGGAATTTGAAAAACCACTCTTGAGCAGTCTCGGACAAGGTTGCTGGAAAGATTCTGCACCGAGTGTCGTCTAACACCTTTTGGATGTCCATCTGTATCTCAAATTTGTTCACATGAGATACAGGATCTTCTAATCCAGTGAAGTTGGGCAAGACCGGCATCTTAAATTTTCTTGGATTCTTGGCCATCGCGATTCTTTGCACAAACGGAGTGCCCTTTCTCCGGTCAAATTCAATGTGGGATGTCTGATTCCCTACTAATTGTTGGACGGCCTGATTTAAAGCATCGAGCTGGGCCTGCACAGTGTCTGGTACTATTGGAGTGACTGGTGCTGGAGGTTCATACTCGTCGTGTCTTTCTCTTTTGTCATTGAGAACATCCCACAAATCTTCCTCCCTATGCCTTTGCTCGCTTGTGCCCAGTCGATCAAAGACGTTGGGCTGTCTTGGCTGCCCACCAGCATTCTGGCTCATTGGTCGTTTCTCTCTTGGCTAAGGGTTCTGTTATCCACCCCTCTCTTCTTGCCGCTGACTAGTATTTCTTCTACCCAAATCCACCTCATTATAGTCATGGCCATCCCTGAAGTGTGACCGACTATGATGTGACCTGTTGTTCACACTATTTCCCCTCCCCTTGCTGGCATGTCCTGACTGACAGGTGGAGACCTATGTTGGCCGGTAGGTCCCTGGGCATTATTATGTCATGGGAGACCCTGACCACAAAGCCTGATTCAACCTGCCTTCTACTTGCAGAAGGATGTTGTCCCCTGCACGGTGAGTTTGGCTCCTCAAAAGTCTGGCGTCTAGGGCTTCGAGGAGGGTGCCCGACCCTATTCTGCCTTTACTGCTGGGGATTATCTCGACTAGCGGGAGAGGGTGGTTGCTGCTCAAGATCCTTAGGGGGTTGCTCCGGTCTCTGAGGGTTTGCTGGTTAAGGCGGAGTGTAGTGATGTTGAGGATGGTCTGAATGTGGACCTTGCTACGATGGCATACTAGGTGGCTCATCCAGTCGGAAAGCCAGTATAGGCTATCCTCAGGCCAACTGAATGGCTGCCTCTAGAGCGGCAGTGGCGTCCCTCTGCTGGCGGTCCATGTCGGCTTGCTGCTCATTCAATTCTTGGCATTCCCTATCAATCTCTCTTTGCTGCAACGCCATCATTTCAGCGAAATTTTCTTAATTAGCCCTCATATTGGCTAATTCCTCTTGTAACACAATCAGAGTCATCCTCAAAGTCTCACAATCCATTTCCTCCTCTTCCAATTCCACTTGTGGCTCATACTCAACCACATTTGATCTTCCTAGCCGTTTTCGCCATTTGATCTTCTTGGAGGTCTTGAGTTCAGCTCTCAATGAAAGCACCAAAATGTTGACCCTTGATTTGGTTAACGACATGGAGTCAAGTGAAACGATAGAAACAAGATGAATTCCAGATAAAAAGATAAATGACAACAAAGATTTATAGTGGTTCGGCCCCAGCAAATGGTAATAACCTACGTCCACTCTGTGTTCTTATTAATGTAGAATCCCAAAAGTTGTGATCAATGAACTAGGGTTCACGAGTTTCACAAGCTTGGAGATGAATACAAATTTGGCGGATAAAAACACTAATTCTCTCTCAAAATTCTCAAAAGAAAAGTCCCCTCCCTTGAGCCCATTGAGTCTTATTTATAGGCTAAAATAGTTCTTCATGGGCCGATGGGCCTTAATTACATTTAATACAAGTGTTTCTAAATAAAAATAAAAATCACAATTATTACATAAATGCGACATTACATATCCATAGAGAATATATGAAATGCTGCAACCAGACTAGTCGCCCATAAAATATGTCGTCTGCTGAGTGAATTCTCTTCTGGTCGATGGTCGAACAGATCATACTCACTTAAATAGTCACGTGCATCCCATGTGTATGTTATTTTTGCCACATCAGCAGGTAAATCTTTTTTGGGTAAACATTTATCATTTCACACTTAAATAAAATAATTGATTAAAATCAATTTCTTTTATTTCTACACAATTTCGAAAATTGCACAAATGCAATAATAAATTGTGCAACTTCAATTATCACATAATTGCACATTTATCCCGAAGAATAAATATTCTCTCAAATAGCTCATTCACAATTTAACCCTTGTATCAACTCTTACCTTGATTAGTGTTGATAGAGCCGCCCCGGGGACCTATGGACCAATAATTCCAAGCTCCAATAAATAAAAGATTATTAACCAAAACTCTTTGATTCAATAATTATATTTATTAATCTCATGATTATTCCACTATATATATGAGACTGCACTCTTGAGAATTAAAGAAAAATTTACTGAGTACTTTATTGTAACAATAAAGTGTCAATTGATATAATCATTACATACAAATTAATCCTCTATTGATGATTCATAATTAAGTGGGAATAAAATTATCGTTTTATCATTTTAATAATATCTTGATTCCTAGTGTACCATTTACTTTACTGGTGAAGGTTAATTCATAATTTGAGTATGAATTTGACGTCAATAACATTTTCAATTCCAAAAGTCAACCCAATAGGGAACCATCATTCAATCTATAAGAAGGTATAGATTCCATATATGTTAAGCTATGTCCCCAGCCATATACATTATTGAGTCCCCAAAACAATTGTTCTTAGCTTGATCATTCTGACAAACCGCAACGCATGAATCAAAGGAACAAATGACATACATAGGAGTTCATAGTAACTTCAGGATTAATATCAGTTTGTATATGAACATCAGTTGAAGTGTTTTATAATACTACGAAATGGTATTTAAACAAGTATTAATAAATCACATCTGGTCCAGTTATACATACTCTCAGCATGCAAAGTACCTCCACTAAAGTGTCCTACTACACTAGTAACCCAGATCTATGTCACATTTATTCATAATACTAGTGGATTGTACTAGCAGTAATTAATCTAAATATTCCATAACTTTATTTTACTGCGAACTATTAAGTCCATAATCTCAATCTCGATTCTCTTATACTAATATGAGATTGAGACCACATAGATGAACTTGGGAATTTTTTGATATTTACTTAATATTATTAACAATAATATAGTACATAATCTACATATATACAATAATTCAATTTATTCATTTATTTCATTAAAACTATTGTAAACTACAATTGCTTTAAGGGTACAATTCCCAACAAATAAAGCATGCCCAATGGATAGTCACACGTTACCTAGAATAGATCAGATGGTGGATGCAACTGCATGGTACGAACTAATGAGTTTTTTAGATGCATACTCTAGGTACAATCAGACCCCAATGGCCGAGGAAGATACGATCCATACAGCCTTAAAAACAGAACGAGGGTTATACTACTACAAAGTAATGTTGTTTGGATTGCACAACGCTGAAGCAACATATCAAAGGCTAATGAATAAGATTTTTCCTGAGCAACTGGGGCGTATAACGGAAGTATACATTGATGATATTGTCATAAAATCTAGGAAGGAGACTGATCATCTAGAACATTTGAGAGAATGCTTTGGTATACTAAACAAATATAACATGAAGCTAAATCCCACAAAATGAGCGTTCGGGGTGACCTAAGGACATTTCCTGGAGCATATTGTCAGTAAAAGGGGGATAGAGGCAAACCTAACATAAATAACGACTTTGTCCGAGGTTACCGAGTCATGCACTGTGCGGGATGTGTAGAAAATCACGGGCAAGATGGTTGCGTAAGTTGATTCATTTCTCGAATGTCAGACCGTTGCGAACCCTTTTTTCAGTGTATAAAGAAGAATTCACAGTCCATGTGGGGGGGGGAGGAATAGTGCAAAGAATTTGAAGAATTGAAGAATTATTTGAGTTTTCCACCAGTGTTAAGCGCACCGGAGCAAGATGAGGAACTGTTTTTGTATCTAGAAGTGTCCACAGTAGCGGTGAGTGCAGTGATGTTTAAAGAAGAAAAAGGAAAACAAAAACCAATTTTTTATGTGCGTAAAATGCTATTAGACGCTGAAACATACTATAGCCTCTTAGAGAAATTGGTGTTTGATCTCATGATGGTTAAAAAATGGCTAGGACAGTATTTCGAGGCTCATGTGGTAACTGTGCTGACTGAATTCCCTTTGAAGCAAATCTTATCAAAACCTGACCTTTCAGGATGTATGTCAAAGTTGGCAATTAATCTCTCTGCGTATGACGTAAGGTTCGTGCCTAGGAAATCAAAGAAAGGACAGGTTTTGGCATACTTTCTAGTTGAAATCAATTCCTTTTATGATGAGCCAGAATGAGTGGTGCCACTCATGGAAGAAGATTGGGTGTGGGTGATGAGCACAAATGGGTTGGCGAATGCTAGTTTGGCAGGGATAGAAGTGGTATTGGAAGCCCTATCAGGTCTGAGGATTGAAGAAGCATTACAGTCAAATGAAAAAATGACTAATAATTAGGCGGAATACGAAGCATTGATATATGGATTAGAGATGGCAGTCAATTTGGGTATTAAACGATTAAAAGTCAGAGCAGATTCTAAGTTAGTGACTGAGCAAGTTAGTGGCAATTTTGACGCCAAAGAGCAGAGAATGGTGATGTATCTGAATAACGTTCATAGCTTACCAACTAAGTTCACGCAGTTTGAGCTCACGCAAGTTCCAAGGGAAATGAATCACTATGCAGATGAGTTAACAAAGAAAGCTTTGTCAGGCAAATGCACACGCAACTCTTCGATCATTTTGAGCGTTGCCCAGGATGATAAACGACAAGCATGCTTCTAGATAGAGCAAGCGAACGAATGTTGGATGGACCCTATTTTGGGATATCTTAAAGGAGGGACATTGCCCACTGATAGAGATGTGGCTAGGTGTTTAAAAGCAAGGGATGTACTATATGTGTTGATCAATGATCATTTATATCATAAATCTTTTAAAGGACCATATCTTAAGTGCTTAGGGCCAAATGAAGCTAAGAAGTTAATTGAGGAAATCCATGAAGGCATGTGCGGCAACCATTTAAGAGGATGAAGTCTTGAACATAAAGCCTTAACAATAGGATATTACTGGCCGTACACGATGATTAAGGCAGGGCTGTATGCTAAACTATGTGAGAAATGCCATCATCATGCACCACTGATACACCGACCATCCCAATCTTTGCATTCTGTGGTTGCACCTTGGTCATTTGCAAAATGGGGAATGGACGTAGTGGGAGAGTTTCCAAGAGCTGCGGGTGGCAAGCACTACGTTCTGCTAGCTACTAATTATTACACAAAATGGGTAGTTGGAGAAGCTTACAACACGATGAACAAGGTTGATATTGTAAATTTCATATGGAAGCACATGTCATTTTGGATTTCCCAAAGAGATTATTGTAGATAATGGTACACCATTTAATAACGCCAAAGTTTAAGAGTTGTTCCAGCAATTCAAAATTTATTTGGGATTCTCTTCAGAAAGTTATCCACGAGGGAATGGGCAACCTGAAGCCACAAACAAGGTCATTTTCAATAACATCAAGAAAGACTTGGAATATAGTAAAGGAGCTTGGTTGGAGGATTTGCCAAAAGTATTATGGGCATACAAAACTATGCGCAAAACTTCTACGGGAGAGTCTCCTTATGCTATGGTATATGGCACGAAAGCAATTATCCCAATAGAGATAGGGCTACCCACTTCGCCCACATATATAGTCGCTATGCCGTCTTTGAATGTAGAGTAGTTAGCGCTATAATTGATTTTTTGATACAATTGATTTGGCCAAATTAACTTAAAAATATATAAATATTTTTCCACACAATTAACTTAAGTTAGAAAAAAACCATAAATTAAGAAAAATCTTAAAATGTCCATTTTTATGTAAAGAAAGAAAGAAAGAAAAATTCACATCACACGTAATTTTCTCTGTTTCTAGACCTTTGAGTAATCTATTTACTTAATTTTCACGAATGGAAGAACACATCATTAAAAATTAAATGAAATATTGTGGATGCTCATTATATGTGTAATAATCCTTCTAACATATTTACTTAGATTTGACAATATAAAACACGAAGCATGTTGTTAAAAAAATTATTAAAAAAAAACTCATTTAATCCAACTAAAAGTTTTTCTTTTTATATTGACATCTAGTTTTTTTTTAGTATTATTGAAAACTAATTCATTCAATTCAATTAGAGATTCGTTGTTGGAATCATCCAATCTTGTCCAAATTGAATTCAACATCCAACATCCAATCCACTTAGTAATTGAATTTGGTTATTTTAATGTTTTAATTTTCAGTCTAAAAATTAACTTTGAAGAAAAGAAAAGAAATAATACTTATAGACGATAAATAAGTCTTAATGAAATCATAGGTACTAAAATAGAAAATCATAATACCATAACAACTGACACTAAAATAAAAATATGATTTTTAATAACAATAAGCTTGAAGATATGTAATCTCAAAATCTAATCTACTTTTAAAAGTCGCATAAAACACCATAGGTTTCGCATTAAATTTTATTATGTAAATATTAAAATTAATTTATTTGGTTGCATTTGCTGCATCAAATTTCTAAGAGCTCCAAAAGAATTCGTCTTCATCTCTTCTTTGCTACAAATACATGTACTGGTGTTCAAATTCACACCAAAATTAAAGCACATGCCTTTGCAATTTGAATCACAAACCGAGCTGATGATAATCTCCAGGTGCAGTAGGTCTTTGATATGCTTTGATATATCTATTTCCTTTTCTTTAGGGGGGAAATAAAGCCGATCCTCAAAATCAATGGAAGCTTCATCATCATCTTCTTCCTCACAATCCTCACCACTTCTGGTAATAAAATTGTTCTTGTTTTCTCCATAGATCATACCCATGTTAATGATCTTAGATTCTTCAACAGGTTCCTCAGCTAATAGCAAGGAGAAATTGGAGAAGATGCTTTTTGTAGCTGGCTCACTACACCTTCAAGAAAAACAAATAACATTTCAAAATCCTATGAAATAACTAAACATAAAGAACAACATATTTTATGCATATAATCATTGCATACAATTCTCACCAATAGCAAAAGAGCTCATAAACATCATGGAACCTTACCTATTCAATTATTAGAGAAGATAGAGTATGGAGTGAGAAGTTGGGAAAACTCAACTCAATCGTAGCTGAGGAAAATCATTGTATTTATAGATACACCAACAATACAGGAGAAAATGAGATTCTTCATCAAAGTTCGTGTGTTGATACCCCTTAACAGAATGGTATTGCAGAATGGAAAAATTGTCATTTGTTGTAAGTAACATGTGCTCTTATGCTTACCATGAATGTTCCAAAGTATTTGTGGGGAGATGCTATCTTAACAACCACATATCTTATCAATCGTCTACCTAGTCGGCCCCTTCAGTTTCAAACACCATAATTAGTACTTAATCTTTCTTAGCCCCATATTTCCACCAATACTCTTCTTGTAAAGACCTTTGGTTGTGTAGCTTTTGTCCATATCCATGCTCATGATTGTAGTAAACTTGACCTTGGGGATATTAAGACAATATTTATTGGCTATTCTTCAACTCAAAAAGGTTATCGGTGCTACTATCCTCTCACTACAAAATTATGTCTCATGCGATGTCAGTTTTTTTTTAAGATACTCCATATTTTCCTCCCCCCTCTCTTCACGGGGAGCATACTCATCCAGAGCAAGAAACTCAGTGGTCATGGGACACCCTACAGTTAGGATTACCACTAGATCTTCCTACTCTATCCATCTCCTTCTCGTCTGAATGTTTAAGTTGTCCCTGTTTCTACTCTAACTCCTCTTCCTAATGGTTTAGTCATTCCTAGTTCTACTCCAGCTCCATTCACTCTCACTCCAAATAGTCAACCTAATCCAATCATGGAAACAAGGACAAGTCTTCCTGAGTTGAATCAACAACAGCAAGAGCTACGTGTCTACAGTAGAAGAAATGTCTCTCAAACAAATAACCAACACTACTACAAAAAAGACTTTTTAGGACTAGCATTGCGAGTCCTAAAAAATTTTTTAGGACTCGCGGGGCGCGAGTCCTCTATTTGAGAACCTTAAAAACTGAGGTTTTTTAGGACTCGCAATGCGAGTACTAAAAAAATGTTTTCAAGACTCGCGTTGAGAGTCGTAAAAACTCTCGTTGAGTGCCTTTAAGTAAGTTTTTAGGACTCGTGTTGCCTTTAAGTAATTTTTAAGGACTCGCAATGCGAGTGCTAAAAGATACCGTTGAGTGTTTTTAAATTAAGATTTTAGGACTCGCTTTGCATGCCCTTAAAAGTAATTTTTTTATAAAAAAATACAGCTACAATTTTCATTTTGATTTAAAAAAATATATATTCATTTGAGAGTCCAAAATGTATTATATATGTTAGATTTCTAAAATTTTCAAAAGAAAATACAACAAATAATTTTTTATTAATTACTCAAAAAATATAATTTCAATATTTAGTCTATCGGCTTACAAAATCATATTACATGATAGTTTATACTACAGTCAAATTCTATCATCACCAAATACTAAACAAAAAATATATACAAAGTTAGTGAAATATATTTTTGATTCTAAAAACTTCAACTTCCAATGTTGTGAAGTATTGCGCCAAAGAAATGCATCTCAATATAGACCTGCACATTATAAAAAAGTTATTTAATTATTAGGTTCATCAAACTTTTCAAAAGTTTGCTTAGAAACAATCAATCCACTGCAAACTGACAATTAATATAAGAATATTGTATTTATAAAAAAAAATATACCTTTGGAAAATAAGCACGTCTAAAAGATAAGGAAATTTGGGATAAGAAATATGTTTCAAGAGAGCTAGCCACGCTTATTTGGGATAAGAAATAAGAAAAATGATTTTATTTTCTAAAGCACTTAATCATCAAAATTAAGCCAAGTAATTCATTAAACCCAATCTTCAACATCAAAACAAATTTCATTTTCTAAAGCTCTTAAACATCAGGAAGTATGCTAATTGATTCACTAAACCTAGTAGCTCATATAGCCTATGTACTTCAAATTAGTTAGCAAAATAAGAGACAAGATGTGTTTAAAACAAACAAAAGAATTATCTCAGAACCGTTCAAATATATGATATCCTAAAACTAGACTAACACATATATAGCGTATATATATAAACACATGTATATCTAAAAAATGTAAAAGACTTGCCACCAAAATATTTGAAGCCTGAACCGTTCATGACAGAGGAGAAAGCGAGCTGCGTGTGCGTGTGCGTGTGCGTGCTAGAGTAGAAGACCTTTGATTGGTTTAGTGGCCTTTACACTATAATATGACACACAATTATGAACTTATGAATACTTGTCAAAAGAAAAAACATCATTAACAAACAAAAAAATGACCAAATAATCAGCCCTTAAAAAAATTGAAGATGCTGAAACCCAAAATACAAAGTAAAACCCATAAAAATGAAAACCCAGAGACAGAACATGCCATTCAAAACCACAAAATAAATAAATAAACAGAAATAAATCATGAGAAGAAAAACATTGAAGAATACTTGAGAGAGAGAGAGAGAGCTAATTACCATGCCCAAAAAAATGAGTATGGTTACCCAAAAATTACAAATGAAAAAGAAGAAAACTAAAAGAAATAATTCATAAATGAGAGTGATTACCAAATCTGCTCCTGGCCCGTTGAAGATTGTTTATGCTAGACCTTGTGGCGTCTTCTTCGTGACCTCGTACCCACGAGGAAGCCACCCTTTAGAACCCACGCCTCAAGCCACGAAAGCCCATCACCCTATCGCACACCTGCAACAAACAGAGAGAAAGGTCGAAAGAGAGAATGTCTCAAAGAGAGAAAGAGTTACCATTGAAGACAACTTACCGGAGAGAGAGAGAGAGAGGGAGACCATATGAGTGAGCCCTGCCTGGCTTCCTTGTCGTGCGAGAGAGAGACACGAGAGAGAGACGATGTGAGGGAGAGGCTGAGAGAGAGAGTGATAGAAAGAGATGTAAGGGTTAGGGTAAAATGATAGGTTTGGGCTGATAGGTTTGGGCCATATTTACTTTAAATATTAAAAAAAAGAAATTACTTTAAATATAATATTATAAATTTATAAAATACAAAATAATAAAAAAAATTATAACTAATAAATTTATGTTTCAGATTTTTTTTATTTAAAAATTTTCTTATTTATTTAATTAGAAAAAAATCTGATATCTAATATATAAATTCTTTTTTAGTTAACACAATTTCTTTTTTTATTTAAATTAAAAACATCTTGTGTGTGACTAAAATAAATCCTTAAATGTGTATTTTGATCCTATATTTTCGAAACAATGAGTGTTTTTATGCTCTTTTACTTAACAATTTTAAGGACTTGCTTTGAGAGTCCTTAATACTCTTTTAGGACTTGCAAAGCGAGTCTTTAAAAGTCACAATTCCTAATTTTTCAGCCCAGGTGTTTTTAGGACTCCCAAAGCGAGTCCTTAAATAGTATTAAGGACTCCCAAAGCAAGTCCTTAAAATTGTTAAGTAAAACACTCATTTTTTAGCCCAGATTTTTTTAGGACTCACATATTTTTTTAGGACACTCATTGCGAGTCCTAAATTGTGTTTTTTCAGGACTCTCAATGAGTGTCCTAAAAACTCCATAAATCTTTTTAAGGACTTGCATTTATGTGTGTGTCCTAAAAAAGTGTCTCATAAAGGGTATTTTGTAGTAGTGCAAGTCATGATTCCTCATCACAGTCAAGAGCCAAATCTGGTGATAGGACCTCCATCTTCAAATGTGTCAGGTAATTATCATTCAAATCCTAATTCTGATCTAGATCTAGATGTTCCTATTGCGTTGAGATTAGGGACTAGGTCTTGTACCCAACATCGTATCTCCAAGTATTTTTCTTATTCTAATCTATCATCCTCATTCAAAGCTTTCACCTCCAGTTTGACAAGTGTTCTTATTCCCAGGAATATTGAAGAAGATCTTGGTGCTCCTGAATGGAAAACAATTTTACTTAAAAAGATGAAAGCACTGAAACAAAATAACACTTGGAGCCTAATGGAATTTACACCCGATAAAAACATTGTAGGGTGCAAATGGGTGTTTACTATCAAGTATAAATCCAATGGTTCTATTGAGTGATACAAAACACGTTTGGTTACTAAAGGATTTACACAGACTTATGGAATTGACTACACTAAAACCTTTGCTCTAGTTGCCAAGCTCAACACCATCAAAGTCCTACTCTCACTTGTAGTAAACATAGACTGTGAATTACATCAGCTTGATGTAAAAAATGAGTTTCTAAATGGTGATCTAGAAGAAGAGGTCTACATGAGTCAACCCCTAGGTTTTGAAGAAACTCTCAATAAGTAGAATGTCTGCAGGCTCAACAAGTCACTATATGACTTAAAGCAATCCCCTAAGCTTTGTTTGATCATTTTTCAAAGGTGGTCAAGAATCTTGGGTACATTCAAGGACAAACTGATCATACTCTCTGTTTGTTAAGCACTCAGAGAAAGGGAAAATAACTATCTTAATAGTTTATGTTGATGCTATTATTGTTACTAGTGATGATATTGGAGAAATGAATCTTATCAAGAAAATGATGGCAAAGGAATTTGAAGTTAAGGACCTTGGTGCATTAAAGTATTTTCTGGGTATGGAATTTGCAAGGAGCAAAAAGGGTATTTCCGTGTCTCAAAGGAAATACACTCTTGATCTCTTAAAAGAAACAGAAATGCTAGGAAGAAAGCCTAGTAAAACTCCTATTGAACTTGGGAACAGAACAAAAATGTTTGAAGGAGATCTGGTTGACAAAGGAAGATACTAGCAGCTGGTTGGCAAGCTTATCTATCTCTCACACACTTGACCAGGCATTGCCTTCACTGTTAGTCTCGTAAGTCAGTATACGCATAGTCCTTGTCAAGGACATATGAATGATGTCTATAGAATTTTGAGATACTTAAAGTAAACACCAGGAAAATGACTATATTTAAAAAAAAAAAAAAAAAAAAAGAGTGATCGAAAAGCCGAAGTTTTCACTAACCCTGATTGGGCTGGAGCAATCGACGACAGAAAATCCACATCTGGTTATTGAACTCTCCTATGGGGTAACTTGGTAACTTGACGAAGTAAAAAACAGTCTGTTGTTGTAAGGAGCAGTGCAGAAACAGAGTATAGGGATATGGCCCACGGAGTGTGTGAAGTCATTTGGATAAAAGACTACTTGAAGAGTTAAGATCAAGTATGAACATCCCATTCAACTCTATTGTGACAATAAATCCACCATCAGTATAGCTCATAATCTTGTTCACCATGATAGAACAAAGCATGTAGAAGTGGATCGTCACTTCATTAAAGAGAAGATCGATGGAGGGATTATCTGTATCAAGTGTGTGCCTACTAATCAACAGTTGGCTGACATACTTACAAAGGGATTGACAAAGCAAGTGTTTGATTTCCTATTAGACAAGCTTCGACTCATCAACTTCTACAGTCAAGCTTGAGGGGGAGTGTAGATAGATTTATTAAGGAAATCAAATCAGAATAAAAATCAAATCATTATGATTTGATTACAGGTGTAGGATCTTTATATACATATATACTTTTCTTGTTTATAGGATATAGTTTATTTTGTATTTATGTATTTTATTTTGTACAACCTATAAATGTACACTATTCTTCTCAAAATCAATATACAAGAATTATTCTCTCACAATATTTTTACATGAACCAAAGAAAATACATCATTGATCTACTTGGAGAGTCAGGACTCCTAGGATGTAAAGCTGTTGATACTCCTATTGAAGCTAATTTAAAGCTAAATCCTACTAAACTTGAAGATGTGATTGAAAGGGAAAAGTTTCAACGACTTGTGGGAAGATTAATCTACCAGCCACATACTCATCCTAATATAGCATTTGCTGTAAGCATGGTTAGCCAGTGCATGCACTCACCAGGACAAGACCACTTTGATGCTGCATCCATAATCTTAAGGTATCTAAATGGAACTCCTGAAAGGGGTTTGATGTTTAGAAAACGTGATAACCTAAAGATTGAGGTTTATACTGATGCTGATTGGGCAGGCAGTACTATTGACAAACGTAACCAGGCTGCCATTTCAATTGCTCATAATTCAGTCTTATATGATAAGACAAAGCATATTGAAGTTGACAAACATTTTATCAAAGATAAGATCGAGAATGGCCTAATCTGCATTCCCTATATATCAACTACTCAACAAACAGCTGACTTACTCACCATTGGGCTACACAAAAGGCAGTTTGAATTCCTAATTAGCAAGCTAGCTATGACATCTATAAGCCAGCTTGAGTAGGAATGTTGGAAAATATTCTCTAATTAAATAGTATAATGGGAGATTTAGGTTGTAAATAGAAAAGTGTTTACCGAGTTTTTCAGAAACTATAAATATATTAAGAAATCAGAGTTAGTAAGAAAGGAATGAAATAAACAAGGCCAAAGTTTTTACGTGGTTGGGGCATTAATGAGCCTTAGTCCACAAGTCAATTGAATTGGCCTTTAGAGAGTTTAACAATGGAGGGTTTCAGCAAGTTCATTAGCATTTTTGCATGCATAAAAAGGTCGGATCGGATCCTTGCTATAGTGCTGTACGCCCTGGTTTTCCCACGGGCTGTTTAGCAGGACGAGCCTCGGACTAATCAGGTTTAGCCCGAGGCTCCCGCAGGCCGGAGGTCCTATTTCCAAGACGGACCCTTATCAGCTCGAGGGGGTCCTGTTTCCAGCTCGCATTTGTTGCATAGGAGCTGAGAGTGACATCCGAAGGCCACGGGCGGAGAAGCTCGGGTTGCGAACTGCTCAGGTCACGAGCTTCTCAGGAAGCTCTGACCCTATGGGAAGTCAACACGCAAGATAAACGTGCATATTCCTGCCATCACGTGCCTGATATCCCCCTGACTTCTCGGACACGCAGCAGGAACGTGCGTATTCAGACACCCACGGACGGGTTGGGCCGTGCGGCCCATTATCTCCTTCCATGCTGATTAGACCACACTTGTGTGTCAGGTTTAGGAATTAATCATGAATGTCACAGATTTGATATGACAAATGGTAAGGTCACGGGATGACCTCCCTACCAACTTCCAGGTGCCTTCTCCTATAAATAAGGAGACCCTGGGAGTTGATAGGGGTGGGAAAAAATAGTCTTTGAAGAACTATATGCTTTGTAAACCAAATACCCAGAGAAGATCAATAATATTGACTAGTGGAGTAGAAGGATTTTAACCTTCGAACCACTTAAAAACGTGTCTTGAGTCACCTAGTTCTTTCCAAAAGATTTCATATCTGTGACGGTTCTACTTTTAGTACTAATCTCTTTCTCTTCTTCTCTTAATTACCTGTTGCCGAAGAACCGCGTCAACAAGTGCACTAATGACCCTATTTATAGGTGGCCATGTAGTTTGGGTCGAACTAATCTGAGCCCAATAAAGATATAAGCACGATTACCCTCTCATGGAGCTACAATACAAATGGAGAATGTGATTACAGAGTGTTTAATCTAGGCTCATTGGGTTGGCTTAAGTGTGGTTGAGCATTATAGCTGTCCCTTGTACGTTGATACGAATTGGTGCGCGTGAACCGTTAGGGGGATTTTGGGGACATGATTTGTCAAAGTAGTGGCTAAACCAATCCCTAGGAACGTTGTATGTTCCGTGCGTATCCCTTTTGCAGGTTAGTTGAGGAGACCAACTGCTGGATTTCTCGAAGACACGTCATCTGGATGATGTGGTCTTGTTCTACCAAGACGTATGGTTCGAGTTCATTTACCAAGGTGGACATCAGTTAGTGATGATAGATAGAAGAGTGTGTCTTGGTAGCGAGTTGAAGTGTGAGGATAGACCCGAAAACTCCATCTGGATCCCACATGGTGGGATCCAACCCTCAGACTGGGATGTCCACCGTAACAACCTTCATCTCGGAGGATGGGGGTTGTGGGCACTCATGAAGTTGGTATGGGCCTTCTTCTCATGTGTGGGTTATCATAATACTTGGACTATTGGCCAGTTATTGGACCTAGGATGGGTTTAGACCTTTAGACCTCTAGTTGCTCAATGTTCGATGGGTCTTGGTTAGGCCCTGGCCTCTACAGAGGGTTCGTGAAGCCCACTTGACAGTGCCACGTGTTCTTGGTGAAAAATATGGACAACAAAAAGAATAAGTCAAATGTAGAAATCAGGGTATTAATTAGTGATTAATTTTGTACAACTATTCGCTTCCTAAAATAACTTTCTTGTATTCGTATTTATGTTTATATTGTATATAGAAAAGTGATATCAATATACATAACGTATCATCTCAAAAACTTTGATATATAATCCAATTCTTTGACACCCTTCGCCACTAATCGAGCTTTGAATCTTTGAAATGACCAATCTGAATTTTTCTTGATTCCAAATTCCCATTTATTTCCATTATAGTGAGTTGAAACTAGAACCAAAGTCCAAGTGTCATTAGCCTGAAGAGCTTGGGTTTCGTCTTGCATTTCTTTTTGCCATCCCTCAATGGCAAGCACTTATTCAACTTTAGAAGGTTCTTCACTATAAGGATGACATTGGGATTGACCCAAGTAGACTTTTGGTTTGTAGATGCCATCTTTGGCATGGCTAATCATAGGATGCGAGGCTTGAATTGGTGCTTGAATTGGTGCTGGAGGTGACTGCTTAGTAGCATGTGGAGATGACCTCTGACTTTCTAAAGCACTTGGACAAGAAACAATAGGATGGTCAATCGATTCAGAAGTAGAGTGAAGGTATTCAGTATGACATATCTGGCAGCTGCTTGGTGAGGATGAGGTAATCATGGATGGAGCACTTCAAAGGGCACATGAGGTAAGTGAGTAGTTGTAAGCAGTAAATGACTGAGAGCAAGGAGAACTTGTGGTGATATAGGGAATGTGAAACCAAGCTATAGGTGAAGGTACTTGTTTGTTGTCTAGGTTGATAAGTGTTTAAGAAGCCATGCTGAAATGGAAATTCTAGTCCATTGAATGTAACATTTTTGGAAATGTACACCCGACCAGTGGAGCTAATACACTTATAACTTTTGAAGGAATCACTAAAGCCAAGATTAACACACTTAAGAGAGTAGAAGCTGAATTTGTAGTCTTGCTAAGGCCTGAGACATGGAAAATAAGCTGCACCAAATGTCCTCAGCAATACAAAATCTGGTTTCTTATGAAATAAAATTTCAAATGGAATTTTTTTTCTTAATACTGGAGTTGGAAGCCCATTGATAAGCTAAATATATGTTTGGAAGGAATCAACCCAATATTTTAGAGGTATGGCAGCTTGTTCAATAAGTGTTAATCCCATTTCCACAATACATTTTTGCTTACATTCAACTTTTTCATTTTGAGCTAAATTATGGGGACAAGAAACATAATCCCAGTTTCCTGAACAATATTAGTGGAAGCTAAGTACTTACCATCCCTCCTCTAAATCAAACATTAAGATCTTGATTTTTTTGTCAAATTGATTTTCAACCAAGGCTTTAAATTGAGTGAAAGCAACAAGAGCCTCAGATTTTGTTTTCAAAGGATAAACCCAGGTGTATATGCTAAAATCATCTATGAAATAATTGGAGTTGGACCCCATAGGTTCGTGTGGATGAGTTCTAAAACACTTTTTGCTCAACTTGCTGAAATTGGAAAAGGTAATGCATGAGATTTACCATATTGGCAAGCATCACAGAAAAAAGGTTCTTTCAATTTTCAAATTTTTTACATTAGTGGAAAGTAAAACATGCTTCAAAACTCGAGAAGATGGATGGCCTAGTCGTTTATGCCACACACTGTTAGGAAAATATGTATTTTGCCTCAATGGAAATAATAATAAATTACAACTCTATGCAATATATTACAAATAAATAATGATTGATTAAAAAGAGTTACAACTCTATAACTGAAAATTACAAATAAACAAAGAAAGTGAAGAAGATGATGAAGAAGAAGAGAATAGTAAAATACAACTCTAAGCAAAAGGTTACAAATAAAGTAAAGTGTTTGAAAGAAAAGAAAAGAAAAGATTACAACTCTTGAACAAGAAATACAAGTAAATAGAGAAGAACCATATAAAGATGAAAAGCAATAGAATGAAAGAAAGGAACAAGAAACAAAAGATAAACAACTCTCACTCACACTACCAAAGTGAAGAGTGTTGGGGATCACCAACTTGAACAAGGTTTGAAACCTTTGTCCAAAAGCTTATTTCCCCCTAACTCCAGCATTAAGGGATCTCTCACAGATTATAGGAAATGCTTTCTTTCAAGCGTCGTGGCCCTTGGTCATTTTCAGCAACCAATTTTTTTAGTTTTTTCCAAAACGTTCCAATTTATTCCCACTTGATTTTGTAACTTCCATACACAATATGGGAGTTAAAATCACATCTCTATCAGCCATTTCTCATATGACTTTAAGAAATTCATCTCAATATTGTGTAACAACAAATCTACACAATAATGGGTGATATTTAGGAGTTACAAATTTGTGATGAATTTGTAACACCAAATATGTTACATGTTTGGATATTTCACAAATATCCAAATAATGTAACTCTCTATTATATGTTACAATATGTGACACTCTATGTCACATTTATTTAATCTAAAACATTATATTATAAAATAATATAATATTACTGTTGACGCGGTTCTTCGCCAACAGGTAATTAAGAGAAGGAGAGAAAAAGGATTAGTGCTAAATGTGAACCGAAATAGATATATGATCTTAGAGGACGAAAGGGGTGACTCAAGACACGGTTTTTAAGTGGTTCGAAGGTTAAAATCCTTCTACTCCACTAGTCAATATTATTGATCTATACTGAGTATTTGGTTACAAAGTATTTCTTACAAGGGATTATTTTTCCAACCCCTATCAACTCCCAGGGTCTCCATATTTATAGGAGAAGGCACCTGGAAGTTGGTAGGGAGGTCATCCCGTGACCTTCTTACTTGTCGTATCAATTCTGTGACATTCATGATTAATTCCTAAACCTGACACATAAGTGTGGTCAAATCAATAGGTAAGGAAGTAATGGGCCGCACGGCCCAACCCAATCGTGGGTGTCTGAATCACGCACGTTCCTGCTGCGTGTCTGTGATGCCTGATATATGCACGTTTACCTTGCGTGTGTTTACTTCTCAAGGGGTCATAGCTCCATATCCAGCCCGTACCGCGAGCTGCATACTAGACTCGACCTTCGGCCTTCAGGGGGCCTACTCCAGTCTTGGACAATGGAGGCGAGCCCCTTGGGCTTCCTCGAGCTAACGACAGAAGCTCTGGTCTTAGGGGAGTTCATGAGATAACTACAATTAGTCAGCAGCTCGGCTTGCTAATCAGCCCGCGGGAAAACTAGGGCGTACATCTACCCCCCAAGCTCCTGCTCGTGGTATACCACGTCGTATATAAGACCACAGTAGGGGCTTTTGGACTTCCCCATGAACTCTTCGCATTCCACTTTTTACGCAGGCATCTGATACGTGGAACATTGTGGGTGGTGACGGTACGTCTTATGAGAACCGCATTTAATGGCCTAGCCCATGCCCAGCCGTTGTTTCGTATTTCGAGTGGAGGGCCTCGGATCCCCCATCAGTGCCATCCAACGGCCCTCTATACGTGATCCTTTACGCATATAAAAAGGGGTGGCCACCCTACGCATGGGCCACCCTTTCATTCGAAATTTTTCAAGCGTCAAGCTCCTCTTCTTCTTCTCTCTATATCTCTAGAAGAATGAAACCCTCGACCCTGCTACTGCCACTCTCAACATTCAAGAAGCTTAGGCGCACGGATTTCTCCAAAACTTTGGAATCTATTATGTAACGCCCTACTTCCTTAGAGCCGTTACTAAGTGATTTTTTTTTTTGACAAAACAGTGTGCAAAGAACTCGCTAACCGAGGTTTTGAGACAAAAGTGTGACTAATTAAACTTTAAGGCTGTAATCTTAGAAAATGCGTCATTTCATTTAAAACTGCTAGTATTAAACCTTTGGGATCCCAAAAAATAAGGTTTGAAAACTATTTACATCTTGAAATAAGTTTACAGTTGATAAATCATAAAATCATAGATTATTACAGCCATTTTCAAATAAACCCCCAACCAAAGCAGTCGGGCAGGCCAAACATGTACGCGTCGCTTCACGCTCTCCGTACTCATGGTTGGTTGACTCAGTCTTTGCCCTACCTGCAACACGGAGCACCCGTGAGCCGAAGCCCAGCAAGAAAACCCATGCAAAACATAACATATGCAATGTATACCGTTTTATCATAACAGATAATCCACAGATAAACAAGTCAACCATTAGACTAAGCAAACACATGAATCCACCGGGCCCCGCCCTGATTATAGCATAACACATGAATCCACCGGGCCCCGCCCTGATTATAGCATCCCATGTGCTAGGTGTTACTTTCGGCCCACGGCCGCCCCGGCCTACGCCGTACTCGGCCCTTGCCGTTCATTTCATCATAATCACACATATAGTACATTTGAAATAATCATTCACACACATCATGATTCATTTAAGGTTAAACATTGCACATAATACAATCTGGGGCCATGCCCTACACTCGGGTGTTACGGTTTTCTTACTTTAATTCCAAATGCTTTAAATAGAAAAATGACGGCCCTCGAGCACTAGCTGAACACCTAGTCACAACCAAGATAATGGATACCAATAAGATTAATCTTCAATGAGCTTCTAAACCAAGTTCTAGTACTCGGAACGTTGAAATTCACCAAACATTGTAAAAGACTCAACCCCGAGCACCCTAGGTTAAATCCCCAAGCCCAAATTCTCAAAATCCCAAAATTCCTTAAGCGCCCCGGCATGGCCCAACCATGCCGCGGCATGGCCCCCAAACAGGGCCACAAAAACGCCCAGAAACAGGTAAGGGCCGCGGCCCTACAAGGACCATGCCGCGGCCCGCCCTCCATCCTCAGCACAACTTAGCCTTCAAGGGCCGCGGCCCTCCAAGAACCATGCCGCGGCCCGACCCTTCGAACCCAGAAAAACCCACCATTTTCAAGCTTAAAACCTCACCTTAAGCCATCCCAAAGCTCCCAAATCAAAACCAATTAATAATCACAACATTAGGATGGTTTAAACAACATAATTCCACCAAAAATCCAACCTAACACTCACCAAGATCCAAATTCCAAATTTCTGAAATTTCAAACCTAAAACTCAAAACCAACCATAGAAATTCTCAATTTCAACCATCAAACTTTAATTTAAACCTTACCTCAGTTGTAGAATCGTTTCCCAAAGGATCCCATGACCTATCTTCAAAGTTTCAAGCCTCAAACTCCACCTTGAATATCAAAAACCCATAAACATTCACAACCCAACAAAATCTCAGAAATTTAACTTGAGAAAAAGAATTAATTGCTTACCTTTACCCTGATTTGTTCTTGGTTAACTCTTGAGCTAAACCTCCAAATCCCACCATCAATTTTCAGAAATTCAAGCTTGATTTCTCCTAAGATTTCTGTGGATTTCATGAAAGAAAGAGGAAAGAAAGAAGAAGAGGAGAGGGTGGAGGCTGGGTCGGTTTCTCTAAGTCTCCAAATGGTTTATTAGTTTTGTTTTTATAACTTAAGTTGGTTACCTCAAGGTTCGGGGTACCAAAATATCCCCAAGGCAAAAATGGTAAAATCCCCCAGTATTCCCGCCTAGACATCCTAACCTCAAATATATCTCCAATTATTTATTTTCATAACCCAATATCAAAAATACTCCTTGACTTGCCCAAAGTCAATTATAATGCCCCGTTGTGACTTTCCCCGCTATTCAGCTCTAGGATCGCCTCGTGCCGAAAGTTACCAATTACGGAAATACCCACATACCACTGTGGTCTCAACAATCATCACATATTAATACAGTTATGCCCAACATGGCCAAAATTACAATTATGCCCTTCAAACACAATCCGGGCCTACATGCATACTAATATACATAGTCATGCATCTCAAATAATCAAATAGTCACATAACACGCTTTAAATCATAACCATGCATTTAACTCATAAAATCACACATAAATCCCAACATGCCCTCCTGGCACACTAATCAAGGCCCTTAAGCCTTATTAGCGATTTTGGGTCGTTACATATTACACCGACGAAGCTCTTACCAACGCAACACCTTCGTCCACCTCCCAGCCACACACTGTAAGTTTCCTGACCTTGTGTGTTTTGAAAATATGTTACTGTAGCTTAGGTAAAAAAAAATTACTGTAGCCGCATGCAAAGGTTTGCTGGGTTTTGGGGATATGGAGGGTGACAACCTTTTTAGGTTAGCGTATATTTGTTGTAGGAAATCGCTTTAGAGTATGGGTTTCAGGATGCTTTTTCTGGGGAAAATTTCTGGGTAGGAGTTTTGGGAATTTTGGGTGCAAAACCGGGTAGCTTAGGGAACACGCCTCACAAGCGGTTTTGCAATTTTCTGCCTACTGAACCTTTCTCCCCAAGGCAAATTCTATCCTGACCCTCCTGACACACGAATCCCGAGTAACCGGGGATCGGTTGGGAGCATAGGCGCGTGTTCATCGAACCGCGTGGTCCCACTCTCCACGGGCTGGGCTTACCTCAGCTCGTGTAAATAATAATTGCTTTTCCCTCATGCTTGGGTCGCCTTTTCTGAAATGTTTTCTTTTGTTCGTTAGGCGACCAGATGGCTCCAAAGAGAAATCTCCCACAGAAGAACGTCAGCAGCTCGGCTTCCCAGCAGGACAAAAGGAAGGCGGCAATGCCTAGCTCCCCGATCCCCCTCTTCGGGCCGGCAGTGGAGAAGGAGGTCGAGGTGGCCCCTGATGCCTTCTTTGAGGCGGAAAGGATCGTCTCGAAGATAACCGACCAGGTGAAGATTAACAAAATCGTCCTTTCCCACAACATTGCCCTGGGGAAAGCGTCCGTAGTGGCCCGACCTGCTTCAGAAGGTGAGCGGAGCTGTGCGCCGCTCGACGAGTCGTTCGCGGCCTGGAGTGGTGAACATTTTAAGGCAGGGGCCTTCCTTCCACTGGATCAGTACTTTGCTGACTTCCTTAACTATGTGGGGTTGGCCCCATTTCAGCTCCCCCCCAATTCATACCGTCTGCTGGCAAGGTTGAGGTATTTGTTCCAGAAGCATGAGTGGGAGGTCCCCACTCCTGCAGACATTTTATATTTCTTCTGCCTCAAAGCCAGCCCGGACCAGCGGGGGCGAGGTGACGGGTTCTACTACTTAACCCGGTTTCCCAATACGGCGGCGGTTATCGAGCTGCCCAGCCATTCCAATGACTTTAAGGACCAGTTCTTCATGTCAACTGGTTTCCGGAACTGCGAGCACCATTATTTCAATTGTCCTCGTAAGTTTCTCCCGTCCTTAGCTCGCATTTTAAGTATTATTTTAGCTCCTCCCGTACCCCATTTTGACTCAGACTAATCTTGCAGCCATCTTCGCGAGGACAGAGAGATCTGTGACCCTCGAGGCCCAATACGAAACACTGGCGGGCTTGCCCCCCAGTGAGAAGGATTATCGCGTGCTCGTGACGGACGAGACGATGGTGTTCTGCAAGCTGATTTTTCCAAATCAGACCCTGAACCTAAAGAGGCCCCAGGGGCTGCCCCCAGCTCGGGACACCAGACCCATCACCGTGGAGGAGGTCTTAGGAGATGAAGATGAGGAGGACGAGGTGGCCGAAGTTCATCTCGTGAGGAGCAGGAAGAGGACCTTGGAGGTCGCCCAGAGGATGGGCGAGGAAAGGATCCAATCCGGAGCAGCTGCGGGTCCTTCTGGCCAAGGTAACCCTTACTTGTTTAGAAGTCTAGATAGGGCCACTGCAGACCCCCAGTTGGCTAGGTTCAATCCTAGGCAGCTCGTCCATCGTCACCGAAGCGATCCGGACCTGAACACACTCCTGCTCCATTGTGTCGACCGGCTCGTGCTGGATCACCAAGAGAGTCGGCCTAGGGGTACCGTAGTAGTAAATAACACCCTAGCCTTTAGGTCGATCCTATTTGAGGAGTATGGGACCAACCTACGCACATGGCCATCACTCCAGAGGGGTATCTATGCTCCGGGGCTTAGGCAGTATGTAGAAGAATCTAGTCCTGAGTCAGAACCGGACCCAGAACTTACACCAGTTCGGGAAATAATCGTCTTAGGTTCTTCCAGCTCGGGGGGTAGGGCTCCCTTAGTATTCGCACACTTTTTATATTTAACCCTTTGTCCTTGTCTGTATGGTTGCTAACTTGTACTAACCATGTTTTTGTTTTAACAGAAGAGATGTCTCAGCCCGAGGATAGCTTGCGAGGCGCAGTCTTCGGGGGAAACCCCTCGGCCGGACCAAGACTAAAAAGGCTCCGGGGGTCCAGGAGCGTCGCTGGGACCTCCACCAAGTCTCCGGCAAAGGAGAAGGAGAAAACCCCGGCTACCCAGGACACGGGAGCAATTCTTCCTGCCGCAGGAGCAGGCCAAATGCCTCCACCACCCCCGCGAGCTCCAGCCGCTACTCAGGATGGAGGAACGGAGCTCGGGACTCCGGCCGTGGTGGCCTCCGATGTGCGCATCCTAGTCAATCCTCAGGACCTGGAGAAGATCCCAGAGGCCTTCCGGGGGACAGTGTACAATTCGGCGAACTACGCCATCAACCATATCTATAAGTTCACCGAGAAGGAACTTCGAGCCATTGAGACACTGAGCCCGGTTGGGGTGATGGAGTCTTCAATGAGCATGACCCTAACGGTAAGTTGCCCTGTTTTCTCTGTAAAGCTCTTACCCTTACACTTTGCCTTGTTTTTCCTCTAAGGCAATTTTATCTTTCATTTCTCGCAGGGCGTCGTCGCTCTCCATCGGAGCATCATCAGGGCCAAGACTCAGCTCGAGGATATGATAGCCGAGCATCAGGCTTCCCTTCAGGAGGCTAAGGCGACTGAAGATGCCTTGGCGACCGCGAAGGCCGAGTTGGAGAAAGCCCTCTCGAAGGTCCAGGAGCTCAAAGCCTCCCTTGCTACCTCGCGGACGGATCTCGAGGCTGCGAAGACTGAGATCCAGGCCGCCCAGGTCGCCCTAGAGGCCGAACGGGCCACTTCAGAGCAGTCCATGCAGGATCTGTTCTATCACTGTTGGGCTTACAATCCGGAGGCTAACTTCTCCTTCATGTCCCCGAGCCTTTGGGCGCGCTTGCTGGTGAAGTTCCAAGCTCGCCTTGAGAAAGAGGCACCGCCTTCGGAGACTGGGGAAGCCTCTGGCGCGGCGGAGCAGGGTGAGACAGCGACCTCCAAGGGGCCATCTGACGGAGCTTAGGGTGTTCTTTCCCTGTTGCCTGTGAACATTTTCAAGTATTTTTTTTTTTGTAACCTTTGCATGAGGTGTTTTCACCTCGAGAAAATTTGCCTTGACGTTTTTATTTTACGCTCTTTTATGCTTTTAAGCATTTCGGTTATAATTTATTGAAAAACCTAGTTCGCGTTAACTTTAACCCATATTTCGAGCTCTTGAAGGAGAACAACGATTAATAGATTTAAATCAACTTCTAAGTTTTATGACCTGGTTAAAACCAGGAACTTAATTTGAAAAGTTAGTTCGTGTTAACTTTTATCCATATCTCGAGCTCTTTAAGAAGAACAATGATCAATAGATTTAAATCAACTTCTAAGTTTTATGACCTGGTTAAAACCAGGAACTTAATTTGAAAACTTAGTTCGTGTTAACTTTTATCCATATCTCGAGCTCTTTAAGAAGAACAACGATCAATAGATTTAAATCAACTTCTAAGTTTTATGACCCAGTTAAAACCAGGAACTTAATTTGAAAAGTTAGTTCGTGTTAACTTTTATCCATATCTCGAGCTCTTTAAGAAGAACAATGATTAACAGATTTAAATCAACTTCTAAGTTTTATGACCCGGTTAAAACCAGGAACTTAATTTGAAAACTTAGTTCGTGTTAACTTTTATCCATATCTCGAGCTCTTTAAGAAGAACAACGCTCAATAGATTTAAATCAACTTCTAAGTTTTATGACCCGGTTAAAACCAGGAACTTAATTTGAAAACTTAGTTCGTGTTAACTTTTATCCATATCTCAAGCTCTTTAAGAAGAACAACGATCAACAGATTTAAATTAACTTCTAAGTTTTGTGACCCGGTTAAAACCAGGATAGGACTTAGTTAGCGTTAACCCTTATCAATATCTCGCATTTTTAAGAAAACAACGGTCAATCGATAAGAATCAAGATCTAAGTCGTTAAGGAGACCTGGTTATATCCAGGTACCATATACCCCCCAAGTAACTGGGAAAGGGTCTTTCGTGGTTATTTTAGGATTACACTTGCAAATATGCGTGAAAGTCTGATTTTCATTAATACATAAGAAGTGGCCTTCCAGGCCTTACAAGTAAATCATTGGTAATATCTCTTTAAGTGGACGGTGTTCCAAGTTCGCGGGACCGCCCCTCTATCAAGTCAAGCTAGCTTATAAGTTCCCTCCTTGATGACTTCGATGACCTGGTATGGTCCTTCCCAGTTCGGTCCCAAAACTCCGTCTTTGGGATCTTTTCCGGCGAGGAAAACTCTTCTCAGGACCAAGTCGCCTACGCTAAAGGTGCATTTTTTAACCTTGGTGTTGAAGTAGCGGGCGATTTTCTGCTGATAATGGGCGAGCTGGAGTTGCGAATCCTCCTGCCTTTCCTCAACCAGATCGAGGGAATGGCACAGGAGCTCATGGTTTCGATCTTGGTCGTAAGATTGGACTCTATGTGAAAGAACCTTCATCTCCACGGGGAGGACTGCCTCACTCCCAAAAGTTAAAGAAAAGGGAGTATGACCCGTAGGAGTCCGACGCGAGGTCCGGTATGCCCATAGGACCTGGGGGAGCTGTTCTGGCCAAACCCCCTTTGCTTCATCTAATCTCTTCTTGAGGCTCGCCTTTAAGGTCTTGTTGACAGCTTCGACCTGGCCATTGGCCTGAGGATATGCCACGAAGGAGAAACTTTTCACAATCCCATGTCTTTCATAGAACTCGGTGAACAGGTCGCTGTCAAACTGAGTGCCGTTATCGGAGACGATCTTCTTGGGCAGGCCGAAGCGATAGATGATGCTTTTAACAACGAAGTCAAGCACCTTTTTAGACGTGATTATTGCCAACGGCTCTACCTCAGCCCACTTGGTAAAGTAGTCGATGGCTACCACGGCGTAACAGACCCCGCCCTTTCCAGTGGGCAGAGCGCCTACTAAGTCTATTCCCTAAACGGCGAATGGCCAAGGGGCCAAGATCATTTTTAGCTCGACTGGAGGAGCTCGGGCAACTGCAGCGAATCACTGGCACTTGTCGCACTTCTTCACGTATGAGATCGAGTCTTTGGACAGAGTCAGCCAGTAATACCCTTGCCTGAGAACCTTTAAGGCCAGGCTCTGCCCCCCAGTGTGGTCTCCGCAGAATCCTTCATGAACTTCCTGCAGGATGGCCTTTGCCTCACGTGGAAGAATGCACCGGAGGAGAGGTAGGGAATGCCCATGTCGGTACAACACCCCATCGATCAGCGTATATCTCGGAGCTTGATACAAGATTTGTCGTGCGTCGTTACGTCCTTCAGGCAGCTTGCCCTCGACAAGATACTCAAGAATGGGGGTCATCCAGGTCTGCCTAGCGTCAATCATTTCGACCTCCGCCCGATCTCCTTCTATACTTGGTTTTTCCAAGAATTCTATTGGCACCAACCCCAAGGTCTCCGCCTCTCCCGAGGTGGCAAGCTTGGCGAGAGCATCTGCATTGGCGTTCTGTTCTCGAGGTATCTGTTCGATCGATCCTCGTTCAAATCCGAACAGCTCGGTTCTTACCTTTGCCAGGTAGGCAGCCATCTTGGGTCCCCGCGCCTAATATTCGCCCAGGACCTGGTTTACCACGAGCTGGGAGTCACTGAAGCACTGGACGGAGCTCGCCATTAACTCCTTGGCTATCCTCAGGTCGGCCAGCAAAGCTTCGTACTCCGCCTCGTTGTTGGAGGCCTTGAACCCGAACCTTAGCGCCGAGTGGAATCAATGTCCCTCGGGGGATATCAGAATGATTCCGGCCCCGGAGCCGTTCTCGTTGGATGAACCATCTACAAAGATCTTCCACAATGATTGGGGCGAGGTGAGCTGAGATGAGCCCTCTGTTGGATTCTCCTGGAATCCCGTGCATTCTGCCACGAAATCGGCGAGGGCCTGACTTTTTATAGCAGTTCGTGGAGTGTAGAAAATCTCGAACTAGCTGAGTTCGACCGCCCATTTTAACAAACGTCCCGATGCTTCAGGTTTTTGCAAAACCTGCCTTAGAGGCTGATCGGTCATGACGTGTACTGAGTGGGATTGGAAGTACGGCCTGAGCTTTCGCGAGGCCGTGATTAGGCAGAACGCCAATTTTTCCATCAGTGGGTATCGTGATTCTGCCACGAGAAGTCTCTTGCTAATGTAATAGACTGGCTTCTGAACTTGGTCCTCTTCTCGTACCAGCACGGCACTAGCTGCATCCTCAGTGACCGCCAGGTAGAGAAAGAAAGGCTTGCCTGCCTGGGGCTTGGATAGCACAGGTGGTTCAGCCAGATGCGCCTTCAGGTCGAGGAATGCGCTTTCGCACTCTACTGTCCATTCAAGCTTCTTGTTTCCTCGGAGCAGGTTGTAGAAGGGCAAACACTTATCGGTTGACTTGGAAATAAACCGGTTCAGTGCTGCCACTCTCCCTGTTAAGCCTTGGACATCTTTCCGCGACCTGGGCAAAGGAAGCTCGAGCAGTGACCTGATCTTGTCGGGGTTTGCCTCGATTCCTCGGGTATTGACTGTGAACCCCAGGAATTTTCCTAACGCGACTCCAAAAGTGCATTTCTGGGGATTGAGCCTCATGTCGTATTCTCGCAGTATTTTAAAACATTCTTCCAGGTCGGAAACATGGTTGTCGGCAGTCTTTGACTTGACTAGCATGTCATCAACGTACACTTCCATGTTTTTTCTGATCTGGTCCGCGAACATTCTGTTTACTAATCTTTGGTAGGTAGCTCCGGTGTTCTTCAGACCGAAAGGCATGACCTTGTAGCAATAGACATTAGTCGGGGTCAGGAAGCTGGTGTGTTCCTGGTCTGCCGGATTCATCGCGATCTGATTGTAGCCTGAGTACGCGTCCATAAAGGACATGAGCTCGTGCCCCGCCGTGGCATCCACCAGCTGATCGATCCTTGGTAATAGAAAAAAATCCTTGGGGCAGGCTTTATTCAGGTCAGAGAAGTCAATGCAGGTTCGCCACTTCCCGTTGGGCTTTGGAACTAGCACGGGGTTGGCGACCCAAATTGGAAATTTGGCTTCACGGATAAAGCCACATTTTTTGAGTCGGGCTACTTCTTCTTCTAGGGCTTCAGCCCGGGTTGTTCCTAAACGTCTTTGCTTCTGAGACTTGGCAGGAACGCTTTTATCCAGATGGAGCGTGTGCATGATGACACTCGGGCTAATTCCCACCATGTCCTCGTGGGACCAGGCAAATACATCTAAGTTAGCCCGCAGAAACGTAATCAGCTCCGCCTTCCTCTTGCTACAGAGGTTTTTCCCGAGCTTGACCATCCGTGATGGATTTTGTGGATCAAGGTTCACCTCTTCAAGCTCCTCAATAGCCTAGAGCTCGGATCTGTCTTTGCATACTCGGGGGTCAATGTCCTCACTCAAGGCGACATTTTCCCCTTTGGCACTTTGAGGTTTTTCAATCTCAGGAGCCGCCAAGGGTTCCTGGGATTCCTCTTCACCCAGAATGGCCATAGCCTGCTGCCCGAGTTTAGATTTTCCCTTCATGGAAATGTTGTAGCATTCCCTGGCAGCGAGCTGATCGCCCTGGATCGTGCAGATTCCCGTCGAAGTGGGGAACTTCATGGCGAGGTGTCGGATGGAAGTGATGGCCTCGAAAGCTATGAGCGTAGGCTGGCCCAAAATGGTGTTGTAAGCAGCGGAGCAGTCTATGACCACGAACTCAAGTAGCTTGGAGACTGTCCGAGACTCTTTCCCTAGGGTGATCACCAGCTCGATCGTCCCTATCGCCGCTGATCCTTCTCCCGAAAAACCATACAGCATCATGGAGGTTGCCTTTAGCTCGGCGACGGTCAAACCCATCTTCTCTAAGGTGGACCGGAATAGGAGGTTCACCGAACTCCCGTTGTCTATTAGCACCCTTCTCACTCTCTGGTTGGTGAGCTGGACTGCTACAACCAAGGGATCATTGTGAGGGAACTGGACATGGCCTGCATCTTCCTCCGTAAAAATGATTGGTTGTCTTTCCAATCGCTGCTGCTTTGACTGGCGCTGCTCCGGGACGAATTCCACTCCGTTGTGAGTCTTTAGTTCATTCACGTATCTCTTCTGGGCGCCTCTGCTCGTGCCAGCCTTGTGCGGTCCTCCAGAGATGGTGGATATCTCTCCTCCGACCACTGAAGGAGGAACATCCTGATCTATCCGAGGCCCGGGCTGACTGACTGGGACTTCTGGAGCAAGTCGACTCGCCGGAACCCTGTTCCGTGAGTATTATGCCAAGGGACCGGCTCGGATGAGAGTCTCGATCTCATCTTTTAGGTGCCTGCAATCATCGGTATTGTGGCCCACATCGTTATGAAAACGGTAAAACTTGGAAGTGTCTCTCTTTCCTTTGTGGTGCTTCAGTGGCTCCGGCCTCTTCCAGGGGACTCGAGTAGAGTTGGCTAGAAAGATACTCTCCCTGGACTGAGTGAGCTCGATATACGTCGTGAAAATGGGCTTAAACTTATCTGCAGACTTATTCTTCTTTTGGCCGTGCTGACTGTTTTCGCCATTGCCCTTTCTCTTGCCTCCACCGGGCTGGTTGCTCTACGCGATGTTCGGGGTCATTGCCACAACCTCCGCCCCTATTCCCGCAGGCTGATCGGGAACCTGGCTGGTTCCCGCAGCTGAGGCCTCGGCTTCTTCCAAGTTTATCCACTCTTGGGCCCTGTTAAGGAATTCGTTGACCGAGCTGACTCCCTTCCTCTGTATATCCTTCCATAGGTCTCCTCCGACAAGGATTCCGGTTCTCATGGCCATGAGCTTAGAGCTATCATCTGCGTCTCTAGCCCGAGCAGCGACGTTTGCGAATCTGCTCAGGTAGGCCTTCAAAGTCTCACCGGGCTGCTGTCTCACGTTGGCCAGGGAGTCGGCCTGAACACGGGCGGCCTGAGAGGCTCGGAATACCCTTTTGAAGTCGGCTGAGAAGGCCTTCCAGGAGCTGATTGACTGTTTTTTACTTTACTTGAACCACTGTCTGGCAGGTCCGGTCAGTGTGGAGGGGAAGATCAAGCATCTCAGCTCCGGGCCAATATTATGGGCCATCATTAGGGTGTTGAACATCCCTAAATGGTCTGAGGGGTCTCCGTCCCCATTGAACTTTGACAGGTGAGGCATACGGAAACCAGACGGGTATGTCGTCGCTGCTATGTTGGGGGCGAAGAGTTCCATCTTGTCCCCTGAATCATATTCGTCTTTTTCTTTTTCTGATAGAAGTTTCCTCATCAACTCCTCCATCTGGGTCAGGCGATCGAGGGTTTGGTCCTGATGTCCTTGGTTATTCCGAGGCTGTTCAACAGCTCCGGATCCATTGTACACATTTGGTGGGTTATTGCCCCTCCTATCTTGAGATAGGTTATTTGGGACATTCCCTCCGTTGCGTATTTCGGACAGGACCCCCCCTGAACGAGCCTGGCCACCATCTCCAGCTCGGTCCTCTCTGTGAGAGTTGAGGCAATCTCGCAGGTCACCCCCCTGGGTGCTCTGGTGACTTTGCGCCGAACTTAACCGCTGACGCAGGCCTCCCCCAGAGAGATCACTCCGACAACTGCCGGTCCAGTGGCTCCTGCTGGATAGGCTTGGAGTCCGCCTTTGGCGGTGACGACTTGAGCTTTCCCCTGGTGCCCTGCTACGCCGGGAAGGTCCAGTTGATGGCAGGTTCCTCCTACTCCCATAGGCTGGGATGTCCTGGACGGGCCGAGGTGGAGACGGATATCTGATCGGAGATGGAGGATGCCTGACGGGGGAGGTAATCCTAGTTCCATCTGGACGGATCAAGTTTGGTAGGGGCCTTTCGGCCCTGCCAACCTGCTGGTCCCGCACCAGGCGATCTGGACGAGGCGCCGGACGATCGTTGGGGACGGGCTGACGTCACGAGCCCTCCCCGGATCTTCTTCGGGAATTTCCTCGGTTTCCCCTAGACGTCCTCGAGGATGGCTGAGAGCTAGGAGTTGATGTCCTAACCGAACTACTGTATTGTTGTTGTCTGGTCCTAGGCATTTCCCTGAAGTTTGCATCTCGATGGTGTGATGAAGGGGTGGAGTTAGCTGCTGGAAGTTTATCCGACCGGCTATGCCTGGACCGATTACCCCGGCGAGACTTAGGAGCCTCATCTTGCCTCTCTCCAACGTTAACGTCGGTTGTGAGAGGGGGTAGTCGGGCCAGGATATCCTTGATTTGCTGGCTGGCCGTTGCTAACTGGCTCCTCAGTTGAGCGTTCTCCATCTCCACCGCAGTATAATAACACGGGTTCGGATTAGGAAGCCGAGGCGCCGAACTACCAGTATCGTCTTGGCCCGCCGACTGTTTTCCTGGCCGCTGCTGGACTTCAGGAACTTGTTCATCAGGGATGGTGGTATGATGAGCCTCCTGCCCATCATGTTGTTCTGTCTCGTTACCATGCCTGGACCGAGTAGTCACCATAGTTGGATGTTTGCAGCAGCACTAATCGAAATGGCTCTCAATGAAAGCACCAAACTGTTGATGCGGTTCTTCGCCAACAGGTAATTAAGAGAATGAGAGAAAAAGGATTAGTGCTAAATGTGAACCGAAATAGATATATGATCTTAGAGGACGAAAGAGGTGACTCAAGCACGGTTTTTAAGTGGTTCGAAGGTTAAAATCCTTCTACTCCACTAGTCAATATTATTGATCTATACTGAGTATTTGGTTACAAAGTATTTCTTACAAGGGATTATTTTTCCAACCCCTATCAACTCCCAGGGTCTCCATATTTATAGGAGAAGGCACCTGGAAGTTGGTAGGGAGGTCATCCCGTGACCTTCTTACTTGTCATATCAATTCTGTGACATTCATGATTAATTCCTAAACCTGACACATAAGTGTGGTCAAATCAATAGGTAAGGAAGTAATGGGCCGCACGGCCCAACCCAATCGTGGGTGTCTGAATCATGCACGTTCCTGCTGCGTGTCCGAGAAGTCAGGGGGATATCAGACACGTGATGCCTGATATATGCACGTTTACCTTGCGTGTATTTACTTCTCAAGGGGTCATAGCTCCATATCCAGCCCGTACCGCGAGCTGCATACTGGACTCGACCTTTGGCCTTCAGGGGGCCTGCTCCAGTCTTAGACAATGGAAGCGAGCCCTTTGGGCTTCCTCGAGCTAACGACAGAAGCTCCGGTCTTAGGGGAGTTCATGAGATAACTACAATTAGTCAGCAGCTCAGCTTGCTAATCAGCCCGCGGGAAAACCAGGGCGTACAATTACATTATATTATAAAATAATATAACACACACCATTTTGGAAAGTAAAGACTCATTGGTCACAGACCGATTTACACTTTGTTTAGACAAAAAAGAAACTCCACTATAAGGCTTTGTGATGTTTGCAATGAAATAGGGAGATGAGGCTGACTTTGTTGTGATGGTATCTAGCTAGTATAATCCATCTTTAAGTGTCCCTTGAAGTAACACCTTCCTAGTTACCTTGTCCTTCACAAAACATCAATCAACATGAAATTTAATGAGTACATTGTTATATGCTGTGAGTTTAGAAACACTGATAAGATTCTTGGAAATTTTTGGAACATGTAGCAACTCTTTAAGAACAAGAGGTTCAACATATTTCGTGGATAAACAACCAGAACCAATGTGAGAAATAGAAATTGTGTTAGCATCCCCTATAGTTAGTCTTTCATTACCACCATATTCAGAGTGTTGGCTTAGATTGGTAATGACAGAAATGAGATGATTGATTGCCCCGCTATCAGCATACCACGCTTCATGATTAATGACATATGGAAAAGCAATAAAAGCATAATGGTTGGGCTTGCGAGGAGACTGAGATTTGTGAGGGTTAGACCCCATATAGGCTTCATCAAATCGGCTTGACCATATTTGCCACAAACCTAGCAAGTGGAATGTGAGTTGTTTCCTCTGCCACGAGATTGGTCACCACTACCAGAGAAACATCCTGGAGAAGTTCCATGGCCATCAGAAAATGGGCGTTGAGGAGATTTTTGATGAGGAGATAGATTGGGGCTTTTGTTGGCGAGATTCATAGAGGGGTTCATGTCCTTCAAAAGCTTGGTAGAAGGAGAAAGAGCATTGAGACATTCTAGGAAAGTTATCAAAACTCGATAGAATATCTTGTAATTCTTGCCAGGATAAGTTAGACTTGGCTTCAATTTGGACAACAATTGACAGATATTCTGAATCCAAACCATTCAAAACATTAGTGACTAATTGGGAGACAGGATAAGGGCTACCTACAAGGGTGAGAACAACAACCTATGTATGCATCTGTCGAAGATATTCAGACATGGTTAAGATGCCCTTTTTAGTGGTCTGGAGTTTTGTGTGAGTATAATCCATTTTTGCTTTAGAATCGACTCCATAAAGAGTCTCCAAAGCACGCCAAAGTCCTATTGTAGTGGTACAACCCATGCCTTCAGTTGCAATCGCCTCCGTCATTGAGCCATAAAGCCAACCCATGAGAAGTTGATCATTGATGATCCATTGCTCATATTCAAGGTTGCTACAATGGTTAGTCCTCGGCAAGTCATCTACGAAAACAACTCCACCAGTCACTAACTCAGGGACACACTTTGGTGCCAATCAGGAAGCCATTTAAACGGTGACCATGAATGATGGTAGAAACCATCGTTTTCCATATAGTAGAGTTATTTCAATCTAACTTTAAAACATAAGGCTGATTGAGTGTACTGCCAAAAGGAGAGACAACCACTGAACTAGAAGGAAGACTAAGGCCTTATTGGGTGGAAGTAGTGGGCGACTGAGAACCACTGTCCCTTGCTACTGGTATTTGGCTATGCCCAATCAACATGCCAGCGATGGCCTAGAATGGCTCTTGATACCAAGCGAAGATATAGAGTATGGAGTGAGCAAATGGGAAAAATCAGCTCGTAGCTGAGGAAAATCATTGTATTTATAGACACCAATAGAGAAGAGGAATGAGCCATTCAGCTCCATACATGTACCCCTAATTTATAACAGAAAAAGGAAAAAATTCTAAAAAAAAAACTATTACAATGATATAAGCATGAGTATGCGGGACCATAAAGAGAATATTGAACATTCTAGAGCAGAGATGACTATGTTGTGTGCTGGCATATAAATCTGATACGACAGATGATATCATGTCTTTACATTCTGTTCTTTCTAATGTTGTAAATTCTAGGTGGCTCTAACAAAAAGATATAGCTAAATTCCTTACTAGATAATAAGATCTAAAATCATGTGTACTTTTTGTTCTAGGAATGATTCAAGCACTTCCTACGATTTACAAAACTCAGAAGTTTAGTTATATAGTGTAAAGTTGAGAATCAAATAAGTAAACTCATAACAAAATAGAAACAATTTTGCTGCCCAAAGAGAATGTAACAACGTTTCAACATATGTCACATATGCATGGATGGATGACCATGGTTAAGCTAATTATCAAGTAGAATGATTACCTACCTATTGTGTAATGCCCCGAATTTCCTAATAAGGGTTAGGACCTTGATTAGGAGGCCGGGAGGGCCATAATTGAATTATGATGCTATTTAATGATCATATGCATGTTTATGTGAATTATATTATAATATGATGATAAATGCATGCATATGGGTGTATTTATAATTATAAGGGCATTTTGGTAATTTGGTCCGTTGAGGGCATAATTGTGTATTTTTGTTCATGTGGGTGAGTTATGAATGGTACCACATTATATGTGGATTTTTTCGAGCCTTTCGGCATGAGACGAACATGAAATGCAAGTGTTCGATCTAGTCATAACGGGTTTAAGTTCGAGGCTCGGGGTGAGTCTCGGGGTGATTTTAATGATTAGAGCATTACCAGGAATTAAAGGGTAATGGGATATGGATTATTGGTATGTGAGAATATTGAGAATAGCGGGAATTGGAGGGTGTTAATTATGATTAACGAAATAGGTGCGAAAGGACGGTTTTGCCCTTGGTGGCTGTTAAGGTTTTATTTTAGACCTAAGGGCTTTTAGGTCTTTTCACCCTTAGAGATTGATATAAGCCATTAAGGCTGTAGAAAGAAGAGGAAAAACAGAGTGTTGCTTTCCTTCTCTCCCGATGGTTTTTCTCCTCCATTTCTCTCTGGATTTTCAAGCTTTGTTTGAGGAATCAAGCCAAGGAACCAAGCTGGGATAAGCTAGGTTTATGCTCCACCATTGAAGAGGGTGTGTTGCTGAGATTGAGGTGAGTTTTTAGCCATTATAACTCTTGGTTTTGCTCTATTTTCATAGTTAAGTTTCAGCTGGTTTTTGGGTTGGAAAGTGGGGAATTGATTGGAGTTTTGGCTAAGGTTCTTGGGGTTGTGGTGCCTAGGAAATGTGGAGGTGATATTTAGGTTCATTTGGGACTTAATTTGATGTTTGGAAGCTTTTGGTTTGGGTTAGAAATGGTGGAATCGAAGGAAGAGATTTCTGGGCAGATGTTGGCTGAAGGTAGCGCTACAGCGCCCAGTGTAGGGCGCTACAGTGCTACCTGCAAAGGAGGCTAGGGCGGTTTGGTTCTGAGTATAGCGCTGGGGCACTAGGAGGGTGGCGCTGTAGTGCTACCCTGTTTCTTCATAACCCTGTTTTGGGTGTTTTTAAGGGTTTTTGGCTCGAGGTTTCAATCCTTAAGGCCCGAGATCGAATCTTCTCACCGTGTGGGCATGTTTTGAGGTCCCGAGAGTGGGGTTTAGGTCAAGACCCTATCTTTGATGATTTTCATTAATCAAAGATTGTATTTGGTTATGACTAGGTGACCACTAAAGGATTAAGGATCGATCGTTCTCAAGGGTCGTTCTTGTTCTAATTCTCGCTCGAACCGGAGGTAAGAAAACTGCACCCTGTGTATATGTGACATGCATGGCTATTCTTGATGCATGTTGGATGTTAAAATGTAATGCACGAGAAACATGTGATTAGGACATGCTATGTATACTGGGTATGATATTGTTCAGAGCTTGAGCCTCTGTGTTTATGCATGATCCTAATTGTGCTAGTATTTGCTAAGTAAGCATGCTGAATGCCCTGTATTCGGATATTGGATATGTGATATATGTTTGGTGGCATTGCTTACTTGTATATGGCACTGACTAGTTAGGGACACTAACCTAAGAGTCAGAAACGACATAAGTGTCCTGAACGCGGGGCCGAATGAAGATTAGATCTAATCGATATCAGCGTTGAATGGCTCTAAGGCATTAATGCTGGACCAACCCTAAGGTCGATGAAACTTATAAGCGCTTGGCTAGTCTAGGACTAGTTACTCAGAGCCAAGGCCTAAGGCCTAGGTGACTGCTTGTCACATGGCTAGGGAACGATGTTCCAGGGTTATGACTCTATGGTCATGAGGAAGGTTATGTCGGTGACTAGTCATCATGCACCTATCCTATCTAAGCTAGTGAAAGGATCACTTATCTACTCAACAGGTTTATGCTGGTGACTATTTCACCAGATACCTATCTTGTATAAGCTAGTGAAAGGATCACTTATCAATAAGCCCCGGTGACCTTATCGTCATGTGGCTTTTGGGAACGGAACCCACCCTAGTGACTATACCACTGTCACTCTTCTATTTGGGGCTAAAAGCCCTGGATGACTATTATGGTCATTGTTTGATGTGTTATACTCAACATTATGTGGATTTATTTGCTTGCCTGATTAAGGCTATATCTGCTAGGCGTGTGCCTTATGATTTGATGACATGTTATTACTGTTCATGAGTATATTAAGTTTTCTTGCTGGGCTTCGGCTCACGGGTGCTATGTGGAGTAGGTAAAGGCAAAAGAAAGCTGGACCATCCTTAAGCTGGAGAGCTTAGGTGACGATGTGTACATATGCGGCTACTCGACCGCCATGGCCGAGGGTTGAAAGAGGAACTAGGGTTAAACCCTGTTTTGCCGCTTAGATCGGCCTGTTGTAAATATTTTCCTGTAATAGACTCTGAAATTATATTTTTGGGATCCCAATGTATACAGTAAATGTTCTAATGAAACGTTACATCTTAACCAAAAAATTTAATATCTAAATCGCTAATCATACTTAGTTACACAATTTTGGCCAAATGACTCGATTAGCGAGTTTAACACTGTTTATAAGGCACACTGTAACGATCCCTAAAGTTGGGGCGTTACATACTGCATCCGAGAGTGAAGACAATTTTTATGATCCCGTCAAGCCTCAACTTTTGCTTCTTCCTTGTTGTATCAACAGAGACGTGAACTGGTGTTCCAAGAAGAAAATCCTTTACAGCTTTTGTCACCCGTAACCCCATTACAGAAGCCCTGGATTTTGATACCTCTGTTGAAAGATTCCCTAACCCAAGCCTTTCAAGGGTGGTGTAGTATTTGTAACGACCCAAATTCACTAATAAGGCTTAAGGGCCTTGATTAGTGTGCCGGGAAGGCATAACTGGATTATATGTGAATTAAATGATTAAAAGCATGTTATATGATTATTTGAATATCTATGATGCATGACTATGTGTATTAGTATGCATGTAGGCCCTGACTAGGTTAGAAGGGCATATTCGTAATTTTAGCCCGTTGAGGGCATAAATGTAAATAATTGTGATAAATTGATGAGACCACATTATTATGTGGATATATTTGGAATATGTGACTCGAGGCACTCCTAGCGAGCGGTTCAGCGAAAAAGTCACGGCGGGGATGTATACCCGGCTCGGGGCGAGCCTGGGGGTATTTATGGGAATTTAAGAAATATATTGGAGTCTATTTGGATATTGAGGAATATAATTGGTGATTAGTTAGGTGTCGGGAAGTAAGCGGAAAATATTAGAGACATTCGATGAATTAGCAAGAATTGGGAGCAAAAGACCAAAGTGCCCTTAGGTTGATTTAAAGGCTTAGGAATTATGGGAGGGCAAATGGGTCATTTTGTTTAAAAACTAGGGATAAGCATTACTCTGCCTTTATACACTTAGTGTAAAGTTTAGAAACCAAAGGAAGCTGAAAAGAAAAGAAAGAAAAGAAGGAAGAATGAGATAGAAGCTTCTCTCTCACGGTTTGGGTTTTTTCTCCATCAATCTCTTGAGGTCTCTTGGAGCTAGAATTCAGAGGAGCTTTAGGCCAAGACTTTGCACTTGGGATCTTGATCAGGTTTGGAAAGTCAGCAGGGGTAAGCATCCAATTAAGGTAAGGTTTTGAGGTTATAACTCAGATTCTAGTTCTTGGTGTTGATATAGACTTTTAAGCTGAATTTTGGTGGGAATTCTAGGGAATTGAGGCTGAAGTTTTGAGGAGTGAAAGCTAAGGAGGAGTGGAAAGCAACCTAGGTTGAGCTCATCCATCAAAGGTAAGAAACTCTAGTTTTAAATTATTTGATTTTAGTTGATTTCAGTTGAGTTTTTGAGCTCTAAGTTCAGCCATGGTGAATTTTGTGTTTTGGGGTGCATGTGATTGCATTTTTTATGGTTGGGTCACTTGGGATGAGTTAGAGATGTTGGGAGGCTTGCTTTGAAGTTTGGTTGAGGTTTGGTTGGGTTTTGGAAAGGTTTGGCTCGGGAAAATTCGAAGGAGAAAAATTTGTGCTGGGTTGTGCTATGACTAGCGTTGTAGTGCTAGTCACTGGGCACTACAACGCTAGGCCCTGAAGTTCCACTACTACAAAAATGGGATTTCACGACAGTTTTTAACTGTCGTTATTGAGAAACGACGACAGTTGACTAACTATCGTATTTGTCTATGCCGACATAGGGTAGCTACGCCGACAGTTATTAGGTGTCGCCGTTGCTGGCTATGCCGACAGTTATTAGGTGTCGTCGTTGCTGGCTACGCCGACAGTTATTAGGTGTCACTGTTGCTGGCTACGTCGACAGTTATTAGGTGTTGTCGTTGCTGGCTACGCCGGCAGTTATTATGTGTCGTCGTTGTTGGCTACGCCGACAGTTATTAGGTGTCGCCGTTGCTGGCAACGCCGACAGTTATTAAGTGATGTTGTTGCTGGCAACGCCGACAGTTAATAGGTGTTGTCGTTGCTGGCAACGCCAACAGTTATTAGGTGTCGTGATTGGCTGTTTATGGTGACAATTTTTAACTGTCGCAAAGTTTCCACACCAAAGGATATTGCAAATATGTTGTCAGTGCCCCATGATTTCAAAATCAACGCAGCAATTGCAGTAAAAGAATGCACATAAAAAATTACATTGGTTACATTAACTTTATATTTGATTAGTTCTAACATTTCTAAATAAAAGAAATACATAGTTCCAAAAGATTTTGTCATAAATTGAATATTTTGCACAGTATGCACCTCAAAAAGCTAAATTAACTCAACCTATAATATGTTAGATTGATTCTGTATTTGATTAGTTCTAACAATTTCTAATAAAAGAAATACAAAGTTCAAAAAATGACTAAATCCCCTCACATAGGTACTAAGCATGCATGCCATCATTTAGCGAGATGCGGTAGAATATATTTTGCCCACTCTTCTTGAACTTCATTAAGTTCAGCGTCAGTATATGGTAAATCTGAATCGAACTGAAAATAATTTAAATTATAAGTTACATGTCATATATATATATATGAAATTAAAATATAACTTTATTAAAGTTAAAAGGTAAACATATTTAATTATTACATTATTCGATAGATATGCTCTGGTTCCTTGTTGTGAAATGAGATCCCTACCATACTTCATGCAGTAGATACCGCACTCTGTGGTTTTTGGTTGTTGTCGGCATTGTTAACATAGACAAATGTAAAAGTATATTACATATACTTGTTAGTATAATTATAATTTAAATCTTATGTTTTATAAAGTTGAATGTTACTTACTTTTTTACTATAATAATTTAGACTTACAACTCTTTTTCCTTTTTTCGTATCATATAGCGTGAAAGCACTATACATAATAAAAATATTTTAATTAGCAAACAAGTACTATTAAAAAGATAATATACTTTAAGGAATGAAACTTATATAAACTTACATCCTAACTATATTTTTAATCTCAATGCATAATTGATGGTTAATGGGATCCAAGAACGCCACTGAATGTGAGTGAGGTTGAAATAGCAATAACATCCAATGTTCACTAGAAAACAAACAATCAAATATTTTGAAGATGACTATATGAACTTAACATTTCAAAACTCAATATAAACTTACTTGTTATTCCAGGGACAAATAAGGAACTGCTTCTCGCCCATTTGAATGAATCGATCTTTAAGTGCTTGGGCACGCTTATTCTCATGACCTACACTAACTTCACCTGGATGCTGAAATGCGTACAAATGATCCAACTCATTGGTATGTAGTATATCATCCAACAACCTAGAAATTAATCATATTTAATTATAAGAGGCATGCATATAATTTAAACTTTAAATTATAAAAGACATGAATATATACCTCAAACACAATATCATTGGAGTTTGCCCAATCTTGTCCATGTTGCAAAATTATGTCACATCATCCTTGAAAAGCATAGCAATCATGTTGTATCCAAAAACAGGCGATGGGATATTAATCTTCTGGTGGTAGTCTTCTTTGCCTCATAAAACGACAATGGCATTTCATTATTTTCAGGTAATAACTCTCCTAGAAAGGAAAGTATATCCGTAAAGCTCTTATCACTCAATCCATGTTTAGCTTTTATATTATACAACCTAAGAAGTGTTGACAGTTTGGAGAACTTATTACAACCAGGGTAAATGGGTTTCTCAGCATCCTTTAACATAGATTGAAATTTCACTGGATCAAAATCTGATTCAAATTATCCATCACCTATCATTCCTGTAATGTCATCTCTCTCATCATCATTCACATAATCACAATTATTCTTCAATGCCCATTTATTGTTGTGTTGAAAAATTGTAGTTATGGGTCAGATGTACTGGTGTTGATTTGGAGTTTAAAGTAGATATTTAGGCAGTGGTTATGTAGTGAGATTTTAGATCTGAATGTTTCTGTAGGTAATTAAAAAGTATGGGCAGAGAGAAAATCTAAAGTTGATTCACTGTTGTTGCTAAATAGAATAAATTTACCTTAGTATGGTTTGTTGCTACCATTTTTAATTTTATGTTTTACAATTTAACTTGTTGCTATGCTTCACATTTTTTTGGATACACGACATACAAAAAATACCCAATTATTTTATGTAGGCCCTTGGAGGCGAGGGAGCATATATTGGACTCTAAAATGAACTTTAAGACTATCAAATGTAGAGGATAAGTCATAAGACTTGGCAACTTCACTTTGCGGGAATATAAAATATGTACTTAAGCCTACTCCCACCTTAATTATTTGGTGTTTTGGATTTAGATTCTCAACAAGAACTAACAAGTAACATAAAAACGTGATGTTTTGATACAGAATAATCGAACTAGTTCATGATTTTGAGTAGTATTATATTAGTTATGAGTGGTACTTGATAATTGAAACATGCCCCCCCACACTACTAATACTCAAAACTCTCTACTATTTCTTTTTCTTTTTTTAATTTTCCTTGAAGCTTCTTCTTTGGCTACTTTCTCCCGAAAGTCACCCAATACAAACAAACATTCATCTATATATTATATATATTATTCTCTCATCTGACAAAGGTGTATACCACTATTTTTTTTTTTACTTTTTAATGGTTCTTTTCTTCTACTTCACTTTCATTCTCAATAAAACAAAAGGTTTTTTTGTCTTAGTGAAAATGACATTTCTCATGTTTCCCACTACTACTACTACTATTGCTGCTGCTGCTATTACACACCTTCAAAAAGTGAAATCTTCTTTTGAAGTTAAGACTCGGCCCATTTTACTGCATGAGCCTGTGTTTTTTTACTAGTCTAATACTATACAACTCTCCCACTACAATTCAATTCAAGGGGTATAGTTGAAGTTAAGACTCGGTCCATTTTACTCCATGTGCCTGTGTTTTTTTACTAGTCCAATACTATACAACTCTCCCACTACAATTCAATTCAAGGGGTATAGTCGTAGACTACTTAGATTTGTGATAAGATGGTTTTTGAAAATTTTGATTGAAAAATATAGGAATCCAACAAAAAATATGTCAAGTACCAGTTCTCATATTTTTTAAAAATTTATTTGATTTTCTTTTTCATATTTTACACTTATTTTTAAATGTGATTTTAAAGTTTTTTTTTTTATTTTTGAGTCTAAAACTATATTATATATACTGAATATTTAGTGATTATATATTAAATATTCACAGAATGCATAATAAAAAGTCTAAAATTGAAAGAAAAAACATTAAAAATGTATATCCTCAAATACCCTATGAATTATTCTGAGTCAAAGTTCTTGGAGTACAAGACCCTAGTTGTAGTAATATTAGAGCATTTGATTGATGACTAAAGTTAAATTATGCCAATTTGAAATAAATAGATAGTATTTGTTTCAGTTATTCAGACGAAGAGTAAGTATGAATTGAAAATGAGGGTGTCAATTTTTTTAATCAATTGGAATTTTCTGTAAAGGTGATGAATTCGTATTCTTCTTATATAGGCTTTACTAGCATCAGAAACAGAGAAATATGAGGAAGCCATTCAGGTTTATGCTGCCAAGCAAACTTAGAATGAGGAATTGATTAGGAAGCTTGAAGTTTCGGAGAAGAAAGCGGATTAATTTGAAGATTCATTGCAGAGGTTTGAAAGATTGAAGTAGTCAAAATATATGACTACTTGAGCTCTATTTGAATATAAATGAAAGTGAAACGTTAATCTTTCATAATCTAAATCATTCATACTATTTTTTATGATTTAAAACGGACAACACTTCCCTTATATTTGTAACCTAATCATCTATCAATATCAATTCAAATAATTCAATCAATTCAAACAACAAATAATTTTTCTTCCTTATATCTCCCCTAGCACGCAATTATATATATATATATCACAGAACCTACTTCACTAAGACATGCAAGTTCTCAACCTTCTATTATCACCGCATCACACAATTATAATCCCAGAACCTACTTCACTATGGATGAATATTTAAGATATTCAAACTCCTCTAACATATACTTGTATAATTTTAAAAAGAACAAAAGAATATACCTCTGAATATGTTTAAACAATTAGAATTCAAATTAATAAGTTTTAACCATTAAAACATACCTGAGATGATCTATTTGAACTTTAGATTACTTTCTGAAGCAAAAATCTGAGCTCAAGAGTTTTATCCCAAAGAGCCTTTCAAAAACATGAAATAAAATAAATAAAAGAGTTATAAGTTTATACTTAAGTCCCTGTCAACATTTACTTTCTAAAATAATAATACTAATAACATAATTAATTTGTAAGAATTTAACAAATAGACCCCAAGATATCAGACTTTGGTTTGGCCAAACTTTTGATGATGAATCAAAGCCGTACACACACAGTCATTAGAGGGACAAATTAGAGGGTGTGTTGCACCAGAGTGGTCTAGAAGCATGGCCATTACTTCTAAGGTGGATGTGTATAGCTTTGGAGTGGTACTACTTGAGATTGTGTGTTGCACCAGGTGAAAACAAGTCATAAACTCCAAAACAAATAATTAAAAAGTGTCTTATATGATAATCAAGGCTCCTGAAAATTACAATGCATGTATCTTTATATTGGCGCTTTAATAGGTTCAGATTTTTTTTTTAAAGAAATTATTATTATTTTAGATCAATATATAGATCATATGTATAGAGTATACATATGAATTAATATGAATCAATAAGTAGTGTAGGTGCCAAACTCAACCTATGTACATAAAAACCAAACACAAAAGACAATCTAAGACTGAGTACATGAAACTTTTGAAGCATAAAATGTATATTGAGCATTTTGTTCTAGAATGAATATATTGAGCATATTAGAAGGAAAGGTTGTAATTAATTGAAGGGCTTAAACTATGTAATGTAGGATTTGTAATTGCCATATAGATATTGATGCTATATATAGTATAAATATTATTACCTAAAAAGTCAGTAGGATCCATCTTGCTGAGGCTTTCGGGAATATGACCTTCCAAATCATTATTAGACAAATTAATAGTCTTCAAGGTGGGCTAAGTAAAATTTTGAATTAGGCCATTAAACTTGTTACCATCAAGCCTCAACACAATAAGTAGTGTAGGTGCCAAACTCAATACTTCTGCAAATCTGGACACACTTGTCTTCTTCCTTTCGTTTTTTATCACATATACACATGCACATGATATATATATAATACACGTGAGTTTGGGTCAATTATCAAGGGTATATATATATATATATTACAGGACATTTAAAAAAGGTGTAAGAGATCAAGAAACAAGAAGGAAATAGCATGTGTGCAACTCAAATAGGCAGCACACTAAGTGTATTTTATCAAACACTTTGTGTGCAGCTCAAAATCCAAACTAACTTTGAATTTACAACCACAAATTCAGACTCTACACTTTGAGATTTTAGAATTTTAAAATTTTATAATCTTTAAATCTATACAAAGAAATCCAATAATAAGTCAAAACTACAATTAAACACACATAAAATATTGTTATCCCCAAAAATTGGAGATCAATGACGTGGCAATAAAGGTGACAAGTGGCAGTGCATGGTCAGTAAAAGACATATTAATAGTCAATAAATACATTGACTCCTCAGAGTTGTGATAAAGTGACCCGGTAGACTGACGAAGAATTTGGACTGCTTGAGAGGCCCCAAGAGGTCCGGTCGGACCACCTTGGTCCGAGGAGAACCCAAGGAGGGTGTGTTCGGACCTTAGTCCGAGGAGAGCTAAGGAGAGTGCATCCTAGGAGATCCCAAGGGTGTGGTCCAAGGAGAGCTAAGGAGAGTGCATCCTAGGAGAGCTAAGGAGAATGCATCCTAGGAGATCCCAAGGGTGTGGTCCGAGGAGACCCCAAGGGTGTGGTCTGAGGAGAGCCCAAGAATTTGGTCTTTATGCGTATGTCCAACAAGTGCATGGTTGTCCAAATAAAGAAATGGCATGCTAGAGGAGAGTGCCTTGTTAGAGGAGAGACATGGCATGCTAGAGGAGAGGAGTGCATGTCCTACCACCATGCACATGTCCGACCAGCACTTGCATGTCCTACCAGCACTTGCATGTCCTACCAGCAAATGTATGTCTGACCAGCATGTGTATGATCGACCAGAGTGGAGGTGAGGTGGATCAACTAGCTAGAGGAGGACTAAGTCAAGATTCCCAGAAACAGCTTCAACAAGATACGCGGGAATCTCTCATTCTTCCCACAAATGGGGGGTTTTGTTACATTTTGAATGTTTTTTGTAATTTAAATGTAATAAATATAATAAAATATCCCGATTATAGGGGATATCAGATGTATGACCTTAAGCCTATAAATAGAGGGCTTATGGGATTAGAGAGGGGTCTTCTTCTTCTTTGGAGACTTTTGGGAAATTTGGGTCTGAGTATTCTAGAGAGAGAAAGTGCTGATATTTGAAAGAATTCTTGTATTTTTGCAATCTGTACTGAAGAAACTCAGTTGGCTCAGTCCATCTGATCTTGAGTACAGATCTATAATCACAACTCTAAGTGGATTAGGCTATTACCGACTGATCGGGGCTGAACCACTATAAAATCTCCTGTGTTAGTTATTTTTCTTGATTAAACTGTCTGTGTCGTTTAAATTCTCTTGAAGGTTTATCGTTTTTGACGTTCTCACGTCGTTGGCTAAAAACACAGTCAACAAATATAAATATCAATACCAAAATAATAAATAAAAGGCTACCTTGCGGCTGTTGGAAGATGGAGAAGACGCATGGCTGGTGGACTTCGACCGTCGCAGGTGGCTGGTTGTTCGGCGTCGGTGGCGTCGCAGGTGGCTGGTGGTTCGGTGTCGCACACGGCTGGCTAGTGGCTGAAGAAGAGGCTGAACGTTGGCTAGAAGAAAGAAAGAGAAAGAGGGAAAAAGAAAGAAAGAGTGAAGAGGGCAAAAGAGAAGTTTGGGGGAAACTAAAATATTTAGAGTGGGAAATTTTTTTAAGGGGCAATGCCGACAGCTTATAGGTGTCGACATTGCCCCTTAAAAATATCCAATTTCCTAATAGCGACACATTTTAACTGTCGATATTGCGTCAATACGTTTTTATAAAAAATTATTTAAGCATATATATATTAATAAAAAAAATCATAACTAATAAATCTATATATTAATTTTTTTACAATATTTTTTCAATTAATAAAACAACTCTTTTTTAACTAATACAAATTTTATAAATGTGTTAAAGAATAATATAGTTAATTTAATTTATAAATATGTTAAAGAATAATAAATTTAAATTTTGATATAAAAATTATTATAAATACAAAAGCTAATAATATGAAAAATTTAGAAACAAAAAAAATATAGTTTTAAAAGTTTTTAATAAATACATAATTTTTATAAATATATATTTACATAATTTACTTTATTTTTAAAATTATATTATTCATTATATATTTTTACAATATTTGTCCAATTAATAAAACAACTATTTTTTAACTAATACAAATTTTATAAATGTGTTAAAGAATAATATAGTTAATTTTATAAATATGTTAAAGAATAATAAATTTAAATTTTGATATAAAAATTATTATAAATGCAAAAGTTAATAATATGAATAATTTAGAAAATAAATATAGTTTTAAAAGTTTCTAATAAATACATAATTTTTATAAATATATATTTACATAATTTATTTTATTTTTAAAATTATACTATTCATTAATTTTTTTTACAATATTTTTCCAATTAATAAAACAACTCTTTTTTAACTAATACAAATTTTATAAATGTGTTAAAGAATAATATAGTTAATTTTATAAATATGTTAAAGAATAATAAATTTAAAAATTGATATAAAAATTATTATAAATACAAAAGTTAATAATATGAAAATTTTAGAAATAAAAAAATCTTGTTTTAAAAATTTCTAATAAATACATATATATATTTTTATAAATATATATATATTTACATAATTTACTTTATTTTTAAAATTATATTATTCATTAATTTTTTTACAATATTTTTCCAATTAATAAAACAACTCTATTTTAACTAATACAAATTTTATAAATGTAATAATGACTAATATTGTTAATAATATAGTTAATTTTATAAATATGTTAAAGAATAATAAATTTTAATTTTAATATAAAAATTATTATAAATACAAAAGTTAATAATATGAAAAATTTAGAAACAAAAAAAATATAGTTTTAAAAGTTTTTAATAAATACATAATTTTTATAAATATATATTTACATAATTTAGTTTATTTTTAAAATTATACTATTCATTAATTATAATATTTTATTTGAATTTTGGTGACATTTTATGACTGTCAGCATTGGACTTTTATTAATTATCGTCGTTGGGGTCAATAGTGACATATTTCAACTGTCGGCATTGGTCTCGAATTAACTGTCGGCGTTGGGGTCAATAGCAACACATTTTAACTGTCGGCATTGGTCTCGAATTAACTGTCGGCACTGGGGTCAATAGCGACACATTTTAACTGTCGGCATTGGTCTCGAATTAACTGTCGGCGTTGGGGGTCAATGCGACACATTTTAACTGTCGTCATTGGTCTCGAATTAACTGTCGGCGTTGGGGGTCAATGCGACACATTTTAACTGTCGGCATTGGTCTCGAATTAACTGTCGATGTTGGGGTCAATAACGACAGTCAAAAGCAACGGTGACAGTTATTAGCTGTTGGCGTTGGTCTCTATGCCTACAGTTTTTAACTATCGGCGTAGAGTCCCGCTAAGCAATTACGACAGTCAACAGAGTTGACTGTCGTGGTTGGATGTCGAGAAAGCCCAATTTTGTAGTAGTGTTCCAGAGCTTTTTGGCTCTGCTTATAGCGCTATAGCGCTCTCCTTAGGGCGTTGTAGTGCTACCCTGTTCCCAGAAAAGGGTTTTTGGGTTATTCTTAGGGTTTTTGCCCGGGAGCTCGAGGTTTGATTCCACCACTCCGTTTGGTGGAATTAGGGCTTCCCGAGGGCTCGGGATTGGTCCCGAGGCTAGGTTTTGGAATTGAGATTTGGAGTTGGTTCTAACTTGTGGCCGTGACTAGGTGTATGCTAGGGGTCAGACGGGATCATGCTTGAGGATCGAATTGAACAAAGCTATCGAAATCCAAAGGTAAGAAACCTGCATCCGGTTATGTGTTTGTGGTGGGACTAAGAGCTCCATATATCTGTATGATGTCACAGATGGTATTATGCCATGGGACATGTGTTAAACTGCCTAAGAGTGCCGTAAATAATACTTGCGCATAGGGCGCAGCTCAGCCACTGGTAGCTGAGGATAGCTTAATATTCACTGAGCTCAGTTTAAGCGGGCCGGAGTCAGTGGGATAAATAGAGGGTGTGGCCTAAGGGCATTAACCCTAGTTATCATATGTGAATTGATTATTGATATGAAGTGATGTACGTGGTATGCTGAATACTTGAATGTCATGAATGTTTGGACTATTGAGTACATATTTATACTGTATGAGTTATCTAGTTGTTTGCTTGATGATTATGCTATATTATTGTGTTTTCTTGCTAGGCCTTGGCTCACGGGTGCTACGTGGTGCAGGTAAAGGCAAGGGCAAGTTGGACCAGTCCTGAGATGGAGAGCTTCAGGGATGAATGTACATAGTCAGCTAATCGGCGCCACGACCGAGGAGTGGTACAGGACGAGAAAAGCCTAAGGGTCTGATTGGTTCGCGATTAGAAAACTGTATTTTTTAAAAGTGAGATTCTGAAATGAAAATCTGAATTTAGTGATTAAAAACATGTTTCTGAAAATGTGATTGGTTCAATGTCTGTAAACTGTTTTTGAGTTTTAAAAAAATTGAATCTGTGATTGGTTCAAGTGAATCTGAATATTATTTTAATTTTATATATTTTATATACATAGGTTGTATGATTTTAAATTTTTCAATAGATTTAATTAAGTAAAATTTAATAATAGTGCATTGATTATATTCATAAAATTGCTTCAGTATATAGGTGCTTTATTGCTTAAGTGTATATATATAGAAGACTTCTCAATGGTTACTACCCATAGAAGAGTACTAACAATTATGATGATGTGACAACACAGTGACTTGGTATAACAAGTCACTAATAGGTAAATATTTTTTTTCTATATTAATTTCGAATTTAGTTATTTTTTGTAATAATTAATGTTATTTCCAACTGATGAGAGATACTAACTATATTTAGAAATTGACATGCATTTGAAAAATGAAAAGTTTACAATATTATATTTTTATAATAAATACACGTTTTTCATTAGGTAACCCTTCCAAAAATTTGAAAAAATAAAATTTTATTTTAAAAAATATTAATTAACAACTATAAATATCGACCTTTGATTTTAATTCAATAGTTAATATTACCCATATATTTATAAATATATATATATACTCGAACAGTAGAGTCAAGTCTTACTAAAAAATTAGAAAATAGAGATAACATATACAGATAAAACATAAAATGATGTTTTATCGTTTTCAAATGTATAGGCAAAATTTTAAAATCAGATTTAGATTTTGTTTTAAAAAATGACTAACCAATCACATGATTATTGTGGATCCTACATACTTTTAGTATTTGGAAACATAAAATTGATTCCTAACCTGATACCAATCAAGCCCTAATTGTCTATTTTGCCTTAGAGTGGCTAGTAACTGTATTTTAAATCTTGAAATTTTGTAAATGGTCTTTTAACTTTACTGCTTCTGGGATCCCATGTAAAGAAAATGTTTGATTATAAGAAATGAAACTTTTGAGACCAAAAATCTTTTAACCATAATTCAACTGTAGTTTCAGTAACACGTTTCTAATTAAATGACTTGATTAGAAAGTCTTGCACCTTTATAAACACACAGTGTGACGGTCTTGGCTATCCAGGGCATTACAGTATTCAACGTGTTATTGAAGAGTTTCTCTTGTAAATAACTGCTCCTTCCCATGGTGACCCAGTGTCTTCAATGTCTTCTTTTTCTTCATCTCCAAAGTCGAAAGATATGATATCATCTCCATTGGACTGATAATTAGGTTTCATGCAATCTATGGTGGTAGATCTTAAAGCACTAAGTGGTTTCTCTCTGAAAATTGTATGTACATTTTGAGTCATACAAAATGGATGCTTCCCGTAAGAAAATGTAGAGCAAGGAGATAAATAAGCATTTTGATTGGCCTTTGGATGAAAAACCTTATATTGGTTGAAACAAGTAGAGGGAATCATGGATGATGATGAAGGGATTACAAAAGACATTATTTTTTCGTTGTAGTTGGCTAGTAAATTTAATTCAATTCAAAGCATTGAACTAAAACAAAGAATAGCAAAAGTTACAAGAGGCCAGTTCAATACACTCTTTATTTGATCAAAGAACCTAAACGAAGCAGCTTAATCCGGAAGAAAATTGTCGAAAAAAAAGAAAGTAAAATAATGAATAAAGAGATGCATTGAAATTCAACACTGCATATACGTAATGAGAAAATTGAATATATATATACATATACTTTTTACATAATTTAATATTGGAGAATATAATTACTTGTTATTATAAGTAAAAATTCCACAAACGTCTTAGAAGAATCATAATACTATTTGTTTTAATTATGCTTTGTTTTAGTAATGGTCTACACTAACAGACTGTTGAGCAAGCCTTTTCAAGTGAGAAATTCAATTGAATTGAAGCACATTTCGACAAACAACTTGTGGGCATGTTTAGTTCAGGTGACTCAATACTATGGTTCAGAAATAAAGTGAAGGAGCAAGAGAAGAAGAAGAAGAGATGAGATAAGGACTTATCGTGAATTTTCATGTCTACGGAACTGTAAAATGTGAACCAACTTATCTACTGCCTTTAAGCAGAGGGAGAGAGAGAGAAGAAGAAGAAGAAGAGGAATCGGGATACTTATCTGTATGTAATGTATGTATGTACGAGGGAAGGCGTACTTTGGTTGTTGGAAATATCCAAACTTATTGATACTTCGCTTGTTTTGCAATAAAGTTTGAAAAACAAACAATTATCTAACAAAAATGAAGTGGGTCAAAGCCCCACTGGTTTGAAAATGTGCTTATAAATAGAGAAATTTTTAAAAATTATGACTTTTATACTATTAATGTGTTGGGGTTTTATGCCTAATTAAAACTCAATTTCTTTGTAATCTCATTTTATTATCAATAAAAGAATAGAAATTATTTTTTGACTTGGTCAATCACTTTGCTCACATGTTTTATTTTCATGATTATTTGTTTAATATAAACTTCTATTAAATCCCGAGCATATAGCTAATCTTATTTATAGTGACGTAATCATAGTGGAATATAAATATAATTATATGTTTAAAATAAGTTAGTCATAAGATTAGTCAGTGCATAGGATTTACACTGACTTGCCAATCTATGATATGATCTACTTACACATTACAGTGTTGTGCTCTTTCCAGAACATTAGCAACGTAGATAAGATCAAATGTATTTGTTACATCGGACTGGACCGATATTGACAGTTGATAAGATAAGTAAACATACCATTATTATCTATTCTAGTTGTATGCCCTGATTTTCCCACGGGCTGATTAGCAGGCCGAGCTTCGGACTAATCATGGTTAGTCCATAAACATCCCCCAGACCGGAGCTCCTGTCTTGAGGTCGTACCCCCCTTAGCTCGAGGGATCCTCAAGGACTCGCCAAGACTCGCCAGGACTGGAGCAAGGAATCGGAGGGCCGAAGGTCGGGTCAAATGCGCAGCTCGTGGTACGAGCTAGATATGGAGGCTATGACCCCTTGTAAAGTCAACACACGCAAGATAAACGTGCATATATCTGACATCACGTGTCCGATATCTCCCTGACTTCTCGGACACGCAGCAGGAACGTGCGTATTCAGACACCCACGGCTGGGTTGGGCCGTGCGGCCCATTATCTCCTTACCTATCGATTTGACCACACTTATGTGTTAGGTTTAAGAATTAATCATGAATGTCACAGAGTTGATAGAACAAATAAGAAGGTCACGGGATGACCTCCTTACCAACTTCCAGGTGCTTTCTCCTATAAATATGGAGACCCTAGGAGTTGATAAGGGTTGGAAAAATAATCCCTTAGAAGAAATACTTTGTAACCAAATACTGAGTATAGATCAATAATATTGACTAGTGGAGTAGAAGGATTTTAACCTTTGAACCACTTAAAAACCGTGTCTTGAGTCACCCCGTTCGTCCCCTAAGATCATACATCTATTTCGGTTCACGTTTAGCACTAATCCTTTTCTCTCATTCTCTTAATTACCTGTTGGTGAAGAACCGCATCAACAGTTTGGTGCTTTCATTGAGAGCGAGTTCGATTAGTGCTGCTGGAAACATCCAACTATGGTGACTACTCGATCCAGGCATGGCAATGAGACAGAACAACATGATGGGCAGAAGGCTCATCATACCGCCATCCCTGATGAACAAATTCCTGAAGTCCAGCAGCGGCCAGGAAAGCAGCCGGCGAGCCAAGACGATACTGGTAGTTCAGCGCCCCGGCCACCTAATCCGAACCCGTGTTATTATATTGCGGTGGAGATGGAGAACGCTCAGCTGAGGAGCCAGTTAGCAACAGCTAGTTAGCAAATCCAGGATATCCTAGCCTGACTACCCCCTCTCACAACCAACGTTAACGTTGGAGAGAGGCAAGGTGAGGCTCCTAAGTCTCGCCGGGGTAATCGGTCCAGGCATAGTCATTCGGATAGACTTCCAGCAGCCAACTCCACCCCTTCATCGCACCATCGAGAGGTAAACTTCGGGGAAATGCCTGGGACCAGACAACAACAATACAGTCGTTCGGTTAGGACATCAACTCCTAGCTCTCAGCCATCCTCGAGGACGCCTAGAGGAGCTCGAGGAAATTCCCGAAGAAGATCCGAGGAGGGCCCACGACGTCAGCCCGTCCCCGAAGACCTTCCTGCGCCTCGTCCAGATCGCCCGCGCGCGGGACCAGCAAGTTGGCAGGGCCGAAAGGCCCCCACCAAACTTGATCCGTCCAGACGGAACTAGGATCGCCTCTCCAGTCAGGCATCCTCCATCTCCGATCAGATATCCGTCTCCTCCTCGGCCAGTCCGGGACATCCCAGCCTATGGGAGTAGTAGGAGAAACCCACCGTCTGCTGGACCTTCCCGGCGTAGCAGGGTACCAGGGGAAAGCTCAGATCGTCACAACCAAAGGCGGACTCCTAGCCTATCCAGCAGGAGCCATTAGACCGACAATCGCCGGAGTGATCTCTCTGGAGGAGACCTGCGTTAGCGATTAAGTTCGGCACAAAGTCACCAGACCACCCAGGGAGGCGACCTTCGGGATCACCTCAACTCTCACAGAGAGGATCGAGCTAGAGATGGTAGTCAGGCTCGCTCGAGGGGGGGGGGGGGGGCGGTCTGAAGTACGTAACGGAGGGAATGTCCCAAATAACCTATCTCAAGATAGGAGGGGCAATAACCCACCTAATATGTACAATGGATCTGGGGCTGTCGAGCAGCCCCAGAATAACCAAGGATCTCAGGACCAAACCCTCGGCGCCTGACTCAGATGGAAGAACTAATGAGGAAGCTCCTATCAGAAAAGGAAAAAGACGAATATGATTCGGGATATGAGATGGAACTCTTTGCCCCCAACATAGCAGCGACGGCATACCCATCTGGTTTCCGTATGCCTCACTTGTCAAAGTTCAACCGGGACGGAGACCCGTCGGACCATTTGGGGATGTTCAACACCCTAATGATGACCCATAACATTGGCCCGGAGCTGCGATGCTTAATCTTCCCCTCCACACTGACCGGACCTGCCAGGCAGTGGTTCAAGCAGAGTAAAAGACAGTCAATCAGCTCCTGGAAGACTTTCTCAGCTGACTTCAAAAGGGCGTTCCGCGCCTCCCAGGCCGCCCGAGTCCAGGCCGACTCCCTAGCTAACGTGAGACAGCAGCCCAGTGAGACGCTGAAAGCCTACTTGAGCAGATTCACGAATGTCGCTGCTCGAGCCAGGGACGCAGATGATAGCTCCAAGCTCATGGCCATGAGAACCGGAATCCTTGTCGGAGGAGACCTATGGAAGGATATACAGAGGAAGGGAGTCAGCTCGGTCAACGAATTCCTTAACAGGGCCCAAGAGTGGATAAACTTGGAAGAAGCCGAGGCCTCAGCTGCGGGAACTAGCCAGGTTCCCGATCAGCCTGCAGGGATAGGGGCGGAGGTTGCGGCAACAACCCCAAACGTCGCACAGAGCAACCAGCCCGGTGGAGGCAAGAGAAAGGGCAATGGCGAAAACAATCAGCACGGCCAAAAGAAGAATAAGTCTGTAGACAAGTTTAAGCCCGTGTTCGCGACATATACCGAACTCACCCAATCCAGGGAAAGTATCTTCCTGGCCAACTCCACTCGGGTCCCCTGGAAGAGGCCGGAGCCATTGAAACACCACAAGGGGGAAGAGAGACACTTCCAAATTCTGCCGTTTTCATAACGACGTCGGCCACAATACCGACGATTGCAGGCATCTCAAAGATGAGATAGAGACTCTCATCCGAGCAGGCCCCTTGGCTCAATACTCACGTAACCGGGTCCCAGCGAGCCGACCTGCTCCAGAAACCCCAGCCAGTCAGCCCGAGTCTCGGGTAGATCAGGACGTCCCTCCTCCCGTGGTCGGAGGAGAAATATCCACCATCTCTGGAGGTCCACACATGGCTGGCACAGGCAGAGGTGCCCAGAAGAGATACGTGAATGAACTAAAGGCTCATAACGGAGTGGAGTTCGTCCCGGAGCAGCGTCAGTCAAAACAGCAGCGATTGGAAAGACAACCGATCATTTTCACGGAGGAAGATGCAGGCCATGTCCAGTTCCCTCACAATGATCCCTTGGTTGTAGCAGTCCAGCTCGCCAACCGGAGAGTGAGAAGGGTGCTAATAGACAACGGGAGTTTGGTGAACCTTTTATTCCGATCCACTTTAGAGAACATGGGTCTGACTGTCGCCGATCTAAAGGCAACCTCCATAATGCTGTATGGTTTTTCGGGAGAAGGATCAGCGACGATAGGGACGATCGAGCTGGTGATCACCCTAGGAGAAGAATCTCGAACAGTATCCAAACTACTCGAATTCGTGGTCATAGACTGCTCCGCTGCTTACAACGCCATTTTGGGCCGACCCACGCTCATAGCCTTCGAGGCTATCACTTCCATCTGACACCTCGCCATGAAGTTCCCCACCTCGACGGGAATCTGCACGATCCAGGGCGATCAGCTCGCTGCTAGGGAATGCTACAGCATTTCCATGAAGGGAAAGTCCAAACCCAGGCAGCTGGCTATGGCCATTCAGAGTGAAGAGGAATCTCAGGGACCCTTGGCGGACCCTGAGATTGAAAAACCTCAGAGCGCCGAGGAGGAAAAAGTCGTCTTAAGTGAGGATATCGACCCCCGAATAGGCGAAGACAGATCCGAGCTCCAGGCCATTGAGGAGCTCGAAGAGGTAAACATTGATAAACAAAATCCATCACGGATGGTCAAGCTCGGGAAAAACCTCTGTAGCAAGAGGAAGACGAAGCTGATTACATTTCTACGGGCTAACTTAGATGCATTTGCCTGGTCCCACGAGGACATGGTGGGAATTAGCCCGAGTGTCATCATGCACACGCTCCATCTGGACAAAAGCGTTCCTGCCAAGTCTCAGAAGCAAAGACGTTTAGGAACAACCCGAGCTGAAGCCCTAGAAGAAGAAGTGACCCGACTCAAAAAATGTGGCTTTATCCGTGAAGCCAAATTTCCAATTTGGGTCGCCAACCCCGTGCTAGTTCCAAAGCCCAACGGGAAATGGCGGACCTGCATTGACTTCTCCGATCTGAATAAAGCCTGCCCCAAGGATTGTTTTCCATTGCCAAGGATCGATCAGCTGGTGGATGCCACGGTGGGACACGAGCTCATGTCCTTTATGGACGCATACTCAGGCTACAATCAGATCGCGATGAATCCGGCGGACCAGGAACACACCAGCTTCATGACCCCGACTAATGTCTATTGCTACAAGGTCATGACGTTCGGTCTGAAGAACGCCGGAGCTACCTACCAAAGGCTAGTAAACAGAATGTTCGCGGACCAGATCGGAAAGAACATGGAAGTGTATGTTGATGACATGCTTGTCAAGTCAAAGACTGCCGACAACCATGTTTCCGACCTGGAAGAATGTTTTAAAATACTACGAGAATATGGCATGAGGCTCAATCCCCAGAAATGCACTTTTGGTGTCGCATCCGGGAAATTCCTGGGGTTCATAGTTAATACCCGAGGAATCGAAGCAAACCCCGACAAGATCAGGTCACTGCTCGAGCTTCCTTCGCCTAGGTCGCGGAAAGATGTCCAGGGCTTGACAGGGAGAGTGGCCGCACTGAACCGGTTTATTTCCAAGTCAACCGATAAGTGTTTTCCCTTCTACAACCTACTCCGAGGAAACAAGAAGTTTGAATGGACAGTAGAATGCAAAAGCGCATTCCTTGACCTGAAGGCACATCTGGCTGAACCGCCCGTGCTATCCAAGCCCAAGGCAAGAGAGCCTCTTTTCCTCTACCTGGCCGTCACTAAGGACGCAGCTAGCGCCGTACTAGTGCGAGAAGAGGACCAAGTTCAGAAGCCAGTCTATTACATCAGCAAGAGACTCCTCGGGGCAGAATCACGATACCCACTGATGGAAAAATTGGCATTCTGCCTAATCACGGCCTCGCGAAAGCTTAGGCCGTACTTCTAATCTCACTCGGTACACGTCATGACCGATCAACCTCTAAGGCAGGTTTTGCAAAAGCCTGAAGCATCGGGACGTTTGTTAAAGTGGGCAGTCGAACTCAGTCAGTTCGAGATTTTCTATACTCCACGAACTGCCATAAAAAGTCAGGCCTTGGCCGACTTTGTGGCAGAATGCACGGGATTCCAGGAGAATCCAGCGGAGGACTCATCTCAGCTCACCTCGCCCCAATCGTTGTGGAAGATCTTTGTAGATGGTTCATCCACGAAAACGGCTCTGGGGCCGGAATCATTCTGATATCCCCCGAGGGACATAGGTTCCACTCGGCGCTAAGGTTCGGGTTCAAGGCCTCCAACAACGAGGCGGAATACGAAGCTTTGCTGGCCGGCCTAAGGATAGCCAGGGAGTTAAGGGCGAGCTCCGTCCAGTGCTTCAGTGACTCCCAGCTCGTGGTGAACCAGGTCCTGGGCGAATATCAGGCACGGGGACCCAAGATGGCCGCCTATCTGACGAAGGTAAAAGCTGAGCTGTCCGCGTTTGAGCGAGGATCGATCGAACAGATACCTCGAGAACAGAACACCAATGCAGATCCTCTTGCCAAGCTCGCCACCTCGGGAGAGACAGAGACCCTGGGGTTGGTGCCAATAGAATTCTTGGAAAAACCAAGTATAGAAGGATATCGGGCAGAAGTCAAGATGATCGACGCCAGGCCAACCTGGATGACCCCCATTCTTGAATATCTCGTCGAGGGCAAGCTGCCTGAGGGACGTAACGACGCGCGGCGAGTCCTATATCAAGCTCCGAGATATACGATAGTCGATGGAGTGTTGTACTGACGTGGGCACTCCTTACCTCTCCTCTGGTGCGTTCTTCCAAGCGAAGCGAAGGCCATCCTGCAGGAAATTCACGAAGGATTCTGCGGAGACCACACTGGAGGGCAAAGCTTGGCCTTAAAGGTTCTCAGGCAAGGTTATTATTGGTCGACTCTGTCCAAAGACTCGATTTCATACGTGAAGAGCTGCGACAAGTGCCAGCGATTCGCTGCGGTTACTCGAGCTCCTCCAGTCGAGCTAAAAATGATCTCGGCCCCTTGGCCGTTTGCCGTTTGGGGAATAGACTTAGTAGGCGCCCTGCCCACTGGAAAGGGCGGGGTCCGTTACGCCGTGGTCGCCTTCGACTACTTCACTAAGTGGGCCGAGGCAGAGCCGTTGGCAACGATCACGTCTAAAAAGGTGCTTGACTTCGTGATTAAAAGCATCATCTATCAATTCGGCCTGCCCAAGAAGATCGTCTCTGATAACAGCACTCAGTTCGACAGCGACCTGTTCACCGAGTTTTGTGAAAGGCACGGAATTGTGAAAAGCTTCTCTTCCGTGGCCTATCCTCAGGCGAACGGCCAGGTCGAGGCTGTCAATAAGACTCTAAAGGCGAGCCTCAAGAAAAGATTAGATGAAGCGAAGGGAGTCTGGCCGGAACAGCTCCCCCAGGTCCTATGGGCATACTGGACCTCGCATCGGACTCCTACGAGTCATACTCCTTTCTCCCTAACCTTCGGGAGTGAAGCAGTCCTCCCCGTGGAGGTTAAGGTTCTGTCACATAGAGTCCAGTCCTACGACCAAGGTCGGAACCATGAGCTCCTATGCCATTCCCTAGACCTAGTTGATGAAAGGCGAGAGGATACGCAACTCCAGCTCGCCCATTATCAGCAGAAGATCACTCACTACTTTAACACCAAAGTCAGCAAACGCGCCTTTAGCGTTGGCGACTTGGTCCTAAGGAGAGTCTTCTTGGCCGGGAAAGATCCCAAAGATGGAGTCTTGGGACCAAACTGGGAAGGACCCTACCAGGTCATCGAAGTCATCAGGGCGGGAACTTATAAGTTAGCTCGACTTGATGGAGGGGCCGTCCCACGGACTTGGAACGCCATCCACTTAAAGAAATATTATCAATGATCCACTTGTAAGGCCTGGAAAGCCACTTTCTATGTATTAATAAAAATAAGCTTTTTACGCATATTTGCAAGTGTAATCTTAAAGTAACCACGAAAGACCATTTCCCAGTTACTTGGGGGGCATATGGTACCTGGATATAACCAGGTCTCCTTAACGACTTAGATGTTGATCCTTATCTATGGATCATTGCTCTTCTTAAAGAGCTCGAGATATGGATAAGGGTTAACGCTAACTAAGTCCTATCCTGGTTTTAACCGGGTCATAAAACTTAGAAGTTGATTTAAATATATTTCTCGTTGTTCTTCTTAAAGAGCTTGAGATATGGATAAAAGTTAACACGAACTAAGTTTTATAAATAAGTTCCTGGTTTTAACCGGGTCATAAAACTTAGAAGTTGATTTAAATCTATTTCTCGTTGTTCTTCTTAAAGAGCTTGAGATATGGATAAAAGTTAACACGAACTAAGTTTTCTAAATAAGTTCCTGGTTTTAACCGGGTCATAAAACTTAGAAGTTGATTTAAATCTATTTCTCGTTGTTCTTCTTAAAGAGCTTGAGATATGGATAAAAGTTAACACGAACTAAGTTTTCTAAATAAGTTCCTGGTTTTAACCGGGTCATAAAACTTAGAAGTTGATTTAAATCTATTTTTCGTTGTTCTTCTTAAAGAGCTTGAGATATGGATAAAAGTTAACACGAACTAAGTTTTCTAAATAAGCTCCTGGTTTTTAACCGGGTCATAAAACTTAGGGGTTGATGTAAGTCTATTTATCGTTGTTCTTTTTAAAGAGCTCGAAATATAGATAACGGTTAACACGGACTAAGTTTATCAAAAAAGATATATATTGTAGCCAAAAGCATAAAAAAAAAAAAAAAACGTAAGTTAAAGGCGTCAAGGCAAATTGTCTCGAGGTAAAAACACCTCATGCAAAGGTTACATACAAAAAACTTAAAAATATTCAAAGGCAAAAAGAGAAAAAGCACCCTAGGCTCCGTCAGTTGGCCCTTTGGAGGTCGCTGTTTCACCCTGCTCCACCGCGCCAGAGGCTTCCCCAGTTTCCGAAGGCGGCGCCTCTTTCTCAAGGCGAGCTTGAAATTTCACCAGCAAGCTCGCCCAAAGGCTCGGTGACATGAAGGAGAAGTCAGCCTCCGGGTTGAAAGCCCAGCAGTGATAGAACAGATCCTGCAGGGACTGCTCCGATGTGGCCCGTTCGGCCTCCAGGGCGACCTGGAGCTCAGTCTTCGCAGCCTCGAGGTCTTTCCGTGAGGTGGCGAAGGAGGTCTCGAGCTCTTGGACCTTCAAGCGGGTCTTCTCCAACTCGGCGTTCGAGGTCGTCAAGGCATCTTTAGTCACCTTGGCCTCCTGAAGGATGGCCTGGTGCTCGGTCCTCATATCCTCGAGCTGAGTTTTGGCCCTGGCGATGCTCCGGTGAAGAGCGACGACGCCCTGCGAGAAATGAAAAATAAATTGCCTTAGAGGAAAAATAGGGCAAAGTATAATGGCAAAAGCCTAAGACAAAGAAAAAAGGAGGAGGCAGCTTACCGTTAGAGTCATGCCCATTGAAGACTCCATTACGTCAACCGGGCTCATTGTCTCAATAGCCCGGAGCTCCTTCTCGGTGAACTTATAGATATGGTCAACGGCGTAGTTCGCTGATTCGTACACCGTTCCCCGGAAGGCCTCGGGGATCTTCTCCAGGTTCTGAGGGTTGACTGGAATGCGCACATCGGAGGCCACCGCAGCCGGAGCCCCGAGCTCCGTCCCTGCGTCCTGGGTGATGGTTGGAGTTCGCTGAGGTGGTGGAGGCATTTGGCCTGCTCCGGCAGCAGGAAGAATCGCTCCCGCATCCTGGGCTGACGAGGTTTTCTCCTTCTCCTTTGCCGGGGACTTGGTGGAGGTCCCAGCAGTGCTCCTGGACCCCCGGAGCCTTTTCATTCTTGGCCCGGCGGAGGGGTTTCCCCCGAAGACTGCGCCTCGCAAGCTCCCCTCGGGCTGAGACATCTCTTCTGTCAAACAAAAAACATGGTTATTACAAGTTAACAATCATACAGAGATAAAGACAAAAGGTTAAAGCTAAAAAATATACGAATACTAAGGGAGCCCTACCCCCCGAGCTGGAAGAACCTAAGACGATTATTTCCCGAACTGGCGCAGGTTCTGGCTCCGGGTCCGATTCGGGGCTAGATTCTCCTACGTACTGCCTAAGCCCCGGAGCATAGATACCCCTTTGGAGTGATGACCATGTGCGTAGGTTTGTCCCATACTCCTGGAAAAGGATCGACCTAAAGGATAAGGTGTTATCTACTACTACGGTACCCCTAGGCCGGCTCTCCTGGTGGTCCAGCACGAGCCGGTCGACACAATGGAGCAAGAGCGTGTTCAGGTCCAGATTGCTCCTGTGACGATGGACGAGTTGCCTAGGATTGAACCTAGCCAGCCGGGGGTCTGCAGCGGCCCTATCTAGACTCTTAAACAAGTAAGGGTTACCTTGGCCAGAAGGACCCGCGGCTGCTTCGGATTGGATCCTCTCCTCGCCCGTCCTCTGGGCGACCTCCAAAGTCCTCTTCCTGCTCCTCACGAGCGGAACTTCGTCGCCCTCGTCCTCCTCGTCTTCATCTTCCGCGACCTCCTCCAAGTTGATAGGTCTAGTGTCCCGAGCTGGAGGCGGCCCCCGGGGCCTCTTTAGGTTCAGGGTTTGGTTCGGAAAAATCAATTTGCAAGCCACCATCGTCTCGTCCGTCACGAGCACGCGATAATCCTTCTCACTGGGGGGAAAGCCCGCCAGTGTTTCATACTGTGCCCCGAGGGTCACAGATTTCTCTGTCCTCGCGAAGATGGCTGCGTAATGAGTTTAAGTTAGAAAGGGGTGCAGGAGGAGCTAAAGTGATATTTAAACGCACGGGCTAGGGTCAGAGAGCACTTACGAGGACAATTGAAGTAGTGGTGCTCATAGTTCCGGAACCCAGTTGACATGAAGAACTGGTCCTTGAAATCATTGGGGTGGCTGGGCAGCTCGATGACCGCCGCCGTGTTGGGAAAACGGGTTAAATAGTAAAACCTGTCGCCTCGCCCCCGCTGGTCCGGGCTGGCTTTGAGCCAAAAGAAATATAAAATATCCGCAGAAGTGGGGACCTCCCACTCTTGCTTCTGGAACAAGTACCTCAACCCTGCCAGCAGACGGTAGGAGTTGGGGGGGAGCTGAAATGGGGCCAACCCCACGTAGTTTAGGAAATCAGCAAAGTACTGATCCAGGGGAAGGAAGGCCCCTGCCTTAAAGTGTTCACCGCTCTAGGCCGCGAACGATTCGTCGAGCGGCGCGCAGCTCCGCTCGCCATCCGAGGCAGGTCGGGCAATAACGGAGGCTTTCCCCAGCGCGATGTTGTGAGTGAGGAAGAGTTTGTTAATCTTCGTCTGATCGGTTATCTTTGAGACGATTCTCTCCGCCTCAAAGAATGCGTCAGGGGCCACCTCGACCTCCTTCTCCACGGCCGGCCCGAAACGGGGGATCGGGGAGCTAGGCATCACCGCCTTTCCTTTCTCTTGCTGGGAGGCCGAGCTTCCAACGTTCTTTTGGGGGAGATTCTTTTTTGGAGCCATCTGGTCGCCTAACGAACAAAAGAAAACACTTTAGAAAAGGCGACCCAAGCAGGAGGAAGAAGCAATTATTACTTGCACGAGCTGAGGTAAGCCCAGCCCGTGGAGAGTGGAGCCACGCAGTTCAATGAACACGCGCTCGTACTCCCAACAGATCCCCGATTACTCGGAATTCGTGTGTTAGGAGGTTCAGAATAGAATTTGCCTTGGGGAGAAAATTTCAGTAGGCAGAAAATTGCAAAACCGCTTGTGAGGCGTGTTCCCTAAGCTACCCGGTTTTGCACCCAAAAATTCCCAAAACTCCTACCCATAAATTTTCCGAGGAAAGGCATCCTGAAACCCATATTCTAAAGCGATTTCCTACAACAAATATACCCTAACCTAAAAAGGCTGTCACCCTCCATATCCACAAAACCCAGAAAACCCTTGCATGCGGCTACAGTAATTTTTTTTTACCTAAGCTACAGTAGCATGTTTTCAAAGCACACAGGGTTAGGAAACTTACAGTGTATGGCTGGGAGGCAGACGAGAGTGTTGCGTGGGTAGGAGCTTTGGAGAAATCCGTACGCCTAAGCTTCTTGAACGATGAAAATGGCAGCAGCAGAATCGAGGGTTTCGTTCTTCAGGAATATGGAGAGGAAAGAGGAAAAGAGGTTTGGAAAATTTCGAATGAAAGGGTGGCCCATGCGTAGGGTGGCCACCCCCTTTTTATATGCGTGAAGGATCACGTGTAGAAGGCTCTTGGATGGCCCTGATGAGGGATCCGAGGCCCTCCACTCGAAATACGAAACGACGGCTGGGCATAGGCTAGGCCATTAAATGCGGTTCTCGTAAGACGTACCGTCACCACCCACAGTGTTCCACGTATCAGGCGCCTGCATAAAGAGTGGAATGCGAAGAGTTTGTAGGGAAGTCTAAAAGCCCCTACTGTGGTCTCATATGCGACGTCATATACCACGAGCAGGAGCTTGGGGGGCAGATGTACGCCCTGATTTTCCCACGGGCTGATTAGCAGGCCGAGCTTCGGACTAATCATGGTTAGTCCATAAACATCCTCCAGACCGGAGCTCCTGTCTTGAGGTCGTACCCCCCTTAGCTCGAGGGATCCTCAAGGACTCGCCAAGACTCGCCAGGACTGGAGCAAGGAATCGGAGGGCCGAAGGTCGGGTCAAATGCGCAGCTCGTAGTACGAGCTAGATATGGAGGCTATGACCCCTTGTAAAGTCAACACACGCAAGATAAACGTGCATATATCTGACATCACGTGTTCGATATCTCCCTGACTTCTCGGACACGCAGCAGGAACGTGCGTATTCAGACACCCACGGCTGGGTTGGGCCGTGCGGCCCATTATCTCCTTACCTATCGATTTGACCACACTTATGTGTCAGGTTTAGGAATTAATCATGAATGTCACAGAGTTGATAGGACAAATAAGAAGGTCACGGGATGACCTCCTTACCAACTTTCAGGTGCCTTCTCCTATAAATATAGAGACCCTGGGAGTTGATAAGGGTTGGAAAAATAATCCCTTAGAAGAAATACTTTGTAACCAAATACTGAGTATAGATCAATAATATTGACTAGTGGAGTAGAAGGATTTTAACCTTTGAACCACTTAAAAACCGTGTCTTGAGTCACCCCGTTCGTCCCCTAAGATCATACATCTATTTCAGTTCACGTTTAGCACTAATCATTTTCTCTCATTCTCTTAACTACCTGTTGGCGAAGAACCGCGTCAACACTAGTCATATCATATAGTTGACCATAGGTCAATTCAATCTCAATTCTGAGTGGTTAGTATTCTAACTAATTGTATTATTTGAGTTCTTTAACTTGTTCGTTACCAACTTATCCTACGGACTAGCCCATACTTACATCTTGGGAACTTGGTAGTATAATTGAGTGGGAGTGTTAATCATAGATATGAACATCTATAGCTTCTGATGAAGAAGTGAAACGATGGTTTCCTTTTAGTTTGGTTCAATGTGTTAAATGATAGAGATCTCATTTCAGTAATTAAATTAGTTTACTGAAATATCATTTACAAGGAACTAAGTGTTTTAAGGATAAAATACAATAAGGGGTAAAACTGTATTTTAGTCCCATCTCACTGTAGACCGTCTATAGAGGATTGAGTGACAATTATGGTATCGTATCTATATTTGTTATAGAGCATTCTATGAATTCAAGAGTGCAATTCTGAGTCTATAGTGGAGTCACGAGGAATTAATAAGTTAGTAAATTTATCTGTTAGATTTATGATAACTTATTGGAGCTTGATTTCATAGGCCCATGATCCCTATTGTACCTTGGATAAAATCATCTAGATAGTCTCAATTAATTGATTTAATTATCAATTAGAATTATCAAAGCTGACTAGGTTAATTTTGGATAGTTTCACAAAGTTATGTAATTTTGAGAAAAAAAGAGAAATTATGATAGATTTATTAATTAAGATAAATTGATATCTAAGTTAATAAATAAGTTTAAATCAATGTCTAAATTATAAATAATTAATTTGATAAATGATTTAAATGATTATTTAATTAACATAAAATAATACAAGCCTTGATTTTAAGTCCAATAGGCTTATAACAAAATGAGAAATTTCACGGGCCTAAAGCCCATGATAATTTCGACCTAAGGCTTCAAATTGGCTATTATTTTATTATTTTTTAATTAAATCAAATGTCCTAATTGAGTCTATAAAATGAGTACTTAGAGAGAAGTCCTCAGTTTAGATTTCTGAGACGACAGATAATTTTAATCACTGGTTTTCTGATAGTTTTAGATTTTCTCTCTAAACACAAGTCATTTTTTAAGCCTCTTATTATTCTTTTCTCTTCTTCTATCTGGATCTATCTCATGTGTTGAGAATTGCCACACTAGTCTAGGTGATTCTAAGGATACATTGGAAGATTATGAAGAAATTAGAAGAACGGATATCAGAGTTAGAGAAACTGAATGAATGACTCTTTCATTTCGCTGCGTATACTGTAAGTATTCTTATCTTTGTTTCTCTTTGAATTCAATTTTAAAACACATGTTCTAGGTTATCTCATATTAAATTGTTTAATATTAGATCTACATGAAAAAAATAAATAAAGATCATGTATAAGTTTCCTAACACAATGTACAAAATATATGATAATTATATTTTTCTTAATTTGTATGGGAAAATTTATAAAAAAAAATTAAAGTATGGGAAACACAATTAGTAATTAACTAAAATATGAAAATGCTACATTTTTTTTATCATAGTTATGTTTTCTTTGATTTTGAAAGTAATTTTATTTTATTTTATTTCAATTTTTATTTTTTCCTTCATTTTTTAATTATGTGTTGACGCCGTTTTTCGTCAACAGTGAATATAGAGCACGTAAACAATAATTAGTTATGGCCAGAAAAATATAATAGCACAAACAGGATTTTTAACGTGGTTCAGCAGTTAACTCTGCCTAGTCCACAAGTCTTTGTTATTAGAACTTAAGATGATTTCTGGAAATTCTTCAATAATGAATTCTCCAGAGTTTCTCTCCAGATTACAAAATTCCGCCCCTTTTCAAGGGTACAGGACTTCTCTATTTATAGAGGAAGTCTCAGGATACTTTCCCACACGTTTTTGGGAAGTTATCTTTTACATTAATAAACTTAATGGCTTTAACGCCTGTAACTCTTATATACAAGGAAACGTCCCCTGAAGACCAGGGGGCGTGTAACTGACTAATAAATATCTCTTTATTATAGGGAAGTTACAACAACAATATTTCTTGAATGCATGGACTGGGTCTCTTCAAGTGATCTATTAAGCGACTCGAGATCAGCGATCGGCATCATACCCGTCTAAGTCTCTGAATGAAGTACGAGTTGCCTTGTTTTCTCAGGATCAACTCGTAAAGGGTGAATATCACCGAGGCTTCCTTTCCCCGAGCTCACACTCATGCCTAAGCTCGGGCCAATTGATCCGAGGTCACCCCCGAAAACGGACGCCTTTCGATGTCAGTCTTTCGAGCTTATGAGAACTTCGAGGTTACCTATCTTCGAGGTTGCCACCATTGTGAAGACTCGGTGCCTAGGCTGCGAACACGTATTCTAAATATTGCAAGCTCACACCTGACGAGTCCAGCTTTCGAGATCACAATTCTCAGAGCTCGAAATCTGGGTGTAACATTATGTTTTCAGTTATTCTTTTTCTTCAAATTTTTCCTTTTTTTTTCTACCAATTTTCTCCTTCATCTTTTTTTTTCTTTCCATTTTTCTATTATCCTTCTTCTTTCCATTTTTATTTATTTATCTATTTTTTATTTCATTTGTATTGTTTTGATTTTTTTTTTCATATTTTTTCAATTTTCTTTCATTTTTTCCTTCTATTTTTTTTTTCATTTTTGTATGTATTATTTTCTCCTTTTATTTTCTTTTCACACATATAAGCTATTTTTCTTCTTCCATTTTTTTTCATCTTTTTCTACCAATTTTTTCATTCATATTTTTTTCTTTCAATTTTCTATTATTTTTCTTCTTCTTCTTTTCATTTTTATTCATTCTTCTGTTTTTTTTTCCTTCATCATTTCTTTTGTTTTTTTTATTCATATTTTTTTAGTTTTCTTTCCTAACTTTTTTTTTCCTTATTTTTTCTTCATTTTTTGTACTTATTCTTTTCGCATTCCATTTTATTTTTCCCTTTTTTTTCGCACATATTTTAACATTACATAAATATTTTACTATTTTTTTATTTATTATCTTTTATTATTGTAATTGTTTTATAGTTTTTTCTACTATATGTAAAAATATTCAAATCAATTTTTTCAGCATTTTCTTGTTACTATAACCCTTATAGGAATACCAAAATTTGGAAAGAAAACTAATAAAAATATAAAAACGTAAATAGGTAACCAGTTACCCTGATGAGAACATTCAAATATAGAAAAAAATTATATGAAGAAGATGGGAGAGAAGGGAAAGGGGGTGGATCTGATTTCTTTTTTCTTTATTCAAATATGTGGTAACTGGTTACCTTATCGTTCTTTGTGTGTATATTTCTGGAGGTAACTAGTTACCTTCACATTCTTTGTGTGTATATTTATGGGAGTAACTGGTTACCTTCACGTTCTGATGTGTGTGTGTATTTATGGATTCTTTATGGTAATTTTTTTACCTATATTACTAAAATCATAGTTACTTCGTCTTCCTTTTTAATCAAGTGTTCTTCCTATTTTTCCTTTAAATTTGATGTTTATTTTCATATTTAATATGAGTAACCCGTCACCCCTCTTATGGTAACTGGTTATATTTCTTATGGAAGAAAGTTACTCCTCTCAGGATAACAGGTTTACCTTCTTGGTACATGTTATTTAACCTAGCTCTAGATTTTTTTATATAACTGTCAAAGATCAATCAAGTAACCGATTACCTTACCAATGATTTGAAAAAATAAATGTAAAATCTAAAAAAAAAAAGAAAAAATATTTATAATAAATAAAAAATAATTTTAAACACAATTCATATTAAAAAAACAAAAAAAAATTGCAAAAAAACCAAAGAATAATTTAATATAAAATTAGTAATATAAAAAAAAAAACAAATAAGCTAAAATAATAATAATCATATTACAAACATACTATAATGCCCTGGATAACCAGGACCGCTACACTGTGTACTTATAAATATGCAGGACTTGCTAACCAAGTCATTTAGTCAAAATGTGTCACTAAACCATAAATGTGCTAAGGATAAAATGGTTTTGGTCTTACAAGATACATTTCATATACTTAAACAAATTTACATATGGGATCCCAAAAAGGAAAAGTGTTTAAAGGTTAGTTTACAAAATTTCCAAAAATACAGACTACCATCAGCCACTCTAAGGCAAAACATACATTTATAGCTTTTATGTTCCTATTATCCTCTCAACCGTGGCGGCTGAGCAGCTGGTCATGTACATTCCGCTTGCATAGCTCTCCTAGTCAGGGCTGATCAAGTTTGCCCTTGCCTTTACCTGCACCACGTAGCACCCGTGAGCCAAGGCCCAGCAAAAAAACATATTACACGTCTCAACAATCATATCAAGAGAATAATTCATCAAGCATGATCAACCACTTAACATTCCACATTAATCACATAGCATGTAATCAAAATCAAAGATGCAACCAATCATTAATAATAGTCAAATCACATAATAACTAGGGCCGACAACTTAGACCGCACCCTCTATTTACCCCACTGACTCCAGCCCGCTTAAACCGAGTTCAGTGCATAATAAGCTATCCTCGGCTACCAGTGGCCGAGCCGCGCCCTGTGCGCAAGTGTAACCTTTTGCACTATTAGGCCTTTGATTTACTATTTACATGGCATAATACCATCCTTTTCAATGCATACATATTAGGGAACCCTTAGTCCCATTACAAATACACAACCAGGTGCAGTTTTCTTACCTTTGGCTTCCAAGTGAACTAGTTACGAGCGATGCTCCTTGAGCGCGATCCGATCCCCAAACCTTAGCACCTAGTCACAACCAAGATAAAGGATACCATCAACAATTTTAAATGAGCTTCTAAACAAAGTTCTAGTCTTCAGAACATTGAACTTCACCAAACATGGTAAAAGATTCAATCCCGAGCACCCTAGGTTAAATTCCCGAGCCTAGAATCTCAAAATCTCAAAATCCCTTAAAGGCCGCGGCATTAGCCACCCATGTCGCGACATGGCCCCAACCAGAGGCCTCCCAATGCCTAAAAACAGGTAAGGGCCGCGACCCTACTCAGACCATGCCGCGTCCTGCCCTCCTTCCTCAGCACCCATCAGCTTCGAAGGGCTGCGGCTCACCAAGAACTATGCCACGGCCCGACCCCTTCGAACCCAGAAAAACCTCCATTTTTGACTCTCAAACCTCATGCAAACTCTCTCAAAACTACCCCAATTCCACAACTCAATTATCCAAAAACTTCCCACAAGATTTCAGCAACATAACCCAGCTGAAACCTAGACTAGAAACCCATCAAAAACCTATTTCAATCACTGAAACTTTCTAACTCAAGAACACAAAACCCAGCCATGGAAACACTATAGTTCAGCCATTAAACCTTAAATTCGAGCTTACCTCAGCTGCAGAACCAATCCTCCAAGAGCTTTCTGAGCTAACTTCCAAGATTCTAGCCGCAATTTAATCTTCAAATCCAAAACCCAAAAACCACTCAGAACACAACCAAAATCACAGAATCTCAACAACAGAAAATGAGAATCAATCTTTACCTTAGTCCTAGTTAAATTCCTTTGCTAAAATTGAGCTAATCCCTCAAGACTCAAGCCTAAATCACAGAGCTCTCAGCTGAGTTCCTTTAGATTCCAAGAGTTTCCTTTGAGAGAGAAAGGGAGAAAGAGGAAAGAGTCAGTTTATTATGTTCTACTGTTTTCTGTAGCTCTTTAAGTCTATCCTTAGGCAATTAAGCTAATCCCAAAGCTCGTGGTACCGGAAACGTCCCTGAGGGCAAAATGGTAAAATTCCTCAATATTCCCACCTAAACTTCCTAACCTCAAATATATCTCCAATTATTTATTTTCATAACCCGATAATCTAAATAACCACCCAATACCTGAAACACCCCTTGACTTGTCCAAAGTCAAATATTAAGCCCCGTTGTGACTTTCCCGCTATCTAGCTCCCTAAGATCGCCTCAAGTCACCTGCTGCAGATTTACTCACATAATAATATGGTTCTCACAAGTATAACATTTAATCACATTTATATTCATATAATCATACAAGCATGCTTATCGTGTAATCATGCATTAAATCAATAAATTCACACATAAACTAATTATGCCCTCCCGGCACAATAATCAAGGCCCTTAAGCCATATTAGTGATTTTGGGTCGTTACATGTACCTTTCCAAATTAATAAAACTTGATTAAAAGTAAGCCTATGACATAAATAAACTTTTATACAAAAATATAAAAAAATAAACTCATCGAAGTTAAAATCCTTAAAAAAATCATAAATTAACTTCTTTTTAAAAAGCCATATTTTTTAACACTCGACTAAAATTTTCATATAAAATGTAATTTACTCATATAAATAGGGAAAAGTTGAGAACTACTCATTTTTAGGGGTAGTTAACTAAAATTAGACACTAAATATATTTAGTTGAACTTTACCCATTATTATCATGAGATTTCCCAAATTACCCTTATTTAAGCACATGATTCTAAGTGTTGTTGTAATGTGTATTATATGTATCATATTATAGTTAAATTGGAAATACATTCTAATTGTAGTGTGTTTAAGAAGAAGAAAAAAAAACATGTAATTGAAGGGGTATAATTGGTATATCAATTGAAAATTTGGGTACTAAAATAAAAGTTAAAAATAATGGGTAAAAATTAAGGTGTATTATTTAAAATGGTACAGTATCTAATTTTTAAGCCCAAAACGGGCGACACTTGCAGAAGGCCCAAAACGAGCCCAAAAGATGAAAAAGTCAAGTGTCAGCTTGTTAAAAACACGACTTCTGGTGGTTGGTTTGGCGAGAAGAAAAGGAGCCATGGCAGCTGAGCTCAGACTTGGAGGGGCAGCCCTAGTACTAGCCCTACTATTTTCGATCTCATCTCATTTCTCACTGCTCACCGTTTCGTGCTCCCCTCAGGACATCCAGATCCTCAACGCCGAGCGCAGAGTGAGTCTTCATCCTCTCTCAATTTCGCTTCGCCAAACGCTTAAATTCGTTCAAAACCGATAAAGAATCAAAACAATTTGTAATTGAGTCGTTTATCTCGATATGTATCATTATTCTTGTACTCACGGTCTCTGATTTTTACTGATCAATGGATGCAGATTGACTTGAGTTCTCACATAATTAAGGTCTTCTTAACACTCAAGGTACGGGAAAATCAATAAATCTATCTACTTTTAATTGATTTTTGCTAACTTGATAGCGAATTTAATCCAATGTGTTGGAAAATGAGAATATTTTTAGGGGTTTGGCATTCTGATTACGTACTATTATTCATCATGGTTACCAGAGTTTAGATTTAGGGTCTGGTTGATTTCAGTTCTGTAAATTTCATTAAATGCTTGGAATAAATTTTGTTTGGGAAATGAGGAAGTGATTTGTTGGTATCTCCATAATAACCATTTGACCAATGGTGTTTTTCAATCAGATTGAAAATACTGGGACTTCTCCTGTGTCTGAAGTACTCCTTGCATTTCCACCCACCGCGGTTGATCATGTAGCACTGGTTAAAGCAGCAGTCACTGCTGGAAAAAGAAAGAAGAAGACTTATCTTCCCCTCGACGTGAAACCGACTGCACAACCCAACGCACCAAATGGGGCCAAATTTTTCAGTATATCCTTGCTCAATCTATTAGGCAAAGGTGAAACGGCAACACTAGAAGTGCTTTATGAATTGACCCATTCTCTTGAACCTTTCCCGGCAGAGATAAGCCAATCGGAATCTCAGTTGGTATACTACCGTGATAGTGCATTGTTATTGTCACCATACTACATTAAGCAACAGACAACTTTTATTAGGACTCCAAGTACTAAGGTGGAATCGTTCACCAAATTGGAGTCTACAAATCGTGTTGGTACAGAACTAAAGTACGGGCCATACAGTGATCGTGCCCCCTATTCGTTTTCTCCCATCATTGTTCATTTTGAGAATAACAATCCATTTGCTGTTGTTGAGGAGCTTGTGCGTGAAGTGGAGATATCTCACTGGGGCAGCCTTCAGATCACTGAGAATTATAAGCTGGTTCATGCTGGTGCTCGGCACAAAGGTGTTTTTTCAAGGTGTGTTTCTTTTCTCATGTTATTTAATAGGACCTATCTACAAGCTCTGTAGAATCCAGAAAACAGAATAGCAAGCAATAAAACAGTAAACCAATAATGAATAATCTGAAGCTTTGTTGAATGAAAAATATACTATGAGTCTCATACAAACAGAGAGAAAAATATCCCCATGATGCCTAGAATCATCTCAATTCTTGCATAACTAATTACTAGCTTCCTTTTCCCACTAATAGGCTACTCAGTACCCAATTTGCCCTTCTAACCAACTATCACAAAATGACCCAGTTACCCTTGACCCTTCTGACCCGACCCCCTCCTAGTATAGGTGAACCGGATACTAGGCTTATCAAGCCTAACATTACTCCCGCCCAAGTTGTGAACCTTGTCCTCAAGGTTGAATGCTGGAAACTGACGTCGTTTAGCTTCAAATTTCTCCCACGTAGCTTTGAAATCTGGCAGATCCTTCCAGCGGATAAGCACTTCAACACATTGGTCTGGAGAGGCTGGGTTCTGTCGGATATTCAGCACTTCAGCAGGTTCTACAATAAGTTCCAGGTCTGAAGTTAAAGTGGATGGGAGCGTGGTGGAAGAATGAGCAGTCCCGACAGCAGCGCGGAGTTGCGAAGCATGAAAAACGGATGGATGGCTGACGAAGGGGGCAAGTCGAGGCGGTAAGCGACTTTTCCAATGCGTTTCAGAACTGCGAATGGGTCGTAATATCTTGCTGCCAGCTTCTCATTCTTTCTGGTAGCCAATGATTTCTGTCTATAGGGCCGCAATTTCACAAATACCTTGTCCCCACAGCGAACTCCACCAGTCGTTGCGATCCGTCAGCTCTTTCTTTCATTTTTTGTTGTGCTCGCAGCAGGTGCATTTTCAAGTCATCCAAGAATGCATCGCGCTCTTCAAGTAGCTGGTCAATAGCCATCACATGAGTGGTACCTGCTGCGTACCGAAACAACGATGGGGGGTCACGCCCGTATAAGACCTTGAATGGAGTGCAACCCAAGGATGAGTGAAAAGTGGTGTTGTACCAATACTCAGCCCACGCTAACCATTTAGCCCAAGCTTTTGGACGGTTCGAAGCGAAACAACGAAGATAGGTCTCCAGGCACCTATTCACAACCTCGGATTGGCCATCCGTTTGGGTGTGATAAGAAGTACTATGGCGAAGTTCCGTCCCTTGTAGTTTAAACAATTCTGACCAAAAATGGCTGTGAAAAATTCTGTCACGATCAGACACAATAGACAGCGGGATTCCATGCAACTTGACTACATGTGTAACAAATGCTTCAGCCACCATTTTAGCATTCAAGGGGTGCCGAAGGCCTATAAAGTGGCTGTATTTACTCAGCCTATCCACCACCACTAATATAGTGTCTACACCTTCCGACTTAGGCAGCCCTTCTATAAAATCCATAGTCAACTCCTCCCAAACTTGTGCTGGCAGCGATAAAGGCTGCAATAAACCCCCTGGTGACATGGCTAAATATTTGTTTCGCTGGCAAATCTCACAAGAACGCACAAACTCCAAGATCCCAGCCTTCATTCCTACCCAATAGACATCTTTCAGTCGTTGGTAAGTTCGCAGCTCCCCCGAATGGCCCCCTATGGGCGAACCGTGATACTCACGCAAAAAATGGGGTAACAAAGCTGAAGTGCTGGACAAAACTAAGCGGCCCTTGTACAGTATCCGTTGTTGGGATATTGAAAACCCAGCAATGACTTTTCCTTGCTCCAAATCTGCCTTAACCCGAGACAAAAAAGGGTCTGCTGCCACCTCACGATCAACTAGCTCCCAATCCATCCATGTAGCAGATGTCAGTAAAGAACATTCCACAGGACCGACCCGAGATAAAGCATCAGCCGCCCTATTTGTTTCCCCTGAGCGATATTGAATATCAAAATCAAATCCCAACAATTTGACTAACCACTTCTGATGTTCAGGAGTAACCAGCCGCTGTTTTAACCGAAATTTGAGACTTTTCTGGTCTGTTCGCACAACAAATCGTCGTCCTAGGAGGTAAGGTCGCCATTTGAGTACCGCTAGTACAATAGCCATGAGTTCTTTTTCATATATGGATTTCAGCCTCGCTTTGGGCTTCAATACCTGACTGAAATACGCTAGTGGCCGTCCCTCCTGCATCAAAACAGCCCCTACGCCAAACCCCAAAGCATCAGTTTCAACCACAAACGGCTTGGTAAAATCTGGAAGTGCTAAGACAGGTACTGTGGTCTGCGTTTTCTTCAGTTCTTCAAATGCAGCAGAAGCTTCTTCGGTCCAGCCATATTGGTCTTTTTTGAGTTGGTCAGTAAGAGGTCTAGCAATGGCCCCATAGTTCTTGACAAACTTCCTGTAATACCCTGTGAGCCCAAGGAATCCCCGCAGCTCTTTAATTGTTTTGGGCAGCGGCCAATCCAGCATAGATTGGATCTTAGAAGGGTCCACCGCCACCCCCTCGCCTGAAATAATGTGACCCAAATACTCAACTTGTCGCTGTCCAAAACAGCACTTCTTGAAGTTAGCAAAAAACTGGTGGTGAGACAATGTTTGCAACACGATTTCAAGATCTTTGACATGAGTTTCCTCATCCGGGCTATAGACGAGGATGTCGTCGAAAAAGACCAATACTCTTTTTCGAAGATGCGGCTGGAAAATGTCGTTCATCTGAGATTGAAAGGAGGCGGGGGCGTTGGTCAGTCCAAATGGCATCACTACAAACTCATAGTGGCCTTCATGAGTCCTAAAGGCCGTTTTATGGATATCTTCCGGCCGCACCCGAATTTGATGGTACCCCGAGCGCAAGTCCAGCTTCGAAAATACACGAGCCCCATGCAACTCGTCTATCAACTCATCAATAACTGGGATGGGGAATTTATCGGGTACCGTGGCTCTATTAAGGGCCCTATAATCCACACAAAACCTCCATCCGCCATCCTTCTTTCTAACCAAAAGAATAGGGCTCGAGTAGGGATTGTTACTTGGCTGGATCACCCCTGATTTCAGCATCTCTTGAACACTTTTCTCGACCTCATCCTTGATGCCATGTGGGTACTGATAGGGGCGAATACTCACTGGAGTGGTGCCGGGCTGAAGGACAATGGCGTGATCATGTCGTCTCGGCGGCGGTAGCGAAGTTGGTGTGTCAAAAACATGTTTGTACCGCTGTAAAAGTTGCTATATCTCATCCGAAAATGCTGCCAAGCCCGGAATAACCGAAGCGCAACCCAGCTCGACCCAAACGCCTTGCCGCTCATGTTGGAGCAGCCGTACCATCTGTTTCAACGAAATGCAAGTCTTGTGAAGCAGAGGGTCTCCATGTAAAACCACGGGCTGATCCTGGATTCGAAGTTTCATCGTATGGTTCCTCCAATGGTGAGTGGTTTCCCTTAAAGTTTGCAGCCATTGGACGCCCAAGATAACATCAGTACTGCCTAGTTGCAGCGGTAGGACATCTTCGATTATTTCCAGTCCTTGCAAATGTAACGGCACCGAGCGACATATGCCTTCCCCCTTCACCGCTTGACCACTGCCCAGTTGCACCCCATAAGCATCAGTCGTGGATAATGGCAATGCCAATTTCTGGGCTAATTCCGTGGTGATGAAATTGTGTGTCGCCCCGCTATCCACCAAAACCACCACTTCGTGGTCCAAGATAGAACCCAAAATCTTCATAGTTTTGGGGGACGTCAACCCGACCACTGCATTGAGAGAAACTTCCACCATGTGCGCCTCAGCCGCCTCCGTAGCTGCTGCAATGCCCAGAACCTCCCCAATCGGATCAGTGGCCGGTGCATCCACGGCCTCATCTTGAATAATCACCACCTGAACCTTCGCCTGCGAGCATTCGTGCCCTCGAGTCCAACGCCCGTCACATTTAAAGCAAACTCCCCTGCGTTTCTTCTCCTGGAGTTCGGTTTCAGACAGGCGGCGGTATGCTGTGGACGACGCCGGAGCCGCCGCTGGTTTAGGGCTAGTAATAGTCGGGCTAGAAGAGGAGGAAGAGGACGGAGAAATGACAAAAGTGCCCTTACTGTGTTCAGGTAGAGAGGCTGGTCAAAGGTGGTCGTGGATGTGCCCTAATGGGCCCACTAGGCCCAGTCCGAAAGCTTTTAGTGAAAGCTTGATTGGCTTCAATTTGCTCAGCCAATTCCATCATGTGTAATAGCCCATTGGGCTCCAAAATTCTCAAAGGGGCCTGGATCTCTACTTTAAGGCCCTTCAAAAAAGCAGCCTGCAATGCAGCCTCCCCCATTGTCTCTACCGAAGTAGCAAGAGCTTCAAATCTTCTACGATATTCTTGAACCGAAGTGACCTGTTGGAGGACAAAGAATCGATCATAAACCGACCCCTCATGGGTGGGACGAAATCGCCGGAGGAGTAGAAGTTTCAACTCCTCCCACGTGGGGATGAGTCGCCGCTGATTTTCCCAGCGAAACCAAGACAGAGCCGCTCCTTCAAGGCACAAGACCGCTGCTTCCAGTTGCTCGGCCGGGGACAGTCGCTGTAAATTAAAGTAGCGCTCCGCACGATAAGTCCAATCATCTGGGTCATCTCCCGTATAAACTGGCAATTCGATCTTCCGAGCCCGAAATTCAGATCTATCCCCACCATCCACCACACGGCCGGAGGAAGCGCCCCCGCCAGTCGCCATAGACCCCTCGCCGGGAAGGCGACGCCCCGAACCAGGAAGACCTTGAGACCCTTCGCGAAGAGAAGCAAGCTCATCTGCCACCCTGCCTTGGGCAGTAACCAAACGATCCAACACGTCCTTCAGAGAGCTGAGCTCCAACGCATGATCCTTAAGCAGCAATCCATGATCGTTGAGTTGGTTTTGGACACTGGATAAGGCCGATTCAACACCCACAACACGAGTCTCCATTCTTGTCGATACCGGCATACACCGAACGCCGGTCCTGGCTGCTGATACCAATTAATAGGACCTATCTACAAGCTCTATAGAATCCAGAAAACAGAACAGCAAGCAATAAAACAGTAAACCAATAATGAATAATCTGAAGCTTTGTTGAATGAAAAATATACTATGAGTCTCATACAAACAGAGAGGAAAATATCCCCATGATGCCTAGAATCATCTCAATTCTTGCATAACTAATTACTAGCTTCCTTTTCCCACTAATAGGCTACTCAGTACCCAATTTGCCCTTCTAACCAACTATCACAAAATGACCCAGTTACCCTTGACCCTTCTGACCCGACCCCCTCCTAGTATAGGTGAACCGGATACTAGGCTTATCAAGCCTAACATTATTGTTCTAATTTATTTTAAGTAATTTAAATGTATGATATGAGTACTTCTAATTTTTGGCCATGCAATGATGTAAGATATGTTTTTGCATACAAATAGTTTTTATGATATATGTTTACTCCTAGTTTGTTTTGGGTTTTTCATTTGGGTAGCAACATGGTTAACATTAACAGACTAATGTTTAGCAAAGGTAACTTGATTTCTAATTGCTTGTTGTGTCTATAAATACTTGAGATTGGTAGAAATCGATATATTATTCTCGATGAATATGATACAAATATATAGGCTATACAAAATATTCTAACATAATTACATAATCAAATCTATTTCTAAATATGGAAACTAAATATTCAGACATTAATACAGATATGATTTCTTATCTGTCATTACCCCCCTCAAGCTTAAGCTTGACTATAAATGTTGTCAAATACTCTTTTAGATTATCCCTTGGTAAGAATATCTGTCAGTTGTTGGTCTATGTGCACGTATCTAATTTTGACAACACCTCTATCAATTTTCTACTTAATAAAGTGACGATTCACTTCCACGTGTCTTGTTCTATCATGATGTATTGGGTTACGAGCAACACTAATAGTAGATTGGTTGTTACAGTAAGTTGAACAAGAGCTTCATATTCAATCTTTAACTCCTCAGTAGCCTCTTTAGCCAAATTGCTTCGCACACTCCATGAGCCATGGCTCTATATTATGCGTTTGCATTGCTTCTTGCAACAACAGTTTGCTTCTTATGTCTCCATGTTACCAAGTTATCCCACAATAAACTACAATAACCACAATAAAGTACAATAACCAGAAGTAGACTTTCCATCATCAATCGATCCAGCCCAGTCAGCATCTATGAATACTTCAACTTTACGTTCAGGAGCTTTCTTGAAGAATAACCCTTTGCCTGATGTTTGCTTTAAATACCTCAGCACTCGATACACAACATTGAGGTGATTTTGGCAAGGGTCATGCATATTTTGACTTACTAGACTCATAGAAAACACAATGTCGGATCTAGTGTGTGAAAGATAAATGAGCTTTCCAACTAACTGCTCATATCTTCCCTTGTCAATTGGATCTCCCTCGAACATTTGTGCTTTGTCTCCAAGTTCGATTGGAGTTTTGCAAGGTTTACTACCTAGCATTCTGGTTTCTCTTAGGAGATCAAGAATGTACTTCCTTTGTGATGCAGAAATACCCCTTTTACTCCTAGCAAATTCCATACCCAGGAAGTATCTCAGTATTCCAAGATCTTTGACTTCAAATTCTTTTGCCAACAATTCTTTGATCATACTCATCTCTTTGGTATTATTACTGGTGACGATTATATCATCAACATACACGGTAAGTATAGTTATTTTTTCCTTTTCTTGAGTGTTTAATGAACAAAGTATGGTCTGTTTGGCTCTATGAGTATCCAAAACCTTTTATTACTTTTAGAAATCAATTGACCCATGCCCGAGGAGATTGTTTCAGGCCATAGAGTGACTTGTTCAGCTTGCAGACAATCTTGGTACTAAGAGTCTTCAAATCTCGGTGGTTGAATCATATAAACTTCTTCTAACTCCATTCATTTAAGAATGCATTTTTTGCATCCAACTGATGTAACCCCCAATTCAGGTTGGCTACTAGCGAGAGTAACACTGATAATGTTGAGTTTAGCAACTGGAGTGAAAGTTTTGGTATAATTAATCCCATTGGTTTGTGTAAACCATATTGCAACTAACCGAGCTGTACCTTTCGATAGATCCACTTCCATTATATTTGACAGCAAACACCCATTTGCATCCTACCACCTTTTTCTCAGGTGGTAATTCCACTAATTTCCAGGTCTCATTTTTCTTAAGGGCTTTTCTTCTCTTCAAGAACAGTTGCTCTCCATTCAGGAATATCAAATGCTTCTTCGATGTTCCTAGTAAGAACAATTTTTGACAAGCTAGAAGTAAAAGTTTTAAATGAAGATGAAAAAATTGAATAAGAGATGAATTTGGAGATGGGATGTTGAGTACAAGACCTAGGTCCTTTTCTCAAAAGCTATAGGAATGTCTAGATCAGTGTTTGAGTGATTATTACCTGACTCGTTTGGAGGAAGATGATCTACTATCGGTAGGGATGGCAAAAAAACCCGGCGGATCGGGGCGGGTCGGAGCCCCGACCCGACGGGGCTCCTGATCCGAATATAACCGGGGTAATAACGGGGCGGGTCGAGATCCGATCCGACCTGCTAGCAATTGAAGCGGGTCGGATCACGACCCGACCCGGTTGTTGTTTTTTTTGTTTGTAATAATTTAAAAAAAAAACTAATTACTACCACTATTTAGGGTGATCAATGATCCAAATATATATATATGTATATATATAAATAAGACAGTATATTTAAGAGGGATAGAAGAGAAAATTGATGTTCTGCTTTGAAGTATAGTAATTTTTTTTTATTTTAGTATGCAAGACCATTTATAAAAAAATTTAGGTAGCTCATTTATGTCTAGTATGAGAGATTTTTTTGCCATTTATTTTTATATTGTAACATATTTTAAAAAATTAGTCTTTATTTTATTAAAGAAAAAGAAAATAAAAAAAAAATCTTACCGGGTCGGGTCTGACCCGCTCCATCACATCCGGGGCGGGTCTGACCCGACCCGCATCAAATGCCTTAACGGGGCGGGGCGGGTCGGGCCATAAGCTTAGCGGATCGGGTCGGATCCGGGGCGGGGCGGGGTCGACCCGCCCCATTTACATCCCTAACTATCGGGTTGGCTTCTCCATTATGTTGAGGGTTCATGATTTGGTAATTTCTTTGTCGTCTATAATAAACACACAACTCTTGTTGTTTGTTGTTTGTTGTTGGTTTGGAGGATGTGTATTTGTTTCTATTGACTCAAAAGATGAGGCAAGATCTTTTGAATTTGGATCTGCTGGAGGGTGAGTCGATGATTCTGGAAGAGAGGAGTTTGTGGGATGTGATGGAACTATAGATTGACTTAAAGGTAGTTGTAATCTCCATGGCCACTTAGCTTCGTTCTTTTGATAAGTGTTAGTATCCCCCTGAAGCGAGGTGGGGGATTAGTATGGAGTGGTTTCAAAAAAATTCTTGAGACGAAGATTTTTTTGTAAGAGGGCAGTAGCACCGATGGCCTTTTTGAGTAGGGGACTAACCAATTAAGGTAGTTTTAATGGCTCGAGGGTCAAGTTTGGTGTGATCCCTAGAATGAATATGGACAAAAGTGGTACACCCAAAGGTTTTGACAAGAAGAGTTTGAAGATAGATGGGGATATGAAGACTGAAGTAGAGAATATAGTGTTCGAAAACCAAGTGGACGACTAGGGAGACAATTGATGAGATAGGCAGCGGTAAGGATAGCATCTCCCCATAGGTACTTAGGAACGTGCATAGTAAAAAGTAGAGCTCAGGCAACTTCTAATAGATGACGATTCTTACGTTCAACAATGCTATTCTGTTGGGGGTATCGACAAATGAACTTTGATGAATAAAGCCTTTTTCAGATAGGTAGGGTCCTAAGATAGAATTGAAATATTTTGTGCCATTGTCTGTTCGTAATATACGAATAGATGTTTGAAATTGTGTTTGAATCATGTTATGGAAATTTTTAAACATATGAAGTGTATCGTACTTGTGTTTGAGGAGATACACCCAAGTAAGACGTGTGTGATCATCAATAAATGTGATAAACCACTGATGATCATGAGAAGTAGTGACTTTTGAAGGTCCCCAAGAGATGGGGCTGGTCGGAGTATAATTTTTTTTGAGAAAAAACCGCCCAGGTGTGCTTAGCCAATTGACAAATATCACATTTCAAAGAACTATGATTATTATTGGAAAATAATGATGGAAACAAATATTTTAAATATGAAAAACTTGGATGACCAAGTCAATAACGCCTTAACATAATTTTACTAGAGTTTGAAATAGAAACATAGTTTATTGTAGAAATAAAAGTAGAGGCCAAACTAGATGAACTAGCTTGTTGTATTATTTGTTGGCGATTTTCAAAGAAATAACGTCCACCATGAATCCTAGTACTGCCAATCGTCTTCCTCGAGGATAGTTCTTGAAATTGACAAGAATTGGAAAGAAATTTAGCAAGGCAACAATTATCAGTAGTCAACTAACTGACAGAAATTAAATTGCTTGTAAAGAAGTGAAAGACTTTTCTTTGCAGAGAATCAATCTATCAGTAGTTAGGCCAATGAATAACCTCCAGAAAATCCTTATTGAATGATGAAAATGGTTCACAAAAATAGCTAGCATTCGAGAGGCTAGTCTCTCCTATTACAACCAATTCGAGAGGGCTATTCTCTCCTCAGCAACTCAAGTTTCAATCTCTCTTTCTACCTACCTTACAAAATGAAAAACACCCTCTATATATACAAGTAGATTGGTTAAGTGATAATGTCACCTAGGACTAAATATAGAATAAAAACTAAGCAGCCCTTACAGGAAACACAGTTAGAGAAATACAACAATAAAAAGTTAAAATACATAATACATGCTATGCTAGGTGTCACGTGGCTTCCTAGTATAAATAAACTTGACTGGGGGTTTATCAATACTCCAAAATCCTTCACCTTGTCCTTAAGGTGAAATAGAGGGAATTGGTTTTGGATAGTGGGGAAGGGTTCCCATGTTGCTTCAAAATCTAGCAAGTGTTTCCATTTGATGAGGACCTCAGATGGAATGGTTGCAGCAGTAGTGGAAAAACATAAGTCCAACATTGTCTCGGGTTCGACTTGAAGCTCTAAATCTGGTGTGAATTGCGGTGGAATGGTAAGTGCGACTGTGGAGGTGCCAATGGCTCGTTGGAGCTGTGAAATGTGGAATATCGGATGTATGCGAGCATGGAGCTAGAGCTTATAGGCTACTGAACCGATTTGTTGTATGATCGGAAAAGGTCCGTAATAGCGGGCAGACAACTTCTCATTGCAACATTTTGCAAGGGATTTCTGACGGTATGGTCTGAGTTTACACATGATCTCCAATGGCAAATTCGTCAGGTCGTCTCTTGAGGTCAGCTTGTAGCTTCATGCGGCGTTGGGCTCGGAGGAGGTGCATACGTAAGTCATCCAAGATGTCATCCTGTGTGGTGAGGAGTTCATCAACAGAAGATGCTATGGCCGTGCCTTTGTGGTACGATAAAAGTGGTGGTGGTTCCCTCCCATAAAGAGCACAGAAAGGTGTACTCTTTAGAGAAGTATGATAGGAGTTGTTGTAGGAGTACTCTGCCCAGGCAAGCCACTTTGACCATTGTTTTGGCTACTGGTAGGAAAAGCACCTCAAGTAGGTCTCAAGGCAACAGTTAAGGACCCCGGGCTGTCCATCGGTTTGTGGGTGGTATGCTGTACTTTTCTTGAGGGTAGTTCCTTGGAGTTTAAAGAGATGGCTCCAAAATAAGCTGAGGAAAATTCTATCTCGGTCAATAATGATGGATTGTGGAATGCCATGGAGTCTCACTACTTCTTTGGTGAAATGAGCATGCTTGGATAAGTGATCAATGACCACAAATATAGTGTCCCAACCCTCCGATTTTGAAAGTCCTATGAAATCCAGTCACTTCCTCCCACACTTGTGCTGGAAGCGCTAGGGGCTGTAGAAGACCAGTTGGGAAGGTTGTAAGGAGTTTATTTTGTTGGCAAACACTACACTACTGTACAAATTTGTCGACATCAGCTCTTAATCCTTCCCAAAACAACTCGGCTGCCACCCTTTTATATGTTTTGAGTTCCCCAGAGTGACCACTAAATAGTGTAGTGTGAAACTCTGCCAAGGTCCGTGGTATTAAGGGTGACTTCTTTAGAATTACTATTCGGTTTTTGTAGTGTAGGAGCTCGTTGTGGATCTAGAAGTTGTGATGCATCTTGCTGTTACTTGTCAAGTCTTCTTGAATTTGTCTCGACACGGGGTCAGCAGCTATTTCTTGTGCTAATTTCAGCCATAGATGCCACTCCATGGTAACTAAGGAGTCCAAAGTGGGTGTTTCGACTTGTCGTGATAAGGCATCAACCACTTTGTTGCTGGTTCCAGGCTTGTACTCTATTTCAAAATCCATCCCCATTAACTTAGATACCCACTTTTGATATTTCGAGCCAATTACCGGCTGTGTAAGCAAGTGTCTCAAACTCTGTTGGTTAGTCCGCACCACAAATTTTCTGCCCAACAAATATGGTCGCCATTTGGCTACTGCATATACAATCGCCATTAACTACTTTTCATATATTGATTTTTTCCTTGCTTGAACTCCCAAAACTTGACTGAAATAGGCAATTGGCCGCTGGTTTTGTAACAGAACAACCCATAATCCGTGTCCTGAAGCATCCGTCTCAATGATAAAAGGCTGGGAAAAATCAGGTAGAGCCAAAACAAGTACTGTGGTCATTGCCTCTTGTAGTTTACGAAATGCTTGTTCAGGGGCTGGTCCCCAATGGAATTGGTCCTTCTTAAGCTGGTCCATGAGGGGTTGTGCTATGCGAGCATAGTTGGCTACGAACTTCCGATAGTATCCAGTGAGGCCGAGAAATCCGCGCAGCCCCTTGCTTGTTTTGGGAATGGGCCATTCGAGCATTGTAGACACTATTTGAGGATCGGCGACCATTCCCTTTTGAGAAAAGATGTAGCTGAGGTATTCAACTTGCAACTGCCCGAATGCACTTTTTTTGTGGTTGGCATAGAGCTTATGTTTTCTTAGGAGCTCGAAAACTTGAGCCAAGTGCTACTGGTGTAGCTCCCGAGTCTTGCTGTAGACTAGGATGTCCTCAAAAAATACTAGCACAAACTGTCGAAGGTAAGGCCTGAATACGTCGTTCATCAAGGATTGAAAGGTGGCTGGTGCATTGGTCAAGTCGAAAGGCATGACACAGAATTCGTAATGGCCATCATGAGTGCAAAACACTGTCTTGTGCACATTTTCGTGCTGTACCCTTATTTGATGATACCCTGATTTAAGATCCAATTTAGAAAAAATTAGAGCACCATTTAATTCATCTAGCCGTTCATCAATGACGTATTGAAAACTTATCTGGAATGGTAACTTTATTAAGAGCTCGATAATCCACACAAAATCGCCAGGAGCCATCTTTCTTTTTGACAAGTAGAACCAGACTCGAGAAAGGGCTGGTGTTGGGTTGGATTATTCCCACCGTCAGCATCTTTGAAATTAGCTTTTCAATTTCTGCCTTTTGGGAGTGTGCTTAGCGATGGGGTCTCTCTTATTGGTGACGTTCTGGGCTGTAATGTAATAGTGTGCTCATGGGAACGGATTGGGGGGAGACCTGCAGGCATATTGAACGCATTAGAAAATTCAGCAATTATTTTGGACAAAAATCTAGGTACCTGCAGTTCCAACTGGCTAGATTCTGGACTAGAAATGAGGCCTTGTTTCTCGACTTGGAGAGTCTTGATCATGGTTTTTAGAGACACCATTGATCTGTCCAGCGATGAATCCCCCTTAATAGTGACCGTGCGTTTGCCAAGTTGAAATTCCACAGTTTGTAGCCTCCAATCTATCTTCATTGTGCCCAATGTTGCAAGCCATTGTAACCCCAAAATCATGTCAGCACTCCCAAGTGGTAGGGGTAAGAAGTCATCGAGTACTTCCACACCTTGGAAGTGGATATTCAGATTTTTACATATTCCATCACATTTCAGCGAGTCTCCCTTGCCCAATGTAACTCCATATGTCTTTGTTTTGGTTATGGGCAGCTGTAAATGAGACACTAGAACCTTAGAAATAAAATTATGGGTTCCCTTGAAATCAATGAGGGGTACCACATCTTTAGAACCAAGGTTCCCTTTGATTTTCATGGTCGAATTCATCGAGAGACCAGCTACGAATTGGAATGAGACAGTCACTTGGTCATGTACTTTGGTAGAGTCTAATTCTGCATCTTCCGGGTTGTCATTGTCAAACTCTTGGTTGGAAAGGTCGTTTTCAATCTCTTCGGGTTCCATGATTACTTGCAGCTCCTTTTTCTTACAGCGGTGGTCTGGGGACCACTTGTCGTCACACTTAAAACACAATCCTTTTGCCTCTTTTGCTGGAATCCGTGAGTCTCCTAACAGGCGTGGTTGATTGTGTTGGGTTTGTACTCGAGGATGGTTTGTCATTCCTCACGGATGTGTCGCTGAAGCTAGACTTATTTGAATGATTGTAACATTGCCGTGCCACCCTATACTTGTCTTCAATGTCTTGAACGATGTCCATGCCTTCATCAACATTCTGTGGTCTCATGGTTCGCAACTCAACCCTCAAAGATGGGATTAATTCGTTCAAGAAGGTGCTTAACTGAACTGCAGGATCATCATTCTTCAAAGGTGCTAGCAACCTTATAAACTTTTTATATTCCGAAATAGATCCATCCTGCTTGATGGTTAGAAATTGATCATGAAGGGAGCCTTCTTGGGTGTCTTGGAAATGGCGTAGTAGCATTCGTTTTAATTGTTCCCAGCTTGGAATTTCCCCCCTGTTATTTTCGTATTGGTACCACAACAGTGCATCTCCAGAAAAAGATGTGAAAGCTGCTTCAATTTTTTCATCTTCGTCATATCCGTGGCACAAAAGAAATTGTTCCTCTTGCATTATCCAGCCATCCGGGTTTTCTCCTTCAAAAGTCGGCATCTTCAATTTTTTCAGGCAACTTTCATGCTGGAATCTGGTCTCGTGCTGCCCGCGATCGTAGGAAGTCCCCTCTGAGTGTCGTGTTCCTTGAAATCCAGCTGTGGGTGAAGTGCCCACCGACCTGCGTCGGAATCCTGGGTTTACGCCGCTCTGCTGGGGTTCCATTGGGCTGGCTGCTTCCTTCAATTTCCCCTTCTTCTGGCTGCCAAGGCCGCCATTGTCGTCTTCCCCAGCGATTTGATGATGATTTCTTGATCTTTCTTGGATGTCCAAAAAAGCCTTGAATTGTTGCTGCAGATTTTCTTGGAAATCTTGTTGGGATTGTTGTATTTTCCTTGCCATCTCCTCCATGGAGTTCTTAAATTCGGAGAACTCGGTCTTCAAAGTCTTCAGGTCTTCCTCGAATACAGCAGTGGAGTCGCTCTTCTCCACAGCCTTCTTGGGTCCCATGTCTGCAGCTCACCGCACCAATTTGATAGACTTTTCTTAGCAGAGAATCAATCTATCAGTAGTTAGGCCAAGCAGTGATGAATAACCTCCAAAAAATCTTTATTGAATGACGAAAATGGTACACAGAAATAGCTAGCATTCGAGAGGCTAGTCTCTCCTATTACAACTAGTTCGAGAGGGCTGTTCTCTCCTCAGTAACTCAAGTTTCAATTAAAAAATGAAAAACACTCTATATACACAAGTTGATTGGTTAAGTGATAATGCCACCTAGGACTAAAATTCGAATAAAAACTAAGCAACCCTTACAGGAAACACAGCTAGAGAAATACAACAATAAAGAGTTAAAATATATAATACATGCTATGCTAGGTGTCACGTGGCTTCCTAGTATAAACATACTTGACTAGGGGTTTATCAAGTAGGAACATGTAGGATTGATTTGAGAATTAAATCAATCGACAATTTAACGATACCAATTCCTGCAATAGGAGAGAGCGTGTCATCTGCAATTCTGACACTAGAAGGATTAGAACATGGAGTATAGGATTCAAACAAAGAATATAAACTAGTCGTATGATTAGAGACACTAAAATTAATTATCCATTGTGTTTGAGAGGCAAAGGAGAAATTACTAGAGTAGGCAACAAAGCAAGACGCACTATGAGACCCGGTACCGGAGGAAAAGGACTGATTCAGGGGAATAATTGTGCAAGTTGTTCCTTACTGAATGGAAATGAGGCAGTGTTTGGTGGAATATCGGTGGTGCCTTGATTTTGTGTTTGGTATGCCTTCCTTTCAAATTGACGCCGAGGCGTCTAGTAAGCAGGTTTTCCATAAATTTCCCAGCAACTAGAGCGGGAGTGTCCATGGTGTTGACTATGATCACACCAGGGTTGTTCACCCTTGCAGTTTGGTTATGGATCAGGGTTGGATTTGCCATAGGATGAAGAACCAGACTCGGAAACAAGAGCAGAGCCATCAACAGGTTGGGATTTAGGAGTGGTGAGCATGTTTCGGCTTCATGCTTCTTCCGATGAACTTCAGAAAAGGCTTCCTCGGTATCAGGTAGAGGGGAACGATTGACTATAGGCCCCAGACTTCATCGAGATTGTTGTTTAACCTTGTAAGGAACTTGAAAACCCATTCTTTTTCCAACTGTTGTCGCTGGATTACGCTACATCCAGTACAGAGAGGCGTGGTCTCGAGATACAGATTGAGCTCCTGCCATAAATCTTGTAAGTATGGAATATATTGAGTCACAGTCTTATTACCTTGTTTGATCTCTTTGAGTTTTGTGCGAATTTCAAATATTTGAGAAGTATTCCCAAGATCATAATACATTTTTTGAGCAACATATCAAACCTCCTTAGTTGTTTTAAAAAATAGCTACCTGCGGCTAATTTTTGAATCCATAGAATTAATGAGCCAAGCAAGCACAATTGAATTTTCAGCCTGCCATACCTTGTTAGATGGATCGGTGGTCCACAATGATATAGCCTAGTTTTTCGCGACCACAGATGACGATTTTGACAAATTGGGCCCATTGCAAATAATTTTTACCCTCAAGTTTGTGTTGTGATATGGATAGAGCCACTGTCATGGCTGTAAAGCGATCCCACAGAGTCCGTGGACTGAGTTGGAGTTGGAGGGGTGGTGTCCGATTGTTGAAGGGAGTTGAGGGGGCCGCTGGACTGAGAGTGGTGGCCATCACTGGGAAGTCTGTAGAAAAAAAAAATTCGGCCGAGAGAAAAACAACTGGGAAACAGTCAAGAGCACTAGGAGGCTGCTGAGAATTCTGCTGAGATTGTCAGAGGACTTGCTGGACAAGGACAGGGCCGTGCGATTTGGAAAAAGTTGGGACTGGAGTGTGCAACTGGAAAAAATTAGAACTGGAGCGATTTGGGCCATGTGACTGGAACTGAAAGAATTGGGACTTGCGATGGGCTTCTGGATGATCGGCTGGAAAGAGACAGAAGCTACCGGTGTTGGGGAATACAGCCGAAGCTGAACAACAGAGGGAAAAAAAATGTCGAGAAGAAGAAAAGCCTAAAGCTCTGATACCATCTAGAAATACATGAGATTGGTAGAAATCGATATATTATTTTGATGAATATGATACAATATATAGGCTATACAAAATATTCTAGCATAATCACAGAATCAAATCTATTTCTAATTATGGAAACTAAATATTCAGACATTAATACAGATATGATTTCTATTCTTTCATTATTGTACCTTTTGTCTTAAAAGTTTACTGTGCTGACTGCTGAGATGTCCAAAGTGAAAATGGTCACATGGACTGATAAGATACTGCAGAAGGATGAGCTTCTGTGCTGTTGAGATATGGACCCTATAAATTTTGGTAGATTGGAAACTCAGTGAGAAATCAAACTCTACATCTCATTGGAGTAACTGTGGATCTGATTAATCAAGTTCCTAGTCATGGGGAAAAGGCAAAGCACATATATGGAATGCATGAATTAAAACTTATTCTGAAGGCATAATTACAGAGGCAGGGGCAGGGCTGAACCTTTGAAAATATAGGATCTTCAATTTTGAGTAATATTGTATTTCTAGTATTCTTTGTTTTAGAATTTTTCTGCACATCCTGCAAGGCATTGTTTTATGCTTATATGAAATTATAGAGCTGTAGAGAGAACACCCACTCAAAGAGAAGAACTGTTTTCAAACTTTAGCAGAAAAGGCTTCAACAGGCAGCTACATTTTGTTTTATTCTTAACGTAAAAAAATTTCATTTGTGATCTTATGTTCTTAATCTCTGAAGCTATTGTTTGGCAGGGTTGAATTTCAATCAAGACCAGCTCAGAGTGGTGTCTCTTCATTTAAGAGGATTTTGGCAAGGCTACCACCTAGGGTTCACTCAGTCTACTACCGAGATAACATTGGGAACATCTCATCATCACATTTACGCACAGATTATCAGAAAGTATGTTCTTGAGTTTCTTTCTTGCACACAAATGATTTCATTGACTCAAGCTAATCCATTTTTTATGTCTAAAACTGCAATGACAATAATAATAACACCAAGTATCCTTGAAGTTTAAATTTGTGCTGTCATGTTTAAGTTATTCTTTAGTGGGATATATGTTTTAGAGTAGCGGAAGTCATTGTTGCCTTATTATTATTATTTATTATCTTTTCCCCTGAGACTGCTGAGGAAGGTTTCTGTGAGTTTTAGTAACTATTATACCATCCATGTGGGAAAAAAATATCTTGATTGTATTATTTTCTTGAAAAGGGGTGACAGCATATAAGTCTAAAACTCCGTAAAATGATATCTTTAAATCCAAGGATTGTCAATTCGTATTTTGTTTGACTATGCTCTTCTGGTATCTGCATGTTGCAGTCAGAACTTGAAATTGAACCAAGGTATCCTTTGTTTGGAGGTTGGAAAGCTACTTTTGTCATTGGCTATGTGCTACCATTGCAAGAATTCCTTTTTGAATCATCTGACGGGAGGAGATACCTGAACTTCACTTTTGGTTGTCCTCTTATTAACACAGTTGTAGACAAGTTGACCATCAAGGTACTATAAATATTTTGCTAACTCTGTATATTTTGCTGCTTCACTCTTACAATCTGAAACACTGGGCATATAAGTTTCGGGAATTGTTGCGTTTTAGGTTGTGCTGCCAGAGGGATCAAAAGACCCATCTGTTGTTACTCCTTTTCCAGTAGAGCAGCACTTGGAGGTAATTGCTTGGTTATGAATCTATGCATGATAATCATATTTGCTCTGTCCTAACAATGCTGTTCATATCATATCTCCACCACATTGACTTCTGGGTTTTTTTGGTGCTGTTTATTTTGACTTATGTGCATACTTATTTATCCGTTTTAGAGAATAAATAAAGAATTACACTAAATAGCATTTAACAATAAAATTGATTATGCACATGTAGTAGTAATTGAAGTTTGACATTTACTGGGTTTCTTTTCTTCTCTGCAGACTAAATATTCATACCTTGATGTGGTTGGAAGGACTGTGGTAGTTCTTGAAAAGGAAAATGTGGTCCCTGAGCACAACTCTCCTTTCCAGGTGATCGCCTGTCTTTTGCATATTTGGAAGTTTTTCTCTCTAGTTCTTTTAGTAAATTATTTCAATTCCACTAGTGCAAACTCTAATTAGGAGTTTTGAATCTGCAATTCAGGCACGATTAGTGTTCTTGCTCTTTTTTTTTTTTTTTTTGATGATGAATGAAATGAAGAAATACAAAAATATGGAGGGATCAATTCCATCCACATATATTTTTTTTGAAATAGGGTTCTTGCTCTTTTGAAAGAAAATAAAGCATATTTTTGTAAATACGAAAATAAAGTTAATAGTTTTGACTGTTACTTCAAGATACCTTGGTGATACTTATGTTTTAATTGACAAGGGAAGTAACTTATCAAATTTTTAACGCAGAAAATGTAGCGATTTCCAACTTAACCAAGTCATTCTTGGTCGTCACTTTTTTTTTTTCTTTTTCCCCCAGAAAAATTATTTCTGTACACGTATGCCCTACATCTATCTTTCTTATGCTTAAGTTATAATTCTAAGATGTTTAATCGTTTCTTCCTTGCTCCACTTTCTTTGGCAGGTTTACTACAACTTTAAGCCAATTTTCATGCTTGCAGAACCTCTAATGCTGGTAATAGCGTTCTTTTTGTTCTTCGTGGCCAGCATAGCTTACATGCACATAGATCTTTCCCTAAGCAAGTGATGAGCATTTTCACAAATCTCTGGACTAATTACATCAGAAACGTCATGGTGATCGTTCTACTTTGTAGCTTAAATAGTTGTAATCACTTTCAACTTGGTTGATATACAGCGAGTGAAACACAAGAGTCGGGGAACATTTTTAAGTGACATCGAATGGGATTGCTGAATTTTGAAAACTTGTTCATGATTATCTAAAATTGGCATTAGAATTTTGAATTCTATGCTTTTTCAGTGTCTTAAAAGTTAGAAATACCATAGATTAGGATGAGTCGTGACTTTATTTCATAGTGAAAAAAGTGATGTTGGTATGTCTTTCTACAAGTTACAATTATGGAAGCACGAAAGCTTTTACTTTTGGGTAAATATCATTTTGGCTCGTGTAAGAGTTATCGATGAGATTTTTTGTTTTATTAAATGATAATTTAAATTTTGTATTTTGTAAAATAGAACAAAATAATATTTCGATTCCGATTTCTTTTTTTTAAATATGACTAAAATGTCATGGATTTTGATTTTATACATCTTTAATGTATTTATTTTTATTTGAAAAAATAAAAAAATATTAAAAAATAATTTAATGAATAACAAAATACATTTTAATAAACAAAAAGGAAAAAAAAACATTAACTCAATCCCTCCCCTATCGATCCTCCTCCCCCACGATCGATCTCACCCTCTCAACCGGGAGGATTGCTGGCCTAAGATGAGAATGGTGGCAGGAGTTTTGGGCTTTTCGACGTTGTCCCACCCTCAAAGAAGGCACTTCGAAATAGACCCATGGTTGGAGTTTTTTTGTTATTCCACACTTCGAAACAGATCTGGGGTTTTTTCTTCAGTGCAGAGAGAGGGGAGAAGAGATATACAAAGAGAGATGGAGTTCTTTGGTTCTTCGTCTCCGACGTGTTTTTCAGTTCTTCAGCTTTGTGGGTGAGTTCTTCATCTACGGCATTTTCACAGATTTGCTTGAGTTTTTTTTAAAAAAAAAAAAAATTGAAGATCTGGGTTGTTAATATCTAAGCTTACACATCTAAGCTTACACGAGGAGATTTCTGTGATTATATTGGATTGAAAGATGGAATCTCTTAGAATGAATGGATTTTGAGTTGGTTGTGGTCATTTTGATGGGATGATAAAATCTTCTTGAGAAGATGAACAGAATGGTGGTCCACTGGAGAAAACTAGGGGTAGAAGCCTGCTGCCATTAGAGTTTGCTCCAAGAACGAAGATGCAAGAAGAAGAGGTGAACAAGAACGGTGATGATGATGAATAAGTTAATTTTTTTAGGTTTAAGTCTAAATTATATTTGGAACTAAAATCATTTATGTTTAATTAAAAAATAGTTTATTAAATATTTTTATTTTAAACAAAATTTAAAATATAATTAAAACTCTATATTTTTTTTCCACTTTCCTATTATTTCTTAAAATAATAAAAAAATAAGTATAAAAGTGCAACATTTTAAAAATATTGAGTATATTTGCTGGAAAAAAAAATAGTATAAAAGTACAACATTTTAAAGATATTGAATATATTTACCATTGAAAAAAATTAAGTATAAAATTATAATATTTTAAAAACATTAAGTATTTTAGCTGCAATTTACTTTTTTTTTTTTCCAACTTTCATTATGTAACACTTACATCTTTTTTTTTTTTTAATTTATTGGATCCTAATCTTTCCAATTTGGTTCAGCTAGGTCTTAATAATCAATTTTTATATAGTTGGCTCTCCACTTTTTTTTTTGGACAAATGCTCTCCACTTTTTTTTTTAAAAAAATTGTATGAGTTGGGTCACAATTCCAGTTGCTTAGTTTATGTTAAACTTTTCTAAATCAAAAACTTGCTATTTTTCTTTAATTAATAAATAGACATGTATTTTAGTAATATATGTTCTTTTAGCTTTAGTGTGGTCATAAATTTATTTTCAAAATTCAGCTCACATTTATATAATAGAAAAGCAATAGTCAAATTTGATTTAAAAATTTTCCATTCATCTTTTAGGTGAATATTATTTTTTCTTTGTGTGAAAATCTCAAAAAAAAAAAAAAAAACAAAAATAATCTTCGAGGACCTAAATGATATAATTTTTTTTAAAAGAATTGGGATTCAATTGATTCAATTTAGAAAGGTTAGGAACTCGATTGATATAAGATGATCAGTTTTTAGAAACTAATCGATATTACATTTTCTTGTTTTTAGATTTAAGTATTACTTAAAATATATATTTTTTAAAAAAGTGTTAGTATGAAAAATGAGGTAAAAAAAAGATAAATACTAGTTTGGCTTATGTGTTTTTCTCAATTATGCGATTAGACACTCTGTTTTATAAAATTGATTAAGATAGTATTCTGGACTTAATTTTGGTAAAATATTTTTTAATATAACCAAAATATCCGAAATAATTAACAATTCAAAATATATATATTAATAGATTTAAAATAGAAACAAAATAATAAACAAAAATTTAATTGATTTTAAATGAGATTTAATGCAAATTCTTTAGTCCCTCTCAGGATTTAGTCCCACAAGTGTAGCCCATTGAATTTTCCAAGTGTCATGATGTGAGCTAGTTTTGTGTATTTATTTTTTATATTGTTTTACCTATAGAACTGGTTATATAAACCGATTGTGAATAGTTGTATTGATGTGGCTCTTAAAGGTAAGGTCAATGAGATGATTTTACGTCCAGAAAAGTGTACAGTTGAGGAGAATATGATCATTTTGGTATTAATTTGAAACTTATTTACGATATTGGTAAAGTATCCTTTTGCCTTGGGCAAGTAATTTTGAAGTAAGTGGTAAGTAATAATGTTATAACAGAAAGTAAAAAAACCTGAACTAATCAATTTTTTTTTTTTGTGTGTGTGTGTGAATTGTGTTAGTAAAAGCTTGAAATATGTTTTAATGGTTGCATGAATGAATTAGCATAGATTATGTACCTTAGTGTTGTATAGTTAATTTTGTATGAATTTTGGCAATTATATGGTATTAGGTACCTAAGAGTTTCACTTTCCATATGTATTTTTTTAATGAATTTTTTTGTAACAGAATTAGAGTAGAGTGTAAGAGTACCAGAATATTAATACTACTAAATATAATGTAATTAAGTATGATGATATAATGATTAGAGCGTTTGTTTAGGTGTCATTAGTTGCAACTAATATTTTTTGTGAAAGTTAACGATTAAAAAAAAATTAATGTCACCTTATTTAGAAGATGCTTAATTGATGAATTATTCATATTATACTTTTGTAACTTTACTTGGAATTTAGTGTAAAATACACAGGTTTAAAGTACAAACCATATTGGTGCCTTAGTTGATGAGGACATTATTATTTCGTGATTGTTTGCATGGAAGATGGGGTCAACCAACTGAGATGTGTTAATTGTACGAATGTGTAGTATTGGTGGCAGCAGAACGTCCCCAATTATGCTTGTTTAATCTAAGTTGTAGTGATCGAAAACGAAGACACCTCTTTGGTTTAACGCATATACTCTTTCTCCATTTGACCATACTTGCCTGATTCTTGTATCTAATTATAAATCTTGTGGGGATCCTGAAAGTATGTAGGTTGTCATTAAACTACCACCCCTGATGTCTATGTTGACTACCTTGTCTTGGTGATGATAATATTTTGACATAGACGAAGTCTCTACGCCGAGAAGGACTGAATATTTGTTGAGGGTGATGCTGTAGACATCTATAATTTGTTGTGGTAAGTCAATAACTTTGATAGTTGGATTTCTAGAGTCGAACAAGTACAATCTGTCATTGGTACAATATACCACATCTACACCATTCATGGTTACCCTGTTGCCAATGTTTTACATGATACAATTAAGAATAGTTTAGGGGTGGCTATAAAATGAGTTTTTGTTTTTTTGACTATAATATCGATGATTAGGTTAAGAAAAAAGTAGTACCTGTTATGAGATCGATTTGGTTTTCATTGAAATCTTTAATGGTTGTGAATGCCTTAATTGTCTTTCCCACTGATGGAAGATGCCTTATTTGTACGACCTTATTACAAACCAAGTCCCATATTCGTAATCCGTGGCTAGAGTGTAGTATAACACATTCATTGGTACTCCAGGCAAGGGATTTTGAGAGTTGGATTGGTTGTATGGGAAGTTCAACATCGCTATGCATTTTAATATCTCCATTTCTTAGATCAAACAATTTTATGAATTTATCTTCGTTGTTTCCGTACAACAAAAGGTTTCGACTGGTTGCGTGTCATTGGTACGTCTCCTGTTGAGGTTGGTTTTATTCCGTACAATTTTTGTGCACATATGTGGATAGGCATGAGAATGGTGGTCTTCCCAGCTTGCAAATCCAACAATTTTGTGGAGGCCGTTTGTGTACATAGTTATAATTTCATATTGATCAGAGCATCCTATCGTCGTGATTGCTACTTGTTTAACGCCCAAATCGTGACAACCACTAAGTGGTGGTTGTAGTATAGATTGAGCGGTTGATCCACAAAGAGGTAACCTAAAATCAAAAGATTAGTAGAAAATAACACAAAAAGTTAGTAACATAAAATAAAAAAATGGAAATGAAAAGAGATTTGAGATTTTGGTATTGTCTTTTTGATGAAGTGATAAAATGAGATAAGTGAAATAAAAGTAAGGGTAATCAAGAGTTTGAGACATAGAAAGGTTTCAAGAATCATCCATGTGCTTGTTTAGTTACTTGGTTACTTGATTTACAAAAATGCACAAGTAAATAGTTCACATCCCCACTCCATATTCTTTTCTAACTAAAGTCCATTTGAGTTATAAAGTTCTTTACTTTAAAAGCACAATGTTAATCTTATGAAAAATCTAAAAATGACAAAATACCCAAGGGCAATAATGCAATAGAAGATTATACATAAAATTAGGTATCAATATTACTTTTACTAATTACAAGCACATTGAAAGAGCATGACTAATCCTATATACTATTAGCACAAGTAAATAAAGATAACAAAATAGAGATGGGGATGAAAGAACATAAATAACTCAAATACATTACATTAAGAACATAGTAACTCAAAGTAGCAAAATAACATCACTAGCATATGGAATCATCCCTAACCTTCCTAGGAAGATTAGACCATTATGCTCATGATTCTCACAAAATTCTAAGAAGAAAATATGAGAAGAAAGTGAGTAGAAATTTTGCCATAGTTTCTTTACCCTCAAAATTACATACCTATGTAAAAGAAAGAGTCCCTATTTATAGAGGGAGAAAAAGACTAAAAAGAAATTAAACAACAAATTGGGTTTACATAATAAATCTGAAATATTAATAATAAAATATGAATTTAAAATAAAATAAAATCTTATTATTAATATTAACTTAGCTATTTTGGTGAATAGTCAATTTTCTCTTTTTCTAAAACGCCAAAAAAAAAAAAAATTTGAGCTTTAAAACTCAAAATAGCAATGTGAAAGGCCCAATACCCATAAAACATGAGCTGAAGGTGGTTGGTGGCAGAGGTGGATTTTGACCCATTCCCAACCAATGGGAGCGCGCCACGTGGGCGCTGGCTGATGGAGGAGAAGGATAGTTTGACCGGTCAACGCGGGTTGGAGAAGGGGAAGCTTTCGCAGGTCGTCGGATCGAGGGGCCGGGGCTTCATGTGGGTCACGCGGGTCGCTAGGCTGGGGTGCTGAAGCTCGCGGACAGGTGGCACGTGAGGGCGCGGACAGGTGGCGCGATGGGGAGGAGACAGGCTGGCTTTGTTGGGCTTGGGGAGGAGATGGGCCTGGGCTTCTCCTCCGGATTGGGCCCCTTTGTTTCAAGAAAAATGCCATTTTCTATTCTCTCTTTTTTTTTCTTCAGATTTAATTGTTTTCTTTTCTCTTCATTTCAAAGTGCCAAAATACAACTTTAATTCCTACAAAATAATAATAAATTAAGTCCTAATAAAATATTTTCATTTATAAAATAAATCATATTAATTCCATGAAAATATTAATTAAAACTTAATTTATTTTAACTATTAAAATCAATAAATGTGTATTTTTCACCACTAATCACTACTCCATTCCATATAGCAAATGGTAGGAGTTTTCCTGTAAAATACCTTCTCAAAACCTTTTTATGAACGCAGAAAGTTCAACCATTTGTTATGCAAGACAATTTATCATAAAGTAAATTATTGAATGGCTAGATAAAATCCTCTTGAAAATGTGAAGGAAAATTAATAATTTGAATATTAAGAAGTGATTTTAGCAACTTACCGAATTTGTAACAATATCATATACACCACATTGTCCTTCATCAAAGACAAAAATTACATGTCTTCCGTTAGCATTTCTAAATCTTGAGTATCTCGCAGTTGGAAATGGCAGCGGATATGGTTCTGTGTGATGCTTTGCAGGAGAGACATATCGTAGTAGGTGTGTTGGGATCTTGTCCTTCTGTGGGTCATAAGCGCAATTCTTTGTTTTGATATTGTCAATTACTTGAAGTAGTTTAATGTCCTGAAAATTTGTTTTCTCATTCGACATTATTTAATCTTGTTGAGATTGTAATCTTTGTACTTTGCCTAATTTGCTTTAATTAGTGATGCATTAAAACTGTTAGGCACAAAAAAAAGTTATTAGGACCTATAAATCGATTCAAATGATCTCATAAGGATGGGAACCACGTATTGCAGTCTAACAAAAAAAAGTTTTGGGATTCAATTAATGACTATGATCTAGCACACCAAATTTGTTCAGAAAAGGCCTTTTTTTTCTTAATCCAGACGAGGAAGGCCACTTATTTTGCTTTTATTGTGAACAAATTTGGGATATATATGAGCTACCAAATTAGGACCCACTTTGAAATTAATAGTAGAGTGATTAATCAATTCCATTTGTGAAAAGTTTTTCTTTCATAATTTTTTGATGACACTAAATCAAATTTGGACTTGGAAAAATAAAAGGAAATTTGAGATTTTGCAAATGGGAAATAAAATGAAATATAAGATTTTTCAAATGGGAAATAAGGTGAGATGAAAGTGTAAAGTACTAACTGAGGTTGAATGTAGTCGGTCTGGGTAGTTATTTTGAAATTACCTTTTGTATTTGGAGTGGTCGCTTAGCTTCCTTCAGAAATGAGCCCAATTGATCCAGTTTCGATGGATGGTTGTTGGGCCATCAACATGACCATATGCAGCTCAATCTACCCTAATGAAGAGGATTTTATTTTCTTATTGCTTTGCAATTATTTTTGGAAGAAGTATGTTGTGTGCAACGTGTTCTTTAGAAATTGGGTGCTTTAAATAAGCTGGACTAGTAGAACCTCAACTACCACATAGCAATTAATTTTTGTTGGCCCAATTTTTGTATTAGTTGCCTGCCTTATTCATAAGTAATATGGGAAAGATCCAGCATACTAAGTTAAGTTATGCCCCAATAGAAATAGCAATCTATTTGTACTATTAAAAGTTGATTCTTAGCTAATATTAAAAGTTCGTACATGTATTTTGTATTAAGTTTGTTTTGCATCCTCCAAAGTTTAATCCCATGGCAGGGTGGGAACCAAATTTTTGCTCATGCATTCTATGTGGGATGGTGTATGTCATATGTCATCCTCCCTAAACTCCAGATGCATAAGTTGATAAACTTCAATATAAATTTAATTCAAATTCATTTTCACTGTCATATTTTATCAAAACAACTATTTTCTGTCTTGTTTTATAACCATGTTTGTTAGGGTGAAATTTATGGTTGATTCAATTAAGGATATGTCCAGTTTATGATATTATTATGATGATATTTTGTTATTAAATGAGAAATTCATTTTGTATAAAGTGTTGATTGAAGCATGTAGTTGAAATCATAAACAACACAAAATTAATTTACTTTTAGAAATTGAACCGATTTGAAGAGTTTCACACGAGAATGTTGTCTCTAATACATGTTTAAAATACAACCTGATAAAAAATATAAACTAAACATTTTTTCCCTTTTAAAAAACAAACATATGATAAAAGGAGTTCACTTGCTTAAACATCACTGGACAATACACAAAATCAGTCTTCTCCGGACATGGCTTACTTGGTCTTAGAGGGGCGATGTGGTGAAGAAGGAGAAAGAACTTCGTTATGAGTCTCCTTTGATTTGTCATTAAAACAATGAAAACACCCTTTGTTCTTGATTTCCTCCACATCACTATGCAGATTAAACAACAGGCTGAAAGTTAGATTTTGGAAAGTTGTTCGACTCATGATCACCTCTGGATCTGAAACCTCTGAGTTGGAAGATGATATGGTCACCGGCGAGGCATTTCGTTTGGTCCTCGGAGTAGATGGTCCTTCAAACGCAAAAAAATTCATTTATTCTTGGTCATCCTTTATTACACTGAAAAGATCAAAAGAAAAAAAGTTGTAATTAATTTAAGGGACTTGAATAACACTGTCAAAAGGCCATTTAAACACCAAATTACTACTTATTATACCTATAACTACCTTTTTTGGTTTTAAAAAAAAAAGAATACACTTCTTGTTGGGGGTTTTATGCCCTAATTAAAACCAGATTTCTTTGTAATCTCATTTTATTATTAATAAAAGAATAGAAATCAATTTTTGACTTGGTCATGTTTTATTTTCATGATTATTTTTTTAATATAAACTTCTATTAAATCCCGAGCATATAGTTAATCGTATTTATAGTGACATAATCATAGTGGAATATAAATAAGATTATATGTTCAAAATAGGTAAGTCCTAAGATTAGTCAGTGCACAGGATTTACACTTACTTGCCAATCTACGGTATGAACTACTTACACATTGTAGTGTTATATTCTTTCCAGAACATTAGCAAAGTAGATAAGAACGGTAGTATTTGTTACATCGGACTGGACCGATATTGACAATAGATAGGATAAGTAATCATACCGTTATAATCTATTCTTGTCATATCATAGAGTTGACCATAGGTCAATTCAATCTCAATTCTAAGTGCTTATTATTCTAACTGATTGTATTATTTGAGTTCTTTGAGTTGTTCGTTACCAGCTTACCCTACGGACTAGCCCATACTTACATCTTGGGAACTCGGTAGTATAATTGAGTGTGAGTGTTAATCATATATATGAACATCTATAGCTTCTGATGAAGAAGTGAAACGATAGTTTCCTTTTAGATTTGTTCAAGGTGCTAAATGATAGAGATCTTATTTCAGTAAATAATATTAGTTTACTGAAATATCATTTACAAGGCACTAAGTGTTTTAAGGATAAAATACAATGAGGGGTAAAACAATATTTTAGTCCCTTCTCATTGTAGACCGTCTATAGAGGATGGTTGCAACAATGGATAATTAATAACATATCTATATTTGTTATAGAGCGTTCTATGAATTCAAGAGTGCAATTCCGAGTCTTTAGTGAGTCACGAGGAATTAATAAGTTAGTAAATTTATTTGTTAGATTTATGATAAGTTATTGTAGCTTGATTTCATAGGCCCATGGTCCCCACTGTGTAATGCCCCGAATTCTCCGATGCAGTTTAATGGCAGGATTAGTAGGCCGGGAGGGCCATACTTGTTTAAATATGCCATTTATTGATAATATGCATGTTCATGTTCATGTGAATTATATTATAATATGATGTTAAATGCATGCATGTGGGTCAACATTTCATTACAGGGGTGTTTTGGTAATTTGGCCCGTTGAGGGCATAATTGTATATTTGTATGCATGTCGGTGATATATTGTTGAGACCACATTATAATGTGGGTTTGTTCGAGCTATTTGGCATGAGACGATCATGGAATATTAATTAGCGGTCTAGTCATAACAGGTTAAGTTCGGGGCTTAGGATGAGTCTCAGGGTGATTTTAGTGATTAGAGCGTTACCAGGAATTAAAGGGTAACGGGATATAAATTATTGGTGTTTGAGATTATCGAGAATAGCGGGAATTGGAGAGCGTTAATTATGATTAACGAGATAGGTGGGGGAATACCAATTTTGCCCTTGGGAGCCTTTAGAAACCATTAATTGACCTAGGGGTATAATTGTCTTTTTACCCCTAGGATAGATATAAGCCATTTTAGGCTGTGAAAGAAGAGAGAAACAGAGTAACTTGGAGAGCTTTCCCGTATCTTCTTTCCCTCAGTTTCCTTTGTGATTTTTGAACCATTCTTGAGGATTCAAGCTTGGGAAGTAAGCCTTGGAAGTTTGGGAGAGTGTTCCACCATTGAAGAGCATCACAAGCTGAGCTTTGGGTAAGTTTCTAGCCATTGAATTCCCTGGTTTTCCCTGTTTTAGTTCTGTTTTGCAGTTGTGATTTCTAGGTTGAATACTTGGTTTTGTTGGGAGTTTGGCTAGGGTTCTGGTTATGATGTTTGGGGTATGTTAGGATGGTTTTTGGGATCATTTGGCACCAAAATGGGGATTTGGAAGCATTGAAATCAGGTTAGAATCAAAGGAGTCGAAGAAGAAAGTTTCAGGGGAGTTGCAGTCTGGGGGTAGCGCTACAGCACCCACCCTAGGGCACTATAGCGCTACACAAGAGTCTTTTGGGCATTTTGGGGGTTCTAAGAATAGCGCTGGGGCGCTAGGGAGCAGCGCTGTAGCGCTACTCTATTCCTTCAAAGTCTCGTTTTGAGTGTTTTTAAGGGTTTTTGGCTCGGGGTTTCAATCCTTAAGGCCCGGGATCGAATCTACTCACTGTGTGGGCATGTCTCGAGGTCCCGAGAGTGGTGCTTAGGTTAAGACCCTTTCATTGTGGATTTTCATTAATGGAGGTTATAATTGGTTGTGATTAGGTAACCGCTAAGGAACCAAAAGGTTGATCGTTCTCAGGAGTCGTTCTTATTATATTTCTCGCTCAAACCTGAGGTAAGAGAACTGCACCCCATATGTGACATGCATGGTTGTTCATGAGGCATGTTGATTGTGTAAATGTGGACATGGATTGATTATTGAATTCTTAGCAAAACTTGCTCACTTGTGCATGGTACTGGCTAATTAGTCAGAATTGGCAAAGGTGTCGTTATCAACTGTGAAGCTATGACTTATTAGTCAGGTTCGGCAGTGGTACCGGGCACTGGCCACACAGTGTTGACTCATAAGTCAGGACGGTCTTAGTGTGTTCAACGCAAGCCAATAAAGATTAGATCTAATCGACATCTGCATTAAATGACTCAGAAGAGCGTTAATTCCGGATTGACCTCAAGTTCGATGAAAACTAAAAGCGCTTGTGTGACTTACCCAATAGTCACTCATCTGTTAAGTTAGAGACTTACTCATCAGTCTCTCATCTGTTTAAGCCAGTGACTTACCCATCAGTCACTCATCTGTTAAGGCTAGTGACTTACCCAGCAGTCACTCATTTGCTTAAATTAGTGACTTGCTTGTCAGTCTCTCAGTATGGTTTACAAGTACCTCAAGTGTTGAATCACGCATCTACTTAAGAGCTATAGGCTCTATGTGATTATAATGATAATCAGTTGTTAATATCTATATGCGTTACTGTGTTTTCTTGCTGGGCCTTGGCTCATGGGTGCTATGTGGTGCAGGTAAAGGGAAAGAAAAGCTCACCCAGCCTTGAGTGGAGAGCTTAGGTGGTGATGTGTACATATGCGGCCGCTTGACCACCACGGCCAAGGAGTTCTCAGAGGAACTAGGGGTTTTCCATATTTTTGTTGCTTAGGTTGGTGGGTTTGTAAATTTGAAACAGTAATGATCATTATGAGTTGTAAATAACTTGTAAAAGATTTTGTGGGCCCATGAACAGTTTTATGTATTAAATAAAAAATATCCTTTCCTTTTTGTTGGTTTTCCACCTTAGCCTGTTAATAACACTTAGAGCACGTTTTTAACCAAAGGACTCGGGTAGCGGGTCAAATTTCTGGTTCACCGTAACTGTTCTAGGGTAACCAGGGCGTTACACACTGTACCTTGGATAAAATCATCTAGATGGTCTCAAATAATTGATTTAATTATCAAAGTTGACCAGTTCAATTTTAGATAGTTTCACAGAGTTGTGTAATTTAGAGAAGAAAAGAGAAATTATGGCAGATTTATTAATTAAGATAAGTTGGTGTCTAAATTAATAAATAAATTTAAATCAAGGTTCAAATTATAAATAATTAATTTTATGAAGGATTTAAATAATTATTTAATCAATTAAATCAATAGAAAATAATACATGCCTTGATTTTAAGTCCAATGAACTTATAATTAAAAGGGAAATTTCATGGGCCTATGGGATATGAGAATTTTGACCTAGGGCTGATAATTGACTATCATTTTATTGATTTTTTATTAAATAAATGACCTAATTGAGTCTATAAAAGAAATGCTAAGTGAGAGTTGAAAATAGAGGACATACACACTTTTTTGAGAAGATCGGAAGATCTAATAGGTTTTAGATTCTCTCTACAACATAAGTCCTTTTCTAAGCCTTAATATTCTTTTCTTTTATTCTCTTTGTATCTATCTCATGTGTTGTGAATTGCCAACCCTAGTTCTAAGGATATTTTGGAAGGCTGTGAAGAAAATTGAAGATCGGTTCAGTTTCTTGGTAATACTCTGCGACAAAAATGATACAAGGGTTAGAGAAAGTGAAAGAAGGACTCAATCATTCAGCTGCAAAATAATGTAAGTGTTCTTATCACTATCTCTATATGAATTCAATTTTTGAAACATGTTCTAGGTTACCTTATATTAATATGTTTAATATATGATTTGCATGAAAATAAACAAGATCATGTATAAGTTTTCCCAACAACTGGCCTCAGAGCCTTTGATAATCTTTATTTTCATGCATGAACATGTTAAAAATTGCATTATTTGATGTGTTGAGTAATTGGATGGATTTCATGTTTTTATGAAGCATATTGAATTTTATGTGACTATTAGCGATTTTAGGTTATTTTGTTGTGTTTCTATGCCATTAATTTTTATAAATGTTTTATTTTTCGTAAAACATGTAAAAATTAATTAGAAAATGATTTTTGGTTTGAAAAAATTGCACAAAATTTTTTTCGGAAATTTTTGGCCTGGCTGCCCACCTGCGTGCGCATCCGCCCAACCACTCGCACACGGCAACTGTTCACCCAGATTTTTTTTAAATTAAAGAAAATAAAATTGTGAAATTGATTTTTATATGTCAAACCCAAAATATCATATTTATTTTATCTTTTAAAAATATTTTTTAAAATAAGATATTATTGTTTGTTTGATATTTAAAAATTAGATATTTTCTACAAAGATTCAAATTCAAATTTAAAAATATGCTAACAACTTAATTTTAAATATTTTAATATATTAAAATATTAGAATTAAGATATAAGATATTAAATATATTTTCTTTTAAATACCTGTTATTTTTATTAAATCTTTATTTGAAAGTATTAATATCACTTTGTTGACGCGGTTCTTCGCCAACAGATAATTAAGAGAGTAGAGAGTGGGATTAGTGCTAAGTAATGAACCGTAACAGATGAATGATCTCAAAATAAAACGATGGCACGAATAATTTTTTAGGTGGTTCAAAGGTTAAAATCCTTCTAGTCCACCAGCCAATATTATTGCTATTTCTCTGGTATTCTTTACAGGGTGTTTCTTTACACAATAGAATCCAACCCTTTGCAACTCCCAGGGTCTCTATATTTATAGGAGAGGGCACCTGGCAAGGGGGGGTCATCCCGTGACCTTCTTACCCATCATGTCACTTCTGTGACATTCATGATTAATTCCTAAAACCTGACAATGAAGTGTGGTCTAATCAGTAGGTGAGGGGGATAATGGGCCGCACGACCCAACCCAGTCGTGGGTGCCTGAACACGCACGTTTATGCTGCGTTTCCGAGAATTCAGGGATATATCAGACACGTGATGTCTAATATATGCACGTTTACATTGCATGGTTGACTTTATAAGGGGTCACAGATGCTAACTCAAGCTCGTACCTCGAGCTTGTTGTATTCTTAGCCCGTGGTATCCATACTCCTGACCTGACTCCTTAGTAATCTTAAAAAGTGTCTCTTTACCTCGAGCTAAAGAGGTAGGACCTGGTAACAGCAGCTCCAGGTACGTATCATCCACGTGGCTGATATAATTATGCCATACCTCAGTTCGCTAATAGCCCGTGGAGAATTAGGGCGTACATTTGCCCCCCAAGCCCCTGCTCGTGGCACATTACGTCACCTGGGGCCACAGTGGGGGCTTTTAGGCTTCCCTGTGGACTCTTCACATTCTGCCCATTACGCAGGCGTCGAGTATGTGGAGCATCGTGGTTGGTGATGGTACATCTTCCGAGAACCACATTAAATGGCCTAGCCTATATTCGGCCGTCGTTTCGCCTTTCGAGTAGTGATTCTCGTATCCTACATCAAGGCAATCCAACGGCCCTCCTCACTTGGCCTCTTACGTATATAACAGGGGTGGCCACCTTTCGCACGGGCCACCTGTTCATTTGAAAATTTTCTTATTTTCTCATCTTGTTCTTTCTTCTCAGTCTCAAAAAACCCTCTCTTTCTTCTGGTTACTGTTCCCATCGTTCCAGAAGTTCAGGCACGAGAACTCCTTTGAGACTTCGGCACCAGCATTTCTAGCAAGATTCCCACCCATACGATCCCTTCAATCTCATCACAGCAAAATACCCCTGTAAGTCCTCCGCCTGTGCATGCTTTAACTTTTTTCGTCACTGTTACTTAGGTAAATTGTTTCTGTAGCAGCATGCAGTATTTTGCTGGTTTTTTGTGGGTATGATACGCATAGGTTTTTATCCTAGGGCATCGACCGTAGAAAAAACCATTTAGGAGCATGACTCATAGGCTACGCTCTCTGGGGAGATTCTCTGGGTAGAATTTTTGTATGCCTGTTTGAAATAACCAGTTTTTAGGGTGCAAAACCGGGTAGCTTAGGGGACACGCTTCACAGGCAGTTTTGCATTGTTTGCCTACTGAAACTTTCCTTCCAAGGAAAACTTTTTTTCTGACCCTCCTGACACACGAATTCTGAGTAATCGGGGACCCGTTGGGAGCACAGGCGCGTGTTCATAGAACCGCGTGGTCTCACTCTCCACGGGCTGAGATTACCTCAACCCATGTAAAGGAAACACCGCGTCAGATTCTTTCTTCTGCTTAGGTCGCCCTTTCTAAATTTTCTTCTTTTGTTCGTTAGGCAACCAGATGGGACCAAAGAAGAATGCCCCTAAGAAGACTGCTGGTAGTTCGTCTTCTCAGCAAGCCAAAGGAAAGGAGGTGGTCACGGACTCTCCAATCCCCGTTTTCGGTCCAGCAGTGGAGCAGAAGCTCGAGGTGGGGCACGACGCTTTCTTTGAGGCCGAGAGGATCATCTCGAAGGTCATCAGCTAGGGGAAAGTGAATAATATATTCATTTCCCACAATATTGAGATTGGGAGGGGAGCCCTAGACACCCAACCTCCCCTAGAAGGCGAGCGGAGCTGTGCGCTGCTCGATGAGGAATACGCGGCCTGGAGCGACGAGCACTTCAAGGCTGGGGCCTTCCTCCCGCTGGACCAGTACTTCATGAATTTTCTTAATTATGTGAAGCTTGCTCCTTTCCAGCTCCCCCCTAACTCATACCGTTTGTTAGCGGGGTTGAGATACTTATTCCTGAAGCAGGAATGGGAGGTCCCCACCCCGGCGGATATCCTATACTTCTTCTGCCTCAAGGCCAGCTTGGAGCAGTGGGGGCAAGGAAACGGGTTCTACTATCTGACCCACTTCCCAAATTCGGCCGCGGTCATTGAGCTGCCCAGCCACCCCAACGATTTTAAAGACCAGTTCTGTATGTCCAAGGGGTTTCGCAATTGCGAACACCACTATTTCAACCGCCCTCGTAAGTATCTTTTACTCTTAGCTCGAAGTTGATTACTAATTAGCTTCTTTTATTAGTTCTTGACTTAGAAACCATCATGTAGCCATTTTCGCAAGGACGACCAAGTCCGCGACCCTTGGGGGTCAATACGAGACATTGGCGGGACTGCCCCCAAGCGAAAAGGACTATCACCAGCTCGTGTCCGACGAGACGATGCTGACGTGCAAGCTAATCTCTCTAGACTAGACTTTGGCCTTGAGGAGACCGCGGGGCCCTCCTCCAGCTCGTGAGATGGCACCCATCCCTGAGGAGGAGGCCACGGGGGAGGAAGAGGACGAGGAGGACAAGGTGCTCCTTGTGCGGCGGAAGCGGGCGTTGGAGGTCGCCCGAGAAACAGATGTGGAGAGGGCCCAGTCCAGGGTAGCAGCCGGCCTCTCCAGCCAAGGTAATCCTTATCTGTTTAGGGACTTAGATAGGGCACCGTAGACCTTCGGCTAGCTAGGTTCAATCCCAGCCAGCCCGTTCACCACCATCGAAGTGACCCAGACCGCGACATAACCTTACTCCAATGCGTCGACCAGCTCGTGCTGGGATATGACCTGAGCTGCCCTAGGGGTACCGTAGTCGTAGATAACACCCTAGCCTTTAGGTCGACCTTTTTTGAGGAGTATGGGACCAACCTTCGATCGTGGACCTCCCTCCGAGAGGGTGTAGTAGCTCCGGGTCTTAGGCAGTACGTAGAAGAGTCTAGTCCCAAGCCAGATTCTGACCCAGAGCCTCTTCCAGCCCGCGAAGTCGTTATCCTAGACTCCCCTGCTGTAGCTCCGGGGCCGGTGGTCGTGACTATAGATTCCTCCTCTAGCTCGGAGGGTAGGATCCCTTTCAATACATACTTGAGCTTTGTTTTTCCCTTTTGTTTTAGTTGTTTTGCATAAATATTTCTACATGTATATTAATGCTTTGTCTTTGCTTCTACAGAGGAGATGTTTCAGTCCGGGAACAACGATTTGCGAGCTATGTTCCCTGGAGGGAACCCTTCTTCCGGGGCTTCTGGGCCTATGGTGAAAAAGCTCCGGCTGGCGAAGAAAGCCCTCGGGACTACCTCCAAGTCCCCTGCAAAGGGGAAAAACCAAGCCCCGGCTGCCCAGGAGAAAGTGCCTCCACCCCCTCCTGCAACGGAGAAGATGCTCCCACCTCCCCCACGAGCTCCCGCCTTTGTTCGGGAAACGGAGGTGCCCCCCTGGACCTTGTCGACGACAACCCCCGAGGTGCGCGTCCCGGTGAATCCCCGAGCCTTGGAGAAGATCCCCGATGTCTTTCGGGGGACGGTCTACGAGACAGCGAGCTACACGTGGACCACTATTACAATGCCGCCGAGAGGGACCTGCGGGCGATTGAGACAAGGAGCCCGGAGAACGTGATGGAGTCTTCGCTGGGGATGGCTCTCACGGTAAGTTGGTCTTGCCATTGGTATTCCTTGCGCGTGTGCATCACATGTTTTTTTTTTTTATCTAAGGCAGTTGCCTTATTATCTTTTGGTCTTGCAGGGTGCTTTGGCTCTCCACCGGAGCATATCCCGATCTAGGGCCAGGCTCGAGGATATGAGGGGTGAGCATCAGACTGCTTTGGCTGCCCTTAAGACTGCCCAAAAGCAGGAGCAGGACGCCAAGGATGCCCTGGTGACCGTGCAGGCTGAGCTGGACGCCTCTCGACCTAAGCTGCAGGAGGCCGAGGCTACCAAGGCCGCCCTAGCCGCTGCGAGAACTGAGCTAGAGGAAGCCAGGGCTGCTCGGGTCGCACTGGATTCCGCGAAAGCTGAGGTAGAGGAAGCCAAGGCCGCCCTGGCGGCGGAGAAGGCAGCTTCCAGCTCCTCCATGGAGGCCATGCTGTACCACTGCTGGGTCTTCAACCCAGATGGTGACTTCTCCTTTCTGGGGTCGGACGCATGGGAGTCCTTCCTGGAGAAGTTCAAAGCTTGCCTTCAGCAAGAGGCGCCCTCCGAGACCGGGGAGACTTCCACAGCCGCCGAGCAAGAGGGCGAGGTGGTGACCTCATCGGAGCAGCCTGGCGGGGCCTAGGACTTCTCTTTTTCTTTTTACCATTCATACATTTTTTTTTTGTAACTTTGTATTATGAGGTTTTCTAACCTCGAGACAATTGGTTTTATCAACTTTATTTTTAATTGATTTACATCCCTTTTCCTCTATCTCATTTCTCTTTTATGCATTTTGGTAATAGTCTTAGTTTTTGTTGGTGTTGTGATTGACACCTTATGCTTTTCTAGGGAAAAACATGCTAATAAACTTGAACCAACTTCTAAGAGTTAAGTCCTGGCTATATCCAGGACGTTAATTTGAAAACTTAGTTCGCATTAATACTTTATCAATATCTCGTGCTTTTTAAGAAAAACAACGATCAATCAATTTGAATTAACCTAAGTTTTTGGACCTGGTTACATCCAGGACGTTAATTTGAAAACTTAGTTCGCGTTAACCCTTTATTAATATCTCATGCTTTTTAAGAAAAACATCGATCAATCAATTTGAATCAACTTCTAAGTTTTAGGACCTGGTTATATCCAGGACGTTAATTTGAAAACTTAGTTCGCATTAACCCTTTATTAATATCCCGTGCTTTTTAAGAAAAACATCGATCAATCAATTTGAATTAACTTCTAAGTTTTAGGACCTGGTTATATCCAAGACGTTAATTTGAAAACTTAGTTCGCGTTAACCCTTTATTAATATCTCGTGCTTTTTCAGAAAAACATCGACCAATCAATTTGAATTAACTTCTAAGTTTTAGGACGACCTGGTTATATCCAGGATATGACTTATTTCGCGTTAATCCTTTATCAATATCTCATGCTTTTTAAGAAAAACATCGATCAATTGATTTGAATTAACTTCTAAGTCTTTAAGATGACCTGGTTATATCTAGGCACCATATGCCCCCCAAGTAATTAGGAAAGGGTCTTTCGTGGTTACTTGAGATTACATCCACAAATATACACAATAATGGAAAAAGATTTAATTCTCATTGTTTAATAAACAAAAGATGGCCTTTCTGACTAAGCCTTCTTCTCCATTAAGTCGAGCTAACTTGTAGGTTCCTTCTTTTATGACCTCGGTTATTTGGTATGGCCCTTCCCATCTCGGTCCCAATACTCCATCTTTGGGGTCCTTACTTGCTAAAAAGACTCTCCTGAGGACCAGGTCGCCAATGCTAAAGGCACGTTTTCTGACCTTTGAGTTGAAATAACGAGTGATTTTTTGCTGATAATGCGCGAGCTGAAGCTGTGAATCTTCTCATCTTTCATCAATCAGGTCGAGGGACGCGCAGAGCAGTTCGTGATTGCGGTCCTGGTCATATGCTTGGACTCTATGTGAGGCTACCTTTGCTTCGACAGGGAGGACTGCCTCACTCCCGGAAGCTAGGGAGAAAGGAGTATGACCTGTTGGGGTTCGATGCGAGGTATGGTATGCCCACAGTACCTGGGGGAGCTGTTCTGGCCAGATTCCCTTGGCTTCATCCAGTCTCTTCTTAAGGCTCACCTTTAGCGTCTTATTGACGGCCTCGACCTGCCCATTTGCCTGGGGATAGGCCACGGAGGAGAAGCTTTTTACAATGCCGTGCCTTTCACAGAATTCGGTAAAGAGGTCGCTGTCGAACTATGTTCCATTGTCTGATACGATCTTCTTTGGCAGCTCGAACCGACAGATAATGCTTTTGACCACGAAGTCGAGGACTCTCTTTGAAGTGATTGTTGCCAAGGGTTTTGCTTCTGTCCACTTGGTGAAGTAGTCGATAGCCACCACCGCGTAACGGACCCCTCCCTTTCCAGTAGGGAGGGCGCCAACCAAGTTGATTCCCCAGACCGTGAATGGCCACGGGGACAAGATCATCTTCAGCTCGACTGGGGGAGCTTGGGCAACGGTGGCGAATCGCTGGAACTTGTCACATTTCTTGATGTAAGAGATCGAGTCCTTTGACAGAGTGGGCCAGTAATATCCTTGCCTTAAGATCTTCAAAGCCAAGCTTTGCCCCCTAGTGTGATCTCCGCAAAAACCCTCATGCACTTCTTGCAAAATGGTCTTCGCTTCACCTGGCAGAACACACCGTAGGAGGGGTAGAGAGTGCCCACGCCGGTATAGCATCCCATCTACCACTGTATACCTTGGAGCCTGGTAAAGCACCCGCCTTGTGTTATTACGCTCTTTAGGTAACTTTCCTTCGGCGAGATATTCGAGGATGGGGGTCATCCAGGTCGATCTGGCGTCGATCATCTCGACCTCCGCCCCGACCTCTTCTATGCTTGGTCTCTCCAAGAACTCTACCGGTACTAACCCCAATGTCTCCGTCTCCCCGGAGGTAGCGAGCTTTGCGAGGGCGTCTGCGTTGGCATTCTGCTCTCGAGGTATCTGCTCGATTGAGCCCCGTTCAAATGCAGACAGCTCGACTTTTACCTTGGCCAGGTAAGCAGCCATCTTGGTTCCCCGTGCTTGGTATTCACCTAGCACCTGGTTTACCACGAGCTGGGAATCATTGAAACACTGAACGGAGCTGGCCTTCAGCTCCTGGGCCACCCTTAGCCCAGCCAGTAATGCTTCGTATTCAGCCTCGTTGTTGGATGCCTTGAACCCGAATCTCAACGTCGAGTGGAATCTATGTCCTTCGGGGGATATCAAAATGATTCCAGCCCCGGAGCCATTCTCGTCCATCTACGAAGACCTTCCATGAGGCCCGGACCGAGGTGGCCTAGGGTGAGTCTTCCACCGGATCTTCTTGGAATCCTGTGCATTCCGCCAAAAAATCAGCCATGGCCTGGCTTTTTATTGCAGTTCGCGGAGTGTACAAAATTTCGAACTGGCTGAGCTCAATAGCCCTCTTCAACAGACGTCCCGATGCTTCAGGTTTTTGCAAAACCTGCCTTAAAGGTTGATCGGTTATGACATGTATTGAGTGGGACTGGAAATACGGCCTGAGCTTTCGGGAGGCCGTAATGAGGTAGAAAGCCATCTTCTCCATCAACAGATACCTGGACTCAGCTCCGAGAAGCCTCTTGTTGACGTAATAGACTGGCTTCTGAACCTGGTCTTCTTCTTGGACCAACACAGTACTAGCAGCGTCTTCTGTGACAGCTAGGAAAAGGAAAAGAGGTTCTCCTGCCGTTGGTTTGGACAATACGGGCGGCTTAGCTAGATGTGCTTTTAGGTCGAGGAAGGCACGTTCGCACTCCTTGGTCCATTCGAACTTCTTATTCCCCCGGAGCAGGTTGTAGAATGGCAGACACTTGTCGGTAGATTTAGAGATAAACTGATTAAGGGCTGCCACCCTTCCTGTCAGGCCTTGAACGTCCTTTCGAGATCGAGGTGAGGGTAGCTCGAGCAACGAACTGATCTTATCAGGGTTTGCCTCGATTCCTCTGGTATTGACAATGAAACCCAGGAATTTTCCAGATGCGACCCTGAAAGTGCACTTCTGCGGGTTAAGCCTCATGCTGTACTCTCTCAGTATCTTAAAGCATTCTCCCAGGTCGGAAACATGGTTATCGGCAGTTTTCGACTTGACCAGCATGTCGTCAACGTACACTTCCATGTTCTTCCCGATCTAGTTGGCAAACATCCTGTTTACTAATCTCTGGTATGTAGCCCCGTCGCTCTTCAGCCCGAATGGCATGACCTTGTAACAATAGACGTTAGTTGGGGTCATGAAGCTAGTGTTCTCCTGGTCCGCTGGATTCATGGCGATTTGATTATAGCCTGAGTACGCATCCATAAAGGACATGAGCTCGTGCCCCGCCGTGGTGTCTACCAACTGGTCGATCCTTGGCAAGGGAAAACAGTCTTTGGGGCAAGCTTTGTTCAGATTGGAGAAGTCGATGCAGGTCTGCCATTTCCTGTTGGGCTTTGGGACCAACACAGGATTGGCGACCCAGACTGGGAACTTAGCTTCGCAGATAAAGCCGCACTTTTTGAGCCGGGCTACTTCCTCTTCTAGGGCTTCAGCTCGGGTTGTTCCTAGGCACCTCTGTTTCTAGGATTTCGCTGGCACGCTCTTATCCAAATGGAGGGTGTGCATGATGACACTCGGGCTGATTCCTACCATGTCCTCGTGAGACCATGTGAACATGTCCAGGTTCTCCTGCAGGAACTTGATCAGCTCCGCCCTCCTTTCGCCACAGAGGTTTTTCTCGAGCTTAGCCATCCGCGAGGGATTCTATGGATCGATATTTACCTCCTCGAGTTCCTCAATAGCTTGGAGCTCGGACTTATCCTCGCCTACTCTGGGGTCAATATCATCACTTAAGACGATATTTTCCCCTTCGGCACTCTGAGGTTTTTCAATCTCAGGATTAGGCAAAGGTTCCTGAGATTCCTCATTTCTGCTCTGGACGGTCATCGTTAACTGCCCGGGTTTTAATTTTCCCTTCATGGAAATGCTGTAGCATTCCCTGACAGCAAGTTGATCGCCACAGACAGTGCATATCCCCGTAGAAGAGGGGAATTTCAGCGCAAGGTGCGAATGGAGGTAACGGCTTCAAATGCTATAAGTGTAGGTCGACCCAAAATGGCATTGTATGCGGTGGGAAAATCGATGACCACAAACTCGAGGAGTTTCGAGACTGTCCGAGGTCCCTCTCCCAAGGTGATCACTAACTCGATCGTTCCTATTGTAGCCGATCCTTCTCCAGAGAATCCATAAAGCATCATGGAGGTCGCTTTCAGCTCGGTGACAGACAAACCCATCTTCTCCAGCGTGGACCGGAACAGTAGGTTTACCGAGCTCCCGTTATCGACCAGCACTCTCCTAACTCTCCGATTAGCGAGCTGCACTGCTACGACCAAAGGGTCGTTATGAGGGAACTGGACGTGGCTGGCATCTTCTTCAGTAAATATGATTGGTTGCCTCTCCAATCACTGCTGCTTTGGTAAATGCTGCTTGGGGACAAACTCCACTCCATTATGAGCTTTAAGTTCGTTGACGTATCTCTTTTGGGAACCTCTGCTTGTGCCAGCCAGATGGGGACCTCCAGAGATCGTGGAGATCTCTCCTCCTATCACGGGAGGAGGGATGTCCTGATCTACCCGAGACCCGGGCTGACTGATTAGGACTTCTGGAGCTGGATGGTCTGCAGGAACTCTATTCCGCGCATACTGAGCTAAAGGTCTAGCTCTGATGAGAGTTTCGATCTCATCCTTCAGGTGCCTACAGTCATCGGTATTGTGGCCAATGTCGTTGTGGAACCGAAAAAACTTGGAAGGGTCTCGCTTACCCTTCTGGTGCTTTAACGGCTCCGGCTTCTTCCAGGGGAGGCGAGCAGAATTTGCTAGGAAGATGTTCTCCCTAGAGTGGGTGAGCTCCGTTTAAGTCGCGTAGACCAGCTTAAATTTTTCTACGGACTTGTTCTTCTTTGGGCCATGCTGGTTGCCCTCGCTGCTCCCCTTTCTCTTGCCTCCACCAAACTGGTTATTCTGCGTAACGGTCTGGGTCGCTGTCACGACCTCCGTTCCCACTCCAGCGGGCTGTTCAGGGACCTGGCTGGTTCCTGCAGCTGAGGCTTGCACCTCCTCCAGGTTGATCCACCCTGGGCCCTATTTAGGAATTCATTGACGGTGTTGACTCCATTCCTTTGTATCTCTTTCCAGAGTCCCCCTCCGACGAGGATTCCAGTCCTCAAATCCATGAGCTTGGAGCTGTCATCTGCGTCTCTGGCCCGAGCAGCGAAATTCGCAAATCTGCTCAGGTAAGCCTTCAGAGGCTCGTCGGGTTGCTGCCTCACGTTTGCCAGGGTGTCGGCCTTGACACGGGCAGCCTGGGAGGCTCGGAATGCTCTCTTGAATTCAGTAGAGAAAGTTTTCCACTAGTTGATTGATTGTTTTTTACTCTGTTTGAACCATTTTCTGGCCGGCCCAATCAAGGTGGAAGGAAATATTAGACACCTCAGCTCGAGACCTATGTTGTGGGCCATCATCAGGGTATTAAACATACCCAGATGATCTGACGGCTCCCCGTCTCTGTTGAATTTGGACAAGTGCGGCATACGGAAACCAGGATGATAGGCCGTTGCTGCTATGCTAGGGGCGAAAAGCTCAAGTTCGTCCCCCGAATCATATTCGTCTTTTTCTATTTTTGATAGGAGCTTCCTCATCAGCTCCTCCATCTGAGCCAGGCGCTCAAGGGTTTTGTCCTGATTTCCTTGGTTGTTCCGAGGCTGTTCCACAGCTCCAGATCCATTGTACATGTTTGGCGGGTTATTGTCCCTCCTATCTTGAGATAGGTTATATGGGACGTTCCCTCTGTCGCGTACCTCAAGCAGGCCTTCCCTTGGGCGAGCACGACTGCCATTTCCCACCGGTTTTCCTCTTTGAGAGTTTAGACAATCTCGGAGGTCGTCCCTCGGGGTGGCTTGAGGACTTTGCGCCGAGCTCAAGCGTTGGCGCAGGTCTCCGCCAGAAAGGTGACTTCGACGACTTCCGGTCCAATAGCTCCCATTTGAGAAGCTTGGAGCCCGCCTCTGGGGATGAGGATCCGGGACTTCTCTGGGCTCCCTACTACGATGGGAAGGTCCTACGGAAGGTGGATTCCTCCTACTGCTCCCATGAGCTGGAATATCTCGGACTGGTCGAGGAGGAGACGGGTATCTTATCGGTGAAGGAGGATGCCTGACCGGGGATGCAATTCTGGTCCCGTCAGGGCGGACCAGATTAGGTCGGGGCCGCTTGGCTCTACCAACCTCCGGATCTTGTGCTTGGCGATCTGAGCGGGGCGTAGGATGGCTGGCTGGGGCGAGCTGTCGCTGTGAGCTCTCCCCGGACCTCCTTTGCGAATTCCCTCAAGCCCTCCTGGGCGCGGTCGAGGGCGGAAGTGAGCTGGGAGTTAAAGTTCGGACCGATCGGCTGTACTGTTGCTCGGCCCTAGGTAGTTCTTCAAAAATGGTCTCCCGGTGGTGCGATGTGGGAGTAGAGTTTGACGTCGGGGGTCTGGCCGACCGGCTAGGCCTGGACTGATTCCCCCGGCGGGACTTATGAGTCTCGCCTTGCCTCTTTCCGACGTTAGCGGTTGTTGTAAGAGGGGGTAGTCGGGCCAAAACTTCTTGAATCTGCTGATTAGCTTTCGCCAGCTGACTCCTCAGCTGTGCATTCTCCATTTCTACCGCCATGTAGAAATCTGGGTTCGGATTAGATGGTCGAGGAGCCGAGCTTCCAATGTCATCTTGGCCTATTGGCTGCTTGCCCGGCCGCTGTTGAACCTCAGGGTTCTGATCATCGGAGATGGCGGCATGATGGGCCTCCTGCCCATCACGTTGGTCTGCCTCGTTACCATGTCTTGAGTGAGTGACCACCATGGTTGGGTATTTGCGATAGCACCAATCTAACAGGCTCTCAATGAAAGCACCAAACTGTTGATGCGGTTCTTCGCCAACAGATAATTAAGAGAGTAGAGAGTGGGATTAGTGCTAAGTAATGAACTGTAACAGATGAATGATCTCAAAATAAAACGATGACACAAATACTTTTTTAGGTGGTTCAAAGGTTAAAATCCTTCTAGTCCACCAGCCAATATTATTGCTATTTCTCTGGTATTCTTTACAGGGTGTTTCTTTACACAATAGAATCCAACCCTTTGCAACTCCCAGGGTCTCTATATTTATAGGAGAGGGCACCTGGCAAGGGGGGGTCATCCTGTGACCTTCTTACCCATCATGTCACTTCTGTGACATTCATGATTAATTCCTAAAACCTGACAATGAAGTGTGGTCTAATCAGTAGGTGAGGGGGATAATGGGCCGCACGACCCAACCCAGTCGTGGGTGCCTGAACACGCACGTTTATGCTGCGTTTCCGAGAATTCAGGGATATATCAGACACGTGATGTCTAATATATGCACGTTTACATTGCATGGTTGACTTTATAAGGGGTCACATATGCTAACTCAAGCTCGTACCTCGAGCTTGTTGTATTCTTAGCCCGTGGTATCCATACTCCTGACCTGACTCCTTAGTAATCTTAAAAAGCGTCTCTTTACCTCGAGCTAAAGAGGTAGGACCTGGTAACAGCAGCTCCGGGTAGGTATCATCAACGTGGCTGATATAATTATGCCATACCTCAGTTCGCTAATAGCCCGTGGAGAATTAGGGCGTACACACTTTATTCTATAGTTTTTAATATTTAAATTATTTGAAATTTGCTAGTTAGATATTTTTATGGATATTTGAATTTGTTTAATTGTTTTGAGATATTTTAGGGTTGTTATAACTATAAATATATTTTTTAAATGGTTAAAATATTTGATTATAGTTGTAACAAGACAATATATTTTTTGAAAAATAGTTAAGATATTGATTTTAAAATTGGTTAAAATTTGACAAATATCACCTTTTTTTTCAACCAATTAATAAAATATATATATTTTTAATGAGAATTAAATTAACTATGGTTAATTGTTGATCAATCCTATTTAAATTAAATTAATATATATTTTTTCAAATTAATCTAAAGCAAGTTGATTGTTGATAAATGAAATTTAAATTAACTATTGTTAATTGTTGATAAATTTCATTTAAATTGACTTATTTTCTGTAAAAATTTTATTAATTCAAATTTTTGATAAATTCTAGAAAGTTAATTGTGATATTTTTGCAAATGAAATTAGTTGTGGTATTTTTCCATAAATTCATAGACTTGCTCATATAGTAACATGTTTAAGCCCATCTAATTATAACATGTCTGTTTTCACTATATGTGGTATTTTTGCAATTGGGCTAAGATGCATATAGTGGCCCATATGTTTGCTAGATATACGATTTTTGCCAAATAAAATATTCATTAAATGATAAGTTTTATTTGGGCCCATTAGAAAATGTACAGTTTAAATTCCTCTCTTGTGGGTGGTTCCACTTGTGAATGCCCATTTGCTTTGCATGACTATAGTGGGCCTAATCAATTAATAAAACGAACGTTTAAATTCTTGTCTTTTGGACCTTGTATGGAAGTATGGGGGCCTTAGCAGTGGGAACGACATACTGGACCCAACCCTCCTCCATACAAGCCCAATTGTTAAGGCCCATTTGCCTGAGTTGGACTTAATTGTATAGGTTCATTACAATAGTTAAACCTAAATATTGATTAGCAACAAATTAATTCTAATTTAATTGAATTTGTTTCAATGTGACACTTTAGAATTAATAGGAAATTATAAGACTTTGGTTTTAAAAATTCTAATCTTTCAATTTTTTGGAGAACCAGTCATTGATTTTCGAAAAATAATAAAAATACTATTTTTTAATTTTATAATGAGCTTATTTTAAGATTTATATTCGATCTCCACCATTGGTTTAACAACGTCAATAGCTTAATGGGGCCTCGAGGCGCTTTGATTCGTCCCTTTACGGAAGGTGTTCATTAGTTATTTTGACAAGGTTAGATTTCGAAAGATAGATAATTATAGGTCAAATTCTACTAGACTCACCCCTACGGTGACTACTAGGACAAAATCTATTGATTATCAAAACTGTGGTTCTAGCTCATAAAATAAGAGATTTTGTTTTCTTATTTTGATCAAATAGTAAGTTGTTAATAATGGTGTCCATTATTAAATAATTTTACAGCTTTATTTAACTAGTGGTATTTTTGACTCTCACCAATCGGGACAAGGATATTATAGATTAGTTAAAAACCTAAAGAAATAGAGATATTGTTGTTTTTGGTATTTTTTCTCATATCTTACATATTTATGGTATATGTTGTGCTATTTCTTGAAATTTGTGTGAGTAGAAGTTTTATTGAGCAAAAATGATTGATTTCTATTTTATTGATAATTTTTAGTTTTAAGTATGGCTGTGTCTACTCCCATCCTTTCTCAACTTTTGATGGAGAAACTCACTGGAGAAAACTTCCTTAAATTGAAGCAAAACATCAACATTGTGTTGATTGGTGACAACTCCAAGTTCGTCATGACTGAGGAATCCCCGGAAGTTCCAGCTGAAGGAGCCACCAAGTCTGTGAGGGATAAGTATGAGCGTTGGCAGGCGGCTAACAACAAAGCGCGGTACTACATGTTGACTAGTATGGTTGACACTCTCAAGACAAAGATGGAGAATGTCAAGATAACCTATGAAATCATGGTTCAACTCCAAGACATGTTTGGTGCTAAGTCAGCGCATACTCATTTTGAAGCCACAAAGAAATATGCCAATGCTCGGATGGCACTATCTCAACATGTTCGCGATCATCTGATCAAAATGAAAAACTACTTTCAGGAAGCTGAACTGCATGGAGCAACAATAGATGAGGAAACTCAAGTCGGCTTAATCCTCAACAATCTCTCTCTAGTTTTCCTGCCGTTCATCACCAACTATGTGTTGAATTAACTCAACTATGGTCCGACGCATCTCATGAACGAGCTTCAGACTTTTTTGTCTATCATGGGTGGACCAAGTAAGGGAGGAGAAAAGAAGACAACTACTACTACTGCTACTGATCCAGCTAAGGCTGAAGCTAACCTAGCTTCATCTTCGAAAGCTGGAAATAAGAGGAAAGGTGGGGACAAAAAGACAACCCCAAGCCTATAAAGGCTGCAAAGACAAGTGCACAACCAAATGCACAAACGCCTAAGGGGAAGAAAAAGAACAAGAAATGTAAAGGTAAGTGTTTTCACTGCAAAGAGAGTGGGCATTGGAAACAGGATTTCCCCAAGTTTCGTGCAGCGAAAAACAAAGGTAATGATTATAGTTCATCTATCTTAGAAACATGTGTTTTAGAGAATGATAAATCTGTTTGGATTATTGATTTTGGATCTACTAACCATGTTTGCAATTCTTTACAGCTTCTTGAATAGTGGGAGGAAGTGGACGAAGGCGACTTAAAGCTTAGAGTTCGGAATAGAGCGTTCATTGCGGTCCAAGCTAGAGGAAAAGCTCGCTTGAAGTTCTGAAATAAATACTTAATTTTAAAAGATGTATTTTTTATTTCGAATTTTAGTTGCCATGTTGCAATCAAAACGATTTGTTATGACTTTCACCAGTTTTAATATATCTATTTCTTTAAACGGATCACAATTGTGTATTGCATGTTTGGAAAATGGGCTTTATATTCTGCGACCTTACGAACCCCTCGCTCTTAACAATGATTTATTCAAAGTAGCTGAACCTACGACTAATAAACGTCAAAAGACCAATAACGATAACATGACGTATTTATGGCATTTGAGACTAGGTCACATTGGCTATGATAGGATTCAAAGACTTACAAAGGATGGGCCTTTGAGGGAACTCACCTTAGGTGAATTACCTGTCTGTGAATCTTGTCTAGAAGGCAAACTGACCAAGCGTCCATTCTCTGCAAATGGTGATAGGGCTAAGGAACCACTTGGACTTGTGCATTAAGATGTTTGTGGACCTTTGAATGTACAAGCCAGAGGTGGTTTTGAGTATTTTGTCACTTTCATTAATGATTACTCTAGATACTCATGTCTTTACCTAATGCATAGGAAATCAGAAGCATTTTCAAAGTTTCAGGAATTCCTAGCAATGGCTCAGAACCAATTAGGTAAAACGTTAAAGATCTTGCGATCTGAAAGGGGTGGCGAATATTTGGATATGCAGTTCCAAGATCGTTTAATTGAACTTGGGATTTTATCACAACTTACTGCCCTGGGTACTCCGCAACAAAATGATGTAGCGGAACGCCGGAACAGAACTTTATTGGAAAGGGTTAGATGCATGCTTAGTTACTCCACTCTACCAACTTCGTTCTGGGGACATGCAATTGAAACCGCGAACGAAATTCTCAATGTTGTGCTGTCTAAATCAATCCCCAAAACACCTTTAGAACACTAGAATGGTCGTGAATCTAGTTTACGCCATTATAGAATTTGGGGGTGTCCCACCCACGTCCTGAGGAAAAAGGAAGGAAAGCTAGAACCGCGAACTAAAGTATGCATAATTTGTTGGCTATCCTAAAGGTCTTGGGGTGGACTTTTCTATTGTCATTCAGAAAAGAAAGTGTTTACTTCTATGAATGCAACTTTTCTGGAAAATGACTATGTCCGAAACTTCAAACCACACAACAAAGTATTTTTAGAGGAGATGGTTGAAGAATTGACTCCAACCAATGTTCCATCATCATCATCATGAGTTGATGATGAAATTCCCATTCTTCATGTCCAACCAACGCAAGTCGATTTAAATGAAGAAAGTACCACTGCTCATGAGCAAACAGTCACAGAGCCTCGTCGTAGTGGGATGGTTTCTAGGAACCCAGTTCGCTATGGTTTGGATGGTGAAACCAATATGGTTGTTGGTGACACTAGTGATGATGATCCGTTGTCTTTGAAACATGCAATGGATAGCCCTGAAAAGGAGCTATGGCTCGAAACCATGAAATAGGAAATGGAGTCCATGTACTCAAATTCTATCTGAGATCTTGTGGAAGCACTTAGTGACTTTAGGGCCATTGGGTGCAAGTGGATCTACAAGAAGAAACAAGGTGTTGATGGAAATATAGAAACTTATAAAGCTCGATTTGTTGCAAAGGGTTATACCCAAAGAGAAGGTGTGGACTATGAGGAAACTTTTAGTCTGGTAGCCATGCTCAAATCCATTCGTATCCTCCTATCCATAGCAGCCACTCTCGACTATGAAATATGGCAAATGGACGTCAAGAAATTTTTTCTTAAGGGGAAGCTTGACGAAGTCATTTATATGGATCAACCAGAAGGATTTAAAGTAGCTGGACAAGAAAGAAAAGTTTGCAAGTTGAATAGGTCCATTTATGGACTTAAGCAAGCTTCTTGTTCCTGAAACCTTAGGTTTGAAGAAATAATCAAAACCTATGGCTTTGAACAAAATATTGATGAGCCTTGTGTTTACCAATTGAAGGAAAATCAAATAGTAGTATTCCTAGTTCTTTATGTAGATGATATCTTACTCATTGGAAACAATGTTAAGAAATTGTCAGATGTGAAGAATTGGCTGAACACTCAATTCCAGATGAAGGATTCAGGTGGAGCAAGTTATGTTCTAGGGATCCAAATTATAAGGGATAGAAAGAACAAACTCTCAGCTCGATCTCAAACAGCTTAAATAGATAAAGTGCTTGAACGTTTTTTAATGAAAAATTCCAAGAAAGGATGTTTACCGTCCCGCCATGGAATTCATCTTTCAAAGAATCAGTTTCCCCAGACTCCTGAAGAGGAAGATGCAATGAGAAAAGTTCCTTATGTTGGGAATTGTGCCCTGAAAGCATATGTAGTAGACATTGTTTTAAGAAATAAATAAATAAATTGAATTTCTTATGCATATATTTTATGGACTATATTATTCTGTGATAATATTAAGTAAGTATCATAAAAATTCCTAAGTTCATATATGTGATCTCAAACACGTATTGGTACGTGAGGATTGTGTTTGAGATAAATGAACTTGAATAGTTCGCAGTAAAATAAAGTTATGGAATCTTTAGATTAATTACTGCAAGTAAGGTCCACTAGTATTATAAATACATGTGATCTATATCTGGATCACTAGTGTAGGAGGACACTTTAGTGGAGGTACTTTATATATTAGAGAATATATAGAACTGGACCAGATATGTTTATTAATACTTAGTTAAAAACCTTTTCAAAGTATTAATTAAATATATCAACTGATGATCATATACAAATATATCTTAATCCTGAAGTTACTATGAACTCCTGTTTATGTTATATGAGTTCTTTGATTCACTCGTTAGGGTTTGTCAGAATGATCAGGCTAGAAACTTTTGTTTTGGGAACTCATTAATATGAATGGCTGGGGACATAGTATACAGATATGGAATCTATGCCTTCTCGCAAGAGAATGAATAATGGTTCTCTTAAGGGTTGACTTTTGGGACTGAAAATGTTATTGAGCTCAATTTCATAATTTAGTTATGAATTAACCTTCACTAGTAAAGTCAATGGTACTTAAGGAAACAAGATATAATTAAAAGGGTAAAAACGATAATTTTATTCCCGGTTAATTATGAACCATTATTAGGAGGTTAATTTGTATATAATGATTATATCAATGGACGCTTTATCATTATAAAGTACTTAGTAAATGAAATGTCTATAATTACAAGAGTGCAGTCTCATATTTATAGTGGAATAATCATGAGATTAATAAATTAAGATTATTTAATTAAATAGTTTAATTAATAATCTCAAATTTATTGGAGTTTGGAATTATAGGTCCATAGGTCCCCACAGCGGCTTTATCAACACTATTCAAGGTAAGAGTTGATATAAAGGGAAAAATGGTTGAAAGACACATTGAAGAAGAAATTTGTTCTTCGGGCCAAATATGCAATTATGTGATAATTTTGATTAATTAATTAATTAAAAATTAGTTGTAATTAATAAAATTAATTAATATATAATTATTTTGTAATTTTCAAAATTATGTTAAATAATTAAATTAATTTAAAAAAATATATTAAAAAATTAATTATAATTTTCAAAATTATAATAAATTAAATATTTAATTTCAAAATTATTATTGGTTTTAATTAATTGGTAGAGTTAATTGAATATCTTTATTTGAGTGGGAGATAATAATTTGATAAGTTCAAATTGGATTTGAATTTAAAAGATTGATATTTATTCAAATATTTAATTATATTTGATAATTAGTTAAAAAAGTATTTAATTTAAATTTGAATTCAAATTTGAATTAATTATGAGGTTGTTAGATTTTTATCTAACAAAGTAGTTTGAATAAATAATTAATTAAAAATAGAAAAAATCAAATATCTCTAAAATATAGTATGGTACACGACCACATACAGTCTATGGACTGTGTGTGGCGTGTACTGCATAATTTTCAGGGATAAATTTTTCAATTTTATTTATTTAATTAATTAATTAATGAAAAATTCAAAAATTAATTTTGGATATTTTCATTAATAAGATAATTAATTAATTAAATGATAAATTGTAAATTGGTTACAGATTTATTTTTTAAATTTGAATATTTTCTTTTTAAGTTAGACTTATATGAAAATAATTAATGACACTTAATAATTCGCTCTTTGAAAGGAACGATATTTTTCTATCTCTCTCTGAAAAAGATACAGAACCAATTTCAGGCCTTGATCTCTTGATCTCATGTGTTGAGTACATCAAGTAGAATAAGAAATTAACCATCCTTTATTCTCTAAGTGCCCACACACTTCTTGAGGTGTAGAGAACGTTGTGGAAGATCTTGGTGTGAGTACCTGGGAGCAGCTTGGATAAGAAGTTCGTTCAAATTACGAAAAGATAGCAAGGACACTTGATAGGCTTCAAGAGGTATGTTTTCTATTCTTTTCTTGCTTATGATTAATGTATGTATATTAATCGATCCGCATATTTAATGGTAGTTTAAATATGATACAAAATTTTTGTTGTACACTGGGCCAAACCCACCACCTTTACGCTGTGTATTAGGAAACTTGTTCCTAACACCTTACGCATCCGCAGTTTGAAGTCTGATGTATGCTATGTTGTGTACTAGACCAGATATCTGCTATGTAGTGGGAGTAGTGAGCATGTATCAGTTAATCACAGGACCGGAATATTGGATAGCAGTTAAGCATATCCTAGAGTATTTAAGGCGGACTGGGGGTTATATGTTAGTCTACAAGGGTGGTATTCTTAACCCTGTAGGCTACACCGATTCAGATTTTTAGACTGATGTCGATGACAGGAAGTCTACTTCTGGAATGGTGTTTACTCTTGGGGGTGGAGCTATGATATGGAGAGGGGTAAAACCGTCTGCGATCTCAGATTCCACCATGGAGGCTGAGTACATAGCTGCGTCAGAAGCAGCTAAGGAATAGTCTGGCTAAAGAAGTTATATTCGAATCTTGGTGCTATTCCAGAAATGGATAAACTGCTTGTGTTGTTTTGTGACAATACAAGAGTGATAGCCAACTCGAAAGAACCTCGAAGTCACAAGAGGGGTAAGCATATAGAAAGGAAGTATCACATTTTCGAGAATATGTGGCTAGGGGAGATGTGAAGGTTATGAAGATTGCATCTGAAGATAATCTTGCAGATCCGTCTACGAAGACACTACCAGAAGCTACATTTAATAAGCATATCGAGGAAATGAGATTAGTAGAATTAAAGAATTAGTTTTAATTAGTGCAAGTGGGAGTTTGTTGGGGTTTTATGCCCTAATTAAAACTCAATTTCTTTGTAATCTCATTTTATTATCAATAAAAGAATAGAAATAATTTTTTGACTTGGTCAATCACTTTGATCACATGTTTTATTTTCATGATTATTTGTTTAATATAAACTTCTATTAAATCCTGAGCATATAGCTAATCGTATTTATACTAATTGTAAAACGCCATTGACTAGTACTTAATAAAACATTCACATTTTTCATTGGTTTATAATAGAAAGCCACTTATTAAAAAGGTTTCAGTGGGGTCTTGCTTAAAACATGCAAGCTGGGCCCAATAGTTCAAAAAGAAAATATCAGTTTTCATGCAAAGATCTAAAACAATCAAAAAGTTTAAGTCCCACTGACAATTTTAAGAAAATTCCATAAAACATAACATTATTAAAAATGGCGTTTAGAATTGATCGTTTCTCATCCATAGGATGCCCCACGCCATACACACCAGGACGACAGAACTCCCCACATCACCACGTGTGCCACAGAGAAACCTATTTGCTACCTGGAAGGGAAAGTAAGGGGGCGAGCTAAAAGCCCATTGAGGAAGTACAAACAACAAGAAAGTAAGATACAACAAATTACAAACACTATCATTCATCTTTATACATCATAGCATCATCATAAAATTGGCATCAATATCATAAACATAAACATATTCACGTCAACATAACGTCACCATCATATCATAAACATCATAACATAACAAAACATTATAACATAATCATAAACATCACAAATCATCATAACATAATCATAAACAATTCATTGTGAACATGGCCGGCTAACTTGTCCATGCCACCCTTTGAGGTAAACAGGAGTCTCTGGTCCTTGAATAACCTCAGCGTGTCTACCCATGGAGTTACGTCTTCTTATCCTTAGCAACCCATTTTGATGTGTCGCGTTCATCACGCTAACATCCATTCATATCATACAATGTTCATACAAGCCAACATATCATCGCATTATAGCATTCATAATTCATAACATTTTCATTTACACAACAGTCTTACCATTCATAGTATAACAATCATAAATTCTATATAACTTCCTTACCTCAGGTCCAAGCTAAGTAAAACCACAACTTCTCAACGAGCCTATACTATAATCAAAACGACATTCCTTAGCTTCACATAATTACTATTTTGCCCTTTCATATAACTCATGTGTGCATAGGCCATGCACACATGGTGAGAGTTACACACAACATACAAATATGCTTAGTTACACATAAAGTCATAAAAAGAATAATGCTCATTTTACCTATATTGCATGCATGATCATTCTATAAAAACTACATGGTTGCATAATAGACATAATTTTGGACATAAAAGTGAATTTGCATGTAACATGCATACGTTGGAATGTTGCGTAATTGTGGCGTTTAAAACGATAATTCTATGCGTCTTACTTCTATCGTTTTAAAAATAATAGACTTGTAACATGCTTTGTTTACTATTCATTATCTTCTTAAAAATTACTAGGTTGATGGAATCTCTCAAGACATTATTTTTATTTCTTAAAAATAATTTTATTTAGCCATTTAAAATATATGTGATAAATCCATTTATTATTTTCAAATTACAAAGAAATATCAAAGGCTTGAATTTATTTAAAATACCTATGATTATCATGTTTCCTTAGGAAATATCAATTTAATTTTAATTAATTGTGTTACATAATTGATGTGAGAAAAACATATATTTTAAGTGTAGGAAAAAAATATTTTTGCTTGAATTATTTTAAGACTTAATTTTATGTAACATAAATTCATATGTGACAATTAAATGATTATTTTAAACTTATTAAACTAAATTTTCAGCCATCATTTAATATCTTTAAAAATCACAAATACATTGAGTTCAATATTTTTCATAATCAAAATAAAGAAAAATCATAACTATTAAAATAAACACTCATACTATATTAAAAATACCATTTTTAATATTACCATAGTTTAATGTTTTAATTTATTTCAAATACTAATCAAATTCCTCTTATTAAAACACACTACACATTTTTTTTACAAAAATTCCAGAAATCATATTAATCATTAAAATCACCATTTTAATTTTTTTTAAAACTCATATTTTCATCAAAATATAAAAAAAATATGTGGGTAATTATTTGTGCAAAACATCATTTTAAGTGTGAATTAAAACACCATTTTATTTCCACAAACACCACATATCATTAGAGCCATTCTTATGCATACATATCCTTATTTCATCAATAATTTCACCATTTAATCACAAAATCAGCAAGCATAATTCACCATAAATTTTATCTTTTACCTCATGCCTCCTAAAATTCATACAACATCATTCATGTTTAATTAACATAATAAATCACAAATCCTAACATGCTCTTATTATACAAATAATTCAAAGAAAATAACTAACACATATTCATATACAACCTTACAAAACCTTATTCTATTTCCAATGAGTTCATACATGCAACCCAACAGAATAATAATATAACATGCATGAATAACATAAACACCAATCTTCATATATGCCTTTATATTAAACCTAACATGTTCCTATTATTATTTTCATGCATACTATAATTTATTGATACATAATCTCATATACACCCTATCTAGATTCATGATACCCTTCCCTTTTCTATGATGGAAATAAATAAATAAATAAATGAATAAATAAAACACATTCACACACACACACACACACATTTCGGCACACACACAATAATGAAATAAAGTAATCTATTTTAATCACATAATTTGAACCTTGATTTAAACTTATTTATTAATTTAGATACTGTTATCCAGTAAATTGGCATTGGTGACGTGGCAAATAATCTCTTGACACGTGGCTGATACCTGGAAGCGTCTGCTAGAGTATCGACCAGGAGACACAGTAGAAGCAGGGCAAGCCTGTCTTACCCGCGACCAGTCTGGTCGGTAGTTCCGCATACAAGGCAACATTTGTGGGAAAATCTTTATGAATCCCGAATTTGTCTCATACAATCTTCTGGATACCCGATTATTCAGGGAAGAATATCTGTAACAATCTCTTGTAACCCGCCTTGAGCCTATAAATAAGAAGAGATAGCTCAAAGGAGGGGACTTTTCTTTTGACTTTGGAATCATAGGAAGCAATAGTAATTCTCCAAGTAAATCTGTATTGTTCTTTAGAAGAGAGTGAAACTCATTGAACCCTGGTTCTTTGATCACCCTTCTGATTTTATATCAATATTATTCTAAGTGGGCGTAGGTCATTACCAGATCCTGGGGCCGAACCACTATAAATTACTGTGTTTTCTTTACTTTTGTCATTGCGTTCTTCTCTATACATTGGTCCATATCAATCACGTTTTGACTCCATGTCAGTTGGCCAAATCTTGGGTCAACATTCTGGTGCTTTCATTGAGAGATTGATTTGTTGCTGTTAAGAAAACCAATGGCGAAAGCAGGAAGGAAAACTGGGCAGGCAACCGCCGCTGCACTGCCGAATCCACCACCTCCTCCCCCCTGCAAGCATGGCGGAAGATGAGCCGCAACTAGATTTTGAAGAGGAGGAAATGGCGATACGACGCTGAAGAGCACCCTGGGCGCGTTGCAGGAAGAATTGGCTAGTCTGAGGGCCAATCAAGAGACTACCGCAGAAGTTATGGCGCGGCAGTACCAGGAGATTGATCGGCAGCGTGCGAAATTGAGCGAGAGACAGGCGGAGGTGGATCGCCGCCAGACCGAAGCCATGGCTCCCCTCGAAGCAGCCTTGCTGTTGGCTAGAAATTAGGCCGCACCTGCCTCGTAGCCTGACCAACCCGCGAATGGTCCACCCCAGAAGGGTCCCAATCCTAGCCCACCAATTCAGCCGTCAAGTCCGCAAAGGCCCGAGTAGCCTCAGACACCCCATGACGATGTCCCGTTGGACCCTGAGGCAAATCCACCATCCCAAGATGTTCGGGGTAATCCCCCGCAGCAAAGGCAGAATAGGGCCGAGCGTCAGCCTCGTAGTCCTAGGTGCCATGAGAATGATGGGCCAAACCAAGCGAACAAAGGTCACTACCCTCCTGGTAACAGGAGGGACTCGGAGCTAGGCTCTGCGGTCCGTGGACCCCCACGGCATGATAATGCACGGGGACACCGCGACCAGCGCAGGCCACCCTCTAACGCTTGGGGCGTTTCTGCCAGAGACGGGAATAGAGGGAACAGTCAGTCTCACCACAGCCAGTCAAAGTTCAGAGATGGCCACGGGTACAATGAGGCTGACTCAGGCAAGGGAAATGCTGATGGGACGAATGGAGAAAGAGGTAAAGGCAGGAGCCAAGTACCTCAAGGTGACCAGCCAAATAGACAAGATGCTGGGGGGCAGCCCAGACAAAGTAATGTCTTCAACCGGCTCGGGGGTAGCGAGCAGCGAAGAAGAGAAGAGGACCTGAGAGATGTACTCAACGATCGTCGCGAGAGGCACGGCGAGAACATCCCCCCAGCCACAGAGGCCACCGCGATTCCTGCCGCAATGCAAGCCCAGATAGACGCACTCAATCAAGCTGTGCAGCAGCTGGTCGGAGGAAGAACTTCTTATATCGACCACGACAGGAGAAAAGGTACTCCTTTCATCCAGAGGATAGCTAACGCCGAAACTCCCAGCAAGTTCAAAATGCCTACGCTCCCGAACTTTGATGGATATGGGGACCCAGTCTCGCATGTGAATAAATTTGAGATTCAGATGGACATTCAGAAAGTGTCCGAAGACGCTCGGTGCAGGATCTTCCCTGCAACACTTTCTGAAGCAGCGCAGGAGTGGTTTTTTAAGTTCCCGCCTGCAAGCATAGTTTCCTAGGAAATGTTCTTAAGGGAGTTCTACGGACAGTTCTATGCGGGTCGTGTGCACCCAACCGAAGCAAACCAGCTGGTCGAGATTCGCTAGCAGGACGGAGAGTCAGTGAAGGATTAAGTCCAGCGCTTTATGCGAGCGGCAGCTGGAGCAAAAACAGTAGGGGACGAAGGCAAGATGATGGCCATTACCGCAGGGGTAAAGCGTTGCTCTCCCCTCTGGAAGAGTCTCCGAAAGGAAGGAGTTAAAACAGCCCAGGAGTTCCTGGACCGAGCTGATCGTTACATCAAGCTCGAGGAAGCCATTGCTGATGATGGAAAACCCTCGAACAAGGGTAAGAAGGCCGCCGAACCTGCCAAAGCCGCCAATGGTTCCAAACCTAATGGCAACGACAAAAGCCACGGAAACGGCAACAGTAATGGCAAAAATGGTGGGAAACGGCCGTATAACGAGCCTTCCACCTCCGACAACAAACGAGCCAAGGGTAATCGTTATGAACCTAGGTTCACTAACTACATTGCCCTCGTCGAGTCTTGGGGAGAGGTTTATCAGGCCACAAGCTCAAGTGTGCCTTACAAAAAACCGGGACCCATCCGAAAAGACATTTCGAAGAGAGACACCACCAAGTTCTGTCGTTACCATAACGACTACGGACATGACACTAACGAATGCAACCAGTTAAAAGACGAAATCGAGTTCCTTATTAGACAAGGACACTTGAGAAGGTACATACGGGCCTCGGGAACTTCCCAACGAGAAGCTCCAGGTGGCAACGAGCAAGCGTCTACACGCCAACACTCGCCACCATTACAGCCTGCCCCCGTGGCCGGAACACTCTTAACCATCTGTGGAGGCCCGCACCTCACGGGAAATAGCGGAAAGGCCAGAGAACGATACGCTCGGACTCTACGTCATGACCAGGACATCGAGATGATGACTGTGGAGGACCGTGCACAAAAAAAGGCTCGCTCAGAGAAGGGTGAGATAACCTTCTCTGATGACGATTCCCAACACGTCCGGTTCCCACATTCCGATCCTCTGGTCGTGGACATCCAGATGGCCAATATGATGGTAAAAAGGGTACTGGTCGATACAGGAAGTTCAGTGAACATCCTGTATAAATCAACACTGGAGCGCATGAAGTTGTCCGTAAAAGACTTGGAGCCCTGCAATCAAACCATATACGGCTTCTCTGGAGAAGGACTCGCCCCTGCCGGAATGATCAAGCTTCCAGTAACGACGGGTACAACGCCCGCAACAAGGACATTACTCACCACTTTTGTAGTGGTCGATTGCCCTTCGGCATACAACGCCGTTATTGGAAGGCCCATACTGGTTGATCTACGGGCCGTCATCTCTATGTGGCACCTAGCCATGAAATTCCCGACGGACGCGGGGGTAGGATGCGTCTTAGGAAACCAAAGGGAAGCCAGGGAGTGCTACAACGCCTCGATCACAAAGGCGAAAAGTGGGACATCGAGGAGCACTACCCCAGATCGATTGCAGATGGCAATAGACACGCAAGCCCAATCCGGTGGTGAAGTCACCAAATAGGGTGTTGCCCAAAGTGAGGATGGAGATTTGGATCCTCGCTTTGGGGATTTTGAAGAAAATGTTGGACCCGTCGAGGACCTGGAGGAGGTCCAACTCGACAAAAAAGACCCGACCAGAGTCATAAAGGTTGGGAAGAACTTAGAGCCTACTATAAAGCAAGCACTGGTGGAATTCTTGCAAAAGAACCAAGAGGTTTTCGCCTGGACGCACAAAGACATGGTTGGGATAGATCCTGCAGTAATCAGCCATGTCCTAAACATAGATAAAACCTTTCCACCCGTGCAACAAAAGAGAAGACTGCTCGATAAAGAAAGATCAAGGGCCTTGAAAGAAGAAGTCGAAAGGCTTAAGGAGAACGGGTTTATCAGGGTGGCGTTTTATCCGTCGTGGGTCTCCAATCCGGTGCTGGTCCCCAAGCCTAACGGCAAATGGCGGACCTGTGTGGATTTTACGGACCTCAATAAAGCCTGCCCAAAGGACTGCTTCCCGCTCCCAAGGATCGACCAGCTGGTCGATGCAACTGCAGGACATGAGATCCTCTCGTTCATGGATGCATATTCAGGCTACAACCAGATCAGCATGCATCCCCCTGACGAGGATCACACCAGCTTTCCGACCGATACGGGCTTATACTGTTACAGAGTGATGCCCTTCGGGCTGAAAAACGCAGGTGCGACTTACCAATGGCTAGTCAACCACATGTTTAAGGAGCTGATCGGTGTAAACATGGAGGTATATGTGGATGATATGCTGGTAAAGTCTAAGAAGGCAGAAGGACATGTGAGGGATCTACAAGAATGCTTTAATGTGCTAGACAAGTACCGGATGAAGTTGAATCCCCTCAAGTGTTCCTTTGGAGTCAGATCAGGGAAGTTTTTGGGTTTTATAGTAAATTCAAGAGGAATCGAGGCCAACCCCGACAAGATAAGGGCCCTGATCGTCATGAAGTCGCCAGAAAGGATTAAGGATGTACAAAGTTTAACTGGGAGGATCGCGGCCCTGAGTAGATTTATCTCGAAATCAACTGACAAGTGTGTCCCATTCTTCAATCTACTCAGAGGGAATAAGAAGTTTGAATGGACGGGAGACTCCGAACAAGCATTCCAGGCCTTAAAAACTCATATGGCGCAACCTCCCATCTTATCAAAACCAATCAAAGGAGAAACTTTGTATATTTATCTGGCGATTACCGAAGTTGCTGCTAGTGCGGTACTAGTACGGGAGGAAGAAGGCGTACAGAAAGCAGTCTATTATGTCAGCAAAAGGTTGATCGGTGCAGAATTAAGATATCCGCCAATCGAAAGATTAGCATATTGCTTAATTCTAGCCTCCAGGAAGTTGCGTCCTTACTTCCAAGCCCATCCTATCACAGTTCTAACCGACCAGCCCCTTTGGCAAGTCCTCCAAAAACCTGAGGCGGCTGGAAGATTGTTAAAATGGGCAGTTGAACTAGGGCAGTTCGATGTAACTTATTCACCGCGGGCAGCAATAAAAGGACATGTTTTGGCCGATCTTGTCGCGGAGTTCACCGAACTCCCAGGCAGTGAGCAGTGCGAACAGCCTGAAGCGCCCATGCCTCAAGACAAAACTCCTTCGTGGAAGCTATTCACGGACGGTTCATCCAACGAATCCCACGCTGGAGCAGGAGTGATATTGATAACGCCGGAGGGGCATCGATTTCACTGCGCAATCAGGTTCGACTTCGCAGCATCAAACAATGAAGCGGAATACGAAGCACTCCTAGCTGGATTGAGAATGGCCAAAGATATGAGCATAAAGACGCTTGATATTTACAGTGACTCTCAGCTAGTCGTAAATCAAGTCCTGGGAGAATATCAAGCACGAGGCTTAAAGATGATGGCCTACCTGAATAAAACGAAGGATTTGCTAGCCCAGTTTACAAAGTACACCCTCCAACAAATCCCGCGAGACCAGAATTCGAATGCAGACGCCTTAGCTAAACTCGCGAGCGCAAAGGACGCTGACACTTTGAACATTGTGCCAGTGGAAAGACTGAGCAAGCCAAGTATACAAGCAACTGAGTCCAGTATGGAAATTCGAATGGAGAATACATGGATGGCGCCTTACTTGGAGTATCTGACAAATGGTGCACTACCAACAGATAGAAACAAAGCCAGGACTTTGCAAAGGCGAGCCGCTAGGTACATACTGGTCGATGGCGTTATGTATCGAAGAGGATATTCAATGCCACTACTCAGGTGCATTACACCAGAAAAAGCTAAGGAACTCATGAGGGAGGTGCATGAAGGCTTCTGCGGAGATCATGATGGGGGGCAGAGTTTGGCAAAAAAGGTTCTAAGACAAGGTTACTTCTGGCCAACAATGAACGAGGATTCAGTGGAGTATGTACGAAGAAGCGACAAATGTCAGAGGTTCTCCAAGATCCCACGAGCAGCTCCGAATGAACTAAAACAGATGCAGAGCCCATGGCCCTTCGCAGTATGGGGGATAGGTTTGATTGGATCCCTGCCAATAGGGAAAGGAGGAGTAAAGTACGCAGTTGTGGCAGTCGATTACTTCACAAAATGGGCCGAAGCTGAACCACTCGCAACCATCACGACCAAAAAAGTTCTTGACTTCGTCATCAAGAACATTGTATGCCGGTATGGATTGCCCAGGAAGATAGTTTCAGACAACGGGACCCAATTTGACAGTGATTTATTCATCGATTTCTGCGAAAGGCATGGAGTCATTAAAAGTTTTTCTTCAGTCGCACATCCCCAAGCGAATGGGCAAGTCGAAGCCGTGAACAAAACTCTTAAGGACACCCTGAAGAAAAGACTTGAAGAAGCCAAAGGAGCATGGCCAGAACAACTGCCTGAAGTCCTCTGGTCGTATAGAACATCCCACCGAACAGCAACAGGGCATACCCCATTTTCCCTAGCCTACGGATATGAGGCCATGTTACCTGTCGAGTTAGATTCCCCCCTCACATCAGCGTTTGACTTACGACCAGGACGTGAACAGCCAGCTGATGATGGAGTCCCTAGACTCGATCGACGAGATGCGAGAAAAATCTCAACTCCGAGTTGCTGCTTACCAGCAAAAAGTCGCCCAGTACTTTAACTCCAAAGTTAAAGAAAGAAAATTCAACATCAGAGATTTGGTGCTACAACGAGTTTTCTTAAATACCCGCGACCCCACTGCTGGAGTGCTCAGACCTAACTGGGAAGGACCTTACCAGATTGAAGAAGTCCTTCACCCAGGCACCTACAAACTTGCACGCTTAAACGGAGATCTCGTTCCGCGCTATTGGAATGGAGAACACCTGCGCAAGTATTATCAATGAACAGCCCTTCTTAAAGGACTGGCTTGTTTAAATTTCTCTTTTTAATTTTTACAAGTTTTGCAAAGAGGGTTAGCCACGTTGTATGGATAACTGCTCGTATATGTAAGATTCTATTTCAGAATCACTCGTAAAGACATTTTTAATACGAGATTATAAGGGACTGTGCTCAGCCAGTCATTCTTGCCAACCTTTGTGAATTTATATTTACAAGTATTTGTTCATTACGTGTGTTGTTTTGCTGTATTACAAGTATCAGTTTTACTACGAACAGGAATGTTCGAGCAGGTTATGGTCAAGGCAAGTGACCAAGGACCCAAAGCTCCTCGATCACTTGGGGGGCATATAAGGCACATCGATAGCAAAGCATACTTCTCAAGGTATGTAAACACATGAACAAAATAAGTGAAAGCATGCTACAGTACTTAGAGTATTTTTCAAAATTTGTGTTTGTTAAATCATGGCAAAGTACTATGCTAAGTTCGGTCATACAGACAAATGTTATAATAAGTAAAGATATTATAGCATCAAGATTTAAGCTTTTACACCGCAAGCATCGCAGCTTGGATGTAACTATTCAAGTAAAAAGATTTGCTGCCCGTGCAGCAAAGTTTAAAAAAGAAACTACTGTCTTTACATCACGACCCTTGGGTCGTATATCCAAAAAAGAAAAAAAATAAATGAGAAGAGTTCAAGAGGCATTCGGGGCCTGAGGGTCCTGGGCAGCATCCTGGTTAGTCACGTCCTCAACATCATCTTCTTCTTCCAATCCAGCGACGCTTGGAGTGGCAGGGGTCGCGGCTCTTGCCTCCTCTTCAGCCAGTTGGGCAGCACATCGGGCCAGCTCCGCAGTTCTGACTTCCTCTGAAAGGTAGCTAAAGTCAGCACCCTGATTGTGTTTCCAGAAATTGTAGAAACATCGGAGTGTTGTCCTCTTGTACTTTTCCAGATTCTTGGAGTTGTCAAGCTCCAACTGCTTCACTTTGCCCTCGAGGGAGAGAATAGCCTCATCCTTGGTCTTGAGTACCTCCCCCAGATGCTTGATTTCGCAGAGATGGGTTTTGTTGAACTCCCGGTACTCTTGCCTCAACTTGACCGCTGCTTCCTTCGCAGCTTCAGCCTCGGACAGCTTAGTCACCGCTGCATCCCTCTCTCGGATCACTGCCTCCAACTCCTTAGCATGCTTAGCCTCAGCAGCCGAAAGCTCCTCGGCCGCCTTCACCTGATACCTCTCGATGGCCTTTGCCTCGGCCTGCTCGAGGTAAGCCTGGGCTCGGGTACGAGCAGTAATGGAAGAAAGTAAGGCCTGTGCACAAAGAAAAAGGAGTTAGAACTTATCACGAGGACTAAAAAACTAAAGACTCGAAGAATAAAGAAACACTTACGCTGGAGATTTCGTTCAGAGCCCTGTTCAGGATCTGGTCGACTGGCAGCTCTTCAGCTTGGACCATTGCGACCCTAACACGCTCGCCTTTGCCAATGCGATCGAGGCGGTCCCTGGCAGATCGAATGGCACGGCTCATGAGTCTGGCCCCATGAGCCTCTTCACGAGAAAGCTGCTCCCTGGCAGGCACAGCTGGAGGATTCGGCCAAAAGGGAGTAGTTTGCTGTTCAGAAGGAGCTGGAGGAGGAGTAGGAGTTCGCCCAATTGGCGCAGGACTTTGCCCAGTAGGCGTACCCTGAGGAGGATCTTCTGATCGACCCTTCTTGGCTAGAGGGCCTCGACTGGATTCACCAGTTCTCTTCTTAGGCTTCCGTTGGAGTTGAGGAACTTCCTCTTCCTCCTCGGCCTTGTACATGTCAAAAATGTTGGGAGTTGACATATCTGCATGAAGATAAACATAGCAAGTTTATAAAAAGGAGGCAGGTGAAAGTAAGTTAGACAATTGAAAGGAGGTAACAAAGTAAATACCCGAGCTACAACTACTGGTCGCTACACTATTGACTCTATTAGTCATATACTCATTATCTGGCATGAAGAAGTCTGACCCTAAGTTTGGAGCATATGTAAAGTTACCATCCCCGTCAAACAAGTGACAGGGAATTGGCAAACCATTTAAAAGCGAAATAACTTTACCATTATCATCGGAAGATTCTCCCAAGTCAACAATAGGCACTTTGGCCTTTTCTTTCCCCTTGCCTTGGGGAGCAGAAGGCCTTTCTGCGGAAGGGCTACCCGTGGGTTCCCTGATCGTAACTCCTGTTGGCCTCCTCCTAGGAGGAGGCACAGGAGGTTGCTGCTCGGGAACCTCCACGGCAGTGGCTTCGTTCACCACGGACCCTCTATTTTCATGGCGAGGAGCCAAGAGGCCAAACGACCTCAAGTTCTTTTCGAGTGTCAGGGTCTTGACGCATTTTGCTGCATCAGACATCCTGGCCAGAGTGTTAGACCTTGACACCATGTCTGGTGTTGGGGTCGGACGTAACCAAGGGCCTGAAAAACAGATTAAGTCTGAGAAAAAATGAAAGGAAACACTCTATGTTAAAGTATCGACCAGACGAAGACAAGTTTATACCTCTTCTCGCGAAGGCCAAGTTGTTACTGGTTATGTCCGGAGTAAAGAAATACTCCTTGTTGTAGTGCCCCACGTTTGATAAATGGATAGTACCACTCAAGAACGTCCGTCCGGTCTCCTGGTGGCAGAAGTGGAAAAAGCCCGTCCCGTTGTGCTGTGGGTTGGACTTGAGGTCAAAAAGATAATTGACCTCGTGGGGTGAAGGTTCTGGCCATTTGTTAAGTTTGTACAGGACATAAAGTGCGGCCAGCATCCTATATCTGTTTGGAGTTATTTGTAAGGGAGCGACGCCGAAATAATTGGCCACCCCCACAAAGAAGGGATGAAGAGGGAGATAAGCTCCCGCCTCAATGTGATACCGAGACCAGGCGCTGTTCGCCCCTCCTGGACGGTTAGCCCTCTGGTCCGCGGTGGGACGTATAATGGTTACCCCCATGAGGGGGAATTTCCTGAAGCAGTTAGCAACCATTCGAAGGGTCACTGAACTGACTGGGGGAGTATACCACTCGACATCAGGCAGATTCCGATGACGAGGACGAGCCCTAGTTTGGATATTAGGGTCAGGAACAAGATTTTCTCGACCGCTGGTCGAGGGAGCCCTAGCCTGCGAATCAGGCTGGGCAGGAGGAGTAGGGTTGCTTTCAGACTCGGGCCTTTTCTTGCCAGAAGACTTGGAGCGGGCCATTGGAGAGGAAGGATGTGGTCTGGAAGAGGATCGCGAGAAAGGGATCTCGTGGACACGTACAACTGGTTGTTCTTCCCCCTCGAGCAGCTGGGCAAGAAGGTCGTCGTCGATGGGTCTTTCACCTCCCCACAAATCTGGCATTAAATTCTGCAAACAGAAGAATGGGGAGGTGAGGAAATAGAACTCTAAAAAGCTTTTTAGAATAACGCTGGTCGAGTATAAAAGTTAGGCTTTTATACAACAGCATTCGATCAAAAAGCTATTTTTTCTACACGAACAGTTTGAAAAGCGGATCAAAGGGTGAAAGTAAAAAGTTTTTCTGTGAAAGCTTTTTCAACTCCCCTTAGGGCGGGAAAAATTTATTTTTCAACTAGCTTAAAAATCGAAATGTTACTTCGGTTTTACGTCCTAAAAAGCATGATCCTGGATTTTAAACTAACTCGTAACTCTACTACGCCCACAAAACATTTTTTCTACAAGCATTTTAAACCAGAAACAGAAAGACTTAAACAGTATACCACCAGAAGCATGCATCACGAGAAATTAGAAGCATGGGGTTTCGAAAACTTACCAAGAGAAGTGTTCGTGAAGGTGGAAGAAAGGTCTTCGGAGATTAAAGAGTCCGCGGTCTGAGTCTTGGAAGTGCAGGAAAACGGTCTCCGGAGAAGATTAAAGCTCTGGTTTTTAGGGTTTTCTGCAAAGATAATGGCGTGCGTAAAAAGAAAGAAGAGGCTCCGACGGTATTATATAAGTTTGTCTTTGATATTAAAAAAGTGCAATCATTAGTTTTCCTTTTTCAAAATATGGGGAAACGTGGTGGCCGTCGAAATCGTTTCTGGGGAACTGAAAAGACATGATTAGGCAGAAGTGGGTTGCTTTTTTCAAGAACACACGAAGGGATCTGACACGTCAGGAGGGGTTACCGAAGAGTCGTTCGTTCAAAGTTTATTTACTGTTCGTAGTAAATAAACTTTGGGGGGCAAATGTTATCCAGTAAATTGGCATTGGTGACGTGGCAAATAATCTCTTGACACGTGGCTGATACCTGGAAGCGTCTGCTAGAGTATCGACCAGGAGACACAGTAGAAGCAGGGCAAGCCTGTCTTACCCGCGACCAGTCTGGTCGGTAGTTCTGCATACAAGGCAACATTTGTGGGAAAATCTTTATGAATCCCGAATTTGTCTCATACAATCTTCTGGATACCCGATTATTCAGGGAAGAATATCTGTAACAATCTCTTGTAACCCTCCTTGAGCCTATAAATAAGAAGAGATAGCTCAAAGGAGGGGACTTTTCTTTTGACTTTGGAATCATAGGAAGCAATAGTAATTCTCCGAGTAAATCTGTATTGTTCTTTAGAAGAGAGTGAAACTCATTGAACCCTGGTTCTTTGATCACCCTTCTGATTTTATATCAACATTATTCTAAGTGGACGTAGGTCATTACCAGATCCTGGGGCCGAACCACTATAAATTACTGTGTTTTCTTTACTTTTGTCATTGCGTTCTTCTCTATACATTGGTCCATATCAATCACGTTTTGACTCCGTGTCAGTTGGCCAAATCTTGGGTCAATAGATACCAATTTATCTTAATTAATAAATCTGACATAATTTCTCTTTTCTTCTGAAAATTACATAACTCTATGAAACTATCCAAAATTGACCAAGTCAACTTTGATAATTCTAATTGATGATTAAATCAATTAATTGAGACAATCTAGATGATTTTATCCAAGGTACAATGGGGACCATGGGCCTATGAAATCAAGCTCCAATAAGTTATCATAAATCTAACAAATAAATTTACTAACTTATTAATTCCTCGTGACTCTACTATAGACTCAGAATTGCACTCTTGAATTCATAGAACGCTCTATAACAAATATAGATACGCTATTAATTATCCATTGTTACAACCATAATTGTCACTCAATCCTCTATAGACGGTCTACAATGAGATAGGACTAAAAATACCGTTTTACCCCTCATTGCATTTTATCCTTAAAACACTTAGTTCCTTGTAAATGATATTTCAGTAAACTAATTTAATTACTGAAATGAGATCTCTATCATTTAACACCTTGAATCAAACTAAAAGGAAACCATCGTTTCACTTCTTCATCAGAAGCTATAGATGTTCATATCTATGATTAACACTTCCACTCAATTATACTACCGAGTTCCCAAGATGTAAGTATGGGCTAGTCCGTGGGGTAAGCTGGTAACGAACAAGTCAAAGAACTCAAATAATACAATCAGTTAGAATACTAACCACTCAGAATTGAGATTGAATTGACCTATGGTCAACTATATGATATGACTAGAATAGATAATAACGGTATGTTTACTTATCTTATCAATTGTCAATATCGGTCCTGTCTGATGTAACAAATACATCCGATCTTATCTACTTTGCTAATGTTCTGGAAAGAACATAACACTGCAATGTGTAAGTAGATCACATCGTAGATTGGCAAGTCAGTGTAAATCCTATGCATTGACTAATCTTAGGACTAACTTATTTTGAACATATAATCATATTTATATTCCACTATGATTACGTCACTATAAATACGATTAGCTATATGCTCAGGATTTAATAGAAGTTTATATTAAACAAATAATCATGAAAATAAAACATGTGAGCAAAGTGATTAACCAAGTCAAAATATGATTTATATTCTTTTATTGATAATAAAATGAGATTACAAAGAATTTAGGTTTTAATTAGGGCATAAAACCCCAACAAAATCCCACTTGCACTGATTGAAACTAATGCCTTAATTCTACTAATCCCATTTCTTTAATATGCTTATCAAATGTAACTTCTGGTAGTGTCTTTGTAAATGGATCCGCAAGATTGTCTTCGGTTGCAATCATCATAACCTTCACATCTCCCCTGGCCACATATTCTCGAATAATGTGATACTTCCTTTCTATATGCTTACTCCTCTTGTGACTGTGAGGTTCTTTCGAGTTGGCTATCACTCTTGTATTGTCACAAAACAACACAAGCGGTTTATGCATGTCTGGAATAACACCAAGATCCGAATAGAACTTCTTTAGCCAGACAATTTCCTTAGCTACTTCTGACGCGGCTATGTACTCATCCTCCATGGTGGAATTTGAGATTGCATATTTCTTTACGCTTCTCCAAATCACAGCTCCACCCCCAAGAGTAAACACCATTCCAAAAGTAGAATTTCTGTCATCGACATCAGTCTGAAAATCTGAATCAGTATAGCCTACAGGGTTCAGAACACCACCCTTGTAGACTAACATATAATCCCTTGTCCGCCTTAAATACTTTAGGATATGCTTAACCGCTATCCAATGTTTCGGTCATGGGTTTGACTGATACCTGCTCACTTCTCCCACTGCATAGCAGATATCTGGTATAGTACATAACATGGCATACATCAGACTTCCAACTGCAAATGCATAAGGAACTTTTCTCATTGCATCTTCCTCTTCAGGAGTCTGGGGAGACTGCTTCTTTGAAAGATGAATTCCATGGCGGGACGGTAGACGCCCTTTCTTGGAATTTGTCATTGAGAAACGTTCAAGCACTTTATTTGTGTAAGCTGCTTGAGATAGAGCTAAGAGTTTGTTCTTTCTATCCCTGATGATCTAGATACCTAGAATGTAACTCGCTTCACCCAAATCCTTCATCTGGAATTGAGTGCTCAACCAATTCTTCACATCTGATAATTTCTTAACATTGTTTCCAATGAGTAAGATATCATCTACATAAAGAATCAGGAATACCACTATTTGATTTGCCTTCAGTTGGTAAACAAAGGGCTCATCAATATTTTGTTCAAAGCCATAGGTCTTGATTATTTCATCAAACCTAAGATTACAGGAACGAGAAGCTTGCTTAAGTCCATAGATGGACCTATTCAACTTGCAAACTTTTCCTTCTTGTCCAGCAACTTTAAATCCTTCTGGCTGATCCATATAAATGACTTCGTCAAGTTTTCCATTAAGAAAAGCTGTCTTGACGTCCATTTTCCAGATCTCATAGTCAAGAGCGGCTGCTATGGATAGGAGGATGCGAATGGATTTGAGTATGGCTACTGGACTAAAAGTTTCCTCATAGTCCACGCCTTCTCTTTGGGTATAACCCTTTGCCACTAATCGAGCTTTATAAGTCCCGATATTTCCATCAACACCTCATTTCTTCTTGTAGATCCACTTGCACCCAATGGCCCTAAAGTCACTAGGTGCTTCCACAAAATCCCAAACAGAATTTGAGTACATGGACTCCATTTCCTGTTTCATGGCTTCGAGCCATAGTTCCTTTTAAGGGTTGCCATTGCCTGTTTGAAAGAAAATGGATCATCATCACTAGTGTCACCAACAACCATATTGGTTTCACCATCCAAACCATAGCGAACTGGGTTCCTAGAAACCCTCCCACTACGACGAGGCTCTGTGACTGTTTGCTCAAGAACAGTGGTACTTTTTTCATTTAAATCGACTTGCATCGGTTGGACATGAAGAGTGGAAATTTCATCATCAACTCGCGTTGATGACGATGGAACATTGGTTGGATTCAATTCTTTAACCATCTCCTCTAAAACTACTTTGATGCGAGGTTAAAGTTCTGGACATAGTCATTTTCCAGAAAAGTAGCATTTGTAGAAGTAAACACTTTCTTTTCTGAATGACTATAGAAAAGTCCACCCCGAGTACCTTTAGGATAGCTAACACACATCCAAAATTTAGTTTGTGATTCTAGCTTTCCCTCCTTTTTCCTCAGGACGTGAGCAGGACACCCCCAGATTCTATAATGGCGTAAACTAGGTTCACGACCATTCCAGCATTTTAAAGGTGTTTTGGGGATTGATTTAGATGGCACGACATTGAGAATGTCGTTCGCGGTTTCAATTGCATGTCCCCATAACAAAGTTGGTAGAGTTGAGGAACTAAGAATGCATCTAACCATTCCCAATAAAGTTCTATTCCGGCGTTCAGCTACACCATTTTCTTGCGGAGTACCTGGGGCAGTAAGTTGTGATAAAATCCCAAGTTCAATTAAATGATCTTGGAATTGCATATCCAAATATTCTCCACCCCTATCAGATTGCAAGATCTTTAACGTTTCACCTAATTGGTTCTGAGCCATTGCAAGGAATTCCTGAAACTTTGAAAATGCTTCTGATTTCCTATGCATTAGGTAAAGACATGTGTATCTAGAGTAATCGTCAATGAAAGTGACGAAATACTCAAAACCACCCCTGGCTTGTACATTCAAAGGTCCACAAACATCTGAATGCACAAGACTAAGTGGTTCTTTGGCCCTATCACCCTTTGCAGAGAATGGACGCTTGGTCAGTTTGCCTTCTAGACAAGATTCACAGACAGGTAATTCACCTAAGGTGAGTTCCCTCAAAGGTCCGTCCTTCGTAAGTCTTTGAATCCTATCATAGCCAATGTGACCTAGTCTCAAGTGCCATAAATACGTCATATTATCGTTATTGGTCTTTTGACTTTATTGGTCCTAGGTTTAGCTACTTTGAATAAATTATTATTAAGAGCGAGGGGTTCGTTAGGTCGCAGAATGTAAAGCCTGTTTTCCAAACATGCAATACACAATTGTGATCCATTGAAAGAAAAAGATATATTAAAACTTGTGAAAGTCATAACAAATTGTTCTAATTGCAACATGGAAACTGAAATTAAATTTCTACTAAAATCCGGAATAAAAAATACATCTTTTAAAATTAAAAATTTATTTCCGAACTTCAGACAAGCTCTTCCTCTAGCTTGGATCGCAACGAACGCTCCGTTCCCAACTCTAAGCTTTAAGCTGCCTTCGTTCACTTACTCCCACGATTCAAGAAGCTGTAAAGAGTTACAAACATGGTTAGTAGATCCAGAATCAATAATCGAAACAGATTATCATTCTCTAAAACACATATTTCCAAGAGAAATGAACTATAATCATTACCTTTGTTTTTTATCTGCTAGAAACTTGGGGCAATCTCGTTTCCAATGCCCCTTCTCTTTGCAGTGAAAGCACTTATCTTTACCTTTCTTGTTTTTCTTGTTCTTCCCCTTAGGCATCTGTGCACTTGGTTGTGCACTCGTCTTTGCAACCGTTGCAGGCTTGGGGTTGTTTATTTGTCCACCTTTCCTCTTGTTTCCACCTTTCGAAGACGAAGCTAGATGTGCTTCAACCTTAGCTAGATTAGCAGCAACATTAGTAGTCTTATTTTCACTTCCTTTACTAGGTCCACCCATGACAGGTTCAACAATCTGAAGCTCGTTCATGAGCTGCGTCCGACCATAGTTGAGTTGAGCACGAATGTGCAGACACGATGTCATCTGAGAATTTACGGTGCCATCACGAACGTGCGGACACGGTGCTCGTTCTGGGGATTCCTCAATCATGACGAATTCAGAGTTGTCACCAATCAAATCTATGTTGATATTCTGCTTCTAATTAAGGAAGCTTTCTCCAGTGAGTTTCTCCATCGAAATTTGAGAAAGGATGGGAGTAGACACAGACACTACTTAGCTTAAAACTACAAATTATCAATAAAATAGAAATCAATAACATTTGCTCAATAAAACTTCTATTCACACATATTTCAAGAAATAGCACAACATATACCAAAAATATGTAAGATATGAGAAAAAATACCAAAAATAATCATATCTCTATTTCTTTAGGTTTTTAACTAATCTATGATATCCTTGTCCCGGTTGGCGAAAGTCAAAACTACCACTAGTTAAATAGAGTAGTAAACTCATTTAATAATGGACACCACTATTAACAACCTACTATTCGATTAAAATAAGAAAACAAAATCTCTTTTTTTTTATGAGCTAGACCCACAGTTTCAATAATCATAGATTTAGTCCTAGTAGTCACTATAGGGGTGAGTCTAGTAGAATTTGACCTATAATTATCTATCTTTCGAAATCTAACCTTGTTAAAATAACTAATGAACACCTTCCGTAGGGGGACGAATCAAAGTGTCTCGAGGCCCCATTAAGCTATTGACTATGTTAAACCAACGGTGGAGATCGAATATAAATCTTAAAAAAAAAAGCTCATCATTAAAATTAAAAATAGTATTTTTATTATTTATTTTTAGAAGATTAATGACTATGGTTTTCCAAAAAAAAAATAAACAGATTAAAATTTTAAAACCAAAGCCCTATAATTTCCTATTAATTCCAAAGTGTCACATTGAAACAAATTCAATTATTTAGAATTAATTTGTTGCTAATCAATATTTAGGTTTAACTAATATAATGAACCTATACAATTAAGTCCAACTCAGGTAAATGAGCCTTAACAATTAGACTTGTATGGAGGAGGGCTGGGTCCAGTATGTCGTTCCCACTACAAATGTCCCCTATCTTCCATACAAGGCCCAAAAGACAATAATTTAAACATTCATTTTATTAATTGTTATTAATTGATTAGGCCCACTATAGTCATGCAAAGCAAATGGGCCTTCACAAGTGGAATCACCCACAAGAGAGGAATTTAAACTTTACATTTTCTAATGGGCCCAAATAAAACCTATCATTTTATGAATATTTTATTTGGCAAAATCCATATATCTAACAAACATATGGGCCACTATATGCATCTAAGCCCGATTGCAAAAATACCACATTAGTGCAAACAGACATGTTATAATTGGATGGGCCTAATCATGTTACTATATGAGCAATTCTATAAATTTATGCAAAAATACCACAATTTATTTCATTTGCAAAAATACCCCAATTAATTATCTAGAATTAAAAAAAAAATTCAAATTAATTAAATTTTTACAAAAATAAGTCAATTTAAATAAAATTTATCAACAATTAACAATAGTTAATTTAAATTTCATTTATCAACAATCAACTTGATTTTAGGTTAATTTGAAAAAAAATATTAATTTAATTTAAGTAGGATTTATCAACAATTAACCAAAGATAATTTAAATCCCATTTATTAAAAAAATATTTTATTAATTGGCTGAAAAAAATGATATTTTTCAAAATTTAACCAATTTAAAATTTTTAAATCAATATCTTAACTATTTTCAAAAAATATCTTGTGTTGTTACAACTATTATCTAATACTTTAACCATTAAAAAAATAAAATATTAATAGTTATAACAATTCTAAAATATCTCAAAATAGTTAAACAAATTCAAATATCCATAAAAATATCTAACTAACAATATTCAAATTTCAAATAATTTAAACATTAAAAACTATAGAATAAAAAGATATTATATTTTCAAATAAAAATTTAATAAAAATATCAAGAATTTAAAAGAAAATATCTTAAATATTTGATATCTTAATTATAATATTTTAATATATTATAAGATTTAAAATTAAGTTGTTAGTCAATTTTTAAATTTGAATTTGAATCTTTGTAGAAAATATTTAATTATTTAAATCTCAACTAACAAAAATATCTTATTTAAAAAAAACAATTTTAAATACAAAACAAATATGATATTTTTGGCTTTGATTATAAATAATAAATTTCTACAATTTTAATTTAATTTTTTTTTGGGATGACAGTACCACGGGGTACTGTTCATTGTGTGTTGGTGGTTGGGCGTGCGTGATAGACCCAAAACGGGTATGTTTTAAAAATTTATACTCGCAAGCGCACGAATCGTATATGGAATATAGTGTTCGTGTAAGTACGAGATCGAACCCAAATGAGTTGTCTAAAATAAAAAAGAAAACTATTTTAAATCAAAAGTAATAAATTCTAACATAGCTCCAAAGATTGATGAGCTTTAATGTCATGAACATAAAATAAAATATTGAAAAATAAAGCTATTTAAGAGAATAAAAATAAACCAATAATGATTTGAAAATAAGTGTTAAAAGAAAATATTAATAAGATACTAGAATCCACAAAATGTAAGTTTAATAATATTTATTAGTATATTGATTCCTAAGTTTTAGTGATAGTTAAAATAATTCAAACTATCATCTTTCAAATAGATTTATAATTTTAAGCACAAATTACTTCTAAGAAGATAGGATTTTTCTTCACTTTTCAAATATTATAATTTCAAAGTATTTAATGTAAATCCATCTAATGAAAAAAAAAAAATCAAATAACATTATTTATAATGCAAAACATAATATTTTTGTTCTAAGCATTGAATGTGTACAATTTAATGACACATTTTACACAAAGAATATTATGTTTTGCAAAGTGAAGAACAAAGTGCATATTATCTAACAATCCAAAGTATAAGATATTAAAGATGAAAGACATATATGGAGAAGAAAAATCCATAAACTTTGTTGCATTACAGGGGAAATCAACATACAACATAAATATTATCTAGTTACAAGTTGCTTCATCATGATCCTAATAATCTTATGAAAAAGATTAGAAGCACATAACTAGAGTAGAAATTACAAAATAAATGACATACATACTTGAAAATGCTCTTGAAAAACCCAAAATGGAAGAGAGAAAATGGTAGAAAGAAGATGGTAACCAAAAACTAAGCACACCCCAAATGGTCTTGAAATACCATATTTATAGCCAAAATGAGATTGTTAAAATAATCAATTTAAATTAATTAAATTGATTAGATTAATTAAATAAAATAAATATGGTATGTAGAGGGTGTAATGATGATGTTGTGGTGAAAATGTGTAGAAAAATGGGTAAAAAGTTGGCATTTTGGACATAGGGGACAAAAGTACAAAAATGCAATTGTTGGGCTCAAAAATAGGGAAAAGGCAGCTTGTTGGCTGCTGGTTGGGTGGCTGTTTTGACTCGGCCCAATTGGCTGAAGGAGTGGCAGCTGGTTGATGGGCTTCTAGAGTGGGCCGAATGAATGCATAGGGAGGTTGGAGAGGGGCTTCGGCTTGGGAGCAGCCTTGAGGAGGCACGACTAGGATTTGGGTGATGCTGAATGTTGAGGAAATGCTGGAGCAGAGAAGAGGTGGCAGGCGGCCCAGGCTTGGGAGGCAGCGTGGTGGGCTTGGCGTTGGGCTTCGGTGTGCGCTGAAGGAGGCAGGCAGGCCCACAGTTGGGTTGTTGAAGAAAAATGCCAAATTCCCTTGCTATCCTCTCAAAATTATCACTTTCCTTTACTTTTCTTTTCATTATTTTTATTTTTCAAAGCCCAAATAAAAATACAACATAGTCCCTACAAAATAAATATAAATTAAATCAAAATCATATATTTTCAATTATAAAATAAATCATATTAATTCTTTGAAAATATTAATTAAAACTTAATTTAATTTAACATTTAGTTTCAATAAAACACACATTTTTTTACTTATAACTAAACACAATAATTTAAATAATTCAACTACAACAAAATAACTATAAAAACACACAAAAGTATATAAAATAATGATAAGATTAATAAATTCAAAATTACTTAAAAACTTAATAAATTAATTAAAAACTCAAGAATTAAGAAACAATTAGCACATAAAAAGTGGCAAAATAACTCTATTTTGTAGAGTTATCAGTACACGTGGGAGGCGAACGCGGTGCGCGTGGGTGGCAGCCAGTGCAAATTTTTTTCGAAAACTTTTTTGTGCAATTTTTCAAACCAAAACCATTTTCTAATTAATTTTTAACATGTTTTACACAAAAAAGCATATATAAAAATTAATAGCATAGAAATCACTACAAAAATAACCTAAAAATTCCTAATATTCACATAAAATCAATATGCTTCATAAAAATATGAAAACGATCCAATTATTTAAACACATCAAATAATCCAATTTTAAACACGTTCATGCATGAAAATGAAGATTACCAAAGGCTCTGAAGCCAGTTGTTAGTAAAACTTATACATGATCTTTATTTATTTTCATGTAGATCTAATATTAAACAAATTAATATGAGAAAACCTAGAACATGTTTCTAAAATTGAATTCAAAGAGAAACAAAGACAAGAATACTTACAGTGTACGCAGTGGAATGAAAGAGTACTTCCTTCAGTTTCTCTAACTCTTGTATCCTTTCTGTCACAGAGTATTATCAAGAAATTGAACCGATCTTTTATTTTCTTCACAGTCTTCCAATGTATCCTTAGAATCACCTAGACTAGTGTTGGAAATTCTCAACACATGAGATAGATATAGAGAGAATAAGAGAAAATAACAAAGAGGCTTAGAAAATGACTTGTGTTTAGAGAGAATCTAAAACTATCAGAAAATTTGACTTGTGACTTATCAAACTTATGTTTTGACTTTTCTCTAAGCACTCATTTTATAGACTCAATTAGGCCATTTAATTTAATTAAAAAATCAATAAAATAATAGCCATTTTAAAGCCCTAGGTCGAAATTATCATGGGCTTTAGGCCCGTGAAATTTCCCATTTGATTATAAGACCATTGGACTTAAAAATAAAGCCTGTATTATTTTTTATTGATTTAATTAATTAAATAATCATTTAAATCCTTTATCAAATTAATTATTTATAATTTGAACATTGATTTAAACTTATTTATTAATTTAGATACCAATTTATTTTAATTAATAAATCTGGCATAATTTCTCTTTTCTTCTCAAAATTACATAACTCTGTGAAACTATCCAAAATTGACCTGGTCAACTTTGATAATTCTAATTGATGATTAAATAGATTAATTGAGACTATCTAGATGATTTTATCCAAGGCACAATGGAGACCATGGGCCTATGAAATCAAGCTCCAATAAGTTATCATAAATCTAACAAATAAATTTACTAACTTATTAATTCCTCGTGACTCCACTATAGACTCGGAATTGCACTCTTGAATTCATAGAACACTCTAAAACAAATATAGATAGACTATTAATTATCCATCGTTACAACCGTAATTGTCACCCAATCCTCTATAGACGGTCTACAATGAGAAAGGACTAAAAATATCGTTTTACCCCTCATTGCATTTTATCCTTAAAACACTTAGTTCCTTGTAAATGATATTTCAGTAAACTAATTTAATTAATGAAATGAGATCTCTATCATTTAACACCTTGAACCAAACTAAAAGGAAACCATCGTTTCACTTCTTCATCAGAAGCTATAGATGTTCATATCTATGATTAACACTCCCACTCAATTATACTACCGACTTCCCAAGATGTAAGTATGGGCTAGTCCGTGGGGTAAGCTGGTAACGAACAAGTCAAAGAACTCAAATAATACAATTAGTTAGAATACTAACCACTCATAATTGAGATTGAATAGACCTATGGTCAACTATATGATATGACTAGAATAGATAATAATGGTATGTTTACTTATCTTATCAATTGTCAATATCGGTCATGTCTGATGTAATAAATACATCCGATCTTATCTACTTTGCTAATGTTCTGGAAAGAACATAACACTGTAATGTGTAAGTAGATCATATCGTAGATTGGCAAGTCAGTGTAAATCCTGTGCACTGACTAATCTTAGGACTAACTTATTTTGAACATATAATCATATTTATATTCTACTGTGATTACGTCACTATAAATACGATTAGCTATATGCTCGGGATTTAATAGAAGTTTATATTAAACAAATAATCATGAAAATAAAACATGTGAGCAAAGTGATTAACCAAGTCAAAAAATGATTTATATTATTTTATTGATAATAAAATGAGATTACAAAAAATTTGGGTTTTAATTAGGGCATAAAACCCCAACACTTATAGATATTATTGAACTTATATTTTGTGGATTCTAATATCTTAATAATCTTTCTCTTACAACTTGTTTACAATTTCTATCTTGTTTACTTTTCTTGCTTTAATATCCTTTTTTTTTTTATGAAGAAGGAATTGAGCTTCATTAATCAACCAACCAATACACCTAAACAAGGTAAACACCCCACCAAAACCGTGCAAACAGAGGTACTAAAATCAACCCACCCAAACTAATTACATTTTAATCTTGTCTATAAATCTCTGTTCTTGTAAAGATAATTTTCTATTTTTTATAATGAATAATCTGTATTGAATTATAGTCATAATCTCAGTGGCAAGACAATCAACGGTCCAAGTAACTCCATCAAATATACACCTGTTTCGGTTCCTCCAAATGCTATAGATAATAGCAGCCAATATCATATTAGTGATAGAAAAAAGGATTCCTGGTTTTCTGCTATCAAGCCAAACTGTCCAACTAGCAAACTCTTTAGGCCAGGCTTTAAATCCCATCCAATCAAAGATTATATCCGTAACCTTCTTGGATAGATAACACTCAAAGAACATATGTGAGTGACTCTCAGCAGAGCTACCACAAACAGGACACATAAGAGACTGAAGAGGCACACAAAACCTGAGCATGTTATCTCGGGTAAGCAGCTGAGAGTTAACTACTTGCCATACAGAAACCTGTGTTTAGGAATAGACAATCAACACCAAACAACATGATGATAGCCTACCTGTTGTTGGCAAAGAGTACTGTTGTACAGTTTAGATGTTTGAAATTTCCCCGAAGCACCAGCAGCTTTAACCTCATCTCAACTGAATTTTCCCCTCAGATTACATAACTTCCTCCAATACCAGCTTGTATCAGGTGGTATCTTGTAAGAACAGAAATTTGAATCTTTCAAATAGATAGAATTAATCCATTTGACCCAAAGCACATCATGCTTCTCAGAAATGGCCCAAATATACTTTGCTAAGATGGCTCGGTTCCAAACTGAACCATTTCTGAACCCGAGACCTCCATAAGCTTTAGGAAGACAAACCTTCATCCAAGATGCCATGTGAATCTTGCTTCTATTACCATTAACTCCCTAGAGAAAGCCACGACAAAGTTTTTCAACTTCCTTAATAATACTTTGGGGAAGCACAAAAATGCTCATCCAGTAGTTCCGTAGCCCAAAGAGAACTGAATGAATGAGTTGGATTCTGTCAGCAAAGGATAAATGTCTACTAGCCCATGTATGTAACCGCATTTTGAATTTTTGGATGATAATGTCACAGTCTTCATGCTTCCATTTAGTTGGTCTCATAGGAACACCTAGATATTTAAGAGGAAATGTCCCTTCTGTAAGTTGTATCTCAGCAGCTATGATCTGTCTATCAGTAGCAGAAACTCCCCCAAAGAATATATGAGATTTGCTAGCATTAATATGGAGCCCTGTAGCAGAACTAAACTCCCCTAGAGCATCCTTGAACACTCGAACAGCAGATAGAGATCCTTTACAAAACAAAATCAGATCATCTGTAAAACATAAACTAAGAAGTTTAAGACTTTTACACATAGGGTGAAACCTGAAAGCAGAATCTTGGTCTACCAATTGAAGACTTCGAGTAAGATATTCCATGATTAAAACAAACAAAAGCAGCGACATAGGATCCCCTTGACGAAGCCCCTTCTCACCCTGAAAACTGCCTTGAACCCTTCCATTCATAAGCAAGAAATATGATGTGTTTTTTAAGCATGTCATAATCCAACCTATAAATCTCATAGGAAAACACAAAGCCTTTAGGAGATCCTCAAGAAACCACCAATCGACTGTGTCATACACTTTACTTAAGTCAATTTTAATAGCACATCTAGGTGAGGTAGAAGTTCTCCCATAATTCTTGATAAGATCTTGGAATATCAAGATATTATGAGCTATTGATCTACCTTGAACAAAAGCTCCCTGATTTAATTGAACCAGATCAGGAAGGACCCTGGCCAAACGAGAACATAATAGCTTGGAAATACATTTGTATATGGTAGAACAACAAGCAATAGGCCTATAGTCCATAGCCCGAGAAGGATTGTCAATTTTTGGGACCAAGGACAGAGTAGTATTATGAAGCTCCTCAGGGAAACTGCCTATCTCAAAGAACTGTCCTACTGCTCTACATATTTCACTACCAATTTCCAACCATAACACCTTGAAAAAAGCAAAACCAAACCCGTCTGGACCCGGGGATTTGATGTTGGGAATGCTAAACAATGCATCTCGTATTTCCTTGTGAGAGAAAGGCTTCAACAAATGAAGCTGCTGGTCAATTGAAAGTTTGGATCCCATCTCCACACAATGCAGATTTATCTTCTTAGTAGCTAAACTAGGACTACCCATAAAACTTCTAAAGTGATCCAGAAAATGAGAAACCACTTTAGGAAAGTTATCAACCACCCTACCTTGTTCAGTTATGTAAGTAGCTATTTTATTCTCTTCCTTGCGCTTTTTTAAACAAGCATGAAAATAAGCAGTATTCATGCTACCCTTCCTTAACCAAGTAAGTTTGCTTCTTTGAGCCAAGAAGCTATGATACATTTGCTCCTGAGTTGTGAAAGCTTCAGAAACAGCCTTGGCTTTTTCTTGAAGAGTAAGGTCTTGAGGATGTTGCTGCGCATGGAATAGAGCTACCTGGTATTGATCTTTCGCCATCTGAAATTGCACTCCTATGTCCCCAATATGGTCCCTATTAAATCTCTTCAACTTATGTTTCACCCGCATTGTCTTCAGATAAATAGCCTTCAAACCAGTCCCTTTAATTGGCTTCCTCCAACTAGTCAAAGCCACCTCTTTAAAATCTTTATGATCAGTCCAAAAGTTATAAAATCGAAACAACTTAACTCCCAAATTCTCCATGGCCAGAATAGATACAGTACAAGAGCAATGATCAGAAACCGTTTCCCAACTAAAAGTAGCTGTTGTATTAGGAAATAAATCCAGCCAATCCTCGTTAGCAAAGACATGGTCTATATTAGAATATATACAAGCTGGCCCATCTTGATTATTTGTCCAAGTAAAGAAAGAACCAGTACTTTTAAGAGAATCCATTTGATTCCCAGCAAGCCACTGAGAAGAATCTAACAATTCCGATTTGGACACAGGTTTACCTCCATTTCTATCCTTAGCAGTAAAGATTGCATTAAAATCTCCCAAGATAACCCAAGAAGTGGATGTAAGAGAAAGCTTAGGTAATCTTTGCCATAAAATCTTCCGTTCCTCCTTAGTATTGAGCCCATAAACAAATGTAGCACTAAAAGGATGTCTTTGACCAGCCATTTTAACATAACAGTGGACATATTGATTTGTTGCCTCAAGAACAATAACCTTGACAAATATCTTCCTCCATATGATCAGTATTCTGCTTTCAGTAACAGGACTGGAATAATAATCCTAGTTCATAAACTTATTAACCATCAGCTCCATGAATTTATTCCCCCTCATTTTAGTTTCCAAGAGAGCTCCAACCCCCACTTTATTCCTACTACAAACATCTGAAACAACAAACTGCTTTTTAGGACCATTCAACCCCCTTAAGTTCCAACTCAAGATATTACAATTATCCATAAGAAGAGCTAACATTAGCAATACCTCCTTTCTCCCCCTCTATCTGCTCTTGGAGCACCACAAAAGAATTTTTCCGATTCTGGCCTGGTTCAACAAAAACTTTACTTGCTCTATTGTTCTTACTCTCTGTTGGCCCTTGTTTGGACAGAGGAACCACTTTCTTTGGAGATTTCCAACCCATATCACTAGTACTTTGACCCTCAGCAACAGTAGGAGCTTTAGCCAAATCCTTCGGCAGAACAGGTTGTTCACCCAAAGGTTGTTCGTCTTTGTCCCGCCCTTCCTCAAGAGAAGTTTTAGGTGGGTTATCCTTCTTTATCCACTGAGTTTTCATCTCCCTTCGTCAATCTACCATGGAATGACCATAACCTGAGCAAGTTTTACATTTAACAGGAAGCCATTTGTAGTCCACCCCTTGTTCTATAAGCTAACCATGTTCATTCAGGTATTGTATAATCCTAGGAGGATTATCTGTGATATTCATCTCCACCAGGACCCTTGCAAATTGAACTCTAGATCGTTCTCGAGTAAATTTGTCTACCATTATCGGTTTGTCTATTGTACTTACAAGTGCACTAAGGCATTTGCTACCCCAATACTGAAGGCCTAAATCATGTAACCTAATCCAAAGAGGCACTGAACAGATAAGGCGAAATGCACTTAGATCAGATGTCCATGGATGACTGATAACTGGTTTCCTATCAAATTGAAGGATACCATTTTCCAACACATGGTCTCAAGTAGCATCATCATTAAAATTAACCATAGTCAACTCCATTGTCATCCTGGCGATTTGAGCAATCCCTAGATGGCCCCAAACCCTTTTGATAAACCCTTCAAACACAACCATTGGAGGATTAGCACCAAAGACCATACAAATAATAGCAGAACTCCAATTAACATATTGGAATTTCACCTCTTCAATATCAACCTAGGAAATCTTCTTACCATCTTTAATCAATGGTTCAACAAATTCAAGTTTCTGGTCACAAAAGGAGAGTTTACCCGTTGTAAATTGTTGCCAGTGAGTTTGAGCCGATGCCTAAAAGTCTCCTGCCTCCACTTTGTCCGCCCAGCTAGGCGGAGTAGCCATTTCAAAAGCCTTATGCGTATCAATCTGGGTTTCTCCATCTTCCATCAATCCAACCACTTCAGCATTTAGGGTCAATCCCTTAGTCGGACCTTCACCATCAGTGAGCACATCATCAACAACAAATCCATCCTAGTCATTCACATCTTGGATTGAAGGCGAGCCCTGAGCAACCGAACGAGTCACAGGCTTCCGAGTCAATTTCTTCTTCTTCGCCATGGAAGAGGGGGAACGAGTCTTCCAGCCTGAGAAAATTTATTGATTACCGTTGCTTTAATATCTTTTATTTTATTTTCTTGATACAAAAATCTCATCAATCTTTGGAGCTAGGTTAGCGTTTATTAATTTTAGTTTAAAATAGTTTTCTTTTTTATTTTAGACAACTCCTTTGGGTTCGACCTCGTGCTTACACGAACACTATACTCCATATAAGATTCGTGCACTTGCAAGTTATAAATTTTTAAAACATACTCATTTTGGGTTCACCAAGTTTTTGGCGCCGTTGCTGGGGAGTTGAAAGAAAAGAAACGAATTTTATCTCAAGGTTAGTGAATTCATCTACTAGCTATTTAATTTTTGCATTTAATATATATATATATACAAAATATATATTTATATAAAACTAAAAAAAAGGATAAAAAGAAAATTGGGACGGTTCTACCACCCATAAAAAAACTTATTTATATTTTTGTATTTTTTTTTTAGTTGAGCATCATGGAACCAATTGCTTATACTAATAGAAATATTGTTGATGAAAATGTTGTACCTGAAAAAACTTTGCTTGAGTATTTTGCACATATTTCATCTAATGCTCCTTCATGTATTGTTTTTCCTACAACTTCTGCTACCCATTTTGAGCTTAAACCATCAATCATCCAATTGCTGCCATCTTTTTATGGGTTAGATAGAGAGGATCCTTACATGCATGTCAAAGATTTCTTAGAAATTTCTCAACATTTAAATTTCAAAATTTTTCCGATGAATCGGTCAAACTAAGATTATTCCCTTTTTCATTTAAAGACAAATCAAAAGCCTGGTTAAATTCTCTTCCCACGGGGTCTATAACTACACGAGATCAACTTTATTGTAAATTCTTGCTGAAATTTTTTCCTATGTCTAAAACTGATAGTCTAAGGAGAGAAATCTCCGAGTTTTTCAAAAAGATAATGAAGAGTTTTATGAATGTTGGGAAAGATTTATTATTAAAATTTCCTCATCATGGTTTTGAAAAATGGAGACTTGTAAAATATTTTTATGATGGTTTGACTCCCTCTAATCGTCAAATGATTCAATCTATGCATACCATAATTTTTTTTTAAAATTTCAAGGACGAGAGGCGTGGGACACCCTTGAAGATTTATCTGTTAATTCACAACAATGGAATTATTTTGATCCTAGGTCTAGGTAAACTATTTCACCAAAAATAGGAGGAAGGTATGAAGTAAAAGATGAATTGGACTTAAGAACATCCTTAGACAAATTAGCGAGAAAAGTAGAAGCTTTAGCCATAAGCCAAACTATAAATTCTCCAATACAACCAAGATAAGATGTTTGTTCTATATATTCTAGTCCTTGCCATAATGCACAATCATGTCCTTCCTACCAAGAAGACTTTTCTGAGGAGGCCAATGCTCTTCACTCTTATGGGAAACCAAATCATAGCCCATTTTCATCCACTTATAACCCAAATTGGAGAAACCATCCAAACTTTTCATGGAGACAAAACCAACCTCCAATGAATCAAGGGCACCAATACAACACGCAAAACCAAACTCATGCCCCACAAAATCAACCATATCCTCAACAAAGGAAACCTTCCTTAGAAGATACATTACAACAATTTACACAATCCACTCAAAAAATCCTACAAAATCAGTCTTAATCAATTACCAAACTCGAGACACAAGTAGGACAACTCGCTACTACCTTAGCTGATAGAGAAAAAGGAACTTTCCCTAGTCAACCTATCCCAAATCCAAAAGGTCAATATGAGATTGGAAAGTATAGTTATAATGGATAGGTCAAATCAATTTCAACTCTTAGGTCCAGAAAGAACATTGTCAAACTCGATTACATACCTGAGGTTGAAAAAGAAAAAGAAAAGAGTCAACCTTCTAGTTCTAATGCCAATGACTCTTCAAATGAGGATACTCCAATCCATTCGTTCATTCCAAAAGCCCCATTCCCACAAAGACTACTTTCAATTAAAAAAGGCGGCAAATATAATGACATCTTAGAAGTTTTTAAACAAGTTAGTATAAATATTCCTTTCTTAGATGCCATTAAACAAATTCCTGCCTACTCTAAATTTTTGAAAGATCTTTGTACTGTAAAAATAAACACTAATGTTCCTAAAAAATGTGTTTTTAACTGAACAAGTTAGTTCCATTATTCAATATAAGAGTCTTGTTAAATATAAAGATCTTGGGTGTCCCACAATTTCATGCATTATTGGTGATCATTTTGTTAACAAGGATTTACTTGATTTGGGTGCTAGTGTGAACTTATTGCCTTATTTTGTTTATAAGCAACTTGGTCTTGGTGAACTAAAACCTACTTCTATAACTCTTCAATTGGCCGATCGTTCTGTGAAAATTCCTAGAGGCATTGTAGAAGAAGTTTTGATAAAAGTTGATAAATTTTACTTTCCTGTTGATTTCATTGCTCTTGATACTCAACCTATGGAAAATGTGCATGCTAAAATTCTTATCATTTTAGGTAGACCATTCTTAGCTACATCTAATGCAATCATCAATTGTCGTAATGGCATTTTAAAGTAATCTTTTGGAAATATGATTGTTGAGTTAAATGTGTTTAATGTCTCTAAATCTGTTAAGTGTGAGGAAGTGCATGAAGTTAACATGATTGAGAATATTTTCGAAGATGATGGAAATGACTTGCTTGACTTTTGTGAAAAATATTTTGGTATGAGCTTACATGTTGATGATTCCATGAAAGATGTGAATTCTTTATTAGAGTATATGCCCTTAAATGATACCGTAATTGAACCTTTTTCATCCTTAGAGAATATTCAATCAATTTCTGAGTCTCCAAAGTTAGACATAAAACCTTTGCCATAAAATTTAAAATATGTTGTTCTAGGAGAGTCTGAAACCTTACCTATTATCATAACATCCGCCTTAGATAAAGAACAAGAAGATAAATTGTTAGATGTCCTTAGAAAACATAAAGAAGCCATAGGTTGGACCATTGTAGACATTAAAGGAACCATCCATATGTATGCATAGAATCCATCTAGAAGAGAATTCTAAAACCTCTCGGGAATGTCAAAGCAGGCTAAATCCAAACATGAAAGAAATAGTTAGAGAAGAAGTTATTAAACTATTAGACGTAGGTATCATTTACCCTATTTGTGATAGTCAATGGGTTAGTCCAGTTCAAGTTATGCCAAAGAAGTTTGGGATCACAGTTGTTGAAAACGAGAAAAATGAATTAATCCCTACTAGAGTACAAATGGGGTAGAGAGTGTGCATAGACTATAGAAAGCTAAATAATGTTACTAGAAAAGACCATTTTCCATTACCCTTTATTGATCAAATGCTTGAAAGTTTAGCTGGCCATGCATATTATTGCTTTCTTGATGGGTATTTGGGATATAACCAAATCCCCATCGCCCTAGAAGATCAAGAAAAGACTACATTTACATGCCCTTTCAGGACTTTTGCCTATCGTCGCATGCCTTTTGGATTATGCAATGCACCTGCGACTTTTCAAAGGTGTATGATTTCAATTTTGTCTGACATGGTTGAAAGATTCCTCGAAGTGTTTATGATTTTTCTGTGTTTGGTTCCTCTTTTGATGAATGTTTGCACCATCTTTCACTTGTTTTAGTTCATTGCAAAGAGAAAAACCTTGTGCTTAACTGGGATAAATGTCAATTTATGGTTAAGAAATGAATTATTTTAGGTCATGTAATCTCATGGAGGGAATAGAAGTTGATAAAGCTAAAGTTGTTCTTATTTCAAAACTTCCCTCACCTAAAATTGTGAAAGAAATTAGATCATTCTTAGGCCATGCCGGTTTCTATAGAAGATTTATAAAAGACTTTAGCAAAATTTCTCGGCCTTTATGCCATTTACTTGGAAAAGAAAATGCTTTCGTCTTTGATAGTAATTGTCATGTTGCCTTTGAGAAATTGAAAATCTGTTGACTACTGCACCCATTATTCGACCTCCTGATTGGAAAATACATTTTGAAATAATGTGTGATGCTTCTGATTATGCTATAGGTGCTGTCTTAGGACAAAGACTTGAAAAAATACCTCATGTAATTTACTATGCTAGCAAATCTTTAAATGATGCTCAATTAAATTATTCCACAACTGAGATCTGGATTTTGGTTCGAACCATTAGCGGAAATAATCAAATGATTCTGTTGATACATTCGAGAAATTAAACGTTTTACAATTAGTAAACTAGATTTATTGTCATAACCTACATTTTCCAACAAATTTGATCTATTTCTATTTAAACCATGATCATGAACAAATGTATAAATATACTCTCGAAAGATAAGTGGGTATTGGAGGTCATGTTGCCAATATCTATCTAGTTCTAAATATCCTTGAAATTCTGCCATTTAAAATTCGATTTGAACTGAAAATAGGATAGGTGATTTATTGGGTTATCAAATGATACATAGTACGACACAATCAAAACAAGGTAGTATAAATTTTCGGGATTAATGATTGGACCATGCAAACTAGAAATACCTTTTCTTGGATAAATGAAGAGATTATTCGATTCATTTCCGTATCACTATTATACAATTATTTTTTCTCGAGATAATATTGAAAGATAAGATTGAATCTATTCTATCTTATCTAATCTAAATAAGCTAAAAATTAGAAAAAAAAAAATCAATTTGTAAATCCTTTATTTAATATTTAATTCTTTAGAGATAATATGAAAAGTAGAGAATTTGTATAATATATACTTCGATTTATTCTATTTATTTTCTTTTTATATTAATAGAAAATAAAAAGAACCCTCGCCGACCTGCAATGACTTCCTTGCCTTACGGAAATCATTTCAAAAGTTGCATTTTCCCGCATCAAAAGACATATATTAGTTCTAAAAAATTCCTGATTGGATAAGGTAGAGCGAGGGGAAAGGCATTGAACCATTCTATCACAAAAGGAGCCCAAGCATGTAAGCGCTATGGACAGCTAGCCTTGCACCATCATGGCTGGGTGAGTTGGCCCATTGCGAATTAACCTCAGTGCTTCCAATCTGGTCATGCACTTTTTTAAGATGCGGAACCCGCCTCTTCAAAATAGGGATCAATTTTTCGAGAGCGTCTGATATTCATCACGTTAGCTCCTCCTGTATAATTCGAATAGGGCTTGAGCAGGCATCCCTTGAGGGAATGAAATTCATAAATAGATGGGGTCTTCTTATCTTCATAATTAATAAAATTAAATGATAAAAGATCATATTTATTTTGTTTCTTTACATTTTTTTTTTGTTTTTCAAAGTTAATTAATAGGGAATTGCTTGCTGTTGTTTTTGCATTGGAAAAATTATTGTCTATTATGATCATGTTGCATTAAAATATTTCTTGTCGAAAAAAGATGCTAAATCTCGTTTGATCCGTTGGATCCTACTTTTACAAGAATTCGACTTAGAAATAAGTGATAAAAAGGGATCTGAAAATGTTGTTGCTGATCATTTATCTAGACTAGTTGTTGAAACTATACATGATTCCACTCCTATCACTGAAACTTTTCCTGATGAACAATTGATGCATGTTTCTTCCTTGCCTTGGTATGCTGATATTGTTAATTATTTGGTCACTAAAGAAATACCATCTCATTGGTCTAAGCATGATAAATCTAAATTTTATTCTGAGGTGAAATTTTTTATTTGGGATGATCCTTATTTGTTTAAATACTGCCCTAATGAAATAATTAGAAGATGCATTCCAAATTGTGACCAATCTAAAATCATATATTTTTGTCACGATCATGCATGTGGAGGACATTTTAGTGGTAAGAAAACAGCTGCTAAAGTTTTACAATGTGGTTTTTATTGGCCTACTATCTTTCACGATACATATGTTTATTGTAAAGCTTGTGAATGTTGCCAAAAGTTAGGAAGTTTAACTAAAAGAAACATGATGCCTTTAAATCCTATTCTTATTATTGACATATTTGATGTTTGGGACATTGATTTTATGGGACCTTTTCCTTACTCTTTTGGTAATCTTTATATTCTTGTTGGAGTTGATTATGTGTCAAAATGGGTTGAAGCTATTGCATGCCACACTAATGACCACAAAGTTGTGCTTCGGTTTTTGAAAGAAAATATATTTTGCCATTTTGGTTCACCACGCGCTATCATTAGTGATAACAGTACACACTTTTGTAATAAGCCATTTGAACATTTGATGAAACAATATGGTATTACGCATAAAGTCTCAACACCATATCACCCACAAACTAGTGGTCAAGTTGAAGTGTCTAATAGGGAAGTTAAGCACATTTTAGAAATAAAATGTGAATCCAACTAGGAAAGATTGGTCCTTAAGACTCGCTGATGCATTATGGGCATATCGTACCACGTAAAAAACGCCCATTGGCATGTCACCCTATAGACTTGTGTATGGAAAGGCGTGCCACTTACATGTTGAGTTAGAACATAGAGCCTTTTGGGAAATTAAGCAGTTAAACTTTTCTTTAGACAAGGCAGGTGAGAAAAGAAAACTTCAATTGAATGAGCTAGACGAAATTAGGAATGATGCATATGACTATTCAAAAAAATATAAGGATCGTATGAAAATTTACCATGACAAAAATATTTTGAGAAAAGATTTTCTCTAGGTCAAAAAGTCATTTTATACAACTCTCGTTTGCATTTATTTATGGGAAAGTTACGCTATAGGTGGTCTGGTCCTTACATCGTTTGTATTGTTTTTCCACATGGGGATATCAAAATTGAAAATCCTAACAATGGTGATATTTTAAAAGTTAATGGACAAAAATTAAAACAATTTTTAGAATTAAAAACCGATGAAGTGGATGAAATTCTCCTTGAGGATCCTATTTACCAAGTTATTTGATTGCTTGCAATTACTCTTGGTAGCTTGTGTTTATGTGTTTTGTGTGTTTATTTTTGTGTGCTTGTTTTCGTGTTTACTTTTGTGTGTTATATTTTTTGTTAGTGTTTCTTGCTCTCTTGACATTGCACCACGATGAGGTACGACCATTCTAAACTCTAAACCTCTTGTCAATTTTAATTTACATTTATATTTTGAGCCATTGAGGACAATGCTTAAATTAAGTTTGGGGGTAGTGAATTTAATGGTTGATTACCATTCATTATGTTGAATATGTGGGTAGAATTGTGTTAAGTTTGTTTTGAAAAAAAAAATTATTATGTTTTGTATTGTTTTGTTTTTTAAAAAAAAAACTTGGTGATATCTTTTATTTCCAATGATAAGAACGTTGATTGAGTGTGATTGTAGTTCTCTTGAAAATATGAATATTTCTTAAACTTTATTTCTAATTATTGGGTCAATTTTGCTTAAATTACACATATATATTTCATAATAGAACACTTCTAATTTTTTTATAAGTTTATATGAAAAATAATTGTTCTTAAAAATATAATTTAGAAAACAAGATTCATTATTTGATTAAATACATAAGCTTAATCTATATTCATAAGTTTTTGAAAGCTATTATCATTGTGAAATTTTTGAGGAAATACTTTTTATGTCACCAATAAAAAAAATGTATGTTTAAATTTTCTTTTGCTTGAGGACTAGCAAAACTTTAAGTTTCGGGGTGTAATAACTCTACAAAATAGAGTTATTTTACTACATTTTTATACTAATTGTTGCTTAGTCTTTGAGATTTTAAGTAACTTATTAAGTTTTTAAGTAATTTTGAATTTATTAGTCTTATCGTAATTTTATAGATTTTTGTGTGTTTTTATAGATGTTTTATTATAATATGTTGTAGTTTAATTATTTGAATTATTGTTGTTAAGTTAGAAGTAAAAAAAGAGAGCATTTTTATTGATCTTAAATGTGAAATTAAATTAAGTATTAGTATTTTCAAAGAATTAATATGATTTATTTTATAATTGAAAATATTTCATTTATGTTTATTTTGTAGCGAATTTGTTGCATTTTTGCTCTTGAAAAACAAGAAAAATGAAGGAAAAAGTGGCATTTTCAAGGAAAAGAAAGGAAAAAAAATGGCATTTATGAAAGGCCTCTCGAAGCCCCTGCCCAGTCCAGCCACGGCCCAGACCCACCAGCCATCCCAGTTACTCCCCACAGGCTCACCCAGTCAGGCCCACGACACTCAAGCCTAGCCGCCTGCAGCCCTTCTCCCAGCCACTTGGGCCTGTGCCACCTGCCAGCAGCCCCATGGCCTAGCCGCCTGCTAGCCCACCAAGCCACTTGCCATTTTCCCCTTGAGCCCAACATGGCTCCCTTGTCCCCTAATGTCCAAAAATGCCACATTTTTACCCAACTTTTCTACGCATTTTCACCACAAAATCATCATTACACCCTAGAATTTACCCATACTTGCCATAATATTATTGATTTAATTAATCTAATCAATTAATTAATTTAAATTGATTATTTTAATAATCTCATTTTGGCTATAAATATGTAATTTCAAGACCATTTGCGGGTGCTTAATTTTTGGTTACCATCTTCTTTTCTACCATTCTCTCCTCCATTTTAGTGTTTTTCAAGAGCATTTTCAAGTATGTATTCTCTTTGTTTTGTAATTTCTATTCTAGTTATGAGTTTCTAATCTTTTTAAGATTATTAAAGTGATGATGAAACAATATGTAACTAGATAGTATTTATTTTGTATGTCGATTTCCCATTTGTGCAACAAATTTTTTGGATTTTTCTTCTTCAAATATCTTCTTTTATCTTAAATATAATGTATTTTTGATTGTTAGCACATATTTACACTTTGTTCTTCATTAATGAAAAATCATAATATTTTTTTATTAAGGTATGCCATTAAATTGTGCACATCCAATGTTTAGAACAAAAATATTATGTTTTGCCTTATAAATAATATTCCTTGATTTTGTTGTTGTTTCATTATATTGATTCACACTAAATACCTTGATATTATATTGCTAAAAGTGAAGATAAATCCTATATTAATATAATAATTTGTGCTTAAAAGAATATCTAAATTGAATAGGTGATAATTTGATTAATTTCTACTAATAATACTTGGGAATCAATGCACTAATAGATATTATTGAACTTATATTTTGTGGATTCTAATAACTTAATAATTTTCTCTTACAACTTGTTTACAATTTCTATCTTGTTTACTTTTCTTGCTTTAACATCTTTATTATTATCTTTTATTTTATTTTCTTGATACAAAAATCTCATTAATCTTTGGAGATAGGTTAGCGTTTATTAATTTTGGTTTTAAATAGTTTTCTTTTTTATTTTAGACAACTCCTTTGGGTTCGACCTCGTGCTTACACGAACACTATACTTCATATACGATTCGTGCACTTGCCAATTATAAATTTTTAAAACATAACCATTTTGGGTGCACCAGTTGACCATAGGTCAATTCAATCTCAATTTTGAGTGGTTAGTATTCTAACTAATTGTATCATTTGAGTTCTTTGACTTGTTCGTTACCAGCTTATCCTACGGACTAGCCCATACTTACATCTTGGGAACTCGGTAGTATAATTGAGTGTGAGTGTTAATCATAGATATGAACATGTATAGCTTCTGATGAAGAAGTGAAATAGTGGTTTCCTTTTAGTTTGGTTAAAGGTGCTAAATAATAGAGATCTCATTTCAGTAATTAATATTAGTTTACTGAAATATCATTTACAAGGAACTAAGTGTTTTAAGGATAAAATACAATGAGGGGTAAAAAAATATTTTAGTCCCATCTCATTGTAGACCGTCTATAGAGGATTGAGTGACAATTATGGTTGTAACAATGGATAATTAATAACGTATCTTTATTTGTTATAGAGCGTTCTATGAATTCAAGAGTGCAATTCTAAGTCTTTAGTGAAGTCACGAGGAATTAATAAGTTAGTAAATTTATTTGTTAGATTTATGATAACTTATTGGAGCTTGATTTCATATGCCCATGGTCCCCACTGTACCTTGGATAAAATCATCTAGATAGTGTCAATTAATTGATTTAATTATCAATTAGAATTATCAAAGTTGACCACGTCAATTTTGGATAGTTTCACAGAGTTATGTAATTTAGAGAAGAAAAGATAAATTAGGGTAGATTTATTAATTAAGATAAATTGGTGTCTAAATCAATAAATAAGTTTAAATCAAGGTTCACATTTTAAATAATTAATTTGATAAAGGATTTAAATAATTAAATCAGCAGAAAACAATACATGCCTTGATTTTAAGTCCAATGGACTTATAATCAAAAGGGAAATTTCACGGGCCTATGGGCCATGAGAATTTTGACCTAGGGTTGATAATTGGATATTATTTTATTGATTTTTTAATTAAATAAATGACCTAATTGAGTCTATAAAAGGAATGCTAAGTGAGAGTTGAAAATAGAGGACAAACACACTTGTTTATGAGAAGATCAGAAGATCTAATAGGTTTTAGTTCTCTCTACAACATAAGTCCTTTTATAAGCCTCAATATTCTTTTCTTTTCTTTTCTTCTATTTGTATCTATCTCATGTGTTGAGAATTGCCCACCCTAGTCTAGGTGATTCTAAGGATATTTTGGAAGGCTGTGAAGAAAATTGAAGATCAGTTCAGTTTCTTGGTAATACTTTGCGACAGAAAGGATACAAGGGTTAGAAAAACTGAAGGAATGACTCAATCATTCCGCTGCAAAATAATGCAAGTGTTCTTATCATTATCTCAGTTTGAATTCAATTTTAGAAACATGTTCTAGGTTATCTTATATTAATATGTTTAATATATGATTTACATGAAAAAAAACAAGATCCTCTATAAGTTTTCCCAACACTTCTGACCTCCTTGGGCCGGGGTTGTGTCATAGAGTGACCTTCCGATGGGTGGGCTTTGGTAGTCGAGGAACCACTTCTTTTCCTGGTCTTCGACAGGGATTCTTCGCTTCCATCTTTTGACGGACTGCCGATCCAGGTGAATACGACTCACCTTCCTCCTCTCGCCGTTCACCCGCATTTCTTCGTCGGCGGGTATCCAAGCTCTTGGATCTCATATTTTTGTTTTGTTGGGATAAATCTTTCTGAAAATGGAGAATGGGAAATGGGTAGGCTTTAGAAATGACTAACTGAACTAAAAATAATGAATGGCCTGAGGTGTTTACAAATCGAATAGTTGCTCTTAGTTGTTAGACCCTAGGGAATGATGGCTAGTCCGTGGAGCTCTCGAATCACATACCTCCTTATAATGTAACATACGACATTGCCTGGACATAAGAATTGTATAGCCTAAAACACACGTTTTTTGCATTAAATTATTTTTGAAAATTTATTTATTGAGAATATTGAAGTCACATGGCAGACTGCTGATGCTTTCATTTTTGGAGTTTGGAGTCTTACTCGAGTTCGGGCTCTAATGGGCCTAATATGTTGTACATATGTTTTTTTTTTGCTAATGAACCCAATATGGTACACCAAAAAAATAATTTTGTATTTAAAAAATACCACTTCCAACAACATTTAAAATAAACTAGTAGAATGATTAATCTCGAAGTTAATTAAATTAAATATTTTGATTATTATTTCAATTATTGCGATGTATAATTTTATTTTCTAAATGGCAGCATGAAGAATTATTATAATTTATTACCATGTGTAATTTTTTTTTTATATATATAGTGAAATATTTGGAAATTTATACTTGATTAATTAATCAACTCGCTTTAATTATAATGTTGTCCTAATCCAGAGTCGGGGACTATGTCGTAAATTAATAATTCGCTAAATTTATAAGATGATATTTTTTTTTTGAAAAATACATAAGTCCCATTGAATATATAAACTAATATATTCTCCTCAAATGTTGAAAATATAGATTACTAAATGAGTCCCCCACAAAAATATTACTAAATGATTGATAAAATAAAATAACATATATTATACTAAATATAATTTAAAAAATTATATAAAACACAAGTTTTGCTACTGTAAGGATCAAAACGGTAACATTCCTAAATTCCCTAATAAGACTTAGTGTCTTGATTAGGGGGTCAGGAGGGAAATAATTGATTTAATTGCATTATTATGTGATGATATGCATGATTATATGAATTATGTCAGTTGTATTATAATATGAATATATTGGCATGTTTAGGTGTATTAAGCATGCATGTGGGCTCGTTTCTTATTAGAATGACATTTTCGTAATTTTGGCCTGTTGAGGGCATATTTGAATATATGTGTGTTTTATGAATGACACCACATTATTATGTGGATATGTTTGGGTTATCCATTAGGAGGCGATCCTAGGGAGCAAGTTAGCGGTTTAGTCATAACGAGGTCTGTTGGCGCGATTTTTCGCCAACAATGTATTAAGAAATAATAAGGTAGATTAGTGCTTAGTAATAAAGCGTAATAAAAAGATGAAATGAATTCAAAGGAACACAAATTTTTTATGTGGTTCAGTGGTAAAATCCACCTAGTCCACGAGTCTATTTTATTGTTGTTTCTCTCTTTATTTTGGCAGAGTTTCAGTATTACAGAATAATCAGTCCCTTTTCCTATCCAATATTCTCAGTATTTATAGAAAATTCCATGGACAGGTTTGGGTAACCGCGTGAGTCAATCACACATATACATATTTATTACATTTAATACATATATTTCTCATTTATAATGCGATATGATTTGATCATAAAGTAAATGTTCTCCTAATATCTGGGACATTAAATATGAAAGTGTAGTCATAAATAACCGTATTACGGGACCCGAGTCCTTGGGGATCCGCGGGTACGCAATATATTTGAGTTATCACGAGCTGGATATCTCTCCGAGCTCGTACTTCGACAGCTGTTTGAATATTATGAGCTCACACTTTACAACCTTCGTGTTTGTAGCTCGGGTTAAACCCAGGACGCCTAACACCACACGTGCCCATGTGAAACTGGAGTTGCTTACGAGGATAATAAGCAGATATCATTCCCTTGGTTATTTCTCCGTATATTTATTTGCCAGCTGTACCCGAACTGAGTGAATGACTCAAGCTAAAATTAAGGTACAACACTTTCCCCCCAAGCTCATACTCGTGTATGGCATCATCATTTTTTGACCTACACAGTAGGGGCTTTTAGTCTTCTGTTACACAAAACCATGCTTGCCCACTACTCGAGTACTGGACACGTGGTGTACTACAATTGGCATTTGTTCGGGTTTCGAGGAATGCAATAATTGTCTTGTCACCTTTTTGCCGCCGTTTTGTCTATTTTACCATGGCCCTTGGATCTTGTACTAACCCAATTGGATGGCCCAGATTAATATACGTGATTTACGTATAAATAGGATGGGCAAATTTCAGACTTCACCACCTTTCATTCAAAAGTTTTCCTCTTCTGCACTCTCGAAACTTCCTCCTTTTCTAGAAATCCCCAAAACTCATTCACTATATCTCGTTACTCAGGAGTTTTCCAAGAACTTTCCTCTGCAAAATCTTACGTCTTACCGTTGAAAAACAAACTGTAAGTACCTCTAATATCTTGGTTTGAATTTTTTTTTAACTGGTCTTTTGCTCTTCACCATGCTCATTCGTAATATTCATTGTAGTCACTTGTTAGGCTATTTCTAAACGTTGTTAGCGAATAGGCTTCGACTTAGGTTCAATGGGTAGGTCCTAAAATAGCTCTAGAAATAACACATTCATAAAACTAGGAAATGTTTTGGGTAAATCTGGGTACTTTTGATGGTGAACCAATTTAAAGAACACCCATTCGGGATAAAGGAGATGAAGGCCTTTTAGGATTCAAACCAGATTGCTTAGGGGTCACGCTTCCTGGGCGGTTTTGCACTAAACCACTTCCCAAGGACAGTAGTGGTCAGGCAGTCTGACACACAGATCCCTAAATATTAGAGGTCTGTAAGGAAACTGTTAGGAAAAAATAGATTGCCTCAATGGAAATGGTAAGATAATACAGCTCTATGCAATAATATTACAAATAAATATTGATTGATTGAATAAGGTTACAACTCTATAACTGAAAATACAAATAAACTAAAGAACAAGAAGAAGAGAAGAAGAATAGAATAGTGAAAAATACAACTCAAAGCAAAATAGTACAAGTAAAGTAAAAGTGTTTTGAAATAAGGAAAAGAAGATTACAACTCAAAACAAGAAATACAAATAAACAAAAGAGAAGAATATGAAGATGAAGAGAAATAGAATAGAAAGAAAGAACAAACAAAATAAATAGAAACAACTCTCACTCACACTACCAAAGTGAAGAGTGTTGGGGATCACCAACTTGAACAAGGTTTGAAACCTTTGTCCAAAAGCTTATTTCCCCCTAACTCAAGCAGTAAGGGATCTCTCACAGATTATAGGAAATGTTTTCTGGAATTATCAAGCCTCAAGGTGTTTCTAGCCAAGTGCTCTAATGAATAGAAATGTTGTGTCTTTCAAGTGAGCTATAGGCTCCTATTTATAGAGTTTAGAGACACCCTTTGAATTTCAAATTCCACCAACCCCCATGGCTGTTACCAATGTTTAATTGGATTAATATGGAATTAAAAATGAGATTTGGGAGTTATTTGGGTTTTTGGAACCATTTAACACATTTGGAAAAAACTGAAAAATTGGCCTGAAATGCACCTGTGGGCGCGGCCACAACCCAGTTTCAGCACTTGAAAATGTGTTGTTTTTCCAAGCGGTTCCAAACCCTCCCAAATGATTTTGTAACCCCCAAAACACATTATTGGGATTAAAATCATATCTCTAATAGCCATTTCTCAAATGGATTTATGAAATTCATCTCAATATTGTGTAACACCAAATTTACACAATAAAGGGTAATATTTGGAAGTTACAAATTTGTAACACCAAATATGTTACATTATTTGGATATATCTCATATATCTAAATATTGTAACTCTTTATTATATGTTACAATATGTGACACTCTTTGTCACATTTATTTAATCTAAAACATTATATTATAATATAATATAATATTACATTATATTATATAATAATATAACAGAAATTGAGGCACATAATTTAGGGTATTGCATGGCATCACGCGATGGGCTAAGGCTAACCTCAGCTCGTATAATGAAAGTAAACCTTCCCCACTTTGTAACCCGAGCTGTCTGGGAAGCCCATAATGCTTTCTTGAAATCAGAAGAAAACTTCTTCCATGAGCTTATAGAATGCCTATTGTATTGTTTAAACCACTGCCTAGCTGGTCCAATCAGAGTTGAGGGAATAAAATGCACCTTAGATCGAGTCCGACATTTTTGTCCATCATCATGTTGTTAAACATCTCGAGGTGATCAGATGGATCTCCATCTCCATCAAACTTTGACAAGTGTGGCATACTGAAGCCCATAAGATATGTAGTTGCCGCAATATTTGGAGCGAAAGGCTCGAGCTCATCCTTTGAGTCGCAATCGTCTTTATCTTTTCTAGATAAAAGCTTCTTCATTTGCTCTTCCATCTGAGCTAGCCTCTCGAGAGTTTGGTCCCTGGCCCCTAGGTTATCTGCGGGCAGTTCAATAGCTCCCATCCTATCATACGCGTTTGATGGGTTATTGTAACGCCTTGGTTACCCCAGAATAGTTACGGTGATTGGTGAACCGGAAATTTGACCCGCTACCCGAGTCCTTTGGTTAAAATGTGCATCTAAGTGTTATTAACAGGCTAAGGTGGAAAACCAATCAAAAGGAAAGGATATATTTTATTAAGTACATAAAACTGTTCATGGGCCCATAAAATCTTTTACAAGTTATTTACAACACAAAATGGTCATTACTGTTTCAAATTTACAAACCCGCCGACCTAAGCGGAAAAAATAGGGTAAACCCCTAGTTCCTCTGAGAACTCCTTGGCCGTGGTGGTCAAGTGGCCGCATATATACACATCACCACCTAAGCTCTCCACTCAAGGCTGGGTGAGCTTTTCTTTCCCTTTACCTGCACCATATAGCACCCATGAGCCAAGGCCCAGCAAGAAAACACAGTAACACATATAGATATTAACAACTGATTATCATTATAATCACATAGAGCTTATAGCTCTTAAACAGATGAGTGATTCAACACTTGAGGTTCTGGTAAACCATACTATGTGACTGACAAGCAAGTCACTAATTTAAGCAGATGAATGACTGCTGGGTAAGTCACTAGCCTTAACAGATGAGTGACTGCTGGGTAAGTCACTAGCTTAAACAGTTGAGTGACTGCTGGGTAAGTCACTAGCTTAAACAAATGAGAGACTGATGAGTAAGTCTCTAACTTAACAGATGAGTGACTGTTGGGTAGGTCACACAAGCGCTTTTAGTTTTCATCAAACTTGAGGTCGGTCTGGCATTAACGCTCTTCTGAGTTATTTGAAGCAGATGTCGATTAGATCTAATCTTTATTGGCTTGCATTGAACACGCTAAGGCCGTCCTGACTTATAAGTCAACACTATGTGACCAGTGCCCAATACCACTGCCGAACTTGACTAATAAGTCCCAGCTTCACAGTTGATACTGACACCTTTGCCAAATCTGACTAATTAGTCAGAACCATGCACAAGTGAGCAAGATTTGCTAAGCATTCAATAATCAATTCATGTCCACATTTAAACATTCAATATGCCTCTTGAATAACCATGCATGTCACATATGGGGTGCAGTTTTCTTACCTCAGGTTTGAGCAAGAAATATAATAAGCACGACTCCTGAGAACGATCAACCTTTTGGTTCCTTAGCGGTTACCTAATCACAACCAATTATAACCTCCATTAATGAAAATCAACATTGAAAGAGTCTTAACCTAAACCCCACTCTCAGGACCTCGAAACATGCCCACACGGTGAGTAGATTCGATCCCGGGCCTTAAGGATAGAAACCCCAAGGCAAAAACCCTTAAAAAAACACTCAAAATGGGATTATGAAGGAACAGAGGAGCGCTACAGCGCTGCTCCCTAGCGCCCCAGCGCTATTCTCAGAACCCCTAAAGTGCCCAAAAGAATCTTGTGTAGCGCTATAGCGCCCTAGGGTGGGCGCTGTAGCGCTACCCCCAGATCAGCACTCCCCTGAAACCTTCTTCTTCGACTCCTTCAATTCCAACCTGTTTCCAATGCTTCAAAATCCCATTTTTGGTGCAAAATGAACCCAAAAACCATTCTCACATACCCCAAACATCACAACCATAAGAACCCTAGCCAAAATTCCCAACAAAACCAATCATTCAACCTAGAAATCACCACTGTAAACCAGAACTTAAACAGGGAAAACCAGAGAATTCAATGGCTAGAAACTTACCCCAAGCTCAGCCTATGATGCTCTTCAATGGTGGAACACTCTCCCAAACTCCCAAGGCTTACTTCCCAAGCTTGAATCCTCAAGAATGGCTCAAAAATAACAAAGAGAGCTGAAGGAAAGATAGGTATGGGAAGGCTCTTGAAGATGCTCTATTTTTCTACTTCTTTCATAGCTTAAAATGTCTTATATCAATCCTAGGGGTGAAAAGACCATTATACCCCTAGGTCAATTAAAGGTTTCTAAAGGCTCCTAAGGGAAAAATTGGTATTTCCCACCTATCTCGTTAATCATAATTAACGCTCTCCAATTCCCGCTATTCTCAATAATCTCAAACATCAATAATTCATATCCCATTACCCTTTAATTCTTGGCAACGCTCTAATCATTTAAATCACCCCGAGACCCATCCCGAGCCCTTAACTTAAACCTGTTATGACTAGACTGCTAATTAATATTCCAAGATCGTCTCATGCCGAATAGCTCGAACCAACCCACACTATAATGTGGTCTCAACAACAGATCACCAACATGCATACAAATATACAATTACGCCCTCAACGGGCCAAATTACCAAAACACCCCTGTAATGAAGTGTGGACCCACATGCATGCATTTAACATCATATTATAATATAATTCATATAAGCATGCATATTATCATTTAATGGCATAATTAAACAGTTATGGCCCTCCTTGCCTACTAATCTAGCCATTAAACCGCGTTAGGGAATCTGGGGCATTACAGTTATTGTCCCTCCAAGCTTGAGCTTGGTTTGGTGGGGCATTCCCATTATCACGTACTATGGAAGGACTTCCCTCTCAACGAGTATAACTAACATCCTCATCCCGAGCTGAATTTATTCTCTATGAATTCAGATGATCACGCAGATTAGGCTGGGAATCGTATTGAGGGCTTTGTGCCGAACTCAAATGATTTCTCAAATCACCTTCGGACCTACCACTTCGATGAATTTCAGACCAATAACTTCCATTTGCGAAGCTTACACCTCGCGGTTGAGGCCGAGGATCTGGATTTTCGACATGTGTTCGTGGAACATAGGTATGGGCAAACAGAGGAGGATTTCTCCTGCTGTCTCCATAAGAAGGAATGTCCTATGTAGGACGAGGTGGCGTCAGATGTCTTATGGGTGACGGGGGATGCCTAACTGGCGAGGCAATCCTTGTCCCATCAGGGCAAACTAAATTATCCCGCCTTTGTTCTGTCCCATTATCCCTAGCTCTCTGCGCCTGATGATCCGATCGTGACGTAGGAGGGTTTGCTGGAACATTTTGTCTCTATGAGCTTGTCCCAGCACCTCCTCGTGGGTTGCCATGGGCATTCATAGGTGCTTGTGAAGGAGGCATCGAACTTGGGGTTGCGGTTCTAACCGATCGCCTGATATGCTGATGACCCCAACGAGGGCCACTGGGATGGACATTCTGGCGGTCTCGCCCTGTAGGCACATAACTTGGGGTAGAAGTTCTGCATGATCGAATTGGTTTGGATTGGTTATTCCTGTGGGACTTGTGAGACCCACTTTTCCTTTTTTTGACATTAACGTCGGTTGCGAGAGGGGGTAACCGAGCCAAAACCTTCTCAATTTTCTTGTTTGCCTTAGCGAGATGGCTTCTTAATTGCATATTTTCCAACTCAACGGAAATTAAGTAGTCTGGGTTTGGATTCGGTGGTAATGACACTGAACTCCTAGTTTCGCCATGAACAACCGGTTGTTTTCCCGGACGTTGCTGGACTTCAGGGCCATGCTCGTTCGAAAGAGTGGTTTGATGGGCCTCCTGCCCACCAGACTGTTCTATCTCATTGTCGTGCATTGAGCGAGTGAGCACCATGATGAGATTCGACTGGGATTTTGATGAAGCACCAATTTCCCTCTCAATGAAAGCACCAAACTGTTGACGTGGTTTTTCGCCAATAGTGTATGAAGAAATAATAAGGTAGATTAGTGCTTAGTAATAAACCGTAATAAAAAGATGAAATGAATTCAAAAGAACACAAATTTTTTATGTGGTTCAGTGGTTAAAATCTACCTAGTCCACGAGTCTATATTATTGTTGTTTCTCTTCCTATTTTGGTAGAGTTTTAGTATTACAGAATAATCAGTCCTTTTTCCTGTCCAATATTCTCAGTATTTATAGTGAAATTCCATGGACATGTTTGGGTAACCGCATGAGTCAATCACGCATATACATATTTATTACATTTAATACATATATTTCCCATTTATAATGGGATATGATTTGATCATAAAGTAAATGTTCTCGTAATATCTGGTACATTAAATATGATAGCCTGGTCATAAATAACCGTATTATGGGACCCGAGTCTTTGAGGATCCACGTACGCAATATATTTGAGTTATCACAAGCTGGATATCTCTCCGAGCTCGTACTTCGACAGCTGTTTGAATATTATGAGCTCACACTTTACAACCATTGTGTTTGTAGCTCGGGTTAAACCCAGGACACCTAACACCACATGTGTCCATGTGAAACTGGAGTTGCTTATGTGGATAATAAGAAAATATCATTTCCTTGGTTATTTCTCCGTATATTTATTTTCCAGCTGTACCCGAACTTAGTGAATGAATCGAGCTAAAATTAGGGTACAACAGGGTCAAATACCCGTCTTGTGGTGAACCTAGAGGTATTTTAGTAATTTAGTACGTTACTGGGATTTATCGTGTAATGAGAAATTATTTAGTGATTATTCGAGTATATTGGAGATAGCAGGAATTGTGAGGCATTAATTATGATTAGCAGGAAAAGTGGTAAATAACTCATTTGCTGGAGAGGGCATTAGTGGGCAAGGGGTGTATTGGTCCTTTCCTTTCTAAGGAGTGACTTAGTCACTTGGAACCTTTCAGAAAAAAGGAAAACATCTCTCTCTCTCGTTTTTCTCTCTCCCTCCTTTGGTGTGCCTTGGAGCTTTGCTTTCCTTGATTGATCCCTCCTATAAAATCGTAGCCATTGGTTTAAAACTCTACTAAAACTTAAACCACTGTAGTAATTCATCAGAATACAGAGCATAACCTTACCTCGATTGTGTAATTCAAACTTTAAGTTGCTCCTAACCAAATCCCCAGCTTCAAGCTTGAATTTCCAAGCTAACTCCCTTAAAAAATGACCCAACTCCTCCAAGCTCCAAGAGGGAGAGAGAGAGAGAGAGAGAGAGAGAGAGAGCGAGAGAGGTGTTGCTGAGAGTTTCTTTTGGTTTCGTACAGTCGAAGTTTCTTAGAGGAACTAGGTGTAACATCCTGCGTTTTCGGGTACCTTTAAACGACTCGGGTCGGGATTTTTTCCCCGACTTAAGAATATTATGATAAATAATACTATATATGTTTGGAAATTATTCCATGAGTTATTGCTAGCAAAATTATGAATTTTGTGATTTAAAAGTCAAGATAAGACTTTTGGTCCTGGACCGACACAAAAACCCTGATCGGGTAAAAATCTCGGAAAATAAAATGAAAAACTATGGCAAATATATTTTGGGCATAAAATACATTCATAAAAATTAAAGTTTGGTAAAAAATAATAAACCTAAGGAAAAATAGAAATTTTAGGGAATTTTGTGTTAAATGCCTAATTTTACCGAAATGGGGAATTTTATTTCATGAATGGACCTTAGGTTAAATTTTATTGTGTGATTAATTAAATTAAATGTGAGATATATTTAATTTAATTATTTAGTGTTAAGTTTTGTGTTTAAAACTTAATAAGAGTGAAAAAGGTATAGAAAGTCAATTTGAACTTTTCTTCTTAGGAAATAAATAATTAACCTTTATAAAATATATATATATATACATATATATATATATAAAACATAGATAAAATGAAAAGGGTGGCCGTCCATGTCATTTTGTAGAGTTGTGTCCACCCAATTTAATTAACTTTAAATCCCACTTAATTAAGAGTCAAGTGGGCAAGTGGGTAGAAAAGCACTTAAGTGTTTTGTGATATTTTGAAGAGTTTTGTGAGCCATTCTAACCCCAAAATCGACCACACCTCTCTCCCATTCACTCTCATCTGATTTTTGAAGACTCTCTCAAGTTTTGTCTCCTTTTTCAACCCCAAGAACACCAAGGAGACTTGGAAGCTAAGTCTTGGTCTAAGAAAGGTTTTCCCTAAAGTAAAGTTTCATTAATCTAGACTTTTGTAAAGTTTTAATCATAGAGTTTCAAATAGCTAATTATCTATGTTGTTGGGGGAAGTTGGTTAGGGTTTTTAAAGTGTTTTGAAGGAGCCAAAACTAGTAGGAAGATCCACACCTTAAGCAAGAATACCAAAGAGGTCAAAAGTTTACTTTTATGGTTGTTATTGTATGATTTTTAGTTTTAAGCATTATTTTGTATAGTTAATGCTTAAGGTTTCTTATTGGCGATGTAATAAGGTTATGGTAGTTTTTTTATAATTTTTATGATGCTTGTGTATTGATTTTTGAAAATAGGAACCAAAAACCCCCAAGGGTTTTGTAGGAAACTTTAAAACAAAATACATGTTTTGAGCTGTGAATTCCAAGGGATCTAGCATCCACTGTATATTTATTTTATAAAATTTAATTGTACTGTGATGTTGTTGAGATTGAGTACATAAGATTGAGCTTTTGAAACAATAAAAAATGTTTAGAAATGAGTAAGTTATGCTATTTCAAAGTTTAGGTAAAAAACTGTTTTTTTCGTATTCTTCTTTTCGGAACCAAGTTTGGACAGCCACTGTATAGGGCAAATGAACCCAGTTTTTTCTAAACTTTTGTGGACATATTTTTACAATAACCTAGTATTCTACTGTAAAATTTGGTAAGAAAATACTGAATTATTTGAAAGTTATTAACTGTCAAAAATTGGAAAAAAATAAGGACTTTAAAATAAGATCATTTTTACCTCATTGTTGGAAAATGATTTTACCAATAAAAAATGCTCATTTTGACCTAAGATTTTACAAAGACCTAAATGGCATACCAAAAATTGGAATTGGGAAATTTTGGTAACAATTGGGTAAGTAAATTTCAAGTTATGAACTAACGAAGTATGTAGTTAAGAATGTGAAAAATGGCTTTTCACATTTAGTGTAAAAATGGGATTTTGGAACATAAGGTTGTACGCCCTGGCTTTCCCACGGGCTGTTTAGCAGGACGATCCTCAGACTAAACATGATTTAGCCCGAGGCTCCCATAGGCCAGAGGCTTTATCTTCAGGACGGGCCCTTTCTAGCTCGAGGGGATGGAGTTTCCTGCTCCCTCTTGTTGTTCCAGGAGCTGGGAACAACATCCGGCGACCACTGACGGATCAGCTCGGGTTATGGATTGTTCCGGCAGCGAGCTTCTCAGGAAGCTCTGACCCTATGGGAAGTCAACACGCAAGATAAACGTGCATAATCCTGCCATCACATGTCCGATATCCCCCTGACTTCTCGGACACGCAGCAGGAACGTGCGTATTCAGACACCCACGGACGGGTTGGGCCGTGCGGCCCATTGTTTCCTTCCATACTGATTAGACCGCACTTGTGTGTCAGGTTTAGGAATTAATCATGAATATCACAGACTTGATATGACAAATGGAAGGGTCACGGGATGACCTCCCTACCAATTTCCAGGTGCCTTCTCCTATAAATATGGAGACCCTGGGAATTGATAGAGGTTGGAAAAAATAGTCTTGTAAGAACTATATATTTTGTAAACCAATTACCCAGAAAAGATCAATAATATTGACTAGTGGAGTAGAAGGATTTTAACCTTCGAACCACTTAAAAACGTGTTTAAGGTCACCTAGTTCTTTTCACAAAGATTTCATATCTGCGGCGGTTCTACTTTTAAGTACTAATCTCTTTCTCTTCTTCTCTTAATTACCTGTTGCCGAAGAACCGCGTCAACAGTTTGGTGCTTTCATTGAGAGCAAGTCCAATTAGTACTACCACAAACATACAACTATGGTGACCACTCGATCCAAACATGGCAACGAGACAGAACAGCATGATGGGCAGGAGGCCCGCCATGTTGCCCTCCCCGAGGAACAAGTTCCTGAAGTCCAGCAAAGGCCAGGAAAGCAGCCGGACGGCCAAGACGACACTGGTAGTTCGGCGCCCCGGCCGCCTAATCCGAATCCATGTTATTATACTGCGGTGGAGATGGAGAATGCTCAGCTGAGGAGCCAGCTAGCAGCAGCTGGTCAGCAAATCCAGGATATTCTGAGTCGACTACCCCCTCTCACAACCAACGGTAACGTTGGAGAGAGGCAAGGCGAGGCTCCTAAGTCTCGCCAGAGTAATCGATCCAGGCATAGCCGTTCAGGTAGACTCCCTGCAGCCAACTCCACCCCTTCATCACGCCATCAAGAGGCGAACTTCAGGGAAATGCCTCAGACCGAACTGCAGCAGTACAGCCGTTCGGTTAGGACATCAACCCCTAGCTCTCAGCCTTCCTCGAGGACGCCCAGAAGAGATAGGGGAAATTCCCAAAGGAGGGCCGAGGAGATCCGGAGACGTCAGCCCGTCCCCGAAGAACGTCCAGTTCCTCGTCCAGATCGCCCAGCGCGAAACCATCAAGCTGGCAGGGCCGAGAGGCCCCCACCAAATTTAGTCCGTCCAGACGGCACTAGGATCGCCTCTCCGGTCAGGCATCCTCCTTCTCCCATCAGATATCCGTCTCCTCAGACCGTCCGAGACATCCCGACCTACGGAAATAGTAGGAGAGACCCGCCATCGGCCGGGCCTTCCCGCCGCAGCAGGGCGCCGGGAGGAGGAGCAGGTCGGAGCCGCCAAAGACGCACATCGAGCCTGTCCAGCAGGAGTCACTGGACCGGTAGTGCACGGAGTGATCTTTCGGGAGGGGACCTGCGACAGCGACTAAGTTCAGCACAAAGTCACCATAATTCCCATGGAGGCGACCTTCGAGATCGCCTCAACTCTCACAGAGAGGGTCCAGTTAGGGATGGTAGCCAGGCCCGCTCAGTTGGGGTCCGATCCGAAGTACGTAATGGCGGGAATGCCCCAAATGACCTATCTCCAGATAGGAGGGGCAATAACCCGCCTAATATGTACAACGGGTCCGGAGCTGTTGAACAGCCCCGGAATAACCCAGGATCTCAGGACAAAACCCTAGAGCGCTTAACTCAAATGGAGGAGCTGATGAAGAAGCTCCTGTCGGAGAAAGAAAAAGACGAATATGATTCAGGGGATGAGATGGAGCTCTTCGCCCCCAACATAGCAGCAACGGCATACCCTTCTGGCTTTCGTATGCCTCACTTGTCAAAGTTCAACGGGGATGGAGACCCATCTGACCACTTAGGGATGTTCAACACCCTAATGATGGCTCATAACATCGGGCCAGAGCTTCGTTGCTTGATCTTTCCTTCCACCCTAACTGGACCTGCCAGGCAGTGGTTCAAACAAAGTAAAAGGCAGTCAATCAGCTCCTGGAAGACCTTTTCGGCTGACTTCAAGAGGGCATTCCGCGCCTCTCAGGCCGCCAGGGTCCAGGCCGACTCCCTAGCTAACTTGAGACAGCAACCTGGAGAAACGCTAAAAGCCTACTTGAGCAGATTTGCAAATGTCGCTGCTCGAGCCAGAGACGCCGACGACAGCTCCAAACTCATGGCTATGAGGACCGGGATCCTAGTAGGCGGAGATCTGTGGAAGGATATTCAAAGGAGGGGGGTCAGCTCAGTTAGTGAATTCCTTAACAGAGCCCAAGAATGGATAAACTTGGAGGAAGCTGAAGCTTCAGCCGCGGGGACCAGCCAGGCCCTCGAGAAGCCCGCTGGGGCGGGAACAGAGATCGTAGTAGCGACTCCCGACGTCACGCAGAGCAACCAGCCCGGTGGCGGCAAAAGAAAAGGGAATGGTGAAAACGTCCAGCACGGTCAAAAGAAGAATAAATCCGTGGATAAATTCAAGCCCGTGTTTACAACGTATACCGAGCTCACCCAAACCAGAGAGAATATTTTCCTGGCCAACGCTACGCGAGTCCCCTGGAAAAGACCGGAGCCAATAAAGCACCCTAAGGGAAAGAGAGACGCTTCCAAATTCTGCCGTTTTCATAACGACGTCGGGCACAATACCGACGACTGCAGGCACCTCAAAGATGAAATCGAGACTCTCATCCGAGCAGGTCCGTTGGCGCAATACTCGCGGAACAGGGTCCCGACAGGTCGACCCGCTCCGGAGATCCCAGCCAGTCAACCTGGACCTCGAGTAGATCAGGACGTCCCTCCCCCCGTGGTCGAGGGAGAGATTTCCACCATCTCTGGAGGGCCACACATGGCTGGCACGAGCAGAGGCGCCCAGAAGAGGTACATAAATGAGTTGAAGGCCCACAATGGAGGGGAGTTCGTCCCGGAACAGCGTCAATCAAAACAACAAAGATTAGAGAAACAACCAGTCACTTTCACGGAGGAGGACGCGGGCCATGTCCAATTCCCTCATAACGATCCCTTGGTCGTAGCAGTCCAGCTCGCCAACCGGAGAGTAAGGAGGGTGTTAGTGGACAATGGGAGCTCGGTGAATCTCCTATTCCGTTCAACCTTAGAAAGAATGGGTCTGACCGTCTCCGAGCTAAAGGAAACCTCGATGATGCTATATGGTTTTTCAGGCGAAGGGTCAGCAGCGATAGGAACGATCGAGCTGGTGATCACCCTAGGCGACGAGTCCCGAACAGTGTCCAAACTGCTCGAATTCGTAGTCATTGACTGCTCCGCTGCCTACAATGCAATTTTGGGCCGACCAACGCTCGTTGCTTTCAAAGCTATCACATCCGTCCGGCACCTCGCCATGAAGTTCCCTACTTCGACAGGGGTCTGCACTATCAAGGGCAATCAGCTCGCTGCCAGGGAATGCTACAGCATTTCCATGAAGGGAAAATCTAAACCCGGGCAGGTGGCGATGGCCATTCAGGATGAAGAGGAATCGCAGGGACCCAAGGCGGCCCCTGAGATTGAAAAACCTCGGGTTTCCGAAGACGAAAAGCTCGCCTTAAGCGAGGACATTGACCCGCGAGTAGGCGAGGACAGGTCCGAGCTCCAAGCTATTGAAGATCTCGAGGAGGTAGGCATCGATGAACAAAATGCTTCACGGACGGTGAAGCTCGGAAAGAACCTCTGCGATAGAAGAAAGGCGGATCTGACTGCGTTTCTGAAAAAGAACCTAGACGTATTCGCATGGTCGCACGAAGACATGATAGGGAGCAGTCCGAGCGTAATCATGCACACGCTCCACCTAGACAAAAGCGTCCCTGCAAAGTCTCAAAAGCAGAGGCGTTTAGGGACAACCCGAGCCGAGGCCCTTGAAGAAGAAGAAGCCCGGCTCAAAAAATGTGGCTTTATCCGCGAAGCCAGATTTCCCATTTGGGTTGCCAATCCCATGTTAGTTCCAAAGCCCAATGGCAAGTGGCGGACCTGTATCGATTTTTTCGACCTGAATAAAGCCTGCCCCAAGGATTGCTTTCCGTTGCCGAGGATCGATCAACTGGTGGATGCCACGGCGGGGCACGAGCTCATGTCCTTCATGGACGCGTACTCGGGCTACAATCAGATTGCGATGAATCCAGCAGACCAGGATCATACCAGCTTTATGACCCCGACTAATGTCTATTGTTATAAGGTCATGCCGTTCGGTCTTAAGAATGCCGGGGCAACCTACCAAAGGCTGGTAAATAGAATGTTCGCGGATCAGATCGAGAAAAACATGGAAGTGTACGTCGATGATATGCTTGTCAAGTCCAAGACTGCCACCAACCACGTCGCCGACCTGGAAGAATGTTTTAACATACTGCGAGAATATGGCATGAGGCTCAATCCTCAGAAATGCACTTTCGGTGTCGCATCGGGGAAGTTCTTGGGTTTCATAGTCAATACCCGAGGAATCGAGGCAAATCCCGACAAGATCAGGTCACTGCTCGAGCTTCCATCCCCCAGGTCGCGGAAAGATGTCCAAGGCCTCACAGGAAGGGTGGCAGCACTGAACCGGTTCATTTCCAAATCGACCGACAAGTGCCTGCCTTTCTACAACCTGCTCCGCGGAAACAAGAAGTTCGAATGGACAGTAGAATGCGAGGGCGCATTCCTCGACCTAAAAACGCACCTAGCTGAGCCACTTGTGCTATCAAAGCCTAGGGTAGGAGAACCTCTTTTCCTCTACATGGCCGTGACTGAGGACGCAGCTAGTGCCGTTCTGGTGCGAGAAGAGGACCAGGCTCAGAAACCGGTTTATTACATCAGCAAGAGACTCCTCGGAGCTGAGTCAAGGTACCCGTTGATGGAAAAGCTGGCGTTCTGCCTAATCACGGCCTCGCGAAAACTCAGGCCATACTTCCAGTCCCACTCTGTACACGTCATGACCGATCAGCCTCTAAGGCAGGTTTTGCAAAAGCCTGAAGCCTCGGGACGCTTGCTAAAGTGGGCGGTCGAACTCAGTCAGTTCGAGATTTTCTATACTCCCCGAACTACCATAAAAAGTCAAGCCTTGGCCGACTTCATGGCAGAATGCGCGGGATTCCGTGAGATCCCATCGGAAGATTCACAGCAGCTCACCTCCTCAGGTTCATCGTGGAGGATCTTCGTTGATGGCTCATCTAACGAGAACGGCTCCGGGGCCGGAATCATTCTGATATCCCCAGAAGGACATAGATTCCATTCGGCGCTGAGGTTTGGGTTCAAGGCGTCCAACAACGAGGCAGAGTACGAGGCCTTGTTAGCCGGACTTAGGATAGCTAGCGAGCTAAAGGCAAGCTCTGTCCAATGCTTCAGCGACTCCCAGCTCGTGGTGAATCAGGTCTTAGGCGAGTATCAGGCGCGGGGTCCCAAGATGGCCTCTTATTTGGCTAAGGTAAAATCCGAATTGTCTACGTTTGGGCAAGGGTCGATCGAGCAGATACCTCGGGAGCAGAATGCCAATGCAGATGCTCTCGCCAAGCTCGCCACCTCGGGGGAGGCAGAAACCCTGGGGTTGGTGCCAATTGAGTTCTTGGACAAACCAAGCATAGACGGAGATCGAGCAGATATTGAGATGATTGACATCAGGCCGACCTGGATGACTCCCATTGTTGAGTACCTCGTCGAGGGCAAGTTACCCGAAGGGCGCAACGACGTACGGCCAGTCCTTTATCAAGCTCCGAGATATACGCTAGTCGAGGGGGTGTTGTACCGACGTGGGCATTCATTACCTCTCCTCCGGTGTGTTCTTCCAAGTGAAGCGAAGGCCATCCTGCAGGAAGTTCATGACGGATTCTGCGGAGATCACACTGGGGGGCAAAGCCTGGCCTTGAAGATCCTTCGGCAGGGTTTTTACTGGCCGACTCTGTCCAAAGACTCGATCTCATATGTAAAAAAGTGCGACAAATGTCAGCGGTTCGCCGCGGTTGCACGAGCACCCCCGACCGAGCTAAAAATGATATCGTCTCCCTGGCCCTTCGCCATTTGGGGCATAGATCTAATAGGCGCCCTGCCCACCGGAAAGGGCGGGGTCCGTTACGCCGTGGTAGCCATTGACTACTTCACAAAGTGGGCCGAAGCAGAGCCGTTGGCGACAATAACATCGAAAAAGGTGCTAGACTTCGTGGTTAAAAGCATCGTTTGTCGATTCGGCCTACCCAAAAAGATCGTTTCCGACAATGGCACTCAATTTGACAGCGACCTGTTCACCGAATTTTGCGAAAAGAACGGAATTGTGAAAAGTTTCTCATCCGTGGCCTATCCCCAGGCGAACGGCCAGGTCGAAGCTGTCAATAAAACTCTGAAGGCAAGCCTCAAGAAGAGGTTAGATGAGGCAAAGGGGATCTGGCCAGAACAGCTCCCCCAAGTTCTGTGGGCCTATAGGACCTCACATCGGACTCCCACGGGTCACACTCCTTTCTCCCTAACCTTTGGAAGTGAAGCGGTCCTCCCCGTGGAGGTGAAGGTCCTGTCGCACAGGGTCCGGTCCTACGAACAAGACAAGAACCACGAGCTCCTATGCCACTCCTTAGACTTGATGGATGAGAGGCGAGAGGATTCACAACTCCAGCTCGCCCATTATCAACAGAAAATCACTCGCTACTTCAACACTAAGGTCAAAAGACGTGCCTTTAGCGTCGGCGATTTGGTCTTGAGGAGAGTTTTCCTGGCCGGGAAAGATCCCAAAGATGGGGTTTTGGGACCAAGCTGGGAAGGACCATACCAGGTCATCAAAGTCATCAAAGAAGGGACGTATAAATTAGCTCGACTTGGTGGAGGGGCGGTCCCGCGGACTTGGAATGCAATCCACCTAAAGAAATATTATCAATAAACATTTGTAAGACCTAGAAGGTCACCTTCCATGTATAAATAAAAATCAAATGTTTCTCATTATTTGCAAGGGTAATTTTAAAGTAACAACGAAAGGCCCTTTCCCAGTTACTTGGGGGGCATATGGTACCTGGATATATCCAGGTCTCCTTAACGACTTAGGTGCTAATTTTTATCTACGGATAAGAGTCATCACAAACTAAGTCCTATCCTGGTCTTAACCGGGTCATCAAACTTAGAAGTTAACAAAAATTTGTTGACCGTGGTTCTTCTTTAAAGAGCCCGGGATACGGATAAAAGTTAACGCGATCTAAGTTTTTTCGAAATAAGTTCCTGGTCTTAACCGGGTCATAAAACTTAGAAGTTAACAAAAATTTGTTGACCGTGGTTCTTCTTTAAAGAGCCCGGGATACGGATAAAAGTTAACGCGATCTAAGTTTTTTCAAAATAAGTTCCTGGTCTTAACCAGGTCATAAAACTTAGAAGTTAGCTAAAATTTGTTGACCGTGGTTCTTCTTTAAAGAGCCCGGGATACGGATAAAAGTTAACGCGATCTAAGTTTTTTCAAAATAAGTTCCTGGTCTTAACCAGGTTGGAAAACTTAGAAGTTAGCTAAAATTTGTTGAACGCGGATCTTCTTTAGAGAGGCCGGGACACAAATAATGTTAACTTGAACTAAGTCATAAAAATAAAAAGATAAATTGTGACCAAATGCATACATGTATATAAAACTGGCTGAGCCAAATGTCTCGAGGCGGAAACGCCCCACACAAAAAGAGAATTACAATTAAAAAAAAAAGTGTTCAAGGTACGTAAACGAGGAGCATCCTAAGCCCCATCAGCTGGCCCTTTGGAGGTCGCGGTCTCGCCCTGTTCCGCCGCGGCAGAAGCCTCTCCAGTCTCCGAAGGAGGAGCCTCCTTATTCAGGCGGGCTTGAAGCCGCGGCAACAGGAATGCCCAGAGGTCCGGCGGCATGAAGGAGAAGTCCGCGTCCGGATTGTGGGACCAGCAGTGATAGAATAGGTCCTGTAAGGACTGCTCCGACACGACCCGCTCGTCTTTTAGGGCGCCCTGGGAGGTCTAGACTTCAGCCTTCGCCACCTCAAGGTCTGCCCGCGATGCGGCCAGGGAGTTTTTAAGCTCTAGGTTCTCGGAGCGAAGCTTCTCTAGCTCGGATGCGGCCAGGGAGCGTTTAAGCTCTTGGTTCTCCGAGCGGACCTTCTCTAGCTCGGCTTTGGAGGCCGCCAGGGCGTCTCTCGCCTCCTGAGACTCCTGGAGGGCAGTCTGGCGATCTGCTTCCAAACCCTCGAGCTGGGCCTTGGTCCTAACAATGCCTCTATAGGCGGCAGCCATGCCCTGCAAGAAAAGAATGATAAATTAGCAAACTGGAAGGAGAAAGGCGGCGTGTGAGTGTCAAAGCCTTAGAAGAAGGGGGCACTTTACCGTTAAAGTCATGTCCATAGCAGATTCTATAACTCGGACCGGGCTCGTTGTTTCGATGGCCCGGAGCTCCTTCTCCCTAATATTGTAATAGTGGCTGACGGCGTAGCTGGCCGACTCGTACACCGTACCCCGGAATGCTTCGGGCATCTTCTCCAGAGCCCGGGGGTCGACCGGGATACGCACGTCCGGGGCTGCCGCGGCCAGATTCCCGACCTCTATTACCCCGTCCTGGGCGGCCAGTGGAGATCGTTGGGGTGGCGGATGCATGAGTCCTGTCCTGGCGACAGGGAGGTTCGCCCCCGCGACCTGGGATGGCGGGTCTCTCTCCTTCTCCGTAGCTGGGGATTTGGTGGAGACCCCGGTCGAGCTCTTGGACTCGCGAAGCCTCTTTAACCTCGGCCCCACTGGGGGATTCCCACCGAACACAACGCCCCGCAGACTATTCCCGGGCTGAGACATCTCTTCTGCCAAAGAGCAAAAAACACGGTTATTAGCAATCATACAGAAATAAAGGCAATAAGAAATCAAATACTAAGGGAGCCCTACCCCCCGAGCTGGAAGAGCCTAGGACGATTATCTCACGAACTGGCGAAGGTTCTAGGTCCAGTTCTGAATCGGGGCTGGACTCTTCTACGTACTGCCTAATCCCCGGAGCGTAGACGCCCCTCTGGAGCGCAGGCCACGTGCGTAAATTGGTCCCGTACTCCTCAAAAATGGCCGACCTAAAGGCTAGGGTATTATATACTACTACGGTACCCTTGGGCCGACTCTCTTGGTTGTCCAGCACGAGCTGGTCAACGCAGTGGAGCAGAAACGTGTCCAGGTTCGGATTCCTTGGGTGACGATGGACGAGCTGCCTAGGGTTGAACCTAACCAGCCGGGGGTCTGCAGTGGCCCTATCTACGTTCTTAAATAAGTAAGAGTTACCTTGACCGGAAGGACCCGCGGCTGCTCCGGATTGGGCCCTCTCCTCGCTCATCCCCTGGGCGACCTCCAAGCTCCTCTTCCTGTTCCTCACCAGAGAAACTTCCTCACCTTCTTCCTCGCCTTCGTCATCTGCGACCTCCTCCGCGACGATCGGCCTGTTGTCGCGGGCTGGGGGAGGACCACAGGGCCTTTTCAAATTCAAAGTCTGATTTGGGAAAATCAGCTTGCAGAATACCATCGCCTCATCCGTCTCGAGCACGCGGTAGTCTTTCTCACTGGGGGGCAGGTTCGCCAGTGTATCGTATTGACCCCCGAGGGTCACGGACTTTTCGGTCCTCGAGTAGATGGCTGCAAGGTTGGTTGAAATCAGAATTGGAATAAGGGACGAGCTAAAATAAGATAACCGTTAAAAGGCGAGCTAAATGGAGGATTACTTACGAGGGCGGTTGAAATAATGATGATCGCAGTTTCGGAACCCAGTAGACATAAAAAACTGGTCTTTGAAGTCGTTTGGATGGCTCGGAAGCTCGATCACTGCTGCTGTGTTAGGGAAGCGGGTTAAGTAATAGAACCCGTCGCCTCGCCCCCGCTGGTCCGGGCTGGCTTTGAGGCAGAAGAAATATAGGATATCAGCAGGAGTGGGGACCTCCCACTCATGCTTTTGGAACAAATACCTCAGTCCCGCCAGCAGACGGTAGGAATTGGGGGGGAGCTGAAATGGGGCCAACCCCACATAGTTCAGAAAATCAGCAAAATACTGATCCAAGGGGAGGAAGGCCCCTGCCTTGAAGTGTTCCCCGCTCCAGGCCGCGAACGACTCATCGAGCGGCGTGCAGCTCCTCTCCCCATCCGCAGCAGGTCGGGCGATCACGGAGGTCTTCCCCAGAGGAATGTTGTGGTTAAGGAAGATTTTGGTGATCTTTGCCTGGCTGGTTATCTTCGAGACGATTCTCTCCGCCTCGAAAAACGCGTCAGGAGCCACCTCGGCCTGCTTCTCCACCGCCGGCCCAAAGTGAGGAATTGGCGAGCTGGTCACCACCGCCTTTCCTTTATCCTTCTGGGAGGCCGAACTTCCCACATTCTTCTGTGGCAGATTTCTCTTTGGAGCCATCTGGTCGCCTATCGAACAAAAGAAAACACTTTAGAAAAGGCGACCCAAGCAGGAGAGTGAAGCAAGTATTAAGTACACGAGCTGGGGTAAGCCCAGCCCGTGGAGAGTGGTGCCACGCGTTCCAAGGAACACGCGCCTATGCCCTCAACAGATCCCAGATTACTCGGAATTCGTGTGTCAGATGGCTCAGAGTAAAAAAATTGCCTTGGGGGGAAAGTTTCAACAGGCAAGGCGTGGCAAAACCGCTTTTAAGGCGTATTCCCTAAGCTACCCGGTTTTTGCACCCAAAGTTCCTAAGGATCCTACCCAAAAATTGTTCCTAAGAGAGAATCATGGAACCCATGTTCTAAGGCGATGTCCCATGGCAAGTGTGCCCTAATCTAAGAAGGGCCATCACCCTCCATATCCGCGTGACCCAGAAAACCTCTGCATGTGGCTACAGTAAAAAATTTTACCTAGGCTACAGTGGCATGCTTTCAAAAATAAGCAGGGACAGAAGACTTACAGTATAGGATTGGATGGTGAGCGAGGTTGCTGCGCTGGTAGGAGCTTCGTTGGCACAGTAGTCTCCAAGGCCTTGAAGGAACTCGCACGCTTAAGCTTCGTGAACGGAGAAGATGAGAGCAATGGAAATGAGGGTTTTCTTCTTCGGAAGGTCAAAGAGAAAAGAAGGAAATTTGAGAGGTTCTGAATGGTAAGGTGGCCCGTGCGTGGGATGACCACCCCCTTTTTATACAAGGGAGGATCACGTGTGAAAGGCTCCTGGGAGACCCTCCACTCGAAATGTGAAACGACGGCTGGACAGTAGGCTAGGCCATTTAATGCGGTTCTCGTAGAGTGTACCGTCGCCACCCACGGCATTCCACGTATCAGACGCATGCGAAAAGCATGGAATGCGAAGGGTTGTGGGAGAAGTCTAAAAGCTCCTACTGTGGTCTCCCATATCTGACGTCATGGACCACGAGCAGGAGCTTGGGGGGCAGATGTACGCCCTGGCTTTCCCACGGGCTGTTTAGCAGGACGATCCTCGGACTAAACATGATTTAGCCCGAGGCTCCCACAGGCCAGAGGCTTTATCTTCAGGACGGGCCCTTTCTAGCTCGAGGGGATGGAGTTTCCTGCTCCCTCTTGTTGTTCCAGGAGCTGGGAACAACATCCGGCGACCACTGACGGATCAGCTCGGGTTATGGATTGTTCCGGCAGCGAGCTTCTCAGGAAGCTCTGACCCTATGGGAAGTCAACACGCAAGATAAACGTGCATAATCCTGCCATCACATGTCCGATATCCCCCTGACTTCTCGGACACGCAGCAGGAACGTGCGTATTCAGACACCCACGGACGGGTTGGGCCGTGCGGCCCATTGTTTCCTTCCATACTGATTAGACCGCACTTGTGTGTCAGGTTTAGGAATTAATCATGAATATCACAGACTTGATATGACAAATGGAAGGGTCACGGGATGACCTCCCTACCAATTTCCAGGTGCCTTCTCCTATAAATATGGAGACCCTGGGAATTGATAGAGGTTGGAAAAAATAGTCTTGTAAGAACTATATATTTTGTAAACCAATTACCCAGAAAAGATTAATAATATTGACTAGTGGAGTAGAAGGATTTTAACCTTCGAACCACTTAAAAACGTGTTTAAGGTCACCTAGTTCTTTTCACAAAGATTTCATATCTGCGGCGGTTCTACTTTTAAGTACTAATCTCTTTCTCTTCTTCTCTTAATTACCTGTTGCCGAAGAACCGCGTCAACAAAGGTAAAAAGTAAATTTTTGCTTATTTCAAGATATAAACTTGGAAAGTCTTGAAAACAAATTTTCACTAAAATTACCACTTTGAGTTTAGTGTGAATTATTTTTATTAAAGAGTTTTTCTTATTTTTAAAAATAAGAGATTTAATTTATTAATAGTTAATAAATTAAAAGAGGGTTTAAAACCCTATATTTTGAGAAAATAATTAAGTGAATTATTTTTCTAGTAAGTAAAAATTGATTAATTGATTTTGGAAAATTAACTAGTCAAGAAGGGAAATTTTTAACGGTTTTCCTAATTAAGACAAATTAGGCAATTTTCTTAAAACAGTTTTTAGAGATTAAAGCCTGAAGAAAAATAAAAAGAAAATTAAGAGTTTATTTTATTTAAAAATAATTAAGGAATTTATTAGTATTTTTTGGATATAATACCGTTTAAAATCTTACATATTTTAACCGACTTGTTGAAAGTGCGGATTAATAGCGATACCTTGAAAGAATAAGATTTTTAGCGAATTGTAGGAAAATAATATTGTGATACCCGAGCCTAGATATCGAGACCTTAGGATAGGTCTTCCCGAGACTTAGAGTGTAGTCTCAAATATTTTTGTATGAATTTCCTTAATGGGTTTAAAACCAAATAAGGATCATAAATCCTTACAAATGATTTTGAAAATGACCAAACTGCCCAAAATAATAATAATGAATTATGTGCCATAATTAATCCAAGTATACTGTATGGATAACTACAGTATTGGCTAAGTGTAACTGGACTGAACGTTGGAGGGTGAAAACCTGCTGAGTGCTAAGGACTCCAAGTAAGTCAACTTATATTGTGTGGCTGCAACATGAAATGACTATTGTATTGTATGTTTGTATAGGGACACATGCACATATATACATGGTCATAGAAAGTTGCTTAGAGACATTAGTCTAGTGGGTGCTGAGTTAGAAAATATGAACGGTAGATATCCGTCATATCCTAGACGACTTATCCCCGTCACACTGCTTGATTTTATTATGTCCGACTCATTACCGCGACGAGTAGCCAAGATGTGAGGATTAGCTTGTTAAACCTAGGGGCGCCAAAATAAATGGGACCTAGGGGCCCTCATGCTTACTTAATCAGTGAACGGTTAGAACTCGAGCAAGTGCTCTGATAAGCTATTCCCGGATAGCAACCGTGAATATTGGCCATTCAGTGAGAGTGCCTAGAGATACTAGGGGTTTCCAGATTGAGTGAGGTTGAACACCCTAGGGGCAACTGCTCACCAGCACCACTGATTAGCATAGAAGTCTCTGTAAAACCGTGTAAACTCGATTACACTCTTGGATAAGTAGCGATGCCCTAGGTAACACGATAGTTACCCTTGATGGGGATACTTATTGGCTAGATCTTAGTGTTGAAATTCGGTTCTCTCTTACAGATTAGCAATTATGTTGGAGGGCGTGTTACGCTCGAATTGTTGGAAATTGTCGAGCGTTGGTCTCGAATTATATTGTGATATGATATATGTGCTTGCTCTGGGATTTTCTGAGTGTAGGGATATATTTGTTGATAAGATATAGTTGTGAAATAATATATCTGCTTGCTCTGGGATTTTCTGAGTGCAGGGATATATTTGTTAATAAGAAATAGTTGCGGTATAATATATCTGCTTGTTCTGGGATTTTCTGCGTACAATGTTTTATATATTTATAGGAAATAATTTATCATTGGTTATCAGGCATGACCATAAGTTTGCCAGGACGCTTCTGCATTCTTGAAATTGATTATGTAGGGTCCAGATGGATCCGAAACCCTAATTCTCTGCATGCTTTGTTTTAAGGTTGAACTTACTAAGCATTTTCACTTACCTAGTTGTTTCATGTTGTAGGTAAGAGCAAGGGAAAGACAGAGCAGTGAGCGCTAGAGTCTACATTACAAATGTACATGTGGACTGACCTTTTGGGAAGCCGTTTTATCTTTGGAAATGTTGTGTAATTTTCCTAAACTAGGCTCACTCTACTTTTTATAAAATATGTTTGAAAATAAATGTTAAGTATGGCCATACGACTTTTTAAAAAGTTTTTTTTTTTTTTTTTATACGGGTTTTTGAGACATTTTGTTAAATGAAAACATTTATATTTCCACATTATCGAATCTTGAAAATTCGGGTCATTACACTAGGGTCAAACTTTATTTTTCCGTTTAAGTCAGTTGTTTGTAACTTTTGAGTTGTAACTAGGGTCAAGTACGCAGTTAACTCTTTAATGACGTGACTATTCCTTTTGACTAATTTTTTTAACCCTATGTCATTAATTACGTTTAGTTGCACGTATATGACCAAATGAATCGATTAGGGAGCCTAGTACTTTTTAAAACAAACGGTGCAACGGTCTTGGCTATCCAGGGCGTTACAAGAACCTACGTCATTAAGTTGAGTAAAGAGCCCGTGTTTTATTTTTATTATTGAGCTTTGAATAATATTGAATATAAATACAAGTTTCCAGAAAAGAAAAATAGATATATTACGACCCACAGTGTCTATAGACTCAATTTTGCCTCCAATTTTCTTTTATATAACAACTTCGTGTGGAAATTGTCATTAGTACAATATAGATTCTTTCCTACAGACAAATGTTTAGGATCTACTAGTAATATTTTTAGTACAAAATTTATGTTGTATATATAAATTAATAACGGTATAAAATAAAATATTTTCAAGGTCCCAACACATTTAATCTAGTGAGATTTTACTATATATCTGGTTCAAATTTTGAACTGAAAGTTTTTATGAGTATGCTCGATTTATTCAAATATAAAGTAACACTACTTTGAACGTTTCAGTGTAGATGTGTGAATAACGGCTATTAATTTGGAAAAAAATAATAATAGGGAGGGTAGTTTTCTCTATAAAATCAATATTGCCGGCGGCATACATTCTTAAATCCCAATTATTATTAGAATGTAAAATATATATTTTAACCTCTTCACCTGACAAAGTTTGACTATATCCTACGTAAGTAGTCCTTAATTTTTTTTGGTCGGAACTTATTAATTATTAGAACACCATTGTCTAACTTATTTGACAAAAAGTAAAAGAAATGGCTTACGTGAACACCATTGTCTAACTTATTGACAAAAAGTAAAAGAAATGGCTTACGTGTAGAGATAGAGGTGTGTGGTACAATTTTTCTTTAGAACAAACGTGGTTAAGGAAAACCATTGTCTTTCAAGGCTCATTTGATGTGAACCAAGTTATGCCATAAAATTGAAGGCTGGATGTATAAAAAAAACGGTTAACATCCAATCATCATTAGTTCATAATTACATTTTAACTAGATCGACTATTTGAATTGGTTTTTTTTTAATTTTTAAATATATTCCAATATTGAAATTTCGTTGCAAAATATTATGTAATGAAGAAAATATCTAATATTTATGTATGTTGTTGTCAAATATTAATTTGTATTTTATTTTACATGTTATAGCGGCTATATTAAGAAATGTACTTTCTTATGATTTTTCATGTTCCATGTTTATAATCTAATTAACCTTAATGCATATTGTTTAAATTTCATTATTTTTAGAATGGTAATTTGTTAAGAATAAAATAACTCTAAAAAATACTAAATATTAATTTGTCATTACGAGATTTTTTTTTTTAAAATCCCAAAAATTTCATCCAAACAAAATTCAGAAAATAAAACTGATTCTTATATCCTCACAAGTAGCTACTGTTTGGAATAACACAAGGACGCAGCTTACTAGTTATCATTCCTAATTTGTGCACCGTTATTCTATCATTTATTTACTATCAAATGACAAATCTCAGTTTGTGTAATATTAACATATTCTTTTTTTAATTAAAACCAACTCAATAAATAATCCATATAAAAACAAAACTAAAGGTGTCATCAATTGTGAAGCTGAATTTTTCTAGTTTATACTTTAATATTTTTTTAATAATGTCATAATATAAATTAATTGAATAAAATTAATCTATAATTTTACCAAAAATAATTAAACTTAATTAGTCAACCACACATTTTCCTTACTCCTACAAAAAAAACTATAATATTCATATTAGGCTTAACGTAGTTATAAATTAACGTATCGAGATAAAAAATCGACCGAGATATATCAATTTCAGTAATGTTTTTTTTACTGAATGATTATTTTAAATTTTCTCATTATTTATTTGAATACACAACAAACACTTTCTTCTATTAAACTAAGTCAAATTTTACAAAATTACATTTCATAAACAGCTTGTCGAATTTATATCACAAATCCATTTTATAGTAGTTAATACAGAGAGTTCCAAGTTGCAGTCCAAATTTTAAAAGAGTTGTCGGAAAAATATCTCAATGCCACCATATCATTCCACTTTTCCATCGAAATAGAAAATGATCGAGACCAATTGATTATTTACTTTGACACAGTACACACATACACCATACACATGACAATTTAACATAAAATTTTTTTTTGGTAAATCAGAAAAAGTATATTAACACCAACTGTTGTTACAACCTACAACACCAATAGGCCCGAATGCTATACATTTAGTTCTCATCACACTTGATCAAATCATTGCCTATCACTATATGTTAATTTCCTAGACCAAATCCCTGCAATTCTATATTTGACCACATTCTTTATAATCTGTACAGTTGAATCTACATGTTTACATCTGAAATGCCACAATGTTTCATTTCTGTTTAACCAAATTTGATAGACCATAGCAACAACTGTGACAGTAAGCACTCTTTTTCTGAACCTGCTATGATTGCTATGTCTAATACTACTTATTAACCTGTGTAAAGAGGTAGCTGATGTACTCCAATGTAACCATGTCTTTAAATCTTGTAACACCCTGCAGCTATACAAGCATTCGAAAAATAAATGTTGTTTAGTTTCCAATCTTTCTCCACAGATAACACAGTCTGTTTCTTGACAGACTTAAAATCTATTAAGCCTTTCTCGTACTGGCAGTCTTCCCACCATGATCAACCAGAACAGAAACTTATGTCTTGGAATACTAAGTCTGTCCCATACCATCTGTTGCCAATTTACCGAGTTCAGCACTGGGCACAATATCTGATAGCCTTGCTTAATCTGATATTTCTCAGTTGAGAACTTCTGAGTATCTAGTCTCTGTTTAAATCTGTTTTTGACAGCAACAACTTGTTTCCAGTACCGGCTGCTTGATGATGGAGCTTCATAACTCCACCAGTCAGCTGACCCCAAATATACATGGTGAACCCATTTGATCCAGAGATTGTCTTGTTTAGTTGCAACAGCCCATACATATTTCCCTATAGCTGCTGGATTCCATTCTAACACATTCCGGAAACCTAAGCCTCCCTCTTTTTTTGGTTTACAAAGGAAATCCCAAGCCACATAACCTGGACCCATATACTCAGCCGCACCTTTCCACAAAAAAGCCCTATAGATGGAGTTTATCTTCTGAAGAATCTGCTTAGGTAAAATCATAATCTGGGACCAATAAGAATGAATTGATATCAACACTGAGTTAATCAATATCACTCTACCTGCAAAAGACAAGTTCCTAGAACTCCAAGTTTTGATTCTAAGAACCATTTTCTCCAATAATATCTCACATTTAGCAGCTGATATTTTCTTAGAGCTGATTGGAATACCCAGATATCTAAAAGGCAATGCACTATGACCAAAACCTGATACTGCCAGAACCCTTTGAACTTCCTTGGATTCCATTCCACAATAGTAGATAGCCGGTTTAGCCTCATTTGGATGCAATCCTGAAGATTGAGAAAACAGCTTGATACCTTGCAGCAATAAGTATATTGACTTAAAATCTCCATGGCAAAATAATAGGACATCATCAGCAAAACATAAGTGGTTTAAATTGAGCAGTGCACATCTGTCATGAAATCTAAACCCTGTTTTCTTCCCTACTTTCCTCAGTATACGAGTGAGGTATTCCATGCCCAGTACAAACAACAAAGGTGCATAGGATCGCCTTGCCTGAGACCTCTTTTAGGTGTAAAATATCCATGTATAGCACCATTCAACATTATAGAAAATCTAGGAGTGCAAACACATATCATAATAAGTTGAACAAACTTATCTGGAAATCTAAGTGCTCTCAACATCTCCTCAAGGAAATCCCATTCTACTGTATCATAAGCCTTCCTCAGATCTAATTTTATCATACAACTAGACCTTGAGCTCTTCCTACCATAATGCCTTACTAAATCTTGACATACCATTATATTATGAGCAATATATCTCCCCTTTATAAATCCACCATGATTTTCAGCTATCAGCTCTGGTAAAATGCTTCGCAGCCTTGAGCAGATCATCTTAGTAGCCACATTATAGTAGGCAATAGGGCGAAAATCAGCTACTCCAACTGGACATTTGCTCTTCGGTATCAGAGTCAAACTTGTAGTATTTAGTTCCTTAAGGAGATTCCCAGAGTGAAGAAAATCCAAAACAGCTGAACACACATCCTCTCCAACCAGCTCCCAATTATCTTGAAAAAAACAGCTTGCATATCCATCTGGTCCAGGGGCCTTAACATTTGGAATGCCAAATATAGCTCGTTTGACTTCATCGTTTGTATATTCTGATAACAAAGACCTGGCCTTCTCTTCAGATAAAACAGTTCCACATGCTACAATATTGGTTTGTACCCTTCTTCTATCTTCCAGCTTAGTTCCCAACAACTCCTGATAGTAATTCAGAAATGCTGTTATTACTGCTCCAGGATTTTCCACCCAATTCCCAGCCATATCTTGAATAGCATAAATTCTATTCCTTATTCTCCTTGTTCTAATACTTGAGTGGAATATATGTGTATTCTCATCACCTTCTTTAATCCAAGCCAGTTTTGATTTTTGATACAGAAATGAAAGAAGGCTCTTATGAACTACAATGTACTCCTTCCTTGCTGCTATTTCTTGTTCTATCAATTGCTCATTCAGTGGATCCTTATTCAGGCACTCCTGCTTCCTTTTCAACTCCTGATATGCTAAAGTATCAGCAACTTGTATGTTATTAAACCCCTTCTTGTTAATGTCCCTGAGAACTGCTTTAAGCCTCTTTAATTTCTGCACCAGAATATACATAGCTGTTCCTCGACAGGGCAGGTCCCAACTTGCTTGAACTCAGGTGCTTGTTGCCACATTCGAAAATATTTAAATGGTATTTTCCCCCCTCTGAATTCTGGATAAACTAACAGTATTGATGGAGAATGATCAAATGTACCTTTTGGTAAAAAAAAGAGCCTCCGCTAGTTCATGCTGAATGAGCCATTCTTGATTTGCCATAACTCGATCAATCTTCGAGTAAATTCTGCCTTCTTTATCTTGCTTATTAGTCCATGTTAAGAAACAGTCCGAGTATTTCACATCTTCAAGTTGACACTCTTCTATACAGTCTTGAAATGCTGAAGAACTTCCTCCCTGCACTCGCTTGCCTACTCTTTCATCTGCATTCAAAATATCATTAAAATCCCCTAATACCACCCATGGTTGCTTATGATCTCTTGCCAGAATTTTCAGGTCTCTCCATAAGATCTCTCTTCCATTCACATCATTGAAGGCATATATAAATGTAACTAAGAAACCTTCATGACCATTATTCGACCTAACTGCCAAATGCATCAGTTGAATCGTACAGAACCTGATATCAACCTGAAACATAGCTGGATTCCAACTAATTATTATCCTGCCCCCCTTATGCCAGGCATTATTAGATGAAAAACACCACCCTGAAAACATTCTAATATAGACTTCTCCTAACTTCTGGGTTTTCACCCTTGTTTCCAAGAGCCCAACCAATCCTATCTTCATATTCCAGATTAGTTGTTTAATCTCAACTTGCTTTTTAGGATTGTTGAGGCCCCAGATATTCCAAGCCATGATTCTATCCATTACAAAGAGGTGGATCTCCCCCTCCTCCATTCTCAACTACATTCTCAACTTCACCACCCTGTTCCATCAAAACCTGAAAGTTGTTCTCAATAACAGTTGCTGGTAATGGCTTAACCCAGATTTTCCCACCCTTTTGAACTTGTTGAAACCCATCCTCATCTAGTACACTAGTGGAAGCCACCTCTAAATCCTTCTCTAAATTCTGCTTCACTACCCATGTTTTCAGCTGTACTGGTTTTTTCCTACAAGCCACTGTATCATGTCCCAATCATTTGCAATGTCCACATAGGGTAGGCTTCCACTCATACTCAAAAAACATTGAAACTTCCTCATCTCTTTCATTTGTAAAAGATAACAGCTCCAAAAATTCCTGTTTTAAGTGAACCTCCACCATTACTCTCGGATAATTGAGCCTTTCTTTCCTCTTAGTAATCTGATCCACCATCACTGGGGTTCCTATTTGGCTGAGAATCTTAAACAAAGCCTTCTCCCCCCAATGTTTTAGATCCAGTCCTTTGAGTTGAACCCAAATAGGCGCAATCTCCACATTCTCTTTTTTGAAATCAACAGATGCTTCCCAAGGTTTCATGATGATAGGTTTCTTATCAAAGAACATGAAACCTCCTGAAATAACCTGATCCCTTATCGCCACATCTTGAAATCGAACAATGAAGATACCATGTGCAAGCAGACCCACCTTATCAACCTGCTCTCTCCATATTCTTTTAACATAACCCTCAAAAACACCAAGTGGAGGATTTGCCCCTAAGACATAGCATACCATTGCTGAATTCCAAAAAAGAATTTCATCTTCTATGTCTCCCATCTCAATTTTAATCCCCTTCCCCACCGAACGTCTAGCATCCATTTCACCAAATTTAGCATTCAGGTTCTGAATTACATTGCTAGATTTTAGAATGGGGGGAATAGCATTTATCTTACCTGAATGTAACTGTTGTTCGCAGATCTGTGAATTGTGCAGGAACTTCGAAACATCTGCCTGTGTCTCAGAACTTTGTTGCAAAAACATTGCCGATTTCGGTGAAGAACCAGCTCCAGATGAAACCTTCCCATCCCGATCACTTGCATTTTCTCCATTTGAAAATTCTATGGGTTGAACTCCTAAAATTTCATCAATCGATTTGGTTTTTTTTGCTATATCTAAAGAGGTCGAACCAATTTTCTTCTTAATCTTGCCTCCCGATTTCTTAACTTGTCGCTGAACTTTGGTTCTCTTTGCCATGGCACCAGAGCACAACCTCTGAGAGAACTATATTTATTATAATTTAACATAAATTTAAAGGTATGGTGGTGTAATGATTCAAGTTGCCTGGAACTTGAAGCAATATATATAACTAAACCCCACACAACACATAGACCACTTAATAGACATACTAATATGGTAAATGACATATGATATGGTAAGAAAAAGGGTTAAACAACACAAACGACATATATAAGACCACGTACAACTATTAATTTAAACTCCAAATTGTTCACCTCTCACTCCTCAACATCCTCCAGCTCCTGCAAACAACCAACCATAATGTCTACTGCGTCCTGCAACTGATTGATCGTCTTGCGTCTCATTCCCTTTTTTCTAAGTTTCTCCCTGGTTAATTGTGCCTGCTTCATAGCATCATCGAACTTGTTAATCTGCTCACGAATAAAAATGTGAAGGTCCACTAGTTTTTTTTCCTCTGGTTTTGTGTTGGGCTCTTTTGGAACAACAACACAGGGACCGATGGTGGCCACTTTCATGCGTGGTGACAATTTTGTCACTTTAACTTCCCATGAATGAGGTAAACTCAGGCGGTAGGAGTTGGCGGTACTATCCCAATGTGATTTCACTCTTTTTTCTTCCTTTGACCTGAAGGAATTAGAAATGATGGCATCACCTTTCTTTGCTTCGTTGCTGAAGCTTGCCATGAAGTTAAATACCGAAAAGAACACAGTGAGCAGTATTTAAATTACTTAGGGGCAAGGAAAATTCAATTCGTTAGATTGCGTCCACTAACTTGAGCTTTTAGAGACCTTATATATATTGCCTATAAATTTTAAGACAAACTTGAAGAAGGAAAACAATATGGGATGCATGGAATGTGGATGTGGCACAATCTTATTTGGACGACTACCATAGTTTACATTGGCGAACAAGTTGGAATATGATGGAGTTTGTTTAATAAAAAAATGGCATATTCCTTTAACCATGACTTTGGTCTACGTCCCATCCTCCGTGAAATGAGTACCTAACATTTCGGGTTAAATAGTTCAAATCCTCAAATTTTGATTTTATTTGATGAGATCATTGGTCAAGTCAATACATTAGTGTTTTAGGTGAACAAAAGATTGCAGCTGGAATTTCCACATGATATCCTTTTTTAATGAACCGAATAAAATCACTTTTCAGAGTGTTGTATTGAATAACTATGCCCACCAACAGTTTAAAGTAAGGCAATGTGTGGGTAGAAATATGTGTATTTGAATAAAAGAAATATCATTATATTAATTAAATAATTTTTAAAATTGACCTTATCCATAGGGTACCGACTGCTACCATCATCCATACTCACCCAGGTTCATCTGTAACGACCCCAAATTCGGTATTAAGGCTTAGGGCCTGGGATAGTGTGCCTGGAGGGCATAATGGAATTCTGTGTGTATCTTTAATGAGTTTTATGCATGATTATGATTTAATGCACGTTATATGATTATGTGATTAATTGTGATGCATGACTATGTGAATTAGTATGCATGTAGACCTGATTGAGCATATTTGTAATTTGGCCATGTTGGGCATGACTATGTTGATACCTGTGATCTATGACTCAAGACGATCCTAGAATGAGCGGGGTAGCGGAAAGTCAAAGCGGGAACCTGTACCAGGCTTGGGTTAAGCCTGGGGAGTTTAATTGAGAATCTGGGAATATATTTGATGATTAATCCGGTATTGGGTAGCGAGCGGGAATTATTAGGAACACTTGAGGAATTAGTGGGAATTTGGGTAATATGACTAAAATGCCCCTTTATGGACATAAAGGTTTAGAATTAGTAAGGGAGGGCATTTTGGTCATTAGGCTTGTAAGAGATAAAATAAAGAAGGTCTTTATACTTAGTGGATTTTGTAGAGAAAAGCATAGGCTGAAAAGAAAGAAAGAAGGAAGAGAAAGAAGAGAGGGAAAACTGAAGGGTTTGGCTTTGAAGATTCGGTTTGTGGCTCTCCCAACCATTTCCCTTAATTTTTCTTGAGGTTAAGCTCAGTGGAAAGCTAGGGTTAGCTGAGCATCAAGGATCCTAAGCTAGGCTTGAGGATTGGCAAGGGATTAGCAAGATCACATCAGAGATTTGAGGTAAGTTCTTGAGGTTTTCGGTTTTAGGGTTTTGCTGGTTTTGAGCTGTGTTTTGAGCTAAATGGATGGGGTTTTTGGGGAAAACAGGTCAAGGTTGTGAAGGTGCAAGCCAAGGAGGTCTAGGGTTCAGTTCAAGGTCGAAATTTCACCCATGGTATGATTTCTAAGACCCTATCCTTGTTGTTTGAGTGATTTTCTGGTTTTTGGGTTCATTTGGTTAGATTTTGAATTGTGGGTTGCTTGAGCTTGGGATTGAGTTCATGGGGTGCTTGGGATGAGTGTGTGGTGTGTATAAGTTTGATTTTGGGCTTGAGAAAGAGTTGGACAAGTTTGGGGTCGAAATGGGGGAAGAAAATCGCAAGATGCGATTTCTGGTTTTGGCCTGCTGCAACTAGCGCTACAGCGCTAGTCAGGGGGCGCTGTAGCGCTAGCCCCTGTCTGTTGAGGGTGGTTTTGCTTGTAGCGCTACAACGCCCTCTTTTGAGCGCTGTAGCGCTGCACTGTTCACAGAGGGGATTTTTGGGCTTTTGTGAAGGGATTTTGACCTAGGGTTCGGGGCTTGATTCCGCCACTTTGTTTTGGGGATCTAGGACTTCCCGGGGGGCTCGGGATTAGTCCCGAGGCTAGATTTCGGACTTGAGGATTGGTGATGACTTTGACTTGTGGATTTTTCTTAGGTAAGCGCTAGGGCTCGGGTAAGATCGTGCTCAAGGAGTCAGGTTGATCAAGGCTACTGAACCTAAAGGTAAGAAAACCGTAACACTCGAGAATAGGGCATGGGCCCATTGTGTGATTGTAAGGGCACGGCCCTAGCTTGTATTGTGTGTAAATGTGTAATCTTAGATGAATTATTGTATGTTTGAATGGTTATTTCATAATGTATGATATGTGTGATTATAATGGAATGAACGGCAAGGCCGAGAGCAGCAAAGGCCGGGTACAGCAGTGGGACCGGAAGCAACGCTCAGCACATGGGATGCTATAGCGAGGGTGGGACCTAAGGGATACATGAGTTATCCTACGGTAATGACCGAGACCCCAAGCTTTGGTAAGGCCTCTGGGGCGGCATGGCCGTGCTTGTTTAAATCGATGATTTTCCTATTTATCAGTGAATTATGCCAGTGATATTATTATTGCATATGTTATGTGCTATTTGGGTTTTCTTGCTGGGCTTCGGCTCACGGGTGCTCCGTGTGGCAGGTAAAAGCAAGGAGTCTGTCAACCGGCCATGAGTATGGAGAGCGTGGGGGCGGCGCGTACATGTTCGGCCTGCTCGACTGCTTTGGTTGGGGGCATTTTGTAAATGGCTGTATTGATCCATTCTTTTGATAGTTAACCTGGTGTAAATCTATTTTTGAGTTGTAAATATTTTGTAAACCTTATTTTGGGATCCCAGATGTTTTATACTTACGTTTTCAATGAAGTTAAACATTTTAAAGAGTACAGCCTTAAATTCTGATTTATCCACACTTTTGGTTTTAGAAACCACTTAGAGTCAGTCAAAAGCACGATTTCTATTTTAAACTCACTTAGTAACGGCTCTAAGGTAGTAGGGCGTTACATCATCAATACACTCTCATACTCAATAAATCAAGTTTATTACCATCTCTTCCAAAATCTATTCTCATGAACATTGTTTTTTTATATCTAATATATTCCTATTGAACTATTGTTGCAGGTGCAATATAATGGATTCTAATTCATCAATAGACTCGTGTAATCAAGAGGTTTCCCCTAAGCTACACCGACGCGAAGCAGAACCCGCAGAGTGGGAAGAGTTCACTCAGTACAGGATAACAAGCTTGCCCCTTGAACCTATATAATATATCAACGATCTTCATGAGAAATTGGAGCAGAGGGGAAGCGAAATATTCTTTATAAATTTTGAGAATTGTATGTTGGAATAAAGGACCATTTCGTTGAAAGAGAGGATATCGCAAATGGAAGTCGGGGTGGAAGAAAATACCAAGGAATTAGAAGATCTTGGGTCAAGTTGTTTCATGCCTGAGTATCAACGGATATCCCACGCAGTGGACGAACTTAAGACAGAAGTGTTGACTAGATATCAAGAGTATCTTGTTTTGAAAGTGGAGAAGTTCGTGGGTTGTGATGTGCCAATGAATGGACGACCATAATGAAGATCAACTCTGTTGTATCATGTACATGTGCTTCTTCCTTGTTCAAGTTAGAGTGACTTTTGGATGCACTTGCCAAGTTTTGAAGAGATATTTCATGAAAACTTCTTGCAAATCCAAATTTATTAAGTTAAGTACGGTTTGTATAACATATTTATCCTAATATCTGTATCCATGTATCCATTAATTAACAAATTGCTCCTGGACTGTTTACAAACTATCATCTTTTTTTATTTATTTAATTTACAATATTTTAGTTGGTTAAATAAAGTTTAATTAAGAATCCTTAAAATTTGTAATTAGTTAGGTTTGAGGGACCTTATTGTCGTACTTACACCATAAATAGTTCATATAGGCGAAACAATGTAATTTATCAACGTGAATCACTGGTTTAAAAAAAGATAACTTGGGGTTCATAAATGGCATTTATTTTTAGCGAAATGAGTACCTACTACCAACCTACTCAACTTAGGGCTGTAAAGCCCACCTAATGTAGAGGCATCACTATACCATACAATGCTAAAGGAATTGGCAGCCGACTGGATAGATCAAGGAATTAGGTGGTCAAAAATTAGATATGCTAGTTGCTTCTCACTTGTTAATTTTATTACTTATGTTGGTGGACTATGTTAAATAGTTTTGGTGCCATGATTTATTTAAACGTACTCGGGTAACACTATTGAGCCCACTTGTTATGAAAATTTTGTCAATCAATGACAACTTTGATTAAGTTTTAGCTAAAATGCATTATAAACCATAACTTTATTTTTTTTCTTTCAATTTTTCTTAAGTAGATACGTCTATTGTACATAAAAACATAAAAAAAAATATAAATAGCATCTTCATCACACTCAGAAGCACACTAGTAAAGATTAGTATGTTCAAAAGATATAGAAGCACACTAGTAAATGATGCGTGTCGTATAGCACATCAAATTTAACAATTATTTTTCTTTCAATACTTCTAATTATTTTAGTGTAATAGCAAGCAAATGTCGAACCCACGAGGACTATCATTCGCTTTATTATTCAATAATTAGCACTAAGACTTAAAAGAGGGATTTAGATTTCGAACTCAAAATTAAATAACATAAACTAGAAAGAAAATAAAGATTAATATTACGATATTAAGAAACAGTTAAAGGTTAATATCCACCCTCAAAAATCATTCCCAATCACTAATAATAAATATTATTCAAATTTCTCAATTAAACTATTAACCCCACAGATTACACTGAAGTAGACAATTATCCCAATCTCCCTATTACATGTAATCAAGCCAAACTGCTCAATAATTAAATCTTTTAGCTAAGCAATAAATCTATGAAGCATACAATCTATTTAACTTAGGTAAATCATTAAGTCCTATGGAGAAAAGTTAATCTAGGCAATAAATTAATGAAGCATATAATTCATTTAACCTAAGTTCTATTTTTCATCGCAATCAACAATTCTTTTGACATTACTATCAATTGCAATTTATCAAACTTAGAATCCTAAACTATTAGGTGAGTAGCAATTCTTAGATGACAATTGAATAATGTAAAACCTTAATTAGTTGGCCACCTAACAAGAAATCACAAAATTCATAACATTCAATTGGAAAAATAGAAACGATTTAATATTGAGAGAAATTAATGAATAATACTCATTATCAACAATTAAGAATTCATGTCTTGGGTTTTAAATTAACCCTTAACCTAAAAAGAACCCACTTTATAATAGCTTTCATAATCACAAACATAATAATAATTAAAATTAAAATTAAAGAGATTAAGGGAAGAAAAGAAACTAGATTGATGAACAATAGTGTTGTAGTATTGTAGTCTTCTCACCAGCCCTTTCCGAGTCTTTTTCTCTAAAAAGCTGTAATAAAACTTAATCTCAAATTAACCCTAATAAACTTTTATAGTCTCCTTTAAATTATATTTAAAATGCAATTATATATCTGAAAACAATGTCGCACGCCGCGACCTGAATTTCTGCGTGTCGTGGCCTAAAACAAAATATGAGCAAAGCTGGTCACGCAGGTCGCGACCTGAAAAGTTTGGGTAGCGACCCAACTTCACTTTTCTACATAGTAGGCAGCAACCTACTTTTTCTAGGCACCGGCCTGACTGGAACATGCGATCGTAATGTCAATTCCAATTAAAGTGCCGCGGCCTGAATTTTATGGGCCGCAACCTATCTTCAATTTCTTCAATTCTCGAACTTAGAGAGCTCGTATGCTGCCGCCACTTCAACACTTTAATCCCAAAAGCCTAGAATGCTTATATAACTTCATTTTAACCTCATCTCAGCGAGTCTTTTTCAACCTATGATTTATAAACTACAATTACCATCAAAATGTCAGATTTATCATCATAAAATGCAATGTAGAAAATATATTGTAGACTCAAGAAACAAAGTTTAAACTACAAAAAAAAAATGCTACCATAACACCATCAAAGCAAGGAAAAAGTTATCAAATATTAATACAAAACTGACCTTATCAAATTCCTCCACACTTGAATTTTGCTAGTTTCTTAGCAAAACACTAAAATAACAAAAAAAAAAAAAAACTAATCTAGACTCACTAGACAAAGGTCTTATCAAAAGCTTGAATGTCTCTGAGAATCCCACAAATAAGTAATGCCAAAACAAATCAGATTTTCATACTCTTTAGAATTTCAACTCCATATGTAATTCACCATTTGATTTTCAAAAAATAATTTAATAAGCACTTAATCACAATACCAACTCAAATGTATCAAATTTAATCCATACTTGCCAAATCATTTTCTTTTAAATTAGTCCCTATATACCAAAATATTTTTCAATAAAAAGCACTCACTCCATAGGCATTAACCAATCATGCTCCACTAATATAAACACACAATGATAAAAAATCAAAATGTCTTTATAGGCTTGTAATGTAAGACTAAGGTTAAGGGTAGTTGAGAAAGATACATTTAAGCTCAAATCACACCATAGCATACATCAATTCCATTCTTTGAACTCTCCCCAAATTTTCCCATACAATTCAAGAAATACCTATTTTTTTCTTACTCTTCTTTCCACAATGATCTCACTATTTCCCCCACACTTATACTTTTGCAAAATTTACATATATGCATTTTTTTCGTGATTGCAAATAATACTTATTTTTTTCAAGGAGAGAAATAGAGATCATACACAAATTTCAACCAAACAAATAACCCTAAGTATTTCTCTTTTTTTTTTCACAAACCATCCCACAAAATCAAAAATCATATATATAGCCATGGTGCAATGGGTTACAAAAAATAATTTTTTTTTTTTCAGTGAGCTATAGGGTCAAAAATTTCGGTTCATAAAAAAAAAGTAACAATCATCATGGCTCAAACATGGGAAACTAGGGATTATCATATAATAGGTTGGCTTGAACGATTCAAACAATCCAAAGAATTGCCTTAATCATATTCCTAATCATGTGTACTTATGATTTTGCCTCAAACAATTAATCAATGATTTCTAGAGTGGTTGGGACTTCAATTTTTTTTTCAAACAAGCATAAATATTTTTCAATACATTTAAGTGGTGAATTCAATCGTACAAAGAGTGAAAAATAACATAAATCAAAATAACAATTCACATAGGAGTTAAGCACATAAATCATTGATGAACCTGGGTGAGTATGGATGATGGTAGCAGCTGGTACCCTATGCATAAGGTCTATTTTAAAAATTATTGAATTAATATAATGATGATAGCATTTATTTTATTCAAATACACATATTTCTACCCACAATTGCCTTACTTTAAACAGTTGGTGGGCATAGTTATTCAATACAACACCCTAAAAAGTGATTTTGTTCAGGCAACACTCTGTTGGTGGGCAGTGTACGAGCTCTCTAAGTTCGAGAATTGAAGAAATTGAAGATAGGTCATGGCCCATAAAATTCAGGCCGTGCCACTTTAATTTGAATTGACGTTACAGATCGCATGTTCCAGTCAGCCCGCTGCCTACTGTGTAGAAAAGTGAAGTTGGGCCGTTGCCCAGATTTTTCAGGCTACAGCCTGCGTGACCAGTTTTGCTCATATTCTGTTTTAGGTCGCGACACGCAGAAATTCAAGTCGCTGCCTGCGACGTTGTTTTCTGGTTTTTAATTACATTTTAAATATAATTTAAAGGAAACTATAAAAGATTATTAGGGTTAATTTGAGATTAAGTTTTATTATGGTTTTTGAGAGAAAAAGACTTAGAAAGGGCTGGAGAGAAGACTACAACACTACAACATTATTGTTCATCAATCTAGTTTCTTTTCTTCCCTTAATCTTTTTAATTTTAATTATAATTATGTTTGTGATTATGATTGCTATTATGGAGTAGGTTATTTTTAGGTTAAGGGTTAATTCAAAACCCAAGACATGAATTCTTAATTGTTGATAATGAGTATTATTCTTTAATTTCTCTCAATATTAAATTGTTTCTATTTTTCCAATTTAATGTTATGAATTTTGTGATTTATTGTTAGGTGGCCAACTAATTAAGGTTTTACATTGTTCAATAGTCATCTTAGAATTACTACTCACCTAATAGTTTAGGATTCTAAGGGTATGTGATAAATTGCAATTGATAGTAATGTCAAAAAGAATTGTTGATTGCGATGAAAAATAGAACCTAGGTCAAATGAATTATATGCTTCATTAATTTCTTTCCTAGATTAAATTGTCTCCATAGGACTTAATGCTTTACCTAAGTTAAATAGATTGTATGCTTCATAGATTTATTGCTTAGCTAAAAGAGTTAGTTATTGAGCGCTTCACCTAGATTACATGGAATAGGGAGATTGGGATAATTGTCTACTTCAGCATTATCTGTGGGGTTAATAGTTTAATTGAGAAATTTGAATAATATTTATTATTAGTGATTGAAAATGATTGTTGAGGGTGGATATTAACCTTTATCTATTTCTTAATATCGCAATATTAATCTTTATTTTATTTCTAGTTTATGTTATTTAATTTTGAGTTCAAAATCTAAATCCCCCTTTTAAGTTTTAGTGCTAATTATTGAATAATAAAGTGAACAATAGTCCTCGTGGGTTCGATCTTTGCTTGCTATTATACTAAAATAATTTGAAGTATTGAAAGAAAAATAATTGTTAAATTTGTTGTGGTATACGATACGCATCAAATTTTTGGCGCCATTGCCTAGAACTATTATAAGTGTTTTTTATTATTCAATTTAATTAACTACATACTCACTAGTTTAATTTTTTTTTATTGCATGTGTATATGTCTGGCGACGATACTCAAGAAAGACTACAAGCCATAAAGCAATATCTTGAGACATCATCGTCTCGTTCTTCAAGGACTATCACTGACAATCCACTCTTTCAACCTTCAAAGAAAGTCAATCCATTACAAATACAATTACCATCTGACGACAATTCTGACTCATAAACATCAGTTAAGTCTCAGATGTAAGGACGTTGAAAGAGTTGGTGGCGTCAAATCTAGACCATCAACCTCTGTGTATTCAATATCCAGCATTGGACGTTAACTTTGAACTCAAGTCGGGCCTCATACATTTATTACCATCTCTCTATGGGCTTCCAGGAGAGGACACGAATAAGCATCTGACAAAGTTTCACATAGTCTACTCTAGTATGAAACCAGTGTTAGTAACTGAAGAGCAAATTAAATTAAGAGCATTTCCATTTTCTTTGAAGGATGGTGCAAAGGAATGGCTATATTACCTTCTTCCTAGAATTGTTAATACCTAGAATGAAATGAAGACAATGTTCTTGGAGCGTTACTTCCCAGCATCTAAGGTTGGCAGTATAGGAAGGAAATCTGTGGCATTCGCCAACAGACTGGGGAGTCATTATATGAGTATTGGGAGAGATTCAAGCGGTTGTGTGTCAGTTGCCCTCATCATCAGATAAGTGAACAAATCCTAATCCAGTCCAAAAAAGGTCTGCCATCCTATTTTCAACATCATTGCGTGTGTCTTAAAAAACCAGGATCACCTCGGCTCAGACATTCCAAGTACCCCAAAGCTCCTTCAACATCTGTCTCATCATCATCTTTGACTTCTCTTTGCCAACCAATCCAATTGTAAAGATCTTTTTTTTAGGAAAGGGAGGTACTCACGTCCACCTCTTTCTTGTGCGAGGTGATTGAAAATATGACATGTATGTATACCTGATCTTTACATGGACATTACTTGGGCACCAATAGAATCTGGTACAACTCGATTAGATTGCAAAAATTGCAACTCCGTCTTCAAAGATAGGCCATGATTATGTACCAGACTAAAGTCTTTTGCCACCCAGCTATTGTTAATCCTGTCCAAGTTCACACGTAGAAGTGCAAAGCACCCTGTTCATGTGATAGGTCTTGGTTTGGCAAACCCATTTCCTTTGCCACTCTTATTTTCGTGGTCGCATCGAGCATCTTCCTTTCGAACACTAAAACCCAGCCATTTGGAGTTCTGGGAGTAAAAATCCTCCCACTGCTGGATACTTGGTAGGTGTTTGTCGATGATATCTTCTTTTGACAAATCTCGTGGCTGCCTATTGTAGATTTTTAGTTGTGCAAGCTTTTCAAACATGTCATTTTCCATATTATAAGGTTGTATTTGTCTATGCGAACAAGTTAAATTTAAATTAGTGCAAAATAATTACGTTATGTTAACCAAGGTCAAAGTGAAAGGGGGGGGGGGGGGGTAAAACATAATGAATAAAAAGGAGGGTGGGTAATATGCTTATATAAGTTTTCCTCAAAATGTGGTTATCATAAACAAGTAAATCAATTGTGCTTAATAGATTTTCTCCACTCAAAGTGACCCACTAAGTGAACCTTGTCTCAATTTAAAACCAATTTTACATATTCACATAATGAAACTGTCTGCCAAGGTTGAAACCAAACAAAAATATGTAGTTGTAAAATATGCTTCCTAACTTGTATACTCACTTAATGGTTTCACCAACGGAGCATCATATATGTAGGTGTGAATATATCTTAGGAATAAATGATTGAATATTTTATTTTATGTAATTGTCCCATAATGGAATTAATGCATGCAGTGTAGTTGATTATATTTTTTGGATTTAAAAAAAATATTTTTTCTTGGTTTTTATAAGTGTATATATTCTTTCAATAAGTTGGAATCACATTTGATGTTATTTAAATAGTGAGTGTCCCAACCTAATAGAAATAGAACTTTGGGAAGACTATTTTCCAATAACATAGATTCAATTAATTAAGAAAATACATCATATGATGTACGTACATGACATATCCAATGTCCCGTGACACAACACACAACCAAAAAGCATGAGTTAAAAAGACCATTACTAGGTACTTCCATTACCAAATACCATTGTCCATGGTAATATCAGTACCCAGAGGTGATACATAGTTAATCTAAGGTGGGAACAGTTACACACATACACCAATATGAGCAGATGCTTTGAAATATATGACCAAAATGATGGAGGTTGTGATAGTAGTGCCATAGAATAAAGCACTAACAAATTAACAAAAGGTATATTATCACAAACATTAGTCTAGTAGGATGATGTCATCTGTTTCAATTTCCTTGGTAGCTTCAACACACAATTCACTGCTTAATGTCTCTTGATGTTTCATCATTGTCCCAACATGATCTAAAATTTGGCGTTGTTGGAAAAGAAAAGACCTAATGTCCATGGAGTTCATCCTGAAAGGGTTGGCTTTATTAGTCACATCATTTTTTTAAAGTTGTTAGCTTCTCAATCTTCAAGTCCTTTCTATACAATTTTTACACCTCCCCCTAAACCCGATCTTTGGTATTTTCTTGCTTCCTTTTGTTGGTGAGATTGTGTCACCCCTGCTGTCTGTGGAAGGATTTTGGTGGGGAGTCATTTCACTAGTTTTGATGGATGGAGGTGGAGTGGTGGTGGAGTCAATGATGAAGGGAATGGGAAGTTTTTTGGTGGGTGATTCAATCTCTGTTTTCACTTTAACCTCCTCAGGAGATAGATTGACACACAACCTAAAAGGGTGACATGGTTGGATAATGACGTGGATGAAGATACAAGCTAAATGTTAGGGAATTTTTTGGCTTTTGGTGGTTAACTCAGGGGACTATCATATATATAGTAACCTAACGTAAATGTACATGCTTTGCACTACATTCCTGCCAAAATACGACCAATGGATTTAGGCAACAGTGAATGTCAAGAAGCAGATCTTCAAAATCATTTTGGGTAATGTAATGTTAATCATTGGTAATGTATATACTTTTTAAAAATATGATATGCGAAATAGAAGTGAGGATGTATGAGTTAAATTTTGTTTCAAGTCCACAATTCAATTATGACATAGATGATGATTCAACAAAAGCATGGGCATAGTATAATGAAGTTTGACCTGTATCTCAAATTAAACCCACACAATCTGAAAGGTGGATACGTGGGACACTATTCAGAATGTGCTTTTTCATTTGGCACCATAATCATATGTAGTCAATTGATGCTAAAGGCAAGGTAAATTGTTCTGGCCAAAAACCTATAACAAGAGATGTTACTTATAAGGTCATTAAATTTGTAGAGTGGTAACTAAGTTACTAAGATTTTAATTATTACGTGGAGGAGGTTTCGTGAAATATGTTCATGCCCCCATGATCAACCCCTTAATATATAGTTATCACATTTCCTTGGATATGAGTGATTATGGAGATGAAATATGTAAAAAAAAAAAAAGAATGTAGTAACCAAAAATAAGATATTGCTGAGTTGTAGATGTAATATATGGGAAAATAAGGTCAACAAATGGACATCATAAATCAATTTATCACTTAATGGCGTGTTGTGAAATATGTAGAGCAATGGTTTATTTGGTTTGGCTTGGAAACATATATGCCACACATATATAATCATAATTCTTTGTCATTTAATGGGATGGTTGAGGTTGGTTGTGGCCACTCATGTTATATTAATTATTGTTTGAACTGGAGGATTACTGCAGGGGGCTCCTTCTTTTTAATTTTAGTAATCATCATGCCTAAATTTTGACAAACCAATTTTGATATGTAATTGGTGAGTAACTCATAATTAAATAATGTACAATTGCATAAATGTGGATCGAAGCTTCAACATAAATTCATTTCATACTATATAGTTTTTTCAAGTCTTAAAGGAAAGTCCACAAATAACTTGTTAATAATAATAGGAGACACTGAATATACTATAATAGTAAGAAGACAACTTACACAAGAAACACTTAAATGTTGACCGGGAACAAAGGTTACAAGGGTGGAACCCATAACAAGCAAAAGTTGTTTGTCAACTCCTTAAAAAAAACTAGTAAAAAATCCTTATTCCATTTTCAAAATAACATATATATATACATAAAACAAGGACAGAAAACTCCTATGGATTACATTTTACATTAGTACGATCCAAATAATATATAATAAGAACAATATTAATACTTAGTTTGTGGCTTCTAACTTTCAACATAAGTAGTGGACTTTTAAGGGATGTGCCCCACTTCGATCTTTGCAGCGATGGCTCGGAGGTCATTTCTCCATTTAGTTGTTGTTTCCAAAGACTTCTTTTTCATGTCTCCTAAAGAAATTTGGATGGCATGTATCTCTGAGTTGAGAATAGAGTTCTCAATATTTTTCATGTTATACATACTCTCGTACTCACTCCGCTCAGTTGCCAACTTCAAGTTCTCTTGCAATATATGGTTGATGTATTCCATTTTCTCAAGGCGTAATTCATCAAAGTGTTGGCAGCCAAATACATAACCATCTCCTAAAGGTGTATAATCCATTATAGGTGGAAGTGAGAAAAACTGAAAGGAAGAGAGTGAGTGATTTAGATAAAGGGTGAAGTGAATCCAAGTGCTACAAGTATATATATATATATATAAACTTGTTGACTAGAGACATCATATAAAAAATGTTATGGTGTGGTAACTTATAGATAAGTTAGAGTTGGTAGACAAATGTGATTTAAGAGGAAATGAGCCACCAAATCTTGAAAATTATCTAATTAAGTTGATAGCTGTACGCCCTGATTTTCCCACGGGCTGATTAGCAGGCCGAGCTTCGGACTAATCATGGTTAGTCCATATACATCCCCCAGACCGGAGCTCCTGTCTTGAGGTCGTACCCCCCTTAGCTCGAGGAATCCTCAAGGACTCGCCAAGACTCGCCAGGACTGGAGCAAGGAATCGGAAGGCCGAAGGTCAGGTCAAATGCGCAGCTCGTGGTACGAGCTAGATATGGAGGCTGTGACCCCTTGTAAAGTCAACACATGCAAGATAAACGTGCATATATTTGACATCACGTGTCCGATATCTCCCTGAATTCTCAGACACGCAGCAGGAACGTGCGTGTTCAGACACCCACGGCTGGGTTGGGCCGTGCGGCCCATTATCTCCTTACCTATCGATTTGACCACACTTATGTGTCAGGTTTACGAATTAATCATTAATGTCACAGAGTTGATAGGACAAATAAGAAGGTCACGGGATGACCTCCTTACCAACTTCCAGGTGCCTTCTCCTATAAATATGGAGACCCTGGGAGTTGATAAAGGTTGGAAAAATAATCCCTTAGAAGAAATACTTTGTAACCAAATACTGAGTATAGATCAATAATATTGACTAGTGGAGTAGAAGGATTTTAACCTTTGAACCACTTAAAAACCGTGTCTTGAGTCACCCCGTTCGTCCCCTAAGATCATACATCTATTTCGGTTCACGTTTAGCACTAATCTTTTTCTCTCATTCTCTTAATTACCTGTTGGCGAAGAACCGCGTCAACAATAGCAACAGTTAAATGTGCCAGCTACATCAGTATACAACAGGATTACTTTTAAGTACGTTTTGGTCACTTCCATAAGTTATGGCATTATTTCGAAACTAATTTTGGAAAGACGTATTCCGTTTGTAATTGTTTTCTTGTAGTTGGACTAGCATTTGACTATACATGCACAGTAACCAATACACCATTTTTCATGTGACTCGTTTACAACTATTGTTGTGAACCCATATATGTTAAATAGTTTGCTAAATGTGTACCATAGGATCATTAAAGTACATACAACTGAATACCACGTACACAAAATTTTCTTACTCATAAAAAACATCCTATATGTGACTAATTATTTCTTATATTTTAGTTTTCTTTATCTAGTTGCGTGCTGCATGTGACAACTCGTACTGCACATGGGCCCACGTCATGTAACCTTGAGTCATATGGAAAAAACTTCTTTCATAAACAGGTACATCTTCAAAAGATGTGGGGCAGGTACTTCCATTATACACCTTACCCAACCTTTCTCACTTCATAAGACAATTTTGTATTTTTTTAATGAGCCAAAGTTCAATATATTGATCTTTTTTCTTGGTTTCAGAATTTGGTTATGGATTCTTGCTCGTTTATCAATTCGTTGAATATGATGGTTTATCATGACTTACCATAACTCTGGGTGGATCAACCCGATGAGGAAAAGTTGTTCCAACAGAGAATGACAACCTTCCCCCACGAACCTATGGAATACATTAACAATCTAAAGAGAACATTATATGAGAAGGAGTACGAGATTTTCTCTATTAGTCAGGACATGCGTATATTGGAGGAGCATAACAAGAAGATGAAAGACAGGATATTAGTGTTGGAGGCAAAGCTTCCAGATAAAATGAACAAGTTAGAAGAATTGATACATGATGCTTCATACTCATACGAGGTGCAACGACCCAAAAAGTCACTATTAAGGCTTAAGGGCCTTGATTAGTATGCCGGGAGGGCATAATTGGTTCATGTGTGAATTAAATAACTTAATGCATGATTCCGTGATAAGCATGCTTGTATGATCATATGAATATATGAAATGCATGTCTACGAGTATTAGTATGCATGTCGGCCCTGTGTAGCTTAAAGGGATATATTTGTAATTTTAGCCCATTGAGGGCATAAATGTGATTATATGTTATAATTGTGAGGACCACATTATTATGTGGAAATATCTGCAGCATGCGACTTGAGGCGATCCTAGAGAGCCAGTTAGCAGGAAAGTCACAACGGGACCCAATACTTGGCTCGGGGCAAGTCAAGGGGTATTAGATGGTTATTTGGGTTGTCGGGTTATGGAATAAATAATTAGAGATATATTTGAGGTTAGGAAGCCTAGAAGGGAATACTGGGGAAATTTACCATTTTTCCCTCGGGGACATTTTTGGTACCCCGAGCCTCGGGATTGACTTGATTAATTAAGGATAGAGCAAACAAAACTGAGAAAATAGTTGAAGATACCCCAAACCGACCCTTTTCTTCTCTCACTCTTTTTCTCTCAAGGAAGTCATTGGAATCAAAAGAGGACTTAGCTAGAGATTCAAGAATTTGAGCTAGGACTTTGGAAATTAGCTCAGAGTTAGCTAGAGGATCTAAACAAGGGTTGAGGTAAGTGTTGAGTTACATCTTTGGTTGTTAAATTCTGTAGACATGGCTAGGTTCTAAGTGTTTATGGGTTTTTGACATTAATGGTTGAATCAAGGCAGAAGACTTGGGAGTTAGCTCAGCAATTGTTTGGTGGACTTGTTCTTCAGTAAAGGTAAGCTTGTAATGATAGCTTAGCATCTAAATTCTGTGTTTTATTGGCTGGGTTTTGGTGTTCTTGAGCTTTTGGGTTTCAAAGATTAAAGTGTAGTTTTAATGAGTTTCTAAGCTAGGTTTTTACTGGGTTATGCTGCTGAAAGCATGTTAGAATGTTTGTGATAATTGGATTGTATCATTAGGATGATTTTGGATGAATTTGGGTGAGGTTTGAGTGTTAAAAGTGGTGGATTTTCTTGGTTCGAAGGGGTCGGGCCACGGCTCAGTTCTTGGTGTGTCGCGGCCCTTTGAAGCAGATAGGAGTTGGGGAAGAAGGGCAGGCCGCGACATGGAGAGTGTTGGGCCGTGGCCCGTGTCTGGTTTTTGGTGAGGCTGGGCCTCTGGTCAGGGGCAAGCCGCGGCATAGGAATCTTGGGTCGTGGCTCTTAAGGGAATTCTTGGCCTTTTGGAGATTTTAGGCACGGGAACCTAACCTAGGGTGCTCGGGATCGATCCCACTACCGTGTTTGGTGGAATTTGATGTCCCGGAGACTAGAACTTTATCTGGAAACCTTTATACAAATATTAATGGAATCCCTTATCTTGGTTGTGACTAGGTATAAGCTAGGGCTCGGGAAACAGATCGTGCTCAAGGGGCATCTCTCGTAATCAGAACACTTGGAAATTAAAGGTAAGAAAACTGCACCCGGTTGTGAGATTATAACGTGACTAAGGGCTCCCTGTTTTTGTATTCTTTATGAAGAATGGTATTATGCCATGTGAATAATAAACAAACGGCCTAAGAGTGTCAGAGTTTGCATTGGCACACAGGGCGCGGCTCGGCCACTGGTAGTTGAGGACAGCTTAATATTTACTGAGCTCGGTTTAAGCGGACTGGAGTCAATGGGGTAAATAGAGGGTGCGACCTAAGGGCGTCGACCCTGATTGTCATGTGATTTGGTTATTATTGTTAATTGATGAGTTTGACATGCTGAATAGTTGAGTATTAGCTTATAAATTTCCTGATTCTATTTGTGGATTATGTGACTAGTATGGATCGCTAAGTGTATGAACATGCTTAAAGAGTTATTTGATTATTATCATTGTTTGTACTGTGATGTTATGTTTTCTTGCTGGGCCTTGGATCACGGGTACTACGTGGTGCAGGTAAAGGCAAGGCTAAGCTTGATCATCCCTGACTTGGAGAACTCTAGAGGCGGAATGTACATGACTAGCTACTCAGCTGCTACGATTGAGGGTGGGACAGGAACAGGAGGACCATAAATGTCTGTTTTGCCCTTAGAGTGGCTAGTGGTTGTTTGTACTCTGGAAATTTTGTAAATTGGCCTTTAAATGTTATTTCTTTTGGGATCCCATGTATAAAATGTTTATTTATATAAAATGTATCTTTTATGACAAAAATCTTTTAACCCTAGTTTATTAATGGTTTTATTGACACGTTTTCAACTAAAAGACTTGATTAGCAAGTCCTGCACCTTTATAAATACACAGTGTAACGGTCTTGGCTACCCAGAGCGCTACACGAGGAGTGGAGAAAAAATTATGAACGACTTTCTGAAGTGGTAGACCACCTGAAGAGGGAGGCCATTACTCGATACTAAGAATACCTTGGTCAAAGAGTGAAGAACATGGTTAGCAATGACGTGTTCATGCATGGTTGAAGCGGATAACCACCCATACTAATAACATCGAAAAAGGTTGTTTATGTCATATTTTCATTAATTAGACATACTTCGTAATCATATTTTTCTATTTCAAATCCTTCTTTAATCTTAGTTTTGGTTTCTAAGTAATAATTTCTTTTTAAACTTATTGTGTTAAAAGATTTCTCCAATATAGACATTCTATCAAGTCACACTTCTAATTTGATGAGACCATTTTATATTATTATGATGGTCAAATGAGAGTTGTTCCATTGCTGGTGAGACCATGCTTTTTACTGTTCCAATACGTACCCTATATAACTAGAGTAGTTTTGATACTGCGTGAGTAGGTGGACCTAATACAATATATTGAGAGATTTTACTCAATATCAAGATTTTATCCAAAATCCAATAAGTAGTCATCATGGCCTAGGTCTTATTTTGTGGAATACACTGCCAAATTATAAGTAATTATTAGTGCATATATTTAATTTATACTTCCTTTTCACATTGCCCAGAAAAAAAATTGAAGGAGACATCCTTCCTATAACACGTTTTTCCATTTAAAAGTAAATTCACAAAATTGAACATGCTATCAAAATATGGATATCCATATCCCGAACCATGGAGTGTGACCATTTTGTTGCCGTAAATTTAATAAAAATTGAATTTTTGGTGAGTGTTCACCATTGTCTTCTTTAAAAATAATTTTATAATCAATTAAGTTGTATATATATATATATATGTGTACATCGATCGCGTAATAAGAGTGCATTAACAACAAATTAGAGAGAAAGGTAAATGGTTAAGTTAGATAACTTTTACTGAATACTTTTATAAATTTCCAATATTTGTTTATGGAGCATTTTAAGTTGGTTATATTATAACGTACAACTTAATCCCCTAACATTAAGGGTTATTATAACGATGAAAAAAATCCCCACCCATTACAATCATCATAAACTATACCAATAACAAATAGTGTGACTCTCATTTGTTATTCTTCATCTTGGTTCAATGAAATAGAAAAATAATGGGCCTCCAAGATGAGTGAAAGGAAAATGCAAGTCCAACCAAGCGATTAAAGTTGGTTGTTATTCATGTTGGGGTTTGTGTGGGTCGGGGTCTTTAATTGTGCCGTCTTACATATTCTTATTTTGGCCTGCAGATTTGTGAACCTTTCATTGAAGCTTACATAATCAATAGCTGCTCTCCTTTAAAATCATCAAAGTTCATTTTGTTGGTATTAAATAATCAAATCAAACGTACACAACGAAATATATGGACATGTTTTAATAAATGTTAATACTATCCAGGATCATACACATATATAAATATTAAATCACATACAAATAGATCAGAGATTACCACTTGTAACCTATCAAGTGTCATTGAGTCTTTTTGTATAAATCAATAATCTTCCTATCTAGTATTCTGAGATCTCACACCCTAATCTTCCAGACAAATTCTCAAACACACAAGGACATGTGTGGGCACATAGGATTCAAATGGTTGATTTATGTGACTCCTTAGATGTACTTAACACATGAGATCTAGAGAGTTTTGATAGAGAGAAGGTTTAGAATAGTTTTCAGATTCAGAGATTATCTATTTTTTCTGAATATCACGTATTTCAGATTTATAAAGATATTTAATCTAATTAAATTATCTTTATTTAATTAAAATATAATTCAAATTTAAACTGATTAGATATTTTCATTTAATTATCTATTTAAATCGTATTTAAAAAAATAATTAAATAAATGATTAAACAAATTTATTTGAAATTCCAAATTTAAATCTCAGGTATAAAAATCCCTAATGCTAGGCGCCAAACGCTATACTATACAGTGTGTGTCGCCCAACCCTATTAGGCTTGCTCTAATTTTCTCATTTGTTTATTTAATCAATTTTTAAGATAAGATATTTATTCCAACATAAATATCAGTTAATTCAAAATTAACTTTATCTTAAAATATCAGTTTTAAAATAAATAAATATCATATTATAAATAAGATATTTATGATTTTATCTCTTTATACTAATCCAAACAAGATTAATATTCATTTTAACCAACAGTTTTTCAAAATAAAAATTATATAGTTAGATAATTAATTAATTCACAACTAATCAATTACCCATAATTATCAAATAATTATTTCCTTGCCCTCGAAAATTAACTCCTTTGCAATTTAGTCATTTCTCTTAACAAATCTTTCTTTTGACATCCTTACCCTTGACGGTGTAGGACAGAGGTAATATGGGGACCTTGGACCTATAATACAAATCTCCAATAAACCAGATTATTAATTAAACTCTTTAATCTAATAATATTATTTATTAATTCCATGATTACTCCATTATAAATATGGAATTGCACTCTAAGTATTTATAGAGTTATATTTACAGAGTTTATCTAGTAGTCCATTAATGTAATCAATATATGTAGTTTTGTCCTCCATTATTGGTTCGTTAATTAAAGCTAGTCAAAATTATCGTTTTACCCTTCCAATTCCCTCTTGATCCTTAAGTATCATTAATTCACTAGAGAATAATTAATCTATAATCTAATTATAGATTTGAGCTCAATAATTATTCAGTTCCAGAATCAGCCCTTAAGGAAACAATTATTCGATCTGTTAGGAAAGCATGAATTCTATTATTGTAATTCATGTTCCCAACCATCCATGATATTGAACCTCTAAAACAAAAGTCATTAGCCTCATTATTCTAAGAGACCTTAACGAGTGAATCAAAAGATCCAATAATCATAAACAGGATGTAATGACCCAACTATTTCTAGGACCTTGGACCATTAGAACTACTAGACATAGCTACTATTTTGGGAAAGATACATAAGAAATAATATAACTTTATTAAATCTCAAAATATTGTATCAAATACATAATAATAGAAAATATGGCATGGGTACCCATTATTTAAAATAAAAACATAAACTTTAATTCAATTGTTTAAAAAAACTAAATGCGGAAAAACATGATCTAAAAGTCTAAAAATAAATAACTTCATCCTCGATCGACACGCAGTCCACACATTCCATCCATCATCAACACACAAGCCAAGCTACCAAGAATCCTTCCACCTTCCAGATTCATTTTCCTGCATCACACTAAAAATAAAGGAATGAGCCTAATGCCCAGCAAGAAAAACCTACTAAAAACATACATCATATATCATAACCATAAAACTACATCATAAACATAAACTATAAAACATATGACTATAAAAACATATATCATATATCATAAGCATACACTATAGAACATATGGCTATAAAAACATATACCATATATGACTACAATATTAATGGCCATTAACTCATTAACATGGTATGCGATAAACCATCTAGGTCCCCTATCTAATATCTGAGGTAGGTTAGATCACATGGTAGTATATGATAACCCATCTAGGTTCCCTGTCTAATATATGAGGTAGGGTAAACCATAACTCTAAACCATGAAAATGATAAACACTAGGGCTTGGTAGCTAAGCAACTATGAGCCCTAGATAACATAAAAACATAACATAACATATTATAACATAAACTTATGATAACATATTATACATAAACATGACATATAAGCATAACATATCATACAAACATACAAGATCTATCATATTTTCCTTACCAACACCGGGATATTTGAGAACAAAGACGGGATTTGGAACACTCCTAAAACCAACAATACAAATGGTGAGTATTTCTAAAGAATAAAGAATGAATGTGGAACTAAACCATCAAGAAGAAACTTACCAAGAAAGAACTTATGTTTCAAGAACCTAATCAAGAACCAATAACGAAAGTTAGGATTTGAATAAAAGAAACTAAGAAAACTAAAGAGCTTTAAAGAATTGGACTTAAAGAATAGGAATACCTTAGTTGACCTTATGGATTGGTCTAACTTCAATACCGAAATACACTAATCCTCACTTCCCAATCATTTTATAAAGCCTAAGAATGGCAAAGCTTTTTCCCAACCCAAGTGTTTATCACTCTTATGGTCTCACTAGCACCTTGGAGTCTCTGATCACAGCTTGAAGAATGAGAGGAAGGGCTGGGTACTAGGTCCTATTTATAGAGTTCTAGGAATAAATATCTTCTTTTTGGCTTTGAATAAAAATAATGAATATTAAATGAAAATATTTGAATGAATTTCAGTACAACCTTTCATCCTTAGATAGACAGGTAGTCTAAGAAGACAATTTAGATATTGGAGGACATGCTTAGAGCATGTGTGCTAGACTTTTATGGGTCTTGGAGTAAGTACCTCCCGTTGATTAAGTTCTCGTACAACAATAGTTATCAGTCAACGATTGGAGTAGCTCTATATGAGATGTTGTATGGAAGGAAGTGTAGATCGCCCATTCGTTCGGATGAGATGGGGGAGAGGAGGTATTTGGGACCGGAGATGGTTCATAAGACTAATGAAGCTATTGAGAAGAACCGAGCTTGAATGCTTGCTTCATAGAGTAGACAGAAAATCTATGCTGATCCTAAGCGTAGGGACGTGGAGTTCTAGGTAGGGAACCACGTATTTTTGCGAGTTTCGCCATTGTTAGGGGTAAGGAGATTTGGGAAAAAGGGCAAGCTGAGCCTTAGATTCATAGGACCTTTTGAGATCTTGGAGAGGATTGGGCAGGTAGCCTACAAATTGGCTCTGCCACTGTCATTATCAAGAGTTCATGACGTGTTCCACATCTCAATGCTTCGGAAGTACGCCTCAGATATGACCCATGTATTAGGATATGAGGGTCTGGAGCTACAGACAAATTTTTTGTATAAGGAGCGACCAGTTCAAATCCTAGACAGAAAGGATAAGGTTCTGAGGAACAAGATGATTCCTCTAGTAAAAGTCTTATGGAGGAAGAGCAAGGTCTCGGAAGCGACCTCGGAGCTAGAGTCAGCTATGCGGGATCAATACCCCGAATTATTCAGGTAAATTTCAAGGACAAAATTTTCAGTAGGAGGGGATAGTTGTAATGTCCCAAAAATGTTAATAAGGTTTAGTGCCTTAATTAGCGTGTCAGGAGAGCATAATTGGAAATATGTGTGATTAATTGATTAAATGTGTGATTATGTGGCATTCATGGTTTATATGATAATATGAATATATATATATATATATGCATGTTTATGAGTATTAAATATGCATGTAAGCCTGTTCTTGTTTATTAAGGCATGTTGGTAATATTGGCCCGTTGTGGGCATAAATGTAATTATATGTGATAAATGATTGAGACCACATTATTATGTGGATGTATTTGCAGTATACGGCTGAAGGCGATACTAGTGAGTGGATAAGCGGAATAGTCACAACCTGGCTCGGGGTGAGCCTAGGGGTATTTTGGGAAACTTAATGTATATTTAAGATTTATCAAGTAAGGGGTAAGTATTTGGTAATTAGTTGGGTATGTCAAGATTAATTGGGAATTTGTAGGACGACTTGAGGAATTAGCGGGAAACAGGGAAAATGACTATTTTGCCCTTATGGGACACAAAGGGGTTGAGTTATCCTTAGGGGCATTTTGGTCTTTAAGTTAAGGATATAGTTAGGAAAGTTTCAGGATTAAACGAGAACATATCATAAAACTCTCTCTCTCTCTCTCTCTCTCTCTCTCTCTTACACGTTCTCTCTCTTCCCTTTTGGAGTGTTTGGAAGTTGCGGGAAATTTTTGAAGAAAAGCTTGGAATTGAGCTGGGAATTTGGGAAATTAAGATAGGAGCAAGCAAAGGAATAGCTTAGGATCAAAGCCATTAACCAAGGTAAGAATTTTGTCTTGATTCTTCTGGAAATTCAAACTGTTAAGGTAGGTTTTGACTGGGATTTTGGATGTTGATTGATTGTTGAATTAGGGCAGTAATTGCAGTAGGTTTTTGGGTGATTATACTACCTAGGTGTGTGGTTAAGAGTCCTAGACTGAATTATGGGTTTGGTTTAGGGTTTCAAGGGACTTTTGATGAATTAGGTAGGGAGAAAATGCTGGAAAAGCCCTAGGATTTCTAGGTTCACGGGGGCGCACTGCGACCCAATTCATGGGCGCCGCGGCCCGCGTGACCCAGAAGCCCTGGGGGCTTGTTGTTTCACAGGCGCGTTGCGGCCCTAAAGGGGCCAGTCGTGACCCGCCTACCCCTGGGACTTGGAGCTGGCACCTCTGACTTGGAGGCGCGTCGCGACCCTTACGACCACGTCGTGGCCCATCTAGGCAACCTTAGCAAAAATAGGTTTTTGGGCTCGGGGACATAAGCCTAAGCGCTCGGGACGAATTCTACTACCTGATTTAGTAGAATTCTAAGTCCCAGAGGCTACTATTTTATTCCAAAGCATTTAATTGGATTAGATTTTTATAGTTATCCAATTTCACTTGTGACTAGGGTTACCATTAAAGCTCCAAATTGAGGATCGTCCTTGGAACCGCAATACATCTTCAGCTCGGGATCCGAGGTAAGAAAATTGCACCTGAGTTGTGGTTGAGGCTGAGACCCCCCTGTAAATAGATATATGTGAGATTATAAACATATTTGCGATTGAAAATATTTGGATAGGTAGGTTAGCTTGTGCTGCTTTCAATTGCATGCTTTGCAACTTGTATGTCTGCTAAGTGAGCCAGGGCTGATGTTAAGCGTTCTAAACAGAGCTCAGCCTAAGCAAGCCAGGATCAATTAAATAAATTGAGGGCTCGGCCTAAAGGCACTGACACTTAATTAATTTTACTAAGATTGAATTATATGTTTGGATTAATCTGTTACTGTTTCCTAGCTTAATACTTGTATTTTGTTTTTGATTGAATTGGTTGATCTAAGGTTTACTATGCACACTCTGTTGTTATCTATGCATGTTGAATTTAATTTTCTTGCTAAGACTTTGCTCACGGGTGCTTCCTGGTACAGGTAAAGGCAAGGGAAAGCTTGACCAGCCATGAGTGGGAGAGCTTTGGGGGCGGTGTGTACATCGGTAGCTGCTCGACCGCCATGGCCGAGGGATTTATAGGGATTAGAGCCAAAATTTGTATTTTTCCATTTAGGCTTGCTGCAATTGTATTTACCTTTGAGGGTTGTAACTTCCTTGTAAACATTGTTTTTGGGATCCCGTGTATCAAACTCTTATTATGAAAGTCAATTATTTTACTATAAAAATCTCTTACCCCTAACCTGTCATTTGTCTTTAGAAACACATTTATGTTCAAACGACTTGATTAGAAAGTCTTGCACTATTTTAAACACACAGTGTAACGGTCTTGGTAACCCAGGGTGTTACAACACTGGAGCACCCCATGGTGAAAAACTAGGTCTGATGAATCCTTGATCTAGTAACTCCTGCAACTGAATCTTCAATTCCTTCAACTCTGTTGGAGCCATTCTATAAGGTTTCCTATATACTGGCTTTGTCCCTAGCACTAACTTTATGAAAACTCGATCTCTCGGTGTGGTGGCAACCCTGGCAGGTCTGTTGGGAATACATCAGGAAACTCACACACTAGTCTGGTCTCATCCGATCCAACTGAAACGATCCTAGTGGTATCCACTATGTTTGCTAGGAATCATATGCAACCTTCTTTCATTAGGTCTCTAGCCTTCATTGCATAGATCATAGGTACTCGTGGCCCACTCACTGTCCCCCCAAACACAAAGGGTTCCTCCCCTTCGGGCTCAATGGTCACCATTCTTCGCTTGCAGTCTATCGTTGCCCCATAATTCGACAACACCAACACTCCCTACTTTCTATCTCTACTGGTAATGCTCTAACCCATCTCCTAGAGACTACCAATTCCTTAGTTAGCAACTAATGGACCAAAAATGGGTATGTTTTAAATATTTATATTGCAAGCGCACGAATCGTTCATATAGAATAGTGATCGTGTAAGCAAGGATGTCGAACCCAAAGGCGTTGTCTAAAATAAAAAAAGAAAACTATTTTAAACCAAAATTAATAAATTCTAACCTAGCTCCAAAGATTGATGAGATTTAATGTCATGAACATAAAATAAAAGATTTAAAGTAAAGCTATTTAAGAGAATGAAAATAAACAAATTATGATTTGAAAATAAGTTGTAAAAGAAAGATTATTAAGGTACTAGAATCCACAAAATGTAAGTTTAATAATACTTATTAGTATATTGATTCCCAAGTTTTAGTGATAGTTAAAATAAGTCAAACTATCATTTTCCAAATAGATTTATAATTTTAAGCACAAATTATTTCGAAAAAGATAGGATTTTTCTTCGTTATTCAAAAAAGTATAATTTCAAAGTATTTAATGTGAATCAACCTAATGAAACAACAAAAAATCAAATAACATTATTTATAAGGCAAAACATAATATTTTTGTTCTAAGCATTGGATGTGTACAATTTAATGACACATCTTACACAAAGAATATTATGTTTTGCAAAATGAAGAACAAAGCAATATTATCTAACAATCCAAACTATAAGATATTAAAGATGAAAGACATATACGAAGAAGAAAAATCCAAAAACTTTGTTGCATTGCAAGGAAAATCAACATACAACATAAATGTTATCTAGTTACAAGTTGCTTCATCATGATCTTAATAATCTTATGAAAAAGATTAGAAGCACATAACTAGAATAGAAATTATAAAATACATAAAATACATACTTGAAAATGCTCTTGAAAAATACTAAAATGGAAGAGAGAATGGTAGAAAAGATGATGGTTCCCAAAAATTAAGCACCCTAAAATGGTCTTGAAATTCCCTATTTATAGCCAAAATGAGAGCATTAAAATAATAAACTTAAATTAATTAAATTGATTAAATTAATTAAATAAAGTAGATATTGCATGTAGAGGTAAATTATAGGGTATAATGACATTTTTTGTGGTGAAATGTGTAGAAAAATTGGGTAAAAATTGGCATTTTAGGGACAACGAGACGAAATGGGCTCAAGAGGAGAGGAGGGTGGCTTGGTGGGTGGTGGCAGGCTGCTGGACCAGAGAGTGGCTGCTGGGCTCGGTGGGCTGACTGGGCAGCTTTGGGTGGGCCGAACTGGGCAAGAGGCTGCTGGGCTCGGTGGGTTGTGAGGAAGCTGAGGCGTGATGGGCCGTGGGGCAGGGGGGCCCGTGTGAGGAGAAGGAAGGCTGGCTTCGGGCCTGAGGCTGGGGCAGATGCGGGCCCAGGTGGCTGGGAGGGCTGCTGGTTGGGCGGAGTGGGCCTAGAGGCTTTTATTTAGCCTTTTCAAAATTGTTATTTTTTCCTTTCTCTTCTCTTCTTTGTTTTCAAGCACAAAAAATGCAAAATGCATCCTACAAATAAATAAACATTAAATTATAATCAAATATTTTCAATTATAAAATAAATCATATTAAGTTCATGAAAATATTAAGTAAAATTTAATTTACTTTGGAAATTAAGTTCAATAAAATCACATTTTTTAACTTTCAATCTAACAACACTAATTTCAAATAATTAAACTACAACATACTATAATAAAATATCTATAAAAACATATACAAATCTAAAAAATTACAATAAGACTAATAAATTCAAAGTTATTTAAAAACTTTATAAGTTACTTAAAAACTCAAAGACTAAGCAACAATTAGCATAAAAAATGTGGTAAAATAACTCTATTTTGTAGAGCTATCAGCAACAAAGTCCTAAATCCTCTAACATACAAATCACAAGGTCTACACAAACGGTCTATCACCCTAGCAGATATAAATGAATGAGTAGCTCATGAATCAATCAATGTAGTAAATGAAGTGTTGGGTTTTATGCCCTTAATAAAACCACATTTCTTATGTAACGCGTTATTATTATCAATACAAGAAGTAGAAATTGTTTTGTTTATTCAATTGCATTGTTCGCTTGTTTTTTTACATGTTTATTCAATTAATACAAACAGTCATAAAATCCTAAACATATGGATAGTTACAATTATAGTGACTAGGTCACAGTGGATTATATTTGTAATTATATGTTCAAAAGAACAAGTCCTAGATTAGATCGGTGCATTGGATTTTCACTGATTAGGAAATCTACGATATGATCTACTTACACATTAGGAGTGTGATATCTTGTCCAAGGCATTGATCAAGTTCTGAGTGATAATATTCTGCTAATTATATTATTTAAATCTTTTGACTTGTTCGTTACCAGCTTACCCTACGGTCTAGCCCATACTTACATCTTGGAGATTTAGTAATGTAATTGAGTGAGAGTATTGTTCATAGATATGAAATCTATAACTTCTGTATGGGAAGTGAAAAGATGATTTTCTTAATTGCTTTGTTCAAAAGGTTAAATGATTGAGATCTCATTTCTGTGATTAAGTTCACAGAAATATCATTTATAAGGAACTTAGTGAGAGTTAAGGATAAAATACTGATGAGGGATAAAATGGTAATTTTCACCCAGCTTGTTAGTAAGTCATCGATAAAGGATTGACTAACTGTAATGGTTATAACAATGGATAACGTATTTATGGTTTGGAAAATACGTTCTATGAATTCAAGAGTTCAATTCCAAGTCTATAGTGGAGTCACGAGGAATTAATAAGGTAGTGAAATTATTCGTAAATAAATTCATGGTAACTTATTGGAGCTTGATTTCATGGATCCATGGTCCCTGCATCGCCTTTGAGTAAATCATCTAGAATGTCTCAATTAATTGATTTAATTATCAATTGGGATTTTTTAAAGTTGACTAGGTCAATTTTGGAAAATTTATTGAGATATGAGAATTAGAAAATAAAAGAGAATCTTTGGGTAAATTTATTAATATTGATAAATTGGTGTCAATATAAATAAATAAAATTAAATCAAGTTTTAAATTATAATTAGTTAATTTGAATAAGGATTTAATTAATTAATTAAAATAAATAAATAAATAAAAAGTTTTGAATTTAGGTCCAATTGGGGTTTAAATTTAAAATAAAGGTATTGGGCTCAAGTCCATTTGTGGAGCCCAAGGCTTTTATCTTTTTGTTTATTATTTTAATTAATTCAAAATTTAAATTTAAATTTAGATAAAGTCCATTAAGTTGTCTATATAAGGAATATGATATCTAAGGTTTACATAAGTCAGTCTCAGTTGATTCATTGGGTAAGTGAAAACCTAGACACTCTAATCCTTTCTTAGCCACTATCTCTTCTTCTTTTCTAGATCTCTGTCTCATGTGTTGAGAACCAGACCACACTAGTTCTAGGTTGATCAAAGACTTGGTGAGGAAGACTGTGTTGTTGCTCTAGTTCAATCTCTTGATAATACTCTGCTATAGAAAGGAATCAAGGGTTAGAGAGATTGAAGGAAGGAGTTGTTCCAGTTCCGCTGCGTATTCGTAAGTTTCTACATCATTGTATTTATGTTAATTTACGAATCTAATGTTCATATGTTTGTCATGTTATTCTATGTTTCTATTATGTGTTTGGAAAAATAATAGGAAGCATGCATCTAGATTTAAATTCAAAGATCCTACATGAAGAATCGGCACTAGAAATCTGACCTGTCACGACCGAGGGACTAGCCTTAGCCACGGTCTTGGTCAAGGTAAACACTCTGGCTGGAGTGAGGTTGTCACTCTTCTTCAGTTCTTCCTTTCCGACTTGTGGGAAATCCTTCCTCAGATGACTGACGCTCCCACAGATGAAGCACGCTCTAACTCTGCACTCCCCCAGATGTCATGGACATTCTGGGAAGCTTCTCTAGTTCTCTCCCCCGACCTAACGGCCACTAAAAGCACCCTGTGCCCTCCTATCTGAACCAGGAGAAACAAACGAATCTAGGGCCTTTCTCTTCCGCTTACTAGGGCCACTACCCCGGCTAAAACCAGTGAAAGGAGGCACCATCCTCTGGGCATCGCGCCTTGCGGTGCCTTCTCTCCATATCTGATCTTCAGCCCCCTCAGCTATAAGGGCCTTCTCCACTACCTGGGCGTAAGTGATAGTCCTCGGATCCAATGTTATCTTAACATCACGGGCTATCATCACATTCAATCCCCGTACAAAAAGATCCCTTCGTGCCATATCAGTTGGCACCAAATTCGGCGTGAACTTCGCCAATCGGTCAAACTTCAAAGCATATTCTGTAACAGTCATTATGTTCTGAGTCAGATTAGTAAACTAATCCACCTTTGCAGCTCAAACTGCAACAAAGTAATATTTCTAATTGAAGACATCTCTGAATTCATCCTAGGTCATAACTGTCACATCCCTCCTCTGGGACACAACTTCCCACCAGATGCAGACATCTTCTCTTAACATGTAGCTGGCACAAGCCACCCTCTCATTTCCTTCCACCCTCATGAAATCCTGTATAGAAGAAGTCATATTCATTTACTGATCTGCCCGCACTGGGTTTGGACCACCCTCAAAGGTTGGAGGGTATTGTTTTCTGAACCTTTCATACAAAGGCTCCCACCTGTTCTCCATGACAAGCTAGGCTGGCACTGGTGCCATAGCTTGTGGAATATGTAACCCAACACCCCAAGGAGGAGCCCGCTACCTCAATTCTTGGAGTTCATTTTCAATTTGCTGAAGTCTCACTTACATTTCGGCAAACATCTATTGCCACTTCTGTGGGGCAGTTGGAAGGTCCTGACCCTGGTTGTCATCTTTGGCCATGTTGCCGCGGAGTCTAATTGATCACCGAGGCATAACTTCAATATGCATGCAATCAATGACATCGCACACCAGGCACGATAACAACATCCAAAAACCAAATCCCAGTCCAATTAGTCAAATACAACATCAAGTCAACATATTTCATAAACATATAGCAATCAAAAAGGGCCATGCCCTGACATCATATATATACAGATATGTTCATCATGCTCTACTTATAATATTCAGACAAGCAATTAAACACATAATTCACTTAATACCGACCAACCCTGAGTTGACCTTGTCTCTAGTAGCTAGCGTACATGTTTGGTCGATCTCTAGGAACCATAAACCTTGGCACGCTCTTATACCAAGTTGTAACACCCTACTTCCTTAGAGTCGTTACCATGTGATTTTAAAAAGTTCCATTAGCTTGCTAACCAAGGTTTTAAATCGAAAAGTGTGATTAAATCAGAATAAAGATTCATTTAATGGAAATAAAGTATAAAAGGTTAGGACATATATTAAACTCATAAAAGTGATACATTGGGATCGCAAAATACTGTTTCAAAATGTATTTACAATTCAAAAGTTAAGGTACAGTCGACCGAAAAGACAAAATCAATTGTTTATAGCATGTCCCTCAAACCACCCCAACGTGGTAGCCAGGTAGGCCGAATATGTATGCGTCACTCCATGCCCTCCAACTCATTCTTGGTCGGCCTTTCCTTTGCCCTTACCTGCACCATAGAGCATCTATGAGCCAAGACCCAGCAAGAAAACTCCACACATATCAGATGACAATTCAATCAATAAACACATAACCTTAAACAGATAACAGACTATTCACATAATAGCCTATGTCAACCCAGGTGCTTTACCAGGCACTGGGTTCACGGTCTTCACCGAACGAGTGAGCACAACACCTTGGATGGCCAAGCCATGGTGGCTTGAATTCAGCATGCATGTTGTCGTTCGGCCTGCATTCAGTATGTTTATCACCGTTCTAGGCCTTCGCTGACCCCGGCCTACGCCATTCCATCCTTCGTCGATCCCGGCCTTCGCCGATCAGTTACAATCATACAAACATGGCGTAAGAATTATAAACACCTGTTGGGAAAACTTATACAGGATCTTGTTTATTTTCATGTAGATTTTATATTAAAAAAATTAATATAAGAAAACCTAAAACATGTTTCTAAAATTGAATTCAAATAGAAATAATGATAAGAATACTTACATTATACGCAGCGGAATGATAGAGTTCTTCCTTCAGTTTCTCTAACCCATGTATCCTTTCTGTCGCAGAGTATTACCAAGAAACTGAAGCATTCTTCAATTTTCTTCACAACCTTCCAAAGTATCCTTATAATCACCTAGACTAGGGTGGGAAATTCTCAAGAAATGAGATAGATACAGTGAGAAGAAGAGAAAAGAATAACGAGGCTTAGGAAAGGACTTATGTTTGTAGAGAGAATCTAAAACCTACTAGATCTTCTGATCTTCTCAGAAACCAATGTCTGTCATCTGTTTTCAACTCTCACTGAGCATTTATTTTATAGACTCAATTAGGTCACTTATTTAATTAAAAAAATCAATAAAATAATAGCCAATAATAAGCCCTAGGTCGAAATTCTCATGGCCCATAGGCTCGTGAAATTTCCCTTTTAATTATAAGCCCATTGGACTTAAAATCAAGGTCTGTTTATTTTCTATTAATTAAATAATGATCCAAATCCTTTATCAAACTAGTTATTTATAATTTGAACCTTGATTTGAACTTATTTATTAATTTAGACACCAATATATCTTAATTAATAAATTTGCCCTAATTTCTCTTTTCTTCTCTATAAAAAATTAACCTAGTCAACTTTGATAATTCTAATTGATAATTAAATCTATTAATTGAGACTATCTAGATGATTTTATCCAAGGTACAGTGGGGGCCATGGGCCTATGAAATCAAACTCCAATAAGTTATCATAAATCTAACAAATAAATTTACTAACTTATTAATTCCTCATGACTCCACTAAAGACTCAGAATTGCACTCTTGAATTCATAGAACACTCTATAACAAATATAGATATGTTATTAATTATCAATTTTCAATACCATAATTGTCACTCAATCCTCTATAGACGGTCTACAATGAGATGGGACTAAAATACTATTTTACCTCTCATTGTATTTTATCCTTAAAACACTTAGTTCCTTGTAAACGATATTTCAGTAAACTAATATTTTACTGAAATGAGATCGCTATCATTTAGCACCTTGAACCAAACTAAAAGGAAACCCTCATTTCACTTCTTCATCAGAAGCTATAGATGTTCATATCTATGATTAACACTCCCACTCAATTATATTACCGAGTTCCCAAGATGTAAGTATGGGCTAGTCCGTAGGGTAAGCTGGTAATGAACAAGTCAAAGAACTCAAATAATACAATCAGTCAAAATACTAACCACTCAGAATTGAGATTGAATTGACATATGGTCAACTATATGATATGACTAGAATAGATAATAACGGTATGTTTACTTATCCTATCAGCTGTCAATATCGGTCCAGTCCGATGTAACAAATGCATCCAATCTTATCTACTTTGCTAATGTACTGAAAAGAACATAACACTGTAATGTGTAAGTAGATCATAGCGTAGATTGGCAAGTCAATGTAAACCTTGCGCACTGAATAATCTTAGGACTAACTTATATTTGAACAAACAATCATATTTATATTCCACTATGATTACGTCACTATAAATACGATTAGCTATATGCTCGGGATTTAATAAAAGTTTATATTAAACAAATAATCATGAAAATAAACCATGTGAGCAAAGTGATTCACTAAGTCAAAAAATGATTTCTATTCTTTTATTGATAATAAATGAGATTACAAAGAAATTGGGTTTGAATTAGGACATAAATCCCAACAACATTCACATATAGCATTAAACACAGATAATCGGAGCATGCCCTGCTCTACGGGCACAAATTGTTTTCTTACTTGTGTCCTGAGCTGACTGATTAATGCGATCCCGAGCACGATCCCCTAAACCCGAGCCTTGGTGGTAAAACCTAGTCACAACGAAATAATAATAATAATAATCCATCAAGACCTAAATCAAATAAGAACTTCAAAATAATATTCTAGCCTCTAGGACCTCGAATTCTACTAAATCGGGTAGTAGAACCCTTCCCAAGCCCTTAAATTTGGGTTCCCAAGCATAAAACCCTAGATTGGTCATTTCCCTTAATTTGAATCGTGGCCCGCCCCCCTTAGGGCCGCAGTGCGCTAAAAGTCAGAGAGCCTTGGGGGCTCTCTTCTTGAGGACACGCCACGGCACGCCCTGCCTACACCGCGGCCTGGGCAAAATTTCAAAGGCTCTCAGCCTCTTTGCACACACAGGCCACGAAGCTTGAAGAACAGGACTGCTGCTCGTGCCCAAAACCCAAAACTTTCAATGCATTTCTACAAACCAACCCTCTAAAATTAACCTAAATCAAACCTTAAGCCTAGAATTATTTCCATAATTCATATCAAAGCACATCATCAGTATTAATACCCCAAAATTTATCTCATAAACTCATCCAAAACCCAAAATCAGATCTTAAGTTTGAACCTTAAGAAAATCTTCTAACTACAGCAGAAATACTATAAAAACCATAACAAAATCCTTACCTCAACTGCAATTTCGACCCTGAGCTAAATCCAAACACCTCAAGCTTCAAGCTTCCTGAAATCCTCAGCCAAATCTCCTCAAAATTCAACAAAACTTCCAAGCTTAGTGAGAGAGAGAGAGAGAGAGAAATGTTTTAGAGAGAGAGAGTTGTGTTGGTCTTCTTATTTTGGTTCTTTCCACAAAGTTCCTAAGGTGTATATATCCCTTAATACAAAAGACCAAAATTCCCCTAACTTATCCTTAACCTTTCTAACACCACCAAGGGAAAAATCTTCTTTTCCCACATTCCCGCTAATTCCTTGAATAGTCCTATAAATCCCCATTTAATCCAGACATACCCAAATAATCACTAAATATCCCGAACACGTGCTACATTCCCAAAATACCCCTAGGCTCACCTCGAGTCAGGTATTCAACCTCGTTGTGACTATTCCGCTCCCTAGAACTGTCTCAGATCACACATCACAAATATATCTCCACAATCATGTGGTCTCTTGCACAACACACATATAATCAGATTTATGCCCTCAACAGACCATAATTACAAGTATGCCCTTATTAACAAGAACGGGCCTACATGCGTATTTAATTCACCTAAATATGCATGTCCAGACATATTATCATTTAATTCAAATACTCACGTACTAATACACACATATCACAATTAACCACGTAATCACATATTTAAATCAATTATTGCCCTCATGGCACGTTAATCAAGGAACTAAGTCTTATTAGAATATTTGGGACGTTACAGCATGCACCCAAATTGTAGGACACATGGATGACCATGTCATGAATCTGTAAGTTAATGTCTGCTTTGCATGAACCTATATTGTTATAACTTCTTGTACTGATTTGTTGTGATCGTGATCAATCGGCCCTTGATTATTGAACACGAGTATGATATGTTGTGAATCTGTTTAAGGTAAATGTTTGCTCTATATCATCATATGTTGTTATAAATGTTTGTAATGAATTGTTGCTGCTGTTTATTGATCGACCGGGAGGCCGTTATCATCCTTGAGGTCGTTATTGGCACTACATGTGTAATGTAGGCTATAGTGGCGGGGCCATTACACGGGTGCTATGTGCGCCGTATTGGCGAGGCCATTATAGGGATGTGATATACATCCACTTGGCATGAGCTGTTATACTGGTTGGAAAATTCATGTGAATTTGTTTAAGATTTGTACGCTTGAAATGAATGCATTTATTATCTTTAAAGCATGTTGTTTATTACTTATGATTATATGGATATTTGTTATGCCATGTGGGGCCTCGGCTCACAGGTGCTCTGTGGTGCAGGTAAGGGCAAGGTGAATGATGATCAACTATGAGTTGGAGGGCATGGGAGCGGTGCATACATGTTATGCTTGCTCGGTCTCCACAGTCGATATTTATTTAGGGACTCAATGTAAAAGTCTAAATTTTATCACTTGGTTGACTATTTGTAAAACTACAATTGTAAATGTTTTTACAAAATGGATCCCATGTAAACTCTTTTACAGACGTAATGAAAATTTGAATCTTTTTATCCAAAAATTTTACTACCTGGACCTTTATGTTATTTATATTAAAATTTTGGGTATAAACAACTCGATTAACAAGTTAAGCACAATTTTAAACACACGGTGTAACAACACAGGATTAGTAGGGCGTTACAGGCTAAGTTTTGAAGACACCGTCGAAGATCCAGGCAACGACAAGGGATGGGGGATCTGCAAGCAAGAACATTAAGGTTATTGGGTTCAGGTCTATTTGGTTTTGTTATGGGGAAGATTGGACATGGGATTTTGGATTGGGCTGAAAATGAACGAATGTGTCACAAATGGACCTATTGGGCAAACAAACCTTGCTGCAACTAAGGCTTTGAGCAAGAACGAGGGTCAATCCGTTGCAAGAGCTTTTTTTTGACATAATCTTTGATGAGAAAGAGGGTTCGCGAAGAAGATGGAGCTCGCAGTGATCCATCCAAATCTGTACAAATATGTGTTATTTGGGGTTTTTTTTCCCTTCTATATTGTATATCTTGCAAATCTGAATTCAAATAATATATAAGTTGCAAAGATTTTCTATTGTTGCTATTATTTTGGATTCAAAATAAGAAAGTAAATATATGTTATTGCTTTTTTTAGTTTTTGTTATACGTTCTTGTTGGTCATTTTTCTGGGCTTATTCAATTTGAATAAAAAAGAATTTTAAATTTAGTTTTGTATTTTTATTGTAGTATAATTTAACTCTGATAAATCTGAGTTTGTTTTCTCATTAAAATGGTATAATCTTGTTGGGTTTAGATTTAAAGTTGTTTGAAGAAAACTTAAGAACATATTTTTATTTTAAATTTTTCTTTAGATTTTGTTTAAATTTTAATTTAATATAAATTAGTATTATTTTTAAAATATTTTTTTAGTTTTTTTATTGAATTTTAAATAATTTTTTATTTAAATTTTAAATTAAAAAATATATTAATTTGGACCAATCATGTAATGCCACATAGGTGTTGACCTAGCACACTTTAATGGTCAGGTACCTACGACTACTACGAAAAGTATTTTAGCCACAATTTTTTTTTATTTAAAGTGTTACAAAGTGTAAAACTTATGTATTTTTGCTACAAATACCTTATTTTCTTTCTTCCTTTCTATATATTAAATGGGATTCACAAGTTAGCATAATACTCCATAAAATATAAAGATTAGTATTAAATGGAAGAGTTTTACCTTATTCCAACCTTTCCTCATTGACTAACCCAAAAAGAAAAAAGAAAAATTCACACTTCTATAATGCATTATTTATTAGAATTCTTATATAATATTATACATTTTAAATGGGTAAATAGTAAATACCATTTTGAACCCTGTGTTGAGCAAAAGTTACCGATTGAACCATCTGTTTTGTTAAATAATAATATGAACCCTACGTTTTGCAAAATAGAACAGAATAATATTCTAAGCCTAATTTTAGTCAAACTTTTTTTCAATATAACTAAAATACTCATACTTTTATAAATTAATTAACAAAAAATAAGAAAAATGTTTTAATAATAAAATTATATTTAAATTAATTGAAATAATGTTAATAAAAAAATCTGTTGACGCCGTAAATAGTTATGGCCAGAAAAATACGATAGAACAAACGGGATTTTTTACGTAGTTCAGCAGTTAACTCTGCCTAGTCTACGAGTCTTTGTTATTAGAACTTAAGATGATTTCTGGAAATTCTTTAAGAATGAATTCTCCAGAGTTTCTCCCAAGATCACAAAAAATTCGGTCCTTTTTCATGGTGCATGACCCCTCTATTTATAGAGGAGATTTAAGAATACTATCCCACATATTTCGGGAAGTTATTCTGTATATATAAATAAATTTAATGGCATTAAAAGCCTGTAATCCTATATACAAGGAAACGTCCCCTGAAGATCAGGGGGCGTATAACTGAATAATAAATATCCCTTTATTATAGGGGATTTACAGCAATGAATGTAGACTGCGTCTCTCCAAAATGATTCACTAAGATATTCAAAGTTATCAATCTATATTGTCAGTGCCGTGTTCACCCAGGTCTCTTAATGACTTTCGAGTTATAACATTTTCCCCGAGATCATGTGGCTTCGAGCTCATACTTATGTCAGGCTCGGAACCCCTGATCCGGGGTCATCCGAGAATAGACGTACTTCGATGTCTGTCTTTCGAGCTTGTGAGGGTTTTGAGGCTACCATCTTCGAAGTTGCCCCTGCTTTGTAGGCTCGGTGCCTAGGTTGCGGACACGTGTTCCAGACATTACGAGCCCATTCCTGACGAATCCAGCTTTTGAGATCACAATTATTAAGGCTTGAAATCTGGGTGTAACATTTTGCCCCCTCAAAAGTATTTGTTCGAATCCTATGAGAAGGAAACTTTTGAACTACTTTCTTCGGGAACTGCACCGTCACACATACTTGAGAGTAGACACGTGTCAGTTGGGTATTGCGCATCCAAGGTACTCGAGTACCTTAGCAATCCGCCCACAATCGTTCGCCTGCCACCTTTTCGGTGCCATCTTGTCATTTGTCTCTGACCGTCGAATTTTATAAGGATTCTGGCCAATGGCTCAGATTAATCCCTTTTTACCACTTTTTTCCATCTATATATAAGGTCCTATACATCTTCTTCCTCTTATTTTACACTCATCAGAGAAAAAAGAAAAGAGACAAAACCATAAGCCATCCCAGAGAGCTTTTTGCCCTTGCATGTTCTCCCAGCCGAAGAAACAAAGGGCCGCCAGTTTGTTCGAGACCGTAAGGTCATACCTGCAGCCTCTCCTTCAATCAACGATTTCTCTGCAATCGCCATCATTGTGTAAGTATCTGATGACCTTTTCGTTTTCCTTTATGTCTGTGTTGTTCTTTTATTTTTGGGAATGTGCTGGTTTATTTTCTTAGTTTGACACGCTAGGAAGCTCTGACCGATAGGCTTTCACGTTTAAGTCTCCATGCTAGGTTTAAGTCACTGGTTCCAAATCCAGTTTTGATGTAGAACAAGGTCTCTTTTTTCTGGGTTTTCAAAATTTAAAAGACATATCTTGCACACCAAGATATCAGGTACAAAATCTTGGCTTTAAAGAACGCATGATACCCAAGATTACCATTTCTGAATAACCGTCACCCTTTTTCCCTGATATTTCAAGATTTTCAAAAAATTTATCCACTCCCCTCCTTTTTCTCGTAGAATACACGTTCCGACTCTTAATCGGGTTTTAGTATCGAGCTCGTTTTGTACCCAAGCTCTCTCCGAGTTTGTCTTTGTCAAGCTCGTAATTCTTGAATCCTTGCATGCATGGCCCTCACCATTTTTTCTTTCTCGCTAGATGTCACAGAATCTGGAAAGACGGTGGGGGTCGTTGCTGGCAAATCCGTATTCGCTTAAAACTCCGAGCCCAGAATCGATGTTTGCTCGGAACCAATGTCTGATTCGTGAATATGATCTCGCGCGCGAACAGGAGGAAACCCAAGCTCACTATCGCCGCCAAATCGTCGAGGTCATAGAAAAGAAGAGGAGAACCCTTCGAGAGGCTCTTTATCCGGAATCTAATTCAGGGCCCAGGCCGATCCCCCTTGACCCTAGGTTAAAAGTGACCGTCGCATACAATCTGGGAGAGCTTCAATTCTCCCTAATGGGGGAACCTTCTACCTCGCAACCGAGGAGGGAGTTCTTCGAGGCCGAGCACTAGTGGAGCTCGGTTACCTCGCTAGGCCAGATAACTGATATCCTAGCCTTCCACGGTCTCAGACTGTCTGGCTCCTTAAGGTGTCGAGCCCCTACTTCCAGCGAGCGAAGCTACCATGCCCCAGGAGGTGGAAATCCTGATAACAAGCTGAGGTATGCGGCTTGGAGCCAGGAGCATATGAAGGCAGGAGCATTACTGCCTTTGAAGTCTTTCTTCAAGGACTTCACAAACTTTGTTGGGTTGGCTCCATTCCAACTTAACACTAATTCTTACAGGGTTTTGTCTGCCCTGAAGTCGTTGTACCACGAGTTGAAGTGGGAAGTACCCACGCCAGAAGAGATCTTGTATCTCTTTTGTTTGAAAAGCAATCCCTCTCGAGCTCGAGGAGGGGACGACTTCTACTATCTTTCGAGCTACCCCAAGGAGAAAAAGGTGTTCGAGGATCTTCCCAACCATCCTCCTGACTTTAAGAAGGCCTTCTTCTGGACAGATGGCCTGTCCCCGTCTTGATACTACTCATTCAGACGGATTCGTAAGTACCCCAACCCTCTTTATCTCTGTGCTCGGACTTTTGTCTGTAGGCTCATACTTAGTTGAAATATGTTTTATTTTCCAACCAACTATCACCGTCCTACTCCCAATGATGTGATGAAGGAGCATAGAGAGGCTCTGCTCCAACTCCCTTATGGCAGGAGGTCTCTCTCATATCTTTTGCATGAGAGTAAGCTCCGAGCTTGCGGGCTTTTGGGAGATGACCAGTCCACCTCGGATTGGTCCAACAAAAAGTACGACCTCTGGGAGCTCGTGCCTTTGACAACAGGCATCCTCCCTCCAAGGAGAGAGGTGAGGCCCCCGCCTCCGGTTCGCCGACGGAGCCTGCAGTCGGGGAATGAGGCCAACGACGAAGCCTTGAGCTCGGGCTCGGATGATCAAGGTACAGTCATCCTAAGCTCGAAAATGTGGTCCCCCACCCTGTTAAAACACAAACCCGATAGGTTAGTATTATGCAAGGATGATAGGGACCATTTCTATATATGGACTTGGGTAGATGATCGGGTTCATAGGTTTGATAGTTGGCTCGGGAAGTATGATACTATGTACAGTTTGAACGAGGTGTGGGACGGAATAGCCGTCCAATACGGGACCAATGATTTTAGGGACCTTTCGAGGTTGACATCCACATATAGGGAAGGTACTCCCCCCGCCTCCTCTGAAGATGGGGGAATTTCATGGTCTCCGAGCTCAAGCTCGGGGGAGAGTTCCAATTAGGTCTTTCTCTACTTGGTTTTTTTTTTTTTTTTTTTTTATTATTATTTTTTTTTATCTTCCAAGTTTGTTAGCACTATGTTTAACTTCGATTGGAACTATGCAGGTGCTATGGATTCCGACCTTGACGCCGTGCTCTTCAGCGATGAGGGAGCTCAAAAGAGTAAGCGCCCGAGAGGCTCGCGGAAATCCGATTGGCCATCTAAAGTCCCCAGGCGCACTGAGAAGACCCCAATGGCTCAAACTGCCGCGAGCACAGCTGAGGAGCCGAATGCCCAGGTCGATGCATCTGTTTCGACCGCGCCTGCCACGCTTCCTCCAGCCGCAACTCAACTAACAATCGGCCAGCCTCCGAAGAAACCCTCAATTTCCAAGGCACTCCTGTCGTCGGCCTGACCTCATGTTGAAGAGTTCGTGCTTAATGGTACTGCTGGGACCCAAGGAGCTATACTTGGCTCAGACGTCCTTTCTCGAGTGGGTCAGAGTCTTTCAGGATTCGGCGCTGATCACTGGGATCTTGTGCATAAGGCCCCAGACTGTAATACTCTTTATGATAAGAGTATTGAGCTTACTGCCGCGGTAATTTTCGCAACTCTCCTTTAATTGCTTATGTCTTGGCTTGTGCTCTAATTCAACCTTTGTGTTTTAGGCCCTTGTCGTTTCGGCACAGCTTAATTATAAGCTGACCAACGAGGTGAACATGAGCATGTCTCTGGCCCAAGAGTCGAGGGATCTCCAGCTTAAAACGGCTAATGAACTCAAAGACTCGAAGGCCGAGCTTGAAAAGGTGAAGACTCATCTTGCGGAGCTGGAGAAGGTTAATGCCAAACTCGAGGAGGAGAAAGCTGCCACTTTCGAGATAATGGAAAATGAGAAGGCCCGCCTCCTTGATGAGTTCAAAGAGAAGAAGGAAAAAGCGGTCGACCAAGCCATGTACAAAATCTGGGTTGATAATGCCGACCTCGACACCAGCTTCCTAGGTCCTCTTGAGGCGAAGTATGTAAAGCGGTGGAATGCCCGACTTGAGGCGGAAGAGGCTGCTCGGGGGGCTGCTCAGAAGGATAGTCATGCTATTCGTCCTGAGGGGTCTAGTGTCGCTGATGCTGAGAAGGCCAAGGGAACTGCTCCTTCCTGAACCTCACCTCGGGGCTGCGTCCCTTTATTTTTGTAATTACTTTAATTTATGCCCGTAGGGTTGATACAATTTCTTTTTATTTTAATACATATGCTTTACATTTCTTGGTTTGAAATATTTTGCACATTTAATATTAAAGAATCGTATATGTTTATTTACTCGTACAAACATAGTTTGGATTTAGGCTCGAGACTCAATGCATTCATGCACCGTTTGCTCAAATTATCCGCTTACGATCTCGTTAATTATCAAGGTCGGATATTACTTTTACCATGAACCCGAAAGTACTTGTATGGTGTGTAATGCAAACGGTTTAGTTATATCTTATTGCTTAGTTACTTTTTCTCGTCCTCGGTTATCTCTCCAAGGTTATGAGTTCGAAACTATTTTTATAAGATACTCCAGCCTCGATCTCGACTTGTCTCGAAGTAGGTTTAAGTTCCAACTCATCGTCGATTATTTTTAGCTGGTTTGCTCCAAACCTTTTAAGGTTGTGATTGGTTTGTAATCCATACACTTATATATTTTTGATAATTTGGTTTTATCCAAACTACCTTAGCTCACGCATTTGGTTACATCCAAACACTTATGTTTTTCGTATATCTTAATTTATTTTTCAAGCTGGCGGTATTTATATATATACCAATGATGCCCCCTTAATATCCTATGAATGTGACCATAGGTTATTAGATTAAGAGAGATTGCAAAAATAAATTATATCAGACGAAATAATTCTTTATTTAACAAAATCCAAAAGTAGGTAAAATAGTACAGATAAACAAGCATGGTTACAGGCAACATCCTTCCTACACTATTGAAAGTAAGGTCTTAGGTGTTCGCCATTCCATGCTCGCGGTACCAAGCTCCCATCCAATCTCGCTAGCTTGTAGACACTGGGGCGGATGACTAACTCTATCTGGTAGGGTCCTTCCCAATTTGGTCCGAGCACGCCAGCTGCTGGATCTCGCGTTGCCAAAAATACACGCCTTAGTACCAGATCTCCCACGTTGAACTTTCGATCTCGAACCCTCTTGTTGAAGTACCTGGTAGCTCGCTGCTGGTAGGCAGCATTCCTCAGCTGAGCTTCATTTCTTCTTTCTTCGATTAAGTCTAAGGTTTCTTCAAGCTGAGTGTGGTTCGAGTTTTGGTCATAAATGTGAGTTCGGATTGTAGGAATTTCTACCTCGATAGGCAACATAGCTTCGCAACCGTATGCTAGAGAGAACGGGGTATGTCCCGTTGATGTTCGAGTTGTAGTCCTATATCCCCATAGGACTTGGGGCAATTCTTCGGGCCATCGTCCCTTTGCTTCCTCCAACTTTTTCTTTAGCGAACTCTTGATAGTTTTGTTTACAGCCTCGACCTGGCCATTTGCCTGAGGATGAGCTACTGACAAAAAACTCTTTATTATTCCATTCTGCTCGCAAAAGTTGGTGAACAAGTCGCTATCAAACTGGGTTTCGTTGTCGGATACAATTTTCCTCGGCACCCCATATCGGCACACGATGTTTTTTACCACGAAGTCAAGGACCTTTTTGGAAGTTATTGTTGCTAACGGTTCAGCCTCTGTCCACTTTGTGAAGTCATCTACGGCGACTACAACATACTTCACACCGCCCTTGCCAGTTAGGAGAGAGCCTATGAGGTCGATTCCCCATACCGCAAAGGGCCATGGGGAAGTCATCATGGTCAGCTCAAATGGTGGAGCTCGAGGAATCGTGGCGAATCTTTGGCATTTATCGCATTTATTTACGTACTCGAAAGAATCTGATTTAATGGTAGGCCAGAAATAACCTTGGCGTATGATTTTCTTGGACAGGCTATGCCCCCCAGTATGGTCTCCACAGAACCCTTCATGAATTTCTTCGATGATCTTTTTGGCTTCGGGTGGAGTCACACACCGATGTAATGGCATGGAATATCCCCTTCTATACAGCTTTCTGTCCAACATGGTGTAATGGGGAAGTTGATACATTAACTTTCGAGCCTGGTTCCGATCTTTCGGAAGGACTCCGGTCTCGAGATATTCGACTATCGGGGTCATCCAGGTAGGCTCGGACTCAATCATACACACGTCTTCCTCCTCCGACTCGTTAATGCTAGGTGCCGAGAGGTGTTCTATGGGCAAAATGTTTAGCTCATCATTCTTGGTGGAAGTAGCGAGCCAAGCTAAGGCATCTGCATTTGAGTTTTTCTCTCAGGGAACCTGTTCGATCGCATAAAACTCGAAATGTTCCAATGTGGATTTTGCCTTCTCTAAGCAAGCTGCCATTTTCGTGCCACGAGCCTGGTATTCTCCCAAGATTTGATTAACCACAAGCTGGGAGTCGCTGTAGCAATGTATTGCTTTAGCTTTGAGCTCTTTGGCTATACGAAGTCCCGCCAGTAAAGCCTCGTATTCGGCCTCGTTATTCGATGCCTTGAAGTCAAATCTTAAGGCAGAATGAAATCTGCTCCCTGCGGGGGTAATCAAAATGAATCCTGCCCCCGATCCATTTTAATTAGATGAACCATCGACGTAAAGTTTCCACAGCTCGTGGGCTGGGGTTATAACTTCATCGTTGGTCATGCCAGTACATTCCACTATAAAATCTGCCAATGCCTGGGCCCTAATGGTCGTCCTCGGGTGGTAGGTGATCTCGAACTGTCCGAGTTCAACCGCCCATTTAAGAAGTCAACCTGAAGCCTTCGGTTTAGACAGGACTTGCCTAAGTGGTTGATCAGTCAATACATGGATGGGGTGCGCCTGAAAGTAGGGTCGAAGTTTACGAGATGAATGAATTAAGCTGAGAGCCAGCTTCTCCATCAAGGGGTATCTCGACTCTGCCCCCAGTAACCTTTTGCTGATGTAATAGATGGGTCTCTGTACCTTTTCTTCTTCTCGCATGAGCACTGCACTTATCGCATGTTCGGTGGTGGAAAGATACAAGTACAGTACTTCTCTCGTAATAGGTTTTGATAAGACGGGAGGTTCTGCGAGGTGCTTTTTAAGCTCCTGGAAGGCCAGCTCGCACTCCTCCGTCCATTCAAATTTCTTGCCTCCCCTCAAAAGGTTGAACAACGGAAGACAACGGTCTGTAGATTTTGATATGAACCTACTTAGTGCCACCATCCTGCCGGTCAAACTTGGGACATCCTTGTGTCTTTGAGGTGAGGGCATGTCAATCAGGGCCTGAATCTTGTCGGGGTTGGCTTCTATTCCACGAGCGTTCACGATAAAGCCCAGGAATTGTCCTGAAGATACCCCGAAGGTGCACTTCTGAGGATTTAGTTTCATGTTATACTTCCGGAGCACGCCAAAGCACTCTTCGAGGTCATCAACATGGTTATTGTTAAGTTGAGACTTGACAAGCATGTCATCAACATAAACTTCCATGTTGTTCCCTATCTGTTCTGAAAACATCATATTCACGAGCCGCTGGTATGTGGCCCCAACATTTTTGAGCCCGAATGGCATGACATTATAACAGTATAGCCCCTTGTCCGTTATGAAGTTCGTATGTTCTTGGTCGGGGGCATGCATGGGAATCTGGTTATATCCAGAATAGGCATCCATGAACGACATCAGTCCATGCCCCGTCGTGGCATCCACGAGCTGGTCAATCCTCGATAAGGGAAAACAGTCATTCGGACAAGCTTTGTTGAGGCCCGAATAGTCAATACAGGTTCGTCACGTCCCATTAGGTTTTGGGACCAACACCAGATTGGCTACCCAGTCAAGGTAAAAAGCATCCCTAATTAATCGGTTTGCTTTTAACCTGTCGACCTCCTCCTTCAGCGCCTTCTTCCTGTCGTCATCCATCTGTCTTCGCTTTTGTTGCTTCGGAGGGAAGCTTTTATCAATATTTAGTGCGTGGCTTGCTATGTTCGGACTTATTCCTACCATGTCCGAATGTGACCATGCGAAGACATCCTGGTTTCTCTTCAAAAAGCAAATTAGTTGCTATTTGGTTTCTTCCTGGAGGTGTTTTCTAACCTTTACCTTTAGGGATCGGACTCTTCGAGCTAAATCTCTTCGAGCTCTTCTAAGGGTTCAAGGTCAACTTTCTCCTCAACCCTTGGATCGATTTCTTCATCAATCTCCAAAACCGTCCCGTCTTTACTCTGAACAATGACAAGTGCTTGTGCGCTCGTCTGTTTCTTTCCTCTTAAGGAAATGTTGTAGCATTCCCATCCAGCTAACTGATCTCCCTTCAATGTCCCAATGCCACTAGGGGTCGGGAACTTAATGGCCAGATGCCTTACGGACGAGACTGCCCCCAGCCCGACCAGGGCGGGTCTCCCGAGTAGCACGTTGTAGGCCAAAGGCAGGTCTACTACCACGAACTCCATCATCTTGGTTGTTGAGACTGGGTAGTCTCCCAAGGTCACGGGGAGTTCGATGGACCCCATGCAGGCAATTCCTTCTCCTGAAAAGCCGTATAGCGTAGTCGCACATGCTTTCAGGTCGCGAAGGGAGAGTCCCATCTTTTCAAGGGTTGCTTTATAGAGAATGTTAACTGAGCTCTCATTGTCTATGAGAACTCGGTGGACCCTTTTATTTGCCAGCTGGAGGGTGATGACTAGTGGATCATGGTGAGGAAACTGAACATGGGACACGTCTTCTTCAGTGAAGTTATTGGTTGGGATTCAATCTTTTGACTTTTTGGAGCTCTAGGTTCGGATTCATAAGGAGACCCGTCCCTAGTCTTTAGCTCGTTAACGTATCTCTTTTGGGCAATTCTGCCCATGCCCGCGGGATGAGGCCCTCCCGAGATGGTTATCACGTCTTCTCCATCTATCGGCGGGGGCCTATCTTCTTCCCTAGCTCGGGAATTGTTGTTTTGTGTGGGTTGTGGTGCAGCTGCTCTCTGGCTCGCGGACGCTTGATTAGTACTCTGGTTCTTGACATATTGTCTGAAATAACCTCTCAAGATCAATCCTTCGATCTCGTCTTTCAGCTGTCGACATTCATTAGTAGTATGCCCGGTGTCTCTGTGAAATCGGCAATATTTGCTGGAGTCCCTCTTGGACTTCTGATTTCTCATTGGGTCTGGACGCCTGAAGGGGACCTGGTTTTCATTAGCTAGGTATATGTTCTCCCGAGACTTGTTGAGCTCGGTGTACACTCTGTACACGGAGAAATATCTCTCCCCCTTTTTTGTCTTTCCTCCCTCGACCTCGAGGTTCTTTTTTCTCTTGGAAGGGTTTTCCGCAGCAGGCTTCGAAGCTGATGGGTCCGTCGAAGTTGAGGCAGAGTTTACGTTTATCGTTGTAGTTACGGGCTGGGAAGTCACATTAAGTGTCAACCTTGCCTCCTCTATATTGACAAACCTCTGTGCTCGTTTGTTAAACTTGGCTAGGGACCTCACCGGTTTTCTCTGCATGTCGTCCCAGAGAGCACTTCCTTGCATTACCCCAGCTTGGACAGCCATTAGGTGACCGCTGTCATCCACATTCCGAGCTCGGGCAACTTCCAAGTTAAATCTTGTAAGGTAACTTTTCAATGTCTCACCTGGCTGCTGCCGAACGTTAGTCAGGGTTGACGCCTCGGGTCTAACCCCCATCATGGCTTTGAAATGCTTCTTGAAGTCTTTAGACAGCTGATCCCAAGAAGTTATTGAGTGTCTTCTATATTTTTCGAACCAGCTTTTGGCTGGTCCTGTCAGTGATGCTGGAAATAACATGCATCTGAGCTCGTAACCCACGTTACTTGCTCTCATTATGGTATTGAATGTACTTAAATGGCTGTACGGGTCGAACTTTCCCTCAAACGTTGGGATGTGAGGGATCCGAAATCCTTGGGGAAATGGAGTGTTGGAAATATGGGGAGCAAACGGTTCAAGCTCCTCATCAAAATCTTCATATCGATCCTGACCTTGCTCATTTTTCAAAAGCCTGAAGGCCTTTTCTAATTGATCAATTCTTTCCTGGACTGGGTCCGCGAGGGGTCTTGTCTGGAATTAGTTGTCGTCGATCACAATTCCAGGTTCGCACCTCCGCAGGGGGTCTTTATGCCTATTTAAGCGATCCCTCAGGTCCGGGTTTATCGGGTTAACATTACCCCGACTCTGGTTCAAGTGTTCCCGTAGGTCGGAGCGATTCCTGCGGCTCCCAGTATTCTTTCGACCTCGATCATGCATGTTGACCGATCTGGTATCTCCAGAGTCATCACTAGTAAAACTTGTCGCATGATTATTTCGAGATGGGTCTTTTTCGTGCAGCCTTGTTTCTGCCGTGCGAGACCGGGACGTTTGACTTTTTTCAGATAGGGCGCCTCTCCGCTCCTGGAAAACTTCCCTGTTTCCTTGTCTCCTCCCCGCACGCCTTTCGTCCTGATCTCGAACTGGTTGAGCATTCTTGCGAGGAGGTGAAGGATATCTTATAGGCGATGGAGGGAACTGTATGGGTGACAGTGGCTGCCACCCATTTCGTGGTCTGGACGGTCCGGAGTTTGCCCGAGATGGGTTGGTTGCATTTTGTGCGTTCCCAGGGACTTGAGTCCGAGCCTCTGCAGGGGCTCGGTTGTTCTCAGTTCCCGCAGGTACCTCCGTAGGTGGATTAACCGAGCCCTAGCTCGGGTACTTCTCTGGGGTCTCGAGGGAGCGGATGGCTCTGCTGGTGCCGGAGGTTGTTCCGGCCTTCTTGTGGCAGCATTCTTTTGTGGACGCCCACGAGGCCTGCGGGGAGGAACATGCACGTCCCTTGGAGGGGGAGCTTGGTTTTCACACGGAGGCGGGGGCTGAGCCGCCTGCGCCTCTGCGGCTATCCTTGCTAACTCCTCATTCCGCTTGTTGGCTTCTGCCAACTACTGTTTCAGCTTCCGGTTTTCAAGTTCCACAATGGAAACGTACCGCTCAGGATTGTAATACATATCCTCATCCCTTGGTGGTGCGGGTGATCCCCGAGAATCGGAGGATTCACTTCTCTCTTCAATATCTGGGTTTACCATCGGCTGTTTCCGAGGGTGTCTCGGATAATTTTCTTCAGGAACGTTCTGATCATTAGCAGCGATAACTTGTGCAGGGACTGAATGCTTAAGGCTCTCAATGAAAGCACCAAACTGTTGACGCCGTTTTTCACCAACAGTGAATAAAGAGCACGAAAACAGTAAATAGTTATGGCCAGAAAAATAAGATAGAACAAACGGGATTTTTTACGTGGTTCAGTAGTTAACTCTGCCTAGTCCATGAGTCTTTGTTATTAGAACTTAAGATGATTTCTGGAAATTCTTTAAGAATGAATTCTCCAGAGTTTCTCCCAAGATCACAAAAAATTCGGTCCTTTTTCATGGTGCATGACCCCTCTATTTATAGAGGAGATTTCAAAATACTATCCCACATATTTCGGGAAGTTATTCTGTATATGTAAATAAATTTAATGGCATTAAAAGCCTGTAATCCTATATACAAGGAAACGTCCCCTGAAGATCAGGGGGCGTATAACTGAATAATAAATATCCCTTTATTATAGGGGATTTACAGCAATGAATGTAGACTACGTCTCTCCAAAATGATTCACTAAGATATTCAAAGTTATCAATCTATATTGTCAGTGCCGTGTTCACCCAGGTCTCTTAATGACTTTCGAGTTATAACATTTTCCCCGAGATCATGTGGCTTTGAGCTCATACTTATGTCAGGCTCGGAACCCCTGATCCGAGGTCATCCGAGAATAGACGTACTTCGATGTCTGTCTTTCGAGCTTGTGAGGGTTTTGAGGCTACCATCTTCGAAGTTTCCCCTGCTTTGTAGGCTCGGTGCCTAGGTTGCGGACACGTGTTCCAGATATTACGAGCCCATTCCTGACGAATCTAGCTTTCGAGATCACAATTCTTAAGGCTCGAAATCTGGGTGTAACAAAATCAAATTTAAAAGAGTGGGTAATCATTTGGTATCCTGTGTCTTTTTAAAGTATCATTTTGGTACTATGTGTTTATAATATTACTTATTTGGTACACTGTATTTTGAAACCGTACATATTTGGTACCCTGTATTTTGTAATCATACATATTTGGTACCTTAAACTCAAATTTAATTAATAAATTTTTGCTAATTTAATCAATCTGGTCTCAATTATATGAGTTTCAAATTCAAATTTAATTACTTAATTACATATAAATGATGACAATTTGGTCATATTGATAAAATTTTATTTATCAATTCTGAGTCTAGAGTATCAAATAGTATAATTTTAAACAGGGCCGGCCCTGAAAAAAAGTAGGCCTAAGACGGTTTTAATAAATTTGAATAAAATGGGCCTTTTTGTATATGTAATTTTTTTTATGTAATTTTAAATAAAATTAAACTAATATTTAGTAATATAAAATTAAACTAATTTTAAAAAAAATGGGCCTTGGGTAGGGGTGGGCCCTAGACACGGGCCTAGCCCGCCTATGCCCAAGGCCGGCCCTGGTTTTAAAATACAAGGTACCATTTTAAAACGCTACTAAAACGATACTTTGCAAAAGCACAAAGTACAAATGTGTAAATTCTCAATTTAAAATAAGAAACCAATTTATTATTACAAAAAATTAAATTATTAATAGCATTACAACATCAAAATCCAATATTCATACGTAGCCCATATTTTTTAATCTAAACTCAAGAACATACTTATTAGCATGTTCAAGTTCATCATTCAAATCCACATTCAAGCATCAATACAATAACTTCTATCAAAAAGTCACCATTAGAAGAAATCTCACCCAACCAAAACTCATAAACATATACAATCCAAAGTCAAGTAGCAACAAACTCATAAACCTTAATAAAAATAAATCAACAAAAAACAAGTAAAACCCATCAAATTAAACCCAAGAACAAACACAAATCAAATTTGTATTCACAAAACCCAAAAAAAAAAAAATCCTTCTAAACTTCCCACACAGAAAAATAAAATTAAAACCCATATAAATTTTACAGGTTTGAGCTAGAGGGAAAAAAAACTTCCCACTGCAATCGGAGGTCCTCGACCATGATTTACCGTCGAAATTGCTGTTGTTGACCACCGTGCATGAAGGTTGAATTCGTCGCCGACCCATCGGGCCCTGTGCCCAGAACTGGGTCGAAGTCACTGCCTGGTGCAAATCAAACCTCAGCTCAGTGCAGATTGTCGTCGAGCTTGGAAGAATCCTTCCTGGTCCCAAGCCATTCTAAACCCGCTTCATCTCTTGCGACGCGTCGTTGGCAGAGGTGTCAACGAGAGCTTCCAACTTCAAGGATCGCCACGCGTTGTCAACAGGGGTAGTTCGTGTTGTGTGTGTCATCGATCGGAGGTGGTTGGTGCTGCGTGTGTTGTCGACGAATCCAAGACCTATTTTCGGAGAAAGAGAGTTTCTTGCAAGTCACCTGGAAAATCAAAGAAGAAGAAGTCGGAAGGGGAGAAGGGAGAGGACGAAGAGTTTCTTCCAAAAAATTAATGTTTTTTTTTTTACTTTTTAAAAAAAATATTCATGTTAATTTTTTTTTATTTCAAAAATTCTTTTTCAATATATTTATGTTAAATTAAATTTTATTTATTTTCTATTGTAGAATATATTTTTAATTATTTAATTAATTCTTAACATAATAAAATTATGGGTATTTTAGTCATATTGAAAGAATGTTTGACCAAAATGAGGCTCAGGATATTATTTTGTTTAATTTTGCAAAACGTAAGGTTCAAATTGTCATTTAACAAAACAGATGATTCGATCGGTAATTTTTGCACGACACAAAATCTAAAATTTTATTTACTCTAAAAAAACAGTGATACTGCATATTTGTTGTTTATATTTGTACAATTTTTCTTTTTAATTTTAATTATTTTACATAATGCCTTTTTAAAAATTAATAACCTAATTTAATAAGTGTTATTAGATGATGAGTTAAAGTATCTTTTTTTTCAAATTTTTTTACAGAAATATTTAAGATAATTTATATAATTATAAATAATTAACTAATTAGAAAGAAGTGGGAAAGACATAAACAAAAGTACTAATAGACCGTCCTTTATTAGTTTTACTTCAATTTAACCGCATAAGGACATTAATTGGTCTTTTTCAAAAAATAGAAAAAGAAAAAAAGAGAATTTACTTGTTTTGAAGTTAAAATAATCATATTTTATAATAATTAAATTTATATTAATATAATTATTAAATATCTAATTAACCGTATTTTTTTAATTGATTTTAAAAATATTTCGTTAAATATTTGTAAGATTCAATAAAAATTGATAGAAAAAAAAATTATTAATTCAATAATCCGTCGTATACACACTTTTTATTGTAAAGATATAAGATAAGACTTTTTAATACACATTTTTTATGCCTTTTAATTAATCAATTATTAGCATATATATTATTTTAGTAAATTATCTTAAATATCCCATAAAATATCAAGAAATAATAAATATTTTTTTTATCACACTTTCAAAATATTTAATATATCACTTACATATTATTTAGTTTATCATTTTTAATAAAGTTTTTTTACATACATTAACTTTTACAATTATTATAATTAATTTTTTTAATTTAATTATAACTTTGTTTCTTATGATATACTTTTTCTAATTTTAAATTATTTATATTTATATTTTTTTCTTATTTTGAGTTAAAAAAATAAAATTAAAATTTGTGATTAAGTTTTATATTCTTAAAAAAAAAATTAATTAAGAGCACCAAAATATTTTAATTTTTTAAATAATAAATTGTAAAGGTGAAAAAAATAAAATAAAATTAATTACTTATACGAAATTTTGTATTAATTTTTTTTATAAGGTGTGTAGAATTTTTTTTAAAATATTTATAAGAGATTTATATAGAAATTGGTGTGGAGAAAAAAAATAGGGATTTAAATAAAAGCAGCCATAAATACATTCTTTTTCGTCAAAAAAGTTTATTCCATATATATCATTAAGTAAATGATTAAAATGTATCATTTTTAATGTCTTTAATTCTATTTGTAAAATTTTAGGCTTAATTCCTCATTTCTAATAGAATTAAAACTCTATTTTTTTTCATTTAAATTGAGTCAATTTAATCTCTAAACATCTTGAGCAACACAAAATAATAATAATAATAATAAAAATATAAGAAAAATCATATAATATAAAAGAAAGTTTATTTGAATTTTGGATTAATTTCTGACAAATTTATATTTGAGATTGTAATAAATCTGTATATATATATTATTAAATTAAGGAAATTTAAATTTAATTTTAATTTTTAATAAATGAGGGACACAGTATATTTTTTTTTATAAAATATTATATAATTCAGACTTAATATAAGAAATATATAAGCGTGTAGCTATAAATAAATATGTTTTCTTATTTATGGAATGAATGTATTTAGTTTGAGGTGTATTTATATATTTAGGAAGTATAAATATCGTTCATATTTTTTTGATAAATCTTTGGTAGGGGCATAGAAATTGCCCTTACTGTAGGGACATTTTCTATTTTTGACATTTGGAAAAATTATAATCAATTTTATTTATGGTCGTATATATTATAATTATAGTCACAACAAGAAATACCAAAAAAGTATTATAAAGCAATTATCATAATATTTTTTGAAGCATTAATAAAAGTTGTGTTATTGTAAGTCATGACACTTTTCTTAATACATTTTTCCACTTATACTAAAGTATTATTGAAAACTCTATTATAAGACTTTTTTAGTATTATATTAATATTTTAATATGTTAAAATTATCGTTACCTTAATAGTTTTCATAATACTGTTTTACTCTTGTATTGATAGTATTATTGAATACTCTACAATAATACATTTTTGTGTTATTTTCTCATTTTTATAAGTGTAAAATATAATTATTGTTTTGGTATTCATAATACTTTTTTTTCACTTACTTTACAATAATACATTTTTGTCTTATTATCTCATTTTTATAAGTTTAAAATATAATTATTGTTTTGATATTCATAATACTTTTTTTTTATCGAAAAAAGGAAAATTATATAACTCTGAAACAAATTACAACAGCAAGTTCTGAAACAAAGCCAATACTAATGCAAGCTCAGAAACAGAGCCAAGAACAAATCAGCTCATAAACTCCTAACAAACTCAGCAATAGCTCTATTCTTATCCAGACACTTTTGACTCAAACAGCCAAGAAATCTAGCTTTCAAACTCAATCTAATCATATTAACTAATTGAAGAGGAGAGATGGAACAATGAGAAAAATAACATGCATTTCTATTACACCAGATACCATAGACAGCTGTTGCCAAGGAGGCAACAATAATGTGGTGCACAATATTTTTGGGCTTCCCTTCTAACCACCTCTTCCATTGAACAAATTTCTTGGGCCAAATAGCAGTACCTAACCAATCTTTAGACAGCTCCCAAACCTGATGAGAGAAGCTACAATCAAAAAATAGAGGTTGATGAGTTTCCTCAACTCTCTCACAAACCGGACAAAGGCAAGAACTCACTGAAATCTGGCACTTGATCAGATTATCTCTAGTTAGCAAATGACCAAGAATCGACTGCCAAAGAATGAAACGATGCTTCGGAACAGTAAGTCTACTCCACACTGCCTTAGCAAAAGCAACCGGAACTCTTTGAAGCCAGTTAATATAAAGAGTCTTCAAGCTCAACTTACCATGCACAACCGAGTTCACTAAATTCGCTTCAGAAAATTCCTCTCTCAAATAGCATAATTTATGCCAGTACCAGCTGACATCAGGTTTCAGATGATAAGGCCAAAAGGATTGACCTCTAAGATAAATTGCATCAATCCACTTCACCCATAAAACATCCTGCTTAGTAGACACAACCCAAATGAACTTGGCCAATAAAACTTTGTTCTAATTAGAGCCCTCTTTAAAACCCACACCACCTAAAGTTTTAGGAAGAAAAATTTGAGTCCAAGAGGAGCAATGGAATTTACTGTGATGGCCATTGGCACCCCATAAAAAGTTACGACATATCATATCAATTTCTTGAATAACACTAATTGGAAGCATAAAAATTTTCATCCAGTAGTTACGAATACCCAGTAAAATCGAGAAAATCAGCTAAGTTCTCCCTGCAAAAGATAAGTGTCTACTCGCCCAAACATGGAGTCTATCATGAAGCCATCTTGTGGGTTTCAGCAAAACACCCAGATACTTCAAGGGAAAGTGCCCTTCATCTATCACAATAGATCTCAGAATGTTATCCTTAACAACAGCAGCCACACCCCTAAAGTAAATGTGAGATTTATTCAGGTTAGCGGACATCCCTGAACTCTAGCTAAATCACAAAAAACCCTCCATTAAAAGTTGAACTGATCTAAAGTTCCCCTTACAGAATAAAATTAGATCATTTGCAAAACAGAGATTAACAAGATGCAAATTCTTAGACATAGGGTGAAAACAGAACTTTCTATGTTGAGAAACTTGATTAAGAAGCCTAGTGAGATACTCCATAACCAACACAAAAAGCAGTGGAGAAATTGGATCTCCTTGCCTTAAGCCTTTCCTCCCTGCAAAGCTACCTTGTAATCTCCCATTCAACATTAGAGAATAAGATGTATCAGTCAAGCATATCATAATCCACTGAGCAAACTTACTAGGAAAGCAGAAAGCAGACAGAATATCCTCCAAAAAAACCCAATCTATTGAATCATAAGCCTTACTCAGATCAATTTTAATCAAGCACCTAGGAGTAATATTCTTCCTAGTATAGCCATGCAGTAAATCTTGAAGAATTAATATATTATGAGCTAGTTGTCTATTCTTGATAAAGGCTCCTTGATTTTGATGAATAAGCATAGGAAGAATTTTAGCCAACCTGAAGCAAAGCATCTTTGATATGCATTTATAAAGTCTATTGCAGCATTCTATGGGTCTATAATCAGCAGCTGAAGCAGGAGAATCAACCTTATGAATTAAGGACAAAATGGTGCTATTCAATTCTGCCGGAATCTCTCCATGCTCAAAGAACAGCAAAATCACCTCAGAGATGTCATCCCCTATATCTTTCCAAAGTGCTTTCTAGAAACCAGAACCAAAACCATCTGGACTCGGGCTCTTGATAGAAGAAATGCTAAATAACGCCCTCTTAACATCCTTCTTAGAAAAAGGCTGAATCAGATCCAGTTGTTGCTCCAAATTCATAACTAACCCTTGCTGGAAACAAGTCTGATCAGCCCGACTAGTAGTTATGCTTCCCTTGCCAAGAAAACCTTTGAAATGATTAAAGAAATGAGCAACCACTTCTTCATTATTGTCAACAATCTGACCCTCTTCATTCAAAAAAATATGTAATTCGGTTCCTAATCCTCCCCTGCTTAAGACTAGCATGAAAAAAAGCAGTGTTCTCATCTCCAAAACGAAGCCAATTAATTTTGCTCATTTGGCGAAGAAAGCTCTCATACATTCTGGACTTACTAACAAACTCATTATGGGCCTCTTGCTCTTCCTGCAGCAGAATACTCGAATCAGGAGTTTGCTGTAACATTTATATGATAATCCAATAGAATACTTGCACCCCAAACAAAATTGAATATGATTAGGATAATACATAAAGAGTTTCCATGAGAGAGAAAATGTTAAATTGTGAGCAATTAAAAGTGGCAGTTGTGACTGGAAAAAAAAAAGAAGAAAATTTATCGAAGCAAGTTGTAGGAGCATTTTCTATGCCATACTATAGAATTATCCCATATTTTTTTATAACATAAATTCTCTTTCAAATAAAATAAGTTCACGTACATTTGGTAGGGATTTGCAATAAAAGTAAAGCGAAAAATAAAATAGAAAAGGAAATATATTAATAACAAAAATGAATACATTTTTTGGGGAAAAAAATGAATACATTTTGTTTATATTCATTTAAGAAGGTGGAAAATAAATTTGAAAGGATTCAAGTTGACAATAAATAAAGGGAAAATATCATTTTGGCCATTGTGTTTTTCCCGAATACGCGACCGATCTTGTGTTTTGTTAAATGACAATTCAGACTTTGTGTTTTACAAAATGGATCAAAATAGTACCTTATATCTAATTTTGATCAAAATATTTTCAATTATAAGATCAATTATCGGGTCGTTAGTGATTGGATGTGTTAAGAGAAGCAAATAAAATGGTTGAGGAACTGAGAATGAAATATTATATTCGAATTTTTTTTTATCAAAATTGGGTATAAAGTACTATTTTGATCAATTTTGTAAATACACAGGCTCTGAATTATCATTTACTAAAACACAACAGCCGATCGCATATTCGGAAAAAACACAGGGGTCAAACTGGTATTTTTCCATTAATATATGCCTCCAAATAAATACGACAGACTTAACTTCAACTCACTAGCGAGATAATTAATGAGAATATATATGTGATATTTAAAAAAAATAGAGATTATATATTTGATTTGTAGCAACAACAATATTGTTGAGTAAAACTAATTAATAAAGATTAAAAAATTTATTATTTTTTTATTTAATTAAAATAAAAAAGAAGAAGAAGAAGCAAATATAGTTGTATTTACTTCAACTGCCAACAACTACAATAATAATAAACAATGATTAATTTTTATGCATTTGTTCTACTGCTTCCTTTGACTCCAATGCATTCTCCAAGATAAGGTATAAATATAAGATATGGGCATTTGGGGCTTCATTTCATTCCACATCAAACAATTTAATGACACAACATGACAATTTCTTATTAAGTGATAATACAGAATTAACCTTATTGTAATTACTATTATTAAGTGTAATTAAAATAAATAAATCTTTAAAGAGTAATCAATGTGCACTAAAATATTATACACATAGTAAATCTCATCTAAAATAAGTTGATTAGTTAGAAGAAAATGTCATAAGAGTGTATGTAATATTTTGGTATATATTTTAAATGCACGTATTATTACTTATTCCTAAATTATGTTACAATCTTATTAAATCATTTTTAAATAAAATATTGGTCATCATTTCATTTGAAATGAAAGGGTAAGAATTCAAATTGCAAATAGTATATTATATATTTCACCTCAAAATTTGATTATAACACTCTATTTTTATTAAAAATTAATATATAATACATATTATTTTTCAACTTAATCTTACATTTTTCTAATTTTTTTTTCTTTATCATATTCTAAAAAAATACATATAAATAATATATATTAAATATTTAAAGAAAATAAAAAATAATATAAAAATCTGTTAAAGTAAGAGTTTTTTTTATTAAAAATTATACATTATTTAAAAAAATATATACATATGAAACAAAGATAATATAAAATTATTGAAATTGACAAAAGAAAAAAAAACTAAAGAATGTCAAAAAATAATTAAGAAAAAATGTTAATTTTTTTCTAAAAATTAATAGGTGCCTATATATATTTTTGGGGTGAAAATATAATATAAGAGAAAACACTAATTTGACCCATGTGCTTTTCCCAAATACGTGATTAACTCCTGTGTTTTGTTAAATGACAATTCAGATCATGTGTTTTACAAAATAGATTAAAATAGTACATATTCCTAATTTTTGTTAAAATATATTCAAATATAGTGTTTCTTTCTCACCTTTTTGACCACATCATTCTCTTCTATGAACCTATCGCATCGCCAATGACACAATAATTAATTTTATAATTATAAATATTTTGACCAAAATTTGGTGTAGATACTATTTTGATCAATTTTGTAAAATACAGAATCCAAAATGTTATTTAACAAGATATGAAGATGAATTATGTATTTAATAAAATACAAAGACAAAATAATATTTTCCTAATACATAAATATATATATATATTTATATGAACATTTAGATTAGTCTGATATGGTTGGATGTTACTATATGTATATTTATATTGACAGGCGTTCTTTGCTTACCGAGAGAATCCATCCCATACTCTTTGATTTGTTCGGGAGGTGGTCCTATTAAGTAGTTAAAGAAATTATAATATAATTTTTTTATATAATAGTGTACATTATAATTATAGTACACATTTCACTAATTTTTAAATTTTGAATAATTTATAGTGCTGAAAAAGATTACAAAAAAATTACGGGTGTATAAAACAGGCTTAAAAACAATATATTTTTCGTATTTTCGATATATGGAAAGATTATAATTTAAGTTTTTTTATATGACGGTATACAATATATTTATTTAGAATGCCCCACAATTTATTTAGAAATTCTAAAGAATTTAAAGTGCTGAAAATAATAAATAAGTGTTTTTGAAGTTTGTTTTTTATGTGTGTAAAATAAGTTATTTTAAAATTTATTTTCAGTATCATAAATTATTTAAAATTTTTTAAAAACTCATAAAATGTCGTAAAAAACTGTAACATACACCGTAATGTAAAAAAATAAATTATAATTTTCCTACATGCGAAAAACAGATACGCTAATACCGGTGGGGAAAATACATACCTCAACTATATAAATATATATTATACTATTTGCATTAAAAATACCCGATTTGGATGAAGGTGGTTTGACCATTATTAGTTATTAGGTATATATCATAATAAGTGCAAAGAGAAGAACCCATAGGCCCATACAATACAATCTTAAAATTTATTTTTGCATTATTCTTTTCTACTTGTGATGTGAGGTGCCGTTTAGTCAACTTAATAATATAATAAGATATATACTTATATTCTTACAAATTAGGAGAGAAACGCTTTTAACTTATGATGATTTATAATTTAAAATGGGACAACTTAATAAATATCCAATTTATAATGGAGAACTTGTGTTTTTATGCTAACGGATACAATATTCCCAGTTACAAAATCATTTGAAATCTATACTCCGAAGTTTAATTTCAACAAAATTGTCCTTACCATTTTTACTTCTCCTTCCTATTTTTTCTCCTTCTCTCTACCCACGACAATTCCATCTCTATGCCGAGCCCCTCTGTTTGACCACACCAAGCACTCTCACACTAGTTGATCATATTCAATCAAAATCTTCCATTAAAAATATCAAAATCGAAGCACATTCCATTTAAAAAAAACCATTTTATTTGTTGACTTATAATAAGAAAAACTAACACACACGTATATACCTAAAATTTCTTATCTGGACAACCCCAAAACCATTATTTTCTATCTCTTTCTATAAAGCAACTTCGGTCCTTTTTTTAAAAAATGTCATTCTATCTCTCTCTGAATTGATGGTTCGAATAATGATAAATAGTTCGGAAGCATTGTGACAATTTTAAATTGCAAGATTTTGAGACATTTTGATATCATAATAAAAAAATATACGTTTTCTTGTCATCGTTAGTTTATTTTCACTAATCTATACTGACATTAAAAGCAATGAACATTAAAACATTATATTATACCATAAAACTTATGAAATATAACTTCAGTTCCAATTCCAAACGGCTAATTATCAAAACATATTCTTTATTTTTGTATTTTTGTATACAAAGAGATTGATTCGAATCAATAACATATACACGACTTTTCCCATCCTTAGAGTGCGACCATAAAAAATGAAGATAAAAATAATAGAATAACCAAATTTAAGAGTTAAATAACGCTAGCACTTTCATTAAAGACAAGAAGCCATAATAAAAACAAAGAACGGCATAGTAAGTGCTAACATTGCAAGAGCATCACTACAAAGATGTTGGTCTCTACGGACAACAATTGTATAAGCTTTACTGAAAAGTCATTGTTGTAGGTCTACAGTGATGACATACATGTCGTCACCAAACTGTTGTCGTTGTAGGTTCGTATATGTAGAGACCTACAGCGACGACATAATGATGTTGTCACAATAGGGTTTTGCTACGGTAGCGACATGTCGGTCGTAGTAGAAAATCTATTTTCTGGTTAAACTGGGATATTGCGACGGCATGTCGTTGGTATATGTGTTTGCAGAATTTGAAAATTTGAACTTCAAAAACTCCTACTGCGAGTCACAGTAGGTCCGTGAAGCCCCAACATTTACAGCGATGACTTGTCGTCGCTGTAGGGTCACGAAATCTCTGAATCTCGTGTTCAGATAGCATCATACTACGATGACATGGCGTCACTGTAGGTATATAATTTTTTCAAAAAAATTAATTAATTATATTAATTAAATAAAACCAATTTATTTAATGAAAATATAATTTAATATTAATAAAATAATATTTAAGATAAATTATATTAATATGATATTAAGATAAAAATAATTTTAACTACTCACTCGATTAAATGAGTCTCTATAGTGACGACATGCCATCACTATAGACAAGATATTTCCCTTTTTTTTTTCTACGAGGCCTAGTCGTTGTCGTAGAGTCAGTCCCCGACTCTTGTTTCCTCCAAATTCCTGGTACCCTACAACGATGACATGTCGTCGTTGTAAGGTACCAGGAATTTGGAGGGCCTGGTCGTGTGTTGTTGACGACCCTACAGTGACGATATGTCGTCGATATATCTTATTTATTTTAATAAATTAAAAAAATGAATTTTTGTGGATTTCGACTGCATACAACGACGACTTTAGTGTTGTCGCAATATATGTCGTCACTGTAGAGTCATTTTCTTGTAGTGAATCCTATACCGATAACATTTTTCATTGTTGTCGATAGAGGTCTTGTCGGTAGAAGTCTGCTCTCTTTTTTTAGTGCATGTGCCAATTTCCCCTTCCATGTCATGTACCGTCTCATAACGTTTCTCCATCTCTCCATCTTCATTCTTAACTAAGACCACCTCTAAACGATCAAAATCGTAATTGTCCATGAGGTCGTGAATAGTGTACTCGATTGTGTCGAAGTCCAAATTGTCCTGGACGACGTCGTGCCACGCTATGGTCAATTGAAGGAGAGCCTCAGGATATATTGACAGTGATTCCCTCAGCACCCAGTATTGCTCAATGGGTAAAAGCAGCGCTCCCCTTTTGTTAATCATTCCCTAAATACGCTCGCATACTGCTGCAGTCGTCTTAAGTACCGCGATCCTCCAATCCTCATTCTCCTCATTGAGTTGCACTTTAGGTATAGCGTAGATCTCCTTAAGTAACCGTTTCTTAGTGGTCCTAATGATAGGAGGCACCTTTCTATACTGCAATCACAAAACTAAAAATAGAAAACAAATAAAAATCAAAGCATGTACTTACGACACGATGAGGTGAGATTTTCCCGTCTTTAGCATGTATGGGGAAGGTCCTTGGAAACATGAACGACCGTCTCTGATACCATTCATGCCCTAGTTCTATTCTTTTATAAAAACATAACTCAACTCATAGTTAATAGAAAAATATCACTTTAAGGAAAACCTCAGTGGGGCCTTGATAAAACATGCAAATTGGCCCCAATAGTTGAAAAATAAAATAATGTGTCTTTATGCAATATTCATAGATGAAATAAAGTTTTAAGTCCCACTGACGTAATTGAATTAAAAATCATAAATAGGTTCTTTTATTCTTGGCGCTCAACTTGATCGTTGTTCGTTCATAAGGCAGCCCACGCCATACATACTTAGGCATCAAAACTCCCCACATCACTACGCGACCCAAGGAGAAACCCTATTGTTTACCTGAAAGAGGGAAAGTAAGGGGGTGAGCTAAAAGCCCAGTAAGAAAGTACAACAAAATCAAAGAAAACACAAGAAGAACATGTATCGTAAAACTCATAGCAAAACATATCATCTCATACTCATAGTTTATAATCATAAACAAAATCATAGTCATACATCACAATCACACATCATAAACATACTCTTTGTGATAATGGCACATCTATTGTCCATGTCACATCTTGAGGTAACCAGTAAAACATAAGCTGGTGAGACCTCCTCTATGAGGTAAACATGATCTCAAGTGCTTGAATAACCTCGGTGCGTCCGCCCTTTGAGTTACTTCATATCCTTAGTAACTCCTTTGTTGCGTCGCGTTCAATACTCTATCAACCTTTTTTTTTTCATTCATCAAACAAGAAAATGTGTCATAGTTCACATCAAAACATAGAAATTACACATTCCATAGTGATATCCCAAAAATTGACATGTCTGACGTGGCATTAAGCTTGGACATATGGAGTAGACTGGGTAGATCCCCCGACAGGCTGATCGATGTATACATGCGGGGTATATGATAAGCTACGGCTCGACATACTATCACCAAAGGCTCAGCTTCTCGGTATGATGGACATCCAAACCTGGTCAGCGAAAAGAAGTTACACTCACCGTTAGGAGTTCGCAAGAATCGCCTAACAGCCCGCAAAGGGCGCCCAACAGCCTTGAAAACTTGGTCAAGCCTCCTAACAAATAGGACTGTGACTACCTGCAAGAATAGTGAGATATTTGCACCGTCAGTTACATCGTATGCAGCCCCTGGGCTAACATAGAGTTATAAATACAAACCCTCCACCACAGTGGAGGGGGTTCGAAAACTTGCCTACCGACCAGTATTTAGAAAATATACTGGGCAGCTTTATTTTCATACCTAATAGCGATTCTACCTTATTGTATTGTCTTTTACACATAGAAATCCACTTGTAATCCTTTGTGATCTTGTGTAAGCTTTTAAGATTAATACAAATCTAAGAGGAAGTAGGTCATTACCAGTTCTTGGGGCCGAACCTATATAAATTCAGGTGTTCTTTATTATTTATTGCTCACTATTATTAGGCTCTTGGCTCATTTATTGTTCATTAATTGTTCTACTAAAATCTCTTGAATCAATTAATTTGACTCCGCGTCAGTTGGCTAAAAACTAGTCAACATTTTGGTGATTTCATTGAGTGCAAGAACAATCGCATTCAGATTTAGTTACTGCAAAGAAGGTAGTTTTAACAAGAAGAATAGGTCAAGAACCATCGGAGGGCAAAGTTGAATCGTCGCATCGAGTTCCCTCAATGAGCAATCTGAACGGGGGGTGAGTTGATGTGCCACCTGGAAACCCGCCTAGCACTGAGGGGGAGACTACAAGCCCATTACAGTTAGGTATGGGGCTACTACCTTTATAGGAGTTACTAACATAGGAGCCTCAGATGCAGGTGTTACAAGGGGTACTGACCAACCATGACCAAGAGCTGGAGGTCCTGGGCGGTATGAACCCCACGTGGACATTGAAGGACTTGAACCCGAAATTGAGCAGATAAGGGAGGTCATGGGACAGATGCAAGATCAACTTGCCACCATGAACTAGGGGCGAGCTACTACTCAGGAGGCCCTTAATGAGGCTTTCGAAAAACAAAGGAGAGATTTCCAAGAATGGATGGATCGACATGTCCGGGAGGTGCAGGCCCATCAAGAAGACATGGAGCGCCAAACCAGAGAAGCTGTTGAATCCATCTGCAATTGTATACAACAATAGCAAACTTAGGGTATGGGGACTGCAACTGGAACTACTGCCCACAACCAACAACGTCCTATTGTATTTGTTTTCGGTGATGGAGTCATGAATGGACCAGAGGCTTGACCTCATAATGGGAATCAAGGTCCGACTAGGAGTCACAAATCTGCTCGGGGCGCCTAAGCCAACAAAATTAGGCAACCATTACCAACTGATGAATAGGTCCTTCCAAGGCGCTGCATGGGACAGGACCAAGCAAGAAAATTTCGACCGAGATTTTAGGGCAGTAGTCATGACAGAAATCCTGGTGCTGCAGGAAGGGATGGCAACCCCCGAGCACCAGTGCTAAATAGGAGTGGTCAGCCCCCCAACAACCAACAACAGCCTGGTCGATATAGACAGCACCATGAGTACCGACCAAGATCTAGAAGGGAGGAACTAGAGGTTAGTAGTGCATATAGACCCCACTATGTTGATGGATATGATCATGAAGAGGCAGCGAGCCAAGCCCGCCAACAGAATAATCAGGATAAGATGGGTAACCAGCTTGAAGGACCAATTGTCCCACAAGGGCAGGATACCTTAATCAACTAGCCACCTCAAGGTGAAGGGTTCTAGGGAGTACCTCTAGTACCAGGTCGAGTAGATAGCCAAAATGCTGGGGGAAGGCCATGACCAAATTATGTATTCAACTGAATGGGCCCCAGGGGAGGTGAAGATTAACGAGATGCTCTCAATAGCAGGAGGGAAAATTGAGAATAAAATAACATAGCTCTGCCTAAGCTTGTTCGGGATCTGAGAATGGATGAGGTTCGCAATGCAGCGCAGCCCCAGGCAGCTGCAGATCCAAACATCCAGGCCCATTTGGATCTATTAACAAGATTGGTGAGAGACCTGATAGCTCCCAATTTGATGAACATTGAAATGGAGAGGCAGAGGGGTTCCCCATTTTTATAACGTATTAACTAGTTTCCCATACCTATCAAGTTCACGATGCCAACATGGAAGATGTACACTGGACGGGAAGACCCATTGTCTCATGTTCACAACTTTGAACTACAAACTAATCTCCAAGGGGATCAGGATGATGCTAGGTGTAGGATCTTCCCTACCACCCTGTCGGAAATTGCCCAATAGTGGTTCTTCAAGCTGCAGCCAGGGTCAATTACATCATGGGATGGATTTGTACGCATATTATATTCCCAATTTTCTTCGGCAATGCCCCTTTTGGCCGAGCCTAATGACTTGGTGGACATAAAACAAAGAGATAATGAACCTTTAAAGGACTACATTCAACATTTTATGTAGGAGGCCACCGGGGTGAAATCCCTGAGCGATGATGGTAAATTGATAGCCATGAACTTAGGAGTCAATGATCAACCATGGGTCATCTTCCAACATCCTGTTCAAGAATACCCTGAAGCAATAAATTTGAGCATCAAAGATTTGGAGTTGTGCGAGCAGCCGTTGTATGGGTTTTTCATAGGAAGCGGTATGGCTCTAGCAGGAAGCATAAGGTTGCCACTAACGGTGGGGACAACACCTAAGAGCAACACTGTCATGGCCTTGTTCATTGTAATTGACATCTCCTCTCCATATAATGCCATGACAGGCCGACCAGCCCTATATGACCTCCCAGTAGTAACTTCCATATTCCACCTACTCATCAAGTTTCCAACTCAAGTAGGTATCGGGTGTCTCAAAGGGAATCAACTAGTAGCGAGGGAGTGTTATAACTCTTCAGTGAAAAAATTAAGAAATGTAGTCTCCATCGCACAACTTGCAGGTTCTAGTAACCAAAAATAGGATGCAGCCCAAAACAGGGGGGATGACATAGACCCCCATTTTGGGGATATTGATATAGGAGTAGGCCCAGTCGAAGAATTAGAAGAAGTCACCCTTGACCTAGAATACCCGAGCATGGTTGTCAAGGTGGGGAAATGGCTATTTGGGGACATAAGATCTACTTTGATCCAGTTCCTTCGAGACAACCAAGACATTTTTGCCTAGTCCCATGAAGATACAGTTGGGATATGCCCTACCATTGTAAGCCACACCCTTAATATTAATACCGACCACTTCAAGCCCGTATAACAGAAGAGGATGTTACTTGATAAAGATAGGGCTAAGGCGTTGAAGGAGGAGGTGGAGAAACTTTGGAATAACAATTTAATTAAGGAAGATTTCTACCCGGTATGGGTGTCCAACCCCGTGTTGGAACCAAAACCTAATGGAAAATGGAGAGTATGCATAGACTTCATAGACTTGAATAAAGCATGCCCGAAAGACTACTTCCCACTTCCAAGAATTGACCAGTTGGTGGATGCTACATCTGGTCACGAGATTTTAACGTTTATGGATGCCTACTCGGGGTACAACCAAATTAGCATGCATCACCCCGAACAGGAGCACACCAACGTAGGGGTTGTACTGCTATAGGGTCATGTCGCTCGACCTTAAAAATGTTTGAGCCACATATCAACGGCTGGTAAACTTTATGTTCAAGGACCAAATTGGCAATAACATGGAAGTTTACGTTGATGATATGTTAGTGAAATCCAAAATGGCTGGGGGGGGGGGGCACATTTGGCGACTTGGAGGGAAGTTTCAACATTCTGAGGTAGTATAAATTGAAATTGAACCATTTGAAATGCTTTTTTTGTATGGGGTTGGGCACTTTTTTGGGGTTTATAGTGAACTCCAGAGGAATAGAAGCAAACCCCGAGAAAATAAAAGTTCTGCTGGACATGCACTCACTAGCCAGGATCAAAGGTGTGCAAAGCCTGACAGGGCGTATAGCAGCACTGAGCAGGTTTGTATCCAAATCAATTGATAAGTGCATTCCATTTTTTAATATCATCAGGGGTACCAAGAAGTTTGAATGGACTGAGGAATGCGAACAAGCCTTTCAAGCTCTAAAACAACAACCCCCGATCCTTTCAAAACCACTTGAGGGTGAAGAACTGTGACAGTCAAAATCCCGTGATCCGTAAGGGGAAAGACCGGGTAAGCTGTGCAATCCCACACCGCCTGGGGAAGGTCAAGTGTAATGATTCTAAGACTGTGTAGGTATGGGACTACACAGTTGAAGAAGGCTTAAATGGATTGATGGGTACTACCTATATCAAGAAGGTGCATCTTCTTTTCGGCAGCCCATCACTTGAGAACTCCATGGTTAAGCGTGCTTGGCCTGGAGTAATCTAGGGATGGGTGACCTCCTGGGAAGTTTTCCCAGGAAGTGTGCGAGTGAGGACAAAGCACGCTGGAAAGACTTGTCTTGGCTTGTAGGGCCGGTCGTCATTCCAGAAAGCAGCCATAGTGATGTGGGGCGTCACATAATGGTATCAGAGCCTTGACCCAGCCGGAAGTGTGGCCGACGGGGACGTCGGGCCCGTAAGGGGGGGTGATTGTGACAGTCAAAATCCCGTGATCCGTAAGGGGAAAGACCGAGTAAGCTGTGCAATCCCACACCGCCTGGGGAAGGTCAAGTGTAATGATTCTAAGACTGTGTAGGTATGGGACTACACAGTTGAAGAAGGCTTAAATGGATTGATGGGTACTACCTATATCAAGAAGGTGCATCTTCTTTTTGGTAGCCCATCACTTGAGAACTCCATGGTTAAGCGTGCTTGGCCTGGAGTAATCTAGGGATGGGTGACCTCCTGGGAAGTTTTCCCAGGAAGTGTGCGAGTGAGGACAAAGCACGCTGGAAAGACTTGTCTTGGCTTGTAGGGCCAGTCGTCATTCCAGAAAGCAGCCATAGTGATGTGGGGCGTCACAAGAACTGTGCATATACCTGGCAGTGACACAGAACACACTGTCAGTGCAGTCCTGGTCAGAGAGGAAGACTATGTACAACATGCAGTTTACTATGTTAGTAAAAGCTAATCAAAGCAGAAAGCAGGTATCATCTAATTGAAAAATTGACTTACTGCATGCTCTTGTCTTCTAGAAAACTTCATCCATACTTCTAAGCTCATCCCATCAAGGTCCTTACCGATCAACCATTGCGTCAAGTCCTACAAAAACCGAACACCTCTAGTCAGCTACTGAAATGGTCAATAGAGTTGGGTCAGTATGAGATCATCTACCAGCCTCGAACAACAATTAAAGGACAGGCTCTAGCAGAATTTGTTGTTGAGTGTACAGGGGTACCAGAAATAGACGAGGAAATGGTCGAGCAGCCATCAGAATCTGGACCACCGCCAAGTATAGGTAGTGAGCATAACATCGAGCAACTAGAGTCTAGTACTATCCATTCCAAGAATGAAGCACAAGTTTGGATGCTGCATGTCGATGGCTCGTCTACCGAACAACTGTCTAGGGCTGGCCTTATAATAATAATGCTTGAAGGGCAACACATCCATTGTGCACTTCATTTTGGATTTAACGCATCTAATAACGAAGCAGAGTATGAAGTGTTAATCGTGGGCCTGAAGTTAGCAAAAGAAGTAAAGGCTGAGTTCTTGGATATATACAGTGATTCGCAGCTTGTTTTCAATCAGGTCCTTGGCGAGTACACTGCTCGGGGAGAAAAAAATGATGTCTTATGTTAGTAAAATAAAGGACCTGCTTGCTTAGTGCAAGAAATATACCATCCAACAGTTACCAAGAGAATAGAACACCACAACAGATGCACTACCCAGACTGGCCACCAGTGCTGTAGTAGACAAGGCCAACCTGATCCCCATTGAGTACCTGGCCGAACCCAGTATCAACCTACCAGAGTCATTCCTTCTGATAGATGATACTCCATTCTGGATGACCCCAATTGCAGCTTATCTAGAGCATGAAACCCTGCCTAGCAATCGTAATGAGTCTAGAAAACTGATGAGGAAAGTTGTTCGGTACCTAATCCTGGATGGGGTTATGCACAGAAAGGGATTTTCCATGCCATTGCTGAGATGTGTTAACCAAACAAAATCAGGACAGCTGGTGGTGGAGGTACATGAAGGTTTCTATGGAAATCATGCTAGGGGGCAAAGTCTGTCTAAGAAGATTTTAAGGCAAGGTCACTCTGACCAACTATGAATGAAGATTCCTTTGTAGATGTTCGAAGATATGACAAGTGTCGTAGGTTTGCCAAGATACCACGAGCAACCGCAAATGAGTTTACTCAAATGGAAAGTCCATGGCCTTTTGCCATTTGGAAAAATGACCTTATTGGTTTGTTGCCAAAGGGAAAAGGGTAGAATAATATGTAGTAGTGGCAGTTGATTACTTCACCAAGTGAGCGGAAGCTAAGCCACTGGAAACCATCACTTCAAAAAAAGTACTGGACTTTGTGGTGAAAAATATAATCTATAGATTTTGTCTACCTCAGAAGATAGTGTGAGAAAATGGCACCCAGTTTGACAGCCAACTGTTCACTGATTTCTGTGCCAAGCATGGTATCACAAAAAGCTTTTTGGTAGTCTCACACCCTCAAGCAAATTGGCAGGTAGAAGCAGTTAACAAAACTCTCAAAGACACTCTGAAGAAGTGTCTAAACACTACTACAAAAAATGATTTTCCCAGCGATTTTTTTCCTTAATACACTACGGTTTTTGAAAGTACCAAGAACTGCAGTGTTTGAGACCGCAAAGAAAAGTAATAACCAAACTGCAGAGAAAAGTGTTCTTTTTCTCTGCGGTTTTGTTAACTAAACCGCGGAGAAATCATTTGTTTTTTTTTTAAATTTTTGGATGTGCTTCTTTATATATATTTTCTATTTCGTTTATATTACCTAATTTTATTAATTATTACTATACCCAAATATTATTATATTTTTCAATTCCGTTTATATTACCTAATTTTATTAATTGCCTAATTTTCAATTCCGTTTATATACCCAAATTTTATATAATAATATAAAATACCTAATTTCATAAATTATTATCTAATTTAAAGATAACATATTATTATATACATTCACATATCATACAAGTAGTTTGTATATACATAATAAGAACATACAAATATCATTTAAAATATAAGTCAATAAGCTAGCAAGTTACATACATATGAAAAATTAGACTTCATAAATAAATGACAGTATTCTTGCTAACCAATCACTTTGTAGTGGGAGTAGATCGTCTTTGACATTGTATTCATTTTTCTCAAACCACTGCAAAATTGAAAAGTTAATATAGATTAGATAATTAAATACTATATCTAGTTTTTCTTAAGCAAAAATGAGTATAAAATATAACATACTTTCTTCTTGATAACTTCTACTGGATTGGTGCATTTACAAGATCATAAATGTATCTTAGTACATAATAACTGCATTCATGACTTTCAGGTTGTTTTGGACAAGAACCTCTCAACAATTTTGTAAATGTTCCAATGTATTCATTTTCCGAACATTGTGCGTATGCTCTACAAAAATTAAAATTAATTAAATACATATTAAACTATCAACTCTTAAAATTAATAATGCATGCATTAACATTGAAAAACTTACTTTTCCGTAATCTTTTTAATTATTGGTGGAGATTATGTTTTTCAAAGGGTCCAAAATTATGGCCATCCCCCGCATCATCACGAGCACCAACATCCAATGTCGACTAAAACAATAATGAATTATAATTATTATAAGATTAAAATCCAACCATAGTAGTGATAATATTTAAGTAGTTCGTTCTTACTCAACAATCCAAGGAATGAAATATATTTGGCCTCATCTATCCATAGTCATCATCCGTTTGGCTATAAGATCCACTGTATAATTTTTACTTTCATCATTGCCAATAGAAAATTGTTTGGTGTCAAAAAATTTGTATAGCTGTCATGAATTTGGGTGCATGCTAATGCATCTATAGAATCAATCATGCATATTACATTTTCAACTAATAAATTAATATCATAAAAAAAAACTTGGGCAGAGTTTCCTCTGATTCTAAAGCATATCCAAAATTATTAGTACCTATAAATTCAATTCAAACAAAACATATAACAAACAACATGCATGTTCTCAACCATAAGCCACCGCAACACACAGAATTTGTAGAGCCTACTTCACCAAGTCATACATGTTCTCAACCTTCTGTTATCTCCACAGCACACAATTTCATCTTAGAACCTACTTCACTACGAATGAATATCTAATATATTCAAACTCCTCTAATAGTTTGTTATGACATAACAGATTGAGTTCGATTTGAATTGATACATACTTATACAAAACAACATAGTTGAGGATCCAATATTATCCATGGAGGTTGTTTGATAAACATCTTCCAACGTGATGAAGATAGCCTTGCAATCTTCTATAAACTCCGGGTCAACGAGAACTTGTACAACCCCATCTATTCCCTTAATGTACTAGTACTCTTTCACTATAAATTTTAGACTAAGATCAATTCTGTCCCATTGGTCATCAGTTAACCAATTTGAAGGTTTTGATTGAGCTATTTCAGCGGGGACGACTACGTGAGATCAAGCTGATAATAAATTTGGGCTTGGTGATAGAGATTTGTGTTTAGATGTTGATGGACCATACAAAATATCATTTAACATATCAGTATAGTGTACCCATGTAAAAATAAAATTTAAACCTCTGAGCAAATAATTTTATACCTAACAAGTCACGATTAAATTTGTTGGCCAAGGCAGGAATGTGTCTTGTGCGTCCCCAACATATCGTATGTTACCAAAGGGAATAGGGATCTCAACTTCTTCTTGTAAGACATCTATAAGCCAAACCCTCTCAACTGAATCATCAAGTATAATTCCATGGATGGTAATTTTACTACCAATGTTTGGTACAATGATTACACCCTTAGTCACTACATTGCCAATATTGTCAGAACACAATTACACTTCATAGCTCGGCGGTGGTGGGGACTCATAAATTGATCGATCATCTTCATCAGAAGGATTTGCTATGGTTTGGTTAACATGTTGATAGAATTCACCAATAGGATAGTCTTTGGCTTGATGAAAATGATCATCTGCGTAGGAGGAAAGGTCGATAGACTTCATCATTTGGATTCTCATAGCATTGACACTCATCATTTGGATTCTCATAATATTGTCCTTCATCATTTTGATTCTCAAATTTCCCTTCATCATAGTATCCCCACTTATTGTTTCCCTCATTGTATTCCTCATTTTGAGCTAATTCCTCTTCTGTTGTAGATTTATGTCTTTTTAACTTTTCAATCTCAGCTTTTAGTCGAGCAATCTCCTCTTTTGCAGTCATTTTCTTCGGTTGTTTTCCAAACATTTTGGACACGGTCATAGTGAACCTACAAAATAATCAACCAAGTCAATCAATAAATCAAGATAAATAATTCATAAAAGAAAACAACTATTATAAAGTATCACACTCGCTAGCTCGAACACGACCTGGGTGTTCTGGTTTCCCTAATGCTTGAGTCAAGATGTCATCTCGACCCTGAGCTGTAATTTAGCCAGAATAAATTTTTCTTTGACCTCCTCCTACTCAAGATATTGTTTGGTCAAATTAGTATATATAAATAAAATCAATATGTTAATTATAAAACCGTAGAAAACTTACTATCTTATTGGAAATCTGTCTGTCCAACTCTGTCACGAGAACTTTATTTTTTTCACGCGATCTAAACCAAACTTGATACCTCTCCCGATTTTGAATATTTCGTTTTTTTGTACAACGTACAAGATAATTATAGTTATATGTTGCGATAATATCAACTATTATTTAAACTTTAATATTAATTATATGTAGAGTCCAAGAACTTTACTTAGCAAGTTAGATAGTAGTATTATAGTAATAATAGTATTATCTTTATGACTGTGGATTTCTGGTTTAGACCAGGATTTATTTGGACACTCATAGTAGTACTTGTAGATTTTCTAAGTTTAATCTATAGTTTAGGAATATTAATTTTAACCTAAGGTTTGATTAATATGATTGATATTGAGGATAATATTTATTATACTATAAGGTTTAGATAAGAACCAATTAGATAATAGCACATGTTATGTATGGGTTTATTAATGATTAAGTATTTTGAGGATTAAATTTATTAAGGTTAAAATTTGAATACTCTAAGGTCAGTCAGCAGCTTTAAAAACGTTAGAGGGCTTAGTCAAGGCTGTTTACTCAATTTAAATTAAGCTAAAAATGTGTAATTTCGTGTTTAAATAATCAGCGTATGCCGATATATCGCAGCTATAGGGGGCGATATATCACAGCACGAAGATACGAAAAGCACGAAACGTTGCACGATTGCCTCGGGCATACTGGCCTAGGAGGTATATCGCCTACAGGGGGCGATATATCGCCCCTCTCAGCATATTTTGAAAGTTTTCAAAAACGTTCTCCATTCAAACCTTCGACCTCTTGATAAGTCCAGCATCTTTTTGAACGAGTCTTCAGCCTCTGCTGAGCGATAATTCAAATTATTTTCACTTAAAAAGCCATTATTTTTATTCAAGTTAAATGAAGATCTCTTCATTCCTAAACTCTATAAATATGACCTAGTACCCAGCCATTTATTCATCTATTACTCTAAGTTCAGAGGCTGCAAGTTGCTAGGTGAGTGTGAGAGTGTAAACACTTGGGTTAGGAATTATAAGCTTGATCACTATAAGCTTATCAAACACTTGGGGAAGTAAGGTTTATTCACATTTCGGTTCAAGGTTTAGATTGGTCATATAAGTCTTCAAGGTATTTCCAAACTCTAGTCCATTTATGTATTATGTTCTTTAAAAATTCTCATAGTCTTCTACTCATTCTAACCTTATTCTTATTCTTGGTTAGGAAATCCAAGTTCTTAAGCACAAAGTTTTTGGTAAGTATATTTTGATAGCATAGTCCCTTTTTCACTTTCATCCCTTTTCTTCAATATACTCACCATATTATAAATGGTTTTTAGGAGTGTTCCAAGGTCCCAAATCAGTTCCCATATCCTGGTTATTTTGGTAAGGAAAATAGGATAGGATTTATGTGTTATATGCTTTTATATGTTATCTTATGATTTTATGTTATGTAATATGTTATGTTAAGTATGATTGTAGACTTGAGTATATGACCTATATGACTAACAAGCCCCAAATAGATTATGGGCATATGACTTGCTTAGCTAGCAAGACCCCACTAATCTAATGGGCATATGACTTGCTTAGTTTATGGGACCCCAAGTAATAATGGCCATTATAGTATGTATGTGACATAAGTGTTATGGTATGTTTTTATGTTGCATTATGAATTTTTATGTATATGGCTATATGTTAGATTTTCCTTGCTGGGCATTAGACTCACTCCTTTTTGTTTATATGTGCAGGAAAATAGTTTTAGTGGCGGGTAAGGTTCGTGGCAGCTTGGGGAATGTGTATTGAGGCGGAATGGATTCAAAGAGCCGAGAGTTTCGATTCGAGGATGTAGTTTTTGTTCTTATGGTTTTTATATGTATTTTTCCGCATTTTATTATGTAATCTCTTTTTAAATTATCATTATGTCATGTTTTGGTTTTAAAACAATGGGATCCCATATCCTAACTTAAATTTTATGTAAGTTTGACCTTTGTTTTTTTTAAGTTTAATAAAGTTATGATCTTATCACTTGAAAGTGTCATTAAGAATTAGTGTTTATGTATAGTTTTCGTTAATGGTCCAAAAGTCTAGAGTAGTTGGGTCATTACATTATACTTACCAAATCTTCTCTTAGATTAGCCATTCCTCTATGAGATGTCCGATGCCTTGACTTCATTTGTAATGCACGTGCTTTTTGTTCTTGATACACTTTTTGAAACTCTGGACTTAGACGGCTAGATAAAAATTTTAACCATTCTCTTTCGTCAAGTATATCACTATACTTCTTCAGGGGAAATTTGAGTTCTTCCATTCAGCCAAAGGTTTGATGTACTTGGTAGTAAGTTCACTTTTAAAATCCCTCATTATATGACCAGTTTTTTTTTTTTCAAAATCTTACGTTTGAAGGTTTGAGGAATGCTGTGACCACCCTAAGAATATAATCAAGAAAAGTAATTATTAAATTTGGATATCACACAAAAATAAATAAATATCATAATGATAATTTCTTACAATGATATCCTCCCATAGACTGTCTTTCAGATCTTGTGGGCATTTCCTCCAATCACTTGAGTTGATAGAAATCGTGGCTCATACTCTAGATCCAAGATATGATATCATATTTGTATACACATCACATATTTCTTGTCCCAAATCGTTCCATTCAAGATCTTTCTTGATTCATTTGGATTTTTTGAGTCATGTAACTCATTCTTGTTTTACCACGACCCTGATGTTTCTCGTTGTCATATCTTTTATCTGTCATCTGCAATAGATTAATCAATTAGTATTATTTTAAATTAATGCATTACATGAATAAATAATCACAAGTTTAATGCATTACACAAATAAATAATCATAAGTATTAATGAATTACACAAATAAATAATCACCAGTGTTATTGCATTACACAAATAAATAATCACAAGTATTAATGAATTACACAAATAAATAAAGACAAGTATTATATAACTTACTAAACATGTTTTCTTCTTTTTTTATTTTCTTTTTGGTCGATTCACAATTTACCCATATTCCTTCTTCGATGTCGTTTCTTAGGTAATCATGATCATCGGTATCGATATCGCTATTGCTATCATTATCATTATCCTGAATTTTCTCAACTTGTTCTTGCATCGGGTGTCCAAAAATGAAACAATCATGATATAAATCATAATTTTTATCATCATATTCTTTTTCTGAGAACTTTCTTTCGGGAACTGATAAAATGATTGACCATTTATCATTAACTAGATCAGTTATATAAACCACTTGTTTTGCTTAGGCATCCATGATAAAATAATCGTTCTTGCTTCCCTTCTTACTTAAATCAACCAGAGTGAATCCAAGTTTGTCAGTTTTAACTCCAGTATTGTTGTCTACCCAAGAACATTTAAGAAGAGGTTTACGAAATAATGAATAATCTAGCTTCCATATTTCTTCAACAATCCCGTAGTATGTCATTGTGCCTAAAATTGGGTTATTATCTTTTGCACTGGCAAAATGTATAGCTTCTGCAACTATACTTACTCCACTATTTTGAACCAGTCGAGCATCATCTCTTGACTTAGTATGAAATCATTTCCCCTCGACAATGTAAGCTTGGTGCTTTATTACATTAATTCTTGCTCCAAGAGATATGCGCTTCAACTCAGTTGACACTCCATGATTTAGTTCTCCTAACTTCATCAAAATTGTATTCTTCAGCTGCTAGCAAAATGTTCTATTATGCGCATCTATAAGCCATTTCTGTTTATTTTTTACCTTTTTTGGAATCATCGGCTCTAATAACTCCATGTGATCAATAAAACATAAAAAAGAGTAGAAAAAAGTTCAAACAACAAAAAGAAAATCACTACTCTAATATATATGATTGAAATATATTAACTACTTACATTATATATGATTGAATCTCATAATTATCACTACTACAAAAAAGGGCAATTGTGTCAGTAAAATGCGCCAGTCAACGCATTTGACTGACGCTGTTGACCAAGAATTAACATTTGTGGCAGTTGGACACTGCCACAAATGAGGGCCCAATTGCGTCATAACGTACACTGACGATGTTTAATGGGACCGTTTGTGTCAGTGGGGCACTGACGCAAACGGGTCGTTAACGGCGTAAGTGGCCCATTGACGGTAACGGAGCGTTTGCGTCAGTGGGGCACTGACGCAACTGGGTCTCCTATATTAAAACCCTCATCGTCCCAGCCGAGCCCCATTTCACTCAAACCATAATTTCAGATTGCGTTTTCCTCCCAAACCAGCAGCGCCCAACCGAGGTTCTCCACATTTAGGTACGTTTTCAGCCATTTTTTTTTTCAATTTTAATGTTAAAATAATGATTTATATATGTTTATGAAACTTATATATAGTTTTTTTGGATTTTTTTGTATAGATTTTGTTTTTTGAAGATTATAGTTTGAAAACCCATAATCTTTATTGGATTTTTGTGGTTTTCTATATCAAGAACCCACATTGCACAATTACCACAAGTAAGTGTAATTTTATTAATTTTTTTGATTTAAATATAATTTTTGTGAATTTTTTTTTTTTTTTTATAAATTGACTATATTTCGGATTTTTAATTTTTAGATAGTTTTATTAACTTTTTTTTTTTAAAATTTAATTAAATTTCAAATTTACTATGTAAATGAGTATATATATAGATTAATTTATATATTTTGTATAAGTTTCATTTTATTAAATGTTTAGCTTGATTATTATTAGTAAATTTTTGTTTATATTTTGTTAACTTTTTAAAATTATTTTTAAATTTTGGGTTTAATTGGTTAAATATGTATATATTAAAATTGTTTGTTTTTTTAAGTTATATTTTATTATTGATTTAGTTAGGATATTTATTGTTGATTTTTATTTATGTGAGTTGTTAACTTTTAAAAAAAAAAAATTATTTCGGGTTTAAGTAAACAAATGAGTACATATAACAAATTATTTGTTTTCTTTAAGCATTTTATTGTTTATTTAGTTACAATATAGCTTTATGATATTTTTCTTTATATTTTGTTAACTTTTATTGCAGCTTTCATTGGATGTTAGTATTAATTCAGCCCCACAGTCATTCGGTAGCTTTTTTGGATCCTGTAAACTCACATTTCCGTCCGGAAATCAAGGAGATAATTATCATGTAAGTTTTTCATTTTACTTAATTAATTTATGATTTTATTTCAAACTCATATATGGGTAAATATTAATATTGTGTGCAGGACGTTGGATCAATATGTACACACCGAAGACTAAAAGAGTCAATCAATCTAAAAGTTTGTGTTCCTAAGGTAAGTAAATTATATTACTTATCGTATTCAACTTTTTGACATATTTCTATTATAATAAATTACTAAATATAATACTTAACTTTGGATAACTATGCTGTAATAGTGTCGAAACTAGACTGGGCGAACCGAGTGTGGCTTTTACATTTTGAAATTTGCTAGAGACTTGATTTCACAGCCTAGACCGAAGGCCTACTTGAAAAATGAGGTATTGTTTTGCTTTTTAATTTTCATTTAAACTATCGTTCATGATTTTATTTGGATGATTATTTCTAACTTATTATTTAAAATATTTTCTAATTAGTTTACGAATACGAGTCCATATTCGGCTGACGAAATCAACGAGATACGGGATGAGTGGACTGAATCAATTATGGTGTATCTCAATTAGCAAATGAGCAAGTGGGTGAGGAAATTTTAGTTTAAGTAGGTTTGACACTTAGAAATTTAGAACACAAGAGTACATATATTAACTTTGATATTTGAATTACTTTTATAGTTTTGATCACAAATGTTAACTCTAGATAAATGTTTATAAAAACTTATACTGTTGTTTTTCTGTTCACTGCTGTTTTTCTGTTTCTGCTGCTGATTATTTTTATCAAAACAGGCCAGGGAAATTGGCATAAACATTTGCAACTTCCCTGGTTAATACTTTACGTGACAGTGCCCAACTGACGCAAAAAATACTCGTTTTTAACATTTGTGGCAGTGTCCCACTGACACAAACCAGAGTGTCATTTGCGTCAGTGGGGCACTGTCACAAATGCCAGATTTGTGACAGTGCCCCACTGACGCAAACGCAAATGACAATCTGATTTGCGTCATGGGCAATTGCGTCACATAGTACACTGACGCAAAAACTCAACTGTGGCAGTGCTAAACTGACGCAAATGGCCTTTTTTGTTGTAGTGTATTTTGCATCACAACTAATGGAGCAAGATCTAATTCTACCCTAGATACGATGATCACTGTTATGTTCCCTCGTAGTTTTTTATCAACTCCATCTGAGTTATTCTGTGGTTTGCTGATTCTGATTGCCTCAACCCCACTCATGTATTTTGAGCAAAATTCTACTTCCTCTTCCGATATATAACATTCAACCATACTAGCTCTAGTACGATAATGATTACACACATAAATTTTCAACACCTTCATACTCCTTTCAAATGGATACATCCATCTCGCCCAAACTGGTCCACACAACTTGGCTTCCTTTACTAGATGAACCATTAAATGTATTATAATGTCAAAGAAGGATGGTGGAAAAAACATTTCAAGGTGGCATAGAGTTTCCACTATCTTACAAGGCAATGCATCCAATTTTTCTTTTCTAATTCTTTTCTGCATAAATGATTGAAGAATATGCAAACATTCATCAAACAATCTTGAACTTTTTTCGGCAAGGCATACCGAATAGCAATCGGAAGTAATTGTTGCATTAGCATATGACAATCATGTGATTTCATACCCATAAGCTTCAAATCCCCCATGGATACCAAGTTTTGAATGTTGGATGAATAGCCATCAGGCACTTTCATCTCTGCAAATGATTTACATACAACTATTTTATCTTCTCTGGACAATGTGAAACAAGAAGGAGGTAAATATGTGCGTTTACCTTTCTCTTCAGGTGCTAAATCAATTTGTATACCTATTTCAAAAATATCTAAGCGACTAGTTAAACCATCCTTAGTTTTACCGGGAATATAAAGTAATGTACCAATAATACTTTCGCACGCATTTTTTTCTATATGCATGACATCCAAACAATGTCGAACAAGTAAATCTTTCCAGTAAGGGAGACAAAAAAAAAATGACTTCGTTTGGAAACATCCATTTACTTTATTATTTTTCTTCATTTTTTCATACTTGAAATCAATTTTCTCTACTTCTTTAAGCATCTGTTGCCCTGAAAGTGGCAAAGAAGCAACACCTTGTTCTTTATCACCATCAAATGCTCTTTTCTTTTTTTTTCTTCCCTATAATGATGATTTAGGGGAAAGTATTATCTATGACCCATATAACACATTGTGTGCCCATTCGACAGACGAAAAGTCCTTTTGTTAGTGCAACATATTGGACATCCCTAATAACCTTTTGTGCTTAACCCTGATAGATTACCATAAGTTGGAAAATCATTAACAACCCACAACAAAACAACTTTTAAGTTAAAGACTTCTTTCTAAAAACTGGGTCATATGCCTCAAAACCATTTTCATACAAATCTTTCAAATTATCAATTAATGGTGCCAAATAAACATCTATGTCTTGCCTCAGTTGTTTTGGGCCTGAAATCATTAATGTGAGCATCAACAAATTTCTTCTCATCACTAACCACGGAAGAAGATTGTACATAACAAGGAAGACATGCACGAATTGTGCCTACTACTTGGAGATTTATGTAGATTTTCACCATTGGCAGCTAGACCTAGACGAAGATGTCTTGCTTCAGTTTTAAATTCTAGATTTAAGTTATTAACTTTTTTCCAAGCCTGCGAATCTGCAGGACGTCCGAGTTTACCATCTTCCACTCTCCTAGTCTCATGCCATATTAAGCTTTCAGAGTGTTCTACACTTCGATATAACTGCTTAAGCTGCGAAATCAAAGGCAAGTACCACATCACTTTCTGAGGAATAAGTTTCCTAATCTCCTTACTCTTGTTAGGTTTGTAGTGGGGTAAATCACATTCTGGGAAAGTGTCCATGTTTGCATACTCTTTATGATATAACACAATCGTTCGGACATGCATGGATCTTCTCATACGTCAACCCTATGCAATTTAAAGTTTTCTTTACTTCAAACGTAGACTTAGGGATGCAATTATCTGACGACAAAATCTCCTTAAAAACAGCTAAAAATTGACTAGAACATTTATCGCTAACTCCATTTTCTGCTTTTATGTTGTAAAATTTTACCATTGTTCATAATCTTTGTTTCAGACAACCATTGCATAATGGTTTATCTACATCTCTAATCACTTTATCGAATTTTGAAGGACCATCAACAAACTCTTCTTGTGCTTCATCGAGCAATTCCATAGGATAATCGTCAAAATTACTATAACCCAAATCATCAACCCCTTGCCTCCCGAATGGATATGAATTATTATTTTTCAATGATTCCTCATGCCAATACCATGTACGATAACTTGTATCAAATCCCCGACAAAATACATGATTCTTTATCATGGTAATATTTCATTTTGATCCATTACCACAATCTATACATGGACAATGAATTATTTCCGGATCACTACAATTTGTTTGGCAAAATTCTAAAAATTAGTTGAATCCGTCTTGAAAATTTTGTGTTTCTTTATTCTCAAGAATCCATGATTTATCCATAATGATATTATTTACCTAATTCCTAAGTCAATGATGAAAATAAAATTAATACTCTAATTGAACAAAATTATGTTCAATTAATAAATTCTAAAATGAAATGGGCACAGTTTCCTCTATTTCTTTAACATATCCAAAATTCATATGTATTTACAATTTCAACATAAACGAACATAATTATTATATATATTAACCTATAAAACATGTTCAATTAATATATTAATCTTAAAAAAAATTGGGTAGAGTTTCTTTTGTTTTTATTACTTATCCCAAGTTATTACTACCTATAAATTCAAATCAAACAAAACATACAACAAACAACATGCATGTTTTCAACCATAAGCCACTGCAACACACACAGAATTTGCAGAACCTACTTCACTAAGGCACACATGTTCTCAGCCTTCTGTTATCTCCGCAGTACACAATTTTATCTCAGAACCTACTTCACTATGGATAATTATCTAATATATTCAAACTCCTCTAACTATAGTTTGTAAATATCAAAAATAAAAAAAATTAAGTAGTAATTATTCCTCACCTTCAAAATTAATCTTCAACAATTTAAACACACTTGAAATTCAAACAAATATTTCCTACAATAAAAGTTTAAACATTGGTTAGTAAATATATGGTAATTGAATTGATCCTAAAATAATTTAATTAACAAAAATAAACTTTAAAAAAAATTCATTATGTAAATAGTATAAGAAATTATGTAAGAAATAATATTATAATATAAAAATTATGTAAATAACATTATTATAATATAAAAAATTATGTAAAATACAATACATTCTAAAGATTTAACATAATTAATATTTAATTTATTAAAAAACCAATAAATTAGGTAGATAATATAAAAAATACCCAAAGACCGAAATATATATTAAAAGAAATCAAGTTTTAGTGATCAATACCTGTTTTGAACAATGAAAATATATTCTAACCCTATATAAACTTTAAAAAACGTTAGAAAAAAACTTGAAAATCACCCTATAAACATACATTGAAACCCCATTAAACTCACTCAATATTTCTTCATTTTTTCCCTAAAACTTCAAAATAAATCAATATTAGGTATAGTTACATGATTTAAAGCTTTAATATGCAAGACAATATTGATAATAAAAAAACTAACTAAAATGGGGCTTACCCATGGTTGGGGAAGAAGGTGGAGCCGCTCCTTGATCTTCTTGTGTGTCAAATGGGGGAAATGAGGGGAAGTTTTAGGGTCTCGGTTGCTTTTACATGGATGGAGGGGTTTTCTCCACAGTTATATGGAAAAAACTGAGGAGAAAAGTACACTTTTCTATGCGGTTTTTTCCATATAATTGTGGAGAAAACCCCTCCACTTTTCTTTGCAGTTCTTGCTAAAGAACCGCGGAGAAAAGTCCTTGCCTCCTCCTCCTTTAAAACTTTACACTGCATTTTTTTAAAACCGCAATAAAATAGGGTGTGAGTATTAAATGTGATATTTTAGACTCATTCAAACATTTTCTCTACACTTTTTCTTTAAGGTTAAAAAAAAGTGTAGAGAAAGCCTATATTTGTAGTAGTGAAAAGAGGTTAAACGAAACTGTCCTAAGAGATTGCCTGAAGTACTTTGGTCATACAGGACTACCAAGTGAACAACCACGGGTGATACCCCCTTTGCACTCACGTATGGGTATGAAGCAATGCTGCAAGTTGAGGTGACTCCACCAGCTCACCGGTGTGCGATATACGGCCAGGTTCATAACCACCAGCTGCTAATCAAATCCTTAGAACAGATTGAAGAAAGACGCGAAAAATCCAACATACGCCTGGTTGCCCACCAACAAAAGGTTGTTTGGTATTTCAATTCCAAAGTTAACGAAAGAAAGTTTGATGTGGGATATCTATTCTTGTGAAGAATATTCCTAGAAACTCGAGATGCTTCGGCAGGAGTACTAGGTCCAAGCTGGGAAGGTCCTTACCAAGTTAAAGAGATAGTACTGCTCGACATGTACAAGCTAGCATAGTACGATGAAGATCTCTAGTTAGTACCTGTCCCCCGTTATTGGAATGGGGAACACCTAAGGAAGTACTACCAATAAAAATCACTTTTAAGTGATCGTTGACTGGCCGGTACAGGCATGAACTGCCTCTACCACCGTCCAACTCAAGTTAGCTATCATAATTTTTCACAGGCATAATTTCCCCTTTTATTTCAATAATTAGTATTTATGAATGTAAGCTATGATTGTAGTGACGCAGCTTGTATGGTTAAATTTTAATAAATAAGACACGATTTTTGTCCATTTTTACAAGCCTTGCTTTACAACGATTATCTTGCTAACTAGTAGTTTGTTTCATGGAATGTCGGCAATATATGAAACCTTCATAGGTTTTGACAAACCCAAGTGGTCTCGAGCAAGTTATTACGAGAAACTCTAGTTAGTTAGCAAGTGACCAAGATGATAACCCACGAGTTATGAATCCTGCTCGGTCACTTAGGGGGCACCATAGTTATACATGGGCAAACAAAGGAAAAAATGCGTAATTAAAAGGACTTAGAAACGTTAATTTTATTAATGTTAAAGTGTTTGCGTGTTGCTCGGTATGTATCGAGCAACAAAAAGAGCCATAAAAATTTCTATAGAAAGGGTTGAACTGTTTTTGTTTACAACTCCTTCAAAA